>NW_027509866.1:0-10000000 GCF_051311805.1 Agelaius phoeniceus
TTGATTTTCTCCAAAACTAAAGCTGCTGGCAACGAGGACCCTGCAAGTCCTTAAGGTCCCAGATGCCACCTTTCATCTGATACCCAGACCCTGGGCCAATGACTTCATTTTCCCATGGAAAATGGCCTCCATTTCTGCCTCTCGCCCTGAGCAATAGTGTCGGGTCCAGCAAGAAATTTGAAATCTTTGCTGCATTTCTCAAAATATAAAGCTCCCAGTGAGAAGTAATCTGCAAGTCCTTTGAGCTCCAAAAGCCACCTTTCATTGATTCCTAGACCCTGGAGACGTGACTTCATTTTCCCCATGGAAAATGGGGTCATTTTGAGGTTGCTCGACCTGGCCATCTGCATCGTTCCCTGTGGGAAATTGGCAAACTTGGCTGATTTTCTCCAAAACTAAAGATGCTGGCAACGAGGGACCCTGCAAGTCCATAGGGCTCCAGATGCCACCTTTCATCTGATACCCAGACCCTGGGCCAATGACTTCATTTTCCCCATGGAAAATGGCCTGCATTTGACGCCTCTCGCCCTGACCAAGAGGGTGGGGCCCAGCAATATATTTGCAATCTTTGCTGGATTTCTCCAAATCTAAAGGTGCCAGTAAGAAGTACCCTGCAGTCCTCAAAGCCCCAAAGGCCACCTTTCATCTGACACCCAGAGCCTGGGGATAGGACTTCTTCTTCCCATGGGAAATGGCCTCCGTTTGCAGCCCCTCACCCTGGCAGAAAGTGGGGAGCCAAGCTAGAATGACGCAATCTCTGCTGGATTTTTCCAAAAGAAAAGCTGGCAGCAACCTGGACCCTGTAAATACTTAGAGCCTCAAAGGCCACCTTGAACATATTACTGAGACCCTGGGTGAAGGACATTTTTCCCATGGAAAATGGCCTTCAATTTTGGCCATTTGGCCTGGCAGGCAGGGCAGTGTCAAGCGAGAAATTTGCAAACTGTGCTGGATTCTTCCAAAAGGAAAGCTGCCAGCAACTAGGACGCTGCAACTCCTTAGAGCCCCAAAGGCCACCTTTCATCTGACACTCAGACCCTGGGGAAATGACTTCGTTTTCCATGGAAAATGGCAACCATTTGCAGCCATGTGGCCCTGGCCAACAGGGCAATGCCCAGTGAGAAATTTTAAAACTTGGCTGCATTCTTCCACCACTAAAGCTGCCGGCAACAAGGAGCTTGCAAGTCCTTAGATCCCCAAAGGCCACCTTTCATTGATACCCAGACTCTGGAAAAGGCCTTCTTTTCCCCATGGAAAATGGGGTCAGTTTGAGGCCACTCGCCCTGGCCATCTGCATCGTTCCCTGTGGGAAATTGGCAATCTTGGCTGATTTTCTCCAAAACTAAGCTGCTGGCAGCCGAGGACCCTGCAAGTCCTTCGTGCTCCAAAAGCCACCATTCATTGATTCCCAGACCCTGGAGACGTGACTTCATTTTCCCCATGGAAAATGGGGTCAGTTTGAGGCCACTTGCCCTGGCCATCTGCATCGTTCCCTGTGGGAAATTGGCAAACTTGGCTGATTTTCTCCAAAACTATAGCACTGGCAACGAGGACCCTGCAAGTCCTTAGGGCTCCAGATGCCACCTTTCATCTGATACCCAGACCCTGGGCCAATGACTTCATTTTCCCCATGGAAAATGGCCTGCATTTGACGCCTCTCGCCCTGACCAAGAGGGTGGGGCCCAGCAATATATTTGCAATCTTTGCTGGATTTCTCCAAATCTAAAGGTGCCAGTAAGAAGTACCCTGCAAGTCCTTAAAGCCCCAAAGGCCACCTTTCATCTGACACCCAGGCCCTTGGGATAGGACTTCTTCTTCCCATGGGAAATGGCCTCCGTTTGCAGCCCCTCACCCTGGCAGAAAGTGGGGAGCCAAGCTAGAATGACGCAATCTCTGCCGGATTTTCCAAAAGAAAAGCTGGCAGCAACCTGGACCCTGTAAATACTTAGAGCCTCAAAGGCCACCTTGAACATATTACTGAGACCCTGGGTGAAGGACATTTTTTCCCATGGAAAATGGCCTTCAATTTTGGCCATTTGGCCTGGCAGGCAGGGCAGTGTCAAGCGAGAAATTTGCAAACTGTGCTGGATTCTTCCAAAAGGAAAGCTGCCAGCAATGAGGACGCTGCCAGTCCTTAGAGCCCCAAAAGCCACCTTTCACCTGATACCCAGACCCTGGGCCAATGACTTCATTTGCCCATGGAAAATGGCCTCCATTTCTGGCCTCTCACCCTGACCAACAGGGTGGGGCCCAGCAAGAAATTTGCAATCGTTGCTGGATTTCTCCAAATCTAAAGCTGCTGCCACTTGTTATTGTTCTATTTCTCTAGAGTCCCATAATGCTGTTATCAGATTTCTAAAGTCCATACCTCCTCGGTGTGTTCTTATGGCTGCAGATCTTCACAGCACAGACGCTTTCTTCTGCATGCTGTTCTTTCCCAGTTCAGGGCTCCTTCAAGGCTCTCCCTGAATGGCTAACCCGCCCCCTTTTATCCCAGTTCTCTTCAATGGTCCCAGCTGCAGCCCATCAAGGACAACCCGGAGCTCTGGGGCAAAGCCTCTATACAGATATTCAAATACAATACATTTCCTCTACTATAGCCAGTAAGTAGTACCCTGCAAGTCCTTAGAGCCCCAAAGGCCACCTTTCATCTGACACTCAGACCCTGGGGAAAGGAACTTCTTTTTCCCATGCAAAATGGCAACTCTTTGCAGCCACGTGCCCTGGCCAACAGGGCAGTGCCCGGTGAGAAATTTTTAACCTTGGCTGGATTCCTCCACAACTAAAGCTGGCAGCAACTAGGAGCTTGCAAGTCCTTAGAGGCCCAAAAGCCACCTTTCATTGATACCCAGACCCTGGGGACATGACTTCATTTTCCCCATGGAAAATTGGTTCAGTTTGAGGACACTCGGCCTGGCCATCGGCATCGTTCCCTGTGTGAAATTTGCAAACTTGGCTGATTTTCTCCAAAACTAAAGCTGCTGGCAACGAGGACCCTGCAAGTCCTTAAGGTCCCAGATGCCACCTTTCATCTGATACCCAGACCCTGGCCAATGACTTCATTTTCCCCATGGAAAATGGCCTCCATTTCTGGCCTCTCGCCCTGAGCAATAGTGTCGGGTCCAGCAAGAAATTTGAAATCTTTGCTGCATTTCTCAAAATATAAAGCTCCCAGTGAGAAGTAATCTGCAAGTCCTTTGAGCTCCAAAAGCCACCTTTCATTGATTCCTAGACCCTGGAGACGTGACTTCATTTTCCCCATGGAAAATGGGGTCATTTTGAGGTTGCTCGACCTGGCCATCTGCATCGTTCCCTGTGGGAAATTGGCAAACTTGGCTGATTTTCTCCAAAACTAAAGATGCTGGCAACGAGGACCCTGCAAGTCCATAGGGCTCCAGATGCCACCTTTCATCTGATACCCAGACCCTGGGCCAATGACTTCATTTTCCCCATGGAAAATGGCCTGCATTTGACGCCTCTCGCCCTGACCAAGAGGGTGGGGCCCAGCAATATATTTGCAATCTTTGCTGGATTTCTCCAAATCTAAAGGTGCCAGTAAGAAGTACCCTGCAAGTCCTCAAAGCCCCAAAGGCCACCTTTCATCTGACACCCAGAGCCTGGGGATAGGACTTCTTCTTCCCATGGGAAATGGCCTCCGTTTGCAGCCCCTCACCCTGGCAGAAAGTGGGAGCCAAGCTAGAATGACGCAATCTCTGCTGGATTTTTCCAAAGAAAAGCTGGCAGCAACCTGGACCCTGTAAATACTTAGAGCCTCAAAGGCCACCTTGAACATATTACTGAGACCCTGGGTGAAGGACATTTTTCCCATGGAAAATGGCCTTCAATTTTGGCCATTTGGCCTGGCAGGCAGGGCAGTGTCAAGCGAGAAATTTGCAAACTGTGCTGGATTCTTCCAAAAGGAAAGCTGCCAGCAACTAGGACGCTGCAACTCCTTAGAGCCCCAAAGGCACCTTTCATCTGACACTCAGACCCTGGGGAAATGACTTCGTTTTCCCATGGAAAATGGCAACCATTTGCAGCCATGTGCCCTGGCCAACAGGGCAATGCCCAGTGAGAAATTTTAAAACTTGGCTGCATTCTTCCACCACTAAAGCTGCCGGCAACAAGGAGCTTGCAAGTCCTTAGATCCCCAAAGGCCACCTTTCATTGATACCCAGACTCTGGAAAAGGCCTTCTTTTCCCCATGGAAAATGGGGTCAGTTTGAGGCCACTCGCCCTGGCCATCTGCATCGTTCCCTGTGGGAAATTGGCAATCTTGGCTGATTTTCTCCAAAACTAAAGCTGCTGGCAGCGAGGACCCTGCAAGTCCTTCGTGCTCCAAAAGCCACCATTCATTGATTCCCAGACCCTGGAGACGTGACTTCATTTTCCCCATGGAAAATGGGGTCAGTTTGAGGCCACTTGCCCTGGCCATCTGCATCGTTCCCTGTGGGAAATTGGCAAACTTGGCTGATTTTCTCCAAAACTATAGCACTGGCAACGAGGACCCTGCAAGTCCTTAGGGCTCCAGATGCCACCTTTCATCTGATACCCAGACCCTGGGCCAATGACTTCATTTTCCCCATGGAAAATGGCCTGCATTTGACGCCTCTCGCCCTGACCAAGAGGGTGGGGCCCAGCAATATATTTGCAATCTTTGCTGGATTTCTCCAAATCTAAAGGTGCCAGTAAGAAGTACCCTGCAAGTCCTTAAAGCCCCAAAGGCCACCTTTCATCTGACACCCAGGCCCTTGGGATAGGACTTCTTCTTCCCATGGGAAATGGCCTCCGTTTGCAGCCCCTCACCCTGGCAGAAAGTGGGGAGCCAAGCTAGAATGACGCAATCTCTGCCGGATTTTCCAAAAGAAAAGCTGGCAGCAACCTGGACCCTGTAAATACTTAGAGCCTCAAAGGCCACCTTGAACATATTACTGAGACCCTGGGTGAAGGACATTTTTCCCATGGAAAATGGCCTTCAATTTTGGCCATTTGGCCTGGCAGGCAGGGCAGTGTCAAGCGAGAAATTTGCAAACTGTGCTGGATTCTTCCAAAAGGAAAGCTGCCAGCAATGAGGACGCTGCCAGTCCTTAGAGCCCCAAAAGCCACCTTTCACCTGATACCCAGACCCTGGGCCAATGACTTCATTTTGCCCATGGAAAATGGCCTCCATTTCTGGCCTCTCACCCTGACCAACAGGGTGGGGCCCAGCAAGAAATTTGCAATCGTTGCTGGATTTCTCCAAATCTAAAGCTGCTGCCACTTGTTATTGTTCTATTTCTCTAGAGTCCCATAATGCTGTTATCAGATTTCTAAAGTCCATACCTCCTCGGTGTGTTCTTATGGCTGCAGATCTTCACAGCACAGACGCTTTCTTCTGCATGCTGTTCTTTCCCAGTTCAGGGCTCCTTCAAGGCTCTCCCTGAATGGCTAACCCGCCCCCTTTTATCCCAGTTCTCTTCAATGGTCCCAGCTGCAGCCCATCAAGGACAACCCGGAGCTCTGGGGCAAAGCCTCTATACAGATATTCAAATACAATACATTTCCTCTACTATAGCCAGTAAGTAGTACCCTGCAAGTCCTTAGAGCCCCAAAGGCCACCTTTCATCTGACACTCAGACCCTGGGGAAAGGAACTTCTTTTTCCCATGCAAAATGGCAACTCTTTGCAGCCACGTGCCCTGGCCAACAGGGCAGTGCCCGGTGAGAAATTTTTAACCTTGGCTGGATTCCTCCACAACTAAAGCTGGCAGCAACTAGGAGCTTGCAAGTCCTTAGAGGCCCAAAAGCCACCTTTCATTGATACCCAGACCCTGGGGACATGACTTCATTTTCCCCATGGAAAATTGGTTCAGTTTGAGGACACTCGGCCTGGCCATCGGCATCGTTCCCTGTGTGAAATTTGCAAACTTGGCTGATTTTCTCCAAAACTAAAGCTGCTGGCAACGAGGACCCTGCAAGTCCTTAAGGTCCCAGATGCCACCTTTCATCTGATACCCAGACCCTGGGCCAATGACTTCATTTTCCCCATGGAAAATGGCCTCCATTTCTGGCCTCTCGCCCTGAGCAATAGTGTCGGGTCCAGCAAGAAATTTGAAATCTTTGCTGCATTTCTCAAAATATAAAGCTCCCAGTGAGAAGTAATCTGCAAGTCCTTTGAGCTCCAAAAGCCACCTTTCATTGATTCCTAGACCCTGGAGACGTGACTTCATTTTCCCCATGGAAAATGGGGTCATTTTGAGGTTGCTCGACCTGGCCATCTGCATCGTTCCCTGTGGGAAATTGGCAAACTTGGCTGATTTTCTCCAAAACTAAAGATGCTGGCAACGAGGACCCTGCAAGTCCATAGGGCTCCAGATGCCACCTTTCATCTGATACCCAGACCCTGGGCCAATGACTTCATTTTCCCCATGGAAAATGGCCTGCATTTGACGCCTCTCGCCCTGACCAAGAGGGTGGGGCCCAGCAATATATTTGCAATCTTTGCTGGATTTCTCCAAATCTAAAGGTGCCAGTAAGAAGTACCCTGCAAGTCCTCAAAGCCCCAAAGGCCACCTTTCATCTGACACCCAGAGCCTGGGGATAGGACTTCTTCTTCCCATGGGAAATGGCCTCCGTTTGCAGCCCCTCACCCTGGCAGAAAGTGGGGAGCCAAGCTAGAATGACGCAATCTCTGCTGGATTTTTCCAAAAGAAAAGCTGGCAGCAACCTGGACCCTGTAAATACTTAGAGCCTCAAAGGCCACCTTGAACATATTACTGAGACCCTGGGTGAAGGACATTTTTCCCATGGAAAATGGCCTTCAATTTTGGCCATTTGGCCTGGCAGGCAGGGCAGTGTCAAGCGAGAAATTTGCAAACTGTGCTGGATTCTTCCAAAAGGAAAGCTGCCAGCAACTAGGACGCTGCAACTCCTTAGAGCCCCAAAGGCCACCTTTCATCTGACACTCAGACCCTGGGGAAATGACTTCGTTTTCCCATGGAAAATGGCAACCATTTGCAGCCATGTGCCCTGGCCAACAGGGCAATGCCCAGTGAGAAATTTTAAAACTTGGCTGCATTCTTCCACCACTAAAGCTGCCGGCAACAAGGAGCTTGCAAGTCCTTAGATCCCCAAAGGCCACCTTTCATTGATACCCAGACTCTGGAAAAGGCCTTCTTTTCCCCATGGAAAATGGGGTCAGTTTGAGGCCACTCGCCCTGGCCATCTGCATCGTTCCCTGTGGGAAATTGGCAATCTTGGCTGATTTTCTCCAAAACTAAAGCTGCTGGCAGCGAGGACCCTGCAAGTCCTTCGTGCTCCAAAAGCCACCATTCATTGATTCCCAGACCCTGGAGACGTGACTTCATTTTCCCCATGGAAAATGGGGTCAGTTTGAGGCCACTTGCCCTGGCCATCTGCATCGTTCCCTGTGGGAAATTGGCAAACTTGGCTGATTTTCTCCAAAACTATAGCACTGGCAACGAGGACCCTGCAAGTCCTTAGGGCTCCAGATGCCACCTTTCATCTGATACCCAGACCCTGGGCCAATGACTTCATTTTCCCCATGGAAAATGGCCTGCATTTGACGCCTCTCGCCCTGACCAAGAGGGTGGGGCCCAGCAATATATTTGCAATCTTTGCTGGATTTCTCCAAATCTAAAGGTGCCAGTAAGAAGTACCCTGCAAGTCCTTAAAGCCCCAAAGGCCACCTTTCATCTGACACCCAGGCCCTTGGGATAGGACTTCTTCTTCCCATGGGAAATGGCCTCCGTTTGCAGCCCCTCACCCTGGCAGAAAGTGGGGAGCCAAGCTAGAATGACGCAATCTCTGCCGGATTTTCCAAAAGAAAAGCTGGCAGCAACCTGGACCCTGTAAATACTTAGAGCCTCAAAGGCCACCTTGAACATATTACTGAGACCCTGGGTGAAGGACATTTTTCCCATGGAAAATGGCCTTCAATTTTGGCCATTTGGCCTGGCAGGCAGGGCAGTGTCAAGCGAGAAATTTGCAAACTGTGCTGGATTCTTCCAAAAGGAAAGCTGCCAGCAATGAGGACGCTGCCAGTCCTTAGAGCCCCAAAAGCCACCTTTCACCTGATACCCAGACCCTGGGCCAATGACTTCATTTTGCCCATGGAAAATGGCCTCCATTTCTGGCCTCTCACCCTGACCAACAGGGTGGGGCCCAGCAAGAAATTTGCAATCGTTGCTGGATTTCTCCAAATCTAAAGCTGCTGCCACTTGTTATTGTTCTATTTCTCTAGAGTCCCATAATGCTGTTATCAGATTTCTAAAGTCCATACCTCCTCGGTGTGTTCTTATGGCTGCAGATCTTCACAGCACAGACGCTTTCTTCTGCATGCTGTTCTTTCCCAGTTCAGGGCTCCTTCAAGGCTCTCCCTGAATGGCTAACCCGCCCCCTTTTATCCCAGTTCTCTTCAATGGTCCCAGCTGCAGCCCATCAAGGACAACCCGGAGCTCTGGGGCAAAGCCTCTATACAGATATTCAAATACAATACATTTCCTCTACTATAGCCAGTAAGTAGTACCCTGCAAGTCCTTAGAGCCCCAAAGGCCACCTTTCATCTGACACTCAGACCCTGGGGAAAGGAACTTCTTTTTCCCATGCAAAATGGCAACTCTTTGCAGCCACGTGCCCTGGCCAACAGGGCAGTGCCCGGTGAGAAATTTTTAACCTTGGCTGGATTCCTCCACAACTAAAGCTGGCAGCAACTAGGAGCTTGCAAGTCCTTAGAGGCCCAAAAGCCACCTTTCATTGATACCCAGACCCTGGGGACATGACTTCATTTTCCCCATGGAAAATTGGTTCAGTTTGAGGACACTCGGCCTGGCCATCGGCATCGTTCCCTGTGTGAAATTTGCAAACTTGGCTGATTTTCTCCAAAACTAAAGCTGCTGGCAACGAGGACCCTGCAAGTCCTTAAGGTCCCAGATGCCACCTTTCATCTGATACCCAGACCCTGGGCCAATGACTTCATTTTCCCCATGGAAAATGGCCTCCATTTCTGGCCTCTCGCCCTGAGCAATAGTGTCGGGTCCAGCAAGAAATTTGAAATCTTTGCTGCATTTCTCAAAATATAAAGCTCCCAGTGAGAAGTAATCTGCAAGTCCTTTGAGCTCCAAAAGCCACCTTTCATTGATTCCTAGACCCTGGAGACGTGACTTCATTTTCCCCATGGAAAATGGGGTCATTTTGAGGTTGCTCGACCTGGCCATCTGCATCGTTCCCTGTGGGAAATTGGCAAACTTGGCTGATTTTCTCCAAAACTAAAGATGCTGGCAACGAGGACCCTGCAAGTCCATAGGGCTCCAGATGCCACCTTTCATCTGATACCCAGACCCTGGGCCAATGACTTCATTTTCCCCATGGAAAATGGCCTGCATTTGACGCCTCTCGCCCTGACCAAGAGGGTGGGGCCCAGCAATATATTTGCAATCTTTGCTGGATTTCTCCAAATCTAAAGGTGCCAGTAAGAAGTACCCTGCAAGTCCTCAAAGCCCCAAAGGCCACCTTTCATCTGACACCCAGAGCCTGGGGATAGGACTTCTTCTTCCCATGGGAAATGGCCTCCGTTTGCAGCCCCTCACCCTGGCAGAAAGTGGGGAGCCAAGCTAGAATGACGCAATCTCTGCTGGATTTTTCCAAAAGAAAAGCTGGCAGCAACCTGGACCCTGTAAATACTTAGAGCCTCAAAGGCCACCTTGAACATATTACTGAGACCCTGGGTGAAGGACATTTTTCCCATGGAAAATGGCCTTCAATTTTGGCCATTTGGCCTGGCAGGCAGGGCAGTGTCAAGCGAGAAATTTGCAAACTGTGCTGGATTCTTCCAAAAGGAAAGCTGCCAGCAACTAGGACGCTGCAACTCCTTAGAGCCCCAAAGGCCACCTTTCATCTGACACTCAGACCCTGGGGAAATGACTTCGTTTTCCCATGGAAAATGGCAACCATTTGCAGCCATGTGCCCTGGCCAACAGGGCAATGCCCAGTGAGAAATTTTAAAACTTGGCTGCATTCTTCCACCACTAAAGCTGCCGGCAACAAGGAGCTTGCAAGTCCTTAGATCCCCAAAGGCCACCTTTCATTGATACCCAGACTCTGGAAAAGGCCTTCTTTTCCCCATGGAAAATGGGGTCAGTTTGAGGCCACTCGCCCTGGCCATCTGCATCGTTCCCTGTGGGAAATTGGCAATCTTGGCTGATTTTCTCCAAAACTAAAGCTGCTGGCAGCGAGGACCCTGCAAGTCCTTCGTGCTCCAAAAGCCACCATTCATTGATTCCCAGACCCTGGAGACGTGACTTCATTTTCCCCATGGAAAATGGGGTCAGTTTGAGGCCACTTGCCCTGGCCATCTGCATCGTTCCCTGTGGGAAATTGGCAAACTTGGCTGATTTTCTCCAAAACTATAGCACTGGCAACGAGGACCCTGCAAGTCCTTAGGGCTCCAGATGCCACCTTTCATCTGATACCCAGACCCTGGGCCAATGACTTCATTTTCCCCATGGAAAATGGCCTGCATTTGACGCCTCTCGCCCTGACCAAGAGGGTGGGGCCCAGCAATATATTTGCAATCTTTGCTGGATTTCTCCAAATCTAAAGGTGCCAGTAAGAAGTACCCTGCAAGTCCTTAAAGCCCCAAAGGCCACCTTTCATCTGACACCCAGGCCCTTGGGATAGGACTTCTTCTTCCCATGGGAAATGGCCTCCGTTTGCAGCCCCTCACCCTGGCAGAAAGTGGGGAGCCAAGCTAGAATGACGCAATCTCTGCCGGATTTTCCAAAAGAAAAGCTGGCAGCAACCTGGACCCTGTAAATACTTAGAGCCTCAAAGGCCACCTTGAACATATTACTGAGACCCTGGGTGAAGGACATTTTTCCCATGGAAAATGGCCTTCAATTTTGGCCATTTGGCCTGGCAGGCAGGGCAGTGTCAAGCGAGAAATTTGCAAACTGTGCTGGATTCTTCCAAAAGGAAAGCTGCCAGCAATGAGGACGCTGCCAGTCCTGTCCTTACGAGCCCCAAAAGCCACCTTTCACCTGATACCCAGACCCTGGGCCAATGACTTCATTTTGCCCATGGAAAATGGCCTCCATTTCTGGCCTCTCACCCTGACCAACAGGGTGGGGCCCAGCAAGAAATTGCAATCGTTGCTGGATTTCTCCAAATCTAAAGCTGCTGCCACTTGTTATTGTTCTATTTCTCTAGAGTCCCATAATGCTGTTATCAGATTTCTAAAGTCCATACCTCCTCGGTGTGTTCTTATGGCTGCAGATCTTCACAGCACAGACGCTTTCTTCTGCATGCTGTTCTTTCCCAGTTCAGGGCTCCTTCAAGGCTCTCCCTGAATGGCTAACCCGCCCCCTTTTATCCCAGTTCTCTTCAATGGTCCCAGCTGCAGCCCATCAAGGACAACCCGGAGCTCTGGGGCAAAGCCTCTATACAGATATTCAAATACAATACATTTCCTCTACTATAGCCAGTAAGTAGTACCCTGCAAGTCCTTAGAGCCCCAAAGGCCACCTTTCATCTGACACTCAGACCCTGGGGAAAGAACTTCTTTTTCCCATGCAAAATGGCAACTCTTTGCAGCCACGTGCCCTGGCCAACAGGGCAGTGCCGGTGAGAAATTTTAACCTTGCTGGATTCTCTCACAACTAAAGCTGGCAGCAACTAGGAGCTTGCAAGTCCTTAGAGGCCAAAAGCCACCTTTCATTGATACCCAGACCCTGGGGACATGACTTCATTTTCCCCATGGAAAATTGGTTCAGTTTGAGGACACTCGGCCTGGCCATCGGCATCGTTCCCTGTGTGAAATTTGCAAACTTGGCTGATTTTCTCCAAAACTAAAGCTGCTGGCAACGAGGACCCTGCAAGTCCTTAAGGTCCCAGATGCCACCTTTCATCTGATACCCAGACCCTGGGCCAATGACTTCATTTTCCCCATGGAAAATGGCCTCCATTTCTGGCCTCTCGCCCTGAGCAATAGTGTCGGGTCCAGCAAGAAATTTGAAATCTTTGCTGCATTTCTCAAAATATAAAGCTCCCAGTGAGAAGTAATCTGCAAGTCCTTTGAGCTCCAAAAGCCACCTTTCATTGATTCCTAGACCCTGGAGACGTGACTTCATTTTCCCCATGGAAAATGGGGTCATTTTGAGGTTGCTCGACCTGGCCATCTGCATCGTTCCCTGTGGGAAATTGGCAAACTTGGCTGATTTTCTCCAAAACTAAAGATGCTGGCAACGAGGACCCTGCAAGTCCATAGGGCTCCAGATGCCACCTTTCATCTGATACCCAGACCCTGGGCCAATGACTTCATTTTCCCCATGGAAAATGGCCTGCATTTGACGCCTCTCGCCCTGACCAAGAGGGTGGGGCCCAGCAATATATTTGCAATCTTTGCTGGATTTCTCCAAATCTAAAGGTGCCAGTAAGAAGTACCCTGCAAGTCCTCAAAGCCCCAAAGGCCACCTTTCATCTGACACCCAGAGCCTGGGGATAGGACTTCTTCTTCCCATGGGAAATGGCCTCCGTTTGCAGCCCCTCACCCTGGCAGAAAGTGGGGAGCCAAGCTAGAATGACGCAATCTCTGCTGGATTTTTCCAAAAGAAAAGCTGGCAGCAACCTGGACCCTGTAAATACTTAGAGCCTCAAAGGCCACCTTGAACATATTACTGAGACCCTGGGTGAAGGACATTTTTCCCATGGAAAATGGCCTTCAATTTTGGCCATTTGGCCTGGCAGGCAGGGCAGTGTCAAGCGAGAAATTTGCAAACTGCGCTGGATTCTTCCAAAAGGAAAGCTGCCAGCAACTAGGACGCTGCAACTCCTTAGAGCCCCAAAGGCCACCTTTCATCTGACACTCAGACCCTGGGGAAATGACTTCGTTTTCCCATGGAAAATGGCAACCATTTGCAGCCATGTGCCCTGGCCAACAGGGCAATGCCCAGTGAGAAATTTTAAAACTTGGCTGCATTCTTCCACCACTAAAGCTGCCGGCAACAAGGAGCTTGCAAGTCCTTAGATCCCCAAAGGCCACCTTTCATTGATACCCAGACTCTGGAAAAGGCCTTCTTTTCCCCATGGAAAATGGGGTCAGTTTGAGGCCACTCGCCCTGGCCATCTGCATCGTTCCCTGTGGGAAATTGGCAATCTTGGCTGATTTTCTCCAAAACTAAAGCTGCTGGCAGCGAGGACCCTGCAAGTCCTTCGTGCTCCAAAAGCCACCATTCATTGATTCCCAGACCCTGGAGACGTGACTTCATTTTCCCCATGGAAAATGGGGTCAGTTTGAGGCCACTTGCCCTGGCCATCTGCATCGTTCCCTGTGGGAAATTGGCAAACTTGGCTGATTTTCTCCAAAACTATAGCACTGGCAACGAGGACCCTGCAAGTCCTTAGGGCTCCAGATGCCACCTTTCATCTGATACCCAGACCCTGGGCCAATGACTTCATTTTCCCCATGGAAAATGGCCTGCATTTGACGCCTCTCGCCCTGACCAAGAGGGTGGGGCCCAGCAATATATTTGCAATCTTTGCTGGATTTCTCCAAATCTAAAGGTGCCAGTAAGAAGTACCCTGCAAGTCCTTAAAGCCCCAAAGGCCACCTTTCATCTGACACCCAGGCCCTTGGGATAGGACTTCTTCTTCCCATGGGAAATGGCCTCCGTTTGCAGCCCCTCACCCTGGCAGAAAGTGGGGAGCCAAGCTAGAATGACGCAATCTCTGCCGGATTTTCCAAAAGAAAAGCTGGCAGCAACCTGGACCCTGTAAATACTTAGAGCCTCAAAGGCCACCTTGAACATATTACTGAGACCCTGGGTGAAGGACATTTTTCCCATGGAAAATGGCCTTCAATTTTGGCCATTTGGCCTGGCAGGCAGGGCAGTGTCAAGCGAGAAATTTGCAAACTGTGCTGGATTCTTCCAAAAGGAAAGCTGCCAGCAATGAGGACGCTGCCAGTCCTTAGAGCCCCAAAAGCCACCTTTCACCTGATACCCAGACCCTGGGCCAATGACTTCATTTTGCCCATGGAAAATGGCCTCCATTTCTGGCCTCTCACCCTGACCAACAGGGTGGGGCCCAGCAAGAAATTTGCAATCGTTGCTGGATTTCTCCAAATCTAAAGCTGCTGCCACTTGTTATTGTTCTATTTCTCTAGAGTCCCATAATGCTGTTATCAGATTTCTAAAGTCCATACCTCCTCGGTGTGTTCTTATGGCTGCAGATCTTCACAGCACAGACGCTTTCTTCTGCATGCTGTTCTTTCCCAGTTCAGGGCTCCTTCAAGGCTCTCCCTGAATGGCTAACCCGCCCCCTTTTATCCCAGTTCTCTTCAATGGTCCCAGCTGCAGCCCATCAAGGACAACCCGGAGCTCTGGGGCAAAGCCTCTATACAGATATTCAAATACAATACATTTCCTCTACTATAGCCAGTAAGTAGTACCCTGCAAGTCCTTAGAGCCCCAAAGGCCACCTTTCATCTGACACTCAGACCCTGGGGAAAGGAACTTCTTTTTCCCATGCAAAATGGCAACTCTTTGCAGCCACGTGCCCTGGCCAACAGGGCAGTGCCCGGTGAGAAATTTTTAACCTTGGCTGGATTCCTCCACAACTAAAGCTGGCAGCAACTAGGAGCTTGCAAGTCCTTAGAGGCCCAAAAGCCACCTTTCATTGATACCCAGACCCTGGGGACATGACTTCATTTTCCCCATGGAAAATTGGTTCAGTTTGAGGACACTCGGCCTGGCCATCGGCATCGTTCCCTGTGTGAAATTTGCAAACTTGGCTGATTTTCTCCAAAACTAAAGCTGCTGGCAACGAGGACCCTGCAAGTCCTTAAGGTCCCAGATGCCACCTTTCATCTGATACCCAGACCCTGGGCCAATGACTTCATTTTCCCCATGGAAAATGGCCTCCATTTCTGGCCTCTCGCCCTGAGCAATAGTGTCGGGTCCAGCAAGAAATTTGAAATCTTTGCTGCATTTCTCAAAATATAAAGCTCCCAGTGAGAAGTAATCTGCAAGTCCTTTGAGCTCCAAAAGCCACCTTTCATTGATTCCTAGACCCTGGAGACGTGACTTCATTTTCCCCATGGAAAATGGGGTCATTTTGAGGTTGCTCGACCTGGCCATCTGCATCGTTCCCTGTGGGAAATTGGCAAACTTGGCTGATTTTCTCCAAAACTAAAGATGCTGGCAACGAGGACCCTGCAAGTCCATAGGGCTCCAGATGCCACCTTTCATCTGATACCCAGACCCTGGGCCAATGACTTCATTTTCCCCATGGAAAATGGCCTGCATTTGACGCCTCTCGCCCTGACCAAGAGGGTGGGGCCCAGCAATATATTTGCAATCTTTGCTGGATTTCTCCAAATCTAAAGGTGCCAGTAAGAAGTACCCTGCAAGTCCTCAAAGCCCCAAAGGCCACCTTTCATCTGACACCCAGAGCCTGGGGATAGGACTTCTTCTTCCCATGGGAAATGGCCTCCGTTTGCAGCCCCTCACCCTGGCAGAAAGTGGGGAGCCAAGCTAGAATGACGCAATCTCTGCTGGATTTTTCCAAAAGAAAAGCTGGCAGCAACCTGGACCCTGTAAATACTTAGAGCCTCAAAGGCCACCTTGAACATATTACTGAGACCCTGGGTGAAGGACATTTTTCCCATGGAAAATGGCCTTCAATTTTGGCCATTTGGCCTGGCAGGCAGGGCAGTGTCAAGCGAGAAATTTGCAAACTGTGCTGGATTCTTCCAAAAGGAAAGCTGCCAGCAACTAGGACGCTGCAACTCCTTAGAGCCCCAAAGGCCACCTTTCATCTGACACTCAGACCCTGGGGAAATGACTTCGTTTTCCCATGGAAAATGGCAACCATTTGCAGCCATGTGCCCTGGCCAACAGGGCAATGCCCAGTGAGAAATTTTAAAACTTGGCTGCATTCTTCCACCACTAAAGCTGCCGGCAACAAGGAGCTTGCAAGTCCTTAGATCCCCAAAGGCCACCTTTCATTGATACCCAGACTCTGGAAAAGGCCTTCTTTTCCCCATGGAAAATGGGGTCAGTTTGAGGCCACTCGCCCTGGCCATCTGCATCGTTCCCTGTGGGAAATTGGCAATCTTGGCTGATTTTCTCCAAAACTAAAGCTGCTGGCAGCGAGGACCCTGCAAGTCCTTCGTGCTCCAAAAGCCACCATTCATTGATTCCCAGACCCTGGAGACGTGACTTCATTTTCCCCATGGAAAATGGGGTCAGTTTGAGGCCACTTGCCCTGGCCATCTGCATCGTTCCCTGTGGGAAATTGGCAAACTTGGCTGATTTTCTCCAAAACTATAGCACTGGCAACGAGGACCCTGCAAGTCCTTAGGGCTCCAGATGCCACCTTTCATCTGATACCCAGACCCTGGGCCAATGACTTCATTTTCCCCATGGAAAATGGCCTGCATTTGACGCCTCTCGCCCTGACCAAGAGGGTGGGGCCCAGCAATATATTTGCAATCTTTGCTGGATTTCTCCAAATCTAAAGGTGCCAGTAAGAAGTACCCTGCAAGTCCTTAAAGCCCCAAAGGCCACCTTTCATCTGACACCCAGGCCCTTGGGATAGGACTTCTTCTTCCCATGGGAAATGGCCTCCGTTTGCAGCCCCTCACCCTGGCAGAAAGTGGGGAGCCAAGCTAGAATGACGCAATCTCTGCCGGATTTTCCAAAAGAAAAGCTGGCAGCAACCTGGACCCTGTAAATACTTAGAGCCTCAAAGGCCACCTTGAACATATTACTGAGACCCTGGGTGAAGGACATTTTTCCCATGGAAAATGGCCTTCAATTTTGGCCATTTGGCCTGGCAGGCAGGGCAGTGTCAAGCGAGAAATTTGCAAACTGTGCTGGATTCTTCCAAAAGGAAAGCTGCCAGCAATGAGGACGCTGCCAGTCCTTAGAGCCCCAAAAGCCACCTTTCACCTGATACCCAGACCCTGGGCCAATGACTTCATTTTGCCCATGGAAAATGGCCTCCATTTCTGGCCTCTCACCCTGACCAACAGGGTGGGGCCCAGCAAGAAATTTGCAATCGTTGCTGGATTTCTCCAAATCTAAAGCTGCTGCCACTTGTTATTGTTCTATTTCTCTAGAGTCCCATAATGCTGTTATCAGATTTCTAAAGTCCATACCTCCTCGGTGTGTTCTTATGGCTGCAGATCTTCACAGCACAGACGCTTTCTTCTGCATGCTGTTCTTTCCCAGTTCAGGGCTCCTTCAAGGCTCTCCCTGAATGGCTAACCCGCCCCCTTTTATCCCAGTTCTCTTCAATGGTCCCAGCTGCAGCCCATCAAGGACAACCCGGAGCTCTGGGGCAAAGCCTCTATACAGATATTCAAATACAATACATTTCCTCTACTATAGCCAGTAAGTAGTACCCTGCAAGTCCTTAGAGCCCCAAAGGCCACCTTTCATCTGACACTCAGACCCTGGGGAAAGGAACTTCTTTTTCCCATGCAAAATGGCAACTCTTTGCAGCCACGTGCCCTGGCCAACAGGGCAGTGCCCGGTGAGAAATTTTTAACCTTGGCTGGATTCCTCCACAACTAAAGCTGGCAGCAACTAGGAGCTTGCAAGTCCTTAGAGGCCCAAAAGCCACCTTTCATTGATACCCAGACCCTGGGGACATGACTTCATTTTCCCCATGGAAAAT
This sequence comes from Agelaius phoeniceus, assembly GCF_051311805.1. Lineage (NCBI taxonomy): Eukaryota > Metazoa > Chordata > Aves > Passeriformes > Icteridae > Agelaius > Agelaius phoeniceus. The sequence continues at coordinate 17,676 of NW_027509866.1, forward strand.
TGGTTCAGTTTGAGGACACTCGGCCTGGCCATCGGCATCGTTCCCTGTGTGAAATTTGCAAACTTGGCTGATTTTCTCCAAAACTAAAGCTGCTGGCAACGAGGACCCTGCAAGTCCTTAAGGTCCCAGATGCCACCTTTCATCTGATACCCAGACCCTGGGCCAATGACTTCATTTTCCCCATGGAAAATGGCCTCCATTTCTGGCCTCTCGCCCTGAGCAATAGTGTCGGGTCCAGCAAGAAATTTGAAATCTTTGCTGCATTTCTCAAAATATAAAGCTCCCAGTGAGAAGTAATCTGCAAGTCCTTTGAGCTCCAAAAGCCACCTTTCATTGATTCCTAGACCCTGGAGACGTGACTTCATTTTCCCCATGGAAAATGGGGTCATTTTGAGGTTGCTCGACCTGGCCATCTGCATCGTTCCCTGTGGGAAATTGGCAAACTTGGCTGATTTTCTCCAAAACTAAAGATGCTGGCAACGAGGACCCTGCAAGTCCATAGGGCTCCAGATGCCACCTTTCATCTGATACCCAGACCCTGGGCCAATGACTTCATTTTCCCCATGGAAAATGGCCTGCATTTGACGCCTCTCGCCCTGACCAAGAGGGTGGGGCCCAGCAATATATTTGCAATCTTTGCTGGATTTCTCCAAATCTAAAGGTGCCAGTAAGAAGTACCCTGCAAGTCCTCAAAGCCCCAAAGGCCACCTTTCATCTGACACCCAGAGCCTGGGGATAGGACTTCTTCTTCCCATGGGAAATGGCCTCCGTTTGCAGCCCCTCACCCTGGCAGAAAGTGGGGAGCCAAGCTAGAATGACGCAATCTCTGCTGGATTTTTCCAAAAGAAAAGCTGGCAGCAACCTGGACCCTGTAAATACTTAGAGCCTCAAAGGCCACCTTGAACATATTACTGAGACCCTGGGTGAAGGACATTTTTCCCATGGAAAATGGCCTTCAATTTTGGCCATTTGGCCTGGCAGGCAGGGCAGTGTCAAGCGAGAAATTTGCAAACTGCGCTGGATTCTTCCAAAAGGAAAGCTGCCAGCAACTAGGACGCTGCAACTCCTTAGAGCCCCAAAGGCCACCTTTCATCTGACACTCAGACCCTGGGGAAATGACTTCGTTTTCCCATGGAAAATGGCAACCATTTGCAGCCATGTGCCCTGGCCAACAGGGCAATGCCCAGTGAGAAATTTTAAAACTTGGCTGCATTCTTCCACCACTAAAGCTGCCGGCAACAAGGAGCTTGCAAGTCCTTAGATCCCCAAAGGCCACCTTTCATTGATACCCAGACTCTGGAAAAGGCCTTCTTTTCCCCATGGAAAATGGGGTCAGTTTGAGGCCACTCGCCCTGGCCATCTGCATCGTTCCCTGTGGGAAATTGGCAATCTTGGCTGATTTTCTCCAAAACTAAAGCTGCTGGCAGCGAGGACCCTGCAAGTCCTTCGTGCTCCAAAAGCCACCATTCATTGATTCCCAGACCCTGGAGACGTGACTTCATTTTCCCCATGGAAAATGGGGTCAGTTTGAGGCCACTTGCCCTGGCCATCTGCATCGTTCCCTGTGGGAAATTGGCAAACTTGGCTGATTTTCTCCAAAACTATAGCACTGGCAACGAGGACCCTGCAAGTCCTTAGGGCTCCAGATGCCACCTTTCATCTGATACCCAGACCCTGGGCCAATGACTTCATTTTCCCCATGGAAAATGGCCTGCATTTGACGCCTCTCGCCCTGACCAAGAGGGTGGGGCCCAGCAATATATTTGCAATCTTTGCTGGATTTCTCCAAATCTAAAGGTGCCAGTAAGAAGTACCCTGCAAGTCCTTAAAGCCCCAAAGGCCACCTTTCATCTGACACCCAGGCCCTTGGGATAGGACTTCTTCTTCCCATGGGAAATGGCCTCCGTTTGCAGCCCCTCACCCTGGCAGAAAGTGGGGAGCCAAGCTAGAATGACGCAATCTCTGCCGGATTTTCCAAAAGAAAAGCTGGCAGCAACCTGGACCCTGTAAATACTTAGAGCCTCAAAGGCCACCTTGAACATATTACTGAGACCCTGGGTGAAGGACATTTTTCCCATGGAAAATGGCCTTCAATTTTGGCCATTTGGCCTGGCAGGCAGGGCAGTGTCAAGCGAGAAATTTGCAAACTGTGCTGGATTCTTCCAAAAGGAAAGCTGCCAGCAATGAGGACGCTGCCAGTCCTTAGAGCCCCAAAAGCCACCTTTCACCTGATACCCAGACCCTGGGCCAATGACTTCATTTTGCCCATGGAAAATGGCCTCCATTTCTGGCCTCTCACCCTGACCAACAGGGTGGGGCCCAGCAAGAAATTTGCAATCGTTGCTGGATTTCTCCAAATCTAAAGCTGCTGCCACTTGTTATTGTTCTATTTCTCTAGAGTCCCATAATGCTGTTATCAGATTTCTAAAGTCCATACCTCCTCGGTGTGTTCTTATGGCTGCAGATCTTCACAGCACAGACGCTTTCTTCTGCATGCTGTTCTTTCCCAGTTCAGGGCTCCTTCAAGGCTCTCCCTGAATGGCTAACCCGCCCCCTTTTATCCCAGTTCTCTTCAATGGTCCCAGCTGCAGCCCATCAAGGACAACCCGGAGCTCTGGGGCAAAGCCTCTATACAGATATTCAAATACAATACATTTCCTCTACTATAGCCAGTAAGTAGTACCCTGCAAGTCCTTAGAGCCCCAAAGGCCACCTTTCATCTGACACTCAGACCCTGGGGAAAGGAACTTCTTTTTCCCATGCAAAATGGCAACTCTTTGCAGCCACGTGCCCTGGCCAACAGGGCAGTGCCCGGTGAGAAATTTTTAACCTTGGCTGGATTCCTCCACAACTAAAGCTGGCAGCAACTAGGAGCTTGCAAGTCCTTAGAGGCCCAAAAGCCACCTTTCATTGATACCCAGACCCTGGGGACATGACTTCATTTTCCCCATGGAAAATTGGTTCAGTTTGAGGACACTCGGCCTGGCCATCGGCATCGTTCCCTGTGTGAAATTTGCAAACTTGGCTGATTTTCTCCAAAACTAAAGCTGCTGGCAACGAGGACCCTGCAAGTCCTTAAGGTCCCAGATGCCACCTTTCATCTGATACCCAGACCCTGGGCCAATGACTTCATTTTCCCCATGGAAAATGGCCTCCATTTCTGGCCTCTCGCCCTGAGCAATAGTGTCGGGTCCAGCAAGAAATTTGAAATCTTTGCTGCATTTCTCAAAATATAAAGCTCCCAGTGAGAAGTAATCTGCAAGTCCTTTGAGCTCCAAAAGCCACCTTTCATTGATTCCTAGACCCTGGAGACGTGACTTCATTTTCCCCATGGAAAATGGGGTCATTTTGAGGTTGCTCGACCTGGCCATCTGCATCGTTCCCTGTGGGAAATTGGCAAACTTGGCTGATTTTCTCCAAAACTAAAGATGCTGGCAACGAGGACCCTGCAAGTCCATAGGGCTCCAGATGCCACCTTTCATCTGATACCCAGACCCTGGGCCAATGACTTCATTTTCCCCATGGAAAATGGCCTGCATTTGACGCCTCTCGCCCTGACCAAGAGGGTGGGGCCCAGCAATATATTTGCAATCTTTGCTGGATTTCTCCAAATCTAAAGGTGCCAGTAAGAAGTACCCTGCAAGTCCTCAAAGCCCCAAAGGCCACCTTTCATCTGACACCCAGAGCCTGGGGATAGGACTTCTTCTTCCCATGGGAAATGGCCTCCGTTTGCAGCCCCTCACCCTGGCAGAAAGTGGGGAGCCAAGCTAGAATGACGCAATCTCTGCTGGATTTTTCCAAAAGAAAAGCTGGCAGCAACCTGGACCCTGTAAATACTTAGAGCCTCAAAGGCCACCTTGAACATATTACTGAGACCCTGGGTGAAGGACATTTTTCCCATGGAAAATGGCCTTCAATTTTGGCCATTTGGCCTGGCAGGCAGGGCAGTGTCAAGCGAGAAATTTGCAAACTGTGCTGGATTCTTCCAAAAGGAAAGCTGCCAGCAACTAGGACGCTGCAACTCCTTAGAGCCCCAAAGGCCACCTTTCATCTGACACTCAGACCCTGGGGAAATGACTTCGTTTTCCCATGGAAAATGGCAACCATTTGCAGCCATGTGCCCTGGCCAACAGGGCAATGCCCAGTGAGAAATTTTAAAACTTGGCTGCATTCTTCCACCACTAAAGCTGCCGGCAACAAGGAGCTTGCAAGTCCTTAGATCCCCAAAGGCCACCTTTCATTGATACCCAGACTCTGGAAAAGGCCTTCTTTTCCCCATGGAAAATGGGGTCAGTTTGAGGCCACTCGCCCTGGCCATCTGCATCGTTCCCTGTGGGAAATTGGCAATCTTGGCTGATTTTCTCCAAAACTAAAGCTGCTGGCAGCGAGGACCCTGCAAGTCCTTCGTGCTCCAAAAGCCACCATTCATTGATTCCCAGACCCTGGAGACGTGACTTCATTTTCCCCATGGAAAATGGGGTCAGTTTGAGGCCACTTGCCCTGGCCATCTGCATCGTTCCCTGTGGGAAATTGGCAAACTTGGCTGATTTTCTCCAAAACTATAGCACTGGCAACGAGGACCCTGCAAGTCCTTAGGGCTCCAGATGCCACCTTTCATCTGATACCCAGACCCTGGGCCAATGACTTCATTTTCCCCATGGAAAATGGCCTGCATTTGACGCCTCTCGCCCTGACCAAGAGGGTGGGGCCCAGCAATATATTTGCAATCTTTGCTGGATTTCTCCAAATCTAAAGGTGCCAGTAAGAAGTACCCTGCAAGTCCTTAAAGCCCCAAAGGCCACCTTTCATCTGACACCCAGGCCCTTGGGATAGGACTTCTTCTTCCCATGGGAAATGGCCTCCGTTTGCAGCCCCTCACCCTGGCAGAAAGTGGGGAGCCAAGCTAGAATGACGCAATCTCTGCCGGATTTTCCAAAAGAAAAGCTGGCAGCAACCTGGACCCTGTAAATACTTAGAGCCTCAAAGGCCACCTTGAACATATTACTGAGACCCTGGGTGAAGGACATTTTTCCCATGGAAAATGGCCTTCAATTTTGGCCATTTGGCCTGGCAGGCAGGGCAGTGTCAAGCGAGAAATTTGCAAACTGTGCTGGATTCTTCCAAAAGGAAAGCTGCCAGCAATGAGGACGCTGCCAGTCCTTAGAGCCCCAAAAGCCACCTTTCACCTGATACCCAGACCCTGGGCCAATGACTTCATTTTGCCCATGGAAAATGGCCTCCATTTCTGGCCTCTCACCCTGACCAACAGGGTGGGGCCCAGCAAGAAATTTGCAATCGTTGCTGGATTTCTCCAAATCTAAAGCTGCTGCCACTTGTTATTGTTCTATTTCTCTAGAGTCCCATAATGCTGTTATCAGATTTCTAAAGTCCATACCTCCTCGGTGTGTTCTTATGGCTGCAGATCTTCACAGCACAGACGCTTTCTTCTGCATGCTGTTCTTTCCCAGTTCAGGGCTCCTTCAAGGCTCTCCCTGAATGGCTAACCCGCCCCCTTTTATCCCAGTTCTCTTCAATGGTCCCAGCTGCAGCCCATCAAGGACAACCCGGAGCTCTGGGGCAAAGCCTCTATACAGATATTCAAATACAATACATTTCCTCTACTATAGCCAGTAAGTAGTACCCTGCAAGTCCTTAGAGCCCCAAAGGCCACCTTTCATCTGACACTCAGACCCTGGGGAAAGGAACTTCTTTTTCCCATGCAAAATGGCAACTCTTTGCAGCCACGTGCCCTGGCCAACAGGGCAGTGCCCGGTGAGAAATTTTTAACCTTGGCTGGATTCCTCCACAACTAAAGCTGGCAGCAACTAGGAGCTTGCAAGTCCTTAGAGGCCCAAAAGCCACCTTTCATTGATACCCAGACCCTGGGGACATGACTTCATTTTCCCCATGGAAAATTGGTTCAGTTTGAGGACACTCGGCCTGGCCATCGGCATCGTTCCCTGTGTGAAATTTGCAAACTTGGCTGATTTTCTCCAAAACTAAAGCTGCTGGCAACGAGGACCCTGCAAGTCCTTAAGGTCCCAGATGCCACCTTTCATCTGATACCCAGACCCTGGGCCAATGACTTCATTTTCCCCATGGAAAATGGCCTCCATTTCTGGCCTCTCGCCCTGAGCAATAGTGTCGGGTCCAGCAAGAAATTTGAAATCTTTGCTGCATTTCTCAAAATATAAAGCTCCCAGTGAGAAGTAATCTGCAAGTCCTTTGAGCTCCAAAAGCCACCTTTCATTGATTCCTAGACCCTGGAGACGTGACTTCATTTTCCCCATGGAAAATGGGGTCATTTTGAGGTTGCTCGACCTGGCCATCTGCATCGTTCCCTGTGGGAAATTGGCAAACTTGGCTGATTTTCTCCAAAACTAAAGATGCTGGCAACGAGGACCCTGCAAGTCCATAGGGCTCCAGATGCCACCTTTCATCTGATACCCAGACCCTGGGCCAATGACTTCATTTTCCCCATGGAAAATGGCCTGCATTTGACGCCTCTCGCCCTGACCAAGAGGGTGGGGCCCAGCAATATATTTGCAATCTTTGCTGGATTTCTCCAAATCTAAAGGTGCCAGTAAGAAGTACCCTGCAAGTCCTCAAAGCCCCAAAGGCCACCTTTCATCTGACACCCAGAGCCTGGGGATAGGACTTCTTCTTCCCATGGGAAATGGCCTCCGTTTGCAGCCCCTCACCCTGGCAGAAAGTGGGGAGCCAAGCTAGAATGACGCAATCTCTGCTGGATTTTTCCAAAAGAAAAGCTGGCAGCAACCTGGACCCTGTAAATACTTAGAGCCTCAAAGGCCACCTTGAACATATTACTGAGACCCTGGGTGAAGGACATTTTTCCCATGGAAAATGGCCTTCAATTTTGGCCATTTGGCCTGGCAGGCAGGGCAGTGTCAAGCGAGAAATTTGCAAACTGCGCTGGATTCTTCCAAAAGGAAAGCTGCCAGCAACTAGGACGCTGCAACTCCTTAGAGCCCCAAAGGCCACCTTTCATCTGACACTCAGACCCTGGGGAAATGACTTCGTTTTCCCATGGAAAATGGCAACCATTTGCAGCCATGTGCCCTGGCCAACAGGGCAATGCCCAGTGAGAAATTTTAAAACTTGGCTGCATTCTTCCACCACTAAAGCTGCCGGCAACAAGGAGCTTGCAAGTCCTTAGATCCCCAAAGGCCACCTTTCATTGATACCCAGACTCTGGAAAAGGCCTTCTTTTCCCCATGGAAAATGGGGTCAGTTTGAGGCCACTCGCCCTGGCCATCTGCATCGTTCCCTGTGGGAAATTGGCAATCTTGGCTGATTTTCTCCAAAACTAAAGCTGCTGGCAGCGAGGACCCTGCAAGTCCTTCGTGCTCCAAAAGCCACCATTCATTGATTCCCAGACCCTGGAGACGTGACTTCATTTTCCCCATGGAAAATGGGGTCAGTTTGAGGCCACTTGCCCTGGCCATCTGCATCGTTCCCTGTGGGAAATTGGCAAACTTGGCTGATTTTCTCCAAAACTATAGCACTGGCAACGAGGACCCTGCAAGTCCTTAGGGCTCCAGATGCCACCTTTCATCTGATACCCAGACCCTGGGCCAATGACTTCATTTTCCCCATGGAAAATGGCCTGCATTTGACGCCTCTCGCCCTGACCAAGAGGGTGGGGCCCAGCAATATATTTGCAATCTTTGCTGGATTTCTCCAAATCTAAAGGTGCCAGTAAGAAGTACCCTGCAAGTCCTTAAAGCCCCAAAGGCCACCTTTCATCTGACACCCAGGCCCTTGGGATAGGACTTCTTCTTCCCATGGGAAATGGCCTCCGTTTGCAGCCCCTCACCCTGGCAGAAAGTGGGGAGCCAAGCTAGAATGACGCAATCTCTGCCGGATTTTCCAAAAGAAAAGCTGGCAGCAACCTGGACCCTGTAAATACTTAGAGCCTCAAAGGCCACCTTGAACATATTACTGAGACCCTGGGTGAAGGACATTTTTCCCATGGAAAATGGCCTTCAATTTTGGCCATTTGGCCTGGCAGGCAGGGCAGTGTCAAGCGAGAAATTTGCAAACTGTGCTGGATTCTTCCAAAAGGAAAGCTGCCAGCAATGAGGACGCTGCCAGTCCTTAGAGCCCCAAAAGCCACCTTTCACCTGATACCCAGACCCTGGGCCAATGACTTCATTTTGCCCATGGAAAATGGCCTCCATTTCTGGCCTCTCACCCTGACCAACAGGGTGGGGCCCAGCAAGAAATTTGCAATCGTTGCTGGATTTCTCCAAATCTAAAGCTGCTGCCACTTGTTATTGTTCTATTTCTCTAGAGTCCCATAATGCTGTTATCAGATTTCTAAAGTCCATACCTCCTCGGTGTGTTCTTATGGCTGCAGATCTTCACAGCACAGACGCTTTCTTCTGCATGCTGTTCTTTCCCAGTTCAGGGCTCCTTCAAGGCTCTCCCTGAATGGCTAACCCGCCCCCTTTTATCCCAGTTCTCTTCAATGGTCCCAGCTGCAGCCCATCAAGGACAACCCGGAGCTCTGGGGCAAAGCCTCTATACAGATATTCAAATACAATACATTTCCTCTACTATAGCCAGTAAGTAGTACCCTGCAAGTCCTTAGAGCCCCAAAGGCCACCTTTCATCTGACACTCAGACCCTGGGGAAAGGAACTTCTTTTTCCCATGCAAAATGGCAACTCTTTGCAGCCACGTGCCCTGGCCAACAGGGCAGTGCCCGGTGAGAAATTTTTAACCTTGGCTGGATTCCTCCACAACTAAAGCTGGCAGCAACTAGGAGCTTGCAAGTCCTTAGAGGCCCAAAAGCCACCTTTCATTGATACCCAGACCCTGGGGACATGACTTCATTTTCCCCATGGAAAATTGGTTCAGTTTGAGGACACTCGGCCTGGCCATCGGCATCGTTCCCTGTGTGAAATTTGCAAACTTGGCTGATTTTCTCCAAAACTAAAGCTGCTGGCAACGAGGACCCTGCAAGTCCTTAAGGTCCCAGATGCCACCTTTCATCTGATACCCAGACCCTGGGCCAATGACTTCATTTTCCCCATGGAAAATGGCCTCCATTTCTGGCCTCTCGCCCTGAGCAATAGTGTCGGGTCCAGCAAGAAATTTGAAATCTTTGCTGCATTTCTCAAAATATAAAGCTCCCAGTGAGAAGTAATCTGCAAGTCCTTTGAGCTCCAAAAGCCACCTTTCATTGATTCCTAGACCCTGGAGACGTGACTTCATTTTCCCCATGGAAAATGGGGTCATTTTGAGGTTGCTCGACCTGGCCATCTGCATCGTTCCCTGTGGGAAATTGGCAAACTTGGCTGATTTTCTCCAAAACTAAAGATGCTGGCAACGAGGACCCTGCAAGTCCATAGGGCTCCAGATGCCACCTTTCATCTGATACCCAGACCCTGGGCCAATGACTTCATTTTCCCCATGGAAAATGGCCTGCATTTGACGCCTCTCGCCCTGACCAAGAGGGTGGGGCCCAGCAATATATTTGCAATCTTTGCTGGATTTCTCCAAATCTAAAGGTGCCAGTAAGAAGTACCCTGCAAGTCCTCAAAGCCCCAAAGGCCACCTTTCATCTGACACCCAGAGCCTGGGGATAGGACTTCTTCTTCCCATGGGAAATGGCCTCCGTTTGCAGCCCCTCACCCTGGCAGAAAGTGGGGAGCCAAGCTAGAATGACGCAATCTCTGCTGGATTTTTCCAAAAGAAAAGCTGGCAGCAACCTGGACCCTGTAAATACTTAGAGCCTCAAAGGCCACCTTGAACATATTACTGAGACCCTGGGTGAAGGACATTTTTCCCATGGAAAATGGCCTTCAATTTTGGCCATTTGGCCTGGCAGGCAGGGCAGTGTCAAGCGAGAAATTTGCAAACTGTGCTGGATTCTTCCAAAAGGAAAGCTGCCAGCAACTAGGACGCTGCAACTCCTTAGAGCCCCAAAGGCCACCTTTCATCTGACACTCAGACCCTGGGGAAATGACTTCGTTTTCCCATGGAAAATGGCAACCATTTGCAGCCATGTGCCCTGGCCAACAGGGCAATGCCCAGTGAGAAATTTTAAAACTTGGCTGCATTCTTCCACCACTAAAGCTGCCGGCAACAAGGAGCTTGCAAGTCCTTAGATCCCCAAAGGCCACCTTTCATTGATACCCAGACTCTGGAAAAGGCCTTCTTTTCCCCATGGAAAATGGGGTCAGTTTGAGGCCACTCGCCCTGGCCATCTGCATCGTTCCCTGTGGGAAATTGGCAATCTTGGCTGATTTTCTCCAAAACTAAAGCTGCTGGCAGCGAGGACCCTGCAAGTCCTTCGTGCTCCAAAAGCCACCATTCATTGATTCCCAGACCCTGGAGACGTGACTTCATTTTCCCCATGGAAAATGGGGTCAGTTTGAGGCCACTTGCCCTGGCCATCTGCATCGTTCCCTGTGGGAAATTGGCAAACTTGGCTGATTTTCTCCAAAACTATAGCACTGGCAACGAGGACCCTGCAAGTCCTTAGGGCTCCAGATGCCACCTTTCATCTGATACCCAGACCCTGGGCCAATGACTTCATTTTCCCCATGGAAAATGGCCTGCATTTGACGCCTCTCGCCCTGACCAAGAGGGTGGGGCCCAGCAATATATTTGCAATCTTTGCTGGATTTCTCCAAATCTAAAGGTGCCAGTAAGAAGTACCCTGCAAGTCCTTAAAGCCCCAAAGGCCACCTTTCATCTGACACCCAGGCCCTTGGGATAGGACTTCTTCTTCCCATGGGAAATGGCCTCCGTTTGCAGCCCCTCACCCTGGCAGAAAGTGGGGAGCCAAGCTAGAATGACGCAATCTCTGCCGGATTTTCCAAAAGAAAAGCTGGCAGCAACCTGGACCCTGTAAATACTTAGAGCCTCAAAGGCCACCTTGAACATATTACTGAGACCCTGGGTGAAGGACATTTTTCCCATGGAAAATGGCCTTCAATTTTGGCCATTTGGCCTGGCAGGCAGGGCAGTGTCAAGCGAGAAATTTGCAAACTGTGCTGGATTCTTCCAAAAGGAAAGCTGCCAGCAATGAGGACGCTGCCAGTCCTTAGAGCCCCAAAAGCCACCTTTCACCTGATACCCAGACCCTGGGCCAATGACTTCATTTTGCCCATGGAAAATGGCCTCCATTTCTGGCCTCTCACCCTGACCAACAGGGTGGGGCCCAGCAAGAAATTTGCAATCGTTGCTGGATTTCTCCAAATCTAAAGCTGCTGCCACTTGTTATTGTTCTATTTCTCTAGAGTCCCATAATGCTGTTATCAGATTTCTAAAGTCCATACCTCCTCGGTGTGTTCTTATGGCTGCAGATCTTCACAGCACAGACGCTTTCTTCTGCATGCTGTTCTTTCCCAGTTCAGGGCTCCTTCAAGGCTCTCCCTGAATGGCTAACCCGCCCCCTTTTATCCCAGTTCTCTTCAATGGTCCCAGCTGCAGCCCATCAAGGACAACCCGGAGCTCTGGGGCAAAGCCTCTATACAGATATTCAAATACAATACATTTCCTCTACTATAGCCAGTAAGTAGTACCCTGCAAGTCCTTAGAGCCCCAAAGGCCACCTTTCATCTGACACTCAGACCCTGGGGAAAGGAACTTCTTTTTCCCATGCAAAATGGCAACTCTTTGCAGCCACGTGCCCTGGCCAACAGGGCAGTGCCCGGTGAGAAATTTTTAACCTTGGCTGGATTCCTCCACAACTAAAGCTGGCAGCAACTAGGAGCTTGCAAGTCCTTAGAGGCCCAAAAGCCACCTTTCATTGATACCCAGACCCTGGGGACATGACTTCATTTTCCCCATGGAAAATTGGTTCAGTTTGAGGACACTCGGCCTGGCCATCGGCATCGTTCCCTGTGTGAAATTTGCAAACTTGGCTGATTTTCTCCAAAACTAAAGCTGCTGGCAACGAGGACCCTGCAAGTCCTTAAGGTCCCAGATGCCACCTTTCATCTGATACCCAGACCCTGGGCCAATGACTTCATTTTCCCCATGGAAAATGGCCTCCATTTCTGGCCTCTCGCCCTGAGCAATAGTGTCGGGTCCAGCAAGAAATTTGAAATCTTTGCTGCATTTCTCAAAATATAAAGCTCCCAGTGAGAAGTAATCTGCAAGTCCTTTGAGCTCCAAAAGCCACCTTTCATTGATTCCTAGACCCTGGAGACGTGACTTCATTTTCCCCATGGAAAATGGGGTCATTTTGAGGTTGCTCGACCTGGCCATCTGCATCGTTCCCTGTGGGAAATTGGCAAACTTGGCTGATTTTCTCCAAAACTAAAGATGCTGGCAACGAGGACCCTGCAAGTCCATAGGGCTCCAGATGCCACCTTTCATCTGATACCCAGACCCTGGGCCAATGACTTCATTTTCCCCATGGAAAATGGCCTGCATTTGACGCCTCTCGCCCTGACCAAGAGGGTGGGGCCCAGCAATATATTTGCAATCTTTGCTGGATTTCTCCAAATCTAAAGGTGCCAGTAAGAAGTACCCTGCAAGTCCTCAAAGCCCCAAAGGCCACCTTTCATCTGACACCCAGAGCCTGGGGATAGGACTTCTTCTTCCCATGGGAAATGGCCTCCGTTTGCAGCCCCTCACCCTGGCAGAAAGTGGGGAGCCAAGCTAGAATGACGCAATCTCTGCTGGATTTTTCCAAAAGAAAAGCTGGCAGCAACCTGGACCCTGTAAATACTTAGAGCCTCAAAGGCCACCTTGAACATATTACTGAGACCCTGGGTGAAGGACATTTTTCCCATGGAAAATGGCCTTCAATTTTGGCCATTTGGCCTGGCAGGCAGGGCAGTGTCAAGCGAGAAATTTGCAAACTGCGCTGGATTCTTCCAAAAGGAAAGCTGCCAGCAACTAGGACGCTGCAACTCCTTAGAGCCCCAAAGGCCACCTTTCATCTGACACTCAGACCCTGGGGAAATGACTTCGTTTTCCCATGGAAAATGGCAACCATTTGCAGCCATGTGCCCTGGCCAACAGGGCAATGCCCAGTGAGAAATTTTAAAACTTGGCTGCATTCTTCCACCACTAAAGCTGCCGGCAACAAGGAGCTTGCAAGTCCTTAGATCCCCAAAGGCCACCTTTCATTGATACCCAGACTCTGGAAAAGGCCTTCTTTTCCCCATGGAAAATGGGGTCAGTTTGAGGCCACTCGCCCTGGCCATCTGCATCGTTCCCTGTGGGAAATTGGCAATCTTGGCTGATTTTCTCCAAAACTAAAGCTGCTGGCAGCGAGGACCCTGCAAGTCCTTCGTGCTCCAAAAGCCACCATTCATTGATTCCCAGACCCTGGAGACGTGACTTCATTTTCCCCATGGAAAATGGGGTCAGTTTGAGGCCACTTGCCCTGGCCATCTGCATCGTTCCCTGTGGGAAATTGGCAAACTTGGCTGATTTTCTCCAAAACTATAGCACTGGCAACGAGGACCCTGCAAGTCCTTAGGGCTCCAGATGCCACCTTTCATCTGATACCCAGACCCTGGGCCAATGACTTCATTTTCCCCATGGAAAATGGCCTGCATTTGACGCCTCTCGCCCTGACCAAGAGGGTGGGGCCCAGCAATATATTTGCAATCTTTGCTGGATTTCTCCAAATCTAAAGGTGCCAGTAAGAAGTACCCTGCAAGTCCTTAAAGCCCCAAAGGCCACCTTTCATCTGACACCCAGGCCCTTGGGATAGGACTTCTTCTTCCCATGGGAAATGGCCTCCGTTTGCAGCCCCTCACCCTGGCAGAAAGTGGGGAGCCAAGCTAGAATGACGCAATCTCTGCCGGATTTTCCAAAAGAAAAGCTGGCAGCAACCTGGACCCTGTAAATACTTAGAGCCTCAAAGGCCACCTTGAACATATTACTGAGACCCTGGGTGAAGGACATTTTTCCCATGGAAAATGGCCTTCAATTTTGGCCATTTGGCCTGGCAGGCAGGGCAGTGTCAAGCGAGAAATTTGCAAACTGTGCTGGATTCTTCCAAAAGGAAAGCTGCCAGCAATGAGGACGCTGCCAGTCCTTAGAGCCCCAAAAGCCACCTTTCACCTGATACCCAGACCCTGGGCCAATGACTTCATTTTGCCCATGGAAAATGGCCTCCATTTCTGGCCTCTCACCCTGACCAACAGGGTGGGGCCCAGCAAGAAATTTGCAATCGTTGCTGGATTTCTCCAAATCTAAAGCTGCTGCCACTTGTTATTGTTCTATTTCTCTAGAGTCCCATAATGCTGTTATCAGATTTCTAAAGTCCATACCTCCTCGGTGTGTTCTTATGGCTGCAGATCTTCACAGCACAGACGCTTTCTTCTGCATGCTGTTCTTTCCCAGTTCAGGGCTCCTTCAAGGCTCTCCCTGAATGGCTAACCCGCCCCCTTTTATCCCAGTTCTCTTCAATGGTCCCAGCTGCAGCCCATCAAGGACAACCCGGAGCTCTGGGGCAAAGCCTCTATACAGATATTCAAATACAATACATTTCCTCTACTATAGCCAGTAAGTAGTACCCTGCAAGTCCTTAGAGCCCCAAAGGCCACCTTTCATCTGACACTCAGACCCTGGGGAAAGGAACTTCTTTTTCCCATGCAAAATGGCAACTCTTTGCAGCCACGTGCCCTGGCCAACAGGGCAGTGCCCGGTGAGAAATTTTTAACCTTGGCTGGATTCCTCCACAACTAAAGCTGGCAGCAACTAGGAGCTTGCAAGTCCTTAGAGGCCCAAAAGCCACCTTTCATTGATACCCAGACCCTGGGGACATGACTTCATTTTCCCCATGGAAAATTGGTTCAGTTTGAGGACACTCGGCCTGGCCATCGGCATCGTTCCCTGTGTGAAATTTGCAAACTTGGCTGATTTTCTCCAAAACTAAAGCTGCTGGCAACGAGGACCCTGCAAGTCCTTAAGGTCCCAGATGCCACCTTTCATCTGATACCCAGACCCTGGGCCAATGACTTCATTTTCCCCATGGAAAATGGCCTCCATTTCTGGCCTCTCGCCCTGAGCAATAGTGTCGGGTCCAGCAAGAAATTTGAAATCTTTGCTGCATTTCTCAAAATATAAAGCTCCCAGTGAGAAGTAATCTGCAAGTCCTTTGAGCTCCAAAAGCCACCTTTCATTGATTCCTAGACCCTGGAGACGTGACTTCATTTTCCCCATGGAAAATGGGGTCATTTTGAGGTTGCTCGACCTGGCCATCTGCATCGTTCCCTGTGGGAAATTGGCAAACTTGGCTGATTTTCTCCAAAACTAAAGATGCTGGCAACGAGGACCCTGCAAGTCCATAGGGCTCCA
The DNA here is from genome assembly GCF_051311805.1 of Agelaius phoeniceus. Lineage (NCBI taxonomy): Eukaryota > Metazoa > Chordata > Aves > Passeriformes > Icteridae > Agelaius > Agelaius phoeniceus. The sequence continues at coordinate 32,975 of NW_027509866.1, forward strand.
GATGCCACCTTTCATCTGATACCCAGACCCTGGGCCAATGACTTCATTTTCCCCATGGAAAATGGCCTGCATTTGACGCCTCTCGCCCTGACCAAGAGGGTGGGGCCCAGCAATATATTTGCAATCTTTGCTGGATTTCTCCAAATCTAAAGGTGCCAGTAAGAAGTACCCTGCAAGTCCTCAAAGCCCCAAAGGCCACCTTTCATCTGACACCCAGAGCCTGGGGATAGGACTTCTTCTTCCCATGGGAAATGGCCTCCGTTTGCAGCCCCTCACCCTGGCAGAAAGTGGGGAGCCAAGCTAGAATGACGCAATCTCTGCTGGATTTTTCCAAAAGAAAAGCTGGCAGCAACCTGGACCCTGTAAATACTTAGAGCCTCAAAGGCCACCTTGAACATATTACTGAGACCCTGGGTGAAGGACATTTTTCCCATGGAAAATGGCCTTCAATTTTGGCCATTTGGCCTGGCAGGCAGGGCAGTGTCAAGCGAGAAATTTGCAAACTGCGCTGGATTCTTCCAAAAGGAAAGCTGCCAGCAACTAGGACGCTGCAACTCCTTAGAGCCCCAAAGGCCACCTTTCATCTGACACTCAGACCCTGGGGAAATGACTTCGTTTTCCCATGGAAAATGGCAACCATTTGCAGCCATGTGCCCTGGCCAACAGGGCAATGCCCAGTGAGAAATTTTAAAACTTGGCTGCATTCTTCCACCACTAAAGCTGCCGGCAACAAGGAGCTTGCAAGTCCTTAGATCCCCAAAGGCCACCTTTCATTGATACCCAGACTCTGGAAAAGGCCTTCTTTTCCCCATGGAAAATGGGGTCAGTTTGAGGCCACTCGCCCTGGCCATCTGCATCGTTCCCTGTGGGAAATTGGCAATCTTGGCTGATTTTCTCCAAAACTAAAGCTGCTGGCAGCGAGGACCCTGCAAGTCCTTCGTGCTCCAAAAGCCACCATTCATTGATTCCCAGACCCTGGAGACGTGACTTCATTTTCCCCATGGAAAATGGGGTCAGTTTGAGGCCACTTGCCCTGGCCATCTGCATCGTTCCCTGTGGGAAATTGGCAAACTTGGCTGATTTTCTCCAAAACTATAGCACTGGCAACGAGGACCCTGCAAGTCCTTAGGGCTCCAGATGCCACCTTTCATCTGATACCCAGACCCTGGGCCAATGACTTCATTTTCCCCATGGAAAATGGCCTGCATTTGACGCCTCTCGCCCTGACCAAGAGGGTGGGGCCCAGCAATATATTTGCAATCTTTGCTGGATTTCTCCAAATCTAAAGGTGCCAGTAAGAAGTACCCTGCAAGTCCTTAAAGCCCCAAAGGCCACCTTTCATCTGACACCCAGGCCCTTGGGATAGGACTTCTTCTTCCCATGGGAAATGGCCTCCGTTTGCAGCCCCTCACCCTGGCAGAAAGTGGGGAGCCAAGCTAGAATGACGCAATCTCTGCCGGATTTTCCAAAAGAAAAGCTGGCAGCAACCTGGACCCTGTAAATACTTAGAGCCTCAAAGGCCACCTTGAACATATTACTGAGACCCTGGGTGAAGGACATTTTTCCCATGGAAAATGGCCTTCAATTTTGGCCATTTGGCCTGGCAGGCAGGGCAGTGTCAAGCGAGAAATTTGCAAACTGTGCTGGATTCTTCCAAAAGGAAAGCTGCCAGCAATGAGGACGCTGCCAGTCCTTAGAGCCCCAAAAGCCACCTTTCACCTGATACCCAGACCCTGGGCCAATGACTTCATTTTGCCCATGGAAAATGGCCTCCATTTCTGGCCTCTCACCCTGACCAACAGGGTGGGGCCCAGCAAGAAATTTGCAATCGTTGCTGGATTTCTCCAAATCTAAAGCTGCTGCCACTTGTTATTGTTCTATTTCTCTAGAGTCCCATAATGCTGTTATCAGATTTCTAAAGTCCATACCTCCTCGGTGTGTTCTTATGGCTGCAGATCTTCACAGCACAGACGCTTTCTTCTGCATGCTGTTCTTTCCCAGTTCAGGGCTCCTTCAAGGCTCTCCCTGAATGGCTAACCCGCCCCCTTTTATCCCAGTTCTCTTCAATGGTCCCAGCTGCAGCCCATCAAGGACAACCCGGAGCTCTGGGGCAAAGCCTCTATACAGATATTCAAATACAATACATTTCCTCTACTATAGCCAGTAAGTAGTACCCTGCAAGTCCTTAGAGCCCCAAAGGCCACCTTTCATCTGACACTCAGACCCTGGGGAAAGGAACTTCTTTTTCCCATGCAAAATGGCAACTCTTTGCAGCCACGTGCCCTGGCCAACAGGGCAGTGCCCGGTGAGAAATTTTTAACCTTGGCTGGATTCCTCCACAACTAAAGCTGGCAGCAACTAGGAGCTTGCAAGTCCTTAGAGGCCCAAAAGCCACCTTTCATTGATACCCAGACCCTGGGGACATGACTTCATTTTCCCCATGGAAAATTGGTTCAGTTTGAGGACACTCGGCCTGGCCATCGGCATCGTTCCCTGTGTGAAATTTGCAAACTTGGCTGATTTTCTCCAAAACTAAAGCTGCTGGCAACGAGGACCCTGCAAGTCCTTAAGGTCCCAGATGCCACCTTTCATCTGATACCCAGACCCTGGGCCAATGACTTCATTTTCCCCATGGAAAATGGCCTCCATTTCTGGCCTCTCGCCCTGAGCAATAGTGTCGGGTCCAGCAAGAAATTTGAAATCTTTGCTGCATTTCTCAAAATATAAAGCTCCCAGTGAGAAGTAATCTGCAAGTCCTTTGAGCTCCAAAAGCCACCTTTCATTGATTCCTAGACCCTGGAGACGTGACTTCATTTTCCCCATGGAAAATGGGGTCATTTTGAGGTTGCTCGACCTGGCCATCTGCATCGTTCCCTGTGGGAAATTGGCAAACTTGGCTGATTTTCTCCAAAACTAAAGATGCTGGCAACGAGGACCCTGCAAGTCCATAGGGCTCCAGATGCCACCTTTCATCTGATACCCAGACCCTGGGCCAATGACTTCATTTTCCCCATGGAAAATGGCCTGCATTTGACGCCTCTCGCCCTGACCAAGAGGGTGGGGCCCAGCAATATATTTGCAATCTTTGCTGGATTTCTCCAAATCTAAAGGTGCCAGTAAGAAGTACCCTGCAAGTCCTCAAAGCCCCAAAGGCCACCTTTCATCTGACACCCAGAGCCTGGGGATAGGACTTCTTCTTCCCATGGGAAATGGCCTCCGTTTGCAGCCCCTCACCCTGGCAGAAAGTGGGGAGCCAAGCTAGAATGACGCAATCTCTGCTGGATTTTTCCAAAAGAAAAGCTGGCAGCAACCTGGACCCTGTAAATACTTAGAGCCTCAAAGGCCACCTTGAACATATTACTGAGACCCTGGGTGAAGGACATTTTTCCCATGGAAAATGGCCTTCAATTTTGGCCATTTGGCCTGGCAGGCAGGGCAGTGTCAAGCGAGAAATTTGCAAACTGCGCTGGATTCTTCCAAAAGGAAAGCTGCCAGCAACTAGGACGCTGCAACTCCTTAGAGCCCCAAAGGCCACCTTTCATCTGACACTCAGACCCTGGGGAAATGACTTCGTTTTCCCATGGAAAATGGCAACCATTTGCAGCCATGTGCCCTGGCCAACAGGGCAATGCCCAGTGAGAAATTTTAAAACTTGGCTGCATTCTTCCACCACTAAAGCTGCCGGCAACAAGGAGCTTGCAAGTCCTTAGATCCCCAAAGGCCACCTTTCATTGATACCCAGACTCTGGAAAAGGCCTTCTTTTCCCCATGGAAAATGGGGTCAGTTTGAGGCCACTCGCCCTGGCCATCTGCATCGTTCCCTGTGGGAAATTGGCAATCTTGGCTGATTTTCTCCAAAACTAAAGCTGCTGGCAGCGAGGACCCTGCAAGTCCTTCGTGCTCCAAAAGCCACCATTCATTGATTCCCAGACCCTGGAGACGTGACTTCATTTTCCCCATGGAAAATGGGGTCAGTTTGAGGCCACTTGCCCTGGCCATCTGCATCGTTCCCTGTGGGAAATTGGCAAACTTGGCTGATTTTCTCCAAAACTATAGCACTGGCAACGAGGACCCTGCAAGTCCTTAGGGCTCCAGATGCCACCTTTCATCTGATACCCAGACCCTGGGCCAATGACTTCATTTTCCCCATGGAAAATGGCCTGCATTTGACGCCTCTCGCCCTGACCAAGAGGGTGGGGCCCAGCAATATATTTGCAATCTTTGCTGGATTTCTCCAAATCTAAAGGTGCCAGTAAGAAGTACCCTGCAAGTCCTTAAAGCCCCAAAGGCCACCTTTCATCTGACACCCAGGCCCTTGGGATAGGACTTCTTCTTCCCATGGGAAATGGCCTCCGTTTGCAGCCCCTCACCCTGGCAGAAAGTGGGGAGCCAAGCTAGAATGACGCAATCTCTGCCGGATTTTCCAAAAGAAAAGCTGGCAGCAACCTGGACCCTGTAAATACTTAGAGCCTCAAAGGCCACCTTGAACATATTACTGAGACCCTGGGTGAAGGACATTTTTCCCATGGAAAATGGCCTTCAATTTTGGCCATTTGGCCTGGCAGGCAGGGCAGTGTCAAGCGAGAAATTTGCAAACTGTACTGGATTCTTCCAAAAGGAAAGCTGCCAGCAATGAGGACGCTGCCAGTCCTTAGAGCCCCAAAAGCCACCTTTCACCTGATACCCAGACCCTGGGCCAATGACTTCATTTTGCCCATGGAAAATGGCCTCCATTTCTGGCCTCTCACCCTGACCAACAGGGTGGGGCCCAGCAAGAAATTTGCAATCGTTGCTGGATTTCTCCAAATCTAAAGCTGCTGCCACTTGTTATTGTTCTATTTCTCTAGAGTCCCATAATGCTGTTATCAGATTTCTAAAGTCCATACCTCCTCGGTGTGTTCTTATGGCTGCAGATCTTCACAGCACAGACGCTTTCTTCTGCATGCTGTTCTTTCCCAGTTCAGGGCTCCTTCAAGGCTCTCCCTGAATGGCTAACCCGCCCCCTTTTATCCCAGTTCTCTTCAATGGTCCCAGCTGCAGCCCATCAAGGACAACCCGGAGCTCTGGGGCAAAGCCTCTATACAGATATTCAAATACAATACATTTCCTCTACTATAGCCAGTAAGTAGTACCCTGCAAGTCCTTAGAGCCCCAAAGGCCACCTTTCATCTGACACTCAGACCCTGGGGAAAGGAACTTCTTTTTCCCATGCAAAATGGCAACTCTTTGCAGCCACGTGCCCTGGCCAACAGGGCAGTGCCCGGTGAGAAATTTTTAACCTTGGCTGGATTCCTCCACAACTAAAGCTGGCAGCAACTAGGAGCTTGCAAGTCCTTAGAGGCCCAAAAGCCACCTTTCATTGATACCCAGACCCTGGGGACATGACTTCATTTTCCCCATGGAAAATTGGTTCAGTTTGAGGACACTCGGCCTGGCCATCGGCATCGTTCCCTGTGTGAAATTTGCAAACTTGGCTGATTTTCTCCAAAACTAAAGCTGCTGGCAACGAGGACCCTGCAAGTCCTTAAGGTCCCAGATGCCACCTTTCATCTGATACCCAGACCCTGGGCCAATGACTTCATTTTCCCCATGGAAAATGGCCTCCATTTCTGGCCTCTCGCCCTGAGCAATAGTGTCGGGTCCAGCAAGAAATTTGAAATCTTTGCTGCATTTCTCAAAATATAAAGCTCCCAGTGAGAAGTAATCTGCAAGTCCTTTGAGCTCCAAAAGCCACCTTTCATTGATTCCTAGACCCTGGAGACGTGACTTCATTTTCCCCATGGAAAATGGGGTCATTTTGAGGTTGCTCGACCTGGCCATCTGCATCGTTCCCTGTGGGAAATTGGCAAACTTGGCTGATTTTCTCCAAAACTAAAGATGCTGGCAACGAGGACCCTGCAAGTCCATAGGGCTCCAGATGCCACCTTTCATCTGATACCCAGACCCTGGGCCAATGACTTCATTTTCCCCATGGAAAATGGCCTGCATTTGACGCCTCTCGCCCTGACCAAGAGGGTGGGGCCCAGCAATATATTTGCAATCTTTGCTGGATTTCTCCAAATCTAAAGGTGCCAGTAAGAAGTACCCTGCAAGTCCTCAAAGCCCCAAAGGCCACCTTTCATCTGACACCCAGAGCCTGGGGATAGGACTTCTTCTTCCCATGGGAAATGGCCTCCGTTTGCAGCCCCTCACCCTGGCAGAAAGTGGGGAGCCAAGCTAGAATGACGCAATCTCTGCTGGATTTTTCCAAAAGAAAAGCTGGCAGCAACCTGGACCCTGTAAATACTTAGAGCCTCAAAGGCCACCTTGAACATATTACTGAGACCCTGGGTGAAGGACATTTTTCCCATGGAAAATGGCCTTCAATTTTGGCCATTTGGCCTGGCAGGCAGGGCAGTGTCAAGCGAGAAATTTGCAAACTGTGCTGGATTCTTCCAAAAGGAAAGCTGCCAGCAACTAGGACGCTGCAACTCCTTAGAGCCCCAAAGGCCACCTTTCATCTGACACTCAGACCCTGGGGAAATGACTTCGTTTTCCCATGGAAAATGGCAACCATTTGCAGCCATGTGCCCTGGCCAACAGGGCAATGCCCAGTGAGAAATTTTAAAACTTGGCTGCATTCTTCCACCACTAAAGCTGCCGGCAACAAGGAGCTTGCAAGTCCTTAGATCCCCAAAGGCCACCTTTCATTGATACCCAGACTCTGGAAAAGGCCTTCTTTTCCCCATGGAAAATGGGGTCAGTTTGAGGCCACTCGCCCTGGCCATCTGCATCGTTCCCTGTGGGAAATTGGCAATCTTGGCTGATTTTCTCCAAAACTAAAGCTGCTGGCAGCGAGGACCCTGCAAGTCCTTCGTGCTCCAAAAGCCACCATTCATTGATTCCCAGACCCTGGAGACGTGACTTCATTTTCCCCATGGAAAATGGGGTCAGTTTGAGGCCACTTGCCCTGGCCATCTGCATCGTTCCCTGTGGGAAATTGGCAAACTTGGCTGATTTTCTCCAAAACTATAGCACTGGCAACGAGGACCCTGCAAGTCCTTAGGGCTCCAGATGCCACCTTTCATCTGATACCCAGACCCTGGGCCAATGACTTCATTTTCCCCATGGAAAATGGCCTGCATTTGACGCCTCTCGCCCTGACCAAGAGGGTGGGGCCCAGCAATATATTTGCAATCTTTGCTGGATTTCTCCAAATCTAAAGGTGCCAGTAAGAAGTACCCTGCAAGTCCTTAAAGCCCCAAAGGCCACCTTTCATCTGACACCCAGGCCCTTGGGATAGGACTTCTTCTTCCCATGGGAAATGGCCTCCGTTTGCAGCCCCTCACCCTGGCAGAAAGTGGGGAGCCAAGCTAGAATGACGCAATCTCTGCCGGATTTTCCAAAAGAAAAGCTGGCAGCAACCTGGACCCTGTAAATACTTAGAGCCTCAAAGGCCACCTTGAACATATTACTGAGACCCTGGGTGAAGGACATTTTTCCCATGGAAAATGGCCTTCAATTTTGGCCATTTGGCCTGGCAGGCAGGGCAGTGTCAAGCGAGAAATTTGCAAACTGTGCTGGATTCTTCCAAAAGGAAAGCTGCCAGCAATGAGGACGCTGCCAGTCCTTAGAGCCCCAAAAGCCACCTTTCACCTGATACCCAGACCCTGGGCCAATGACTTCATTTTGCCCATGGAAAATGGCCTCCATTTCTGGCCTCTCACCCTGACCAACAGGGTGGGGCCCAGCAAGAAATTTGCAATCGTTGCTGGATTTCTCCAAATCTAAAGCTGCTGCCACTTGTTATTGTTCTATTTCTCTAGAGTCCCATAATGCTGTTATCAGATTTCTAAAGTCCATACCTCCTCGGTGTGTTCTTATGGCTGCAGATCTTCACAGCACAGACGCTTTCTTCTGCATGCTGTTCTTTCCCAGTTCAGGGCTCCTTCAAGGCTCTCCCTGAATGGCTAACCCGCCCCCTTTTATCCCAGTTCTCTTCAATGGTCCCAGCTGCAGCCCATCAAGGACAACCCGGAGCTCTGGGGCAAAGCCTCTATACAGATATTCAAATACAATACATTTCCTCTACTATAGCCAGTAAGTAGTACCCTGCAAGTCCTTAGAGCCCCAAAGGCCACCTTTCATCTGACACTCAGACCCTGGGGAAAGGAACTTCTTTTTCCCATGCAAAATGGCAACTCTTTGCAGCCACGTGCCCTGGCCAACAGGGCAGTGCCCGGTGAGAAATTTTTAACCTTGGCTGGATTCCTCCACAACTAAAGCTGGCAGCAACTAGGAGCTTGCAAGTCCTTAGAGGCCCAAAAGCCACCTTTCATTGATACCCAGACCCTGGGGACATGACTTCATTTTCCCCATGGAAAATTGGTTCAGTTTGAGGACACTCGGCCTGGCCATCGGCATCGTTCCCTGTGTGAAATTTGCAAACTTGGCTGATTTTCTCCAAAACTAAAGCTGCTGGCAACGAGGACCCTGCAAGTCCTTAAGGTCCCAGATGCCACCTTTCATCTGATACCCAGACCCTGGGCCAATGACTTCATTTTCCCCATGGAAAATGGCCTCCATTTCTGGCCTCTCGCCCTGAGCAATAGTGTCGGGTCCAGCAAGAAATTTGAAATCTTTGCTGCATTTCTCAAAATATAAAGCTCCCAGTGAGAAGTAATCTGCAAGTCCTTTGAGCTCCAAAAGCCACCTTTCATTGATTCCTAGACCCTGGAGACGTGACTTCATTTTCCCCATGGAAAATGGGGTCATTTTGAGGTTGCTCGACCTGGCCATCTGCATCGTTCCCTGTGGGAAATTGGCAAACTTGGCTGATTTTCTCCAAAACTAAAGATGCTGGCAACGAGGACCCTGCAAGTCCATAGGGCTCCAGATGCCACCTTTCATCTGATACCCAGACCCTGGGCCAATGACTTCATTTTCCCCATGGAAAATGGCCTGCATTTGACGCCTCTCGCCCTGACCAAGAGGGTGGGGCCCAGCAATATATTTGCAATCTTTGCTGGATTTCTCCAAATCTAAAGGTGCCAGTAAGAAGTACCCTGCAAGTCCTCAAAGCCCCAAAGGCCACCTTTCATCTGACACCCAGAGCCTGGGGATAGGACTTCTTCTTCCCATGGGAAATGGCCTCCGTTTGCAGCCCCTCACCCTGGCAGAAAGTGGGGAGCCAAGCTAGAATGACGCAATCTCTGCCGGATTTTCCAAAAGAAAAGCTGGCAGCAACCTGGACCCTGTAAATACTTAGAGCCTCAAAGGCCACCTTGAACATATTACTGAGACCCTGGGTGAAGGACATTTTTCCCATGGAAAATGGCCTTCAATTTTGGCCATTTGGCCTGGCAGGCAGGGCAGTGTCAAGCGAGAAATTTGCAAACTGTGCTGGATTCTTCCAAAAGGAAAGCTGCCAGCAACTAGGACGCTGCAACTCCTTAGAGCCCCAAAGGCCACCTTTCATCTGACACTCAGACCCTGGGGAAATGACTTCGTTTTCCCATGGAAAATGGCAACCATTTGCAGCCATGTGCCCTGGCCAACAGGGCAATGCCCAGTGAGAAATTTTAAAACTTGGCTGCATTCTTCCACCACTAAAGCTGCCGGCAACAAGGAGCTTGCAAGTCCTTAGATCCCCAAAGGCCACCTTTCATTGATACCCAGACTCTGGAAAAGGCCTTCTTTTCCCCATGGAAAATGGGGTCAGTTTGAGGCCACTCGCCCTGGCCATCTGCATCGTTCCCTGTGGGAAATTGGCAATCTTGGCTGATTTTCTCCAAAACTAAAGCTGCTGGCAGCGAGGACCCTGCAAGTCCTTCGTGCTCCAAAAGCCACCATTCATTGATTCCCAGACCCTGGAGACGTGACTTCATTTTCCCCATGGAAAATGGGGTCAGTTTGAGGCCACTTGCCCTGGCCATCTGCATCGTTCCCTGTGGGAAATTGGCAAACTTGGCTGATTTTCTCCAAAACTATAGCACTGGCAACGAGGACCCTGCAAGTCCTTAGGGCTCCAGATGCCACCTTTCATCTGATACCCAGACCCTGGGCCAATGACTTCATTTTCCCCATGGAAAATGGCCTGCATTTGACGCCTCTCGCCCTGACCAAGAGGGTGGGGCCCAGCAATATATTTGCAATCTTTGCTGGATTTCTCCAAATCTAAAGGTGCCAGTAAGAAGTACCCTGCAAGTCCTTAAAGCCCCAAAGGCCACCTTTCATCTGACACCCAGGCCCTTGGGATAGGACTTCTTCTTCCCATGGGAAATGGCCTCCGTTTGCAGCCCCTCACCCTGGCAGAAAGTGGGGAGCCAAGCTAGAATGACGCAATCTCTGCCGGATTTTCCAAAAGAAAAGCTGGCAGCAACCTGGACCCTGTAAATACTTAGAGCCTCAAAGGCCACCTTGAACATATTACTGAGACCCTGGGTGAAGGACATTTTTCCCATGGAAAATGGCCTTCAATTTTGGCCATTTGGCCTGGCAGGCAGGGCAGTGTCAAGCGAGAAATTTGCAAACTGTGCTGGATTCTTCCAAAAGGAAAGCTGCCAGCAATGAGGACGCTGCCAGTCCTTAGAGCCCCAAAAGCCACCTTTCACCTGATACCCAGACCCTGGGCCAATGACTTCATTTTGCCCATGGAAAATGGCCTCCATTTCTGGCCTCTCACCCTGACCAACAGGGTGGGGCCCAGCAAGAAATTTGCAATCGTTGCTGGATTTCTCCAAATCTAAAGCTGCTGCCACTTGTTATTGTTCTATTTCTCTAGAGTCCCATAATGCTGTTATCAGATTTCTAAAGTCCATACCTCCTCGGTGTGTTCTTATGGCTGCAGATCTTCACAGCACAGACGCTTTCTTCTGCATGCTGTTCTTTCCCAGTTCAGGGCTCCTTCAAGGCTCTCCCTGAATGGCTAACCCGCCCCCTTTTATCCCAGTTCTCTTCAATGGTCCCAGCTGCAGCCCATCAAGGACAACCCGGAGCTCTGGGGCAAAGCCTCTATACAGATATTCAAATACAATACATTTCCTCTACTATAGCCAGTAAGTAGTACCCTGCAAGTCCTTAGAGCCCCAAAGGCCACCTTTCATCTGACACTCAGACCCTGGGGAAAGGAACTTCTTTTTCCCATGCAAAATGGCAACTCTTTGCAGCCACGTGCCCTGGCCAACAGGGCAGTGCCCGGTGAGAAATTTTTAACCTTGGCTGGATTCCTCCACAACTAAAGCTGGCAGCAACTAGGAGCTTGCAAGTCCTTAGAGGCCCAAAAGCCACCTTTCATTGATACCCAGACCCTGGGGACATGACTTCATTTTCCCCATGGAAAATTGGTTCAGTTTGAGGACACTCGGCCTGGCCATCGGCATCGTTCCCTGTGTGAAATTTGCAAACTTGGCTGATTTTCTCCAAAACTAAAGCTGCTGGCAACGAGGACCCTGCAAGTCCTTAAGGTCCCAGATGCCACCTTTCATCTGATACCCAGACCCTGGGCCAATGACTTCATTTTCCCCATGGAAAATGGCCTCCATTTCTGGCCTCTCGCCCTGAGCAATAGTGTCGGGTCCAGCAAGAAATTTGAAATCTTTGCTGCATTTCTCAAAATATAAAGCTCCCAGTGAGAAGTAATCTGCAAGTCCTTTGAGCTCCAAAAGCCACCTTTCATTGATTCCTAGACCCTGGAGACGTGACTTCATTTTCCCCATGGAAAATGGGGTCATTTTGAGGTTGCTCGACCTGGCCATCTGCATCGTTCCCTGTGGGAAATTGGCAAACTTGGCTGATTTTCTCCAAAACTAAAGATGCTGGCAACGAGGACCCTGCAAGTCCATAGGGCTCCAGATGCCACCTTTCATCTGATACCCAGACCCTGGGCCAATGACTTCATTTTCCCCATGGAAAATGGCCTGCATTTGACGCCTCTCGCCCTGACCAAGAGGGTGGGGCCCAGCAATATATTTGCAATCTTTGCTGGATTTCTCCAAATCTAAAGGTGCCAGTAAGAAGTACCCTGCAAGTCCTCAAAGCCCCAAAGGCCACCTTTCATCTGACACCCAGAGCCTGGGGATAGGACTTCTTCTTCCCATGGGAAATGGCCTCCGTTTGCAGCCCCTCACCCTGGCAGAAAGTGGGGAGCCAAGCTAGAATGACGCAATCTCTGCTGGATTTTTCCAAAAGAAAAGCTGGCAGCAACCTGGACCCTGTAAATACTTAGAGCCTCAAAGGCCACCTTGAACATATTACTGAGACCCTGGGTGAAGGACATTTTTCCCATGGAAAATGGCCTTCAATTTTGGCCATTTGGCCTGGCAGGCAGGGCAGTGTCAAGCGAGAAATTTGCAAACTGTGCTGGATTCTTCCAAAAGGAAAGCTGCCAGCAACTAGGACGCTGCAACTCCTTAGAGCCCCAAAGGCCACCTTTCATCTGACACTCAGACCCTGGGGAAATGACTTCGTTTTCCCATGGAAAATGGCAACCATTTGCAGCCATGTGCCCTGGCCAACAGGGCAATGCCCAGTGAGAAATTTTAAAACTTGGCTGCATTCTTCCACCACTAAAGCTGCCGGCAACAAGGAGCTTGCAAGTCCTTAGATCCCCAAAGGCCACCTTTCATTGATACCCAGACTCTGGAAAAGGCCTTCTTTTCCCCATGGAAAATGGGGTCAGTTTGAGGCCACTCGCCCTGGCCATCTGCATCGTTCCCTGTGGGAAATTGGCAATCTTGGCTGATTTTCTCCAAAACTAAAGCTGCTGGCAGCGAGGACCCTGCAAGTCCTTCGTGCTCCAAAAGCCACCATTCATTGATTCCCAGACCCTGGAGACGTGACTTCATTTTCCCCATGGAAAATGGGGTCAGTTTGAGGCCACTTGCCCTGGCCATCTGCATCGTTCCCTGTGGGAAATTGGCAAACTTGGCTGATTTTCTCCAAAACTATAGCACTGGCAACGAGGACCCTGCAAGTCCTTAGGGCTCCAGATGCCACCTTTCATCTGATACCCAGACCCTGGGCCAATGACTTCATTTTCCCCATGGAAAATGGCCTGCATTTGACGCCTCTCGCCCTGACCAAGAGGGTGGGGCCCAGCAATATATTTGCAATCTTTGATGGATTTCTCCAAATCTAAAGGTGCCAGTAAGAAGTACCCTGCAAGTCCTTAAAGCCCCAAAGGCCACCTTTCATCTGACACCCAGGCCCTTGGGATAGGACTTCTTCTTCCCATGGGAAATGGCCTCCGTTTGCAGCCCCTCACCCTGGCAGAAAGTGGGGAGCCAAGCTAGAATGACGCAATCTCTGCCGGATTTTCCAAAAGAAAAGCTGGCAGCAACCTGGACCCTGTAAATACTTAGAGCCTCAAAGGCCACCTTGAACATATTACTGAGACCCTGGGTGAAGGACATTTTTCCCATGGAAAATGGCCTTCAATTTTGGCCATTTGGCCTGGCAGGCAGGGCAGTGTCAAGCGAGAAATTTGCAAACTGTGCTGGATTCTTCCAAAAGGAAAGCTGCCAGCAATGAGGACGCTGCCAGTCCTTAGAGCCCCAAAAGCCACCTTTCACCTGATACCCAGACCCTGGGCCAATGACTTCATTTTGCCCATGGAAAATGGCCTCCATTTCTGGCCTCTCACCCTGACCAACAGGGTGGGGCCCAGCAAGAAATTTGCAATCGTTGCTGGATTTCTCCAAATCTAAAGCTGCTGCCACTTGTTATTGTTCTATTTCTCTAGAGTCCCATAATGCTGTTATCAGATTTCTAAAGTCCATACCTCCTCGGTGTGTTCTTATGGCTGCAGATCTTCACAGCACAGACGCTTTCTTCTGCATGCTGTTCTTTCCCAGTTCAGGGCTCCTTCAAGGCTCTCCCTGAATGGCTAACCCGCCCCCTTTTATCCCAGTTCTCTTCAATGGTCCCAGCTGCAGCCCATCAAGGACAACCCGGAGCTCTGGGGCAAAGCCTCTATACAGATATTCAAATACAATACATTTCCTCTACTATAGCCAGTAAGTAGTACCCTGCAAGTCCTTAGAGCCCCAAAGGCCACCTTTCATCTGACACTCAGACCCTGGGGAAAGGAACTTCTTTTTCCCATGCAAAATGGCAACTCTTTGCAGCCACGTGCCCTGGCCAACAGGGCAGTGCCCGGTGAGAAATTTTTAACCTTGGCTGGATTCCTCCACAACTAAAGCTGGCAGCAACTAGGAGCTTGCAAGTCCTTAGAGGCCCAAAAGCCACCTTTCATTGATACCCAGACCCTGGGGACATGACTTCATTTTCCCCATGGAAAATTGGTTCAGTTTGAGGACACTCGGCCTGGCCATCGGCATCGTTCCCTGTGTGAAATTTGCAAACTTGGCTGATTTTCTCCAAAACTAAAGCTGCTGGCAACGAGGACCCTGCAAGTCCTTAAGGTCCCAGATGCCACCTTTCATCTGATACCCAGACCCTGGGCCAATGACTTCATTTTCCCCATGGAAAATGGCCTCCATTTCTGGCCTCTCGCCCTGAGCAATAGTGTCGGGTCCAGCAAGAAATTTGAAATCTTTGCTGCATTTCTCAAAATATAAAGCTCCCAGTGAGAAGTAATCTGCAAGTCCTTTGAGCTCCAAAAGCCACCTTTCATTGATTCCTAGACCCTGGAGACGTGACTTCATTTTCCCCATGGAAAATGGGGTCATTTTGAGGTTGCTCGACCTGGCCATCTGCATCGTTCCCTGTGGGAAATTGGCAAACTTGGCTGATTTTCTCCAAAACTAAAGATGCTGGCAACGAGGACCCTGCAAGTCCATAGGGCTCCAGATGCCACCTTTCATCTGATACCCAGACCCTGGGCCAATGACTTCATTTTCCCCATGGAAAATGGCCTGCATTTGACGCCTCTCGCCCTGACCAAGAGGGTGGGGCCCAGCAATATATTTGCAATCTTTGCTGGATTTCTCCAAATCTAAAGGTGCCAGTAAGAAGTACCCTGCAAGTCCTCAAAGCCCCAAAGGCCACCTTTCATCTGACACCCAGAGCCTGGGGATAGGACTTCTTCTTCCCATGGGAAATGGCCTCCGTTTGCAGCCCCTCACCCTGGCAGAAAGTGGGGAGCCAAGCTAGAATGACGCAATCTCTGCTGGATTTTTCCAAAAGAAAAGCTGGCAGCAACCTGGACCCTGTAAATACTTAGAGCCTCAAAGGCCACCTTGAACATATTACTGAGACCCTGGGTGAAGGACATTTTTCCCATGGAAAATGGCCTTCAATTTTGGCCATTTGGCCTGGCAGGCAGGGCAGTGTCAAGCGAGAAATTTGCAAACTGTGCTGGATTCTTCCAAAAGGAAAGCTGCCAGCAACTAGGACGCTGCAACTCCTTAGAGCCCCAAAGGCCACCTTTCATCTGACACTCAGACCCTGGGGAAATGACTTCGTTTTCCCATGGAAAATGGCAACCATTTGCAGCCATGTGCCCTGGCCAACAGGGCAATGCCCAGTGAGAAATTTTAAAACTTGGCTGCATTCTTCCACCACTAAAGCTGCCGGCAACAAGGAGCTTGCAAGTCCTTAGATCCCCAAAGGCCACCTTTCATTGATACCCAGACTCTGGAAAAGGCCTTCTTTTCCCCATGGAAAATGGGGTCAGTTTGAGGCCACTCGCCCTGGCCATCTGCATCGTTCCCTGTGGGAAATTGGCAATCTTGGCTGATTTTCTCCAAAACTAAAGCTGCTGGCAGTGAGGACCCTGCAAGTCCTTCGTGCTCCAAAAGCCACCATTCATTGATTCCCAGACCCTGGAGACGTGACTTCATTTTCCCCATGGAAAATGGGGTCAGTTTGAGGCCACTTGCCCTGGCCATCTGCATCGTTCCCTGTGGGAAATTGGCAAACTTGGCTGATTTTCTCCAAAACTATAGCACTGGCAACGAGGACCCTGCAAGTCCTTAGGGCTCCAGATGCCACCTTTCATCTGATACCCAGACCCTGGGCCAATGACTTCATTTTCCCCATGGAAAATGGCCTGCATTTGACGCCTCTCGCCCTGACCAAGAGGGTGGGGCCCAGCAATATATTTGCAATCTTTGATGGATTTCTCCAAATCTAAAGGTGCCAGTAAGAAGTACCCTGCAAGTCCTTAAAGCCCCAAAGGCCACCTTTCATCTGACACCCAGGCCCTTGGGATAGGACTTCTTCTTCCCATGGGAAATGGCCTCCGTTTGCAGCCCCTCACCCTGGCAGAAAGTGGGGAGCCAAGCTAGAATGACGCAATCTCTGCCGGATTTTCCAAAAGAAAAGCTGGCAGCAACCTGGACCCTGTAAATACTTAGAGCCTCAAAGGCCACCTTGAACATATTACTGAGACCCTGGGTGAAGGACATTTTTCCCATGGAAAATGGCCTTCAATTTTGGCCATTTGGCCTGGCAGGCAGGGCAGTGTCAAGCGAGAAATTTGCAAACTGTGCTGGATTCTTCCAAAAGGAAAGCTGCCAGCAATGAGGACGCTGCCAGTCCTTAGAGCCCCAAAAGCCACCTTTCACCTGATACCCAGACCCTGGGCCAATGACTTCATTTTGCCCATGGAAAATGGCCTCCATTTCTGGCCTCTCACCCTGACCAACAGGGTGGGGCCCAGCAAGAAATTTGCAATCGTTGCTGGATTTCTCCAAATCTAAAGCTGCTGCCACTTGTTATTGTTCTATTTCTCTAGAGTCCCATAATGCTGTTATCAGATTTCTAAAGTCCATACCTCCTCGGTGTGTTCTTATGGCTGCAGATCTTCACAGCACAGACGCTTTCTTCTGCATGCTGTTCTTTCCCAGTTCAGGGCTCCTTCAAGGCTCTCCCTGAATGGCTAACCCGCCCCCTTTTATCCCAGTTCTCTTCAATGGTCCCAGCTGCAGCCCATCAAGGACAACCCGGAGCTCTGGGGCAAAGCCTCTATACAGATATTCAAATACAATACATTTCCTCTACTATAGCCAGTAAGTAGTACCCTGCAAGTCCTTAGAGCCCCAAAGGCCACCTTTCATCTGACACTCAGACCCTGGGGAAAGGAACTTCTTTTTCCCATGCAAAATGGCAACTCTTTGCAGCCACGTGCCCTGGCCAACAGGGCAGTGCCCGGTGAGAAATTTTTAACCTTGGCTGGATTCCTCCACAACTAAAGCTGGCAGCAACTAGGAGCTTGCAAGTCCTTAGAGGCCCAAAAGCCACCTTTCATTGATACCCAGACCCTGGGGACATGACTTCATTTTCCCCATGGAAAATTGGTTCAGTTTGAGGACACTCGGCCTGGCCATCGGCATCGTTCCCTGTGTGAAATTTGCAAACTTGGCTGATTTTCTCCAAAACTAAAGCTGCTGGCAACGAGGACCCTGCAAGTCCTTAAGGTCCCAGATGCCACCTTTCATCTGATACCCAGACCCTGGGCCAATGACTTCATTTTCCCCATGGAAAATGGCCTCCATTTCTGGCCTCTCGCCCTGAGCAATAGTGTCGGGTCCAGCAAGAAATTTGAAATCTTTGCTGCATTTCTCAAAATATAAAGCTCCCAGTGAGAAGTAATCTGCAAGTCCTTTGAGCTCCAAAAGCCACCTTTCATTGATTCCTAGACCCTGGAGACGTGACTTCATTTTCCCCATGGAAAATGGGGTCATTTTGAGGTTGCTCGACCTGGCCATCTGCATCGTTCCCTGTGGGAAATTGGCAAACTTGGCTGATTTTCTCCAAAACTAAAGATGCTGGCAACGAGGACCCTGCAAGTCCATAGGGCTCCAGATGCCACCTTTCATCTGATACCCAGACCCTGGGCCAATGACTTCATTTTCCCCATGGAAAATGGCCTGCATTTGACGCCTCTCGCCCTGACCAAGAGGGTGGGGCCCAGCAATATATTTGCAATCTTTGCTGGATTTCTCCAAATCTAAAGGTGCCAGTAAGAAGTACCCTGCAAGTCCTCAAAGCCCCAAAGGCCACCTTTCATCTGACACCCAGAGCCTGGGGATAGGACTTCTTCTTCCCATGGGAAATGGCCTCCGTTTGCAGCCCCTCACCCTGGCAGAAAGTGGGGAGCCAAGCTAGAATGACGCAATCTCTGCTGGATTTTTCCAAAAGAAAAGCTGGCAGCAACCTGGACCCTGTAAATACTTAGAGCCTCAAAGGCCACCTTGAACATATTACTGAGACCCTGGGTGAAGGACATTTTTCCCATGGAAAATGGCCTTCAATTTTGGCCATTTGGCCTGGCAGGCAGGGCAGTGTCAAGCGAGAAATTTGCAAACTGTGCTGGATTCTTCCAAAAGGAAAGCTGCCAGCAACTAGGACGCTGCAACTCCTTAGAGCCCCAAAGGCCACCTTTCATCTGACACTCAGACCCTGGGGAAATGACTTCGTTTTCCCATGGAAAATGGCAACCATTTGCAGCCATGTGCCCTGGCCAACAGGGCAATGCCCAGTGAGAAATTTTAAAACTTGGCTGCATTCTTCCACCACTAAAGCTGCCGGCAACAAGGAGCTTGCAAGTCCTTAGATCCCCAAAGGCCACCTTTCATTGATACCCAGACTCTGGAAAAGGCCTTCTTTTCCCCATGGAAAATGGGGTCAGTTTGAGGCCACTCGCCCTGGCCATCTGCATCGTTCCCTGTGGGAAATTGGCAATCTTGGCTGATTTTCTCCAAAACTAAAGCTGCTGGCAGCGAGGACCCTGCAAGTCCTTCGTGCTCCAAAAGCCACCATTCATTGATTCCCAGACCCTGGAGACGTGACTTCATTTTCCCCATGGAAAATGGGGTCAGTTTGAGGCCACTTGCCCTGGCCATCTGCATCGTTCCCTGTGGGAAATTGGCAAACTTGGCTGATTTTCTCCAAAACTATAGCACTGGCAACGAGGACCCTGCAAGTCCTTAGGGCTCCAGATGCCACCTTTCATCTGATACCCAGACCCTGGGCCAATGACTTCATTTTCCCCATGGAAAATGGCCTGCATTTGACGCCTCTCGCCCTGACCAAGAGGGTGGGGCCCAGCAATATATTTGCAATCTTTGCTGGATTTCTCCAAATCTAAAGGTGCCAGTAAGAAGTACCCTGCAAGTCCTTAAAGCCCCAAAGGCCACCTTTCATCTGACACCCAGGCCCTTGGGATAGGACTTCTTCTTCCCATGGGAAATGGCCTCCGTTTGCAGCCCCTCACCCTGGCAGAAAGTGGGGAGCCAAGCTAGAATGACGCAATCTCTGCCGGATTTTCCAAAAGAAAAGCTGGCAGCAACCTGGACCCTGTAAATACTTAGAGCCTCAAAGGCCACCTTGAACATATTACTGAGACCCTGGGTGAAGGACATTTTTCCCATGGAAAATGGCCTTCAATTTTGGCCATTTGGCCTGGCAGGCAGGGCAGTGTCAAGCGAGAAATTTGCAAACTGTGCTGGATTCTTCCAAAAGGAAAGCTGCCAGCAATGAGGACGCTGCCAGTCCTTAGAGCCCCAAAAGCCACCTTTCACCTGATACCCAGACCCTGGGCCAATGACTTCATTTTGCCCATGGAAAATGGCCTCCATTTCTGGCCTCTCACCCTGACCAACAGGGTGGGGCCCAGCAAGAAATTTGCAATCGTTGCTGGATTTCTCCAAATCTAAAGCTGCTGCCACTTGTTATTGTTCTATTTCTCTAGAGTCCCATAATGCTGTTATCAGATTTCTAAAGTCCATACCTCCTCGGTGTGTTCTTATGGCTGCAGATCTTCACAGCACAGACGCTTTCTTCTGCATGCTGTTCTTTCCCAGTTCAGGGCTCCTTCAAGGCTCTCCCTGAATGGCTAACCCGCCCCCTTTTATCCCAGTTCTCTTCAATGGTCCCAGCTGCAGCCCATCAAGGACAACCCGGAGCTCTGGGGCAAAGCCTCTATACAGATATTCAAATACAATACATTTCCTCTACTATAGCCAGTAAGTAGTACCCTGCAAGTCCTTAGAGCCCCAAAGGCCACCTTTCATCTGACACTCAGACCCTGGGGAAAGGAACTTCTTTTTCCCATGCAAAATGGCAACTCTTTGCAGCCACGTGCCCTGGCCAACAGGGCAGTGCCCGGTGAGAAATTTTTAACCTTGGCTGGATTCCTCCACAACTAAAGCTGGCAGCAACTAGGAGCTTGCAAGTCCTTAAGGTCCCAGATGCCACCTTTCATCTGATACCCAGACCCTGGGCCAATGACTTCATTTTCCCCATGGAAAATGGCCTCCATTTCTGGCCTCTCGCCCTGAGCAATAGTGTCGGGTCCAGCAAGAAATTTGAAATCTTTGCTGCATTTCTCAAAATATAAAGCTCCCAGTGAGAAGTAATCTGCAAGTCCTTTGAGCTCCAAAAGCCACCTTTCATTGATTCCTAGACCCTGGAGACGTGACTTCATTTTCCCCATGGAAAATGGGGTCATTTTGAGGTTGCTCGACCTGGCCATCTGCATCGTTCCCTGTGGGAAATTGGCAAACTTGGCTGATTTTCTCCAAAACTAAAGATGCTGGCAACGAGGACCCTGCAAGTCCATAGGGCTCCAGATGCCACCTTTCATCTGATACCCAGACCCTGGGCCAATGACTTCATTTTCCCCATGGAAAATGGCCTGCATTTGACGCCTCTCGCCCTGACCAAGAGGGTGGGGCCCAGCAATATATTTGCAATCTTTGCTGGATTTCTCCAAATCTAAAGGTGCCAGTAAGAAGTACCCTGCAAGTCCTCAAAGCCCCAAAGGCCACCTTTCATCTGACACCCAGAGCCTGGGGATAGGACTTCTTCTTCCCATGGGAAATGGCCTCCGTTTGCAGCCCCTCACCCTGGCAGAAAGTGGGGAGCCAAGCTAGAATGACGCAATCTCTGCTGGATTTTTCCAAAAGAAAAGCTGGCAGCAACCTGGACCCTGTAAATACTTAGAGCCTCAAAGGCCACCTTGAACATATTACTGAGACCCTGGGTGAAGGACATTTTTCCCATGGAAAATGGCCTTCAATTTTGGCCATTTGGCCTGGCAGGCAGGGCAGTGTCAAGCGAGAAATTTGCAAACTGTGCTGGATTCTTCCAAAAGGAAAGCTGCCAGCAACTAGGACGCTGCAACTCCTTAGAGCCCCAAAGGCCACCTTTCATCTGACACTCAGACCCTGGGGAAATGACTTCGTTTTCCCATGGAAAATGGCAACCATTTGCAGCCATGTGCCCTGGCCAACAGGGCAATGCCCAGTGAGAAATTTTAAAACTTGGCTGCATTCTTCCACCACTAAAGCTGCCGGCAACAAGGAGCTTGCAAGTCCTTAGATCCCCAAAGGCCACCTTTCATTGATACCCAGACTCTGGAAAAGGCCTTCTTTTCCCCATGGAAAATGGGGTCAGTTTGAGGCCACTCGCCCTGGCCATCTGCATCGTTCCCTGTGGGAAATTGGCAATCTTGGCTGATTTTCTCCAAAACTAAAGCTGCTGGCAGTGAGGACCCTGCAAGTCCTTCGTGCTCCAAAAGCCACCATTCATTGATTCCCAGACCCTGGAGACGTGACTTCATTTTCCCCATGGAAAATGGGGTCAGTTTGAGGCCACTTGCCCTGGCCATCTGCATCGTTCCCTGTGGGAAATTGGCAAACTTGGCTGATTTTCTCCAAAACTATAGCACTGGCAACGAGGACCCTGCAAGTCCTTAGGGCTCCAGATGCCACCTTTCATCTGATACCCAGACCCTGGGCCAATGACTTCATTTTCCCCATGGAAAATGGCCTGCATTTGACGCCTCTCGCCCTGACCAAGAGGGTGGGGCCCAGCAATATATTTGCAATCTTTGCTGGATTTCTCCAAATCTAAAGGTGCCAGTAAGAAGTACCCTGCAAGTCCTTAAAGCCACAAAGGCCACCTTTCATCTGACACCCAGGCCCTTGGGATAGGACTTCTTCTTCCCATGGGAAATGGCCTCCGTTTGCAGCCCCTCACCCTGGCAGAAAGTGGGGAGCCAAGCTAGAATGACGCAATCTCTGCCGGATTTTCCAAAAGAAAAGCTGGCAGCAACCTGGACCCTGTAAATACTTAGAGCCTCAAAGGCCACCTTGAACATATTACTGAGACCCTGGGTGAAGGACATTTTTCCCATGGAAAATGGCCTTCAATTTTGGCCATTTGGCCTGGCAGGCAGGGCAGTGTCAAGCGAGAAATTTGCAAACTGTGCTGGATTCTTCCAAAAGGAAAGCTGCCAGCAATGAGGACGCTGCCAGTCCTTAGAGCCCCAAAAGCCACCTTTCACCTGATACCCAGACCCTGGGCCAATGACTTCATTTTGCCCATGGAAAATGGCCTCCATTTCTGGCCTCTCACCCTGACCAACAGGGTGGGGCCCAGCAAGAAATTTGCAATCGTTGCTGGATTTCTCCAAATCTAAAGCTGCTGCCACTTGTTATTGTTCTATTTCTCTAGAGTCCCATAATGCTGTTATCAGATTTCTAAAGTCCATACCTCCTCGGTGTGTTCTTATGGCTGCAGATCTTCACAGCACAGACGCTTTCTTCTGCATGCTGTTCTTTCCCAGTTCAGGGCTCCTTCAAGGCTCTCCCTGAATGGCTAAGCCGCCCCCTTTTATCCCAGTTCTCTTCAATGGTCCCAGCTGCAGCCCATCAAGGACAACCCGGAGCTCTGGGGCAAAGCCTCTATACAGATATTCAAATACAATACATTTCCTCTACTATAGCCAGTAAGTAGTACCCTGCAAGTCCTTAGAGCCCCAAAGGCCACCTTTCATCTGACACTCAGACCCTGGGGAAAGGAACTTCTTTTTCCCATGCAAAATGGCAACTCTTTGCAGCCACGTGCCCTGGCCAACAGGGCAGTGCCCGGTGAGAAATTTTTAACCTTGGCTGGATTCCTCCACAACTAAAGCTGGCAGCAACTAGGAGCTTGCAAGTCCTTAGAGGCCCAAAAGCCACCTTTCATTGATACCCAGACCCTGGGGACATGACTTCATTTTCCCCATGGAAAATTGGTTCAGTTTGAGGACACTCGGCCTGGCCATCGGCATCGTTCCCTGTGTGAAATTTGCAAACTTGGCTGATTTTCTCCAAAACTAAAGCTGCTGGCAACGAGGACCCTGCAAGTCCTTAAGGTCCCAGATGCCACCTTTCATCTGATACCCAGACCCTGGGCCAATGACTTCATTTTCCCCATGGAAAATGGCCTCCATTTCTGGCCTCTCGCCCTGAGCAATAGTGTCGGGTCCAGCAAGAAATTTGAAATCTTTGCTGCATTTCTCAAAATATAAAGCTCCCAGTGAGAAGTAATCTGCAAGTCCTTTGAGCTCCAAAAGCCACCTTTCATTGATTCCTAGACCCTGGAGACGTGACTTCATTTTCCCCATGGAAAATGGGGTCATTTTGAGGTTGCTCGACCTGGCCATCTGCATCGTTCCCTGTGGGAAATTGGCAAACTTGGCTGATTTTCTCCAAAACTAAAGATGCTGGCAACGAGGACCCTGCAAGTCCATAGGGCTCCAGATGCCACCTTTCATCTGATACCCAGACCCTGGGCCAATGACTTCATTTTCCCCATGGAAAATGGCCTGCATTTGACGCCTCTCGCCCTGACCAAGAGGGTGGGGCCCAGCAATATATTTGCAATCTTTGCTGGATTTCTCCAAATCTAAAGGTGCCAGTAAGAAGTACCCTGCAAGTCCTCAAAGCCCCAAAGGCCACCTTTCATCTGACACCCAGAGCCTGGGGATAGGACTTCTTCTTCCCATGGGAAATGGCCTCCGTTTGCAGCCCCTCACCCTGGTAGAAAGTGGGGAGCCAAGCTAGAATGACGCAATCTCTGCTGGATTTTTCCAAAAGAAAAGCTGGCAGCAACCTGGACCCTGTAAATACTTAGAGCCTCAAAGGCCACCTTGAACATATTACTGAGACCCTGGGTGAAGGACATTTTTCCCATGGAAAATGGCCTTCAATTTTGGCCATTTGGCCTGGCAGGCAGGGCAGTGTCAAGCGAGAAATTTGCAAACTGTGCTGGATTCTTCCAAAAGGAAAGCTGCCAGCAACTAGGA
Source organism: Agelaius phoeniceus (assembly GCF_051311805.1). Classification (NCBI taxonomy): domain Eukaryota; kingdom Metazoa; phylum Chordata; class Aves; order Passeriformes; family Icteridae; genus Agelaius; species Agelaius phoeniceus. The sequence goes on from NW_027509866.1 coordinate 56,994, forward strand.
CGCTGCAACTCCTTAGAGCCCCAAAGGCCACCTTTCATCTGACACTCAGACCCTGGGGAAATGACTTCGTTTTCCCATGGAAAATGGCAACCATTTGCAGCCATGTGCCCTGGCCAACAGGGCAATGCCCAGTGAGAAATTTTAAAACTTGGCTGCATTCTTCCACCACTAAAGCTGCCGGCAACAAGGAGCTTGCAAGTCCTTAGATCCCCAAAGGCCACCTTTCATTGATACCCAGACTCTGGAAAAGGCCTTCTTTTCCCCATGGAAAATGGGGTCAGTTTGAGGCCACTCGCCCTGGCCATCTGCATCGTTCCCTGTGGGAAATTGGCAATCTTGGCTGATTTTCTCCAAAACTAAAGCTGCTGGCAGTGAGGACCCTGCAAGTCCTTCGTGCTCCAAAAGCCACCATTCATTGATTCCCAGACCCTGGAGACGTGACTTCATTTTCCCCATGGAAAATGGGGTCAGTTTGAGGCCACTTGCCCTGGCCATCTGCATCGTTCCCTGTGGGAAATTGGCAAACTTGGCTGATTTTCTCCAAAACTATAGCACTGGCAACGAGGACCCTGCAAGTCCTTAGGGCTCCAGATGCCACCTTTCATCTGATACCCAGACCCTGGGCCAATGACTTCATTTTCCCCATGGAAAATGGCCTGCATTTGACGCCTCTCGCCCTGACCAAGAGGGTGGGGCCCAGCAATATATTTGCAATCTTTGCTGGATTTCTCCAAATCTAAAGGTGCCAGTAAGAAGTACCCTGCAAGTCCTTAAAGCCCCAAAGGCCACCTTTCATCTGACACCCAGGCCCTTGGGATAGGACTTCTTCTTCCCATGGGAAATGGCCTCCGTTTGCAGCCCCTCACCCTGGCAGAAAGTGGGGAGCCAAGCTAGAATGACGCAATCTCTGCCGGATTTTCCAAAAGAAAAGCTGGCAGCAACCTGGACCCTGTAAATACTTAGAGCCTCAAAGGCCACCTTGAACATATTACTGAGACCCTGGGTGAAGGACATTTTTCCCATGGAAAATGGCCTTCAATTTTGGCCATTTGGCCTGGCAGGCAGGGCAGTGTCAAGCGAGAAATTTGCAAACTGTGCTGGATTCTTCCAAAAGGAAAGCTGCCAGCAATGAGGACGCTGCCAGTCCTTAGAGCCCCAAAAGCCACCTTTCACCTGATACCCAGACCCTGGGCCAATGACTTCATTTTGCCCATGGAAAATGGCCTCCATTTCTGGCCTCTCACCCTGACCAACAGGGTGGGGCCCAGCAAGAAATTTGCAATCGTTGCTGGATTTCTCCAAATCTAAAGCTGCTGCCACTTGTTATTGTTCTATTTCTCTAGAGTCCCATAATGCTGTTATCAGATTTCTAAAGTCCATACCTCCTCGGTGTGTTCTTATGGCTGCAGATCTTCACAGCACAGACGCTTTCTTCTGCATGCTGTTCTTTCCCAGTTCAGGGCTCCTTCAAGGCTCTCCCTGAATGGCTAACCCGCCCCCTTTTATCCCAGTTCTCTTCAATGGTCCCAGCTGCAGCCCATCAAGGACAACCCGGAGCTCTGGGGCAAAGCCTCTATACAGATATTCAAATACAATACATTTCCTCTACTATAGCCAGTAAGTAGTACCCTGCAAGTCCTTAGAGCCCCAAAGGCCACCTTTCATCTGACACTCAGACCCTGGGGAAAGGAACTTCTTTTTCCCATGCAAAATGGCAACTCTTTGCAGCCACGTGCCCTGGCCAACAGGGCAGTGCCCGGTGAGAAATTTTTAACCTTGGCTGGATTCCTCCACAACTAAAGCTGGCAGCAACTAGGAGCTTGCAAGTCCTTAGAGGCCCAAAAGCCACCTTTCATTGATACCCAGACCCTGGGGACATGACTTCATTTTCCCCATGGAAAATTGGTTCAGTTTGAGGACACTCGGCCTGGCCATCGGCATCGTTCCCTGTGTGAAATTTGCAAACTTGGCTGATTTTCTCCAAAACTAAAGCTGCTGGCAACGAGGACCCTGCAAGTCCTTAAGGTCCCAGATGCCACCTTTCATCTGATACCCAGACCCTGGGCCAATGACTTCATTTTCCCCATGGAAAATGGCCTCCATTTCTGGCCTCTCGCCCTGAGCAATAGTGTCGGGTCCAGCAAGAAATTTGAAATCTTTGCTGCATTTCTCAAAATATAAAGCTCCCAGTGAGAAGTAATCTGCAAGTCCTTTGAGCTCCAAAAGCCACCTTTCATTGATTCCTAGACCCTGGAGACGTGACTTCATTTTCCCCATGGAAAATGGGGTCATTTTGAAGTTGCTCGACCTGGCCATCTGCATCGTTCCCTGTGGGAAATTGGCAAACTTGGCTGATTTTCTCCAAAACTAAAGATGCTGGCAACGAGGACCCTGCAAGTCCATAGGGCTCCAGATGCCACCTTTCATCTGATACCCAGACCCTGGGCCAATGACTTCATTTTCCCCATGGAAAATGGCCTGCATTTGACGCCTCTCGCCCTGACCAAGAGGGTGGGGCCCAGCAATATATTTGCAATCTTTGCTGGATTTCTCCAAATCTAAAGGTGCCAGTAAGAAGTACCCTGCAAGTCCTCAAAGCCCCAAAGGCCACCTTTCATCTGACACCCAGAGCCTGGGGATAGGACTTCTTCTTCCCATGGGAAATGGCCTCCGTTTGCAGCCCCTCACCCTGGCAGAAAGTGGGGAGCCAAGCTAGAATGACGCAATCTCTGCTGGATTTTTCCAAAAGAAAAGCTGGCAGCAACCTGGACCCTGTAAATACTTAGAGCCTCAAAGGCCACCTTGAACATATTACTGAGACCCTGGGTGAAGGACATTTTTCCCATGGAAAATGGCCTTCAATTTTGGCCATTTGGCCTGGCAGGCAGGGCAGTGTCAAGCGAGAAATTTGCAAACTGTGCTGGATTCTTCCAAAAGGAAAGCTGCCAGCAACTAGGACGCTGCAACTCCTTAGAGCCCCAAAGGCCACCTTTCATCTGACACTCAGACCCTGGGGAAATGACTTCGTTTTCCCATGGAAAATGGCAACCATTTGCAGCCATGTGCCCTGGCCAACAGGGCAATGCCCAGTGAGAAATTTTAAAACTTGGCTGCATTCTTCCACAACTAAAGCTGCCGGCAACAAGGAGCTTGCAAGTCCTTAGATCCCCAAAGGCCACCTTTCATTGATACCCAGACTCTGGAAAAGGCCTTCTTTTCCCCATGGAAAATGGGGTCAGTTTGAGGCCACTCGCCCTGGCCATCTGCATCGTTCCCTGTGGGAAATTGACCATCTTGGCTGATTTTCTCCAAAACTAAAGCTGCTGGCAACGAGGACCCTGCAAGTCCTTCGTGCTCCAAAAGCCACCATTCATTGATTCCCAGACCCTGGAGACGTGACTTCATTTTCCCCATGGAAAATGGGGTCAGTTTGAGGCCACTTGCCCTGGCCATCTGCATCGTTCCCTGTGGGAAATTGGCAAACTTGGCTGATTTTCTCCAAAACTACAGCTGCTGGCAACGAGGACCCTGCAAGTCCTTAAGGTCCCAGATGCCACCTTTCATCTGATACCCAGACCCTGGGCCAATGACTTCATTTTCCCCATGGAAAATGGCCTCCATTTCTGGCCTCTCGCCCTGAGCAATAGTGTCGGGTCCAGCAAGAAATTTGAAATCTTTGCTGCATTTCTCAAAATATAAAGCTCCCAGTGAGAAGTAATCTGCAAGTCCTTTGAGCTCCAAAAGCCACCTTTCATTGATTCTTAGACCCTGGAGATGTGACTTCATTTTCCCCATGGAAAATGGGGTCATTTTGAGGTTGCTCGACCTGGCCATCTGCATCATTCCCTGTGGGAAATTGGCAAACTTGGCTGATTTTCTCCAAAACTAAAGATGCTGGCAACGAGGACCCTGCAAGTCCATAGGGCTCCAGATGCCACCTTTCATCTGATACCCAGACCCTGGGCCAATGACTTCATTTTCCCCATGGAAAATGGCCTGCATTTGACGCCTCTCGCCCTGACCAAGAGGGTGGGGCCCAGCAATATATTTGCAATCTTTGCTGGATTTCTCCAAATCTAAAGGTGCCAGTAAGAAGTACCCTGCAAGTCCTTAAAGCCCCAAAGGCCACCTTTCATCTGACACCCAGAGCCTGGGGATAGGACTTCTTCTTCCCATGGGAAATGGCCTCCGTTTGCAGCCCCTCACCCTGGCAGAAAGTGGGGAGCCAAGCTAGAATGACGCAATCTCTGCTGGATTTTTCCAAAAGAAAAGCTGGCAGCAACCTGGACCCTGTAAATACTTAGAGCCTCAAAGGCCACCTTGAACATATTACTGAGACCCTGGGTGAAGGACATTTTTCCCATGGAAAATGGCCTTCAATTTTGGCCATTTGGCCTGGCAGGCAGGGCAGTGTCAAGCGAGAAATTTGCAAACTGTGCTGGATTCTTCCAAAAGGAAAGCTGACAGCAACTAGGACGCTGCAACTCCTTAGAGCCCCAAAGGCCACCTTTCATCTGACACTCAGACCCTGGGGAAATGACTTCGTTTTCCCATGGAAAATGGCAACCATTTGCAGCCATGTGCCCTGGCCAACAGGGCAATGCCCAGTGAGAAATTTTAAAACTTGGCTGCATTCTTCCACAACTAAAGCTGCCGGCAACAAGGAGCTTGCAAGTCCTTAGATCCCCAAAGGCCACCTTTCATTGATACCCAGACTCTGGAAAAGGCCTTCTTTTCCCCATGGAAAATGGGGTCAGTTTGAGGCCACTCGCCCTGGCCATCTGCATCGTTCCCTGTGGGAAATTGGCAATCTTGGCTGATTTTCTCCAAAACTAAAGATGCTGGCAACGAGGACCCTGCAAGTCCTTCGTTCTCCAAAAGCCACCTTTCATTGATTCCCAGACCCTGGAGACGTGACTTCATTTTCCCCATGGAAAATGGGGTCAGTTTGAGGCCACTTGCCCTGGCCATCTGCATCGTTCCCTGTGGGAAATTGGCAAACTTGGCTGATTTTCTCCAAAACTATAGCACTGGCAACGAGGACCCTGCAAGTCCTTAGGGCTCCAGATGCCACCTTTCATCTGATACCCAGACCCTGGGCCAATGACTTCATTTTCCCCATGGAAAATGGCCTGCATTTGACGCCTCTCGCCCTGACCAAGAGGGTGGGGCCCAGCAATATATTTGCAATCTTTGCTGGATTTCTCCAAATCTAAAGGTGCCAGTAAGAAGTACCCTGCAAGTCCTTAAAGCCCCAAAGGCCACCTTTCATCTGACACCCAGGCCCTTGGGATAGGACTTCTTCTTCCCATGGGAAATGGCCTCCGTTTGCAGCCCCTCACCCTGGCAGAAAGTGGGGAGCCAAGCTAGAATGACGCAATCTCTGCCGGATTTTCCAAAAGAAAAGCTGGCAGCAACCTGGACCCTGTAAATACTTAGAGCCTCAAAGGCCACCTTGAACATATTACTGAGACCCTGGGTGAAGGACATTTTTCCCATGGAAAATGGCCTTCAATTTTGGCCATTTGGCCTGGCAGGCAGGGCAGTGTCAAGCGAGAAATTTGCAAACTGTGCTGGATTCTTCCAAAAGGAAAGCTGCCAGCAACTAGGACGCTGCAACTCCTTAGAGCCCCAAAGGCCACCTTTCATCTGACACTCAGACCCTGGGGAAATTACTTCGTTTTCCCATGGAAAATGGCAACCATTTGCAGCCATGTGCCCTGGCCAACAGGGCAATGCCCAGTGAGAAATTTTAAAACTTGGCTGCATTCTTCCACAACTAAAGCTGCCGGCAACAAGGAGCTTGCAAGTCCTTAGATCCCCAAAGGCCACCTTTCATTGATACCCAGACTCTGGAAAAGGCCTTCTTTTCCCCATGGAAAATGGGGTCAGTTTGAGGCCACTCGCCCTGGCCATCTGCATCGTTCCCTGTGGGAAATTGGCAAACTTGGATGATTTTCTCCAAAACTAAAGATGCTGGCAACGAGGACCCTGCAAGTCCTTCGTGCTCCAAAAGCCACCTTTCATTGATTCCCAGACCCTGGAGACGTGACTTCATTTTCCCCATGGAAAATGGGGTCAGTTTGAGGCCACTCGGCCTGGCCATCTGCATCGTTCCCTGTGTGAAATTTGCAAACTTGGCTGATTTTCTCCAAAACTAAAGCTGCTGGCAACGAGGACCCTGCAAGTCCTTAAGGTCCCAGATGCCACCTTTCATCTGATACCCAGACCCTGGGCCAATGACTTCATTTTCCCCATGGAAAATGGCCTCCATTTCTGGCCTCTCGCCCTGAGCAATAGTGTCGGGTCCAGCAAGAAATTTGAAATCTTTGCTGCATTTCTCAAAATATAAAGCTCCCAGTGAGAAGTAATCTGCAAGTCCTTTGAGCTCCAAAAGCCACCTTTCATTGATTCCTAGACCCTGGAGATGTGACTTCATTTTCCCCATGGAAAATGGGGTCATTTTGAGGTTGCTCGACCTGGCCATCTGCATCATTCCCTGTGGGAAATTGGCAAACTTGGCTGATTTTCTCCAAAACTAAAGATGCTGGCAACGAGGACCCTGCAAGTCCATAGGGCTCCAGATGCCACCTTTCATCTGATACCCAGACCCTGGGCCAATGACTTCATTTTCCCCATGGAAAATGGCCTGCATTTGACGCCTCTCGCCCTGACCAAGAGGGTGGGGCCCAGCAATATATTTGCAATCTTTGCTGGATTTCTCCAAATCTAAAGGTGCCAGTAAGAAGTACCCTGCAAGTCCTTAAAGCCCCAAAGGCCACCTTTCATCTGACACCCAGAGCCTGGGGATAGGACTTCTTCTTCCCATGGGAAATGGCCTCCGTTTGCAGCCCCTCACCCTGGCAGAAAGTGGGGAGCCAAGCTAGAATGACGCAATCTCTGCTGGATTTTTCCAAAAGAAAAGCTGGCAGCAACCTGGACCCTGTAAATACTTAGAGCCTCAAAGGCCACCTTGAACATATTACTGAGACCCTGGGTGAAGGACATTTTTCCCATGGAAAATGGCCTTCAATTTTGGCCATTTGGCCTGGCAGGCAGGGCAGTGTCAAGCGAGAAATTTGCAAACTGTGCTGGATTCTTCCAAAAGGAAAGCTGACAGCAACTAGGACGCTGCAACTCCTTAGAGCCCCAAAGGCCACCTTTCATCTGACACTCAGACCCTGGGGAAATGACTTCGTTTTCCCATGGAAAATGGCAACCATTTGCAGCCATGTGCCCTGGCCAACAGGGCAATGCCCAGTGAGAAATTTTAAAACTTGGCTGCATTCTTCCACAACTAAAGCTGCCGGCAACAAGGAGCTTGCAAGTCCTTAGATCCCCAAAGGCCACCTTTCATTGATACCCAGACTCTGGAAAAGGACTTCTTTTCCCCATGGAAAATGGGGTCAGTTTGAGGCCACTCGCCCTGGCCATCTGCATCGTTCCCTGTGGGAAATTGGCAATCTTGGCTGATTTTCTCCAAAACTAAAGATGCTGGCAACGAGGACCCTGCAAGTCCTTCGTTCTCCAAAAGCCACCTTTCATTGATTCCCAGACCCTGGAGACGTGACTTCATTTTCCCCATGGAAAATGGCCTTCAATTTTGGCCATTTGGCCTGGCAGGCAGGGCAGTGTCAAGCGAGAAATTTGCAAACTGTGCTGGATTCTTCCAAAAGGAAAGCTGCCAGCAATGAGGACGCTGCCAGTCCTTAGAGCCCCAAAAGCCACCTTTCACCTGATACCCAGACCCTGGGCCAATGACTTCATTTTGCCCATGGAAAATGGCCTCCATTTCTGGCCTCTCACCCTGACCAACAGGGTGGGGCCCAGCAAGAAATTTGCAATCGTTGCTGGATTTCTCCAAATCTAAAGCTGCTGCCACTTGTTATTGTTCTATTTCTCTAGAGTCCCATAATGCTGTTATCAGATTTCTAAAGTCCATACCTCCTCGGTGTGTTCTTATGGCTGCAGATCTTCACAGCACAGACGCTTTCTTCTGCATGCTGTTCTTTCCCAGTTCAGGGCTCCTTCAAGGCTCTCCCTGAATGGCTAACCCGCCCCCTTTTATCCCAGTTCTCTTCAATGGTCCCAGCTGCAGCCCATCAAGGACAACCCGGAGCTCTGGGGCAAAGCCTCTATACAGATATTCAAATACAATACATTTCCTCTACTATAGCCAGTAAGTAGTACCCTGCAAGTCCTTAGAGCCCCAAAGGCCACCTTTCATCTGACACTCAGACCCTGGGGAAAGGAACTTCTTTTTCCCATGCAAAATGGCAACTCTTTGCAGCCACGTGCCCTGGCCAACAGGGCAGTGCCCAGTGAGAAATTTTTAACCTTGGCTGGATTCCTCCACAACTAAAGCTGGCAGCAACTAGGAGCTTGCAAGTCCTTAGAGGCCCAAAAGCCACCTTTCATTGATACCCAGACCCTGGGGACATGACTTCATTTTCCCCATGGAAAATTGGTTCAGTTTGAGGACACTCGGCCTGGCCATCGGCATCGTTCCCTGTGTGAAATTTGCAAACTTGGCTGATTTTCTCCAAAACTAAAGCTGCTGGCAACGAGGACCCTGCAAGTCCTTAAGGTCCCAGATGCCACCTTTCATCTGATACCCAGACCCTGGGCCAATGACTTCATTTTCCCCATGGAAAATGGCCTCCATTTCTGGCCTCTCGCCCTGAGCAATAGTGTCGGGTCCAGCAAGAAATTTGAAATCTTTGCTGCATTTCTCAAAATATAAAGCTCCCAGTGAGAAGTAATCTGCAAGTCCTTTGAGCTCCAAAAGCCACCTTTCATTGATTCCTAGACCCTGGAGACGTGACTTCATTTTCCCCATGGAAAATGGGGTCATTTTGAGGTTGCTCGACCTGGCCATCTGCATCGTTCCCTGTGGGAAATTGGCAAACTTGGCTGATTTTCTCCAAAACTAAAGATGCTGGCAACGAGGACCCTGCAAGTCCATAGGGCTCCAGATGCCACCTTTCATCTGATACCCAGACCCTGGGCCAATGACTTCATTTTCCCCATGGAAAATGGCCTCCATTTGACGCCTCTCGCCCTGACCAAGAGGGTGGGGCCCAGCAATATATTTGCAATCTTTGCTGGATTTCTCCAAATCTAAAGGTGCCAGTAAGAAGTACCCTGCAAGTCCTCAAAGCCCCAAAGGCCACCTTTCATCTGACACCCAGAGCCTGGGGATAGGACTTCTTCTTCCCATGGGAAATGGCCTCCGTTTGCAGCCCCTCACCCTGGCAGAAAGTGGGGAGCCAAGCTAGAATGACGCAATCTCTGCTGGATTTTTCCAAAAGAAAAGCTGGCAGCAACCTGGACCCTGTAAATACTTAGAGCCTCAAAGGCCACCTTGAACATATTACTGAGACCCTGGGTGAAGGACATTTTTCCCATGGAAAATGGCCTTCAATTTTGGCCATTTGGCCTGGCAGGCAGGGCAGTGTCAAGCGAGAAATTTGCAAACTGTGCTGGATTCTTCCAAAAGGAAAGCTGCCAGCAACTAGGACGCTGCAACTCCTTAGAGCCCCAAAGGCCACCTTTCATCTGACACTCAGACCCTGGGGAAATGACTTCGTTTTCCCATGGAAAATGGCAACCATTTGCAGCCATGTGCCCTGGCCAACAGGGCAATGCCCAGTGAGAAATTTTAAAACTTGGCTGCATTCTTCCACAACTAAAGCTGCCGGCAACAAGGAGCTTGCAAGTCCTTAGATCCCCAAAGGCCACCTTTCATTGATACCCAGACTCTGGAAAAGGCCTTCTTTTCCCCATGGAAAATGGGGTCAGTTTGAGGCCACTCGCCCTGGCCATCTGCATCGTTCCCTGTGGGAAATTGGCAAACTTGGATGATTTTCTCCAAAACTAAAGATGCTGGCAACGAGGACCCTGCAAGTCCTTCGTGCTCCAAAAGCCACCTTTCATTGATTCCCAGACCCTGGAGACGTGACTTCATTTTCCCCATGGAAAATGGGGTCAGTTTGAGGCCACTCGGCCTGGCCATCTGCATCGTTCCCTGTGTGAAATTTGCAAACTTGGCTGATTTTCTCCAAAACTAAAGCTGCTGGCAACGAGGACCCTGCAAGTCCTTAAGGTCCCAGATGCCACCTTTCATCTGATACCCAGACCCTGGGCCAATGACTTCATTTTCCCCATGGAAAATGGCCTCCATTTCTGGCCTCTCGCCCTGAGCAATAGTGTCGGGTCCAGCAAGAAATTTGAAATCTTTGCTGCATTTCTCAAAATATAAAGCTCCCAGTGAGAAGTAATCTGCAAGTCCTTTGAGCTCCAAAAGCCACCTTTCATTGATTCCTAGACCCTGGAGATGTGACTTCATTTTCCCCATGGAAAATGGGGTCATTTTGAGGTTGCTCGACCTGGCCATCTGCATCATTCCCTGTGGGAAATTGGCAAACTTGGCTGATTTTCTCCAAAACTAAAGATGCTGGCAACGAGGACCCTGCAAGTCCATAGGGCTCCAGATGCCACCTTTCATCTGATACCCAGACCCTGGGCCAATGACTTCATTTTCCCCATGGAAAATGGCCTGCATTTGACGCCTCTCGCCCTGACCAAGAGGGTGGGGCCCAGCAATATATTTGCAATCTTTGCTGGATTTCTCCAAATCTAAAGGTGCCAGTAAGAAGTACCCTGCAAGTCCTTAAAGCCCCAAAGGCCACCTTTCATCTGACACCCAGAGCCTGGGGATAGGACTTCTTCTTCCCATGGGAAATGGCCTCCGTTTGCAGCCCCTCACCCTGGCAGAAAGTGGGGAGCCAAGCTAGAATGACGCAATCTCTGCTGGATTTTTCCAAAAGAAAAGCTGGCAGCAACCTGGACCCTGTAAATACTTAGAGCCTCAAAGGCCACCTTGAACATATTACTGAGACCCTGGGTGAAGGACATTTTTCCCATGGAAAATGGCCTTCAATTTTGGCCATTTGGCCTGGCAGGCAGGGCAGTGTCAAGCGAGAAATTTGCAAACTGTGCTGGATTCTTCCAAAAGGAAAGCTGCCAGCAACTAGGACGCTGCAACTCCTTAGAGCCCCAAAGGCCACCTTTCATCTGACACTCAGACCCTGGGGAAATGACTTCGTTTTCCCATGGAAAATGGCAACCATTTGCAGCCATGTGCCCTGGCCAACAGGGCAATGCCCAGTGAGAAATTTTAAAACTTGGCTGCATTCTTCCACAACTAAAGCTGCCGGCAACAAGGAGCTTGCAAGTCCTTAGATCCCCAAAGGCCACCTTTCATTGATACCCAGACTCTGGAAAAGGACTTCTTTTCCCCATGGAAAATGGGGTCAGTTTGAGGCCACTCGGCCTGGCCATCTGCATCGTTCCCTGTGGGAAATTGGCAATCTTGGCTGATTTTCTCCAAAACTAAAGATGCTGGCAACGAGGACCCTGCAAGTCCTTCGTTCTCCAAAAGCCACCTTTCATTGATTCCCAGACCCTGGAGACGTGACTTCATTTTCCCCATGGAAAATGGCCTTCAGTTTTGGCCATTTGGCCTGGCAGGCAGGGCAGTGTCAAGCGAGAAATTTGCAAACTGTGCTGGATTCTTCCAAAAGGAAAGCTGCCAGCAATGAGGACGCTGCCAGTCCTTAGAGCCCCAAAAGCCACCTTTCACCTGATACCCAGACCCTGGGCCAATGACTTCATTTTGCCCATGGAAAATGGCCTCCATTTCTGGCCTCTCACCCTGACCAACAGGGTGGGGCCCAGCAAGAAATTTGCAATCGTTGCTGGATTTCTCCAAATCTAAAGCTGCTGCCACTTGTTATTGTTCTATTTCTCTAGAGTCCCATAATGCTGTTATCAGATTTCTAAAGTCCATACCTCCTCGGTGTGTTCTTATGGCTGCAGATCTTCACAGCACAGACGCTTTCTTCTGCATGCTGTTCTTTCCCAGTTCAGGGCTCCTTCAAGGCTCTCCCTGAATGGCTAACCCGCCCCCTTTTATCCCAGTTCTCTTCAATGGTCCCAGCTGCAGCCCATCAAGGACAACCCGGAGCTCTGGGGCAAAGCCTCTATACAGATATTCAAATACAATACATTTCCTCTACTATAGCCAGTAAGTAGTACCCTGCAAGTCCTTAGAGCCCCAAAGGCCACCTTTCATCTGACACTCAGACCCTGGGGAAAGGAACTTCTTTTTCCCATGCAAAATGGCAACTCTTTGCAGCCACGTGCCCTGGCCAACAGGGCAGTGCCCGGTGAGAAATTTTTAACCTTGGCTGGATTCCTCCACAACTAAAGCTGGCAGCAACTAGGAGCTTGCAAGTCCTTAGAGGCCCAAAAGCCACCTTTCATTGATACCCAGACCCTGGGGACATGACTTCATTTTCCCCATGGAAAATTGGTTCAGTTTGAGGACACTCGGCCTGGCCATCGGCATCGTTCCCTGTGTGAAATTTGCAAACTTGGCTGATTTTCTCCAAAACTAAAGCTGCTGGCAACGAGGACCCTGCAAGTCCTTAAGGTCCCAGATGCCACCTTTCATCTGATACCCAGACCCTGGGCCAATGACTTCATTTTCCCCATGGAAAATGGCCTCCATTTCTGGCCTCTCGCCCTGAGCAATAGTGTCGGGTCCAGCAAGAAATTTGAAATCTTTGCTGCATTTCTCAAAATATAAAGCTCCCAGTGAGAAGTAATCTGCAAGTCCTTTGAGCTCCAAAAGCCACCTTTCATTGATTCCTAGACCCTGGAGACGTGACTTCATTTTCCCCATGGAAAATGGGGTCATTTTGAGGTTGCTCGACCTGGCCATCTGCATCATTCCCTGTGGGAAATTGGCAAACTTGGCTGATTTTCTCCAAAACTAAAGATGCTGGCAACGAGGACCCTGCAAGTCCATAGGGCTCCAGATGCCACCTTTCATCTGATACCCAGACCCTGGGCCAATGACTTCATTTTCCCCATGGAAAATGGCCTGCATTTGACGCCTCTCGCCCTGACCAAGAGGGTGGGGCCCAGCAATATATTTGCAATCTTTGCTGGATTTCTCCAAATCTAAAGGTGCCAGTAAGAAGTACCCTGCAAGTCCTTAAAGCCCCAAAGGCCACCTTTCATCTGACACCCAGAGCCTGGGGATAGGACTTCTTCTTCCCATGGGAAATGGCCTCCGTTTGCAGCCCCTCACCCTGGCAGAAAGTGGGGAGCCAAGCTAGAATGACGCAATCTCTGCTGGATTTTTCCAAAAGAAAAGCTGGCAGCAACCTGGACCCTGTAAATACTTAGAGCCTCAAAGGCCACCTTGAACATATTACTGAGACCCTGGGTGAAGGACATTTTTCCCATGGAAAATGGCCTTCAATTTTGGCCATTTGGCCTGGCAGGCAGGGCAGTGTCAAGCGAGAAATTTGCAAACTGTGCTGGATTCTTCCAAAAGGAAAGCTGACAGCAACTAGGACGCTGCAACTCCTTAGAGCCCCAAAGGCCACCTTTCATCTGACACTCAGACCCTGGGGAAATGACTTCGTTTTCCCATGGAAAATGGCAACCATTTGCAGCCATGTGCCCTGGCCAACAGGGCAATGCCCAGTGAGAAATTTTAAAACTTGGCTGCATTCTTCCACAACTAAAGCTGCCGGCAACAAGGAGCTTGCAAGTCCTTAGATCCCCAAAGGCCACCTTTCATTGATACCCAGACTCTGGAAAAGGACTTCTTTTCCCCATGGAAAATGGGGTCAGTTTGAGGCCACTCGCCCTGGCCATCTGCATCGTTCCCTGTGGGAAATTGGCAATCTTGGCTGATTTTCTCCAAAACTAAAGATGCTGGCAACGAGGACCCTGCAAGTCCTTCGTTCTCCAAAAGCCACCTTTCATTGATTCCCAGACCCTGGAGACGTGACTTCATTTTCCCCATGGAAAATGGCCTTCAATTTTGGCCATTTGGCCTGGCAGGCAGGGCAGTGTCAAGCGAGAAATTTGCAAACTGTGCTGGATTCTTCCAAAAGGAAAGCTGCCAGCAATGAGGACGCTGCCAGTCCTTAGAGCCCCAAAAGCCACCTTTCACCTGATACCCAGACCCTGGGCCAATGACTTCATTTTGCCCATGGAAAATGGCCTCCATTTCTGGCCTCTCACCCTGACCAACAGGGTGGGGCCCAGCAAGAAATTTGCAATCGTTGCTGGATTTCTCCAAATCTAAAGCTGCTGCCACTTGTTATTGTTCTATTTCTCTAGAGTCCCATAATGCTGTTATCAGATTTCTAAAGTCCATACCTCCTCGGTGTGTTCTTATGGCTGCAGATCTTCACAGCACAGACGCTTTCTTCTGCATGCTGTTCTTTCCCAGTTCAGGGCTCCTTCAAGGCTCTCCCTGAATGGCTAACCCGCCCCCTTTTATCCCAGTTCTCTTCAATGGTCCCAGCTGCAGCCCATCAAGGACAACCCGGAGCTCTGGGGCAAAGCCTCTATACAGATATTCAAATACAATACATTTCCTCTACTATAGCCAGTAAGTAGTACCCTGCAAGTCCTTAGAGCCCCAAAGGCCACCTTTCATCTGACACTCAGACCCTGGGGAAAGGAACTTCTTTTTCCCATGCAAAATGGCAACTCTTTGCAGCCACGTGCCCTGGCCAACAGGGCAGTGCCCAGTGAGAAATTTTTAACCTTGGCTGGATTCCTCCACAACTAAAGCTGGCAGCAACTAGGAGCTTGCAAGTCCTTAGAGGCCCAAAAGCCACCTTTCATTGATACCCAGACCCTGGGGACATGACTTCATTTTCCCCATGGAAAATTGGTTCAGTTTGAGGACACTCGGCCTGGCCATCGGCATCGTTCCCTGTGTGAAATTTGCAAACTTGGCTGATTTTCTCCAAAACTAAAGCTGCTGGCAACGAGGACCCTGCAAGTCCTTAAGGTCCCAGATGCCACCTTTCATCTGATACCCAGACCCTGGGCCAATGACTTCATTTTCCCCATGGAAAATGGCCTCCATTTCTGGCCTCTCGCCCTGAGCAATAGTGTCGGGTCCAGCAAGAAATTTGAAATCTTTGCTGCATTTCTCAAAATATAAAGCTCCCAGTGAGAAGTAATCTGCAAGTCCTTTGAGCTCCAAAAGCCACCTTTCATTGATTCCTAGACCCTGGAGACGTGACTTCATTTTCCCCATGGAAAATGGGGTCATTTTGAGGTTGCTCGACCTGGCCATCTGCATCGTTCCCTGTGGGAAATTGGCAAACTTGGCTGATTTTCTCCAAAACTAAAGATGCTGGCAACGAGGACCCTGCAAGTCCATAGGGCTCCAGATGCCACCTTTCATCTGATACCCAGACCCTGGGCCAATGACTTCATTTTCCCCATGGAAAATGGCCTCCATTTGACGCCTCTCGCCCTGACCAAGAGGGTGGGGCCCAGCAATATATTTGCAATCTTTGCTGGATTTCTCCAAATCTAAAGGTGCCAGTAAGAAGTACCCTGCAAGTCCTCAAAGCCCCAAAGGCCACCTTTCATCTGACACCCAGAGCCTGGGGATAGGACTTCTTCTTCCCATGGGAAATGGCCTCCGTTTGCAGCCCCTCACCCTGGCAGAAAGTGGGGAGCCAAGCTAGAATGACGCAATCTCTGCTGGATTTTTCCAAAAGAAAAGCTGGCAGCAACCTGGACCCTGTAAATACTTAGAGCCTCAAAGGCCACCTTGAACATATTACTGAGACCCTGGGTGAAGGACATTTTTCCCATGGAAAATGGCCTTCAATTTTGGCCATTTGGCCTGGCAGGCAGGGCAGTGTCAAGCGAGAAATTTGCAAACTGTGCTGGATTCTTCCAAAAGGAAAGCTGCCAGCAACTAGGACGCTGCAACTCCTTAGAGCCCCAAAGGCCACCTTTCATCTGACACTCAGACCCTGGGGAAATGACTTCGT
Source organism: Agelaius phoeniceus (assembly GCF_051311805.1). Taxonomy (NCBI): domain Eukaryota; kingdom Metazoa; phylum Chordata; class Aves; order Passeriformes; family Icteridae; genus Agelaius; species Agelaius phoeniceus. The sequence continues at coordinate 72,884 of NW_027509866.1, forward strand.
TTTCCCATGGAAAATGGCAACCATTTGCAGCCATGTGCCCTGGCCAACAGGGCAATGCCCAGTGAGAAATTTTAAAACTTGGCTGCATTCTTCCACAACTAAAGCTGCCGGCAACAAGGAGCTTGCAAGTCCTTAGATCCCCAAAGGCCACCTTTCATTGATACCCAGACTCTGGAAAAGGCCTTCTTTTCCCCATGGAAAATGGGGTCAGTTTGAGGCCACTCGCCCTGGCCATCTGCATCGTTCCCTGTGGGAAATTGGCAAACTTGGATGATTTTCTCCAAAACTAAAGATGCTGGCAACGAGGACCCTGCAAGTCCTTCGTGCTCCAAAAGCCACCTTTCATTGATTCCCAGACCCTGGAGACGTGACTTCATTTTCCCCATGGAAAATGGGGTCAGTTTGAGGCCACTCGGCCTGGCCATCTGCATCGTTCCCTGTGTGAAATTTGCAAACTTGGCTGATTTTCTCCAAAACTAAAGCTGCTGGCAACGAGGACCCTGCAAGTCCTTAAGGTCCCAGATGCCACCTTTCATCTGATACCCAGACCCTGGGCCAATGACTTCATTTTCCCCATGGAAAATGGCCTCCATTTCTGGCCTCTCGCCCTGAGCAATAGTGTCGGGTCCAGCAAGAAATTTGAAATCTTTGCTGCATTTCTCAAAATATAAAGCTCCCAGTGAGAAGTAATCTGCAAGTCCTTTGAGCTCCAAAAGCCACCTTTCATTGATTCCTAGACCCTGGAGATGTGACTTCATTTTCCCCATGGAAAATGGGGTCATTTTGAGGTTGCTCGACCTGGCCATCTGCATCATTCCCTGTGGGAAATTGGCAAACTTGGCTGATTTTCTCCAAAACTAAAGATGCTGGCAACGAGGACCCTGCAAGTCCATAGGGCTCCAGATGCCACCTTTCATCTGATACCCAGACCCTGGGCCAATGACTTCATTTTCCCCATGGAAAATGGCCTGCATTTGACGCCTCTCGCCCTGACCAAGAGGGTGGGGCCCAGCAATATATTTGCAATCTTTGCTGGATTTCTCCAAATCTAAAGGTGCCAGTAAGAAGTACCCTGCAAGTCCTTAAAGCCCCAAAGGCCACCTTTCATCTGACACCCAGAGCCTGGGGATAGGACTTCTTCTTCCCATGGGAAATGGCCTCCGTTTGCAGCCCCTCACCCTGGCAGAAAGTGGGGAGCCAAGCTAGAATGACGCAATCTCTGCTGGATTTTTCCAAAAGAAAAGCTGGCAGCAACCTGGACCCTGTAAATACTTAGAGCCTCAAAGGCCACCTTGAACATATTACTGAGACCCTGGGTGAAGGACATTTTTCCCATGGAAAATGGCCTTCAATTTTGGCCATTTGGCCTGGCAGGCAGGGCAGTGTCAAGCGAGAAATTTGCAAACTGTGCTGGATTCTTCCAAAAGGAAAGCTGCCAGCAACTAGGACGCTGCAACTCCTTAGAGCCCCAAAGGCCACCTTTCATCTGACACTCAGACCCTGGGGAAATGACTTCGTTTTCCCATGGAAAATGGCAACCATTTGCAGCCATGTGCCCTGGCCAACAGGGCAATGCCCAGTGAGAAATTTTAAAACTTGGCTGCATTCTTCCACAACTAAAGCTGCCGGCAACAAGGAGCTTGCAAGTCCTTAGATCCCCAAAGGCCACCTTTCATTGATACCCAGACTCTGGAAAAGGACTTCTTTTCCCCATGGAAAATGGGGTCAGTTTGAGGCCACTCGGCCTGGCCATCTGCATCGTTCCCTGTGGGAAATTGGCAATCTTGGCTGATTTTCTCCAAAACTAAAGATGCTGGCAACGAGGACCCTGCAAGTCCTTCGTTCTCCAAAAGCCACCTTTCATTGATTCCCAGACCCTGGAGACGTGACTTCATTTTCCCCATGGAAAATGGCCTTCAGTTTTGGCCATTTGGCCTGGCAGGCAGGGCAGTGTCAAGCGAGAAATTTGCAAACTGTGCTGGATTCTTCCAAAAGGAAAGCTGCCAGCAATGAGGACGCTGCCAGTCCTTAGAGCCCCAAAAGCCACCTTTCACCTGATACCCAGACCCTGGGCCAATGACTTCATTTTGCCCATGGAAAATGGCCTCCATTTCTGGCCTCTCACCCTGACCAACAGGGTGGGGCCCAGCAAGAAATTTGCAATCGTTGCTGGATTTCTCCAAATCTAAAGCTGCTGCCACTTGTTATTGTTCTATTTCTCTAGAGTCCCATAATGCTGTTATCAGATTTCTAAAGTCCATACCTCCTCGGTGTGTTCTTATGGCTGCAGATCTTCACAGCACAGACGCTTTCTTCTGCATGCTGTTCTTTCCCAGTTCAGGGCTCCTTCAAGGCTCTCCCTGAATGGCTAACCCGCCCCCTTTTATCCCAGTTCTCTTCAATGGTCCCAGCTGCAGCCCATCAAGGACAACCCGGAGCTCTGGGGCAAAGCCTCTATACAGATATTCAAATACAATACATTTCCTCTACTATAGCCAGTAAGTAGTACCCTGCAAGTCCTTAGAGCCCCAAAGGCCACCTTTCATCTGACACTCAGACCCTGGGGAAAGGAACTTCTTTTTCCCATGCAAAATGGCAACTCTTTGCAGCCACGTGCCCTGGCCAACAGGGCAGTGCCCGGTGAGAAATTTTTAACCTTGGCTGGATTCCTCCACAACTAAAGCTGGCAGCAACTAGGAGCTTGCAAGTCCTTAGAGGCCCAAAAGCCACCTTTCATTGATACCCAGACCCTGGGGACATGACTTCATTTTCCCCATGGAAAATTGGTTCAGTTTGAGGACACTCGGCCTGGCCATCGGCATCGTTCCCTGTGTGAAATTTGCAAACTTGGCTGATTTTCTCCAAAACTAAAGCTGCTGGCAACGAGGACCCTGCAAGTCCTTAAGGTCCCAGATGCCACCTTTCATCTGATACCCAGACCCTGGGCCAATGACTTCATTTTCCCCATGGAAAATGGCCTCCATTTCTGGCCTCTCGCCCTGAGCAATAGTGTCGGGTCCAGCAAGAAATTTGAAATCTTTGCTGCATTTCTCAAAATATAAAGCTCCCAGTGAGAAGTAATCTGCAAGTCCTTTGAGCTCCAAAAGCCACCTTTCATTGATTCCTAGACCCTGGAGACGTGACTTCATTTTCCCCATGGAAAATGGGGTCATTTTGAGGTTGCTCGACCTGGCCATCTGCATCGTTCCCTGTGGGAAATTGGCAAACTTGGCTGATTTTCTCCAAAACTAAAGATGCTGGCAACGAGGACCCTGCAAGTCCATAGGGCTCCAGATGCCACCTTTCATCTGATACCCAGACCCTGGGCCAATGACTTCATTTTCCCCATGGAAAATGGCCTGCATTTGACGCCTCTCGCCCTGACCAAGAGGGTGGGGCCCAGCAATATATTTGCAATCTTTGCTGGATTTCTCCAAATCTAAAGGTGCCAGTAAGAAGTACCCTGCAAGTCCTCAAAGCCCCAAAGGCCACCTTTCATCTGACACCCAGAGCCTGGGGATAGGACTTCTTCTTCCCATGGGAAATGGCCTCCGTTTGCAGCCCCTCACCCTGGCAGAAAGTGGGGAGCCAAGCTAGAATGACGCAATCTCTGCTGGATTTTTCCAAAAGAAAAGCTGGCAGCAACCTGGACCCTGTAAATACTTAGAGCCTCAAAGGCCACCTTGAACATATTACTGAGACCCTGGGTGAAGGACATTTTTCCCATGGAAAATGGCCTTCAATTTTGGCCATTTGGCCTGGCAGGCAGGGCAGTGTCAAGCGAGAAATTTGCAAACTGTGCTGGATTCTTCCAAAAGGAAAGCTGCCAGCAACTAGGACGCTGCAACTCCTTAGAGCCCCAAAGGCCACCTTTCATCTGACACTCAGACCCTGGGGAAATGACTTCGTTTTCCCATGGAAAATGGCAACCATTTGCAGCCATGTGCCCTGGCCAACAGGGCAATGCCCAGTGAGAAATTTTAAAACTTGGCTGCATTCTTCCACAACTAAAGCTGCCGGCAACAAGGAGCTTGCAAGTCCTTAGATCCCCAAAGGCCACCTTTCATTGATACCCAGACTCTGGAAAAGGCCTTCTTTTCCCCATGGAAAATGGGGTCAGTTTGAGGCCACTCGCCCTGGCCATCTGCATCGTTCCCTGTGGGAAATTGGCAAACTTGGATGATTTTCTCCAAAACTAAAGATGCTGGCAACGAGGACCCTGCAAGTCCTTCGTGCTCCAAAAGCCACCTTTCATTGATTCCCAGACCCTGGAGACGTGACTTCATTTTCCCCATGGAAAATGGGGTCAGTTTGAGGCCACTTGCCCTGGCCATCTGCATCGTTCCCTGTGGGAAATTGGCAAACTTGGCTGATTTTCTCCAAAACTATAGCACTGGCAACGAGGACCCTGCAAGTCCTTAGGGCTCCAGATGCCACCTTTCATCTGATACCCAGACCCTGGGCCAATGACTTCATTTTCCCCATGGAAAATGGCCTGCATTTGACGCCTCTCGCCCTGACCAAGAGGGTGGGGCCCAGCAATATATTTGCAATCTTTGATGGATTTCTCCAAATCTAAAGGTGCCAGTAAGAAGTACCCTGCAAGTCCTTAAAGCCCCAAAGGCCACCTTTCATCTGACACCCAGAGCCTGGGGATAGGACTTCTTCTTCCCATGGGAAATGGCCTCCGTTTGCAGCCCCTCACCCTGGCAGAAAGTGGGGAGCCAAGCTAGAATGACGCAATCTCTGCCGGATTTTCCAAAAGAAAAGCTGGCAGCAACCTGGACCCTGTAAATACTTAGAGCCTCAAAGGCCACCTTGAACATATTACTGAGACCCTGGGTGAAGGACATTTTTCCCATGGAAAATGGCCTTCAATTTTGGCCATTTGGCCTGGCAGGCAGGGCAGTGTCAAGCGAGAAATTTGCAAACTGTGCTGGATTCTTCCAAAAGGAAAGCTGCCAGCAACTAGGACGCTGCAACTCCTTAGAGCCCCAAAGGCCACCTTTCATCTGACACTCAGACCCTGGGGAAATTACTTCGTTTTCCCATGGAAAATGGCAACCATTTGCAGCCATGTGCCCTGGCCAACAGGGCAATGCCCAGTGAGAAATTTTAAAACTTGGCTGCATTCTTCCACAACTAAAGCTGCCGGCAACAAGGAGCTTGCAAGTCCTTAGATCCCCAAAGGCCACCTTTCATTGATACCCAGACTCTGGAAAAGGCCTTCTTTTCCCCATGGAAAATGGGGTCAGTTTGAGGCCACTCGCCCTGGCCATCTGCATCGTTCCCTGTGGGAAATTGGCAAACTTGGATGATTTTCTCCAAAACTAAAGATGCTGGCAACGAGGACCCTGCAAGTCCTTCGTGCTCCAAAAGCCACCTTTCATTGATTCCCAGACCCTGGAGACGTGACTTCATTTTCCCCATGGAAAATGGGGTCAGTTTGAGGCCACTCGGCCTGGCCATCTGCATCGTTCCCTGTGTGAAATTTGCAAACTTGGCTGATTTTCTCCAAAACTAAAGCTGCTGGCAACGAGGACCCTGCAAGTCCTTAAGGTCCCAGATGCCACCTTTCATCTGATACCCAGACCCTGGGCCAATGACTTCATTTTCCCCATGGAAAATGGCCTCCATTTCTGGCCTCTCGCCCTGAGCAATAGTGTCGGGTCCAGCAAGAAATTTGAAATCTTTGCTGCATTTCTCAAAATATAAAGCTCCCAGTGAGAAGTAATCTGCAAGTCCTTTGAGCTCCAAAAGCCACCTTTCATTGATTCCTAGACCCTGGAGATGTGACTTCATTTTCCCCATGGAAAATGGGGTCATTTTGAGGTTGCTCGACCTGGCCATCTGCATCATTCCCTGTGGGAAATTGGCAAACTTGGCTGATTTTCTCCAAAACTAAAGATGCTGGCAACGAGGACCCTGCAAGTCCATAGGGCTCCAGATGCCACCTTTCATCTGATACCCAGACCCTGGGCCAATGACTTCATTTTCCCCATGGAAAATGGCCTCCATTTGACGCCTCTCGCCCTGACCAAGAGGGTGGGGCCCAGCAATATATTTGCAATCTTTGCTGGATTTCTCCAAATCTAAAGGTGCCAGTAAGAAGTACCCTGCAAGTCCTTAAAGCCCCAAAGGCCACCTTTCATCTGACACCCAGAGCCTGGGGATAGGACTTCTTCTTCCCATGGGAAATGGCCTCCGTTTGCAGCCCCTCACCCTGGCAGAAAGTGGGGAGCCAAGCTAGAATGACGCAATCTCTGCTGGATTTTTCCAAAAGAAAAGCTGGCAGCAACCTGGACCCTGTAAATACTTAGAGCCTCAAAGGCCACCTTGAACATATTACTGAGACCCTGGGTGAAGGACATTTTTCCCATGGAAAATGGCCTTCAATTTTGGCCATTTGGCCTGGCAGGCAGGGCAGTGTCAAGCGAGAAATTTGCAAACTGTGCTGGATTCTTCCAAAAGGAAAGCTGCCAGCAACTAGGACGCTGCAACTCCTTAGAGCCCCAAAGGCCACCTTTCATCTGACACTCAGACCCTGGGGAAATGACTTCGTTTTCCCATGGAAAATGGCAACCATTTGCAGCCATGTGCCCTGGCCAACAGGGCAATGCCCAGTGAGAAATTTTAAAACTTGGCTGCATTCTTCCACAACTAAAGCTGCCGGCAACAAGGAGCTTGCAAGTCCTTAGATCCCCAAAGGCCACCTTTCATTGATACCCAGACTCTGGAAAAGGACTTCTTTTCCCCATGGAAAATGGGGTCAGTTTGAGGCCACTCGGCCTGGCCATCTGCATCGTTCCCTGTGGGAAATTGGCAATCTTGGCTGATTTTCTCCAAAACTAAAGATGCTGGCAACGAGGACCCTGCAAGTCCTTCGTTCTCCAAAAGCCACCTTTCATTGATTCCCAGACCCTGGAGACGTGACTTCATTTTCCCCATGGAAAATGGCCTTCAGTTTTGGCCATTTGGCCTGGCAGGCAGGGCAGTGTCAAGCGAGAAATTTGCAAACTGTGCTGGATTCTTCCAAAAGGAAAGCTGCCAGCAATGAGGACGCTGCCAGTCCTTAGAGCCCCAAAAGCCACCTTTCACCTGATACGCAGACCCTGGGCCAATGACTTCATTTTGCCCATGGAAAATGGCCTCCATTTCTGGCCTCTCACCCTGACCAACAGGGTGGGGCCCAGCAAGAAATTTGCAATCGTTGCTGGATTTCTCCAAATCTAAAGCTGCTGCCACTTGTTATTGTTCTATTTCTCTAGAGTCCCATAATGCTGTTATCAGATTTCTAAAGTCCATACCTCCTCGGTGTGTTCTTATGGCTGCAGATCTTCACAGCACAGACGCTTTCTTCTGCATGCTGTTCTTTCCCAGTTCAGGGCTCCTTCAAGGCTCTCCCTGAATGGCTAACCCGCCCCCTTTTATCCCAGTTCTCTTCAATGGTCCCAGCTGCAGCCCATCAAGGACAACCCGGAGCTCTGGGGCAAAGCCTCTATACAGATATTCAAATACAATACATTTCCTCTACTATAGCCAGTAAGTAGTACCCTGCAAGTCCTTAGAGCCCCAAAGGCCACCTTTCATCTGACACTCAGACCCTGGGGAAAGGAACTTCTTTTTCCCATGCAAAATGGCAACTCTTTGCAGCCACGTGCCCTGGCCAACAGGGCAGTGCCCAGTGAGAAATTTTTAACCTTGGCTGGATTCCTCCACAACTAAAGCTGGCAGCAACTAGGAGCTTGCAAGTCCTTAGAGGCCCAAAAGCCACCTTTCATTGATACCCAGACCCTGGGGACATGACTTCATTTTCCCCATGGAAAATTGGTTCAGTTTGAGGACACTCGGCCTGGCCATCAGCATCGTTCCCTGTGTGAAATTTGCAAACTTGGCTGATTTTCTCCAAAACTAAAGCTGCTGGCAACGAGGACCCTGCAAGTCCTTAAGGTCCCAGATGCCACCTTTCATCTGATACCCAGACCCTGGGCCAATGACTTCATTTTCCCCATGGAAAATGGCCTCCATTTCTGGCCTCTCGCCCTGAGCAATAGTGTCGGGTCCAGCAAGAAATTTGAAATCTTTGCTGCATTTCTCAAAATATAAAGCTCCCAGTGAGAAGTAATCTGCAAGTCCTTTGAGCTCCAAAAGCCACCTTTCATTGATTCCTAGACCCTGGAGATGTGACTTCATTTTCCCCATGGAAAATGGGGTCATTTTGAGGTTGCTCGACCTGGCCATCTGCATCATTCCCTGTGGGAAATTGGCAAACTTGGCTGATTTTCTCCAAAACTAAAGATGCTGGCAACGAGGACCCTGCAAGTCCATAGGGCTCCAGATGCCACCTTTCATCTGATACCCAGACCCTGGGCCAATGACTTCATTTTCCCCATGGAAAATGGCCTGCATTTGACGCCTCTCGCCCTGACCAAGAGGGTGGGGCCCAGCAATATATTTGCAATCTTTGCTGGATTTCTCCAAATCTAAAGGTGCCAGTAAGAAGTACCCTGCAAGTCCTTAAAGCCCCAAAGGCCACCTTTCATCTGACACCCAGAGCCTGGGGATAGGACTTCTTCTTCCCATGGGAAATGGCCTCCGTTTGCAGCCCCTCACCCTGGCAGAAAGTGGGGAGCCAAGCTAGAATGACGCAATCTCTGCTGGATTTTTCCAAAAGAAAAGCTGGCAGCAACCTGGACCCTGTAAATACTTAGAGCCTCAAAGGCCACCTTGAACATATTACTGAGACCCTGGGTGAAGGACATTTTTCCCATGGAAAATGGCCTTCAATTTTGGCCATTTGGCCTGGCAGGCAGGGCAGTGTCAAGCGAGAAATTTGCAAACTGTGCTGGATTCTTCCAAAAGGAAAGCTGCCAGCAACTAGGACGCTGCAACTCCTTAGAGCCCCAAAGGCCACCTTTCATCTGACACTCAGACCCTGGGGAAATGACTTCGTTTTCCCATGGAAAATGGCAACCATTTGCAGCCATGTGCCCTGGCCAACAGGGCAATGCCCAGTGAGAAATTTTAAAACTTGGCTGCATTCTTCCACAACTAAAGCTGCCGGCAACAAGGAGCTTGCAAGTCCTTAGATCCCCAAAGGCCACCTTTCATTGATACCCAGACTCTGGAAAAGGACTTCTTTTCCCCATGGAAAATGGGGTCAGTTTGAGGCCACTCGCCCTGGCCATCTGCATCGTTCCCTGTGGGAAATTGGCAAACTTGGCTGATTTTCTCCAAAACTAAAGATGCTGGCAACGAGGACCCTGCAAGTCCTTCGTTCTCCAAAAGCCACCTTTCATTGATTCCCAGACCCTGGAGACGTGACTTCATTTTCCCCATGGAAAATGGCCTTCAGTTTTGGCCATTTGGCCTGGCAGGCAGGGCAGTGTCAAGCGAGAAATTTGCAAACTGTGCTGGATTCTTCCAAAAGGAAAGCTGCCAGCAATGAGGACGCTGCCAGTCCTTAGAGCCCCAAAAGCCACCTTTCACCTGATACCCAGACCCTGGGCCAATGACTTCATTTTGCCCATGGAAAATGGCCTCCATTTCTGGCCTCTCACCCTGACCAACAGGGTGGGGCCCAGCAAGAAATTTGCAATCGTTGCTGGATTTCTCCAAATCTAAAGCTGCTGCCACTTGTTATTGTTCTATTTCTCTAGAGTCCCATAATGCTGTTATCAGATTTCTAAAGTCCATACCTCCTCGGTGTGTTCTTATGGCTGCAGATCTTCACAGCACAGACGCTTTCTTCTGCATGCTGTTCTTTCCCAGTTCAGGGCTCCTTCAAGGCTCTCCCTGAATGGCTAACCCGCCCCCTTTTATCCCAGTTCTCTTCAATGGTCCCAGCTGCAGCCCATCAAGGACAACCCGGAGCTCTGGGGCAAAGCCTCTATACAGATATTCAAATACAATACATTTCCTCTACTATAGCCAGTAAGTAGTACCCTGCAAGTCCTTAGAGCCCCAAAGGCCACCTTTCATCTGACACTCAGACCCTGGGGAAAGGAACTTCTTTTTCCCATGCAAAATGGCAACTCTTTGCAGCCACGTGCCCTGGCCAACAGGGCAGTGCCCGGTGAGAAATTTTTAACCTTGGCTGGATTCCTCCACAACTAAAGCTGGCAGCAACTAGGAGCTTGCAAGTCCTTAGAGGCCCAAAAGCCACCTTTCATTGATACCCAGACCCTGGGGACATGACTTCATTTTCCCCATGGAAAATTGGTTCAGTTTGAGGACACTCGGCCTGGCCATCGGCATCGTTCCCTGTGTGAAATTTGCAAACTTGGCTGATTTTCTCCAAAACTAAAGCTGCTGGCAACGAGGACCCTGCAAGTCCTTAAGGTCCCAGATGCCACCTTTCATCTGATACCCAGACCCTGGGCCAATGACTTCATTTTCCCCATGGAAAATGGCCTCCATTTCTGGCCTCTCGCCCTGAGCAATAGTGTCGGGTCCAGCAAGAAATTTGAAATCTTTGCTGCATTTCTCAAAATATAAAGCTCCCAGTGAGAAGTAATCTGCAAGTCCTTTGAGCTCCAAAAGCCACCTTTCATTGATTCCTAGACCCTGGAGACGTGACTTCATTTTCCCCATGGAAAATGGGGTCATTTTGAGGTTGCTCGACCTGGCCATCTGCATCGTTCCCTGTGGGAAATTGGCAAACTTGGCTGATTTTCTCCAAAACTAAAGATGCTGGCAACGAGGACCCTGCAAGTCCATAGGGCTCCAGATGCCACCTTTCATCTGATACCCAGACCCTGGGCCAATGACTTCATTTTCCCCATGGAAAATGGCCTCCATTTGACGCCTCTCGCCCTGACCAAGAGGGTGGGGCCCAGCAATATATTTGCAATCTTTGCTGGATTTCTCCAAATCTAAAGGTGCCAGTAAGAAGTACCCTGCAAGTCCTCAAAGCCCCAAAGGCCACCTTTCATCTGACACCCAGAGCCTGGGGATAGGACTTCTTCTTCCCATGGGAAATGGCCTCCGTTTGCAGCCCCTCACCCTGGCAGAAAGTGGGGAGCCAAGCTAGAATGACGCAATCTCTGCTGGATTTTTCCAAAAGAAAAGCTGGCAGCAACCTGGACCCTGTAAATACTTAGAGCCTCAAAGGCCACCTTGAACATATTACTGAGACCCTGGGTGAAGGACATTTTTCCCATGGAAAATGGCCTTCAATTTTGGCCATTTGGCCTGGCAGGCAGGGCAGTGTCAAGCGAGAAATTTGCAAACTGTGCTGGATTCTTCCAAAAGGAAAGCTGCCAGCAACTAGGACGCTGCAACTCCTTAGAGCCCCAAAGGCCACCTTTCATCTGACACTCAGACCCTGGGGAAATGACTTCGTTTTCCCATGGAAAATGGCAACCATTTGCAGCCATGTGCCCTGGCCAACAGGGCAATGCCCAGTGAGAAATTTTAAAACTTGGCTGCATTCTTCCACAACTAAAGCTGCCGGCAACAAGGAGCTTGCAAGTCCTTAGATCCCCAAAGGCCACCTTTCATTGATACCCAGACTCTGGAAAAGGCCTTCTTTTCCCCATGGAAAATGGGGTCAGTTTGAGGCCACTCGCCCTGGCCATCTGCATCGTTCCCTGTGGGAAATTGGCAAACTTGGATGATTTTCTCCAAAACTAAAGATGCTGGCAACGAGGACCCTGCAAGTCCTTCGTGCTCCAAAAGCCACCTTTCATTGATTCCCAGACCCTGGAGACGTGACTTCATTTTCCCCATGGAAAATGGGGTCAGTTTGAGGCCACTCGGCCTGGCCATCTGCATCGTTCCCTGTGTGAAATTTGCAAACTTGGCTGATTTTCTCCAAAACTAAAGCTGCTGGCAACGAGGACCCTGCAAGTCCTTAAGGTCCCAGATGCCACCTTTCATCTGATACCCAGACCCTGGGCCAATGACTTCATTTTCCCCATGGAAAATGGCCTCCATTTCTGGCCTCTCGCCCTGAGCAATAGTGTCGGGTCCAGCAAGAAATTTGAAATCTTTGCTGCATTTCTCAAAATATAAAGCTCCCAGTGAGAAGTAATCTGCAAGTCCTTTGAGCTCCAAAAGCCACCTTTCATTGATTCCTAGACCCTGGAGATGTGACTTCATTTTCCCCATGGAAAATGGGGTCATTTTGAGGTTGCTCGACCTGGCCATCTGCATCATTCCCTGTGGGAAATTGGCAAACTTGGCTGATTTTCTCCAAAACTAAAGATGCTGGCAACGAGGACCCTGCAAGTCCATAGGGCTCCAGATGCCACCTTTCATCTGATACCCAGACCCTGGGCCAATGACTTCATTTTCCCCATGGAAAATGGCCTGCATTTGACGCCTCTCGCCCTGACCAAGAGGGTGGGGCCCAGCAATATATTTGCAATCTTTGCTGGATTTCTCCAAATCTAAAGGTGCCAGTAAGAAGTACCCTGCAAGTCCTTAAAGCCCCAAAGGCCACCTTTCATCTGACACCCAGAGCCTGGGGATAGGACTTCTTCTTCCCATGGGAAATGGCCTCCGTTTGCAGCCCCTCACCCTGGCAGAAAGTGGGGAGCCAAGCTAGAATGACGCAATCTCTGCTGGATTTTTCCAAAAGAAAAGCTGGCAGCAACCTGGACCCTGTAAATACTTAGAGCCTCAAAGGCCACCTTGAACATATTACTGAGACCCTGGGTGAAGGACATTTTTCCCATGGAAAATGGCCTTCAATTTTGGCCATTTGGCCTGGCAGGCAGGGCAGTGTCAAGCGAGAAATTTGCAAACTGTGCTGGATTCTTCCAAAAGGAAAGCTGCCAGCAACTAGGACGCTGCAACTCCTTAGAGCCCCAAAGGCCACCTTTCATCTGACACTCAGACCCTGGGGAAATGACTTCGTTTTCCCATGGAAAATGGCAACCATTTGCAGCCATGTGCCCTGGCCAACAGGGCAATGCCCAGTGAGAAATTTTAAAACTTGGCTGCATTCTTCCACAACTAAAGCTGCCGGCAACAAGGAGCTTGCAAGTCCTTAGATCCCCAAAGGCCACCTTTCATTGATACCCAGACTCTGGAAAAGGACTTCTTTTCCCCATGGAAAATGGGGTCAGTTTGAGGCCACTCGGCCTGGCCATCTGCATCGTTCCCTGTGGGAAATTGGCAATCTTGGCTGATTTTCTCCAAAACTAAAGATGCTGGCAACGAGGACCCTGCAAGTCCTTCGTTCTCCAAAAGCCACCTTTCATTGATTCCCAGACCCTGGAGACGTGACTTCATTTTCCCCATGGAAAATGGCCTTCAGTTTTGGCCATTTGGCCTGGCAGGCAGGGCAGTGTCAAGCGAGAAATTTGCAAACTGTGCTGGATTCTTCCAAAAGGAAAGCTGCCAGCAATGAGGACGCTGCCAGTCCTTAGAGCCCCAAAAGCCACCTTTCACCTGATACCCAGACCCTGGGCCAATGACTTCATTTTGCCCATGGAAAATGGCCTCCATTTCTGGCCTCTCACCCTGACCAACAGGGTGGGGCCCAGCAAGAAATTTGCAATCGTTGCTGGATTTCTCCAAATCTAAAGCTGCTGCCACTTGTTATTGTTCTATTTCTCTAGAGTCCCATAATGCTGTTATCAGATTTCTAAAGTCCATACCTCCTCGGTGTGTTCTTATGGCTGCAGATCTTCACAGCACAGACGCTTTCTTCTGCATGCTGTTCTTTCCCAGTTCAGGGCTCCTTCAAGGCTCTCCCTGAATGGCTAACCCGCCCCCTTTTATCCCAGTTCTCTTCAATGGTCCCAGCTGCAGCCCATCAAGGACAACCCGGAGCTCTGGGGCAAAGCCTCTATACAGATATTCAAATACAATACATTTCCTCTACTATAGCCAGTAAGTAGTACCCTGCAAGTCCTTAGAGCCCCAAAGGCCACCTTTCATCTGACACTCAGACCCTGGGGAAAGGAACTTCTTTTTCCCATGCAAAATGGCAACTCTTTGCAGCCACGTGCCCTGGCCAACAGGGCAGTGCCCAGTGAGAAATTTTTAACCTTGGCTGGATTCCTCCACAACTAAAGCTGGCAGCAACTAGGAGCTTGCAAGTCCTTAGAGGCCCAAAAGCCACCTTTCATTGATACCCAGACCCTGGGGACATGACTTCATTTTCCCCATGGAAAATTGGTTCAGTTTGAGGACACTCGGCCTGGCCATCAGCATCGTTCCCTGTGTGAAATTTGCAAACTTGGCTGATTTTCTCCAAAACTAAAGCTGCTGGCAACGAGGACCCTGCAAGTCCTTAAGGTCCCAGATGCCACCTTTCATCTGATACCCAGACCCTGGGCCAATGACTTCATTTTCCCCATGGAAAATGGCCTCCATTTCTGGCCTCTCGCCCTGAGCAATAGTGTCGGGTCCAGCAAGAAATTTGAAATCTTTGCTGCATTTCTCAAAATATAAAGCTCCCAGTGAGAAGTAATCTGCAAGTCCTTTGAGCTCCAAAAGCCACCTTTCATTGATTCCTAGACCCTGGAGATGTGACTTCATTTTCCCCATGGAAAATGGGGTCATTTTGAGGTTGCTCGACCTGGCCATCTGCATCATTCCCTGTGGGAAATTGGCAAACTTGGCTGATTTTCTCCAAAACTAAAGATGCTGGCAACGAGGACCCTGCAAGTCCATAGGGCTCCAGATGCCACCTTTCATCTGATACCCAGACCCTGGGCCAATGACTTCATTTTCCCCATGGAAAATGGCCTGCATTTGACGCCTCTCGCCCTGACCAAGAGGGTGGGGCCCAGCAATATATTTGCAATCTTTGCTGGATTTCTCCAAATCTAAAGGTGCCAGTAAGAAGTACCCTGCAAGTCCTTAAAGCCCCAAAGGCCACCTTTCATCTGACACCCAGAGCCTGGGGATAGGACTTCTTCTTCCCATGGGAAATGGCCTCCGTTTGCAGCCCCTCACCCTGGCAGAAAGTGGGGAGCCAAGCTAGAATGACGCAATCTCTGCTGGATTTTTCCAAAAGAAAAGCTGGCAGCAACCTGGACCCTGTAAATACTTAGAGCCTCAAAGGCCACCTTGAACATATTACTGAGACCCTGGGTGAAGGACATTTTTCCCATGGAAAATGGCCTTCAATTTTGGCCATTTGGCCTGGCAGGCAGGGCAGTGTCAAGCGAGAAATTTGCAAACTGTGCTGGATTCTTCCAAAAGGAAAGCTGACAGCAACTAGGACGCTGCAACTCCTTAGAGCCCCAAAGGCCACCTTTCATCTGACACTCAGACCCTGGGGAAATGACTTCGTTTTCCCATGGAAAATGGCAACCATTTGCAGCCATGTGCCCTGGCCAACAGGGCAATGCCCAGTGAGAAATTTTAAAACTTGGCTGCATTCTTCCACAACTAAAGCTGCCGGCAACAAGGAGCTTGCAAGTCCTTAGATCCCCAAAGGCCACCTTTCATTGATACCCAGACTCTGGAAAAGGACTTCTTTTCCCCATGGAAAATGGGGTCAGTTTGAGGCCACTCGCCCTGGCCATCTGCATCGTTCCCTGTGGGAAATTGGCAATCTTGGCTGATTTTCTCCAAAACTAAAGATGCTGGCAACGAGGACCCTGCAAGTCCTTCGTTCTCCAAAAGCCACCTTTCATTGATTCCCAGACCCTGGAGACGTGACTTCATTTTCCCCATGGAAAATGGCCTTCAATTTTGGCCATTTGGCCTGGCAGGCAGGGCAGTGTCAAGCGAGAAATTTGCAAACTGTGCTGGATTCTTCCAAAAGGAAAGCTGCCAGCAATGAGGACGCTGCCAGTCCTTAGAGCCCCAAAAGCCACCTTTCACCTGATACCCAGACCCTGGGCCAATGACTTCATTTTGCCCATGGAAAATGGCCTCCATTTCTGGCCTCTCACCCTGACCAACAGGGTGGGGCCCAGCAAGAAATTTGCAATCGTTGCTGGATTTCTCCAAATCTAAAGCTGCTGCCACTTGTTATTGTTCTATTTCTCTAGAGTCCCATAATGCTGTTATCAGATTTCTAAAGTCCATACCTCCTCGGTGTGTTCTTATGGCTGCAGATCTTCACAGCACAGACGCTTTCTTCTGCATGCTGTTCTTTCCCAGTTCAGGGCTCCTTCAAGGCTCTCCCTGAATGGCTAACCCGCCCCCTTTTATCCCAGTTCTCTTCAATGGTCCCAGCTGCAGCCCATCAAGGACAACCCGGAGCTCTGGGGCAAAGCCTCTATACAGATATTCAAATACAATACATTTCCTCTACTATAGCCAGTAAGTAGTACCCTGCAAGTCCTTAGAGCCCCAAAGGCCACCTTTCATCTGACACTCAGACCCTGGGGAAAGGAACTTCTTTTTCCCATGCAAAATGGCAACTCTTTGCAGCCACGTGCCCTGGCCAACAGGGCAGTGCCCGGTGAGAAATTTTTAACCTTGGCTGGATTCCTCCACAACTAAAGCTGGCAGCAACTAGGAGCTTGCAAGTCCTTAGAGGCCCAAAAGCCACCTTTCATTGATACCCAGACCCTGGGGACATGACTTCATTTTCCCCATGGAAAATTGGTTCAGTTTGAGGACACTCGGCCTGGCCATCGGCATCGTTCCCTGTGTGAAATTTGCAAACTTGGCTGATTTTCTCCAAAACTAAAGCTGCTGGCAACGAGGACCCTGCAAGTCCTTAAGGTCCCAGATGCCACCTTTCATCTGATACCCAGACCCTGGGCCAATGACTTCATTTTCCCCATGGAAAATGGCCTCCATTTCTGGCCTCTCGCCCTGAGCAATAGTGTCGGGTCCAGCAAGAAATTTGAAATCTTTGCTGCATTTCTCAAAATATAAAGCTCCCAGTGAGAAGTAATCTGCAAGTCCTTTGAGCTCCAAAAGCCACCTTTCATTGATTCCTAGACCCTGGAGACGTGACTTCATTTTCCCCATGGAAAATGGGGTCATTTTGAGGTTGCTCGACCTGGCCATCTGCATCGTTCCCTGTGGGAAATTGGCAAACTTGGCTGATTTTCTCCAAAACTAAAGATGCTGGCAACGAGGACCCTGCAAGTCCATAGGGCTCCAGATGCCACCTTTCATCTGATACCCAGACCCTGGGCCAATGACTTCATTTTCCCCATGGAAAATGGCCTGCATTTGACGCCTCTCGCCCTGACCAAGAGGGTGGGGCCCAGCAATATATTTGCAATCTTTGCTGGATTTCTCCAAATCTAAAGGTGCCAGTAAGAAGTACCCTGCAAGTCCTCAAAGCCCCAAAGGCCACCTTTCATCTGACACCCAGAGCCTGGGGATAGGACTTCTTCTTCCCATGGGAAATGGCCTCCGTTTGCAGCCCCTCACCCTGGCAGAAAGTGGGGAGCCAAGCTAGAATGACGCAATCTCTGCTGGATTTTTCCAAAAGAAAAGCTGGCAGCAACCTGGACCCTGTAAATACTTAGAGCCTCAAAGGCCACCTTGAACATATTACTGAGACCCTGGGTGAAGGACATTTTTCCCATGGAAAATGGCCTTCAATTTTGGCCATTTGGCCTGGCAGGCAGGGCAGTGTCAAGCGAGAAATTTGCAAACTGTGCTGGATTCTTCCAAAAGGAAAGCTGCCAGCAACTAGGACGCTGCAACTCCTTAGAGCCCCAAAGGCCACCTTTCATCTGACACTCAGACCCTGGGGAAATGACTTCGTTTTCCCATGGAAAATGGCAACCATTTGCAGCCATGTGCCCTGGCCAACAGGGCAATGCCCAGTGAGAAATTTTAAAACTTGGCTGCATTCTTCCACAACTAAAGCTGCCGGCAACAAGGAGCTTGCAAGTCCTTAGATCCCCAAAGGCCACCTTTCATTGATACCCAGACTCTGGAAAAGGCCTTCTTTTCCCCATGGAAAATGGGGTCAGTTTGAGGCCACTCGGCCTGGCCATCTGCATCGTTCCCTGTGGGAAATTGGCAAACTTGGATGATTTTCTCCAAAACTAAAGATGCTGGCAACGAGGACCCTGCAAGTCCTTCGTGCTCCAAAAGCCACCTTTCATTGATTCCCAGACCCTGGAGACGTGACTTCATTTTCCCCATGGAAAATGGGGTCAGTTTGAGGCCACTTGCCCTGGCCATCTGCATCGTTCCCTGTGGGAAATTGGCAAACTTGGCTGATTTTCTCCAAAACTATAGCACTGGCAACGAGGACCCTGCAAGTCCTTAGGGCTCCAGATGCCACCTTTCATCTGATACCCAGACCCTGGGCCAATGACTTCATTTTCCCCATGGAAAATGGCCTGCATTTGACGCCTCTCGCCCTGACCAAGAGGGTGGGGCCCAGCAATATATTTGCAATCTTTGATGGATTTCTCCAAATCTAAAGGTGCCAGTAAGAAGTACCCTGCAAGTCCTTAAAGCCCCAAAGGCCACCTTTCATCTGACACCCAGGCCCTTGGGATAGGACTTCTTCTTCCCATGGGAAATGGCCTCCGTTTGCAGCCCCTCACCCTGGCAGAAAGTGGGGAGCCAAGCTAGAATGACGCAATCTCTGCCGGATTTTCCAAAAGAAAAGCTGGCAGCAACCTGGACCCTGTAAATACTTAGAGCCTCAAAGGCCACCTTGAACATATTACTGAGACCCTGGGTGAAGGACATTTTTCCCATGGAAAATGGCCTTCAATTTTGGCCATTTGGCCTGGCAGGCAGGGCAGTGTCAAGCGAGAAATTTGCAAACTGTGCTGGATTCTTCCAAAAGGAAAGCTGCCAGCAACTAGGACGCTGCAACTCCTTAGAGCCCCAAAGGCCACCTTTCATCTGACACTCAGACCCTGGGGAAATTACTTCGTTTTCCCATGGAAAATGGCAACCATTTGCAGCCATGTGCCCTGGCCAACAGGGCAATGCCCAGTGAGAAATTTTAAAACTTGGCTGCATTCTTCCACAACTAAAGCTGCCGGCAACAAGGAGCTTGCAAGTCCTTAGATCCCCAAAGGCCACCTTTCATTGATACCCAGACTCTGGAAAAGGCCTTCTTTTCCCCATGGAAAATGGGGTCAGTTTGAGGCCACTCGCCCTGGCCATCTGCATCGTTCCCTGTGGGAAATTGGCAAACTTGGATGATTTTCTCCAAAACTAAAGATGCTGGCAACGAGGACCCTGCAAGTCCTTCGTGCTCCAAAAGCCACCTTTCATTGATTCCCAGACCCTGGAGACGTGACTTCATTTTCCCCATGGAAAATGGGGTCAGTTTGAGGCCACTCGGCCTGGCCATCTGCATCGTTCCCTGTGTGAAATTTGCAAACTTGGCTGATTTTCTCCAAAACTAAAGCTGCTGGCAACGAGGACCCTGCAAGTCCTTAAGGTCCCAGATGCCACCTTTCATCTGATACCCAGACCCTGGGCCAATGACTTCATTTTCCCCATGGAAAATGGCCTCCATTTCTGGCCTCTCGCCCTGAGCAATAGTGTCGGGTCCAGCAAGAAATTTGAAATCTTTGCTGCATTTCTCAAAATATAAAGCTCCCAGTGAGAAGTAATCTGCAAGTCCTTTGAGCTCCAAAAGCCACCTTTCATTGATTCCTAGACCCTGGAGATGTGACTTCATTTTCCCCATGGAAAATGGGGTCATTTTGAGGTTGCTCGACCTGGCCATCTGCATCATTCCCTGTGGGAAATTGGCAAACTTGGCTGATTTTCTCCAAAACTAAAGATGCTGGCAACGAGGACCCTGCAAGTCCATAGGGCTCCAGATGCCACCTTTCATCTGATACCCAGACCCTGGGCCAATGACTTCATTTTCCCCATGGAAAATGGCCTGCATTTGACGCCTCTCGCCCTGACCAAGAGGGTGGGGCCCAGCAATATATTTGCAATCTTTGCTGGATTTCTCCAAATCTAAAGGTGCCAGTAAGAAGTACCCTGCAAGTCCTTAAAGCCCCAAAGGCCACCTTTCATCTGACACCCAGAGCCTGGGGATAGGACTTCTTCTTCCCATGGGAAATGGCCTCCGTTTGCAGCCCCTCACCCTGGCAGAAAGTGGGGAGCCAAGCTAGAATGACGCAATCTCTGCTGGATTTTTCCAAAAGAAAAGCTGGCAGCAACCTGGACCCTGTAAATACTTAGAGCCTCAAAGGCCACCTTGAACATATTACTGAGACCCTGGGTGAAGGACATTTTTCCCATGGAAAATGGCCTTCAATTTTGGCCATTTGGCCTGGCAGGCAGGGCAGTGTCAAGCGAGAAATTTGCAAACTGTGCTGGATTCTTCCAAAAGGAAAGCTGCCAGCAACTAGGACGCTGCAACTCCTTAGAGCCCCAAAGGCCACCTTTCATCTGACACTCAGACCCTGGGGAAATGACTTCGTTTTCCCATGGAAAATGGCAACCATTTGCAGCCATGTGCCCTGGCCAACAGGGCAATGCCCAGTGAAAAATTTTAAAACTTGGCTGCATTCTTCCACAACTAAAGCTGCCGGCAACAAGGAGCTTGCAAGTCCTTAGATCCCCAAAGGCCACCTTTCATTGATACCCAGACTCTGGAAAAGGACTTCTTTTCCCCATGGAAAATGGGGTCAGTTTGAGGCCACTCGGCCTGGCCATCTGCATCGTTCCCTGTGGGAAATTGGCAATCTTGGCTGATTTTCTCCAAAACTAAAGATGCTGGCAACGAGGACCCTGCAAGTCCTTCGTTCTCCAAAAGCCACCTTTCATTGATTCCCAGACCCTGGAGACGTGACTTCATTTTCCCCATGGAAAATGGCCTTCAGTTTTGGCCATTTGGCCTGGCAGGCAGGGCAGTGTCAAGCGAGAAATTTGCAAACTGTGCTGGATTCTTCCAAAAGGAAAGCTGCCAGCAATGAGGACGCTGCCAGTCCTTAGAGCCCCAAAAGCCACCTTTCACCTGATACCCAGACCCTGGGCCAATGACTTCATTTTGCCCATGGAAAATGGCCTCCATTTCTGGCCTCTCACCCTGACCAACAGGGTGGGGCCCAGCAAGAAATTTGCAATCGTTGCTGGATTTCTCCAAATCTAAAGCTGCTGCCACTTGTTATTGTTCTATTTCTCTAGAGTCCCATAATGCTGTTATCAGATTTCTAAAGTCCATACCTCCTCGGTGTGTTCTTATGGCTGCAGATCTTCACAGCACAGACGCTTTCTTCTGCATGCTGTTCTTTCCCAGTTCAGGGCTCCTTCAAGGCTCTCCCTGAATGGCTAACCCGCCCCCTTTTATCCCAGTTCTCTTCAATGGTCCCAGCTGCAGCCCATCAAGGACAACCCGGAGCTCTGGGGCAAAGCCTCTATACAGATATTCAAATACAATACATTTCCTCTACTATAGCCAGTAAGTAGTACCCTGCAAGTCCTTAGAGCCCCAAAGGCCACCTTTCATCTGACACTCAGACCCTGGGGAAAGGAACTTCTTTTTCCCATGCAAAATGGCAACTCTTTGCAGCCACGTGCCCTGGCCAACAGGGCAGTGCCCAGTGAGAAATTTTTAACCTTGGCTGGATTCCTCCACAACTAAAGCTGGCAGCAACTAGGAGCTTGCAAGTCCTTAGAGGCCCAAAAGCCACCTTTCATTGATATCCAGACCCTGGGGACATGACTTCATTTTCCCCATGGAAAATTGGTTCAGTTTGAGGACACTCGGCCTGGCCATCGGCATCGTTCCCTGTGTGAAATTTGCAAACTTGGCTGATTTTCTCCAAAACTAAAGCTGCTGGCAACGAGGACCCTGCAAGTCCTTAAGGTCCCAGATGCCACCTTTCATCTGATACCCAGACCCTGGGCCAATGACTTCATTTTCCCCATGGAAAATGGCCTCCATTTCTGGCCTCTCGCCCTGAGCAATAGTGTTGGGTCCAGCAAGAAATTTGAAATCTTTGCTGCATTTCTCAAAATATAAAGCTCCCAGTGAGAAGTAATCTGCAAGTCCTTTGAGCTCCAAAAGCCACCTTTCATTGATTCCTAGACCCTGGAGACGTGACTTCATTTTCCCCATGGAAAATGGGGTCAGTTTGAGGCCACTTGCCCTGGCCATCTGCATCGTTCCCTGTGGGAAATTGGCAAACTTGGCTGATTTTCTCCAAAACTACAGCTGCTGGCAACGAGGACCCTGCAAGTCCATAGGGCTCCAGATGCCACCTTTCATCTGATACCCAGACCCTGGGCCAATGACTTCATTTTCCCCATGGAAAATGGCCTCCATTTGACGCCTCTCGCCCTGACCAAGAGGGTGGGGCCCAGCAATATATTTGCAATCTTTGCTGGATTTCTCCAAATCTAAAGGTGCCAGTAAGAAGTACCCTGCAAGTCCTCAAAGCCCCAAAGGCCACCTTTCATCTGACACCCAGAGCCTGGGGATAGGACTTCTTCTTCCCATGGGAAATGGCCTCCGTTTGCAGCCCCTCACCCTGGCAGAAAGTGGGGAGCCAAGCTAGAATGACGAAATCTCTGCTGGATTTTTCCAAAAGAAAAGCTGGCAGCAACCTGGACCCTGTAAATACTTAGAGCCTCAAAGGCCACCTTGAACATATTACTGAGACCCTGGGTGAAGGACATTTTTCCCATGGAAAATGGCCTTCAATTTTGGCCATTTGGCCTGGCAGGCAGGGCAGTGTCAAGCGAGAAATTTGCAAACTGTGCTGGATTCTTCCAAAAGGAAAGCTGCCAGCAACTAGGACGCTGCAACTCCTTAGAGCCCCAAAGGCCACCTTTCATCTGACACTCAGACCCTGGGGAAATGACTTCGTTTTCCCATGGAAAATGGCAACCATTTGCAGCCATGTGCCCTGGCCAACAGGGCAATGCCCAGTGAGAAATTTTAAAACTTGGCTGCATTCTTCCACAACTAAAGCTGCCGGCAACAAGGAGCTTGCAAGTCCTTAGATCCCCAAAGGCCACCTTTCATTGATACCCAGACTCTGGAAAAGGCCTTCTTTTCCCCATGGAAAATGGGGTCAGTTTGAGGCCACTCGCCCTGGCCATCTGCATCGTTCCCTGTGGGAAATTGGCAAACTTGGATGATTTTCTCCAAAACTAAAGATGCTGGCAACGAGGACCCTGCAAGTCCTTCGTGCTCCAAAAGCCACCTTTCATTGATTCCCAGACCCTGGAGACGTGACTTCATTTTCCCCATGGAAAATGGGGTCAGTTTGAGGCCACTTGCCCTGGCCATCTGCATCGTTCCCTGTGTGAAATTTGCAAACTTGGCTGATTTTCTCCAAAACTAAAGCTGCTGGCAACGAGGACCCTGCAAGTCCTTAAGGTCCCAGATGCCACCTTTCATCTGATACCCAGACCCTGGGCCAATGACTTCATTTTCCCCATGGAAAATGGCCTCCATTTCTGGCCTCTCGCCCTGAGCAATAGTGTCGGGTCCAGCAAGAAATTTGAAATCTTTGCTGCATTTCTCAAAATATAAAGCTCCCAGTGAGAAGTAATCTGCAAGTCCTTTGAGCTCCAAAAGCCACCTTTCATTGATTCCTAGACCCTGGAGATGTGACTTCATTTTCCCCATGGAAAATGGGGTCATTTTGAGGTTGCTCGACCTGGCCATCTGCATCATTCCCTGTGGGAAATTGGCAAACTTGGCTGATTTTCTCCAAAACTAAAGATGCTGGCAACGAGGACCCTGCAAGTCCATAGGGCTCCAGATGCCACCTTTCATCTGATACCCAGACCCTGGGCCAATGACTTCATTTTCCCCATGGAAAATGGCCTGCATTTGACGCCTCTCGCCCTGACCAAGAGGGTGGGGCCCAGCAATATATTTGCAATCTTTGCTGGATTTCTCCAAATCTAAAGGTGCCAGTAAGAAGTACCCTGCAAGTCCTCAAAGCCCCAAAGGCCACCTTTCATCTGACACCCAGAGCCTGGGGATAGGACTTCTTCTTCCCATGGGAAATGGCCTCCGTTTGCAGCCCCTCACCCTGGCAGAAAGTGGGGAGCCAAGCTAGAATGACGCAATCTCTGCTGGATTTTTCCAAAAGAAAAGCTGGCAGCAACCTGGACCCTGTAAATACTTAGAGCCTCAAAGGCCACCTTGAACATATT
Organism: Agelaius phoeniceus; assembly: GCF_051311805.1. Taxonomy (NCBI): domain Eukaryota; kingdom Metazoa; phylum Chordata; class Aves; order Passeriformes; family Icteridae; genus Agelaius; species Agelaius phoeniceus. Next base: position 96,875 of record NW_027509866.1, read on the forward strand.
ACTGAGACCCTGGGTGAAGGACATTTTTCCCATGGAAAATGGCCTTCAATTTTGGCCATTTGGCCTGGCAGGCAGGGCAGTGTCAAGCGAGAAATTTGCAAACTGTGCTGGATTCTTCCAAAAGGAAAGCTGCCAGCAACTAGGACGCTGCAACTCCTTAGAGCCCCAAAGGCCACCTTTCATCTGACACTCAGACCCTGGGGAAATGACTTCGTTTTCCCATGGAAAATGGCAACCATTTGCAGCCATGTGCCCTGGCCAACAGGGCAATGCCCAGTGAGAAATTTTAAAACTTGGCTGCATTCTTCCACAACTAAAGCTGCCGGCAACAAGGAGCTTGCAAGTCCTTAGATCCCCAAAGGCCACCTTTCATTGATACCCAGACTCTGGAAAAGGACTTCTTTTCCCCATGGAAAATGGGGTCAGTTTGAGGCCACTCGCCCTGGCCATCTGCATCGTTCCCTGTGGGAAATTGGCAAACTTGGATGATTTTCTCCAAAACTAAAGATGCTGGCAACGAGGACCCTGCAAGTCCTTCGTTCTCCAAAAGCCACCTTTCATTGATTCCCAGACCCTGGAGACGTGACTTCATTTTCCCCATGGAAAATGGCCTTCAGTTTTGGCCATTTGGCCTGGCAGGCAGGGCAGTGTCAAGCGAGAAATTTGCAAACTGTGCTGGATTCTTCCAAAAGGAAAGCTGCCAGCAATGAGGACGCTGCCAGTCCTTAGAGCCCCAAAAGCCACCTTTCACCTGATACGCAGACCCTGGGCCAATGACTTCATTTTGCCCATGGAAAATGGCCTCCATTTCTGGCCTCTCACCCTGACCAACAGGGTGGGGCCCAGCAAGAAATTTGCAATCGTTGCTGGATTTCTCCAAATCTAAAGCTGCTGCCACTTGTTATTGTTCTATTTCTCTAGAGTCCCATAATGCTGTTATCAGATTTCTAAAGTCCATACCTCCTCGGTGTGTTCTTATGGCTGCAGATCTTCACAGCACAGACGCTTTCTTCTGCATGCTGTTCTTTCCCAGTTCAGGGCTCCTTCAAGGCTCTCCCTGAATGGCTAACCCGCCCCCTTTTATCCCAGTTCTCTTCAATGGTCCCAGCTGCAGCCCATCAAGGACAACCCGGAGCTCTGGGGCAAAGCCTCTATACAGATATTCAAATACAATACATTTCCTCCACTATAGCCAGTAAGTAGTACCCTGCAAGTCCTTAGAGCCCCAAAGGCCACCTTTCATCTGACACTCAGACCCTGGGGAAAGGAACTTCTTTTTCCCATGCAAAATGGCAACTCTTTGCAGCCACGTGCCCTGGCCAACAGGGCAGTGCCCAGTGAGAAATTTTTAACCTTGGCTGGATTCCTCCACAACTAAAGCTGGCAGCAACTAGGAGCTTGCAAGTCCTTAGAGGCCCAAAAGCCACCTTTCATTGATACCCAGACCCTGGGGACATGACTTCATTTTCCCCATGGAAAATTGGTTCAGTTTGAGGACACTCGGCCTGGCCATCGGCATCGTTCCCTGTGTGAAATTTGCAAACTTGGCTGATTTTCTCCAAAACTAAAGCTGCTGGCAACGAGGACCCTGCAAGTCCTTAAGGTCCCAGATGCCACCTTTCATCTGATACCCAGACCCTGGGCCAATGACTTCATTTTCCCCATGGAAAATGGCCTCCATTTCTGGCCTCTCGCCCTGAGCAATAGTGTCAGGTCCAGCAAGAAATTTGAAATCTTTGCTGCATTTCTCAAAATATAAAGCTCCCAGTGAGAAGTAATCTGCAAGTCCTTTGAGCTCCAAAAGCCACCTTTCATTGATTCCTAGACCCTGGAGACGTGACTTCATTTTCCCCATGGAAAATGGGGTCAGTTTGAGGCCACTTGCCCTGGCCATCTGCATCGTTCCCTGTGGGAAATTGGCAAACTTGGCTGATTTTCTCCAAAACTAAAGATGCTGGCAACGAGGACCCTGCAAGTCCATAGGGCTCCAGATGCCACCTTTCATCTGATACCCAGACCCTGGGCCAATGACTTCATTTTCCCCATGGAAAATGGCCTGCATTTGACGCCTCTCGCCCTGACCAAGAGGGTGGGGCCCAGCAATATATTTGCAATCTTTGCTGGATTTCTCCAAATCTAAAGGTGCCAGTAAGAAGTACCCTGCAAGTCCTCAAAGCCCCAAAGGCCACCTTTCATCTGACACCCAGAGCCTGGGGATAGGACTTCTTCTTCCCATGGGAAATGGCCTCCGTTTGCAGCCCCTCACCCTGGCAGAAAGTGGGGAGCCAAGCTAGAATGACGCAATCTCTGCTGGATTTTTCCAAAAGAAAAGCTGGCAGCAACCTGGACCCTGTAAATACTTAGAGCCTCAAAGGCCACCTTGAACATATTACTGAGACCCTGGGTGAAGGACATTTTTCCCATGGAAAATGGCCTTCAATTTTGGCCATTTGGCCTGGCAGGCAGGGCAGTGTCAAGCGAGAAATTTGCAAACTGTGCTGGATTCTTCCAAAAGGAAAGCTGCCAGCAACTAGGACGCTGCAACTCCTTAGAGCCCCAAAGGCCACCTTTCATCTGACACTCAGACCCTGGGGAAATGACTTCGTTTTCCCATGGAAAATGGCAACCATTTGCAGCCATGTGCCCTGGCCAACAGGGCAATGCCCAGTGAGAAATTTTAAAACTTGGCTGCATTCTTCCACAACTAAAGCTGCCGGCAACAAGGAGCTTGCAAGTCCTTAGATCCCCAAAGGCCACCTTTCATTGATACCCAGACTCTGGAAAAGGACTTCTTTTCCCCATGGAAAATGGGGTCAGTTTGAGGCCACTCGGCCTGGCCATCTGCATCGTTCCCTGTGGGAAATTGGCAATCTTGGCTGATTTTCTCCAAAACTAAAGATGCTGGCAACGAGGACCCTGCAAGTCCTTCGTTCTCCAAAAGCCACCTTTCATTGATTCCCAGACCCTGGAGACGTGACTTCATTTTCCCCATGGAAAATGGCCTTCAGTTTTGGCCATTTGGCCTGGCAGGCAGGGCAGTGTCAAGCGAGAAATTTGCAAACTGTGCTGGATTCTTCCAAAAGGAAAGCTGCCAGCAATGAGGACGCTGCCAGTCCTTAGAGCCCCAAAAGCCACCTTTCACCTGATACCCAGACCCTGGGCCAATGACTTCATTTTGCCCATGGAAAATGGCCTCCATTTCTGGCCTCTCACCCTGACCAACAGGGTGGGGCCCAGCAAGAAATTTGCAATCGTTGCTGGATTTCTCCAAATCTAAAGCTGCTGCCACTTGTTATTGTTCTATTTCTCTAGAGTCCCATAATGCTGTTATCAGATTTCTAAAGTCCATACCTCCTCGGTGTGTTCTTATGGCTGCAGATCTTCACAGCACAGACGCTTTCTTCTGCATGCTGTTCTTTCCCAGTTCAGGGCTCCTTCAAGGCTCTCCCTGAATGGCTAACCCGCCCCCTTTTATCCCAGTTCTCTTCAATGGTCCCAGCTGCAGCCCATCAAGGACAACCCGGAGCTCTGGGGCAAAGCCTCTATACAGATATTCAAATACAATACATTTCCTCTACTATAGCCAGTAAGTAGTACCCTGCAAGTCCTTAGAGCCCCAAAGGCCACCTTTCATCTGACACTCAGACCCTGGGGAAAGGAACTTCTTTTTCCCATGCAAAATGGCAACTCTTTGCAGCCACGTGCCCTGGCCAACAGGGCAGTGCCCAGTGAGAAATTTTTAACCTTGGCTGGATTCCTCCACAACTAAAGCTGGCAGCAACTAGGAGCTTGCAAGTCCTTAGAGGCCCAAAAGCCACCTTTCATTGATACCCAGACCCTGGGGACATGACTTCATTTTCCCCATGGAAAATTGGTTCAGTTTGAGGACACTCGGCCTGGCCATCGGCATCGTTCCCTGTGTGAAATTTGCAAACTTGGCTGATTTTCTCCAAAACTAAAGCTGCTGGCAACGAGGACCCTGCAAGTCCTTAAGGTCCCAGATGCCACCTTTCATCTGATACCCAGACCCTGGGCCAATGACTTCATTTTCCCCATGGAAAATGGCCTCCATTTCTGGCCTCTCGCCCTGAGCAATAGTGTCGGGTCCAGCAAGAAATTTGAAATCTTTGCTGCATTTCTCAAAATATAAAGCTCCCAGTGAGAAGTAATCTGCAAGTCCTTTGAGCTCCAAAAGCCACCTTTCATTGATTCCTAGACCCTGGAGACGTGACTTCATTTTCCCCATGGAAAATGGGGTCATTTTGAGGTTGCTCGACCTGGCCATCTGCATCGTTCCCTGTGGGAAATTGGCAAACTTGGCTGATTTTCTCCAAAACTACAGCTGCTGGCAACGAGGACCCTGCAAGTCCATAGGGCTCCAGATGCCACCTTTCATCTGATACCCAGACCCTGGGCCAATGACTTCATTTTCCCCATGGAAAATGGCCTCCATTTGACGCCTCTCGCCCTGACCAAGAGGGTGGGGCCCAGCAATATATTTGCAATCTTTGCTGGATTTCTCCAAATCTAAAGGTGCCAGTAAGAAGTACCCTGCAAGTCCTCAAAGCCCCAAAGGCCACCTTTCATCTGACACCCAGAGCCTGGGGATAGGACTTCTTCTTCCCATGGGAAATGGCCTCCGTTTGCAGCCCCTCACCCTGGCAGAAAGTGGGGAGCCAAGCTAGAATGACGCAATCTCTGCTGGATTTTTCCAAAAGAAAAGCTGGCAGCAACCTGGACCCTGTAAATACTTAGAGCCTCAAAGGCCACCTTGAACATATTACTGAGACCCTGGGTGAAGGACATTTTTCCCATGGAAAATGGCCTTCAATTTTGGCCATTTGGCCTGGCAGGCAGGGCAGTGTCAAGCGAGAAATTTGCAAACTGTGCTGGATTCTTCCAAAAGGAAAGCTGCCAGCAACTAGGACGCTGCAACTCCTTAGAGCCCCAAAGGCCACCTTTCATCTGCCACTCAGACCCTGGGGAAATGACTTCGTTTTCCCATGGAAAATGGCAACCATTTGCAGCCATGTGCCCTGGCCAACAGGGCAATGCCCAGTGAGAAATTTTAAAACTTGGCTGCATTCTTCCACAACTAAAGCTGCCGGCAACAAGGAGCTTGCAAGTCCTTAGATCCCCAAAGGCCACCTTTCATTGATACCCAGACTCTGGAAAAGGCCTTCTTTTCCCCATGGAAAATGGGGTCAGTTTGAGGCCACTCGCCCTGGCCATCTGCATCGTTCCCTGTGGGAAATTGGCAAACTTGGCTGATTTTCTCCAAAACTACAGCTGCTGGCAACGAGGACCCTGCAAGTCCTTCGTGCTCCAAAAGCCACCTTTCATTGATTCCCAGACCCTGGAGACGTGACTTCATTTTCCCCATGGAAAATGGCCTTCAGTTTTGGCCATTTGGCCTGGCAGGCAGGGCAGTGTCAAGCGAGAAATTTGCAAACTGTGCTGGATTCTTCCAAAAGGAAAGCTGCCAGCAATGAGGACGCTGCCAGTCCTTAGAGCCCCAAAAGCCACCTTTCACCTGATACCCAGACCCTGGGCCAATGACTTCATTTTGCCCATGGAAAATGGCCTCCATTTCTGGCCTCTCACCCTGACCAACAGGGTGGGGCCCAGCAAGAAATTTGCAATCGTTGCTGGATTTCTCCAAATCTAAAGCTGCTGCCACTTGTTATTGTTCTATTTCTCTAGAGTCCCATAATGCTGTTATCAGATTTCTAAAGTCCATACCTCCTCGGTGTGTTCTTATGGCTGCAGATCTTCACAGCACAGACGCTTTCTTCTGCATGCTGTTCTTTCCCAGTTCAGGGCTCCTTCAAGGCTCTCCCTGAATGGCTAACCCGCCCCCTTTTATCCCAGTTCTCTTCAATGGTCCCAGCTGCAGCCCATCAAGGACAACCCGGAGCTCTGGGGCAAAGCCTCTATACAGATATTCAAATACAATACATTTCCTCTACTATAGCCAGTAAGTAGTACCCTGCAAGTCCTTAGAGCCCCAAAGGCCACCTTTCATCTGACACTCAGACCCTGGGGAAAGGAACTTCTTTTTCCCATGCAAAATGGCAACTCTTTGCAGCCACGTGCCCTGGCCAACAGGGCAGTGCCCAGTGAGAAATTTTTAACCTTGGCTGGATTCCTCCACAACTAAAGCTGGCAGCAACTAGGAGCTTGCAAGTCCTTAGAGGCCCAAAAGCCACCTTTCATTGATACCCAGACCCTGGGGACATGACTTCATTTTCCCCATGGAAAATTGGTTCAGTTTGAGGACACTCGGCCTGGCCATCGGCATCGTTCCCTGTGTGAAATTTGCAAACTTGGCTGATTTTCTCCAAAACTAAAGCTGCTGGCAACGAGGACCCTGCAAGTCCTTAAGGTCCCAGATGCCACCTTTCATCTGATACCCAGACCCTGGGCCAATGACTTCATTTTCCCCATGGAAAATGGCCTCCATTTCTGGCCTCTCGCCCTGAGCAATAGTGTCGGGTCCAGCAAGAAATTTGAAATCTTTGCTGCATTTCTCAAAATATAAAGCTCCCAGTGAGAAGTAATCTGCAAGTCCTTTGAGCTCCAAAAGCCACCTTTCATTGATTCCTAGACCCTGGAGACGTGACTTCATTTTCCCCATGGAAAATGGGGTCATTTTGAGGTTGCTCGACCTGGCCATCTGCATCGTTCCCTGTGGGAAATTGGCAAACTTGGCTGATTTTCTCCAAAACTACAGCTGCTGGCAACGAGGACCCTGCAAGTCCATAGGGCTCCAGATGCCACCTTTCATCTGATACCCAGACCCTGGGCCAATGACTTCATTTTCCCCATGGAAAATGGCCTCCATTTGACGCCTCTCGCCCTGACCAAGAGGGTGGGGCCCAGCAATATATTTGCAATCTTTGCTGGATTTCTCCAAATCTAAAGGTGCCAGTAAGAAGTACCCTGCAAGTCCTCAAAGCCCCAAAGGCCACCTTTCATCTGACACCCAGAGCCTGGGGATAGGACTTCTTCTTCCCATGGGAAATGGCCTCCGTTTGCAGCCCCTCACCCTGGCAGAAAGTGGGGAGCCAAGCTAGAATGACGCAATCTCTGCTGGATTTTTCCAAAAGAAAAGCTGGCAGCAACCTGGACCCTGTAAATACTTAGAGCCTCAAAGGCCACCTTGAACATATTACTGAGACCCTGGGTGAAGGACATTTTTCCCATGGAAAATGGCCTTCAATTTTGGCCATTTGGCCTGGCAGGCAGGGCAGTGTCAAGCGAGAAATTTGCAAACTGTGCTGGATTCTTCCAAAAGGAAAGCTGCCAGCAACTAGGACGCTGCAACTCCTTAGAGCCCCAAAGGCCACCTTTCATCTGCCACTCAGACCCTGGGGAAATGACTTCGTTTTCCCATGGAAAATGGCAACCATTTGCAGCCATGTGCCCTGGCCAACAGGGCAATGCCCAGTGAGAAATTTTAAAACTTGGCTGCATTCTTCCACAACTAAAGCTGCCGGCAACAAGGAGCTTGCAAGTCCTTAGATCCCCAAAGGCCACCTTTCATTGATACCCAGACTCTGGAAAAGGCCTTCTTTTCCCCATGGAAAATGGGGTCAGTTTGAGGCCACTCGCCCTGGCCATCTGCATCGTTCCCTGTGGGAAATTGGCAAACTTGGCTGATTTTCTCCAAAACTACAGCTGCTGGCAACGAGGACCCTGCAAGTCCTTCGTGCTCCAAAAGCCACCTTTCATTGATTCCCAGACCCTGGAGACGTGACTTCATTTTCCCCATGGAAAATGGCCTTCAGTTTTGGCCATTTGGCCTGGCAGGCAGGGCAGTGTCAAGCGAGAAATTTGCAAACTGTGCTGGATTCTTCCAAAAGGAAAGCTGCCAGCAATGAGGACGCTGCCAGTCCTTAGAGCCCCAAAAGCCACCTTTCACCTGATACCCAGACCCTGGGCCAATGACTTCATTTTGCCCATGGAAAATGGCCTCCATTTCTGGCCTCTCACCCTGACCAACAGGGTGGGGCCCAGCAAGAAATTTGCAATCGTTGCTGGATTTCTCCAAATCTAAAGCTGCTGCCACTTGTTATTGTTCTATTTCTCTAGAGTCCCATAATGCTGTTATCAGATTTCTAAAGTCCATACCTCCTCGGTGTGTTCTTATGGCTGCAGATCTTCACAGCACAGACGCTTTCTTCTGCATGCTGTTCTTTCCCAGTTCAGGGCTCCTTCAAGGCTCTCCCTGAATGGCTAACCCGCCCCCTTTTATCCCAGTTCTCTTCAATGGTCCCAGCTGCAGCCCATCAAGGACAACCCGGAGCTCTGGGGCAAAGCCTCTATACAGATATTCAAATACAATACATTTCCTCTACTATAGCCAGTAAGTAGTACCCTGCAAGTCCTTAGAGCCCCAAAGGCCACCTTTCATCTGACACTCAGACCCTGGGGAAAGGAACTTCTTTTTCCCATGCAAAATGGCAACTCTTTGCAGCCACGTGCCCTGGCCAACAGGGCAGTGCCCAGTGAGAAATTTTTAACCTTGGCTGGATTCCTCCACAACTAAAGCTGGCAGCAACTAGGAGCTTGCAAGTCCTTAGAGGCCCAAAAGCCACCTTTCATTGATACCCAGACCCTGGGGACATGACTTCATTTTCCCCATGGAAAATTGGTTCAGTTTGAGGACACTCGGCCTGGCCATCGGCATCGTTCCCTGTGTGAAATTTGCAAACTTGGCTGATTTTCTCCAAAACTAAAGCTGCTGGCAACGAGGACCCTGCAAGTCCTTAAGGTCCCAGATGCCACCTTTCATCTGATACCCAGACCCTGGGCCAATGACTTCATTTTCCCCATGGAAAATGGCCTCCATTTCTGGCCTCTCGCCCTGAGCAATAGTGTCGGGTCCAGCAAGAAATTTGAAATCTTTGCTGCATTTCTCAAAATATAAAGCTCCCAGTGAGAAGTAATCTGCAAGTCCTTTGAGCTCCAAAAGCCACCTTTCATTGATTCCTAGACCCTGGAGACGTGACTTCATTTTCCCCATGGAAAATGGGGTCATTTTGAGGTTGCTCGACCTGGCCATCTGCATCGTTCCCTGTGGGAAATTGGCAAACTTGGCTGATTTTCTCCAAAACTACAGCTGCTGGCAACGAGGACCCTGCAAGTCCATAGGGCTCCAGATGCCACCTTTCATCTGATACCCAGACCCTGGGCCAATGACTTCATTTTCCCCATGGAAAATGGCCTCCATTTGACGCCTCTCGCCCTGACCAAGAGGGTGGGGCCCAGCAATATATTTGCAATCTTTGCTGGATTTCTCCAAATCTAAAGGTGCCAGTAAGAAGTACCCTGCAAGTCCTCAAAGCCCCAAAGGCCACCTTTCATCTGACACCCAGAGCCTGGGGATAGGACTTCTTCTTCCCATGGGAAATGGCCTCCGTTTGCAGCCCCTCACCCTGGCAGAAAGTGGGGAGCCAAGCTAGAATGACGCAATCTCTGCTGGATTTTTCCAAAAGAAAAGCTGGCAGCAACCTGGACCCTGTAAATACTTAGAGCCTCAAAGGCCACCTTGAACATATTACTGAGACCCTGGGTGAAGGACATTTTTCCCATGGAAAATGGCCTTCAATTTTGGCCATTTGGCCTGGCAGGCAGGGCAGTGTCAAGCGAGAAATTTGCAAACTGTGCTGGATTCTTCCAAAAGGAAAGCTGCCAGCAACTAGGACGCTGCAACTCCTTAGAGCCCCAAAGGCCACCTTTCATCTGCCACTCAGACCCTGGGGAAATGACTTCGTTTTCCCATGGAAAATGGCAACCATTTGCAGCCATGTGCCCTGGCCAACAGGGCAATGCCCAGTGAGAAATTTTAAAACTTGGCTGCATTCTTCCACAACTAAAGCTGCCGGCAACAAGGAGCTTGCAAGTCCTTAGATCCCCAAAGGCCACCTTTCATTGATACCCAGACTCTGGAAAAGGCCTTCTTTTCCCCATGGAAAATGGGGTCAGTTTGAGGCCACTCGCCCTGGCCATCTGCATCGTTCCCTGTGGGAAATTGGCAAACTTGGCTGATTTTCTCCAAAACTACAGCTGCTGGCAACGAGGACCCTGCAAGTCCTTCGTGCTCCAAAAGCCACCTTTCATTGATTCCCAGACCCTGGAGACGTGACTTCATTTTCCCCATGGAAAATGGCCTTCAGTTTTGGCCATTTGGCCTGGCAGGCAGGGCAGTGTCAAGCGAGAAATTTGCAAACTGTGCTGGATTCTTCCAAAAGGAAAGCTGCCAGCAATGAGGACGCTGCCAGTCCTTAGAGCCCCAAAAGCCACCTTTCACCTGATACCCAGACCCTGGGCCAATGACTTCATTTTGCCCATGGAAAATGGCCTCCATTTCTGGCCTCTCACCCTGACCAACAGGGTGGGGCCCAGCAAGAAATTTGCAATCGTTGCTGGATTTCTCCAAATCTAAAGCTGCTGCCACTTGTTATTGTTCTATTTCTCTAGAGTCCCATAATGCTGTTATCAGATTTCTAAAGTCCATACCTCCTCGGTGTGTTCTTATGGCTGCAGATCTTCACAGCACAGACGCTTTCTTCTGCATGCTGTTCTTTCCCAGTTCAGGGCTCCTTCAAGGCTCTCCCTGAATGGCTAACCCGCCCCCTTTTATCCCAGTTCTCTTCAATGGTCCCAGCTGCAGCCCATCAAGGACAACCCGGAGCTCTGGGGCAAAGCCTCTATACAGATATTCAAATACAATACATTTCCTCTACTATAGCCAGTAAGTAGTACCCTGCAAGTCCTTAGAGCCCCAAAGGCCACCTTTCATCTGACACTCAGACCCTGGGGAAAGGAACTTCTTTTTCCCATGCAAAATGGCAACTCTTTGCAGCCACGTGCCCTGGCCAACAGGGCAGTGCCCAGTGAGAAATTTTTAACCTTGGCTGGATTCCTCCACAACTAAAGCTGGCAGCAACTAGGAGCTTGCAAGTCCTTAGAGGCCCAAAAGCCACCTTTCATTGATACCCAGACCCTGGGGACATGACTTCATTTTCCCCATGGAAAATTGGTTCAGTTTGAGGACACTCGGCCTGGCCATCGGCATCGTTCCCTGTGTGAAATTTGCAAACTTGGCTGATTTTCTCCAAAACTAAAGCTGCTGGCAACGAGGACCCTGCAAGTCCTTAAGGTCCCAGATGCCACCTTTCATCTGATACCCAGACCCTGGGCCAATGACTTCATTTTCCCCATGGAAAATGGCCTCCATTTCTGGCCTCTCGCCCTGAGCAATAGTGTCGGGTCCAGCAAGAAATTTGAAATCTTTGCTGCATTTCTCAAAATATAAAGCTCCCAGTGAGAAGTAATCTGCAAGTCCTTTGAGCTCCAAAAGCCACCTTTCATTGATTCCTAGACCCTGGAGACGTGACTTCATTTTCCCCATGGAAAATGGGGTCATTTTGAGGTTGCTCGACCTGGCCATCTGCATCGTTCCCTGTGGGAAATTGGCAAACTTGGCTGATTTTCTCCAAAACTAAAGATGCTGGCAACGAGGACCCTGCAAGTCCATAGGGCTCCAGATGCCACCTTTCATCTGATACCCAGACCCTGGGCCAATGACTTCATTTTCCCCATGGAAAATGGCCTCCATTTGACGCCTCTCGCCCTGACCAAGAGGGTGGGGCCCAGCAATATATTTGCAATCTTTGCTGGATTTCTCCAAATCTAAAGGTGCCAGTAAGAAGTACCCTGCAAGTCCTCAAAGCCCCAAAGGCCACCTTTCATCTGACACCCAGAGCCTGGGGATAGGACTTCTTCTTCCCATGGGAAATGGCCTCCGTTTGCAGCCCCTCACCCTGGCAGAAAGTGGGGAGCCAAGCTAGAATGACGCAATCTCTGCTGGATTTTTCCAAAAGAAAAGCTGGCAGCAACCTGGACCCTGTAAATACTTAGAGCCTCAAAGGCCACCTTGAACATATTACTGAGACCCTGGGTGAAGGACATTTTTCCCATGGAAAATGGCCTTCAATTTTGGCCATTTGGCCTGGCAGGCAGGGCAGTGTCAAGCGAGAAATTTGCAAACTGTGCTGGATTCTTCCAAAAGGAAAGCTGCCAGCAACTAGGACGCTGCAACTCCTTAGAGCCCCAAAGGCCACCTTTCATCTGACACTCAGACCCTGGGGAAATGACTTCGTTTTCCCATGGAAAATGGCAACCATTTGCAGCCATGTGCCCTGGCCAACAGGGCAATGCCCAGTGAGAAATTTTAAAACTTGGCTGCATTCTTCCACAACTAAAGCTGCCGGCAACAAGGAGCTTGCAAGTCCTTAGATCCCCAAAGGCCACCTTTCATTGATACCCAGACTCTGGAAAAGGCCTTCTTTTCCCCATGGAAAATGGGGTCAGTTTGAGGCCACTCGCCCTGGCCATCTGCATCGTTCCCTGTGGGAAATTGGCAAACTTGGCTGATTTTCTCCAAAACTACAGCTGCTGGCAACGAGGACCCTGCAAGTCCTTCGTGCTCCAAAAGCCACCTTTCATTGATTCCCAGACCCTGGAGACGTGACTTCATTTTCCCCATGGAAAATGGGGTCAGTTTGAGGCCACTTGCCCTGGCCATCTGCATCGTTCCCTGTGGGAAATTGGCAAACTTGGCTGATTTTCTCCAAAACTATAGCACTGGCAACGAGGACCCTGCAAGTCCTTAGGGCTCCAGATGCCACCTTTCATCTGATACCCAGACCCTGGGCCAATGACTTCATTTTCCCCATGGAAAATGGCCTCCATTTGACGCCTCTCGCCCTGACCAAGAGGGTGGGGCCCAGCAATATATTTGCAATCTTTGCTGGATTTCTCCAAATCTAAAGGTGCCAGTAAGAAGTACCCTGCAAGTCCTTAAAGCCCCAAAGGCCACCTTTCATCTGACACCCAGGCCCTTGGGATAGGACTTCTTCTTCCCATGGGAAATGGCCTCCGTTTGCAGCCCCTCACCCTGGCAGAAAGTGGGGAGCCAAGCTAGAATGACGCAATCTCTGCCGGATTTTCCAAAAGAAAAGCTGGCAGCAACCTGGACCCTGTAAATACTTAGAGCCTCAAAGGCCACCTTGAACATATTACTGAGACCCTGGGTGAAGGACATTTTTCCCATGGAAAATGGCCTTCAATTTTGGCCATTTGGCCTGGCAGGCAGGGCAGTGTCAAGCGAGAAATTTGCAAACTGTGCTGGATTCTTCCAAAAGGAAAGCTGCCAGCAACTAGGACGCTGCAACTCCTTAGAGCCCCAAAGGCCACCTTTCATCTGACACTCAGACCCTGGGGAAATTACTTCGTTTTCCCATGGAAAATGGCAACCATTTGCAGCCATGTGCCCTGGCCAACAGGGCAATGCCCAGTGAGAAATTTTAAAACTTGGCTGCATTCTTCCACAACTAAAGCTGCCGGCAACAAGGAGCTTGCAAGTCCTTAGATCCCCAAAGGCCACCTTTCATTGATACCCAGACTCTGGAAAAGGCCTTCTTTTCCCCATGGAAAATGGGGTCAGTTTGAGGCCACTCGCCCTGGCCATCTGCATCGTTCCCTGTGGGAAATTGGCAAACTTGGATGATTTTCTCCAAAACTAAAGATGCTGGCAACGAGGACCCTGCAAGTCCTTCGTGCTCCAAAAGCCACCTTTCATTGATTCCCAGACCCTGGAGACGTGACTTCATTTTCCCCATGGAAAATGGGGTCAGTTTGAGGCCACTTGCCCTGGCCATCTGCATCGTTCCCTGTGTGAAATTTGCAAACTTGGCTGATTTTCTCCAAAACTAAAGCTGCTGGCAACGAGGACCCTGCAAGTCCTTAAGGTCCCAGATGCCACCTTTCACCTGATACCCAGACCCTGGGCCAATGACTTCATTTTGCCCATGGAAAATGGCCTCCATTTCTGGCCTCTCACCCTGACCAAGAGGGTGGGGCCCAGCAAGAAATTTGCAATCGTTGCTGGATTTCTCCAAATCTAAAGCTGCTGCCACTTGTTATTGTTCTATTTCTCTAGAGTCCCATAATGCTGTTATCAGATTTCTAAAGTCCATACCTCCTCGGTGTGTTCTTATGGCTGCAGATCTTCACAGCACAGACGCTTTCTTCTGCATGCTGTTCTTTCCCAGTTCAGGGCTCCTTCAAGGCTCTCCCTGAATGGCTAACCCGCCCCCTTTTATCCCAGTTCTCTTCAATGGTCCCAGCTGCAGCCCATCAAGGACAACCCGGAGCTCTGGGGCAAAGCCTCTATACAGATATTCAAATACAATACATTTCCTCTACTATAGCCAGTAAGTAGTACCCTGCAAGTCCTTAGAGCCCCAAAGGCCACCTTTCATCTGACACTCAGACCCTGGGGAAAGGAACTTCTTTTTCCCATGCAAAATGGCAACTCTTTGCAGCCACGTGCCCTGGCCAACAGGGCAGTGCCCAGTGAGAAATTTTTAACCTTGGCTGGATTCCTCCACAACTAAAGCTGGCAGCAACTAGGAGCTTGCAAGTCCTTAGAGGCCCAAAAGCCACCTTTCATTGATACCCAGACCCTGGGGACATGACTTCATTTTCCCCATGGAAAATTGGTTCAGTTTGAGGACACTCGGCCTGGCCATCAGCATCGTTCCCTGTGTGAAATTTGCAAACTTGGCTGATTTTCTCCAAAACTAAAGCTGCTGGCAACGAGGACCCTGCAAGTCCTTAAGGTCCCAGATGCCACCTTTCATCTGATACCCAGACCCTGGGCCAATGACTTCATTTTCCCCATGGAAAATGGCCTCCATTTCTGGCCTCTCGCCCTGAGCAATAGTGTCGGGTCCAGCAAGAAATTTGAAATCTTTGCTGCATTTCTCAAAATATAAAGCTCCCAGTGAGAAGTAATCTGCAAGTCCTTTGAGCTCCAAAAGCCACCTTTCATTGATTCCTAGACCCTGGAGATGTGACTTCATTTTCCCCATGGAAAATGGGGTCATTTTGAGGTTGCTCGACCTGGCCATCTGCATCATTCCCTGTGGGAAATTGGCAAACTTGGCTGATTTTCTCCAAAACTAAAGATGCTGGCAACGAGGACCCTGCAAGTCCATAGGGCTCCAGATGCCACCTTTCATCTGATACCCAGACCCTGGGCCAATGACTTCATTTTCCCCATGGAAAATGGCCTGCATTTGACGCCTCTCGCCCTGACCAAGAGGGTGGGGCCCAGCAATATATTTGCAATCTTTGCTGGATTTCTCCAAATCTAAAGGTGCCAGTAAGAAGTACCCTGCAAGTCCTTAAAGCCCCAAAGGCCACCTTTCATCTGACACCCAGAGCCTGGGGATAGGACTTCTTCTTCCCATGGGAAATGGCCTCCGTTTGCAGCCCCTCACCCTGGCAGAAAGTGGGGAGCCAAGCTAGAATGACGCAATCTCTGCTGGATTTTTCCAAAAGAAAAGCTGGCAGCAACCTGGACCCTGTAAATACTTAGAGCCTCAAAGGCCACCTTGAACATATTACTGAGACCCTGGGTGAAGGACATTTTTCCCATGGAAAATGGCCTTCAATTTTGGCCATTTGGCCTGGCAGGAAGGGCAGTGTCAAGCGAGAAATTTGCAAACTGTGCTGGATTCTTCCAAAAGGAAAGCTGCCAGCAACTAGGACGCTGCAACTCCTTAGAGCCCCAAAGGCCACCTTTCATCTGACACTCAGACCCTGGGGAAATTACTTCGTTTTCCCATGGAAAATGGCAACCATTTGCAGCCATGTGCCCTGGCCAACAGGGCAATGCCCAGTGAGAAATTTTAAAACTTGGCTGCATTCTTCCACAACTAAAGCTGCCGGCAACAAGGAGCTTGCAAGTCCTTAGATCCCCAAAGGCCACCTTTCATTGATACCCAGACTCTGGAAAAGGCCTTCTTTTCCCCATGGAAAATGGGGTCAGTTTGAGGCCACTCGGCCTGGCCATCTGCATCGTTCCCTGTGGGAAATTGGCAATCTTGGCTGATTTTCTCCAAAACTAAAGATGCTGGCAACGAGGACCCTGCAAGTCCTTCGTTCTCCAAAAGCCACCTTTCATTGATTCCCAGACCCTGGAGACGTGACTTCATTTTCCCCATGGAAAATGGCCTTCAGTTTTGGCCATTTGGCCTGGCAGGCAGGGCAGTGTCAAGCGAGAAATTTGCAAACTGTGCTGGATTCTTCCAAAAGGAAAGCTGCCAGCAATGAGGACGCTGCCAGTCCTTAGAGCCCCAAAAGCCACCTTTCACCTGATACCCAGACCCTGGGCCAATGACTTCATTTTGCCCATGGAAAATGGCCTCCATTTCTGGCCTCTCACCCTGACCAACAGGGTGGGGCCCAGCAAGAAATTTGCAATCGTTGCTGGATTTCTCCAAATCTAAAGCTGCTGCCACTTGTTATTGTTCTATTTCTCTAGAGTCCCATAATGCTGTTATCAGATTTCTAAAGTCCATACCTCCTCGGTGTGTTCTTATGGCTGCAGATCTTCACAGCACAGACGCTTTCTTCTGCATGCTGTTCTTTCCCAGTTCAGGGCTCCTTCAAGGCTCTCCCTGAATGGCTAACCCGCCCCCTTTTATCCCAGTTCTCTTCAATGGTCCCAGCTGCAGCCCATCAAGGACAACCCGGAGCTCTGGGGCAAAGCCTCTATACAGATATTCAAATACAATACATTTCCTCTACTATAGCCAGTAAGTAGTACCCTGCAAGTCCTTAGAGCCCCAAAGGCCACCTTTCATCTGACACTCAGACCCTGGGGAAAGGAACTTCTTTTTCCCATGCAAAATGGCAACTCTTTGCAGCCACGTGCCCTGGCCAACAGGGCAGTGCCCAGTGAGAAATTTTTAACCTTGGCTGGATTCCTCCACAACTAAAGCTGGCAGCAACTAGGAGCTTGCAAGTCCTTAGAGGCCCAAAAGCCACCTTTCATTGATACCCAGACCCTGGGGACATGACTTCATTTTCCCCATGGAAAATTGGTTCAGTTTGAGGACACTCGGCCTGGCCATCAGCATCGTTCCCTGTGTGAAATTTGCAAACTTGGCTGATTTTCTCCAAAACTAAAGCTGCTGGCAACGAGGACCCTGCAAGTCCTTAAGGTCCCAGATGCCACCTTTCATCTGATACCCAGACCCTGGGCCAATGACTTCATTTTCCCCATGGAAAATGGCCTCCATTTCTGGCCTCTCGCCCTGAGCAATAGTGTCGGGTCCAGCAAGAAATTTGAAATCTTTGCTGCATTTCTCAAAATATAAAGCTCCCAGTGAGAAGTAATCTGCAAGTCCTTTGAGCTCCAAAAGCCACCTTTCATTGATTCCTAGACCCTGGAGATGTGACTTCATTTTCCCCATGGAAAATGGGGTCATTTTGAGGTTGCTCGACCTGGCCATCTGCATCATTCCCTGTGGGAAATTGGCAAACTTGGCTGATTTTCTCCAAAACTAAAGATGCTGGCAACGAGGACCCTGCAAGTCCATAGGGCTCCAGATGCCACCTTTCATCTGATACCCAGACCCTGGGCCAATGACTTCATTTTCCCCATGGAAAATGGCCTGCATTTGACGCCTCTCGCCCTGACCAAGAGGGTGGGGCCCAGCAATATATTTGCAATCTTTGCTGGATTTCTCCAAATCTAAAGGTGCCAGTAAGAAGTACCCTGCAAGTCCTTAAAGCCCCAAAGGCCACCTTTCATCTGACACCCAGAGCCTGGGGATAGGACTTCTTCTTCCCATGGGAAATGGCCTCCGTTTGCAGCCCCTCACCCTGGCAGAAAGTGGGGAGCCAAGCTAGAATGACGCAATCTCTGCTGGATTTTTCCAAAAGAAAAGCTGGCAGCAACCTGGACCCTGTAAATACTTAGAGCCTCAAAGGCCACCTTGAACATATTACTGAGACCCTGGGTGAAGGACATTTTTCCCATGGAAAATGGCCTTCAATTTTGGCCATTTGGCCTGGCAGGCAGGGCAGTGTCAAGCGAGAAATTTGCAAACTGTGCTGGATTCTTCCAAAAGGAAAGCTGCCAGCAACTAGGACGCTGCAACTCCTTAGAGCCCCAAAGGCCACCTTTCATCTGACACTCAGACCCTGGGGAAATGACTTCGTTTTCCCATGGAAAATGGCAACCATTTGCAGCCATGTGCCCTGGCCAACAGGGCAATGCCCAGTGAGAAATTTTAAAACTTGGCTGCATTCTTCCACAACTAAAGCTGCCGGCAACAAGGAGCTTGCAAGTCCTTAGATCCCCAAAGGCCACCTTTCATTGATACCCAGACTCTGGAAAAGGCCTTCTTTTCCCCATGGAAAATGGGGTCAGTTTGAGGCCACTCGGCCTGGCCATCTGCATCGTTCCCTGTGGGAAATTGGCAATCTTGGCTGATTTTCTCCAAAACTAAAGATGCTGGCAACGAGGACCCTGCAAGTCCTTCGTTCTCCAAAAGCCACCTTTCATTGATTCCCAGACCCTGGAGACGTGACTTCATTTTCCCCATGGAAAATGGCCTTCAGTTTTGGCCATTTGGCCTGGCAGGCAGGGCAGTGTCAAGCGAGAAATTTGCAAACTGTGCTGGATTCTTCCAAAAGGAAAGCTGCCAGCAATGAGGACGCTGCCAGTCCTTAGAGCCCCAAAAGCCACCTTTCACCTGATACCCAGACCCTGGGCCAATGACTTCATTTTGCCCATGGAAAATGGCCTCCATTTCTGGCCTCTCACCCTGACCAACAGGGTGGGGCCCAGCAAGAAATTTGCAATCGTTGCTGGATTTCTCCAAATCTAAAGCTGCTGCCACTTGTTATTGTTCTATTTCTCTAGAGTCCCATAATGCTGTTATCAGATTTCTAAAGTCCATACCTCCTCGGTGTGTTCTTATGGCTGCAGATCTTCACAGCACAGACGCTTTCTTCTGCATGCTGTTCTTTCCCAGTTCAGGGCTCCTTCAAGGCTCTCCCTGAATGGCTAACCCGCCCCCTTTTATCCCAGTTCTCTTCAATGGTCCCAGCTGCAGCCCATCAAGGACAACCCGGAGCTCTGGGGCAAAGCCTCTATACAGATATTCAAATACAATACATTTCCTCTACTATAGCCAGTAAGTAGTACCCTGCAAGTCCTTAGAGCCCCAAAGGCCACCTTTCATCTGACACTCAGACCCTGGGGAAAGGAACTTCTTTTTCCCATGCAAAATGGCAACTCTTTGCAGCCACGTGCCCTGGCCAACAGGGCAGTGCCCAGTGAGAAATTTTTAACCTTGGCTGGATTCCTCCACAACTAAAGCTGGCAGCAACTAGGAGCTTGCAAGTCCTTAGAGGCCCAAAAGCCACCTTTCATTGATACCCAGACCCTGGGGACATGACTTCATTTTCCCCATGGAAAATTGGTTCAGTTTGAGGACACTCGGCCTGGCCATCGGCATCGTTCCCTGTGTGAAATTTGCAAACTTGGCTGATTTTCTCCAAAACTAAAGCTGCTGGCAACGAGGACCCTGCAAGTCCTTAAGGTCCCAGATGCCACCTTTCATCTGATACCCAGACCCTGGGCCAATGACTTCATTTTCCCCATGGAAAATGGCCTCCATTTCTGGCCTCTCGCCCTGAGCAATAGTGTCGGGTCCAGCAAGAAATTTGAAATCTTTGCTGCATTTCTCAAAATATAAAGCTCCCAGTGAGAAGTAATCTGCAAGTCCTTTGAGCTCCAAAAGCCACCTTTCATTGATTCCTAGACCCTGGAGACGTGACTTCATTTTCCCCATGGAAAATGGGGTCATTTTGAGGTTGCTCGACCTGGCCATCTGCATCGTTCCCTGTGGGAAATTGGCAAACTTGGCTGATTTTCTCCAAAACTAAAGATGCTGGCAACGAGGACCCTGCAAGTCCTTAGGGCTCCAGATGCCACCTTTCATCTGATACCCAGACCCTGGGCCAATGACTTCATTTTCCCCATGGAAAATGGCCTCCATTTGACGCCTCTCGCCCTGACCAAGAGGGTGGGGCCCAGCAATATATTTGCAATCTTTGATGGATTTCTCCAAATCTAAAGGTGCCAGTAAGAAGTACCCTGCAAGTCCTTAAAGCCCCAAAGGCCACCTTTCATCTGACACCCAGGCCCTTGGGATAGGACTTCTTCTTCCCATGGGAAATGGCCTCCGTTTGCAGCCCCTCACCCTGGCAGAAAGTGGGGAGCCAAGCTAGAATGACGCAATCTCTGCCGGATTTTCCAAAAGAAAAGCTGGCAGCAACCTGGACCCTGTAAATACTTAGAGCCTCAAAGGCCACCTTGAACATATTACTGAGACCCTGGGTGAAGGACATTTTTCCCATGGAAAATGGCCTTCAGTTTTGGCCATTTGGCCTGGCAGGCAGGGCAGTGTCAAGCGAGAAATTTGCAAACTGTGCTGGATTCTTCCAAAAGGAAAGCTGCCAGCAATGAGGACGCTGCCAGTCCTTAGAGCCCCAAAAGCCACCTTTCACCTGATACCCAGACCCTGGGCCAATGACTTCATTTTGCCCATGGAAAATGGCCTCCATTTCTGGCCTCTCACCCTGACCAACAGGGTGGGGCCCAGCAAGAAATTTGCAATCGTTGCTGGATTTCTCCAAATCTAAAGCTGCTGCCACTTGTTATTGTTCTATTTCTCTAGAGTCCCATAATGCTGTTATCAGATTTCTAAAGTCCATACCTCCTCGGTGTGTTCTTATGGCTGCAGATCTTCACAGCACAGACGCTTTCTTCTGCATGCTGTTCTTTCCCAGTTCAGGGCTCCTTCAAGGCTCTCCCTGAATGGCTAACCCGCCCCCTTTTATCCCAGTTCTCTTCAATGGTCCCAGCTGCAGCCCATCAAGGACAACCCGGAGCTCTGGGGCAAAGCCTCTATACAGATATTCAAATACAATACATTTCCTCTACTATAGCCAGTAAGTAGTACCCTGCAAGTCCTTAGAGCCCCAAAGGCCACCTTTCATCTGACACTCAGACCCTGGGGAAAGGAACTTCTTTTTCCCATGCAAAATGGCAACTCTTTGCAGCCACGTGCCCTGGCCAACAGGGCAGTGCCCAGTGAGAAATTTTTAACCTTGGCTGGATTCCTCCACAACTAAAGCTGGCAGCAACTAGGAGCTTGCAAGTCCTTAGAGGCCCAAAAGCCACCTTTCATTGATACCCAGACCCTGGGGACATGACTTCATTTTCCCCATGGAAAATTGGTTCAGTTTGAGGACACTCGGCCTGGCCATCGGCATCGTTCCCTGTGTGAAATTTGCAAACTTGGCTGATTTTCTCCAAAACTAAAGCTGCTGGCAACGAGGACCCTGCAAGTCCTTAAGGTCCCAGATGCCACCTTTCATCTGATACCCAGACCCTGGGCCAATGACTTCATTTTCCCCATGGAAAATGGCCTCCATTTCTGGCCTCTCGCCCTGAGCAATAGTGTCGGGTCCAGCAAGAAATTTGAAATCTTTGCTGCATTTCTCAAAATATAAAGCTCCCAGTGAGAAGTAATCTGCAAGTCCTTTGAGCTCCAAAAGCCACCTTTCATTGATTCCTAGACCCTGGAGACGTGACTTCATTTTCCCCATGGAAAATGGGGTCATTTTGAGGTTGCTCGACCTGGCCATCTGCATCGTTCCCTGTGGGAAATTGGCAAACTTGGCTGATTTTCTCCAAAACTAAAGATGCTGGCAACGAGGACCCTGCAAGTCCATAGGGCTCCAGATGCCACCTTTCATCTGATACCCAGACCCTGGGCCAATGACTTCATTTTCCCCATGGAAAATGGCCTCCATTTGACGCCTCTCGCCCTGACCAAGAGGGTGGGGCCCAGCAATATATTTGCAATCTTTGCTGGATTTCTCCAAATCTAAAGGTGCCAGTAAGAAGTACCCTGCAAGTCCTCAAAGCCCCAAAGGCCACCTTTCATCTGACACCCAGAGCCTGGGGATAGGACTTCTTCTTCCCATGGGAAATGGCCTCCGTTTGCAGCCCCTCACCCTGGCAGAAAGTGGGGAGCCAAGCTAGAATGACGCAATCTCTGCTGGATTTTTCCAAAAGAAAAGCTGGCAGCAACCTGGACCCTGTAAATACTTAGAGCCTCAAAGGCCACCTTGAACATATTACTGAGACCCTGGGTGAAGGACATTTTTCCCATGGAAAATGGCCTTCAATTTTGGCCATTTGGCCTGGCAGGCAGGGCAGTGTCAAGCGAGAAATTTGCAAACTGTGCTGGATTCTTCCAAAAGGAAAGCTGCCAGCAACTAGGACGCTGCAACTCCTTAGAGCCCCAAAAGCCACCTTTCATCTGCCACTCAGACCCTGGGGAAATGACTTCGTTTTCCCATGGAAAATGGCAACCATTTGCAGCCATGTGCCCTGGCCAACAGGGCAATGCCCAGTGAGAAATTTTAAAACTTGGCTGCATTCTTCCACAACTAAAGCTGCCGGCAACAAGGAGCTTGCAAGTCCTTAGATCCCCAAAGGCCACCTTTCATTGATACCCAGACTCTGGAAAAGGCCTTCTTTTCCCCATGGAAAATGGGGTCAGTTTGAGGCCACTCGCCCTGGCCATCTGCATCGTTCCCTGTGGGAAATTGGCAAACTTGGATGATTTTCTCCAAAACTAAAGATGCTGGCAACGAGGACCCTGCAAGTCCTTCGTGCTCCAAAAGCCACCTTTCATTGATTCCCAGACCCTGGAGACGTGACTTCATTTTCCCCATGGAAAATGGGGTCAGTTTGAGGCCACTTGCCCTGGCCATCTGCATCGTTCCCTGTGGGAAATTGGCAAACTTGGCTGATTTTCTCCAAAACTATAGCACTGGCAACGAGGACCCTGCAAGTCCTTAGGGCTCCAGATGCCACCTTTCATCTGATACCCAGACCCTGGGCCAATGACTTCATTTTCCCCATGGAAAATGGCCTCCATTTGACGCCTCTCGCCCTGACCAAGAGGGTGGGGCCCAGCAATATATTTGCAATCTTTGATGGATTTCTCCAAATCTAAAGGTGCCAGTAAGAAGTACCCTGCAAGTCCTTAAAGCCCCAAAGGCCACCTTTCATCTGACACCCAGGCCCTTGGGATAGGACTTCTTCTTCCCATGGGAAATGGCCTCCGTTTGCAGCCCCTCACCCTGGCAGAAAGTGGGGAGCCAAGCTAGAATGACGCAATCTCTGCCGGATTTTCCAAAAGAAAAGCTGGCAGCAACCTGGACCCTGTAAATACTTAGAGCCTCAAAGGCCACCTTGAACATATTACTGAGACCCTGGGTGAAGGACATTTTTCCCATGGAAAATGGCCTTCAATTTTGGCCATTTGGCCTGGCAGGCAGGGCAGTGTCAAGCGAGAAATTTGCAAACTGTGCTGGATTCTTCCAAAAGGAAAGCTGCCAGCAATGAGGACGCTGCCAGTCCTTAGAGCCCCAAAAGCCACCTTTCACCTGATACCCAGACCCTGGGCCAATGACTTCATTTTGCCCATGGAAAATGGCCTCCATTTCTGGCCTCTCACCCTGACCAACAGGGTGGGGCCCAGCAAGAAATTTGCAATCGTTGCTGGATTTCTCCAAATCTAAAGCTGCTGCCACTTGTTATTGTTCTATTTCTCTAGAGTCCCATAATGCTGTTATCAGATTTCTAAAGTCCATACCTCCTCGGTGTGTTCTTATGGCTGCAGATCTTCACAGCACAGACGCTTTCTTCTGCATGCTGTTCTTTCCCAGTTCAGGGCTCCTTCAAGGCTCTCCCTGAATGGCTAACCCGCCCCCTTTTATCCCAGTTCTCTTCAATGGTCCCAGCTGCAGCCCATCAAGGACAACCCGGAGCTCTGGGGCAAAGCCTCTATACAGATATTCAAATACAATACATTTCCTCTACTATAGCCAGTAAGTAGTACCCTGCAAGTCCTTAGAGCCCCAAAGGCCACCTTTCATCTGACACTCAGACCCTGGGGAAAGGAACTTCTTTTTCCCATGCAAAATGGCAACTCTTTGCAGCCACGTGCCCTGGCCAACAGGGCAGTGCCCAGTGAGAAATTTTTAACCTTGGCTGGATTCCTCCACAACTAAAGCTGGCAGCAACTAGGAGCTTGCAAGTCCTTAGAGGCCCAAAAGCCACCTTTCATTGATACCCAGACCCTGGGGACATGACTTCATTTTCCCCATGGAAAATTGGTTCAGTTTGAGGACACTCGGCCTGGCCATCAGCATCGTTCCCTGTGTGAAATTTGCAAACTTGGCTGATTTTCTCCAAAACTAAAGCTGCTGGCAACGAGGACCCTGCAAGTCCTTAAGGTCCCAGATGCCACCTTTCATCTGATACCCAGACCCTGGGCCAATGACTTCATTTTCCCCATGGAAAATGGCCTCCATTTCTGGCCTCTCGCCCTGAGCAATAGTGTCGGGTCCAGCAAGAAATTTGAAATCTTTGCTGCATTTCTCAAAATATAAAGCTCCCAGTGAGAAGTAATCTGCAAGTCCTTTGAGCTCCAAAAGCCACCTTTCATTGATTCCTAGACCCTGGAGATGTGACTTCATTTTCCCCATGGAAAATGGGGTCATTTTGAGGTTGCTCGACCTGGCCATCTGCATCATTCCCTGTGGGAAATTGGCAAACTTGGCTGATTTTCTCCAAAACTAAAGATGCTGGCAACGAGGACCCTGCAAGTCCATAGGGCTCCAGATGCCACCTTTCATCTGATACCCAGACCCTGGGCCAATGACTTCATTTTCCCCATGGAAAATGGCCTGCATTTGACGCCTCTCGCCCTGACCAAGAGGGTGGGGCCCAGCAATATATTTGCAATCTTTGCTGGATTTCTCCAAATCTAAAGGTGCCAGTAAGAAGTACCCTGCAAGTCCTTAAAGCCCCAAAGGCCACCTTTCATCTGACACCCAGAGCCTGGGGATAGGACTTCTTCTTCCCATGGGAAATGGCCTCCGTTTGCAGCCCCTCACCCTGGCAGAAAGTGGGGAGCCAAGCTAGAATGACGCAATCTCTGCTGGATTTTTCCAAAAGAAAAGCTGGCAGCAACCTGGACCCTGTAAATACTTAGAGCCTCAAAGGCCACCTTGAACATATTACTGAGACCCTGGGTGAAGGACATTTTTCCCATGGAAAATGGCCTTCAATTTTGGCCATTTGGCCTGGCAGGCAGGGCAGTGTCAAGCGAGAAATTTGCAAACTGTGCTGGATTCTTCCAAAAGGAAAGCTGCCAGCAACTAGGACGCTGCAACTCCTTAGAGCCCCAAAGGCCACCTTTCATCTGACACTCAGACCCTGGGGAAATGACTTCGTTTTCCCATGGAAAATGGCAACCATTTGCAGCCATGTGCCCTGGCCAACAGGGCAATGCCCAGTGAGAAATTTTAAAACTTGGCTGCATTCTTCCACAACTAAAGCTGCCGGCAACAAGGAGCTTGCAAGTCCTTAGATCCCCAAAGGCCACCTTTCATTGATACCCAGACTCTGGAAAAGGCCTTCTTTTCCCCATGGAAAATGGGGTCAGTTTGAGGCCACTCGGCCTGGCCATCTGCATCGTTCCCTGTGGGAAATTGGCAATCTTGGCTGATTTTCTCCAAAACTAAAGATGCTGGCAACGAGGACCCTGCAAGTCCTTCGTTCTCCAAAAGCCACCTTTCATTGATTCCCAGACCCTGGAGACGTGACTTCATTTTCCCCATGGAAAATGGCCTTCAGTTTTGGCCATTTGGCCTGGCAGGCAGGGCAGTGTCAAGCGAGAAATTTGCAAACTGTGCTGGATTCTTCCAAAAGGAAAGCTGCCAGCAATGAGGACGCTGCCAGTCCTTAGAGCCCCAAAAGCCACCTTTCACCTGATACCCAGACCCTGGGCCAATGACTTCATTTTGCCCATGGAAAATGGCCTCCATTTCTGGCCTCTCACCCTGACCAACAGGGTGGGGCCCAGCAAGAAATTTGCAATCGTTGCTGGATTTCTCCAAATCTAAAGCTGCTGCCACTTGTTATTGTTCTATTTCTCTAGAGTCCCATAATGCTGTTATCAGATTTCTAAAGTCCATACCTCCTCGGTGTGTTCTTATGGCTGCAGATCTTCACAGCACAGACGCTTTCTTCTGCATGCTGTTCTTTCCCAGTTCAGGGCTCCTTCAAGGCTCTCCCTGAATGGCTAACCCGCCCCCTTTTATCCCAGTTCTCTTCAATGGTCCCAGCTGCAGCCCATCAAGGACAACCCGGAGCTCTGGGGCAAAGCCTCTATACAGATATTCAAATACAATACATTTCCTCTACTATAGCCAGTAAGTAGTACCCTGCAAGTCCTTAGAGCCCCAAAGGCCACCTTTCATCTGACACTCAGACCCTGGGGAAAGGAACTTCTTTTTCCCATGCAAAATGGCAACTCTTTGCAGCCACGTGCCCTGGCCAACAGGGCAGTGCCCAGTGAGAAATTTTTAACCTTGGCTGGATTCCTCCACAACTAAAGCTGGCAGCAACTAGGAGCTTGCAAGTCCTTAGAGGCCCAAAAGCCACCTTTCATTGATACCCAGACCCTGGGGACATGACTTCATTTTCCCCATGGAAAATTGGTTCAGTTTGAGGACACTCGGCCTGGCCATCGGCATCGTTCCCTGTGTGAAATTTGCAAACTTGGCTGATTTTCTCCAAAACTAAAGCTGCTGGCAACGAGGACCCTGCAAGTCCTTAAGGTCCCAGATGCCACCTTTCATCTGATACCCAGACCCTGGGCCAATGACTTCATTTTCCCCATGGAAAATGGCCTCCATTTCTGGCCTCTCGCCCTGAGCAATAGTGTCGGGTCCAGCAAGAAATTTGAAATCTTTGCTGCATTTCTCAAAATATAAAGCTCCCAGTGAGAAGTAATCTGCAAGTCCTTTGAGCTCCAAAAGCCACCTTTCATTGATTCCTAGACCCTGGAGACGTGACTTCATTTTCCCCATGGAAAATGGGGTCATTTTGAGGTTGCTCGACCTGGCCATCTGCATCGTTCCCTGTGGGAAATTGGCAAACTTGGCTGATTTTCTCCAAAACTAAAGATGCTGGCAACGAGGACCCTGCAAGTCCTTAGGGCTCCAGATGCCACCTTTCATCTGATACCCAGACCCTGGGCCAATGACTTCATTTTCCCCATGGAAAATGGCCTCCATTTGACGCCTCTCGCCCTGACCAAGAGGGTGGGGCCCAGCAATATATTTGCAATCTTTGATGGATTTCTCCAAATCTAAAGGTGCCAGTAAGAAGTACCCTGCAAGTCCTTAAAGCCCCAAAGGCCACCTTTCATCTGACACCCAGGCCCTTGGGATAGGACTTCTTCTTCCCATGGGAAATGGCCTCCGTTTGCAGCCCCTCACCCTGGCAGAAAGTGGGGAGCCAAGCTAGAATGACGCAATCTCTGCCGGATTTTCCAAAAGAAAAGCTGGCAGCAACCTGGACCCTGTAAATACTTAGAGCCTCAAAGGCCACCTTGAACATATTACTGAGACCCTGGGTGAAGGACATTTTTCCCATGGAAAATGGCCTTCAGTTTTGGCCATTTGGCCTGGCAGGCAGGGCAGTGTCAAGCGAGAAATTTGCAAACTGTGCTGGATTCTTCCAAAAGGAAAGCTGCCAGCAATGAGGACGCTGCCAGTCCTTAGAGCCCCAAAAGCCACCTTTCACCTGATACCCAGACCCTGGGCCAATGACTTCATTTTGCCCATGGAAAATGGCCTCCATTTCTGGCCTCTCACCCTGACCAACAGGGTGGGGCCCAGCAAGAAATTTGCAATCGTTGCTGGATTTCTCCAAATCTAAAGCTGCTGCCACTTGTTATTGTTCTATTTCTCTAGAGTCCCATAATGCTGTTATCAGATTTCTAAAGTCCATACCTCCTCGGTGTGTTCTTATGGCTGCAGATCTTCACAGCACAGACGCTTTCTTCTGCATGCTGTTCTTTCCCAGTTCAGGGCTCCTTCAAGGCTCTCCCTGAATGGCTAACCCGCCCCCTTTTATCCCAGTTCTCTTCAATGGTCCCAGCTGCAGCCCATCAAGGACAACCCGGAGCTCTGGGGCAAAGCCTCTATACAGATATTCAAATACAATACATTTCCTCTACTATAGCCAGTAAGTAGTACCCTGCAAGTCCTTAGAGCCCCAAAGGCCACCTTTCATCTGACACTCAGACCCTGGGGAAAGGAACTTCTTTTTCCCATGCAAAATGGCAACTCTTTGCAGCCACGTGCCCTGGCCAACAGGGCAGTGCCCAGTGAGAAATTTTTAACCTTGGCTGGATTCCTCCACAACTAAAGCTGGCAGCAACTAGGAGCTTGCAAGTCCTTAGAGGCCCAAAAGCCACCTTTCATTGATACCCAGACCCTGGGGACATGACTTCATTTTCCCCATGGAAAATTGGTTCAGTTTGAGGACACTCGGCCTGGCCATCGGCATCGTTCCCTGTGTGAAATTTGCAAACTTGGCTGATTTTCTCCAAAACTAAAGCTGCTGGCAACGAGGACCCTGCAAGTCCTTAAGGTCCCAGATGCCACCTTTCATCTGATACCCAGACCCTGGGCCAATGACTTCATTTTCCCCATGGAAAATGGCCTCCATTTCTGGCCTCTCGCCCTGAGCAATAGTGTCGGGTCCAGCAAGAAATTTGAAATCTTTGCTGCATTTCTCAAAATATAAAGCTCCCAGTGAGAAGTAATCTGCAAGTCCTTTGAGCTCCAAAAGCCACCTTTCATTGATTCCTAGACCCTGGAGACGTGACTTCATTTTCCCCATGGAAAATGGGGTCATTTTGAGGTTGCTCGACCTGGCCATCTGCATCGTTCCCTGTGGGAAATTGGCAAACTTGGCTGATTTTCTCCAAAACTAAAGATGCTGGCAACGAGGACCCTGCAAGTCCATAGGGCTCCAGATGCCACCTTTCATCTGATACCCAGACCCTGGGCCAATGACTTCATTTTCCCCATGGAAAATGGCCTCCATTTGACGCCTCTCGCCCTGACCAAGAGGGTGGGGCCCAGCAATATATTTGCAATCTTTGCTGGATTTCTCCAAATCTAAAGGTGCCAGTAAGAAGTACCCTGCAAGTCCTCAAAGCCCCAAAGGCCACCTTTCATCTGACACCCAGAGCCTGGGGATAGGACTTCTTCTTCCCATGGGAAATGGCCTCCGTTTGCAGCCCCTCACCCTGGCAGAAAGTGGGGAGCCAAGCTAGAATGACGCAATCTCTGCTGGATTTTTCCAAAAGAAAAGCTGGCAGCAACCTGGACCCTGTAAATACTTAGAGCCTCAAAGGCCACCTTGAACATATTACTGAGACCCTGGGTGAAGGACATTTTTCCCATGGAAAATGGCCTTCAATTTTGGCCATTTGGCCTGGCAGGCAGGGCAGTGTCAAGCGAGAAATTTGCAAACTGTGCTGGATTCTTCCAAAAGGAAAGCTGCCAGCAACTAGGACGCTGCAACTCCTTAGAGCCCCAAAAGCCACCTTTCATCTGCCACTCAGACCCTGGGGAAATGACTTCGTTTTCCCATGGAAAATGGCAACCATTTGCAGCCATGTGCCCTGGCCAACAGGGCAATGCCCAGTGAGAAATTTTAAAACTTGGCTGCATTCTTCCACAACTAAAGCTGCCGGCAACAAGGAGCTTGCAAGTCCTTAGATCCCCAAAGGCCACCTTTCATTGATACCCAGACTCTGGAAAAGGCCTTCTTTTCCCCATGGAAAATGGGGTCAGTTTGAGGCCACTCGCCCTGGCCATCTGCATCGTTCCCTGTGGGAAATTGGCAAACTTGGATGATTTTCTCCAAAACTAAAGATGCTGGCAACGAGGACCCTGCAAGTCCTTCGTGCTCCAAAAGCCACCTTTCATTGATTCCCAGACCCTGGAGACGTGACTTCATTTTCCCCATGGAAAATGGGGTCAGTTTGAGGCCACTTGCCCTGGCCATCTGCATCGTTCCCTGTGGGAAATTGGCAAACTTGGCTGATTTTCTCCAAAACTATAGCACTGGCAACGAGGACCCTGCAAGTCCTTAGGGCTCCAGATGCCACCTTTCATCTGATACCCAGACCCTGGGCCAATGACTTCATTTTCCCCATGGAAAATGGCCTCCATTTGACGCCTCTCGCCCTGACCAAGAGGGTGGGGCCCAGCAATATATTTGCAATCTTTGATGGATTTCTCCAAATCTAAAGGTGCCAGTAAGAAGTACCCTGCAAGTCCTTAAAGCCCCAAAGGCCACCTTTCATCTGACACCCAGGCCCTTGGGATAGGACTTCTTCTTCCCATGGGAAATGGCCTCCGTTTGCAGCCCCTCACCCTGGCAGAAAGTGGGGAGCCAAGCTAGAATGACGCAATCTCTGCCGGATTTTCCAAAAGAAAAGCTGGCAGCAACCTGGACCCTGTAAATACTTAGAGCCTCAAAGGCCACCTTGAACATATTACTGAGACCCTGGGTGAAGGACATTTTTCCCATGGAAAATGGCCTTCAATTTTGGCCATTTGGCCTGGCAGGCAGGGCAGTGTCAAGCGAGAAATTTGCAAACTGTGCTGGATTCTTCCAAAAGGAAAGCTGCCAGCAATGAGGACGCTGCCAGTCCTTAGAGCCCCAAAAGCCACCTTTCACCTGATACCCAGACCCTGGGCCAATGACTTCATTTTGCCCATGGAAAATGGCCTCCATTTCTGGCCTCTCACCCTGACCAACAGGGTGGGGCCCAGCAAGAAATTTGCAATCGTTGCTGGATTTCTCCAAATCTAAAGCTGCTGCCACTTGTTATTGTTCTATTTCTCTAGAGTCCCATAATGCTGTTATCAGATTTCTAAAGTCCATACCTCCTCGGTGTGTTCTTATGGCTGCAGATCTTCACAGCACAGACGCTTTCTTCTGCATGCTGTTCTTTCCCAGTTCAGGGCTCCTTCAAGGCTCTCCCTGAATGGCTAACCCGCCCCCTTTTATCCCAGTTCTCTTCAATGGTCCCAGCTGCAGCCCATCAAGGACAACCCGGAGCTCTGGGGCAAAGCCTCTATACAGATATTCAAATACAATACATTTCCTCTACTATAGCCAGTAAGTAGTACCCTGCAAGTCCTTAGAGCCCCAAAGGCCACCTTTCATCTGACACTCAGACCCTGGGGAAAGGAACTTCTTTTTCCCATGCAAAATGGCAACTCTTTGCAGCCACGTGCCCTGGCCAACAGGGCAGTGCCCAGTGAGAAATTTTTAACCTTGGCTGGATTCCTCCACAACTAAAGCTGGCAGCAACTAGGAGCTTGCAAGTCCTTAGAGGCCCAAAAGCCACCTTTCATTGATACCCAGACCCTGGGGACATGACTTCATTTTCCCCATGGAAAATTGGTTCAGTTTGAGGACACTCGGCCTGGCCATCAGCATCGTTCCCTGTGTGAAATTTGCAAACTTGGCTGATTTTCTCCAAAACTAAAGCTGCTGGCAACGAGGACCCTGCAAGTCCTTAAGGTCCCAGATGCCACCTTTCATCTGATACCCAGACCCTGGGCCAATGACTTCATTTTCCCCATGGAAAATGGCCTCCATTTCTGGCCTCTCGCCCTGAGCAATAGTGTCGGGTCCAGCAAGAAATTTGA
Organism: Agelaius phoeniceus; assembly: GCF_051311805.1. Taxonomy (NCBI): domain Eukaryota; kingdom Metazoa; phylum Chordata; class Aves; order Passeriformes; family Icteridae; genus Agelaius; species Agelaius phoeniceus. The sequence continues at coordinate 128,429 of NW_027509866.1, forward strand.
AATCTTTGCTGCATTTCTCAAAATATAAAGCTCCCAGTGAGAAGTAATCTGCAAGTCCTTTGAGCTCCAAAAGCCACCTTTCATTGATTCCTAGACCCTGGAGATGTGACTTCATTTTCCCCATGGAAAATGGGGTCATTTTGAGGTTGCTCGACCTGGCCATCTGCATCATTCCCTGTGGGAAATTGGCAAACTTGGCTGATTTTCTCCAAAACTAAAGATGCTGGCAACGAGGACCCTGCAAGTCCATAGGGCTCCAGATGCCACCTTTCATCTGATACCCAGACCCTGGGCCAATGACTTCATTTTCCCCATGGAAAATGGCCTGCATTTGACGCCTCTCGCCCTGACCAAGAGGGTGGGGCCCAGCAATATATTTGCAATCTTTGCTGGATTTCTCCAAATCTAAAGGTGCCAGTAAGAAGTACCCTGCAAGTCCTTAAAGCCCCAAAGGCCACCTTTCATCTGACACCCAGAGCCTGGGGATAGGACTTCTTCTTCCCATGGGAAATGGCCTCCGTTTGCAGCCCCTCACCCTGGCAGAAAGTGGGGAGCCAAGCTAGAATGACGCAATCTCTGCTGGATTTTTCCAAAAGAAAAGCTGGCAGCAACCTGGACCCTGTAAATACTTAGAGCCTCAAAGGCCACCTTGAACATATTACTGAGACCCTGGGTGAAGGACATTTTTCCCATGGAAAATGGCCTTCAATTTTGGCCATTTGGCCTGGCAGGCAGGGCAGTGTCAAGCGAGAAATTTGCAAACTGTGCTGGATTCTTCCAAAAGGAAAGCTGCCAGCAACTAGGACGCTGCAACTCCTTAGAGCCCCAAAGGCCACCTTTCATCTGCCACTCAGACCCTGGGGAAATGACTTCGTTTTCCCATGGAAAATGGCAACCATTTGCAGCCATGTGCCCTGGCCAACAGGGCAATGCCCAGTGAGAAATTTTAAAACTTGGCTGCATTCTTCCACAACTAAAGCTGCCGGCAACAAGGAGCTTGCAAGTCCTTAGATCCCCAAAGGCCACCTTTCATTGATACCCAGACTCTGGAAAAGGCCTTCTTTTCCCCATGGAAAATGGGGTCAGTTTGAGGCCACTCGGCCTGGCCATCTGCATCGTTCCCTGTGGGAAATTGGCAATCTTGGCTGATTTTCTCCAAAACTAAAGATGCTGGCAACGAGGACCCTGCAAGTCCTTCGTTCTCCAAAAGCCACCTTTCATTGATTCCCAGACCCTGGAGACGTGACTTCATTTTCCCCATGGAAAATGGCCTTCAGTTTTGGCCATTTGGCCTGGCAGGCAGGGCAGTGTCAAGCGAGAAATTTGCAAACTGTGCTGGATTCTTCCAAAAGGAAAGCTGCCAGCAATGAGGACGCTGCCAGTCCTTAGAGCCCCAAAAGCCACCTTTCACCTGATACCCAGACCCTGGGCCAATGACTTCATTTTGCCCATGGAAAATGGCCTCCATTTCTGGCCTCTCACCCTGACCAACAGGGTGGGGCCCAGCAAGAAATTTGCAATCGTTGCTGGATTTCTCCAAATCTAAAGCTGCTGCCACTTGTTATTGTTCTATTTCTCTAGAGTCCCATAATGCTGTTATCAGATTTCTAAAGTCCATACCTCCTCGGTGTGTTCTTATGGCTGCAGATCTTCACAGCACAGACGCTTTCTTCTGCATGCTGTTCTTTCCCAGTTCAGGGCTCCTTCAAGGCTCTCCCTGAATGGCTAACCCGCCCCCTTTTATCCCAGTTCTCTTCAATGGTCCCAGCTGCAGCCCATCAAGGACAACCCGGAGCTCTGGGGCAAAGCCTCTATACAGATATTCAAATACAATACATTTCCTCTACTATAGCCAGTAAGTAGTACCCTGCAAGTCCTTAGAGCCCCAAAGGCCACCTTTCATCTGACACTCAGACCCTGGGGAAAGGAACTTCTTTTTCCCATGCAAAATGGCAACTCTTTGCAGCCACGTGCCCTGGCCAACAGGGCAGTGCCCAGTGAGAAATTTTTAACCTTGGCTGGATTCCTCCACAACTAAAGCTGGCAGCAACTAGGAGCTTGCAAGTCCTTAGAGGCCCAAAAGCCACCTTTCATTGATACCCAGACCCTGGGGACATGACTTCATTTTCCCCATGGAAAATTGGTTCAGTTTGAGGACACTCGGCCTGGCCATCAGCATCGTTCCCTGTGTGAAATTTGCAAACTTGGCTGATTTTCTCCAAAACTAAAGCTGCTGGCAACGAGGACCCTGCAAGTCCTTAAGGTCCCAGATGCCACCTTTCATCTGATACCCAGACCCTGGGCCAATGACTTCATTTTCCCCATGGAAAATGGCCTCCATTTCTGGCCTCTCGCCCTGAGCAATAGTGTCGGGTCCAGCAAGAAATTTGAAATCTTTGCTGCATTTCTCAAAATATAAAGCTCCCAGTGAGAAGTAATCTGCAAGTCCTTTGAGCTCCAAAAGCCACCTTTCATTGATTCCTAGACCCTGGAGATGTGACTTCATTTTCCCCATGGAAAATGGGGTCATTTTGAGGTTGCTCGACCTGGCCATCTGCATCATTCCCTGTGGGAAATTGGCAAACTTGGCTGATTTTCTCCAAAACTAAAGATGCTGGCAACGAGGACCCTGCAAGTCCATAGGGCTCCAGATGCCACCTTTCATCTGATACCCAGACCCTGGGCCAATGACTTCATTTTCCCCATGGAAAATGGCCTGCATTTGACGCCTCTCGCCCTGACCAAGAGGGTGGGGCCCAGCAATATATTTGCAATCTTTGCTGGATTTCTCCAAATCTAAAGGTGCCAGTAAGAAGTACCCTGCAAGTCCTTAAAGCCCCAAAGGCCACCTTTCATCTGACACCCAGAGCCTGGGGATAGGACTTCTTCTTCCCATGGGAAATGGCCTCCGTTTGCAGCCCCTCACCCTGGCAGAAAGTGGGGAGCCAAGCTAGAATGACGCAATCTCTGCTGGATTTTTCCAAAAGAAAAGCTGGCAGCAACCTGGACCCTGTAAATACTTAGAGCCTCAAAGGCCACCTTGAACATATTACTGAGACCCTGGGTGAAGGACATTTTTCCCATGGAAAATGGCCTTCAATTTTGGCCATTTGGCCTGGCAGGCAGGGCAGTGTCAAGCGAGAAATTTGCAAACTGTGCTGGATTCTTCCAAAAGGAAAGCTGCCAGCAACTAGGACGCTGCAACTCCTTAGAGCCCCAAAGGCCACCTTTCATCTGACACTCAGACCCTGGGGAAATGACTTCGTTTTCCCATGGAAAATGGCAACCATTTGCAGCCATGTGCCCTGGCCAACAGGGCAATGCCCAGTGAGAAATTTTAAAACTTGGCTGCATTCTTCCACAACTAAAGCTGCCGGCAACAAGGAGCTTGCAAGTCCTTAGATCCCCAAAGGCCACCTTTCATTGATACCCAGACTCTGGAAAAGGCCTTCTTTTCCCCATGGAAAATGGGGTCAGTTTGAGGCCACTCGCCCTGGCCATCTGCATCGTTCCCTGTGGGAAATTGGCAATCTTGGCTGATTTTCTCCAAAACTAAAGATGCTGGCAACGAGGACCCTGCAAGTCCTTCGTTCTCCAAAAGCCACCTTTCATTGATTCCCAGACCCTGGAGACGTGACTTCATTTTCCCCATGGAAAATGGCCTTCAGTTTTGGCCATTTGGCCTGGCAGGCAGGGCAGTGTCAAGCGAGAAATTTGCAAACTGTGCTGGATTCTTCCAAAAGGAAAGCTGCCAGCAATGAGGACGCTGCCAGTCCTTAGAGCCCCAAAAGCCACCTTTCACCTGATACCCAGACCCTGGGCCAATGACTTCATTTTGCCCATGGAAAATGGCCTCCATTTCTGGCCTCTCACCCTGACCAACAGGGTGGGGCCCAGCAAGAAATTTGCAATCGTTGCTGGATTTCTCCAAATCTAAAGCTGCTGCCACTTGTTATTGTTCTATTTCTCTAGAGTCCCATAATGCTGTTATCAGATTTCTAAAGTCCATACCTCCTCGGTGTGTTCTTATGGCTGCAGATCTTCACAGCACAGACGCTTTCTTCTGCATGCTGTTCTTTCCCAGTTCAGGGCTCCTTCAAGGCTCTCCCTGAATGGCTAACCCGCCCCCTTTTATCCCAGTTCTCTTCAATGGTCCCAGCTGCAGCCCATCAAGGACAACCCGGAGCTCTGGGGCAAAGCCTCTATACAGATATTCAAATACAATAAATTTCCTCTACTATAGCCAGTAAGTAGTACCCTGCAAGTCCTTAGAGCCCCAAAGGCCACCTTTCATCTGACACTCAGACCCTGGGGAAAGGAACTTCTTTTTCCCATGCAAAATGGCAACTCTTTGCAGCCACGTGCCCTGGCCAACAGGGCAGTGCCCAGTGAGAAATTTTTAACCTTGGCTGGATTCCTCCACAACTAAAGCTGGCAGCAACTAGGAGCTTGCAAGTCCTTAGAGGCCCAAAAGCCACCTTTCATTGATACCCAGACCCTGGGGACATGACTTCATTTTCCCCATGGAAAATTGGTTCAGTTTGAGGACACTCGGCCTGGCCATCGGCATCGTTCCCTGTGTGAAATTTGCAAACTTGGCTGATTTTCTCCAAAACTAAAGCTGCTGGCAACGAGGACCCTGCAAGTCCTTAAGGTCCCAGATGCCACCTTTCATCTGATACCCAGACCCTGGGCCAATGACTTCATTTTCCCCATGGAAAATGGCCTCCATTTCTGGCCTCTCGCCCTGAGCAATAGTGTCGGGTCCAGCAAGAAATTTGAAATCTTTGCTGCATTTCTCAAAATATAAAGCTCCCAGTGAGAAGTAATCTGCAAGTCCTTTGAGCTCCAAAAGCCACCTTTCATTGATTCCTAGACCCTGGAGACGTGACTTCATTTTCCCCATGGAAAATGGGGTCATTTTGAGGTTGCTCGACCTGGCCATCTGCATCGTTCCCTGTGGGAAATTGGCAAACTTGGCTGATTTTCTCCAAAACTAAAGATGCTGGCAACGAGGACCCTGCAAGTCCTTAGGGCTCCAGATGCCACCTTTCATCTGATACCCAGACCCTGGGCCAATGACTTCATTTTCCCCATGGAAAATGGCCTCCATTTGACGCCTCTCGCCCTGACCAAGAGGGTGGGGCCCAGCAATATATTTGCAATCTTTGATGGATTTCTCCAAATCTAAAGGTGCCAGTAAGAAGTACCCTGCAAGTCCTTAAAGCCCCAAAGGCCACCTTTCATCTGACACCCAGGCCCTTGGGATAGGACTTCTTCTTCCCATGGGAAATGGCCTCCGTTTGCAGCCCCTCACCCTGGCAGAAAGTGGGGAGCCAAGCTAGAATGACGCAATCTCTGCCGGATTTTCCAAAAGAAAAGCTGGCAGCAACCTGGACCCTGTAAATACTTAGAGCCTCAAAGGCCACCTTGAACATATTACTGAGACCCTGGGTGAAGGACATTTTTCCCATGGAAAATGGCCTTCAGTTTTGGCCATTTGGCCTGGCAGGCAGGGCAGTGTCAAGCGAGAAATTTGCAAACTGTGCTGGATTCTTCCAAAAGGAAAGCTGCCAGCAATGAGGACGCTGCCAGTCCTTAGAGCCCCAAAAGCCACCTTTCACCTGATACCCAGACCCTGGGCCAATGACTTCATTTTGCCCATGGAAAATGGCCTCCATTTCTGGCCTCTCACCCTGACCAACAGGGTGGGGCCCAGCAAGAAATTTGCAATCGTTGCTGGATTTCTCCAAATCTAAAGCTGCTGCCACTTGTTATTGTTCTATTTCTCTAGAGTCCCATAATGCTGTTATCAGATTTCTAAAGTCCATACCTCCTCGGTGTGTTCTTATGGCTGCAGATCTTCACAGCACAGACGCTTTCTTCTGCATGCTGTTCTTTCCCAGTTCAGGGCTCCTTCAAGGCTCTCCCTGAATGGCTAACCCGCCCCCTTTTATCCCAGTTCTCTTCAATGGTCCCAGCTGCAGCCCATCAAGGACAACCCGGAGCTCTGGGGCAAAGCCTCTATACAGATATTCAAATACAATACATTTCCTCTACTATAGCCAGTAAGTAGTACCCTGCAAGTCCTTAGAGCCCCAAAGGCCACCTTTCATCTGACACTCAGACCCTGGGGAAAGGAACTTCTTTTTCCCATGCAAAATGGCAACTCTTTGCAGCCACGTGCCCTGGCCAACAGGGCAGTGCCCAGTGAGAAATTTTTAACCTTGGCTGGATTCCTCCACAACTAAAGCTGGCAGCAACTAGGAGCTTGCAAGTCCTTAGAGGCCCAAAAGCCACCTTTCATTGATACCCAGACCCTGGGGACATGACTTCATTTTCCCCATGGAAAATTGGTTCAGTTTGAGGACACTCGGCCTGGCCATCGGCATCGTTCCCTGTGTGAAATTTGCAAACTTGGCTGATTTTCTCCAAAACTAAAGCTGCTGGCAACGAGGACCCTGCAAGTCCTTAAGGTCCCAGATGCCACCTTTCATCTGATACCCAGACCCTGGGCCAATGACTTCATTTTCCCCATGGAAAATGGCCTCCATTTCTGGCCTCTCGCCCTGAGCAATAGTGTCGGGTCCAGCAAGAAATTTGAAATCTTTGCTGCATTTCTCAAAATATAAAGCTCCCAGTGAGAAGTAATCTGCAAGTCCTTTGAGCTCCAAAAGCCACCTTTCATTGATTCCTAGACCCTGGAGACGTGACTTCATTTTCCCCATGGAAAATGGGGTCATTTTGAGGTTGCTCGACCTGGCCATCTGCATCGTTCCCTGTGGGAAATTGGCAAACTTGGCTGATTTTCTCCAAAACTAAAGATGCTGGCAACGAGGACCCTGCAAGTCCATAGGGCTCCAGATGCCACCTTTCATCTGATACCCAGACCCTGGGCCAATGACTTCATTTTCCCCATGGAAAATGGCCTCCATTTGACGCCTCTCGCCCTGACCAAGAGGGTGGGGCCCAGCAATATATTTGCAATCTTTGCTGGATTTCTCCAAATCTAAAGGTGCCAGTAAGAAGTACCCTGCAAGTCCTCAAAGCCCCAAAGGCCACCTTTCATCTGACACCCAGAGCCTGGGGATAGGACTTCTTCTTCCCATGGGAAATGGCCTCCGTTTGCAGCCCCTCACCCTGGCAGAAAGTGGGGAGCCAAGCTAGAATGACGCAATCTCTGCTGGATTTTTCCAAAAGAAAAGCTGGCAGCAACCTGGACCCTGTAAATACTTAGAGCCTCAAAGGCCACCTTGAACATATTACTGAGACCCTGGGTGAAGGACATTTTTCCCATGGAAAATGGCCTTCAATTTTGGCCATTTGGCCTGGCAGGCAGGGCAGTGTCAAGCGAGAAATTTGCAAACTGTGCTGGATTCTTCCAAAAGGAAAGCTGCCAGCAACTAGGACGCTGCAACTCCTTAGAGCCCCAAAAGCCACCTTTCATCTGCCACTCAGACCCTGGGGAAATGACTTCGTTTTCCCATGGAAAATGGCAACCATTTGCAGCCATGTGCCCTGGCCAACAGGGCAATGCCCAGTGAGAAATTTTAAAACTTGGCTGCATTCTTCCACAACTAAAGCTGCCGGCAACAAGGAGCTTGCAAGTCCTTAGATCCCCAAAGGCCACCTTTCATTGATACCCAGACTCTGGAAAAGGCCTTCTTTTCCCCATGGAAAATGGGGTCAGTTTGAGGCCACTCGCCCTGGCCATCTGCATCGTTCCCTGTGGGAAATTGGCAAACTTGGATGATTTTCTCCAAAACTAAAGATGCTGGCAACGAGGACCCTGCAAGTCCTTCGTGCTCCAAAAGCCACCTTTCATTGATTCCCAGACCCTGGAGACGTGACTTCATTTTCCCCATGGAAAATGGGGTCAGTTTGAGGCCACTTGCCCTGGCCATCTGCATCGTTCCCTGTGGGAAATTGGCAAACTTGGCTGATTTTCTCCAAAACTATAGCACTGGCAACGAGGACCCTGCAAGTCCTTAGGGCTCCAGATGCCACCTTTCATCTGATACCCAGACCCTGGGCCAATGACTTCATTTTCCCCATGGAAAATGGCCTCCATTTGACGCCTCTCGCCCTGACCAAGAGGGTGGGGCCCAGCAATATATTTGCAATCTTTGATGGATTTCTCCAAATCTAAAGGTGCCAGTAAGAAGTACCCTGCAAGTCCTTAAAGCCCCAAAGGCCACCTTTCATCTGACACCCAGGCCCTTGGGATAGGACTTCTTCTTCCCATGGGAAATGGCCTCCGTTTGCAGCCCCTCACCCTGGCAGAAAGTGGGGAGCCAAGCTAGAATGACGCAATCTCTGCCGGATTTTCCAAAAGAAAAGCTGGCAGCAACCTGGACCCTGTAAATACTTAGAGCCTCAAAGGCCACCTTGAACATATTACTGAGACCCTGGGTGAAGGACATTTTTCCCATGGAAAATGGCCTTCAATTTTGGCCATTTGGCCTGGCAGGCAGGGCAGTGTCAAGCGAGAAATTTGCAAACTGTGCTGGATTCTTCCAAAAGGAAAGCTGCCAGCAATGAGGACGCTGCCAGTCCTTAGAGCCCCAAAAGCCACCTTTCACCTGATACCCAGACCCTGGGCCAATGACTTCATTTTGCCCATGGAAAATGGCCTCCATTTCTGGCCTCTCACCCTGACCAACAGGGTGGGGCCCAGCAAGAAATTTGCAATCGTTGCTGGATTTCTCCAAATCTAAAGCTGCTGCCACTTGTTATTGTTCTATTTCTCTAGAGTCCCATAATGCTGTTATCAGATTTCTAAAGTCCATACCTCCTCGGTGTGTTCTTATGGCTGCAGATCTTCACAGCACAGACGCTTTCTTCTGCATGCTGTTCTTTCCCAGTTCAGGGCTCCTTCAAGGCTCTCCCTGAATGGCTAACCCGCCCCCTTTTATCCCAGTTCTCTTCAATGGTCCCAGCTGCAGCCCATCAAGGACAACCCGGAGCTCTGGGGCAAAGCCTCTATACAGATATTCAAATACAATACATTTCCTCTACTATAGCCAGTAAGTAGTACCCTGCAAGTCCTTAGAGCCCCAAAGGCCACCTTTCATCTGACACTCAGACCCTGGGGAAAGGAACTTCTTTTTCCCATGCAAAATGGCAACTCTTTGCAGCCACGTGCCCTGGCCAACAGGGCAGTGCCCAGTGAGAAATTTTTAACCTTGGCTGGATTCCTCCACAACTAAAGCTGGCAGCAACTAGGAGCTTGCAAGTCCTTAGAGGCCCAAAAGCCACCTTTCATTGATACCCAGACCCTGGGGACATGACTTCATTTTCCCCATGGAAAATTGGTTCAGTTTGAGGACACTCGGCCTGGCCATCAGCATCGTTCCCTGTGTGAAATTTGCAAACTTGGCTGATTTTCTCCAAAACTAAAGCTGCTGGCAACGAGGACCCTGCAAGTCCTTAAGGTCCCAGATGCCACCTTTCATCTGATACCCAGACCCTGGGCCAATGACTTCATTTTCCCCATGGAAAATGGCCTCCATTTCTGGCCTCTCGCCCTGAGCAATAGTGTCGGGTCCAGCAAGAAATTTGAAATCTTTGCTGCATTTCTCAAAATATAAAGCTCCCAGTGAGAAGTAATCTGCAAGTCCTTTGAGCTCCAAAAGCCACCTTTCATTGATTCCTAGACCCTGGAGATGTGACTTCATTTTCCCCATGGAAAATGGGGTCATTTTGAGGTTGCTCGACCTGGCCATCTGCATCATTCCCTGTGGGAAATTGGCAAACTTGGCTGATTTTCTCCAAAACTAAAGATGCTGGCAACGAGGACCCTGCAAGTCCATAGGGCTCCAGATGCCACCTTTCATCTGATACCCAGACCCTGGGCCAATGACTTCATTTTCCCCATGGAAAATGGCCTGCATTTGACGCCTCTCGCCCTGACCAAGAGGGTGGGGCCCAGCAATATATTTGCAATCTTTGCTGGATTTCTCCAAATCTAAAGGTGCCAGTAAGAAGTACCCTGCAAGTCCTTAAAGCCCCAAAGGCCACCTTTCATCTGACACCCAGAGCCTGGGGATAGGACTTCTTCTTCCCATGGGAAATGGCCTCCGTTTGCAGCCCCTCACCCTGGCAGAAAGTGGGGAGCCAAGCTAGAATGACGCAATCTCTGCTGGATTTTTCCAAAAGAAAAGCTGGCAGCAACCTGGACCCTGTAAATACTTAGAGCCTCAAAGGCCACCTTGAACATATTACTGAGACCCTGGGTGAAGGACATTTTTCCCATGGAAAATGGCCTTCAATTTTGGCCATTTGGCCTGGCAGGCAGGGCAGTGTCAAGCGAGAAATTTGCAAACTGTGCTGGATTCTTCCAAAAGGAAAGCTGCCAGCAACTAGGACGCTGCAACTCCTTAGAGCCCCAAAGGCCACCTTTCATCTGCCACTCAGACCCTGGGGAAATGACTTCGTTTTCCCATGGAAAATGGCAACCATTTGCAGCCATGTGCCCTGGCCAACAGGGCAATGCCCAGTGAGAAATTTTAAAACTTGGCTGCATTCTTCCACAACTAAAGCTGCCGGCAACAAGGAGCTTGCAAGTCCTTAGATCCCCAAAGGCCACCTTTCATTGATACCCAGACTCTGGAAAAGGCCTTCTTTTCCCCATGGAAAATGGGGTCAGTTTGAGGCCACTCGCCCTGGCCATCTGCATCGTTCCCTGTGGGAAATTGGCAATCTTGGCTGATTTTCTCCAAAACTAAAGATGCTGGCAACGAGGACCCTGCAAGTCCTTCGTTCTCCAAAAGCCACCTTTCATTGATTCCCAGACCCTGGAGACGTGACTTCATTTTCCCCATGGAAAATGGCCTTCAGTTTTGGCCATTTGGCCTGGCAGGCAGGGCAGTGTCAAGCGAGAAATTTGCAAACTGTGCTGGATTCTTCCAAAAGGAAAGCTGCCAGCAATGAGGACGCTGCCAGTCCTTAGAGCCCCAAAAGCCACCTTTCACCTGATACCCAGACCCTGGGCCAATGACTTCATTTTGCCCATGGAAAATGGCCTCCATTTCTGGCCTCTCACCCTGACCAACAGGGTGGGGCCCAGCAAGAAATTTGCAATCGTTGCTGGATTTCTCCAAATCTAAAGCTGCTGCCACTTGTTATTGTTCTATTTCTCTAGAGTCCCATAATGCTGTTATCAGATTTCTAAAGTCCATACCTCCTCGGTGTGTTCTTATGGCTGCAGATCTTCACAGCACAGACGCTTTCTTCTGCATGCTGTTCTTTCCCAGTTCAGGGCTCCTTCAAGGCTCTCCCTGAATGGCTAACCCGCCCCCTTTTATCCCAGTTCTCTTCAATGGTCCCAGCTGCAGCCCATCAAGGACAACCCGGAGCTCTGGGGCAAAGCCTCTATACAGATATTCAAATACAATACATTTCCTCTACTATAGCCAGTAAGTAGTACCCTGCAAGTCCTTAGAGCCCCAAAGGCCACCTTTCATCTGACACTCAGACCCTGGGGAAAGGAACTTCTTTTTCCCATGCAAAATGGCAACTCTTTGCAGCCACGTGCCCTGGCCAACAGGGCAGTGCCCAGTGAGAAATTTTTAACCTTGGCTGGATTCCTCCACAACTAAAGCTGGCAGCAACTAGGAGCTTGCAAGTCCTTAGAGGCCCAAAAGCCACCTTTCATTGATACCCAGACCCTGGGGACATGACTTCATTTTCCCCATGGAAAATTGGTTCAGTTTGAGGACACTCGGCCTGGCCATCAGCATCGTTCCCTGTGTGAAATTTGCAAACTTGGCTGATTTTCTCCAAAACTAAAGCTGCTGGCAACGAGGACCCTGCAAGTCCTTAAGGTCCCAGATGCCACCTTTCATCTGATACCCAGACCCTGGGCCAATGACTTCATTTTCCCCATGGAAAATGGCCTCCATTTCTGGCCTCTCGCCCTGAGCAATAGTGTCGGGTCCAGCAAGAAATTTGAAATCTTTGCTGCATTTCTCAAAATATAAAGCTCCCAGTGAGAAGTAATCTGCAAGTCCTTTGAGCTCCAAAAGCCACCTTTCATTGATTCCTAGACCCTGGAGATGTGACTTCATTTTCCCCATGGAAAATGGGGTCATTTTGAGGTTGCTCGACCTGGCCATCTGCATCATTCCCTGTGGGAAATTGGCAAACTTGGCTGATTTTCTCCAAAACTAAAGATGCTGGCAACGAGGACCCTGCAAGTCCATAGGGCTCCAGATGCCACCTTTCATCTGATACCCAGACCCTGGGCCAATGACTTCATTTTCCCCATGGAAAATGGCCTGCATTTGACGCCTCTCGCCCTGACCAAGAGGGTGGGGCCCAGCAATATATTTGCAATCTTTGCTGGATTTCTCCAAATCTAAAGGTGCCAGTAAGAAGTACCCTGCAAGTCCTTAAAGCCCCAAAGGCCACCTTTCATCTGACACCCAGAGCCTGGGGATAGGACTTCTTCTTCCCATGGGAAATGGCCTCCGTTTGCAGCCCCTCACCCTGGCAGAAAGTGGGGAGCCAAGCTAGAATGACGCAATCTCTGCTGGATTTTTCCAAAAGAAAAGCTGGCAGCAACCTGGACCCTGTAAATACTTAGAGCCTCAAAGGCCACCTTGAACATATTACTGAGACCCTGGGTGAAGGACATTTTTCCCATGGAAAATGGCCTTCAATTTTGGCCATTTGGCCTGGCAGGCAGGGCAGTGTCAAGCGAGAAATTTGCAAACTGTGCTGGATTCTTCCAAAAGGAAAGCTGCCAGCAACTAGGACGCTGCAACTCCTTAGAGCCCCAAAGGCCACCTTTCATCTGCCACTCAGACCCTGGGGAAATGACTTCGTTTTCCCATGGAAAATGGCAACCATTTGCAGCCATGTGCCCTGGCCAACAGGGCAATGCCCAGTGAGAAATTTTAAAACTTGGCTGCATTCTTCCACAACTAAAGCTGCCGGCAACAAGGAGCTTGCAAGTCCTTAGATCCCCAAAGGCCACCTTTCATTGATACCCAGACTCTGGAAAAGGCCTTCTTTTCCCCATGGAAAATGGGGTCAGTTTGAGGCCACTCGCCCTGGCCATCTGCATCGTTCCCTGTGGGAAATTGGCAATCTTGGCTGATTTTCTCCAAAACTAAAGATGCTGGCAACGAGGACCCTGCAAGTCCTTCGTTCTCCAAAAGCCACCTTTCATTGATTCCCAGACCCTGGAGACGTGACTTCATTTTCCCCATGGAAAATGGCCTTCAGTTTTGGCCATTTGGCCTGGCAGGCAGGGCAGTGTCAAGCGAGAAATTTGCAAACTGTGCTGGATTCTTCCAAAAGGAAAGCTGCCAGCAATGAGGACGCTGCCAGTCCTTAGAGCCCCAAAAGCCACCTTTCACCTGATACGCAGACCCTGGGCCAATGACTTCATTTTGCCCATGGAAAATGGCCTCCATTTCTGGCCTCTCACCCTGACCAACAGGGTGGGGCCCAGCAAGAAATTTGCAATCGTTGCTGGATTTCTCCAAATCTAAAGCTGCTGCCACTTGTTATTGTTCTATTTCTCTAGAGTCCCATAATGCTGTTATCAGATTTCTAAAGTCCATACCTCCTCGGTGTGTTCTTATGGCTGCAGATCTTCACAGCACAGACGCTTTCTTCTGCATGCTGTTCTTTCCCAGTTCAGGGCTCCTTCAAGGCTCTCCCTGAATGGCTAACCCGCCCCCTTTTATCCCAGTTCTCTTCAATGGTCCCAGCTGCAGCCCATCAAGGACAACCCGGAGCTCTGGGGCAAAGCCTCTATACAGATATTCAAATACAATACATTTCCTCTACTATAGCCAGTAAGTAGTACCCTGCAAGTCCTTAGAGCCCCAAAGGCCACCTTTCATCTGACACTCAGACCCTGGGGAAAGGAACTTCTTTTTCCCATGCAAAATGGCAACTCTTTGCAGCCACGTGCCCTGGCCAACAGGGCAGTGCCCAGTGAGAAATTTTTAACCTTGGCTGGATTCCTCCACAACTAAAGCTGGCAGCAACTAGGAGCTTGCAAGTCCTTAGAGGCCCAAAAGCCACCTTTCATTGATACCCAGACCCTGGGGACATGACTTCATTTTCCCCATGGAAAATTGGTTCAGTTTGAGGACACTCGGCCTGGCCATCGGCATCGTTCCCTGTGTGAAATTTGCAAACTTGGCTGATTTTCTCCAAAACTAAAGCTGCTGGCAACGAGGACCCTGCAAGTCCTTAAGGTCCCAGATGCCACCTTTCATCTGATACCCAGACCCTGGGCCAATGACTTCATTTTCCCCATGGAAAATGGCCTCCATTTCTGGCCTCTCGCCCTGAGCAATAGTGTCGGGTCCAGCAAGAAATTTGAAATCTTTGCTGCATTTCTCAAAATATAAAGCTCCCAGTGAGAAGTAATCTGCAAGTCCTTTGAGCTCCAAAAGCCACCTTTCATTGATTCCTAGACCCTGGAGACGTGACTTCATTTTCCCCATGGAAAATGGGGTCATTTTGAGGTTGCTCGACCTGGCCATCTGCATCGTTCCCTGTGGGAAATTGGCAAACTTGGCTGATTTTCTCCAAAACTAAAGATGCTGGCAACGAGGACCCTGCAAGTCCATAGGGCTCCAGATGCCACCTTTCATCTGATACCCAGACCCTGGGCCAATGACTTCATTTTCCCCATGGAAAATGGCCTGCATTTGACGCCTCTCGCCCTGACCAAGAGGGTGGGGCCCAGCAATATATTTGCAATCTTTGCTGGATTTCTCCAAATCTAAAGGTGCCAGTAAGAAGTACCCTGCAAGTCCTTAAAGCCCCAAAGGCCACCTTTCATCTGACACCCAGAGCCTGGGGATAGGACTTCTTCTTCCCATGGGAAATGGCCTCCGTTTGCAGCCCCTCACCCTGGCAGAAAGTGGGGAGCCAAGCTAGAATGACGCAATCTCTGCTGGATTTTTCCAAAAGAAAAGCTGGCAGCAACCTGGACCCTGTAAATACTTAGAGCCTCAAAGGCCACCTTGAACATATTACTGAGACCCTGGGTGAAGGACATTTTTCCCATGGAAAATGGCCTTCAATTTTGGCCATTTGGCCTGGCAGGCAGGGCAGTGTCAAGCGAGAAATTTGCAAACTGTGCTGGATTCTTCCAAAAGGAAAGCTGCCAGCAACTAGGACGCTGCAACTCCTTAGAGCCCCAAAGGCCACCTTTCATCTGCCACTCAGACCCTGGGGAAATGACTTCGTTTTCCCATGGAAAATGGCAACCATTTGCAGCCATGTGCCCTGGCCAACAGGGCAATGCCCAGTGAGAAATTTTAAAACTTGGCTGCATTCTTCCACAACTAAAGCTGCCGGCAACAAGGAGCTTGCAAGTCCTTAGATCCCCAAAGGCCACCTTTCATTGATACCCAGACTCTGGAAAAGGCCTTCTTTTCCCCATGGAAAATGGGGTCAGTTTGAGGCCACTCGCCCTGGCCATCTGCATCGTTCCCTGTGGGAAATTGGCAATCTTGGCTGATTTTCTCCAAAACTAAAGATGCTGGCAACGAGGACCCTGCAAGTCCTTCGTTCTCCAAAAGCCACCTTTCATTGATTCCCAGACCCTGGAGACGTGACTTCATTTTCCCCATGGAAAATGGCCTTCAGTTTTGGCCATTTGGCCTGGCAGGCAGGGCAGTGTCAAGCGAGAAATTTGCAAACTGTGCTGGATTCTTCCAAAAGGAAAGCTGCCAGCAATGAGGACGCTGCCAGTCCTTAGAGCCCCAAAAGCCACCTTTCACCTGATACGCAGACCCTGGGCCAATGACTTCATTTTGCCCATGGAAAATGGCCTCCATTTCTGGCCTCTCACCCTGACCAACAGGGTGGGGCCCAGCAAGAAATTTGCAATCGTTGCTGGATTTCTCCAAATCTAAAGCTGCTGCCACTTGTTATTGTTCTATTTCTCTAGAGTCCCATAATGCTGTTATCAGATTTCTAAAGTCCATACCTCCTCGGTGTGTTCTTATGGCTGCAGATCTTCACAGCACAGACGCTTTCTTCTGCATGCTGTTCTTTCCCAGTTCAGGGCTCCTTCAAGGCTCTCCCTGAATGGCTAACCCGCCCCCTTTTATCCCAGTTCTCTTCAATGGTCCCAGCTGCAGCCCATCAAGGACAACCCGGAGCTCTGGGGCAAAGCCTCTATACAGATATTCAAATACAATACATTTCCTCTACTATAGCCAGTAAGTAGTACCCTGCAAGTCCTTAGAGCCCCAAAGGCCACCTTTCATCTGACACTCAGACCCTGGGGAAAGGAACTTCTTTTTCCCATGCAAAATGGCAACTCTTTGCAGCCACGTGCCCTGGCCAACAGGGCAGTGCCCAGTGAGAAATTTTTAACCTTGGCTGGATTCCTCCACAACTAAAGCTGGCAGCAACTAGGAGCTTGCAAGTCCTTAGAGGCCCAAAAGCCACCTTTCATTGATACCCAGACCCTGGGGACATGACTTCATTTTCCCCATGGAAAATTGGTTCAGTTTGAGGACACTCGGCCTGGCCATCGGCATCGTTCCCTGTGTGAAATTTGCAAACTTGGCTGATTTTCTCCAAAACTAAAGCTGCTGGCAACGAGGACCCTGCAAGTCCTTAAGGTCCCAGATGCCACCTTTCATCTGATACCCAGACCCTGGGCCAATGACTTCATTTTCCCCATGGAAAATGGCCTCCATTTCTGGCCTCTCGCCCTGAGCAATAGTGTCGGGTCCAGCAAGAAATTTGAAATCTTTGCTGCATTTCTCAAAATATAAAGCTCCCAGTGAGAAGTAATCTGCAAGTCCTTTGAGCTCCAAAAGCCACCTTTCATTGATTCCTAGACCCTGGAGACGTGACTTCATTTTCCCCATGGAAAATGGGGTCATTTTGAGGTTGCTCGACCTGGCCATCTGCATCGTTCCCTGTGGGAAATTGGCAAACTTGGCTGATTTTCTCCAAAACTAAAGATGCTGGCAACGAGGACCCTGCAAGTCCATAGGGCTCCAGATGCCACCTTTCATCTGATACCCAGACCCTGGGCCAATGACTTCATTTTCCCCATGGAAAATGGCCTGCATTTGACGCCTCTCGCCCTGACCAAGAGGGTGGGGCCCAGCAATATATTTGCAATCTTTGCTGGATTTCTCCAAATCTAAAGGTGCCAGTAAGAAGTACCCTGCAAGTCCTTAAAGCCCCAAAGGCCACCTTTCATCTGACACCCAGAGCCTGGGGATAGGACTTCTTCTTCCCATGGGAAATGGCCTCCGTTTGCAGCCCCTCACCCTGGCAGAAAGTGGGGAGCCAAGCTAGAATGACGCAATCTCTGCTGGATTTTTCCAAAAGAAAAGCTGGCAGCAACCTGGACCCTGTAAATACTTAGAGCCTCAAAGGCCACCTTGAACATATTACTGAGACCCTGGGTGAAGGACATTTTTCCCATGGAAAATGGCCTTCAATTTTGGCCATTTGGCCTGGCAGGCAGGGCAGTGTCAAGCGAGAAATTTGCAAACTGTGCTGGATTCTTCCAAAAGGAAAGCTGCCAGCAACTAGGACGCTGCAACTCCTTAGAGCCCCAAAGGCCACCTTTCATCTGACACTCAGACCCTGGGGAAATTACTTCGTTTTCCCATGGAAAATGGCAACCATTTGCAGCCATGTGCCCTGGCCAACAGGGCAATGCCCAGTGAGAAATTTTAAAACTTGGCTGCATTCTTCCACAACTAAAGCTGCCGGCAACCAGGAGCTTGCAAGTCCTTAGATCCCCAAAGGCCACCTTTCATTGATACCCAGACTCTGGAAAAGGCCTTCTTTTCCCCATGGAAAATGGGGTCAGTTTGAGGCCACTCGCCCTGGCCATCTGCATCGTTCCCTGTGGGAAATTGGCAATCTTGGCTGATTTTCTCCAAAACTAAAGATGCTGGCAACGAGGACCCTGCAAGTCCTTCGTTCTCCAAAAGCCACCTTTCATTGATTCCCAGACCCTGGAGACGTGACTTCATTTTCCCCATGGAAAATGGCCTTCAGTTTTGGCCATTTGGCCTGGCAGGCAGGGCAGTGTCAAGCGAGAAATTTGCAAACTGTGCTGGATTCTTCCAAAAGGAAAGCTGCCAGCAATGAGGACGCTGCCAGTCCTTAGAGCCCCAAAAGCCACCTTTCACCTGATACGCAGACCCTGGGCCAATGACTTCATTTTGCCCATGGAAAATGGCCTCCATTTCTGGCCTCTCACCCTGACCAACAGGGTGGGGCCCAGCAAGAAATTTGCAATCGTTGCTGGATTTCTCCAAATCTAAAGCTGCTGCCACTTGTTATTGTTCTATTTCTCTAGAGTCCCATAATGCTGTTATCAGATTTCTAAAGTCCATACCTCCTCGGTGTGTTCTTATGGCTGCAGATCTTCACAGCACAGACGCTTTCTTCTGCATGCTGTTCTTTCCCAGTTCAGGGCTCCTTCAAGGCTCTCCCTGAATGGCTAACCCGCCCCCTTTTATCCCAGTTCTCTTCAATGGTCCCAGCTGCAGCCCATCAAGGACAACCCGGAGCTCTGGGGCAAAGCCTCTATACAGATATTCAAATACAATACATTTCCTCTACTATAGCCAGTAAGTAGTACCCTGCAAGTCCTTAGAGCCCCAAAGGCCACCTTTCATCTGACACTCAGACCCTGGGGAAAGGAACTTCTTTTTCCCATGCAAAATGGCAACTCTTTGCAGCCACGTGCCCTGGCCAACAGGGCAGTGCCCAGTGAGAAATTTTTAACCTTGGCTGGATTCCTCCACAACTAAAGCTGGCAGCAACTAGGAGCTTGCAAGTCCTTAGAGGCCCAAAAGCCACCTTTCATTGATACCCAGACCCTGGGGACATGACTTCATTTTCCCCATGGAAAATTGGTTCAGTTTGAGGACACTCGGCCTGGCCATCGGCATCGTTCCCTGTGTGAAATTTGCAAACTTGGCTGATTTTCTCCAAAACTAAAGCTGCTGGCAACGAGGACCCTGCAAGTCCTTAAGGTCCCAGATGCCACCTTTCATCTGATACCCAGACCCTGGGCCAATGACTTCATTTTCCCCATGGAAAATGGCCTCCATTTCTGGCCTCTCGCCCTGAGCAATAGTGTCGGGTCCAGCAAGAAATTTGAAATCTTTGCTGCATTTCTCAAAATATAAAGCTCCCAGTGAGAAGTAATCTGCAAGTCCTTTGAGCTCCAAAAGCCACCTTTCATTGATTCCTAGACCCTGGAGACGTGACTTCATTTTCCCCATGGAAAATGGGGTCATTTTGAGGTTGCTCGACCTGGCCATCTGCATCGTTCCCTGTGGGAAATTGGCAAACTTGGCTGATTTTCTCCAAAACTAAAGATGCTGGCAACGAGGACCCTGCAAGTCCATAGGGCTCCAGATGCCACCTTTCATCTGATACCCAGACCCTGGGCCAATGACTTCATTTTCCCCATGGAAAATGGCCTCCATTTGACGCCTCTCGCCCTGACCAAGAGGGTGGGGCCCAGCAATATATTTGCAATCTTTGCTGGATTTCTCCAAATCTAAAGGTGCCAGTAAGAAGTACCCTGCAAGTCCTCAAAGCCCCAAAGGCCACCTTTCATCTGACACCCAGAGCCTGGGGATAGGACTTCTTCTTCCCATGGGAAATGGCCTCCGTTTGCAGCCCCTCACCCTGGCAGAAAGTGGGGAGCCAAGCTAGAATGACGCAATCTCTGCTGGATTTTTCCAAAAGAAAAGCTGGCAGCAACCTGGACCCTGTAAATACTTAGAGCCTCAAAGGCCACCTTGAACATATTACTGAGACCCTGGGTGAAGGACATTTTTCCCATGGAAAATGGCCTTCAATTTTGGCCATTTGGCCTGGCAGGCAGGGCAGTGTCAAGCGAGAAATTTGCAAACTGTGCTGGATTCTTCCAAAAGGAAAGCTGCCAGCAACTAGGACGCTGCAACTCCTTAGAGCCCCAAAGGCCACCTTTCATCTGACACTCAGACCCTGGGGAAATGACTTCGTTTTCCCATGGAAAATGGCAACCATTTGCAGCCATGTGCCCTGGCCAACAGGGCAATGCCCAGTGAGAAATTTTAAAACTTGGCTGCATTCTTCCACAACTAAAGCTGCCGGCAACAAGGAGCTTGCAAGTCCTTAGATCCCCAAAGGCCACCTTTCATTGATACCCAGACTCTGGAAAAGGCCTTCTTTTCCCCATGGAAAATGGGGTCAGTTTGAGGCCACTCGCCCTGGCCATCTGCATCGTTCCCTGTGGGAAATTGGCAATCTTGGCTGATTTTCTCCAAAACTAAAGATGCTGGCAACGAGGACCCTGCAAGTCCTTCGTTCTCCAAAAGCCACCTTTCATTGATTCCCAGACCCTGGAGACGTGACTTCATTTTCCCCATGGAAAATGGCCTTCAGTTTTGGCCATTTGGCCTGGCAGGCAGGGCAGTGTCAAGCGAGAAATTTGCAAACTGTGCTGGATTCTTCCAAAAGGAAAGCTGCCAGCAATGAGGACGCTGCCAGTCCTTAGAGCCCCAAAAGCCACCTTTCACCTGATACGCAGACCCTGGGCCAATGACTTCATTTTGCCCATGGAAAATGGCCTCCATTTCTGGCCTCTCACCCTGACCAACAGGGTGGGGCCCAGCAAGAAATTTGCAATCGTTGCTGGATTTCTCCAAATCTAAAGCTGCTGCCACTTGTTATTGTTCTATTTCTCTAGAGTCCCATAATGCTGTTATCAGATTTCTAAAGTCCATACCTCCTCGGTGTGTTCTTATGGCTGCAGATCTTCACAGCACAGACGCTTTCTTCTGCATGCTGTTCTTTCCCAGTTCAGGGCTCCTTCAAGGCTCTCCCTGAATGGCTAACCCGCCCCCTTTTATCCCAGTTCTCTTCAATGGTCCCAGCTGCAGCCCATCAAGGACAACCCGGAGCTCTGGGGCAAAGCCTCTATACAGATATTCAAATACAATACATTTCCTCTACTATAGCCAGTAAGTAGTACCCTGCAAGTCCTTAGAGCCCCAAAGGCCACCTTTCATCTGACACTCAGACCCTGGGGAAAGGAACTTCTTTTTCCCATGCAAAATGGCAACTCTTTGCAGCCACGTGCCCTGGCCAACAGGGCAGTGCCCAGTGAGAAATTTTTAACCTTGGCTGGATTCCTCCACAACTAAAGCTGGCAGCAACTAGGAGCTTGCAAGTCCTTAGAGGCCCAAAAGCCACCTTTCATTGATACCCAGACCCTGGGGACATGACTTCATTTTCCCCATGGAAAATTGGTTCAGTTTGAGGACACTCGGCCTGGCCATCGGCATCGTTCCCTGTGTGAAATTTGCAAACTTGGCTGATTTTCTCCAAAACTAAAGCTGCTGGCAACGAGGACCCTGCAAGTCCTTAAGGTCCCAGATGCCACCTTTCATCTGATACCCAGACCCTGGGCCAATGACTTCATTTTCCCCATGGAAAATGGCCTCCATTTCTGGCCTCTCGCCCTGAGCAATAGTGTCGGGTCCAGCAAGAAATTTGAAATCTTTGCTGCATTTCTCAAAATATAAAGCTCCCAGTGAGAAGTAATCTGCAAGTCCTTTGAGCTCCAAAAGCCACCTTTCATTGATTCCTAGACCCTGGAGACGTGACTTCATTTTCCCCATGGAAAATGGGGTCATTTTGAGGTTGCTCGACCTGGCCATCTGCATCGTTCCCTGTGGGAAATTGGCAAACTTGGCTGATTTTCTCCAAAACTAAAGATGCTGGCAACGAGGACCCTGCAAGTCCATAGGGCTCCAGATGCCACCTTTCATCTGATACCCAGACCCTGGGCCAATGACTTCATTTTCCCCATGGAAAATGGCCTGCATTTGACGCCTCTCGCCCTGACCAAGAGGGTGGGGCCCAGCAATATATTTGCAATCTTTGCTGGATTTCTCCAAATCTAAAGGTGCCAGTAAGAAGTACCCTGCAAGTCCTCAAAGCCCCAAAGGCCACCTTTCATCTGACACCCAGAGCCTGGGGATAGGACTTCTTCTTCCCATGGGAAATGGCCTCCGTTTGCAGCCCCTCACCCTGGCAGAAAGTGGGGAGCCAAGCTAGAATGACGCAATCTCTGCTGGATTTTTCCAAAAGAAAAGCTGGCAGCAACCTGGACCCTGTAAATACTTAGAGCCTCAAAGGCCACCTTGAACATATTACTGAGACCCTGGGTGAAGGACATTTTTCCCATGGAAAATGGCCTTCAATTTTGGCCATTTGGCCTGGCAGGCAGGGCAGTGTCAAGCGAGAAATTTGCAAACTGTGCTGGATTCTTCCAAAAGGAAAGCTGCCAGCAACTAGGACGCTGCAACTCCTTAGAGCCCCAAAAGCCACCTTTCATCTGCCACTCAGACCCTGGGGAAATGACTTCGTTTTCCCATGGAAAATGGCAACCATTTGCAGCCATGTGCCCTGGCCAACAGGGCAATGCCCAGTGAGAAATTTTAAAACTTGGCTGCATTCTTCCACAACTAAAGCTGCCGGCAACAAGGAGCTTGCAAGTCCTTAGATCCCCAAAGGCCACCTTTCATTGATACCCAGACTCTGGAAAAGGCCTTCTTTTCCCCATGGAAAATGGGGTCAGTTTGAGGCCACTCGCCCTGGCCATCTGCATCGTTCCCTGTGGGAAATTGGCAAACTTGGATGATTTTCTCCAAAACTAAAGATGCTGGCAACGAGGACCCTGCAAGTCCTTCGTGCTCCAAAAGCCACCTTTCATTGATTCCCAGACCCTGGAGACGTGACTTCATTTTCCCCATGGAAAATGGGGTCAGTTTGAGGCCACTTGCCCTGGCCATCTGCATCGTTCCCTGTGGGAAATTGGCAAACTTGGCTGATTTTCTCCAAAACTATAGCACTGGCAACGAGGACCCTGCAAGTCCTTAGGGCTCCAGATGCCACCTTTCATCTGATACCCAGACCCTGGGCCAATGACTTCATTTTCCCCATGGAAAATGGCCTCCATTTGACGCCTCTCGCCCTGACCAAGAGGGTGGGGCCCAGCAATATATTTGCAATCTTTGATGGATTTCTCCAAATCTAAAGGTGCCAGTAAGAAGTACCCTGCAAGTCCTTAAAGCCCCAAAGGCCACCTTTCATCTGACACCCAGGCCCTTGGGATAGGACTTCTTCTTCCCATGGGAAATGGCCTCCGTTTGCAGCCCCTCACCCTGGCAGAAAGTGGGGAGCCAAGCTAGAATGACGCAATCTCTGCCGGATTTTCCAAAAGAAAAGCTGGCAGCAACCTGGACCCTGTAAATACTTAGAGCCTCAAAGGCCACCTTGAACATATTACTGAGACCCTGGGTGAAGGACATTTTTCCCATGGAAAATGGCCTTCAATTTTGGCCATTTGGCCTGGCAGGCAGGGCAGTGTCAAGCGAGAAATTTGCAAACTGTGCTGGATTCTTCCAAAAGGAAAGCTGCCAGCAATGAGGACGCTGCCAGTCCTTAGAGCCCCAAAAGCCACCTTTCACCTGATACCCAGACCCTGGGCCAATGACTTCATTTTGCCCATGGAAAATGGCCTCCATTTCTGGCCTCTCACCCTGACCAACAGGGTGGGGCCCAGCAAGAAATTTGCAATCGTTGCTGGATTTCTCCAAATCTAAAGCTGCTGCCACTTGTTATTGTTCTATTTCTCTAGAGTCCCATAATGCTGTTATCAGATTTCTAAAGTCCATACCTCCTCGGTGTGTTCTTATGGCTGCAGATCTTCACAGCACAGACGCTTTCTTCTGCATGCTGTTCTTTCCCAGTTCAGGGCTCCTTCAAGGCTCTCCCTGAATGGCTAACCCGCCCCCTTTTATCCCAGTTCTCTTCAATGGTCCCAGCTGCAGCCCATCAAGGACAACCCGGAGCTCTGGGGCAAAGCCTCTATACAGATATTCAAATACAATACATTTCCTCTACTATAGCCAGTAAGTAGTACCCTGCAAGTCCTTAGAGCCCCAAAGGCCACCTTTCATCTGACACTCAGACCCTGGGGAAAGGAACTTCTTTTTCCCATGCAAAATGGCAACTCTTTGCAGCCACGTGCCCTGGCCAACAGGGCAGTGCCCAGTGAGAAATTTTTAACCTTGGCTGGATTCCTCCACAACTAAAGCTGGCAGCAACTAGGAGCTTGCAAGTCCTTAGAGGCCCAAAAGCCACCTTTCATTGATACCCAGACCCTGGGGACATGACTTCATTTTCCCCATGGAAAATTGGTTCAGTTTGAGGACACTCGGCCTGGCCATCAGCATCGTTCCCTGTGTGAAATTTGCAAACTTGGCTGATTTTCTCCAAAACTAAAGCTGCTGGCAACGAGGACCCTGCAAGTCCTTAAGGTCCCAGATGCCACCTTTCATCTGATACCCAGACCCTGGGCCAATGACTTCATTTTCCCCATGGAAAATGGCCTCCATTTCTGGCCTCTCGCCCTGAGCAATAGTGTCGGGTCCAGCAAGAAATTTGAAATCTTTGCTGCATTTCTCAAAATATAAAGCTCCCAGTGAGAAGTAATCTGCAAGTCCTTTGAGCTCCAAAAGCCACCTTTCATTGATTCCTAGACCCTGGAGATGTGACTTCATTTTCCCCATGGAAAATGGGGTCATTTTGAGGTTGCTCGACCTGGCCATCTGCATCATTCCCTGTGGGAAATTGGCAAACTTGGCTGATTTTCTCCAAAACTAAAGATGCTGGCAACGAGGACCCTGCAAGTCCATAGGGCTCCAGATGCCACCTTTCATCTGATACCCAGACCCTGGGCCAATGACTTCATTTTCCCCATGGAAAATGGCCTGCATTTGACGCCTCTCGCCCTGACCAAGAGGGTGGGGCCCAGCAATATATTTGCAATCTTTGCTGGATTTCTCCAAATCTAAAGGTGCCAGTAAGAAGTACCCTGCAAGTCCTTAAAGCCCCAAAGGCCACCTTTCATCTGACACCCAGAGCCTGGGGATAGGACTTCTTCTTCCCATGGGAAATGGCCTCCGTTTGCAGCCCCTCACCCTGGCAGAAAGTGGGGAGCCAAGCTAGAATGACGCAATCTCTGCTGGATTTTTCCAAAAGAAAAGCTGGCAGCAACCTGGACCCTGTAAATACTTAGAGCCTCAAAGGCCACCTTGAACATATTACTGAGACCCTGGGTGAAGGACATTTTTCCCATGGAAAATGGCCTTCAATTTTGGCCATTTGGCCTGGCAGGCAGGGCAGTGTCAAGCGAGAAATTTGCAAACTGTGCTGGATTCTTCCAAAAGGAAAGCTGCCAGCAACTAGGACGCTGCAACTCCTTAGAGCCCCAAAGGCCACCTTTCATCTGACACTCAGACCCTGGGGAAATGACTTCGTTTTCCCATGGAAAATGGCAACCATTTGCAGCCATGTGCCCTGGCCAACAGGGCAATGCCCAGTGAGAAATTTTAAAACTTGGCTGCATTCTTCCACAACTAAAGCTGCCGGCAACAAGGAGCTTGCAAGTCCTTAGATCCCCAAAGGCCACCTTTCATTGATACCCAGACTCTGGAAAAGGCCTTCTTTTCCCCATGGAAAATGGGGTCAGTTTGAGGCCACTCGCCCTGGCCATCTGCATCGTTCCCTGTGGGAAATTGGCAATCTTGGCTGATTTTCTCCAAAACTAAAGATGCTGGCAACGAGGACCCTGCAAGTCCTTCGTTCTCCAAAAGCCACCTTTCATTGATTCCCAGACCCTGGAGACGTGACTTCATTTTCCCCATGGAAAATGGCCTTCAGTTTTGGCCATTTGGCCTGGCAGGCAGGGCAGTGTCAAGCGAGAAATTTGCAAACTGTGCTGGATTCTTCCAAAAGGAAAGCTGCCAGCAATGAGGACGCTGCCAGTCCTTAGAGCCCCAAAAGCCACCTTTCACCTGATACGCAGACATTGGGCCAATGACTTCATTTTGCCCATGGAAAATGGCCTCCATTTCTGGCCTCTCACCCTGACCAACAGGGTGGGGCCCAGCAAGAAATTTGCAATCGTTGCTGGATTTCTCCAAATCTAAAGCTGCTGCCACTTGTTATTGTTCTATTTCTCTAGAGTCCCATAATGCTGTTATCAGATTTCTAAAGTCCATACCTCCTCGGTGTGTTCTTATGGCTGCAGATCTTCACAGCACAGACGCTTTCTTCTGCATGCTGTTCTTTCCCAGTTCAGGGCTCCTTCAAGGCTCTCCCTGAATGGCTAACCCGCCCCCTTTTATCCCAGTTCTCTTCAATGGTCCCAGCTGCAGCCCATCAAGGACAACCCGGAGCTCTGGGGCAAAGCCTCTATACAGATATTCAAATACAATACATTTCCTCTACTATAGCCAGTAAGTAGTACCCTGCAAGTCCTTAGAGCCCCAAAGGCCACCTTTCATCTGACACTCAGACCCTGGGGAAAGGAACTTCTTTTTCCCATGCAAAATGGCAACTCTTTGCAGCCACGTGCCCTGGCCAACAGGGCAGTGCCCAGTGAGAAATTTTTAACCTTGGCTGGATTCCTCCACAACTAAAGCTGGCAGCAACTAGGAGCTTGCAAGTCCTTAGAGGCCCAAAAGCCACCTTTCATTGATACCCAGACCCTGGGGACATGACTTCATTTTCCCCATGGAAAATTGGTTCAGTTTGAGGACACTCGGCCTGGCCATCGGCATCGTTCCCTGTGTGAAATTTGCAAACTTGGCTGATTTTCTCCAAAACTAAAGCTGCTGGCAACGAGGACCCTGCAAGTCCTTAAGGTCCCAGATGCCACCTTTCATCTGATACCCAGACCCTGGGCCAATGACTTCATTTTCCCCATGGAAAATGGCCTCCATTTCTGGCCTCTCGCCCTGAGCAATAGTGTCGGGTCCAGCAAGAAATTTGAAATCTTTGCTGCATTTCTCAAAATATAAAGCTCCCAGTGAGAAGTAATCTGCAAGTCCTTTGAGCTCCAAAAGCCACCTTTCATTGATTCCTAGACCCTGGAGACGTGACTTCATTTTCCCCATGGAAAATGGGGTCATTTTGAGGTTGCTCGACCTGGCCATCTGCATCGTTCCCTGTGGGAAATTGGCAAACTTGGCTGATTTTCTCCAAAACTAAAGATGCTGGCAACGAGGACCCTGCAAGTCCATAGGGCTCCAGATGCCACCTTTCATCTGATACCCAGACCCTGGGCCAATGACTTCATTTTCCCCATGGAAAATGGCCTCCATTTGACGCCTCTCGCCCTGACCAAGAGGGTGGGGCCCAGCAATATATTTGCAATCTTTGCTGGATTTCTCCAAATCTAAAGGTGCCAGTAAGAAGTACCCTGCAAGTCCTCAAAGCCCCAAAGGCCACCTTTCATCTGACACCCAGAGCCTGGGGATAGGACTTCTTCTTCCCATGGGAAATGGCCTCCGTTTGCAGCCCCTCACCCTGGCAGAAAGTGGGGAGCCAAGCTAGAATGACGCAATCTCTGCTGGATTTTTCCAAAAGAAAAGCTGGCAGCAACCTGGACCCTGTAAATACTTAGAGCCTCAAAGGCCACCTTGAACATATTACTGAGACCCTGGGTGAAGGACATTTTTCCCATGGAAAATGGCCTTCAATTTTGGCCATTTGGCCTGGCAGGCAGGGCAGTGTCAAGCGAGAAATTTGCAAACTGTGCTGGATTCTTCCAAAAGGAAAGCTGCCAGCAACTAGGACGCTGCAACTCCTTAGAGCCCCAAAAGCCACCTTTCATCTGCCACTCAGACCCTGGGGAAATGACTTCGTTTTCCCATGGAAAATGGCAACCATTTGCAGCCATGTGCCCTGGCCAACAGGGCAATGCCCAGTGAGAAATTTTAAAACTTGGCTGCATTCTTCCACAACTAAAGCTGCCGGCAACAAGGAGCTTGCAAGTCCTTAGATCCCCAAAGGCCACCTTTCATTGATACCCAGACTCTGGAAAAGGCCTTCTTTTCCCCATGGAAAATGGGGTCAGTTTGAGGCCACTCGCCCTGGCCATCTGCATCGTTCCCTGTGGGAAATTGGCAAACTTGGATGATTTTCTCCAAAACTAAAGATGCTGGCAACGAGGACCCTGCAAGTCCTTCGTGCTCCAAAAGCCACCTTTCATTGATTCCCAGACCCTGGAGACGTGACTTCATTTTCCCCATGGAAAATGGGGTCAGTTTGAGGCCACTTGCCCTGGCCATCTGCATCGTTCCCTGTGGGAAATTGGCAAACTTGGCTGATTTTCTCCAAAACTATAGCACTGGCAACGAGGACCCTGCAAGTCCTTAGGGCTCCAGATGCCACCTTTCATCTGATACCCAGACCCTGGGCCAATGACTTCATTTTCCCCATGGAAAATGGCCTCCATTTGACGCCTCTCGCCCTGACCAAGAGGGTGGGGCCCAGCAATATATTTGCAATCTTTGATGGATTTCTCCAAATCTAAAGGTGCCAGTAAGAAGTACCCTGCAAGTCCTTAAAGCCCCAAAGGCCACCTTTCATCTGACACCCAGGCCCTTGGGATAGGACTTCTTCTTCCCATGGGAAATGGCCTCCGTTTGCAGCCCCTCACCCTGGCAGAAAGTGGGGAGCCAAGCTAGAATGACGCAATCTCTGCCGGATTTTCCAAAAGAAAAGCTGGCAGCAACCTGGACCCTGTAAATACTTAGAGCCTCAAAGGCCACCTTGAACATATTACTGAGACCCTGGGTGAAGGACATTTTTCCCATGGAAAATGGCCTTCAATTTTGGCCATTTGGCCTGGCAGGCAGGGCAGTGTCAAGCGAGAAATTTGCAAACTGTGCTGGATTCTTCCAAAAGGAAAGCTGCCAGCAATGAGGACGCTGCCAGTCCTTAGAGCCCCAAAAGCCACCTTTCACCTGATACCCAGACCCTGGGCCAATGACTTCATTTTGCCCATGGAAAATGGCCTCCATTTCTGGCCTCTCACCCTGACCAACAGGGTGGGGCCCAGCAAGAAATTTGCAATCGTTGCTGGATTTCTCCAAATCTAAAGCTGCTGCCACTTGTTATTGTTCTATTTCTCTAGAGTCCCATAATGCTGTTATCAGATTTCTAAAGTCCATACCTCCTCGGTGTGTTCTTATGGCTGCAGATCTTCACAGCACAGACGCTTTCTTCTGCATGCTGTTCTTTCCCAGTTCAGGGCTCCTTCAAGGCTCTCCCTGAATGGCTAACCCGCCCCCTTTTATCCCAGTTCTCTTCAATGGTCCCAGCTGCAGCCCATCAAGGACAACCCGGAGCTCTGGGGCAAAGCCTCTATACAGATATTCAAATACAATACATTTCCTCTACTATAGCCAGTAAGTAGTACCCTGCAAGTCCTTAGAGCCCCAAAGGCCACCTTTCATCTGACACTCAGACCCTGGGGAAAGGAACTTCTTTTTCCCATGCAAAATGGCAACTCTTTGCAGCCACGTGCCCTGGCCAACAGGGCAGTGCCCAGTGAGAAATTTTTAACCTTGGCTGGATTCCTCCACAACTAAAGCTGGCAGCAACTAGGAGCTTGCAAGTCCTTAGAGGCCCAAAAGCCACCTTTCATTGATACCCAGACCCTGGGGACATGACTTCATTTTCCCCATGGAAAATTGGTTCAGTTTGAGGACACTCGGCCTGGCCATCAGCATCGTTCCCTGTGTGAAATTTGCAAACTTGGCTGATTTTCTCCAAAACTAAAGCTGCTGGCAACGAGGACCCTGCAAGTCCTTAAGGTCCCAGATGCCACCTTTCATCTGATACCCAGACCCTGGGCCAATGACTTCATTTTCCCCATGGAAAATGGCCTCCATTTCTGGCCTCTCGCCCTGAGCAATAGTGTCGGGTCCAGCAAGAAATTTGAAATCTTTGCTGCATTTCTCAAAATATAAAGCTCCCAGTGAGAAGTAATCTGCAAGTCCTTTGAGCTCCAAAAGCCACCTTTCATTGATTCCTAGACCCTGGAGATGTGACTTCATTTTCCCCATGGAAAATGGGGTCATTTTGAGGTTGCTCGACCTGGCCATCTGCATCATTCCCTGTGGGAAATTGGCAAACTTGGCTGATTTTCTCCAAAACTAAAGATGCTGGCAACGAGGACCCTGCAAGTCCATAGGGCTC
The DNA here is from genome assembly GCF_051311805.1 of Agelaius phoeniceus. Taxonomy (NCBI): domain Eukaryota; kingdom Metazoa; phylum Chordata; class Aves; order Passeriformes; family Icteridae; genus Agelaius; species Agelaius phoeniceus. The sequence continues at coordinate 158,510 of NW_027509866.1, forward strand.
CAGATGCCACCTTTCATCTGATACCCAGACCCTGGGCCAATGACTTCATTTTCCCCATGGAAAATGGCCTGCATTTGACGCCTCTCGCCCTGACCAAGAGGGTGGGGCCCAGCAATATATTTGCAATCTTTGCTGGATTTCTCCAAATCTAAAGGTGCCAGTAAGAAGTACCCTGCAAGTCCTTAAAGCCCCAAAGGCCACCTTTCATCTGACACCCAGAGCCTGGGGATAGGACTTCTTCTTCCCATGGGAAATGGCCTCCGTTTGCAGCCCCTCACCCTGGCAGAAAGTGGGGAGCCAAGCTAGAATGACGCAATCTCTGCTGGATTTTTCCAAAAGAAAAGCTGGCAGCAACCTGGACCCTGTAAATACTTAGAGCCTCAAAGGCCACCTTGAACATATTACTGAGACCCTGGGTGAAGGACATTTTTCCCATGGAAAATGGCCTTCAATTTTGGCCATTTGGCCTGGCAGGCAGGGCAGTGTCAAGCGAGAAATTTGCAAACTGTGCTGGATTCTTCCAAAAGGAAAGCTGCCAGCAACTAGGACGCTGCAACTCCTTAGAGCCCCAAAGGCCACCTTTCATCTGACACTCAGACCCTGGGGAAATGACTTCGTTTTCCCATGGAAAATGGCAACCATTTGCAGCCATGTGCCCTGGCCAACAGGGCAATGCCCAGTGAGAAATTTTAAAACTTGGCTGCATTCTTCCACAACTAAAGCTGCCGGCAACAAGGAGCTTGCAAGTCCTTAGATCCCCAAAGGCCACCTTTCATTGATACCCAGACTCTGGAAAAGGCCTTCTTTTCCCCATGGAAAATGGGGTCAGTTTGAGGCCACTCGCCCTGGCCATCTGCATCGTTCCCTGTGGGAAATTGGCAATCTTGGCTGATTTTCTCCAAAACTAAAGATGCTGGCAACGAGGACCCTGCAAGTCCTTCGTTCTCCAAAAGCCACCTTTCATTGATTCCCAGACCCTGGAGACGTGACTTCATTTTCCCCATGGAAAATGGCCTTCAGTTTTGGCCATTTGGCCTGGCAGGCAGGGCAGTGTCAAGCGAGAAATTTGCAAACTGTGCTGGATTCTTCCAAAAGGAAAGCTGCCAGCAATGAGGACGCTGCCAGTCCTTAGAGCCCCAAAAGCCACCTTTCACCTGATACGCAGACCCTGGGCCAATGACTTCATTTTGCCCATGGAAAATGGCCTCCATTTCTGGCCTCTCACCCTGACCAACAGGGTGGGGCCCAGCAAGAAATTTGCAATCGTTGCTGGATTTCTCCAAATCTAAAGCTGCTGCCACTTGTTATTGTTCTATTTCTCTAGAGTCCCATAATGCTGTTATCAGATTTCTAAAGTCCATACCTCCTCGGTGTGTTCTTATGGCTGCAGATCTTCACAGCACAGACGCTTTCTTCTGCATGCTGTTCTTTCCCAGTTCAGGGCTCCTTCAAGGCTCTCCCTGAATGGCTAACCCGCCCCCTTTTATCCCAGTTCTCTTCAATGGTCCCAGCTGCAGCCCATCAAGGACAACCCGGAGCTCTGGGGCAAAGCCTCTATACAGATATTCAAATACAATACATTTCCTCTACTATAGCCAGTAAGTAGTACCCTGCAAGTCCTTAGAGCCCCAAAGGCCACCTTTCATCTGACACTCAGACCCTGGGGAAAGGAACTTCTTTTTCCCATGCAAAATGGCAACTCTTTGCAGCCACGTGCCCTGGCCAACAGGGCAGTGCCCAGTGAGAAATTTTTAACCTTGGCTGGATTCCTCCACAACTAAAGCTGGCAGCAACTAGGAGCTTGCAAGTCCTTAGAGGCCCAAAAGCCACCTTTCATTGATACCCAGACCCTGGGGACATGACTTCATTTTCCCCATGGAAAATTGGTTCAGTTTGAGGACACTCGGCCTGGCCATCGGCATCGTTCCCTGTGTGAAATTTGCAAACTTGGCTGATTTTCTCCAAAACTAAAGCTGCTGGCAACGAGGACCCTGCAAGTCCTTAAGGTCCCAGATGCCACCTTTCATCTGATACCCAGACCCTGGGCCAATGACTTCATTTTCCCCATGGAAAATGGCCTCCATTTCTGGCCTCTCGCCCTGAGCAATAGTGTCGGGTCCAGCAAGAAATTTGAAATCTTTGCTGCATTTCTCAAAATATAAAGCTCCCAGTGAGAAGTAATCTGCAAGTCCTTTGAGCTCCAAAAGCCACCTTTCATTGATTCCTAGACCCTGGAGACGTGACTTCATTTTCCCCATGGAAAATGGGGTCATTTTGAGGTTGCTCGACCTGGCCATCTGCATCGTTCCCTGTGGGAAATTGGCAAACTTGGCTGATTTTCTCCAAAACTAAAGATGCTGGCAACGAGGACCCTGCAAGTCCATAGGGCTCCAGATGCCACCTTTCATCTGATACCCAGACCCTGGGCCAATGACTTCATTTTCCCCATGGAAAATGGCCTGCATTTGACGCCTCTCGCCCTGACCAAGAGGGTGGGGCCCAGCAATATATTTGCAATCTTTGCTGGATTTCTCCAAATCTAAAGGTGCCAGTAAGAAGTACCCTGCAAGTCCTCAAAGCCCCAAAGGCCACCTTTCATCTGACACCCAGAGCCTGGGGATAGGACTTCTTCTTCCCATGGGAAATGGCCTCCGTTTGCAGCCCCTCACCCTGGCAGAAAGTGGGGAGCCAAGCTAGAATGACGCAATCTCTGCTGGATTTTTCCAAAAGAAAAGCTGGCAGCAACCTGGACCCTGTAAATACTTAGAGCCTCAAAGGCCACCTTGAACATATTACTGAGACCCTGGGTGAAGGACATTTTTCCCATGGAAAATGGCCTTCAATTTTGGCCATTTGGCCTGGCAGGCAGGGCAGTGTCAAGCGAGAAATTTGCAAACTGTGCTGGATTCTTCCAAAAGGAAAGCTGCCAGCAACTAGGACGCTGCAACTCCTTAGAGCCCCAAAAGCCACCTTTCATCTGCCACTCAGACCCTGGGGAAATGACTTCGTTTTCCCATGGAAAATGGCAACCATTTGCAGCCATGTGCCCTGGCCAACAGGGCAATGCCCAGTGAGAAATTTTAAAACTTGGCTGCATTCTTCCACAACTAAAGCTGCCGGCAACAAGGAGCTTGCAAGTCCTTAGATCCCCAAAGGCCACCTTTCATTGATACCCAGACTCTGGAAAAGGCCTTCTTTTCCCCATGGAAAATGGGGTCAGTTTGAGGCCACTCGCCCTGGCCATCTGCATCGTTCCCTGTGGGAAATTGGCAAACTTGGCTGATTTTCTCCAAAACTACAGCTGCTGGCAACGAGGACCCTGCAAGTCCTTAGGGATCCAGATGCCACCTTTCATTGATTCCCAGACCCTGGAGACGTGACTTCATTTTCCCCATGGAAAATGGGGTCAGTTTGAGGCCACTTGCCCTGGCCATCTGCATCGTTCCCTGTGGGAAATTGGCAAACTTGGCTGATTTTCTCCAAAACTATAGCACTGGCAACGAGGACCCTGCAAGTCCTTAGGGATCCAGATGCCACCTTTCATCTGATTCCCAGACCCTGGGCCAATGACTTCATTTTCCCCATGGAAAATGGCCTCCATTTCTGGCCTCTCGCCCTGACCAAGAGGGTGGGGCCCAGCAATATATTTGCAATCTTTGATGGATTTCTCCAAATCTAAAGGTGCCAGTAAGAAGTACCCTGCAAGTCCTTAAAGCCCCAAAGGCCACCTTTCATCTGACACCCAGGCCCTTGGGATAGGACTTCTTCTTCCCATGGGAAATGGCCTCCGTTTGCAGCCCCTCACCCTGGCAGAAAGTGGGGAGCCAAGCTAGAATGACGCAATCTCTGCCGGATTTTCCAAAAGAAAAGCTGGCAGCAACCTGGACCCTGTAAATACTTAGAGCCTCAAAGGCCACCTTGAACATATTACTGAGACCCTGGGTGAAGGACATTTTTCCCATGGAAAATGGCCTTCAATTTTGGCCATTTGGCCTGGCAGGCAGGGCAGTGTCAAGCGAGAAATTTGCAAACTGTGCTGGATTCTTCCAAAAGGAAAGCTGCCAGCAATGAGGACGCTGCCAGTCCTTAGAGCCCCAAAAGCCACCTTTCACCTGATACCCAGACCCTGGGCCAATGACTTCATTTTGCCCATGGAAAATGGCCTCCATTTCTGGCCTCTCACCCTGACCAACAGGGTGGGGCCCAGCAAGAAATTTGCAATCGTTGCTGGATTTCTCCAAATCTAAAGCTGCTGCCACTTGTTATTGTTCTATTTCTCTAGAGTCCCATAATGCTGTTATCAGATTTCTAAAGTCCATACCTCCTCGGTGTGTTCTTATGGCTGCAGATCTTCACAGCACAGACGCTTTCTTCTGCATGCTGTTCTTTCCCAGTTCAGGGCTCCTTCAAGGCTCTCCCTGAATGGCTAACCCGCCCCCTTTTATCCCAGTTCTCTTCAATGGTCCCAGCTGCAGCCCATCAAGGACAACCCGGAGCTCTGGGGCAAAGCCTCTATACAGATATTCAAATACAATACATTTCCTCTACTATAGCCAGTAAGTAGTACCCTGCAAGTCCTTAGAGCCCCAAAGGCCACCTTTCATCTGACACTCAGACCCTGGGGAAAGGAACTTCTTTTTCCCATGCAAAATGGCAACTCTTTGCAGCCACGTGCCCTGGCCAACAGGGCAGTGCCCAGTGAGAAATTTTTAACCTTGGCTGGATTCCTCCACAACTAAAGCTGGCAGCAACTAGGAGCTTGCAAGTCCTTAGAGGCCCAAAAGCCACCTTTCATTGATACCCAGACCCTGGGGACATGACTTCATTTTCCCCATGGAAAATTGGTTCAGTTTGAGGACACTCGGCCTGGCCATCAGCATCGTTCCCTGTGTGAAATTTGCAAACTTGGCTGATTTTCTCCAAAACTAAAGCTGCTGGCAACGAGGACCCTGCAAGTCCTTAAGGTCCCAGATGCCACCTTTCATCTGATACCCAGACCCTGGGCCAATGACTTCATTTTCCCCATGGAAAATGGCCTCCATTTCTGGCCTCTCGCCCTGAGCAATAGTGTCGGGTCCAGCAAGAAATTTGAAATCTTTGCTGCATTTCTCAAAATATAAAGCTCCCAGTGAGAAGTAATCTGCAAGTCCTTTGAGCTCCAAAAGCCACCTTTCATTGATTCCTAGACCCTGGAGATGTGACTTCATTTTCCCCATGGAAAATGGGGTCATTTTGAGGTTGCTCGACCTGGCCATCTGCATCATTCCCTGTGGGAAATTGGCAAACTTGGCTGATTTTCTCCAAAACTAAAGATGCTGGCAACGAGGACCCTGCAAGTCCATAGGGCTCCAGATGCCACCTTTCATCTGATACCCAGACCCTGGGCCAATGACTTCATTTTCCCCATGGAAAATGGCCTGCATTTGACGCCTCTCGCCCTGACCAAGAGGGTGGGGCCCAGCAATATATTTGCAATCTTTGCTGGATTTCTCCAAATCTAAAGGTGCCAGTAAGAAGTACCCTGCAAGTCCTCAAAGCCCCAAAGGCCACCTTTCATCTGACACCCAGAGCCTGGGGATAGGACTTCTTCTTCCCATGGGAAATGGCCTCCGTTTGCAGCCCCTCACCCTGGCAGAAAGTGGGGAGCCAAGCTAGAATGACGCAATCTCTGCTGGATTTTTCCAAAAGAAAAGCTGGCAGCAACCTGGACCCTGTAAATACTTAGAGCCTCAAAGGCCACCTTGAACATATTACTGAGACCCTGGGTGAAGGACATTTTTCCCATGGAAAATGGCCTTCAATTTTGGCCATTTGGCCTGGCAGGCAGGGCAGTGTCAAGCGAGAAATTTGCAAACTGTGCTGGATTCTTCCAAAAGGAAAGCTGCCAGCAACTAGGACGCTGCCAGTCCTTAGAGCCCCAAAAGCCACCTTTCATCTGCCACTCAGACCCTGGGGAAATGACTTCGTTTTCCCATGGAAAATGGCAACCATTTGCAGCCATGTGCCCTGGCCAACAGGGCAATGCCCAGTGAGAAATTTTAAAACTTGGCTGCATTCTTCCACAACTAAAGCTGCCGGCAACAAGGAGCTTGCAAGTCCTTAGATCCCCAAAGGCCACCTTTCATTGATACCCAGACTCTGGAAAAGGCCTTCTTTTCCCCATGGAAAATGGGGTCAGTTTGAGGCCACTCGGCCTGGCCATCTGCATCGTTCCCTGTGGGAAATTGGCAAACTTGGCTGATTTTCTCCAAAACTACAGCTGCTGGCAACGAGGACCCTGCAAGTCCTTAGGGATCCAGATGCCACCTTTCATTGATTCCCAGACCCTGGAGACGTGACTTCATTTTCCCCATGGAAAATGGGGTCAGTTTGAGGCCACTTGCCCTGGCCATCTGCATCGTTCCCTGTGGGAAATTGGCAAACTTGGCTGATTTTCTCCAAAACTATAGCACTGGCAACGAGGACCCTGCACGTCCTTAGGGATCCAGATGCCACCTTTCATCTGATTCCCAGACCCTGGGCCAATGACTTCATTTTCCCCATGGAAAATGGCCTCCATTTCTGGCCTCTCGCCCTGACCAAGAGGGTGGGGCCCAGCAATATATTTGCAATCTTTGATGGATTTCTCCAAATCTAAAGGTGCCAGTAAGAAGTACCCTGCAAGTCCTTAAAGCCCCAAAGGCCACCTTTCATCTGACACCCAGGCCCTTGGGATAGGACTTCTTCTTCCCATGGGAAATGGCCTCCGTTTGCAGCCCCTCACCCTGGCAGAAAGTGGGGAGCCAAGCTAGAATGACGCAATCTCTGCCGGATTTTCCAAAAGAAAAGCTGGCAGCAACCTGGACCCTGTAAATACTTAGAGCCTCAAAGGCCACCTTGAACATATTACTGAGACCCTGGGTGAAGGACATTTTTCCCATGGAAAATGGCCTTCAATTTTGGCCATTTGGCCTGGCAGGCAGGGCAGTGTCAAGCGAGAAATTTGCAAACTGTGCTGGATTCTTCCAAAAGGAAAGCTGCCAGCAATGAGGACGCTGCCAGTCCTTAGAGCCCCAAAAGCCACCTTTCACCTGATACCCAGACCCTGGGCCAATGACTTCATTTTGCCCATGGAAAATGGCCTCCATTTCTGGCCTCTCACCCTGACCAACAGGGTGGGGCCCAGCAAGAAATTTGCAATCGTTGCTGGATTTCTCCAAATCTAAAGCTGCTGCCACTTGTTATTGTTCTATTTCTCTAGAGTCCCATAATGCTGTTATCAGATTTCTAAAGTCCATACCTCCTCGGTGTGTTCTTATGGCTGCAGATCTTCACAGCACAGACGCTTTCTTCTGCATGCTGTTCTTTCCCAGTTCAGGGCTCCTTCAAGGCTCTCCCTGAATGGCTAACCCGCCCCCTTTTATCCCAGTTCTCTTCAATGGTCCCAGCTGCAGCCCATCAAGGACAACCCGGAGCTCTGGGGCAAAGCCTCTATACAGATATTCAAATACAATACATTTCCTCTACTATAGCCAGTAAGTAGTACCCTGCAAGTCCTTAGAGCCCCAAAGGCCACCTTTCATCTGACACTCAGACCCTGGGGAAAGGAACTTCTTTTTCCCATGCAAAATGGCAACTCTTTGCAGCCACGTGCCCTGGCCAACAGGGCAGTGCCCAGTGAGAAATTTTTAACCTTGGCTGGATTCCTCCACAACTAAAGCTGGCAGCAACTAGGAGCTTGCAAGTCCTTAGAGGCCCAAAAGCCACCTTTCATTGATACCCAGACCCTGGGGACATGACTTCATTTTCCCCATGGAAAATTGGTTCAGTTTGAGGACACTCGGCCTGGCCATCAGCATCGTTCCCTGTGTGAAATTTGCAAACTTGGCTGATTTTCTCCAAAACTAAAGCTGCTGGCAACGAGGACCCTGCAAGTCCTTAAGGTCCCAGATGCCACCTTTCATCTGATACCCAGACCCTGGGCCAATGACTTCATTTTCCCCATGGAAAATGGCCTCCATTTCTGGCCTCTCGCCCTGAGCAATAGTGTCGGGTCCAGCAAGAAATTTGAAATCTTTGCTGCATTTCTCAAAATATAAAGCTCCCAGTGAGAAGTAATCTGCAAGTCCTTTGAGCTCCAAAAGCCACCTTTCATTGATTCCTAGACCCTGGAGATGTGACTTCATTTTCCCCATGGAAAATGGGGTCATTTTGAGGTTGCTCGACCTGGCCATCTGCATCATTCCCTGTGGGAAATTGGCAAACTTGGCTGATTTTCTCCAAAACTAAAGATGCTGGCAACGAGGACCCTGCAAGTCCATAGGGCTCCAGATGCCACCTTTCATCTGATACCCAGACCCTGGGCCAATGACTTCATTTTCCCCATGGAAAATGGCCTGCATTTGACGCCTCTCGCCCTGACCAAGAGGGTGGGGCCCAGCAATATATTTGCAATCTTTGCTGGATTTCTCCAAATCTAAAGGTGCCAGTAAGAAGTACCCTGCAAGTCCTTAAAGCCCCAAAGGCCACCTTTCATCTGACACCCAGAGCCTGGGGATAGGACTTCTTCTTCCCATGGGAAATGGCCTCCGTTTGCAGCCCCTCACCCTGGCAGAAAGTGGGGAGCCAAGCTAGAATGACGCAATCTCTGCTGGATTTTTCCAAAAGAAAAGCTGGCAGCAACCTGGACCCTGTAAATACTTAGAGCCTCAAAGGCCACCTTGAACATATTACTGAGACCCTGGGTGAAGGACATTTTTCCCATGGAAAATGGCCTTCAATTTTGGCCATTTGGCCTGGCAGGCAGGGCAGTGTCAAGCGAGAAATTTGCAAACTGTGCTGGATTCTTCCAAAAGGAAAGCTGCCAGCAACTAGGACGCTGCAACTCCTTAGAGCCCCAAAGGCCACCTTTCATCTGACACTCAGACCCTGGGGAAATGACTTCGTTTTCCCATGGAAAATGGCAACCATTTGCAGCCATGTGCCCTGGCCAACAGGGCAATGCCCAGTGAGAAATTTTAAAACTTGGCTGCATTCTTCCACAACTAAAGCTGCCGGCAACAAGGAGCTTGCAAGTCCTTAGATCCCCAAAGGCCACCTTTCATTGATACCCAGACTCTGGAAAAGGCCTTCTTTTCCCCATGGAAAATGGGGTCAGTTTGAGGCCACTCGCCCTGGCCATCTGCATCGTTCCCTGTGGGAAATTGGCAATCTTGGCTGATTTTCTCCAAAACTAAAGATGCTGGCAACGAGGACCCTGCAAGTCCTTCGTTCTCCAAAAGCCACCTTTCATTGATTCCCAGACCCTGGAGACGTGACTTCATTTTCCCCATGGAAAATGGCCTTCAGTTTTGGCCATTTGGCCTGGCAGGCAGGGCAGTGTCAAGCGAGAAATTTGCAAACTGTGCTGGATTCTTCCAAAAGGAAAGCTGCCAGCAATGAGGACGCTGCCAGTCCTTAGAGCCCCAAAAGCCACCTTTCACCTGATACGCAGACCCTGGGCCAATGACTTCATTTTGCCCATGGAAAATGGCCTCCATTTCTGGCCTCTCACCCTGACCAACAGGGTGGGGCCCAGCAAGAAATTTGCAATCGTTGCTGGATTTCTCCAAATCTAAAGCTGCTGCCACTTGTTATTGTTCTATTTCTCTAGAGTCCCATAATGCTGTTATCAGATTTCTAAAGTCCATACCTCCTCGGTGTGTTCTTATGGCTGCAGATCTTCACAGCACAGACGCTTTCTTCTGCATGCTGTTCTTTCCCAGTTCAGGGCTCCTTCAAGGCTCTCCCTGAATGGCTAACCCGCCCCCTTTTATCCCAGTTCTCTTCAATGGTCCCAGCTGCAGCCCATCAAGGACAACCCGGAGCTCTGGGGCAAAGCCTCTATACAGATATTCAAATACAATACATTTCCTCTACTATAGCCAGTAAGTAGTACCCTGCAAGTCCTTAGAGCCCCAAAGGCCACCTTTCATCTGACACTCAGACCCTGGGGAAAGGAACTTCTTTTTCCCATGCAAAATGGCAACTCTTTGCAGCCACGTGCCCTGGCCAACAGGGCAGTGCCCAGTGAGAAATTTTTAACCTTGGCTGGATTCCTCCACAACTAAAGCTGGCAGCAACTAGGAGCTTGCAAGTCCTTAGAGGCCCAAAAGCCACCTTTCATTGATACCCAGACCCTGGGGACATGACTTCATTTTCCCCATGGAAAATTGGTTCAGTTTGAGGACACTCGGCCTGGCCATCGGCATCGTTCCCTGTGTGAAATTTGCAAACTTGGCTGATTTTCTCCAAAACTAAAGCTGCTGGCAACGAGGACCCTGCAAGTCCTTAAGGTCCCAGATGCCACCTTTCATCTGATACCCAGACCCTGGGCCAATGACTTCATTTTCCCCATGGAAAATGGCCTCCATTTCTGGCCTCTCGCCCTGAGCAATAGTGTCGGGTCCAGCAAGAAATTTGAAATCTTTGCTGCATTTCTCAAAATATAAAGCTCCCAGTGAGAAGTAATCTGCAAGTCCTTTGAGCTCCAAAAGCCACCTTTCATTGATTCCTAGACCCTGGAGACGTGACTTCATTTTCCCCATGGAAAATGGGGTCATTTTGAGGTTGCTCGACCTGGCCATCTGCATCGTTCCCTGTGGGAAATTGGCAAACTTGGCTGATTTTCTCCAAAACTAAAGATGCTGGCAACGAGGACCCTGCAAGTCCATAGGGCTCCAGATGCCACCTTTCATCTGATACCCAGACCCTGGGCCAATGACTTCATTTTCCCCATGGAAAATGGCCTGCATTTGACGCCTCTCGCCCTGACCAAGAGGGTGGGGCCCAGCAATATATTTGCAATCTTTGCTGGATTTCTCCAAATCTAAAGGTGCCAGTAAGAAGTACCCTGCAAGTCCTCAAAGCCCCAAAGGCCACCTTTCATCTGACACCCAGAGCCTGGGGATAGGACTTCTTCTTCCCATGGGAAATGGCCTCCGTTTGCAGCCCCTCACCCTGGCAGAAAGTGGGGAGCCAAGCTAGAATGACGCAATCTCTGCTGGATTTTTCCAAAAGAAAAGCTGGCAGCAACCTGGACCCTGTAAATACTTAGAGCCTCAAAGGCCACCTTGAACATATTACTGAGACCCTGGGTGAAGGACATTTTTCCCATGGAAAATGGCCTTCAATTTTGGCCATTTGGCCTGGCAGGCAGGGCAGTGTCAAGCGAGAAATTTGCAAACTGTGCTGGATTCTTCCAAAAGGAAAGCTGCCAGCAACTAGGACGCTGCAACTCCTTAGAGCCCCAAAAGCCACCTTTCATCTGCCACTCAGACCCTGGGGAAATGACTTCGTTTTCCCATGGAAAATGGCAACCATTTGCAGCCATGTGCCCTGGCCAACAGGGCAATGCCCAGTGAGAAATTTTAAAACTTGGCTGCATTCTTCCACAACTAAAGCTGCCGGCAACAAGGAGCTTGCAAGTCCTTAGATCCCCAAAGGCCACCTTTCATTGATACCCAGACTCTGGAAAAGGCCTTCTTTTCCCCATGGAAAATGGGGTCAGTTTGAGGCCACTCGGCCTGGCCATCTGCATCGTTCCCTGTGGGAAATTGGCAAACTTGGCTGATTTTCTCCAAAACTACAGCTGCTGGCAACGAGGACCCTGCAAGTCCTTAGGGATCCAGATGCCACCTTTCATTGATTCCCAGACCCTGGAGACGTGACTTCATTTTGCCCATGGAAAATGGGGTCAGTTTGAGGCCACTTGCCCTGGCCATCTGCATCGTTCCCTGTGGGAAATTGGCAAACTTGGCTGATTTTCTCCAAAACTATAGCACTGGCAACGAGGACCCTGCAAGTCCTTAGGGATCCAGATGCCACCTTTCATCTGATTCCCAGACCCTGGGCCAATGACTTCATTTTCCCCATGGAAAATGGCCTCCATTTCTGGCCTCTCGCCCTGACCAAGAGGGTGGGGCCCAGCAATATATTTGCAATCTTTGATGGATTTCTCCAAATCTAAAGGTGCCAGTAAGAAGTACCCTGCAAGTCCTTAAAGCCCCAAAGGCCACCTTTCATCTGACACCCAGGCCCTTGGGATAGGACTTCTTCTTCCCATGGGAAATGGCCTCCGTTTGCAGCCCCTCACCCTGGCAGAAAGTGGGGAGCCAAGCTAGAATGACGCAATCTCTGCCGGATTTTCCAAAAGAAAAGCTGGCAGCAACCTGGACCCTGTAAATACTTAGAGCCTCAAAGGCCACCTTGAACATATTACTGAGACCCTGGGTGAAGGACATTTTTCCCATGGAAAATGGCCTTCAATTTTGGCCATTTGGCCTGGCAGGCAGGGCAGTGTCAAGCGAGAAATTTGCAAACTGTGCTGGATTCTTCCAAAAGGAAAGCTGCCAGCAACTAGGACGCTGCAACTCCTTAGAGCCCCAAAAGCCACCTTTCACCTGATACCCAGACCCTGGGCCAATGACTTCATTTTGCCCATGGAAAATGGCCTCCATTTCTGGCCTCTCACCCTGACCAACAGGGTGGGGCCCAGCAAGAAATTTGCAATCGTTGCTGGATTTCTCCAAATCTAAAGCTGCTGCCACTTGTTATTGTTCTATTTCTCTAGAGTCCCATAATGCTGTTATCAGATTTCTAAAGTCCATACCTCCTCGGTGTGTTCTTATGGCTGCAGATCTTCACAGCACAGACGCTTTCTTCTGCATGCTGTTCTTTCCCAGTTCAGGGCTCCTTCAAGGCTCTCCCTGAATGGCTAACCCGCCCCCTTTTATCCCAGTTCTCTTCAATGGTCACAGCTGCAGCCCATCAAGGACAACCCGGAGCTCTGGGGCAAAGCCTCTATACAGATATTCAAATACAATACATTTCCTCTACTATAGCCAGTAAGTAGTACCCTGCAAGTCCTTAGAGCCCCAAAGGCCACCTTTCATCTGACACTCAGACCCTGGGGAAAGGAACTTCTTTTTCCCATGCAAAATGGCAACTCTTTGCAGCCAAGTGCCCTGGCCAACAGGGCAGTGCCCAGTGAGAAATTTTTAACCTTGGCTGGATTCCTCCACAACTAAAGCTGGCAGCAACTAGGAGCTTGCAAGTCCTTAGAGGCCCAAAAGCCACCTTTCATTGATACCCAGACCCTGGGGACATGACTTCATTTTCCCCATGGAAAATTGGTTCAGTTTGAGGACACTCGGCCTGGCCATCAGCATCGTTCCCTGTGTGAAATTTGCAAACTTGGCTGATTTTCTCCAAAACTAAAGCTGCTGGCAACGAGGACCCTGCAAGTCCTTAAGGTCCCAGATGCCACCTTTCATCTGATACCCAGACCCTGGGCCAATGACTTCATTTTCCCCATGGAAAATGGCCTCCATTTCTGGCCTCTCGCCCTGAGCAATAGTGTCGGGTCCAGCAAGAAATTTGAAATCTTTGCTGCATTTCTCAAAATATAAAGCTCCCAGTGAGAAGTAATCTGCAAGTCCTTTGAGCTCCAAAAGCCACCTTTCATTGATTCCTAGACCCTGGAGATGTGACTTCATTTTCCCCATGGAAAATGGGGTCATTTTGAGGTTGCTCGACCTGGCCATCTGCATCATTCCCTGTGGGAAATTGGCAAACTTGGCTGATTTTCTCCAAAACTAAAGATGCTGGCAACGAGGACCCTGCAAGTCCATAGGGCTCCAGATGCCACCTTTCATCTGATACCCAGACCCTGGGCCAATGACTTCATTTTCCCCATGGAAAATGGCCTGCATTTGACGCCTCTCGCCCTGACCAAGAGGGTGGGGCCCAGCAATATATTTGCAATCTTTGCTGGATTTCTCCAAATCTAAAGGTGCCAGTAAGAAGTACCCTGCAAGTCCTTAAAGCCCCAAAGGCCACCTTTCATCTGACACCCAGAGCCTGGGGATAGGACTTCTTCTTCCCATGGGAAATGGCCTCCGTTTGCAGCCCCTCACCCTGGCAGAAAGTGGGGAGCCAAGCTAGAATGACGCAATCTCTGCTGGATTTTTCCAAAAGAAAAGCTGGCAGCAACCTGGACCCTGTAAATACTTAGAGCCTCAAAGGCCACCTTGAACATATTACTGAGACCCTGGGTGAAGGACATTTTTCCCATGGAAAATGGCCTTCAATTTTGGCCATTTGGCCTGGCAGGCAGGGCAGTGTCAAGCGAGAAATTTGCAAACTGTGCTGGATTCTTCCAAAAGGAAAGCTGCCAGCAACTAGGACGCTGCAACTCCTTAGAGCCCCAAAGGCCACCTTTCATCTGACACTCAGACCCTGGGGAAATGACTTCGTTTTCCCATGGAAAATGGCAACCATTTGCAGCCATGTGCCCTGGCCAACAGGGCAATGCCCAGTGAGAAATTTTAAAACTTGGCTGCATTCTTCCACAACTAAAGCTGCCGGCAACAAGGAGCTTGCAAGTCCTTAGATCCCCAAAGGCCACCTTTCATTGATACCCAGACTCTGGAAAAGGCCTTCTTTTCCCCATGGAAAATGGGGTCAGTTTGAGGCCACTCGCCCTGGCCATCTGCATCGTTCCCTGTGGGAAATTGGCAATCTTGGCTGATTTTCTCCAAAACTAAAGATGCTGGCAACGAGGACCCTGCAAGTCCTTCGTTCTCCAAAAGCCACCTTTCATTGATTCCCAGACCCTGGAGACGTGACTTCATTTTCCCCATGGAAAATGGCCTTCAGTTTTGGCCATTTGGCCTGGCAGGCAGGGCAGTGTCAAGCGAGAAATTTGCAAACTGTGCTGGATTCTTCCAAAAGGAAAGCTGCCAGCAATGAGGACGCTGCCAGTCCTTAGAGCCCCAAAAGCCACCTTTCACCTGATACGCAGACCCTGGGCCAATGACTTCATTTTGCCCATGGAAAATGGCCTCCATTTCTGGCCTCTCACCCTGACCAACAGGGTGGGGCCCAGCAAGAAATTTGCAATCGTTGCTGGATTTCTCCAAATCTAAAGCTGCTGCCACTTGTTATTGTTCTATTTCTCTAGAGTCCCATAATGCTGTTATCAGATTTCTAAAGTCCATACCTCCTCGGTGTGTTCTTATGGCTGCAGATCTTCACAGCACAGACGCTTTCTTCTGCATGCTGTTCTTTCCCAGTTCAGGGCTCCTTCAAGGCTCTCCCTGAATGGCTAACCCGCCCCCTTTTATCCCAGTTCTCTTCAATGGTCCCAGCTGCAGCCCATCAAGGACAACCCGGAGCTCTGGGGCAAAGCCTCTATACAGATATTCAAATACAATACATTTCCTCTACTATAGCCAGTAAGTAGTACCCTGCAAGTCCTTAGAGCCCCAAAGGCCACCTTTCATCTGACACTCAGACCCTGGGGAAAGGAACTTCTTTTTCCCATGCAAAATGGCAACTCTTTGCAGCCACGTGCCCTGGCCAACAGGGCAGTGCCCAGTGAGAAATTTTTAACCTTGGCTGGATTCCTCCACAACTAAAGCTGGCAGCAACTAGGAGCTTGCAAGTCCTTAGAGGCCCAAAAGCCACCTTTCATTGATACCCAGACCCTGGGGACATGACTTCATTTTCCCCATGGAAAATTGGTTCAGTTTGAGGACACTCGGCCTGGCCATCGGCATCGTTCCCTGTGTGAAATTTGCAAACTTGGCTGATTTTCTCCAAAACTAAAGCTGCTGGCAACGAGGACCCTGCAAGTCCTTAAGGTCCCAGATGCCACCTTTCATCTGATACCCAGACCCTGGGCCAATGACTTCATTTTCCCCATGGAAAATGGCCTCCATTTCTGGCCTCTCGCCCTGAGCAATAGTGTCGGGTCCAGCAAGAAATTTGAAATCTTTGCTGCATTTCTCAAAATATAAAGCTCCCAGTGAGAAGTAATCTGCAAGTCCTTTGAGCTCCAAAAGCCACCTTTCATTGATTCCTAGACCCTGGAGACGTGACTTCATTTTCCCCATGGAAAATGGGGTCATTTTGAGGTTGCTCGACCTGGCCATCTGCATCGTTCCCTGTGGGAAATTGGCAAACTTGGCTGATTTTCTCCAAAACTAAAGATGCTGGCAACGAGGACCCTGCAAGTCCATAGGGCTCCAGATGCCACCTTTCATCTGATACCCAGACCCTGGGCCAATGACTTCATTTTCCCCATGGAAAATGGCCTGCATTTGACGCCTCTCGCCCTGACCAAGAGGGTGGGGCCCAGCAATATATTTGCAATCTTTGCTGGATTTCTCCAAATCTAAAGGTGCCAGTAAGAAGTACCCTGCAAGTCCTCAAAGCCCCAAAGGCCACCTTTCATCTGACACCCAGAGCCTGGGGATAGGACTTCTTCTTCCCATGGGAAATGGCCTCCGTTTGCAGCCCCTCACCCTGGCAGAAAGTGGGGAGCCAAGCTAGAATGACGCAATCTCTGCTGGATTTTTCCAAAAGAAAAGCTGGCAGCAACCTGGACCCTGTAAATACTTAGAGCCTCAAAGGCCACCTTGAACATATTACTGAGACCCTGGGTGAAGGACATTTTTCCCATGGAAAATGGCCTTCAATTTTGGCCATTTGGCCTGGCAGGCAGGGCAGTGTCAAGCGAGAAATTTGCAAACTGTGCTGGATTCTTCCAAAAGGAAAGCTGCCAGCAACTAGGACGCTGCAACTCCTTAGAGCCCCAAAAGCCACCTTTCATCTGCCACTCAGACCCTGGGGAAATGACTTCGTTTTCCCATGGAAAATGGCAACCATTTGCAGCCATGTGCCCTGGCCAACAGGGCAATGCCCAGTGAGAAATTTTAAAACTTGGCTGCATTCTTCCACAACTAAAGCTGCCGGCAACAAGGAGCTTGCAAGTCCTTAGATCCCCAAAGGCCACCTTTCATTGATACCCAGACTCTGGAAAAGGCCTTCTTTTCCCCATGGAAAATGGGGTCAGTTTGAGGCCACTCGCCCTGGCCATCTGCATCGTTCCCTGTGGGAAATTGGCAAACTTGGCTGATTTTCTCCAAAACTACAGCTGCTGGCAACGAGGACCCTGCAAGTCCTTAGGGATCCAGATGCCACCTTTCATCTGATACCCAGACCCTGGGCCAATGACTTCATTTTCCCCATGGAAAATGGCCTCCATTTGACGCCTCTCGCCCTGACCAAGAGGGTGGGGCCTAGCAATATATTTGCAATCTTTGATGGATTTCTCCAAATCTAAAGGTGCCAGTAAGAAGTACCCTGCAAGTCCTCAAAGCCCCAAAGGCCACCTTTCATCTGACACCCAGGCCCTTGGGATAGGACTTCTTTTTCCCATGGGAAATGGCCTCCGTTTGCAGCCCCTCACCCTGGCAGAAAGTGGGGAGCCAAGCTAGAATGACGCAATCTCTGCTGGATTTTTCCAAAAGAAAAGCTGGCAGCAACCTGGACCCTGTAAATACTTAGAGCCTCAAAGGCCACCTTGAACATATTACTGAGACCCTGGGTGAAGGACATTTTTCCCATGGAAAATGGCCTTCAATTTTGGCCATTTGGCCTGGCAGGCAGGGCAGTGTCAAGCGAGAAATTTGCAAACTGTGCTGGATTCTTCCAAAAGGAAAGCTGCCAGCAACTAGGACGCTGCAACTCCTTAGAGCCCCAAAGGCCACCTTTCATCTGACACTCAGACCCTGGGGAAATGACTTCGTTTTCCCATGCAAAATAGCAACCATTTGCAGCCATGTGCCCTGGCCAACAGGGCAATGCCCAGTGAGAAATTTTAAAACTTGGCTGCATTCTTCCACAACTAAAGCTGCCGGCAACAAGGAGCTTGCAAGTCCTTAGATCCCCAAAGGCCACCTTTCATTGATACCCAGACTCTGGAAAAGGACTTCTTTTCCCCATAGAAAATGGGGTCAGTTTGAGGCCACTCGGCCTGGCCATCTGCATCGTTCCCTGTGGGAAATTGGCAATCTTGGCTGATTTTCTCCAAAACTAAAGATGCTGGCAACGAGGACCCTGCAAGTCCTTCGTTCTCCAAAAGCCACCTTTCATTGATTCCCAGACCCTGGAGACGTGACTTCATTTTCCCCATGGAAAATGGCCTTCAGTTTTGGCCATTTGGCCTGGCAGGCAGGGCAGTGTCAAGCGAGAAATTTGCAAACTGTGCTGGATTCTTCCAAAAGGAAAGCTGCCAGCAATGAGGACGCTGCCAGTCCTTAGAGCCCCAAAAGCCACCTTTCACCTGATACCCAGACCCTGGGCCAATGACTTCATTTTGCCCATGGAAAATGGCCTCCATTTCTGGCCTCTCACCCTGACCAACAGGGTGGGGCCCAGCAAGAAATTTGCAATCGTTGCTGGATTTCTCCAAATCTAAAGCTGCTGCCACTTGTTATTGTTCTATTTCTCTAGAGTCCCATAATGCTGTTATCAGATTTCTAAAGTCCATACCTCCTCGGTGTGTTCTTATGGCTGCAGATCTTCACAGCACAGACGCTTTCTTCTGCATGCTGTTCTTTCCCAGTTCAGGGCTCCTTCAAGGCTCTCCCTGAATGGCTAACCCGCCCCCTTTTATCCCAGTTCTCTTCAATGGTCCCAGCTGCAGCCCATCAAGGACAACCCGGAGCTCTGGGGCAAAGCCTCTATACAGATATTCAAATACAATACATTTCCTCTACTATAGCCAGTAAGTAGTACCCTGCAAGTCCTTAGAGCCCCAAAGGCCACCTTTCATCTGACACTCAGACCCTGGGGAAAGGAACTTCTTTTTCCCATGCAAAATGGCAACTCTTTGCAGCCACGTGCCCTGGCCAACAGGGCAGTGCCCAGTGAGAAATTTTTAACCTTGGCTGGATTCCTCCACAACTAAAGCTGGCAGCAACTAGGAGCTTGCAAGTCCTTAGAGGCCCAAAAGCCACCTTTCATTGATACCCAGACCCTGGGGACATGACTTCATTTTCCCCATGGAAAATTGGTTCAGTTTGAGGACACTCGGCCTGGCCATCGGCATCGTTCCCTGTGTGAAATTTGCAAACTTGGCTGATTTTCTCCAAAACTAAAGCTGCTGGCAACGAGGACCCTGCAAGTCCTTAAGGTCCCAGATGCCACCTTTCATCTGATACCCAGACCCTGGGCCAATGACTTCATTTTCCCCATGGAAAATGGCCTCCATTTCTGGCCTCTCGCCCTGAGCAATAGTGTCGGGTCCAGCAAGAAATTTGAAATCTTTGCTGCATTTCTCAAAATATAAAGCTCCCAGTGAGAAGTAATCTGCAAGTCCTTTGAGCTCCAAAAGCCACCTTTCATTGATTCCTAGACCCTGGAGACGTGACTTCATTTTCCCCATGGAAAATGGGGTCATTTTGAGGTTGCTCGACCTGGCCATCTGCATCGTTCCCTGTGGGAAATTGGCAAACTTGGCTGATTTTCTCCAAAACTAAAGATGCTGGCAACGAGGACCCTGCAAGTCCATAGGGCTCCAGATGCCACCTTTCATCTGATACCCAGACCCTGGGCCAATGACTTCATTTTCCCCATGGAAAATGGCCTGCATTTGACGCCTCTCGCCCTGACCAAGAGGGTGGGGCCCAGCAATATATTTGCAATCTTTGCTGGATTTCTCCAAATCTAAAGGTGCCAGTAAGAAGTACCCTGCAAGTCCTCAAAGCCCCAAAGGCCACCTTTCATCTGACACCCAGAGCCTGGGGATAGGACTTCTTCTTCCCATGGGAAATGGCCTCCGTTTGCAGCCCCTCACCCTGGCAGAAAGTGGGGAGCCAAGCTAGAATGACGCAATCTCTGCTGGATTTTTCCAAAAGAAAAGCTGGCAGCAACCTGGACCCTGTAAATACTTAGAGCCTCAAAGGCCACCTTGAACATATTACTGAGACCCTGGGTGAAGGACATTTTTCCCATGGAAAATGGCCTTCAATTTTGGCCATTTGGCCTGGCAGGCAGGGCAGTGTCAAGCGAGAAATTTGCAAACTGTGCTGGATTCTTCCAAAAGGAAAGCTGCCAGCAACTAGGACGCTGCAACTCCTTAGAGCCCCAAAAGCCACCTTTCATCTGCCACTCAGACCCTGGGGAAATGACTTCGTTTTCCCATGGAAAATGGCAACCATTTGCAGCCATGTGCCCTGGCCAACAGGGCAATGCCCAGTGAGAAATTTTAAAACTTGGCTGCATTCTTCCACAACTAAAGCTGCCGGCAACAAGGAGCTTGCAAGTCCTTAGATCCCCAAAGGCCACCTTTCATTGATACCCAGACTCTGGAAAAGGCCTTCTTTTCCCCATGGAAAATGGGGTCAGTTTGAGGCCACTCGCCCTGGCCATCTGCATCGTTCCCTGTGGGAAATTGGCAAACTTGGCTGATTTTCTCCAAAACTACAGCTGCTGGCAACGAGGACCCTGCAAGTCCTTAGGGATCCAGATGCCACCTTTCATCTGATACCCAGACCCTGGGCCAATGACTTCATTTTCCCCATGGAAAATGGCCTCCATTTGACGCCTCTCGCCCTGACCAAGAGGGTGGGGCCTAGCAATATATTTGCAATCTTTGATGGATTTCTCCAAATCTAAAGGTGCCAGTAAGAAGTACCCTGCAAGTCCTCAAAGCCCCAAAGGCCACCTTTCATCTGACACCCAGGCCCTTGGGATAGGACTTCTTTTTCCCATGGGAAATGGCCTCCGTTTGCAGCCCCTCACCCTGGCAGAAAGTGGGGAGCCAAGCTAGAATGACGCAATCTCTGCTGGATTTTTCCAAAAGAAAAGCTGGCAGCAACCTGGACCCTGTAAATACTTAGAGCCTCAAAGGCCACCTTGAACATATTACTGAGACCCTGGGTGAAGGACATTTTTCCCATGGAAAATGGCCTTCAATTTTGGCCATTTGGCCTGGCAGGCAGGGCAGTGTCAAGCGAGAAATTTGCAAACTGTGCTGGATTCTTCCAAAAGGAAAGCTGCCAGCAACTAGGACGCTGCAACTCCTTAGAGCCCCAAAGGCCACCTTTCATCTGACACTCAGACCCTGGGGAAATGACTTCGTTTTCCCATGCAAAATAGCAACCATTTGCAGCCATGTGCCCTGGCCAACAGGGCAATGCCCAGTGAGAAATTTTAAAACTTGGCTGCATTCTTCCACAACTAAAGCTGCCGGCAACAAGGAGCTTGCAAGTCCTTAGATCCCCAAAGGCCACCTTTCATTGATACCCAGACTCTGGAAAAGGACTTCTTTTCCCCATGGAAAATGGGGTCAGTTTGAGGCCACTCGGCCTGGCCATCTGCATCGTTCCCTGTGGGAAATTGGCAATCTTGGCTGATTTTCTCCAAAACTAAAGATGCTGGCAACGAGGACCCTGCAAGTCCTTCGTTCTCCAAAAGCCACCTTTCATTGATTCCCAGACCCTGGAGACGTGACTTCATTTTCCCCATGGAAAATGGCCTTCAGTTTTGGCCATTTGGCCTGGCAGGCAGGGCAGTGTCAAGCGAGAAATTTGCAAACTGTGCTGGATTCTTCCAAAAGGAAAGCTGCCAGCAATGAGGACGCTGCCAGTCCTTAGAGCCCCAAAAGCCACCTTTCACCTGATACCCAGACCCTGGGCCAATGACTTCATTTTGCCCATGGAAAATGGCCTCCATTTCTGGCCTCTCACCCTGACCAACAGGGTGGGGCCCAGCAAGAAATTTGCAATCGTTGCTGGATTTCTCCAAATCTAAAGCTGCTGCCACTTGTTATTGTTCTATTTCTCTAGAGTCCCATAATGCTGTTATCAGATTTCTAAAGTCCATACCTCCTCGGTGTGTTCTTATGGCTGCAGATCTTCACAGCACAGACGCTTTCTTCTGCATGCTGTTCTTTCCCAGTTCAGGGCTCCTTCAAGGCTCTCCCTGAATGGCTAACCCGCCCCCTTTTATCCCAGTTCTCTTCAATGGTCCCAGCTGCAGCCCATCAAGGACAACCCGGAGCTCTGGGGCAAAGCCTCTATACAGATATTCAAATACAATACATTTCCTCTACTATAGCCAGTAAGTAGTACCCTGCAAGTCCTTAGAGCCCCAAAGGCCACCTTTCATCTGACACTCAGACCCTGGGGAAAGGAACTTCTTTTTCCCATGCAAAATGGCAACTCTTTGCAGCCACGTGCCCTGGCCAACAGGGCAGTGCCCAGTGAGAAATTTTTAACCTTGGCTGGATTCCTCCACAACTAAAGCTGGCAGCAACTAGGAGCTTGCAAGTCCTTAGAGGCCCAAAAGCCACCTTTCATTGATACCCAGACCCTGGGGACATGACTTCATTTTCCCCATGGAAAATTGGTTCAGTTTGAGGACACTCGGCCTGGCCATCGGCATCGTTCCCTGTGTGAAATTTGCAAACTTGGCTGATTTTCTCCAAAACTAAAGCTGCTGGCAACGAGGACCCTGCAAGTCCTTAAGGTCCCAGATGCCACCTTTCATCTGATACCCAGACCCTGGGCCAATGACTTCATTTTCCCCATGGAAAATGGCCTCCATTTCTGGCCTCTCGCCCTGAGCAATAGTGTCGGGTCCAGCAAGAAATTTGAAATCTTTGCTGCATTTCTCAAAATATAAAGCTCCCAGTGAGAAGTAATCTGCAAGTCCTTTGAGCTCCAAAAGCCACCTTTCATTGATTCCTAGACCCTGGAGACGTGACTTCATTTTCCCCATGGAAAATGGGGTCATTTTGAGGTTGCTCGACCTGGCCATCTGCATCGTTCCCTGTGGGAAATTGGCAAACTTGGCTGATTTTCTCCAAAACTAAAGATGCTGGCAACGAGGACCCTGCAAGTCCATAGGGCTCCAGATGCCACCTTTCATCTGATACCCAGACCCTGGGCCAATGACTTCATTTTCCCCATGGAAAATGGCCTGCATTTGACGCCTCTCGCCCTGACCAAGAGGGTGGGGCCCAGCAATATATTTGCAATCTTTGCTGGATTTCTCCAAATCTAAAGGTGCCAGTAAGAAGTACCCTGCAAGTCCTCAAAGCCCCAAAGGCCACCTTTCATCTGACACCCAGAGCCTGGGGATAGGACTTCTTCTTCCCATGGGAAATGGCCTCCGTTTGCAGCCCCTCACCCTGGCAGAAAGTGGGGAGCCAAGCTAGAATGACGCAATCTCTGCTGGATTTTTCCAAAAGAAAAGCTGGCAGCAACCTGGACCCTGTAAATACTTAGAGCCTCAAAGGCCACCTTGAACATATTACTGAGACCCTGGGTGAAGGACATTTTTCCCATGGAAAATGGCCTTCAATTTTGGCCATTTGGCCTGGCAGGCAGGGCAGTGTCAAGCGAGAAATTTGCAAACTGTGCTGGATTCTTCCAAAAGGAAAGCTGCCAGCAACTAGGACGCTGCAACTCCTTAGAGCCCCAAAAGCCACCTTTCATCTGCCACTCAGACCCTGGGGAAATGACTTCGTTTTCCCATGGAAAATGGCAACCATTTGCAGCCATGTGCCCTGGCCAACAGGGCAATGCCCAGTGAGAAATTTTAAAACTTGGCTGCATTCTTCCACAACTAAAGCTGCCGGCAACAAGGAGCTTGCAAGTCCTTAGATCCCCAAAGGCCACCTTTCATTGATACCCAGACTCTGGAAAAGGCCTTCTTTTCCCCATGGAAAATGGGGTCAGTTTGAGGCCACTCGCCCTGGCCATCTGCATCGTTCCCTGTGGGAAATTGGCAAACTTGGCTGATTTTCTCCAAAACTACAGCTGCTGGCAACGAGGACCCTGCAAGTCCTTAGGGATCCAGATGCCACCTTTCATCTGATACCCAGACCCTGGGCCAATGACTTCATTTTCCCCATGGAAAATGGCCTCCATTTGACGCCTCTCGCCCTGACCAAGAGGGTGGGGCCTAGCAATATATTTGCAATCTTTGATGGATTTCTCCAAATCTAAAGGTGCCAGTAAGAAGTACCCTGCAAGTCCTCAAAGCCCCAAAGGCCACCTTTCATCTGACACCCAGGCCCTTGGGATAGGACTTCTTTTTCCCATGGGAAATGGCCTCCGTTTGCAGCCCCTCACCCTGGCAGAAAGTGGGGAGCCAAGCTAGAATGACGCAATCTCTGCTGGATTTTTCCAAAAGAAAAGCTGGCAGCAACCTGGACCCTGTAAATACTTAGAGCCTCAAAGGCCACCTTGAACATATTACTGAGACCCTGGGTGAAGGACATTTTTCCCATGGAAAATGGCCTTCAATTTTGGCCATTTGGCCTGGCAGGCAGGGCAGTGTCAAGCGAGAAATTTGCAAACTGTGCTGGATTCTTCCAAAAGGAAAGCTGCCAGCAACTAGGACGCTGCAACTCCTTAGAGCCCCAAAGGCCACCTTTCATCTGACACTCAGACCCTGGGGAAATGACTTCGTTTTCCCATGCAAAATAGCAACCATTTGCAGCCATGTGCCCTGGCCAACAGGGCAATGCCCAGTGAGAAATTTTAAAACTTGGCTGCATTCTTCCACAACTAAAGCTGCCGGCAACAAGGAGCTTGCAAGTCCTTAGATCCCCAAAGGCCACCTTTCATTGATACCCAGACTCTGGAAAAGGACTTCTTTTCCCCATGGAAAATGGGGTCAGTTTGAGGCCACTCGGCCTGGCCATCTGCATCGTTCCCTGTGGGAAAGTGGCAAACTTGGCTGATTTTCTTCAAAACTAAAGCTGCTGGCAACGAGGACCCTGCAACTCCTTAGCGTCCCAGATGCCACCTTTCATCTGATACCCAGACCCTGGGCCAATGACTTCATTTTCCCCATGGAAAATGGCCTCCATTTTGGGCCACTCGCCCTGACCGATAGGGTGGTGCCCAGCAAGAAATTTGCAATCTTTGCTGGATTTCTACACAACTAAAGCTGGCAGCAACTAGGAGCTTGCAAGGCCTTAGAGGCCCAAAAGCCACCTTTCATTGATTCCCAGACCCTGGAGACGTGACTTCATTTTCCCCATGGAAAATGGGGTCAGTTTGAGGCCACTTGCCCTGGCCATCTGCATCGTTCCCTGTGGGAAATTGGCAAACTTGGCTGATTTTCTCCAAAACTAAAGCTGCTGGCA
The DNA here is from genome assembly GCF_051311805.1 of Agelaius phoeniceus. NCBI lineage: Eukaryota > Metazoa > Chordata > Aves > Passeriformes > Icteridae > Agelaius > Agelaius phoeniceus. The sequence continues at coordinate 183,480 of NW_027509866.1, forward strand.
AGGTAGACCCTGCAAGTCCTTCGTGCTCCAAAAGCCACCTTTCATTGATACCCAGACCCTGGAGACGTGACTTCATTTTCCCCATGGAAAATGGGGTCAGTTTGAGGCCACTTGCCCTGGCCATCTGCATCGTTCCCTGTGGGAAATTGGCAAACTTGGCTGATTTTCTCCAAAACTACAGCTGCTGGCAACGAGGACCCTGCAAGTCCTTAGGGATCCAGATGCCACCTTTCATCTGATACCCAGACCCTGGGCCAATGACTTCATTTTCCCCATGGAAAATGGCCTCCATTTGACGCCTCTCGCCCTGACCAAGAGGGTGGGGCCCAGCAATATATTTGCAATCTTTGCTGGATTTCTCCAAATCTAAAGGTGCCAGTAAGAAGTACCCTGCAAGTCCTTAAAGCCCCAAAGGCCACCTTTCATCTGACACCCAGGCCCTTGGGATAGGACTTCTTTTTCCCATGGGAAATGGCCTCCGTTTGCAGCCCCTCACCCTGGCAGAAAGTGGGGAGCCAAGCTAGAATGACGCAATCTCTGCCGGATTTTCCAAAAGAAAAGCTGGCAGCAACCTGGACCCTGTAAATACTTAGAGCCTCAAAGGCCACCTTGAACATATTACTGAGACCCTGGGTGAAGGACATTTTTCCCCATGGAAAATGGCCTTCAATTTTGGCCATTTGGCCTGGCAGGCAGGGCAGTGTCAAGCGAGAAATTTGCAAACTGTGCTGGATTCTTCCAAAAGGAAAGCTGCCAGCAACGAGGACGCTGCCAGTCCTTAGAGCCCCAAAAGCCACCTTTCACCTGATACCCAGACCCTGGGCCAATGACTTCATTTTGCCCATGGAAAATGGCCTCCATTTCTGGCCTCTCACCCTGACCAATAGGGTGGGGCCCAGCAAGAAATTTGCAATCGTTGCTGGATTTCTCCAAATCTAAAGCTGCTGCCACTTGTTATTGTTCTATTTCTCTAGAGTCCCATAATGCTGTTATCAGATTTCTAAAGTCCATACCTCCTCGGTGTGTTCTTATGGCTGCAGATCTTCACAGCACAGACGCTTTCTTCTGCATGCTGTTCTTTCCCAGTTCAGGGCTCCTTCAAGGCTCTCCCTGAATGGCTAACCCGCCCCCTTTTATCCCAGTTCTCTTCAATGGTCCCAGCTGCAGCCCATCAAGGACAACCCGGAGCTCTGGGGCAAAGCCTCTATACAGATATTCAAATACAATACATTTCCTCTACTATAGCCACTAAGTACCCTGCAAGTCCTTTTAGCCTAAATGGCAACTCTTTCTTCTAGGGGGTAGGAAAATCAAACCAAAACTGAAAAGAAAAGGTCGAGCTACCTGCAGAATTCCTTGAGCCCAGATCCTTCTTCTCTCCCTTATCCTTGAAGGCAGTGAAACTACAGCATTTTCTTGGTCCGTTCTAAGACGAAAAGCCCTGTGTCATTAGTGGAACAAGACCTCACCTCAGGGGAGGAAAAATCATCTCTCTGAAGGTCAATCTGTCTCTACAGGCAGGCTGACCAAAAAGTCCTTTGCCTTTTGTCAGAATGGGCAGAACTGCCTTGGGAGCACCTTTTATGTCCCAGTCATGTGGAACACCTTTGATGCTGAGGTGATAAGTGGATATGGTCAAGGTGCCTCTTCTCTCCCTTGTCTTAGAAGGCAGTGAAAGAGCAGCATCTTCTTGGTCCTTTTGAAGAGGAAAGCTCTGTGCCGTTAGTGCTACAGGACCTCAGCTCAAGGCAGAAAAAATCCTTGTCCCAGTGACACCAGGAAGGACAGTGGAGGCAAATGTCACAGGTTCTGTGAGGATGATAAACCTCTCTAGTTCATTCAATGATTTCCCTAATGAAACGAAAGATTGTTCTATTTCTTGATTTCCAATTTGTTCCTTGGATCCAGAGAAAGCTGCAACAGGATATGGTTTCCCCAGACACCAACTCATTCAGGCTCACTTTCAGATTAGTTTCAGGTTGTGTTTTAATTTGTAACAAAGCTAATGATAAGACCCGTGGCCATTTCCTGACAGTTTCCTGACATATTATGCCAATTTGTCTCTTTAAGTTTGATTCATTCACTCAAGCTTTCTGCTAGACTGAGGTCTCAATAGAGGTATAAACTGGGATATAAATCCCAATTAATACCCAACTGTTTACTAATTGCTGTAATACTTCAGATATAAAGTTGGGTCCTCTATAAGATGGCATCCCTAAAGGCACCCCAAACCTGGGCATGATTTCTTTGAGAAGTGTCTTGGTTACTTCCCTAGCCTTGCTGGTGTGGCATGGGAAAGCTGCCAGATCAGAATCTGGCAGATATCAGAAAAGATATCCACTAATACCAGGAGATGCCTGAATCCGTGTTGGCATGGTGACTCAAAAATCAATTTACCAGTGACCTCTGGGAGTGTTTCCTCTTTTAGTGATATCTGAAGGTGGCCTTTACAAGTTCAAAGGATTATTTTAAAGACATATCAGGTATTTTTCTGTAACAGACTTGACCATTTTTGTCATAAGAGCACTGGGTGTCTGAGCCCGCAGACTACTCACCATAGCATTGAAATCCCAGTGGGTTTGCTGGTGTTTCTCTTGAGAATTTGCAACACCAGTTGCGGTGGGACTCTGACAGGATTGTTGGGAGTTACCAGCCATTCTGCTCTTTATTCTGGGCTTTTAGAGAAGTAGCTAATTTTAAATCTGCTTGACAATATCCAGGGCTAACTTCTGGAAGAGAAATGGCTTTCTCAGGTATTAACACCAGGTTGTGCAACCTCTTATGCAGCTTTATCTGCACATCTGTTCCCTGTAGGAATTTGGGAATCCCCTTGTTGGTGTTGTGCTTTGTGGTGTAGTGCAGCCACTTCTCTGGGCAGTTGAATGGCATCAAGGAGGAACAATATTTCTTTTTTATATTTAATTGTAAATCCAACTACGCACCCATAATCCCAGTGCTATTAATCAATTTTGGAAGCTTTCTCCACAGCCCCAGGTCAAATGCAGTGTTCTCTTGTGAGTCTGTGCCTTTCAGCACAGAAAGTTTAAAATTCTCAGCATTCAGGATTCCAACAGCCAGGTGTTGTCATGCCACCCCTCCTGGTAACAGTTTTGCCTCCTCCCAAATGCCCCATGCCAGGGGTACAGGTACTCACCCTCCCTCCACCTGTCCTGGCTAGCAAGATCCTCCCTGGGCAACAATTTGGGAGGGAAGGGGACTGTGGAGAGAAGAGAAGACATCTAAACAACAAATCACAAGAACATAACCAGAAATCAATAAAACTTCTCTTAACATTCACATAATATCCATCCTTTAATTGCAAGAGCCAGCTGTGGCATTACCCATTGAAAACAGCAATTCATTCCATTTCCCTCCTCTTCTACAAAACAACATCAGCTGTAAAAAGTTGTTATAAACTAAGGTACCATTCTCTGGCCACTTAGCCTGGGAGTTTAGCTTGTATGCTGACCAGCACTGATTACAATATTGGATTAGGTTTAGTTAGTGGGTCTGTTTCCAGTTTTTCAACAAACGTTTCAATGGAGAATTTGGAATATCATCTCCCACTTTAGCTTGAGAAGAAACTGGCCCCATATTCAATAATTACAGATATACAAGCTATTACCTCTGAAAGTCATAATGGTATTTCCAGCTTTGTCATGGAGGGGGGAGAGGGGAAGAGGAAGGGGACTGCCAAACCTGCAATCACTCAAACTGACAAAAGAGGGGGCTTCAAGCCCACAAATGCCATCTCAGCCAGGCACACAAAAACAAAGCAACTCCAAACCACCAGCAAACATTCAGTCACGCTCCAACACTCTCAACACTCTGCAAATGAATTTTTGTATCAAGGACATCCCCATGTTGATATGCTGGCAAACTCACATCAAGGTACCACTCTCACATGAACATGCTCTCAGAGTTCAAGAAGAATGCAGAGAATGTGAGGAATGCAAAGGAATTAACCAATCTCCACCACAAAAGTGGCTCCAGATGAAGCTGTGGCCAGGCTTCAGTTGTAAATGAAGAATGTGGTTTTCTTTTTTCTTCTTTCCTTCATCCAAGTTAAGATGATTGCAGCCTATGCTACAAGACAGCAGAACAATGATTTTTCTTGAAACTATGATCTTGGTCTGATACAACAATTCCTGATACTGTTAGTGTTCAGGAACACATAATCACAGTATGATTATATGCAGGTGCTTTTATTAAGAGCTCTGGGTGTCAGGGGACACTACCCCAAATCTGACTCTGACATGCTTTGGGACTGAACATGTTTTATATTCTCTCATTATATAACTTACATATTAATTATTAAACGTACATTGTTCTATTGTATACATTGATATCATCCAAGCATGGATTCCTCGTGATTCCCTCAAACCTCTAACATAGTTTCTCATGATTCTTTACCAATAATTATATCTAATCTCATCTAACAATTGTATCATTTATCATATACTGACTACATGGCTGCAGTTTCACATGATCTAGCAAATACAAGGTCTAACATTTCCCAGGGCCTACCTTTAACATATTCCCAGGGCCTACTAAGCCTAACTTTATTTCTTGCTCCCCAAATTTTGTGATTTTAAAATCTTTTACTGTCAATACCTGCCGAAGACAACCTCTAATATTTCCTAGGGAACTCGAACTCCTGATAGTTCTTGGGGACCTGAACTCCAGAGAGGGGAAACTCTGACTCCCTGAGGTCAGGAACTCAAACTTCTCCCTGATAAGCTTACCCCGGGGCTCAAACCCCCCTTAGCTCTCAGAGTCTCTGCTGGTCAGAGTGACCCCGAGACAGGTTAGAAAGTCTCTTTTCCCAGCCTGGTGGTCGAAGAAGGAGTCAGAACTCTTCAGTTCTTATTCTCAAGGTAGTTCATTGTTTCTTATCTATAAAATTGTTTTTCCTGGCCTGCTGAAGTCTGCTCAGCAGGACAGACAGAGGCACTCTGGCCGCCCCTGGAGAGGTGTTATCTTTTATACTAAAAACTATGTGTACAATATTTACCATAATTTCCCAATACCTATCATCTACGTTAGACAGTGAGTTTCTACTCTAAACCAATCTAAAAATGACAACATCTCCCAGAAGATGGAGGCTAGGAAGAAAAAGGAAAAAAGACAAGGCACACCCAAATTCCTCCATCTTGGGACCCCGAGCCCCCATCCTAAAATCCTCAAAAATCTATTTTTCACCCCTTGATGAATTCACTATCATTCTACTTAAACTTTCTTGACTAATAATTCTTCATATAAAGGTTGGTAATTTTTTCCATGGGTCAAAATCAAAGTCACAGGGGTCTTGGGCTCTGTGCCAAGGTCTCTGAGCCCCCTGGGCAGGGGCTGGAGCCCTCCAGGGCAGCCAGAGGAATTTCCTGGGTTCTGACACTTACCAGTAACTCTGTGTGGGGATTTGCATCCCTTGTCAATAACCCAAAGGAAAATAATTATAATGATGCCTTCACTTACGCCAGGGATCTTACCTTGAGTTCCTGAAGTTCTAAAATTGAGTTTCTCCCTGAAAATTCCTCAGTGCTGGCTGGAGATCTGTGGATTCATTGAAGCTCTAGGCTGATCTTCTGGCTGGCTCTCCAATTTACTGCCACAAAATCTCCAAAATATTGGAACAAGACCCCTTAACACTAATTTGGTTTAAAAAGACATAATTTATTCAGGCCTGAGGTCACACAAAGGATACTCCTAACCATTTGGGCACACATGATTTTACAAGTAAGCAATTTACATATTACAATTTACCCATTACCTTCAAGCCCAGATTCAGTCCTTGTTTTGTCTATTCCTACATTCTTGAGCCGGATATCTTCTTCTTCTCTTCCAACTGTTCTTGCTGGGAAAAGCAGTTTTTGGGTGCCTTGTTTCACTGTTCACAGGCCCAGTAAAAACTAAATTAATCCCTTTGCTGTCACATAGCATGGAAGCCTCTCTCCAGCTTCCTTCCCTGAGCCCTCCTGCTCCTGCAGAACCACCCTGATAATGGACCTCCGTGTGTTGGACATGGTGGCTGTCACCTTGACGTGGCCAACACTCACCTGGATGGGCTCCTGGCAGGTGTCCAGAGTGACGTGGCAGCACGCAGTGGTCCCGTTGGTGGTGAAGGATATCCTCATCTGGGACATGCGGTGGTAGGTGTCCTCCAACCTGCCCAGGTGAGCTCTGAGCAGGGACAGCTGCAGGCCCAGCTCCATGGCAAAGCGGTTGTAGTCCAGGGGGTTGGAGAAGAAGATGGCCACGGTGAAGGTGGGGGCCTCATAGACCAGGACTCCACAAGAGCCGCGGAACAGGGGGCTGGAGAACTGGCAGGTGTCAGAGGAGCCTGGGGGCACGGAGGGGCTGGGGGGGACGGAGCTGTGCCCGCTGTAGAAGTAGGTCCTGGTGAGGAGAAGTGGGGGTGTGCCATCAGGGGAGGATGGTGAGACCACCAGTGTCACAGACATCTTTTATGAAAAATCCTTTCCTTGGGATTTTTCCTCCTGAGAAGCTGAGAGGCCTCAGGAAGAAAATGGAAACATTGATTATCTGCTGCTGTGGAATGCAACAGGTGCATCTGTGATTGGTCTCACAGTGTTATTTCTTATTCATGGCCAATCACAGTCAGCTGGCTCAGACTCTCTGTCTGAGACACAAGCTTTTGTTATTCATTCTTTCTTTTTCTATTCTTAGCTATCCTATTTATGAAATCCTTTCTTCTATTCTTTTAGTATAATTTTAATGTAATATATATCATAAAATAATAAATCAAGCCTTCTGAACCATGGAGTCAGATCCTTGTCTCTTCCCTCATCCTTGCACCCCTGTAAACACAGTCACACACCAGGAGATCATCGTGGAGCAAGTGGTAGGTGGTGGAACCAGCAGGAGACAGTCTCAGCACCACTGGGAGGTGCTGGGAGCACTGGGAGACAAGTAGGAGATTGACCAAGCCCTAGGAGATGCTCCCACCATGGGATGATGACCCCACCCTGTGGTGGTGTTCACAGGGGTCTCAGGATGAGGCAAGAAATGAGAATGTTGACTTTATGTTTCAGAAGGCTGATTTATTATTTTATGATATATTTTATATTAAACGAAAATGATATATTAAAACTTACTAAAAGAATAGAAGAAAAGATTTCATCAGAAAGCTCACAAAGAATAGAAAAGAATAGAATGATAATAAAATCTTGTGACTGACTAGAGTCTGAGACAGCTGGACTGTGATTAGCTATTAATTAAAAACAATTACATGAGACCAATCAAAGATGCACTTGTTGCATTCTAGAGCAGCAAATAATCATTGTTTACATTTTGTTTTTGAATTCTCTCAACTTCTAAAGAGAAAAAATCTTAACAAAAAGATTTTTCATTAAATATGTCTGCGACACCACCCTGTCCTGGTTTGGAATGGGAGGAAAATTCAGGGAAGTGATTAAAAGCTTTTTGTGTAACTGACGGGCTGCTGAACCACTGAGAAGCTGGGCACAACTCTGTGAAACACACACGTTAGAAACCAAAACCCTCAAAAACTCTCTCTTTCCTTTCCAATCAACAAAAAAGCAGCAAACCCCAACCTCAACCCCCATCTCAACCAAACCAAGCCAAACAGTGTCACCGTGATATTTTATGGAAAATTCCTTCACCAGGATTTCTTCTCCTGGGAAGCTGGGAAGCTTCAGGTTCTCCCTGTTTTGCTGCTTTGGAATGTGATTTGGAGAATTGTTTACCCAGCATGTGAATTGTTTTTAATTAATGACCAATCCCAGTCCAGCTGTGTCAGGACTCTGGTCAGTCATGGGTTTTTATTATTAATGCTTTTCCAGCCTTCTGATATATCCTTTCTCTTTCTTTAGTATAGTTTTAGCATATAATTTCTTTTAATATAATATTGAGGGAACCCAGGACATTCCTCTGGCTGCCCTGGAGGGCTCCAGCCCCTGCCCAGGGGGCTCAGAGACCTTGGCACAGAGCCCAAGACCCCTGTGCCTTTGATTTAGCCCTTGGAAAAAACAATTACCAACCTTTATAGGAAGAATTATTAGTCAAGAAAGTTTAAGTAGAATAATAGTTCGTTTGTCACAGGGGGAAAAATAGATTTTTGAGATTTTTAGAATGGGGGCTCGAAGTCCCAAGATAGAAGAATTTAAGTGTACCTTGTCCTTCCTTCCTTCCTTCCTTCCTTCCTTCCTTCCTTCCTTCCTTCCTTCCTTCCTTCCTTCCTTCCCTCCCTCCCTCCTTTCCCTCCCTTCCCTTCTTCCTCCATCTTTTAAGTGATGTTGGCATTTCTAGATTAGTTTAGAGTAAAAACTCACTGTCTAACATAGGTGATAAGTATTGAGAAGTTATTGTAAATAGTGTACATGTAGTTTTTAGTATAAAAAGACAACACCACCCCAAGAATGGGCCGGGTGCCCCAACCTGACCTGCCAGACAGAGCTCAGCGAGGCAAAAAAAAATTTATAGATAAAAACACCAATAAACAACCTTAAGAACAAGAATAGAAGAGTTCTGACTCCTTCTTCAACTGCCGGGCTGGGAAAAGAGACTTTCTAACACATCTCGGGGTCACTGTGACCAGCAGAGATTCTGAGATAATATAATATAATATCATAAAGTCATTAATCAGCCTTCTGAGGACATGGAGTCAAATTCAAGTGTAATGTTAACCCTTTCAGTGCGTCAATCCTCCCTCAAATGAGAAGAAAAACCAAAATACAAACATGTAAAAGAACAGCAAAAAGACATCAAAGTCAGTGTAGAAGAAGTTAAGTTCCAAATAAGAAAGAAAAAGAAATGCCTTGTTTTTTAGAGCTAAAATCCTCTAATAAGCAATAGAGAAAAGGCTCTTTTTCCTTATAGCACATTGAACTATAAAGAGATAAAAGTGTTCAAATTGATATCAAACAAGAGCCTCCATACTAAAATAAACAAACGTTTATGGAGCTAAAATCCTCTTATAAGCTATAGAGAAAAGACTCTTTTTCCTTATAACACATAAAGCTATAAAGACATAAACGTGTTCAAATTGATAGCAAAGAAAAGCCTCCATACTAAAATAAAAAAATGTTAAAATAGCTGTAATCCCATAAAAAGTAAACAGAAAAAAAGAAAAAAAGAGTAGCCTTATGCTTCCAAAAAAAAAAGAAAATCTCTATTCCCAAAAATAAAAAAAAAATTAAAAATAGACAATAAAGAGAATTTTTGCCTTAGACAACTCATCTTTAAACAATACCCCAAAAACCAACATAACCCATCAGCAAGCTATAAAAATGCTTATAACAATAAGGAAAACTTCATCATAGCAAAATTCCCCAAACAACTCCTGTTCATAACAAATTAAGAACCACAAAAAGCCCTGTTTCCTTTCCTCTTATAAAAAAGTCTCCATAACCTTAACAAAAAAGACTTCTCTCCCTCAATAAACTAAAGAAAAACTATTTTAAAAGTCGTAAACTAACTAAAAATCTTAAATGCATTTTCTTTACATTTTCAGTGAGAAAGAAAAGTTGTGAGAAGCAAAGTGCTCTAAAAGGTTTGTTTTAATTCTTACTACTTTTTTCCTTATAATTACTTTAAATAAAATTTTCTTTATACCCTCTTAAAGTTTTAAACCTGCTTTACCTTTCTCCCAATCCTATCTCACAACAAAAACTAAATGTATCAGTAATTAGCCAACACCAAACCTACCACATTCTTTAGTATATCAGCCAAAAAAACTTCCAATTAAAAAAATCCTTAATTAGCAACCCTAAACCACAACACACAATTAGCTTTTCCACCCAATTTCAAACTAAAACCACCACATACCCAGGGGTCCTCCCACGGCTTCCCCTCACCTGGGGTTCTCCAGGGTGACATTCCGGGTACTGTTGGATATCTGGATCTCCACAGCCCTCTCCAGGAAATTCCACATCTTGGCACGCGATTGGCTGCTCCAGGGGGACAGAATCTACTCCTCCAGTCTGGGGTTTCCTCAGATCTGGGATCGTGACCTTGGAGACAGAATTTTCTCAGCTCTGGGGTCTCCTTGAATCCGTAATCTTCTCACTCCAAGGTCTCCTCCTCAGCTCCAAATTCTCTCTGTTCCAGAATCTTCTTCCTGAATCCAGGATCTTTTCCGCAGCTCTGGGGTCTCCTTGGATTCAGAATCTTCTCAACTCTGGAATACTCTGGAATCTTGTTCCTGTCTCTGGAAATTTCTTGGATCCGGAATCTCTTTGGATCTGGAATCTCCTCAGATTCGGTGTCTCTTTGGATCCAGGGTCCCCGCAGCACCGAAATCTTCTCCTCAGCTCTGGGGTTTCCTCAGTCGCAGGCTCTTCTCAGCATTGGGGTCTCCCTGGATCCAGAATCTCCACCCCAGCTCCTGACCTTCCCTGTGGTCTCCCCCTCTGAGCACCTTCTGGGTCTCCACTGGCGTTGGGAATGTCCTGGGGCAGGGAAATCCCTCCCCTGGCTGGAAAAATCCTAAATTACAACTTCCTGGTGATAAAATGGAATCAACTTCCTGGTGGTGAAACTCCCCTGGGCCTGGCACCTGATGATATGGCACATACACTCTCTGGCCAAGGCTGGGGCTGGAACAAGACTTTCCCCTTACAATTTAAAGGAATTTTTTTTTTCCTTCTGGAGAAAATTAAGCCTTGACCCGAATTCCTGGCTGCCTCACAGCATCTCTCTTGTACCTCGGCTTTGGCTGCTCTTGGCTGGGAGCCTGGCTGGAAAACAAAGATCCTCTCTGCCCCCAGCCCCTGGGCTTTGGGACCGCTGGCGGTGGACATGCCGCCCCTCGCCAATCAGTGCTTGCAATAATATTTTTTTGGCGGATCTGCTGGAGGACAGGGAGGCTGCAGAGGGCCCTGGACAGGCTGGATCCATGGGCTGAGACCACTGGCATGAGGTTAAACAGCACCAAGTGCCAGGTCGGACACTTTGGCCACACGAACCCTCTGCAGCTCCCAGCTGTGGAAAGAGTGGCTGTGAAGCCGATTGACAACTGAACCTGAGCCCAGGTGTGCCCTGGCGGGCAAGAAGGCCAGTAGCACCAGGCCTGTATCAGCAATAGTGTAGCCATCAGGACCAGGGCAGTGATTGTCCTTCTGTGCTGGGCACTGGTGAGGCCACACCTCGAGTGCTGTGTCCCTTTCTGGGCCCTCAATAATAATTGAAGTTTCTCTAGCAATCACTTTATTCATTATTTGTCTCCCTTCCCTGCCTGGCTGTGGTGGGAACGACACCAAAGGGAAAGTGCTTGCAGCTGAGGGAAGGCTGTGCTTGGGTATCTGGTTCTGTTTGTTGTTGCTGCCAGTGGTGTTGTTTATTTGCCTTGTTGTACTGGCAAAGAACTGTTACTCCTTTTCCCATATCTTTGCCTGAAAGCCCCTTAATTTCAAAGTTATATTAATTTGGAGGGAAGGGGGTCACATTCTCCATTCCAGAGAGGTCCAGCAGACACCTGTCTTTCAAACCAAGACAAGCTGACAATTAACAATTTATTACAACTCTTTATTAACAATTAATTGACAATTATCAACTCCTTATCAATCTAACAAACAGTTAATTAACTTAGCTAACTAAAAGGTAAGCTAGAGCTTGGGAGGTCGCTGGTGAAGGGTGGGAGCCCATCAGCAGCAGAGGGCACGATGTCTCCGGCTCCTGCCGGATGCTCCAGCTGACACAAACGCTGTCCCTCGGGTGCTTGTCTCCAGAGCACCTCCTTCTTGGCTCCCTGGCCTTTCTCCCTCTACTCTAATGGTTCACCAAGATTCTTCCACTCCTGGACTCTGCCATCCACAGTCACCTGCCCTATCTTCTGAGTCGGCTCCAGGTTAGGAATCCTGGGAAGAAAGGGACTGCTATGAGCCAGACGAACATTTCCAGCCAGCCCCTTCTCTGTCTCCTTGCAGAGCACACAGTGTTGCATCCTCTCTCTGTGCAAGCAGCGAGCAGCAAATTCAACAACTGCCCTCACTGCATGGAGGCTGCAGAGGTGCAAGGGCAGGAACATGACCAGTGAAATGCCTGGGGTGCAACTACAGCATGTGGGGTTCTATGTAGAGAAGCCTTGCTTGTCCCAAAAGGAAGCAGAGCTAGGGACTGGCTGGTTCCTGGATCTCTCATTCCAGATTTTGCAACTGTGGAAACCCAGGACAGAGGGAATATTTCTCTGTCTGTTCTGGGGTGTCCTGACCCCCAGGGGAGCACTGACTTTGTCCCTCACGCATAGAGAAAGTTTCCTAGACTTCAAGATAGACTAGAATCCACAAAAGTGTGCAATAGATTATAGGGAGTAGTGTAGGTGTATCACTTGGTGAGAAATTTAGGTTTTGGGATTTTAGCATGTTGTGGATGGAAGCAGGATGGAGGGCACAGGGTGTCATCCTGAGTTTCTTCTTCGTGCTTCTTCTTCCTTCTTCTTCATGGGTTTGGGTGGCATTTTGTAATTGGACAGAAAAGTCTGCATTGCAGGCTCTTTGGGATCAGTTCTTGGGTTAAAAGGGAAAATAATCTAAGTGTTAGTTCTTAACTGGATAGTTTAGTCTTAAAAGACCTTGTAACAAGAGACAATCCGCTATTTTGTGCCTTGCTAATTAAAAGCTGCTGAACTCATGGTTGTAAGACTGCTTTACTAATAAAAAATAATAAACACCTGAGTCTGAACATGAACTACCATCTCAAGTGCCTTCAATCCAGACCCAGAGAAACCAACAGCAATCCTCCAGGAGCTTACTGTTCCATGCAGTGTCTTTTCCCAGTGCCTCCCTACCAAGGCCAGATGATCTTTCTGTGCTCCTCCTCTGCTGCCTCTCTGGGGCTGCCTGTCCCCCACCTCCCCATGCCAGTCAGAGGGACTGAAGGGAGGGTGTTAGGGGATGAATGAGGCTCTGCTTGGTGATGCCCAGCACTAGGATGAGAGGCAATGGGCAGAACCTGAACAGGAAATTCCACCTGAACCTGAGGAAGAACTTCTTTCCTGTGCAGGTGATGAGTTGCCCAGAGAGGGTGTGGAGTGTCCCTCACTGAAATTATTGCAGAGCCCTGTGGACACAACCCTGTGCCATGTGCTCTGGGATGAGCCCACCTGAGCAGGGAGGTGGGACCAGATGACCTACTGTGCTCCCTTCTCCCCTGTCCCACCCTGTGATTCAGTGACACCCATCAGAAGCAGGAGTTGGCAAGTGTGTCGACGTTTCCCACCTGCACAGCAGGGTGGTCTTAAACTTCCCCGCGTGCCTTGGGGAGAACTGCAGGTGAAAGGTCTCCTTCTGGCCAGGAGCAATGGTGCCACGGTAGGGGTTGATGGAGAACAGGTCATGGAAAGCATCTGGGAAGGCTTCCAGGGAGGAGCTGACACGCTTTGGAGAGAGGTTCTTTTGTTTTGAGCAGTGCAGCTTCTTGGAGCACTCCTGCTGCTCTGGCTGCTCCTGCTTCTGCTTGGAAACCTGCTCCTCCTGCTCCTCCTGCTGCTCAGAATCCTGCTCCTGCTCCTTCCCAGAATCCTGCTGCTGCTTGGCAGGCCGCCCCAGCTGCCACACTTTAGGAGGCCTCTCAGCAGGATGGTCCTGCTCCAACCAGAAAAGACACAACAGCTTTTTCTGCTGCTTCACGGGATTGTAGGAGAGGAACCGACCTGTAGGGAGGAAGAGGACACCTTTCAAAGACAAAATCCTGTGTTCCCAGCAGCTCTGCCTCCTGCTGCAGGTCGGTGGAAGAGAGCTGGGATGCACTTGGAGCATCTCTGGCCAAGTCCTTTATTCTAGCAGGAAATAGAGCGTCTGGGAGCTGGGTCTCTGCCTGCAGCACACACTCCTGTGCCAAAGCAGGAGAGTTGGTTTTAGACACTGACTTTGCATTTTCCCTGGAGTGCAGAACTGCACACAGACACTGGCTGCAGGGCAGCTCACTCCTTACACCACTGTTTTTCCCAGTGTCAGACTTCTCCAAGAGATGACCTGATGTCCCCCTTCCCAGTCCTGACCCAGCACATGGCTGTCCCCAGAGCCTGGCTCAGCTCCTTTGCAGAGCAGAAGTGGCAGGCCAAGAACAGAAGGGGTTGAAAGGCAGAGGGGGACAAGGAGAAAACTCTCCAGAGCTGCAGCTGGGAAGATGCTGATGAGGGTGGATGTGTGGACAAGGATGAAAAAGCAATTCATGTTTGGCAGTGAAGTGGCAGGCTCTTCTCCCCAGGCCCTCAGCTACCAAGTGAAATGCTCTTACGCATCAGAGTGGTTGAGAATGGCTTCTTCACGGGTTCACTCTCTTCCACTTTCTCCCAGGAGTATTTCAGGGCTACCTCCCCTGTGTTGTGCATTATGAAACTGAAAAGCAAGGAGGAGGAATTAAAAAAAAAAGTCCAGTAAGTATAAAGGAAATAGTACAGTAATGTTGTCTGATGGACTCCTGGTACCACTTTCTGCTGAGGAGCATCTTCTTCCCCAGGCAACCCTGCCATGCTCAGACTGCTGTCCTGGGTGGCCCAGGAGAGCAAGAGAGTATTTCAAAGTCTGGAAGTTTAGGAGAAAAGGGACAACATGGTGCTCAGGACACTGAAGCTAAGGAGCTTCCTCTGGGCTTTAGGTCTTGGTTTGACTGCAAACTTCTTCTTGAGCAGATGAGGACAGGTGACATGCAGTGAAAGCCAAGCCATGGCTGTTCTCAGCACAAAGGTACGGCAGCATTGAGCCTCTCCTGACCACCATCTCCTGCTCGGCCTTGTGTGCACATAAAGGGACCTGTGCTGGTTTTGGTGGGAACCCTTAAAATCAGAGGGTTTTGGGAAAGCTACAAAAGGCAAGCCTCAGAGACAGCAGAACTGTGATTAGAGCTAAGCAGTAGCCATAAGATTTGCCACCAGAAAAATTATAGAATAAGTGGAAAGTAAATAGAGACAAATAGAAGAATGGTCTGTGTATTAACACTTGTCTAGAATAACTCCCTAAGCTACAGAAAAGTATAACTAGTGAGATATTAGAAAGTTCTAAGCTTAATCATGGAGCTCTGTGCATTGGGTTTTAAGGCTTACGAGCAGGTATTGTACTCAAAATAAGCAAGCATTATTTATACCAAAGGTACGTGTGCTTATAGTGGTTGGATGGAACTACTGTCAATATGCTTTTGCTTTCTGTGATTGGTCACAAAACTTTGAAAGTGAGTTGTAACATGAAGTTCTTTCTCTACTGCTGGGGATGTGAGCTGCTGGCATCTTCCCATCGTCAGAACCATGTAATGGGGCTGATGCTGGAAATGAAGCAGCTCGAGGTGTGTTCCCCAGCATTCCCGTCCCGTTTGTGATTTGTACATAGAGCCTCAGGCAATGATAGTTTGGGCTGGGGGAGAGTTCTGGGAAGCAGGCACTGGGCCAGCCCTGGGCAAAGGCAGCTCCTGCTCCCAGGAGGAGCTGTGCCTGGCCTCCAGCACTCACGTGGCTGTCCTTGTCTGGAAGGGCAAGGTGTCCTTGAACTGAACCCTGATGGTGCTCAGTTGGAACTGGGCGTAGGCAACAACGGCATTGAGGTACACCTCGACCTCCTGGCTGCTCTCCTCCTGCACAGTGTGAGCTGGTTCTGGCACTGTCTTGACCACCTGCAAACACACGAGGGAGGAATCACTGAGCAGAGCCCACAAAGTCAGGCTCAGAAGGGCAATCTTCTGGCCTCCAGGATCAGCCTCATAGAGGGACTAGAAAGGACCATTCACTTTTACTTCCCTGCAAAGATGACACAATTGGGACTGTTCTGCTACAGTAGCTGTTTCTAGCCACTGATCCAAGCAGTCACTACCACAGCTGTTAATATCCCCATGGAGACTACAGCTGCATTCCAGTCCCTGTCCTTCAACCTTGTAGAGGGACTGGCGTTTTTCCTGCTCCCCTATACATCCAGCAGGTCTCAAAATTAGGTTTAAGTTCCCCTGCTGCAGCTCTGTGAATGGAGAAGGCCAAGACTGAAGAGTTCCAGAAAGCACCTTGTTCTTCTTGTCTTAGGAGAAAGTGCTCTCCAGATGTCATGTCTGGAGCAACAGCCACACTGCTGGGAGCTGGAGATGGGCATTTTGGGATGGGAAAGGTCTCACTGGGAAAGTCTCCAGCTGCAGATGTTCTGATAGAAAAGGGGATGGTTTAGAGGCCGAAAAATGGTCCAGAAACTCAGAAAGAACCTTCACCCAAGATGAGTGTGTTTGGCAATAATGACAATAAAAGCAAGAGTCTCTGGAGATGATCCTTCTCCAGACTCCTCCATAGAGTCATGCAGTGCCTGGGCTACTCCATGATGAGATATCCCACACAATACAGAGACCACAACCAAATCCTCATGCAGACAAAACTTGCAGTTCACCAGCATATGCAGGAGAAGTGGATTTCCCTCCATTTCAAAAGAAGAGACAGAGTGCAGCAGAATTAGCTCCTTGTTGGTGAGAAGGTACCAATGAGATGAAGAGATTTCTAACACCATAAAATGGGATAAAATCATAAAGCATTGCCTTCCATTCAACATGGGCTGCAGCACTTGTGCTTGTGGCCCAGACTGACAGCTGTGTGTGCCTAAAGGTCTCTTGTCAAAAGGCTTCCCCATCTTGTGTGAGTGTATCTGGTCACTGGGCATCCACCTCTCCCCTGGAATGCACTGCTGGTGAAGCTCACGGCTGTGCAATGCCAGAGGAAGCAGGAGCTGCTCAGCCAGCAGGGATGGTGTTATGGTGGTTCTTTTACAAAAAGCTGGGTTGGCTTTTTTTGCCATTCTGCTTCTTACCCTCTCTATTTTTGGCCACTTGGCTCCCGGCTCTTTCCTGGTGGTATTCTTCCACATGGTGATGGTCATTTGGTCATCCCAGTCCTGAACCTTCCTTTGTGGCTGCTCCAAGCTGATGGTGGTCACCTTACATTTCACCAGGTGCCTTCTGAAGGTGGCTGGGACATCTGATCGCAAGGTCACTGTGATGTCCTTGGCACAGCCAGGATGGAGGTGTCCCACCTAGGGAGAATCAGGGAGTCAAGACCAAACTGGAATCACTGCCAAGGGCAGGACTGATACCAGAAGGGACAGATGTGGTGAACAGCTGTGCCAGGAATCTGCACCTCAGAGTGGATTTACATGAAGTTTGATAGACAAAAGTGTGAACAGAAGGTGCCACCTGCCATAGCATGAAGCTTTTTCTGCATGGCTGGCAGCCTTGGCCCAGCCAAGCCAGGGACTGCATCTCCTACATGGCACTGGAATGGGCTGTCAGGGGCATGTGAGGACTCCCTGCCAGCTCCCAGGCACACCAGGGCAGGGCTTGAGCAATGGGGAGAGGCAGAGCAGTCCACGCTCACCTTGGGGGAGAACCGGAATGGGGCGTCTGCCTCCCACTCAAAGCGCATGACCTTGGTCTGCGTGTGGTTGGTGATGGTCAAGGCCCTCCAGCAGGGCTCCCCGACAGGACAGTGCCCAGACTCGATCTGATTGACTCTGACAGCTGTTAAGGAGGAGAGCAAGGGATCTCAGCATGCAGGGAGCTCCACCTGCCCCCCTCACATGCACAGACACCTGCATGTTCAAGGCTTCCTAGCTCCAAGCCTTCCTCCCTCTGCAGGGAGTTCCCCAAGCAGTTCCCCATCCCACCACTTCCAGGGAAACACCCTGACACATCCCTAAGCACAGCACACACTGCTCTGCAAGCATAGCTGCCATGCCCACAGGCCACCACGTCCCAAGGGTGACAGCCCAGGCCTGGCTAGAGGGAGGACACACATGATCAGACATTTTCCTCTTCCTTGCTCCACCTTGGCAGCCTCTCCTCTCTTACCATCAATGATGTTTTTCTTGGCAGTCCTCTCCTCTGTGTCTTCCTGCAGTCCATTGAGGGTGAATTCATCCTTGTGTCCTTCACCCACCAGCTCTATGAGGGCCCTGTCAGAGTAGGTGTCCCCCACCAACCCCCAAATCTTCCCTTCCACACATTGAGCCACATTTCCCCTCTTGCTCTGAGCACTCGGGCACACGACTGTCAGCTGTGGCTCATGCCCCTCCCCACTGATTTTTCCCAGAGAAAGCAGTGAGAAAGCTCAGAGAAAGAAGAAGGAAAACAATTCTTATCTCTACTTGCTGCACCTGTTTTTTGGCACATGTGGAATGTGTTATGGAGATTGTTTAGCCAGAGTGATTTGTTAATTGGACTCTGCCGATGGTTGTTTGGATTGATTGGCCAATTAGGTCAAAGCTGTGTCCTGACTGTCTGGAGATAGTCACGGGTTTTTCTTTAGTATCTTTTTAGTATAGTATCTCTTTAATATAGTACAGT
Organism: Agelaius phoeniceus; assembly: GCF_051311805.1. Lineage (NCBI taxonomy): Eukaryota > Metazoa > Chordata > Aves > Passeriformes > Icteridae > Agelaius > Agelaius phoeniceus. The sequence goes on from NW_027509866.1 coordinate 201,759, forward strand.
ATTAGTGTAATATAACATTGCTTAATAAAGCAATTGTTCCGCCTTCTGAAATCATGGAGTCAGAGCACATGATTCCCTGGCTGGGATCTGCCCTTCATTGCTACCCTTTCTCTTCTGACTCAAAATATCTGCAGCCTTAGTAGGTAAGGAGCTCAGCTCCCATTCCTCACTTCCAAGCACAAATCCAGTTCCTTTTTATGCTGTGCTGAACCTGTGGGGGTTGCCAACTGCCTGTTCACATCACTGTTGTTTCAAACCCCCAGATCCAAACTGCACATGAAGCTGCACACTTTGAAGTTCAGAGGGGATAGACTTAAGGCTGTCAGAGCCCTGACAATGCTTTATTCCACACAGCTTGCAGGGTATGTGCTTTATGTATCTATCCTATCCCATCCCATCCCATCCCATCCCATCCCACCCCATGGTAATGCAGTACACTTGGACTGCTTTGTTTGGGAGGCACCCACTGACCTTCAGGCATGTCGATGCTCAGAGAAACATCACAGACCTCTGCAGAGATTTTGATGTTTTCAGCCTGAACAATCCCCAGGATGTTTTCTGTGTCTGAAACCTGAGGCAACAAGAAACAAACACTGTTCAGATTATTCTTTGGTAGACAGCCTGTAAGTCCTTGTCTCTGCTGGCTGCTTCCCCTTTTGCCTTCCCAGCTTCACAAGCATTGGTGAACTCCCAAGCTTTGCTAACCTGTTCCTCTCATGGGCTGCCCCAGTGGGATCCTGCTGCAGTAAAAACCCTATCAGCCCAACTTTGCACTCCTACAGCAGGGAACGCTGTCTTGGAAAGGCACAGAGATGTAAGACCAACCACAAGAAGTGTGGGGTGTCTCAGAGCAGGTGGCATGGACAGCCCTCTCCAATCACCTAGCACCCTCTCTGAAATGCAGCCCCTAAACCATGGGGGACAAAATCCCAGGGGGAGAGTTTGTTGCACTATGCAAGAGCTTCAGACAAAGTCCAGTGTAGAGATCATGCTGCAGTCTGTGCAAGCAAACAACAACCTTCAGCCATGCACAGGGACAAGGCTGTGGCACAGGCTCGGGCTGCAGTGTCTGCTTGTCTGGGGGGATGTGGATGCACTGTGCGTTCTGGCAAACGCTGTGTAGAGGCAGAAGTTGGGGTCACAGCACCCTTGTGTCTGGCAGGTGCAGCTCTTCCTGACTCTGCCCCTGTGCTCACTGTGCCCTGCTGGGCCAGGCAGGACACAGCCCCTCTCACCTCTAGTCGGAGCATCCTCTCAATGCTCCCAATCTGCCTGGCCTGGAAACGCAGAGTCACTTCAAACTCCATGTGGGGATCAATGGTGCCATTATCTTGTGATAAGGACAAGTCCTCAGAGAGGTCATCCAGCCCTCTGAGCTGCCAAGCCATGGGCAGCAGGGTGTTGTTTTTCAGGACCAAGGTCCTGCTGTCAGTCCTGCAGAGACAGGAAGGCACTTGGCATTAGCTGCTGGGTGCCCACACCAGCCTGGCCACTGAATGCAACTTGGAGCAGCTCCATCCATGCCCTGGAAACCAGAGTGGGGCCACAGCTCTCTGCACAGAGAGCAGCAAGCACAAGTTCCCAAGGGTTTTTCCTGGAGAAGGCAGTGAGAACCTCAGAGAAGAAGAGAAAACAATTCTTATCTCTATTCACTACTCCTGCTGTTTTACACCTATCAAATGTGTTCTGGAAATTGTTTACCAAAAGTGGTTTAGTTATTAGACGCAGGTAAAAGTTGTTTTGAGTGATTAATCAATCACTCAAAGCTGTGTCTAACTGTCTGAAGATAGTCACGAGTTTTTCTTTAATATAGTATAATATCTCTTTTGTTGCAGACATCTTTTATGAAAAATCCTTTCCTTAAGATTTTTCCTCCTGAGAAGCTGAGAGGCCCAGGAACAAAATGTAAGCATTGATTATCTGCTGCTGTGGAATGCAACAGGTGGATCTTTGATTGGTCCATGTTGGTTGTTTCTAATTAATGGCCAATCACAGCCCAGCTGGCTCGGACAGAGTCCGAGTAGCTGCCTTTGTTATCATTCTTTCTTATTCTATTCTTAGCTAGCCTTCTGAGGAAATCCTTTCTTCTATTCTTTTAGTATAGTTTTAATGTAATATCTATCATAAAATAATAAATCAAGCCTTCTGAAACATGGAGTCAGATGCTCGTCTCTTCCCTCATCCTAAGACCCCTGTGAACACCGTCACACTCTTTCATATAATTTTAATATAAAATTAGTGTAATATAATTTTAATAAAACAATTGTTCAACCTTCTAAATCATAAAATCAGAGCACATTATTCCCAGCATCAGGAGCTCCCTACAACACTGGAGTCAAACTTTTCCTCTTTGTCACAAGTCTTGGAGTGCTTGTGGGATGTGACTGACCTGTGCAGGAGCAGTTTGTCAAAGGACAGCTCCAGGGGGCTGACCTCCAGCTTCATGTCCACCCCATGGCAGCACAGGCTGAAGACCACTGGCTCAGGGTTCTTCCCAATGCTGCAGATGAGTTTGTCTTCCAGGAAGCCAGGGCAAGTGGGGAATGCCCAAATGGTCAGCTCCTGGACACGGCCCCAGAGCAAGAAATAGAAAGAAGAAATAGAAAGAAATAGAAAGAATAGGAAGAAATAGAAAGAGCTCTGTATGTGAGCAGCAGGAGCAGCCCCTGGGCACTTCTATGGTGCCTGCTCTACCTGCCCTTCTCCCACCTGCTTCTCCTTTGGTTTCAGGCTCATGTTGGGAGGGTCCAGAAGGAATGTCTCTGCTTCCCCAGCACTCTCAAAGGAGAACTGGACCTCCACGTCCCCGGGGCAGTTGTTGAGGATGGTTAGATTCTCCGAGTTGCGGGGACAGTTCTGGGCCTTGTACCTGTCCACAGAAGGGAAAAAGGCTGCAGAGCAGACTCTTGCCTTTGCCACACACCCAGGAGAGCACTGTGTGCACCCAAGGAAGTGGTGCTGGAAGACCCTGCTCTAACAAACGAGTGAGGAAAATGGATCCCAGTCAGGGCCATGGGCGTGTGCTCATCCCTGCCTTACTCTGAGGCCTTCCCTGGACTTGGTGCCTCCAGCCCAGAAGTCTGATGATGCTCAGGCCACTTCCAGAGTTTTTAAGACAATGTAAATTCAAAGGTGCCTAGAAAAATAACAGTACACCAGGCACATGGGTTCTTTCCCCTTCTTTCTTGGGGTGCTTCCCTGCAGGCCATAAAGAAAGGCTTTTGGAAAAGGAGTTTAGCTCATTTCTTTCATAAAAGTCATGAAACTGCTTTGGATTTTATGGGTTAGCTGAAAGTCTGAGAAAGAAATATAAAGCATCAATTCCCAAGAGGAATGCAAACAAGATAACAAATGACCCTTCTCTCAGGCATGGAGATGACTTTGGAGTGAAAGGGTTAAAGAGGAAAACAGAAATCCCAGCCCATCCATCAGTCTGGCTAAAGATTGTTTGTTTTTTAAACTGCTTTGATTTCATTAAATTGGGTTGACAAAATAGCCGTAGCCCTCCAGAGCTCCCATGGAGACAAGAACTTAAATGGCATTAAAAATAAGTGACAGTAAAAGCAAAAATACACAATAGCTTCAATGACAAAGTGTTTAGGCAGACTTGATCCAGCAGTGAGGACGCAATGTCAGGAAAATACAGGAAAATGTATTTCCTGCTGTACGTTGCCCCAAACACCCACTGGCAGGTCAATCATAAAATCTTATTAATAATTACCGATTAATGAAAGGTTTACAAAATAATTTCTCAATCAGGCTACCTGCAGAACTCAAAGCACTTCAAAAACCACCATAAAGTCCATTTCCTAAGGGCTGAAGCTGAGATGTGGAGGGGGACACAGAAATTGCTCCCCCCAGTCACCTCTGGACTGGCAGCAGCACAGGGCTCTGGCCACCAAGGTGGCACAAAGGCACCCACTGGGCAGGCAGAGCAGCTCCTGCAAGGCTCGTTTGCCTCTTATCTGCTCAAGTTCACACACCTGTGGTCCTTCCAAGCCATGTATCTCCCAGGACAGTGCCCTGGATTGTGCCACCAGGACAGCCTGTCTCTCCAGGCCCAGCAGGGAGCACCTACCACTCTCTTGATTTCCCACACAGCAGCGGTCCAAAGTGGAATTGCTTTGTGCTCTCAACATACTCCTTGAAGATGACTTCATCTTCCTTCATGGCTTTCCTCCACTGTGGAAACACCACTCTGGGCAGAGAAAGGGGGGAAGGAGGAGCTATGAGATGCTCCAACTAGGAAATGTGGTCAGAAAACCAAAAACCACCTTCCTGGTGGCTGAGGTACTGTGATGGTGTTCACAGGGGTTCTTGGATGAGGGAAGAGATGAGCATCTGACTCTATGTTTCAGAGGGCTTGATTTATTATTTTATGATATATATTATATTAAAACTATATTAAAAGAATAGAAGAAAAGGTTCTCATCAGAAGGCTAGCTAAGCTAAGAATAGAAAGAATGATAACAAAGCTTGGGCCTCGGACAGAGAGTCCAAGCCAGCTGACTGTGATTGGCCATTAATTACAAACAAGCCAACATGAGCCAATCACAGATCCACCTGTTGCATTCCACAGCAGCAGATAATCATTGTTTACAATTTGTTCCTGAGGCCTCTCAGATTCTCAGGAGGAAAAATCCTAAAGAAAAGCTTTTTTATAAAAGTTGTCTGCGACAAGGTACCATCTGCCTTCCCAGCTCCCAGCACAGGAAGAGATGCTGTGTGAGCCCAGGCAGCATGATGTGCCCAGGCCAGAAGCCCCAAGGGGCAGCCCTGGCTGTGAGTTCAGGGGCAGCTGTGGTGTGGGAGGCTGCCAGGGCCCAGCCTTATCGCTGGCAAGGGGGTTATTTACAGACCACAAACGGGACGGGGCTGCTGTGGAACTGCCTTGAGCTGTTTTATTTTCCGGCATCACTCTCATTACATGCTTATGACAATGGGAAGATGCCAGCAGCTCACATCCCAGGCAGCGGACCAAGAACTTAATGTTACAACTTCCTTTATAAGTTTTTTGACCAATCACACAAGCAAAAGCACATTGACAGTAGTTCTATCCAAGCACTACGAGCACACGTACCTTTGGTTAAAACAATGCTTGCTTATTTTGAATACAATACCTACTTCTAAGCCTTAAAGCACAATGCACAGAGCTCCATTATTAAGCTTTAACCCTCCTAATATCTTGCTAGATAAAACTTTTCTGTAGCTTGGGGAGTTATTCTAGACAAGCGTTAATACACAGACCATTGTTCTATTTGCCCTTGATTTTCTACTTTTTAAATACTTTTTCTGCTGACCTATCTCATGGCTACTGCTTAGCTCTAATCACAGTTCTGCTGTCTCTGGGGCCTGCCTTTTGCAGCTTTCCCAAAACCTCTGATTTTGTGGATTCCCACAATTCCCCATCTCCTTCACCTAAAAAAGAAACCTTCATAATTGCGTTGTTTATTACTTGCGTTTCGTAGCCTTACTATAATATTTCTGCTTATTACCTGCTTAAAGCATATTCTTGCTTGCACTAAGCATTGCTATATTACAACACAGCAATTTAATGCTGTGAAAGTCTAATTGTTTCAATGCCATTGTTGAAGCCAGTTGGGGTAAAAACAAACCTGCTGAAACCCTTTTCACAGCCTTCCAAGGCATGAAATCACTTTTACAGTTCTCATCATAATGACGAGCAGATCTTGTTCTTCTTTGTTTCTTTTTAATGACTGCCTTGGCAGTAGGTGCAAACACAGTGAACATTCCAATGCTACATTTTGTACATTTTGTAGATTCCCACAAGCCTTACCGAGGGTTCTGGCTGATGCTGGGGTACAGGCCGGTGGCACTGCAGGGCAGCTCGTACCGGCGCTTTGTCTGCACCAGCTCAAACCTCAAGGTCTGCTCAAACCTCCCCGGCTTTTTGGTGGAGAAGTGGATCTTCAGTTCCACCTCACCCTGGGCAGGCACCATCCACCGGTGCCGTTTCAGCCTGGCAGGTAAAGAGGAGGCTTCAGACAAGGAGCAGATGAAGCAGGGAGGGTGCACTGGCCATCCCATGGAGGCACTGGCACGGGGTCACTGTGGAGCTGGGGACGATGGACCTTGTTTGGCAAGAGGAGCAAGAAGCTGAGGCATCACCTCCTCCCAGGCAGCTCACCTGAAGAATTCTGTGGGGACTGAGGCACTTTTCAGCATACTTTTGGATCTTGTTGTGGAGGAATCCTGGGGATTTTCTGTTCTCTGTGTGGACATCTGGTTGTCCTTTGAAGAGCTGTCTCCCCTGGCCGCTTTACCCGTCTTTGGTTGGCCCTTGGCAGAACTGCCCTTCACATCTGGAGCCTTGGCCTAAGGACAGAGAGAAAAGGGAGGGAGAGCTGAGCCCTGAGACAACATCCTGGAAAGCAAAATGGGGCTTTGTTCACCAGCAGAAGAGAGAATAAAGAAAGAAGTCCACCTGCCCATGGACTTGGTCTTCCTTATTGGTGTTTGCTTTGCCTAGGACACCCCTGCTCCCTCAGAACCCTCTCCTCAAAGGAAGTTGAGGGTTTAAGTGATTTTTTTCCCTCTTGTCTTACAGAACTGCTCTGTCTCCAGCAGAGCTGTCTCTTTTGTCCCAGCCCTGACAGAAAGGAGACCTGCAGACACGGGGCCCCATCACATCTTCACTACCTCTCCACAATGATCCTTTTCCACCCAGCCTGTCCCCCATGCCCCCATCCAGCCTGATCCCTGCCCTGGCACCTTCTGGAGCACACACCAGATTGTGTCCCATGGCAGCACCTCCTGGTGCAACAATGGTGAAGGGCTCCACACGCTCTGCAGGGCCCAGCCTCTCCTCTGGGTACTCAAATGTGGAGAGCACAGCAGTGGGGGGAAGGGGAGGCCCTTTGGGATGCAGTCCCAGATGTTCCAGCAGCTAAAACAGAAGAGAAAATCCTGCTCATCCTTCTGTCACCTTCATCCTCACAACTCCTTCTTTAAAGGCACTGAGCTTTTGGGCATGGGGTTTTTCACTTCTATGAAGTACAAGTGCTTTGTTATGCCCAGTGGGGTGAGCAGTGTGATAAACGCCAATCACTTGTTTTTAAAATTTTAAAAGTTTAATAATAATAAAATGGTTATAAAAAAATAGTAATACAATTAGAGTAATATTAATTTGGACAAATTGAATTAGGACAATATGAGACAATAAATACAAAGAGTTACGGACATCCAGGTACCTTTTTCTGGGCAGCACGAGCCCAAAAATAGGACCCCCGTTAACAGAGGATTAACCCTTAAGAACAATAGCCTGTTGCATATTCATACACTTCATACATGATGGATAAATTCCATTCAAATACAGGATTCTGTCTGGTCATTGTCACCTTCTTCCTCTGAATCCTATCAGCGCCTTCGAGGCGGCAAGAAGTTTGTTTCTTCTGATAAGAGGGCAATAAATTCTTTTTCTCTGAAAGATTTGGTGTCCTGTGGCTGCTATCTTCCTGCAAGTCCTTTCTTTTTAAAAAAATATCCTACATAGCACAGTTTCTATTTTAACATTTTTTATAACCTAAAACTATATTTAACACACTACTTAGGAGAATTAATACAGCATTACTTTCTAACACAACACATATAATATTCATTTTAATATTTGCAAAAAGCCAATCATAAAATATGCATTTTTCACAGCAGGCTCCAGAGCAGAGGCAAGAGCTACAAGCGGGAGCAGGAGAGAAACCTCTCCCCGAGTGACTCAGCTGAAGGAAACAATGGCCATGAGCTGCCCTGTCCTGGACTGTTTATAATGATTTCCAGGCTGGGAAGCTCTGAACAGACTTGGACACAGAGCACTCCCACTTTCTGCCCATCTGAGGGATGGTGGTAACCTCGCCATCCACACAGATGATACACAGTCATTGTGGAACATCATCAGGGGCCTGGACAAGGCTCTGTGCCATTATCACCTGTGGGGACACAATGCTCCCGGGCCCACGACCACGGCAAGCTCAGGATCTGAGCCTTGCAGGTTTTACCTGCTCTTTCGTTGGCAGCTTCCCATCCCTCAGGATGTCCCAGATCGTGGCCTTTGGATGGGTGACCTGCATGTCCAGGCCCTGCACCCCGACATGCTCATCTCTGACTGCCCCTTCTGCACCCTGGCTTTGTGTCTCCAGCTGAGATGACTGAAAACTCCTTTGGCTTCCATGTTTTTGTTTAGCCTTCTCCACCTTCTCCTTAGGCTCCTGACCTTTGTTTTCAGCTGAAGGCTGGGCCTCTGGCCTGGCCTTGAGCTTTGCCTGTTGAGTCTTCAGCCTCTTCTGTGCTTCATAGTCCTCCAGCACCTGTGGGGGCAGCGTCCCACCCACGGCACGTGGAGGCATCAAAAAGCTCTTTTGGTGCCCAGACCCCAGAGCCATCCACGGGATCTTTGTGTGTGTAGGGAAGAGAAACCACAGCAAGATTCCTTTTCTCATCTCACACACTCAACAAACTCCATTTCTGTCTTCTCCCTCCCTCCCAACAACACCAACTATTTAAGTCTTCCCCCAGCGTGTCAGCAGAGCTGGCCTTGCCCTGGGGATTGCCTCCATCTCCCTGGCACAAGCCTGGCAATGCTGGAGTGCTGTGAAGCTTGGGCAGTGTGTCCATGGGGACCAGACCTGCCTTCTCACCTTCTCCTCCTCAAGGTACTGCTCATCAAAGTCCAGGCAGTAAAACTCAATGGGGAAGGTGCATGGGTTCTTCACCACCACTGTGGCCTCCACGCCATCACTGCCCACCAGCACCTGTCCCATCTTTAGTGCTGGGGGGTTGAACTCCAGCCGTGGCTCCAGACCCTGTCCTGAGAGGTGCAGCTTTAAGCAATTGCTGCTCCCACAAATGTTGAGCTTCAGCTCATTCTTGTAAGATCTCTGAAAAGAGAAAAGTGCAGAAGAGTCGTCCATGAAGTCCCAGGTGACAGGACCCCAAATACAAAGCTTGCCCCAAGGTCAGGGTGTTATCAGTCCCTCCAAGGCGAACGGAAACCAGATATTTATTTATGCTAGGGACTACATAAATTATAATTACCAAATATTTATTTATGCCTGGGACTACAGTGTCTGTGCCCTGGGTCTGAGTAACTGGGATGAACCCTGGTGTGCACTGAAACTGGGTATTTGGGTATCAGATGGATGTACAATGGACTGTCAGGAGTTTTCACCTAGTCATGCAGGAGTGCAGTGCTCATGGGAAGGGCCCTCGGGGCTACAGTGTCCAGACACAGTCCTGGCACTGCTGCGTCAGGCAAACACCAGCTCCAGCAGAGAGGCAAAGAGCTCTCGCTGGCCAGAAAAAAGGGTCATCTTCCTGCTTAGTGTTGAGCTCTGGCCCAAGCCAGACACAAGATGGTTATACCTCTCGAGCAATTAAAAGATCCCTGGGACTGTTTGTAGGCACAGAAGCACTTGTGTCCATGCTGGGACACACTGCCAGTTTCTGAGACCCAGCAGACACAGGCAAACCACTTTTGGGAATGCTCCATCCTTTCAGCTGAATCCCCAGATGCACGGGAATGTGCAGGCAGGCCAGAGCCCCAGGGACTGCTGGCAGCACATCACTACAGGTGACTGTCCTGCCATGCTCAGGAAGGTGTCTGGGGGCTGTTTTGTCTGTCAGTCCTGCAGCAGGATGAGCCTAGGCTTGGCCATTCCAGGATTATCCTCAGCAAGTGGGCAGCTGCTCTGCACCGAGTGCTGCAGCTGCAAATACAGCCAGGCAAGGGGGAGGCTGAGGGGAATTGGGCACATCCCCCCATGTGCCAAGAGGCAGCCTCAGAGCCCTGATGCTCTCTGTGCTCTTTGCTGTGGTCTTACACCACCTGTAATATGATACCCAGACCCTGGGGAAATTACTTCTTTTTCCATGGAAAATGGCCTCTGTTTGGGGCCACTCGCCATGGCCGACAATGCTGTGCCAAGGGAGAAATTAGCAAACTTTGCTGGATTTCTCCAAAACTAAAGCTGCCAGCAACTAGAACCCTGCAAGTCCTTAGAGCCCCAAAAACCTCTGAGCTGATACCCAGACCCTGGGGAAATAACTTCTTTTTCCCATGGAAAATGGGCATTTCAAAGCACATCTCACGGGAGAGCTCTGTGGAGTGAACCGAGCCACGCTGAGTACAGGGCCTGCAGAAAACACCCTGTGAAGGCAGAGCTCGCACCACACTCTCTGCACCAGGCCCTCAGTTCCAGATAGCCCTGACAGCCTCCCAGGCTGACACCTGCCAATCTCACCTCCTTCTTGGGTGTAAACTGGATTTGTAAATTCTGCCACCGTCCTGGATCAAGGGTTCCTTGGCAGGGTGTCACTTCAAAGGGACAGGGCTCATCCTCCAGCACCTGCTGCTTCTGATGTACATTTTTGTTCTGGGCACAGAAACCAATTGTGTGAGGTCTCCTTGTGCTCTGAGACACTGACACGGTGCTGAGAGCACCCACAGTCAAACCAAGTGTGGCCCCCTTAGCGTAGAGCTGAAGGAAAAACCTCAGCCAGGGCAGGCAGATAGGGAGCCACTGTCCTCAGAGGAGGAGGAATGGGTGAAGATGGCAGTAAAGCAAAGCATCTGCTAATGGAACAGCTCCAGGCAAACCAGCCTTGATCTAGACCCTCAGAAGCTTCCTCAAACACAATGTAGACCCAAGTGCTCAGGCAGCCACAGGAGCAGAAAGGGCAAGAGACACAAAGAAAACCCAACCCAGAAGTTATGTGTTCAATGTCCCCTGTGCTTTACCTCCAGAACAGGCTTGCTGGCAGTAATGAACCATGTGCAGGGCACTGGGAACCAGTTGTAGAGCTGGATGGTCTCAACCTGGAACTCCCCAACGAGGATGTCAGAGAACTGCAGGGTTTTCTTGGAGAGCTCGAGCGACACTTCCAACACAGTGGCGCGGAGGCGGATGTGAGACGTGGGGCCTTTTATCACCTGGAGAAGGACAGAGAGTTCAGCAGAGGGTGCAGGTGACATCTGCTGCTGTGCCCAGCCTGCTGCCTGCCCCAGGAGCTGTGGTACCTCTATGGGCAGCAGCACATCCACGTCACCCTGGGGCTGCTGGGCGCTTTCAAAGTGCACGTCAAATGCCACGCTGTGGCTGGGGGACAGGCACTTCATCAGGCCCAGGTCCACGCTGAAACCTGGAAGAGATGAGCATAAAGCAGCTGAGATATACTGTGGGAATCCACAAAATTATGAGGGTTTTGGGAAAGCTGCAAAAGGCAGGCCTCAGAGACAGCAGAACTGTGATTAGAGCTAAGCAGCAGCCATGAGATAGGTCAGCAGAAAAAGTATTTAAAAAGTAGAAAAGCAAGGACAAATAGAACAATGGTCTGTGTATTAATGCTTGTTCTAGAATAACATAACTCTCTAAGCTACAGAAAGTTTATCTAGCAAGATATTAGGAAGTTTGAAGCTTAATAATGGAGCTCTGTGCATTGTGTTTTAAGGCTTACAAGCAGGTATTGTATTTGAAATAAGCAAGCTTTGTTTTAACCAAAGGTACCTGTGCTTATGGTGATTGGATAGAACTACTGTCAATATGCTTTTGCTTTCTGTGATTGGTCAAGAAACTTATAAAGTAAGTTGTAACATAAAGTTCTTGGTCTGCTGCCTAGATTGTGAGCTGCTGGCATCTTCCCATTGTCATAATCATGTAATGAAACTGATGCTGAAAAAATAAAACAGCTCCAGGCATGTTCCACAGCAGCCCCATCTCGTTCGTGGTCTGTAAATAGCCCCTGACCAGCGTCAATACACCAGAAACACAAAATGTGTCCTAAGCACCTTTAGGCCTTACAGGTGTCCTGGCTGAGAGGTCTGGGAAAAGCCCCATGCTGTGCTGGGACCTGGACAAAAACTTAGAGTGCACCTGAACACCCCTCAGACACAGTGAGCCACTGTGTGATGGAAGGGCAGCCTTGCCTCAAGGCCTCTTTTGGAAGCCTCTTTTGATCCACCAGAGGATCTCACAGGCTGCTTCCTCAATAAAGGCTGAACACAAGCGCTGTGACAGTGTGAACTCCAAACAAAGCACTTCCAAAACACAGCAGACCCCACTGGTTGGCAAAACAAGCCCACAGAGTGCCCAAAGAAGCTTGCTGCTCGTGGGAGCTAAGGGCAGAAGATGCTGAGAGGTGCTGAGCCCATCTGGCCCCTGCACTGAAGTGTTAGGGCAGTCACAGGTAGGCCAGCAGAGGTCCCTGGGCATGGATGGCCAGGAGAGTTCTGCCTCTAAAGCTCTAAAGCCCCAGCAGGGGCACTGAGAAGAAAAAGCTCAAAAACCTCCCCAGGTTCAGTGGCTTAAGCCAACCTGTCTGAGAAACCTCCTTCAATGCCAAAGGAAGTGTCTCCAGCACTGCTTACCTGTGTCCTGCAGGACAGATACATCCACCTGGAAGAACACTGGGATCTGCCCAGGGTTGGTGATCTCCAGAGTCCAGCTCTCAGTGAAACCCTTAAGGACAGTGCCCATGTCCAGGACATACTCGGGCAGCTCAACTCTGCAAGGAGGATTAGGACAGTCCTTAAACCACAGCCTGGCTACATGTCCAAGTGGACAGCCACAAATATAGTGGGTATTTCTTTATTCACTGCTGTAAAAACTCAGCTCAAGCCCATGAAACCCATGGCCTGACCACCTGGCAAAGAGTTTGGCAAGTCAGGAGGAGTACAGGTCCTGGGTTTTATCAGCTACTAATGGTACCTGAAAATAAAATTATTTAAAATGGACACTGCTATAGCTCCTCTGCCATGAAAAGCCAGTACAGCTGAGTCCACTGCTCTCAGTGCAACTGCTTAGCCTGGTGTACAGCCTGAGCCTGGAATTGCTTTGGGGCCTAGGAATGAGATTTGCCTGCACAGGAAATCCTCATTGTTCTGCAGCCAGGTCACATGAGCTGTTCTGCAGAGCATCTTCCTGAATTGAAGCCTCCTGTGCTTGTGCTGCATCGTGATGGTGCAAAGGGACCCTCCAAGTTACCTAGATAAGCCCTGCCACCCCACCAGGGTTCAAGCCATCTGATTTGGGTGTTAAAGGGTTTGCTGACGTGCGCAGTTCCCTTCTCCTTTTGTTTAGTGTGCTCTGGTGGTTGGAACCAAGACATCAGCTGGGAGTTGTCTCTTTCAGAGCCAGGCAGCAGGGACAGAATTTGGGCTGTCTGGAAGGGCTTGAAGGTGTGCACTGGGTCCCCCCAGCTCTAGGGACAGACCCCCACACCCGTGGGGAGCTGAGCAGGCCAAAGCTCAGCGTGGGGCTGGGGAAGGGAGGACACTCCACTGCTGACATGCAGCGTGTCACAGCCACCAGGAGCAGAGCCTGTCTGGAGTCCAGGCTGTTCCCAGCTCTGCAGACCCAAGGAGCTCTCAGGAGAAGGGGACATTGCTGGGTGTTTTGCGGAGATAATCAAAACTCCACAACTTTTGTGAAAGTCGTAAAGCCGCTATGTTTATTACAGCGCTGGAGCATGTGGGAGTCGTTCTCTTAAAATGACATGTGTACTTCTGGGAACTTCAGCTCGTTTTTTATCCCCCTCTCAAATACATATGCATACAATTTCACAATAGGTCCATACATAGTCATTTTTACGAATTTTGCATGACATTTGCCGCTAGTTCTTCTTTATCAGAAAGAATTCCTAGGTCAGGTTGGCCTGCTCTCACAGCAGTCTCTGTCTCTCTCTATCACTTTCTGTCTCCCCCACTTATCTCTGTCTTTCACTGAAGCAGTTTCTCTGAGCCTAGGCTTTTGCAGTCAGACTACACATCAAACTACTTATTTAAAGATGTACATTCCACCTAAATCAAAATGGATTCCTACCCTGGAAAATTTCTACTCTGCCTCACTGGCTGTTCCCCACGGGGAACCTGGAGATGGGAGTCCCTACTTACTTGACAAGGCTCTGGCACAGGTGCTTGACAGGGAACATGCATTTCTGGGGATGGGATGTGAGCTTTTCCTGCAGCTCCAGAGCAGCCTTCTCTATCAGCATCCTCAGTGTGTTTATCTGCTGCTGAGTGCTTGGCTGAGGAAAGGCAAGACAGAGGCTGGTTAGTAAAGGTCCTTCCTGTGGGAATCTACAAAATTATGAGGGTTTTGGGAAAGCTGCAAAAGGCAGGCCTCAGAGACAGCAGAACTGTGATTAGAGCTAAGCAGCAGCCATGAGATAGGTCAGCAGAAAAATTATTTAAAAAGTAGAAAAGCAAGGACAAATAGAACAATGGTCTGTGTATTAACGCTTGTCTAGAATAACTCCCTAAGCTACAGAAAAGTTTATCTAGCAAGATATTAGGAAGTTTGAAGCTTAATAATGGAGCTCTGTGCATTGTGTTTTAAGGCTTACAAGCAGGTATTGTATTCAAAATAAGCAAGCATTGTTTTAACCAAAGGAATGTGTGCTTATAGGGGTTGGATAGAACTACTGTCAATATGCTTTTGCTTTGTGTGATTGGTCAAAAAACTTATAAAGGAAGTTGTAACATTAAGTTCTTTGTCTGCTGCCTGGGATGTGAGCTGCTGGCATCTTCCCATTGTCATAACCATGTAATGAGAGTGATGCCGGAAAATAAAACAGCTCAAGGCAGTTCCACAGCAGTCCCATCCCGTTTGTGATTTGTACAGAGCCCCTGGCCGGCAATAGTTCCCAAGGCCCAGCTTGCACCTGGGAAAGGATCCCACCCTGCTCTTGTTGGGAGGGGGTGTGGGCTCCTCCTGTTTGGCTGCTCAGTGTCTGTGATACCTCCTGCTCTCTTAGCCAGGACCTCATCTCCAGGGAAGTAACTCCAGCATCTTTGCCTGCCCAGACACTGTTAGCAAAGCTGCTCTGGCCAGGCAGACAGACAAGCCAGGAACCCTCCAGAGCTCCAGATACTTGCCTGCCCCAGCCTGTACCAAGGCAGCTTGGACAAAAATTGTCCTGAAAGGGAACCAGCACCAAGCCTCTGGAGATGAGCAGGGCCAGCACAGACCCAGGGCACAATCAAGCAGGTGCTGTTAAGGTCCGTAAACCTGGCAGGGCTTGGGTTGGGACCAACAAACTGCCCAGCAATGACCTGCATCTCCTTCAGAGCACCATCAACTCCATCCCTGGAGCATGGCCTTCAGCATCTCTCCCTGGGGTAGCCAGCAAGCTGCTGCAGCCCAGAGGAGACCATGAGCAGAGGGGCAGCCCTAGGGCCAATGCTGAGGTGACACCTGGTTGTCAGTGGGCAGGGAGGTCCCAGGTGCCATCAGGGCACCAGGAAGCTGCTGTGGGCTGCAAGGGGCTCAGGTGACATGGGAGGGTGCCATGTGCCAAACGGGGCTGAAGCTGTTCTTACTGCAATGCCAGAGCCAAGCAAGTGGGGCTGCAGGTCCTGAGTCTTCAGATTCCAAGTCTCTGAGATCTGAGTCTCTGGGGTCTGAGTTTTCAGGCTCTGAGACTTCAAGGTCTCACTCTTCAGGCTCTGAGTCTTCTGCACAACTTGTAATTTACTCCTCTGCTTGTACTGTTGCAGGTGTTTTATGGGCTGTTTCAGTGGCTTCTCATCTTTTTCATTTTCTGAAGGAAGAAAACATCCACAAAGAGAAGTAAGAGCAAAGTGCCAGTCCCATTGAAGCTGGGAAGTCCCCACCTGCCAACGTTGGCTCCTTCCAGAAAGAAATCCCTCAAGCCATCTATGGGAAGTGGATGCTGCTGCTCCTCTCTGAATCCTCGTGTTCGCTCCCACCCACCTTCCTCCCCACAGAGAAGCATCTCATCCCCTGCAATGTCACACAAATCCAAGCCTGCCAGAAGCCTGCCAGCCTCTCTTACAGCCTTCCCAAGCCTGTCAGTCCAGCCATCACACTTCAGGACCCTGCCAGATGTGCTGGCAAGCTGGTTCCTGGGACAAAGCTCACATGGGATCCTCTGCTCAAGACTCATGAAGCAACCAGGGGGCTTGACTTGGTCTGGGAGTCCTGCAACCCTCCAGGCTTGGTGGAGGTGAGCATGAGCTGCCCTATGGGCATCTGGTAGGGAACAAAAACAGAGGGGCCCTTCCTGAGGGCAGACAGGCAGTGCCCACCTTTGATGTTCCAGGGCAAGTTCACAGTGATCATGGGGCAGGTCGCTTCTCCTTTCAGGAAGATATTTTCTGCTTCCAGGTCACCCACTTGAAGCTGGTAAATCCTGCTGAAAGCTCCTGGTAATGCTGGCAGGTAAGAGAATTTCAGCACTTGCTTCTGGCCAGGTGCAAGGGAGCCCTGCAGGGACAGGAGGAGAGGGAGGGAATGCATCAGAGTGTTTGATGGGGATGGCTCAGGGGACAGACAGGCTGAGCAGACAGGTTCTCATCTAGAAAGAACCATCAGACCACATCACCTTTGTGATAAAGATATTACAGTGTTGGCTTTCACAACTGTTAGAGTAAATACTGTGTGGTTTATAATGTTGACTTTTGTAAAAGAAGTTTCACTAAAGTTTAAAGTTCTTTTATTGCAAATGTTGTGTTGTGATACCAATGTTGGTGAAGAGTTGTTGTAATATTAACATTTAACCAGTGAAGGAGTGGAAACCTGCTGAATGTGTTGAAAAGTAACAAATGACCACCACTAGGACAACTACACATGCTCCAAAAAGGTGGGACAGAGGAGGAACTAGGTTAAAATGTTTGAATATGTATAACCATTTGTAAATATGTATTAGGCTGATACAATGCCCAGGGTATATAAATGGTGTTGCTGTGTTGACTGCTGTGCCTCTGGCTGCAGCCAAGCACCCAGCACTGTTACTTCTGCTTTATTGACTTTGTCCTCTATTTTCTCTTCTTAAATTTTCTTTAAATTTTAACTGAGGAGTGGCCTTCCCTTCTCACACCTTCTGCCTTCCTTGTGCCCAAAAGGTCGAGCCTCTGACCCCAGGGTGCAGTGTGTCCTCCCCAGGGCTCACGAGGCTGCAGCCCCAGCACAGCCTGATGTGAGCACAGCTCTGCTGCTCATGGGGTTTGCCCTCTGCCAGCAAGAGCCTGCCTCAACCAAAAAAGGCTCTTCTGCTGCTGCTGCCGCTGTGGGAGGGAAGCCCCTGCTCTCAGCAGGGCCAGAAGCTCCTCTCATCTCCTGCAGGGGATGATTTATTAAAAATATGGATATTGATCTAGTAACGATATCCAACTGTGACGGACAAAGACTCTCTAACAGTTTAAAGTTACAAAGTGGATGTTTAGTGTGGGATAGCTCCCAAATACACACTGTGATTTACAGGTGACTACAGAGTGCTTTTATCTGCACAAGTATTGAATACCCAAAATACAAATGCATATTCATAACTTTGGTACATCCCAGTCCCTGCTTTGTATGGTAATTAGTTCAAAAGCTATTAAGCATGCATAGTTTGTTCCTTGAAATGGGTCGGTGGTCCCTTTCATGGGCAGGGGTGCCAAAATGAGGAAGTAAATGAAGTCTTCCTCATTCTGACCTTTCCACCTTTTCTTCAACTTTTCTTCAACTTCATCAAGGCCTACCCATTTATTTTGATTAACTCCAATAAAGCTTATCTCTAACTAAAACCTCAGCTCCTATAAAATCCCTAAATTCTTTAAAATTTATGTCTCAGGGACAGGCATGAAGAAATGGGAAAGCCAATTGCTTCCTATTCCCACTGCAAGGAGAGACAAAGGCAGGAGCACTGCTTTGGCTCCCTTCGTTTCAAAGACATCCAGGCAGGGCTAGCAAGGTTGGACGGTGGTGGGATGCTGCTAATACTTGGGTTTGTGCCTTATTTTTGTCTGAGAAATCCATCAAAAAGAATTCTCCTCTGGTCCCCTTACAGCAGGACAGGGCAGTGACCAACACCCTTGTGCCTCCTGCTGGAGTCTGCCCTGTGACAGCAGAGCCACCCACCAGCCAAGGCCGTGGGGGAGTCTGTTAGGAGGGTGTGGGAATCTATAAAATCAGAGGGTTTTGGGAAAGCTGCAAAAGGCAGGCCTCAGAGACAGCAGAACTGTGATTAGAGCTAAGCAGCTGCCATGAGATAGGTCAGCAGAAAAATTATTTAAAAAGTAGAAAAGCAAGGACAAATAGAACAATGGTCTGTGTATTCACGTTTGTCTGAGTAGCTCTCTAAGCTGCAGAAAGTTTATCTAGCAAGATATTAGGAAGGTGAAAGCTTAATAATGGACCTCTGTGCATTGTGTTTTAAGGCTTACAAGCAGGTATTGTATTCAAAATAAGCAAGCAGCGTTTTAACCAAAGGTACCTGTGCTTATGGTGATTGGATAGACTACTGTCAATGTGCTTTTGCTTTGTGTGATTGGTCAAGAAACTTATAAAGGAAGTTGTAACATTAAGTTTTTCAACCTGCTGCCTAGATTGTGAGCTGGTGGCATCTTCCCATTGTCATAATCATGTAATGAGACTGATGCTGAAAAAATAAAACAGCTCGAAGCAGTTTCCATAGCAGCCCCATCTCGTTCGTGGTCTGTAAATAACCCCCCTTGCTGGCGTCAGAGGGCACTTGTTTGACCTCCTCTGCCCCCAGAAGAAATTGCTTATACCCCTCTCTCTCTCATGATTGGGTTTGGGTTTTCCCCTCTGACTTTTTTCTCCCTTTCCCCCCCACTCTTTGTTCCCTTTAACACTCTCCTGGGCCACCTGGCACAGGGCTGGGGTCATCACTTGTGCTACTTACCGTGGTGGGCTTGACCAGAAACACACCAGGCAGATGCTGGTCTGCAGAGCAAGGCTTTAGCACCCAGCTGAATTCACTCCTGCCAGTGTTCTCCAGGCTGATCTTGCTGTGACCAACTTCATTAAACATCTGGAGAGAAGGCACAGGAGAGGGAAGTTACAGACCTAGGCCTGCTGCTGGGAATCTCCTTCCTCTCTCCTGGGCTTGAAAGCAGACACATTGTGGGAGCTGGGAGCAGGGAGGAGATAGGGGCACTTGGGAACCTGGGGAACCCCCAGGCACAGGGCACCTGCACAGCACCAGGCAGCTCTGGCAGCACACAGAGCTGTGGTAACAACCATGTGAGGGCCAGCAATAAATGAACCAGGGGACACAGGCCCTCTGCACTCTGAGGGGTCACCAACAGCCAGGAGAAACAGAGACAGCACTGAGGCATTCCAGGAGAAAAGGCACCTGCGTGCAAGTCTTGGCAAGCAACATGCATGAAACAAGGGACTCACACAGGGCAACACAGACAGGGCCAGCAGCTGGAGATATCTGTGGGCTTTCAACTGGAAAAGAGTGAAGTGGGGATTATTCTGGGACAGTCTCTCCAACTAGAGTGACTGGAAGCCCAACTTCTTCCCTTGATTATTTGTGGATTAAGCAAGAGCTTTAGGCAAGAGCATCTCCTTGGAGGTCAGGCTTTAGGCGTGGATCAGCAGAAGGATGTCTCAGAGACATGGCTCTCAGAGCATCCGCACTGGGACCCTGCCTGGCCCAGGAGGCAGTGTCAGGTACCCTGAAGAAGAGGCATTCCCAACATTTTTGTGTGGGAATTCACAAAATCATGAGGGTTTTGGGAAAGCTGCAAAAGGCAGGCCTCAGAGACAGCAGAACTGTGATTAGAGCTAAGCAGCAGCCATGAGATAGGTCAGCAGAAAAATTATTTAAAAAGTAGAAAAGCAAGGGCAAATAGAACAATGGTCTGTGTATTAACGCTTGTCTAGAATAACTCCCTAAGCTACAGAAAAGTTTATCTAGCAAGATATTAGGAAGTTTGAAGCTTAATAATGGAGCTCTGTGCATTGTGTTTTAAGGCTTACAAGCAGGTATTGTATTCAAAATAAGCAAGCATTGTTTTAACCAAAGGTACGTGTGCTTGTAGTGCTTGGATAGAACTACTGTCAATGTGCTTTTGCTTTGTGTGATTGGTCAAGAAACTTATAAAGGAAGTTGTAACATTAAGTTCTTTGTCTGCTGCCTGGGATGTGAGCTGCTGGCATCTTCCCATTGTCATAACCATGTAATGAGAGTGATCCTGAAAAATAAAACAGCTCGAGGCACTTTCCACAGCAGTCCTGTCCCGTTTGTGATTTGTATAGAGCCCCCGGCCGGTGATATTTTTGGAGATGGCCATTTCAAACCTGCTTGGATGCTGGGTGTGTCCTGTCGCTAAAGAGGGCAACACGGCCCAAAGCACCAAGACTCCATCAGAAGGGTGCACAAGAGGGATTTATTACAGCAACATGTTGCTTTCATAGTTTTTCAGGAGATTTACATTTACTGAACAGACACGTTCACTGCCCATTGGTCATAAGAAAGAAACAAAGTCCTCAATAGGTGAGCAAGGAGCCACGTCATTCTGGGAGCCAGCTAAAGTCCGCATCTTTTAACTTTCTCTCTTCCATCACCTTGTCATAGGGACAGCCTCAGTGTCTTCCCCAAGAGAGATACGAGGCTTTCCTTATCTTTAGGAAGCCTTCGCTGGCTCACAAGAACAGCACAAAAGGCCTTTCCTACATGTCCCTCAAAGGTTGTACTTCCAAGCCCCAGAGCCAACAAAGGGGCTGGGTGTGGGAGTGTCGGGGGGTAGCACGGTCAGGACGGACGGAGACAAGAGATCTCTAAAGCCAGGTCATGGAACTTGTGGCTTATTGCAGAGGGCCTGGGTGCAGGGGCCTTTTGGAACCTGTGGTTTATTGCAAAGGGCCTGGGTGCAGGGTCCTGCTGGGAGCTGCCAGCCACAGCTCAGAGCAGGCCCAAGAGAAGAGAGGGGTAGAGAGGATGAGAGGGTAAGAGAGTAAGAGGGTAAGAGAACAAAAGCATAAGAGAGTAAAAGGGGTAAGAGAGCAAAAGGCAAGAGCGCAAAGTTCCTGTTACAATACAATAAATCATCTTCTGTGTTGAATATTCTGATTCTCACTAACCAATCTAGTACAATATACAAATCCTATAGCATTTCCATACAGCCTATAAGAATCACTACATTACCATACTGTGTTACATTTTAAACCTTAAAAACTACTCTTTGGACACCAAGCTGGCAGGGTCTGCTCTGACGCTTGGACCTGCGTGCAAGCAGAGGGTGTTGTTTCATCAATAGGGGATCACCTTCAGCTGGCCCTGCCATTGTTTTCCCGTTGTTCAGTAACTAAGGGATCTCAAAGCTTGCTTTCATTTCAATCTTGCTTATAGTTTCTATATTCTCAAAATCTTTTGCCAGACAATCATATTTATAAGGCTTTCCTGTTTCATCTTCCCCAACAACTGGGAAGAGGAGCCAGCCCTGGACTGAGGTGGGCATGAACCCGCTGGCCCTGGTTCTGAGGCAAGGAGCTGTGCCAGGGGCCGTGTGTGGTACCTGTAGGCCACAGTTGATCTCCCGGAGGCTCAGGGAGTAGCTGACCTGTGAGGCAATCAGCTTCACCTCGTAGCTGGGGCCTCCCTCCACGCAGCACAGCGCCCTTGCACCGGCCATGGTGTCCTGGTGGCCAGAGAAGCTGAAGGAGACCTGCTGTCTCTCTCCTGGCTGCAGCACACCCGACTGTGGCACGATGCTGAAAGCCTGCAGGGAGGACAGGAGAGATGGAGGTGTTGAGCGTGGAAATGTGTCAGGATCATTCGCTTGTCAGAGTGAACCCGAGAAAACTTCGAAAGTTTCTTTTCCCAGCCCGGCGCTTGAAGGAGTCAGAGCTCTTGACTTCTTGGTCTCAAGGTTGTTTATTGCGTCTTATCTATAAAAAATTTTCTCCTGCCCTGCCGAGGTCAGCTCAGCAAGACAGTTCCAGGCACTCTGCCTGCCCCCAGGGCGGTGTTATGTCTTTATACTAAAAACTACGTATACAATGTTTACAATTACTTCCCAATACCTATCACCTATGTTAGACAGTGAGCTTCTACTCGAAACCAATCTGAAAGTGCCACCATCACAGCAGAAGATGGAGGCCAGAAGAAGAAGGAGAAAGGCTGGACATGCCCAGTTCCCTCCATCCTGCCTCCTGGACCCCCATACCAGAAACTCTAAAATCTACTTTTCCACCCCATGATAACTTCACTATTATTCTACCTAAACTGTTGTGGCTTGCTGGTCTTCATATAAGGTTGGTAATTTGCTCCATGGGTCATAATCAAAACCACAGGCATTTTGGGCTCTGTGCCAGGGTCCCTGAGACCCCTGGCAGGGGTCTGGGCTGCTCAGGACAGCCAGAGGGATGTCCTGGGTCCTGACAGAAATGGATGCAGATGAGCATCTTGGAGCAAAGGGCAGCTGTAGCTGCAGGGGCTGTAAGACACGATCTGAAGTTTCCCTCATTTGCCTCACGACCATCTCAAGGACAGAGACCAAGACCCTGAAGAGCCTGACTGGAGTTCTGGCCTGCTTGGGGTGGATGCTCAGCAAGGGATTGTTTGCAGCTGTGTTTGCTGTGTCACCATGGTACACTGCTTCCAGCAGGGCTGGCCAGGAGCAGCTTGCTCTGTACACTTATACCTGCTTCACGATCCCCACTCATCACAACAGCCCAGGGATTTCCCTACCTCTGGGCCAGATGAACTTTCTGGGGTAACTTTGGTGATCCCCCACGGAAAATCCCTCATCTGCTCTAAGAGCCTGAATGAGGGATGAGGGACTCCAGGCAGCTCTCCAAAATGCAGTTTATTGTATCCAAGAGGTTACTGCAGTCCAGGGTCGTGGGTGACAGAGCCTGTGCCTACAGCTGTCAGCCCCAGCTGCAGGCAAGCCTGGAGACCCTTTAATTTTGGTTACAATGCATTATATACTTTTCTTTGCTCAGCATCTTCATACAGTAGAACCAATCTGTACCTTAACTATTATCTATAGCCTATCATAACTACTGTAATTACCATATTCATGTTACTATTCTCCAATCCCTAAAAGTTAGTACATTACAGTTTAAGCTAGAAGTTGTTTTTCAGTTTTCTTGCAGTGGAAAATTCTGAGACCTTTTTTCTACTTGCAACTTTGCTGACTTGTTTGCCTGTGCTATTTTCCTGCTGGGTAAAAACATTTTCTGTTTGGGGTGGATTTATCCTTTGCTCTAAGCCATAAAAACCCCTTGTAAGTAACATATCCTTTGCCTTCGTGGTTATCCAGTAAAACTGGCTCAGCAATTCTTTTCCATCTCTATTCCTTCATCAGTCTCTACATTTAAAAAATCTTTCTGATAAGCACACATATCTGTGAGAATTTCTTGTCAAACTTTCATCCTTCCCAACAATCTGCCTCACAACCCCTGTGACAGAGGGAGATTGAAGCCCCCTCCCAAGGACTGAGACTGAGACCCCTATAATTCTAACACAGGGGGTGCTGGCCTGACTGAAGTGGGATTTCTGCCAAGTGTTGCCTGCAGATGTGTTTGCTGGACCAAGACTGGTTTCTCATGGGAACCAGTCCTGAAACAATGGGTCCCACTCACTGCTGAGACTGACTTATCCTGTTTGGGAACATGGACTGTCTGCACCCGTTTTCAACAAACTTATTCTCCATTGTCTTTTACCTCTTCCCCCCTTGGCAGAGGACTATAAAAGACTCCTGAGTTAACCAAGACTTTGAGATTCTCCCTGCTGTGACAAGACAGATCTATAGGCCAGACCACAAGGATTTCATCTCTCCATTGGTAGCTATTCCCCCCTTCTCTCTCTCTCTCTATCCTTTATCTCCTTTCTAATCCTTCTATCACATTTGCTGTGGGCACTCAATAAAAGGTGCATTTGTTTTGATTAATACTGAAATCCCCTCTGTGTTGTTTTTTGCACTCTGAGATCAGTTAATGAACCATCACAACCCCCAGTTTGTACGAGTGGATTGTGACAGGGGCCAATTCCCCAAACACAGCCAGAATCACCCTAATCTCATCCTGCATCTGTGCCACTGACCAATGGAGGGACCATGGGGAAAATCTCCCATACTCAGGAATCAATGCATTAATTAATACACTACATTAAATGAACTGGGATGTCTCCTGGCAGTAGAAATTCTCTCTGATTCACAGATTGCCTTTAAAAAGCATTTCTTACTGCTTTTAGGAAAGGAGGAGACTCAGAGTGAGAGCTCTTGGAGCTCAGGGAAGGAGTCCAGCCCAGCTCATCTGACTCCTGAGACTTTTCCCCTCTCTCTCTCATTTATAGCCTCCTTTCTCAAGGTGCCTCAGCCAAAGCTCCCGCAAAAATTTCCTATGAACCACCTGATGAGGTCCAGTGTGGGAATCTACAAAATTATGAGGATTTTGGGAAAGCTGCAAAAGGCAGGCCTCAGAGACAGTAAAACTATGATTAGAGCTAAGCAGCAGCCATGAGATAGGTCAGCAGAAAAAGTATTTAAAAAGTAGAAAATCAAGGACAAATAGAACAATGGTTTGTGTATTAACGCTTGTCTAGAATAACTCCCTAAGCTACAGAAAAGTTTATCTAGCAAGATATTAGGAAGTTTGAAGCTTAATAATGGAGCTCTGTGCATTATGTTTTAAGGCATACAAGCAGGTATTGTATTCAAAATAAGCAAGCATTGTTTTAACCAAAGGAATGTGTGCTTATAGTGGGTTGGATAGAACTACTGTCAACATGCTTTTGCTTTGTGTGATTGGTCAAAAAACTTCTAAAGTGAGTTGTAACATTAAGTTCTTTGTCTGCTGCCTGGGATGTGAGCTGCTGGCATCTTCCCATTGTCATAACCATGTAATGAGAGTGATGCTGAAAAATAAAACAGCTCAAGGCACATTCCACAGCAGTGCCATCCCGTTTGTGATTTGTACAGAGCCCCCGGCTGGTGATAGTCCAGGGGGAGCAGTGCCCTCCACAGGTGCTGCACAGCGTCCTTGGGCAGCCCTACAACGCGTCCTGCACGGCCTCTCCAACAAGCAGCTGCTTCAGCAGCTCTTTATGATGGGCCTGGAGGGACATGAGGCCCCTCTGTGGCCAATGCTGAGGGCCCCCAGTGGCCCTGGGAGTGCCAGCCCTGCCACACTGACCATGTGCAAGTGAGACAGATTCCCTCTTACCTTCTCCGCTTCCAGGGGAGTGTGCGGCACATCCAGGGAGGACGAGATTCCTGCCAACCCTGCTGGCAGCTGAGGGTGCTCAGGAGTTTCTGGAGGCACCTGAAAAACAAGCCATTTTCTGTGCCAGGAGGAAGAGACAACCAATTTGCAAAGTCTCAGTTTATGAGACAGCTTCAGTGTCACCCTGGTTTTTTAAGATTTTCTAAGCCTTCTGATGTTGACATTCTTGTAGTGAACTTTCTCACACACTTTTCTGTAAATAACTCATTGTTTTGCATTCCTTTATGGAGAAGGAGAAAGTTGATAGACTGTTAATTTGACCAGTGTCATTGGAGAGGTGGCACTGTCACCCTCCAATCCACTGTCACTCTTGGAAAACTGTAAATGTTTGAGTCAGAAAATAAACTTCCCTTTTCCTTCACCTTGAGAACAGCGGTGTGTGCTTGTGTTCTTTCGTGTCCTATAGAGACACTTCAGGGCCACCAGTGCAATGCCAGCCCTTGGGTGACAGCAGAGCCCTGCAAACAGGGAGTCTGGCTGCCTTGGGAAGAGGCTCCATGGAGATCAGGACTCATCCCAGCTTGCTCTGGGAAGGAAGCTGGAGGTGTTACCATCATGATGCAGATAAAAGCCTCATCTTACATTGTGAAGAAAACCAGATTAAAAAAAAATCCCCCACTCAGCACAGGTCTGTAGGATCTGAGTCAGCTTCTCCAAGGAAAACTCTCCTATTTCTCCCTCCCACACAGCCCATACCCAGCCACTGGCCCTGCTGCCCAGCTGTCAGGGCACAGCAGAGCAGGGCAGCAAAAAGGGAGCTCAGCACGAGCAGGACTTGGTGCTGGCAGGCTGGGGAGGCAACACAAGCAGTAGGGGTACAAGAAAATCTACCTCTGCTCCTGGAGATTGGGCAAAACCCCACGATTCTTTCAGGGCTGTGGCTGCCTCCTCCACATTTCTAATCCTCAAGCGTCTCCTTAGAGATGCTGAGGTATCCAAACAGGGTCTCTTCCCCTTTGGTGGTTGGGGTTTGAATTTAGATGCGTAAGGCTCACATCTGGAAAAGAACACAACTATGAACAGGGACCTGCAGTGGGAGGGAGGGACACCTGCACGAGCAGCTCCTGGTCAGGATGCAGCCCCTGGGTGGGACCGGATGCATTGACCTGAGAAATGGTTTGATCCAGCCCTTCCCAATCCAGGCTGGAGCAGGTCTGTTCTAAAGGCAGCCCAGGGATGACACTGAGGTGCTGCAGCAGCTGCAACTGCTTGCACTGAGCAACTGCAGAGGACAGGCATGAATGTCACAGACATCTTTTATGAAAAATCCTTCCCTTAGGATTTTTCCTCCTGAGAAGCTGAGAGGCCCCAGGAACAAAATGTAAGCATTGATTATCTGCTGCTGTGGAATGCAACAGGTGGATCTGTGATTGGCCCATGTTGGATGTTTCTAATTAATGGCCAATCAGAGCCCAGCTGGCTCGGACAGAGAGTCTGAGCCACAAACCTTTGTTATCATTCTTTCTTATTCTATTCCTAGCTAGCCTTCTGAGGAAATCCTTTCTTCTATTCTTTTAGTATAGTTTTAATGTATTATCTATCATAAAATAATAAATCAAGCCTTCTGAAACATGGAGCCAGATCCTCCTCTCTTCCCTCATCCTAAGACCCCTGTGAACACAGTCACAGATGAACACCTTGTGGGGATGCAAAAAGCACACTGGGAGAGGGAAAGACAGAGAAAGCAAGCAAAAAGGTGAGATTTGAGGCAAAAAGGTGAGATTTGAGGCACCAAGGGGCAGACCCAGCCAGTGGCGAGCCAGCACAGCAAATCCCAGTGCCCAACACCAGAAACTCTGCAGCTCCACTAGGGATTTATCAGGAATGTTCCCCTGACAGTGTTGGGGGGTTGGTTGACATTGTCCAACACTCCCAGGTGACTCAGGTCACATTCCCCATTTTAAATTGAAGCAGGTGCTCAGGGTAACTCTGTGTTTCTAATGCCACGCGAGGGACACAGCTGAGCCGTGCCTGCCTGTCACCCTGCTGAGCTGCAAGTGCTCCCCACAGTCAAACATGACCTGGATGCTCCATTTCCAGACAGGCATTCAGGGCCTGCAATGACCTGCTCCCCAAAGAACCACTGTCTTTAGCTCTAAGGCTGGGTTTCATTTCTGGATGAGGGTCAGTCTCATGATAACCCCCAAGAGATCCCCAATCATCCATCCCACTGTCTTTAGTTTTAATGAATGGTTTGAGGCAACTTCCCAGGACCATGGTACCCAGACAATGCCATTTTTCACTCTAAAGCAGAAACTCTCTGGGAGGCAGGGAGAGGAGATGATGTGATGAACAAGTCCTGCTGTCCAGCAGTACAGAACCCATAAGGGACATGTTGCAGGGGAAAAGTCAAAAAGAGCAACAAGTGTCACAAAAAAAGGAAGTGAAGAATCCAAGGTGTCCACTGAAAGCTGATCCCTGGGAAAGAAATCATCCTGGCACTAAAGGAGTTGTCTCAGAAAAGGAGGAAAGGGAAGGGAACAAGATGTTCAGCATCAGCCCAGGCACTGGGTAGCTCTCCCTCTGGTGTTGGGACTTTCTGGGCATCCTCCAGCACAATGCCAGGGAGGAAGGTGAGGAGCAGAGAGCAGCTCCTGCAGAGAGGACCCATCCCAAAGCAGAGGGGCCAGAAGGGTCTCCAGCAGCACTGTGGGAGCTGGGACTAGGAGCCCTTCATCAAAATGGACATTGCCTCAGGCCACAGAGGTCTGAGAAAGCAGCTTTCAGCCCAGCTTTCCTTCCCAGGGTAACCATTATGGGGACTGTGCACCACCAAACTGGTGGGAGACCTATTCCCTGAGCATCCAGCCTGAGCACAGCTGCTCAGTGTTATTGGTCAGATCCCAGGCAAACAGCTTTGTTCTTTGCCAAGCACATACAGGGCACCAGTGTAAGAGCCTGAATGAGGGATGTGGGACTCCAGGCAGCTCTCCAAAAATGCAGTTTATTCCATCCAAGCCCCAGCTGCAGGCAAGCCTGGAGACCCTTTAATTTTGGTTACAATGCATTATATACTTTTCTTTGCTCAGCATCTTCATACAGAAGAACCAATCTATATCTTAAGTATTATCTATAGCCTATCATAACTACTGTAATTACCATATTCATGTTACTATTCTCCAGTCACTAAAAGTTAGTACATTACAGTTTAAGCTAGAAATTGGTTTTCAGTTTTCTTGTAGTGGAAAATTCTGAGACCTTTTTTCTACTTGCCACATCAGCAGGCTTGTTTGCCTGTGCTATTTTCCTGCTTGGTAAAAACATCTTCTTGTTTGAGGTGGGTTTATCCTTTGTTCTAAGTCATAAAAACCCCTTCTAACTAACACACCCTTTGGCTCCTTGGTTAGCCAGTAAGACTGGCTCAGCAATTCTTTTCTTCTATATCAAAACTTGCTTTCATCTCTATTCCTTCAACAGCCGCTGATGGGCTTTGGGCACAGGGCAGGCAGGAAAAGCCCCTGAGCTGCTGGTGGTCCCATGAAGGACTCTGAACAAACACCCACTGAGGCTCCATGCCTCAGTTTCCCCAGCTGTAATGTGATGGACATAGAGGTGTCCCCACAAACTTCTGTAAGCAGCCTTTCCTGTTTGCTCCTTCTTAGCTGGAACTGCTGTTGCCATGGAGGAGCTTTCTCAGGAGAGTTTGACCCACACAATCATTACAGAGTTCTGAGACGTGAAGCCAGGGGAGCCCTAAACATCCTCTGAGCAGAGCAGCAACAGTTCTACCCAGGGGACAGATAAATCCTAGAGGAAAGGACCAGCCTGTCAGCAGTGCCCCAGCTGGCACAGCCAAGAGCAATAGCCTAAACAACCAAACAAGGCTGTCCTGAATCTAGCACAGCACCTCACCTGGCCTTGAGCTCAGTCTCCAAAAGTCAACAACATCCTCTGAAATCAGCACTTGAAGCTGCACAACACTCACCAGTTGATTTCATGGTTGATGCCAATCAGTGCCCACTCTGCCTTTTGGTTCAAAACCTAGGAGCAGTGACCTGGGCCTTGTGTTGTATTCACAGGACTGCCCCTGGCTCTGCTCTGCACATCTCAACAAGAGACACCTGCCCTTGCTCCAGGAGAAAGCTGCTTATGCACAAACACCCCATGACCACTTTGCGGGAGGGACAGAGGAGAATCAATTCTTTGATGGTGAAAGGTTCCCTCTTGATTTCCAAAGTAAAAAAGTAGCACTTTTCCTCCAAAAACAAAGCCAGCATCATTGTTTCTCCACTATGGGCAGACCTACTCACCACTTTTCTCTTGCCTAGTAATAACTTTCTTGCTGTTTTTAATCCATCTCCCTCATCTCATTGGTATAATCGACTGCAGTTTGCTTTCATTCCTTCACTGCCTTGAGCCAGTGCCTGCCAAGGGCAGCAGCCCAGCTCCAAAGCTGCAGAGCAGCCAGCATCAGCTCTCCTGCTCACACTGCATTATCCTCCCAGCACATGGCTCAGGCTGGCAGGGCCAAGCCCAGTGCTGCTGTGGTGCTGAGGATTGAGCTCTGCCTCCCCTATGACCACCCCTTCTCCCTTTTGCTGGGCCAGGACTGTCTCTTGCCATGTGTTCCAGATTGCAATGCAAGATGTTTTCCATTACCATCTGTATGGCAGATTACCTTTGTCAAGTGGGCAGTTTGCTTTATCTCTCTCTTTGAGCGACCACAATCACTCCTTCCTGGGGAGGGGACATCTGCTGATAACAGACTATTGAATGTCACTGCATGACTGATAAGAACTATAACATCCCATTGGGAGATGCTCCGCCCAGAGGGAGGAGCCAAGCATTGCTACCCAGATAGAATCCAGAGGTTTTGAAACACCAGCACAGCTTTCTCCACTGGATTCCCCAGAGGAACAGCAGCTGTCTCTTCTTCCACTGGATCTTCAGAGGAAGACTATACCCTTTTCTACAGAAGCCCTGCTGCAACAGACCCACATCTGACACTCCAGGAGGACTGCAGCCACATTTCCAATTGGATTGCTACCAACAATCTGACCAACAGGGTGTCAGGTTGTGTTCTGACTCTGTAAGTGTTGTTTTAGTTTACTGCATTGTTGATTTTATCCTTTTATTTTTTTCTTCCCTATGAAAGAAATGTTATTTCCTGCTCCCATATTTTTGCCTGAGAGCCCCTTAATTTAAAATTTATAGCAATTTGGAGGGGTGGGGAGGATTTACATTCTCCATTTCAGGAGAGGCTCCTGCCTTCCTTAGCAGACTCCTGTCTTTCCAAACCAAGACACCATGGCACCAGCCCACAGGATGATGCCCAAGTCCTTGGGACAGTTCCTGCTGCACAGTTCCTTGACTCCCACATCAGCCCTTTGCTGGCTGTGCAAAGGAGGCACCAGAGCACTCTGTGCCTGGTGTTCATGTGAGCCACTCTCAGCCACCCTGTTTATGTGGCTAAAACAACATCCTAGATATCTGTCTGTGTGTTCTTGTCAATCTGTATTCCACTATATTTTAGTAATGTTCTTGAAGTTTTTTAACTTCATAATCATCACCACTTTTACTACACTATGCTAACTATACAAATATTACTTGAGAAGTTTACATTTTAGAAATGAAAAACATGCGAATTTTTAATCAAATTACTTACTCTCATCTTGATAAACCATAACACCAGAATACTAGCAAAAACTACTCATGGGGATTTTTTTTTCCAAAATAAAACAACCTAAAAGTGAATAATTAAAGTATAAAGCTAAATGCTCTTAAGAGCTGAAGTTATGTCCTCAGGGGACATTTTGCTTCCATCAGCAAGACCTGGAACCAATTTTAGGTTTTTTTCAAGTGCATCTCAATGCATAATGACACATTTTAGTAACTGCTGAACACAATATGTAACAGAGGCCTGATTCCTAAATCATGTTCCTTGCAATACTTCTTATCTGGAAGCCTTCTTCTACTTTGTAACAGTATTGCTGCAGTGGAATTTTCTTGACGTATTTAAAATTACCAAACAGACACTAAGAATCTGTGAACACCCAAAGATAACTGCATGCATTGTTGACACGGTTTGCAATACACAGAATTTACTAAAATGTACTTGGTCATTTGCCTTCACTTTTTTTGATAGAGCACTTTTACAAGAACAACTTTTTAAATAAGTTTTTAATTTTGAGTACTTCCTATTGTTTGTAATAATCTTTTAGAAGTTTGGAAATAAAACACTGTGCACAGGAGCTGAGAGCACAGCTTGTGCCCCACAGCATGGCTGAGAGAGGTGAGGTGAGCTGAGGCTGCTGCTGCCCATCTGCCATGGATTGTTCACAGGAGATTTTACAAACACTGCTGCTGCCCATCTGCCATGGATTGTTCACAGGAGATTTTACAAACACTGCTGCTGCCCATCTGCCATGGATTGTTCACAGGAGATTTTACAAACACTGCTGCTGCCCATCTGCCATGGATTATTCACACAAGTTTTTACAAACACTGCTGCTGGGGCAGAATCAGCCAGGCTGGCCCATCTGCAAAGCCCTGGGGGCCTTGCTGGGTGTTCAGCTGGGACATCCCAGAGCAGCTGCTGCCCAAAGCTGATCCATCCCACTGCCTGCCATGGCCCAAGGCACAGGGAGATCCCTGCAGGGAGGAGTCATTCCAGCTCCCAGGTACCACCAGGGCAGCAGGCATCCTCACACTAAGGCAATGCCAGGATCAGAGCAGACATTCAGACCTCAGGAAACACCTCTTTTCTCTGCTCAACCCCAAAAGGAGGTAGGTGGGGGATGTCCCAGAGACAGCCATAGATGCACCCACCAAGCTCCCAGGGTCCTTACCTGACAGCCAGGATTGCAGACATAGGAGATCCAGCCACACTGAACTGGAATTCTTCCTGAAACCTCCCAACTACAGTGGCACTGAAGAAGATGTGAACAGTCTGGCTCCCACCTGCTGCAATGATGCCCTGCTCGGGTGCAAACTTGAAGCAGAAGCCCACATTTGCAGCTGAAGGGATATAGGTGAAGGCAGCATCAATAGCTCCTAGGTTAATCAGTTCCACCTGCAGCAGCAAGAGAGCAAAGTGGAAATAAATGTGGAATCTTCCCTCCTTGTGAGTTATTGTCTAATGATGCAATTAATACCCAGAAGTGGCAGACGATGCTTTGAATGGCAGAAGTCAAAAAAATACAACAGGACAAGTTCTGCCTTTGAGCTTTCATGCAAAGCAGTGGTAACTCCACAGAACTGGAGCCCACAAGCCTGGGCTTATCCCATGGATACAGAGCAGTGCACCTCTGCTCAGCAGCACCAAGCTCATTGGGAGCTGGCCCTGAGAGCAACGTGGGCTGATTGCGGCTGCGGAGTGAATCACCCGGAGCTGCTGCTGCCCCACTGAGCACAGCTCCAACAGCACCATCTACTCATTCACCTTTTCCCATACCATGAAAACAATACTTTGATTATGAGGCATCAGCATCAAAATGTACAGACAGTACCATCTTTTGGTAAGAAAACTCAGGGTGTCTTTCCCTCCCACAGCCAAGCTTTTGGAAATGTCTGGCATGAGGTAGTGCCTCATTTTCTACCTCTTTCAGCTGCTCTCTCTTTGGCGCTTTTTTTTTTTTTTGCAAACTTGACACTACTGGGGAGGAGGCAAATAGGTAGAAAAATCCTTTGCTTTATTCCCAGGAATACTTTTCTCTTTCTAGAGCCAGAGATGCACCAAGGCTGAAGTCTGGTGTGGGACTGCTCAGCAAGGGAGAGAACTCCCAAGGCTTTCCTGTGACTTGCAGCAATAAGCAGGAGACACTTTACTGGGAGCTGTTGGCAGTGGGCTGAAGCTCAAAGGCCAGTTTGTTGCAGCTGCTTCTGAACAGCCCAGTCCAAAGGTGCCTTGGGTCTGGCACTGCCACAAAAGCCTCTGAACATCCCTTTTTGACTCAGTGTTGGTTTCATGTGCCAAGGGGTTGTTTTTGCAGGAAGCCTCCTAGCTGATCCCCATAGAAGGGACTGGGGCTTCATGAACGACACACACACCTTTCACACTCCCCAGATTTCACCAGTATATCAAATATTCCCTGCTCACAACTGCCCATGTTGGCAGCAATTCCACAGCTCCACCAGGCTTGCTGCTGCCTCAGGAGCCATCAGGATCCATCCCAAGCCCTGCTGCTCACCTCATAGACATAGGAGTTGTCGATAGAAATGTTCCCAAGGTCCAGTCTAGGAGAGCTGAAGTCAATCAAGGGTCCTTGGCCTTCCCCTGAGAGGCGCAGGGGCAGCCTGCTCTCACGGCCTGGGGAGAGATGTCCATTGCAGTACAATCATTCCCTCTGTTACTCTGTATTTTCCAGGTTGCCTCAGCACTAGTCCCTGACTCTGAGCTGGATGCAAGCAGCTCCTGATGCTGCAGGAGAAGATATGCACCCTTCTCTTCCCTCAGCCTTGGGGCTGACTTGCAATTTCTAACCCATTCCTTGGGCTGGTTTCCAACTCCAGCCACCAGTTTGCTGAGTTTAAAACATCTCTGGTGTCCTGTAGTGACAGGCCAAGGACTAATGGGTAGAAATTGAAAGAAAAGAAATTTAGGTTAGATATTAGGGAAGAAATTTTTACTGTGAGGGTAGTGAGTGTTCCAAGCCAGGCTGGATGGGGCTTGGAGCTACCTGCTCTAGGGGAAGGTGTCCCTGCCCATGGCAGGGGCCTTGGCACTAGATGATCTTTAAGGTCCATTCCATCCTTAACACACTGTGATTCTGTGGTTTCCTTCCCATGCACTTAGGGGAGCTTTGAAATCCATTCAGTGCAGGCACAAAGCTCATACAGAGTTTGGCAATTACCAAACTCCCTGGCCCAGGAGCACAGGACTTTGTTGCCCAAGTGCTCCCCTTCTGACACTCAGCCCTGTGTTCTATTTGCACAGACTGGGAGCTGCAAGGGGACAACTCCACACAGGGAAAGAGGCAAGGTGCTGGCCAAGGCCGCTCCTTCTACCAACACCCTGGGCTCAGGGGGCTCAGCCACCTCTGCTCTGCTGCTGTCTGGGCACTGGGAGGTGATCCAGGCTCAGGGAACACATTTCTAACTCAGTTCCTGCTGCCTGATGATGGATCCATGTCAAATGGACCCATCCTGGAGGCCAGGGGCCTGGAGGTGTAGCCATGATATTCTCTGAAAAATCCTTTCCTTAAGATTTTTCCTCCTGAGAAGCTGAGAGGCCTCAGGAATAAAATGCAAACAATGGTTATCTGCTGCTGTGGAATGCAACAGGTGCCTCTGTGATTGGTCTCCTAGAGTTGTTTCTAATTAATGGCCACTCACAGTCAGCTGGCTCAGACTCTCTGAGACACAAGCTTTTGTTATTCATTCTTTCTTTTTCTATTCTTAGCTAGCCTTCTGATGAAATCCTTTCTTCTATTCTTTTAGAATAGTTTTAATAGAATATATATCATAAAATAATAAATCAAGCCTTCTGAAACATGGAGTCAGACCCTTGTCTCTTCCCTCATCCTCAAACCCCTGTGAACACCATCACATGGAGGGGCTTAGTGCTTGTTCACTAAAGCTGTTCTGCTCTGGAGCTCTCTGGCCTTTGAGGGAATGCTGGCAAAGCCAAGGCATGAAAACCTCTTCCTGCACTGCCTGGGCTGTTCTGGGATCAGTAACCCACACACAGCATTCTGAGCCCTGGCCTGGCACAGGAGACTCCCTGGAAGCTGCAGGGCCAGGGGGGATGTGCCAGCACTGCCCTGCTGACCAGGGACTCTTCCCAGCACTTCCATGGGAGCCCAGTGGGCTCAGGCTTCCCCCATGGCTTCACTGAGGGGGAGAGAAGCAGGGCAGAGGAGCTGCACCTGAGATGCTGCAGTAAGCCACACTTAGATACTCCAGTCCTTCCAGAGGTTTGAAGGTCACCTTGATTTCGGCCGAACAAATCGGTCCAATTTCTCCCTCCTACAACAGAAAGAGACAGCAAAACTTTAAACTTCAAACTTCACATTGCTTGTTTTCAACCACAGTCCTGTAAGCCTTTGTTTAGAGCATCAGTGATGAGTGAACAACACAAGGAGCCAAGGAAACACTCCAAACCCAGCTCAACACAGCGCTGGAAGCTCTCAGTGCTCAGCTGATCAGCTCCCACTCTCCACAATATTCCTGCTGCTCTGACACAAGCTCTTGGCCACATCATGCTGCTGTCAGCTACAGTGGGATGCAACTGCCACTGTGCACTGCTGGCTCTTCACAAGAAGAGAACATGATCCTCTTCCTTGGGGATTCACCCAAATAAAAACATTACTTTAACCTCCTTTGAAAGAAAGCAGAGGTTGGCATTATTCTAGGGTTTATTCCAAGATGAGAAGGGATTTTGCACTGTGCAGACACCAGGCATTCATTGTCTCTCACAATGCCAGTACTCAGAATCAGGGCTCTGGTTGATGGGAGCACGTGGTGGTTTGCTTGCACAAACAGAAAAGGAAAAGGTTTTCTGTCCCTGTGTGTAGGAGAACTCCAAAGGCCCATTTCAACCTTGCACCCTCGTGTCCAGGTTCACAGAGGACACTGGAAGGGACACTCAGAAATAGTGCAAGGTGTGGTTACAGGAGGGGATTGGCATTTCTGTGATTAACCTTGGGCCGAATTTGGCCTCCTCCTTTTCCCAGCAAACCATTGCAAGCTTCAGGTCAGTGTGTGAGCTGGCAGTGCTCCAACAGTCTCTGCTGTACCCCACACACCACGTTTTGGGAGATCCCCTACCTACAATAGCTGCTCCCTGTGGACACTGCAAGGACATGCACAGAGTGCCCTTGAGCTCCAGCCTGGCAACAGAGCTGGGCTTTGTCAGGCTCCCAGCCCTGCCTTGAGCCTGCAGGGCACAAATGCTTTGAGCAGGGAGCTCTGCAGCTGCTCCAGAAACTCCATGTCCTCTCTGCCAGCACATGGGGCCAGCTGAGGATCTGCCCAGTGACCGCAGCTGGGGGAAGGGGTGGGTGTAGGGAGTAGGGTGGGTGGGAGGAGGAGGAGGAGGAGGAAGAGAATGTTCTCAGCTATCACTTACCATTGGCTCAATGACAAAAACGTCATCAGAGAACAGCATGGGGTCTTCTGGCAACTTTGCCATCTCCTCGTGGACCATGTTGCTCAGGAGGGCACTGCGATCTTCACAAGATCTCTTATCCTTCTCTGTTTCTTTCTCCTCTGGGAAGTTTTCCTGGGACACCTCTTTCAGCAGCCTCAGCAAACACTGCCTGCAGCCCCAGGGAGAGACAAGGCCAGCAGATGGTTTCATGAGCCACAGATTTGCAGAGAGAAGTGGGAGCACAGGAGAGCAAAGCACCTGGGGAGGAGCAGCAGCAGCAGCTCTCCAGAAAGGGCTGACCCCAAGCCATGGGGATCCCAAATAGATCAGAGGATAACTTGCTGTTCACTGGCACAGCAGGGAGTTTTACTCCACACTTGCAAGCTCAGCAGAGGTTTCCAAAGCCAGCAGCCCTCTGGCAGAACCTGCTGGCTCAAAGCCCCTGCCAAAACTGAGGGAGAATCAACCAGCCACTTCAAGGGGCTTTTCCTACCACTGAGCTGCTCGGGGGAGGCAGATAAAGGTCATGGAGTAGGACTTCCCTGAGAAGGGGAGACCAAGCTGGCTTGCAGCTACGTGTTACCAGCATCACTCTTTGTTTCTTCCATTTTGGACCTGCCCTGTTCCCTGCTCTGCCTTTCACAAGAGCATCCCAGAGCACTTCCAAAGGAAATTGATTAATTCAGGCACCAAATCCCTTCAGTGACATTCAAGGTTTTATATGCAATATACATGAAAACAGAGGCTCTGAGAGGCAAAGGGACTTTGTTGTGCAGGAGGGAGACAGCAAACTCCTGGAGAGACCTTTTCATGAGCCAGAGCTTTTTGGGTCCCACCCCAGTGCATTGCAGTAGAATGTCCTGAGAGGGAACGTATCCTGCACTATCTCCTCTCATTAAAAATGTCCTGTCTGCTCTGAGATCTCAAAAGCTTCTCTGGCAGCAGGACAGTGGCCTTGGAGCTACAACTATGCCTAAGATTGGAAGTAAGGAAGAATAAAATGTTCTGGTGACAGTCTAGGACACAAACTGGCATGAAAACAGATGTAATTGGAAGAAACCCCACAAAACCAAAACCAGGTTGAATTTACTTTGGGGAAACCTAGTTGCTTCTGAGGGGAAAGAGGATCACTTGGGGTCCAGCCTGAGGCAGGAACGTGGGAAAAAATGGAAATAAACAGCCCAGGGAAGTAACCAGAGAAGGTCAAGGGATTTTTCTTTTGACACACAGAGCTTGTATGGAAGTCACACACTGTGTGAGTAGATGGAGAACAATGGAAAACCAAGAAGCCCAGGGCACTAAAGGACCCTCTCGCCAGCCATTCAAGCAGGCAAGGGTCAATCTCCTGGTCTTTTGCAGGCCATTTAAAATGGCTCTGGGGAGTGTAAGCAGCCTGACCCTCAGCAAACAGGGGCTTGCCATGGCAATTTGGGCATGGCAGTTCCAGTATGGAAGTTTGCGTGGCATTTTTTCAGGTTTTGCATTGCAGCTGGCGCAAGCAGGCTGAGCAGGAAGGGTGCAGCGACCCACCCTCCTTGTGTAGTGGGTTGTGTCTTTTGGCTGGTTGTGAGGTTCTTGCCTTTTTTTTTTCTTTCTTCTTTCTGCCTTTCTTTTTCCCCAGCTATGGTTTACGAATGATGAAAAGCCATTGCTGCTGCTACTGCCAGCAGGAGTGCACTAACTCAAAGAGAACCCCCCAGGAAGGATGCAGCTGTCCAGGCCCCTGGCTGCAGGGAGGGTCTGAGCCTGGTGTTAATATCAGAGGATATGCAAAAGACACCTGCGTGTGGTGGGAGCAGCTGAACGATCTGCTCTGCCCTGTGGCAGAGCCTATGGAAGAAGTAGAAAAGCTGAGGAGCATTAGGGAGAGTGAAACAGAAATAAACTAGTGAAGTTGCATCTGTACAGCTCTGAGAGAAGCTCAGCAGGAGTCAAAGGAGCCCTGCCCTTCTTGTGAGCAGGCAGAAGGAGGAGACCTAGGAGACAGTGGGGAATGGAAATGGGTCTCTACTGGGGAGGCAGTAAAATTCCATCCTGACACCCACACCTATCCAGGTGCCCTAACAGAATATGTATGAGGCCCTGGCTCTAGAGGGCCAGGCAGATGACACTAAAGAAGAAACTCTGTCTGGAGAGTCTCCCAGTTGCACTTCATCTGTCAGACAGATCACAGCCTCAAGTGTTAAGAAGAAAAGAAGGGGAGTGGTAGTAGGTGACTCCCTTCTGAGGGGAACTGAGGGCCCTGGGTGTCAACTGGATCCATTCCACAGGGCAGCCTGCTGCCTCCCTGGGATCCAGGCACTGGATATCACCATGAGATTCCCTAAAGACTAAATGAACTTCATCTGTTCACCATTGTCTGGGGTACAGTGACTGTGAAATAATAGAGTTCTCAATATTTGGTGAAACGAGGGGCATCAACAAAACTTCCACTCTGGACTTCTGGAGGGCAGATTCGGCCTGAGATTCAAGGGCAGATTCAAGAGACTGATTTGGAGAGTACCCTGGGAAACAGCCTTAAAAACAAAGGGGTCCAGGAGGGATGGACATAATTCAAGAAAGAAGTCCTGAAGGCATAGGAACAAACTGTCCCTGTGTGTGGAAAGACAAGCTGACGGGGAAGACAACCAGCCTGGATGGGCAAGGAACTTTTGAAGGAACTAAGGGAAGAAAAGAAGGTGTACCACCTCTGGAAAGAGGGACTGGCAACTCAGGAAATGTTTAAGGATGTTGCCAGCTCAGGTAGGAAGAAGATTAGAGAGGCAAAAGCCCAATTAGAACTTGAGGAAATCAAGTCATTGCAATCAACCTTTCCTTCCCAAAATGCCATCCTTGGCTGGAGTTTAAATGGAACTGAAATGCTGAGTGCTGAGCTCCTGAAGCCCAGGGACACACACCCCAGTGCCAGGCATGGTTTACTTGGCCTAAACCATTCCAAAGCACCAACACCCCCTGAGGCCCAGTTTTAGTCTTGGGCCATGCATCTCACGGAAATGTATCTTTCAAACCAACCTCCTCTTCTCTTCATTCTCTTCTTCCTCAGTAGGAAAAGCCTTCCACTGGAAGTGGGCTGTGATGTTACTCCTGTTTTCGATGAACAGGGTTCTGTGGCTTGACATGGTGATGAAAGTCTTGTCAACCTCCACGGAATTTGTGCTCAACCCAATGTTGACATCTACAGCTTCTCCATGGAGCTTTGTGTGGATTCTCTCTTCACCTGGAACAAAGCAAAGGGGAGTCTTTGCTCAGCTCACTGGCTGATGGAAGCACAAGGAATGGAGCAAACCACAGGGCACAGAAGAAAGTGTCACAGTTTTGAGCTGAATGAGCCATTCTGTGGATCAGTATGCTCATCACATCCTTCAGCTCTGTGTGTACAGCGTGAGGATGTCCTGGGCAGCTCCTAAAACATCTTATTTCTGAGGGTGTTTGTAGAGATTTGGCCCCAAGGTGACAGTGTGGGCTAGGAGATTGGTCCATGTGCTCTGGTGACCCACTCAGATCACCGGGATTTCTGCATCCAAGTCCTTCAGGTGACAGGGCTGAGGAGCCCAGTTCAGTCCTGGCTTGGAGACCCTGGAGGACCCTGGGTGTCCCACGAGACTCCTGTCTCTCCTGATCCCTTGGATCCCTTCTTGCTGACCCGCAAATATGCCTGGGGGCAGGTGGGCAGCAAAAGGAGGCCCAGAGGAACAAGTGAAGTGACAGCCCAGAGCAGGAGGGGACACAGGCGAGGAAACACAACCAGCCTGGCTCTGCAATGTGACAAACCACTACAAAATGAACACTGTGAAAATCATCATCATCATCATCTCCCTGTCCAAACCCACAGCCACATCAGTCTTGAAATATTTTATATTGTTCTGATCTCAAAAACCAAGCTGCAGCATTTCAAATTAAATAAAAAAGGGACAAAGGAAAGATTAGTAGATACAGAGCAGCTTCTATATGAAGACTGAATGGGATTCCTTAGTCTAGAAATCAAATAGGAGACAGATGTGAGAGGTCTGCAAGAGCATGGATGGCCTGGAAAACAGGGATGAGGACAAATTTGTCTTGATTTGTCACCAAGCAGGAACTTGAGGGCCTGAAAACATTATTAGACAGAAACTAAATATATGTGTAGAGGGCAACATAGAAAAAGGATCTGTGACAAGCCAATGCAGAAGCAGCATATGGAACAGAGGTGTGCAAGAAATCCATTGCATTGGAGAGAATCTGATGGAGACCTCACACCTCACATACAGCACTGCCCAGGAATAAAAGAAAACTTCACCCAGGCATAGCCATACGGTAGTGGAGAATCAGGGTTCCTCCTTCCTCCACTCAGCAACTCCCAGCAAAACAGGATTCAAAAAATATTAGCCCTATCAGAAGGGATCCATTTTATCAATGCCCTAGAGATCAACGAGTTCTCAGTTGTTTTAGGGGTAAAGCTGAGCAGGGGAGGCACCTCTGGAGGGACTGCAGGGGATGGGACAGCAGGGAGCCATGTGGAGAACTGTCCTGTGCCCTGCAGGGCTCAGCACTCACCTGAGCTGCAGCGCACGGCCAGGGAGCCGCAATGGGCACCGCTGGCCAGCGGGTGAAATGCCACTGTCACCTGCACGGTGTCACCAGCGCCCAGAGCTCCTGTGGCCGGCACCACGGAGAAAGGACTGCAACACAAAGAGAGGCATCAGGCCTGGGGGACACCTGGCCATGAGATTCCTGCTGCACTGCAGCTCCCTGCAGCTCCCTTGGGCAAGCAGGGAGCAAACCAAGCACAGGCAGCAGAAGACAGCCAGAACAGACAGGATCAGAAACAGCTGCTGACCAGCTTCTGAGGAGATCCAGCCCGCAGAAGATCCTGTGGGATAAAATGACCTCAGCTCCCCCATACTCTGCATCCAGCCCTCTGCAATGAGACTCAAGGGTCCCACTGCCAGCAATCCCATCAGAGAATGGTTTGTGAAGAGCACAGAAGGTTCAGAGCTATCTGCATGCACAACTTGACACTGACTGCTTCAGGAATTTCTCTTTTCCTGCTGCCTATAAACCTCATCTCAAGAGATGCAAATGTTAGGGCACTACCTGTCCTGGGAGATTACAGCCTAGGAATCAGACAGGGAGAAGGAACTTTTCCTTGAAGACCAAGGAATAGTTACTGTTGAATTTGCAGTGTGGTTCTTTCATTTATTTTACCTTGAAAACATCCTGATTTAGCCTAAAAAGGGCAACTTTTATAAGCATTTCAATGAAAGCTGCTCTAAGAAAAGGAGCAATCAAAACTCTGAAATTCAGAGTGCAAATGCAGATTAGAGCGGTACAGTGACACAGAAACCCAAAAGGGGGATGCCATTTACAGTCTGAAGGGTCCAATCCCAGCTAAATGAAGCACCATGAGCAGGAGCACATCGAGGAAGCAGAACAGGAGGTTTCTTTGTATTTACCAGCAATGCAGTCTGCGACTCTGGGCTGTCATGCAGGCTGGTAACTGCTTGGCCCACCAGACAAACTCTGTGTAATGTGTTGGAAATAATGATGCAGATGTGTTGGTGCACTTTGGATTTACCAGGAGCAATCAGGATTGGCCACCAGGTAAACAGCTCTTGCCTGACAAACACAAGACTCTGTGCTTTCATGCTCAGGGACAGCTCAGGGGAAATGTGCTTGTGCCCAGCAGCTGCTGGGCTTTGTGCTCTTCTACAGCCCCAGGGAGGAAACAAAAGTTCCTGGCCTTGGTGCTTTGCTGCTGGTCAATCTGTCACTTCAAAGTGTCTTCTGGGGACTTTGGTGATGAATGCATCACACACAAAAACAAAGAGAGCATCTGGCAAGCTGAACTTTGTTCATGTCAGTAGTGACAGCTGATGAACTGGCTTGGCTCATTAAGGACCTATTGCTGTAATTATGGGCTGAGCTGTTCCCATTCCCACTGGTGAGAACATCACTGCTGGCTGATGGAGAAGCCTTGGGCCAGCAATGTTCATGTGCTGGACGTGAGACTTTGGAGGGAGGGGAGGAAAGACAAGGCCCCAGCAGCCCCAGAGCCAGATCAGTGCACGGGCTCCTGCACCTGCCCCGGGGCTGATGCCAGCACTGCTGCAGCTCTGCTGGGGCTCAGGGGCATCAGGGCCTGCTGGGGGCAAGGCACAGCATTCTTCTCTTAGTCTTCTGCCAGAAATTTCATCAGAACAGAGAAGCTGCCAGTAAGGGGAGTCCCTGGCCAGGCTTCAGCACTACCTTCCATTCCATTCCATTCCATTCCATTCCATTCCATTCCATTCCATTCCATTCCATTCCATTCCCACTCCTGCCCCATGTTACATGCTCCCATGCTCCTGCCCTCAGATGGCAGGATGGGAATAACATTCCTGGGGGTGACTTCAGGGGTTGCCTGAGAAAGAAGGTGTCTTCTTCTTTTCAAATTATCAGGAGAAGAGGATCCAGCCAAATTCAGGACTCAGTTGTCAGGACTGAAAAACTGAGTGCAAATCAGCCCCTGCATCTCCCACATCCCTGGGCTGTACCCACCAGACTCCTCTGTTCCTGCTGTAGCAGTCATCTCTCACACAGACCTGGCTCCCCAAGACCCAAGGACACAAGCTCTACAGCTAAACTTGACTCCTCTGAATGTCAGCCAACGTCACTAAGCTGCACCCTGAGCCCACAAATAGAAGAGCTGTGAAGGAGACATGCCTGACACTGTAAGAACCAAATGAAAACCACTGCCCCAAGAGATGGGGCTGGCAGGCTAAATTTTGGTCTTTTCTCTGTTAATTGTGAGCTGTTCCTTAAGATAGCTCTCATCCTTTAGATCTACCCTTTCAA
Source organism: Agelaius phoeniceus (assembly GCF_051311805.1). Classification (NCBI taxonomy): domain Eukaryota; kingdom Metazoa; phylum Chordata; class Aves; order Passeriformes; family Icteridae; genus Agelaius; species Agelaius phoeniceus. The sequence goes on from NW_027509866.1 coordinate 244,593, forward strand.
TGAATCACTACTGCACCCAATAGGCAGAAAAGATAAGGTATGGAGGGAGTTTTAATAGGTCGTTTTCTTCTGCTTTTTAACTAGGTCCATTTGTATGTTTGTTTTCTTGTATGGCATCTAAAGACAGGTCCAGATCTCCCAATGGCACCTTGCAATCCCCAGACACTGGTCTTGCTTTGAGCAGTGTGTGTGCTCAGATGATTTCCAGAGGTCCCCTCCAGCAGAAGTTATTCTATACTTTTCTCTTCTAAATCAGCCCAACTGCTTTTCACATATTCACTAAATGTCTCATATTTCCTACACACCTGTGCAGGTACCTATGGCCATGTGGTATATTGATAGGCATTAGAGGAGCTCGACCTTCATGAAAGTTCCCAATGAACAATTCATGATCTTTTGACAAACATTTAACACAAACCAAAATGAAAAAACAGCAGAAACACAGGAACTTCAGAGTATTTAAAAAGAAATCTCAATGAAAGGGGGCACGGCCTTATTCACAGATTTAAATCATCTGTTTGAAATTTTAAACTGCCTTTCAAAGGTTCACCATGGAATAGAAGAGGTGACTGAGGCCCTCAGCCAACAAGGGAAATCAGATCAGCTTTAAGTAACAGGAACTGCAGCGGCTGCCTGCAGCACAGCTCAGGTTGGGCATCTGATGCAGGGACCACTGCAAAACCACATGCTTGTGTTCTCCCAGAGAATGGCTCTGTTTGGCTGACAGTGCTGAGGAAGCATTTCAGAAGCTGCTTGTGCTCAGGAGGGTGCAATCTAGCTACCAGCATGTTTCAGCAGCCTCCAGGAAATCTAGGAAGGAGAAAGCTCCAAGGCCACTGAAAGCAAGAGCAGATGCCATCCATGCTGCTCACTTCCAGCCAGGCTGCAGGGCAGCAGCTGCAATGCTCTGGCTCCTTTTGCTGCTCTTTCCCAACCCTGCTCTCTCCCAAAGGTGTTTTGCACAGGGACAGATGAGCTGCCTCGCCTCTGGGTGCTCAGCTGGTACCGAGCTGCCCGGGCACCGACATTGCGCACCAGCAGAGTCTGCTGGGTGCTGACCTTGACTGGACACTTGGAGAAGTCCAGCTGGGCAGGGAAGTCCAGCACAGCTCGGGCACCGATGGCCCGAATTGGCACAACTATCCTTTCCCTGGCAGTGATGCAGACCAGCTCGTGGCAATAATCCTGCAGGAAAAGAAACCGGCTCAGCACAGGGCATTTAGTGCCATCCCCATGGCAGAAGAAAAACCATTTCCTATAACCCTTCAAGGGCATCAATTTAGCTATTCCACCCCAAAATGAACACTAAGTTCTACTGATATGTCACATTTTAAAGGCAGCAGTGCACTTTGCAAAATCTATCTCAGTGGCATTAAGCTGTTGTGTCACTTGGGTTATACAGATAACAGCCCTAAGCCACCATAATTTTTACTCTAAATTTTAATGATGTTAAATAATTCCTAAGCCCCTTCTAAGGAACATGGAGCTGGGGAACACAGGACATTCCTCTTTAGGTTTCTATATTCCCACTGTCTGAGAATAGGACAAAGCGTTCAACTGACTCTAAGCAGCAAAAGGAAGATGAGAAAACAGCTGCACCCAAAGAGATCCTGCACCTCTGGCCTGGTGCAGAAACATCAGTTGGCTCAGAACTCCCCTCTAACTTTGCCTGTCCAGCCAAGTCAGGAGAAGAACAGTGCCAAGAGGCAGCAGCATGCTGTTGGAAAGGGCCTCTCTTTGTTTGCCTGCAAGGCTTCCTCCCTTCCATGCCATGTCCTAAACCCTTCTGTATGAACAAGCCTCCAGATCAGAACATGAACCCTCCAGATGCCAGCACTGAGATCAGACTTGCCAGGGCCTCAGCACTGCTGTTTAAACTTGCCCACAAAAGCACCTTTGGCACGGAATGGGTGCCAGCTGACAGAGCAAGCACAGTGACAGGCATGAAGACAGAGCCCCAGCAGTGTCACTGCCACGGGCTCTGGGCTCACAGCTCTGCCTGCAGCTTGTACCTGCCCTGCAGCAGCTCCTGCAGGCAGGTGTTCAAGTCCCCTGCAGCTCAGCAACCTCCTGCTGACCAAGGGCACCCAGAGCCCAGTGTGCCTGTGCCAGGCTGGGCTCACGGGCACAGCACATCCTCTGCCCTGGCCCTGCAGCTGTGCCATGGTCACCTGTGCTCTGGGACAGCACAGCTGCAAGGCTGCAGAACAGAGGGGCTGAAAAAGCACCGTCTTTGCTCCAGCCCAGGGGCAGGCAGGGAAGCTGTTGCCAGTCAGCAAGGAGGAAAGCTCTCTGACCTCTTTGTTCCTCTGCTGTTTTCCATCATAATGATGGAACCCCTTCCACTGGACCTAGGGATGGCCCAACATCTATCAACAGCCCTCTGTCATTTTCATCCTGTTCCCTGTGCATCTTCCCTTGGCAATGCTCAGGGATGTGCAGGGAGGGGAAGCAGAGCCTGTCAGGCCTGGCTGCAGTGCCCTCATTTTCACTGTTCCCTGTGCATCTTCCCCTGGCAATGCTCAGGGATGTGCAGGGAGCGAAGCAGAGCCTGTCAGGCCTGGCTGCAGTGCCTGCCAGCAGTGCCAAGGTGTGACTGGCTGCAGGCTGCCTACCCACGGCCTGGAGCCCAGCTCACAGCATGCAATGGGCTGGAGCCAGAGTGCAGGGAAAACAATGGCTGTGGAGATCATTGTGTGCTTTGGCTCCTCCAGCCTCACCTTGTTCTCGTCGGGGCTGAAGCGGATGCGCACAGGGGCAGAGGCGCCCGGCAGCACGGCACGGTACGCATCGTTGGGGCTCACGAGCTGGAAGTAAGGTGAGCTCTCCATGGAGACCTTCACCACCTGAGGAACCTGCAGCAAAGACATGAAATGATGATTTTGCCACTTGTGGAAACAGGATGAGAGGAGATCTGTCCATGCCCTGCTGACATCCCTGCCTGGCCCCTTTCCCAAAGCACTTTCAGCTGTGCAGGCACAGGCACATCATTCACATGGCTGAACTTGAATCCCTTCTGTCTGGCTCCAGCATTTTGGCCAGGGCCAGCAGGGCAGTGCCTGCTGGGAAGGAAGGGTCCAGCAGCTCAGCACCAGCAGGATGGAGACAGAGCACCTGAACCAAGTCATCTGCATATTCAACAAGGCCAAAAAACCTGCTGGCTTCTGCCTGCACACAGCCATGAAGTTGTCATGGTCCAGAGGGGGAATGTGCTACCTGAAAGCAAACCAGCACATTATCCTGGGGGAAGGAAGAAATTCCCTTCTAGCAGATCAGGTTGAGGTAGGGACATTCTGGGGATAGAGTCAGGCAGGCAGAGCAGCAAGAGAGGACACCAAACCCTGTGGCCTTACTGGGAAGAAAAGCAAACCTGAAAAACCAAAGAAGGAACACAGCAAGACAATCCCTAAAACACGGAGATGGCAAAGAGAATTTAAATGGGCAGTAAAGCAGCAAGGAAGATTCATAAAACCATGAAAGCAATCAGCTGGCCAAAAGTGACAGAAACACTGACAGGCTGTGACTATGGACTCTGGGCTTCAAAGGCATTTTCTGCCTGGAGAACATGACCAGCACTGAGTGACAGTGTGGTTCCAGTATGAAAAGCCAATCTTGGCTCTCCAGGGCTTCCTGCTGCCTGTGCAGGCAAGCTGGGCTGCTGCATTCCTGCCTGCAGCCAGCAGGCCAGGTGCTGCCCTCTGGGATTCACAGACACAGCACACATGCATTTTCTAGCACACTGATATCGTCAACCCCTGAGCACCAAAATGCTCTCCAAAAGTCTAAATGATTTTTAGTCCCTCCTGTCTCTTCACACCAGCCCACTCTTGGCAAAAGCCTCACTTGAGAAAATGTTTCCCTGACTGAAATTCCAATGGTCTCAGTTCTCCTCTTTACAGTGGAACACAACTGCTGACATTTTTCAACTTTTTCCCTCTCAGCTCTCTTGAGAAACTGCAAAACACTCACAATTTCTTCAAGTGAAGGTAAAAACCTCCAGAAGCACATGGCTTTGGATGTGCTGTGGTTCTCCAAAGGGAAAGCAGAGCACTGTGTTGCTTTTGGAAAAGCTGAGCAGAGCTGGATGAAGCTGAGCAGGAGCCTCAAGTGGCACCTAAAGGCCTCTCAGTGCTTCTGCTCCATCAGTCTGATTGCAGGGCTCTTTCAGAACACGGTTCCTGCAGTGCCAATGCCATGAATGAGAAGTGATTCCAGCATAAAGTGGAGAAGGCTCAGCCCCTGAGCTCTGACTGTGAGCTGCACAAAGGGAGACAAACTGGCTGAGAGAGGCAGAGATTCCTACCAGGAGCCAAGATTAACCAAGGAGACACAGGGTATGCTATAGACTCAAGGCAAAGCATGAGAGCAGGTAAAAACTGTACAGCCCTCAACAATTCGTATCAATCCAGAGCTTGCAAGAGAAGGAAACTCCTTTTGGATAGACACCATCAATGCATGGCCAAAATCAGGGGACAATTCTCAGCACAGGAAGATTTCCACCATCTTGCAGAACAAAGGTGCTGAGACATTTTCTCCTGCATGTGCTGCAGCAGATAACTTGCTTTGCTGTACACTGGGGGAATGACAGCACTCTCCTCTTCCAGCCCAGTGTTAAAGCTCCATGTCCCAACACTTACCTTGTCTTTATTCATGAGAGACAGTGTCATTTCACAGACATCACAAGTGTCGAAGTTCTGAAACACCACCTCTGGTGGGGAAATCTGGAACGAGCTCTGCTTTGGGGGAACTGAGGGCAGCTGGAGAGGAGAGAGCAGGGAGAGCTTCAGCTGCTGGGAGGAAGGTTCATGCAGGAGAATCTTCCACTGATCCCCAGTGAAGTACAGACTCTGGGGGAGCATGTCTGCCCAACCCACACTGGGCAAACAGTGGCTCACCCACCTCTGCTCTGAACTGATCCAGAGCTGCTGGGCCACACAGAGCAGGCTCAAGCCAAGCTGCTCTTTTGGCATGGATTTCTCCAGGTTTCCTTCTCCAGAATGCCAGGCAGCACTTTCCTTAAGCACAGCCCTGTGCCCATGTGGTCACAGAGCTCTGGGGCACTGACTGTGCACTTATGAAGTACAACCCATGAATTTACATTAGACTCCATGGGAAATGATTTTGGGATGTCCTTTACTCTGAGACAGGGAAACCGAGGCCCACACAACTGCAAATATCTTTTTTGCTCTAGAATTTAGACATCAGTAAGAAGAGCACAGGACCAGAGGAGGTGTGAGAGATGAGGCGATATTTTGCTGAAGCTAAAAGGTTATTAAGTTAAAGAATGAAAGTTGTTGGTTCTGTGTGGTGTTGTTTGGATTGTTTGGAATTGTTCAGGTTTGCTTGTTGGGTGTCGCTGTGAGCTGGCAGAGGGACGGGGTTGAAGACCTGACCAAAAAGAAGCAGGATGAGAGGGGAGGGGACAGAAAGGCTGGCAATCTGAGAGAATGGAAGTTTCCGAGTACCCATCCAAGGGGAAAGGGGACAGGGACCACCCCGGCCGGGTACAAAGGGGATACAAAGATTGCCATTTTGTTGGAGGCTGTGTTTGTTCATCTCCGGAGGGGAGGGAGACACACCCAGCTCAGCTGAATCATTACTAATAAACAGTTTTCTTTTGCTTTAATGACTTTGTCCCCTTTAATTGTATTTAATAGTGCATTTCTAACAGAGGTAAAGGCAAAAATAAAGTAACACTGAAATTAGGAAAAAGACAAATGAGGTGAAAATAAAAAGACAAATGAGGTGAATGCTGAATGAGGATAAGGTTCAGTTATTTTCTCAGCAACTTGGGTAAAAATAGAGTTGGTATCTCCTTTTTCCATGGGCTTTAAATGGGTGCTTTCTTGTCATTATTGCATTTAATGCCATTGTAGAGGCATGTCTGGAAAGACACAACAACAGCAAATGCTTCTGGAGCATTGCTTGGAGAAAACCCTGCCCTGCTTTGTCTGCCTTCTCCAGCCACACTGCTGTCACTGGAGAGACGCAAGCAGGTCTCCTCTGTGACTTCACAGCAGACACATTCTGCTGAAGGGAGTGGCTGCAGCACACTGTCCCTGAGCTGTGCCCTTCCCTGAGGTGTTCCCAAGGCCCCTCTCCAGGGCAATCCTTAACCAGTGTGTTCTGTGTCTCTTACTGACAATTTCCTGCTCAACAGCCCACCTCGGTCACCTACCCCTTTGGACTGTGCTTTATATCGAGCTAGTCCTGCCAGAAAAGCAGCTTTAAACACACCTCTGAGTAGGCACTGATCCAGATAAAGCACATCCATTCCCCTCTGCCCAGGGCCAGTCCCCTGTACATCTGGCAGCCTGCAAAATCTAACATCCCTCCAGAGTCCCAACACATTGTTCCAGCCCAAAGCAGTAATGCAATTTGTTTGGTTAAATCTGAAGTAATTCCTGCAGATCCTTGGCCTTCAAAGGCCAACGCTGCCACTCCGGAGGGAATCCTGTGACCCCAAGCATTTGATGGTGACCACACCAAAGCAAGAGGGGGCTCCTTCAGCAGGAGAATGGCAAATGGCAATGTTGTGCCTTTGTGTCCCCAGCCTTCCTCCCATTGTTTTAGCAATGGCAACTACCCTCCAGCACAGCCCAGCAGCTTCAGCTGAGGTTATTTGTGTTGGCTTAGTGCAGATCAGGACTCCCAGTCTACCACTCCCATCAGTTTGCAATAACAACAGGACCTGGACACTAAGGTACTTTGCTGGAGGCAAGCCTGTCACAAGCACACACCCACCTTCAAACTTCACATCAAACAGAAAGGAAAAGAGCAGGAAAAAGATACCTTTGGACCAGTCTCACTCCTGTCTATACATGGGCCAATTCTGGGCAGAATACTCCCCCCAGTGCTGGCCTTCTTCTTCATGTTGAGAAGCTTCTCCCACAGGAACTTAGGGGGAAGCAGCTGAAAGGCAAAAATAAACCAGCTAGAGCCTCAGAGATGTGCTTGTTCAGAAATGCTTTTCTTGAACAAGTGGCACTGGTGAACAATTTGTGATGATATAGTCTAGGACAGTTCTGGAAGCCCTGGAAGTTTCCTGCTGAAGTACTTAGCATCAGTGAATTAAAAATACAGAGTGCAATACACATACTCCAGCCACAAGGCTCTGTCCCATGAGCTTCTCTGTGATTTGATGTGACATGGTTGGGGATTTCTGCTCTTTGGGCATTTGTTTCCTCTTTAGTTCCATTGGACTGAGGCAGTGACCTTTTCAGAGAGTGGGGAGGAGCTCTCAGAACTCCCCTAACTCCATCCCTGCACAACACTCAGAACTCACAGCAAGGAGATATCGCTGCTGGCTGAGTCCAAGAGACGCAAGAAAGGAACGCTGTGCCAAGAGTGAGGAGCACAGGGATGTGTCCAAGTTTTCATTCTCTCTGTTAATTAACATGGGTTTTCTCTGTCTGGGCTCACAGAACCCTCCACAGAAGAAAACAGAGGGATCTCCTGGACAGAGCCTCAGCAGTGGGGCATCTTTAGTCAAGTAAGCTGCAGACAGCAAGGGACCTTTGTGGCCCTGGCCCCAGTGCTGCCTGCAGGGCTGGATCTGTGCCCACCCAGGAGCTGGGAGAGAACAGCTGCTTTGGAAGCTCTTCCAGCTGGGACCAGCCGTGGCTCTCAAGGCTTTGGGCAGAGTTTGAGCTTCCCCCCCACATGCCCGGGTGCCCAAGGGCAGGATGGTCAGAGCAGCATAGGTGAGTGCCCAGCCTGACAGAAGGAATTCCTGTGGCAAAGGGAAAGGGACACAACACATGCTCAGGGCTTCAGCTGTGCATTGGTGTTGCTATAGGACACAAAAGAACACACGCTCACAGCGTTCTCAAGGTGAAAGAGAAAAAAGGGCCGTTTATTTTCTGACTCCAACATTTATAGTTTTCCAAAAGTGACAGTGGATTGGAGGGTGACAGTGGCACCTCTCCAATGCCACTGGTTAAACCAACAGTCCATCAACTCTCTCCTCTTCCATAAAGGAATGCAAAACAATGAGTTATTTACAGAAAGTGTGTGAGAAAATTGACTACAAGAATGTCAACATCAGAAGGCTTAGAAAATCTTAAAAAACCAGGGTGACATCTCACCCTTTTTCCATTTAAAAAGAAAAAGAAAAGAAAATGAACAATGTAAAAAGGAAAAACATGAACAATGCTCAGTGTCCACTTGCGGACGAATCATCAGAGCGATCACTCCTGTCATCTGCATCTGAGTCATCACTCAATCATCTGCCCGCTTGATCCCTTTCAGGTTGGTCACGGTCTCCGTCTTGCTCATCGGCTGGATTCTGCCTCTGCGGTCGCAGGTCAGGGCAAACACATTTCGAAGGTACCCAGCGTACCCTAGTATCTGTGGATACACAAGCATACCCGTGCCCCGAAGCGATAAGGTCGTAGGGACCTTCCCACTGTTTGGTGACTAAATTCCGCACCCGAACCTTCGCTCGAGACTGATGTGCCTCGTCCGCAGCCTGCAACGAGAGATGGTGATTCAAAATGACAGGGTTATTTGAGTTCTGTGGCACAGTGAGATGATTGATTGTGTACAAAGCTTTTGCCAACCGACTGTGCGGGGTTTCACCCTGCATTCCCCGTTTTTGTTTTTGAAGAACCTGCTTCAGAGTACCATGAGCGCGTTCTACAATAGTTTGACCAGTCGGGGAATGAGGGATCCCGAACTTGTGCGAAACACCCCACAACTGCAGGAACTGCCGCGCCTTTTGCGATGCGTAAGCAGGACCATTGTCGGTTTTCACCGCAGAAGGTATGCCCAAAACGGCAAAGGCCTGCCTCCAGTGGGCAAGGACATCGCGGGCCTTCTCCCCAGTGTGAGCCGAAGCCCACATCGCAGAGGAGAACGTGTCCACAGTGAGATGCACATACTTGAGCCGGCCAAACTCGGCAACCAGGGTGACATCGGTCTGCCAAAGCTCCAAGGCCCTAAGGCCTCTGGGGTTCACCCCTGCCGGCAAAGGCGGAGCAAGTGCATGGCAGTCATCACATGACTCAACAATGTCACGAGCCTCAGTTGGCGTCAGCTGAAACTGTTTCTGCAGGGTATGTGCGTTTTGGTGGAAAAACCCATGCGATGCCTTGGCCTGCGCGAGTGTATCAGGCTGAGGCGCTACCCACGCTGGGTTAGCCAGCTTGTCAGCCCTCGCGTTACCTTCCACTATAAAGCCCGGCAAAGTGGTGTGACTCCTCACATGCAGAACATAGAATGGATGAACCCGGGCCTGAATGGCACACCACAAGGTCTTCAGTAAGTGAAACAAGGCAGGATTACTGACCTCCTTCAAGACCGAGTGACCCAACCGCTGTGCGATATCAGCCACATAGGCGGAATCCGTGACCAAGTTGAAAGGCTCCTGGGAGAATCTTTCAAATGCCATGACAGCAGCCCTCAGTTCAACCAACTGGGCTGACCCATCCTCGTGGCCTTCCAGAACCTGCCACTCAGATCCGTCCCTCCAGGTAACAATGGCCTTCCCAGTCCTCCCTGAACCATCAGTGAAGACAATGGGTCCTTGCACGGGTTCCTGGCTATTTTTGGGCCGCAAAGAGATTTTTGTGGATTTTGCCATATGCAGTAGCCTATGGCTGGGCAGATGATAAGTGATCTGCCCGGAGAAATTTTCCAGAGCACTCTGCAGGGACACACTGTTTGCAAAGCTCCAGTCAAAATCCTCCCATTGCATCGGGAGTATGATCTTTGCGGGATCCGCACCCATCAATTGCAAACACCGTTGCCGGCATTTGATTATCAAGCAAGCGATCAATTCAAACAATGCAGTTGCCGTCTTCTGTGGCTGATGGGGCAGGAAAACCCATTCCAAAATGTGCAAGGAATCAGACCAATTGTCACTCCACTGGCCAATGATATCCGTGGGATACGAATCTGGAGTGGTGACGAACACAGTGACATCAACGGAGGGATCAATGCGATAAACTTGGCAAGCCGAAACAGCTCGCTGAACCACCTCCAACGCCTTATGCGCCTCAGGGGTCAGTGTGCGAGGTGATTTTAGATCAGCGTCTCCTTTCAACAAATCATACAGAGGAGACAGCTGCACATCGGTTACTCCCAAATACGGACGCAACCAAGTGATGACACCCACCAATTTCTGAACATCATTCAGTGTCCTCACAGGATGCACAAATTGCACCTCCTGGTGACGGATCGTCCGTTCCAGAATTTTGACCCCCAAATACTTCCAAGGTGGTTGCTGTTGGACCTTCTCCGGAGCCACCTGTGCAGTCCCTGAGCATGCAAAGCATCAAGCAACCGAGGCTGAATCCTCAGCAGCTCATCCTGGGTGGACGCGGCCACCAAAATGTCGTCCATATAATGATACAGACGTGCATCAGGAAACTGCCTGCGAACTCCAGACAAGGCACGGGCCACATACCACTGGCATATGGCCGGAGAATTGCGCATGCCCGGAGGCAATGTCCTCCATTGATACCTCTGTGCAGACTCAGCCTCGTTAATTGCTGGCACTGAGAAGGCAAACTTCAGTCTGTCATCGGGATGCAAAGGAATTGCAAAGAAACAATCCTTCAGATCCACAATGAGGACCGGCCAGTCTGCAGGAAGCATGGTAGGCGATGGCATGCCCGCCTGCAATGTTCCCATGCTTTCCATCACGGCATTAACCTTTCGGAGGTCTTGCAACAACCTCCATTTCCCAGACTTCTTTTTGATGCAGAAGACAGGGGTGTTCCAGGGGCTGGTGGAAGGCTCCAGATGACCCTGGTCCAACTGCTCCTGCACCAGATTCCGAAGGGCATTCAACTTCTCTTGAGGGAGGGGCCACTGCTTTTCCCATACAGGTTTGTCAACCAGGCACCGTATAGGAGGCGTCGGACACTCTGTGCCCTTCACTGCAGTGGCCCCCATCAAAAATCCGTCCCAATGCGCACCCCCCAAGCAGACAGAACATCCCTCCCCCAAAGGTTGGCAGGAGTAGAAGTAACATGAGGCCTAACCCAGGCCACCTGTCCCTCTGGGTTCGTGACCAGGCCTTTGGCTCACATAACATTGCGCCGTCCCTCCCAGGCCAGCGACAGATGTCCCCACCAGATCCAAGGGCCACTCTGAGGGCCAGGTCACAAGGGAGAGAACCATGATGTCAGCACCACTGTCGAGAAGCCCACGAACGCGGACTTCTGGCGGCATCGCACCAGGAACAGACAGGGTGCACAGCATCTCGGGGAAGTCCTTGGTCAGGACAGCAGTCCAGTGAACTTGAGGCGGCCCAGTGGAGCCAAAACCGCCAGCTCCACGCGACTGATCAGCTGACCTGCAAACAGAGGACTTGAAAGGCACAAGTTGAGCAAGCCGCGTCCCTTTCGGGATCGTGACGGGGGGGTGGGTGTGGAGACCATGGCACAAATCTGCCCCGTGAAATCCGCATCGATGAGCCCCAGGTGCACAATGATGCCCTGAAGGGTGGCACTAGACCTCCCCATAAGGAGAGCACTCATGCCCCCACCCAAGGGACCAAAGGCATCCAGGGGAACCTTGCATATCTGAGAAGACTCTAACACAACTGTTGCTGCGGTGCAGACATCCACTGCTGCTGATCCACGGGTGCTGGCTGCAAGCCGGCAAAGGAGACCTCCATCGGCACCGGGGTCTGGAGAGAAGCTTGTGTCCGCACGCGTCCCCCCTGCGCGCTCCGCTTGCCGTTTCCCGAGCCTGGCAAAGCTTGGCCATTAGCATGAACAGTCGCCTTGCACACATCAGACATATGATTCGGCCTACCACACTGACCACACAAGAACATGGGGAACTTCACCTTCTGCGCTTTCTTCCCCTGCTTCTTGCCAGCCTGTGCAATCCCCCGCTGCGGCCGCTTGCCCTGCGGCACCGCCCAAACCAGCTGCACAGCGGCAGCCACGGCAGCCAACTTCCAATCCAGGGGGACGATGTCCGCACAGGCCTCCGCCATCTCAGAGACAGTAGGATCACCAGGCAGAGCCACTATGACTTTCCTACAAGCAGCATTGCAATTGCACTTGACAAGGTTCGTAATCGTAACGCTCCTTGCCACAGGATCAGGCACCTGCCTCTCCACGGATGCAATCAGCCTTTCCGCAAACGTCATGAAAGGCTCGTCATCCCCCTGGACAGTGGTCGGGAACGGCGGCCTCGGAGCAGCCATTTCCAGGGTCAGAACAATCGCAGCCATGCCCAGCAAGTGACTCTGTTCAAGCACAAGGGGATCAAATCCAACCTGCCCTTGAACATCCTCATAAAGCCCTGTTCCCAGCAGCATGTCAGCGACAACCCCACGCCTGGGGTCCTGCGGACCCAGCGTAGCATTCCGCGACACCGCGTGGGCTGCCAACCGAGCCCACTTGGTTTCAAAGACACCATACTGCACAGGGTCAAAAAGAGAACGTGCCACACGACGGAGATCGTAAGGCGTCAGCCTATCTGAATCAACCCTCCGGAGAGTCCGCATAACCTCAGCGGACCCCAAACCATGCTGAGCAACTGCCTCACGGAGCTCCTTCTCCAGCTTATATGAAAGGGGTTCATGGGTGTTATGAGCAACACCCCTGAGCACAGGGAAAACCTGAGGATCCCCTGGCAAAGCCACCGCACCTGACGCTCCCTGGTCCTCAGGCCCAACAGGGGCAAAAGACGAAAATCGCCTGGGAGCCAGGCCAACACCACTCGGCCCTGTGCCCCCCGCAGCACCGGCAGAGCCAAAGGAGCCCGCCCCGCGACCCTGCAGGTGCCGCGAGGAAACAGGCTCATTCATCTCATCAGTCTTGGTTTTCGCCTCTCGCCAAAAACGTTCGGGATGCCTGGGACGCACGGTCACCTGACAGGCAGGAAGCATCCACAAATTCGACGAGGAAGTGCCGTGGCCCCAGGCACCCACCGGCCTCCCGCTGGCCGTGTCAACAGGTGCGCTAAAGGTAAACACCCCAGTGCCCTGTCGTGTTACAGCTCCAGCAGGGGGCGCCCCGGCAGACGCAGGTACCGTCCCGGCCCGCAAATCCGGCGCGGGCCAGGACGAGACCGGCGCGGGGCCCCCGGCCCCCGACACAGGGGAGGGACGGGACGCCGAGAGAGACGCAGTCCGCGCAGCTGCGTCGCTGCAGGATGGCACCAGGGAGCCCGGCAAGCCCCCTATGAGGGTCCGTCCCAAACCACAAGACTGCCCAGCGGGTACCGCCCCCACCGAGCAGAGAGGGATGGGCTGCCCGCCCACCGGAGCGGGACCAGACAGAACGCCGACCGACGCCCCGCCCCCGGCTGCGTCCACCGACTGCGCACGCTCAGCAGGCTGCGCAGGCCCAGGGACGGGGGAAGTCATTCCCCCCGCTGAGGAGCCCGGCTCGGAGGTGGGCGACCCCGCCACCGCCGTGGCCAGGGGGAACTTCGTGGAAACACCGCAATTCAGACACCAGGTCGTCACCGAACCAGACTCAAGCCGAGGCGGAGGCTGGCCCTCAAGAACCGGAAAGGCACAAAGAAAAGGCAACCCATCCCCCACCCCACCGCCCACGCCGGGCGAAGCAGGACGAGGACGGCCCGCCGAATCCACAGAGCCCCCAGAAACCCACAGGGCTCTGCCCCCCAGCACACCGTCCGGAGGCGGGGAGGGGGACTCCACATCAGACAAAAACTCAAACTCCTAACCCTAACCCTCAAACTCCCCCTCCTACACGTCCGAGGCAGAAGAGCTTCCCCGGGAACTCTGAGGGGTACAAGAGCCAGACCCCTCCCAAAGCTCCACACATCTCTTCCACTGCACCAGCAGCGGTCCCGCATCTAGAGTCCAATCGTCAAAAAGGGCCTCCATGAGGCGGGTCCCCACACGAGACCACTCCTCCCTGGAGAACACCCTTTCAGGACCTGGAAGAAACCCTCACTCCCGGGCCCACAGAAACAATCTCTCGAAGTCATCCCAGGAAACAGAAATCTGTTTCCACTCCAGGATCCCCCTCCAAAGATCCAAAAGGAGGAGATCCTCCTCAAAACCCACAGCGCTCGCCATTACCCCAAGAACCGCAGGCAAAGCACCAAAGGGGGGGGGGGGGGGAAACCTCACCGCAATCTGCTGCAATACACACGTCAGGGTCACCAAATGTCGCTATAGGACACAAAAGAACACACGCTCACAGCGTTCTCAAGGTGAAAGAGAAAAAAGGGCCGTTTATTTTCTGACTCCAACATTTATAGCTTTCCAAAAGTGACAGTGGATTGGAGGGTGACAGTGGCACCTCTCCAATGCCACTGGTTAAACCAACAGTCCATCAACTCTCTCCTCCTCCATAAAGGAATGCAAAACAATGAGTTATTTACAGAAAGAGTGTGAGAAAATTCACTACAAGAATGTCAACATCAGAAGGCTTAGAAAATCTTAAAAACCCAGGGTGACACATTGGTTTCACTTGGCTCCGCTGGCACAGCCAGGCAAGGCACAACTGAAACATCCCACAGTGTTCCCTACTGCACCAGGACAGCCCCAGCAGCAGGAGCATGGCACAAAGGGCTGGGGAGGGGCTCTGCAGCTTCACAGCACTGCCGGACAACAGGGGCAGGGAGAGCAGGGACACCAGGGCAGTGTCAGCCTGAACACAGCCCCAGTGGGTACTCACAGTAAAAGACTTCAGTCCTTCCCTGGACAAAAGACGAGGTGTTGTGGTCTTTTCTGGGAACCCAGAAGCCATTTTGAAGGAGGACGTCGCAGATGAGTGACAATGCCTCAACAAAACTGGAAGAAGCAACAATGGAATTCTGAAAATCCAGTACCCAGTTCATTGCAGATTCAAGAGATATACTGGTGCTAAAAATGTTATATTATTTGAAAGTAGCTAAGTGCTTGTTTGGTGTAAGTAGCTAGTATAGTTAGGCCTCTAGTTGGACTTTATTTGCTACCTTGTGCAATTCAAAGATGGATTGTACTGAAACCTGGAGCTAAAAATCTGAACATTAATAATAGTTCGAACAGGCAAAGCTGCAGCTTAAATATTACTTAAAGATAGCTAGAGTGGGCCTCCTCTTCTTTAGGCTAAAGCACCCCTGCTCTCTCAGCTGTTCCTCACAGCTGAGAGACTCCTGAGAGACTGGAATGTTATGGCTAATGGCTTAAATATCATCATAAAGGACTTTCTGCCCATTGTGACAAAACTGTATAAAGAAGCTGCGACCACCGAAGTCCACCCCTCCCTGAAAATGCCTCCTGACTGGAACTTGGTACTGTGAGTTAAGCTGCCTAAGGGAACTTGAGACAAGACAAAGGTAACACTATTGTCCCATTAGCTCAGGGCTGGGGAGAAGTAAACAAGGCTGAGGAGAAAAACCTATCCACAACAAAGCCAAACCCAGCAGCTGTCCTGAAAATCAGCTCTGTCTGGGTTCAGGCTGGGGAAGCCACAGCCACAGACTCGTCTGCTGAGGCCAGGTTTGCACACAAACCTCCCATCAAAGACCTCCACAGTGCCCCCAGACCCATTCCTGAGGCCTTGCACCAGAAGACTGCAGGGCATGCGAAGTAACACAACAAACCTGAAAATCCAGAACCCAACTCATGGCAGGCTCGAAGGATATACGGGTGCTAAAGATTTTGTATTATTTGAAAGTAGCAAGAGACAGAGTCAAACTTGCCCCACCCCAGGGAGGTACCTGGGCAGTCCCACCTTGCCCAAATCTGCATGAATCCATTGGAGTCTTACGTTTTGCCAGACCTCACCACAGAGAAGACCAGAAGAGGATTTAATGGTATGCCAATGGAATCCATGGAATGGTGATATTTTCTACTAAATCTGTTTCTGTCTCTTTCTCTCCCCTCCTTCCCAACCCCCATCCCCCTCCCACTTTTTCTTTTCTTTCTCTCTTTCTTCCTCACATTTACTGTTACATAAAATCCAGACTATTGACTTTGGCATATGGTCTCATTTGCACCTCAATACAGAGGCATCTCCCTAATAATTTTAATAACCAGATGATAAAAACCCACTGAAACTTGAACAGAACTCATTCACCTTTAAGCAGTTTAAGCAGTTACTATTGGAAAAAAATGTATAGACTAGTATATTTAGAAAATGTTGCATTTCTTCAGTGAAAAAAAAGCACAATCAGTAGACCATTTATTGTTCATCCTCTCAGGTGTACATGTCACTGAACTACTGCGCCAGAAGACTGGCATGATCACATCCTCTATTTCCCTTTGGCATTCACATTCAGAGCACAGATGAAACAAAACCAAAAAGTTCAACTTTAGTCGGTCTTTACCTTCAAATGAAATTCAGGACTCCCTAGCAGAGACCAATGTTCTGCACGCTGAGGAACTTTTCGCAGAGGCCAATGCTCTGCACCTTTAGGAATTCTCTGCGCAGACCAATGCTCCGCCAACAATTCCCTTGGCGAATGGCCCGGAGCAGCCGCCTGCAGGAGCCCAGGCTGCGCACACCCAGCCAGGGCCGCGCTCTCAGGCGGCTGAGGCCGCGCCGCTGTCACAGACGCTGAGGGCCCGGGCGCGGTTACCGGGCAACCGCGGCACCGAGTGCGGGGCCGGGCCGGGCCGGGCCAGGCTGGGCCGCGGGGATTTCCAAAGGAGATTGTCACTCGAGCCACTGACTTCAGTTTGGTGCTTCCCGAGAATCTTTCTGTAAGCAATGAAAGGTTAAAATGTGGTGATAAAGGCACCCGTGTCAGGTCTATACATTGCTCTTTGCAGCACTAGCATTCTACCCTGGCTGGAACAGCAGGAGGGGCTGAGGAGCTGGGAAGGGGCTCAGCCTGGAGAAAAGGAGGCTCGGGGGGGACCTTCTGGCTCTGCACAATTCCCTGACAGGAGGGGACAAGAGGCTGCTTCAAGCTCAGGCAGCGCCGGAGCCGCGTGGTTCCCCCTCTCCTCCTCCGCTCCGCCTCTTCCTCCCTCCCTCCTCCTCCTCCCCCTCTCCCGGAGCCCTCGCAGCCCGCGGGAGGGGCGGGGATGGAGCCGGGACAGGTCGGAACGCAGAGAGGGCTGGTGGGGATGCCAGCAGTGGGAGTGACTGGGCTGTACTGGGATCATTCTGGGAGCAGCTCCTGGGAGACTGAGTTCTACTGGGATCATCCTGGGATCACACTGGCAGTGAGGAGGAGCAGCGCGATGGCTCCAGCGCTGGGGCTGGGGGCGCTCCTGGGGGGCCAGGGGGGAGTGGGACCCCCGGCACCGGGACTCTGAACCGCCACTGCCGGCACCGGGACCCCCCTGCTCCCCTTATCCTGCACAGAGACCCCCCCCTGGATCCCCCATTCCGGTCATCAGGAGCCCCTGCTCCCCTTTTCCCGGCCATCCCATGGCTCCCAGCCTCCAGACTTGGCGTAGGCTTGACTCTGGGACAACCTGGAACGCCTTGATCCCCCATTCCTGCCTTTCCGAGTCCCCAGCCCCACCTTTCTGCAAAACCAGAGACCCCCTGAACTCCTCGTTCTGGAACATCCTGGGTGTCCCCACCCTGGTACTCCCTTTTTGGGAAACCCTGGACTCCCCTTTCCTGGGCTCAAGGACCCCTGGAACTCCCTTCTACCTCTCCACGTCCCTGTCCCCAGTCCCTCAGCTGTCCTCTGTCCCTTGGCTCTGTGGGGCCAGGGGTGGCAGCAGAACCCGGGGCAGCCCTGGGGGAGAACAACCCTGAGCCCCAGCTGGGCCAGTTCCCCCAGTTCTCCCCACGTCACTCCCAGCATGGGCCCTGTGGCTCCCAGTCATCCTCAGGATGGTCCCAGTCACTTCCAGTTACACTCAGTACGTTCCTAGTATCATCCCAGTCACTCCCACTATGATCCCTATGATCCCAGTATGATCCCAGGTGTTTCTATTCACCCCTACTGTAGTTCCAGGCACTCCCAGTATGGTTCCAGTCCTTCCCAGTATGATTCCAGTATGAACCCAGGCACTCTCAGTATGGTGCCATTTGCCCCCAGTATGGTCCCAGTCACTCCCAGACACACCCAGTATGATTCCAGTCACTCCCAGTAGGATTCCAGTCCCTCACAGATGCTGCCAGTATTATTCCAGTAACTTCCTTTATGGTTCTTTTGTGATTCCAGTCACTCCTGGTCTCTCCCAGTATATCCCAGTTGTCCCTAATGTGTTTCCACTCACTCCCAGTAGCTCCCAGTAGCTTCCAGTATGATTCCAGTTGCTCATAGCCACTCCCAGTCACCTCCAGCATGATTCCAGCTACTCAGTTACTTCCTGTATATCCCAGTTGCCCCAGCATGGTCCCAGTTGCCCTCAGCCTGCTCCCAGTCACTTCCAGTATGATTCCAGAATGACCCCAGTCACCCTCAGTGTGGTGCCAGTTGCTCCCAGTATGATCCCATTTGTCCCAGCATGGTTCCACTTCCTCCCAGTGTGATCCCAGTTGCCTCTAGCACAGACCCAGTCCCTCCAAGTATGATCCTACTCTGATGCCATGATGATCCCAGTTGCTCCCAGCATGGTCCCAGTTGCTCCCAGTCTGATCCCAGTTGCTCCCAGTGGCCCCTGTGTTATGTTTTGGAATGGGAGGAAATTTAGGGAAGTGATGCAAAGTTTTTTGTGTATCTGACAGTCTGTTGAGCTGCTGAAAAGCTAGACACGCTTTTGTGAAACACACATGGTAAAGACCAAAAAATTCGGAAACTTTTTTTCTTTGTTGGTCGGCAGGGAGGTGCTGGGATTTGGACTGGACTCTGTGTCTCGGCTGGACTGGGCTGGGCTGGGCTGGGCTGGGCTGGGCAGTCTTGCTGCGGGCTGGGCTTCTTTTCTATGTTCTGGGCTGGTGCTGGCTTCTCTCTCCATGGGCTCTGGTTTGGCCAGGCTGGGCTTCAGCAGCTGCCGGGCAAGGAGCCAGGGGAGGCTGCGGAGCTTTAGCCAGAGCAAGGCTGGCTGTGCCTGGGAAGATCTCGCTCTCAGGCTGCTGCTGCTTCTTCTTAGCGTGGCTGAGACCAGAGACTCCTGTAGCTGGTGTAGAAAACTAAACACTAACTATAAAGCTGATCTGAACACAACTGAGCTGCAGTTTTCTGTTCTAAGTTATTGGTGGGTTAGGTAGGCTTCAGGCATGATGTTAACTTTTTCAGTACTTCAATCTTCTTTTGAGTGAGAGAAAAGAACAAAATGCAAGTATATTTAAAAACAACATGAAGACATTCAAGTTAATAAAGAAGGGGAGGGAGGGGTGAGAAGATGCTTTGGTTTTAGAGCTGAAATCCTCTTGTAAGATATAAAGACTCTTTTTCTTTATAACGCATAAAACTATAAGGAGATGAAAGTGTTTGAATTGATATTAGGTAAAGGCTTCTATGTTAAAGTAAGCAGATGTTAAAATAGCTGTAATCCCATGAGAAGTTTGTACAGAGAGAGTAGTCCTGTGCTTCTAAAAAAAGATCTCTGTTCCCAGAAATGAAGATGATTTTAGAGATAGATAATGAGAACTTTTGCCTTTGAACAGCTCATCTTTAAAACAATACCCCATAAATCAACATAGCCCATCTCCAAGCTGTGGGAAGGCTTGTAGAAAAAAGAAAGATTTCAGGATAGCAAGGTTCCCCTGGCGGTTGTTATTCATGACAAAATTGAGAACCATGAGAAATCTGTTTTTTCCTTTTGTAGAAAAGTCTCCATAACTTTAACAAGAGGGACTTCTCTCCCTAAGTGAACTAAAAAACTGACTATTTTACAGGTAGTAAACTGACTAGAAATCTTAAGTTTAGTTACTTTACACTGTCAGTGAGAAAGAAAAAGTTGTGGGGAGAAGTATTTTGAAAAGTTTGCTTTGATTCTTACCACCTTTTTTTTTTTCCTTTTAGTTACTAGTAATAATTTTTTTTTATACCCATTTAAAGTTTTGAGCCTGCTTTACCTTTCTCCTAATCCTATCTCACAACAAAACATAAGTGTATTAGTAATTAACCAACACCAAACCCACCACATTCTTTAGTGCATTAGCCAAAAAAATCTCAAAATGAAAGAAATCTTAAATTAGCAAACCAAAACCACGACACCCTAGCACAGACCCAGTCACTCCCAGTATGATCCCAGTATGAATCCACTGTGATCCCAGTCTTCCCCAGCATAGTCCCAGTCAATCCCAGTTGCCCCCAGTGTAGACTCAGCGACTCCAGTCGCTCTCAGTGTGTTCCCAGTCACCCCCAGTATGGTTACCGTCACTCCCAGTCAATCCCAGTTGGTCCCACTGTGATCCCTGTTGCCCCAGTTCTGGCCCTGCTGGGTCCCAGTGTGCTCTGATCCTGCTCCCAGTGGGTCCCAGTGCTGGGTGGGGTGTATCCCAGCGTATCCTGGTGTATCCCAGAGTGTCCCGGTGTATCCTGATGTATCCCAGTGTATCCCAGTGTATTCCAGAGTGTCCCGATGTATCCTGGTGTATCCCAGTGTCCCAGTCCATCCCAGCCTGTCCCAGCCTGTCCCAGTCCCCTCCCTTCACTGGGAGTGACTGGGATCATACTGGTGGAAAGTGGAACCTTACTGGGCCAAGTGGATGTTATTGGGAATGACTGTGAGTGTGCTGAGGGCAACTGGGATATACTGGGAGTGTCTGTGACCATACTGGGGGTGACTGGGAACACACTGAGAGTCCCAGCGGGTGCAAGGACACCGTGGTGACACTGTGGAACCTCATGGAACCAAGGGGATCATTGTGGCACCACTGGAGCCCATGGAACCAAGGGGCCATCGTGACACAGCGGGTCTTCATGGAACCCAGAGACCATTATGGCTCTGTGGGGCCTGATGGAACCATGGAGACCATTGGGACCCTCCAGGGCCTGGTGTCACCAAGGGGGCATTATGGCACCTCAGGGACATATGGAAGCAAGGGACCATTGGGATACTGTGGGGCCCCATGGAACTGAGGGAACATGGAACAGGTCTGGCTGGTTTGGCCTCCCAGGGGCCACCTGACAGGTCTGGCTGATGTTGGGATGTCAAGAGCTGCCTCTCATCAGCTCCTGGAGCACTGGGGTCTGTGCTTTCCTTGCTGTGAAAAGAACTGTCCCCCTTTTCAGATGCCCATTGCCAAAATTGGTACTCTCCCTAAAACAATTCCTGAATGCAAGGGTACCTCTCAAAACAAAACCTGCCAGATCTTGCTGGCCTTGGCCTCTGGTGGTCGCCTCTCATCTGCCCCTGAAACACTGGGGCTCTGTTCCTTCCTTCCTATGGAAAGGAACTGGTTTTCATGTCCAGGGGCCATGGCGAAAATTAGAATTTGGCCTGCCAAATTCCGTATATCCAAGGATTGCTCCCAGACAAAAGTAGCCAGGACAGACAGGTCAGGCTGGCTGTGTCCTCTGGTGATTTTCTTAGAGTATGAGATGAATGTTTTCATATGAAAACACTTTGGAGACGGCCCAGAGATCTCTCAATGTGGGGTTTTGAGGCCTTGGGCACATGAGCACTACATATGGACAAAGGAGTGTGAAATACAAAGCTGTGTTTCATGTCAGGTACAAACAGGCGACGTATTTGTGAATGCGAAATGTGTGGACCCCGACAATGGGAGAGCTGTGAATTCTAATAATAACTAAGGAAAATAAAGCATGGAAAAAGGCCTTTGAACCTACCTTTTGTTTGCAATTAACCCTGGTTGATTTAGGAGCATTGGAATTAAGGTGTTAAGGATGTTGCCTTTT
Organism: Agelaius phoeniceus; assembly: GCF_051311805.1. Classification (NCBI taxonomy): domain Eukaryota; kingdom Metazoa; phylum Chordata; class Aves; order Passeriformes; family Icteridae; genus Agelaius; species Agelaius phoeniceus. Next base: position 266,241 of record NW_027509866.1, read on the forward strand.
GCTTGCATTTAATCCATAAAGAGCTCTGCAATAATAACCTTTTGAAGTATAATTTTAGAATATTACTTGTATCCTTGAAACTATAGCTTTGGAATATATATAAAGGAAACATGCTTATCTCACGCCGTATGGAAGCAGAGAAAAACAGCTTGAGAAAGGAAGATGACCATCACCTCAAGGATTTATGGTTTCGACCAAAGGGAAGCTGGACATCACTGTTGTTAGATTTATAGTCTCTGCAATTAAAAGGTGGACCTACATCTGGGGAGCTGGACTCCACCAGATGGGATTCGTCTTTCTTCTTTCGGAAACTGGACAATCACCATCTGGGAATACTCCTTTTGAGATACATCCTGAGAAACTAAGATCACAATAGTGTATAGAATTGTGATGTAATAATTTGGAATAAAAATTGCTGATGAGTGAAAAAATTGGAAATAGAAACTGCTGAAAAAAGCTGATGAGTACCCCTATAAATACCTGTAACCCTCAATTATCGGTGTGTAGTTGGAGGGAAAACTTCCCCCACTGTAGCCAGTGCTGTATTGCTCATACTTTACCATATTAAATAATAAATTGATTGCTGCTTGAATATTGGCCTAGTCAAGCTTCTTATTCATAACACCCCCGAGCCCCGCCAGGCCCCGCAGGGCCACGGCCGGGCCGGGCCGCTCCCCTCGGAGCCCGCTGCGGACACGGCTGGGCCGGCCCGGCCACACGGACCCGCCTGCGCCGGGGGCCCACGGGCCGCCGAGCGCTGCCCGGGCCGCCCGGGCCTCGGCCCCGACCACAGAGCTCTGCCCGGGGGCTCCCCGCCCGAGGGGTGGCTCCGGGCCCGCCCGGCCGCTCCTGGCTCCCACAGCCCGCCCGGGGCCGCCAACAAAACATCCCAGCAACAAACCCACAAACCAACCACTGCCACCCCATCCTGCTGCGCCTTCCCAGGGAGCCCAAGCCCGCGGCAATGTCCCCAGTGCAGCGGGACAAAAAGCTGCTCCAACCGAGCCCCTTGGAGCCCCCAGCTGCGGCCCGGCCCTGGCACAGCGATCCCGGCAGCTGCCCCCGGTGCTGCCGCAGCTGCGGCTCTGGAGCAGGGAGGCTCTGCGGGACCCCCGGGCTGGGCCCCCTCCCAGCCCCTGCCCGCCCCGCACCTTCAGCCCGGCCTCTCTCGCTGCTCCGGCTCCTGCACAGTGCCCGCTCTCCATTCCTTGGCCCCGGGCTCTCCTCGGGGTTCCTGGAACAGCCGGCAATGGAAAACCATCGATTTTGGTGCTCCCTGGCCAGGCCACAACTGAAACTTTGTTCCTTTAGCCTGGCTGCACAGACCCCCAGGGCGTTTTCTGCACCCAGTTTTCTGCACCCCAGGCTTGCTGAAGGCTCTCCCTGCAAATGTCCTGGAGCTGCCAGGGCCCTGTCCTTGCTGTCACCTGCTGGGGCTGGCCACGGACAGAGCTCCTGGACTTGCATTTCCAGCTGCTGGGCAGCCAAAGCCGAGGGATCTGCAGCTGCCTACAATAAGAGCCTCTCTCCGGAGGAAATCTCCCCTCCTGTGCCAGCTCGTGGCAATGCTGAATATTAATCCATTTTTACGATCTTTTTAAATATTTACCTCAAATAGAAGAAGAAAGGCTCCAGAATAGACACCAAATGTTTAAAAAAGGATTAATTCTTGTGATAAATGAATTCACTGGATTCAAGGATCATACAATTATAAATTTCTTATTATTATTATTATTATTATTATTATTATTATTATGCAAGCAAGAATAAGCAAAGTTCAGCGCTGGGCGGCCGGGAGTCTCTGCTCCTCTAGGCTCTCACTGTTCTGTCGCTGTCGAGGCGGTCACGACATAAAGCAGAGACCACAAGCAGTCTCAGTTGGCAACACTTTATTATTGAATATGGCTGATTTTTATACACTTTCCAGTTGTTTATCCTTCTTCTATCTTTACTATTGGCCACAATAGATCAACATAATACTATTGGTGAAAAAGTTATGGTGACTTAATTAACTTTCTAAAAATGTTTCATCCAGCTGCAAAGTTCTTCTATCTTTCTTCTCTCGGTCTCCTTGGTTACAGCCTTGGAGAGAGCTCCTTATCAGTTTCTTCTTACTTCTCAGCTTCTTCTCGCTCCTTTAGCTAACAGGCCCGCTGTTAGCCCCTTCCACAATTCCCCCTTTTTGTTTTTGGACTGTAAATACAGCTGCTATGGATTTTTGCAGGGCCCTTTGCAAAAATCCCAGCAGAGAGGGGACACACAAAACCCACAATCACAACCATCAACAAAATTCCCACTCAATACAATCATTCCTGTCCTTCATCCATCTTTGAGTACTGATATATGGTCTTAGCCGGTGTCATCCGCATGTTCTGCTTCAACTGCGGAACCATCCATCCTGTCCTTTCCTGCACGTTCTAGGTAAGGTTTAACACAGCGAGCAGGAACCCATCGAGGACCATTATCTGTCAAAACACAAGCATAACCCCTCCCCCAGGTTATCAGTTCCACTGGGCCAGACCATATACCAGTAATCAAATCCTTAACCCATATCTTAACATTTCTACGGAAATCTGGTTGCTTAGAATTCAAAGAGGAAAAATGGTAAAAGATTGGAGATAACTGTGAATCAGGTAGGGGACGCAAAAAGTTTAACACATAAACAGCTTTATCTAATCTCACTTGAGGTGACTCCTGTTGCATTCCCCCTTTTTGTTTTTGAACCTGACGTTTAAGAAGTCCGTGAGCTCTTTCAATAATTGCTTGGCCCGTGGGGACATGTGGAATGCCTGTAGAATGCTCAATGCCCCAAGCACGAAAGAATGCTTGCATTTTCTGCAAAGCATATGCTGGGCCGTTATCTGTTTTTACGTGACATGGAACACCTAGAATAGAAAAGGCATGATAAAAATGATGAATAGCATCACGAGTTTTTTCTCCTGTGAATGCTGAAGCAACCATTGCATGAGAAAAAGTATCAACTGTAACATGAACATACTTAAAGCGACCAAATTCTGGTATTTTAGTAACATCAGTTTGCCATTCTTCTAACGCCGAAAGGCCCCTAGGGTTGGTACCATAATACTGAGTGACATGAGTCATGTGACAGTCAGGACAAGAAGAAAGGATTGATTTTGCTTCACCAGAAGACAATTTGAATTGCTGCTGTAAAGCTTGAGCACTCTGATGAAAAAATTGATGAGATAAAATTGCCTGCTGCAACACATTGGGTACAGTTTTGATTGCAGCAGCAGCTACTAGATATTTACAAGACCAGGAAACAAAGTAAAAGCCAAAAGAACAGCAGAAAGTTCAACCAGTTGAGGAGATCCCTGCTGAATCATTGTCTCATATTCCCAGTGATCATCCTTTCTCCAAGCCACAGCTGCTTTTCCGGTTTTCCCGGATCCATCTGTAAAAACCATTATACCTTCCACTGGAACAGGAGAACAAATTTGTTTCCCCTCAAAAGGAATCTCTTTAGTCAGGGTTAGAACAGGATGAGAAGGCAAATGGTATGCGATCTGGCCTGTAAAACAAGATAAGGCAGACTGCAATTCGTGATTATTTTGAAAGCACCATTCAAAATACCACTATTGTACAGGTATCACAATGGTCACAGGGTCATGTCCCAAAATCTCATGACATCGCCTGCAGCCCTTGATGATAATGTCTGCAAAAAGCTCATAAAGTCCTGGAGCTGTTTTCCGAGATCTGAAAGATAAAAATATCCATTCCAGAATATGCAGTTGATCTTCCCAATTATCATTCCATTGACACAGTATCCCACATGGTATTTCATGGTCTTTCAAAATAAACAATTGAACACCAACAGAGATATCTATCCTGTTAACAAATTTGTGTGCTAGGGCTAATTCTATTTCTTCTAGGGTCTTTTTTGCCGCTGAGGTCAATTGCCTCCTATCAGTAGAGGAGGTGATGCCTGACAGCAAATCAAACAATGGCTGCATCTGATGATTAGTTATACCTAAATATGATCGAATCCAACCTATCAAACCAACCAATTTCTGTACATCAGTAACAGTTTTAACATCAATGTCTAACTTTACAGGTTGAGGCATAATTTGAGTGTTGGTCACCAACATACCTAGATATTTCCAAGGCATGTGTTCCTGCACCTTCTCTGGAGCAATGATCAGGCCAAAAGCCTTCAAATTTGTCACAGCACATTGTTTAAGAGCTGATAACTGTTGTTTGTTGTCAGATGCCAACAAGATATCATCCATGTAGTGATAACAGTAGCAATTTTTAAATTGCTCCCGCACTTTTGACAAGGCCTGTGCCACAAACCATTGACAAATAGTTGGCGAATTTTTCATGCCTTGGGGAAGTACCTTCCATTGATATCTTTTATCAGGTTCCGCATGTGAAAGCGAACTTTTCTTTGTCCTGCTCAGCCAATGGAATAGTGAAGAAACAATCTTTCAGATCAATGACAACTATTTGCCATTCCTGTGGAATCATTGTGGGTGTAGGAAGGCCTGGCTGTAAAGCTCCCATTGTTGCCATTACAGCATTTATCTGCCGTAAATCATGTAAAAGTCTCCATTTTCTCGATTTCTTTTTTATTACATGGGTATGGTATAAAAACATGGGTATTCCAGGGACTGAATGATTCCTCAATATGTCCTGCTTGCAATTTTTCTGTGACTAATTCTTGCAGGGCAGTAAGCTTTTCAGTAGTAAGGGGCCACTGGCGAACCCAGACAGGCTTATCTGTCAACCACGTCAGGGCTACAACTGGACGTTCATTGCCCTGCATCACAGTGGCCCCCATTAAAAATCCGTAGTAATTTTGACACCCCATTGAGATAAGCAATCTCATCCCCACAAACTCTGAGGAGCATCGGCAACATAGGGTCTGATGTTAGCTTGTTGGCCATCAGGATGTTTCACATTAATTACAATGGCTGACAGGCCACCTGTTGTAGCACCACCCAACCCCAGGAGTCCAAAACTTGCATGAGTGAGAGGCCACGATTGAGGCCAGCAAAGTCGCGAGAGTATTGTGACATCTGCTCCAGTGTCAATCAAACCTGTTACTGATATAGTTCCTGGATGACATCCACTGGCAGTGAGAGTGCATGTCTTTTCTGGACGGCTCTCCGTTACTTTCTCAGTCCAGAACACTTGAGGTACTCCTGTTAATCCAAAACTTCCTGCGCCGCGACTTCGGTCCACTGTATTTGAAACAAAACTTACAAAAGGTACAATTTGAGCAATGCAGGTTCCTTTCTGAATAGTGACAGGAGGGTCATCGATGGATACCATGGCATGAATCTGTCCTAAATAATCGGCATCAATAAACCCTAGATGCACATGAATACCTCTAAGTGTAGTACTTGACCTCCCTATTAAAAATGCACTCAATCCCCGTCCTATTGGACCATAGGCATTGAGGGGCACTTTACATATTTCTTTTGTCAGAATGGTTACTGTGTCAGTGGTGGGTATATCAATCCCTGCGGACCTGCTTTTTGCCCCTGAGTATTGCTCGCAAATGGGTAGCTTTGCAGTGCTGGGAAGGCCCGCATTTGCTGTTGTGGTAGTTGTTGTTGTTGGGGTATTTGTTTCCCCACGCGCCCCTTGGCGCTCCTCTTTGGGTTTCCCGGCAATAGCTGACCATTTGCGTGATATTTACTCCTGCACTGTTTAGCATAGTGCCCAAGTTTAGCACAGCGATTGCACACAACATCGTTGCTTGCACTTGGCTTAAATGTTGTTTTCTGGACAGCATTTGACACTGTGGTACACTGTGATCTTACATGCCCTTGTTGTCCACAATTATAACATTTTGCTGAAGGTCTTAGCACTGCAGCAAGAGCTGCCATTTTATGCTCGACTGAACCAACTTTTGAGCAAGCAGTAACCATTTCAGACAAGGTGGGTTCCCCAGGTAAAGTATCAATAATCTTTCTGCAATCTGGGTTTGCATTTTCTTTAGCCAATTGTACACACAATTTGTCTCGCAAGGTTTCATCTTCTACCTGTTTCTCAATAGCTGCAGCAAGTTTTTCTGCAAATTGCAAAAATGGTTCTCTCGTCCCTTGCTGTATAGTGACATATTTCTGTTTTGGAGCTGCCATTTCCATTGTTTTAGTTAAGGCACTCATGCCACTTTGTTGAGCTTGTGCCAAAATCAAAGGATCCCACCTTGCCTGTAAATCTGGATTGGCAAAAGGCCCAGTGCCCAGTAGGGCATCAACACCCACAGCATGACGAGGGTCGTGTTGAGGCAACTGCATGTTTGTTAAAGCAGTGCGTTCAGCCGCTCGCCTCTAAGTTTCTTGAAATACACCGTATTGTACTGGCTGGAATAGAATTGTAGCAAGATGTGCGATGTCATAAGGTGAAAGCAAATCTGCATTAATCACACGTATTAATTGCATTACCTCTGAGGAATTAATACCATACTGAGCCACTTTCGATTGGAGGTCTTGCACAACCCTCCAGGCAAAGACGTGATGACTGTCATCCTGCCCTGTTCCAGGAGCTGCTTTAAAGACTGGAAAAGCCATAGGGTTATCACAAGCAACATTTGCATTGGCACTGTTCTCCTGAGGTACTCTTGGAGCACCTAACCTTTCTATGGTGTCCCAATTCTTTTCTTCAACTGCTTTCCTCCTAACAAATTCCCAAAACTCCTGAGGGTGTCGAGGAAGCACAGTTACTTGACATGGAGGCAAAGTCCATGGGGCAGCAAGGCTAGAGCTCTTTGGAGGTAAAGAGACCAGAGCTCCTTGCCCCAACTCAGGTGTTACTGCAGGCGACTCATCACTTGCTTCGCTGCTGCTGTCACTGTCAGGTAACGGAGGATACGGCCTCGCAGGTTGTTCAAGCCGCTCAGACGGGAGCGGGGGGGCGGACGGCTGGACTAGAGCGGAGGGAAGCGGGGGGGCAGATGGCTGGGTTTGTCTCTCTGCTAAAGACATTTCAGCTAACTGGCATAGCGGTGTAGTATATACAGGCACCCTTGCGAGCTGCTGTGCAGGTGTGAGATAGAGAGGTTTAGGGGTCTGATAAGAGGATGCTACGGCAGGTTGCCCAGAAGTTTTGGCAGCTTTCCCAGAAGCCTTGGCAGCTTTCCCAGAAGCTCTGGCAGCTTTCCCGGAAGCTTTGGCAGCTTGCCCAGAAGCTCTGGCAGCTTTCCCGGAAGCTTTGGCAGCTTGCCAGGTAACTTGCATGGCACCCGGACTTTCTTCAAGTTCCCCATCAGAGGCCCCCTCTGCCTCATCCCCCCCATCAGGTTCTGTTATCAGCCCCAACTCTTCATCCGCATCCCGCTCTGCTTGTTCTCGCTCTGTTTTCCATTCCTTTAATGCCTCAAAGAGCAATTCCCAAGTAACTGCTAGATCGACAACCATTTTATCTCCCTTTCGGATGACTTCCCACAGTCTGTCCCCGACTTTTTTCCATGCCTTAACACTAAAAGCTGTGTGGGGATCAGTGCCAAAATTCTGTGATTTAGCCCACAGCAGTATATTTCGAAGGGCATAGTCTGACGTATTAATTCCCTTATTTCTTAACAAAACTTTCCATGTAGCCAGAACATTTTCTTCCTCTTTAGTTAAGTTATGTCCCATTATTACTAGTTGGTGGCTCACCTTCTTCCAGGTGTCTTGATTGGAGAAAATCAGATCCAGACCTCCCTGTGGCTTCCACCTGCCACTCTCAGCTGCACCAACGCCGCCTCCCCCACTACGTCCCAGTGGGTCACGGTTGCCAGTTGCTAGGACCTCGTATGGGCCCCCACCAACTTCTTATCACGTCGGGGATCACCAAATGTCGCTGTCGAGGCGGTCACGACATAAAGCAGAGACCACAAGCAGTCTCAGTTGGCAACACTTTATTATTGAATATGGCTGATTTTTATACACTTTCCAGTTGTTTATCCTTCTTCTATCTTTACTATTGGCCACAATAGATCAACATAATACTATTGGTGAAAAAGTTATGGTGACTTAATTAACTTTCTAAAAATGTTTCATCCAGCTGCAAAGTTCTTCTATCTTTCTTCTCTCGGTCTCCTTGGTTACAGCCTTGGAGAGAGCTCCTTATCAGTTTCTTCTTACTTCTCAGCTTCTTCTCGCTCCTTTAGCTAACAGGCCCGCTGTTAGCCCCTTCCACACCGTTCCTATCACCAAAGTCCACCTTTTATTGCCTTTTTCTCCCGGGTCCAGGGATGACGTGGTCTGTCTTTTGCGCTTGCTCATTCAGTTGCTAGGGGGTCTTTTTCTGCCTTCTGGTGGTCGTGGGATGAAGGCTCCAAGTCTTCCTCTTTTAACCGCTGAGTGAACTTTCCCTTATAAGGCATACCTATACAGTGGAATTTCCAGAACACGATACGATTCCTGCAAGCCTAAGCAATTCTTGCGAGTTTAGGGATTGTTATTACAGCTCTCCTCTGTGATCTCTAGGTGAACTTTTCTTTACCATGGAACTCCCAAAGCACTTTACGATTCCTGCAAGCCAAGCAACAATATGTGAACCATATGTGGCTATACATTTAAAAATCAAGTGGTTTTAGCTATTTAGTTATTGCTTTGATATTGTATAATTATTTAGCTATTAATTAAATTAATGAATAAACGTATTGCACTTATTACAATCCCCCCCATTTTTTTTTACCCATTTTGTTCATTAAATCTTTTTAGTTCCTTCCTAGCAAGCGTTAACTCAGTTTCCTCATCAGTTAAGCTATGTGCACTAATTATAGATGCTAATTTCCTTAGCTTTTTCATCATATTCCAATTCATAACGAATAGAACTGCTGACAAAATAAAACCAAGCACAATCAGAATCAAAAGAACAACAATGGGATGGCATATACTGTTTAGGACACCTGTGGTAGTAGGAGACCACCCGAACAGGGTATCCCACCACCTGTGCTTGCCATCTTGCTTTACCCTCTCTATAACCCAGTGTATTTTTCCTACGTCATGATGAACAGTCACTAGGGTTTTCTGTCTGCTTTCCTTGATTTTCTCGAGGATTTGGATCAGGTCTTGATGGACCATCAGTTGTCTCACTAGAGTGAAGTCCATCCCAGTCAGGGTGGGCATTAGCTTGTGAAGCAGTGTGTAGTTGGATTGTAATAGGTGGTGAGAGGTGACTTTAGCTTCATAAGTGATATCACACCCTGTAATCTTAGTGAAGTTACAAGCACAGAAGTTTGAGTGATTCTTTGTATCCACCACAACATCATCTACAAGCACAGAATCACAAATAGTTCTAAAACACGCACATCCATTGCCTATGTATATAAGAACTGTTTTAGAAGTCTCGTTAGGACGAATCTCAAAATGACAAATGTTTTGCTCCATGTCTAAACAGATATCTTGAGCTATAATTACATTGCCTTCACAGATGAACCCCAGTTGTTCTCGGATAATACAAGATTCCAAATCAACAGTTTGCCATTTGTCATCAAACTGATGGGCCCATCCCCTATGTTCTATAGGATAGAGAACAGCTCCGTCATGGTTTATTCCTAATGCAATAACAGGAAAAACTAGATGTACAGAGGCATTGTGTATGGTCAAGACAAAAGCAGTAGCTGTATTTGAAATAGCATTATAGGTAAAATTTACCCGTTTCCACCAGGATTGGAATTCTCTTTCAAAATCGTTGGCATTGTCCCAGATTATTTTCTGAATTTCTGTGGGGAAAGTGCCTTCCTCACCTTCTCTTATAATCAAGGCAGAAACTGACTGCATCCACAATTGTGCCTGGATACAGCTGAGGGCTAAGGAAACATTATTTTGTGCAGCACTGAGTGCATCTATCACCAATTTGTGATCGTTCACATTCACTCTTTCCCACTTTGGCAAAATGTTTGACAGCATCTACTGGTGTGTCCCCAAAGCTAACAGAGATGACTTCAGGGGTTGCTGTAATTTGGACAGATCTCCAGTCGTAGCAGCCAATTTGTTCATTAGTACTTCCGAATCAATGCTATTCAGGATTCCCAATCCTGTACCTAGAACACCGGTCACATCTCTAGGTTTCCTTGCTTTAATAGAGCTGCGTTTCCGGAGCCAAATGGTCAAGCCTTCAAAGGATGTTTGCAAAAACGGAGAACAAGCTGACTGGATGCCTGAAACATTGGTCTGCATCAGCAGTTGGACCTGTTTGAGAGACCATGCTGGATTGAATAATATTTGTTGTTGACCAGTTTTCCTGATTATATAAGGTCCAATTTTGAAAATTTTTGGGGTGAGTATAACTGGTGGTGCAGATGGAGTGATGATATTATGAGGTTCAGCAGTGGAAGAGTGCGTTTTAGTATCTATTATAAATTTAAAAGAAAGGCCCTGTGTATCTTTCGACCAGAGACAGACTACCTCTGTGGAGCAGTGGCTGGATGATAAGAATGCCCAGGCTAGAGAAGCAATGTCCAGCCAGCCTCCAGCCAGTCGAGCACTGCCTAGGCGCGAAACCCAGGCCCTGTGCCCAAGCGGTGTTGTGCTTGCGGGCAAGTGGCCGCAGGTAGAAAACTCCAAAGCTGCAGGGTGCTGAAGAAAGGGCGACTCAGAGCTTCTCGGGAAGGGAGCTTTATTGGAAGGGGAAGGTAACGGGTCGGGGAGCTGAAGTCTGAGCCCCGAGGCAAGGAAAAGCCTCAGGTTTTATAGGGAATGAGCGGGGTTGGGAACAACAAATCAGGAGAGGGGTACAAAAGATACATTGGAGACTGACAACAGTAAAGAGCCAACGGGGGTCAGTTGCGGGTGGGGCCCTGGCCCCTGAACCAATCACCCAACACCCCAGCCAGAAGCTTCTGGAAAAAGAGGCAGGGGTGCTGGGTGACAGGCAGGCGGCCAGGGGAGGGGAACAGACGAGATACATTGGGGTAACCAGGACAACGTGGGAGGGGTACAGAGATTGACACTTACTGGAACATTCGGGCAGAACCATTAATACAACAGTGGGGGGAAAACCAAACAAACACAAATGTAGTACAAACCACAACACCTCTGCAATGAGTTAATGTGAAGTTTTGCCAGCAGTCTCGTGTTATTGGGTATGCACAAGCTGCTATTTGTTTATCCTCCTGACCCATGGAAACACTGATTGCAATTGCATTAGTATGGTCAGACCCATTAGCCATTCGACATCCAATATTAATTTGTTCTCCCACTACTCCTTGAGGCTGCCAGGTTTTCTGCTTCTTCCATTCGTGTCTAGCGTACGGCAGCCTGTCATGCAGTACTGATGTTAGTAAACTTAAACCTGTGGTATTCCCCATAGATCCGGTAGATTGCAAAAAGGCCTGAGACCAGTCAGGGGTCAGGGTCCCTTTATTTAGGGGGATCATGTTCTCTTTGTAAGGCTGATGAGGGTTTCCCCAGGCAGCCGGGAGGCTCAGGGTTATAATAATTAAGGTAGCTCACCAAGCAGGGCAGGGTCCTAGCAACAAATTTCTTTCTCCTTTTGTACTCATATCTCTTTTACCTGGGGCTTTCCTGTGCGCTGTTCCTGTGGTCCGTTGCTCTCCCCCACTACTCCTTACCTCTCTGCCTCGCCTGCCAGCCCGGGTGCGTCGGTCTGCAGGGATCATTATCTTCTCGGCAGCAGGTGTAGTCTTCAGGGGGTGCATTATTTGGGCTTTCTCCTTAACTCCTGCCCCCACTCCTAAGGGCAGGCTGTCAGGCCTCCAGGCAAAGGGTCTCCTGTAAAGGATTTCTTTGATTTTACGACAGACTCACTGCCGTCCCTAGCGAGCTTTACAGGGCCTGAGTCCCACACCTATTTAGGGTCCACCCTCTGCCTTTTATTCCCTTTCTCCTGTCTTCCTAGAGTTACGTCGTTCTTCCCTACGTTCTCTACGTTTTTGTTGTTTATAGACTCGGGAATAGCGGCAAATCGTGCTATTCCACTCATCAGGCCTCTCTTGCCACCCCAGAGGAACCTGGATTCCCTTCTTACACAAGGTAGTTAATATGACTGTCTGGTTTTGGCATGTGATCCTATGCAATTGGTGTTGGAATTCCCATGCCAGGGCCCAATCTCTTCTCTGTTCTAGATTTTCAACTAGTGACGCTGCTTCTCTGTCAGGGATCTCCCACTCTCCAGGGATCCTTATAAATTCTCTTAAGGCCCTTAATGGATTTGCTCTGCTCCAATCCCAATCACAAGTAAGACACCCATGTACTCCCCACCAAATGTGACCGGAAAATCCACCATTTGTCTTTACAGCCACCGCAAAAGATTTTTACCCATGCCCAACAAGAAGATTCCCGACATTTAAGATACTCGGTGTAATTTAATAATTCTCGCCTCACTTCAGCCACTACTGAAAGAGCAAGCATCAGTTCAGTCCAGGTTTTCCACGGCAGAGGGCACTTTAACTCCTGTTCCAGTTCCTGTAGGGGTTTTCTTACCAAGAGTCTCAATCGGTATAGTTCTCTGTCCCCTAATTCAGTCATTCACGTTACCAGCTGGCGCAGGTTCCTGTGCCTTCCGAAGGGTTGGCCGTAGATCTCCAGGGTGACTGGTCACCTCCCAGGGGATGTCTGCAGGGATGGGTCCTTTCGCTCGACTGGCATGTGTCCAGCCTTTTTCAGCAGTTGGGATGGCTGTTTCTGTGGTAAACAGGACAACATAGGGACCTTCCCATTGGGGTGTTAGGGATGTCTCTTTCCAAGTCTTAATTAGGACCTATCTCTGGGTTTAAGCTTATGCATTATTATATCCAAAGGGGGTCTTTGTACCAATAGCCCTTTTCATCTTAATTCCTCTCTCTGTTTCATTAACTGTTGTATGTAACCCTGAATTTGACTATCTTGGATGCAAGGATGGTTCCCCGGGAGTTCTAAGTCGTAAGGCATTCCATAAAGCATTTCAAAAGAAGAGATTCCCACATCCGTCCTAGGTTGGGTTCTAATGTTTAGCAATGCCATGGGTAAACATCTGACCCAAGACATTTTAGTTTCTACCATGAGCTTGGTGAGTTGCTTCTTGATTTCTCCATTTGCCCTTTCCACCCTCCCTGAGCTTTGAGGGTGCCAAGGGGTGTGATATTGCCATTTAGTGCCTAAGGCCCTGGTTATCTCTCTCAGTACTTTGTTTGCAAAATGGGGACCTCTATCAGAGTCTAATATTTCTACTAGTCCATACCTAGGGATTATTTCTTCCAGCAGGGTTTTAATCACCACATTTGCAGCAGCCCACAATGTAGGATATGCTTCTACAAAGTGGGTTAGATGATCTACCAGTACCAATAAGTACTTGTATCTCCCTACTTTCGGTAGCTCGGTGAAATCTATTTGTACATGTGAAAAAGGTCGGTGTGCTAATTCCCTTCCTCCTGGAATCCTTTCTCGAGCCTGATGTCTGTTAACTCTTTGGCATGTTATACATCCCCTAACTACTTGTTTTGCTATATCGTAAATTCCTATACACATGTACTTAATAGTAATCTGGTCTACTAAGGCTTGGGTTCCCCAATGAGTCTGGTCATGCAGCTGCTGCACTATTCTTTGGGCTATAGATTTTGGCAGTACCTCCCTATCGCCTGGCAATTTTCAAATACCCCCATTCTCTTTTCTTCCCATTTTGTCTAATTTCTCCTTTTCCTGGGCTGTAAAGCTCAGGACTCGAACTTTCTCATCATCTCGCGTTCTCCTTATCCCCTGATCCTGGAATTTTCTGAGAGCAGCTTCCTTTGCCTCTCTGTCTGCTGTGTTGTTTCCTCTGATCAAATGGGAGAGAACCTTTTGATGTCCTTTAACATGTACTATTGCTATTTTCTTTGGGCCTCTTAAAGCTTGTAGTACCTGAGTAATTAGTTCCTGATGTATTAATTCTCTTCCTCAGGAGTTTATTAACCCTCTTTCTTCCCAAATTTTCCCAAAGGTATGTACCACTCTAAAGGCGTATTTTGAGTCTGTGTAGATGGTCCCAACCTTAGCTTCCAAGAATTTTAGAGCCCGCACTACTGCATACAGCTCACAGGCCTGGGCTGACCAACTAGGACTCAAAGATCCAGATTCTATTATTTCCAAATTTTCATCTCCTACAATCGCATACCCAGAGATTCGCTTTCCCTCAACAACTCTAGAGGACCCATCCATAAATAATCTTTCTCCCTCTTCCAGTTCTTCCTCTTCGAGGTCCGGCCTAATTTTTGTTTGTTTTTCTATGCTATGTAAGCAGTCATGAGTTAAATTCCCCTATGGATCTCCAAACAAGAATTCAGCGGGGTTTTGCAGAGAGGTGGTTTCAAGTATCAACCGAGGGGATGACAGTAAAATGCCCTCGTATTTCAAAAGTCTTGAGTCTGTTATCCATTTTTCTGCCTTTTGTTGCAATACTGCCCGTATGTTATGGGGGGTAAAGACTTTCAGTTCTCCTCCATAGGTAATTTTGAGAGCTTCTTCCACTAAGAGGGCTGTTGCCACTATACTCTGCAAACATGTTGGCCATCCTCTACTTACAGGATCTAGTATTTTAGAAATAAATGCTACTGGTTTTCGACTGCCGGCCCATTCCTGAGCCAGTACCCCAAATGCTACTCCTGCCTCAGTGTTAACAAACAAATAAAACGGTCTCCTAACATCTGGGAGGCTTAGCACCGGGGCATTAGCCAATTCCTCTTTTAATTGTTTTAATGATTCATCATCCTTCTCAGTCCATTTCATCAAACCTTCAGCAGTTAGTTTTTCATACAAAAATTTTACTTTACCACTAAAGTTTTCAATCCATTGTCTGCAGTATCCTACAAGACGCAATAGCTGCCTGATTTGTCTCTTATTTCTTGGGGGAGGAAGGGAGAGGATTCCCTTAACCCTCCCTGGGTCTAGTGTTTTAGTTCCTTTACTAAGTCGGTGTCCTAGGTACTTCACTTCTTCTTCTACAAATTGCAATTTACTTTTGGACACCTTCAGCCCCTGGATGCTTAAAAAGTTCAGAAGCTTAATGCTTTCTTCTTTAACTGATTCCTCGCTTTTTCCAGCAATTAAAAGGTCATCTACATATTGAACAATGGTTATTCCTTGGTTTGGGGTATAGGATTTCATTATTTACTCTAGTGCCTGCCCAAACAAATTCGGGGATTCTCTGAATCCCTGTGGGAGCACTGTCTACCTTAGTTGTTGCTTTCGGTGGGTATCGTGATCTTCCCATTCAAATGCAAAATAATCTCTACATTCTTCTTTCAAGGGGCACGCCCAAAAGGCGTCTTTCAAATCTATACCACTATACCAGTGATCATCTGGTTTCAATTGACTGAGCAATGTGTGGGGGTTTGCTACTACAGGGAACCGGGCAATGGTTCTCTTCTTTATTTCCCTTAGATCATGTACTAATCGGTATTTTCCGTCTGGTTTCTTTACAGGTAAGATGGGGGTGTCGAAGGGAGACATGCAAGGTTCCAAGAGCCCTTGTTGTATTAACCGTTCTACCTCTGGTTTTAGTCCCCTTCGCCCCTCATCTGACATCAGATATTGTTTTATCCTTACTGGGATTTCTGGGTTTTGAATGTTGACTGTGAAGGGCTCTATATTCAATCTTCCTGCTGTATCAGGGGTATGCCAGACTTCTGGGTTGATTTTCTCTTTGTCAGTGACCCGTAAGGGGCACAACCTGACTTTCAGCTGTTTTTCTTCAACATTTATGTTTATCCCTAATTCCACCATCTCTTCCTAATAAATTGTAATTGGCTTCGGGGACCAGTAGCAGTGATCCTACCCCTATTTTCTTCTCTGATTCTATTAAAACATCTTTAATTACAGGAGCCTTGAAGGGTTCTCCTTTTGCCCCAATAACCTGTACTGTGAAAGGTGAAATCTTACATCCCGGGGGCAAAGATTGAACTGTTGATCTCTTGGCCCCTGTATCTACAAGGAAGGTTGTGGGGGTTTGCTGGGCACCCACCTTAAGTTTTACCAAGGGCTCCGATGACATTTGCGTCCCCAATAGATAGAGCCCTTGACCCCCCTAATCCTCTTGGAACATTTTCTCATCCCTAAGCCTCTTTCGGCATTCCCTCTTTATGTGCCCTTTTCCACCACAATAGTAGCACACTACTCCTTCTCTCTCTCCAGTTGGGGGTCCTCCTAAGTCCTGGGGACTCTCCTCATGCCACTTCTTTCTCGTGGTGGAAGGTTGTTTCGCTGTCCCTCCCTGACTGCCGCCACCATCATCCGAACTTGTCTTTTGTGTGCCTCATCCTCCCGTCTAACATATACCTTCTGAGCCTCCCTGAGCAATTCATCAAGTCCTCTGTCCTGCCAATCCTTTAACTTTTCTAATTTCTTTCAAACATCCTCCCATGATTTGGCTACAAACTGTGTTTTAAGGAGTGCTTGCCCCATTGGCATCTCTGGGTCCACCCCTGAGTATAACTGAAAACTTATCCTATATCTTTCCAACCATTTAGTAGGGGGTCTCATCTTTTCCTTGGCACTCTTTGAATGCCTTGCTTATATTTTGTCCCTGGGGCACAGCCTCTCGTATGCCCTAGATTATGATGGTTCTTAAGTCCTGCATATGACCACGATGGTTGGGGTCCTGATTGTTCCAGTTGGGGTTTTGCAAGGGCCATTTCACATCAGCTGTGGGACCTTGAACATGTTGGGTGTCCGAAATCTTCATTCCTGCCCTTCTAATCATCCCTCTCTCCTCTGCTGTAAATAGGATGCCTAGAATGGATTGCATCTCCACCCAAGTATATATGTTTGGCCCTAGGAACTGATCCACTCTTTCTGCTACTCCTATAGGGTCTTCTAATAATTTTCTCATCTCTTTCTTAAACTCACGGACATCTCCCGAGTTCAAGGGGACAGTGACAAACCCCATCCCAGCTTGAGGTCCTCCTAATGCTATTTCTCTGAGAGGGAACAACCCACTGCTCTCTCCTTCCTCAATTACTGTTCTCATCTGACTCCGAGTACGCCTCCTGCAATCCGGGGAGTCCGTGACCTGCTGTCTATTAGGGGCCGATGCCGGGGGTGCGTTTAGGGGGGGTTCAGGGGGAGCTGGTGGTATATACGGGGGAGGATAAATAGGAACATATTCCTCCCGTCGAGACGTTTTCTTTTTTTCCTCCTCCCCTTGACTTCCCTTAAGGGGGAACAGCCTAGCTGTTTGCTCATTACTTTCTACCAACCATAATTTAGCATATGCACTCTCCTCTGAGTTCACCGGCTCTTTAGAATTCACATAAATGTTCAGGGCTTGACAGACCCAATCCTCGAAGGATCCGAAAACGGGCCAGTATATACTTCCTGAATCCAGATTCTTGCCTCCCCACACTACCATACAATAATTTATCATTTTTGCCTTATCCTTCCCCTTTCTGGAGGGAAAGTCATCCCAATACTTAATCATTAATCCTAACAGACTGTCCTTAGGTATTGGGGGTAACTGGGGACCCTCCCCCATGGGATCAGAAGGCTTGCTTTTCTTCTGCCCCATCTTCCAAGGCACCTCCACACACGCACACACACAAAACCCCTCGGTCGTGGCTCGCTCCCTCGCGGGCTACGAGAACCGCACTACTAGAGGGTCCCTCTCACGTCGTCCGGAGTTGGACGTCTCATTCACCCTGCCCTGGGATCCCAACCCCAACCGAGCGGTTCACCTCGTATACTCACGCGTCCTGCGTCATCACTCGGATCTTCGTGCACAAAGTTTACAGGGTTACCGGTGTTTTCCTTGCTTATTCTCGAATTTAGGTTCGTCAGTCCAGATGGGGGGTTAGGTGAGAAGGCCAGGGCCACCAGGTGGTGGGGCACCCCCGCAGGATTCTCAAACCAACCTGTTTTCTGGATCCGAGTCACAGCACCAAATTGTGATAAATGAATTCACTGGATTTAAGGATCATACAGTTATATTTTCTTTTATTATTATTATGCAAGCAAGAATAAGCAAAGTTCAGCGCTGGGCAGCCGGGAGTCTCCGCTGCTCTAGGCTCACCATTCCTATCCCCAAAGTTCGCCTTTTATTGCCTTTTTCTCCCAGGTTCAGGGATGATGTGGTCTGGCTTTTGCGCTTGCTCATTCAGTTGCTAGGGGGTCTTTTTCTGCCTTCTGGTGGTCATGGGATGAAGGCTCCAAGTCTTCCTCTTTTAACCGCTGAGTGAACTTTCCCTTATAAGGCATACCTATACAGTGGAATGTCCAGAACACGATATGATTCCTGCAAGCCTAAGCAATTCTTGCGAGTTTAGGGATTGTTGTTACAGCCTTCCTCTGTGACCTCTGGGTGAACTTTTCCTTATAAGGTATATCTTTACCATGGAATTCCCAAAGCACTATACGATTCCTGCAAGCCAAGCAACAATATGTGGCTATACATTGAAAAATCAAGCTGTTTTAGCTATTTAGTTATTGCTTTGATATTGTATAATTATTTAGCTATTGATTTAATTAATGAACAAATGTATTGCTACTTCTTACAATCAGTAGACCATCTATTGTTCATCCTCTCAGGGGTAAATGTCAATCCCTAAATCCCAGGCTTGCAGGAATCGTATCGTGTTCTGGAAATTCCACTGTATAGGTATGCCTTATAAGGGAAAGTTCACTCAGCGGTCAAAAGAGGAAGACTTGGAGCCTTCATCCCACAACCACAAGAAGGCAGAAAAAGACCCCCTAGCAACTGAATGAGCAAGCGCAAAAGCCAGACCACATCATCCCTGGACCCGGGAGAAAAAGGCAATAAAAGGTGGACTTTGGGGATAGGAACGGTGTGAGCCTAGAGCAGCGGAGACTCCCGGCTGCCCAGCGCTGAACTTTGCTTATTCTTGCTTGCATAATAATGATAATAATAATAAATTTATAATTGTATGATCCTTAAATCCAGTGAATTCATTTATCACAATTTGGTGCTGTGACTCGGATCCAGAAAACAGGTTGGTTTGAGAATCCTGCGGGGGTGCCCCACCACCTGGTGGCCCTGGCCTTCTCACCTAACCCCCCATCTGGACTGACGAACCTAAATTCGAGAATAAGCAAGGAAAACACCGGTAACCCTGTAAACTTTGTGCACGAAGATCCGAGTGATGACGCAGGACGCGTGAGTATACGAGGTGAACCGCTCGGTTGGGGTTGGGATCCCAGGGCAGGGTGAATGAGACGTCCAACTCCGGACGACGTGAGAGGGACCCTCTAGTAGTGCGGTTCTCGTAGCCCGCGAGGGAGCGAGCCACGACCGAGGGGTTTTGTGTGTGTGCGTGTGTGGAGGTGCCTTGGAAGATGGGGCAGAAGAAAAGCAAGCCTTCTGATCCCATGGGGGAGGGTCCCCAGTTACCCCCAATACCTAAGGACAGTCTGTTAGGATTAATGATTAAGTATTGGGATGACTTTCCCTCCAGAAAGGGGAAGGATAAGGCAAAAATGATAAATTATTGTATGGTAGTGTGGGGAGGCAAGAATCTGGATTCAGGAAGTATATACTGGCCCGTTTTCGGATCCTTCGAGGATTGGGTCTGTCAAGCCCTGAACATTTATGTGAATTCTAAAGAGCCGGTGAACTCAGAGGAGAGTGCATATGCTAAATTATGGTTGGTAGAAAGTAATGAGCAAACAGCTAGGCTGTTCCCCCTTAAGGGAAGTCAAGGGGAGGAGGAAAAAAAGAAAACGTCTCGACGGGAGGAATATGTTCCTATTTATCCTCCCCCGTATATACCACCAGCTCCCCCTGAACCCCCCCTAAACGCACCCCCGGCATCGGCCCCTAATAGACAGCAGGTCACGGACTCCCCGGATTGCAGGAGGCGTACTCGGAGTCAGATGAGAACAGTAATTGAGGAAGGAGAGAGCAGTGGGTTGTTCCCTCTCAGAGAAATAGCATTAGGAGGACCTCAAGCTGGGATGGGGTTTGTCACTGTCCCCTTGAACTCGGGAGATGTCCGTGAGTTTAAGAAAGAGATGAGAAAATTATTAGAAGACCCTATAGGAGTAGCAGAAAGAGTGGATCAGTTCCTAGGGCCAAACATATATACTTGGGTGGAGATGCAATCCATTCTAGGCATCCTATTTACAGCAGAGGAGAGAGGGATGATTAGAAGGGCAGGAATGAAGATTTCGGACACCCAACATGTTCAAGGTCCCACAGCTGATGTGAAATGGCCCTTGCAAAACCCCAACTGGAACAATCAGGACCCCAACCATCGTGGTCATATGCAGGACTTAAGAACCATCATAATCTAGGGCATACGAGAGGCTGTGCCCCAGGGACAAAATATAAGCAAGGCATTCAAAGAGTGCCAAGGAAAAGATGAGACCCCCTACTAAATGGTTGGAAAGATATAGGATAAGTTTTCAGTTATACTCAGGGGTGGACCCAGAGATGCCAATGGGGCAAGCACTCCTTAAAACACAGTTTGTAGCCAAATCATGGGAGGATGTTTGAAAGAAATTAGAAAAGTTAAAGGATTGGCAGGACAGAGGACTTGATGAATTGCTCAGGGAGGCTCAGAAGGTATATGTTAGACGGGAGGATGAGGCACACAAAAGACAAGTTCGGATGATGGTGGCGGCAGTCAGGGAGGGACAGCGAAACAACCTTCCACCACGAGAAAGAAGTGGCATGAGGAGAGTCCCCAGGACTTAGGAGGACCCCCAACTGGAGAGAGAGAAGGAGTAGTGTGCTACTATTGTGGTGGAAAAGGGCACATAAAGAGGGAATGCCGAAAGAGGCTTAGGGATGAGAAAATGTTCCAAGAGGATTAGGGGGGTCAAGGGCTCTATCTATTGGGGACGCAAATGTCATCGGAGCCCTTGGTAAAACTTAAGGTGGGTGCCCAGCAAACCCCCACAACCTTCCTTGTAGATACAGGGGCCAAGAGATCAACAGTTCAATCTTTGCCCCCGGGATGTAAGATTTCACCTTTCACAGTACAGGTTATTGGGGCAAAAGGAGAACCCTTCAAGGCTCCTGTAATTAAAGATGTTTTAATAGAATCAGAGAAGAAAATAGGGGTAGGATCACTGCTACTGGTCCCCGAAGCCAATTACAATTTATTAGGAAGAGATGGTGGAATTAGGGATAAACATAAATGTTGAAGAAAAACAGCTGAAAGTCAGGTTGTGCCCCTTACGGGTCACTGACAAAGAGAAAATCAACCCAGAAGTCTGGCATACCCCTGATACAGCAGGAAGATTGAATATAGAGCCCTTCACAGTCAACATTCAAAACCCAGAAATCCCAGTAAGGATAAAACAATATCTGATGTCAGATGAGGGGCGAAGGGGACTAAAACCAGAGGTAGAACGGTTAATACAACAAGGGCTCTTGGAACCTTGCATGTCTCCCTTCGACACCCCCATCTTACCTGTAAAGAAACCAGACGGAAAATACCGATTAGTACATGATCTAAGGGAAATAAAGAAGAGAACCATTGCCCGGTTCCCTGTAGTAGCAAACCCCCACACATTGCTCAGTCAATTGAAACCAGATGATCACTGGTATAGTGGTATAGATTTGAAAGACGCCTTTTGGGCGTGCCCCTTGAAAGAAGAATGTAGAGATTATTTTGCATTTGAATGGGAAGATCACGATACCCACCGAAAGCAACAACTAAGGTAGACAGTGCTCCCACAGGGATTCAGAGAATCCCCGAATTTGTTTGGGCAGGCACTAGAGTAAATAATGAAATCCTATACCCCAAACCAAGGAATAACCATTGTTCAATATGTAGATGACCTTTTAATTGCTGGAAAAAGCGAGGAATCAGTTAAAGAAGAAAGCATTAAGCTTCTGAACTTTTTAAGCATCCAGGGGCTGAAGGTGTCCAAAAGTAAATTGCAATTTGTAGAAGAAGAAGTGAAGTACCTAGGACACCGACTTAGTAAAGGAACTAAAACACTAGACCCAGGGAGGGTTAAGGGAATCCTCTCCCTTCCTCCCCCAAGAAATAAGAGACAAATCAGGCAGCTATTGCGTCTTGTAGGATACTGCAGACAATGGATTGAAAACTTTAGTGGTAAAGTAAAATTTTTGTATGAAAAACTAACTGCTGAAGGTTTGATGAAATGGACTGAGAAGGATGATGAATCATTAAAACAATTAAAAGAGGAATTGGCTAATGCCCCGGTGCTAAGCCTCCCAGATGTTAGGAGACCGTTTTATTTGTTTGTTAACACTGAGGCAGGAGTAGCATTTGGGGTACTGGCTCAGGAATGGGCCGGCAGTCGAAAACCAGTAGCATTTATTTCTAAAATACTAGATCCTGTAAGTAGAGGATGGCCAACATGTTTGCAGAGTATAGTGGCAACAGCCCTCTTAGTGGAAGAAGCTCTCAAAATTACCTATGGAGGAGAACTGAAAGTCTTTACCCCCCATAACATACGGGCAGTATTGCAACAAAAGGCAGAAAAATGGATAACAGACTCAAGACTTTTGAAATACGAGGGCATTTTACTGTCATCCCCTCGGTTGATACTTGAAACCACCTCTCTGCAAAACCCCGCTGAATTCTTGTTTGGAGATCCATAGGGGAATTTAACTCATGACTGCTTACATAGCATAGAAAAACAAACAAAAATTAGGCCGGACCTCGAAGAGGAAGAACTGGAAGAGGGAGAAAGATTATTTATGGATGGGTCCTCTAGAGTTGTTGAGGGAAAGCGAATCTCTGGGTATGCGATTGTAGGAGATGAAAATTTGGAAATAATAGAATCTGGATCTTTGAGTCCTAGTTGGTCAGCCCAGGCCTGTGAGCTGTATGCAGTAGTGCGGGCTCTAAAATTCTTGGAAGCTAAGGTTGGGACCATCTACACAGACTCAAAATACGCCTTTAGAGTGGTACATACCTTTGGGAAAATTTGGGAAGAAAGAGGGTTAATAAACTCCTGAGGAAGAGAATTAATACATCAGGAACTAATTACTCAGGTACTACAAGCTTTAAGAGGCCCAAAGAAAATAGCAATAGTACATGTTAAAGGACATCAAAAGGTTCTCTCCCATTTGATCAGAGGAAACAACACAGCAGACAGAGAGGCAAAGGAAGCTGCTCTCAGAAAATTCCAGGATCAGGGGATAAGGAGAACGCGAGATGATGAGAAAGTTCGAGTCCTGAGCTTTACAGCCCAGGAAAAGGAGAAATTAGACAAAATGGGAAGAAAAGAGAATGGGGGTATTTGAAAATTGCCAGGCGATAGGGAGGTACTGCCAAAATCTATAGCCCAAAGAATAGTGCAGCAGCTGCATGACCAGACTCATTGGGGAACCCAAGCCTTAGTAGACCAGATTACTATTAAGTACATGTGTATAGGAATTTACGATATAGCAAAACAAGTAGTTAGGGGATGTATAACATGCCAAAGAGTTAACAGACATCAGGCTCGAGAAAGGATTCCAGGAGGAAGGGAATTAGCACACCGACCTTTTTCACATGTACAAATAGATTTCACCGAGCTACCGAAAGTAGGGAGATACAAGTACTTATTGGTACTGGTAGATCATCTAACCCACTTTGTAGAAGCATATCCTACATTGTGGGCTGCTGCAAATGTGGTGATTAAAACCCTGCTGGAAGAAATAATCCCTAGGTATGGACTAGTAGAAATATTAGACTCTGATAGAGGTCCCCATTTTGCAAACAAAGTACTGAGAGAGATAACCAGGGCCTTAGGCACTAAATGGCAATATCACACCCCTTGGCACCCTCAAAGCTCAGGGAGGGTGGAAAGGGCAAATGGAGAAATCAAGAAGCAACTCACCAAGCTCATGGTAGAAACTAAAATGTCTTGGGTCAGATGTTTACCCATGGCATTGCTAAACATTAGAACCCAACCTAGGACGGATGTGGGAATCTCTTCTTTTGAAATGCTTTATGGAATGCCTTACGACTTAGAACTCCCGGGGAACCATCCTTGCATCCAAGATAGTCAAATTCAGGGTTACATACAACAGTTAATGAAACAGAGAGAGGAATTAAGATGAAAAGGGCTATTGGTACAAAGACCCCCTTTGGATATAATAATGCATAAGCTTAAACCCAGAGATAGGTCCTAATTAAGACTTGGAAAGAGACATCCCTAACACCCCAATGGGAAGGTCCCTATGTTGTCCTGTTTACCACAGAAACAGCCATCCCAACTGCTGAAAAAGGCTGGACACATGCCAGTCGAGCGAAAGGACCCATCCCTGCAGACATCCCCTGGGAGGTGACCAGTCA
The DNA here is from genome assembly GCF_051311805.1 of Agelaius phoeniceus. NCBI lineage: Eukaryota > Metazoa > Chordata > Aves > Passeriformes > Icteridae > Agelaius > Agelaius phoeniceus. The sequence continues at coordinate 290,386 of NW_027509866.1, forward strand.
CCCTGGAGATCTACGGCCAACCCTTCGGAAGGCACAGGAACCTGCGCCAGCTGGTAACGTGAATGACTGAATTAGGGGACAGAGAACTATACCGATTGAGACTCTTGGTAAGAAAACCCCTACAGGAACTGGAACAGGAGTTAAAGTGCCCTCTGCCGTGGAAAACCTGGACTGAACTGATGCTTGCTCTTTCAGTAGTGGCTGAAGTGAGGCGAGAATTATTAAATTACACCGAGTATCTTAAATGTCGGGAATCTTCTTGTTGGGCATGGGTAAAAATCTTTTGCGGTGGCTGTAAAGACAAATGGTGGATTTTCCGGTCACATTTGGTGGGGAGTACATGGGTGTCTTACTTGTGATTGGGATTGGAGCAGAGCAAATCCATTAAGGGCCTTAAGAGAATTTATAAGGATCCCTGGAGAGTGGGAGATCCCTGACAGAGAAGCAGCGTCACTAGTTGAAAATCTAGAACAGAGAAGAGATTGGGCCCTGGCATGGGAATTCCAACACCAATTGCATAGGATCACATGCCAAAACCAGACAGTCATATTAACTACCTTGTGTAAGAAGGGAATCCAGGTTCCTCTGGGGTGGCAAGAGAGGCCTGATGAGTGGAATAGCACGATTTGCCGCTATTCCCGAGTCTATAAACAACAAAAACGTAGAGAACGTAGGGAAGAACGACGTAACTCTAGGAAGACAGGAGAAAGGGAATAAAAGGCAGAGGGTGGACCCTAAATAGGTGTGGGACTCAGGCCCTGTAAAGCTCGCTAGGGACGGCAGTGAGTCTGTCGTAAAATCAAAGAAATCCTTTACAGGAGACCCTTTGCCTGGAGGCCTGACAGCCTGCCCTTAGGAGTGGGGGCAGGAGTTAAGGAGAAAGCCCAAATAATGCACCCCCTGAAGACTACACCTGCTGCCGAGAAGATAATGATCCCTGCAGACCGACGCACCCGGGCTGGCAGGCGAGGCAGAGAGGTAAGGAGTAGTGGGGGAGAGCAACGGACCACAGGAACAGCGCACAGGAAAGCCCCAGGTAAAAGAGATATGAGTACAAAAGGAGAAAGAAATTTGTTGCTAGGACCCTGCCCTGCTTGGTGAGCTACCTTAATTATTATAACCCTGAGCCTCCCGGCTGCCTGGGGAAACCCTCATCAGCCTTACAAAGAGAACATGATCCCCCTAAATAAAGGGACCCTGACCCCTGACTGGTCTCAGGCCTTTTTGCAATCTACCGGATCTATGGGGAATACCACAGGTTTAAGTTTACTAACATCAGTACTGCATGACAGGCTGCCGTACGCTAGACACGAATGGAAGAAGCAGAAAACCTGGCAGCCTCAAGGAGTAGTGGGAGAACAAATTAATATTGGATGTCGAATGGCTAATGGGTCTGACCATACTAATGCAATTGCAATCAGTGTTTCCATGGGTCAGGAGGATAAACAAATAGCAGCTTGTGCATACCCAATAACACGAGACTGCTGGCAAAACTTCACATTAACTCATTGCAGAGGTGTTGTGGTTTGTACTACATTTGTGTTTGTTTGGTTTTCCCCCCACTGTTGTATTAATGGTTCTGCCCGAATGTTCCAGTAAGTGTCAATCTCTGTACCCCTCCCACGTTGTCCTGGTTACCCCAATGTATCTCGTCTGTTCCCCTCCCCTGGCCGCCTGCCTGTCACCCAGCACCCCTGCCTCTTTTTCCAGAAGCTTCTGGCTGGGGTGTTGGGTGATTGGTTCAGGGGCCAGGGCCCCACCCGCAACTGACCCCCGTTGGCTCTTTACTGTTGTCAGTCTCCAATGTATCTTTTGTACCCCTCTCCTGATTTGTTGTTCCCAACCCCGCTCATTCCCTATAAAACCTGAGGCTTTTCCTTGCCTCGGGGCTCAGACTTCAGCTCCCCGACCCGTTACCTTCCCCTTCCAATAAAGCTCCCTTCCCGAGAAGCTCTGAGTCGCCCTTTCTTCAGCACCCTGCAGCTTTGGAGTTTTCTACCTGCGGCCACTTGCCCGCAAGCACAACACCGCTTGGGCACAGGGCCTGGGTTTCGCGCCTAGGCAGTGCTCGACTGGCTGGAGGCTGGCTGGACATTGCTTCTCTAGCCTGGGCATTCTTATCATCCAGCCACTGCTCCACAGAGGTAGTCTGTCTCTGGTCGAAAGATACACAGGGCCTTTCTTTTAAATTTATAATAGATACTAAAACGCACTCTTCCACTGCTGAACCTCATAATATCATCACTCCATCTGCACCACCAGTTATACTCACCCCAAAAATTTTCAAAATTGGACCTTATATAATCAGGAAAACTGGTCAACAACAAATATTATTCAATCCAGCATGGTCTCTCAAACAGGTCCAACTGCTGATGCAGACCAATGTTTCAGGCATCCAGTCAGCTTGTTCTCCGTTTTTGCAAACATCCTTTGAAGGCTTGACCATTTGGCTCCGGAAACGCAGCTCTATTAAAGCAAGGAAACCTAGAGATGTGACCGGTGTTCTAGGTACAGGATTGGGAATCCTGAATAGCATTGTTTCGGAAGTACTAATGAACAAATTGGCTGCTACGACTGGAGATCTGTCCAAATTACAGCAACCCCTGAAGTCATCTCTGTTAGCTTTGGGGACACACCAGTAGATGCTGTCAAACATTTTGCCAAAGTGGGAAAGAGTGAATGTGAACGATCACAAATTGGTGATAGATGCACTCAGTGCTGCACAAAATAATGTTTCCTTAGCCCTCAGCTGTATCCAGGCACAATTGTGGATGCAGTCAGTTTCTGCCTTGATTATAAGAGAAGGTGAGGAAGGCACTTTCCCCACAGAAATTCAGAAAATAATCTGGGACAATGCCAACGATTTTGAAAGAGAATTCCAATCCTGGTGGAAACGGGTAAATTTTACCTATAATGCTATTTCAAATACAGCTACTGCTTTTGTCTTGACCATACACAATGCCTCTGTACATCTAGTTTTTCCTGTTATTGCATTAGGAATAAACCATGACGGAGCTGTTCTCTATCCTATAGAACATAGGGGATGGGCCCATCAGTTTGATGACAAATGGCAAACTGTTGATTTGGAATCTTGTATTATCCGAGAACAACTGGGGTTCATCTGTGAAGGCAATGTAATTATAGCTCAAGATATCTGTTTAGACACGGAGCAAAACATTTGTCATTTTGAGATTCGTCCTAACGAGACTTCTAAAACAGTTCTTATATACATAGGCAATGGATGTGCGTGTTTTAGAACTATTTGTGATTCTGTGCTTGTAGATGATGTTGTGGTGGATACAAAGAATCACTCAAACTTCTGTGCTTGTAACTTCACTAAGATTACAGGGTGTGATATCACTTATGAAGCTAAAGTCACCTCTCACCACCTATTACAATCCAACTACACACTGCTTCACAAGCTAATGCCCACCCTGACTGGGATGGACTTCACTCTAGTGAGACAACTGATGGTCCATCAAGACCTGATCCAAATCCTCGAGAAAATCAAGGAAAGCAGACAGAAAACCCTAGTGACTGTTCATCATGACGTAGGAAAAATACACTGGGTTATAGAGAGGGTAAAGCAAGATGGCAAGCACAGGTGGTGGGATACCCTGTTCGGGTGGTCTCCTACTACCACAGGTGTCCTAAACAGTATATGCCATCCCATTGTTGTTCTTTTGATTCTGATTGTGCTTGGTTTTATTTTGTCAGCAGTTCTATTCGTTATGAATTGGAATATGATGAAAAAGCTAAGGAAATTAGCATCTATAATTAGTGCACATAGCTTAACTGATGAGGAAACTGAGTTAACGCTTGCTAGGAAGGAACTAAAAAGATTTAATGAACAAAATGGGTAAAAAAAAATGGGGGGGATTGTAATAAGTGCAATACGTTTATTCATTAATTTAATTAATAGCTAAATAATTATACAATATCAAAGCAATAACTAAATAGCTAAAACCACTTGATTTTTAAATGTATAGCCACATATGGTTCACATATTGTTGCTTGGCTTGCAGGAATCGTAAAGTGCTTTGGGAGTTCCATGGTAAAGAAAAGTTCACCTAGAGATCACAGAGGAGAGCTGTAATAACAATCCCTAAACTCGCAAGAATTGCTTAGGCTTGCAGGAATCGTATCGTGTTCTGGAAATTCCACTGTATAGGTATGCCTTATAAGGGAAAGTTCACTCAGCGGTTAAAAGAGGAAGACTTGGAGCCTTCATCCCACGACCACCAGAAGGCAGAAAAAGACCCCCTAGCAACTGAATGAGCAAGCGCAAAAGACAGACCACGTCATCCCTGGACCCGGGAGAAAAAGGCAATAAAAGGTGGACTTTGGTGATAGGAACGGTGAGAGCCTAGAGGAGCGGAGACTCCCGGCCGCCCAGTGCTGAACTTCGCTTATTCTTGCTTGCATCATAATAATAATAGTAATAGTAATAGTAATAATAATAATAATAATAATAATAATAATAATAATAATAGTAATAAATTTGTAATTGTATGATCCTTGAATCCAGTGAATTCATTTATCACAAGGCCAGCAAAGGCCAGTTGCAGAAACTCACAGCCAGGCCAAAGACACCCGTTTTGTCCCCATCAGAGGTGCACATGCTGTGCTCTGGCCAGCTCCCCAGCACATCCAGGAGAATCAGCTGCACTGGCTCCGCAGTCCTGAGCGAGCACATGATGGTCTTCCACATGGTGATGGCATCTTTTTGGGGTTAGAGCTCTGTCTCAGTGGGGTCTCAGACACGGTACCGTGGCCTGGGCATCCCTAGGGGCCCGGGCTGACGGCCGGCTCTGCCTCTGCCCACTGGCCCTCGCCAGCAGCAGCCAGGCAGCCCAGCCCTGTGGGGACAGAGCCCTGAGGGGCGGCAAGGGAGCATGGCATCAGGCTCGGGGGCTGACGTGCCAGGGCTGGGAAAGGCAGCAGCCAGAGGGCCCTGGAACTCTCTGTTGCTCAGACACCTGGGCCAGGCGGTACAGGCTGATGGGCTGGGGAGGCCTGAGCCCTCTGGGCAGGTGGGCCCCATACCTGTCACAGGACAGGGCCACACGCAGCAATGTCACCACTGCGTCACCCAGGTGTGCTTTGGTGAGATTCAGCAGGGCCTTGTCCAGCCTGTGCTGGGCAGAATCATTGGCCAGGAGCCATCAGTGAATGTACCTCACCATGGCGGGCACCTGGAGAAGGCACGGGGAGACTTGGAAAGCTGCCAGAGGGAGCAATGTCCCCAGGGTCCCCAGAGAATGCTTCCCTTCCCAACGCACTGCCATGGCCTCAAAGGCTCCCAGGGACTAGCAGGCCTGGCTGGAGAAGCCACGGGACTCATGGGGGAATTGAAGCCTGGCCCCAGGCTGCTTACTTGTTCTGGCCTGGCAGCACCCTTCTCCAGGAGCAAATCCAGCAGGGCGGCACTGGTCTCATGACTGAGGAGCTGGGAGTGAGCTCTGAGCCCAGTGCCCATGGTGCTGGTCTCTTCCCGCCGAATGCTCTGGATGAAGTCGCAAACGAGCTGTAGGAGAAGGGCAAGAAGCTGGGGATGTTGCATGGAGTGCTGCACACACGGTGCTGGGCTGAGCAGGGACAGCAGGCCCAGTCCAGGTGGGGATGGCTGCAGGTACCTGCGCTGTGCTGCGGAAGCAGCCACGGCTGGATTCCTGCTCTTGTGTGCGCTCCAGGGCTGCATCTGGCAAAGAGCAAGCGCAGCCAGAGCTGAGGGGCTGCGGGAGAGGATGGAGAACACGGCCCAGCCCTGCGCTGCCCAGGCAGGGAGAGCCCCCGGATGCTCCAAGGGGATGGAGCACGGCCACTGCCAAGTGTCTGCCCGGCCCCTCTTCCGTCCTGTCCGTGGGCATTTCCCCAGGGGACGGGATGGGATGGGATGGGATGGGATGGGATGGGATGGGATGGGATGGGATGGGATGGGATGGGAGGGATGGGGCCAAGTTGGCTGCAGGCTGCTCTGCCACTCACCCTCCTGCGGTGGATGGAAGGGCACCGCCTCTTCGGTCTCCTGTGCTGGGCCAACTCCAGGGCCTTCTTCCTCCTCCTCCTCCAGCCTGACCAGCTTGCGCACTCTCGGCGCTCTTTGCTCCATGTCTGTGACTGGAGCGCGGCCCAGCAGCGAACCCAGCCGGTGCCGCTCCTGCAGGGCCTCGTGCGCCTTCCCTGCGGGCGGGACGCGGCTGTCAGTGCTCGGGCCGGGGCCAGCAACGGCCCCCGAGCGCCCCTCAGCCGCCCCGGGCCGGCCATGCCCAGGCGTTCGCTCTTTGGGAGGCTCGGGGCCGGCGGCCGCGCTGCCGAGCGGCGGAGCTCGGGCCGGGGAAGCCGCAGCAGAGGCGGCGGGAGCGGCCGCGACGCCTGTGTCCTCCGCGGGCCCCGGGACGAGCCGGGGACGGGGCCGGGGCCGAGGCCGGGGCCGGGGCCGAGCTCGGGACTGGACCCTGTGTCGGGTCCGGGGCCGGGCTCGAGCCAGGCGGAGCCGAAGGGCGGCGATGCCGCCCCCGCACCAGGCACTGACGCCCGCCCAGCAGCGCCACCACCAGTACGGCCAGAGCCGGGCGGAGGCGAGAGCGCGGCGGGACGGCCGGGGCCGGGCACGGGGCAGCCCCGCCCGGGGCCGGGGGCGGGCCGGGGGCATGGCCCGGCCCGGCAGGGGAGAGGGAGGCGGGGAGAGGAGAGGGACGCCGGGCAAGGGACCCCGAGAGAAGAGTGCCCGACCGCGGGAAAGGGAGAGAAAGAGAAACAAAAAGATAAAGAGAAAGAAAGAAAGAGTGCTCTAAAATACCTGTTTTTCTGCTGCCGCTGCTGCTGCTGCTGCTGCCGCTGCTGCTGCCGCTGCTGCTGCCGCCGCTGCCGCCGCTGCAACTGAAGCACCGGGGCCGTTCGTCCCCGTGTCCGTTCCCCGCTCGCCCCACGAGCCCCACGTTCGAGCCCCGCGCGCCCCGGGCACAGCCCCTGAGTCTGTCCAAACACGGCAACTTTGCAGCGGTGAGCCCAGATGCAGAGCCCTGACTCCTGCACACTGGCACAGCAATCCCCTCGCTTGCTGCTCTGCATTGGCCTGGCTGAGGGTCAAACACTGTCGGGCCACCTTCCCTTGCTGTAGGATTCCTACCTGACCCAAGCACTGCACTTGTCGTAACGGCGGGAGAGATGCGACACACCATATGCGATGAATAGCAAATCTCGAAGTTTATTGAAAGCTTACACATTTTTATATTAGTGTTAATGAAGCTTATGCATATTGCAAAATCTGAGCTCATTATTGGTTAAAGCACACTTAGATCAAACACACCTACTTCTATCTCTTAACAATTATTTTGCTTCTATGTGTACATTCTTCTAATTTCTCTACCTTGGGATAACTACATTTTCTGGCAAGCAATTTTCTCCCCCGTCTTCCCGTTTTAGAGAAGGTCACTGTGACCTTCGTCAGTAATTGGGCACTGGTTGCTCAGTTCCCAGCTTGTTTCTCTTACCCTTATCCATCGGTATCACATCGGAATGTCCTTTCTCAGCTAACCAATTATCCAAAAAGCTCTCTACATCTCCCCTGTTTTTCTGTTGAACAAGCATAGTTTGATTAAATGCAGTAGTTATCATCTTTCTCACCATATTCTGTAAGCATATACAAAAACAAGGCAAGACTAATACTAACAGCAAAACTACAATAGCTACTACAATGCTAACCTTAATAAGTGAACGTAACCATGATCCTAAGCTTAAAGATTTGAGCCATCCATCAATACCAAGGCCTGATTCCACCTGTAAGTTCCCAGTTAACCTCCGTAACTCAGAGAGCTGTGAGTGTACAGACTGTGCATGATCAGAGAGATTCATGCAACACATGCCTTCAAATTCATCACAACCATGGCCTTGTGCAAGTAAGAGAAAATCAATCGCAGCTCTATTTTGAAGCGTTGCATGGCGAATAGAATCTACATCAAGCAAAAGACTGGAAATTGCTAAGGAAGTTGCATTTGTTTGTTTAGCAAGCCAACATCCTAACTTATTTAAAATAGCATGAGCACCTGCTGCTGATACCCCTGGAGTTAAGAAAGATGCTGCAACTATGGCTGCTGAGGACCAAAACTTTACATCGTCCTGGCAGTCAGCTGCAAATGCATACCACACAAGTGGAAAAAATATACTGTAGCCAAAATACCACTTTTGAAATGAACAAATAGTTTAGATGCCTGATCTGTGTGAAGCCTTTGTTTCAGTGAAGTCTGACGTATCAACAAAGTCTTTCAGCATCTTGGTTAAACACAGGAAACAGAGAAAAATAACTCAGAACTAACTCACCTATAAAATATTAAGAAATACAAATCAGATGATGTGTTTTAGATCGGATATTTGAGACAAATAAGCAGTGTAGAATAACTCATGTGCTTGTGAATCTCCTTATGCAAAGCCAGTGAAGAACTTAACACATGTGAGACAAGCTACAGCTCACACTGGTTATTTTCAGAGGGAAAAAAATATAAGAAGTGATGGAGAAGTTACAAGTTGAGTCAGGTGCTTAGAGTATTGCAGGTTTGCTTTAAATTGAACAGGTACAAGAAATATGTTTCTAAGTACAAAGGGACGTTAATGCTGTGGTATGATTTTTTAAACTCATATTCTCTTTCAGATTAAAATGTTAATTAAATGAGAGAATATTTTAAATGACATATTGTGTTCTCACTTGGACAAAGAAAAAGGATAACAACTAAGTACAAAATACTCTTTGTTCGATGTTACAGGAAAAGCTAAGCAACAGTTTTCCTGTAGACTGAAATCATTATTCAAACAATAGAATGAATGTTTTCTAGGCCTCAAACATCAGTGTTTATGCTTTATGTTTTAAAAGTCAATTGATGCTTAAACAGTAGGGATGAATATATTCTTTTTGGTAATTATTTATCAAAATTGTCCACAATAATAATAATAATAATATTAATATTATGGTTGGAAGTCTATTATATATTTTAGTATCTGTTTTGAGTGAGAATTTTGTTGTTTTTGTGCAAACTAACATTCAGATTAAATTATAATTCTAAATGTTACATGACATCCAGTCCAGTTTTCTAAACATATAAATATGTACAATGAGTAACAGTTGTTTGGATTTTCTTCTTGCATCTGTGTAAGCAGTTATAGCATCCGATAAGGGCTTTAGTGATCTTTTTGGGCATTAAATCTAACTCCACTGTCCTATCACGACCCTTTTGTGGTAGGCCAGGGACAGGCGCTCGGAAGATTTCGGGCTGTAACGGAAAGTTACAGGAATCCTTCTACCCCCCTCCCCATAGATAAGGATCACCCTTGGAATGTAGCCAGACGTGTAGCCCCCCTAACCTATGCATGCCAGTAACTTTCCACTCCATACTAACCCTAGAAAGTATAGCCAAACCCCTGTCTGACGTAGAGAGACCCCTTAGTCCATAAATACCCTTAAGACCCCTCAATAAACGCCTTTAACCGTCCACCACATTGGTGTCAGCGTCCGTTATTGGCCACAAGGGATCCCACAAAGGAGATCGAAGTGCTGGACCCCTGAAACCAGGTCGCCGTGGCCTTCACAAGAAGGCAACATAGTGGTGCCGAAACCCGGGATCGGGACGGAGGGACGAGTCCGGGCGACGGGAGTACTCCTGGCCAGGGGACAGCACTCAACGCCGGAACGGCCATAACGAAGAAGGGGGACACCCCAGAGACCCGCGATTCGTATGGAAGCGATAGCGAAGGTCGTAAGTTTGATACATATGCAATGGGGAATCAAATGTGAACTCAGGAATTTTAATCTCGCTTTGACGAGACTCCTAGAGATTGGGGTCATTTCTCGACCCATAGATATATTACACCCTGGGGTGTGGCAGAAATGTACTGTCGCGCTAGCAGAGGACACAAAAGCCACAGGCAGCAGCAAAAGCCTGAAAGCGTGGGGGAAGGCAGAAGCCGCCCTACGCAAAGCATTAGAAGAACAGGAGACGTGGAACGTTGCGCGCTCCTGTTTGTTAATCGCGCCACAGCTGGGGGAGGGGGCGGGAACGCGAAACCCCCCTGGTGGCGACTCGATTGAGAGCGGGGAGACGGGGGGGCCGGGCGCGACCCATCCCTCCTCCAGCCCAAAGCCCCTGGAGCCCTCGGAGCCCCCGGGGGACCCCCTGACCATTTCGGGGGACCCGCCGGGGCCCAGACCACCTCCGGAGCCCCCCGGGGTGCCCGCGGACCCCTCGCCCAACCCTTCCCCGCCGCTAGCCGACTTAGCGCAAGAAGCAGAGGGACTCGCGCGGTCCTTTTGGGAGGGGTTGGCGACAGAAGCCCGAAATATCGAGAGGGCTAGCGCGCGGGCGAGCGGCGGAGGGGATCCGCCGCCCTACCCGTTTGAATATGGCACGGGTGGCCGGGGAGAGGGGTGGAGCCCGCCGCCTCACGGCGGGAAGAACCCAGAACCGCGGCCAGCCGCAAACACGCATGCGCGGGAAACCAGCGCTGAGCCCATGCCCGGCCGAGAGCCGTGGGTCCCAGCAGACGTGCATGCGTGGGGGTGCAACAGAGGGCAGGCACTCGCTCGGGAGCCGCGCCCACTGATGCCACCATATATGGGAGAGATCCCTCCCTGCGGGAGGCAGGGCGAGCCCAGGGGGCGGCACCGCCAGCAACATCAGCACCGCCCCCGAGGGGAGGAGCGGGGCCGTAGCCGGACAAAACGGCAGCAGAGACCGGAAGTATATTGGCAGTCGACTTCCGACTCTGAAGGGAGCCACAGCTCCCCAGATCACTCTGCGGAGCCCACCGAGTCCAGCAGCGACTCGGAAGCAGAGAAAACAGAATCAATGCGGTTTCGGACGAAACCAATTAAAACTTTTAACACAACCGGGAACCAGCCCCAATACGAACTCACCGACTGGGGTAAAATCAAAATCGAATGCGCGGAATGGGCATCCGCAGCATCGGTGCATGCCTTCCCGGTGAGAATTACGGGACCCCAAGGAAACCAGCAAAGAACGTATACTCCCGTTAATTCCAAAGACGTTCAAACAATAGTAAAAGCCATTTCAGAAAAAGGAATTAACTCAGGGGTGGTTTCCACTCTCGTGGATGGTCTTTTTAGCAATGATGATTTACTCCCTTTCGATATAGTGCAAATAAGCCATATGCTTTTTGATGGGGCGGGTTTGATAATATTTAAACAGGAATGGACGGACCAATGTGCAACCATGCTCGCTCAGACGGCGGGGGAAGGGCAGCCACTCCACGGGTCGAGTTTATCTAGGTTGTTGGGGAAGCACGACGAAGTGGCCACACCCCAGCAACAAGCTGCCCAGCTCCGGATCGAGGAAGTCAGGGCGACTTCCCGGGCGGCCAGAGAAGCTATACGCGCCGCATCCAGGGTGGTGGCCAGACCGACGCCATGGTCGACCATCAAACAGGGGGAGAGTGAAAGCTTTACACAATTTGTTGACCGCCTTCAGGCTGCCGTGGACTCTTCTAGTCTACCCGCTGTCGCAAAAGGCCCGGTGGTAACTGACTGCCTTCGGCAACAATGTAACACCGTAACCAAAGATATATTGCGTTCCTTACCAGCCGGGGCCAGCCTGGCTGACATGATTAAGCATGTTGTGAGGGAAGAGCAGCTGACCCCACTTCAGGCAACCGTGCACACCCTAACCAGTGTGATGGCCTGCTTCAAATGTGGTCAGTCAGGTCATGTTGCGGCTAACTGCCCCCAGCCGGCACAGCGTCCCCAGGCAACACCCTCGCCCCAACAGCGCCCCAGAGGGACCTGCTGGAGCTGTGGGAAGAGAGGTCACCTCGCTAGGGACTGTAGATCCCGGCCTCGGGGAAACGGGAGAGGGGGGGGGGCATGCGGGCCATATTCAGCCCCCTCCCACTATGGATGCGAGACGGCCCATCTATGCCAACCCACAGTGGGGCAGGGGATCCTCATACCCTATGCTCCCACAGGAGACAGCCAGTATTGCACCCCCGCCAGCGATACAATGGCAGAGCTATGCAGTACCGCCGACTGCACCCTCGCACCCCCCATCATCACAAGCCACACAAGCGCTACAGGACCAGCAGGGGACGCCCCAAACCGGGACCCCTGGGTGGCCCTGGCCATGAGAATAGGGAAGGAACCCCCGAGGGTGTGGGGGACATGCCGCCTCTATGGCAGTCAGGACCCCCACATTGTAGGACTTCAGTTTTGGGTAGACACGGGATCAGACTGCACGATTCTCCCTCAGCGGCATTGGCCCAGACATTGGCGGTTTAAGGAAGTCCCCCCAGTGAACGGGGTGGGGGGACAAACCCGGGCGTGGAAAAGCACCCAGCTGGTGGCTATCACACTCCACACAAACAAGGGACCAGAACAGACAGTAGCAATTTACCCCTACATTTTGCAAAACTCTCCGCCACTAATAGGAAGGGATGTCCTTGCTATGCTAGGAGTCAAGATTACAAATTTATCATAGGGGCCACTGCTGTACACCCTCAGCTGCCGATCAAATTGACTTGGAAATCATCAGATCCTGTTTGGAGGGAGCAGTGGCCTTTGTCAGAGCCTCGAGTGGCAGCTTTGCTGGAACTGGTCAACCGTGAACTGCAAAAGGGTCACATAGAACCCTCCACCAGTCCATGGAACACCCCTGTGTTTGTAATCCCCAAAAGGTCCGGAGAGGGTTATCGTCTCGTCCACGACCTGAGAGAAGTGAACAAGACGATTCGACCCATGGGTCCGGTCCAGACACTGCTACCCATGAATTCAGCCATCCCTGAAGGACAGCCATGCGCAGTACTGGACATCAAAGACTGTTTCTTCTCGATACCCCTGCATCCAGACGACAGAGAACGCTTTGCCTTTTCCGTCGCGTTTCCAAACGGTAATCGGCCTAACCTCCGTTTCCAATGGAGGGTACTTCCCCAGGGCCTAGTGGACAGTCCGGTTATCTGCCAGATCACCGTGGACAGAGCACTGATGCCAGTCCAACATTCCTACCCTGCCGCAACCATCATCCAATACATGGACGACATCCTGGTCGCTGCACCATCGACGAGCCAGGTGGACCACCTGGTGTCTGCGATCACAGAAACCCTCCGGGCCAACGGCTTCGAGATCGCAAGCGCAAAGGTCAAGAGAGGACCCTGCGTGACCTTCCTGGGAGTGGGAATCACAAGCTCCTACGTGACTCCTCCCAAGGTAAGGATCAACTGGGACATCAGGACACTTCACGATGTGCAATGCCTGGTGGGATCGCTGCAGTGGGTCCGCAATGTCGTCCTGATCCCCCCCGAGGTCATGGATCCTTTATATGACCTCCTGAAGGGACAACACCCCTGGGAACCCAAGGAGCTGACACCACAAGCGGCGAGCTCCCTCGATTTCATCGATCAGCAGATGTCCACTGGCACGCTAGCCCGGTGGAACCCGGCCATGCCCCTGGACTTATACATACACTTCACGCCAAAGGGCAGAGTGGGGGCACTGGCACAAGGGCCTTCCGAAAAGGCCCGGCCGATCCAATGGGTGGTCCTCGGGAGACCTGCCCGTGCATTCTCCCCAGGAGTCGAATGCGTCGCTAACCTCATCAGGAAAGGCAGGAAACTCGCCCTGAGACACCTAGGAACTGAGCCGACAAGAATACACCTTCCCTTTCGCAAGCAACCGTCTGCAGAGTCACCCGCAATTTCAGAGCACCTAGCCCTTGCTCTCACCGGCTTCGGAGGAGAAATCTCCTACTCAGCAAAACCGCCCTGGACTCGGCTGCTGACCATCGTCGACATAGACATACCGCCAAAGGTCAAGGACCGACCGCAGCCAGGACCGACAGTCTTCACAGACGCTTCCTCCACGACTTCTACGGCAACGGCAGTGTGGCAGGCAGGAGAGCAATGGCATTGCATCAAAGCATGTGACCCCACACTGTCAGTGCAGCAACTGGAAGCAGCAGCAGTGGTCTTAGCGTGCGGACTTTTCAAAGATGAACACCTCAATATAGTAACAGACTCTATATTCGTGGCAAGGCTTTGCCTAGCCATGGCAGGACCAGGTGTGTCAACATCTACAGCAGCCCTAATGCTGGAAGAAGCGCTCTCTTCACGACAGGGCACCGTATCCATCATTCACGCCAACAGCCACGACCCAATCAAAGGTTACTTCCAGATAGGTAACGACAAGGCGGACGCCGCAGCAAAAGGCGTATGGACGTTGCAGGAAGCTCGCCAGCTGCATGAATCACTCCACATCGGGGCCAAGGCCCTGGCGAAGAGGTGTGGGATTTCAACAGCAGACGCAAGGCATGTGGTGGCTACCTGTCCCCACTGCCAGAAGTCACCCCTGTGGACCAGTGGGATCAACCCGAGAGGTCTCAAGCCTTCACAAATCTGGCAGTCGGACTTCACCTTGTGTCAACTGCTGAAGCCCCGAGCGTGGCTTGCCGTGACGGTGGACACTTTCAGCGGGATGATCGTGGCCACACAACACCCCAAAACTAACTCTAAAGCCACAATTCAGCACTGGCTGACAGCCATGGCGTGGCTTGGCATCCCCAGGCAGATAAAAACTGATAACGGTTCCAATTTCACCTCCAAACCAGTGCAAGAATTCGCCTCGAAATGGGGCATCACACTAGTACAGGGTATCCCATATAACAGTACTGGGCAGGCCATAGTAGAGCGGGCGAATCAGACCCTGAAAACCAGGCTGGAGGTGTTGGCAAAAGCAGAGGGTTTTGCCCATTCTATTCCCCCGGGAGATCAGGCACGCATACTAGCAACTGCTTTGCTAGCACTGAATCAGTTTCCCAGGGGGGATGAGACAAACAGCCCTGTCCAAAAACACTGGGCCACCAGAGCTCTAGAGGAAGGCCCACAGGTTGCAATTAGAAATGAGCTAGGTGAATGGGAACAGGGCTGGAGGTTGATGCTCACGGGACGAGGGTACGCAGCTGTCAAAAAGGACGGCGAAATTAGGTGGTGTCCACTTAGGTCAATCAAGCCTGACCTTCATAGTGGGCGGGACAAGACTGATGAGAACTGTGAGTTTCTATTTACAGGACATGCTTATCGGCCGTCCCCGGGATGCATACGTTCCCCTCCCAGAGGAAAGTGACAGCCCACCGAGCCACCGGACAGCACCTGAGAGACCCACACGAGCGAGACCCAAGCAAGCGCGGTGTTTCTGCATGATCATGCTATTGGGGCTTGTCACCGGAGGACAAGCCAGCCCAGACTACTACCCTCATCAGCCCTTCAGGTGGGTCATGCAACATGTTGCTGGTGACAAGGTGCTCAGAGTCATCACCACGCCGAACGCCCCGTCCTTCATGCTTCACATCACCGACCTGTTTCCGGAACAACCAAAGGTAGACCCCCATTCTTCACACGCCACGCACATGTATCTTACTGGTGCCCAGCCTCAAACCCAGGAAAAAGTTATTGCAATCGCCCAGGGTGGGGATACTGTGGACACTGGGGCTGCGAAACAATAGTTACAGACGCCAGGCCGTCAGGACCTGGGTGGGACCCACAAGAGCCCGACAGATTCCTACAGTTCACCTGGGCACCCGCAGGTTGCAAAATACCCGTCTTCCTCCAGGGAAGTTTCTATCGAAACCAACATAAAGTCCCCAAATTTCGGAAATGCACTCACTATAACATGACAGTTCTGCAGCCGAATCACCCTAGCTGGGCCGTGGGCAAAGCATGGACAGTAGTCCTTCAAGGGTCAGAAAAGTGGGTGAATGTGCGAATTACCAGATTCCCACCGTCAGCGCCCAGAGCAGTCGGGCCCAACAAAGTGATCAAAAGCACACAGAAAGGGAAAAATATGACCTACCCCAAACCCTTACCCACAAGGGTCACCGACGTCCTGACTGGCGATGAGGAAGCCTTCCAGATAGGCCAATCAGCCAGCTCAGGCTCGAACCCAATCCTTCGCATGTTAGAAGCTACCTTTCTATCCCTGAATGAATCTAACCCTAACCTAACCGATTCCTGCTGGCTTTGTTACGATGTTAAACCCCCCTTTTACGAAGGAGTCGCTTTAGATACCCCCTTTAGCTATTCCACAGCCGACGCCCCTCGCCAGTGCAGATGGGACACACCCCGCAAAGGAATTACCCTGAGTCAAGTCACAGGTCAGGGCAGATGCTTCGGCAATGCAACCCTAGCTAAGCGGAAAGGCGATGTCTGCACTGAAGTAGTTGAGCCCGACAGGAAGAATAACAAGTGGGTAGTCCCATCCGCATCTGGGATGTGGGTTTGCCAGAGATCTGGAGTAAGTCCCTGTGTGTCTCTTGCCAAATTCGATAACTCTAACGACTTTTGTGTTCAAGTTCTGATCATCCCTAGGATCCTGTACCACTCAGACGAAGAGGTGTATCACCTTTCCGAAAATAACAACCGGCTCCACAAGAGAGAAATATTAACAGGTATAACTATCGCAATGCTGCTCGGCCTAGGAGCAGCTGGAACGGCAACAGGTGTCTCAGCCCTAGCAACTCAACACCAAGGATTGTCCCAGCTGCAGATGACCATCGATGAGGACCTGCAGAGAATCGAGAAATCCATTTCCTTTCTAGAAAAGTCAGTCTCTTCACTCTCAGAAGTGGTCCTGCAGAACAGGCGAGGACTGGATCTCCTGTTCATGCAGCAAGGGGGCCTGTGTGCTGCCTTGAAAGAGGAATGCTGTTTCTACGCTGACCATACAGGAGTCGTTAGAGACTCCATGGCAGAACTCCGAAACAGACTGGCTCAGAGACAGAAAGACAGGGAAGCCCAACAGAACTGGTTCGAATCCTGGTTCAACCAATCACCATGGCTAACCACCCTGATTTCTACCCTAATAGGTCCATTGGCAATACTGCTTTTAGCTATTACCTTCGGGCCATGTCTGCTGAACAAGCTAGTCTCATTCGTTCAGGCCCGCATAGAACGGGCTAACATCCTGTTCCTGGGGCAGCCACAATTCCTGTGAATTCAACAGGGAACGCTGCCAGTCACGAGAGACTTGCCTGGCAGAAACTTACTCAGGTTTCCCAAGACCCTTTTCCCTAGTCAGAGCTCAACCTCCTACCTCATTTTAGTGCCTAAGTATAAGACTACCTCGTTCATTTGTGAAAGAGGGGGGGGAAGTGTGGTAGGCCAGGGACAGGCGCTCGGAAGATTTCGGGCTGTAACGGAAAGTTACAGGAATCCTTCTACCCCCCTCCCCATAGATAAGGATCACCCTTGGAATGTAGCCAGACGTGTAGCCCCCCTAACCTATGCATGCCAGTAACTTTCCACTCCATACTAACCCTAGAAAGTATAGCCAAACCCCTGTCTGACGTAGAGAGACCCCTTAGTCCATAAATACCCTTAAGACCCCTCAATAAACGCCTTTAACCGTCCACCACATTGGTGTCAGCGTCCGTTATTGGCCACAAGGGATCCCACAAAGGAGATCGAAGTGCTGGACCCCTGAAACCAGGTCGCCGTGGCCTTCACAAGAAGGCAACACCCTTTTTGAGCAAATCAGCTAAAATTTCAATTTTCTGAAAAAGAGTTTTATGTTGTTGAAGTGGAGGAGATATCCATTCCAAGGCCCATATCTCCCCCGTTTTTCTGTTATGCTAAGTAAGTGCACCCAGTAAAAAATTTTTGTCCACACCAAACTGTCAGCTGTACAGGGAGATCAAGATCACGTCTCCGAACACTGCCTTGTGTAACACAGTCTAATATCTGCTGCAGTGTTCCAGCCCATTCAGGGGTTATACGAACAGGCTGTGCTGGATTAGTTCCCTTTAACAAAGGTCAAAGTTCATCTAACAGTTCATTGTTCGATTCGCATAGGTGGAAAAAGAATATACAGCATAATAGAACTCTCCCCTACATAGCCAGCGTCCATTATTCTAGATAAAACAAACAATCCCAACACTGTAGCCGAGAAATGTCCTAAAAGCAAAACTCTCACAGATAATCCATCAATAATGAGTGGTCTCTTTACTCCCGTTGGGACTTTTGTGGGTGAATAGTCACCAAAGTTACTGTTTGCTGCTGCTGCTAGGTCCACTCCGAGGCTCCCGGCGGTTGCGGGCTGAAGGCAGGTTTAGCCGAAGTGGTGATAGCTGCTATCTGTGTCCGGGCGCGGAGAGCTGGTGGCCGGGAAGCAGAACTGCGCTGGGCAGCCGCGGGGCGGGCGGACTCACCGGAGCCCACTTCCGCACGGGGGGCGGGAGGCCCGTCCTGCCGTCCCCCCCTCGGCTCGGGGACGGGGCGGCTGCGGAGCGGTGCTGGCGGCTGCGGAGCGGGAGGCGGCCATGCTGCAGCTGCTGAGTCGCCCAGGGCCGGGGCCGGCACGAGCCTCTCCGGCGGGGCGGCTGCAGGCTGTGCGCTGCGGCAGGGCGGCGGAGGGTGCGGGTCCGGAGCGGGAGGAGGCGGAGGCGGTGCAGGGTTTAACACCGGGGCAGGCGGCGCGGACGGCACGGCTGGAGTACGCGCGGGGGGGCTGCTGCCCGCGGCAGAAGCCGATAGCTGCAGGGAGCTGCTGTTTAGAGCAGGAGCTTGTATCGGCGGGGACCCAAACCAGTCTCTGCAACTCCTGTTGCTTTCACGGGCTGCACTAGTCTGCTGGGCAGCTCTTTCCTCTGCCTTGTATTTCAAGAATTCAGCATGCACGACCCGTCATAAATTTCCCAACTTTTTCGCGGCTTTATCAGCATCTATGACTGTCTGCCACAACTAATCCCCAAATATACGGCACTCTTATAACCTATGCACTGTGCAAGGAGTCCGAAAAAGTCTTTGAGCATACGCACGAGCTAACAACCCATGAAGCTCTTCCTACAAATCTATACCCATAACCGTACGCTTTTATAAAAAGCTAGGAAATAAATTATATGCTGCTTGCCTGACTTTATCCGTGTTGAACGATAATAGCGTGCTTCTTGCAGCCCTTTTCCAGCTTCGGCAGCACGTATCAGCCGGGCCCTGCTATCAGGTCGCCCGGGGCCTTCGCACCTTCCCTTTTTCAGCGGTGCTTTTGCCGTCCTCGGCTGCAGATAGGACCTGAACTTGACTTTTACGCCTCCGACCGTGGCTAGTCCCGAAGGAACATGTCCGGGGTCACCATTTGTCGTAACGGCGGGAGAGATGCGACACACCATATGTGATGAATAGCAAATCTCGAAGTTTATTGAAAGCTTACACATTTTTATATTAGTGTTAATGAAGCTTATGCATATTGCAAAATCTGAGCTCATTATTGGTTAAAGCACACTTAGATCAAACACACCTACTTCTATCTCTTAACAATTATTTTGCTTCTATGTGTACATTCTTCTACATTTTCTGGCAAGCAATTTTCTCCCCCGTCTTCCCGTTTTAGAGAAGGTCACTGTGACCTTCGTCAGTAATTGGGCACCGGTTGCTCAGTTCCCAGCTTGTTTCTCTTACCCTTATCCATCGGTATCACATCAGAATGTCCTTTCTCAGCTAACCAATTATCCAAAAAGCTCTCTACATGCACTTACATCTCCAGTGTTGCCTTCCAGTAAAACCAGGGGAAGGAAAACTCTGTGTGGCTCATGGTATTTTCGAGTGTCTAAAAATCACTAAGTCACCGATCTTAGAGGTGCGGTGCATCTGGAATTCCTGGGATGGAGAAGTAGTGCAACATGGAAAAGGGGAGCATAGAAATAAATAGAGGAAAAGATCTTGGATTGTTTCTTTCATTTTCATTTCCCTTCTGGAAAGCTGTTTCAGTTTTCCAGGAATCTTCTCCTGTCTGCTCTTCCCAAGAATGTCTCATGGAGAACAAGGTCAAGCTTCTGTCACAAGATTTGCCAGCAGGAAATTATGCCACTGGTGAAATTTTCATTGTGACTGTTTGTGCTGGCTTAGGGCAAATTTTGGGAGGAAACCTCCAAAAGGGGTCTGCTTTGCAGAGATAGCCAAAAACTCCACAACTTTGTGTAAGTTGTAAAGCCGGTATGTTTATTATTACAGTGCCAGATGCATGCAGAGATTACTCTCCTTAAAAGGCATGCGTACCTCTGGGAACTTCAGGTCCCTTTTTATCCTCCTCTCAAATACATATCCATACAATTTCACAATAGGTTCATACATATTCATTTTTACAAATTTTGCATGACATTTGCCACTAGTTCTTCCTTATCAGAAAGAATTCTTAGGTCAGGTTGATTTGCTTTCACAGCAGTCTCTCTGTCTCTCTTTATCACCCTCTGTCCTGTCCCCCCCCCTTATCTCTGTCCTTCACTGAATCAGTTTCCCTGAGCCTAGGCTTTGCAGTCAGGCTACATAGCTATGTTTTCTAACCACAGACTCAATGATATACATTTCACCTAAATCAAAATGGATTTCTACTCTGGAGAATTTCTACTCTGTCTCAGAAGCACTCCTCCCTCTGTCCCTCACACGCTGGCCCTTGTCTGGTGTTCCTCATCCCTTTCCCCACCGCTCTCCTGCCCTTCCCCTCTGCTAGAAGGCGGACAAAGCTGCCTTGGACAGCAAAGTCGATTGCAGCCAGTGTGAAGAGAACATGGAGGAGCTGGATGAGAGGATGCAGGAGTTGCAGAGCCAGATTTCAGGCCAGGAGCAGCACTGGAACAGTACCCAGCAGCAGTTCAGCGATGCAATTGAAGACAAGGTGAGGGGTACCTCGTCCCCACCACGAGGAACTGGCACCTTTGGGACTTGACAGCCTGAGGCAGCATCCCTCTGAGGATCCCCCTCCAGGCTTTTCCCTGGAGAGCTCCATGCCACATCCTGGAGCAGCTGGCTGAGGCTGTGCACCTGTTCACAGCTGGATCACCTGGAGCTGAAGACTTTCTGTAAACACCTGGAGGACTCCTGGAACAGGAACATGGAGGAACTTGAGGATAGGCTGTTGCGTGAAAACGCTGCTGGGATTAAGAAGTGAGTGCAATGGAGATTCTGATGGCTTTGGGGACAGCGATGGCAACTGCTCCTGCCAGGCAGGGCTGTCACACACCATGCCCCTGAGCTGGGTTGTGCCCTGCCCTCCTGGCCGTGCACACGGGGGAGCTTTGGTGCCAGAGAGGGGCTGAAAGCACTGCAGGGGCTGCTTGGGATGGTGGCATGGGTGCCTGGGCCCTTCATCTGGCATCAGCCAGCACCTTGGGGATGGGGAGAAACAGGCTCAAGAGCCCACGGTTCACCCTGCAATGGCCGTGACCCTGTGCAGTGAGCTGCCCAGCAGCTGGCTGCTGCAGGGAGCTGCTGCCTGTGTACTGCAGGGCTGTGGGCCCAGGATCTCAGCCAGCCCTCTTCCCTCCCCCTCCTTAGGCAGCTGCCAGTCCCTTTCTCGTGCCTGTCCTGTGACCGCATGCTCAGCGTGCAGGTTCCTGGCCAGTGAGTAGCACCAGTGCCTCGGGGGCAGCGGGGCTGGCATGGGGGGAGATGGGTGCCAGCAGTGACCCGCTGTGCTGGCACAGGGGGACAGTGTCTGCTTGGGAGGGGCTGATGTGGGGAGCCCCCTCGGCAGCCCTGCCCATCAGCAGGGGCTGTGGGGCTCATCCCAAGGGCTACAGGCTACAGGATGCCATGGGCTACAATCCCATGGTTTTGGGGGGGCTGCCTCCAACAGGAACAGGTTCTTTGTCCCCTGTCACACACCTGTGACTCCTGCCCTCCCCAGGTACCCCGAGACACTCCCGTATTTGCAGCCCATGCCCCCCAGCAAGGAGCCACCGCCCAGCCAAAGGTGAGGGCCCTGAGGACACAGCCCCAGCGCCTGGGGTGCAGAGCAGCCCTGACACAGCAAGGAGGGCTCTGCACCTGGGCTGGGGCAGAGCAGCCTGGGGGGACGGGGCAGGGCAGGGGAGCAGAGGGCAGCTGTGGAGGGCCAGTGCTTGCCCCAGGGCTGGGGGCTTTTGCATTCCTTGCCTTGCACTGCCCTGTCTGGCCCATCTCTCTGTCCCAAGGCTGCTGAAAGCACATCTGATGAGCTGCGTCTGTTTGCAGTCTGAGCTCAGGCTTGGAGGGCTTTTGGGGAATATGAAACAGGAAAGCCTTATAAATATGATTGCCTGGCAAAAGATTTTGAGAATATGGAAACTATAAGCGGGATTGAAATGAAAGCAAGCTTCGAGATCCCTTAGTTACTAAACAATGGGAAAACAACGGTGTGGCCAGCTGAAGGTAATCCCCTTTTGATGAAACAAGACCCTTTGCTTGCAGGCAGGTCCAAGAGTCAGAGCAGACCCTGCCAGCTTGGCAGAAAGGGTCCAAAGAGGAGTTTTTAGGGTTTAAAATGTAGCACAGTATGGTAATGTAGTGATTCTTATAGGCTGTATGGAAATGCTATAGGATTTGTATCTGGTACTAGATTGGTTAAGTGAGAATCAGAATATTCAACACAGAAGATGATTTATTGTCTTGTAAGGGGAACCTAGCTCTTACTTTTCTATGCTCTTAGCTCTTACCTCTTAGCTCTTACCTCTTGTCTCTTAGCTCTTGCCTTTTATCCTCATACCCCTTTTACTCTCTTATGCTTTTACTCTCTTACCCTCTCATCCTCTCTACCCCTCTCTTCTCTCAGACCTGCTCTGAGCTGCGGCTGGCAGCTCCAAGCAGGGCCCTGCACCCACGCCCTTTGCAATAAACCGTCCACGACCTGGCTTCAGAGATCTCTCGTCTCCGTTCGTCCCGACCGTGCTACCCCTGTCAATCCTACAGACGGGGATTGGGTGCCTCCTGTGAAAGGAGTTCCCAAAACCAATCCCAGCAGCTGGGACAGCCCAGCTCCTGCCAGTTGGTGTCCTGTGCACAGGGACCTGCCTGGTGCCATGGCCAGCACACGTGGCCATGGGGACAGAGCCAGCAGATGCAGCCTGGTGGGATGGGCTTGGGGCTCCTGCAGCAGGTGGACAGGAGCTGGCAGGGACATGCACCTGCAGGCAGCACTGCCAGTGCCCTCCCTGGCACAGCAGGGTGATGCCCTGCATGCCACAGGGCTGGGCACTGATTGTCCTGTGCCCCATCCCACAGGAGGCCACTGGTCCATGCCAGTGTCCCCGTGTGCCGCAGAGCTCTGGGGACCATCAGAGCAGCAGCTCCACGATGCAGAACATCAAGGCTTCCCCACATACAAGTGCACAGCTGCAGTGTCTCCTGGTACACAACAAGGTAGGTGTGATGAAGGTGGGGACACAGAATGGTGACTGAGGCTTGATGGCATTGCTGACTATCCAGGGGGAATCTGTGCCTTCAGTCTCCAGAGAGACCTGAGTTGGATTATTGGGGTGTGCTGGATTGGGCCCTGCATTGCAGCCAGCTGCCCTCTCCTCCTCAGCCCAGTGTGACCCTGCTACACGGTGATGGACACATCTCAAGGGGCCGTAATGACCAGCATCGTACGGTGATCAGGACACAGGATGCGTCAGGTATGGCCCTGTCAGGGCAAGGGGGTCAATGACGACAGGGGCTGATTATCTGCAGGGTGCCAGCTGGGGGATGAGTAGGGCTCTGTGTACAGAGCTGGGTAATGTGGCATGGGTATTTTGTGTCTGGGGTAAGAAGGAAGGGGCAGAATAGAGCAGGAGGACTGGCACATGGGGCAACTGAGCTTGGAGCTGGAGTAACGTGGGAGAATGGCCATGCCCAGTGTGGGACAAGAGCTTGAGTCCTGGTGCGCTGGGGCCAGCACCTGTGGCGGCTCACCCTTGCCCTTCACACCCAGGCCCTGCCGCCTCAGGAGAGCACGGCCAGGCACAGCTCCTCGACAGGTCTCATGGGCCCCAGGGCTCGAGCAGCCTCTGCAGCCCCGCCAGACATCAACAGCCCCCGGCCAGCTGGAAAGGACTCAGCGCCCAGTGCTCGACCTGGGACATCTTGTCCAAAGCGAGAAACGCCTGTGACAATTGTCATAAGAAACTTGACTTTTTACTTGTATATAGTTATTAAGTTAGTTGTATATAGTTATTAGGTTAATAAAACCTGTTAAAATTATAGGCAGAGCCTTGTCTCACAGCCTGTCTCTCCCCGGGCTCCCTGGTGCTCCTTCAGCTCCTTCCCCCCTGCTGTGGCTCTGCCCCCGGGCTGAGCAGATCGAGCCCCGGGCCGGGCCCTGAGGCCGCTGCTGCTGCCGCGGCGCCTGCGGGGCAGCCCTGAGGCTCCGGGCCGGCTGTGGGAGCAGGAACGGCGCTGCAGAGCCCGCGGCCCTCACGGGCTGCGAAGGCACGGGCAGATGGCCGTGGGGCCCGGCTGGCACTGCCGGCGCTGCTGCTCTCGGCTGCCGCCTGCAATCCTTACAGGCAGCCCTTAGGCCGGCTCAGGAGCCGCTCGGAGCCGTGCCCGAGGGCTGGCCCCGACCCCCGGCCCCCAAGGGCACTTGTCCCTTCATCTCTGCACTGCCACATTCCGAGCTCATTTGTCAGCTTCCTCCTGCCCTTCCTTTCTGCGGGGCAGCGTTAGGGGCTGGCCCAGCGGCTTTCCTCCAGCACGGCTGCAGCCCCTTGCCCACAGCTCCCTGGCGGGAGCCAGAGCTGCTTTGCAGCCGGGCACCCCCGCCGTGTCCCGCAGCCCGCGCCGGCTCCTGCCCGCTGCCGGCGAGGCCCCGCGGCTGGGCCCGGCCATCCCGGGCCAGAGCAGCTCCCTGCCCGGGGGAACAGAGGGGGACACGGGGGGATGTGAAATACAAAGCTGTGTGTCGTGTCAGGTACACACAGGCAATGTGTGTATTTGTGATTGCGACATGTGTGGAGACCGACAATGGGACAGTTGTGAATTCTAATAATAACTGAAGAAAGTAAAGCATGGAAGAAGTCCTTTGAACCCATCTTTTGTTTGCAATTAACTCTGGTTGATTTAGAAGCATTGGCATTAAAGCATTAAGAATGTTGCTTCTTGCTTGTAGTTAATCCTTAAAGAGTTCTGCAATAATAACCTTTTGAAGTATAATTTTAGAATATTGCTTGTATCCTTGAAACTATAGCTTTGGAATATATATAAAGGAAACATGCTTATCTCATGCCTTAATAAAGCAGAGAAAAACAGCTTGAGAAAGGAAGATGAACATGACCTCAAGGATTTATAGTTTCAACCAAGGGAAGCTGGACATCACTGTTGTTAGATTTATAGTCTTTGCAATTAAAAGCTGGACCCACATCTGGAGAGGCAGACCTCACCAGATGGGATTCGTCTTTCTTCTTTTGGAAACCAGACCACCACCATCTGGGGATACTCCTTTTGGGATACATCCTGAGAAAAGCTAAATCACAATAGTACATAGAATTGTGATGTAAAAATTTGGAATAGAAACTGATGATGAGTGAGAATTGGAATAGAAACTGCTGAGAAAGCTGGTGAGTACCCCTATAAATACCTGTAACCCTCAATTATCGGTGTGCAGTTGGAGGAAAAACCTCCCGCACTGTAGCCAGTGCTGTATTGCTCATACTTTACCATATTAAATGATAAATTGATTGCTGCTTGAATATTGGCCTAGTCAAGCTTCTCATTTATACCATCCATAACTGTAAAAGGAAAACTTCCCGCTGAACTCAACAAGACTAGAGGGAAAACAAGGCAGAGCCATGGTTTGTCAGGACTTGCTTGATCCTCATGAGCCCTGTGGTGCATTTGGAGCTGAGCCCTGGAACCTCAGGGCCTGAGAGGAGATTGCACAAACCATTCCAGGAGTCAAAGCCAGAAGAAAACCCCAAAATGTCTCAAAGCATGAATGGGTCCAACTGAGGTCCATCCCAACACAGGCCGCTCATGCACTCCTTGGAGGAGAGAACTGGAGGCCAGGATGGCACAAAAACTTCTCAGAGACTCAGTGTGGAAAGGAGAATCCAAAACACCTTAAAAAACCTTGAGTATATCAAAGCATTAATGAGCCCCACTGAGTGTCAGTGCAAAACCCACAAGGGACTCATTAAAGCAGATAATTGAAGGCCATGATTGCACAAACCTCTCAGAGACTCCAAGGCTAAAGCCAAAGCCAAAGTCCTTTGAAAAACCTGAAGTCCCTGCAGGGAGCATGAAGGAGCCCCCAGGGCCATTGCTGAGCAAGGCTCCCCAGGGACTCCTTGCAGCAGATCCTTGAGGCCACTGGGATGTGGGCTAGGGGGGGATGCTGAGGGCAGCACAAGGGGCTGACAGTGCCCAGCCTGGCTGGGGCTGTGCCAGGAGGCCCCAGGGCCTCAGGACAAGGTGTCTCCTCCCAGCCCTTGGTGGCACAGACCCTGCTGAGCCCTAGGGCACCAAGACTTGGCTTTCATTTTCATTTCCCTTCTGGAAAGCTGTTTCAGTTTTCCAGGAATCTTCTCCTGTCTGCTCTTCCCAAGAATGTCTCATGGAGAACAAGGTCAAGCTTCTGTCACAAGATTTGCCAGCAGGAAATTATGCCACTGGTGAAATTTTCATTGTGACTGTTTGTGCTGGCTTAGGGCAAATTTTGGGAGGAAACCTCCAAAAGGGGTCTGTCTAGAAAGCAAGTTCAAGCAGCCCCTCCCCCTACTAGTTCAGGAAAAGACTTCCCTCGAGAAAAGTGAAAAAACCCCAGTTTATTTAACAAGTAAAGTATTCAGAAGCATGGAAAATGAATAATATTGAATAAAACCTCTGACAGTGCTGAAGAGATGGCAAATTCAGAAAGTCCTTTTTGTGGGTTGTAGTTGGCTCACTCGGTCTCTTCTAAGTCCCTCAGGCGCTGGAATGCAGCGTCCCAGAGCTCAGTGGGCCACAGGTGTGAGCTGCCGGTGTTTTTCTGGGTTTTCAGTCCAGAGGAGGTTTAAGCAGTTCCAAGAAAAAAGAAAGTCACAGTCCAAGGAACTTCTCTGCCTAAGCTAGCTAAAACCAAATTGCTGGACCTGGGCTGTGAAGGCATTGGGAAATTTCCAAATCTGGGCACTGGCGGTCCCAGCAAACACCAGATCTGGATGGTGCTGGAGCCAGAACCTGGAAATTTCCAAATTTTGGCTTTCTGTGCCAGCAAATCACTGGACTTGGGCTGTGCCAGCACCAGGAAATTTTCAGATCTGGGCACTGGCGCTGCCAGCAAACACCAGATCTGGGTGGTGTCGTTGCCAGTGACAGAAATCTGCCGGATTTGGGCTCTGCTGGCACCGGGAAATTTCCAAATCTGGGCACTGGCGCAGCAAACACAGGATGTGGGTGGTGCCAGAGCCAGTAGCAGAAAGTTGCCGGGTTTTGGATTTCTGTGCCAGTAAATTGCTGCTGCACTTGGGCTGTGTCAGAATAGGGAAATTTCCAGATGTGGGCACTGGCGGTGCCAGCAAACACCAATGAAACCTTCTGGTCCTCATCCGGACCATTGGCCAGTGATTTCCCTGAGAACCAGCTCTGGCCACTTTACAGACAGAGACTGCTTTCATCTGGTGCTCTGGAAACAGAACTTTAATGAAGGCAAACACAACAAACAGGACGGTGTGCACAGTAGAGAGAGCAAAGCAGAAAAAAGCCTGGGTCCAGGGTGTAGCAGGGATATTTATCCATTTATTTATGGGGAGGGGTTAAGGTGGGATCTGAGGCAAGGATCCAAGAGGAAGGAAGGATTAAGAATATTACAATTTTTGCAGTGTAAAGTAACCAATGGTAGCAAAGAGAACTCAGAACTTTCTAGTAACAATCTGCATAACTGAACAAGAGGATTATGGGCGGGAGCTCCTGCTGACCCTGACTAAAGAGGGTTTTCCCATGGCCTTAAACCGAGGTATCCCTCTTCTTTTAAACCAACCCCAACACACCAGATCTGGGCAGTGCTGGGTTGTGGCTTTCTTTGCCAGAAAATTGCTGGACTTGGCTCTGCCAGAACAGGGAAATATCCAGATCTGGGCACTGGCAGTGGCAGCAAACACCAGGTCTGGGCACCTGTATTGGCATCAGGAAATTGCCAGATTTTAGCTTTCTGTGCCAGCAAATTGCTGGACTTGGGCTATGCCAGCCCTGGGAAATTTCCGGATCGGGGCACTTGCGCAGCAAACACCAGATCTGGGTGGTGTGTTGTAGTGTGTTTTTATACTTTGAAATATTTGGTAGTGGTTTTGTTTTTGAATACCCACATTTTTCCCAAATGGTTAATCCCCGATGGTACCCCCCTCCCTTTACCTGTGTAATCCCTTTCCCTTGCTGAGATCATTCTGCCTTGGAGTTCTGGAGAGGTTTCTTCAGCTCCCTCTCAGGGACTGATGTCCAGGGCCTGAGCACAAAGCCCCAGAGGCTGATTAAAGTCCTTGTGCTGTGTCTGTGCTGCTGAGCTGGGCTGGGCTCCTGGCCCAGAGGCAGCTCCTGGTCACCAAGAAGAGCTTCAAAAGCACATTTCTCTGGATGAGCAGTTCTTGTGCCAGCCCAGCAGGGCTGAGGCACTGCCTGCAGCCAGCCCGGGCACAGCACAGAGGCACAGAGAGCTTCAATCAGTCAGGGCTGGGCAGGGGCTGAGAAGTGCCTGGGGCACAATCACTGCCAGCCCTTGGCACAGGAACCTCTGGCTGCAGGACAATGCAGCTGCAGCTGCTGGAGCCATCTCCTCAAGCTGGAACATGCCAATGCCTGCAGAGCCTGTGAGTGCATTCTCTGCTTGTCTCTTGTGCAGAGCAGCCAGGGGTGCCCAGGGCTGTCCTGCAGAGCAGGGTCCTGCAGCCCAGGGCACTGTGCTGGGGCAGGGACTCTGCTGCCTGCCAGGGACAGCTCTCAGCCAGCCCTGGCAGCTGCTCCCAGCACTGGGGGACAAGATCTGGGTGGCAGGAGACAGCTGGTGAGGCTTGGAAGTGTTCTCCTTGTGTGGGGAGGATGCTGCATTGTTCAGGACTGCTCCCAGCATGACATTTAACTGCAGAATTTAGATTATATAGGGAGCACAGCAAGGCAGGGGATGCATAAAAGGGGAAATCCTGCTTTTCATTCTACTGCTCTGTGTTGCCTGGATGGGAAATTGTACATAGATATTCATCCCTCAGGTAAGGCTGAGGAAAGATAATAAATTATCTGAGATCTGAATAAAGCATGCAGTGAAAGAAATCAGTCCTTTGATGCAGCATCAGTGTCGCTTTTCCAGCCTCCTCAGGGTTGTTCTGATGTTTCCATCAGAGCCTGCAGAGCCAGAGCTGCCCCTGGGCAGTGCCTGAGCTGGGAGGGCTCTGCAGGGCAGAGCTGAGCCCCCAGGGCTGGGCTGGGCTCTGGCAGCACTGGCAGGGCCCAGCCCTGGGCACAGGGAAGCAGCTGCTGGCAGGGACAGCTCCAGGCAGCAGAGCCCTGGGCAGGCAGTGGGGGGAAATTGCCCCCAGGCTCTGCTGGGATATTTCAAGGCCTCTCCAAACCCAACTATTCCATGATTACTTTTTTTACAGATCCCCCTGCCAAGGCACAGCAAATGTCCAATAGCAGCTCCATCAGACACTTCCTCCTGCTGGCATTGGCAGACACGTGGCAGCTGCAGCTCCTGCACTTCTGCCTCTTGCTGGGCATCTCCCTGGCTGCCCTCCTGGGCAACGGCCTCATCATCAGCGCCGTAGCCTGCGGCCACCACCTGCACACGCCCATGTTCTTCTTCCTGCTCAATCTGGCCCTCAGCGACTTGGGCTCCATCTGCACCACTGTCCCCAAAGCCATGCACAATTCCCTCTGGGACACCAGCAACATCTCCTACACAGGATGTGCTGCACAGGGTTTTTTCTTTCTCTTCTTCATCTCAGCAGAGCTTTCCCTCCTGACCATCATGTGCTACGACCGCTACGTGTCCATCTGCAAACCCCTGCACTACGGGACCCTCCTGGGCAGCAGAGCTTGTGCCCACATGGCAGCAGCTGCCTGGGCCAGTGCCTTTCTCACTGCTCTCATGCACACAGCCAATACATTTTCCCTGCCCCTGTGCCATGGCAATGCCCTGGGCCAGTTCTTCTGTGAAATCCCACAGATCCTCAAGCTCTCCTGCTCGAATTCTTCCCTCAGGGAATTGGGGCCCATTGCGGTTAGTTCATCGTTAGCACTTGGATTTTTTGTGTTCATTGTTTTCTCCTATGTGCAGATCTTCAGGGCTGTGCTGAGGATCCCCTCTGAGCAGGGACGGCACAAAGCCTTTTCCACCTGCCTCCCTCACCTGGCCGTGGTCTCTTTGTTTCTCAGCACTGGCATATTTTCTTACCTAAAGCCCCCCTCCATGTCCTCCCCATCCCTGAATCTGGCCCTGTCAGTTCTGTACTCGGTGGTGCCTCCAGCTGTGAACCCTCTCATCTACAGCCTGAGGAACCAGGAGCTCAAGGCTGCAGTGTGGAGACTGATGACTGGATGGTTTTGGAAACATTAAACTGCTGGAAAAATACTGCATATCACTTGTAATAAAAGTCATCTTTGATACTTCTTGTTTGTTTCATTTTGAAAGTTCTTTGTATTTGTTTTAGTTTTTTAATTTTGTCCACAAATGAAGGTCATTGTGTCATTTTTCATTTTGTTTCTCTCCACTTTCCCTGTGGCCACAGACTGTGTCAATGAGGGTCTATGCTGTTGGTGCCCTTAAAGGAACGAAAGGATCTCCCAGCAGAGTTTTCTGCAGAGATGCCCTTTTGTTGCCTTCTCTGGAGCTGCAGCAGCAATGTCTGTGTGCAGAGCTGGGGCAGATCAGTGCTGGCCCAGCAGCTGTGCCCAGCAGCAGCAGCAGCAGCAGCACTTGGTGTTGCCAGTGCTGCTGCCGTGGCCCTGCCCCGCTGCCCTGGTGGCCCTGGTGTTGCTGCAGGGCCTGAGTGCTCTCGGGGCCAGGCACAGCCCTGGGGGTGGCAGTGCCGGGGCTGCAGCAGGGACAGGCCATGGGCACTGCTGGGGCAGTGCTGACGCCTCAGGCCAGGCCCTGGGGGCTCCAGGCTCCTTGCCCAGGCTCTCTCAAGAACACGGCCAGGCCAATGCTCAGCACAGAAACCCCCGTCAGCAGCCCCAGGCTGGCCGTGGGCAGGCTGGGGGCAAACAGCATGGCTGGGGCTCTGCAAGGGCCCTGGGCCAGACGGGAAGGAGCAGCAGAGCAGGGGCTGATCCATGCCCAGTGTGCTGCACAGCCCAGGGCAGCGTCCCAGAGCGTCCTCATGCAGCTGCCAACAACATCCCCCCTCTGCAGCCCTGGCCTCTCCCCCAGCTCACACAGGTGCCCCATCCTTGCAGGCACAGACACAGCAGCACTGCCTTAGCAGCCCCTGTTTGCATTGCACACAGCAGGGGCAGCACCCCCTTGCTGTTGCTGTGGGGACATGAACCTGAGGGAGCACAAATTCCATCAGCCCCTGGGGCCAGCAAGGCCTGCGGGACACCAGGGAAACCACTCAGCTTTGTCCTGGCCTCTGCACTCAGCCAGAAAGTTTGTTCCCATCAGCTGGGAGTTTCCTGTGCCACTGCAGACGCTGTTGCTCAGAGCCAGGGCTGCCTGGCAGCCACCCCCAAACTGCCCTGAGCATTTCCTCTGCTTCACCTTTGCTTTCTTTACTTTTTCTTGGTACAAATTTCTTCCTCTGGCCCACCCCTGTTCCCTCCCCTGCAAACAGCCCATCCCTGCCCTGCTCCTGCTGGCCACCCTATTCCTGATCCAGGCCAGGAGCCATTGGCCTTCTTGCCCACCTGGGCACACTGCTGGCTCATGTCCAGCCTGCTGTCCATCAGTCCCTGCAGGTCCCTTTCTGCCTGGCTGACCCTGAGCTGTGAGGAATGCCCGGAGTCTAAGGTGCATCTCTCCAGGGGATTGTTGTTGATGTCTCCCCAGTAAGCTCACAGGCCTACACAAACACACACTGGAGTTCTCTGGGGCCGTTCATCATTTCTCTGCTCTTCAGCACCGAGGCAACGGACCCTGGCTACAGCTCTGAGCTCGTGCCCAAGCCAACCACCCCTGGCAATGGGGCTCCATGGAGCTGCTCTCAGGAAACCCCCCAAGAGCTGGGGAGTGCTCCAAAACTGCCTTGGAAACATGAGATACCTCAAAATCTCTTCATGAACATGGAATTTCCAAAAACTCACTCAGTAACAGGCTTCCCTTCCCTTCATCATCCCCAAACTTTGGCTGTCTCATTCCAGACCCCAGCCCACATCCCCAGTCCCAACCCCAACCCTTCCCACCCCTCCTGGACATCAAGACCCCCTTCCCAAGCTGTATTTCCCCCATTTTCCACCTCCCAAACCCCATCCTACCCATCCCGCCCCACCCAATGCTCATCTGCCACCCCTCCTGATTTGCATTCCACTTTGCCCAATCTCCTTCCAACCCCATTTCATCCTGAGGGGCTGTGGAATCAAGGAATTATGGGGTGGGATTGAGTAGCTTTCAGTGGCATTGAGTGGTTTTGAGTTGACAGATCAATCCCTCTCATCTTTTGGAGTGCCAAGAAATAAAGACAACTAAACCAAATACCCCCCAAACCCCCCCATATCCTCCCAGATATCTCCCAGAATGCAAGATTCCCCCAAAACACAAGTAAAATGTGATGCTTTAGATGCCTTTGATGAATTTGTTGATTTTTACCCTGTTTTTTTGTGTTTTGAAGGGAGGAAGATAAATCAAAAGATAATGAGAGGCAAAGAAAAAGGAATACCAGCCACTTCTGACTGTGTATCAGAGGGAATGTGGGTCACCAGGGCTCTGAGCAATGTGGGTCCTCTGATGGGGATGCAGTTGGAGCAGTGCATGAAGCTCCTCCTGCAGCCGGGGCTCTCGCAGGGCTTCCCTTACCGGTGCCTCCGTTGGTGTCGGGTGAAGAACGAGCGGTCTGAGAAGCTCTTCCCACACTGGGGACACTCGTAGGGCCTCTCCCCGGTGTGGATGCGCCGGTGGGTGATGAGGGTGGAGTTGTGCTTGAAGCCCATCCCGCAGTCGGGGCAGCAGAAGGGCCTCTCATCCGTGTGAATGCGCTCATGTACAAGGAGGTGGGAGCTGGTGTGAAACCTCTTCTGACACTGGGGACACTCGTAGGGCCTCTCCCCGGTGTGGAACCTCTGGTGGACAACCAGGTCGGACCTGTGGCTGAAGCTCATCCCACATTCCAAGCACTCATAGGGCCGTTCCCCAGTGTGGATCCTCTGGTGGCAGATCAGGTTGAATCTCTTCCTGAAGCTCTTCCCACACTCCAAGCACTCATAGGGCCTCTCGCTGTCATGAATCTGCTCATGGACCACCAGCTTGGAGCTCTGGCTGAAGCTCTGTCCACCTTCCTGGCTCAGGGTGGGTCTTTCCTCCTCAGAGTACCCTGGGCTGGGTTTTGAGCCCCTCCTCCTGCGGGATCTTTTGGGATTTTCCTCCCCATTGGATTCCTGTGCCATGGAGTCACTCAAAATGGCCTCTTCCATGAGGTTCTGCCAAGGAGATTTTTCCTCCCTGGTCTCCATCCTCAGCTCCTTCCCTGGGGGAGGAAGGACAAGGGGAGGATGGGATTTGCCTCCATGCCACAGGGAAGGGGAAGGAGATCCCCCCAGTGCATCCCCGGCAGGACGGGGTTGGCAGCAGGGTTGTCCTGCAGCCGGGGGCTGTGCTGGGCTGGGAGATGGAGCAGGAGAGAGGGGGAAAGGGGCACTGACTTCCTCCTCACCTGCCTGGGTGTCCTGGGACATCTTCCTCTTCCTCGCAGCCTTTTCTTCCATTCAGCCAAGGTTTGGGAATGGGAAATCCTGGTTTGGGGAAAAACAAGGTGTGAGTAGCTTGGGTTGGGGCTTCCTCCCGCCCAAGTCCATCTCTACAAGTTGCTTGATGTCCATAAAAACCTCCAAAAATCAAGAGTGAATCAAAAAAAGCCACCAGGAGTGTCCCATTTCCAGTCTCATCCCCCTGGGGTTCTGGTGGTCCCCCATCTCAGGGCTGCTGGCGATCCCATGGGTCCTGGGGATCCCCCCTCTCCAGGGTCCTGCTTAGGGATTCTGGGGGGTTTTGGGGTCCCAGGGTTCCCTTCTCCAGCCTCCCCCCAGTCCAGTCACTTGGGGCTCCCCCCTCTTCCCACTGCCTTGTCCTGGTTTAGGGCAAATTTGGGAGAAAACTTCCAAAGGGGTTTCCTCTAAAAAGCAGATTCAAGCAGCCCTAACCCCCAGCCAGATCAGGAAAAGATTTCCATGGAGAAAAGGGGAAAAAAACTGTTTATTTAACAGGCAAAGCATTCACCAGCACAAAAATGAACAATACTAAACAATAAAATCTCTTGCCACTCCAAAAGAGATGACAAACTCAGAAAGTCCCTCCGTGGGCTGTAGCTAGGCTTACTCAGTCTCTTATCAGTCTCTCCAGCGCTGGAAATGCCGTGGCCCAGGCCAGGCCCAGTGGGCCACAGGTGGGAGCTGCCGGTGGTGTTCTGGTTGTTCAGTCCAGAGCAGGTTCAAACAGCTCCAAAGAAAAAGAAAAACCACAGTCCAGGTTCAACTTCTCTGCCTCAGCGAGCTAAAACTAACTAAAAGCAAAGGAGAGCTCTGTCCTGCTGTTTGTCTGTCCATAGACAACTGATACCTTAGGGTTTAAGTTTTTCTGCTCTGTTTTGGTGTGCAGCTTTAGCTTTATATTAAGTGTTACTGGGATCTTTTCACAGGGTGGTGTAGACAAAACAATCCTGTTCTAGCTGGAGACTCAAGGACAATCTCTTCAAATTTCAGGCCCAAAGCATAAACAATGTGAAAAGAGGAGGGCGGGCAAGGAAGCAAGGAGGATTAAAGTTCATAATTTGAAGCTATTAATCGGGCAGTTAACTCCTATATGGAAATGGGCTAAAACTTATAAAAATGAGAGATCTCGTGACCAAGCCCTCTTTTGCTCCCATCTCGGAGCCATCCAGGCAGAGCCACAGCTGTGGCTCCGGTACTGCCAGGGTGTGGCCTTTGAAGGCACTTCAGCAAAAATCCCCTTCATTCCTCTTAGCTCCGTGTGGCCTCTGTTCCAGCTCCTTAAGGCATCACAACAGCCCAGGAGCCGGAATGTGGAGGAGTGAGAGCAGTGTCTGAAAACAAACTGCAGCTTCTTCCTCCTCCCCTTGGCTCTCAGAACCAGCCTTAAAGGTGCAGAACTCATTTCTGGGCTAAAGGGACCGATGGGGCACGAGCATCATGAAGTCACCCCAGGACGCGCCCCTGTCAGGGTCAGGGGGTCCCGTCCCCGCCTCATCTCCGGGCTGCCGGGGGTGCCCCAGCTCCGGTATCGCCCCTTCCCCTCTCCCCACCCCGGGGGTCCCCCGTTCCACAGCCCCGGCTCTCACGGGGATCCCCAAAACCAATGTCCCGCCCCGTCGGTACCGGGCCATCCCCACGTGGACCCCCCGGGACCCTCCCGAGGGGCGATGGCGGCTCCTCTGCCCCCGAAAAAGCTCCTCTTAGGGAGCCCGGAGATACCCGGGGCTCGAGTCCGGGATCTGCCGGCTCCGAACACGCTCCAAAAAAATCCTCCCGGACACCCCTGGCTGGAGCCGGGGCGAGCTCGGCCTAGCCCTCACCTGCGGCTCGGGGCTGGGGGCGATGCTCCCGGGGCAGGGGCTGCTGCAGGCTCAGCGTGCGGGCGCTGCGAGCGCCGGGATTCTCCCGCTCCCGCTCCTGCTCCTCCTCTCCCTCCTCTTCCTCCCGCATTTCCTCCGCTGCCAGCCCGGACCCCCCTTTCCCACCCCTCTGCCCCGCGGCCTCGCAGCCCCGGCTGCTGGGTGGGGGAGCCCCCGATCGGCCCCAGGGGTGGGCAGGGGGCTCGGGGACCCCCCCCGGGGCGGATCCGTGCCCCCGGCCCGAGCCCCAAACTCCGCTCCGGGGCCGCTGGGCTCTGCGGGTCCGCCTGGCAACCGGTGAGTCATCGGCGAGAAAAGCTCTGGTTGGCTGGAAATTGTTCAGCGCCTCCTCTGATTGGCTGGAATTGTGAAAGGCGCTGCGCCCTGCGGGTGTCCCCGGGAGCTGCGGAGTCCGGGCCGGAGCCTTTTCCTCTTTCTTTCTCCCCCTCTGAGAACTCTTTCCTATTTCTTTCTCTCTCTGAGATCTCTTCCCGATTTCTTTCTCTCCCTCTCTCCTCCCCATTTCTTGTTCAGTTCAATCCAAGTTCGAGCAGATCCACAGGTTGCGTTCCCATGGTTCTCATTCGCACCTTCCCTGGGGCAGAGGCGTCTCTCCCTCGCGAAATCGTAACCCATGGGCAGGGTCCCTTCCCAGCCCAATCCTTCCAAGATTTTGTTGGGGACTCGCTTCCATCTCCTCCCTCCCTCTGCTTCCAGCGAGGAAGGTGCTGGGAAATGTCCATCAAAGCCACCTTTGCCGTGTGCTCTGGGAGCCCACAGAGCTGCTGGACCTTGTCCCCTGGCCCTGCACAGCTCCTTGGGAGGCACGGCAGGAGCAGCACCCTGGGAACCTCGGGAATGCCCCTCTCGGATCCATGGCACACACTGCCAGGGGCTGGAATTCCAGTTCCCAGACAGGAAAAGATGTTCCTGCCCTTGAAGGCAAAGCTCTCAAGAAGGAGCCAAAAGCCAAGTGGAGCAAGATCTTACAGTGACATTTCACTGCCAGCCTTCATAACTTCACCCATGGTTGTTGTAGCTCCTGAATGGGGAATTAAATCAGGGCAGGGTCTTTGGTGGGAGCTGCCCTGGGTCAAGGGAGACACTGAGAGAGAAACAGAGCAGGCAAAGAGAGGCAGGAGAGAAAGGGGGACACAAACACAATCAGCTGAGAAGGTGGCACTCTGAAAATAGACCAGAACTGATGGAAAAGGAATATGACAGAAAGAAAACATTTTGCCCCTTTTATTTCCTATCAAAATACAATTTCTTCCCCTTCTCAGAAACCTCCTCCCGGTGTCATTCAGCAGGGCTGTCAGAAAGTCCTTCATTCTGGGTGGATGTTCCAGGCTGCAGCCACAAGCAAACAGGGAATGGGGATTTTCCTGCTCCTGGGGAGTTTGACATCCTCAGCTGAGGAGAGGAGGAGACACCAGAAGAAAAGGACAGCTGGGCTTCATCCTCCCACAGGAAAGAGAGGGGGGAAATCTCTCAGCCTGTCTGCAGCTGCTCCCACAGGGATGTGAGGGCTGATCCCAGAGCCCCAAGGGTCACAGTCAGGGCTGCCATCAGGGAATGCTCACCTGGTATTGAGGGGCAGTGTGGGAGCACCTGGATCTTGGGGCACCCAGCTGTCCCCCATGTTTGGAGGTGCCTGAGGAGGGCTGGGACAATGCCAGGGACATCCTGCAGTGACATCCCCCCTGTCCTGCTCTGGGTGAGCTCAGTCCCAAACCTGACCCTGATCCTGGTCTCAATCTCACTCCATGTTTAGACACACTCACAGTTCTGTATTTAATCTCATCCCAGTCCCAGACTCGTCTAGCCCTCAGACCCAATCCCAAGCCCAGCCCTAAAGCCAATCCCATGTCTAGCCTTAACCCCAATCCCAGCTCTAATCCAAATCTCAGCCCCAACTCCAAGCCCAGCCCCAATTCCAGCCCCTTCCTAAATCCTCAGCCCCAAACCAAATCCCAGGTTCAGCCCTTCTGGGGCTTTGGGGGTGTCTCTGTCCCTGTGACCCCGATGATGTTTGGGTGGGGTCCCAGCAGGGCTGAGAGGGACAGAGACCCCCCCGGCCTCGCCAGGGGTGAGAAGGTGGCAGAGCCCCCCCAGCCCCAAGCAGCCTCAGCGGTGAGAGGGACACAGAGCCCCTGGTGCCCAGCCCTGCACAGGCATTGCCTGAGGCCAGAGGGATGGAGACCCCCCGAGCATCCCCCAGGGCCAGGGGACAGAGAGCCCCGAGCATCCCCTGGGCTGAGAGGGACAGAGACTGCCCCGAGCACCCCCTGGCACAGGGGTGAGAGGGAGGGAGACCCCCCAGGCATTCCCTGGGGTGAGAATGATGGAGACCCCTGGGGAATGGCCTGGGGTGACAGGGACAGGGACACCCCTGGGGAATGGCCTGGGGTGACAGGGACAGGGACACCCCTAGGGAATGGCCTGGGGTGACAGGGACAGGGACACCCCTGGGGAATGGCCTGGGGTGACAGGGACAGGAACAACCCTCCCAAGCCCCTCCCACGCATTCCCAGGGCATGACATACAGAGATCCCTCGAGCATCCACTGAGCACTGTGTTATAAATGAGAAGCTTGACTAGGCCAATATTCAAGCAACAATCAATTTATTATTTAATATGGTAAAGCATGAGCAATACAGCACTGGGTACAGTGGGGGAAGTTTTCCCTCCAACTGCACATCCATAGTTGAGGCTTACAGGTATTTATAGGGGTACTCATCAGCTTTCTCAGCAGTTTCTATTCCCAATTTTTACTCATTAGCAGTTTCTATTTCCAATTTTTATATCACAATTCTATACACTATTGTGATTTAGTTTTTCTCAGGATATATCCCAGAAAGGAGTATCCCCAGATGGTGGTGTTTCGGTTTCCAAAAGAAACCGATCTCCCAGATGGTGAGGTCTGGCTCTCCAGATGTGGGTCCACCTTTTAATTGCAAGGACTATAAATCTCATCTAATTCCATGAGCCCCTGCAATGTCAAAATGGACCTTTGGATCCCTGGGGGCCCGCAGTGTCACAATGGGCTCTTTTGGTTCTACAGCTTCCCTATGGCCCCTCGGTTCCATGTGTCCTGCACTGTTCCATGAATCCTTAGTTCTATGGGGTCCTGTAGGGTCACAATGGTCTCCTTGGTTTCATGGTGTCCCAGTTGCCATAATTTCCATGGTATCACAACTGCCCTTGGATCCCAAGAGGCCCCATCGTGTGACAATGGCCCCTTGCTTCCATGGCGCCCTGCAGTGTCACAATGGTGCCCATGATTCCATCAGGCCCTGCAGTGTCACCATGGACAGTTGGTCCAATGACACTCCACAATGTCACCACGGCCCCTTGGTTCCACAGAGCCCCACTGTGTCACTGTGGTCCCTTTGGTTCCAAGACTCAGAAGTGCCAGAATGACCCTTTGGTTCCATCAGGCCTTGAAGGTTCAAAATGGTCTCCATGGTTTCATGAGTACCCCCTGTGTCACAAGAGACTCTTGGGTCCCTGAAGTTCTTCAGTGTCACAATGGGCCCTTGGTTCCATGAGGTTTGGCAGAGTCCCAGTTGACTCCTTGGTTCCATGAAGCCCTGCTGTGTCACAATGCCCACGGTTCCATGAGTTTCCATGGTGTCACCACGGTCTCCTTGGATCCCCAGTATCACCATGGTCTCCTTGGTACCATCCAGGCCTTGTAACAAGAGACACTGAGCCATTTTGTGCCTTAGATGAAAGGCTGCAGAACTCACGGTTGTGAGGCTGTGTCACTGATAAGAAACAAAAACCACCTGAATCTGAATGCAAAATATCATCTCAAGTACCTTCAATCCAGGCCTCGACAGAGGTAGAAAACACAAACAGAGATTCCACAGTAAATCAAAAACAGGGACTGTACTTTGAATGCAGGCAAAATGCATTCAAGTGCATTCCAATGCACTCGATATGATGGGGAGGTGATGATCCCCTATTCCAAGAGTGAACTTAAGAAGGGCTGACTATTGAAGGAACCACAGAGAACCACAATATAAGAAAAGCAGGCGGCGTAGGTAATTCTGGGATAGGCAGACCAGAAAGCAAGAGCAGATGAGCCAGTGTAGTCGCCACCAAGAAGATCACGTTCACATGCTGTGGGCAGCAACCCCATCAGGCCGTGTCACCATCCCCTGGCACAAGGGGGGTCACAATGGTTCGTTTTACTGATCTCAGAGCGCAAAGACACACAGCAGGGGACCTTCAGTATTAACCAAAACAAACGCACCTTTCATTGAGTGCCCACAGCAGATGCAACACAAGGATTAGAAAGCAGATAAAGGATAGAGAGACAGAGAAAAGGAGGGGGGGAATAGCTGCCATGAGAGAGATGAAATCCTCGTGGTCCGGCCAATAGATCTGTCTTGTCACATCGGGGAGAGTCTCAAAGCCTTTGGTTAACTCAGGGGTGTTTTATAATCTACCACCAGGAGGGGAGCAGGATGGCACATGGAGGGAACAGTGGAGAATAAATCCATTGAGAACAGGTACAGACAGCCCAGTTCTGAACAGCACAAACCGGTGCCAGCAGTGAGCGGGGCCCATTGTTTCAGGACTGGTTCCTATGGGAAACACCCCGCTCCCCATGGCAGACATCCCGCTCCAGTCAGGCCAGCACCCCTGGGTTAGAATTTGAAGGGTCTCAGTCTCAGTCCTTGGGGAGGGCTTCAAGCTCCGTCCTTGACAGCGGTTGTGAGGCACCTGAGGGATCTTTGGACCGTCTCTTACAGACAGACATCCCAACACATAAAAATAATCATGCATTTCCCCTTAAAAATAAAATTTACTGAATTAATAAAATTATAATTATTTTTCCTATACATAAAATAATTATTCTGTATTTGTACTACCAAATTTGAATATTTATATTAAAAAATCCATACCTTTTTAGCAAGCAAAAAATTTATTGGTCATTGGTTCTAAGTAACACAATTTCCTTCATTGATTTATTGACCAATGTGGCTGTTGATTTCTCCTTCTTTATGCTAATTAGTCCTATTTTAAATCTTTTGGTCATCTTTTTTATCATTTTCACAGACAGGATAAAAGGGGCCACTTTGGGGTCCAGGGAGAACTTTCTGGGGTACATTTGGGGCAGTTCTGGGTCTGGGGAGGGAATTCAGAGAAAATTTGAGGGTCTGGAGGACACTTAGGGGAGCCGGGTGGGCACTTGGAGGGGCACTCAGGGATTCCGAGGGACAGCTCGGGGTCCGGGGCAGCACTTGGGGGTCCCCGGGGGCCCTTGAAGGTCAGGGAGGGGAATTTGGGGCCCTTCGGGGTCCGGGGCAGCACTTGGGGGGCCCTGATGGGGCTCTCTGGGGCGCGGGGGGTGATGGGAGCTGTAGGCACGGGTCTAATACGGTTTAACGGGGCCGGGGAGCATCACGGGAGTTCAAAGCGCAGCTGCAATGGCTCTCGGTGGAAGCGCGGGGCATGATGGGAGATGAAGTCCTGGCTGGAAGATCGCTGGACGTGCGCCGCTGAGCATGATGGGAGCCGCAGTCCCGGAAGTGGTTCGAACGCTTTGTTTAGGGGTCTGGGAAGGTACTTGGGGGACACTTTTGCGTCCGAGCCGCGACTTGAGATCCTCGTGGTAACGTAAACGGTTCGAGAGAACTTGCGGGGATCTCGGGGAGCTCTAACCGGGCTCTTTAGGGCGTGGGGCACAGCAGGAGCTTTCGGCGCGGGACTGTGTTCTGAGGGGCTCTGGGGCCGCGGGGGAAGAGAGGAGATGAATTCCCAGAAGTGGCTGTACCGGCCATCTGTGGGGTTGGGAGCACTGGGGGGTCCGGGGACGCTTCTGGGGGGCCCCGAATGGGCGCTGGGGGGGCACTGAGGGATCCTGGAGGGTCTGAGGGACACTTAAGGGACAAAGAGGGGGCGGATCCCGGGTTTCTGTGAAGCGCGGGGCATGACGGGCGTTGTAGTCCCGGCTCCAATGGGGCTCAATCGGCCCGCGGGGCATGACGGGAGTTGTAAGCACAATGAAAATATGTCGCCCACCGTAGGCACTGCCCCCGAGGCCCCGCTCCCGGCGCTGATTGGCTGTGGGTGGTGATGGGCGGAAGCCTCGGCAAATGGGATGCGGAGGAGACCGGAACAGCCCATTCAACCTCTCCAGTCCCTCCCAGTACAGCGCAGTTCATCCTCAGTACAGACCAACTGATCCCAAGTAGATCCCAAGTAGAACCCAGTACAATCCCAGTGCCCCTCCAATACCTCCCAGGACAGCCAAGTCCCTCCCAAGACACCTGAGTTTATTCCCAGTCCCTTCCAGTTCCACCCAGTGTCATCCACAGGATGCCCCAGTGTCCCCAATCTGCTCCTCAATGGCCCCAGTGTCCCCAGTTTGTCCCAGTATCTCCCAGTATCACTCCCAGTATGTCCTGGTATGTCCCAGTCTGTATCAGTGCACCCCCACAGTCCATCCCAGTCCACACAGATTCCCCTTCAGCATTCCTCGTGTTCCCAGGTTGTTCCAGTCCTCCCCAGTGTCACTCACAGTATGTCCCAGTGTCTCCCACAGCGTTCCCAGTGTTCCCCAGTATGTCCCAGTCCTCCCCAGTGTTTCCAAGGACAGTTTAATTTCTCTCGGTGCCCATAGCAGCCAAACCCAGCAGTGGGGTCAGTGCAGTGCCCATGGCCACAGCCCCTTGCAGTGGCCCAGTGCAGCTTGGGCTGATGATCCACCCTCACAGCCGGCTCAGGGCAGCTCTGCAGTGGCTTTGGTGGCACCTGGGGCTGGCACACACCTGAGCAGTGTGTCTGTTTGCAGTGGGGAAACTCAGGAGTTTGAGATTGCTGCAAAAAGCACAAAAAAAAAAAAAAAGCACCCTCTTAGGCTGGGTGCAGCCAGCTCTCCAAGCACAGCAGCTCCCAGGGCAGTGAGGACAGACAGGATGGGGCTGGGCAATGTGGAGCAAGGTTGTCCACACTGGGTCAGAGCTCCAGGCACAGCTTCTGTGAGCAGGCCAGAGCTGCTGAGGAGAGACCCTGGGTCAATATCAATCACAGAATGCTGCAATCACCTCTGCCCTAAAGAGAAATAAAAGACACCCTTTAAAATAGGAATGTGTATTTCTTACAAGTTCTTTGAAATCTTTTTCCATAACTGGACTAGGAAAACTTTAATGACCCTCTCGGGGCTTTGGTGTTGTTTACATCAGACTCAGTGCCTGAGAGTGTCTTGAAAAAACTTCTCAAGAACTCAAAGTTAAATTTAGACTCCAAATTTTCTTGAAGTTTTAATGGGTCCCACTGAGGGACACGACTGGGAAAGTGTCCCCAGGTTCCACTACGAGCAGAACACGGGAGGCAGTGATGGCAGCTGGGCACAAGCAAGGCAAAGGTGTCTCTGTTGCTGAGC
Source organism: Agelaius phoeniceus (assembly GCF_051311805.1). NCBI lineage: Eukaryota > Metazoa > Chordata > Aves > Passeriformes > Icteridae > Agelaius > Agelaius phoeniceus. The sequence goes on from NW_027509866.1 coordinate 333,244, forward strand.
AAACCTGGATGTGGTTCAGGAATGCAAAGGACCAAGGCCTGAGCCCCAGCCCCTGGCCAGGCAGATCCTGTCCCTCCCTCATTGCTCAGGGCCGACAGCCTGCAGGGACAGAGGCGCAGGGCAGGGACACCGTAGGACAGCCTGGGCTGCACAGGGCACAGGGATGGGCAGCAGCTGCAAGACAGCCCTGACAGAGCCAACTTGGGCAGCACTTTGACCATGGCTGCTGGCCCTGGGCCTGAGGCCACGAGGGGACAAGTGACCCTTGCAGGCCTGGGGCCTCATTGCCTCCTTGTTCCTGCTCAGCAGCCTGGCAGGGGCCGCCCCATGCTCCTGCCCTTGGCATTGCCCATCCCCACATCCCAGTGCCCATCCCGGGAAGAGCCCTGAGCAATGAGGGAGAGACAGGATCTGCCTGGCCAGGGGCTGGGGCTCAGGCCTTGGCCCTTGGCATTCCTCAAACACATCCAGGTTTGCTCAGCACCAGAGATGTTAGCGTTCAAAAACACATAATCACATCAGCGATTATATGCGGTGCTTTTTATTCAAGAGCTCTGGGAATCGGGGTAGTTTCCACCCAGATCTGATTCCGACCATACATTCGAGGTGAACGTGTTTTATACTCTATCATTACATAACTTTCATGTTAATTATTAAACTTATATTGTTCTATTGTATACACAGATTTCAGCTAAACATAGCCCCCTTTAAATTTCCAACATAGTTTCTCACGATTCTTCTTATGGTTATATAATAATTATATTTAATTACTAAACAATCACCACATCTAACAATTATATCTTTTATCATACTGCTTATGCAGGTGCAGTGATCTGAGAAAACACAAAGCCCAATATTTTCAAAGACTATTTTTAACATTTTCCAGGGCTCCACTATCAGAGACACCTTTGTCTTGCTTGTCCCCAGCTGCCATCACTGCCTCCCGTGTTCTGCTTGTAGTGGAACCTGGGGACACTTTCCCAGTCGTGTCCCTCAGTGGGACCCATTAAAACTTCAAGAAAATTTGGAGTCTAAATTTAACTTTGAGTTCTTGAGAAGTTTTTTCAAGACACTCTCAGGCACTGAGTCTGATGTAAACAACACCAAAGCCCCGAGAGGGTCATTAAAGTTTTCCTAGTCCAGTTATGGAAAAAGATTTGAAAGAACTTGTAAGAAATACACATTCCTATTTTAAAGGGTGTCTTTTATTTCTCTTTAGGGCAGAGGTGATTGCAGCATTCTGTGATTGATATTGACCCAGGGTCTCTCCTCAGCAGCTCTGGCCTGCTCACAGAAGCTGTGCCTGGAGCTCTGACCCAGTGTGGACAACCTTGCTCCACATTGCCCAGCCCCATCCTGTCTGTCCTCACTGCCCTGGGAGCTGCTGTGCTTGGAGAGCTGGCTGCACCCAGCCTAAGAGGGTGCTTTTTTTTTTTTTTTTGTGCTTTTTGCAGCAATCTCAAACTCCTGAGTTTCCCCACTGCAAACAGACACACTGCTCAGGTGTGTGCCAGCCCCAGGTGCCACCAAAGCCACTGCAGAGCTGCCCTGAGCCGGCTGTGAGGGTGGATCATCAGCCCAAGCTGCACTGGGCCACTGCAAGGGGCTGTGGCCATGGGCACTGCACTGACCCCACTGCTGGGTTTGGCTGCTATGGGCACCGAGAGAAATTAAACTGTCCTTGGAAACACTGGGGAGGACTGGGACATACTGGGGAACACTGGGAACGCTGTGGGAGACACTGGGACATACTGTGAGTGACACTGGGGAGGACTGGAACAACCTGGGAACACGAGGAATGCTGAAGGGGAATCTGTGTGGACTGGGATGGACTGTGGGGGTGCACTGATACAGACTGGGACATACCAGGACATACTGGGAGTGATACTGGGAGATACTGGGACAAACTGGGGACACTGGGGCCATTGAGGAGCAGATTGGGGACACTGGGGCATCCTGTGGATGACACTGGGTGGAACTGGAAGGGACTGGGAATAAACTCAGGTGTCTTGGGAGGGACTTGGCTGTCCTGGGAGGTATTGGAGGGGCACTGGGATTGTACTGGGTTCTACTTGGGATCTACTTGGGATCAGTTGGTCTGTACTGAGGATGAACTGCGCTGTACTGGGAGGGACTGGAGAGGTTGAATGGGCTGTTCCGGTCTCCTCCGCATCCCATTTGCCGAGGCTTCCGCCCATCACCACCCACAGCCAATCAGCGCCGGGAGCGGGGCCTCGGGGGCAGTGCCTACGGTGGGCGACATATTTTCATTGTGCTTACAACTCCCGTCATGCCCCGCGGGCCGATTGAGCCCCATTGGAGCCGGGACTACAACGCCCGTCATGCCCCGCGCTTCACAGAAACCCGGGATCCGCCCCCTCTTTGTCCCTTAAGTGTCCCTCAGACCCTCCAGGATCCCTCAGTGCCCCCCCAGCGCCCATTCGGGGCCCCCCAGAAGCGTCCCCGGACCCCCCAGTGCTCCCAACCCCACAGATGGCCGGTACAGCCACTTCTGGGAATTCATCTCCTCTCTTCCCCCGCGGCCCCAGAGCCCCTCAGAACACAGTCCCGCGCCGAAAGCTCCTGCTGTGCCCCACGCCCTAAAGAGCCCGGTTAGAGCTCCCCGAGATCCCCGCAAGTTCTCTCGAACCGTTTACGTTACCACGAGGATCTCAAGTCGCGGCTCGGACGCAAAAGTGTCCCCCAAGTACCTTCCCAGACCCCTAAACAAAGCGTTCGAACCACTTCCGGGACTGCGGCTCCCATCATGCTCAGCGGCGCACGTCCAGCGATCTTCCAGCCAGGACTTCATCTCCCATCATGCCCCGCGCTTCCACCGAGAGCCATTGCAGCTGCGCTTTGAACTCCCGTGATGCTCCCCGGCCCCGTTAAACCGTATTAGACCCGTGCCTACAGCTCCCATCACCCCCCGCGCCCCAGAGAGCCCCATCAGGGCCCCCCAAGTGCTGCCCCGGACCCCGAAGGGCCCCAAATTCCCCTCCCTGACCTTCAAGGGCCCCCGGGGACCCCCAAGTGCTGCCCCGGACCCCGAGCTGTCCCTCGGAATCCCTGAGTGCCCCTCCAAGTGCCCACCCGGCTCCCCTAAGTGTCCTCCAGACCCTCAAATTTTCTCTGAATTCCCTCCCCAGACCCAGAACTGCCCCAAATGTACCCCAGAAAGTTCTCCCTGGACCCCAAAGTGGCCCCTTTTATCCTGTCTGTGAAAATGATAAAAAAGATGACCAAAAGATTTAAAATAGGACTAATTAGCATAAAGAAGGAGAAATCAACAGCCACATTGGTCAATAAATCAATGAAGGAAATTGTGTTACTTAGAACCAATGACCAATAAATTTTTTGCTTGCTAAAAAGGTATGGATTTTTTAATATAAATATTCAAATTTGGTAGTACAAATACAGAATAATTATTTTATGTATAGGAAAAATAATTATAATTTTATTAATTCAGTAAATTTTATTTTTAAGGGGAAATGCATGATTATTTTTATGTGTTGGGATGTCTGTCTGTAAGAGACGGTCCAAAGATCCCTCAGGTGCCTCACAACCGCTGTCAGGGACGGAGCTTGAAGCCCTCCCCAAGGACTGAGACTGAGACCCTTCAAATTCTAACCCAGGGGTGCTGGCCGGACTGGAGCGGGATGTCTGCCATGGGAAGCAGGATTGTGATAAATGAATTCACTGGATTCAGGCATCATACAATTATAAATTTATTATTATTATTATGGAAGCAAGACTAAGCAAAGTTCAGCGCTGGGTGGCCGGGAGTCTCTGCTGCTCTAGGCTCACACCGTTCCTATCCCCAAAGTCCACCTTTTATTGCCTTTTTCTCCCGGGTCCAGGGATGACATGGTCTGGCTTTTGCGCTTGCTCGTTCAGTTGCTAGCGGGTCTTTTTCTGCCTTCTGGTGGTCATGGGATGAAGGCTCCCAAGTCTTCCTCTTTTAACCGCTGAGTGAACTTTCCCTTATAAGGCATACCTATACAGTGGAATTTCCAGAACACGATACGATTCCTGCAAGCCTAAGCAATTCTTGCGAGTTTAGGGATTGTTATTACAGCTCTCCTCTGTGACATCTAAGTGAACTTTTCTTTACCATGGAATTCGCAAAGCACTATACGATTCCTGCAAGCCAAGCAACCATATGTGAACCATAAGTGGCTATACATTTAAAAATCAAGTGGTTTTAGCTATTTAGTTATTGCTTTGATATTGTATAATTAATTAGCTATTGATTAAATTAATGAACAAACGTATTGCTACTTATTACAAGAATGCCAAAGGGAAATAGAGAATGTGATCATGCCAGTCTTCTGGTGCAGTAGTTCAGTGACATGTACCCCTGAGAGGATGAACAATAAATTGTCTACTGATTGTAATAAGTAGCAATACGTTTGTTCATTAATTTAATCAATAGCTAAATAATTATACAATATCAGAGCAATAACTAAATAGCTAAAACCGCCTGATTTTAAATGTATAGCCACATATGGTTCACATATGGTTGCTTGGCTTGCAGGAATCGTACAGTGCTTTGGGAATTCCATGGTAAAGAAAAGTTCACCTAGAGGTCACAGAAGAGAGCTGTAATAACAATCCCTAAACTCGCAAGAATTGCTTAGGCTTGCAGGAATTGTATTGTGTTCTGGAAATTCCACTGTATAGGTATGCCTTATAAGGGAAAGTTCACTCAGTGGTTAAAAGAGGAAGACTTGGAGCCTTCATCCCACAACCACAAGAAGGCAGAAAAAGACCCCCTAGCAACTGAACGAGCAAGCGCAAAAGCCAGACCACATCATCCCTGGACCCGGGAGAAAAAGGCAATAAAAGGCGAACTTTGGGGATAGGAACGGTGTGAGCCTAGAGCAGCGGAGACTCCCGGCTGCCCAGCGCTGAACTTTGCTTATTCTTGCTTGCATAATAATGATAATAATAATAAATTTATAATTGTATGATCCTTAAATCCAGTGAATTCATTTATCACAATTTGGTGCTGTGACTCGGATCCAGAAAACAGGTTGGTTTGAGAATCCTGCGGGGGTGCCCCACCACCTGGTGGCCCTGGCCTTCTCACCCAACCCCCCATCTGGACTGACAAACCTAAATTCGAGAATAAGCAAGGAAAACACCGGTAACCCTGTAAACTTTGTGCACGAAGATCCGAGTGATGACGCAGGACGCGTGAGTATACGAGGTGAACCGCTCGGTTGGGGTTGGGATCCCGGGGCAGGGTGAATGAGACGTCCAACTCCGGACGACGTGAGAGGGACCCTCTAGTAGTGCGGTTCTCGTAGCCCGCGAGGGAGCGAGCCACGACCGAGGGGTTTTGTGTGTGTGCGTGTGTGGAGGTGCCTTGGAAGATGGGGCAGAAGAAAAGCAAGCCTTCTGATCCCATGGGGGAGGGTCCCCAGTTACCCCCAATACCTAAGGACAGTCTGTTAGGATTAATGATTAAGTATTGGGATGACTTTCCCTCCAGAAAGGGGAAGGATAAGGCAAAAATGATAAATTATTGTATGGTAGTGTGGGGAGGCAAGAATCTGGATTCAGGAAGTATATACTGGCCCGTTTTCGGATCCTTCGAGGATTGGGTCTGTCAAGCCCTGAACATTTATGTGAATTCTAAAGAGCCGGTGAACTCAGAGGAGAGTGCATATGCTAAATTATGGTTGGTAGAAAGTAATGAGCAAACAGCTAGGCTGTTCCCCCTTAAGGGAAGTCAAGGGGAGGAGGAAAAAAAGAAAACGTCTCGACGGGAGGAATATGTTCCTATTTATCCTCCCCCGTATATACCACCAGCTCCCCCTGAACCCCCCCTAAACGCACCCCCGGCATCGGCCCCTAATAGACAGCAGGTCACGGACTCCCCGGATTGCAGGAGGCGTACTCGGAGTCAGATGAGAACAGTAATTGAGGAAGGAGAGAGCAGTGGGTTGTTCCCTCTCAGAGAAATAGCATTAGGAGGACCTCAAGCTGGGATGGGGTTTGTCACTGTCCCCTTGAACTCGGGAGATGTCCGTGAGTTTAAGAAAGAGATGGGAAAATTATTAGAAGACCCTACAGGAGTAGCAGAAAGAGTGGATCAGTTCCTAGGGCCAAACATATATACTTGGGTGGAGATGCAATCCATTCTAGGCATCCTATTTACAGCAGAGGAGAGAGGGATGATTAGAAGGGCAGGAATGAAGATTTCGGACACCCAACATGTTCAAGGTCCCACAGCTGATGTGAAATGGCCCTTGCAAAACCCCAACTGGAACAATCAGGACCCCAACCATCGTGGTCATATGCAGGACTTAAGAACCATCATAATCTAGGGCATACGAGAGGCTGTGCCCCAGGGACAAAATATAAGCAAGGCATTCAAAGAGTGCCAAGGAAAAGATGAGACCCCCTACTAAATGGTTGGAAAGATATAGGATAAGTTTTCAGTTATACTCAGGGGTGGACCCAGAGATGCCAATGGGGCAAGCACTCCTTAAAACACAGTTTGTAGCCAAATCATGGGAGGATGTTTGAAAGAAATTAGAAAAGTTAAAGGATTGGCAGGACAGAGGACTTGATGAATTGCTCAGGGAGGCTCAGAAGGTATATGTTAGACGGGAGGATGAGGCACACAAAAGACAAGTTCGGATGATGGTGGCGGCAGTCAGGGAGGGACAGCGAAACAACCTTCCACCACGAGAAAGAAGTGGCATGAGGAGAGTCCCCAGGACTTAGGAGGACCCCCAACTGGAGGGAGAGAAGGAGTAGTGTGCTACTATTGTGGTGGAAAAGGGCACATAAAGAGGGAATGCCGAAAGAGGCTTAGGGATGAGAAAATGTTCCAAGAGGATTAGGGGGGTCAAGGGCTCTATCTATTGGGGACGCAAATGTCATCGGAGCCCTTGGTAAAACTTAAGGTGGGTGCCCAGCAAACCCCCACAACCTTCCTTGTAGATACAGGGGCCAAGAGATCAACAGTTCAATCTTTGCCCCCGGGATGTAAGATTTCACCTTTCACAGTACAGGTTATTGGGGCAAAAGGAGAACCCTTCAAGGCTCCTGTAATTAAAGATGTTTTAATAGAATCAGAGAAGAAAATAGGGGTAGGATCACTGCTACTGGTCCCCGAAGCCAATTACAATTTATTAGGAAGAGATGGTGGAATTAGGGATAAACATAAATGTTGAAGAAAAACAGCTGAAAGTCAGGTTGTGCCCCTTACGGGTCACTGACAAAGAGAAAATCAACCCAGAAGTCTGGCATACCCCTGATACAGCAGGAAGATTGAATATAGAGCCCTTCACAGTCAACATTCAAAACCCAGAAATCCCAGTAAGGATAAAACAATATCTGATGTCAGATGAGGGGCGAAGGGGACTAAAACCAGAGGTAGAACGGTTAATACAACAAGGGCTCTTGGAACCTTGCATGTCTCCCTTCGACACCCCCATCTTACCTGTAAAGAAACCAGACGGAAAATACCGATTAGTACATGATCTAAGGGAAATAAAGAAGAGAACCATTGCCCGGTTCCCTGTAGTAGCAAACCCCCACACATTGCTCAGTCAATTGAAACCAGATGATCACTGGTATAGTGGTATAGATTTGAAAGACGCCTTTTGGGCGTGCCCCTTGAAAGAAGAATGTAGAGATTATTTTGCATTTGAATGGGAAGATCACGATACCCACCGAAAGCAACAACTAAGGTAGACAGTGCTCCCACAGGGATTCAGAGAATCCCCGAATTTGTTTGGGCAGGCACTAGAGTAAATAATGAAATCCTATACCCCAAACCAAGGAATAACCATTGTTCAATATGTAGATGACCTTTTAATTGCTGGAAAAAGCGAGGAATCAGTTAAAGAAGAAAGCATTAAGCTTCTGAACTTTTTAAGCATCCAGGGGCTGAAGGTGTCCAAAAGTAAATTGCAATTTGTAGAAGAAGAAGTGAAGTACCTAGGACACCGACTTAGTAAAGGAACTAAAACACTAGACCCAGGGAGGGTTAAGGGAATCCTCTCCCTTCCTCCCCCAAGAAATAAGAGACAAATCAGGCAGCTATTGTGTCTTGTAGGATACTGCAGACAATGGATTGAAAACTTTAGTGGTAAAGTAAAATTTTTGTATGAAAAACTAACTGCTGAAGGTTTGATGAAATGGACTGAGAAGGATGATGAATCATTAAAACAATTAAAAGAGGAATTGGCTAATGCCCCGGTGCTAAGCCTCCCAGATGTTAGGAGACCGTTTTATTTGTTTGTTAACACTGAGGCAGGAGTAGCATTTGGGGTACTGGCTCAGGAATGGGCCGGCAGTCGAAAACCAGTAGCATTTATTTCTAAAATACTAGATCCTGTAAGTAGAGGATGGCCAACATGTTTGCAGATTATAGTGGCAACAGCCCTCTTAGTGGAAGAAGCTCTCAAAATTACCTATGGAGGAGAACTGAAAGTCTTTACCCCCCATAACATACAGGAAGTATTGCAACAAAAGGCAGAAAAATGGATAACAGACTCAAGACTTTTGAAATACGAGGGCATTTTACTGTCATCCCCTCGGTTGATACTTGAAACCACCTCTCTGCAAAACCCCGCTGAATTCTTGTTTGGAGATCCACAGGAGGATTTAACTCATGACTGCTTACATAGCATAGAAAAACAAACAAAAATTAGGCCGGACCTCGAAGAGGAAGAACTGGAAGAGAGAGAAAAGTTATTTGTGGATGGGTCCTCTAGAGTTGTTGAGGGAAAGCGAATCTCTGGGTATGCGATTGTAGGAGGTAAAAATTTGGAAATAGAATCCGGACCTTTGAGTCCTAGTTGGTCAGCCCAGGCCTGTGAGCTGTATGCAGTAGTGCGGGCTCTAAAATTCTTGGAAGCTAAGGTTGGGACCATCTACACAGACTCAAAATACGCCTTTAGAGTGGTACATACCTTTGGGAAAATTTGGGAAGAAAGAGGGTTAATAAACTCCTGAGGAAGAGAATTAATACATCAGGAACTAATTACTCAGGTACTACAAGCATTAAGAGGCCCAAAGAAAATAGCAATAGTACATGTTAAAGGACATCAAAAGGTTCTCTCCCATTTGATCAGAGGAAACAACACAGCAGACAGAGAGGCAAAGGAAGCTGCTCTCAGAAAATTCCAGGATCAGGGGATAAGGAGAACGCGAGATGATGAGAAAGTTCGTGTCCTGAGCTTTACAGCCCAGGAAAAGGAGAAATTAGACAAAATGGGAAGAAAAGAGAATGGGGGTATTCGAACATTGCCAGACGATAGGGAGGTACTGCCAAAATCTATAGCCCGAAGAATAGTGCAGCAGCTGCATGACCAGACTCATTGGGGAACCCAAGCCTTAGTAGACCAGATTACTATTAAGTACATGTGTATAGGAATTTACGATATAGCAAAACAAGTAGTTAGGGGATGTATAACATGCCAAAGAGTTAACAGACATCAGGCTCGAGAAAGGATTCCAGGAGGAAGGGAATTAGCACACCGACCTTTTTCACATGTACAAATAGATTTCACCGAGCTACCGAAAGTAGGGAGATACAAGTACTTATTGGTACTGGTAGATCATCTAACCCACTTTGTAGAAGCATATCCTACATTGTGGGCTGCTGCAAATGTGGTGATTAAAACCCTGCTGGAAGAAATAATCCCTAGGTATGGACTAGTAGAAATATTAGACTCTGATAGAGGTCCCCATTTTGCAAACAAAGTACTGAGAGAGGTAACCAGGGCCTTAGGCACTAAATGGCAATATCACACCCCTTGGCACCCTCAAAGCTCAGGGAGGGTGGAAAGGACAAATGGAGAAATCAAGAAGCAACTCACCAAGCTCATGGTAGAAACTAAAATGTCTTGGGTCAGATGTTTACCCATGGCATTGCTAAACATTAGAACCCAACCTAGGACGGATGTGGGAATCTCTTCTTTTGAAATGCTTTATGGAATGCCTTACGACTTAGAACTCCCGGGGAACCATCCTTGCATCCAAGATAGTCAAATTCAGGGTTACATACAACAGTTAATGAAACAGAGAGAGGAATTAAGATGAAAAGGGCTATTGGTACAAAGACCCCCTTTGGATATAATAATGCATAAGCTTAAACCCAGAGATAGGTCCTAATTAAGACTTGGAAAGAGACATCCCTAACACCCCAATGGGAAGGTCCCTATGTTGTCCTGTTTACCACAGAAACAGCCATCCCAACTGCTGAAAAAGGCTGGACACATGCCAGTCGAGCGAAAGGACCCATCCCTGCAGACATCCCCTGGGAGGTGACCAGTCGCCCTGGAGATCTACGGCCAACCCTTCGGAAGGCACAGGAACCTGCGCCAGCTGGTAACGTGAATGACTGAATTAGGGGACAGAGAACTATACCGATTGAGACTCTTGGTAAGAAAACCCCTACAGGAACTGGAACAGGAGTTAAAGTGCCCTCTGCCGTGGAAAACCTGGACTGAACTGATGCTTGCTCTTTCAGTAGTGGCTGAAGTGAGGCGAGAATTATTAAATTACACCGAGTATCTTAAATGTCGGGAATCTTCTTGTTGGGCATGGGTAAAAATCTTTTGCGGTGGCTGTAAAGACAAATGGTGGATTTTCCGGTCACATTTGGTGGGGAGTACATGGGTGTCTTACTTGTGATTGGGATTGGAGCAGAGCAAATCCATTAAGGGCCTTAAGAGAATTTATAAGGATCCCTGGAGAGTGGGAGATCCCTGACAGAGAAGCAGCGTCACTAGTTGAAAATCTAGAACAGAGAAGAGATTGGGCCCTGGCATGGGAATTCCAACACCAATTGCATAGGATCACATGCCAAAACCAGACAGTCATATTAACTACCTTGTGTAAGAAGGGAATCCAGGTTCCTCTGGGGTGGCAAGAGAGGCCTGATGAGTGGAATAGCACGATTTGCCGCTATTCCCGAGTCTATAAACAACAAAAACGTAGAGAACGTAGGGAAGAACGACGTAACTCTAGGAAGACAGGAGAAAGGGAATAAAAGGCAGAGGGTGGACCCTAAATAGGTGTGGGACTCAGGCCCTGTAAAGCTCGCTAGGGACGGCAGTGAGTCTGTCGTAAAATCAAAGAAATCCTTTACAGGAGACCCTTTGCCTGGAGGCCTGACAGCCTGCCCTTAGGAGTGGGGGCAGGAGTTAAGGAGAAAGCCCAAATAATGCACCCCCTGAAGACTACACCTGCTGCCGAGAAGATAATGATCCCTGCAGACCGACGCACCCGGGCTGGCAGGCGAGGCAGAGAGGTAAGGAGTAGTGGGGGAGAGCAACGGACCACAGGAACAGCGCACAGGAAAGCCCCAGGTAAAAGAGATATGAGTACAAAAGGAGAAAGAAATTTGTTGCTAGGACCCTGCCCTGCTTGGTGAGCTACCTTAATTATTATAACCCTGAGCCTCCCGGCTGCCTGGGGAAACCCTCATCAGCCTTACAAAGAGAACATGATCCCCCTAAATAAAGGGACCCTGACCCCTGACTGGTCTCAGGCCTTTTTGCAATCTACCGGATCTATGGGGAATACCACAGGTTTAAGTTTACTAACATCAGTACTGCATGACAGGCTGCCGTACGCTAGACACGAATGGAAGAAGCAGAAAACCTGGCAGCCTCAAGGAGTAGTGGGAGAACAAATTAATATTGGATGTCGAATGGCTAATGGGTCTGACCATACTAATGCAATTGCAATCAGTGTTTCCATGGGTCAGGAGGATAAACAAATAGCAGCTTGTGCATACCCAATAACACGAGACTGCTGGCAAAACTTCACATTAACTCATTGCAGAGGTGTTGTGGTTTGTACTACATTTGTGTTTGTTTGGTTTTCCCCCCACTGTTGTATTAATGGTTCTGCCCGAATGTTCCAGTAAGTGTCAATCTCTGTACCCCTCCCACGTTGTCCTGGTTACCCCAATGTATCTCGTCTGTTCCCCTCCCCTGGCCGCCTGCCTGTCACCCAGCACTCCTGCCTCTTTTTCCAGAAGCTTCTGGCTGGGGTGTTGGGTGATTGGTTCAGGGGCCAGGGCCCCACCCGCAACTGACCCCCGTTGGCTCTTTACTGTTGTCAGTCTCCAATGTATCTTTTGTACCCCTCTCCTGATTTGTTGTTCCCAACCCCGCTCATTCCCTATAAAACCTGAGGCTTTTCCTTGCCTCGGGGCTCAGACTTCAGCTCCCCGACCCATTACCTTCCCCTTCCAATAAAGCTCCCTTCCCGAGAAGCTCTGAGTCGCCCTTTCTTCAGCACCCTGCAGCTTTGGAGTTTTCTACCTGCGGCCACTTGCCCGCAAGCACAACACCGCTTGGGCACAGGGCCTGGGTTTCGCGCCTAGGCAGTGCTCGACTGGCTGGAGGCTGGCTGGACATTGCTTCTCTAGCCTGGGCATTCTTATCATCCAGCCACTGCTCCACAGAGGTAGTCTGTCTCTGGTCGAAAGATACACAGGGCCTTTCTTTTAAATTTATAATAGATACTAAAACGCACTCTTCCACTGCTGAACCTCATAATATCATCACTCCATCTGCACCACCAGTTATACTCACCCCAAAAATTTTCAAAATTGGACCTTATATAATCAGGAAAACTGGTCAACAACAAATATTATTCAATCCAGCATGGTCTCTCAAACAGGTCCAACTGCTGATGCAGACCAATGTTTCAGACATCCAGTCAGCTTGCTCTCCGTTTTTGCAAACATCCTTTGAAGGCTTGACCATTTGGCTCCGGAAACGCAGCTCTATTAAAGCAAGGAAACCTAGAGATGTGACCGGTGTTCTAGGTACAGGATTGGGAATCCTGAATAGCATTGTTTCGGAAGTACTAATGAACAAATTGGCTGCTACGACTGGAGATCTGTCCAAATTACAGCAACCCCTGAAGTCATCTCTGTTAGCTTTGGGGACACACCAGTAGATGCTGTCAAACATTTTGCCAAAGTGGGAAAGAGTGAATGTGAACGATCACAAATTGGTGATAGATGCACTCAGTGCTGCACAAAATAATGTTTCCTTAGCCCTCAGCTGTATCCAGGCACAATTGTGGATGCAGTCAGTTTCTGCCTTGATTATAAGAGAAGGTGAGGAAGGCACTTTCCCCACAGAAATTCAGAAAATAATCTGGGACAATGCCAACGATTTTGAAAGAGAATTCCAATCCTGGTGGAAACGGGTAAATTTTACCTATAATGCTATTTCAAATACAGCTACTGCTTTTGTCTTGACCATACACAATGCCTCTGTACATCTAGTTTTTCCTGTTATTGCATTAGGAATAAACCATGACGGAGCTGTTCTCTATCCTATAGAACATAGGGGATGGGCCCATCAGTTTGATGACAAATGGCAAACTGTTGATTTGGAATCTTGTATTATCCGAGAACAACTGGGGTTCATCTGTGAAGGCAATGTAATTATAGCTCAAGATATCTGTTTAGACACGGAGCAAAACATTTGTCATTTTGAGATTCGTCCTAACGAGACTTCTAAAACAGTTCTTATATACATAGGCAATGGATGTGCGTGTTTTAGAACTATTTGTGATTCTGTGCTTGTAGATGATGTTGTGGTGGATACAAAGAATCACTCAAACTTCTGTGCTTGTAACTTCACTAAGATTACAGGGTGTGATATCACTTATGAAGCTAAAGTCACCTCTCACCACCTATTACAATCCAACTACACACTGCTTCACAAGCTAATGCCCACCCTGACTGGGATGGACTTCACTCTAGTGAGACAACTGATGGTCCATCAAGACCTGATCCAAATCCTCGAGAAAATCAAGGAAAGCAGACAGAAAACCCTAGTGACTGTTCATCATGACGTAGGAAAAATACACTGGGTTATAGAGAGGGTAAAGCAAGATGGCAAGCACAGGTGGTGGGATACCCTGTTCGGGTGGTCTCCTACTACCACAGGTGTCCTAAACAGTATATGCCATCCCATTGTTGTTCTTTTGATTCTGATTGTGCTTGGTTTTATTTTGTCAGCAGTTCTATTCGTTATGAATTGGAATATGATGAAAAAGCTAAGGAAATTAGCATCTATAATTAGTGCACATAGCTTAACTGATGAGGAAACTGAGTTAACGCTTGCTAGGAAGGAACTAAAAAGATTTAATGAACAAAATGGGTAAAAAAAAAAAGGGGGGGATTGTAATAAGTAGCAATACGTTTGTTCATTAATTTAATCAATCGCTAAATAATTATACAATATCAAAGCAATAACTAAATAGCTAAAACCGCTTGATTTTTAAATGTATAGCCACATATGGTTCACATATTGTTGCTTGGCTTGCAGGAATCGTAAAGTGCTTTGGGAGTTCCATGGTAAAGATATACCTTATAAGGAAAAGTTCACTCAGAGGTCAGAGAAGAAAGCTGTAATAACAATCCCTAAACTCGAAAGAATTGCTTAGGCTTGCAGGAATCGTATCACGTTCTGAAAATTCCACTGTATAGGTATGCCTTATAAGGGAAAGTTCACTCAGCGGTTAAAGAGGAAAACTTGGACCCTTCATCCCACGACCACCAGAAGGCAGAAAAAGACCCCCTAGCAACTGAATGAGCAAGCGCAAAAGACAGACCACGTCATCCCTGGACCTGGGAGAAGAAAGCAATAAAAGGCGAACCTTGGGGATAGGAACAGTGTGAGCCTAGAGGAGCGGAGACTCCCGGCCACCCAGCGCTGAACTTCGCTTATTCTTGCTTGCATTATAATAATAATAATAAAAAAAAATTGTATGATCCTTAAATCCAGTGAACTCGTTTATCACACTAATGATGATGTACATTGCTGAGCTTTTCCTTTTGTAATTCTTTGCAGATGTGCATGATATAAATGACACAATTCCTTAAGTTGATGTCTGTGTCTTTGATAGTGACCCTGCCCACTGGAGAAACAGGGCCCCCTGTTGCCTAATTTTTTGCTGGCAAGGGAGAAACCCTCCCTCCAAAATTCCCCCCTTCCTCCTTGTTCCCCCCTTCATACCCTGAGCATGATGTGCTCTGGTCTGGGCTGTGCCCGGGGTCAGTTGGGGTCACCTGTCCTGGCTGTGTCCCCTGCCAAGCTCCCCCGCAGCCCCAGCCCCTCCCCAGCGTGGCTGGACGAGGGGCAGGACAGGCCTTGGCTGTGCTGCAGCTCAGCAAGAACAAAACCATCTCTGCATGCTCAGCGCTGTGCTCAGCACCCGGCCCAGCAGTGTCTCAGTGCCAGGGGCTGTGCCCCCAGTGCCTGCCAGGGGTTTCCATGGCAACTGCCAGGCCAGGTGACCCAGGTGTCCCCCCCAGTGCCAGTTGCCATGGAAACAGTGCCCAGCGCTGCCCCTTTCTGTCTGGCTGACCTGGCCTTTGGCCCTGGCAGTGCCCTTGGCTGCTGGTTCCTGGTGCCCGAGCGGCCAGCGCGGCATAGGGCAGGTGGCCATGGCACAGCCCCAGCAAGGGATCCCCTCTGGCTCTGGGCACTGACACCAGCCCTGAGCAAGGGGCCCAGGGCAGCTTTCCATGGCCACCAACCACCACAACAGCTCTGGGCATTGGTTGCCATGGCACCAAACCAAGGAACGGGTCCCTGTGGCCGTTGCCATGGCACCTGGTGGCACCAACGAGTGTCACTGCAATTGTACCTGGAACAGCCCCGGCACTGCTTTGTCCTCAGGGTTGCCATGGCTGCCGAGGGCAGCAACAGCTCTGCAGGCAAGTGGCCATGGAACCTGGCTGCAGAAATGGCTCCTTGGGCTGGTTTCCAAGGAAACCTGAACTGATGGGCGTTGCCATGGCACCCAAAGCCAGCAGTGGGGTCCCTGCAGTGTCCATGGCAACAGTCCCTTGCAATGGCCCGGTGCAGGTTGGGATGATGATCCACCCTCACAGCTGGCCCAGAGCAGGTCTGCAAGTGCCCCTTCCCATAGCCTGTTTGCACAGAAACACTTCCAGGGATCTCTGCATTTCCCTTCCCTCACTCTTGGGTCACTCACACACCTCCCAGCCACCCACTTGGTGCTTTGAGCTGCAAAGAGTTCAAAGCTGGTCTGTCCTTCAGGAGCTGGTCTAATTCTGCTTTCAGCCAAGTTTGGATTAATGTTTATATTAGAACTTCCTTTGTGTCTGTGATAGATGAGTAATATGATGATTGCCTCTCACAATTAATGGACTAATATAATGTGTATATGTATATATAATATAATATAATATAATATAATATAATATAATATAATATAATATAATATAATATAATATAATATAATGTTATATATAATGTATATATAAGAAAAGTTTTATAGATTTATAGTTGTACCTGCTCACGTGGTTATCAAGGGACAATGGGAGTTGGGACATCTGGGAGGGCTGGCTTGTCACTATGGCAACATCTGACCTCTAATCAGGATTTGAGGAAGAGATCTCCACCACTGGGCAGCGAAGAAGAGGTTGATGGACACAACTTTGGGAGGGGTTAAAGGGTTAAAAAGGGTAAAACCTCCATTGTGAGGGGGCTGAGCACATGGCGGGGAAAATCTTTTGCTCCCAGCGCCATAACCTTTTTTCTTTACTCAGTCTTCTGTTGTATTTTTGATAAGGTTTAATCAACCTTCCTAAACTATGGAAAGTGAATAGCTATTTCTCACAATTTTTGGGGGCTCTCCTGGGATAGACACCTCTCCCCGGTGGTGCTAGGAGTTTGCAAAAAGAAGTGCACCCACGCCACAAATTTGGTGGAGTCTTCAGATACTCCTGGGGCCACCGGTGGTTGCAGGCTGATGCTCAGAGACAGCAGGAGGCTGGATAAAGAAAAGAGAAAAGGGGTGAGCACTATTTTTTAGCCAGATAATTACTCTGTAAATCCAGTATAGGAAAGCAAACTCCAGCCAGTACTCCATACCAGACCCGTCCTGGTCCATTGGAGTTTTAGGATGCTGGGCAGTTGGAGGAAAAGGCAGGAATCATTATAAAGAGGAAAGCAGAGGTGTTTTTCCTCTGTGGACGGCGGGACACGTAGGACAGAGAAGTTTGAGAAGGGTTTTGTGGCACCGAGCCAGCGGTGGTCTCGGGGAGGCACAGCCAGCGCTGGGCTATTCTGGTAGGGAATGGCAGCACACGTAGTGGAGAGGAAAGCGAGGATTTTCCCCTGTGGCCAGTGGGACACGTGAGATGGGTTTGTGTAGGGTTTTGCAGCACTGAGCCAGCGGTGGTGTCGGGGGAGGCACGGCCAGGGCTGTGGTATCCCAGGCTGGCTGAGCAGCGATAGCCGGCGGCAGTTTTGGGGGAAGCGCCAGCGGCCAGGCACTGGTGGCACTGGCAGTGGCCGAGCTCAGTGGGGATGGCTCTTGGGCAAAACCAGCTCCAGGGTTCCTGGAGCCAAGCTGAGATTGGGCTGGAAACAGGACAACCGCCGAGAGGTTTGCTGAGGTGGGGTTACCCTGTAGTAGGCGTAACACTTCACATGCCATGGCGAGTCGGGGCGGAGCTGCTGAGCCAGGGTGGGCTGGGGACGGAAGCCCCTGGACCATAGAGTTTTTTTCGGAGGAGAGGTAAAGCTTTGTTCTAGTTTTTTCTCTCTCTTCCCCTTTTCTTCCTCTCTCCCCTTTTTCCTCTCTCTCTTCCCTTCTCCTTCCTCCTTTCCAGGTTTCCTTTTTTTTCCCCTCTCCCTTCTTAGGGAGCTGGGCTCAGTTGGGAGGGCCTGTGCTTGGAAAGGCAGGCTCTGTCGGGGGCAGACCTGTTATAGGCTGGTCATGATGGGATCATGGGTGAGTAGTGAATCCCCAAAGGAAGACGCAGAGATTGAAGAGGAACCAATGGGCATCCCTCCAGACAGCCCACTAGGAAGGAA
This sequence comes from Agelaius phoeniceus, assembly GCF_051311805.1. Taxonomy (NCBI): domain Eukaryota; kingdom Metazoa; phylum Chordata; class Aves; order Passeriformes; family Icteridae; genus Agelaius; species Agelaius phoeniceus. Next base: position 351,099 of record NW_027509866.1, read on the forward strand.
GCTAGCCCGGTGGAAATATGACCCCAACACCAAAGATAAGGACGAGAGCAAAATGGTTCAGTACTGCATGTTGGAATGGACCAGAAGGGAAATCAGGAGAGATCATGTCTACTGGCCGAGATATGGATCAGACAAAGGATGGATATGCCGAGCATTAAACATGTATGCAAGAGCTAAGGAACCATTCAATCAGGAGGAGAGTGACTGTGCTGCTTGCTGGGAAGGGGAAACCTCACCCTCGAAGGTGAGCATGTTTAAGGTAGCAGAACATACAGAGTGGGACCCGTTAGACCTGTTACCCCTCCCACTTCCAGCAGTCCCAACTGCACCTCCCCTACCCCCGATGGGCCTAGCCAGAACACCAGGAGCAGGGTAGCACAAAGAGAGGAAAGCAGATCAGAGGATGGGAGCCAAACATTGGGACTGTACCCCCTGAGGGAGGAAGCCCTGGGGGGATACAGGGACAAATTGGATTTGTAACTGTACCTCTCAGTTCTTCTGACATGGGAATGTTCAAGAAATAATTGAAAGGATTACTAGAGGACATCACTGGATTAGTGGAACAGTTAGATCAATTTCTGGGGCCCAATATTGATATGTGGGAAGAGATGCAATCGTTAATGATTATGTTGTTCATACCAGAAGAAAGACAGATGATCCGAGCAGCTGAGATATGGATATGGGAAAGGAAGCATGTGCAAGGACCTCCTGGGGATCTGAAAATGCCCATAGTGCGCCCCACCAGGACCACAACAGCACTGGGGGGAGGCAAGACATGGAAGAAGAGAGAACACTGATTACAAAAGTCATCAAAGAAGCAGCTCCCTGTAACCAAAATGCCTGTAAGGCTTTCAATGAGCAGCAAAAGAGGGAAGAAACCCCAACAGAGCGGTTAGAAAAGCTGAGGAAAAATATAAGGCAATATTCAGGAGTTGACCCTGACACAGTGACTGGACTGATCTTACTGCACAGATAAATTTTGTCATTCATGCCTGGCCAGATATACGGAGAAAATTAGAGAAGTTAGATGGTTGGCTAGAAAAGAGGTTGGAAGATCTCTTAAGGGAAGTACAGAAGGTATATGTAAAAAGGGATGAAGAGAAGGCCAAGACAAAAGCCACGGTAATGGCAACTGCCATTAGGGAAGGGAACCAGCATGCAAAGAACAACCCAGGTAAGGGAGGGGGATTCCAAGTACGGGAAGATAGAGGGGAGATGCATCTCCTTGGGACTGGGCAGAAAAAGGAGAGTTTGGGAAACAGGGGAACTTAGGACCAGTCTGCTTTTATTGTAAAGAGAGTGGGAATATTAGAAGGAATTGCCCCCAGAAGGAAAAGGATCTGAGGGTCTATGAGACTCAGCAAAAAGAAGTAGATTAGCGGTGTCAGGGGCTCTACCTCCTGGGGACAGAATACCACCAGGGGCCCTTGATAACTTTAAAAATAGATCCCCAGGAGGAAGAATTTGAATTCTTAGTAGACAAGGGGTCTGAAAGAACTTGTGTTTGTAGAATCCCAAAGGGGTGCAAAAAGGGTCAAGATACCATGCGGGTAGTAGGTGCAAAAGGGGAGGGGTTCAAGGTCTCAGTTGTAAAGGAAGTAAAGTTTGAAGGGGCAAATAATGTAGGAATTGGAGATGTTCTATTAGTTCAAGAAGCAGGATGCAATCTATTAGATTGAGATTTACAAGTGCAGTTAAGCATTCGAGTAGTCCCAGAGGAAGGAAAAATGGTGGTTAAACTTCTCGAATTAGGAGAAGAGGATGAGGGCAACATTCATGAGATGGTGTGGGCAAAACCAAAAAATTGAGGCAAATTAAACATGAAACCTATAGTAATAAAATTACTTTATGACAGCTATCCAGTCCAGGTATGACAATATCCACTCTCCCTGGAGGGGAGACGAGGACTGCAGCTGGTGATCCAGGACCTACTTGAGGACAGGACCTTAGAACCATGTATGTCCCCCCATAATACACCCATATTACCAGTAAAGAAGTCAGATGGGACTTATAGGCTTGTCCAAGATTTGAGAGAAGTGAACAAAAGAACAGTGAATCGGTACCCAGTAGTGCTTAACCCCTCAACACGACTGAGTAATATCCCCCCAGCACACCACTGGTTTATCGTTATACACCTAAAAGATATTTTTTGGGCATGTCCACTGGCAGGGGAAAGTAGGGATATATTTACTTTTGAATGGGAGGACCCTGATTCTGGGAGGAGGCAACAGCTTTGGTGGACTGGGTTACCCCAAAGGTTTTCCGAATCCCCAAACCTCTTCAGTCAAGCCCTAGGAGAAGTACTACAACTCTTCTCCATTAAACCTGAGATGAAGCTCATCCAATATGTAAATGATTTCCTTTTCTCAGGACAGGAAGAAAAAGAAGTTTGGGAATCTTCCATAGCATTGTTAAATTTTCTGGGGGACCAAGGACTTCAGGTATCAAAAGGGAAACTCAAATTTGTAGAGAGAGAAGTAAAATATCAAGGATATGTGATTTGTCAAGGGAGCTGGCGGCTGAACCCTGAGAGAATCATGGGCATAGTCTCACTCCCATGGCCAAAAACTAAGAGGGAAGTCAGAAGGTTTTTAGGCCTGTTGGGGTATTGTAGGCTATGGATTGAAGGATACACGCAGGCCATCCAGTTCTTGTATGAAAAGTTAGCAGAAGAAGAGATTAGGTGGGAAAAAGACGATGAACAAAAGTTTGAAGCTTTAAAGCAAAAATCAGTCAGTGCATTGGCACAGAGTCTTCCTGCCTTAGACAAACCCTTCTGTCTGTTTGTGGATATAGAAAAAGGAGTAGCACATGGAGTGTTAGCCCAGGACTGGGGAGGATCCAGGAAACCAGTGGCCTATTTATCAAAACTGCTAGACCCTGTCAGCCAGGGGTGGCCAACCTGCATTCAGGCTGTGGCAGTGACTGCCCTACTCATAGCAGAAAGCAAAAAATTACCCTTTGGGGGAAAATTGAAGATATATATCCCAAACTCAGTAAGGAGTATCCTGAGCCAAAAGGCTGAGAAATGGCTCACTGATTCCCGAGTGCTAAAGCATGAAGCGATCTTAATAGATAATGGTTTAGAGCTGATCATGAGTAACCAACTCAACCCTGCCCAGTTTTTGTATGGAGAACGAGATAAGGAACTAATACATAATTGCCTAGAGGTTATAAACTACCAAACTAAAGGAAGAGAGGACCTAACAGATCAACCACTCCAAGGTGGAAAACGATTGTACATCGATGGATCTTCACGGGTAATAAAGGGGCACAGGGTATTGGGGTATGGTATAGTGTGTGAAGGGTTGGTGGCCACAGAAGAGGGAAAGTTACCTTCCAACTGGTCAGCCCAAGGTGTGAGTTGTATGCCCTAAAATGAGCTCTGGAAATATTGGCACAGAAAAGGAGAACAATATATACAGGAATCAAAATGCACTTTTGGAGTAGTGCATACCTTTGGAAAAATTTGGGAAGAGAGGGGGCTAATAAATTCAAAGGGAAAGTGACTAATTCATGAAAAATTTGTCTTAGAAGAGTTAGAAACCTTACCATTACCAGAGGAAGTAGTGGTGGTATATGTTAAAGGACATCAAAAAGGGAGCAAGGGAAAAATTTAGCCAATTTAGAAGCTAAAAATGCAACTGAATCAGAGACAGATAATTAATAATAATATTAACTCCCATGAGAGAAATGCAAAAAGTCCCTGTATTCAGTGGGACAGAAGAGGAAGAACACCTTAAAATAGGAGCCAAGAAAGATAACAAAGGGAAATGAGCAGATGGAAGGAAATAATAATAAACCCCTTGCCAAGAAAATGCTAGAAGGCATACATGGAACAACACATTGGGGTACACAAGTGCTCAGTGATCAATTTCTAAGGGACTGGGGATGCACAGGAATTTTCAGAATAGCTAAGCAAGTAACTGAACAGGGTGTGATATGTCAACAAGTGAATAAGAAGATCATGAGGAAAACACCCAGAGGAGGGCGAGAACTAACCTTACAGCCCTTCCAAAACATCCAAGGAGACTTTACTGAGCTTCCCCAGGTACAACGGTGGAAGTTTTTGCCAGTGATAGTAGATCACTTGACTCATTGGGTAGAGGTGGTACCCACTGTGAAAGCCAATGCCAGTGTTGTGAGTAAAACACTTCTAGAATCAATCATTCCCTGATATGGGATAGCAAACAGGATTGATTTAGACTGGGGAACTCATTTCACATCGAAGATGTTGCAGAAAATTTTTCAGGCCCTGGGAGTAAAATGGGAATTACATACTCCATGGCATCCACAGAGTTCCAGTCAGGTTGAGAGAATGAATCAAACTCTTAAAAGAGCTCAAGTTAACATAATGATTGAAACCTGAATGTCACGGATAAAATGTCTCCCTTTGGCCTTATTAAGAATTAGAACCAAACCCCAGTCAGATCTGGGGGTCTCACCCTATGAAATGATGTTTGGGTTTCCCTTCCTGACCTCACCCCAGAAGGCTGTCACCTATGAGGAAGGGGAAGCCAATGCCAAGAAATAAGTGATGTCTATAGCACAAACTTTAAAAGGGCTAAGACATAAAGGGGCAATTCCTCAAACTACCACTCTGGATTTCAGAATCCATAATATTAATCCTGGGGATTGGGTGATGATTAAGCCATGGAGAGATCAGCCTCTAACTCCTCAGTGGGAAGGTCCCTTTCAGGTACTGCTCACCACCGAATCGGCCGTGCAAGCTGCAGAGTGGGGATGGACTCATGGCAACAGAGTCAAAAGCCCAGGAGAAGAACCCAAAGAGTGGACTGTAACATCCAGGCTGGGTGAAACAAGATTGACTCTCAAGCAGAGACTGAGAGACAACCAGAAAAACACCAAGATGCCCAAAAAGCAGAGTCAAGCCTCCACCAACCAGCTCGAGAACTGTCTTGCTGTTTTCATGGGTGAGAATTACCAGCATCTGTTGAGGGGAAACACACAAGGGACTGTAAAAGGTAATGGGACAGCTTCTTTAAGAAAATAAAACAAAGGAAGGAGGGCAAGGCCGGGTTGGCCCCTTTGTTTGCTACCAAGAAGGCTCCATAGCCCTGCTGTGGATAGCAACCCCGTAGGCATGGTAAGATAGGGACAAAAGGCCATACCAGACCTCTGTAATTCCTCAGTTGTCTTTTAATTCAACAGGGACTGGAGGGCAGGACCGAGTTGGCCTCTGTACTCACCCCTAAGATGCACCAACTATGGGTAGCAGCCACATAGGCACAGTAGATGGGAGTCAAAACCATACTGGACCTCTGGGATGCCCTTTTGTCCATTCCAAATAAGTGTGTCTAAGGAAAACCTGAGATTTTGTCTTTTGTTCCCACTGTCCTTGTCCACATCAACAGATGCTGGTATGATTCATTCAAGAGACAAAGAAAATTTTTTACTTAACTGTTTGAGCAAAATGACTTATAGAAAAAGAAAAAGGGGGCTTGTTATAGATGAGTAATCCTATGGTTAACTCTCACAATTAAGGGCTGGATATTAAATACAAGTTAGGAGAAGTTTTGTAGCTGTATAGTTATCCTTCCCCTCCCCCTTGCATTGCTATCAGAGGATGGCCTCAGTAGTTGGGGCATTTGGGAGGGTTGGCTTGTTCCTATGGCAGCACCTGACTGTGGTGTTTGGGTTTGGGTTCTAATTCTGATGTTCACAAGGGTTCTTGGATGAGGGAAGAGATGAGAATGTTGACTCCATTTTTCAGAAAGTTTATTTATTATTTTATGATATATATTACATTAAAACTATACTAAAAGAATAGAAGAAAAGATTTCATCAGAAGGCTAGCTAAGCTAAGAATAGAACGGAATGATAACAAAAGCTTCTGTCTCAGACAGAGTCCAAGCCAGCTGACCATGATTGGCCATTAATTAGAAAGAACTCTATGAGACCAATCACAGATCCACCTGTTGCATTCCACAGCAGCAGATAACCATTGTTTACATTTTGTTCCTGAGGCCTCTCAGCTTCTCAGGAGGAAAAATCCTAAAGAAAGGATTTTTCATGAAAAGATGTCTGTGACACCTGACCTCCAATCAAGGTGTGAGACAGTGATCTCCACCACTGGACAGTGAAGAAGGAGTCGATTGACAAGACTTTGGGAGGGGCCAGAGGTATAAAAGACAGAACATCTATTTTGTAAATGAGCACACCCTGACTGAATCCTTTGCTCCTGGTACTGTGTTATTTTCTTTATTCAGTCTTCTGTTGTATTTTGATAAGATCTTAATATTTAAAATTTTTGAAAGTGAAAATTGTTTCTCACATGAGGTTGGGGAATGTGGGGCAAGGTTGTCCACACTGGGTCAACTCTCAAGGTAAAACTTCTCTGACATGGTGAGACCTCCTTAGGAGCGGCCCTACATCAATATAAATCACAGAAAGCTGCAATCAGCTCTTCTCTAAAGAGAATAGTAATAAAATACACTGTTTAAAATAGGATTACTTATTTCTTAGAAGCTCATTGAAATATTTCTTCACAACTGTAAAAGGAAATCTGCCTAATAAACACTCCAGAGCTGAGGGAAATCAAGGCAGAGCCATGGTGTGTCAGGACTTGCTTGACCCTAATGAGCCCCATGGTGCATTTGGAGCTGAGCCCTGGAACCTCAGGGCCTGAGATTGCACAAACCTTTCCAGGAGTCAAAGTCAGAGGAAAAACTCAGAGTATCTCAAAGCATGAATGGGTCCCTCTGAGGTCCATCCCCAATACAACCTCCTCCTGGACTCCTTGGAGGGGAGAACTGGAGGCCAGAATTGGAAAAAACACCTCTCAGAGATTCAGAGTGGAAAGGAACATCCAAAGAACCTTAAAAACCTTGAGTATCTGAAAGTATTAATGAGCCCCACTGAGTGTCAGTACAAAGCTCTCAGGGGACTCGTTAAAGCAGATAATTGACACCATGATTACACAAACCTCTCACAGAGTCTGTATCAAAAGGGCAACACCAAATACTTTAAAATAACTGAAGTACCTTGAAGCATTAATGAGCCCACTGAGTGTCATTACTGATAAAGGCTCTCAAGGGACTAATTAACGTAGATAACTGGGGGCTGTGACTGCACAATCTTTCTCATAGAGTCTGTATCAAAAGGGAAACACCAAGTACCTTAAAAACTGGAGTACCCTGAAGCATTAATGAGCCCCACTGAGTGTTGTTACTGACAAAGCCTCTCCAGGGACTAATTACAGCAGATAATTGGAGGCCATCATTGCAGGAACCTCTCAGAGACTCCAAGGCTAAAGCCAAAGCCAAAGTCCTTTGAAAAACCTGAAGTCCCTGCAGGGAGCATGAAGGAGCCCCCAGGGCCATTGCTGAGCAAGGCTCCCCAGGGACTCCTTGCAGCAGATCCTTGAGGCCACTGGGATGTGGGCTAGGGGGGGATGCTGAGGGCAGCACAAGGGGCTGACAGTGCCCAGCCTGGCTGGGGCTGTGCCAGGAGGCCCCAGGGCCTCAGGACAAGGTGTCTCCTCCCAGCCCTTGGTGGCACAGACCCTGCTGAGCCCCAGGGCACCAAGACTTGGCTTCTCTTTGTCCCCACCTGTCATCACTGCCTGCAGTTCTCTGCTCTGCCTGGGGCCTGGGGACACTTGCTCAGTTGTGTCCCTCTCTGGGACCCATTAAAAGTCCAAGAAAGTTTGGAGTTGGATTCTGCCTTGGAGTTCTGCAGAGGTTTCTTCAGCTCCCTCTCAGGGACTGATGTCAAGGGCCTGAGCACAAAGCCCCAGAGGCTGATTAAAGTCCTTGTGCTGTGTCTGTGCTGCTGAGCTGGGCTGGGCTCCTGGCACAGAGGCAGCTCCTGCTCACCAAGAAGAGCTTCAAAAGCACATTTCTCTGGATGAGCAGCTCTTGTGCCAGCCCAGCAGGGCTGGGGCACTGCCTGCAGCCAGCCTGGGCACAGCCCAGAGGCACAGAGAGCTTCAATCAGTCAGGGCTGGGCAGGGGCTGAGAAGGGCCTGGGGCACAATCACTGCCAGCCCTTGGCACAGGAACCTCTGGCTGCAGGACAATGCAGCTGCAGCTCCTGGAGCCATCTCCTCAAGCTGGAACATGCCAATGCCTGCAGAGCCTGTGAGTGCATTCTCTGCTTGTCTCTTGTGCAGAGCAGCCAGGGGTGCCCAGGGCTGTCCTGCAGAGCAGGGTCCTGCAGCCCAGGGCACTGTGCTGGGGCAGGGACTCTGCTGCCTGCCAGGGACAGCTCTCAGCCAGCCCTGGCAGCTGCTCCCAGCACTGGGGGACAAGATCTGGGTGGCAGGAGACAGCTGGTGAGGCTTGGAAGTGTTCTCCTTGTGTGGGGAGGATGCTGCATTGTTCAGGACTGCTCCCAGCATGACATTTAACTGCAGAATTTAGATTATATAGGGAGCACAGCGAGTCAGGGGCTGCATAAAAGGGGATATCCTGCTTTTTTATTCTGCTCTGGCTTGGAAATTGCACATAGATATTCATCTCTCAGATCAGGTTGAGAAAAATAAAAAACATTCTCTCGGATCTGAATAAACAAGGCAGCAACAGCAATCACCACAGGACCCCTTAGAGGCTGCATCAGTGACGCTTTTCCAGCCTCCTCAGGGTTCCTCTGACATTGCCATCAGAACCTGCAGAGCCAGAGCTGCTCCTGGGCAGTGCCTGAGCTGGGAGGGCTCTGCAGGGCAGAGCTGAGCCCCCAGGGCTGGGCTGGGCTCTGGCAGCACTGGCAGGGCCCAGCCCTGGGCACAGGGAAGCAGCTGCTGGCAGGGACAGCTCCAGGCAGCAGAGCCCTGGGCAGGCAGTGGGGGGAAAGTGCCCCCAAGCTGTGCTGGGATATTTCAAGTCCTCTCCAAACTCAACTATTCCATAATTACTTTTTTACAGATCCCCGTGCATAGACAGCACAAATGTCCAACAGCAGCTCCATCAGACACTTCCTCCTGCTGGCATTGGCAGAAACACGGCAGCTGCAGCTCCTGCACTTCTGCCTCTTGCTGGGCATCTCCCTGGCTGCCCTCCTGGGCAACGGCCTCATCATCAGCGCCGTAGCCTGCGGCCACCACCTGCACACGCCCATGTTCTTCTTCCTGCTCAACCTGGCCCTCGCTGACCTGGGCTCCATCTGCACCACTGTCCCCAAAGCCATGCACAATTCCCTCTGGGATACCAGCAACATCTCCTACACTGGATGTGCTGCACAGGGCTTTTTCTTTCTCTTCTTCATCTCAGCAGAGCTTTCCCTCCTGACCATCATGTGCTACGACCGCTACGTGTCCATCTGCAAACCCCTGCACTACGGGACCCTCCTGGGCAGCAGAGCTTGTGCCCACATGGCAGCAGCTGCCTGGGCCAGTGCCTTTCTCAATGCTCTCATGCACACGGCCAATACATTTTCCCTGCCCCTGAGCCATGGCAATGCCCTGGGCCAGTTCTTCTGTGAAATCCCCAAGATCCTCAAGCTCTCCTGCTCCAAATCCTATCTCAGGGAACTGGGGCTTCTTGCTGTTACTGTGTGTTTAAATTTTGGTTGTTTTGTGTTCATTGTTTTCTCCTATGTGCAGATCTTCAGGGCTGTGCTGAGGATCCCCTCTGAGCAGGGACAGCACAAAGCCTTTTCCACCTGCCTTCCTCACCTGGCCGTGGTCTCTTTGTTTCTCAGCACTGGCATATTTTCCTACCTGAAGCCCCCCTCCATGTCCTCCCCATCCCTGAATCTGGCCCTGTCAGTTCTGTACTTGGTGGTGCCTCCAGCCCTGAACCCCCTCATCTACAGCCTGAGGAACCAGGAGCTCAAGGCTGAAGTGAGGAGACTGATGACTGGATGCTTTCAGGAACATTAAACTTCTGGAGAATTTCTGCAAATCATTTGTAATAAAGTTATCTGTGATCCTTCTTGTTGATTTAATTTTGGAGGTTCTTTTCCTTTGTTTTAGTATTATTGTCCACAAAGAAATGTCATTGTTTGTGCCATTTCTCATTTTGTTTCTCTCCACCTTCCCTGGGGCCACAGACTGTGTCAATGAGGGGCTGTGCTCTTTGTGACTTTAAAGGAACTAAAAGATCTCCCAGCAGAGTTTTCTGCAGAGATGCCCTTTTGTTGCCTTCTCTGGAGCTGCGGCAGCAATGTCTGTGTGCAGAGCTGGGGCAGATCAGTGCTGGCCCAGCAGCTGTGCCCAGCAGCAGCAGCAGCAGCACTTGGTGTTGCCAGTGCTGCTGCCGTGGCCCTGCCCCGCTGCCCTGTTGGCCCTGGTGTTGCTGCAGGGCCTGAGTGCTCTCGGGGCCGGGCACAGCCCTGGGGGTGGCAGTGCCGGGGCTGCAGCAGGGACAGGCCATGGGCACTGCTGGGGCAGCGCTGACACCTCAGGCCAGGCCCTGGGGGCTCCAGGCTCCTTGCCCAGGCTCTCTCAAGAACACGGCCAGGCCAATGCTCAGCACAGAAACCCCCGTCAGCAGCCCCAGGCTGGCCGTGGGCAGGCTGGGGGCAAACAGCATGGCTGGGGCTCTGCAAGGGCCCTGGGCCAGACGGGAAGGAGCAGCAGAGCAGGGGCTGATCCATGCCCCGTGCGCTGCACAGCCCAGGGCAGCGTCCCAGAGCGTCCTCATGCAGCTGCCAACAACATCCCCCCTCTGCAGCCCTGGCCTCTCCCCCAGCTCACACAGGTGCCCCATCCTTGCAGGCACAGACACGGCAGCACTGCCTCAGCAGCCCCTGTTTGCATTGCACACAGCAGGGGCAGCACCCCCATGCTGTTGCTGTGGGGACATGAACCTGAGGGAGCACAAATGCCATCAGCCCCTGGGGCCAGCAAGGCATGGGGGACACCAGGGAAACCACTCAGCTTTGTCCTGGCCTCTGCACTCAGCCAGAAAGTTTGTTCCCATCAGCTGGGAGTTCCCTGTGCCACTGCAGATGCTGTTGCTCAGAGCCAGGGCTGCTGGGTACCCACCCCCAAACTGCCCTGAGTATTTCCTTGGCTTCACCTTTGCTTTCTCCACTCTTCCTGCTTCAAAAGTTTTCCAATTGCCCAGCCCTCTTCCCTGCCCTGCAAACAGCCCATCCCTGTTTGACCTTTCCTCTCTGGCCCCACTCCCCATTGCAGTTCCTGACTTGGCACCATGGGAACGTCCCTTGGGCAGCAGGATCATCCTACAAGAGCTGCAGGAATTGTCTGCAGGCTCCTGCAGTGCCTGCTGATGCTCCCTTGCCAGGTGCACCCCAGGCCAGGGGGGCACATCTGGGCTGCTGTGTCTGGCTCTGGGGCTCCCTGTTCTGGGCAATGAGGAGGAGCTGCAGAGGCTCTGCAGGACTGACAGGATGGGCTTTGGGGCTGCCAGGAGAAGCTGAGGGACCTGGGCTGCTGGAGCTTCTGAAGAGGAGGCCCAGGGCTCATCCCGCAACTGCTCCAAGGTGGTTTCAGAGAATCCCAGAATCTGCAAGGTTGGTAAAGACCTTGGAGATCATCAAGTCCAACCTGTGCCCTGACACTGCCTTTTGTCCCCTGAGCCTCCTCTTCTCCAGGATAAACAACCCCAGAAGTTCCCTCAGCCACTCCTCACAGGTCTTGTGCTCCAGACCCCTCCCAGCCTTGTTGCTCTTCTCTGGACACGCTCCAGCCCTTCCAAGTCCTTCCTAAATTGGGGGGCCCAGAACTGGACACAGCACTCGAAGTGCTGCCCAACCAGTGCTGAGCACAGGGGAAGAATCCCTGCCCTGCTCCTGCTGGCCACACCATTCCTGATCCAGGCCAGGAGCCATTGGCCTTCTTGGCCATCTGGGCACACTGCTGCCTCATGTCCAGCCTGCTGTCCATCAGTCCCTGCAGGTCCCTTTCTGCCTGGCTGCTCTCCAGCCACTCTGTCCCCAGCCTGTAGAGCTGCAGGGGTTGTTGTGTCCAAAGTTTAGGACCCGGCCCTTGGACTTGTTAAACCTCACCTTGTTGGATTTGGGCCCTGGATCCAGCCTTTCCAGGACCCTGTGCAGAGCCCTCCTACCCTCCAGCAGATCCACCACCCAACTTGATGTCACCCCAGTTCCATGAGGCCCCAGAGTGTCCCATTGCTCTCCATCACTCCATGAGGCCTCCCAGTGTCACAATGTCCCTTTGGTTCCACTGGATCCCCTTGGTGTCACAAAGTCCCTTGGATCCTTGGGCCCTGCAGTGTTACAATGGCACCGTGGTCCCCCAAGGCCCTGCAGAGTCACAGTGGATCCTTGGTTCCATGAGGTCTGGCAGTGCAGCAATGCTCTCCTCGGTTCCACAGTGTCACAATGGCCTCTTGGTCCCAAGGCCCACCACAGTGTCAAACATGTTTCCTTCATTTCAGGAGTACCTGAGGAGCAGCCCTGGCCCCTTTGTTCCATGGGTCCCTGCAGTGTCACAATGGCCCCATCGTGACACCAGGTCCTGCTCTGTCACAATGCTTTGCATGGTTCTACAAGGCCCTGCAGGGTCACAGTGGCCTCTTGGTTCCAGGAGGCCTCAGAGTGCCACCATGAATTCCTTGGTGCTGCAGTGTCACAATGGAGCCCTGGTGACACAAGATCCTGCTGTGTCCCCAGGAACCCTTGGTTCCATGTGGCACCACAGTGTCACAATTGTTCCCTCGGTTTCCAGAGTCCTTGCAATGGAGCAATGGCCCCTTGATTCCATTGTCCCCAGGCTCTCCCAAGGGTCTCCTTGGTTCCACAGTGGCACAATGGCCCCTTGCTTCCCCATGGCCCTGCAGGGTCACAATCATCAGAGAATCAACCAGGCTGGAAAAGACCTTGGAGAGCATTAAGTCCAGCCTAGGACCCAACACCACCTTGTCACCCAAGCCATGGCCATGAGTGCCACATCCAGTCTTTCCTTAAACACTTCCAGGGATGGTGACTCACCCACCTCCCTGGACAGCCCATTCCAATGCCCAATCACCCTTGGTGTGACGAATATTTCCTAATGTCCAGCCTAAACTTTACCTGGTGCAGCTGAAGGCTGTGTCCTCTTCTCCTGTCACTGTTCCCTGGGAAAAGAGCCTGACCCACACCTGGCTGCACCCTCCTGTCAGGGAGTTGTAGAGAGTGATGAGGTCTCCCCTGAGCCTCCTCTTCTCCAGGATAAGCAACCCCAGCTCCCTCAGCTGCTCCTCACAGGACTTCTGCTTCAGACCACTGACCAGCCTTGTTGCCCTTCTCTGGACATGCTCCAGCCCCTCTGTGTCCTTCCTAAATTGGGGGGCCCAGAACTGGACACAGCACTCGAGGTGCTGCCCAACCAGTGCTGAGCACAGGGGAAGAATCATTGCCCTGCTCCTGCTGGCCACACCATTCCTGATCCATACGAGTGCCAGGGGTTGGATGAGGGAAATGGTGGAGAGGGGGTGGGGACAAAGTGTGATTGATTGTCAGCCATAAAGGGTCTTGATTTTCATATCTATTCAGACTGAATTAAGAGGTACTGGGTGTCAATATCAATTAGACATTGCTGATATCAAACTATAAACAGGAAAAGAAAACAGGACAAAGCAGTTGTCTCTGTTTTTTTCTTTCCAATATAGCAGATTCACATTGAAAACACTTCTGAAATTTGTCTAATTAACCAGAGAAGAATTGAAAACTTCAATTATTCCTAAGGGTTTGTGTTGTTTGGGTGTTTCGAACAAATATTTTTGATCCTTTTTCACTGAATTCCTGAACTGAAGGACTCAAGAAAGAAGAGGCCTCTGAAGTAGTAGAATTCATGATCAGCAACCTCCAAGTGGCTGAGGATCCATCCCCATCAGAGCATCAATGAACAGAAATGAGCACAGCTTTGTGGCTGCCCCAGCTTTGGCATGGGCCCTGGGCCTGGAGCAGGAGCAGCTCTTGAGGGCCCCAAGGCCGGGGCTCTTGTGCTGCTCTGGGCAGATGGGATGGCAGCAGGGGCTGCAGAGCTCTCAGCACCTCAGGCCGAGGGGAGCAGGGCAGCCAGGGAGCCTCCTTTGGCCTTGGCCAAGCACCTTCCCCCATGGCTGGGGCTGAGTCCTGTGGCAGCTGCAGCTGCTGCTGTGCCCTTGGCAGGGGCTGAGGCCATGGGGCCAGTGCCCAGAGCAGCCTGGCCTGAGCAGAGCTGTGGGGCCAGAGCCGGCTGGGCTGGGCTGGGCTCAGAGAGGCCCTTGGTGCTGCCCAGAGCTCAGGGCAGCTGGCAGAGCTTGCAGGGAGCTGGGCCGGGCTCAGAGAGCCTGGCCCAGAAACCATCAGTGTCCATCTCAGCCTGGCTGAGCGTGCAGGGGCAGGACTCAGGCCAGGCCTTGTGGGGCAGGGCCAGTGCCTGTGCAAGGCATTGCAAACAGGCAAGTGGCCCAGAGAGGAGGCTGCTCTGTGCCCTTGGTGGCAGGGACAGAGCAGGGAGGGGGCCCAGGACATTTGTCAGTGCCAGCCTCTGTGCCCAGCCCTCGGCAGCCCTGGCTGCTGAGCCCAGCTTTGGCCTGGGCTGGGTTTGGCTGTGGCCCAGCTCCATCCTCCTGCGGGGCTCAGGGCCTGTTCCCAGCCATGGCCAGCCCTGGCTGCCTCTCTGCTGGCCCAGAGGCCGGCAGAGCCCGGGGCAGGGCTGTCTGTGCAGCCCCACAGGTGCCACGGGCTCTGCAGGAGCTGGCAGAGGCTGCCCAGCAGGGAGGCCATGGGGCACAGAGCCCCAAGGCTGCTGTGGGCACCACGGCACAGGGGCCGTTCCCAGCCGCAATGCTCCTGGCCTGGGCTGGGCCTGCACAGGGGCTGGGCCATCATGGCTGGGCCAGCGCAGGGCCACAAAGGGGCTACGCAGCCGCTGCCAGGGCTGACAGCAAGGCCAGGCACACACAAGCAATTGCTGAGCATGGCCTGCGCTGGCCAGGCCTGACTGTGCCAAAGGCAGAGCTCAGCTGCCCTTGGGGGCTGCAGCAACACTCCAGAGCCCAAAGAGCCTCCATGGCTGGGCTGGAGACCAAGGCTGCAGGAGGGAAATGCAGGGCTGCTGCGGGATGGGGAGGCCATTGAATTCCAGCACACACCTCAGCTCTCTGATGATCCCAGCACCATGCTGGGCCCTGTTTCAGACTGGAGCAGAGCAGATGTTGATGGCACAGGAGCCCTGCGGGGCTGTCAGGGACCTGCAGCTTGCAAGGTGCTCTGCTCTCCCTCAGGTGCTCTCAGAGAGATCCAATCCCATCTGGGCACCTCATGGCACAAGTGGCACTGCCTGTTCATGAGCACACAACTCATGTCTGCCTAGAAAGGGGCACAGGTTTTAATTCCTTTAAGTTTCATAATAAAAAAGCAAATCTTTATTATCTGGGTCACTTCAGTATTTTAAGAAATGGCAATGTTTTCCCACCAGGAACAGGAATTTCCTGGATCTACTGGATCCTTCTACTGATGGCAAGGGAAGAAATACAGATCTTCCCCTCTTCCTTTGCCACTGACATTCACTCTAATATTTAATGACCCCCTTCCTTGAGGTGTTTCCAACTTTCCTGTTTAAATGGCCGTGTCTAAGGACATCTCTTCACTGGATCAGCTGGATCTATGTCCTTCCTTCTGCTCTCAGATTTCCTCCTCCAGATGCTCTCTGGTCATTTGAGCGCCTCTCAGCTGACTGGTTTCATGCTTTGAACTTCGGGGAGTGGCCAAATCTTTCAAGTTAAAAAAAACCCCATGAATTGAGTATCTCACTGTGGTTATACCTATCACAGAATTTCCATTTCTTATGGTTTTGCTTAAAAACTATTCCTGTTCAGAAAGCCGTTGGGGATGGTGGACATGTCAGATGCTGCTGGGACATCCCAGAGAGCTGAGGGAAGAGCTGTGATGGTTATTAAACTGTTCAAATGTTCAACTTGTCTTTGTTGGCAAGAAACCTTTCTGTGCCTCTGAGTGTCACCAGGCCCTGAGCCCAAAGGACACAAACCTGATGAGTTGTGGCTCTCACTGCAGGGGCTGCACTTGAACCTTGGCTCTGCACAGGAGAGCTCTTCATGCCCTTTCTCTCTTTTCCTCCCTCTGGGCATGGAGGGAGCTCCTGACTTCAGCGTGTGACTCGTGTGTGCAAAGAGCAAATCTGGGCAGAATCGGGGCAGGGAGGGCTTGGGGGGACCTTGGGATCTGTGCTGGGCACAGAAGGTGTTTTCCACTGCTCTGAGACTGTCTGCAGTGCAAAGTGGATTTAATATCCAGCAGAGGAATGACTTTTGCATTTGATGGATCTGTGCCTTCCCTTGGCTTTGTTGGATGACAAGAAATGAACATCCCTCTGTGTCTCAGGCAGCTCCTTCTCCAAGGAAAGCAGGTGGGAGTAGAAGCCAAGGAGCTGAAAGCTGCAGGTGCAGCCTGGGCTGGAGGGAGCTCAGATTTGCACAAGGCTGCTCTGAGTGCCAGGGCTTGGATGGGGGAAATGGTGCGGTGGGGGTAGGGACAGAGTCTGATTGATTTTCAGCCATGAAGGGTCTTGATTTTCATATCTATTCAAACAGGAGGAGGTACTTGGATTCAGTATCAATTGGAGACTGCACATATCGATTTATAAAAGGAAAAAATCCTTAACAGGACTTAAAAATGTTTTCTCACTGTCTTTTTAAATATCATGTATTCAATTTGAATACACTACTGAGATCTACTTAACCACAAAGGATTTGAAAATTAAAATCAAATGATTCCCAGAGGCTTGGCTTGTTCAGGTGTTCTGAATGTTCATGAGCCCTGGGACACTGAATTCCTGCACTGAAGAGCTGAAGGCTGAACAAGCCTCTGGAGCAGTGAAATTCAGCAGCAGCCTCCAAGTTGCTGAGGATGTCAGCAGCCCCCAGTGAGGCCATCCCTGCCCAGAGACCGTGGGGGAATGGGCAGACAAGGAGAGCGTCCCTGGGGCTGGGGCAGCACAACTCAGAGGCACCAGCAGCTCCAGCTGGGCAATGGAGTGTGGAATGTGGCTGGGAAAGCCCTGCCTGGGCTGGGCCAAGCACAGACAAGCCCTGACCCCCATCCCCCAAACAATTCTCTCAAGAAGACCTTTAAAAGGAATTACAATTGTTTTTGTCCTCTGAGTTGGACGCACTGGAGAAATCCTGACAAGAAATCTTCAAGAGGTCAAAACAACAATACAGTCTTTACTGGCAACTTCAGAAAATCAGAGAAACTTTGGCAAATGGTTTAATGCCACATTCAATCAGCAGAAAACACTTCTCAAAGCATTAACTTGGCCCATTCAATTTCATAAACTCCAAGCCTGTTCAATTTTAAGATACTCAAAATTTGCAAGACGACAGAAATAGAAGAAGACACAGAGACAGCCAAAGACAGAAAAGATACAGAGAAGCACACACAGCGCTACCAACTCCTGGATTCCAGCAGTGTTCAGATTGAAATTCCAAGAGGAGGTAGGGTCAAGATGTGTGCTTGCCTTGTGGTCAGCCTTCAATACCCCTTGGTCTCCCTGGGCCATTCCCCCAGGTGGGGCTTGGGCTCATTTGGTCCCTCAGGAGCTGGGCTGGGGGCTGCAGAGGTGGCTGTGGAGCATTGCCTGTGCTGTGCCAGGGACTGGCAGCCACTGCTGGGCTGGGATAGAGGCTCTGGGGGGATTGGGGTTCCAGGGCAGGGCAGGGCTGGGCTTCCAGGGCAGGGCAAGGCTGGACCTGCCCCTTCCTCCCCCACACATGAAATGTTTCCAGCCAACAATCTCCTTCAGTCTCTCACAACAGAGAATGTTGGATGTGGAACCCCATTTCTGGCCATGGACACCTGGATGAGAAGGACAGTTCTTTTCTATAGGAAGGAAAGCACAGAGCTCCAGTGTTTGGAAGGCAGGTGAGAGCCTCTCTAGTCCAAGGCCAGCCAGACTTGTCAGGAATGGCAGATTTTGTCTGGGAGCAGTCTTTGGATATAGCGAATTTGGAGGTGGAAACCCAATCTTGGCGATGGGAACCTGGAGAAGCAGGAGAGTTCTTTCCTATAGAAAGGAAAACATGGAGCCTTCCCCAGAGTTTTTGGGACAGATGAGAGGTGACCCTTTTGAAACCATTGCCAGCCAGTCTTGTCCTGGCAATATTCCTATGTGAACAATCCTTGGATATAAGGAAATTTGGAGGTGAAACTCGAATTGTGGCCATGCGTGCCTGGAGGAGAAGGACAATTCTTTTCCATATGAAGGAATGCATGGAGCCTCAGTGTTTCATTAGCAGATGAGAAGAGACCCTCAACATGCCAAGGTCAGCTGGACCAGTCATGTGGCCCCTGGGAGGCCAAACCAGCCAGACCTGTTCTGTGTTCCCTTGCTTTTATGGGGCCCAATATTTTCACAATGGCCCCAACAATTTCATGGGGCCCCTCAATGTTATCATGGTTCCAATGATTCCATGTGCCCTTGCAGTGTCACAATGGTCTCCGTGCTTCCCCAGGCCCCACAATGTCACGGGACTCCTCTGTTCCATGAGCCCTTCAATGTCTCAATGGACCTTTGGACCCTGGGGTTTTGCTGTGTCACAATGGTCTCCTTTGGCTCCGCAGTGTGACAATGGACCCCTGATGACACAAGGCCCTGCAATGTCACCCTGGACCTTTGGTTCCACACAGCCCTGCAGTGTCACAAAGGCCCCTAGGTTTCACAAGGCCCCACAGTATCAAAATGATCCTTTTGGATCTATGGGGATCCCCAGGGTCACAATGGTCTCACTGGTTCCATGAGGCCTCACAGTCTCACAATGCTTTGCTTATTCCATGGAGATTCATAGTGTCACAATGGTCTCCGTGATTCCATGAGTCCCCACAGTGTCACAATGGCCCCTTGGTTCCATGAGGCTGTCGCCTCTTAATGGTGCCTCCATTGTTACATGAGGCCTTGTAATATCAAAATGGACCTTTGGCTCCATTAAGTCTCACCGTGTCACAATGGTCCCTTGGTTCCACGAAACCCCAAAGTGTTACAATGGTCTCCACAGTTCCATGAGGCCCTGTGGTGTCACAAATGGACCCTTGGTTTGATGGGGCCTCTCAGTGTTACAATAATGCCTAAATTCCATGGAGTCACACAGTGTCAGTACGGTCCCCATGGTTCCATGAGGCCCAGTAATGTCACAGTGCTCTCCATGATTCCGTGAGGCCCCACAGTGTCACAATGGTCCCTTGGTTCCATGGGCCCTGTGCTGCTGCATTCCCCCCTGCCCTTCTCAGGCCGCCCTGCCAGATGAGAAATGCTCCTTGGGGCTTGGCCAACAGCCCCTGGGCTCAGCTCCTCTGCAGCTCATCACAAACACTGTCTGTTCCAGGCACTGCTGCTGCCCAACCAGCTCCTGCTTTCTGGAGGAGCAGCCCTGGGAACTGGTTTTGTTCCCTCAGTGGCACAACATCCCTGTTCTCACCCTGCCAAAGAAAGCTGTTGGTGCCAAGTGTGGTCAGGATGAACCATTGCTGGGACTGAAGCCCCTCTCTTGGGGCCCTACAAACAGTGCTCCAAAAGGAGCCCTTGGAGCTCTCCTGGGCCAGTGACTCCCTCTGAGTGGGGCCTCTCCCAGCCGGGAACTCTCCCATTTGCTGCACTCGGGGATCCCCAACAATGATGGAGCCTGGGCCGATCCCCCCACTCCTCCAGGCTCAACCCTTCACCCGCTGGGGAGATGCCAAAAGATCCACAGGAAGCATTTCCCACCTTCAGGGGAATTTCTCCCAGGTGCCTTGCACTGACTCTGTGTCTGTGTGCATACAG
The DNA here is from genome assembly GCF_051311805.1 of Agelaius phoeniceus. NCBI lineage: Eukaryota > Metazoa > Chordata > Aves > Passeriformes > Icteridae > Agelaius > Agelaius phoeniceus. The sequence continues at coordinate 370,789 of NW_027509866.1, forward strand.
GAGTGCCTGTGCTGGGGAAATATGGCAGAAATGCTGCTCTCTGAGGGGCTTGAGTGCCTTGGATAGCTGAGTCAGTCAGGCCTGTAGGTAAGGTTAAATCACAAGGTCTAAGTGATGTTAAATGCTGGTAAGATTTGCTCTTTTGCTAAGTTGTTATGTTTAATATAAGTTATAAGCTGAGTTAAATTCTGTTAAATGTTAATCCTCTGTTAAATTGCAAAGTCATAGGTTATGAGTTAGGTTAAATACTGTTAGTTGCTGGTTTTGGTTCATTGTGACATTTAAGGTATCAGTTAAGGTGTTAGTTAAGTCCAGTTAAGTTTGAGCTCAAGACTTAGGCCATATTCCTTTTATCCTTGCCCTCACTGTCCTTGTGTCACACACACACACAGGGACAGTTCTCTGTTCATTTCTGGTTTGATTGCCTGGATTCTGTTTGGTTTTGTTTTTGCTTTGTTTCCCTGGTGTGCCTGAAGTGTCCAGTCAGGAGCAGAGTGACTCTTGCCAAGGAACTTTGTGCTGCTGTCCCTTAATATTAAATCTGGTTTTTGCTGATCCCTTGCTGGGGATTTTTTCAGCGCTCTCAAGGCCTCGTTCGTACCAGGGTGAAGGAGCCCTGGCCCAGGCTCTGGCCCTGGGGGACACTGGGACGCTGCCGGGGGGTCCCTGTCCCCCTGTGCCACCCCCAGGCCCCAGCCCCCCGTCCCCGTGTCAGGCTCTGGGGTCGATCTCGTGGAACATCCTCTGGGGGAGGCTGCGGGGCCGGGGCGGGGGGACCCGGGGGGACAGGGGACCCCGCTGTGCACGAGCAGGGTTGGACTGCTCTGGGGGGAACTGTGAGGGGGGCCGGGGCAGAGTGACCTCCCCAGTGACCTCATACAGCCCACTCTGTGCTGTCACACAGCCCCTTGCTGACATCACAGCTGCTCTGTGCCTCCATGACACAGGCACAGAGGAGCTGCTGTGACACAGCCCCCTCTGGGACATGCCACAGCCCCTGCCAGTGCTGAGCCCCTGTGAGCTCTGTCTGTGCCCTGCTGGTGTCCCTGAGGGGCCCCGGCAGTGCCCCAGCCCTGCTGGGCTGTGCACAGGAGCTGCTCCTGGCCAGAGCTGTCTCTCTGCAGCTCTGCTGCCCTTGCCAGGAGCTGCCTCTGGGCCAGGAGCCCGGCCCAGCTCAGCAGCACAGACACAGCACAGGGACTGTAATGACCCTTGTTGCAGTGTGTCGCCATTTCCTGTCTCACCTATCCCATCCCCCTCAGGTATGCCAACATTTCCCCCTCGCCTTTTGCCCTCCTGTCTGGGAGCTGTCCATCAATCTTCACCTTCCAGCAAGGCGTCGTGTGATTGGCAGATGCCCCCCAGGCCTGGGCTCATTGGTTTGTCCTAGCGTCCACATCCCCTGACCCTTCCCCTGCTCACACCTGGTTGGCCCTCACCTGTCCCTCCCCTCCCCCTGTCCCCGGGGTTTAAAAGAACACGAGACCACGCGGCCGGGTTGTCTGTCTGAGAGCTGTTACCACGTTCAGAGGCCTACCATGATGAAATAAAACTGGATTTAAGCTCCACGGCAGAACCCTCTCCTTTTCTCTTCACCGTCATCTGAACCTTTTCCACCAGAGGTAAACTGAGTTCCTATTTTACCTGGATTTGTTCTGAGCGCCCAGCTGCAGCACCCAGCCAGCCAAAGGTATCTCTGTGGTGAAAACACTACAGCTGCAGCCTTTGGTCCATCAGCGAGGCCAGACGAAGCCAGGCAGGACACACCCCGAAACATTCGGGGTCTAATATTTAATATATTGGCGCCCAACGTCGGGCTGCACGGACCTGCAGCCTCAGAAGGAATCTCAGAACCTTGGAAAAGCGTTACAGCAGCTTTGCTTCCACTGGAAAGAGCTGTGGTTGCACAGCTCTCCGGAGAGACTTGGGACTCATCCCACAAAAAGCCTCGAGGAACGCATTGCGCCTCAGGAAAGTGAAGCTCATTTCTGGTTAGTGAATTTTCCAGGGGAGAATAGGGGAGTCCCTCCTGCCCAAGGGGTCCTATTCAGTGAAGACCAGCCTGTGCCAGCAACAGCTTTGATTTCGGTGAGTATTTCTGCTCCTTCAGGGGGTAGTAGCTCAAAAATCCATCTTTACCGTGAGACGGGTTCCTTTTTGCTCTTTGCATTTTAGGCTGCGTAGCCCTGCGGAGCTAAGGTGGTTCCCTGTAAAGCTTTAACTCTGCGTCGTGTTCTCGCCGTTTTTAGAATTCGCGCGGTCAGTCGGAGGAGCGGGACGGCTCTGCCTGCCCCTCCCCCAGCTCGGCGTGGCGTGCCCGGCTTTCGGTGCAGGGGGGCTGCATTCTCGCGCAGGGGAGGCTTTGTCTGTCTCCACGCGGCCGGGGCGGGTCCTGATCCCCTGCTGCTGCGGCAATTTTAAAAGCAGTGTATACAGCTGATTGTGAAAGCTTTCGTCTGTTATCGCCTTTTAACCGTATTTTTTTTTTTAAATCGGTAACTGATTTTGGTTTTGTATTCGGTCGGTGGGAATTTGTTCTGTGCCATTTACATCTAACATGGGCTTGAAATTAAGCACAGCACAAAAAGGAGTGTATTATCATATTATTGGAATTTTAGTTAATGCAAACGTAAAATTCTCTAAAGGAAAATTGAAACAGTTTATAAGGTGGCTTTTTCTGCACTTCCCACAAACTTCTCCTGAAGAAGTCCACAATATTCAATTTTGGGATAAAGTAGGGCATGAATTGATAACCTTGGGACAGTCTGGGAACACATCCTCAGCTAAATTTGTATTCTGGAGCTTACAAATTCGGACTGCTTTGCTCAAAGAAATGGAATTGGAGAAAAAGCCAAATATTAAGCCATGTACCTCTGCTCTCCCTATGTCCCCCCCTTCCAGCCCTGAACCTCCTACCCCAAAACTTGGTATTTTAAAGAGAGCAAATCCTGCTCATGCACTGGGAAGTCGACTCCCAGTGCAGGTTAAAATGCCTGAGTCCCCTTGTCCACAAAGCCCTGGCCAGGTCTCGTGGAAAACTTCCCAAAACCCTCTTTCCCCGGCTCTGAATCCCAGAGCACGTGTTAGCTTTTCAGAGAGCAGTGATCCCCAAAATGGCCCCCAGTGCCTAGGGGGTACCCAAGATGGAGGATGCCACGTGGCACCTTCCCAAACCTGGTCATCTTCTTCCCAAGATCCCCTTGAGTGTCCCAAAATTTCTTCCCCATCCCCCTCTCCTCCTGTTCCTTGTGACACCTTCCCTCCCCCTCCCTCACCTGCTGTACCCTCAGCTCTGCCCCTCTACTTCTCCCAGGGGGCATCTGCTGAGGTGATGTCACCAGGTGTCCCCGCCCCCTGTTCCCACGGTATCCCCGCCCCCTGCCTTCCCCCTGTCCCCGCCCCCTGTTCCCATTGCATCCCCGTCTCCTCCCCGGCTTCCCTCGGTGGGGGCACGCCCACTGCATGTACCTGAACCTGCTCTGCGTTCCCAATAATTCCAATGCAAGGGATACAGGGCAGGAAGCTGCAGACCCAATACAGGGTCCCTCTTTATCATTCGCTCCTGTTTCGTATCAGCCTGCAGCACAAGGGGGAGTAGCCCAAACTGCTAATTGGAGCTCTTTTGGATGACAATTGATTAAAGAAATCTGTAAATCCCACAAGGAGTATGGCCCACACAGTCCATATTTCCGTGGCCTTTTAAATTCTGAATTGAGTAGAAATGTGGTAATCCCGCATGATTTAAAACAGCTTTTCTCATGCCTCATGACTTCTACAGAATTCAAATTATGGGAATTAGCATGGGAACAATTGCTAAAAGAGGCTCTCCCAGGCTTGCAGGCTGATCCAAACACAGCGAAAGATGCTAATGGCATGCCAATTACCATTGAGCATCTCTCCGGTGTAGGCCAGTGATCTTCACCCTCAATCCAAGCAACTGTAATTCCTGTACAAACACTCGAGAAAGTAAAGGAAGCAGCTGAAAAAGCATTCTTTTCCCTCCAACCTGAGGGGCCTTTTGAGCCCTACAGTATGATTAAGCAGCTGCCATCAGAGCCTTTTCTGAAATTTGTCGAAAGGTTAACTAGAGCCATTGAAATCCAAGTCAAAAAAGAGAATGCAAGGGAAGAGGTTTTGGAGGAAATGGCATTTACAAATGCAAATGAACAGTGTTGAGCGGCAATTTTGAGCCTTCCTCTCGAATCCCCCCCTACACTAAAAGATATGCTTCTAGTCTGTAACAGGAAAGTGCCTCTGATGAGTGTGGCTGAAGACACCAGGCCAAAGCTGCTGCTGAGACCTCAGCGTGTCACCGTTGCCAGCCCTGCACCCATTCCCTCAGCACAGCAGTACCCTGGGCAGCAGCGACGACCAGCAATGGTTGACCCCACAAAGCCATGCCTGCTTTGCCACAACCTTGGGCATTGGAGTAGCCAGTGCCCCCTGAAAAAGCAACTTGATGAGTTTAGAAATGGCACGGGAGGGAAATTACAAACACTCCCAAGGGGTCAACAACAAAAAAACTGAATGGGGAGCGCCGGCCTGCCAGGCGTGCAGACATAAAAAGAGCAGGCCAAGGGAATAAGGGAACCAAAACAAACCAAGCGGGTGGTAATGTTACTGTTTCTGTAAGTGAAGCAGATGCTTCAAAGACCACGTCTGCTGGTACACTGTTAAAAATGCAACAAAATAATCTTTGTTATGATTTAAATGAACATATGTTAACCACATCTTCTGTCAATGAGCCTTTCAGGTTGCAGCTGACAGAATCACTCCATCTGAAAGACACGGACTGGCATTTTGTCTCTGTCAACCCAGAACAGAAGGGTACTTGGCACTGTATTTGTTTTAAGTACATCGTCATTGGGGGACACCAAACACACACCACATGAGATTGAAATTGCTCCAGGAATGACAGCATCAGATCCTGAGCAATTCCTTCTCGGGCTGCACTGTTTCCACCCACCCCTGTTTCTTCCTAAAGGACAAATTGTTGCACAAGCTATCCCTGTGCCGTTTTTGCCTGAAGGCACTGAAAAACAAGGGCCCACAGTCGCCCGGGTCCAAGTTATTGGGAGAGACAAACCCAAATTATGGTGTAATGTCAGTGGGGGTGGGGAGTCAGAACGCATTGAGATGCTTGCAGACACGGGTGCAGACTACACAGTGATCCCAGTACATGACTGGCCAGCACATTGGCCTTTGCAAAACGTTGCTGGTCATGTTCAGGGTGTAGGAGGTCTGCAATTGGCAAGACAATCCAAAAGCATCATCCAAATAGAAGGACCAAATGGACAATTGGCAAATATCCGTCCATTTGTGTTAGATTATTCGGAACCTTTGCTAGGGAGAGATTTAATGGCCCAGTGGGGTGTCACAATTGATATTCCAGACTCCCCACAGGATTTTTGTACAGTGGTCATTGAACAACAGCGCCACACCCAAAAACTAAAGTGGAAAACAGACAAACCAGTTGAGGTGAAACAGTGACTGCTCAGTAAACAAAAAATAAGGGCGCTTGAGGAGCTAGTGGAAGAGCAACTGAAAAAGGGTCCCATTGTGGAGACCATGTCCCCGTGGAACTCTCCAGTGTTTGTCATTCAGAAAGCTGACAAAAAAAGATGGCGGCTCCTCCATGACCTCCGACAAATTAATAATGTCATTGAAGATAGGGGCTCTCCCCAACCTGGTATGCCATCCCCAACAATGCTTCCCCATGATTGGAAATTAGCTGTTATTGATATAAAAGATTGTTTTTTCCATATTCCCCTACACCCTGACGATGCACCACGTTTCGCATTCTCGGTCCCCACCATCAACATGGAAGCCCCTATGAAAAGGTACCATTGGACAGTTCTCCCTCAGGGCCTGAAGGTTTCCCCAGCGATCTGCCAGTGGTATGTCTCTTCCCTGCTTTCCCCAGTGCGTGCAGATGCAGAGAAGGCCATCATCTATCATTATATGGATGATATCCTAGTGTGTGCCCCCAATGATGATCTACTCACACATGCGCTTGACCTAATGATCGATGCATTGATTGTTGCAGGGTTCAAGCTCCAAGAAAAGAAAATTCAAAAGATGCCACCTTGGAAATATTTGGGCCTAGAAATTGGAAATAGGACCATTGTTCCTCAAAAACTAGAAATCAATCCAAGGATCAAGACCCTTGCGGATGTCCACAAGTTGTGTGGGTCTTTGAATTGGATAAGACCATGGCTCGGTCTGACTAACGAAGACCTTGCCCCTCTTTTCGATTTATTGAAAGGGGGAGAGGACCCAGGTGCTCCTAGGTCTATTACCCCAGAGGCACGGAAAGCTCTAGAAAAGGTTCAGATTGCCATGTCCACAAGACAGGCCCACCGATGCCGGCCTGACCTGCCATTCAAATTTATCATCTTAGGTAAGTCGCCACACCTCCATGGGATCATTTTCCAGTGGGAGGAAAAACAAACTCCTAAGGTAAAGGGCACACCTAAAAAGGGCCAGGACAAGAGGGACCCTCTCTTGATCATAGAATGGGTTTTCCTCAGTCACAAAAGGTCCAAGAGAATGACAAAGCCTCAGGAGCTGGTAGCAGAACTGATCTGGAAAGCAAGGACCCGGATCAGGGAGTTAGCAGGATGTGACTTTGAGTGCATTCACATTCCAATTGAGTTAAAATTGGGTCAAAATTCTATGCAAATATTAGAACAATTGTTTCGAGAAAATGAAGTGTTGCAATTTGCTCTGGATTCCTACTCAGGACAAATTTCTGTCCACCGGCCTGCCCACAAAATGTTCGAACAAGATGTTCAATTTATTCTGAAATTGAGGAGTGCTCAGAGTAGGAGACCTTTAAAAAAGGCTCTGACTGTCTTTACTGATGCGTCCGGGAGGTCCCACAAGTCTGTTATGACTTGGAAGGATCCTCAAACCCAGCAGTGGGAGACGGACATTGCTGAGGTGGAAGGTTCACCTCAGGTTGCTGAATTGGCTGCTGTTGTTAGGGCTTTTGAAAGGTTCTCAGAACCATTCAATCTGATTACAGATTCTGCATATGTGGCAGGAGTAGTGTCCAGGGCAGATCAAGCAATACTGCAAGAAGTGTCTAACATGGCACTTTTTGAATTGCTCTCAAAACTGGTCAAGCTAGTCACCCACCGAGAGCAACCATTTTATGTGATGCACGTCAGGTCACACACCGACTTGCCAGGGTTTATCGCTGAAGGCAACAGAAGGGCAGATGCTCTTGCTGCACGTGCAGTGATGGCCACTCTCCCAAATGTTTTTGAACAGGCAAAAATCAGCCACCAGCTTTTCCACCAAAATGCACCTGGCCTGGTTCCTCAGTTTCACATCACTCGAGAACAAGCCAAAGCGATTGTGGACACATGCCCAAATTGCCAACAATATGCACTCTCTACAATGAGTGCAGGAGCAAACCCTAGGGGGTTGAACAGTTGTGAACTGTGGCAAACAGATGTTACAAACATACAGTCATTTGGACAGCAGAAATACGTTCATGTTAGTGTAGATACCTTTCCTGGAGTGGTCTATGCTTCTGCCCACACAGGAGAGTCATCTATCGATGCCATTAAGCACCTCTTAAAGGCTGTTTCTTTCATGGGCATCCCCAAGGAGTTGAAAACTGACAATGAGCCTGCCTATAAATCCAAGGAATTCGGGAGCTTCCTGCATCAATGGGGGGTAGAGCACAAAACTGGCATCCCCTACTCCCCTACAGGTCAAGCCATTGTAGAAAGGACTCACTGCAATATTAAAAGAGTCCTGGACCAGCAGCAACAGGTTCTGAAGGTGGAACCCCCCCACATCTGGTTGTCCAGGGCGTTGTTCACAATCAATTTTCTGAATTGTTCCTTTGGCAGCCTGAACCCACCCATCCTGCGCCACTTTGGGGGGAGCAGTGTCGCTATAGGACACAAAAGAACACACGCTCACAGCGTTCTCAAGGTGAAAGAGAAAAAAGGGCCGTTTATTTTCTGACTCCAACATTTATAGTTTTCTAAAAGTGACACTGGATTGGAGGGTGACAGTGGCACCTCTCCAATGCCACTGGTTAAACCAACAGTCCATCAACTCTCTCCTCCTCCATAAAGGAATGCAAAACAATGAGTTATTTACAGAAAGTGTGTGAGGAAATTCACTACAAGAATGTCAACATCAGAAGGCTTAGAAAATCTTAAAAAACCAGGTGACATCTCACCCTTTTTCCATTTAAAAAGAAAAAGAAAAGAAAATGAACAATGTAAAAAGGAAAACATGAACAATGGTCAGTGTCCACTTGTGGACGAATCATCAGAGCGATCACTCCCGTCATCTGCATCTGAGTCATCACTCAATGATCCGCCCGCTTGATCCCTTTCAGGTTGGTCACAATCTCCGTCTTGCTCATCGGCTGGATTCTGCCTCTGTGGTCGCAGGTCAGGGCGAACACATTTTGAAGGTACCCAGCGTACCCCAGTATCTGTTTTCGCCTCTCGCCAAAAATGTTCGGGATGCCTGGGACGCACGGTCACCTGACAGGCGGGAAGCGTCCACAAATTTGACGAGGAAGTGCTGTGGCCCCAGGCACCCACCGGCCTCCCGTGTCAACAGGTGCACTAAAGGTAAACACCCCAGTGCCCTGTCGCGCTACAGCTCCAGTGGGGGGCGCCCTGGAGGACGCAGGTACCGGCGCGGCCCGCAAATCTGGCGCGAACTGGGACGAGACCGGCGCGGGGCCCCCGGCCCCCGACACAGGGGAGGGACGGGACGCCGAGAGAGACGCAGTCCGCGCAGCTGCGTCGCTGCGGGATGGCACCAGGGAGCCCGGCAAGCCCCCTATGAGGGTCCGTCCCAAACCACAAGACTGCCCAGCGGGTACCGCCCCCACCGAGCAGAGAGGGATGGGCTGCCCGCCCACCGGAGCGGGACCGGACAGAACGCCGACCGACGCCCCGCCCCCGGGTGCGTCCACCGACTGCGCACGCTCAGCGGGCTGCGCCGGCCCAGGGACGGGGGACGCCCCGCGCCCGGGTGCTTCCACCGACTGCGCACACCCCGCAGGCTGCGCAGGCCCAGGGACGGGCGAAGACGCCCCCCCCGCTGAGGAGCCCGGCTCGGAGGTGGGCAACCCTGCCCCGCCGTGGCCAGGGGGAACTTCGTGGAAACACCGCAATTCAGACACCAGGTCGTCACCGAACCAGACTCAAGCCGAGGCGGAGGCTGGCCCTCAAGAACCGGAAAGGCAAAAAGAAAAGGCAACCCGTCCCCCACCCCACCGCCCACGCCGGGCGAAGCAGGACGAGGATGGCCCGCCGAATCCACAGAGCCCCCAGAAACCCACAGGGCTCTGCCCCCCAGCACACCGTCCGGAGGCGGGGAGGGGGACTCCACATCGGACAAAAACTCAAACTCGCCCTCCTCCACGTCCGAGGCAGAAGAGCTTCCCCAGGAACTCCGAGGGGTACAAGAGCCAGACCCCTCCCAAAGCTCCACACATCTCTTCCACTGCACCAGCAGCGGTCCCGCATCTAGAGTCCAATCGTCAAAAAGGGCCTCCATGAGGCGGGTCCCCACACGAGACCACTCCTCCCTGGAGAACACCCTCAGGACCTGAAAGAAACCCTCGCTCCCGGGCCCACAGAAACAATCTCTCGAAGTCATCCCAGGAAACAGAAATCTGTTTCCACTCCAGGACCCCCCTCCAAAGATCCAAAAGGAGGAGATCCTCCTCAAAACCCACAGCGCTTGCCATTACCCTAAGAACCGCAGGAAGAGCACCAAAGAGAGGGGGGGGAAAACCTCACTGCAATCTGCTGCAATACACACGTCAGGGTCACCAAATGTCGCTATAGGACACAAAAGAACACACGCTCACAGCGTTCTCAAGGTGAAAGAGAAAAAAGGGCCGTTTATTTTCTGACTCCAACATTTATAGTTTTCTAAAAGTGACACTGGATTGGAGGGTGACAGTGGCACCTCTCCAATGCCACTGGTTAAACCAACTCTCTCCTCCTCCATAAAGGAATGCAAAACAATGAGTTATTTACAGAAAGTGTGTGAGAAAATTCACTACAAGAATGTCAACATCAGAAGGCTTAGAAAATCTTAAAAAACCAGGGTGACAGAGCAGTCATACGATGTTGAGAGAAAAGCCTCCAGTTTTAGTAAAGGACCCTGAGACTTGGAAAACGGTGGGACCTTACAAATTGGTTACTTGGGGACGTGGACACGCCTGTGTGTCCACCCCCTCTGGGTTAAAGTGGGTTCCTTCCAAATGGGGGGGTAAGGCCCTATGTTCCCAAGGTCTCAGAGAAATCGACAGAAGTGCCCCAGGTTGCCAATGCTGCCTGGAGAAGGAAACGCCACACGCGTTCTCTGGAGGAAATTCCATTTAAGCCTCCTTTCTGGAATAGTTTGTAATATGTTTGTCTTAAGTTTCCTTGTACCAGTTTGGATCCCATGGTTCGTGTGTAGCCTCAAGACGCCAGGAGACCAAGCCTGCTCCTCTTCCTACTCGTGATCATCCCACCAGCGATCTCCTGGATAGTCCCTCAGCCCAAAGCACGTACGGACTACCTTGGCAAAAGCCCTTGGACATCAAGAGACTGGCTGAATGGACTGTTCAAAGACTGGGGACTCTCAGGCTGGTTGGGATCTATTCCGAAAACTGTAATTTTAGTACTGTTTATATTAGTTTTTGTTGTTGTGGTTGTTAGCATTGTTTTTGGACTAGTCGACCGTATGGTTCTCAAGTTGATTTCAAGCTCATCTCCCCCCCTGAAGTTTACCGTTTAGAAGCCCTTAGTGCTCCAATGAATGACATGGAACCCTCAGTGGAAAGCACTGAACCTCCTGTAGAGGGGGAACTGATTTACCAACCATGGATTGGCAGGCATTCTGCACCACAAACCCAGTCCTCTTCTTTTTAAACAAAACTAGGGGGAGATGTTGCAGTGTGGTTTCCTGTCTCACCTATCCCATCCCCCTCAGGTATGCCAACATTTCCCCCTCGCCCTTTGCCCTCCTGTCTGGGAGCTGCCCATCAATCTTCACCTTCCAGCAAGGCGTCGTGTGATTGGCAGATGCCCCCCCAGGCCTGGGCTCATTGGTTTGTCCTAGCGTCCACATCCCCTGACCCTTCCCCTGCTCACACCTGGTTGGCCCTCACCTGTCCCTCCCCTCCCGCTGTCCCCGGGGCTTAAAAGGACACGAGACCATGCGGCCGGTGTCTGTCTGTGAGCTGTTACCACGTTCAGAGGCCTACCATGCTGAAATAAAACTCTGGATTTAAGCTCCACGGCAGAACCCACTTCTTTTCTCTTCACCGTCGTCTGAACCTTTTCCACCAGAGGTAAACTGAGTTCCTATTTTACCTGGGTTTGTTCTGAGCGCCCAGCTGCAGCACCCAGCCGGCCAAAGGTATCTCTGGGGTGAAAACACCACAGCTGCAGCCTTTGGTCCATCAGCGAGGCCAGACGAAGCCAGGCAGGACACACCCCGAAACATTCGGGGTCCAATATTTAATATACCTCTACCACTGCTTGAAGTCTAATCAACCTATTCAATGTGTAAATTGGGGTCCTATATCCCCAGCTTCCATCTTGAGCCCAAGTGGCTGGCCCCTAATAATCTATTATTCTTTCTGCTGGCCACTCTTCTTCTCCCCATTTTTGGTCCCCTCCTGCCCTTGGAAACTCAAGTTTTAATTCTCCTTTTTCCCTGTTCAGGTTTTCATATAAAGGTGCTCCTAACAGGTTACTCTTGGACTTTGGTAGTACAAAGAAGGAGGGTTGTATAATCCCTAAAGTACAGGATCCTTTCCATCTATGGGGCAGTTCGCTGTAAGCTTTTTGTCCACAAATCCAATATATACCATTTGGGGCTTTCCATGGGTCATTTACACCCTCAGGTTTTTCCCAGTACGTTCTTAGGGTCTCCAGGGATTGGTAAGGGTTAGCTCCGGGACTTTTATGCCAGCACAACTTCATTTTGTTGTTCCACTCACAATTTTTCTCTTTATTTAAGCTCCAATATCCAGCAGGAGGTGTTGGCTGCCAAGTTCTAGCATTATTGTTTGAATTTACTGCTAAAGTAGACATGCAGGGAGTATACCCTACCACTTCAGTATATTTTCTCCCCTCCCTGCTGATGAAAACTGTGCCAATTATTCAATGATTCAAAATCCATCCCTCAGGCCATTTCAATGTTTTGGAAATTTCAGTATGGTTCCATTTTAGGAATTGCTCTGGAGCTAGACCTTCACCTCTCCATGGCCACTTTTCGGCTGATTTTAATCCCCCACAAATCCAACAGTTGGATAACTCTAATTCTGTGGCAATTTCTTGCATTAAATCTACAAAAAGGTTCCTATTTGAAGTCAGAAAACTCCAATCACCATACTGCTGTTCTAACTGTTTGTATTTTTCACTCAATTTCTTTAGCGTTTCTTGTTCTGCCCATTTCTTTTTTGCTGCTGATTCTTGCTTTTGTAATTTTTGAGTCATTTGTTTTATTTTACTCTCTGGGTCTCTTCCTTCTCTGTCCCTTGCTAAACAAAAGAATTTGGTGTATCTCAGACAAATTCGTTCATCATCATCTTTGAGAAGGTTGGTTAACACGGGCCCATCCTTGGGAGAAACCTTCAGTCCATGTTTTAAATTTTCTCCAACCCAGTATAATTTTCTACCCATAGTGCACATCTTTAATTGGTTATGGTCATAGCACACTTCACTAACATGGGAATGTGCCATGAACATTGATTCCATTTTTCCCCCGAACCAGACAGGGTGATTGCATTTGTCACAGACAGCTGGAGCAATAGGCTCTGATCCTGCAGCTCACTCGTGGATTATGTGGAGTTCAGGAGTGAGGCTATTAAGGCCCATTGCCTGGGATGCAATGATCAATACAGTGAGAATAATCCTCAGGGGGTTTAACTCTCTACCTCTCTCAAGGCCCCTTGCGTTGCATCCAAGGGCCGAGATGTAGATCTTCTCGGTAGCAGAGTTTATACCTTGGGATTTAGTCACTGATATTTGCATTTTTGCCTTTTGCCTCATGAGCCTTCAGATCTCTATTTATCGTGGTTGTGGCCCGATTCTTTTTAATTTAGGCCAATTGGCCCCTGAGTTCGGGGGATGTGCGACTACAATAGGGTTGGTCTATGTGCCTCCCCCTCTTCCAGCGATACTTGGCTTCCTGCCACTCTTTTGCTTTAATTTGATATTCGTCAGGTATCAAATTGCCCCTGTCACACTCTACTTTTTCTAATTGGGCCTTTGGTACTTCCTGCAAATCAATTCCTGCTCTTGTTCTGTGTACCCAGGATCTCCACCAGTCTTTATCTCCTATTTTAATATATCCTTTCCTTACTGCAGCCCACAAAGTTTTATCAGTTTCTTTCTCTATTTCTTTCATACAATTACAGCAGAGAGCATTAGGGATCTGTCCCCTTGGTAGGTTTGTATACCAAAATTCTTCACACTCTATACACTTAAAACAACCCCATGGATAACACTTACAGTTTGGAGCAGCACATTCTACCTCTCGTGAGTACAATTGGTTTTGCAGCTTAAGGTAGGAGCGTTTTCGTGACATACATCAGTCCCTTTTTAACTTGATTTTCAGTTCTCCGGGGGTAGATGCAATTCTCCACTGGGATTCAGCAGGCGTCTCTGTCGGTGGTTCCGTCTCTGTCGGTGGTTCCACTGGTCCTTTGACCTGCGACGCATGGGTCCAGCCTTTTTCTGCAGTTTGGACAGCTGTATCAGTGGTCAGCAGAGTTAAATATGGACCTTCCCACCTAGGAGACAAACTTTCTTCCTTCCTTCCAGCTTTTAATCAGCACCCAGTCACCCGGTTTTATTTGATGTATGCTAAATCCAAGAGGGGCTGATTGAGCAATTACCCCTTTCTCCCTTAGTTGTAGGACATGTTGTCCCATCTTCTGGATGTATTTTTGAATAGTCATATCGGCTATGACTACTGATGTTTGGGGTACTTCCTGGGAATAAGGCATTCCATAAAGCATCTCATATGCAGAAAGTCTCATATCTGCATTTGGAAGTGTCCTTATATTAAGCAATGCTAAAGGTAAACATTTTACCCATGACACTTGGGTCTCAATCATTAATTTTGTTAAATGCTGTTTTATTGTTTGGTTCATTCTTTCCACCCTCCCAGAGCTCTGGAGGTGCCAAGGGGTGTGATATTCCCAGGAAATCCCCATGGCTTATGTTACTCCTTTTATGATGCTGGAAGTAAAGTGGGAGCCTTGATCAAAATCAATGGCCCTGATAACCCCAAATCGAGGAATGATTTGTTCCAACAATATTTTAACCACAAACTTCGCTGTGGCTGAGGCAGCCGGGTAGGCTTCCACCCAATGAGTTAGTTGATCTACTAATACTAACAAGTATTTCCATCTGCCCACCCTTGGGAATTCAGTATAATCCACCTGAACCTTTTCAAATGGTCGGTAGGCTATTTTTCTACCACCAGTTGGAGCTTGTCTCATTACCTTTTTGTTAATCTTTTGACATGTCAAACACCCCTGTGTTATTTGTTTTGCTATCTCAAAAATTCCAATACATCCATAATATTTTAAAAAATTATCACATAAGGCTCTTGTTCTCCAATGAGTACGTTGGTGTAACTGGCTTAGAATCCTTCTAGCATAAGCTTTAGGTAAAATCTCTCTCCCATCTGATAGTACCCATTTTCCCAGCTCTTTCTTCTTAGCTTCTAATCTTTTTATAGCTTCCTCCTCTTGAGTACTATTTTTGAATTGCTCCTCTTGAATTTCCGCTATAGTGTTCAGCTGGATAGTTTCTTTTAATTTACAGGCTGCATCCTTAGCAGCTTGGTCAGCTGTGTTGTTTCCTCTTGCTAAGTAGCTTGACCCTCATTGATGACCTCTTACATGTACTACAGCTATTCTCTTAGGTCCTTTCAGGGCTTCAAGCACTCTGATTATTAACTCCTGATGGATCAGTTTCTTCCCTTGAGTGTTTATCAAACCTCTTTCCATCCAGATTTTTCTAAGTGTGTGTACAATTCCAAAAGCATATTTTGAGTCAGTGTAAATAGTCCCCACCTTATCTTTTAAAAGTTCTAAAGCTCGGTACAAAGCAAATAATTCACAAGCCTGAGCTGACCAGCTAGCACTTATTTTTCCTCGTTCTATTACAGACAAATTTTCTCTTTCTACAATAGCGTATCTTGAATTTCTTTTCTTTTCTATCACCCTTGATGAGCCATCGATAAAATATTTTTCTTCACCAGATAGCTCTGTCTCACTTAAATCTGGTCTCACTTTTGTTTGTAATTCAATTAATTCCACACAGTTATGAGCAAGCTCTTCAGCTGGCTCCCCATAAAGAAATTGGGCGGGGTTCTGAGCCAGAGTAACCTTAAGTTCCAGTTCAGGGGAATGTATCAAGATAGCCTCATACTTTAAAATCTGGCTATAAGTGAGCCATTTCTCTGCTTTTTGATGCAATATGCTTCTGACATTGTGAGGGGTATATACTGCTAAGGGAGCTCCAAATGTAACTTTCTTTGCTTCCTCTACCAGAAGGGAAGTTGCTACTATAGCTTGTAAACATATTGGCCATCCCCGACTAACAGGATCCAGTAATTTTGAATAATACCCCACTGGCTTTTTGTCTCCTCCCCAGTCCTGGGTGAGCACTCCATAAGCAGTTTGCTCAGCCATATTTACAAATAATTGAAAAGGTTTATCTAAGTTAGGTAGGCTGAGTACTGGGGCTTGAATTAGAGCATCTTTCAAATTCTTAAATTGTTTTTCATCCTCCTGGTTCCATTTCATTGTATTGACTGTTAGTTTTTTATACAAAAATTTCACTTTTTGACTATATCTATCTATCTATTGTCTACAATATCCCAATAACCCTAGGAGTTGTCCTACCCCCCTTTTGGTATTAGATGAAGGTAGACTTAGTATTCCTGATATTTTCTCAGGATCTAATTTCTTTGTTCTTTTACTCAGCCAGTGACCTAGATATTTCACTTCTTCTTCAGCACATTGTAACTTAGCCCTTGAAACCTTTAGGCCTTTCTTTCCCAAGAAATTCAACAGACTGATTGTTGCTTCTCTCACTTGCTCCTGATTCTCTCTTGCAATTAATAGATCATCTACATATTGTACTAGTTTAGTTCTTTCTGGTCTTTCAAAATCCTGTAAAATTCGTTCTAAAGCCTGACCGAAAAGATTTGGGGATTCAGTAAAGCCCTGTGGAAGTACCGCCCACCTTAGTTGTTGTTTTCTCCCTGTGTCTGCATCTTGCCACTCAAAGGCAAAATAGTCTCTGCATCCCTCCTCTAAAGGACAGGACCAAAAGGCATCTTTCAAATCCACTGCACTATACCAGGTATAGTCAGAGGAAACCTGACTTAGTAATGTATATGGGTTAGCTACCACAGGAAACCTTGTGGCTGCTCGTTGATTAACAGCCCTTAGGTCTTAGACTAAATGGGAGCTGCCGTCACTTTTCTTCACAGGGATTATGGGAGTATTGTAGGGTGACAGACATTCTTCTAACTTGCCCTGCTTTGAGAGTTCTTCAATTACTGGCTTCAGCCCTCGCCTCCCATCTAGTGGAATAGGGAATTGTCTCACTCTTATAGGAAACTCAGGGTTTACAATGGTGATTTTTAAGGGCTCTATATCCAATTTACCGATCTCCCCAGGAGTGGACCAGACATCAGGATATATTTTACTCTCATCCTGCTCTGTCAATTTGTACAGCTGTACCGTTAGTTGATCATTTTGGGGTTGCATGCCAATTTTTAACAAAAGAATCAGGTCTCTCCCCAAAAGATTGCATTCTGTTTCTGAAACTAGTAATAGATCCCTAATATCCACTTTTCCCTTTGCTTCAATTAATACTTGTTCAATAATGGGAACCTTAAAGGCCTCCCCTTTTGCTCCAATTACTTGAGCTGTTTTCCTGCTGATTTTGCATCCTTTTGGTAATCTTTGCACTGTTGATCTTTCAGCACCTGTATCTACTAAAAAGGTGAATTCTTCACCTTCGGGATCTATTCTAAGTTTTATCAAGGGCTCTTGCGATGGTCTGGTCCCTAATAAATAGAGCCCCTGACACCATTAATCCTGGTCAAACAGTTTTTGATCTGCCTCCCGTTTCTTGCAAACCCTTTTAACATGTCCTTCCTTACCACAGTAAAAGCAGGTAGGTTTTTTAGAACCTTCACCTGTTACTTTTCTCTTGGTTTTAGCCTTCCCTGAAGATGCACCACTGTTCTGTACCTCCTTTACCACAGCCACAAAGACCTTAGCTTTGGCTTTGGCCTTTTCTTCATCTCTGCGAATATAAATTCTCTGTGCTTCCCTTAACAATTCTTGCAAACCTCTCTCTTGCCAACCGTCTAACTTTTCAAGTTTCCTTCTTATATCCTCCCAGGACTTCGCCACAAACTGAGTTTTGATTAATGCTTCCCCCACTGCTGTATCCGGATCTAATCCCGAATACATTTGTATACTCTTCCTTATTCTTTCTAACCAATCTGTGGGTGACTCATCTTTCCCCTGACGTTCATTCAGGGCCTTGCTAATATTTTGCTTCTCGGATTCCCTGAATAATTATATTCCTGAGATCCACCATATTCTGCCTGTCTTGGTCATTGTTATGGTCCCAGTTAGGGACTGCCAGGGGCCATTTAATTTCTCCTAAAGGTCCTTGCTGGTGATCTCTATCCCAAATTCTCATGCCAGCCTGCCTTATCAGCTGCCTCTCCTCTGCTGTAAAATAAAATATTTAAAATTGACTGAATCTCTGTCCAGGTGTAAATACTGGGTCCTAGAAACTGATCTAACCTTTCAGACACCCCCAGGGGATCTTCAAGTAACCTCCCCATTTCTTTTTTAAACACCCTTACATCCCCAGTGTTCAGGGGTGCTGACACATACCCGATGACTGGTCTCCCTTGATTTCCTACTAATGGTACTTCCCTCAATGGGTACAGCTGCCCCCCCTTCCCTTCTTTATTGCTATCCCCACTGCTTTCTGCTCGTGCCTTTTCCTGGCTTCTTGTTCTGTGTGCTGGTGGTGAATCAAGTACCGGGAGCGGAGCCACCGGGGCTTGTGGTGCAGGGGGTGCTGGAATAGGTTCAAAGGGTGCCGGGTTAGGTGCTGGATGAGGCACCTCTGCCAGTGTAGCTGGCTGTGGTAGATAAGGCGGGGGAGGTTATTTAAGGGGTCCCACTGATCCCTTTTCTTTTTGGTTTTTAATGCATACGGGGGAGTAGGCCAGGACCCATGCCATAAAGCAGCATAATCGCTTTCTTCTTGGTTAATAGGGTCCTTTTTGTTTACATAGGCATTCAAGGCCTTACAGATCCACCCTTCAGATGACCTGTACATTGGCCAGTATAAATTATCAGGTCATATCATTTCCTTAGTCCATTCTACCATACAATATTGTTTCATTTTCTCTTTACTTTTTCCTCTCCTGGATTCACATTTGTCCCACAATTTTAACATTACCCCAAGGGGGCTGTCCTGGGGTATATCTGGCAAAAAGCTCCCTCTTTTTCCAGTACTTTCAGTACCTTTATTTTCCTGCTGGTTTATACCAGCTCCTGGGTTTTTGCTTTGGCATTGACCCATTTTTCCCGCGTGTACCCTCACTTGCTTTGACCTCACTTGTTCAGACCTTAGTCCCTTCTTGTCAAGAATTTCCTTAATAACAAGTCCCTTGTAACGCCTCTTGCCTCTGACTCTTTACCAGGAAAAAAAAAATCCTCTCTGTAACTATTATCTTATCTCACCCCCCCCTTGACCTTTTATATACAGAAAATCCTCCTCCACACGCTTTGTTCCTTCACCTGCCACGCCCCTCGCGGGGTAGCGGAACCAAGGTTAGAAGAACTCTCCTCTCTCGTGTCGTGACTAGGTCACGTCTCATACATGCACCATTCACACTCTCACACACCTACATCCAGCCGTTCTTATCCCACCAAACCAAGTGATACTCACAGCCTCCTTTTCTCGACTGGGTCTTCGTGCATGAGTTTTTACAGGTGAATTTACATCAGTCTACTCCAGGAGCTCAAAACTCTTTGCTCATAATTTACCTTATGGATTTCCTCTTCCCTGAGAGATTCCCCCGTCACTCAGGGCCACCGGAGGCAGAAGCCTCCAAGGTGGGGCGCCTCCCCGAGATCAGGAGTCTCCCTCAATGGATTTAGAAATTCCTGGCCAACGCACCAAATCTGTTATGAATAAGAAGCTTGACTGGGCCAATATTCAAGCAGCAATCAATTTATTATTTAATATGGTAAAGTATGAGCAATACAGCGCTGGGTACAGTGGGGGAAGTTTTCCCTCCAACTGCACACCTATAATTGAGGGTTACAGGTATTTATAGGGGTACTCATCAGCTTCTTTCAGCAGTTTCTATGTCCAATTTTTTTACTCATCAGCAATTTTTATTCCAAATTATTACATCACAATTCTATACACTATTGTGATCTTAGTTTCTCAGGATGTTTCTCAAAAGGAGGATCCCAGATGGTGGCGGTCCAGTTTCCAAAAGAAGAAAGACGAATCCCATCTGGTGGAGTCCAGCTCCCCAGATGTGGGTCCAGCTTTTAATTGCAAAGACTATAAATCTAACAACAGTGATGTCCAGCTTCCCTATGGTCGAAACCATAAATCCTTGAGGTGATGTTCATCTTCCTTTCTCAAGCTGTTTTTCTCTGCTTCCATAAGGCATGAGATAAGCTTGTTTCCTTTATATATATTCTAAAGCTATAGATTCAAAGATACAAGCAATATTCTAAAATTATACTTCAAAAGGTTATTATTGCAGAGCTCTTTATGGATTAAATGCAAGCAAAAAGCAACATCCTTAACACCTTAATTCCAATGCTCCTAAATCAACCAGGGTTAATTGCAAACAAAAGATAGGTTCAAAGGCCTTTTTCCATGCTTTATTTTCCTCAGTTATTCTTAGAATTCACAGCTCTCCCATTGTCGGGGTCCACACATTTCGCATTCACAAATACACACATCGCCTGTTTGTACCTGACATGAAACACAGCTTTGTATGTCATAATATGGACAAAGGAGCTCTGTGCTCTGTGCTGTTGTGGTGGTTTTGCATCACGGAAGTGATGTTCTAAGAGAAGCTGCTAGCAGTTTCCTCCATGTCTGAAAAAAACCCAATCAGTAATTATCTTTGAAAATTGACAGTCTGTTAAACCACTAAGGAAACTGTACACGCCTCTGTGAAGACACATGTTAAAGATGGGAAAGCCTGGGAGGGTCTCTTTCCCTTCTGGCTGGCACAGAGGTAACAAGGCTGACCCGGCCCCGTCTCAGCCAGGCCGGGCCGGGCGGCTCCTGCCGTGGGGCCGGGCCCCTTCCCAGGGACCCCGCCAGGCCCCATCGGCTGCCGGGCAGGGCAGGGGAGGCCGCGGGGCCGAGGCCGGGCCGGGCCATGGCTGCAGTTGGGAACATCTGGGCCCTGCTGAGCCCTGCCCCGCCGCCAGCCCGGGCCCAGCCAGGATCCGCCGGGCCCCAGGAGCAGCCCCGGGCCGGGCCGGCTCGGCCAAGATTCTGCCACCCTTGGGCTTCAGCCGCAAGCCCCGGGCAGGGGCAGGAGAAGCCATCGGCCCCCGGCCGTGCTGCTGCTGTGCTCTGGCCTGGCTGCTGAGATCCTGGCCCTGCCCCAGCGCGGCCCATCCTGACACAGCCCCAGCGCAGCCGCTGCAGAAACCTCCATCGTAAAACAGCTCCGGCCGCAAGCACCGAGCCCGGCCGGGGGCACGGAACCATCTGCAGGCCCCGGGTGAGATATGAACTCTTTCAGTGCTTCCATCCTCCCTCCAGTGAGAGAAAAGGACAAAGTGCAGGCACAGAGAGGAGCAACATGAAGACACTGAGGTCACTGAAGGGGAAGTTGAATCCCAGATGGGAGGGATGAGGAAATGCCTTGATCTTGGGGCTGAAATCCTCTTGTAAAGCTATGGGGAAGGATGTAATTGATATATCAGACTCTCTTTTTCCCTATAACTAATTTAAAATATGGGTAGATGACCTGTTCAGGAAAAACCTCCATGCTAAAGTAGGCAAATGTTGAAGTAGCTGTGATCCCATGAGAAGTTTCAACAGAGAAAGAGAGAAGAGTGGTGAGATCCTGTGGCCTCAGGGAGAGAAGAAGAAGGTCTCTGTTGTCAGAGATGAAGATGATTTCAGAAATAGATTAAGAGAATCTTTGCTCTGGAACAGCTCATCTTTAAACTCGTACCCCATAAGCTGACATGTCCCATAAACACAGCTGTGGGAAAAGCTATGAAAAATGGAAGGGACTTCACAATTGCAGATTTTCTGGCAGCTTCTATTCGTGGGAATTGAGAGCCACGAGTGAACTATTTTCTTATGGAGAAGTCTCCATAGCATGAAAGAGAGACTCCTCTCCCTAAGTGAACTGAAGAAAGACTGTTCTAGATGGTGTAAACTGACTGAAACTTTCAGGTTTTGTCTCCTTGCATTGTCAGTAAGAAAGAAAAGGTTGTAGGGAGAGGAGAAGTGTTCATATTCTTATTACTCTTTCTTCTATTTACTGGTAATAAACTTTTCTATATACCCCTTTAAAATTTTGAGCCTACTTTGCCTTTCTCCTAATCCTGTCTCACAGCAGGAAATGAGTAAATATATTCCAGGGAGTGCAATGGTAATTAGCCAACACTGATCCCACTGCACTAATAGATGCATTGGCTGAGAAATCTCAAATTAGCAAACCAAAATCACTCCAGATACATTCCTGATAAACTGCATTAGAGCAGAGGGAAATCAAGGCAGAGCCATGGTTTGTCAGGACTTGCTGCATCCTGATGAGCCCTGTGGTGCATTTGGAGCTGAGCCCTTGAACTTCAGGGCCTGAGAGGAGGTTGCACAAACCTTTCCAGGAGTCAAAGTCAGAGGAAAACCCCAAAGTGTCTCAGAGTATGAATGGGTCAAACTGAGGTCCATCCCCAACACAGGCTCCTCCTGGACTCCTTGGAGGAGAGAACTGGAGGCCAGGATTGACCAAAAACCTCTCAGAGTCTCAATGTGGAAAGGAAATTCCAAACTACCTTAAAAATTTTGAGAAGCTCAAAGCATTACTGAGCACCACTGAGTGTCAGTACAAAGCTCTCCAGGGACTCATTAAAGCAGATAATTTGGGCCATGATTGCACAAACCTCTCACAGAGTCTGTATCAAAAGGGAAACACCAAGTACCTTCAAATAACTGGAGTACCCTGAAGCATTAATGAGCCCCACTGAGTGTTGTTACTGACAAAGCCTCTCCAGGGACTAATTACAGCAGATAATTGGAGGCCATCATTGCAGGAACCTCTCAGAGACTCCAAGGCAAAAGCCAAAGCCAAAGTCCTTTGAAAAACCTGCAGTCCCTGCAGGGAGCATTCAGGAGCCGCCAGGGCCATTGCTGAGCAAGGCTCCCCAGGGACTCCTTGCAGCAGATCCTTGAGGCCACTGGGATGTGGGCTAGGGGGGGATGCTGAGGGCAGCACAAGGGGCTGACAGTGCCCAGCCTGGCTGGGGCTGTGCCAGGAGGCCCCTGGGCCTCAGGACAAGGTGTCTCCTCCCAGCCCTTGGTGGCACAGACCCTGCTGAGCCCCAGGGCACCAAGACTTGGCTTCTCTTTATCCCCACCTGTCATCACTGCCTGCAGTTCTCTGCTCTGCCTGGGGCCTGGGGACACTTGCTCAGTTGTGTCCCTCTCTGGGACCCATTAAAAGTCCAAGAAAGTTTGGAGTTGGATTCTGCCTTGGAGTTCTGCAGAGGTTTCTTCAGCTCCCTCTCAGGGACTGATGTCCAGGGCCTGAGCACAAAGCCCCAGAGGCTGATTAAAGTCCTTGTGCTGTGTCTGTGCTGCTGAGCTGGGCTGGGCTCCTGGCACAGAGGCAGCTCCTGGTCACCAAGAAGAGCTTCAAAAGCACATTTCTCTTGATGAGCAGCTCTTGTGCCAGCCCAGCAGGGCTGGGGCACTGCCTGTAGCCAGCCCGGGCACAGCCCAGAGGCACAGAGAGCTTCAATCAGTCAGGGCTGGGAAGGGGCTGAGAAGTGCCTGGGGCACAATCACTGCCAGCCCTTGGCACAGGAACCTCTGGCTGCAGGACAGTGCAGCTGCAGCTCCTGGAGCCATCTCCTCAAGCTGGAACATGCCAATGCCTACAGAGCCTGTGAGTACAACTCTGGGTATTTCTGGTGCAGGGGAGGTGAAATGCTCATGAGGCTCTGACATTCTGAGGGGTTCTGGTCAGTCACAGCATATTTACAAGACAAGGACATTGTAAAAAATGAGGAAACTTGCAAAGACTTTGTATTCAGTTTCCCACTATTGGACAATGGCAGGGAGGGGGGGATAAGTATAAAGGTTGATTATGAATTATAATTATGAATTTTGACAAGTGCCTGAGACATCCAAACTGTTACTTTTTGTGATCAGTAGGAGATCCCTAATGTGCTTTCTGCCACTCTGCCCATGCACAGCAGCAGCATCACCTTTGCTGGAGCCATCACGCTCGGTCTGAGCTGTCCTTTCTCCAAGCTGCAAACAGAACCTGCCCCCAGCCAGTGCCCTGCAAGCAGGCAGGGTTCTGTAGGGCCAAGGAGAGTGCACAGAGATTTGGGGTCTGTGAGTGCTGGCAGGGAGAGATCAGGCACAGGGAAACACCTGCAGGAGGAAAATCTGCAGGAAGCAGAGAGAAGATCAGGCAATGAGAGAAAACAAAGCCCAGCAATGCTGTGGCAGGGAGAGTTTAGAGATGCCCACAGGAGCCCCTGCAGTGCAGCCCCTCCCTCTGAACAAGCCCCCTCCCTCCTGTGCCCCAGCCAAGCCTCTGCCCTCAGGGCCAGGGCTCCAAGGCGTGCAGCCCCTCCTGTGCAGCCAGAGCTGCAGCAGAGCCGTGGGGCAGCTCTGCAGCCCCGGGCCCAGTTCCCTCTGCAGAGCACAGGGCTGGGAGCAGCTGCCCGGCCCTGGGGGCTCTGGCAGGGGCACAGCTGGCTCAGGGTGACGCTGTCCCCAGTGCCCGGCTCTGGGCAATGCTGTCAGTGCAGCCAGGGAAGGAGCTGCATCTCCCTTCAGCCAATGCCAGCAGAAGGACACTTGGAAGTCTCCCTGAGATTTCAGTCCAAGCTGGGAGCTTCAATCCAGGGTGCAAACCTGTCCTAGAGCATCTCTGAGTTATGAGATTGATGGGGAAAGGCAGAGGTGTTGTGAGACTGAAAATGCTGCTGGGTTGGTGAAATGAGCAACGTGAGTCCTTGTCTACAAATGTGGAACTGGGCTGTGGTGGATCCATCTGCTCTCAGCAGTGCTTGGGGGTTTTTAAGAGAAACATGGGAGTGTGCACATTCTCCATTTCAGAAAAGTGAAAGCCCACAGAAACTCCAAACAGAATAAAGGGACAGAGCATCTCCCCTCACTCTCCACTCATCATCTTACATCAGGGAACCCACTCTGTTCTACCAGAGGGGAGCAGAATTGCTGTGGGTTTCTACTATCCAAGAATAGCAGGAGAGTCATGGCGGGAGATTAAAAAGAAAACCTCAGAACTCTTAAACACAAAAGCATGTACATGAATGTTATAGAGGATGGTATATGGGAAATAGCTTTCATTTTGGGTGCAGCTATCTCCTCTAACACTTCACTTTCCTTTTCTCCATGAACAGGTGCCCATGTGCAGCCCCAGCAAATGTCCAACAGCAGCTCCATCAGGCACTTCCTCCTGCTGGCATTGGCAGACACGCGGCAGCTGCAGCTCCTGCACTTCTGCCTCTTGCTGGGCATCTCCCTGGCTGCCCTCCTGGGCAACGGCCTCATCATCAGCGCCGTAGCCTGCGGCCACCACCTGCACACGCCCATGTTCTTCTTCCTGCTCAACCTGGCCCTCAGCGACCTGGGCTCCATCTGCACCACTGTCCCCAAAGCCATGTACAATTCCCTCTGGGACACTAGGAACATCTCCTACATAGGATGTGCTGCTCAGGTCTTTTTCTTTATGTTCTTCCTCTCAGCAGAGCTTTCCCTCCTGACCATCATGTGCTACGACCGCTACGTGTCCATCTGCAAACCCCTGCACTACGGGACCCTCCTGGGCAGCAGAGCTTGTGCCCACATGGCAGCAGCTGCCTGGGCCAGTGCCTTTCTCAATGCTCTCATGCACACAGCCAATACATTTTCCCTGCCCCTGAGCCATGGCAATGCCCTGGGCCAGTTCTTCTGTGAAATCCCCAAGATCCTCAAGCTCTCCTGCTCGAATTCTTCCCTCAGGGAATTGGGGCCCATTGCGGTTAGTTCATCGTTAGCACTTGGATTTTTTGTGTTCATTGTTTTCTCCTATGTGCAGATCTTCAGGGCTGTGCTGAGGATCCCCTCTGAGCAGGGGCGGCACAAAGCCTTTTCCACCTGCCTCCCTCACCTGGCCGTGCTCTCCCTGTTCCTCAGCACTGGCATATTTTCTTACCTAAAGCCCCCCTCCATGTCCTCCCCGTCCCTGGATCTGGCCCTGTCAGTTCTGTACTTGGTGGTGCCTCCAGCCCTGAACACCCTCATCTACAGTCTGAGGAACCAGGAGCTCAAGGCTGAAGTGTGGAGACTGATAACTGGATGGTTTCAGAAACATTATTCTGCTGGACAATTTCTAAAGTTAAGTTGAAATAAAATAATCTTATTACTTGCTGGTTTGATTGTGGCTTTTTTTCCTTTATATTACTATATCTTGTTGTCCACAAAGAAATGTCATTGTTTGTGCCATTTCTCATTTTGTTTCTCTCCACCTTCCCTGGGGCCACAGACTGTGTCAATGAGGGGCTGTGCTCTTTGTGACTTTAAAGGAACTAAAAGATCTCCCAGCAGAGTTTTCAGCAGAGATGCCCTTTTGTTGCCTTCTCTGGAGCTGCAGCAGCAATGTCTGTGTGCAGAGCTGGGGCAGATCAGTGCTGGCCCAGCAGCTGTGCCCAGCAGCAGCAGCAGCAGCACTTGGTGTTGCCAGTGCTGCTGCCGTGGCCCTGCCCCGCTGCCCTGGTGGCCCTGGTGTTGCTGCAGGTCCTGAGTGCTCTCGGGGCCGGCCACAGCCTTGGGGGTGGCAGTGCCGGGGCTGCAGCAGGGACAGGCCATGGGCACTGCTGGGGCAGCGCTGACACCTCAGGCCAGGCCCTGGGGGCTCCAGGCTCCTTGCCCAGGCTCTCTCAAGAACACGGCCAGGCCAATGCTCAGCACAGAAACCCCCGTCAGCAGCCCCAGGCTGGCCGTGGGCAGGCTGGGGGCAAACAGCATGGCTGGGGCTCTGCAAGGGCCCTGGGCCAGACGGGAAGGAGCAGCAGAGCAGGGGCTGATCCATGCCCAGTGCGCTGCACAGCCCAGGGCAGCCTCCCAGAGCGTCCTCATGCAGCTGCCAACAACATCCCCCCTCTGCAGCCCTGGTCTCTCCCCCAGCTCACACAGGTGCCCCATCCTTGCAGGCACAGACACGGCAGCACTGCCTCAGCAGCCCCTGTTTGCATTGCACACAGCAGGCGGGAGCACCCCCATGCTGTTGCTGTGGGGACATGAACCTGAGGGAGCACAAATTCCATCAGCCCCTGGGGCCAGCAAGGCCTGCGAGACACCAGGGAAACCACTCAGCTTTGTCCTGGCCTCTGCACTCAGCCAGAAAGTTTGTTCCCATCAGCTGGGAGTTTTCTGTGCCACTGCAGACGCTGTTGCTCAGAGCCAGGGCTGCCGGGCACCCACCCCCAAACTGCCCTGAGCATTTCCTTGGCTTCACCTTTGCTTTCTTTACTCTTCCCTGGTACAAATTTCTTCCTCTTGCCCAGCCCTGTTCCCTGCCCTGCAAACAGCCCATCCCTGTTTGACCTTTCCTCTCTGGCCCCACTCCCCATTGCAGTTCCTGACTTGGCCCCATGGGAACGTCCCTTGGGCAGCAGGATCATCCTACAAGAGCTGCAGGAATTTTCTGCAGGCTCCTGCAGTGCCTGCTGCTGCTCCCTTGCCAGAGGCACCCCAGGCCAGGGGGGCACATCTGGGCTGCTGTGTCTGCCTCTGGGGCTCCCTGTTCTGGGCAATGAGGAGGAGCTGCAGAGGCTCTGCAGGACTGACAGGATGGGCTTTGGGGCTGCCAGGAGAAGCTGAGGGACCTGGGCTGCTGAAGCTGCTGAAGAGGAGGCCCAGGGCTCATCCTGCAACTGCTCCAAGGGTGGTTTCAGAGAATCCCAGAATCAGCAAGGTTGTAAAAGGCCTTGGAGATCATCAAGTCCAGCCTGTGCCCTGACACTGCCTTTTGTCCCCTGAGCCTCCTCTTCTCCAGGATAAACAACCCCAGCTCCTTCAGCCACTCCTCACAGGACTTGTGCTCCAGACCCCTCCCCAGCCTTGTTGCCCTTCTCTGGACACTCTCCAGCCCTTCCAAGTCCTTCCTAAATTTGTGGGGCCAGAGCTGGACACCGGACTCAAGGTGCTGCTCAACCAGTGCTGAGCACAGGGGAAGAATCACTGCCCTGCTCCTGCTGGCCACACCATTCCTGATCCATAGGAGTGCCCAGGGGTTGGATGTGGGAAATGGAGGAGAGGGGCTTGGGGACAAATTTTCAAGCCATGAAGGGTCTTGATCTTTAGAGTGCATTAGAAGTTGTTGCAGGTCAATATCAATTGTACATTGCTGATACCAAACTATAAACAGGAAAAGAAACCAGGACAAAACAGGACAAAACAGTTCTCTCTGCATTGTTTTAAATACAATATATTCACATTAAATAAACTACTGAAATCTCTTTAATTAACCAGAGAGGAATTGAACATTTAAATGATTCCCAGGGGCTTTTCTAGTTCATCTGTTTTGAACACGTGTGTATGAGACTTTTTCACTGAATTCCTGTAGTGAAGAGCTCAAAAAAGACAAGGCCTCTGGAGGAGGAAAAGTCATCAGCAACCTTCAAGTGGCTAAGGATCCATTCCCATGAGAGCAGCAATGAACAGAAATGACCACAGCTTTGTGGCTGCCCCAGCTTTGGCATGGGCCCTGGGCCTGGAGCAGGAGCAGCTCTTGAGGGCCCCAAGGCCGGGGCTCTTGTGCTGCCCTGGGCAGATGGGATGGCAGCAAGGGCTGCAGAGCTCTCAGCACCTCAGGCCGAGGGGAGCAGGGCAGCCAGGGAGCCTCCTTTGGCCTTGGCCCAGCACCTTCCCCCATGGCTGGGGCTGAGTCCTGTGGCAGCTGCAGCTGCTGCTGTGGCCTTGGCAGGGGCTGAGGCCGTGGGGCCAGTGCCCAGAGCAGCCTGGCCTGAGCAGAGCTGTGGGGCCAGAGCCGGCTGGGCTGGGCTGGGCTCAGAGAGGCCCTTGGTGCTGCCCAGAGCTCAGGGCAGCTGGCAGAGCTTGCAGGGAGCTGGGCTGGGCTCCGAGAGCCTGGCCCAGAAACCATCAGTGTCCATCTCAGCCTGGCTGAGCGTGCAGGGGCAGGACTCAGGCCAGGCCTTGTGGGGCAGGGCCAGCGCCTGTGCAAGGCATTGCAAACAGGCAAGTGGCCCAGAGAGGAGGCTGCTCTGTGCCCTTGGTGGCAGGGACAGAGCAGGGAGGGGACCCAGGACATTTGTCAGTGCCAGCCTCTGTGCCCAGCCCTTGGCAGCCCTGGCTGCTGAGCCCAGCTTTGGCCTTGTGTTTGTTGGCAAAAAACAACTTGTGTTTGTTGGCAAAAAACCTTTCTGTGCCTCTGAGTGTCACCAGGTCCTGAGCCCAAAGGACAGAAACCTGACACAACCGCCATTGTGCCATGGCAATGCCCTGGGCCAGTTCTTCTGTGAAATCCCACAGATCCTGCTCAGACACATACCTGAGGGAATTTGGGCTTCTTGCTTTTAGTGCTTTTCTTTTTTTGGGTTGTTTTGTGTTCATTGTTTTCTCCTATGTGCAGATCTTCAGGGCTGTGCTGAGGATCCCCTCTGAGCAGGGGCGGCACAAAGCCTTTTCCACCTGCCTCCCTCACCTGGCCGTGCTCTCCCTATTCCTCAGCACTGCCACATTTGCTCACCTGAAGCCCCCCTCCATCTCCTCCCCATCCCTGGATCTGGCCCTGTCAGTTCTGTACTTGGTGGTGCCTCCCTCCCTGAACCCCCTCATCTACAGCCTGAGGAACCAGGAGCTCAAGGATGCCCTGAGGGAAATGATTACTTTATCTTTTCAGAAACAATAAACTCTCTCTTTTCTGATTCAGAACCTTCAGAATTTAACTCTTTACAATCTCTCAGCCAGTTTTTCCTATTTGTCCATTTTTTCATTGGGACTTTTTCTTATTATTTTTCCAGTGTTATAATGTTTTTTATAAAATGCTGTAATACTACACTGAGCATTTCTGCATGAACATCTACTTTTTTTTGAAACACAAAGACTTTCAGGAGGCTTGATCCCTGTGAATTTGAATAAAAACCAGTGTCTGCCCTGCCTTGTGTGTCCAAGGCATTTCCTCAGCCCTTCTCTGGCTCTGCAGGGGCAGTGCCTGTGAGCAGAGGCTGAGGGAAGGGGCTCCCAGCACAGCAGCACGGCCAGGGACAATGGCCCTGCCTCTTTGCACATCTGCTCCCCCCAGCTCCACACTCCCCTCCCCAGCCCTGCTGTGGGTGCAAGGCCAGAGTGCTCTGGCAGCTTGGTCCCTGTCCTGCTGCGTGTCCCTGCTGTGACCCCAGGCAGGGACAGGCCATGGGCACTGCTGGGACACAGCTGGGTTCCAGCACAGCAGCTCCATCAGCAAAGGGCATCTCCTGAGGGCAGGGCAGGGAGGCTTTGCTCCCCTCCAGAGTCACTCTCAGGCCTCTCAAGAGGCTCCTTGTGTTCCTTGCTCTCCCAGGGCTCAGTGGGATGAGATCAGGGTCTCACTGGGGCCTTCAGGGGACTCAGGTCTGGGTCAGGTTTTGCTTGTTGGTGGCCAGTGCCCATCAGATGCTGAGTGGTCTGTGCTGAACCTTCCTGGGGCTCTGCAGCTTGTGCCAGGGCTGATGGCAGGGGAATGTTTGTCTGGAGGGCCTTGGGAGCTGCAGGAGAGCACAGGGGACCTGCAGGGACAGAGTGTGCCAGGGACCAGCAGGGAGTGGAGCTCACTGGGCACAGGTCTGGCCAGGGTGGGGTCACCCTGAGATCAGGGCCTGAATGTCTGCTGTGAGCCAGGAGAGCTCTGCAGCCCAGGGACACAGCAGGCACAGGGAAAGGAGTCTGGGCACTGACTCCTCTGCCCCTCAGGGATCTCCCCCAGGAGGATCCAGGGCAGCCCTGAGCCCCTCTGGCAGCCCTGGAACAAGGCAGGCACCTCTGAGCCCCTCCATGGCCCCGCAGAGCCCGTGTGGGAGGGGGTCAGGGCAGGAGCACCCTCAGCTGCCTCTGTGTCCCAGGCTGAGCAGCAGAGCCCAGCAGAGGCAGCCCAGGGCCCCGGGCAGCACAGCCCCCGTGCTCTGCAGAGCAGCAGCCCCAGCTCGGGGCTCTGGGCAGCAGGGCAGGGCTGCAGCAATGGCTGCTCGGGCCAGCACAGACGTGTTCCCCTGGGAAAGGCTCTGGGGGCAGCTGGCATGGGCCAGGAGCAGGGCAGGAGCCCGTGGGGGTGCAGAGGAGCCCTGGCAAGAGGCTGCCCTGTCCCTGAGCCAGCAGGAGCTGCCCGAGGAGCCCCGGGGCCAACTCTGCTGCTGGGCTGGGCAGTGGGGCTGGCCCTGGGGCTGCAGGAGCTGCCCGAGCTGAGCATCTGCTGAGCATCCCAGACACAGAGTGGCTGTCCCTGACCTCCAGGGCCTCCAGTTCCTGCTGCAGGGCCTGACCTGACTCTGCTGCTCTGCTGGGCTGGGGCAGGGGCACGGAGGGAAAAACAATGGACCCTTGTCCCCACGAGTCCCCACAGTGTCAGAATGGTCTCAGTGGTTCCATGGAGCCCCATAGGGTCACCACGGTCCCCTGGTTACAGGAGGCCCTTCAGTGTCACAAGGGTCCCCTTGGTTCTATGGAACCCCACAGGGTCAGTTTTGCCAGTGGGCAGGGTCAGCACCAAAGACACAGACACCAACTGAAGGAATTGTGTAATTTATATAATGTAAATCTGCAAAAAATTACAATAGGAGAGGCTCAGCAAAGCACATAATCATTAGAAAATAATTACAAAAGCAGAAGCTCAGCAATGCACCCAACCATCCCCAGGAAAGATTGCCTGCAGTGATTGAGAAAGATCCAGCCCCAGTTACCCTCAGCCTTTACCATCCCCCAGACCCACACAGCAGCTGGGGAAGCTGTCACAGCCAAGGGCTGCAGAGCCACTCCTGGGCACTGGCAATTCCTGCAGGTGCCTCCAGCCCCAGGTGAGGCTCCAACCCTGCTGGGAGAGGGCCCAGCTCTGACAGTGCTGAATGAACAAACTGACAGCACTTCTAGTGTGGCAACATCTGGTTTCATCCTCCTCTTGGGTCCCTCCCAAAGGCTGGCCAGGGCCCCAGGAGGAACCAAGGGAGGTGACTTTGGCCATTCAGCCCCAAACAAGGCCAGATGTCAGATTTCATGGCCTGGTCTGGCTTCTAAACACACAGAGGTCAATACATGTTTCACTAATGAGTGACTACATCTATCACAGTGCTAATGACCATGCATATTTCATTAGGGAGCAGATACAAAGATAACCTTTGGTTGGAAGGTTCATCCAGAGGCCACCTTTGGCTCAGGACCTGCTGTTCAGGCCTCACTCAGGGCTGCTGTCCAGGCCTTGGCACTTCAGAGATGTGGTTTAGTGCTGGGCTTGGCACTGCTGGGTGAGCGGCTGCACTGGGTGAGCTCAGAGGGCTTTTCCAACAGAAAGGATTCTGTGATTCCATGATTCTATCCACTGCATTCAGCTGGGTCCATGTTAGCAGCATTACTTTGCTCAGAAAGTCTCCTCTTGCCCAGCTCCTGTGGCCTGAGGCTTCAGCTCCTTCAGCTCCTGGTGCTGAGCTGCTCATGCTGAGCAAGACAACTCGGAGAGAAGAGCACAGTCCATGCAATTCCTTCTGGGACACGGAGAGGGGAGGCTGTGCAAACAGGAGCATTATTGGCTGTGGCCTCCTCTCTGCCCTTCACGCCTTTCAGCGCTTTGAACCAGCCCAGAGCTTTCTCCAAGAGTGCAATGGAGCAGCTGTTCCTGCTCCTGGCTCTGGCTCTCTCCAGTCTCTGCCCTTGCCTGCTTCTGTCCCTCGTGCTGTGCCCTCTGTTCCCCCAGGGCTGGCTGGCTGCTGCCCAGGACTGTGGCACTGGCACAGATCCAGTGCTCCAGAGCCTCCTTTCTGTGCCCTTGGAGCTGCCTGGGCACAGCAGCCTTTTCCATCTGCAAGTTCCCCATGGACAGGGAGTGCCCAGCTCCGTTCCTTGCACAGCCTCCAGGAGCCCAGGGCTGCCATCTCAAGTCCCTGCTGGCACTGGGGGCTCCCAGGTGCCTCAGGCTGCTGTGACACCGCTGCACAAGGGAGGGAACAGGGGCAGGGCTGTGCTGAAAGTCAGCTCCATCTGCTGCTGCTGCTGCTGCTGCTGCTGCTGTGGGGTCATTTGTGCAGCCCTGGCCCAGAGTCAGGGATCAGATCCTGCCAGTCTCTTCCAGCCCTGGCTGCTCAGAGTTTGGGCCTTGGAGCCTCAGGTGGCCAAAGGCAGCTGCTCCTGGTCCCTCTGTGTGCCCGTGTTCAGCAGTGCTGCTCCATCAGTCTGTGCCCAGCAACGGGGAAGAGCCTCAGCCCTGCAGGGCCAGGAGCTGCCGGGCTCTGCCTGAGCAGCTCAGCCAGCAGGAAGGGAGCTGCTCCACACAGGAACCAGGAGCAGAGGACATTCCTTTTATAGGACATGTTTTCTATTTAAAGGAAAAAAAAAGGAAAAGGAAAAAAATAGGTAAATTGTAAAAAATAAGAATAAAATCCAAGTGTTAGTGAAAAAACATAACATAATGTTAGTGAAAAAAACAAAACATAAATGCAAAGTTACATTCTTTGCATTAAGAAGTAAATTATTTTAAAAAGAGAACTGAGTTATTTACATTGTAAATGTGCTGATGGCATGGATCCATCTTACTGACCTCAGCAGCCTTTTAAAAGATTTTGGGCTTTCTTTCCAACACTGGTATTTGAAATTGTGGTCGAAGCAAGAGGAAATTGCTTTGTGCCCTTCCAGCTCCAAGCAGGACTGGGAATGGAAACTCTGTCAAACCCCAAATCCTTTAGAAGATGCCCTTCCTTCTCAGCCTGGAAATGAACTGCACATTCCTGTTGAAACTGTCAGGGATTTCTTAAAGACACAAAGTCCCACTTAGGGCTTTTTGCTCTGGTTTGGCAGTGCAGAAGGGCAATTCTCCATCCACCAGCTCCAGACTGCACTGCCTCAGGAGCACGGCCCACTCGCCAGCTTTGGCCCACTCGTGGCACTGCTAGAGGAGGAAGAAAGTGCAACTGCATAATTCCAGCCAATCAAGAAGGAAGAATGGGACAGACAAAACACCCTGTGCAGATCCAGGCGTTCAGCTGGGACTGTGGAGAGTTTGGGTCCTTGCCAATTGGATGTGTGTCCCCAGCTGCAATCTCTGGGCCTGCAGCAGAGTCTCACTCACCTGCCAAAGCAGAAAGCTCAGGCGCTGTGCTCGCAACGGGCTCGTCTGATGCAGAGCTGTCAGAGCAATGTGAGGGCAGAGCCAGCCCAGCTGGGCCCAGGGCTGAGCCCAGCAGAGCCCTGGCAGAGCCCAGAGCAGCCTCAGCAGCCGCAGAGCCCGGCTGCAAGGAGAGAAAGCAGAAACCGCCCGTCAGCTGAGGGCTCCTGTGCCCTTGTGCCAAGGCCTGCGGGGCCCAGGCCGTGCTGACTGTGCCCAGAGCTGTGCCCAGAGCTGCCCATCCCTGCTGCCTTTGGCAGCAGAGCAGGAGGGCAGGACATGTGCCCAGCCTGCAGCCAGCCAGGGCACATCCAGCCCTCAGCAGCAGCCCAGAGCAGGATGCTCCTGTGCTCGCTGCCATCTCCCAAAAGCTCTGATCCCACCCTGCCAAGCACACAGGGACCCACTTCATGCCATCCATGGCTGCAAGAAAAGCTGCTCCCAAACCATGGCCTCAGCCTTCTCCAAGGGCACGGCCCATCCACGTCACAGCTGCTCCCAAGCACTTCCCCACTGGACCACCTAGAACGCTTCCTCTGGAAAAACAAACAACACATTCTTGAAAAGAGATTAGATGCAAAAAGGGAAAACAAGAAAAATGGGAAAAACTCTTATCTCTGTCAGGGCCTTGAGGAAGGCCCAACTCCTACATGGTAGGGAAAAACCCAGACATGGCTGAGGGAAGCCCACACTTTCTCTCTTCCCCCCTGCACTGCCCCCCAAAATCACCGTGATCCCAAAGCAAACAAGGGCAGTGCAGTAGCCCAGCCCTTCCTTGCCTGCAGAGCAAAGCAGCCCCTGCACAGGTTCTGGAGTCCCACCTCTGCTCCCACCATGGGGCTTTGTTTGTGTCGGGCTGGCTGCCCCAGCCCCAGCCCCAGCCCCAGCCCCAGCCCGGGGCACGGTGGCTGCTGGGGGCTGTTGGCAGGGCCAGGAGCCCACTCCCATTTCGTACCCAGCCCAGCCCATCCCCCCAGCCCTACCAAAAAGCAGCTGGGCAGCGACTGAAGGATGAGTTGCATCTGCCCCAGCAAAGGGGGAACCTTTGCTTCCCAGCCAGGCTGGGCCATGCCCAAATCTGGCAGCATTTCCCTGGGTGTGGACTCATCTGCAAATTCCCTGTGGAGTTTGGCTTTGAAGAAGGTGCCAGAATCAAAGTCCATCACCTTCAGCCTCCAGTGGCCAGGCTGAGGAAGAGCTTGTCATCCTTGATGTCATCCTGGCTGTCTCCAGCAGCAGCAGCAGCAGCAGCAGCAGCAGCAGCAGCAGCAGCAGCAGCAGCAGCAGCAGCATCCCCAGCCAGTACAGCTTCTCCAGGGGCTCCTGCTCCTTCCCTGGGGGGAGACCAGGCTCTCAGGGCTCTGCCCAGGGCCCCAGCTGTCAGGGAACCAGCACAAGCAAAACCAGCTTGGATGGCGGCCACCAGTGCTGGGCAGAGCAGCTCAGCTCCAGCACAAGGGCTGCGTGTGCCCATCCCATGACCCCGGTGCAGTGACACAGGCAGCACAAAAAGGTCTGGGTTCCTTTGCTTCTGATTGCCACGGCATGTGTGGAGCTGCAACTTACCAGGGCCCTGGATCAAAGTGTGCCTGTGGCTCCCTCCCTTCTTCTATGGCAGAGGAATATCCTGCACCCAAGAATCACAGACCAGGTCTTCTAATGTGGGTCTGTCCAAGGAGTTCACGGATAAACACCACCTGATCAGATCTTTGCACTCTGGGGAGAGAAAGCAGAAACTGCCGGTCAGCCAGAGAAGGCTCCTGTCTGCTTTGCCCCACTATTGCCATGGCCAGGCCATTCTGGATGCGCTCAGGTTTGGGCCTAAACTTTCCCATCAATTCCCTGTTTTGGAGGAGAGCAGGACATGTGCCACCTCCTCAGCAGCTGCCAGAGCGGGATGCTCACGAGCCCGCTGCTGGCTCCCAGCACTGGGATTCCCCCCGTGCCCAGAGAAGAGGATCCACCTTGAGAGAGCCCTTGTGGCAGCGGGAGCTGGCCCCAGCTGAGGTTCCGGCCCCTCCTGAACGGGTGCTCCCCGCAGACCATCTGGTGCAGCAGGATGCCCAGGGACCAGATCGTTGCTGCCTCGCCATGGTACCAGCCAAAGTCGTTCCATTCCGGGGGGCTGTAGGACAGTGTTCCTATGGAATACAGATGGAGTTCAGCAGGGGGATGCTGCTGCTCCCACAGCCTGGCCCCAGCATCCCTGGGCCTGCGGGGGCTGCATCAGTGGCACACAGGGTGACCACTGCCTTCTCGCCAGCACCTGGGACTTGTGCACAAACTTAGACTTGGAAAAGAAGCCACTGGTGTCAGAAGAGGGCAGAGGAAGCCCTGGCTAAGCCTGACCATGACCTGCAAAGGAAAAACCCTCTCTGTGCTGGGGAAAACCTGCCCTTATCCTCCCTGCCTGCATTGCCCCAAAAATATTAGGAAGCCAAGGCAAACAGGGAGAGTGGATCTGTCCAAGCCCTTCCTCTCACCTGCACACCAAACTGGCTGGGGCACAGGTCTGCTACCCCCATCTCTGCTACCCCCACCCACGGCTGCCCCAGCCCAGCCCCAGTCCTGGGCAGAGTGGCTGGCAAAGGCTGCCAGCAGGGCTGGAAGATGGCTCCCCACCCAGCCCCGCTCTAAAGCAACTCAGCTGAAGACTCAGTCCCCTGACTGGCAGCAAAAGGGAGAATCCCTGCTGCCACAGCCAGCTTGGGCTGGGAGATGTTGGGCCATGAGATGCCAGCAGCGGGAGCACAGCCCTGAGTAGGCTCACCTGCAAAGTGGGTGTAGGCTGTGTCTTGCAGGTAGGTGCCACAGCCAAAGTCGATCAGTTTGGCCTGCCCGGTGTGCAGGTCAAGCAGGATGTTCTCAGGCTTGATGTCGCGGTGCAGGACCCCGCAGCTGGTGCAGTGCTGCACGGCCTCCAGCACCTGGCGGAACAGCGCCCGCGCCTCCTCCTCGGGCAGGAACCGCCGTGCCCGAATGCAACGCTGCAGGTCCTGACAGCGCTCTGGCCGCTCCAGCACCATCACGATGTGTTCGGGGAGCTTGAGCCACTCCAGCAGCTGCACCACACCAGGGAAGCCAGTGGACACCTTGGCCTGCAGCACGATCTCCAGAGGGGCCCTGCTGCCGTCGGGCTGCGGGAGGAGCACGATGCCTTCAGTGGGGCTGATGCCATGCCGGGGCTCGGGGAGCCCTCAGCCAGCCCGGGATGCTCTGCGCCCTACGCTGGACCCACGCCCGCTCTCCCTCGAGGCGTCCTGGCGGCTTCCACCGTGCCGGGCCTCGGCTCATCCCCGCCCGGCAGCCCCGGCTGCTGCCGCTGGCCCCGCTCACTCACCAGCTCGCCCCAGTGCCGGACGCGGTTCCGTGGCACCCTTTTGATGGCCACCTGCAAGCCAAGGACAGCAGCGGGCTCAGCTCGCCGCCCGCCCTGCCCAGCCCCATCCTCCTCCTCCTCCTCCTCCGCCCCCTCCTCCTGCGCCCGCCGCCGGCCCCGCCGCTCACCGGGGCGCCGTCCGAGAGCCGCGTGGCCGCGAAGACGCTGCCGAAGCCTCTGCGCCCCAGCAGCGAACCCACTCGGTACCGCTCCTGCAGGGCCTCGTGCGCCTTCCCTGAGGGCGGGACGCGGCTGTCAGAGCTCAGCCCGGGGCCAGCAACGGCCCCCGAGCGCCCCTCAGCCGCCCCGGGCCGGCCATGCCCAGGCGTTCGCTCTTTGGAACGCGGCACGGGAGGCTCGGGGCCGGCGGCCGCGCTGCCGAGTGGCGGAGCTCGGGCCGGGGAAGCCGCAGCAGAGGCGGCGGGAGCGGCCGCGCCGCCTGTGTCCTCCGCGGGCCCTGGGAGGTTGTGGCTTTCTTTGCCAGAAAATTGCTTGACTTGGCTCTGCCAGAACAGGGAAATATCCAGATCTGAGCACTGGCAGTGGCAGCAAACACCAGGTCTGGGCATCTGTAATGGCATCAGGAATTTGCAGGATTTTGGCTTTCTGTGCCAGGAAATTGCTGGACTTGGGCTGTGCCAGCCCTGGGAAATTTCCGGATCTGGGCACTTGCGCAGCAAACACCAGATCTGGGTGGTGTGTTGTAGTGTGTTTTTATACTTTGTAATACTTTGTAATAGTTTTGTTTTCGAATCCCTGTATTTTTCCCAAATGGTTCATCCCAGATGGTACCCCCCTCCCTTTACCTGTGTAATCCCTTTCCCTTGCTGAGATCATCCCCAAATCCCCACCCTGGCTCTCTGTCAATCACTCAGCATCCCATCCCCTCCATCCAGAAGCTTCGTTCCAGGATGTCGAGTGATTAGCCAGAGGCCAGGGGTCAGCCCCCCAAGCCCTGCCCCATATGCTGTCCTAAATGTCCATTCCCCAGTACCCATCCCTTAGGGTCACTTCTTGGTTAGTAAAATGTTATCTACTTTGGGTTTCCACCTCCCTTTAAATGTAACCTTGGCACATCTCCCGGGGCTGTAGGCAGGAGGCCCCTGAGGTGTAGGGGCTCCTTTGGGACTCCTAGAATAAAACCTTGGATTAACCCCTGCTAAGAGTGGGCCCTTTATCTTCTACCAATGTCTCTGGTGTCTCTTGTGCTGCAAAGGCGACCAGCCCAGGTGCCCTCAGTACCCTCGGGGCACAGAGAGTGTCTCCCCGCTGTCGGCCGTGTCGGGGCTGCCCCCGGTGTCTGCCGACTCGGGACTGGCCCAGGGTTCCTGAGAGGCTCCCAGAGGGACAGAGACAGCGCCCGTATAGGTAAACTGAATCGCTCTGGGATTTTGGAGGTAATTACAAATGGGCCCGAAGGTGAGAATTTTGGTGTCACCGATGAAGAACAAGAACCAGTGACATGGGCTGAAGAGGCTCCTCCATATAACCAACTGCCCCCAGAGGAAACATGCTCTGCTCTTTTCACTGACGGTTCCTGTCACATCTTAGGGATGAACAGGAAGTAGAAAGCAGCCATATGGAGCCCCACACGACAGGTCCTGAGACGACTGAAGGAGAAGGTGGATCAAGCCAACTTGCTGAACTCAAAGCCATTCAGCTGGCCCTGGACATTGTAGAAAAAGGGAAGTGGCCGAAGCTCTACCTCTACACTGATTCATGGATGGTAGCCAATGCTCTGTGGGGATGGCTGGAGAGGTGGAATGAGTCCAACTGGCAGCATAGAGGAAAACCAATTTGGGCTGCTGATGAGTGGAAAGACATTGCTACCAGGGTAGGGAGGCTACCTGTGAAGGTCCACTATGTAGATGCCCATGTCCCCAAGAGTAGAGCTAATGAGGAACACCAAAACAACAAACAGGTAGATCAGGTAGCAAAAATAGAGGTGTCAAAGATAGACTTAGATTGGCAACAGAAGGGAGAGTTATTCCTAGCTCGATGGGCCCATGATGCCTCAGGCCATCAGGGCAGAGATGCCACCTAGAAGTGGGCAAGAGACCAAGGGGTGGATTTAACCATGGACAGTATTTCTCAGGTCATCCATGACTGTGAGACGTGTGCTGCCATCAAGCAGGCCAAGCGAGTGAAGCCCCTATGGTATGGTGGGCGGGGGTCCAAGTACAAGTATGGGGAGGCCTGGCAGATTGATTCCATCACACTGCCCCAGACATGCCAGGGCAAGCGCTACCTGCTGACCATGGTGGAAGCCACCACTGGATGGTTGGAAACCCACCCTGTGTCTCATGCTATTGCCTGGAACACCATCCTGGGCCTTGAAAAGCAAATCCTGTGGTGACATGGCACCCCTGAGAGGATTGAGTCAGACAATGGGACTCATTTCAAGAACAGCCTTATCAACACCCGGGCTAGTGAACATGGCATTGAGTGGGTGTACCATATCCCCTACCATGCACCAGCTGCAGGCAAAGTGGAGAGGTACAGTGGACTACTAAAAACCCAGCTGAAAGCTTTGGGTGGGGGATCTTTCAAAAATTGGGAGCAGCATTTAGCAAAGGCCACCTGGTTAGTTAACACCCGAAGTTCCACCAACCATACAGGTCCTGCCCAGTCTGAGTCCCTGAATATAACAGATGGAGGTAAAATCTCAGTGGTACGTGTCAGAGGTTTGTTGGGGAAGACCGTGTGGATCAATTCTGCCTCGAGTACAGACAAACCCATTTGTGGGGTTGTCTTTGCTCAGGGAGCAGGTTGCACATGGTGGATAATGCAAAGAGATGGAGCAACACGATGTGTACCTCAGGGAGATCTGATTGTGGGGTGAGAATGATATGCAAATATCACTGTTTGTTGGATGTTACTGCCATTGTCTGTACATTAAACCATACAGACATGAGACAGAAGGAAATGTGTAAGTGTTGAAGGTCTGGGCAAGTGGAAGATGGAGAAGGAGATGTGCAAGTGTCGAAGGTCTGAGCAAGTGAAAGATGGAGCTTTGAGTGAGTAAGGTGAAAGGGGTGAAATCCTGCCACTCTGTGGTATAGGGCATGGATTCAGCGGTCCAGGGTGGGGATGTGATGAGGGCATGATGGGTATTGCTTGTAAATTTTGGGGGAGTGTAGAGAGCTTTTTGGATAATTGGTTAGCTGAGAAAGGCCACTTCGATGTGATACTGTTAGATAAAGATAGCGGAAACAAGCTGGGGATTATGTAACCGGTGTCCAATCACTGACAAAGGTCATAGTGACCTTCGCTGAAACGGGAAGACGGGGGAGAAAATCACTTGCCAGAAAATGTAGATATCCTAGGTAGAGAAGCTAGAAGAATGCAAACATAGAAACAAAATAATCATTAGAGCATAGAAGTAGGTGTGGTTGATCTAAGTGTGCTTTAACCAATAATGAGCTCAGCTTTTGCAATATGTATAAGCTTCATTAACACCAATATAAATATGTGTGAGCTTTCAATAACCTTGGAGATTTGCAATTCATGCATATTGTGTGAGGCATTTCTTCCGCCGTTCACGACAAATGGCGACCCCGGACGTTCTTTCGTCGGTAGCCACGGTCGATCGGTGTACAGGGTTCGGGTCCTATCGCAGCTGAGGACGGCAAAAGCACCGCTGAAAAAGGGAAAGTGCAGTGCCCCGGGTGACCTCAGCGGAGAGCCCGGCCGATACGTGCTGCCGGAACCTGCAAGGGCTGCAAGAAGCACGCTGTTATCTTTAACACGGATAAAGAAAGGCAAGCAGCATATGATTTATTTCCTAGCTTTTTATAAAAGCGTAAGGTTAAGTGTTGTAGTGCGTTCTTATATTTTGGAATACTTTGAAGTAGTTTGTTTTGTATTCCCATATTTTTCCCAAATGGTTTGTCCCAGACTGTACCCCCTCCCTTTCTTTTACTTGTGTTATCCCTTTCCCGGGATGAGATCTCCAAAACCCCCGCCCTGGCTCTCTGTCAGTCACTTGGCATCCCATCCCCCTATCCAGAAGTTTCGGTCCAAGTTGTCGAGTGATTAGCCAGAGGCTAGGGGTCAGCCCCCCAAGTCCTGCCCCATACGCTGTTTTGTATGTCTGTCCCCCCAGCACCCATCCCCCAGAGATACCTATTGGTCAGTAGGATGTTATCTATGTTGGTTTCCTCCCCCCTTTAAATATGAACTCCGGACATCCCCTGGGGCTCTCGGCAGGAGGCCCCCTGAGGTACAGGCGCTCCCTCGGGACTCCTTAATAAAAACCTTGGAATATCCCCTGCTGGGAGTCAGCCCCTTTCTCTTCCACCGATGTCTCTGTCGTCTCTGCTGCAGCAAAGGCAATCAGCCTGAGTGCCCTCAGCACCCTCGGGGCACAGAGAGTGTCTCCCCACAGTCGGCCGTGTTGGGGCTGCTCCCCCCATTCTCTGCTGACCCGGGTAAGGCCCAGGGACATTGAGAGGCTTGCAGAGAGACTGAGACAGTTAAGGGTATAGAGTTGCAGAAAGAGCTTCATGGGATTGTTAGCTCATGGGTATGCACAAGGACTTTTTCGGAATCTTCACACAGTGCATAGGTTATCAGAGTGCCGTATATTTGGGGATAAGTTGTGGCAGGCAGTCATAGATGATGATAAAGCCGCGAGAAAGTTGGGAAAGTTATGGCGAGTCGTGCATGATGAATTGTTGAAATATCAGGCAGAGGAAAGAGCTGCCCAGCAGGCTAGTGCAGCCCATGAAAGAAACAGGAGTTATGGAGACTGGTTTGGCTCCCCGCCGACACTAGCTCCTGCTCTAAACGGCAGCTCCCCGCCACTATCAGTTCCTGCTTCAGGCAGCAGCCCCCGCCCCCCCCCCCCCCCCGCGCATACTCTAGCCGTGCCGTCCGCGCTGCCTGCCCTGGTGTTAAACCCTACACCTCCTCCGCCTCCTCCCGCTCCGGATCCGCGCCCTCGGCCTCCCCGCCGCGGCGCGCGGCCCGTGGCCACCCCGTCGGGGCGGCTCATGCCAGCCCCGGCCCTAAGCGGCTTAGCAGCCACAGTGCGGCTGCCTCCCGCTCCG
Source organism: Agelaius phoeniceus (assembly GCF_051311805.1). Classification (NCBI taxonomy): domain Eukaryota; kingdom Metazoa; phylum Chordata; class Aves; order Passeriformes; family Icteridae; genus Agelaius; species Agelaius phoeniceus. Next base: position 412,873 of record NW_027509866.1, read on the forward strand.
CTCCGCAGCCACCCCGACCCCCGAGCCAGGGGGGCGGCAGGATGGGCCTCCCACCCCCCCGTGGGGCAGCAGGCTCCGGGAGGTCCGCCCGCCCCGCGGCTGCCCAGCGCAGTTCTGCTTCCCGGTCACCAGCCACTGCGCCCGGACACAAGTAGCAGCTGTCACCGCTTCAGCTTGACCTGCCTCCAGCCCGCCACCGCTGGGAGCCTCGGATTGGACCCGGCAGCAGCAGCAACCACAGTAACCCTGATGTCTACTCACCCGGAAAAGGTTCCAACTGGGGTAAAGGGACCACTCATTATTGATGGATTACCTATGGGAGCCTTACAACCAGGATTACCTAATCCGGCTATGCTGCCAAGGGACTAGCCACTTTTGATTATTGATCTGAAGGACTGCTTCTTTACTATTGCTCTTCATCCTTGAGACACTGCAGCAGATATTGGACTGTGTTACACAAGGCAGTGTTTGGAGACGTGATCTTGATCTCCCTATACAGCTGACAGTTTGGTGTGGACCAAAATTTTTACTGGGTGCACTTACTCAGCATAACAGAAAAATGGGGGAGATATGGGCCTTGGAATGGATATCTCCTCCACTTCAACAACATAAAACCCTTCTTCAGAAAATTGAAATTTTAGCTGATTTGCTCAAAAAGGGTTGTGATAGGACAATGGGGTTGGATTTAATGTCCAAAAAGATCAGTAAAGCCCTTATCAGATGCTATAACTGTTTACACAGATGCAGGAAGAAAATCCAAAACTGCAGCAGTGACCTGGCAAGAAGAGGGACAATGGCATCATCATATACTCCAAGCTACTGAGTTGGACACTTTACAAACGATGGAGCTATTGGATGTTGTATAGGCCATGATGCATTTCTCTGGACCTCTTAACATTGTAACAGATTCTTTGAATGTTGCAGGAGTGTGTGAGCGAATAGAAGATGCCTCTATAAAAAAAGTTCAAAACAGGACGTTACATGAGCTGTATATGCAGCTGCAGAGAGCAAATGGTACCTTGGAAAGATATTTGAGTAAATATATAGATACCAGAGAGCCACAAGAAAGATTATTAAAGTGTTTGTTTGTTTTGAACCACCTGTGTGTTTTTGGGGAAAATAAGGTTCCTGCTGTGATTTGTCACTATGTACAAGAAACAGATGATGTAAAGAAAGATGTATGGGTGAGATACAGAGATCCTAAAACAGGACAATGGCAAGGTCCTGCTAAGGTGTTATACTGGGGCCGTGGATATCTTTGTGTTTCTACCCCTACAGGATCTCTGTGGGTACCTGCTAAATGGACCCGAGCAGCTGTGTTTGATGGAAACTTTATGTTATTGCTTTATCAATTTTTGCTTCTTTTGTGGACAGTGTAGACTATCAGGCATGGGCCCCACCTCAGCCCAAGACTAACATATGGGTCACCCTGGCAAACTTGACTAAACAAGAGACTATTTGCCTGTCATTATCTTCTCCTGGCAATCCGTTCACAACTTGTTTGGTTAGATTACCAGCAGATCCCTGGCCGTGCCCTTCACATGTACCAACTTGTAAGGTCAGCAATGCTAGGACGAGTGTGGATAATTGGGATCAGTGGATTTCCCACTTTCCTATAGCACCACAAGAGCCCCAAGAGTTGGAGTTGTTAGGGTCAGTGATGGCAGATGCATGTATTCATTTTAACTATAGAAGCCTGCTGTCAGTCAAGAACCATTCTAATGTTGTAACTTCCAGCATGGCTGTCTACCGAAATGCATCGGCCTGGTGCAATTATACAACAAAGAGAGTGTCAGTCTCATCAAATGACCCTATTCAATTGCCAGCAGGATATTTCCTGATATGTGGAGACCGTGCTTGGGCCGGTATCCCATCAATGCTGCACGGGGGACCATGTACACTTGGTCGGCTGTCTCTACTTACACCTAACATGTCCATGATACTAAACATGAGCCGGCGCCATCGTAGAAGCAAATGGATGGCTCGTGCATTTGCAGCAGACTGCCGGGATGATGTAAAGTTTTGGTCCCCAGCGGCCATAATCGCAGCATCTTTCTTAGCTCCAGGGGTATCAGCAGCACGTGCTCATGCTATTTTAAGTAGGTTAGGGTGTTGGCTTGCTAAACAAACAAATGCAACTTCTTTAGCGATTTCTAGTCTTTTGCTTGATGTTGACTCTATTCGCCATGGGACACTTCAAAATAGAGCTGCAGTTGATTTTTTCTTACTTGCACAAGGCCATGGCTGTGATGAATTTGAGGGCATGTGTTGCATGAATCTCTCTGATCATGCACAGTCTGTTCACTCACAGCTCTCTGAGTTACGAAGGTTAACTGGGAATTTACAGGTAGAATCAGGCCTTGGTATTGATGGATGGCTTAAATCTTTAAGCTTAAGATCATGGTTACGCTCTATTGTTAAGGTTAGCATTGTAGTAGCTATTGTAGCTTTGTTGTTAATATTAGTTTTGCCATGTTTTTGTATATGCTTACAGAATATGGTGCGAAAGATGATAACTACCGCATTTAACCAAACCATGCTTGTTCAACAGAAAAACGGGGGAAATGTAGAGAGCTTTCTGGATAATTGGTTAGCTGAGAAAGAACATTTCAATGTGATACCGTTAGATAAAGATAGGGGAAACAAGCTGGGGATTATGTAACCGGTGTCCAATCACTGACAAAGGTCATAGTGACCTTCGCTGAAACGGGAAGACGGGGGAGAAAATCACTTGCCAGAAAATGTAGATATCCTAGGTAGAGAAGCTAGAAGAATGCAAACATAGAAACAAAATAATCATTAGAGCATAGAAGTAGGTGTGGTTGATCTAAGTGTGCTTTAACCAATAATGAGCTCAGCTTTTGCAATATGTATAAGCTTCATTAACACCAATATAAATATGTGTGAGCTTTCAATAACCTTGGAGATTTGCAATTCACGCATATTGTGTGAGGCATTTCTTCCGCCGTTCACGACAGGGGAGCAGATGGAAATTTTGTGTGAATAAACGCATGATGTGTGGTAGTATGTTGATGATATGGGGATAAGGGGTGGAATGTCCTAGGGTGACGTTATGATGCTTGTATCCCCATTCATGTGTTCTGTTAATGTTGGATATTATGTTCTGTACCTTTAAGACTGGCTCTGAGGAGGGAAAGTTTTGTTTTGGTTTTCTTATCAGCCTGGCGGGACACAGAGACTGCAGCTTTTGCTTTTTCTGCTTTTGCTTTTCGCTTTGCTCTCTCTTGCTCCTGCTTGCTTCTCTTCTGCTTGCTTCTGCTCATTAGCTAGTTTAGCTAAACTGTCCAATTTCTTCCTGGACTGTTTCTCCTTTCCTTTTTCTGACCATTTCGAACCTGCTCCGGGCTGGGACCTGGGAAACACCAAGATCCTGCACCTTGTGGCCTGCAGCAGCTGCCCCAGCACTGGAGGGACTGAGAACAGAGTGACCACTTCCCAGGAGAGACTTTCTGAATTAGTCATCATTTTTCAGAGCGGTATCATCCGGTATTGTTCATTTTGTGTGCTGGGGGGTGCTGTGCCTATTACATAAACAGGTTCTTTCCACTCCTCTCCGAGGAATCCTTCCCAAACCGGTTGGGGGGAGGGGCTGTGTGGGTTTGCTTACTGGAGGGGCCCTAATTTGGAAATTCTCCTCCAAATTTGCCCTAAACCAGGACAGAGACCAAGAAGAAGAAGGAGAAAGACTGGACAACACCCAGATTCCTCCATCTTGCCTCCTGAACCCCCATCCTAAAAACTCCCAAAAATCTATTTTTCACCCCATGACTAACTATTATTCTACTTAGAATTTCGTGGCTTGCAGATCTTCATATAAAGGTTGGTAATTTTTTTTTCCATGGGTCAAAATCCAAGTTACAGGGGTCATGGGCTCTGTGCCAGGGTCTCTGAGCCCCCCAGGCAGGGGCTAGAGCCCTCCAGGGCAGCCAGAGGAATTTCCTGGGTTCTGACACTTACCAGTAACTCTGTGTGGGGATTTGCATCCCTTGTCAATAACCCAAAGGAAAACAATTTAAATGATGCCTTCACTTAGACCAGGGATCTTGCCTCAAGTCCCTGAAGGTCTAAAGTTGAGGTTCTCCCTGAAAATTCCTCAGTGCTGGCTGGAGATCTGTGGATTCATTGAAGCTCTAGGCTGATCTTCTGGCTGTCTCTCCAATTTACTGGCACAAAATCTCCAAAATACTGGAACAAGACTCCTTAACACTAATTTGGTTTAAAGAGGGCATAATTTATTCAGGCCTGAGGTCACACAAAGGATACTCCTAACCATTCGGGCACACATGATTTTACAAGTAAGCAATTTACATATTACAATTTACCCATTACCTTCAGGCCCAGATTCAGTCCTTGTTTTGTCTATTCCTACATTCTTGAGCCGGATGTCTTCTTCTTCTCTTCCAACTGTTCTTGCTGGGAAAAGCAGTTTTTGGGTGCCTTGTTTCTCTGCTGGAAGTTCACAGGCCCAGTAAAAACTAAATTAATCCCGTTGCTGTCACATAGCATGGAAGCCTCTCTCCAGCTTCCTTCCCTGAGCCCTCCTGCTCCTGCAGAACCACCCTGATAATGGATCTGCGTGTGTTGGACATGGTGGCTGTCACCTTGACGTGGCCAACACTCACCTGGACGGGCTCCTGGCAGGTGTCCAGGGCGACGTGGCAGCACACAGTGGTCCCGTTGGTGGTGAAGGACGTCCTCATCTGGGACATGCGGTGGTAGGTGTCCTCCAACCTGCCCAGGTGAGCTCTGAGCAGGGACAGCTGCAGGCCCAGCTCCATGGCAAAGCGGTTGTAGTCCAGGGGGCTGGAGAAGAAGATGGCCACGGTGAAGGTGGTGGCCTCATAGACCAGGACTCCACAACAGCCACGGAACAGGGGGCTGGAGAACTGGCAGGTGTCAGAGGAGCCTGGGGGCACGGAGGGGCTGGGGGGGATGGAGCTGTGCCCGCTGTAGAAATAGGTCCTGGGGAGGAGAAACGGGGGTGTGCCATCAGGGGAGGATGGTGAGACCACCAGTGTCACAGACATCTTTTATGAAAAATCCTTTCCTTGGGATTTTTCCTCCTGAGAAGCTGAGAGGCCTCAGGAACAAAATGGAAACATTGATTATCTGCTGCTGTGGAATGCAACAGGTGGATCTGTGATTGGTCTCATAGTGTTATTTCTTATTCATGGCCAATCACAGTCAGCTGGCTCAGACTCTCTGTCTGAGACACAAGCTTTTGTTATTCATTCTTTCTTTTTCTATTCGTAGCTAGCCTTCTGATGAAATATTTTCTTCTATTCTTTAGTATAGTTTTAATATAATATATATCATAAAATAATAAATCAAGCCTTCTGAACCATGGAGTCAGATCCTCGTCTCTTCCCTCATGCTAAGACCCCTCTAAACATGGTCACACACCAGGAGATGCTCGTGGAGCAAGTGGTAGGTGGTGGAACCAGCAGGAGACAGTCTCAGCACCACTGGGAGGTGCTGGGAGCACTGGGAGGTGCTGGGGGCACTGCTGGGAGGTGCTGGGAGCACTGGGAGACAAGTAGGAGATTGACCAAGCCCTAGGAGATGCTCCCACCGTGGGATGATGACCCCACCCTGTGGTGGTGTTCACAGGCGTCTCAGGATGAGGGAAGAAATGAGAATGTTGACTTTATGTTTCAGAAGGCTGATTTATTATTTTATGATATAGATTACATTTAAAGAAAATGATATATTAAAACTTACTAAAAGAAGAGAAGATTTCATCAGAAAGCTAGCAAAGAATAGAAAAGAATAGAATGATAATAAAATCTGGTGACTGACCAGAGAGTCTGAGACAGCTGGACTGTGATTAATTACTAATTAAAAACAATTACATGAGACCAATCAAAGATGCACTTGTTGCATTCTACAGCAGCAAATAATCATTGTTTACATTTTGTTTTTGAATTCTCTCAACTTCTCAAGAGAAAAAATCTTAAGGAAAAGATTTTTCATTAAATATGTCTGCGACACCACCCTGTCCTGGTTTGGAATGGGAGGAAAATTCAGGGAAGTGATGCAAAGCTTTTTGTGTAACTGACGGGCTGCTGAACCACTGAGAAGCTGGGCACAACTCTGTGAAACACACACGTTAAAAACGAAAAACCCCAAAAACTCTCTCTTTCCTTTCCAATCAACAAAAAAGCAGCAAACCCCAACCTCAACCCCCATCTCAACCAAACCAAGCCAAACAATGTCACTGTGATATTTTATGGAAAATTCCTTCACCAGGATTTCTTCTCCTGGGAAGATGGAAAGCTTCAGCTTCTCCCTGTTTTGCTGCTTTGGAATGTGATTTGGAGAATTGTTTACCCAGCATGGGAATTGTTTTAATTTAATCACCAATCCCAGTCCAGCTGTGTCAGGACTCTGGTCAGTCACAGGTTCTTATTATTCATTCTTTTCCAGACTTCTGATGTATCCTTTCTCTTTCTTTAGTGTAGTTTTAGTATATAATTTCTTTTAATATAATATTGAGGGAACCCAGGACATTCCTCTGGCTGCCCTGGAGGGCTCCAGCCCCTGCCCAGGGGGCTCAGAGACCTTGGCACAGAGCCCAAGACCCCTGTGCCTTTGATTTAGCCCTTGGAAAAAACAATTTCCAACCTTTATAGGCAGAATTACAAGTCAAGAAAGTTTAAGTAGAATAATAGTTCGTTTGTCATGGGGTGAAAAATAGATTTTTGAGATTTTTAGAATGGGGGCTTGAAGTCCCAAGATAGAAGAATTTAAGTGTGCCTTGTCCCTTTTCCTTCTTCTTCCTTCCTTCCTTTCCTTCTTCCTCCATCTTTTAAGTGATGTTGGCATTTTTAGATTAGTTTAGAGTAAAAACTCACTGTCTAACATAGGTGATAAGTATTGAGAAGTTATTGTAAATAGTGTACACGTAGTTTTTAGTATAAAAAGATAACACCACCCCAAGGATTGGCAGGGTGCCTCAGCCCGACCTGCCAGACAGAGCTCAGCAAGGCAAAAAAAGAATTTTATAGATAAAAACACCAATAAACAACCTTAAGAACAAGAATAGAAGAGTTCTGACTCCTTCTTCAACTGCAGGGCTGGGAAAAGAGACTTTCTAACACATCTCAAGGTCACTGTGACCAGCAGAGATTCTGAGATAATATAATATCATAAAATAATAAATCAGCCTTCTGAGGACATGGAGTCAAATTCAAGTGTAATGTTAACCCTTTCAGTGCCTCAATCCTCCCTCAAATGAGAAAAAACCCCAAAATACAAACATGTAAAAGAACAGCATAAAGTCATCAGTCAGTGTAGAAGAAGTCCCAAATAAGAAAGAAAAAGAAATGCCTTGTTTTTTAGAGCTAAAATCCTCTAATAAGCAATAGAGAAAAGGCTCTTTTTCCTTGTAGCACATAAAACTATAAAGAGATAAAAGTGTATCAAATTGATATCAAACAAAAGCCTCCATACTAAAATAAACAAATGTTTATGGAGCTAAAATCCTCTTATAAGCTATAGAGAAAAGACTCTTTTTCCTTATAGCCCATAAAACTATAAAGAGATGTGTTCAAATTAATATCAAACAAAAGCCTCCATACTAAAATAAACAAATGTTAAAATAGCTGTAATTCCATAAAAAGTTTAAACAGAAAAAGAGTAGTCCTATGCTTCCAAAAAAAAAAGAAAATCTCTATTCTCAAAAATAAAAGTAATTTTAAAAATAGACAATAAAGAGAATTTTTGCTTTTAAACAACTCATCTTTAAAACAATCATCATAAATCAATATAACCCATCAATAAGCTACGAAAGTGCTTATAACGATAAGAAAAACTTCATCATAGCAAAATTCCACAAAGAACTGTTGTTCGTCACCAATTAAGAACCACAAAAAACCCTGTTTCCTTTCCTCTTATAAAAAAGTCTCCATAACCTTAAAAGAAAAGACTTCTCTCCCTCAATAAACTAAAGAAAAACTATTTTAAAAGTCGTAAACTAACTAAAAATCTTAAGTGTAATTTCTTTATCAGTGAGGAAGAAAAGTTGTGAGAAGCAAAGTGCTCTAAAAGGTTTGTTTTAATTCTTACTACTTTTTTGCTTCTAATTACTTCTAGTAAAATTTGCTTTATACCCTCTTAAAGTTTTAAACCTACTTTATCTTTCTCCTAATCCTATCTCACAACAGAAACTAAATGTATCAGTAATTAGCCAACACCAAACCTACCACATTCTTTAGTACATCAGCCAAAAAAACTTCAAATTAAAAAAATCCCTAATTGCAAACCTAAACCACAACACACAATTAGCTTTTCCACCCAATTTCAAACTAAAACCACCACATACCTAGGGGTCCTCCCGTGCCTTCCCCTCACCTGGGGTTCTCCAGGGTGACATTCCCGCTGCTGTTGGATATCTGGATCTCCACAGCCCTCTCCAGGAAATTCCACATCTTGGCACGCGATTGGCTGCTCCAGGGGGACAGAATCTACTCCTCCAGTCTGGGGTTTCCTCAGATCTGGGATCGTGACCTTGGAGACAGAATTTTCTCAGCTCTGGGGTCTCCTTGAATCCGTAATCTTCTCACTCCAAGGTCTCCTCCTCAGCTCCAGATTCTCTCTGTTCCAGAATCTTCTTCCTGAATCTAGGATCTTTTCCGCAGCTCTGGGGTCTCCTTGGATTCAGAATCTTCTCAGCTCTGGAATCTTGTTCCTGTCTCTGGGAAATTCTTGAATCTGGAATCTCTTCAGATCTGGTATCTCCTCAGATTCAGTGTCTCTTTGGATCCAGGGTCTCCTCAGCACTGAAATCTTCTCCTCAGCTCCGGGGTTTCCTCAGTCCTGGGCTCTCGTCAGCACTCCTTGGATTCAGGGAGATCCTGGATCCAGAATCTCCACCCCAGCCCCTGACCTTCCCTGTGGTCTCCCCCTCTGAGCACCTTCTGGGTCTCCGCTGGTGTTGGGAATGTCCTAGGGCAGGGAAATCCCTCCCCTGGCTGGAAAAATCCTAAATTACAAATTCCTGATGATAAAATGGAACCAACTTCCTGGTGGTGAGTCCGGGGCAAAGTCCTCCAGGGCCTGGCACCTTCAGCTGGTGTAACTGGTTAAAGTGGCTGAATTGTCTAATGTAACTTGTTTAATTGATTTCTCTAATTTAAGTAATTGAATCTAATCTATTTTACCAGATCTAACTCAGCTGGTTTAAATGTTTTAAATTATGTAAATGGTTCCACAATAAGTTTATAACTGGTTCAACCAGTTTAACTGGTTCATCTAATTGAACGAGTTTAATTGGTTTATCTAGTTAAACTGGTTGAATTCTCTCACTGCCTGAATTGGTCTAAGTGGTGTAGCTGACCAGAGGAGCAGATGATTGGCTCAAAGCAACCCAGTGGGGAGTGGTGGCTGATTTGTGGAAAAAAAATCCTCAACTTGTAAAAGATGTAAAGCTGGTATGATTTATTTCATTGCTGGACATGCTCCCCAAGGACATGAGCACCCCTGAAAATTCCCGAGTCTACTTTATCCCCTAATCTGTGCATTTGCATTAAAAATATGCATATGTATTCAACTTATCAATTTTATGAGCCTGTGCAGTTCTTCAGTCACGTAGTTGTAATGTGGTGTTTATCACCCAGATTCAGTTTTTCTGTTTGCTTCAGTCTCAAGATCAGCAGGGAGCCTCTTCTTATCTCCAGCATTACTTTCTTGCCACATTCACATTTTCTGAAAAATCCCTTGGCCTAGGATTTTTCTCCCGGGAAGCTGAGAAGCCTCAGAGGAAAAGGAAAACAATAATTATATGATTTGCTTCTCCTGTGTTTTGCTGCTTTGGAATGTGTTTGGAGATTGTTTATCCAACAGGTGACTGTTTCATTGGTTTCATGTGATTTGTTTTGACTTATTGACCAATCAGGGTCAAGCTGTGTTGGAGCTCTGGAAAGAGTCATGAGTTTTCATTATTATCTTTTTAGCCTTCTGTAAGAATCCTTTCTGTATTCTTTAGTATAGTTTCCTATACTATTCTTGAATATAATATACTATCTTAAAATAATAAATTAGCCTTCTGAGGACATGGAGGCAGATTCATCATTCCTTTCTTCATCTGGGCACCCTGCAAATCAAATACAATATTTTCTAAGTTGCCTTGAGTCTCCTTTGTTCTCTCTCTGCAGGCCTTTTGGCGAGCATGCAAGTTAAAAGACTAAACAAAAAAGTAAAAAATTGGTTTCTACCCTGAGTTAAATTTCCAATCCCCTGTTTCATTCCTCCCTTTTCTAGAAAGAAGTAAATTATTTTACTTAGTACAAATTTCTACGATAATAGGTGTCCCTTAATGCTTTGCCATGTACATTTGATAAGGAGGTCAACACTGCTATTTGCTGTAGTATTCTCCATTTCCAAATTATCACTATAAAAGATAACCCTAAACTCACCCTAACTAATACCAATAAATTTGTAAGGCTGCCAACAACAGTCTCCTTGGTTCCACAACAGTCTCCTATGCTTCCTCCTTGGAAGCATAGGACTACTCTTTTTCTGTTTAAACTTTTTATGGAATTACAGCTATTTTAACATTTGTTTATTTTAGTATGGAGGCTTTTGTTTGATATTAATTTGAACACATCTCTTTATAGTTTTATGGACTATAAGGAAAAAGTGTCACAACGAACCCTTTGCTCCATGAGGTTCATTGGTGTAACAGGGATGCCCTGATTCCATGAGGTTGTGTAGTGTCACAATGATCTCCTTGGTTCTGCAGCCCTGCTGTGGCTGCCATGTAACAATGGACCTGTGGTACCATGAGGTTCCATGGTGTCACCATGGTCCCTTTGGTTCCACAAGGCCCTGCTGGGCCACAATGGCCCCTTGGTTCCATGAGGTTCCGTACTGTCAAAAATGATCTCCTTGGTTCCACAGTGTGACAATGGCCCCTTGGTTCTATGGGGTGCCTGGCCTCTCACAGCCCCTCACAGACTCTTATGGCCCTTCATGGCCCCTCACAGCCCCTCATGGCTCCCTCACAGTTCCCCATTGCCCTTCATGGCCCCTCACAGCCTCTCACAGCTCATGGCCCCTCACGGCTCCCTCACAGTTCCCCATGGTCCCTCACAGGCTCCCCATGGCCCCTCACAGTTCCCCAAGACCCCTCACAGCCCCTCACAGCACTTCATGGATCCTCACAGACCCTTATGGCCCTTCATGGCCCCTCACAGCCCCTCATGGCTCCCTCACAGTTGCCCAAGACCCCTCACAGCCCCTCACTGTGGATGCCATGGCACAGAGAGAGAGAAACAGCAAGTGTTTCTCACAGCAGCTTGTGAGAATTATTAGCAAGTTGTAAGAATGTGAGAACTTAAGTATAAACAATCTGCAGGTGGTGTTCTACTTCGTCTTTCTCTTCTTCTCAAGGACGGTGTATAAAGAATGTTTTTTGTTAACTAGCCAATCAAACAGAATATATCATATCACTCTGTAAAAACCGCACGGTTCTCTTGAATAAAACCTTCTTTTAGTCTTTCTGCAATACTGCCTCCTGCCTGTTCCTATGTCATTCTCGGCGCAAGAGTGACACTTCATGGCCCCTCACAGCTCAAGGCTCTTCACGGCCCCTGAGCCGCCTCCGGCCCCGCCATTGGCGCCGCTCTTTGCTGCCCGCCAATGGCGGCCCGAGTCTGCAGTGACGTCTCCGGTCGCCGGGCAAAGGAAGGCCTGGGGCTGAGGTGCCCCGGGCTGGCCGGGAATGGGGTCCGAGAGTCCCCGGGCTCATGGAAACGGAGGATCCAGGGGCTGAGAGAGGAGGACACCCGGGAAAGGGGGTGCAGGGGGTGTCGGGGCAGGATAAGGGGGTGCAGGGGGTCCTGCAGCTGGGGAAGGAGATGCGAAGGGTCCCAGTGCCCAGGAATGGGCATTCAAGGGGTTCCCCGGGGGGCTCCCCAAAGCCCCTCCCAGGGGGCAGCAGGAGCTGGCTCAGGAGCTCTGGGCAGAGAAAAGGGGGTGACCCCGGCTTGGGGGGGACATGGGGGACTCACCCACGCTCCCGGGGGGACACGACCCCCGGGGACCCCCCCTCACCTTGTCCCGCAGGGGAGGCCGAGCCCCAGCCCAGGCAGACGAAGCCCCCGAGCCCCGGCAGCATCTTGGGGGGCGTGCGGGGCCGGGAGGGGCAGGATCCGGGAAAGGGCGGCGGCTGCCGGGTTCCGCGGGTGCCTGGAAACCACGAAGGCGGCGGCAGCGTCTGTGACAGCGGCGCGGCCTCAGTTGCCTGAGAACGCGGCCCTGGCTGGTTGTGCGCAGCCTGGGCTCCTGCAGGCGGCTTCACCGGGCGATTCGCCAGGGGAATTGTTCGCGGAGCATTGGCCTGTGCAAAGTTCCTGAACGTGCAGAGCATTGGCCTCTGCAAGGAGTTCATCAGCGTGCAGAGCATTGGCCTCTGCAAGGAGTTCATCAACGTGCAGAGCATTGGCCTCTGCAAGGAGTTCATCAACGTGCAGAGCATTGGCCTCTGCAAGGAGTTCATCAACGTGCAGAGCATTGGCCTCTGCAGAAAGTTCCTGAATTTCCTTTGAAGGTAAAGATTGACTCAAGTTGAACTTTTTGGTTTTGTCTCATCTGCACTCTGAGAGAGAATGCCAAAGGGAAATACAGGATGGGATAATGCTCGTCTTCTGGTGCAGCAGTTCAGTGGTCTGCACTGTCACAGACATGTTTTATGAAAAATCCTTTGGGTTTTTTTTTTTTTTTTTTTTGAGAAGCTGAGAGAGCTCAGGAACAAAATGTAAACAATGGTTATCTGCTGCTGTGGAATGCAACAGGTGCATCTGTGACTGGTCTCCTGGAGTTGTTCCTAATTAATGGCCACTCACAGTCAGCTGACTTGGACTCTTTGTCTGAGACACAAGCTTTTGTTATTCATTCTTTCTTTTTCTATTCTTAGCTAGCCTTCTGATGAAATCTTTTCTTCTATTCTTTTAGTATAATTTTAATAGAATATATATCATAAAATAATAAATCAAGAGTCAGATCCTCATCTCTTCCCTCATCCTAAGACCCCTGGGAACACCACCACAATGCACAGCTGAGTGGATGAACAATATATGCTCTACTGATTGTGCTTTTTTTTTTTGCACTGAAGGAATGCAACATTTTCTAAATGTACTGGTCTATACTTTTTCTCCCCATATAGTGGTTGCTTAAACTGCTTAAAGGTGAATGAGGTCTGTTCAAGTTTCAGTGGGTTGTTATCATCTGGTTATTAAAATTATTAGGGAGAGGCCTGTGAATTATGGTGCAAACGAGACCATATGCCAAAATCAATAGTCTGGATTTTATGTAACAGTAAATGTGAGGAAGAGAGAGAGAACGGAAAAGAAAAAGAAGCAGGGGGGTGGCAGGGGGGGGATGGGGGGTTGGGAAGAAGGAGAGTGACAGAGACAGATTAAGTGAAAAACATCACCATTCCATGGATCCCATCAGCATACCATTAAATCCTCTTCTGGTCCTCTCTGTAGTGAGGTCTGGCAAAACGTAAGACTCCAATGGATTCATGCAGATTTGGGCAAGGTGGGACCTCCCAGGTGCCTCCCTGGGGTGGGGCAAGTTGGACTCTGTCTATTGCTACTTTCAAATAATATAAAATCTTTAGCATCTGTCTGTCCTTTGAGTCTACCATGAATTGGCTTCTGGATTTTCAGATCTGTTGTGTTACTTTGCATGCCCTGTAGTCTTCTGGTGCAAGGCCTCAGGAATGGGTCTGGGGGCACTGTGGAGGTCTTTGATGGGAGGTTTGTGTGCAAACCTGGCCTCAGCAGACGAGTCTGTGGCTGTGGCTTCCCCAGCCTGAACCCAGACAGAGCTGATTTTCAGGACAGCTGCTGGGTTTGGCTTTGTTGTGGATAGGTTTTTCTCTTCAGCCTTGTTTCTCCCCAGCCCTGAGCTAATGGGACAATAGTGTCACCTTGATCTTGTCTCAAGTTCCCTTAGGCAGCTTAACTCACAGTGCCAAGTTCCAGTCAGGAGGCATTTTCAGGGAAGGGTGGGCTTGGGTGGTTGCTGCTTCTTTTTACAGTTTTGTCACAATGGGCAGAAAGTCCTTTCTGATGATATTTAAGCCATTAGCCATAACATTCCAGTCTCTCACGAGTCTCTCAGCTGTGAGGAACAGCTGAGAGAGCAGGGGTGCTTTAGCCTAAAGAAGAGGAGGCCCGCTCTAGCTATCTTTAAGTAATATTTAAGCTACAGCTTTGTCTGTTCAAACTATTATTAATGTTCAGGTCTTAGCTCCAGGTTTCAGTATGATCCATCTTTGAATTGCACAAGGTAGCCATAGAGTTCAAATAAAGTCCAACTAGAGGCCTAACTATACTAGCTACTTAGACCAAACAAGCTCTTAGCTACTTTCAAATAATATAACATTTTTAGCACCAGTATATCTCTTGAATCTGCAATGAACTGGGTTCTGGATTTTCAGAGTTCCATTGTTGCTCCTTCCAGTTTTGTTGAGGCATTGTCGCTCATCTGCGACGTCCTTCTTCAAAATGGCTTCTGGATTCCCAGGAAAGACCACAACACCTCATCTTTTGTCCAGGGAAGGACTGAAGTCTTTTACTGTGAGTACCCACTGGGGCTGTGTTCAGGCTGGCACTGCCCTGGTGTCCCTGCTCTCCCTGCCCCTGTTGTCCAGCAGTGCTGTGAAGCTGCAGAGCCCCTCCCCAGCCCTTTGTGCCGTGCTCCTGTTGCTGGGGCTGTCCTGGTGCAGTAGGGAACACTGTGGGATGTTTCAGTTGTGCCTTGCCTGGCTGTGCCAGTGGAGCCAAGTGAAACCAATGCACAGCTGAAGCCCTGAGCATGTGTTCTGTCCCTTTCCCTTTGCCACAGGAATTCCTTCTGTCAGGCTGGGCAGTCACCTGTGCTGCTCTGACCATCGTGCCCTTGGGCACCCGGGCATGTGGGGGGGAAGCTCAAACTCTGCCCAAAGCCTTGAGAGCCATGGCTGGTCCCAGCTGGAAGAGCCTCCAAAGCAGCTGTTCTCTCCCAGCTCCTGGGTGGGCACAGATCCAGCCCTGCAGGCAGCACTGGGGCCAGGGCCACAAAGGTCCCTTGCTGTCTGCAGCTCACTTGACTGAAGATGCCCCACTGCTGAGGCTCTGTCAAGGAGATGCCTCTGTTTTCTTCTGTGGAGGAGTCTGTGAGCCCAGACAGAGAAAACCCATGCTAATTAACAGAGAGAATGAAAACTTGGACACATCCCTGTGCTCCTCACTCTTGGCACAGCGTTCCTTTCTTGCGTCTCTTGGACTCAGCCAGCAGCGATATCTCCTTGCTGTGAGTTCTGAGTGTTGTGCAGGGATGGAGTGAGGGGAGTCCTGAGAGCTCTTCCCCACTCTCTGAAAAGGTCACTGCCTCAGTCCAATAGAACTAAAGAGGAAACAAATGCCCAAAGAGCAGAAATCCCCAACCATGTCACATCAAATCACAGAGAAGCTCATGGGACAGAGCCTTGTGGCTGGAGTATGTGTACTGCACTCTGTATTATTAATTCACTGATGCTAAGTACTTCAGCAGGAAACTTCCAGGGCTTCCAGGACTGTCCTAGACTATATGATCACAAATTGTTCACCAGTGCCACTTGTTCAAGAAAAGCCTTTTTGAACAAGCACATCTCTGAGGCTCTAGCTGGTTTATTTTTGCCTTTCAGCTGCTTCCCCCTAAGTTCCTGTGGGAGAAGCTTCTCAACATGAAGAAGAAGGCCAGCACTGGGGGGAGTATTCTGCCCAGAATTGGCCCATGTATAGACAGGAGTGAGACTGGTCCAAAGGTATCTTTTTCCTGCTCTTTTCCTTTCTGTTTGATGTGAAGTTTGAAGGTGGGTGTGTGCTTGTGACAGGCTTGCCTCAAGCAAAATACCTCAGTGTCCAGGTCCTGTTGTTATTGCAAACTGATGGGAGTGGTGGACTGGGAGTCCTGATCTGCACTAAGCCAACACAAATAACCTCTGCTGAAGCTGCTGGGCTGTGCTGGAGTGTAGTTGCCATTGCTAAAACAATGGGAGGAAGGCTGGGGACACAAAGGCACAACATTGCCATTTGCCATTCTCCTGCTGAAGGAGCCCCCTCTTGCTTTGGTGTGGTCACCATCAAATGCTTGGGGTCACAGGATTCCCTCTGGAGTGGCAGCGTTGGCCTTGGAAGGCCAAGGATCTGCAGGAATTACTTCAGATTTAACCAAACAAATTGCATTACTGCTTTGGGCTGGAACAATGTGTTGGGACTCTGGGGGGATGTTAGATTTTGCAGACTGCCAGATGTACAGGGGACTGGCCCTGGGCAGAGGGGAATGGATGTGCTTTATCTGGATCAGTGCCTACTCAGAGGTGTGTTTAAAGCTGCTTTTCTGGCAGGACTGGCTCAGTAGAAAGCACAGTCCAAAGGGGTAGGTGACCGAGGTGGGCTGTTGAGCAGGAAATTGTCAGTAAGAGACACAGAACACACTGGTTAAGGATTGCCCTGGAGAGGGGCCTTGGGAACACCTCAGGGAAGGGCACAGCTCAGGGACAGTGTGCTGCAGCCACTCCCTTCAGCAGAATGTGTCTGCTGTGAAGTCACAGAGGAGACCTGCTTGCGTCTCTGCAGTGACAGCAGTGTGGCTGGAGAAGGCAGACAAAGCAGGGCAGGGTTTTCTCCAAGCAATGTCTCTGCTCCAGAAGCATTTGCTGTTATTGTGTCATTCCAGACATGCCTCTACAATGGCATTCAATAGGATAGCAATAATGACAAGAAAGCACCCATTTAAAGCCCATGGAAAAAGGAGATACCAACTCTATTTTTACCCAAGTTGCTGAGAAAATAACTGAACCTTATCCTCATTCAGCATTCACCTCATTTGTCTTTTTATTTTCACCTCATTTGTCTTTTTCCTAATTTCAGTGTTACTTTATTTTTGCCTTTACCTCTGTTAGAAATGCACTATTAAATACAATTAAAGGGGACAAAGTCATTAAAGCAAAAGAAAACTGTTTATTAGTAATGATTCAGCTGAGCTGGGTGTGTCTCCCTCCCCTCCGGAGATGAACAAACACAGCCTCCAACAAAATGGCAATCTTTGTATGCCCTTTGTACCCGGCTGGGGTGGTCCCTGTCCCCTTTCCTCTTGGATGGGTACTCGGGAACTTCCATTCTCTCAGATTGCCAGCCTTTCTGTCCCCTCCCCTCTCATCCTGCTTCTTTTTGGTCAGGTCTTCAACCCCGTCCCTCTGCCAGTTCACAGCAACACCCAACAAGCAAACCTGAACAATTCCAAACAATCCAAACAACACCACACAGAGCCAACAACTTTCATTCTTTAACTTAATAACCTTTTAGCTTCAGCAAAATATCGCCTCATCTCTCACACCTCCTCTGGTCCTGTGCTCTTCTTACTGATGTCTAAATTCTAGAGCAAAAAAGATATTTGCAGTTGTGTGGGCCTCGGTTTCCCTGTCTCAGAGTAAAGGACATCCCAAAATCATTTCCCATGGAGTCTAATGTAAATTCATGGGTTGTACTTCATAAGTGCACAGTCAGTGCCCCAGAGCTCTGTGACCACATGGGCACAGGGCTGTGCTTAAGGAAAGTGCTGCCTGGCATTCTGGAGAAGGAAACCTGGAGAAATCCATGCCAAAAGAGCAGCTTGGCTTGAGCCTGCTCTGTGTGGCCCAGCAGCTCTGGATCAGTTCAGAGCAGAGGTGGGTGAGCCACTGTTTGCCCAGTGTGGGCTGGGCAGACGTGCTCCCCCAGAGTCTGTACTTCACTGGGGATCAGTGGAAGATTCTCCTGCATGAACCTTCCTCCCAGCAGCTGAAGCTCTCCCTGCTCTCTCCTCTCCAGCTGCCCTCAGTTCCCCCAAAGCAGAGCTCGTTCCAGATTTCCCCACCAGAGGTGGTGTTTCAGAACTTCGACACTTGTGATGTCTGTGAAATGACACTGTCTCTCATGAATAAAGACAAGGTAAGTGTTGGGACATGGAGCTTTAACACTGGGCTGGAAGAGGAGAGTGCTGTCATTCCCCCAGTGTACAGCAAAGCAAGTTATCTGCTGCAGCACATGCAGGAGAAAATGTCTCAGCACCTTTGTTCTGCAAGATGGTGGAAATCTTCCTGTGCTGAGAATTGTCCCCTGATTTTGGCCATGTGTTGATGGTGTCTATCCCAAAGGAGTTTCCTTCTCTTGCAAGCTCTGGATTGATACGAATTGTTGAGGGCTGTACAGTTTTTACCTGCTCTCATGCTTTGCCTTGAGTCTATAGCACATCCTGTGTCTCCTTGGTTAATCTTGGTAGGAATCTCTGCCTCTCTCAGCCAGTTTGTCTCCCTTTGTGCAGCTCAGAGTCAGAGCTCAGGGGCTGAGCCTTCTCCACTTTATGCTGGAATCGCTTCTCATTCATGGCATTGGCACTGCAGGAACCGTGTTCTGAAAGAGCCCTGCAATCAGACTGATGGAGCAGAAGCACTGAGAGGCCTTTAGGGGCCACTTGAGGCTCCTGCTCAGCTTCATCCAGCTCTGCTCAGCTTTTCCAAAAGCAACACAGTGCTCTGCTTTCCCTTTGGAGAACCACAGCACATCCAAAGCCATGTGCTTCTGGAGGTTTTTACCTTCACTTGAAGAAATTGTGAGTGTTTTGCAGTTTCTCAAGAGAGCTGAGAGGGAAACAATTGAAAAATGTCAGCAGTTGTGTTCCACTGTAAAGAGGAAAACTGAGACCATTGGAATTTCAGTCAGGGAATCATTTTCTCAAATGAGGCTTTTGCCAAGAGCGGGCTGGTGGGAAGAGACAGGAGGGACTAAAAATCATTTAGACTTTTGGAGAGCATTTTGGTGCTCAGGGGTTGATGATATTAGTGTGCTAGAAAATGCATGTGTGCTGTGTCTGTGAATCCCAGAGGGCAGCACCTGGCCTGCTGGCTGCAGGCAGGAATGCCCAGCAGCCCAGCTTGCCTGCACAGGCAGCAGGAAGCCCTGGAGAGTCAAGATTGGCTTTTCATACTGGAACCACACTGTCACTCAGTGCTGGTCATATTCTCCAGGCAGAAAATGCCTTTGAAGCCCAGAGTCAATAGGCACAGCCTGTCCATGTTTCTGTCACTTTTGGCAAGCTGATTGCTCTCATGGTTTTATGATTCTTCCTTGCTGCTTTACTGCCCATTTAAATTCTCTTTGCCATCTCCGTGTTTTAGGGATTGTCTTGCTGTGTTCCTTCTTTGGTTTTTCAGGTTTGCTTTTCTTCCCAGTAAGGCCACAGTGTTTGGTCTCCTGTCTTGCTGCTCTGCCTGCCTGACTCTATCCCCAGAAGGTCCCTACCCCAGCCTGATCTGCTAGAAGGGAATTTCTTCCTTCCCCCAGGATAATGTGCTGGTTTGCTTTCAGGTAGCACATTCCCCCTCTGGACCATGACAACTTCATGGCTGTGTGCAGGCAGAAGCCAGCAGGTTTTCTGGCCTTGTTGAATATGCAGATGACTTGGTTCAGGTGCTCTGTCTCCATCCTGCTGGTGCTGAGCTGCTGGACCCTTCCTTCCCAGCAGGCACTGCCCTGCTGGCCCTGGCCAAAATGCTGGAGCCAGACAGAAGGGATTCAAGTTCAGCCTTGTGAATGATGTGCCTGTGCCTGCACAGCTGAAAGTGCTTTGGGAAAGGGGCCAGGCAGGGATGTCAGCAGGGCATGGACAGATCTCCTCTCATCCTGTTTCCACAAGTGGCAAAATCATCATTTCATGTCTTTGCTGCAGGTTCCTCAGGTGGTGAAGGTCTCCATGGAGAGCTCACCTTACTTCCAGCTCGTGAGCCCCAACGATGCGTACCGTGCCGTGCCGCCGGGCGCCTCTGCCCCTGTGCGCATCCGCTTCAGCCCCGACGAGAACAAGGTGAGGCTGGAGGAGCCAAAGCACACAATGATCTCCACAGCCATTGTTTTCCCTGCACTCTGGCTCCAGCCCATTGCATGCTGTGAGCTGGGCTCCAGGCCATGGGCAGGCAGCCTGCAGCCAGTCACACTTTGGCACTGCTGGCAGGCACTGCAGCCAGGCCTGACAGGCTCTGCTTCGCTCCCTGCACATCCCTGAGCATTGCCAGGGGAAGATGCACAGGGAACAGGATGAAAATGACAGAGGGCTGTTGATAGATGTTGGGCCATCCCTAGGTCCAGTGGAAGGGGTTCCATCATTATGATGGAAAACAGCAGAGGAACAAAGAGGTCAGAGAGCTTTCCTCCTTGCTGACTGGCAACAGCTTCCCTGCCTGCCCCTGGGCTGGAGCAAAGACGGTGCTTTTTCAGCCCCTCTGTTCTGCAGCCTTGCAGCTGTGCTGTCCCAGAGCACAGGTGACCATGGCACAGCTGCAGGGCCAGGGCAGAGGATGTGCTGTGCCCATGAGCCCAGCCTGGCACAGGCACACTGGGCTCTGGGTGCCCTTGGTCAGCAGGAGGTTGCTGAGTTGCAGGGGACTTGGACACCTGCCTGCAGGAGCTGCTGCAGGGCAGGTACAAGCTGCAGGCAGAGCTGTGAGCCCAGAGCCCGTGGCAGTGACACTGCTGGGGCTCTGTCTTCATGCCTGTCACCGTGCTTGCTCTGTCAGCTGGCACCCATTCCGTGCCAAAGGTGCTTTTGTGGGCAAGTTTAAACAGCAGTGCTGAGGCCCTGGCAAGTCTGATCTCAGTGCTGGCATCTGGAGGGTTCATGTTCTGATCTGGAGGCTTGTTCATACGGAAGGGTTTAGGACATGGCATGGAAGGGAGGAAGCCTTGCAGGGAAACAAAGAGAGGCCCTTTCCAACAGCATGCTGCTGCCTCTTGGCACTGTTCTTCTCCTGACTTGGCTGGACAGGCAAAGTTAGAGGGGAGTTCTGAGCCAACTGATGTTTCTGCACCAGGCCAGAGGTGCAGGATCTCTTTGGGTGCAGCTGTTTTCTCATCTTCCTTTTGCTGCTTAGAGTCAGTTGAACACTTTGTCCTATTCTCAGACAGTGGGAATATAGAAACCTAAAGAGGAATGTCCTGTGTTCCCCAACTCCATGTTCCTTAGAAGGGGCTTAGGAATTATTTAACATCATTAAAATTTAGAGTAAAAGTTATGATGGCTTAGGGCTGTTATCTGTATAACCCAAGTGACACAACAGCTTAATGCCACTGAGATAGATTTTGCAAAGTGCACTGCTGCCTTTAAAATGTGACATATCAGTAGAACTTAGTGTTCATTTTAGGGTGCAATAGGTAAATTGATGTCCTTGTAGGGTTATAGAAATGGGTTTTTCTTCTGCCATGGGGATGGCACTAAATGTCCTGTCCTGAGCCGGTTTCTTTTCCTGCAGGATTATTGCCACGAGCTGGTCTGCATCACTGCCAGGGAAAGGATAGTTGTGCCAATTCGGGCCATCGGTGCCCGAGCTGTGCTGGACTTCCCTGCCCAGCTGGACTTCTCCAAGTGTCCAGTCAAGGTCAGCACCCAGCAGACTCTGCTGGTGCGCAATGTCGGTGCCCGGGCAGCTCGGTACCAGCTGAGCACCCAGAGGTGAGGCAGCTCATCTGTCCCTGTGCAAAACACATTTGGGAGAGAGCAGGGTTGGGAAAGAGCAGCAAAAGGAGCCAGAGCATTGCAGCTGCTGCCCTGCAGCCTGGCTGGAAGTGAGCAGCATGGATGGCATCTGCTCTTGCTTTCAGTGTTCTTAGCAAGATGCAGCCTTGGAGCTTTCTCCATCCCAGATTTCCTGGAGGCTGCTGGAACATGTTGGTAGCTGGCTTGCACCCTCCTGAGCACAAGCAGCTTCTGAAATGCTTCCTCAGCACTGCCAGCCAAACAGAGCCATTCTCTGGGAGAACACAAGCATGTGGCTTTGCAGTGGTCCCTGCATCAGATGCCCAACCTGAGCTGTGCTGCAGGCAGCCGCTGCAGTTCCTGTTACTTAAAGCTGATCTGATTTCCCTTGTTGGCTGAGGGCCTCAGTCACCTCTTCTATTCCATGGTGAACCTTTGAAAGGCAGTTTAAAATTTCAAACAGATGATTTAAATCTGTGAATAAGGCCGTGCCCCCTTTCATTGAGATTTCTTTTTAAATACTCTGAAGTTCCTGTGTTTCTGCTGTTTTTTCATTTTGGTTTGTGTTAAATGTTTGCCAAAAGATCACGAATTGTTCATTGGGAACTTTCATGAAGGTCGAGCTCCTCTAATGCCTATCAATATACCACATGCCCATAGGTACATGCACAGGTGTATAGGAAATATGGGACATAGGAAATATGAAATATTCACAATTAGTGAATATGTGAAAAGCAGTTGGGCTGATTTAGAAGAGAAAAGTATAGAATAACTTCTGCTGGAGGGGACCTCTGGAAATCATCTGAGCACACACACTGCTCAAAGCAAGACCAGTGTCTGGGGATTGCAAGGTGCCATTGGGAGATCTGGACCTGTCTTTAGATGCCATACAAGAAAACAAACATACAAATGGACCTAGTTAAAAAGCAGAAGAAAACGACCTATTAAAACTCCCTCCATACCTTATCTTTCCTGCCTGTTGGGTGCAGTAGTGATTCATTGAAAGGGTAGATCTAAAGGATGAGAGCTATCTTAAGGAACAGCTCACAATTAACAGAGAAAAGGCCAAAATTTAGCCTGCCAGCCCCATCTCTTGGGGCAGTGGTTTTCATTTGGTTCTTACAGTGTCAGGCATGTCTCCTTCACAGCTCTTCTATTTGTGGGCTCAGGGTGCAGCTTAGTGACGTTGGCTGACATTCAGAGGAGTCAAGTTTAGCTGTAGAGCTTGTGTCCTTGGGTCTTGGGGAGCCAGGTCTGTGTGAGAGATGACTGCTACAGCAGGAACAGAGGAGTCTGGTGGGTACAGCCCAGGGATGTGGGAGATGCAGGGGCTGATTTGCACTCAGTTTTTCAGTCCTGACAACTGAGTCCTGAATTTGGCTGGATCCTCTTCTCCTGATAATTTGAAAAGAAGAAGACACCTTCTTTCTCAGGCAACCCCTGAAGTCACCCCCAGGAATGTTATTCCCATCCTGCCATCTGAGGGCAGGAGCATGGGAGCATGTAACATGGGGCAGGAGTGGGAATGGAATGGAATGGAATGGAATGGAATGGAATGGAATGGAATGGAATGGAAGGTAGTGCTGAAGCCTGGCCAGGGATTCCCCTTACTGGCAGCTTCTCTGTTTTGATGAAATCTCTGGCAAAAGACTAAGAGAAGAATGCTGTGCCTTGCCCCCAGCAGGCCCTGATGCCCCTGAGCCCCAGCAGAGCTGCAGCAGTGCTGGCATCAGCCCCGGGGCAGGTGCAGGAGCCCGTGCACTGATCTGGCTCTGGGGCTGCTGGGGCCTTGTCTTTCCTCCCCTCCCTCCAAAGTCTCACGTCCAGCACATGAACATTGCTGGCCCAAGGCTTCTCCATCAGCCAGCAGTGATGTTCTCACCAGTGGGAATGGGAACAGCTCAGCCCATAATTACAGCAATAGGTCCTTAATGAGCCAAGCCAGTTCATCAGCTGTCACTGCTGACATGAACAAAGTTCAGCTTGCCAGATGCTCTCTTTGTTTTTGTGTGTGATGCATTCATCACCAAAGTCCCCAGAAGACACTTTGAAGTGACACATTGACCAGCAGCAAAGCACCAAGGCCAGGAACTTTTGATTCCTCCCTGGGGCTGTAGAAGAGCACAAAGCCCAGCAGCTGCTGGGCACAAGCACATTTCCCCTGAGCTGTCCCTGAGCATGAAAGCACAGAGTCTTGTGTTTGTCAGGCAAGAGCTGTTTACCTGGTGGCCAATCCTGATTGCTCCTGGTAAATCCAAAGTGCACCAACACATCTGCATCATTATTTCCAACACATTTCACAGAGTTTCTCTGCTGGGCCAAGCAAACAATTACCAGCCTGCATGACAGCCCAGAGTCGCAGACTGCATTGCTGGTAAATACAAAGAAACCTCCTGTTCTGCTTCCTTGATGTGCTCCTGCTCATGGTGCTTCATTTAGCTGGGATTGGACCCTTCAGACTGTAAATGGCATCCCCCTTTTGGGTTTCTGTGTCACTGTACCGCTCTAATCTGCATTT
The DNA here is from genome assembly GCF_051311805.1 of Agelaius phoeniceus. Lineage (NCBI taxonomy): Eukaryota > Metazoa > Chordata > Aves > Passeriformes > Icteridae > Agelaius > Agelaius phoeniceus. Next base: position 436,952 of record NW_027509866.1, read on the forward strand.
GCACTCTGAATTTCAGAGTTTTGATTGCTCCTTTTCTTAGAGCAGCTTTCATTGAAATGCTTATAAAAGTTGCCCTTTTTAGGCTAAATCAGGATGTTTTCAAGGTAAAATAAACGAAAGAACCACACTGCAAATTCAACAGTAACTATTCCTTGGTCTTCAAGGAAAAGTTCCTTCTCCCTGTCTGATTCCTAGGCTGTAATCTCCCAGGACAGGTAGTGCCCTAACATTTGCATCTCTTGAGATGAGGTTTATAGGCAGCAGGAAAAGAGAAATTCCTGAAGCAGTCAGTGTCAAATTGTGCATGCAGATAGCTCTGAACCTTCTGTGCTCTTCACAAACCATTCTCTGATGGGATTGCTGGCAGTGGGACCCTTGAGTCTCATTGCAGAGGGCTGGATGCAGAGTATGGGGGAGCTGAGGTAATTTTATCCCACAGGATCTTCTGCGGGCTGAATCTCCTCAGAAGCTGGTCAGCAGCTGTTTCTGATCCTGTCTGTTCTGGCTGTCTTCTGCTGCCTGTGCTTGGTTTGCTCCCTGCTTGCCCAAGGGAGCTGCAGGGAGCTGCAGTGCAGCAGGAATCTCATGGCCAGGTGTCCCCCAGCCCTGATGCCTCTCTTTGTGTTGCAGTCCTTTCTCCGTGGTGCCGGCCACAGGAGCTCTGGGCGCTGGTGACACCGTGCAGGTGACAGTGGCATTTCACCCGCTGGCCAGCGGTGCCCATTGCGGCTCCCTGGCCGTGCGCTGCAGCTCAGGTGAGTGCTGAGCCCTGCAGGGCACAGGACAGTTCTCCACATGGCTCCCTGCTGTCCCATCCCCTGCAGTCCCTCCAGAGGTGCCTCCCCTGCTCAGCTTTACCCCTAAAACAACTGAGAACTCGTTGATCTCTAGGGCATTGATAAAATGGATCCCTTCTGATAGGGCTAATATTTTTTGAATCCTGTTTTGCTGGGAGTTGCTGAGTGGAGGAAGGAGGAACCCTGATTCTCCACTACCGTATGGCTATGCCTGGGTGAAGTTTTCTTTTATTCTTGGGCAGTGCTGTATGTGAGGTGTGAGGTCTCCATCAGATTCTCTCCAATGCAATGGATTTCTTGCACACCTCTGTTCCATATGCTGCTTCTGCATTGGCTTGTCACAGATCCTTTTTCTATGTTGCCCTCTACACATATATTTAGTTTCTGTCTAATAATGTTTTCAGGCCCTCAAGTTCCTGCTTGGTGACAAATCAAGACAAATTTGTCCTCATCCCTGTTTTCCAGGCCATCCATGCTCTTGCAGACCTCTCACATCTGTCTCCTATTTGATTTCTAGACTAAGGAATCCCATTCAGTCTTCATATAGAAGCTGCTCTGTATCTACTAATCTTTCCTTTTTTATTTAATTTGAAATGCTGCAGCTTGGTTTTTGAGATCAGAACAATATAAAATATTTCAAGACTGATGTGGCTGTGGGTTTGGACAGGGAGATGATGATGATGATGATTTTCACAGTGTTCATTTTGTAGTGGTTTGTCACATTGCAGAGCCAGGCTGGTTGTGTTTCCTCGCCTGTGTCCCCTCCTGCTCTGGGCTGTCACTTCACTTGTTCCTCTGGGCCTCCTTTTGCTGCCCACCTGCCCCCAGGCATATTTGCGGGTCAGCAAGAAGGGATCCAAGGGATCAGGAGAGACAGGAGTCTCGTGGGACACCCAGGGTCCTCCAGGGTCTCCAAGCCAGGACTGAACTGGGCTCCTCAGCCCTGTCACCTGAAGGACTTGGATGCAGAAATCCCGGTGATCTGAGTGGGTCACCAGAGCACATGGACCAATCTCCTAGCCCACACTGTCACCTTGGGGCCAAATCTCTACAAACACCCTCAGAAATAAGATGTTTTAGGAGCTGCCCAGGACATCCTCACGCTGTACACACAGAGCTGAAGGATGTGATGAGCATACTGATCCACAGAATGGCTCATTCAGCTCAAAACTGTGACACTTTCTTCTGTGCCCTGTGGTTTGCTCCGTTCCTTGTGCTTCCATCAGCCAGTGAGCTGAGCAAAGACTCCCCTTTGCTTTGTTCCAGGTGAAGAGAGAATCCACACAAAGCTCCATGGAGAAGCTGTAGATGTCAACATTGGGTTGAGCACAAATTCCGTGGAGGTTGACAAGACTTTCATCACCATGTCAAGCCACAGAACCCTGTTCATCGAAAACAGGAGTAACATCACAGCCCACTTCCAGTGGAAGGCTTTTCCTACTGAGGAAGACAAGAATAAAGAGAATAGGAGGTTGGTTTGAAAGATACATTTCCGTGAGATGCATGGCCCAAGACTAAAACTGGGCCTCAGGGGGTGTTGGTGCTTTGGAATGGTTTAGGCCAAGTAAACCATGCCTGGCACTGGGGTGTGTGTCCCTGGGCTTCAGGAGCTCAGCACTCAGCATTTCAGTTCCATTTAAACTCCAGCCAAGGATGGCATTTTGGGAAGGAAAGGTTGATTGCAATGACTTGATTTCCTCAAGTTCTAATTGGGCTTTTGCCTCTCTAATCTTCTTCCTACCTGAGCTGGCAACATCCTTAAACATTTCCTGAGTTGCCAGTCCCTCTTTCCAGAGGTGGTACACCTTCTTTTCTTCCCTTAGTTCCTTCAAAAGTTCCTTGCCCATCCAGGCTGGTTGTCTTCCCCGTCAGCTTGTCTTTCCACACACAGGGACAGTTTGTTCCTATGCCTTCAGGACTTCTTTCTTGAATTATGTCCATCCCTCCTGGACCCCTTTGTTTTTAAGACTGTTTCCCAGGGTACTCTCCAAATCAGTCTCTTGAATCTGCCCTTGAATCTCAGGCTGAATCTGCCCTCCAGAAGTCCAGAGTGGAAGTTTTGTTGATGCCCCTCGTTTCACCAAATATTGAGAACTCTATTATTTCACAGTCACTGTACCCCAGACAATGGTGAACAGATGAAGTTCATTTAGTCATTAGGGAATCTCATGGTGATATCCAGTGCCTGGATCCCAGGGAGGCAGCAGGCTGCCCTGTGGAATGGATCCAGTTGACACCCAGGGCCCTCAGTTCCCCTCAGAAGGGAGTCACCTACTACCACTCCCCTTCTTTTCTTCTTAACACTTGAGGCTGTGATCTGTCTGACAGATGAAGTGCAACTGGGAGACTCTCCAGACAGAGTTTCTTCTTTAGTGTCATCTGCCTGGCCCTCTAGAGCCAGGGCCTCATACATATTCTGTTAGGGCACCTGGATAGGTGTGGGTGTCAGGATGGAATTTTACTGCCTCCCCAGTAGAGACCCATTTCCATTCCCCACTGTCTCCTAGGTCTCCTCCTTCTGCCTGCTCACAAGAAGGGCAGGGCTCCTTTGACTCCTGCTGAGCTTCTCTCAGAGCTGGACAGATGTAACTTCACCAGTTTATTTCTGTTTCACTCTCCCTAATGCTCCTCAGCCTTTCCACTTCTTCCATAGGCTCTGCCACAGGGCAGAGCAGATTGTTCAGCTGCTCACACCACACGCAGGTGTCTTTTGCATATCCTCTGATATTAACACCAGGCTCAGACCCTCCCTGCAGCCAGGGGCCTGGACAGCTGCATCCTTCCTGGGGGGTTCTCTTTGAGTTAGTGCACTCCTGCTGGCAGTAGCAGCAGCAATGGCTTTTCATCATTCGTAAACCATAGCTGGGGAAAAAGAAAGGCAGAAAGAAGAAAGAAAAAAAAAAGGCAAGCACCTCACAACCAGCCAAAAGACGCAACCCACTACACAAGGAGGGTGGGTCGCTGCACCCTTCCTGCTCAGCCTGCTTGTGCCAGCTGCAATGCAAAACCTGAAAAAATGCCATGCAAACTGCCATACTGGAACTGCCATGCCCAAATTGCCATGGCAAGCCCCTGTTTGCTGAGGGTCAGGCTGCTTACACTCCCCAGAGCCATTTTAAATGGCCTGCAAAAGACCAGGAGATTGACCCTTGCCTGCTTGAATGGCTGGCGAGAGGGTCCTTTAGTGCCCTGGGCTTCTTGGTTTTCCATTGTTCTCCATCTACTCACACAGTGTGTGACTTCCATACAAGCTCTGTGTGTCAAAAGAAAAATCCCTTGACCTTCTCTGGTTACTTCCCTGGGCTGTTTATTTCCATTTTTTCCCACGTTCCTGCCTCAGGCTGGACCCCAAGTGATCCTCTTTCCCCTCAGAAGCAACTAGGTTTCCCCAAAGTAAATTCAACCTGGTTTTGGTTTTGTGGGGTTTCTTCCAATTACATCTGTTTTCATGCCAGTTTGTGTCCTAGACTGTCACCAGAACATTTTATTCTTCCTTACTTCCAATCTTAGGCATGGTTGTAGCTCCAAGGCCACTGTCCTGCTGCCAGAGAAGCTTTTGAGATCTCAGAGCAGACAGGACATTTTTAATGAGAGGAGATAGTGCAGGATACGTTCCCTCTCAGGACATTCTACTGCAATGCACTGGGGTGGGACCCAAAAAGCTCTGGCTCATGAAAAGGTCTCTCCAGGAGTTTGCTGTCTCCCTCCTGCACAACAAAGTCCCTTTGCCTCTCAGAGCCTCTGTTTTCATGTATATTGCATATAAAACCTTGAATGTCACTGAAGGGATTTGGTGCCTGAATTAATCAATTTCCTTTGGAAGTGCTCTGGGATGCTCTTGTGAAAGGCAGAGCAGGGAACAGGGCAGGTCCAAAATGGAAGAAACAAAGAGTGATGCTGGTAACACGTAGCTGCAAGCCAGCTTGGTCTCCCCTTCTCAGGGAAGTCCTACTCCATGACCTTTATCTGCCTCCCCCGAGCAGCTCAGTGGTAGGAAAAGCCCCTTGAAGTGGCTGGTTGATTCTCCCTCAGTTTTGGCAGGGGCTTTGAGCCAGCAGGTTCTGCCAGAGGGCTGCTGGCTTTGGAAACCTCTGCTGAGCTTGCAAGTGTGGAGTAAAACTCCCTGCTGTGCCAGTGAACAGCAAGTTATCCTCTGATCTATTTGGGATCCCCATGGCTTGGGGTCAGCCCTTTCTGGAGAGCTGCTGCTGCTGCTCCTCCCCAGGTGCTTTGCTCTCCTGTGCTCCCACTTCTCTCTGCAAATCTGTGGCTCATGAAACCATCTGCTGGCCTTGTCTCTCCCTGGGGCTGCAGGCAGTGTTTGCTGAGGCTGCTGAAAGAGGTGTCCCAGGAAAACTTCCCAGAGGAGAAAGAAACAGAGAAGGATAAGAGATCTTGTGAAGATCGCAGTGCCCTCCTGAGCAACATGGTCCACGAGGAGATGGCAAAGTTGCCAGAAGACCCCATGCTGTTCTCTGATGACGTTTTTGTCATTGAGCCAATGGTAAGTGATAGCTGAGAACATTCTCTTCCTCCTCCTCCTCCTCCTCCCACCCACCCTACTCCCTACACCCACCCCTTCCCCCAGCTGCGGTCACTGGGCAGATCCTCAGCTGGCCCCATGTGCTGGCAGAGAGGACATGGAGTTTCTGGAGCAGCTGCAGAGCTCCCTGCTCAAAGCATTTGTGCCCTGCAGGCTCAAGGCAGGGCTGGGAGCCTGACAAAGCCCAGCTCTGCTGCCAGGCTGGAGCTCAAGGGCACTCTGTGCATGTCCTTGCAGTGTCCACAGGGAGCAGCTATTGTAGGTAGGGGATCTCCCAAAACGTGGTGTGTGGGGTACAGCAGAGACTGTTGGAGCACTGCCAGCTCACACACTGACCTGAAGCTTGCAATGGTTTGCTGGGAAAAGGAGGAGGCCAAATTCGGCCCAAGGTTAATCACAGAAATGCCAATCCCCTCCTGTAACCATGACTTGCACTATTTCTGAGTGTCCCTTCCAGTGTCATCTGTGAGCTTGAAAACAAGGGTGCAAGGTTGAAATGGGCCTTTGGAGTTCTCCTGCACACAGGGACAGAAAACCTTTTCCTTTTCTGTTTGTGCAAGCAAACTGCCATGTGCTCCCATCCAGCAGAGCCCTGATTCTGAGTACTGGCATTGTGAGAGACAATGAATGCCTGGTGTCTGCACAGTGCAAAATCCCTTCTCATCTTGAAGTAAACGCTAGAATAATCCCAACCTCTACTTTCTTTCAAAACAGGTTGAACTAATATTTTTATTTCCAAGGAAGGGGATTACATTCTCTTCTTGCTTACTCCTACGGCTCATCTAAGGCTGAGAGCCAGCAGTGCACAGTGGCAGCTGCATCCCACTGTAGCTGACAGCAGCATGATGTGCCCAAGAGCTCGTGTCAGAGCAGCAGGAATATTGTGGAGAGTGGGAGCTGATCAGCTGAGCATTGAGAGCTTCCAGTGGTGTGTTGAGCTGGGTTTGGAGTGTTTCCTTGGCTCCTTGTGTTGTTCACTCATCATTGATGCTCTAAACAAAGGCTTACAGGACTGTGGATGAAAACAAAAAACATGAAGTTTGCAGAGCAATGTTTTGCTGTCTCTTTCTGCTGTAGGAGGGAGAAATTGGGCCCAACTGTTTGGCTGAAATTAAGGTGACCTTCAAGCCCCTGGAAGCACTGGAGTATCAAAGTGTGGCTTACTGTAGCATCTCAGGTACAGCTCCTTTGCCCTGCTTCTCTCCCCCTCAGTGAAGCCATGGGGGAAGCCTGAGCCCACTGGGCTCCCATGGAAGTGCTGGGAAGAGTCCCTGGTCAGCAGGGCAGTGCTGGCACATTCCCCCTGGCCCTGCAGCTTCCAGGGAGTCTCCTGTGCCAGGCCAGGGCTCAGAATGCTGTGTCTGCCTGACTGATCCCAGAACAGCCCAGGCAGTGCAGGGAGAGGTTTTCATGCCGTGGCTTTGCCAGCATTCCCTCAAAGGCCAGAGAGCTCCAGAGCAGAGCAGCTTCAGTGAACAAGTACTAAGCCCCTGCAGGCCCCTGGCCTCCAGGATGGGTCCATTTGCCATGGATCCATCATCAGGTGGGAGGAGCTGAGTTAGAAATGGGCTCCCTGAGCCTGGATCACCTCCCAGTGCCCAGACAGCAGCAGAGCAGAGGTGGCTGAGCCCCCTGAGCCCAGGGTGTTGGTAGAAGGAGCGGCCTTGGCCAGCACCTGCCTCTTTCCCTGTGTGGGAGTTGTCCCCTTGCAGCTCCCAGTCTGTGCAAATAGAACACAGTGCTGAGTGTCAGAAGGGGAGCACTTGGGCCACAAAATCCTGTGCTCCTGGGCCAGGGAGTTTGGTAATTGCCAAACTCTGTATGAGCTTTGTGCCTGCACTGAATGGATTTCAAAGCTCCTCTAGGTGCATGGGAAGGAAACCACAGAATCACAGTGTGTTAAGGATGGAATGGACCTTAAAAGCCTCTGGGCAGGGACACCTCCCAGTAGATGAGGTAGCTCCAAGCCCCATCCAGCCTGGCTTTGAAGACTTTCAGGGCTGGAACCTCCACAATGCCCCTGGGGAACCTGCTCCAGTGTCTCTTTTTTACCCTCACAGTAAAAAATTTCTTCCTAGTATCTAACCTAAATTTCCTTTCTTTCAATTTCTACCCATTACTCCTTGGCCTGTCACTACAAGACACCAGAGATGTTTTAAACTCAGCAGACTGGTGGCTCCAATTGGAAAGCAGCCCAAGGAATGGGTTAGAAATTAGAAGTCAGCCCCAAGGGATTTCTCCTGAGGGAAGAGAAGGGTGCATATCTTCTCCTGCAGCATCAGGAGCTGCTTGCATCCAGCTCAGAGTCAGGGACTAGCGCTGAGGCAGCCTGGAAAATCCAGTGTGACAGAGGGAATGATTGTACTGCAATGGACATCTCTCCCCAGGCCGTGAGAGCAGGCTGCCCCTGCAGCTCAGAGGGGAAGGCCAAGGACCCTTGGTTGAACTCAGCTCTCAGACTCTGAACATTGGGAACGTTTTTGTCAACACCCCCCATGTCTATGAGGTGAGCAGCAGGGCTTGGGATGGATCCTGATGGCTCCTGAGGCAGCAGCAAGCCTGGTGGAGCTGTGGAATTGCTGCCAGCCTGGGCACCTGTGAGCAGGGAATATTTGATGCACTGCTCAAACCTGGGGGGTCAGAAAGGTGTGTCTGTTGTTCATGAAGCCCAGTCCTTTCTTTGGGGATCATCTGGGAGGTTTCCTGCAAAACAACCCATTGGCACATGAAACCAACACTGGCTCCAAAAGCTGCATGTTCAGAGGCTTTTGTGGCAGGGCCAGACACAAGGCACCTTTGCACCGGGTTGTTCAGAAGCAGCTGGAACAAACTGGCTGCCTTTGAGCTTCAGCCCACTGCCAACAGCTCCCAGTTAAGTGTCCCTGCTTACTCCTGCAAGTCACAGGAAAGCCATCCAGCCTCCTGGCTCAGTGCTGGCCCTTGCAAAGGGCTTGGGAGTTCTGTCCCTTGCTGAGCAGTCCCTCACCACACTTCAGCCTCGGTGCATCTCTGGCTCTAGAAAGACAAAAGTGTTCCTGGGAATAAAGCAAAGGACTTTTTCTACCTATTTGCCTCCCCCCCAATAGAGTCAAGTTTGAAAAAAAAAAAAAAAGAGACCAACTGGAAGAGGTAGAAAATGAGGCACTGCATCATACCAGACACTTCCAAAATCTTGGCTGTGGAAGGGAAAGACATGCTGAGTTTTCTTACCAAAAGATGGTGCTGTCTGTACATTTTGATGTTGATGCCTCATTCTCAATGTGTTGTTTTCATGGTATGGGAAATGGTGAATGAGTAGATGGTGCTGTTGGAGCTGTGCTCAGTGGGGCAGCAGCAGCAGCTCTGGGGTGATTCACTGGGCAGCTGCAATCAGCCCATGTTGCTCTCAGGGCCAGCTCCCAATGAGCTGGGTGCTGCTGAGCAGAGGTGCACTGCTCTGTGTCCATGGGATAAGCCCAGGGTGACTGCAGTTCTGTGGAGTTGCCACTGCTCTGCATGGATACCCAAAGGCAGAACTTGTCCTGTTGTATTTTTTTGACTTTTGCCATTCAGCAGCACAAAGCACCTTCTGTTTTTTCTGGGTGTTCATTGCATCATTAGACAATAACTCACAAGAAGGGAACAATCCACACGTATTTCCATTTTGCTTTCTTGCTGCTGCAGGTGAAACTGATGAACCAAGGAGCTATTGATGCTCCTTTCATCTGTATCCCTTCAACCACCAACGTGGGCTTCTGCTTCGAGTTTGCACCCAAGAAAGGAATCATTGCACCAGGTGGGATCCAGATTATTCTGATCTCCTTCAGTGCCAGCATACTGGGGAAGTTTGAGGAAGAATTCCAGTTCAGTGTGGTTGGATCTCCTACACCTGCAATCCTGACCATCAAGTAAGGACCCTGGGAGCTGGGTGGGCACATCTGTGGCTGTCTCTGGGACATCCCCCACCTACCTCCTTTTGGGCTGGAGCAGAGAAAAAAAGTCTGAATCTCTGCTCTGTTGCTGGCATTGCTTTAGTGTGAGGATACCTCCTGCCCTGGGTGGTGCCTGGGAGCTGGAATGACTCCTCCCTGCAGGGATCTCCCTGTGCCTTGGGCCATGGCAGGCAGTGGGATGGATCAGCTTTGGGCAGCAGCTGCTCTGGGATGTCCCAGCTGAACACCCAGCAAGGCCCCCAGGGCTCTGCAGATGGGCCAGCCTGGGTGATTCTGCAGCAGCAGCAGTGTTTGTAAAACCTTGTGTGAATAATCCATGCCAGATGGGCAGCAGCAGCCTCAGCTCAGCTCTCATGGCCATGCTGTGGGGCACAAACCGTGCTCCCAGCTCCTGTGCACAGAGTGCTCTGGTGCCTCCTTTGCACAGCCAGCAAAGGGCTGATGTGGGAGTCAGGGAACTGTGCAGCAGGAACTGTGCCAAGGACTGGGGCACCATCCCGTGGGCTGGTGCCATGGCAAGAGACAATCCTGGCCCAGCCAGAGGGAGAAGGGCTGATCATAGGGGATGCAGAGCTCAGTCCTCAGCACTACAGCAGCGTGAGGCCTTGTCCCTGCCAGCCAGAGCCATGTGCTGCTAGGATAATGCAGGGGAAGCAGGAGAGCTGATGCTGGCTGCTCTGCAGCTTTGCAGCTGGGCTGCTGCTCTTGGGGGGCACTGGCTCAAGGCAGTAAAGAAATGAAAGCAATCTGCACTGGATGATACCAATGAGATAAGGGAGATGGATAAAAAAGAACAAGTTATTACTTAGCAAGAGAAAAGTGGTGAGTAGGTGTGCCCATAGTGGAGAAACAATGATGCTGGCTTTGTTTTTGGAGGAAAAGTGCTGCTTTTTTCTTTTGGAAATCAAGAGGGAACCTTTCACCATCAAAGAATTGATTCTCCTCTGTCCCTCCCGCAAAGTGGTCATGGGGTGTTTGTGCATAAGCAGCTTTCTCCTGGAGCAAGGGCAGGTGTCTCTTGTTGAGATGTGCAGAGCAGAGCCAGGGGCAGTCCTGTGAATACAACACAAGGCCCAGGTCACTGCTCCTTGATTTGGAACCAAAAGGCAGAGTGGGCATTGATTGGCATCAACCATGAAATCAACTGGTGAGTGTTGTGCAGCTTCAAGTGCTGATTTCAGTGGATGTTGGTGGCTTTTGGAGTCTGTCTGCTGAGTTCAAGGACAGGGGAGGTGCTGTGCTAGATTCAGGACAGCCTTGTTTGGTTGTTGAAGCTCTTGCTCTTGGCTGAGCCAGCTGGGGCACTGCTGACAAGCTGGTCCTTTCCTCTAGGATTCATCTGTCCCCTGGGTAGAACTGTTGCTGCTCTTTCCAGAGGATGTTTGGGGCTTCCCTGGCTTCATGTTTCAAAACTGTGTCTAATGATTGTGTGGGTCAAACTCTCCTGAGAAAGCTCCTCCATGGGAACAGCAGTTGCAGCTGAGAAGGAGCAAAGCAGGGAACCTGTGGCTGGAAGGGCTGCTTACAGAAGTTTGTGGGGACACCTTGATGTCCATCCCATTGCAGATGGGGAAACTGAGGCACAGAGCCATGTCTGGGGGTGTGTTCAGGGTCCTTCATGGGACCCCCAGCAACTCGAGGGCTTTTTCTGCCTGCCCTGTGCCCAAAGCCCCATCAGTGGCTGTTGGCTGCTGGTTACTTGGCTTTAGCTGCCTCCATGGGCACCATGCTGAGAACATGGTGGTGTGTTGATTTGAAACCCATGGTGCCCCTGACACCAGGTTTTATGCCTCTGAGCCACGATAGCCAGGCCTTTGCAATTCCTTTAACCAAGCCATTTCCTCCTCTGTCCTCGCCATCCAGGGGCAGCGTCACTGAACAGACTCCACACTTCAAGGTGGATAAGCTCAGCTTTGGTGACGTCTCCTTTGGTGAGTGTTCCCTGGGCTTGGACACAGCATGAGGGATCTGTGCATTCCAAACTGGAGCACTTGAACATAAAAGCATTCATCACTCATGGTCTGCCACAGCAGCCTCTTCAGGGTGTGAACTCCAGGGCTGCTGGGTGCCTCAGGCAGCATTTTGTCATTGTGAGATCAAATAGAATCAAGGAATAGAAAGTCAGTATTTTCTGGTGTCTCTGACCTGGTTTAAAAGACAGATGTCTGCCAAGGAAGGTGGGAATCTTCCTGCAATGGAAAGATGACCCCTCTCCCTCCAAGTTATTATACCTTTGAAATTGCAGGGCTTCCAGGGAAAAAGATGGGAAAAGGAATAACAGTTCTTTACTGGAATATATCAGCACAAACAACAACACAACAACAGAAGTTTCCAACCCACCAAGTGCTGTTTCTCCCCTTTGGTGTAGTTATGATCACAGGCAGGAGGAGCTGTGGAGAAAGGAAAGGGAAAGGGAAAGGGAAAGGGAAAGGGAAAGGGAAAGGGAAAGGGAAAGGGAAAGGCCCTACAGTCAAAACCCCTATCCCCCTTCCCAGACCAAGGGGAACATTCACTACGAATCCTAAACCCATACCAATAAGTTCATGAACTTTTTAAAGTTGCCTTTCCTGAGCTGCTTCTTCCCCATCCTGCATCACCACTGAGGCACTTATTAAGTTGCCGTTTGAATAAACGAAACAAGAAAGGCAGCAGCAATCACAGTGGCCACTGTGGGTGGGAACTCATGTTAATATATCCTGAAAACGGGAGTGTTGGCAGACTTAGCAGAGAATTTTACAGCTTGAATTTTCAGAGTAAATGCTCAGTCTGGGTGCACACTCATCACTGAGAAATAACTGGTGCTGGTTTGGGGCAGGTGAGGGAGCTCCTCCACATCAGAGAGAGAGAAGCTTGCAGTGTTCAGCAGGGCTAAGAGTGGGCATTTTCAAGGCTGCAGTCTGGAATCAGTGTCCAAGGGAACTCAGTATCAATTAATTCCTCCAATCACACTTTCATCCTACCAGGATATTCACACCAGGAGTCATGACATAACTGGGGCCTAAATGGATATTTGTGTCCTTTTCCTAGGCTCTCCCTACACCAAGACCCATCGCCTCCCTAACATCTCCCCAGTCTCCCATATCACCCTTCGGGGACAAGCCCACTTCCCAAGACTCCAAATCCAGCCCAGCACCCTGGAGTTTGGCTGCATCGTGGGTGGCACTGAAGAAGTGCATTCTCTGGAGATGACCAACTGCAGCTCACTCCCTGTCCAGTTCCACTGGTCAATCTGCTTGGACAGCCAGGGGAACAGGTCGAGGTATGCGCACCTTTGCCCTCTCCTTGAAGCTCTTCTTCCTGGTGCCCTGTTTGTACTTGGCAAAGAACAAAGATGTTTGCCTAGGATCCAACAGACTGCTTCTGGCTTCTCCTTGTTCAAATAACACTGACCAGCTGTAATCAGGCTGGTTGCTCAGGGAATAGTTTTTCCACCAGTTTAGTGCTGCATAGCCCCCATAGTGGTTTCCCCTGGGAAGGAAAGCTGGGGTGAAAGCTGCTTTCTCAGACCTCTGTGGCCTGAGGCAATGTCCACCTTGATGAAAGGCTCCTAGTCTCAGCTCCCACAGTGCTGCTGGAGGCTCTTTTGGCCCCTCTGCTTTTGGATGGGTCGTCTCTGCAGGAGCTGCTCTCTGCTCCTCACCTTCCTCCCTGGCATTGTGCTGGCGGATGCCCAGAAAGTCCCAACACCAGAGAAAGAGCTACTTAGTGCCTGGGCTGATGCTGAACATCTTGTTCCCTTCCCTTTCCTTCTTTTCTGAAACAACTCCTTTAGTGCCAGGACAATTTCTTTCCCAGGGGTCAGCTTTCAGTGGACACCTTGGATTCTTCACTCTTTGTTACTCATTTTGACATTTCCCCTGCAACATGTCCCTTATGGGTTCTGTGCTGTTTGACAGCAGGACTTGTTCATCACATCATCTCCTATTCCTGCCTCCCTGAGAGTTTCTACTTTAGAGTGAAAAATGGCATTATCTGGGCACCATGGTTCTTTGAGGGAAGTTGCCTCAAGCCATTCATTAAAACTAAAGACAGTGGGATAGATGATTAGGGGTCTCTTGGGCGTTATCATGAGACTGACCCTCATCCAGAAATGAAACCCAGCCTTAGATAACAAGCTACCAAGCTAAAGACAGTGATTCTTTGGGGAGCAGGTCATTGCAGGCCCTGAATGCCTGTCTGGGAATGGAGCACCCAGGTCATGTTTGACTGTGTGGGGAGCACTTGCAGCTCAGCAGGGTGACAGGCAGGCACGGCTCAGCTGTGTCCCTCGCGTGGCATTAGAAACACAGAGTTACCCCGAGGACCTGCTTCAATTTAAAATGGGGGATGTGACCTGAGTCACCTGGGAGTATTGGAAAATGTCAACCAACCCCCCCCAACACTGTCAGGGAAACATTCCTGATAAATCCCTGGTGGAGCTGCAGAGTGTCTGGCCTTGGGCACTGTGGGGGCTGTGCTGGCTCGTCACTGAACGGGTCCACCCCTTGCTGCCTCAAATCTCACCTTTTTGCTTGCCTTCTCTGTCTTTCCCTCTCCCACTGTGCTTTTTGCATCCCCACAAGGTGTTATTCCCTGTCTTCTGTAGTTCCTCAATGCAGCAGTTACAGCTCAGTGTCATCCCTGGGCTGCCTTTAGAACAGACCTGCTCCAGCCTGGATTGGGAAGGGCTGGATCCAACCATTTCTCAGTTCAATGTGCCAGCACCCACAGGGGCTGCATCCTGGCCAGGAGCTGCTCGTGCAGGTGTCCTTCCCTCCCACTGCAGGTCCCTGTTCATAGTTATGTTATTTTCCAGATATGAGCTCTACCCACTTAAATTCAAACCCCAACCACCAAAGGAGAAGAGAAGCACTTTGAATTGCCCGGCATCTCGATGGAGACACATCAAGATTGGAAAGGAAGAGGCAGCCACAGCCCTGAAAGAAGAGCAGGATTTTGCCCAATCTTCAAGAGCAGTGGTAGATTTTCTTTACATCTACTGGTTGTGTTGGCTCCCCAGCTTGCCACCACCAAGTCATGCTTGTCCTGAGCTCCCTTTTTGCTGCCCTGCTGTGCTGTGCCCTGACAGTGGGCTGGGCAGCAGGGCCCATGGCTGGGTGTGGGGTGTGTGGGAGGGAGAAACAGGAGAGTTTTCCTTGGAGAAGCCTGCTCAGATCCTACAGGCCTGTGCTGAGTGTGGGATATTTTTGCCTTGTTTTCTTCACAACGTAAGATGAGGCTTTTATCTCTATCATGATGGTAACACCTCCAGCTTCCTTCCCAGAGCAAGCTGGGATGAGTCCTGATCTCCATGGAGCCTCTTCCCAAGGCAGCCAGACTCCCTGTTTGCTGGGCTCTGCTTTCACCCAGAGCTGCTATGGCACTGCTGGCCCTGAAGCTGTCTTACAAAATGAGACTTTGCAAAGTGGCTGTCTCTTCCTCCTAGCATAGAAAATGGCTTGTTTTTCAGGTGCCAGCACCAACTCCTGAACACACTCACCTCCCACTAGGGTTGGCAGGAATCATGTCCTCTGTGGATGTACTGTGCACTCCCCTCAAAGTGGAGAAGATAAGAGGGAATCTGTCTCACTTGTCAGTGTGGCAAGCAGGGCTGCAGCTCCCAGTCCCATTGGCAGCCCTCAGCATTGCCCACAGAGGGGCCACACATCCCTCCAGGCCCATCACAAAGTGCTTCTGAAGCAACTGGTTCTTGGAGAGGCCATGCAGGAGATGTAGGGCTGCCTAAGGATGCTGTGCAGCACCTGTGGAAGGCATTGCTCCCCCTGGACCTCCTCAGGTGGTTCATAGGAAATTTTTGCAGGAGTTTTTGCTGTAGAGAAAGCAGGCCATAAGTTGTGCATCAGAGAGAATTTCTACTGCCAGGAAACATCCCAGTTCACTTTAATGTAGTGTATAATTAATGCATTGACCCATGAGGATGGGAGAAGATTTTCCCCATGGTCCCTGCACTGGTCAGTGGCATGGATGCAGGATGAGGTGAGGGTGATTCTGGCAGTGTTTGGGGAACAGGCCCCTCTGGCTACAGCTGCACTTTGCTCCAAGATGCTCTTCTGCATCCATTTCCACGCTCAACACCTCAGTCTCTCCTGTCCTCCATCCAGGCTTTCAGTATCATGCCGCAGTTGGGTGTGCTGCAGCCAGGAGAGAGACAGAAGGTCTCCTTCACCTACTCTGGCCACCTCAGCATCATCGCCGGTGCCAGGGCGCTGTGCTGCGTGGAGGGAGGCCCCACCTACGAGGTGAAGCTGATTGCCTCACGTGTCAGCTACTCCCTGAGCCTCCGGGAGATCAACTGTGGCTCTCAGGTACCACACACGGCCCCTGGCACAGCTCCTTGCCTCAGAACCACAGCCAGGGGGTTCCTGCCCACCTCGGACCAGGGCTGCCTCCCCTTCCCAGCCCCTTTGTTGGCTCTGGGGCTTGGAAGAACAGCCTTTGAGGGACACATCTGGCATCCAAGGTGCTTTAAAATGGCCATCTCTAAAAATATTGGGAATGCCTCTCTTTCAGGGTACCTAACACTGCCTCCTGAGCCAGGCAGGGTCCCAGTGGGGATGCTCTGAAGGCCATGTCTCTGAGACATCCCTCTGCTGATCCACGCCTAAAGCCTGACCTCCAAGGAGATGCTCTTGTCTAAAGCTCTTGCTTAATCCACAAATAATCAAGGAAAGAAGTTGGGCTTCCAGTCACTATAGTTGGAGAGACTGTCCCAGAATAATCCCCACTTCACTCTTTTTCAGTTGAAAGCCCACAGATATTTCCAGCTGCTGGCCCTGTCTGTGTTGCCCTGTGTGAGTCCCTTGTTGCATGCATGTTGCTTGCCAATACTTGCATGCAGGTGCCTTTTCTCCTGGAATGCCTCAGTGCTGTCTCTGTTTCTCCTGGTTGTTGGTGACCCCTCAGAGTGCAGAGGGCCTGCATCCCCTCTGTTCCCATTTATTACTGGCCCTCACGTGGTTGTTACCACACCTCTGTGTGCTGCCAGGGCTCCCTGGTCCTGTGCAGGTGCCCTGTGCCTGGGGGTAGGTGCCCTGTGCCTGGGGGTTCCCCAGGCTCCCAAGTGCCCCTATCTCCTCCCTGGTCTCTGCTCCCAGCTCCCAGCAGGATGTGTCTGCTTTCAAGCCCAGGAGAGAGGAAGGAGATTCCCAGCAGCAGGCCTGGGTCTGTAACTTCCCACTCCTGTGTCTTCCCTCCAGATGTTTAACGAAGTTGGTCACAGCAAGGTCACCCTGGAGAACACTGGCAAGATTGAATTCAACTGGGTGCTAAACCCTAGCACTGCAGACAAGCATCTGCCTGGTGTGTTTCTGGTCAAGCCCACCACGGTAAGTAGCACAAGTGATTGACCCCCAGCCCTGTGTCAGGTGGCCCAGGAGAGTTTTAAAGGGAAAAAAAGGTGGGGGGTGGGGGGGGTGGCATAAAAGGGGGGAAAAAGTCAGAAAGGAAAACCGAAACCCAGCCATGAGAGAGAGAGGGCTGTAAGCAATTTCTGCTGGGGGCAGAGAAGGTCCAACAAGTGCTCTCTGGATAGACTCCTCCATGGCCTTGGCTGGTGGGTGGCTCTGCTGTCACAAGGCAGACACCGCTTGGAGGCACAGGTGTGTTGGTCGCTGTCTGTCCTGCTCTATGGGGACTAGAGGAGAATTCTTTTGGATAGATTTCTCGGACGAAAATAAGGCACAAACGCAGAAAATATTATATCTGAAATTTGTTTCTCGATAAAGAGAGGGCATGGTCCCGACCAGAAGGGGATAGAAAAGAGAGCAGAGAGAGAAAATGAGAAACGGAGAGAGCAACAGAGGACAGGGACGGAGCATTACCGCTAGAACCCTGGGGCGCTCTGTCGGGTCCTGCTCAGCAGATGGAGCAAGTGCGCTGCCAGCCGCAGCGAGCGTGTGTGCCCCGCTATGGCGGGCGGGGCTCCGTGGGCCGGGCAGCGGGGCCGGGCTCCGTGGGCCGGGTAGCGGGGCTGAGGCTCCATGGGCCGGCAGCGGGGCCGGGCTCCGTGGGCCGGCGGCGGGGCCGGGCTCCGTGGGCCGGCGGCGGGGCCGGGCTCCGTGGGCCGGCGGCGGGGCCGGGCTCCGTGGGCCGGCGGCGGGGCCGGGCTCCGTGGGCCGGCGGCGGGGCCGGGCTCCGTGGGCCCGCAGCAGGGCCAGTTGTCCCGCAGGCTGCGGCCACCGGGCTCAGCAGCCGCCGCTTGTCACGGTCGGGGCGCGGCGGCGGCTCCCTCGGGGGAGCAGCGGAGCACTGGGTTGCGGTGGTGAGCGGGGAAGCGGCGAGAGCAGCGTAGACAGACAGGGAAGAAGTGGCTCTGCAGGGAGCCGGACCCTCCAGGTGCTCCCAGCCCAACAAAAACCCCAAAAATGGCGGGGAAAAACTGGCAGTGTTTTAACTGCTTTTATATGCTAAGGTTCCCCCCATAACTCAGCCCTTTTAGGAAGACTCTTGCTCAGACGGGCAAAATTTTCCCGGGCTTCGGGGTCTGCCCACCTCCACGGGGGTGGTCGCTTGTAGCCCCCCAGGCACGGAGCCTGCCTGCATTTTCTCCTAGCGATCTCCTTTACACGTGGGATGTATTAAGGCTCCCAGCATGTGTACAGCCCCTCTAGTAATTTTTCACCCCATGTCAGAAAATGAATTTATAACATATGTTGAGGCATAACTAAAAATTTAATTGGTTCCTCACAGTCACTCTGGGGACCCCGATGGCTGAGATCTCAGGCTGTGCTGGCACTGGAGCGTTTCTGAGGGTCACCTTACCCAGGCTGTGTGATCACACAGGACATTGTCCGTGGCCCTGCCTCCCCACTGCCATTGCTAAAGCACCACTTACATGTTCCTCACGAAGGCTTGCTGGTCCCTGCCTCCTCCAGCTTTGCTGCTGTGCAGCGGCTTTGTGGGGCAGTAGCGGCTTTGTGGGGCAGTGAGGGCGCCAGGGAGCAGCGGGACTGGAAGAGCAAGGAGAAAAACTAGCAGCATCCCACCGCTGTCCAAGCTTCTCAGTCCTGCCTGCATGTCTTTGAGCCGAGGCAGCGCTCCTGCCTTTGTCCCTCCTTGCAGTGGGAAGAGGAAGCCGATTTGCTTTCCCATTTCTCCATGCCTGTCTCCTACAAGGGATGAAAGGAGCTGGTGGCCCAGTTCAGTGTGAGGACTTCCCATCCACAGAGGCAGCAGAAGAGCCTTTTTTGTCGAGGCGGGCTTTTGCTGGCAGAGGGCAAACTGCATCAGCAGCAGAGCTGTGCTCACATCAGCCTGTGCTGGGGCTGCAGCCTTATGAGCCCTGGGGAGGACACACTGCACCCTGGGGTCGGAGGCTCGACCTTTTGGGCACAAGGAAGGCAGAAGATGTGAGAAGCGAAGCCCACGCCTCAGTTAAAATTTAATAAGAGACAATAGGGAACAAAGTCACTAAAGCAGAAATAACAGCACTGAGTGCTCAGCTGCAGCCAGAGGCAGACCAGTCAACACAGCAACAGCCCTTATATACCCTGGGTATTGCATCAGCCTAATACATATTTACAAGTCGTTATACATATTCAAACATTTTAACCTAGTTTCTCCTCTCTCCCACCTTTTTGGAGCATGTGCAGTTGTCCTAGTGATGGTCATTTGTTGCTTTTCAACATATTCAACAGATTTCCATTCCTTCACTTGTGAAATGTTAATATTACCACAACTCTTCGCCAATATTGCTATCACAAAAGAGCTCTAAACTTTAGCAAAATTTCTTTTACAAAAGTCAACATTATAAAAGAAATAGTATTTACTCTAACAGTTGTGAAAGCCAACACTGTAATACCTTTATCATGAAGGTGATGTGGTCTGATGGTTTCTTCTAGATGAGAACCTGTCTGCTCAGCCTGTCTGTCCCCTGAGCCATCCCCATCAAACATTCTGATGCATTCCCTCCCTCTTTTCCTATCCCTGCAGGGCTCCATTGCACCTGGCAAGAAGCAAGTGCTGAAATTCTCTTACCTGCCAGCATTACCAGGAGCTTTCAGCAGGATTTACCAGCTTCAAGTGGGTGACCTGGACCCAGAAAATATCTTCCTGAAAGGAGAAGCGACGTGCCCCATGATCAGTGTGAACCTGCCTTGGACCATCAAAGGTAGGCACTGCCTGTCTGCCCCCAGGAAGGGCCCCTCTGGTTTTGTTCCCTGCTCTATGCCCATAGGGCAGCTCATGCTCACCTCCACCAAGACTGGAGGGTTGCAGGATTCCCAGACCAACTCAAGTCCTTTGGTTGCTTCATGAGTCTTGAGCAGAGGATCCCATGTGGGCTTTGTCCTGGGAACTGTCCTGCAGAGCTTGCCAGCACATCTGGCAGGGTCCTGAAGGATGATGGCGAGCGTGAAAGGCTTGGGAAAGCTATAAGAGAGGCTGGCAGGGCTTCTGGCAGGGTTGGATTTATGTGACATTGCAGGGGATGAGATGCTCCTCTGTGGGAGGGAAATGGGTCGGAGCGAACACGAGGATTCAGAGAGGAGCAGCAGCATCCACTTTCTATAGGTGGATTGAGGGATTTCTTTCTGGAAGGAACCAACGTTGGCAGGTGGGGACTTCCCAGCTTCAATGGGACTGGCACTTTGCTCACACTTCTCTTTGTGGATGTTTTCTTCCTTCAGAAAATAAAAAATATGAGAAGCCACTGAAACAGCCCGTAAAACACCTGCAACAGTACAGTCAGAGGAATAAATCAGAAGTCCTTCAGAAGAAGACTCAGAGCCTGACGACTGAGACCTTGAAGTCTCAGACCCTGAAAGCTCAGACCCCGAAAGCTCAGACCCCAAAGACTCAGACCTTGGAGACTCAGAATCTGAAGACTCAGGACCTGCAGCCCCGCTTGCTTGGCTCTGGCATTGCAGTAAGAACAGCTGCAGCCCCCGTTGGCACATGCCACCTTCTCCATGTCACTTGAGCCCCTTGCAGCCCACAGCAGCTTCCTGATGCCCTGATGGCACCTGGGATCTCCTTGCCCACTGACAACCATGGGTCACCTAGGGCTGCCCCTCTGCTCATGGTCTCCTCTGGGCTGCAGCAGCTTGCTGGCTACCCCAGGGAGAGATCCTGAAGGCCATGCTCCAGGGATGGAGTTGATGGTGCTCTGAAGGAGATGCAGGTCATTGCTGGGCAGTTTGTTGGTCCTGACCCAAGCCCTGCCAGATTTACAGCCCTTAACAGCAGCTGCCTGATTGTGCCCTGGGGCGGTACTGGCAGTGCTCATCTCCAATAGGCACCAGCTTGGTCCCGGTTCCCTTTCAAGACAGTTTTTGTCTGAGCTGCCTTGGTTCTGGCTGGGGGCAGGCAAGTATCTGGAGCTCTGGAGGGTTCCTGGCTTGTCTGTCTGCCTGGCCAGAGCAGCTTTGCTAACAGTGTCTGGGCAGGCAAAGATGCTGGAGTTACTTCCTTGGACATGAGGTCCTGGCTAAGAGAGCAGGAGGTGTCACAGACACTGAGCAGCCAGACAGGAGGAGCCCACACCCCCTCTCAACAAGGGCAGAGTGGGATCCTTCCTCAGGTGCAAGATGGGCCTTGGGAAGGACCTTTGCTAACCAGCCACTGTCTTCCCTTTCTCAGCCAAACACTCAGCTGCAGATAAAGATGATGAAGATGCTGATAGAGAAGGCTGCTCTGGAGCTGCAGAAAAAGCTCACATCCCATCCCCGGAAGAGCAGGTTCCCTGACAAGGAGCTGTGCCAGAGCCTTGTCAAGTGAGTAGGGACTCCCATCCCCATCTCCAGGTGCCCCGTGGGAACACCCAGCAATGTCCCCTTCTCCCGAGAGCTGCTTGGGTCTGCAGAGCTGGGAGCAGCCTGGACCCAAGCAAGGGTCAGGTCCCTGTGGCTGTGACACACTGCACAGGAGCAGTGGAGTGTCCTCCCTTCCCCAGCACCACGCTGAGCTTTGGCCCGCTCAGCTCCCCAGAGGTGTGGGGCTCTGTCCCTAGAGCTGGGGACCCAGTGCAGATCTTCAAGCCCTTCCAGACAGCATAAATTCTGTCCCTGCTGCCTAGCTCTGAAAGAAAAACCTCCCAGCTGATGTTTTGGTTCCAACTAACAGAGCACACTAAACAAAAGGAGAAGGGAACTGTGGCTGTCAGCAAATGTTTTAACACCCAAAATCAGATGGCTTGAATCCTGATGGGGTGACAGGGCTTATCTAGGTAATGTGGTGGGTCCCTTTGCACCATCATGAGGCAGCACAAGCACCAGAGGCTTCAATTCAGAAAGAAGCTCTGCACAACAGGTCATGTGATCTGTTTGCAGAACAGTGATGATTTCCTGTGCAGGCAAACCTTATCCTAGGCCCCAAAGCAGGGGCTCAGGCTGTACACCAGGCTAAGCAGTTTCACTGAGACCAGTGGAGGCCCGGTGGACTCACCTATACTGGCTTTTCATGGCAGAGGAGGTGTGGCCAGTGTCCATTTTAAATAATTTTATTTTCAGGTACCATTAGTAGCTGATAAAACCTAGGACCTGTACTCCTCCTGACTTCCCAAACTCTTTGCCAGGTGGTCAGGCCATGGGTTTCATGGGCTTGAGCTGAGTTTTTACAGCAGTGAATAAAGAAAGAGACACTTTATTTGTATCCTCGGCCCACTTGGCCATGTAGCCAGGCTGTTGTTTAAGGACTGTCCTAATCCTCCTTGCAGAGTTGAGCTGCCCGAGTATGTCCTGGACATGGGCACTGTCCTTAAGGGTTTCACTGAGAGCAGCACTCTGGAGATCACCAACCCTGGGCAGATCCCAGTGTTCTTCCAGGTCAATGTATCTGTCCTGCAGGACACAGGTAAGCAGTGCTGGAGATGCTTCCTGTGGGCTTGAAGGTGTCTCAGACAGATTAGCTGAAGCCACTGAACTTGGGGAGGTATTTGAGCTTTTTCTTCTCAGTGCCTCTGCTGGGAGCTTTAGAGGCAGAACTCTCCTGGCCAGCCATGCCCAGGAACCTCTCCTGGCCTGCCTGTGACTGCCCTAACACTTCAGTGCAGGGGGCAGATGGGCTCATCATCCTCATGGGGTGGTCACCTCTCAGCATCCTCTGCCCTTGGCTCCCACGAGCATCAAGTTTCTTTGGGCACTCTGTGGGCTTGTTTTGCCAACCAGTGGGATTTTCTGTGTTTTGGAAGTGCTTTGTTTGGAGTTCATACTGTCACAGCACTTGTATTCAGCCTTTATTGAGGAAACAGCCCATGAGATCCTCTGGTGGATCAAAAGAGGCTTCCAAAAGAGGCCTTGAGGCAAGGCTGCGCTTCCATCGTGCAGTGGCTCGCTGTGTCTGAGGGGTGTTCAGGTGCACTCTAAGTTTTTGTCCAGGTCACAGCACAGTGTGGGGCTTTTCCCAGACCTCTCAGCCAGGACACCTGTAAGGCCTTAACGTGCTTAGGACACAGTTTTTGTTTCTGGTGTATCTCAGCTGCTTTGTTTTCATCCGTTCAAGGTTTCAGCGTGGACCTGGGCCTGATGAAGAGCCTGCCCCCCAGCCACAGCGTGGCGCTTGACGTGCGCTTTGAAAGCGCCCGCTGGCCACAGGGTGACGTGGATGTGCTGCTGCCCATAGAGGTACCACAGCTCTTGGGGCAGGCATCAGGCTGGGCAAAGCAGCAGATGTCACCTGCACCCTCTGCTGAATTCTCTGTCTTTCTCCAGGTGAGAAAAGGCCCCACATTTCACATCCGCCTCCATGCCACTGTGTTGGAAGTGTCGCTTGACCTCTCCAAGAAAACACTGCAGTTCTCTGACATCCTCGTTGGGCAGTGCCAGGTTGAGACAATCCAACTCTACAACCAGTTCCAAGTACCCTGCAAATGGTCCATCAAGCCTGTTCTGAAGGTAAAGCACAGGTGACATTGAACATGTAACTTCTTGGTTGGGTTTTCTTTGTGTCTCTTGCCCTTTCTCCTCCTGTGGCTGCCTGAGCACTTGGTCTACAGCGTGTTTGAGGAAGTTTCTGAGGGTCTAGATCAAGGCTGGTTTGCCTGGACCTGTTCCATTAGTGGATGCTTTGCTTTTCTGCCGTCTTCACCCATTCCTCCTCCTCTGAGGACAGTAGTTCCTTATCTGCCTGCCCTGTCTACAGGTTTTCCCTCCAGCTCTAGCCTACGGGGGCCATACTTGGTTTGGCTGGGGGTGCTCTCAGCACCATATCAGTGTCTCAAAGCACTACAGGAACTGAGACTCTGTCCTCACAGATCAAGGAGACCTCACAGGATTTGTTTCTGTGCCCAGAAAAATCAACTGAAACACATGACACCAGCCATACGTCAGAAGCGGCTGGCACTGGAGGATGAGCCCTGTCCCTTTGAAGTGACACCCTCCAAAGGAACCCTTGATGCAGGAAGGTGGCAGAACCTGCAAATCCAGTTTACACCCAAGGAGGAGGTGAGATTGTCAGGTGTCAGCCCGGGAGGCTGTCAGGGCTATCTGGAAATGAGGGCCTGGTGCAGAGAGTGTGGTAGGAGCTCTGCCTTCACAGGGCGCTTTCTGCAAGCCCCAGACTCAGTGTGGCTCAGTTCACCCCTCAGAGCTCTCCCATGAGACGTGCTTTGAAATGCCCACCGGGTGCTTGCACAGAGAGCATCAGGGCTCTGTGCCTGCCTCTCAGCACATGGTGGGGATGTTCCCAACTCTCCTCAGCCTCCCCCTTGCCTGGCTCTATTTGCAGCTGCAACACTCGGTGCAGAGCAGCTGCCCACTTGCAGAGGATAATCCTGGAATGGCCAGTCTAGGCCCATCCTACTGCAGAACTGACAGACCAAACAGCCACCAGACACTTTCCTTGGCATGACAGGACAGTCACCTGTAGTGGTGTGCTGTCAGCAGTCCCTGAGGCTCTGGCTTGCCTGCACATTGCCATGCAGCTGGGAATTCAACTTTTAAAGGGTGGAGCATTCCCAAAAGTAGTTTGCCTGTGGCTGCTGGGTCTTGGAAGCTTGACAGTGTGTACCAGCATGGACACAAGCACTTCTGTGCCCACAAACAGTCCCAGGGATCTTTTAATTGCTCAAGAAATGTAACCATCTTGTGTCTGGCTTGGACCAGAGCCAAACACTAAGCAGAGATGACCCTTATTTCTAGCCAGTGAGAGCTCGTTTGCCTCTCTCCTGGAGCTGGCGTTTGCCTGATGCGGCAGTGCCAGGACTGTGTCTGGACACTGCAGCCCCGAGGGACCTTCCCATGAGCATTGTACTCCTGCAAGACTAGGTGAAAATGCCTGACAGTCCATTGTACATCCATCTGATACCAAACACCAGTTACAGTGCACACCAGGACTCATCCCAGTTACTCAGACCCAGGACACAGACACTGTAGTCCCTAGCATAAATAAATATCTGGTTTCCGTTCACCTTGGAGGGACTGATAACACCCTGACCTTGGGGCAAGCTTTGTATTTGGGGTCCTGTCACCTGGGACTTCATAGATGGGTTTTCCGCGCTTTTCTCTTTTCAGAGGTCTTACAAGAATGAGCTGAAGCTTAACATTTGTGGAAGCAGCAATCACTTAAAGCTGCACCTCTCAGGACAAGGTCTGGAGGCACGGTTGGAGTTCAGCCCCCCAGCACTAAAGATGGGACGGGTGCTGGTGGGCAGCGATGGGGTGGAGGCCACAGTGGTGGTGAAGAACCCATGCACCTTCCCCATTGAGTTTTACTCTCTGGATTTTGATGAGCAGTACCTTGAGGAGGAGAAGGTGAGAAGGCAGATCTGGTCCCCATGTCCATGCTGGCCAAGCTTCACAGCACTCCAGCATTCCCAGGCTTGTGCCAGGAGATGGAGGCAATCCCCAGGGAAAAGCCAACTCTGCTGACATGCTGTGGAAGAACCTAAATCGTTTGTATTGTTGGGAGGAAGGGAGAGCGTGTTGGGGTGCCGTGCCTGGACATGCAGGTCACAAATCTGAAGGCCATGATTAGGGAGATCCTGAGGGATGGGAAGCTGCCAATAGAAGACCAGGTAAAACCCTGCAAAGCTCAGATCTCGAGCTTGTGTGGCCCTGGAGCATTGTGTCCCCCAGGTGATAATGGCACAGAGCCTTCTCCAGGCCCCTGATGATGTTCCACAATGACTCTGTATCATCTATGTGGATGGGGAGGTTATCACCGTCCCTCAGATGGGCAGAAAGTGGGAGTGCTCTGTGTACAAGTATCCCCTCTGTTCAGAGTTTCCCAGCCTGGAAATCATTATAAACAGTCCCAGGACAGGGCAGCTTATGGTCATAGTTTTCTTCAGCTGAGTCACTTGGGAGAGGTTTCTCTCCCAGTCCTGCTTATAGCTCTTACCTCTGCTCTGGAGCCCGCTCACCCCACTGGGCATGACAAAGCACTTGTACTTCATATAAGTCAAAAACCCCATTGCCAAAAACTCAGTGCCTTTAACTAAGACGTTGTGAGGATGAAGGTGACAGAAGTATAAACAGGATTTTCTCTTCTGTTTTAGATGCTGAAACATCTGGGACTGCATCCCGAAGGGCCTCCCCTTCCCCCTGCTGCTGTGCTCTCCATGGTCAAGTACCCAGAGGAGAGGCTGGGCCCTGCAGAGCGTGTGGAGCCCTTCACCATTGTGGCACCAGAAGGTGCTGCTATGGAAGACAATCTGGTGGGTGCTCCAGTTGTGCTGGCACTGAAGGTGCAAGGGCAGGGACCAGGCTAGATGGGGGCATAGGGGACAGGTTGGATGGAAAAGGATCATTGTAGAGAGCTTGTGAAGATGTGATGATGGGGGCCTGTGACTGTAGGTCTCCTTTCTGTCAGGAGTGGGACAAAAGAGAGAGCTCTGCTGGAGACAGAGCAGTTCTGTAAGACAAGAGGTAAAAAATTACTGAAACCATCAATGTCCTTTGAGGAGAGGGTCCTGAGTGAGAAGGGGTGTCCTAGGCAAAACGCCAATAAAGAAGACCAACTCCATGGGCAGGTGGACTTATTTATTCTCATGTTGGTGACCAAAACCTCATTTTGCTTTCCAGGATGGGAATGTCTCAGGGCTCACCTCTCCCTCCCTGTTCTCTCTCCCCTTAGGCCAAGGCCCCAGATGTGAAGGGCAGCTCTACCAAGGGCCAACCAAAGACGGGTAAAGTGGTCAGCAGAGACAACTCTTCAAATGAGAACCTGATCTCCACACAGAGAAGAAAAAGTCCCTGGGATTCCTTTGCAACAAGATCCAAAAGTATGCTGAAAAGTGCCTCAACCCCTACAGAATTCCTCAGGTGAGCTGCACGGGAGGAAGTGATGCCTCTGCTTCTTGGTCCTCTTGCCAAACAAGGTCCATCGTCCCCAGCGACCCTGTGCCAGTGCCTCCATGGGATGGCCAGTGCACCCTCCTTGTTTCATTTGCTCCTTGTCTGAAGCCTCCTCTTTAACTGCCAGGCTGAAACGGTACCGGTGGACAGTCCCTGCCCATGGTGAGGTGGAACTGAAAGTCCACTTCTCCACCAAAAAGCCAGGGAGTTTTGAGCAGACTCTGAGGTTTGAGCTGGTGCAGACGAAGTGCCAGTACGAACTGCCCTGCCGTGGCACCGGCCTGTACCCCAGCATCAGCCAGAACCCTCGGTAAGGCTGGCCCCTGGCAGCCTCCCACAGCACAGCTGCCCCTGGACTCACAGCCAGGGCTGCCCCCTGGGGCTTCTGGCCTGGGCAGATGGTGCTGCCTGAGGTGGCCCAGCATCTCTTCCTGTGCTGGGAGCTGAGAAGGCAGATGGTACCTCAGCCACCAGGAAGGGTTATGGCTTTCTGACTACATTTCCTGCTTGGAGCATCTCATAGCTCCTCCTTCCCCACTTTCTCTGCCCAGGCTGGTGTTTCCACAGTGGAGGAAAATCATGAAGGAAGATGAAATCATCTTCAAGGAATATGTGGAGAGCACAAAGCAATTCCACTTTGGACCACTGCTGTGTGGGAAATCAAGAGAGTGGTATGTGCTCCCTGCTGGGCCTTGTCCTTTTCTGGACACGCCTGGAGAGACAGGCTGTCCTGGTGGCACAATCCAGGGCACTGTCCTGGGAGATACATGGCTTGGAAGGACCACAGGTGTGTGAGCTTGAGCAAATAAGAGGCAAATGAGCCTTGCAGGAGCTGCTCTGCCTACACAGTGGGTGCCTTGGTGGCGCCTTGGTGGCCAGAACCGCGTGCTGCTGCCAGTCCAGAGGTGACTTGGGGGGCAACTTTTGTCCCCCACCCTACATCTCAGCTTCACCCCTTAGGAGATGAACTTTATGGTGGTTTTTGAAGTGCTTTGAGCTCTGCAGGTAGCCTGATCGAGCAATTATTCTGTAGAAGGTTTTGTAAACTTTTCAATAATCTGTATTCATGAATAAATTTTATTATTGACCTGCCAATAGGTGTTGGAGGTAATGTACAGCAGGAATTACATTTTCCTGTAATGATATTGCATCCTCACTGCTGGATAAAGTCTGCCTAAACACTTTGTCATTGAAGCTATTGTGTATTTCTACTTTTACTGTCACTTTTTTTTAATGACATTTAACATTAAGTTCTTGTCTCTGTGGGAGCTCTGGAGGGCTAGGGCTATTTTGACAACACAAGTAAATGAAATCAAAATAGTTTAAAAAACAGACAATCATTAGCCAGGTTGATGGATGGTCTGGGATTTCTATTTGCCTCTTTAACCCTTTCACTCCAAAGCACTTTCCACGGCTGAGAGAAGGGTAATTTCTTATCTTTTTTCATTCCTCTTGGGAATTGATATTTTATATTTCTTTCTCAGACTTTGAGCTAACCCATGAAATCCAAAGCAGTTACATGACTTTTATGAAAGAGATTAGCTAAACTCTTTTTCCAAAAGCCTTTCTTTATACCCTGCAGGGAAGGCACCCCAAGAAAGAAGGGGAAAGAACCCATGTGCCTGGTGTACTGTTATTTTTCTAGGCATCTTTGAATTTACATTGTATTAAAAACTGTTGAATTGGCCTGAGCATCATCAGGCTTCTGGTCTGGAGGCACTAGGTCCAGGGGAAGGCATCAAAGTAAGGCAAGGATGAGCACATGCCCATGGCCCTGACTGGGATCCATTTCCCTCCCTTGTTTGTTAGAGCGGGGTCTTCCAGCACTGCTTCCTCAGGTGCACACAGTGCTCTCCTGGGTGTGTGGCAAAGGCAAGAGTCTGCTCTGCAGCCTTTTCCCTTTTTGTGGACAGGTACAAGGCCCAGAACTGTCCCCGCAACTCGGAGAATCTGACCATCCTCAACAACTCCCCCGGGGACGTGGAGGTCCAGTTCTCCTTTGAGAGTGCTGGGGAAGCAGAGACATTCCTTCTGGACCCTCCCAACATGAGCCTGAAACCAAAGGAGAAGCAGGTGGGAGAAGGGCAGGTAGAGCAGGCACCACAGAAGTGCCCAGGGGCTGCTTCTGCTCACACACAGTGCTCTTTCTATTTCTTGCTCTGGGGCCGTGTCCAGGAGCTGACCATTTGGGCATTCCCCACTTGCCCTGGCTTCCTGGAGGACAAACTCATCTGCAGCATTGGGAAGAACCCAGAACCAGTGGTCTTCAGCCTGTGCTGCCATGGGGTGGACATGAAGCTGGAGGTCAGCCCCCTGGAGCTGTCCTTTGACAAACTGCTTCTGCACAGGTCAGTCACATCCCACAAGCACTCCAAGACTGGTGACAAAGAGAAAATGTTTGACTCTGGTTTCTGGGGCACGGATGGAGCTGCTCCAAGTTGCATTCAGTGGTGAGGCTGGTGTGACCACCCAGCAGCTGATGCCAAGTGCCTTCCTGTCTCTGCAGGACTGACAGCAGGACCTTGGTCCTGAAAAACAACACCCTGCTGCCCATGGTCTGGCAGCTCAGTGGGCTGGAAGACCTTGTTGAGGCCTTCTCCTTGTCACAAGAGAGTGGCACCATTGATCCCCGCTCAGAGCTTGAAGTGACACTGCATTTCAAGGCCAGGCAGATTGGCAGCATTGAGAAGACCCTCCAACTAGAGGTGAGAGGGACTGTGTCCTGCCTGGCAGAGCGGGGCACAGTGAGCAGCCATGTGCTCCAAGGGACAGAGTCAGGAAGAGCTGCACCTGACAGACACAAGGGTGGTGTGACCCCAACTTCTTCCTCTACACAGCGTTTGCCAGAACGTGCAGGGCATCCACATCCCCCCAGATAAGCAGACACTGCATCCTGAGCCTGTACCACAACCACCTTGTCCCTGTGAATGGTTGAAGGTTGTTGTCTGTAGCTAAGGTTGAAGGTTGTTGTTTGTAGCTTGTATAGACTGCAGCGTGATCTCCACATTCCTCCTGGACTTTGTCTGAAGCTCTTGCATAGTGCAACAAACTCTCCCCCTGGGATTTTGTTCCCCATGGTTTAGGGGCTGCATTTCAGAGCGGGTGCCAGGTGATTAGAGGGGGTTGTCAATGCCACCTGCTCTGAGACACCTCATACTTCTTGTGGTTGTTCTTACATCTCTGTGCCTCTCCAAGGCAGCATTCCCTGCTGCAGGAGTGCAGAGTTGGGCTGATAGGGTTTTTTACTGCAGCAGGATCCCACTGGGGCAGCCCATGAGAGGAACAGGTTAGCAAAGCTTGGGAGTCCACCAATGCTTGTGAAGCCAGGGAGGCCATAGGGGAAGCCACCTGCAGAGACAAGGACTTAGAGGCTATCTACCAAAAAATAATCTGAACAGTGTTTTTTTCTTGCTGCCTCAGGTTTCAGATACAAAAAACATCCTGAGGATTGTTCAGGCTGAAAACATCAAAATCTCTGCAGAGGTCTATGATGTTTCTGTGAGCATCGACATGCCTGAAGGTCAGTGGATGCCTCCCAAACAAAGCAGTCCAGGTGCACTGCATTACCTTGGGAGGTGGGCAACCAAAGCACATGGGATGGGATGGGATGGGGTGGGATGGGATGGGACAGGACAGCATGCAAGGAAGGCATGGATACATAAAGCACATACCCTGCAAGCTGTGTGGAATAAAGCATTGTCAGGGCTCTGGCAGCCTTAAGTCTATCCCTTCTGAACTTTGTAGTGTGCAGCTTCATGTGGAGATTGGATCTGGGGGCTTTGAAACAACAGTGATGTGAACAGGCAGTTGGCAACACCCACAGGCTCAGCACAGCATATAAAGTAATTGGATGTGTGCTTGGGAGTGAGGAAATGGAAGCTGAGTTCCTTAGCTACTAAGCCTGCAGATATTTTGAGTAAGAAGAGAAAGGGCAGACAAGTAGCTGGAAAACACTTTCAAGAGCAGAAACTTGCTGAAAAGGGTTTTTGCTGAGACTTCCATGTTGCTTGTGACCTGGTGTATTCTGCAGCAGCTCACAAATACCGTGTTTGACCTCGCTCTGTGGGTTTTCTGCAGGTCTAGATGGAAGCTTGGAATTTGGAACTATTAATGTCCTGGATAATGTGAAGAAAGTCCTGAGTCTCAAGAACAAAGGGCTATACAACATTGAGTACAGGTGAGTCCAGCTGCCTGGTAGTGAGCATTTCCTCGGGTTCCCAGATCTGAATTTGCTCTCTGTCAGTGGCTAGAACCTGTTTCCATGCTGGCTACCTCACGGTAAATACAAAACCTGGGCTCTCTAATCTCAATTATTTTACCAGAGAATCCAGCCACAAACCAGCAGTTCTTCACAGCTCAGCTGGAGCCCAAAGGAGAAAATTCAGAAATTTCAGGCACTGAAATGCTGAGATTCATTGCCTTTCTTTGATGGTCACCTCCTTTTGCTTTCTGAGACTCTGTAAAGGAGTGAATGAAAACTTTTGGTGTCCAGGTTTGTTGCAGTGACTTCATGATTGTCTGCAATCTCTGTCAAGATCCAGGGCTCCCTGAGCAGAGTGGGACTCTCCCTTTTCTGTTTTTTCTGGTCCTATGCAAAGTCCTGGCTGTGTTGGTGGCACCTGTACTTTTAACTGCAGAGATCTCCATTCCTTCCCTTCCTCTCCAGGTTCACACTGAAGGGTGCAGGTCCCAGGATGCGAGACCTGGCATCCCACTTCACTGTTGTGCCTCAGTCGGGCGTGCTGATTGCCTCCCAGCCTGCTGTGAATGTTGAGATGCTCTTCCACCCCACGAGTGAAATCTTCCTCAAGAACAAACCCATCCTGTACTGCCAGGTGAGCCGCCTGGGCCGGGCTGCATTATCACATGGTGTTTTGGGAGCACAAACAGGACAGGTGTCTAATGGAAGGAGGGCTTTAACTGGAGAATCCTCTCTCCCACATACACAAACAAAGTCTTTCAAAACCATTTGGGAGGCTTCCTAAGTGGAGCTGAGAATCTGACTCTAGAGGAGGTGTTTAAACAAGGAGGATAAACTGATGGACGCCTGGGATGGAGGCTGGGGACTGGGTAGAGGCTGGCCTCTTAGCTTTGTTTACCAGCCTTCCTGTGGGTGCAGGTGATGGATGCCAGCTCAGGCCGAGGGGGCCAGGCTGTCGCCAACATCCCAGTGAGGGTGTCGGCGACAGCCGAGTACAGCAAGTACAGCATTGAGCCTGCCTCACCCATCGACTTTGGAGCCATGGCCAAGGGCACCAAGAAGAGCCAGACTGTCCTGCTGGAGAACAAAGGCACGCTCAGCTTCAAATTCCGAATCCGCCAAGCACCCGAGCTTGCATCTGCATTGGAAAGCAAAAGGTATAAGAAGCCCTGCCCCACCCTTCCTGTCTGAGGAGGCACCATCCCACAGCTGGTATGGGGCAGGCAGCCAGGAGACCTGGGCTGTCATGTGTTTGCATCCCTGGCTTGGGGAGAGGAAGCAAAAAAGCCACCTCAGTATCCCCATGTGTAGCATGAAGCTGGTGACAGAGCTGCCCTGTCCAGCAGTGGGAGCTGCTGGCTGCTCTCTGGGAGCCATCAGGAGCAGGAAGGCTTTCTTCTCTGAGGAGGAAGGCCAGCTCTGGCCTCAGAGGAAGGCAGGGGAGCTCAGCATGACAGATACCTCTGCTTTCTCCTCTTAGTTCAAAGGAAGGGGAATCTGCTCCATCGGCTCCAAAGCGCTCAATGAGACGGAAATTGAGCTCCTCGACACAGGTGGGTGACTCCTGCTGCCCAGCAATGCTGCTGCAGGGGATGTGACAAGATGCTGCTGTGCCCAGGCTGGGGGCTCATCGCCACAGGGTGGGACATGGTCTGCAGGATGGAGTCCAGTATCTGCTCAGTTCCCCCTGGCAGTCCTGTACTCTGGCTCTGACCTGGAGTTGTGGGGTCCACAGAGGGGAAAAGGTCCTGTGTTTGGTAGCTGCTAGCCAGCATAGGTCTGTGAACACCACAGAAGAAAAACCATCCCCCACTGAACTCCCAGTCCAGACAACATTGCTTTTCTTCTTCCCAGTCCCCTACCTCACTCCCATCATTTCTCAGCTACTTCTGCTCTCCTGTGTTACCTCTGGAGGTTGAAGGACCACCACTACCACCCTCACTCTTTACACTCAAACTCCTTTCTCTCTGCCACTTGGGACAGGCTTGCAGCTCCTCTTGGTTTGTTGCTCTCAGCCTGTGGCTGCCTTTGGGCCATGCAGTCATCCTTCCCTGCCCTGGGACTGGCTGCTTGGGCCCAGCTGGAGGCCACGGCAGGACGTACTCTTTGCTGGGGTGCTCAAGGCACAGCTATTAGCCATCAGCTTCTCCTGGAACTTTTTCTGCAGGCTCGCCTCAATCTTGGCATGTTCACGGTGTCCCCCTGCTCCGGCTCCATCCGTCCGTGGGGCCAGCAGAAGATCACAGTGGAATGCCTCGCAAGGCAGGAGGGGACATGTGAGGAGCAGCTCTACATTGACATCACGGGCACAGACCCCAGGGACAATCCCCTTGGCATTCCCGTCACCCTGATTGCTGAGTCCTGCCTCCCAGGTACACACTGCCCACAGTGCCTTGGTCACACCTGCTGCTGATCAGCACCTCAACTTGCTGCTGGGATAGAGAGGCACGCTAGCCATGGTGTCCCACCTTAAAATTCTCAGAGGTTCCAGCCCACTTTGAGTCTACCAGGAGACTCATCCCTCCCAGGGTGAGAGGGATGCATGGAAGGATAAAAGGAATGCAATGCTCTCTAAGACTGAGGTTGACTGAGCTCCATCCTCACAGCCAGCTCCCCTACCCAAGGCTGGGTTTAGCAGTCACTTGGGCAGAAAGGGCTTATCAAGCCTTCTGAGAGGCCAGCAGGGTCCAGATAAATTCATCAGGGATGCTTCTCCATGCTCATTTCTCTGGTGTGTCCACAGCCCTTGTTGAGGATGTCGCGTCAATCTTCAAGGAGTACCTGATCTGCAGCAGCGCCGACCTCGACCACAAGCTGCAGTCGGTGAAAGGCACCGGCCTGTTTGTCAGAAATGAGAACAGATTCATCTTCAGCAAGGTTCAAGTTGGGCAAGAGACTGAAGCTCATTTCAATATCTACAATGCAAGCCGTTTGCCATGTGACGTGGTCCTCTCCATCAAACCCCTGCCTGGAGAGGTAAGAACAGGAGCCAAGGTGGTGGTTGCCCTCTAAGGGCCGGGTGAGAGCCTGTTGTGTTCTCCAGATGCATTGCTTCCTGTGGCCCAGACTAGGCTAGCTCAGTGCAGGCCAAACTGCAGGGGAGAGCAGCAGAGCCAGGGAACAGTTGTGTTGAATTCTGCATGTCTCGGGCAAGGTTTTGGCTCTCACCTCTGGGTCTTTGGTGGGAGAAGTGAATCCTTCTGAACCTCTCCTGGAAGCACATGCAGAGAGGGGCTGTTATGAACTGACATGCCAGGGCTTAAAGCAGAGCATTTCCTCAGGCTCCCCGGCTTTTCCTTCTCTTTGAAGGCCAGTTCTAGATTATTTGCAGAGTTTTCCATTAAGTGGCCACTTCCCATATATGCTGGGGCAGCTGCCAGCACTCAAACCACACAAGGTCAGCGTTCTCTGGGAGGGAGGGAGCCTGCTCAGGGAAGTAGGAAGGAAGACGCAGTGTCTGGGGCTGCTCTCAGTAATGCATTTATTAATAAAACTGCGTCATGTTGAAAGGTGTTTTCTCCTAACACTTGTCTCTGGGTTCCCCCAAGGAAAAAAGCTCTATCAACAATATTTTCAAGTTATATCCAGTCAAGATGTCCATTCCAAGCTCATCCTGTGCCGTTGCTACAGTGACCTTCACCCCGCCAGATGAGCAGAACTACCACTGCACTTTCAAGGCTTCCCTTGTCATCCCAAAAGGGTAACTGACCCTGTGAAATATTGGGGGAGGCCTCACTGACAGCTGCCTCTCCACTGAGAAGGCACAGGCCTCTTGTTAGCTCTAATGCTTTCAGTAGCCTCAGGCAGAGAACTTGGCATGAGATGATCTGGGAGGCAGTAACTGTTAGAGCAGAAGAGTGAGGCTGATGGTTTAGCCTGTGTGAGGAACTATGAAGACAGGGAAATATTAGGTAGCCAACTGGAAGTTACTGAGATGTGCTGCAGCTGAGCTGGGGGTTTCCAGCAACAAAGGCTTAGATGAAGCAGTTCCTGTGCCAGCAAGTCAGCAGTCACATTTTCATCTTTGTTTCTGTAAAATTAAGTGATCCTCTGTGACTCCCTGGCATTCATTGAGCTATTTTATGTGAGTGGTTGGAGCTGGTATGAAAGAGGAGCCCAGTTCCTCTGCCCTGGGACCTGTGGAGTGGGGCTTTGACCTGTCCTTCCTCAACCCTTTAGTGGCTGAATTGGAACAAGTCTAATTGCTAATAAGCAACTTGCTTTTTTACTGTTCTTGGAAAAGATCTTTACTGATAGTGACAATGATTTCTTTTTGCCTTCTTGCTTTTGTACTAATTTCATGCTGTGCTTTTGCTTGTTGTATGTCTCATCTCACTGCAACCAAGGGATTTGCCATATCCCATCTGGTGCCTCCTTATTTACCTGTTGTGCTGCATGATTCAATTAAGTGAAATTATTTTTAACTGTTATTGTGGAAGGCTCAGGCTCTTTGGAGCAGGTTCCTCTTGTGAATGGCCCTGAGTGGA
Organism: Agelaius phoeniceus; assembly: GCF_051311805.1. Taxonomy (NCBI): domain Eukaryota; kingdom Metazoa; phylum Chordata; class Aves; order Passeriformes; family Icteridae; genus Agelaius; species Agelaius phoeniceus. Next base: position 472,143 of record NW_027509866.1, read on the forward strand.
TTGGGAAGAGGCTGGTGGGGGGCTGTGTTGTGGGGTACAGGAGCACCAGGCAGGGAAAACACTGTGGGTGGCCCTTGCCCAGTGAGAAATGGGTCAGTGCCAGCTGAAATTGTTTCTGTGCCTCTCCTGCAGCTCTGTGGAAATTAAACTCCAAATGCTGACCTTCACCATCAGTGGGAAGGGGCATGAGCCACAGCTGACAGTTGTGTGCCCAAGTGCTCGCAGCAAGAGGGGAAATGCCGTGCTGTGCTTCAAGAGGCTCCGGCTAGGGGATTCAGAGATGCTGCCCCTGGTCGTCTGTAACAACGGCATCATACCTGTCAAGGTGAGGAGGACCTGCTCAAGGAATGGTCTGGTTTGGGAACAAGTGCTTGCAGCACAGGGGAAGGGTCCCAAAATACATGGCAGACCTGGGGAGAGGTGTCAGAAATTCTTTTTAAACAAGTGACTGACATCTGTTCTCCAAGAAGGGAGTTGTTGGAAATTTTCCGTCCAGTCTATCTTCTTTAAGTTGAACACAAGAAAGGTGGTGGAGTATTTTCCCCCTGTCTCTCAGGTCACCTTTTTTTCTCATGGACGTGTGCAATTTCCTAGTTCCATTAGATTGTATTTGATCCCAGTTTACTACATTTTAAGTAAACTTAGTTGTGGTTTAATTACATTCTGCTCATTACTTTCTGTGCTGTTTGACTCTGTGTCAGTTCTATCCAGATGCCTCTGAACATCCTTTTTTCCCGGCTAGTTTGACTTAGGTTTTGTTAAGTTTTGTTAAGTGCTGTTTGTAGTGGGAGAGGTGCTGTGCTCCCACTCTAAACAGCGTGACCAGCAGCACTGCGGTGTCAGTCCCCGTGCCATCCTGTACTCACACCAGCATCATTGTGCTCTGGGTTCCTTTTTCTCAGTTTATGTTACGCCTGGAGGATGAGCATGGAGCGTTCTTCTTGAGAGGCAGAGCCTCTACACCTGAGATGTTCCACACTGGAGATGTGGAAGAGGACTCTGTTGGAAACGGTAAATTCATGAACCATGAAGTGCGATCATGCACAGAGGGAAAACGTGTGCCCTGCTCTTGGCTTCTCTGAGCAGCAGCCACATGTTAGGCACAGTTTCTTTCTTTGGGCTCTCTGTCCTCCAGTCATTCTTGGAGACTTTTTGCAGGGTCTCCTCCTAGCAAGTTGTAGGAAGTTCTTCTGTTCTTCTGGACATGGTGGGTTGAGTTGTGGGGCACTGTCACTACCTCAGTGGACCCTCTGAGGTATCTGCTGCATGTGGGATGGTACCAGCTGAATGGACACAGCCCTTGAGCACACAGACAGCCAGCAGAAGCCAAAAGCACTCTTTGGCTCAGCTTTCCATATGGCTGGAGCTGGCTGCAAGCAGGTGGCATGAGGGCTGGGCATCAACCTGAGGTTAAGCTGCTTCAGTGGTGATGTGTCTGGAGGTGGCAGTCCTGTGAACATAGCAGGAGAGTCTGGAACCACTGGAGGTAGAACCTGTGCTTAGAAGGCAGCTAGTTTCAACCTCTTATTCCTCATTTATCCTATGGAAACGTTTCCTCTGTACAGCTGTATTACTTTTACTGTGATTTCCATTGCTGTGCAGAGAGCAAGCCCCCTGAGAAGCCCTTCTTCCTTCTGCATCGCGGGCAATCAGCAGAGTTTGATGTAACTTTCAAACCCACTCTGACTCAACATCTGGAAGGGAAGATTTGTGTGTTGGTGGGGGACACCTACTCTAACAAGACCCTAATAGAGCTGGTGGGTGAAGGCCACAAGGACGAATTCACCCTCGATGGACTAGAGGAAGACACACACGAGAGGAATGCTAAGTGCAGACTGAAGAAAGACATCACTGATGGTAAGAAAGGAGAGGCTGCCAAGGTGGAGCAAGGAAGAGGAAAATGTCTGATCACGTGTGTCCTCCCTCTAGCCAGGCCTGGGCTGTCACCCACAGGCCTTGGTGGTCTGTGGACATGGTAGCCATGCTTGCAGAGCAGCGTGTGCTGTGCTGCATGTTGCTGGCTTAGGGATGTGTCAGGGTGTTTCCCTGGAAGTAGTGGGATGGGGAACTGCCTGGGGAACTCCCTCTCAGAGGGAGGAAGGCTTGGAGCAAGGAAGCATTGAACGTGCAGATGTCTGTGCATGTGAGGGTGGCAGGTGGAGCTCCCTGCATGCTGAGATCCCTTGCTTTCCTCCATAACAGCTTTCAGACTGAATCACATCCAGTTTGGGGACTGTCGTGTCGGGAAGATCTGCTGCAGGACCTTCACCATCACCAACCACGCCCAGATGAAGGTCATGCGCTTCGAGTGGGAGGCAGATGCCCCATTCCAGTTCTTCCCCAGGGTGAGCATGGACTGCTCTGCCTTTCCCCATTGCTCAAGCCCTGTCCTGGTGTTCCTGGGAGCTGGCAGGGATCCCTCACATACCAGTGATAGCCCATTCCAGTGCCATGTAGGAGATGGAATCCCTGGCTTGGCTGGGCCAAAGCTGCCAGCCTTGCAGAAAAGGCTTCATGTTATGGGAGGTGGCACCTTCTGTTCATACTTTTGTCTACCAAACTTCACATAAATCCACTGTGAGGTGTCCTTTGCTGCTCATCACATTGGTTCCTTTTGCTGTCAGTCCTGCCCTTGGCAGTGCTTCCAGTTTGGTCTTGACTCCCTGATTCTCCCTAGGTGGGACACCTCCATCCTGGCTGTACCAAGGGCATCACAGTGACCTTGCAATCAGATGTCCCAGCCACCTTCAGGAGGCACCTTGTGAAATGTAAGGTGACCAAGATCAACTTTGAGGTGCCAGGAACAAAGGTTCCAGACTGGGATGACCAAATGTTCATTGTCCCATGGAAGAGTACCACCAGGATAGACCCAGGACACAAATTTCCTAGAATGCAGAAGGTAAGAAGCAAAACGGCAAAAAAAGCCAACCCAGCTTTTACAAAAAGAGCCACCATAACACCATCACTGCTGGCTGAGCATCTCCTGCTTGCTCTGGACATTGGACAGCCATGAGCTTCACCAGCAGTGCATTCCAGGGAGAGGTGGAAGCACAGTGACCAGATCCATTCACACAAGGCAGGGAAGCCTTTTGACAAGACACCTTCAGCCGCGCACAGCTATCAGTCTATGCCACAAGCACAAGTGTTGCAGCCCATGTTGAATAGGTGTCTTGGTTTCAGTTTGCCAATTTGAAATTCCACCAATTTTAAGATTCCTGGCCCAATGCACCAAAGAGTGTGGCAGGCTTTGGTGCTGGCCAATCGCCAATGCACTCACTTCCTGCTGTGAGATAGGATTAGGAGAAAGGCAAAGCAGGCTTAAAACTTTAAAAGGGTATAAAGAAAATTTTATTAAAAGTAACTGAAGGAAAAAAGTGAGAATCAAACCAAACCCTTCGGAACACTTCTCCCCCCACAACCTTTTCTTTCCCACTAACAATGTAAAGAAACAAAACATCAAATTTCTAGTTAGTTTACCACCTCTAAAATAGTGTTTCTTCGGTTCACCTAGGAAGAGAAGTCCTTCTTGTTAAGGTTATGGAGACTTCTCCACAAGAGGAAAAAACGGTTCTCTCGTGGCTCTCCATTTCATCTCGAATAACAGCCACCTGGGGCAAAACCTGCTATCATGAAGCCCCTCCCATTTTCCATCAGCCTTCCCACAGCTTGTTGATGGGCCATGTTGACTTATGGAGTATTGTTTTAAAGATAAGCTGTTCAAAGGCAAAAGTTCTTATTATCTATCTCTAAAATCATCTTCATCCCTGGGAACAGAGATCTTCTCCTGGGGGCATGGACTACTCTTCTCTCCTTCTCTGTTCAAACTTCTCATGGTATCACAGCTACTTTAACGTCTGCTTACTTTAACATGGAGGCCTTTGCTTGATGTCAGTTGAACACTTTCATCTCCCCATAGTTTCATGCGTTACAGGGAAAAAGAGTCCTCCATATATTACAAGAGGATTTCAGCTTCAAAAACAAGGCATCTCCTCAGCCCTCCCATCTGGGACTTGACTTCTTCTTCACTGACCAGGATGTCTTCATGTTGTTCCTTTACATGCATCTTGTTCCTTTCTCTCACTCGCGGGAGGACTGAAGTACTGAAAGGGTTAACATCCCGCCTGGAGCCCGGTCGGGCTGGGTGCTACGGACGGCGGGAGTTGCGGTCAGGGAAGCGGCTGGGATCGAATTAGCCAGGCCAGAACTCATCAGGCTTCTCCTTCCCCGTGCCCGATGGTTGTGGGCAGCTTCCACGGGAGCAAAGGCCCGGCACAGGCCGGGGCTGCTGCCGGGGCCCGGCGGGTTCGGCTGGGCCCCGGGCTGTGGGGGCTGTAGCGAGCAGCCGATGCTGGCAAGGCCGCTCCGTCCGGCCCCGCGGCGCCCCCCTCTCCCTGCCCGGCAGCCGACGCTGGGGCCGGCAGGCGGCCCGGGAAAGGGGCTCAGCCCCGCGGCTGCGGCCTCCCAGCCGCGCTACCTCGCTCCTGAGCGCAAGGGAAAGAGCAACTTCCCTGCTTCCTTTCGTCTTGTACGTGTGTGTTTCACAGAGGCGTGTGCAATTTCTACTGGATGGGAGTTTTGCATCACTTCCCTACATTTCCTCTCATTCCAAACTGCGACAATCAGAGACAATGTTTTATGATTTTATCCCATTTTATGGTGTTAGAAAGATCTTCATCTGATTTGATGCCTTTTCATCAACAAGAGGTTAAGTCTGCTGAACTCTGTCTCTTCTTTTGAAGTGGAGAGAAATACACTTCTCCTGCATATGCTGGTGAATTCCAAGTTTTGTCTGCAGGGGTACCAGAGAATTTGGTTGTGGTCTCTATTGTGAGGGATATCTCATCATGGAGTAGCCCAGGCATTGTATGACAGTATGGAGGAGTCTGGAGAAGCATCATCTCCAGAGACTCTTGCTCTTGTCATTATTGTCAAACACACTAATCTTGGGTGAAGGTTCTTTCTGAGTTTCTGGGCCATTTTAAGGCCTCTAAACCATCCTCTTTTCTATCAGAACATCTGTGATTGGAGACTTTCTTAGTGAGATCTTTCACATCCCAAAATGTCCATCCCCAGCTCCCAGCAGTGGCTATTGCTCCAGACATGACATCTGGAGAGCGCTTTCTCCTAAGACAAGAAGGAAAAGGTGCTTTCTAGAACTCTTCAGTCTTGGGGTTCTCCATCCACAGAGCTGCAGCAGGGGAACTTAATCCTAATTTTGAGACCTACTGGATTTATAGGGGACCGGGATAAAAGCCAGTTCCTCTACAAGGTTGAAGTACAGGGACTGGAATGCAGCTGTAGTCTCCATGGCTATATTAACAGCTGTGGCAGTGGCTGCTTTGAGCAGTGGGTAGAAACAACTGCTGTAGCAGAACAGTCCTAATTTTGTCACCTTTCCAGTGAAGTAATAGTGAATGGTGCTTTCTAGTCCCTCTGTGAAGCTGATCTTGGAGGCCAAAAGATTGCCCTTCTCAGCCCGACTTTGTGGGCTCTGCTCAGTGATTCCTCCCTCCTCTGTTTGCAGGTGGTCGAGATAGCCATGGAACCAGCTCACACTGTGCTGGAGGAGAGCAGCCAGGAGGTCGAGGTGTACCTCAGTGCTGTTGTTGCCTACACCCAGTTCAAACTGAGCACGACCATGGTTCAGTTCAGTGATACCTTCCCCTTCCAGACAAGGACAGCCACGTGAGTGCTGGAGGCCAGGCAGGGCTCTGCGGGTGGGAGCTGCCTTTGCCCAGGGCTGGCCCAGTGCCTGCTTCCCAGAGCTCTACCCCGGCCCAAACCAGCACAGGCCCTTTTACGTGCACGCAAAGCCAAGTGGGAGATGGTGGTCAGGAGAGGTTCAATGCTGCCATACCTTTCTCCTGAGAGCAGCCATGGGTTTGCTTTCACTGCATGTCACCTGTCCTCATCTGCTCAAGAAAAACTTTGCAGTCAAACCAAGACCTAAAGTAAGAGTGAGCATCTTAGCTTCAATGTCCTGGGCACCATGTTGGCCCTTTCCTCTTAAACTTCCAGACTTTGAAATACTTTCTTGGGCCACCCAGGACAGCAGTCTGAGCATGGCAGGGTTGCCTGGGGAAGAAGACGCTGCTCAGGAGAAAGTGGTACCAGCAGTCCATCAGACAATATTAGTGTAATATTTGCTTTATACTTACTGGACTTTTTTTTTTTTTATTCCTCCTTCTTGCTTTTCAGTTTCAGTATTCACAACACAGGGGAGGTAGCCCTGGAATACTCCTGGGAGAAGGCTGCAGAGAGTGAACCAGTGAAGAAGCCGTACTCAATCACTCTGATGCGTAAGAGCGTTTCACTTAGTAGCTGAGGGCCTGGGGAGAAGAGCCTGCCACTTCACTCCAAAACTTGAATTGCTTTTTTATCCTTGTCCACACATCCACTTTCATCAGCATCTTCCCAGCTGCAGCTGGAGAGTTTTCTCCTTGTCCCCCTCTTGCCTGTCAGCCTCTTCTGTTCTTGCCCTGTCACTTCTGCTCTGCAGAGGAGCTGAGCCAGGCTCTGGGGAGAGCCACGTGTTGGGTCAGAACTGGGAAGGGGGACATCAGGTCATCTCTTGGAGAAGTCTGAGACTGGGAAAAACAGTGGTGTAATGAGTGAGCTGCCCTGCAGCCACTGTCTGTGTTCAGTTCCCCACTCCAGGGCAAATGCAAAGTCACTGTCTAAAACCAAACTCCTTGCTTTGGCACAGGAGTGTGTGCTGCAGGCAGAGACCCTGCTCCCAGATGCTCTATTTCCTGCTAGAATAAAGGACTTGGCCAGAGATGCTCCAAGTGCATCCCAGCTCCCTCCCACCGACCTGCAGCAGGAGGCAGAGCTGCTGGGAACACAGGATTTTGTCTTTGAAAGGCGTCCTCTTCCTCCCTGCAGGTCGGTTCCTCTGCGATGATACCGTAAAGCATCGCAGAAAGCTGCTGCGTCTTTTCTGGTGGGAGCAGGACCATCCTCATGAGAAGCCTCCTAAAGTGCGGCGCCTGCGGCAGCCCGCCAAGCAGCAGCAGGATTCCGAGCAGCAGCAGGATTCCGAACAGCAGCAGGAGCAGCCCAAGCAGCAGCACCGCTCCAAGAAGCTGCGCCGCTTGAAACAAAAGCACCTCTCTCTGCAGCGTGCCACTTCTTCCCTGGAAGTCTTTCCAAATGTTATCCATGACCTGTTCTCCATCAACCCCTACAATGGCACCATTGCTCCTGGCCAGAAGGAGACCTTTCACCTGCAGTTCTCCCCAAGGCACGCGGGGAAGTTTAAGACCACCCTGCTGTGCAGGTGGGAAGCATCTTCGCCCTTGCCAACTCACACTTCTGATGAGTGTCACTGAATCACAGGGTGGGACAGGGTGGAAGGGACCACAGTAGGTCATCTGGTCCCACCTCCCTGCTCAAGTGGGGTCATCCCAGAGCACGTGGCACAGGGTTGTGTCCAGAGAGCTCTGGAATAATTCCAGTGAGGGACTCCACACCCTCTCTGGGCTATCTGTCACCTGAACAGAAAGATGTTCTTCCTCAGGTTCAGGTGGAATTCCCTGTTCAGGTTCTGCCCATTGCTCTTGTTCTATTGCTGGGCATCACCAAGCACAGCCTGGTTCATCCCTTAACACCCTCCCTTCAGTCCCTCTGACTGGGATGGGGAGGTGGGAGACAGGCAGCCCCAGAGAGGTGGCAGAAGCACCCACAGGAGCACAGAAAGATCATCATCTGGCCTTGGTAGGGAGGCACTGGGAAAAGACACTGCATGGAACATTGAGCTCCTGGAGGGTTGCGAAATCTGGCAGGAGAGATCCAGGGACCAGCCAGTCCCTAGCTCTGCTTCCTTTTGAGACAAGCAAGGCCTGTTTCTCTGCATGGAACCCCGTGTGCTGTGGTTGGTCCCCAGGCATTTAACTGGTCACATTCCTGCCCTTGCACCTCTGCAGCCTCCATGCAGCGAGTGCTGTTGTTCAATTTGCTCCTTACTGCTTGCACAGAGAGAGGATGCAACACTGTGTGCTCTGCAAGGAGACAGAAAAGTGGCTGGCTGAAAATACTCGTCTGGCTCATAGCAGTCCCTTTCTTCCCAGGATTCCTAACCTGAAGCCGGCTCAGAAGATGGGGCGGGTGATTGTGAAAGGCAGAGCCCGGGAGGAGAAGACTCTTGGTGAACCATTAGAGCTGACAGAGAAAGGCCAGGGAGCCAAGAAGGAGTGGCTGTGGAGAGCAGCACCCGAGGGACAGCGTTTGTGTCAGCTGGAGCATCCGGCAGGAGCCGGCAACACCGTGCCTTCTGCTGCTGATGGTCCCTTCAGCAGGGACCCCTGCAGTACCCTTTCAAGCTCCAGTGAAGACCTGTATCTTACCTTTTAGTTACCTAAGTTAATTAGCTGTTTATTAGATTGATAAGTAATTGATAATTCTCAATTAGTTGTTAATAAACAATTGTTAATAAATTGTTGATTGTCAGCTTGTCTTGGTTTGAAAGACAGATGTCTGCAGGACCTCTCTAGAATGGAGAATGTGACCCCCTTCCCTCCAAATTATTATAATTTTGAAATTGAGGGGCTTTCAGGCAAAGATACGGGAAGAGGAGTAACAGTTCTTTACCAATATGTACAGCAAGGCAAACAAACAACACCACCAGCAGCAACAAACAGAACCAGATACCCAAGGACAGCTTTATCTCAGCTGCAGGCACTTTCCTTTTGGTGTAGTTCTGGTCACAGCCAAGCAGGGAAGGGAGGCAAATAAATAATGAATAAAGCAATTGCTTGAGAAATTTTAATTATTATTGAAGGCCCCAGAAAGTGACACAGCACTCGAGATGTTCTTCATCAGTGCCCAGCACAGGACAATCACTGCCCTGATCCTGATGGCTGCACTATTGCTGATACAGGCCAGGCTGCCGATTGGCCTTGTTCCCCACCTGGGCACACCTGGGCTCAGGTTCAGGTGTTGTCAATCAGCTTCACAGCCACTCTTTCCACAGCTGGGAGCTGCAGAGGGTCAGTGTGGCCAAAGTGTACAACCCAGCACTTGGTCCTGTTTACCCTCATGCCAGTGGTCTCAGCCCATGGATCCAGCCTGTCCAGGGCCCTCTGCAGCCTTCCTGTCCTCCAGCAGATCTGCCCTCTGACCCATCCTGGCATCATCCAAGGGAGGACATTGAGGATCTGGACCAAATCCAGAGAAGAGAAAGGAAGTTGGTTAAGGGTCTAGAGAATAAGTCTGATGAGAAATGCCTGAGAGAACTGAGGGAGCTCAGGAGGGCTCAGTCTTGAGCAAAGGAGGCCCAGGGGGAACATTGTCACTGTCTACACCACCCTGACAGGAGGTTGTAGTAAGATGGGGATTGGGCTCTCCTCACAGACAAGCAGTGACAGGACAAGAAGACACAGTCTTCAGCTGCACCAGGGAGGTTAAGTTGGACATCAGAGGAATTTCTTCACAGAAAGGTTTCTTAAGCATTGGAAGGCACTGCCCAGGGTCTCTGAATATGTTCAAAGACCAGCTGGATGTGGCACTCAGTGCTCTGGTCTGTTTGACAAGGTGGTGTTTGGTCCAAAGCTTGAGGCAATGATCTCAGTGATCTCTTACAACCTCATTGATTCTGGGATTCTTTGAAGTTAACACCTGGTAAAGACAGACAATCCTTTCAAGTTAAGTATGTGTGCTGGTTCAGGGTAAATTTGGGAGAGAATCCCCTAAGGGGTTCCTCTAGGAAGCTGATTCAATCAGCCTCTCCCCTGGCCAGTCGGGGAAAAATACCTCCTTGGAGAAAAGTGGAAAAACCTGTTTATTAAACAGGAAAACCTAAACAAGATTAATCAATAAAACCTCTTACTGCTGGAAAAGAGATGACAAACTCAGAAAGTCCCTCCCCAGGTTGCAGCTCAGCTCACTCAGGCTCTGATCAGTCCCTCTGGTGCTGGAAATGCCGCAGCCCAAGCCTGGCCTGGTGAGCCACAGGTGCAGCTGCCGGTGCTCTTCCGGGTGTTCAGTCCAGAGCAGGTCTAAACAGGTCCAAAGAAAAGTAAAAAAACCCACAGTCCAGGGAACTTTTTTGCCTCGGCTAGCTAAAACTAACCAAAACAAAGGGGAGCTCTGTCCCAGTGTCTGTCCATCTGCAGACAACACAGTCCAGGAGCAGGAATGTGGAGGAGTGAGTGCAGTGTCTGAAAACAAAACTCTGTGCTTCTTCTCTCCCCACTTCGCTCTTGGAACAAGTCTTAAAGGTGCAAAACTTATTATTCAGCATAAACAGAACAGATTATTGGGGATAAAAGCATCATATAGTCAGCCTAGGACAGTATGATAAACTATAATGTTTTGTAGAAGGATTTTACAGGAGCTCACATGTTACCCTGACCAATCAATATGATAGACATAAATCCCTAGAATTGTTAACTGTTCCCTGGCCTATTTACCCACAAAGCACACAGTATTCTACAGTTTTAGAGCCATAATGAATCTTTAAAATCATATTAAGGTAGAATTAAATAATAATTTAATTGCCAATAGCAAGAATCCTGTTAAATTGTTTGAGCAGGAAGAGCAAATCCACCTGCCTTTGAAAATTTGTAATAAAGTTAATGGTATAAGTTCTTCAGCCGCAATTGTTTGAGTTGTCCCTGGATATAACATATAGGTAATTTAACCATGATTTTCTTGAATGGTTCCTAAATTGCACTGTGTTTTCTTTATCATTGTGCATGTTTTCCTTAATTTTCTAGCTTGTGTGGGCAAGGACAAAATACACAAGATACAAATTCATGAAGAATTCAGGAGGTTCTGGATTGTTCATGCATAATCTGTGACCAAAGCCTCGTGTCAGCCATACAGTGCAGTCTCAAGCTCAGCACAAAGATTTTCAGCTTTGAAAAGCATAGTTTTTATAATAAAATATGTTACCTTTTTTATATAGTAGCTATTTCTATGATGCCTGCCTTTGACTTGCTCTTGCATGGTTTAAATATAAGACACTCCAAACACATGCCAAAAGAACTCAGTCAGGGGGCTCCAGCCTGAAGCAGGTACACCAGTGCTCTGGCCAGAATCTGCTTATTGGCTTTCATGTGACATTCTCACGTGTTACGAGTTGAAAGTGAAGTCTTGTCTTGAATTAGTCTAATGAAACATTTTCCATTTGGAGTAGAGAAGACCATAATTCTAATCTTTTATGAAAGCCTTACAAATTAACTTGGGAAGAATAAATAGAAGATCTTTTCATGTATGTAATTGGAAGAGAATTTTGTGTTCTAGCAGCTTCTCATGATTTATCTTAATGGTGGCAAATTTATTGAGATGACAAAGAGAGGAGCAAGGAATCTGCCTGCCTATATGTTTCCTCTTGTTGTCTAACAGTAGCTGCATCACTGGAAAATGTGTTGTAATGAGAATATTTATTTTATCAGTAGGAGATTAAACTGTTTTCTGGATTGAGCTAAATAACTTTTAAAGCCCAGAAATTAAATTTTGAAATGTGTCAACTTAGATTCTAGCTTTGTTTTCAGCTGCTGATGATGCAGGTATTCTTTTTTGGTGTCCAACTGACATACTGTATGAATACTTAATAAATAAGTTGCATATAGGGTGGTGGGAAAAGATATTGGTATATTGCCATACTTTCTTTGACTTAATCACAGCCTGTGCAGTACTTCTAAGGATCTGTAGGGAATAAAGTTATCCCTATAGGTATGTCTTTAAAAAGATTTTACCCTAGAGAGTTGCCAGAATGTGATGTGTATCTGTTATTGATTGTGAAAAATGCGTATTATGTGATTGGCCCTTCACAGGTATTAAAATGAATACTACATATGTTATGTTGGAAAGTTTTCTTGTATTAATTTTTTTGTAGTGCTGTATTAATCTTTTTAAGCAGTGTGGTAAATATAGTTTTAGGCTATAGCATAGTATTAAAATAAAAATTATGTGATGTAAGATACTTTTTGTAACTAGCACAAGGAATGGATAAGATAACCAAGAAACTCTTCACAAAAAGATAACAGCAACAAGACACCAAAAGAAGAAGTATTGCCCCCTTATCGGGACAATCCAGACTTCTTCCAGACTTCTAGGAGCCAAGAAATTGATTTACAAGATGAGGGGGGGCAGCAGAAATTAAGCAGAAGACACCCTTTGTGTGAAAGGAATGTTTGAATCGTGTATGAGATATATGAATATGCGACAGGCGATTTCTTTTAAGGGTTCCTTCCTTTGTTCGCAAAGTGTGCTTTTGTGGCAGAGCAAAGCACCTGGACATCCCTAATTCTTTGCTTTTATTGTCTTTTATTGTCCTAACTTTGATTGTCCAAATTCTTATTGTTCTAATTTTTATTACTGTTTTATTACTATTAAACTTCTAAAATTTTAACATGTGATTGGCATGTTTCACACTGCCACTGGGTGAGTTCCCGCCTCAGGGAATGGGAGGAGGTGATGATCCCACCGATGGCTGCTGCTGGGTCTGAGATAAAGCTGAGCCAGAGTTTCAGCATCTCTCCCAAAAATCACAGAATCACAGAATGGCTTGGTTTGAAAGAGACCTTCAAGTTCATTTCATTCCACCCTCTGCCCTGGGCAGGGACACCTTCCACTATCCCAGGCTGCTCCAAGCCCCATCCAGCCTGGCCTTGGACCCTGCCAGGGATCCAGGGGCAGCCACAGCTGCTCTGGGCAAGCTCTGATCTCCGCCCAGGTGAGCACGGACAGGACCCGAGGGAACGGCTGGAGCTGGGCCAGGGCAGGGCTGGGCTGGGGATCAGCAAAAGCTTCTTCCCCCAGAGGGGGCTCGGGCACTGCCCAGGCTCCCCAGAGAATGGGCACAGCCCCGAGGCTGCTGGAGCTCCAGAGGCCTTTGGACACCGCTCCCAGGGCTGCCCAGGCTGCGATTGTTGGGGGGACTGTGCAGGGCTGGGGGCTGGACGGGCTGATCCCAATGGGCCCTGCCAGCTCAGCCCCTTCTGCAATTCTCACCCTTTGGCTCAGCCTTTGTGTCCCCTAAAGGCACTGGCAGAGCTGTTGGGGACAGGGCAGGAGCGGGGCAGCCCCAGCGTTGCCCTGTGTGTGACACCCCAGCGGTGACAGACCCAGCATTGCCCTGTGTGTGACACCCCAGCAGTGACAGCCCCAGCGTTGCCCTGTGTGTGCCCTGGGGCACTGCCAGGGCCCCTCAGGGACACCAGCAGGGCACAGACAGAGCTCACAGGGGCTCAGCACTGGCAGAGGCTGTGGCATGTCCCAGAGGGGGCTGTGTCACAGCAGCTCCTCTGTGGCTGTGTCATGGAGGCACAGAGCAGCTGTGATGTCAGCAAGGGGCTGTGTGACAACACAGAGTGGGCTGTGTGAGGTCACAGATTGGGCTATGACATCACAGAGTTTGTTGTGTGAGGTCTGCTGTCACTGAGCAGCTGCAGCATCATAGAGGGGATTCTGTGTGACATCTCAGAGCAGGCTGTGACATCATGGCATGGCTGCATGACATCATAGAGCTGGCTGTGAGGTCAAAGTGTGTGCTGTGACATTACAGAGTGGCAGTATGACATCACAGAGAGGGTTTTGTGACATCACTGAGGGGATTGTGACATCACACAGCTGTCTGTGACATCATAGTGTGAGGCCATAGAGCAGATCTTGCCATCATAGAGGGTGGCTCTGTGACATGAGGGAGTGGGTTGTGACATCACCGGGTGGCTGTGTAACATCATAGAGCAGGCTGTGACATCACAGAACAAACTGTGACATCGCAGTGTGACTCTTTGACATCAGAGTCTTCTGTGACATCACAGAGCAGCTGTGTAACATCACTGGGGACTGTGTAACATCACTGGGGACTGTGTGACATCACAGGGGCTGTGTGACATCACAGAGATTGCTGTGTGACATCACATGGGGGCTGTGTGACATCACATGGGGGCTGTGTGAGGTCACTGGGGAGGTCACTCTGCCCTGGCCCCCCCCTCACAGTTCCCCCCAGAGCAGTCCAACCCTGCTCGTGCACAGTGGGGTCCCCTGTCCCCCCGGGTCCCCCCGCCCCCGGCGCCGCAGCCTCCCCCAGAGGATGTTCCACGAGATCGACCCCAGAGCCTGACACGGGGACGGGGGGCCGGGGCCTGGGGGTGGCACAGGGGGACAGGGACCCCCTGGCAGCGTCCCCGTGTCCCCCAGGGCCGGGGCCTGGGCCAGGGCTCCTTCACCCTGGATGAAAGGAATGCGGCCCGAAAGCTTAACAGAGCTCAAACTTAAAAGGACTTAACTTATACCTTAACCTTAACTGACACCTTCAATTTCAAATTTTAGCAAAAGAACAGCATTTAGCAGGATTTAATCTTATAACCTATGATTATAACCTATATAACTTATAGGTTATAATCTTATAACCTATGATTTTGCAATTTGACAGAGGATTAACATTTAACAGTATTAACTCAGCTTATAACTTATATTAAACAGGAAAAAAAACAACTCTTAGCAGGAAAAAAAAAACTCTTAGCAGTGTTTAACTTCACTTAGACCTTGTGACTTAACCTTACCTACAGGAAATGTAGGAAAGGTTAAGTCATCCTGGCCGCACTTGGCATCCACAGCTTTCTTTGGCAGTGGGAGAACAGGGATGTTGTACCACTGAGGGAACAAAACCAGTTCCCAGGGCTGCTCCTCCAGAAAGCAGGAGCTGGTTGGGCAGCAGCAGTGCCTGGAGCAGACAGTGTTTGTGATGAGCTGCAGAGGAGCTGAGCCCAGGGGCTGTTGGCCAAGGCCGAGCCCCAAGGAGCATTTCTCATCTGGCAGGGCAGCCTGAGAAGGGGAGGGGCGAATGCAGCAGCACAGGGCCCATGGAACCAAGGGACCATTGTGACACTGTGGGCCCTGTGAGACCAAGGGACCATTGTGACACTGTGGGGCCCTATGAGACCAAGGGACCATTGTGACACTGTGGGGCCTCATGGAATCAAGAGGGCCATACTGGCACTGTGTGGCTCCATGGAATGTAGGGATCATTGTGACACTTAGAGGCCCCATCAAACCAAGGGTCCATTTCTGACACCGCAGGGCCTCATGGAACTGTGGAGACCATTGTGACACTTTGGGATGTCATGGAACCAAGGGGCCATTGTGACACTGCGAGACCCCATGGAGCCAAAGGTTCATTGTGACATTGCAAGGCCTCATGAAGCAATGGAGAGACCACTAAGACACTTCACAGCCTCATGGAATCAAGGGGCCATTGTGACACTGAGGGGACTCATGGGATCATGGAGACCATTGTGACACTATGAGGCCCCATGGAATAAGCAAAGCATTGTGACACTGTGAGGCCTTATGGAACCAGTGAGACCATTGTGACCCTGGGGGTCCCCACAGAACCAAGAGGACCATTGTGATGCTGTGGGGCCTCGTGAAACCAAAAGGCCTTTGTGACACTGAAGGGCTGCATGGAACCAAAGCTCCAGTGTGACACTGCAGGGCCTTGTGTCATCAGTGGTCCATTGTGACACTGTGGAGCCAAAGGAGGCCATTGTGACACAGCAAAATCCCAGGGTCCAAAGGTCCATTGTGACACTGCAGGGCTCATGGAACAGAGGAGTCCCATGACATTGTGGGGCCTGGGGAACCACGGAGACCATTGTGACACTGCAGGGTCTTTGGAACCTAGGGACCATTGCGACACTCTGGGACCCCATTGAACCAAGGGTCCATTGTGATACTGCAGGTCTTCTTGTAATCAAGCGGCCATTGTGACATTGTGGGGCCCCATAAAACCAAGGGGACAAAGAACAGATCTGGGTAGTTTGGCCTCCCATGGACTGCCTGGCTGGTCCAGCTGACCATGGCATGTTGAGGGTCACTTCCCAACTGCTGCTGAAAAACTGGGGCTCTGTGCTTTCTTTCCTATGGAAAAGAACTGTCCTTGTCTTCCAGGCAGCCATGGCCAGAATTGGGATTTCACCTCCAAATTTCCATATATCCAGAGATTGTTCCCAGAGGAATATTGCCAGAACAAGTCTGGCTGGCAATGGTTTCACAAGGGTCACCTCTCATCTGTCCCCAAAACATTGGGGAAGGGTCCATGCTCTCTCTCCTTCCTATGGGAAAGAACTGTCCTGCTTCTCCAGGCACTCATGGCCAAGACTGGGAACGCACCTCCAAAATTCCTTATGTCCAAAGACTGCTCCAAGACAAAATCTCCCATTCCTGACAACTCTGGATGGCCTTATCCTAGTGAGGGTCCCCAAACACTGGGTTTCTGTGCTTTCCTTCCTAATGAAAAGAACTGTTCTTCTCATCCAGCTGTCCATGGCCAGAATTGGGATTTCATCTCCAACATTGCCTTACTGTGAGAGAGAGACTGGAGGAGATTGTTGATTCAAAATATTTCATATGTGGGGGAGGAAGGGGCAGGTCCAGCCTTGCCCTGCCCTGGAAGCCCAGCCCTGCCCTGCCCTGGAACCCCAATCCCCCCAGAGCCTCTATCCCAGCCAGCAGTGGCTGCCAGTCCCTGGCCCAGCACAGGCAATGCTCCACAGCCACCTCTGCAGCCCCAGCCCAGCTCCTGAGGGACCAAATGAGCCCAAGCCCCACCTGGGGGAAGGGCCCAGGGAGACCAAGGGCTATTGAAGGCTGACCACAAGGCAAGCACACATCTTGACCCTGCATCCTCTTGGAATTTCCATCTGAACACTGCTGGAATCCAGGAGTTGGTAGCTGTGTTTGTGCTTCTCTAAAACACATTTTTCTCTCTTCCTGGGACTTCTTCTATTTCTGTCCTCTTGCAAATTTTGAATAACTGAAAATTGAACAAACTACGAGTTTGTGAAGTTGAATGGGCCAAGTTAATGCTTTGAAAAATGTTTTTTTTTTGTTGATCGAATGTCCTACTAAATGTTTTGGCAAAATTTATTTGATTTTCTAATTTTGGCAGTAAAGGCTTTGTTCTTTTGAGCTCCTGAGAAGCTCTTGTCAGTATTTCTCCAGTGAGTCCAACTCAGAGCACACAAACAACTGTAATTCCTTTTAATGTCTCCTCGAGAGAATTGTTTGGGGGATGGGGGTCAGGGCTTGTGTGTCCTGCTTGGCCCAGCCCAGGCAGGGCTTTCCCAGCCCCATTCCACACTCCATTGCCCAGCTGGAGCCGCTAGTGCCTCTGAGTTGTGCTGCCCCAGCCCCAGGCACGCTCTCCTTGTCTGCCCATTCCCCCACGGTCTCTGGGCAGGGATGGCCTCACTGGGGGCTGCTGACATCCTCAGCAACTTGGAGGCTGCTGCTGAATTTCACTGCTCCAGAGGCTTGTTCAGCCTTCAGCTCTTCAGTGCAGGAATTCAGAGTCCCAGGGCTCATGAACATTCAGAGCACCTGAACAAGCCAAGCCTCTGGGGATAATTTGATTTCAGTTTCCATATAATTTGTAGTTAAGTAGATCTCAGTAGTGTATTCAAAGTGAATACATGATACTTAAAAAGACAGTAAGAAAAGATTTTTACGTCCTGTTTAGTTTTGTTTTACTGTTAATTCATTGATATGTGCAGTCTCCAATTGATACTGAATCCAAGTACCTCCTCATGCAGTTTGAATAGATATGCAAATCAAGACCCTTCATGGCTGACAATCAATCAGACTCTGTCCCTACCCCCAGCCCACCATTTCCCCCATCCAAGCCCTGGCACTCAGAGCAGCCTTGTGCAAATCTCAGCTCCCTCCAGCCCTGGCTGCACCTGCAGCTTTCAGCTCCTTGGCTCCAACTCCCACCTGCTTTCCTTGCAGAAGGAGCTGCCCGAGACACAGAGGGATGTTCATTTCTTGTCATCCAACAAAGCCAAGGGAAGGCACAGCTCCATTAAATGCAAAAGTCATTCTTCTCCCTGGCTCTGCCCTGCCCCTGATCCCCACAGCCTGGCCTGTTTCCTTCATCCCTGCATTGCCAGGGACTCTCTGGGACAAGGGAGTTCTGCTCTAGCTATGGAGGAATGCCCAAGTGCCACCACTGGAGTGGGAGCCACAACTCATCAGGTTTGTGTCCTTTGGGGACCAGGAACTGGTGAGACTCAGAGGCACAGAAAGTTTCTCTTCATAGCAAAGAGACCATGGTTGAACAGGACTCAATTTAATAACAATCACGCTCTTCCCTGAGCTAAGTGCAATGTCCCAGCTGCATCTGATGAGTCCACCATCCACAAGTGATTTACATACTAAAATTAATTTCAGATAAACATGGTTCTGTGATGGATATAAACACAATTAAGTTCTTGTATCAGGATGCTCATCCTGAAGTGGAGGCAAAACAGCTCAGAACAATTCCTGATTTGCAAAGCTGTCAGTGGTGGATGGAGAAGGGAGGTCAGGCTGCTTTTGGTGTTGAGGAAATGCTGAAAACAGCCTGACTCATTTCAGCTCCTTCTGTCCTGGCTGATCTCCCCTCTTTCCCCTTCCACCCAGTGGCTTTTGTCTCCCACCAGGCCCCCGGTGAAGAGCCTGGCTCTGTGTTCTCCATCCCCTCCTCGCTGGCACTGCCAGGCTGGGATGAGGAGCCCCTCAGCCTTCCCTGCTCTGGGCTGGACAAGCCCAGCTCCCTCAGCCTCTGCTCACAGCCCAAGGGCTCCAGCCCCACCTTGGAGGCCCTTCCCAGACCCTGCTCCAGCTGCCAGACATCTTTCCTGCCCTGGGCAACCCAACCCAGGCCACAGTGACCTGGATAATCCCCGTCCTTGATGTCCTGGTCACACAGCCCTGGCCCCTTGTCCCCATGTCAGGCTCTGGGGTGGATCCTGTGGAACATCCTTTGGTGGAGGCTGTGGCTCCAGGTGGGCCGGGGGGATCCCGGGGGACAGGGACCCTGCTGGGCATGGACAGCATTGGACTTGTTGGGAGAAACTGTGAGGGGGAGCTGGGGCAGAGTGAGCAACCCAGTGACCTGACACAGCCCTGCTGGGATGTCACACAGCCCCTCTGGGATGTCACAGCCTGCTCTGTGAGCTCACAGCCCCTTCTCTAATGTCACACAGCTGGTCTCTGATGTCACAGCCAAATCTCTGATGTCATCATCTGCTCTATGATGTCAGAATTCTGCCGTGTGGTGTCACAGATATGGCCTATGATGTCATAGCTTCTCAATGACCTCACATACCCCACTCTGTGATGTCATAGCCCACTCTGTGACCTCATGTTACCAGATGATCAATTGGCTACACCAGCTGAGCTCACACCTGGAGCTTGTTCTCCACATCCCCAGGCCTATGGAAACCACACAAGGCCCATTGTGTGCGAAGGGGAACTGGAAGTTCAGCAGCCTCAGGGTCCTGCCAGCTCAGCCAGGCCCACTGGAACATTGGGGTCCACGACCACCAGGGACCACCAGAGAGACCCCCAGGACAGAAGAACGCATGGGTAAAGGGGAGGGGGAATGTGTTAATGATTTTGGGGAAATGATTATCATATGTGTGTTTAGTCCAGGACAATCAATGAATATGTGTGCAAAATACAGAAAATAAACAGAAACTTTCCTGTACTCAGCCTGCAGGGCTTTGGGAGGAGCTCTCCCCCGTGCATCCAGCTGAATAAAGAATGCTGCTTCTTAGTGCTACACTGGGGTTAAGGAGTTTTCTGTTTTACCGAATTTTTGGTAACACTCCCACTGCCAAGGAAAGCTCTGTCTGCTGCTGTTCACAAACAGAGAAGGGCTGGTGGCAGATGTGGGGCTCAGAGGCTGCCTGGGGCACACAGAAAACTTGAAATAATCAAGTTTTCAATGTTCCGCGAAAGAAGGAGGGGCAACAACATAACTTCTACACTGGAATTAGGATGGGCAGACTTTGGCCTATTGAGGATGCGGATTTGGGGAGTATCAAATCAGGTCCTGATTAATTTTAAGGGAAACAGCCCTTAAAAACAAAGGGGTCCAGGAAGGACACACATTTCAAGAAGGTGATTTAAGGGGGAAGGAGCAGCCTGTCCCAGTGTGTGAAAAGATGAGCTGGTGATGAAAATGACTGGCCTGGCTGCCCATGGAGCTTTTGTGGGAACTCAGGGGATAAAAGGACTGGCAACTTAGGAAGCATTTAAGGATTTTGATGGGTTATTCAGAAAGAAAAGTTGAGATGTGAAAGCTCAATTAGAACTTAACCTGGCGGCTTCTGTAAAAAAAAATGCTATTATAAAAAAAATATTGTTGCAAAAGTAGGGAGAAGAAGAACATCTTCTATTTATTGGATGCAGTAGAGAATATAGTAACTAAAGATAAGAAAAAGGCTGAGCTACTTAATACTTTGTTTGTCTCAGTTTTCAATATTAGGACAGGCTGTCCTCAGGACAAGTCTTCTCCTGAGCTGGTAGATGGGCACAGGGAGTAGAACAGCCCCCTGAAATCAAGGAGGAAGCAGCTGGGGACCTGCTGAGCCACTCAGATGCTCACAGGTGTCTCTGGGAGCAGATGGGATCCATCCCAGGGGGATGAGGGAGCTGTGGATGAGCTCCCCAAGCTGCTCTCCATCATTTACCATCAGTCCTGGCTCAGCAGGGAGGGCCCAGAGCACTGGAGGTGCCAGTGTGAGCCCATCCCCAGGAAGGGCTGGAAGGAGGAGCTGGGGAACTCCAGGCCTGTCAGCCTGACCTGGGTGCCTGGCAAGGTTCTGGAACAGATCACCTTGAGTGCCATCACAGGGCACCCACAGGATGGCCCAGGGATCAGAGCCAGCCAGCGCGGATTTCAATATCTGCATTGATGGTCTGGATGAGGGGACTGAGTCAATGATCAGCAAATTTGCAGATGGCACCAAGCTGGGTGTGAGTGTGGATCTGCTGGAGGGTAGGAGGGCTCTGCACAGGGCCCTGGACAGGCTGGATCCAGGGCCCAAATCCAACAAGGTGAGGTTTAACAAGTCCCAGGGCTGGGTCCTGAACTTTGGACACAACAACCCCTGCAGCTCTTCAGGCTGGGGACAGAGTGGCTGGAGAGCAGCCAGGCAGAAAGGGACCTGCAGGGACTGATGGACAGCAGGCTGGACATGAGGCAGCAGTGTGCCCAGGTGGCCAAGAAGGCCAATGGCCCCTGGCCTGGATCAGGAATTGTGTGGCCAGCAGGAGCAGGGCAGGGATTCTTCCCCTGTGCTCAGCACTGCTTGGGCAGCACCTTGAGTGCTCTGTCCAGTTCTGGGCCCCCCAATTTAGGAAGGACCTGGAGGGGCTGGAGCATGTCCAGAGAAGGGCAACAAGGCTGGGGAGGGGTCTGGAGCACAAGTCCTGTGAAGAGTGGCTGAGGGAGCTGGGGTTGTTTATCCTGGAGAAGAGGAGGCTCAGGGGAGACAAGGCAGTGTCAGGGCACAGGTTGGACTTGATGATCTCCAAGGCCTTTTCCAGCCTTCCTGATTCTGGGATTCTCTGGAACCACCCTTGGAGCAGTTGCGGGATGAGCCCTGGGCCTCCTCTGCAGAAGCTCCAGCAGCCCAGGTCCTTCAGCCTCTCCTTGTGGAAGGGGCTAACAGCAGGCCTGTTAGCTAAAGGAGCGAGAAGAAGCTGAGAAGTAAGAAGAAACTGATAAGGAGCTCTCTCCAAGGCTGTAACCAAGGAGACCGAGAGAAGAAAGATGAAAGTACTTTGCAGCTAGACGAAGCATTTTTTGAAAGTTAGTTAAGTCACTATAACTTCTCACCAATAGTATTATGTTGATTTATTGTAGCCAATAGTAAAGATAGAAGAAGCATAAACATTTGGAAAGTATATAAATATCAGCCATGTTCAATAATAAAGTGTTGCCAACTGAAACAGTTTGTAGTCTCTGCTTTATGTCGTGACTTCCTCGACAGCAACATCTCCTGGCAGCCCCAAAGCCCATCCTGTCAGTCCTGCAGAGCCTCTGCAGCTCCTCCTCACTGCCCAGAACAGGGAGCCCCAGAGCCAGAAACAGCAGCCCAGATGTGCCCCCCTGGCCTGGGGTGCCTCTGGCAAGGGAGCAGCAGCAGGCACTGCAGGAGCCTGCAGACAATTCCTGCAGCACTTGTAGGATGATCCTGCTGCCCAAGGGACGTTCCCATGGGGCCAAGTCAGGAACTGCAATGGGGAGTGGGGCCAGAGAGGAAAGGGCAAACAGGGATGGGCTGTTTGCAGGGCAGGGAACAGGGCTGGGCAAGAGGAAGAAATTTGTACCAGGGAAGAGTAAAGAAGGCAAAGGTGAAGCCAAGGAAATGCTCAGGGCAGTTTGGGGGTGGGTGCCCGGCAGCCCTGGCTCTGAGCAACAGCGTCTGCAGTGGCACAGGAAACTCCCAGCTGATGGGAACAAACTTTCTGGCTGAGTGCAGAGGCCAGGACAAAGCTGAGTGGTTTCCCTGGTGTCCCCCAGCCCTTGCTGGCCCCAGGGGCTGATGGAATTTGTGCTCCCTCAGGTTCATGTCCCCACAGGAACAGCATGGGGGTGCTGGCCCTGCTGTGTGCAATGCAAACAGGGGCTGCTGAGGCAGTGCTGCCGTGTCTGTGCCTGCAAGGATGGGGCACCTGTGTGAGCTGGGGGAGAGGCCAGGGCTGCAGAGGGGGGATGTTGTTGGCAGCTGCATGAGGACGCTCTGGGACGCTGCCCTGGGCTGTGCAGCGCACGGGGCATGGATCAGCCCCTGCTCTGCTGCTCCTTCCCGTCTGCCCCAGGGCCCTTGCAGAGCCCCAGCCATGCTGTTTGCCCCCAGCCTGCCCACGGCCAGCCTGGGGCTGCTGACGGGGGTTTCTGTGCTGAGCATTGGCCTGGCCGTGTTCTTGAGAGAGCCTGGGCAAGGAGCCTGGAGCCCCCAGGGCCTGGCCTGAGGCGTCAGCGCTGCCCCAGCAGTGCCCATGGCCTGTCCCTGCTGCAGCCCCGGCACTGCCACCCCCAGGGCTGTGCCCGGCCCCGAGAGCACTCAGGCCCTGCAGCAACACCAGGGCCACCAGGGCAGCGGGGCAGGGCCACGGCAGCAGCACTGGCAACACCAAGTGCTGCTGCTGCTGCTGCTGGGCACAGCTGCTGGGCCAGCACTGATCTGCCCCAGCTCTGCACACAGACATTGCTGCTGCAGCTCCAGAGAAGGCAACAAAAGGGCATCTCTGCAGAAAACTGCTGGGACATCCTTTAGTTACTTTAAAGCCACCAAGAGTGCAGCCCCTCATTGACACAGTCTGTGTCCACAGGGAAGGTGGAGAGAAAGAGAATGAGAAATAGCACAAAAAGTGACATTTCTCTGTGGACAATATGGAAAACCTTAACCAAAGGAAAAAAAAATCCACAATCAAACTAAAAGGAAGCATAGAAGATGACTTTTATTTCAATTGATTTAGTGAAACTGTCCAGCAGTTTAATGTTTCTGAAAGCATCCAGTGATCAGTTTCCACACTGCAGCCTTGAGCTCCTGGTTCCTCAGGCTGTAGATGAGGGGGTTCAGGGCTGGAGGCACCACCGAGTACAGAACTGACAGGGCCAGATCCAGGGATGGGGAGGACATGGACGGGGGCTTCAGGTAGGCAAAGACTGCAGTGCTGACAAACAGGGAGAGCACAGCCAGGTGAGGGAGGCAGGTGGAAAAGGCTTTGTGCCTTCCCTGCTCAGAGGGGATCTTCAGCACAGCCCTGAAGATCTGCACATAGGAGAAAACAAACACAAAACAGCCAAGTCCTAAACAGGTACTAACACCAAGAAGCCCCAGTTCCCTGAGATAGGATTTTGAGCAGGAGAGCTTGAGGATCTGTGGGATTTCACAGAAGAACTGGCCCAGGGCATTGCCATGGCACAGGGGCAGGGAAAATGTATTGGCTGTGTGCAGCAGTGAATAGAGAAAGGCACTGGCCCAGGCAGCTGCTGCCATGTGGGCACAAGCTCTGCTGCCCAGGAGGGTCCCGTAGTGCAGGGGTTTGCAGATGGACACGTAGCGGTCGTAGCACATGATGGTCAGGAGGAAATACTCTGCTGAGATGAAGAACATAAAGAAAAAGAGCTGAGCAGCACATCCTGAGTAGGAGATGTTGCTGGTGTCCCAGAGGGAATTGTGCATGGCTTTGGGGACAGTGGTGCAGATGGAGCCCAGGTCAGCGAGGGCCAGGTTGAGCAGGAAGAAGAACATGGGCGTGTGCAGGTGGTGGCCGCAGGCTACGGCGCTGATGATGAGGCCATTGCCCAGGAGGGCAGCCAGGGAGATGCCCAGCAAGAGGCAGAAGTGCAGGAGCTGCAGCTGCCACGTGTCTGCCAATGCCAGCAGGAGGAAGTGTCTGATGGAGCTGCTATTGGACATTTGCTGTGCCTTGGCATGGGGATCTGTAAAAAAAGTAATCATGGAATAGTTGAGTTTGGAGAGGACTTGAAATATCCCAGCACAGGCTGGGGGCACTTTCCCCCCACTGCCTGCCCAGGGCTCTGCTGCCTGGAGCTGTCCCTGCCAGCAGCTGCTTCCCTGTGCCCAGGGCTGGGCCCTGCCAGTGCTGCCAGAGCCCAGCCCAGCCCTGGGGGCTCAGCTCTGCCCTGAAGAGCCCTCCCAGCTCAGGCACTGCCCAGGGGCAGCTCTGGCTCTGCAGGCTCTGATGGCAACGTCAGAGTAACCCTGAGGAGGCAGGAAAAGCAACACTGATGGTGACTCTGAGGGGTCCTGTGCTGATCTCTGTAACTGCCCAGTTGTTTCAGTTCTAAGAGAATTTTTTTATTTATTTTTCTCAGCCTGAACTGAGAGATGACTATCTATGGGCAGTTTCCCATTAAGGCAACCCAGGGCAGTCGATTTAAAAAGCAGGTTTTCCCCTTTTATGCAACCCCTGCCTCACTGTGCTTCCTGTGTGATCTATTTGGAAATGTTCTGCAGTTAAATGCCATGCTGGGAGCAGCCCTGAACAATGCAGCATCCTCCCCACACAAGGAGAACACTCCCAAGCCTCACCAGCTGTCTCCTGCCAGCCAGATCTTGTCCCCCAGTGCTGGGAGCAGCTGCCAGGGCTGGCTGAGAGCTGTCCCTGGCAGGCAGCAGAGTCCCTGCCCCAGCACAGCGCCCTGGGCTGCAGGACCCTGCTCTGCAGGACAGCCCTGGGCACCCCTGGCTGCTCTGCACAAGAGACAAGCAGAGAATGTACTCACAGGCTCTGCAGGCATTGGCATGTTCCAGCTCCAGGAGCTGCAGCTGCATTGTCCTGCAGCCAGAGGTTCCTGTGCCAAGGGCTGGCAGTGATTGTGCCCCAGGCACTTCTCAGCCCCTTCCCAGCCCTGACTGATTGAAGCTCTCTGTGCCTCTGGGCTGTGCCCAGGCTGGCTGCAGGCAGTGCCCCAGCCCTGCTGGGCTGGCAGAAGAGCTGCTCATCCAGAGAAATGTGCTTTTGAAGCTCTTCTTGGTGAGCAGGAGCTGCCTCTGTGCCAGGAGCCCAGCCCAGCTCAGCAGCACAGACACAGCACAAGGACTTTAATCAGCCCCTCTGGGGCTTTGTGCTCAGGCCCTGAACATCAGTCCCTGAGAGGGAGCTGAAGAAACCTGTCCAGAACTCCAAGGCAGAATCCAACTCCAAACTTTCTTGGACTTGTAATGGGTCCCAGAGAGGGACACGACTGAGCAAGTGTCCCCAGGCCCCAGGCAGAGCAGAGAACTGCAGGCAGTGATGACAGGTGGGGACAAAGAGAAGCCAAGTCTTGGTGGCCTGGGGCACAGCAGGGTCTGTGCCAGCAAGGGCTGGGAGGAGACACCTTGTGCTGAGGCCCTGGGGCCTCCTGGCCCAGCCCCAGCCAGGCTGGGCACTGTCAGCCCCTTGTCCTGCCCTCAGCATTCCCCCCTAGCCCACATCCCAGTGGCCTCAAGGATCTGCTGCAAGGAGTCCCTGGGGAGCCTTGCTCAGCAATGGCCCTGGGGGCTCCTTCATGCTCCCTGCAGGGACTGCAGGTTTTTCAAAGGACTTTGGGTTTGGCTTTTGCCTTGGAGTCTCTGAGAGGTTTGTGCAATCATGGCCTCCAATTATCTGCTGTAATTAGTCCCTGGAGAGGCTTTGTCAGTAACAACACTCAGTGGGCTCATTAATGCTTCAGGGTACTTCAGTTATTTTAAGGTACTTGGTGTTTCCCTTTTGATACAGACACTGTGAGAAGGATTGTGCAGTTGCAGCCACCAATTATCTACTTTAATTAGTCCCTTGAGAGCCTTTATCAGTAATGACACTCATGGGCTCATTAATGCTTCAAGGTACTTCAGTTATTTTAAAGTATTTGGTTTTGCCCTTTTGATACAGACTCTGTGAGAGGGTTTTCTTAATCATGGCCTCAATTATCTGCTTTAAGGAGTCCCTTGAGAGCTTTGTACTGACACTCAGTGGGGCTCATTAATACTTTCAGATACTCAAGGTTTTTAAGGTACTTTGGATTTTCTTTTCCACTCTGAATCTCTGAGAGGTGTTTTTTCCAATTCAGGCCTCCAATTTTCCCCTCCAAGGAGTCCATGAGGAGCCTGTGTTGGGGATGGACCTCAGTAGGACCCATTCATGCTTTGAGATACTCTGAGTTTTTCCTCTGTCTTTGACTCCTGGAAAGGTTTGTACAATCTCAGGCCCTGAGGTTCCAGGGCTCAGCTCCAAATGCACCACGGGGCTCATTAGGGTCAAGCAAGTCCTGACACACCATGGCTCTGCCTTGATTTCCCTCGGCTCTGGAGCGTTTATTAGGCAGATTTCCTTTTACAGTTGTGAAGAAATATTTCAATGACCTTCTAAGAAATAAGTAATCCTATTTTAAACAGTGTATTTTATTACTGTTCCCTTTAGAGAAGAGCTGATTGCAGCTTTCTGTGATTTATATTGATGTAGGGCCACTCCTAAGGAGGTCTCACCAGGTCAGAGAAGTTTTACCTTGAGAGTTGACCCAGTGTGGACAACCTTGTCCCACATTCCCCAACCTCATGTGAGAAACCATTTTCACTTTTAAAAATTTTAAATATTAAGATCTTATCAAAATACAACAGAAGACTGAATAAAGAAAATAACACAGTGCTGAGAGCACAGGATTCAGTCACCATGTGCTCATCTACAAAATGGATGTTCTGTCTTTTATACCTCTGGCACTTCCCAAAGTCTGGTCAATCGACTCCTTCTTCACTGTCCAGTGGTGGAGATCACTGTCTGACACCTTGATTGGAGGTCAGGTATCGCAGACATCTTTTCATGAAAAATCCTTTCTTTCGGATTTTTCCTCCTGAGAAGCTGAGAGGCCTCAGGAACAAAATGTAAACAATGGTTATCTGCTGCTGTGGAATGCAACAGGTGGATCTGTGATTGGTCTCAGAGAGTTGTTTCCAATCAATGGCCAATCATGGCCAGCTGCTTGGACTCTCTGTTTGAGACAGAAGCTTTTGTTATCATTCCATTCTATTCTTAGCTTAGCTAGCCTTCTGATGAAAACTTTTCTTCTATTCTTTTAGCATAGTTTTAATGTAATATATATAATAAAATAATAAATAAACCTTCTGAAACATGGAGTCAACATTCTCATCTCTTCCCTCATCCAAGAACCCCTGTGAACATCACCACAGTCAGGTGCTGCCATAGGAACAAGCCAACCCTCCCAAATGTCCCAACTACTGAGGCCATCCTGTGATAACAATGCAAGCGGGAGGGGAAGGATAACTATACAGCTACAAAACTTCTCCTAACATGTATTTAATATCCAGCCCTTAATTGTGAGAGTCAACCATAGGATTACGCATCTATAACAAGCCCCCTTTTTCTTTTTCTATAAGTCATTTTGCTCAAACAGTTAAGTAAAAAATTTTCTTTTTCTCTTGAATGAGTCATACAACCATCTGTGGATGTGGGCAAGGACAGTGGGAACAGGAGAAAAAAATCTCAGGTTTTCCTTAGACACACTTATTTGGAATGGACAAAAGGGCATCCCAGAGGTCCAGTATGGCTTTGACTCCCATCTACCATGCCTGTGTGGCTGCTACCCATAGTTGGTGCATCTTAGGGGTGAGCACAGAGGCCAACTCAGTCCTGCCCTCCAGTCCCTGCTGAATTAAAAGACAACTGAGGAATTACAGAGGTCTGGTATGGCCTTTTGTCCCTACCTTACCATGCCTACAGGGTTGCTACCCACAGCAGGGCTATGGAGCCTTCTTGGTAGCAAACAAAGGGGCCAACCCGGTCTTGCCTTCCTTCCTTTGTCTTATTTTCTTAAAGAAGCTGTCCCATTACCTTTTACAGTCCCTTGTGTGTTTCCCCTCAACAGATGCTGGTAATTCTCACCCATTAAAACAGGAAGACAGTTCTCGAGCTGGTTGTTGGATGCTTGACTCTACTTTTTGGGTGTCTCTGTGTTTTCCTCGTTGTCTTTCAGTCTCTGCTTGAGAGTCAATCTCTTTTTCCCCGGCCTGGATATTATAGTCCACTCTTTGGGTTCTCCTCCTGGGCCTTCGACTCTGTTGCCATGACTCCATCCCTGCTCTGCAGCTCACACGGCCGATTCGGTGCTGAGCAGTACCTGAAAGGGACCTTCCCACTGAGGAGTTAGAGGCTGATCTCTCCATGACTTAATCATCACTCAATCCCCGGGATTAATATTATGGATTCTGAAATCCAGGGTGGTAGTTTGAGGAACTGCCCCTTTATGTCTTAGCCCTTCTAAGGTTTGTGCTATAGACATCACTTATTTCTTGGCATTGGCTTCCCCTTCCTCATAGGTGGCAGCCTTCTGGGGTGAGGTCAGGAAGGGAAACCCAAACATCATTTCATAGGGTGACACCCCCAGATCTGACCAGGGTTTGGTTCTAATTCTTAATAAATCCAAAAGGGAGACATTTTATCCATGACATTTGGGTTTCAATCATTACCTTCACTAGAGCTCTTCACAGTGGGTACCCCCTCTACCCAATGAGTCAAGTTGTGGAGGGATAGAATGTAAAAAAATAAAGATAGTGCAGAAGGTTATCTCACCCCTGAGGAGTTGCAGCTGTACTAATTACCAGAGATTAGGAACAGGCCTGCCCTTAACAGGCCACAGCTGGGTCCAATGAGGATGAAAGCTGTAAAAGAGGGGGTTAGCTGCTTGAGGGAAGTGGTGGAGTTTGTTTGCTGTGCTGTGGAGGGGGTTTGTTGGCTGTACCGTGGAGAGGGATGGAGTTTTTTTGTCTGTACTGAGAAGAAGGAGTCAGTGCTGCAAGGAGATGCCCATGAGAAATCACCGAGAAGGTATGGAACTTTTGCAATTCGATGACATCAATTGGTGATCCCGACATGATTCTGATGTCATTTTGTGGTGGTTTGGGAAAAAGGACTTAAGTATTAAACTGATGTGATCCTGTGGAGATTTGGGCAGAGAACTGGTGAGAGAGCAGTAAGGAGGTGATCCTGTGGTGGTTTGGGAAAAAGGGCTTAAATATTAAGCAATGAGATCCCAAGGTGATTCAGGGAGATGACTGCATAAGAGAAATAAGATGGTGGAGTCAGGCAGGCCAAGAGCCTGAGAGCCTAAAAATCCAGATGAGCAATAACCAGGCAGACCTGGGAGCCTAGAAGTCTGGACAATGCATGAGACAGCACCCCCAAGAAGAAGAGTGTTGGACATGAGGAGCAGATGCTACATGCTTTGCTTACTTGGTGCATTGGAGCAAGCCCCATGCCCCTGCCAAGGTATGGCCACAGTCCAGAGGGGGCCCAGGACGGTGCCGGGTGCCCCCTGAATGGCAGCGTGTGCCGCAGGACACAGGAGCAGCGTGATAGAAGTGGCAAATGGCAGGGCCACAGCAGCAGCCAGTGCCTCAGCAATAGCATGGCCCCTGAGGAGTACAGGGGCAAGTTTGCTACACGAGCACTGGAACAAAAGCAACATGGAGCTCTGAGAGGCAGAGTCAGAGCTGCACAGACAACATGTAAGAGAAGCTCTCTAAAACTGTATAGTGGCTATCTCTACAGGAACCCAATGTGATTTGGGATTAGGCTGTAGATGGAGGTGCAGCTGGAGATGGAGCCCAGCATAGCCTTGAGAGCAGCAGGGGAGGCTGCCTGCTCCGGAACTGACAGAATTTGACACCTGGAGCACAGGTGAGCCGCTGGGGACACATTGAAAAATGACTCATCAAGTGAAGAAGAGATTGTTTTGTCTGCATGGAAAACAGAGTAGAGGAAGAGAGGCTTGCAGTGGCCAACTAATACAACAAAGAACTGTAAAAGGAAGAAGTGAATTATTTAAACAGCAGCTGGGAGCTGGGGACAGAGTATCTCTATCATTCAGTATAGTGTATTTGTTTGCTGATGAAACATGTGCATTTTGTTTGTGAATTGCAGCTATTAATCTTTGATTAGGCATAAGTGTAAAAGTTTATATTCCATAAGCACAAGTACACTCGACAAATACTGGATCAATGTTGTTCAAGTTGTAGAGCAATTGATAAAATTATGTAACTGTTGAATTGTTAATATCCTAATGTTGAACCTTTAAATTGTTCTTGTGAATTGCCTTATCAAGCTATTGATATTGTCAATATTCTAGAAGTTAGTATAAGAGTTTCTGATAATATGTAATCTAAGTTTGAGTAATGAATCAAGGTCAGTGCACCGACACATTGCAGAGTTAAATGGAAATGATACAAAAGATGATTGTACTAAGTTTACTATCTTTTGCAAAGGGCCCTGCAGATGATAGTGAACACAACATTACTTTATGACAAGCCTTAGGTTGATGTTCTAGACTGTGAAAAGCAAAACTAAATCAGAACTTAGAAACAGATGTTCCTACTGTGATGCGCTGCCTGAACATTTGTGTACAGTTAGTCCTAAGTGAGATATGTGAATATGTTATAATAGCAATTTACTCAAACAAATCTTTCCAGAGATGTTGCAACTTTGTAATTAAAAGAAAAGGAGGAATTGTGAAGGGATAGAACATAAAAAAATAGTGCAGAAGGTAGTCTCACACCTGAGGAGTTGCAGCTGTACTAATCGCCAAAGATTAGGAACCGGCCTGCCCTTAGTAGGCCACAGCTGTGTCCACTAAGAAGATGAGTGCTACAACAGAGTGGGTTAGCTGGTTGAAGAGAGAGTTGGAGCTTGTTGGCTGTGTTGTGAAGAAGACAAAGTAAGTGCTGTGAGGGAGTGCCCATGAGAAATCACCAAGAGGGTATGGAACTTTTGCAATAAGCTGTCAACATAATGTGACTCCTCTGTTCCATGAGGCCTGCAATGTCACAATGGACCTTTGGACCCTGGGGGTTTGCAGTGTCACAATGGTCTCCTTTGGCTCCACCATGTCACAATGAACCATTGATGACAGGAGGCCCCTCTGTGTCACCCTGGAGCTTTGTTTCCATGCAGCCCTGCAGTGTCACAAAGGCCTCTTGGTTTCACCAGGCCCCAGAGTATCACAATGGTCCTCTTGGTTCTGTGGGGACCCCCAAGGTCACAATGGTCTCACTGGTTCCATGAGGCCTGACAGCGTCACAATGGTCTCCTTGGTTCTATGAGGCTGTGAAATGTCCTAATGGTGTCTCCATGATTCCATGAGACCCGCAAATTGTAATATCACAATGAAACTTTGGCTCTGTGGGGTCTCACAGTGTTACAATGGCCCCTTGGTTCCATGACAACCCAAAGTGTCACAATGGCTTCCACAGTTCCATGAGGCACCATCGTGTCATGAATGGATCCTTGGTTTGATGGTGTCACTCAGTGACACAATGATCCCTACCTTTCATGGAGTCACACAGCATCTGTACAGTCCCCTTGATTCCATGAGGCTCAGCAATGTCACAGTGGTCACTATAATTCCATGAGGCCCCACAGGGTCACAATGGTCCCTTGGTTCCATGGGCCCTGTGCTGCTGCATTCCGCCCTCCCCTTCTCAGGCCGCCCTGCCAGCTGAGAAATGCTCCTTGGGGCTCGGCCTTGGCCAACAGCCCCTGGGCTCAGCTCCTCTGCAGCTCCTCACAAACACTGTCTGCTCCAGGCACTGCTGCTGCCCAACCAGCTCCTGCTTTCTGGAGGAGCAGTCCTGGGAACTGATTTTATTCCCTCCGTGGCACAGCATCCCTGTTCTCACACTGCCAAAGAAAGCTGTTGGTGCCAAGTGCGGCCAGGATGAACCATTGCTGGGACTGAAGCCCCTCTCTTGGGGCCCTGCAAACGCTCCAAAAGGAGCCCTTGGAGCTCTCCTGGGCCAGCGACTCCCTCTGAGTGGGGCCTCTCCCAGCCGGGAACTCTCCCGTTTGCTGCACTCGGGGATCCCCAACAACGACGGAGCCTGGGCCGATCCCCCCACTCCTCCAGGCTCAACCCTTCACCCACTGGGGAGATGCCAAAGGATCCACAGGGAGCATTTTCTGCCCTGAGGGGAATTTCTCCCAGGTGCCTTGCACTGACTCTTGGTGTCTGTGTGCACACAGGAGTGCCCGTGCTGGGGAAATGTGGCAGAAATGCTGCTCTCTGAGGGGTTTGAGTGCCTTGCATAGCTGAGTCAGTCAGATATCCAGATATCAGTAAGTAAGGTTAAGTCAGGAGATCTAAGCTAAGTTAAATGCTGCTAAGAGTTTTTTTGCTTAGTTGTTAAGTTTAATTCAAGTTATTAGCTAAGTTCTGTTAAGTGTTATTCCTGTGTTAAATTATTAAATCATTGTTTTTAAGTTAGGTTAAGTGCTGTTAAGTGCTGTTCTTTTGCTAAATTGTGAAATTGAAGGTATCAGTTAAGATTAAGTTAAGTCCTTTTAAATTTCACCTCGGTTAAGCTTTTGGGCTCTATTCCTTTTATCCTTGCCCTCTCTGTCCTTATATCACACACACACACACAGGGACAGTTGTCGGCTCATTTCAGGTTTGATTGCCTGGATTTGGATTGGTTTTGTTGTTGCTTTGTTTCCTTGGTGTGCCTGAAGTGTCCAGTCAGGAGCAGAGTGACTCTTGCCAAGGATCTTTTGCTGCTGTCCCTTAATATTAAATCTGGTTTTTGCTGCTCCCTTGCTGGGGATTTTTTCAGCGCTCTCAAGGCCTCGTTGGCACCAGGGTGAAGGAGCCCTGGCCCAGGCTCTGGCCCTGGGGGACACGGGGACGCTGCCGGGGGTCCCTGTTCCCCTGTGTCACCCCCAGGGCCCCGGCCCCCCGTCCCCGTGTCAGGCTCTGGGGTCGATCTCGTGGAACATCCTCTGGGGGAGGCTGCGGCGCCGGGGGCGGGGGGACCCGGGGGAGACAGGGGACCCCGCTGTGCACGAGCAGGGTTGGACTGCTCTGGGGGGAACTGTGAGGGGGGCCGGGGCAGAGTGACCTCCCCAGTGACCTCACACGGCCCCTGTGATGTTACACAGCCCCTGTGATGTCACACAGACATCTCTGTCATGTCACACTGCCCCTGTGATGTCATATAGTCCCCTGTGATGTTACACAGCTGCTCTGTGATGTCACAGAAGACTCTGATGTCAAAGAGTCACACTGCGATGTCACAGTTTGTTCTCTCATGTCACAGCCTGCTCTATGATCTTACACAGCCACCCGGTGATGTCACAACCCACTCCCTCATGTCACAGAGCCACCCTCTATGATGGCAAGATCTGCTCTATGGCCTCACACTATGATGTCACAGACAGCTGTGTGATGTCACAATCCCCTCAGTGGTGCCACAAGACCTTCTCTGTGATGTCATACTGCCACTCGGTAATGTCACAGCACACACTTTGACCTCACAGCCTGCTCTGTGATGTCACACAGCCATGCCATGATGTCACAGCCTGCTCTGTGATGTCACACAGTCCCCTCTATGATGCTGTAGCTGCTCAGTGACCTCACACAACAAACTCTGTCATGTCATAGTCCAATATGTGTCCTCACACAGCCCACTCTGTGCTGTCACACAGCCCCTTGCTGACATCACAGCTGCTCTGTGCCTCCATGACACAGCCACAGAGGAGCTGCTGTGACACAGCCCCCTCTGGGACATTCCACAGCCCCTGCCAGTGCTGAGCCCCTGGGAGCTCTGTCTGTGCCCTGCTGGTGTCCCTGAGGGGCCCTGGCAGTGTCCCAGCCCGGCTGGGCTGTGCACAGGAGCTGCTCCTGGCCAGAGCTGTCTCTCTGCAGCTCTGCTGCCCTTGCCAGGAGCTGCCTCTGGGCCAGGAGCCCGGCCCAGCTCAGCAGCACAGACACAGCACAAGGACTGTAATGACCCTCTGGGGCTTTGGTGCTCTTTGTGTCTGCCATGGCCAAAGTGCTGCCCAAGTTGGCTCTGGCAGGGCCGTGCAGCTGCTGCCCGTCCCTGTGCCCTGTGCAGCCCAGGCTGTCCTACGCTGTCCCTGCCCTGCACCTCTGTCCCTGAAGGCTGTGGGCATCCCCCGGCTTCCCCACCTGGCTGGCCCCTTCCTTTGCTGACAGCTCTGCCTCCTGCCTGCCCCTGCCTGCCCACACAAAGCCTTGGGCTGCTCCAGGCTCCTGCTGGGGGATGTGCTGCACCACAGCCCTGTCCTGGCAGGGAAATTCCTTTCTCCTGGTGTCCAGTCTGGACCTCCCCAGGTGCCTTTGGAATTAATTCTTTCTTTCTCTGGCTGTTTTCTACTATGTCAAAAGCATCCACCATCTCTGAAACCACCCTTCAATACCTCCCAGGGCTCTCCTCTGATGTCCTCAGTCTCCACCCCACTGAGCACAGAGCTCCTGTGTCCCTATAGAGTGGTCAAGTGCTTGAGGCCAAGAGCACCTGGACAAGAGGGACAGTTCTTTTCTATAGGAAGGAAACCACAGAACCCCAGGGTTTGAAGGCAGATGAGAAGCAGTCACCAGAGGCCAAGGCAGCCAGACCTGTCTGTCCTTGCAGCTTTTGTCTGAAAGCAGCCTTTGGATATATGGGGAGTTTTGGGGGTGGAATTCCATTTCAGCCATGGGTTCCTGGACTGGAATGACAGTTCTCCATAGGAAGGAAAGGAGAGAGCCCCAGTTTTTTAAGGGCTGATTAGAGGCAGCCCCAAGGAGGCCAAGGCAGCCAGATCTGTTGTCAGGGAAGAATCCTTGGATAGACAGAATTTGGGAGGCCACACCCCACTTTTGTCTATTGGGCTCTGGACATGAAGGACAGTTTTTTTCCATAGGAAGGAAAGTGTAGAACCCCAGTGCTTCAAAGGGAGATGAGAACTCGCTCTTAGGAAGCCGAGGGAACCTAGACAGTCCTGGAAGTTATTGTCTGGAGCTGTCCTTGGATTTAAGGAATTCTGGAGGCGAATTCTCAGTTTTGGCCATGGATGCCTGGACTTGAAAGATGTTTTTTTCCATGAGAAGAAAAGCACAGGCCCCCACTGTTTTGAAGGCAAATGAGAGGTGTCCCCCAAGAGGCCAAGGCCAGCCAGAGCTGTCTGTCCCTCCAGGTGACATATGGGAATAATCCTTGGATATAATCAAATTTGGAGGAGGAATCCCAGTTTCAGCCATGAACCCCTGGAGGAGAAGGACAGTTTTTTCCCACAGGAAGGAAAGCACACAATTCCAGGGTTTCAGGGGCTGATGAGAAGCGACCCTCAATATGCCAAGGTCAGCTGGACCAGTCAGGCAGCCCCCAGGAGGCTCAGCCAGCCAGACCCTGTTCCATGTTCTTGGATTCTTGGGGCCTTGCAGCATCACAATGGCTCCTTGGTTCCATGCGACCCTGTAGGATCACAACAGATCTTTGTTTCCATGAGGCCCAGTGATATAACAATGGTCTCCTTGGCTCCACAGTGGCACAATGGCCCCTTGTTTCCATGAGGCCTTGCAGTGTCAAAATGGTTTCCTTGTTTCCATGGGACTGAGAATGCCACAATGGCCCCTTGGTTCCATGAGGATGCAGAGTCTCAAAATGGCCCCTTGGTTTTATTGGGTTCCTCAGGGTCACAATGGCCCCTTGCTTCCACCAGGCCTGGATGTGTCACAAAGGTCCCTTGCTTCCATGAGGCCTTGTAGTGTCACAATGGCCTCCTGGTTCATGAGGCCTTTGGTATCACCATGGTCTCCATGATTCCATAAGGCCTTGCAGTGTCACAACAGACCATTGGTTTCACTGAGCCCCACAGTGTCTCTGTGGTCCCCTTGGCTCCAAGAGGCTCTGAAATGCCACAAAGGCCCTTTGGTTTCACAAGGCTTCCAAGTGTAAAAATGGCCTCCATGGTTCCATGAGGCCCCAGAGTGTCACAATGGTATTCTTGGCTCCATTGGACCCTTCATCCCATGGAGACCCACAGGGATCACTGGCGTCCCCTTGGTTCCATGAGGCCCTGCCATGCTATGATGGCCCCTTGCTTCCAGTGGGTCCCAAAGTGTCAGAACAGTCTCCATTGTTCCATTAGGCCCCACAAAGTCGCTGTGGCCGCCTTGGTTCCACAGGGCCCCACAGTGGAACAATGGACTCTTGGTTCCATGAGGTTCCTCAGTCACAATGGTCTCCTTGGATCTGCAGTGTCACAGTGGCCCCTTGGCTCCATGTGGCCACGCTGTGTCACAATGGCTCATGGTTCCATGAGGCCACACAGTTTAACAATGGAGCCTTGGTTCCACGAGGGCCTTGCTGTGTCACAATGGACTTCTGGTTCCATGAGCTTTCACACTGCCCACAGCAGTCTCCTTGGTTCTGCAGGGTCACCATGGACCATTTGTTCCATGAGGTTCTGTAGAAGAAAATGGTCACCTTAGTTCTGTGAGATTCTGCAGTGTCACAATGGACCCATGGTTCCAGACCTTGCTGTGTCAGAATGGCCCCCATGGTTCCCAGAGGTTTCTCATTGTCACAATGGTCTCCTTGGATCTGCAGTATCACAATGGACCGTTGGTTCAATGTTGCCCCAATGTGCCAAAATGGATTTTGGTTCCATGGGGTTCCATGGTGTCACAATGGACCCTTTGTTCCATGAGTTGGGTTCTGTGAGGCCTCGCCACAATCAAATGGCCGAAATATCAGAATAAGATTCATTAACACTAAATTGCTGTTTAAGAGGGTATCATTTATTCAGGCCTGAGGTCTAGTGAGGGATAACTCCTAACCGTATGTGGACGTGTAATTCTACCAGCATCATTAATGTGTATTACAATTTACCCATTACCATAAAATCCAGCCCAAGTTCCCAGTTTCAGTCCTTCGTTTTTCTGCCACTACATTCTTGAGCCAGATGTCTTCCTGTCTTCCAGTCATCCTTGCTGGGAAAGCAGCCCGTGCATGGCTTTTTACTGTGCTGAAAGTTCACAGGCGCAGTAAAGATTAAATTAACCCTTTTGATATCAAGCCCAAAGCTTTGTGTGGGCAGGCAGGGGCAGGCAGAGGCAGGCAGGAGGCAGAGCTGTCAGCAAAGGAAGGGCCCAGCCAGGTGGGGCAGCCGGGGGATGCCGACAGCCTGCAGGGACAGAGGCGCAGGGCAGGGACACCGTAGGACAGCCTGGGCTGCACAGGGCACAGGGATGGGCAGCAGCTGCAAGACTGCCCTGACAGAGCCAACTTGGGCAGCATTTTGGCCATGGCTGCTGGCCCTGGGCCTGAGGCCACGAGGGGACAAGTGACCCTTGCAGGCCTGGGGCCTCATTGCCTCCTTGTCCCTGCGCAGCAGCCTGGCAGGGGCCGCCCCATTCTCCTGCCCTTGGCATTGCACATCCCCACATGCCAGTGCCCATCCTGGGAAGAGCCCTGAGCAATGACGGAGGGACAGGATCTGTCTGGCCAGGGGCTGGGGCTCAGGCCTTGGCACTTTGCAATCCTGAATCACATCCAGGTTTGCTCAGCACCAGAGACACCTTTGCCTTGCTTGTCCCCACCGGTCATCAGTGCTTTCAGGGTTCTGCTCTACCTGGAACTGGGGATATTTTGTCAGTCATATTTCTCATGAGGATCTCTTTAAAGTACAAGAAACTGCCACGTTTCAATCTGACTTTGAATTATTGAGAGGTTTTTGAGCACACTCTGAGACACTGAGTCTGAGGCAAAGAGCACCAAAGGCCCAGAGGGTCATTACAGTCCTTGTGCCGTGTCTGTGCTGCTGAGCTGGGCCGGGCTCCTGGCCCAGAGGCAGCTCCTGGCAAGGGCAGCAGAGCTGCAGAGAGACAGCTCTGGCCAGGAGCAGCTCCTGTGCACAGCCCAGCAGGGCTGGGGCACTGCCAGGGCCCCTCAGGGACACCAGCAGGGCACAGACAGAGCTCACAGGGGCTCAGCACTGGCAGGGGCTGTGGCATGTCCCAGAGGGGGCTGTGTCACAGCAGCTCCTCTGGGGCTGTGTCATGGAGGCACAGAGCAGCTGTGATGTCAGCAAGGGGCTGTGTGACAGCACAGAGTGGGCTGTGTGGGGTCTCAGATTGGGCTATGACATGACAGAGTTTGTTGTGTGAGGTCACTGAGCAGCTACAGCATCATAGAGGGGACTGTGTGACATCACAGAGCAGGCTGTGACATCATGGCATGGCTGTATGACATCATTGAGCAGGCTGTGAGGTCAAAGTGTGTGCTGTGACATTACAGAGTGTCAATATGACATCACAGAGAGGGTTTTGTGGCATCACTGAGGGGATTGTGACATCACACAGCTGTCTGTGACATCATAGTGTGAGGCCATAGAGCAGATCTTGCCAGCATAGAGTGTGTATCTGGGGCATCAGTGAGTGGGTTGTGACATCACTGGGTAGCTGTGTAACATCATAGAGCAGCCTGTGGCATCACAAAACAAACTGTGACATTGCAGTGTGACTCTTTGACATCAGAGTCTTCTGTGACGTCACAGAGCAGCTGTGTGACATCACAGGGGACTGTGTGACATCACAGGTTGCTGTTTGACATCACAGGCGTGCTGTGTGACATCACAGGGGCTGTGTGACATCACAGGTGTCTGATGTCACAGGGGACTGTGTGACATCAAAGGGGTGTGTGACATCACGGGGGCTGTGTGACATCACAGAGGCTGTGTGAGGTCCCTGGGGAGGTCACTCTGCCCCGGCCCCCTCACAGTTCCCCCCAGAGCAGTCCAACCCTGCTCGTGCACAGTGGGGTCCCCTGTCTCCCCCGGGTCCCCCCGCCCCCGGCGCCGCAGCCTCCCCCAGAGGATGTTCCATGAGATCGACCCCAGAGCCTGACACGGGGACGGGGGGCCGGGGCCCTGGGGGTGGCACAGGGGGACAGGGACCCCCGGCAGCGTCCCCGTGTCCCCCAGGGCCAGAGCCTGGGCCAGGGCTCCTTCACCCCGGTGCCAACGAGGCCTTGAGAGCGCTGAAAAAATCCCCAGCAAGGGAGCAGAAAAAACCAGATTGAATATTAAGCAACAGCCCCACAAAGTTCCTTGGCAAGAGTCACTCTGCTCCTGACTGGAAACTTCAGGCACACCAAGGAAACAAAGCAACGACAAAACCAAACAAAATCCAGGCAATCAAACCAGAAATGAACTGAGAACTGTCTCTGAGTGTGTGTGTGACACAAGGACAGTGAGGGCAAGGATAAAAGGAATACAGCCCAAAAGCTGTACAGAGCTCAAACTTAACAGGACTTAACTTACACTTTAACCTTAACTGATACCTTCAATTTCACAATTTAGCAAAAGAACAGCACTTAACTGTGACGCCGGCCAGGGGTTTATTTACAGACACGAACAAGATGGGGCTGCTATATGGGAAGTGTCTCGAGCTGTTCATTTTTTCAGCATCAGTCTCATTACATGACTATGATAATGGGAAGATGCTAGCAGCTCACAATCCAGGCAGCAGGCCAGAAAACTTAATGTTACAACATACTTTACAAGCTTCTTGACCAATCACACAAAGCAAAAGCATATTGACAGTAGTTCTATCCAATCACCATAAGCACACGTATACCTTTGGTTAAAACAATGCTTGCTTATTTAGAATACAATACCTGTTTGTAAGAGACAATGCACAGAGCTCCATTATTAAGCTTTAACCTTGCT
Organism: Agelaius phoeniceus; assembly: GCF_051311805.1. NCBI lineage: Eukaryota > Metazoa > Chordata > Aves > Passeriformes > Icteridae > Agelaius > Agelaius phoeniceus. Next base: position 511,941 of record NW_027509866.1, read on the forward strand.
AATATCTTGCTAGATAAACTTTCTGAACTTAGAGAGCTATTCAGACAAGCATTAATACATAGGCTATTGTTCTATTTGCTCTTGCCTTTTCTACAGTTTAAATAATTTTTCTGCTGACCTATCTCATGACTGTTGCTTTAGCACTGTTCACAATTCTGCTGTATCTGAGGCCTGCCTTTTGCAGCTTTCCTAGAACCCTCTCATTTTATCGATTCCCACAAACAGTATTTAACCTAACTTACAACCTATGACTAAATGATTTAATGGTAGAATAACATTAAACAATATTCAACTTCGCTTATAACATATTAAACTTTACTTAGCAAAAAAAAGCTCTTAACAGCATTTAACTTATTCCTTACGATGTAACCTTACTTACAGGCCTGACTGACTCAGCTATCCAAGGCTCTCAAACCCCTCAGAGAGCAGCATTTCTGCCACATTTCCCCAGCACAGGCACTCCTGTGTGCACACAGACACAAAGAGTCACCTGCAAATTCCCTATATCCAAAGACTGCTCCCAGACAAAATCTGCCATTCCTGACAAGTCTGGCTGGACTTGGCCCAGTGAGGCTCTCACCTGCCTTCCAAACACTGGGGCTCTGTGCTTTCCTTCCTATGGAAAGGAACCGTCCTTCTCATCCAGGCATCCATGGCCAAATTTGGGATTTCACCTCCAACACTCCCTGTTGTGACAGCCTGGAGGAGATTGTTGGCTCAAAACATTTTGGGTGTGGGGGAGAGGAAGGGGCAGGTCCAGCCTTGCCCTGCCCTGGAAGCCCAGCCCTGCCCTGCCCTGGAACCCCAATCCCCCCAGAGCCTCTATCCCAGCCCAGCAGTGGCTGCCAGGCCCTGGCACAGCACAGGCAATGCTCCACAGCCACCTCTGCAGCCCCAGCCCAGCTCCTGAGGGACCAAATGAGCCCAAGCCCCACCTGGGGGAAGGGCCCAGGGAGACCAAGGGGTATTGAAGGCTGACCACAAGGCAAGCACACATCTTGACCCTGGATCCTCTTGGAATTTCCATCTGAACAATGCTGGAATCCAGGAGCTGGTAGCTGTGTGTGTGCTTCTCTATATCACATTTTTCTCTCTTCCTGCGTCTTCTTCTATTTTTGTCCCCTTGCAAATTTTGATTAACTTAATATTGAACAAGCTACGAGTTTGTGAAGTTGAATGGGCCAAGTTAATGCTTTGAGAAGTGTTTTGTGTTGATTGAATGTCGTATTAAACCTTTTGCAAAAGTTTCTCTGATTTTCTAAATTTGCCAGTAAAGCCTGTTTTGTTGCTTTGAGCTCCTAACAATGTCTTGTTGGCATTTCTCCAGCACATCCAGTTCAGAGGACACAAACAACTGTAAATTCCTTTTAAATGTTTCCTTGAGAGAGTTGTTTGGGGGATGGGGGTCAGGGCTTGTGTGTGCTGCTTGGCCCAGCCCAGGCAGGGCTTTCCCAGCCACATTCCACACTCCATTGCCCAGCTGGAGCCGCTGGTGCCTCTGAGTTGTGCTGCCCCAGCCCCAGGCACGCTCTCCTTGTCTGCCCATTCCCCCACGGTCTCTGGGCAGGGATGGCCTCACTGGGGGCTGCTGACATCCTCAGCAACTTGGAGGCTGCTGCTGAATTTCACTGCTCCAGAGGCTTGTTCAGCCTTCAGCTCTTCAGTGCAGGAATTCAGTGTCCCAGGGCTCATGAACATTCAGAACACCTGAACAAGCCAAGCCTCTGGGAATCATTTGATTTTAATTTTCAAATCTTTTGTGGTTAAGTAGATCTCAGTAGTGTATTCAAACTGAATACATGACATTTAAAAAGACAGCGAGGAAAGATTTTTTAGGTCCTGTTTAGTTTTGTTTTCCTGTTAATTCATTGATATGTGTAGTCTCTAAATGACATTGAATCCAAGTACCTCCTCATGCAGTTTGAATAGATATGAAAATCAAGACCCTTCATGGCTGACAATCAATCAGACTCTGTCCCTACCCCCAGCCCACCATTTCCCCCATCCAAGCCCTGGCACTCAGAGCAGCCTTGTGCAAATCTCAGCTCCCTCCAGCCCTGGCTGCACCTGCAGCTTTCAGCTCCTTGGCTCCAACTCCCACCTGCTTTCCTTGCAGAAGGAGCTGCCCGAGACACAGAGGGATGTTCATTTCTTGTCATCCAACAAAGCCAAGGGAAGGCGCAGCTCCATCAAATGCAAAAGTCATTCTTCTCCCTGGCTGTGCTATGCCCCTGATCCCCACAGCCTGTCCTGTTTCCTTCATCCCTGCATTGCCAGGGACTCTCTGGGACAAGGGAGTTCTGCTCTGGGGATGGAGGGAGGTCCAAGTGCCACCACTGGAGTGGGAACCACATCTCATCAGGTTTGTGTCCTTTGGGGACCAGGAACTGGTGAGACTCAGAGGCACAGAAAGTTTCTCTTCATGGCCAACAGACCATGGTTGAACAAGACAATTTAATAACAATCTCACTCTTCCCTGAGCTATGTGCAATGTCCCAGCAGCATCTGAGGAGTCCACCATCCACAAGGGATTTCCATACTAAAATTAATTTCAGATAAACATGGTTCTGTGATCGATATAAACACAATTAAGTTCTTGTATCAGGATGCTCATCCTGGAGTGGGGGCAAAACAGCTCCAACAATTCCTGATTTGCAACGCTGTCAGTGGTGGATGGTGAAGGGAGGTCAGGCTGCTCTTGGTGCTGAGGAAATGCTGAAACCAGCCTGACTCATTTCAGCTCTTCCTGTCCTGGCTGATCTCCCCTCTTTCCCCTTCCACCCATTGGCTTTTGTCTCCCACCAGGCCCCCGGTGAAGAGCCTGGCTCTGTGTTCTCCATCCCCTCCTCGCTGGCACTGCCAGGCTGGGATGAGGAGCCCCTCAGCCTTCCCTGCTCTGGGCTGGACAAGCCCAGCTCCCTCAGCCTCTGCTCACAGCCCAAGAGCTCCAGCCCCACCTTGGAGGCCCTTCCCAGACCCTGCTCCAGCTGCCAGACATCTTTCCTGCCCTGGGCAACCCAACCCTGGCCACACTGACCTGCTGTCACGATCCATCCTTACAAACAGGTTTCGTGATGGTTCACGATCTCAGAGTACAAAAGAACCGACATGGTACAAGGGGGTTTGCAGTGAGAATCCAAACAAATGCACCTCCTTTGAAATAACCACAGCAAATATGTGTGGGGGAGGAAGCGGGGAAAAAAGGAAAAAATAAGGGAAAAGAGGGAGGGAATGAATGGATATAGAGCTTCCAAACGTAGAACGGCAAAGTCCTTCGATGTCCAGCCAATGGAGTTCACCAGGTCACGTCCGGGCAGATCTCAGAGGTGCAGTCCATCTGGACTCTAGTTATACTCTTTTTTGATGGGGGAATGGGAATAGATCTTGAAACCGAATCAAAGGTAGTCTATTGTATTTTTGGGGGAAAGAATGGTATTTAGACAAGGGTACACACAGTCCATGTTCTCAGCAGTGGGTGAGAGCCATTGTCTTTGTGTTCCAGTGCTCACACCTGCAACATCCATCTTGCTTTGGTCAGCTTGCCTCCCCCACACACCTCCCCCAGGTTGGGGGTCTCAGTCCCAGTCCTTGGAAAGTGTGAGAGGGGCCTTCTCACAGAGGGATTTCATGTCTCGGTTTTTCTCTGGTGAAGAGGCTTCTTACATCTCAGTTTGTCTGTCACGGTGATTGCAAAGGAGCGAGAGGGGTCTTCTTTGGAGGACCACCCAAAACTTGAGAGAAGTCCAGCCAGAGGTGGGGGGGGGGGGGGAAATCCCAGAGCTATTGTTGCAAAAAGGGCAGAATGTCCTTCACCTCTTTTCATGGAGCTCAGTGTAGCATATAGTAAACACACCTGTGAAACAATAGCTTAGCAATGCTCTCAGGCCTCAGGGCCCTTAGCATGTAACTTTCTCCTACAGGTCCAGAGATTTAAGACAGGGGCTCTTTTCTCCAGTGGTCCCCAATGACAATCGTGAGGCAGATGAGGGAAATTTCGGACAGAGTCTCACACCCACTTGCTCCAGTTGTGTCTTTAGTCCCCTTAGCACGGTTCCAGTACCTTCCAGTTGATCCCAGTTGCTCCCAATGTGCCACATTCTCCTCCCAACATGGGCCCAGTAGCTCCCAGTACCCCCCAGTCAGGATCCATTCACACCTGCTGTAATCCCAGTGGCTCCCAGGATGATCCCAGTTGTACCCAGTCCCCTCCCCCCAGTGTGGTTCCAGTCACTCCCAGTATGACCCCAGTCATTCCCAGATCCTCCCAGTATGATTCCAGTCATGCTCAGAGTGACTCCTTGTCACTCCCTGTGTGGGCCCAGTTGCTCCCAGTCACCTCCAGCATGGTTCCAGTCACAGCCAGCACCTTTCCAGTCACTCCCAGTCTGGTTCCAGTAGGATCCCAGTCATTCTCAGATACTCCTAATACTTTTCAAGTCACTCCCAGTATGATCCCACTCAGTTCCAGTATGACCCCAGCATGGGCACAGCTGCTCCCATTATCATCCAGTGTGATTCCAGGTGCTCCCCCTTTACCCCCATTGTGGTTTCAATCACTCCCAGCATATTCCAGTTACTCCCAGCAGGTTCCCAGTTAGTCCCAGTTGTCCTCAGTTGCTTCCAGCCTGATCCCAGTTGCTCACAGCCACTCCCAGTCACCCTCAGTGCAGTCGCCGTTGCTCCAAGTATGACCCAGTATGATCCCAGTTGCCCCCAGCATGGTTCCAGTTGCTCCCTGTTCCTCCCAGAGTGAAAACAGTTGAAGCCTGTTGTCCCTTCTGTAGTCCCAGTCACTCCATAGATGATCCCAGTCCCTCCCAGCATGGTCCCAGTCATGCCCAGTTACCCCCAGTGTAGACTCAGTCACTTCCACTCACTCCCAGTTGCCCCCAGCATGGGGTCCCAGTTCTCCCTAGCACGGTCCCTGCTGTTCCCAGTGTGTTCCCAGTCATCCCCAGTATGGTTACAGACACTCCCAGTACATCCCAGTTGCCCACAGCATGTCCGTGGTCATTCCCAGACACTCCCAGTGGTCCCAGTAAGGTGCTTGTTATCCCAGTATGATCTCAGTCATTCCCAATATATCCCAGTTGCCTCCAGCACGCATCCAGTCATTCCCAGTTTTTCCAGTTTGCTTGCAGCATGATCCCAGTTTCTCTCAGTTGCTCCCAGTAGCCCAAAGTGTGATCCCAATTGTTCCCTTTCTACACCAATATGAGCCCAGTTACCTCCAGTATGATCCTTGTCACATGCCAGCACTCCCAGTATGGTCCCAGTATAATCCCAGAAACTTCCAATCACTCCCAGTATGGTCCCAGTTGCCTCCAGCTAGATCAACCCAGTCAGTCCCAGTATGATGCCATTTGCTGCCAGCGTGCTCCCAGTTGCTCCCAGTCCCCCCCAGTACAGGGATGATGTGCATGGTGTGTTCCCAGTCACTCTCAGACATTCCCAGTATTAGTCCAGTCCCTCCCAGTATGATCCAGAGATGATCCCAGTGTGCTCCCAGTCACTGCCAGTATGAACCAGTTGTGCCCCACATGGTTCCAGTTGCTCCCTTTCAGCCTCCCTTTTGTTCCAGTCACTCCCAGTCTCACCCAGTTCCTTCCAGCATATTCCAGGTCAGTCCCAGTTTCTTCCAGCCTGATCCCAATTGCTCCCAGCCACTCCCAGTCAGCCTCAGTGTAGCTGCACTCACTGCCAGTATGATCCCAGTCACTTCCAGCATGATCCCAGTCACTTCCAGCATGATCCCAGTTCATCCCAGTAGAAGCCCAGTTGCTTCCAATCATGCCCAGCATGCACCCAGTGACTCCCAGTTCCTCCCAGTTCCTCCCAGCATGATGCCAGTTGCTCACAGGTGCTCCTGGTCACCCTCTGAATGATCCCACTCTCTCCCAGTATATCCCATTTGCCCCCAGCATGGTCTCAATTGCCCCCTGCAGCCTCCCACTCACTCCCAGTATGATCCCAGTATGATCCCAGTACAGCCCAGTCCCTCCCAGAGACGCCACTCCTGGGATCCCCCACCCCTCTCTGCATTCCCCCCTCCCAGATCTCCCGAGAGGAGCCCCAGGGGCTGGCAGTGCCCAGCCAGAGTCCCCAGCAAGGCCCAGTTTGGATGTGCAGCCCCCAGCTTGCCCAGTTTGCCTCTCCTTTGGCCCGGGCCGGGTTCCCCCCGCCCGCAGCGGCTGGGAGCAGCTGAGAGCCCCGCGCTGCCCATCCCGACCTGTCCCGGCTCCATCCCCGCTCCTGCCGCGCGCTGCGAGGGCTGCGGGAACGGGCACCGAGGGTGTGGCTGCTGCTGAGGGGAGGAGAAGGAGGGATGGAAGGGCAGGGATGAAGGAGGAGAGCCAGAAGGGATGGAAGTAGGGGAAGGAGGTGGGCTTAGGGAGGAGGAGGAGGAGGAGGAGAGATGGAAGAGGAGGAGCGGGAGGAAGAGGAGGGACAAAGGAGGATCAGGGAAAGAAGAAGGAACCAAGAAGTTAAGCCCTCCCTGAATTTGCAGCCCCGACCTGTGGGATCATCACCCCCCCATCCCGCAGGTGCCCTGGGAAGGGGAGCTCCCCCCAGATACCCTGGGGGGTCCCTGGGTTGGGTTTTTTTGGGGGGATGTTTGGAGAACGAAGAACTCCAAAGCTGAGCAGAAAATGCCCCTTGGGGGGACACTGGGGGGTCCCGGTGGCAGCTGCCGGCAGAGGCAGCCTGGAGGAGCAGAGCCCTGTGTCCCCCAGGAACCCAAAGTGGGGAGCCCAGAGAGGGGGGAGCGCCGCCATTGGCGGGACCCTCAAGAGCCTGGAGAGGGGCAGGGGGGACTCCTTGGAGCCCCTGCACCCCAAAGCAGAGAATAAAGGGAGAAGGGACACTGGGACCACAAGACCCCCAGCTTCCCTAAGTGGGGAGATGGAAAAGGGGAACTTTTTGGATTGCTGGGACTCCCAGCAATCTGGAGAGGACGGGGACTGGGTAGACAGGGGACCCCCAATACATCTGACCCCCAGCAGCTGGGACAGGGAGAACCCCAAATGCCAAATGGGAGAGACCAGAGACAGGGAACTGCTGGGAGGCATTTTCAGGGCTGAATCTTGGTGTTTGGGAGGTTTTTATGGACCCCAGATGGCTGGTGACTTGTAGAGATGGACTTGGGCAGGGGGAACCCCCTAACCCAATGTGCTAATGCATTGAATTTTTCCTAAACCAGGACTTCCCATTCCCAAATCTTGACTCAATGGAGGAGGAGGCTGCAAGGAAGATGCTCCATGAGCCCCAGGCAGGTGAGGAGGAAGTCAGTGCCCCTTTCCCCCTCTCTCCTGCTCCATCTCCCAGCCCAGCACAGCCCCCAGCTCCAGGACAACCCTGCTGCCAACCCCGTCCTGCCAGGGATGCACTGGGGGGATCTCCTTCCCCTTCCCTCTGGCACGGAGGCAAATCCCATCCTCTCCTTGGCCTTCCTCCCCCAGATAAGGAGCTGAGGATGGAGACCAGGGAGGACAAATCTCTGTAGCAGAACCTCATGGAAGAGGCTGTTTTGAGTGGCTCCATGGCACAGGAATCCAACAGGGAGGAAATGCCCCAGAGATCCCACAGGAGGAGGGGCTCAAAACCCAGCCCAAGGTGCTCTGAGGAGGAAAGACCCACCCTGAGCCAAGAAGGTGGACAGAGCTTCAGCCAGAGCTCAGAGCTGGTGGTCCATGAGCAGCTTCATGATGGGGAGAAGCCCCCCAAGTGCTTGGAGTGTGGGAAGAGCTTCAGGCAGAGCAGCACCCTGATCAGCCACCAGATGATCCACACTGGGGAATGGCCCTAGGAGTGTGGGGAGTGTGGGAAGGGCTTCAGCTGCAGCTCTGCCCTCATCATCCACCAACGCATCCACACTGGGGAGAGGCCCTACAAGTGTCCCCAGTGTCAGAAGAGGTTTCAGACCAGCTCCAGTCTCCTCCGGCATGAGCGGATTCACACGGATCAGAGGCCCTTCCGCTGCCCTGACTGCGGGAAGGGCTTCAAGCACAACTCCAACCTCATCACCCACCAGCAGATCCACAGCGAGGAGAGGCCCTACGAGTGTCTGGAATGTGGGAAGAGCTTCGGCTGCAGCTCCAGCCTGATCCACCACCAGAGAATCCACACTGGGGAAAGGCCATAGAAGTGTGGGGAATATGGGATGACCTTCAGTCAGAGGTCCCAGCTGATCATCCACCAAATGATCCACACGGGGGATAGGCCCTACAAGTGTCCTGAGTATCAGAAGAGGTTTCAGACCAGCTCCCATCTCCTCAAGCACCAGTGGATTCACTCAGAGGAGAGGCCCTTCCGCTGCCCCGACTGTGGGAAGGGCTTCAAGCAAAACTCCAACCTCATCACCCACCAGAGCATCCATACCAGGGAGAGGCCCTACGCGTGTCCCCAGTGTGGGAAGAGCTTCACCCAGAGCTCTCACTTGACCAAACACCAACAGAGGCACTGGTAAGGGAAGCCCTTCAAATGCCCCAAGTGCCGAAGAGCTTCGCGCACCACTCCAGCTTCATCCCCCTTGGGAGGATCCATGTTGGGCAGAGCCTTGGTGACCCACATTCCCTGTGATCTGTGTTGGGAAGACACCTGGCTGCTTATCTTTTTGGATTAGCCCCAATTTCTTCTTGATTTTCTTTATCATTTAAAACCACCTGAAATAGGACAAAAAAAAAAGAAATTTATCAAAGAAGTCCAAAGTTCCATCAGTTAACAGTTATTTGAGCAGGAATGTATGGTTTTGGGACATATTCTGGAAGATTTGGGGGTTCTTGGGGGATTTCAGGAAGTGTTCTGCATAACTCTGCACTCCAAAAGTGAAGATGGTTTGACCTGTCACCTCAAAATGACTCAGTCCCACTGAAAACAAGTCAATCTTACCCTCAAGGGGCTCAATCCCACTTCAAATTGCCAGAATCCCACCTCAAAAAAACTCAGTCCCATGCCAAAATTACTGAATTCCACAGCCTCCAGGGTGAGATGGAATTGGATAGAGATTGGGAGAAGTGGGATCCAAATTTGAGGCTGTGGGACAAGGATTGTGGAGGGCTGGGTGTGTGGGATGTATTTTGATAGTAAATAAAACTTTCAGATTATTAACTTCTATCCCATTCGTTTTCCATCAGTTCTGGTTTGTTTTTCAGAGTGCCACCTTCTCAGCTGATTGTGTTTGTGTTCTCCTTTCTCTCCTGCCTCTCTTTGCCTGCTCTGTTTCTCTCTGTGTCTCCCTTGACCCAGGGCAGCTCCCACCAAAGACCCTGCCCTGATTTAATTCCCAATCCAGGAGCTACAACAACCATGGGTGAAGTTATGAAGGCTTGCAGTGAAATGTCACTGTAGGATCTTGCTCCACTTGGCTTTTCGCTCCTTCTTGGGAGCTTTGCTTTCCAGAGCAGGAACATCTTTTCCTGTCTGGGAACTGGAATTCCAGCCCCTGGCAGTGTGTGCCATGGATCCCAGAGGGGCATTCCCGAGGCTGCCAGGGTGCTGCTCCTGCCGTGCCTCCCAAGGAGCTGTGCAGGGCCAGGGCACAAGGTCCAGCAGCTCTGTTGGTTCTGCAGTGCCACAAGGGCCCCTGGTTCCATGAGTTTCCCTACTGCCAACAGCGGTTCCTTGGTTCCCGTGATGCCCTGCTGCTGTGTCACCATGGATATTTGGTGCCATGAAGTTCTTCAGTGTCACAATGGCCTCCTTGGATGGGCAGTGTCACCATAGACCATTGGCTCCATGCAGCCCCGCTGGGTCACCATGGACTCCTTGGTTCCATGAGGGTCTGGGGGTGTCTCCATGGTCTCCTTGGATCCACAGTGTCACAATGGACCACTGGATCCACATGGCCCTGCTGTGTCACCATGGGAGCCCAGGGTCACACTTGACTCCTTGCTTCCACGTTGCCCCCTCAGTGTCAAAATGGCCCCTTCGTTCCATGAAGAACACAAAAGTTTTGTAGAAACTTTGGAAAATCCTTTTGACACACCTGGGAACATCTGTTGGCATTCAAGAGAGAGGTTAAAGGTGAGGATGGCACCAGCAGCTTCCATCTGCAACAGAGATCCAGGGAAAGGACAGGGACAGAGGATTCAGCTACAAGACTCAGAGAATTCTGCTCCCAGAGATCATTTCTGCTCACACTGTCCCTTGGAGAAAGGTGACACCATTCCAGGCAGCCTGTACAGAGCAGGTGGCTCCTGAGTGGGGTTTGTGGCTCAGGAAACCTGCTCAGGCTTTTCCATTCTTTCCTCAGCAACAGGAAAACTTCTCCTGGGCCTGTGTGCAGGCAGAGTCCTGAGGAGAGCAGGTGGGACACGGTGCAATGGGCTGGGACATGGAGCTGTAGAGCTCAGGGGACAAGGTTCTGCTGCAGGACACAGGGATGTCAGTGCCAGGTGGGCCATGTCAGACATGGTGAGGCTGGGGGTGAGGAGCAGCTTGTCCAAACAGGGTCAGCTCTCAAGGGGCTCATTCTTCTTTGTGCCCAGACCTCCTAAGGAGACATTCAGCATCAAGATCACCTGGGGAATGCTTCTATCTGCTCTTCTCTGACCTGAAAAATAAAAAAAATACACAGTTGAATAAAGAAGGAAAGTCATGAGGTGCGCTTGAAATTTCCTCCTTCCAAGAATCCCAAACTGATTCCAATCAGCTGCACAAGCCCTGGAGACTTGAAGACCACTGAAGGAAGACAAAGAGTCCTCAAGAGTTTTCTGTATTTTGATAGTCCCCACGGTGGATTTGAGGCTGATTCCAGGACCTCAGGCACTGAGAGAAGGCTGAAGAAGCTGTTCAAGGAGTCAGCAGCAAAACTCCAAGTCCCTTGGAGCATCACTGGGCCCCACTGAGGGCAGGGAGTGCCAAAGGCTCCCCAGGGAGTGCTGAGAGCAGATCCTTGAGGCCAGGATTGCAGGGAGCCACAGGCTCTGAGCAGGGAACTGCAATGCTGAGCAAGGCCTGGGCTGGCTGGGGGAAGCAGAAAGGCCAAGCCCTGAGCCCAGCCTGGGACAGCAGGGCCTGTCCCTCACAGGTGGCTCAGGGCTCTTTGTGGGGCAGTGGGATGTGAGAGGCAGCAAGGACAAATGCCATAAACCTGTGTGACACTGCAGACCCTCATGGAACCAAGGGGCCAGTGGGACACTGTGGGAAGTTGTGGAACCAAGGGGATTATTGTGGCACTGCTGGGGCCATGGAACCAAGGGGCCAGTGGGACACTGTGGGGCCTCATGGAAACAAGAGGCCATTGTGAGGCTGCAGGGCTGGAACACTCCAGAACACTGAAATGCTGGGGGTTACCAAAGTTTCCTCTCCTTGAGTTTGGTGCACAGGAGAAACACCAACCAGATATTCTCAACACGGACAGATGCAAAGTATATTCTTCTTTAAAGAAAGGGACCCACAAGGATCATCAAGTCCAGCTCTGAAGTGAACGGCCCACACAGGGATTGAAGCCACAGCCTCAGCAATACCAGCACCATGCTCTGACCAACTGAGCTAAGAGGTCAAAATGACAAAATTTTGCTGGCAAAATATAGACAATCAAGGAACTTTTGCAAAGGGTTTAATACAACATCCACTTCAACAGAAAACACTTACCGTAGTATTAACTTCATAAACTCAGCCCAATTAACCTAAAAACCTTTAACCCTTAAGATGTTAAGTTACCCAAAAATGTGCCAGGTAAGTAGGATTAGAAGGAGAAGAAATAGGGAACAACAGAAAGACAGAAGATCCATAGAAAGACATGCACATGGGTACCAACTGCTCAGGTTCCAGCATCACCAACAGAGGAACCCCAGCAGAAGGCAGGATCCAGACCCTGGGCTGGCCTCGTGCTCCGGCTTTTAACCCCCTGGGCCTTCATGGGCCCGCCCCTGGGATGGGACTGCCAGTTGCTTGTCCAATCAGAGACAGGGTTAGCACCAGCTGCTAGTGTGTGATTGATTGACAGCTCAGCCAATCAGAGCTGGGTTAGCACTGACCCTGCTGTGTGATTGACAGCTCTGCCAGGCCAGGGCTGGGGGCGGGGCTCTGTCCCACCACAAACCAAGGCCTGACCCGGCCCTGGCCCCACACGGGCATTCTGAGCATCCCAAGGTGTCTCGGGACATGGATCTCATCCAGCCTCTGACAGCGACCACGGTGACACTATGGAACCTCATGGAACCATGGGTCAGTTGTGACAATGCGGGGCAAAGGACACTACGGAACCTCATAGAATCAAAGAGACCGTTGTGCAACTCAGGGGCCCTATGGCAGCAAGGATCAATGATCAAATATTGGGGTCCATAGAAACAAGGAGCCATTGTGACACAGTGGGGCTGCATGGAGCCAATGGACCCTTGTGACTCTGTTGGGTCTCATGAAACCAAGAAGCCATTGTGACATTGCCAGACCTCATGGAATCAAGGAGAATACTGTGACTGTGGGGATCCATGAAATCAAGGGAACATGGAACAAGTCTGCCTGGTTTGGCCTCCTGGGGGCTGTCTGACAGGTGCCACTGAATTAGACATGTCAAGGGCCACTCCCATCTGACCATGAAGCACTGGGGCTCCATGCTTTTCTTCCTGTGGAAAAGAACTGTCTTTCCTGTCTAGGCATCCATGGCCAAAATGGGAATCCTGCATCTAAAATGCCCTATATCCAAGGGTTACTCCCAGACAAAATCTGCCCGTACAGTCAAGTCTGGCCAGCCTTGGCCTCTGGTGGCTGCCTCTCATCTGCCCCTGCTCCACTGGGGCTCACTTGTTTCCTTCCTATGGAGACCATTGTGACACTGCCGGGCATTGTGGAACCAAAGGGCCATGGTGACACTGCAGGCCCTTGTGGAACCTGTTACACTGTAGGAACTTGTGGAACCAAGGGGAACATTGTGACACTGCAGGGTACCATGGATCCAAGGGACCACTGTGACACTGTGGGGCCTTGTGGAACCAAGGACATCCTTGTGGCTCTGTTGGGCCGCATGGTCCCAAGGGGCCAGTGTGAAGCAGCAGGGCTTTGTGGAACCAAGAGGCCATTGCTGCATTTCCGGGCCTCCTGGGGCCAAAGGGCCGTTGTGATCCTGCAGGGCACCGTGGATCCATGGAGAGCATTGTGGCATTGCAAGGCCCCATGGAATCATGGAGACCATTGTGACACTGTGGGGCCTCATGGAATCATGGAGACCATTGTGACCCTGCAGGGCCCCATGGAAGGAAGGGGCCATTGTGACACTGTGGGAACTTGTGGAACCAAGGGAATCATTGTTGCACTACTGGGCCCCAATGGAACCAAGGGGCCATTGGACACAGCGAGACTTCATGGAACCCAAAGGCCATTATCACACTGTGGGGCCTTGTGGAAACATGGAGACCATTAGGATCCTTAAGGACTTGCGTAACCAAGGGGCCATTATGACACCTTAGGGCATCATGGGAGCAAGGAGCCATTGTGACACTGCAGGGCCCTGTGGAACCAAGGGAACATGAAACAGCTGTGGCTGCCTTGGCCTCCCAGGGGCCACCTGACAGGTCTGGCTGACCTTGGAATGTGGAAGGCCACTCCCATCTGCCCCTGAAACACTGGGGCTCTGGGCTTTTCTTTTTATGGAAAAGAACTGTCCATTCTTTCCAGGCATCCATGGCCAAAATTTAGAATTCCACCTTCAAATTTCTGTGTATGAAAGGATTGCTGCCAGACAAAAGCTGCCAGGACAGACAAATCTGGCTGGTCTTTGACTCCTGAGTGCCAGTACTCACCTGTTTTCCAAACACTGGAAAGGGCTCTGTGCTTTTCCTTTTATGGAAAAAATCATCCTTCTCCAGGCACAAATGACTGAAATTAGGACTCCACATTCATAATTTCAAATATCCAAGGGTTGCTCCAAGCAAACCTGCCAGGACAGACAGGTCAGGCTTGCCTTGGCCTCTGGTGGCTGCCGTTCATCAGCTCCTGAAACACAAGGGCTCCGTGGTTTCCTTCCTATGGAGACCAATGTGACACTTGGGAGCCTTGTGAAATGCAGGGGCCATTGTGACACTGCGGAGCACCATGGATCCAAGGGACCATTGTGACACTGTGGGGCTTCGTGGAACCAAGGACATCATTGTGGCTCTGTTAGGCTGCATGGTCCCAAGGGGCCAGAGGAAAGCAGCGGTGTGGGAGTTAGCCCAGCTGTAACTCAGAGTCAGACAGATTTTACCTCGGAAGAATTGGGCATGAGTTTCAAGCCCTGGGAATCATTTGTTTAACTTAGGGTGAGCTTGAGAGTTCCCCCATAAGCCTTTAGTGTTGGTATGCTAACTTGTCCAAGTTCTCCTCCCCTATTGGTTACTAGTTTCCCCTATAGGGTTATTGTTCTAGAGTGTTCTACCCCCAAGTGTCTATGTTGTTACTTCCCCTTTGTCTCGGGTCTTAGGATCCTGCCCCTCCTACTGTTCTCGACTTCTCCATGTTTATTGTTTTTCGCTCTGTTATTAAAGTTCCTTTTAAGCAACTCCATTGATCCTGCTCCTTTTCATTTTCCCCACCCTTGCCCTGAAGTCAAGGAACCAGAGAGGTTCGTCACAGCCCCTTCGTTGTGACATTTGGCGCCCAAACAGGGACCATGACACTCAGGGCTCCCTGTGTCAGTCACGTCAGCTGGGGTTAGCTGATGGATAGGCCAGGGCTCCCTGGGATTTTGGATTGTGCCAGGCCCGGCGGATTCATCGTTGCTTCAAGGGACCTTGCCCAGAATCAGCAGGGACAACAACGGTTTCACCTGCATAGGATTGCAGGTGGTTTTGGGAAAATGCAAGATATTTATTGCCCTTTTTGCCACTGTGTTTTTACAGTATGAACCCATGTCCCATAATTGATTTGGGGTGTTCGGTGGCTGCTCCTCCTCAGGTGGACACAGAGAAAAATGGGCAGCCCAATGTCCAAAGTAGAAAGGAGCGTATATGGATACTTTAATTCTCACTGATCATGACCAAATATTTTCAAAGAACAAATTAAAATCAAATGTGAGGTGGATCATTAAAAATTTTCCAGACACCTCTGCTGACGAAATCCATACCATTGAATTTTGGGACTCAGCGGGAGTTAAATTGTACAACCTTTCGATCAAAAGGGACCCCATTGCACCCTGCATGCTCCCCATCTTCTACACCACCATTCACCAGCAAGCAGCGAGTTGAAAAGTCAATCCATTGTCACTCCTAACCCAGGAGCTCCCCTCAAACCTGCCTTTCTCAGACCTTCCACGATGGTCCAAGATTGCAATGGCCATGCTGTCTTGGAGCATCATGCCCTGGAGACTCAAGACAGAAGGAGCCTGAATGTGGCTCGGGAGCCCGACCATCCTCCCTCCATCTTGGCTCCTCCACTTCCTGCTACCACAGCCTTCTCTTCCGCCCTGAATGAACCTCCAGACTCCACCCCCACAACTGCGGGACACGCCCCCACTGTCAATCATTCCACCTTCACCCTGGGCCATGCCTCCAGAACTCCACCCCAGAAGTCCGCCATCCTAAATCAAGGAACTTCCTCCCCAACACCTGACAAAATGACGCCCTTTGCCTCACCCTCCAGCAAAAATATAACCCCATGGTCAAAGATACTAACCCCAACTGTCACACTATTTCTAATATGAATGTTTTTGCTCCAAGTTATTCTTCCTCCCCAGAAGACAGTTTGGATTCCCCAGAGCCACCTTGCCCCTCAGCCCCTGAAGATCCCTAGGAAAGGATCCAGAAAAAAGCAGTTAAGGAAGGAGACTGGCAAATAGTCTCGAAACTCCTTGTCGCCCACATATGTTATGAAAGAAGGGGGCAAATCCCAGGTATCAGCCATTGGTTTATGGGGAAATCAAGGATCTGTGTAGGGCAGCTAAAGACCATAGGAAGGACTTACCTTGTTTTAATGGCCTAATGAGGGCCATGTTTACAGCACATGTCTTAACCCCCTATGATTTAAAATATATCATGACCATGTTGGTGTCACCTACAGAATACACCCTGTGGGAAGGGGGATGGAAGTGTTTACTAAATCAATTAATAGCAGACTATGCTAATAATGAGGCAAGGGCAGAATTGACAAACAACCATCTAGCTGGAGAAGGACAACACAGCCTACCAGATGATCAAGCAGCAGGTATCCCCAGAGAAGTATTGGATGATATCAAAGAGATGGCTTTGAAAGCTTTAATCCAGGTATCAGATGGTAGCACCCCCAGTTTGGACTACCTTGGGTGGCTGCAGCTAAAGTTTTAGGGCAATCAGACCATCCTGGGTGCCTGTTAAGTAAGCAAACCAATGCTGCCTCCCTCACATTGAGTGGCTGCTCTCAGACACAGAGACCATCAGACACGCCACCTTGCAGAACAGCGATAGAGTTTTTACTCTGGGCACATGGGCATGGCTGTGTAGACTCTGAGGGCATGTGCTGCATGAACCTCTCCAGCCACAGCGAGTCAATCCACAAGAGCATTCAGGTACCGAAGGAAGGGTTCAAGAAGCTTCAAGTGGAAAACAAAGACTGGGTCAATAAACTCTTCCAATCCAAGGGACTAAAGGGTTGGGTGATGTCTAGCTAAAACAGGACTATTAAATCTCTTAGTGGTTTTTGTTGTATTGTTAATTGTCCCATGTTTGTTTGCATGCTTTAAGAAAGTCTTACAAAATTCTTTCAGTTCCATCTTTGTTGTAAAAGAGAAAGGGGGAAGATACCCAACACAGGCTCCTCATGGAGTCCTTGGAGGAGAGAATTGGAGGCCAGGAAGGCACAAAAACCTCTCAGAGACTCAGTGTGGGAAGGAAAATCCTTGAAAGTACCTAAAAGTATTCTTAAATCCATAAAATACCTAAAAATCCTTGAGTATCTCAAGGCATTAATGAGCCCCACTGAGTGTCAGTACAAAGTTCTCAAGGGACTCGTTAAAGCAGATAATTGGGGCCATGATATTGCACAAACCTCTCACAGAGTCTGTATCAAAAGGGAAACACCAAGTACCTTAAAATAACTGAAGTACCCAGAAGCATTAATGAGCCCCACTGAGTGTTGTTACTGACAAAGCCTCTCCAGGGACTTGTTAAAGCAGATAATTGGAGGCCATGATTGCACAAACCTCTCAGAGACTCCAAGGCAAAAGCCAAAGCCAAAGCCCTTTGAAAAACCTGCAGTCCCTGCAGGGAGCATGAAGGAGCCCCCAGGGCCACTGCTGAGCAAGGCTCCCCAGGGACTCCTTGCAGCAGATCCTTGAGGCCACTGGGATGTGGGCTAGGGGGGGATGCTGAGGGCAGCACAAGGGGCTGACAGTGCCCAGCCTGGCTGGGGCTGTGCCAGGAGGCCCCAGGGCCTCAGGACAAGGTGTCTCCTCCCAGCCCTTGGTGGCACAGACCCTGCTGTGCCCCAGGGCACCAAGACTTGGCTTCTCTTTGTCCCCACCTGTCAGCACTGCCTGCAGTTCTCTGCTCTGCCTGGGGCCTGGGGACACTTGCTCAGTCGTGTCCCTCTCTGGGACCCATTAAAAGTCCAAGAAAGTTTGGAGTTGGATTCTGCCTTGGAGTTCTGGACAGGTTTCTTCAGCTCCCTCTCAGGGACTGATGTTCAGGGCCTGAGCACAAAGCCCCAGAGGCTGATTAAAGTCCTTGTGCTGTGTCTGTGCTGCTGAGCTGGGCTGGGCTCCTGGCCCAGAGGCAGCTCCTGGTCACCAAGAAGAGTTTCAAAAGCACATTTCTCTGGATGAGCAGCTCTTGTGCCAGCCCAGCAGGGCTGGGGCACTGCCTGCAGCCAGCCCGGGCACAGCCCAGAGGCACAGAGAGCTTCAATCAGTCAGGGCTGGGAAGGGGCTGAGAAGTGCCTGGGGCACAATCACTGCCAGCCCTTGGCACAGGAACCTCTGGCTGCAGGACAGTGCAGCTGCAGCTCCTGGAGCCATCTCCTGCAGCTGGAACATGCCAATGCCTGCAGAGCCTGTGAGTACATTCTCTGCTTGTCTCTTGTGCAGAGCAGCCAGGGGTGCCCAGGGCTGTCCTGCAGAGCAGGGTCCTGCAGTCCAGGGCGCTGTGCTGGGGCAGGGACTCTGCTGCCTGCCAGGGACAGCTCTCAGCCAGCCCTGGCAGCTGCTCCCAGCACTGGGGAGAAGCTCTGGGGGGAAGGAGCCACCCTGAGCAGGGCAGGGGCTGAGAGGGGCTGGGTGGGGCAGGGCTGCTCCCAGCTCCAGACCAGCCTGGGCACAGCTCCAGAGGACACTTCCCAAAGAAGGTAAGCCTGGGATTGCTGGAAAGATCACGAGCTTTCCTGAGAGTGATTTCCATTTCCTTCTTGGAGAAGGATGGGAAAGTTGGGGTGATGAGAAAAGGATTTTTGCTTTTTAAATATTTTTATATATTCATAGATTTGTTAATTACTGTTATATAGTTATAAAACTATAATCCTTACTTAAATCTATTAAACTCTTAACTAACTCTATTAAAGTACTATTATATACTTATATAACTTTAATCCTTAATTTAGTCTAGTATGTTTCCTTACCTCTCTCTTAGATTTTAGAACAATAACCTGACTGTCTAAATACAGTCCTGAAATACTGTATGGTCTTATTCTCTTATATAGTCCTGAAATATTGTATGGTCTTATAGGAAGAGGACCTATAGGAACATTTTGGTTTTTAACCAGAATCTGAGCAGTCATTACAAAAAGTGAAGGCAAAGAAGCCCTTGCACCTACTCCAAAGGTTTGAGCCAGGGGTGTGTAACTGGGGCAACTGAATCTCCTATTGGATGTTCCTGTTAAATTTCCTAATTAATCAACCTTAATAAATTGCTGAAATCAGGGGCCAGGTGTGCCCCATCCCCACTGGGACACCTGGAAGCTTCCAATTAATATCTGGTTTTTACTTTACTGTTCTAACACTGTTGCAAGGGGATTTTTTTCTCTTTTGATTTTAAAAAACAAGGGGATGAGAGAAGCAGAACAGGAATTGTAATCCCAGAATGACAGAACATTCTGAGTTGAAAGGGACACAGCAGAATCATCAAAGTAATGTTTGAACTTTTACAGAGACTGCAGAACTGTAAATTGAGTTGATCAGTGTCTCTGCTGGGAGCCTCCCAAAGGGCCCTCAGCCACTCCTCAGCCCTGCACAGCAGCAGCATCACCTTTGCAGGGCCCAGCAGGGCTCTCCTGAGCTGCCCTTGCCCAGCTGCACACAGAGCCTGCCCCAGCCAGGGCCCTGCATACAGGCAGGTTTCTGTAGGGCCCCAGCCAGGGCACACAGGCTGGGATGGGCTCTGTGAGCGCTGGCAGGGACAAGGCTCCTCTCAGGAGGGAATGTCCAGGCCCAGGGAGATGCTCAGGGAAGCAGAGGGGGCTGAAGAGAGCAGGGCTGGGGCAGGAGGGCACTGTTGGTGTGTGGGAGGTGCCGGGCACAGCTGGGCACGGGAACACTGTCCTGAGTGCCCGGCTGTCTCTGCCCTGTCCTCTCAGGCACAGCACCACAACATCTGCTCTTGGTTCTGCCCTGCCCTGACATTGGCACTGTAATCTGCTGCTCTCAAGGAGGCTCTGGCATCTGCAGCAGCTGAGTCAGGCACTGCCCTTGGCATTCCTGCCTGGCAGGGCTGTCCATGGGAATGGGGTGTCCAAGCTTCCCTGGCACCTGTGGGGCTGTGGGCAAAGCAGTCCATGGCAAAGGGGAATGAGCTGAGCCCCCTCCCTGAGATCCCATCATGGGCACAGCCAGGGATCTCCTTGCTGTGCCCTGCCAGGCTCTGAGCTGCCCTCCTGGGTGCAAATCTGTGCCAGAGCCTCTGGGAGTTCCCTGAATGTCCCATGGGGAAGGGCAGAGCTGCCACAGCTGAGGAAATGCTGCTGGGTTTGCCCAGGGAGCCGTGAGTGTCCTTGGCACAAGGGGGTGCTGAGACCTTGCCCAGAGACCTTGAGAGAGGGTGAGACATTTAGGGATCCCTCTGCTCTGGGCAGGGTCTGGTTTATCGCAGGGTGACCCAGGAGTGTGATTGTGCTCTGATTGCAGCCAAAGGTGCAAAGCCAGGGCAGCTGGGAACAAGCCCATCCAGCCCCTCACCTTCCCTCAGCCACAGGGAATCCTTTGCCTCTCCCATCTCTCAGTGGCAAGCTCTGAGTGCAGCAGAAATGCTGGGGATTTGTGACCTCAGAGAGCCTGGAAAAATGTGGGGGTAGGAAAAATTACTTAAACCAGCTCCTGCCATCCATGTCTTATAGAACAGGGAATGCAGATGCTACCAAGACTTTCTGCATTAGGAGTGATTCCCCTGACAAATCCTGGATATCCAGCCTTGTTTCTCTGCCAAATGGCCACAAACCCAGGGCAGTGGGGCAGGGATGGCTCCTCAAGAGCCCCCACGCACAGGCCTGGCTGCTCCTGGCACACTCAGCCAGCACAACTGGAGCTCAGGAAGGGACCTGGGTGAAGGTTTTCCCAGAGCAGGAGCAAGGCTGGGTGAGTCCCAGTGGGACAGTCTGCAGGGAATGGCCCAGGTTTGGCTCAAATCAGCCTCTCCTGACTTGTCACTGTCCTTTTTCCATGAACAGGTGCACATGTGCAGCCCCAGCAAATGTCGAACAGCAGCTCCATCAGGCACTTCCTCCTGCTGGCATTGGCAGACACGCGGCAGCTGCAGCTCCTGCACTTCTGCCTCTTGCTGGGCATCTCCCTGGCTGCCCTCCTGGGCAACGGCCTCATCATCAGCGCCGTAGCCTGCGGCCACCACCTGCACACGCCCATGTTCTTCTTCCTGCTCAACCTGGCCCTCGCTGACCTGGGCTCCATCTGCACCACTGTCCCCAAAGCCATGCACAATTCCCTCTGGGACACCAGGGACATCTCCTACAAAGGATGTGCTGCCCAAATATTTTTCTTTCTCTTCTTCATGGGAGCAGAGCTTTCCCTCCTGACCATCATGTGCTACAACTGCTACGTGTCCATCTGCAAACCCCTGCACTACGGGACCCTCCTGGGCAGCAGAGCTTGTGCCCACATGGCAGCAGCTGCCTGGGCCAGTGCCTTTCTCAATGCTCTCATGCACACAGCCAATACATTTTCCCTGCCCCTGTGCCATGGCAATGCCCTGGGCCAGTTCTTCTGTGAAATCCCCACAATACTCAAGCTCTCCTGCTCAAATTCCTACCTCAGGGAATTTGGGCTCATTGTGGTTAGCCTTTGTTTATCATTTGGTTGTTTTGTGTTCATTGTTTTCTCCTATGTGCAGATCTTCAGGGCTGTGCTGAGGATCCCCTCTGAGCAGGGACGGCACAAAGCCTTTTCCACCTGCCTCCCTCACCTCACTGTGGTGTCCTTGTTTATCAGCACTGCCACATTTTCTCACCTGAAGCCCCCCTCCATGTCCTCCCCATCCCTGGATCTGGCCTTGTCAGTTCTGTACTCGGTGGTGCCTCCAGCCCTGAACCCCCTCATCTACAGCCTGAGGAACCAGGAGCTCAAGGCTGCAGTGAGGAGACTGATGTCTGGATGCTTTAGGAAATAGTAAACTGCTTGCCAATTTCTGCAAATTAATTATAATGAAAGTCATATATGATGCTTCGTGTTGGTTTGGATTTGGGGTCTTTTTTCCCTTGTTTTAATTATTCATATTATCCACAAACAAATATCAATGTTTGTGCCATTTCTCATTTTGTTTCTCTCCAACATGCCTGTGGCCACAGACTGTGTCAATGAAGGGCTGTGCTCACAGTGACTTTAAAGGAACTAAAGGATCTGCCAGCAGAGTTTTCTGCAGAGATGCCCTTTTGTTGCCTTCTCTGGAGCTGCAGCAGCAATGTCTGTGTGCAGAGCTGGGGCAGATCAGTGCTGGCCCAGCAGTTGTGCCCAGCAGCAGCAGCAGCACTTGGTGTTGCCAGTGCTGCTGCTGTGGCCCTGCCCCGCTGCCCTGGTGGCCCTGGTGTTGCTGCAGGGCCTGAGTGCTCTCGGGGCCGGGCACAGCCCTGGGGGTGGCAGTGCTGGGGCTGCAGCAGGGACCGGCCATGTAATATAAATGACCTTTGATAATTCTTTTGGGTTTGGTTGTGGGTGTGTTCTTTTTTTCCCCATGTTTCAGTTTTAAATATTGTCCACAAAGAAAAGACATTGGTTTTGCCATTTCTCATTTTGTTCCTCTCCATCTTCCCTGTGGCCACAGATTGTGTCAGTGAGGGGCTGCACTCCTTGTGGCTTTAAAGGAACTAAAGGAACTCCCAGCAGAGTTTTCTGCAGAGATGCCCTTGTGTTCCCTTCTCTGGAGCTGCAGCAGCAATGTCTGTGTGCAGAGCTGGGGGCAGACCAGTGCTGGCCCAGCAGCTCTGCTCCTGCTGGCCACACCATTCCTGATCCAGGCCAGGAGTCATTGGCCTTCTTGGCCACCTGGGCACACTGCTGCCTCATGTCCAGCCTGCTGTCCATCAGTCCCTGCGGGTCCCTTTCTGCCTGGCTGCTCTGCAGCCACTCTGTCCCCAGCCTGTAGCACTGGGGCCAAATATGAGGGCCTGGCCCTTGGATTTGTTAAACCTCACCTTGTTGGATTCATCCCCTGGATCCAGCCTCTCCAAGTCACTGTGCATAGCCCTCCTACCCTCCAGCAGATCAACACTCCCATCCAGCTTGGTGACATTTGCGATGATGTCCTTGATTCCATGGGGCCCGTCAGTGTCACAATGGCCTCTTGGTTACACCAGGCCCTGCACTGTCACAATGGTACCCTTGGTTCCATGGGGCCCCAGAGTGTCACAATGGCCCCATGGTCACAGGAGGTCCCACACTGTCACCATGGTCTCTGGGGTTCCACAAGTCCCCTCAGTGTCACAATGGACTCCTTGTTTCCACAAGGCCACACAGTGTCACAACATTCTTCCGGATCCCTTGAGGCCCCATCGTGTCACAGTGGCCCCTTGGTTACACAGGATCCTGCAGTGTCACAATGTCCCCTTGGTGCCATGAGGCCCCGCAGTGTCAGAACGGCCCCTTGGTTCCACTGGGCCCTGCAGTCTCCCAATGGTCTCCTTGGTTTTGCAGTGTCAAAATGGTGAAACCCCTTGGTTACACGAGGCCCTGCAGTGTCACAATGGCCCCAGAGTTTCCCAATCATCACAGAATGACAGACTCAAATAGGCTGGAAAAGGCCTTTGGGATCATCAAGTCCAACCAATGCCCCAATACTGCCTTGTCAGCCAGACCATGCCACTGAGTGCCACTGGAGAGGGACAGTGACTCTGCCACCTCCCCCCTGGCCAGCCCATTCCAGTTCCCACTCACCCTTTCTGTGAAGAACTCCTTCCTATTGTCCAGCCTTAGCCTCCCCTGGTGCAGCTTAAGGCTGGGTCTTCTTGTCCTGCCCTCCAGCAGATCCACACTCACACCAGCTTGGTGCCATCTGCAGTTTGTGAATGCTGGACTCAATCCCCTCACCCAGATCATCAGTGAAGATATTAAACAGGACTGGGCCCAGCACAGATCCCTGGAGACAGCACCAGTGCCTGGACACCAGCTGGGTGCAGCCCCATCCCCACCACTCTCTGGGCCCAGCCTCCAGCCAGCTCTTAAATCTCCCAGCCAGGAGGGAACCTGCCCAAGCCGTGGGCTGCAGCTTTTCCAGGGAATGCTGTCAGAGACAGAGTCAAAGGCTCTGCTGGGGTCCAGGCACACAACATCCACAGCCTTTCCCACATCCACAGGTGGGTCACCTGGGCATAAAAGGAGACCAGGTTGGTCAGGCAGGACCTGCCAGCCCTAAATCCACGCTGGCTGGCTCTGATCCCTGGGCCATCCTGTGGGTGCCCTGTGATGGCACTCAAGGTGATCTGTTCCAGAACCTTGCCAGGCACCCAGGTCAGGCTGACAGGCCTGGAGTTCCCCAGCTCCTCCTTCCAGCCCTTCCTGGGGATGGGCTCACACTGGCACCTCCAGTGCTCTGGGACCTCCCTGCTGAGCCAGGACTGATGGTAAATGATGGAGAGCAGCTTGGGGAGCTCATCCACAGCTCCCTCATCCCCCTAGGATGGATCCCATCGGCTCCCAGAGACACCTGTGAGCATCTGAGTGGCTCAGCAGGTCAGCAGCTGCTTCCTCCTGGATTCCAGGGGGCTGTTCTGCTCCCTGTGCCCATCTACCAGCTCAGGAGAACACTTGTCCTGAGGACAACCTGTCCAAATATTGAAAATGGAGACAGACAAGGTGTTAAACTGTTCAGACGTTTCTTTAGTTACTCTATTCTCCACTGCATCCAATAAAGAGTAGAAGTTCTCTTTATCTGGTGTTTTGCTACTAATTTATTTATAGAAACATTTCCTATTATTTCTCACACAAGTGGCCAGATTAAGCTCTAATTGGGCTTTCACCTCTTTCGTCTTCTTTCTGCATAACCTAACAACATCCTTAAACACTTCCTGAGTTGCCTGTTTCTCTTTTCAAAATTATGCATCCTCTTTTTTCCCTTAAGTTCCCACAAAAGCTCCATGGGCAGCCAGGCCAGTCATTTTCCTCTGTAGCTCATCTTTTACCACACTGGGACAGGCTGCTCCTTCCCCCTTGAGATTACTTTCTTGAAATGTGTCCATCCTTCCTGGACCCCTTTGATTTTAAGGGCTCCTTCTCTTTAAAAAATCAGTACCTGATTCAGTACTCCCCAAATCAGCATCCTAAACAGGCCAAAGTCTGCCCTGACTATTCCAGTGTAGTTTTGTTGCTGCCCCTCCTTCTTTCACAGAACATTGAAAACTTGATTATTTCATGGTCACTGTGCCCCAGGCAGCCTCTGAGCCCCACATCTGCCCCCAGCCCTTCTCTGTCTGTGAACAGCAGCAGACAGAGCTTTCCTTGGCAGTGGGAGTGTTACCAACAATTCAGTGAAAGAGAAAACTCTTTTTAGCCCCAATGTAGCATTAAGAAGCAGCATTCTTTATTCAGATGGATGCACAGGGGAGAGCTCCTCCCAAAGCTGTGCATGCTGAGTACAGGAAAGTTTCTGTTTATTTTCTGTATTTTGCTCACATATTCATTGACTGTCTTGGACTAAACACACATATGATAATCATTTCCCCAAAATCATTAGCATATTTCCTCGCCCCTTTACCCATGTGTTCTTCTTTCCTGGGGGGTCTCTCTGGTGGTCCCTGGTGGTCGTGGACCCCAATGTTCCAGTGGGGCTGGCTGAGCTGGCAGGACCCTGAGGCTGCTGAACTTCCAGTTCCCCTTCTCACACAATGGGCCTTGTGTGGTTTCCATAGGCCTGGGGATGTGGAGAACAAGCTCCAGGTGTCAGCTCACCTGGTGTAGGCAATTGATTATCTGGTAACATGAGGTCACAGAGTGGGCTATGACATCACAAAGTGGGTTATGTGAGGTCATTGATCAGTTATGACATCACAGAGCCAACTGTGCCATCACAGAGCCAGCTGTGACATCACAGAGCAGACTATGACATCACAGACTTGGCTGTGACATCAGAGACCAGCAGTGTGACATTAGAGAAGGGGCTGTGACATCCCAGAGGGGCTGTGTGACATCCCAGCAGGGCTGTGTCAGGTCACTGGGTTGCTCACTCCGCCCCAGCTCCCCCTCACAGTTTCTCCCAACAAGTCCAATGCTGTTCATGCCCAGCGGGGTCCCTGTCCCCCAGGATCCCCCCGGCCCACCTGGAGCCACAGCCCCCACCAAAGGATGTTCCACAGGATCCACCCCAGAGCCTGACATGGGGACAAGGGGCCAGGGCTGTGTGACCAGGACATCAAGGACGGGGATTATCCAGGTCACTGTGGCCTGGGTTGGGTTGCCCAGGGCAGGAAAGATGTCTGGCAGCTGGAGCAGGGTCTGGGAAGGGCCTCCAAGGTGGGGCTGGAGCCCTTGGGCTGTGAGCAGAGGCTGAGGGAGCTGGGCTTGTCCAGCCCAGAGCAGGGAAGGCCGAGGGGCTCCTCATCCCAGCCTGGCAGTGCCAGCGAGGAGGGGATGGAGAACACAGAGCCAGGCTCTTCACCGGGGGCCTGGTGGGAGACAAAAGCCAATGGGTGGAAGGGGAAAGAGGGGAGATCAGCCAGGACAGGAGGAGCTGAAATGAGTCAGGCTGGTTTCAGCATTTCCTCAGCACCAAGAGCAGCCTGACCTCCCTTCTCCACCCACCACCGACAGCTTTGCAAATCAGGAATTGTTCTGAGCTGTTTTGCCCCCACTCCAGGATGATCATCCTGATACAAGAACTTAATTGTGTTTTTATCTATCACAGAACCACATTTGTGTGAAATTATTGTTTGAATGAAAATGTGGATGGAGGACACATCAGACACCGCTGGGACTTTGCATGTAGCTCAGGGAAGAGTGAGATTGTTATTAAATTGTGTCCTGTTCAGCCATGGTCTGTTGGCCATGAGGAGAAGCTTTCTATGCCTCTGAGTCTCACCAGTTCCTGACCCCCAAAGGACACAAACCTGATGAGTTGTGGTTCCTGCTCCAGTGGTGGCACTTGGACCTCCCTCCATCCCCAGAGCAGAGCTCCCTTGTCCCAGAGAGTCCCTGGCAATGCAGGGATGAAGGAAACAGGACAGGCTGTGGGGATCAGGGACAGGGCATGGCCAGGGATTTGGGGTGGTTGTGAGCCCAGGGCAGGACCCAGCGCTTGGCCTTGGTGAAACTCATCCTATTGTTTTGGGCCCATGGCTCCAGCCTGTCCAGATCCCTCTGCTGAGCTTCCTGCCCTCCAGCACAGCCACACTCCCACCCAGCTTGGGCTCACCTGGGAACTGACTGAGGGTGCCCTTGATGGCCTTGTCCAGATCAGCAATTAAGAGAATGAACTGACCTAGCCCAAATCCTGAGGCCTGGGGACACCCCTGGATGCGACTCCATTCCTCAGCTTCTCTCTGAGTGCCAGGGGTTGATTGAGGGAAGTCCTGGGGTGTGGGTAGGGACAAAGTGTGATTGTCTGCCATGAAGGGTCTTCATTTTCAAATCTGTTGAAACTGCATTAGGAGGTGCTGGCAGTCACTATCAAGTGCACAATGTTGATATCTATCTATAAACAGGAAAAGAACACTTAAACGAGCAAAACAATTCTCTCTGCATTGTTTTCAATATAGTATATTCACTTTGAATACAATTCTGAAATATGTCTAATTAACTAGAGAAGAATTGAAAACTTCAATTATTCCCATGGGCTTTTCTTGTTTGGGGGTTTCAAACAAATGTTTATGAGCGTTTGTCACTGAATTCCTCAACTGAAGAGCTCAAGAAGAAAGTGGCCTCTGGAGTAATAAAATTCATCATCAACCTCCAAGTGGTTGAGGATCCATCCCTATCAGAGCAGCAGTGGACAGAAATGGGCACAGCTTTGTGGCTGCCTCAGCTTTGGCATGGGCCCTGGGCTTGAAGCAGGAGCAGCTCTTGAGGGCCCCAAGGCCGGGGCTCTTGTGCTGCCCTGGGCAGATGGGATGGCAGCAGGGGCTGCAGAGCTCTCAGCACCTCAGGCCGAGGGGAGCAGGGCAGCCAGGGAGCCTCCTTTGGCCTTGGCCAAGCACCTTCCCCCATGGCTGGGGCTGAGTCCTGTGGCAGCTGCAGCTGCTGCTGTGCCCTTGGCAGGGGCTGAGGCCGTGGGGCCAGTGCCCAGAGCAGCCTGGGCTGAGCAGAGCTGTGGGGCCAGAGCCGGCTGGGCTGGGCTGGGCTCAGAGAGGCCCTTGCTGCTGCCCAGAGCTCAGGGCAGCTGGCAGAGCTTGCAGGGAGCTGGGCTGGGCTCCGAGAGCCTGGCCCAGAAACCATCAGTGTCCATCTCAGCCTGGCTGAGCGTGCAGGGGCAGGACTCAGGCCAGGCCTTGTGGGGCAGGGCCAGTGCCTGTGCAAGGCATTGCAAACAGGCAAGTGGCCCAGAGAGGAGGCTGCTCTGTGCCCTTGGTGGCATGGACAGAGCAGGGAGGGGGCCCAGGACATTTGTCAGCGCCAGCTTCTGTGCCCAGCCCTTGGCAGCCCTGGCTGCTGAGCCCAGCTTTGGCCTGGGCTGGGTTTGGCTGTGGCCCAGCTCCATCCTCCTGTGGGGCTCAGGGCCTGTTCCCGGCCATGGCCAGCCCTGGCTGCCTCTCTGCTGGCCCAGAGGCCGGCAGAGCCCGGGGCAGGGCTGTCTGTGCAGCCCCACAGGGGCCAGGGGCTCTGCAGGAGCTGGCAGAGGCTGCCCAGCAGGGAGGCCATGGGGCACAGAGCCCCAAGGCTGCCGTGGGCACCACGGCACAGGGGCCGCTCCCAGCCGCAATGCTCCTGGCCTGGGCTGGGCCTGCACAGGGGCTGGGCCATCATGGCTGGGCCAGCACAGGACCACAAAGGGGCCACGCAGCCGCTCACGGGGCTGACAGCAAGGCCAGGCACACACAAGCAATTGCTGAGCATGGCCTGCGCTGGCCAGGCCTGACTGTGCCAAAGGCAGAGCTCAGCTGCCCTTGGGGCTGCAGCAACACTCGCGAGCCCAAAGAGCCTCCATGGCTGGGCTGGAGACCAAGGCTGCAGGAGGGAAATGCAGGGCTGCTGTGGAATGGGGAGGCCATTGAATTCCAGCACACACCTCAGCTCTCTGATGATCCCAGCACCATGCTGGGCCCTGTTTCAGATTGGAGCAGAGAAGATGTTGATGGGACAGGAGCCCTGCGGGGCTGTCAGGGACCTGCAGCTTGCAAGGTGCTCTGCTCTCTCTCAGGTGCTCTGGGAGAGATCCAATCCCAGCTGGGCACCTCAGGGCACAAGTGGCACTGCCTGTTCATGGGCACACAGCTAATGTCTTCCTGGAAAGGGGCACAGGTTTCAATACCTTTTAGTTTTATAATATACAAGCAAATCTTTATTATCTGGGTCACTTGAGTACTTTTAAGAAACAGCAAACTTTTCCAGCAGGAACAGGAATTTCCTGGATCTACTGGATTCTCCTACTGATGGGAGAAGAATTACTCATCTTCCCCTCTACCTTTGCCACTGACATTCACTCTAATATTTAATGGCCCTACCTCCTTCATGTGTTTTTTGCTCTCCTTTTTAAATGTCCATGTCTAAGAATATCTCTTCATTTAGAGCAACTGGATCTATGTCCTTTCCGTCACTCCCAGATTTTCTCATCCAGATGCTCTCTGGTCATTCAAGTGCCTCTGAAATGACTGGTTTCATGCTTTGAGCTTCAGCTAGTTGACAATCTTTCTCAAGTTCAAATATATACCACATTAGTGGTATATATTTGAACTACACATATTATATATACAACTCCACATTACATATAAACATCCTAATTGTGTTTATATGTATCACAGAATTACCTTCGCTTATGTCTCTGTCTAAAACTATTCCTGTAAGAAATCCTTTGGGGATGGTGGACATGTCAGATGCTGCTGGGACATCACAGAGAGCTGAGGGAAGAGCTGTGATGGTTCTTAAACTGTTCAAATGTTCAACTTGTGTTTGTTGGCAAGAAACCTTTCTGTGCCTCTGAGTGTCACCAGGCCCTGAGCCCAAAGGACACAAACCTGATGAGTTGTGGTTCCCACTGCAGGGGCTGCACTTGGACCTTGGCTCTGCACAGGAGAGCTCTTCATCCCCTTTCTTTCTTTTCTTCCCTCTGGGCATGGAGGGAGCTCCTGACTTCAGCCTGTGACTCGTGTGTGCAAAGAGCAAATCTGGGCAGAATCGGGGCAGGGAGGGTTTGGGGGGATCTTGGGATCTGTGCTGGGCACAGAAGGTGTTTTCCATTGCTCTGAGACTGTCTGCTGTGCAAAGTGGATTTATTATTTGGCTGAGGACTGACTTTGGCATTGGATGGAGCTGTGCCTTCCCTTGGCTTTGTTGGCTGACAAGAAATGAGCATCCCTCTGTGTCTCGAGCAGCTCCTTCTGCAAGGAAAGAAGGTGGGAATTGGAGCCAAGGAGCTGAAAGCTGCAGGTGCAGCCTGGGCTGGAGGGAGCTCAGATTTGCACAAGGCTGCTCTGAGTGCCAGGGCTTGGATGGGGGAAATGGTGGGCTGGGTTAGGGTTAGGGTTAGGGGGGTAGGGACAGAGTCTGATTGATTGTCAGCCATGAAGGGTCTTGATTTTCATATCTATTCAAACTGCATGAGGAGGTACTTGGATTCAGTGTCAATTGGAGATTGCACATATGATTGAATTAACAAGAAAACAAATCTAAACAGGACCTAAAAACTCTTTTCTCGCTGTCTTTTTAAATATCATGTATTCAGTTTGAATACACTACTGAGATCTAATTAACCACAAAGGATTTGAAAATTAAAATCAAATGATTCCCAGAGGCTTGGCTTGTTAAGGTGTTCTGAATGTTCATGAGCCCTGGGACACTGAATTCCTGCACTCAAGAGCTGAAGGCTGAACAAGCCTCTGGAGCAGTGACATTCAGCAGCAGCAGCCTCCAAGTTGCTGAGGATGTCAGCAGCCCCCAGTGAGGCCATCCCTGCCCAGAGACCGTGGGGGAATGGGCAGACAAGGAGAGCGTGCCTGGGGCTGGGGCAGCACAACTCAGAGGCACCAGCGGCTCCAGCTGGGCAATGGAGTGTGGAATGTGGCTGGGAAAGCCCTGCCTGGGCTGGGCCAAGCAGGACACACAAGCCCTGACTCCCATCCCCCAAACAACTCTCTCAAGGAGACATTTAAAAGGAATTACAATTGTTGGTGTACTCTGAATTGGACTCCCTGGGGAAATACCAACAAGAGCTTCTCAGGAGCTTAAAAGAACAAAACAGCCTTTACTGGCAAC
Organism: Agelaius phoeniceus; assembly: GCF_051311805.1. Taxonomy (NCBI): domain Eukaryota; kingdom Metazoa; phylum Chordata; class Aves; order Passeriformes; family Icteridae; genus Agelaius; species Agelaius phoeniceus. The sequence continues at coordinate 542,656 of NW_027509866.1, forward strand.
TTTAGAAAATCAGAGAAACGTTGGCAAAAGGTTTAATAGGACATTCAATTAACAAGAAACACTTCTAATAACATTAACTTTGCTCATTCAAGTTCCCAAACTCTAAGCCTGTTCCATTTTAGGTTACTCAAATTTTGCAAGAAGAGGGAATAAGAAGACAAATAAGATTTAGACAAGCACACACACACCTTGCAACCCCTGGATTCCAGGACATTTCAGATGGAAATTCCAAGAGGATGCAGGGTCAAGATGTGTGCTTGCCTTGTGGTCAGCCTTCAATACCCCTTGGTCTCCCTGGGCCCTTCCCCCAGGTGGGGCTTGGGCTCATTTGGTCCCTCAGGAGCTGGGCTGGGGCTGCAGAGCTGGTTGTGGAGCATTGCCTGTGCTGTGCCAGGGACTGGCAGCCACTGCTGGGCTGGGATAGAGGCTCTGGGGGGATTGGGGTTCCAGGGCAGGGCAGGGCTGGGCTTCCAGGGCAGGGCAAGGCTGGACCTGCCCCTTCCTCCCCCACACATGAAATGTTTCCAGCCAGCAGTCTCCTCCAGTCTTTCAGAACAGGGAATGTTGGAGGTGAAATCCCAATTCTGGCCATTGGCGCCCGGCGAAGAAGGACAGTTCGTTTCCATAGGAAGGAAAGCCCAGAGCCCCAGTATTTGAAAGGCAGGTGAGAGCCCCAGTAGGCCAAGGCCAGCCAGACTTGTCAGGAATGGCAGATCTGGGAGCAGTCTTTGTATTTAGGGAATTTAGGAGGTGGAAGCCCAATCTTGGCCGTGGGCACATGCAGAAGCAGGACAGTTCTTTCCCATAGGAAGGAAAGCACGGAGCCTTACCTAGTGTTTTGTGGACAGATGGGAGGTGACCCTCATGAAACCATTGCCAACCAGACTTGTCCTGGCAATATTCCTATTGGAACAATCCCTGAAAATAAGGATATTTGGAGGTCAAGTCCCAATTCTGGCAATGGGTGCCTGTAGACAAAGGAGAGTTCTTTTCCATAGGAAGGAAATCATGGAGCCCCAGTGCTTCAGCAGCAGAAGAGAAGAGACCCTCAACATGCCAAGGTCAGTGTGACCACTCAGGTGGCTCCTGGGAGGCCAAAGCTGCCGGGCCTGTTCTGTGTTCCCTTGGTTTTGTGGGACCCCACTGTGTCACATTGGTGCCTTGGATCTATGAGGCCCCACAGTGCCATAAGGGTGACTTGTTTCCATGGGGTCCAGTAGTGTCAAATGGCTCCTTGATAACAAGAAGACCCTCAGTGTCACAATGGACCCTTGGTTCAATGGGGTCTCACAGTTTCACAGTGGCCCCTAGGTTTCATTAGGCCCTGCAGTGTCACAATGGTCCCAATGATTCCATGAGGCCCCACAGTGTCACAATGGCCTCTGTTGTTCCCCAGCCCCCACAATGTCACGGGACTCCTCTGTTCCATGAGCCCTGCAATGTCAAAATGGACCTTTGGACCCTGAGGGTTTGCAGTGTCACAATGGTCCCCTTTGGCTCCACAGTGTCACAATGGACCATTGATGACAGGACGCCCCTCTGTGTCACCATGCCCCCTTGGTTCCATGCAGCCCTGCACTGTCACAAAGGCCTCTTGGTTTCATGAGGCCCCACAGTATCACAATGGTCCTCTTGGTTGTGTGGGGACCCCCAGGGTCACAATGGTCTCACTGGTTCCATGAGGCCTCACAGTGTCACAATGCTTTCCTTTTTGCGTAGGGCCTCACAGTGTCACAATGATTCTATGAGTCTCCATGATTCTATGAATCCCCTCAATGTCACAATGTCCCCTTGGTTCTATGAGGCTGTGAAGTGGTTTAATGGTCTCTCCATTAGGTTCCCTGCAGCCTTGCAATGTCACAATGGACCCTTGGCTCCATGGGGTCTCACAGGTCACGACGGCCCCTTAGTCTCATGACACCCCAAAGTGTCACAATGGCATTACAGTTCCATGAGGCCCCGTGGCGTCACAATGGACCCTTGGTTTGATGGGGCCTCTCAGTGTCACAATGATCCCTACATTCCATGACGACTCACAGTGTCAGTATGGTCCCCTTTGTTCAATGAGGCCCAGCAATGTCACAGTGCTCTCCATGATTCCATGATGCCCCACAGTGTCACAATGGTCCCTTGGTCTCACAGGGCCTCACAGCGTCACAATGGTCCCTTGGTTCCATGGGCCCTGTGCTGCTGCATTCCCCCCTCCCCTTCTCAGGCCGCCCTGCCAGCTGAGAAATGCTCCTTGGGGCTCGGCCTTGGCCAACAGCCCCTGGGCTCAGCTCCTCTGCAGCTCCTCACAAACACTGTCTGCTCCAGGCACTGCTGCTGCCCAACCAGCTCCTGCTTTCTGGAGGAGCAGCCCTGGGAACTGGTTTTGTTCCCTCAGTGGCACAACATCCCTGTTCTCACCCTGCCAAAGAAAGCTGTTGATGCCATGTGCGGCCAGGATGAACCATTGCTGGGACTGAAGCCCCTCTCTTGGGGCCCTGCAAACAGCGCTCCAAAAGGAGCCCTTGGAGCTCTCCTGGGCCAGCGACTCCCTCTGAGTGGGGCCTCTCCCAGCCGGGAACTCTCCCGTTTGCTGCACTCGGGGATCCCCAACAACGACGGAGCCTGGGCCGATCCCCCCACTCCTCCAGGCTCAACCCTTCACCCTCTGGGGAGATGCCAAAGGATCCACAGGAGCATTTCCTTCCCTCAGGGGAATTTCTCCCAGGTGCCTTGCACTGACTCTTTGTGTCTGTGTACACACAGGAGTGCCTGTGCTGGGGAAATGTGGCAGAAATGCTGCTCTCTGAGGGGTTTGAGTGCCTTGGATAGCTGAGACAGTCAGGCCTGTAAGTGAGGTTAAGTCATGAGGTCTAAGTGAAGTTAAATGCTGCTAAGAGTTGTTCTTTTGCTAAGTTATTTAATATAAGTTTTAGGCGGAGTTAAATACTGTTAAATGTTATTCCTCTGTTAAATTGCAAAGTCATGGGTTAAAAGTTAGGTTAAATACTGTTAAGTGCTGTTCTTCTGCTAAATTGTCAAGTTGAAGGTATCAGTTAAGGTTATGTTAGGTCCTATTAAGTTTGAGCTCTGTTAAGCTTTTGGGCCATATTTCTTTTACCATCACTGTCCTTGAGTCTCATACACACACACAGGGACAGATCTCAGTTCATTTCTGGTTCGATTGCCTGGATTTGGATTGGTTTTGTTGTTGCTTTGTTTCCTTGGTGTGCCTGAAGTGTCCAGTCAGGAGCAGAGTGACTCTTGCCAAGGAACTTTGTGCTGCTGTCCCTTAAGATTCAATCTGGTTTTTGCTGATCCCTTGAATGGGGATTTTTTCAGCGCTCTCAAGGCCTCGTTGGTACCAGGGTGAAGGAGCCCTGGCCCAGGCTCTGGCCCTGGGGGACACGGGGACGCTGCCGTGGGGTCCCTGTCCCCCTGTGCCACCCCCAGGGCCCCGCCCCCCCGTCCCCGTGTCAGGCTCTGGGGTCGATCTCGTGGAAAATCCTCTGGGGGAGGCTGCGGCGCTGGGGGCGGGGGGACCCGGGGGGACAGGGGACTCCTCTGTGCACGAGCAGGGTTGGACTGCTCTGGGGGGAACTGTGAGGGGGGCCGGGGCAGAGTGACCTCCCCAGTGACCTCACACAGCCCATGTGATGTCACATTGCCTCCTATGATGTCACACAGTCCCCTGTGATGTTACACAGCTGCTCTGTGATGTCACAGAAGACTCTGATGTCAAAGAGTCACACTGCGATGTCACAGTTTGTTCTGTGATGTCACAGCCTGCTCTATGATGTTACACAGCCACCCGGTGATGTCACAACCCACTCCCTCATGTCACAGAGCAACCCTCTATGATGGCAAGATCTGCTCTATGGTCTCACACTATGATGTCACAGGCAGCTGTGTGACGTTACAGACAGCTGTGTGATGTCACAATCCCCTCAGTGATGTCACAAAACCCTCTCAGTGATTTCATACTGCCACTCTGTAATGTCACAGCACACACTTTGACCTCACAGCCTGCTCTATGATGTCATACAACCACACCATGATCTCACAGCCCGCTCTGTGATGTCACACAGTTCCCTCTATGATGCTGTAGCTTCTCAATGACCTCACACAACAAACTCTGTGATGCCATAGCCCAATCTGTGCCCTCACACAGCCCACTCTGGGATGTCACACAGCCCCTTGCTGACATCACAGCTGCTCTGTGCCTCCATGACACAGCCACAGAAGAGCTGCTGTGACACAGCCCCCTCTGGGACATGCCACAGCCCCTGCCAGTGCTGAGCCCCAGTGAGCTCTGTCTGTGCCCTGCTGGTGTCCCTGAGGGGCCCTGGCAGTGTCCCAGCCCTGCTGGGCTGTGCACAGGAGCTGCTCCTGGCCAGAGCTGTCTCTCTGCAGCACTGCAGCCCTTGCCAGGAGCTGCCCCTGGGCCAGGAGCCTGGCCCAGCTCAGCAGCACAGACACAGCACAAGGACTGTAATGACCCTCTGGGGCTTTGGTGCTCTTTGCATCAGACTCAGTCCCTCGGAGCGTGCTCAAAGAACTTCTCAGAGACTCAAAAAGAGAGTGAAACACTGAATTTTCTCATAGTTTAAATGGATCCATCTGAGGGACGGGGCTAAAGAAATGTCCCCAGGTTCCAGGTAGAGCAGAACACTGGTGGCAGTGTTGACAGCTGGGGACAAGCAAGGCAAAGGTGTCTCTGGTGCTGAGCAAACCTGCGCCTCTGTCCCTGCAGGTTGTGGGCATCCCCCGGCTGCCCCACCTGGCTGGGCCCTTCCTTTGCTGACAGCTCTGCCTCCTGCCTGCCTCTGCCTGCCCACACAAAGCCTGGGGCTGCTCCAGACTCCTGCTGGGGGACGTGCTGCACCACAGCCCTGCCCTGGCAGGGAAATTCCTTTCTCCTTGTGTCCACTCTGGGCCTCCTCAGCTGCACTTGGTGCTATTATGTCTTCTTCAGGCTCATTCCCACTAGGAAGAAAAGCTCCAGCCTCTCTGAAACCACCCTTCATTCCCTCCCAGGCTACTCCTGTTCTGTCCTCAGTCTCCACACCACTGACTCCAGACCCCTCAGCCTCTCCCTGCTGGTTTTGTGATGAGGCCTCCAAACCCCATCTTGGGAGATTTTTGGGTCCTCTCCAAGGTCTGTGAAAATGGAAAAATTGTGATCAAAGTTATTTTCTCCCAAATCTTGGGAGAAATAGGGTCAATACCTTTAAACTGGACAAGGGTGGATTAACATTTGTCAGAAAAGGAAATATTTTACAATTATGAGAGTGGCATGAAACTGGAACTGCTTTTCTAGAGAAGTGGATTCCCCATCCCTGGAATTGTCCAAGAGCAGGAGCTTTGTGCAATCTGACCCAGTGAAACCCCCTGCCCTCCCCAGTGACAGAATTCCTGTAGTGTGGGTTCTCTGATGTGCTGGGTGCCCTCACAAGGCTTCTGGCCAGAATGTCTGCTGAGGGCAGCCAGGCTGCTGCAGGGGCAGTGCCCTCACAGCCATCACCATGGCAGCCCTGTCCCCTGGGCCTGGCTCTCCCCTTTCCTCTGCCCCTGCCTTGGCTCTGCTGGCATGAAGACTTTTGTCATTGATATCTTGTCCCCGAGGTGCAGGGGCCAATGGCTTCCCAGTCAGGCTCCTGGAGCAGAAGTGGCTTTTCAGAGCCCAGCCAGGAATGAGCCCTGAGGCAGCAGCTCTGCAGTGGTGGCCACCAGGCCGGGCTGCCAAGGGAGGCTTCTGGCCATGGCTTGCAAGCAGCTGCTGCTGCCAAGGTGCCTTTGGTGCCTCAGGCTCTCCCTGGCACAGCTCCCAGCACGGCACTCTGCCCTTGTGCCCGAGGCCTTCCCTGTGCTGGGGCTGGCCTGGGGCTTTTCCTGCAGCGGGACCTGCCCTGCTGATGGCACAGGAAAGGCAGTTCCTGCTGGAGCAGGAGGCTCTGCCTACAATGGGCTCCAACAGCTCCAGCAAGGCCCTGCTGACTTCCAAGTTGCTGCCTAGAGCACTATATTCTAATAATTGTTATAGCTCCTGACATGTGGACTAAATAACATTGGTTATGATCTTTCACTCTGATCATGATCAGAATCAATGAGAGCTCTATTTATATAAATATGGCTGGTATTCCATCATTAATCATGTGGGACAAATTTGGTTGAAGTTCAATTCCACCTGTCAAATCTTTTACACCTTGGACAAATTCTGGGGCTGGGATTGGATCCAGGCCCTCCCAGTCTCCTCTCTTAGAAGGCATTTTAGCAGTCTAGGGGTCCTGCAGGGGTTTGAGGATCTCTGGTGGCTGTTGGGTGTCATTTCTCTGCTTCATGACTCAGCAGGAGTTTCTCCAATAAAGAAATAAAGCTTTTGCCTGAAGCTCCCACTCTGCCCATGAGAGGAACCCCTGTGAGTGTCTGGGACATCCCGGCTCTTTGGCAGCCTGGGCACTCCTGGGATGTCACCATGGAGCCCCCGTGAGTGCCTGGAACAGATTGGTGCCTTTGCAGCCCAAGGTGTCCTGGGATGTCACCATGGAATGGCTGTGACTGCCTCTGACCACAGGGCTCTTTACCATCCCTGAAAGCCCTGGGAGGTCTCCATGGAGCCCCTGTCCCTGCCTGTGACATTCCAGCTCTGGAACAGCCTGGAGACTCTTGGAAAGTCCCCATGGAACCCCTCTGAGGGCCTGTGACAAATCTGATCCTTAGCAGGCAACCATCCCCAGCCCCCTGTTGCTATGATCAGTTTCCATGGCAACCATCCCCAGCCCCCTGTTGCTATGGTCTGTTTCCATAGCAACCATCCCCAGCCCCCTGTTGCTATGGTCAGTTTCCATGGAAACCATCACCAGCCCCCTGTTGCTATGGTCAGTTTCCATGGCAACCATCACCAGTCCCCTTTTGCTATGCTCAGACCCTTGGCAGCTCCATGGACACCCCATGCCAGGGGTGGTTGCCATGGACACCAGCTCAGGCCTGCAGCCAGAGCCCGTTGCCATGGCAACCATTGGCAGCCCCATCCCCAGGCTGATTGGATCCCAGAAGCACAGAATTGGCTGAGCTGGGAGGGACCCATCAGGATCCTCCAGTCCAACTGCTGGCCCTGCACAGGACACCCCAACAATGCCAGCCTGGGCCTGGCAGCGCTGGCCAAACGCTGCTGCAGCTCAGAGAGCCCTGGAGCTGGGACCCTTCCCTGGGGAGCCTGGCCAGGGCCCCAGCAGCCTCTGGGCAAAAACCTTTTCCTGACATCCAAGCTGAGCCTGCCCCAACTCAGCTGCAGCCGCTCCCTCCACTCCTGTCCCTGGGCACCAGAGGGAAGAGGTTCCCACAGCCCCAGCCAGGGACCCGCTCCCAAGGCTGCTGCCATGGCCACCAGGGCTGGCACCAACTGGGATGCTTGGTTTCCATGGGCCGGGCTTCAGGAATGGGATTCCCCAATTTCCTGCTCCCGCCAAAACCACGCTGCCCTCGCTGCCCTCCCGCCTCCCATGGAAAGGACAAAAGGCAAAGATCCTGGGCTGGGATAAGAACAATTTATTGGGAACAGCAAGGAGATAAGGAACAAACAGGAATAAAAAGAATATTGTCAACAGAAAGGATAAGAAAAACTATTTACAGGGAAAACTACAACATCAACAACTGCCTGCCTGGCCACATATTTCATCCTGCCTGGAAAGGACACCCTTCTCCTTAGGGAGAGAGAGTCCCTTTCCTGTCCCTGGCAATGTTCTGAGGTGGGAGTGAATGTAATGACAGGGCCATGGCCAGACCCTCATGTTCTTCCACCCCACATCATGTCATTGGCAGGGGCAGGAAAAGGGACAGGTGTCTGCCCCACATGGATCACAGGGAACATGGATCCCCAGGGGTCTTCCCAACGTGGGGTCTCCAACGGGGAATGAAGATGGAGCGGTGCATGAAGCTCTTCCATGCATTTGCAGGGCATTTGCAGGGCTTCTCTTACCTGTGCCTCCATTGGTATCTTGTCAAGTTAGAGCTGCTGGTGAAGCTCTTCCCACACTGGGGACACTCGTAGGGCCTCTCCCCAGTGTGGATGCGTTGGTACCTGATGAGCTCTGAGCTTCAGCTGAAGCCCTTCCCACACTCCCCACACTTGTAGGGCCATTCCCCAGTGTGGATCATCTGGTGGCTGATCAGGGTGCTGCTCTGCCTGAAGCTCTTCCCACACTCCAAGCACTTGTGGGCCTTCTCCCCATCATGAAGCTGCCCATGTGTCATGGTTTGACACTGGCACAATGCCAGTGCCCCCATGAGGATACCTTCTCCCTGGTTTCTGCTGTGAGATGTGACCAGGAATAAGCAAAGCAGGCTTCCACTTAGGAAAGAAAAGAAAACAGAACTTTATTAACTACTCTACAACTACAAATAAAAAGGAACACACACACACACAGGGAAAATGAAAACCTTACAAATACATTTCCTCCTCCCCCCCACCAAATTTCCAACACAATACATCTATTCCTCAAATCACCAACTCTTGGTCCAGCACCACCCTTCAGACAATCAATCCTCAGTTCATCAAGAGGAGAGGAGTCCTTCTTGTACCATGGGCTTCCCCTGGAAACACAGTCGAAGCCTCGTGTGTTTCCGTGTCACTCGTGGCACCGCCCGGAGTACATCTGCCATTGTGACCTCTTCCTTTCATGTCCAGAGCTCTCACCACTGAACATGGACCAGAGCTGCTTCTAGGGTTGTCTTTTTTAAGGATGCTCTGTCCTGATGTAAAAAAAGGCACAGTCTCTCTTTTGGGACACCTGTCCCCCCCATATTTTTTCACCCCCTGGGGCCGAGGGGCACCAACACTGAACCCTCTTGGTTCTGTGGCCATTGCCTCCCCCTAGAATGCAGTCTCTGTGTCACAAGGAACATGGTTCTGCCCATGGCTGTACAAAAAGAGTCCAGCAAAAGCCACTCCATCATCTCTTCCCACTAGGATTCTTCTCTATTCTTCCACTATCTCTCACTCACCCAGACCTCTCTCACACCTGCACATTTCCTTCCTCATCTTCCACTCTATCTTCCAGGAGAGGTCAATGATCTGTAAAGTTCTTATTCTCCAAAAAGGGGTTAAAAGCTCCTACAAGCGGCCGGCTGAACCCCCCCCCTTCTTCTCCATCCCAGCCGTGCTGCCGACACAGGCCCATGTTTATCAAGTTTCAAGGTTACAGTCCCAGGCAGCGGCTCTTTCTCTCTCTCTCTCTCTGTGTCTCTCAGGGAGGGCTGCCCGATGGCTCCCGGTGTCTCTCTCTCTCTTCCACCCTTCCACCCCGGGGCTTAGGCCTACCTCTCCCGGCCGCATGGCTTTTCCCCTCCCCCTGCCCAGCCAGCAGCTGGGCCGGGGCAGAGACCCGAACTCTTTCCCGCCGGAAACCCAAAAGGACCCTCTCAGGGGAGAGCTCTGCTTTTAACCCCATGTCCTAATGGCCAGGTTAAATGCCAATATTAAAGCCTGAATATCCATTGGCCCAAAACACAGCATCCCAAAAAACACATTTCCTGTCAAACCACCACACCATGGACCACCAGCTCTGATCTCTGGCTGAAGCTCTGTCCACCTTCCTGGCTCAGGGTGGGTCTTTCCTCCTCAGAGCCCCCTGGGCTGGGTTTTCAGCCCCTCCTCCTGTGGGATGTCTGTAGCTTTTCTTCTCCCTTGGATTCCTGTGCCATGGAGCTTCTCAAAACGGCCACACACCCCTGTGATGTCACACAGGCTCCCTGTGATGTCACACAACTAACTCTATGATGTCACACAGCCCAGTTGATGTCTCTACCTACTCTGTGATGTCACATAGCCAGCTGTGGCTTGTCACACAGCCAACTCTATCATGTCACACAACCCCTGTGATTTCACAAGCCAACACTATGATGTCACACAGCCCCCTGTGATGTCACACAACCTTGGCTCAGTGCTGGGCAGCCCCGGCACTGTCCCAGCATTGGCCTCTCCCTCCTGCCCCATCCCTCAGCCAGTGCTGCCCTTGGGGCGCTGGGCCTTGGCTTCCTCTTCTCCCTGGGCATCCCCTGCTGCCCGCCCAGGGTGTCCTGGGGAGCTGCTGCCCCTGAGGCAGGGGCTCTGCTCTGCTGCCCTGGGCACCCCGGGGCTCCTGAAACACCCCATGGCCAGGGTGGGCCCAGAGTGTCACAATGTCCCCTTGGTTCCATCAGGCCCTGCAGTGTCACAGTGCTCCCTGTGCTCTCTGAGGCCTCACATCACCCAGCCCAGGCCATTGCCCTGGTTCCAGTCACTCCCAGTATGATCCCAGTGACCCCCAGTCTCTCCCAGTATATCCCAGTTGATCCAAGCATGCTCCCAGTCACTCCCACTTCCTCCCAGTTGATTCCAGCATGATTGCCAGTCAGCCTCAGTGTGGTTCCAGTTGCTCCCAGTGTATCCCAGGAATCCCCAACATGGTCTAAACTGCCCTCAGCATGCTCCTGGTCGCTCCCAGTGGGATCCCAGTCCCCACATGTATTGTCCCAGTTGCTTCCACATGGTTCCAGTTGCTCCCAAATTCCTCCCAGTGATCCCAGTTGCACCGATTTGCCCCAATACAGTCCCAGTCACTGCCAGTATGATCTCACTGGCCCCAGGTATAAATACTGTCACTCCCAGTTGCTCCCAGGTTCCTCTCAACAGAGTCCCAGTTGTTTCCAGTGTTGTCCCCTCCAGTATGGGTCCAGACACTCCCAGTATATCCCAGTTGCCCCCAGCATGCTCATTCCCAGCCACCCCAGTTGCCCCAGCATGGTTCCAGTTGCCCACAGGCTGATCTCACTCATTCCCAGTATATCCAAGTTGCCCCCAGCACGCACCCATCATTCCCAGTTGCTCCCAGTAGCCCTCAGTGTGCTCCCAGTCGCTCCCAGTATTTCCATGTCCGTGCTCCAAGTGCTGCTCCCAGCCCTGATCCGTGGGCATGGGAATGTCCCACTCCCTTGCCGGGGCAGGGTCACACCTGAGCCAGGTGTGCAGGGCAGGACCTTGCCCTGATCCCAAGCACTGTCCCAGCTGCAGGATCTGCTTCCCATCGGCTCTTCCTCCTGCAGCCCCGAGCCCAGCTTGATGCTGAACAAAGGGGCTGGGCTGGGGTCATCCCCCAGTGGGGGCTGTGCACCCCCTCTGCCCCCTCCCCAAATTCCCTCTGGGGGAGCAGGAGCTGGGGCAGGAGCCCTGTGGGGAGGGACAAAGAGGTGACACCAGGATGGGAGGGTCACACATGCTCTAGGGGGGGTCACACACAGTCCCTGAGGACCCCCCTCACCTCTCCTGCAGCACCAGGAGGATGAACCCCAACATGGAGCCCCTGACCCCTGGCAGTATCTTGTGGGGTGGGGTCTGGTGGCTGCTTTGGGGGTCTGGGGGGTCACGACCACCCAAAAACCCCCTCCCAACCCTACAGCTACTCCCAGTCCCCTCATACCACCCCACAGCTCCTGGCCAGGACACCCCCAACCACTCCCTGCCACATAAATGTCCCCAAAAACCACAAAACCCCTTCCCATCTCCCCTAAGTCCCACCCAAATTCTCTCCATAACACACAGCCCTGCCAACACACACAAATCCTCCCAACCCTCCCAGAAGGCCCCCAAATCCTCTCCCAGCAAGACAAATTCTCCCAAGAGCCACAAGAGCCTCTCTCAGTCCCCACAGGAGTCCCTAAAACCCCTCCCACCTCCCATGGCACTGAGCAGGAGAGGTTGGTGGACAGGAACATCCCCAGCCAGGAGCAGCTTGGCACTTCAGCAGTGATTTGGGCACTTTGAGGGAACACCCCAAATGGGGGGACCCAGGCCAGGAACTGGGACAGACAACCAGAATTCCTGGAGAACAGATGAAGTCAGGTGAACACATTCTACCGACACACCTATGAGGTTGTGGCAATGTCCCCTGGTTTTGACAGCCTCAGAATACCCAAATCCTCTCAAATATTCCATTGAACCAAGCCCAAACTCACCCCCAAATCCCAGTAAATGGTGCAGCTTTAGATCTCTTTGTTTAATTTCTTTATTTTCACCCCAGATTTGGTTGTTTAGAGAGGGTGAAAATGGAAATTATTTCGATGGAAAAGACCTCCAAGATCATGCAGCACTGCTTGATGCCACCAGAAGAAACAATTGAACAGAGGAGGTGAGATCTTTTGGGGTGTAAATTCAACAAATCACTTCTTCCCAATCAATTTCCAGTTTAGATCAGAGTCCTGATGGATGTTCCTGCTGCTGTGTTCATCCAGGGGATCCAGGAGGACATGGATAAGCAACCAGGTGTCTTCCCAGCAGGGATCACTGGGAACATGGATCACCAGGGCTCTGACCAACATGGGTCCTCCCATAGGGATGGAGCTGGGGCAGTGCACTAAGCTTTTCCTACAGTTGGGGCACTCACAGGGCTTCCCTTACCGGTGCCTCCATTGGTGTCTGGTCAAGTGAGAGCTCTGGGTGAAGCTCTTCCCACACTGGGGACACTCGTAGGGCGTCTCCCCAGTGTGGATGTGCTCGTGCTTGACAAGACTGAAGTTTTGCTTGAAGCTCTTCTTGCAGTCAGGGCAGTGGAAGAGCCTCTCATCCATGTTGGAGGAGATCGGAGCTGGTCTGAAACCTCCTCTGACACTCAGGACACTCGTAGGGCCTCTCCCCAGTGTGGATGCGTTGATGGGTGAAGAGGGTGGATCTGCAGCTGAAGCCCTTCCCGCACTCCCCACACTCATAGGGCCGTTTCCCAGTGTGGATCATCTGTAGCACATCAGGGTACTGCTGCAGCCGAAGCTCTTCCCACTCTCCAAGCACTTATAGGGCTTCTCCCCATCATGAAACTGCTTATGGATGAACAGCTCTGAGCTCTGGCTGAAGCTCTGCCCACCTTCCTGGCACAGGGTGGGTCTCTCCTCCTGTCTGGATTTTCAAGCAAATTGTATTCTATTTGCCATCTGTATGGCAGTTGTCTTCTGTTAAGTGGGCAGTTTTCCTTACCTCTTCCACAACCACTCCTCCCTCCTGGGAGACATCTGCTGATAACAGCTATTGAATGTCACTGCATGGTTGATAAGAGCTACGGCATCCCATTGGGAGATGCTCTGCCCAGAGGGAAGAGCCAAGCATTCTACCCATATATAATCTGGAAATTCTGGAACACCAGCACGGCTTCTCCACTGGATTTCCCAGAGGAACAGCTGCTCTCTTCTTCCATTGGATCTTCAAAGGAAGACCACACCCTTTTCAGGATCCCTGCTCCAGCAGAAACACACCTGATGCTCCAGGAGGGCTGCAGCCACATTTCCAATTAGACTGCTACCAACACCCTGACCAACAGGGTGTCAGGTTGTGTTCTGACTCTGTCAGTGCCGATTTACTTTACTGCATAGTTTATTTTATCTTTATATTTTCTTCCCTATTAAAGAACTGTTATTCCCTGCTCCCATATTTTTTTGCCTGAGAGCCCCTGAATTTAAAATTTAGAGCAAATTGATAGGGGGGTTTTACATTTTCCATTTCAGAGGAGGCTCCTGCCTTCCTTATCAGACACCTGCCTTTCCAAACCTAGACAGCTATGATATCACAGAGTAGTAGGCTGTGACATCATGGCATGGATGTATGACATCATAGAGGGGGCTGTGAGGTCAAAGTGTGTGCTGTGACATTACAGAGTGGCAGTATGACATCACAGAGAGGGTTTTGTGACATCAGAGAGTGGGTTGTGACATCAAAGATCTGGCTGTGACATCATAGAGTAGGGTGGGAGGCCATAGAGCAGATCCTGCCATCATAGAGGGGTGCTCTGTGACATCAGAGTGGGTTCTGACATCACTGGGTGGCTGTGTAACATCATAGAGCAGGCTGTGACATCACAGAACACACAGAGACATCACATGGTGACTTTGTGACATCACAGCACTGCTGTATGACATAACAGGGAGACATCATAGAATTGGCTCTGTGACATCACAAGAGGCTGTGTGACATCTCAGAGTTGGCTGTATGACATCACAGTGGGCTGTGTGACATCACAGAGGCTGTGTGACATCCCAGGGGCTGTGTGAGGTCCCTGGGGAGGTCACTCTGCCCCGGCCCCCCTCACAGTTCCCCCCAGAGCAGTCCAACCCTGCTCGTGCACAGCGGGGTCCCCTGTCCCCCTGGGTCCCCCCGCCCCCGGCGCCGCAGCCTCCCCCAGAGGATGTTCCGCGAGATCGACCCCAGAGCCTGACACGGGGACGGGGGGCTGGGGCCCTGGGGGTGGCACAGGGGGACAGGGACCCCCCGTCAGCGTCCCCATGTCCCCCAGGGCCAGAGCCTGGGCCAGGGCTCCTTCACCCTGGTACCAACGAGGCCTTGAGAGCGCTGAAAAAATCCCCAGCAAGGGAGCAGCAAAAACCAGATTGAATCTTAAGGGACAGCAGCACAAAGTTCCTTGGCAAGAGTCACTCTGCTCCTGACTGGACACTTCAGGCACACCAAGGAAACAAAGGAACAACAAAACCAAACAGAATCCAGGCAATCAAACCAGAAATGAATCAAGACCTGTCCCTGTGAGTGTGTGACACAAGGAGAGTGAGGGTAAGGATAAAAGGAATATGGCCCAAAGCTTAAGAGGACTTAACTTATACCTTAATCCTAACTGATACTTTAAACTTGACAATTTAGCAAAAGAACAGCACTTAACAGGATTTAACTTTACTTATAATCTATACCTTTACAATTTAACAGAGGAATAACAGCAGTATTTAACTTAGCTTATGACCCATATTAAACATAAGAACTTAGGAAAAGAACAACTCTTAGCAGCATTTAACTCAGCTTACAGCTTGTGACTTAACCTCACTTACAGGCCTGACTGACTCAGCTATCCAAGGCTCTCAAACCCCTCAGAGAGCAGCATTTCTGCCACATTACCCCAGCACAGGCACTCCTGTGTGCACACAGACACAAAGAGTCAGTGCAAGGCACCTGGGAGAAATTCCCCTCAGGGCAGGAAATGCTCCCTGTGGATCCTTTGGCATCTCCCCAGCGGGTGAAGGGTTGAGCCTGGAGGAGTGGGGGGATCGGCCCAGGCTCCGTCGTTGTTGGGGATCCCCGAGTGCAGCAAACGGGAGAGTTCCCGGCTGGGAGAGGCCCCACTCAGAGGGAGTCGCTGGCCCAGGAGAGCTCCAAGGGCTCTTTTTGGAGCGCTGTTTGCAGGGCCCCAAGAGAGGGGCTTCAGTCCCAGCAATGGTTCATCCTGGCCGCACTTGGCACCAACAGCTTTCTTTGGCAGGGTGAGAACAGGGATGTTGTGCCACTGAGGGAACAAAAGCAGTTCCCAGGGCTGCTCCTCCAGAAAGCAGGAGCTGGTTGGGCAGCAGCAGTGCCTGGAGCAGACAGTGTTTGTGAGGAGCTGCAGAGGAGCTGAGCCCAGGGGCTGTTGGCCAAGGCCGAGCCCCAAGGAGCATTTCTCAGCTGGCAGGGCGGCCTGAGAAGGGGAGGGGGGAATGCAGCAGCACAGGGCCCATGGAACCAAGGGACCATTGTGGCAATATGGGACCTTGTGACACTGTGGGGCCTTGTGACACAAAGGGACAATTATGACACTGTGAGTCCTCATGGAATCATGGAGACCAGTGTGACATTGCTGGTCCTCATGGAACCAAGGGGACCGTAGTGACGCTGTGTGACTTCATGGAATGTAGGGATCACTGTGACACTGAGAGGCCCCATCAAACCAGGGGTCTGTTGTGACACTGAGGGCCTGCATGGAATCTGTGACCATTGTGGCACTTTGGGTGTCATGGAACCAAAGGTCCATTGTGACATCGCAAGGCCTCGTGGAACCATGGAATCATGGAAAGACCATTAAGTTGCTTCACAGCCTCATGGAACCAGGGGCCTGTTGTGACACTGAGGGGACTCATGGAATCATGCAGACCATTGTGACACTACGAGGCCCCAGGGAATAACCAAAGCATTGTGACACTGTGGGCCACCATGGAACCAAGCAGACCATTGTGACACTGTGGGGCCTGATGAAACCAAGAGGCCTTTGTGACATTGCAGGGCTGCATGGAACCATGGGGCCATTGTGACATTGCAAGGCCTTTTGTCATCAGTGGTCCATTGTGACACTGCGAAACCAAGGGGGACCATTGTGACACTGCAGGGCTTCATGGAACCAAAGCTCCAGGGTAACACAGACAGGCTGCCTGTCATCAATGGTTCATTGTGGCACTGTGGAGCCAAAGGAGACCATTGTGACACCACAAACCCCCATGGGCCAAAGGTCCATTGTGACATTGCAGGGCTCACGGAACAGAGGAGTCCCGTGACACTCTGGGGCCTGTGGAACCACAGAGACCATTGTGACACTGCAAGGCCTCATGGAATAAGTGGGACCATTGTGACACTGTGGGACCTTAAGGAACCTGGGGGCCATTGTGACACAGTTGGACCCCATGGAACCAAGGCACCCTTGTGACACCTCAGGGCCCCATAAAACCAAGAGAACACAGAAAAGCTCTGCCTGGTTTGGCCTCCCATGTGCCATCTGACTGGTCCAGCTGACCTTGGCATGTTGAGGGTCTCTTCTCATCTGCTGCTGAAACACTGGGGCTCTGTGCTTTCCTTCCTATGGAAAAGAACTGTCCTTCTCCTCCAGGAACCCATGATCAGAACTGGAATTTCACCATCAAATTTCTTTATATCCAGGCATTGTTCCCATAGCAATATTGCCAGGACAAGTCTGTCTGGCAGTGGTTTCACAAGGGTCACCTCTCATTTGTCCCAAAAACCCTGGGGAAAGCTCTGTTCTTTCCTTCCTATGGAAGAGAACTATCCTTCTTGGCCAGGTGGCCATGGCCAAATTTGGGTTCCATCTCCAACACTGCCTATTGTGACAGACTGGAGGAGATTGTTGGCTAGAATAATTTTGTGTGTGCGTGAGGAAAAGGCAGGTCCAGCCTTGCCCTGCCCTGGAACCCCAATCCCCCCAGAGCCTCTATCCCAGCCCAGCAGTGGCTGCCAGTCCCTGGCCCAGCACAGGCAATGCTCCACAGCCACCTCTGCAGCCCCCAGCCCAGCTCCTGAGGGACCAATTGAGCCCAAGCCCCACCTGGGGGAAGGGCCCAGGGAGACCAAGGGGTATTTAAGGCTGACCACAGGGCAAGCATACAGCTTGACCCTGCATCCTCTTGGAATTTCCATCGGAACAACACTGGAATCCGGGTGTGGGTGCTTCTCTGGTTCTTATTTGTCTTTCTCTCTTTCTCTGTCTACTTCTTCTATTTCTGTCTCCTTGCAAATTTTGATTAACTTCAAATTGAATGAGCTTACAGTTTGTGAAGTTGAATAGGCCAAGTTAATGCTTTGAGAAGTGTTTGTTTTTGATTCACTGTCATATTAAACCTTTTGCCAAAGGTTCTCTGTTTTTCTAAAGTTTCCAGTAAAGGCTGTTTGGTTGTTTTGAGCTCCTGAGAATGTCTTGTTGGTATTTCTCCAGTACATCCAACTCAGAGGACACAAACAATTGTAATTCCTTTAAATGTCTCCTTGAGAGAGTTGTTTGAGGAATGGGAGTCAGGGCTTGTGTGTCCTGCTTGGCCCAGCCCAGGCAGGGCTTTCCCAGCCCCATTCCACACTTCATTGCCCAGCTGGAGCCGCTGGTGCCTCTGAGTTGTGCTGCCCCAGCCGCAGGGACGCTCTCCTTGTCTGCCCATTCCCCCATGGTCTCTGGGCAGGGATGGCCTCACTGGGGGCTGCTGACATCCTCAGCAACTTGGAGGCTGCTGCTGAATGTCACTGCTCCAGAGGCTTGTTCAGCCTTCAGCTCTTCAGTGCAGGAATTCAGAGTCCCAGGGCTCATGAACATTCAGAGCACCTGAACAAGCCAAGCCTCTGGGGATAATTTGATTTCAGTTTTCAAATCCTTTGTGGTTAATTAGATCTCAGTAGTGTATTCAAAGTGAATACATGATATTTAAAAAGACAGCGAGAAAAGATTTTTTACGTCCTGTTTAGATTTGTTTTCTTGTTAATTCAATCATATGTGCAATCTCCAATTGACACTGAATCCAAGTACTTCCTCATGCAGTTTGAATGGATATGAAAATCAAGACCCTTCATGGCTGACAATCAATCAGACTCTGTCCCTACCCCCAGCCCACCATTTCCCCCATCCAAACCCTGGCACTCAGAGCAGCCTTGTGCAAATCTGAGCTCCCTCCAGCCCTGGCTGCACCTGCAGCTTTCAGCTCCTTGGCTCCAACTCCCACCTGCTTTCCTTGCAGAAGGAGCTGCCCGAGACGCAGAGGGATGTTCATTTCTTGTCAGCCAACAAAGCCAAGGGAAAGCGCAGCTCCATCCAATGCAAAAGTCATTCTTCTTCCTGGCTCTGCCCCTGATCCCCACAGCCTGTCCTGTTTCCTTCATCCCTGCATTGCCAGGGACTCTCTGGGACAAGGGAGCTCTGCTCTGGGGAAGGAGGGAGGTCCAAGTGCAGCCACTGGAGTGGGAACCACATCTCATCAGGTTTGTGTCCTTTGGGGGTCAGGAACTGGTGAGACTCAGAGGCACAGAAAGCTTCTCCTCATGGCCTAGAGATCACAGTTGAACAGGACACAATTTAATAACAATCACGCTCTTCCCTTAGCTATGTGCAATGTCCCAGCAGCATCTGATGAGTCCTCCATCCACAATGGATTTCCATACTAGAATTAATTTTAAACAAAACGTGGTTCTGTGAGAGATATAAACACATTTAAGTTCTTGTATCAGGATGCTCATCCTGGAGTGGGTGCAAAACAGCTCCAACAATTCTTGATTTGCAAAGCTGTCAGTGGTGGATGGTGAAGGGAGGTCAGGCTGCTTTTGGCGCTGAGGAAATGCTGAAACCAGCCTGACTCATTTCATCTCCTCCTGTCCTGGCGGATCTCCCCTCTTTCCCCTTCCACCCATTGGCTTTTGTCTCCCACCAGGCCCCCGGTGAAGAGCCTGGCTCTGTGTTCTCCATCCCCTCCTCGCTGGCACTGCTAGGCTGGGATGAGGAGCCCCTCAGCCTTCCCTGCTCTGGGCTGGACAAGCCCAGCTCCCTCAGCCTCTGCTCACAGCCCAAGGGCTCCAGCCCCACCTTGGAGGCCCTTCCCAGACCCTGCTCCAGCTGCCAGACATCTTTCCTGCCCTGGGCAACCCAACCCAGGCCACAGTGACCTGGATAATCCCCGTCCTTGATGTCCTGCTCACACAGCCCTGGCCCCTTGTCCCCATGTCAGGCTCTGGGGTGGATCCTGTGGAACATCCTTTGGTGGAGGCTGTGGCTCCAGGTGGGCCGGGGGGATCCCGGGGGACAGGGACCCCGCTGGGCATGGACAGCATTGGACTTGTTGGGAGAAACTGTGAGGGGGAGCTGGGGCGGAGTGAGCAACCCAGTGACCTGACACAGCCCTGCTGGGATGTCACACAGCCCCTCTGGGATGTCACAGCCTGCTCTATGAGCTCACAGCCCCTTCTCTAATGTCACACAGCTGGTTTCTGATGTCAAAGCCAACTCATTGATGTCATAGTCTGCTCTGTGATGTCACAGTTGGCTCTGTGATGTCATAGCTGATCAATGACCTCACATCCCCCACTCTCTGATGTCATAGCCCACTCTGTGCCCTCATGTTACCAGATGATCAATTGGCTACACCAGGTGAGCTCACACCTGGAGCTTGTTCTCCACATCCCCAGGCCTATGGAAACCACACAAGGCCCATTGTGTGAGAAGGGGAACTGGAAGTTCAGCAGCCTCAGGGTCCTGCCAGCTCAGCCAGGCCCACTGGAACATTGGGGTCCACAACCACCAGGGACCACCAGAGAGACCCCCAGGACAGAACAACACATGGGTAAAGGGAAGGGGAAAAATGTTAATGATTTTGGGGAAATGATTACCATATGTGTGTTTAGTCCAAGACAGTCAATGAATATGTGAGCAAAATCCAGAAAACAAACAGAAACTTTCCTGTACTCAGCCTGCAGGGCTTTGGGAGGAGCTCTCCCCCGTGCATCCAGCTGAATAAAGAATGCTGCTTCTTAGTGGTGTTAAGGAGTTTTCTGTTTTACCGAATTTTTGCTAACAATCCCACTGCCAAGGAAAGCTCTGTCTGCTGCTTTTCACAGACAGAGAAGGCTGGGGGCAGATGTGGGGCTCAGAGGCTGCCTGGGGCACAGTAGCCATGAAATAATCAAATTTTCAATGTTCTGTGAAAGAAGGAGGGGCAGCAACAAAACTTGTGCACTGAAATTAGGCAGGGCAGACTTTGGCCTATTTAGGATGCTGATTTGGAGAGTCCCGAATCAGGTACTGATTATTTTAAGGGAAACACCCTTAAAAACAACGGGGTCCAGGAAGGATGGACACATTTCAAGAAAGTAATCTGAAGGGGGAAGGAGCCGCCTGTCCCAGTGTGGCAAAAGATGAGCTAGTGAGGCAAATTATTTTCCTGGCTGTCCATGGAGCTTTTCTGGGAACTCAGGGAAAAAAGGACCAGAAACTCAGGAAGTGTTTAAGGATGTCATTCGGTTAAGCAGAAACAAAAGGAAAGAGGTGAAAGCTCAATTAGAACTTAACCTGGAGGCTTCTGTAAAGAAATAAAAAATGTTTAAAAAAAAAATTATAAGAAAAGGAGGGAGAAGGAGAACTTCTACTCTTTTTTGGATACAGTGGAGAATATAGTAACTAAAGATAAGGAAAAGGATAAGGTAATTAACATCATGTGTCAATTTTCAATATTAGTACAGGTTGTCCTCAGGACAAGTCTTCTCCTGAGCTGGTAGATGGGCACAGGGAGCAGAACAGCCCCCTGGAATCCAGGAGGAAGCAGCTGCTGACCTGCTGAGCCACTCAGATGCTCACAGGTGTCTCTGGGAGCCGATGGGATCCATCCTAGGGGGATGAGGGAGCTGTGGATGAGCTCCCCAGGCTGCTCTCCATCATTTACCATCAGTCCTGGCTCAGCAGGGAGGTCCCAGAGCACTGGAGGTGCCAGTGTGAGCCCATCCCCAGGAAGGGCTGGAAGGAGGAGCTGGGGAACTCCAGGCCTGTCAGCCTGACCTGGGTGCCTGGCAAGGTTATGGAACAGATCACCTTGAGTGCCATCACAGGGCACCCACAGGATGGCCCAGGGATCAGAGCCAGCCAGCGTGGATTTAGGGCTGGCAGGTCCTGCCTGACCAACCTGGTCTCCTTTTATGCCCAGGTGACCCACCTGTGGATGGGGGAAAGGCTGTGGATGTTGTGTGCCTGGACTCCAGCAGAGCCTTTGACTCTGTCTCTGACAGCATTCCCTGGAAAAGCTGCAGCCCAGGGCAGGTTCCCTCCTGGCTGGGAGATTTAAGAGCTGGCTGGAGGCTGGGCCCAGAGAGTGGTGGGGATGGTGCTGCACCCAGCTGGTGTCCAGGCACTGGTGCTGTCCCCAGGGATCTGTGCTGGGCCCAGTCCTGTTTAATATCTTCACTGATGATCTGGGTGAGGGGATCGAGTCCAGCATTCACAAACTGCAGATGGCACCAAGCTGGGTGTGAGTGTGGATCTGCTGGAGGGCAGGACAAGAAGACCCAGCCTTAAGCTGCACCAGGGGAGGCTCAGGCTGGACAATAGGAAGGAGTTCTTCACAGAAAGGGTGAGTGGGAACTGGAATGGGCTGGCCAGGGGGGAGGTGGCAGAGTCACTGTCCCTCTGCAGTGGCACTTAGTGGCATGGTCTGGGTGACAAGGCAGTATTAGGGCATTGGTTGGACTTGATGATCCCAAAGGTCTTTTCCAGCCTATTTGATTCTGTCATTCTGTGATGACTGGGAAACTCTGGGGCCATTGTGACACTGCAGGGCCTCGTGGAACTAAGAGGACCATGGTGACACCGTGCAGCCCCACAGAACCAGGGCTCCATTGTGGTGCTGTGGGGCCAAATGGACCCAGGGAGTGTCCCGTGACACTCTGGGCCCTCATGGAACCACAGAGGCCATTGTGACACTGCAGGGCCTCGTGTAACCAAGGGGTTTCACCATTTTGACACTGCAAAATCAAGGAGACCATTGAGAGACTGCAGGGCCCAGTGGAACCAAGGGGCCATTCTGACACTGCGGGGCCTCATGGAACCAAGGAGACATTGTGACACTGCAGGATCCTGTGTAACCAAGGGGCCACTGTGACACGATGGGGCCTCAAGGGATCTGGAATAATGCTGTGACACTGTGTGGCCTCGTGGAAACAAGGAGTCCATTGTGACACTGAGGGGACTTGTGGAACCCCAGAGACCATGGTGACAGTGTGGGACCTCATGTGACCATGGGGCCATTGTGACACCCTGGTGCCCCATGGAACCAAGGAGTCCATTGTCACAGTTTGAGGCCTCATGGAACCAAGGAGACCAGTGTGACAGTGCAGGGCCTGGTGTAACCAAGAGGCCATTGTGACACTGAGGGGCCCATAGGAACCAAGGACATCTTTGCAGATGACACCCAGCTGGATGTGAGTGTTGATCTGCTGGAGGGTCGGAGGGCTCTGCACAGTGACTTGGAGAGGCTGGATCCAGGGGATGAATCCAACAAGGTGAGGTTTAACAAATCCAAGGGCCAGGCCCTCATATTTGGCCCCAGTGCTACAGGCTGGGGACAGAGTGGCTGCAGAGCAGCCAGGCAGAAAGGGACCTGCAGGGACTGATGGACAGCAGGCTGTACATGAGGCAGCAGTGTGCCCAGGTGGCCAAGAAGGCCAATGGCTCCTGGCCTGGATCAGGAACGGTGTGGCCAGAAGGAGCAGGGCAGGGATTCTTCTACTCTGCTTGGGGGCACTGCTTGGGCAGCACCTCGAGTGCTGTGTCCAGTTCTTGGCCCCCTGGGGTGGGCAAGAGGAAGAAATTTGTAGCAGGAAGAGTAAAGAAAGCAAAGGTGAAGCCAAAGAAATTCTCAGGGCAGTTTGGGGGTGGCTGCGAGGCAGCCCTGGCTCTGAGCAACAGCGTCTGCAGTGGCACAGGAAACTCCCAGCTGATGGGAACAAACTTTCTGGCTGAGTGCAGAGGCCAGGACAAAGCTGAGTGGTTTCCCTGGTGTTCCCCAGGCCTTGCTGGCCCCAGGGGCTGATGGCATTTGTGCTCCCTCAGGTTCATGTCCCCACAGCAACAGCATGGGGGTGCTGGCCCTGCTGTGTGCAATGCAAACAGAGGCTGCTGAGGCAGTGCTGCCGTGTCTGTGCCTGCAAGGATGGGGCACCTGTGTGAGCTGGGGGAGAGGCCAGGGCTGCAGAGGGGGGATGTTGTTGGCAGCTGCATGAGGACGCTCTGGGAGGCTGCCCTGGGCTGTGCAGCGCACTGGGCTTGGATCAGCCCCTGCTCTGCTGCTCCTTCCCGTCTGCCCCAGGGCCCTTGCAGAGCCCCAGCCATGCTGTTTGCCCCCAGCCTGCCCACGGCCAGCCTGGGGCTGCTGACGGGGGTTTCTGTGCTGAGCATTGGCCTGGCCGTGTTCTTGAGAGAGCCTGGGCAAGGAGCCTGGAGCCCCCAGGGCCTGGCCTGAGGCCTCAGCGCTGCCCCAGCAGTGCCCATGGCCTGTCCCTGCTGCAGCCCCGGCACTGCCACCCCCAGGGCTGTGCCCAGCCCCGAGAGCACTCAGGCCCTGCAGCAACACCAGGGCCACCAGGGCAGCGGGGCAGGGCCACGGCAGCAGCACTGGCAACACCAAGTGCTGCTGCTGCTGCTGCTGCTGGGCACAGCTGCTGGGCCAGCACTGATCTGCCCCAGCTCTGCACACAGACATTGCTGCTGCAGCTCCAGAGAAGGCAACAAAAGGGCATCTCTGCAGAAAACTCTGCTGGGAGATCCTTTAGTTCATTTAAACACATCAAGAGCGCAGCCCCTCATTGAAACAGTCTGTGGCCACAGGGAAAGTGGAGAGAAACAAAATGAGAAATGGCACAAACAATGACATTTCTTTGTGGACAATATGAAAAAAGTAAAAGAAAGACAAAGGACCATGAAAATGAAACCAACAAGAAGTGTCAAAGATGACTTTTTTTTAAAGTAATTGGCAGAAACTGGCCAGCAGTTTACTGTTTCCGAAAGCATCCAGTCATCAGTCTCCACACTGCAGCCTTGAGCTCCTGGTTCCTCAGGCTGTAGATGAGGGGGTTCAGGGTTGGAGGCACCACCGAGTACAGAACTGACACGGCCAGATCCATGGATGGGGAGGACAGGGAAGGGGGCTTCAGATGAGCAAATGTGCCAGTGGTGAGGAACGGGGAGATGACAGCCAGGTGAGGGAGGCAGGTGGAAAAGGCTTTGTGCCGTCCCTGCTCAGAGGGGATCTTCAGCACAACCCTGAAGATCTGCACATAGGAGAAAACAATGAACACAAAACAGCCAAATACCAAACAGCCACTAACAGCAAGAAGCCCCAGTTCCCTGAGATAGGATTTGTAGCAGGAGAGCTTGAGTACCTGGGGGATTTCACAGAAAATTGGCCCAGGACATTGCCATGGCACAGGGGCAGGGAAAATGTATTGGCTGTGTGCAGCAGTGAATAGAGAAAGGCACTGGCCCAGGCAGCTGCTGCCATGTGGGCACAAGCTCTGCTGCCCAGGAGGGTCCCGTAGTGCAGGGGTTTGCAGATGGACACGTAGCGGTCGTAGCACATCACGGTCAGGAGGGAAAGCTCTGCTGAGATGAAGAGCAGAAAGAAAAAGAGCTGAGCAGCACATCCTGAGTAGGAGATGTTGCTGGTGTCCCAGAGGGAATTGTGCATGGCTTTGGGGACAGTGGTGCAGATGGAGCCCAGGTCAGCGAGGGCCAGGTTGAGCAGGAAGAAGAACATGGGCGTGTGCAGGTGGTGGCTGCAGGCTACGGCGCTGATGATGAGGCCGTTGCCCAGGAGGGCAGCCAGGGAGATGCCCAGCAAGAGGCAGAAGTGCAGGAGCTGCAGCTGCCGCGTGTCGGCCAATGCCAGCAGGAGGAAGTGCCCGATGGAGCTGCTGTTCGACATTTGTTGGGGCTGCACATGGGCACCTGTTCATGGAGAAAAGGACAGTAAACATTTAGGAGACATACCTGTAACCAAAATCAATTCCATTTCCTATTCACCGTCCTCTATAACACAGACACATTTGTATGTTCAAGGGTTCTGAGGTTTTCTTTTTAATCTCCCCCACATCTCTCCTGGCATTCTTGGATATCAGGATTTCTGAGCATTTCTGCTGCCCTCAGAGAGAACACAGTGAGTTCCCTGAGGCAACATGATGAGTGGAAAGTGAGGGGAGATGTTGTGTCACTTCATTCTATTTGGAGTTTCTCTGGGCTTTCACTTTTCTCAAATAGGATGATATGTGCACTCTCAAGTTTTCCTTAAAGATCACCAGGTACTGCTGAGAGCAGATGTTTCCACCACAGCCCAGCTCCACATTTATAGCCAAGGACTCACGTTGCTCATTTCACCAACCCAGCAGCATTTTCAGTCTCACAACACCTCTGCCTTTCCCCATCAGTCTCATAACTCAGAGCTGCTCTAGGACAGGTTTGCACCCTGGATTGAAGCTCCCAGCTTGGACTGAAATCTCAGGGAGACTTCCAAGTGTCCTTCTGATGGCATTGGATTGTGGGAGATGCAGCTCCTTCCCTGGCTGCACTGACAGCATTGCCCAGAGCCAGGCCCTGGGGACAGCGTCACCCTGAGCCAGCTGTGCCCCTGCCAGAGCCCCCAGGGCCGGGCAGCTGCTCCCAGCCCTGTGCTCTGCAGAGGGAACTGGGCCCGGGGCTGCAGAGCTGCCCCACGGCTCTGCTGCAGCTCTGCCTGCACAGGAGGGGCTGCACGCCTTGGAGCCCCGGCCCTGAGGGCAGAGGCTTGGCTGGGGCACAGGAGGGAGGGGGCTTGTTCAGAGGGAGGGGCTGCACTGCAGGGGCTCCTGTGGGCATCTCTCAACTCTCCCTGCCACAGCATTGCTGGGCTTTGTTTTCTCTCATTGCCTGATCTTCTCTCTGCTTCCTGCAGATTTCCCTCCTGCAGGTGTTTCCCTGTGCCTGATCTCTCCCTGCCAGCACCCACAGACCCCAAATCTCTGTGCACTCTCCTTAGCCCTACAGAACCCTGCCTGTTTGCAGGGCACTGGCTGGGGGCAGGTTCTGTTTGCAGCTTGGAGAAAGGACAGCTCAGACTGAGCCTGATGGCTCCAGCAAAGGTGATGCTGCTGCTGTCCATGGGCAGAGTGGCTGAAAGTACATTAGGGATCTCCTGTGAACCTATTGATCACTAAAAATAACAGTTTGGGTGTCTTGGGAACTTTTAAAATTTCATAATTAATAATTCATAAGCAAAATTTACCAGGTCAGATATTACAGGCAATTGTCAAAATTTATAATCATCCTTTAATATTTATCACCACCTCCCTACCATTCTTCAATAGTAGGAAACTGAATAAAAAGTCTTAAGAAATTTCTTATATTTTATCAAAATCCTAGTCTTGGAAATATTCTATGACTGATCAGAACCCCTCAGCATGTCAGGGCTCCATGAGCATTTCACCTCCCCTGCACCAGAAATACCCAGAGTTGTACTCACAGGCTCTGTAGGCATTGGGATGTTCCAGCTTGAGGAGATGGCTCCAGGAGCTGCAGCTGCATTGTCCTGCAGCCAGAGGTTCCTGTGCCAAGGGCTGGCAGTGATTGTGCCCCAGGCACTTCTCAGCCCCTTCCCAGCCCTGACTGATTGAAGCTCTCTGTGCCTCTGGGCTGTGCCCGGGCTGGCTGCAGGCAGTGCCCCAGCCCTGCTGGGCTGGCACAAGAGCTGCTCATCCAGAGAAATGTGCTTTTGAAGCTCTTCTTGGAGACCAGGAGCTGCCTCTGTGCCAGGAGCCCAGCCCAGCTCAGCAGCACAGACACAGCACAAGGAATTTAATGAGCCTCTGGGGCTTTGTGCTCAGGCCCTGAACATCAGTCCCTGAGAGGGAGCTGAAGAAACCTCTGCAGAACTCCAAGGCAGAATCCAACTCCAAACTTTCTTGGACTTTTAATGGGTCCCACTGAGGGACACGACTGAGCAAGTGTCCCCAGGCCCCAGGCAGAGCAGAGAACTGCAGGCAGTGCTGACAGGTGGGGACAAAGAGAAGCCAAGTCTTGGTGCCCTGGGGCACAGCAGGGTCTGTGCCACCAAGGGCTGGGAGGAGACACCTTGTCCTGAGGCCCTGGGGCCTCCTGGTACAGCCCCAGCCAGGCTGGGCACTGTCAGCCCCTTGTGCTGCCCTCAGCATCCCCCCCTAGCCCACATCCCAGTGGCCTCAAGGATCTGCTGCAAGGAGTCCCTGGGGAGCCTTGCTCAGCAATGGCCCTGGGGGCTCCTTCATGCTCCCTGCAGGGACTGCAGGTTTTTCAAAGGACTTTGGCTTTGGCTTCTGCCTTGGAGTCTCTGAGAGGTTTGTGCAATCATGGCCTCCAATTATCTGCTGTAATTAGTCCCTGGAGAGGCTTTGTCAGTAACAACACTTAGTGGGCTCATTAATGCTTCTGGGTACTTCAGTTATTTCAAGGTACTTGGTGTTTCCCTTTTGATCCAGACTCTGTGAGAGGTTTGTGCAGTCATGGCCCCAATTATCTGCTTTAATGAGTCCCTTGAGAGCTTTGTACTGACACTCAGTGGTGCTCAGTAATGCTTTGAGCTTCTCACATTTTTTAAGGTAGTTTGGAATTTCCTTCCCACACTGAGACTCTGAGAGGTTTTTGTGCCATCCTGTCCTCCAGTTGTCTCCTCCAAGGAGTCCATGAGGAGCCTGTGTTGGGGATGGATCTCACTGAGACCCATTCATGCTTTGAGACACTTTGGGGTTTTCTTCTGACTTTGATTTCTGGAAGGTTTTGTGCAATCTCCTCTCAGGCCCTGAGGTTCAAGGGCTCAGCTCCAAATGCACCACAGGGCTCATCAGGATGCAGCAAGTCCTGACAAACCATGGCTCTGCCTTGATTTCCCTCTGCTCTAATGCAGTTTATCAGGAATGTATCTGGAGTGATTTTGGTTTGCTAATTTGAGATTTCTCAGCCAAGGCATCTATTAGTGCAGTGGGATCAGTGTTAGCTAATTACCATTGCACTCACTGGAATATATTTACTCATTTCCTGCTGTGAGATAGGATTAGGAGAAAGGCAAAGTAGGCTCAAAATTTTAAAAGGGTATATAGAAAAGTTTATTACCAGTAAATAGAAGAAAGAGTAATAAGAATCTGAACACTTCTCCTCTCCCTACAACCTTTTCTTTCTTACTGACAATGCAAGGAGACAAAACCTGAAAGTTTCAGTCAGTTTACACCATCTAGAACAGACTTTCTTCAGTTCACTTAGGGAAAGGAGTCTTGCTTTCATGCTATGGAGACTTCTCCATAAGAAAACAGTTCGCTTGTGGCTTTCAATTCCCATGAAGAGAAGCTGCCCAGAAAATCTGCAATTGTGAAGTCACTCCCATTTTTCACAGCTTTTCCCAAAGCTATTTTTATGGGCCATGTCAATGTATGGGGTGTGAGTTTAAAGATGAGCTGTTCAAGAGCAAAGATTCTCTTCATCTATTTCTGAAATCATCTTCATCTCTGAGAACAGAGATCTTCTTCTTCTCTCCCTGAGGCCACAGCATCTCACCACTCTTCTCTCTTTCTCTGTTGAAACTTCTCATGGGTTCACAGCTACTTCAACATTTGCTTACTTTAGCATGGAGGTTTTTGCTGAGCAAGTCATCTCCCCATATTTTCAATTAGTTATAGGGAAAAAGAGAGTCTGATATATCAATTCCATCCTTCTCCATAGCTTTACAAGAGGATTTCAGCCCCAAGATCAAGGCATCTCCTCATCCCTCCCATCTGGGACTCAACTTCCCCTTCAGTGACCTCGGTGTCTTCATGTTGCTCCTCTGTGTGCCTGCACTTTGTCCTTTTCTCTCACTGGAGGGAGGATGGAAGCACTGAAAGAGTTCATATCTCACCCGGGGCCTGCAGATGGTTCCGTGCCCCCGGCCAGGTTCGGTGCTTGCAGCCGGAGCTGTTTTACGATGGAGGTTTCTGCAGCGGCTGCGCTGGGGCTGTGTCAGGATGGGCCGCGCTGGGGCAGGGCCAGGATCTCAGCAGCCAGGCCAGAGCACAGCAGCAGCACGGCCGGGCCCGATGGCTTCTCCTGCCCCTGCCCGGGGCTTGCGGCTGAAGCCCAAGGGTGGCAGAATCTTGGCCGAGCCGGCCCGGCCCGGGGCTGCTCCTGGGGCCCGGCGGATCCTGGCTGGGCCCGGGCTGGTGGCGAGGCAGGGCTCAGCAGGGCCCAGATGTTCCCAACTGCAGCCATGGCCCGGCCCGGCCTCGGCCCCGCGGCCTCCCCTGCCCTGCCCGGCAGCCGATGGGGCCTGGCGGGGTCCCTGGGAAGGGGCCCGGCCCCACGGCAGGAGCCGCCCGGCCCGGCCTGGCTGAGACGGGGCCGGGTCAGCCTTGTTACCTCTGTGCGAGCCAGAAGGGAAAGAGACCCTCCCAGGCTTTCCCATCTTTAACATGTGTCTTCACAGAGGCGTGTACAGTTTCCTTAGTGGTTTAACAGATTGTCAATTCTCAAAGATAATTACTGATTGTTTTTTTTGTCAGACATGGAGAAAACTGCTAGCAGCTTCTCTTAGAACATCACTTTCGTGATGCAAAACCACAACAGCACAAAGCACAGAGCTCCTTTGTCCATAGGTAGTGCTCATGTGCCCGAGGTTTCAAAATACCTCCCTGGGAGATCTCTCGGCCCTCTCCAAGGTGTTTTCAAATGAAAACATTCAGCTCAGAGTCTAAGAAAATCACCAGAGGACAGGGCCAGCCTGACCTGTCTGTCCTGGCTACTTTTGTCTGAGATCAGTCCTTGGATAAACAGAATTGAGAGGCCAAATTCTAATTTTGGCCATGGTCCCTGGACCTGAAAGCCAGTTCTTTTCCATAGGAAGGAAGGAACAGAGCCCCAGTGTTTCAGGGGCAGATGAGAAATGGCCACCAGAGGCCAAGGCCAGCCAGAGCAAGCAGGATTTTGTTCTGAGTGATATCCTTGCATATAGGAATTGCTTTAGGGAGAGTTTCAATTTTGGCAATGGGCATCTGAAAAGGGGGGCGGTTCTTTCCCATAGCAAGGAAAGCACGGAGCCCCAGTTTTCCAGGAGCTGATGAGAGGCGGCCCTTGACATTGCAACATCAGCCAGACCTGTCAGGGGACCCCTGGGAGGCCAAGCCAGCCAGGCCTGTTCAATGTTCCCTCAGTTCCATGGGGCCCCACAGTGTCCCAATGGTCCCTTGCTTCCCTGAGGCCCTGAGGAGTCATAATGCCCCCTTGGTGACACCAGGCCCTGAAGGGTCCCAATGGTCTCCATGGTTCCATCAGGCCCCACAGAGCCATAATGGTCTCTGGGTTCCATGAAGCCCCACTGTGTCACCATGGCCCCTTGGTTCCATGGGCTCCAGGGGTGCCACAATGATCCCCTTGGTTCCATGAGGTTCCCACAGTGTCCCAGTGATCTCCATGGGAAGGGAAGAACCCAGCCCCAGTGTTGCAGGGGCAGTCACCAGAGGTCAAGGCCACCCAGACTTGATGATACTGGCAGATTGTGCCTGGGACCAACCCTTGGATATACAGAATTTTGGAGGTGGAATCCCAATTTCAGACATGGACACCTGGAGGATAAGGATGGTTGTTTTCCATCGGAAAGAAAGCATGGAACACTGATTACACAGTGAGATTTGGGGATCTATGGGGAGTATTGGGGATCGTTTCTTCACCTCGTGACCCAACAGGAGCTTCTCTAATAAATGTTGCCTGAAGCTCCCACTGTGGTCATGACAGGAGCCCCTGTGAGTGTCTGGGACATCCCGGCTCTTTGGCAGCCTGGGCACTCCTGGGATGTCACCATGGAATGGCTGTGACTGCCTCTGACCACAGGGCTCTTTACCATCCCAGAAACGCCTGGGAGGTCTCCATGGAGCCCCTGTCTCTGCCTGTGACATTCCAGCTCTGGAACAGCCTGGAGACTCTTGGAAAGTCCCCATGGAGCCCCTCTGAGGGCCTGTGAAAAATCTGACCCTTAGCAGGCAACCATCACCAGCCCCCTGTTGCTATGGTCAGTTTCCATGGCAACCATCACCAGTCCCCTGTTGCTATGCTCAGTCCTTTGGCAGCTCCATGGAGACCCCATGCCAGGGGTGGTTGCCATGGACACCAGCTCAGGCCTGCAGCCAGAGCCTGTTGCCATGGCAACCATTGGCAGCCCCATCCCCAGGCTCAGGGGATCCCAGAAGCACAGAATTGGCTGAGCTGGGAGGGACCCATCAGGATCCTCCAGTCCAACTGCTGGCCCTGCACAGGACACCCCAACAATGCCAGCCTGGGCCTGGCAGCGCTGGCCAAACGCTGCTGCAGCTCAGAGAGCCCTGGAGCTGGCACCCTTCCCTGGGGAGCCTGGCCAGGGCCCCAGCAGCCTCTGGCCAAAAACCTTTTCCTGACATCCAACCTGAGCCTGCCCCGACTCAGCTGTAGCCGCTCCCTCCACTCCTGTCCCTGGGCACCAGAGGGAAGAGGTTCCCACAGCCCCAGCCAGGGACCCGCTCCCAAGGCTGCTGCCATGGCCACCAGGGCTGCCACCAGCTGGGATGCTCGGTTTCCACGGGCTAGGCTTCAGGAATGGGATTCCCCAATTTCCTGCTGCCGCTAAAACCGCGCTGCCCTCACTGCCCTCCCGCCTCCCATGGAAAGCACAAAAGGCAAAGATCCCGGACTGGTTTAAGAACAATTTAATGGGAACAGCAACGGGATAAGGAACAAACAGGAACAGAAACAATATTGATAACAGAAGGGATAAATAAAACTGTTTACAGGGAAAACTACAACACAACTCACAGGGTCTGCCTGGCTACAATATTTCTTGCCTGGAAAGGACACCCTTCTCCTCAGGGAGAGAGAGAGAGTCCCTTTCCTACTCCTGGCAATGATCTGAGGTGTAATGACGGGGCCATGGCCAGACCCTCATGTTTTTCAATGCCACATCAGGTCATTGGAAGGGGCAGGAAAAGGTACAGGTGTCTTCCCAGCATGGATCACAGGGAACATGGATCACCAGGGCTCTTTCCAATCTGGCTTCTCCCATGGGGGATGAAGCTGGAGTGGTGCATGAAGCTGTTCCTGCAATCGAGGCACTTGCAGGGCTTCATTTACGGGTGGCTCCGTTGGTGTCTTGTCAAATGAGAGCTGCTGGTGAAGCTCTTCCCACACTGGGGACACTCGTAGGGCCTCTCCCCAGTGTGGATGCGCTGGTGCCTGATGAGGGTGGAATTGTGCTTGAAGCTCTTCCCGCAGTCAGGGCAGTAGAAGGGCCTCTCATCCGTGTGAATCCGCTCATGCAGGTGGAGATTTGAGCTGGTCCGAAACCTCTTCCCACACATGCGGCACTCGTAGGGCCTCTCCCCAGTGTGGATGAGCTGGTGCCTGATGAGGTGGGACTTGCGCTTGAAGCCCTTCTCGCAATCAGGGCAGTGGAAGGGCCTTTCTTCTGTGTGAATCTGCCAGTGCCTGGCGAGATCAGGGCTGGTCTGAAACCTCTTCTGGCACTTAGGACACTCGTAGGGCCTCTCCCCAGTATGGATGCACTGGTGGGTCAAAAGGGTGGAGCTGCAGCTGAAGCCCTTCCCACACTCCCCACACTCCTAGGGCCATTCCCCGGTGTGGATAATCTGGTGGCTGATCAGGGTGCTGCTCTGCCTGAAGCTCTTCCCACACTCCAAGCACTTGTGGGGCTTCTCCCCATCATGAAGCTGCTCATGGACCACCAGCTCTGATCTCTGGCTGAAGCTCTGTCCACCTTCCTGGCTCAGGGTGGGTCTTTCCTCCTCAGAGCACCCTGGGCTGGGTTTGGAGCCCCTTCTCCTGTGGGATCTCTGGGGCTTTTCCTCTACATTGGAATTCTGCACCGTGGAGCCACTCAAAATGGCCTCTTCCATGAGGTTCTGCCACAGGGATTTGCCCTCCCTGGTCTCCATCCTCAGCTTCTTCCCTGGGGGGGGAAGGACAAGGAGAGGATGGGATTTGCCTCCATGCCAGAGGGAAGGGGAAGGAGATCCCCCCAGTGCATCCCTGGCAGGACGGGGTTGGCAGCAGGGTTGTCCTGCAGCCAGGGGCTGTGCTGGGCTGGGAGATGGAGCAGGAGAGAGGGGGAAAGGGGCACTGACTTCCTCCTCACCTGCCTGGGTGTCCAAGGGCTCCTTCCTCTTTCTGACAGCCTCCTCCTCTATTGAGTCAAGGTTTGGGAATGGGAAATCCTGTTTTGAGAAGAAAACAAGGGATAAGTACATTGAATTTTGTGCTTGTTTGAAGGCAAACCTGGGGAGGGTCTAAACCAGAATTACAATTTAATAAGAAAATGAAGATCAAGGCAATGATGCAGAAACACTGCCTTAAACTGACAGAGTCAGGATATAACCTGACACCCTGTTGCTGCTCAGGGTGGTGGCAGCAGTCCCATTAAATGGTGGCTGCAGTCCTGTGGGAGTGATGAACGTGATTCTGTCCAAGCAGTGATCCTGTAGAAGGGTCTGGTCTTCCTCTGGAGGTCCAGGGTTGGTTCTGGAGCTCTTGTCCTCTGGGAATCCAGTAGGCAAGCTGCTCCTGGTGTTGCAAGGCTCAGCTTATATGCAGGTAGGAATGCTTGGATCCTCCCCCTGGGCGGAGCATCCCACAATGGGAGGATGGAATTTTATCAGTCCTGCGGTGACACTCAATGGCCCATTCCCAGAAGATATCTCCCCTGGAGGGCGTTATCAGGGCTGAGTCATGGAAGAGATCAAGAACACTGCCCCACCTGTTTAGAGCAGTTGATGAAGATGGGGATTGAAAACATGCATTTGGTTCCATCTTACATTGCAGCCTGAAACAGTGGGGGAATCCCTGCTCAGGGGGTGAACACCACCCCCCTTACCCAAACTGGCTCAGGTGTAAAACCCCCACCCTGGGAAGGCCACACACACAGGGGACAATGTCACACTTGCCCTGCCCCAGGGGAGGTCTCTGTCCCTGTCACTCTGTGGCTGTCACCCCTTTTCTCTTTCACAGGCTGGGAGGCTTTTCCAAACATGAGAATAATTTTTCTCTTTGTCCCTGTCACCTTTGTGACAGCTACACAGAGCTTTCCCTTCCTTTTCATAATCTGTATTGGGCCGAATTTCCACATTTCTTTTATCAGAATGTGCCAGCAGCTGAGCTGGAGCTGTGCAGGAACCAATGAAACTTGGAATTGCCACAGAATTGTTTGTACTGTCAGTTTATTTAAGTTTGGGATTTGTTGCATTTCCATCACAAGTGACTTGTGGGAAGAGCAAATTCAAGGCATTTTATGTAGGGTAAAGTTTTTTTTTCTGACAAGAAACAGCTTTATTTTGTCCAGTGCCCAGGGGATGCTCAAGGGGTCTCTGTGCCTCTCGCCCTGGGGGATGCTTGGGAGGAGCTTGGGGGGGTTGTCCCTGTCTCTGTAACCCCCGTCCATTCCCCAGGGGTGTCCCTGTCCCTCTCACCCCAGATTTTTCCCCCTCTCTTTCCTGTGGGAGGATGAAGCCCGGCTGCCCTTTTGTTCTGGTGCCTCCTCCTCTCCTCAGCTGAGGATGTCAAACTCCCCAGGAGCAGGAAAATCCCCATTCCCTGTTTGCTTGTTGTCATGGTTTAACACTGGCACAATGCCAGTGCCCCCATGAAGATACCTTCTCCCTGGTTTCTGCTGTGAGATGTGACCAGGAATAAGCAAAGCAGGCTCCTACTTAGGGAAAAAAGAACCAGAACTTTATTAACTACTCTACAACTACAGATAAAAAGGAACACACACACAGGGAAAATTAAAACCTCACAAATGCATTTCCTCCTCCCCCCACCAAATTTCCACACAATACATTTGATCCTCAAATCACCAACTCTCGGTCCAGCAGCACCTTTTAGACAATCAATCCTCAGTTCATCAAGAGGAGAGGAGTCCTTCTTGTGCCATGGGCTTCCCCTGGAAACACAATCGAAGCCTCGTGTGTTTCCGTGTCACTCGTGGCACCGCCCGGAGTCCATCTGCCGTCGTGACCTCTTCCTTTCATGTCCAGTGCTCTCACCACTGAACACGGACCAGAACTGCTTCTAGGGTTGTCTTTTAAGGATGCTCTGTCCCGATCCAAAAAAGGCACAGTCTCTCTTTTGGGACACCTGTCCCCACAATCTCTCCTTTGGGACACCTGTCCCCCCCATATTTTTTCACCCCCTGGGGCCGAGGGGCATCAACACTGAACCCTCTTGGTTCTGAGGCCATTGCCTCCCCCTAGAATGCAGTCTCTGTGTCACAAGGAACTTGGGTCTGTCCATCTCTCTTTTGGGACACCTGTCCCCACAATCTCTCCTTTGGGACACCTGTCCCCCCCATATTTTTCACCCCCTGGGGCCGAGGGGCATCAACACTGAACCCTCTTGGTTCTGTCCATGGCTATACAAAAAGAGTCCAGCAAAAGCTACTCCATCATCTCTTCCCACTAGGATTCTTCTCTACTCTTCTACTATCTCTCGCTTGCCCAGACCTCTCTCACACTGGCCCATTTTCTTCCTCATCTTCCACTCTATCTTCTAGGAAAGGTCAATGTTCTGTAAAGTTCTCATTCTCCAAAAAGGGGTTAAAAGCTCCTACAAGCAGCCGGATGAACCCCCCCCCTCCCCCCCTTCTCCGTCCCAGCCGTGCTGCCGGCACAGGCCCATGTTTATCAAGCTTCAAGGTCACAGTCTCAGGCAGCGGCTCTCTCTCTCTCTCTTTCTCTCTCTCTCTGTGTCTCTCAGGGGGGGGCTGCCTGATGGCTCCCAGTGTCTCTCTCTCTCTCTTCCACCCTTCCACCCCCGGGGCTCAGGCCTACCTCTCCCGGCCACATGGCTTTTCCCTCCCCCTGCCCAGCCAGCAGCTGGGCCGGGGCAGAGACCCGAACTCTTTCCCGCCGGAAACCCAAGAGGACCCTCCCAGGGGAGAGCTCTGCTTTTAACCCCGTGTTCTCAGAGGCGTGCCCATGTCCCAATGGCCAGGTTAAATGCCAATATTAAAGCCTGAATATCCATTGGCCAAAAACACAGCATCCCAAAAAACACATTTCCTGTCAAACCACCACATTACTATAGGTTTCATGTTCAATTTGCCTCAATTTTTTGGTTTTGCCCACACCATCTCATGAATGTTGCCCTCATCCTCTTCCCCTAATTCGAGAAGTTCAACCACCACTTTTCCTTCCTCTGGGAGTACTCGAATGCTTAACTGCACTTGTAAATCTCAGTCTAATAGATTGCATCCTGCTTCTTGAACTAATAGAACATCTCCAATTCCTACATTATTTGCCCCTTCAAACTTTATTTCCTTTATAACTGAGACCTTCAACCCCTCCCCTTTTGCACCTACTACCTGCATGGTATCTTGACCCTTTTTGCACCCCTTTGGGATTCTACAAACACAAGTTCTTTCAGACCCCTTGTCTACTAAGAATTCAAATTCTTCCTCCTGGGGATCTATTTTTAAAGTTATCAAGGGCCCCTGGTGGTATTCTGTCCCCAGGAGGTAGAGCCCTTGACACTGCTAATCTACTTCTTTTTGCTCAGTCTCATAGACCCTCAGATCCTTTTCCTTCTGGGGGCAATTCCTTCTAATATTCCCACTCTCTTTACAGTAAAAGCAGACTGGTCCTAAGTTCCCCTGTTTCCCAAACTCTCCTTTTTCTGCCCAGTCCCAAGGAGATGCATCTCCCCTCTATCTTCCCGTACTTGGAATCTCCCTCCCTTACCTGGGTTGTTCTTTACGTGCTGGTTCCCTTCCCTAATGGCAGTTGCCATTACCTTGGCTTTTGTCTTGGCCTTCTCTGCATCCCTTTTTACATGCACCTTCTGTGCTTCCCTTTATAGATCTTCCAACCTCTTTTCTAGCCAACCATCTAACTTTTCTAATTTTCTCCGTATATCTGGCCAGGCATGAATGACAAAATTTATCTGTCCAGTAAGATCAGTCACTGTGTCAGGGTCAACTCCTGAATATTGCCTTATATTTTTCCTCAGCTTTTCTAACCGCTCTGTTGGGGTTTCTTTGCTCTTTTGCTGCTCATTGAAAGCCTCATGGGCATTTTGGTTACATGGAGCTGCTTCTTTGATGACTTTTGTAATCAATGTTCTCTATTCTTCCATGTCTTGCCTTCCCCCAGTGCTTTTGTGGTCCTGGTGGGGCACTATGGGCATCTTCAGATCCCCAGGAGGTCCTTGCACATGCTTCCTTTCCCATATCCATATCTCAGCTGCTCTGATCATCTGTCTTTCTTCTGGTGTGAACAACATAATCATTAATGATTGCATCTCTTCCCACATATCAATATTGGGCCCCAGAAATTGATCTAACTGTTCCACTAATCC
This sequence comes from Agelaius phoeniceus, assembly GCF_051311805.1. Classification (NCBI taxonomy): domain Eukaryota; kingdom Metazoa; phylum Chordata; class Aves; order Passeriformes; family Icteridae; genus Agelaius; species Agelaius phoeniceus. The sequence goes on from NW_027509866.1 coordinate 580,077, forward strand.
AGTGAGGTCCTCTAGTAATCCTTTCAATTATTTCTTGAACATTCTCATGTCAGAAGAACTGAGAGGTACAGTTACAAATCCAATTCGTTCCCATATCCCCCCAGGGGTTCCTCCCTCAGGGGGTACAGTCCCAATGCTTGGCTCCCATCCTCTGATCTGCTTTCCTCTCTTTGTGCTACCCTGCTCCTGGTGTTCTGGTTAGGCCCATCAGGGGGTAGGGGAGGTGCAGCTGGGACTGCTGGAAGTGGGAGGGGGAACAGGTCTAACGGGTCCCACTCTGTATGTTCTGCTACCTTAAACATGCTCACCTTCGAGGGGGAGGTTTCCCCTTCCCAGCAAGCAGCACAGTCACTCTCCTCCTGATTGAATGGTTCCTTAGCTCTTACATCATGATTAATGCTCGGCATATCCATCCTTTGTCTGATCCATATCTCGGCCAGTAGACATGATCTCTCCTGGTTTCCCTTCTGGTCCATTCCAATACGCAGTACTGAACCATTTTGCTCTCGTCCTTATCTTTGGTGTTGGGGTCATATTTCCACCGGGCTAGCTTCCTTCCTAGTGGGCTGTCTGGAGGGATGCCCCTTGGTTCCTCTTCAATCTCTGCGTCTTCCTTTGGGGATTCACTACTCACCCATGATCCCATCATGACCAGCCGATCACAGGTCTGCCCCCGACAGAGCCTGCCTTTCCAAGCACAGGCTCTCCCAACTGAGCCCAGCTCCCTAAGAAGGGAGAGGGGAAAAGAAAAGGAAACCTGGAAAGGAGGAAGGAGAAGGAAAGGGAAGAGAGAGAGGAAAAAGGGGAGAGAGGAAGAAAAGGGGAAGAGAGAGAAAAAACTAGAAAAAAGCTTTACCTCTCCTCTGAAGAAAACTCTGTGGTCCAGGGGCTTCCGTCCCCAGCCCACCCTGGCTCGGCAGCTCCGCCCCGACTCGCCATGGCATGTGAAGTGTTACGCCTACTACAGGGTAACCCCACCTCAGCAAACCTCTCGGCGGTTGTCCCGTTTCCAGCCCGATCTCAGCTGGCTCCGGGAACCCTGGAGCTGCTTTTGCCCAAGAGCCATCCCCACTGAGCTCGGCCACTGCCAGTGCCACCAGTGCCCGGCCGCTGGCGCTTCCCCCAAAACTGCCGCCGGCTATCGCTGCTCAGCCAGCCTGGGATACCACAGCACTGGCCATGCCTCCCCCGACACCACCGCTGGCTCGGTGCTGCAAAACCCTACACAAACCCATCTCACGTGTCCCACTGGCCACGGGGGAAAATCCCCGCTTTCCTCTCCACCACGTGTGCTGCCATTCCCTACCAGAATAGCCCAGCGCTGGCTGTGCCTCCCCGAGACCACCACTGGCTCGGTGCCACAAAACCCTTCTCAAACTTCTCTGTCCTACATGTCCCGCCGTCCACAGAGGAAAAACACCTCTGCTTTCCTCTTTATAATGATTCCTGCCGTTTCCTCCAACTGCCCAGCATCCTAAAACTCCAGTGGACCAGGACGGGTCTGGTATGGAGTACTGGCTGGAGTTTGCTTTCCTATACCGGAATTACAGAGTAATTATCTGGCTAAAAAATAGTGCTCACCCCTTTTCTCTTTTCTTTATCCAGCCTCCTGCTGTCTCTGAGCTTCAGCCTGCAACCACCGGTGGCCCCAGGAGTATCTGAAGACTCCACCAAATTTGTGGCGTGGGTGCACTTGTTTTTGCAAACTCCTAGCACCAGCAGGGAGAGGTGTCTATCCCAGGAGAGCCCCCAAAAATTGTGAGAAATAGCTACTCACTTTCCATAGTTTAGGAAGGTTGATTAAACCTTATCAAAAATACAACAGAAGACTGAATAAAGAAAAACGGTTACGGCGCTGGGAGCAAAAGATTTTCGCTGCCATGTGCTCAGCCCCCTCACAATGGAGGTTTTACCCTTTTTAACCCTTTAACCCCTCCAAAAGTTGTGTCCATCAACCTCTTTGCTGTCCAGTGGTGGAGATCTCTTCCTCAAATCCTGATTGGAGGTCAGATGTTGCCATAGTGACAAGCCAGCCCTCCCAGATGTCCCAACTCCCACTGTCCCTTGATAACCACATGAGGGGGTACAACTATAAATCTATAAAACTTTTCTTATATATACATTATATATAATATAATATAATATAATATAATATAATATAATATAATATAATATTATATTATATTATATTATATTATATTATATTATATTATATATACATATACACATTATATTAGTCCATTAATTGTGAGAGACAATCATCATATTACTCATCTATCACAGACACAAAGGAAGTTCTAATATAAACATTAATCCAAACTTGGCTGAAGGCAGAATTAGACCAGCTCCTGAAGGACAGACCAGCTTTGAACTCTTTGCAGCTCAAAGCACCAAGCGGGTGGCTGGGAGGTGTGTGAGTGACCCAAGAGTGAGGGAAGGGAAATGCAGAGATCCCTGGAAGTGTTTCTGTGCAGACAGGCTGTGGGAAGGGCACTTGCAGACCTGCTCTGGGCCAGCTGTGAGGGTGGATCATCATCCCAACCTGCACTGGGCCATTGCAAGGGACTGTTGCCATGGACACTGCAGGGACCCCAGTGCTGGCTTTGGGTGCCATGGCAACCCCCATCAGTTCAGGTTTCCTTGGAAACCAGCCCAGGGAGCCATTTCTGCAGCCAGGTTCCATGGCCACTTGCCTGCAGAGCTGTTGCTGCCCTGGGCTGCCATGGCAACCCTGAGGACAAAGCAGTGCCAGGGCTGTTCCAGGTACAATTGCAGTGACACTGGTTGGTGACACCAGGTGCCATGGCAATGACCACGGGGACCCGTTCCTTAGATTGGTGCCATGGCAACCAATGCCCAGAGCCGTTGTGGTGGTTGGTGGCCATGGAAAGCTGCCCTGGGCCCCTTGCTCAGGGCTGGTGTCAGTGCCCAGAGCCAGAGGGGATCCCTTGCTGGGGGCTGTGCCATGGCCACCTGCCCTGTGCCGCGCTGGCCGCTCGGGCACCAGGAACCAGCAGCCAAGGGCACTGCCAGGGCCAAAGGCCAGGTCAGCCAGACAGAAAGGGGCAGGGCTGGGCACTGTTTCCATGGCAACCAGCACTGGGGGGGGACACCTGGGGCACCTGGCCTGGCAGTTGCCATGGAAAGCCCTGGCAGGCACTGGGGGCACAGCCCCTGGCACTGAGACACTGCTGGGCCGGGTGCTGAGCACAGGGCTGAGCACGCAGAGATGGTTTTGTTCTTGCTGAGCTGCAGCACAGCCAAGGCCTGTCCTGCCCCTCGTCCAGCCACGCTGGGGAGGGGCTGGGGCTGCGGGGGAGCTGGGCAGGGGACACAGCCAGGACAGGTGACCCCAACTGACCCTGGGCACACCCCAGACCAGAGCACATCATGCTCAGGGTATGAAGGGGGGAACAAGGAGGAAGGGGGAATTTTGGAGGGAGGGTTTCTGCCTTGCCAGGTAACACTCAGGCAAGAGGGGGCCCTGTTTCTCCAGTGGGCAGGGTCACTATCAAAGACACAGACACCAACTGAAGGAATTGTGTCATTTATATCATGCACAGCTGCAAAGAATTACAAAAGGATAAGCTCAGCAAAGCACATCATCATTAGCAAAGAATTACAAAAGAAGCTCAGCAATCCATCAGAACTCATCATTACATTTTGATGACTAACCCCTTGGTGAAACACTAGAGGTGTTTGTGGCAGACAAAGATTCTGGCTGACTATCAAGGTACACCTTACAGACACCAGTAGTACTTTTGTGACACCGTTCTTCATTCATTATTCTCAATCTCATTGGAGTTAGGAACAAGAATTCTGTTGTCCATGGAGCTGGCACCTTTTTAATTCCAGAATAATGCCCCCAGGCCCTTTGCTGTTCAGCTTTACCATGCTGTCTGTGGCTAACAAGGCCTGGGGGGGCCCTTTCCCCTCGGGCTGGAAGGGGCCGGGTCCCAGTCCCTGAGGGGCACCCGGGCTCCTGGATGCAATTCCTGTGCAAGTCCCTCAGTGTCACAGCAGCCTTCACATGGAGCCCCGTGGATCAGAGCATTTCCCAAAGGGGCCCTTGGGGCAAACAGGGAGATTTGGTCTGGCAGGATGTGTAAAACAATATCCTGTCAGATCTACTTGTTCTCACACAGAACACTTGGCTGCAGGGACACATTCCCATTGTTTCTGCCCAGGTTTCAGGACTCAGAGTTGTCTTTCCCAGGAGCTGCTCCTTCAGCTGCCTCGGGAGGGCCATTTGGCCTCCGGACCCACACTCTGGCTCCATTATTAGGGCTGCTGCATCCAAACCCTTTATCTCCACAAACGGTGGTGACTGGAGCTGGATCTCCTTTTTTCACAATCCTTCTTAAAATTGCAATATTGATAATTGTGCTACTCTGTCATGGGGTTGAATAATCCAATCCTGGTCCCTATTGTTTAACACAATTCCTTTAATTTCTCCTTGATATTCTGCATCAGTTCCTTTTCCCATGACATGAACACTTTGCAAGGCCAAGCTCGAGTGAGCAGTTACCAAAGCAAAGTGTCCTGGAGGAATCTGAATTCCTGTTTCAGTGTTGATAGCTCTCATTTGCTTTGAATTTATCCAAACTAATTCCAGTGCATGAAGGCCCAGCCCTGCAGCCTCTGGGCTGCCCTGCCAGGGGCCATCACAGCCAGAACAATTTCCCAGGCAGCCCAAGTCTCACTGCCCATGGTTGGATTTGCAAATTGGGGGCAGCCGTGCACAGCCAGGGGGTTTCCATTTCCCCATGGGCCATTGTTAAGGGCACGGAGCACATCTGGGAGATGGGTTCTCCATGGGCAAAGGTTCCCATCTCCTCATGTTTTCAACTGCTCTTTTAACAACCCCTTCACCCGTTCAACCAATCCTGCAGCTTGTGCATAGTCTGGTACATGAAAAACCCTGCAGGCTTAATCACTGAATTTTTCACAGGAACAGACAAAGCACTCTGCATCACAGTATCAGCAAACCCTGTAAAAGCAGCCAATTTCATCCCTTCCTCCTTTTTTCACTGTATACAATCTCACAAAGTTGACCACTGACATTTGGGTCCTGGCCAATCCTTTTCTGTAGGGTATTTAGAGTTACATCCCTGAGCAGCCAAAGCTACCAAATTAGTATTGTCAGCACTACTTCACATTATTATAATTTTATATGTAAATAGTGATATAGAAATATAGACATAGATATAAATCTAGAAATATATATGAAGGTCTTATTATCCTAGAAATATGTATATAGTTATTTATTATATTGATATTTCACTTGCACAAATGCATCTGAGCTCAAGATTAAAACCTTCTTCTCTTGCTTCATGTGGGAGCATTCCAACAACAGTTTTTCCTTCTGTTGGTGCTGTTTCCACTGTGTCATTAACAAAATTCACCCTTGTCTTCCCAAACCCACAAGGTCTTTTCCTTTTCCATGTGCAATTTTTGGATGCATTTGAAGCCATCCAGGGGTGCAGCCTCTTTTACCCGACTGCCCCACTGCTCCCACGGGGCTCCGACCTCAGCCCACTCCAGAGCCAGGGAACTCCAGGGAAGGGCTTCCCATCTGGGAATTTCTGATGGCACTGATTCCTCACATTTACACTGAACAAGTGACATTTTGTTGGGATCTGGCCAGACTGGGCCAGTTTTGTTTTGCCAGTGGGCAGGGTCAGCACCAAAGACACAGACACCAACTGAAGGAATCAGTGTCATTTCCTGCAGCTCAAAGCAGCAAAGAATCACAACAGGAGCAGCTCAGCAATGCACCCAACCATCCCCACCAAAGATTGCCTGCAGTGATTGAGAACGATCCAGCCCCAGTTACCCTCAGCCTTTACCATCCCCCAGACCCACACAGCAGCTGGGGAAGCTGTCACAGCCAAGGGCTGCAGAGCCACTCCTGGGCACTGGCAATTCCTGCAGGTGCCTCCAGCCACAGCTGAGGCTCCAACCCCGCTGGGAGAGGGCCCAGCTCTGACAGTGCTGAATGGACAAACTGACAGCACTTCTAGTGTGGCAACATCTGGTTTCATCCTCCTCTTGGCTCCCTCCCAAAGCCTGGCCAGGGCCCCAGGAGGGACCAAGGGAGATGACTTTGACCCTTCAGCCCCAAACAAGGCCAGATGTCAGATTTCATGGCCTGGTCTGGCTTCTAAATACACAAAGGTCAATACATGTTTCACTAAGGAGTGGCTACATCTATCACAGTGCTAATGACCATGCATATTTCATCAGGGAGCAGATACAAAGATAACCTTTGGTTGCAAGGTTCATCCAGAGGCCACCTTTGGCTCAGGGCCTGCTGTTCAGGCCTCACTCAGGGCTGCTGTCCAGGCCTTGGCACTTCAGGGACGTGGTTTAGTGCTGGGCTTGGCACTGCTGGCTGAGCGGCTGCACTGGGTGAGCTCAGAGGGCTTTTCCAACAGAAAGGATTCTGTGATTCCATGATTCTATCCACTGCATTCAGCTGGGGCTATTTTAGCAGCATTCATTTGCTCAGAAAGTCTCCTCTTGCCCAGCTCCTGTGGCCTGAGGCTTCAGCTCCTTCAGCTCCTGGTGCTGAGCTGCTCATGCTGAACGAGACGACTCGGAGAGAAGAACACAGTCCATGCAATTCCTTCTGGGACACGGAGAGGGGAGGCTGTGCAAACAGGAGCATTGTTTGCTGTGGCCTCCTCTCTGCCCTTCACGCCTTTCAGCGCTTGGAACCAGCCAAGAGCTTTCTCCAAGAGTGCAACGGAGCAGCTGTTCCTGCTCCTGGCTCTGGCTCTCTCCAGTCTCTGCCCTTGCCTGCTTCTGTCCCTCGTGCTGTGCCCTCTGTTCCCCCAGGGCTGGCTGGCTGCTGCCCAGGACTGTGGCACTGGCACAGATCCAGTGCTCCAGAGCCTCCTTTCTGTGCCCTTGGAGCTGCCTGGCCACAGCAGCCTTTTCCATCTGCAAGCTCCCCATGGACAGGGAGTGCCCAGCTCCGTTCCTTGCACAGCCTCCAGGAGCCCAGGGCTGCCATCTCAAGTCCCTGCTGGCACTGGGGGCTCCCAGGTGCCTCAGGCTGCTGTGACACCGCTGCACACGGGAGGGAACAGGGGCAGGGGCTGTGCTGAAAGTCAGCTCCATCTGCTGCTGCTGCTGCTGCTGCTGCTGCTGCTGCTGCTGCTGCTGTGGGGTCATTTGTGCAGCCCTGGCCCAGAGTCAGGGATCAGATCCTGCCAGTCTCTTCCAGCCCTGGCTGCTCAGAGTTGGGCCTTGGAGCCTCAGGTGGGCAAAGGCAGCTGCTTCTGGTCCCTCTGTGTGCCCGTGTTCAGCAGTGCTGCTCCATCAGTCTGTGCCCAGCAACGGGGAAAAGCCTCAGCCCTGCAGGGCCAGGAGCTGCCGGGCTCTGCCTGAGCAGCTCAGCCAGCAGGAAGGGAGCTGCTCCACACGGGAACCAGGTGCAAAGGACATTCCTTTGATAGGACATGTTTTCTATTTAAAAGAAAAAAAAGGAAAAGGGAAAAAATAGGTAAATTGTAAAAGATAAGAATAAAATCCAAGTGTTAGAGAAAAAACATAACATAATGTTAGTGAAAAAAACAAAACATAAATGCAAAGTTTCATTCTTTGCATTAAGAGGTAAATGATCTTTTTAAAAAGAGAACTCAGTTATTTACATTGTAAATGTGCCGATGCCATGGATCCATCTTACTGACCTCAGCAGCCTTTTAAAAGATTTTGGGCTTTGTTTCCAACATTGCCACTTGAAATTGTGCTCGAAGCAAGAGGAAATTGCTTTCTGCCCTTCCAGCTCCAAGCAGGACTGGGAATGGAAACTCTGTCAAAGCCCAAATCCTTTAGAAGATGCCCTTCCTTCTCAGCCTGGAAATGAGCTGCACATTGCCTTTGAAAGTGTCAGGCATTTCTTAGAGACACTAAGTCCCACTTAGGGCTTTTTGCTCTGGTTTGGCAGTGCAGAAGGGCAATTCTCCATCCACCAGCTCCAGACTGCACTGCCTCAGGAGCACGGCCCACTCGCCAGCTTTGGCCCACTCGTGGCACTGCTAGAGGAGGAAGAAAGTGCAACTGCACAATTCCAGCCAATCAAGAAGGAAGAATGGGACAGACAAAACAGCCTGTGCAGATCCAGGCATTCAGCTGGGACTGTGGAGAGTTTGGGTCCTTGCCAATTGGATGTGTGTCCCCAGCTGCAATCTCTGGGCCTGCAGCAGAGTCTCACTCAGCTGCCAAAGCAGAAAGCTCAGGCGCTGTGCTCGCAAGGGGCTCGTCTGATGCAGAGCTGTCAGAGCAATGTGAGGGCAGAGCCAGCCCAGCTGGGCCCAGGGCTGAGCCCAGCAGAGCCCTGGCAGAGCCCAGAGCAGCCTCAGCAGCCGCAGAGCCCGGCTGCAAGGAGAGAAAGCAGAAACCGCCCGTCAGCTGAGGGCTCCTGGGCCCTTGTGCCAAGGCCTGCGGGGCCCAGGCCATGCTGGCTGTGCCCAGAGCTGTGCCCAGAGCTTCCCATCCCTGCTGCCTTTGGCAGCAGAGCAGGAGGGCAGGACATGTGCCCAGCCTGCAGCCAGCCACGGCACATCCAGCCCTCAGCAGCTGCCCAGATCCAAAAAGCAGCTGGGCAGCGACTGAAGAATTCATTGCATCTGCCCCAGCAAAGGGGGAACCTTTGGTGCCCGGCCAGGCCATGCCAGGCCCAGATCTGGGAGCATCCCCCTGCCTGTGGACTCACCTGCAAATTGGGCCTGGAGCCTGGCTTTGAAGAAGGTGCCAGAATCCAAGTCCATCATCCTCAGCTGGCCAGGCCGAGGAAGAGATTGTCACCCTTGAGGTTGTCCTTGGTGTCTCCAGCAGCAGCCCCACCTGGTACAGCTTCTCCAGGGGCTCCTTCTCCTTCCCTGGGGCCAGACCAGGCTGACAGGGCTCTGCCCAGGGCCCCAGCCATCCATGAACCAGACAAACCAAACCAGGGGGATGGTGGCCACCACTGCTTGCCCCACCAGGTCTCCAGCTCAGCTCCAGCCCAAGAGCTGCGTGTTCCCTTCTGCTGACCCCTGCTCAGAGCTACACGCAGCACAAAACCAGCCTGATTTGCTTTGCCACTGAGTGCCAAGAAATGTGTGGAGCTGGTACCTGCCAGGCCCCTGGGTCCAACTGTGCACATGGATCTCTCCCATCTTCTAGGGCAGAGGAACACCCTGCACCCAAGGATGGCAGAAAAGCTCTTCTAAGGATGGCCTGTCCGAGGGTTGCATGGACAAACACCTCCTGTTGACATCCTGGCACTCTGGGGAGAGAAACCAGAAATCACCAGTCAGTTGGAGAAGTTGCCCCCCTGTTCCCGTGCCCAGGCCATGCTGGGTGTGCCCAGAGCTGGGCCTAAACTTCCCCATGGATGCTCTGTTTGGAGGAGAGCAGGAGAGCAGGACCTGTGCCACCTCCTCAGCAGCTGCCAGAGCGGGATGCCCACGAGCCCGCTGCTGTGTCCCAGCACTGGCATTCCCCCCGTGCCCAGAGATGAGGATCCACCTTGAGAGAGCCATCGTGGGAACAAGATCCGCCCCCGGATGATCTCCTGGCCCCTCCTGAACGGGTGCTTGCCCATGACCAGGTGGCACAGCAGGAGGCCCAGGGACCAGATCGTCGCTGCCTCGCCGTGGTAGCGCTGGTGCTGGATCCACTCTGGTGGGCTGTAGGACAGGGTTCCTGTGGAACACAGACACAGCTCAGCAGGGGGATGCTGCTGCTCCCAGAGCCCGGCCCCAGCATCCCTGGCCGTGTGGGGGCTGCCCCAGAGGCACACGGGGTGAGCGCTGCCCTCTCACCAGCACCTGGGACTTGTGTACAAACTCGGGGCTGGAAAAGAAGCCACAGGTGCTGGAAGAGGGCAGCAGAAACCCTGGGAAGGCCCAACCATGACACACAAAGGAAAAACCCACCCAGTGGTGGAGAAAACCCACTCTCCTCCCCATCTGCATGGCCCCCAAAAATGTTAATAAGCCAAGGCAAACAAGGGGAGCGGAGCAGTCCAAGCCCTTCCTCGCCTGCACACCAAACCATCCGGGGCACGGAGTCAGACCCCCCTCTCTGCTACCCCCATGGGGGTTTGTGTCGGGCTGGCTGCCCCAGCTCCAGCCCCAGCCCAGGCCACAGTGGGTGCTGAAGGCTGTCGGCAGGGCTGGCAGCTGGCCCCCCTCACACCCCACCCAAATCAACTCGGCTCCAGCATCAATCCCATCCCGGCTGCAATAGGGGGAAGCCCTGGTGCTGCACCCAGGCTGGGCCATGAGATGCCCAGGAGCATCCCCTGCGAGGGCTCACCTGCAAACTGGGTGTAGGCTGTGTCTTGGAGGAAGGTGCCACAGCCAAAGTCAATGAGTTTCAGCTGCCCGCTGGCCAGGTCGAGCAGGATGTTCTCGGGCTTGATGTCCCTGTGCAGGACCCCGCAGGCGGTGCAGTGCCGCACGGTCTCCAGCACCTGGCGGAACAGCGCCCGCGCCACCTCCTCCGGCAGGAACCCCCGCTCCGCCAGGAAAGCCGAGAGCTCCTGGCACCGCTCCGGACGCTCCAGCACCAGCAGGAAGCTGTCGGGGAGCTCGAGCCACTCCAGGAGCTGAATGACAGCGGCACAGCCACGGGACACCTTGGCCAGCAGCACGATCTCCAGCGGCGCGCTGCTGCCGTCGGGCTGCGGGAGGAGCGCGGTGCCGTCAGTGGGGCTGAGGCCGTGCCGGGGCTCTGGGAGCCCTCAGCCAGCCCGGGATGCTCTGCACGCCCCGCTCAGCCCACGCCCGCTCTCCCCGCAGGGCTCCGGCGGCTCCCACCCTGCCGGGCCCCGGCTCCTCGCCGCCCGGCCCGGCCCGGCTGCTGCCGCTGGCCCCGCTCACTCACCAGTTCGCCCCAGTGCCGGATGCGATCCCGCGGCACGCGTTTGATGGCCACCTGCGAGCGAGGGAGAGCAGCGGCCTCAGCTCGCCGCCCGTCCTGCCCAGCCCCGACCTTCTCCTCCTTGTCCGCCTTCTCCTCCTCCCCCTCCTCCTTCTCCTCCTCCTTCTCCTCCTCCTCCTCCCCCTCCGCCCGCCGCCGGCCCCGCCGCTCACCGGGGCGCCGTCCGAGAGCCGCGTCCCCGAGCAGACGCTGCCGAAGCCGCCGCGCCCCAGCAGCGAACCCACTCGGTACCGCTCCTGCAGGGCCTCCTGCTCCTTCCCTGCGGGCGAGACGCGGCTGTCAGCGCTCGGCCCGGGGCCAGCAACGGCCCCCGAGCGCCCCCCGAGCGGCCCGGGCCGGGCATCCCCACCCGCCCCGGGCCCCGGCGGCTCGGGGCCGGCGGCCGCGCTGCCGAGCGGCGGAGCTCGGGCCGGGGAAGCCCCAGCGGAGGCGGCGGCAGCGGCCGCGCCGCCTGTGTCCTCCGCGGGCCCCGGGAGGAGCCGGGGACGGGGACGGGGCCGGAACTGGACCCCACATCGGGTCCGGGGCCGGGCTCGGGCCAGGCGGAGCCGAAGGGTGGCGATGCCGCCCCCGCACCAGGCACTGACGCCCGCCCAGCAGCGCCACCGCCAGTACGGCCAGAGCCGGGCGGAGGCGAGAGCGCGGCGGGACGGCCGGGGCCGGGCACGGGGCAGCCCCGCCCGGGGCCGGGGGCGGGCCGGGGGCATGGCCCGGCCCGGCAGGGGAGAGGGAGGCGGGGAGAGGAGAGGGACGCCGGGCAAGGGACCCCGAGAGAAGGGTGCCCGACCGCGGGAAAGGGAGAGAAAGAGAAAGAAAAAGAGAGAGTGTTGAAGCGTCTCTGCTTTTGCTGCCGCTGCTGTTGCCGCCGCTACCGCCGCTGCAACTGAAGCACCGGGGCCGTTCGTCCCCGTGTCCGTTCCCCGCTCGCCCCACGAGCCCCACGTTCGAGCCCCGCGCGCCCCGGGCACAGCCCCTGAGTCTGTCCAAACACGGGAACTTTGCAGCGGTGAGCCCAGATGCAGAGCCCTGACTCCTGCACACTGGCACAGCAATCCCCTCGCTTGCTGCTCTGCATTGGCCTGGCTGAGGGTCAAACACTGGCGGGCCACCTTCCCTTGCTGTAGGATTCCTACCTGACCCAAGCACTGCACTTACATCTCCAGTGTTGCCTTCCAGTAAAACCAGGGGAAGGAAAATGTGTGTGGCTCATGGTATTTTTGAGTGCCTTAAAATCACTAAGTCACCGATCTTAGAGGTGAAGTGCATCTGGAATTCCTGGGATGGAGAAGTAATGCAACATGGAAGAGGGGAGCATAGAAATAAATAGAGGAAAACTTCTTGGATTGTTTCTTTCATTTCCTAAAAACTGTTTCAGTTCTTTCAGAATCTTGTCCACAGTCCTGTTTGCTCTTTCCAAGAACCTTTCCTGGAGAACGAGGTGCAGCTTCTGTCACAAGATGTGCCACCAACTGCAGCTTCTCTTGGCTTTCCACACTGTGCATGCAGCACAACTCTTGCAGCAAAGCAGGACAAATGTTTGAAGAACTTTACAGCTAGTTCTTTCTTTTCCTTGTGAGCTGGGCACTGTGCCATTGGTGAGGTTTTCATTGTTACTGGTTTACACTAAGAAAACATTATGGGCTCCCAGGAATTGTTAGGGAATGCAAGCCTGACTGAATGCAGAGAAAGACTCTCCAGAGCCTGCAGCCAGAAATGGAGAGCTGTGTGATAATCATTCCAACACCCCCATGGACATCTTGAAAGTGATGTAGAACATGAAAATGGGCTGACAGAGGGAGTTTGTGTCAGTGTTCAGTTCAGATGCTTCTACATCTCTTGCACTGATATAAATCAAGAGCACAATCAGTTCATGAAAGGCACCAGAACAAGCTGGACCCCTCAGGAGATGACGGAAAGAATCTGAAAAGGAGAAATGCAGGGAATGACTTGGTGAGCTTTGCCTGTACAAAGGATCATTTTTCCTAATACTTTCCAATCCATTCCCTCCACTTTTGTCCTTCCTGACAAAGCCGTTTTCATCCCAGATTCCCCATGAAATGGGAAGCCTGAGCTTGTGGAGTGCCTGAACGATGCCCTGTTCCTCTGCAGGGACACTCAAGCTGGAACAGGAGCAGGAGCCCTCTCCGGGGCAGCCTCCTCCGAGCTGGAATTTGTGCCGTGCTGGGAGAGGAGGAGGAGGGGGAGAAGGCAGGCGCTGTGTGGCAGGAGCAGGAGGTTTGGGCCGCAGGACATTCTGTCTGCGCCGCTGCCCCGCAATGGGCGGCCGTGCCCAGGGCTCTGGGCCTGGCCCTGCGTGCGCTGAGCTCCCTGGGCTGGGCTCAGGTTCCCGCTGGGACTGGGCAGAGCCTGGGCTCAAACTGGGGGCAGCAGCAGTGCAAAACACCTCTGGGCATCTGTGTTTGCTGCTGCTGGGAAGGAGCAATGAAGCAAGTTGAGAAGTTCTGGTTTCTGTTTCTCCTGGTGGATTTTTAAATTTAATTCCACACTATGGAGGCAATTTCTGTGCTGGCCTCTGTCAGTTTATTCTCTTTCAACACAACAAGGCTGTGTTTGAGCACTGCAAATGTGGCCTGTGTGGCTTTAATTCCTCTCGCCTTAGTGCTCAGGGGCTGGTGGGCACTCCAGTATCTGCTGACCTTTATGCCTGCAACAAAAGCACTGACTTCACTTTCATGAAAGAAGCGTGGGCAGCACCAACTGAAAGAGGCACTTGCAGTTTTATGGGTAAAATTCAGGTGGCAAGCAGAAGAGGGCCAAGAGCAGCCGTGATCTCCAATTCCCAAGGCAAAGGCACCAGCAGCCTCCTGCTGTCAGCTCAGGGTGAGTCAAACAGAGCTGAAAACAGCGCTGGAACCCGATCCTTTCTTCCTCTGAGGGCTGGCTCAGGGCAGCACAGGCGGGCCCTGAGCAGTCAGGGCTGTGTGTGGGTGCTGGCTGCTCCGCTCCAGAATTGAGCTGGAAAAAGCCCTTGGGAGCCGAGGCAGGAGCAGGCAGGAAGGGGCCGGCGCTGCTGCTGCTCCTGGCCGGGAGCCCCGGCTGGGCCGGGCCAGCGCCCCCTGCGCTGCGGCTGCTGCTGCTGCCAGAGCCGGGCGGGACTCGGGGACAGGGAACGGACACGGGGGGACAGCAAAGGCCTGGCGGCTGCAGGGATGGTGACGCTGGGGCCAGCGCCTGCACAGAGCTTCAGCCCGCAATTAACCCTGAGGGAAACGCTGGGGAAAGGCTCCATTTCAGCCTTTCTGCACTCGTGGCTGGGAAGAGACTGAAATGAAAGGAGAACAAGCAAGGCCCGATCCCTCTTCTTTTGGGAGGAGCCCCGGCCCTGGGCCTGTGAGGGGCCTGTGAGGGGCCGTGAGGGGTAGTGAGGGGCCATGAGGGGCCGTGAGGGGCCACGGGGAACTGGGGAAGCCATAAAGGTCTGTGAGAGGCTGTGGGAGCCCAGGCCCCTCATGGAACCAAGGGTCCATTGTGACACTGCAGAATCAAGGAGATCATTGTTGACAGTACAGAACCTCTTGGAACCAAGGGGCCACTGTGGCCCAGCAGGGCCTTATGGAACCAAAAGGACCATGGTGACACTATGGAGCCTCATGGTACCAAGGGGCCATTGTTACACAGCAGCCACAGCAGGGCCACAGAACATAGGAGATCATTGTGACACTGCACAACCTCATGGAATCAAGACATCCATGTTACTCTCCTGAACCTCATGGAACCAAGGGTCCCTTGTGACACTGTGGAACCAAGGAGATCATTGTTGGCAGTATGAAAGCTCATGGAACCAAAAGTCCATTGTGACATTGTGGGGCCTCATGGAACCATGGAGACCATTATGACACTTCAGGACCCAGTGGAACCAAGGGGCCATTGTGACACTGCAGGGCCTTGTATAACCAAGGAGCCATTGTAGCACGGCAGGGCCTCATGGAATCAAGGGGGTCACAGTGACCCTGTGGGGCTCCGTAAGGGGCCATGGGGCTCTATAAGGGGCTGTGGGGCCCCATGAGACCACAGGGACATTCTGACTGTGGAACCAAGGATACCATTGTTACACTATGGGGCATCATGGAACCAAGGAGGCCATTGTGAACCAGCAGGGGAACCCGCTGAGACTATTGTGACACTTCAAGGGCCACTGTGGAACTGCAGGGCCTCATGGAACAAATGACACCATTGTGACATGGCACGGCCTCATGAGACCAAGGGGACATTGTGACACTATAGGGCCTTGTAGAACTGAGGGGCCCTTGTGACCCTGTGTGGCACCATGGAACCAAGGAGAGCACTGTGACACTGCAGGGCTCCGTGGAACTGAGAACTTGTGTGGCAGGGAGGAGCCAAATGGAACCAAGGGGCCATTCCGTACTTCAGGGCTTCATGGAGCCAAATGGAACCAAGGGGCCATTCCGTACTTCAGGGCTTCATGGAACCAAGGTGCCATTGTGATACTGCAGAACCAAAAGAGACCATTGTGACACTGAGGGGCTTCATGGAACCAATGAGACCATTCTGACACTCTGAGTCTCCATGGAACCAAGGGGCCACTATGACACCACAGGGCCTCACAGAACCAAGGCAGCCACTGTGACACTGTGGGTCCCCATGGAAGCAAGGGGCCAGTGTAACACATCCAGGCCTACTGGAACCAAGGGGCCATTGTGATCCTGGGGAACCCAATAGAACCTAGGGGCCCTTTTGAGACTCTGTGACCTCATGGAACCAAGGGGCCATTGTGGCATTGCACAGTCCCATGGGAACAAGGAAACCATTTTGACACTGCAAGGCCTCAGGGAAGCAAGGGGCCATTGTGCCACTGTGGAGCCAAGGAGACCATATCACTGGGCCTCATGGAAACAAAGATCTGTTGTGATCCTACAGGGCCTTATAGAACCAAGGGCTCACTGTGATGCTGTAGGGCCCCAAGGATCCAAGAACATGGAACTGGTCTGGCTGGCTGGGCCTCCTGGGGGCTGCCTGACTGGTCCTTCTGACCTTGGCATGTTGAGGGTCACTTCTCATCAGCCACTGAAACCCTGGAGTTGTGTGCTTTCCTTCCTGTGGGAAAGAACTGTCCTCCTCCAGGGATACATGGCCGAAATTGGGATTCCTCCTCCAAATTTGATTATATCCAAGGATTATTCCCATTGGTCACCTGGAGGGACAGACAGCTCTGGCTGGCCTTGGCCTTTTGGGGGCCACCTCTCATCTGCCTTCAAAACACCAGGGGCCTGTGCTTTTCTTCCCATGGGAAAAAACCCATCTTTCAAGTCCAGGCATCCATGGCCAAAACTGAAAATTCGCCTACAGAATTCCTTAAATCCAAGGACAGCTCCAGACAAAAGCTTCCAGGACTATCTAGGTTCCCTTGGCTTCCTAAGGGCCAGCTCTCATCTCCCTTTGAAGCACTGGGGTTCTGCACTTTCCTTCCTATGGAAAAAAACTGTCCTTCTTGTCCAGAGCCCAATAGACAAACGTGGGGTTTGGCCTCCCAAATTCTGTCTATCCAAGGATTCTTCCCTGACAAGAGATCTGGCTGCCTTGGCCTCCTTGGAGCTGCCTCTAATCAGCCTTTGGAACACTGGGGCTCTGTCCTTTCCTTCCTATGGAGAACTGTCATTCCAGTCCAGGAGCCCGTGCTGAAATGGAATTCCACACCCAAAACTCCCCAAATATCCAAAGGCTGCTTTCAGTCAAAAGCAACAAGAACAGACAAGTCTGGCTTGCCTTGGCCTCTGGTGACTGCTTCTCATCTGCCTTCAAAACCCTGGGGTTCTGTGGTTTCCTTCCTATAGAAAAGAACTGTCCCTCTTGTCCAGGTGCTCTTGGCCTCAAGCACTTGACCACTCTATAGGGACACAGGAGCTCTGTGCTCAGTGGGGTGGAGACTGAGGATGTCAGAGGAGAGCCCTGGGAGGGATTGAAGGGTGGTTTCAGAGATGGTGGATCCTTTTGACATAGTAGAGAACAGCAGGAGAAAGGAAGAATTAATTCCAAAGGGCTCAGGCCTTGGCCCTTTGCATTCCTGAACCACATCCAGGTTTGCTCAGCATCAGAGACACCTTTACCTTGCTTGTTCCCAGCTGTCATCACTGCCTCCAGTGTCCTGCTCTGCTTGGAACCTGGGGACACTTTCTCAGTCCTGTCCTTCAGAAGGATCTGTTTTAAGTCTGAAAAACTTCAGTGTTTCAATCTCTTTTTGAGTCCCTGAGAAGTTCTTTGAGCACACTCTGAGGGACTGAGTCTGATGCAAAGAGCACCAAAGCCCCGGAGGGTCATTAAAGCCCTTGTGCTGTGTCTGTGCTGCTGAGCTGGGCCGGGCTCCTGGCCCAGAGGCAGCTCCTGGCAAGGGCAGCAGAGCTGCAGAGAGACAGCTCTGGCCAGGAGCAGCTCCTGTGCACAGCCCAGCAGGGCTGGGGCACTGCCAGGGCCCCTCAGGGACACCAGCAGGGCACAGACAGAGCTCCCAGGGGCTCAGCACTGGCAGGGGCTGTGGCATGTCCCAGAGGGGGCTGTGTCACAGCAGCTCCTCTGTGGCTGTGTCATGGAGGCACAGAGCAGCTGTGATGTCAGCAAGGGGCTGTGTGACAGCACAGAGTGGGCTGTGTGAGGTCACAGATTGGGCTATGACACCACAGAGTTCCTTGTGTGAGGTCATTGAGGTGACTGAGCATCATAGAAGGAACTGTGTGACATTACAGAGCAGGTTGTGACATCATGGCATGGCTGTATGACATCATAGAGCTTGCTGTGAGGTCAAAGTGTGTGCTGTGACATTACCAAGTGCCAGTATGACATCACAGAGAGGGTTTTGTGGCATCACTGAGGGGCTTGTGAGATTACAAGCTGTCTGTGACATCATACTGTAGTGTGTCAGGCCATAGAGCAGATCTTGCCATCATAGAGGGTGGCTCTGTGACATGAGGGAGTGGGTTGTGACATGACTGGCTGGCTGTGTAACATCATAGGGCAGGCTGTGACATCACAAAACAGACCGTGACATCACAGGGTGACTTTGTGACATTTCAGAGTCTTCTGAAACATCATAGCACAGCTGTATGATATCACAGGGCGACATCACAGCATAGGCACTGTGACATCACAAAGGTGCTGTGTGACATCACAGGGGCTGTGTGACATCACAGGGGCTGTGTGAGGTCACTGGGGAGGTCACTCTGCCCCGGCCCCCTCACAGTTCCCCCCAGAGCAGTCCAACCCTGCTCGTGCACAGCGGGGTCCCTGTCCCCCCGGGTCCCCCCGCCCCTGGCCCCGCAGCATCCCCCAGAGGATGTTCCACGAGATCGACCCCAGAGCCTGACACGGGGACAGGGGGCTGGGGCCCTGGGGGTGGCACAGGGGGACAGGGACCCCCCGGCAGCGTCCCCGTGTCCCCCAGGGCCAGAGCCTGGGCCAGGGCTCCTTCACCCTGTTAACAACGAGGCCTTGAGAGTGCTGAAAAAATCCCCAGCAAGGGATCAGCAAAAACCAGATTGAATATTAAGGGACAGCAGCACAAATTTCCTTGGCAAGAGTCACTCTGCTCCTGACTGGATACTTCAGGCAAACCAAGGAAACAAAGCAGCAGCAAAACCAATCAAAATCCAGGCAGTCAAACCAGAAATGAACCTAGAGCTGTCCCTGTGTGTATGTATGAGACACAAGGACAGTGAGCGTAAAAGAAATCTGGCCCAAAAGCTTAACAGAGCTCAAACCTAATAGGACTTAACATAACCTTAACTGATACCTTCAAGTTGACAATTTAGCAAAAGAACAGCACTTAACAGTATTTAACCTAACTTTTAACCTATGAATTTGCACTTTAACAGAGGAATAACATTTAACTGTATTTAACTCTGGTTATAACTTATATTAAATAACTTAGCAAAAGAACAACTCTTAGCATCATTTAACCTCACTTAGACCTCATGACTTAACCTCACTTACAGGCCTGACCGTCTCAGCTATCCAAGGCTCTCAAACCCCTCAGAGAGCAGCATTTCTGCCACATTTCCCCAGCACGGGCACTCCTGTGTGCACACAGACACAGAGTCAGTGCAAGGCACCTGGGAGAAATTCCCCTCAGGGCAGGAAATGCTCCCTGTGGATCCTTTGGCATCTCCCCAGCGGGTGAAGGGTTGAGCCTGGAGGAGTGGGGGATCGGCCCAGGCTCCGTCGTTGTTGGGGATCCCCGAGTGCAGCAAACGGGAGAGTTCCCGGCTGGGAGAGGCCCCACTCAGAGGGAGTCGCTGGCCCAGGAGAGCTCCAAGGGCTCCTTTTGGAGCGCTGTTTGCAGGGCCCCAAGAGAGGGGCTTCAGTCCCAGCAATGGTTCATCCTGGCCGCACATGGCATCAACAGCTTTCTTTGGCAGGGTGAGAACAGGGATGTTGTGCCACTGAGGGAACAAAACCAGTTCCCAGGGCTGCTCCTCCAGAAAGCAGGAGCTGGTTGGGCAGCAGCAGTGCCTGGAGCAGACAGTGTTTGTGAGGAGCTGCAGAGGAGCTGAGCCCAGGGGCTGTTGGCCAAGGCCGAGCCCCAAGGAGCATTTCTCAGCTGGCAGGGCGGCCTGAGAAGGGGAGGGGGGAATGCAGCAGCACAGGGCCCATGGAACCAAGGGACCATTGTGACACTGTGGGGTCTTGTGAGACCAAGGGACCATTGTGACGCTGTGGGGCCTCATGGAATCAGAGAGACTACAGTGACATTGCTGGGCCTCATGCAACCATGGAGAGCTCATTAGGACACTTCACAGCCTCCTGGAACCAAGGAGACCATTGTGACACTGTGGGACACCATTGAATCATGGAGACCATTGTGACACTATGAGGCCCCAGGGAATAAGCAAAGCATTGTGACACTGTGAGGCCTCATGGAACCAGTGAGACGACTGTGACCCTGGGGGTCCCCACAGATCCAAGGTGATACTGTGGGGCCTGGTGAAACCAAAATCCCTTTGTGACACTGCAGGGCTGCATGGAACCAAAATCCATTGTGACATTGCAGGGCCTGATGTCATCAATGGTTCATTCTGACACCGTGGAGCCAAAGGAGACCATTGTGACACTGCAGGGCTGCATGGAACCAAGGGGCCATGGTGACATTTTGGAACCCCATTGAACCAAGGGTTCATTGTGACACTGCAGGGCTGCATGGAACCAAAGGTCCAGGGTGACACAGAGGGGCCACCTGTCATCAATGGTCCATTGTGAAACTGTGGAGCCAAAGGAGACAATTGTGACCCTGCAAACCCCCAGGGTCCAAAGGTCCATTGTGACATTGCAGGGCTCATGAAACAGAGGAGTTACATGACATTTTGGGGCCTGGGGAAACACCGAGACCATTGTGACACTGTAAGGCCTCATGGAATTTTTGAGACCATTGTGACACTGTGGGGCCTTATGGAACCTAGGGGCCATTGTGACACTGCATGGCCCCATAAAACCAAGGAAACTCGAAACAGGTCTGGCTTGGCCTCCCAGGGGCCACCTGATTGGTCCAGCTGACCTTATGATGTTGAGGGTCTCTTCTCTTCTGCTAATAAAACAATGGGGCTCTGTACTTTCCTTCCTATGGAAAAGATCTTCATCTCCAGGTACCCATGGCCAGAACTGGGATTTCACCTCCAAATTTCCTTATATCTAGGGATTGTTCCAATAGGAATATTGCCAGGACAAGTCTGTCTTGCAGTGGTTTCACAAGGGTCACTTCCCATCTGTCCCCAAACCACTGGGGAAGGTTCCATGCTTTCCTCCCTATGGAAAAGTACTGTCCTGCTTCTCCGGGTGCCCATGGCCAAGACTGGGTTTCCACCTCCAAAATTCCCTCTATCCAAAGACTGCTCTCAGACAAAATCTGCCATTCCTGTCAAGTCTGGCTGGCCTTGGCCTAGTGAGGCTCTCACTTGCCTTTTAAACATTGGGCTCTGTGCTTTCCTTCCTATGGAAAAGAACTGTCCTGCTCCTCTAGGCACCCACAGACAGAATTGGGATTTCACCTCCAACACTGCCTCTTGTGACAGACTGGAGGAGATTCTTGGCTGGAAACATTTCGTGTATGGGGGAGAAAGGGGCAGGTCCAGCCTTGCCCTGCCCTGGAAGCCCAGCCCTGCCCTGCCCTGGAACCCCAATCCCCCCAGAGCCTCTATCCCAGCCCAGCAGTGGCTGCCAGTCCCTGGCACAGCACAGGCAATGCTCCATAGCCACCTCTGCAGCCCCCAGCCCAGCTCCTGAGGGACCAAATGAGCCCAAGCCCCACCTGGGGGAAGGGCCCAGGAAGACCAAGGGGTATTGAAGGCTGACCACAAGGCAAGCACACATCTTGACCCTACCTACTCTTAGAATTTCCATGTGAACAGTGCTGGAATCCAGGAGTTGGAATCTGTGTGTGTATTTCTCTGTATCTTTTTTGTCTTTTTCTTATTCCCTCTTCTTCAAAATTTGAGTAACTTAAAATGGAACAGGCTTAGAGTTTGTGAAGTTGAATGAGCAAAGTTAATGTTATGAGAAATGTTTCTTGTTGACTGAATGTTGTATTGAACCTTTGGCCAAAGTTTCTCGGATATTCTAAAGTTGCCAGTAAAGTTCCTGTTTTGTTGTTTGGAGCTCCTGAGAATCTCTTGCTGATATTTCTCTAGGGAGTCCAACTCAGTGTACACAAACAATTGTAATTCCTTTTAAATGTCTCCTCGAGAGAGTTTTTTAGTGGATGTGGGTCAGGGCTTGTGTGTCCTGCTTGGCCCAGCCCAGGCAGGGCTTTCCCAGCCACATTCCACACTCCCTTGCCCAGCTGGAGCCGCTGGTGCCTCTGAGTTGTGCTGCCCCAGCCCCAGGGACGCTCTCCTTGTCTGCCCATTCCCCCACGGTCTCTGGGCAGGGATGGCCTCACTGGGGGCTGCTGACATCCTCAGCAACTTGGAGGCTGCTGCTGAATTTCACTGCTCCAGAGGCTTGTTCAGCCTTCAGCTCTTCAGTGCAGGAATTCAGTGTCCCAGGGCTCATTGACATTCAGAACACCTGAACAAGCCAAGCCTCTGGGAATCATTTGATTTAAGTGTTCAAATCTTTTGTGGTTAATTCAACATATTTAAGAAGCCTATTCAAGTTGAATACACTATATTTAAAAAGACAGCAAGTAAATATTTTTAGATCCTGTAATTTAATGTTTTTTTCCTGGTAATTCATTGATGTGTGCAATCTCCAATTGACACTGAATCCAAGTACCTCCTCATGCAGTTGGAATAGATATGAAAATCAAGACCCTTCATGGCTGACAATCAATCTGACTCTGTCCCTACCCCCAGCCCACCATTTCCCCCATCCAAACCCTGGCACTCAGAGCAGCCTTGTGCAAATCTGAGCTCCCTCCAGCCCAGGCTGCACCTGCAGCTTTCAGCTCCTTGGCTCCAACTCCCACCTGCTTTCCTTGCAGAAGGAGCTGCCTGAGACACAGAGGGATGTTCATTTCTTGTCAGCCAGCAAAGCCAAGGGAAGGCACAGATCCATCAAATGCCAAAAGTCATTCTTCTCCCTGGCTCTGCCCTGCCCCTGATCCCCACAGCCTGTCCTGTTTCCTTCATCCCTGCATTGCCAGGGACTCTCTGGGACAAGGGAGCTCTGCTCTGGGGATGGAGGGAGGTCCACGTGCAGCCACTGCAGTGGGAACCAAACTCATCAGGTTTGTGTCCTTTGGGGGCCAGGAACTGGTGAGACTCAGAGGCCCAGAAAGGTTTCTCTTCATGGCCAGCATAAAAAATGTGAAATGAGAAAATGTAATAAACATCAAAACACTTCCCCCAGCTCCTTCTGACATTGCAGCAGCATCTGACATGTCCACCATCCACAAGGGATTTCCATACCCTAAGGATTTTAGACAAAGATACAAGAAGAGGTGTTATAAAAGATAAAACTACAACTAAGGAAATATTTAAACTTCTCAAAGATTGGGCAATTCCCTGAAGCTCAAAGCATGATGCCAGTCAAGTGAGATGCATTGGAATGACCAGAGAATATCTGCAGGAGGAAGTCTTAGAGCAATGGGAAAGAGATAGGTCCAGCTGCTCTAAATGAAGAGATGTCCTTAGACATGGCCATTTAACCAGGATGGATGGAGACCGCTAAAGGGGGTCATGAAATATTAGACTAAATGCTGGTGGCAAAGGGAGAGGGGAAAATCAGTATTTCTTCTTCTGCCATCAGTCAAAGAATCCAGTAGATCCAGAAAATTCCTGTTCCTGGTTGGAAAACTTTGCTATTTCTTAAGAATGCACAATGGACCCAGATAAAAAAGATTTGCTTGTATATTATGAAAAAAACAGGTATTAAAACCAGTGCCCCTTTCCAGGCAGACATCAATTCTGTGCCCATGAACAGGCAGTGACACTTGTGCCCTGAGGTGCCCAGCTGGGATTGGATCTCTCTGAGAGCACCTGAGGGAGAGCAGAGCACCTTGCAAGCTGCAGGGCCCTGACAGCCCCGCAGGGCTCCTGTGCCATCAACATCTGCTCTGCTCCAGTCTGAAACAGGGCCCATCATGGTGCTGGGATCATCAGAGAGCTGAGGTGTGTGCTGGAATTCAATGGCCTCCCCATCCTGCAGCAGCCCCGCATTTCCCTGCTGCAGCCTTGGTCTCCAGCCCAGCCATGGAGGCTCTTTGGGCTCTGGAGTGTTGCTGCAGCCCCCAAGGGAGCTCTGCCTTTGGCACAGTCAGGCCTGGCCAGCACAGGCCATGCTCAGCAATTGCTTGTGTGTGCCTGGCCTTGCTGTCAGCCCCGTGAGCGGCTGCGTGGCCCCTTTGTGGCCCTGTGCTGGCCCAGCCATGGTGGCCCAGCCCCTGTGCAGGCCCAGCCCAGGCCAGGAGCATTGCGGCTGGGAACGGCCCCTGTGCCATGGTGCCCACAGCAGCCTTGGGGCTCTGTGCCCCATGGCCTCCCTGCTGGGCAGCCTCTGCCAGCTCCTGCAGAGCCCCTGGCCCCTGTGGGGCTGCACAGACAGCCCTGCCCCGGGCTCTGCCGGCCTCTGGGCCAGCAGAGAGGCCGGCCAGGGCTGGCCATGGCCGGGAACAGGCCCTGAGCCCCGCAGGAGGATGGAGCTGGGCCACAGCCAAACTCAGCCCAGGCCAAAGCTGGGCTCAGCAGCCAGGGCTGCCAAGGGCTGGGCACAGAGGCTGGCGCTGACAAATGTCCTGGGCCCCCTCCCTGCTCTGTCCGTGCCACCAAGGGCACAGAGCAGCCTCCTCTCTGGGCCACTTGCCTGTTTGCAATGCCTTGCACAGGCGCTGGCCCTGCCCCACAAGGCCTGGCCTGAGTCCTGCCCCTGCACGCTCAGCCAGGCTGAGATGGACACTGATGGTTTCTGGGCCAGGCTCTCGGAGCCCAGCCCAGCTCCCTGCAAGCTCTGCCAGCTGCCCTGAGCTCTGGGCAGCACCAAGGGCCTCTCTGAGCCCAGCCCAGCCCAGCCGGCTCTGGCCCCACAGCTCTGCTCAGCCCAGGCTGCTCTGGGCACTGGCCCCACGGCCTCAGCCCCTGCCAAGGGCACAGCAGCAGCTGCAGCTGCCACAGGACTCAGCCCCAGCCATGGGGGAAGGTGCTTGGCCAAGGCCAAAGGAGGCTCCCTGGTTGCCCTGCTCCCCTCGGGCTGAGGTGCTGAGAGCTCTGCAGCCCCTGCTGCCATCCCATCTGCCCAGGGCAGCACAAGAGCCCCGGCCGTGGGGCCCTCAAGAGCTGCTCCTGCTCCAGGCCCAGGGCCCATGCCAAAGCTGGGACAGCAGCCACAAAGCTGTGCCCATTTCTGTTCATTGCTGCTCTGATGGGCATGGATCCTCAGCCATTTGGAGGTTGCTGATGAATTTAAATACCCCAGAGGCCTCTTCTTTCTTGAGCTGTTCATTTCAGGAATTCAGTGAAAAAGTCTCATACACGTGTGTTCAAAACACCTGACCAAGAAAAGCCCCTGGGAATCATTTAAACGTTCAATTCTTCTCTGGTTAATTAAAGAGATTTTAGTAGTTTATTTAATGTGAATATATTGTATTTAAAACAATGCAGAGAGAACTGTTTTGTCCTGATTTGTCTGTTTTGTTTTCCTGTTTATAGTTTGGTATCAGCAATGTCCAATTGATATTGACCTCCAGCAACTTCTAATGCACTCTAAAGAGATATAAAGATCAAGACCCTTCATGGCTGGTAACACATGAAACTTTGTCCCCAAGCCCCTCCCCACCATTTCCCTCATCCAACCCCTGGCACTCCTATGGAACAGGAATGGTGTGGCCAGAAGGGGCAGGGCAGGGATTCTTCCCCTGTGCTCAGCACTGGTTGGGCAGCACCTCGAGTGCTGTGTCCAGTTCTGGGCCCACCAATTTAGGAAGGACATGGAGGGGCTGGAGCGTGTCCAGAGAAGGGAAACAAGGCTGGGGAGGGGTCTGGAACACGAGTCCTGTGAGGAGTGGCTGAGGGAGCTGGGGTTGTTTATTCTGGAGAAGAGAAGGCTCAGGGGAGACAAGGCAGTGTCAGGGAACAGGTTGGACTTGATGATCTCCAAGGTCTTTTCCAACCTTGCTGATTCTGGGATTCCCTGAAACCACCCTTGGAGCAGTTGCAGGATGAGCCCTGGGCCTCCTCTTCAGCAGCTCCAGCAGCCCAGGTCCCTCAGCTTCTCCTGGCAGCCCCAAAGCCCATCCTGTCAGTCCTGCAGAGCCTCTGCAGCTCCTCCTCACTGCCCAGAACAGGGAGCCCCAGAGGCAGACACAGCAGCCCAGATGTGCCCCCCTGGCCTGGGGTGCCTCTGGCAAGGGAGCAGCAGCAGGCACTGCAGGAGCCTGCAGACAATTCCTGCAGCACTTGTAGGATGATCCTGCTGCCCAAGGGACGTTCCCATGGGGCCAAGTCAGGAACTGCAATGGGGAGTGGGGCCAGAGGGGAAAGGCAAACAGGGATGGGCTGTTTGCAGGGCAGGGAACAGGGGTGGGCCAGAGGAAGAAATCTGTATTAGGAAGTGTAAAGAAAGTAAAGGTGAAGCCGAGGAAATGCTCAGGGAAGTGTGGGGGTGGCTGCCAGGCAGCCCTGGCTCTGAGCAACAGCATCTGCAGTGGCACAAGAAACTCCCAGCTGATGGGAACAAACTTTCTGGCTGAGTGCAGAGGCCAGGACAAAGCTGAGTGGTTTCCCTGGTGTCCCGCAGGCCTTGCTGGCCCCAGGGGCTGATGGCATTTGTGCTCCCTCAGGTTCATGTCCCCACAGCAACAGCATGGGGGTGCTGGCCCTGCTGTGTGCAATGCAAACAGGGGCTGCTGAGGCAGTGCTGCCGTGTCTGTGCCTGCAAGGATGGGGCACCTGTGTGAGCTGGGGGAGAGGCCAGGGCTGCAGAGGGGGGATGTTGTTGGCAGCTGCATGAGGACGCTCTGGGAGGCTGCCCTGGGCTGTGCAGCGCACTGGGCATGGATCAGCCCCTGCTCTGCTGCTCCTTCCCGTCTGGCCCAGGGCCCTTGCAGAGCCCCAGCCATGCTGTTTGCCCCCAGCCTGCCCACGGCCAGCCTGAGGCTGCTGACGGGGGTTTCTGTGCTGAGCATTGGCCTGGCCGTGTTCTTGAGAGAGCCTGGGCAAGGAGCCTGGAGCCCCCCGGGCCTGGCCTGAGGCGTCAGCGCTGCCCCAGCAGTGCCCATGGCCTGTCCCTGCTGCAGCCCCGGCACTGCCACCCCCAGGGCTGTGCCCGGCCCCGAGAGCACTCAGGCCCTGCAGCAACACCAGGGCCACCAGGGCAGCGGGGCAGGGCCACGGCAGCAGCACTGGCAACACCAAGTGCTGCTGCTGCTGCTGCTGCTGGGCACAGCTGCTGGGCCAGCACTGATCTGCCCCAGCTCTGCACACAGACATTGCTGCTGCAGCTCCAGAGAAGGCAACACAAGGGCATCTCTGCAGAAAACTCTGCTGGGAGATCCTTTAGTTCCTTTTATGCCCCCAAGAGCACATCCCCTTATTGACACAGTCTGTGGCCACAGGGAAGGTTGAGAGAAACAAAATGAGAAATGGCACATACAATGACATTTATTTGTGGACAACATAAAAAAATGTAAAAAACCAAAAAGAACCTTAAAAATGAAACCAAAAACAAGTATCAAAAATAAGTTTTATTAGAAGTGATTCGGCAAAATAGGCCAGCTGTTTAATGTTCCTGAAACCATCCAGTCATCAGTGTCCACCCTGCAGCCTTGAGCTCCTGGTTCCTCAGGCTGTAGATGAGGGGGTTCAGGGCTGGAGGCACCACTGAGTACAGAACTGACAGGGCCAGATCCAGGGATGGGGAGGACAGGGAAGGGGGCTTCATGTAGGCAAACGCTGCAGTGCTGATAAACAGAGAGACCACAGCCAGGTGAGGGAGGCAGGTGGAAAAGGCTTTGTGCCGTCCCTGCTCAGAGGGGATCCTCAGCACAGCCCTGAAGATCTGCACATAGGAGAAAACAATGAACACAAAACAGCCAAATGCCAAAAAGAAACTAACAGCAATGAGCCCCAGTTCCCTGATGTTGGAGTGTGAACAGGAGAGCTTGAGTACCTGGGGCACCTCACAGAAGAACTGGCCCAGGACATTCCCCTGGCACAGGGGCAGGGAAAATGTACTGGCTGTGTGCATGAGAGCATTGAGAAAGGCACTGGCCCAGGCAGCTGCTGCCATGTGGGCACAAGCTCTGCTGCCCAGGAGGGTCCCGTAGTGCAGGGGTTTGCAGATGGACACGTAGCAGTTGTAGCACATGATGGTCAGGAGGGAAAGCTCTGCTCCCATGAAGAAGAGAAAGAAAAATATTTGGGCAGCACATCCTTTGTAGGAGATGTCCCTGGTGTCCCAGAGGGAATTGTGCATGGCTTTGGGGACAGTGGTGCAGATGGAGCCCAGGTCAGCGAGGGCCAGGTTGAGCAGGAAGAAGAACATGGGCGTGTGCAGGTGGTGGCCGCAGGCTACGGCGCTGATGATGAGGCCGTTGCCCAGGAGGGCAGCCAGGGAGATGCCCAGCAAGAGGCAGAAGTGCAGGAGCTGCAGCTGCGGCGTGTCTGCCAATGCCAGCAGGAGGAAGTGCCTGATGGAGCTGCTGTTGGACATTTGCTGGGGCTGCACATGGGCACCTGTTCATGGAGAAAGGACAGTGAAGAGTTAGAGGAGATACCTGTAAACAAAATCAAAGGCTTTTCCCATACACCTACCCTGGAACACACATAGATACACTTCTCTTTTTAAGAATTCTGGTGTTTACTTTAAAGCTTCCCCATACCTCTGCTGGTGTTCTTGAATATCAGAAACCCTCACCATTTCTACTGCCCTTAGGGAATAGAGAGCATGTTCTGAGAGGCAAAGTGATAAGTGGAGAGCTAGTGGACATTGTCTGTCATTCTGACCTGTTCATAATTTCGCTGGGCTTTAACCTTTGCCAGTTGGAAGGTGATCACCTCCCCATGTTTCCCTTTAAAATTCCCCCAGGTACTGCTGAGAGCAGATGGATCCACCACAGCCCAGCTCCAGATTTGTAGCCAAGGACTCACTTTCCTCATTTCACCAACCCAGCAGCATTTTCAGTTTCACAACACCTCTGCCTTTCCCCATCAATCTCATAACTCCGAGATGCTCTAGGACAGGTTTGCACCCTGGATTGGAGCTCCCAGCTTGGACTGTAATCTCAGGGAGACTTCCAAGTGTCCTTCTGATGGCATTGGATTGTGGGAGATGCAGCTCCTTCCCTGGCTGCACTGACAGCATTGCCCAGAGCCGGGCCCTGGGGACAGCGTCACCCTGAGCCAGCTGTGCCCCCTCCAGAGCCCCCAGGGCCGGGCAGCTGCTCCCAGCCCTGTGCTCTGCAGAGGGAACTGGGCCCGGGGCTGCAGAGCTGCCCCACGGCTCTGCTGCAGCTCTGCCTGCACAGGAGGGGCTGCACGCCTTGGAGCCCCGGCCCTGAGGGCAGAGGCTTGGCTGGGGCACAGGAGGGAGGGGGCTTGTTCAGAGGGAGGGGCTGCACTGCAGGGGCTCCTGTGGGCATCTCTAAACTCTCCCTGCCACAGCATTGCTGGGCTTTGTTTTCTCCCATTGCCTGATCTTCTCTCTGCCTCCTGGAGATTTTCCTCCTGCAGGTGTTTCCCTGTGCCTGATCTCTCCCTGCCAGCACTCACAGAGCCCAAATCTCTGTGCACTCTCCTTGGCCCTACAGAACCCTGCCTGTTTGCAGGGCACTGGCTGGGGGAAGGTTCTGTTTGCAGCTGGGAGAAAGGACAGCTCAGACTGAGCCTGATGGCTCCAGCAAAGGTGATGCTGCTGCTGTCCATGGGCAGAGTGGCTGAAAACACATTAGGGATCTCCTGTGAACCTATTGGTCACTAAAGGCAACACTTTGGATGTCTCAGGCACTTTTCAAAATTAATACTTAAAAATACATAACCTTTAATATACTCCCCCCCCCCCCCTCCCCCTCCCCCCCCCCCCATTCTCCAGTACTAGGAAACTGACTAAAAAGTCTTAGGAAATGTTGTTGTTTTTGTTGAAATCATTGACTTGGAAATATTCTAGAACTGACCAGAACCCCTCAGCATGTCAGATCTTCATGAGTATTTTACCTCCCCTGCACCAGAAATACCCAAAGTTGTACTCACAGGCTCTGCAGGCATTGGCATGTTCCAGCTTGAGGAGATGGCTCCAGGAGCTGCAGCTGCATTGTCCTGCAGCCAGAGGTTCCTGTGCCAAGGGCTGGCAGTGATTGTGCCCCAGGCACTTCTCAGCCCCTTCCCAGCCCTGACTGATTGAAGCTCTCTGTGCCTCTGGGCTGTGCCCGGGCTGGCTGCAGGCAGTGCCCCAGCCCTGCTGGGCTGGCACAAGAGCTGCTCATCCAGAGAAATGTGCTTTTGAAGCTCTTCTTGGTGACCAGGAGCTGTCTCTGTGCCAGGAGCCCAGCCCAGCTCAGCAGCACAGACACAGCACAAGGACTTTAATCAGCCTCTGGGCCTTTGTGCTCAGGCCCTGAACATCAGTCCCTGAGAGGGAGCTGAAGAAACCTCTCCAGAACTCCAAGGCAGAATCCAACTCCAAACTTTCTTGGACTTTTAATGGGTCCCAGAGAGGGACACGAGTGAGAAAGTGTCCCCAGGCCCCAGGCAGAGCAGAGAACTGCAGGCAGTGATGACAGGTGGGGACAGAGAGAAGCCAAGTCTTGGTGCCCTGGGGCACAGCAGGGTCTGTGCCACCAAGGGCTGGGAGGAGACACCTTGTCCTGAGGCCCTGGGGCCTCCTGGCACAGCCCCAGCCAGGCTGGGCACTGTCAGCCCCTTGTGCTGCCCTCAGCATCCCCCCCTAGCCCACATCCCAGTGGCCTCAAGGATCTGCTGCAAGGAATCCCTGGGGAGCCTTGCTCAGCAATGGCCCTGGGGGCTCCTTCATGCTCCCTGCAGGGACTGCAGGTTTTTCAAAGGACTTTGGGCTTGGCTTTTGCCTTGCAGTCTCTGAGAGGTTTCTGCAATCATGGCCTCCAATTATCTGCTGTAATTAGTCCCTGGAGAGGCTTTGTCAGTAACAACACTCAGTGGGGCTCATTAATACTTCAGGGTACTCCAGTTATTTGAAGGTACTTGGTGTTTCCCTTTTGATACCAATTCTATGAGAGGTTTGTGCAATCATGGCCCCAATTATCTGCTTTAATGAGTCCCTGGAGAGCTTTGTACTGACACTCAGTGCTGCTCAGTAATGCTTTGAGCTTCTCAAATTTTTTAAGGTAGTTTGAAATTTCCTTTCCACACTGAGACTCTGAGAAGTTTTTGGTCAATCCTGTCCTCCAATTCTCTCCTCCAAGGAGTCCATGAGGAGCCTCTGTTGGGCATGGACCTCACTGAGACCCATTCATGCTTTGAGACACTTTGGGGTTTTCTTCTGACTTTGACTCCTGGAAAGGTTTGTGCAATCTCCTCTCAGGCCCTGAGGTTCAAGGCCTCAGCTCCAAATGCACCACAGGGCTCATCAGGATGCAGCAAATCCTGACAAACCATGGCTCTGCCTTGATTTCCCTCTACTCTAATGCAGTTTATCAGGAACGTATCTGGAGTGATTTTTGGTTTCCTAATTTGAGATTTCTCAGCCAATGCATCTATTACTGCAGTGGGATCAGTGTTGGCTAATTACCATTGCACTCACTGGAATATATTTACTCATTTCCTGCTGTGAGATAGGATTAGGAGAAAGGCAAAGTAGGCTCAAATTTTTAAAGGGGTATATAGAAAAGTTTATTACCAGTAAATAGAAGAAAGAGTAATAAGAATCTGAACACTTCTCCTCTCCCTACAACCTTTTCTTTCTTACTGACAATGCAAGGAGGCAAAACTTGAAAGTTTCAGTCAGTTTACACCATCTAGAACAGTCTTTCTTCAGTTCACTTAGGGAGAGGAGTCTATCTTTCATGCTGTGGAGACTTCTCCATAAGAAAAAAGTTCTCTTGTGGCTCTCAATTCCCACAAATAGCAGCTGCCCAGAAAATCTGCAACTGTGAAGTCCCTCCCATTTTTCACAGCTTTTCCCACCCTGTGTTTATGGGCCATGTCAATGTATGGGGTATGAGTTTAAAGATGAGCTGTTCAAGAGCAAAGATTCTCTTCATCTATTTCTGAAATCATCTTCATCTCTGAGAACAGAGATCTTCTTCTCTCCCTGAGGCCACAGGATCTCACCACTCTTCTCTCTTTCTCTGTTTAAACTTCTCATGGGATCACAGCTACTTCAACATTTGCTTACTGTAGCATGGAGGCCTTTGCTGAACAAGTCATCTCCCCATATTTTCAATTAGTTATAGGGAAAAAGAGAGTCTGATATATTAATTCCATCCTTCTCCATAGCTTTACAAGAGGATTTCAGCCCCAAGATCAAGGCATCTCCTCATTCCTCCCATCTGGGACTCAACTTCCCCTTCAATGACCTGGGTGTCTTCATGTTGCTCCTCTGTGTGCCTGCACTTTGTCCTTTTCTCTCACTGGAGGGAGGATGGAAGCACTGAAAGAGTTCATATCTCACCCGGGGCCTGCAGATGGTTCCATGACCCCGGCCAGGTTCGGTGCTTGCGGCCGGAGCTGTTTTACGATGGAGGTTTCTGCAGCGGCTGCGCTGGGGCTGTGTCAGGATGGGCCGCGCTGGGGCAGGGCCAGGATCTCAGCAGCCAGGCCAGAGCACAGCAGCAGCACGGCCGGGGGCCGATGGCTTCTCCTGCCCCTGCCCGGGGCTTGCGGCTGAAGCCCAAGGGTGGCAGAATCTTGGCCGAGCCGGCCCGGCCCGGGGCTGCTCCTGGGGCCCGGCGGATCCTGGCTGGGCCCGGGCTGGCGGCGGGGCAGGGCTCAGCAGGGCCCAGATGTTCCCAACTGCAGCCATGGCCCGGCCCGGCCTCGGCCCCGCGGCCTCCCCTGCCCTGCCCGGCAGCCGATGGGGCCTGGCGGGGTCCCTGGGAAGGGGCCCGGCCCCACGGCAGGAGCCACCCGGCCTGGCCTGGCTGAGACGGGGCCGGGTCAGCCTTGTTACCTCTGTGCCAGCCAGAAGGGAAAGAGACCCTCCCAGGCTTTCTCATCTTTAACATGTGTCTTCACAGAGGCGTGTACAGTTTCCTTAGTGGTTTAACAGATTGTCAATTCTCAAAGCTAATCACTGATTGTTTTTTTTGTCAGACACAGATGAAACTGCTAGCAGCTTCTCTTAGGACATCACTTCTGTGGTGCAAAACCACCACAACTGCACAGAGCACAGAGCTCTTTTGTCCATAGGTAGTGCTCATGTGCCCGAGGTTTCAAAATGCCTCCTTGGGAGATCTCTGGGCCCTCTCCAAGGTGTTTTCAAATGAAAACATTCAGCTCAAGGTCTAAGAAAATCACAAGAGGACAGGGCAAGCCTGACCTGTCTGTCCTGGCTACTTTTGTCTGAGATCAGTCCTTGGATAAACAGAATTGAGAGGCCAAATTCTAATTTTGGCTATGGTCCCTGGACATGAAAGCCGGTTCTTTTCCATAGGAAGGAAGGAACAGAGCCCCAGTGTTTCAGGGGCAGATGAGAAATGGCCACCAGAGGCCAAGGCCAGCCAGAGCAAGCAGGATTTTGTTCTGAGTGAAATCCTTGCATATAGGAATTGTTTTAGGGAGAGTTCCAATTTTGGCAATGGGCATCTGAAAAGGGGGACGGTTCTTTTCCATAGCAAGAAAAGCACAGAGTCCCAGTGTTCCAGGAGCTGATGAGAGGCAGCCCTTGACATCAAAACATCAGCCAGACCTCTCAGGGGACCCCTGGGAGGCCAAGCCAGCCAGACCTGTTCAATGTTCCCTCAGTTCCATGTGGCCCCACAGTGTCCCAATGGTCCCTTCCTTCCCTGAGGCCCTGAGGTGCCATAATACCCCCTTAGTGACACCAGGCCCTGAAGGGTCCCAATGGTCTCCATGGTTCCATCAGGCCCCACAGAGCCATAATGGTCTCTGGGTTCCATGAAGCCCCTCTGTGTCACCATGGCCCCTTGGTTCCATGGGCTCCAGTGATGCCACAATGATCCCCTTGGTTCCATGAGGTCTCCACAGTGTCCCAGTGATCTCCATGGGAAGGGAAGAACCCAGCCCCAGTGTTGCAGGGGCAGCCACCAGAGGCCAAGGCCAGCCAGACTTGATGGTACTGGCAGATTGTGCCTGGGAGTAACCTTTGGATATCCAGAATTTTGGAGGTGGAATCCCAATTTCAGACATGGACACTGGAGGATAAGGATGGTTGTTTTCCATTGGAAAGAAACCACGGAACACTGATTCAACAGTGAGATTTGGGGATCTATGGGGAGTATTGGGGATCGTTTCTGCACCTCGTGACCAAGCAGGAGCTTCTCTAATAAATGTTGCCTGAAGCTCCCACTGTGCCCATGACAGGAACCCCTGTGAGTGTCTGGGACATCCCAGCTCTTTGGCAGCCTGGGGACTCCTGGGATGTCACCGTGGAGCCCCCGTGAGTGCCTGTGACAGATCGGTGCCTTTGCAGCCCGAGATGCCCTGGGATGTCACCATGGAATGGCTGTGACTGCCTCTGACCACAGGGCTCTTTACCATCCCAGAAAGCCCTGGGAGGTCTCCATGGAGCCCCTGTCCCTGCCTGTGACATTCCAGCTCTGGAACAGCCTGGAGACTCTTGGAAAGTG
Source organism: Agelaius phoeniceus (assembly GCF_051311805.1). Classification (NCBI taxonomy): domain Eukaryota; kingdom Metazoa; phylum Chordata; class Aves; order Passeriformes; family Icteridae; genus Agelaius; species Agelaius phoeniceus. The sequence continues at coordinate 614,191 of NW_027509866.1, forward strand.
CCCATGGAACCCCTCTGAGGGCCTGTGACAAATCTGATCCTTAGCAGGCAACCATCACCAGCCCCCTGTTGCTATGCTCAGTCCCTTGGCAGCTCCATGGAGACCCCATGCCAGGGGTGATTGCCATGGCCACCAGGGCTGGCACCAGCTGGGATGCTCGGTTTCCACGAGCTGGGCTTCAGGAATGGGATTCCCCAATTTCCTGCTCCTGCTAAAACCGCGCTGCCCTCGCTGCCCTCCTGCCTCCCATGGAAAGCAGAAAAGGCAAAGATCCCGGGCTGGGAGAAGAACAATTTATTGGGAACAGCAAGGAGATAAGGAACAAACAGGAACAGAAACAATATTGATAACAGAAGGGATAAATAAAACTATTTACAGAGAAAACTACAACATCAACAACTAGGTCTTCCTGGCAATGTATTTCCTCCTGTCTGGAAAGGACACCCTTCTCCCTGGGGAGAGAGAGAGAGAGAGAGTCCCTTTCCCGCCCCTGGCAATGACTTGAGGTGGGAGTGAATGTAATGACAGGACCATGGCCAGACCCTCATGTTCTCCAAGCCCACGTCAGGTCATTGGCAGGTGCAACAAAAGGTCCAGGTGTCTTCCCAGCATGGATCACAGGGAACATGGATCACCAAGGCTCTGACCAACGTGAGGTCTCCAATGGGGGATAAAGCTGGAGCAGTGCATGAAGCTCTTCCTGCAGTTGGGGCATGTGCAGGGCTTCTTTTACTGGTGCCTCCGTTGGTGTCTGGTCAAGTGTGAGCTGCTGGTGAAGCTCTTCCCACACTGGGGACACTCGTAGGGCCTCTCCCCAGTGTGGATGCGCCGGTGGGTGACGAGGGTGGAGCTGTGCTTGAAGCCCTTCCCGCAGTCAGGGCAGTAGAAGGGCCTCTCATTCATGTGAATCCGCTGGTGGAAGAGGAGACTGGAGCTGGTCTGAAACCTCTTCTGACACTGGGGACGCTCATAGGGCCTCTCCCCAGTGTGGATGCGTTGGTGGGTGACAAGGGCAGAGCTGCAGCTGAAGCCCTTCCCACACTCCCCACACTCGTAGGGCCATTCCCCAGTGTGGATCATCTGGTGGCTGATCAGGGTGCTGCTCTGCCTGAAGCTCTTCCCACACTCCAAGCACTTGTGGGGCTTCTCCCTATTGTGAAGCTGCCCCTGGACCACCAACTCTGAGCTCTGGCTGAAGCTCTGTCCACCTTCCTGGCTCAGGGTGGGTCTTTCCTCCTCAGAGCACCCTGGGCTGGGTTTTGAGCCCCTCCTCCTGTGGAAACTCTGGGGCTTTTCCTCCCCGTTGGAATTCTGCACCATGGAGCCACTCAAAACTGCCTCTTCCACGAGGTTCTGCCATGGGGATTTGTCCTCCCTGGTCTCCATCCTCAGCTTCTTCCCTGGGGGAGGAAGGACAAGGAGAGGATGGGATTTGCCTCCGTGCCACAGGGAAGGGGAAGGAGATCCCCCCAGTGCATCACCGGCAGGACGGGGTTGGAAGCAGGGTTGTCCTGCAGCCGGGGGCCATGCTGGGCTGGGAGATGGAGCAGGAGAGAGGGGGAAAGGGGCACTGACTTCCTCCTCACCTGCCTGGCTGTCCCAGGGCATTGTGTCAGTTTGAAAAGACATGTGTCTGCTAAGGAAGGCAGGAGACTCCCTTGAAATGGAAAATGTTAATCCCTTCACTTGGAATTATAATTTTCAAAACAAGGGGCTTTCAAGCAAAGTCTATGGGAATAGGAATAACAATTCTTCAGAAGGAAAATTAAAAATACAAATGCAGTAGTACTAAAAACTACTTACAGAGTAAGAATACAACCTGACACCCTGTGGGTCAGAGTGTTGGTAGCACTCCTGTTAAATGGTGGCTGCAGTGCTCCTGCAGGGAACAGGTGTGGTTCTGTTGGAGCAGTGATCCTGTGGAAGGGTGGAGTTTTCCTTGGAAGGTCCAGTTGTGGCGTCGATTGGCCTGGTCTTCCTCTGGGATCCAGTGGAGCTGGAAGCTGCTCTTCTGGGAATCCTGTGGGAGAAGGCTGACTCTGTTGTTCACATTCTCAGATTATATCCAGGTAGGAATGCTTGGCTCCTCCCTCTGGGCAGAGCTTCTCACAATGGGATGATGGAATTTTTATCAGTGACACTCAATGGCCCATTAACAGAAGATATCTCCCTGGAGGGAGGATTCATGTGGAAGAGATAAAGTAAACTGCTCATTTAACAGATGATAATTGCCCCAACTTTAACAGAGGGTAATTGAATACACACCCAGCTAAACCTGAGACACTGTTCCGGCCTTGGAAAGCAGGATTTGGTACCAGGATTCTTTAGGGAATGCAACCCTGATTGAAGGCAGAGATAGAATCTCCAGAGCCTGCAGCCAGAAATGGACAGTTGTGTGATACTCATTTCAACATCTTCTCTTTTGGAATTATTGACTAATGATTATTTGCTTTGCCTACCTAATATTTTTGTAATTTTTTGCAAATTTGCATTATCTAAATTACACTGTTCCTTAAGTTAAGTTGGTGTCTGTGTCTTTGGTGCGGGCCCTGCCCACTGGCGAAACAGGGCCCAATCCTGCCTAAGAGTTACCTGGGGAGACAAAACCCTCACTGCAAATGTGCCCCCTTCCTCCTTGTTCCCCACACTTCATGCACTGATCATGATGTCCTATGGTCTGGGCTATCCCTGGGGTCAGCTGGGATCTCCTGTCCTGGCTGTGTCCCCTCCCAAGCTCCCCCACAGCCTCAGCCCCTCCCCAGCGTGGCCGAATGAGGGGCAGGACAGGCCTTGGCTCAGTGCGAGCTCAGCAAGAACAAAACCATCTCTGCGTGCTCAGCCCTGTGCTCAGCCCCCGGGCCCGGCATTTCCTCCACTGCCACCCCGGACCCCCCTTTCCCACCCCTCTGCCCCACGGCCGCCGCAGCACCGGCTGACAATAGAAGCAATTCTGTGGCAATTCCAAGTTTCCTTGGTTCCTGCACAGCTCCAGCTCAGCTGCTGGCAGGTTACAATTAAAGAAAAGCGCAAATTTGGCCCAATACAGATATTATTAAAAGGAAGGGAAAGCTCTGTGTAGCAAAGGTGACAGGGATGAAGAGAATAATGATTCTCACATTTGGATAAAACCCAAGCCTGGGAATCCAGTAGTTATTTGGGAATTTAGCTACTTGAGCTGGGCTTCTTGTGGGACTTTTAGCAGCCTTATGTTCCTCACCATGTGGTGAATGAACCTTGTCAGTCTTGCTGGTATCATTTGCTCCATTTCCTCCAGCGATTTTAACAAACTTTTCAAGGAGGGACAACAAAATATTTTCTTTACACTCCAGTCCCACAACAGCCATTTTCCTCATCAGTTCTCCCATAGGGCGCTCAGACGAAGCTGCATCCAAGTTTCCAAGAGTACCTCCAGAGAGACCCACAACCTCTCAGAGGAAGGAACCATGCTGTAGTCAAAGGCAACTGGGGTCAAAGAACAGTGCCCTGAACTCACTGTGCCAAAATAATTTTGCAATCTGGTTAAGAAAATATTAGAGAGATGCCATTTGCCCTGGAGCACGGCAAGTGTGACATTGTCCCCTGTGTGTGTGGCCTTCCCAGGGTGGGGGTTTTACACCTGAGCCAGTTTGGGTAAGGGGGGTGGTGTTCACCCCCTGAACAGGGATTCCCCCACTGTTTCAGGCTGCAGTGTAAGATGGAACCAAATGCATGTTTGCAATCCCCATCTTCATCAACTGCTCTAAACAGGTGGGGCAGTGTTCTTGATCTCTTCCATGACTCAGCCCTGATAACGCCCTCCAGGGGAGATATCTTCTGGGAATGGGCCATTGAGTGTCACTGCAGGACTGATCAAATTCCATCATCCCATTGTGGGATGCTCCACCCAGGGAGAGGATCCAAGCATTCCTACCTGCATATAAGCTGAGCCTTGCAACACCAGGAGCAGCTTGCCTACTGGATTCCCAGAGGACAAGAGCTCCAGAACCACCACTGGACCTTCAGACGAAGACCAGACCCTTCTACAGGATCACTGCTTGGACAGAATCACGTTCATCACTCCAACAGGACTGCAGCCACCATTTAATGGGACTCCTGCCACCACCCTGACCAGCAGGGTGTCAGGTTATATCCTGACTCTGTCAGTTTAAGGCAGTGTTTCTGCATCATTGCCTTGATCTTCTTTTCCTTATTAAATTGTAATCCTGGTTTAAACCCTCCCCAGGACTGCCTTCAAACAAGTACAAAATTCAATGTACTTATCCCTTGTTTTTTTCTCAAAACAGGATTTTCCATCCCATAAACTTGGCCAGATGGAGGAGGAGGCTGTGAGGAAGAAGAAGGAGCCCTGGGATACCCAGGCAGGTGAGGAGGAAGTCAATGCCCCTTTCCCCCTCTCTCCTGCTCCATCTCCCAGCCCAGCACAGCCCCCGGCTCCAGGACAACCCTGCTGCTAACCCCGTCCTGCCAGGGATGCACTGGGGGGATCTCCTTCCCCTTCCCTCTGGCACGGAGGCAAATCCCATCCTCTCCTTGTCCTTCCTCCCCCAGAAAAGGAGCTGAGGATGGAGACCAGGGAGGGCAAATCCCCAAAGCAGAACCTCGTGGAAGAGGCCATTTTGAGTGGCTCCACAGTGCAGAATTCCAACGTGGAGGACAAGTCCCAGAGATCCCACAGGAGAAGGGGCTCCAAACCCAGCCCAGGGTGCTCTGAGGAGGAAAGACCCACCCTGAGCCAGGAAGGTGGACAGAGCTTCAGCCAGAGCTCGGAGCTGGTGGCCCATGAGCAGCTTCATGATGGGGAGAAGGCCCACAAGTGCTTGGAGTGTGGGAAGAGCTTCAGGCAGAGCAGCACCCTGATCAGCCACCAGATGATCCACACCAGGGAATGGCCCTAGGAGTGTGGGGAGTGTGGGAAGGGCTTCAGCTGCAGCTCCACCCTTTTGACCCACCAGTGCATCCACACTGGGGAGAGGCCCTACGAGTGTCCTGAGTGCCAGAAGAGGTTTCACACCAGCCCTGATCTCGCCAGGCACTGGCAGATTCACACAGAAGAAAGTCCCTTCCACTGCCCTGATTGCGGGAAGGGCTTCAAGCGCAAGTCCCACCTCATCAGGCACCAGCTCATCCACACTGGGGAGAGACCCTACGAGTGCCCCACGTGTGGGAAGAGGTTTCGGACCAGCTCAAATCTCCTCCTGCATGAGCGGATTCACACGGATGAGAGGCCCTTCTACTGCCCTGACTGCGGGAAGAGCTTCAAGCACAATTCCACCCTCATCAGGCACCAGCGCATCCACACTGGGGAGAGGCCCTACGAGTGTCCCCAGTGTGGGAAGAGCTTCACCAGCAGCTCTCATTTGACAAGACACCAACGGAGCCACCAGTAAATGAAGCCGTGCAAATGCCTCGATTGCAGGAACAGCTTCATGCACCACTCCAGTTTCATCCCCCATGGGAGAAGCCAGATTGGAAAGAGCCCTGGTGATCCATGTTCCCTGTGATCCATGCTGGGAAGACACCTGCACCTTTTCCTGCCCTTTGCCAATGACCTGATGTGGCATTGAATAAAATGAGGGTCTGGCCATGGTCCTGTCATTATATTCAGTCCCACCTCAGATCATTGCCAGGGACAGGAAAGGGACTCTCTCTCTCTCCCAGAGGAGAAGGGTGTCCTTTCCAGGCAAGAAATATTGTAGCCAGGCAGACCCTGTGAGTTGTGTTGTAGTTTTCCCTGTAAACAGTTTTATTTATCCCTTCTGTTATCAATATTGTTTCTGTTCCTGTTTGTTCCTTATCCCGTTGCTGTTCCCATTAAATTGTTCTTATCCCAGCCCGGGATCTTTGCCTTTTGTGCTTTCCATGGGAGGCTGGAGGGCAGCGAGGGCAGCGCGGTTTTAGCGGCAGCAGGAAATTGGGGAATCCCATTCCTGAAGCCTAGCCCGTGGAAACCGAGCATCCCAGCTGGTGGCAGCCCTGGTGGCCATGGCAGCAGCCTTGGGAGCGGGTCCCTGGCTGGGGCTGTGGGAACCTCTTCCCTCTGGTGCCCAGGGACAGGAGTGGAGGGAGCGGCTACAGCTGAGTCGGGGCAGGCTCAGGTTGGATGTCAGGAAAAGGTTTTTGGCCAGAGGCTGCTGGGGCCCTGGCCAGGCTCCCCAGGGAAGGGTGCCAGCTCCAGGGCTCTCTGAGCTGCAGCAGCGTTTGGCCAGCGCTGCCAGGCCCAGGCTGGCATTGTTGGGGTGTCCTGTGCAGGGCCAGCAGTTGCACTGGAAGATCCTGATGGGTGCCTCCCAGCTCAGCCCATTCTGTGCTTCTGGGATCCCATCAGCCTGGGGATGGGGCTGCCAATGGTTGCCATGGCAACGGGCTCTGGCTGCAGGCCTGAGCTGGTGTCCATGGCAACCACCCCTGGCATGGGGTCTCCATGGAGCTGCCAAGGGACTGAGCATAGCAACAGGGGGCTGGTGATGGTTGCCATGGAAACTGACCATAGCAACAGGGGCCTGGTGATGGTTGCCATGGAAACTGACCATAGCAACAGGGGGCTGGTGATGGTTGCCTGCTAAGGATCAGATTTGTCACAGGCCCTCAGAGGGGTTCCATGGGCACTTTCCAAGAGTCTCCAGGCTGTTCCAGAGCTGGAATGTCACAGGCAGAGAGAGGGGCTCCATGGAGACCTCCTAGGGGTTTCTGGGGATGGTAAAGAGCCCTGGGGTCAGAGGCAGTGACAGCCATTCCATGGTGACATCCCAGGAGTGCCCAGGCTGCCAAAGAGCCGGGATGTCCCAGACACTCACAGGGGCTCCTGTCATGACCACAGTGGGAGCTTCAGGCAACATTTATTAGAGAAGCTCCTGTTGGGTCATGAGGTGCAGAAACAATCCCCAATACTCCCCATAGATCCCCAAATCTCACTGTTGAATCAGTGTTCCGTGGTTTCTTTCCAATGGAAAACAACCATCCTTATCCTCCAGTGTCCATGTCTGAAATTGGGATTCCACCTGCAAAATTCTGGATATCCAAGGGTTGGTCCCAGGCAAAATCTGCCAGTACCATCAAGACTGGCTGGCCTTGACCTCTGGTGACTGCCCCTGCAACACTGGGGCTGGGTTCTTCCCTTCCCATGGAGATCACTGGGACACTGTGGGAACCTCATGGAACCAAGGGGATCCTTGTGGCACCACTGGAGCCCATGGAACCAAGGAGCCATGGTGACACAGCGGGGCTTCATGGAACCCAGAGACCATTATGGCTCTGTGGGGCCTGATGGAACCATGGAGACCATTGGGACCCTTCAGGGCCTGGTGTCACTAAGGGGGCATTATGGCACCTCAGGGCCTCAGGGAAGGAAGGGACCATTGGGACACTGTGGGGCCCCATGGAACTGAGGGAACATGGAAAAGCGCTGGCTGGCTTGGCCTCCCAGGGGTCCCCTGACAGGTCTGGCTGATGTTGCAATGTCAAGGGCCGCCTCCCATCAGCTCCTGGAAAACTGGGGCTCCGTGGTTTTCTTGCTATGGGAAAGAACCGCCCCCCTTTTCAGATGCCCATTGCCAAAATTGAAACTCTCCCTAAAGCAATTCCTATATGCAAGGATATCACTCAGAACAAAATCCTGCTTGCTCTGGCTGGCCTTGGCCTCTGGTGGCCATTTCTCATCTGCCCCTGAAACACTGGGGCTCTGTTCCTTTCTTCCTATGGAAAAGAACCGGCTTTCATGTCCAGGGACCATGGCCAAAATTAGAATTTGGCCTCTCAATTCTGTTTATCCAAGGACTGATCTCAGACAAAAGTAGCCAGGACAGACAGGTCAGGCTGGCCCTGTCCTCTGGTGATTTTCTTAGACTCTGTGCTGAATGTTTTCATTTGAAAACACCTTGGAGAGGGCCCAGAGATCTCCCAGGGAGGTATTTTGAAACCTCGGGCACGTGAGCACTATATATGGACAAAGGAGCTCTGTGCTCTGTGCAGTTGTGGTGGTTTTGCATCACAGAAGTGATGTTCTAAGAGAAGCTGCTAACAGTTTCATCTGTGTCTGACAAAAAACCAATCGGTAATTATCTTTGAGAATTGACAATCTGTTAAACCACTGAGGAAACTGTACACGCCTCTGTGAAGACACATGTTAAAGATGAGAAAGCCTGGGAGGGTCTCTTTCCCTTCTGGCTCGCACAGAGGTAACAAGGCTGACCCGGCCCCGTCTCAGCCAGGCCAGGCCGGGCGGCTCCTGCCGTGGGGCCAGGCCCCTTCCCAGGGACCCCGCCAGGCCCCATCGGCTGCCGGGCAGGGCAGGGGAGGCCGCGGGGCCGAGGCCGGGCCGGGCCATGGCTGCAGTTGGGAACATCTGGGCCCTGCTGAGCCCTGCCCCGCCGCCAGCCCGGGCCCAGCCAGGATCCGCCGGGCCCCAGGAGCAGCCCCGGGCCGGGCCGGCTCGGCCAAGATTCTGCCACCCTTGGGCTTCAGCCGCAAGCCCCGGGCAGGGGCAGGAGAAGCCATCGGCCCCCGGCCGTGCTGCTGCTGTGCTCTGGCCTGGCTGCTGAGATCCTGGCCCTGCCCCAGCGCGGCCCATCCTGACACAGCCCCAGCGCAGCCGCTGCAGAAACCTCCATCGTAAAACAGCTCCGGCCGCAAGCACCGAGCCCGGCCGGGGACACGGAACCATCTGCAGGCCCTGGTGAGATATGAACTCTTTCAGTGCTTCCATCCTCCCTCCAGTGAGAGAAAAGGACAAAGTGCAGGCACACAGAGGAGCAACATGAAGACACCCAGGTCATTGAAGGGGAAGTTGAGTCCCAGATGGGAGGAATGAGGAGATGCCTTGATCTTGGGGCTGAAATCCTCTTGTAAAGCTATGGAGAAGGATGGAATTGATACATCAGACTCTCTTTTTCCCTATAACTAATTGAAAATATGGGGAGATGACCTGTTCAGCAAAAACCTCCATGCTAAAGTAAGCAAATGTTGAAGTAGCTGTGATCCCATCAGAAGTTTAAACAGAGAAAGAGAGAAGAGTAGTGAGATGCTGTGCCCTCAGGGAGAGAAGAAGAAGATCTCTGTTCTCAGAGATGAAGATGATTTCAGAAATAGATGAAGAGAATCTTTGCTCTTCAACAGCTCATCTTTAAACTCATACCCCATACATTGACATGGCCCATAAAAACAGCTGTGGGAAACGCTGTGAAAAATGGGAGGGACTTCACAATTGCAGATTTTCTGGGCAGCTGCTATTTGTGGGAATTGAGAGCCACGAGAGAACTTTTTTCTTATGGAGAAGTCTCTATAGCATGAAAGAGGGACTCCTCTCCCTAAGTGAACTGAAGAAAGACTGTTCTAGATGGTGTAAACTGACTGAAACTTTCAAGTTTTGCCTCCTTGCATTGTCAGTAAGAAAGAAAAGGTTGTAGGGAGAGGAGAAGTGTTCAGATTCTTATTACTTTCTTCTTTTTACTGGTAATAAACTTTTCTATATACCCTTTTAAAATTTTGAGCCTACTTTGCCTTTCTCCTAATCCTATCTCACAGCAGGAAATGAGTAAATATATTCCAGTGAGTGCAATGGTAATTAGCCAACACTGATCCCACTGCACCAATAGATGCATTGGCTGAGAAATCTCAAATTAGCAAACCAAAATCACTCCAGATAGATCCCTGATAAACTGCATTAGAGCAGAGGGAAATCAAGGCAGAGCCATGGTTTGTCAGGACTTGCTGCATCCTGATGAGCCCTGTGGTGCATTTGGAGCTGAGGCCTTGAACCTCAGGGCCTGAGAGGAGATTGCACAAACCTTTCCATGAGTCAAAGTCAGAAGAAAACCCCAAAGTGTCTCAAAGCATGAATGGGTCTCAGTGAGGTCCATGCCCAACAGAGGCTCCTCATGGACTCCTTGGAGGAGAGAATTGGAGGCCAGGATGGCACAAAAACCTCTCAGAGTCTCAGTGTGGAAAGGAAATTCCAAACTACCTTAAAAAATTTGAGAAGCTCAAAGCATTACTGAGCAGCACTGAGTGTCAGTACAAAGCTCTCCAGGGACTCATTAAAGCAGATAATTGGGGCCATGATTGCACAAACCTCTCACAGAGTCTCTATCAAAAGGGAAACACCAAGTACCTTCAAATAACTGGAGTACCCTGAAGTATTAATGAGCCCCACTGAGTGTTGTTACTGACAAAGCCTCTCCAGGGACTAATTACAGCAGATAATTGGAGGATATAATTGCACAAATCTCTCAGAGACTGCAAGGCAAAAGCCAAAGCCAAAGTCCTTTGAAAAAGCTGCAGTCCCTGCAGGGAGCATGAAGGAGCCCCCAGGGCCATTGCTGAGCAAGGCTCCCCAGGGACTCCTTGCAGCAGATCCTTGAGGCCACTGGGATGTGGGCTAGGGGGGGATGCTGAGGGCAGCACAAGGGGCTGACAGTGCCCAGCCTGGCTGGGGCTGTGCCAGGAGGCCCCAGGGCCTCAGCACAAGGTGTCTCCTCCCAGCCCTTGGTGGCACAGACCCTGCTGTGCCCCAGGGCACCAAGACTTGGCTTCTCTTTGTCCCCACCTGTCAGCACTGCCTGCAGTTCTCTGCTCTGCCTGGGGCCTGGGGACACTTGCTCAGTCGTGTCCCTCAGTGGGACCCATTAAAAGTCCAAGAAAGTTTGGAGTTGGATTCTGCCTTGGAGTTCTGCAGAGGTTTCTTCAGCTCCCTCTCAGGGACTGATGTTCAGGGCCTGAGCACAAAGGCCCAGAGGCTGATTAAAGTCCTTGTGCTGTGTCTGTGCTGCTGAGCTGGGCTGGGCTCCTGGCACAGAGACAGCTCCTGGTCACCAAGAAGAGCTTCAAAAGCACATTTCTCTGGATGAGCAGCTCTTGTGCCAGCCCAGCAGGGCTGGGGCACTGCCTGCAGCCAGCCCGGGCACAGCCCAGAGGCACAGAGAGCTTCAATCAGTCAGGGCTGGGAAGGGGCTGAGAAGTGCCTGGGGCACAATCACTGCCAGCCCTTGGCACAGGAACCTCTGGCTGCAGGACAATGCAGCTGCAGCTCCTGGAGCCATCTCCTGCAGCTGGAACATGCCAATGCCTGCAGAGCCTGTGAGTACATTCTCTGCTTGTCTCTTGTGCAGAGCAGCCAGGGGTGCCCAGGGCTGTCCTGCAGAGCAGGGTCCTGCAGCCCAGGGCGCTGTGCTGGGGCAGGGACTCTGCTGCCTGCCAGGGACAGCTCTCAGCCAGCCCTGGCAGCTGCTCCCAGCGCTGGGGGACAAGATCTGGCTGGGAGGAGACAGCTGGTGAGGCTTGGGAGTGTTCTCCTTGTGTGGGGAGGATGCTGCATTGTTCAGGACTGCTCCCAGCATGGCAGTGAACTGCAGAACATTTCCAAATAGATTATACAGGGAGCACAGCAAGGCAGGGACTGCATAAAAGGGAAAATCCTGCTTTTTTAATCTACTACTATGGGTTGCTGGGATGGGAAATTGCCCATAGTTATTAATCTCTCATTTCAGGCTGAGATAAATAAAAATAAAATTTCTCTCAGATATGAATAAATTGGGCAGTTACAGAAATCAGCCCTTAGAGGCAGCCTCAGAGCCGCTTTTCCAGCCTCCTCAGGGTTGCTCTGATGTTGCCCTCAGAGCCTGCAGAGCCAGAGCTGCCCTTGGGCAGTGCCTGAGCTGGGAGGGCTCTGCAGGGCAGAGCTGAGCCCCCAGGGCGGGCTGGGCTCTGGCAGGGCCCAGCCCTGGGCACAGGGAAGCAGCTGCTGGCAGGGACAGCTCCAGGCAGCAGAGCCCTGGGCAGGCAGTGGGGGGAAAGTGCCCCCAGCCTTTGCTGGGATATTTCAAATCCTCTCCAAACCCAACTATTCCATGATTATTTTTCTTACAGATCCCCATGCCAAGAGAGAAAAAATGTCGAACAGCAGCTCCATCAGGCACTTCCTGCTGCTGGCATTGGCAGACACGCGGCAGCTGCAGCTCCTGCACTTCTGCCTCTTGCTGGGCATCTCCCTGGCTGCCCTCCTGGGCAACGGCCTCATCATCAGCGCCGTAGCCTGCGGCCACCACCTGCACACGCCCATGTTCTTCTTCCTGCTCAACCTGGCCCTCGCTGACCTGGGCTCCATCTGCACCACTGTCCCCAAAGCCATGCACAATTCCTTCTGGGACACCAGCAACATCTCCTACGCTGCATGTGCTGCACAGCTCTTTTTCTTTACGTTCTTCATCTCAGCAGAGTATTTCCTCCTTACCGTGATGTGCTATGACCGCTACGTGTCCATCTGCAAACCCCTGCACTACGGGACCCTCCTGGGCAGCAGAGCTTGTGCCCACATGGCAGCAGCTGCCTGGGCCAGTGCCTTTCTCTATTCACTGATTCACACGGCCAATACATTTTCCCTGCCCCTGTGCCATGGCAATGCCCTGGGCCAGTTCTTCTGTGAAATCCCACAGATCCTCAAGCTCTCCTGCTCCAAATCCTACCTCAGGGAATTTGGGCTCATTGCTGTTAGTGTATGTTTGGCATTTGGTTGTTTTGTGTTCATTGTTTTCTCCTATGTGCAGATCTTCAGGGCTGTGCTGAGGATCCCCTCTGAGCAGGGACGGCACAAAGCCTTTTCCACCTGCCTCCCTCACCTGGCCGTGGTCTCCCTGTTTGTCAGCACCGCATTGCTCGCCTATCTGAAGCCCCCCTCCATGTCCTCCCTATCCCTGGATCTGGCCCTGTCAGTTCTGTACTCGGTGGTGCCTCCCGCCCTGAACCCCCTCATCTACAGCCTGAGGAACCAGGAGCTCAAGGCTGCAGGGTGGACACTGATGACTGGATGGTTTCAGAAACATTAAACTGCTGGCCAATTTCTGCAAATCGCTTGCAATAAAAGTAGTATTGGATACTTCTCATTGCTTTGGCTGTGGGGTTTTTCTTTTGTTTTACTTTTTTCTGATTTTGAACAAACACATGTCATTCCTCTAGGCCATTTCTCATTTTGTTTCTCTCCACCTTCCCTGTGGCCACAGACTGTCTCAATGAGGGGCTGTGCTATTGAGAGGAATAGAGGATTTGTCTTTACAAAATATCTGTGGGTCTGCTGGTAGATAAAACTAGCTCTGGAAGATAAAAGAAACAACGTGAAGGATTCCACTGATTGATGAATGGAAAAAGATATTTGCTTTTACAAATAAACTTTATGTTTGCTGATAAATGAAATTAGAGATTGAGAGATATAAAAAACAATGGGGAAGAAAAATCCCTAAATTCCATAAGAATTAAAAAGTAAAAGGGAGGGTTATACATTAGAGGGAAATCTTTGGAAAATCTTTGGTATCAGGCCTATCGGGGAGTCTGTACCCATCAAGTACCTCAGCCAATATGGAAAGAGAGAAGGGAAATGCAGCAGGAAATTAGCATAAAAAGATGGCTGCAGCCTGTAAAAATTCAAGAGATCCCAGGGGAATTCCCCATGTCCTCTCCCTTTATTTGAATAAAGCTAGAAACGACTCCCCTGTCTCCATTTTGGACATAAAACTCTGCTGTTTGTGGATTAATGTTCCTAACACTCTCTGTGGCTTTAAATGAACTAAAGGATCTCCCCTAGCAAAGTTTTCTACAGAGATGCCCTTTTGTTGCCTTCTCTGGAGCTGCAGCAGCAATGTCTGTGTGCAGAGCTGGGGCAGATCAGTGCTGGCCCAGCAGCTGTGCCCAGCAGCAGCAGCAGCAGCAGCACTTGGTGTTGCCAGTGCTGCTGCCGTGGCCCTGCCCCGCTGCCCTGTTGGCCCTGGTGTTGCTGCAGGGCCTGAGTGCTCTCGGGGCCGGGCACAGCCCTGGGGGTGGCAGTGCCGGGGCTGCAGCAGGGACAGGCCATGGGCACTGCTGGGGCAGCGCTGACGCCTCAGGCCAGGCCCTGGGGGCTCCAGGCTCCTTGCCCAGGCTCTCTCAAGAACACGGCCAGGCCAATGCTCAGCACAGAAACCCCCGTCAGCAGCCCCAGGCTGGCCGTGGGCAGGCTGGGGGCAAACAGCATGGCTGGGGCTCTGCAAGGGCCCTGGGCCAGACGGGAAGGAGCAGCAGAGCAGGGGCTGATCCATGCCCAGTGTGCTGCACAGCCCAGGGCAGCCTCCCAGAGTGTCCTCATGCAGCTGCCAACAACATCCCCCCTCTGCAGCCCTGGCCTCTCCCCCAGCTCACACAGGTGCCCCATCCTTGCAGGCACAGACACGGCAGCACTGCCTCAGCAGCCCCTGTTTGCATTGCACACAGCAGGGCCAGCACCCCCATGCTGTTGCTGTGGGGACATGAACCTGAGGGAGCACAAATGCCATCAGCCCCTGGGGCCAGCAAGGCCTGGGGAACACCAGGGAAACCACTCAGCTTTGTCCTGGCCTCTGCACTCAGCCAGAAAGTTTGTTCCCATCAGCTGGGAGTTTCTTGTGCCACTGCAGACGCTGTTGCTCAGAGCCAGGGCTGCCTGGCAGCCACCCCCAAACTGCCCTGGGCATTTCCTTTGTGCCACCTTTGCTTTCTTTACTCTTCCTGGTATATATTTCTCTCTAATGCCCACCCCAGGGGGTCTAGAACTGGCCACAGCACTCGAGGTGCTGCCCAAGCAGTGCTGAGCACAGGGGAAGAATCCCTGCCCTGCTCCTGCTGGCCACACAATTCCTGATCCAGGCCAGGAGCCATTGGCCTTCTTGGCCACCTGGGCACACTGCTGCCTCATGTCCAGCCTGCTGTCCATCAGTCCCTGCAGGTCCCTTTCTGCCTGGCTGCTCTCCAGCCACTCTGTCCCCAGCCTGTAGTGCTGCAGGGGTTGTTGTGGCCAAAGTGCAGGACCCGTCACTGGGACTTGTTAAACCTCACCTTGCTGGATTTGGGCCCTGGATCCAGCCTGTCCAGGGCCCTGTGCAGAGCCCTCCTACCCTCCAGCAGATCAACACTCACATCCAACTTGGTGTCACAAGGGTTCCATGAGGCCTCAGAGTGTCCCAATGGTCTCCATGATTCCATGAGGGCTCCCAGTGTCACAGTGTCCCTTTGGTTCCATGAGACTCCTTGGTGTCACAAAGTCCCTTGGATCCTTGGGCCCTGCAGAGTCACAATGGATCCTTGGTTCCATGAGGTCTGGCAGTGCAGCAATGCTCTCCTTGGTTCCACAGTGTCACAATGGCCTCTGGTCCCAAGGGCCACCACGATGTCAAACATGTTTCCTTCATTCCAGGAGTCCCTGAGGAGCAGCCCTGGCCCCTTGGTTCCATGGGGCCCTGCAGTGTCACAATGGCCCCATCATGACACCAGGTCCTGACCTGTCACAATGCTCTGCATGGTTCCACAGGGCCCTGCAGGGTCACAGTTGCACTCTGTGGTTCCATGGGGCCTCAGAGTGCCACAGTGAATTCCTTGGTGCTGCAGTGTCACAATGGAGCCCTGGTGACACAAGATCCTGCAGTGTCACCAGGGACCCTTGCTTCCATGGGGCACCACAGTGTCACAATTGTTCCCTCAGTTCCCAGAGTCCTTGCAATGGAGCAATGGCTCCTTGATTCCATTGTCCCCAGGCACTCCCAAGGGTCTCTTTGGTTCCACAGTGGCACAATGGCCCCTTGGTTCCACAAGGCCCCACAGGGTCACAGTGGCCTCTGTGGTTCCAGCAGGACCCAGACTGTCACCATGGACTCCTTGCTTCCATCCAGCCCCACAGTGTCACCGTGGCCCCTTGGCTCTGTGCTGCCATGGTCCTCTTAGTGCCACCAGGCCCTGCCGTGTCACAATGGCCCCTTGCTTCCCCAGGGCCCTGCAGTGTCACAATCATCAGAGAATCAACCAGGCTGGAAAAGA
Source organism: Agelaius phoeniceus (assembly GCF_051311805.1). Classification (NCBI taxonomy): domain Eukaryota; kingdom Metazoa; phylum Chordata; class Aves; order Passeriformes; family Icteridae; genus Agelaius; species Agelaius phoeniceus. Next base: position 629,995 of record NW_027509866.1, read on the forward strand.
CCTTGGAGAGCATCAAGTCCAACCTGGGACCCAACACCATCTTGTCACCCAGACCATGGCACTGAGTGCCACATCCAGTCTTTCCTTAAACACCTCCAGGGATGGTGACTCACCCACCTCCCTGGGCAGCCCATTCCAAAGCCCAATCACCCTTAGTGTGGAGAATATTTCCTAATGTCGACCCTAAATGTCCCCTGGAGCAGCTGAAGGCTGTGTCCTCTTGTCCTGTCACTGTTCCCTGGGAGAAGGGCCTGACTCCCACCTGGCTGCACCCTCCTGTCAGGTAGTTGTAGAGAGTGATGAGGTCTCCCCTGAGCCTCCTCTTCTCCAGGATAAACAACCCCACCTCCCTCAGCCGCTCTTCACAGGACTTGTGTTCCAGAGCCCTCCTCAGCCTTGTTGCCCTTCTCTGGACACACTCCAACCCCTCCATGTCCTTCCTAAATTGGGGTGCCCAAATTGGACACAGCACTCGAGGTGCTACAGAACCAATGTCAAGCACAGCCCTGCTCCTGCTGGCCACACCATTCCTGAGGCATAGGAGTGCCAGGGGTTGGATGAGGGAAATGGTGGGGAGGGGGTGGGGAAAAATTCTGATTGATTGTCAGCCATGAAGGGTCTTGATTTTCATGTCTGTTCAGACAGCATTAGGAGGTGCTGGGGGTTAATATCAATTGGATATTGATATAATGGATAGATGATATCAATCTATAAAAAGGAAAACAAAACTGGACAAAACAGTCCTCTTTGCATTGTTTTCATCACATTATATTCACTTTCAACAGATTTTTGAAATCCGTCTTATTAACCACAAACGAATTGAAAATTAAAATTAGTCCCAAGGGCTTTTTTTGTCAGGAGTTTTAAGCAAATGTTTATGAGCATTTCTCACTGAATTCCTGAACTGAAGAGCTCAAGAAACAAAAGGCATCTGGAGTAATAAAATTCATCAGCAACCTCCAAGTGGCTGAGGATCCATCCCCATCAGAGCAGCAATGAACAGAAATGGGCACAGCTTTGTGGCTGCTGTCCCAGCTTTGGCATGGGCCCTGGGCCTGGAGCAGGAGCAGCTCTTGAGGGCCCCAAGGCCGGGGCTCTTGTGCTGCCCTGGGCAGAGGGGATGGCAGCAGGGGCTGCAGAGCTCTCAGCACCTCAGCCCGAGGGGAGCAGGGCAGCCAGGGAGCCTCCTTTGGCCTTGGCCCAGCACCTTCCCCCATGGCTGGGGCTGAGTCCTGTGGCAGCTGCAGCTGCTGCTGTGCCCTTGGCAGGGGCTGAGGCCGTGGGGCCAGTGCCCAGAGCAGCCTGGGCTGAGCAGAGCTGTGGGGCCAGAGCCGGCTGGGCTGGGCTCAGAGAGGCCCTTGGTGCTGCCCAGAGCTCAGGGCAGCTGGCAGAGCTTGCAGGGAGCTGGGCTGGGCTCCGAGAGCCTGGCCCAGAAACCATCAGTGTCCATCTCAGCCTGGCTGAGCGTGCAGGGGCAGGACTCAGGCCAGGCCTTGTGGGGCAGGGCCAGCGCCTGTGCAAGGCATTGCAAACAGGCAAGTGGCCCAGAGAGGAGGCTGCTCTGTGCCCTTGGTGGCAGGGACAGAGCAGGGAGGGGGCCCAGGACATTTGTCAGCGCCAGCCTCTGTGCCCAGTCCTTGGCAGCCCTGGCTGCTGAGCCCAGCTTTGGCCTGGGCTGAGTTTGGCTGTGGCCCAGCTCCATCCTCCTGCGGGGCTCAGGGCCTGTTCCCGGCCATGGCCAGCCCTGGCTGCCTCTCTGCTGGCCCAGAGGCCGGCAGAGCCTGGGGCAGGGCTGTCTGTGCAGCCCCTCAGGTGCCACGGGCTCTGCAGGAGCTGGCAGAGGCTGCCCAGCAGGGAGGCCATGGGGCACAGAGCCCCAAGGCTGCTGTGGGCACCACGGCACAGGGGCCGTTCCGAGCCGCAATGCTCCTGGCCTGGGCTGGGCCTGCACAGGGGCTGGGCCACCATGGCTGGGCCAGCACAGGGCCACAAAGGGGCCACGCAGCCGCTGCCGGGGCTGACAGCAAGGCCAGGCACACACAAGCAATTGCTGAGCATGGCCTGCGCTGGCCAGGCCTGGCTGTGCCAAAGGCAGAGCTCAGCTGCCCTTGGGGGCTGCAGCAACACTCCAGAGCCCAAAGAGCCTCCATGGCTGGGCTGGAGACCAAGGCTGCAGCAGGGAAATGCAGGGCTGCTGCGGGATGGGGAGGCCATGGAATTCCAGCACACACCTCAGCTCTCTGATGATCCCAGCACCATGATGGGCCCTGTTTCAGACTGGAGCAGAGCAGATGTTGATGGCACAGGAGCCCTGTGGGGCTGTCAGGGACCTGCAGCTTGCAAGGTGCTTTGCTCTCCCTCAGGTGCTCTGGGAGAGATCCAATCCCAGCTGGGCACCTCAGGGCACAAGTGGCACTGCCTGTTCATGGGGACACAACTCATGTCTGCCTGGAAGGGGGCACAGGTGTTAATACCTGTTAGTTTCATAAGATACAAGCAAACCTTTACTATCTTGGTAATTTGAGTCCCTTTAAGAAATGGCAATCTTTTCCCATCAGGAACAGGAATTTCCTGGATCTACCGGATTCTCCTAATGATGGCAGGAGAAGAAATACTGATCTTCCCCCTCTTCTTATGTCACCAATATTCAGCCTAATATTTCCTGTTGCTCTTCCTTCATGTCTTTGCCGCTCTCTTGTTTAAAAGGCCGTGTCTAAGGGCATCTCTTCACTAGGCTCTCTGGAACTTTATTCTTCCCATTCCTTCCAGATTTTCTCCTCCAGATGCTCTCTGGTCATTCAATTGCCTCTCAACTGACTGGTTTCATGCTTTGAGCTTCAGTGAGTTGCCCAGTCTTTCTGAACTTCAAATAAATACCACACTAGTCAACATCTTAATTGTGTTTCTATCTATCATGGATTTACCTTTTCTTATGTCTTTGTCTAAAACTGTTCCTGTACAGAAATCCCTTGGGGATGGGGGACATGTCAGATGCCGCTGGGACATCACAGAGAGCTGAGGGAAGAGCTGTGATGGTTATTAAACTGTTCAAATGTTCAACTTCTATTTGTTGGCAAGAAACTTTTCTGTGCCTCTGAGTGTCACCAGGCCCTGAGCCCAAAGGACACAAACCTGATGAGTTGTGGTTCCCACTGCAGGGGCTGCACTTGGACCTTGGCTTTGCACAGGAGAGCTCTTCCTCCCCTTTCTCTCTTTTCCTCCCTCTGGGCATGGAGGGAGCTCCTGACTTCAGCCTGTGACTCGTGTGTGCAAAGAGCAAATCTGGGCAGAATCGGGGCAGGGAGGGTTTGGGGGGACCTTGGAATCTGTGCTGGGTACAGAAGGTGTTTTCCATTGCTCTGAGACTGTCTGCTGTGCAAAGTGGATTAAATATCCAGCAGAGGAATGACTTTTGCATTTGATGGAGCTGTGCCTTCCCTTGGCTTTGCTGACTGACAGGAAATGAACATCCCTCTGTGTCTCGGGCAGCTCCTTCTGCAAGGAAAGAAGGTGGGAGTTGGAGCCAAGGAGCTGAAAGCTGCAGGTGCAGCCTGGGCTGGAGGGAGCTGAGATTTGCACAAGGCTGCTCTGAGTGCCAGGGCTTGGATGGGGGAAATGGTGGGCTGGGGGTAGGGACAGAGTCTGATTGATTGTCAGCCAGGAAGGGTCTTGATTTTCATATCTGTTCAAACTGCATGAGGAGGTACTTGGATTCAGTATCAATTGGAGACTACTCATATCAATTTACGATCAGGAAAAAAACCCTAAACAGGACCTAAAAAACCTTGCTCATTGTCTTTTTAAAAGAAACATATTCAGTTTGAATACACTACTGAAATCTGCCTAATTAACCACAAATGATTTGGAAAGTAAATCAAATGATTCCCAGAGGCTTTGCTTGTTCAGGTGTTCTGAATATTCATGAGCCCTGGGACACTGAATTCCTGCACTGAAGAGCTGAATGCTGAACAAGCCTCTGGAGCAGGGAAATTCAGCAGCAGCCTCCAAGTTGCTGAGGATGTCAGCAGCCCCCAGTGAGGCCATCCCTGCCCAGAGACCGTGGGGGAATGGGCAGACAAGGAGAGTGTCCCTGGGGCTGGGGCAGCACAACTCAGAGGCACCAGCGGCTCCAGCTGGGCAATGGAGTGTGGAATGTGGCTGGGAAAGCCCTGCCTGGGCTTGGCCAAGCAGCACAGACAAGCCCTGACCCCCATCCACTAAACAACTCTCTCAAGGAGACATTTAAAAGGAATTACAATTGTTTGTGTCCTCTGAGTGGGACGCCCTGGAGAAATACTGACAGGAAATCCTCAGGAGCTCTAAACAACAAAACAGTCTTTACTGGCAACTTCAGAAAATCAGAGAAATTTGGCAAATGGTTTAATGCCACATTCAATCAGCAGAAAACACTTCTCAAAGCATTACCTTGGCCCATTCAACTTCACAAACTCTAAGCCTGTTCCATTTTAGGTTATTTAAAATTTTCAAGAGGACAGAAATAGAAGAAGACACAGAGAAAGTGAAAGACAAAAAAGATACTGAGAAGCACACACACAGCTACCAAGCTCTGGATTCCAGCACTGTTCAGATGGAAATTCCAAGAGGATGCAGGGTAAGATGTGTGCTTGCCTTGTGGTCAGCCTTCAATACCCTTTGGTCTCCCTGGGCCCTTCCCCCAGGTGGGACTTGGGCTCATTTGGTCCCTCAGGAGCTGGGCTGGGGCTGCAGAGGTGGCTGTGGAGCATTGCCTGTGCTGTGCCAGGGACTGGCAGCCACTGCTTGGCTGGGATAGAGGGTCTGGGGGGATTGGGGTTCCAGGGCAGGGCTGGGCTGGGGTTCCAGGGCAGGGCAAGGCTGGACCTGCCCCTTCCTCCCCCACACACAAAATCCTTTGAGCCACAATCTCCTTCAGTCTGTCACAAGAGGCAGTGTTGGGGGTGAAATCCCAATTCTGGCCATGGGCACCTGGAGGAGAAGGACAGTTCTTTTCCACAGGAAGGAAGGCACAGATCTCCAGTTTTTCAGTAGCAGATGAGAAGAGACCCTCCTCATGCCATGGACAGCTGGACCAGTGAGGTGGCCCTGGGATGTCAAACAAGCCACACCTGTGCTATATTCTCCTGGTTCCATTGGCCCTGCAGTGTCACAATGGTCTCTGTGGTTCCACAGACCCCAAAATGTCACAATGGTCTCCTTGGTCCTATGGATCCCCCCAGTGTCACTCTGGTGCCCTTGGTTCCATGAGGCCCCATGGTATCATAATGGGTCCTTGGTTCCATGGTGCCACACGATGTCAGAATGCTCTACTTGGCTCCATGGGACCTCATTGTGTCACAATGGTCTCACTGGTTCCATGTAGCCCTGCAGTGTCAGAACATGCTCTTGGTTTCTGAGGCTCACAAGGGTCTCCATGATTCCATGGTGTCCCACAGTGTCACAATGGCTCCTTGGTTCCATGACACCCCAAAGTGTCAAAATGGTCTCTATGATTCCATGGGGCCCCACAGTGTCACAATGGTCCCTTGGTCTCACAGGGCCCCACAGTGTCACAATGGTCCCTTGGTCTCACAGGGCCCCACAGTGTCACAATGCTCCCTTGGTTCCATGGGCCCTGTGCTGCTGCATTCCCTCCTCCCCTTCTCAGGCCACCCTGCCAGCTGAGAAATGCTCCTTGGGCCTTGGCCTTGGCCAACAGCCCCTGGGCTCAGCTCCTCTGCAGCTCATCACAAACACTGTCTGCTCCAGGCACTGCTGCTGCCCAACCAGCTCCTGCTTTCTGGAGGAGCAGCCCTGGGAACTGCTTTTGTTCCCTCAGTGGCACAACATCCCTGTTCTCACCCTGCCAAAGAAAGCTGTTGGTGCCAAGTGTGGCCAGGATGAACCATTGCTGGGACTGAAGCCCCTCTCTTGGGGCCCTGCAAACAGCGCTCCAAAAGGAGCCCTTGGAGCTCTCCTGGGCCAGCGACTCCCTCTGAGTGGGGCCTCTCCCAGCCGGGAACTCTCCCGTTTGCTGCACTCGGGGATCCCCAACAACGACGGAGCCTGGGCCGATCCCCCCAGTTCTCCAGGCTCAACACTTCACCTGCTGGGGAGATACCAAAGGATGCACAGGGAGCATTTCCAGCCCTCAGGGGAATTTCTCACAGGTGCCTTGCACTGACTCTTTGTGTCTGTGTGCACACAGGAGTGCCTGTGCTGGGGAAATGTGGCAGAAATGCTGCTCTTTGAGGGGTTTGAGTGCCTTGGATGGCTGAGTCACTCAGATATCCAGATATCAGTAAGTAAGGTTAAGTCAGGAGATCTAAGCTAAGTTAAATGCTGCTAAGAGTTGTTCTTTTGCTAAGTTGTTAAGTTTAATTCAAGTTATTAGCTAAGTTTTTTTAAGTGCTATTCCTGTGTTAAATTATTGTGTCATTGGTTTTAAGTTAGGGTAAGTACTGTTAAGTGCTGTTCTTTTGCTAAATTGTGAAGTTGATGGTATCAGTTAAGATTAAGTCCTTTTAAATTTCACCTCTGTTAACATTTCGGGCTGTATTCCTTTTATCCTTGCCCTCCCTGTCCTTATGTCACACACACACAAACAGGGACAGTTCTCGGCTCATTTCAGGTTTGATTGCCTGGATTTTATTTGGTTTTGTTGTTGCTTTGTTTCCTTGGTGTGCCTGAAGTGTCCAGTCAGGAGCAGAGTGGCTCTTGCCAAGGAACTTTGTGCTGCTGTCCCTTAATATTCAATCTGGTTTTTTGCTGCTCCCTTGCTGGGGATTTTTTCAGCGCTCTCAAGGCCTCGTTGGTAACAGGGTGAACTAGCCCTGGCCCAGGCTCTGGCCCTGGGGGACACGGGGATGCTGACGGGGGGTCCGTGTCCCCCTGTGCCACCCCCAGGGCCCCGGCCCCCGTCCCCGTGTCAGGCTCTGGGGTCGATCTCGTGGAACATCCTCTGGGGGAGGCTGCGGCGCCGGGGGCGGGGGGACCCAGGGGGACAGGGGACCCTGCTGTGCACAAGCAGGGTTGGACTGCTCTGGGGGGAACTGTGAGGGGGCCGGGGCAGAGTGACCTCCCCAGTGACCTCACACAGCCCCTGTGATGTCACACAGCCTCCTGTGATGTCACACAGCCCCCTGTGACATCACAGCGCACTCTGGGATGTCAGACAGCACCCCTGTGACATCACAGAGCCAAATCTGGGATGTCACCCTGGAATGTCATGCAGCTGCACTGTGATGTCACAGTGATGTGATGTCGAAGTGATGCCAGAAAGCCACCATTTGATGTCACTGTCTGTTCTGTGATGTCATAGCCTGCTCTATGGTGTTACACAGCCAGCCAGTGATGTCACAACCCACTCTCTGATGTCACAGAGCCACCCTCTATGAACGCAGGATCTGCTCTATGACCTCATACTATGATGTCACAGACAGCTGTGTGATGTCACAACCCTCTCAGTGATGCCACAAAGCCCTCTCTGTGATGTCATACTGCCACTCTGTGATGTCACAGCACACACTTTGACCTCACAGCCATCTCTATGATGTCACACAACCATGCCATGATGTCAGAGCGTGCTCTGTGATGTCACAGAATCCCCACTATGTTGAATCCCCCTACTATGTTGATGTAGCTGCTCAATGACCTTACACAACAAACTCTGTGATGCCATAGCCCAGTCTGTGACCTCACACAGCCCACTCTGTACTGTCACACAGCCCCATGCTGACATCACAGCTGCTCTGTGTCTCCATGACACAGCCACAGAGGCGCTGCTGTGACACAGCCCCCTCTGGGACATGCCACAGCCCCTGCTAGTGCTGAGCCCCTGGGAGCTCTGTCTGTGCCCTGCTGGTGTCCCTGAGGGGCCCTGGCAGTGCCCCAGCCCTGCTGGGCTGTGCACAGGAGCTGCTCCTGGCCAGAGCTGTCTCTCTGCAGCTCTGCTGCCCTTGCCAGGAGCTGCCTCTGGGCCAGGAGCCTGGCCCAGCTCAGCAGCACAGACACAGCACAAGGGCTTTAATGACCCTCTGGGGCTTTGGTGCTCTTTGCATCAGACTCAGTCCCTCAGAGTGTGCTTGAAGAATTCTCAAGAACTCAAAGTTACGTTGAAACACTGAAGTTTCTCATACATAAAATAGATCCATCTGAGGGACCAGATTGAGAAAGTGTCCCCAGGTTCCAGGTAGAGCAGAACCCTGGAGGCAGTGATGACAGTTGGGGACAAGCAAGGCAAAGATGTCTCTGGTGCTGAGCAAACCTGGATGTGATTCAGGAATACAAAGGACCAAGGCCTGAGCCCCAGCCCCTGGCCAGGCAGATCCTGTCCCTCCCTCATTGCTCAGGGCTCTTCCCGGGATGGGCACTGGCATGTGGGGATGTGCAATGCCAAGGGCAGGAGCATGGGGCAGCCCCTGCCAGGCTGCTGAGCAGGGACAAGGAGGCCATGAGGCCCCAGGCCTGCAAGGGTCACTTGTCCCCTGCTGGCCTCTGGCCCAGGGCCAGCAGCCATGGCCAAAGTGCTGCCCAAGTTGGCTCTGGCAGGGCTGCCTTGCAGCTGCTGCCCATCCCTGTGCCCTGTACAGCCCAGGCTGTCCTACGGTGTCCCTGCCCTGCGCCTCTGTCCCTGCAGGCTGTGGGCATCCCCCGGCTGCCCCAGCTGGCTGGGCCCTTCCTTTGCTGACAGCTCTGCCTCCTGCCTGCCCACACAAAGCCTTGGGCTGCTCCAGGCTCCTCCTGGGGGATGTGTTGCACCACAGCCCTGTCCTGGCAGGGAAATTCCTTTCTCCTGGTGTCCAGCCTGGACCTCCCCAGGTGCCTTTGGAATTAATGCTTTCTTTCGCTGGCTGTTTTCTATTATGTCAAAAGGATCCACCATCTCTGAAACCACCCTTCGATCCCTCCCAGGGCTCTCGTCTACTGTCCTCAGTCTCCACCCCACTGAGCACAGAGCTCCTGTGTCCCTATAGAGTGGTCAAGTGCTTGAGGCCAAGAGCACCTGGACAAGAGGGACAGTTCTTTTCTATAGGAAGGAAACCACAGAACCCCAGGGTTTGAAGGCAGATGAGAAGCAATCACCAGAGGCCAAGGCCAGCGATACCTTTCTGTCCTTGCAGCTTTTGTCTGAAAGCAGCCTTTGGATATAAGGGGAGTTTTGGATGTGGAATTCCATTTCAGCCATGGGTTCCTGGACTGGAATGACAGTTCTCCACAGGAAGGAAAGGACAGAGCCCCAGTGTTCCAAAGGCTGATTAGAGGCAGCCCCAAGGAGGCCAAGGCAGCCAGATCTCTTGTTATAGAAGTATCCTTGGATAGACAGAATTTGGGAGGCCAAACCCCACTTTTATCTATTGGGCTCTGGACGAGAAGGACAGTTCTTTTCCATAGGAAGGAAAGTGCAGAACTCCAGTGCTTCAAAGGGAGATGTGAGCTGGCCCTTAGCAAGCCAAGGGAACCTAGACAGTCCTGGAAACTTTTGTCTGGGAGCTATCTTTGGATTTAAGGAATTCTGGAGGCGAGTTCTCAGTTTTGGCCATGGATGCCTGGACTTGAAAGAGGTTTTTCTCCATGAGAAGAAAAGCACAGGCCCCCGGTGTTTTGAAGGCAGATGAGAGGTGGCCCCCAAGAGGCCAAGGCCAGCCAGAGCTGTCTGTCCCTCCAGGTGACATATAGGAATAATCCTTGGATATAATCAAATTTGGAGGAGGAATCCCACTTTCCGCCATGAACCCCTGGAGAAGGACAGTTCTTTCCCACAGGAAGGAAAGCACACAACTCCAGGGTTTCAGGGGCTGATGAGAATTGGTCCTCAACATGCCAAGGTCAGCTGGACCAGTTGGGCAGCCCCCAGGAGGCCCAGCCAGCCAGACCCTGTTCCATGTTCTTGGATCCTTGGGGCCCTGCAGCACCACAATGGCCCCTTGGTTCCATGAGGCTCTGTAGGATCACAACAGATCTTTGTTTCCATGAGGCCCAGTGATATAACAATGGTCTCCTTGGCTCCACAGTGGCACAATGGCCCCTTGCTTCCATGAGGCCTTCAATTGTCAAAATGGTTTCCTTGTTTCCGTGGGACTGAGAATGCCACAATGGCCCATTGGTTTCACAAGATCGCAGAGTCTCAAAATGGCCCCTTGGTTCTATTGGGTTCCCCAGGATCACAATGGTCCCTTGGTTCCACCAGACCTGGATGTGTCACAATGGTCCCTTGCTTCCATGGAGACCCACAGTGTCACAATGGTCTCTTGTTTCCATGAGACCTTGCAGTGTCACAGTGGTTGCCTTGGTTCTATGAGGCCCTGTGGTGTCACAATGGCCCCTGGGTTCCATGGGGACTCAGAGTGCCAGAATGGTCTCATTGGCTCCATGAAGCCCCTCAGTGTCACAATGGTCTCTTTTGGTTCCACAGTATCACAATGGCACCTTGGTTGTGTAAAGCCCTGAAGTAAAGAATGGCCCCTTGGTTCCATTGGGCTCCTCACTGCCACACGAGTTCTCAGTTCCACGGAGCCCTGCAGTGTCACAGTGCTCTCCTTGGTTCCATGGTGCCACACAGGGTCACAAGGGCCCCTCAGCTCTACAAGACCCATAGTGTCACAATGTCCCCTTGGTCTCATGAGGCCGTGCCATGTCACAATGGTCTCATTTGTTCCACGAGGCCCTGCACCTCCACAATGGCCCTTGAAGTGTCACAATAGTCTCAGCAGGTTCCCCGACTGGATCACAATGGCCTCCTTGGTTCCATGATGCCCCATAGTGTAACAATAGTATCCTTGGTTTCACAGAATGGTCCCATGGTCTCATGGAGCCCCACAGCCCCTTATAGAGCCCCACAGCCCCTTGTGGAGCCCCACAGGGTCATGAATGAACCCTTTTGGTATCAGCCCAAGGCTTTGTGTGGGCAGGCAGAGGCAGGCAGGAGGCAGAGCTGTCAGCTAAGGAAGGGCCCAGCCAGCTGGGGCAGCCGGGGGATGCTGACAGCCTGCAGGGACAGAGGTGCAGGGCAGGGACACCGTAGGACAGCCTGGGCTGCACAGGGCACAGGGATGGGCAGCAGCGGCAAGACAGCCCTGACAGAGCCAACTTGGGCAGCACTTTGGCCATGGCAGACACAAAGAGCACCAAAGCCCCAGAGGGTCATTAAAGTCCTTGTGCTGTGTCTGTGCTGCTGAGCTGGGCCGGGCTCCTGGCCCAGAGGCAGCTCCTGGCAAGGGCAGCAGAGCTGCAGAGAGACAGCTCTGGCCAGGAGCAGCTCCTGTGCACAGCCCAGCAGGGCTGGGGCACTGCCAGGGCCCCTCAGGGACACCAGCAGGGCACAGAAAGAGCTCCCAGGGGCTCAGCACTGGCAGGGGCTGTGGCATGTCCCAGAGGGGGCTGTGTCACAGCAGCTCCTCTGTGGCTGTGTCATGGAGGCACAGAGCAGCTGTGATGTCAGCAAGGGGCTGTGTGACAGCACAGAATGGGCTGTGTGAGGTCACAGATTGGGCTATGACAAGACAGAGTTTGTTGTGTGAGGTCACTGAGCAGCTAGAGCATCATAGAGGGAACTGTATGACATCATAGAGGGGTTCTGTGACATCACAGAGCAGGCTGTGACATCATGTCATGGCTGTATGGCATCATAGAGCTGGCTGTGAGGTCAGAGTGTATACTGTGACCTTACAAAGTGGCAATATGACATCACAGAGAGGGTTTTGTGATATCATTGAGGGGTTTGTGACATCACACATCTGTCTGTGACATCACAGAGTACGGTGTGAGGCCATAGAGCAGATCCTGAATTCATAGAGGGTGGCTCTGTGACATCAGAGAGAGCATTGTGACATCACTGGCCAGCTGTGTAACATCATAGAGCAGGCTATGACATCACAGTACAGATTGTGACATCACAGGGTGACTTTCTGACATCACAGAGTCTTCTGCGACATCACAGTGCAGCTGCATGACATTCCAGTGTGACATCCCAGATTTGGCTCTGTGACATCACAGGGGCTGTGTGAGGTCCCTGGGGAGGTCACTCTGCCCCGGCCCCCCTCACAGTTCCCCCCAGAGCAGTCCAACCCTGCTCATGCACAGCGGGGTCCCCTGTCCCCCCGGGTCCCCCCAACCCCGGCGCCGCAGCCTCCCCCAGAGGATGTTCCATGAGATCGACCCCAGAGCCTGACACAGGGACGGGGGCCGGGGCCCTGGGGGTGGCACAGGGGGACAGGGACCCCCCAGCAGCGTCCCCGTGTCCCCCAGGGCCAGAGCCTGGGCCAGGACTCCTTCACCCTGGTATGAATGAGGCCTTGAGAGCGCTGAAAAAATCCCCAGCAAGGGATCAGCAAAAACCAGATTTAATATTAAGGGACAGCAGCACAAAGTTCCTTGGCAAGAGTCACTCTGCTCCTGACTGGACACTTTAGGCACACCAAGGAAACAAAGTTCCTTGGCAAGAGTCACTCTGCTCCTGACTGGACACTTTAGGCACACCAAGGAAACAAAGCAACACCAACAACCAAAAAAATCCAGACAATCAAACCAGAAATAAACCAAGAACGGTCCCTGTGTGTGTGTGACACAAGGACAGTGACAGCAAGGATGAAAGAAAAATGGCCCAAAAGCTTATCAGAGCTCGATCTTAACAGGATTTAACTTATACCTTAACCTTAACTGATACCTTCAGTTTCACATTTTAGCAAAAAAGAGCTTTTAGCAGGATTAATCTAACTTGTAACCTATGACTTTGCAATTTAACAGCAGAGAAACATTTAATAAGCTGTATTTAACTCAGCTTATAACTTATATTAAACATAACTACTTAGGAAAACAATAACTCTTAGCAGTGTTTAACTTCACTTAGACCTTGTGACTTACCCTTACCTACAGGCAATGTAAGTAAGGTTAAGTCATCCTGGCCACACTTGGCATCAACAGCTTTCTTTGGCAGTGTGAGAACAGGGATGTTGTGCCACGGAGGGAACAAAACCAGCTCCCAGGGCTGCTCCTCCAGAAAGCAGGAGCTGGTTGGGCAGCAGCAGTGCCTGGAGCAGACAGTGTTTGTGATGAGCTGCAGAGGAGCTGAGCCCAGGGGCTGTTGGCCAAGGCCGAGCCCCAAGGAGCATTTCTCAGCTGGCAGGGCGGCCTGAGAAGGGGAGGGGGGAATGCAGCAGCACAGGGCCCATGGAACCAAGGGACCATTGTGACACTGTGGGGCCCTGTGAGACCAAGGGACCATTGTGACACTGTGGGGCCTCATGGAATCATGGAGAGCACTGTGACATGGCTGGGCCTCATGGAACCAAGGGGACCGTACTGACACTGTGTGACTTCATGAAAATGTAGGGACTGTAGTGTCACTGAGAGACCCCATCAAACCAAGCGTCCATTGTGACACCGCAGGGCCTCATGGAACTGTGGAGACCATTGTGAGGCTTTGAGGTGCCATGGAACCAAGGGACCATTGTGACACTGTGAGACTCAGTGGAGCCAAAGCTCCATTTTGATATTGCAGGGGCTCATGTAACAATGGAGGCACCATTAAGAGTTGGCAGCCTCATGGAACCAAGGGGCCATTGTGACACTGTGGGGCACCATGGAACCAAGGAGACCATTGTGACACTGAAGGGACTCATGGAATCATGGAGACCATTGTGACACTATGAGGATCCATCGAATAAGCAAAGCATTGTGACACTGTGAGGCCTCATGGAACCAGTGAGACCATTGTGACCCTGAGGGTGCCCATAAATCCAAGAGGACCATTGTGATACTGTGGGGCCTCATGAAACCAAGAGGCCTTTGTGACACTGCAGGGCTGCATGGAACCAAAGGTCCAGGGTGACACAGAGGGGCCTTGTGTCATCAGTGGTCCATTGTGACACTGTGGAGCCAAAGGAGACCATTGGATCACCACAAACCCCCAGGGTCCAAAGGTCCATTGTGACATTGCAGGGCTCATGGAACAGAGGAGTCCCGTGACACTGTGGGGCCTGGGGAATCACGGAGACCATTGTGACACTGCAAGGCCTAGTGGAATTGTTGGGACCATGATAACATTGAGGGGTGCCATGAAATTGTTGGGGCCATTGTGAAAATATTGGGCCCCATAAAAGCAAGGGAACAAGAACAGGTCTGGCTGGTTTGGCTTCCCAGGGGCCACATGACTGGTCCAGCTGAGCTTGGCATGTTGAGGGTCTCTTCTCATCTGCTACTGAAACACTGAGGCTCTGTGCTTTCCTTCATATGGAAAAGAATTGTCCTTCTCCTCCAGGCATGCATGGCCACAACTGGAGTTTCACCTCCAAATTTCCTTATATCCAAGGATTGTTCCCATAGGAATATTGCCAGGACAAGACTGGCTGGCAGTGGTTTCATAAGGGTCAGCTCCCATCTGTCCCCAAAGCACTGGGGAAGGCTCCGTGTTTTCCTCTCTATAGGAAAGAACTGTCCTGCTTCTCCAGGTTCCCATGGCCGAGATTGGGTTTCCACCTCCAAATTCGCTATATGCAAAGACTGCTCCAGACAAAATCTGCCATTCCTGGCAAGTCTGGCTGGCCTTGGCTTTGTGAGGCTCTCACCTGCCTTCCAAACACTGGAGCTCTGTGCTTTCCTTCCTATGGAAAAGAACTGTCCTTCTCATCCAAGTGTCCATGGCCAGGAATGGCGTTCCACATCCAGCATTCCCTGTTGTGACAGCCTGGAGGAGATTGTTGGCTGGAAATACATTGTGTGTGGGGGAGAGGTGGGGGCAGGTCCAGCCCTGCCCTGCCCTGGAATCCCAGCCCTGCCCTGCCCTGGAACCCCAATCCCCCCAGAGCCTCTATCCCAGCCCAGCAGTGGCTGCCAGTCCCTGGCACAGCACAGGCAATGCTCCACAGCCACCTCTGCAGCCCCAGCCCAGCTCCTGAGGGACCAAATGAGCCCAAGCCCCACCTGGGGGAAGGGCCCAGGGAGACCAAGGGCTATTGAAGGCTGACCACAAGGCAAGCACACATCTTGCCACTGCATCCTCTTGGAATTTCCATCTGAACATTGCTGGAATCCAGGAGTTGGTAGCTGTGTGTGTGCTTCTCTGTATCACATTTTTCTCTCTTCCCGTGTCTTCTATTTTTGTCCCCTTGCAAATTTTGATTAACTTAAAATTGAACAAGCTATGAGTTTGTGAAGTTGAATGGGCCAAGTCAATGCTTTGAGAAGTGTTTTGTGTTGATTGAATGTTGTATTAAACCTTTTGCCAAAGTTTCTCTGATTTTCTAAATTTGCCAGTAAAGTCTGTTTTGTTGCTTGGAGCTCCTGACAATCCCTTGTTGGTATTTCTCCAGCACATCCAACTCAGAGGACACAAACAACTGTAAATTCCTTTTAAGTGTCTCATTGAGAGAGTTGTTTCCAGGATAGGAGTCAGGGCTTGTCTGTGCTGCTTGGCCCAGCCCAGGCAGGGCTTTCCCAGCCACATTCCACACTCCATTGCCCAGCTGGAGCCGCTGGTGCCTCTGAGTTGTGCTGCCCCAGCCCCAGGGACGCCCTCCTTGTCTGCCCATTCCCCCACGGTCTCTGGGCAGGGATGGCCTCACTGGGGGCTGCTGACACCCTCAGCAACTTGGAGGCTGCTGCTGAATTTCACTGCTCCAGAGGCTTGTTCAGCATTCAGCTCTTCAGTGCAGGAATTCAGTGTCCCAGGGCTCATGAACATTCAGAACACCTGAACAAGCCAAGCCTCTGGGAATTATTTGATTTAATTGTCCAAATCATTTGTTCAGCCTTCAGCTCCCCAGTTCAGGAATTCAGTGTCCCAGGGCTCATTAACATTCAGAACACCTGAACAAGCCAAGCCTCTGGGAATCATTTGATTTTAATTTTCAAATCCTTTGTGGTTAAGTAGATCTCAGTAGTGCATTGAAACAGAATACATGATATTTAAAAAGACAGGGAGAAAAGATTTTTTAGGTCCTGTTTAGTTTTTTTTTCCTGTTAATTCATTGATATGTGCAATCTCCAATTGACACTGAATCCAAGTACCTCCTCATGAAGTTTGAATAGATATGGAAATCAAGACCCTTCATGGCTGACAATCAATCAGACTCTGTCCCTACCCCCAGCCCACCATTTCCCCCATCCAAGCCCTGGCACTCAGAGCAGCCTTGTGCAAATCTGAGCTCCCTCCAGCCCAGGCTGCACCTGCAGCTTTCAGCTCCTTGGCTCCCACTCCCACCTGCTTTCCCTGGAGAAGGAGCTGCCCGAGACACAGAGGGATGTTCATTTCTTGTCAGCCCACAAAGCCAAGGGAAGGCACAGCTCCATCAAATGCAAAAGTCATTCTTCTCCCTGGCTGTGCCCTGCCCCTGATCCCCACACCCTGTCCTGTTTCCTTCATCCCTGCATTGCCAGGGATGTTCTGGGACAAGGGAGCTCTGCTCTGGGGATGGAGGGAGGTGCAAGTGCAGCCTCTGGATTGGGAACCACAACTCATCAGGTTTGTGTCCTTTGGGGGTCAGGAACTGGTGAGACTCAGAGGCACAGAAAGTTTCTCTTCATGGCCAACAGACCACAGTTGAACAGAACACAATTTAATAACAATCTCACTCTTCCCTGAGCTATGTGCAATGTCCCAGCAGTGTCTGATGAGTCCACCACCCACAAGTGATTTCCATCCTAGAAGTAATTTCAGACAAAATGTGGTTCTGTGATCGATATAAACACAATTAAGTTCTTCTATCAGGATGCTCATCCTGGAATGGGGGCAAAACAGCTCCAACAATTCCTGATTTGCAAAGCTGTCAGTGGTGGATGGTGAAGGGAGGTCAGGCTGCTTTTGGTGTTGAGGAAATGCTGAAAACAGCCTGACTCATTTCAGCTCCTTCTGTCCTGGCTGATCTCCCCTCTTTCCCCTTCCACCCATTGGCTTTTGTCTCCCACCAGGCCCCCGGTGAAGAGCCTGGCTCTGTGTTCTCCATCCCCTCCTCACTGGCACTGCCAGGCTGGGATGAGGAGCCCCTCAGCCTTCCCTGCTCTGGGCTGGACAAGCCCAGCTCCCTCAGCCTCTGCTCACAGCCCAAGGGCTCCAGCCCCACCTTGGAGGCCCTTCCCAGACCCTGCTCCAGCTGCCAGACATCTTTCCTGCCCTGGGCAACCCAACCCAGGCCACAGTGACCTGGATAATCCCCGTCCTTGATGTCCTGCTCACACAGCCCTGGCCCCTTGTCCCCATGTCAGGCTCTGGGGTGGATCTTGTGGAACATCCTTTGGTGGAGGCTGTGGCTCCAGGTGGGCCGGGGGGATCCCGGGGGACAGGGACCCCGCTGGGCATGGACAGCATTGGACTTGTTGGGAGAAACTGTGAGGGGGAGCTGGGGCCGAGTGACCAACCCAGTGACCTGATACAGCCCTGCTGGGATGGCACAGCGCCCCTCTGGGATGTCACAGCCTGCTCTGTGAGCTCACAGCCCATTCTCTAATATCACACAGCTGGTCTCTGATGTCAGAGCCAACTCTGTGATGTCATAGTCTGCTCTGGGATGTTAGACCTCTGCCCTGTGATGTCACAGAGGCAGTCTATGATGTCATAGCTTCTCCATGACCTCACATGACCCACTCTGTGATGTCATAGCCACCACTCTGTCACCTCATGTTACCAGATGATCAATTGTCTGCACCAGGTGAGCTCACACCTGGAGCTTGTTCTCCACATCCCCAGGCCTATGGAAACCACACAAGGCCCATTGTGTGAGAAGGGGAACTGGAAGTTCAGCAGCCTCAGGGTCCTGCCAGCTCAGCCAGGCCCACTGGAACATTGGGGTCCACGACCACCAGGGACCACCAGAGAGACCCCCAGGAGAGAAGAACACATGGGTAAAGGGAAGGGGAAATATGTTAATGATTTTGGGAAATGATTATCATATGTATGTTTAGTCCAGGACAATCAATGAATATGTGTGCAAAATACAGAAAATAAACAGAAACTTTCCTGTACTCAGCCTGCAGGGCTTTGGGAGGAGCTCTCCCCCGTGCATCCAGCTGAATAAAGAATGCTGCTTCTTAATGCTACACTGGGGTTAAGGAGTTTTCTATTTTACTGAATTTTTGGTAACACTCCCACTGCCAAGGAAAGCTCTGTCTGCTGCTGTTCACAAGCAGAGAAGGGCTGGGGGCAGATGTGGGGCTCAGAGGCTGCCTGGGGCACAGTGACCATGAAATAATCAAGTTTTCAATGTTCTGTGAAAGAAGGAGGGGCAACAACAAAACTTCCACACTGGAATTAGGAAGGGCAGACTTTGGCCTTTTGAGGATGCTGACTTGTGGAGAATCAAATCAGGTCCTGATTTGTTTTAAGGGAAACATCCCTTAAAAACAAAGGGGTCCAGGAAGGACGCACATTTCAAGAAGGTAGGTTAAGGGGGAAGGAGCAGCCTGTCCCAGTGTGGCAGAAGATGAGCTGGTAAGGAAAATGACTGGCCTGGTTGCCCATGGAGCTTTTGTGGGAACTCAGGAGATAAAAGGACTGGCAACTCAAGAAGAAATTAAGGATTTCAATGGGTTTTTCAGAAAGAAAAGTTGGGATGTGAAAGCTCAATTAGAACTTAACCTGGCGGCATCTGAACAAAAGGGTTTTTTTTTTTTAATTATAGCAAAAGTAGGGGGAAGAAGAACCTCTACTATTTTTGGATGCAGTAGAGAATACAGTAACTAAAAATAAGGAAAAGGCTGAGCTACTTAACACCTTGTTTCTCTCAATTTTCAATATTAGGACAGGCTGTCCTCAGGACAAGTGTTCTCCTAAGCTAGTAGATGGGCACAGGGAGCAGAACAGCCCCCTGGAATCCAGGAGGAAGCAGCTGCTGACCTGCTGAGCCACTCAGATGCTCACAGGTGTATGGGAGCAGATGGGACCCATCCTAGGGGGATGAGGGAGCTGTGGATGAGCTCCCCAAGCTGCTCTCCATCATTTACCATCAGTCCTGGCTCAGCAGGGAGGGCCCAGAGCACTGGTGGTGCCAGTGTGAGCCCATCCCCAGGAAGGGCTGGAAGGAGGAGCTGGGGAACTCCAGGCCTGTCAGCCTGACCTGGGTGCCCGGCAAGGTTATGGAACAGATCACCTTGAGTGCCACCACAGGGCACCCACAGGATGGCCCAGGGATCAGAGCCAGCCAGCGTGGATTTAGGGCTGGCAGGTCCTGCCTGACCAACCTGGTCTCCTTTTATGCCCAGGTGACCCACCTGTGGATGCAGGAAAGGCTGTGGATGTTGTGTGCCTGGACTCCAGCAGAGCCTTTGACTCTGTCTCTGACAGCATTCCCTGGAAAAGCTGCAGCCCACGGCTTGGGCAGGTTCCCTCCTGGCTGGGAGATTTAAGAGCTGGCTGGAGGCTGGGCCCAGAGAGTGGTGGGGATGGTGCTGCACCCAGCTGGTGTCCAGGCACTGGTGCTGTCCCCAGGGATCTGTGCTGGGCCCAGTCCTGTTTAATATCTTCACTGATGATCTGGGTGAGGGGGTCGAGTGCAGCATTCACAAATTGCAGATGGCACCAAGCTGGGTGTGAGTGTGGATCTGCTGGAGGGCAGGACAAGAAGACCCAGCCTTAAGCTGCACCAGGGGAGGCTCAGGCTGGACAATAGGAAGGAGTTCTTCACAGAAAGGGTGAGTGGGAACTGGAATGGGCTGGCCAGGGGGGAGGTGGCAGAGTCACTGTCCCTCTCCAGTGGCACTCAGTGGCATGGTCTGGGTGACAAGGCAGTATTAGGGCATTGGTTGGACTTGATGATCCCAAAGGTCTTTTCCAGCCTATTTGATTCTGTCATTCTCTGATGATTGGGACACTCTGGGGCCATTGTGACACTGCAGGGCCTTGTGGAACTAAGAGGACCATGGTGACACCATGCAGCCCCACAGAACCAGGGGTCCATTGTGGTGCTCTGGGGCCAAATGGACCCAGGGAGTGCCCCGTGACACTCTGGGTCCTCGTGGAACCACAGAGGCCATTGTGACACTGCAGGGCCTCGTGTAACCAAGGGGTTTCACCATTTTGACACTGCAAAACCAAGGGGACCATTGGGAGACTGCAGGGCCCAGTGGAACCAAGGGGCCGTTCTGACACTGCGGGGCCTCATGGCACCAAGGGAACATTGTGACACTGCAGGATCCTGTGTAACCAAGGGGCCACTGTGACACGATGGGGCCTCAAGGGATCTGGAATAATGCTGTGACACTGTGTGGTCTTGTGGAAACAAGGAGTCCATTGTGACACTGAGGGGACTTGTGGAACCCCAGAGACCATGGTGACAGTGTGGGACCTCATGTGGCCATGGGGCCATTGTGACACCCTGGGGCCCCATGGAACCATGGGGCCACTGTGGAGCTGCAGCACCAACGAGAACATTGTGATGCTGTAAAGCCTCACAGAAGCAAGAAGTCCCTTGTCACATTTTGAGGCCCCATGGAACCAAAGAGACCAGTGTGACAGTGCAGGACCTGGTGTAATCAAAGGGCCATTGTGACACTGAGGGGCCCCATGGAACCAAGGACATCTTTGCAGATGACACCACGCTGGGTGGGAGTGTGAATCTACTGGAGGGTAGGAGGGCTCTGCAAAGGGACCTGGACAGGCTGGATCCAGGGCCCAAATCCAACAAGGTGAGGTTTGATAAATCCAAGTGCCAGGCCCTGATATTTGGCCCCAGTGCTACAGGCTGGGGACAGAGTGGCTGCAGAGCAGCCAGGCAGAAAGGGACCTGCAGGGACTGATGGACAGCAGGCTGGACATGAGGCAGCAGTGTGCCCAGGTGGCCAAGAAGGCCAATGGCTCCTGGCCTGGATCAGGAATGGTGTGGCCAGCAGGAGAAGAGCTGCTGTGCCAGCAGTGATGTCCCCCCAGCTCTGCACACAGACATTGCTGCTGCAGCTCCAGAGAAGGGATCACAAGGGCATCTCTGCAGAAAACTTTGCTGGAAGATCCTTTAGTTCATTTAAAGGCTCCAAGAGTGCAGCCCCTCATTGACACAGTCTGTGGCCACAGGGAAGGTGGAGAGAAACAAAATGAGAAGTGGCACAAACAATGACATTTATTTGTAGTCAAGATTAAAAAAAGTAAAAAAAGGGGGAAAAAACCGCACAACCAAACCAATAAGAAGTATCAAAGTTGACTTTCATTACAAGTGATTGGCAGAAATTGGACAGCAGTTTAACATTTCTGAAACCATCCAGTCATCAGTCTCCACACTGCAGCCTTGAGCTCCTGGTTCCTCAGGCTGTAGATGAGGGGGTTCAGGGTTGGAGGCACCACAGAGAAAAGAACTGACAGGGCCAGATCCAGGGATGGGCTGGAGAGGGAGGAGGGCTTAAGGTACAGAGAAGTACCAGTGCTGAAGAACAGGGATAGCACAGCCAGGTGAGGGAGGCAGGTGGAAAAGGCTTTGTGCCGTCCCTGCTCAGAGGGGATCCTCAGCACAGCCCTGAAGATCTGAACATAGGAGAAAACTATGAACACAAAACAGCCAAAACAGAAGCAGGCGCTAACAACAATGAGCCCAAGTTCCCTGAGGTAGGATTTGGCACAGGAGAGCTTGAGGATCTGTGGGATTTCACAGAAGAACTGGCCCAGGGCATTGCCATGGCACAGGGGCAGGGAAAATGTATTGGCCGTGTGCATGAGAGCAGTGAGAAAGGCACTGGCCCAGGCAGCTGCTGCCATGTGGGCACAAGGTCTGCTGCCCAGGAGGGTCCCGTAGTGCAGGGGTTTGCAGATGGACACGTAGCGGTCATAGCACATCACGGTAAGGAGGAAATACTCTGATCCAAGGAAGAAGATTAGAAGAAATACTTGGGCAGCACATCCAGTGTAGGAGATGTCCCTGGTGTCCCAGAGGGAATTGTGCATGGCTTTGGGGACAGTGGTGCAGATGGAGCCCAGGTCAGCGAGGGCCAGGTTGAGCAGGAAGAAGAACATGGGCGTGTGCAGATGGTGGCCGCAGGCTATGGCGCTGATGATGAGGCCGTTGCCCAGGAGGGCAGCCAGGGAGATGCCCAGCAAGAGGCAGAAGTGCAGGAGCTGCAGCTGCCGCGTGTCTGCCAATGCCAGCAGGAGGAAGTGCCTGAGGGAGCTGCTGTTGGACATTTGCTGTGCCTTGGCATGGGGATCTGTAAAAAAAATAATCATGGAATAGTTGGGTTTGGAGAGGACTTGAAATATCCCAGCACAGCCTGGGGGCACTTTCCCCCCACTGCCTGCCCAGGGCTCTGCTGCCTGGAGCTGTCCCTGCCAGCAGCTGCTTCCCTGTGCCCAGGGCTGGGCCCTGCCAGTGCTGCCAGAGCCCAGCCCAGCCCTGGGGGCTCAGCTCTGCCCTGCAGAGCCCTCCCAGCTCAGGCACTGCCCAGGGGCAGCTCTGGCTCTGCAGGCTCTGATGGAAACATGGTAAAAACCTTGAGGAGCTGTTGGAAAAGCGACACTGATGCTGGCCCTAAGGGCTGATTTCTTTCACTGCCTGGTTTTCTAAGATCTCAGAAAAAAAAAAATTTCTACCTGAACTGAGGGATGACTATCTGTGTGCAATTTGCCATCCATACAACCTAGAGAAGTAGATTAATAAAGCAGGATTTTCCCATTTATTCAGGTCCTGCCTTGCTGTGCTCCCTGTATAATCTACTTGGAAATGTTCTGCAGTTCAATGCCATGCTGGGAGCAGTCCTGAACAATGCAGCATCCTCCCCACACAAGGAGAACACTTCCAAGCCTCACCAGCTGTCTCCCCCCACCCAGATCTTGTCCCCCAGGGCTGGGAGCAGCTGCCAGGGCTGGCTGAGAGCTGTCCCTGGCAGGCAGCAGAGTCCCTGCCCCAGCACAGCACCCTGGGCTGCAGGACCCTGCTCTGCAGGACAGCCCTGGGCACCCCTGGCTGCTCTGCACAAGAGACAAGCAGAGAATGTACTCACAGGCTCTGCAGGCATTGGCATGTTCCAGCTTGAGGAGATGGCTCCAGGAGCTGCAGCTGCACTGTCCTGCAGCCAGAGGTTCCTGTGCCAAGGGCTGGCAGTGATTGTGCCCCAGGCACTTCTCAGCTCCTTCCCAGCCCTGACTGATTGAAGCTCTCTGTGCCTCTGGGCTGTGCCTGGGCTGGCTGCAGGCAGTGCCCCAGCCCTGCTGGGCTGGCACAAGAGCTGCTCATCCAGAGAAATGTGCTTTTGAAGCTCTTCTTGGTGACCAGGAGCTGCCTCTGTGCCAGGAGCCCAGCCCAGCTCAGCAGCACAGACACAGCACAAGGACTTTAATCAGCCTCTGGGGCTTTGTGCTCAGGCCCTGAACATCAGTCCCTGAGAGGGAACTGAAGAAACCTCTCCAGAACTCCAAGGCAGAATCCAACTCCAAACTTTCTTGGACTTTTAACGGGTCCCTCTGAGGGACATGACTGAGCAAGTGTCCCCAGGCCCCAGGCAGAGCAGAGAACTGCAGGCAGTGATGACAGGGGGGGACAAAGAGAAGCCAAGTCTTGGTGCCCTGGGGCACAGCAGGGTCTGTGCCAGCAAGGGCTGGGAGGAGACACCTTGTGCTGAGGCCCTGGGGCCTCCTGGCACAGCCCCAGCCAGGCTGGGCACTGTCAGCCCATTGTGCTGCCCTCAGCATCCCCCCCTAGCCCACATCCCAGTGGCCTCAAGGATCTGCTGCAAGGAGTCCCTGGGGAGCCTTGCTCAGCAATGGCCCTGGGGGCTCCTTCATGCTCCCTGCAGGGATTGCAGGATTTTCAAAGGACTTGGGGTTTGGCTTTTGCCTTGGAGTCTCTGAGAGGTTTGTGCAATCATGGCCTCCAATTATCTGCTGTAATTAGTCCCTGGAGAGGCTTTGTCAGTAACAACACTCAGTGGGGCTCATCAATGCTTCAGGGTACTTCAGATATTTTAAGGTACTTGGTGTTTCCCTTTTGATCCAGACTCTGTGAGAGGTTTGTGCAATCATGGCCCCAATTATCTGCTTTAATGAGTCCCTGGAGAGCTTTGTACTGACACTTAGTGGGGCTCATTAATGCCTTGAAATACTCAAGATTTTTAAGGTACTTTGGATTCTCCTTTCTACACTCTGAATCTTGAAGAGGTTCTTTTGCCATCCTGGCCTCCAATTCTCTCCTCCAAGGAGTCCATGAGGAGCCTATGTTGGGGATGGACCTCAGTGGGTCCTATTAATGCCTCGAGACACTTTGGGGTTTTCTTCTGACTTTGACTCCTGGAAAGGTTTGTGCAATCTCCTCTCAGGCCCTGAGGTTCCAGGGCTCAGCTCCAAATGCTCCACAGGCCTCATTAGGATCAAGCAAGTCCTGTCAAACCATGGCTCTGCCTTGATTTCCCTCTGCTCTGGAGCAGTTCATTAGGAAGATTTCCTTTTACGTTTATGGAGAAATATTTCAAAGAGCTTCTAAGAAAAATGTAATCCTATTTTAAACAGTGTATTTTATTACTGTTCTCTTTAGAAAAGAGCTGATTGCAGCATTCTGTGCTTGGTATTGATCCAGGGTCTCTCCTAAGGAGTTCTGGCCATGTCAGTGAAGTTTTACCTTGAGAACTGACCCAGAGTGGACAACCTTGCCCCACATTATTGAACCCCATGTGAGAAACGATTTTCACTTTCAAAAATGTAAATGCTTTATTGAGACCATATCAAAATAAAACAGAAGACTGAAGAAAGAAAAGGATACAGCAGCAGGAGCAAAGAATTCAGTGTGCTCAGGATTCAGGATTGTGTGCTCATCTACAAAATGGATGTTCTGTCTTTTATACCTCCATCTCCTCCCAAAGTCTTGTCAATCGACTCCTTCTTCACTGTCCAGTGGTGGAGATCACTGTCTCACACCTTGATTGGAGGTCAGGTGCTGCCATAGTCACAAGCCAACCCTCCCAAATGCCCCAACTACTGAGGCCATCCTGTGATAACAATGCAAGGGGAAGGGGAAGGATAACTATACATCTACAAAACTTCTCTTAACATAGATTTAATATTCACCCCTTAATTGTGAGAGTCAACCGTAGGATTACTCATCCATAACAAGCCCCCCCTTTTCTTTTTCTAAAAGTCACTTGTTTGAAAAATTAAGTAAAAAAACTTTCTCTCTCTCTCTAATGTCATGCCAGCATCTGTTGATGTTGGCAAGGACAGTGGGAACAGGAGAAAAAATCTCAGGTTTTCCTTAGACACACTCATTAGGAATGGGCAAAAGGGCATCCCAGAGGTCCCGTAGGGCTTTGACTCCCATCTACCGTGCCTGTGTGGCTGCTACCCATAGTTGGTGCATCTTAGGGGTGAGTACAGAGGCCAACTCGGTCCTGCCCTCCAGTCCCTGTTGAATTAAAAGACAACTAAGGAATTACAGAGGTCTGGAATGGCCTTTTGTCCCAACCTTACCATGCCTATGGTGTTGCTACCCACAGCAGGGCTATGGAGCCTTCTTGGTAGCAAACAAAGGGGCCAACCCGGCCTTGCCCTCCTTCCTTTGTCTTATTTTCTTGAAGAAGCTGTCCCATTACCTTTTACAGTCCCTTGTGTACTTCTCCTCAACAGCTGCTGGTAATTCTCACCCATGAAAACAGGAAGACAGTTCTTGAGCTGGTTGGTGGAAGCTTGACTCTACTTTTTGGGCATCTTGGTGTTTTCCTGGTTGTCTCTCAGTCTCTGCTTGAGAGTCAATCTTGTTTCACCCAGCCTGGATGTTATAGTCCACTCTTTGGGTTCTTCTCCTGGGCCTTTGACTCTGTTGCCATCCCCGCTCTGCAGCTCGCACGGCCGATTCGGTGCTGAGCAGTACCTGAAAGGGACCTTCCCACTGAGGAGTTAGAGGCTGATCTCTCCATGACTTAATCATCACCCAATCCCCAGGATTAATATTATGGATTCTGAAATCCAGGGTGGTAGTTTGAGGAATTGCCCCTTTATGTCTTACCCTTTTAAGGTTTGTGCTATAGACATCACTTATTTCTTGGCATTGGCTTCCCCTTCCTCATAGGTGGCAGCCTTCTGGGGTGAGGTCAGGAAGGGAAACCCAAACATCATTTCATAGGGTGGGACCCCCAGATCTGACTGGGGTTGGGTTCTAATTCTTAATAAGGCCAAAGGGAGACATTTTATCCATGACATTTGGGTTTCAATCATTAGCTTCACTAGAGCTCTTTAGAGAGTTTGATTCATTCTCTCAACCTGACCAGAACTCTGTGAATGCCTTGGAGTGTGTAATTCCCATTTTACTCCCAGGGCCTGAACAATTTTCTGCAATATCTTTGATGTGAAATGAGTTCCCCGGTCTGAATCAATCCTGTTTGCCATCCCATATTGGGGAATAATTGAATCTAGAAGTGTTTTACTCACAACATTGGCATTGGCTTTCACAGTGGGTACCACCTCTACCCAATGAGTCACGTAATCTGCTATCACTGGCAAAAACTTCCACCATTGTACCTGGGGAAGCTCAGTAAAGTCTCCTTGGATGTTTTGGAAGGGTCATAAGGCCAGTTCTTGCCCTCCTGTGGGTGTTTTCCCCATGATTTTCTTATTCACTTGTTGACATACCACACACTGTTCAGTTACTTGCTTAGCGATTCTGAAAATTCATGTGCATCCCCAATTCCTTAGAAATTGATCACTTAGTGCTTGTGTACCCCAATGTGTTGTTCCATGTATGCATTCTAGCATTTTCCTGGCAAAGGGTTTATTATTATTTCCTTCCATCTGCTCATTTCCCTTTGTTATCTTTCTTGGCTCCTATTTTAAGGAGTTCTTCCTCTTCTGTCCCACTGAATACAGGGACTTTTTGCATTTCTCTCATGGGTGTTAATACTATTATTAGTTTTTCTGTCTCTGATTCAGTTGCATTTTTAGCTTCTAAATCAGCTAAATTGTTCCCTTGTGCCCATTTTTGTTGTCCTTCAACATAAACCACCACTACTTCCTCTAGTAATTGTGAGGTTTCTAACTCTTCTAAAGGAAATTTTTCATTAATCAGTCCCTTTCCCTTTGAATTGAATAGCCCCCTCTCTTCCCAAATTTTGCCAAATGCATGCACTACTCCAAAAGCATATTTTCAGTCTGTATATGTTGTTCCCCTTTTCTGTGCTAATATTTCCAGAGCTTGCTTTATGGCATACAACTCACACCTTGGGCTGACCAGTTGGAAGGTAACTTTCTCTTTTCTTTGGCCATCAACCCTTCATGCACTATAGCATACCCTGATACGCTGTGCCCCTTTATTACCCATGAAGATCCATCGATGTTCAGTCGTTTTCCACCTTGGAGTGGTTGATTTGTTAGGTCCTCTCTTACTTTAGTTTGATAGTTTATAACATCTAGGCAATTATGTATTAGTTCCTCATCTGGTTCTCCATACAAAAACTGGGCAGGGTTGAGTTGGTTACTCATGATCAGCTCTAAACCATTATCGATTAAGATGGCTTCATACTTTAGCACTTGGGAATCAGTGAGCCATTTCTCAGTATTTTGGCTCAGGATACTCCTTACTGAGTTTGGGATATATATATCTTCAATTTTCCCCCAAAGGGTAATTTTTTTACTTTCTGCTATGAGTAGGGCAGTCACTGCCACAGCCTGAATGCAGGTTGGCCACCCCCAGCTGACAGGGTCTGGCAGTTTTGATAAACAGGCCACTGGTTTCCTGGATCCTCCCCAGTCCTGGGCTAACACTCCATGTGCTACCCCTCTTTCTATATCCACAAACAGACAGAAGGGTTTGTCTAATGCAGGAAGACTCTGTGCCAGTGCACTGACTGATTTTTGCTTTAAAGCTTCAAACTTTTGTTCATTGTCTTTTTCCCACCTAATCTCTTCCACTAACTTTTCATACAAGAACTGGATGGACTGCATGTATCCTTCAGTCCATAGCCTACAATATCCCAACAGGCCTAAAAACCTTCTGACTTCCCTCTTAGTTTTTGGCGGTGGGACTGAAGCAATCCCTGTAATTCTCTCAGGGTTCAGCCGCCAGCTCCCTTGACAAATCACATGTCCTTGGTATTTTACTTCCCTCTCTGCAAAATCAAGTTTCTCTTTTAATATCCAAAGTCCTTGGTCCCCCAGAAAATTTAACAACACTATGGTGGATTCCCAAACTTCTTTTTCTTCCTGTCCTGAGAGAAGCAAATAATTTACATATTGGATGAGCTTTATCTCAGGTTTGATGGAGAAGAGTTGTAGTACTTCTCCTAGGGCGTGACTGAAGAGGTTTGGGGATTCGGAAAACCCTTGGGGTAACCCAGTCCATTGAAGCTGTTGCTTCCTCCCAGAATCGAGGTCTTCTCATTCAAAGGTAAATATATCCCACTTTATCCTGCCAGTGGGCACACCCAAAAAGCATCTTTTAGGTCTATCATGCTAAACCACTGGTGTTCTGGGGGGATATTACTCAGTAGTGTATAGGGATTAGGCACTACTGGGTAAGGATTCACTGTTCTTTTGTTCACTTCTCTCAAATCTTGGACAAGCCTGTAAGTCCCATCTGACTTCTTTACTGGTAATATGGGTGTATTATGGGGGGACATACATGGTTCTAAGGTCCCTTCCTCAAGCAGGTCCTGGATCAGCTGGAATCCTTGTCTCCCTTCCAGGGAAAGTGGATATTGTTCTACCCAAACTGGATGGTTCTCATTAACTATTTTTATTACTATAGGTTTCATGTTCAATTTATCTTGGTTTTTTGGTTTTGCCCACACCATCTCATGAATTTTCTCCTCATCTTCTTCCCTTAATTGGAGAAGCTTAACTATCACTTACCCTTACTCAAGAAGCACTCCAATGTCAAACTGCACCTGTAAATCCTGTCCTAATAAATTTCACCCTGCATCTGGAACTAATAGAACATCCCTGGTTCCCATTTTCTTTGTTCCCTCAAACTTTATTTGCTTTACAAATGAGGCTTTGAACCCTTTCCCTTTAGCACCTACTACTTGCACAGTATCTTGACTCTTTCTGCACCCCTTTGGGATTCTACAAACACAAGTTCTTTCAGCCCCTGTGCCTACTAAGAATTCAAATTCTTCCTCCTGGGGATCTATTTTTAAAGTTATCAAGGGCTCCTGATGGTATTCTGTCCCCAGGAGGTAGAGCCCCTGACACCCCTAGTCTTCCACTTCTCCTTTTTGCTCAGTCTCATAGACTTCGGATCCTTTTCCTTCTGGGGGCAATTCTTTCTTATATGCCCACTCTCTTTACAGGAAAAGCAAACTGGTCCTGGGTTCCCTTGTTTCCTAAACTCTCCTTTTTGTGTCGAGGCCCAGGGGCCTGCATCCTCCCTCCACCTATCCTCCCGCACTTGGAATCTCCCTCCCTTACCTGAGTTGTTCTTTGCATGCTGGTTTCCTTCCCTAATGGCAGCTACCATTTGATTTTGCCTTGGCCTTCACTTCATCCCTTTTTACATACACCTTCTGTGCTTCCCTTAAAAGGTCTTCGAACCTCCTTTCTTGCCAACCATCTAACTTTTCTAACTTTCTCTGTCTATCTGGCCAGATGTGAGTGACAAAATTTATCTTTAGTAAGATCTGTCCAGCCACCGTGTCAGGGTCAACCCCTGAATACTGCCTTATATTTTTCCTCAACCTTTCTAAACACTCTGTGGGGGTTTCTTTGCTCTTTTGCTGCTCATTGAAAGCCTCATGGGCATTTTGGTTAAGTGGAGCTGCTTCTTTGATCCTCTTATAATCAATGTTCTATATTCCTCCATGTCTTGCCTCCCCCCAGTGCTGCTGTGGTCCCTGGTGGGGCGCACTATGGGCATTTTCAGATCCCTAGGAGGTCCTTGCACATGCTCCCTTTCCCATATTTGTATCCCAGCCGCTCGGATCATGTGTCTTTATTCTGGTGTGAACAACATAATCATTAATGATTGCATTTCCTCCCATGTATACATATTGGGCCCCAGAAACTGATCTAACTGCTCTGTGGCTGTCGTGTGTTTTAAAATGTTTATATGAGTTCAGTTGTGAAGTTGTTTATCCCTTCTATAAGTTAGAAATATGGTTTGGCCCTCGGTTCCCCCCATGTACTTCCCTCATAATGGTTTCTCCCTAAGCTGGTTACCCCTTGTTTTCCCGCCAATGGCTTTGTCCCTCAAGGTGACTGATCCCTTGATCCTTCCCTTTATGCCCTTATAAGTTTATTTCCTCCCTCCTGGTGCTGCCCACTTCTCCTGTCTATCATTGCAACCACCCCTCTTTATTTCGAGAACCTTCCGTGTCAATCATCCCTTCCTCAATGTATGATTTGCCACCAGAGGCTCTTCCCTCCCTTATGTAATCCTTATTAGTCCAGCTGTATCCCACACTCCTCCCCTGATCTCCGTTTATTGGTCACCTTGAGTCTCCTCCTGTCACGCTCATTCCCATTATCAGTGCCTCCCTAAGCCGTCCTCCTCTGACACCCATCACTGGTCCCGCCTGGGAAATAAAGCACCCTGGCATCCACACGGGTGTGCACTCTCTCCTTCCTTTATCTCGGGACTTGGTAGCCACGCTCTCGCCTGTGCCCCCCAGGCCGCAGACAGCGCCACTACCCGAGGGTTTTCGAGGAGAACCCAGGAGTGGCAGATCTTGTGCTCTCCTCCAGCCACACACCGGGAGCAGCTGGCCGGCATTAGTTCAGCTCCCGTGGCCGCAGAGCAGGCTACAGGGAAAAACCTTTTCCTGACATCCAACCTGAGCCTGCCCCGACTCAGCTGCAGCCGCTCCCTCCACTCCTGTCCCTGGGCACCAGAGGGAAGAGGTTCCCACAGCCCCAGCCAGGGACCCGCTCCCAAGGCTGCTGCCATGGCCACCAGGGCTGGCACCAGCTGGGATGCTCGGTTTCCAGGGGCTGGGCTTCAGGAATGGGATTCCCCAATTTCCTGCTCCCGCTAAAACCGCGCTGCCCTCGCTGCCCTCCCGCCTCCCATGGAAAGCACAAAAGGCAAAGATCCCGGGCTGTGAGAAGAACAATTTATTGGGAACAGCAACGAGATAAGGAAAAAAGGGAACAGAAACAATATTGATAACAGAAGGGAACAATAAAACTGTTTACAGGGAAAACTACAACATCAACTAATGGCTCTCCCCAGTTTCGTATTTCCCCTCCCTGGAAAGGACACCCTTCTCCTCAGGGAGAGAGAGAGAGAGTCCCTTTCCTGCCCCTGGCAATGACCTGAGGTGGGAGTGAATGTAATGACAGGGCCATTGCCAGACCCTCACGTTCTTCCATCCCAAATCATGTAATTGGCAGGGCCAGGAAAAGGGACAGGTGTCTTCCCAGCATGGATCACAGGGAAAATGAATCTCCAGGGCTTTTCCCAATATAGATCCTCCAATGGGGGATGAAGCTGGAGCAGTGCACGAAGCTCCTCCTGCACTTGGGGCATTTGCAGGACTTCCCTTACTGGTGTCTCTGTTGGTGTTTGGTCAGGCCAGAGCTCTGGGTGAAGCTCTTCCCACACTGGGGACACTCATAGGGCCTCTCCCCAGTGTGGATGCGCTGGTGCCTGATGAGGGTGGAGTTGTGCTTGAAGCCCCTCCCACAGTCAGGGCAGCGGAAGGGCCTCTGCTCCGTGTAAATGCGCTCATGCAGGCGGAGATTTGAGCTGGTCTGAAACCTCTTCCCACAGGTGGGACACTTGTAGGGTCTCTCCCCAGCGTGGATGCGCTGGTGGATGATGAGGTGGGAGTTGCGCTTGAAGCCCTTCCTGTAATCAGGGCAGCGGAAGGGCCTCTCCTCTGTGTGAATCTGCCGGTGCCTGGCGAGATCAGAGCTGGTCTGAAACCTCTTCTGACACTGGGGACACTCGTAGGGCCTCTCCCCAGTGTGGATGCGTTGGTGGATGATGAGGGCAGAGCTGCAGCTGAAGCCCTTCCCACACTCCCCACACTCGTAGGGCCATTCCCCAGTGTGGATCATCTGGTGGCTGATCAGGGTGCTGCTCTGCCTGAAGCTCTTCCCACACTCCAAGCACTTGTGGGCCTTCTCCCCATCATGAAGCTGCTCATGGACCACCAGCTCTGAGCTCTGGATGAAGCTCTGTCCACCTTCCTGGCTCCGGATGGGTCTTTCCTCCTCAGAACACACTGGGCTGGGTTTGCAGCCCCTCCTCCTGTGTAATCTCTGGGGCTTTTCCTCCACGTTGGAATTCTGCACCGTGGAGCCACTCAAAATGGCCTCTTCCATGATGTTCTGCTGTGGGGATTTGTCCTCCCTGGTCTCTATCCTCAACTCCTTCCCTGGGGGAGGAAGGACAAGGAGAGGATGGGATTTGCCTCCGTGCCAGAGGGAAGGGGAAGGAGATCCCCCCAGTGCATCCCCGGCAGGACGGGGTTGGAAGCAGGGTTGTCCTGCAGCCAAGGGCTCTGCTGGGCTGGGAGATGGAGCAGGAGAGAGAGGGAAAGGGGCACTGACTTCCTCCTCACCTGCCTGGCTGTCCCAGGGCATTGTGTGAGTTTGAAAAGAAAGGGGTCTGCTACGGAAGGCAGGAGACTCCCTTGAAATGGAAAATATTAATCCCTTCACTTGGAATTATAATTTTCAAAACAAGAGGCTGTCAAGCAAAGTCTTTGGGAATAGGAATAACAGTTCTTCAGAAGGAAAATTAAAAATACAAATGCAGTAGTACTAAAAACTACTTACAGAGTAAGAATACGACCTGACACCCTGTGGGTCAGAGTGTTGGTAGCACTCCTGTTAAATGGTGGCTGCAGTGCTCCTGTAGGGACATGTTTGGTTCTGTTGGAGCAGTGATCCTGTAGAAGGGTGGAGTTTTTCTCTGAAGGTCCAGTTGTGGCGTCGATCGGCCTGGTCTTCTTCTGGGATCCAGTGGAGCTGAAAGCTGCTCTTCTGGGAATCTTGTGGGAGAAGGCTGACTCTGTTGTTCACATTCTCAGATTATATCCCGGTAGGAATGCTTGGCTCCTCCCTCTGGGCAGATCTTCTCACAATGGGATGATGGAATTTTTATCAGTGACACTCAATGGCCCATTAACAGAAGATATCTCCCTGGAGGGAGGATTCATGTGGAAGAGATAAAGTAAACTGCTCAATTAACAGATGATAATTGCCCCAGCTTTAACAGAGGGTAATTGAATACACACCCAGCTAAACCTGAGACACTGTTCCAGCCTTGGAAAGCAGGATTTGGTACCAGGATTCTTTAGGGAATGCAACCCTGATTGAAGGCAGAGATAGAATCTCCAGAGCCTGCAGCCAGAAATGGACAGTTGTGTGATACTCATTTCAACATCTTCTCTTTTGGAATTATTGACTAATGATTATTTGCTTTGCCTACCTAATATTTTTGTAATTTTTTGCAAATTTGCATTATCTAAATTACACTGTTCCTTAAGTTAAGTTGGTGTCTGTGTCTTTGGTGCGGGCTCTGCCCACTGGCGAAACAGGGCCCAATCCTGCCTAAGCGTTACCTGGGGAGACAAAACCCTCACTGCAAATGTGCCCCCTTCCTCCTTGTTCCCCACACTTCATGCACTGATCATGATGTCCTATGCTCTGGGCTATCCCTGGGGTCAGCTGGGATCTCCTGTCCTGGCTGTGTCCCCTCCCAAGCTCCCCCACAGCCTCAGCCGCTCCCCAGCGTGGCCGAATGAGGGGCAGGACAGGCCCTGGCTCAATGAGAGCTCAGCAAGAACAAAACCATCTCTGCGTGCTCAGCCCTGTGCTCAGCCCCCGGGCCTGGCATTTCCTCCACTGCCACCCCAGACCCCCCTTTCCCACCCCTCTGCCCCACGGCCGCCGCAGCACCGGCTGACAATAGAAGCAATTCTGTGGCAATTCCAAGTTTCCTTGGTTCCTGCACAGCTCCAGCTCAGCTGCTGGCAGGTTACAATTAAAGAAAAGTGCAAATTCGGCCCAATACAGATATTATTAAAAGGAAGGGAAAGCTCTGTGTAGCTGTCACAAAGGTGACAGGGATGAAGAGAATAATGATTCTCACATTTGGAAAAAACCCAAGCCTGGGAATTCAGTAATTATTTGGGAATTTAGCTACTTGAGCTGGGCTTCTTGTAGCACTTTTAGCAGCCTTATGTTCCTCACCATGTGGTGAAAGAACCTTCTCAGTCTTGATGCTATCATTTGCTCCATTTCCTCCAGTGATTTTAACAAACTTTTCAAGGAGGGACAACAAAATATTTTCTTTACACTCCAGTCCCACAACAGCCATTTTCCTCATCAGTTCTCCCATAGGTCACTCAGACGAAGCTGCGACAGTTTCCAAGAGTTCCTCCAGAGAGACCCACGACCTCCTCAGAGGAGGGAACCATGCTGTTGTCAAAGGCAACTGGGGTCAAAGAACAGTGCCCTGAACTCACTGTGCCAAAATAATTTTGCAATCTGGTTAAGGAAATATTAGAGAGATGCCATTTGCCCTGGAGCACGGCAAGTGTGACATTGTCCCCTGTGTGTGTGGCCTTCCCGGGGTGGGGGTTTTACACCTGAGCCAGTTTGGGTAAGGGGGGTGGTGTTCACCCCCTGAGCAGGGATTCCCCCACTGTTTCAGGCTGCAATGTAAGATGGAACCAAATGCATGTTTTCAATGCCCATCTTCATCAACTGCTCTAAACAGGTGGGGCAGTGTTCTTGATCTCTTCCATGACTCAGCCCTGATAACGCCCTCCAGGGGAGATATCTTCTGGGAATGGGCCATTGAGTGTCACTGCAGGACTGATCAAATTCCATCCTCCCATTGTGGGATGCTCCGCCCAGGGGGAGGATCCAAGCATTCCTACCTGCATATAACCTGAGGCTCTCAACACCAGGAGCAGCTTGCCTACTGGATTCCCAGAGGACAAGAGCTCCAGAACCACCACTGGACCTTCAGAGGGAGACCAGACCCTTCTACAGGATCACTGCTTGGACAGAATCACGCTCATCACTCCAACAGGACTGCAGCCACCATTTAATGGGACTGCTGCCACCACCCTGACCAGCAACAGGGTGTCAGGTTATATCCTGACTCTGTCAGTTTAAGGCAGTGTTTCTGTATCATTGCCTTGATCTTCTTTTCTTATTAAATTGTAATTCTGGTTTAGACTCTCCCCCAGGTTTGTCTTCAAACCAGTACAAAATTCAATGCGCTCATCCCTTGCTTTCCTCCCAAAACAGGATTTCACATCCCCAAACCTTTGCCAGATGGAGGAGGAGGCTGCAAGGAAGAGGAAGGAGGCCCGGGACACGCAGGCAGGTGAGGAGGCAGTCAGTGCCCCTTTCCCCCTCTCTCCTGCTCCATCTCCCAGCCCAGCACAGCCCCCGGCTGCAGGACAACCCTGCTGCTAACCCCGTCCTGCTGGGGATGCACTGTGGGGATCTCCTTCCCCTTCCCTGTGGCATGGAGGCAAATCCCATCCTCTCCTTGTCCTTCCTCCCCCCGGGAAGGATCTGAGGATGGAGACCAGGGAGGAGAAATCCCCACAGCAGAAACTCATGGAAGAGGCCATTTTGAGTGACTCCAGGGCACAGGAATCCAATGGGGAGGAAAATCCCCAGAGATCCCACAGGAGGAGGGGCTCCAAACCCAGCCCAGGGTGCTCTGAGGAGGAAAGACCCACCCTGAGCCAGGAAGGTGGACAGAGCTTCAGCCAGAGCTCAGAGCTGGTGGTCCATGGGCAGCTTCATGATGGGGAGAAGGCCCACAAGTGCTTGGAGTGTGGGAAGAGCTTCAGGCAGAGCAGCACCCTGATCAGCCACCAGATGATCCACACTGGGGAATGGCCCTACGAGTGTGGGGAGTGTGGGAAAGGCTTCAGCTGCAGCTCTGCCCTCATCATCCACCAACGCATCCACACTGGGGAGAGGCCCTACGAGTGTCCCCAGTGTCAGAAGAGGTTTCAGACCAGCTCCAGTCTCCTCCAGCACCAGCAGATTCACACTGAGGAGAGGCCCTTCTGCTGCCCCAGCTGTGGGAAGGGCTTCAAGCGCAACTCCACCCTCATCACCCACCAGCGCATCCACGCTGGGGAGAGGGAGAGGCCCTACGAGTGTCCCCAGTGTCAGAAGAGGTTTTACACCAGCTCTGATCTCCTTCTGCATGAGCGGATTCACACAGATGAGAGGCCCTTCCGCTGCCCTGACTGTGGGATGGGCTTGAAGCGCAACTCCCACCTCATCAGGCACCAGCGGATCCACACCGGGGAGAAGCCCTACAAGTGTGGGGAATGTGGGATGAGCTTCCGCCAGAACTCTAACATGATCTCCCACCACAAGACCCACACCAGGGAACGGCCCTATGAGTGTGGGGAATGTGGGAAGAGCTTTAGGCAGAAGTCTCTCTTGATCTGCCACCAGAGGATCCACACTGGGGAAAGGCCATACAACTGCGGGGAATGTGGGATGACCTTTAGTAGGAAGACCCAAATGATCATCCACCAAATGATCCACACAGGGGAGAGGCCCTACCAGTGCCCCGAGTGTGGGAAGAGGTTTCACACCAGCTCTCAGCTCCTCCAGCACCAGCGCATTCACACGGATGAGAGGCCCTTCCACTGCCCCGACTGCGGGAAGGGCTTCAAGCACAACTCCACCCTCGTCACCCACCGGCGCATCCACACTGGGGAGAGGCCCTACGAGTGTCCCCAGTGTGGGAAGAGCTTCACCAGCAGCTCTCACTTGAGCAGACACCAACGGAGCCACCAGTAAAAGAAGCCCTGCACATGCCCCAACTGCAGGAACAGCTTCATGCACTGCTCCAGCTTTATCCCCCACTGGAGACCCCACGTTGGTCAGAGTCCTGGTGATCCATGTTCCCTGTGATCCATGCTGGGAAGACATCTGTCCCTTTTCCTGCCCCTGCCAATGACATGATGTGGGGTTGGAGAACATGATGGTCTGGCCATGGCCCTGTCATTACATTCACTCCCACCTCAGTTCATTGCCAGGGGCAGGAAAGGGACTCTCTCTCTCTCTCTCCCTGAGGAGAAGGGTGTCCTTTCCAGACAGGAGGAAATACATTGCCAGGAAGACCTAGTTGTTGATGTTGTAGTTTTCTCTGTAAATAGTTTTACTTATCCCTTCTGTTATCAATATTGTTTCTGTTTCTGTTTGTTCTTTATCTCGTTGCTGTTCCCAATAAATTGTTCTTATCCCAGCCTGGGATCTTTGCCTTTTTTGCTTTCCACGGGAGGCGGGAGGGCAGCGAGGGCAGCGCGGTTTTAGCAGTAGCAGGAAATTGGGGAATCCCATTCCTGAAGCCCGGCCCCTGGAAACCGAGCATCCCAGCTGGTGCCAGCCCTGGTGGCCATGGCAACCACCACTGGCATGGGGTCTCCATGGAGCTGCCAAGGGACTGAGCATAGGAACAGGGGGCTGGTGATGGTTGCCTGCTAAGGATCAGATTTGTCACAGGCCCTCAGAAGGGTTCCATGGGGACTTTCCAAGAATCTCCAGGCTGTTCCAAAGCTGGAATGTCACAGGCAGAGACAGGGGCTCCATGGAGACCTCCGAGGGGTTTCTAGGATGGTAAAGAGCCCTGTGGTCAGAGGCAGTCACAGCCATTCCATGGTGACATCCCAGGAGTCCCCAGGCTGCCAAAGAGCTGGGATGTCCCAGACACTCACATGGGTTCCTGTGATGGGCACAGTGGGAGCTTCAGGCAACATTTATTAGAGAAGCTCCTGTTGGGTCACGAGGTGCAGAAACGATCCCCAATGCTCCCCATAGATCCCCAAATGTCACTGTTGTATCAGTGTTCCGTGCTTTCTTTCCAATGGAAAACAACCATCCTTATCCTCCAGGTGTCCATGTCTGAAATTGGGATTCCACCTCCAAAATTCTGTATATCCAAGGGTTGCTCCCAGGCACAATCTGCCAGTACCATCAAGCCTGGCTGGCCTTGACCTCTGGTGACTGCCCCTGCAACACTGGGGCTGGGTTCTTTCCTTCCCATGGAGAACACTGGGACACTGTGGGGACCTCATGGAACCATGGGGATCATTGTGGCACCCCTGGAGGCCATGGAACCAAGGGGCCGTGGTGACACCGCGGGGCTTCATGGAACCCAGAGACCATTCTGGCTCTGTGGGGCCTGATGGAACCATGGAGACCATTGGGACCCTTCAGGGCCTGGTGTCACCAAGGGGGCATTATGACACCTCAGGGCCTCAGGGAAGCAAAGGACCATTGGGACACTGTGGGGCCCCATGGAACCGAGGGAACATGGAACAGGCCTGGCTGGCTTGGCCTCCCAGGGGCCACCTGACAGCTCTGGCTGATGTTGCAATGTCAAGGAATGCCTCTCATCAGCTCCTGGAACACTGGGGCTCTGTGCTTTCCTTGCTATAGAAAAGAACTGTCCCTCTTTTTAAATGTCCATTGCCAAAATTGGTATTCTCTCTAAAAATTTTCCTATATGCAAGGGTTTCTCTCAGAAAAAAACCTGCCACTTCTGGCTGGCCTTGTCCTCTGGTGGTCACTCTCTTCTGCCTGGCAAACACTGGGGCTCTGTTCCTTCCTTCCTACGGAAAAGAACCAACCTTCATGTCCATGGTCCATGGCCAAAATTAGAATTTGGCTTCCCAAATTCCATATATCCAAAGATTGCTCCCAGACAAAAGTAGTAAGGACAGACAGGTCAGGCTGGCCATGTCCTCTGGTGATTTTCTTAGACTCTGAGTTGAATGCTTTCAGTTGAAAAAACCTTGGAAAGGGGCCAGAGATCTCCCAAGAAGGGTTTTTGAGGTCTTGGACACATGACCGATACATATGGACAAAGGAGCTCTGGGCTCTGTGCTGTTGTGGTGATTTTGCATCATGGAAGTGATGTTCTAAGAGAAGCTGCTAGCAGTTTCATC
This sequence comes from Agelaius phoeniceus, assembly GCF_051311805.1. Classification (NCBI taxonomy): domain Eukaryota; kingdom Metazoa; phylum Chordata; class Aves; order Passeriformes; family Icteridae; genus Agelaius; species Agelaius phoeniceus. Next base: position 668,743 of record NW_027509866.1, read on the forward strand.
TGTGTCTGACAAAAAAACCAATCAGTAATCAGCTTTGAGAATTGACAATCTGTTAAACCACTAAGGAAACTGTACACACCTCTGTGAAGACACATGTTAAAGATGGGAAAGCCTGGGAGGGTCTCTTTCCCTTCTGGCTGGCACAGAGGTAACAAGGCTGACCCGGCCCCGTCTCAGCCAGGCCAGGCCGGGTGGCTCCTGCCGTGGGGCCGGGCCCCTTCCCAGGGACCCCGCCAGGCCCCATCGGCTGCCGGGCAGGGCAGGGGAGGCCGCGGGGCCGAGGCCGGGCCGGGCCATGGCTGCAGTTGGGAACATCTGGGCCCTGCTGAGCCCTGCCCCGCCGCCAGCCCGGGCCCAGCCAGGATCCGCCGGGCCCCAGGAGCAGCCCCGGGCCGGGCCGGCTCGGCCAAGATTCTGCCACCCTTGCGCTTCAGCCGCAAGCCCCGGGCAGGGGCAGGAGAAGCCATCGGTCCCGGCCGTGCTGCTGCTGTGCTCTGGCCTGGCTGCTGAGATCCTGGCCCTGCCCCAGCGCGGCCCATCCTGACACAGCCCCAGCGCAGCCGCTGCAGAAACCTCCATCGTAAAACAGCTCCGGCCGCAAGCACGGAGCCCGGCCGGGGACACGGAACCATCTGCAGGCCCCGGGTGAGATATGAACTCTTTCAGTGCTTCCATCCTCCCTCCAGTGAGAGAAAAGGACAAACTGCAGGCACAGAGAGGAGCAACATGAAGACACCGAGGTCGCTGAAGAGGAAGTTGAGCCCCAGATGGGAGGGATGAGGAGATGCCTTGATCTGGGGGCTGAAATCCTCTTGTAAACCTATGGGGAAGGATGTAATTGATACATCAGACTCTCTTTTTCCCTATAACTAATTGAAAATATGGGTAGATGACTTGTTCAGCAAAAACCTCCATGCTAAAGTAGGCAAATGTTGAAGTAGCTGTGATCCCATCAGAAGTTTAAACAGAGAAAGAGAGAAGAGTAATGAGATCCTGTGCTATCAGGGAGAGAAGAAGAAGATCTCTGTTCTCAGAGATGAAGATGATTTCAGAAATAGGTGAAGAGAATCTTTGCTCTTGAACAGCTCATCTTTAAACTCATAACCCATAAGTTGACATTGCCCATAAACACAGCTGTGGGGAAAGCTGTGAAAAATGGGAGGGACTTCACAATTGCAGATTTTCTGGGCAGCTGCTATTCATGGGAATTGAGAGCCACAAGAGAACTTTTTTCTTATGGAGAAGTCTCCATAGCATGAAAGAGAGACTCCTCTCCCTAAGTGAACTGAAGAAAGACTGTTCTAGATGGTGTAAACTGACTGAAACTTTCAGGTTTTGTCTCCTTGCATTGTCAGTAAGAAAGAAAAGGTTGTAGTTGTAGGGAGAGGAGAAGTGTTCAGATTCTTATTATTCTTTCTTCTATTTACTGGTAATAAACTTTTCAATATACCCCTTTAAAATTTTGAGCCTACTTTGCCTTTCTCCTAATCCTATCTCACAGCAGGAAATGAGTAAATATATTCCAGTGAGTGCAATGGTAATTAGCCAACACTGATCCCACTGCACTAATAGATGCATTGGCTGAGAAATCTCAAATTAGCAAACCAAACTCACTCCAGATACATTCCTGATAAACTGCATTAGAGCAGAGGGAAATCAAGGCGGAGCCATGGTTTGTCAGGACTTGCTGCATCCTGATGAGCCCCGTGGTGCATTTGGAGCTGAGCCCTGGAACCTCAGGGCCTGAGAGGAGATTGCAAAAACCTTTCCAGGAGTCAAAGTCAGAGGAAAACCCAGAAGTGTCTCAGAGCTTGAATGGGTCAAACTGAGGTTCATCCCCCACCCAGGCTCCTCCTGGACTCCTTGGAGGAGAGAATTGGAGGCCAGGATTGACCAAAAACCTTTCAGAGTCTCAATGTGGAAAGGAAATTCCAAACTACCTTAAAAATTTTGAGAAGCTCAAAGCATTACTGAGCCCCACTGAGTGCCAATGCAAAGCTCTCCAGGGACTCATTAAAGCAGATAATTGGGGCCATGATTGCACAAACCTCTCACAGAGTCTCTATCAAAAGGGAAACACCAAGTACCTTCAAATAACTGAAGTACCTCGAAGTATTAATGAGCCCACTGAGTGTTGTTACTGACAAAGCCTCTCCAGGGACTAATTACAGCAAGAGGCCAGGATTGCAGAGACCTCTCAGAGACTCCAAGGCAAAAGCCAAAGCCAAAGTCCTTTGCAAAACCTGCAGTCCCTGCAGGGAGCATGAAGGAGCCCCCAGGGCCATTGCTGAGCAAGGCTCCCCAGGGACTCCTTGCAGCAGATCCTTGAGGCCACTGGGATGTGGGCTAGGGGGGGATGCTGAGGGCAGCACAAGGGGCTGACAGTGCCCAGCCTGGCTGGGGCTGTGCCAGGAGGCCCCAGGGCCTCAGCACAAGGTGTCTCCTCCCAGCCCTTGCTGGCACAGACCCTGCTGTGCCCCAGGGCACCAAGACTTGGCTTCTCTCTGTCCCCACCTGTCAGCACTGCCTGCAGTTCTCTGCTCTGCCTGGGGCCTGGGGACACTTGCTCAGTCGTGTCCCTCTCTGGGACCCATTAAAAGTCCAAGAAAGTTTGGAGTTGGATTCTGCCTTGGAGTTCTGGAGAGGTTTCTTCAGCTCCCTCTCAGGGACTGATGTCCAGGGCCTGAGCACAAAGCCCCAGAGGCTGATTAAAGTCCTTGTGCTGTGTCTGTGCTGCTGAGCTGGGCTGGGCTCCTGGCACAGAGGCAGCTCCTGGTCACCAAGAAGAGCTTCAAAAGCACATTTCTCTTGATGAGCAGCTCTTGTGCCAGCCCAGCAGGGCTGGGGCACTGCCTGCAGCCAGCCCGGGCACAGCACAGAGGCACAGAGGGGTTAAACTCAGCCTGGGCTGGGAGCACAGGACAGAGCTCACTCAGGGCTCAATAGAGCAGAAATCAGCCCAGGTTTGAAACGGTCATTCCCTGGCTGTGGGAAGAGAAGCTGCAGTTCCTGCAGGGATCTCCTGCACATCCTTGGCACATTCCACAGCTTTTAGGACCTTTCAGGAGGACTCTCAGGGCTGCTCCAGGGCAGGGCTGTGGCCCTAGGGCAGGGCTGGCTTTCCCTGCTGCCCCAGCCCAGGCACAGCCCAAGGCAGCTCCTGTTGCCAGGCTCTGCTGCAGGGCTGAGCAGCCGGGGCTGCAGCCAGGGGTGCCCAGGGCTGTCCTGCAGAGCAGGGTCCTGCAGCCCAGGGCGCTGTGCTGGGGCAGGGACTCTGCTGCCTGCCAGGGACAGCTCTCAGCCAGCCCTGGCAGCTGCTCCCAGCGCTGGGCAGAAGCTCTGGGGGGAAGGAGCCGCCCTGAGCAGGGCAGGGGCTGCTGCTGAGAGGGGCTGGGTGGGGCAGGGCTGCTCCCAGCTCCAGACCAGCCTGGGCACAGCTGCGGAGGGCACTTCCCAAAGAAGGTAAGCCTGGGATTGCTGTAAAGATCAGGAGCTTTCCTGAGAGTGTTTTCCATTTCCTGCTTGAAGAAGAATGGGAACATTGGGGTGATGACAAAAAGATTCTTTTATTTTATACAGTTTTCATATATTTGTAGCTTTATAAATTACTATTACATGATTTTAAATCCATATTCTTTTTTTAAGTCTATTAAACTCTTAATGAACTCTATTACTATTATATACATCTATAACTATAATCCTTTATTAACTTTATTATTTTCCCTAACCTTTTTCTTTGATTTTAGAAAAATAAGCTGATTGTCTAAATGCATTCCTGAAATACATATTGTATACAATACATATAGTATCCTGTATAGTCTTATTATCAGGAAGAGGACCTACAAGAAGAACATTTTGGTTTTTGACCAGAATGTGAGGAGTCATAACAAAAAGTGAAGGCAATGACGCCCTTGCACCTACTCCAATGGATTGAGCCAGGGATATGTAACTGGGGTAAGTGAATCTCCTATTGGATGTTCCTGTTAAATATCCTAATTAATCAACCTTAATAAATTGTTGAAATCAGGCCCTGGGTGTGCCCCATCCCCACTGGGACACCTGGAAGCTTCCAATAATGGTCTGGTTTTTACTTTACTGTTGTAACACTGTTGCAAGGGAATTTTTTTCTCTTTTGATTATAAAAAACAAGGGGATGAGAGAAGCAGAACAGGAATTGTAATCCAAGAATCCCAGGACATTCTGAGTTGAAAGGGACACAGCAGAATCATCAAAGAAATGTTTGATCTTTTACAGGGACTGCAGAACTGTAAATTAAGTTGATCAGTGTCTCTGCTGGGAGCCTCCCAAAGGGCCCTCAGCCACTCCTCAGCCCTGCACAGCAGCAGCATCACCTTTGCAGGGCCCAGCAGGGCTCTCCTGAGCTGCCCTTGCCCAGCTGCACACAGAGCCTGCCCCAGCCAGGGCCCTGCACACAGGCAGGTTTCTGTAGGGCCCCAGCCAGGGCACACAGGCTGGGATGGGCTCTGTGAGCGCTGGCAGGGACAAGGCTCCTCTCAGGAGGGAATGTCCAGGCCCAGGGAGATGCTCAGGGAAGCAGAGGGGGCTGAAGAGAGCAGGGCTGGGGCAGGAGGGCACTGTTGGTGTGTGGGAGGTGCCGGGCACAGCTGGGCACGGGAACACTGTCCTGAGTGCCCGGCTGTCTCTGCCCTGCCCTCTCAGGCACAGCACCACAACATCTGCTCTTGCTTCTGCCCTGCCCTGACATTGGCACTGTTATCTGCTGCTCTCAGGGAGGCTCTGGCATCTGCAGCAGCTGAGTCAGGCACTGCCCTTGGCATTCCTGCCTGGCAGGGCTGTCCATGGGAATGGGGTGTCCAAGCTTCCCTGGCACCCGTGGGGCTGTGGGCAAAGCAGTCCATGGCAAAGGGGAATGAGCTGAGCCCCCTCCCTGAGATCCCATCATGGGCACAGCCAGGGATCTCCTTGCTGTGCCCTGCCAGGCTCTGAGCTGCCCTCCTGGGTGCAAATCTGTGCCAGAGCCTCTGGGAGTTCCCTGGATGTGCCACAGGGAAGGGCAGAGCTGCCACAGCTGAGGAAATGCTGCTGGGTTTGCCCAGGGAGCCGTGAGTGTCCTTGGCACAAGGGGGTGCTGAGACCTTGCCCAGAGACCTTGAGAGAGGGTGAGAAATTCAGGGATCCCTCTGCTCTGGGCAGGGTCTGGTTTATCCCAGGGTGATCCAGGAGTGTGATTGGGCTCTGATTGCAGCCCAAGGTGCAAAGCCAGGGCAGTTGGGAACAAGCCCATGCAGCCCCTCACCTTCCCTCAGCCACAGGGAATCCTTTGCCTCTCCCATCTCTCAGTGGCAAGCTCTGAGTGCAGCAGAAATGCTGGGGATTTGTGACCTCAGAGAGCCAGGAATGATGTGTGGGTAGGAAAACAATTCCTTAAACCAGCTCCTGCCATCCATGTCCTATAGGACTGTGAGTGCAGATGCTACCAAGCCTGTCTGCATTAGGAGTGATTCCCCTGACAAATCTTGAATATCCAGCCTTGTCCCTCTGCCTCATGGCCACAAACCCAGGACAGTAGGGCAGGGATGGCTCCTCAAGAGCCCCCACGCACAGGCCTGGCTGCTCCTGGCACACTCAGTCACCACAACTGGAGCTCAGGCAGGGACCTGGGTGAAGGTTTTCCCAGAGCAGGAACAAGGGTGGGTGAGTCCCAGCGGGGCAGTCTGCAGGGAATGGCCCAGGTTTGGATCCAAGCAGCCTCTGCTGACTTGTCACTGTCCTTTCTCCATGAAAAGGTGCCCATGTGCAGCCCCAGCAAATGTCCAACAGCAGCTCCATCAGGCACTTCCTGCTGCTGGCAGTGGCAGACACGCGGCAGCTGCAGCTCCTGCACTTCTGCCTCTTGCTGGGCATCTCCCTGGCTGCCCTCCTGGGCAACGGCCTCATCATCAGTGCCGTAGCCTGCGGCCACCACCTGCACACGCCCATGTTCTTCTTCCTGCTCAACCTGGCCCTCGCTGACCTGGGCTCCATCTGCACCACTGTCCCCAAAGCCATGCACAATTCCCTCTGGGACACCAGCAACATCTCCTACACTGGATGTGCTGCTCAGCTATTTCTCTTTATGTTCTTCATCTCAGCAGAGCTTTCCCTCCTGACCGTGATGTGCTACGACCGCTACGTGTCCATCTGCAAACCCCTGCACTACGGGACCCTCCTGGGCAGCAGAGCTTGTGCCCACATGGCAGCAGCTGCCTGGGCCAGTGCCTTTCTCAATGCTCTCATGCACACGGCCAATACATTTTCCCTGCCCCTGTGCCATGGCAATGCCCTGGGACAGTTCTTCTGTGAAGTCCCACAGATCCTCAAGCTCTCCTGCTCACACTCCAACCTCAGGAAACGTGGGCTTATTGTAGTTAGCCTTTGTTTATCATTTGGCTGTTTCGTGTTCATTGTTTTCTCCTATGTGCAGATCTTCAGGGCTGTGCTGAGGATCCCCTCTGAGCAGGGACGGCACAAAGCCTTTTCCACCTGCCTCCCTCACCTGGCCGTGGTGTCCTTGTTTATCACCACAGGCACATTTGCTCATCTGAAGCCCCCCTCCAACTCCTCCCCATCCCTGGATCTCTCAGTGTCCGTTCTGTACTCGGTGGTGCCTCCAGCCCTGAACCCCCTCATCTACAGCCTGAGGAACCAGGAGCTCAAGGCTGCAGTGTGGAGATTGATGACTGGATGCTTTCAGGGACATTAATGTGCTGGCCAATTTCTGCAAATCACTTGCAATAGAAGTCATATTTGATATTTCTAGTGGGTTTGGTTGTGATGGCATGCTTTCCTTTGTTTTAGGTATTCATATTGTCCACAGTAAAAAGCCACTGTTTGTACCGATTCTCATTTTGTTTCTCTCCACCTTCACTGTGGCCACAGACTGTGTCAAGGAGGGGCTGCGCTCTCGGTGCCTTTAAAGGAACTAAATGATCTCCCAGCAGAGTTTTCTGCAGAGATGCCCTTTTTGTTGCCTTCTCTGGAGCTGCAGCAGCAATGTCTGTGTGCAGAGCTGGGGCAGATCAGTGCTGGCCCAGCAGCTGTGCCCAGCAGCAGCAGCAGCAGCAGCACTTGGTGTTGCCAGTGCTGCTGCCGTGGCCCTGCCCCGCTGCCCTGGTGGCCCTGGTGTTGCTGCAGGGCCTGAGTGCTCTCGGGGCCGGGCACAGCCCTGGGGGTGGCAGTGCCGGGGCTGCAGCAGGGACAGGCCATGGGCACTGCTGGGGCAGCGCTGACGCCTCAGGCCAGGCCCTGGGGGCTCCAGGCTCCTTGCCCAGGCTCTCTCAAGAACACGGCCAGGCCAATGCTCAGCACAGAAACCCCCGTCAGCAGCCCCAGGCTGGCCGTGGGCAGGCTGGGGGCAAACAGCATGGCTGGGGCTCTGCAAGGGCCCTGGGCCAGACGGGAAGGAGCAGCAGAGCAGGGGCTGATCCATGCCCAGTGTGCTGCACAGCCCAGGGCAGCCTCCCAGAGTGTCCTCATGCAGCTGCCAACAACATCCCCCCTCTGCAGCCCTGGCCTCTCCCCCAGCTCACACAGGTGCCCCATCCTTGCAGGCACAGACACGGCAGCACTGCCTCAGCAGCCCCTGTTTGCATTGCACACAGCAGGGCCAGCACCCCCATGCTGTTGCTGTGGGGACATGAACCTGAGGGAGCACAAATGCCATCAGCCCCTGGGGCCAGCAAGGCCTGCGGGACACCAGGGAAACCACTCAGCTTTGTCCTGGCCTCTGCACTCAGCCAGAAAGTTTGTTCCCATCAGCTGGGAGTTTCCTGTGCCACTGCAGACGCTGTTGCTCAGAGCCAGGGCTTCCTGGCAGTCACCCCCAAACTGCCCTGAGCATTTCCTTGGCTTCACCTTTGCATTCTTTCCTTTTCCTGGTACAAATTTCTCCCTAATGCCCATCCCAAGGGGTCTAGAACTGGACACAGCATTTGAGGTGCTGCCCACCCAGTGCCCCAAACCACAAAGGAAGAATCCCTGCCCTGCTCCTGCGGGCCAAAACATTCCTGATCCAGGCCAGGAGCCATTGGCCTTCTTGGCCACCTGGGCACACTGCTGCCTCATGTCCAGCCTGCTGTCCATCAGGCCCTGCAGGTCCCTTTCTGCCTGGCTGCTCTCCAGCCAGTCTGTCCCCAGCCTGTAGTGCTGCAGAGGTTGTTGTGGCCAAAGTGCAGGACCCAGCACTGGGACTTGTTCAACCTCACCTTGGTAGATTTGGGCCCTGGATCCAGCCTGTCCAGGGCCCTGTGCAGAGCCCTCCTACCCTCCAGAAGAGCCACTCTCCCAGACAACTTGGTGTCACCATGGTTCCATGAGGCCCCAGAGTGTCACAATAGTTTCCATGATTCCATTAGGCCTCCCAGTGTCACAATGTCCCTTTGGTTCCATGGGGAGCCTTGGTCTCACAACGTCCCTTGGATCCTTGGGCCCTGCAGTGTCACAATGGATTCTTGGTTCCATGAGGTCTGGCAGTGCAGCAATGCTCTCCTTGGTTCCACTGTGTCACAATGGCCTCTTGGTCCCAAGGGTCACCACGGTGTCAAACATGTATCCTTCATTCCAGGAGTCCCTGAGGAGCAGCCCTGGCCCCTTGGTTCCATGGGGCCCTGCAGTGTCACAATGGCCCCATCATGACACCAGGTCCTGCTCTGTCACAATGCTCTGCATGGTTCCACAAGGCCCTGCAGGGTCACAGTGGCCTCTATGGTTCCACCAGGACCCAGACTGTCACCATGGACTCCTTGCTTCCATTCAGCCCCACAGTGTCACAATGGCCCCTTGGCTCTGTGCTGCCATGTCGTACACAGTGTCACCATGGTCCTCTTGGTTCCACCAGGCCCTGCAGTGTCACAATGGCCCCTTGCTTTCCCAGGGCCCTGCAGTGTCACAATCATCAGAGAATCAGCCAGGCTGGAAAAGACCTTGGAGAGCATCAAGTCCAACCTGGGACCCAACACCACCTTGTCACCTAGACCATGGCACTCAGTGCCACATCCAGTCTTTCCTGAAACACTTCCAGAGATGGTGACTCACCCATCTCCCTGTGCAGCCCATTCCAATGCCCAATCACCCTTTGTGTGAAGAATATTTCCTAATGTCCCGTCTAAAAATCCCCTGGTGCAGCTTTTGGCTGTGTCCTCTTGTCCTGTCACTGTTCCCTGGGAGAAGAGCCTGTCGTGGTTTGACACTGGGACAAAGCCAGTGCCCCCATGAGGATATCCTCTCCCTGGTTTCTGCTGTGAGATGTGAACAGGAATAAGCAAAGCAGGCTCCCGCTTAGGAAAGAAAAAAAAATCATTAACTAAACTACAAGGGAAAGGAAAAAAAAAAAAAAAAAACCAAGGAAAATGAAAACTTCACAGATACATCTTCTCCTCCTCCTCCCCACCAAATTCCCAATACAATACATCCCCCAAATCATTGACTCTCAGTCTGGCACCACGCTTCAGCATACTGAATCCTCAGTTCATCAAGAGGAGAAGGAGTCCTTCTTGTGCCAATGGAGACCTCTTCCTTTCATGTCCAGCGCTCTCACCACTGAACACGGACCAGAGCTGCTTCTAGGGTCAACTTTTAAGGATGCTTCGTCCCACTCCAAAAAGGCACAGTCTCAACTTCAGGACACCTGTCCCCCCCATATTTTTCCACCCCCTGGGGCTGAGGGGTACCCACACCGAACCCTCTTGGTCCTGAGGCATTGCCTCCCCCTAGAATGCAGTCCCTGTATCACAAGGAAACATGGCTCTGTTCATGGCTACACAAAAAGAGTCCAGCATAAGCCACTCCATCATCTCTTCCACCTGAGTTCTTCTCTATTTCTCTCGTGGCCCATTCTCTCTTATCTCATCTATATCTCTCTTCTCATTCAGCTCCAGGAGGATCAGCATTTGTAAGGTTTCCACCATCCAAGAAAAGGGTTAAAAATCTGAGGCTCTGTCTGTCCAGAACTCCCACGGCTGCCCTGCCAGGCACCTTCTTGCACACCCCCCTTCTCCTTCTCGGCTGGCCAAGCACAGACACAGGCTCTCTCTCTCTGTCTCTCCTGGGGGGAGGGGGGGTGGCTGCCCGATGCCTCTCAGTGCTCCTCCACCCTTCCATCCTCCAGGGGCCTTCACCTTTCTTCTGTCCAGGGCCCGGCCTACCTCACCCGGCTGCGTGGCTTCCCCTCCCCTGCCAGCCCACAGACGGGCAGGGGAGCTCTGAACCTTTCACTGACCGGAACCCAAGAGAGCCTCGCAGGGTGAGAGCCCTGCTTTTAATCCCGTGTTCTCACAGGCAGATCCATAGTCCCAATGGCCACATTAGGTGCCAATATTAAAATCTGAGCATCCATTGGCCTAACCACAACATCCCAGAAAACATATTTCCTGTCAAACCACCACAAGCCCGACCCCCACCTGGCTGCACCCTCCTGTCAGGGACTTGTAGAGAGTTATAAGGTCTCCCCCGAGGTTCCTCTTCTCCAGGATAAACAACCCAAGCTCCCTCAGCCTCTCCTCACAGGACTTGTGCTCCAGAGCCCTCAGCAGCCGTGTTGCCCTTCTCTGGACATGTTCCAGCCCCTCCACATCCTTCCTAACTTGGGGAACCAGAACTGGACACAGCACTCAAGGTGCTGCCCAACCAGTGCTGAGCACAGGGGAAGAATCCCTGCCCTTCTCCTGCTGGCCACACCATTCCTGATCCATAGGAGTGCCAGGGGTAGGGTAAGGGAAAAGGTGGGGAGGGGGTGGGGACAAAGTCTGATTGATGGTCGGCCATGAAGGGTCTTGATTTTCATATCTATTCAGACTGCATTAGAAGCTGCTGGGGATCAATATCAATTGGACATTTATATAAACTATAAACAGGAAAAGAAAACAGGACAAAACAGGTCTCTCTGATTTTTTTTTTCAAAATACAGATTCACTTTGAATACACTTCTGAAATGTGTCTAATTAACCATAGAAAAATTGAAAACTTTAAATATTCCTTGGGGCTTTTCTTGTTCTGCTGTTTTGAACTAATGTTTAGGAGCTTTTGTCACTGAATTCCTGAACTGAAGAGCTCAAGAAAGAAGAGGCCTCTGGAGCAGTAAAATTCATCAGCAACCTCCAAGTGGCTGAGGATCCATGCCCATGAGAGCAGCAATGAACAGAAATGGGCACAGCTTTGTGGCTGCCCCAGCTTTGGCATGGGCCCTGGGCCTGGAGCAGGAGCAGCTCTTGAGGGCCCCAAGGCCGGGGCTCTTGTGCTGCCCTGGGCAGATGGGATGGCAGCAGGGGCTGCAGAGCTCTCAGCACCTCAGGCCGAGGGGAGCAGGGCAGCCAGGGAGCCTCCTTTGGCCTTGGCCAAGCACCTTCCCCCATGGCTGGGGCTGAGTCCTGTGGCAGCTGCAGCTGCTGCTGTGCCCTTGGCAGGGGCTGAGGCCGTGGGGCCAGTGCCCAGAGCAGCCTGGCCTGAGCAGAGCTGTGGGGCCAGAGCCGGCTGGGCTGGGCTGGGCTCAGAGAGGCCCTTGGTGCTGCCCAGAGCTCAGGGCAGCTGGCAGAGCTTGCAGGGAGCTGGGCTGGGCTCCGAGAGCCTGGCCCAGAAACCATCAGTGTCCATCTCAGCCTGGCTGAGCATCCAGGGGCCAAGAGCAGGACCCCAGGATCTGCAAGTTCTCTCTGTGTGAGCTGAGTTTGTGACCTCTTGAGCCCTCCCAAGTGCTGGGTCTGCACCTCCAGCTCCAGAGGAGATCTGACAGATGGGAGCAGACACAAATAATTCCTGCTGGATTCTTTATTGTGTTTGCTTATACAGGTGGCCTGGATCCATATGTAGAGGAGGAGTTTTGTGTCAGATACACTGGTAGAGTGATAAGAATAATATTTTTTAGCTGAAAATAATATTTCATGCATAACATACAGTGAGAAAAAAATGACACATATGATCAGAAGAGCATCTGACTTCTCAGAGGATGAGAGACTCATTGATGTTCTAGCAGTCAAACCTGTTCAGATACTTCCCTCAGAGCTTCCTTGAGATGAAGGTGACCATCAGAAACCAAGGCTAGCCAGAGCTCTCTATCCTGCCAGTTTTTGTCTGGAAGAACCCTTGCATATATGGAGTTTTTCAGGGGGAGTATCAATTTTGGCTGTGGGCACCTTGAAAGCGGGATGGTTCTTTTCCATAGGAAGGAAAGCACAGGACCCCAGTTTTCCAGGGGCTGATGAGAGGCAGCCCTCAACATTCCAAGATCAGCTGGGCCTGTCAGGTGTCCCTGGGAGGCCAAGCCAGCCAGACCTGTTCCATGTTGCCTTGGTTTCATGGCACGCTGCAGTGTCACAATGTTCCCCTCCCTTCTGCAGTGTCACAATGGCCCCGTGTTTTCATGAGGCCCTGCAGGGTCACAGTGGCCCTTTGGTTCCGTGTGGCCCCACAGTGTCACAAGGGTCTCTATGATTCCATGGAGCCTTGCAATGCCACAATGCTCTCCATGGATCCACAGTGCCCTACAGGATCACACTGGCCCTTTGGCTCCACGAGGCCCTGAAATGCAGCAATGGCCTCTTGGTTCCACAAAGCCCTGCTGCTTCACACTGGCCCCTTGGGACCATGTGGCCCAGCAGAGCCACAAAGATGTCCTTGGTTCCACAAGGCCCCACAGTGTCACAATGGCCCCTTGGATCCATGGTACTCTGCAGTGTCACAATGGCCCCTTCATTTCACACGGCTCCCAAGTGTCACATTGGTCTCTACAGGAAAGAAACCACAGAGCACCCATGTTTCAGGGGCTGATGAACTGCAGTCACCAGAGGCTAAGGCCAGACCTGTCTGTCCTGGCAGGTTTGTCTGGGAGTAAGCCTTGGGTGTTTGAAATTTTGAATGTTGAATCTCAATTTTAGTCCTTTTTGCCTCGAGGAGAAGGCCAGATCTTTTCCATAGAAAGGAAATCATGGAGACCCTGTCTTTGGAAGGCAGGTGAGAGCTGGCCCTCAGGAGGCCAAGGCCAGCCAGACCTGTCTGTAATGGCAGCTTTTGTGTAGAAGCAATCACTAGATATAGGACTTTTGGAGCTGCAATCTCAATTTTGGCCATGGGCACCTGGAGAAGAAGGATGGTTCTTTTCCATGGGTAGGAAAGGGCCCCAGTGTTTCAGGGCAGAATAGAGGTGACCATCAGAGGCCAAGGCCAGCCAGAGCAGTCGGTCCTGGCAGCTTTTGTCTGGGAGAAACCCTTGCATATAGGGAATTTCAGTGGAAAAGTACCAGTTTTGGCCATGGCTGCCTTTGTAGGAGGGAGGGTTCTTTTCCATAGGAAGGAAGCCCAGAGCCCCAGTGCTTCAGGGGTACCTGAGAAAAGACCCTCAACAAGCCAAGGGCAGTTGTTCCAGTCAGGCCAAGCCAACCACAGCTGTTACCTGTTCCTTTGGATCCATGGGGCCCTGCAGTGTCACAATTGGCCCTTGTTTCCATGGGGCCCTGCAGTGTCACAATGGTGGTGTCATATTGGATCCTTGGTTCCATGAGGCCCAGCTGTGTCACACTGGCCTCTTGTTTCCATGGGGCCCCATAGAGTCACAATCGTCCCTTGCTTCCATGAGGCCTTGCAGTGTCACAGGGGTCTCCTTGGTACCTTGGTGTCACAATGGACCCCTGGTTCCATGGAGACTCACAATGTCAGAAGGGGCTCCTCAGTTCCATGAGGCTCTGCAGAGCCCCCGATTCAACGGGGCCTCAAAGTGTCATAAACCCTCCAGGATTCCATGAGGCCCCTCAATGTCACAATGGACCTTTGGTTCCATGGGGTCCCACGCTATCACATGAATCCTTAGTTCCATGGGGCCCTGTAGGTTCACAATGGCCTCCTTGGTTCAATGGTGCCACACAGTGTGACAACTGCCCCTTGGCCTGCCAAGACTCCATAATGTCACAATGGTTCCTTGCTTCCATGAGGCCTTGTAGTGTCACAATGGCCCCTTGGTTCAGTGAGGCCTTTGGTGTCACCATGGTCTCCATGATTCCATAAGGCCTTGCAGTGTCACAACAGACCATCGGCTTCACTGAGCCCCACAGTGTCACTGTGGTCCCCTTGGCTCCACAAGGCTTTGAAGTGCCACATTAGCCCTTTGGTTTCTCAAGGCCTCAAAGTGTAAAAATGGCCTCCATGGTTCCATGAGGCCCTGTTGTGTCACAATGGACCTTTGGTTCCATGAGGCCCCAGAGGGTCACAATGGTATCCTTGGTTCCATTGGACCCTTCATCCTATGGAGACCTACAGGGTTCACTGTAGTCCCCTTGATTACACGAGGCCCTGCCATGCTGTAATGGCCCCTTGGTTCCAGTGGGTCCCAAAGTGTCAGAACAGTCTCCATTGTTCCATGGGGCCCAACAGAGTCACTGTCATCCCTGTGGTTCCCCTAGGCCCCACAGTGTGACAATGGACTCTTGGTTCCATGAGGTTCCTCAGTCACAATGGTCTCCTTGGATCTGCAGTGTCACAGTGGCCCCTTGGCTCCATGTGGCCACACTGTGTCACAATGGCTCATTTTGGATTGTGCCAGGCCCGGCGGATTCATCGTTGGGACCTTGCCCAGGATCAGCAGGGACAACGACAGTTTCACCTGCATAGGATTACAGGTGGGTTTGGGGAAATGCAAGACATTTATTGACCATTTTGCCACTGTATTTTTACAATATGCACCCACGTCTCATAATTAATTTGGGATGTTCTGGTGGCTCTTCCCCAAAAGGCAGAGAAAGAGAAAAATGGGCAGCCGGATGTCCAAAGTAGAAAGGAGCATATATGGATGCTTTAATTCTCACTGATCATGACATAATATTTTCAAAGAACGAATTAAAATCAATCATGAGGTAGATCATTAAAAATTTTCCAGACACCTCTGCTGACGAAATCCATACCACTGAATTTTGGGACTCCATGGGAGTTAAACTGTACAACCTTTCGATAAAAATGGACCCCATTGCACACCGTATGCTCCCCATCTTCCACACCATCCTTGAGACCCTTCACCAGCAAGCAGTGAGTCGAAAACTCAATCCATTGGTCACTCCTAATTCGGGACAACCCCTTAACCTGCATTTCTCAGACCTTCCAAGATGGTCCAAGATTGCAATGGCCACGCTGTCTTGGAGCATCATGCCCTGGAGACTCAAGATGGAAGGAGCCTGAATGTGGCTCGGGAGCCCAACCATCCTCCCTCCATCTTGGCTCCTCCACTTCCTGCTACCACAACCTTCTCTTCCACCCTGAATAAACCTCCAGACTCCACCCCCACAACTGCGGGTCACACCCCCACTGTCAATCATCCTCTCCACCCTGGGCCATGCCTCCAGTTAAGGAAGGAGACTGGCAAATAACCTCGAAAATCCTCATTGCCCTCATATGTTATGAAAGAAGGGGGCAGAATTCCAAGGATCAGCCATTGGTTTACAGGGAAATCAAGGATCTGTGTAGGGCACATAAAGACCATGGAAAGGACTCATCTTATTTTAATGGCCTAATGAGGGCCATGTTTACAGCACATGTCTTAACCCCCTATGATTTAAAATATATTATGACCCTGTTGTTGTCACCTACAGAATACACCCTGAGGGAAGGGGGATGGAAGTGTTTACTAAATCAATTAATAGCAGACTATGCTAATAATGAGGCAAGGGCAGAATTGACAATCAGCCATCTAGCTGGAGAAGGACAACACAGCCTACCAGATGATCAAGCAGCAGGTATCCCCAGAGAAGTATTGGATGATATCAAACAGATGGCTTTGCAAGCTTTAATCTAGGTACTGGATGGTAGCACCCCCAATTTGGACTATGTAAACATAAGACAAGAACATGGAGAGCCCTACATGAAATTTATTTATCACCTTAAACAGGCACTAGAGAAACAAGTCCAGGATAAAAAGCTCAAAATGAATTACCAAAATCATTGGGAGTTGCCAATGCCAACCTAGAATGTACGAAAGTGCTGTGTGCCCTTCCACTAGAGCTGGAACCCACACTCCTGCAGATGACTGAGTCCTGTAATCGCCTCAGAACAACAGAACACAGAGCAGCTGTACAAGCCCAGGCATTGGGCAAGGAGTTGCTGAAGCCCTAGGGGCCATGAAATTCCCCTTTAAGGGGCCCCAACAACATCTACAGGGCCCAAAAATATGTTTCCAGTGTGGTCAACAAGGACATTTTAGAAAAGATTGTCTCCAGAGGGGAAGGGACTATCCAGTCCCTAACAGAAATCAGCATCAAATTAAGTGGAATTTCTCAAAAGGTAACTACATCAAGCAGCTGTCAAAAAAACTACCACTGGAGTGCAAGGCAGCCTCACACTCTGACACAAATGTTCAAACCAACGATGCCTACAACTGACGAAGGTCAAGTAGCAAAAACACCCATTACAGACCATGGAGCACTGAACTCCAGCACCTCGTCTCCCAGTTGCCAAACACCACCAGGGGCAACATTTGTCTCAGGTCTTGGTGAGTGTGAAGTCTGTTGTTTTAACTGACTATTTTGCCCATGCAATATTGACAGGACAGCTGGGGCCCGAAGATTGGCCCTGTGAACTATTAACCTTAGGAAACTGCCAATTGAGGACTGAAGGATTTTTTGTATTGCCATCCGTACTATCAGTGGCCTCACAAAAAGAAATTCCAGTGCTGGCCCTGTCTCCCAACCCGCCTTGTTTTATACCCTAAGAACTAACAATTGCCCAAGCCATAATACTCCCCAAACAGGATGCCAATGACACTTCACTAGGGATAGGGACCCAGGTGATAAATCACAATCAACCAAAAATCACCTGCACTCTGGAACTTAACAATGAAAAGATTGTTTTGACAGGGCTTGTGGACATGGGAGCAGACGTGACAGGTATCTCATGTTCCCAGTGGGCTCCTAACTGGGCGTTTACAGCTAATGCAGGAATATTGTCTGAGATTGGAGGTGACCGTGACAGTCTCCAAAGTGCAGAACTTATTAACATCAAAGGATCTGAAGACCGAATTGCCACAACAAGACCATTTGTGGTAAAAGACCTTGGTGGATACCAGCTAAGAACATAAAGCCCTACCTGCAGCTACTGACCAAGGACTCATCAAAGGAGCCGTCAAGTCTACCCCAAGTCAAAACTCACAGGACAGCGATCCTAACACCTGACAGACTAGACAATTTTCAGACCAGGCAATTCTTTCAAAGATGACACATGAAAAGTTTCTACTCACATTCCTCAGCCTGTTTGCAACAATGCTCCTCCTGAGTGGATAGGTAGTCCCACAGCCAAAGCACAATGTATGGATAACTCTAGCAAAAGCCATGAAACAAGACACCCTGTGCCGGTCTGTCACTAGTCCTGACGACCCCTTCTCCACCTGCCTAGTGGGGTTGCCTACAGATGTCTGGCCAATACCTGAGGGTGCCATCTGCCAGGTGACAATCCTGATGGCAAATAGAAGTGCAACCCTGTCGGTGCTTGGGACTACTGGACCCAGAAGCTCCTGCATGCACCACTCGAACTCAGGGGGTAGAAATTCTCAGCTCTGTAAAAATGGATTTTTGTGTAAGGTTTTATTACTGTCTGAGATGGGAAGAGGGTGAAAGACACAAAATTACAAGAAAAAAGAAACTATCAGGAGAGACATCTCCCCATACCATCCCACTTACAAAAACCAGACATGGTGGTGTAATTACACCTCTTCCATAATTTCTTGGTCCCGTAGCTACCCACTCAACTTGCTGCAGGGTGTGTTTCTTATTTGCAAGGATAGAGAATGGTCTGGTGTCCCTTCACACATCAAAGGCAGACCTTGTAGCTTGGGGAGGCTTACCTTGCTGGCACCCAACACAAAAATGATTAATGGCCAGAGAAACAGAGCAAAAAGATCTACACACTACTTTGAATCTGATTGCAAAAATAATGTCATCTATTGGAGTCAAAACAAAAGAATAGCAGCCTCCATCTTACTACCTTGGGTGGCTGCAGCTAAAGCTTTAGGACAATCAGACCATCCTGGGTGCCTGTTAAGTAAGCAAACCAATGCTGCCTCCCTCACATTGAGTGGCTGCTCTCAGACACAGAGACCATCAGACACGCCACCTTGCAGAACAGCGATAGAGTTTTTACTCTGGGCACATGGGCATGGCTGTGTAGACTCTGAGGGCATGTGCTGCATGAACCTCTCCAGCCACAGCGAGTCAATCCACAAGAGCATTCAGGTACTGAAGGAAGGGTTCAAGAAGCTTCAAGTGGAAAACAAAGACTGGTTAAAAAAACTCATCCAATCTAAGGGACTAAAGGGTTGGATGATGTCTAGCTAAAACAGGACTATCAATTATCTTAGTGGTTGTTGTTGTATTGTTAATTGTCCCATGTTTGTTTGGATGCTTTTAGAAAGTCTTACAAAACTCTTTCAGTTCCATCTTTCTTGTAAAAGAGAAAGGGGAAAGATACCCAACACAGTCTCCTCATGGACTCCTTGGAGGAGAGAACTGGAAGCCATGATGGCACAAAAACCTCTCAGAGACTCAATGAAGGAAGGAAAATCCTTGAAACTACCTAAAAGTATTCTTAAATCAATAAAGTACCTTAAAAATCTTGAGTATCTAAAAGTATTAATTAGCACTACTGAGTGTCAGTACAAAGCTCTCAGGGGACTCGTTAAAGCAGATAATTGGGGCCATAATTGCACAAAACTCTCATAGAGTCTGTATAAAAAGGAAACACCAAGTAGCTTAAAAAACTGAAGTACCCTGAAGCATTAATGAGCCCCACTGAGTGCTGTAACTGACAAAGCCTCTCCAGGGACTAATTACAGCAGATAATTGGAGGCCATCATTGCAGGAACCTCTCAGAGACTCCAAGGCAAAAGCCAAAGTCCTTTGAAAAAGCTGCAGTCCCTGCAGGGAGCATGAAGGAGCCCCCAGGGCCATTGCGGAGCAAGGCTCCCCAGGGACTCCTTGCAGCAGATCCTTGAGGCCACTGGGATGTGGGCTAGGGGGGGATGCTGAGGGCAGCACAAGGGGCTGACAGTGCCCAGCCTGGCTGGGGCTGTGCCAGGAGGCCCCAGGGCCTCAGCACAAGGTGTCTCCTCCCAGCCCTTGGTGGCACAGACCCTGCTGTGCCCCAGGGCACCAAGACTTGGCTTCTCTTTGTCCCCACCTGTCATCACTGCCTGCAGTTCTCTGCTCTGCCTGGGGCCTGGGGACACTTGCTCAGTCGTGTCCCTCTCTGGGACCCATTAAAAGTCCAAGAAAGTTTGGAGTTGGATTCTGCCTTGGAGTTCTGGACAGGTTTCTTCAGCTCCCTCTCAGGGACTGATGTTCAGGGCCTGAGCACAAAGCCCCAGAGGCTGATTAAAGTCCTTGTGCTGTGTCTGTGCTGCTGAGCTGGGCTGGGCTCCTGGCCCAGAGGCAGCTCCTGGTCACCAAGAAGAGCTTCAAAAGCACATTTCTCTTGATGAGCAGCTCTTGTGCCAGCCCAGCAGGGCTGGGGCACTGCCTGCAGCCAGCGCGGGCACAGCCCAGAGGCACAGAGAGCTTCAATCAGTCAGGGCTGGGAAGGGGCTGAGAAGTGCCTGGGGCACAATCACTGCCAGCCCTTGGCACAGGAACCTCTGGCTGCAGGACAGTGCAGCTGCAGCTCCTGGAGCCATCTCCTCAAGCTGGAACATGCCAATGCCTGCAGAGCCTGTGAGTGCATTCTCTGCTTGTCTCTTGTGCAGAGCAGCCAGGGGTGCCCAGGGCTGTCCTGCAGAGCAGGGTCCTGCAGCCCAGGGCGCTGTGCTGGGGCAGGGACTCTGCTGCCTGCCAGGGACAGCTCTCAGCCAGCCCTGGCAGCTGCTCCCAGCGCTGGGCAGAAGCTCTGGGGGGAAGGAGCCGCCCTGAGCAGGGCAGGGGCTGCTGCTGAGAGGGGCTGGGTGGGGCAGGGCTGCTCCCAGCTCCAGACCAGCCTGGGAACAGCTGCGGAGGGCACTTCCCAAAGAAGGTAAGCCTGGGATTGCTGTAAAGATCAGGAGCTTTCCTGAGAGTGTTTTCCATTTCCTGCTTGAAGAAGAATGGGGACATTGGGGTGCTGACAAAAAGGTTTTTTTTATTTTATACAATTTTCATATATTTGTAACTCTGTAAATTACTATTACATGATTTTAAATCCATATTCTTTTTTTAATTCTATTAAACTCTTAATGAACTCCATTACTATTATATACATCTATAACTATAATCCTTTATTAACTTTATTATTTTCCCTAACCTTTTCTTTGATTTTAGAAAAATAAGCAGATTCTCTAAATGCATTCCTGAAATACATATAGTATACAATACATATAGTATCCTGTATAGTCTTATTATCAGGAAGAGGACCTACAAGAAGAACATTTTGTTTTTTGACCAGAATGTGAGCAGTCATAACAAAAAGTGAAGGCAGAGAAGCCCTTGGACCTACTCCAATGGATTGAGCCAGGGATGTGTAACTGGGGTAAGTGAATCTCCTATTGGATGTTCCTGTTAAATATCCTAATTAATCAACCTTAATAAATTATTGAAATCAGGCCCCGGGTGTGCTCCATCCCCACTGGGACACCTGACAGCTTCCAATTAATGTCTGGTTTTTACTTTACTGTTGTAACACTGTTGCAAGGGAATTTTTTTCTCTTTTGATTATAAAAAACAAGGGGATGAGAGAAGCAGAACAGGAATTGTAATCCAAGAATCCCAGGACATTCTGAGTTGAAAGGGACACAGCAGAATCATCAAAGGAATGTTTGAACTTTTACAGGGACTGCAGAACTGTAAATTAAGTTGATCAGTGTCTCTGCTGGGAGCCTCCCAAAGGGCCCTCAGCCACTCCTCAGCCCTGCACAGCAGCAGCATCACCTTTGCAGGGCCCAGCAGGGCTCTCCTGAGCTGCCCTTGCCCAGCTGCACACAGAGCCTGCCCCAGCCAGGGCCCTGCACACAGGCAGGTCTCTGTAGGGCCCCAGCCAGGACACACAGGCTGGGATGGGCTCTGTGAGCGCTGGCAGGGACAAGGCTCCTCTCAGGAGGGAATGTCCAGGCCCAGGGAGATGCTCAGGGAAGCAGAGGGGGCTGAAGAGAGCAGGGCTGGGGCAGGAGGGCACTGTTGGTGTGTGGGAGGTGCCGGGCACAGCTGGGCACGGGAACACTGTCCTGAGTGCCCGGCTGTCTCTGCCCTGCCCTCTCAGGCACAGCACCACAACATCTGCTCTTGCTTCTGCCCTGCCCTGACATTGGCACTGTTATCTGCTGCTCTCAGGGAGGCTCTGGCATCTGCAGCAGCTGAGCCAGGCACTGCCCTTGGCATTCCTGCCTGGCAGGGCTGTCCATGGGAATGGGGTGTCCAAGCTTCCCTGGCACCCGTGGGGCTGTGGGCAAAGCAGTCCATGGCAAAGGGGAATGAGCTGAGCCCCCTCCCTGAGATCCCATCATGGGCACAGCCAGGGATCTCCTTGCTGTGCCCTGCCAGGCTCTGAGCTGCCCTCCTGGGTGCAAATCTGTGCCAGAGCCTCTGGGAGTTCCCTGGATGTGCCACAGGGAAGGGCAGAGCTGCCACAGCTGAGGAAATGCTGCTGGGTTTGCCCAGGGAGCCGTGAGTGTCCTTGGCACAAGGGGGTGCTGAGACCTTGCCCAGAGACCTTGAGAGAGGGTGAGACACTCAGGGATCCCTCTGCTCTGGGCAGGGTCTGGTTTATCGCAGGGTGACCCAGGAGTGTGATTGTGCTCTGATTGCAGCCAAAGGTGCAAAGCCAGGGCAGTTGGGAACAAGCCCATGCAGCCCCTCACCTTCCCTCAGCCACAGGGAATCCTTTGCCTCTCCCATCTCTCAGTGGCAAGCTCTGAGTGCAGCAGAAATGCTGGGGATTTGTGACCTCAGAGAGCCAGGAATGATGTGTGGGTAGGAAAACAATTCCAAAAATAAATTCCCACAATCCTTTGAAAGTGGGAGTGGAGAGGCTACCACGCCTTTCTGCATTAGGAGGGATTCCCCTGACCAATTTTGACTATCCAGTCCCTCTGCCACATGGCCACAAACCCAGGGCAGAGGGGCAGGGATGGCTCCTCGAGAGCCCCCACGCACAGGCCTGGCTGCTCCTGGCACACTCAGCCACCACAACTGGAGCTCAGGCAGGGACCTGGGTGAAGGTTTTCCCAGAGCAGGAACAAGGGTGGGTGAGTCCCAGCGGGGCAGTCTGCAGGGAATGGCCCAGGTTGGCCCAAAGCAGCCTCTGCTGACTTGTCACTGTCCTTTCTCCATGAACAGGTGCCCATGTGCAGCCCCAGCAAATGTCCAACAGCGGCTCCATCAGGCACTTCCTGCTGCTGGCATTGGCAGACACGCGGCAGCTGCAGCTCCTGCACTTCTGCCTCTTGCTGGGCATCTCCCTGGCTGCCCTCCTGGGCAATGGCCTCATCATCAGCGCCGTAGCCTGCGGCCACCACCTGCACACGCCCATGTTCTTCTTCCTGCTCAACCTGGCCCTCACTGACCTGGGCTCCATCTGCACCACTGTCCCCAAAGCCATGCACAATTCCCTCTGGGACACCAGCAACATCTCCTACACTGGATGTGCTGCACAGGTCTTTCTGCTTTTCTTCTTCCTGTCAGCAGAGCTTTCCCTGCTGACCATCATGTGCTACGACCGCTACGTGTCCATCTGCAAACCCCTGCACTACGGGACCCTCCTGGGCAGCAGAGCTTGTGCCCACATGGCAGCAGCTGCCTGGGCCAGTGCCTTTCTCAATGCTCTTGTGCACACGGCCAATACATTTTCCCTGCCCCTGTGCCATGGCAATGCCCTGGGCCAGTTCTTCTGTGAAATCCTCCAGATCCTCAAGCTCTCTTGCTCACACACAATCCTTAGAAGAATGGGGCTTCTTGCTCTTAGTGCCAGTTTCACACTCGGCTGTTTTGTGTTCATTGTTTTCTCCTATGTGCAGATCTTCAGGGCTGTGCTGAGGATCCCCTCTGAGCAGGGACGGCACAAAGCCTTTTCCACCTGCCTCCCTCACCTGGCTGTGGTCACTCTGTTCATCAGTACTGGCATAATTGCTCACCTGAAGCCCCCCTCCATGTCCTCCCGATCCCTGGATCTGGCCCTGTCAGTTCTGTACTCGGTGGTGCCTCCAACCCTGAATCCCTTCATTTACAGCCTGAGGAACCAGGAGCTCAAGGCTGCAGTGTGGAGACTGATGACAGGATGGTTTCAGAAACATTAAACTGCTGGCCAATTTCTGAAAATCACTTGTAATAAAAGGCATCTTTGATACTTCTTGTTGCTTGTTTTTGTTTTTTTTCCCTTTGTATTAGTTTTTTCATACTGTCCAGAAAGAAATGTCATTGTTTGTGCCATTTCTCATTTGTTTCTCTCCAACTTCCCTGTGACCACAGACTGTGTCAATGAGGGGCTGTGCTCTTGATGGGTTTAAGCAAACTAAAGGATCTCCCAGCAGAGTTTTCTGCAGAGATGCCCTTTTGTTGCCTTCTCTGGAGCTGCAGAAGCAATGTCTGTGTGCAGAGCTGGGGCAGATCAGTGCTGGCCCAGCAGCTGTGCCCAGCAGCAGCAGCAGCAGCAGCAGCACTTGGTGTTGCCAGTGCTGCTGCCGTGGCCCTGCCCCGCTGCCCTGGTGGCCCTGGTGTTGCTGCAGGGCCTGAGTGCTCTCGGGGCCGGGCACAGCCCTGGGGGTGGCAGTGCCGGGGCTGCAGCAGGGACAGGCCATGGGCACTGCTGGGGCAGCGCTGAGGCCTCAGGCCAGGCCCTGGGGGCTCCAGGCTCCTTGCCCAGGCTCTCTCAAGAACACGGCCAGGCCAATGCTCAGCACAGAAACCCCCGTCAGCAGCCCCAGGCTGGCTGTGGGCAGGCTGGGGGCAAACAGCATGGCTGGGGCTCTGCAAGGGCCCTGGGCCAGACGGGAAGGAGCAGCAGAGCAGGGGCTGATCCATGCCCAGTGCGCTGCACAGCCCAGGGCAGCGTCCCAGAGCGTCCTCATGCAGCTGCCAACAACATCCCCCCTCTGCAGCCCTGGCCTCTCCCCCAGCTCACACAGCTGCCCCATCCTTGCAGGCACAGACACGACAGCACTGCCTCAGCAGCCCCTGTTTGCATTGCACACAGCAGGGGCAGCACCCCCATGCTGTTGCTGTGGGGACATGAACCTGAGGGAGCACAAATGCCAATCAGCCCCTGGGGCCAGCAAGGCCTGCAGGACACCAGGGAAACCACTCAGCTTTGTCCTGGCCTCTGCACTCAGCCAGAAAGTTTGTTCCCATCAGCTGGGAGTTTCCTGTGCCACTGCAGATGCTGTTGCTCAGAGCCAGGGCTGCCTCGCAGCCACCCCCAAACTGCCCTGAGCATTTCCTTGGCTTCACCTTTGCTTTCTTTACTCTTTCCTGATACAAATTTCTTCTATTGCCCACCCCTGTTCCCTCCTTCTGAAGAGGAGGCCCAGGGCTCATCCTGGAACTGCTCCAAGGGTGGTTTCAGAGAATCCCAGCATCAGCAAGGCTGGAAAAGACCTTGGAGATCATCAAGTCCAACCTGTGCCCTAACACTGCCTTTTCCCCCCTGAGCCTTCTCTTCTCCAGAATAAACAACCCCAGCTCCCTCAGCCACTCCTCACAGGACTTGTGTTCCAGACCCCTCCCCAGCCTTGTTGCCCTTCTCTAGACACGCTCCAGCCCCTCCATGTCCTTCCTAAATTGAGGGGCCCAGAACTGGACACAGAATTTGAGGTGTTGCCCAACCAATGCTGAGCACAGGGGAAGAATCCCTGCCCTGCTCCTGCTGGCCACACCATTCCTGTTCCAGGCCAGGAGCCATTGGCCTTCTTGGCCACCTGGGCACACTGCTGCCTCATGTCCAGCCTGCTGTCCATCAGGCCCTGCAGGTCCCTTTCTGCCTGGCTGCTCTCCAGCCACTCTGTCCCCAGCCTGTAGTGCTGCAGGGGTTGTTGTGGCCAAAGTGCAGGACCCGGCACTGGGACTTGTTAAACCTCACCTTGTTGGATTTGGGCCCTGGATCCAGCCTGTCCAGCGACCCGTGCAGAGCCCTCCTACCCTCCAGCAGATCCACACTCACACCCAGCTTGGTGTCACCAGGTTTTCCCAGAGTGTCCCAATGGTCTCCATGATTCCATGAGGCCTCCCAGTGTCACAATGGCCCTTTGGTTCCATGGGACCCTCTTGGTGTCACAAAGTCCCTTGGATCCTTGGGCCCTGCAGTGTCACAATGGATCCTTGGTTCCATGAGGTCTGGCAGTGCAGCAATGCTCTCCTTGGTTCCACAGTGTCACAATGGCCTCTTGGTCCCAAGGGGCACTGGTGTGGTCTGTGGTGGTGGTGGGCACAACTTTCCTCGAGAGTGTTTTGTGCTAATGGGTAGGAGCCACGAGAGCACCAGCACACACACACACACACACAGACACACAGACACAGACACAGACAGACACACACACAGACACACAGACACACAGATACACACACGTACACAGCAGCTCGGCAGTGGAGACGCAGGAGGGTCCAGGCATGGAGTTCTAACAAGGCTTTATTAAGATCTAATGCTCCTGGGGTCTAGGGCTTAAAGACAAAGATAAAGGAGGGTTTAGGGTATACATACAGGAAAAGATGGCATGGAGGAGAGCAGCAGGGATCTAAGGGTTTAGCGGTGGTATACAGGGAAAGACACTGATAGGAAATGCTGGGGGGTGGATTGCCAGGGACATAAACTAACGGGAAGACAGGGAAGGGAGAACTCACCAGTACATGAACATATGAGGGTAAAAGGGTAGAGAAGGCCAATGGGCCAATGGGGAGGATAGAACTGGGACAAATTAACATAGTGCTTCAGAGCACCATGGAGGAAACTTCTTTCCTTACCCTGAGCTGTGAGGAATGCCAGGAGCCTAAGGTGCATCTCTCCAGGGCATTGCTGTTGCCCTCACCCCTGTAGGCTCACAGGCCTACAACTCCACAACTCTTCCTTTTTGTTTCATTTTGAGACCGAATAAAAATTCCCCAGAGTAGAAATCCATTTTGATTTAGGTGGAATGTACATCTTTGAGTCTGTGTAGCCTGAATGCAAGGCCTAGGCTCAAGAGAAACTGCTTCAATGAAGGACAGAGGTAAGGGGGGGAGACAGAGGGTGATAAAGAGAGACAGAAACTGCTGGGAAAGCAGGTCAACCTGACCTAGGAATTCTTTCTGATAAAGAAGAACTAGCAGCAAATGTCATGTGAAATTTGTAAAAATGAATATGTATGAACCTATTGTGAAATTGTATGCATATGTATCTGAGAGGGGGATAAAAAGGGACCTGAAGTTCCCAGAGGTACGCATGTCATTTTACGGGAACGATTCCCACATGCGTCCAGCGCTGTAATAATAAACATACCGGCTTTACAACTTTCACAAAAGTTGTGGAGTTTTTGGCTATCTCCACAAAACATTTTGGCGACCCAGGTGGGACCATCCCTGTCCCCACAGGGGCAGAAGGGATAGACGGACTCCGAGGCGCGCCCCAGGATTTTCCCGGAGGAGCTCCGCTCATCTCGGCTTGCTTCCTGCAGAGACAGACAAGGACCTGCTGGCCTGCAGAGCATATGGTATGTATGTCAAAGGCCCCAGGAGAGAGTGATAGGATTCTGAGTAAGTCTGAGTAAGTCACTCAGAGACATCTGAGTGAGATGTTCCTGTACCTGCAGGCAGACCAGTGGATGGAGCGACTGGGAGACGAGGGTTCACTGCCTGATAGAGCAGACCGCTAGCGACCCTGGGGGTGGGTCGAGTGAACCTGTGTGTGTGTGTGTGGGGTGTCCGGACACTGTATCATTGTATGGTGAATGCATTGCGTGGTTAATGTTAATGTGTTTGTAGTCGTGCAAGAGTGTAGTGTATGAAAGAGAGAGTGAACAAGTGAGTTCACCCATGGCTGAATTATTGTATGCTGTGTTGTGTTGAGAAAAGTGGACACTTTGAGAGATATGTCCTCTCCCAGTGATTTTGTGTGGTTCTTCCTCCGCATTGTGATAATTTGATTCTTGGATTGTATAGTGGTGTTTGTGGAGATTTTAGGATTTTGTTTGCAACAAGTGTAGCATTTTACACAGAAGAACTATGGTATGGTGATTTATGTTTAACGCTGGTAAAGCGTATTAAAGGAATTCCAAGAATTCCCCCACCCCCCAAGCAATTCAAGCCCTGGCTCTAGTGAATTTGAGATAAGGGGTGTGTGTGTGTGTGTGTGTGTCAGTGTTTGTGGGCATATCAGAGTTTTTGCTGTAACAAGCACAGCCTTTTGCAAGGCAGTAAAGTGAGTGTCAGTAGATACAATGCTTTAATTAGATTGTGCAAGAAGAGAACTAGAAAAGACTGAAATTTTGTAAAACATAGTTTAGATAGAAGAGATGAATGAGTTTATGGGACTTCAGTGGGTATTATAGTAAGCTTAGACTGAGAACAACCTGCCATAGAGGTTAAGTCATAAACGCCGAAGTGATTAACGGGATAGTCTGCAGGCAATTCCTGGGAGTTTTTGGTGCATTGAGAGGCTGGCACCTTATGTGCAATGCAGAGTTTGTGAGAGGCGCTGGTATTGCTGTTCTGTGTTTTAAGTGTAAATTAAAGATTCCTGATCAAGCCAATTCAGAACCTGAGATCTTAAAGCTTGTGTGTGGACAATCACATCTGATACCTGCCACCTGGAGGTCTGTGTATGAGGAAAACCTGAGAAAAGACACTGTGAGGCTTGGGTGGAAACAAGATAGTATAAGGAGAAGGAGATAATGAGAACTGACCAGAGCAAAGAGGTTCCTGAAGTAGCTCCTTTTGGGAGGAGCTCACTGGGACAAGGCTGCCAGTAGGGGTGGCTCAGAAAATAAAAATATTTATAATACCTCATTGCAGTTAATGCTGTTTTTAAGATGGGAAGGTAAATGGGATGAGGTTTCCTTATATGTTTTGTGTTTTAAGAAATCACCAAGAATGGCAAAGGGACTGTGGGATCAGAGCGCCCTCGGATCCACTGGTCTTGGCCCTTGAAAAGGAAAACAAGGCAAAGAAAAGGCAAATCAAACATGTTGCTCAGCATGCAGCATAAGATAGCAATGTGTGAAGTCAGACAAAGATTATCATGCTGAAACGCAAAGCGATTACAGTTCGCAAAATGAGTACGTATGATTTGTTGAAGGCTCCTCCTGAGGTAAGGGAGGAAGAATAAAGATGACCTCCCCAAAAGGGAAGAGGATTCAGGCTCCAAAGATACACCCATTCACACCCATCCCCCTCCTGGCAGTCCAATTTCATCCAGAACTAGGAGGCAACAGACCCCTCTGCGAGAGGCAGTGAGACCAGAAGAAAAGAAGAGGGTGGAATTTTAGTTCAATTTTATATTCAGTTTTAAATAAAGCTTTAGTACCTGTGGGGAATGATTATGTTGTAGTGTGGGGAACAACTAGTCAGTCTGAGGAGGCATACTTTTGCAAACCTTTAAAGTAACATGTGTATTTAGAAGCTTTTGTATATGCCCAATTTGCTAAACATTCTAAAATGGGGAGGTTACTCTGGAGGTAAATGATATAAAGATGTTAGGCTTAACACTAACAGCCATTGAAATTAAGAAGGAAATTTGTAAAGAGATATTAGAACAAGTATTTTTGGGGGTATGGGCCTCTGATGTACCAGGGAGGGTGAAGAATGCTCCCCCATAGTAATCAAGCTTAAAGAAGGAACACAACCAGTGAGAATTAAGCAGTACCTCCTGAAAAGGAGATAGGAAAGAAATCAGCCCAGTTATTGACAGTACTGGATTGAGGGCTGTCAATAAGATAACAAAGAATCTATACCCTGTAGTAGCAAATCCATATATTTACTAACTTGTTTAACACCTGAGCTAAATTGTTTTACTGTTTTAAATCTGAGAGATGCCTTCTTTTGCCTCCCCATCCCTGAAGCCAGCCAGAAAATTTTTGCATTCGAATGGGAAAGCCCTAAAAGTGGGCACAAAACCCAGCTCACATGGTCAAGATTGCCCCAAGGCTTCAAAAATTCCCCCACTCTGTTTGGGGAGCAACTTGCAAAAGATCTGGAGTCCTGGGAAGCTCCACAGGAAGAAGGGAGGCTGTTGCAGTATGTGGATGATCTAGTAGCCACTGGGACAAGGGAAGCATGTGTGGCCTGGACAGTAAGCCTTTCAAATTTCCTAAGACTCCAAGGATACAGAGTATCAAAGAAAAAGGCACAGGCAGTGAAACAGAAGCTGGGCAATGGACTTTAGGGCAGGGAAGCCATATGCCAAACCCTGAAACCCCAAACGACAAAGGAACTCTGAACCTTCTTAGGCATGGCAGGGTGGTGCCGGCTGTGGGTTTATAATTATGGACTGCTCGTCAGACCCCTCTATGCTCTTATTGCCGATAGAAACAGAGATCTCCAGTGGACAAAGGAACGCACACGGGCCTTTCAGCAGCTAAAGAGTGCCCTCATGTCAGCTCCAGCTTTGGGACTTCCAGATATAAGTAAACCATTCTTTCTATTTTCCCATGAAAGACAAGGAATTGCCCTGGGAATACTGGCTCAGGACTTGGGTCCATACCAGAGGGCAGTTGCTTACTTCTCTAAGCAACTGGATGCAACAGCCAAAGGATGGCCAGGTTGCCTCAGAGCTGTGGCAGCAGTCGTGCTGAATATTCAAGAGGCACTCAAGTTTACCCTGGGACAGAAAATGACTGTGCTGGTGTCCCACACAGTGTCCGCAGTACTGGCAGTGAAGGGCAGCCACTGGCTTTCACCACAGAGGTTTTTGATGTACTAGGCCATTATGGTAGGGCAAAATGATGTAGAGATATTGGTGACTGATACTTTCAACCCAGCTTCTTTTCTCAGTGTAATCAAGGAGAAGCAGTGCACCACGATTGCCTGGAGACTACTGAAGCTACTTACTCCAGATGCCCAGACTTGAAAGACACTCCTCTGGACAATGCAGAGACCTGGTTCACTGACAGGAGCAGCTGCATTGCCAGTGGAAAGACACATGCTGGGTACAGTGACTACCTGCAGAGAGGTAATAGAGTCTGGACCCTTACCAACAGGTACCTCTGCACAGAAGGCCAAGATAAATGCACTGACCCATGCCTTCGAAATGGCAAAAGGAAAAGAAAATAAATATCTATACAGACTCGAGGTATGCATTCAGACTCATGCATGCACATGGAGCCATCTGGAAGGAGAGGGGACTGCTAACCTCACAAGGAAAGAAGAGACCATCCGGCTGCTGGAAGCACTTCAGCTGCCTGAAAAGGCATATTAAGGCACACCAGAGAGTGAGCTCAGACTTGGAGGAAGGAAATGAGCTGGTGGATGGAGAGGCAAAGAAAGCAGCAAAAGGTGAGGTAATTATGGACAGGTTTCCTTGAAGGTAAGCCAGAATATAATAATACTAATCAAAAGAGACATGCAACCACAAGGGGTGGGCTACCATTGAAAGAGAGCTGGTAATCCCTTCCCATTTTCGTGGTCACTAGTGAAGGAGGAGCACTAGAAAACACACTGGGGCCTAACTACTTAAAAGCTTTATAAAGTG
Source organism: Agelaius phoeniceus (assembly GCF_051311805.1). NCBI lineage: Eukaryota > Metazoa > Chordata > Aves > Passeriformes > Icteridae > Agelaius > Agelaius phoeniceus. Next base: position 699,331 of record NW_027509866.1, read on the forward strand.
TGGCTCCTTTCCCAAAATGACCAAGGCTGCCAGTGATACAGAGTGCATGGAAATGAAGTGTTGACTTTGAAGTAGGAGTTTCCACAGGCTTTCTAGAACACACATCTGATTGAAAGAATCGTTGTCAGGAATTTATATGCCTCTATTACTCAGGTGAACCGACAGTGTGATCCTTGCCTCCAGACTAACCCCAGGGCGAAATTCAGTCAGATTGGGAGAGGCCATGGGCCTGGACAGCAGTGGCAAATTGACTTTTCAGAACTCCCAAGGAAAGGGGGATATCGGTATTTACTGGTATTGACAGATACATTTTCAGGGTGGCCAGAAGCATTCCCCACCAGAACTGTCAAAGCTCGAGAGGTGACCAGAGTATTATCACAAGAAATAATACCATGCTTCAGAGTTCCAGCCACAATAACCTCAGATAGAGGATCACATTTCATTTCCAAAGTAGTGCAACAGATTAGTAGCCACCTGGGCATAGATTGGGAACTTCACACTCCATACCGCCCCCAGTCAAGCAGCCAGGTGGAGAAAATGAATCATTTGATTAAGCAGCAGATTGTAAGACTGGGGCAGGAAGTTAATCTACCCTGGCCCCAAGCTCTTCCACTGACACTATTACAAATTTGAACTAAACCTTGGGCTAAAGGAAAGCTGAGTCCTTTTGAAATGCTTTATAGAAGACCATATGGAATACAAGAGGGAATGTCCACCCACACTGGGGAGGTAACACTGGCCACCTACACGGTGGCTTTAAGCAAACAGCTCAGAGAAATTGAGAAACACGTGGCTGGAACTCGGAGCAGGGAGCTAGATAGACCAATACATAACATACAGTCTGGAAATTATGTATAAGTTAAGCCTCTTGCAGAAAAGACTTTGGAACCACAGTGGGAGGGACCGTTCCAAGTGCTTCTCACCACCTTCACTGCAATCAAGATCAAGGAGCAGAATGCCTGGTTCCATCACTCTCGAGTGAAGAAGGCCCCAGGAGCCCCTTGGAGAGTGACACCAGGAGACAATGAACTGAGATTAGGCTTACTCAGACAAAACGAGCATATTGCAGCCGGAAGTAGTTTGTAATTTCATTTACAGAATTGTTTTATATATAATTATAACTGGAGTCTTAGAACTAGAGAGTACCTCTATCCAAAGCGATGCTGAATGGCCTTGGTCCCAGGCTTTTAATCAGTATACTGGATCCATGGGAGAAGTTTCTGAGATAGAAGATTTAAACCTATCCACTGTAGTACTCCTCGGGGATCAGGTATATGAGGAGCAGGAGTGGCAGGAATGGGAACAGTGGACACTTCAAGGGATCAGAAGAGAAGAAATCAAGGTAGGATGCTGGGTGGTGAATGGGACAGCTCATGAGAGACCAGATGCAATTAGTGTCTCAACCTCTCCTGTATACAGGCACCAGGAAGTTTGTGATAGCCTAAGTGAATCAGACTGTTGGTGTCATTTCACCTTGATACAGCCTGTAGAAGTGACTTGCCTTTGGGCTTGTGATCAGGCTCTCATTTAAATTTAAAATAGACACCGCACTTTTTACAACAGCAGGACCTTATACAACCCAGACTGAGACTCAAATACTTCAGACTCAACCCAAACTTGAACCTGAAGTATGAAATAAGCCCCTACATAGTGAGGAATGTGGGTGAACAACAACTGTTGTTCAATTCAAAATGGTCTCTCAAACATGTTGAGTTGCTAATGCAAATTAACATCTCAAAAATCCAACCAGCCTGCTCCTCTTTCCTAAGAACATCCTTTGAGGGCTGGACAATGTGGTTACAAAGACAGGTATACCTCAGGAGCAGAATAAGAAAGGATCTAACTGGGATATTAGGAGTTTTAAATGGAATTGATTCAGAAATAATGATGAATAAGCTGGCCACTGCAGCAGGTGGCCTAACAAAATTGAAACAGCCATTACAGTCATCTCTATTGGCATTAGGAACTAGCCAGTGGCAGATTTCAAAAATACTGCCAAAGTGGGAAAAGGCCAGGGACCAAGACCACAAGTTAACAGTAGAAGCACTTAGTACAGTTCAAGATAATGTGTCTAGCTTTCAGCTGTATACAAGCACAGTTATGGATGCAGGCAGCAGCAGCTCTGATCATACGGGAAGGGGGTGAAGGTAATTTTCCAGCTGAAATTCGGAAAATTGTCTGGGATAATGCAATTGATTTTGAAAGAAAGTTTCAATCCAGGTGGACTATGGTAAATTTCACCTATGATCCTGCTTCTAATGTGGCCACTGCCTTTGTGCTAACCATACATAATGCCACTGTTTACGTTATCCATCCCGTCATTGCACTAGGATTAAATCATGAAAAAACAGTGCTCTACCCTTCAGAACATAGAGTGTGGGCATGAAAGGTGAATGAAAAGTGGCAAACAGTAAACTTAGAATCCTGCATTACTAGAGAACAACTAGGGTTCATTTGTGAAAGCAATACTATTAATGCCCAGGATGTGTGTCTAGACACTGAACAGAGTATTTGCCACTTTGAAATTCATCCAGTCACTGATCAGAAAACTGCCCTCGTATATACTGGTAAAGGTTGTGTGTGCCTGAGAACTGCCTGTGCTACTATAAAAATTGATAACAATGATGTTATTTTGTCCAGTAGAAATCATTCTAATTTCTGTATTTTTAATTTTGTTAAGATTATTGAGTGTGACTTTTTGTAGGTGGCTCCAGTGACATCCCACCAGTTGATTAAAACCAATTACAAAATGTATCACAGACTGTCATCTACTCCTATTGGAATAGACCTCACATTGGTAAAACAATTAATTAAACACCATAGAGCTACTGGAGATCTTGAAGAAAACCCAAGAAAGTGGAGAGAAAACCCTAATTACTGTCCAACATGATACAAAAGAAATAACCAGAATTCTGCAAAGTATAAAACAAAATGCAGATCATCACTGGTGGGATGTAATCTTTGTGTGGTCACCAACTGCAAATGGAATCTTTATTGAGCTTGTGTCATCCTATTGTAGTTTTGTTAATATTAGTTGGAGTAAGTTTAGGGTTCTCCTTTTTATTGTTAATTTGGAATTGGAGAATACTACAGCGAGTAGCTGTGTTAACCTCCTTATCAAACGTACATGGTAAAGCACTAAGGCACACTTATTGTAATAGGAATTTGAATTAAGTAAAATAATTTACTTATTCCTTTTAGGAAAGGGGGAAATGAGGATGAGTGGAAGATATCCAGAGTAGAAATCCATTTTGATTTAGGGGAAATGTACATCTTTGAGTTAGGTCTGTAGCTTGCTGTTTAGTCTGACTGCCTGTTCTTGCAAAGGGCCTGTGCTTGGAGGGAATGCTTCAGCTGAAGGACAAGAGATAAGGCGGGGGGGGGGGGGGGGGGCAGATAGAGCAGGGCAACCTGACCCAGGAGTTCATTCTGATAAAGAAGAATAACCAGCAATTGTCACGAGAAATAAGTGGAATGAATACATATAAACCTATTGTGAAATTGCATGCCTATGTATTTGAGAGGGCGATAAAAGGGAATCTGGAGAACCCAGAGGTACGCATGTCATTTTAGGGGAACGATTCCCAAATGTGTCCAGCGCTGTAATAAACATACTGGCTTTACAACTTTCACAAAAGCTGTGGAATTTCCTTGATTCCTCAGAACAGGATGCTGCCCTGGGCTGTGCAGCACATTGGGCATGGATCAGCCCCTGCTCTGCTGCTCCTTCCCGTCTGGCCCAGGGCCCTTGCAGAGCCCCAGCCATGCTGTTTGCCCCCAGCCTGCCCACGGCCAGCCTGGGGCTGCTGACGGGGGTTTCTGTGCTGAGCATTGGCCTGGCCGTGTTCTTGAGAGAGCCTGGGCAAGGAGCCTGGAGCCCCCAGGGCCTGGCCTGAGGCGTCAGCGCTGCCCCAGCAGTGCCCATGGCCTGTCCCTGCTGCAGCCCCGGCACTGCCACCCCCAGGGCTGTGCCCGGCCCCGAGAGCACTCAGGCCCTGCAGCAACACCAGGGCCACCAGGGCAGCGGGGCAGGGCCACGGCAGCAGCACTGGCAACACCAAGTGCTGCTGCTGCTGCTGCTGCTGCTGGGCACAGCTGCTGGGCCAGCACTGATCTGCCCCAGCTCTGCACACAGACATTGCTGCTGCAGCTCCAGAGAAGGCAACAAAAGGGCATCTCTGCAGAAAACTCTGCTGGGAGATCCTTTAGTTCCTTTAATGCCACCGAGAGTGCAGCCCTTCATTGACACAGTGTGTGGCCCCAGGGAAGGTGGAGAGAAACAAAATGAGAAATGGCACAAACAATGACATTTCTTTGTGGACAATAGAAAAAATTAGAACAAAGGTAAAAAAACTCTAAAATGAAATCAAGAAGAAGTATCAAATATGACTTTTATTACACGTGATTTGCAAACACTGGCCAGCAGTTTAATGCTTCTGAAATTTTCCAGTGATCAGTCTCCTCACTGAATCCTTGAGCTCCTGGTTCCTCAGGCTGTAGATGAGGGGGTTCAGGGCTGGAGGCACCACCGAGTACAGAAATGACACCACCAGATCCAGGGATGGAGAGGTGATGGAGGGGGGCTTCAGGTGAGCAAACACGACAGTGCTGACAAACAAGGAGACCACGACCAGGTGAGGGAGGCAGGTGGAAAAGGCTTTGTGCCGTCCCTGCTCAGAGGGGATCCTCAGCACAGCCCTGAAGATCTGCACATAGGAGAAAACAATGAACACAAAACAGCCAAATACCAAAGACACACTGACAGCAATGAGCCCCACTTCCCTGAGCTGGGATTTGGAGCAGGAGAGCTTGAGGATCTGTGGGATTTCACAGAAGAACTGGCCCAGGGCATTGCCATGGCACAGGGGCAGGGAAAATGTATTGGCCGTGTGCAGCAGTGAATAGAGAAAGGCACTGGCCCAGGCAGCTGCTGCCATGTGGGCACAAGCTCTGCTGCCCAGGAGGGTCTCGTAGTGCAGGGGTTTGCAGATGGACACGTAGCGGTCGTAGCACATGATGGTCAGGAGGAAATACTCTGATCCAAGGAAGAAGATTAGAAGAAATACTTGGGCAGCACATCCAGTGTAGGAGATGTTGCTGGTGTCCCAGAGGGAATTGTGCATGGCTTTGGGGACAGTGGTGCAGATGGAGCCCAGGTCAGCGAGGGCCAGGTTGAGCAGGAAGAAGAACATGGGCGTGTGCAGGTGGTGGCCGCAGGCTACGGCGCTGATGATGAGGCAGTTGCCCAGGAGGGCAGCCAGGGAGATGCCCAGCAAGAGGCAGAAGTGCAGGAGCTGCAGCTGCCGCGTGTCTGCCAATGCCAGCAGGAGGAAATGCCTGATGGAGCTGCTGTTCGACATTTGCTGGGGCTGCACATAGGGATCTGTAAAAAAAGTAATCATGGAATAGTTGGGTTTGGAGAGGACTTGAAATATCCCAGCACATCCTGCGGGCACTTTCCCCCTACTGCCTGCCCAGGGCTCTGCTGCCTGGAGCTGTCCCTGCCAGCAGCTGCTTCCCTGTGCCCAGGGCTGGGCCCTGCCAGTGCTGCCAGAGGCCAGCCCAGCCCTGGGGGCTCAGCTCTGCCCTGCAGAGCCCTCCCAGCTCAGGCACTGCCCAGGGGCAGCTCTGGCTCGGCAGGCTCTGATGGCAACATCAGAGCAACCCTGAGGAGGCTGGAAAAGCAACACTGATGCTGCCCTAAGGGACCCTGTGCTCATCTCAGTAACTGCCCAGTTTATTCAGATGTAATAGAAATGTTTTTTATTTTTTACTGCCTGAAATCAGAGATTAATATCTATGTGCTATTTCACATCCAGGCAACCCAGAGCAGTAGATTAAAAAAGCAGGATTTCCCCTTTTATGCAGCCCCTGCCTCGCTGTGCTCCCTGTATCATCTATTTGGAAATGTTCTGAACCTAAATGCCATGCTGGGAGCAATCCGGAACAATGGAGCATCCTCCCCACACAAGGAGAACACTTCCAAGCCTCACCAGCTGTCTCCTGCCACCCAGATCTTGTTCCCCAGCGCTGGGAGCAGCTGCCAGGGCTGGCTGAGAGCTGTCCCTGGCAGGCAGCAGAGTCCCTGCCCAGCACAGCACCCTGGGCTGCAGGACCCTGCTCTGCAGGACAGCCCTGGGCACCCCTGGCTGCTCTGCACAAGAGACAAGCAGAGAATGTACTCACAGGCTCTGCAGGCATTGGCATGTTCCAGCTTGAGGAGATGGCTCCAGGAGCTGCAGCTGCATTGTCCTGCAGCCAGAGGTTCCTGTGCCAAGGGCTGGCAGGGATTGTGCCCCAGGCACTTCTCAGCCCCTTCCCAGCCCTGACTGATTGAAGCTCTCTGTGCCTCTGGGCTGTGCCCAGGCTGGCTGCAGGCAGTGCCCCAGCCCTGCTGGGCTGGCACAAGAGCTGCTCATCCAGAGAAATGTACTTTTGAAGCTCTTCTTGGAGACCAGGAGCTGCCTCTGGGCCAGGAGCCCAGCCCAGCTCAGCAGCACAGACACAGCACAAGGACTTTAATCAGCCTCTGGGCCTTTGTGCTCAGGCCCTGAACATCAGTCCCTGAGAGGGAGCTGAAGAAACCTCTCCAGAACTCCACGGCAGAATCCAGCTCCAAAGTTTCTTGGACTTTTAATGGGTCCCAGTGAGGGACACGACTGAGCAAGTGTCCCCAGGCCCCAGGCAGAGCAGAGAACTGCAGGCAGTGATGACAGGGGGGGACAAAGAGAAGCCAAGTCTTGGTGCCCTGGGGCACAGCAGGGTCTGTGCCACCAAGGGCTGGGAGGAGACACCTTGTGCTGAGGCCCTGGGGCCTCCTGGCACAGCCCCAGCCAGGCTGGGCACTGTCAGCCCCTTGTGCTGCCCTCAGCATCCCCCCCTAGCCCACATCCCAGTGGCCTCAAGGATCTGCTGCAAGGAATCCCTGGGGAGCCTTGCTCAGCAATGGCCCTGGGGGCTCCTTCATGTTCCCTGCAGGGATTGCAGGATTTTCAAAGGACTTGGGGTTTGGCTTTTGCCATGGACTCTCTGAGAGGTTCCTGCAATCATGGCCTCCAATTATCTGCTGTAATTAGTCCCTGGAGAGGCTTTGTCAGTAACAACACTCAGTGGGGCTCATTAATGCTTCAAGGTACTCAGTTATTTTAAGGTATTTTTTGTTTCCCTTTTCATACAAACTCTATGGGAGTTTTGTGCAATCATGGCCCCAGTTATCTGCTTTAATGAGTCCCTTGAGAACTTTGTACTGACACTTAGTGGAGCTCATTAATACTTTGAGATACTCAAGGTTCTTGAGGTACTTTGGATTTTCCTTTCCACATTGAGACTCTGAGAGGTTTTTGGTCAATCCTGGCCTCCAATTGTCTCCTCCAAGGAGTCCATGAGGAGCCTGTGTTGGGGATGGACCTCACTGAGACCCATTAATGCTCTGAGACACTTTGGAGTTTTCTTCTGACTTTGACTTCTGGAAAGGTTTGTGCAGTCTCCTCTCAGGCCCTGAGGTTCAAGGGCTCAGCTCCAAAGGCACCACAGGGCTCATCAGGCTGCAGCAAGTCCTGACAAACCATGGCTCTGCCTTGATTTCCCTCTGCTCTAGTGCAGTTCACCAGGAAGGTTTCTGTAGTGGTTTGGTGCACTAATATGAGATTTCTCAGCCAATGCATCAGTGTTGTGGGTTCACAGTTGGCTAATTACCAGTGCAGTCATTAGAATATACTCACTCATTTCCTGCTGTGTGGCAGGATTAGGATAAAGGCAAAGTAGGCTTAAAACTTTAGAAGGTTATAAAGAAAAGTTTATTAATAGTAACTAAAAGAAACAGTAGTAAGAAACTGAAGAAAACTTACGTCTACCTACAACCTTTTCTTACTTACTGAGAACATAAGGGGCCAAACTTGATTTTGCAGTCAGTTTACCACATCTAGAATGGTCTTTCTTCAGTTCCCTTAGAGAGAGGAGTCTGTCTTTCATGCTATGGAGACTTCTCCATAAGAAAACAGTTCTCTCATGGCTCTTAATTTCCACGAACAGCAGCCACCTAGAAAATCTGCAATAGTGAAGTCACTCCCATTTTTTCACAGCTTTTCCCACAGCTGTGTTTATGGGCAATATCAACTTATGTGTTATTAGTTTAAAGATGAGCTGTTGAAGAGCAGAGGTTCTCTTCTGAAATCTGCTTCTGAAATCATCTTCATCTCTGGGAACAGAGGTCTTCTCTCACTGAGGGCACAGGATCTCATCACTCTGCTCTCTTTCAATGTTCATACTTCTAATGGGATTACAGCTACCCCAACATTTGCTTACTTTAGCACTGAGACCTTTGCTGAACAAGCCATCTCCCCATACTTTTCAATGGATTATGGAAAAAGAGAGGCTGATGTATCAATTACATCCTTCTCCATAGCTTTACAAGAGGATTTCAGCCCCAAGATCAAGGCATCTCCTCATCCCTTCCATCTGGGACTCAACTTCCTCTTCAGTGACCTCGGTGTCTTGATGTTGCTCCTCTGTGTGCCTGCACTTTGTCCTTTTCTCTCACTGGAGGGAGGATGGAAGCACTGAAAGAGTTCATATCTCACCCGGGGCCTGCAGATGGTTCCGTGCCCCCGGCCGGGCTCGGTGCTTGCGGCCGGAGCTGTTTTACGATGGAGGTTTCTGCAGCGGCTGCGCTGGGGCTGTGTCAGGATGGGCCGCGCTGGGGCAGGGCCAGGATCTCAGCAGCCAGGCCAGAGCACAGTAGCAGCACGGCCGGGGGCCGATGGCTTCTCCTGCCCCTGCCCGGGGCTTGCGGCTGAAGCCCAAGGGTGGCAGAATCTTGGCCGAGCCGGCCCGGCCCGGGGCTGCTCCTGGGGCCCGGCGGATCCTGGCTGGGCCCAGGCTGGCGGCGGGGCAGGGCTCAGCAGGGCCCAGATGTTCCCAACTGCAGCCATGGCCCGGCCCGGCCTCGGCCCCGCGGCCTCCCCTGCCCTGCCCGGCAGCCGATGGGGCCTGGCAGGGTCCCTGGGAAGGGGCCCGGCCCCACGGCAGGAGCCGCCTGGCCCAGCCTGGCTGAGACGGGGCCGGGTCAGCCTTGTTACCTCTGTGCCAGCCAGAAGGGAAAGAGACCCTCCCAGGCTTTCTCATCTTTAACATGTGTCTTCACAGAGGCGTGTACAGTTTCCCTAGTGGTTTAACAGATTGTCAATTCTCAAAGTTAATTACTGATTGGTTTTTTTGTCAGACATGGAGGAAACTGCTAGCAGCTTCTCTTAGAACATCACTTCCATGATGCCAAACCCTCACAACAGCACAGAGCACAGAGTTCCTTTGTCCATAAGTAGTAGTCATGTGCCCAAGTCCTCAAAAACTCTTATTGGGAGATCTCTGGGCCCTTTCCAAGGTTTTTTCAACTGAAAGCATTCAACTCAGAGTCTAAGAAAATCACCAGAAGACGTGGCCAGCCTGACCTGTCTGTCCGTGCTACTTTTTTCTGGGAGCAATCTTTGGATATATGGAATTTGGGAAGCCAAATTCTAATTTTGGCCATGGACCATGGACATGAAGGTTGGTTCTTTTCCATAGGAAGGAAGGAACAGAGCCCCAGTGTTTGCCAGGCAGAAGAGAGTGACCACCAGAGGACAAGGCCAGCCAGAAGTGGCAGGTTTTTTTTCTGAGAGAAACCCTTGCATATAGGAAAATTTTTAGAGAGAATACCAATTTTGGCAATGGACATTTAAAAAGAGGGAGGAAGGAAAGCACGGAGCCCCAGTGTTCCAGGAGCTGATGAGAGGCAACCCTTGACATCCCAACATCAGCCAGACCTGTCAGGGGACCCCTGGGAGGCCAAACCAGCCAGGCCTGTTCCATGTACCCTCAGTTCCATGGGGCCCCACAGTGTCCCAATGGTCCCTTGCTTCCCTGAGGCCCTGAGGTGTCATAATGCCCCCTTGGTGACACCAGGCCCTGAAGGGTCCCAATGGTCTCCATGGTTCCATCAGGCCCCACAGAGCCATAATGGTCTCTGGGTTCCATGAAGCCCCGCTGTGTCACCACGGCTCCTTGGTTCCATGGGCTCCAGTGGTGCCACAAGGATCCCCTTGGTTCCATGAGGTCCCCACAGTGTCCCAGTGATCTCCATGGGAAGGGAAGGACCCAACCCCAGTGTTGCAGGGGCAGCCAGCAGAGGCCAAGGCCAGCCAGGCTTGATGGTACTGGCAGATTGTGCCTGGGAGCAACCCTTGGATATCCAGAATTTTGGAGGTGGAATCCCAATTTCAGACATGGACACCTGGAGGATAAGGATGCTTGTTTTCCATTGGAAAGAAAGCACGGAACACTGATTCAACAGTGACATTTAGGGATCTGTGGGAAGCATTGGGGATCGTTTCTGCACCTCGTGACCCAACAAGAGCTTCTCTAATAAACTTTGCCTGAAGCTCCCACTGTGCCCATCACAGGAACCCATGTGAGTGTCTGGGACATCCCGGCTCTTTGGCAGCCTGGGGACTCCAGGGATGTCACCATGGAATGGCTGTGACTGCCTCTGACCCCAGGGCTCTTTACCATCCCAGAAACGCCTGAGAGGTCTCCATGGAGCCCCTGTCTCTGCGTGTGACATTCCAGCTCTTGAACCGCCTGGAGACTCTTGGAAAGTGCCCATGGAACCCCTCTGAGGGCCTGTGACAAATCTGATCCTTAGCAGGCAACCATCACCAGTTCACTGCTGCTATGGGCAGTTTCCATGGCAACCATCACCAGTCCACTGTTGCTATGGTCAGTTTCCATAGCAACCATCACCAGCCCCCTGTTCCTATGCTCAGTCCCTTGGCAGCTCCATGGAGACCCCATGCCAGTGGTGGTTGCCATGGCTACCAGGGCTGGCACCAGCTGGGATGCTCGGTTTTCCACGGGCCGGGCTTCAGGAATGGGATTCCCCAATTTCCTGCTCCCGCTAAAACCGCGCTGCCCTCGCTGCCCTCCCGCCTCCCATGGAAAGCACAAAAGGCAAAGATAAGGCAAAGATAAGGCAAAGCCGGGCTGGGATAAGAACAATTTATTGGGAACAGCAACGAGATAAAGAACAAACAGGAACAGAAACAATATTGATAACAGAAGGGATAAGTAAAACTATTTACAGAAAAAACTACAACATCAACAACTAGTTCTTCCTGGCAATGTATTTCCTCCTGTCTGGAAAGGACACCCTTCTCCTCAGGGAGAGAGAGAGAGAGAGTCCCTTTCCTGCCCCTGGCAATGAACTGAGGTGGGAGTGAATGTAATGACAGGGCCATGGCCAGACCCTCATGTTCTCCAACCCCACATCAGGTCATTGGCAGGGGCAACAAAAGGTACAGGTGTCTTCCCAGCATGGATCACAGGGAACATGGATCACCAGGGCTCTTCCCAGCATGGGGTCTCCAATGGGGGATAAAGCTGGAGCGGTGCATGAAGCTTTTCCTGCAGCTGGGGCATGTGCAGGGCTTCTTTTACTGATGCCTCTGTTGGTGTCTTGTGAAATGAGAGCTGCTGGTGAAGCTCTTCCCACACTGGGGACACTTGTAGGGCCTCTGCCCAGTGTGGATCCACCGGTGGGTGACGAGAGGACTCGTAGGGCCTCTCCCTCTCCCTAGCGTGGATCATCTGGTGGCTGATCAGGGTGCTGCTCCACCTGAAGCTCTTCCCACACTCCAAGCACTTGTGGGGCTTCTCCCCATCGTGAAGCTGCTCATGGACCACCAGCTCTGAGCTCTGGCTGAAGCTCTGTCCACCTTCCTGGCTCAGGGCGGGTCTTTCCTCCTCAGAGCACCCTGGGCTGGGTTTTGAGCCCCTCTTCTTGCAGAATCTCTGGGGATTTTCCTCCCCATTGGATTCCTGTGCCCTGGAGTCACTCAAAATGGCCTCTTCCATGAGTTTCTGCTATGGGGATTTCTCCTCTCTGGTCTCCATCCTCAGTTTCTTCCCGGGGGAGGAAGGACAAGGAGAGGATGGGATTTGCCTCCGTGCCAGAGGGAAGGGGAAGGAGATCCCCCAGTGCATCCCCGGCAGGACGGGGTTGGCAGCAGGGTTGTCCTGCAGCCGGGGGCTGTGCTGGGCTGGGAGATGGAGCAGGAGAGAGGGGGAAAGGGGCACTGACTTCCTCCTCACCTTCCTGCATGTCCCAGGGCTCCTTCCTCTTCCTTGCAGCCTCCTCCTCCGTCTGGCAAAGGTTTGGGAATGGGAAATCCTGTTTTGGGAGAAAAGCAAGGGATGAGTGCATTGAATTTTGTACTGGTTTCAAGGCAAACCTGGGGGAGAGTCTAAACCAGAATTACAATTTCATAAGAAAAGAAGATCAAGGCAATGATACAGAAACACTGCCTTAAACTGACAGAGTCAGGATATAACCTGACACCCTGTTGCTCAGGGTGGTGGCAGCAGTCCCATTAAATGGTGGCTGCAGTCCTGTGGGAGTGATGAACGTGATTCTGTCAGAGCAGTGATCCTGTAGAAGGGTCTGGTCTTCCTCTGGAGGTCCAGGGTTGGTTCTGGAGCTCTTGTCCTCTGGGAATCCAGTAGGCAAGCTGCTCCTGGTGTTGCACGGCTCAGCTTATATGCAGGTAGGAATGCTTGGATCCTCCCCCTGGGCGGAGCATCCCACAATGGGAGGATGGAATTTGATCAGTCCTGCAGTGACACTCAATGGCCCATTGCCAGAAGATATCTCCCCTGGAGGGCGTTATCAGGGCTGAGTCATGGAAGAGATCAAGAACACTGCCCCACCTGTTTCTAGCAGTTGATGAAGATGGGCATTGAAAACATGCATTTGGTTCCATCTTACACTGCAGCCTGAAACAGTGGGGGAATCCCTGCTCAGGGGGTGAACACCACCCCCCTTACCCAAACTGGCTCAGGTGTGAAACCCCCACCCTGGGAAGGCCACACACACAGGGGACAATGGCACACTTGCCCTGCCCCAGGGGAGGGGAACTGCCGTTCAGAGCAGGAGCTAGTGTCGGCGGGGACCCAAACCAGTCTCTGTAACTCCTGTTTCTTTCACGGGCTATGCTAGCCTGCTGGGCAGCTCTTTCCTCCACCTGGTATTTCAAGAATTCAGCATGCACGACTTGCCATAAATTTCCCAACTTTCTCGCGGCTTTTTCAGCATCTATGACTGCCTGCCACAACTAATCCCCAAATATACGGCACTCTGATAACCTATGCCCTGTGCGAGGAGTCCGAAAAGTCTTTGAGCATACCCATGAGCTAACAACCCATGAAGCTTCTTTTGCAACTCTATACTCTTAACTTTACGCTTTTATAAAAAGCTAGGAAATAAATTATATGCTGCTTGCCTTTCTTTATCCATGTTGAAGATAACAGCGTGCTTCTTGCAGCTCTTTTCAGTCTCCGGCAGCACGTATCAGCCGGGCCCCCCTCTGGGGTCACCCGGGGCCGGCACCTTCCCTTTTTCAGTGGTGCTTTTGCCGTCCTCAGCTGCGATAGGACCCGAACTCCGCTCACACCGCCGACCGTGGCTAGTCCCGATGTCCGGGGTCACCATTTGTCATGAACGGCGGGAGAAATGTGACACACCATATGTGTGAATAGCAAATCCCCAAGTTTATTGAAAACCCACACATATTTATATTGGTGTTAATGAAGCTTATACATATTGCAAAAGCTGAGCTCATTATTGGTTAAAGCACACTTAGATCAACCACACCTACTTCTATCTTCTAACAATTATTTTGCTTCTATGTTTGCATTCTTCTAACTTCTCTACCTAAGATAACTACATTTTCTGGCAAGCAATTTTCTCCCCCGTCTTCCCGTTTCAGAGAAGGTCACTGTGACCTTTGTCAGTGATTGGACACTGGTTGCTCAGTTCCCAGCTTGTTTCTCCTATCCTTATCCATCGGTATCACATCGAAATGTCCTTTCTCAGCTAACCAATTATCCAAAAAGCTCTCTACATCAGGGGCTCTACCTCCTGGGGACAGAATACCATCAGGAGCCCTTGATAACTTTAAAAATAGATCCCCAGGAGGAAGAATTTGAATTCTTAGTAGACAAAGGGTCTGAAAGAACTTGTGTTTGTAGAATCCCAAAGGGGTGCAAAAAGGGTCAAGATACCATGCAGGTAGTAGGTGCAAAACAGGAGGGGTTCAAGGTCTCAGTTATAAAGGAAGTAAAGTTTGAAGGGGCAAAAGTAGGAATTGGAGATGTTCTATTAGTTCAAGAAGCAGGATGCAATCTATTAGACTGAGATTTACAAGTGCAGTTAAGCATTCGAGTACTCCCAGAGGAAGGAAAAATGATGGTTAAACTTCTCAAATTAGGGGAAGAGGATGAGGGCAAAATTCATGAGATGGTGTGGGCAAAACCAAAAGATTGAGGCAAATTGAACATGAAACCTATAGTAATGAAATTAATTGATGACAGCTATCCAGTCCAGGTACGACAATATCCACTTTCCCTGGAGGAGAGACGAGGACTGCAGCCACTGATCCAGGACCTACTTGAGGACAGGACCTTAGAACCATGTATGTCCCCCCATAATACACCCATATTACCAGTAAAGAAGTCAGATGGGACTTACAGGCTTGTCCAAGATTTGAGAGAAGTGAACAAAAGAGCAGTGAATCGGTACCCAGTAGTGCTTAACCCCTCAACACGACTGAGTAATGTCCCCCCAGCACACCACTGGTTTATTGTCATACACCTAAAAGATATTTTTTGGGCATGTCCACTGGCAGGGGAAAGTAGGGATATATTTACTTTTGAATGGGAGGACCCTGATTCCGGTAGGAAGCAACAGCTTTAGTGGACTGGGTTACCCCAAGGGTTTTCCGAATGCCCAAACCTCTTCAGTCAAACCCTAGGAGAAGTAACACAACTCTTCTCCATCAAACCTGAGATGAAGCTCATCCAATATGTAAATTATTTGCTTTTCTCAGGACAGGAAGAAAAAGAAGTTTGGGAATCTACCATAGTGTTGTTAAATTTTCTGGGGGACCAAGGACTTCGGGTATCAAAAGGGAAACTTGATTTTGTAGAAAGGGAAGTGAAATACCTAAGACGTGATTTGTCAAGGGAGCTGGCAGCTGAACCCTGAGAGAATTACAGGGATTGTTTCACTCCCATGGCCAAAAACTAGGAGGGAAGTCAGAAGGTTTTTAGGCCTGTTGGGATATTGCAGGCTATGGATTGAAGGATACATGCAGGCCATCCAGTTCTTGTATGAAAAGTTAGCAGAAGAAGAGATTAGGTGGGAAAAAGACGATGAACAAAAGTTTGAAGCTTTAAAGCAAAAATCAGTCGGTGCATTGGCACAGAGTCTTCCTGCATTAGACAAACCCTTCTATTGTTTGTGGATCTAGAAAAAGGGGTAGCACATGGAGTGTTAGCCCAGGACTGGGGAGGATCCAGGAAACCAGTGGCCTATTTATCAAAACTGCCAGACCCTGTCAGCCGGAGGTGGCCAACCTGCATTCAGGCTGTGGCAGTGACTGCCCTACTCATAGCAGAAAGCAAAAAATTAACCTTTTGGGGGAAAATTGAATATATATATCCCAAACTCAGTAAGGAGTATCCTGAGCCAAAATGCTGAGAAATGGCTCACTGATTCCCAAGTGCTAAAGTATGAAGCCATCTTAAGAGATAATGGTTTAGAGCTGATCATGAGTAACCAACTCAACCCTGCCCAGTTTTTGTATGGAGAACCAAGTGAGGAACTAATACATAATTGCCTAGAGGTTATAAACTATCAAACTAAAGGAAGAGAGGACCTAACAGATCAACCACTCCAAGGTGGAAAACCACTGTAGATCGATGGATCTTCACGGGTAATAAAGGGGCACAGGGTATCGGGGTACACTACAGTGCATGAAGGGTTAGTGGCCATAGAAAAGGGAAAGTTACCTTCCAACTGGTCAGCCCAAGGTGTGAGTTGTATGCCCTAAAGCGAGCTCTGGAAATATTAGCGTGGAAAAGGGGAAAAAATATATACAGACCAAAAATACGCTTTTGGAGTGGTGCATACCTTTGGAAAAATTGGGAGGAGAGGGAACTATTCACTTCAAAGGGAAAGGGACTGATTCATGAAAAAATTGTATTAGAAGAGTTAGAAACCTTACAATTACCAGAGGAAGTAGTGGTGGTATATGTTGAAGGACATCAAAAAGGGGACCAAGGGAACAATTTAGACAGTTTAGAAGCTAAAAATGCAACTGAATCAGGGACAGAAAAACTAATAATAGTATTAACCCCCATGAGAAAAATGCAAAAAGTCCCTGTATTCAGTGGGACAGAAGAGGAAGAACTCCTTAAAATAGGAGCCAAGAAAGATAACAAAGGGAAATGAGCAGATGGAAGGAAATAATAATAAACCCTTTGCCAGGAAAATGCTAGAATGCATACATGGAACAACACATTGGGGTACACAAGCGCTAACTGATCAATTTCTAAGGAATTGGGGATGCACAGGAATTTTCAGAATTGCTAAGCAAGTAACTGAACAGTGTGTGGTATGTCAACAAGTGAATAAGAAAATCATGAGGAAAACACCCAGGGGAGGGCAAGAACTGGCCTTATGACCCTTCCAAAACATCCAAGGAGACTTTACTGAGCTTCCCCAGGTACAATGGTGGAAGTTTTTGCCAGTGATAGTAGATCACGTGACTCATTGGGTAGAGGTGGTACCCACTGTGAAAGCCAATGCCAATGTTGTGAGTAAAACACTTCTAGAATCAATTATTCCCCAATATGGGATGGCAAACAGGATTGATTCAGACTGGGGAACTCATTTAACATTGAAGATATTACAGAAAGTTGTTCAGGCCCTG
Source organism: Agelaius phoeniceus (assembly GCF_051311805.1). NCBI lineage: Eukaryota > Metazoa > Chordata > Aves > Passeriformes > Icteridae > Agelaius > Agelaius phoeniceus. Next base: position 716,133 of record NW_027509866.1, read on the forward strand.
GGAGTAAAATGGGAATTAAACACCCAATGGCATCCACAGAGTTCTGGTCATGTAGAGAGGATGAATGAAACTCTTAAAAGAGCTCTAGTTAAGCTAATGATTGAAACCTGAATGTCATGGATAAAATGTCTCCTTTTGGCCTTATTAAGAATTAGAACCCAACCCCAGTCAGATCTGGGGGTGTCACCCTATGAAATGATGTCTGGGTTTCCCTTCCTGACCTCACCCCAGAAGGCTGCCACCTATGAGGAAGGGGAAGCCAATGCCAAGAAATAAGTGATGTCTATAGCACAAACCTTAGAAGGGCTAAGACATAAAGGGGCAATTCCTCAAACTACCACCCTGGATTTCAGAATCCATAATATTAATCCCAGGGATTGGGTGATGATTAAGTCATGGAGAGATCAGCCTCTAACTCCTCAGTGGGAAGGTCCCTTTCAGGCACTGCTCAGCACCGAATTGGCCGTGCGAGCTGCAGAGCGGGGATGGACTCATGGCAACAGAGACAAAGGCCCAGGAGAAGAACCCAAAGAGTGGACTGTAACATCCAGGCTGGGTGAAACAAGATTGACTCTCAAGCAGAGACTGAGAGACAACCAGAAAAACACCAAGATGCTCAAAAAGTAGAGTCAAGCTTCCACCAGCCAGCTCAAGATCTGTCTTCCTGTTTTCATGGGTGAGAATTACCAGCATCTGTTGAGGAGAAGTACACAACAGACTGTAAAAGGTAATGGGACAGCTTCTTTAAGAAAATAAGACAAAGGAAGGAAGGCAAGACCGGGTTGGCCCCTTTGTTTGCTACCAAGAAGGCTCCATAGCCCTGCTGTGGGTAGCAACCCCATAGGCATGGTCAGGTAGGGACAAAAGGCCAGACCAGACATCTATAATTCCTCAGTTGTCTTTTAATTCAACAGGGACTGGAGGGCAGGACCGAGTTGGCCTCTGTGCTCACCCCTAAGATGCACCAACTATGGGTAGCAGCCACACAGGCACGGTAGATGGGAGTCAAAGCCACACTGGACCTCTGGGATGCCCTTTTGTCCATTCCAAATAAGTGTGTCTAAGGGAAACCTGAGATTTTTTTTTCTCCCGTTCCCACTGTCCTTGCCCACATCAACAGATGCTGGTATGAATCATTCAAGAGACAGGGAAATTTTTTCACCTAATTGTTCAAGCAAAATGACTTATAGAAAAAGAAAAGGGGGGCTTGTTATAGATGAGTAATCCCATGGTTGACTCTCACAACTAAGGGGTGAATATTAAATATATGTGTAGAGAAGTTTGGTGGATGTACAGTTATCCTTCCCCTCCCCCTTGCATTGCTAACACAAGATGGCCTCAGTAGTTGGGGCATTTGGGAGGGTTGGCTTGTTCCTATGGCAGCACCTGACCTCCAATCAAGGTGTGAGACAGTGATCTCCACCACTGGACAGTGAAGAAGGAGTCGATTGACAAGACTTTGGGAGGGGCTAGAGGTGTAAAAGACAGAACATCCACTTTGTAGATGACCACACAGTGACTGAATCCTTTGCTTCTGATTCTGTATTCTTTTCTTTATTCAGTCTTCTGTTGTATTTTGATAAGGTCCTAATAAAGCATTTAAACTTTTAAAGGTAAAAATTATTTCTCACTTGGGGTTGGGGAATGTGGGGCAAGGTTGTCCACACTGGGTCACCTCTCAAGGTACAACTTCACTGACCTGGCCAGACCTCCTTAGGAGAGACCCTGGATCAATATCAATCACAGAATGCTGCAATCAGCTCTTTGATAATATGAACAGCAATAAAGGCACCCTTTAAGATAGGAATACATAGTTCTTAGAAGCTCTTTGAAATATTGTTCCATAACTGTAAAAGGAAATCTTCCTGAGGAGCTGCTCCAGAGCAGAGGGAAATCAAGGCAGAGCCATGGTTTGTCAGGACTTGCTGCATCCTAATGAGCCCCGTGGTGCATTTGGAGCTGAGCCCTGGAACTTCAGGGCCTGAGAGGAGATTACACAAACCTTTCCACAAGTCAAAGCCAGAAGAAAACCCCAAAGTGTCTCAAAGCAAGACTGGGCCCCACTGAGATCAACACAGGCTCCTCATGGACTCCTTGGAGGGGAGAACTGGAGGCCAGGATTGCACAAAAACCTCTCAAAGACTCAGACTGGAAAGGAACATCCAGAGTACCTTAAAAGCCTTGAGTATCTCAAAGTATTAATGAGCCCCACTGAGTGTCAGTACAAAGCTCTCCAGGGACTCATTAAAGCAGATAATTGGGGCCATGATTGCACAAACCTCTCACAGAGTCTGTATCAAAAGGAAAAAACCAAATACCTTAAAATAACTGAAGTATCTTGAAGCATTAATGACCTCAATGATTGTCATTACTGATTAAGGCTCTCAAGGGACTAATTAAAGCAGATAATTGGATGCTGTGACTGCACAATCCTTCTCATAGAGTCTGTGGCAAAAGGTAAGCACCAAGTAGCTTAAAAAATTGAAGTACCCTGAAGCATTAATGAGCCCACTGAGTGTTGTTACTGACAAAGCCTCTCCAGGGACTAATTACAGCAGATAATTGGAGGCCATGATTGCACAAACCTCTCAGAGAGTCCAAGGCAAAAGCCAAAGCCAAAGTCCTTTGAAAAACCTGCAGTCCCTGCAGGGAGCATGAAGGAGCCCCCAGGGCCATTGCTGAGCAAGGCTCCCCAGGGACTCCTTGCAGCAGATCCTTGAGGCCACTGGGATGTGGGCTAGGGGGGGATGCTGAGGGCAGCACAAGGGGCTGACAGTGCCCAGCCTGGCTGGGGCTGTGCCAGGAGGCCCCAGGGCCTCAGCACAAGGTGTCTCCTCCCAGCCCTTGCTGGCACAGACCCTGCTGTGCCCCAGGGCACCAAGACTTGGCTTCTCTTTGTCCCCACCTGTCAGCACTGCCTGCAGTTCTCTGCTCTGCCTGGGGCCTGGGGACACTTGCTCAGTCGTGTCCCTCACTGGGACCCATTAAAAGTCCAAGAAAGTTTGGAGTTGGATTCTGCCTTGGAGTTCTGGAGAGGTTTCTTCAGCTCCCTCTCAGGGACTGATGTCCAGGGCCTGAGCACAAAGGCCCAGAGGCTGATTAAAGTCCTTGTGCTGTGTCTGTGCTGCTGAGCTGGGCTGGGCTCCTGGCACAGAGGCAGCTCCTGCTCACCAAGAAGAGCTTCAAAAGCACATTTCTCTGGATGAGCAGCTCTTGTGGCAGCCCAGCAGGGCTGGGGCACTGCCTGCAGCCAGCCCGGGCACAGCACAGAGGCACAGAGGGGTTAAAGTCAGCCTGGGCTGGGAGCACAGGGCAGAGCTCACTCAGGGCTCACTAGAGCAGAAATCCCAGGTTTGAAACAGTCATTCCCTGGCTGTGGGAAGAGAAACCGCAGTTCCTGCAGGGATCTCCTGGAGCTGGCACAGCCCAGAGCTTTTAGGACCTTTCAGGAGGACTCTCAGGGCTGCTCCAGGGCAGGGCTGTGGCCCTAGGGCAGGGCTGGCTTTCCCTGCTGCCCCAGCCCAGGCACAGCCCAAGGCAGCTCCTGTTGCCAGGCTCTGCTGCAGGGCTGAGCAGCCGGGGCTGCAGCCAGGGGTGCCCAGGGCTGTCCTGCAGAGCAGGGTCCTGCAGCCCAGGGCGCTGTGCTGGGGCAGGGACTCTGCTGCCTGCCAGGGACAGCTCTCAGCCAGCCCTGGCAGCTGCTCCCAGCACTGGGGAGAAGCTCTGGGGGGAAGGAGCCGCCCTGAGCAGGGCAGGGGCTGCTGCTGAGAGGGGCTGGGTGGGGCAGGGCTGCTCCCAGCTCCAGACCAGCCTGGGCACAGCTGCGGAGGGCACTTCCCAAAGAAGGTAAGCCTGGGATTGATGGAAAGATCAGGAGCTTTCCTGAGAGTGTTTTTAATTTCATTCTTGTAGAAGGATGGGAAAGTTGGGGTGATGACAAAAAGATTTTTGCATTTAACACATTTTTCATATATTCATAGCTCTGTAACTTATTATTATATAGTTATAAATCTACAATCCTTACCTAACACTACTAAATTCCTAATTAACTATAATAAACTAATATTACATACTTATATAATTATAATAATTAACTCTAGTACGTTTCCTAACCTTTCTGTGAGATTTTAGAACAATAAGCTCACTGTCTAAATACCTTCCTGAAATACTGTCTTATCAGGAAGAGAACCTACAAAAACATTTTTTAATTGACCAGAATGTGAGCAGTCATAACAAAAATTTTTGGCAAAGAAGCCTTTGGACCTATTCCAACAGGTTGAGCAGGGGGTGTGTAACCAGGGACACTGAATCTCCTATTGGATGTTCCTGTTAAATATCCTAATAATCAACCGTAATAAATTGCTGAAATCAGGGGCCGGGTTTTCCCATCCCCACTGGGACACCTGGAAGCTTCCAATTAATATCTGGTTTTTACTTTACTGTTGTAACACTGTTGCAAGGGTTTTTTTGTTTTCTTTTTTGATTATAGACAACAAGGGGATGAGAGAAGCAGAACAGGAATTGTAATCCAAGAATCCCAGGACATTCTGAGTTGAAAGGGACACACAGGATCACCAAAGGAATGTCTGAACATTTACAGAGAGTCCAGAACTGTAACTTTGGGTGGTCAGTGTCTCTGCTGGGAGCCTCCCAAAGGGCCCTCAGCCACTCCTCAGCCCTGCACAGCAGCAGCATCACCTTTGCAGGGCCCAGCAGGGCTCTCCTGAGCTGCCCTTGCCCAGCTGCACACAGAGCCTGCCCCAGCCAGGGCCCTGCACACAGGCAGGTTTCTGTAGGGCCCCAGCCAGGGCACACAGGCTGGGATGGGCTCTGTGAGCGCTGGCAGGGACAAGGCTCCTCTCAGGAGGGAATGTCCAGGCCCAGGGAGATGCTCAGGGAAGCAGAGGGGGCTGAAGAGAGCAGGGCTGGGGCAGGAGGGCACTGTTGGTGTGTGGGAGGTGCCGGGCACAGCTGGGCACGGGAACACTGTCCTGAGTGCCCGGCTGTCTCTGCCCTGCCCTCTCAGGCACAGCACCACAACATCTGCTCTTGCTTCTGCCCTGCCCTGACATTGGCACTGTTATCTGCTGCTCTCAGGGAGGCTCTGGCATCTGCAGCAGCTGAGTCAGGCACTGCCCTTGGCATTCCTGCCTGGCAGGGCTGTCCATGGGAATGGGGTGTCCAAGCTTCCCTGGCACCTGTGGGGCTGTGGGCAAAGCAGTCCATGGCAAAGGGGAATGAGCTGAGCCCCCTCCCTGAGATCCCATCATGGGCACAGCCAGGGATCTCCTTGCTGTGCCCTGCCAGGCTCTGAGCTGCCCTCCTGGGTGCAAATCTGTGCCAGAGCCTCTGGGAGTTCCCTGAATGTCCCACGGGGAAGGGCAGAGCTGCTACAGCTGAGGAAATGCTGCTGGGTTTGCCCAGGGAGCCGTGAGTGTCCTTGGCACAAGGGGGTGCTGAGACCTTGCCCAGAGACCTTGAGAGAGGGTGAGACATTCAGGGATCCCTCTGCTCTGGGCAGGGTCTGGTTTATCCCAGGGTGACCAGGGAGTGTGATTGTGCTCTGATTGCAGCCAAAGGTGCAAAGCCAGGGCAATTGGGAACAAGCCCATCCAGTCCCTCACCTTCCCTGAGCTACGAGGAATCCTTTGCCTCTCCCATCTCTCAGTGGCAAGTTCTGAGTGCAGCAGAAATGCTGGGGATTTGTGACCTCAGAGAGCCAGGAATGATGTGTGGGTAGGAAAACAATTCCTAAAAAAAAAAAAAAACCAACTCATGCCATCTATTTCCTTTAGAACTTTCCTTTAGGAGTGCAGATGCTACCAAGACTTTCTGCATTAGGAGTGATTCCCCTGACAAATCCTGGATATCCAGCCTTGTTTCTCTGCCCCATGGCCACAAACCCAGGGCAGTGGGGCAGGGATGGCTCCTCAAGAGCCCCCAGGCACAGGCCTGGCTGCTCCTGGCACACTCAGCCAGCACAACTGTAGCTCAGGCAGGGACCTGGGTGAAGGTTTTCCCAAAGCAGGAACAAGGGTGGGTGAGTCCCATCGGGGCAGTCTGCAGGGAATGGCCCAGGTTTGGCCCAAAGCAGCCTCTGCTGACTTGTCACTGTCCTTTCTCCATGAACAGGTGCCCATGTGCAGCCCCAGCAAATGTCCAACAGCAGCTCCATCAGGCATTTCCTCCTGCTGGCATTGGCAGACACGCGGCAGCTGCAGCTCCTGCACTTCTGCCTCTTGCTGGGCATCTCCCTGGCTGCCCTCCTGGGCAACGGCCTCATCATCAGCGCCGTAGCCTGCGGCCACCACCTGCACACGCCCATGTTCTTCTTCCTGCTCAACCTGGCCCTCGCTGACCTGGGCTCCATCTGCACCACTGTCCCCAAAGCCATGCACAATTCCCTCTGGGACACCAGCAACATCTCCTACACTGCATGTGCTTCTCAGCTCTTTTTCTTTCTCTTCTTCCTTGGATCAGAGTATTCCCTCCTGACCATCATGTCCTATGACCGCTACGTGTCCATCTGCAAACCCCTGCACTACGGGACCCTCCTGGGCAGCAGAGCTTGTGCCCACATGGCAGCAGCTGCCTGGGCCACTGCCTTTCTCTATTCACTGCTGCACACAGCCAATACATTTTCCCTGCCCCTGTGCCATGGCAATGCCCTGGGCCAGTTCTTCTGTGAAATCCCACAGATCCTCAAGCTCTCCTGCTCCAAATCCCAACTCAGGGAACTGGGGCTTCTTGGTGTTAGTGCCTGTTTAGCACTTAGTTGTTTCATGTTCATTGTTTTCTCCTATGTGCAGATCTTCAGGGCTGTGCTGAGGATCCCCTCTGAGCAGGGACGGCACAAAGCCTTTTCCACCTGCCTCCCTCACCTGGTCGTGGTCTCTCTGTTCATCAGCACTATTATCTTTGCTCACCTGAAGCCCCCCTCCATGTCCTCCCCATCCCTGGATCTGTCAGTGTCAGTTCTGTACTCAGTGGTGCCTCCAGCCCTGAACCCCCTCATCTACAGCCTGAGGAACCAGGAGCTCAAGGCTGAAGTGTGGAGACTGATGACTGGATGCTTTCGGAAACATTAAACTGCTGGCCAATTTCTGCAAATCACTTGTAATAAAATTTATCTTTCATACTTGTTGGTTTCATTTTGGAACTTCTTTTTCTTTTTTTTACTTTTTTCATATTATCTACAAATAAATGTCATTGTTTGTGCCATTTCTCATTTTGTTTCTCTCCACCGATCCTGTGGCCACAGACTGTGTCAATGAGGGGTTGTGCTCTTGGTGGCTTTAAATGAACTAAAGGATCTCCCAGCAGAGTTTTCTGCAGAGATGCCCTTTTGTTGCCTTCTCTGGAGCTGCAGCAGCAATGTCTGTGTGCAGAGCTGGGGCAGATCAGTGCTGGCACAGCAGCTCTGCTCCTGCTGGCCACACCATTCCTGATCCAGGCCAGGAGCCATTGGCCTTCTTGCCCACCTGGGCACACTGCTGCCTCATGTCCAGCCTGCTGTCCATCAGTCCCTGCAGGTCTCTTTCTGCCTGGCTGCTCTGCAGCCACTCTGTCCCAAGCCTGCAGCACTGGGGCCAAATATCAGGGCCTGGCACTTGGATTTGTTAAACGTCACCTTGTTGGATTCATCCTCTGGATCCAGCCTGTCAAGGTTCCTGTGCAGACCACTCCTATGCTCCAGCAGATCAACGCTCGCACCCAGCTTGGTGTCATCTGCAAAGATGTCCTTGGTTCCATGGGGCCCCTAAGTGTCACAATGGCCTCTTGGTTACAGCAGGCCCTGCACTGTCACACTGGTCTCCTTGGTTCCATAAGACCATGCAGAGCAATAATGCTCTCCTTGGTTCCATGGGGCCTCAAAATGTGACAATGGTCTCCTTGGTTTAATGGGGCTTCACAGTGTCACAATGTTCTCGTTGGTGCTGCAGTTTCACAGTGGCCCCTTGGTTCCATGGGGCCCCAGGGTGTCACAATGGCCCCATGGCCACATGAGGTCCCACACTGTCACCATGGTCTCTGTGGTTCCACAAGTCCCCTCAGTGTCACAATGGACTCCTTGTTTCCACAAGGCCACACAGTGTCACAGCATTATTCCAGATCCCTTGAGGCCCCATCGTGTCACAGTGGCCCCTTGGTTACACAGGATCCTGCAGTGTCACAATGTCCCCTTGGTGCCATGAGGCGCCGCAGTTTCAGAACGGCCCCTTGGTTCCACTGGGCCCTGCAGTCTCCCAATGCTCTCCTCTGTTCTGCAGTGTCAAAATGGTGAAACCCCTTGGTTACACGAGGCCCTGCAGTGTCACAATGGCCTTTGTGGTTCCACGAGGACCCAGAGTGTCAAGGGGCACTCCCTGGGTCCATTTGGCCCCACAGCAGAGCCATGGAGCCCTGGTCTGTGGGGCTGCACGGTGTCACCATGGTCCTCTTAGTTCCACAAGGCCCTGCAGTGTCACAATGGCCCCAGAGTGTCCCAATCATCAGAGAATGACAGAATCAAATAGGCTGGAAAAGACCTTTGGGATCATCAAGTCCAACCAATGCCCTAATACTGCCTTGTCACCCAGACCATGCCACTGAGTGCCACTGGAGAGGGACAGTGACTCTGCCACCTCCCCCCTGGCCAGCCCATTCCAGTTCCCACTCACCCTTTCTGTGAAGAACTCCTTCCTATTGTCCAGCCTGAGCCTCCCCTGGTGCAGCTTAAGGCTGGGTCTTCTTGTCCTGCCCTCCAGCAGATCCACACTCACACCAGCTTGGTGCCATCTGCAGTTTGTGAATGCTGCACTCGACCCCCTCACCCAGATCATCAGTGAAGATATTAAACAGGACTGGGCCCAGCACAGATCCCTGGGGACAGCACCAGTGCCTGGGCACCAGCTGGGTGCAGCACCATCCCCACCACTCTCTGGGCCCAGCCTCCAGCCAGCTCTTAAATCTCCCAGCCAGGAGGGAACCTGCCCAAGCCGTGGGCTGCAGCTTTTCCAGGGAATGCTGTCAGAGACAGAGTCAAAGGCTCTGCTGGAGTCCAGGCACACAACATCCACAGCCTTTCCCACATCCACAGGTGGGTCACCTGGGCATAAAAGGAGACCAGGTTGGTCAGGCAGGACCTGCCAGCCCTAAATCCACGCTGGCTGGCTCTGATCCCTGGGCCATCCTGTGGGTGCCCTGTGGTGGCACTCAAGGTGATCTGTTCCAGAACCTTGCTGGGCACCCAGGTCAGGCTGACAGGCCTGGAGTTCCCCAGCTCCTCCTTCCAGCCCTTCCTGGGGATGGGCTCACACTGGCACCTCCAGTGCTCTGGGCCCTCCCTGCTGAGCCAGGACTGATGGTAAATGATGGAGAGCAGCTTGGGGAGCTCATCCACAGCTCCCTCATCCCCCTAGGATGGATCCCATCTGATCCCATACACCTGTGAGCATCTGAGTGGCTCAGCAGGTCCCCAGCTGCTTCCTCCTGGATTCCAGGGGGCTGTTCTGCTCCCTGTGCCCAACTACCAGCTCAGGAGATCACTTGTCTTGAGGACAACCTGTCCTAATATTGAAAATTGAGACAGACAAGGTGTTAAACTGTTCAGACGTTTCTTTAGTTACTCTATTCTCCACTGCATCCAATAAAGAGTAGAGGTTCTCTTTATCTGGTGTTTTGCTACTAATTTATTTATAGAAACATTTCCTACTATTTCTCACACAAGTGGCCAGATTAAGCTCTAATTGGGCTTTCACCTCTTTCCTCTTCTTTCTGCATAACCTAACAACATCCTTAAACACTTCCTGAGTTGCCTGTTTCTCTTTTCAAAATGATGCATCTTCTTTTTTCCCTTAAGTTCCCACAAAAGCTCCATGTGGAGCCAGGTCAGTCCTTTTCCTCACCAGCTCATCTTTTACCACACTGGGACAGGCTGCTCCTTCCCCCTTGAGATTACTTTCTTGAAATGTGTCCATCCTTCCTGGACCCTTTGATTTTAAGGGCTCTTTCTCTTTAAAAAATCAGTACCTGATTCACTACTCCCCAAATCAGCATCCTAAACAGGCCAAAGTCTGCCCTGCCTAATTCCAGTGTGGAAGTTTTGTTGCTGCCCCTCCTTCTTTCACAGAACATTGAAAACTTGATGATTTCATGGTCACTGTGCCCCAGGCAGCCTCTGAGCCCCACATCTGCCCCCAGCCCTTCTCTGTCTGTGAACAGCAGCAGACAGAGCTTTCCTTGGCAGTGGGAGTGTTACCAAAAATTCAGTGAAAGAGAAAACTCTTTTTAGCCCCAATGTAGCATTAAGAAGCAGCATTCTTTATTCAGCTGGATGCACGGGGGAGAGCTCCTCCCAAAGCTGTGCATGCTGAGTACAGGAAAGTTTCTGTTTATTATCTGTATTTTGCTCACATATTCATTGATTGTCTTGGACTAAACACACATATGATAATCATTTCCCCAAAATCATTAGCATATTTCCTCGCCCCTTTACCCATGCGTTCCTCTGTCCTGGGGGTCTCTCTGGTGGTCCCTGGTGGTCGTGGACCCCAATGTTCCAGTGGGCCTGGCTGAGCTGGCAGGACCCTGAGGCTGCTGAACTTCCAGTTCCCCTTCTCACACAATGGGCCTTGTGTGGTTTCCATAGGACTGGGGATGCGGAGAACAAGCTCCAGGTGTGAGCTCACCTGGTGCAGACAATTGATCATCTGGTAACATGAGGTCACAGAGTGGGCTGTGACATCACAGAGTGGGTCATGTGAGGTCATGGAGAAGCTATGACATCATAGGCTGCCTCTGTGACATCACAGAGCAGAATTCTGACATCACAGAGCAGACTATGACATCACAGAGTTGGCTGTGACATCAGAGACCAGCTGTGCAACATTAGAGAAGGGGCTGTGTGACATCCCAGAGGGGCTGTGTGACATCCCAGAGGGGCTGTGTCAGGTCACTGGGTTGGTCACTCTGCCCCAGCTCCCCCTCACAGTTTCTCCCAACAAGTCCAATGCTGTCCATGCCCAGCGGGGTCCCTGTCCCTCGGGATCCCCCCGGCCCACCTGGAGCCACAGCCTCCACCAAAGGATGTTCCACAGGATCCACCCCAGAGCCTGACATGGGGACAAGGGGCCAGGGCTGTGTGACCAGGACATCAAGGACAGGGATTATCCAGGTCACTGTGGCCTGGGTTGGGTTACCCAGGGCAGGAAAGATGTCTGGCAGCTGGAGCAGGGTCTGGGAAGGGCCTCCAAGGTGGGGCTGGAGCCCCTGGGCTGTGAGCAGAGGCTGAGGGAGCTGGGCTTGTCCAGCCCAGAGCAGGGAAGGCTGAGGGGCTCCTCATCCCAGCCTGGCAGTGCCAGCGAGGAGGGGATGGAGAACACAGAGCCAGGCTCTTCACCGGGGGCCTGGTGGGAGACAAAAGCCAATGGGTGGGAGGGGAAAGAGGGGAGATCAGCCAGGACAGGAGGAGATGAAATGAGGCTGGTTTCAGCATTTCCTCAACACCAAAAGCAGCGTGACCTCCCTTCTCCATCCACCACTGACAGCTTTGCAAATCAGGAATTGTTCTGAGCTCTTTTGCCCCCACTCCAGGATGAGCATCCTGATACAAGAACCTAATTGTGTTTATGTGTATTACAGGGTCACATTTGTCTAAAATTAATTTTAGTATGGAAATCCCTTGTGGATGGTGCACTGATCAGACATTGCTAGGACGTTGCACATGGCTCAGGGAAGAGTGTGATTGTTATTAAATTGTGTCCTGTTCAACTGTGGTCTGTTGGCCATAGAGAGAAACTTTCTGTGCTTCTGAGTCTCACCAGTTCCTGGCCCCCAAAGGACACAAACCTGGTGAGTTGTGGTTCCCACTCCAGTGGTGGCACTTGCACCTCGCTCCATCCCCAGAGCAGAGCTCCCTTGTCCCAGAGAGTCCCTGGCGAAAGAGGGATGAAGGAAACAGGACAGGCTGTGGGGATCAGGGGCAGGGCAGAGCCAGGAAGAAGAATGACTTTTGCATTGGATGGAGCTGTGCCTTCCCTTGGCTTTGTTGGCTGACAAGAAATGAACATCCCTCTGTGTCTTGGGCAGCTCCTTCTGCAAGGAAAGCAGGTGGGAGTGGGAGCCAAGGAGCTGAAAGCTGCAGGTGCAGCCTGGGCTGGAGGGAGCTCAGATTTGCACAAGGCTGCTCTGAGTGCCAGGGCTTGGATGGGGGAAATGGTGGGCTGGGGGTAGGGACAGAGTCTGATTGATTGTCAGCCATGAAGGGTCTTGATTTTCATATCCATTCCAACTGCATGAGGAGGTACCTGGATTCAGTGTCAATTGGAAATTGCACATATCAATGAATTAACAGGAAAAAAAAAACTAAACAGGACCTACAAAATCTTTTCTTGCTCTCTTTTTAAATATCATGTATTCAGTTTGAATACACTACTGAGATCTACTTAACCACAAAGGATTTGAAAATTAAAATCAAATGATTCCCAGAGGCTTGGCTTGTTCAGGTGTTCTGAATGTTAATGAGCCCTGGGACACTGAATTCCTGCACTCAAGAGCTGAAGACTGAACAAGCCTCTGGAGCAGTGAAATTCAGCAGCAGCCTCCAAGTTGCTGAGGGTGTCAGCAGCCCCCAGTGAGGCCATCCCTGCCCAGAGACCGTGGGGGAATGGGCAGACAAGGAGAGCGTCCCTGGGGCTGGGGCAGCACAACTCAGAGGCACCAGCGGCTCTAGCTGGGCAATGGAGTGTGGAATGTGGCTGGGAAAGCCCTGCCTGGGCTGGGCCAAGCAGGACACACAAGCCCTGACTCCCATCTACTAAAAAACTCTCTCGAGGGGACATTTAAAAGGAATTACAATTGTTTGTGTCCCCTGAGTTGGACGCACTGGAGAAATACTGACAAGAAGTCCTTAAGAGGTCAGAACAACAAATCAGCCTTTACTGGGAACTTTAGAAAATCAGGGGAAATTTGGCAAAATGTTTATTATGACATTGTAGTGGTTTTGGTTTGTTAATTTAAGATTTTTCGAATCTTGAGATTTCTTAACTAATGATTTGATGAGTATGGTGTGTTTTAGTGTTGGTTAATTATTTATGTATTTATTTTGTTGTGAGATAGGATTACAGGAAAGGTAAAGTAGTCCTAACATTTTAAAAGGGTATAGAGACATTTTTATTAAAAGTAAATTGAAAAAGAAAAAAGTAGTAAGAATTAAATAAACCCTTTAGAACACTTTTTTTCTTTATAACTTTTTCTTTTTACTGACAATGTAAAGTAAGTAAACTTAAAATTTCTAGCTCGTTTACTATTTTAAGAATAGTTTTATAGTTTACTTTAGGAGAGAAGTTTTTCTTGTTAAGGTTATGGAGATTTTTTAACAAGAAGAAAAATTTTTTTTTGTGGTTCTTAATTCTGTCATGGATAACAGTTGTCTGGGGAACTTTGTTCTTGTGAAGTTGTTTTTATTGCTACAAGCTTTTTCACAGCTTGTAGATGGACCATGTCAACTTATGGGGTATTGCTTTAAAGATGAGTTCTTTAAGGGTAAAAGTTTCTATTTTTTACTTTTAAAATTATTTTTATCTCTGGGAATAGAGATCTTCTCTTGTGGATACTGGATTACTTGGATTTTCTCCCTGCTGTTTAAACTTTTGATGAAATTACAGTTATTTAATTTTTTTATTTTAGTATGGAGGGTTTGTTTTGATATTAATTGTAATTTTTTTAAAAAGTTTTTTGTGTTATAAAGAAAAAGAGTTTTTTCATTATAGTTTACAAGAGGATTTTAGTTTTAAGATTAAGGTATTTTTCTTCTTTTTTATTTGGGATTTAATTTCTCCTTTACTGACTTTTATGGTTTTATATATTTTTTTATATGCTGGTATTTTGTTTTTTTCTTTTACTCGATGGAGCAATGAAGTATTGAAAGGATTAACACCTGACCTGCCAGTAACTTGTGGTGGAAGTTGTGGTTGGGTTGTGTTAGGATTGGTTTTATGGTTGGTTTTGGGTTTTTCTTTGTGTTTAATTTTAGTTGCAGGGTTATTTTGTATGGGTGGTAGGTTGTAGGGGTTTTTGGTTTGAGTTGTGTTGGGGAGAGGGGACTTGATGGTGAGATTTTAATAGCTGTGGCTGGCTTTGTTCTGGTTGGGGTTTTGTAGCCTCTTTTGTTTTCCTGTTTGGGAGTTGTTGGGGTTTGGTTTGGTCAGAATGGGGCCGATGGGGGGGGGCAGCCTGGAGAGGGGGGAAGGGGCTCAGCCCATGGCAGGGTTGCTTGGTTTGGTTTGGTTTGGTTTGGTTTGGTTTGGTTTGGTTTGGTTTGGTTGAGATGGGGGCCAGGGCCATGGCCCGCTGCTTCTTTGTTGACTGGAAACGAAAGAGGAAGTTCCTGGGTTTTTTCATAATTAACATTTGTGTTTCACAGAGGCGTGTTCAGAATCTCAGTGGTTTAACAGATTGTCAGTGACACAAAAAGTTTTAAATTACTTTTAAAAATTCTTGTCATGTATTACAACAGATATTCAATCAACAAAAAACACTTCTGAAAGCATTGACTTGGCCCATTCAACTTCACAAACTCTAAGCCTGTTCAATTTAAAGTTAATCAACATTTGCAGGAGCACAGAAACAGAAGAAGAAGATGCAGAAAGAGAAAAACTCAAAAAAGATACAGAGAAGCACACACACAGCTACCAACTCCTGGATTCCAGCAGAGTTCAGATGGAAATTCCAAGAGGAGGTAGGATCAAGATGTGTGCTTGCCTTGTGGTCAGCCTTCAATAGCCCTTGGTCTCCCTGGACCCTTCCCCCAGGTGGAGCTTGGGCTCATTTGGTCCCTCAGGAGCTGGGCTGGGGCTGCAGAGGTGGCTGTGGAGCATTGCCTGTGCTGTGCCAGGGCCTGGCAGCCACTGCTGGGCTGGGATAGAGGCTCTGGGGGGATTGGGGTTCCAGGGCAGGGCAGGGCTGGGCTTCCAGGGCAGGGCAAGGCTGGACCTGCACCTTCCTCCCCCCACATATGAAATGTTTCCAGCCAATAGTCTCCTCCAATTTGTCACAACAGGCAATATTCGAGGTGGAACCCAAATTCTGGCCATGGGCATCTGGACTAGAAGGACAGTTGTTTCCCATAGAAGAAAAGCACAGAGCCTCAGTGTTTGGAGAGCCTCACTAGACCAAGGCTAGCCAGACTTGTCAGGAATGGAAGATTTTGTCTGGGACCAGACTTTGGATATAGGGAATATTAGAGGTGGAACCCCAATCTCAGCCATGGGCACCTGGAGAAGCAGGACAGTTCTTTTCCATAGGAAGGAAATCACAGAGCCTTCCCCAGTGTTTTTTGAGACCGATGCAAAGTGACCCTTGTAAAACCACTGCAAGACAGACTTGTCCTGGGAATATTCCTATTGGAACAATCGCTGGATATAAGGAAATTTGGAGGTGAAATCCCAGTTCTGGCCACAGGTCCCTGGAGGAGGAGGAGAGTTCTTTTCCATAGGAAGAAAAGCACGGAGCCGCAGTGCTTCAGCAGCAGATGAGATGAGACCCTCAACATGCCAGGGTCAGCTGGACCAGTCAGGCAGTCAACAGGAGGCCAAACCAGCCAGATCTGTTCTGTGTCCCCTTGGTTTGTGGGGCCCTACAGTGCCACAATCGTGCCTTGGATCCATGGGGCCCCGCCGTGCCATAATGGTGGCTTGATCCCATGGGGTCCAGCAGTGTCACGATGGACCCTTGTTTCTATGGGATCCAGCAATGTCACGATGGCCCCTGGGTTCCAGAAGACCCCGCAGTGTCACAATGGTCCCAATGATTCCATGAGGCCTTGCAGTGTCACAATGGACCTTTGGACCCTGGGGGTTTGCAGTGTCACAATGGTCTCCTTTGGCTCCACAGTGTCAAAATGGACCAATGATGACAGGAGGCCCCTCTGTGTCACCCTGGAGCTTTGGTTCCATGCAGCCCTGCAATGTCACAAAGGCCTCTTGGTTTCACCAGGCCCCACAGATCACAATGGTCCCCTTGGTTCTTTGGGGGCTCCATGGGTCACAATGGTCTCACTGGTTCCATGAGGCCTCACAGTGTCACAGTGCTTTGCTTATTCCCTTAGACCTCATAGTGTCACAATGGTCTCCATGATTCAATAGTGCCCCACAGTATAACAATGGTCTCCTTGGTTCCAGGAGGCAGTGAAGGGTCTTAATGATCTCTCCATGGTTCCATGAGGCCCCACAGCGTCACCATGGTCCCTTGGTCTCACAGGGCCCCACAGTGTCACAATGGCCCCTTGGTTCCATGGGCCCTGTGCTGCTGCATTCCCCCCTCCCCTTCTCAGGCCGCCCTGCCAGATGAGAAATGCTCCTTGGGGCTCGGCCTTGGCCAACAGCCCCTGGGCTCGGCTCCTCTGCAGCTCATTACAAACACTGTCTGCTCCAGGCACTGCTGCTGCCCAACCAGCTCCTGCTTTCTGTAGGAGCAGCCCTGGGAACTGCTTTTGTTCCCTCAGTGGCACAACATCCCTGTTCTCACCCTGCCAAAGAAAGCTGTTGGTGCCAAGTGTGGCCAGGATGAACCATTGCTGGGACTGAAGCCCCTCTCTTGGGGCCCTACAAACAGCGCTCCAAAAGGAGCCCTTGGAGCTCTCCTGGGCCAGCGACTCCCTCTGAGTGGGGCCTCTCCCAGCCGGGAACTCTCCCGTTTGCTGCACTCGGGGATCCCCAACAACGACAGAGCCTGGGCCGATCCCCCCACTCCTCCAGGCTCAACCCTTCACCTGCTGGGGAGATGCCAAAGGATCCACAGGGAGCATTTTCTGCCCTCAGGGGAATTTCTCACAGGTGCCTTGCACTGACTCTTTGTGTCTGTGTGCACACAGGAGTGCCTGTGCTGGGGAAATGTGGCAGAAATGCTGCTCTCTGAGGGATTTGAGTGCCCTGGATAGCTGAGTCAGTCAGGCCTTGAGGTAAGGTTAAATCACAAGGTCTAAGTAAAGTTAAATGCTACTAAGAGTTGTTCTTTTCCTAAGGTATTAAGTTCAATTTAATTTATTAGCTAAGTTGAATAGTAAATGTTATTCTTATGTTAAATTGCTAAGTCATATGTTTTAAGTTTGGTTAAATAGTGTTAAGTGCTGTTCTTTTGCTAAATTGTGAAATTGATGGTATCAGTTAAGGTTAAGGTGTAACTTAAGTCCTGTTAAGTTTGAACTCTGTTCAGCTTTTGGGCCATATTCCTTTTATCCTTGCCCTCACTGTCCTTGTGTCACACACACACAGGGACAGTTCTCAGTTCATTTCTGGTTTGATTGCCTGGATTTGGTTTGGTTTTGTTGTTGCTTTGTTTCCTTGGTGTGCCTGAAGTGTCCAGTTGGGAGCAGAGTGACTCTTGCCACTGAACTTTGTGCTGCTGTCCCTTAATATTCAATCTGGTTTTTCCTGTTCCTTTGCTGGGGATTTTTTCAGCGCTCTCAAGGCCTCGTTGGTAGCAGGGTGAAGGAGCCCTTGCCCAGGCTCTGGCCCTGGGGGACAAGGGGATGCTGCCGGGGGGCCCCTGTCCCCCAGGGCCACCCCCAGGGCCCCGGCCCCCCATCCCCGTGTCAGGCTCTGGGGTCGATCTCGTGGAACATCCTCTGGGGGAGGCTGCGGCGCCGGGGGCGGGGGGACCCAGGGGGACAGGGGACCCCGCTGTGCATGAGCAGGGTTGGACTGCTCTGGGGGGAACTGTGAGGGGGGTCGGGGCAGTGACCTCACACAGCCTCTGTGATGTCACAGAGCCCCTGTGATGTCACACAGCCAGCTATGAGATGTCACCCTATGATGTGATACAGCTGCTCTGTGATGTCACAGAAGTCTCTGTGATGTCACAGCCTGCTCTATGATATTACACAGCCACCCAGTGTTGTCACAACCCCCTCTCTGATGTCACTGAGCCATTCTCTATGATGGCAGAGTCTGCTCTGTGGCCTCACACTATGATGCCACAGACAGCTGTGTGATGTCACAACTCCGTCAGTGATGCTAGAAAACCCTCTCTGTGATGTCATACTGCCACTCTGTAATGTCACAGCACACACTTTGACCTCAGAGCCCCCTCAATGATGTCACACAGCCATGCCATGATGTCACAGCCTGCTCTGTGATGTCACAGAATATCCGCTATGATGCTGTAGCTGCTCAATGACCTCACACAAAGAACTCTGTGATGTCATAGCCCAATCTGTGACCTCACACAGCCCATTCTGTGCTGTCACACAGCCCCTTGCTGACATCACAGCTGCTCTGTGCCTCCATGACACAGCCACAGAGGAGCTGCTGTGACACAGCCCCCTCTGGGACATGCCACAGCCCCTGCCAGTGCTGAGCCCCTGGGAGCTCTGTCTGTGCCCTGCTGGTGTCCCTGAGGGGCCCTGGCAGTGCCCCAGCCTTGCTGGGCTGTGCACAGGAGCTGCTCCTGGCCAGAGCTGTCTCTCTGCAGCTCTGCTGCCCTTGCCAGGAGCTGCCTCTGGGCCAGGAGCCCGGCCCAGCTCAGCAGCACAGACACAGCACAAGGACTTTAATGACCCTCTGGGGCTTTGGTGCTCTTTGTGTCTGCCATGGCCAAAGTGCTGCCCAAGTTGGCTCTGGCAGGGCTGTCTTGCAGCTGCTGCCCATCCCTGTGCCCTGTGCAGCCCAGGCTGTCCTACGGTGTCCCTGCCCTGCGCCTCTGTCCCTGCAGGCTGTGGGCATCCCCTTGCTGCCCCAGCTGGCTGGGCCCTTCCTTTGCTGACAGCTCTGCCTCCTGCCTGCCCCTGCCTGCCCACACAAAGCCTTGGGCTGCTCCAGGCTCCTGCTGGGGGACGTGCCACACCACAGCGCTGCCCTGGCAGGGAAATTCCTTTCTCCTGGTGTCCACTCTGGGCCTCCTCAGCTGCCCTTGGTGCTATTATGTCTTCTTCAGGCTCATTACCACTATGAAGAAACACTCCAGCCTCTCTGAAACCACCCTTCAATCCCTCCCAGGCTATTCCTGTTCTGTCCTCAGTCTCCACCCCACTGAGCACAGAGCCCTCGGCCTCTCCCTGCTGGTTTTGTGATGAGGCCTCCAAATCCTATCTTGGGAGATTTTTGGGTCCTCTCCAAGGTCTGTGAAAGTGGAAAAATAGTGATCAAAGTTATTTTCTCCCAAATCTTGCAGTGACAAAACAAGGGTCAATATCTTTAAACTGAATGAGGGTGCATTTACATTTTTTAGAAGAGGAAATATTTTGCAGTTATGAAAGTGACATGAAACTTCAACTGTTTTTCCAGAGAAGGGGATTCCCCATCCCTGGAATTGTCCAAGAGCAGGAGCTTTGTCCAACCTGATACAGTGAAAACCCCTGCCCTCCCCAAGGACAGAATTCCTGTAGTGTGGGTTCTCTGATGTGCTGGGTGCCCTCACAACGCTTCTGGCCAGAATGTCTGCTGAGGGCAGCCAGGCTGCTGCAGGGGCAGTGACCTCAAAGCCATCACCATGGCAGCCCTGTCCCCTGGGCCTGGCTCTGCCCTTTCCTCTGCCCCTGCCTTGGCTCTGCTGGCATGAAGAGTTTTGTCATTGATATCTTGTCCCCGAGGTGCTGGGGCCAATGGCTTCCCAGTCAGGCTCCTGGAGCAGCAGTGGCTTTTCAGAGCCCAGCCAGGAATGAGCCCTGAGGCAGCAGCTCTGCAGTGGTGGCCACCAGGCCGGGCTGCCAAGGGAGGCTTCTGGCCATGGCCTGCAAGCAGCTGCTGCTGCCAAGGTGCCTTTGGTGCCTCAGGCTCTCCCTGGCACAGCTCCCAGCATGGCACTCTGCCCTTGTGCCCGAGGCCTTCCCTGTGCTGGGGCTGGCCTGGGGCTTTTCCTGCAGCGGGACCTGCCCTGCTGATGGCACAGGAAAGGCAGTTCCTGCTGGAGCAGGAGGCTCTGCCTGCAATGGCCTCCAACAACTCCAGCAAGGCCCTGTTTGCAAAGCCCCCAGTGGGAAATGAAGGGGGGGGGGGGGGTCACGCTGCTTTTGGGGTGAATAATGCAGAAACAAGTCTGACTCCTCCATCCCAAAGTTCAACATCCTCAGAGGGAGCTGAAGCTGTGACAGCACTGGAAAATCGCCAGAGTAAGGAACAACCAAGTGACACCACTGAGAGCTTCTGCAGAGCTGCTGAGCCAGCCCAGCCTGGGCACACCTGGCTGACAGGGCAGCACCTCAGACTAGAAAAGCCCCATCCCAAATTTTAATGGCAGCATCCCCTGACATTTCCCTTCCTGGGGGGTGTGGAGATTCCTCCCTGCAGTCGGGACACCCCTCAAGGTCACTGCTTCAGGCTGAGCCAAAGGGATTTGCCCATGGTCATTGGTCTGTGGAAGTGACATCAATCTCTCCTTAAAAACAGCTTCTTTTCTTTTAATAAAATTGCTTTGAAATCCCTTCTGAGTGCTTTCTATAAATTAATATAATATAATATAATATAATATAATATAATATAATATAATATAATATAAATGTTACAGCTCTTATTCCTTGGACTAAATATTTCTGATTAAGATAATTCTGTCTAATTGTTACCATAATAGATAATAGAAATTTTTTATAAATCTATATGCTTTGTCATCCTTAAACCTGTGGGACAAATGCTAAAGGTTAAATTTTGCCTTGATAATTCTTTACCCATGAATTCTTTACCCATGAACTCTCCAATACCCATGGGATTGGAGCCAGCTGCTCCAAGGCTCCTCTCACAGAAGGAGATTACAAAGCCTGGAGGTCCTTGGGGGTATTTTTCTGTGAATATGAGAGTCTGGTCAGAGACACAGAAAGCAAGAGAGTTTTCCCATTAATTAGATTGGGAACCATTAGGAAGCTGGAGAGAAAGAATTGTAAATTATCGACAAGTGGTGTCTGTAATAGGTTGTTTTTTCCATAAAGTTGTTTACTGAAGGGGGTTGTCTTTATCAGCCAATCATGTGAAATGTGTTGATTAAATGACCAAAGAGATCCACATGTAGAAAACCAAGGTCAAAAGGAAGAGGATTGAATAAATGGGTGGTTTTTAGCCCTTAGCCTTCTGATCTGAGTCTGTGTCATCTCTGACTCAATGGTGACATTTGGGGATCTGTGGGGCCTATTGGGGCTCGTTTCTGCACCTCACGACTCAACAGGAGCTTCTCTAATAAACGCTGCCTGAAGCTCCCACTGTGCCCATGGCAGGAACCCCTGTGAGTGTCTGGGCCATCCCGGCTCTTTGGCAGCCTGGGCACTCCTGGGATGTCACCGTGGAGCCCCCGTGAGTGCCTGTGACAGATGGGTGCCTTTGCAGCCCAAGGTGCCCTGGGATGTCACCATGGAATGGCTGTGACTGCCTCTGACCACAGGGCTCTTTACCATCCCAGAAACCCCTGGGAGGTCTCCATGGAGCCCCTGGCTCTGCCTGTGACATTCCAGCTCTGGAACTGCCTGGAGACTCTTGGAAAGATCCCATGGAACTCCTCTGAGGGCCTGTGACAAATCTGATCCTTAGCAGGCAACCATCACCAGGACCCTGTTGCTGTAGTCAGTTTCCATGGCAACCATCACCAGCCCCCTGTTGCTGTGTTCAGTCCCTTGGCAGCTCCATGGAGACCCCATGCCGGGGTGGTTGCCATGAACACCAGGGCTGGCACCAGCTGGGATGCTCGGTTTCCACGGGCCAGGCTTCAGGAATGGGATTCCCCAATTTCCTGCTCCCGCTAAAACCGCGCTGCCCTCGCTGCCCTCCCGCCTCCCATGGAAAGCACAAAAGGCAAAGATCCCAGGCTGGGATAAGAACAATTTATTGGGAACAGCAACGAGATAAGGAAAAAATGGAACAGAAACAATATTGATAACAGAAGGGATAAATAAAACTTTGACAGGGAAAACTAAACACAACTGACTGTCTCTTCCCAGCCACAATTTCCCCTGTCTGGAAAGGATACCTTTCTCCTCAGGGACAGAGAGAGAGAGTCCCTTTCCTGCCCCTGGCAATGGCCTGAGGTGGGAGTGAATGTAATGAAAGGGCCATGGCCAGACTCTCATGTTCTTCCATTCCCACATCATGTCACGGGCAGGAAAAGGGACAGGTGTCTTCCCAGCATGGATCACGGGAAACACGGTTCCCCAGGACTCTTCCCGGTGTGGGTTCTCCCATGGGGGATGAAGATGGATTGGTGCATGAAGCTGTTCCTGCAGCTGGGGCATTTGCAAGCCTTTCCTTACTGGTGGCTCCGTTGGTGTCTGGTCAAGTGAGAGCTGCTGGTGAAGCTCTTCCCACACTGGGGACACTCGTAGGGCCTCTCCCCAGTGTGGATGTGCCAGTGGGGTATGAGGGTGGAGCTGTGCTTGAAGCCCTTTCCGCAGTCTGGGCAGAGGAAGGGCCTCTCCTCTGAGTGAATCCGCTGGTGTTGGAGGAGCTGGAAGCTGGTGTGAAACCTCTTCTGACAATTGGGACACTCGTAGGGCCTCTCTCCAGTGTGGATGCGTTGGTAGATGATGAGGGCAGAGCTGCAGCTGAAGCCCTTCCCACACTCCCCACACTCATAGGGCCATTCCCCGGTGTGGATCATCTGGTGGCTGATCAGGGTGCTGCTCTGCCTGAAGCTCTTCCCACACTCCAAGCACTTGTGGGGCTTCTCCCCATCATGAAGCTGCCCATGGACCACCAGCTCTGAGCTCTGGATGAAGCTCTGTCCACCTTCCTGGCTCAGGGTGGGTCTTTCCTCCTCAGAACACCCTGGGCTGGGTTTGCAGCCCCTCCTCCTGTGGAATCTCTGGGGCTTTTCCTCCCTGTTGGAATTCTGCACCGTGGAGCCACTCAAAATGGCCTCTTCCATGTGGTTCTGCTGTGGGGATTTGTCCTCCCTGGTCTCCATCCTCAGCTTCTTCCCTGAGGGAGGAAGGCCAAGGAGAGGATGGGATTTGCCTCCGTGCCAGAGGGAAGGGGAAGGAGATCCCCCCAGTGCATCCCCAGCAGGACGGGGTTGGCAGCAGGGTTGTCCTGAAGCCGGGGGCTGTGCTGGCCTGGGAGATGGAGCAGGAGAGAGGGGGAAAGGGGCACTGACTTCCTCCTCACCTGCCTGGCTGTTCCAGGGCATTGTGTCAGTTTGAAAAGACAGGTGTCTGCTAAGGAAGGAAGGAGACTCCCTTGAAATGGAAAATGTTAATCCCTTCACTTGGAATTATAATTTTCAAAACAAGGGGCTGTCAAGCAAAGTCTTTGGGAATAGGAATAACAGTTCTTCAGAAGGAAAATTAAAAATACAAATGCAGTAGTACTAAAAACTACTTACAGAGTAAGAATACGACCTGACACCCTGTGGGTCAGAGTGTTGGTAGCACTCCTGTTAAATGGTGGCTGCAGTGCTCCTGCAGGGACAGGTTTGGTTCTGTTGGAGCAGTGATCCTGTAGAAGGGTGGAGTTTTCCTCTGAAGGTCCAGTTGTGGCGTCGATCGGCCTGGTCTTCCTCTGGGATCCAGTGGAGCTGAAAGCTGCTCTTCTGGGAATCTTGCGGGAGAAGGCTGACTCTGTTGTTCACATTCTCAGATTATATCCCGGTAGGAATGCTTGGCTCCTCCCTCTGGGCAGAGCTTCTCACAATGGGATGATGGAATTTTTATCAGTGACACTCAATGGCCCATTAACAGAAGATATCTCTCTGGAGGGAGGATTCATGTGGAAGAGATAAAGTAAACTGCTCAATTAACAGATGATAATTGCCCCAACTTTAACAGAGGGTAATTGAATACACACCCAGCTAAACCTGAGACACTGTTCCAGCCTTGGAAAGCAGGATTTGGTACCAGGATTCTTTAGGGAATGCAACCCCGATTGAAGGCAGAGATAGAATCTCCAGAGCCTGCAGCCAGAAATGGACAGTTGTGTGATACTCATTTCAACATCTTCTCTTTTGGAATTATTGACTAATGATTATTTGCTTTGCCTACCTAATATTTTTGTAATTTTTTGCAAATTTGCATTATCTAAATTACACTGTTCCTTAAGTTAAGTTGGTGTCTGTGTCTTTGGTGCGGGCCCTGCCCACTGGCGAAACAGGGCCCAATCCTGCCTAAGTGTTACCTGGGGAGACAAAACCCTCACTGCAACTGTGCCCCCTTCCTCCTTGATCCCCACACTTCATGCACTGATCATGATGTCCTGTGGTCTGGGCTATCCCTGGGGTCAGCTGGGATCTCCTGTCCTGGCTGTGTCCCCTCCCAAGCTCCCCCACAGCCTCAGCCGCTCCCCAGCGTGGCCGAATGAGGGGCAGGACAGGCCTTGGCTCAGTGCGAGCTCAGCAAGAACAAAACCATCTCTGCGTGCTCAGCCCTGTGCTCAGCCCCCGGGCCCGGCATTTCCTCCACTGCCACCCCGGAGCCCCCTTTCCCACCCCTCTGCCCCATGGCCGCCGCAGCACCGGCTGACAATAGAAGCAATTCTGTGGCAATTCCAAGTTTCCTTGGTTCCTGCACAGCTCCAGCTCAGCTGCTGGCAGGTTACAATTAAAGAAAAGTGCAAATTCGGCCCAATACAGATATTATTAAAAGGAAGTGGAAGCTCTGTGTAGCTGTCACAAAGGTGACAGGGATGAAGAGAATAATGATTCTCACATTTGGCAAAAAACCCAAGCCTGGGAATTCAGTAGTTATTTGGGAATTTAGCTACTTGAGCTGGGCTTCTTGTGGGACTTTTAGCAGCCTTGTGTTCCTCACCATGTGGTGAATGAACCTTGTCAGTCTTGCTGGCATCATTTGCTCCATTTCCTCCAGTGATTTTAACAAACTTTTCAAGGAGGGACAACAAAATATTTTCTTTACACTCCAGTCCCACAACAGCCATTTTCCTCATCAGTTCTCCCATAGGGCGCTCAGACGAAGCTGCATCCAAGTTTCCAAGAGTTCCTCCAGAGAGACCCACAACCTCCTCAGAGGAAGGAACCATGCTGTTGTCAAAGGCAACTGGGGTCAAAGAACAGTGCCCTGAACTCACTGTGCCAAAATAATTTTGCAATCTGGTTAAGAAAATATTAGAGAGATGCCATTTGCCCTGGGGCAGGGCAAGTGTGACATTGTCCCCTGTGTGTGTGGCCTTCCTGGGGTGAGGGTTTTACACCTGAGCCAGTTTGGGTAAGGGGGGTGGTGTTCACCCCCTGAGCAGGGATTCCCCCACTGTTTCAGGTTGCAATGTAAGATGGAACCAAATGCATGTTTTCAATCCCCATCTTCATCAACTGCTATAAACAGGTGGGGCAGTGTTCTTTATCTCCCATGACTCAGCCCTGATAACGCCTTCCAGGGGAGATATCTTCTGGGAATGGGCCATTGAGTGTCACTGCAGGACTGATCAAATTCCATCCTCCCATTGTGGGATGCTCCGCCCAGGGGGAGGATCCAAGCATTCCTACCTGCATATAAGCTGAGCCTTGCAACACCAGGAGCAGCTTGCCTACTGGATTCCCAGAGGACAAGAGCTCCAGAACCACCCCTGGACCTTCAGAGGAAGACCAGACCCTTCTACAGGATCACTGCTTGGACAGAATCACGTTCATCACTCCAACAGGACTGCAGCCACCATTTAATGGGACTGCAGCCACCAGCCTGACCAGCAGGGTGTCAGGTTATATCCTGACTCTGTCAGTTTAAGGCAGTGTTTCTGCATCATTGCCTCGATCTTCATTTTCTTATTAAATTGTAATTCTGGTTTAGACCCTCCCCAGGTTTGCCTTCAAACAAGTACAAAATTCAATGTACTTATCCCTTGTTTTCTTCTCAAAACAGGATTTTCCATCCCATAAACTTGGCCAGATGGAGGAGGAGGCTGTGAGGAAGAAGAAGGTGCCCCAGGAGCCCCAGGCAGGTGAGGAGGAAGTCAATGCCCCTTTCCCCCTCTCTCCTGCTCCATCTCCCAGCCCAGCACAGCCCCCGGCTCCAGGACAACCCTGCTGCCAACCCCATCCTGCCGGGGATGCACTGGGGGATCTCCTTCCCCTTCCCTGTGGCACGGAGGCAAATCCCATCCTCTCCTTGTCCTTCCTCCCCCAGGGAAGAAGCTGAGGATGGAGACCAGGGAGGGCAAAATACCTGTGGCAGAACCTCGTGGAAGAGGCCATTTTGAGTGGCTCCACAGTGCAGAATTCCAACGTGGAGGACAAGTCCCAGAGATCCCACAGGAGAAGGGGCTCCAAACCCAGCCCAGGGTGCTCTGAGGAGGAAAGACCCACCCTGAGCCAGGAAGGTGGACAGAGCTTCAGCCAGAGCTCGGAGCTGGTGGCCCATGAGCAGCTTCATGATGGGAAAAAGCCCCACAAGTGCTTGGAGTGTGGGAAGAGCTTCAGGCAGAGCAGCACCCTGATCAGCCACCAGATGATCCACACCGGGGAATGGCCCTACGAGTGTGGGGAGTGTGGGAAGGGCTTCAGCTGCAGCTCCACCCTTTTGACCCACCAGTGCATCCACACTGGGGAGAGGCCCTACGAGTGTCCTGAGTGCCAGAAGAGGTTTCACACCAGCCCTGATCTCGCCAGGCACCGGCAGATTCACACAGAAGAAAGGCCCTTCCACTGCCCTGATTGCGGGAAGGGCTTCAAGCGCAAGTCCCACCTCATCAGGCACCAGCTCATCCACACTGGGGAGAGACCCTACGAGTGTCGCACCTGTGGGAAGAGGTTTCGGACCAGCTCAAATCTCCGCCTGCATGAGCGGATTCCCATGGATGAGAGGCCCTTCTACTGCCCTGACTGCGAGAAGAGCTTCAAGCACAATTCCACCCTCATCAGGCACCAGCGCATCCACACTGGGGAGAGGCCCTACGAGTGTCCCCAGTGTGGGAAGAGCTTCACCAACAGCTCTCATTTGACAAGACACCAACGGAGCCACCAGTAAATGAAGCCGTGCAAATGCCTCGATTGCAGGAACAGCTTCATGCACCACTCCAGCTTCATCCCCCATGGGAGAAGCCAGATTGGAAAGAGCCCTGGTGATCCATGTTCCCTGTGATCCATGCTGGGAAGACACCTGCACCTTTTCCTGCCCTTTGCCAATGACCTGATGTGGCATTGAATAAAATGAGGGTCTGGCCATGGTCCTGTCATTATATTCAGTCCCACCTCAGATCATTGCCAGGGACAGGAAAGGGACTCTCTCTCTCTCCCTGAGGAGAAGGGTGTCCTTTCCAGGCAAGAAATATTGTAGCCAGGCAGACCCTGTGAGTTGTGTTGTAGTTTTCCCTGTAAACAGTTTTATTTATCCCTTCTGTTATCAATATTGTTTCTGTTCCTGTTTGTTCCTTATCCCGTTGCTGTTCCCATTAAATTGTTCTTATCCCAGCCCAGGATCTTTGCCTTTTGTGCTTTCCATGGGAGGTGGGAGGGCAGTGAGGGCAGCGCGGTTTTAGCGGGAGCAGGAAATTGGGGAATCCCATTGCTGAAGCCCGGCCCGTGGAAACCGAGCATCCCAGCTGGTGGCAGCCCTGGTGGCCATGGCAGCAGCCTTGGGAGCGGGTCCCTGGCTGGGGCTGTGGGAACCTCTTCCCTCTGGTGCCCAGGGACAGGAGTGGAGGGAGCGGCAGCAGCTGAGTCGGGGCAGGCTCAGGTTGGATGTCAGGAAAAGGTTTTTGGCCAGAGGCTGCTGGGGCCCTGGCCAGGCTCCCCAGGGAAGGGTCCCAGCTCCAGGGCTCTCTGAGCTGCAGCAGCGTTTGGCCAGCGCTGCCAGGCCCAGGCTGGCATTGTTGGGGTGTCCTGTGCAGGGCCAGTAGTTGGACTGGAGGATCCTGATGGGTCCCTCCCAGCTCAGCCAATTCTGTGGCTCTGGGATCCCATCAGCCTGGGGATGGGGCTGCCAATGGTTGCCATGGCAACGGGCTCTGGCTGCAGGCCTGAGCTGGTGTCCATGGCAACCACCCCTGGCATGGGGTCTCCATGGAGCTGCCAAAGGACAGAGCATAGCAATAAGGGGTCTGTTGATGGTTTCCATGGAAACTGACCATAGCAACAGGGGGCTGGTGATGGTTGCCATGGAAACTGACCATAGCAACAGAGGTGATGGTGATGGTTGCCTGCTAAGGATCAGATTTGTCACAGGCCCTTAGAGGGGTTCCATGGGGACTTTCCAAGAGTCTCCAGGCTGTTCCAGAGCTGGAATGTCACAGGCAGAGACAGGGGCTCCATGCAGACTTCCCAGGGTTTTCTGGGGATGGTAAAGAGCCCTGTGGTCAGAGGCAGTCACAGCCATTCCATGGTGACATCCCAGGAGTGCCCAGGCTGCCAAAGAGCCGGGATGTCCCAGACACTCACAGGGGCTCCTGTCATGACCACAGTGGGAGCTTCAGGCAACACATTTATTAGAGAAGCTCCTGTTGGGTCACGAGGTGCAGAAACGATCCCCAATGCTCCCCATAGATCCCCAAATATCACTGTGTAATCAGTGTTCCATGCTTTCTTTCCAATGGAAAACAACCATCCTTATCCTCCAGGTGTCCATGTCTGAAATTGGGATTCCACCTCCAAAATTCTGTATATCCAAAGGTTACTCCCAGGCACAATCTGCCAGTACCATCAAGCCTGGCTGGCCTTGACCTCTGGTGACTGCCCCTGCAACACTGGGGCTGGGTCCTTCCCTTCCCATGGAGATCACTGGGACACTGTGGGGACCTCATGGAACCAAGGGGATCCTTGTGGCACCACTGGAGCCCATGGAACCAAGGAGCCATGGTGACACAGCGGGGCTTCATGGAACCCAGAGACCATTATGGCTCTGTGGGGCCTGATGGAACCATGGAGACCATTGGGACCCTTCAGGGCCTGGTGTCACCAAGGGGGCATTATGACTCCTCAGGGCCTCAGGGAAGCAAGGGACCATTGGGACACTGTGGGGCCCCATGGAACTGAGGGAACATTGAACAGGTCTGGCTGGCTTGGCCTCCCAGGGGTCCCCTGACAGGTCTGGCTGATGTTGCAATGTCAAGGGCCGCCTCTCATCAGCTCCTGGAAAACTGGGGCTCCATGCTTTTCTTGCTATGGGAAAGAACCGCCCCCCTTTTCAGATGCCCATTGCCAAAATTGAAACTCTCCCTAAAGCAATTCCTATATGCAAGGATATCACTCAGAACAAAATCCTGCTTGCTCTGGCTGGCCTTGGCCTCTGGTGGCCATTTCTCATCTGCCCCTGAAACACTGGGGCTCTGTTCCTTCCTTCCTATGGAAAAGAACCGGCTTTCATGTCCAGGGACCATGGCCAAAATTAGAATTTGGCCTCTCAATTCTGTTTATCCAAGGACTGATCTCAGAAAAAAGTAGCCAGGACAGACAGGTCAGGCTGGCCCTGTCCTCTGGTGATTTTCTTAGACTCTGAGCTGAATGTTTTCATTTGAAAACACCTTGGAGAGGGCCCAGAGATCTCCCAGGGAGGTATTTTGAAACCTCGGGCACATGAGCACTATATATGGACAAAGGAGCTCTGTGCTCTGTGCAGTTGTGGTGGTTTTGCATCACAGAAGTGATGTTCTAAGAGAAGCTGCTAACAGTTTCCTCTGTGTCTGACAAAAAACCAATCGGTAATTATCTTTGAGAATTGACAATCTGTTAAACTATGAAGGAAACTGTACGCGGCTCTGTGAAGACACATGTTAAAGATGGGAAAGCCTGGGAGGGTCTCTTTCCCTTCTGGCTGGCACAGAGGTAACAAGGCTGACCCGGCCCTGTCTCAGCCAGGCTGGGCCGGGCGGCTCCTGCCGTGGGGCCGGGCCCCTTCCCAGGGACCCCGCCAGGCCCCATCGGCTGCCGGGCAGGGCCGGGCCATGGCTGCAGTTGGGAACATCTGGGCCCTGCTGAGCCCTGCCCCGCCGCCAGCCCGGGCCCAGCCAGGATCCGCCGGGCCCCAGGAGCAGCCCCGGGCCGGGCCGGCTCGGCCAAGATTCTGCCACCCTTGGGCTTCAGCCGCAAGCCCCGGGCAGGGGCAGGAGAAGCCATCGGCCCCCGGCCGTGCTGCTGCTGTGCTCTGGCCTGGCTGCTGAGATCCTGGCCCTGCCCCAGCGCGGCCCATCCTGACACAGCCCCAGCGCAGCCGCTGCAGAAACCTCCATCGTAAAACAGCTCCGGCCGCAAGCACCGAGCCCGGCCGGGGGCACGGAACCATCTGCAGGCCCCGGGTGAGATATGAACTCTTTCAGTGCTTCCATCCTCCCTCCAGTGAGAGAAAAGGACAAAGTGCAGGCACACAGAGGAGCAACATGAAGACACCCAGGTCACTGAAGGGGAAGTTGAGCCCCAGATGGGAGGGATGAGGAGGTGCCTTGATCTTGGGGCTGAAATCCTCTTGTAAAGCTATGGAGAAGGATGTAATTAATATATCAGACTCTCTTTTTCTCTACAACTAATTGAAAATATGGGTAGATGACCTGTTCTGCAAAAACCTCCATGCTAAAGTAGGCAAATGTTGAAGTAGCTGTGATCCCATCAGAAGTTTAAACAGAGAAAGAGAGAAGAGTGGTGGGATCCTATGCCCTCAGGGAGAGAAGAAGAAGATCTCTGTTGTCAGAGATGAAGATGATTTCAGAAATAGGTGAAGAGAATCTTTGCTCTTGAACAGCTCATCTTTAAACTCATACCCCATAAGTTGACATGGCCCATAAAAACAGCTGTGGGAAACGCTGTGAAAAATGGGAGGGACTTCACAATTGCAGTTTTTCTGAGCAGCTGCTATTTGTGGGAATTGAGAGCCACGAGCGAACTTTTATCTTATGGAGAAGTCTCCATAGCATGAAAGAGAGACTCCTCTCCCTAAGTGAACTGAAGAAAGACTGTTCTAGATGGTGTAAACTGACTGAAACTTTCAGGTTTTGTCTCCTTGCATTGTCAGTAAGAAAGAAAAGCTTGTAGGGAGAGGAGAAGTGTTCAGATTCTTATTAATCTTTCTCCTATTTACTGGTAATAAACTTTTCCATAGACCCTTTTAAAATTTTGAGCCTACTTTTCTTTTCTCCTAATCCTATCTCACAGCAGGAAATGAGTAAATATATTCCAGTGAGTGCAATGGTAATTAGCCAACACCTATCCCACTGCACTAATAGATGCATTGGCTGAGAAATCTCATATTAGCAAACCAAAATCACTCCAGATACATTCCTGATAAACTGCATTAGAGCAGAGGGAAATCAAGGCAGAGCCATTTTTTGTCAGTACTTGCTGCATCCTGATGAGCCCCGTGGTGCATTTGGAGCTGAGCCCTTGAACCTCAGGGCCTGAGAGGAGATTGCACAAACCTTGCCAGGAGTCAAAGTCAGAAGAAAACCCCAAAGTGTCTCAAAGCATGAATGGGTCTCAGTGAGGTCCATGCCCAACAGAGGCTCCTCATGGACTCCTTGGTGGAGAGAATTGGAGGCCAGGATTGACCAAAAAGCTCTCAGAGTCTCAATGTGGAAAAGAAAATTCCAAACTACCTTAAAAAATTTGAGAAGCTCAAAGCATTACTGAGCACCACTGAGTGTCAGTACAAAGCTCTCCAGGGACTCATTAAAGCAGATAATTGGGGCCATGATTGCACAAACCTCTCACAGAGTCTGTATCAAAAGGGAAACACCAAGGACCTCCAAATAACTGGAGTACCTTGAAGTATTAATGAGCCCCACTGAATGTTGTTACTGACAAAGCATCTCCAGGGACTAATTACAGCAGATAATTGGAGGCCATGATTGCACAAACCTCTCAGAGACTCCAAGGCAAAAGCCAAAGCCAAAGTCCTTTGAAAAAGCTGCAGTCCCTGCAGGGAGCATTCAGGAGCCCCCAGGGCCATTGCTGAGCAAGGCTCCCCAGGGACTCCTTGCAGCAGATCCTTGAGGCCACTGGGATGTGGGCTAGGGGGGGATGCTGAGGGCAGCACAAGGGGCTGACAGTGCCCAGCCTGGCTGGGGCTGTGCCAGGAGGCCCCAGGGCCTCAGGACAAGGTGTCTCCTCCCAGCCCTTGCTGGCACAGACCCTGCTGTGCCCCAGGGCACCAAGACTTGGCTTCTCTTTGTCCCCACCTGTCAGCACTGCCTGCAGTTCTCTGCTCTGCCTGGGGCCTGGGGACACTTGCTCAGTCGTGTCCCTCTCTGGGACCCATTAAAAGTCCAAGAAAGTTTGGAGTTGGATTCTGCCTTGGAGTTCTGGAGAGGTTTCTTCAGCTCCCTCTCAGGGACTGATGTTCAGGGCCTGAGCACAAAGCCCCAGAGGGGCTGATTAAAGTCCTTGTGCTGTGTCTGTGCTGCTGAGCTGGGCTGGGCTCCTGGCACAGAGGCAGCTCCTGGTCTCCAAGAAGAGCTTCAAAAGCACATTTCTCTGGATGAGCAGCTCTTCTGCCAGCCCAGCAGGGCTGGGGCACTGCCTGCAGCCAGCCTGGGCACAGCCCAGAGGCACAGAGAGCTTCAATCAGTCAGGGCTGGGAAGGGGCTGAGAAGTGCCTGGGGCACAATCACTGCCAGCCCTTGGCACAGGAACCTCTGGCTGCAGGACAGTGCAGCTGCAGCTCCTGGAGCCATCTCCTCAAGCTGGAACATGCCAATGCCTGCAGAGCCTGTGAGTACATTCTCTGCTTGTCTCTTGTGCAGAGCAGCCAGGGGTGCCCAGGGCTGTCCTGCAGAGCAGGGTCCTGCAGCCCAGGGCGCTGTGCTGGGGCAGGGACTCTGCTGCCTGCCAGGGACAGCTCTCAGCCAGCCCTGGCAGCTGCTCCCAGCCCTGGGGGACAAGATCTGGCTGGGAGGAGACAGCTGGTGAGGCTTGGAAGTGTTCTCCTTGTGTGGGGAGGATGATGCATTGTTCAGGACTGCTCCCAGCATGGCATTGAACTGCAGAACATTTCCAAGTAGATTATACAGGGAAAACAGCAAGGCAGGGGCTGCATAAGAGAGAAAATCCTGCTTTCTAAATCTACTGCTGTGGGTTGCTGGGATGAGAATCTTCATGTATATCTTCATCTCTCAGTTCATGGAGAAAAAAAATAAAGAAATTTTCTCTGACATCTGTAAAAACCAGGCAGCAACAGCAATCACCACAGGACCCCTTAGAGGCAGCATCAGTGTTGCTTTTCCAGCCTCCTCAGGGTTGCTCTGATGTTGCCATCAGAGCCTGCAGAGCCAGAGCTGCCCCTGGGCAGTGCCTGAGCTGGGAGGGGTCTCCAGGGCAGAGCTGAGCCCCCAGGGCTGGGCTGGGCTCTGGCAGCACTGGCAGGGCCCAGCCCTGGGCACAGGGAAGCAGCTGCTGGCAGGGACAGCTCCAGGCAGCAGAGCCCTGGGCAGGCAGTGGGGGGAAAGTGCCCCCAGGCTGTGCTGGGATATTTCAAGTCCTCTCCAAACCCAACTATTCCATGATTACTTTTCTTACAGATCCCCATGACAAGAGAGAAGAAATGTCGAACAGCAGCTCCATCAGGCACTTCCTCCTGCTGGCATTGGCAGACACGTGGCAGCTGCAGCTCCTGCACTTCTGCCTCTTGCTGGGCATCTCCCTGGCTGCCCTCCTGGGCAACGGCCTCATCATCAGCGCCGTAGCCTGCGGCCACCACCTGCACATGCCCATGTTCTTCTTCCTGCTCAACCTGGCCCTCGCTGACCTGGGCTCCATCTGCACCACTGTCCCCAAAGCCATGCACAATTCCCTCTGGGACACCAGCAACATCTCCTACACTGCATGCGCTGCACAGCTCTTTTTCTTTATGTTCTTCATCTCAGCAGAGCTTTTCCTCCTGACCGTGATGTGCTACGACCGCTACGTGTCCATCTGCAAACCCCTGCACTACGGGACCCTCCTGGGCAGCAGAGCTTGTGCTCACATGGCAGCACCTGCCTGGGCCAGTGCCTTTCTCAATGCTCTCATGCACACGGCCAATACATTTTCCCTGCCCCTTTGCAAGGGCAATGCCCTGGGCCAGTTCTTCTGTGAAATCCCACAGATCCTCAAGCTCTCTTGCTCACACTCAAACCTCAGGGAACTGGGGCTCATTGCTGTCAGTGTCTCTTTAGGTTTGGTCTGTTTTGTGTTCATTGTTTTCTCCTATGTGCAGATCTTAAGGGTTGTGCTGAGGATCCCCTCTGAGCAGGGACGGCACAAAGCCTTTTCCACCTGCCTCCCTCACCTGGCCGTGGTCTCCCAGTTCCTCAGCACTTTAATCTTTGCTCATCTGAAGCCCCCCTCCATGTCCTCCCCATCGCTGGATCTGGCCCTGTCAGTTCTGTACTCAGTGGTACCTCCAGCCCTGAACCCCCTCATCTACAGCCTGAGGAACCAGGAGCTCAAGGCTGCAGTGAGGAGACTGATGACTGGATGCTTTCAGAAACATTAAACTGCTGGCCAGTGTTTGCAAATCACTTGTAATAAAAGTAATTTTTGATATTTCTTGTTGGTTTGGTTGTGGATTTTTTCCCCTTTTTGTTTAGGTATTTCAAATTGTCCATAAATAAATGTCAATTTTTGGGCCATTTCTCATTTTGTTTCTCTCCACCTTCCTTCCCTGTGCCTACAGACTGTGTCAAAGAGGGGCTGCTCTCTTGGTGGCTTTAAAGGAACTAAGAGATCTCCCAGCAGACTTTTCTGCAGAGATGCCCTTGTGTTGCCTTCTCTGGAGCTGCAGAAGCAATGTCTGTGTGCAGAGCTGGGGCAGATCAGTGCTGGCCCAGCAGCTGTGCCCTGCAGCAGCAGCAGCAGCACTTGGTGTTGCCAGTGCTGCTGCCGTGGCCCTGCCCCGCTGCCCTGGTGGCCCTGGTGTTGCTGCAGGGCCTGAGTGCTCTCGGGGCCGGGCACAGCCCTGGGGGTGGCAGTGCCGGGGCTGCAGCAGGGACAGGCCATGGGCACTGCTGGGGCAGCGCTGAGGCCTCAGGCCAGGCCCTGGGGGCTCCAGGCTCCTTGCCCAGGCTCTCTCAAGAGCACGGCCAGGCCAATGCTCAGCAGCACAGAAACCCCCGTCAGCAGCCCCAGGCTGGCCGTGGGCAGGCTGGGGGCAAACAGCATGGCTGGGGCTCTGCAAGGGCCCTGGGCCAGACGGGAAGGAGCAGCAGAGCAGGGGCTGATCCATGCCCAGGGCGCTGCACAGCCCAGGGCAGCCTCCCAGAGCGTCCTCATGCAGCTGCCAACAACATCCCCCCTCTGCAGCCCTGGCCTCTCCCCCAGCTCACACAGCTGCCCCATCCTTGCAGGCACAGACACGGCAGCACTGCCTCAGCAGCCCCTGTTTGCATTGCACACAGCAGGGCCAGCACCCCCATGCTGTTGCTGTGGGGACATGAAGCTGAGGGAGCACAAATGCCATCAGCCCCTGGGGCCAGCAAGGCCTGCAGGACACCAGGGAAACCACTCAGCTTTGTCCTGGCCTCTGCACTCAGCCAGAAAGTTTGTTCCCATCAGCTGGGAGTTTCCTGTGCCACTGCAGATGCTGTTGCTCAGAGCCAGGGCTGCCTGGCAGCCACCCCCAAACTGCCCTGAGCATTTCCTTGGCTTCACCTTTGCTTTCTTTACTCCTTCTGCTACAAATTTCTTCCTCTTGCCCACCCCAGGAGGCCCAGCACTGGACACAGCACTCGAGGTGCTGCCCAACCAGGGCCCAGCGCAGGGGAAGAATCCCTGCCCTGCTCCTGCTGGCCACACCATTCCTGATCCAGGCCAGGAGCCATTGGCCTTCTTGCCCACCAGGGCACACTGCTG
The DNA here is from genome assembly GCF_051311805.1 of Agelaius phoeniceus. Classification (NCBI taxonomy): domain Eukaryota; kingdom Metazoa; phylum Chordata; class Aves; order Passeriformes; family Icteridae; genus Agelaius; species Agelaius phoeniceus. Next base: position 751,779 of record NW_027509866.1, read on the forward strand.
CCTCATGTCCAGCCTGCTGTCCATCAGTCCCTGCAGGTCCCTTTCTGCCTGGCTGCTCTCCAGCCACTCTGTCCCCAGCCTGTAGTGCTGCAGGGGTTGTTGTGGCCAAAGTGCAGGACCCGGCACTGGGACTTGTTCAACCTCACCTTGTTGGATTTGGGCCCTGGATCCAGCCTGTCCAGGGCCCTGTGCAGAGCCCTCCTACCCTCCAGCAGGTCCACACTCCCAGCCAAATTGGTGTCACCATGGTTCCATGAGGCCTCCCAGTGTCACAATGTCCCTTTGTTTCCATGGGACCCCTTGGTGTCACAAAGTCCCTTGGATCCTTGGGCCCCTCAGTGCCACAATGGCACCGTGGTCCCCCAAGGCCCTGCAGTGTCACAATGGATCCTTGGTTCCATGAGGTCTGGCAGTGCAGCAATGCTCTCCTTGGTTCCACAGTGTCACCATGGCGTCTTGGTCCCAAGGGCCACCACGCTGTCAAACATGTTTCCTTCATTCCAGGAGTCCCTGAGGAGCAGCCCTGGCCCCTTGGTTCCATGGGGCCCTGCAGGGTCACAATGGCCCCATCGTGACACCAGGTCCTGCTCTGTCACAATGCTCTGCATGGTTCCACAGGGCCCTGCAGGGCCTCTGTGATGCCACCAGGACCCAGACTGTCATCATGGACTCCTTGCTTCCATTCAGCCCCACAGTGTCACCAGGGCCCCTTGGCTCTGTGCTGCCATGTCGTACACAGTGTCACCATGGTCCTCTTGGTGCCACCAGGCCCTGCAGTGTCACAATCATCAGAGAATCAACTGGGCTGGAAAAGATTTGGAGAGCATCAAGGCCAGCCTGGCACCCAACACCACCTTGTCACCCAGACCATGGCACTGAGTGCCACATCCAGTCTTTCCTTAAACACTGCCAGGGATGGTGACTCACCCACCTCCCTGGGCAGCCCATTCTGATGCCCAATCACGCTTTGTGTGAAGAATATTTCCTAATGTCCAGCCTAAATGTCCCCTGGTGCTGCTGAAGGCTGTGTCCTCTTGTCCTGTCACTGTTCCCTGGGAGAAGAGCCCGACCCCCACCTGGCTGCACCCTCCTGTCAGGGAGTTGTAGAGAGTGATGAGGTCTCCCCTGAGCCTCCTCTTCTCCAGGATAAACAACCCCAGCTCCCTCAGGTGCTCCTCACAGGACTTGTGTTTCAGACCCCTCCCCAGCCTTGTTGCCCTTCTCTGGAAAGAATCCAGCCCCTCCACGTCCTTCCTAAATTGGGGGCCCAGAACTGGACACAGCACTTGTGGTACTGCCCAACCAGTTCTGAGAACAGGGAAAGATTCACTGCCCTGGTTCTGCTGGCCACACCATTCCTGATCCATAGGAGTGCCAGGGGTTGGATGAGAGAAATGGTGGAGAGTGGGTGGGGACAAAGTGTTATTGATTGTCAGCCATGAGGGGTCTTGATTTTTATATCTCTTCACACAGCATTAGGAGGTGCTGAGGGTCAATAACAATTGGACATTGAATATATCAAACTAGAAACAGGAAAAGGATACTGGATAAAACAGTTCTCTTCCTTTTTTTTTTTTCAATACAGCAGATTCACATTGAAAACACTTGTGAAATTTGTCTAATTAACCACAGGAGAATTGAAAACTTCGATTATTCCTCGGGGCTGTCTTCTTCAGGTGTTTTAAACAAATGTTTATGAACCTTTTTCACTGAATTCCTCAACTGAAGAGCTCAAGAAAGAGTCCTCTGGAGAAATAAAATTCATTAGCAAACTCCAAATGGCTGAGGATCCATCCCATACAGAGCAGCAATGAACAGAAATGGGCACAGCTTTGTGGCTGCCCCAGCTTTGGCATGGGCCCTGGGCCTGGAGCAGGAGCAGCTCTTGAGGGCCCCAAGGCCGGGGCTCTTGTGCTGCCCTGGGCAGATGGGATGGCAGCAGGGGCTGCAGAGCTCTCAGCACCTCAGCCCGAGGGGAGCAGGGCAGCCAGGGAGCCTCCTTTGGCCTTGGCCAAGCACCTTCCCCCATGGCTGGGGCTGAGTCCTGTGGCAGCTGCAGCTGCTGCTGTGGCCTTGGCAGGGGCTGAGGCCGTGGGGCCAGTGCCCAGAGCAGCCTGGGCTGAGCAGAGCTGTGGGGCCAGAGCCGGCTGGGCTGGGCTGGGCTCAGAGAGGCCCTTGGTGCTGCCCAGAGCTCAGGGCAGCTGGCAGAGCTTGCAGGGAGCTGGGCTGGGCTCCGAGAGCCTGGCCCAGAAACCATCAGTGTCCATCTCAGCCTGGCTGAGCGTGCAGGGGCAGGACTCAGGCCAGGCCTTGTGGGGCAGGGCCAGCGCCTGTGCAAGGCATTGCAAACAGGCAAGTGGCCCAGAGAGGAGGCTGCTCTGTGCCCATGGTGGCAGGGACAGAGCAGGGAGGGGGCCCAGGAGATTTGTCAGTGCCAGCCTCTGTGCCCATGCGTTGGCAGCCCTGGCTGCTGAGTCCAGCTTTGGCCTGGGCTGAGTTTGGCTGTGGCCCAGCTCCATCCTCCTGCGGGGCTCAGGGCCTGTTCCCGGCCATGGCCAGCCCTGGCTGCCTCTCTGCTGGCCCAGAGGCCGGCAGAGCCCAGGGCAGGGCTGTCTGTGCAGCCCCACAGGTGCCACGGGCTCTGCAGGAGCTGGCAGAGGCTGCCCAGCAGGGAGGCCATGGGGCACAGAGCCCCAAGGCTGCTGTGGGCACCATGGCACAGGGGCCGCTCCCAGCCGCAATGCTCCTGGCCTGGGCTGGGCCTGCACAGGGGCTGGGCCACCATGGCTGGGCCAGCACAGGGCCACAAAGGGGCCACGCAGCCGCTCACGGGGCTGACAGCAAGGCCAGGCACACACAAGCAATTGCTGAGCATGGCCTGCGCTGGCCAGGCCTGACTGTGCCAAAGGCAGAGCTCAGCTGCCCTTGGGGGCTGCAGCAACACTCCAGAGCCCAAAGAGCCTCCATGGCTGTGCTGGAGACCAAGGTTGCAGCAGGGAAATGCAGGGCTGCTGCGGGATGGGGAGAGCATTGAATTCCAGCACACACCTCAGCTCTCTGATGATCCCGGCACCATGCTGGGCCCTGTTTCAGACTGGAGCAGAGCAGATGTTGATGGGACAGGAGTCCTGCGGGGCTGTCAGGGACCTGCAGCTTGCAAGGTGCTCTGCTCTCCCTCAGGTGCTCTGGGAGAGATCCAATCCCAGCTGGGCACCTCAGGGCACAAGTGGCACTGCCTGTTCATGGGCACACAACTGATGTCTGCCTGGAAAGAGGCACAGGTTTTTGTACCTGTTAGTTTCATAACACCCAGGCAATCTTTATTATCTGGGTCACTTGAGTACTTTTAAGAAACAGCAAACTTTTCCCAGCAGGAACAGGAATTTCCTGGATCTACTGGATTCTCCAACTGATGGCAGGAGAAGAAATACTCATCTTCCCCTCTACCTTTGCCACTGACATTCACTCTAATATTTAATGACCCCACCTACTTCATGTGTTTCTTGCTCTCCTTTTTAAATGTCCATGTCTAAGAATATATCTTCATTTAGAGAAACTGGATCTATGTCCTTTCCATCACTCCCAGATTTTCTCATCCAGATGCTCTCTGGTCATTCAAGTGCCTCTCAAATGACTGGTTTCATGCTTTGAGCTTCAGCTAGTTGCCATCTTTCTGAAGTTCAAATATATACCACATTAGTGGTATATATTTGAACTTCACATATTACATATGCAACTCCACATTACATATAAACATCCTAATTGTGTTTATATGTATCAGAGAATTACCTTTGCCCATGTCTCTGTCTAAAACTGTTCCTGTAAGAAATCCCTTGGGGATGGTGGACATGTCAGATGCTGCTGGGACATCCCGGAGAGCTGAGGGAAGAGCTGTGATGGTTATTAACTGTTCAAATGTTCAACATGTGTTTGTTGGCAAGAAACCTTTCTGAGCCTCTGAGTGTCACCAGGCCCTGAGCCCAAAGGACACAAACCTGATGAGTTGTGGTTCCCACTGCAGGGGCTGCACTTGGACCTTGGCTCTGCACAGGAGAGCTCTTCATCCCTGTTCTCTCTTTTCCTCCCTCTGGGCATGGAGGGAGCTCCTGACTTCAGTGTGTGACTCGTGTGTGCAAAGAGCAAATCTGGGCAGAATTGGGGCAGGGAGGGTTTGGGGGACCTTGGGATCTGTGCTGGGCACAGAAGGTGTTTTCCATTGCTCTGAGACTGTCTGCTGTGCAAAGTGGATTTAATATCCAGCAGAGGAATGACTTTGGCATTGGATGGAGCTGTGCCTTCCCTTGGCTTTGTTGGAAATGAACATCCCTCTGTGTCTCGGGCAGCTCCTTCTGCAAGGAAAGCAGGTGGGAGTGGGAGCCAAGGAGCTGAAAGCTGCAGGTGCAGCCTGGGCTGGAGGGAGCTCAGATTTGCACAAGGCTGCTCTGAGTGCCAGGGCTTGGATGGGGAAATGGTGGGGTGGGGGTAGGGACAGAGTCTGATTGATTGTCAGCCATGAAGGGTCTTGATTTTCATATCCATTCAAACTGCATGAGGAGGTACTTGGATTCAGTGTCAATTGGAGATTGCACATGTCAATGAATTAACAGGGGGAAAAGTCCTAAACAGGACCTGAAAAATCTTTTCTCACTGTCTTTTTAAATATATTGCATTCACTGTGGATATATTACGGAGATCTGTCTTATTAGCCACAAATTATTTGAAAATTAAAATCAAATGATTCCCAGAGGCTTGGCTTGTTCAGGTGTTCTGAATGTTAATGAGCCCTGGGACACTGAATTCCTGCACTGAAGAGCTGAAGGCTGAACAAGCCTCGGGAGCAGTGAAATTCAGCAGCAGCCTCCAAGTTGCTGAGGATGTCAGCAGCCCCCAGTGAGGCCATCCCTGCCCGAGACCGTGGGGGAATGGGCAGACAAGGAGGGCGTCCCTTGGGCTGGGGCAGCACAACTCAGAGGCACCAGCGGCTCCAGCTGGGCAATGGAGTGTGGAATGGGGCTGGGAAAGCCCTGCCTGGGCTGGACCAAGCAGCACACACAAGCCCTGACCCCCATCCACTAAAAAACTCTCTCAACAAGACATTTAAAAGGAATTACAATTGTGTCCTGTGAGTTGGACTCACTGGAGAAATACCAACAAGAGATTCTCAGGAACTCAAAACAACAAAACAGCCATTACTGGCAACTTGAGAAAATCAGGGAAACTTTGGCAAAGGGTTAATCATGACATTGTAGTGGTTTTGAATTTTTAATTTCAGATTTTTCTAATCTTGAGACTTCTTAGTTAATGTATTGATGAGTGTGGTAGGTTTTAATGACAGTTGATTATTTATGTATTTATTTTGGTTTGAGATAGGATTGCGAGAAAGGTAAAGTAGGTGTAAAATTTTAATAGGGTACAAAAAATATTAAAAGTAAATAAAAGATAAAACTTATTAATAATTAAAATAAACTCTTTAGAACACTTTTTCTTTACAAGTTTTTCTTACTGACAATGTAAATAAACTAAAAATTATTAGTTATTTTGCTGTTTCTAGAATAGTCTTTTTTTGTTTACTTTGGGAGAGAAGTTTTTCTTGTTAAGGTTATGGAGATTTTTTTACAAGATTAAAAAATAGGTTTTTTGTGGTTCTTAATTTTTTCATGGATAACAGTTGTCTGGGGAACTTTGTTTTGTGAAGTTGTATTTATTGCTACAATGTTTTTTACAGCTTGTTGATGGGTCATGTCAATTTATGGGATATTGTTTTAAAGATTAGTTCTTGAAGGTAAAAATTTTTATAATTTACTTTTGAAATAATTTTTATCTCTGGAAATACAGATCTTCTCTTCGGGATACTGTATTACTTTTTTTTTTTTTCCTGTTTAAAATTTTGATGAAATTGTAGTTATTTTAACATTTATTTATTTTACTATAGAGGTTTTTGTTTGATATTAATTTGAATATTTTTAATAGTTATATGTTTTATAATGAAAAAGTGTTTTTTCTTTATAATTTATAAAAGGATTTTAGTTTTAATGTTAAGGTATTTTTTCTTCTTTTTTATTTGGGATTTAATTTCTTCTTTACTGACTTTGATAATTTTATATTTTTTTATATGCTTATATTTTGTTTTTTTCTTTTACTTGAGGGAGGATTGAAGTATTGAAAGGATTAACACCTGACCTGCTGGTAACTTGTGGTGGAAGTTGTGGTTGGGTTGCGTTAGGATTGGTTTTATGGTTCCTTTTAGTGGGTTTTGTGTTTAATTTTACTTGTAGGGTTATTTTGTGTGGGTTTAGGTTGTAGGGGGTTTTGGTTTTAGTTGTGTTGGGGAGAGGGGACTTGAAGGTAATATTTTAATGGCTGTGGCTGGCTTTGTTCTGGTTGGGGTTTTGTAGCCTCTTTTGTTTTCCTGTTTGGGAGTTGTTGGGGTTTGGTTTGGTCAGAATGGGGCCGATGGAGGGGGGGTGGCCTGGGGAAGGAGGTAGGGGCTAAGCCCATGGCAGGGTTGCTTGGTTTGGTTTGGTTTGGTTTGGTTTGGTTTGGTTTGGTTTGGTTTGGTTTGGTTGGGTTGGGTTTGGTTGAGATGGCGGCTGGGGCCCGCTCCTTCTTTGTTGACTGGAAAAGAAAGAGGAGGTTCCTGGGTTTTTTTCATCTTTAACATTTGTGTTTAACAGAGGCGTGTTCAGTATCTCAGTGGTTTAACAGATTGTCAGTTACACAAAAAGTTTTGTATTACTTTTTAAAATTCTTCTAATGTAAAATTACAACAGATATTCAATCAACAAAAAACACTTCTCAAAGCATTGACTTGGCCCATTCAACTACACAAACTCTTAAGCCTGTTCAATTTTAAGTTACTCAAAATTTGCAAGAGGAGGGAATTAGAAGACACAGAAAGAGAGAAAGAGAAAAAAGATACAGAGAAGCACACACACAGCTACAAACTCCTGCATTCCAGCACTGTTCAGATGGAAATTCCAAGAGGATCTAGGGTCAAGATGTGTGCTTGCCTTGTGGTCAGCCTTCAATACCCCTTGGTCTCCCTGGGCCCTCCCCCAGGTGGGGCTTGGGCTCATTTGGTCCCTCAGGAGCTGGGCTGGGGCTGCAGAGGTGGCTGTGGAGCATTGCCTGTGCTGTGCCAGGGCCTGGCAGCCACTGCTGGGCTGGGATAGAGGCTCTGGGGGGATTGGGGTTCCAGGGCAGGGCAAGGCTGGGGTTCCAGGGCAGGGCAAGGCTGGATCTGCCCCTTCCTCCCCCACACAGGAAATGTTTCCAGCCAACAATCTCCTCCAGTCTGTCACAACAGGGAATGTTGGAAGTGGAACCCCAATTCTAGCCATGGGCACCTGGCCAAGAAGGACAGTTCTTTTCCATAGGAAGGAAAGCACAGAGCCCCAGTGTTTGGAAGGCAGGTGAGAGCCTCACTAGGCCAAGGCCAGCCAGACTTGTCAGGAATGGCAGTTTTTGTCTGGGAGCAGTCTTTGGATTAAGAGAATTGTGGAGGTGGAAGCTCAATCTCACCCATGGGTTTCTGGAGAAGCAGGACAGTTTCTTTCCCATAGGAAGGGGAGCATGGAGTCTTCCCCAATGTTTTGTGGACAGATGAGAGGTGACCCTTGTAAAACCATTGCCAGCCAGACTTGTCCTGGCTATATTCCTATTGGAACAATCCCTGGATATATGGAAATCTGGAGGTGAAATCCCAAGTCTGGCCATGGGTGCCAGGAGAAGAAGGACAGTTCTTTTCCATAGGAAGGAAAGCACGGAGCCCCAGTGTTTCAGCAGCAGATGAGAAGAGACCCTCAACATGCAAAGGTCAGCTGGACCAGTCAGGCAGCCCATGGGAGGCCAAACCAGCCAAACCTGTTCCGTGTTCCATTGGTTTTGGTGGCCCCACAGTGTCACAATGATGCCTTGGATCCGTGATGCCCCACAGTGCCATAAGGGTGACTTGTTTCTATGGGGTCCAGCAGTATCACAATGGCAAAGTCCTGCAGTATCACAATGGACCCTTCGTTTGATGGGGTCCCACAATGTCACAGTGGCCCCTTGGTTCCATAAGGCCCTGCAGTTTCACAATGGTCCTACTTATTCCATGAGGCCTTACAGAGTCACAATGGTCTCCACAGTTCCAAAGGCCCCACAATGTCACATGACTCCTCTGTTCCATGAGCCCTGCAATGTCACAATGGACCTTTGGACCCTGGGGGTTTGTGTCGTCACAATGGTCTCATTTGGCTCCACAGTGTCACAATGAACCATTGATAACAGGAGGTCCCTCCATGTCACCCTGGAGCTTTGGTTCCATGAAGCTCTGCAGTGTCACAATGAACCCTCGGTTGAATGGGGTTCCACAATGTCACAATGGTCCCAAGTTTCCATGCAGCCTTGCCATGTCACAATGGTCTCCTTTGCCTCTACAGTGTCACAATGGACCCCTGATGACACGAGGTTCCACAATGTCACAATGGACCTCTGGTTCCATGGAGCCCTGCAGTGTCACAAAGGCATTTTGGTTTCATGAGGCCCCACAGTATCACAATGGTCCTCTTGGTTCTGTGGGGACCCCCACGGTCACAATGGTCTCACTGGTTCCATGGGGTCTCACAGTGTCACAATGGATTCTTGGTTTGATGGGGCCTCTCAGTGTCACAATGATCCCTACATTCCATGGAGCCCCAGAGTGTCACAATGGTCCCTTGGTCTCACAGGGCCCCCAGGGTCACAATGGTCCCTTGGTTCCATGGGCCCTGTGCTGCTGCATTCCCCCCTCCCCTTCTCAGGCCGCCCTGCAAGCTGAGAAATGCTCCTTGGGCCTCGGCCTTGGCCAACAGCCCCTGGGCTCAGCTCCTCTGCAGCTCATTACAAACACTGTCTGCTCCAGGCACTGCTGCTGCCCAACCAGCTCCTGCTTTCTGGAGGAGCAGCCCTGGGAACTGGTTTTGTTCCCTCAGTGGCACAACATCCCTGTTCTCACACTGCCAAAGAAAGCTGTTGGTGCCAAGTGCGGCCAGGATGAACCATTGCTGGGACTGAAGCCCCTCTCTTGGGGCCCTGCAAACAGCGCTCCAAAAGGAGCCCTTGGAGCTCTCCTGGGCCAGCGACTCCCTCTGAGTGGGGCCTCTCCCAGCCGGGAACTCTCCCGTTTGCTGCACTCGAGGATCCCCAACAACGACGGAGCCTGGGCCGATCCCCCCACTCCTCCAGGCTCAACCCTTCACCCGCTGGGGAGATGCCAAAGGATCCACAGGGAGCATTTTCTGCCCTCAGGGGAATTTCTCACAGGTGCCTTGCACTGACTCTTTGTGTCTGTGTGCACACAGGAGTGCCTGTGCTGGGGAAATGTGGCAGAAATGCTGCTCTCTGAGGGGTTTGAGAGCCTTGGATAGCTGAGTCAGTCAGGCCTGTAAGTGAGGTTAAGTCATGAGGTCAAGGGAAGTTAAATGCTTCTAAGAGTTGTTCTTTTGCTAAGTTATTTAATATATGTTATAAGCGGAGTTAAATACAGTTAAATGTTATTCCTCTGTTAAATTGCTAAGTGATCAGTTAAAAGTTAGGTTAAATACTGTTAAGTGCTGTTCTTTTGCTAAATTGTGAAGTTGAAGGTATCAGTTAAGGTTGTGTTAAGTCCTATTAAGTTTGGGCTCTGTTAAGCTTTTTAGCCGTATTCCTTTTACCCTCACTGTCCTTGTGTCTCATACACAAACACAGGGACAGCTCTTGGTTCATTTCTGGTTTCATTGCCTGGATTTGGTTTGGTTTTGTTGTTTCTTTGTTTCCCTGCTGTGCCTGAAGTGTCCAGTCAGGAGCAGAGTGACTCCTGCCAAGGAACTTTGTGCTGCTGTCCCTTAATATTAAATCTGGTTTTTGCTGATCCCTTGCTGGGGATTTTTTCAGCACTCTCAAGGCCTCGTTGGTACCAGGGTGAAGGAGCCCTGGCCCAGGCTCTGGCCCTGGGGGACACGGGGACGCTGCCAGGGGGTCCCTGTCCCCCTGTGCCACCCCCAGGGCCCCGGCCCCCCGTCCCCGTGTCAGACTCTGGGGTCGATCTCGTGGAACATCCTCTGGGGGAGGCTGCGGCGCCGGGGGCGGGGGAACCCGGGGGGACAGGGGACCCCACTGTGCACGAGCAGGGTTGGACTGCTCTGGGGGAAACTGTGAGGGGGGCCGGGGCAGAGTGACCTCCCCAGGGACCTCACACAGCCCCTGGGATGTCACACAGCCCCTGTGATGTCACACAGCCCTTGTGATGTCACACAGTCCCCTGTGATGTCACACAGTCAACTCTGATGTTACACAGCTGCTCTGTGATGTCACAGAAGACTCTGATGTCAAAGAGTCACACTGCGATGTCACTGTTTGTTCTGTGATGTCACAGGCTGCTATATGATCTTACACAGCTACCCCATAATATCACAACCCCCTCCCTCATATCAAAGAGCCACCCTCTATGATGGCAAGATCTGCTCTATGGCCTCACACTATGATGTCACAGAAAGCTGTGTGATGTAAAAATCCCCTCAGTGATGCCACAAAGCCTGCTCTGTGATGTCATACAGCCATGCCATGATGTCACAGCCTTCTCTGTGATGTCACACAGTTCCCTCTATGATGCTCTAGCTGCTCAGTGACTTCACACAACAAACTCTGTGATGTCATTGCCCAATCTGTGGCCTCCCACAGCCCATTCTGTGCTGTCACACAGCCCCTTGCTGACATCACAGCTGCTCTGTGCCTCCATGACACAGCCACAGAAGAGCTGCTGTGACACAGCCCCCTCTGGGACATGCCACAGCCCCTGCCAGTGCTGAGCCCCTGGGAGCTCTGTCTGTGCCCTGCTGGTGTCCCTGAGGGGCCCTGGCAGTGCCCCAGCCCTGCTGGGCTGTGCACAGGAGCTGCTCCTGGCCAGAGCTGTCTCTCTGCAGCTCTGCTGCCCTTGCCAGGAGCTGCCTCTGGGCCAGGAGCCTGGCCCAGCTCAGCAGCACAGACACAGCACAAGGAGTCTAATGACCCTCTGGGACTTTGTTGCCCTTGGCATCGGACTCTGCCCCTCAGAGAGGGCTCAAATCACTTCTCAAGAACTCAAATTAGGATTGAAACACTGAAGTTTCTCATATTTTAAAAAGATCCATCTGAGGGACAGGACTGAGAAAGTGTCCCCAGGTTCCAGGTAGAGAAGAACACTGGTGGCAGTGATGACAGGTGGGGACAAGCAAGGCAAAGGTGTCTCTGGTGCTGAGCAAACCTGCGCCTCTGTCCCTGCAGGCTGTCGGCATCCCCCGGCTGCCCCACCTGGCTGGCCCCTTCCTTTGCTGACAGCTCTGCCTCCTGCCTGCCTCTGCCTGCCCACACAAAGCCTTGGGCTGCTCCAGGCTCCTGCTGGGGGACGTGCTGCACCACAGCCCTGCCCTGGTAGGGAAATTCCTTTCTCCTGATGTCCACTCTGGGCCTCCCCAGCTGCCCTTGGTGCTATTATGTCTTCTTCAGGCTCATTCCCACTATGGAGAAAAGCTCCAGCCTCTCTGAAACCACCCTTCCATCCCTCCCAGGCTATTCCTGTTCTGTCCTCGGTCTCCACACCACTGAGCACAGAGCCTGCAGACTGTCCCTGCTGGTTTTGTGCTGAGGCCTCCAAACCCCATCTTGGGAGATTTTTGGGTCCTCTTCATGGTCTGTGAAAATGGAAAAATAGAGATCAAAGCTATTTTCTCCCAAATCTTGTAGTGACAAAACAAGGGTCAATATCTGTAAACTGAATGAGGGTGCATTTACATTCCTTAGAAGGAGGAAATATTATACAATAATGAGAGTGGCACAAAACTGCAGCTGTTTTTCCAGAGAAGTGGATTCCCCATCTCAGGAATTGTCCAAGAGTAGGAGCTTTGTCCAACCTGATACAGTGAAACCCCCTGCCCTCCCCAGTGACAGAATTCCTGTAGTGTGGGTTCTCTGATGTGCTGGGTGCCCTCACAACGCTTCTGGCCAGAATGTCTGCTGAGGGCAGCCAGGCTGCTGCAGGGGCAGTGCCCTCACAGCCATCACCATGGCAGCCCTGTCCCCTGGGCCTGGCTCTGCCCTTTCCTCTGCCCCTGCCTTGGCTCTGCTGGCATGAAGAGTTTTGTCATTGATATCTTGTCCCCGAGGTGCTGGGGCCAATGGCTTCCCAGTCAGGCTCCTGGAGCAGCAGTGGCTTTTCAGAGCCCAGCCAGGAATGAGCCCTGAGGCAGCAGCTCTGCAGTGGTGGCCACCAGGCCGGGCTGCCAAGGGAGGCTTCTGGCCATGGCCTGCAAGCAGCTGCTGCTGCCAAGGTGCCTTTGGTGCCTCAGGCTCTCCCTGGCACAGCTCCCAGCACGGCACTCTGCCCTTGTGCCCGAGGCCTTCCCTGTGCTGGGGCTGGCCTGGGGCTTTTCCTGCAGCGGGACCTGCCCTGCTGATGGCACAGGAAAGGCAGTTCCTGCTGGAGCAGGAGGCTCTGCCTGCAATGGCCTCCAACAACTCCAGCAAGGCCCTGTTTGCAAAGCCCCCAGTGGTAAATGAAGGAGGGGAGGGGTCACGCTGCTTTTGGGGTGAATAATGCAGAAACAAGTCTGACTCCTCCATCCCAAAGTTCAACATCCTCAGAGGGAGCTGAAGCTGTGACAGCACTGGAAAATCGCCAGAGTAAGGAACAACCAAGTGACACCACTGAGAGCTTCTGCAGAGCTGCTGAGCCAGCCCAGCCTGGGCACACCTGACTGACAGAGCAGAACCTCAGACTAGAAAAGCCCCATCCCAAATTTTAAAGGCAGCATCCCCTGACATTTCCCTTCCTGGGGGGTGTGGAGATTCCTCCCTGCAGTAGGGACACCCCTCAAGGTCACTGCTTCAGGCTGAGCCAAAGGGATTTATCCATGGTCATTGGTCTGTGGGAGTGACATCAATCTCTCCTTAAAAACAGCTTCTTTTCCTTTAATAAAATTGCTTTGAAATCCCTTCTGAGTGCTTTCTATAAATTAGTATAATATAATATAATATGGTACAGCTCTTATACCTTGGAGTAAACAATTCTGATTAAGAGAAGATAATTTTTTCTAATCGTTACCAAAATAGATAATATAATTTTTTTTTAAAGATATATGCTTTGTCATCCTTAATCCTGTGGGACAAATGCTAAAGGTTAAATTTCACCTTGATAATTCTTTACCCATGAACTCTGTAAAAGTCTGAGGCTGGGATTGGAGCCAGCTGCTCCAAGGCTCCTCTCACAGAAGGAGATTACAAAGCCTGGAGGTCCTTGGGGGTATTTTTCTGTGAATATGAGAGTCTGGTCAGAGACACAGAAAGCAAGAGAGTTTTCCCATTAATTAGATTGGGAACCATTAGGAAGCTGGAGAGAAAGAATTGTAAATTATCGACAAGTGGTGTCTGTAATAGGTTGTTTTTTCCATAAAGTTGTTTACTGAAGGGGGTTGTCTTTATCAGCCAATGATGTGAAATGTGTTGATTAAATGACCAATGAGATCCACCTGTAGAAAACCAAGGTCAAAAGGAAGAGGATTGAAAAAATGGGTGGCTTTTAGCCCTTAGCCTTCTGATCTGAGTCTGTGTCATCTCTGACTCAACGGTGACATTTGGGGATCTGTGGGGACTATTGGGAATCCTTTCTATCCTTTCTGCACCTCGTGACCCAACAGGAGCTTCTCTAATAAACGCTGCCTGAAGCTCCCACTGTGCCCATGACAGGAACCCCTGTGAGGGTCTGGGCCATCCCGGCTCTTTGGCAGCCTGGGGACTCCTGGGATGTCACCGTGGAGCCCCCATGAGTGCCTGTGACAGATGGGTGCCTTTGCAGCCCAAGGTGCCCTGGGATGGCTGTGACTGACTCTGACCACAGGGCTCTTTACCATCCCCAGAAAGCCCTGACAGGTCTCCATGGAGCCCCTGTCCCTGCCTGTGACATTCCAGCTGTGGAACAGCCTGGAGACTCTTGGAAAGTTCCCATGGAACCCCTCTGGGGACCTGTGACAAATCTGATCCTTAGCAGGCAACCATCACCAGCCCCCTGTTCTATAGTCAGTTTCCATGGAAACCATTACCAGCCCCCTGTTGCTGTGTTCAGTCCCTTGGCAACTCCATGGAGACCCCATGCCAGGGGTGGTTGCCATGAACACCAGGGCTGGCACCAGCTGGGATGCTCGGTTTCCACGGGCCGGGCTTCAGCAATGGGATTCCCCAATTTCCTGCTCCCGCTAAAACCGCGCTGCCCTCGCTGCCCTCCCGCCTCCCATGGAAAGCACAAAAGGCAAAGAACCCGGGCTGGGAGAAGAACAATTTATTGGGAACAGCAACGAGATAAGGAAAAATTTGAACAGAAACAATATTGATAACAAAAGGGATAAATAAAACTTTGACAGGGAAAACTACAACACAACTGACTGTCTCTTTCCAGCCACAATTTCCCCTGTCTGGAAAGGACACCCTTCTCCTCTGGGAGAGAGAGAGAAGGTCCCTTTCCTGCCCCTGGCAATAGCCTGAGGTGGGAGTGAATGTAATGACATGGCCTTGGCCAGACCATAATGTTCTTCAATCCCACATCATGTCATGGGCAGGAAAAGGGAGAGGTGTCTTCCCAGCATGGATCATGGGCAACACGGATCCCCAGGACTCTTCCCAATGCGGGTCCTCTAAAGGGGGATGAAGCTGGAGCGGTGCATGAAGCTGTTCCTGCAGCTGGGGCATTTGCAGGGCTTTCCTTACTGGCAGCTCCGTTGGTGTCTGGTCAAATGAGAGCTGCTGGTGAAGCTCTTCCCACACTGGGGACACTCGTAGGGGCTCTCCCCAGTGTGGCTGCACCAGTGGGTGACGACGGTGGAGTTGTGCTTTGTAGAGAGCTTTTTGGATAATTGGTTAGCTGAGAAAGAACATTCCGAGGTGATACCGATGGATAAGGGTAAGAGAAACAAGCTGGGAACTGAGCAACCGGTGCCTAGTTACTGACGAAGGTCACAGTGACCTTCTCTAAAACGGGAAGACGGGGGAGAAAATTGCTTGCCAGAAAATGTAGTTATCCCAAGGTAGAGAAATTAGAAGAATGTACACATAGAAGCAAAATAATTGTTAAGAGATAGAAGTAGGTGTGTTTGATTATAGTGTGCTTTAACCAATAATGAGCTCAGATTTTGCAATATGCATAAGCTTCATTAACACTAATATAAAAATGTGTAAGCTTTCAATAAACTTCGAGATTTGCTATTCATCGCATATGGTGTGTCGCATCTCTCCCGCCGTTACGACAAATGGTGACCCCGGACGTGTTCCTTCGGGACTAGCCACGGTCGGAGGCGTAAAAGTCAAGTGCAGGTCCTTTCGCGGCTGGGGACGGCAAAAAACACCGCTGAAAAAGGAAGGTGTTCAGGCCCCGGGTGACCTCAGAGGAGAGCCCGGCTGCTACGTGCTGCCGGACCTGAATAGAGCCGCAAGAAGCGCGCAATCGTCGTTAAAATGGATAAAGACAGGCAAGCAGCATATGATTTATTTACTGACTTTTTACGAGGGCGTCAGATTAGAGGGATAGATTTACAGAAAGAACTTCCTGGGTTGTTAGCTTATGGGTGTGCACAGGGGCTTTTTCGTAATCCGCATACAGTGCATGAGTTGTCGGAATGGTGTATATTCGGGGATAAGCTGTGGCGTGCAATCACAGATGAGGATAAGACCGCGAGAGAGTTGGGAAATTTATGGCGAGTCGTGCATGCTGAATTCTTGAAATACAAGGCAGAGGAAAGAGCTGCCCAGCAGACTAGTGCAGCCCGTGAAAGCAACAGGAGTTGCAGAGACTGGTTTGGGTCCCCGCCGATACAAGCTCCTGCTCTAAACAGCAGCTCCCTGCAGCTATCGGCTTCTGCCGTGGGCAGCAGCCCCCCCGCGCGTATTCCAGCCGTGCCGTCCGCGCCGCCTGCCCCGGTGTTAAACCCTGCACCGCCTCCGCCTCCTCCCGCTCCGGACCCGCACCCTCCGCCGCCCTGCTGCAGCGCACAGCCCGCAGCCGCCCCGCCGGAGAGGCTCGTGCCGGCCCCGGCCCTGGGCGACTCAGCAGCTGCAGCACGGCCGCCTCCCGCTCCGCAGCCGCCAGCACCGCTCCGCAGCCGCCCCGCCCCCGAGCCGAGGGGGGGACGGCAGGACGGGCCTCCCGCCCCCCGTGCGGAAGCGGGCTCTGGTGAGTCCGCCCGCCCCGCGGCTGCCCAGCGCAGTTCTGCTTCCCGGCCACCAGCTCTCCACGCCCGGACACAGATAGCAGCTATCACCACTTCGGCTAAACCTGCCTTCAGCCCGCAACCGCCGGGAGCCTCGGAGTAGACCTAGCAACAGCAGTAGACAGTGAATTTGGTGACTATTCACCCACAAAAGTCCCAACGAGAGTAAAGAGACCACTCATTATTGATGGATTATCTGTGAGAGTTTTGCTTTTAGGACATTTCTCGGCTACAGTGTTGGGATTGTTTGTTTTATCTAGAATAATGGACGCTGGCTATGTAGGGGAGAGTTCTATTATGCTGTATATTCTTTTTCCACCTATGCGAATCGAACAATGAACTGTTAGATGAACTTTGACCTTTGTTAAAGGGAACTGATCCAGCACAGCCTGTTCGTATAACCCCTGAACGGGCTGAAACACTGCAGCAGATATTAGACCGTGTTACACAAGGCAGTGTTCAGAGACGTGATTTTGATCTCCCTGTACAGCTGACAGTTTGGTGTGGACAAAAAAATTTTACTGGGTGCACTTACTTAGCATAACAGAAAAACAGGGGAGGTATGGGCCTTGGAATGGATATCTCCTCCACTTCAACAACATAAAACCCTTCTTCAGAAAATTGACATTTTAACTGATTTGCTCAAAAAGGGTCGTGATAGGACAGTGGAGTTAGATTTAATGCCCAAAAAGATCACTAAAGCCCTTATCGGATGCTATAACTGCGTATACAGATGCAGGAAGAAAATCCAAACAACTGTTACTCATTGTACATATTTATATGTTTAGAAAACTGGACTGGATGTTATGTAACATTTAGAATTATAATTTAACCTGAATGTTAGTTTGCACAAAAAAAACAACTCCCTCCAAACAACAAAAACAACAAAACTTCCACTCAAAACAGATACTAAAATATATAATAGACTTCCAACCATAATATTAATACTATTATTATTAGTATTATTATTGTAGACAATTTTGATAAATAATTACCAAAAAGAATATATTCATCCCTACTGTTTAAGCATCAATTGACTTTTAAAACATAAAGCATAAACACTGATGTTTGAGGCCTAGAAAACATTCATTCTATTGTTTGAATAATGATTTTAGTCTACAGGAAAACTGTTGCTTAGCTTTTCCTGTAACATCGAACAAAGAGTATTTTGTACTTAGTTGTTATCCTTTTTCTTTGTCCAAGTGAGAACACAATATGTCATTTAAAATATTCTCTCATTTAATTTACATTTTAATCTGAAAGAGAATATGAGTTTAAAAAATTATACCACAGCATTAACGTCCCTTTGCACTCAGAAACATATTTCTTGTACCTGTTCAATTTAAAGCAAACCTGCAATACTCTAAGCACCTGACTCAACTTGTAACTTCTCCATCACTTCTTATATTTTTTTCCCTCTGAAAATAACCAGTGTGAGCTGTAGCTTGTCTCACATGTGTTAAGTTCTTCACTGGCTTTGCATAAAGAGATTCACAAGCACATGAGTTATTCTACACTGCTTATTTGTCTCAAATATCCGATCTAAAACACATCATCTGATTTGTATTTCTTAATATTTTATAAGTGAGTTAGTTCTGAGTTATTTTTCTCTGTTTCCTGTGTCTAACCAAGATGCTGAAAGACTTTGTTGATACGTCAGACTTCACTGAAACAAAGGCTTCACACAGATCAAGCATCTAAACTATTTGTTCATTTCAAAAGTGGTATTTTAGCTACAGTATATTTTTTCCACTTGTGTGGTATGCATTTGCAGCTGACTGCCAGGACGATGTAAAGTTTTGGTCCCCAGCAGCCATAGTTGCAGCATCTTTCTTAACTCCAAGAGTATCAGTAGCAGGTGCTCATGCTATTTTAAATAAGTTAGGATGTTGGCTTGCTAAACAAACAAATGTAACTTCTTTAGCAATTTCCAGTCTTTTGCTTGATGTAGATTCTATTCGCCATGCAACGCTTCAAAATAGAGCTGCGATTGATTTTCTCTTACTTGCACAAGGCCATGGCTGTGATGAATTTGAGGGCATGTGTTGCATGAATCTCTCTGATCATGCACAATCTGTACACTCACAGCTCTCTGAGTTACGGAGGTTAACTGGGAACTTACAGGTGGAATCAGGCCTTGGTATTGATGGATGGCTCAAATCTTTAAACTTAGGATCATGGTTACGTTCACTTATTAAGGTTAGCATTGTAGTAGCTATTGTAGTTTTGCTGTTAGTATTAGTCTTGCCTTGTTTTTGTATATGCTTACAGAATATGGTGAGAAAGATGATAACTACTGCATTTAATCAAACTATGCTTGTTCAACAGAAAAACAGGGGAGATGTAGAGAGCTTTTTGGATAATTGGTTAGCTGAGAAAGGACATTCCGATGTGATACCGATGGATAAGGGTAAGAGAAACAAGCTGGGAACTGAGCAACCGGTGCCCAGTTACTGACGAAGGTCACAGTGACCTTCTCTAAAACGGGAAGACGGGGGAGAAAATTGCTTGCCAGAAAATGTAGTTATCCCAAGGTAGAGAAATTAGAAGAATGTACACATAGAAGCAAAATAATTGTTAAGAGATAGAAGTAGGTGTGTTTGATCATAGTGTGCTTTAACCAATAATGAGCTCAGATTTTGCAATATGCATAAGCTTCATTAACACTAATATAAAAATGTGTAAGCTTTCAATAAACT
This sequence comes from Agelaius phoeniceus, assembly GCF_051311805.1. Taxonomy (NCBI): domain Eukaryota; kingdom Metazoa; phylum Chordata; class Aves; order Passeriformes; family Icteridae; genus Agelaius; species Agelaius phoeniceus. The sequence continues at coordinate 770,710 of NW_027509866.1, forward strand.
TCGAGATTTGCTATTCATCGCATATGGTGTGTCGCATCTCTCCCGCCGTTACGACACCCGGGCACAGCACAGAGGCACAGAGAGCTTCAATCAGTCAGGGCTGGGAAGGGGCTGAGAAGTGCCTGGGGCACAATCACTGCCAGCCCTTGGCACAGGAACCTCTGGCTGCAGGACAATGCAGCTGCAGCTTCTGGAGCCATCTCCTCAAGCTGGAACATCCCAATACCTACAGACTCTGTGAGTACAACTCTGGGTATTTCTGGTGCAGGGGAGGTGAAATACTCATGAAGTTCTGACATGCTGAGGGGTTCTGATCAGTCATAGACTATTTCCAAGACAAGGATTTTAAAAGAAAAGAGGATATTCCTAAGACTTTGTATTCAGTTTCCTACTATTGGACCATGGCAGCAAGGAGGGGATAAATATTAAAGGTTGATTAGGAATTATTATTATGTATGCTGACAAGAGCTTGACACATCTGAACTGTTGCTTTTAGTGATCAATAGGTTCACAGGAGATCCCTAAAGTGCTTTCAGCCACTCTGCCCATGGACAGCAGCAGCATCACTTTTGCTGGAGCCATCAGGCTCAGTCTGAGCTGTCCTTTCTCCAAGCTGCAAACAGAACCTGCCCCCAGCCAGTGCCCTGCAAACAGGCAGGGTTCTCTAGGGCCAAGGAGAGTGCACAGAGATTTGGGGTCTGTGAGTGCTGGCAGGGAGAGATCAGGCACAGGGAAACACCTGCGGGAAGGAAATCTGCAGGAAGCAGAGAGAAGATCAGGCAATGGGAGAAAACAAAGCCCAGCAATGCTGTGGCAGGGAGAGTTTAGAGATGCCCACAGGAGCCCCTGCAGTGCAGCCCCTCCCTCTGAACAAGCCCCCTCCCTCCTGTGCCCCAGCCAAGCCTCTGCCCTCAGGGCCGGGGCTCCAAGGCGTGCAGCCCCTCCTGTGCAGGCAGAGCTGCAGCAGAGCCGTGGGGCAGCTCTGCAGCCCCGGGCCCAGTTCCCTCTGCAGAGCACAGGGCTGGGAGCAGCTGCCCGGCCCTGGGGGCTCTGGCAGGGGCACAGCTGGCTCAGGGTGACGCTGTCCCCAGTGCCCGGCTCTGGGCAATGCTGTTAGTGCGGCCAGGGAAGGAGCTGCATCTCTCTTCATCCAATGCCATCAGAAGGACACTTGGGAGTCTCCCTGAGATTTCAGTCCAAGCTGGGAGCTTCAATCCATGATGCAATCCTGTCCTGTAACATCTCTGTGTTATCTGAAAGCCCAAGGGTGAGGCACAGAAGTTCTAGGATGGGAAAATGCTGCTGGGTTGGTGAAATGAGCCCTGTGTTTCCCTGGGTACAAATGTGGGGCTGCGACCTTGAGAAAGGAATGGACATTTGGTGGACTGTGGGGGATCCATCTGCTCTCAGTAGTGTCAGGATGGTTTTAATGGGAAACATGGGAGGGTGATCATCCTATGTCTAAGAATGATGAAAGCCCAGAGAATCCTGGAACAGGACTGGGAGACAGACCTCCTCCCCTCACTCTCCACTCACCACCTTGCCTCAGAGAACTCACTCTGTTCTCCCTGAGGGCAGCAGAAATGCTGAGAGTTACTGACATCTGAATATAGCAAGAGAGGGGGAAGAGGAGCTGTAAAATCTCTAGAAGATTTAAACAGATTTTACCATTCCTGCTCTCTGGCAGTGGGGGTGCACATGCTCACAGGGCCGTCTGTATTAACAAGGGTTCAAAGTGGAACACGAGGACAGGTCCCTGTCCTCCTCCCACATCTGCACAGCAGAGCTGAATAATAAAAACCCTGTGTGTAGCTGCCCTGAACCTGATGTCCCACTCAGCCAGCACCAGCCAGGGATCCCCCCGTTGGAGCTGAAGGAAAATCTGCTGGAAATTCAAAAGGGTGTCAGAGGATTATACAAGAAGGGTCTATGGGAAAAGGCTTTGTTTTTGCTGGAAAAGGTTCCTCCTAACCTGTCACTGACTTTTCTCCATGAACAGCTCCCCAAGGCCAGTCCCAGCAAATGTCCAACAGCAGCTCCATCAGGCACTTCCTGCTGCTGGCATTGGCAGACACGCGGCAGCTGCAGCTCCTGCACTTCTGCCTCTTGCTGGGCATCTCCCTGGCTGCCCTCCTGGGCAACGGCCTCATCATCAGCGCCGTAGCCTGCGGCCACCACCTGCACACGCCCATGTTCTTCTTCCTGCTCAACCTGGCCCTCGCTGACCTGGGCTCCATCTGCACCACTGTCCCCAAAGCCATGCACAATTCCCTCTGGGACACCAGCAACATCTCCTACTCAGGATGTGCTGCTCAGCTCTTTTTCTTTCTGCTCTTCATCTCAGCAGAGCTTTCCCTCCTGACCGTGATGTGCTACGACCGCTACGTGTCCATCTGCAAACCCCTGCACTACGGGACCCTCCTGGGCAGCAGAGCTTGTGCCCACATGGCAGCAGCTGCCTGGGCCAGTGCCTTTCTCTATTCACTGCTGCACACAGCCAATACATTTTCCCTGCCCCTGAGCCATGGCAATGCCCTGGGCCAGTTCTTCTGTGAAATCCCCAAGATCCTCAAGCTCTCCTGCTCCAAATCTCACCTTGCAGAACTTTGGCTTCTTGTGGTTACTGCCAGTTTTTCATTGTGTTGTTTTGTGTTCATTGTTTTCTCCTATGTGCAGATCTTCAGGGCTGTGCTGAGGATCCCCTCTGAGCAGGGACGGCACAAAGCCTTTTCCACCTGCCTCCCTCACCTGGCTGTGGTCTCTCTGTTCCTCAGCACTGGTATATTTTACTACCTGAAGCCTCCCTCCATCTCCTCCCAATCCCTGGATCTGGCCCTGTCAGTTCTGTACTCGGTGGTGGCTCCAGCCCTGAACCCCCTCATCTACAGCCTGAGGAACAAGGAGCTCAAGACTGCAGTGAGGAGACTTATCATTGGAAAATTTCAGAAGCATTAAACTGCTGGCCAGTGTTTGCAAATCATTTGTAACAAAAGTCATATTTGATACTTCTTCTTGGGTTCATTTTGGAGTTTCTTTACCTTTGTATAATTTTTTAATCTTGTCCACAAATAAATGTCATTGTTTGTACCATTTCTCATTTTGTTTCTCTCCGCCTTCCCTGTGGACACAGACTGTGTCAATGAGGGGCTGCACTCTCGGTGCCTTTAAATGAATTGATGCTCTCTCCCAACAACGTTTTCTGCAGAAAACTGCAGAACTCTTCTGCCCTTTTGTTGCCTTCTCTGGAGCTGCAGCAGCAATGTCTGTGTGCAGAGCTGGGGCAGATCAGTGCTGGCCCAGCAGCTGTGCCCAGCAGCAGCAGCAGCAGCAGCACTTGGTGTTGCCAGTGCTGCTGCCGTGGCCCTGCCCCGCTGCCCTGGTGGCCCTGGTGTTGCTGCAGGGCCTGAGTGCTCTCGGGGCCGGGCACAGCCCTGGGGGTGGCAGTGCCGGGGCTGCAGCAGGGACAGGCCATGGGCACTGCTGGGGCAGCGCTGATGCCTCAGGCCAGGCCCTGGGGGCTCCAGGCTCCTTGCCCAGGCTCTCTCAAGAACACGGCCAGGCCAATGCTCAGCACAGAAACCCCCGTCAGCAGCCCCAGGGTGTGGGCATGGGGAGAGGAACCTGAGGGAGCACAAATGCCATCAGCCTCTGGGGCCAGAAAGGGCTGGGGGACACCAGGGAAACCACTCAGCCTTGTCCTGGCCTCTGCACTCAGCCAGAAAGTTTGTTCCCATCAGCTGGGAGTTTCCTGTGCCACTGCAGATGCTGTTGCTCAGAGCCAGGGCTGCCTGGCAGCCACCCCCAAACTGCCCTGAGCATTTCCTTGGCTTCACCTTTGTTTTCTTTACTCTTCTGGTACAAATTTCTTCCTCTTGCCCAGCCCTGTTCCCTCCCCTGCAAACAGCCCATCCCTGTTTGCCCTTTCCTCTCTGGCCCCACTCCCCATTGCAGTTCCTGACTTGGCCCCATGGGAACGTCCCTTGGGCAGCAGGATCATCCTACACGTGCTGCAGGAATTGGCTGCAGGCTCCTGCAGTGCCTGCTGCTGCTCCCTTGCCAGAGTTACCCCAGGCCAGGGAGGCACATCTGGGCTGCTGTGTCTGGCTCTGGGGCTCCCTGTTCTGGGCAATGAGGAGGAGCTGCAGAGGCTCTGCAGGACTGACAGGATGGGCTTTGGGGCTGGCAGAAGAAGCTGAGGGACCTGGGCTTCTGGAGCTTCTGCAGAGGAGGCCCAGGGCTCATCCTGCAACTGCTCCAAGGGTGGTTTCAGGGAATCCCAGAATCAGCAAGGTTGGAAAAGACGTTGGAGATCATCAAGTCCAACCTGTGCCCTGACACTGCCTTGTCTCCCCTGGGCCTCCTCTTCTCCAGGATAAACAACCCCAGCTCCCTCAGCCACTCCTCACAGGACTCGTGTTCCAGACCTCTCCCCAGCCTTGTTGCCCTTCTCTGGACACGCTCCAGCCCCTCCAGGTCCTTCCTAAATTGGGGGGCCCAGAACTGGACACAGCACTCGAGGTGCTGCCCAAGCAGTGCCGAGCACAGGGTAAGAATCCCTGCCCTGCTCCTGCTGGCCACACCATTCCTGATCCAGCCCAGGAACCATTGGCCTTCTTGGCCACCTGGGCACACTGCTGCCTCATGTCCAGCCTGCTGTCCATCAGTCCCTGCAGGTCCCTTTCTGCTTGGCTGCTCTCCAGCCACTCTGTCCCCAGCCTGTAGCACTGGGGCCAAATATCAGGGCTTGGCACTTGGACTTGTTAAACCTCACCTTGTTGGATTTGGGCCCTGGATCCAGCCTGTCCAGGGCCCTGTGCAGAGCCCTCCTGCCCTCCAGCAGATCCACGCTGACACCCAGCTTGGTGCCATCTGCAAATTTGCTGATGATGGACTCAATCCCCTCACCCAGACCATCAATGCAGGTATTGAAATCCACGCTGGCTGGCTCTGATCCCTGGGCCATCCTGTGGGTGCCCTGTGATGGCACTCAAGGTGATCTGTTCCATAACCTTGCCGGGCACCCAGGTCAGGCTGACAGGCCTGGAGTTCCCCAGCTCCTCCTTCCAGCCCTTCCTGGGGATGGGCTCACACTGGCACCTCCAGTGCTCTGGGCCCTCCCTGCTGAGCCAGGACTGATGGTAAATGATGGAGAGCAGCTTGGGGAGCTCATCCACAGCTCCCTCATCCCCCTAGGATGGATCCCATCTGATCCCATACACCTGTGAGCATCTGAGTGGCTCAGCAGGTCCCCAGCTGCTTCCTCCTGGATTCCAGGGGGCTGTTCTGCTCCCTGTGCCCATCTACCAGCTCAGGAGAACACTTGTCCTGAGGACAACCTGCCCTAATATTGAAAATTGAGACAAAAAAGGTGTTAAGTAGCTCAGCCTTTTCTTTATCTTTAGTTACTGTATTACCCACTGCATCCAATGAAGAGTAGAGGTTCTCCTTCTCCCTCCTTTTGCTATAAATTTTTTTATAAAAACATTTTTATTTTTTTACACAAGCTGATAGGTTAAGTTCTGATTGAGTTTTCAACTCTCAACTTTTCTTTCTGCATAACCTAATGACATCCTTAAACACTTCCTGAGTAATCAGTCCATTTTCCCCTTGACTTCCCAGAAAAGCTGCATGCCCTGCCAGGCCAGTCATTTTCCTTACCAGCTCATCTTCTGCCACACTGGGACAGGCTGCCCCTTCCCCCTCTAGATTACTTTCTTGAAATGTGTCCATCCTTCCCAGCCCTCTTTGTTTTTAAGGGCTGTTTCCCTTAAAAAATCAGTACCCAATTTGGTACTCCCCAAATCTGCATTCTGAACAGGCCAAAGTCTGCCCTTCCTAATTCCAGTAGAAGTTTTGTTACTGCCTCTCTTTCTTACCCAGAATATTGAAAACTTGAAAACCCCAATGTTACAGTGGGCCTGGCTGAGCTGGCAGGACCCTGAGGCTGCTGAACTTCCAGTTCCCCTTCTCACACAATGGGCCTTGTGTGGTTTCCATAGGCCTGGGGATGTGGAGAACAAGCTCCAGGTGTCAGCTCACCTGGTGTAGACAATTGATCATCTGGTAACATGAGGTCACAGAGTGGGCTATGACATCACAGAGTGGGGGATGTGAGGTCATTGAGCACATATGACATCATAGACTGCCTCTGTGACATCACAGAGCCAGCTGTGACATCACAGGGCAGAGGTCTGACATCACAGAGCAGACTATGACATCACAGAGTTGGCTGTGACATCAGAGACCAGCTGTGTGACATTGGAGAATGGGCTGTGAGCTCACAGAGCAGGCTGTGACATCCCAGAGGGGCTGTGTGACATCCCAGAGGGGCTGTGTCAGGTCACTGGGTTGGTCACTCGGCCCCAGCTCCCCCTCACAGTTTCTCCCAACAAGTCCAATGCTGTCCATGCCCAGCGGGGTCCCTGTCCCCTGGGATCCCCCTGGCCCACCTGGAGCCACAGCCTCCACCAAAGGATGTTCCACAGGATCCACCCCAGAGCCTGACATGGGGACAAGGGGCCAGGGCTGTGTGACCAGGACATCAAGGACGGGGATTATCCAGGTCATTGTGGCCTGGGTTGGGTTGCCCAGGGCAGGAAAGATGTCTGGCAGCTGGAGCAGGGTCTGGGAAGGGCCTCCAAGGTGGGGCTGGAGCCCTTGGGCTGTGAGCAGAGGCTGAGGGAGCTGGGCTTGTCCAGCCCAGAGCAGGGAAGGCTGAGGGGCTCCTCATCCCAGCCTGGCAGTGCCAGCGAGGAGGGGATGGAGAACACAGAGCCAGGCTCTTCACCGGGGGCCTGGTGGGAGACAAAAGCCAATGGGTGGAAGGGGAAAGAGGGGAGATAGGCCAGGACAGGAGGAGATGAAATGAGTCAGGCTGGTTTCAGCATTTCCTCAACACCAAGAGCAGCCTGACCTTCCTTCTCCATCCACCACTGACAGCTTTGCAAATCAGGAATTGTTGGAGCTGTTTTTCCCCCACTCCAGGACGAGCATCCTGATACAAGAACTTAATTGTGTTTATATCAATCACAGACCCACCTTTGTTTGAAATTACTTTTAGGATGGAAATCCCTTGTGGATGGTGGACTCATCAAACACTGCTGGGACATTGCACTTAGCTCAGGGAAGAGTGTGATTTTTATTAAATTGAATCCTGTTCAACCATGGTGTTTTGGCCATGAAGAGAAACTTTCTGTGCCTCTGAGTCTCACCAGTTCCTGACCCCCAAAGGACACAAACCTGATGAGTTGTGGTTCCCACTCCAGTGGTGGCACTTGCACCTCCCTCCATCCCCAGAGCAGAGCTCCCTTGTCCCAGAGAGTCCCTGGCAATGCAGGGATGAATGAAACCAGACAGGCTGTGGGGATCAGGGGCAGGGCAGGGCCACAGAGAAGAATGACTTTGGCATTGGATGGAGCTGTGCCTTCCCTTGGCTTTGTTGGCTGACAAGAAATGAACATCCCTGTGTGTCTCGGGCAGCTCCTTCTCCTCCAAGGAAAGCAGGTGGGAGCTGGAGCCAAGGAGCTGAAAGCTGCAGGTGCAGCCTGGGCTGGAGGGAGCTCAGATTTGCACAAGGCTGCTCTGAGTGCCAGGGCTTGGATGGGGGAAATGGTGGGCTGGGGGTAGGGACAGAGTCTGATCGATTGTCAGCCATGAAGGGTCTTGATTTTAATATCTATTCAAACTGCATGAGGAGGTACTTGGATTCAGTGTCAATTGGAGATTGCACATATCAATGAATTAAGAGGAAAAAAACAATAAATTGCAGGATCTAAAAATATTTACTTGCTGTCTTTTTAAATATAATGCATTCACTTTTAATAGGCTTTTGAAATCTGTTGAATTAACTACACAAGATATGGAAACTGAAATCAAATGATTTCCAGAGGCTTGGCTTGTTCAGGTGTTCTGAATGTTCATGAGCCCTGGGACACTGAATTCCTGCACTGAAGAACTGAAGGCTGAACAAGCCTCTGGAGCAGTGAAATTCAGCAGCAGCCTCCAAGTTGCTGAGGATGTCAGCAGCCCCCACTGAGGCCATCCCTGCCCAGAGACCGTGGGGGAATGGGCAGACAAGGAGAGCGTCCCTGGGGCTGGGGCAGCACAACTCAGAGGCACCAGTGGCTCCAGCTGGGCAATGGAGTGTGGAATGTGGCTGGGAAAGCCCTGCCTGGGCTGGGCCAAGCAGCACAGACAAGCCCTGACTCTCATTCCCCAAACAACTCTCTCAATGAGACACTTGAAAGGAATTTACAGTTGTTTGTGTCCTCTCAGTTGGATGTGCTGGAGAAATACCAACAAGGGATTGTCAGGAGCTCAAAGCAACAAAACAGACTTTACTGGCAAATTTAGAAAATCAGAGAAACTTTGGCAAAAGGTTTAATACAACATTCAATCAACGCAAAACACTTCTCAAAGCATCAACTTGGCCCATTCAACTTCACAAACTCATAACTTGTTCAATTTTAAAATAATCAAAATTTGCAAGGGGACAAAAATAGAAGAAGATGCAGGAAGAGAGAGAAATGTGATATAGAGAAGCACACACACAGCTACCAACTCCTGGATTCCAGCACTGTTCAGAAGGAAGTTCCAAGAGGATCCAGGATCAAGATGTGTGCTTGCCTTGTGGTCAGCCTTCAATACCCCTTGGTCTCCCTGGGCCCTTCCCCCAGGTGGGGCTTGGGCTCATTTGGTCCCTCAGGAGCTGGGCTGGGGCTGCAGAGGTGGCTGTGGAGCATTGCCTGTGCTGTGCCAGGGACTGGCAGCCACTGCTGGGCTGGGATAGAGGCTCTGGGGGGATTGGGGTTCCAGGGCAGGGCAGGGCTGGGCTTCCAAGGCAGGGCAAGGCTGGACCTGCCCCTTCCTCCCCCACACAAAAAATGTTTTGAGCCAACAATCTCCTCCAGACTGTCACAACAGGCAGTGTTGGAGGTGAAATCCCAAATTGACCATGGTCACCTGGCCGAGAAGAACAGTTCCTTTGCATAGGAAGGAAAGCACAGAGCCCCGGTGTTTGGAAGGCAAGTGAGAGCCTCTCTCATCCAAGGCCAGCCAAACTTGTCAGGAATGGCAGATTTTGTCTGGGAGCAGTCTTTGAATATAGGGAATTTGGAGGTGACTCTTTGTGTCTGTCTGCACACAGGAGTGCCTGTGCTGGGGAAATGTGGCAGAAATGCTGCTCTCTGAGGGGTTTTAGAGCCTTTGATGGCTGAGTCAGTCAGGCCTGTAAGTAAGATTACATCATGAGGAATAAGTTAAAAGCTATTAAGAGCTTTTTTTTGCCAAGTAACGTTTCATATGATATAAGTTAAGTTGAATATTTTTTAATGTTATTCTACCATTAAATCATTAAGTCATAGTGTGTAAGTTAGGTTAAATCCTGTTTGTGGGAATCCATAAAATTAGAGGGTTCTAGGAAAGCTGCAAAAGGCAGGCCTCAGATACAGCAGAATTGTGAACAGTGCTAAAGCAACAGTCATGAGATAGGTCAGCAGAAAAATTATTTAAACTGTAGAAAAGGCAAGGGCAAATAGAACAATAGCCTATGTATTAATGCTTGTCTGTATAGCTCTCTAAGTTGCAGAAAGTTTATCTAGCAAGATATTAGCAAGGTTAAAGCTTAATAATGAAGCTCTGTGCGTTGTCTCTTACAAACAGGTATTGTATTCTAAATAAGCAAGCATTGTTTTAACCAAAGGTATGTGTGCTTATGGTGATTGGATAGAACTACTGTCAATATGCTTTTGCTTTGTGTGATTGGTCAAGAAGCTTATAAAGTATGTTGTAACATGAAGTTTTCTGGCCTGCTGCCTGGATTGTGAGCTGCTAGCATCTTCCCATTATCATAATCATGTAATGAGACTGATGCTGAAAAAATGAACAGCTCGAGACACTTTGCATATAGCAGCCCCGTGTCATTTGCGTCTGTAAATAAACCCCTGGCTGGCGTCAAAGTTAAGTGCTGTTCTCTTGCTAAATTGTCAAGTTGAAGGTATCAGTTAAGGTTAAAGTGTAAGTTAAGTCCTGTTAAGTCTGAGCTCTGTTCAGCTTTTGAGCCATATTCCTTTTATCCTTGCCCTCACTGTCCTTTTGTCACACACACGCACAGGGACAGTTCTTGGTTCATTTCTGGTTTGATTGCCTGGATTTTGTTTGGTTTTGTTGTTGCTTTGTTTCCTTGGTGTGCCTGAAGTGTCCAGTCAGGAGCAGAGTGACTCTTGCCAGGGAACTTTGTGCCGCTGTTGCTTAAAATTAAATCTGGTTTTTGCTGATCCCTTGCTGGGGATTTTTTCAGCGCTCTCAAGGCCTCATTGGTAACAGGGTGAAGGAGCCCTGGCCCAGGCTCTGGCCCTGGGGGACACGGGGACGCTGCCGGGGGGTCCCTGTCCCCCTGTGCCACCCCCAGGGCCCCGGCCCCCCGTCCCCGTGTCAGGCTCTGGGATCGATCTCGTGGAACATCCTCTGGGGGAGGCTGTGGCGCCGGGGGCGGGGGGACCCGGGGGGACAGGGGACCCCACTGTGCACAAGCAGGGTTGGACTGCTCTGGGGGGACCTGTGAGGGGGGCCGGGGCAGAGTGACCTCCCCAGTGACCTCACACAGCTCCTGTGATGTCATACAGCCCCAGTGATGTCGCACAGTCACCTGTGATGTCACACAGCATCCTGTGATGTCACACAGCCTCCTGTGATGTCACACAGTCCCCTGTGATGTTACACAGCCAACTCTGAGATGTAACCCTATGATGTCATTCAGCTGCACTGTGATGTCACAGAAGCCTCTGTGATGTCCAAATGTCATCCTATATTATCACAATTTGTTCTGTGATGTCACAACCAGCTCTATGATGTTACACAGCCAGCCATTGATGTCACAACCCACTCTCTGATGTCACAGAGCCACCCTCTCTGATGGCAGGATCGACTCTATGGCCTCACACCTACTCTGTGCTGTCATAGATAGCTGTGTGATATCACAACCCCCTCAGTGATGTCACAAAACCATCTCTGTGATGTCATACTGCCTCTCTGTAATGTCACAGCACACACTTTGACCTCACAGTCAGCTCTACGATGTCACACAGCCATGCCATGATGTCACAGCCAGCTCTGTGATGTCACAGAATCCCCGCTATGATGCTGTAGCTGCTCAGTGAGCACACACAACAAACTCTGTGATGTCATAGCCCAATCTGTGACCTCACACAGCCCACTCTGTGCTGTCACACAGCCCCTTGCTGACATCACAGCTGCTCTGTGCCTCCATGACACAGCCACTGAGGAGCTGCTGTGACACAGCCCCCTCTGGGACATGCCACAGCCCCTGCCAGTGCTGAGCCCCTGGGAGCTCTGTCTGTGCCCTGCTGGTGTCCCTGAGGGGCCCTGGCAGCGCCCCAGCCCTGCTGGGCTGTGCACAGGAGCTGCTCCTGGCCAGAGCTGTCTCTCTGCAGCTCTGCTGCCCTTGCCAGGAGCTGCCTCTGGGCCAGGAGCCCGGCCCAGCTCAGCAGCACAGACACAGCACAAGGACTTTAATGACCCTCTGGGGCTTTGGTGCTCTTTGTGTCTGCCATGGCCAAAGTGCTGCCCAAGTTGGCTCTGTCAGGGCTGTCTTGCAGCTGCTGCCCATCCCTGTGCCCTGTGCAGCCCAGGCTGTCCCACGGTGTCCCTGCCCTGCGCCTCTGTCCCTGCAGGCTGTGGGCATCCCCCGGCTGCCCCACCTGGCTGGGCCCTTCCTTTGCTGACAGCTCTGCCTCCTGCCTGCCTCTGCCTGCCCACACAAAGCCTTGGCCTTGATACCAAAAGGGTTAATTCAATTTTTACTGTGCGTGTGAACTTTTAGCACAGGAACAAGGCATGCAGGGGCTGCTTTCCCAGCAAGGATGTCTGGAAGACCGGAAGACATCTGGCTCAAGAGTGTAGTGGCAGAAAAAAGAAGGACTGAAACTGGGAACTTGGAGTGGGTTTTATGGTAATGAGTAAATTGTGATACACATTTAGTGACGCTGATAGAATTACATGTCCACATAAGATTGGGGCTATCCCTCACTAGACCTCAGGCCTGAATAAATGATACCCTCTTAAATAGGAAATTAGTGTTACGGAGCCTTATTCTGATATTTCAGAGACTTGGTGACAGCAAGGCCTCACAGAACAAGAGTCAGCTGTGGGACTGTGCAAACTTATGGAACAAAGGGTCCATTGTGACTCTGCAGAACCCCATGGAACCAAAATCCATTTTGGCACATTGGGGCCACATTGAACCAATTGTGATACATCACATTGTGATACTGAAGATCCAAGGACACCATTGTGACCCTGAGAAACCTCTTGGAACCAAGGGGCCATTCTGACTTATCAAGGCCTTGTGGAATCATGGGTCCATTGTGACACTGCAGAACCAAGGAGATGCTGTTGGCTGTGTGAAAGCTCATGGAACCAGAAATCCATTGTGACACAGCAAGGCCTTATGGAACCCAGGGTCCCTTGTTAAACTCTGTGGCCTCATGGAATCATGAGCCATTGTGACACAGCGTGGCCACATGGAGCCAAGGGGCCACTGTGACACTGCAGATCCAAGGAGACCATTGTGACTGAGGAACCTCATGGAACCGAGCGTCCATTGTTCCACTGTAGGGCCCTGTGGAACCAAGGGGAGCACAGTGACTTTGTGGGGCCTCATGGAACAATGGAGACTATTCTGACACTTTGGGACCCACTGGAACCCACTGAAATAAGGGGCCATTATAGCATGGCAGGGCCTCATGGAATCAAGGGGACTACAGTGAACCCTGTGGGTCTCCATGGTATAAAGGGTCCAAGGAACCAAGGATACCATTGTGACACTCTGGGGCATCATGGAACCAAAGGTCCATTGTGACACAGCAGGGCCTTGTGGAGCCAAGGGGACCACAGTGACACTGCGGGGCTCAGTAAAACCAATGGTCTGTTGTGACACTGCAAGGCCTTATGGAATCATGGAGACCATGGTGACACCAAAGGCTTCACTGAACCAAGGGGCCATTGTGGCACTACAAGGCCTCTTGGAAGCAAGGAATCATTGTGGTACCATGGAGCGTTGGCAGGCCAAGGGGCAGTTGTCACACTGTGTGGCACCAAGGAGTCCATTGTGACACTACAGGGCCCCATGGAACTAAGGATTCGTGGAACAGTGCTGGAACACATGGAACCAAAGTTCCATTATGACACTGCAGGGCCTCATGGAATCCTGGAGGCCATGATGACACTTTGAGGCCCTGTTGAATCAAGGGGCTCTGCAGGGCCTCATGGAACCAAGGAGACCCTTCTGACACTGTGAGTCCCCATGGAACCAAGGTCCAGTGTGACACCATGGAACCAAGGACACTGTTGTTCTCTGGTTTTGGCAGTACAAAAGCTCATGGAACAAAAAGTCCCTTGTGACATTGTGGGGCCTCATAGAACCAATGAGACTGATATGACACTTAGGGACCCACTGGAAGCAAGGGACCATTGTGACACCACAGGGCCTCACAGAACCAAGGAGCCATTGTAGCATGGCAGGGCCTCATGGAATCAAGAGGATCACAGTGACCCTGTGGGGCTCCACAAGGGGCCGTGGGGCTCTATAAGGGGCTGTGGGGCTCTATGAGACCATAGGGCCATTTTAACTGTGGAACCAAGGATACCATTGTTACACTATGGGGCATCATGGAACCAAGGAGGCCATTGTGAACCAGCAGGGGAACCTGCTGAGACAATTGTGACACTTCAAGGGCCATTGTGGAGCTGCAGGGCCTTGTGGAACCAATGAGACCATTGTGACATGGCACGGCCTCATGGGAGCAAGGGGACACTGTGACACTATGGGTCTTGTAGAGCTGAGGGGCCCTTGTGACCCTGTGTGGCACCATGGAACCAAGGAGAGCACTGTGACCCTGCAGGGCTCCGTGGAACTGAGAACTCGTGTGGCAGTGAGGAGCCCAATGGAACCAAGGGGCCATTCCATACTTCAGGGCTTCATGGAACCCAGGTGCAATTGTGATACTGTGGAACCAAAAGAGACCATTGTGACACTGAGGGGCTTCATGGAGCCAATGAGACCATTCTGGCACTCTGAGTCCCCATGGAACCAAGGGGCCATTGTGACACCACAGGGCCTCATAGAACCAAGGCAACCACTGTCACACTGCAAGGTCTCATAGAAACAAGGGGCCACTGTGACACTGCGGGTCCCCATGGAAGCAAGGGGCCAGTGTAACACATCCAGGCCTGCTGGAACCAAGGGGCCATTGTGATCCTCAGGAACCCATGGAAGCAAGGAGCCATTTTGAGACTACGACCTCATGGAACCAATGGGCCCATTGTGGCGTTTCCCACGGAAACAAGGAAACCCTTTTGACACTGCAAGGCCTCATGGAAGCAAGGGGCCATTGTGCCACTGTGGAGCCAAGGAGACCATTGTTATATCACTGGGCCTCATGGAAACAAACATCTGTTGTGATCCTACAGCACCTCATGGAACCAAGGGGCCACTGTGATGCTGCAGGGCCCCAAGGATCCAAGAACATGGAACAGGTCTGGCTGGCTGGGCCTCCTGGGGGCTGCCTGACTGGTCCAGCTGACCTTGGCATGTTGAGGGTTGCTTCTCATCAGCCCCTGAAACCCTGGAGTTGTGTGCTTTCCTTCCTGTGGGAAAGAACTGTCCTTCTCCTCCAGGGATTCATGGCTGAAATTGGGATTCCTCTTCCAAATTTGATTATATCCAAGGATTATTCCCATATGAAACCTGCCAGGACAGACAGCTCTGGCTGGCCTTGGCCTTTTGGGGGCCATCTCTCCTCTGCCTTTAAAACACTGGGGGCTGGTGCTTTTCTTCCCATGGAAAAAAACCATCTTTTATGTCCAGGCATCCATGGCCAAAATTGAGAATCTACCTCCAAAATTCCTTATATCCAAGGATAGCTCCCAGACAAAAGCTGCCAGGACTATCCAGGTTCCCTTGGCTTCCTGAGGGCCAGCCTTTGAAACACTGGGGCTCCGTACTTTCCTACCTGTGGAGAAGAACTGACCTTCTTGTCTAGATGCCCATAGACAAAAGTGGGGTTTGGCCTCCCAAATTCTGTCTGTCCAAGGATTCTTCCCTGACAACAAGTCTGGCTGGCCTTGGCCCCCTTGGAGCTGCCTCTAATCAGCCTTTGGAACACTGGAACTCCACCCTTTCCTTCCTATGGAGAACTGTCATTCCAGTCCAGGAACCCATGGCTGAAATGGAATTCCACCCCCAAAACTCCCCATATATCCAAAGGCTGCTTTCAGACAAAAGCTGCAAGGACAGACAGGTCTGGTTTGCCTTGGCCTCTGGTGACTGCTTCTCATCTGCCTTCAAACCCTGGGGTTCTGTGGTTTCCTTCCTATAGAAAAGAACTGTCCCTCTTGTCCAGGTGCTCTTGGCCTCAGGCATTTGACCACGGTATAGGGATGTTGGGAAGGATGAAAGTTTGACAAGAAAGTCTCACAGATATGTATGCTTGGCAGAAAGATTTTTGAATGTAGAATCTGAAGAAGGAATAGAAATGAAAGCAAGTTTTGATATAAAAGAAAAGAATTGCTGGAGTGGTCTTACTGGATAGCTAAGAAGGCAAAGTATATGTTAGTTAGAAAGGTTTTTTATGACTTAGAGCAAAGGAAAAACCCACGTCAAACAAGAAGATGTTTTTACCAAGCAGAAAGATAGCACAGGCAAACAAGTCAGCAAATGCTGCAGCTAGAAAAAAGGTCTCAGAATTTTCCACTGCAAGAAAACTGGAAAACAACTTCTAGCTTAAACTGTAATGTACTAACTTTTAGTGACTGGAGAATAGTAACATGAATATGGTAATTATAGTAGTTATGATTGGCTATAGATAAAAGTTAAGGTATAGATTGGTTCTACTGTATTAAGATGCTCAGCAAAGAAAAGTATATAATGCATTTGTAACCTAAACTAAGGGTCTCCAGGCCTGCAGCTGGAGCTGACAGCTGTGGGCACAGCTCTGTCACCCACAACCCTGGACTGCTGTAACACCTTGCAAACAATAAACTGCATTTTGAAGAGCCGCCTGGAGTGCCACATCCCTCATTTCAGCTCTCACAAACTGATGTTTCCCAGATCTACCAGTGCCCAGATCCAGAAATTTCCTGGTGCTGGTGCAGCCCAAGTGCAGCAATTTGCAGGCAAAAAAAGCCAAAATCTGGTAATTTTCCATTGCTGGCTCTGTCGCTGCCCAGACCTGGAGTTGCCCAGCACTGCCATTGCCCAGATGCAGAAATTTCCCAGTGCTGGCAAAGCCCAAGTGCAGCAATTTGCTGGCACAGAAATCCAAAACCCGGCAAATACCTGGGGCTGGCACCACCCAGATCTGGTGTTTTCCAGCACTGCCAGTGTCCAGACCTGGCAATTTCCTGGTGCTGGCACAGCCTAATTCCAGCAATTTGCTGGCAAAGAAAGTCAAAATCAAGCAAATACCTGGTACCTAAAGCAACGCAATCTTGTGTTTGCTGACACTGCCAGTGCCCAGATCCAGAATTTTTCAGATGCCTGCACAGCATAATTCCAGCAATTTGCTGGCACAGAAAGTTAACATTTAGCAATTTCCCGGTGCTGGCACATTCCCCACCCAGATCTGGTGTGCGCTGGCACTGCCAGTGCCCACATCTGGCAATTTCCTGGTGCCAGCACCTCCCAAATCCAGCAATTTTCTGGCAAAAAAAGCCAAATCCCAGCAGCTTCCTGGTGCTGACACTGGCATCACCCAGATCTGGTGTGTTGGGGGGCCTCAGCTTAAGACTGTGGGAAAACCCTCTGTAGTTGGGGTCAGCAGGAGCTCCCGGCCATAATCCTCTTGTTCAGTTATGCAGATTGTTACTAGAAAGTTCTGAGTTCTCTTTGCTATCATTGGTTACTTTTTACTGCAAAAAGTGTAATATTCTTAATTGTTCCTTCCTCTTGGGTCCTTCCCTCAGATCCCACCTTAACCCCTCCCCATAAATAAATGGATAAATATCCCTGCTAGACCCTGGACCCAGGCTTTTTTCTGCTTTGCTCTCTCTACTGTGCACGCCGTCCTGTTTGTTGTGTTTGCCTTCATTAAAGTTCTGTTTCCAGAGCACCAGATGAAAGCAATCTCTGTCTGTAAAGTGGCCAGAGCTGGTTCTCAGGGAAACCACTGGTCAACGGTCCGGACAAGGGCCAGAAGGTTTCACTGGTGTTTGCTGGCACCGCCAGTGCCCAGATATGGAAATTTCCCTATTCTGACACAGCCCAAGTGCAGCAATTTACTGGCACAGAAATCCAAAACCCGGCAACTTTCTGCTACTGGCTCTGGCACCGCCCACATCTTGTGTTTGCTGTGCCAGTGCCCAGATTTGGAAATTTCCCAGTGCCAGCAGAGCCCAAATCCGACAGATTTCTGTCACTGGCAACGACGCCACCCAGATCTGGTGTTTGCTGACAGTGCCAGCACCCAGATCTGAAAACTTCCTGGTGCTGGCACAGCCCAAGTCCAGTGATTTGCTGGCACAGAAAGCCAAAATTTGGAAATCTGCAGGTTCTGGCTCCAGCACCATCCAGATCTGGTGTTTGCTGGGACCGCCAGTGCCCAGATTTGGAAATTTCCCGATGCCTTCACAGCCCAGGTCCAGCAATTTGGTTTTAGCTAGCTTAGGCAGAGAAGTTCCTGGGACTGTGACTTTCCTTTCTCTTGGAACTGTTTAAACCTGCTCTGGACTGAAAACCCAGAAAAATACCAGCAGCTCACACCTGTGGCCCACTGAGCTCTGGGATGCTGCATTCCAGCACCAGAGGGACTTAGAAGAGACCGAGTGAGCCAACTACAACCCACAGAAAGGACTTTCTGAATTTGCCATCTCTTCAGCACTGTCAGAGGTTTTATTTAATATTATTCATTTTTCATGCTTCTGAAAACTTTACTTGTTAAATAAACTGGGGTTTTTTCACTTTTCTCGAGGGAAGTCTTTTCCTGAACTAGTAGGGGGAGGGGCCGCTTGAACTTGCTTTCTAGACGGACCCCTTTTGGAGGTTTCCCCACCAAATTTGCCCTAAGCCAGCACAAACAGTCATCATGAAAATTTCACCAGTGGCATAATTTCCTGCTGGCAAATCTTGGGACAGAAGCTTGACCTTGTTCTCCATGAGACATTCTTGGGAAGAGAGAAAGGAGAAGATTCCTGGAAAACTGAAACAGCTTTCCAGAAGGGAAATGAAAATGAAAGAAACAATCCAAGATCTTTTCCTCTATTTATTTCTATGCTCCCCTTTTCCATGTTGCACTACTTCTCCATCCCAGGAATTCCAGATGCACCGCACCTCTAAGATCGGTGACTTAGTGATTTTTAGACACTCGAAAATACCATGAGCCACACACAGTTTTCCTTCCCCTGGTTTTACTGGAAGGCAAGACTGGAGATGTAAGTGCAGTGCTGGGGTCAGGTAGGAATCCTACAGCAAGGGAAGGTGGCCCGACAGTGTTTGACCCTCAGCCAGGCCAATGCAGAGCAGCAAGCGAGGGGATTGCTGTGCCAGTGTGCAGGAGTCAGGGCTCTGCATCTGGGCTCACCGCTGCAAAGTTCCCGTGTTTGGACAGACTCAGGGGCTGTGCCCGGGGCGCGCGGGGCTCGAACGTGGGGCTCGTGGGGCGAGCGGGGAACGGACACGGGGACGAACGGCCCCGGTGCTTCAGTTGCAGCGGCGGCCGCGGCGGCAGCAGCAGCGGCGGCAGCAGCAGCAGAAGCAGAGACGCTTCAACACTCCTTCTCTTTTTCTTTCTGTTTTTCTTTCTCTTCCTCTCCCTTTCCCGCGGTCGGGCACCCTTCTCCCGGGGTCCCTTGCCCGGCGTCCCTCTCCTCTCCCCGCCTCCCTCTCCCCTGCCGGGCCGGGCCATGCCCCCAGCCCGCCCCCGGCCCCGGGCGGGGCTGCCCCGTGCCCGGCCCCGCCCGTCCCGCCGCGCTCTCGCCTCCGCCCGGCTCTGGCCGTACTGGCGGTGGCGCTGCTGGGCGGGCGTCAGTTCCTGGTGCGGGGGCGGCATCGCCGCCCTTCGGCTCCGCCTGGCCCGAGCCCGGCCCCGGACCCGAGGCAGGGTCCAGTCCCGGCCCCAGCCCCGACCCCGGCCCCGAGCCCGGTCCCGGCTCCTCCCGGGGCCCGCGGAGGACACAGGCGGCGCGGCCGCTGCCGCCGCCTCCGCTGGGGCTTCCCCGGCCCGAGCTCCGCCGCTCGGCAGCGCGGCCGCCGGCCCCGAGCCTCCCATGCCGCGTTCCGAGGAGCGAACGCCTGGGCATGGCCGGCCCGGGGCAGCTCAGGGGCGCTCGGGGGCCGTTGCTGGCCCCGGGCCGAGCGCTGACAGCCGCGTCCCGCCCGCAGGGAAGGCGCAGGAGGCCCTGCAGGAGCGGTACCGAGTGGGTTCGCTGCTGGGGCGCGGAGGATTCGGCAGCGTCTTCGCGGCCACGCGGCTCTCGGACGGCGCCCCGGTGAGCGGCGGGGCCGGCGGCGGGCGCAGGAGGAGGGGGCGGAGGAGGAGGAGGAGGAGGATGGGGCTGGGCAGGGCGGGCGGCGAGCTGAGCCCGCTGCTGTCCTTGGCTTGCAGGTGGCCATCAAAAGGGTGCCACGGAACCGCGTCCGGCACTGGGGCGAGCTGGTGAGTGAGCGGGGCCAGCGGCAGCAGCCGGGGCTGCCGGGCGGGGATGAGCCAAGGCCCGGCACGGTGGAAGCCGCCAGGACGCCTCGAGGGAGAGCGGGCGTGGGTCCAGCGCAGGGCGCAGAGCATCCCGGGCTGGCTGAGGGCTCCCCGAGCCCCGGCACGGCATCAGCCCCACTGAGGGCATCGTGCTCCTCCTGCAGCCCGACGGCAGCAGGGCCCCGTTGGAGATCGTGCTGCAGGCCAAGGTGTCCACTGGCTTCCCTGGTGTGGTGCAGCTGCTGGAGTGGCTTGAGCTGCCCAACCACATCGTGATGGTGCTGGAGCGGCCAGAGCGGTGTCAGGACCTGCAGCGTTTCATTGGGGCACGGCGGTTCCTGCCCGAGGAGGTGGCACGGGAGCTGTTCCGCCAGGTGCTGGAGGCCGTGCGGCACTGCACCAGCTGCGGGGTCCTGCACCGCGACATCAAGCCCGAGAACATCCTGCTTGACCTGGCCACCGGGCAGGCCAAACTGATCGACTTTGGCTGTGGCACCTACCTGCAAGAGACAGCCTACACTCACTTTGCAGGTGAGCCTACACAGGGCTGTGCTCCCGCTGCTGGCATCTCATGGCCCAACATCTCCCAGCCCAAGCTGGCTGTGGCAGCGGGGATTCTCCCTTTTGCTGCCAGTCAGGGGACTGAGTCTTCAGCTGAGTTGCTTTAGAGCGGGGCTGGGTGGGGAGCCATCTTCCAGCCCTGCTGGCAGCCTTTGCCAACCACTCTGCCCAGGACTGGGGCTGGGCTGGGGCAGCCAGCCCGACCAAAACCCCCGTGGGTGGGGGTAGCAGAGATGGGGGAGGAACCTGTGCCCCAGCCAGTTTGATGTGCAGGCGAGAGGAAGGGCTTGGACTGATCCACTCTCCCTGTTTGCCTTGGCTTCCTAATATTTTTGGGGCAATGCAGGCAGGGAGGATAAGGGCATGTTTTTTCCCCAGCACGGAGAGGGTTTTTCCTTTGCAGGTCATGGTCAGGCTTAGCCAGGGCTTCCTCTGCCCTCTTCTGACACCAGTGGCTTCTTTTCCAAGCCTAAGTTTGTGCACAAGTCCCACGTGCTGGCAAGAGGGCAGTGGTCACCCTGTGCGCCACTGATGCAGCCCCCGCAGGCCCAGGGATGCTGGGGCCAGGCTGTGGGAGCAGCAGCATCCCCCTGCTGAACTCCATCTGTATTCCATAGGAACACTGTCCTACAGCCCCCCGGAATGGAACGACTTTGGCTGGTACCATGGCGAGGCAGCAACGATCTGGTCCCTGGGCATCCTGCTGCACCAGATGGTCTGCGGGGAGCACCCGTTCAGGAGGGGCCGGAACCTCAGCTGGGGCCAGCTCCCGCTGCCACAAGGGCTCTCTCAAGGTGGATCCTCTTCTCTGGGCACGGGGGGAATCCCAGTGCTGGGAGCCAGCAGCGGGCTCGTGAGCATCCCGCTCTGGCAGCTGCTGAGGAGGTGGCACATGTCCTGCTCTCCTCCAAAACAGGGAATTGATGGGAAAGTTTAGGCCCAAGCCTGAGCGCATCCAGAATGGCCTGGCCATGGGAATAGTGGGGCAAAGCAGACAGGAGCCTTCTCTGGCTGACCGGCAGTTTCTGCTTTCTCTCCCCAGAGTGCAAAGATCTGATCAGGTGGTGTTTATCCGTGAACTCCTTGGAGAGACCCACATTAGAAGACCTGGTCTGTGATCCTTGGGTGCAGGATATTCCTCTGCCATAGAAGAAGGGAGAGAGCCTCAGGCACACTTTGATCCAGGGCCCTGGTAAGTTGCAGCTGCACACATGCCTTGGCAATGAGAAGCAGAGGAACCCAGACCTTTTTGTGCTGCCTGTGTCACTGCACCGGGGCCATGGGATGGGCACACGCAGCCCTTGTGCTGGAGCTGAGCTGCTCTGCCCAGCACTGGTGGCCGCCATCCAAGCTGGTTTTGCTTGTGCTGGTTCCCTGACAGCTGGGGCCCTGGGCAGAGCCCTGAGAGCCTGGTCTCCCCCCAGGGAAGGAGCAGGAGCCCCTGGAGAAGCTGTACCGGGTGGGGATGCTGCTGCTGCTGCTGCTGCTGGAGACAGGCAGGATGACATCAAGGATGAGAAGCTCTTCCTCAGCCTGGCCACTGGAGGCTGAAGGTGATGGACTTTGATTCTGGCACCTTCTTCAAAGCCAAACTCCACAGGGAATTTACAGATGAGTCCCCAGCCGGGGAAATTCTGCCAGATTTGGGCACGGCCCAGCCTGGCTGGGAAGCAAAGGTTCCCCCTTTGCTGGGGCAGATGCAACTCATCCTTCAGTCGCTGCCCAGCTGCTTTTTGGCAGGGCTGGGGGCATGGGCTGGGCTGGGTACGAAATGGGAGTGGGCTCCTGGCCCTGCCAACAGCCCCCAGCAGCCACCGTGCCCCGGGCTGGGGCTGGGGCTGGGGCTGGGGCTGGGGCTGGGGCAGCCAGCCTGACACAAACAAAGCCCCATGGTGGGAGCAGAGGTGGGACTCCAGAACCTGTGCAGGGGCTGCTTTGCTCTGCAGGCAAGGAAGGGCTGGGCTACTGCACAGCCCTTGTTTGCTTTGGGATCACGGTGATTTTGGGGGGCAGTGCAGGGGGGAAGAGAGAAAGTGTGGGCTTCCCTCAGCCATGGCTGGGTTTTTCCCTACCATGTAGGAGTTGGGCCTTCCTCAAGGCCCTGACAAAGACAGGAGTTTTTACCGTTTTTCTTGTTTTCCCATTTTGTATCTAATCTCTTTTCAAGAATGTGTTGTTTGTTTTTCCAGAGGAAGTGTTCTAGGTGGTCCAGTGTGGATGGGGAAGTGCTTGGGAGCAGCTGTGGCGTGGATGGGCAGTGGCCTTGGAGAAGGCTGAGGTCATGGTTTGGGAGCAGCTTTTCTTGCAGCCGTGGGTGGCGTGAGGTGGGTCCCTGTGTGCTTGGCAGGGTGGGATCAGAGCTTTTGGGAGATGGCAGCGAGCACAGGAGCATCCTGCTCTGGGCAGCTGCTGAGGGCTGGATGTGCCGGGGCTGGCTGCAGGCTGGGCACATGTCCTGCCCTCCTGCTCTGCTGCCAAAGGCAGCAGGGATGGGCAGCTCTGGGCACAGCTCTGGGCACAGCCAGCATGGCCTGGGCACCGCAGGCCTTGGCACAAGGGCACAGGAGCCCTCAGCTGACGGGCGGTTTCTGCTTTCTCTCCTTGCAGCCGGGCTCTGCGGCTGCTGAGGCTGCTCTGGGCTCTGCCAGGGCTCTGCTGGGCTCAGCCCTGGGCCCAGCTGGGCTGGCTCTGCCCTCACATTGCTCTGACAGCTCTGCATCAGACGAGCCCGTTGTGAGCACAGCGCCTGAGCTTTCTGCTTTGGCAGGTGAGTGAGACTCTGCTGCAGGCCCAGAGATTGCAGCTGGGGACACACATCCAATTGGCAAGGACCCAAACTCTCCACAGTCCCAGCTGAATGCCTGCATCTTCCCAGGATGTTTTGTCTGTCCCATTCTTCCTTCTTGATTGGCTGGAATTGTGCAGTTGCACTTTCTTCCTCCTCTAGCAGTGCCACGAGTGGGCCAAAGCTGGCGAGTGGGCCGTGCTCCTGAGGCAGTGCAGTCTGGAGCTGGTAGATGGAGAATTGCCCTTCTGCACTGCCAAACCAGAGCAAAAAGCCCTAAGTGGGACTTTGTGTGTTTAAGAAACCCCTGACAGTTTTAAAGGGAATGTGCAGCTCATTTCCAGGCTGAGAAGGAAGGGCATCTTCTAAAGGATTTGGGGTTTGACAGAGTTTCCATTCCCAGTCCTGCTTGGAGCTGGAAGGGCACAAAGCAATTTCTTCTTGCTTTGACCACAATTTCAAATACCAATGATGGAAACAAAGCCCAAAATCTTTTAAAAGGCTGCTGAGATCAGTAAGATGGATTCATGCCATCAGCACTTTTACAATGTAAATAACTGAGTTCTCTTTTTAAAAAGATCATTTACCTCTTAATGCAAAGAATGTAACTTTGCATTTATGTTTTGTTATTTTCACTAACATTATGTTCTGTTTTTTCACTAACACTTGGATTTTATTCTTATCTTTTACAATTTACCCATTTCTTTCCTTTTTCCTTTTTTTTCCTTTAAATAGAAAAAATGTCCTATCAAAGGAATGTCCTTTGCTCCTGGTTCCTGTGTGGAGCAGCTCCCTTCCTGCTGGCTGAGCTGCTCAGGCAGAGCCCGGCAGCTCCTGGCCCTGCAGGGCTGAGGCTTTTCCCCGTTGCTGGGCACAGACTGATGGAGCAGCACTGCTGAACACGGGCACACAGAGGGACCAGGAGCAGCTGCCTTTGGCCACCTGAGGCTCCAGGGCCCAAACTCTGAGCAGCCAGGGCTGGAAGAGACTGGCAGGATCTGATCCCTGACTCTGGGCCAGGGCTGCACAAATGACCCCACAGCAGCAGCAGCAGCAGCAGCAGCAGCAGCAGATGGAGCTGACTTTCAGCACAGCCCTGCCCCTGTTCCCTCCCGTGTGCAGCGGTGTCACAGCAGCCTGAGGCACCTGGGAGCCCCCAGTGCCAGCAGGGACTTGAGATGGCAGCCCTGGGCTCCTGGAGGCTGTGCAAGGAACGGAGCTGGGCACTCCCTGTCCATGGGGAGCTTGCAGATGGAAAAGGCTGCTGTGCCCAGGCAGCTCCAAGGGCACAGAAAGGAGGCTCTGGAGCACTGGATCTGTGCCAGTGCCACAGTCCTGGGCAGCAGCCAGCCAGCCCTGGGGAACAGAGGGCACAGCACGAGGGACAGAAGCAGGCAAGGGCAGAGACTGGAGAGAGCCAGAGCCAGGAGCAGGAGCAGCTGCTCCATTGCACTCTTGGAGAAAGCTCTTGGCTGGTTCCAAGCGCTGAAAGGCGTGAAGGGCAGAGAGGAGGCCACAGCAAACAATGCTCCTGTTTGCACAGCCTCCCCTCTCCGTGTCCCAGAAGGAATTGCATGGACTGTGCTCTTCTCTCCGAGTCGTCTTGTTCAGCATGAGCAGCTCAGCACCAGGAGCTGAAGGAGCTGAAGCCTCAGGCCACAGGAGCTGGGCAAGAGGAGACTTTCTGAGCAAATGAATGCTGCTAACATGGACCCAGCTGAATGCAGTGGATAGAATCATGGAATCACAGAATCCTTTCTGTTGGAAAAGCCCTCTGAGCTCACCCAGTGCAGCTGGTCACCCAGCAGTGCCAAGCCCAGCACTAAACCACGTCCCTGAAGTGCCAAGACCTGGACACCAGCCCTGAGTGAGGCCTGAACAGCAGGCCCTGAGCCCAAGGTGGCCTCTGGATGAACCTTCCAACCAAAGGTTATCTTTGTATCTGCTCCCTGATGAAATATGCATGGTCATTAGCACTGTGATAGATGTAGCCACTCATTAGTGAAACATGTGTTGACCTTTGTGTATTTAGAAGCCAGACCAGGCCATGAAATCTGACATCTGGCCTTGTTTGGGGCTGAATGGTCAAAGTCAACTCCCCTGGTTCCTCCTTGAGCCCTGGCCAGGCTTTGGGGGGAGCCAAGAGGAGGATGAAACCAGATGTTGCCACACTAGAAGTGCTGTCAGTTTGTCCATTCAGCACTGTCAGAGCTGGGCCCTCTCCCAGCGGGGTTGGAGCCTCAGCTGTGGCTGGAGGCACCTGCAGGAATTGCCAGTGCCCAGGAGTGGCTCTGCAGCCCTTGGCTGTGACAGCTTCCCCAGCTGCTGTGTGGGTCTGGGGGATGGTAAAGGCTGAGGGTAAGTGGGGCTGGATCTTTCTCAATCACTGCAGGCAATCTTTGGTGGGGATGGTTGGGTGCATTGCTGAGCTGCTCCTGTTGTGATTCTTTGCTGCTTTGAGCTGCAGGAAATGACACTGATTCCTTCAGTGGGAGTCTGTGTCTTTGGTGCTGACCCTGCCCACTGGTAAAACAAAACTGGCCCAGTCTGGCCAGATCCCAACAAAATGTCACTTGTTCAGTGTAACTGTGAGGAATCAGTGCCATCAGAAATTCCCAGATGGGAAGCCCTTCCCTGGAGTTCCCTGGCTCTGGAGTGGGCTGAGGTCGGAGCCCCGTGGGAGCAGTGGGGCAGTCGGGTAAAAGAGGCTGCACCCCTGGATGGCTTCAAATGCATCCAAAAATTGCACATGGAAAAGGAAAAGAACTTGTGGGTTTGGGCAGACAAAGATGAATTTGTTAAGAGTCCATTGGAAACAGCACCTTCAGAAGGAACAATTATTGTTGGAGTACCCCCACATGGAGCAAGAGAAGAAGGTTTTAATCTTGAGCTCAGATGCATTGGTGCAAGTGAAATATCAATATAATAAATAACTATATATGTATTTATAGTACGATAAAAGACTTTCATATATATATTTTTATATATTTTTATATGTATGTCTAAGTCTGTCTATCTATATCAATATGTTTATCTACATATAAAATTATAATAATGTGAAGTAGTGCTGACAATACTAATTTGGTAGCTTTGACTGCTCAGGGATGTAACCCTAAATACCCTACAGAACAGGATTGGCCAGGACTCTACTGTCAGTGGTCAACTTTTTGAGATTGTATACAATTAAAAGGGAGGAAGGGAGGAAATTGGCTGTTTTCCCAGGGTTTGCTGATACTGTGATGCAGAGTGCTTTGTCTGTTGCTGTGAAAAATTCAGTGATTAAGCCTGCAGGGTTTTTCATATCCCAGACAATCCACAAGCTGCAGGATTGGTTGAAAGGGTGAAGGGGTTGTTAAAAGAGCAGTTGAAAAAATGAGGAGATGGAAACCTTTGCCCATGGAGAACCCATCTCCCAGATGTGCTCCATGCCCTTAACAATGGCCCACCGGGGAAATGGAAACCCCCTGGCTGTGCACAGCTGCCCCCAATTTGCAAATCCAACCATGGGCAGTGAGACTTGGGCTGCCTGGGAAATTGTTCTGGCTGTGATGGCCCCTGGCAGGGCCAGCCCAGAGGCTGCAGGGCTGGGCCTTCATGCACTGGAATTAGTTTGGATAAATTCAAAGCAAATGAGAGCTATCAATACTGAAACAGGAATTCAGATTCCTCCAGGACACTTTGCTTTGGTAACTGCTCCCTTGGAGCTTGGCCTTGCAAAGTGGTCATGTCATGGCAGGAGGAATTGATGCAGAATATGCAGGAGAAATTACAGTAATTCCGTTAAACAATAGTGACCAGGATTGGATTATTCAACCCTGTGACAGGGTAGCACAATTATTGATATTGCAATTTTAGGAACGATTGTGAAAAAAGGAGATCCACCTCCAATCACCACCGTTTGTGGAGATAAAGGGTTTGGATCCAGCAGCCCTAATAATGGAGCCAGAGTGTGGGTCCGGAGGCCAAATGGCCCTCCCGAGGCAGCTGAAGGAGCAGCTCCTGGGAAAGACAACTCTGAGTCCTGAAACCTGGGCAGGAACAATGGGAATGTGTCCCTGCAGCCAAGTGTTCTGTGTGAGAACAAGGAGATCTGACAGGATATTGTTTTACACATGCTGCTAGACCAAATCTCCCTGTTTGCCCCAAGGGCCCCTTTGGGAAATGCTCTGATCCACGGGGCTCCATGGGAAGGCTGCTGTGACACTGAGGGACTTGCACAGGAATTGCATCCAGGAGCCCGGGTGCCCCTCAGGGACTGGGACCCGGCCCCTTCCAGCCCGAGGGGAAAGGGCCCCCCCAGGCCTTGTTAGCCACAGACAGCATGGTAAAGCTGCACAGCAAAGGGCCTGGGGGCATTATTCTGGAATTAACATGGTGCCAGCTCCATGGACAACAGAATTCTTGTTCCTAACTCCAATGAGATTGAGAAAAATGAATGAAGAACGGTGTCACTAAAGTACTACTGGTGTCTGTAAGTTGTACCTTGACAGTCAGCCAGAATCTTTGTCTGCCACAAACACCTCTAGTGTTTGACCAAGGGGTTAGTCATCAAAATGTAATGATGAGTTCTGATGGATTGCTGAGCTTCTTTTGTAATTCTTTGCTAATGATGATGTGCTTTGCTGAGCTTATCCTTTTGTAATTCTTTGCAGCTGTGCATGATATAAATGACACAATTCCTTCAGTTGGTGTCTGTGTCTTTGATAGTGACCCTGCCCACTGGAGAAACAGGGCCCCCTCTTGCCTGAGTGTTACCTGGCAAGGCAGAAACCCTCCCTCCAAAATTCCCCCCTTCCTCCTTGTTCCCCCCTTCATACCCTGAGCATGATGTGCTCTGGTCTGGGCTGTGCCCGGGCTCAGTTGGGGTCACCTGTCCTGGCTGTGTCCCCTGCCCAGCTCCCCTGCAGCCCCAGCCCCTCCCCAGCGTGGCTGGACGAGGGGCAGGACAGGCCTTGGCTGTGCTGCAGCTCAGCAAGAACAAAACCATCTCTGCGTGCTCAGCCCTGTGCTCAGCACCCAGCCCAGCAGTGTCTCAGTGCCAGGGGCTGTGCCCTCAGTGCCTGCCAGGGGTTTCCATGTCAACTGCCAGGCCAGGTGACCCAGGTGTCTCCCCCAGTGCCGGTTGCCATGGAAACAGTGCCCAGCGCTGCCCCTTTCTGTCTGGCTGACCTGGCCTTTGGCCCTGGCAGTGCCCTTGGCTGCTGGTTCCTGGTGCCCGAGTGGCCAGCGCGGCACAGGGCAGGTGGCCATGGCACAGCCCCCAGCAAGGGATCCCCTCTGGCTCTGGGCACTGACACCAGCCCTGAGCAAGGGGCCCAGGGCAGCTTTCCATGGCCACCAACCACCACAACGGCTCCGGGCATTGGTTGCCTTGGCACCAATCTAAGGAACGGGTCCCTGTGGCCGTTGCCATGGCACCTGGTGGCACCAACGAGTGTCACTGCAATTGTACCTTGAACAGCCCTGGCACCGCTTTGTCCTCAGGGTTGCCATGGCAGCCCAGGGCAGCAACAGCTCTGCAGGCAAGGGGCCATGGAACCTGGCTGCAGAAATGGCTCCTTGGGCTGGTTTCCAAGGAAACCTGAACTGATGGGGGTTGCCATGTTACCCAAAGCCAGCAGTGGGGTCCCTGCAGTGTCCATGGCAACAGTCCCTTGCAATGGCCCAGTGCAGGTTGGGATGATGATCCACCCTCACAGCTGGCCCAGAGCAGGTCTGGAGTGCTCTTGGTGGCAGCTTGGGCTTGGCACACACTTGAGGAGGATGTCTGTTTGCAATGGGGAAACTCAGGAGTTTTAGATTGCTTGAAAAAAATAAAAGAAGAAAAGCCGCTTTTTGGCTTTGTGCAGCCAGTTCTCTGAGCAAAGCAGGTCCCAGGTGAGTGTGGAGAGAAAGGATGGGGTTGGGGAATGTGGAGCAAGGTTGTCCTCACTGGGTCAGACTTAAAGGCAGCTTCTCTGAGCAGCTAGACTTCCTTAGGAGAGTCCCTGGATCAATATCAGTCACAGAATGCTGCAATCACCTCTTGTGTAATAGGACAACAATAAAAGGCACCCTTTCATATAGAAATATGTATTTCCTTGAAGCTTGTTGAAATATTTCTCCATAGCTGTAGCAAGAAATCTACCTAGTGAACTGCACTAGAGCAGAGGGAAATCCTGGTTCCAGCAGGACCCAGACTGTCACCATGGACTCCTTGCTTCCATCCAGCCCCACAGTGTCACCATGGCCCCTTGGCTCTGTGCTGCCATGTCGTACACAGTGTCACCATGGTCCTCTTAGTGCCACCAGGCCCTGCAGTGTCACAATCGCCCCTGGCTTCCCCAGGGCCCTGCAGGGTCACAGTCATCAGAGAATCAGCCAGGCTGGAAAAGACCTTGGAGAGCATCAAGTCCAACCTGGGACCCAACAACACCTTGTCACCCAGGCCATGGCACTGAGTGCCACATCCAGTCTTTCCTTAAACACTTCCAGGGACAGTGACTCACCCACCTCCCTGGGCAGCCCATTCCAGTGCCCAATCACCCTTTGTGGGAAGAATATTTCCTAATGTCCAGTCTAAATATCCCCTCATGCAGCTGAAGGCTGTGTCCTCTTGTCCTGTCCCTGTTCCCTGGGTGAAGAGCCCGACCCTCATCTGGCTGCACCCTCCTGTCAGGGAGTTGTAGAGAGTGATGAGGTCTCCCCTGAGCCTCCTCTTCTCCGGGATAAACAACCCCAGCTTCCTCAGCCACTCCTCACAGGAATTGTGCTCCAGACCCCTCCCCAGCCTTGTTGCCCTTCTCTGGACACGCTCCAGCCCCTCCATGGCCTTCCTAAATTGGGGGCCCCAGAACTGGACACAGCACTCAAGGTGCTGCCCAAGCAGTGCTGAGCACAGGGCAAGAATCACTGCCCTGCTCCTGCTGGCCACACCATTCCTGATCCATAGGAGTGCCAGGGGTTGGATGAGGGAAATGGTGGGGAGGAGGTAGGGACAAAGTCTGATTGATTGTCAGCCATGAAGGGTCTTGATCTTCATATCCATTCAAACTGCATTAGAAGGTGCTGGTTGTCAATATCAATT
Organism: Agelaius phoeniceus; assembly: GCF_051311805.1. Classification (NCBI taxonomy): domain Eukaryota; kingdom Metazoa; phylum Chordata; class Aves; order Passeriformes; family Icteridae; genus Agelaius; species Agelaius phoeniceus. The sequence goes on from NW_027509866.1 coordinate 800,828, forward strand.
GAGCATTCCTGATATCAATCTATAAACAGGAAAAGAGAACAGGACAAAACAGTTCTCTCTGCTTTTTTATCAATATAGCAGATTCACTTTGAATATACTTGTGAAATTTGTCTAATTAAGCACAGAAGAATTGCAAACATAGATTATTCCTTGAGGCTTTTCTTGTTCAGGTTTTTTGAAAAATATGAGCCTTTTCCAGTGAATTCCTGAGAAGCTCAAGAAAGAAGAGGCCTCTGGAGTAGTAAAATTCAGCAACCTCCAAGTGGCTGAGGATCCATCCCCATCAGAGCAGCAATGAACAGCAATGGGCACAGCTTTGTGGCTGCTGTCCCAGCTTTGGCATGGGCCCTGGGCCTGGAGCAGGAGCAGCTCTTGAGGGCCCCAAGGCCGGGGCTCTTGTGCTGCCCTGGGCAGATGGGATGGCAGCAGGGGCTGCAGAGCTCTCAGCACCTCAGGCCGAGGGGAGCAGGGCAGCCAGGGAGCCTCCTTTGGCCTTGGCCAAGCACCTTCCCCCACGGCTGGGGCTGAGTCCTGTGGCAGCTGCAGCTGCTGCTGTGGCCTTGGCAGGGGCTGAGGCCGTGGGGCCAGTGGCCAGAGCAGCCTGGCCTGAGCAGAGCTGTGGGGCCAGAGCCGGCTGGGCTGGGCTGGGCTCAGAGAGGCCCTTGGTGCTGCCCAGAGCTCAGGGCAGCTGGCAGAGCTTGCAGGGAGCTGGGCTGGGCTCCGAGAGCCTGCCCCAGAAACCATCAGTGTCCATCTCAGCCTGGCTGAGCGTGCAGGGCCAAGAAGAGCAGCCCAGGGTCCGCAAGTTCTCTGGGTGGGAGCTGAGCTTGTGACCCCCTGAACCCTCCCAAGTGCTGGGGCTGCACCTCCAGCTCCACAGGAGATGTGACAGATGGGAGCAGAGACAAATAATTCCTGCTGGATTGTTTATTGTGTTTGCTTATACAGGTGACCTGGACTCATATGTAGATGAGGAATTTGCGTCAGGTAACACTGGTAGAGTGATAAGAATATTTTTTAGCTGAAAATAATATTTCATGCATAATACACAATAGGAAAAAAGACACATGATCAGAATAGCATCTGAGTTTTTCGGAGGATGAGAGACTCACTGATGTCCCAGCAGTCAAACCTGTTCAAATACTTTCTTCAGGGCTTCTTTGAGATGAGAGGTGACCACCAGAGGCCAAGGCCAGCCAGAGCTCTCTGTCCTGGCAGCTTTTGTCTGGGAGAACCCTTGCATGCAGGGAATTTTTCAGGGTGAGTATCAATTTTGGCCATGGGCACCTGGATAGACGGATGGTTCTTTTCCATAGGAAGGAAAGCACAGGGCCCCAGTTCTCCAGGGGCTGATGAGAGGCAGCCTTCAACATTCCAAGATCAGCTGGACCTGTCAGGTGGCCTGGGACGCCAAGCAAGCCAGACTTTTTCTATCTTCTCTTGGTTTCATAGCGCTCTGCAGTGTCACAATGTTCTCCTTGCTTCTGAAGTGTCACAATGGCCCTCGTGCTTCCATGAGGCCCTGCAGGGTCACAGTGGCCCTTTGGTTCCCTGGGGCCCTGAAGTGTCACCATAGTTCCACAGAAAGGAAAGCATGGATCCTCAGTGTTTCAGGGGCTGATGAATGGCAGTCACCAGAGTCCAAGGCCAGCAAGATCTGTCTGTCCTGGCAGCTTTCATCTGGGAACAACACAATGAATATCTTGGATTCTGTATCTCTCTTTTACAGAATTTTGGGGGCAGAATCCTGGTTTCAGCCCATGAGCGCCTGGATGAGATGTCCAGTTCTTTCCCATAGGAAGGAAAGCACAGAGACCCAGTGTTTCCAGGGCAGAGTAGAGGCAACCTCCAGAGGCCAAGGTGAGCCAGGCCTGTCTGTCCTGGCACCTTTTGTCTGGGAGAAACCCTTGCATATAGGGAATTTCAGAGGAAAAGTACCAATTTTGGCCATGGGTGCCTGGGCAGGAGAGATAGCTCTTTTCCATAGAAGGGAAAGCACTGAGCCCCAGTGTTTCAGGGACACATGAGAACAGACCCTCAACATGTTGAGGTCAGTTGAGCCAGTCAGGCCAAGCCAACCAGACCTGTTTCCTGTTCCCTTGGATCCCTAAAACCCCACAGTGTCACACTGGTAGTGTCACACTGGATCCTTGGTACTACAAGGCCCTGCTGTGTCACACTGGCCCCTGGTTTCCATGGGGCCCCATAGTGTCACAATGGTCCTTTGCTTCCATGAGGGCTTGCAGTGTCACAGGTGTCTCCTTCGTCCCACAGTATCACAATGGACCCTTGGTTCAACGAGGCCCTGCAGTGTCAAAATGGTCTCATTGGTTCCACAAGGTCCTACAGAGCCCCTTGGTTCAATGAGGCCTTGAAGTGTCACAATGGTCTCCAGTATTCCATGAAGCCCTGCAATGTCACAATGAACCTTTAGTTCCATAAGTCCCACATTGTTCCATGAATCCTTGGTTCCATGGAGCACCACGGTGTCACCATGGTCCCATTGGTTCCACAGGGTTCCACAGGGTAATAATGGACCTTAGGTTCCATGAGGTTCCACTGCATCACAATAGACTTTGGTTCCATGAGGTTCCTCAGTGTCTCAATGGCCCCTTGGCGTCATGTGGCCCTGCTGTGTCACAGTGGCAGGTGGTTCCATGAGGCCCCACAGTGTCAAAATGGTCTCCTTGGTCCTCTGAAACTCTACAGAGCCACAATGGACCCTTGGTTCAAAAGGGTCCTTCTGTGTCACAATGGACTTTGGTTCCATGAGCTTCCACACTGTCAACAATGATCTGAGTTCCACAGTGTCACCATGGATCCTTTGTTCAATGAGGTTCTATAGTATAACATGACTGCCTTGATTCCAGAAGGTTCTGCAGTGTCACAATGGACCCTTGGTTCCATGCAGCCCCAAACTCTCACAATGATCCCATGGCTCCAGGAGCTTCCACACTGTCAGCAATGGTCTCCTGGGTTCCACGAGGCCTTGCTCTGATACAATGGACTTTTGGTTCCATGGGGTTCTGCTGCATCGCAATGGACACTTTGTTCCATGAGGTTCCAAGTGTCACAGCTGGATCCTTGTTTCTGTGAGCCTCTGCTGTCACCAAATGCCCAAAATATCGGAATAAGACTCCTTAACACTAATTTGGAATTTAAGAGAACGTCATTTATTCAGGCATGAGGTCCAGCAGGGGATAACTCCTTACGTGGACACATGACTCTACCAGTGTATTGCTTATATACAGTCACTATGTGTATATTACACTTTACCCATTTCCATAAAACCCACCCCAAGTTCCCAGTTTCAGCCCTTGCTTTTTCTGTCACTGCATTCTTGAGCCAGATGTCTTCATCTTCTCTTCCAACCATTCCTGCTGGGAAAGCAGCCCCTGCATGCCTTTTTTCTGTGCTAAAAGTTCACAGGCACAGTAAAAATTGAATTAATCCTTTTGATATCAAGCCCAAGGCTTTGTGTGGGCAGGCAGAGGCAGGCAGGAGGCAGAACTGTCAGCAAAGGAAGGGCCCAGCCAGGTGGGGCAGCCGGGGGATGCCGACAGCCTGCAGGGACAGAGGCGCAGGGCGGGGACACCGTAGGACAGCCTGGGCTGCACAGGGCACAGGGATGGGCAGCAGCCGCAAGACAGCCCTGCCAGAGCCAACTTGGGCAGCACTTTGGCCATGGCTGCTGGCCCTGGGCCTGAGGCCACAAGGGGACAAGTGACCCTTGCAGGCCTGGGGCTTCATTGCCTCCCTGTCCCTGCTCAACATCCTGGCAGGGGCCAACCCATGCTCCTGCCCTTGGCCTTGCCCATCCCCACATGCCAGTGCCCATCCCGGGAAGAGCCCTGAGCCCTGAGGGAGGGACAGGATCTGCCTGGCCAGGGGCTGGGGCTCAGGCCTTGGCCCTTTGCATTCCTGAATCACATCCAGGTTTGCTCAGTACCAGAGACATCTTTGCTTTGCTTGTCCCCATCATAGAGCAGGTGGGAGGTCAAAGTGTGTGCTGTGACATTAGAGAGTGTCAGTATGACATCACAGAGAGGGTTTTGTGACATCACTGAGGGGGTTGTGACATCACACAGCTGTCTGTGACATCATAGTTTGAGGCCATAGAGCAGACTCTGCCATCACAGAGGGTGGCTCTGTGACATCCGAGAGTGGGTTGTGACATCTTTGGGTGGCTGCGTAACATCACAGAGCAGACTGTGACATCACAGAACAGATTCTGACATCAAATGGTGGCTTTCTGACATCCCAGGTCTTTTGTGACATCACAGTGCAGCTGCATGACATTCCAGGGTGAAATCCCAGAGTTTGTTCTGTGACATCACAAGGGTGCTGTGTGATGTCCCAGAGTGAGCTGTGACATCACAGGTGATGTGTGACATCACAGAGAGGGGTGTGTGACATCACAGGTGACTGTGTGACATCACAGGGGCTGTGTGAGGTCACTGGGGAGGTCACTCTGCCCCGGCCCCCCTCACAGTTCCCCCCAGAGCAGTCCAACCCTGCTCGTGCACAGCGGGGTCCCCTGTCCCCCTGGGTCCCCCCGCCCCCGGCCCCGCAGCCTCCCCCAGAGGATGTTCCACGAGATCGACCCCAGAGCCTGACACGGGGACGGGGGGCCGGGGCCCTGGGGGTGGCACAGGGGGACAGGGACCCCCCGGCAGCGTCCCCGTGTCCCCCAGGGCCAGAGCCCGGGCCAGAGCTCCTTCACCCTGCTACCAACGAGGCCTTGAGAGCGCTGAAAAAATCCCCAGCAAGGGTTAAAAAAAACCAGATTGAATATTAAGGGAAAGCAGCACAAAGTTCCTTGGCAAGAGTCACTCTGCTCCTGACTGGACACTTCAGGCACAGCAGGGAAACAAAGCAACAACAAAACCAAACCAAATCCAGGCAAACAAACCAGAAATGAACCGAGAACTGTCCCTGTGTGTGTTTGTGACACAAGGAGAGTGAGGGTAAGCATAAAAGGAATATGGCCGAAAGGTTTAACAGAGCTCAAAGTTAACAGGACTTAACCATAACTGATAGATTAAATGTCACAATTTAGGAAAAAAGAGCAGCTAACAGTATTTAACCTAACTTTTAACCTATGACTTTACAATTTAACACAGGAATAACACTTAACAATATTTAACTTAGCTAATAACTTAGATCAAAATAACAACTTAGCAAAAGAACAACTCTCAGGAGCATTTAACTTAGCTCATACCTCATGACTGAACATTTCGTACAGGCCTGACTGGCCTATACGAAAGGCTATCCAGCTATCCAAGGCTCTCAAACCCCTCAGAGAGCAGCATTTCTGCCGCATTTCCCCAGCACAGGCACTCCTGTGTGCACACAGACACTAAGAGTCAGTGCAAGGCACCTGGGAGAAATTCCCCTGAGGGCAGGAAATGCTCCCTGGGGATCCTTTGGCATCTCCCCAGCGGGTGAAGGGTTGAGCCTGGAGGAGTGGGGGGATCGGCCCAGGGTCCGTCGTTGTTGGGGATCCCCGAGTGCAGCAAACGGGAGAGTTCCCGGCTGGGAGAGGCCCCACTCAGAGGGAGTCGCTGGCCCAGGAGAGCTCCAAGGGCTCCTTTTGGAGCGCTGTTTGCAGGGCCCCAAGAGAGGGGCTTCAGTCCCAGCAATGGTTCATCCTGGCCGCACTGGGCACCAACAGCTTTCTTTGGCAGTGTGAGAACAGGGATGTTGTGCCACTAAGGGAACAAAACCAGTTCCCAGGCCTGCTGCTACAGAAAGCAGGAGCTGGTTGGGCAGCAGCAGTGCCTGGAGCAGACAGTGTTTGTGATGAGCTGCAGAGGAGCTGAGCCCAGGGGCTGTTGGCCAAGGCCAAGCCCCAAGGAGCATTTCTCAGCTTGCAGGGCAGGCTGAGAAGGGGAGGGGGGAATGTAGCAGCACAGGGACCATTGTGACACTGTGGGGCCCTGTGAGACCAAGGGACCATTGTGACACTGTGGTTCCTCACGGAATCATGGAGAGCACTGTGACATTGCTGGGCCTCATGGAACCAAGGGGTCCGTACTGATGCTCTGTGGCTCCATGGAATGCAGGGATCATTGTGACACTGAGAGGCCCCATCAAACCAAGGGTCCATTGTGACACCACGGGGCGTCATGGAACTGTGGAGACCATTGTGACACTTTGAGGTGTCATGGGACCAAGGAGCCATTGTGACACTGCGAGACCCCATGGAGCCAAAGGTCCATTGTGACATTGCAAGGCCTCATGGAATCATGGAGACACCATTAAGACACTTCATGGCCTCATGGAGCCACGGGGCCATTGTGACACTGTGGGGCACCATGGAACCAAGGAGACCATTGTGACACTATGAGGCCCCATGAAATAAGCAAAGCATTGTGACACTCTGAGGCCTCATGGAACCAAGAGGCCTTTTTGTACTATGGGGCACCATGGAATCATGGAGACCATTGTGACACTGGGGGGACCCATGGGATCATGGAGACCATTGTGATGCTATGAGGGCCCATGGAAAAGGCAAAGCATTTTGACACTGTGAGGCTTCATGGAACCAGTGAGACCATGGTGACCCCTGGGGGTCCCCAAGACGATCATTGTGATGCTGTGGGGCCTCATGAAACCAAGAGGCCTTTGTGACACTGCAGGGCTGCATGGAACCAAAGCTCCAGGGTGACACAGAGCAGCCTCCTGTTATCAATTGTGGCACTGTGGAGCCAAAGGAGACCATTGTGACACTGCAAACCCCCAGGGTCCAAAGGTCCATTGTGACATTGAGGGGCTTATGGAACAGAGGAGTCCCGTGACACTGTGGGGCCTGTGGAACCACGGAGATCATTGTGACACTGCAAGGCCTCATGGAATAAGTGGGACCATGGTGACACTGCAGAGCCTTATGGAACCTAGGGGCCACTGTGACACTGTGGGACCCCATCAAACCAAGGGTCCATTGTGATACTGCAGGACTTTGCCATTGTGACACTGCTGGACCCCATAGAAACCAGGAAACCAGTAACCATTATGGCACTGTGGGCCTCACAGATCCAAGGCACCATTGTGACACTGTGGGGCCCCCAAAACCAAGGGAGCACAGAACAGGTGTGGCTGCTTTGGCCTCCCATGGGCTGCCTGACTGGTCCAGTTGACCCTGGCATGTTGAGGGTCTCTTCTCTTCTGCTATTAATGCACTGGGGCTCCGTGCTTTCCTTCCTATGGAAAAGAACTGTCCTCCTCCTCCAGGCACCCTGGCCAGATTTGGGATTTCACTTCCAAATTTCCTTATATCCAGGGATTATTCCAATAGGAATATTGTCATGACAGGTCTGGCTGGCAACGGTTTCACAATGGTCACCTCTCATCTGTCCCCAAAACTCTGGGGAAGGCTCCGTGCTTTCCTTCCTATGGGAAAGAATTGTCCTGCTTCTCCAGGTGCCCATGGCTGAGACTGGGTTTCCACCTTCAAAATTCCCTTAATTGCAAGACTACTCCCAGACAAAATCGGCAATTCTTGAGAAGTCTGCCTGGCCATGGCCTACTTAGGCTCTCACCTGCCTTCCAAACACTGGGGCTCTGTGCTTTCCTTCCCATGGAAAAGAACTGTCCTTCTTGTGCTGGCGCCCATGGCCAGAATGGAATTCCACCTCCAACACTGCCTTACTGTGACAGACTGGAGGAGATTGTTGGCTCAAAACATTTCATGTGTGGGGAGAGGAAGGGGCAGGTCCAGCCTTGCCCTGCCCTGGAACCCCAGCCCTGCCCTGCCCTGGAACCCCAATCCCCCCAGAGCCTCTATCCCAGCCCAGCAGTGGCTGCCAGTCCTGGCACAGCACAGGCAATGCTCCACAGCCACCTCTGCAGCCCCAGCCCAGCTCCTGAGGGACCAAATGAGCCCAAGCCCCACCTGGGGGAAGGGCCCAGGGAGACCAAGGGCTATTGAAGGCTGACCACAAGGCAAGCACACATCTTGACCCTACCTCCTCTTGGAATTTCCATCGGAACTGCGCTGGAATCCAGGAGTTGGAAGCTCTGTGTGTGCTTCTCTAAATCTTATTTGTCTTTTTCCTATTCCCTCTTTCTGCAAAATTTGAGTAACTTAAAATGGAACAGGCTTAGAGTTTGTGAAGTTGAACGAGCAAAGTTAATGTTATGAGAAGTGTTTCTTGTTCATTGACTATTGTATTAAACCTTTGGCCAAAGTTTCTCTGATATTCTAAAGTTGCCAGTAAAGTTCCTTTTTTGTTGTTTAGAGCTCCTGAGAATCTCTTGCTGACATTTCTCCAGTGCGTCCAACTCAGAGGACAGAAACAACTGTAATTCCTTTAAATGTCTCCTCAAGAGAGTTTTTTAGTGGATGTGGGTCAGGGCTTGTGTGTCCTGCTTGGCCCAGCCCAGGCAGGGCTTTCCCAGCCACATTCCACACTCCATTGCCCAGCTGGAGCCGCTGGTGCCTCTGAGTTGTGCTGCCCCAGCCCCAGGGACGCTCTCCTTGTCTGCCCATTCCCCCACGGTCTCTGGGCAGGGATGGCCTCACTGGGGGCTGCTGACATCCTCAGCAACTTGGAGGCTGCTGCTGAATTTCACTGCTCCAGAGGCTTGTTCAGCCTTCAGCTCTTCAGTGCAGGAATTAAGTGTCCCAGGGCTCATTAACATTCAGAACACCTGAACAAGCCAAGCCTCTGGGAATAATTAGATTTAATTTTCAAATCCTTTGTGGTTAAGTAGAACTCAGTAGTGTATTCAAAGTGAATATATGATATTTAAAAAGACAGTGAGAAAACATTTTTTAGGTCCGGTTAAGGATTTTTTCCTGTTTATAAATTGATATGTGCGACCTCCAATTGACACTGAATCCAGGTACCTCCTCATGCATTTTGAATGGATATGCAAATCAAGACCCTTCATGGCTGACAATCAATCAGACTCTGTCCCTACCCCCACCCCACCATTTCCCCCATCCAAGCCCTGGCACTCACAGCAGCCTTGTGCAAATCTGAGCTCCCTCCAGCCCAGGCTGCACCTGCAGCTTTCAGCTCCTTGGCTCCAGCTCCCACCTGCTTTCCTTGGAGAAGGAGCTGCCCGAGACACAGAGGGATGTTCATTTCTTGTCAGCCAACAAAGCCAAGGGAAGGCACAGCTCCATCCAATGCAAAAGTCATTCTCCTCCCTGGCTCTGCCCCTGATCCCCCCAGCTTGTCCTGTTTCCTTCATCCCTGCATTGCCAGGGACTCTCTGGGACAAGGGAGCTCTGCTCTGGCTATGGAGGGAGGTGCAAGTGCCACCACTGGAGCGGGAACCACAACTCATCAGGTTTGTGTCCTTTGGGGGTCAGGAACTGGTGAGACTCAGAGGCACAGAAAGTTTCTCTTCATGGCCAACAGACCATGGTTGAACAGGACACAATTTAATAACAATCTCGCTCTTCCCTGAGCTAAGTGCAATGTCCCAGCAGTGTTTGATGAGTCCACCATCCACAAGGGATTTCCATACTAAAAGTAATTCTGGATAAACGTATCTCTATGATAGATATAAAAACAAATAAGTTCTTGTATCAGAATACTCATCCTGGAGTGGGGGCAAAACAGCTCCAACAATTCCTGATTTGCAAAACTGTCAGTGGTGGGTGGAGAAGGGAGGTCAGGCTGCTCTTGGTGTTGAGGAAATGCTGAAACCAGCCTGACTCATTTCATCTCCTCCTGTCCTGGCTGATCTCCCCTCTTTCCCCTTCCACCCATTGGCTTTTGTCTCCCACCAGGCCCCCGGTGAAGAGCCTGGCTCTGTGTTCTCCATCCCCTCCTCGCTGGCACTGCCAGGCTGGGATGAGGAGCCCCTCAGCCTTCCCTGCTCTGGGCTGGACAAGCCCAGCTCCCTCAGCCTCTGCTCACAGCCCAGGGGCTCCAGCCCCACCTTGGAGGCCCTTCCCAGACCCTGCTCCAGCTGCCAGGCATCTTTCCTGCCCTGGGCAACCCAACCCAGGCCACAGTGACCTGGATAATCCCCGTCCTTGATGTCCTGGTCACACAGCCCTGGCCCCTTGTCCCCATGTCAGGCTCTGGGGTGGATCCTGTGGAACATCCTTTGGTGGAGGCTGTGGCTCCAGGTGGGCTGGGGGGATCCTGGGGGACAGGGACCCTGCTGGGCATGGACAGCATTGGACTTGTTGGGAGAAACTGTGAGGGGGAGCTGGGGCCGAGTGACCAACCCAGTGACCTGACACAGCCCTGCTGGGATGGCACACAGCCCCTCTGGGATGTCACACAGCCCCTCTGGGATGTCACAGCCCCTTCTCTGATGTCACACAGCTGGTCTGTGATGTCACAGAAACAGTCTGTGATGTCATAGCTTCTCGATGACCTCACATGCCCCACTCTGTGATGTCATAGCCCACTCTGTCACCTCATGTTACCAGATGATCAATTGTCTACACCAGGTGAGCTGACACCTGGAGCTTGTTCTCCACATCCCCAGGCCTATGGAAACCACACAAGGCCCATTGTGTGAGAAGGGGAACTGGAAGTTCAGCAGCCTCAGGGTCCTGCCAGCTCAGCCAGCCCCACTGGAACATTGGGGTCCACGACCACCAGGGACCACCAGAGAGACCCCCAGGACAGAAGAACACATGGGTAAAGGGGAGGGGGAATATGTTAATGGTTTTGGGGAAATGATTATCATATGTATGTTTAGACCAAGACAATCAATGAATATGTGTGCAAAATACAGAATATAAACAGAAACTTTCCTGTACTCAGCATGCATGGCTTTGGGAGGAGCTCTCCCCTGTGCATCCAGCTGAATAAACAATGCTGCTTCTTAATGCTACACTGGGGTTAAGGAGTTTTCTGTTTCTCTGAATTTTGGTAACACTCCCACTGCCAAGGAAAGCTCTGTCTGCTGCTGTTCACATACAGAGAAGGGCTGGGGGCAGATGTGGGGCTCAGAGGCTGCCTGGGGCACAGTGACCATGAAATAATCAAGTTTTCAATGTTCTGTGAAAGAAGGAGGGGCAGCAACAAAACTTCTGCACTGGAATTAGGCAGGGCAGACTTTGGCCTGTTCAGGATGCAGATCTGGGGAGTACCAATTTGGGTACTGATTTTTTAAGGGAAACAGCCCTTAAAAACAAGGAGCATTGGGAAGGGTGGACACATTTCAAGAAAGTAATCTAGAGGGGGAAGGGGCAGCCTGTCCCAGTGTGGCAAAAGATGAGCCAGTGAGGAAAATGACTGGCCTGGCAGGGCATGGAGCTTTTGTGGGAAAAGGGGAAAATGGACTGACAACTCAGCAAGTGTTTAAGGATGTTGTTAGGTTATGCAGAAAGAAAAGTTGAGAGTTGAAAACTCAATCAGAACTTAACCTATCAGCTTCTGTAAAAAAATAAATTTTTTTAAATAAAAAAATTTAATAGTAAAAGGAGGGAGAAGGAGAACCTCTACTGTTCATTGGATGCAGTGGGTAATACAGTAACTAAAGATAAAGAAAAGGCTGAGTTACTTAACACCTTGTTTCTCTCAATTTTCAATATTAGGGCAGGTTGTCCTCAGGACAAGTGTTCTCCTGAGCTGGTAGATGGGCACAGGGAGCAGAACAGCCCCCTGGAATCCAGGAGGAAGCAGCTGGGGACCTGCTGAGCCACTCAGATGCTCACAGGTGTATGGGATCAGATGGGATCCATCCCAGGGGGATGAGGGAGCTGTGGATGAGCTCCCCAAGCTGCTCTCCATCATTTACCATCAGTCCTGGCTCAGCAGGGAGGGCCCAGAGCACTGGAGGTGCCAGTGTGAGCCCATCCCCAGGAAGGGCTGGAAGGAGGAGCTGGGGAACTCCAGGCCTGTCAGCCTGACCTGGGTGCCCGGCAAGGTTATGGAACAGATCACCTTGAGTGCCACCACAGGGCACCCACAGGATGGCCCAGGGATCAGAGCCAGCCAGCGTGGATTTAGGGCTGGCAGGTCCTGCCTGACCAACCTGGTCTCCTTTTATGCCCAGGTGACCCACCTGTGGATGCAGGAAAGGCTGTGGATGTTGTGTGCCTGGACTCCAGCAGAGCCTTTGACTCTGTCTCTGACAGCATTCCCTGGAAAAGCTGCAGCCCACGGCTTGGGCAGGTTCCCTCCTGGCTGGGAGATTTAAGAGCTGGCTGGAGGCTGGGCCCAGAGAGTGGTGGGGATGGTGCTGCACCCAGCTGGTGTCCAGGCACTGGTGCTGTCCCCAGGGATCTGTGCTGGGCCCAGTCCTGTTTAATATCTTCACTGATGGTCTGGGTGAGGGGATCGAGTCCAGCATTCACAAATTGCAGATGGCACCAAGCTGGGTGTGAGTGTGGATCTGCTGGAGGGCAGGACAAGAAGACCCAGCCTTAAGCTGCACCAGGGGAGGCTCAGGCTGGACAATAGGAAGGAGTTCTTCACAGAAAGGGTGAGTGGGAACTGGAATGGGCTGGCCAGGGGGGAGGTGGCAGAGTCACTGTCCCTCTGCAGTGGCACTCAGTGGCATGGTCTGGGTGACAAGGCAGTATTAGGGCATTGGTTGGACTTGATGATCCCAAAGATCTTTTCCAGCCTATTTGATTCTGTCATTCTCTGATGATTGGGACACTCTGGGGCCATTGTGACACTGCAGGGCCTCGTGGAACTAAGAGGACCATGGTGACACCGTGCAGCCCCACAGAACCAGGGGTCCATGGTGGTGCTGTGGGGCCAAATGGAACCAGGGAGTGCCCCGTGACACTCTGGGTCCTTGTGGAACCACAGAGGCCATTGTGACACTGCAGGGCCTCGTGTAACCAAGGGGTTTCACCATTTTGACACTGCAAAACCAAGGGGACCATTGGGAGACTGCAGGGCCCAGTGGAACCAAGGGGCCGTTCTGACACTGCGGGGCCTCATGGAACCAAGGGGACATTGTGACACTGCAGGATCCTGTGTAACCAAGGGGCCACTGTGACACGATAGGGCCTCAAGGGATCTGGAAGAACGTTGTGACACTGTGTGGCCTTGTGGAAACAAGGAGTCCATTGTGACACTGAGGGGACTTGTGGAACCACAGAGACCATGGTGACAGTGTGGGACCTCCTGTGGCCATGGGGCCATTGTGACACCCTGGGGCCCAATGGAATCAAGGGGACCATTGTCACATTTTGAGGCCCCATGGAACCAAGGAGACCAGTGTGACAGTGCAGGCCCTGGTGTAACCAAGAGGCCATTGTGACACTGAGGGGGCCCAAAGAACCAAAGAGATCTTTGCAGATGACACCAAGCTGGATGTGAGTGTTGATCTGCTGGAGGGTCGGAGGGCTCTGCACAGTGACTTGGACAGGCTGGATCCAGGGGATGAAACCCAACAAGGTGAGGTTTAACAAATCCAAGTGCCAGGCCCTGATAGTTGGCCCCAGTGCTGCAGGCTGGGGACAGAGTGGCTGGAGAGCAGCCAGGCAGAAAGGGACCTGCAGGGACTGATGGACAGCAGGCTGGACATGAGGCAGCTGTGTGCCCAGGTGGCCAAGAAGGCCAATGGCTCCTGGCCTGGATCAGGAATGGTGTGGCCAGCAGGAGCAGAGCTTTTGTGCCAGCACTGATCTGCCCCCAGCTCTGCACACAGACATTGCTGCTGCAGCTCCAGAGAAGGGAACAAAAGCAGTATAGCCGCAGCTGTCTCTATAGAGAGCAGCAGACATGATTTTCTTAGTATTTTCTTGGGGAAGCTTGTGAGAAGATTGGAGAAAAGAGTAAGAAATTATTTTTATTTTTATTTGTTATACTTATTGTGTACACGTAGAATGTGTTTTAGAGATATGTTTATTAAATGGTGATTTCTTATTTAGACAATAGTAATAGTGTTTTAGATTCATTGACCAATTCAGTCAATGCTGTATTGGACTGTTGGTAAGGGGTTAAGTTTCTTAAGAAGTACAATATTATAAGATAATAAAGTGATTGATCAGCCTTTTAGAATCATGGAGTCAATGCTAATTATTACCTGGGTGGCAGCAGCTGACAACAAGGAGAATCTCTGGAGAAAACTTTGCTGGAAGATCCTTTAGTTCCTTTAAAGTCACCAAGAGCGCAGCCACACATTGACATCGTCTGTGGCGAATGGGAATGTAGGGAGAAACAAAATGAGAAATGGCAAAAACAATGACCTTTCTTTGTGGAAAATATGAGAAAACTAAAACAAAAGAAAAATATTGCCACATAAATAAAAGCCCCCAGCCAAACCAACTCGAAGTATGAAAGATGACTTTTATTACAAGTGATTTGCAGAAATTGGCCAGCAGTTTAATGATCCTGTAAGCATCCAGTCATCAGTCTCCTCACTGCAGCCTTGAGCTCCTGGTTCCTCAGGCTGTAGATGAGCGGGTTCAGGGCTGGAGGCACCACTGAGTACAGAACTGACAGGGACAGATCCAGGGATGGGGAGGACATTGAGGGAGGCTTCAAATAGGCAAACATGAGAGTGCTGAGGAACAGAGAGACCACAGCCAGGTGAGGGAGGCAGGTGGAAAAGGCTTTGTGCCGTCCCTGCTCGGAGGGGATCCTCAGCACAACCCTGAAGATCTGCACATAAGAGAAAACAATGAACACAAAAGAACCAAGTCCTAAAGACGCACTTAAAACAATGAGCCCAAATTCCCTGAGGGAATTGGAGTGTGAGCAGGAGAGCTTGAGGATCGGGGGCACATCACAGAAGAACTGGCCTAGGGCATTGCCATAGCACAGGGGCAGGGAAAATGTATTGGCTGTGTGCACGAGAGCAGTGAGAAAGGCACTGGCCCAGGCAGCTGCTGCCATGTGGGCACAAGCTCTGCTGCCCAGGAGGGTCCCGTAGTGCAGGGGTTTGCAGATGGACACGTAGCGGTCGTAGCACATCACGGTCAGGAGGAAATACTCTGCTGAGATGAAGAACACAAACAAAAAGAGCTGAGCAGCACATCCAGTGTAGGAGATGTCCCTGGTGTCCCAGAGGGAATTGTGCATGGCTTTGGGGACAGTGGTGCAGATGGAGCCCAGGTCAGCGAGGGCCAGGTTGAGCAGGAAGAAGAACATGGGCGTGTGCAGGTGGTGGCCGCAGGCTACGGCGCTGATGATGAGGCCGTTGCCCAGGAGGGCAGCCAGGGAGATGCCCAGCAAGAGGCAGAAGTGCAGGAGCTGCAGCTGCCGCGTGTCTGCCAATGCCAGCAGGAGGAAGTGCCTGATGGAGCTGCTGTTGGACATTTGCTGCACCTTGGCATGGGGATCTGTAAGAAAAGAAATCATGGAATAGTTGGGTTTGGAGAGGACTTGAAATATCCCAGCAGAGGCTGGGGGCACTTTCCCCCCACTGCCTGCCCAGGGCTCTGCTGCCTGGAGCTGTCCCTGCCAGCAGCTGCTTCCCTGTGCCCAGGGCTGGGCCCTGCCAGTGCTGCCAGAGCCCAGCCCAGCCCTGGGGGCTCAGCTCTGCCCTGCAGAGCCCTCCCAGCTCAAGCACTGCCCAGGGGCAGCTCTGGCTCTGCAGGCTCTGATGGCAATGTCAGAACAACCCTAGGAGGCTGGAAAAGCGACACTGATGCTGCATGTGAGCGGCCCTGTGCTGATTTCTTTCACTGCCTTGTTTAATCAGATCAAAGAGAAACTTTTTTTTTTTTATTTTTCACAGGCTGAACTGAGAGATGAAGATCTATATGCAATTTCCAACCCAGAGCAGTTGATGAAAAAAGTAGGATATCCACTTTTATACAGCCCCTGCCTTGCTGTGCTCCCTGTATCATCTAAATTCTGCAGTTAAATGTCATGCTGAGAGCAGTCCTGAACAATGCAGCATCCTCCCCACACAAGGAGAACACTTCCAAGCCTCACCAGCTGTCTCCTTCCCCCCAGATCTTGTCCCCCAGTGCTGGGAGCAGCTGCCAGGGCTGGCTGAGAGCTGTCCCTGGCAGGCAGCAGAGTCCCTGCCCCAGCACAGCGCCCTGGGCTGCAGGACCCTTCTCTGCAGGACAGCCCTGGGCACCCCTGGCTGCTCTGCACAAGAGACAAGCAGAGAATGTACTCACAGGCTCTGCAGGCATTGGCATGTTCCAGCTGCAGGAGATGGCTCCAGGAGCTGCAGCTGCATTGTCCTGCAGCCAGAGGTTCCTGTGCCAAGGGCTGCCAGTGATTGTGCCCCAGGCACTTCTCAGCCCCTTCCCAGCCCTGACTGATTGAAGCTCTCTGTGCCTCTGTGCTGTGCCCAGGCTGGCTGCAGGCAGTGCCCCAGCCCTGCTGGGCTGGCAGAAGAGCTGCTCATCCAGAGAAATGTGCTTTTGAAGCTCTTCTTGGTGACCAGGAGCTGCCTCTGGGCCAGGAGCCCAGCCCAGCTCAGCAGCACAGACATAGCACAAGGACTTTAATGAGCCTCTGGGGCTTTGTGCTCAGGCCCTGAACATCAGTCCCTGAGAGGGAACTGAAGAAACCTCTCCAGAACTCCAAGGCAGAATCCAACTCCAAACTTTCTTGGACTTTTCATGGGTCCCAGAGAGGGACACAACTGAGCAAGTGTCCCCAGGCCCCAGGCAGAACAGAGAACTGCAGGCAGTGATGACAGGTGGGGACAAAGAGAAGCCAAGTCTTGGTGCCCTGGGGCACAGCAGGGTCTGTGCCAGCAAGGGCTGGGAGGAGACACCTTGTCCTGAGGCCCTGGGGCCTCCTGGCACAGCCCCAGCCAGGCTGGGCACTGTCAGCCCCTTGTGCTGCCCTCAGCATCCCCCCCTAGCCCACATCCCAGTGGCCTCAAGGATCTGCTGCAAGGAGTCCCTGGGGAGCCTTGCTCAGCAATGGCCCTGGGGGCTCCTTCATGCTCCCTGCTGGGACTGCAGGTTTTTCAAAGGACTTTGGGTTTGGCTTTTGCCTTGCAGTCTCTGAGAGGTTTGTGCAATCATGGCCCCAATTAACGGCTTTAACGAGTCCCTTGAGAGCTTTGCACTGACACTCAGTGGGTCTCATTAATGCTTTGAGATACTCAAAATTTTTAAGGTAGTTTGGAATTTCCTTTCCATATTGAGACTCTGAGAGGTTTTTGGTTAATCCTGGCCTCCAATTCTCTCCTCCAAGGAGTCCATGAGAAGCCTGTGTTGGGGATGGACCTCAGTGGGACCCATTCATGCTTTGAGACACTTTGGGGTTTTCTTCTGACTTTGACTCCTGGAAAGGTTTGTGCCATCTCCTCTCAGGCCCTGAGGTTCAAGAGCTCAGCTCCAAATGCACCACAGGGCTCATCAGGATGCGGCAAGTCCTGACAAACCATGGCTCTGCCTTGATTTCCCTCTGCTCTTATGCAGTTTATCAGGAATGTATCTGGAGTGATTTTGGTTTGCTAATTTGAGATTTCTCAGCCAATGCACCTTTCAGTGCAGTGGGATCAGTGTTAGCTAATTACCATTGCACTCACTGGAATATATTTACTCATTTCCTGCTGTGAGATAGGATTAGGAGAAAGGCAAAGTAGGCTCAAAATTTTAAAAGGGTATATAGATAAGTTTATTACCACTAGATAGAAAAAAGAATAATAAGAATCTGAACACTTCTCCTCTCCCTACAACCTTTTCTTTCTTACTGACAATGCAAGGAGACAAAACCTGAAATTTTCAGTCAGTTTACACCATCTAGAACAGTCTTTCTTCAGTTCACTTAGGGAGAGGAGACTCTCTTTCATGCTATGGAGACTTCTCCATAAGAAAAATGTTCTCTTGTGGCTCTCAATTCCCACGAAGAGCAGGTGCCCAGAAAATATGCAAGTGTGAAGTCCCTCCCATTTTTCACAGCTTAACCCGCAGCTGGTTTTATGGGCCATGTCAACTTATGGGGTATGAGTTTAAAGATGAGCTGTTCAAGAGCAAAGATTCTCTTCATCTATTTCTGAAATCATCTTCATCTCTGAGAACAGAGATCTTCTTCACTCCCTGAGGGCAGAGGATCTCACCACTCTTCTCTCTTTCTCTGTTTAAACTTCTCATGGGATCACAGCTACTTCAACATTTGCTTACTTTAGCATGGAGGTTTTTGCTGAACAGGTCATCTCCCCATATTTTCAAATAGTTATAGGGAAAAGAGAGTCTGATATATTAATTCCATCCTTCTCCATAGCTTTACAAGAGGATTTCAGCCCCAAGATCAAGGCATCTCCTCATTCCTCCCATCTGGGGCTCAGCTTCCCCTTCAGCGACCTCGGTGTCTTCATGTTGCTCCTCTCTGTGCCTGCACTTTGTCCTTTTCTCTCACTGGAGGGAGGATGGAAGCACTGAAAGAGTTCATATCTCACCCGGGGCCTGCAGATGGTTCCGTGCCCCCGGCCGGGCTCGGTGCTTGCGGCCGGAGCTGTTTTACGATGGAGGTTTCTGCAGCGGCTGCGCTGGGGCTGTGTCAGGATGGGCCGCGCTGGGGCAGGGCCAGGATCTCAGCAGCCAGGCCAGAGCACAGCCGCAGCACGGCCGGGGGCCGATGGCTTCTCCTGCCCCTGCCCGGGGCTTGCGGCTGAAGCCCAAGGGTGGCAGAATCTTGGCCGAGCCGGCCCGGCCCGGGGCTGCTCCTGGGGCCCGGCGGATCCTGGCTGGGCCCGGGCTGGCGGCGGGGCAGGGCTCAGCAGGGCCCAGATGTTCCCAACTGCAGCCATGGCCCGGCCCGGCCTCGGCCCCGCGGCCTCCCCTGCCCTGCCCGGCAGCCGATGGGGCCTGGCGGGGTCCCTGGGAAGGGGCCCGGCCCCACGGCAGGAGCCGCCCGGCCCGGCCTGGCTGAGACGGGGCCGGGTCAGCCTTGTTACCTCTGTGCCAGCCAGAAGGGAAAGAGACCCTGCCAGGCTTTCCCATCTTTAACATGTGCCTTCACAGAGCCGTGTACAGTTTCCTTCATAGTTTAACAGATTGTCAAATCTCAAAGATAATTACTGATTGTTTTTTTTGTCAGACACGGAGGAAACTGCTAGCAGCTTCTCTTAGAACATCACTTCCGTGATGCAAAACCAACACAACAGCGCAGAGCACAGAGCTCCTTTGTCCATATATAGTGCTCATGTGCCCGAGGTTTCAAAATACCTCCCTGGGAGATCTCCGGGCCCTCTCCAAGGTGATTTCAAATGAAAACATTCAGCTCAGAGTCTAAGAAAATCACCAGAGGACAGGGCCAGCCTGACCTGTCTGTCCTGGCTACTTTTGTCTGAGATCAGTCCTTGGATAAACAGAATTGAGAGGCCAAATTCTAATTTTGGCCATGGTCCCTGGACCTGAAAGCCGGTTCTTTTCCATAGGAAGGAAGGAACAGAGCCCCAGTGTTTCAGGGGCAGATGAGAAATGGCCACCAGAGGCCAAGGCCAGCCAGAGCAAGCAGGATTTTGTTCTGAGTGATATCCTTGCATATAGGAATTGCTTTAGGGAGAGTTTCAATTTTGGCAATGGGCATCTGAAAAGGGGGGCGGTTCTTTCCCATAGCAAGAAAAGCACGGAGCCCCAGTTTTCCAGGAGCTGATGAGAGGCGGCCCTTGACATTGCAACATCAGCCAGACCTGTCAGGGGACCCCTGGGAAGCCAAACCAGCCAGGTCTGTTCCATGTTCCCTCAGTTCCATGGGACCTCACAGTGTCCCAATGGTCCCTTCCTTCCCTGAGGCCCTGGGGTGCCATAATGCCCCCTTGGTGACACCAGGCCCTGAAGGGTCCCAATGGTCTCCATGGTTCCATCAGGCCCCACAGAGCCATAATGGTCTCTGGGTTCCATGAAGCCCCACTGTGTCACCATGGCCCCTTGGTTCCATGGGCTCCAGTGGTGCCACAATGATTCCCTTGGTTCCATGAGGTCTCCACAGTATCCCAGTGATTTCCATGGGGAGGGAAGAACCCAGCCCCAGTGTTGCAGGGGCAGTCACCAGAGGTCCACGCCACCCAGGCTTGATGGTACTGGCAGATTGTGCCTGGGAGCAACCCTTGGATATCCAGAATTTTGGAGGTGGAATCCAATTTCAGACATGGACACCTGGAGGATAAGGATGGTTGTTTTCCATTGGAAAGAAAGCACGGAACACTGATTACACAGTGACATTTGGGGATCTATGGGGAGTATTGGGGATTGTTCCTGCACCTTGTGACCCAACAGGAGCTTCTCTAATAAATGTTGCCTGAAGCTCCCACTGTGGTCATGACAGGAACCCATGTGAGTGTCTGGGACATCCCGGCTCTTTGGCAGCCTGGGGACTCCTGGGATGTCACCATGGGATGGCTGTGACTGTCTCTGACCACAGGGCTCTTTACCATCCCAGAAAGCCCTGGGAGGCATCCATGGAGCCCCTGTCTCTGTGTGTGACATTCCAGCTCTGGAACAGCCTGGAGACTCTTGGAAAGTCCCCATGGAACCCTTCTGAGGACCTGTGACAAATCTGATCCTTAGCAGGCAACCATCACCAGTCCACTGTTGCTATGGTCAGTTTCCATGGCAACCATCACCAGCCCCCTGTTGCTATGCTCAGTCCCTTGGCAGCTCCATGGAGACCCCATGCCAGGGGTGGTTGCCATGGACACTAGCTCAGGCCTGCAGCCAGAGCCCGTTGCCATGGCAACCATTGGCAGCCCCCATCCCCAGGCTGATGGGATCCCAGAAGCACAGAATTGGCTGAGCTGGGAGGGACCCATCAGGATCCTCCAGTCCAACTGCTGGCCCTGCACAGGACACCCCAACAATGCCAGCCTGGGCCTGGCAGCGCTGGCCAAACGCTGCTGCAGCTCAGAGAGCCCTGGAGCTGGGACCCTTCCCCGGGGAGCCTGGCCAGGGCCCCAGCAGCCTCTGGGCAAAAACCTTTTCCTGACATCCAACCTGAGCCTGCCCCAACTCAGCTGCAGCCGCTCCCTCCACTCCTGTCCCTGGGCACCAGAGGGAAGAGGTTCCCACAGCCCCAGCCAGGGACCCGCTCCCAAGGCTGCTGCCATGGCCACCAGGGCTGGCACCAGCTGGGATGCTCGCTTTCCACGGGCTGGGCTTCAGGAATGGGATTCCCCAATTTCCTGCTCCCGCTAAAACCGCGCTGCCCTCGCTGCCCTCCCGCCTCCCATGGAAAGCACAAAAGGCAAAGATCCCGGGCTGGGATAAGAACAATTTATTGGGAACAGCAACGAGATAAGGAACAAACAGGAACAGAAACAATATTGATAACAGAAGGGATCAATAAAACTGTTTACAGGGAAAACTACAACACAACTCACAGGGTCTGCCTGGCTACAATATTTCTTGCCTGGAAAGGACACCCTTCTCCTCAGGGAGAGAGAGAGAGTCCCTTTCCTGTCCCTGGCAATGATCTGAGGTGGGACTGAATGTAATGACAGGGCCATGGCCAGACCCTCATGTTCTCCAATCCCACATCAGGTCATTGGCAAAGGGCAGGAAAAGGGACAGGTGTCTTCCCAGCATGGATCACAGGGAACATGGATCACCAGGGCTCTTTGCAATCTGGCTTCTCCCATGGGGGATGAAGCTGGAGTGGTGCATGAAGCTGTTCCTGCAATCGAGGCACTTGCAGGGCTTCATTTACGGGTGGCTCCGTTGGTGTCTTGTCAAATGAGAGCTTCTGGTGAAGCTCTTCCCACACTGGGGACACTCGTAGGGCCTCTGCCTCTCCCCAGTGTGGATGCGCTGGTGCCTGATGAGGGTGGAATTGTGCTTGAAGCTCTTCCCGCAGTCAGGGCAGTAGAAGGGCCTCTCATCCGTGTGAATGCGCTCATGCAGGAGGAGATTTGAGCTGGTCCGAAACCTCTTCCCACACGTGCCACACTCGTAGGGTCTCTCCCCAGTGTGGATGAGCTGGTGCCTGATGAGGTGGTACTTGCGCTTGAAGCCCATCCCGCAATCAGGGCAGTGGAAGGGCCTTTCCTCTGTGTGAATCTGCCGGTGCCTGGCGAGATCAGGGCTGGTGTGAAACCTCTTCTGGCACTCAGGACACTCGTAGGGCCTCTCCCCAGTGTGGATGCACTGGTGGTTGATGAGGGCAGAGCTGCAGCTGAAGCCCTTCCCACACTCCCCACACTCCTAGGGCCATTCCCCAGTGTGGATCATCTGGTGGCTGATCAGGGTGCTGCTCTGCCTGAAGCTCTTCCCACACTCCAAGCACTTGTGGGGCTTTTTCCCATCATGAAGCTGCTCATGGGCCACCAGCTCCGAGCTCTGGCTGAAGCTCTGTCCACCTTCCTGGCTCAGGGTGGGTCTTTCCTCCTCAGAGCACCCTGGGCTGGGTTTGGAGCCCCTTCTCCTGTGGGATCTCTGGGACTTGTCCTCCACGTTGGAATTCTGCACTGTGGAGCCACTCAAAATGGCCTCTTCCACGATGTTCTGCCTTGGGGATTTGTCCTCCGTGGTCTCCATCCTCAGCTTCTTCCCTGGGGGAGGAAGGACAAGGAGAGGATGGGATTTGCCTCCGTGCCAGAGGGAAGGGGAAGGAGATCCCCCCAGTGCATCCCCAGCAGGACGGGGTTGGCAGCAGGGTTGTCCTGCAGCCGGGGGCTGTGCTGGGCTGGGAGATGGAGCAGGAGAGAGGGGGAAAGGGCCACTGAATTCCTCCTCACCTGCCTGGGGCTCCTGGGGCACCTTCTTCTTCCTCACAGCCTCCTCCTCCATCCAGACAAGTTTATGGGATGGAAAATCCTGTTTTGAGAAGAAAACAAGGGATAAGTACATTGAATTTTGTACTTGTTTGAAGGCAAACCTGGGGAGGGTCTAAACCAGGATTACAATTTAATAAGAAAATGAAGATCAAGGCAATGATGCAGAAACACTGCCTTAAACTGACAGAGTCAGGATATAACCTGACACCCTGCTGGTCAGGCTGGTGGCAGCAGTCCCATTAAATGGTGGCTGCAGTCCTGTTGGGAGTGATGAACGTGATTCTGTCCAAGCAGTGATCCTGTAGAAGGGTCAGGTCTTCCTCTGAAGGTCCAGTGGTGGTTCTGGAGCTGTTGTCCTCTGGGAATCCAGTAGGCAAGCTGCTCCTGGTGTTGCAAGGCTCACCTTATATGCAGGTAGGAATGCTTGGATCCTCCCCCTGGGCGGAGCATGCCACAATGGGAGGATGGAATTTGATCAGTCCTGCAGTGACACCCAATGGCCCATTCCCAGAAGATATCTCCCCTGGAGGGCGTGATCAGGGCTGAGTCATGGAAGAGATCAAGAACACTGCCCCACCTGTTTATAGCAGTTGATGAAGATGGGCATTGAAAACATGCATTTGGTTCCAACTTACATTGCAGCCTGAAACAGTGGGGGAATCCCTGCTCAGGGGGTGAACACCACCCCCCTTACCCAAACTGGCTCAGGTGTAAAACCCCCACCCTGGGAAGGCCACACACACACAGGGGACAATGTCACACTTGCCCTGCTCCAGGGCAAATGGCATCTCTCTAATATTTTCTTAACCAGATTGCAAAATTATTTTGGCACAGTGAGTTCAGGGCACTGTTGTTTGACCCCAGTTGCCTTTGACAACAGCATGGTTCCTTCCTCTGAGGAGGTTGTGGGTCTCTCTGGAGGAACTCTTGGAAACTTGGATGCAGCTTCCTCTGAGCAACCTATGGGAGAACTGATGAGGAAAATGGCTGTTGTGGGACTGGAGTGTAAAGAAAATACTTTGTTGTCCCTACTTGAAAAGTTTGTTAAAATCACTGGTGGAAATGGAGCAAATGATACCAGCAAGACTGACAAGGTTCATTCACCACATGGCGAGGAACACAAGGCTGCTAAAAGTCCCACAAGAAGCCCAGCTCAAGTAGCTAAATTCCCAAATAACTACTGAATTCCCAGGCTTGGGTTTTTTCCAAATGTGAGAATCATTATTCTCTTCATCCCTGTCACCTTTGTGACAGCTACACAGAGCTTTCCCTTCCTTTTAATAATATCTGTATTGGGCCAAATTTGCACTTTTCTTTAATTGTAACCTGCCAGCAGCTGAGCTGGAGCTGTGCAGGAACCAAGGAAACTTGGAATTGCCCCAGAATTGCTTCTATTGTCAGCCGGTGCTGCGGCGGCCGTGGGGCAGAGGGGTGGGAAAGGGGGCTCCGGGGTGGCAGTGGAGGAAATGCCGGGCCCGGGGGCTGAGCACAGGGCTGAGCATGCAGAGATGGTTTTGTTCTTGCTGAGCTCGCACTGAACCAAGGCCTGTCCTGCCCCTCATTCGGCCACGCTGGGGAGGGGCTGAGGGTGTGGGGGAGCTTGGGAGGGGACACAGCCAGGACAGGAGATCCCAGCTGACCCCAGGGATAGCCCAGACCATAGGACATCATGATCAGTGCATGAAGTGTGGGGATCAAGGAGGAAGGGGGCACAGTTGCAGTGAGGGTTTTGTCTCCCCAGGTAACACTTAGGCAGGATTGGGCCCTGTTTCGCCAGTGGGCAGGGCCCGCACCAAAGACACAGACACCAACTTAACTTAAGGAACAGTGTAATTTAGATAATGCAAATTTGCAAAAAATTACAAAAATATTAGGTAGGCAAAGCAAATAATCATTAGTCAATAATTCCAAAAGAGAAGATGTTGAAATGAGTATCAAACAACTGTCCATTTCTGGCTGCAGGCTCTGGAGATTCTATCTCTGCCTTCAATCAGGGTTGCATTCCCTAAAGAATCCTGGTATCAAATCCTGCTTTCCAAGGCTGGAACAGTGTCTCAGGTTTAGCTGGGTGTGTATTCAATTACCCTCTGTTAAAGTTGGGGCAATTATCATCTGTTAATTGAGCAGTTTACTTTATCTCTTCCACATGAATCCTCCCTCCAGGGAGATATCTTCTGTTAATGGGCCATTGAGTGTCACTGAGAAAAATTCCATCATCCCATTGTGAGAAGATCTGCCCAGAGGGAGGAGCCAAGCATTCCTACCTGGAGATAATCTGAGAATGTGAACAACAGAGTCAGCCTTCTCCCACAAGATTCCCAGAAGAGCAGCTTTCAGCTCCACTGGATCCCAGAGGAAGACCAGGCCAATCGACGCCACAACTGGACCTTCCGAGGAAAACTCCAATCTTCTAAGGATCCCTGCTCCAACAGAACCACACCTGTCCCTGCAGGAGCACCGCAACCACCATTTAACAGGAGTGCTACCAACACTCTGACCCACAGGGTGTCAGGTCGTATTCTTACTCTGTAAGTAGTTTTTAGTACTACTGCATTTGTATTTTTAATTTTCCTTCTGAAGAATTGTTATTCCTATTCCCATAGACTTTGCTTGACAGCCCCTTGTTTTGAAAATTATAATTCCAAGTGAAGGGATTAACATTTTCCATTTCAGGGGAGTCTCCTGCCTTCCTTAGCAGACACCTGTCTTTTCAAACTGACACGATACCCTGGGACAGCCAGGCAGGTGAGGAGGAAGTCAGTGCCCCTTTCCCCCTCTCTCCTGCTCCATCTCCCAGCCCAGCACAGCCCCCGGCTGCAGGACAACCCTGCTGCCAACCCCGTCCTGCTGGGGATGCACTGGGGGGATCTCCTTCCCCTTCCCTCTGGCACGGAGGCAAATCCCATCCTCTCCTTGTCTTTCCTCCCCCAGAGAAGAAGCTGAGGATGGAGACCACGGAGGACAAATCCCCAAGGCAGAACATCGTGGAAGAGGCCATTTTAAGTGGCTCCACAGTGCAGAATTCCAACGTGGAGGAAAAGCCCCAGAGATTCCATAGGAGGAGGGGCTCCAAACCCAGCCCAGGGTGCTCTGAGGAGGAAAGACCCACCCTGAGACAGGAAGGTGGACAGAGCTCAGAGCTGGTGGCCCATGAGCAGCTTCATGATGGGAAAAAGCCCCAGAAGTGCTTGGAGTGTGGGAAGAGCTTCAGGCAGAGCAGCACCCTGATCAGCCACCAGATGATCCACACTGGGGAATGGCCATACGAGTGTGGGGAGTGTGGGAAGGGCTTCAGCTGCAGCTCTGCCCTCATCAACCACCAACGCATCCACACTGGGGAGAGGCCCTACGAGTGTCCCCGGTGTCAGAAGAGGTTTCAGACCAGCTCCAGTCTCCTCTGCCACCAGCAGATTCACACTGGGGAGAGGCCCTTCTGCTGCCCTGACTGTGGGAAGGGCTTCAAGCACAACTCCACCGTCGTCACCCACTGGTGCAGCCACGCTGGGGAGAGCCCCTACGAATGTCCCCAGTGTGGGAAGAGCTTCACCAGCAGCTCTCACTTGACCAGACACCCATGGAGCCGCCAGTAAGGAAAGCCCTGCAAATGCCCCAGCTGCAGGAACAGCTTCATGCATCGCTCCAGCTTCATCCCCCTTTAGAGGACCCGCATTGGGAAGAGTCCTGGGGATCCGTGTTGCCCATGATCCATGCTGGGAAGACACCTCTCCCTTTTCCTGCCCGTGACATGATGTGGGATTGAAGAACATGATGGTCTGGCCATGGCCCTTTCATTACATTCACTCCCACCTCAGGCTATTGCCAGGGGCAGGAAAGGGACCTTCTCTCTCTCTCCCAGAGGAGAAGGGTGTCCTTTCCAGACAGGGGAAATTGTGGCTGGAAAGAGACAGTCAGTTGTGTTGTAGTTTTCCCTGTCAAAGTTTTATTTATCCCTTCTGTTATCAATATTGTTTCTGTTCCATTTTTTCCTTATCTCGTTGCTGTTCCCAATAAATTGTTCTTATCCCAGCCCGGGATCTTTGCCTTTTGTGCTTTCCATGGGAGGCGGGAGGGCAGCGAGGGCAGCGCGGTTTTAGCAGGAGCAGGAAATTGGGGAATCCCATTCCTGAAGCCCGGCCCGTGGAAACCGAGCATCCCAGCTGGTGCCAGCCCTGGTGGCCATGGCAACCACCCCTGGCATGGGGTCTCCATGGAGCTGCCAAGGGACTGAGCATAGCAACAGGGGGCTGGTGATGATTTCCATGGAAACTGACTACAGCAACAGGGTCCTGGTGATGGTTGCCTGCTAAGGATCAGATTTGTCACAGGCCCTCACAGGGGTTCCATGGGGACTTTCCAAGAGTCTCCAGGCTGTTCCAGAGCTGGAATGTCACAGGCAGAGACAGGGGCTCCATGGAGAGCTCCCAGGGCTTTCTGGGGATGGTAAAGAGCCCTGGGGTCAGAGGCAGTCACAGCCATCCCATGGTGACATCCCAGGAGTCCCCAGGCTGCCAAAGAGCCGGGATGTCCCAGACACTCACAGGGGCTCCTCTCATGACCACAGTGGGAGCTTCAGGCAACATTTATTAGAGAAGCTCCTGTTGGGTCACAAGGTGCAGAAACGATCCCCAATACTCCCCATAGATCCCCAAATGTCACTGTGTAATCAGTGTTCCGTTCTTTCTTTCCAGTGGAAAACAAGCATCCTTATCCTCCAGGTGTCCATGTCTGAAATTGGGATTCCACCTCCAAAATTCTGGATATCCAAGGGTTGCTCCCAGGCACAATCTGCCAGTACCATCATGCCTGGGTGGCCTTGACCTCTGGTGACTGCCCCTGCAACACTGGGGCTGGGTTCTTTCCTTCCCATGGAGATCACTGGGACACTGTGGGACCTCATGGAACCAAGGGGATCATTGTGGCACCACTGGAGCCCATGGAACCAAGGAGCCATGGTGACACAGTGGGGCTTCATGGAACCCAGAGACCATTATGGCTCTGTGGGGCCTGATGGAACCATGGAGACCATTGGGACCCTTCAGGGCCTGGTGTCACCAAGGGGGCATTATGGCACCTCAGGGCCTCAGGGAAGCAAGGGACCATTGGGACACTGTGGGGCCCCATGGAACTGAGGGAACATTGAAGAGGTCTGGCTGGTTTGGCTTCCCAGGGGTCCCCTGACAGGTCTGGCTGATGTTGCAATGTCAAGGGCCACCTCTCATCAGCTCCTGGAAAACTGGGGCTCCGTGCTTTTCTTGCTATGGGAAAGAACCACCCCCCTTTTCAGATGCCCATTGCCAAAATTGAAACTCTCCCTAAAGCAATTCCTATATGCAAGGATATCACTCAGAACAAAATCCTGCTTGCTCTGGCTGGCCTTGGCCTCTGGTGGCCATTTCTCATCTGCCCCTGAAACACTGGGGCTCTGTTCCTTCCTTCCTATGGAAAAGAACCGGCTTTCAGGTCCAGGGACCATGGCCAAAATTAGAATTTGGCCTCTCAATTCTGTTTATCCAAGGACTGATCTCAGACAAAAGTAGCCAGGACAGACAGGTCAGGCTGGCCCTGTCCTCTGGTGATTTTCTTAGACTCTGAGCTGAATGTTTTCATTTGAAATCACCTTGGAGAGGGCCCGGAGATCTCCCAGGGAGGTATTTTGAAACCTCGGGCACATGAGCACTATATATGGACAAAGGAGCTCTGTGCAGTTGTGGTGGTTTTGCATCACGAAAGTGATGTTCTAAGAGAAGCTGCTAGCAGTTTCCAGCATGTCTGACAAAAAAAACAATCAGTAATTATCTTTGAGATTTGACAATCTGTTAAACTATGAAGGAAACTGTACACGCCTCTGTGAAGACACATGTTAAAGATGAGAAAGCCTGGGAGGGTCTCTTTCCCTTCTGGCTGGCACAGAGGTAACAAGGCTGACCCGGCCCCGTCTCAGCCAGGCCGGGCCAGGCGGCTCCTGCCGTGGGGCCGGGCCCCTTCCCAGGGACCCCGCCAGGCCCCATCGGCTGCCGGGCAGGGCAGGGGAGGCCGCGGGGCCGAGGCCGGGCTGGGCCATGGCTGCAGTTGGGAACATCTGGGCCCTGCTGAGCCCTGCCCCGCCGCCAGCCCGGGCCCAGCCAGGATCCGCCGGGCCCCAGGAGCAGCCCCGGGCCGGGCCGGCTCGGCCAAGATTCTGCCACCCTTGGGCTTCAGCCGCAAGCCCCGGGCAGGGGCAGGAGAAGCCATCGGCCCCAGCCGTGCTGCGGCTGTGCTCTGGCCTGGCTGCTGAGATCCTGGCCCTGCCCCAGCGCGGCCCATCCTGACACAGCCCCAGCGCAGCCGCTGCAGAAACCTCCATCGTAAAACAGCTCCGGCTGCAAGCACCGAGCCCGGCCGGGGGCACGGAACCAATCTGCAGGCCCCGGGTGAGATATGAACTCTTTCAGTGCTTCCATCCTCCCTCCAGTGAGAGAAAAGGACAAAGTGCAGGCACAGAGAGGAGCAACATGAAGACACCGAGGTCAGTGAAGGGAAAGTTGAGTCCCAGATGGAAGGGATGAGGAGATGCCTTGATCTTGGGGCTGAAATCCTCTTGAAAAGCTATGGAGAAGGATGGAATTAATATATCAGACTCTCTTTTCCCCTATAACTATTTGAAAATATGGGGAGATGACTTGTTCAGCAAAGGCCTCCATGGTAAACTAGGCAAATGTTGAAGTAGCTGTGATCCTATGAGAAGTTTAAAGAGAGAAAGAGAGAAGAGTGGTGAGATCCTCTGCCCTCAGGGAGTGAAGAAGATCTCTGTTCTCAGAGATGAAGATGATTTCATAAATAGATGAAGAGAATCTTTGCTCTTGAACAGCTCATCTCTAAACTCATACCCCATTAGTTGACATGGCCCATAAAAACAGCTGTGGGAAAAGCTATGAAAAATGGGAGGGACTTGACAATTGCAGATTTTCTGGGCAGCTGCTCTTCGTGGGAATTGAGAGCCACGAGCAAATGTTTTTCTTATGGAGAAGTCTCCATTGCATGAAAGCGAGAATCCTCTCCCTAAGTGAACTGAAGAAAGACTGTTCTAGATGGTATAAACTGACTGAAACTTTCAGGTTTTGTCTCCTTGCATTGTCAGTAAGAAAGAAAAGGTTGTAGGGAGAGGAGAAGTGTTCAGATTCTTA
Source organism: Agelaius phoeniceus (assembly GCF_051311805.1). Classification (NCBI taxonomy): domain Eukaryota; kingdom Metazoa; phylum Chordata; class Aves; order Passeriformes; family Icteridae; genus Agelaius; species Agelaius phoeniceus. Next base: position 830,563 of record NW_027509866.1, read on the forward strand.
TTACTCTTTCTTCTTTTTACTGGTAATAAACTTTTCTGTATACCCTTTAAAAATTTTGAGCCTACTTTGCCTTTCTCCTAATCCTATCTCACAGCAGGAAATGAGTAAATATATTCCAGTGAGTGCAATGGTAATTAGCCAACACTGATCCCACTGCACTGATAGGTGCATTGGCTGAGAAATCTCAAATCAGCAAACCAAAAATCACTCCAGATACATTCCTGATAAACTGCATTAGAGCAGAGGGAAATCAAGGCAGAGCCATGGTTCGTCAGGACTTGCTGCATCCTAATGAGCCCTGTGGTGCATTTGGAGCTGAGCCCTTGAACCTCAGGGCCTGAGAGGTGATTGCACAAACCTTTCCAGGAGTCAAAGTCAGAAGAAAACCCCAAAGTGTCTCAAAGCATGAATGGGTCTCAGTGAGGTCCATGCCCAACACAGGCTCCGCATGGATCCCTTGGAGGAGACAATTGGAGGCCAGGATTAGCCAAAAACATCTCAGAGACTCAGAGTGGAAAGGAAATTCCAAACTACCTTAAAAATTTTGAGAAGCTCAAAGCTTCTGAGCCCCACTGAGTGTCAGTACAAAGCTCTCCAGGGGCTCATTAAAGCAGATAATTGGGGCCATGATTGCACAAACCTCTCACAGTCTGTATCAAAAGGGAAACACCAAGTACCTTAAAATAACTAAAGTACCTTAAAGCATTAATGAGCGCACTGAATGTTTTTACTGATAACGGCTCTCCAGAGACTCATTAAGCAGATAATTGGAGCCTGTAAATGCACAATCTTTTTCATAGAGTCTGTATCAAAAGGGAAAGAGGAAGTAGCTTAAAAAACTTAAGTACCCTGAAGTATTAATGAGTCCCAATCAATGCTGCAACAGGCAGAGAATCTCCAGGGACTAATTACAGCAGATAATTGGAAGCCATGATTGCACAAACCTCTCAGAGACTCCAAGGCAAAAGCCAAAGCCAAAGTCCTTTGAAAAAGCTGCAGTCCCTGCAGGGAGCATGAAGGAGCCCCCAGGGCCATTGCTGAGCAAGGCTCCCCAGGGACTCCTTGCAGCAGATCCTTGAGGCCACTGGGATGTGGGCTAGGGGGGGATGCTGAGGGCAGCACAAGGGGCTGACAGTGCCCAGCCTGGCTGGGGCAAAATCACTGCCAGCCCTTGGCACAGGAACCTCTGGCTGCAGGACAATGCAGCTGCAGCTCCTGGAGCCATCTCCTCAAGCTGGAACATGCCAATGCCTGCAGAGCCTGTGAGTACATTCTCTGCTTGTCTCTTGTGCAGAGCAGCCAGGGGTGCCCAGGGCTGTCCTGCAGAGCAGGGTCCTGCAGCCCAGGGCGCTGTGCTGGGGCAGGGACTCTGCTGCCTGCCAGGGACAGCTCTCAGCCAGCCCTGGCAGCTGCTCCCAGCATTGGGGGACAAGATCTGGGTGGCAGGAGACAGCTGGTGAGGCTTGGAAGTGTTCTCCTTGTGTGGGGAGGATGCTGCATTGTTCAGGACTGCTCCCAGCATGGCATTGAACTGCAGAACCTTTTCAAGTAGATTATACAGGAAGCACAGCAAGGCAGGGACTGCATAGAAGGGAAAATCCTGCTTTTTTAATCTACTGCTCTAGGTTGCCTGGATGGGAAATTGCACATAGATATTCATCTCTTACTTCAGATTGAGAAAACAAAAAATCTATCAGATGTAATAAACCAGGAAGTCACAGAAATCAGCACAGAGCCCCTCACAGGCAGCATCAGTGTCACTTTTCCAGCCTCCTCAGGGTTGCTCTGACGTTGCCATCAGAGCCTGCAGAGCCAGAGCTGCCCCTGGGCAGTGCCTGAGCTGGGAGGGCTCTGCAGGGCAGAGCTGAGCCCCCAGGGCTGGGCTGGGCTCTGGCAGCACTGGCAGGGCCCAGCCCTGGGCACAGGGAAGCAGCTGCTGGCAGGGACAGATCCAGGCAGCAGAGCCCTGGGCAGGCAGTGGGGGGAAAGTGCCCCCACGCTGTGCTGGGATATTTCAAGTCCTCTCCAAACCCAACTATTCCATGATTTCTTTTCTTACAGATCCCCATGCCAAGGCATCACAGCAAATGTCCAACAGCAGCTCCATCAGGCCATTCCTCCTGCTGGCATTGGCAGACACGCGGCAGCTGCAGCTCCTGCACTTCTGCCTCTTGCTGGGCATCTCCCTGGCTGCCCTCCTGGGCAACGGCCTCATCATCAGCGCCGTAGCCTGCGGCCACCACCTGCACACGCCCATGTTCTTCTTCCTGCTCAACCTGGCCCTCGCTGACCTGGGCTCCATCTGCACCACTGTCCCCAAAGCCATGCACAATTCCATCTGGGACACCAGGAACATCTCCTACACAGGATGTGCTGCTCAGCTCTTTTTCTTTCTGTTCTTCATCTCAGCAGAGTTTTATTTGCTGACGATCATGTGCTATGCTACGACCGCTACGTGTCCATCTGCAAACCCCTGCACTACGGGACCCTCCTGGGCAGCAGAGCTTGTGCCCACATGGCAGCAGCTGCCTGGGCCAGTGCCTTTCTCAATGCTCTCATGCACACGGCCAATACATTTTCCCTGCCCCTTTGCCATGGCAATGCCCTGGGCCAGTTCTTCTGTGAAATCCCTCAGATCCTCAAGCTCTCCTCCTCAAAATCCTACCTCAGGGAATTTGGGCTCATTGCTGTAAGTGTGTGTTTAGATTTTGTTTGTTTTGTGTTCATTGTTTTCTCCTATGTGCAGATCTTCAGGGCTGTGCTGAGGATCCCCTCTGAGAAGGGACGGCACAAAGCCTTTTCCACCTGCCTCCCTCACCTGGCTGTGCTCTCTCTGTTCTTCAGCACTGGTGCTTCTCTGTACCTGAAGCCCCCCTGAAAGGAAGGTGTAGAGCTACCAGACGTAGAACGGCGAAGTCCTTCAATGTCCAGCCAATGGAGTTCACCAGGTCACGTCTGGGGAGGTCTCCGGGTTGCAGTTCATCCAAACTCTTATTATACTCTTTTTCTTTATGGGGGAAGGGGTAAAACTTGAAACCAAATCAAAGGTAGTCTATTGTATTTTGGGGGGAAAATGGTATTTAGAGAAGGGTACACACAGTCCATGTTCTCAGCAGTGGGTGAGAGCCATTGTCTTCTTGGTCCACTGCTCACACCTGCAACATCCATCTTGCTTTGCTCAGCTTGCCTCCCCCACACACTTCCCCCAGGTTGGGGGTCTCAGTCCCAGTCCTTGGAAAGAGTGGGGAAGACCTTTTCCCATAGGGATTTCATGTCCTGGTCTTTGATGGAGAGGCTTCTTACATCTCAGTCTGTCTGTCACAGTGGTTGTAAGACAAGTGAGGGGTCTGTGGAGAGCTAGGGATCTGCCTGCGGAAGATCTCGGGCTGTACGGGTAGATAAGAAGGCCCCCCTCACCCTGCAGTCTGACCTTTGCTCTGTACCCGGCCGCACCCGGCCGGATATGAGCAGAGGGAAGTGACACAGACTGCCCAAACCATAAATACCCCTGAGACCCGTCAATAAACGCCATTTGCTGTCCACCACATTGGTGTATGTAGCATTGGACCGAGTGACCCTGGGCCTTGGGTCACCGTGCCGGACCTCCCGAACCAGGTCGCTACGCCATAACGGCAACATCTGATGCCGAAACCCCGGGAAAATCGCAGCGCCCGGAGTTCGGGATTTCGCCTGGACAGGGGACCGGCGGCTGCACAGCAGGCCTAGTGCAGCGGGGGGGACGCCCCCGGACCAGCGTGGACCATGGAAGCCATAGCGAAGGTCGTAACTCAGATGCATGCTCAATGGGGGATTGATTGTAAGCTAAAAGATTTATGTCTTGCTATACCGAGACTTATTAAGCTGGGGGCGATAGACAGCCCGGTGGACATTCTCCATTCGGAGATATGGGATACTTGTACAAAGGTTTTAGCTGAGGAAACTATGTCCGCAGGCTCAGGGGAAGCTCTAAAATCATGGGGCAGAGTCGTGCAGGCTCTGCAGAAAGCTAGAGAAGAGCAGGAGACCTGGAAAGCCGCGCAGGCTTGGCTATTAGCCACGCTGCAGTTGGGGGTGGGCGCGGCAATGCAAACCACGGAGGGCTTCGATCAGATCAGCACCGCGGAACCGCGAGCGCCGGATTCCCCCGAGCAGACCGCTTCACCATCAGAGGGGGGGAACGCGCGCCGGCGTTTTGGTGGGGGTTAACGGAGGAAGCGCAGGAGGCGGCGAAATTGCCGGACCCCAAAGGGGTGGATAAAAGCGCAACCCCTCCGTATGCGTTTGAAAATGGCGCCGAACCGCGTGTTCAGGGCGGAAAGGAAAACACGGGGGGCGGAAATGCAGTCAGCCTGCTTAACAACGCATGCGCGGGCAAGCAGGGGGACGGGGCGGCCCCCCGCGGAGGAGCGTAAGGCCAATCAGAGTGCTCAGTTCACTTTAGGTCCTTGTGGGATCTCAGCACATCGTTCCCGATGTCCAGAGATGCCAGGAGAACCCTTGGGGGTCTCGAAAACCCTGGAATGTTGCCAAGAGTGTTTGGTGGCTTGATTTTGATCCATCCACAGAAGTAACAAGAGTCTGAGGACAAGAGAATCGCTTTAGAGTACAAGGTGTAAAAGAGACACATTTAGAGGGTGAGATATAGACTTTAAGGTTTTTGGTACAGGGGGGTTATGGAGACAAGATGGAGAGATCAGGGCGTGTCTTGTCCTTCTTCTTTCTTCTTCTTGTCCTCCATCTCCTGTGATGATGTTGGCGCGCCCACCAAAGAACCACTCTACCCATGTCGGGGCAGAGACAGACAGCCGGACCCGACATTTGGCGTCCCTGGGTGGGCACCCCGTGGGCACCGGCACCCCGTGGGCACCCAGCGGCGACCCGGGGGGCAGCTCGGCAGCGACCGGCGATCCAGCAGCATCCAGCAGCCTTCGCTGAGCCACGGTGAGCTCTGCTGTGCACCTCTTGCACAGGGGCAGCCTTGAAGCACCGAGTGGGCAGCTACCGAGTTGGACTCATTCCCAGGAGAGCCTGATAACTCCTTGGGAAAACAGCCAGAAAGCAGCCAGGAGAATCTGAAAACGCAGCAGCCGCAGAAAACATCGCACTCCACCTCAGCCGAAGAAAGTTCGTAGCAGGACAGCCCGGATCGGAATCGGAAAGGCGCCTCCGGATCCATCTCCTGTGACCTGCAGGCCAGAGACCAGGAGCCTCCGGACTGCTCTGACGACAGGAATTCGGTGAGAAGGTCAAGAATTAAGAACATGGGGGGTACACTTTCCCAGGAACAAATAGAGATTCTGTCCGACCTACAAGGCGTGGCAGACACACACACTAAGGGGATCCCAAAGAAAAAGCTTAGAGAATTATTGCTGTGGGTGCGGTGTAATTACCCGTACTCCGAAACAAGGCTGTTATTTGAAGTAGGCTTTTGGCAAGAAGTTAACAGACACCTATATTTTCTAGCCATCAATGAGGATAAAACAGCCTTAAAATTGCTGTCCTCAGCAAGAATTATGTTAGAGGCGACCTCGACTCAATTTAGGGGGTCAGCCAGGCAACAAGTTGTTGCAGGTCCCAGAGGGGCGGAGGGAGCAGAGCAAGGTTCCAAGCAGAAATTGGCTCTGATCTCAATTAGCCCGGGGGAAAAGGTGCCCGAGAAAAGGGTACAAGGGGAAATGTCATTGCCCTCAGTCCCACCATCCCGAAAACCCAAGGGAACCCTAAAGCACCCTGAAACCACAGAGAATACAGGGACTTCAGACTCCGACTCAGACACTGATGATACCATTCCTCTTCCTGATGAAATAAAGTTTTCTCCCAGCGACATCGAGGAGACAGGCCACCCTTCCGGAGTGTACTGTCCCGATTCGCAGGAATCAGGGGGGGAGGAGGTGGAAAACGTGGCGGAGTCGGGGAGGGGGGTTCAAAGGGAACAAGCGGGGAGGGGGAATGCGCTCTCTCGCGGCAGGCGCAGCGGCGTGGAAGCGGCGGCGGCCGGCGGGGGGGGCGGGGAGGCAATGGGAGACACGGGTTTCCATGCGACTCTTGCGAGCGCAACGCCGAAAGCGACAGTCGCCTCTGGAGCGGTGCCAAAGACGCGCGGGTCGAGCAAGGCTCAGGGAGTGGCCGGGGAGACCTCTCAAACCAGCGCGGGAGCGTCAGACACGGGCGGCAAGGACGGAGCAGCTGCAGAGCTCCGGAGAGCTGCTGTGAAGGGACGCAGGAGACGCGCGGTGGTGACGTCAGACCCCGAAGTCTGGACCCGGAGATCGGCTCGAATCGCAGCGAGAAAGGGGGCACCCGCGGGGAGGGGGCTGTGCGGGCGGGGGGTGTGGATACAGCGTCAGAGGAGGAGGAGAGAGGGACAGGAACAGACGATAGGGAGGAGACTTCGGAGGTGGAGCGGGACGGAGACAGTGACGTCAGTACAGGGGAGGCAGAGGGCGTCCCCGAAGGCACGCATGCGCGGGAAGTGCCGGCGGAGCGAGGTCGGGGGCGGGTCCGATCCTCTGTGACGTCTGGGGCGAAAAGAAGGGGCCACACTCGGGGTTCGGCATCCCGGGGCTCCATCCCCTCTCCGAGACCGATGCCTTTAGCCTCAAATCCTATGTTTCAAACCCTTTCCACTCAAAAGAAACGCTCAAGTACTCAACCCTCAATGCCAGCTCAGTCAGTCAGCCAAAACAAAATGTTTGGGAAACGTTAGCCCAGGCAGCAAATTTAGAAAGTATCTGCCTGACACATTCGAAACCAGGGAAACCATTCACGGCATGCATGGTTGGGTTGCCAGTGGGCGAATGGCCAATTCCAGGGCATCCTCCAATGGAGATTTCACAGGTCATCAAAGATCCTGTGAATGAATGGTGTGCGTGGACACATCTTTTACCTGTAGCTTCTACTGAACCGCAGGAATTGGAGATTTTTGGGTCCACAACAATGGAGCTATGCATGAAATTTGAAAATTCGAATGTGTCAAGGACAAACAATAGCATTGATGTCACACCAAATCATGAATATTATAGAAATGCATCAGCTTGGTGTAATCACACTGTGACGACAGCCAAAGGATCAATCCAGGTCCTAGTGCAATTGCCACGTGGGTTGTTTTTAATTTGTGGGGACAGAATTTGGCACGGCATTCCTGCAAATGCCAAGGGAGGTCCATGCAGCATTGGGAGGATTTCAATGTTGTCACCAGATTTAAAAGTGTTGAGAGAACAAAAACACAAAGAGAAAAGGTCCTTGCAACATTACAGTGCAGACTGTGATGATGAAGTATACACCTGGGACAAGGCAAGGAGAATTGCAGCAGCAATTTTCTCACCTCAGACAGCATTGGGGGTGGCCTTGACTCAACTGGACCACATGGGTTGTTGGTTGAGCAAGCATGCTCAATCAGTCTCTCTCGCTTTGAGTGACATGTTGAAAGATGTAAGCAGTGTGAGAGAGGCAACTCTTCAAAATAGAGCAGCAATCGATTATCTGTTGCTCGCTCATGGACATGGATGTGAAGAGTTTGAGGGGATGTGCTGCATGAATCTCTCAGATCATTCGAGATCAATTCATGAAAGCATTCAAAATATAAAAGACAGTATAAAGAAATTAGGCGAGATCACTGGGTCATGGATTGATGATGTGGCGGGATTTTTTGATCTTTCTCCCTTATGGAGAGGGTTTTTAAAAATGGGATTTTATATTTTAATAATACTCTTAGTCCTCATGCTCATTGTCCCATGCATCTTTATGTGTGTGAGACGTGTCATGAGTCAAGTTGCCAAAGAAGTCTTCTTGGTGCAAACAGAAGGGGGAGATGTGGGATCTCAGCACATCGTTCCCGATGTCCAGAGATGCCAGGAGAACCCTTGGGGGTCTCGAAAACCCTGGAATGTTGCCAAGAGTGTTTGGTGGCTTGATTTTGATCCATCCACAGAAGTAACAAGAGTCTGAGGACAAGAGAATCGCTTTAGAGTACAAGGTGTAAAAGAGACACATTTAGAGGGTGAGATATAGACTTTAAGGTTTTTGGTACAGGGGGGTTATGGAGACAAGATGGAGAGATCAGGGCGTGTCTTGTCCTTCTTCTTTCTTCTTCTTGTCCTCCATCTCCTGTGATGATGTTGGCACTTAGAGATTGGTTTCTGGTGAAGGTGCACTTGCTAACATGGGCGAAAAGCATTGGGAAATAAAGGTAAATATTGTATACGTAGGTTTTAGTATAAAAAGACATGACCGCCCCGTGGGTGGTCAGAGAGTGCCTGTGACTGCCTGCAGATCAGACCTCTGTTGGGCAGACAGAAAAATTTTGTAGATAAGAAATAATAAACAACCTGAAGACCGAAAGCTGAAGAGTCCAGACTCGTCCTTTGCATCACGCCCACCAAAGAACCACTCTACCCGTGTCGGGGCAGAGACAGACAGCCGGACCCGACAGGTCCTTATAGGGCAAGGACCTCCCCCAGCAGGAGGCGGGGGGACCCCAGGGGGAGGGAACGGCCCGACCCCTGCAAGAAGGGGCGGGGTCGGAGCCCGGGAAAAAGGAAGAGCAGCCCGGAAACGTCCGGGCAGTTGACTTCCGGCTCCGACTCGGACTCGAGCTCCGAGCTCCAGAGGGGAACGGGGAGTTCCGACTCGGATTCGGGTTTTAACAGAAGGAGAGCAGCGGCATACAAGGTCACTAGCCACAGCGCTCCTGCATGGGTGAAGGGGATATCGGAGAAAGATCGAACTCCGCTTACAGACTGGCGGAAAATAAAAATAGCGTGTGCTGAATGGACTCCGTCAGCAAAACTGGTGTTCCCCGTTCGGGTGGGGGGAGCCGGCGGGAATCAAAGGACCTATTCCCCGGTAAACCCGAAAGACGTGCAGGCAATTATTAAAGCAATTGCAGATAGGGGAATTAATTCTGCCATGGTTTCCACACTCATTGACAGTGTTTTTGGAGGGGATGACATGTTACCTTTTGATATTAAGCAGACTTGCAGAATGATTTTTGATGGGGCAGGGATGATCGTTTTTAAGCAGGAATGGGAGGATAACTGTATTAAGCAGCTGGCCCTGGTAACAGGGGCAGACCATCCACTGCACGGCTCCAGCATACAGAGGCTAATGGGCACAGACCCTACAATGATCACCCCCCAGGCACAGGCTGAGGGCTTGCGGGCACATGAGGTTATGACAACAACCCGTGCTGCCCGAGAAGCCATCCGTGTTGCTTCCAAAGTAATAGCCAAACCGTCGCCTTGGTCCACAATAAAGCAGAGTGAGAGTGAAAGCTTCACTCAGTTTGTGGATCGTTTACAGGCTGCCTTGGACTCCTCAACATTACCCTCAGAGGCAAAGGGTCCTGTGCTGGCAGAGTGCCTGCGCCAGCAATGCAACTCAGCCACCAAAGACATTTTAAGATCACTGCCGCAAGGGTCTAATCTAGCTGCCATGATCAGACACGTTGCAAAGGAAGAACACCTAGCTCCCATTCAAGCAGCAGTTCACACTGCAATAACGAGTGTCATGGCATGCTTTAAGTGTGGCCAAGCTGGGCACGTGGCAACAAACTGCCCCCAGTCAGGGCACCCACCAGCAGCTGCTCTACCACGCCACGGGAGACCTAGGGGACCATGCTGGGCATGTGGAAAGAAAGGGCATTTAGCTAAGGAATGCAGATCCAGGCATCAGGGAAACGGGAGAGGGAGGGGGCAGCCGGGCCGTATCCAGCCTCCTCCCACCTGGAACATGCAGCGGCCCAGCTACAGCAACCTCCAATGGGGCACATGGCTCTCATGCCCACCACCTCCACCCCCTCAGGGAATGACCAACTTTGTCGCCCAGCCAATGGCTCAATCGAACCCATCTGCACCTCAGGAATACCAAGAACCGCTCCCTGGGGCCGAGGCCCCTGGGTGGCTTTGGCCATGAAAGCATGGGAACGGGACCCATGGGTGGCCTTCGCCGCGAAGGTGGGGAAACACCCACTGATTGTGTGGGCAGTGTGTTGTCTCCACAACAGCTCCGACGACTCGGCCATCTGCCTTCCCTTTTGGGCGGACACAGGGTCAGATGTCACCGTCATCCCAGACATACATTGGCCTCGACCATGGAAGCTAGAAGTAGCCCCCATGGTGGGCGGAGTTGGAGGGCTGTCCCGAGCCCACAAGAGCACCCAACCAGTGGCAATAACCCTCTGCACCGAGAGAGGACCGGGAAGAACTATCACCCTCACTGCATATGTGATGTCGGACTGCCCACCCTTGCTAGGGAGGGATGCCCTAGCCCTGCTGGATGTTAGGGTGACAAATTTATTCTAGGGGCCACTGTCGCGTACCCGCCATTGCCCATCAAGCTGACTTGGAAATCAGCCGACCCAGTGCGGGTCGAACAGTGGCCCTTGTCAACGCCTCGAATGACTGCCCTCATTGAGTTAGTTAGCCGTGAATTACACAAGAATCATATAGAACCCTCCACGAGTCCATGGAACACTCCGATCTTTGTAATACCTAAGCGGTCTGGTGAAGGCTTTTGTCTCCTGCACGACTTGTGAGAAGTGAACAAGAGAATCCAGCCTATGGGCCCTGTGCAAACTTCGCTGCCCATGAACTCTGTGATACCAAAAGGACAACCCTGTGCAGTGCTCGACATCAAAGACTGCTTCTTTTCTATTCCCCTGCACGAAGACGACAAGGAGTGTTTCGCCTTCTCCATCGTCTTCCCAAACAGCCAGCGGCCCAACCTACGCTTCCAATGGAGGATGCTTCCACAAGGAATGCTCAACTCCCCAACTATCTGCCAGATCACCATGGACCGAGCGCTAGCACCAGTCCGGCAGAGCAATCCGACTGTAACCATCGTGCAGTACATGGACGACATCCTGATCGCCGCACCATCCACGAGACAAGTGGACCAGCTGGTGTCTACCATCTCCGAGACCTTAAGGACAAATGGCTTTGAGGTAGCGAGTGCAAAAATAAAAAAGGGACCATGCGTGACCTTCCTAGGAGTGAGAATCACAAGCTCCTACATAACTCCTCCCCAGATGAAAATCCGCTGAGACATCAAGACGCTCCACGACATGCAACAGCTGGTAGGGTCCTTACAGTGGCTCCGCAACATCGTCCTGATTCCTCCCGAGGTCATGGACCCTCTGAATGACCTCTTGAAAGGGAAGAACCCATGGGAGCAAAAAACCCTGACACCGGAAGCGGTATGCTCGCTCAACTTCATCGAACGTCAGATGTCAGAGAGCATGCTCACCAGATGGGACTCAAGTGCTCCAGTCGATCTGTATGTCCACTTTACAAAAAAGGGGGGAGTGAGAGCCTTAGCCCAAGGACCCCCCGACAAGGCCCAACCAATACTATGGGTGGTCTTGGGGAAACCGTCGCGTGCCTTTTCCCCGGGAGTTGAGTGCCTCTGCAGCCTCATCATGAAAGGCAGGAAACTCGCCCTAAGACATCTGGGCATCGAACCTTCCAGGATAAGCTTGCCTCTCCGCAAACAGCTCTCTGCGCAGTCAACAACAATATCGGAATATCTAGCCATGGCCCTTACAGGCTTTGGAGGAGAGATTCGCTACGCGGAAAAACCCCCTTGGACTCGGCTGCTCACGGTCATCGATATTGACCTCCCACCAAAAGTACTTGACCAACCACGGGCGGGACCAACCATCTTCACAGACGCATCATCGCAGACCTCCACCGCGGCGGCAGTATGGCAGTCAGGAGAACAGTGGCAATGTGTCAAGGCAACCCACCCCACGCTTTCGGTCCAACAGCTTGAAGCAGCAGCTGTAGTGCTAGCGTGCGGACTGTTCCCAGAAGAACACCTTAACATTGTGACTGATTCCATATTTGTGGCCAATCTCTGCCTAGCCATGTCCGGACCAGGTGTGTCAGTGTCCACAGTGGCAACGATGCTGGAGGAAGCACTCTATTCACGGAAAGGCACCATATCAGTCATCCACATCAACAGCCACGACCCGGTCAAAGGATTCTACCAAATAGGCAACGACAAGGCTGACACTGCCGCAAAGGGCGTATGGACACTGAAAGAAGCTCATCAGTTGCACGAATCCCTTCACATCGGAGCTAAAGCGCTTGCGAAAAGGTGCGGGATTTCTACCGTGGACGCAAAGCACGTCATCGCTACGTACCCCCACTGCCAGAAGTCGCCACTGTGGTCGAGTGGCGTCAACCCCAGAGGCCTCAAAGCCTCAGAAATATGGCAAACAGACTTTACACAATGCCAGCTGTTGAAACCCCGAGCGTGGCTCGCGGTTACCGTAGATACGTACAGCGGCATGATTGTGGCCACACAGCATCTCAAGACCGATTCCAAAGCGACCATCCAACATTGGCTAACAGCCATGGCATGGCTTGGAGTTCCAAAACAGATCAAAACAGATAACGGCCCAAACTTCATCTCAAAGGTAGTCCAAGCATTCGCCTCGAAATGGAACATCGCCTTGGTGCATGGCATCCCATACAACAGCACTGGGCAAGCCATCATCGAGAGAGCAAACCAGACTCTGAAAACTAAGCTGGAAGTGCTAGCAAAGGCAGAAGGCTTCACCAATGCCATTCCCCCGGGTGACCAGGCGCGCATGCTGGCAGCTGCGCTGCTAGCATTAAATCAATTCCCTAGGGGGGACGAAATAAACAGTCCTGCTCAGAGACACTGGGCCACTTGGGCACTAGAGGAAGGCCCACGGGTGGTGATCAAAAATGAACTAGGGGAGTGGGAACAGGGTTGGAGATTGGTGCTCACGGGGCGGGGATATGCGGCCGTTAAAAAGGACGGGGACATTAAATGGTGTCCACTCAAATCTATCAAACCAGACCTTCATAGGGAAACTCATGAGAATTGTGAGACTTTGTTTGCAGGACTGGATCATTGGACGTCCCCGAAACTTATATTCCCCACTACTGGGAAAGAGAGAGAGGCCAACGAGCAACCCGACATCTCCTGAGAAGCTCGTGCCATCAAAATTAAAGCAACAACGGTGTTTCTGTGTGATTTTGCTGTTGGGGCTTGTCACCAGAGGGCAAGCCAGCCCAGACTACTACCCTCATCAGCCCTTCAGGTGGGTCATGCAACATCTTACTGGTGACAAGATGCTCAGAGACATCACCACGCCGAACGCCCCGTCCTTTGTGCTTCGCGTCACCGACCTGTTTCCGGGACAACCAAAGGTAGACCCCTATTCTTCACACGCCACACACATGTACCTATCCTACTGGTGCCCAGCCTCAAACCCAGGAAAAGGTTATTGCAATCGCCCAGGGTGGGGATACTGTGGGCACTGGGGCTGTGAAACAATAGTTACAGACGCCAGGCCGTCAGGACCTGGGTGGGACCCACAAGAGCCCGACAGATTCCTACAGTTCACCTGGGCACCCGCAGGCTGCAAAACACCCGTCTTCCTCCAGGGAAGTTTCTATCGAAACCACCATAAAGTCCCCAAATTCCAGAAATGCACTCACTATAACATGACAGTTTTGCAGCCGAATCACCCTAGCTGGGCTGTGGGCAAAGCATGGACAGTAGTCCTTCAAGGGTCAGAAAAGTGGGTGAATGTGCAAATTACCAGACTCCAACCGTCAGCACCCAGAGCAGTTGGGCCCAACAAAATGATCAAAAGCACACAGAAAGGGAGAAACATGACCTACCCCAAAGACTTGCCCACAAGGGTCACCGATGTCCCGACTGGCGATGAGGAAGCCTTCCAGATAGGCCAATCAGCCAGGTCAGGCTCGAACCCAATCCTTCGCATGTTAGAAGCTACCTTTCTATCCCTGAATGAATCTAACCCTAACATAACCGATTCCTGCTGGCTTTGCTACGATGTTAAACCCCCCTTTTACGAAGGAGTCGCTTTAGATACCCCCTTCAGCTATTCCACAGCCGATGCCCCTCGCCAGTGCAGATGGGACACACCCCGCAAAGGAATTACCCTGAGTCAAGTCACAGGTCAGGGCAGATGCTTTGGCAATGCAACCCTAGCTAAGCGGAAAGGCAACGTCTGCACCGAAGTAGTTGAGCCCGACAGGAAGAATAATAAGTGGGTAGTCCCATCCGTATCTGGGATGTGGGTTTGCCAGAGATCTGGAGTGAGTCCCTGCGTGTTTCTTGCCAAATTCGGTAACTCTAACGACTTTTGTGTTCAAGTTCTGATCGTCCCTAGGGTCCTGTACCACTCAGACGGAGAGGTGTATCACCTTTCCGAAAATAACAACCGGCTCCACAAGAGAGAAATATTAACAGGTATAACTATCGCAATGCTGCTCGGCCTAGGGGCGGCTGGAACGGCAACAGGTGTCTCAGCCCTAGCAACTCAACACCAAGGACTGTCCCAGCTGCAGATGACCATCGATGAGGACCTGCAGAGGATCGAGAAATCCATTTCCTTTCTAGAAAAGTCAGTCTCCTCGCTCTCAGAAGTGGTCCTGCAGAACAGGCGAGGACTGGATCTCCTGTTCATGCAGCAAGGGGGCCTGTGTGCCGCCTTGAAAGAGGAATGCTGTTTCTATGCTGAGCACACAGGAGTCGTTAGAGACTCCATGGCAGAACTCCGAAACAGACTGGCTCAGAGACAGAAAGACAGGGAAGCCCAACAGGGCTGGTTCGAATCCTGGTTCAATCGATCACCATGGCTAACCACCCTAATTTCTACCCTAATAGGTCCATTGGCAACGCTGCTTTTAGCTATTACCTTCGGGCCATGCCTGCTGAACAAGCTAGTCTCATTCGTTCAGGCCCGCCTAGAACGGGCTAGCATCCTGTTCGTGGGACAGCAACAATTCCTGTGAATTCAACAGGGAACACTGCCAGTCACGAGAGACTTGCCTGGCAGAAACTTACTCAGGTTTCCCAAGACCCTTTTCCCTAGTCAGATCTCAACCTCCTACCTCATTTCAGTGCCTATGTATAGGACTACCTCGTTCATTTGTAAAAGAGGGGGGGGAAGTGTGGTAGGTAAGGGACAGGCGTTCGGAAGATTTCGGGCTGTGACGGAAAATTACAGGACTCCTTCTGCACCTCTCCCCATAGATAAGGATCACTCTTGGAATGTAGCCAAACAGGTAGCCCCCCTAACCTATGGATGCCAGTAACTTTCCACTCCATACTAACCCTAGAAAGTATAGCCAAACCCCTTTCTGACGTAGAGAAACCCCTTAGTCCATAAATACCCTTGAGACCCCTCAATAAATGCCTTTAACCGTCCACCACATTGGTGTTAGCGTCCGTTGCTGGCCCCGAGGGATCCCAGGAGGGGATCGCCGTGCTGGACTCCGAAACCAGGTCGCCGCTGCCTTCCCAAGAAGGCAACACGCACCTCCTGAGTCATCCCTTTTTGATGTCCTTTAACATACACCACTGCTACTTCCTCTGGTAATTGTAAGGTTTCTGACTCTTCTAAGACAAATTTTTCATTAATCAGTCCCTTTCCCTTTGAATTTAATAACACACTTTCTTCCCAAATTTTTCCAAAGGTATGCGCTACTCCAAAAGTCTATTTTGAGTCTGAATCTATTGTTCCCCTTTTCTGTGCCAATATTTCCAGAGATTGTTTTAGGGCATACAACTCACACGCTTGGGCTGACCAGTTGTAAGGTAACTTTCTCTTTTCTGTGGCCACCAACCCTTCATGCACTATAGCGTACCCTGATACCCTGTGCCCCTTTATTACCCATGAAGACCCATCAATGTACAATCATTTTCCACCTTGGAGTGGTTGATCTGTTAGGTCCTCTCTTCCTTTAGTTTGATAGTTTATAACCTCTAGGCAATTATGTATTAGTTCCTCACTTGGTTCTCCATACAAAAACTGGGCAGGGTTGAGTTGGTTACTCACAATCAGCTCTAAACCATTATCTCTTAAGATGGCTTCATTCTTTAGCACTTGGGAATCAGTGAGCCATTTCTCAGCCTTTTGGCTCAGGATACTCCTCACGGAGTTTGGGATGTACATCTTCAATTTTCACCCAAATGGTTAATGTTTTGCTTTCTGCTATGAGTAGGGCAGTCACTGCCACAGCCTGAATGCAGGTTGGCCACCTCCGGCTGACAGGGTCTGGCAGTTTTGATAAATAGGCCACTGGTTTCCTGGATCCTCCCCAGTCCTGGGCTAACACTCCATGTGTTATCCCTTTTTCTAGATCCACAAACAGATAGAAGGGTTTGTCTAAGGCAGGAAGACTCTGTGCCAATGCACTGACTAATTTTTTCTTTAAAGCTTCAAACTTCTGTTCATCGTCTTTTTCCCACCTCATCTCTTCTTCTGCTAACTTTTCATACAAGAACTGGATGGCCTGCATGTATCCTTCAATCCATAGCCTACAATATCCCAACAGGCCTAAAAACCTTCTGACTTCCCTCTTAGTTTTTGGCAGTGGGAGTGAAACAATCCCTGTAATTCTCTCAGGGTTCAGCCGCCAGCTCCCTTGACAAATCACATGTCCTTGGTATTTTACTTCTCTCTCTACAAATTGGAGTTTCCCTTTTGATACCTGAAGTCCTTGGTCCCCCAGAAAGTTTAACAACACTATGGTGGATTCCCAAACTTCTTTTTCTTCCTGTCCTGAGAAAAGGAAATAATTTACATATTGGATAATCTTTATCTCAGGTTTGATGGAGAAGAGTTGTGTTACTTCTCCTAGGGTTTGACTGAAGAGGTTGGGGGATTCGGAAAACCCTTGGGGTAACCCAGTCCCCTAAAGCTGTTGCTTCCTCCCAGAATCAGGGTCCTCCCATTCAAAAGTAAATATATCCCTACTTTCCCCTGCCAGTGGACATGCCCAAAAAATATCTTTTAGGTGTATGACAATAAACCAGTGGTGTGCTGGGGGGACATTACTCAGTCGTGTTGAGGGGTTAAGCACTACTGGGTACCGATTCACTGCTCTTTTGTTCACTTCTCTCAAATCTTGGACAAGCCTGTAAGTCCCATCTGACTTCTTTACTGGCAATATGGGTGTATTATGGGGGGACATACATGGTTCTAAGGTCCTGTCCTCAAGTAGGTCCTGGATCAGTGGCTGCAGTCCTCGTCTCCCCTCCAGGGAAAGTGGATATTGTCGTACCTGGACTGGAGAGCTGTCATCAATTAATTTTATTACTATAGGTTTCATGTTCAATTTGCCTCAATTTTTTGGTTTTGCCCACACCATCTCATGAATTTTGCCCTCATCCTCTTCCCCTAATTCAAGAAGTTTAACCACCATTTTTCCTTCCTCTGGGAGTACTCGAATGCTTAACTGCACTTGTAAATCTCAGTCTAATAGATTGCATCCTGCTTCTTGAACTAATAGAACATCTCCAATTCCTACTTTATTTGCCCCTTCAAACTTTACTTCCTTTATAACTGAGACCTTGCACCCCTCCCCTTTTGCACCTACTACCTGCATGGTATCTTGACCCTTTTTGCACCCCTTTGGGATTCTACAAACACAAGTTCTTTCAGACCCCTTGTCTACTAAGAATTCAAATTCTTCCTCCTGGGGATCTATTTTTAAAGTTATCAAGGGCTCCTGATGGTATTCTGTCCCCAGGAGGTAGAGCCCTTGACACTGCTGATCTACTTCTTTTTGCTCAGTCTCATAGACCCTCAGATCCTTTTCCTTCTGGGGGCAATTCCTTCTAATATTCCCACTCTCTTTACAGTAAAAGCAGACTGGTCCTAAGTTCCCCTGTTTCCCAAACTCTTCTTTTTCTGCCCAGTCCCAAGGAGATGCATCTCCCCTCTATCTTCCCATACTTGGAATCCCCCTCCCTTACCTGGGTTGTTCTTTGCATGCTGGTTCCCTTCCCTAATGGCAGTTGCCATTACCTTGGCTTTTGTCTTGGCCTTCTCTGCATCCCTTTTTACATGCACCTTCTGTGCTTCCCTTAAGAGATCTTCCAACCTCTTTTCTTGCCAACCATTTAACTTTTCTAATTTTCTCCATATATCTGGCCAGGCATGAATGACAAAATTTATCTGTGCAGTAAGATCAGTCCAGTCACTGTGTCAGGGTCAACTCCTGAATATTGCCTTATATTTTTCCTCAGCTTTCTAACCGCTCTGTTGGGGTTTCTTCCCTCTTTTGCTGCTCATTGAAAGCCTTACAGGCATTTTGGTTACATGGAGCTGCTTCTTTGATGACTTTTGTAATCAATGTTCTCTATTCTTCCATGTCTTGCCTTCCCCCAGTGCTGTTGCGGTCCCTGGTGGGGCGCACTATGGGCATTTTCAGATCCCCAGGAGGTCCTTGCACAGGCTTCCTTTCCCATATCCATATCTCAGCTGCTCGGATCATCTGTCTTTCTTCTGGTGTGAACAACATAATCATTAATGATTGCATCTCTTCCCACATATCAATATTGGGCCCCAGAAATTGATCTAACTGTTCCACTAATCCAGTGAGGTCCTCTAGTAATCCTTTCAATTATTTCTTGAACATTCTCATGTCAGAAGAACTGAGAGGTACAGTTACAAATCCAATTCATTCCCATATCCCCCCAGGGGTTCCTCCCTCAGGGGGTACAGTCCCAATGCTTGGCTCCCATCCTCTGATCTGCTTTCCTCTCTTTGTGCTACCCTGCTCCTGGTGTTCTGGCTAGGCCCATCAGGGCGTAGGGGAGGTGCAGTTGGGACTGCTGGAAGTGGGAGGGGGAACAGGTCTAACGGGTCCCACTCTGTATGTTCTGCTACCTTAAACATGCTCACCTTCGAGGGGGAGGTTTCCCCTTCCCAGCAAGCAGCACAGTCACTCTCCTCCTGATTGAGTGGTTCCTTAGCTCTTACATCATGATTAATGCTCGGCATATCCATCCTTTGTCTGATCCATATCTCAGCCAGTAGACATGATCTCTCCTGATTTCCCTTCTGGTCCATTCCAATACGCAGTACTGAACCATTTTGCTCTCGTCCTTATCTTTGGTGTTGGGGTCATATTTCCACCGGGCTAGCTTCCTTCCTAGTGGGCTGTCTGGAGGGATGCCCCTTGGTTCCTCTTCAATCTCTGCGTCTTCCTTTGGGGATTCGTTACTCACCCATGATCCCATCATGACCAGTCGATCACAGGTCTGCCCCCGACAGAGCCTGCCTTTCCAAGCACAGGCCCTCCCAACTGAGCCCAGCTCCCTAAGAAGGGAGAGGGAAAGGGGAAAAAAAAGGAAACCTGGAAAGGAGGAAGGAGAAGGAAAGGGAAGAGAGAGAGGAAAAAGGGGAGAGAGGAAGAAAAGGGGAAGAGAGAGAAAAAACTAGAAAAAAGCTTTACCTCTCCTCCGAAGAAAACTCTGTGGTCCAGGGGCTTCCGTCCCCAGCCCACCCTGGCTCGGCAGCTCCGCCCCGACTCGCCATGGCATGTGAAGTGTTACGCTACTACAGGGTAACCCCACCTCACCAAACCTCTCGGCGGTTGTCCCGTTTCCAGCCCGATCTCAGCTGGCTCCGGGAACCCTGGAGCTGGTTTTGCCCAAGAGCCATCCCCACCGAGCTCGGCCACTGCCAGTGCCACCAGTGCCCGGCCGCTGGCGCTTCCCCCAAAACTGCCGCCGGCTATCGCTGCTCAGCCAGCCTGGGATACCACAGCCCTGGCCGTGCCTCCCCCGACACGGCCGCTGGCTCGGTGCTGCAAAACCCTACACAAACCCATCTCACGTGTCCCACTGGCCACGGGGGAAAATCCCCGCTTTCCTCTCCACCACGTGTGCTGCCATTCCCTACCAGAATAGCCCAGCGCTGGCTGTGCCTCCCCGAGACCACCACTGGCTCGGTGCCACAAAACCCTTCTCAAACTTCTCTGTCCTACGTGTCCCGCCGTCCACAGAGGAAAAACACCTCTGCTTTCCTCTTTATAATGATTCCTGCCGTTTCCTCCAACTGCCCAGCATCCTAAAACTCCAATGGACCAGGACGGGTTTGGTATGGAGTACTGGCTGGAGTTTGCTTTCCTATACCGAAATTACAGAGTCATTATCTGGCTAAAAAATAGTGCTCACCCCTTTTCTCTTTTCTTTATCCAGCCTCCTGCTGTCTCTGAGCTTCAGCCTGCAACCACTGGTGGCCCAGAAGTATCTGAAGACTCCACCAAATTTGTGGCGTGGGTGCACTTGTTTTTGCAAACTCCTAGCACCACCGGGGAGAGGTGTCTATCCCAGGAGAGCCCCCGAAAATTGTGAGAAATCCTGATTAGAGGTCAGATGTCGCCATAGTGACAAGCCAGCCCTCCCAGATGTCCCAACTCCCATTGTCCCTTGATAACCATGTGAGCAGGTACAACTATAAATCTATAAAACTTTTCTTATATATACATTATATATAATATAATATAATATAATATAATATAATATAATATAATATAATATAATATTATATTATATTATATTATATTATATTATATTATATTATATTATATTATATTATATTATATTTCCATATACACATAATATTAGTCCATTAATTGTGACAGACAATCATCATATTACTCATCTAGCACAGACACAAAGGAAGTTCTAATATAAACATTAATCCAAACTTGGCTGAAGGTAGAATTAGACCAGCTCCTGAAGGACAGAGCAGCTTTGAACTCCTTGCAGCTCAAAGCACCAAGCGGGTGGCTGGGAGGTGTGTGAGTGACCTGAGAGTGAGGGAAGGGAAATGCAGAGATCCCTGGAAGTGTTTCTGTGCAAACAGGCTGTGGGAAGGGCACTTGCAGACCTGCTCTGGGCCAGCTGTGAGGGTGGATCATCATCCCAACCTGCACTGGGCCATTGCAAGGGACTGTTGCCATGGACACTGCAGGGACCCCACTGCTGGCTTTGGGTGCCATGGCAACCCCCATCAGTTCAGGTTTCCTTGGAAACCAGCCCGAGGAGCCATTTCTGCAGCCAGGTTCCATGGCCCCTTGCCTGCAGAGCTGTTGCTGCCCTGGGCTGCCATGGCAACCCTGAGGACAAAGCGGTGCCAGGGCTGTTCCAGATACAATTGCAGTGACACTCGTTGGTGCCACCAGGTGCCATGGCAACGGCCACAGGGACCCGTTCCTTGGTTTGGTGCCATGGCAACCAATGCCCGGAGCCGGACCTTGCTCAGGGCTGGTGTCAGTGCCCAGAGCCAGAGGGGATCCCTTGCTGGGGGCTGTGCCATGGCCACCTGCCCTGTGCTGCGCTGGCCGCTCGGGCACCAGGAACCAGCAGCCAAGGGCACTGCCAGGGCCAAAGGCCAGGTCAGCCAGACAGAAAGGGGCAGCGCTGGGCACTGTTTCCATGGCAACTGGCACTGGGGGGACACCTGGGTCACCTGGCCTGGCAGTTGCCATGGAAACCCCTGGCAGGCACTGAGGGCACAGCCCCTGGCACTGAGACACTGCTGGGCCGGGTGCTGAGCACAGGGCTGAGCACGCAGAGATGGTTTTGTTCTTGCTGAGCTGCAGCACAGCCAAGGCCTGTCCTGCCCCTCGTCCAGCCACTCTGGGGAGGGGCTGGGGCTGCGGGGGAGCTGGGCAGGGGACACAGCCAGGACAGGTGACCCCAACTGACCCCGGGCACAGCCCAGACCAGAGCACATCATGCTCAGGGTATGAAGGGGGGAACAAGGAGGAAGAGGGGAATTTTGGAGGGAGGGTTTCTGCCTTGCCAGGTAACACTTAGGCAAGAGGGGGCCCTGTTTCTCCAGTGGGCAGAGTCACTACCAAAGACACAGACACCAACTGAAGGAATTGTGTCATTTATATCATGCACAGCTGCAAAGAATTACAAAAGGATAAGCTCAGCAAAGCACATCATCATTAGCAAAGAATTACAAAAGAAGCTCAGCAATCCATCAGAACTCATCATTACATTTTGATGACTAACCCCTTGGTCAAACACTAGAGGTGTTTGTGGCAGACAAAGATTCTGGCTGACTATCAAGATACACCTTACAGACACCAGTAGTACTTTGGTGAGACCATTCTTCATTCATTTTTCTCAAACTCATTTGAGTTAGGAACAACAATTCTGCTGTCCATGGAGCTGGCACCATGGTAATTCCAGAATAATGCCCCCAGGCCCTTTGCTGTGCAGCTTTACCATGCTGTCTGTGGCTAACAAGGCCTGGGGGGGCCCTTTCCCCTCGGGCTGGAAGGGGCCGGGTCCCAGTCCCTGAGGGGCACCCGGGCTCCTGGATGCAATTCCTGTGCAAGTCCCTCAGTGTCACAGCAGCCTTCCCATGGAGCCCCGTGGATCAGAGCATTTCCCAAAGGGGCCCTTGGGGCAAACAGGGAGATTTGGTCTAGCAGCATGTGTAAAACAATATCCTGTCAGATCTCCTTGTTCTCACACAGAACACTTGGCTGCAGGGACACATTCCCATTGTTCCTGCCCAGGTTTCAGGACTCAGAGTTGTCTTTCCCAGGAGCTGCTCCTTCAGCTGCCTCGGGAGGGCCATTTGGCCTCTGGACCCACACTCTGGCTCCATTATTAGGGCCACTGGATCCAAACCCTTTATCTCCACAAATGGTGGTGATTGCAGGTGGATATCCTTTTTTCACAATCCTTCTTAACATTGCAATATTGATAATTGTTCTACCCTGTCATGGGGTTGACTAATCCAATCCTGGTCACTATTGTTTAACACAATTCCTTTCATTTCTCCTGGATATCTGCATCAATTCCTCCTGCCATGACAGGAACACTTTGCAAGGCCAAGCTCAGGTGAGCAGTTATCAAAGCAAAGTGTCCTGGAGGAATCTGAATTCCTGTTTCAGTATTGATAGCTCTCATTTGCTTTGAATTTATCCAAACTAATTCCAGTGCATGAAGGCCCAGCCCTGCAGCCTCTGGGCTGGCCCTGCCAGGGGCCATCACAGCCAGAACAATTTCCCAGGCAGCCCAAGTCTCACTGCCCATGGTTGGATTTGCAAATTGGGTGCAGCCATGCACAGCCAGGGGGTTTCCATTTCCCCCGTGGGCCATTGTTAAGGGCATGGAGCACATCTGGGAGATGGGTTCTCCATGGGCAAAGGTTCCCATCTCCTCATTTTTTCAGCTGCTCTTTTAACAACCCCTTCACCCTTTCAACCAATCCTGCAGCTTGTGCATAGTCTGGTACATGAAAATCCCTGCAGGCTTAATCACTGAATTTTTCACAGGAACAGACAAAGCACTCTGCATCACAGTATCAGCAAACCCTGGGAAAACAGCCAATATCCTCCCTTCCTCCTTTTTTCACTGTATACAGTCTCACAAAGTTGACCACTGACATTAGGGACCTGGCCAATCCTGTTCTGTAGGGTATTTAGTGTTACATCCCTGAGCAGCCAAAGCTACCAAATTAGTATTGTCAGCACTACTTCACATTATTATAATTTTATATGTAGTATACATATTGATATAGATAGACAGACCTAGAAATACATATAAAAATATATCAAAATATATATATGAGGATCTTATTATACTATAAATACATATATAGTTATTTATTATTTTGATATTTCACTTGCACCAATGCATCTGAGCTCAAGATTAAAACCTTCTCTTGCTCCATGTGGGAGCATTCCAACAATAATTGTTCCTTCTGAAGGTGCTGTTTCCAATGCACTCTTAACAAATTCATCTTTGTCTGCCCAAACCCACAAGTTCTTTTCCTTTTCCATGTGCAATTTTTGGATGCATTTGAAGCCATCCAGGGGTGCAGCCTCTTTTACCCGACTGCCCCACTGCTCCCACGGGGCTCCGACCTCAGCCCACTCCAGAGCCAGGGAACTCCAGGGAAGGGCTTCCCATCTGGGAATTTCTGATGGCACTGATTTCTCACATTTACATTGAACAAGTGACATTTTGTTGGGATCTGGCCAGACTGGGCCAGTTTTGTTTTACCAGTGGGCAGGGTCAGCACCAAAGACACAGACTCCAACTGAAGGAATCAGTGTCATTTCCTGCAGCTCAAAGCAGCAAAGAATCACAACAGGAGCAGCTCAGCAATGCACCCAACCATCCCCACCAAAGATTGCCTGCAGTGATTGAGAAAGATCCAGCCCCACTTACCCTCAGCCTTTACCATCCCCCAGACCCACACAGCAGCTGGGGAAGCTGTCACAGCCAAGGGCTGCAGAGCCACTCCTGGGCACTGGCAATTCCTGCAGGTGCCTCCAGCCACAGCTGAGGCTCCAACCCCGCTGGGAGAGGGCCCAGCTCTGACAGTGCTGAATGGACAAACTGACAGCACTGCTAGTGTGCCAACATCTGGTTTCATCCTCCTCTTGGCTCCCTCCCAAAGCCTGGCCAGGGCCCCAGGAGGAACCAAGGGAGGTGACTTTAACCATTCAGCCCCAAACAAGGCCAGATGTCAGATTTCATGGCCTTGTCTGGCTTCTAAATACACAAAGGTCAATACATGTTTCACTTATGAGTGGCTACATCTATCACAGTGCTAATGACCATGCATATCTCATCAGGGAGCAGATACAAAGATAACCTTTGGTTGGAAGGTTCATCCAGAGGCCACCTTTGGCTCAGGGCCTGCTGTTCAGGCCTCACTCAGGGCTGCTGTCCAGGCCTTGGCACTTCAGGGATGTGCTTTAGTGCTGGGCTTGGCACTGCTGGGTGAGTGGCTGCACTGGGTGAGCTCAGAGGGCTTTTCCAACAGAAAGGATTCTGTGATTCCATGATTCTATCCACTGCATTCAGCTGGGTCCATGTTAGCAGCATTCATTTGCTCAGAAAGTCTCCTCTTGCCCAGCTCCTGTGGCCTGAGGCTTTAGCTCCTTCAGCTCCTGGTGCTGAGCTGCTCATGCTGAACGAGACCACTCGGAGAGAAGAACACAGTCCATGCAATTCCTTCTGGGACACGCAGAGGGGAGGCTGTGCAAACAGGAGCATTGTTTGCTGTGGCCTCCTCTCTGCCCTTCACGCCTTTCAGCGCTTGGAACCAGCCAAGAGCTTTCTCCAAGAGTGCAATGGAGCAGCTGCTCCTGCTCCTGGCTCTGGCTCTCTCCAGTCTCTGCCCTTGCCTGCTTCTGTCCCTCGTGCTGTGCCCTCTGTTCCCCCAGGGCTGGCTGGCTGCTGCCCAGGACTGTGGCACTGGCACAGATCCAGTGCTCCAGAGCCTACTTTCTGTGCCCTTGCAGCTGCCTGGGCACAGCAGCCTTTTCCATCTGCAAGCTCCCCATGGACAGGGAGTGCCCAGCTCCGTTCCTTGCACAGCCTCCAGGAGCCCAGGGCTGCCATCTCAAGTCCCTGCTGGCACTGGGGGCTCCCAGGTGCCTCAGGCTGCTGTGACACCGCTGCACACGGGAGGGAACAGGGGCAGGGCTGTGCTGAAAGTCAGCTCCATCTGCTGCTGCTGCTGCTGCTGCTGCTGCTGCTGCTGCTGCTGCTGCTGCTGCTGCTGCTGCTGTGGGGTCACTTGTGCAGCCCTGGCCCAGAGTCAGGGATCAGATCCTGCCAGTCTCTTCCAGCCCTGGCTGCTCAGAGTTTGGGCCCTGGAGCCTCAGGTGGCCAAAGGCAGCTGCTCCTGGTCCCTCTGTGTGCCCGTGTTCAGCAGTGCTGCTCCATCAGTCTGTGCCCAGCAACGGGGAAAAGCCTCAGCCCTGCAGGGCCAGGAGCTGCCGGGCTCTGCCTGAGCAGCTCAGCCAGCAGGGAGGGAGCTGCTCCACACAGGAACCAGGAGCAAAGGACATTCCTTTTTTACAGCATGCTTTCTGTTTTAAGGAAAAAAGAAAGGAAAAAGCAAAGAAGAAAACCTCTATAAAATGGGAAAGATAAAAACAAAACCCTAGTGTGCAGTGAAAAATCTTCTGTAACTCTGAATTAAGAGGTAACTGATATTTTGAAACAGGGAACTCAGGTATTTACTTTATAAATGTGCTGATGGCATTGATGCATGATACTGGCTTCAGTAATCTTTTTAAAAAAGATTTTGGGCTTTGTTTCCAACATTGTTTTTTCCCAAATGTTGAGAAATTGTTGTGAAGCAAGAGGAAATTGCTTTGTGCCCTTCCACCTCCAAGCAGGACTGGGAATGGAAACTCTGTCAAGCCCCAAATCCTTTAGAAGATGCCCTTCCTTCTCAGCCTGGAAATGAGCTGCACATTGCCTTTGAAAGTGTCAGGCATTTCTTAGAGACACTAAGTCCCACTTAGGGCTTTTTGCTCTGGTTTGGCAGTGCAGAAGGGCAATTCTCCATCCACCAGCTCCAGATTGCACTGCCTCAGGAGCACGGCCCACTCGCCAGCTTTGGCCCACTCGTGGCACTGCTAGAGGAGGAAGAAAGTGCAACTGCACAATTCCAGCCAATCAAGAAGGAAGAATGGGACAGACAAAACAGCCTGTACAGATCCAGGCGTTCAGCTGGGACTGTAGAGAGTTTGGGTCCTTGCCAATTGGATGTGTGTCCCCAGCTGCAATCTCTGGGCCTGCAGCAGAGTCTCACTCAGCTGCCAAAGCAGAAAGCTCAGGCGCTGTGCTCGCAAGGGGCTCGTCTGATGCAGAGCTGTCAGAACAATGTGAGGGCAGAGCCAGCCCAGCTGGGCCCAGGGCTGAGCCCAGCAGAGCCCTGGCAGAGCCCAGAGCAGCCTCAGCAGCCGCAGAGCCCGGCTGCAAGGAGAGAAAGCAGAAACCGCCCGTCAGCTGAGGGCTCCTGTGCCCTTGTGCCAAGGCCTGCGGGGCCCAGGCCATGCTGGCTGTGCCCAAAGCTGTGCCCAGAGCTGCCCATCCCTGCTGCCTTTGGCAGCAGAGCAGGAGGGCAGGACATGTGCCCAGCCTGCAGCCAGCCCCGGCACATCCAGCCCTCAGCAGCTGCCCAGAGCAGGATGCTCCTGTGCTCGCTGCCATCTCCCAAAAGCTCTGATCCCACCCTGTCAAGCACACAGGGACCCACCTCACGCCACCCACGGCTGCAAGAAAAGCTGCTCCCAAACCATGGCCTCAGCCTTCTCCAAGGCCACTGCCCATCCACGCCACAGCTGCTCCCAAGCACTTCCCCATCCACACTGGACCACCTAGAACGCTTCCTCTGGAAAAACAAACAACACATTCTTGAAAAGAGATTAGATGCAAAAAGGGAAAACAAGAAAAACGGTAAAAACTCTTATCTCTGTCAGGGCCTTGAGGGAGGCCCAACTCCTACATGGTAGGGAAAAACCCAGCCATGGCTGAGGGAAGCCCACACTTTCTCTATTCCCCCTGCACTGCTCCCCAAAATCACGGTGATGCCAAAGCAAACAAGGGCAGTGGGGCAGCCCAAGCCCTTCCCTGCCTGCACAGCAAAGCAGCCCCTGCACAGGTTCTGGAGTCCCACCTCTGCTCCCACCATGGGGCTTTGTTTGTGTCGGGCTGGCTGCCCCAGCCCCAGCCCCAGCCCGGGGCACGGTGGCTGCTGGGGGCTGTTGGCAGGGCCAGGAGCCCACTCCCATTTCGTACCCAGCCCAGCCCATTCCCCCAGCCCTGCCAAAAAGCAGCTGACTGAAGGATGAGTTGCATCTGCCCCAGCAAAGGGGGAACCTTTGCTTCCCAGCCAGGCTGGGCCATGCCCAAATCTGGCAGAATTCCCCCAGGTGGGGACTCATCTGCAAATTCCCTGTGGAGTTTGGCTTTGAAGAAGGTGCCAGAATCAAAGTCCATCACCTTCAGCCTCCAGTGGCCAGGCTGAGGAAGAGCTTGTCATCCTTGATGTCATCCTGGCTGTCTCCAGCAGCAGCAGCAGCAGCAGCAGCAGCAGCAGCATCCCCACCCGGTACAGCTTCTCCAGGGGCTCCTGCTCCTTCCCTGGGGGGAGACCAGGCTCTCAGGGCTCTGCCCAGGGCCCCAGCTGTCAGGGAACCAGCACAAGCAAAACCAGCTTGGATGGCGGCCATCAGTGCTGGGCAGAGCAGCTCAGCTCCAGCACAAGGGCTGCGTGTGCCCATCCCATGGCCCCGGTGCAGTGACACAGGCAGCACAAAAAGGTCTGGCTTCCTCTGCTTCTCATTGCCACGGCATGTGTGGAGCTGCAACTTACCAGGGCCCTGGATCAAAGTGTGCCTGTGGCTCTCTCCCTTCTTCTATGGCAGAGGAATATCCTGCACCCAAGGATCACAGACCAGGTCTTCTAATGTGGGTCTCTCCAAGGAGTTCACGGATAAACACCACCTGATCAGATCTTTGCACTCTGGGGAGAGAAAGCAGAAACTGCCGGTCAGCCAGAGAAGGCTCCTGTCTGCTTTGCTTTCCCATGGCCAGGCCATTCTGGATGCGCTCAGGGTTGGGCCTAAACTTTCCCATCAATTCCCTGTTTTGGAGGAGAGCAGGACCTGTGCGACCTCCTCAGCAGCTGCCAGAGCGGGATGCTCACGAGCCCGCTGCTGGCTCCCAGCACTGGGATTCCCCCCGTGCCCAGAGAAGAGGATCCACCTTGAGAGAGCCCTTGTGGCAGCGGGAGCTGGCCCCAGCTGAGGTTCCGGCCCCTCCTGAACGGGTGCTCCCCGCAGACCATCTGGTGCAGCAGGATGCCCAGGGACCAGATCGTTGCTGCCTCGCCATGGTACCAGCCAAAGTCGTTCCATTCCGGGGGGCTGTAGGACAGTGTTCCTATGGAATACAGATGGAGTTCAGCAGGGGGATGCTGCTGCTCCCACAGCCTGGCCCCAGCATCCCTGGGCCTGCGGGGGCTGCAGCAGTGGCACACAGGGTGACCACTGCCCTCTCACCAGCACCCGGGACTTGTGCACGAACTTAGGCTTGGAAAAGAAGCCACTGGTGTCAGAAGAGGGCAGAGGAAGCCCTGGCTAAGCCTGACCATGACCTGTAAAGGAAAAACCCTCTCCATGCTGGGGAAAACATGCCCTTATCCTCCCTGCCTGCATTGCCCCAAAAATATTAGGAAGCCAAGGCAAACAGGGCTAGTGGATCAGTCCAAGCCCTTCCTCTTGCCTGCACACCAAACTGGCTGGGGCACAGGTTCCGCCCCCATCTCTGCTACCCCCACCCACGGGGGTTTTGGTCGGGCTGGCTGCCCCAGCCCAGCCCCAGTCCTGGGCAGAGTGGCTGGCAAAGGCTGCCAGCAGGGCTGGAAGATGGCTCCCCACCCAGCCCTGCTCTAAAGCAACTCAGCTGAAGACTCAGTCCCCTGACTGGCAGCAAAAGGGAGAATCCCCTCTGCCACAGCCAGCTTGGGCTGGGAGATGTTGGGCCATGAGATCCCGGGACCAGGAGTACACCCTTACGTGGGCTCACCTGCAAAGTGGGTGTAGGCTGTGTCTTGCAGGTAGGTGCCACAGCCAAAGTCGATCAGTTTGGCCTTCCCGGTGGCCAGGTCAAGCAGGATGTTCTCAGGCTTGATGTCCCTGTGCAGGACCCCGCAGCTGGTGCAGTGCCGCACGGCCTCCAGCACCTGGCGGAACAGCGCCCGCGCCACCTCCTCGGGCAGGAACCGCCGTGCCCCAATGAAACGCTGCAGGTCCTGACACCGCTCTGGCCGCTCCAGCACCATCACGATGTGTTCGGGGAGCTCGAGCCACTCCAGCAGTTGCACCACACCAGGGAAGCCAGTGGACACCTTGGCCTGCAGCACGATCTCCAGAGGGGCCCTGCTGCCGTCGGGCTGCGGGAGGAGCACGATGCCGTCAGTGGGGCTGATGCCGTGCCGGGGCTCGGGGAGCCCTCAGCCAGCCCGGGATGCTCTGCGCCCTGCGCTGGACCCACGCCCGCTCTCCCTCGAGGCGTCCTGGCGGCTTCCACCGTGCCGGGCCTCGGCTCATCCCCGCCCGGCAGCCCCGGCTGCTGCCGCTGGCCCCGCTCACTCACCAGCTCGCCCCAGTGCCGGACGCGGTTCCGTGGCACCCTTTTGATGGCCACCTGCAAGCCAAGGACAGCAGCGGGCTCAGCTCGCCGCCCGCCCTGCCCAGCCCCATCCTCCTCCTCCTCCTCCGCCCCCTCCTCCTGCGCCCGCCGCCGGCCCCGCCGCTCACCGGGGCGCCGTCCGAGAGCCGCGTGGCCGCGAAGACGCTGCCGAATCCTCCGCGCCCCAGCAGCGAACCCAGGCGGTACCGCTCCTGCAGGGCCTCGTGCGCCTTCCCTGCGGGCGAGACGCGGCTGTCAGCGCTCGGCCCGGGGCCAGCAACGGCCCCCGAGCGCCCCTCAGCCGCCCCGGGCCGGCCATGCCCAGGCGTTCGCTCTTTGGAACGCGGCACGGGAGGCTCGGGGCCGGCGGCCGCGCTGCCGAGCGGCGGAGCTCGGGCCGGGGAAGCCCCAGCGGAGGCGGCGGGAGCGGCCGCGCCGCCTGCGTCCTCCGCGGGCCCCGGGAGGAGCCGGGGCCGGGGCCGGGGCCGGGGCCGGGCTCGGGGCTGGACCCTGCGTCGGGTCCGGGGCCGGGCTCGGGCGAGGCGGAGCCGAAGGGCGGCGATGCCGCCCCCGCACCAGGCACTGACGCCCGCCCAGCAGCGCCACCGCCAGTACGGCCAGAGCCGGGCGGAGGCGAGAGCGCGGCGGGACGGCCGGGGCCGGGCACGGGGCAGCCCCGCCCGGGGCCGGGGGCGGGCCGGGGGCATGGCCCGGCCCGGCAGGGGAGAGGGAGGCGGGGAGAGGAGAGGGACGCCGGGCAAGGGACCTCGAGAGAAGGGTGCCCGACAGTGGGAACGGGAGAGAAAGAAAAACAGAAGGAAAAACAGAAAGAGAAGGAAAAAGAGAAAGAGAAAGAAAGAAAGAGTGATCTAAAATATCTGTTCTGCTGCTGTTGCTGCTGCTGCTGTCGCTGCTGCTGCTGCCGCCGCCGCTGCCGCCGCTGCAACTGAAGCACCGGGGCCGTTCGTCCCCGTGTCCGTTCCCCGCTCGCCCCACGAGCCCCACGTTCGAGCCCCGCGCGCCCCGGGCACAGCCCCTGAGTCTGTCCAAACACGGGAACTTTGCAGCGGTGAGCCCAGGTGCAGAGCCCTGACTCCTGCACACTGGCACAGCAATCCCCTCGCTTGCTGCTCTGCATTGGCCTGGCTGAGGGTCAAACACTGTCGGGCCACCTTCCCTTGCTGTAGGATTCCTACCTGACCCCAGCACTGCACTTACATCTCCAGTCTTGCCTTCCAGTAAAACCAGGGGAAGGAAAACTGTGTGTGGCTCATGGTACTTTCGAGTGTCTAAAAATCACTAAGTCACCGATCTTAGAAGTGCGGTGCATCTGGAATTCCTGGGATGGAGAAGTAGTGCAACATGGAAAAGGGGAGCATAGAAATAAATAGAGGAAAAGATCTTGGATTCTTTCATTTTCATTTCACTTCTGGAAAGCTGTTTCAGTTTTCCAGGAATCTTCTCCTGTCTGCTCTTCCCAAGAATGTCTCATGGAGAACAAGGTCAAGCTTCTGTCCCAAGATTTGCCAGCAGGAAATTATGCCACTGGTGAAATTTTCATGATGACTGTTTGTGCTGGCTTAGGGCAAATTTGGGGAGGAAACCTCCAAAAGGGATCAGTCTAGAAAGCAAGTTCAAGCGGCCCCTCCCCCTACTAGTTCAGGAAAAGACTTCCCTCGAGAAAAGTGAAAAAACCCCAGTTTATTTAACAAGTAAAGTATTCAGAAGCATGAAAAATGAATAATATTAAATGAAACCTCTGTCAGTGCTGAAGAGATGGCAAATTCAGAAAATCCTTTTTGTGGGTTGTAGTTGGCTCACTCGGTCTCTTCTAAGTCCCTCTGGTGCTGGAATGCAGCATCCCAGAGCTCAGTGGGCCACAGGTGTGAGCTGCAGGTATTTTTCTGGGTTTTCAGTCCAGAGCAGGTTTAAACAGTTCCAAGAGAAAGGAAAGTCACAGTCCCAGGAACTTCTCTGCCTAAGCTAGCTAAAACCAAATTGCTGGACCTGGGCTGTGAAGGCATCGGGAAATTTCCAAATCTGGGCACTGGCGGTCCCAGCAAACACCAGATCTGGATGGTGCTGGAGCCAGAACCTGGAAATTTCCAAATTTTGGCTTTCTGTGCCAGCAAATCACTGGACTTGGGCTGTGCCAGCACCAGGAAGTTTTCAGATCTGGGCGCTGGCACTGCCAGCAAACACCAGATCTGGGTGGTGTCGTTGCCAGCGACAGAAATCTGTCGGATTTGGGCTCTGCTGGCACCGGGAAATTTCCAAATCTGGGCACTGGTGCAGCAAACACAAGATGTGGGCGGTGCCAGAGCCAGTAGCAGAAAGTTGCCGGGTTTTGTATTTCTGTGCCAGTAAATTGCTGCTGCACTTGGGCTGTGTCAGAATAGGGAAATTTCCAGCTCTGGGCACTGGCAGTGCCAGCAAACACCAGTGAAACCTTCTGGCCCTCGTCCGGACCATTGGCCAGTGATTTCCCTGAGAACCAGCTCTGGCCACTTTACAGACAGAGATTGCTTTCATCTGGTGCTCTGGAAACAGAACTTTAATGAAGGCAAACACAACAAACAGGACGGCGTGCACAGTAGAGAGAGCAAAGCAGAAAAAAGCCTGGGTCCAGGGTCTAGCAGGGATATTTATCCATTTATTTATGGGGAGGGGTTAATGTGGGATCTGAGGGAAGGATCCAAGAGGAAGGAAGGATTATGAATATTGAAATTTTTGCAGTAAAATGTAACCAATGGTAGCAAAGAGAACTCAGAACTTTCTAGTAACAATCTGCAAACCTGAACAAGAGGATTATGGGCGGGAGCTCCTGCTGACCCCAACTACAGAGGGTTTTCCCACAGCCTTAAGCCAAGGTCTCCTTCTTCTTTTAACCAACCCCAACACACCAGATCTGGGTGGAGCCTGGTTTTGGCTTTCTTTGCCAGAAAATTGCTGCATTTGGGTTGTGCTGGCACCAGGAAATTGCCAATGTGGGCACTGGCAGTGCCAGCACACACCAGATCTGGGTGGGGAATGTGCAGGCACCAGGAAATTGCCAAATGTGATCTTTCTGTGCCAGTATATTGCTGGAATTGTGCTGTGCAGGCATCTGAAAAATTCCGGATATGGGCACTGGTGGTGTCAGCAAACACGGGATTGGGTTGCTGTAGGTACCAGGTATTTGCCTGGTTTTGGCTTTCTGTGCCAGCAAATTGCTGGATTTGGGCTGTGCTAGAATAGGGAAATAGCAAGATCTGGGAACTGGCAATGCCAGCAAACACCACATTTCCGGAAGGATTGGATCTGGACCCGTTCCCCACCCTTCCCTTTTCTCCCTCAACAAGGTGCCAGAGTGGCTGGAGAGCAGCCAGGCAGAAAGGGACCTGCAGGCACTGATGGACAGCAGGCTGGACATGAGGCAGCAGTGTGCCCAGGTGGCCAAGAAGGCCAATGGCTGCTGGCCTGGATCAGGAATGGTGTGGCCAGCAGGAGCAGGGCAGGGATTCTTCCCCTGTGCTCAGCACTGCTTGGGCAGCACCTCGAGTGCTGTGTCCAGTTCCTGGCCCCCAGTTTAGGAAGGACATGGAGGGGCTGGAGCATGTCCTGAGAAGGGCAACAAGGCTGGTGAGGGGTCTGGAGCACAAGTCCTGTGAGGAGCAGCTGAGGGAGCTGGGGTTGTTTATCCTGGAGAAGAGGAGGCCCAGGGGAGACAAGGCAGTGTCAGGGCACAGGTTGGACTTGATGATCTCCATGGCCTGTTGCACCCTTGCTGATTCTGGGATTCTCTGAAACCACCCTTGGAGCAGTTGCAGGATGAGCCCTGGGCCTCCTCTTCAGGAGCTCCAGCAGCCCAGGTCCCTCAGCTTCTCCTGCCAGCCCCAAAGCCCATCCTGTCAGTCCTGCAGAGCCTCTGCAGCTCCTCCTCATTGCCCAGAACAGGGAGCCCCAGAGCCAGACACAGCAGCCCAGATGTGCCCCCCTGGCCTGGGGTGCCTCTGGCAAGGGAGCAGCAGCAGGCACTGCAGGAGCTGCAGACAATTCCTGCAGCACTTGTAGGATGATCCTGCTGCCCAAGGGATGTTCCCATGGGGCCAAGTCAGGAACTGCAATGGGGAGTGGGGCCAGAGAGGAAAGGGCAACCAGGGATGGGCTGTTGGCAGGGCAGGGAACAGGAGTGGGCAAGAGGAAGAGATTTGTAGCAGGAAGAATAAGAAAGCAAAGGTGCAGCCAAGGAAATGCTGAGGGCAGTTTGGGGGTGGCTGCCAGGCATCCCTGGCTCGGAGCAACAGCATCTGCAGTGGCACAGGAAACTCCCAGCTGATGGGAACAAACTTTCTGGCTGACTGCAGAGGCCAGGACAAGGCTGAGTGGTTTCCCTGGTGTCCCCCAGCCCTTGCTGGCCCCAGGGGCTGATGGCATTTGTGCTCCCTCAGGTTCATGTCCCCACAGCAACAGCATGGGGGTGCTGGCCCTGCTGTGTGCAATGCAAACAGGGGCTGCTGAGGCAGTGCTGCCGTGTCTGTGCCTGCAAGGATGGGGCAGCTGTGTGAGCTGGGGGAGAGGCCAGGGCTGCAGAGGGGGGATGTTGTTGGCAGCTGCATGAGGACGCTCTGGGACGCTGCCCTGGGCTGTGCAGCGCACTGGGCATGGATCAGCCCCTGCTCTGCTGCTCCTTCCCGTCTGGCCCAGGGCCCTTGCAGAGCCCCAGCCATGCTGTTTGCCCCCAGCCTGCCCACGGCCAGCCTGGGGCTGCTGACGGGGGTTTCTGTGCTGAGCATTGGCCTGGCCGTGTTCTTGAGAGAGCCTGGGCAAGGAGCCTGGAGCCCCCAGGGCCTGGCCTGAGGCGTCAGCGCTGCCCCAGCAGTGCCCATGGCCTGTCCCTGCTGCAGCCCCGGCACTGCCACCCCCAGGGCTGTGCCCGGCCCCGAGAGCACTCAGGCCCTGCAGCAACACCAGGGCCACCAGGGCAGCGGGGCAGGGCCACGGCAGCAGCACTGGCAACACCAAGTGCTGCTGCTGCTGCTGCTGGGCACAGCTGCTGGGCCAGCACTGATCTGCCCCAGCTCTGCACACAGACATTGCTGCTGCAGCTCCAGAGAAGGCAACAAAAGGGCATCTCTGCAGAAAACTCTGCTGGGAGATCCTTTAGTTACTTTAAAGCCATTGAGAGCACAACCCCTCATTGACACAGTCTGTGGCCACAGTTAGGTGGAGGGAAACAAAATGAGAAATGGCACAATAAATGACATTTATTTGTGGACAAGATTAAAAACCTAAAATAAAAGATAAAGAACCTCCAAACTGCAGCCAACGTGTACTATCAAAGATGACTTTTATTACAAGTGATTTGCAGAAATTGGCCAGCAGTTTAATGTTTCTGAAAGCATGCAGTCATCAGTCTCCACACTGCAGCCTTGAGCTCCTGGTTCCTCAGGCTGTAGATGAAGGGGTTCAGGGTTGGAGGCACCACCGAGTACAGAACTGACAGGGCCAGATCCAGGGATGGGGAGGACATGGAGGGGGGCTTCAGGTGAGCAATTGTGCCAGTACTGATGAACAGAGTGACCACGGCCAGGTGAGGGAGGCAGGTGGAAAAGGCTTTGTGCCGTCCCTGCTCAGAGGGAATCCTCAGCACAGCCCTGAAAATCTGCACATAGGAGAAGATAATGAACACAAAACAGCCGAGTGTGAAACTGGCACTAAGAGCAAGAAGCCCCATTCTTCTAAGGATTGACTGTGAGCAGGGGAGCTTGAGGATCTGGAGGATTTCACAGAAGAACTGGCCCAGGTCATTGCCATGGCAAAGGGGCAGGGAAAATGTATTGGCCGTGTGCATGAGAGCATTGAGAAAGGCACTGGCCCAGGCAGCTGCTGCCATGTGGGCACAAGCTCTGCTGCCCACGAGGGTCCCGTAGTGCAGGGGTTTGCAGATGGACACGTAGCGGTCGTAGCACATGATGGTCAGCAGGGAAAGCTCTGCTGACAGGAAGAAGAAAAGGAGAAAGACCTGTGCAGCGCATCCTGTGTAGGAGATGTTGCTGGTGTCCCAGAGGGAATTGTGCATGGCTTTGGGGACAGTGGTGCAGATGGAGCCCAGGTCAGTGAGGGCCAGGTTGAGCAGGAAGAAGAACATGGGCGTGTGCAGGTGGTGGCCGCAGGCTACGGCGCTGATGATGAGGCCGTTGCCCAGCAGGGCAGCCAGGGAGATGCCCAGCAAGAGGCAGAAGTGCAGGAGCTGCAGCTGCCGCGTGTCTGCCAATGCCAGCAGGAGGAAGTGCCTGATGGAGCTGCTGTTGGACATTTGCCCTGGCTGGCCATTGGGAGCTGTATATGGATAAAAGGACATTGAAGAGTCAGAGGAGATACCTGTAAACAAAATCAAAGCCATTTCCCATACACCCTCCCCTGTAACTTTCACGGGCACGCTTCTGTCTTTAAGAGTTCTGTGGTTTTCTTTATAAGATCCCCCATGTCTCTCCTGGTATTCTTGGATATCAGAAACCCTCATCATTTCTGCAGCCCTCAGGAAGAACAGAGCAAGTTCTGTGAGGCAAAGTGATGATGATAGAGTGAGGGGAGATGGCCTGTCATTCTGACCTGTTCAGACTTTCTTTGGGCTTTTACCTTTCTCAGGTGAAGGTTGATCACGTTCCAAAGCTTCCCCTATGATGTCACCAGGTACTGTTGGAGCAGATGGATCCACCACAGCCCAGCTCCACATTCGTAGCCAAGGGCTCACGTTTCTCATTTTACCAACCCAGAAGCATTATCTGTGTCAGAAACCTCTGCCTTTTCCCATCAATCTTATGACTCAGAGATGCTCTAGGACAGGTTTGCACCCTGGATTGAAGCTCCCAGCTTGGACTGAAATCTCAGGGAGACTTCCAAGTGTCCTTCTGATGGCATTGGATTGTGGGAGATGCAGCTCCTTCCCTGGCTGCACTGACAGCATTGCCCAGAGCCAGGCCCTGGGGACAGCGTCACCCTGAGCCAGCTGTGCCCCCTGCCAGAGCCCCCAGGGCCGGGCAGCTGCTCCCAGCCCTGTGCTCTGCAGAGGGAACTGGGCCCGGGGCTGCAGAGCTGCCCCACGGCTCTGCTGCAGCTCTGCCTGCACAGGAGGGGCTGCACGCCTTGGAGCCCCGGCCCTGAGGGCAGAGGCTTGGCTGGGGCACAGGAGGGAGGGGGCTTGTTCAGAGGGAGGGGCTGCACTGCAGGGGCTCCTGTGGGCATCTCTAAACTCTCCCTGCCACAGCATTGCTGGGCTTTGTTTTCTCTCATTGCCTGATCTTCTCGCTGCTTCCTGCAGATTTTCCTCCTGCAGGTGTTTCCCTGTGCCTGATCTCTCCCTGCCAGCACTCACAGACCCCAAATCTCTGTGCACTCTCCTTGGCCTGACAGAACCCTGCCTGTTTGCAGGGCACTGGCTGGGGGCAGGTTCTGTTTGCAGCTTGGAGAAAGGACAGCTCAGACTGAGCCTGATGGCTCCAGCAAAGGTGATGCTGCTGCTGTCCATGGGCAGAGGGGCTGAAAGCACATTAGGGATCTCCTGTGAACCTACTGATCACTGAAAGCAACAGTTCAGATATGTCAAGCTCTTGTCAGCATTCATAATTAATAATTCCTAATCAACCTTTGATATTTATCCCCTCCGTGCTGCCATGGTCCAATAGTAGGAAACTGAATACAAAGTCTTAGGAATATCCTTTTTTCTTTTAAAATCCTTGTCTTGGAAATAGTCTATGACTGATCAGAACCCCTCAGCATGTCAGAGATTCATGCGCATTTCACCTCCCCTGCAGCAGAAATCCTCAGAGTTGCACTCACAGAGTCTGCAGGCATTGGGATGTTCCAGCTTGAGGAGATGGCTCCAGAAGCTGCAGCTGCACTGTCCTGCAGCCAGAGGTTCCTGTGCCAAGGGCTGGCAGTGATTGTGCCCCAGGCACTTCTCAGCCCCTTCCCAGCCCTGACTGATTGAAGCTCTCTGTGCCTCTGGGCTGTGCCCGGGCTGGCTGCAGGCAGTGCCCCAGCCCTGCTGGGCTGGCACAAGAGCTGCTCATCCAGAGAAATGTGCTTTTGAAGCTCTTCTTGGTGAGCAGGAGCTGCCTCTGTGCCAGGAGCCCAGCCCAGCTCAGCAGCACAGACACAGCACAAGGACTTTAATCAGCCTCTGGGGCTTTGTGCTCAGGCCCTGAGCATCAGTCCCTGAGAGGGAGCTGAAGAAACCTCTGCAGAACTCCAAGGCAGAATCCAGCTCCAAACTTTCTTGGACTTTTAATGGGTCCCAGTGAGGGACACGACTGAGCAAGTGTCCCCAGGCCCCAGGCAGAAAAGAGAACTGCAGGCAGTGATGACAGGTGGGGACAAAGAGAAGCCAAGTCTTGGTGCCCTGGGGCACAGCAGGGTCTGTGCCAGCAAGGGCTGGGAGGAGACACCTTGTGCTGAGGCCCTGGGGCCTCCTGGCACAGCCCCAGCCAGGCTGGGCACTGTCAGCCCCTTGTGCTGCCCTCAGCATCCCCCCCTAGCCCACATCCCAGTGGCCTCAAGGATCTGCTGCAAGGAGTCCCTGGGGAGCCTTGCTCAGCAATGGCCCTGGGGGCTCCTTCATGCTCCCTGCTGGGGCTGCAGGTTTTTCAAAGGACTTTGGCTCTGGCTTTTGCCTTGGAGTTTCTGAGAGCTTTGTGCAATCATGGCCTCCAATTATCTGCTGTAATTAGTCCCTGGAGAGGCTTTGTCAGTAACAACACTCAGTGGGGCTCATTAATACTACAGGGTACTTCAGTTATTTGAAGTTACTTGGTGTTTCCCTTTTGATACAGACTCTGTGAGAGGTTTGTGCAGTCATGGCTCCAATTATCTGCTTTAATGAGTCCCTTGAGAGCTTTGTACTGACACTCAGTGGGGCTCAGTAATGCTTTGAGCTTCTCAAATTTTTTAAGGTAGTTTGGAATTTCCTTTCCATACTGAGACTCTGAGAGGTTTTTGGTCAATCCTGGCCTCCAATTGTCACCTCCAAGGAGTCCATGAGGAGCCTGTGTTGGGGATGGACCTCACTGAGACCCATTCCTGCTTTGAGACACTTTGGGGTTTTCTTCTGGCTTTGACTCCTGGAAAGGTTTGTGCAATCTCCCCTCAGGCCCTGATGTTCCAGGGCTCAGCTCCAAATGCACCACAGGGCTCATCAGGATGCAGCAAGTCCTGACAAACCATGGCTCTGCCTTGATTTCCCTCTGCTCTTATGCAGTTTATCAGGAATGTATCTGGAGTAATTTTTGGTTTGCTAATTTGAGATTTCTCAGCCAATGCATCTATTAGTGCAGTGGTATCAGTGTTGGCTAATTACCATTGCACTCACTGGAATATATTTACTCATTTCCTGCTGTGAGATAGGATTAGGAGAAAGGCAAAGTAGTCTCAAAATTTTAAAAGATTATATGGAAAAGTTTATTACCAGTAAATAGAAAAAAGAATAAAAAGGATCTGAACACTTCTCCTTTCCCTACAGCCTTTTCTTTCTTACTGACAATGCAAGGAGACAAAACCGGAAAGTTTCAGTCAGTTTATACCATCTAGAACAGTCTTTCTTCAGTTCATTTAGGGAGAGGAGTCTCTCTTTCATGCTAAGGAGACTTCTCCATAAGAAAAAAGTTCACTCGTGGCTCTCAATTCCCACAAATAGCAGCTGCCCAGAAAATCTGCAATTGTGAAGTCCCTCCCATTTTTTCATAGCTTTTCCCACAGATGTTTTATGGGCCATGTCAACTTATGGGGTATCAGTTTATAGATGAGCTGTTCAAGAGCAAAGATTCTCTTCATCAATTTCTAAAACCATCTTCCTCTCTGAGAACAAAGATCTTCTTCTCTCCCTGAGGGCACAGGGTCTCATCACTCTTCTCTTTTTCTCTGTACAAACTTCTCATGGGATCACAGCTACTTCAACATTTGCTTAATTTAGCATGGAGGCCTTTGCTGAAAAAGTCATCTCCCCATACTTTTCAATGTGTTATCAGGAAAAAGACAGTCTGATGTATCAATTCCATCCTTCCCCATAGGTTTACAAGAGGATTTCAGCCCCACTATCAAGGCATCTCCTCATCCCTAACCTCAACTTCCCCTTCACTGATCTTGGTGTCTTCATGTTGCCCCTCTGTGTGCCTGCACTTTGTCCTTTTCTCTCACTGGAGGGAGGATGGAAGCACTGAAAGAGTTCATATCTCACCCGGGGCCTGCAGATGGTTCCGTGCCCCCGGCCGGGCTCCGTGCTTGCGGCCGGAGCTGTTTTACGATGGAGGTTTCTGCAGCGGCTGCGCTGGGGCTGTGTCAGGATGGGCCGCGCTGGGGCAGGGCCAGGATCTCAGCAGCCAGGCCAGAGCACAGCAGCAGCACGGCCGGGACCGATGGCTTCTCCTGCCCCTGCCCGGGGCTTGCGGCTGAAGCCCAAGGGTGGCAGAATCTTGGCCGAGCCGGCCCGGCCCGGGGCTGCTCCTGGGGCCTGGCGGATCCTGGCAGGGCCCGGGCTGGCGGCGGGGCAGGGCTCAGCAGGGCCCAGATGTTCCCAACTGCAGCCATGGCCCGGCCCGGCCTCGGCCCCGCGGCCTCCCCTGCCCTGCCCGGCAGCCGATGGGGCCTGGCGGGGTCCCTGGGAAGGGGCCCGGCCCCACGGCAGGAGCCGCCCGGCCCGGCCTGGCTGAGACGGGGCCGGGTCAGCCTTGTTACCTCTGTGCCAGCCAGAAGGGAAAGAGACCCTCCCAGGCTTTCCCATCTTTAACATGTGTCTTCACAGAGCTGTGTACAGTTTCCTTAGTGGTTTAACAGATTGTCAGTTCTCAAAGCTGATTACTGATTGGTTTTTTGTCAGACACAGATGAAATTGCTAGAAGCTTCTCTTAGGACATCACTTCCATGATGCAAAATCACCACAACAGCACAGAGCCAAGAGCTCCTTTGTCCATATGTATCGGTCATGTGCCCAAGTCCTCAAAAACCCTTCTTGGGAGATCTCTGGCCCCTTTCCAAGGTTTTTTCAACTGAAAGCATTCAACTCAGTGTCTAAGAAAATCACCAGCAGACATGGCCAGCCTGACCTGTCTGTCCTTACTACTTTTTTCTGGGAGCAATCTTTGGATATATGGAATTTGGGAAGCCAAATTCTAATTTTGGCCATGGACCATGGATATGAAGGTTGGTTCTTTTCCATAGGAAGGAAGGAACAGAGCCCCAGTGTTTGCCAGGAAGAAGAGAGTGACCACCAGAGGACAAGGCCAGCCAGAAGTGGCAGGATTTTTTCTGAGAGAAACCCTTGCATATAGGAAAATTTTTTGAGAGAATACCAATTTTGGCAATGGACATTTAAAAAAAGGGATGGTTCTTTTCTATAGCAAGGAAAGCACGGAGCCCCAGTGTTCCAGGAGCTGATGAGAGGCATTCCTTGACATTGCAACATCAGCCAGAGCTGTCAGGTGGCCCCTGGGAGGCCAAGCCAGCCAGACCTGTTCCATGTTCCCTCGGTTCCATGGGGCCCCACAGTGTCCCAATGGTCCCTTGCTTCCCTGAGGCCCTGAGGTGTCATAATGCCCCCTTGGTGACACCAGGCCCTGAAGGGTCCCAATGGTCTCCATGGTTCCATCAGGCCCCACAGAGCCATAATGGTCTCTGGGTTCCATAAAGCCCCACTGTGTCACCACAGCCCCTTGGTTCCATGGGCTCCAGTGGTGCCACAATGATACCCTTGGTTCCATGAGGTCTCCACAGTATCCCAGTGTTCTCCATGGGAAGGAAAGAACCCAGCCCCAGTGTTGCAGGGGCAGTCACCAGAGGTCAAGGCCAGCCAGGCTTGATGGTACTGGAAGATTGTGCCTGGGAGTAACCCTTGGATATCCAGAATTTTGGAGGTGGAATCCCAATTTCAGACATGGACACCTGGAAGAGAAGGATGGTTGTTTTCCATAGGAAAGAAAGCATGGAACACTGATACAGTGACATTTGGGGATCTATGGGGAGCATTGGGGATCGTTTCTGCACCTCGTGACCCAACAGGAGCTTCTCTGATAAATGTTGCCTGAAGCTCCCACTGTGCTCATGACAGGAACCCATGTGAGTGTCTGGGACATCCCAGCTCTTTGGCAGCCTGGGGACTCCTGGGATGTCACCATGGAATGGCTGTGACTGCCTCTGACCACAGGGCTCTTTACCATCCCCAGAAAGCCCTGGGAGCTCTCCATGGAGCCCCTGTCTCTGCCTGTGACATTCCAGCTCTGGAACAGCCTGGAGATTCTTGGAATGTCCCCATGGAACCCTTCTGAGGGCCTGTGACAAATCTGATCCTTAGTAGGCAACCATCACCAGTCCACTGTTGCTATGGTCAGTTTCCATAGCAACCATCACCAGCCCCCTGTTGCTATGCTCAGTCCCTTGGCAGCTCCATGGAGACCCCATGCCAGGGGTGGTTGCCATGGCCACCAGGGCTGGCACCAGCTGGGATGCTCGGTTTCCACGGGCCGGGCTTCAGGAATGGGATTCCCCAATTTCCTGCTCCCTCTAAAACCGCGCTGCCCTCGCTGCCCTCCCGCTTCCCATGGAAAGGAGAAAAGGCAAAGAACCCGGGCTGGGAGAAGAACAATTTATTGGGAAGAGCAAGAGATACGGAACAAACAGGAACAGAAACAATATTGATAACAGAAGGGATAAGTAAAATTATTTACAGAAAAAACTACAACATCAACAACTAGTTCTTCCTGGCAATATATTTCCTCCTGTCTGGAAAGGACACCCTTTTCCTCAGGGAGAGAGAGAGAGTCCCTTTCCTGCCCCTGGCAATGACCTGAGGTGGGAGTGAATGTAATGACAGGGCCATGGCCAGACCCTCATGTTCTCCAATCCCACATCAGGTCATTTGCAGGGGCAGGAAAAGGGACAGGTGTCTACGCAGCATGGATTACAGGGAACATGGATCACCAGGGCCCTTCCCAACGTGGGGTCTCCAAAGGGGGGTGAAGCTGGAGCAGTGCATGAAGCTCTTCCTGCAGTTGGGGCATGTGCAGGGCTTCTTTTACTGGTGCCTCCGTTGGTGTCTGGTCAAGTGAGAGCTGCTGGTGAAGCTCTTCCCACACTGGGGACACTCGTAGGGCCTCTCCCCAGTGTCGATGCGCCGGTGGGTGACGAGGGTGGAGCTGTGCTTGAAGCCCTTCCCGCAATCGGGGCAGAGGAAGGGCCTCTCATCCGTGTGAATGCGCTGGTGCTGGAGGAGCTGAGAGCTGGTGTGAAACCTCTTCCCACACTCGGGGCACTTGTAGGGCCGCTCCCCTGTGTGGATCATTTGGTGGATGATCATTTGGGTCTTCCTACTAAAGGTCATCCCACATTCCCCACAGTTGTATGGCCTTTCCCCAGTGTGGATCCTCTGGCGGCAGATCAAGAGAGACTTCTGCCTAAAGCTCTTCCCACATTCCCCACATTCATAGGGCCGTTCCCTGGTGTGGGTCTTCTGGTGGGAGATCAGGTTAGAGTTCTGGATGAAGCTCATCCCACATTCCCCACACTCCTAGGGCCTCTCCCTGGTGTGGATCCGCTGGTGCCTGATGAGGTGGGAGTTGCGCTTGAAGCCCATCCCACAGTCAGGGCAGCGGAAGGGCCTCTCATCCGTGTGAATCCGCTCATGCAGGAGGAGATCAGAGCTGGTGTAAAACCTCTTCTGACACTGGGGACACTCGCAGGGCCTCTCCCTCTCCCCAGCGTGGATGCGCTGGTCGGTGATGAGGGTGGAGTTGCGCTTGAAGCCCCTCCCACAGTCAGGGCAGCGGAAGGGCCTCTCCTCAGTGTGAATCTGCTGGTGCTGGAGGAGACTGGAGCTGGTCTGAAACCTCTTCTGACACTGGGGACACTCATAGGGCCTCTCCCCAGTGTGGATGCATTGGTGGGTGATGAGGGCAGAGCTGCAGCTGAAGCCCTTCCCACACTCCCCACACTCGTAGGGCCATTCCCCAGTGTGGATCATCTGGTGGCT
This sequence comes from Agelaius phoeniceus, assembly GCF_051311805.1. NCBI lineage: Eukaryota > Metazoa > Chordata > Aves > Passeriformes > Icteridae > Agelaius > Agelaius phoeniceus. The sequence continues at coordinate 874,334 of NW_027509866.1, forward strand.
GATCAGGGTGCTGCTCTGCCTGAAGCTCTTCCCACACTCCAAGCACTTGTGGGGCTTCTCCCCATTGTGAAGCTGCCCATGGGCCACCAGCTCTGAGCTCTGGCTGAAGCTCTGTCCACCTTCCTGGCTCAGGGTGGGTCTTTCCTCCTCAGAGCACCCTGGGCTGGGTTTGGAGCCCCTCCTCTTGTGGAATCTCTGGGGATTTTCCTCCCCATTGGATTCCTGTGCCCTGGAATCACGCAAAATGGCCTCTTCCATGAGGTCCTGCCCTGGGGATTTTTCCTCCCTGGTCTCAATCCTCAGCTCCTTCCCTGGGGGAGGAAGGACTAGGAGAGGATGGGATTTGCCTCCGTGCCACAGGGAAGGGGAAGGAGATCCCCCCAGTGCATCCCCAGCAGGACGGGGTTGGCAGCAGGGTTGTCCTGCAGCCAGGGGCTGTGCTGGGCTGGGAGATGGAGCAGGAGAGAGGGGGAAAGGGGCACTGACTTCCTCCTCACCTGCCTGGGGTGTCCTAGGGCATTGTGTCAGTTTGAAAAGACAGGGGTCTGCTAAGGAAGGCAGGAGACTCCCTTGAAATGGAAAATGTAATCCCTTCACTTGGAATTATAATTTTCAAAACAAGGGGCTGTCAAGCAAAGTCTATGGGAATAGGAATAACAGTTCTTCAGAAGGAAAATTAAAAATACAAATGCAGTAGTACTAAAAACTACTTACAGAGTAAGAATACAACCTGACACCCTGTGGATCAGAGTGTTGGTAGCACTCCTGTTAAATGGTGGCTGCAGTGCTCCTGCAGGGACAGGTGTGGTTCTGTTGGAGCAGGGATCCTGTGGAAGGGTGGAGTTTTCCTCTGAAGGTCCAGTTGTGGCGTCGATCGGCCTGGTCTTCCTCTGGGATCCAGTGTAGCTGAAAGCTGCTCTTCTGGGAATCTTGTGGGAGAAGGCTGACTCTGTTGTTCACATTCTCAGATTATATCCAGGTAGGAATTGCTTGGCTTCTCCCTCTGGGCAGAGCTTCTCACAATGGGATGATGGAATTTTTATCAGTGACACTCAATGGCCCATTAACAGAAGATATCTCCCTGGAGGGAGGATTCATGTGGAAGAGATAAAGTAAACTGCTCAATTAACAGATGATAATTGCCCCAACTTTAACAGAGGGTAATTGAATACACACCCAGCTAAACCTGAGACACTGTTCCAGCCTTGGAAAGCAAGATTTGATACCAGGATTCTTTAGGGAATGCAACCCTGATTGAAGGCAGAGATAGAATCTCCAGAGCCTGCAGCCAGAAATGGACAGTTGTGTGATACTCATTTCAACATCTTCTCTTTTGGAATTATTGACTAATGATTATTTGCTTTGCCTATCTAATATTTTTGTAATTTTTTGCAAATTTGCATTATCTAAATTACACTGTTCCTTAAGTTAAGTTTGGTGTCTGTGTCTTTGGTGCGGGCCCTGCCCACTGGCGAAACAGGGCCCAATCCTGCCTAAGTGTTACCTGGGGAGACAAAACCCTCACTGCAAATGTGCCCCCTTCCTCCTTGTTCCCCACACTTCATGCACTGATCATGATGTCCTATGGTCTGGGCTATCCCTGGGGTCAGCTGGGATCTCCTGTCCTGGCTGTGTCCCCTCCCAAGCTCCCCCACACCCTCAGCCCCTCCCCAGCGTGGCCGAATGAGGGGCAGGACAGGCCTTGGCTCAGTGCGAGCTCAGCAAGAACAAAACCATCTCTGCGTGCTCAGCCCTGTGCTCAGCCCCCGGGCCCGGCATTTCCTCCACTGCCACCCCGGAGCCCCCTTTCCCACCCCTCTGCCCCACGGCTGCCGCAGCACCGGCTGACAATAGAAGCAATTCTGTGGCAATTCCAAGTTTCCTTGCTTCCTGCACAGCTCCAGCTCAGCTGCTGGCAGGTTACAATTAAAGAAAAGTGCCAATTCGGCCCAATACAGATATTATTAAAAGGAAGGGAAAGCTCTGTGTAGCTGTCACAAAGGTGACAGGGATGAAGAGAATAATGATTCTCACATTTGGAAAAAAACCAAGCCTGGGAATTCAGTAGTTATTTGGGAATTTAGCTACTTGAGCTGGGCTTCTTGTGGGACTTTTAGCAGCCTTGTGTTCCTCACCATGTGGTGAATGAACCTTGTCAGTCTTGCTGGTATCATTTGCTCCATTTCCTCCAGTGATTTTAACAAACTTTTCAAGGAGGGACAACAAAGTATTTTCTTTACACTCCAGTCCCACAACAGCCATTTTCCTCATCAGTTCTCCCATAGGTCGCTCAGACGAAGCTGCATCCAAGTTTCCAAGAGTTCCTCCAGAGAGACCCGCAACCTCCTCAGAGGAAGGAACCATGCTGTTGTCAAAGGCAACCGGGGTCAAAGAACAGTGCCCTGAACTCACGGTGCCAAAATAATTTTGCAATCTGGTTAAGAAAATATTAGAGAGATGCCATTTGCCCTGGAGCAGGGCAAGTGTGACATTGTCCCCTGTGTGTGTGGCCTTCCCAGGGTGGGGGTTTTACACCTGAGCCAGTTTGGGTAAGGGGGGTGGTGTTCACCCCCTGAGCAGGGATTCCCCCACTGTTTCAGGTTGCAATGTAAGATGGAACCAAATGCATGTTTGCAATCCCCATCTTCATCAACTGCTATCAACAGGTGGGGCAGTGTTCTTGATCTCTTCCATGACTCAGCCCTGATAACACCCTCCAGGGGAGATATCTTCTGGGAATGGGCCATTGAGTGTCACTGCAGGACTGATCAAATTCCATCCTCCCATTGTGGGATGCTCCGCCCAGGGGGAGGATCCAAGCATTCCTACCTGCATATAAGCTGAGCCTTGCAACACCAGGAGCAGCTTGCCTACTGGATTCCCAGAGGACAAGAGCTCCAGAACCACCACTGGACCTTCAGAGGAAGACCAGACCCTTCTACAGGATCACTGCTTGGACAGAATCACGTTCATCCCTCCAACAGGACTGCAGCCACCATTTAATGGGACTGCAGCCACCACCCTGACCAGCAACAGAGTGTCAGGTTATATCCTGACTCTGTCAGTTTAAGGCAGTGTTTCTGTATCATTGCCTTGATCTTCAATTTCTTATAAAATTGTATATCTGACTTAGACTCTCCCCCAGGTTTGCCTTCTAACCAGAAAAAAAGACAATGTGCGCACCCTTTGTTTGGTTCCCAGAACAGGATTTCCCATTCCCAAACCTTGATAGGATGGAGGAGGAGGCTGCGAGGAAGAGGAAGGAGCCCTGGGATACCCAGGCAGGAGAGGAGGAAGTCAATGCCCCTTTACCCCTCTCTCCTGCTCCATCTCCCAGCCCAGCACAGCCCCCGGCTGCAGGACAACCCTGCTGCCAACCCCGTCCTGCTGGGGATGCACTGGGGGGATCTCCTTCCCCTTCCCTCTGGCACGGAGGCAAATCCCATCCTCTCCTTGTCCTTCCTCCCCCAGACAAGGAGCTGAGCATGGAGACCATGGAGGAAAAATCTCCATGGCAGACCCTTGTGGAAGTGGCAGTTTTGAGTGACTCCACAGTGCAGAATTCCAATGGGGAGGAAAATCCCCAGAAATCCTTCATGAGGATGGGCTCCAAACCCAGCCCAGAGTGCTCTGAGGAGGAAAGACCCACCCTGAGCCAGGAAGGTGGACAGAGCTTCAGCCAGAGCTCAGAGCTGGTGGCCCATGAGCAGCTTCACAATGGGGAGAAGCCCCACAAGTGCTTGGAGTGTGGGAAGAGCTTCAGCAAGAGTAACCACCTGATCCGCCACCAGATGATCCACACCGGGGAATGGCCCTACGAGTGTGGGGAGTGTGGGAAGGGCTTCAGCCACAGATCCACCCTCGTAATCCACCAACGCATCCACACTGGGGAGAGGCCCTATGAGTGTCCCCAGTGTCAAAAGAGGTTTAGGACCAGCTCCAATCTCTACAAGCACCAGCGAATTCACTCAGAGGAGAGGCCCTTCCTCTGCCCTGACTGTGGGAAGGGCTTCAAGCGCAACTCCCTCCTCATCAGCGCATCCACACTGGGGAGAGGCCCTACGCATGCCCCACCTGTGGGAAGAGATTTCAGACCAGCTCCAATCTCTACCTGCATGAGCGCATTCACACGGATGAGAGGCCCTTCCGCTGCTCTGATTGTGGGAAGGACTTCAAGAAAAAATTCACCCTCGTCAGGCACCAGCGCATCCATACTGGGGAGAGGCCCGATGAGTTCTCCACATCATGGGAAGAGCTCGTGCATGAGCTTTCACTTGATCAGACACCAATGGAGTCGCCAGTAAGGGAAGTTCTGCGAGTGCCCCAGCTGCAGGAAGAGCTTCATGCACCACTCCAGCTTCTTTCCCCATTGGGGGTCCCATGTTGGGAAGAGCCCTGGGGATCCATTTTCCCTGTGATCCATGGTAGGAAGACAACAGTCCCTTTTGCTGCCCCTGCCAATGACCTGATGTGGGATGGAAGAACATGCGGGTCTGGCTATGGCTGTGACATTACATTCGCTCCCACCTCAGGTCATTGCCATTGGCAGGAAAGGGACTCTCTCTCTCTCCCTCCTGACAAGAAGGGTGTCCTTTCCAGGCAGGGGGAAATTGTAGCCAGGAAGAGACAGTCAGTTGTGTTGTAGTTTTCCCTTTTTCTTATCACTTGTGTTATCAGTATTGTTTCTGCTCCTTTTTGTTCCATATCCCGTTGCTGTTCCCAATAAATTGTTCTTATCCCAGCCCGGGATCTTTGGCTTTTGTGCTTTCCATGGGAGGCGGGAGGGCAGCAAGGGCAGCGCGGTTTTAGCGGGAGCAGGAAATTGGGGAATCCCATTGCTGCAGCCCGGCCTGTGGAAACCGAGCATCCCAGCTGGTGCCAGCCCTGGTGGCCATGGCAGCAGCCTTGGGAGCGGGTCCCTGGCTGGGGCTGTGGGAACCTCTTCCCTCTGGTGCCCAGGGACAGGAGTGGAGGGAGCGGCTGCAGCTGAGTCGGGGCAGGCTCAGCTTGGATGTCAGGAAAAGGTTTTTGTCCAGAGGCTGCTGGGGCCCTGGCCAGGCTCCCCAGGGCAGGGTCCCAGCTCCAGGGCTCTCTGAGCTGCAGCAGCGTTTGGCCAGCGCTGCCAGGCCCAGGCTGGCATTGTTGGGGTGTCCTGTGCAGGGCCAGCAGTTGGACTGGAGGATCCTGATGGGTCCCTCCCAGCTCAGCCAATTCTGTGGCTCTGGGATCCCATCAGCCTGGGGATGGGGCTGCCAATGGTTGCCATGGCAACGGGCTCTGGCTGCAGGCCTGAGCTGGTGTCCATGGCAACCACCCCTGGCATGGGGTCTCCATGGAGCTGCCAAGGGACTGAGCATAGCAACAGGGGGCTGGTGATGGTTGCCATGGAAACTGACCATAGCAACAGTGGACTGGTGATGGTTGCCTGCTAAGGATCAGATTTGTCACAGGCCCTCAGAGGGGTTCCATGGGGACATTCCAAGAATCTCCAGGCTGTTCCAGAGCTGGAATGTCACATGTAGAGACGGGGGCTCCATGGAGACCTCCCAGGGGTTTCTGGGGATGGTAAAGAGCCCTGTGGTCAGAGGCAGTCACAGCCATTCCATGGTGACATCCCAGGGCACCTTGGGCTGCAAAGGCACCCATCTGTCACAGGCACTCACGGGGGCTCCACGGTGACATCCCAGGAGTCCCCAGGCTGCCAGAGAGCCGGGATGTCCCAGACACTCACAGGGGTTCCTGTCATGGGCACAGTGGGAGCTTCAGGCAACGTTTATCAGAGAAGCTCCTGTTGGGTCACGAGGTGCAGAAACGATCCCCAATAGCCCCCATAGATCCCCAAATGTCACTGTGGAATCAGTGTCCCATGCTTTCTTTCCTATGGAAAACAACCATCCTTATCCTCCAGGTGTCCATGTCTGAAATTGGGATTCCACCTCTAAAATTCTGGATATCCAAGGGTTGCTCCCAGGCACAATCTGCCAGTACCATCAAGCCTGGCTGCCCTTGGCCTCTGGTGGCTGCCCCTGCAACACTGGGGCTCGCTTCTTCCCTTCCCATGGAGATCACTGGGACACTGTGGGACCTCATGGAACCAAGGGGATCATTGTGGCACCACTGGAGCCCATGGAATCAAGGGGCTGTGGTGACCCAGCGGGGCTTCATGGAACCCAGAGACCATTATGGTTCTGTGGGGCCTGATGGAACCATGGAGACCATTGGGACCCTTCAGGGCCTGGTGTCACCAAGGGGGCATTATGACACCTCAGGGCCTCAGGGAAGCAAGGGACCATTGGGACACTGTGGGGCCCCATGGAACCGAGGGAACATGGAACAGGTCTGGCTGGCTTGGCCTCCCAGGGGCCACCTGACAGCTCTGGCTGATGTTGCAATGTCAAGGAATGCCTCTCATCAGCTCCTGGAGCACTGGGGCTCCATGCTCTCCTTGCTATGGAAAGAACCATCTGGCTTTTCAGATGCTGTAAGAGACGGTCTGAAGTTTCCCTCATTTGTCTCACGATCGTCACAAGGACAGAGACCGGGACCCTGAGGACCCTGACTGGAGCTCTGGCCTGGCTGCGGTGGATGCTCACCAAGGGATTGTTTGCAGGAGTGTTTGCAGTGCTGCCATGGTTGCTGCTTCGAGCAGGGGGCTGGCAAAGGGGCAGCTCACCCTATATGCTGGCACCTGCTTCATGACAATAGCCCATGAATTTCCCCACCTCTTGGCCAAATGAACTTTCTGGGGTAACTTTGCTGGTCCCCCATGGAAAATCCTTCATCTGCTTCACGACCACCATGATGGACGGAGATTGAAGCCCCCTCCCAAGGACTGAGACTGAGACCCCTATAACCCTAACATGGGGAGGGGTTGGCCTGATTGAAGTGACATGTTTGCCCAGGTGTGGTCATTGGACCAAGAAAACAATTGCTCTCACTCACTGCTGAGATTGACTTATCCTGTTTTGGAACATGGACTGTCTGTGCCCGTTTTTAATAAACTTATTCTTCATTGTCTTTTACCTGTTCCCCCCTCAGCAGAGGACTATAATAGACCCCTGAGTTAACCAAGACTTTGAGATTCTCCCTGACATGACAAGACAGATCTATTGGCTGGACCACATGAGGATTTAGTCTCTCTATTTGGTAGCTATATCCACCCCCTCTCTTTCTCTCTCTCTCTATCCTTTATCTCCTTTCTAAATCCTTCTATTGCATTTGCTGTGGGCACTCAATAAAAGGTGCATGTATTTGATTAATACTGAAATCCCCTTCGTGTTGTTTTTTCACTCTGAGATCAGTTAACGAACCATCACGACCCCCACTTGTATGAGCGGATTGTGACAGATGCCCATTGCCAAACTTGGTACTCTCCCTAAACAATTTCCTTAATGCAATGGTATCTTCCAGAAAAAAATGTGCCAGCTCTGGCTGGCCTTGGCCTCTGGTGGCCACCTCTCATCTGCCCCTGAAACACTGGGGCTCTGTTCCTTCATTCCTATGGAAAAGAACCAGATTTCATGTCCAAGGGCCATGGACAAAAATTAGCATTTGGCCTCCCAAATTCCATATATCCAAGGATTGCTCCCAGACAAAAGTAGCTAGGACAGACAGGTCAGGCTGGCCCTGTCGTCTGGTGATTGTCTTAGACTCTGAGCTGAATGTTTTCATTTGAAAACACCTTGGGGAGTGCCCAGAGATCTCCTAAGGAGGGGTTTTGAGGCGTCGGGCACATGAGCACTACATATGGACAAAGGAGCTCTGTGCTCTGTGCTGTTGTGGTGGTTTTGCATCACAGAAGTGATGTCCTAAGAGAAGCTGCTAGCAGTTTCATCCATGTCTGACAAAACACCAATGAGTAATCAGCTTTGAGAATTGACAATCTGTTAAACCATGAAGGAAACTGTACACACCTCTGTGAAGACACATGTTCAAGATGAGAAAGCCTGGGAGAGTCTCTTTCCCTTCTGGCTGGCACAGAGGTAACAAGGCCAGCCCAGCTCCCCATCTCAGCCAGGGTGGGCCATGTGGGTTCTCTGCTTGCTTTTTCTACTTCTCTTGGGCTCGGGATTGAAGGCACTTGAGATGACAGTACGTGTTCAGACTCAGGTGTTTATTGTTTCTTACCCATGTTACATTCTTAAGGCCGTGAGTTCTGCATCTTTCATTAGCAGGGCACAAAATGGCTAACTATCTCTTGTTACAAGGTCTTTTAAGGCTAAACTATCCAATTAAGAAAAGATACCCAAATTATTTTCCCTTTTAACCCAATAATTGATCATTTGAAGCCTGCAATGCAGACTTTTATGTCCAATTACAAAATACCACCCAAACCCATGAAGAAGAAGGAAGAAGAAGGTGAAGAAGAAGGAAGAAGGTAAAGAAGAACAACCTGTCTCAACCCTAAAATCTCCATCTGGCTTCATATTTATTATTATCTTCCAAAACCCCGAAGTCTTAAGATTTTTCTGTGATATTATACACTTCTAACCAACTACACACCCATAATCCCAATGCTATTGATCAATTTTGGAAGCCTTCTCCACAGCCTCATGTCAAATGCAGTGTTCTCTTGCAGGTCTGTGCCTTTCAGCACAGAAAGTTTAAATTTCTCAGCATCCAGGGTTCTAGCAGGGCTGGGCAGCTCCTGCCGTGGGGCCGGGCCCCTTCTCAGGGACCCCACCAGGCCCCATCAGCTGCCGGGCAGGGCAGGGGAGGCCGCGGGGCCGAGGCCGGGCCGGGCCATGGCTGCAGTTGGGAACATCTGGGCCCTGCTGAGCCCTGCCCCGCTGCCAGCCCGGGCCCAGCCAGGATCCGCCGGGCCCCAGGAGCAGCCCCGGGCCGGGCCGGCTCGGCCAAGATTCTGCCACCCTTGGGCTTCAGCCGCAAGCCCCGGGCAGGGGCAGGAGAAGCCATCGGCCCCCGGCCGTGCTGCTGCTGTGCTCTGGCCTGGCTGCTGAGATCCTGGCCCTGCCCCAGCGCGGCCCATCCTGACACAGCCCCAGCGCTGCCGCTGCAGAAACCTCCATCGTAAAACAGCTCCGGCCGCAAGCACCGAGCCCGGCCGGGGGCACGGAACCATCTGCAGGCCCCGGGTGAGATATGAACTCTTTCAGTGCTTCCAGCCTCCCTCCAGTGAGAGAAAAGGACAAAGTGCAGGCACACAGAGGAGCAACATGAAGACACCGAGGTCAGTGAAGGGGAAGTTGAGTCCCAGATGGGAGGGATGAGGAGATGCCTTGATCTTGGGGCTGAAATCCTCTTGTAAACCTATGGGGAAGGATGTAATTGATATATCAGACTCTCTTTTTCCCAATAACTAATTGAAAATATGGGGAGATGACCTGTTCAGCAAAAACCTCCATGCTAAAGTAGGCAAATGTTGAAGTAGCTGTGATCCCATGAGAAGTTTAAACAGAGAAAGAGAGAAGAGTAATGAGATCCTGTGCTATCAGGGAGAGAAGAAGAAGATCTCTGTTCTCAGAGATGAAGATGATTTCAGAAATAGATGAAGATATTCTTTGCTCTTGAACAGCTCATCTTTAAACTCATACCCCATAAGTTGACATGGCCCATAAAAACAGCTGTGGGAAAAGCTGTGAAAAATGGGAGTGACTTCACAATTGCAGATTTTCTGGGCAGCTGCTCTTCGTGGGAATTGAGAGCCACAAGAGAACATTTTTCTTATGGAGAAGTCTCCATAGCATGAAAGAGAGACTCCTCTCCCTAAGTGAACTGAAGAAAGACTGTTCTAGATGGTGTAAACTGACTGAAACTTTCCGGTTTTGTCTCCTTGCATTGTCAGTAAGAAAGAAAAGGTTGTAGGGAGAGGAGAAGTGTTCAGATTCTTATTACTCTTTCTTCTATTTACTGGTAATAAACTTTTCTATATACCCTTTTAAAATTTTGAGCCTACTTTGCTTTTTTCCTAATCCTATCTCACAGCAGGAAATGAGTAAATATATTCCAGTGAGTGCAATGGTAATTAGCCAACACTGATACCACTACACTAATAGATGCATTGGCTGAGAAATCTCAAATTAGCAAACCAAAATCACTCCAGATACAGCCCTGATAAACTGCATTAGAGCAGAGGGAAATGAAGGCAGAGCCATGGTTTGTCAGGACTTGCCGCATCCTGATGAGCCCTGTGGTGCATTTGGAGCTGAGCCCTTGAACCTCAGGGCCTGAGAGGAGATTGCACAAACCATTCCAGGAGTCAAAGTCAGAAGAAAACCCCAAAGTGTCTCAAAGCAGGAATGGGTCTCAGTGAGGTCCATGCCCAACACAGGCTCCTCATGGACTCCTTGGAGGAGAGAATTGGAGGCCAGGATGGCACAAAAACCTCTCAGAGTCTCAGTGTTGGAAGGAAATTCCAAACTACCTTAAAAAATGTGAGAAGCTCAAAGCATTACTGAGCACCACTGAGTGTCAGTACAAAGCTCTCCAGGGACTCATTAAAGCAGATAATTGGGGCCATGACTGCACAAACCTCTCACAGAGTCTGTATCAAAAGGGAAACACCAAGTACCTTCAAATAACTGGAGTACCTTAAAGCATTAATGAGCCCCACTGAGTGTTGTTACTGACAAAGCCTCTCCAGGGACTAATTACAGCAGATAATTGGAGGCCATGATTGCACAAACCTCTCAGAGATTCCAAGGCAAAAGCCAAAGCCAAAGTCCTTTGAAAAACCTGCAGTCCCTGCAGGGAGCATGAAGGAGCCCCCAGGGCCATTGCTGAGCAAGGCTCCCCAGGGACTCCTTGCAGCAGATCCTTGAGGCCACTGGGATGTGGGCTAGGGGGGGATGCTGAGGGCAGCAGAAGGGGCTGACAGAGCCCAGCCTGGCTGGGGCTGTGCCAGGAGGCCCCAGGGCCTCAGGACAAGGTGTCTCCTCCCAGCCTTTGCTGGCACAGACCCTGCTGTGCCCCAGGGCACCAAGACTTGGCTTCTCTTTGTCCCCACCTGTCATCACTGCCTGCAGTTCTCTGCTCTGCCTGGGGCCTGGGGACACTTGCTCACTCGTGTCTCTCACTGGGACCCATTAAAAGTCCAAGCAACTTTGGAGTTGGATTCTGCCTTGGAGTTCTGGACAGGTTTCTTCAGCTCCCTCTCAGGGACTGATGTTCAGGGCCTGAGCACAAAGCCCCAGAGGCTCATTAAAGTCCTTGTGCTGTGTCTGTGCTGCTGAGCTGGGCTGGGCTCCTGGCCCAGAGGCAGCTCCTGGTCACCAAGAAGAGCTTCAAAAGCACATTTCTCTGGATGAGCAGCTCTTGTGCCAGCCCAGCAGGGCTGGGGCACTGCCTGCAGCCAGCCTGGGCACAGCACAGAGGCACAGAGAGCTTCAATCAGTCAGGGCTGGGAAGGGGCTGAGAAGTGCCTGGGGCACAATCACTGGCAGCCCTTGGCACAGGAACCTCTGGCTGCAGGACAATGCAGCTGCAGCTCCTGGAGCTATCTCCTCAAGCTGGAACATGCCAATGCCTGCAGAGCCTGTGAGTACAACTCTGAGTATTTCTGGGGCAGGGGAGGTGAAATGTTCATGAAGCTCTGACATGCTCAAGGGTTCTGGTCAGTCATAGAATATTTCCAAGTCTAGGATTTTGATAAAATGTAAGAAATTTCTTAAGACTTTGTATTCAGTTTCCTACTATTGAAGAATAGTAGGGAGGTGGTGATAAATATTAAAGGATGATTATAAATTTTGACAGTTGCCTGTAATATCTGACCTGGTAAATTTTGCTTATGAATTATTATTTATGAAATTTTGAAAGTTCCCAAGACATCTGAACTGTTGCTTTTAGTGATCAATAGGTTCACAGGAGATCCCTAATGTGTTTTCAGCCCCTCTGCCCATGGACAGCACCAGCATCACCTTTGCTGGAGCCATCAGGCTCAGTCTGAGCTGTCCTTTCTCCAAGCTGCAAACAGAACCTGCCCCCCGCCAGTGCCCTGCAAACAGGCAGGGTCCTGTAGGGCCAAGGAGAGTGCACAGAGATTTGGGGTCTGTGGGTGCTGGCAGGGAGAGGGGAAATCTGCAGGAAGCAGAGAGAAGATCAGGCAATGAGAGAAAACAAAGCCCAGCAATGCTGTGGCAGGGAGAGTTTAGAGATGCCCACAGGATCCCCTGCAGTGCAGCCCCTCCCTCTGAACAAGCCCCCTCCCTCCTGTGCCCCAGCCAAGCCTCTGCCCTCAGGGCCGGGGCTCCAAGGCATGCAGCCCCTCCTGTGCAGGCAGAGCTGCAGCAGAGCCGTGGGGCAGCTCTGCAGCCCCGGGCCCAGTTCCCTCTGCAGAGCACAGGGCTGGGAGCAGCTGCCCGGCCCTGGGGGCTCTGGCAGGGGGCACAGCTGGCTCAGGGTGACGCTGTCCCCAGGGCCCGGCTCTGGGCAATGCTGTCAGTGCAGCCAGGGAAGGAGCTGCATCTCCCACAATCCAATGCCATCAGAAGGACACTTGGAAGTCTCCCTGAGATTTCAGTCCAAGCTGGGAGCTTCAATCCAGGGTGCAAACCTGTCCTAGAGCAGCTCTGAATTACGAGATTGATGGGGAAAGACAGAGGTGTTGTGACACTGAAAATGCTGCTGGGTTGGTGAAATGAGCAACGTGAGTCCTTGGCTACAAATGTGGATCTGGGCTGTGGTGGAAACATCTGCTCTAACTGTACCTGGGGAATTTTAAAGGGAAACATGGGGAGGTGATCACCCTCCAACTGACAAAAGTTAAAGCCCAGAGATATTCTGAGCAGGTCAGAATGACAGACAATGTCCACTAGCTCTCCACTTATCGCTTTGCCTCTCAGAACATGCTCTCTATTCCCTAAGGGCAGCAGAAATGCTGAGGGTTTCTGATATTCAAGTACACCAGCAGAGGTATGGGGAAGCTTTTAAAGAAAACACAAGAACTCTTAAAAATAGAAGTGTGTTTGTGTGTGTTCCAGGGTAGGTGTATTGGAAAAGGCTTTGGTTTTGTTTACAGGTATCTCCTCTAACTCTTCACTGTCCTTTTCTCCATGAACAGGTGCCCATGTGCAGCACCAGCAAATGTCCAACAGCAGCTCCATCAGGCACTTCCTCCTGCTGGCATTGGCAGACACGCGGCAGCTGCAGCTCCTGCACTTCTGCCTCTTGCTGGGCATCTCCCTGGCTGCCCTCCTGGGCAACGGCCTCATCATCAGCGCCGTAGCCTGCGGCCACCACCTGCACACGCCCATGTTCTTCTTCCTCCTCAACCTGGCCCTCGCTGACCTGGGCTCCATCTGTCCCCAAAGCCATGCACAATTCCCTCTGGGACACCAGCAACATCTCCTACACTGCATGTGCTGCACAGGTCTTTCTGGTTTTCTTCTTTTTTGGATCAGAGTATTTCCTCCTAACCGTGATGTGCTACGACCGCTACGTGTCCATCTGCAAACCCCTGCACTACGGGACCCTCCTGGGCAGCAGAGCTTGTGCCCACATGGCAGCAGCTGCCTGGGCCAGTGCCTTTCTCAATGCTCTCATGCACACAGCCAATACATTTTCCCTGCCCCTGTGCCATGGCAATGCCCTGGGCCAGTTCTTCTGTGAGGTGCCACAGATCCTCAAGCTATCCTGCTCAAATTCCTACCTCAGGGAACTTGGGCTCATTGTGGTTAGTCTTTTGTTTTCATTTGGCTGTTTTGTGTTCATAGTTTTCTCCTATGTGCAGATTTTCAGGGCTGTGCTGCGGATCCCCTCTGAGCAGGGACGGCACAAAGCCTTTTCCACATGCCTCCCTCACCTGGCTGTGGTCTCCCTCTTTGTCAGCACCTCATTTTTGACCTACCTGAAGCCCCCATCCATGTCCTCCCCATCCCTGGATCTGGCCCTGTCAGTTCTGTACTCAGTGGTACCTCCAGCCCTGAACCCCCTCATCTACAGCCTGAGGAACCAGGAGCTCAAGGCTGCAGTGTGGAGACTGATGACTGGATGGTTTCAGAAACAGTAAACTCCTAGGCAATTTCTACAAATCTCTTGCAATAAAAGTCATCTTTGATACTTCTTGTTGGTTTCCTTCTGGAGGTTCTGTTTCTTTGTGTTACTTTTTTTCATATTGTCTACAAAGAAATGTCATTTTTGAACCATTTCTCGTTTTGTTTCTCTCCACCTTCCCTGTGGCCACAGACTGTGTCAATGAGGGGCTGCACTCTTGGTGGCTTTAAAGGAACTAAAGGATGTCCCAGCAAAGTTTTCTGCAGAGATGCCCTTTTGTTGCCTTCTCTGGAGCTGCAGCAGCAATGTCTGTGTGCAGAGCTGGGGCAGATCAGTGCTGGCCCAGCAGCTGTGCCCAGCAGCAGCAGCAGCAGCACTTGGTGTTGCCGGTGCTGCTGCCGTGGCCCTGCCCCGCTGCCCTGGTGGCCCTGGTGTTGCTGCAGGGCCTGAGTGCTCTCGGGGCCGGGCACGGCCCTGGGGGTGGCAGTGCCGGGGCTGCAGCAGGGACAGGCCATGGGCACTGCTGGGGCAGCGCTGACGCCTCAGGCCAGGCCCTGGGGGCTCCAGGCTCCTTGCCCAGGCTCTCTCAAGAACATGGCCAGGCCAAGGCTCAGCACAGAAACCCCCGTCAGCAGCCCCAGGCTGGCCGTGGGCAGGCTGGGGGCAAACAGCATGGCTGGGGCTCTGCAAGGGCCCTGGGGCAGACGGGAAGGAGCAGCAGAGCAGGGGCTGATCCATGCCCAGTGCGCTGCACAGCCCAGGGCAGCGTCCCAGAGCGTCCTCATGCAGCTGCCAACAACATCCCCCCTCTGCAGCCCTGGCCTCTCCCCCAGCTCACACAGGTGCCCCACCCATGCAGGCACAGACACGGCAGCACTGCCTCAGCAGCCCCTGTTTGCATTGCACACAGCAGGGCCAGCACCCCCATGCTGTTGCTGTGGGGACATGAACCTGAGGGAGCACAAATGCCATCAGCCCCTGGGGCCAGCAAGGGCTGCGGGACACCAGGGAAACCACTCAGCTTTGTCCTGGCCTCTGCACTCAGCCAGAAAGTTTGTTCCCATCAGCTGGGAGTTTCCTGTGCCACTGCAGACGCTGTTGCTCAGAGCCAGGGCTGCCTGGCAGCCACCCCCAAACTGTCCTGACCATTTCCTTGGCTGCACCTTTGCTTTCTTTACTCTTCATGGAAGAAATTTCTTCCTGTTGCCCATCCCTATTCCCTCCCCTGCAAACAGCCCATCCCTATTTGCCCTTTCCTCTCTGGCCCTACTCCCCATTGTAGTTCCTGACTTGGCCCCATGGGAACGTCCCTTGGGCAGCAGGATCATCCTACAAGTGCTGCAGGAATTATCTGCAGGCTCCTGCAGTGCCTGCTGCTGCTCCCTTGCCAGAGGCACCCTAGGCCAGGGGGGCACATCTGGGCTGCTGTGTCTGGCTCTGGGGCTCCCTGTTCTGGGCAATGAGGTGGAGCTGCAGGACTGACAGGATGGGCTTTGGGGCTGCCAGGAGAAGCTGAGGGACCTGGGCTGCTGGAGCTTCTCAAGAGGAGGCCCAGGGCTCATCCTGCAAGTGCTCCAAGGGTGGTTTCAGAGAATCCCAGAATCAGCAAGGTTGGAAAAGACGTTGGAGATCATCAAGTCCAACCTGTGCCCTGACACTGCCTTGTCTCCCCCGAGCCTCCTCTACCCCAGGATAAACAACCCCAGCTCCCTCTGCTGCTCCTCACAGGACTTGTGCTCCAGACCCCTCCCCAGCCTTGTTGCCCTTCTCAGGACATGCTCCAGCCCCTCCAGGTCCTTCCTAAATTGGGGGGCCCAGAACTGGACACAGCACTCGAAGTGCTGCCCAACCAGTGCTGAGCACAGGGGAAGAATCCCTGCCCTGCTCCTGCTGGCCACACCATTCCTGATCCAGGCCAGGAGCCATTGGCCTTCTTGGCCACCTGGGCACACTGCTGCCTCATGTCCAGCCTGCTTTCCATCAGTCCCTGCAGGTCCCTTTCTGCCTGGCTGCTCTCCAGCCACTCTGTCCCCAGCCTGTAGTGCTGCAGGGGTTGTTGTGGCCAAAGTGCAGGACCTGGCATTTGGACTTGTTAAAACTAACCTTGTTGGATTTGGGCCCTGGATCCAGCCTGTCCAGGGCCCTGTGCAGAGCCCTCCTACGCTCCAGCAGATCCACATTCCCAGACAACTTGGTGTCACCAGGGTTCCATGAGGCCCCTGAATTTCCCAAAGGTCCCCGTGATTCCATGAGGCCTCCCAGTGTCACAATGTCCCTTTTGTTGCATGGGACCCCTTGGTGTCACAAAGTCCCTTGGATCCTTGGGTCCTGCAGTGTCACAATGGTCCCACGGTCCCCCAAGGTCCTGCAGTGTTATCAGGGACCCTTGGTTCCATGGGGCACCACAGTGTCACAATTGTTCCCTCAGTTCCAAGAGTCCTTGCAATGGAGCAATGGCCCCTTGATTCCTTTGCCCCCAGGCTCTCCCAAGGGTCTCCTTGGTTCCGCAGTGTCACAATGGCCCCTTGATTCCACAAGGCCCCGCAGTGTCACAGTGGCCTCTGTGGTTCCACCAGGACCCAGACTGTCACCATGGACTCCTGGCTTCCATTCAGCCCCACAGTGTCACCCATGGCCCCTTGGCTCTGTGCTGCCATGTCATACACAGTGTCACCATGGTCCTCTTAGTGCCACCAGGCCCTGCAGTGTCACAGTGGCCCCTTGCTTTCCCAGGGCCCTGCAGTGTCACAGTCATCAGAGAATCAGCCAGACTGGGAAAGACCTTGGAGAGCATCAGGTCCAACCTGGGACCCAACACCACCTTGTCACCCAGACCATGGCACTGAGTGCCACATCCAGTCTTTTCTTAAACACCTCCAGGGACAGTGACTCACCCACCTCCCTGGGCAGCCCATTCCAATGCCCAATCACCCTTTGTATGAAGAATATTTCCAATGTCCAGCCTAAATGTCCCCTGGTGCAGCTGAAGGCTGTGTCCTCTTTCCCTGTCGCTGCTCCCTGGGAAAAGAGTCCAAACCCCACCTGGCTGCCCCCTCCTGTCAGGGAGTTGTAGAGAATGATGAGGTCTCCCCTGAGCCTCTTCTTCTCCAGGATAAACAACCCCAGCTCCCTCAGCTGCTCCTCACAGGACTTGTGCTCCAGACCCCTCCCCAGCCTTGTTTTCCTTCTCTGGACATGCTCCAGCCCCTCCATGGCCTTCCTAAATTGGGGGGCCCAGAACTTGACACAGCACTTGAGGTGCTGTAGAACCAATGCCAAGCACAGGGGAAGAATCCCTGCCCTGCCCCTGCTGGCCACACCATTCCTGTTCCATTGGAATTCCAGGGGTTGGATGAGGGAAATTGTGCGGAGGGAGTGGGGACAAAGTGTTATTGATTGTCAGCCATGAAGGGTTTTGATTTTTTTTTACATCTGTTCAGACTGGATTATGAGGTGCTAGAGGTCAGTATCAATTGGACATTGCTCATACCAATGTACCAATAGGAAAAGAAAACTTAACATGACAAAACACTTCTCTCTGCATTGTTTTCAAGGCAGTGTATTCACTTAGAATACATGTCTGAAATCTGTCTAATTATTCACAGGATAAATAAAAGCATAGAATATTCCCTGTGGCTTTTGTTGTTCTGGAGTTTTTGCACAAATGTTTATGAGCTTTGCTCACTGAATTCCTGAATTGAAGAGCTCAAGAAAGAAGAGGCCTCTGGAGTAGTAAAACTCATCAGCAAACTCCAAGTGGCTGAGGATCCATGCCCATGAGAGCAGCAATGAACAGAAATGGGCACAGCTTTGTGGCTGCCCCAGCTTTGGCAGGGGCCCTGGGCCTGGAGCAGGAGCAGCTCTTGAGGGCCCCAAGGCCGGGGCTCTGGTGCTGCCCTGGGCAGATGGGATGGCAGCAGGGGCTGCAGAGCTCTCAGCACCTCAGCCCGAGGGGAGCAGGGCAACCAGGGAGCCTCCTTTGGCCTTGGCCAAGCACCTTCCCCCATGGCTGCGGCTGAGTCCTGTGGCAGCTGCAGCTGCTGCTGTGCCCTTGGCAGGGGCTGAGGCCGTGGGGCCAGTGGCCAGAGCAGCCTGGGCTGAGCAGAGCTGTGGGGCCAGAGCCCGCTGGGCTGGGCTGGGCTCAGAGAGGCCCTGTGTGCTGCCCAGAGCTCAGGGCAGTTTATCCAGCAGGGCAGCGCTGGTCTTGGTTTCGAAGATGGGAGGGTACACTCTGAGCACAGTGCCCGTGACACTGCTCTCTTCCTCCCGCATCCTCTTCATGAATTTGCCAACCATCTGTAGCAGAAGGGCAAGATACCAGGGATGTTGCATGGAGTGCTGCACACACCGTGCTGGGCTGAGCAGGGACAGCAGGCCCAGTGCAGCTGGGGATGGCTGCAGGTACCTGCGCTGTTGCGCAGAAGAGGCCACGGGTGCGTTCCTGCCCTTGTGCGCGCTGCACGGCTGCACCTGGCAAAGAGCAAGCGCAGCCAGAGCTGAGGGGCTGCGGGAGAGGCCGGAGAACACAAGACCAGCCCTGTGCTCCCCAGGCAGGGACAGCCCTGCTATGCCCCAGGGCATTGAGGCTGCACGGCTGTGGGGTGTCTGCCCCGGCCCCTGCTCTGTCCTGACCATGGGCATGTCCCCAGGGGATGGGACGGGATGGGATGGGATGGGATGGGATGGGATGGGATGGGATGGGATGGGATGGGATGGGATGGGATTGAATGGAATGGGAGGGGATGGGGCCAAGCTGGCTTCAGGCTCCACCCCTGTGGCCCACCTCTGCCACTCACCCTTCTGCAGTAGCTGGAACTGCTCTTCAGGCTGCTGTGCTGCAGCAGTTCCAGGGCCTTCTTTGTCCTCCTTCTCCCAGGCCAGCTGGGGCATGCTCGCAGGTCTGTGCTCTACGTCACTGCCTGGATTCATGGCTGCTTGTCGGAGAAGATGGCTGGGAAAAGGTCGGAGTCAGCAAGTGCTGCAGTTGTGCCTTGAAGGCACCTGCAAGAGTCAAGTCTTGGCAAGGCTACAGGACAGCAAGTCTTGCACTCTGGTCTTGAGGGCTGCAGCCACAAGGACAGGAGACTCCTCATCAAGGACCGTGCTCAGCCAACGCCATGGTCTGCCCTCAAGGGCACCTGCAGAAGAGAAGCCTTGGCAAGGCCAGAGGTCACCAAGTCCTGTGGTCTGGCCACGAGGTCACCTGCAGAAGTAACGCCTCAGGAAAGCTCCGGGTCAGCAAGGAACGAGGGCACTGTGCTCTGTCCTGTCCTGTCCCGTCACGTGCACCCAGCACTGTGGTGTGGCCACGTTGCTGCCAACACCTATGTCACCGCATGTCACAGAGGTCCCATTCCATGGCACGGTGACTTTGCAGCACTGTGTCACAAAGGGCCCTTGCACACCCTGCCACCTGCCATGGGGCCGCCCCCAGCTCCCCCAAAGTGGCCCAGGTTGGAAGGAATGCCTTGCCCCAAGTGTCTCAGACAGCCCGACAGGATCTTTAGGAACGGCTCAAACCATAAGCAAAGGCTGCCCTGCTCGGCAGGCTCAGGGCAGCAGGAGCCCCCGTGGCTGCTGACCCAGCCGTGGCGGGAAGGGCACGGGGCCTTCCACAGAAGCTGGCACGGCCTCCTCGGGACACGTCCTGCATGGTGGCCACGCTAAGCGCGGCTGTGTGACAGAGACAAGGAGCGTGTGAGCCAGGGCACAAATGCTGCTCTGAGCCCTGGGGCCCAGGGAGCCCTGATATCACCAGGTGTGGCAGAGTTCCTGTGCTTGGCCGCTCGGCTCCTGTCCCCTGCCAGCTGCAGAGAGCGGCAGGAGGGTACACTTGGTGCAGGCTCAGCCCCTTGGCCGGGCGCTCCGTGCGGCCAGCACTGGCCGCCCCTGCCTGCAAAGCCCTGCCAGGTGGCCAGCAGCCACTGGCGCCTGGCTCAGACAGGGGCAGCGGGGTAGCTGCTGCCCCGGGGAGCTGCGGTGCCGCCCCGCAGCTCCAGGCTCCTTGGGGCCTTGGGGCCACAGGAGCCTGGAGCAGAGCCCACGTGGCCCAGGGAAGGCAGCGCCATGTGGAGCGCAGGCTGGCGGCCCTGGATGCAGCGCTGGGCAGGAGCGCAGCTGCCAGCCGCACTCACTGAGCAGCACAGCCAGGGGGCTTCTGCAGCCTGAGGCTGGGGCTGGCAGGTCGTCCTTACCAGGCCCTCGCCGAACCTCCAGGTCTGATCCAGCCGCAGCATGTGTTGGAAATCCTTCCCGTGCAGCTGGCAGAGCTTTCAGGGAGCTGAGCTGGGCTCAGAGAGCCTGGCCCAGAAACCATCAGTGTCCATCTCAGCCTGGCTGAGCATGCAGGGGCAGGACTCAGGCCAGGCCTTGTGGGGCAGGGCCAGCGCCTGTGCAAGGCATTGCAAACAGGCAAGTGGCCCAGAGAGGAGGCTGCTCTGTGCCCTTGGTGGCATGGACAGAGCAGGGAGGGGGCCCAGGACATTTGTCAGCACCAGCCTCTGTGCTGAGCCCTTGGCAACCCTGGCTGCTGAGCCCAGCTTTGGCCTGGGCTGAGTTTGGCTGTGGCCCAGCTCCATCCTCCTGTGGGGCTCAGGGCCTGTTCCCGGCCATGGCCAGCCCTGCCTGCCTCTCTGCTGGCCCAGAGGCCGGCAGAGCCCGGGGCAGGGCTGTCTGTGCAGCCCCACAGGTGCCAGGGGCTCTGCAGGAGCTGGCAGAGGCTGCCCAGCAGGGAGGCCATGGGGCACAGAGCCCCAAGGCTGCCGTGGGCACCACGGCACAGGGGCCGTTCCCAGCCGCAATGCTCCTGGCCTGGGCTGGGCCTGCACAGGGGCTGGGCCACCATGGCTGGGCCAGCACAGGGCCACAAAGGGGCCACGCAGCCGCTCACGGGGCTGACAGCAAGGCCAGGCACACACAAGCAATTGCTGAGCATGGCCTGCGCTGGCCAGGCCTGACTGTGCCAAAGGCAGAGCTCAGCTGCCCTTGGGGGCTGCACCAACACTCCAGAGCTCAAAGAGCCTCCATGGCTGGGCTGGAGACCAAGGCTGCAGCAGGGAAATGCAGGGCTGCTGCGGGATGGGGAGGACATTGAATTTCAGCACACACCTCAGCTCTCTGATGATCCCGGCACCATGCTGGGCCCTGTTTCAGACTGGAGCAGAGCAGATGTTGATGGGACAGGATCCCTGTGGGGCTGTCAGGGACCTGCAGCTTGCAAGGTTCTCTGCTCTCCCTCAGGTGCTCTGGGAGAGATCCAATCCCAGCTGGGCACCTCAGGGCACAAGTGGCACTGCCTGTTCATGGGGACACAGCTGATGTCTGCCTGGAAAGGGGCACAGGTGTTAATACCTGTTAGTTTCATAAGATACAAGCAAATCTTTTTTATCTGGGACATTTGCGTCCTTTTAAGAAATGGCAATGTTTTCCCATCAGGAACAGGAATTTCCTGGATCTACCGGATTCTTCTAATAATGGCAGGAGAAGAAATACTGACCTTGCCCCTCTACTTGTGTCACCAATATTCAGCCTAATATTTCCTGTTGCTCTTCCTTCATGTCTTTGCTGCTCTCTTGTTTAAATGGCCATGTGTAAGGGCATCTCTTCACTAGGCTCTCTTGAACTTTATTCTTCCCATTCCTTCCAGATTTTCTCCTCCAGATGCTCTCTGGTCATTCAATTGCCTCTCAACTGACTGGTTTCATGCTTTGAGCTTCAGCGAGTTGCCCAGTCTTTCTGAAGTTCAAATAAATACCACACTAGTCAACATCTTAATTGTGTTTCTATCTATCACGGAATTACCTTTTCTTATGTCTTTGTCTAAAACTCTTCCTGTACAGAAATCTCTGGGGGATGGGGGATATGTCAGATGCCGCTGGGACATATCAGAGAGCTGAGGGAAGAGCTGTGATGGTTATTAAACTGTTCAAATGTTCAACTTGTGTTTGTTGGCAAGAAACCATTCTGTGCCTCTGAGTGTCACCAGGCCCTGAGCCCAAAGGACACAAACCTGATGAGTTGTGGCTCCCACTGCAGGGGCTGCACTTGGACCTTGGCTCTGCACAGGAGAGCTCTTCCTCCCCTTTCTCTCTTTTCCTCCCTCTGGGCATGGAGGCAGCTCCTGACTTCAGCCTGTGACTCGTGTGTGCAAAGAGCAAACCTGGGCAGAATTGGGGCAGGGAGGGTTTGGGGGGCCCTTGGGATCTGTGCTGGGCACAGAAGGTGTTTTCCATTGCTCTGAGACTGTCTGCTGTGCAAAGTGGATTTAATATCCAGCAGAGGAATGACTTTGGCATTTGATGGAGCTGTGCCTCCCCTTGGCTTTGCTGGCTGACAAGAAATGAACATCCCTCTGTGTCTCGGGCAGCTCCTTCTCCAAGGAAAGCAGGTGGGAGTTGGAGCCAAGGAGCTGAAAGCTGCAGGTGCAGCCTGGGCTGGAGGGAGCTCAGATTTGCACAAGGCTGCTCTGAGTGCCAGGGCTTGGATGGGGGAAATGGTGGGCTGGGGGTAGGGACAGGGTCTGATTGATTGTCAGCCATGAAGGGTCTTGATTTTCATATCCATTCAAACTGCATGAGGAGGTACTTGGATTCAGTGTCAATTGGAGACTACTTATATCAATTTATGATCAGGAAAAAAACCCTAAACAGGACCTAAAAAACCTTGCTTACTGTCTTTTTAAAAGAAACATATTCACTTTGGATATACTATTGAAATCTGTCTAATTAACCACAAATGATTTGAAAATTAAAATCAAATTATTCCCAGAGGCTTGACTTGTTCAGGTGTTCTGAATGTTCATGAGCCCTGGGACACTGAATTCCTGCACTGAAGAGCTGAAGGCTGAACAAGCCTCTGGAGCAGTGAAATTCAGCAGCAGCCTCCAAGTTGCTGAGGATGTCAGCAGCCCCCAGTGAGGCCATCCCTGCCCAGAGAGCGTGGGGGAATGGGCAGACAAGGAGAGCGTCCCTGGGGCTGGGGCAGCACAACTCAGAGGCACCAGCGGCTCCAGCTGGGCAATGGAGTGTGGAATGTGGCTGGGAAAGCCCTGCCTGGGCTGGGCCAAGCAGGACACACAAGCCCTGACCCCCATCCCCCAAACAACTCTCTCAAGGAGACATTTAAAAGGAATTTACAGTTGTTTGTGTCCTCTGAGTTGGATGTGCTGGAGAAATACGAACAAGGGATTGTCAGGAGCTCAAAGCAACAAAAAAGGAACTTTACTGGCAACTTTAGAAAATCAGAGAAACTTTGGCAAAAGGTTTATTACAACATTTAATCAACAAGAAACGCTTCTCGTAACATTAACTTTGCTCATTCAACTTCACAAACTCTAAGCCTGTTCCATTTTAAGTTACTCAAATTTTGCAAGAAGAGGGAATAAAAAAAGACAAATAAGATTTAGAGAAGCACACACAGAGCTTCCAACTCCTGGATTCCAGCGCTGTTTCGATGGAAATTCCAAGAGGAGGTAGGGTCAAGATGTGTGCTTGCCTTGTGGTCAGCCTTCAATACCCCTTGGTCTTCCTGGGCCCTTCCCCCAGGTGGGGCTTGGGCTCATTTGGTCCCTCAGGAGCTGGGCTGGGGGCTGCAGAGGTGGCTGTGGAGCATTGCCTGTGCTGTGCCAGGGACTGGCAGCCACTGCTGGGCTGGGATAGAGGCTCTGGGGGGATTGGGCTTCCAGGGCAGGGCAAGGCTGGACCTGCCCTTTCATACCCCATACATGAAATGTTTTGAGCCAACAATCTTCTCCAGTCTGTCACAACAGGGAATGTTGGAGGTGGAACCCAAATTTGGCCATGGGCATCTGGCCAAAAAGGACACTTCTTTTCCATAGGAAGGAAAGCATGGAGCCCCAGTGTTTCAGCAGCAGATGAGAAGACACCCTCATTATGCAATGGATAGGTGGATCCGTAAGGGAGCCCAGGAGGCCAAAGTAGCCCGACCTCTTCCATATTCCCTTAATTTTATGGTGCCCTATAGTGTCACAATGACACCTTGGTTTAATGAGGCCTTGCAGTGTCACAATGGTCTGCATGGTTCCCCAGGCCCCACAGTGTCATGGGACTCCTCTGTTCCATGAGCCCTGCAATGTCACAATGGACTTTTGGACCCTGGGGGTTTGCAGTGTCACAATGGTGTCCTTTGGCTCCACAGTGTCACAATGGACCATTAATGACAGGAGGCCCCTCTGTGTCACCCTGGACCTTTGGTTCCATGCAGCCCTGCAGTGCCACAATGAACCCTTGGTTCTATGGGGTTCTCCTGTGTCACCATGGCCCCTCGGTTCTATGCAGCTCTGCAGTGTCACAATGGTCTCCTTTGGCTCCACAGTGTCACAATGGACCACTGATGACACAAGGCCCTGCAATATAACCCTGGACCTTTGGTTCCATGCTGCCCTCCAGTGTCACAATGGCTCCTTGGTTCCATGAGGCTGTCAAGTGTCTAAATGATGTCTCCATTATTCCATGAGGCCTCGCAATGTCACCATGAACCTTTGGCTCCATGGGGTCTCGCAGTTTCACAATGGCCCCTTGGTTCCATGACACCCCAAAGTCTCATAATGGTCTCCACAGTTCCATGAGGCCCTGTGGTGTCACAATGGACCCTTGGTTTGATGGGGCCTCTCAGTGTCACAATGATCCCTACATTCCATGGAGCCACACAGCGTCAGTATGGTCCCCATGGTTCCATGAGGCCCAGCAATGTCACAGTGCTCTCCATGATTCCATGGGGCCCCACAGTGTCACCATGGTCCCTTGGTGTCACAGGGCCCCACAGTGTCACAATGGTCCCTTGGTTCCATGGGCCCTGTGCTGCTGCATTCCCCCCTCCCCTTCTCAGGCCGCCCTGCCAGCTGAGAAATGCTCCTTGGGCCTTGGCCTTGGCCAACAGCCCCTGGGCTCAGCTCCTCTGCAGCTCATCACAAACACTGTCTGCTCCAGGCACTGCTGCTGCCCAACCAGCTCCTGCTTTCTGGAGGAGCAGCCCTGGGAACTGGTTTTGTTCCCTCCGTGGCACAACATCCCTGTTCTCACCCTGCCAAAGAAAGCTGTTGGTGCCAAGTGTGGCCAGGATGAACCATTGCTGGGACTGAAGCCCCTCTCTTGGGGCCCTGCAAACAGCGCTCCAAAAGGAGCCCTTGGAGCTCTCCTGGGCCAGCGACTCCCTCTGAGTGGGGCCTCTCCCAGCCGGGAACTCTCCCGTTTGCTGCACTCGGGGATCCCCAACAACGACAGAGCCTGGGCCGATCCCCCCACTCCTCCAGGCTCAGCCCTTCACCCGCTGGGGAGATGCCAAAGGATGCACAGGGAGCATTTCCTGCCCTCAGGGGAATTTCTCCCAGGTGCCTTGCACTGACTCTTTGTGTCTGTGTGCACACAGGAGTGCCCGTGCTGGGGAAATGTGGCAGAAATGCTGCTCTCTGAGGGGTCTGAGAGCCTTGGATAGCTGAGTCAGTCAGATATCCAGATATCAGTAAGGTAAAGTCACAAGGTCTAAACTAAGTTAAATGCTCCTAAGAGTTGTTCTTTTACTAAGTTGTTATGTTTATGTTATTAGCTAAGTTAAATATTGTTAAGTGTTATTCCTCTGTTAAATTGCAAAGTCATAGGTTATAAGTTAGGTTAAATACTGTTAAGTGCTCTCTTTTTGCTAAATTGTGAAGTTGAAGGTATCAGTTAAGGTTGAGGTATAAGTTTAGTCCTGTTAAGTTTGAGCTCTGTTAACCTATTGGGCCGTATTCCTTTTATCCTTGCCCTCACTGTCCTTGTGTCACACACACACACAGAGGGACAGTTCTCAGTTCATTTCTGGTTTGACTGCCGGATTCTGTTTGGTTTTGTTGTTGCTTTGTTTTCTTGGTGTGCCTGAAGTGTCCACTCAGGAGCACAGTGACTCTTGCCAAGGAACTTTGTGGGGTCTTCCCTTAATATTCAATCTGGTTTTTGCTGCTCCCTTGCTGGGAATTTTTTCAGCGCACTCAAGGCCTCGTTGGTACCAGGGTGAAGGAGCCCTGGCCAAGGCTCTGGCCCTGGGGGACACAGGGACGCTGCCGGGGGGTCCCTGTGCCCCTGTGCCACCCCCAGGGCCCCGGCCCCCCGTCCCCGTGTCAGGCTCTGGGGTCGATCTCGTGGAACATCCTCTGGGGGAGGCTGCGGCGCCGGGGGCGGGGGGACCCGGGGGGACAGGGGACCCCGCTGTGCACGAGCAGGGTTGGACTGCTCTGGGGGGAACTGTGAGGGGGCCGGGGCAGAGTGACCTCCCCAGTGACCTCACACAGCCCCTGGGATGTCACACAGCCCCTGTGATGTCACACAGCTACTCTGTGATATCACAGAGCCAACTCTGAGATGCCAGCCTGTAATGTGATACAGCTGCTCTGTGATGTCACAGAAGTGTCTGTGATGTCACAAAGTCGCCCTATGATTTAACAGTCTGTACTATGATGTCACAGCCAGCTCTATTATGTTACTCAGTCACCCAGTGATGTCACAACCCACTCACTGATGCCCCAGATACACACTCTATGATGGCAGAATGTTCTCTATGACCTCATACCTTACTCTATGACATCACAGCCAGCTCTGTGCTGTCACAACCTCCTCAGTGATGTCACAAAACCCTCTCTCTAATGTCATACTGCAACTCTGTAATGTCACAGCACACACTTTGACCTCACCGCCCGCTCCATGGTGTCATACAGCCATGCCATGATCTCACAGCCTGCTCTGTGATATCACAGAATCCCCTCTATGATGCTGTAGCTGCTCAATGACCTCACACAAAGAACTCTGTGATGTCATAGCCCAATCTGTGACCTCACACAGCCCACTCTGTGCTGTCACACAGCCCCTTGCTGACATCACAGTTGCTCTGTGCCTCCATGACACAGCCCCAGAGGAGCTGCTGTGACACAGCCCCCTCTGGGACATGCCACAGCCCCTGCCAGTGCTGAGCCCCTGGGAGCTCTGTCTGTGCCCTGCTGGTGTCCCTGAGGGGCCCTGGCAGCGCCCCAGCCCTGCTGGGCTGTGCACAGGAGCTGCTCCTGGCCAGAGCTGTCTCTCTGCAGCTCTGCTGCCCTTGCCAGGAGCTGCCTCTGGGCCAGGAGCCCGGCCCAGCTCAGCAGCACAGACACAGCACAAGGACTGTAATGACCCTCTGGGGCTTTGGTGCTCTTTGTGTCTGCCATGGCCAAAGTGCTGCCCAAGTTGGCTCTGGCAGGGCTGTCTTGCAGCTGCTGCCCCTCCCTGTGCCCTGTGCAGCCCAGGCTGTCCTACGGTGTCCCTGCCCTGCGCCTCTGTCCCTGCAGGCTGTGGGCATCCCCCAGCTGCCCCACCTGGCTGGGCCCTTCGTTTGCTGACAGCTCTGCCTCCTGCCTGCCTCTGCCTGCCCACACAAAGCCTTGGGCTGCTCCAGGCTCCTGCTGGGGGATGTGCTGCACCACAGCCCTGCCCTGCCGGGGAAATTCCTTTCTCCTGGTTTCCAGTCTGGACCTCCCCAGGTGCCTTTGGAATTAATTCTTTTTTTCTCTGGCTGTTTTCTACTATGTCAAAAGGATCCACCATCTCTGAAACCACTCTTCAGTCCCTCCCAGGGCTCTCCTCTGACATCCTCAGTGTCCACCCCACTGAGCACAGAGCTCCTGTGTCCCTATAGAGTGGTCAAGTGCTTGAGGCCAAGAGTGCCTGGACAAGAGGGACAGTTCTTTTCTATAGGAAGGAAACCACAGAACCCTAGGGTTTGAAGGCAGATGAGAAGCAGTCACCAGAGGCCAAGGCCAGCGAGACCTGTCTGTCCTTGCAGCTTTTGTCTGAAAGCAGCCTTTGGATATATGGGGAGTTTTGGGTGTGGAATTCCATTTCAGCCACGGGTTCCTGGACTGGAATGACAGTTCTCCATAGGAAGGAAAGGAGAGAGCCCCAGTGTTCCAAAGGCTGATTAGAGGCAGCCCCAAGGAGGCCAAGGCAGCCAGATCTGTTGTCAGGGAAGAATCCTTGGAGAGACAGAATTTGGGAGGTCAAACCCCACTTTTGTCTATTGGGCTCTGGACAAGAAGGACAGTTCTTTTCCACAGGAAGGAAAGTGCAGAACCCCAGTGCTTCAAAGGGAGATGAGAGCTGGCCCTTAGGAAGCCGAGGGACCCTAGATAGTCCTGGAAGCTTTTGCTTGGAGCTGTCCTTGGATTTAAGGAATTCTGGAGGTGAATTTTCAGTTTTGGCCATGGATGCCTGGACTTGAAAGATGTTTTTTTCCATGAGAAGAAAAGCACCGGCCCCCGGTGTTTTGAAGGCAGATGAGAGGTGGCCCCCAAGAGGCCAAGGCCAGCCAGAGCTGTCTGTCCTGGCAGGTTTCATATGGGAATAATCCTTGGATATAATCAAATTTGGAGGAGGAATCCCAATTTCGGCCATGAACCCCTAGAGGAGAAGGACAGTTCTTTCCCACAGGAAGGAAAGCACAGAACTCCAGGGTTTCAGGGGCTGATGAGAAGCAACCCTCAATATGCCAAGGTCAGCTGGACCAGTCAGGCAGCCCCCAGGAGGCCCAGCCAGCCAGACCTGTTCCATGTTCTTGGATCCTTGGGGCCCTGCAGCATCACAATGGCCCCTTGGTTCCATGAGGCTCTGTAGGATCACAACAGATCTTTGTTTCCATGAGGCCCAGTGATATAACAATGGTCTCCTTGGCTCCACAGTGGCACAATGGCCCCTTCCTTCCATGAGGCCTTGCAGTGTCAAAACGGTTTCCTTGTTCCCATGGGACTGTGCAATGCCACAATGGCCCATTGGTTCCACAAGATCGCAGAGTCTCAAAATGGCCCCTGGGTTCTACTGGGTTCCCTAGGATCACAATGGCCCCTTGGTTCCACCAGGCCTGGATGTGTAACACTGGCCCCTTGCTTCCATGGGGACCCACAGTGTCACAATGGTCCCTTGCTTCCATGAAACCTTGCAGTGTCACAGTGGCTGCCTTGGTTCTATGAGGCCCTGTGGTGTTACAATGGCCCCTTGGTTCCATGGGGACTCAGAGTGCCAGAATGGTCTCATTGGCTCCATGAAGCCCCTCAGTGTCACAATGGTCTCTTTTGGTTCCACAGTATCACAATGGCACCTTGGTTCTGTAAAGCCCTGAAGTAAAGAATGGCCCCTTGGTTCCATTGGGCTCCTCACTGCCACACGAGTTCTCAGTTCCACGGAGCCCTGCAGTGTCACAGTGCTCTCCTTGGTTCCATGGTGCCACACAGGGTCACAAGGGCCCCTCAGCTCTACAAGACCCATAGTGTCACAATGGCCTCTTGCTCCCATGAGGCCGTGCCATGTCACAATGGTCTCATTTGTTCCACGAGGCCCTGCAGCTCCACAATGTCCCTTGAAGTGTCACAATAGTCTCAGCAGGTTCCCCGACTGGTTCACAATGGCCTCCTTGGTTCCATGATGCCCCATAGTGTAACAATGGTATCCTTGGTTTCACAGTTAGAATGGTCCCATGGTCTCATGGAGCCCCAATGCCCCTTGTGGAGCCCCACAGCCCCTTGTGGAGCCCCACAGGGTCACTGTGATCCCCTTGATTCCATGAGGCCCTGCTGTGCTACAATGGCTCCTTGGTTCCATGAGGCCCTGTGGTGTCACAATGGCCCCTTGGTTCCAGTGGGTCCCTAAATGTCATATCAGTCTCCTTGGTTCTATGAGGCCCCACAGTGTCACAATGGACTTTTTGTTCCATGAGCTTCTGTACTGCCAAAACCAGACAACAACAGTGTCCTTGGTTCCATGGTGTCACACTAGACCTTGGTTCCATGGGTACTCACAGTGTCAGAAGGGGCTCCTTGGTTCCATGAGGCCCTGCAGAGCCCCGTGATTCAACGAGGCCTCAAAGTGTCATCATGGCCTCCAGGATGTCATGAGGCCCTGCAGTGTCATAATGGAACTTTGGTTCCAGGTGTTCCAGCACTGTTCCACGAATCCTTAGTTCCATGGGGCCCTGTAGTGTCACAATGGACTCCTTGGTGCCACACAGTGTGACAACTGCCCCTTGGCCTGCCAACGCTCCATGGTACCACAATGATTCCTTGCTTCCAAGAGGCCTTGTAGTGTCACAATGGCCCCTTGTTTCAATGAGGCCTTTGGTGTCACCATGGTCTCCATGATTCCATAAGGCCTCGCAGTGTCACAACAGACCATTGGTTTCATGGAGCCCCGCAGTGTCACTGTGGTCCCCTTGGCTCCACAAGGCCCTGCTGTGTCACAATGGACCTTTGGTTCCATGATGCCCCAGAGTGTCACAATGGTATCCTTGGTTCCTTGGACCCTTCATCCCATGGAGACCCCCAAGGTTCACTGTAGTCCCCTTGATTCCTTGAGGCCGTGCCATTCTATAATGGTCCTTTGGTTCCAGTGGGTCCCAAAGTGTCAGAACAGTCTCCATTGTTCCATGAGGCCCCACAAAGTCACTGTGGTCCCCTTGGTTCCACCGGCCCCACAGTGTAAAAATGAACTCTCGGTTCCATGAGGTTTCTCAATCCCAATGGCCTCCTTGGATCTGCAGTGTCACAGTAGCCCCTTGGCTCCATGTGGCCACGCTGTGTCACAATGGCTTATGATTCCATGAGGCCACAGAGTTTAACAAGGGACCCTTGGTTCCATAAGGCCTTGCTGTGTCACAATGGACTTCTGGTTCCATGAGCTTTCACACTGCCCACAGCAGTCTCCTTGGTTCTGCAGGGTCACCATGGACCATTTGTTCCATGAGGTTCCATAGCAGAACACGGTCACCTTGGTTCCGTGAGGTTCTGCAGTGTCACAATGGGCCCATGGTTCCACCAGGCCTTGCTGTGTCGGAATGGCCCCATGGTTCCCAGAGGTTTTTCAGTGTCACAATGGTCTCCTTGAATCTGCAGTTTCACAATGGGCCATTTTTTCAATGTGGCCCCAATGTGCCAAAATGGATTTTGGTTCCATGGGGTTCCATGGTGTCACAATGGACCCTTTATTCCATGGGTTTGCTCAGTGTCACAGCTGAATCCTTGGTTCTGTGAGGCCTCGCCACAATCAAAGCCAAAATATCAGAATAGGACTCATTAACACTAAATTGCTGTTTAAGAGGGTATCATTTATTCAGGCCTGAGATCTAGTTTGGGATAACTCCTAACTCTATGTGGACATGTAATTCTACCAGCGTCACTAAATGTGTATTACAATTAACCCATTACCATAAAATCCACCCCAAGTTCCCAGTTTCAGTCCTTCTTTTTTCTGCCATTACATTCTTGAGCCAGATGTTTTCTTGTCGTCCAACCATCCTTGCTGGGAAAGCAGCCCCTGCATGGCTTGTTCCTGTGCTGAAAACTCACAGGCACAGTAAAAATTGAATGAATCCTTTTGGTATCAGCCCAAGGCTTTGTGTGGGCAGGCAGAGGCAGGCAGGAGGCAGAGCTGTCAGCAAAGGAAGGGGCCAGCCAGGTGGGGCAGCCGGGGGATGCCCACAGCCTGCAGGGACAGAGGCGCAGGGCAGGGACACCGTAGGACAGCCTGGGCTGCACAGGGCACAGGGATGGGCATCAGCTGCAAGACAGCCCTGACAGAGCCAACTTGGGCAGCACTTTGGCCATGGCAGACACAAAGAGCACCAAAGCTCCAGAGGGTCATTACAGTCCTTGTGCTGTGCCTGTGCTGCTGAGCTGGGCCGGGCTCCTGGCCCAGAGGCAGCTCCTGGCAAGGGCAGCAGAGCTGCAGAGAGACAGCTCTGGCCAGGAGCAGCTCCTGTGCACAGCCCAGCAGGGCTGGGGCACTGCCAGGGCCCCTCAGGGACACCAGCAGGGCACAGACAGAGCTCCCAGGGGCTCAGCACTGGCAGGGGCTGTGGCATGTCCCAGAGGGGGCTGTGTCACAGCAACTCCTCTGTGCCTGTGTCATGGAGGCACAGAGCAGCTGTGATTTCAGCAAGGGGCTGTGTGACAGCACAGAAAGGGCTGTGTGAGGCCACATACTGGGCTATGACATGACAGAGTTTGTTGTGTGAGGTCACTGAGAAGCTATGGCATCATAGAGGGGAATCTGTGACATCACAGATCAGGCTGTGACATCATGGCATGGGTGTATGACGTCATAGCGCAGGCATTGAGGTCAAAGTGTGTGCTGTGACATTACAGAGTGGCAGTATGACATTAGAGAGAGGGTTTTGTGACATCACTGAGGGGATTGTGACATCACACAACTGTCTGTGACATCATAGTGTGAGGCCATAGGGCAGATCTTGCCATCATAGTGGGTGGCTCTATGACATGAGGGAGTGGGTTGTGACATCACTGGGTGGCTGTGTAACATCATAGAGCTGGCTATGACATCACAGAAAAACTGTGACATTGCAGTGTGACTCTTTGACATCAGAGTCTTCTGTGACATCACAGAGCAGCTGTGTAACATCACAGGGGACTGTGTGACATCATCGGAGGCAAGGTGACATCACAGGGGCTGTGTGACATCACAGAGGCTGTGTGAGGTCCCTGGGGAGGTCACTCTGCCCCGGCCCCCTCACAGTTCCCCCCAGAGCAGTCCAACCCTGCTCGTGCACAGCGGGGTCCCCTGTCCCCCCAGGTCCCCCCGCCCCCGGCACCGCAGCCTCCCCCAGAGGATGTTCCACGAGATCGACCCCAGAGCCTGACACGGGGACGGGGGGCCGGGGCCCTGGGGGTGGCACAGGGGGACAGGGACCCCCCGGCAGCGTCCCTGTGTCCCCCAGGGCCAGAGCCTGGGCCAGGGCTCCTTCACCCTGGTACCAACGAGGCCTTGAGAGCACTGAAAAAATCCCCAGCAAGGGATCAGCAAAAACCAGATTTAATTTTAAGCAACAGCGGCACAAAATTCCTTGGCAAGAGTCACTCTGCTCCTGACTGGACACTTCAGGTACACCAAGGAAACGAAGCAACAACAAAACCAAACAGAATCCAGGCAATCAAACCAGAAATAAGCCATGTGTGTGCGTGACAGAAGGAGAGTGAGGGCAAGGATAAAAGGAATACAGCCCAAAAGCTTAACAGAGGTCAAAACTAACAGGACTTAAGTTACACCTTAAACTTAACTGATATGTTTATCTTCAAAATTTAGCAAAAGAACAGCACTAAACAGTAACAACCTAACATAAAACCTATGACTTAGCAATTTAACAGAGGAATATTAATTAACAATACTCAACTTAACTTATTACTTAGATTAAACATAACAATATAGCAAAAGAACAACTCTTAGGAGCATTTAACTTAGCTTAGACCTTCTGATTTAGCCTGACCTACAGGCCTGATTGACTCAGCTATCCAAGGCACTCAAACCCCTCAGAGAGCAGCATTTCTGCCACATTTCCCCAGCTCAGGCACTCCTGTGTGCACACAGACACAAAGAGTCAGTGCAAGGCACCTGTGAGAAATTCCCCTGAAGGCAGGAAACTCTCCCTGTGGATCCTTTGGCATCTCCCCAGCGGGTGAAGGGTTGAGCCTGGAGGAGTGGGGGGATCGGCCCAGGCTCTGTCGTTGTTGGGGATCCCCGAGTGCAGCAAACGGGAGAGTTCCCGGCTGGGAGAGGCCCCACTCAGAGGGAGTCGCTGGCCCAGGAGAGCTCCAAGGGCTCCTTTTGGAGCGCTGTTTGCAGGGCCCCAAGAGAGGGGCTTCAGTCCCAGCAATGGTTCATCCTGGCCGCACTGGGCACCAACAGCTTTCTTTGGCAGGGTGAGAACAGGGATGCTGTGCCACTGAGGGAACAAAACCAGTTCCCAGGGCTGCTGCTACAGAAAGCAGGAGCTGGTTGGGCAGCAGCAGTGCCTGGAGCAGACAGTGTTTGTGATGAGCTGCAGAGGAGCTGAGCCCAGGGGCTGTTGGCCAAGGCCGAGCCCCAAGGAGCATTTCTCAGCTGGCAGGGCGGCCTGAGAAGGGGAGGGGGGAATGCAGCAGCACAGGGCCCATGGAACCAAGGGATCATTGTGACACTGTGGGGCCTTGTGACACCAAGGCAGCATTGTGACACTGTGGGGCCCTGTGAGACCAAGAGGCCTTTGTGACACTGTGGGGCCCTGTGAGACCAAGAGGCCTTTGTGACAATGCAGGGCTGCATGGAACCAAAGGCCCATTGTGACATTGCAGGGCCTGATGTCATCAATGGTCCATTGTGACACTGTGGAGCCAAAGGAGACCATTGTGACACTGCAAATCCCCAGGGTCCAAAGGTCCATTGTGACATTGCAGGGCTCAGGGAATTGAGGAGTCATGTGACACCATGGGGCCTGGGGAACTACTGAGACCATTGTGACACTGCAAGGCCCCATAGAATTGTTGGGACCATTGTGACACTGCAGGGCCTTCTGGAACCTAGGGGCCATTGTGACCCTGTGGGACTCCATGGAAACAAGTCACCATTAGGGCACTGTGGGGCATCATGGATCCAAGGCATCATTGTGACACTATGGTGTCCCAGTCTCTCTGCAAGCCTCTCAAGTCCCTGGGCCTTACCCGGGTCGGCAGAGAGTGGGGGGGGTGACCCCACCACGGCCGACTGCGGGGAGACACTCTCTGTGCCCCGAGGGTGCTGAGGGCACTCAGGCTGGTTGCCTTCGCTGCAGCAGAGACGACCGAGACGTCGGTGGAAGAGAAAGGGGCCGACTCCCAGCAGGGGATATTCCAAGGTTTTATTAAGGAGTCCCGAGGGAGCTCCTATACCCCAGGGGTCTCCTGCCGAGAGCGCTGGGGGATGTCCGGAGCTCACATTTAAAGGGGGGAGGAAACTAACATAGATAAAATCCTACTGACCAATAGGTATCTCTGGGGGATGGGTGCTGGGGGGATAGACATACAAAACAGCGTATGGGGCAGGACTTGGGGGGTTGACCCTTGGCCCCTGGCTAATCACTCGACAACTTGGACCGAAACTTCTAGGTAAGGGGCTGGGATGTCGAGGTGACTGACAGAGAGCCAGGGTGGGGGTTTTGGAGATGTTATCCCAGGAAAGGGATAACACAAGTAGAGGGAAAAGGAGGGGGGGGGGGTACAGTCTGGGATAAGCCATTTGGGAAAAACATGGGAATACAAAACAAACTACTTCAAAGTATTACAAAATATAAGAACGCACTACAACATCTCCCTCTTTTCGTTTAAATAAAAAAGGAAGAGGCACCTAAACATTAAATTTCAGCTCGGAGTGCTATCAAGCATCAGCAAACCAAGGCTGTTTGGTAAATTCTGCAGAGGTTTCTGTCTCTTCCTCAGAAGAGGTGGGAACAGTCACCTGATTGACCTCTAAAGGGGAAATAGCTTTCGAGATCAGTTTGGTCACAATGCTCTTGATGATCCCAAAACTGATCAAAATAACAAGAAGAACAAGCAAAACTAAAAATAGAGATTTCAAAATGGATTTGACCCAGCCCGAGAGTCCCCATCCCTGAAAGAGTCCATCCATCCAGTCCGCTGTTTCTTGCTTGATGTCTTGGACCATTTGTTGCATCATTCCGATGATTTTGTGGACATTTTCAGCTTTGGATGACAGATTCAGGCAACAGAGACCTTCAAACTCCTCAAAACGATGATTATGTAGCAAGAGGAGAAAATCAATTGCAGCCCGATTTTGTAGGGTGGCTTGCCTTGTTGTTTCATCGTCTGCCAGGAGGTCTGAAAGTGCAGCTGATGTAATATTGGCCTGTTTAGCAACCCAACACTCTAGATGTGATAATTCACCTAGAGCTTTGGCTGCAGACACCCATGGCAAAAACACGGTGATCGCAACTCCTTTTGGTTTGGACCAATGTACAATTTCAGAATCGCAATTTGGGTCCAGATTCCTTAAATTTCTCTTTTTGCGGGCCGAATTGCGGGTGTTGGTTTTGGTTCGCCAATCCATGATTTGGGTTTTGTTGGGTGTAAACAGGCTCAGCTTTCCAATGGTGCATGGACCTCCGATTAGACGAGAGGGGATGCCTGCCCATGCCCTGTCCCCGCAAATGAGGAAAAACCCCTTAGGAAGGGCACGGGGCTTATTATCAGGGGTAGAAGGTATTCCTACTTGGGAAATTTTCTTACACCAAATTTTTGCTGTATAATTCACTTTAAACTGTTTGACTTCATGGTACAAATCTACTTGATCTTTTGGTGTAAACGTAAACTGAACACAATAGAATGCCTTGGCAGAACCAAGGAGTTCAAATTCTTGGGGTTCTTTTTCTGCTACTGCTTGTCTATCAATTAATTTTGACCAAGGGGATAACGGATTATATACTGGGGGAAGGGGAGCAGCTAATGTTGGCGGAAATTCATCATATTTAGATGGGATCCCCACAAGGCAAGTGGACATCGGGTCAGACACAGAAGAGGCTGACAGGCAAATGTGGTCTTGGTTGAGGACTCTGGCGAGGGTGGTCCACACATTTGCCTGGGGTTGTGGAACGATCCACATCTGACCTGGATGGACGGCTGTCAACAGAAGCAATGGAAGGATGGGGCTCATTCTGATGACACCAGGGCTGAGTTCAGATCAAAGGAAAACACTAAAACTGAAAATAAAAAATGTTAGGGATGAGGTCCAGGTAACAACAATTTAAAGAGTCTGACGGCGCTTCCTCCTCCAGCAGGCACTGGCTACCTGTGTTGCAGCTTTGTCCTTTGACACCTTAGGAATGTACGGTCTCACCCACCTGGAGGGGATCCATCTCAAGCCTGAGGGAGTGGATACGCACGCATATCCCCTACCCCAGACTACGAGCTCATGGGGCCCCTCTGTTTTCCAAGTTTCAGGGTCCTTTATGAGGACTGGTGGACGGACTTTTAGTTTGTGCTGACTGTTCTCGTTAAAATGTCTTACAATAGGTGGGTTAAGGTTTTCATAGGTACAGTTCAAAAAATTCAGTGTGAACAGCGCTTTGGACAGCTGGATTTGAGGGGTCTCCGTTTTCATCACTTCACGTTGTCGGTGAAGAACCTTTTTTAGGTTCTGATGGGCTCTCTCCACCACAGCTTGGCCTGTCGGGGAATAGGGGATGCCTGTTTTGTGTTCTATTCCCCATTGCTGCAGGAAGCTCCGAAGGTCTTTGGACTTGTACGCTGGGCCATTGTCTGTTTTGATGACCTTAGGGATTCCTAATGTGGAAAAGGCTTGCATGAAATGCTTCTTTACCTCACTGGCTTTCTCCCTTGTGTGGGCAGAAGCATAGATGGCACCAGAAAAGGTATCCACGGAGACGTGGACATATTTAAATCTGCCAAATGATGGGATGTGGGTTACATCTGTCTGCCACACTTCGCAGCTCTGCAAGCCCCTAGGGTTTGCACCTGCACTTAAGGTAGGTAGTGACTGATTTTGACAAGAAGGGCACGTGGCTACGATGGCCTGGGCTTGTTTGTGCTTCAGGTGGAATTGCCGAACCAAGGCAGGTGCATTCTGATGAAAAAATTGATGACTGATCTTTGCTTGTTGGAATACATCTGGGAGCGGGGCCATCTTGGCTGTAGCCGCAAGGGCATCAGCTTTCCGGTTACCTTCTGCAATGAACCCCGGCAGGTCTGTGTGTGACCTAACATGCATCACATAAAAGGGGTGTTCTCGGCAAGAAATTATTCTTACTAACTTAGAAAGTAATTCATATAAAGGAATGTTGGAAACTTCTTGCAACACAGCATTCTCTGCCCTAGACACTACACCTGCAACATAAGCTGAATCAGTAACTACATTTAAAGGCTCGGGAAACTTCTCAAAAGCTCTGACTACAGCGGCCAACTCAGCAATTTGGGGTGATCCTTCCACCTTGGCAATATCTGCTTCCCACTGTTGAGTTTGGGGATCTTTCCAAGTTACCACTGACTTGTGAGATGCACCAGACGCGTCAGTAAAAACTGTCAGTGCTTTTAGAGGTGTCCTGCTCTGAATACTTGTCAGTGATAATGAAAACTGAACATCTGAATTGAAAATTTTGTGGGCCGGTCTGTGAATCGAAATTTGGCCTGTGTAGCTATCTAGCGCTAATTGCAAGGCTTCATTCTCTTGATAAAATTGCTCTAGCATTGCTTGAGACAGATGGCCTGATTTCAGGTTTAAGGAAATGTAAATGCAGTCAAAGTCACACCCTGCCAATTCTCTGATCCGAATCCTTGCTTTCCGGATCAGTTCTGCCATCAGCTCCTGTGGCATTGTCATCCTTTTTGACCTGTTGTGACTGAGAAAGACCGCCTCTATAATTAAGAGGGGATCTTTCTTGACCTGGTCACCTTTCCTTGCCTGGACAGTTTCCCACTGAAAAATCATCCCATGGAGGTGTGGCAACTTGCCTAAGATGATAAATTTGAAGGGGAGACCCTGCTGGCACCTGTGGGCCTGTCTAGTAGACATGATTTCCTGAACTTTCTCCAGTGCAGTTCTCGCTTCCTGGGTGAGGGTCCTAGGAGCACTAAGGTCATCTCCCCCTTTTAACAAATTGAAAAGGGGGGCTAGGTCTTCGGTGGAAATGCCTAGCCAAGGTCTCACCCAATTTAAGGATCCACAAAGTTGATGGAGATCCGCTAAGGTTTTGATATCATGTTTGATAGTCAATTTTTGCGGCACAATGGTCCGCTTTCCAATTTCAAGGCCCAGGTACTTCCAAGGTGGCATCTTTTGAATCTTTTCTTCTTGGAGCTCGAACCCTGCAGCAACCAATGCATTGATTGTCAGGTCAAGTGTGTGAGTAAGCATGTCATCACTTGGGGCACACACCAGGATGTCATCCATGTAGTGCAGGATGATGGAATCTCCTGCAGCTTCACGGACTGGAGACAACAAGGAAGAAACATACCGCTGGCAAATCACAGGACTGACTTTCAGACCCTGAGGGAGGACCGTCCAGTGGTATCTCTTCATTGGGGCCTCCAGGTTAATGGTGGGAACCGAAAAGGCAAAACGCGGAGCATCGTCAGGATGTAGGGGAATGTGAAAAAAACAATCTTTGATGTCAATTACAGCTAAAGACCAATTTTGTGAAAGCATGCTTGGTGAGGGCATCCCTGGTTGTAGGGAGCCCATGTCCTCAATAACGTTGTTAATTTGACGGAGATCATGGAGAAGCCGCCACTTGTCTTTGTTTGGTTTTTTAATGACAAAGACAGGCGAATTCCACGGCGACGTGGTCTCCACAATGTGACCTTTTTCTAACTGCTCTTGTACAAGCTCTTCAAGTGCCTTTAATTTGGTTTTACTGAGCGGCCACTGAACTACCCGTATTGGAGTATCAGTTTTCCAAATCAATTTTTGGGCATGGCGCACTTCAGCGACCGCTCCCCGAAAAACCTGCGGGTTTTCTGGGATGTCAATTGTGGTTCCCCATTGAACCATTAAATCTCTGCCCCAGAGGGGCTCTGTGTAATCTAAAACAAACGGGCGAATGGAAGCTATTTTGCCATTAGGTCCTTCAATTTGAACAACGTTTTTTGACTGTCTTGCCAATTTAATTCCCCCTACACCTTGCACGTGTCCTGCTATGTTTTGCAATTCCCAGTGTGATGGCCACTCTTTAGATGGAATGATCGTGACATCTGCTCCGGTATCTAAAAGTCCTTGTATAGATTTGTACTCACCACCACGGTGCAACCCACATGATAGCTTGGGTTTTTCTTTTCCCAATACCTGAGTCCAGCAGACATTGGGATGGAGTTTACCTCTGAGGGTGTCTGCTTGCTCCTGGTCCCATGGAGGCTCAGGCACTGGGATTGCTTGGGCTATGATTTGGCCTTTGGGCAAGTACACGGGTGGGTGAGTACAGTGGAGCCATATGACAAATTGTTTCGGGTCTGATGATATGAGACCCGGAGGAATATTAATTTCTTGGGGTGTGTGTTTTGTGTCCCCAAGGACGACATACTTACTGTGACGTTTCTGGCAAAGCTGTGTCCAAGTACCTGGTTGTTCAGGGTTAACAGATATGAAATGCCAGTTAGTGTCCTTGAGATGGAGAGGCTCTGTCAACGCCAACCTGTAAGGGTTATGGGGAGAATCGGTAGTTAGAATTGGTCTGGGATTGTTCCAATCAAATGAATGTTCTGTTTTGTTCAAAGCCAGTGCCTCGCTTGGCACAGATACATCTTTTACACTAGATTTCTTTTCCCTCCCCTGTACTTGATTTGAGCCCACCCTATTTTTGTCATAGCGCTGGGGAAAGGAGCGCTCTTTACTCAGTTTTTTGAGAGATGGTCCTTTGGGGAATTCTGGTTTTTAAGCTTATTGTATTTAAAATCTAAAAACTGCTTTTTCAGAGGGCAGTCAGGCATCCAATGCCCTAACTTCCCACAAAGGTGGCAAGGTCTATTAGAGTTGGAGATTCTCTCTTGTGGCATCGTGACGTGCTGGAGCTGGCTGGTAAATGGTGGCTCAGGGCCTTCCACTGCAGCAATCCTTCTCTGTGGTTTTGGTCTCTCGTCTTGGTCAGCGAGGGTGATGGTAACTTTCTTCTCACACACTTCAAGCATGGCCTGCAGCGTAGGCGTTAGGTCAAGAGGCAGGCTGAGAATAGCAGCTTTGCACTTCTCATTGGCATTCTCTTTAGCAATCTCGGTGAGGATTTCCATCCTGGCTCCTTCATTCTGAACTTGCAATTCAACAGCTTTTCTCAACCTTTCCACAAAACTCAAAAAGGACTCAGATGGAGATTGTGTTATTTTCAAATAATTTTCAAGCGGAATACCAGGACGGAGCCCAAAGAAAGCTTTCTCAGCTGCTCTAGCACATTCTCTGAAAGCCCTTGTGGGAATGCCCTCTGCCTGACTTGCCCCATCCTCCCAACCTCCCTGTCCACAGAGATGGTCGAGAGATATCACATTACCATAAACATCACGAGCAGTAGCTTCATCAGCCCACAGAGCTGGTAAAATTGCTCTCAATCCTTTTTTCCATGCTGCATCCCACAAGAGATATTCAGAAGAGGATAACAGGCAGGAAAAAAGGTGTTTGATATCAGCAGAGGTTAAAATGTTAGCAAACAATGTAGCTTTAAGGAGTCCTCTAAAATATTCACTTGATCTCCCAAAATCTTTTTGGGCTTTGGCCAGTTCTTTGACAGAATCAACAGAAAGGGGGCTATAATTTGGCTGGAACCCCCCGTTTAAATCAGAGATATATGACACCGGGGCTGCAGAAAGGACCTGTGCTGTTTCCAGCTTCTGTCTGCTGACCTCAGCATCTCTGGTTACACTGCCGTGGGAGGGGCAGAGGGAAGCCGCGGCGGGAGCAGGAGGGGGGGCCGGGGCCGGGGTGGGAGGGGCCGGAGGAGGGGCCGGGGCCAGGGCGGGAGGGACCAGAGGAGGGGCCGGGGGAAGGGCGCGAGGGACCGGAGGAGGGGCCGGGGGAAGGGCGGGAGGGACCGGAGGAGGGGCCGGGGGAAGGGCGCAGGGAGGGCGGGTTTCGGGAGCGGGGTGTTCCGAGCAGAATGGGTTGTTGGGAGAGCGAAAAAGATTTTGGGAAGAAGAAAAAACAGGCACGGCCATGTGGCATCCTCCATTATGGTCCGGGGAAATTACTTGACACGGATCGGGGGTACAAAGGCGGGCACTAAGGTTGTGGGACATGGTATCACAACTTGGGGAAGCAGGGGGGAGGGTGGGGTCCTGGGGAATCAGGCCAGAAGTGTCCGGGTTGGAGACAGGGAGCTTCTGAGGGGAGCTAGGGAGTGTGGCTTTCTTCAGAATGTCCTGCGCCGGAGCTGGGGGTGGGGAAAAAGGGTTCGGAGAGGGAGAACATAACTTGGAGGGGGGTAGATGGGGTTTTTGGGAAACCGAGGTGTTGAAACTGTTCCCGGATGGCTTTTCCTGCATCTTTAAATTAAATTTTACAACATTTCTTATCTGCAGGGCTAAAAAAGCAAATTTTGTTGGAGAGGTGTCTCCTGATTTCCCTGCTTTCAATAACTCATTACCAATTTTGTCCCAAAAAGCCAAATCACTAATATTTTCAGTTGATACATCAGGAAAATGAAGAAAAAGCCATTTAACAAATTGTTTAACATCTGTTTTTGAAAATCGGATTTTTTCACTCTTAAGAATGTTTAAAAGATAATAGTAGACACCCTTGTGAGATACAGAAAGCCTAGCACCCATTTTGGCTATGATTTTAAATTTTGTATCTCAAATTTCACCAACCCAGGTGGAGGGGGGGGGGGGGGGGGGGGGGGGAAAGCCTGCGGCTGGCAGCCTGCCAAAAATAGAGAGAAAAAAAACCTTGGCTCTCCGCGGCGGGCCTGAGAACAAAAGGCAGGGAAACACCCCCCTCCCAAAGAGGGGAGAAACAAGAGAAAGGTAAAACTTACCAATCCAGCTGCAGGACAGGGAAACGGAAAATCCTGGGATAGTGCCTCTACCTGAAACTGACTTTTGAGGGTACGTCAAAAGCTCCCAGTTTCCTCCACAGGAGACCAACTCACTAAAACGGAGTGTGTTCTTCTGAGGTAGCTTGCCGGCCAAAGGCTTAACGAACAGTCTGGAAGAATGTCCGAGCCCCTTTCCGTGGGCTCCGGGAATGGTCTCAGAGCCGCACGCCTGGGCGCCAAGCTGTCTCAGTCTCTCTGCAGGCCTCTCTAAGTCCCTGGGCCTTACCCGGGTCAGCAGAGACTGGGGGGTGCAGCCCCAACACGGCCGACTGCGGGGAGACACTCTCTGTGCCCTGAGGGTACTGAGGGCACTCAGGCTGTTTGCCTTCGCTGCAGCAGAGACAGCAGAGACATCGGTAGAAGAGAAGGGGCCGACTCCCAGCAGGGGATATTCCAAGGTTTTATTAGGAGTCCCGAAGGAGCTCCTGCACCTCAGGGGGCCTCCTGCCGAGAGCCTCGGGGGATGTCCGGAGGTCACATTTAAAGGGAGGAGGAAACCAAAAGTAGATAACACGGTACCAACCAATAGGTATCTCTGGGGGATGGGTGCTGGGGGGACAGACAGAGAGCCAGGGTGGGGGTTTTGGAGATCTCATCCCGGGAAAGGGATAAAACAAGTAGAAGGAAGGGGGGGGGGGGGGTACAGTCTGGGATAAACCATTTGGGAAAAATATGGGAATACAAAACAAACTACTTCAAAGTATTACAAAATATAAGAACGCACTACAACACAGTCCAAGGGACTAAAGGGTTGGATGATGTCTAGCTAAAACAGGACTATTCATTCTCTTAGTGGTTGATGTTGTATTGTTAATTCCACCGTGTTTGTTTAGATGCTTTTAGAAAGTGT
Organism: Agelaius phoeniceus; assembly: GCF_051311805.1. Lineage (NCBI taxonomy): Eukaryota > Metazoa > Chordata > Aves > Passeriformes > Icteridae > Agelaius > Agelaius phoeniceus. The sequence goes on from NW_027509866.1 coordinate 917,490, forward strand.
TACAAAATTCCTTCACTTCCATCTTTGTTGTAAAAGAGAAAGGGGGAAGATACCCAACACAGGCTCCTCATGGACTCCTTGGAGGAGACAATTGGAGGCCAGGATGGCACAAAAACCTCTCAGAGACTCAGTGTGGGAACAAAAATCCTTAAAAGTAACTAAAAGTACTCTTAAATCCATAAAGTACCTTAAAAACCTTGAGTATCTAAAGGCATTAATGAGCCCCACTGAGTGTCAGTGCAAAGCTCTCAAGGGACTCGTTAAAGCAGATAATTGGAGGCCATGATTGCACAAACCTCTCTGAGACTGCAAGGCAAAAGCCAAACCCCAAGTCCTTTGAAAAAGCTGCAGTCCCTGCAGGGAGCATGAAGGAGCCCCCAGGGCCATTGCTGAGCAAGGCTCCCCAGGGACTCCTTGCAGCAGATCCTTGAGGCCACTGGGATGTGGGCTAGGGGGGGATGCTGAGGGCAGCACAAGGGGCTGACAGTGCCCAGCCTGGCTGGGGCTGTGCCAGGAGGCCCCAGGGCCTCAGCACAAGGTGTCTCCTCCCAGCCCTTGCTGGCACAGACCCTGCTGTGCCCCAGGGCACCAAGACTTGGCTTCTCTTTGTCCCCACCTGTCATCACTGCCTGCAGTTCTCTGCTCTGCCTGGGGCCTGGGGACATTTGCTCAGTCGTGTCCCTCTCTGGGAGCCATTAAAAGTCCAAGAAACTTTGGGGTTGGATTCTGCCTTGGAGTTCTGGAGAGGTTTCTTTAGCTGCCTCTCAGGGACTGATGTTCAGGGCCTGAGCACAAAGCCCCAGAGGCTGATTAAAGTCCTTGTGCTGTGTCAGTGCTGCTGAGCTGGGCTGGGCTCCTGGCACAGAGGCAGCTCCTGCTCACCAAGAAGAGCTTCAAAAGCACATTTCTCTGGATGAGCAGCTCTTGTGCCAGCCCAGCAGGGCTGGGGCACTGCCTGCAGCCAGCGCGGGCACAGCCCAGAGGCACAGAGAGCTTCAATCAGTCAGGGCTGGGAAGGGGCTGAGAAGTGCCTGGGGCACAATCACTGCCAGCCCTTGGCACAGGAACCTCTGGCTGCAGGACAATGCAGCTGCAGCTCCTGGAGCCATCTCCTGCAGCTGGAACATGCCAATGCCTGCAGAGCCTGTGAGTACATTCTCTGCTTGTCTCTTGTGCAGAGCAGCCAGGGGTGCCCAGGGCTGTCCTGCAGAGCAGGGTCCTGCAGCCCAGGGCGCTGTGCTGGGGCAGGGACTCTGCTGCCTGCCAGGGACAGCTCTCAGCCAGCCCTGGCAGCTGCTCCCAGTGCTGGGGGACAAGATCTGGGTGGCAGGAGACAGCTGGTGAGGCTTGGAAGTGTTCTCCTTGTGTGGGGAGGGTGCTGCATTGTTCAGGACTGCTCCCAGCATGGCATTGAACTGCAGAACATTTGCAAGTAGATTATACTGGGAGCACAGCAAGGGAGGACCTGCATAAAAGGGAATATCCTGCTTTAATCATCTACTTCTCTAGGTTGCATGGATGGGAAATTGCACACAGATATTCATGCCTCAGTTCAGGTAGAGAATTTTTTTTTTTTTTCTCAGATCTTATAAAACCAGGCAGTGAAAGAAATCAGCCCTTAGGGGCAGCATCAGTGTCGCTTTTCCAACTGCTGCTCAAGGTTTTTACCATGTTTCCATGACAGCCAGGAGAGCCAGAGCTGCCCCTGGGCAGTGCCTGAGCTGGGAGGGCTCTGCAGGGCAGAGCTGAGCCCCCAGGGCTGGGCTGGGCTCTGGCAGCACTGGCAGGGCCCAGCCCTGGGCACAGGGAAGGAGCTGCTGGCAGGGACAGCTCCAGGCAGCAGAGCCCTGGGCAGGCAGTGGGGGGAAAGTGCCCCCAGCCTGTGCTGGGATACTTAAAGTTCTCTCCAAACTCAACTATTCCATGATTACCTTTTTTAAAGATCCCTATGTGCAGCCCCAGCAAATGTCGAACAGCAGCTCCATCAGGCACTTCCTCCTGCTGGCATTGGCAGACACGCGGCAGCTGCAGCTCCTGCACTTCTGCCTCTTGCTGGGCATCTCCCTGGCTGCCCTGCTGGGCAACGGCCTCATCATCAGCGCCGTAGCCTGCGGCCACCACCTGCACACGCCCATGTTCTTCTTCCTGCTCAACCTGGCCCTCGCTGACCTGGGCTCCATCTGCACCACTGTCCCCAAAGCCATGCACAATTCCCTCTGGGACACCAGGAACATCTCCTACACTGGATGTGCCGCTCAGCTCTTTTTCTTTCTGCTCTTCATCTCAGCAGAGCTTTCCCTCCTGACCATCATGTGCTACGACCGCTACGTGTCCATCTGCAAACCCCTGCACTACGGGACCCTCCTGGGCAGCAGAGCTTGTGCCCACATGGCAGCAGCTGCCTGGGCCAGTGCCTTTCTCAATGCCCTCATGCACACGGCCAATACATTTTCCCTGCCCCTGTGCCATGGCAATGCCCTGGGCCAATTCTTCTGTGAAATCCCCCAGGTACTCAAGCTCTCCTGCTCCAAATCCCAACTCAGGGAACTGGGGCTTCTTGCTGTTAGTGCCTGTTTGGTATTTGGCTGTTTTGTGTTCATAGTTTTCTCCTATGTGCAAATCTTCAGGGCTGTGCTGAGGATCCCCTCTGAGCAGGGACGGCACAAAGCCTTTTCCACCTGCCTCCCTCACCTGGCTGTCATCTCCCTGTTCCTCACCACTGGCACATTTGCTCATCTCAAGCCCCCTTCCCTGTTCTCCCCATCCCTGGATCTGGCCCTGTCAGTTCTGTACTCGGTGGTGGCTCCAGCCTTGAACCCCCTCATCTACAGCCTGAGGAACCAGGAGCTCAAGGCTGCTGTGAAGAGACTGATGACTGGATGCTTTCAGAAACAGTAAACTGCTGGCCAGTTTCTGCCAATTACTTTAAATAAAAGTCATCTTTGACACTTCTTGTTGGTTTCATTTTCACGGTCCTTTGTCTTTCTTTTACTTTTTTCATGTTGTCCACAAAGAAATGTCACTTTTTCTGCTATTTCTTATTTTGTTTCTCTCCACCTCCCCTGTGGCCACAGACTGTGTCAATGAGGGGCTGCGCTCTTGGTGGCTTTAAAGGAACTAAAGGATCTCTCCCAGCAGAGTTTTCTGCAGAGATGCCCTTGTGTTGCCTTCTCTGGAGCTGCAGCAGCAATGTCTGTGTGCAGAGCTGGGGCAGATCAGTGCTGGCCCAGCAGCTGTGCCCAGCAGCAGCAGCAGCAGCAGCACTTGGTGTTGCCAGTGCTGCTGCCGTGGCCCTGCCCCGCTGCCCTGGTGGCCCTGGTGTTGCTGCAGGGCCTGAGTGCTCTCGGGGCCGGGCACAGCCCTGGGGGTGGCAGTGCCAGGGCTGCAGCAGGGACAGGCCATGGGCACTGCTGGGGCAGCGCTGATGCCTCAGGCCAGGCCCTGGGGGCTCCAGGCTCCTTGCCCAGGCTCTCTCAAGAACACGGCCAGGCCAAGGCTCAGCACAGAAACCCCCATCAGCAGCCCCAGGCTGGCCGTGGGCAGGCTGGGGGCAAACAGCATGGCTGGGGCTCTGCAAGGGCCCTGGGCCAGACGGGAAGGAGCAGCAGAGCAGGGGCTGATCCATGCCCAGTGCGCTGCACAGCCCAGGCCAGCGTCCCAGAGCGTCCTCATGCAGCTGCCAACAACATCCCCCCTCTGCAGCCCTGGCCTCTCCCCCAGCTCACACAGCTGCCCCATCCTTGCAGGCACAGACACGGCAGCACTGCCTCAGCAGCCCCTGTTTGCATTGCACACAGCAGGGCCAGCACCCCCATGCTGTTGCTGTGGGGACATGAACCTGAGGGAGCACAAATGCCATCAGCCCCTGGGGCCAGCAAGGCCTGCGGGACACCAGGGAAACCACTCAGCTTTGTCCTGGCCTCTGCAGTCAGCCAGAAAGTTTGTTCCCATCAGCTGGGAGTTTCCTGTGCCACTGCAGACGCTGTTGCTCAGAGCCAGGGCTGCCTGGCAGCCACCCCCACACTTCCCTGAGCATTTCCTTTGCTCCAACTTTGCTTTCTTTAATCTTTCTGCTGGAAATTTCATCCTCTTGCCTACCTCTGTCCCATCCCCTGCAAACAGCCCATCCCTGGTTGCCCTTTCCTCTCTGGCCCCACTCCCCATTGCAGTTCCTGACTTGGCCCCATGGGAACGTCCCTTGGGCAGCAGGATCATCCTACAAGTGCTGCAGGAATTGTCTGCAGGCTCCTGCAGTGCCTGCTGCTGCTCCCTTGCCAGAGGTGCCCCAGGCCAGGGGAGCACATCTGGGCTGCTGTGTCTGGCTCTGGGGCTCCCTGTTCTGGGCAGTGAGGAGGAGCTGCAGAGGCTCTGCAGGACTGACAGGATGGGCTTTGGGGCTGCCAGGAGAAGCTGAGGGACCTGGGCTGCTGGAGTTTCTTAAGCGGAGGCCCAAAGCTCATCCTGCAAGTGCTCCAAGGGTGGTTTCAGAGAATCCCAGAATCAGAAAGGTTGGAAAAGACCTTGGAGATCATCAAGTCCAACCTGTGCCCTGACACTGCCTTGTCTCCCCTGAGCCTCCTCTTCTCCAGGATAAACAACCCCAGCTCTCTCAGCCACTCCTCACAGGACTTGTGTTCCAGATCCCTCCCCAGCCTTGTTGCCCTTCTCTGGACACGCTCCAGCCCCTCCATGGCCTTCCTAAATTGGGGGCTCAGAACTGGACACAGCACTCGAGGTGCTGCCCAACCAGTGCCGAGCACAGGAGAAGAATCCCTGCCCTGCTCCTGCTGGCCACACCATTCCTGATCCAGGCCAGGAGCCATTGGCCTTCTTGGCCACCTGGGCACACTGCTGCCTCATGTCCCGCCTGCTGTCCATCAGTGCCTGCAGGTCCCTTTCTGCCTGGCTGCTCTGCAGCCACTCTTTCCCCAGCCTATAGAGCTGCAGGGCTTGTTGTGGCCAAAGTACAGGGCCCGGCACTGGGACTGGTTAAACCTCACCTTGTTGGATTTGGGCCCTGGATCCAGCCTGTCCAGGGCCCTGTGCAGAGCCCTCCTACCCTCCAGCAGATCCACTCTCCCAGCCAACTTGGTGTCCCCAGGGTTCCAGGAGGCCCCAGAGTGTCCCAATGGTCTCCATGATTCCATGAGGCCTCCCAGTGTCACAATGTCCCTTTGGTTCCACGGGGAGCCTTGGTGTCACAAAGTCCCTTGGATCCTTGGGCCCTGCAGTGTCACAATGGATCCTTGGTCTCCCAAGGCCTGCAGTGTCACAATGGATCCTTGGTTCCATGAGGTCTGGCAGTGCAGCAATGCTCTCCTTGGTTCCACAGTGTCACAATGGCCTCTTGGTCCCAAGGGCCACCACGGTGTCAAACATGTTTCCTTCATTCCATGAGTCCCTGAGGAGCAGCACTGGCCCCTTGGTTCCATGGGGCCCTGCAGTGTCACAATGGCCCCATCATGACACCAGGTCCTGCCCTGTCACAATGCTCTGCATGGTTCCACAAGGCCCTGCAGGGTCACAGTTGCACTCTGTGGTTCCAGGGGGCCTCAGAGTGCCACAGTGAATTCCTTGGTGGTGCTGCAGTGTCACAATGGAGCCCTGGTGACACAAGATCCTGCAGTGTCACCAGGGACCCTTGGTTCCATGGGACAACACAGGGTCACAATTGTTCCCTCAGTTCCAAGAGTCCTTGCAATGGAGCAATGGCCCCTTGATTTCATTGTCTCCAGGCTCTCCCAAGGCTCTCCTTGGTTCCACAGTGGCACAATGGCCCCTTGGTTCCACAAGGCCCCGCAGTGTCACAGTGGCCTCTGTGGTTCCAGCAGGCCCCAGACTGTCACCATGGACTCCTTGCTTCCATCCAGCCCCACAGTGTCACCATGGCCCCTTGGCTCTGTGCTGCCATGTCGTACACAGTGTCACCATGGTCCTCTTAGTGCCACCAGGCCCCGTAGTGTCACAATGGCCCCTTGCTTTCCCAGGGCCCTGCAGTGTCACAATCATCAGAGAATCAATCAGGCTGCTAAAAAATGTTGGAGAGCATCAAGTCCAGCCTGGGACCCAACACCACCTTGTCACCCAGACCATGGCACTCAGTGCCACATCCAGTCTTCTGTTAAAAACCTCCAAAGACAGTGACTCACCCACCTCCCTGGGCAGCAGATTCCAAAGCCCAGGTTTCCAATGTGTGATTCCAATGTGAAGAATTGTAAAGAATATTTCCTAATATCTAGCCTAAACATCTCCTGGTGACGGTTTAGGTTGTGTTGTCTTGTCCTGTCACTGTTCCCTGGGAAAAGAGCCCAACCCCCACCTGGCTGCACCCTCCTGTCAGGGAGTTGTAGAGAGTGATGAGGTCTCCCCTGAGCCTCCTCTTCTCCAGGATAAACAACCCCAGTTCCTTCACCACTCCTCACTGGACTTGTGTTCCAGACCCCTCCCCAGCCTTGTTGCCCTTCTCTGGACACGCTCCAGACCCTCCTTTTCTTTCCTAAATTGGGGGGCCCAGAACTGGACACAGCACTGGACATGCTGCCCAACCAGTGCCGAGCACAGGGGAAGAATCACAGCCCTTGTTCAGCTGGCCACCCCATTCCTGATCCATAGGAGTGCCAGGGTTTGGATTGGGAAATAGTGGGGAGGAGGTAGGGACAAAGCATTATTGATTGTCAGCCATGAAGGGTCTTCTTGATTTTCATATCTATTTAGACTGCAATAGAAGGTACTGGGGATCAATATCAACTGGACATTGCTGATATGAATCTATAAACAGGAAGAGAAAACAGGACAAATCACTTCTCTCTGCATTCTTTTCAATACAGTATATTCACCTTGAATACATGTCTGAAATCTGTTCAATTAACCACAGAAGGATTGAACATTTATATGATTCCCAGGGGTTTTTACTGTTCAGGTGTTTTGGAACAAATGTTTACGTGCCTTTTTCAGTGAATTCCTGAAGTGAAGAAGTCAAGAAAGAAGAGGCCTCTGGAGTAGCAAAATTCATCATCAACTCCAAGTGGCTGAGGATCCATGCCCATCAGAGCAGCAATGAACAGAAATGGGCACAGCTTTGTGGCTGCCCCAGCTCTGGCATGGGCCCTGGGCCTGGAGCAGGAGCAGCTCTTGAGGGCCCCAAGGCCGGGGCTCTTGTGCTGCCCTGGGCAGATGGGATGGCAGGAGGGGCTGCACAGCTCTCAGCACCTCAGCCCAAGAGGGGAGCAGGGCAGCCAGGGAGCCTCCTTTGGCCTTGGCCAAGCACCTTCCCCCATGGCTGGGGCTGAGTCCTGTGGCAGCTGCAGCTGCTGCTGTGGCCTTGGCAGGGGCTGAGGCCGTGGGGCCAGGGCCCAGAGCAGCCTGGCCTGAGCAGAGCTGTGGGGCCAGAGCCGGCTGGGCTGGGCTGGGCTGGGCTCAGAGAGGCCCTTGGTGCTGCCCAGAGCTCAGGGCAGCTGGCAGAGCTTGCAGGGAGCTGGGCTGGGCTCCGAGAGCCTGGCCCAGAAACCATCAGTGTCCATCTCAGCCTGGCTGAGCGTGCAGGGGCAGGACTCAGGCCAGGCCTTGTGGGGCAGGGCCAGCGCCTGCGCAAGGCATTGCAAACAGGCAAGTGGCCCAGAGAGGAGGCTGCTCTGTGCCCTTGGTGGCAGGGACAGAGCAGGGAGGGGGCCCAGGACATTTGTCAGCGCCAGGGTCTGTGTCCATGCGTTGGCAGCCCTGGCTGCTGAGCCCAGCTTTGGCCTGGGCTGAGTTTGGCTGTGGCCCAGCTCCATCCTCCTGCGGGGCTCAGGGCCTGTTCCTGGCCATGGCCAGTCCTGGCTGCCTCTCTGCCGGCCCAGAGGCCGGCAGAGCCCGGGGCAGGGCTGTCTGTGCAGCCCCACAGGTGCCAGGGGCTCTGCAGGAGCTGGCAGAGGCTGCCCAGCAGGGAGGCCATGGGGCACAGAGCCCCAAGGCTGCTGTGGGCACCACGGCACAGGGGCCGTTCCCAGCCGCAATGCTCCTGGCCTGGGCTGGGCCTGCACAGGGGCTGGGCCACCATGGCTGGGCGAGCACAGGGCCACAAAGGGGCCACGCAGCCGCTGCCGGGGCTGACAGCAAGGCCAGGCACACACAAGCAATTGCTGAGCATGGCCTGCGCTGGCCAGGCCTGACTGTGCCAAAGGCAGAGCTCAGCTGCCCTTGGGGGCTGCACCAACACTCCAGAGCTCAAAGAGCCTCCATGGCTGGGCTGGAGACCAAGGCTGCAGCAGGGAAATGCAGGGCTGCTGCAGGATGGGGAGGCCATTGAATTCCAACACACACCTCAGCTCTCTGATGATCCCAGCACCATGCTGGGCCCTGTTTCACACTGGAGCAGAGCAGATGTTGATGGGACAGGAGCCCTGTGGGGCTGTCAGGGACCTGCAGCTTGCAAGGTGCTCTGCTCTCCCTCAGGTGCTCTGGGAGAGATCCAATCCCAGCTGGGCACCTCAGGGCACAAGTGGCACTGCCTGTTCATGGGCATACAGCGGATGTCTGCCTGAATGGGGCACAGGTGTTAATACCTGTTTGTTTGTTAATATACAAGCAAATCTTAATTATCTGGGTCATTTGAGTACTTTTATGAAATGGCAAAGTATTCCTGCCAAGAAAAGGAATTTCCTGGATTTACTGGATCCTTCTACTGATGGCAGGAGAAGAAATACTGATCTTCCCCTCTGCTCTTGTCACCAACATTCAGTCTAATATGTCATGACCCTCTTCCTTTAGGAGTTTCCAGCTCTCCTGGTTAAATGACCATGTCTAAGGACATGTCTTTATTTAGAGCAGCTGGATCTATGTCCTTCCCCTTTCTCCTAGATTTCCTCCTGCAGCTGTTTTCTGGTCCTTCCAATGAGTGTCCCTTGACTGGCTTCATGCTTTGAGCTTAAGGGAGTTGCCCACTCTTTCAGAAGTTTAAATAACTCATTAATCAGCATGTTAGTTGTAGTTTTATCTTTTATCTCACCTCTTCTTATGTCTTTTTCTAAAGACCTTCCTTTATGGCTATCCCTTGTGGCTGGTAGACATGTCAGATATTGCTGAGATTTCACAAGGAATTGAGGGAAGTCTTCTGATGTTTCTTAAATTTTATCATGGTCACAATTTTTATGTTGGCCATGAGAAGAAACATTTCTTTGCCTCTGTCTCATGAGTTCCTGCTCCCTCAAAGGACACAAACCTGATGAGTTGTGGTTCCCACTCCAATGGCTGCACTTGGACCTCCCTCCATCCCCAGAGCAGAGCTCCCATGACCCAGAAATTGCCTGGCAAAGGAAGGATGAAGGAAACAGGAGAGGATGGGGGGATCAGGGGTAGGGCAGAGCCAGGGAGAAGAATGACTTTGGCATTTGATGGAGCTGTGCCTTCCCTTGGCTTTGCTGGCTGACAAGAAATAAACATCCCTCTATGTCTCAGGCAGCTCCTTCTCCAAGGAAAGCAGGTGGGAGTTGGAGCCAAGGAGCTGAAAGCTGCAGGTGCAGCCTGGGCTGGAGGGAGCTCAGATTTGCACAAGGCTGCTGTGAGTGCCAGGGCTTGGATCGGGGAAATGGTGGGGTGGGGGTAGGGACAGAGTCTGATTGATTGTCAGCCATGAAGGGTCTTGATTTTCATATCTATTCCAACTGCATGAGGAGGTACTTAGATTCAGTGTCAATTGGAGACTGCACATATCGATTTATAAACAGGAAAAAATCCTTAACAGGACCTAAAAAATGTTTTCTCACTGTCTTTTTAAATATCATGTATTCACTTTGAATACACTACTGAGATTGACGTAACCACAAATTATTTGAAAATTAAAATCAAATTATTCCCAGGGGCTTGGCTTGTTCAGGTGTTCTGAATGTTCATGAGCCCTGGGACACTGAATTCCTGCACTGAAGAGCTGAAGGCTGAACAAGCCTCTGGAGCAGGAAAATTCAGCAGCAGCCTCCAAGTTGCTGAGGATGTCAGCAGCCCCCAGTGAGGCCATCCCTGCCCAGAGACCATGGGGGAATGGGCAGACAAGGAGAGCGTCCCTGGGGCTGGGGCAGCACAACTCAGAGGCACCAGCGGCTCCAGCTGGGCAATGGAGTGTGGAATGTGGCTGGGAAAGCTCTGCCTGGGCTGGGCCAAGCAGCACACACAAGCCCTGACCCCCATCCCTGAAACAACTCTCTCAAGGAGACATTTAAATGGAATTACAATTGTTTGTGCCCTGTGAGTTGGATGCACTGGAGAAATGTCAACAAGAGATTCTCAGGAGCTCAAAAGAACAAAACAGCCTTTACTGGTAACTTTAGAAAATCAGAGAAATTTTGGGAAAAGTTTTTTTATGACATTGTTGTGGTTTTGGTTTGTTTATTTAAATTTTTTCTAATGTTGAGATTTCTTAAGTAATGTATTGATGAATATGGTGGGTTTTAGGGTCAGTTAAGTATTTATGTATTTATTTTGTTGTGAGATAGGATTAGCAGAAAGGTAATGTAGGCTTAAAATTCCAAAAGGGTATAAAGAAAATTTTATTAAAAGTAACTAAAAGAAAAAAAAGTAGTAAGAATTAAAATAAACTCTTTAGAACACTATATTTTTCTTTACAACTTTTTCTTTTTATGACAATGTAAAGAAACTAAATCTAAAATTTCTAGTTAGTTTACAAGTTCTAGAATAGTCTTTTTTTAGTTGACTTAGGGAGAGAAGTTTTTCTTGTTAAGGTTATGGAGATTTTTACAAGAATTAAAAATAGGAATATGTGGTTCTTAATTTTTTCATGGATCACAGTTGTCTGGGGAACTTTGTTATTCTGAAGTTGGTTTTTGTGCTACAAGCTGTTTTACATCTTGTTGATGGGTCATGTTGACTTATGGGGTATTGTTTTAAAGATGAATTCTATAAAGGTAAAAGTTTTTAGTATTTACTTTACAAATTATTTTTATCTCTGGGAATAGAGATCTTCTCTAGGGGGTAGTGGATTACTTTTTTTTTTTTTTGTTTAAACTTTTTATGAAATTATAGTTTTTTTTAAAGTTGTTTATTTTAGTATGCAGGTTTTTGTTTGATATTATTTTGAATATTTTTCTTTTTTTATAGTTTTATGTGTTATAAAGAAAAAGAGTTTTTTCTTTATAGTTTATAGGAGGATTTTAATTTTAAAATTAAGATTTTTTTTTTAATTAGGATTTAGATTCTTTTTTACTGACTTTGATGGTTTTATGGGTATTTATATGCTTATATTTTCTTTTTTTCTTTTACTTGAGGGAGGATTGAAGTACTGAAAGGGTTAACACCTGACCCACTGGTAACTTGTGGTGGCAGTTGTGGTTGGGTTGTGTTAGGATTGGTTTTAGGGCTGGTTTTGGGTTTTTTGTTTAATTTTAGTTGTAGGGTTATTTTGTACGGGTGGTAGGTTGTAGGGGTTTTTGGTTTGAGTTGTGTTGGGGAGAGGGGACTTCATGGTGAGATTTTAATAGTTGTGGCTGGCTTTGTTCTGTTTGGGGTTTTGTTGCCTCTTTTGTTTTCCTGTTTGGAGTTGTTAGGGTTTGGTTTGGTCAGAATGGGGACGATGGGGGGGGGGCAGCCTAGGGAGAGGGGAAGGGGCGCAGCCCATGGCAGGGTTGTTTGGTTTGGTTTGGTTTGGTTTGGTTTGGTTTGGTTTGGTTTGGTTTGGTTTGGTTGAGATGGGGGCTGGGGCCCGCTACTTCTTTGTTGACTGGAAAAGAAAGAGGAGGCTCCTGGGTTTTTTCATCTTTAACATTTGTGTTTAACAGAGGCATGTTCAGTATCTCAGTGGTTTAACATTGTCAGTTACACAGAAAGTTTTACATTACTTTTAAAAATTCTTCTCATGTCAAACTACAACAGATATTCAATCAACAAAAAACACTTCTCAAAGCATTGACTTGGCCCATTCAACTTCACAAACACTAAGCCCGTTCAATTTAAAGTTAATCAACATTTGCAGGAGCACAGAAACAGAAGAAGAACACACAGAAAGAGAGAAACACCAAAAAGATACAGAGAAGCACACACACAGCTACAAAGCCCTGGATTCCAGCACTGTTCAGATGGAAATTCCAAGAGGATGCAGGGTAAGATGTGTGCTTGCCTTGTGGTCAGCCTTCAATACCCCTTGGTCTCCCTGGGCCCTTCCCCCAGGTGGGGCTTGGGCTCATTTGGTCCCTCAGGAGCTGGGCTGGGGCTGCAGAGGTGGCTGTGGAGCATTGCCTGTGCTGGGCCAGGGACTGGCAGCCACTGCTGGGCTGGGATAGAGGCTCTGGGGGATTGGGCTTCCAGGGCAGGGCAAGGCTGGACCTGCCCCTTCCTCCCCCACACATGAAATGTTTTGAGCCAACAATCTCCTCCAGTCTGTCTCAACAGGGAATGTTGCAGGTGAAATCCCAATTCTGGCCATGGGTGCCTAGAGGAGCAGGACAGCTCTTTTCCATAGGAAGGAAAGCACAGAGCCCAATGTTTGAAAGGCAGCTGAGAGACTCACTAGGCCAAGGCCATCCAGACTTGTCAGTAATGGCAGATTTTGTCTGGGAGCAGTCTTTGGATTATGGGAATTTTGGAGGTGGAAGCCCAGTCTTGGCCATGGGCACCTGGAGAAGCAGGACAGTTCTTTTCCATAGGAAGGAAAGCATGGAGCCTTCCCCAGTGGTTTGGGGACAGATGTGAAGGGACCCTTGTGAAACCACTGCAAGACAGGCTTGTCCCGGCAATATTCCTATGGGAACAATCCCTGGATATAAGGAAATTTGGAGATGAAATCCCAATTCTGGCCATGGGTACCTGGCGGGGAAGGACAGTTCTTTTCCATTGGGAAGGAAAGCACAGAGCCCCAGTGTTTCAATAGCAGATGAGAAGAGACCCTCAACATTCCAGGGTCATTTGGACCAGTCAGGCAGTCAATGGGAGGCCAGACCAGCCAGATCTGTTCGGTGTTCCCTTGCTTTTATGAGGTCCTGCAGTGTCACCATGGTCCCCTTGGTTCCATGGGGCCCTGCAGTGTCCCAGTGGTGCTTTGATTCTATAGGGTCCAGCAGTGTCACAATGGACCCTTGGTTCAGTGGGGTCCCAGAGTGTCACAATGTCCCCTAGGTTCCAGAAGGCCCTGCAGTGTCACAGCGGTCCCAAGGATTCCATGAGGCCTTGCAGTGTCACAAGGGTCTCCATGGTTCCACAGGCCCCACAATGTCACGGGACTCTGTTCCATGAGCCCTGCAATGTCACAATGGACCTTTGGACCCTGGGGGTTTGCAGTGTCACAATGGTCTCCTCTGGCTCCACAGTGTCACAATGAACCACTGATGACATCAGGCCCTGCAATGTCACAATGGAGCTTTGGTTCCATTCAGCCCTGCAGTGTCACAAAGGCCTCTTGGTTTCACAAGGCCCCACAGTATCACAATGGTCCTCTTGGTTCTGTGGGGTCTCCCAGGGCCACAATGGTCTCACTGGTTCCATGAGGCCTCACAGTGTCACAATGCTTTGCTTATTCCATAGGGCCTCACAGTGTCCCAATGATTCTATGAGTCTCCATGATTCTATGAATCCCCTCAGTGTCACAATGGACCTTGGTTCCATGAGGATCTGAAGTGTCCAAATGGTCTCTCCATTAGGTTCTATAAGGTCTTGCAAGGTCACAATGGACCGTTGGCTACATGGGGTCTCTCAGTGTCACAACAGCCCCTTAGTCTCATGGCTTTACAGTTCCATGAGGCCCCACAGTGTCACAATGGACCCTTGGTTTCATGGGGCCTCTCAGTGTCACAATGATCCCTACATTCCATGGAGCCACAGTGTCAGTACAGTCCCCTTGGTTTCATGAGGCTCAGCAATGTCACAGTGCTCTCCATGATTCCATGATGCCCTACAGTGTCACAATGGTCCCTTGGTTCCATGGGCCCTGTGCTGCTGCATTCCCCCCTCCCCTTCTCAGGCCGCCCTGCCAGCTGAGAAATGCTCCTTGGGGCTCGGCCTTGGCCAACAGCCCCTGGGCTCAGCTCCTCTGCAGCTCATCACAAACACTGTCTGCTCCAGGCACTGCTGCTGCCCAACCAGCTCCTGCTTTCTGTAGCAGCAGGCCTGGGAACTGGTTTTGTTCCCTCAGTGGCACAACATCCCTGTTCTCCCACTGCCAAAGAAAGCTGTGGATGCCAAGTGCGGCCAGGATGACTTAACCTTACCTACATTGCCTGTAGGTAAGGTTAAGACACAAGGTATAAGTGAAGTTAAACACTGCTAAGAGTTGTTTTTTTTCCTAAGTTGTTATGTTTAATATAAGTTATAAGCTGAGTTAAATACTGGTAAATATTAATCCTCTGTAAAATTGCAAAGTCATAGGTTATAAATTAGATTAAATCCTGCTACATGCTATTTTTTGCTAAATTGTTAAACTGAAGGTATCAGTCAAGGGTAAGGTATAAGTTAAGTCCTGTTAAGTTTGAGCTCTGTTAAGCTTTTGGGCCATATTCCTTTCATGCTTGCTCTCACTGCCCTTGTGTCACACAAACACACAGGGACAGTTTTCAGTTCATTTCTGGTTTGATTGCCTGGATTTGGTTTGGTTTTGTTGTTGCTCTGTTTCCTTGCTCTGCCTGAAGTGTCCAGTCAGGAGCAGAGTGACTCTTGCCAAGGAACTTTGTGCTGCTGTCCCTTAATATTAGATCTGTTTTTTTGCTGATCCCTTGCTGGGGATTTTTTCAGCGCTCTCAAGGCCTCGTTGGTATCAGGGTGAAGGAGCCCTGGCCCCGGCTCTGGCCCTGGGGGACACGGGGACGCTGCCGGGGGGTCCCTGTCCCCCTGTGCCACCCCCAGGGCCCCGGCCCCCCGTCCCCGTGTCAGGCTCTGGGGTCGATCTCGTGGAACATCCTCTGGGGGAGGCTGCGGCGCCGGGGGCGGGGGGACCCGGGGGGACAGGGGACCCCACTGTGCACGAGCAGGGTTGGACTGCTCTGGGGGGAACTGTGAGGGGGGCCGGGGCAGAGTGACCTTCCCAGTGACCTCACACAGCCCCTGTGATGTCACACAGCCAACTGTGATGTCACACAGCCATCTCTGTCATGTCACACAGTCCCCTGTGATGTCACACAGTCCCCTGTGGTGTCACACAGCTACTCTGTGATGTCACAGAAGACTCTGATGTCAAAGAGTCACACTGCGATGTCACAGTTTTTCTGTGATGTCACAGCCTGCTCTATGATATTACACAGCCACCTGGTGATGTCACAACCCACTCCCTCATGTCACAGAGCCACTGTCTATGAAGGCAAGATCTGCTGTATGGCCTCACACTATGATGTCACAGACAGCTGTGTGATGTCACAATCCCCTCAGTGATGTCACAAAGCCCTCTCTGTGATGTCATACTGACACTCTTTAATGTCACAGCACACACTTTGGCCTCACAGCCCCCCTCTATGATGTCACACAGCCATGCCATGATGTCACAGCCAGCTCTGTGATGTCACATAGTTCCCTCTATGATGCTGTAGCTGCTCAGTGACCTCACACAACAAACTCTGGGATGTCATAGCCCAATCTGTGACCTCACACAACCCACTCTGTGCTGTCAGACAGCCCCTTGCTGACATCACAGCTGCTCTGTGCCTCCATGACACAGCCCCAGAGGAGCTGCTGGGACACAGCCCCCTCTGGGACATGCCACAGCCCCTGCCATTGCTGAGCCCCTGGGACCTCTGTCTGTGCCCTGCTGGTGTCCCTGAGGGGCTCTGGCAGTGCGCCAGCCCTGCTGGGCTGTGCACAGGAGCTGCTCCTGGCCAGAGCTGTCTCTCTGCAGCTCTGCTGCCCTTGCCAGGAGCTGCCTCTGGACCAGGAGCCCGGCCAAGCTCAGCAGCACAGACACAGCACAAGGGCTTTAATGACCCTCTGGGGCTTTGGTGCTCTTTGCATCGAACTCAGTCCCTCAGAGTGTGCTCAAAGAACTTCTCAGGGACTCAAAAAGACGGTGAAACAATGAAGTTTCTCATACTTTAAATAGATCCATCTGAAGGACAGGACTGAGAAAGTGTCCCCAGGTTCCAGGCAGAGCAGAACACTGGTGGCAGTGATGACAGCTGGGGACAGGCAAGGCAAAGGTGTCTCTGGTGCTGAGCAATCCTGCGCCTCTGTCCCTGCAGGCTGTGGGCATCCCCCAGCTGCCCCACCTGGCTGGCCCCTTCCTTTGCTGACAGCTCTGCCTCCTGCCTGCCTCTGCCTGCCCACACAAAGCCTAGGGCTGCTCCAGGCTCCTGCTGGGGGACGTGCTGCACCACAGCCCTGCCCTGGCAGGGAAATTCCATTCTCCTGGTGTTCACTCTGGGCCTCCCCAGCTGCCCTTGGTGCTATTATGTCTTCTTCAGGCTCATTCCCACTATGAAGAATAGCTCCAGCCCCTCTGAAACCACCCTTCCATCCCTCCCAGGCTATTCCTGTTCTGTCCTCAGTCTCGACACCACTGACCCCAGAGCCTGCAGACTGTCCCTGCTGGTTTTGTGATGAGACCTCCAAACCCCATCTTGTGAGATTTTTGAGTCCTCTCCAAGGTCTGTGAAAATGGAAAAATAGTGATCAAAGTTATTTTCTCCCAGATCTTGCCATGACAGAATAAGGGTAAATGTCAATAAACTGAATGAGGGTGGATTTGCATTTGTTAGAAGAGGAAATATTTTACAATAATGACAGTGGCACAAAACTGCAGCTGTTTTTCCAGAGAAGTGGATGCCCCATCCCAGGAACGGTCCAAGAGCATGAGCTTTGGGCAGCCTGACCCAGTGAAATCTCCTGCCCTCCCCAGTGACAGAATTCCTGTAGTGTGGGTTCTCTGATGTGCTGGGTGCCCTCACAACGCTTCTGGCCAGAATGTCTGTTGAGGGCAGCCAGGCTGCTGCAGGGGCACTGACCTCACAGCCATCACCATGGCAGCCCTGTCCCCTGGGCCTGGCTCTGCCCTTTCCTCTGCCCCTGCCTTGGCTCTGCTGGCATGAGGAGTTTTGTCATTGATATCTTGTCCCCAGGGTGCTGGGGCCAATGACTTCCTAGTCAGGCTCCTGGAGCAGAAGTGGCTTTTCAGAGGCCAGCCAGGAATGAGCCCTGAGGCAGCAGCTCTGCAGTGGTGGCCACCAGGCCGGGCTGCCAAGGGAGGCTTCTGGCCATGGCCTGCAAGCAGCTGCTGCTGCCAAGGTGCCTTTGGTGCCTCAGGCTCTCCCTGGCACAGCTCCCAGCACGGCACTCTGCCCTTGTGCCCGAGGCCTTCCCTGTGCTGGGGCTGGCCTGGGGCTTTTCCTGCAGTGGGACCTGCCCTGCTGATGGCACAGGAAAGGCAGCTCCTGCTGGAGCAGGAGGCTCTGCCTGCAATGGGCTCCAACAGCTCCAGCAAGGCCCTGTTTGCAAAGGCCCCTGTGGGAAATGAAGGGGGGGGGTCACGCTGATTTTGGGGTGAATATTGCAGAAACAAGTCTGACTCCTCCATCCCAAAGTTGAACATCCTTAGCGGGAGCTGAAGCTGTGACAGCGCTGGAAAAATCCCCAGAGAAAGGAACAACCAAGTGACACCACTGAGAGCTTCTGCAGAGCTGCTGAGCTGGCCCAGCCTGGGCACACCCGACTGACAGAGCAGCACCTCACACTAGAAAAGCCTTGTCCCAAATCTTAACCGCAGCATCTCCTGACATTTCCTTTCTTGGAGGGTGTAGAGTTTCCTCTCTGTACGGGGACACCCTCAAGTACATTCACTGCTCCAGGCTGAGCCAAAGGGGTTTGCCCATGGTCATTGTTCTGGGGGACTGACATCAATCTCTGCTTAATTACTGGTTTAGCTTTAACAAAATTGCTTTGAAATCACTTCATAGTGTTTAATATAATATAATATAATATAATATAATATAATGTTATATAAATGTTACAACTCCAATACCTTGCTGTAAATATTTCTGATAAAGATAATTTTATTTAATAATTACCATAGTAGATAATTATATAAATATCTCTGTTTTCCTATCCTTAATCCTGTGGGACAAATACTGTAACGATTTAATTCCACCTTGATAATTTTTTACACACAAACACTTGAAAAGTCTGAGGCTGAGATTGGAACCAGCTGCTCCAATGCTCCACTCCTAGAAGGAGTTTAAGAAGTCTGGAGGTCCTTGGGGGTATCTGGGGATCTGTGGAGACTATTGGGGCTTCTTTCTGTACCTTCTCACCCAACAGGAGCTTCTCTAATAAACTTTGCCTGAAACTCCCACTGTGGCCATGACAGGAACCCCTGTGAGTGTCTGGGCCATCCCGGCTCTTTGGCAGCCTGGGGACTCCTGGGATGTCACCGTGGAGCTCACCGTGGGTGCCTGTGACAGATGGGTGCCTTTGCAGCCCAAGGTGCCCTGGGATGTCACCATGGAATGGCTGTGACTGCCTCTGACCACAGGGCTCTTTACCATCCCAGTAAGCCCTGGGAGGTCTCCATGGAGCCCCTGTCTCTGCCTGTGACATTCCAGCTCTGAAATAGCCTGGAGACTCTTGGAAAATCCCCATGGAACCACTCTGAGGAACTGTGACAAATCTGATCTTTAGCAGGCAACCATCACCACGACCATGTTGCTATGCTCAGTCCGTTGGCAACTCCATGGAGACCCCATGCCAGGGGTTGTTGCCATGGCAACGAGGGCTGGCACCAGCTAGGATACTCGGTTTCCTTGGGCCGGGCTTCAGAAATGGGATTCCCGTGGATGACGAGGGCAGAGCTGCAGCTGAAGCCCTTCCCACACTCCCCACACTCGTAGGGCCATTCCCCAGTGTGGATCATCTGGTGGCTGATCAGGGTGCTGCTCTGCCTGAAGCTCTTCCCACACTCCAAGCACTTGTGGGCCTTCTCCCCATTGTGAAGCTGCCCATGGACCACCAGCTCTGAGCTCTGGCTGAAGCTCTGTCCACCTTCCTGGCTCAGGGTGGGTCTTTCCTCCTCAGAGCACCCTGGGCTGGGTTTGGAGCCCCTCCTCCTATGGAATCTCTGGGGCTTTTCCTCCACGTTGGAAGTCTGCACCATGGAGCCACTTAAAATGGCCTCTTCCAGGCGATTCTGCTGTGGGGATTTGTCCTCCCAGGTCTCCATCCTCAGCTCCTTCCCTGGGGGAGGAAGGACAAGGAGAGGATGGGATTTGCCTCCGTGCCAGAGGGAAGGGGAAGGAGATCCCCCCAGTGCATCCCCGGCAGGATGGGGTTGGCAGCAGGGTTGTCCTGCAGCCGGGGGCTGTGCTGGGCTGGTAGATGGAGCAGGAGAGAGGGGGAAAGGGCCACTGACTTCCTCCTCACCTGCCTGGGGCTCCTAGGGCATTGTGTCAGTTTGAAAAGACAGTTGTGTGCTAAGGAAGGCAGGAGACTCCTTTTAAATGGAAAATGTTAATCCCTTCACTTGGAATTATAATTTTCAAAACAAGAGGCTGTCAAGCAAAGTCTTTGGGAATAGGAATAACAGTTCTTCAGAAGGAAAATTAAAAATACAAATGCAGTAGTACTAAAAACTACTTACAGAGTAAGAATATGACCTGACACCCTGTGGGTCAGAGTGTTGGTAGCACTCCTGTTAAATGGTGGCTGCAGTGCTCCTGCAGGGACAGGTTTGGTTCTGTTGGAGCAGTGATCCTGTCAAATAGTGGAGTTTTCCTCTGAAGGTCCAGTTGTGGCGTCGATTGGCCTGGTCTTCCTCTGGGATCCAGTGGAGCTGAAAGCTGCTCTTCTGGGAATCTTGTGGGAGAAGGCTGACTCTGTTGTTCACATTCTCAGATTATATCCAGGTAGGAATGCTTGGCTCCTCCCTCTGGGCAGAGCTTCTCACAATGGGATGATGGAATTTTTATCAGTGACACTCAATGGCCCATTAACAGAAGATATCTCCCTGGAGGGAGGATTCATGTGGAAGAGATAAAGTAAACTGCTCAATTAACAGATGATAATTGCCCCAACTTTAACAGAGGGTAATTGAATACACACCCAGCTAAACCTGAGACACTGTTCCAGCCTTGGAAAGCAGGATTTGGTACCAGGATTCTTTAGGGAATGCAACCCTGATTGAAGGCAGAGATAGAATCTCCAGAGCCTGCAGCCAGAAATGGACAGTTGTGTGATACTCATTTCAACATCTTCTCTTTCGGAATTATTGACTAATGATTATTTGCTTTGCCTACCTAATATTTTTGTAATTTTTTGCAAATTTGCATTATCTAAATTACACTGTTCCTTAAGTTAAGTTGGTGTCTGTGTCTTTGGTACGGGCCCTGCCCACTGGCGAAACAGGGCCCAATCCTGACTAAGAGTTACCTGGGGAGACAAAACCCTGACTGCAAATGTGCCCCCTTCCTCCTTGTTCCCCACACTTCATGCACTGATCATGATGTCCTATGGTCTGGGCTATCCCTGGGGTCAGCTGGGATCTCCTGTCCTGGCTGTGTCCCCTCCCAAGCTCCCCCACACCCTCAGCCCCTCCCCAGCGTGGCCGAATGAGGGGCAGGACAGGCCTTGGCTCAGTGCGAGCTCAGCAAGAACAAAACCATCTCTGCGTGCTCAGCCCTGTGCTCAGCCCCCGGGCCCGGCATTTCCTCCACTGCCACCCTGGACCCCCCTTTCCCACCCCTCTGCCCCACGGCCGCCACAGCACCGGCTGACAATAGAAGCAATTCTGGGGCAATTCCAAGTTTCCTTGGTTCCTGCACAGTTCCAGCTCAGCTGCTGGCAGGTTACAATTAAAGAAAAGTGCCAATTCGGCCCAATACAGATATTATTAAAAGGAAGGGAAAGCTCTGTGTAGCTATCACAAAGGTGACAGTGATGAAAAGAATAATGATTCTCACATTTGGAAAAAACCCAAGCCTGGGAATTCAGTAGTTATTTGGGAATTTGGCTACTTGAGCTGGGCTTCTTGTGGGACTTTTAGCAGCTTTGTGTTCCTCACCATGTGGTGAATGAACCTTGTCAGTCTTGCTGGTATCATTTGCTCCATTTCCTCCAGTGATTTTACCAAACTTTTCAAGTAGGGACAACAAAGTATTTTCTTTACACTCCAGTCCCACAACAGCCATTTTCCTCATCAGTTCTCCCATAGGTCGCTCAGAGGAAGCTGCATCCAAGTTTCCAAGAGTTCCTCCAGAGAGACCCACAACCTCCTCAGAGGAAGGAACCATGCTGTTGTCAAAGGCAACTGGGGTCAAAGAACAGTGCCCTGAACTCACTGTGCCAAAATAATTTTGCAATCTGGTTAAGAAAATATTAGAGAGATGCCATTTGCCCTGGAGCAGGGCAAGTGTGACATTGTCCCCTGTGTGTGTGGCCTTCCCGGGGTGGGGGTTTTACACCTGAGCCAGTTTGGGTAAGGGGGGTGGTGTTCACCCCCTGAGCAGGGACTCCCCCACTGTTTCAGGCTGCAGTGTAAGATGGAACCAAATCCATGTTTTCAATCCCCATCTTCATCAACTGCTAGAAACAGGTGGGGCAGTGTTCTTGATCTCTTCCATGACTCAGCCCTGATAACGCCCTCCAGGGGAGATATCTTCTGGGAATGGGCCATTGAGTGTCACTGCAGGACTGATCAAATTCCATCCTCCCATTGTGGCATGCTCCGCCCAGGGGGAGGATCCAAGCATTCCTACCTGCATATAAGGTGAGCCTTGCAACACCAGGAGCAGCTTGCCTACTGGATTCCCAGAGGACAAGAGCTCCAGAACCACCACTGGACCTTCAGAGGAAGACCAGACCCTTCTACAGGATCACTGCTTGACAGAATCACGTTCATCACTCCCACAGGACTGCAGCCACCATTTAATGGGACTGCTGCCACCAGCCTGACCAGCAGGGTTTCAGGGTATATCCTGACTCTGTCAGTTTAAGGCAGTGTTTCTGTATCATTGCCTTGATCTAAATTTTCTTATTAAATTGTAATCCTGGTTTAGACTCTCCCCAGGTTTGCCTTCAAACCAGTACAAAATTCAATATACTTATCCCTTGTTTTCTTCTCAAAACAGGATTTTCCATCCCTTAAACTTGGCCAGATGGAGGAGGAGGCTGTGAGGAAGAAGAAGGTGCTCCAGGAACCCCAGGCAGGTGAGGAGGAATTCAGTGGCCCTTTCCCCCTCTCTCCTGCTCCATCTCCCAGCCCAGCACAGCCCCCGGCTGCAGGACAACTCTGCTGCCAACCCCGTCTTGCCGGGGATGCACTGGGGGGATCTCCTTCCCCTTCCCTCTGGCATGGAGGCAAATCCCATCCTCTCCTTGTCCTTCCTCCCCCAGGGAAGGAGCTGAGGATGGAGACCAGGGAGGACAAATCCCCACAGCAGAATCTCGTGGAAGAGGCCATTTTAAGTGGCTCCACGGTGCAAAATTCCAACGTGGAGGAAAAGCCCCAGAGATTCCACAGGAGGAGGGGCTCCAAACCCAGCCCAGGGTGCTCTGAGGAGGAAAGACCCACCCTGAGCCAGGAAGGTGGACAGAGCTTCAGCCAGAGCTCAGAGCTGGTGGTCCATGGGCAGCTTCACAATGGGGAGAAGGCCCACAAGTGCTTGGAGTGTGGGAAGAGCTTCAGGCAGAGCAGCACCCTGATCAGCCACCAGATGATCCACACTGGGGAATGGCCCTACGAGTGTGGGGAGTGTGGGAAGGGCTTCAGCTGCAGCTCTGCCCTCGTCATCCACCAACGCATCCACACTGGGGAGAGGCCCTATGAGTGTCCTGAGTGCCAGAAGAGGTTTCAGACCAGCTCCAGTCTCCTCCAGCACCAGCAGATTCACACAGAGGAGAGGCCCTTCCGCTGCCCTGACTGTGGGAAGGGCTTCAAGCTCAACTCCACCCTCATCACCCACCAGCGCATCCAAGCTGGGGAGAGGGAGAGGCCCTACGAGTGTCCCCAGTGTCAGAAGAGGTTTTACACCAGCTCTGATCTCCTCCTGCATGAGCGGATTCACACGGATGAGAGGCCCTTCCGCTGCCCTGACTGTGGGATGGGCTTCAAGCGCAACTCCCACCTCATCAGGCACCAGCGGATCCACACTGGGGAGAAGCCCTACGAGTGTGGGGAATGTGGGATGAGCTTCAGCCAGAACTCTAACCTGATCTCCCACCAGAATACCCACACCAGGGAACGACCCTATGAATGTGGGGAATGTGGGAAGAGCTTTAGGCAGAAGTCTCTCTTGATCTGCCACCAGAGGATCCACACTGGGGAAAGGCCATAAAACTGTGGGGAATGTGGGATGACCTTTAGTAGGAAGACACAAATGAACATCCACCAAATGATCCACACTGGGGAGCGGCCCTACAAGTGCCCCGAATGTGGGAAGAGGTTTCACACCAGCTCTCAGCTCCTCCAGCACCAGCGCATTCACACGGATGAGAGGCCCTTCCACTGCTCCGATTGCGGGAAGGGCTTCAAGCACAACTCCACCCTCGTCACCCACCGGCGCATCCACACTGGGGAGAGGCCCTACGAGTGTCCCCAGTGTGGGAACAGCTTCACCAGCAGCTCTCACTTGAGCAGACACTAACAGAGGCACCAGTAAAAGAAGCCCTGCACGTGCCCCAACTGCAGGAACAGCTTCATGCACCGCTCCAGCTTTATCCCCCCATTGGAGACCCCACGTTGGTCAGAGCCCTGGTGATCCATGTTCCCCATGATCCATGCTGGGAAGACACCTGTACCTTTTGTTGCCCCTGCCAATGACATGATGTGGGGTTGGAGAACATGAGGGTGTGGCCATGGCCCTGTCATTACATTCACTCCCACCTCAGGTCATTGCCAGGGGCAGGAAAGGGACTCTCTCTCTCTCTCCCCAGGGAGAAGGGTGTCCTTTCCAGACAGGAGGAAATACATTGCCAGGAAGAACTAGTTGTTGATGTTGTAGTTTTTTCTGTAAACAGTTTTATTTATCCTATCTGTTATCAATATTGTTTCTGTTCCTGTTTGTTCTTTATCTCATTGCTGTTCCCAAGAAATTGTTCTTATCCCAGCCCGGGATCTTTGCCTTTTGTGCTTTCCATGGCAGGCGGGAGGGCAGCGAGGGCAGCGCGGTTTTAACGGGAGCAGGAAATTGGGGAATCCCATTGCTGAAGCCCGGCCCGTGGAAACCGAGCATCCCAGCTGGTGGCAGCCCTGGTGGCCATGGCAGCAGCCTTGGGAGCGGGTCCCTGGCTGGGGCTGTGGGAACCTCTTCCCTCTGGTGCCCAGGGACAGGAGTGGAGGGAGCGGCTGCAGCTGAGTCGGGGCAGGCTCAGGTTGGATGTCAGGAAAAGGTTTTTGGCCAGAGGCTGCTGGGGCCCTGGCCAGGCTCCCCAGGGCAGGGTCCCAGCTCCAGGGCTCTCTGAGCTGCAGCAGCGTTTGGCCAGCGCTGCCAGGCCCAGGCTGGCATTGTTGGGGTGTCCTGTGCAGGGCCAGCAGTTGGACTGGAGGATCCTGATGGGTCCCTCCCAGCTCAGCCAATTCTGTGCTTCTGGGATCCCATCAGCCTGTGGATGGGGGCTGCCAATGGTTGCCATGGCAACGGGCTCTGGCTGCAGGCCTGAGCTGGTGTCCATGGCAACCACCCCGGCATGGGGTCTACATGGAGCTGCCAAGGGACTTAGCATAGCAACAGGGGGCTGGGGATGGTTGCCATGGAAACTGACCACAGCAACAGGGGGCTAGCGATGGTTGCCTGCTAAGGATCAGATTTGTCACAGGCCCTCAGAGGGGTTCCATAGGATCTTTTCAAGAGTCTCCAGGCTGTTCCAGAGCTGGAATGTCCCACACAGAGACAGGGGCTCCATGGAGACCTCCCAGGGGTTTCTGGGGATGGTAAAGAGCCCTGTGGTCAGAGGCAGTCACAGCCATTCCATGGTGACATCCCAGAGCACCTTGGGCTGCAAAGGCACCCATCTGTCACAGGCACTCACGGGGGCTCCACGATAACATCCCAGGAGTGCCCAGGCTGCCAAAGAGCCGGGATGGCCCAGACACTCACAGGGGTTCCTGTCATGACCACAGTGGGAGCTTCAGGCAACGTTTAATATTAGAGAAGCTCCTGTTGGGTCACGAGGTGCAGAAACGATCCCCAATACTCCCCATAAATCCTCAAATGTCACTGTTGAATCAGTGTTCCGTGCTTTCTTTCCAATGGAAAACAAGCATCCTTATCCTCCAGGTGTCCATGTCTGAAATTGGGATTCCACCTCCAAAATTCTGGATATCCAAGGGTTGCTCCCAGGCACAATCTGCCAGTACCATCAAGCCTGGCTGGCCTTGGCCTCTGGTGACTGCCCCTGCAACACTGGGGCTGGGTTCTTTCCTTCCCATGGAGATCACTGGGACACTGTGGAGACCTCATGGAACCAAGGGGATCATTGTGGCACCACTGGAGCCCATGGAACCAAGGAGCCATGGTGACAGAGCGGGGCTTCATGGAACCCAGAGACAATTAGGGCTCTGTGGGGCCTGATGGAACCATGGAGACCATTGGGACCCTTCAGGGCCTGGTGTCACCAAGGGGGCATTATGGCACCTCAGGGCCTCAGGGAAGCAAGGGACCATTGGGACACTGTGGGGCCCCATGGAACTGAGGGAACATTGAACAGGCCTGGCTGGTTTGGCTTCCCAGGGGTCCCCTGACAGGTCTGGCTGATGTTGCAATGTCACAGGCCGCCTCTCATCAGCTCCTGGAACACTGGGGCTCCGTGCTTTCCTTGCTATAGAAAGGAACCATCCCTTTTTTTAAATGTCCATTGCCAAAATTGGTATTCTCTCTAAAAATTTT
Source organism: Agelaius phoeniceus (assembly GCF_051311805.1). Classification (NCBI taxonomy): domain Eukaryota; kingdom Metazoa; phylum Chordata; class Aves; order Passeriformes; family Icteridae; genus Agelaius; species Agelaius phoeniceus. The sequence continues at coordinate 943,256 of NW_027509866.1, forward strand.
CCTATATGCAAGGGTTTCTCTCAGAAAAAAACCTGCCGCTTCTGGCTGGCCTTGTCCTCTGGTGGTCACCTCTCTTCTGCCTGGCAAACACTGGGGCCCTGTTCCTTCCTTCCTACGGAAAAGAACCAACCTTCATGTCCATGGTCCATGGCCAAAATTAGAATTTGGCTTCCCAAATTCCATATATCCAAAGATTGCTCCCAGACAAAAGTAGTAAGGACAGACAGGTCAGGCTGCCCATGTCTGCTGGTGATTTTCTTAGACTCTGAGTTGAATGCTTTCAGCTGAAAAAACCTTGGAAAGGGGCCAGAGATCTCCCAAGAAGGGTTTTTGAGGACTTGGGCACATGACTACTACATATGGACAAAGGAGCTCTTGGCTCTGTGCTGTTTTGAGGGTTTGGCATCATGGAAGTGATGTTCTAAGAGAAGCTGCTAGCAGTTTCCTCCATGTCTGACTAAAAAACCAATCAGTAATTAACTTTGAGAGCTGACAATCTGTTAAACCACTAAGGAAACTTACTCGCCTCTGTGAAGACACATGTTAAAGATGGGAAAGCCTGGGAGGGTCTCTTTCCCTTCTGGCTGGCACAGAGGTAACAAGGCTGACCCGGCCCCGTCTCAGCCAGGCCGGGCCGGGCGGCTCCTGCCGTGGGGCCGGGCCCCTTCCCAGGGACCCCGCCAGGCCCCATCGGCTGCCAGGCAGGGCAGGGGAGGCCGCGGGGCCGAGGCCGGGCCGGGCCATGGCTGCAGTTGGGAACATCTGGGCCCTGCTGAGCCCTGCCCCGCCGCCAGCCCGGGCCCAGCCAGGATCCGCCGGGCCCCAGGAGCAGCCCCGGGCCGGGCCGGCTCGGCCAAGATTCTGCCACCCTTGGGCTTCAGCCGCAAGCCCCGGGCAGGGGCAGGAGAAGCCATCGGCCCCTGGCCGTGCTGCTGCTGTGCTCTGGCCTGGCTGCTGAGATCCTGGCCCTGCCCCAGCGCGGCCCATCCTGACACAGCCCCAGCGCAGCCGCTGCAGAAACCTCCATCGTAAAACAGCTCCGGCTGCAAGCACGGAGCCCGGCCGGGGGCATGGAACCATCTGCAGGCCCCGGGTCAGATATGAACTCTTTCAGTGCTTCCATCCTCCCTCCAGTGAGAGAAAAGTACAAAGTGCAGGCACACAGAGGAGCAACATGAAGACTCCGAGGTCACTGAATAGGAAGCTGAGTCCCAGATGGGAGGGATGAGGAGATGCCTTGATCTTGGGGCTGAAATCCTCTTGTAAAGCTATGGAGAAGGATGGAATTAATATATCAGACTCTCTTTTCTCCTATAACTATTTGAAAATATGGGGAGATGACTTGTTCAGCAAAAACCTCCATGCTAAAGTCGGCAAATGTTGAAGTAGCTGTGATCCCATGAGAAGTTTAAACAGAGAAAGAGAGAAGAGTAATGAGATCCCGTGCCCTCAGGGAGTGAAGAAGAAGATCTCTGTTGTCAGAGATGAAGATGATTTCAGAAATAGATGAAGAGAATCTTTGCTCTTCAACAGCTCATCTTTAAACTCATACCCCATAAGTTGACATGGCCCATAAAAACAGCTGTGGGAAAAGCTATGAAAAATGGAAGGGACTTCACAATTGCAGATTTCCTGGGCAGCTGCTATTTGTGGGAATTGGGAGCCACGAGTGAACTGTTTTCTTATGGAGAAGTCTCCATAGCATGAAAGAGAGACTCCTCTCCCTAAGTGAACTGAAGAAAGACTGTTCTAGATGGTGTAAACTGACTGAAACTTTCCGGTTTTGTCTCCTTGCATTGTCAGTAAGAAAGAAAAGGCTGTAGGGAAAGGAGAAGTGTTCAGATCCTTATTACTCTTTCTTCTATTTACTAGTAATAAACTTTTCCATATACTCTTTTAAAATTTTGAGACTACTTTGCCTTTCTCCTAATCCTATCTCACAGCAGGAAATGAGTAAATATATTCCAGTGAGTGCCATGGTAATTAGCCAACACTGATCCCACTGCACTAAGAGATGCATTGGCTGAGAAATCTCAAATTAGCAAACCAAAAATTACTCCAGATACATTCCTGATAAACTGCATTAGAGCAGAGGGAAATCAAGGCAGAGCCATGGTTTGTCAGGACTTGCTGCATCCTGATGAGCCCTGTGGTGCATTTGGAGCTGAGCCCTTGAACCTCAGGGCCTGAGAGGAGATTGCACAAACCTTTCCAGGAGTCAAAGTCACAAGAAAACCCCAAAGTGTCTCAAAGCATGAATGGGTCCCACTGTGGTCCATCCCCAACACAGGCTCCTCATGGACTCCTTGGAGGAGACAATTGGAGGCCAGGATTGACCAAAAACCTCTCAGAGTCTCAGTATGGAAAGGAAATTCCAAACTACCTTAAAAAATTTGAGAAGCTGAAAGCATTACTGAGCAGCACTGAGAGTCAGTACAAAGCTCTCAAGGGACTCATTAAAGCAGATAATCGGGGCCATGATTGCACAAACCTCTCACAGAATTTGTATCAAAAGGGAAACACCAAGTAACTTCAAATAGCTGAAGTACCCTGAAGTATTAATGAGCCCCACTGAGTGTTGTTACTGACAAAGCCTCTCCAGGGACTAATTACAGCAGATAATTGGAGGCCATGATTGCACAAACCTCTCAGAGACTCCAAGGCAAAAGCCAAAGCCAAAGTCCTTTGAAAAAGCTGCAGTCCCTGCAGGGAGCATGAAGGAGCCCCCAGGGCCATTGCTGAGCAAGGCTCCCCAGGGACTCCTTGCAGCAGATCCTTGAGGCCACTGGGATGTGGGCTAGGGGGGGATGCTGAGGGCAGCACAAGGGGCTGACAGTGCCCAGCCTGGCTGGGGCTGTGCCAGGAGGCCCCAGGGCCTCAGCACAAGGTGTCTCCTCCCAGCCCTTGCTGGCACAGACCCTGCTGTGCCCCAGGGCACCAAGACTTGGCTTCTCTTTGTCCCCACCTGTCATCACTGCCTGCAGTTCTCTGCTCTGCCTGGGGCCTGGGGACACTTGCTCAGTCGTGTCCCTCTCTGGGACCCATTAAAAGTCCAAGCAACTTTGGAGTTGGATTCTGCCTTGGAGTTCTGGAGAGGTTTCTTCAGCTGCCTCTCAGGGACTGATGTCCAGGCCCTGAGCACAAAGCCCCAGAGGCTGATTAAAGTCCTTGTGCTGTGTCTGTGCTGCTGAGCTGGGCTGGGCTCCTGGCACAGAGGCAGCTCCTGGTCACCAAGAAGAGCTTCAAAAGCACATTTCTCTTGAGGAGCAGCTCTTGTGCCAGCCCAGCAGGGCTGGGGCACTGCCTGCAGCCAGCCCGGGCACAGCCCAGAGGCACAGAGAGCTTCAATCAGTCAGGGCTGGGAAGGGGCTGAGAAGTGCCTGGGGCACAATCACTGCCAGCCCTTGGCACAGGAACCTCTGGCTGCAGGACAATGCAGCTGCAGCTCCTGGAGCCATCTCCTCAAGCTGGAACATCCCAATGCCTGCAGAGCCTGTGAGTACAACTCTGGGTATTTCTGGTGCAGGGGAGGTGAAAGGTTCATGAAGCTCTGACATGCTGAGGGGTTCTGATCAGTCATAGAATATTTCCTAGACTAGGATTTTGAAAAAATATAAGAAATTTCTTAAGACTTTGTATTCAGTTTCCTACTATTGAGGAATGGTAGGGACGTGGTGATAAATATTAAAGGATGATTATAAATTTTGACAATTCCTTGTAATATCTGACCTGGTAAATTTTGCTTATGAATTATTATTTATGAAATTTTAAAAGTTCCCAAGACATCTGAACTGTTACTTTTAGTGATCAATAGGTTCACAGGAGATCCCTAATGTACTTTCAGCCACTCTGCCCAAGGACAGCAGCAGCATCACCTTTGCTGGAGCCATCAGGCTCAGTCTGAGCTGTCCTTTCTCCAAGCTGCAAACAGAACCTGCTCCCAGCCAGTGCCCTGCAAACAGGCAGGGTTCTGTAGGACCAAGGAGAGTGCACAGAGATTTGGGGTCTGTGGGTGCTGGCAGGGAGAGATCAGGCACAGGGAAACACCTGCAGCAGGGAAATCTGCAGGAAGCAGAGAGAAGATCAGGCAATGGGAGAAAACAAACCCCAGCAATGCTGTGGCAGGGAGAGTTTAGAGATGCCCACAGGAGCCCCTGCAGTGCAGCCCCTCCCTCTGAACAAGCCCCCTCCCTCCTGTGCCCCAGCCAAGCCTCTGCCCTCAGGGCCGGGGCTCCAAGGCGTGCAGCCCCTCCTGTGCAGGCAGAGCTGCAGCAGAGCCGTGGGGCAGCTCTGCAGCCCCGGGCCCAGTTCCCTCTGCAGAGCACAGGGCTGGGAGCAGCTGCCCGGCCCCGGGCGCTCTGGCAGGGGCACAGCTGGCTCAGGGTGACGCTGTCCCCAGGGCCCGGCTCTGGGCAATGCTGTCAGTGCAGCCAGGGAAGGAGCTGCATCTCCCACAATCCAATGCCATCAGAAGGACACTTGGAAGTCTCCCTGAGATTTCAGTCCAAGCTGGGAGCTTCAATCCATGATGCAATCCTGTCCTGTAACATCTCTGTGTTATCTGAAAGCCCGAGGGTGAGGCACAGAAGTTCTAGGATGGGAAAATGCTGCTGGGTTGGTGAAATGAGCCCTGTGTTTCCCTGGGTACAAATGTGGGGCTGCAACCTTGAGAAAGGAATGGATATTTGGTGGACTGTGGGGGATCCATCTGCTCTCAGTAGTGTCAGGATGGTTTTAATGGGAAACATGGGAGGATGATCATCCTATGTATAAGAATGATGAAAGCCCAGAGAATCCTGGAACAGGACTGGGAGACAGACCTCCTCCCCTATCTCTCCACTCACCACCTTGCCTCAGAGAACTCACTCTGTTCTCCCTGAGGGCAGCAGAAATGCTGAGAGTTTCTGACATCTGAATATAGCAAGAGAGGGGGAAGAGGAGCTGTAAAATCTCTAGAAGATTTAAACAGATTTTACCATTCCTGCTCTCTGGCAGTGGGGGTGCACATGCTCACAGGGCCATCTGTATTAACAAGGTTTCAAAGTGGAACACGAGGACAGGTCCCTGTCCTCCTCCCACATCTGCACAGCAGAGCTGAATAATAAAAACCCTGTGTGTAGCTGCCCTAAACCTGATGACCCACTCAGCCAGCACCAGCCAGGGATCCCCCCTTGGAGCTGAAGGAAAATCTGCTGGAAATTCAAAAGGGTGTCAGAGGGTTATACAAGAAGGGTCTATGGGAAAAGGCTTTGTTTTTGCTGGAAAAGGTTCCTCCTAACCTGTCACTGACTTTTCTCCATGAACAGCTCCCCAAGGCCAGTCCCAGCAAATGTCGAACAGCAGCTCCATCAGGCACTTCCTCCTGCTGGCATTGGCAGACACGCGGCAGCTGCAGCTCCTGCACTTCTGCCTCTTGCTGGGCATCTCCCTGGCTGCCCTCCTGGGCAACGGCCTCATCATCAGCGCCGTAGCCTGCGGCCACCACCTGCACACGCCCATGTTCTTCTTCCTGCTCAACCTGGCCCTCGCAGACCTGGGCTCCATCTGCACCACTGTCCCCAAAGCCATGCACAATTCCCTCTGGGACACCAGGAATATCTCCTACACTGGATGTGCTGCTCAGCTCTTTTTCTTTATGTTCTTCATTGGAGCAGTTTTATCTGCTGACCGTCATGTGTTACGACCGCTACGTGTCCATCTGCAAACCCCTGCACTACGGGACCCTCCTGGGCAGCAGAGCTTGTGCCCACATGGCAGCAGCTGCCTGGGCCAGTGCCTTTCTCAATGCCCTCATGCACACGGCCAATACATTTTCCCTGCCCCTGTGCCATGGCAATGCCCTGGGCCAGTTCTTCTGTGAAATCCCACAGATCCTCAAGCTCTCCTGCTCCAAATCTTACCTTGCAGAACTTTGGCTTCTTGTGGTTACTGCCACTTTTTCATTGTGTTGTTTTGTGTTCATTGTTTTCTCCTATGTGCAGATCTTCAGGGCTGTGCTGAGGATCCCCTCTGAGCAGGGACGGCACAAAGCCTTTTCCACCTGCCTCCCTCACCTGGCTGTGGTCTCTCTGTTCCTCAGCACTGGTATATTTTACTACCTGAAGCCTCCCTCCATGTCCTCCCCATCCCTGGATCTGGCCCTGTCAGTTCTGTACTCGGTGGTGCCTCCAGCTGTGAACCCCCTCATCTACAGCCTGAGGAGCAAGGAGCTCAAGACTGCAGTGAGGAGACTGATGACTGGATGGTTTCAGAAACACTAAACTGCTGGCCAGTGTTTGCAAATCATTTGTAACAAAAGTCATATTTGATACTTCTCCTTGGGTTCATTTTGGAGTTTCTTTGCCTTTGTATAATTTTTTAATCTTGTCCACAAATAAATGTCATTGTTTGTACCATTTCTCATTTTGTTTCTCTCCACCTTCCCTGTGGACACAGACTGTGTCAATGAGGGGCTGCACTCTCGGTGCCTTTAAATGAAATGATGCTCTCTCCCAACAAAATTTTCTTCAGAAAACTGCAGAACTTTTCTGCCCTTTTGTTGCCTTCTCTGGAGCTGCAGCAGCAATGTCTGTGTGCAGAGCTGGGGCAGATCAGTGCTGGCCCAGCAGCTGTGCCCAGCAGCAGCAGCAGCAGCACTTGGTGTTGCCGGTGCTGCTGCCGTGGCCCTGCCCCGCTGCCCTGGTGGCCCTGGTGTTGCTGCAGGGCCTGAGTGCTCTCGGGGCCGGGCACAGCCCTGGGGGTGGCAGTGCCGGGGCTGCAGCAGGGACAGGCCATGGGCACTGCTGGGGCAGCGCTGACGCCTCAGGCCAGGCCCTGGGGGCTGCAGGCTCCTTGCCCAGGCTCTCTCAAGAACACGGCCAGGCCAATGCTCAGCACAGAAACCCCCGTCAGCAGCCCCAGGCTGGCCGTGGGCAGGCTGGGGGCAAACAGCATGGCTGGGGCTCTGCAAGGGCCCTGGGCCAGACGGGAAGGAGCAGCAGAGCAGGGGCTGATCCATGCCCAGTGCACTGCACAGCCCAGGGCAGCGTCCCAGAGCCTCCTCATGCAGCTGCCAACAACATCCCCCCTCTGCAGCCCTGGCCTCTCCCCCAGCTCACACAGGTGCCCCATCCTTGCAGGCACAGACACGGCAGCACTGCCTCAGCAGCCCCTGTTTGCATTGCACACAGCAGGGCCAGCACCCCCATGCTGTTGCTGTGGGGACATGAACCTGAGGGAGCACAAATGCCATCAGCCCCTGGGGCCAGCAAGGGCTGGGGGACACCAGGGAAACCACTCAGCTTTGTCCTGGCCTCTGCACTAAACCAGAAAGTTTGTTCCCATCAGCTGGGAGTTTCCTGTGCCACTGCAGACGCTGTTGCTCAGAGCCAGGGCTGCCTGGCAACCACCCCCAAACTGCCCTGAGCATTTCCTTGGCTGCACCTTTGCTTTCTTTACTCTTCCTGCTACAAATTTCTTCCTCTTGCCCAGCCCTGTTCCCTCCCCTGCAAACAGCCCATCCCTGTTTGCCCTTTCCTCTCTGGCCCCACTCCCCATTGCAGTTCCTGACTTGGCCCCATGGGAACGTCCCTTGGGCAGCAGGATCATCCTAGGTGCTGCAGGAATTTTCTGCAGGCTCCTGCAGTGCCTGCTGCTGCTCCCTTGCCAGAGGCACCCCAGGCCAGGGGGGCACATCTGGGCTGCTGTGTCTGGCTCTGGGGCTCCCTGTTCTGGGCAGTGAGGAGGAGCTGCAGAGGCTCTGCAGGAGTGACAGGATGGGCTTTGGGGCTGCCAGGAGAAGCTGAGGGACCTGGGCTTCTGGAGCTTCTGCAGAGGAGGCCCAGGGCTCACCCTGCAGCTGCTCCAAGGGTGGTTTCAGAGAATCCCAAAATCAGGAAGGCTGGAAAAGACCTTGGAGATCATCAAGTTCAACCTGTGCCCTGACGCTGCCTTGTCTCCCCTGAGCCTCCTCTTCTCCAGGATAAACAACCCCAGCTCCCTCAGCCACTCCTCACAGGACTTGTGTTCCAGACCCCTCCCCAGCCCCACGCTCCAGCCCCTCCATGTCCTTCCTAAATTGGGTGACCCAGAACTGGACACAGCACTTCTGCCCAACCAGTGCTGAGCACAGGGGAAGAATCCCTGCACTGCTCCTGCTGGCCACACCATTCCTGATCCAGGCCAGGAGCCATTGGCCTTCTTGGCCACCTGGGCACACTGCTGCCTCATGTCCAGCCTGCTGTCCATCAGTCCCTGCAGGTCCCTTTCTGCCTGGCTGCTCTGCAGCCACTCTGTCCCCAGCCTGTAGAGCTGCAGGGGTTGTTGTGGCCAAAGTGCAGGACCTGGCACTGGGACTTGTTAAACCTCACCTTGCTGGATTTGGGCCCTGGATCCAGCCTGTCCAGGGCCCTGTGCAGAGCCCTCCTACCCTCCAGCAGATCCACACTCCCAGACAACTTGGTGTCATCACAGTTCCATGAGGCCCCAGAGTGTCCCAATGGTCTCCATGATGCCATGAGGCCTCCCAGTGTCACAATGTTCCTTTGGTTCCATGGGACCCCTTGGTGTCACAAAGTCCCTTGGATCCTTGCGCCCTGCAGTGTCACAATGGATCCTTGGTTCCAGGAGGTCTGGCAGTGCAGCAATGCTCTCCTTGGTTCCACAGTGTCACAATGGCCTCTTGGTCCCAAGGGCCCCCATGGTGTCAAACATGTTTCCTTCATTCCAGGAGTCCCTGAGGAGCAGCCCTGGCCCCTTGGTTCCATGGGGCCCTGCAGGGTCACAATGGCCCCATCATGACACCAGGTCCTGTTCTGTCACAATGCTCTGCATGGTTCCACAAGGCCCTGAAGGGTTACAGTGGCCTCTTGGTTCCATGGGGCCTCAGAGTGCCACAATGAATTCCTTGGTGCTGCAGTGTCACAATGGAGCCCTGGTGACACAAGATCCTGCAGTGTCACCAGGGACCCTTGCTTCCATGGGGCACCACAGGGTCACAATTGTTCCCTCAACTTCCAGAGTCCTTGCAATGGAGCAATGGCCCCTTGATTCCATTGTCCCCAGGCTCTCCCAAGGGTCTCCTTGGTTCCACAGTGGCACAATGGCCCCTTGGTTTCACAAGGCCCTGCAGGGTCACAGTGGGCTCTGTGGTTCCAGCAGGACCCAGACTGTCACCATGGACTCCTTGCTTCCATCCAGCCCCACAGTGTCACCATGGCCCCTTGGCTCTGTGCTGCCATGTCGTACACAGTGTCACCATGGTCCTCTTATTGCCACCAGGCCCTGCAGTGTCACAATGGCCCCTTGCTTCCCCAGGGCCCTGCAGGGTCACAATCATCAGAGAATCAACCAGGCTGGAAAAGAACTTGGAGGGCATCAAGTCCAACCTGGGACCCAACACCACCTTGTCATTCAGACCATGGCACTGAGTGCCACATCCAGGCTTTCCTTAAACACTTCCAGGGATGATGACTCACCCACCTCCCTGGGCAGCCCATTCCAATGCCCAATCACCCTTTGTGTGGAGAATATTTCCTAATGTTCAGCCTAAACTTCCCCTGGTGCAGCTGAAGGCTGTGTCCTCTTGTCCTGTCCCTGTTCCCTGGGAAAAGAGCCTGACCCCACCTGACTGCACCCTCCTGTCAGGGAGTTGTAGAGAGTGATGAGGTCTCCCCTGAGCCTCCTCTTCTCCAGGATAAACAACCCCAGCTCCCTCAGACACTGCTCCTCACAAGACTTTCTTCCAGACCCCTGACCAGCCTTGTTGCCCTTCTCTGGACATGCTCCAGCCCCTCCATGTCCTTCCTAAATTGGGGAGCCCAGAACTGGACACAGCACTCGAGGAGCTGCCCAGACAGTGCCCAGCACATAGGAAGAATCCCTGCCCTGCTCCTGCTGGCCACACCATTCCTGAGCCATTGGAGTGCCAGGGGTTGGATGAGGGAAATGGTCGGGAGGGGGTGGGGAAAAATTCTGATTGATTGTCAGCCATGAAGGCTCTTGATTTTCATAACTGTTCAAACTGCATTTAAAGCTGCTGGGGATCAGTATCAATTGAAAATTGCAGAGATCAATCTATAAACAGGAAAATAAAACTTAACAGAACAAAACTGTACTCTCAGCATTGTTTTATATTATTGTATATTCACTTTGAATATACTTCTGTCATCTGTCTAATAAACCACATTAAGAACTGAAAACTTGAAATATTCCCCAGGGCCTTTTCTTGTTCAGGTATTCTGAACAAATGTTAATGAGATCTTCTCACTGAATTCCTGAACTGAAGAGCTCAAGAAAGAAGAAGTCTCTGGAGCAGTAAAATTCATCAGCAACCTCCAAGTGACTGAGGATCCATCCCCATCAGAGCAGCAATGAACAGAAATGGGCACAGCTTTGTAGCTGCCCCAGCTTTGGCATGGGCCGTGGGCCTGGAGTAGGAGCAGCTCTTGAGGGCCCCAAGGCCGGGGCTCTGGTGCTGCCCTGGGCAGATGGGATGGCAGCAGGGGCTGCAGAGCTCTCAGCACCTCAGGCCGAGGGGAGCAGGGCAGCCAGGGAGCCTCCTTTGGCCTTGGCCCAGCACCTTCCCCCATGGCTGGGGCTGAGTCCTGTGGCAGCTGCAGCTGCTGCTGTGCCCTTGGCAGGGGCTGAGGCCGTGGGGCCAGTGCCCAGAGCAGCCTGGGCTGAGCAGAGATGTGGGGCCAGAGCCGGCTGGGCTGGGCTGGGCTCAGAGAGGCCCTTGGTGCTGCCCAGAGCTCAGGGCAGCTGGCAGAGCTTGCAGGGAGCTGGGCTGGGCTCCGAGAGCCTGGCCCAGAAACCATCAGTGTCCATCTCAGCCTGGCTGAGTGTGCAGGGGCAGGACTCAGGCCAGGCCTTGTGGGGCAGGGCCAGCACCTGCGCAAGGCATTGCAAACAGGCAAGTGGCCCAGAGAGGAGGCTGCTCTGTGCCCTTGGTGGCAGGGACAGAGCAGGGAGGGGGCCCAGGACATTTGTCAGCGCCAGCCTCTGTGCCCATGCGTTGGCAGCCCTGGCTGCTGAGTCCAGCTTTGGCCTGGGCTGAGTTTGGCTGTGGCCCAGCTCCATCCTCCTGCGGGGCTCAGGGCGTGTTCCCGGCCATGGCCAGCCCTGCCTGCCTCTCTGCTGGCCCAGAGGCCGGCAGAGCCCGGGGCAGGGCTGTCTGTGCAGCCCCACAGGTGCCACGGGCTCTGCAGGAGCTGGCAGAGGCTGCCCAGCAGGGAGGCCATGGGGCACAGAGCCCCAAGGCTGCTGTGGGCACCACGGCACAGGGGCCGTTCCCAGCCGCAATGCTCCTGGCCTGGGCTGGGCCTGCCCAGGGGCTGGGCCACCATGGCTGGGCCAGCACAGGGCCACAAAGGGGCCACGCAGCCGCTGCCGGGGCTGACAGCAAGGCCAGGCACACACAAGCAATTGCTGAGCATGGCCTGTGCTGGCCAGGCCTGACTGTGCCAAAGGCAGAGCTCAACTTCCCTTGGGGACTGCAGCAACACTCGCGAGCCCAAAGAGCCTCCATGGCTGGGCTGGAGACCAAGGCTGCAGGAGGGAAATGCAGGGCTGCTTTGGGATGGGGAGGCCATTGAATTCCAGCACACAACTCAGCTCTCTGATGATCCCAGCACCATGCTGGGCCCTGTTTCAGACTGGAGCAGAGCAGATGTTGATGGCACAGGAGCCCTGTGGGGCTGTCAGGGACCTGCAGCTTGCAAGGTGCTCTGCTCTCCCTCAGGTGCTCTCAGAGAGATTCAATCCCAGCTGGGCACCTCAGGGCACAAGTGGCACTGCCTGTCCATGGGGACACAGCTGATGTCTGCCTGGAAAGGGGCACAGGTTTTAATACTTGTTGGTTTTATAATACAAGCAAATCTTTATTATCTGGGTCACTTGAGTACTTTTAAGAAATGGCAAACTTTTCCCAGCAGGAACAGGAATTTCCTGGATCTACTGGATTCTTCTCCTGATGGCAGGAGAAGAAATACTCATCTTCCCCTCTACCTTTGCCACTGACATTCACTCTAATATTTAATGACCCCACTTCCTTCAGGTGTTTCCAGCTCCCCTGTTCAAATGTGCATGTCTAAGAACATCTCTTTATTTAGAGCAACTGTATCTATGTCCCTTCCATCACTCCCAGATTTTCTCATCCAGATGCTCTCTGGTCGTTCAAGTGCCTATCAAATGACTGGTTTCATGCTTTGAACTTCAGCTAGTTGCCAATCTTTCTGAAGTTCAAATATATACCACATTAGTGGTATATATTTGAACTTCAGATATTACATATACAAGTCCACATTACATGTAAACATCCTAATTGTGTTTATATGTATCACTAAATTACCTTTGCCTATGTCTCTGTCTAAAACTGTTCCTGTAAGAAATCCCTTGGGGATGGTGGACATGTCAGAAGCTGCTGGGACATCACAGAGAGCAGCTGAGAGAAGAGCTGTGATGGTTATTAAACTGTTCAAATGTTCAGCTTGTGTTTGTTGGCAAGAAACCTTTCTGTGCCTCTGAGTGTCACCAGGTCCTGAGCCCAAAGGACACAAACCTGATGAGTTGTGGTTCCCACTGCAGGGGCTGCACTTGGACCTTGGCTCTGCACAGGAGAGCTCTTCATCCCCTTTCTCTCTTTTCCTCCCTCTGGGCATGGAGGGAGCTCCTGACTTCAGCCTGTGACTCGTGTGTGCAAAGAGCAAATCTGGGCAGAATCGGGGCAGGGAGGGTTTGGGGGGACCTTGGGATCTGTGCTGGGCACAGAAGGTGTTTTCCATTGCTCTGAGACTGTCTGCTGTGCAAAGTGGATTAAATATCCAGCAGAGGAATGACTTTGGCATTTGATGGAGCTGTGCCTTCCCTTGGCTTTGTTGGCTGACAAGAAATGAACATCCCTCTGTGTCTCGAGCAGCTCCTTCTGCAAGGAAAGCAGGTGGGAGTAGGAGCCAAGGAGCTGAAAGCTGCAGGTGCAGCCTGGGCTGGAGGGAGCTCAGATTTGCACAAGGCTGCTCTGAGTGCCAGGGCTTGGATGGGGGAAAAGGTGGGCTGGGGGTAGGGACAGAGTCTGATTGATTGTCAGCCATGAAGGGTCTTGATTTTCATATCTATTCCAGCTGCATGAGGAGGTACTTGGATTCAGCGTCAATTGGAGACAGCACATATCGATTTATAAACAGGAAAAAATCCTTAACAGGACCTAAAAAATGTTTTCTCACTGTCTTTTTAAATATCATGTATTCACTTTGAATACACTACTGAAATCTAATTAACCACTAATGATTTGAAAATTAAAATCAAGTTATTCCCAGAGGCTTGGCTTATTCAGGTGTTCTGAATGTTCATGAGCCCTGGGACACTGAATTCCTGCACTGAAGAGCTGAAGGCTGAACAAGCCTCTGGAGCAGTGAAATTCAGCAGCAGCCTCCAAGTTGCTGAGGATGTCAGCAGCCCCCACTGAGGCCATCCCTGCCCAGAGACCGTGGGGGAATGGGCAGACAAGGAGAGCGTCCCTGGGGCTGGGGCAGCACAACTCAGAGGCACCAGCGGCTCCAGCTGGGCAATGGAGTGTGGAATGTGGCTGGGAAAGCCCTGCCTGGGCTGGGCCAAGCAGCACAGACAAGCTGTGACTCTCATCCCTCAAACAACTCTCTCAAGGAGACATTTAAAGGAATTAAAATTGTTTGTATACTCTGAGTTGGACTCCCTGGAGAAATACCAGTACAAGAGATTCTTGGGAGCTGCAAACTATAAAACAGCCTTTACTGGGAACTTTAGAAAATCAGGGAAACTTTGGCAAAAGTTTTATTAGGACATTGTAGTGGTTTTGGGTTGTTAATTTAAGGTTTTTCTTATCTTGAGATTTCTTAACCAATGATTTGATGAGCATTGTGGGTTTTAGTGTTGGTTAATTATTTATGCATTTATTTTGTTCTGAGATTGGATTACAAGAAAGGTAAAGTGGGTTCAAAATTTTAAAACTGTATAAAGAAATTTTTATTAACAGTAAATTAAGAAAGAAAAAAGGAGTAAGAATTAAATTCTTGGAACACTTTATTTTTCTTTATAACTTTTTCTTTTTACTGACAATATAAAGAAAGTAAAAATTCAATTTCTAGTTAGGTTACTATTTCTAGAATAGTCTTTTTTTATTTTACTTAGGGAGAGAAGTTTTTCTTGTTAAGGTTATGGAGATTTTTTTTCAAAAGGAAAAAATTGGTTTTTTGTGGTTCTTAATTTTGTCAAGGATATCATTTCTGTGGAACTTTGGTATTGTTAAGTTGTTTTTATTGCCATAAGCTTTTCTACAGCTTGTTGATGGGCCATGTCAACTTATGGGGTATTGTTTTAAAGATGAGTAATTTAAAGGTAAAAGCTTTTATTATTTACTTTTGAAATTATTTTTATTTCTGGGAATAGAGATCTTCTCTTGGGGATACTGTATTATGTTTTTATCTTTTCCTGTTTTAACTTTTTATGAAATGACAGTTATTTTAACATTTGGTTTGTTTTAGGATGCAGGTTTTTTGTTTGATAATATTTTGAATATTTTTATTTTTTTATATTTTTATGTGCTATAAAAAAGAGTTTTTTCTTTATAGTTTATAAGAGGATTTTATTTTTAAGATTTAGGTACTTTTTCTTTTTTTTTATTTGAGATTTCATGTCTTCTTTACTGACTTTGATGGTTTTATAATTTCTTTATGTTTGTGTTTTGTTTTTCCCTTTTACTTGATGGAGGATTGAAGTATTGAAATGGTTAAAACCTTACCTGCCAGTAACTTGTGGTTGAAGTTATGGTTGGGTTGTGTTAAGACTGGTTTCATGGTTCATTTCTGGGGGCTTTTTGTTTAATTTTAGTTGTAGGGTTATTTTGTTTGGGTTGTAAGTTTTAGGGGTTTTTGGTTTTAGTTGTGTTGGGGGGCGGGGACTTGATGGTGAGATTTTAACAGCTGTGGCTGTCTTTGTTCTGGTTGGGGTTTTGTAGCCTCTTTTGTTTTCCTGTTTGGGAGTTGTTGGGGTTTGGTTTGGTCAGAACGGGGCCGATGGGGAGGGGGCGGCCTGGGGAGGGGGGAAGGGGCTCAGCCCATGGCAGGGTTGCTTGGTTTGGTTTGGTTTGGTTTGGTTTGGTTTGGTTTGGTTTGGTTTGGTTGAGATGGGGGCCCGGGCCAGGGCCCGCTGCTTCTTTGTTGACTGGCAAAGAAAGAGGAGGTTTCTGGGTTTTTTCATCTTTAGCATATGTGGTTAACAGAGGCATGTTCAGTATCTCAGTGATTTAACAGATTGTCAGTTACACAAAAAGTTTTGTATTACTTTTCAAAAATTCTTCTCATGTCAAATTACGACAGACATTCAATCAACAAAAAACACTTTTCAAAGCATTGACTTAGCCCATTGAACTTCACAAACTCCAAGTCTGTTCAATTTAATATTAATCAAAATTTGCAGGAGCACAGAAACAGAGAAGAATACACAGAAAGAGAGAAAGACAAAAAAGATACAGAGGAGCACACACACAGCTACAAAGCCCTGGATTCCAGCACTGTTCAGATGGAAATTCCAAGAGGAGGTAGGGTCAAGATGTGTGCTTGCCTTGTGGTCAGCCTTCAATACCCCTTGGTCTCCCTGGGCCCTTCCCCCAGGTGGGGCTTGGGCTCATTTGGTCCCTCAGGAGCTGGGCTGGGGCCGCAGAGGTGGCTGTGGAGCATTGCCTGTGCTGGGCCAGGGACTGGCAGCCACTGCTGGGCTGGGATAGAGGCTCTGGGGGGATTGGGGTTCCAGGGCAGGGCAGGGCTGGGGTCACAGGGCAAGGCTGGACCTGCCCCTTCCTCCCCCACACATGAAATGTTTTGATCCAACAATCTCCTCCAGGCTGTCACAACAGGCAATGCTGGAGGTGGAAATCCCATTTCTGGCCATGGACACCTGGCTGAGCAGGACAGTTTGTTTCCACAGGAAGTAAACCATGGAGCCCCAGTGTTTGGAAGGCAGATGAGAGCCTCACTAGGCCAAGGCCATCCAGACTTGTCAGAAATGACATATTTTGTCTGGGAGCTATCTTTGGATTTAGGGAATTCTGGAGGTGGAAGCCCAATCACGGCCATGGATGCCTGGAGAAGCAGGACAGTTCTTTTCTATAAGAAGGAATGTACGGAGTCTTCCCAGTGTTTTGGAGACAGATGTGAAGTGACCCTTGTGAAACCATTAAGAGCCAAACTTGTTCTGGCAATACTCCTATGGGAACAATCCCTGGATATAAGGAAATTTGGAGGCAAAATCCCAATTCTGGCCATGGGTGCCTGGAGGAGAAGGACAGTTTTTTTCCATTGGGAAGGAAAGCACAGAGCCCCAGTGTTTCAGCAGCTGATAAGAAGAGACCCCCAACATGCCAAGTTCAATTGGACCAGTCAGGCAGTCCATGGGAGGCCAAAATAAGCAGACCTGTTCCATATTCTGTTGGTTTTATGACGCCCTGCATTATCACCGTGGTCCCCTTTGTTCCATGGGGTCACAATGGACCCTTGGTTCAATGGGGTCCCAGAGTGTCACAATTCCTCCTAGGTTCCAGAAGGCCACCAAGTATCACAATAGTCTCTGTGCTTCCCCAGGCCCCACAATGTCATGGGACTCCTCTGTTCCATGAGCCCTGCAATGTCACAATGGTCCTTTGGATCCTGGGGGTTTTCAGTGTCACAATGGTCTCCTTTGGCTCCACAGTGTCACAATGGACCATTGATGAGTGGAGGCCCCTCTGTGTAACCCTTTGGTTCCATGCAGTCCTGCAGTGTCACAATGTACCCTTGGTTCAATGGGGTTCCACAATTTTACCATGGCCCCTTGGTTCTACGCAGCCCTGCAGTGTCACAATGGTCTCCTTTGGCTCCACAAGGTCACAATGGTCAACTGATGACATCAGGCTCTGCAATGTCACCCTGGACCTTTGGTTGCATGCAGCCCTGCAGTGTCACAAAGGCCTCTTGGTTTCACAAGGCCCTGCAGAATTCAAAATGGTCCTCTTGGTTCTGTGGGGACCCCCAGGGTCACAATGGTCTCACTGGTTCCATGAGGCCTCAGAGTGTCACAATGCTTTCCTTATTCCATGGGGCCTCATAGTGTCACAATGGTCTCCATGATCCCTTGAGTCCCCTCAGTGTCACAATGACTCTTTTGTTCCATGACACCCCAAAGTGTCTTAATGGTCTCCACAGTTCAATGAGGCCCCACGGTGTCACAATGGTCCCTTGGTGTCACAGGGCCCCACAGTGTCACAATGCTCCCTTGGTTCCATGGCCCTGTGCTGCTGCATTCCCCCCTCCCCTTCTCAGGCTGCCCTGCAAGCTGAGAAATGCTCCTTGGGGCTCGGCCTTGGCCAACAGCCCCTGGGCTCAGCTCCTCTGCAGCTCATCACAAACACTGTCTGCTCCAGGCACTGCTGCTGCCCAACCAGCTCCTGCTTTCTGGAGGAGCAGCCCTGGGAACTGGTTTTGTTCCCTCCGTGGCACAACATCCCTGTTCTCACCCTGCCAAAGAAAGCTGTTGGTGCCAAGTGTGGCCAGGATGAACCATTGCTGGGACTGAAGCCCCTCCCTTGGGGCCCTGCAAACAGCGCTCCAAAAGGAGCCCTTGGAGCTCTCCTGGGCCAGCGACTCCCTCTGAATGGGGCCTCTCCCAGCCGGGAACTCTCCCGTTTGCTGCACTCGGGGATCCCCAACAATGATAGAGCCTGGGCCAATCCCCCCACTCCTCCAGGCTCAACCCTTGGCCCACTGGGGAGATGCCAAAGGATCCACAGGGAGCATTTCCTGCCCTCACGGGAATTTCTCACAGGTGCCTTGCACTGACTCTTTGTGTCTGTGTGCACACAGGAGTGCCCGTGCTGGGGAAATGTGGCAGAAATCCTGCTCTCTGAGGGGTTTGAGAGCCCTGGATAGCTGAGTCAGTCAGGCCTGTAGGTAAGGTTAAATCACAAGGTCTAAGTAAAGTTAAATGTTTCTAAGAGTTGTTCTTCTGGTAAGTTATTTAGTATAAGTCATAAGCGGAGTTAAATACAGTTAAATGTTATTCCTCTGTTAAATTGCAAAGTCATAGGTTATAATTTAGGTTAAATACTGTTAAGTGCTGTTCTTTTGCTTAATTGTGAAGTTGAAGGTATCAGTTAAGGTTATGTTAAGTCCTATTAAGTTTGAGCTCTGTTAAGCTTTTGGGCCAGATTTCTTTTACCCTCACTGTCCTTGTGTCTCATAAACACAGGGACAATTCTCAGTTCACTTCTGGTTTGATTGTCTGGATTTTATTTGGTTTTGCTGTTGCTTTGTTTCCTTGGTGTGCCTGAATTGTCCAGTCAGGAGCAGAGTGACTCTTGCCAAGGAACTTTGTGCTGCTGTTGCTTAATATTCAATCGGGTTTTTGCTGCTCCCTTGCTGGGGATTTTTTCAGTGCTCTCAAGGCCTCGTTGGTACCAGGGTGAGGGATCCCTGGCCCAGGCTCTGGCCCTGGGGGACACGGGGACGCTGCCGGGGGTCCCTGTCCCCCTGTGCCACCCCCAGGGCCCCGGCCCCCCGTCCCCGTGTCAGGCTCTGGGGTCGATCTCGTGGAACATCCTCTGGGGGAGGCTGCGGTGCCGGGGGCGGGGGGACCCGGGGGGACAGGGGACCCTGCTGTGCACGAGCAGGGTTGGACTGCTCTGGGGGGAACTGTGAGGGGGGCCGGGGCAGAGTGACCTCCCCAGTGACCTCACACAGCCCCTGTGATGTCACACAGTCCCCGTGATGTCACACAGTCCCTGTGATGTCACATTGACTCCTATGATGTCGCACAGTCCCCTGTGATGTCACACACTCTTCTGTGATGTTACACAGCTGCTCTGTGATGTCACAGAGGACTCTGATATCAAAGAGTCACACTGTCATGTCACCATTTGTTCTGTGATGTCACAGGCTGCTCTATGATATTACACAGCCACCCCGTGATGTCACAACCCACTCCCTCATGTCACAGAGCCACCCTCTATGATGGCAGAGTCTGCTCTATGGCCTCACACTATGATGTGACAGACAGCTGTGTGAAGTCACAATCCCCTCAGTGATGTCACAAAGCCCTCTCTGTGATGTCATACTGCTACTCTGTAATGTCACAGCACACACTTTGACCTCACAGCCTGCTCCATGATGTCACACAGCCATGCCATGATGTCACAGCCTGCTCTGTGATGTCACACAGTCCCCTCTATGATGCTATAGCTGCTCAGTGACCTCACACAACAAACTCTGTGATGTCATAGCCCAATCTGTGCCCTCACACAGCCCACTCTGTGCTGTCACACAGCCCCTTGCTGACATCCCAGCTGCTCTGTGCCTCCATGACACAGCCCCAGAGGAGCTGCTGTGACACAGCCCCCTCTGGGACATGCCACAGCCCCTGCCAGTGCTGAGCCCCTGGGAGCTCTGTCTGTGCCCTGCTGGTGTCCCTGAGGGGCCCTGGCAGTGCCCCAGCCCTGCTGGGCTGTGCACAGGAGCTGCTCCTGGCCAGAGCTGTCTCTCTGCAGCTCTGCTGCCCTTGCCAGGAGCTGCCTCTGGGCCAGGAGCCCAGCCCAGCTCAGCAGCACAGTCACAGCACAAGGACTGTAATGACCCTCTGGGGCTTTGGTGCTCTTTGCATCAGACTCAGTCCCTCAGAGTGTGCTCAAAGAACTTCTCAGGGACTCAAAAAGAAAGAGAAACACTGAAGTTTCTCATACTTTAAACTTTAAATAGAACCTTCTGAGGGAAAGGACTGAGAATGTGTCCTCTGTGATGTCACAGCCTGCTCTATTATGTTACACAGCCACCCGGTGATGTCACCGTGTCAACCTCTACCAGGTTCCAGGTAGAGCAGAACACTGGTGGCAGTGATGACAGCTGGGGACAAGCAAGGCAAAGGTGTCTCTGGTGCTGAGCAAACCTGCGCCTCTGTCCCTGCAGGCTGTGGGCATCCCCCGGCTGCCCCACCTGGCTGGCCCCTTCCTTTGCTGACAGCTCTGCCTCCTGCCTGCCTCTGCCTGCCCACACAAAGCCTGGGGCTGCTCCAGGCTCCTGCTGGGGGACGTGCTGCACCACAGCCCTGCCCTGGCAGGGAAATTCCTTTCTCGTGATGTCCAGTCTGTGCCTCCCCAGCTGCCCTTGGTGCTATTATATCTTCTTCAGGCTCATTCCCACTATGAAGAAAAGCTCCAGCCTCTCTGAAACCACCCTTCAATCCCTCCCAGGCTACTCCTGTTCTGTCCTCAGGCTCCACACCACTGACCCCAGAGCCTGCAGATTCTCCCTGCTGGTTTTGTGATGAGACCTCCAAACCCCATCTTGGGAGATTTTTGGGTCCTCTCCAAGGACTGTGAAAATGGAAAAATAGAGATCAAAGTTATTTTCTCCTAAATCTTGCAGTGACAAAAAAAGAGTCAATACAAATAAACTGAATGAGGGCAGATTTACATCTGTTAGAAGAGGAAATATTTTGCAATTATGAGAGTGGCATGAAACTACAGCTGTTTTTCCAGAGAAGTGGATTCCCCATTCCAGGAATTGCCCAAGGTCAGAAGATTTCTGCACCTTAACCCAGTGAAACCCTCTCATCCCCAAGGACAGAATTCCTGCAGTGTGGGTTCTCTGCTGTGCTGGGTGCCCTCACAACGCTTCTGGCCAGAATGTCTGCTGAGGGCAGCCAGGCTGCTGCAAGGGCAGTGCCCTCACAGCCATCACCATGGCAGCCCTGTCCCCTGGGCCTGGCTCTGCCCTTTCCTCTGCCCCTGCCTTGGCTCTGCTGGCATGAAGAGTTTTGTCATTGATATCTTGTCCCCGAGGTGCTGAGGCAAATGGCTTCCCAGTCAGGTTCCTGGAGCACAAGTGGCTTTTCAGAGGCCAGCCAGGAATGAGCCCTGAGGCAGCAGCTTTGCAGTGGTGGCCACCAGGCCGGGCTGCCAAGGGAGGCTTCTGGCCATGGCCTGCAAGCAGCTGCTGCTGCCAAGGTGCCTTTGGTGCTTCAGGCTGTCCCTGGCACAGCTCCCAGCACGGCACTCTGCCCTTGTGCCCGAGGCCTTCCCTGTGCTGGGGCTGGCCTGGGGCTTTTCCTGCAGCGGGACCTGCCCTGCTGATGGCACAGGAAAAGCAGTTCCTGCTGGAGCAGGAGGCTCTGCCTGCAATGGCCTCCAACAACTCCAGCAAGGCCCTGCTGACTTCAATATTGCTGCCTAGAGCACTATATTCTAATAATTGTTATAGCTCCTGACGTGTGCAGTAAATACCTCTAGTTAAGATTTTTCTGTCTGATCATGATCAGAATCAATCAGAGCTGTATTTATACTAATTTATCTGGCATTTCATTGTTAATCCTGTGGGACAAATTGGGTTAAAGTTCTATTCCAACTGTCCAATCCTTTAGACCTTTGACAAATTCTGGGGCTGGGATTGGATCCAGCTGCTCACAGTCTCCCCTCGTAGAAGGAATTTTAGAAGTCTAGGGGTCCTGCAGGGGTTTGAGGATCCATGGTGGCTGTTAGGTGTCATTTCTCCACCTCATGTCTCAGCAGGAGTTTCTCCAATAAAGAAATAAAGCTTTTGCCTGAAGCTCCCACTGTGCCCATGACAGGAACCCCTGTGAGTGCCTGGGACATCCCGGCTCTTTGGCAGCCTGGGCACTCCTGGGATGTCACCGTGGAGCCCCCGTGAGTGCCAGTGACAGATCGGTGCCTTTGCTGCCCAAGGTGCCCTGGGATGTCAGCATGGGATGGCTGTGACTGCCTCTGACCACAGGGCTCTTTACCATCCCAGAAAGCCTTGGGAGGTCTCCATGGAGCCCCTGTCCATGCCTGTGACATTCCAGCTCTGGAACAGCCTGGAGGCTCTTTGGAAAGTACCCATGGAACCCCTCTGAGGGCCTGTGACAAATCTGATCCTTAGCAGGCAACCATCCCCAGCCCCATGTTGCTAGGGTCAGTTTCCATGGCAACCATCACCAGCCCCCTGTTGCTATGCTCAGTCCCTTGGCAGCTCCATGGAGACCCCATGCCAGGGGTGGTTGCCTCGGACACCAGGGCTGGCACCAGCTGGGATGCTCAGTTTCCACGGGCCGGGCTTCAGGAATGGGATTCTCCAATTTCCTGCTGCCGCTAAAATGGCGCTGCCCTCGCTGCCCTCCTGCCTCCTGTAGAAAGCACAAAAGGCAAAGATCCCGGGCTGGGATAAGAACAATTTATTGGGAACAGCAATGAGATAAGGAACAAACAGGAACAGGAACAATACTGATAACAGATGTGATAAGAAAAAGGGAAAACTACAACACAACTGACTGTCTCTTCCTGGCTACAATTTCCCCCTGCCTGGAAAGGACACCCTTCTTGTCAGGAGGGAGAGAGAGAGTCCCTTTCCTGCCCCTGGCAATGACCTGAGGTGGGAGTGAATGTAATGACAGGGCCATGGCCAGGCCCTCATGTTCTTCCATCCCACATCAGGTCATTGGGAGGGGCAGCAAAAGGGACAGGTGTCTTCCCAGCATGGATCACAGGGAAAATGGATCCCCAGGGCTCTTCCCAACATGGGACCTCCAATGGGGAAAGAAGCTGGAGTGGCGTATGAAGTTCTTCCTGCAGTTTAGGCACCCGCAAAACTTCCGTTGCTGGTGACTCCATTGGTGTCTGATCAAGCCCGAGCTCATGGAGAAGCTCTTGCCATGATGTGGAGAAGTCATCAGGCCTCTCCCCAGTATGGATGCGCCGGTGCCTGATAAGGGAGAACTTTTTCTTGAAGCCCCTCCCACAATCAGGGCAGTGGAAGGGCCTCTCCTCGGTGTGAATGTGCTCATGCAGGCGGAGATTGGAGCTGGTCTGAAACTTCTTCCCACAGGTGAGGCACTCGTAGGGCCTCTCCCCAGTGTGGATGCGGCGGTGGGTGATGAGGTGGGAGTTGCGCTTGAAGCACTTCCCACAGTCAGGGCAGCGAAGGGGCCTTTCCTCGGTGTGAATCCGGCGGTGCTTGCAGAGATCAGAGCTGGTCCGAAACCTCTTCTGACACTGGGGACACTCGAAGGGCCTCTCCCTGGTGTGGATGCATTGGTGCCTTATGACAGCAGAGCTGCAGCTGAAGCCCTTCCCACACTCCCCACACTCGCAGGGCCATTCCCCAGTGTGGATCATCTGGTGGCTGATCAGGGTGCTGCTCTGCCTGAAGCTCTTCCCACACTCCAAGCACTTGTGGGGCTTCTCCCCATTGTGAAGCTGCTCCTGGGCCACCAGCTCTGGGCTCTGGCTGAAGCTCTGCCCACCTTCCTGGCTCAGGGTGGGTCTTTCCTCCTCAGAGCACCCTGGGCTGGGTTTACAGCGCCCCCTCCTGCATGATTTCTGTGGATTTTCCTCTCCATTGGACTTCTGCAGTGTGGAGCCAATCAAAACAGCCTCTTCCATGACGTTCTGCCACGGAAATTTTTCCTCCCTGGTCTCCATCCTCAGTTTCTTCCCTGGGGTAGGAAGGACAAGGAGAGGATGGGATTGGCCTCTGTGCCACAGGGAAGGGGAAGGAGATCCCCCCAGTGCATCCCCAGTAGGATGGGGTTGGCAGCAGGGTTGTCCTGAGGCTGGGGACCGTGCTGGGCTGGGAGATGGAGCAGGAGAGAGGGGGAAAGGGGCACTGACTTCCTCCTCACCTGCCTGGGTATCCCAGGGCTCCTTCCTCTTCCTCGCCTCCTCCTCCATCCAATCAAGGTTTGGGAATGGGAAATCCTGTTCTGGGAAGAAAACAAAGGGTACGTACATTGTCGTCTTTTGTACTGGTTTGAAGGCAAAACAGGGAGAGAGTCTAAGCTAAAATTGCAATTCAATAAGAAAATTTAGATCAAGGCAATGATGCAGAAACACTGCCTTAAACTGACAGAGTCAGGATATAACCTGACACCCTGCTGGTCAGGCTGGTGGCTGCAGTCCCATTCAATGGTGGCTGCAGTCCTGTTGGAGTGATGCGCGTGATTCTGTCCGAGCAGTGATCGTGTAGATGGGTCTGGTCTTCCTCTGAAGGTCCAGTGGTGGTTCTGGAGCTCTTGTCCTCTGGGAATCCAGTAGGCAAGCTGCTCCTGGTGTTGCAAGGCTCAGCTTATATCCAGGTAGGAATGCTTGGATCCTCCCCCTGGGCGGAGCATCCCACAATGGGATGATGGAATTTTATCAGTCCTGCAGTGACACTCAATGGCCCATTCCCAGAAGATATCTCCCCTGGAGGGCGTTATCAGGGCTGAGTCATGGAAGAGATCAAGAACACTGCCCCACCTGTTTCTAGCAGTTGATGAAGATGGGGATTGCAAACATGCATTTGGTTCCATCTTACATTGCAGCCTGAAACAGTGGGGGAATCCCTACTCAGGGGGTGAACACCACCCCCCTTACCCAAACTGGCTCAGGTGTAAAACCCCCACCCCGGGAAGGCCACACACACAGGGGACAATGTCACACTTGCCCTGCCCCAGGGGAGGTCTCTGTCCCTGTCACTCCCTTGCCCGCCGCCCTCTTCTCATTCTTTCCATCTCTCTCTCTACCTCACATTTACTGTTCAATAAAATCCACGATGGATTTGATTTCGTTGGCACTTTAATTGGGGAAGAGGCATCTCTGTAACAATTTTCTTAACCAGATGGCAACATTTTTCGGGCATTGTGAGTTTAGGCACTGCTGTCTGACCCCAAGTGCCTTTGACAACAGCACGGTTCCCTACTCTGAGGAGGTTGTGGTTCTCTCTGGAGGAACTCTTGGAAACTTGGAAACAGTCCCTCCTTCCTCCCGGGGAACTTATGGGAGAACTGATGGGGAAAATGGCTGTTGTTGGTGGCCAGTGAAAAAGAAAATATTTTGTTGTCCTTCCTTGAAAAGTTTCTTAAAATCACTGGAGGAGAGTGAGCAAATGATACAGCAAGACTGACAAGGTTCATTTACTCCAGGGTGAGGAACACAAGGCTGCTGAAAGTCCCACAAGAAGCCCAGCTCAAGTAGCTAAATTCCCAAATAACTCCAGCCAGGGGTCTTCAGGAGGATTTTTTTGGAGATTGTTCGGAGCCGGCAGATCCCGGACTCGAGCCCCGGGTATCTCCGGGCTCCCTAAGAGGAGCTTTTTCGGGGGCAGAGGAGCCGCGATCGCCCCTCGGGAGGGTCCCGGGGGGTCCAAGTGGGGATGGCCTGGTACCGACGGGGCAGGACATTGGTTTTGGGGATCCCCATGAGAGCCGGGGCTGTGGAACGGGGGACCCCTGGGGCGGGGAGAGGGGAAGGGGCGATACCGGAGCTGGGGCACCCCCGGCAGCCCGGAGATGAGGCGGGGACGGGACCCCCTGACCCTGACAGGGGTGCGTCCTGGGGTGACTTCATGATGCTCGTGCCCCATCGGTCCCTTTAGCCCAGAAATGAGTTCTGCACCTTTAAGGCTGGTTCTGAGAGCCAAGGGGAGGAGGAAGAAGCTGCAGTTTGTTTTCAGACACTGCACTCACTCCTCCACATTCCGACTCTTGGATGGACAGAGGGCGGGACAGAGCTCTCCTTTGCTTTTAGTTAGTTTTTAGCTCTCTGAGGCAGAGAAGTTCCCTGGACTGTGGTTTTTCTTTTTCTTTGCTTCTGTTTAAACCTGCTCTGGACTGAACACCCAGAACACCACTGGCAGCTCCCACCTGTGGCCCACTGCGCTGAGCCTGGGCTGTGGCATTTCCAATACAGGTGGGACTGATAAGAGACTGATAAGAGACTGATAAGAGACTGATAAGACACTGAGTGAGCCAAGCTCCAGCTCAAGGAAGGATTTTTGGAGTTTGTCACTTATTTTCCAGAAGCAGGAAGTTTTATTGCTTAATATTGTTCAATTTTTGTGCTGGTGAATGCTTTGCCTGTTAAATAAAGTGTTTTTTTCACTTTTCTCCAAGGAAATATTTTCCCGAACTGGCTGAGGGTGGGGCTGCTGAATCTGTATTCTAGAGGAAACCCCTTTCGGGAGTTTTCTCCCAAAATTGCCCTAAAGCAGGACAGGGTGGTGGGAAGAGGGGGGAAGCCCAAGAGGCTGGATTGAGGGGAGGCTGGAGAGAGGGACCTTGGGACCCCAAAATCTGCCTGCATCCCTTAGCAGGACGCTGGAGAGGGGGGATCCCCAGGACCCATGGGATCCCCAACAGCCCAGAGACAGGGGACCACCAGAACACCAGAGGGATGAGACTGGAAATGGGACACTCCTGGTGGCTTTTTTTTTATTCACTCTTGATTTTTGAAGGTTTTTATGGACATCAGGTGACTTCTAGAGATGGACTTGGGCAAGAGGAATCCCCAACCAAAGGCATTCACACCCTGTTTCTCCCCAAATCAGTATTTTCCCCAAACCTTCCCACAGTGACATCCCCTCCTGTCCTGCTCTGGGTGAGCTCAGTCCCAAACCTGACCCTGATCCTGGTCTCAATCTCACTCCATGTTTAGACACACTCACAGTTCTGTATTAAATCACATCCTAGTCCCAGACTCATGTAGCCCCAGACCCAGTCCCAACCCCAGCCCTAAAGCCAATCCCATGTCTAGCCTTAACTCCAATCCCTGCTCTAATCCAAATCTCAGCCCCAACTCCAATCCCAGCCCCAATTCCAGCCCCAGACCCAATCCCAAACCCAGCCCTAAAGCCAATCCCATGTCTAGCCTTAACCCCAATCCCAGCTCTAATCCAAATCTCAGCCCCAACTCCAAGCCCAGCCCCAATTCCAGCCCCTTCCTAAATCCTCAGCCCCAAACCAAATCCCAGGTTCAGCCCTTCTGGGGGTTTGGGGGTGTCTCTGTCCCTGTGACCCCGATGATGTTTGGGTGGGGTCACAGCAGGGCTGAGAGGGACAGAGACCCCCCCCGGCCTCACCAGGGGTGAGAAGGTGGCAAAGCCCCCCCAGCCCCGAGCAGCCTCAGCGGTGAGAGGGACACAGAGCCCCTGGTGCCCAGCCCTGCACAGGCATTGCCTGAGGCCAGAGGGATGGAGACCCCCCGAGCATCCCCCAGGGCCAGGGGACAGAGAGCCCCGAGCATCCCCTGGGCTGAGAGGGACAGAGACTGCCCCGAGCACCCCCTGGCACAGGGGAGAGAGGGAGGGAGACCCCCCAGGCATTGCCTGGGGTGAGAATGATGGAAACCCCTGGGGAATGGCCTGGGGTGACAGGGACAGGGACACCCCTGGGGAATGGCCTGGGGTGACAGGGACAGGGACACCCCTAGGGAATGGCCTGGGGTGACAGGGACAGGGACAACCCCCCAAACCCCTCCCAAGCATCCCCCAGTGTGAGAGGCTCAGAGACCCCTTGAGCATCCCCAGGGCACTGGACAAAGTAAAGTTGTTTCTTGACAGAAATCAAACTTAACCCTACAGAAAATGCCTTGAATTTGCTCTTCCCACAAGTCACTTGTGGTGAACACGCAAACAAATCCCAAAATTTAATAAACTGACAGTAGAAGCAATTTTGTGGCAATTCCAAAATCCATTGGTCCTGCACAGCTCCAGCTCAGCTGCTGGCAGGTTCCAATATAAGAAAAGTGGAAATTTGGCCCAAAACATTGTGATACCTCTTTTCTGAAAAGAGTATGAAAAGGAAGGGAAAGCTCTGTGTAGATGTCACAAAGGTTACAGGGACAAAGAAAAAAATTATTCTTAGATTTGGAAAAGCCCCCGGCCTGTGAAATAGAAAAGGGGGGACAGCCACAGAGTGACAAGGACAGAGACCTCCCCTGGGGCAGGGCAAGTGTGACATTGTCCCCTGTGTGTGTGGCCTTCCCGGGGTGGGGGTTTTACACCTGAGCCAGTTTGGGTAAGGGGGGTGGTGTTCACCCCCTGAGCAGGGATTCCCCCACTGTTTCAGGCTGCAATGTAAGATGGAACCAAATGCATGTTTGCAATCCCCATCTTCATCAACTGCTAGAAACAGGTGGGGCAGTGTTCTTGATCTCTTCCATGACTCAGCCCTGATAACGCCCTCCAGGGGAGATATCTTCTGGGAATGGGCCATTGAGTGTCACTGCAGGACTGATAAAATTCCATCCTCCCATTGTGGCATGCTCGGCCCAGGGGGAGGATCCAAGCATTCCTACCTGCATATAAGCTGAGCCTTGCAACACCAGGAGCAGCTTGCCTACTGGATTCCCAGAGGACAAGAGCTCCAGAACCACCACTGGACCTTCAGAGGAAGACCAGACCCTTCTACAGGATCACTGCTTGGACAGAATCACGTTCATCTCCCAACAGGACTGCAGCCACCATTTAATGGGACTGCTGCCACCACCCTGACCAGCAACAGGGTGTCAGGTTATATCCTGACTCTGTCAGTTCAAGGCAGTGTTTCTGTATCATTGCCTTGAACTTCATTTTCTTATTAAATTGTAATTCTGGCTTAGACTCTCCCCCAGGTTTCCTTTAAATCCTCTATAAAGACAATGTGCGCACCCTTTGTTTGGTTCCCAAAACAGGATTTCCCATTCCCAAACCTTGACTCAAAAGAGGAGGAGGCTGTAAGAAACAGGAAGGAGCCCTGGGAGCCCCAGGCAGGTGAGGAGGAAGTCAGTGCCCCTTTCCCCCTCTCTCCTGCTCCATCTCCCAGCCCAGCACAGCCCCCGGCTGCAGGACAACCCTGCTGCCAACCCCGTCCTGCTGGGGATGCACTGGGGGGATCTCCTTCCCCTTCCCTATGGCATAGAGGCAAATCCCATCCTCTCCTTGGCCTTCCTCCCCCAGACAAGGAGCTGAGGATGGAGACCAGGGAGGACAAATCCCCAAAGAAGAACCGCGTGGAAGAGGCCATTTTGAGTGGCTCCATGGTGCAAATTCCGACATAGAGGAAAAGCCCCAGAGATCCCACAGGAGGAGGGGCTCCAAACCCAGCCCAGGGTGCTCTGAGGAGGAAAGACCCACCCTGAGCCAGGAAGGTGGGCAGAGCTTCAGCCAGAGCTCAGAGCTGGTGGTCCATGGGCAGCTTCATGATGGGGAGAAGTCCCACAAGTGCTTGGAGTGTGGGAAGAGCTTCAGGCAGAGCAGCACCCTTATCAGCCACCAGATGATCCACACTGGGGAATGGCCCTACGAGTGTGGGGAGTGTGGGAAGGGCTTCAGCTGCAGCTCTGCCCTCATCATCCACCAACGCATCCACACTGGGGAGAGGCCCTACAAGTGTCCCAACTGTCAGAAGAGGTTTCCCACCAGCTTCCAGCTCCTCCAACACCAGCGGATTCACTCAGAGGAGAGGCCCTTCATCTGCCCAGACTGCGGGAAGGGCTTCAAGCACAACTCCAACCTCATCACCCACCAGCGCATCCACACTGGGGAGAGGCCCTACGAGTGTCCCCAGTGTGGGGAGAGCTTCACCAGCAGCTCTCATTTGACAAGACACCAACGGAGCCACCAGTAAATGAAGCCCTGCAAATGCCTCGATTGCAGGAACAGCTTCATGCACCACTCCAGCTTCATCCCCCATGGGAGAACTCACATTGGGAAGAGCCCTGGTGATCCATGTTCCCCGTGATCCATGCTGGGAAGACACCTGTCCCTTTTCCTGCCCCTGCCAATGACATGATGTGGGATGGAAGAACGTGAGGGTCTGGCCATGGTCCTGTCATTACATGCACTCCTACCTCAGGTCATTGCCAGGGGCAGGAAAGGGTCTCTCTCCCCCTGAGGAGAAGGGTGTCCTTTCCAGACAGGAGGAAATACATGGCCAGGCAGAGACAGTTGTTGATGTTGTATTTTTCCCTGTAAATAGTTTTACATATCCTTTCTGTTGACAATATTGTTTTTATTTCTGTTTGTTCCTTATCTGGTTGCTGTTCCCAATAAATTGTTCTTATCCCAGCCCAGGATCTTTGCCTTTTGTGCTTTCCATGGGAGGCGGGAGGGCAGCGAGGGCAGCGCGGTTTTAGCAGGAGCAGGAAATTGGGGAATCCCATTGCTGAAGCCCAGCCCGTGGAAACCGAGCATCCCAGCTGGTGGCAGCCCTGGTGGCCATGGCAGCAGCCTTGGGAGCGGGTCCCTGGCTGGGGCTGTGGGAACCTCTTCCCTCTGGTGCCCAGGGACAGGAGTGGAGGGAGCGGCTGCAGCTGAGTCGGGGCAGGCTCAGGTTGGATGTCAGGAAAAGGTTTTAGGCCAGAGGCTGCTGGGGCCCTGGCCAGGCTCCCCAGGGAAGGGTCCCAGCTCCAGGGCTCTCTGAGCTGCAGCAGCGTTTGGCCAGCGCTGCCAGGCCCAGGCTGGCATTGTTGGGGTGTCCTGTGCAGGACCAGCAGTTGGACTGGAGGATCCTGATGGGTCCCTCCCAGCTCAGCCAATTCTGTGCTTCTGGGATCCCATCAGCCTGGGGATGGGGGCTGCCAATGGTTGCCATGGCAACGGGCTCTGGCTGCAGGCCTGAGCTGGTGTCCATGGCAACCACCCCTGGCATGGGGTCTCCATGGAGCTGCCAAGGGACTGAGCATAGCCAGAGGGGGCTGGTGATGGTTGCCATGGAAACTGACCATAGCAACAGGGGGCTGGCAATGGTTGCCATGGAAACTGACCATAGCAACAGGGGGCTGGTGATGGTTGCCATGGAAACTGACCATAGCATCAGGGGGCTGGTGATGGTTGCCTGCTAAGGATCAGATTTGTCACAGGCCCTCAGAGGGGTTCCATGGGGACTTTCCAAGAGTCTCCAGGCTGTTCCAGAGCTGGAATGTCACACACAGAGACAGGGGCTCTATGGAGACCTCCCAGGGGTTTCTGGGCATGGTAAAGAGCCCTGGGGTCAGAGGCAGTCACAGCCATTCCATGGTGACATCCCAGGAGTCCCCAGGCTGCCAAAGAGCTGGGATGTCCCAGACACTCACAGGGCTCCTGTCATTACCACAGTGGGAGCTTCAGGCAACATTTATTAGAGAAGCTCCTGTTGGGTCACGAGGTGCAGAAACGATCCCCAATACTCCCCATAGATCCCCAAATGTCACTGTGTAATCAGTGTTCCGTGCTTTCTTTCCAATGGAAAACAAGCATCCTTACACTCCAGGTGTCCATGTCTGAAATTGGGATTCCACCTCCAAAATTCTGTATATCCAAGGGTTGCTCCCAGGCACAATCTGCCAGTACCATCAAGCCTGGGTGGCCTGGACCTCTGGTGACTGCCCCTGCAACACTGGGGCTGGGTTCTTCCCTTCCCATGGAGATCACTGGGACACTGTGGAGACCTCATGGAACCAAGGGGATCATTGTGGCACCACTGGAGCCCATGGAACCAAGGGGCCATGGTGACACAGCGGGGCCTTATGGAACCCAGAGACCATTATGGCTCTGTGGGGCCTGATGGAACCATGGAGACCATTGGGACCCTTCAGGGCCTGGTGTCACCAAGGGGGCATTATGACACCTCAGGGCCTCAGGGAAGCAAGGGACCATTGGGACACTGTGGGGCCCCATGGAACTGAGGGAACATTGAACAGGTCTGGCTGGCTTGGCCTCCCAGGGGTCCCCTGACAAGTCTGGCTGATGTTGCAATGTCACAGGCCGCCTCTCATCAGCTCCTGGAAAACTGGGGCTCCGTGCTTTCCTTGCTATGGGAAAGAACCGCCCCCCTTTTCAGATGCCCATTGCCAAAATTGAAACTCTCCCTAAAGCAATTCCTATATGCAAGGATATCACTCAGAACAAATTCCTGCTTTCTCTGGCTGGCCTTGGCCTCTGGTGGCCATTTCTCATCTTCCCCTGAAACACTGGGGCTCTGTTCCTTCCTTCCTATGGAAAGGAACCGGCTTTCAGGTCCAGAGACCCTGGCCAAAATTAGAATTTGGCCTCCCAAATTCTGCATATCCAAGGACTGATCCCAGAAAAAAGTAGCTAGGACAGACAGGTCAGGTTGGCCCTGTCCTCTGGTGATTTTCTTAGACACTGAGCTGAATGTTTTCATTTGAAAACACCTTGGAGAGGGGCCAGAGATCTCCCAAGGAGGGGTTTTGAGGCCTTGGGCACATGAGCACTACATATGGACAAAGGAGCTCTGTGCTCTGTGCTGTTGTGGTGGTTTTGCATCACGGAAGTGATGTTCTAAGAGAAGCTGCTAGCAGTTTCCTCCATATCTGACAAAAAAAACAATCAGTAATTATCTTTGAGAATTGACAATCTGTTAAACGACTAAGGAAACTGTACACGCCTCTGTGAAGACACATGTTAAAGATGGGAAAGCCTGGGAGGGTCTCTTTCCCTTCTGGCTGGCACAGAGGTAACAAGGCTGACCCGGCCCCGTTTCAGCTAGGCTGGGCTGGGTGGCTCCTGCCGTGGGGCCGGGCCCCTTCCCAGGGACCCCGCCAGGCCCCATCGGCTGCCGGGCAGGGCAGGGGAGGCCGCGGGGCCGAGGCCGGGCCGGGCCATGGCTGCAGTTGGGAACATCTGGGCCCTGCTGAGCCCTGCCCCGCCGCCAGCCCGGGCCCAGCCAGGATCCGCCTGGCCCCAGGAGCAGCCCCGGGCCGGGCCGGCTCGGCCAAGATTCTGCCACCCTTGGGCTTCAGCCGCAAGCCCCGGGCAGGGGCAGGAGAAGCCATCGGTCCCCGGCCGTGCTGCTGCTGTGCTCTGGCCTGGCTGCTGAGATCCTGGCCCTGCCCCAGCGCGGCCCATCCTGACACAGCCCCAGCGCAGCCGCTGCAGAAACCTCCATCGTAAAACAGCTCCGGCCGCAAGCACGGAGCCCGGCCGGGGGCACGGAACCATCTGCAGGCTCTGGGTGAGATATGAACTCTTTCAGTGCTTCCATCCTTCCTCCAGTGAGAGAAAAGGACAAAGTGCAGGCACAGAGAGGAGCAACATGAAGACACCAAGGTCACTGAAGAGGAAGTTGAGCCCCAGATGGAAGGGATGAGGAGATGCCTTGATCTTGGGGCTGAAATCCTCTTGCAAACCTATGGGGAAGGATGTAATTGATACATCAGACTCTCTTTTTCCCTATATGTAATTGAAAATATGGGTAGATGACCTGTTCAGCCAAAACCTCCATGCTAAAGTAGGCAAATGTTGAAGTAGCTGTGATCCCATGAGAAGTTTAAACAGAGAAAGAGAGAAGAGTAATGAGATCCTGTGCTATCAGGGAGAGAAGAAGAAGATCTCTGTTCTCAGAGATGAAGATGATTTCAGAAATAGGTGAAGAGAATCTTTTCTCTTGAACAGCTCATCTTTAAACTCATACCCCATAAGTTGACATTGCCCATAAACACAGCTGTGGGGAAAGCTGTGAAAAATGGGAGGGACTTCACAATTGCAGATTTTCTGGGCACCTGGTACTCATGGGAATTGAGAGCCACGAGAGAACTTTTTTCTTATGGAGAATTCTCCATAGCATGAAAGCGAGACTCCTCTCCCTAAGTGAACTGAAGAAAGACTGTTCTAGATGGTGTAAACTGACTGAAACTTTCCGGTTTTGTCTCCTTGCATTGTCAGTAAGAAAGAAAAGGTTGAAGGGAGAGGAGAAGTGTTCAGATTCTTATTACTCTTTCTTCTATTTACTGGTAATAAACTTTTCAATATACCCCTTTAAAATTTTGAGCCTACTTTGCCTTTCTCCTAATCCTATCTCACAGCAGGAAATGAGTAAATATATTCCAGTGAGTGCAATGGTAATTAGCCAACACTGATCCCACTACACTAATAGATGCATTGGCTGAGAAATCTCAAATTAGCAAACCAAAATCACTCCAGATACATTCCTGATAAACTGCATTAGAGCAGAGGGAAATCAAGGCAGAGCCATGGTTTGTCAGGACTTGCTGCATCATAATGAGCCCCGTGGTGCATTTGGAGCTGAGCCCTTGAACCTCAGGGCCTGAGAGGAGATTGCACAAACCTTTCCAGGAGTCAAAGTCAGAAGAAAACCCCAAAGTGTCTCCAAGCATGAATGGGTCCCACTGAGGTCCATCCCCAACACGGGCTCCTCATGGACTCCTTGGAGGTGACAATTGCAGGCCAGGATGGCACAAAAACCTCTCAGAGTCTCAGTGTGGAAAGGAAATTCCAAACTACCTTAAAAAATTTGAGAGGCTCAAAGCATTACTGAGCCCCACTGAGTGTCAGTACAAAGCTCTCAAGGGACTCATTAACGCAGATATTTGGGGCCATGATTGCACAAACCTCTCACAGAGTCTGGATCAAAAGGGAAACACCAAGCACCTTCAAATAACTGAAGTACCCTGAAGCATTAATGAGCCCCACTGAGTGTTGTTACTGACAAAGCATCTCCAGGGACTAATTACAGCAGATAATTGGAGGCCATGATTGCACAAACCTCTCAGAGACTCCAAGGCAAAAGCCAAACCCAGAGTCCTTTGAAAAAGCTGCAGTCCCTGCAGGGAGCATGAAGGAGCCCCCAGGGCCATTGCTGAGCAAGGCTCCCCAGGGACTCCTTGCAGCAGATCCTTGAGGCCACTGGGATGTGGGCTAGGGGGGGATGCTGAGGGCAGCACAAGGGGCTGACAGTGCCCAGCCTGGCTGGGGCTGTGCCAGGAGGCCCCAGGGCCTCAGCACAAGGTGTCTCCTCCCAGCCCTTGGTGGCACAGACCCTGCTGTGCCCCCGGGCACCAAGATTTGGCTTCTCTTTGTCCCCACCTGTCATCACTGCCTGCAGTTCTCTGCTCTGCCTGGGGCCTGGGGACTCTTTCTCAGTCGTGTCCCTCACTGGGACCCATTAAAAGTCCAAGAAACTTTGGAGTTGGATTCAAAGAAAGTTTGGAGTGTTCTGGACAGGTTTCTTCAGCTCCCTCTCAGGGACTGATGCTCAGGGCCTGAGCACAAAGCCCCAGAGGCTGATTAAAGTCCTTGTGCTGTGTCTGTGCTGCTGAGCTGGGCTGGGTTCCTGGCCCAGAGGCAGCTCCTGCTCACCAAGAACAGCTTCAAAAGCACATTTCTCTGGATGAGC
Organism: Agelaius phoeniceus; assembly: GCF_051311805.1. Classification (NCBI taxonomy): domain Eukaryota; kingdom Metazoa; phylum Chordata; class Aves; order Passeriformes; family Icteridae; genus Agelaius; species Agelaius phoeniceus. Next base: position 978,155 of record NW_027509866.1, read on the forward strand.
AGCTCTTGTGCCAGCCCAGCAGGGCTGGGGCACTGCCTGCAGCCAGCGCGGGCACAGCCCAGAGGCACAGAGAGCTTCAATCAGTCAGGGCTGGGAAGGGGCTGAGAAGTGCCTGGGGCACAATCACTGCCAGCCCTTGGCACAGGAACCTCTGGCTGCAGGACAGTGCAGCTGCAGCTCCTGGAGCCATCTCCTCAAGCTGGAACATCCCAATGCCTGCAGAGCCTGTGAGTACATTCTCTGCTTGTCTCTTGTGCAGAGCAGCCAGGGGTGCCCAGGGCTGTCCTGCAGAGCAGGGTCCTGCAGCCCAGGGCGCTGTGCTGGGGCAGGGACTCTGCTGCCTGCCAGGGACAGCTCTCAGCCAGCCCTGGCAGCTGCTCCCAGCGCTGGGGAGAAGCTCTGGGGGGAAGGAGCCACCCTGAGCAGGGCAGGGGCTGCTGCTGAGAGGGGCTGGGTGGGGCAGGGCTGCTCCCAGCTCCAGACCAGCCTGGGCACAGCTCCGCAGGGCACTTCCGAAATGAAGGTAAGCCTGGGATGTCTCTAAAGATCAGGAACTTTCCTGAGAGTGTTTTCAATTTTCTGCTTGGAGAGGGATGGGAAAGTTGGGGTGATGACAAAAGGATTTTTGCTTTTTAAATATTTTTATATATTCATAGATCTGTTAATTACTGTTATATAGTTATAAAACTATAATCCTTACTTAAATCTATTAAACTCTTAACTAACTCTATTAAAGTACTATTATATACTTATATAACTTTAATCCTTAATTTAGTCTAGTATGTTTCCTTACCTCTCTCTTAGATTTTAGAACAATAACCTGACTGTCTAAATACAGTCCTGAAATACTGTATGGTCTTATTCTCTTATATAGTCCTGAAATATTGTATGGTCTTATAGGAAGAGGACCTATAGGAACATTTTGGTTTTTAACCAGAATCTGAGAAGTCATTACAAAAAGTGAAGGCAAAGAAGCCCTTGAACCTATTCCAACGGTTTGAGCCAGGGGTGTGTAACTGGGGCAAGTGAATCTCCTATTGGATGTTCCTGTTAAATTTCCTAATTAATCAACCTTAATAAATTGCTGAAATCAGGGGCCGGGTGTTCCCCATCCCCACTGAGACAACTGAAAGCTTCCAATTAATATCTGGTTTTTACTTTACTGTTCTAACACTGTTGCAAGGGGATTTTTTTCTCTTTTGATTTTAAAAAACAAGGGGATGAGAGAAGCAGAACAGGAATTGTAATCCCAGAATGACAGAACATTCTGAGTTGAAAGGGACACAGCAGAATCATCACAGGAATGTTTGATCTTTTACAGGGACTGCAGAACTGTAAATTAAGTTGATTAGTGTCTCTGCTGGGAGCCTCCCAAAGGGCCCTCAGCCACTCCTCAGCCCTGCACAGCAGCAGCATCACCTTTGCAGGGCCCAGCAGGGCTCTCCTGAGCTGCCCTTGCCCAGCTGCACACAGAGCCTGCCCCAGCCAGGGCCCTGCACACAGGCAGGTTTCTGTAGGGCCCCAGCCAGGGCACACAGGCTGGGATGGGCTCTGTGAGTGCTGGCAGGGAAAAGGCTCCTCTCAGGAGGGAATGTCCAGGCCCAGGGAGATGCTCAGGGAAGCAGAGGGGGCTGAAGAGAGCAGGGCTGGGGCAGGAGGGCACTGTTGGTGTGTGGGAGGTGCCGGGCACAGCTGGGCACGGGAACACTGTCCTGAGTGCCCGGCTGTCTCTGCCCTGCCCTCTCAGGCACAGCACCACAACATCTGCTCTTGCTTCTGCCCTGCCCTGACATTGTCACTGTTATCTGCTGCTCTCAGGGAGGCTCTGGCATCTGCAGCAGCTGAGTCAGGCACTGCCCTTGGCATTCCTGCCAGGCAGGGCTGTCCATGGGAATGGGGTGTCCAAGCTTCCCTGGCACCTGTGGGGCTGTGGGCAAAGCAGTCCATGGGAAAGGGGAATGAGCTGAGCCCCTCCCTGAGATCCCATCATGGGCACAGCCAGGGATCTCCGTGCTGTGCCCTGCCAGGCTCTGAGCTGCCCTCCTGGGTGCAGATCTGTGCTAGAGCCTCTGGGAGTTCCCTGAATGTCCCACGGGGAAGGGCAGAGCTGCCACAGCTGAGGAAATGCTGCTGGGTTTGCCCAGGGAGCCGTGAGTGTCTTTGGCACAAGGGGGTGCTGAGACCTTGCCCAGAGACCTTGAGAGAGGGTGAGACACTCAGGGATCCCTCTGCTCTGGGCAGGGTCTGGTTTGTCCCAGGCTGACCTGGGAGTGTGATTGTGCTCTGATTGCAGCCAAAGGTGCAAAGCCAGGGCAGTTGGGAATGAGCCCATCCAGCCCCTCACCTTCCCTGAGCCACAGGGAATCCTTTGCCTCTCCCATCTCTCAGTGGCAAACTCTGAGTGCAGCAGAAATGCTGGCGATTTCTGCTGTCAGAGAGCCAGGAATGATGTGTGGGCAGAAGAAATTACTTAAACCAGCTCCTGCCATCCATGTCCTATGGAATTGGGAGTGTAGATGCTACCGAGACTTTATGCATTAGGAGTGATTCCCCTGACAAATCCTGGATATCCAGCCTTGTCCCTCTGCCAAATGGCCACAAACCCAGGGCAGCAGGGCAGGGATGGCTCCCCAAGAGCCCCCACGCACAGGCCTGGCTGCTCCTGGCACACTCAGCCAGCACAACTGGAGCTCAGGCAGGGACCTGGGTGAAGGTTTTCCCAGAGCAGGAACAAGGCTGGGTGAGTCCCAGCAGGGCAGTCTGCAGGGAATGGCCCAGGTTTGGTTCAAAGCAGCCTCTCCTGATTTGTCACTGTCCTTTCTCCATGAACAGGTGCCCATGTGCAGCCTCAGCAAATGTCCAACAGCAGCTCCATCGGGCACTTCCTCCTGCTGGCATTGGCAGACACGCGGCAGCTGCAGCTCCTGCACTTCTGCCTCTTGCTGGGCATCTCCCTGGCTGCCCTCCTGGGCAACGGCCTCATCATCAGCGCCGTAGCCTGCGGCCACCACCTGCACACGCCCATGTTCTTCTTCCTGCTCAACCTGGCCCTCAGCGACCTGGGCTCCATCTGCACCACTGTCCCCAAAGCCATGCACAATTCCCTCTGGGACACCAGCAACATCTCCTACACTGCATGTGCTGCACAGCTCTTTTTCTTTATGTTCTTCATTGGAGCAGAGTTTTATCTGCTGACCATCATGTGCTACGACCGCTACGTGTCCATCTGCAAACCCCTGCACTACGGGACCCTCCTGGGCAGCAGAGCTTGTGCCCACATGGCAGCAGCTGCCTGGGCCAGTGCCTTTCTCACTGCTCTCATGCACACGGCCAATACATTTTCCCTACCCCTGTGCCATGGCAATGCCCTGGGCCAGTTCTTCTGTGAAATCCCCCCAATCCTCAAGCTCTCCTGTGCCAAATCCTATGTCAGGGAACTTGGGCTTCTTGCTGTTAGTGTGTGTTTATCTTCTGGTTGTTTTGTGTTCATTGTTTTCTCCTATGTGCAGATCTTCAGGGCTGTGCTGAGGATTCCCTCTGAGCATGGCCGGTACAAAGCCTTTTCCACCTGCCTCCCTCACCTGGCCGTGGTCTCCCTTTTCATCAGCACTGGCTTTTTTGCCTACCTGAAGCCCCCTTCCCTGTCCTCCCCATCCCTGGATCTGGCCCTGTCAGTTCTGTACTTGGTGGTTCCTCCAGCCCTGAACCCCCTCATCTACAGCCTGAGGAACCAGGAGCTCAAGGCTGCAGTGTGGAGACTGATGACTGGATGGTTTCAGAAACATTAAACTGTTGGCCAATTTCTGCAAATCATTTGTAGTAAAAGTTATCTTTGATCCTTCTTGTTGATTTAATTTTGGAGGTTCTTTTCCTTTGTTTTAGTATTTTCTTATTGTCCACAAAGAAATGTCAATCTTTGTGCTATTTCTCATTTTGTTTCTCTCCACCTTCCCTGTGACCACAGACTGTGTCAGTGAGTGGTTGTGCTCTCAATGGCTTTAGAGGAACTAAAGGATCTCCCAGCAGAGTTTTCTGCAGAGATACCCTTTTGTTGCCTTCTCTGGAGCTGCAGCAGCAATGTCTGTGTGCAGAGCTGGGGCAGATCAGTGCTGGCCCAGCAGCTGTGCTCAGCAGCAGCAGCAGCAGCACTTGGTGTTGCCAGTGCTGCTGCCGTGGCCCTGCCCTGCTGCCCTGGTGGCCCTGGTGTTGCTGCAGGGCCTGAGTGCTCTCGGGGCCGGGCACAGCCCTGGGAGTGGCAGTGCCGGGGCTGCAGCAGGGACAGGCCATGGGCACTGCTGGGGCAGCGCTGACGCCTCAGGCCAGGCCCTGGGGGCTGCAGGCTCCTTGCCCAGGCTCTCTCAAGAACACGGCCAGGCCAATGCTCAGCACAGAAACCCCCGTCAGCAGCCCCAGGCTGGCCGTGGGCAGGCTGGGGGCAAACAGCATGGCTGGGGCTCTGCAAGGGCCCTGGGCCAGACGGGAAGGAGCAGCAGAGCAGGGGCTGATCCATCCCCAGGGCGCTGCACAGCCCAGGGCAGCGTCCCAGAGCGTCCTCATGCAGCTGCCAACAACATCCCCCCTCTGCAGCCCTGGCCTCTCCCCCAGCTCACACAGGTGCCCCATCCTTGCAGGCACAGACACGGCAGCACTGCCTCAGCAGCCCCTGTTTGCATTGCACACAGCAGGGCCAGCACCCCCATGCTGTTGCTGTGGGGACATGAACCTGAGGGAGCACAAATGCCATCAGCCCCTGGAGCCAGCAAGGGCTGCGGGACACCAGGGAAACCACTCAGCTTTGTCCTGGCCTCTGCAGTCAGCCAGAAAGTTTGTTCCCATCAGCTGGGAGTTTCCTGTGCCACTGCAGACGCTGTTGCTCAGAGCCAGGGCTGCCTGGCAGCCACCCCCAAACTGCCCTGATAATTTCTTTGGCTGCACCTTTGCTTATTTACTCCTCCTGCTTCAAATTTCTTCCTCTTGCCCACCCCAGGGGGCCCAGATATGGACACAGCACTCGAGGTGCTGCCCAAGCAGTGCGCCCGAGCACAGTAGAAGAATCCCTGCCCTGCTCCTGCTGGCCACACCATTCCTGATCCAGGCCAGGAGCCATTGGCCTTCTCGGCCACCTGGGCACACTGCTGCCTCATGTCCAGCCTGCTGTCCATCAGTCCCTGCAGGTCCCTTTCTGCCTGGCTGCTCTCCAGCCACTCTGTCCCCAGCCTGTAGCGCTGCAGAGGTTGTTGTGGCCAAAGTGCAGGACCCGGCACTTGGACTTGCCTGTCCAGGGCCCTGTGCAGAGCCCTCCTACCCTCCAGCAGATCCACACTACCAGACAACTTGGTGTTACCATGCTTTCATGAGGCCCCTGAGTGTCCCAATGGTCTCCATGATTCCATGAGGCCTCCCAGTGTCAGAAAGTCCCTTTGGTTCCATGGGACCCCTTGGTGTCACAAAGTCCCTTGGATCCTTGGGCCTTGCAGTGTCACAATGGATCCTTGGTTCCATGAGGTCTGGCAGTGCAGCAATGCTCTCCTTGGTTCCACAGTGTCAAAATGGCCTCTTGGTTCCAAGGGCCACCACGGTGTCAATCATGTTTCCTTCATTCCAGGAGTCCCTGAGGAGCAGCCCTGGCCCCTTGGTTCCATGGGGCCCTGCAGGGTCACAATGGCCCCATCATGACACCAGGTCCTGCTCTGTCACAATGCTCTGCATGGTTCCACAAGGCCCTGCAGGGTCACAGTGGCCTCTGCGGTTCCATGGGGCCTCAGAGTGCCACAATGAATTCCTTGGTGCTGCTGTGTCACAATGGAGCCCTGGTGACACAAGATCCTGCAGTGTCACCAGGGACCCTTGCTTCCATGGGGCACCACAGGGTCACAATTGTTCTCTCAGTTTCCAGAGTCCTTGCAATGGAGCCATGGCCCCTTGATTCCATTGTCCCCAGCCTCTCCCAAGGCTCTCCTTGGTTCCGCAGAGGCACAATGGCCCCTTGGTTCCACAAGGCCCTGCAGGGTCACAGTGGCCTCTGTGGTGCCACCAGGCCCCAGACTGTCACCATGGACTCCTTGCTTCCATCCAGCCCCACAGTGTCACCATGGCCCCTTGGCTCTGTGCTGCCATGTCATACACAGTGTCACCATGGTCCTCTTAGTGCCACCAGGCCCCGCAGTGTCACAATGGCCCCTTGCTTCCCCAGGGCCCTGCAGTGTCGCAATCATCAGAGAATCAGCCAGGCTGGAAATGACCTTGGAGAGCATCAAGTCCAGCCTGGGACCCAACACCACATTCGCACCCAGACCACAGCACTCAGTCTTTCCTTAAACACCTCCAGGGACCGTGACTCACCTATCTACCATCCCAACGCATTCCAACGCCCAACCACCCATTGTGTGGAGAATATTTTCTAATGTCCAATCTAAAAATCCCCTGGTGCAGCTGAAGGCTGTGTCCTCTTGTCCTGTCACTGTTCCCTGGGAAAAGAGCCCAACCCCCACCTGGCTGCACCCTCCTGTCAGGGAGTTGTAGAGAGTGATGAGGTCTCCCCTGAGCCTCCTCTTCTCCAGGATAAACAACCCCAGCTCCCTCAGCCACTCCTCACAGGACTTGTGTTCCAGACCCCTCCCCAGCCTTGTTGCCCTTCTCTGGACACGCTCCAGCCCCTCCAGGTCCTTCCTAAATTGGGGGGCCCAGAACTGGACACAGCACTCGAGGTGCTGCCCAACCAGGGCTGAGCACAGGACAAGAATCCCTGCCCTGCTCCTGCTGGCCACACTATTCCTGATCCACAGGAGTGCCAGGGGTTGGATGAGGCAAATGGTGGAGAGGGAGTGGGGACAAAGTCTGATTAAATGTCAGCCATGAAGGGTCTTGATTTTAATATCTGTTCAGACTGCATTAGAAGGTGCTGGGGGTCAATATTATTTGGACATTAGAATGCATTTCTGAAATTTGTCTAACTAACCAGAGAATAATTGAAAACTTCAATTTTTCCCAGGGGCTTTTCTTGTTATGGTGTTTCAAACAAATATTTATGAGCTTTTCTCACTGAATTCATGAACTGAAGAGCTCAAGAAAGAAGAGGCCTCTGGAGTAGCAAAATTCATCATCAACTCCAAGTGGCTGAAGATCCACCTCCATCAGAGCAGTAACGAACAGAAATGGGCACAGTTTTGTGGCTGCCCCAGCTTTGCAATGGGCCCTGGGCCTGGAGCAGGAGCAGCTCTTGAGGGCCCCAAGGCCGGGGCTCTTGTGCTGCCCTGGGCAGATGGGATGGCAGCAGGGGCTGCAGAGCTCTCAGCACCTCAGGCCGAGGGGAGCAGGGCAGCCAGGGAGCCTCCTTTGGCCTTGGCCAAGCACCTTCCCCCATGGCTGGGGCTGAGTCCTGTGGCAGCTGCAGCTGCTGCTGTGGCCTTGGCAGGGGCTGAGGCCGTGGGGCCAATGCCCAGAGCAGCCTGGCCTGAGCAGAGCTGTGGGGCCAGAGCCGGCTGGGCTGGGCTGGGCTCAGAGAGGCCCTTGGTGCTGCCCAGAGCTCAGGGCAGCTGGCAGAGCTTGCAGGGAGCTGGGCTGGGCTCCGAGAGCGTGGCCCAGAAACCATCAGTGTCCATCTCAGCCTGGCTGAGCGTGCAGGGACAGGACTCAGGCCAGGCCTTGTGGGGCAGGGCCAGCGCCTGTGCAAGGCATTGCAAACAGGCAAGTGGCCCAGAGAGGAGGCTGCTCTGTGCCCTTGGTGGCAGGGACAGAGCAGGGAGGGGGCCCAGGACATTTGTCAGCGCCAGCCTCTTGCCCATGCCTTGGCAGCCCTGGCTGCTGAGCCCAGCTTTGGCCTGGGCTGAGTTTGGCTGTGGCCCAGCTCCATCCTCCTGCGGGGCTCAGGGCCTGTTCCCGGCCATGGCCAGCCCTGCCTGCCTCTCTGCTGGCCCAGAGGCCGGCAGAGCCCGGGGCAGGGCTGTCTGTGCAGCCCCACAGGTGCCACGGGCTCTGCAGGAGCTGGCAGGGGCTGCCCAGCAGGGAGGCCATGGGGCACAGAGCCCCAAGGCTGCTGTGGGCACCACGGCACAGGGGCCGTTCCCAGCCGCAATGCTCCTGGCCTGGGCTGGGCCTGCACAGGGGCTGGGCCACCATGGCTGGGCCAGCACAGGGCCACAAAGGGGCCACGCAGCCGCTCACGGGGCTGACAGCAAGGCCAGGCACACACAAGCAACTGCTGAGCATGGCCTGTGCTGGCCAGGCCTGACTGTGCCAAAGGCAGAGCTCAGCTGCCCTTGGGGGCTGCAGCAACACTCCAGAGCCCAAAGAGCCTCCATGGCTGGGCTGGAGACCAAGGCTGCAGGAGGGAAATGCAGGGCTGCTGCGGGATGGGGAGGCCATTGAATTCCAGCACACACCTCAGCTCTCTGATGATCCCGGCACCGTGCTGGGCCCTGTTTCACACTGGAGCAGAGCAGATATTGATGGGGCACAGGAGCCCTGCGGGGCTGTCAGGGACCTGCAGCTTGCAAGGTGCTCTGCTCTCCCTCAGGTGCTCTGGGAGAGATCCAATCCCAGCTGGGCACCTCAGGGCACAAGTGGCACTGCCTGTTGATGGGCACACAGCTAATGTCTGCCTGGAAAGGGGCACAGGTTTTAATTCCTGTTAGTTTTATAATATACAAGCAAATCTTTGTTATCTGGGTCACTTGAGGATTTTAAGTAATGGCAACGTTTTCCCACCAGGAAGAGGAACTTCCTGGATCTACTGGATCCTTCTACTGATGTCACGGGAAGAAATACAGATCTTCCCCTCTGCCACTGACATTCAGTCTAATATTTCATGACCCCCTTCCTTCAGGTTTATTGGCTACAGGTTTCCAGCTCTCCTGTTTAAATGGCTGTGTCTAAGGACATCTCTTCACTGGATCAGCTGGATCTATGTCCTTCCTGCTGCTCTCAGATTTCCTCCTCCAGATGCTGTCTGGTCATTTGAACGCCTCTCAGCTGACTGGTTTCATGCTTTGAACTTCAGGGAGTGGCCAAATCTTTCAATTTAAAAAAAATATGAATTGAGTATCTCACTGTGGTTATACCTATCACTGAATTTCCATTTCTTATGTATTTGCTTAAAAACTATTCCTGTTCAGAAAGCCGTGGGGGATGGTGGACATGTCATATGCTGCTGGGACATCCCAGAGAGCTGAGGGAAGAGCTGTGATGGTTATTAAACTGTTCAAATGTTCATCTTCTATTTGTTGGCAAGAAACCTTTCTGTGCCTCTGAGTGTCACCAGTCCCTGAGCCCAAAGGACACAAACCTGATGAGTTGTGGTTCCCACTGCAGGGGCTGCACTTGGACATGGCTCTGCACAGGAAAGCTCTTCATCCCCTTTCTCTCTTTTCCTCCCTCTGGGCATGGAGGGAGCTCCTGACTTCAGTGTGTGACTCGTGTGTGCAAAGAGCAAATCTGGGCAGAATCGGGGCAGGGAGGGCTTGGGGTGACCTTGGGATCTGTGCTGGGCACAGAAGGTGTTTTCCATTGCTCTGAGACTGTCTGCAGTGCAAAGTGGATTTAATATCCAGCAGAGGAATGATTTTTGCATTTGATAAAGCTGTGCCTTCCCTTGGCTTTGCTGCCTGAAAACAAATGAACATCCCTCTGTGTCTCGGGCAGCTCCTTCTGCAAGGAAAGTAGGTGGGAGTTGGAGCCAAGGAGCTGAAAGCTGCAGGTGCAGCCTGGGCTGGAGGGAGCTCAGATTTGCACAAGGCTGCTCTGAGTGCCAGGGCTTGGATGGGGAAAATGGTGGGCTGGGGGTAGGGACAGAGTCTGATTGATTGTCAGCCATGAAGGGTCTTGATTTTCATATCCATTCAAACTGCATGAAGAGGTACCTGGATTCAGTGTCCATTGGAGATTGCGTGTATCAATTTATGGACAGGGAAAAAAACATAAACAGGACCTAAAAAATGTTTTCTATCTTTTTAAATAGAATAGATTCAATTTGAATACACTACTGAAATCTAATTAACCACAAATGATTTGGAAAGTGAAATCAAATTATTCCCAGAGGCTTGGCTTGTTCCTAAACCTGTCGAGGTTTAGGGCAAATTTGGAGGAGAATTTCCAAATTAGGGCTCCTCCAGTTAGCAAACCCACACAGCCCCTCCCCCCAACCGGTTCGGGAAGGATTCCTCAGAGAGGAGTGGAAAGAACCTGTTTATTTAACAGGCACAGCACCCCCAGCACACAAAATGAACAATACCAGATGACACCACTCTGAAAAAGATGACAAATTCAGAAAGTCTCTCTGGGGGTGGTCACTCTGTTCTCAGTCCCTCCGGCGCTGGGGCTGCTGCTGCAGGCCAGAAGGTGCAGGATCTTGGTGTTTCTCAGGTCCCAGTCCGGAGCAGGTTCGAAGTGATCCGAAAAAGGAAAGGAGAAACCGTCCAGGAAGAAATTGGACAGTTTAGCTGAATTAGCTAAAGAGCAAAAGCAAGCAGAAGCAAAGCGAGCAAGAGCGAAAGAGCCAAAGCAGAAAGCAAAAGCAGCAAAAGCAAAAGCTGCAGTCTCTGTGTCCCGCCAGGCTGATAAGAAAACCAAAACAAAACTTTCCCGCTTCAGAGCCGGTCTTAAAGGTACAGAACATAATATCCAACATTAACAGAACACATGAATGGGGATACAAGCATCATAACGTCACCCTAGGACATTCCACCCCTTATCCCCATATCATCAACATACTACCACACATCATGCATTTATTCACACAAAATTTCCATCTGCTCCCCCACAATTTACAAGCAACACCCATTATGTCCTCATCACATCCCCACACTGGACCACTGAATCCAGGCCCCATACTACAGAGCTGCAGGATTTCACCCCTTTCACCTTACTCACTCAAAGCTCCATCTATCACTTGCTCAGACCTTCGACACTTGCACATCTCCTTCTCCATCTCCCACTTGCCCAGACCTTCAACACTTACACATTTCTTTCTATCTCATGTCTGTATGGTTTAATGTACAGACAATGGCAGTAACATCCAACAAACAGTGATATTGCATATCATTCTCACCCCACAATCAGATCTCCCTGTGGTACACATCGTGTTGTTCCATCTCTTTGCATTATCCACCATGTGCAACCTGGTCCCTGAGTAAAGACAACCCCACGAATGGGTTTGTCTGTACTCAAGGCAGAATTGACCCACACATTCTTCCCTAACAAACCTCTGACATGTACCACTGGGACTTTATCTCCATCTATTACATTCAGGGAGTCAGACTGGGCAGGACCTGCTCGGTTGGTGGAACCTCGGGTGTTAACTAACCAGGTGGCCTTTGCTAAATGCTGCTCCCAATTTTTGAAAGATCCCCCACCCAAAGCTTTCAGCTGTGTTTTTAGTAGTCCATTGTACCTCTCCACTTTGCCTGCAGCTGGTGCATGGTAGGGGATATGGTACACCCACTCAATGCCATGTTCGCTAGCCCAGGTGTTGATAAGGCTGTTCTTGAAATGAGTCCCATTGTCTGACTCAATCCTCTCAGGGGTACCATGTCTCCACAGGATTTGCTTTTCCAGGGCCAGGATGGTGTTCCGGGCAGTAGCATGAGGCACAGGGTAGGTTTGCAACCATCCAGTGGTGGCTTCCACCATGGTCAGCACGTAGCGCTTGCCCTGGTGTGTCTGGGGCAGTGTGATGTAGTCTATCTGCCAGGCCTCCCCATACTTGTACTTGGACCATCGCCCACCATACCACAGGGGCTTCACTCGCTTGGCCTGCTTGATGGCAGCACACGTCTCACAGTCATGGATAACCTGTGAAATACTGTCCATGGTTAAATCCACCCCTCGGTCTCTTGCCCACTTAGAGGTGGCATCTCTGCCCTGATGGCCTGAGGCATCATGGGCCCATCGAGCTAGGAATAACTCTCCCTTGTGTTCCCAATCTAGGTCTATCTTTGACACCCCTATCTTTGCTGCCTGGTCTACCTGCTCATTGTTTTGGTGCTCCTCATTGGCTCTACTCTTGGGGACATGGGCATCTACATGGCGGACTTTCACAGGTAGCCTCCCTACCCTGGTAGCAATATCTTTCCACTCATCAGCAGCCCAAATTGGTTTTCCTCTACGCTGCCAGTTAGCCTTTTTCCACCTCTCCAGCCATCCCCACAGAGCATTGGCTACCATCCATGAATCAGTGTAGAGGTAGAGCTTTGGCCATTTCTCTCTTTCTGCAATGTCCAGGGCCAGTTGAACGGCTTTGAGTTCTGCAAGTTGACTTGATCCACCTTCTCCTTCAGTAGCTTGTGCAACCTGTCGTGTGGGGCTCCATACGGCTGCTTTCCACTTCTGGTTCATCCCTAAGATGCGACAGGAACCGTCAGTGAAAAGAGCATAGCGTGTTTCCTCTGGGGGCAGTTGGTTATATGGAGGAGCCTCTTCAGCCCGTGTCACTGGTTCTTGTTCTTCATCTGTGACACCAAAATTCTCACCTTCGGGCCAATTTGTAATTACCTCCAAAATCCCAGGGCGATTCAGTTTACCTATATGGGCGCGCTGAGTGATAAGAGCAATCCACTTGCTCCATGTGGCACTGGTGGCATGGTGAGTGGAAGGAACCTTGCCTTTGAACATCCACCCCAGCACCGGTAGTCGGGGTGCCAGGAGGAGTTGTGCTTCTGTACCAATCACCTCTGAGGCGGCTTGGACTCCTTCATAGGCAGCCAAGATTTCCTTCTCTGTGGGAGTGTAGTTGGCCTCAGAGCCTCTGTAGCCTCGACTCCAAAATCCCAGTGGTCGACCCCGAGTCTCCCCAGGCACCTTCTGCCAAAGGCTCCAGGACAAGCCATGGTTCCCGGCTGCAGAGTAGAGCATGTTCTTCACATCTGGTCCTGTCCTAACTGGGCCAAGAGCTACTGCATGAGCTATCTCCTGCTTGATCTGGACAAAGGCCTGTTGCTGCTCAGGGCCCCAGTGGAAAGTGTTCTTCTTGCGGGTGACCAGGTAAAGAGGGCTCACGATCTGACTATACTCAGGAATGTGCATCCTCCAAAAACCTATGGCACCTAGGAAGGCCTGTGTCTCTTTCTTATTGGTGGGTGGAGACATTGCTGTGATCTTGTTGATGACATCTGTAGGAATCTGACGCCGTCCATCTTGCCACTTCACTCCCAGGAACTGAATCTCACGAGCTGGTCCCTTTACTTTGCTCTTTTTAATGGCGAAACCAGCTCCCAGGAGGATTTGGATGATTTCCTTTCCTTTCTCAAACACTTCCGCAGCTGTGTTCCCCCACACAATGATGTCATCAATATATTGCAGATGTTCTGGAGCCTCACCCCTTTCTAGTGCAGTCTGGATCAGTCCATGGCAGATGGTAGGACTGTGCTTCCACCCCTGGGGCAGTCGGTTCCAGGTATACTGCACTCCCCTCCACGTGAAAGCAAACTGAGGCCTGCATTCTGCTGCCAGAGGAATGGAGAAAAATGCATTGGCAATGTCTATAGTGGCATACCACCTCGCTGCCTTGGACTCAAGCTCGTACTGGAGCTCTAATATGTCTGGCACGGCAGCACTCAGTGGTGGAGTCACCTCATTCAATGCACGGTAGTCCACAGTCAATCTCCATTCTCCTTCAGATTTTCGCACAGGCCAAATGGGGCTGTTGAAGGGTGAGTGGGTCTTGCTGACCACCCCTTGGCTCTCCAGCTCTCGGATCATCTTATGGATGGGGATCACAGCATCTTGAGTGGTTCTATACTGTCGTCGATGCACTATGGAGGTGGCAATTGGCACCCGTTGATCTTCTCCCATCAGACATCCTACTGCAGATGGATTCTCAGACAGCCCAGGCAAGGTGTTCAATTGCTGGATGCCCTCTGTCTCTACAGCAGCTATCCCAAATGCCCACTTGAGTCCTTTTGGGTCTTTGAAATACCCACTTCGAAGGTAGTCTATGCCCAAAATACATGGGGCCTCTGGGCTAGTCACAATAGGATGTTTCTTCCACTCATTCCCAGTCAGGCTCACATCAGCTTCCACCAAAGTGAAATCCTGGGATCCCCCTGTCACACCAGCAATAGAAACAGACTCTGTCCCCACATGTCTCGACGGAATTAATGTACATTGCGCGCCAGTATCAACCAAAGCTTTATACTCTTGTGGTTCCGATGTGCCAGGCCAACGAATCCACACAGACCAGAAAACACGATTTTCCCTGGCCTCTACCTGGCTAGAGGCAGGGCCCCTCTAAGCCTGGTTATCCTTCTTTCCCTGGGCATATGTCTTGGATGTTCCTTCAAGGGGATCAGATGTGGCATCATCAGCATCATACCTGGTGGTTCGGCTACGGGCAACTGGAGCTGCTTTCTTCCTGGTGGCTTCCTTCAATTCACGCACCCGTCGTGCCAGAACAGCAGTAGGTTTTCCATCCCACCTCCTCATATTTTCTCCACAGTCACGCAGGTAGAACCACAGCTCTGTTCGTGGGGTGTACCTTCTCTGGCCATCTGGGGAACGTCTGCCTTGGATACCAGAACCTCTGATCTGTACTGCTGAGATTTGGAGAAGGTCTTCTTTAATCTCCTCTCTGAGCTTCTTATGATTCTCCTCTATCTTATCCTCTAAGTTCTGCAGACATGTTTCTACCGCTGCAATTCTGGCATGTGTTGGGCCATGCACAGCATCTGCATATGCTCGGAGCTTCCTTGCCATATCCAGCACAGTCTCGTCCCTCTCATCCCGCTTCATTATGGCTAGGGCAGAAGCATATTCGTGTGGCCCAAGTCGCACAAGTTTCCGCCACATCACAGACGTGCATGGCACCAAGTCTGGGTTCCTAGTTGTCACATCATCTGAGAAGATAATCTCTGCCACTGCCATCTCTCTCAGGCGTTGGATCCCTTGCTCTATGGTCTTCCACTGTGTCTGTTGCATATAAAGATCATCTGCACACAGGTATCTTTGTGCAACACTTTCCAAGACCCGTGCCCAGAGGCTCTGAGGGTTTGCCCCCCTCATCATTCCTTGGTCAATGACAGGATCCTGTGACAGGGATCCCAAATGCCTCGCTTCTGTGCCATCCAGAATTGTAGCCTCGCCTGCAGCATCCCAGAGACGGACTAACCAACTAATTATAGATTCATCAGGTCGTCTGGTGTAAGCCTTCCGTAAGCCACGAAGGTCCTTCAGGGAAAAGGACTCAATATTTGCATCTGGTCTTGCACCTGCTGCTTTGACTCCTGATTTTATGTCAGGAGGCATTGAGGTTCCTTCTGCTGCATCATCATCATCATCATCATCCACTGGTCGATTGGTCTTGTCCGTGCATTTCCCACTTCTGGTACTGGTAGCAACAGCCATTGGTTTAGCTGCTGGCTTAGGCTCACTATCTGGTTTGGCTGCTGGCTTTGAGCCTGTGGTGTTGGCTGCAGCCTGAGTGACTGGGATAGCTGATTTATCTCCCTGCCCCCCTGCCTCCGTCTGCTGTCCTACAGTCTCCAACAGAGTGCGATAAGCATATGCCAGGGCCCAGCTCACTGCAATGACCTTTCTCTCCTTAGGCTCATCCTGGTATTTCTCTTTCAGATATTTCCCCACCTCAGCTGGGTTCTGAATTTGTTTATGGGGAAAATCCCAGACTATAGGGTCGGAGAATTCCTTCAGGATGTGGCCCATTTCCTCCCATTTCCCACACCACTCAGGATGTTTCACACCTGGGTCTACTCCTAAGTCAGGGGTCTCATCAGCCCGTCTAGAAATCTCAGCCCTCATTCTGGAGAGACAGCAGACTGTATAGAGGAAGGTTACCAGATTGAATACAAGAAAGATGGTTTCTCTAACATTCAGGGGAAACTGAACATCCTTTACTACTGATGCAACCGATTCATAGGAGAAGAAGGAAAGCAAAGGCTGAAAAGCCTCATTCCCTGCTGCTCCTCCTCCAACAAACTGGACGAATAACCATAGCCAAGAACCATTCATACCTGGAGCAGACCCCAAGATGTTTATAAACTTCTTGCACATCATTGCCATCAAGCCCAGCAGGATAGCTATTCTGGTCACTGCCCCTCTGCTGTAAAAACTACGTATGAGGGACAATACTAGAACTATTTCAGGATAGGAAAATAAACCTAGGGACCACAGAGGTATTAAAATCTCGAAAAACCCTAGGGACCAGAAGCACATGCAAGCCTTCACCCCAACACTCATCATGAATTCAAAGAGCATGGCTATTAACTGCGTCAAACAAACAGAGAGTAATGGCAACCAAAATACCCTCAAAACAGGGTTTTTCCACTCACTCTCTCGAGCCTCACGTTGGGCGCCAAAATTTTGTCAAGGTTTAGGGCAAATTTGGAGGAGAATTTCCAAATTAGGGCTCCTCCAGTTAGCAAACCCACACAGCCCCTCCCCCCAACCGGTTCGGGAAGGATTCCTCGGAGAGGAGTGGAAAGAACCTGTTTATTTAACAAGCACAGCACCCCCCAGCACACAAAATGAACAATACCGGATGACACCACTCTGAAAAAGATGACAAATTCAGAAAGTCTCTCTGGGGGTGGTCACTCTGTTCTCAGTCCCTCCGGCGCTGGGGCTGCTGCTGCAGGCCAGAAGGTGCAGGATCTTGGTGTTTCTCAGGTCCCAGTCCGGAGCAGGTTCGAAGTGATCCGAAAAAGGAAAGGAGAAACCGTCCAGGAAGAAATTGGACAGTTTAGCTGAATTAGCTAAAGAGCAAAAGCAAGCAGAAGCAAAGCGAGCAAGAGCGAAAGAGCCAAAGCAGAAAGCAAAAGCAGCAAAAGCAAAAGCTGCAGTCCCTGTGTCCCGCCAGGCTGATAAGAAAACCAAAACAAAACTTTCCCGCTTCAGAGCCGGTCTTAAAGGTACAGAACATAATATCCAACATTAACAGAACACATGAATGGGGATACAAGCATCATAACGTCACCCTAGGACAAGGTGTTCTGAATGTTCATGAGCCCTGGGACACTGAATTCCTGCACTGAAGAGCTGAAGGCTGAACAAGCCTCTGGAGCAGTGAAATTCAGCAGCAGCCTCCAAGTTGCTGAGGATGTCAGCAGCCCCCACTGAGGCCATCCCTGCCCAGAGACCGTGGGGGAATGGGCAGACAAGGAGAGCGTCCCTGGGGCTGGGGCAGCACAACTCAGAGGCACCAGGGGCTCCAGCTGGGCAATGGAGTGTGGAATGTGGCTGGGAAAGCCCTGCCTGGGCTGGGCCAAGCAGCACACACAAGCCCTGACTCCCATTCCCCAAAAAACTCCCTTAAGGATACATTTAAAGGAATTACAATTGATTCTGTACTCAGAGTTGCATGTACTGGAGAAATACCAATAAGAGACTCTCAGGAGCTGAAAACAACCAAACAGCCTTTACTGGCAACTTTAGAAAATCAGAGTAAGGTTGACAAAAGGTTTAATATGATATTCAATAAACAGAAAACACTTCTGAAAGCATTAATTTTTGCCATTCAACTTCACAAACTCTAAGCCTGTTCCATTTTAAGTTACTCAAAATTTTACAAGAAGTGGAAGTAGGAAAGATACAGGGAATCAGACACACAGCTACCAACTCCTGGATTCCAGCATTGTTCAGATGGAAATTCCAAGAGGATGCAGGGTCAAGATGTGTGCTTGCCTTGTGGTCAGCCTTCAATACCCCTTGGTCTCCCTGGGCCCTTCCCCCAGGTGGGGCTTGGGCTCATTTGGTCCCTCAGGAGCTGGGCTGGGGCTGCAGAGGTGGCTGTGGAGCATTGCCTGTGCTGTGCCAGGGACTGGCAGCCACTGCTGGGCTGGGATAGAGGCTCTGGGGGGATTGGGGCTCCAGGGCAGGGCAGGGCTGGGGTTCCAGGGCAGGGCATGGCTGGACCTGACCCTTCCTCCCCACACACAAAATGTTTTGAGCCAACAATCTCCTCCAGTCTCCCACAGTAAGGTAATGTTGCAGGTGAAATCCCAATTCTGGCCATGGGCATCTGGATGAGAAGGAAAATTATTTTCCATAGGAAGGGAAGCACAGAGCCCCAGTGTTTAGCAGGCAGGTGAGAGCCTCATAGTCCAAGGCCAGCCAGACTTGACAGGAATGGCAGATTTTGTCTGGGAGCAGTCTTTGCTTTTAGGGAATTGTGGAGGTGCAAGCCCAGTCTCGGCCATGGGCATCTGGAGAAGCAAGACAGTTCTTTTCCATTGGGAAGGAAAGCATGGAGCCCCAGTGTTTCAGCAGCAGATGCAAAGAGACCCTCAACATGCCAAGGTCAGCTGGACCAGTCAGGTGGTCCCTGGGAGGCCAAGCCAGCCAGACCTGTTCCATGTTCTTTTGGTTTTATGGCCCCCATAGTGTCACAAAGGCTCCTTGGACCCATGGGGCCCCGCAGTGTCATGATGGTGCTTTGATTCCGTGGGGTCCAGCAGTATCACAATAGACCCTTCTTTCGATTGGGTTCCACAGTGTCACAGTGGCCCCAAGGTTTCAGAAGGCCCTGCAGTGTCACCATGGTCTCTGTGGTTCCCCAGGCCCCACAATGTCATGGGACTCCTCTGTTCCATGAGCTCTGCAATGTCACATTGGACCTTTAGACCCTGGGGGTTTGCAGTGTCACAATGGTCTCCTTTGGCTCCCCAGTGTCACAATGGACCATTGATGACTGGAGGCCCCTCTGTGTCACCCTGGAGCTTTGGTTCCATGCAGCCCTGCAGTGTCACAATGAACCCTTGGTTGAATGGGGTTCCACAATGTCACCATGGTCCCAAGTTTCCATGCATCCTTGCAGTGTCACAATGGTCTCCTTTGGTATCCAGTGTCACAATGGACCCCTGATGACACGAGGTTTCACAATATCACAATGGACCTCTGGTTCCATGCAGCCCTGCAGTGTCACAAAGGCATTTTGGTTTCACAAGGCCCCTCAGTGTGACAATGGTCCCTTGGTCTCACAGGGCCCCACAGTATCACAATGGTCCCTTGGTTCCATGGGCCCTGTGCTGCTGCATTCCCCCCTCCCCTTCTCAGGCCGCCCTGCCAGCTGAGAAATGCTCCTTGGGGCTCGGCCTTGGCCAACAGCCCCTGGGCTCAGCTCCTCTGCAGCTCATCACAAAAACTGTCTGCTCCAGGCACTGCTGCTGCCCAACCAGCTCCTGCTTTCTGGAGGAGCAGCCCTGGGAACTGGTTTTGTTCCCTCCGTGGCACAACATCCCTGTTCTCACCCTGCCAAAGAAAGCTGTTGGTGCCAAGTGTGGCCAGGATGAACCATTGCTGGGACTGAAGCCCCTCTCTTGGGGCCCTGCAAACAGCGCTCCAAAAGGAGCCCTTGGAGCTCTCCTGGGCCAGCGACTCCCTCTGAGTGGGGCCTCTCCCAGCCGGGAACTCTCCCGTTTGCTGCACTCGGGGATCCCCAACAATGACGGAGCCTGGGCCGATCCCCCCACTCCTCCAGGCTCAGGCCTTCACCCTCTGGGGAGATGCCAAAGGATCCACAGGGAGCATTTCCTGCCCTTAGGGGAATTTCTCCCAGGTGCCTTGCACTGACTCTTTGTGTCTGTGTGCACACAGGAGTGCCTGTGCTGGGGAAATGTGGCAGAAATGCTGCTCTCTGAGGGGTTTGAGAGCCTTGGACAGCTGAATCGGTTGGGCCTCGTAAGGAAGGTTGAGTCACAAGGTCTAAGCCAAGTAAATGTTTCTAAGAGTTGTTCTTTTGTGATGTTGTTACTTTTAATAGAAGTTATTAGGTAAATTAAATACTGTTAGGTGTTATCCTCTGTTAAATAAGTAAGTCATGGTTTATAAGTTAGGTTAAATACTCTTAAGTGCTTTTGTTTTAAGGTATCAGGTAGGGTTAAGGTTTAACTTAAGTCCTGTTAAGATTGAGCTCTGTTTAAGCTTTTGGGCTGTATTCCTTTTATCCTTGCCCTCACTGTCCTTGTGTCACACACACACACAGGGACAGTTCTTGGTTCATTTCTGGTTTCCTTGCCTGGATTTGGTTTGGTATTTTTGTTGCTTTGTTTCCTTGGTGTGCCTGAAGTGTCCAGTCAGGAGCAGAGTGACTCTTGCCAAGGAACTTTGTGCTGCTGTCCCGTAATATTAAATCTGGTTTTTGCTGATCCCTTGCTGGGGATTTCTTCAGCGCTCTCAAGGCCTCGTTCATACCAGGGTGAAGGAGCCCTGGCCCAGGCTCTGGCCCTGGGGGACATGGGGATGCTGCCGGGAGGTCCCTGTCCCCCTGTGCCACCCCCAGGGCCCCGGCCCCCCGTCCCCGTGTCAGGCTCTGGGGTCGATCTCGTGGAACATCCTCTGGGGGAGGCTGCGGCGCCGGGGGCGGGGGGACCCGGGGGGACAGGGGACCCCGCTGTGCATGAGCAGGGTTGGACTGCTCTGGGGGGAACTGTGAGGGGGGCCGGGGCAGAGTGACCTCCCCAGTGACCTCACACAGCCTTCCTATGATTTCACACAGCCCCTGTGATGTCACAACCTACTCTGATGTCACAGAGCACCCCTCTATGATGGCGGGATCTGCTTTATGGCCTTCCATCCTACTCTATGATGTCACAGCCAGATCTTTGATGTCACAACCCACTCTCTGATGTCACAAAACCCTCTCTGTGATGTCATACTGCCACTCTGTAAAGTCACAGCACATACTTTGACCTCACAACCAGCTCTGTGATGTCATACAGCCATGCCATGATGTCATATCCTGCTCTGTGATGTCACATAATCCTCTCTATGATGTTGTAGCTGCTCAGTGACCTCACATAAACTCTGTGATGTCATAGCCTCTCGGGTCGGCTGTTTGTCTCTGCCCCGAGACACGTGGGATGGTTCTGAGCCCGTGCTCCAAATGATGAGTCTGGACTCTTCACTTTTTGCTTTTCAGGTTGTTTATTATTTCTTATCTACAAAATTTCCTTTCTGCCCAGCCGACATCTGCACAGCAAGGCAGCCACACGCACTCTAACTGGCCCCGAGGTGGTGTTGTTTTTATATACTACAAACTACGAATATCATATTTACTTTTAAGTCCCAATACCTATCACCTATGTTAGACAGTGCACTTCTACTCTGAACTAATCCCCAAGTGCCAACAGCACAGCAGAAAATGGAGAACACAAAGAAGAAAGAAGAAGGACGAGACACACCCTGATTCCTCCATCTTGTCTCCAAAACCCCTATACCAAAAACCCCCAAAATCTAAACTTCCACCCTGTAAATACATCATTCTTGCATCATTCAAAAGTGACTCTTCCGTCCTCATACACAGGTGGCAATTTGCTGGAAGGATCAAAATCAAGCCACCAGGTGTTCCTGGGAGCATGCCAGGGTCTCTGAGCCCCTCGAGAGGGTTTTCGGCAACTCTGGACATCCAGAGGAATGTGCTGAGTTCCCACAATAGCCCAATCTGTGACCTCACACAGCCCGGTCTGTGCTGTCACACAGCCCCTTGCTGACATCCCAGCTGCTCTGTGCCTCCATGACACAGCCCCAGAGGAGCTGCTGTGACACAGCCCCCTCTGGGACATGCCACAGCCCCTGCCAGTGCTGAGCCCCTGGGAGCTCTGTCTGTGCCCTGCTGGTGTCCCTGAGGGGCCCTGGCAGTGCCCCAGCCCTGCTGGGCTGTGCACAGGAGCTGCTCCTGGCCAGAGCTGTCTCTCTGCAGCTCTGCTGCCCTTGCCAGGAGCTGCCTCTGGGCCTGGAGCCCAGCCCAGCTCAGCAGCACAGACACAGCACAAGGGCTTTAATGACCCTCTGGGGCTTTGGTGCTCTTTGCATCAGACTCAGCCCCTCAAAGTTGGCTCAAAGAACTTCTCAGGGATTCAAAAAGAGGGTGAAACAATGAAGTTTCTCAAACTTTAAAAAGAGATCCATCTGAAGGATAGGACTGAAAAAGCATCCCCAGGTTCCAGGTAGAGCAGAACACTGGTGGCAGTGATGACAGGTGGGGACAAGCAAGGCAAAGGTGTCTCTGGTGCTGAGCAAACCTGCGCCTCTGTCCCTGCAGGCTGTGGGCATACCCCGGCTGCCCCACCTGGCTGGGCCCTTCCTTTGCTGACAGCTCTGCCTCCTGCCTGCCTCTGCCTGCCCACACAAAGCCTAGGGCTGATCCAGGCTCCTGCTGGGGGACGTGCTGCACCACAGCCCTGCCCTGGCAGGGAAATTCCTTTCTCCTGGTGTCCACTCTGGGCCTCCCCAGCTGCCCTTGATGCTATTATGTCTTCTTCAGCCTCATTCCCACTAGGAAGAAAAGCTCCAGCCCCTCTGAAACCACCCTTCATTCCCTCCCAGGCTATTCCTGTTCTGTCCTCAGTCTCCACCCCACTGAGCACAGAGCCTGCAGACTCTCCCTGCTGGTTTTATGATGAGGCCTCCAAAGCCCATCTTGGGAGATTTTTGGGTCCTCTCCAAGGTCTGTGAAAATGGAAAAATAGCGATCAAAGTTATTTTCTCCCAAATCTTGCAGTGACAAAACAAGGGTCAATATCTCTAAACTGAATGAGGGCAGATTTACATTTGTTAGAACAGGAAATATTTTTCAATTATGGAAGTGACATGAAACTGCAGCTGTTTTTCCATAGAATTGGACGCCCCATCCCAGGAATTGTCCAAGAGCTGGAGCTTTGTCTGATCTGACCCAGTGAAACCCCCTGCCCTCCCCAAGGACAGAATTCCTGCAGTGTGAGTTCTCTGATGTGCTGGGTGCCCTCACAATGCTTCTGGCCAGAATGTCTGTTGAGGGCAGCCAGGGTGCTGCAGGGGCAGTGACCTCACAGCCATCACCATGGCAGCCCTGTCCCCTGGGCCTGGCTCTGCCCTTTCCTCTGCCCCTGCCTTGGCTCTGCTGGCATGAAGAGTTTTGTCATTGATATCTTGTCCCCGAGGTGCTGGGGCCAATGGCTTCCCAGTCAGGCTCCTGGAGCACAAGTGGCTTTTCAGAGGCCAGCCAGGAATGAGCCCTGAGGCAGCAGCTCTGCAGTGGTGGCCTCCAGGCCGGGCTGCCAAGGGAGGCTTCTGGCCATGGGCTGCAAGCAGCTGCTGCTGCCAAGGTGCCTTTGGTGCCTCAGGCTCTCCCTGGCACAGCTCCCAGCACGGCACTCTGCCCTTGTGCCCGAGGCCTTCCCTGTGCTGGGGCTGGCCTGGGGCTTTTTCTGCAGCGGGACCTGCCCTGCTGATGGCACAGGAAAGGCAGTTCCTGCTGGAGCAGGAGGCTCTGCCTGCAATGGGCTCCAGCAACTCCAGCAAGGCCCTGATGACTTCAAAATTGCTGTCTAGAGCATGATATTCTAATTGGTGTTATAGCTCATGAACTGCGGAGTAAATAACTCTGCTTAGAGATCTTTCTGTACGATCATGATCAGAATCAGTCAGAGCTGTATTTATACTAATTTATCAAATATTCCATCATTAATAATGCGGGACAAATTGTATTGAAGTTGAATTCCACCTGTCAAATCTTTTACACCTTTGACAAATTCAGGGGCTGGGATTGGATCCAGCCGCTCCCAGTCTCCTCTCTTAGAAGGAATTTTAAGAGTCTAAGGGCCCTGCAGGGGTTTGAGGATCCATGGTGGCTGTTGGGTGTCATTTCTCCACCTCATGACCCAGCAGGAGTTTCTCCAATAAAGAAATAAAGCTTTTGCCTGAAGCTCCCACTGTGCCCATGACAGGAACCCCTGTGAGTGTCTGGGACATCCCGGCTCTTTGGCAGCCTGGGCACTCTTGGGATGTCACCGTGGAGCCCCCGTGAGTGCCTGTGACAGATGGGTGCCTTTGCAGCCCAAGGTGCCCTGGGATGTCACCATGGAATGGCTGTGACTGCCTCTGACCCCAGGGCTCTTTACCATGCCCAGAAACCCCTGGGAGGTCTCCATGGAGCCCCTGTCCCTGCCTGTGACATTCCAGCTCTGGAACAGCCTGGAGACTCTTGGAATGTCCCCATGGAGCCACTCTGAGGGACTGAGTCTGATGCAAAGTGCACCAAAGTCCCAGAGGGTCATTAAAGCCCTTGTTCTGTGTCTGTGCTGCAGCAAGGGATTGTGTGACAGCACAGAGTGGGCTGTGTGAGGTCACAAACTGGGCAATGACATCACAGAGTTTTTTGTGTGAGGTCACTGAGCAGCTACAGCATCATACATGGAACTGTGTGATATCACAGAGCAGGCTGTGACATCATGGCTTGGCTGTATGACATCATGGAGCCGGCTGTGAGGTCAAAGTGTGTGCTGTGACATTACAGAGTGTGTGCTGTGACATTACAGAGTGTCAGTATGACATCACAGAGAGGGCTTTGTGGCATCACTGAGGGAGTTGTGACATCACACAGCTGTCCGTGACATCATAGTATGAGGCCATAGAGCAGATCTTGCCATCATAGAGGGTGGCTCTGTGACATGAGGGAGTGGGTTGTGACATCACTGGGTGGCTGTGTAACATCATAGAGCAGCCTGTGATGTCACAGAAAAAAACTGTGACATCGCAGTGTGACTCTTTGACATTAGAGTCATCTGTGACATCACAAAACAGCTGTGTAACATCACAGGGGCTGTGTTACATCCCAGGGGCTGTGTGAGGTCACTGGGGAGGTCACTCTGCCCCGGCCCCCCTCACAGTTCCCCCCAGAGCAGTCCAACCCTGCTCGTGCACACCGGGGTCCCCTGTCCCCCCGGGTCCCCCTGCCCCCGGCGCCGCAGCCTCCCCCAGAGGATGTTCCACGAGATCGACCCCAGAGCCTGACACGGGGACGGGGGGCCGGGGCCCTGGGGGTGGCACAGGGGGACAGGGACCCCCCGGCAGCGTCCCCGTGTCCCCCAGGGCCAGAGCCTGGGCCAGGACTCCTTCACCCTGGTACCAACGAGGCCTTGAGAGTGCTGAAAAAATCCCCAGCAAGGGATCAGCAAAAACCAGATTGAATATTAAGGGACAGCAGCACAAAGTTCCTTGGCAAGAGTCACTCTGCTCCCAACTGGACACTTCAGGCACAGCAGGGAAACAAAGCAACAAGAAAACCAAACCAAATCCAGGCAAGGAAAACAGAAATGAACTGAGAACTGTCCCTGTGTGTGTGTGTGACACAAGGAAAGTGAGAGCAAGGATAAAAGGAATACAGCCCAAAAGCTTAAACAGAGCTCAATCTTAACAGGACTTAAGTTAAACCTTATCTTTAACTGATACCATCTACTTCATAATTTAGCAAAAGAAAAGCACTTAAGAGTATTTAACCTAACTTATAACCTATCACATTGCAATTTAAAAAATCTAATAAACTTAAATAATAATTTAAATTAAACTTAACAACTTAGAAAAAGAACAACTCTTAGGAGAATTTAACTTGGTTTAGACCTTGTGTTTTAACCTTACTTACTGATGTTTGGATATCTGACTGACTCATCTATCCAAGGCACTCAAACCCCTCAGAGAGCAGCATTTCTGCCACATTTCCCCAGCACAGGCACTCCTGTGTGCACACAGACACAGAGTCAGTGCAAGGCACCTGGGAGAAATTCCCCTGAGGGCAGGAAATGCTCCCTGGGGATCCTTTGGCATCTCCCCAGCGGGTGAAGGGTTGAGCCTGGAGGAGTGGGGGGATCGGCCCAGGCTCCATCATTGTTGGGGATCCCCGAGTGCAGCAAACGGGAGAGTTCCCGGCTGGGAGAGGCCCCACTCAGAGGGAGTCGCTGGCCCAGGAGAGCTCCAAGGGCTCCTTTTGGAGCGCTGTTTGCAGGGCCCCAAGAGAGGGGCTTCAGTCCCAGCAATGGTTCATCCTGGCCACACTTGGCACCAACAGCTTTCTTTGGCAGGGTGAGAACAGGGATGTTGTGCCACTGAGGGAACAAAAGCAGCTCCCAGGGCTGCTCCTCCAGAAAGCAGGAGCTGGTTGGGCAGCAGCAGTGCCTGGAGCAGATAGTGTTTGTGATGAGCTGCAGAGGAGCTGAGCCCAGGGGCTGTTGGCCAAGGCCGAGCCCCAAGGAGCATTTCTCAGCTGGCAGGGCGGCCTGAGAAGGAGAGAGGGGAATGCAGCAGCACAGGGCCCACGGAACCAAGGGACCATTGTGACACTGTGGGGCACCATGGAACAAAGGGACCATTGTGTCACTGTGGGGCTATGTGAGACCAAGGGACCATTGTGACACTGTGGGGCCCTGTGACACCAAGGGACCATTGTGACACTGTGGGGCCTCATGGAATCAAGGGGACCATACTGATGCTGTGTGGCTCCATGGAATTCAGGAATCATTGTGACACTGAGAGGCCCCATTGAACCAAGGGTCCATTGTGACACCACAGGGCCTCATGGAACTGTGGAGACCATTGTGACACTTTGGGGTGTCATGGAACCAAGGGGCCATTGTGACACTGTGAAAACCCCATGGAGCCAAAGGTTCATTGTGACATTGCAAGGCCTCATGAAGCAATGGAGAGACCACTAAGACACTTGACAGCCTCATGGAAACAAGGGGCCATTGTGACACTGAGGGGACTCATGGGATCCTGGAGACCATTGTGACACTATGAGGGCCCATGGAATAAGCCAAGCATTGTGACACTGTGAGGCCTCATGGAACCAGTGAGACCATTGTGGCCCTGGGAGTCCCCACAGAACCAAGAGGACCATTGTGATACTGTGGGGCCTGGTGAAACCAAGAGGCCTTTGTGACACTGCAGGGCTGAATGGAACCAAAGCTCCATTGTGACATTGCAGGGCCTGATGTCATCAGTGGTCCATTGTGACACTGTGGAGCCAAAGGAGACCATTGTGACACTGCAAACTCCCAGGGTCCAAAGGTCCATTGTGACATTGCAGGGCTCATGGAACAGAGTCCCGTGACATTGTGGGGCCTGTGGAACCATGGAGACCATTGTGACACTGCAAGGCCTCATGGAATCCTTGGGACCATTGTGACACTGCAGGGCCTTCTGGAACCTGGGGGCCATTGTAACACTCTGGGACCCCATTGAACCAAGGGTCCATTGTGACACTGCTGGACCCCATGGAATCAAAGCACCACTGGGACACTGCCGGGCCCCATGGAACCAAGGGGTCCATGGTGATAGTGCAGGACCTCATAAAAGCAAGTGAACACAGAACAGGTCTGGCTGGTCTGGCCTCCCGTTGACTGCCTGACTGGTCCAGCTGACCATTGCATGTTGAGGGTCTCTTCTCATCAGCTGCTGAAACACTGGGGCTCCGTGCTTTCCTTCCCAATGGAAAAGAACTGTCCTTCTCCTCCAGGTACCCATGGCCAGAATTGGGATTTCATCTCCAAATTTCCTTATATCCAAGGATAGTTCCAATAGGAATATTGCCAGGACAAGTCTGCCTGGAAATGGTTTCACAAGGGTCAGGTCTCACCCGTCCCCAAAACCCTGGGGAAGGCTCCATGCTCTGCTTCCTATGGAAAAGAACTGTCCTGCTTCTGCAGGTGCCCATGGTTGAGATTGTGGTTCCACCTCCAAAATTCCTTAAATGCAAAGACTGCTCCCAGACAAAATCTGCCATTGCTGACAAGTCTGGATGGCCTTAGCCTAGTGAGGCTTTCACCTGCCTTCCAAACACTGGAGCTCTGTGCTTTCCTTCCTATGGAAAAGAGCTGCCCTTCTTGTCCAGGTGCCCATGGCCAGAATTGGGATTTCATCTCCAACATTCTCTGTTGTGACAGACTGAAGGAGATTGTGGCTGAAAGGATTTTGTCTCTGGGGGAGGAAGGTCCAGCTGTGCCCTGCCCTGGAACCCCAATCCCCCCAGAGCCTCTATCCCAGCCCAGCAGTGGCTGCCAGTCCCTGGCACAGCACAGGCAATGCTCCACAGCCACCTCTGCAGCCCCAGCCCAGCTCCTGAGGGACCAAATGAGCCCAAGCCCCACCTGGGGGAAGGGCCCAGGGAGACCAAGGGGTATTGAAGGCTGACCACAAGGCAAGCACACATCTTGACCCTGGATCCTCTTAGAATTTCCATCTGAACAATGCTGGAATCCAGGAGTTGGTAGCTGTGTGCGTGCTTCTCTGTATCTTTTTTGTCTTCCTCTCTCTCTCTGTCTACTTCTTCTAATTCTGTCCTCTTGCAAATTTTGAGTAACTTTAAATTGAACAGGCTTAGAGTTGTGACGTTGAATGGCCGAATGAATGCTTTGAAAAGTGTTTTTTGTTGATTGAGTATAATTTTAAACCTTTTGCCAAAGTTTCTCTGATTTTATAAAGTACCCAGTAAAGGCGGTTTTGTTGTTTTGAGCTCCTGGGAATCTCTTGTGGTTATTTCTCCAGCACATCCAACTCAGATGACACAAATAACTGTATTTCCTTTTAAATGTCTCATTGAGAGAGTTTTTTAGTGAATGGAAGTCAGGGCTTGTGTGTGCTGCTTGGCCCAGCCCAGGCAGGGCTTTCCCAGCCACATTCCACACTCCATTGCCCAGCTGGAGCCCCTGGTGCCTCTGAGTTGTGCTGCCCCAGCCCCAGGGACGCTCTCCTTGTCTGCCCATTCCCCCACGGTCTCTGGGCAGGGATGGCCTCAGTGGGGGCTGCTGACATCCTCAGCAACTTGGAGGCTGCTGCTGAATTTCACTGCTCCAGAGGCTTGTTCAGCCTTCAGCTCTTCAGTGCAGGAATTCAGTGTCCCAGGGCTCATGAACATTCAGAGCACCTGAACAACCCAAGCCTCTGGGGATAATTTGATTTTAATTTTCAAATCCTTTGTGGTTAATTAGATCTCAGTAGTGCATTGAAACTGAATACATGATAATTAAAAAGACAGCGAGAAAAGATTTTTTATGTCCTGTTTAGATTTGTTTTCTTCTTATTTCAATCATATGTGCAATCTCCATTTGACACTGAATCCAAGTACCTCCTCATGCAGTTTGAATGGATATGAAAATCAAGACCCTTCATGGCTGACAATCAATCAGACTCTTTCCCTACCCCCACCCCACCATTTCCCCCATCCAAGCCCTGGCACTCAGGGCAGCCTTGTGCAAATCTGAGCTCCCTCCAGCCCAGGCTGCACCTGCAGCTTTCAGCTCCTTGGCTCCAACTCCCACCTGCTTTCCTTGCAGAAGGAGCTGCCCGAGACGCAGAGGGATGTTCATTTCTTGTCAGCCAACAAAGCCAAGGGAAGGCACAGCTCCACCCAATGCAAAAGTCGTTCTTCTCCGTGGCCCTGCCCTGCCCCTGATCCCCACAGCCTGTCCTGTTTCCTTCATCCCTGCATTGCCAGGGACTCTCTGGAACAAGGGAGCTCTGCTCTGGGGATGGAGGGAGTTGCAAGTGCCACCACTGGAGTGGGAACCACAACTCGTCAGGCTTGTGTCCTTTGGGGGTCAGGAACTGGTGAGACTCAGAGGCACAGAAAGTTTCTCTTCATGTCCTAGAGATCACAGTTGAACAGGACACAATTTCATAACAATCACGCTCTTCCCTGAGCTAAGTGCAATGTCCCAGTAGTGTCTGATGAGTCCACCATCCACAAGGGATTTCCATACTAAAAGTAATTCTGGACAAACATGGTTCTGTGATAGACATAAACACAATTAAGTTCTTGTATCAGGATGCTCATCCTGGAGTGGGGGCAAAACAGCTCCAACAATTCCTGATTTGCAAAGCTGTCAGTGGTGGATGGAGAAGGGAGGTCCAGCTGCTCTTGGTATTGAGGAAATGCTGAAAGCAGCCTGACTCATTTCATCTCCTCCTGTCCTGGCTGATCTCCCCTCTTTCCCCTTCCACCCATTGGCTTTTGTCTCCCACCAGGCCCCCGGTGAAGAGCCTGGCTCTGTGTTCTCCATCCCCTCCTCGCTGGCACTGCCAGGCTGGGATGAGGAGCCCCTCAGCCTTCCCTGCTCTGGGCTGGACAAGCCCAGCTCCCTCAGCCTCTGCTCACAGCCCAGGGGCTGCAGCCCCACCTTGGAGGCCCTTCCCAGACCCTGCTCCAGCTGCCAGACATCTTTCCTGCCCTGGGCAACCCAACCCAGGCCACAGTGACCTGGATAATCCCCGTCCTTGATGTCCTGGTCACACAGCCCTGGCCCCTTGTCCCCATGTCAGGCTCTGGGGTGGATCCTGTGGAACATCCTTTGGTGGAGGCTGTGGCTCCAGGTGGGCCGGGGGGATCCCGGGGGACAGGGACCCTGCTGGGCATGGACAGCATTGGACTTGTTGGGAGAAACTGTGAGGAGGAGCTGGGGCAGAGTGACCAACCCAGTGACCTGACACAGCCCCGCTGGGATGGCACACAGCCCCTCTGGGATGTCACACAGCCCCTCTGGGATGTCACAGCCTGCCCTGTGATGTCACAGCCCATTCTCTAATGTCACACAGCTGGTCTCTGATGTCACAGCCAACTCTGTGATGTCATAGTCTGCTCTGGGATGTTAGACCTCTGCCCTGTGATGTCACAGAGGCAGTCTATGATGTCATAGCTGATCAATGACCTCACATAACTCACTCTGTGATGTCATAACCCACTCTGTGACCTCATGTTACCAGATGATCAATTGTCTCCACCAGCTGAGCTCACACCTGGAGCTTGTTCTCCACATCCCCAGGCCTATGGAAACCACAGAGTGCCCATTGTGTGAGAAGGGGAACTGGAAGTTCAGCAGCCTCAGGGTCCTGCCAGCTCAGCCAGGCCCACTGGAACATTGGGGTTTTCAAGTTTTCAATATTCTGGGTAAGAAAGAGAGGCAGTAACAAAACTTCTACACAGGAATTAGGAAAGGCAGACTTTGGCCTGTTCAGGATGCAGATTTGGGGAGTACCAAAGCAGGTACTGATTTTTTTTAAGGGAAATAGCCTGTATAAACAAATGGGGTCCAGGAAGGATGGACACATTTCAAGAAAATAATCTTAAGGGGGAAGGAGCAGCCTGTCCCAGTGTGGCAAAAGATGAGCTGGTGAGGAAAAGGACTGGCCTGGCTCCACATGGAGCTTTTGTGGGAACTCGGGAGATAAAAGGACTGGTAATGCAGGAAGCATTTAAGGATTTTGATGGGTTATTCAGAAAGAAAAGGTGAGATTTGAAAGCTCAATTAGAACTTAACCTGGCAGCTTCTGTAAAAAAAAAAGTTTTTTATAAAAAAAAATTGTGGCAAAAGTAGGGAGAAGAAGAACCTCTACTATTTATTGGATGCAGTAGAGAATATAGTAACTAAAAATAAGGAAAAGGCTGAGCTACTTAACACATTGTTTTGCTCAATTTTCAATATTAGGATAGGCTGTCCTCAGGACAAGTGTTCTCCTGAGCTGGTAGATGGGCACAGGGAGCAGAACAGCCCCCTGGAATCCAGGAGGAAGCAGTTGGGGACCTGCTGAGCCACTCAGATGCTCACAGGTGTATGGGATCTGATGGGATCCATCCCAGGGGGATGAGGGAGCTGTGGATGAGCTCCCCAAGCTGCTCTCCATCATTTACCATCAGTCCTGGCTCAGCAGGGAGGGCCCAGAGCACTGGAGGTGCCAGTGTGAGCCCATCCCCAGGAAGGGCTGGAAGGAGGAGCTGGGGAACTCCAGGCCTGTCAGCCTGACCTGGGTGCCTGGCAAGGTTATGGAACAGATCACCTTGAGTGCCATCACAGGGCACCCACAGGATGGCCCAGGGATCAGAGCCAGCCAGCGCGGATTTAGGGCTGGCAGGTCCTGCCTGACCTACCTGGTCTCCTTTTATGCCCAGGTGACCCACCTGTGGATGGGGGAAAGGCTGTGGATGTTGTGTGCCTGGAGTCCAGCAGAGCCTTTGACTCTGTCTCTGACAGCATTCCCTGGAAAAGCTGCAGCCCACGGCTTGGGCAGGTTCCCTCCTGGCTGGGAGATTTAAGAGCTGGCTGGAGGCTGGGCCCAGAGAGTGGTGGGGATGGTGCTGCACCCAGCTGGTGTCCAGGCACTGGGGCTGTCCCCAGGGATCTGTGCTGGGCCCAGTCCTGTTTAATATCTTCACTGATGATCTGGGTGAGGGGATCGAGTGCAGCATTCACAAATTGCAGATGGCACCAAGCTGGGTGTGAGTGTGGATCTGCTGGAGGGCAGGACAAGAAGACCCAGCCTTAAGCTGCACCAGGGGAGGCTCAGGCTGGACAATAGGAAGGAGTTCTTCACAGAAAGGGTGAGTGGGAACAGGAATGGGCTGGCCAGGGGGGAGGTGGCAGAGTCACTGTCCCTCTCCAGTGGCACTCAGTGGCATGGTCTGGGTGACAAGGCAGTATTAGGGCATTGGTTGGACTTGATGATCCCAAAGGTCTTTTCCAGCCTATTTGATTCTGTCATTCTGTGATGATTGGGACACTCTGGGGCCATTGTGACACTGCAGGGCCTCATGGAACTGAGGACCATGGTGACACCGTGCAGCCCCACAGAACCAGGGCTCCATTGTGGTGCCGTGGGGCCAAATGGGCCCAGGGAGTGCCCCGTGACACTCTGGGTCCTCGTGGAACCACAGAGGCCATTGTGACACTGCAGAGCCTCGTGTAACCAAGGGGTTTCACCATTTTGACACTGCAAAACCAAGGAGACCATTGGGAGACTGCAGGGCCCAGTGGAACCAAGAGGCCGTTCTGACACTGCGGGGCCTCATGGCACCAAGGGGACATTGTGACACTGCAGGATCCTGTGTAACCAAGGGGCCACTGTGACACGATGGGGCCTCAAGGAATCTGGAATAATGCTGTGACACTGTGTGGCCTTGTGGAAACAAGCAGTCCATTGTGACACTGAGGGGACTTGTGGAACCCCAGAGACCATGGTGACAGTGTGGGACCTCATGTGACCATGGGGCCATTGTGACACCCTGGGGCCACATGGAAGCAAGGAGACCAGTGTGACAGTGCAGGGCCTGGTGTAACCAAGAGGCCATTGTGACACTGAGGGACCCCAAAGAACCAAGGACATCTTTGCAGATGTCACCAAGCTGGATGTGAGTGTTCATCTGCTGGAGAGTTGGAGGGCTCTGCACAGTGACTTGGACAGGCTGGATCCAGAGGCTGAACCCAACAAGGTGAGGTTTAACAAATCCAAGGGCCAGGGCCTGATATTTGGCCCCAGTGCTACAGGCTGGGGACAGAGTGACTGGAGAGCAGCCAGGCAGAAAGGGACCTGCAGGGACTGATGGACAGCAGGCTGGACATGAGGCAGCAGTGTGCCCAGGTGGCCAAGAAGGCCAATGGCTCCTGGCCTGGATCAGGAATGGTGTGGCCAGCAGGAGCAGAACTGCTGGGCCAGCACTGATCTGCCCCAGCTCTGCACACAGACATTGCTGCTGCAGCTCCAGAGAAGGGAACGCAAGGGCATCTCTGGAAAAAACATTCTGGAAGATGCTTTAGTTCCTTTAAAGCCACAGGGAGTGCAGCCCCTCAACGACACAATCTGTGGTCACAGGGAAGATTGAGAGAAGCAAAATGAGAAATGGCAAAACCAATGGCTTTTCTTTGTGGACAATATTAAAAAACTGAAACATGGGGAAAAAAGGAACAAACCCACAACCAAACCCAAAAGAATTATCAAAGGTGATTTATGTTAAATGGCCTGTCCCTGCTGCAGCCCCGGCACTGCCACCCCCAGGGCTGTGCCTGGCCCCGAGAGCACTCAGGCCCTGCAGCAACACCAGGGCCACCAGGGCAGCGGGGCAGGGCCACGGCAGCAGCACTGGCAACACCAAGTGCTGCTGCTGCTGCTGCTGCTGGGCACAGCTGCTGGGCCAGCACTGATCTGCCCCAGCTCTGCACACAGACATTGCTGCTGCAGCTCCAGAGAAGGAAACACAAGGGCATCTCTGCAGAAAACTCTGCTGGGAGATCTTTTAGTTCCTTTAAAGCCATTGAGAGCACAGCCCCACATTGACACAGTCTGTGGGCACAGGGAAGGTGGAGAGAAACAAATTGAAAAATGGTACAATAAATGAGATTTATTTGTGGAAAAGATTAAAAACCTAAAATAAAAAGAGAAAGAACTTCCAAAATTAAACCAACATGTACTAAGATGACTTTTATTACAAGTGATGTGAAGAAATTGGCCAACAGTTTAATACTTCTGAAACCATCCAGTCATCAGTCTCCACACTGCAGCCTTGAGCTCCTGGTTCCTCAGGCTGTAGATGAGGGGGTTCAGGACTGGAGGCACCACCGAGTACAGAACTGACAGGGCCAGATCCAGGGATGGGGACGAGATGGAGGGAGGCTTCAGGTAGTAAAATATACCGGTGCTGATGAACAGAGACCACAGCCAGGTGAGGGAGGCAGGTGGAAAAGGCTTTGTGCCGTCCCTGCACTGAGGGAATCCTCAGCACGGCCCTGAAGATCTGCACATAGGAGAAAACAATAAATACAAAGCAACCAAGTCCTAAACAGACACCAACAGCAAGTAGTCCAAGTTCCCTGAGGTAGGAGTTTGAGCAGGAGAGCTTGAGGATCTGTGGGATTTCACAGAAGAACTGGCCCAGGGCATTGCCATGGCACAGCGGCAGGGAAAATGTATTGGCCGTGTGCATGAGAGCATTGAGAAAGCCACTGGCCCAGGCAGCTGCTGCCATGTGGGCACAAGCTCTGCTGCCCAGGAGGGTCCCGTAGTGCAGGGGTTTGCAGATGGACACGTAGCGGTCGTAGCACATGATGGTCAGGAGGGAAAACTCTGTAGTTGCGCATAAAACAAAAGAAAAGAGCTGAGCAGCACATCCAGTGTAGGAGATGTTGCTGGTGTCCCAGAGGGAATTGTGCATGGCTTTGGGGACAGTGGTGCAGATGGAGCCCAGGTCGCTGAGGGCCAGGTTGAGCAGGAAGAAGAACATGGGCGTGTGCAGGTGGTGGCCGCAGGCTACGGCGCTGATGATGAGGCCGTTGCCCAGGAGGGCAGCCAGGGAGATGCCCAGCAAGAGGCAGAAGTGCAGGAGCTGCAGCTGCCGCGTGTCTGCCAATGCCAGCAGGAGGAAGTGCCCGATGGAGCTGCTGTTGGACATTTGCTGAGGCTGCACATGGGCACCTGGTCATGGAGAAAGGACAGTGAAGAGTCGGAAGAGATACTGGTAACCAAAATCAGAGCCTTTTCCCATACAACCTCCCCTGGAACACACATAGACACACTTCTCTGTTCAAGAGTCCTGGTGTTTTCTTTATAAGCTCCCCCATACCTCTGCTGGTGTTCTTGAATATCAGAAACCCTCAGGATTTCCACTGCCCTCAGGGAAAACAGAGCACGTTCTGAGTGGCAAAATGATTAGCAGAGAGTGAGGGAAGATAATCTGTCATTCTGACATATTCAGAATTTCTCTGGGTTTAAACTTTCTAAGTTGGATGGTGATCACCCCCACCATGTTTCCCTTTAAAATTCCCCAGGCGCTGCTGAGAGCAGATGGATCCACCACAGCCCAACTCAACATTTGTAGCCAAGGACTCACTTTGCTCATTTCACCAACCCAGCAGCATTTTCAGTGTCACAACACCTCTGCCTTTCCCCATCAATCTCATAACTCAGAGATGCTCTGGGACAGGTTTGCACCCTGGATTGAAGCTCCCAGCTTGGACTGAAATCTCAGGGATACTCCCAAGTGTCCTTCTGATGGCATTGGATTGAGGGAGATGCAGCTCCTTCCCTGGCTGCACTGACAGCATTGCCCAGAGCCGGGCCCTGGGGACAGCGTCACCCTGAGCCAGCTGTGCCCCCTGCCAGAGCCCCCAGGGCCGGGCAGCTGCTCCCAGCCCTGTGCTCTGCAGAGGGAACTGGGCCCGGGGCTGCAGAGCTGCCCCACGGCTCTGCTGCAGCTCTGCCTGCACAGGAGGGGCTGCACGCCTTGGAGCCCCGGCCCTGAGGGCAGAGGCTTGGCTGGGGCACAGGAGGGAGGGGGCTTGTTCAGAGGGAGGGGCTGCACTGCAGGGGCTCCTGTGGGCATCTCTAAACTCTCCCTGCCACAGCATTGCTGGGCTTTGGTTTCTCTCATTGCCTGATCTTCTCTCTGCTTCCTGCAGATTTCCCTGCTGCAGGTGTTTCCCTGTGCCTGATCTCTCTCTGCCAGCACTCACAGACCCCAGATCTCTGTGCACTCTCCTTGGCCCTACAGAACCCTGCCTGTTTGCAGGGCACTGGCTGGGGGCAGGTTCTGTTTGCAGCTTGGAGAAAGGACAGCTCAGACTGAGCCTGATGGCTCCAGCAAAAGTGATGCTGCTGCTGTCCATGGGCAGAGTGGCTGAAAGCACATTAGGGATCTCCTGTGAACCTATTGATCACTAAAAGTAACAGTTCAGATGTCTTGGGAACTTTTAAAATTTCATAAATAATAATTCATAAGCAAAATTTACCAGGTCAGATATTACAAGGAATTGTCAAAATTTATAATCATCCTTCAATATTTATCACCACCTCCCTTCCATTCCTCAATAGTAGGAAACTGAATACAAAGTCTTAAGAAATTTCTTATATTTTATCAAAATCCTAGTCTTGGAAATATTCTATGACTGATCAGAACCCCTCAGCATGTCAGAGCTTCATGAGCATTTCACCTCCCCTGCACCAGAAATACCCAGAGTTGTACTCACAGGCTCTGCAGGCATTGGGATGTTCCAGCTGCAGGAGATGGCTCCAGGAGCTGCAGCTGCATTGTCCTGCAGCCAGAGGTTCCTGTGCCAAGGGCTGGCAGTGATTGTACCCCAGGCACTTCTCAGCCCCTTCCCAGCCCTGACTGATTGAAGCTCTCTGTGCCTCTGGGCTGTGCCCAGGCTGGCTGCAGGCAGTGCCCCAGCCCTGCTGGGCTGGCACAAGAGCTGCTCATCAAGAGAAATGTGCTTTTGAAGCTCTTCTTGGTGAGCAGGAGCTGCCTCTGGGCCAGGAGCCCAGCCCAGCTCAGCAGCACACACACAGCACAAGGACTTTAATCAGCCTCTGGGGCTTTGTGCTCAGGCCCTGAACATCAGTCCCTGAGAGGGAGCTGAAGAAACCTCTCCAGAACTCCAAGGCAGAATCCAACTCCAAAGTTTCTTGGGCTTTTCATGGGTCCCACTGAGAGACACGACTGAGCAAGTGTCCCCAGGCCCCAGGCAGAGCAGAGAACTTCAGGCAGTGATGACAGGTGGGGACAAAGAGAAGCCAAGTCTTGGTGCCCTGAGGCACAGCAGGGTCTGTGCCAGCAAGGGCTGGGAGGAGACACCTTGTCCTGAGGCCCTGGGGCCTCCTGGCACAGCCCCAGCCAGGCTGGGCACTGTCAGCCCCTTGTGCTGCCCTCAGCATCCCCCCCTAGCCCACATCCCAGTGGCCTCAAGGATCTGCTGCAAGGAGTCCCTGGGGAGCCTTGCTCAGCAATGGCCCTGGGGGCTCCTGAATGCTCCCTGCAGGGACTGCAGGTTTTTCAAAGGACTTTGGCTTTGGCTTTTGCCTTGGAGTCTCTGAGAGGTTTGTGCAATCATGGCCTCCAATTATCTGCTGTAATTAGTCCCTGGAGAGGCTTTGTCAGTAACAACACTCAGTGGGGCTCATTATTACTTCAGGGTACTTCAGTTATTTGAAGGTACTTGGTGTTTCCTTTTTGATAGAGACTCTGTGAGAGGTTTGTGCAATCAGGGCCCCAATTATCTGCTTTAACGAGTCCCTGGAGAGCTTTGTACTGACAGTCAGTGAAGCTCATTAATGCCTTGAGATACTCAAGGTTTTTAAGGTACTTTATGGATTTAAGAATACTTTTAGGTAGTTTCAAGAATTTTCCTTCCCATCCTGAGTCTCTGAGAGGTTTTTGCGCCATCCTGGCCTCCAATTCTCTCCTCCAAGGAGTCCATGAGGAGCCTGTGTTGGGTATCTTCCCCCTTTCTCTTTTACAACAAAGATGGAATTGAAAGAATTTTTTAAGACCTTCTAAAAACATTCAAACAAACAAGGGACCATTATCAACACAATAACAACAATTAAGAGAATTATAAGTCCTGTTTTAGCTAGACATCACCCAACCCTTTAGTCCCATCGATTGGAAGAGCTTATTGACCCAGTCTTTGTTTTCCACTTGAAGCTTCTTGAACTCTTCCTCCAGTACCTGAATGCTCTTGTGGATTGACTGGCTGTGGCTGGAGAGGTTCATGCAGCCCATGGCCTCAGAGTCTACACAGCCATGCCCATGTGCCCAGAGTAAAAACTCTATCGCTGTTCTGCAAGGTGGCGTGTCTGATGGTCTCTGTGTCTGAGAGCAGCCACTCAATGTGAGGGAGGCAGCATTGGTTTGCTTACTTAACAGGCACCCAGGATGGTCTGATTGTCCTAAAGCTTTAGCTGCAGCCACCCAAGGTAGTAAGATAGAGGCTGCTATTCTTTTGTTTTGACTCCAATAGATTACATTATTTTTGCAATCAGATTCAAAGTTGTGTGTAGATCTTTTTGCTCTGTTTCTCTGGCCATTAATCATTTTTGTGTTGGGTGCCAGCAAGGTAAGCCTCCCCAAGCTACAAGGTCTGCCTTTGATGTGTGAAGGGACAGCAGGCCATGCTCTATACCTGCAAATAAGAAACACACCCTGCAGCAACTGCTGTGGGTAGCTACGGGACCAAGAAATCATGGGAGAGGTGTAATTACACCATCAGGTCTGTTTTTCGTAAGTGGGATTGTATGGGGAGATGTCTCTCCTGATAGTTTCTTTTTTTCTTGTAATTTTGTGTCTTTCACCCTCTTCCCATCTCAGATGGTAATAAAACCTTATCCGAAAGTCCATTTTTACAGAACTGAGAATTTCTAGTTCCTGGAATTCTAGTGCTGCATGCAGGAGCTTCTGGGTCCAGTAGTCCCAAGCACCGACAGGGTTGCACTTCTATTTGCCGTCAGGATTGTCACCTGGCATACTGCAAATGGCACCCTCAGGTATTGGCCAGACATCTGTAGGCAACCCCACTATGGCCCATTGGTTCCACAATGCCCCGCAGTGTCACAATGGTCTCCATAGGAAGGAAACAAGTGAGCCCCAGTGGTGCAGGGGCAGATGAGAGGCAGTCACCAGAGGCCAAGGCTGGCCAGACTTGACTGTATAGGCAGATTTTGTCTGGGAGTAACCCTTGGATATAAGGAATTTTAGATGCAGAATCCCAATTTTGGCCATGGGTGCCTAGACAAGAAAGACAGTTCTTTCCCATAGGAGTAAAAGCACAGAGCCCCAGTGCTTCACAGTCAGATGGGAAGTGGCCCTTGACATGTCAAATTCAGTGGGACCTGTCAGACAGCCCCCAGGAGGCCAAACCAGGCAGACCTGTTCCATGTTCCATTGACTTCATGGGCCCTAACACTGTCACAATGGTCTCCTTGATTCCATGAGGTCTGGCAATGTCACAATGGCTTCTTGGTTTCATGAGCCCCCACAGAGTCACAAGGGGCCATTGGCCCCATGCAGCCCCGCTGTGTCACAATGGCTCCTTGTTTCTATGGGCCCCAATGTTTGATCATTGATTCTTGCTTCCATAGGGCCCATGATTTGCACAATGGTCTCCTTGATTCCATGATTCCTGGATTCCACAGTCTCACCATCGTTTCCTTGGATCTCCATTGTCACAACTGACCCATGGCTCCATGAGGTTCTGTAGTGTCACCATGGTCGCTGTCAGAGGCTGGATGAGATCCATGTCCTGAGACACCTTGGGATGCTCGGAATGCCCGTGTGGGGCCAGGGCCGGGTCAGGCCTTGGTTTGTGGTGGGACAGAGCCCCGCCCCCAGCCCTGGCCTGGCACAGCTGTCAATCACACAGCGGGGGGGGGGGGGGGTGATATTAACCCAGCTCTGATTGGCTGAGCTGTTTATCAGTCACACACCAGCAATTGGTGCCTACCCTGGCTCTGATTGGACAAGCAACTGGCAGTCCCATGTGGGGAAATATCGCGAGTTCTCAAGATATCGCGAGGTCATGCAGAACCCCTCCCCTTTTACTGTTACTGACCGTTACCCCTTGTTATAAAAGACCCTGCCTAACCATTAATAAATGCCAGTTGCTGTCCACCACATTGGTGTATGCATGTGCTTGGCCCATGTGGCAGAGGCACTGCCACTGAATCGTCCTCGACCCGGGACGCCACGCCCCAAGCGGCGGCAGCAAGTGGTGCCGAAACCCGGGAACAATCCAGGAAGCGGGAATTGCCTGGGCGAGTGGACGGTGGCCGGAGCAGCGGGACTGTCTCCAGCGGGGAGGACGCTCCCAGAGGACTGGGAAGAGGGAAGGGTTTCCCACTGGCATTCGGTGAAGGAGGAGGGCTCGCGCCAGGAGTGGTGAAGGAGGAAGGCTCACGCCTAGGACCAACGAAGGAGGAAGGCTCACGCCGGGGCGGCGAAGGAGGAAGTCTCGCGCCAGAAAATTGGCAAAGGAGGAGGGCTCGCGTCGCAGCCGGCGGAAGAGGAGGTCTCACGTCGCGATTCGGCGAAGGAGGAAGTCTCGCGCCAGGACCTGGTGAAGGAGGAAGTCTCGCGTCGATAGCCAGCGGTGGAGAGGATGGAGCCCCTTGCTAAGGTCATTTTTAAAATTCACAGAGATTGGGGCATAGATCGTGAGCCGGGAGATTTTGTCCTCGCAGTGTCAAGGCTCCTGCGCGCTGGGGTGATCAGGCATCCGGAGGATATCTTCCGCCCGGAGGTATGGGATAATTGTACTGGGGCCCTAGCAGAAGAGGCTATGTCCTCAGGCTCGGGGCAGAGTCTAAAATCATGGGGCAGGGTCATGCGGGCACTGAAAAAGGCTCAGCCGGTCCAGCGGGAGCGGGGCAAGTGGAGGGCCACCCAGGACTGCTTGTGGGAGGGACCTCGGCGGGGTGCGAATGATCGTGGGTCCACTGAGTGTGGGGATTCGCAGCCGTGGGAGCGCTCTTTGCAGCTCCCGAGCCCAGGCACCCCATCTACAGGGAAAAAGCTGTCATTTTGGGACGGGCTGGAAGGAAGCTAAAGGAAGCACGGAACGTGGCCGTTGGTTCAGAGGCGCGAGGTGCGGCCGTTGGTTCAGAGGCGTGGAGGCCCGCCGTTATCTCAGGGCCGCAGTGCCCTGCC
This sequence comes from Agelaius phoeniceus, assembly GCF_051311805.1. Taxonomy (NCBI): domain Eukaryota; kingdom Metazoa; phylum Chordata; class Aves; order Passeriformes; family Icteridae; genus Agelaius; species Agelaius phoeniceus. The sequence goes on from NW_027509866.1 coordinate 1,019,085, forward strand.
ATTAGCTGGGAGGCGGGGGGCACCGCCATTGATTCGGACTCCAAGGGAGCCTGGACGGAGCCTTCGCCTCATGTGCCGCAGGGTGACGAGCCCCAGAGGGAGGGGGTCACCATGGCGACCCGCGGCCGGCGGGGCTGTCGAGGCGGCGCGACGGGGGTTGAGCTGCTGGGCTCCCAACTGGCCGCGGCCAAGAGCCACCGCCTCCAGCGGCTGCGCCTACGCAGGGCCGGCGGGCAGCCTGGGCGGCGCGGGGCGGCCGGACCCTTCCGTGGGCTGGTGGTGAGCGGAGCCGGGCAGCGCGGTACCGACGTCGGGGCGATGCATCGCACGGGGGAGAAGAGCCGTGCGGGGTGGCGGGAGTCCTGCCCCGCCACCCTCCACAGCAGCGGCGGCTGGGCCGTGCTGGGGGTGCTGACAGAGAACGGGCAGCAGCAGCAGTGGCCCGGCAGCCAGGGTGCTGCTGTTATCAAGCGCTTTTCTGGCTTTGAAAGCACCATCACTTCATGTAGAAAAAATGAAGTGCCCAACTGCATCATCAGTGCTGCATCAAAGCAAGGTTTTGCTACCTATAAAGAAAACTACAGCTACCAAGTGTCTTAAGAGCTGGAATTAAGCCACTGTGAACTGGATACCAGTGCAATGATATCCAGTATTCATCGGTGGCTGGATCTGAGTTCAGGCTCTCCTATGGTAGTGGAAGATGTTGTAACTCTGGCTGTGGGAGAGTATGCAGAAGACATTTATCAGTACCTCTGAGAGGCAGTAGTAAGATTTAGGCCCAAGCCCTACTACATGAAGAAGCAGCCAGATATCACAACAGGAATGCGTGCTATCCCGGTAGACTGGCTGGAAGAAGTAGGGGAAGAGTATAAACTTTGGACAGAGACTTTGTACTTGGCAGTGAACTTCCTGGAGAGGTTTCTTTCCTGCATGTCTGCTCTCAGAGAGAAGTTACAGCTTGTAGCAACAGCAGCAGTTCTTCTGGCTGCGAAGTATGAAGAGATCTACCCACCAGATGTGGATGAATTTGTCTATATAACAGATGATACCTACACAAAGAAGCAGCTGCTAAGAACGGAACACTTGCTTCTCAAAGTGCTGGGTTTTGACCCAACAACCCCAACCGTCAGCCAGTTCCTCCTTCAGTATATTCAGAGACGTGGAATCTGTATGAGGACAGAGAACTTTGCAAGGTATCTTGCAGAGCTGAGTCTCCTTCAAGTTGATCCTCTTCTGGAGTACCTTCCTTCACAAATTGCTGCAGCAGCCTACTGTTTAGCAAACTATACAGTGAACAGATCTTTCTGGCCAGAAGAACACCTTAACATCGTGAGCTGGGCCACACGAGCACTTGAGGAAGGCTCACAGGTCATAATTAAAAATGAACTAGGGGAATGGGAACAGGGTTGGAGACTGGTACTCGCAGGGCGAGGGTACGCAGCCGTCAAGAAAAATAGTAAAATCAAATGGTGCCCGCTTAAGTTGATAAAACCGTACCTTCAGGGCAAAAACTAATGAAATTTGTAAAGTTTGTTTTGCAGGACTGAATCCTCAGACACCCCCGCAACCTGTATGCCCTGCTTCCTAAAGGCTGCGATGAATCATCGAGCAGCCCGATGGCAGACCATCCCGGGGTCATGAAAGAACTCAATGACCAAACTAAAGGAGCAGCCAGCACAGAGAAGGACAGGGGGGGAAAAAACAGCTCAGCAAAAATGTAAAGAGGTATCCATCAAGTAGAGTTCGAGCTCTGGCCAGGTTCTGGCTCTACTTGGATGGAATGCCAGGTAACCCAGAGTTCTTCCCTGTGTCAAAGGATCAAAGGGCGATTTGGAGGGAACATAAGTCCGGACATGGACTCTCCAAATCCTCTCTAATTTAAGATCAAACAGGTCGCAGACTCTGGGAAAAATAATTCGGTCCTAGGAGGTCAACTAAAACAAAAAAACAAACTGAGGAGGTTCTACAAAGATATTCAAAGTATTCAAAGATAGGGCTCAGTCAGCACCATGACTAATCGCCTTACATTTTAAACAAGTTTGTGTTGGGTTTTTTTTTAGAAAAAAAACCAGTTAGAGATAGTTAGCTTTTCATTTGTTAAACATTTGCAGTTACAAGTTTATTGCAGTTGTGTTATATTGTTCAAGTTAATTGCATTTTGCCAGTTACACGTTTCCTACTTGTCAGTTTTGCTTTATGTTTTTAACTGGTCATAAAAGGGAGGGGAAACATGGGGAAATATCGCGAGGTCTTGAGATATCGCGAGATCATGCAGAACCCCTCCCCTTTTACTGTTACAGACCGTTACCCCCTGTTATAAAAGACCCTGTCTAACCGTTAATAGAGGCCAGTTACTGTCCACCACATTGGTGTATGCGTGTGCTTGGCCCATAAGGCAGAGGCACCGCCCCTGAACCGTCCTGGACCCGGGACGCCTCGCCCCAAGTGGCGGCAACAGTGTTCCACACCATGGGGTAGATGAACCTTGTCAGTGTCGCTGGTAACATTTTCTCCCTTTCCTCCAGTGATTTTAACAAACTTTTCAAGGAAGGACAACAAAATATTTTCTTTTTCACTGGCCACCCACAACAGTCATTTTCCTCATCAGTTCTGCCATAGGTCACTCAGAGGAAGCTGCATCAGAGTTTCCAAGAGTTCCTCCAGAGAGAACCACAACCTCCTCAGAGGAGGAACCATGCTGTTGTCAAAGGCACGTGGGGTCAAAGAACAGTGCCTAAACTCACTGTGCCAAAAGAATTTTGCAATCTCGTAAAGAAAATTGTAAGAGAGATTCCTCTCTCCCAAATAAGGTGCTAATGAGACCAAATCCAAGGTGGATTATATTAAACAGTAAAAGTGAGGTAGAGAGAGAGATGGAAAGAAAGAGAAAAGGGGGGACAGCAAGGGAGTGACAGGGACAGAGACCTCCCCTGGGGCAGGGCAAGTGTGACTTTGTCCCCTGTGTGTGTGGCCTTCCCAGGGTGGGGGTTTCACACCTGAGCCAGTTTGGGTAAGGGGGGTGGTGTTCACCCCCTGAGCAGGGATTCCCCCACTGTTTCAGGCTGCAATGTAAGATGGAACCAAATGAATGTTTTCAATGCCCATCTTCATCAACTGCTATACACAGGTGGGGCAGTGTTCTTGATCTCTTCCATGACTCAGCCCTGATAACGCCCTCCAGGGGAGATATCTTCTGGGAATGGGCCATTGAGTGTCACTGCAGGACTGATAAAATTCCATCATCCCATTGTGGGATGCTCCGCCCAGGGGGAGGATCCAAGCATTCCTACCTGGATATAAGCTGAGCCTTGCAACACCAGGAGCAGCTTGCCTACTGGATTCCCAGAGGACAAGAGCTCCAGAACCACCACTGGACCTTCAGAGGAAGACCAGACCCTTCTACAGGATCACTGCCTTGACAGAATCACGCTCATCACTCCAACAGGACTGCAGCCACCATTGAATGGGACTGCTGCCACCACCCTGACCAGCAGGGTGTCAGGTTATATCCTGACTCTGTCAGTTTAAGGCAGTGTTTCTGTATCATTGCCTTGATCTAAATTTTCTTATTGAATTGCAATTCTAGCTTAGACTCTCTCCCTGTTTTGCCTTCAAACCAGTACAAAAGACAACAATGTGCGCACCCTTTGTTTTCTTCCCAGAACAGGATTTCCCAATCCCAAGTCTTGATTGGACGGAGGAGGAAGCTGTGAGGAAGAGGAAGGAGCCCTGGGATACCCAGGCAGGTGAGGAGGAAGTCAGTGCCCCTTTCCCCCTCTCTCCTGCTCCATCTCCCAGCCCAGCACAGCCCCCGGCTGCAGGACAACCCTGCTGCCAACCCCGTCCTGCCGGGGATGCACTGGGGGGATCTCCTTCCCCTTCCCTGTGGCACAGAGGCCAATCCCATCCTCTCCTTGTCCTTCCTACCCCAGACAAGAAGCTGAGGATGGAGACTGGGGAGGAAAAATCTCCATGCCAGAACGTCATGGAAGAGGCTGTTTTGATTGGCTCCATACTGCAGAAGTCCAATGGAGAGGAAAATCTACAGAGATCCTGCAGGAGGGGGCGCTGTAAACCCAGCCCAGGGTGCTCTGAGGAGGAAAGACCCACCCTGAGCCAGGAAGGTGGGCAGAGCTTCAGCCAGAGCTCAGAGCTGGTGGCCCAGGAGCAGCTTCATGATGGGGAGAAGCCCCACAAGTGCTTGGAGTGTGGGAAGAGCTTCAGGCAGAGCAGCACCCTGATCAGCCACCAGATGATCCACACTGGGGAATGGCCCTATGAGTGTGGGGAGTGTGGGAAGGGCTTCAGCTGCAGCTCTGCTGCCATAAGGCACCAATGCATCCACACCAGGGAGAGGCCCTTCGAGTGTCCCCAGTGTCAGAAGAGGTTTCGGACCAGCTCTGATCTCTGCAAGCACCGCCGGATTCACACCAAGGAAAGGCCCCTTCGCTGGCCTGATTGTGGGAAGTGCTTCAAGCGCAACTCCCACCTCATCACCCACCGCCGCATCCACACTGGGGAGAGGCCCTACGAGTGCCCCACCTGTGGGAAGAAGTTTCAGACCAGCTCCAATCTCCGCCTGCATGAGCACATTCACTCTGAGGAGAGGCCCTTCTGCTGCCCTGATTGTGGGAGGGGCTTCAAGAAAAAGTTCTCCCTTATCAGGCACTGACGGATCCATACTCGGGAGAGGCCTGATGACTTCTCCACATCATGGCAAGAGCTTCTCCACGAGCTCGGGCTTGATCAGACACCAATGGAGTCACCAGAACGGAAGTTTTGCGAGTGCCTAAACTGCAGGAAGAACTTCATACGCCACTCCAGCTTCTTTCCCCATTGGAGGTCCCACGTTGGGAAGAGCCCTGGGGATCCATTTTCCCTGTGATCCATGCTGGGAAGACACCTGTCCCTTTTCCTGCCCCTGCCAATGACATGATGTGGGATGGAAGAACATGATGGTCTGGCCATGGCCCTGTCATTACATTCACTCCCACCTCAGGTCATTGCCAGGGGCAGGAAAGGGACTCTCTCTCTCTCTCTCTCCCTGAGGAGAAGGGTGTCCTTTCCAGACAGGAGGAAATACGTTGCCAGGAAGAGCCAGTTGTTGATGTTGTGGTTTTCCCTGTAAATAGTTTTTTTTATCTTTTCTGTTGACAATATTGTTTTTATTCCTGTTTGTTCCTTATCTCATTGCTGTTCCCAATAAATTGTTCTTATCCCAGCCTGGGATCTTTGCCTTTTGTGCTTTCCACGGGAGGCAGGAGGGCAGCGAGGGCAGCGCGGTTTTAGCGGGAGCAGGAAATTGGGCAATCCCATTGCTGAAGCCCGGCCCGTGGAAACCGAGCATCCCAGCTGGTGCCAGCCCTGGTGGCCATGGCAGCAGCCTTGGGAGCGGGTCCCTGGCTGGGGCTGTGGGAACCTCTTCCCTCTGGTGCCCAGGGACAGGAGTGGAGGGAGCGGATGCAGCTGAGTCGGGGCAGGCTCAGGTTGGATGTCAGGAAAAGGTTTTTGCCCAGAGGCTGCTGGGGCCCTGGCCAGGCTCCCTAGGGAAGGCTCCCAGCTCCAGGGCTCTCTGAGCTGCAGCAGCGTTTGGCCAGCACTGCCAGGCCCAGGCTGGCATTGTTGGGGTGTCCTGTGCAGGACCAGCAGTTGGACTGGAGGATCCTGATGGGTCCCTCCCAGCTCAGCCAATTCTGTGCTTCTGGGATCCCATGAGCCTGGGAATGGGGGGCTGCCAATGGTTGCCATGGCAACGGGCTCTGGCTGCAGGCCTGAGCTGGTGTCCATGGCAACCACCCCTGGCATGGGGTCTCCATGGAGCTGCCAAGGGACTGAGCATAGCAACAGGGGGCTGGGGATGGTTGCCATGGAAACTGAGCATTGCAACAGAGGGCTGGGGATGGTTGCCATGGAAACTGACCATTGCAACAGGGTGGGTAGTGATGGTTGCCATGGAAACTGACCATAGCAACGGGGGCCTGGTGATGGTTGCCATGGAAACTGACCATAGCCAGAGGGTGCTGGTGAGGGTTGCCATGGAAACTGACCATAGCAACAGTGGACTGGTGATGGTTGCCTGCTAAGGATCAGATTTGTCACAGGCCCTCAGAGGGGTTTCATGGGGACTTTCCAAGAGTCTCCAGGCTGTTCCAGAGCTGGAATGTCACAGGCAGAGACAGGGGCTCCAGGGAGACCTCCCAGGGCTTTCTGGGGATGGTAAAGAGCCCTGTGGTCAGAGGCAGTCACAGCCATTCCATGGTGACATCCCAGGGCACCTTGGGCTGCAAAGGCACCCATCTGTCACAGGCACTCACGGGGGCTCCACGGTGACATCCCAGGAGTCCCCAGGCTGCCAAAGAGCCGGGATGTCCCAGACACTCACAGGTGTTCCTGTCATGGGCACAGTGGGTGCTTCAGGCAAAAGCTTTATTTCTTTATTGGAGAAACTCCTGCTGAGTCATGAGGTGGAGAAATGTCACCCAACAGCCACCATATATGTTCAAACCCCTGCAGCGCCCCTAAACTTCTAAAATTCCTTCTAAGGGAGGAGACTGGGAGTGGCTGGATCCAATCCCAGCCCCAGACTTTTCAAAGGTGTAAAAGATTGGACAGGTGGAATTGAATTTTAAGCGATTTGTCCCACAGGATTAAAGATTTTATACCAGATAGATTTATATAAATACAGCTCTGATTTTTTCTGATCATGATTAGATAGAATGGTTCATTTACACCACAGAGTAAATGAAGAAAAGGAGTTATTCCTGTGGTCCGTGGTGGTGGTGGATACAACCTTGTGCCAAGGGGCAGAAGCCATGGGAACACCAGTACAGACAGACACACAGAGACACACTGCCACTCTTTGGACCCCTTCTGCCAAGCTAGTAGGGTCTGCTCTGACCCTTGGACCTGTCTGCAAGCAGAGGGTGTTGTTTCATCAAAAGAAGATTACCTTCAGCCGGCCATACCATTGTTTTCCAGTTGTTCAGTAACTAAGGCTTGGTATCTCAAAGCTTGCTTTCATTTCAATCTCATTTATAGTTTCCATATTCTCAAAATCTTTTGCCAGGCAATCATATTTATAAGGCTTTCCTGTTTCATCTTCCCCAGCATCTGCTCCTTTTCATTTTCACCACCCTTGCCCTGAAGTCAGGGAACCAGAAAGGTTTGTCACAGCCACCCTCATTGTGACCTTTGGCACCCAAACAGGGACCATGACACTCAGTCATGTCAGCTGGGGTTAGCTGATGGATAGGCCAGGGCTCCCCAGGATTTTGGATTGTGCCGGGCCAGCAGATTCATCATTGCTTTGAGGGACCTCGCCCAGGATCGGCAGAGACAACAACAGCTTCACCTGCATAGGATTGCAGGTGGGTTTGGGGAAACACAAGACATTTATTGCCCATTTTGCCACTGTGTTTTTACAATATGCACCCACATCCCATAACTGATTCGGGGTGTTCTGGTGGCTCTTCCCCATAAGGCAGAGAAAAAAAAAAGGGCAGTCAGATGTCCAAAGTAGAAAGGAGCATACATGGATGCTTTAATTCTCACTGATCATGACTTAAGATTTTCAAAGTACGAATTAAAATCAATCATGAGGTGGATCATTAAAAATTTTCCAGATGCCTCTGCTGATGAAATCCATACCACTGAATTTTGGGACTCCGTCGGAGTTAAAAGGGACCCCATTGCACCCTGCATGCTCCCCATCTTCCACACCATCCTTGAGACCATTCACCAGCAAGCAGTGGGTTGAAAACTCAATCCGTTGGTCACTCCTAACTCGGGACCTCCCCTCAAACCTGCCTTTCTCAGACTTTCCACGATGGTACAAGATGGCAATGGCCACGCTGTCTTGGAGCATCATGCCCTAGAGACTCAAGACGGAAGGAGCCTGAATGTGGCTCAGGAGCCCGACCATCCTCCCTCCATCTTGGCTCCTCCACTTCCTCCTACCACAGCCTTCACTTCCGCCCTGAACGAACCTCCAGACTCCACCCCCACAACTGCGGGTCACGCCCCCACTGTCAATCATTCCACCTCCCCGCTGGGCCATGCCTCCAGAGCTCCACCCCAGAAGTCCGCCATCCTAAATCATGGCCTTCCTCCCCAACACCTGACAAAATGACAGTGCCCTCTGCCTCACCCTCCACCAACAATATAACCCCATGATCAAAGATACTAAGCCCAACTGTCACACTATTTCTAATCCAAATGTTTCTGCTCCAAGTTATTCTTCCTCCCAGGAGGAAAGTTTGGATTCCCCAGAGCCACCTCGCCCCTCAGCCCCTGAAGATCCTTAGGAAAGGATCTGGAAAGAAGCAGTTAAGGAAGGAGACTGGCAAATTGTCTCGAAACTCGTGTTGCCCCCATATGTTATGAAAGAAGGGGGCAGAATCCCAGGTATCAGCCACTGATTTGCGGGGAAATCAAGGATCTGTGTAGGGCAGCTAAAGACCATAGGAAGGAGTTACCTTGTTTTAATGGCCTAATGAGGGCCACGTTTACAGCACATGTCTTAACCCCCTATGGTTTAAAATATATTACGACCATGTTGTTGTCACCTATAGAATACACCCTGTGGGAAGAGGGATGGAAACATTTACTAAATGAATTAATAGAAGACTGTCCTAATAATGAGGCAAGGGCAGAACTGACAGCCAACCATCTAGCTGGAGAAGGACAGCACAGCCTACCAGATGATGAAGCAGCAGGTATCCCCAGAGAAGTATTGGATGATATCAAAGAGATGGCTTTGAAAGCATTAATCCAGGTATTGGATGGTAGCACCCCCAATTTGGACTACCTTGGGTGGCTGCAGCTAAAGCTTTAGGACAATCAGACCATCCTGGGTGCCTGTTAAGTAAGCAAACCAATGCTGCCTCCCTCACATTGAGTGGCTGCTCTCAGACACAGAGACCATCAGACACGCCACCTTGCAGAACAGCGATAGAGTTTTTACTCTGGGCACATGGGCATGGCTGTGTAGACTCTGAGGGCATGTGCTGCATGAACCTCTCCAGCCACAGCGAGTCAATCCACAAGAGCATTCAGGTACTGAAGGAAGGGTGCAAGAAGCTTCAAGTGGAAAACAAAGATTAGTTCAAAAATCTCTTCCAATCCAATGTGACTAAAGGGTTGGATGATGTCGAGCTGAAACAGAACTTATAATTCTCTTATTGGTTGTTGTTGTATTGTTAATTGTCCCATGTTTGTTTGGATGCTTTTAGAAAGTCTTACAAAATTCTTTCAGTTCCATCTTTGTTGTAAAACAGAAAGGGGGAAGATACCCAACACAGGCTCCTCATGGACTCTTGGAGGAGAGAACTGGAGGCCAGGATGGCACAAAAACCTCTCAGAGACTCAGTGTAGGAAGGAAAATCCATGAAAGTACCTAAAAGTATTCTTAAATCCATGAAGTACCTTAAAAACCTTGAGTATCTCAAAGTATTAATGCGCCCCACTGAGTGTCAGTACAAAGCTCTCAAGGGACTCATTAAAGCAGATAATTGGGGCCATGATTAAGACAAACCTCTCACAGAGTCTGGATCAAAAGTGAAACACCAAGTACCTTAAAATAACTGAAGTACCTTGAAGTATTAATGAGCCCCACTGAGTTTTGTTCCTGACAAAGCCTCTCCAGGGACTAATTACAGCAGATAATTGGAGGCCATGATTGCACAAACCTCTCAGAGACTCCAAGGCAAAAGCCAAACCCAAAGCCCTTTGAAAAAGCTGCAGTCCCTGCAGGGAGCATGAAGGAGCCCCCAGGGCCATTGCTGAGCAAGGCTCCCCAGGGACTCCTTGCAGCAGATCCTTGAGGCCACTGGGATGTGGGCTAGGGGGGGATGCTGAGGGCAGCACAAGGGGCTGACAGTGCCCAGCCTGGCTGGGGCTGTGCCAGGAGGCCCCAGGGCCTCAGGACAAGGTGTCTCCTCCCAGCCCTTGCTGGCACAGACCCTGCTGTGCCTCAGGGCACCAAGACTTGGCTTCTCTTTGTCCCCACCTGTCATCACTGCCTGAAGTTCTCTGCTCTGCCTGGGGCCTGGGGACACTTGCTCAGTCGTGTCTCTCAGTGGGACCCATGAAAAGCCCAAGAAACTTTGGAGTTGGATTCTGCCTTGGAGTTCTGGAGAGGTTTCTTCAGCTCCCTCTCAGGGACTGATGTTCAGGGCCTGAGCACAAAGCCCCAGAGGCTGATTAAAGTCCTTGTGCTGTGTGTGTGCTGCTGAGCTGGGCTGGGCTCCTGGCCCAGAGGCAGCTCCTGCTCACCAAGAAGAGCTTCAAAAGCACATTTCTCTTGATGAGCAGCTCTTGTGCCAGCCCAGCAGGGCTGGGGCACTGCCTGCAGCCAGCCCGGGCACAGCACAGAGGCACAGAGAGCTTCAATCAGTCAGGGCTGGGAAGGGGCTGAGAAGTGCCTGGGGCACAATCACTGCCAACCCTTGGCACAGGAACCTCTGGCTGCAGGACAATGCAGCTGCAGCTCCTGGAGCCATCTCCTGCAGCTGGAACATCCCAATGCCTGCAGAGCCTGTGAGTACATTCTCTGCTTGTCTCTTGTGCAGAGCAGCCAGGGGTGCCCAGGGCTGTCCTGCAGAGCAGGGTCCTGCAGCCCAGGGCGCTGTGCTGGGGCAGGGACTCTGCTGCCTGCCAGGGACAGCTCTCAGCCAGCCCTGGCAGCTGCTCCCAGCACTGGGGGACAAGATCTGGGTGGCAGGAGACGGCTGGTGAGGCTTGGAAGTGTTCTCCTTGTGTGGAGAGGATGCTGCATTGTTCAGGACTGCTCCCAGAATGGCATTGAACTGCAGAACATTTCCAAGTGGATCATACAGGGAGCACAGCAAGGCAGGGGCTGCATAAAAGGGAAAATCCTGCTTTTTATTCTACTCCCTGGGTTGCCTGGATGGGATTTCTACACAGATATTCATCTCTCAGTTCAGGTCGAGGAAAAAAACCAAATTTCTTTCAGGTAAGAATAAAGCAGGCAGAGACACAAATCAGAAAAAGGCCCCTCACAGGCAGCATCAGTGTCACTTTTCCAGCCTCCTCAGGGTTGCTCTGACATTGCCATCAGAGCCTGCAGAGCCAGAGCTGCCCCTGGGCAGTGCCTGAGCTGGGAGGGCTCCGCAGGGCAGAGCTGAGCCCCCAGGGCTTGGCTGGGCTCTGGCAGCACTGGCAGGGCCCAGCCCTGGGCACAGGGAAGCAGCTGCTGGCAGGGACAGCTCCAGGCAGCAGAGCCCTGGGCAGGCAGTTGGGGGAAAGTGCCCCCAGGCTGTGCTGGGATATTTCAAGTCCTCTCCAAACCCAACTATTCCATGATTACTTTTCTTACAGATCCCTATGCCAAGGCACAGCAAATGTCCAACAGCAGCTCCATCAGGCACTTCCTGCTGCTGGCATTGGCAGACACGCAGCAGCTGCAGCTCCTGCACTTCTGCCTCTTGCTGGGCATCTCCCTGGCTGCCCTCCTGGGCAACGGCCTCATCATCAGCGCCGTAGCCTGCGGCCACCACCTGCACACGCCCATGTTCTTCTTCCTGCTCAACCTGGCCCTCACTGACCTGGGCTCCATCTGCACCACTGTCCCCAAAGCCATGCACAATTCCCTCTGGGACACCAGCAACATCTCCTACACTGCATGTGCTGCACAGCTCTTTTTCTTTGCTTTTTTTGTTTCAGCAGAGTATTTCCTCCTGACCATCATGTGCTACGACCGCTACGTGTCCATCTGCAAACCCCTGCACTACGGGACCCTCCTGGGCAGCAGAGCTTGTGCCCACATGGCAGCAGCTGCCTGGGCCAGTGCCTTTCTCACTGCTCTCATGCACACGGCCAATACATTTTCCCTACCCCTGTGCCATGGCAATGCCCTGGGCCAGTTCTTCTGTGAAATCCCACAGATCCTCAAGCTCTCCTGCTCTCACTCCTACATCAGGGAACTCGGGCTTCTTGCTGTTAGTGTGTGTTTAAATTCCGGTTGTTTTGTGTTCATAGTTTTCTCCTATGTGCAGATCTTCAGGGCTGTGCTGAGGATCCCCTCTGAGCAGGGACGGCACAAAGCCTTTTCCACCTGCCTCCCTCACCTGGCCGTTGTCTGTCTCTTTGTCAGTACTGGCATATTTACCTACCTGAAGCCCCCCTCCATGTCCTCCCCATCCCTGGATCTGGCCCTGTCAGTTCTGTACTCGGTGGTGCCTCCAGCCCTGAACCCCCTCATCTACAGCCTGAGGAACCAGGAGCTCAAGGCTGCGGTGTGGACACTGATGACTGGATGGTTTCAGAAACATTAAACTGATGGCCGGTTTCTGCAAATCATTTCTAATAAAAGTTATCTTTGATAGTACATGTTGGCTTCATCTTGGAGGTTCTTTCTCTTTTTATTTTAGGTTTTTAATCTTGTCCACAAATAAATGTCATTTATTGTTCCATTTCTCATTTTGTTTCCCTCCACCTATCCTATGGCCACAGACTGTGTCAATGAGGGGCTGCTCTCTCGGTGGCTTTAAAGCAACTAAAGGATCTCCCAGCAGAGTTTTCTGCAGAGATGCCCTTTTGTTGCCTTCTCTGGAGCTGCAGCAGCAATGTCTGTGTGCAGAGCTGGGGCAGATCAGTGCTGGCACCGCAGTTCTGCCCTGCTGGCCACACCATTCCTGATCCAGGCCAGGAACCATTGGCCTTCTTGGCCACCTGGGCACACTGCTGCCTCATGTCCAGCCTGCTGTCCATCAGTCCCTGCAGGTCCCTTTCTGCCTGGCTGCTCTCCAGCCACTCTGTCCCCAGCCTGTAGCACTGGGACCAAATATCAGGGCCTGGCACTTGGATTTGTTAAACCTCACCTTGTTGGATTCATCCCCTGGATCCAGCCCGTCCAAGTCACTGTGCAGAGCCTTCCGACCCTCCAGCAGATCAAAATTCACATCCAGCTTGGTGACATCTGCAAAGATGTCCTTGGTTCCATGGGCCCCCTCAGTGTCACAATGGCCTCTTGGTTACACCAGGCCCTGCACTGTCACACTGGTCTCCTTGCTTCCATGGGGCCTCAAAATGTGACAATGGTCCCCTTGGTTCCATGGGGCCCCAGGGTGTCACAATGGCCCCATGGTCACATGAGGTCCCACACTGTCACCATGGTCTCTGGGGTTCCACAAGTCCCCTCAGTGTCACAATGGACTCCTTGTTTCCACAAGGCCACACAGTGTCACAGCATTATTCCAGATTCCTTGAGGCCCCATCGTGTCACAGTGGCCCCTTGGTTACACAGGATCCTGCAGTGTCACAATGTCCCCTTGGTGCCATGAGGCCCCGCAGTGTCAGAACGGCCTCTTGGTTCCACTGGGCCCTGCAGTCTCCCAATGGTCTCCTTGGTTTTGCAGTGTCAAAATGGTGAAACCCCTTGGTTACACGAGGCTCTGCAGTGTCACAATGGCCTCTGTGGTTCCACGAGGACCCAGAGTGTCACGGGGCACTCCCTGGGTCCATTTGGCCCCACAGCACCACCATGGAGCCCTGGTTCTGTGGGGCTGCACGGTGTCACCATGGTCCTCTTAGTTCCAGGAGGCCCTGCAGTGTCACAATGGCCCCAGAGTGTCCCAATCATCACAGAATGACAGAATCAAATAGGCTGGAAAAGACCTTTGGGATCATCAAGTCCAACCAATGCCCTAATACTGCCTTGTCACCCAGACCATGCCACTGAGTGCCACTGGAGAGGGACAGTGACTCTGCCACCTCCCCCCTGGCCAGCCCATTCCTGTTCCCACTCACCCTTTCTGTGAAGAACTCCTTCCTATTGTCCAGCCTGAGCCTCCCCTGGTGCAGCTTAAGGCTGGGTCTTCTTGTCCTGCCCTCCAGCAGATCCACACTCACACCCAGCTTGGTGCCATCTGCAGTTCGTGAATGCTGCACTCGATCCCCTCACCCAGATCATCAGTGAAGATATTAAACAGGACTGGGCCCAGCACAGATCCCTGGGGACAGCCCCAGTGCCTGGACACCAGCTGGGTGCAGCACCATCCCCACCACTCTCTGGGCCCAGCCTCCAGCCAGCTCTTAAATCTCCCAGCCAGGAGGGAACCTGCCCAAGCCATGGGCTGCAGCTTTTCCAGGGAATGCTGTCAGAGACAGAGTCAAAGGCTCTGCTGGACTCCAGGCACACAACATCCACAGCCTTTCCCCCATCCACAGGTGGGTCACCTGGGCATAAAAGGAGACCAGGTAGGTCAGGCAGGACCTGCCAGCCCTAAATCCGCGCTGGCTGGCTCTGATCCCTGGGCCATCCTGTGGGTGCCCTGTGATGGCACTCAAGGTGATCTGTTCCATAACCTTGCCGGGCACCCAGGTCAGGCTGACAGGCCTGGAGTTCCCCAGCTCCTCCTTCCAGCCCTTCCTGGGGATGGGCTCACACTGGCACCTCCAGTGCTCTGGGCCCTCCCTGCTGAGCCAGGACTGATGGTAAATGATGGAGAGCAGCTTGGGGAGCTCATCCACAGCTCCCTCATCCCCCTGGGATGGATCCCATCTGATCCCATACACCTGTGAGTATCTGAGTGGCTCAGCAGGTCCCCAGCTGCTTCCTCCTGGATTCCAGGGGGCTGTTCTTCTCCCTGTGCCCATCTACCAGCTCAGGAGAACACTTGTCCTGAGGACAACCTGCCCTAATATTGAAAATGGAGACAAACAAGGTGTTAAACTGTTCAGACGTTTCTTTAGTTACTCTATTCTCCACTGCATCCAATAAAGAGTAGAGGTTCTCTTTATCTGGTGTTTTGCTACTAATTTATTTATAGAAACATTTCCTATTATTTCTCACACAAGTGGCCAGATTAAGCTCTAACTGGGCTTTCACCTCTTTCCTCTTCTTTGTGCATAACCTAACAACATCCTTAAACACTTGCTGAGTTGCCTGTTTCTCTTTTCAAAATGATGCATCCTCTTTTTTCCCTTAACTTCCCACAAAAGCTCCATGTGGAGCCAGGCCAGTCCTTTTCCTCACCAGCTCATCTTTTGCCACACTGGGACAGGCTGCTCCTTCCCCTTAAAATTACTTTCTTGAAATGTGTCCATCCTTCCTGGACCCCTTTGTTTTTAAGGGCTCTTTCTCTTTAAAATATCAGTACCTGATTCAATACTCCCCAAATCAGCATCCTAAACAGGCCAAAGTCTGCCCTTCCTAATTCCAGTGCAGAAGTTTTGTTGCTGCCCCTCCTTCTTTCACAGAACATTGAAGACTTGATTATTTCATGGTCACTGTGCCCCAGGCACCCTCTGAGCCCCACATCTGCCCCCAGCCCTTCTCTTTCTGTGAACAGCAGCAGACAGAGCTTTCCTTGGCAGTGGGAGTGTTACCAAAAATTCAGTGAAAGAGAAAACTCTTTTTAGCCCCAATGTAGCATTAAGAAGCAGCATTCTTTATTCTGCTGGATGCACGGGGGAGAGCTCCACCCAAAGCTGTGCAGGCTGAGTACAGGAAAGTTTCTGTTTATTTTCTGTATTTTGCTCACATATTCATTGATTGTCTTGGACTAAACACACATATGATAATCATTTCCCCAAAATCATTAGCATATTTCCTCGCCCCTTTACCCATGTGTTCTTCTGTCCTGGGGGTCTCTCTGGTGGTCCCTGGTGGTCGTGGACCCCAATGTTCCAGTGGCTGAGCTGGCAGGACACTGCTGAGGCTGCTGAACTTCCAGTTCCCCTTCTCATACAATGGGCCTTGTGTGGCTTCCATAGGCCTGGGGATGTGGAGAACAAGCTCCAGGTGTCAGCTCACCTGGTGTAGGCAATTGATCATCTGGTAACATGAGATCACAGAGTGGGCTATGACATCACAGAGTGGGTAATGTGAGATCATAGAGAAGCTATGACATCATAGGCCATATCTGTGATGCCACACGGCAGAATTCTGACATCATAGAGCAGACTATGACATCACAGAATTGGCTGTGACATCAGAGACCAGCTGTGTGACATTAGAGAAGGGGCTGTGAGCTCACAGAGCAGGCTGTGACATCCCAGAGGGGCTGTGTGACATCCCAGAGGGGCTGTGTGCCATCCCAGCAGGGCTGTGTGACATCCCAGCAGGGCTGTGTGACATCCCAGAGGGGCTGTGTGACATCCCAGAGGGGCTGTGTGCCATCCCAGCAGGGCTGTGTCAGGTCACTGGGTTGGTCACTCGGCCCCAGCTCCCCCTCACAGTTTCTCCCAACAAGTCCAATGCTGTCCATGCCCAGCAGGGTCCCTGTCCCCCGGGATCCCCCCGGCCCACCTGGAGCCACAGCCTCCACCAAAGGATGTTCCACAGGATCCACCCCAGAGCCTGACATGGGGACAAGGGGCCAGGGCTGTGTGACCAGGACATCAAGGACGGGGATTATCCAGGTCACTGTGGCCTGGGTTGGGTTGCCCAGGGCAGGAAAGATGTCTGGCAGCTGGAGCAGGGTCTGGGAAGGGCCTCCAAGGTGGGGCTGCAGCCCCTGGGCTGTGAGCAGAGGCTGAGGGAGCTGGGCTTGTCCAGCCCAGAGCAGGGAAGGCTGAGGGGCTCCTCATCCCAGCCTGGCAGTGCCAGCGAGGAGGGGATGGAGAACACAGAGCCAGGCTCTTCACCGGGGGCCTGGTGGGAGACAAAAGCCAATGGGTGGGAGGGGAAAGAGGGGAGATCAGCCAGGAGAGGAGGAGATGAAATGAGTCAGGCTGCTTTCAGCATTTCCTCAACACCAAGAGCAGCCTTACCTCCCTTCTCCATCCACCACTGACAGCTTTGCAAATCAGGAATTGTTGGAGCTCTTTTGCCCCAACTCCAGGATGAGCATCCTGATACAAGAAGTTGATTGTGTTTATATCTATCACAGAACCATGCTTGTCTAAAATTACTTTTAGGATGGAAATCCCTTGTGGATGGTGGACTCACTGCTGGGATGTTGTACATAGCTCAGGGAAGAGCATGATTGTTATTAAATTCCTGTTCAACCATGGTCTGTTGGCCATGAAGAGAAACTTTCTGTGCCCCTGAGTCTCACCAGTTCCCGACCCCCAAAGGACACAAACCTGATGAGTTGTGGTTCCCACTCCAGTGGTGGCACTTGCACCTCCCTCCATCCCCAGAGCAGAGCTCCCTTGTCCCAGAGAGTGCCTGGCAATGCAGGGATGAAGGAAACAGGACAGGCTGTGGGGATCAGGAGGAGGGCACAGCCAGGGAGAAGAATGACTTTTGCATTTGATGGAGCTGTGCCTTCCCTTGCCTTTGTTGGCTGACAAGAAATGAACATCCCTCTGTGTCTCGGGCAGCTCCTTCTGCAAGGAAAGCAGGTGGGAGTTGGAGCCAAGGAGCTGAAAGCTGCAGGTGCAGCCTGGGCTGGAGGGAGCTCAGATTTGCACAAGGCTGCTCTGAGTGCCAGGGCTTGGATGGGGGAAATGGTGGGCTGGGGGTAGGGACAGAGTCTGATCGATTTTCATATCTATTTAACTGCTTGAGGAGTTACTTGGATTCAGTGTCAATTGGAGATTGCACATTTC
The DNA here is from genome assembly GCF_051311805.1 of Agelaius phoeniceus. Lineage (NCBI taxonomy): Eukaryota > Metazoa > Chordata > Aves > Passeriformes > Icteridae > Agelaius > Agelaius phoeniceus. The sequence continues at coordinate 1,036,602 of NW_027509866.1, forward strand.
AATGTATTAACAGGAAAAAAAAACCCTAAACAGCACCTAAAAAAATCTTTTCTTACTGTTGTTGTAAATAAAATACATTCACTTTGAATACACTACTGAAATCTGTCAAATTAACCACAGAAGATTTGGAAACTTAAATCAAATTATTCCCAGAGGCTTGGCTTGTTCAGGTGTTCTGAATGTTCATGAGCCCAGGGACACTGAATTCCTGCACTCAAGAGCTGAAGGCTGAACAAGCCTCTGGAGCAGGGAAATTCAGCAGCAGCCTCCAAGTTGCTGAGGGTGTCAGCAGCCCCCAGTGAGGCCATCCCTGCCCAGAGACCGTGGTGGAATGGGCAGACAAGGAGAGCGTCCCTGGGGCTGGGGCAGCACAACTCAGAGGCACCAGTGGCTCCAGCTGGGCAATGGAGTGTGGAATGTGGCTGGGAAAGCCCTGCCTGGGCTGGGCCAAGCAGGACACACAAGCCCTGACCCCCATTCCCCAAACAATTCTCTCAAGGAGACATTTAAAATAATTGCAATTGTCTACTCTGAGTTGTATGTACTGGAGAAATACCAACAAGAGATTCTCAGGAGCTGAAAACAACCAAACAGCCTTTACTGGAAACTTTAGAAAATCAGAGAAACTTTGGCAAAAGGTTTATTACAACATTCAATCAACAGAAAACACTTCTCAGAGCATTAATTTGTGCCATTCAACTTCAAAAATTCTAGGCCTGTTCAATTTTAAGTTGCTCAAAATTTTACAACAAGTGGGAATAGGAAAGATACAGGGAATCACACACACAGCTACCAACTCCTGGATTCCAGCAGAGTTCAGATGGAAATTCCAAGAGGATCCAGGGTCAAGATGTGTGCTTGCCTTGTGGTCAGCCTTCAATACCCCTTGGTCTCCCTGGGCCCTTCCCCCAGGTGGGGCTTGGGCTCATTTGGTCCCTCAGGAGCTGGGCTGGGGCTGCAGAGGTGGCTGTGGAGCATTGCCTGTGCTGTGCCAGGGCCTGGCAGCCACTGCTGGGCTGGGATAGAGGCTCTGGGGGGATTGGGGTTCCAGGGCAGGGCAGGGCTGGGCTTCCAGGGCAGGGCAAGTCTGGACCTGCCCCTTCCTCCCCCACACACGAAATGTTTGGAGCCGACAATCTCCTCCAGTCTGTCACAACAGGGAATGTTGCAGGTGAAATCCCAATTCTGGCCATGGGCACCTGGCCAAGAAGGGCAGTTCTTTTTCAGAGGAAGGAAAGCACAGAGCTCCAGTGCTTGGAAGGAAGGTGAGAGCCTCACTAGGCCAAGGCCATCCAGACTTGTCAGAAATGACATATTTTGTCTGGGTCCTATCTTTGGATGTAGGTAATTTTGGAGATGGAAGCCCAATCTCAGCCATGGGCATCTGGAGAAGCAGGACAGTTCTTTCCCATGGGAAGCAAAGCTCAGAGCCTTTCCCAGTGTTTTGGGGACAGATGGGAGGTGACCCTTTTAAAACCAATGCAAGACAGACTTGTCCTGGCAATATTCCTCTGGGAACAATCTCTGAATACAAGAAAATTTGGAGGTGAAATCCCAGTTCTGGCCCTGGGTACCTGGTGGAGAAGCAGAGTTCTTTTCCATTGGGAAGGAAAGCACAGAGCCCCAGTGTTTCAATAGCAGATGAGAAGAGACCCTCAACATTCCAGGGTCATTTGGACCAGTCAGGCAGTCAACGGGAGGCCAGACCAGCCAGACCTGTTCTGTGTTCCCTTGCTTTTATGAGGTCCTGCAGTATCACCATGGTCCCCTTGGTTCCATGGGGCCCTGTACTGTCCCAGTGGTGCTTTGATTCCATGGGGTCCAGCAGTGTCACAATGGACCCTTGGTTCCAGAAGGCTCTGCAGTGTCACAATGGTCTCCGTGGTCCACAGGCCCCACAATGTCACGGGACTCCTCTGTTCCTGCAGTGTCACAATGACCTTTGGATCCTGGGGTTTTGCAGTGTCACAATGGTCTCCTTTGGCTCCACAGTGCCACAGTGGACCACTGATGACATCAGGCCCTGCAATATCACCCTGGAGCTTTGGTTCCATGCAGCCCTGCAGTGTCACAAAGGCCTCTTGGTTTCACCAGGCCCCCAGTGTCACAATGGCCTCACTTGTTCCATAAGGCCTCAGAGTGTCACAATGCTTTGCCTATTCCATTCGCCGACATAGCACCACAATGGTCTCCATGATTCCATGAGTCCCCTCAGTGTCACAATGGTCTCCTTGGTGCCATGAGGCTATGCAGTGTCTTAATGGACTCCCCATGTTTCCATGATGCCTTGCAATGTCACAGTGGACCCTTGGCACCATTGTGAGACCATGGGGTCTCGCAGTGTCACAATGGCCCCTTGGTTCCATGACACCCCAAAGTGTCACAATGGTCTCCACAGTTCCATGAGGCCCCACAGTGTCACAATGGACCCTTGGTCTCACAGGGCCCCACAGTGTCACAATACTCCCTTGGTTCCATGGGCCCTGTGCTGCTGCATTCCCCCCTCCCCTTCTCAGGCCACCCTGCCAGCTGAGAAATGCTCCTTGGGCCTCGGCCTTGGCCAACAGCCCCTGGGCTCAGCTCCTCTGCAGCTCATCACAAACACTGTCTGCTCCAGGCACTGCTGCTGCCCAACCAGCTCCTGCTTTCTGTAGGAGCAGCCCTGGGAACTGGTTTTGTCCCCTCAGTGGCACAACATCCCTGTTCTCACCCTGCCAAAGAAAGCTGTTGGTGCCAAGTGTGGCCAGGATGAACCATTGCTGGGACTGAAGCCCCTCTCTTGGGGCCCTGCAAACAGCGCTCCAAAAGGAGCCCTTGGAGCTCTCCTGGGCCAGCGACTCCCTCTGAGTGGGGCCTCTCCCAGCCGGGAACTCTCCCGTTTGCTGCACTCGGGGATCCCCAACAACGACAGAGCCTGGGCCGATCCCCCCACTCCTCCAGGCTCAACCCTTCACCCTCTGGGGAGATGCCAAAGGATCCACAGGGAGCATTTCCTGCCCTCAGGGGAATTTCTCACAGGTGCCTTGCACTGACTCTGTGTCTGTGTGCACACAGGAGTGCCCGTGCTGGGGAAATGTGGCAGAAATGCTGCTCTCTGAGGGGTTTGAGTGCCTTGGATAGCTGAGTCAGTCAGGCCTGTAAGTGAGGTTAAGTCATGAGGTCTATGTGAAATAAAATGCTGCTAAGAGTTGTTCTTTTGCCAAGGTATTAAGTTTAATTTAATTTACTAGCTACGTTGAATATTAAATGGTATTCCTCTGTTAAATTGCTAAGTCATATGTTTTAAGTTAGGTTAAATAGTGTTAAGTGCTGTTCTTTTGCTAAATTGTAAAATTGAATGTATCAGTTAAAAATAAGGTATAAGTTAAGTCTTGTTAAGTTTGAGCTCTGTTAAGCTTTCGGGCCATATTCCTTTTATCCTTGCCCTCACTGTCCTTTTGTCACACACACACACAGGGACAGATCTTGGTTTGTTTCTGGTTTGATTGTCTGGATTTTGTTTGGTTTTGTTGTTGCTTTGTTTCCTTGGTGTGCCTGAAGTGTCCAGTCAGGAGCAGAGTGACTCTTGCCAAGGAACTTTGTGCTGCTGTCCCTTAATATTAAATCTGTTTTTGCTGCTCCCTTGCTGGGGATTTTTTCAGCGCTCTCAAGGCCTCGTTGGTAGCAGGGTGAAGGAGCCCTGGCCCAGGCTCTGGCCCTGGGGGACACGGGGACGCTGCCAGGGGGTCCCTGTCCCCCTGTGCCACCCCCAGGGCCCCGGCCCCCCGTCCCCGTGTCAGGCTCTGGGGTCGATCTCGTGGAACATCCTCTGGGGGAGGCTGCGGCGCCGGGGGCGGGGGGACCCGGGGGGACAGGGGACCCCGCTGTGCACGAGCAGGGTTGGACTGCTCTGGGGGGAACTGTGAGGGGGGCCGGAGCAGAGTGACCTCCCCAGTGACCTCACACAGCCCCTGTGATGTCACACAGCCCCTGTGATGTCACACAGCCATCTGTGATGCTGCACAGCCCCCTGTGATGTCACATTGCCTCCTATGATGTCACACAGTCCCCTGTGATGTTACACAGTTGCTCTGTGATGTCACAGAAGACTGATGTCAGACTCACACTGCGATGTCACCATTTGTTCTGTGATGTTACAGGCTGTTCTATGATGTTACACAGCCACCCAGTGATGTCACAACCCCCTCCCTCATGTCACAGAGCCACCCTCTATGATGGCAAGATCTGCTCTGTGGCCTCACATTATGATGTCACAGACAGCTGTGGGATGTCACAATCCCCTCAGTGATGTCACAAAGCCCTCTCTGTGATGTCACCCTACCACTCTGTAATGTCACAGCGCACACATTGGCCTCACACCTGGCTCTATGATATCATACAGCCATTCCATGATGTCACAGACTGCTCTGTGATGTCACAGAATGCCCTCTATAATGCCATAGCTGTTTAATGACCTCACACAACAAACTCTGTGGTGTCATAGCCCAATCTGTTGACTTCAAAATTGCTGCCTAGAACTCTATATTCTAATTATTGTTTTAGCTCTTGAACTGTGGAGTAAATAACTGTGGTTAAGATCTTTCTGTCCGATCATGATCAGAATCAATTGGAGCTCTATTTATATAAATTTATCTGGTGTTCGATCATTAATCCTGTGGGACAAATTGGGTTGAAGTTCAATTCCACCTGTCCAATCTTTTACACATAAACCTTGGACAAATTCATGGGCTGGGATTTGATCCACACACTCCCAGTCTCCTCTCTTAGAGGGAATTTAAGAAGTCTAGGGGCCCTGCGGGGGTAGAGGATCCATGGTGTCTGTTGAGTCTCATTTCTCCATCTCATGACTCAGCAGGAGTTTCTCCAATAAAGAAATAAAGCTTTTGCCTGAAGCTCCCACTGTGCCCATGACAGGAACCCCTGTGAGTGTCTGGGACATCCCGGCTCTTTGGCAGCCTGGGGACTCCTGGGATGTCACCGTGGAGCCCCCGTGAGTGCCTGTGACAGATTGGTGCCTTTGCTGCCCAAGGTGCCCTGGAATGTCACCATGGAATGGCTGTGACTGCCTCTGACCACAGGGCTCTTTACCATCCCAGAAAGCCCTGGGAGGTCTCCATGGAGCCCCTGGCTCTGCCTGTGACATTCCAGCTCTGGAACAGCCTGGAGACTCTTGGAATGTCCCCATGGAACCCCTCTGAGGGCCTGTGACAAATCTGATCCTTAGCAGGCAACCATCACCAGCCCCCTGTTGCTATGGTCAGTTTCCATGGCAACCATCACCAAACCCCTGTTGCTATGGTCAGTTTCCATGGCAACCATCACCAGTCCCCTGTTGCTGTGCTCAGTCCCTTGGCAGCTCCATGGAGACCCCATGCCAGGGGTGGTTGCCATGGACACCAGCTCAGGCCTGCAGCCAGAGCCCGTTGCCATGGCAACCATTGGCAGCCCCCCATTCCCAGGCTCATGGGATCCCAGAAGCACAGAATTGGCTGAGCTGGGAGGGACCCATCAGGATCCTCCAGTGCAACTGCTGGCCCTGCACAGGACACCCCAACAATGCCAGCCTGGGCCTGGCAGCGCTGGCCAAACGCTGCTGCAGCTCAGAGAGCCCTGGAGCTGGGACCCTGCCCTGGGGAGCCTGGCCAGGGCCCCAGCAGCCTCTGGGCAAAAACCTTTTCCTGACATCCAACCTGAGCCTGCCCCGACTCAGCTGCAGCTGCTCCCTCCACTCCTGTCCCTGGGCACCAGAGGGAAGAGGTTCCCACAGCCCCAGCCAGGGACCCGCTCCCAAGGCTGCTGCCATGGCCACCAGGGCTGGCACCAGCTGGGATGCTCGGTTTCCACGGGCTGGGCTTCAGCAATGGGATTCCCCAATTTCCTGCTCCTGCTAAAACCGCGCTGCCCTCGCTGCCCTCCCGCCTCCCATGGAAAGCACAAAAGGCAAAGATTCCAGACTGGTTTAAGAACAATTTAATGGGAACAGCAACGGGATAAGGAACAAACAGGAACAGAAACAATATTGATAACAGAAGGGATAAATAAAACTGTTTACAGGGAAAACTACAACACACCTCACAGGGTCTGCCTGGCTACAATATTTCTTGCCTGGAAAGGACACCCTTCTCCTCAGGGAGAGAGAGAGAGTCCCTTTCCTGTCCCTGGCAATGATCTGAGGTGGGACTGAATGTAATGACAGGGCCATGGCCAGACCCTCATGTTTTTCAATGCCACATCAGGTCATTGGCAAAGGGCAGGAAAAGGTACAGGTGTCTTCCCAGCATGGATCACAGGGAAAATGGATCACCAGGGCTCTTTCCATTCTGGCTTCTCCCATGGGGGATGAAGCTGGAGTGGTGCATGAAGCTGTTCCTGCAATCGAGGCACTTGCAGGGCTTCATTTACTGGTGCCTCCGTTGGTGTCTGCTCAAGTGAGAGCTGCTGGTGAAGCTCTTCCCACACTGGGGACACTCGTAGGGCCTCTCCCCAGTGTGGATGCGCTGGTGCCTGATGAGGGTGGAATTGTGCTTGAAGCTCTTCCCGCAGTCAGGGCAGTAGAAGGGCCTCTCATCCGCGTGAATCCGCTCATGCAGGTGGAGATTTGAGCTGGTCCGAAACCTCTTCCCACACGTGGGGCACTCGTAGGGTCTCTCCCCAGTGTGGATGAGCTGGTGCCTGATGAGGTGGGACTTGCGCTTGAAGCCCTTCCCGCAATCAGGGCAGTGGAAGGGCCTTTCTTCTGTGTGAATCTGCCGGTGCCTGGCGAGATCAGGGCTGGTGTGAAACCTCTTCTGGCACTCAGGACACTCGTAGGGCCTCTCCCCAGTGTGGATGCACTGGTGGGTCAAAAGGGTGGAGCTGCAGCTGAAGCCCTTCCCACACTCCCCACACTCATAGGGCCATTCCCCAGTGTGGATCATCTGGTGGCTGATCAGGGTGCTGCTCTGCCTGAAGCTCTTCCCACACTCCAAGCACTTGTGGGGCTTTTTCCCATCATGAAGCTGCTCATTGGCCACCAGCTCCGAGCTCTGGCTGAAGCTCTGTCCACCTTCCTGGCTCAGGGTGGGTCTTTCCTCCTCAGAGCACTCTGGGCTGGGTTTGGAGCCCCTTCTCCTGTGGGATCTCTGGGACTTGTCCTCCACGTTGGAATTCTGCACTGTGGAGCCACTGGAATTGGCCTCTTCCATGATGTTCTGCCACAGGGATTTGCCCTCCCTGGTCTCCATCCTCAGCTTCTTCCCTGGGGGAGGCAGGACAAGGAGAGGATGGGATTTGCCTCCGTGCCAGAGGGAAGGGGAAGGAGATCCCCCCAGTGCATCCCCAGCAGGACGGGGTTGGCAGCAGGGTTGTCCTGGAGCCGGGGGCTGTGCTGGGCTGGTAGATGGAGCAGGAGAGAGGGGGAAAGGGGCACTGACTTCCTCCTCACCTGCCTGGGGCTCCTGGGGCACCTTCTTCTTCCTCACAGCCTCCTCCTCCATCTGGCCAAGTTTAAGGGATGGAAAATCCTGTTTTGAGAAGAAAACAAGGGATAAGTACATTGAATTTTGTACTTGTTTGAAGGCAAACCTGGGGAGGGTCTAAACCAGAATTACAATTTAATAAGAAAATGAAGATCGAGGTAATGATGCAGAAACACTGCCTTAAACTGACAGAGTCAGGATATAACCTGACACCCTGCTGGTCAGGCTGGTGGCTGCAGTCCCATTCAATGGTGGCTGCAGTCCTGTTGGAGTGATGCACGTGATTCTGTCCGAGCAGTGATCGTGTAGAAGGGTCTGGTCTTCCTCTGGAGGTCCAGTGGTGGTTCTGGAGCTCTTGTCCTCTGGGAATCCAGTAGGCAAGCTGCTCCTGGTGTTGCAAGGCTCAGCTTATATGCAGGTAGGAATGCTTGGATCCTCCCCCTGGGCAGAGCATGCCACAATGGGAGGATGGAATTTTATCATTCCTGCAGTGACACTCAATGGCCCATTGCCAGAAGATATCTCCCCTGGAGGGCGTTATCAGGGCTGAGTCATGGAAGAGATCAAGAACACTGCCCCACCTGTGTATAGCAGTTGATGAAGATGGGCATTGAAAACATGCATTTGGTTCCATCTTACATTGCAGCCTGAAACAGTGGGGGAATCCCTACTCAGGGGGTGAACACCACCCCCCTTACCCAAACTGGCTCAAGTGTAAAACCCCCACCCCGGGAAGGCCACACACACAGGGGACAAAGTCACACGTGCCCTTCTCCAGGGCAAATGGCATCTCTCTAATATTTTCTTAACCAGATTGTGAAATTATTTTGACACAGTGAGTTCAGGGCACTGTTGTTTGACCCCAGTTGCCTTTGACAACAGCATGGTTCCTTCCTCTGAGGAGGGTGTGGGTCCCTCTGGAGAAACTCTTGGAAACTGACGCAGCTTCGTCTGAGTGACCTATGGGAGAACTGATGAGGAAAATGGCTGTTGTGGGACTGGAGTGTAAAGAAAATACTTTGTTGTCCCTCCTTGAAAAGTTTGTTAAAATCACTGGAGGAAATGAAGCAAATGATGCCAGCAAGACTGACAAGGTTCATTCACCACATGGTGAGGAAGACAAGGCTGCTAAAAGTCCCACAAGAAGCCCAGCTCAAGTAGCTAAATTCCCAAATAACTACTGAATTCCTAGGCTTGGGTTTTTTGCCAAATGTGAGAATCATTATTCTCTTCATCCCTGTCACCTTTGTGACAGCTACACAGAGCTTCCAATTCCTTTTAATAATATCTTTAATGGGCCAAATTTACACTTTTCTTTAATTGTAACCTGCCAGCAGCTGAGCTGGAGCTGTGCAGGAAGCAAGGAAACTTGGAATTGCCACAGAATTGCTTCTATTGTCAGCCGGTGCTGCGGCGGCCGTGGGGCAGAGGGGTGGGAAAGGGGGTCCGGGGAGGCAGTGGAGGAAATGCCGGGCCCGGGGGCTAAGCACAGGGCTGAGCACGCAGAGATGGTTTTGTTCTTGCTGAGCTCGCACTGAGCCAAGGCCTGTCCTGCCCCTCATTCGGCCACGCTGGGGAGGGGCTGAGGGTGTGGGGGAGCTTGGGAGGGGACACAGCCAGGACAGGAGATCCCAGCTGACCCCAGGGATACCCCAGACCATAGGACATCATGATCAGTGCATGAAGTGTGGGGAACAAGGAGGAAGGGGGCACATTTGCAGTGAGGGTTTTGTCTCCCCAGGTAACACTTAGGCAGGATTGGGCCCTGTTTCGCCAGTGGGCAGGGCCCGCACCAAAGACATAGACACCAACTTAACTTAAGGAACAGTGTAATTTAGATAATGCAAATTTGCAAAAAATTACAAAAATATTAGGTAGGCAAAGCAAACAATCATTAGTAAATAATTCCGAAAGAGAAGATGTTGAAATGAGTATCACACAACTGTCCATTTCTGGATGCAGGCTCTGGAGATTCTATCTCTGCCTTCAATCAGGGTTGCATTCCCTAAAGAATCCTGGTACCAAATCCTGCTTTCCAAGGCTGGAACAGTGTCTCAGGTTTAGCTGGGTGTGTATTCAATTACCCTCTGTTAAAGCTGGGGCAATTATCATCTGTTAATTGAGCAGTTTACTTTATCTCTTCCACATGAATCCTCCCTCCAGGGAGATATCTTCTGTTAATGGGCCATTGAGTGTCACTGATAAAAATTCCATCATCCCATTGTGAGAAGATCTGCCCAGAGGGAGGAGCCAAGCATTCCTACCGGGATATAATCTGAGAATGTGAACAACTGAGTCAGCCTTTTCCCACAAGATTCCCAGAAGAGCAGCTTTCAGCTCCACTGGATCCCAGAGGAAGACCAGGCCGATCGACGCCACAACTGGACCTTCAGAGGAAATCTCCACCCTTCTACAGGATCACTGCTCCAACAGAGCCACATCTGTCCCTGCAGGAGCACTGCAGCCACCATTTAACAGGAGTGCTACCAACACTCTGACCCACAGGGTGTCAGGTCATATTCTTACTCTGTAAGTAGTTTTTAGTACTACTGCATTTGTATTTTTAATTTTCCTTCTGAAGAACTGTTATTCCTATTTCCATAGACTTTGCTTGACGGCCCCTTGTTTTGAAAATTATAATTCCAAGTGAAGGGATTAACATTTTCCATTTCAAGGGAGTCTCCTGCCTTCCTTAGCAGACACCTGTCTTTTCAAACTGACACAATGCCCTGGGACAGCCAGGCAGGTGAGGAGAAAGTCAGTGCCCCTTTCCCCCTCTCTCCTGCTCCATCTCCCAGCCCAGCACAGCCCCCGGCTCCAGGACAACCCTGCTGCCAACCCCATCCTGCTGGGGATGCACTGGAGGAATCTCCTTCCCCTTCCCTCTGGCACGGAGGCAAATCCCATCCTCTCCTTGTCCTTCCTCCCCCAGACAAGGAGCTGAGGATGGAGACCAGGGAGGACAAATCCCCACAGCAGAACGTCATGGAAGAGGCAGTTTGAGTGGCTCCACGGTGCAGAATTCCAACGTGAAGGAAAAGCCCCAGAGATCCCACAGGAGGAGGGGCTCCAAACCCAGCCCAGGGTGCTCTGAGGAGGAAAGACCCACCCTGAGCCAGGAAGGTGGACAGAGCTTCAGCCAGAGCTAAGAACTGGTGGTCCATGGGCAGCTTCACAATGGGGAGAAGCCCCACAAGTGCTTGGAGTGTGGGAAGAGCTTCAGGAAGAGCAGCACCCTGATCAGCCACCAGATGATCCACACTGGGGAATGGCCCTGTGAGTGTGGGGAGTGTGGGAAGGGCTTCAGCTGCAGCTCTGCCCTCATCATCCACCAATGCATCCACACTGGGGAGAGGCCCTACGAGTGTCCTGAGTGCCAGAAGAGGTTTCACACCAGCTCCCATCTCCTCTGCCACCAGCGAATTCACTCAGAGGAGAGGCCCTTCCACTGCCCTGACTGTGGGAAGGGCTTCAAGAAGAAATCCCACCTCATCAGGCACCAGCACATCCACACTGGGGAGAGGCCCTACGAGTGTCCTGAGTGCCAGAAGAGGTTTCACACCAGCTTCCAGCTCCTCCAACACCAGCGGATTCCCTCAGAGGAGAGGCCCTTCCTCTGCCCAGACTGCGGAAAGGGCTTCAAGCACAGCTCCACCCTCCTCACCCACTGGCACATCCACACTGGGGAGAGGCCCTACGAGTGTCCCCAGTGTGGGAAGAGCTTCACCAGCAGCTCTCACTTGACCAGACACCAACGGAGCCACCAGTAAGGAAAGGCTTGCAAATGCCCCAGCTGCAGGAACAGCTTCATGCACCAATCCATCTTCATCCCCCATGGGAGGACCCACACCGGGAAGAGTCCTGGGGAACCGTGTTTCCCATGATCCATGCTGGGAAGACACCTGTCCCTTTTCCTGCCCGTGACATGATGTGGGAATGGAAGAACATGAGAGTCTGGCCATGGCCCTTTCATTACATTCACTCCCACCTCAGGCCATTGCCAGGGGCAGGAAAGGGACTCTCTCTCTCCGTCCCTGAGGAGAAGGGTATCCTTTCCAGACAGGGGAAATTGTGGCTGGGAAGAGACAGTCAGTTGTGTTTAGTTTTCCCTGTCAAAGTTTTATTTATCCCTTCTGTTATCAATATTGTTTCTGTTGCATTTTTTCCTTATCTCGTTGCTGTTCCCAATAAATTGTTCTTATCCCAGCCTGGGATCTTTGCCTTTTGTGCTTTCCATGGGAGGCGGGAGGGCAGCGAGGGCAGCGCGGTTTTAGCGGGAGCAGGAAATTGGGGAATCCCATTCCTGAAGCCTGGCCCGTGGAAACCGAGCATCCCAGCTGGTGCCAGCCCTGGTGTTCATGGCAACCACCCCTGGCATGGGGTCTCCATGGAGCTGCCAAGGGACTGAGCACAGCAACAGGGGACTGGTGATGGTTGCCATGGAAACTGACCATAGCAACAAGGGGCTGGTGATGGTTTCCATGGAAACTGACTACAGCAACAGGGGGCTGGTGATGGTTGCCTGCTAAGGATCAGATTTGTCACAGGCCCTCAGAGGAGTTCCATGGGATCTTTCCAAGAGTCTCCAGGCTGTTCCAGAGCTGGAATGTCACAGGCAGAGCCAGGGGCTCCAGGGAGACCTCCCAGGGCTTTCTGGGGATGGTAAAGAGCCCTGTGGTCAGAGGCAGTCACAGCCATTCCATGGTGACATCCCAGAGCACCTTGGGCTGCAAAGGCACCCATCTGTCACAGGCACTCACGGGGGCTCCACGGTGACATCCCAGGAGTCCCCAGGCTGCCAAAGAGCCGGGATGTCCCAGACACTCACAGGGGTTCCTGTCATGGGCACAGTGGGAGCTTCAGGCAGTGTTTATTAGAGGAGCTCCTGTTGAGTCATGAGGTGCAGAAACGAGCCCCAATAGGCCCCACAGATCCCCAAATGTCACCATTGAGTCAGAGATGACACAGACTCAGATCAGAAGGCTAAGGGCTAAAAACCACCCATTTATTCAATCCTCTTCCTTTTGACCTTGGTTTTCTACAGGTGGGTCTCTTTGGTCATTTAATCAACACATTTCACATGATTGGCTGATAAAGACAACCCCCTTCAGTAAACAACTTTATGGAAAAAACAACCTATTACAGACACCACTTGTTGATAATTTACAATTCTTTCTCTCCAGCTTCCTAATGGTTCCCAATCTAATTAATGGGAAAACTCTCTTGCTTTCTGTGTCTCTGACCAGACTCTCATATTCACAGAAAAATACCCCCAAGGACCTCCAGGCTTTGTAATCTCCTTTTGTGAGAGGAGCCTTGGAGCAGCTGGCTCCAATCCCATGGATATTGGAGAGTTCATGGGTAAAGAATTCATGGGTAAAGAATTATCAAGGTGAAATTTATCCTTTAGCATTTGTCCCACAGGTTTAAGGATGACAAAGCATATAGATTTATAAAAAATTTCTATTATCTATTAAGGTAACAATTAGACAGAATTATCTTAATCAGAAATATTTAGTCCAAGGAATAAGAGCTGTAACATTTATATTATATTATATTATATTATATTATATTATATTATATTATATTATATTATATTAATTTATAGAAAGCACTCAGAAGGGATTTCAAAGCAATTTTATTAAAAGAAAAGAAGCTGTTTTTAAGGAGAGATTGATGTCACTCCCACAGACCAATGACCATGGGCAAATCCCTTTGGCTCAGCCTGAAGCAGTGACCTTGAGGGGTGTCCCGACTGCAGGGAGGAATCTCCACACCCCCCAGGAAGGGAAATGTCAGGGGATGCTGCCATTAAAATTTGGGATGGGGCTTTTCTAGTCTGAGGTGCTGCCCTGTCAGGTGTGCCCAGCCTGGGCCAGCTCAGCAGCTCTGCAGAAGCTCTCAGTGGTGTCACTTGGTTGTTCCTTACTCTGGGGATTTTCCAGCACTGTCACAGCTTCAGCTCCCTCTGAGGATGTTGAGCTTTGGGATGGAGGAGTCAGACTTGTTTCTGCAATATTCACCCCAAAAGCAGCGTGACCCCTCCCCTCCTTCATTTACCACTGGGGGCTTTGCAAACAGGGCCTTGCTGGAGTTGTTGGAGGCCATTGCAGGCAGAGCCTCCTGCTCCAGCAGGAACTGCCTTTCCTGTGCCATCAGCAGGGCAGGTCCCGCTGCAGGAAAAGCCCCAGGCCAGCCCCAGCACAGGGAAGGCCTCGGGCACAAGGGCAGAGTGCCGTGCTGGGAGCTGTGCCAGGGAGAGCCTGAGGCACCAAAGGCACCTTGGCAGCAGCAGCTGCTTGCAGGCCATGGCCAGAAGCCTCCCTTGGCAGCCCGGCCTGGTGGCCACCACTGCAAAGCTGCTGCCTCAGGGCTCATTCCTGGCTGGCCTCTGAAAAGCCACTGCTGCTCCAGGAGCCTGACTGGGAAGCCATTGGCCCCAGCACCCTGGGGACAAGATATCAATGACAAAACTCTTCATGCCAGCAGAGCCAAGGCAGGGGCAGAGGAAAGGGCAGAGCCAGGCCCAGGGGACAGGGCTGCCATGGTGATGGCTGTGAGGGCACTGCCCTTGCAGCAGCCTGGCTGCCCTCAGCAGACATTCTGGCCAGAAGCGTTGTGAGGGCACCCAGCACAGCAGAGAACCCACACTACAGGAATTCTGTCCTTGGGGAGGGCAGGGGTTTTCACTGTATCAGGTTGCACAAAGCTCCTGCTCTTGGACAATTCCAGGGATGGGGAATCCCCTTCTCTGGAAAAACAGTTGAAGTTTCATGTCACTTTCATAACTGCAAAATATTTCCTCTTCTAACAAATGTAAATGCACCCTCATTCAGTTTAAAGATATTGACCCTTGTTTTGTCACTGCAAGATTTGGGAGAAAATAACTTTGATCACTATTTTTCCACTTCCACAGACCTTGGAGAGGACCCAAAAATCTCCCAAGATGGGCTTTGGAGGCCTCATCACAAAACCAGCAGGGAGAGGCCGAGGGCTCTGTGCTCAGCGGGGTGGAGACTGAGGACAGAACAGGAATAGCCTGGGAGGGATTGAAGGGTGGTTTCAGAGAGGCTGGAGTGTTTCTTCATAGTGGAAATGAGCCTGAAGAAGACATAATAGCACCAAGGGCAGCTGAGGAGGCCCAGAGTGGACACCAGGAGAAAGGAATTTCCCTGTCAGGGCAGGGCTGTGGTGCAGCACGTCCCCCAGCAGGAGCCTGGAGCAGCCCGAGGCTTTGTGCGGGCAGGCAGAGGCAGGCAGGAGGCAGAGCTGTCAGCAAAGGAAGGGCCCAGCCAGGTGGGGCAGCCGGGGGATGCCCACAGCCTGCAGGGACAGAGGCGCAGGGCAGGGACACCGTAGGACAGCCTGGGCTGAACAGGGCACAGGGATGGGCAGCAGCTGCAAGACAGCCCTGACAGAGCCAACTTGGGCAGCACTTTGGCCATGGCAGACACAAAGAGCACCAAAGCCCCAGAGGGTCATTAAAGCCCTTGTGCTGTGTCTGTGCTGCTGAGCTGGGCTGGGCTCCTGGCCCAGAGGCAGCTCCTGGCAAGGGCAGCAGAGCTGCAGAGAGACAGCTCTGGCCAGGAGCAGCTCCTGTGCACAGCCCAGCAGGGCTGGGGCACTGCCAGGGCCCCTCAGGGACACCAGCAGGGCACAGACAGAGCTCCCAGGGGCTCAGCACTGGCAGGGGCTGTGGCATGTCCCAGAGGGGGCTGTGTCACAGCAGCTCCTCTGTGGCTGTGTCATGGAGGC
Organism: Agelaius phoeniceus; assembly: GCF_051311805.1. Taxonomy (NCBI): domain Eukaryota; kingdom Metazoa; phylum Chordata; class Aves; order Passeriformes; family Icteridae; genus Agelaius; species Agelaius phoeniceus. Next base: position 1,051,814 of record NW_027509866.1, read on the forward strand.
ACAGAGCAGCTGTGATGTCAGCAAGGGGCTGTGTGACAGCACAGAGTGGGCTGTGTGAGGTCACAGATTGGGCTATGACATCACAGAGTTCTTTGTGTGAGATCATTGAGCAGCTACAGCATCATAGCGGATATTCTGTGACATCAGAGAGCAGGCTGTGACATCATGGCTTGGCTGTGTGACATCATTGAGGGGGCTGTGAGGTCAAAGTGTGTGCTGTGACATTACAGAGTGGCAGTATGACATCACAGAGAGGGTTTTCTAGCATCACTGAGGGAGTTGTGACATCACACAGCTGTCTGTGACATCATAGTGTGAGGCCACAGAGCAGACTGCCATCATAGAGAGTGGCTCAGTGACATCAGAGAGGGGGTTGTGACATCACTGGGTGGCTGTGTAATATCATAGAGCAGCCTGTGACATCACAGAGACTTCTGTGACATCACAGAGCAGCTGTATCACATCATAGGGTGACATCTCATAGTTGGCTGTGTGACATCACGGGGGCTGTGTGACATCACAGAGGCTGTGTGAGGTCCCTGGGGAGGTCACTCTGCCCCGGCCCCCCTCACAGTTCCCCCCAGAGCAGTCCAACCCTGCTCGTGCACAGCGGGGTCCCCTGTCCCCCCGGGTCCCCCCGCCCCCGGCGCCGCAGCCTCCCCCAGAGGATGTTCCACGAGATCGACCCCAGAGCCTGACACGGGGACGGGGGCCGGGGCCCTGGGGGTGGCACAGGGGGACAGGGACCCCCCGGCAGCGTCCCCGTGTCCCCCAGGGCCGGAGCCTGGGCCAGGGCTCCTTCACCCTGCTACCAACGAGGCCTTGAGAGTGCTGAAAAAATCCCCAGCAAAGGAACAGGAAAAACCAGATTGAATATTAAGGGACAGCAGCACAAAGTTCCTTGGCAAGAGTCACTCTGCTCCTGACTGGACACTTCAGGCACACCAAGGAAACAAAGCAACAACAAAACCAAACAAAATCCAGGCAATCAAACCAGAAATGAACTGAGAACTGTCCCTGTGTGTGTGTGACACAAGGAGAGTGAGGGCAAGGATAAAAGGAATATGGCCCAAAAGCTGAACAGAGTTCAAACTTAACAGGACTTAAGTTACACCTTAACCTTAACTGATACCATCAATTTTACAATTTAGCAAAAGAACAGCACTTAACACTATTTAACCTAACTTAAAACATATGACTTAGCAATTTAACAGAGGAATACCATTTAATATTCAACTTAGCTAATAAATTAAATTGAACTTAATACCTTAGGAAAAGAACAACTCTTAGCAGCATTTAACTTTACTTAGACCTTGTGATTTAACCTTACCTCAAGGCCTGACTGACTCAGCTATCCAGGGCACTCAAACCCCTCAGAGAGCAGCATTTCTGCCACATTTCCCCAGCACAGGCACTCCTGTGTGCACACAGACACAATGAGTCAGTGCAAGGCACCTGTGAGAAATTCCCCTGAGGGCAGGAAATGCTCCCTGTGGATCCTTTGGCATCTCCCCAGAGGGTGAAGGGTTGAGCCTGGAGGAGTGGGGGGATCGGCCCAGGCTCCGTCGTTGTTGGGGATCCCCGAGTGCAGCAAACAGGAGAGTTCCCGGCTGGGAGAGGCCCCACTCAGAGGGAGTCGCTGGCCCAGGAGAGCTCCAAGGGCTCCTTTTGGAGCGCTGTTTGCAGGGCCCCAAGAGAGGGGCTTCAGTCCCAGCAATGGTTCATCCTGGCCGCACTTGGCATCAACAGCTTTCTTTGGCAGTGTGAGAACAGGGATGTTGTGCCACTGAGGGAACAAAAGCAGTTCCCAGGGCTGCTCCTCCAGAAAGCAGGAGCTGGTTGGGCAGCAGCAGTGCCTGGAGCAGACAGTGTTTGTGATGAGCTGCAGAGGAGCTGAGCCCAGGGGCTGTTGGCCAAGGCCGAGCCCCAAGGAGCATTTCTCAGCTGGCAGGGTGGCCTGAGAAGGGGAGGGGGGAATGCAGCAGCACAGGGCCCATGGAACCAAGGGACCATTGTGACACTGTGGGGCCCTGTGAGACCATGGGACCATTGTGACACTGTGGGGCCCTGTGAGACCAAGGGACCATGGTGACGCTGTGGGGCCTCATGGAATCAAAGAGACCACAGTGACATTGCTGGGCCTCATGGAACCATGGAGAGATCATTAAGACCCTTCACTGCCTCCTGGAACCAAGGAGACCATTGTTATACTGTGGGGCACTATTGAATCATGGAGACCATTGTGACATTATGAGGCCTAAGGGAATAAGCAAAGCACTGTGATACTGTGAGGCCTCATGGAACCAGTGAGACCATTGTGACCCATGGAGCCCCCAAAGAACCAAGGGGACCATTGTGATCTGTGGGGCCTGGTGAAACCAAGAGGCCTTTGTGACATTGCAGGGCTGCATGGAACCAAAGCTCCAGGGTGACACAGAGGGGCCTCCTGTCATCAATGGTCCATTGTGACACTGTAGAGCCAAAGGAGACCATTGTGACACTGCAAACCCCCAGGGTCCAAAGGTCCATTGTGACACTGCAAGGCCTCATGGAATCATTGGGACCATTGTGACACTGCAGGGCCTTCTGGAACCCAGGGGCCATCGTGACATTGCTGGATCCCATGGAAACAAGGGTCCATCGTGACAGTGCTGGACCCCATGGGATCAAGCCACCATTATGGCACGGCGGGGCCCCGTGGATCCAAGGCACGATTGTGGCACTGTAGGGCCCCACAAACCAAGGGGACACAGAACAGATCTGGCTGGTTTGGCCTCCTGTTGACTGCCTGACTGGTCCAGCTGACCCTGGCATGTTGAGGGTCTCATCTCATCTGCTGCTGAAGCACTGCGGCTCCGTGCTTTTCTTCCTATGGAAAAGAACTGTCCTCCTCCTCCAGGCACCTGTGGCCAGAACTGGGATTTCACCTCCAAATTTCCTTATATCCAGCGATTGTTCCAATAGGGATATTGCCAGGACAAGTCTGTCTTGCAGTGGTTTTACAAGGGTCACTTTGCATCGGTCTTAAAAAACAGTGGGGAAGGCTCTGTGATTTCCTTCCTATGGAAAAGAACTGTCCTGCTTCTCCAGGTGCCCATGGCTGAGATTGGGGTTCCACCTCTAATATTCCCTATATCCAAAGTCTGGTCCCAAACAAAATCTTCCATTCCTGACAAGTCTGGCTGGCCTTGGTCTAGTGAGGCTCTCCAAACACTGAGGCTCTGTGCTTTTCTTCTATGGAAAACAACTGTCCTTCTAGTCCAGATGCCCATGGCCAGAATTTGGGTTCCACCTTGAATATTGCCTGTTGTGACAAATTGGAGGAGATTGTTGGCTGGAAACATTTCATATGTGGGGGGAGGAAGGTGCAGGTCCAGCCTTGCCCTGCCCTGGAAGCCCAGCCCTGCCCTGCCCTGGAACCCCAATCCCCCCAGAGCCTCTATCCCAGCCCAGCAGTGGCTGCCAGTCCCTGGCACAGCACAGGCAATGCTCCACAGCCACCTCTGCAGCCCCAGCCCAGCTCCTGAGGGACCAAATGAGCCCAAGCCCCACCTGGGGGAAGGGCCCAGGGAGACCAAGGTGTATTGAAGGCTGACCACAAGGCAAGCACACATCTTGACCCTACCTCCTCTTGGAATTTCCATCGGAACTCTGCTGGAATCCAGGAGTTGGTAGATGTGTGTGTGCTTCTCTGTATCTTTTTTGAGTTTTTCTCTTTCTGCATCTTCTTCTTCTGTTTCTGTGCTCCTGCAAATGTTGATTAACTTTAAATTTAACAGGCTTAGAGTTTGTGAAGTTGAATGGGCCAAGTCAATGCTTTCAGAAGTGTTTTTTGTTGATTGAATATCTGTTGTAATACATGACAAGAATTTTTAAAAGCAATGTAAAACTTTTTGTGTCACTGACAATCTGTTAAACCACTGAGATACTGAACACGCCTCTGTGAAACACAAATGTTAATTATGAAAAAACCCAGGAACTTCCTCTTTCGTTTCCAGTCAACAAAGAAGCAGCGGGCCATGGCCCTGGCCCCCATCTCAACCAAACCAAACCAAACCAAACCAAACCAAACCAAACCAAACCAAACCAAGCAACCCTGCCATGGGCTGAGCCCCTTCCCCCCTCCCCAGGCCGTGCCCCTCCCACCCCCATCGGCCCCATTCTGACCAAACCAAACCCCAACAACTCCCAAACAGGAAAACAAAAGAGGCTACAAAACCCCAACCAGAACAAAGCCAGCCACAGCTATTAAAATCTCACCATTAAGTCCCCTCTCCCCAACACAACTCAAACCAAAAACCCCTACAACCTACCACCCGTACAAAATAACCCTGCAACTAAAATTAAACACAAAGAAAAACCCAAAACCAACCATAAAACCAATCCTAACACAACCCAACCACAACTTCCACCACAAGTTACTGGCAGGTCAGGTGTTAATCCTTTCAATACTTCATTGCTCCATCGAGTAAAAGAAAAAAACAAAATACCAGCATATAAAAAATATATAAAACCATCAAAGTCAGTAAAGGAGAAATTAAGTCCCAAATAAAAAAGAAGAAAAAATACCTTAATCTTAAAACTAAAATCCTCTTGTAAACTATAATGAAAAAACTCTTTTTCTTTATAAAACAAAAAACTTTTTAAAAAAATTACAATTAATATAAAAAACCCCTCCATAATAAAATAAACAAATGTTAAAATAACTGTAATTTCATAAAAAGTTTAAACAGAAGGGAAAAAAATCCAAGTAATCCAGTATCCCCAAGAGAAGATCTCTATTCCCAGAGATAAAAATAATTTTAAAAATAAAAAATAAAAACTTTTACCCTTAAAGAACTCATCTTTAAAACAATACCCCATAAGTTGACATGGCCCATCTACAAGCTGTGAAAAAGCTTGTAGCAATAAAAACAACTTCACAAGAACAAAGTTCCCCAGACAACTGTTATCCATGATGGAATTAAGAACCAAAAAAAAAAAAACTTTCTTCTTGTAAAAAAATATCCATAACCTTGACAAGAAAAACTTCTCTCCCCAAGTAAACTAAAAAAAGACTACTCTTGAAATAGTAAACCAACTAGAAATTTTAAGTTTACTTTACACTGTCAGTAAAAAGAAAAAGTTATAAAGAAAAAAAAGTGTTCTAAAGGGTTTATTATAATTCTTACTACTTTTTTCTTTTTAAATTTACTTTTAATAAAAATTTCTTTATACCCTTTTAAAATGTTAGGCATACTTGACCTTTCCATTAATCCTATCTCACAATAAAATAAATAAATAAATAATTAACCAACACGAAAACTCACTACACTCATCAATTAAGAAATCTCAATATTAGAAAAATCTTAAATTAACAAACTAAAACCACTACAATGTCATAATAAACCATTTGCCAAAGTTTCCCTGATTTTCTAAAGCTCCCAGTAGTGACTGTTTTCTTCTTTTCAGCTCCTGAGAATCTTTGTTGGTATTGCTCCAGGGAGTCCAACTCAGAGAACACAAACAATTGTAATTCCTTTTAAATGTCTCCTTGAGAGAGTTGTTTGGGGAATGGGAGTCAGGGCTTGTGTGTCCTGCTTGGCCCAGCCCAGGCAGGGCTTTCCCAGCCACATCCCACACTCCATTGCCCAGCTGGAGCCGCTGGTGCCTCTGAGTTGTGCTGCCCCAGCCCCAGGGATGCTCTCCTTGTCTGCCCATTCCCCCACGGTCTCTGGGCAGGGATGGCCTCACTGGGGGCTGCTGACATCCTCAGCAACTTGGAGGCTGCTGCTGAATTTCACTGCTCCAGAGGCTTGTTCAGCCTTCAGCTCTTCAGTGCAGGAATTCAGTGTCCCAGGGCTCATGAACATTCAGAACACCTGAACAAGCCAAGCCTCTGGGAATAATTTGATTTTAATTTTCCAAATCTTTTGTGGTTAATTAAACATATCTCAGTAGTATATCCACAGTGAATGCAATATATTTAAAAAGACAGTGAGAAAAAGATTTTTCAGGACCTGTTTAGTTTTTTTCCCCTGTTAATTAAATGTCGATTAAATTGCAATCTGCAATTGACACTGAGTCCAAGTACCTCCTCATGCCCTTTGAATAGATATGAAAATTAAACCATTCATGGCTGACAATCAATCAGACTCTGTCCCTACCCCCACCCCACCATTTCCTCCATCCAAGCCCTGGCACTCAGAGCAGCCTTGTGCAAATCTGAGCTCCCTCCAGCCCAGGCTGCACCTGCAGCTTTCAGCTCCTTGGCTCCAACTCCCACCTGCTTTCCTTGCAGAAGGAGCTGCCTGAGACATAGAGGGATGTTCATTTCTTGTCAGCCAACAAAGCCAAGGGAAGGCACAGCTCCATCAAATGCAAAAGTCAGTCCTCTGCTGGATATTAAATGCCTTGCACAGGCGCTGGCCCTGCCCCACAAGGCCTGGCCTGAGTCCTGCCCCTGCACGCTCAGCCAGGCTGAGATGGACACTGATGGTTTCTGGGCCAGGCTCTCTGAGCCCAGCCCAGCTCCCTGCAAGCTCTGCCAGCTGCCCTGAGCTCTGGGCAGCACCAAGGGCCTCTCTGAGCCCAGCCCAGCCCAGCCGGCTCTGGCCCCACAGCTCTGCTCAGGCCAGGCTGCTCTGGGCACTGGCCCCACGGCCTCAGCCCCTGCCAAGGCCACAGCAGCAGCTGCAGCTGCCACAGGACTCAGCCCCAGCCATGGGGGAAGGTGCTTGGCCAAGGCCAAAGGAGGCTCCCTGGCTGCCCTGCTCCCCTCGGCCTGAGGTGCTGAGAGCTCTGCAGCCCCTGCTGCCATCCCATCTGCCCAGGGCAGCACAAGAGCCCCGGCCTTGGGGCCCTCAAGAGCTGCTCCTGCTCCAGGCCCAGGGCCCATGCCAAAGCTGGGACAGCCACAAAGCTGTGCCCATTTCTGTTCATTGCTGCTCTGATGGGGATGGATCCTCAGCCACTTGGATTTGATGATGAGTTTTACTACTCCAGAGGCTTCTTTCTTTAGCTTTTCAGTTGAGGAATTCAGTGAAAAAGGCTCATAAATATTTGTTTAAAACACCTGAACAAGAACAGCCCTGAGGAATAATCAAAGTTTTCAATTCTTCTTTGGTTAATTAGACAAATTTCAGAATTTTTTTCAATGTGAATCTGCTGTATTGAAAAAAAAAAGGAAGAGAACTGTTTTATCCAGTATTCTTTTCCTGTTTGGGGTTTAGTATAATCAATGTCCAATTGATATTGACCCCCAGCACCTTCTAATGCTGTGTGAAGAGATATAAAAATCAAGACCCTTCATGGCTGACAATCAATCAGACTTTGTCCCTACCTCCTCCCCACCATTTCCCTCATCCAACCCCTGGCACTCCTATGGATCAGGAATGGTGCGGCCCGCAGGGACAGAGTAGTGATTCTTGCCCTGTGCTCAGCACTGCTTGGGCAGCTCCTCAAGTGCTGTGTCCAGTTCTGGGGCCCCCAGTTTAGGAAGGACATAGAGGGGCTGGAGCCTGTCCAGAGAAGGGCAACAAGGCTGGGGAGGGATCTGGAGCACTCCTGTGAGGAGTGGCTGAGGAAGCTGGGGTTGTTTATCCTGGAGAAGAGGAGGCTCAGGGGAGACCTCATCACTCTCTACAACTCCCTGACAGGAGGGTGCAGCCAGGTGGGGTTTGGACTCTTCTTCCAGGGAACAGTTACAGGACAAGAGGACACAGCCTTAAGGTGCACCAGGAGAAGTTTAGACTGGACATCAGGAAATATTCCTCACATAAAGGGTGGTTGGGCATTGGAATGGGCTGCCCAGGGAGGTGGGTGAGTCACGGTCCCTGGAAGTGTTTAAGGAAAGACTGGATGTGGCACTCAGTGCCATGGTCTGGGTGACAAGGTGGTGTTGGGTCCCAGGTTGGACTTAATGCTCTCCAAGGTCTTCATTTCCAGCCTGGTTGATTCTCTGATGATTGTGACACTGCAGGGCCTGGTGGCACTCAGAGGACCATGGTGACACTGTGTAGGACATGGCAGCACAGAGCCAAGGGGCCACGGTGACACTGTGGGGCTGGATGGAAGCAAGGAGTCCATTGTGACAGTCTGGGTCCTGGTGGAACCACAGAGGCCACTGTGACCCTGCAGGGCCTTGTGGAACCATGCAGAGCATTGTGACAGAAGAGGACCTGATGTCATGATGGGGCCATTGTGACACTGCAGGGCCCCATGGAAGCAAGGGGCCAGGGCTGCTCCTCAGGGACTCATGGAACGAAGGAAACATGTTTGACACTGTGGTGGCTCTTAGGACCAGAGGCAATTGTGACACTGTGGAACAAAGAAGAGCATTGCTGCCCTGCCAGACCTCATGGAACCAAGGATCCATTGTGACACTGCAGGGCCCAAGGATCCAAGGGACTTTGTGACACTAAGGGATCCCAGGGAATCAAAGGGACATTGTTACACTGGGAGGCCTCATGGAGTCATGGAGACCATTGGGACACTCTGGGGCCTCATGGAACTGTGATGACACCAAGTTGTCTGGTAGTGTGGATGTGCTGGAGGGTAGGACGGCTCTGCACAGGGCCCTGGACAGGCTGGATGCAGGGCCCAAATCCAACAAGGTAAGGTTTAACAAGTCCCAGTGCCGGGTCCTGCACTTTGGCCACAACAACCCCTGCAGCACTACAGGCTGGGGACAGAGTGGCTGGAGAGCAGCCAGGCAGAAAGGGACCTGCAGGCACTGATGGACAGCAGGCTGGACATGAGGCAGCAGTGTGCCCAGGTGGCCAAGAAGGTCAATGGCTGCTGGCCTGGATCAGGAATGTTGTGGACAGCAGGAGCAGGGAAGAGATGGGCTGATTGCAGGGGAGGGAGCAGGGGTGGGAAGAGGAAGAAATTTTTGCCAGGAAGAGTAAAGAAAGCAAAGGCGAAGCCAAGGAAATGCTCAGGGCAGTTTGGGGGTGGCTGCCAGGCAGCCCTGGCTCTGAGCAACAGCGTCTGCAGTGGCACAGGAAACTCCCAGCTGATGGGAACAAACTTTCTGGCTGACTGCAGAGGCCAGGACAAAGCTGAGTGGTTTCCCTGGTGTCCCGCAGCCCTTGCTGGCCCCAGGGGCTGATGGCATTTGTGCTCCCTCAGGTTCATGTCCCCACAGCAACAGCATGGGGGTGCTGGCCCTGCTGTGTGCAATGCAAACAGGGGCTGCTGAGGCAGTGCTGCCGTGTCTGTGCCTGCATGGGTGGGGCACCTGTGTGAGCTGGGGGAGAGGCCAGGGCTGCAGAGAGGGGATGTTGTTGGCAGCTGCATGAGGACGCTCTGGGACGCTGCCCTGGGCTGTGCAGCGCACTGGGCATGGATCAGCCCCTGCTCTGCTGCTCCTTCCCATCTGGCCCAGGGCCCTTGCAGAGCCCCAGCCATGCTGTTTGCCCCCAGCCTGCCCACGGCCAGCCTGGGGCTGCTGACGGGGGTTTCTGTGCTGAGCATTGGCCTGGCCGTGTTCTTGAGAGAGCCTGGGCAAGGAGCCTGGAGCCCCCAGGGCCTGGCCTGAGGCGTCAGCGCTGCCCCAGCAGTGCCCATGGCCTGTCCCTGCTGCAGCCCCGGCACTGCCACCCCCAGGGCTGTGCCCGGCCCCGAGAGCACTCAGGCCCTGCAGCAACACCAGGGCCACCAGGGCAGCGGGGCAGGGCCACGGCAGCAGCACTGGCAACACCAAGTGCTGCTGCTGCTGCTGCTGCTGGGCACAGCTGCTGGGCCAGCACTGATCTGCCCCAGCTCTGCACACAGACATTGCTGCTGCAGCTCCAGAGAAGGCAACAAAAGGGCATCTCTGCAGAAAACTCTGCTGGGAGATCCTTTAGTTCCTTTAAAGCCACCAAGAGCGGAGCCCCTCATTGACACAGTCTGTAGCTGCAGGGAAAGTGGAGAGAAACAAAATGAGAAGTGGCACAAACACTGACATATATTTGTGGACAATATGAAAAAAAGTAAAACAACGAAAAGCCACCCCCAAAATGAAATCATCAAGACGTATCAAAGATGACTTTTATTACAAGAGATTTGGAGAAATTGAGCAGCAGTTTACGGTCCCTGAACGCATCCAGTCATCAGTCTCCACACTGCAGCCTTGAGCTCCTGGTTCCTCAGGCTGTAGATGAGGGGGTTGAGGGTTGGAGGCACCACCGAGTACAGAACTGAAAGGGCCAGATCCAAAGATGGGGAGAAAATGGAGGGGGGCTTCACGTAGGCAAATGAGGCAGTGATGAAGAACAGAGAGAGCACAGCCAGGTGAGGGAGGCAGGTGGAAAAGGCTTTGTGCCGTCCCTGCTCAGAGGGGATCCTCAGCACAGCCCTGAAGATCTGCACATAGGAGAAAACTATGAACACAAAACAGCCAAGTGCTAAACACACACTAACAGCAAGAAGCCCGAGTTCCCTGAGGTAGGAATTTGAGCAGGAGAGCTTGAGGATCTGTGGGATTTCACAGAAGAACTGGCCCAGGGCATTGCCATGGCACAGGGGTAGGGAAAATGTATTGGCCGTGTGCATGAGAGCATTGAGAAAGGCACTGGCCCAGGCAGCTGCTGCCATGTGGGCACAAGCTCTGCTGCCCAGGAGGGTCCCGTAGTGCAGGGGTTTGCAGATGGACACGTAGTGGTCGTAGCACATCACGGTCAGGAGGGAAAATTCTGCTGACATGAAGAACACAAAGAAAAAGAGATGAGCAGCACATCCAGAGCAGGAGATGTTGCTGGTGTCCCAGAGGGAATTGTGCATGGCTTTGGGGACAGTGGTGCAGATGGAGCCCAGGTCAGCGAGGGCCAGGTTGAGCAGGAAGAAGAACATGGGCGTGTGCAGGTGGTGGCCGCAGGCTACGGCGCTGATGATGAGGCCGTTGCCCAGGAGGGCAGCCAGGGAGATGCCCAGCAAGAGGCAGAAGTGCAGGAGCTGCAGCTGCCGCGTGTCTGCCAATGCCAGCAGGAGGAAGTGCCTGATGGAGCTGCTGTTGGACATTTGCTGTGCCTTGGCAAGGGGATCTGTAAGAAAAGTAATCATGGAATAGTTGGGTTTGGAGAGGACTTGAAATATCCCAGCACAGCCTGGGGGCACTTTCCCCCCACTGCCTGCCCAGGGCTCTGCTGCCTGGAGCTGTCCCTGCCAGCAGCTGCTTCCCTGTGCCCAGGGCTGGGCCCTGCCAGTGCTGCCAGAGCCCAGCCCAGCCCTGGGGACTCAGCTCTGCCCTGCGGAGCCCTCCCAGCTCAGGCACGGCCCAGGGGCAGCTCTGGCTCTGCAGGCTCTGATGGCAACGTCAGAGCAACCCTGAGGAGGCTGGAAAAGCAACACTGATGCTGGCTCTGAAGGGCCCTGTGCTGATCTCTGTCACTGCCTGGTTTAGTAACATCGGATAGATTTTTAGTTTTCTCAACCGGAACTGAGAGATGAATATCTGTGTGGAATTTCCCATCCAGGCAACACAGACCAGTAGATTAAAAAAGCAGATTTTTGCCATTTATGTAGCCCCTGCCTTATTGTGTTGCCTGTATAATCTACTTGGAAATGTTCTGCAGCTCAATGCCATGCTGGGAGCAGTCCTGAACAATGGAGCATCCTCCCCACACAAGGAGAACACTCCAAAGCCTCACCAGCTGTCTCCTGCTACCCAGATCTTGTCCCCCAGTGCTGGGAGCAGCTGCCAGGGCTGGCTGAGAGCTGTCCCTGGCAGGCAGCAGAGTCCCTGCCCCAGCACAGCACCCTGGGCTGCAGGACCCTGCTCTGCAGGACAGCCCTGGGCACCTCTGGCTGCTCTGCACAAGAGACAAGCAGAGAATGCACTCACAGGCTCTGCAGGCATTGGCATGTTCCAGCTTGAGGAGATGGCTCCAGGAGCTGCAGCTGCACTGTCCTGCAGCCAGAGGTTCCTGTGCCAAGGGCTGGCAGTGATTGTGCCCCAGGCACTTCTCAGCCCCTTCCCAGCCCTGACTGATTGAAGCTCTCTGTGCCTCTGTGCTGTGCCCGGGCTGGCTGCAGGCAGTGCCCCAGCCCTGCTGGGCTGGCACAAGAGCTGCTCATCCAGAGAAATGTGCTTTTGAAGCTCTTCTTGGTGAGCAGGAGCTGCCTCTGTGCCAGGAGCCCAGCCCAGCTCAGCAGCACAGACACAGCACAAGGACTTTAATCAGCCTCTGGGGCTTTGTGCTCAGGCCCTGAACATCAGTCCCTGAGAGGGAGCTGAAGAAACCTCTCCAGACCTCCACGTCAGAATCCCACTCCAAAGTTTCTTGGACTTTTAATGGGTCCCACTGAGGGACATGACTGAGCAAGTGTCCCCAGGCCCCAGGCAGAGCAGAGAACTGCAGGCAGGGATGACAGGTGGGGACAAAGAGAAGCCAAGTCTTGGTGCCCGGGGGCACAGCAGGGTCTGTGCCACCAAGGGCTGGGAGGAGACACCTTGTCCTGAGGCCCTGGGGCCTCCTGGCACAGCCCCAGCCAGGCTGGGCACTGTCAGCCCCTTGTGCTGCCCTCAGCATCCCCCCCTAGCCCACATCCCAGTGGCCTCAAGGATCTGCTGCAAGGAGTCCCTGGGGAGCCTTGCTCAGCAATGGCCCTGGGGGCTCCTTCATGCTCCCTGCAGGGACTGCAGCTTTTTCAAAGGGCTTTGGGTTTGGCTTTTGCCTTGGAGTCTCTGAGAGGTTTGTGCAATCCTGGCCTCCAATTATCTGCTGTAATTAGTCCCTGGAGAGGCTTTGTCAGTAACAACACTCAGTGGGCTCATTAATGCTTCAGGGTACTTCAATTTTTTAAGCTACTTGGTGCTTACCTTTTGCCACAGACTCTATGAGAAGGATTGTGCAGTCACAGCATCCAATTATCTGCTTTAACGAGTCCCTTGAGAGCCTCAATCACTAATGACAATCATTGAGGTCATTAATGCTTCAAGATACTTCAATTTTTTTAAGGTATTTGGTTTTTCCCTTTTGATACAGACTCTGGGAGAGGTTTGTCTTAATCATGGCCCCAATTATCTGCTTTAATGAGTCCCTTGAGGGCTTTGTACTGACACTCAGTGGGGCTCATTAATACTTTGAGATACTCAAGGCTTTTAAGGTACTCTGGATGTTCCTTTCCAGTCTGAGTCTTTGCGAGGTTTTTCTGCCATCCTGGCCTCCAATTCTCTCCTCCAAGGAGTCCATGAGGAGCCTGTGTTGACCTCAGTGGGGCCTAGTCTTGCTTTGAGACACTTTGGGGTTTTCTTCTGACTTTGACTCCTGGAAAGGTTTGTGCAATCTCCTCTCAGGCCCTGATGTTCCAGGGCTCAGCTACAAATGCACCCCGGGCCTCATTAGGATTAAGCAAGTCCTGACAAACCATGGCTCTGCCTTGATTTCCCTCTGCTCTGGAGCAGTTCATCAGGAAGATTTCCTTTTACAGTTATGGAAAAATATTTCAAAGAGCTTCTAAGAAATATGTATTCCTATCTTAAAGGGTGCCTTTATTGCTGTTCATATTATCAAAGAGCTGATTGCAGCATTCTGTGATTGATATTGATCCAGGGTCCCTCCTAAGGAGGTCTGGCCAGGTCAGTGAAGTTGTACCTTGGAGCTGACCCAGTGTGGACAACCTCGCCCCACATTCCCCTACCCCATGTGAAAAACAATCTTCACATTCAAAAATTTAAATGGTTTATTAAGACCTTATCAAAATACAACTGAAGCATCTTGATTTTCATATTTGTTCAGATACATCCAAAGGCTGAATAAAGAAAAGAATACAGTGCCAGGAGCAAAGGATTCAGTCACCATGTGCTCATTTACAAAATGCATGTTCTGTCTCTTACACCTCTAGCCCCTCCCAAAGTCTTGTCAATCGACTCCTTCTTCACTGTCCAGTGGTGGAGATCACTGTCTCACACCTTGATTGGAGGTCAGGTGCTGCCATAGGAACAAGCCAACCCTCCCAAATGCCCCAGCTACTGAGGCCATCCTGTGATAGCAATGCAAGGGGGAGAGGAAGGATAACTATACATCTACAAAACTTCTCTTAACATATATTTAATATTTGCCCCTTACCTGTGAGAGTCAACCATTGGATTATTCATCTATAACAAACCCCCCTTTTCTTTTTCTGTAAGTCATTATTCTTGAACAATTCAGTAAAAAATTTTCTCTCTCTCTTGAATGAGTCATACCAGCATCTGTTGATATGGGCAAGGACAGTGGGAACAGGAGAAAAAAAAATGTCAGGTTTTCCTTAGACACACTTATTTGGAATGGACAAAAGGGCATCCCAGAGGTCCAGTGTGGCTTTGACTCCCATCTACCGTGCCTATGTGGCTGCTACCCATAGTTGGTGCATCTTAGGGGTGAGTACAGAGGCCAACTTGGTCCTGCCCTCCAGTCCCTGTTGAATTAAAAGACAACTGAGGAATTACAGAGGTCTGGTCTGGCCTTTTGTCCCTACCTTACCATGCCTACGGGGTTGCTACCCACAGCAGGGCTATGGAGCCTTCTTGGTAGCAAAAAAAGGGGCCAACCTGGTCTTGCCCTCCTTCCTTTGTCTTATTTTCTTAAAGAAACTGTCCCATTACCTTTTACAGTCCCTTGTGTACTTCCCCTCAAGAGATGCTGGTAATTCTCACCCATGAAAACAGGAAGACAGTTCTCGAGCTGGCTGGTGGAAGCTTGACTCTACCTTTTGGGTGTCTCTGTGTTTTCCTCGTTGTCTCTCAGTCTCTGCTTGAGAGTCAATCTTGTTTCACCCAGCCTGGATGTTACAGTCCACTCTTTGGGTTCTTCTCCTGGGCCTTTGACTCTGTTGCCATGAGTCCATCCCCGCTCTGCAGCTCGCACGGCCGATTCAGTGCTGAGCAGTGCCTGAAAGGGACCTTCCCACTGAGGAGTTAGAGGCTGATCTCTCCATGGCTTAATCATCACCCAATCCCTGGGATTAATATTATGGATTCTGAAATCCAGGGTGGTAGTTTGAGGAATTGCCCCTTTATGTCTTAGCCCTCCTAAGGTTTGTGCTATAGACATCACTTATTTCTTGGCATTGGCTTCCCCTTCCTCATAGGTGGCAGCCTTCTGGGGTGAGGTCAGGAAGGGAAACCCAAACATCATTTCATAGGGTGACAGCCCCAGATCTGACTGGGGTTGGGTTCTAATTCTTAATAAGGCCAAAGGGAGACATTTTATCCATGACATTTGCATTTCAATCATTAGCTTAACTAGAGCTCTTTTCAGAGTTTCATTCATTCTCTCAACCTGACCAGAACTCTGTGGTTGCCATGGAGTGTGTAATTCCAATTTTACTGCCAGGGCCTGAACAACTTTCTGCAATATCTTTGATGTGAAATGAGTTCCCTGGTCTGAATCAATCCTGTTTGCCATGCCATATTGGGGTGTCCTGGTTTAGGGCAAATTTGGGAGAGAATCTCCAAAGGAGGGCCCCTCCAGAAAGCAAACCCACACAGCCCCTCCCCCCAGCCAGTTTGGGAAGAATTCCTCGGAGAGAAGTGGAAAGAACCTGTTTATTTAACAGGCACAGCACCCCCAGCACACAAAATGAACAATACCAAATAGCACCACTCTGAAAAAGATAGCAAATTCAGAAAGTCTCTCTTGGGGGTGGTCGCTCTGTTATCAGTCCCTCTGGTGCTGGGGCAGCTGCTGCAGGCCACAGGGTGCAAACGCTCGGTGTTCCCAGGTCCCAGTCCAGAGCAGGTTCAAGATGGTTCAAAAAGGAAAGGATTAACAGTCCAGGAAGAAATTTGGACTGTTTAGCTAAACTAGCTAATGAGCAGAAGCAAGAGCAAGCAGAAGTGAAGCAGAAGCAAGAGTGAGAGAGCAATGCAAAAAGCGAAGGCAAAAAGCAAAAGCAGCACTATGTACTGCCCGTCTCTGTGTCCCACCAGGCTGATAAGAAAGCCCAAACAAAACTTTCACTCTTCAGAGCCAGTCTCAAAGGCATAGAACATGATATCCAGCATAAACAGAACACATGAATGGGGATACAAGCATCATAACGTCACCCTAGGACATTCCACCCCTTATCCCCATATCATCAACATACTACCACACATCATGCAGTTATTCACACAGAATTTCCATCTGCTCCCCCCAAAATTACAAGCAATACCCATCATGCCCTCATCACATCCCCACACTGGACCACTGAATCCAGGCCCTATACTACAGAGCTGCAGGATTCCCCCCTTTCACCTTACTCACTCAAAGCTCCATCTATCACTTGCTCAGACCTTCGACACTTGCACATCTCCTTCTCCATCTTCCACTTGCCCAGACCTTCAACACTTACACATTTCCTTCTATCTCATGTCTGTATGGTTTAATGTACAGACAATGGCAGTAACATCCAATGAACAGGGATATTTGCATATCATTCTCACCCCACAATCAGATCTCCCTGAGGTACACATTGTGTTGTTTCATCTCTTTGCATTATCCACCATGTGCAACCTGGTCCCTGAGTAAAGACAACCCCACAAATGTGTTTGTCTGTACTCGAGGCAGAATTGATCCACACAGTCTTCCCTAACAAACCTCTGACATGCACCACTGGGACTTTATCTCCATCTGTTATATTCAGGAACTCAGACTGGGCAGGACCTGCTCGGTTGGTGGAACCTCGGGTGTTAACTAACCAGGTGGCCTTTGCTAAATGTTGCTCCCAATTTTTGAAAGATCCCCCACCCAAAGCTTTTAGCTGGGCTTTTTGTAGTCCATTGTACCTCTCCACTTTGCCTGCAGCTGGTGCATGGTAGGGGATATGGTACACCCACTCAATGCCATGTTCGCTAGCCCAGGTGTTGATAAGGCTGTTCTTGAAATGAGTCCCATTGTCTGACTCAATCCTCTCAGGGGTACCATGTCTCCACAGGATTTGCTTTTCCAGGGCCAGGATGGTGTTCCGGGCAGTAGCATGAGGCACAGGGTAGGTTTGCAACCATCCAGTGGTGGCTTCCACCATGGTCAGCACGTGGTGCTTGCCCTGGCGTGTCTGGGGCAGTGGGATGGAGTCAATCTGCCAGGCCTCCCCATACTTGTACTTGGACCCCCGCCCACCATACCATAGGGGCTTCACTCACTTGGCCTGCTTGATGGCAGCACACCTCTCACAGTCATGGATGACCTGAGAAATACTGTCCATGGTTAAATCCACCCCTTGGTCTCTTGCCCACTTAGAGGTGGCATCTCTGCCCTGATGGCCTGAGGCATCATGGGCCCATTAAGCTAGGAATAACTCTCCCTTGTGTTCCCAATCTAAGTCTATCTTCGACACCTCTATTTTTGCTACCTGATCTACCTTTTTGTTGTTTTGGTGTTCCTCATTAGCCTAACTCTTGGGGACATGAGCATCTACATGGTGGACCTTCACAGGTAGCCTCCCTACCCTGGTAGCAATGTCTTTCCACTCTTCAGCAGCCCAAATTGGTTTTCCTCTACGCTGCCAGTTGGACTCATTCCACCTCTCCAGCCATCCCCAAAGAGCATTGGCTACCATCCATGAATCAGTGTAGAGGTAGAGCTTCGACTACTTCTCTATTTCTACAATGTCCAGGGCCAGCTGAACGGCTTTGAGTTCAGCAAGTTGGCTTGATCCACCTTCTCCTTCAGTGGCCTCAGCGACCTGTTGTGTGGGGCTCCATATGGCTGCTTTCCACTTCCGGTTCATCCCTACGATGCGACAGGAACCGTCAGTGAAAAGAGCGTAGCGCGTTTCCTCTGGGGGCAGTTGGTTAAATGGAGGAGCCTCTTCAGCCCGTGTCACTGCTTCTTGTTCTTCATCTGTGACACCAAAATTCGCACCTTCGGGCCCATTTGTAATTACCTCCAAAATCCCAGGGCGATTCAGTTTACCTATATGGGTGCTGTGTCTGTCCCTCTGGGAGCCTCTCAGGAACCCTCGGCCAGTCCCGAGTCGGCAGACACCGGGGGCAGCCCCGACACGGCCGACAGCGGGGAGACACTTTCTGTGCCCCGAGGGTACTGAGGGCACCTGGGCTGGGCGCCTGTGCAGCACAAGTGACACCAGAGACATCGGTAGAAGAGAAAGGGCCGACTCTTAGCAGGGGTTAATCCAAGGTTTTATTCTAGGAGTCCCAAAGGAGCCCCTACACCTCAGGGCACTCCTGCCCACAGCCCCGGGAGATGTGCCAAGGTTACATTTAAAGGGAGGTGGAAACCCAAAGTAGATAACATTTTACTAACCAAGAAGTGACCCTAAGGGATGGGTACTGGGGGATGGACATTTAGGACAGCATATGGGGCAGGGCTTGGGGGGCTGACCCCTGGCCTCTGGCTCATCACTCAACATCCTGGACTGAAGCTTCTGGATGGAGGGGATGGGATGCTGAGGGATTGACAGAGAGCCAGGGTGGGGGTTTGGGGATGATCTCAGCAAGGGAAAGGGATTACACAGGTAAAGGCAGGGGGGTACCATCTGGGATGAACCACTTGGGAAAGATGCGGGTATTCAAAAACAAAACCACTACCAAATATTTCAAAGTATAAAAACACACTACAACACACCACCCAGATCTGGTGTTTGCTGTGCAAGTGCCCAGATCCGGAAATTTCCCAGGGCTGGCACAGCCCAAGTCCAGCAATTTGCTGGCACAGAAAGCCAAAATCCGGCAATTTCCTGATGCCAATACAGGCGCCCAGACCTGGTGTTTGCTGCCACTGCCAGTGCTCAGATCTGGATATTCCCTGTTCTGGCAGAGCCAAGTCCAGCAATTTTCTGGCAAAGAAAGCCAAAATCTGGCAATTCCCTGCTACCGTCATTGGCAATGCCAAGTTCCAGTGTTTTCTGGCACCACCAGTGCCCAGATGCGGGAATTTCCTGGTGCTGGCACAGCCCGAGTCGAGTAATTTTCTGGCAAAGAAAGCGAAAACCTTGCAAATACCTGGTGCTGGCCCCACCCAGATCTGGTGTTTGCTGGCACTGCCAGTGCTTAGATCCAGCAGTTTCCCAGTGGCAGCAAAGACCAAGTCCAGCAATTTGCTGGCACAGAAAGACAAAACCCGGCAATTTTCTGGTGATAGCACCGGCACCACCCAGATCTGCGGTTAGCTGGCACCGCCAGTGCCCAGATCTGGCAATTTCCCTGTGCCAGCACAGCCCAAATGCAGCAATTGTCTGGCAAAGAAAGCCAAAACCCGGCACCTCCCAGATCTGGTGTGTTGGAGTTGGTTTAAAAGAAGAGGGAGACCTTGGCTTAAGGCCATGGGAAAACCCTCTTTAGTCAGGGTCAGCAGGAGCTCCCGGCCATAATCCTCTTGTTCAGTTATGCAGATTGTTACTAGAAAGTTCTGAGTTCTCTTTGCTACCATTGGTTATTTTATACTGCAAAAATTGTAATATTCTTAATCCTTCCTTCCTCTTGGATCCTTCCTTCAGATCCCACCTTAACCCCTCCCCATAAATAAATGGATAAATATCCCTGCTAGACCCTGGACCCAGGCTTTTTTCTGCTTTGCTCTCTGTACTGTGCACGCCGTCCTGTTTGTTGTGTTTGCCTTCATTGAAGTTCTGTTTCCAGAGCACCAGATGAAAGCAATCTCTGTCTGTAAAGTGGCCAGAGCTGGTTCTCAGGGAAACCACTGGTCAATGGTCCAGACGAGGGCCAGAAGTTTTCACTGGTGTTTGCTGGGACTGCCAGTGCCCAGATATGGAAATTTCCTGATGCCCAGGAAATTTCACAGCCCAGGTCCAGCAATTTGGTTTTAGCTAGCTAAGGAAGAGAAGTTCCTTGGACTGTGACTTTCCTTTTTCTTGGAACTGTTTAAACCTGCTCTGGACTGAAAACCCAGAAAAACACTGGCAGCTCACACCTGTGGCCCACCGAGCTCTGGGACGCTGCATTCCAGCCCCAGAGGGACTTAGAAGAGACCGAGTGAGCCAACTACTACCCACAAAAAGGACTTTCTGAATTTGCCATCTCTTCAGCACTGTCAGAGGTTGCATTTAATATTATTCATTTTTCATGCTTGTGAATACTTTACTTGTTAAATAAACTGGGTTTTTTTCACTTTTCTCGAGGGAAGTCTTTTCCTGAACTAGTAGGGGGAGGGGCCGCTTGAACTTGCTTTCTAGACGGATCCCTTTTGGAGGTTTCCTCACCAAATTTGCCCTAAGCCAGCACAAACAGTCATCATGAAAATTTCACCAGTGGCATAATTTCCTGCTGGCAAATCTTGGGACAGAAGCTTGACCTTGTTCTCCATGAGACATTCTTGGGAAGAGAGACAGGAGAAGATTCCTGGAAAACTGAAACAGCTTTCCAGAAGGGAAATGAAAATAAATAAACAATCCAAGATCTTTTCCTCTATTTATTTCTATGCTCCCCTTTTCCATGTTGCACTACTTCTCCATTCCAGGAATTCCAGATGCACTTCACCTCTAAGATCGGTGACTCAGTGATTTTTAGACACTTGAAAATACCATGAGCCACACACAGTTTTCCTTCCCTGGTTTTACTGGAAGGCAAGACTGGAGATGTAAGTGCAGTGCTTGGGTCAGGTAGGAATCCTACAGCAAGGGAAGGTGGCCCGACAGTGTTTGACCCTCAGCCAGGCCAATGCAGAGCAGCAAGCGAGGGGATTGCTGTGCCAGTGTGCAGGAGTCAGGGCTCTGCACCTGGGCTCACCGCTGCAAAGTTCCCGTGTTTGGACAGACTCAGGGGCTGTGCCCGGGGCGCGCGGGGCTCGAACGTGGGGCTCGTGGGGCGAGCGGGGAACGGACACGGGGACGAACGGCCCCGGTGCTTCAGTTGCAGCGGCGGCAGCGGCGGCAGCAGCAGCAGCGGCAGCAACAGCGGCAGCAGAAAAACAGATATTTTAGAACACTCTTTCCTTCTTTCTCTTTCTCTTTTTCTTTCTCTCCCTTTCCCTCGGTCGGGCACCCTTCTCTCGGGGTCCCTCGCCCGGCGTCCCTCTCCTCTCCCCGCCTCCCTCTCCCCTGCCGGGCCGGGCCATGCCCCCGGCCCGCCCCCGGCCCCGGGCGGGGCTGCCCCGTGCCCGGCCCCGGCCGTCCCGCCGCGCTCTCGCCTCCGCCCGGCTCTGGCCGTACTGGCGGTGGCGCTGCTGGGCGGGCGTCAGTGCCTGGTGCGGGGGCGGCATCGCCGCCCTTCGGCTCCGCCTGGCCCGAGCCCGGGCCCGGACCCGAGGCAGGCTCCAGTCCGGGCCCCGGCTCCGGCCCCGGCCCCAGCCCCGGCTCCTCCCGGGGCCCGCAGAGGACACAGGCGGCGCGGCCGCTCCCGCCGCCTCCGCTGGGGCTTCCCCGGCCCGAGCTCCGCCGGTCGGCAGCGCGGCCGCCGGCCCCGAGCCTCCCGTGCCGCGTTCCAAAGAGCGAACGCCTGGGCATGGCCGGCCCGGGGCGGCTGAGGGGCGCTCAGGGGCCGTTGCTGGCCCCGGGCCGAGCGCTGACAGCCGCGTCCCGCCCGCAGGGAAGGCGCAGGAGGCCCTGCAGGAGCCGCACCGGCTGGGTTCGCTGCTGGGCCGAGCTCCAGTCACAGACATGGGGCACAGAGCCCCGAGAGTGCGCAAGGTGGTCTGGCTGGACGAGGAGGAGGAGGAAGGCGGCCCTGGAGCTGGCCCAGCACAGGAGACCAATGCGGCGGTGCCGTTCCATCCACCGCAGGAGGGTGAGTTGCAGAGCTGCGCTGCAGGGCTGGAGCCTGCAGCCAACTTGGCCCCATCCCATCCCATCCCCTCCCATCCCATCCCATCCCATTCCATCCCATTCCATCCCGTCCCCTGGGGAAATGCCCATGGATAGGACAGAAGAGGGGCCGGGCAGACACTCGGCAGTGGCCGTGCTCCATCCCCCTGGAGCATCCCGGGGCTCTCCCTGCCTCAGCAGCGCAGGGCTGGGCTCTGTTCTCCGGCCACTCCCGCAGCCCCTCAGCTCTGGCTGCGCTCGCTCTTTGCCAGATGCAGCCGTGGAGCGCACACAAGAGCAGGAATCCAGCCGTGGCCGCTTCCGCAGCACAGCACAGGTACCTGCAGCCACCCCCAGCTGGGCTGGGCCTGCTGTCCCTGCTCAGCCCAGCACCGTGTGTGCAGCACTCCATGCAACATCCCTGGCTTCCTGCCCTTCTCCTACAGCTCGTTTGCGACTTCATCCAGAGCATCCGGCGGGAAGAGACCAGCACCATGGGCACTGGGCTCAGAGCTCAGTCCGAGCTCCTCAATCATGAGACCAGTGCTGCCCTGCTGGATTTGCTCCTGGAGAAGGGTGCTGCCAGGCCAGAACAAGTGAGCAGCCTGGGGCCAGGCTTCAATTCCCCCATGAGTCCCGTGGCTTCCCCAGCCAGGCCTGCTGGTCCCTGGGAGCCTTTGAGGCCATGGCAGTGCGCTGGCAAGAGAAGCATTCTCTGGGGACCCTGGGGACATTGCTCCCTCTGGCAGCTTTCCAAGTCTCCCCGTGCCTTCTCCAGGTGCCCACCATGGTGAGGTACATTCACCGATGGCTCCTGGCCAATAATTCTGCCGAGCACAGGCTGGACGAGGCCCTGCTGACTCTCACCAAAGCACACCCGGGTGATGCAGTCGTGACGCTGCTGCGTGTGGCCCCGTCCTGTGACAGGTATGGGGCCCACCTGCCCAGAGGGCTCAGGCCTCCCCAGCCCATCACCCTGTACTGCCTGGCCCAGGTGTCTGACCAACAGAGAGTTCCAGGGCCCTCTGGCTGCTGCCTTTCCCAGCCCTGGCACGTCAGCCCCCGAGCCTGCTGCCATGCTCCCTTGCCACCCCTCAGGGCTCTGTCCCCACAGGGCTGGGCTGCCTGGCTGCTGCTGGCGAGGGCCAGTGGGCAGAGGCAGAGCCGGCCATCAGCCCGGGCCCCTAGGGATGCCCAGGCCATGGTGCCGTGTCTGAGACCCCCCTGAGACAGAGCTCTAACCCCACAGAGCTGCCATCACCATGTGGAAGACCATCATGTGCTCGCTCAGGACTGCGGAGCCAGTGAAGCTGATACTCCTGGATGTGCTGGGGAGCTGGCCCAAGCACAACACATGCACCTCCGATGGGGACAAAACGGGTGTCTTTGGCCTGGCTGTGAGTTTCTGCAAGTGGCCTTTGCTGGCCCCAAGGCCGCCTCTCCAGCAGCTCTCCATCCTCCTTCCCCCACTGCATCTCCCTGCCTCAGGCACTGGCCTGAAACCCGGCCCAGGGGCAGCTCCAGGCCCACCAGACCCCGTGCTCCCCCTGCCAAGGTCTCTCTGGGCCTCTCCCTGCCAAGCTTGGGCCCTGCCACACGGACACCTCGGCACTGAGCACTGTCTCAGGGAGCTTTGTCCTTTGCAGGCAACCGTGGTGATGTGGAAGATCCTCCAGGAGCCCCGTGTCCCACATATGGTGACGGCCTATTTCCCCCGCCTATTTGTGCATCTGCTCTCCCAAGTCTTCTTTAGCACTCTGGATATGCCAGAGGAGGTCGATACCTTCTGGAAGGGATGCCAGGAAGAGCATGGCCTTGCCACCAGCCCCAACAGGTGCTCCATCCCACTCCTCTTGTCCCTGCCATGTCCCTGGGCAGGAGCCAGTGCTGCCAGTGTGACCTGGCCTTTGCTGTGCACGCAGGTTTGCAGTGCGGACCCTGAAGTCCCTGCTCTGCCGCATGCAGCGCGAGGATGTGGTGGTGGCAATGGAACGCAATTGTGGCTGGGACACGCTGCTGTGTGCTGACACCCACCACTATGCTGTGGGTCTGCTGGCCAGGTGAGAGCCCCTTCTCCCCACTGCCTCTGACATTTGTGCTCTGTGCCCAGGGAGCTCCACACAGTCCCCAAGGTCGTGGGCCAGAGGGCCTTGTCACCGAGGGATGGCCAAGCAGACTGGAAAAGGCTGGCAGAGGAGCGTGCCCACCAGGAGCTGCCTCCCAAACGGGGCCCCTTGCAGGATGCTGGGGAAAGAGCAGAGCTCTGTGAGTCAGTCCTGGCAGAGGTTTGTCCCCCTGGCCCACAGTCTTGTCTCCTTTTTCTCCTGCCAGGGAGATGTGCTGTGTCTCCATCCCCTTGCGGTCCCGCATCGCTCGCTATCTGCTCCGGCTGCTCAGCACACAGGAGCCACGCTGGGAGCTGCCCGCCCTGGCATTCCTTGTGGAGGTGAGCCTGAAGGCCAGCGCTGCCTGGCTGAGCTGCCTGCCAGCTCTCTGCCCTCTCACAGCCACAGCTGCCTGGGACGGTGCCCGCGCCCTGTGCTGCTGCCTGGGCCCAAGCCTGTGGGGCTCCAGGCTCCTGCCGGCCGTCTCCCCTGTCACTGCCCTGTGCCATCCAGGTCTTCGAGTGCCTGGACTTGAGTCAACGTGGTGCTAACAGAGTCCTGGAAATCTTGTCGAGGCAGCTGCGGAGCGAGAGCAGGGAGAAGCGTCGCCTGGCCCTCAGGGCCCTTCTCAAGCTCATGGAGGAGCCCTCAATGGTGAGAAGGGGGCAGCAGCTGAGGCTGAGCTGGGGAATGCAGTCGTTTGGGCTTGGCTGGGCTTTGGGTGTTGGAGCAGCTGCTCCCAGCTCTCCTGCCTCCCAGTTCAGCTGCCCAAGTGCTTCAGGACAGGCCTTTGGCCTCTGGGCCCTGCAGCAGCAGGATGGCGTTTCTCAAACTTGTATTCTGCACAGACCGAAAAAATGTGGAGCCTGACTGAAAGTCTTGTGGAGCCTCTGTGGGATGTGGATGGAGAGATAGTTAGCATGACAGTCGTGCTACTCAGCTTTATCATCTTGGACAATGACATGCTGATGCCCAGCCCCGTCACACTGCAGCTGCTTGAGGCGCTCCTGCCACTCTTTGAGCACGTAAGGCTCACTGCTCCCAGCCACAGCCACTGGCTGCTGCCCGGACACTTTGTGCCCTGTGGATTTGCAGGCCTGTGCTAAGCTGAGCCCCGTGCAGCCAATGCTGAGGTCTTTTTCTCTTCCTTTCATACAGGACAATAGCCAGGTGCAGCTGCTCTCCATACTGCTTTTCCGAACATTGGTGACTCTTCCACAGGAAAAGGAAAAAAAGGCCCTGAACACACCCCTGTGCCAGAGCCTGCTGCCACTCTTCTTCCACTGCCATGATGAGAATCAGTGTGTGGCACAGGTGAAGACTTGTGGGCTGCTGCTGTCCCCCTGGCAGGGGGCTCGGCTGCCTCCTGCCCTGGCACCTGCTGGGCTGCAGCCTCCTCCAGGCCTTGGCCCAGGGACGCAGGTCCTGCGCCCTGGGCTATGAGGCCATCTCCGTGTCTCTACTGCTCTCCAGGCTTCTCAGAAAATGCTGATTTGTGTGGCCAAGTTCCTGAAAAGGATGGATCTTGAAAAACTGGTGAAGAGCCAGAAGCTGTGGAAGTTCGCTGAGTTCCTGGTAAGGAGGGCCTGCAAGCCCCAGCCTCAGGCTGGAGAAGGCCCCTGAGGGCAGTGCTCAGTGTGCGGGGCTGGCAGCTGTGCCCCTGCCCGCTGCTGCAGCCAGAAGCCGCGCGGGCTCTGCTCCAGGCTCCTGTGGGCCTGAGCTGGGTGCCCATGGAGCCCGGCCCGGCGGGGCTGCGGGCCGGCACTGCGGCTCCCCGGGCAGCAGCCGGCCCTCTGCCCCCTGCCCTCGGGGGCCCTTGGCCAGCGGCTGCTGGCCGCGCCTCAGGGCTGTGCGGGCAGGGGAGGCCGGGGCTGGGTGCAGGCAGCGCCCAGCCCCGGGGCTGAGCCTGCGCCAACCCTTCCCTCCTGCCGCTCTCTGCAGCTGGCAGAGGACAGGAGCCGAGCGGCCGAGCACCTGCGCCGGGCCCTGCGCTACCTGCAGAGCCCACAGGAGCCCCTGCGAGAGGCGGCCATCAGGTTCACGGGTGAGCCACGAGCCCGGATTCCCTCCCTGGCCCGGCCCGCCGCAGCTCGGCCCCGGCCCCGCCTGCTGCCCCGGCAGCGCCGGCCGGGCCCGGGGCCGTGGAGCCCCGCCTGGGCTGGGCATTGCTGCTGCCGCCCTCTGGCAGCCGTGCCCTGGGGCGGCAGCGTGCGCCAAGGGCCGGGCTGAGCCCTGCCGGGCCAGCAGCCCGTGTGGCCACAGCGCCGGCAGCGCCGCCGGCAGGGAGCTGTGCCGCTGGGGCCGTGACAGGCTCTGTGTTCACAGGCATGGCCGGGCGGCGCCTGAGGGGGCAGCAGCGAGAGCTGCAGCTGATCTGCACTGGTGAGTGAGGGCAGCGGGCTGGCAGCGGGGGCTGCCGGGGGGAGAGCTGCAAGCCCTGCCCCGGCTGCGGAGGGCTCTGCTCCCGTGGCCAGAGCACACGGAGATTTCAGGGCCACGTAGGCCATTGGAGGCCAGCAGCTTCGGGCTGATCCCCTTGCTCCCTGCTCCCTCCTGGCCATGGCCAGAGCCGGCTGGGATGGCCCTAGCATGGGGCTCTCCTTGGCTCCCGGCAGAGCCGGCATCTGCCCATGGCTCTGTTCCTCTCTCTTGCAGCCCTGGAACGCCTGACGGAGGACGTGAGCAGTGCCGTGTCACAGCTGGCACTTGAAACACTGCATGTCCTCCAGGCAATAGAGCGTGGGCGATATTCCATCTTCCAGAGGCTGCACGACCAGCTGCACAGGGCATGGATCACTCGGCCTCGTCTGTCACGGCTCGGCTGCCTGCACTGCTGGAGCTCTGAGGACAGTTGATCCGGGAGGCTCTCTTTGCTGGGGCAGCCTGAGCCAGTGGGGATTTTTACTTTTCTTTAAGATTTTTCTTTTCTTCCATTCTATTTTTTACCCTATGTAAATATATACCATGTTATAATATACACACTCTCAGGAGATTTTCTTTGCTGCCCAGGGTCCGTAGGGCATAGGGAAAGTGGAGAAAAGCGTGCTTCTACTTAGCATGCTGCCCATGCATGCAGTGCTGCAGGGAAAATGGCCAGAAGCCCCTTGGCCTGTGGTGGTTCTGCTGAAGCCTTTGTGCTGCCCACAGAGCGGCCGGGCAGGGGCCGGAGCTGTGGGGATCCCTGCCAGAGCGGTGCCTGGAGATGGCCACAAGCCCTGTGCCAGGCAGGAAGCGCCATCCGTGCCCTCCTGCCCGTGTGCTGCTGCCTGCCTTGCTGAGGGCTCCCAGGTGCCTCTGGCTGGGGCTCCTCTGGAGCTGCTGTGGGGCTGCGGCGCTGCTGCCGGGCAGCTTGGCCGGGCTGGGGCAGGGCCTGAGGGGCTGGGGCGCTGGCAAGCCCTGAGCAATGGGGCTGTCAGAGGCCACAAGCAGCCCCTGGCAGCCGCCTTGTTCCTGCCAGAGGTGACTTGCAAGAGGGATCCTGGGCACTGTGGAACCAACAGCATCGGTGTTGTTGGAAACCCAAATGCAGGGAAATCTCAGACCTTTGGACTTGTCAGCAAAGCTTAGAATTAAACCCAGGATTTGATCTGAGACCTTGGAAAGGGCTTCCAAACTTAGGTGCTAGAAGCGAGAATGCATATTTCTGGTTTCTAGCAGAGACACGGGGAGGAAAATTGAAGTGGAGGAAAGTTTAGAGTTTTAGAGTTCAAGATGTAGAAAAAGTAAAAGTAGTTACAACGGTAAACAAGAAGTTTAGGATGCAGTGCTGTAGGTTTGTGTGTCATAACATGATTGGCTAAGGAAGCTTCCACTGTAGCATAAATCCATAAGAGGAAAGATTGAAGGATTGGAGGTGTCTTCTTGGCCAAGAAATCCTTCAAAGCTCTTGTAACTACAAGCCTTGTGGCCTTGTGAGCCATGCGGTGCAGATGGGAGGCAAACTCACCCTTCCTGTCTATGTAGAAGAGAAGAAAAAGCAATGGCATCATCTGAAAAACTCAGAGCTCCGCTCTCTAGCTCATTCCAAACTCCTTCAACTCCCCCAAAGTGGGATTTAGCTCCAAACAGATGACAAGGACACTTAGTGCTGGCTCTTTGACTCCAGAGCAGCTGCTTTAGGATCTTTCACATAAGCCTGTGTAGTTATGTGCCAGAAATGTATCATTTGAAGAAACTTTCCCAACTGACTTGCATGGAGGTTTGTTTGAAGGGTGTTTGAGGAGAAAGGCTCCCAGCAGAGGTCAGGGCTTTGGCTGAGCTGTGTCCCCTGCTGATTGTGAAGTGTGCCAAAGCTGCAGGGCTTTCTGGGCTAAAACTATCAACAAGTCACTTGGACTTGCTCTTTTTGGCCTCTAAAAGCTGGACCCAATTTTGGGGCAAATTTGGAGACCTCATCTATGGGTGATGGAGCACCTAGGATTTTCCCAATTGTTGGGAATGGTTCTCCAGGTCCCTGGAGTATCCAGGGCCCTGGTAAGTTGCAGCTCCACACATGCCTTGGCAATCAAAAGCAAAGGAACCCAGACCTTTTTGTGCTGCCTGTGTCACTGCACCGGGGCCATGGGATGGGCACACGCAGCCCTTGTGCTGGAGCTGAGCTGCTCTGCCCAGCACTGGTGGCCGCCATCCAAGCTGGTTTTGCTTGTGCTGGTTCCCTGACAGCTGGGGCCCTGGGCAGAGCCCTGAGAGCCTGGTCTCCCCCCAGGGAAGGAGCAGGAGCCCCTGGAGAAGCTGTACTGGGTGGGGCTGCTGCTGCTGCTGCTGCTGCTGCTGCTGCTGCTGCTGCTGCTGCTGCTGCTGCTGCTGCTGCTGCTGCTGGAGACAGCCAGGATGACATCAAGGATGACAAGCTCTTCCTCACCCTGGCCACTGTAGGCTGAAGGTAATGGACTTTGATTCTGGCACCTTCTTCAAAGCCAAACTCCACAGGGAATTTGCAGATGAGTCCCCAGCTGGGGAAATTCTGCCAGATTTGGGCATGGCCCAGCCTGGCTGGGAAGCGAAGGTTCCCCCTTTGCTGGGGCAGATGCAACTCATCCTTCAGTCGCTGCCCAGCTGCTTTTTGGCAGGGCTGGGGGAATGGGCTGGGCTGGGTACAAAATGGGAGTGGGCTCCTGGCCCTGCCAACAGCCCCCAGCACCCACCGTGCCCCGGGCTGGGGCTGGGGCTGGGGCTGGGGCTGGGGCAGCCCGACACAAACAAAGCCCCGTGGTGGGAGCAGAGGTGGGACTTCAGAACCTGTGCAGGGGCTGCTTTGCTGTGCAGGCAAGGAAGGGCTGGCCTACTGCACTGCCCTCGTTTGCTTTGGGATCACGGTGATTTTGGGGGGCAGTGCAGGGGGGAAGAGAGAAAGTGTGGGCTTCCCTCAGCCATGGCTGGGTTTTTCCCTACCATGTAGGAGTTGGGCCTCCCTCAAGGCCCTGACAAAGATAAGAGTTTTTCCCATTTTTCTTGTTTTCCCTTTTTGCATCTAATCTCTTTTCAAGAATGTGTTGTTTGTTTTTCCAGAGGAAGCATTCTAGGTGGTCCAGTGTGGATGGGGAAGTGCTTGGGAGCAGCTGTGGTGTGGATGGGCGGTGGCCTTGGAGAAGGCTGAGGCCATGGTTTGGGAGCAGCTTTTCTTGCAGCCGTGGCTGGCGTGAGGTGGGTCCCTGTGTGCTTGGCAGGGTGGGATCAGAGCTTTTGGGAGATGGCAGCGAGCACAGGAGCATCCTGCTCTGGGCAGCTGCTGAGGGCTGGATGTGCCGTGGCTGGCTGCAGGCTGGGCACATGTCCTGCCCTCCTGCTCTGCTGCCAAAGGCAGCAGGGATGGGCAGCTCTGGGCACAGCTCTGGGCACAGCCAGCACGGCCTGGGCCCCGCAGGCCTTGGCACAAGGGCACAGGAGCCCTCAGCTGACGGGCGGTTTCTGCTTTCTCTCCTTGCAGCCGGGCTCTGCGGCTGCTGAGGCTGCTCTGGGCTCTGCCAGGGCTCTGCTGGGCTCAGCCCTGGGCCCAGCTGGGCTGGCTCTGCCCTCACATTGCTCTGACAGCTCTGCATCAGACGAGCCCGTTGCAAGCACAGCGCCTGAGCTTTCTGCTTTGGCAGGTGAGTGAGACTCTGCTGCAGGCCCAGAGATTGCAGCTGGGGACACACATCCAATTGGCAAGAGCCCAAAGTCTCCACAGTCCCAGCTGAACGCCTGGATCTGTACAGGCTGTTTTGTCTGTCCCATTCTTCCTTCTTGATTGGCTGGAATTGTGCAGTTGCACTTTCTTCCTCCTCTAGCAGTGCCACGAGTGGGCCAAAGCTGGCGAGTGGGCCATGCTCCTGAGGCAGTGCAGTCTGGAGCTGGTGGATGAAGAATTGCCCTTCTGCACTGCCAAACCAGAGCAAAAAGCTGTCAGTGGGACTTGGTGCCTTTAAGAAACCCCTGAAAGTTTCAAAGGGAATGTGCAGCTCATTTCCAGGCTGAGAAGGAAGGGCATCTTCTAAAGGATTTGGGGTTTGACAGAGTTTCCATTCCCAGTCCTGCTTGGAGCTGGAAGGGCACAAAGCAATTTCTCATTGCTTCACCCACAATTTAACAATGTTGGAAACAACCTCAAAAACTTTACAAAAAAGGGTGCTGAAGTCAGCAAGATGTATCCATGGCATCAGCACATTTCCAGAGTAAATAACTGAGTTCTCTTTTTCAAAAGATCATTTACCTCTTAATGCAAAGAATATAACATTGCATTTATGTTTTGTTTTTTTCACTAACATTATGTTATGTTTTTTCACTAACACTTGGATTTTATTCTTATCTTTTACAATTTACCTATTTTTTTTCCTTTTTCCTTTTTTTTCCTTTAAATAGAAAACATGTCCTATCGAAGGAATGTCCCTTGCTCCTGGTTCCTGTGCAGAGCAGCTCCCTCCCTGCTGGCTGAGCTGCTCAGGCAGAGCCCGGCAGCTCCTGGCCCTGCAGGGCTGAGGCTTTTCCCCATTGCTGGGCACAGACTGATGGAGCAGCACTGCTGAACACGGGCACACAGAGGGACCAGCAGCAGCTGCCTTTGCCCACCTGAGGCTCCAAGGCCCAAACTCTGAGCAGCCAGGGCTGGAAGAGACTGGCAGGATCTGATCCCTGACTCTGGGCCAGGGCTGCACAAATGACCCCACAGCAGCAGCAGCAGCAGCACCAGCAGCAGCAGCAGCAGCAGCAGATGGAGCTGACTTTCAGCACAGCCCCTGCCCCTGTTCCCTCCCGTGTGCAGCGGTGTCACAGCAGCCTGAGGCACCTGGGAGCCCCCAGTGCCAGCAGGGACTTGAGATGGCAGCCCTGGGCTCCTGGAGGCTGTGCAAGGAACGGAGCTGGGCACTCCCTGTCCATGGGGAGCTTGCAGATGGAAAAGGCTGCTGTGCCCAGGCAGCTCCAAGGGCACAGAAAGGAGGCTCTGGAGCACTGGATCTGTGCCAGTGCCACAGTCCTGGGCAGCAGCCAGCCAGCCCTGGGGGAACAGAGGGCACAGCAGGAGGGACAGAAGCAGGCAAGGGCAGAGACTGGAGAGAGCCAGAGCCAGGAGCAGGAACAGCTGCTCCATTGCACTCTTGGAGAAAGCTCTTGGCTGGTTCAGAGCGCTGAAAGGCGTGAAGGGCAGAGAGGAGGCCACAGCAAACAATGCTCCTGTTTGCACAGCCTCCCCTCTCTGTGTCCCAGAAGGAATTGCATGGACTGTGCTCTTCTCTCCGAGTCGTCTCGTTCAGCATGAGCAGCTCAGCACCAGGAGCTGAAGGAGCTGAAGCCTCAGGCCACAGGAGCTGGGCAAGAGGAGACTTTCTGAGCAAATGAATGCTGCTAACATGGACCCAGCTGAATGCAGTGGATAGAATCATGGAATCACAGAATCCTTTCTGTTGGAAAAGCCCTCTGAGCTCCCCCAGTGCAGCCACTCAGCCAGCAGTGCCAAGCCCAGCACTAAACCACGTCCCTGAAGTGCCAAGGCCTGGACAGCAGCCCTGAGTGAGGCCTGAACAGCAGGCCCTGAGCCAAAGGTGGCCTCTGGATGAACCTTCCAACCAAAGGTTATCTTTGTATCTGCTCCCTGATGAAATGTGCATGGTCATTAGCACTGTGATAGATGTAGCCACTCATTAGTGAAACATGTATTGACCTTTGTGTATTTAGAAGCCAGACCAGGACATGAAATCTGACATCTGGCCTTGTTTGGGGCTGAATGGTCAAAGTCACCTCCCTTGGTCCCTCCTGGGGCCCTGACCAGGCTTTGGGAGGGACCCAAGAGGAGGATGAAACCAGATGTTGGCACACTAGCAGTGCTGTCAGTTTGTCCATTCAGCACTGTCAGAGCTGGGCCCTCTCCCAGCGGGGTTGGAGCCTCAGCTGTGGCTGGAGGCACCTGCAGGAATTGCCAGTGCCCAGGAGTGGCTCTGCAGCCCTTGGCTGTGACAGCTTCCCCAGCTGCTGTGTGGGTCTGGGGGATGGTAAAGGCTGAGGGTAACTGGGGCTGGATCTTTCTCAATCACTGCAGGCAATCTTTGGTGGGGATGGTTGGGTGCATTGCTGAGCTGCTCCTGTTGTGATTCTTTGCTGCTTTGAGCTGCAGGAAATGACACTGATTCCTTCAGTTGGTGTCTGTGTCTTTGGTGATGACCCTGCCCACTGGTAAAACAAAACTGGCCCAGTCTGGCCAGATCCCAACAAAATGTCACTTGTTCAGTGTAACTGTGAGGAATCAATGCCATCAGAAATTCCCAGATGGGAAGCCCTTCCCTGGAGTTCCCTGGCTCTGGAGTGGGCTGAGGTCAGAACCCCGTAGGAGCAGTGGGGCAGTCGGGTAAAAGAGGCTGAACCCCTGGATGGCTTCAAATGCATCCAAAAATTGCACATGGAAAAGGAAAAGAACTTGTGGGTGTGGGAAGATGAGGGTGAATTTTGTTAACAACACATTGGAAACAGCACCAACAGAAGGAAAAACTGTTGTTGTAACACTCCCACATGGAGTGACAGAAGGTTTTAATCTTGAGCTCAGGTTCATTTGGACAAGTGAAATAATAATAATAATAATAATAATAATAATAATAATAATAATAATAATAATAATAATAATGTTGTTGTTGTAATACTTATATGTAGTATAACACAATAATTTATATTTTTATCTATGTATTTAAAAATTGATAATGTGAAATAATGCTGACAATACTAATTTGTCAGCTTTGTCTGCTCACTCTGACACTAAATACTCTACAGAAAAGGACTGGCCAGGACCCAAATGTCAGTAGTAAACTTTGTGAACTCTATACAAGGAATAAATGAGGAAGGGATGAAATTGGCTGTTTTTACAGGATTTGCTGATACTGTGATGCAGAGTGCTTTGTCTGTTAATGTGAAAAATGCAGTGATTAAGACTGCTGGGTTTTTCATATCCCAGACAATCCACAAGCTGCAGGATTGGTTGAATGGGTGAAGGGGTTGTTAAAAGAGCAGTTGAAAAAATGAGGAGATGGGAACCTGTCCCCATGGAGAACCCATCTCCCAGATGTGCTCCATGCCCTTAACAATGGCCCAGTGGGGAAATGGAAACCCCTGGCTGTGCATGGCTGCACCCAATTTACATTAATGAACTAAATCAATTATTAGAAGAAGTAAGAAGTGATGCTGTTAAAATATCCAACAGCACATCCTGCGAGCTCCAACAAACACAAATGGGGCTCTGCAGAACTGCACGGCCTTGGATTATCTGCTTGCTGGCCAGGGAGGATCCTGGGCTATACCAGGACAGGAATGTTGCAGGAATGTCTGTCAGGGCTGGGTTTGAGGTCCAACAATCAGGAATCACCTCAATAGAAAGATCAGGAGAAGAGAGGCAGAAAGAAGAAAATTCCTCATAGTGGGATTGGCTCCCAAATTGGAGGCTGCTGTGAAATGCATTCGTGGCAGTCACTGCAATCATTGCATTGTGAGCACTTGGTGTGTTATGATTCCATGTTGGAGTTATTGTGACACCTTGTGCTGGAAATGGAGTATTTGGACTTGTCTAAAAAGAGACACAGTCTCAAGGAAAGAACGGGCATTTGATAAAGAACAGAGAATAGCAACTAATTAGGCATGTTTTAAAAGGAATTAAAATTATAGCTCTGAGTAATGAACTTGAGCAGCACTTAATTGAAGAACAAGAGCTGATGCCTTTGTGCCTAATACCTAAATTTAAACTGTGTTATTGAAATTGTTCTGAAGGTTGCAGTTCATCTGTAGGTCAAAGCACTGATTGAAGCACTGAGGCCTCACCAGGCCCTGAGTGAGGCCTGAACAACAGGCCCTGAGGCAAAGCTGAGCTCCAGATGAACCTCTCAACCAAAGGTAATATTTGTATCCACTCATCAATGAATCATTATTAGCAATATGATCTCTGTATGTGTTCATTGGTGAAATATGGATTTACGTTCCTGTATTTAGAAATCAGGCCAGATCCCATCTGGCTTTGTTTGAGGCTGTGGGATCAAAGTCACCTCCCTTGGTTCCTCCTTGAGCCCTGGCCAGGCTTTGGGAGAAGCCAATCAGGAGAATGAAACCAGATGTTCCCATACCAGCAGTGGTGTCAGCTTGTTTGTTTAACAGTGTAAAAGCTGGGCCCTCTCACAGTGAGGTTGGAGCCTCATTGTCTGCAAAGGTGGGTGCACCTGCAGGAATTCCCAGTGTCCAGGAGTGGCTCTCCAGTCCTTGGCTGTGAAAGGGTTAAAAGCACTGTGCCCAGGCATACCTGGGCAAGAATAAGAGACACTGCACCCAATATGGAAGATTGCAAAAATTCAGCCACAAGCTCAAGACACAGGATGAATGTTGGCAAGAAACAGGGAACAAAATTGGCAGAAATGAAAGGCAGAGCTTGCTAAAACCAGTGAGGAAATTGCTGAAACAGCCAACAAGAGACTGTGCATGCCTAGAGGAGAAAGGTGCAAAGGGCACGGCGATGAAGACGTCCAGCCTTCATCAGGAGACCCCCGAGGAAGACGCGGAGCCTTCCTCAGTGCCAGCACCAGTGCGCGCTGCGCCTGCGCCTGGCGCATGCTAATGATGGTAATGAGTGCTGAGAGATCGTTTGCATAACCACACCTTTTCTAAGGAAAACCATGAATGTGCATAGAGTGTAACCATCCATTGTAATCTCTGTGTGCTGTGTGCTGTCAGGAGGAGATATCCCCGCACACCTGGCGCTGAATAAAGCAAATTCCCCTCCCTGGGCCTTGTCTGGGAAGTGTCTCTGGGCCCCATTTGGGGCCATCCACGTCCATGGGGTTCTGTCAAGTTCCAGTGGAACCTTGGTGCCACGTTGTTCCCCAGCCTCACAGTGCTCTCCTGCTGCCATGAGGTCCCTCCCTCTGTGACACCCTGCAGCCCTGGCTCCATCAGGGTCTCTGGGGTTCCTTGGTGCACGCCTTTCTCCCATCTGAGCCTTGCTCCCATGGGTTCCATGGACTGACAGTGGCCCTCTGCATTCCATGGGCCCAGCTAGATCACAGCAGAGCCTGGCTTTCATCAGGTTCTGATACCTGTTCTGCCAGCTGACGGGCTGATTTAAAGAACACAGAAACCAATGGGAAGAATGGTCTTATTTTACTGTGAGTGTTAAGGCAACACAAAATTAAAATTATACATTCAATACAACTACATGCTTGGCTTTAGCAACAAGCAAAAAGAAGCAAGGTAATGCACCTAATCATTATTATAGGAGAGAAAGGATAGGGACTGAGAAAGACACATCCCCAATTGCCTAAACACTTTACCATCATCCAGAGTCTACAGTCGCTGGGGAGCCCCATTTCACAGCGAGGACCTGGAGAACTCTTGCAAGCACTTGGGAAAATCCCACGTGGTGCATCCACCCATAGGTGAGGTCTCCAAATTTGCTCCAAAAGTGGGTCCAGGTTTTTAGGCCTAAATCAACAAGTCAAAGGAACTGGATTATATTTTTTGCCCATGAACTCCTGGGTCTCCTGGCACTTTTGCTGAGCAGGAGGACCCATGGCTTGGCCAGAGCCCAGTCCCTGGCTTGGAGAGTTTCCCCTAAAATATCCTACAAGCCTCTATTCATGTCAGTTGGGAAAATTTCTTAGAGTGACACATTTCTTGCAGGTAACTACACAAGATTATGTGAAAGTCTCCAAAGCAGCTGGCTTGGTGTTAAACACCTGCAGAAGCACCTTGGTCATCTATTTTTAGCTAACTAAAACTGATGGTGTTAGTCACATAATGCCCAGGGTTTGTCCTGTAAGCCAGCTCTGGCTGAGGGCTGCCCCTCAGGCCTGAGCACATCAGCAGCTGAAGTGACCATGACTGGGAATGGCAAAAACACCCCCTGGGACTGGCCCAGAGGCCCTGGGACTCCCTGGCATGGATCACCTCAGGAGACAGGATTTCAGGGAGCCCAAAGGACTTTGGGGAGAGCTGCTGTGGACACAGAGGGAATGGCACAGCTGGATCCCTTGCCTGGGCTCCCAGAGGACCCTTCTGCTGTGGGGCTGCTGAGGGTGGAGGAGCAGCAGGAACCCATGGCCACCCCAAAGCAGGGCCCCGTTGGCAACACGGCCCCGACCGGGGCTGCGGGACCCCATCCCTGGGATGAGTCAGGAGCTGCAGAGCTGGGAGTGCTCAGCCAGAGCCGCTGAGCCTTCAGCAGCCCCACACGGCCAGAGCGTGAGCCCAGTAGGGAGTGGGCACTGACAGGGACTGTGGGGCCTGAACCAAGGCCTAGCCCCACTGACAGCGGCTGTGCCGGACACGCTGCAGCTCCAGGAGCAGCTGGAGCCCCAGGCAGCCAAGGGGAGCCACCATGGATGTTCCTTTCTTCCCCTCAGAAAGGACACTGGGAAGCTGGGGAAGTGTCAGTGAAAGGAGCAGGGATGGTGGGAGCTGTGGAACAGCACTGACATGAGAAACCCAAACTCTCCTGAGAAAGGAGGGCAGAAATCCCCAGTGTCCAGCATCCTGCCAGAGAAACCCATTCCCAGAATTACCAACATAAAGCCATCCTCCAATTCTCTGGATTGTGCTGCTCCTGACCCACCAACACCTTCCCCCCAGAGTGAAGCTCTGAAGTGGGATTGATGGAGGAAAGCTGAGCCCTGAGCCAGGCCAGGGTCAGTGCCAGGAGCATCCCCTGGCGCTGTTTGACAGCAGCTCGGCAGGAGCTGGGGATGCAAACAGGACAAACCTGAGCATCTCCCACCATCAGATACCTCAGAGCTCACACAGCAACACGGCCGTGGCTCTCCCAAACTGGATTTAGGAATGGCACACCTACTGCAGCCATTGGATCCAGATCAGCCCAGATCCCTTTGGGACTGTTATAAATGAGAAACTTGACTGGGCCAATATTCAAGCACAAACCGGTGCCAGCAGTGAGCGGGGCCCGTTGTTTCAGGACTGGTTCCTATGGGAAACATCCCGCTTCCCATGGCAGACACCCTGCTCCAGTCAGGCCAGCACCCCTGGGTTAGAATTTGAAGGGTCTCAGTCTCAGTCCTTGGGGAGGGCTTCAAGCTCCGTCCTTGACAGCACTTGTGAGGCATGTTATGAATAAGAAGCTTGACTAGGCCAATATTCAAGCAGCAATCAATTTATTAATTAATATGGTAAAGTATGAGCAATACATTGCTGGGTACAGTGGGGGAAGTTTTCCCTCCAACTGCACCCCGATAATTGATGGTTACAGGTATTTATAGGGGTACTCATCAGTTTTTTTCAACAGTTTCTATTTCCAATTTTTACTCATCAGCAATTTTTATTTCAAATTGTTACATCACAATTCTATACACTATTGTGATTTTAATTTCTCAGGATGTATTTTCAAAGGAGTATCCCCAGATGGTGATGGTCCGGTTTCCAAAAGAAGAAAGACAAATCCCATCTGGTGGAGTCCAGCTCCCCAGATGTGGGTCCTCCTTTTAATTGCAGAGACTCTAAATCTCATAACAGTGATGTCCAGCTTCCCTTTGGTCAAAACCATAAATCCTTGAGGTGATGTTCATCTTCCTTTCTCAAACTATTTTTCTCTGCTTCAATAAGGCGTGAGATAAGCATATTTCCTATATATACGATCCAAAGCTATAGTTTCAAGGATACAAGTAATGTTCTAAAATTATACTTCAAAATGTTATTATTGCAGAGCTTTTTTATGGATTAAATGCAAGCAAAAAGCAACATCCTTAACACCTTAATTCCAATGCTCTTAAATCAACCAGGGTTAATTGCAAACAAAAGATAGGGTCAAAGGCCTTTTTCCATGCTTTATTTTCCTCAGTTATTATTAGAATTCGCAACTATCCCATTGTCGATGTCCACACATTTCGCATTCGCAAGTACACACTTCACCTGTTTGCACCTGACATGAAACACAGCTTTGCATCTCACAGGCAGATGAGGGATCTTTGGACCGTCTCTTACAGACTGACATCCCAAAACATAAAAATAATCATGCATTTCCTCTTAAAAATAAAATTTACTGAATTAATAAAATTATTTTTCTTATTTATAAAAGAATTATTCTATATTTGTATTACCAAATTTGAATGTTTATATTAAAAATCCATACCTTTTTAGCAAGCAAAAAATTTATTGGTCATCGGTTCTAAGTAACATAATTCCCTTCATTGATTCATTGACCAGTGTGGCTATTGATTTCTCCTTCTTTATGCTAATTAGTCCTATTTTCAATCCTTCTGTCATCTTTTTTATCATTTTCACAGACAGGATAAACGGGGCCACTTTGGGGTCCAGGGAGAACTTTCTGGGGCACATTTGGGGCAGTTCTGGGTCTGGGGAGGGAATTCAAAGAGAATTGAGGGTCTGGGGGACCCTTGGGGGAGCTGGGTGGGCACTTGGAGGGGCACTCAGGGATTCCGAGGGACAGTTCGGGGCCCGGGACAGCACTTGGGGGTCCAGGGGGGCCCTTGGAAGTCAGGGAGGAGAATTTGGGGCCCTGCGGGGTCCAGGTGGGCCCTTGGGGGCGCTGATGGGGCTCTCTGGGGCGCGGGGGGTGATGGGAGTTGTAGGCGCGGGTCTAATACAGTTAAACGGGGCCGGGGAGCATCACGGGAGTTCGACGCGCAGCTGCAGGAGCTCTCGGTGGGGCGCGGGGCATGATGGGAGATGAAGTCCCGGCTGGAAAAGCTCTGGACGTGCGCCGCGGAGCATGATGGGAGCCGTAGTCCCGGAAGTGGCTCGAACGCTTAGTTTGGGGGTCTGGGAAGGCACTTGGGGGACACTTTTGCGTCCGAGCCGCGACTTGAGATCCTCGTGGTAACGTAAACGGTTCGGGAGAACTTGCGGGGATCTCAGGGAGCTCTAACCGGGCTCTTTAGGGCGTGGGGCACAGCAGGAGTTTTCGGCGCTGGACCGTGTTATAAGGGCTCTGGGGCCGCGGGGGATGAGAGGAGATGAATTCCCAGAAGTGGCTGTACCGGGCATCTGTGGGGTTGGGAGCTCTGGGGGGTCCGGGAACGCTTCTGGGGGGGTCCCCAATGGGCGCTGAGGGTGCACTGAGGGAGCCTGGAGGGTCTGGGGGACACTTAAGGGATAGAGGGGGTGCGGATACCGGGGGTTCTGTGGAGCGCGCGGCATGACGGGCGTTGTAGTCCCGGCTCCAATGGGGCTCAATCGGCCCGCGGGGCATGACGGGAGTTGTAAGCACAATGAAAATATGTTGCCCACCCTAGGCACCGCATTCGAGGCCCCGATCCCGGCGCTGATTGGCTGCGGGCGGTGATGGGCGGAAGCCTCGGCAAATGGGATGCGGTGAAGACCGGAACAGCCCATTCAACTTCTCCAGTCCCTCCCAGTACAGCCCAGTTCATCCTCAGTACAGACCAACTGATCCCAAGTAGAACCCAGTACAACCCCAGTGCCCCTCCAATCCCTCCCAGGACAGCCAAGTCCCTCCCAAGACACCTGAGTTTATTCCCAGTCCCTTCCAGTTCTGCCCAGTATCATCCACAGGATGCCCCAGTGTCCCCAGTCTGCTCTGCAATGGCCCCAGTGTCCCCAGTTTCTCCCAGTTTCTCCCAGTATCTCCCAGTATCACTCCCAGTATGTCCTGGTATGTCCCGGTCTGTCTCAGTTCACCCCCACAGTCCATCCCAGTCCACAGATTCCCCTTCAGCATTCCTCATGTCCCCAGTATATCCCAGTGTGTCCCACAGCACTCCCAGTGTCCCCAGTATGTCCCAGTCCTCCCCAGTGTCACTCCCAGTATGTCCCAGTGTCTCCCACAGCATTC
The DNA here is from genome assembly GCF_051311805.1 of Agelaius phoeniceus. Taxonomy (NCBI): domain Eukaryota; kingdom Metazoa; phylum Chordata; class Aves; order Passeriformes; family Icteridae; genus Agelaius; species Agelaius phoeniceus. Next base: position 1,091,822 of record NW_027509866.1, read on the forward strand.
CCAGTGTTCCCCAGTATGTCCCAGTCCCCCCCAGTGTTTCCAAGGACAGTTTAATTTCTCTCGGTGCCCGTGGCAGCCAAACCCAGCAGTGGGGTCAGTGCAGTGCTCATGGCCACAGCCCCTTGCAGTGGCCCAGTGCAGCTTGGGCTGATGATCCACCCTCACAGCCGGCCCAGGGCAGCTCTGCAGTGGCTCTGGTGGCACCTGGGGCTGGCACACACCTGAGCAGTGTGTCTGTTTGCAGTGGGGAAACTCAGGAGTTTGAGATTGCTGCAAAAAGCACAAAAAGGGAAAACCCCTCTTAGGCTGGGTGCAGCCAGCTCTCCAAGCACAGCAGCTCCCAGGACAGTGAGGACAGACAGGATGGGGCTGGGCAATGTGGAGCAAGGTTGTCCACGCTGGGTCAGAGCTCCAGGCACAGCTTCTGTGAGCAGGCCAGGGCTGCTGAGGAGAGACCCTGGGTCAATATCAATCACAGAATGCTGCAATCACCTCTGCTCTAAAGAGAAATTTAATAAAAGACACCCTTTAAAATAGGAATGTGTATTTCTTACAAGTTCTTTGAAATCTTTTTCCATAACTGGGCTAGGAAAACTTTAATGACCCTCTCGGGGCTTTGGTGTTGTTTACATCAGACTCAGTGCCTGAGAGTGTCTTGAAAAAACTTCTCAAGAACTCAAAGTTAAATTTAGACTCCAAATTTTCTTGACGTTTTAATGGGTCCCACTGAGGGACACGACTGGGAAAGTGTCCCCAGGTTCCACTCCGAGCAGAACACAGGAGGCAGTGATGACCGGTGGGGACAAACAAGGCAAAGGTGTCTCTGGTGCTGAGCAAACCTGGATGTGGTTCAGGAATGCAAAGGACCAAGGCCTGAGCCCCAGCCCCTGGCCAGGCAGATCCTGTCCCTCCCTCATTGCTCAGGGCCGACAGCCTGCAGGGACAGAGGCGCAGGGCAGGGACACCGTAGGACAGCCTGGGCTGCACAGGCCACAGGGATGGGCAGCAGCTGCAAGACAGCCCTGACAGAGCCAACTTGGGCAGCACTTTGGCCATGGCTGCTGGCCCTGGGCCTGAGGCCACGAGGGGACAAGTGACCCTTGCAGCCCTGGGGCCTCATTGCCTCCTTGTCCCTGCTCAGCAGCCTGGCAGGGGCCGCCCCATGCTCCTGCCCTTGGCATTGCCCATCCCCACATCCCAGTGCCCATCCTGGGAAGAGCCCTGAGCACTGAGGGAGGGACAGGATCTGCCTGGCCAGGGGCTGGGGCTCAGGCCTTGGCCCTTTGCATTCCTGAAACACATCCAGGTTTGCTCAGCACCAGATGTTAGTGTTCAAAAACACATAATCACATCAGCGATTATATGTGGTGCTTTTTATTCAAGAGCTCTGGGAATCGGGGTAGTTTCCACCCAAATCTGATTCCGACCATACATTCGAGGTGAACGTGTTTTATACTCTATCCTTACATAACTTTCATGTTAATTATTAAACTTATATTGTTCTATTGTATACACAGATTTCACCTAAACATAGCCCCCTTTAAATTTCCAACATAGTTTCTCATGATTCTTCTTATGGTTATATAATAATTACATTTAATTACTAAACAATCATCACATCTAACAATTATATCTTTTATCATACTAGTTATGCAGGTGCAGTGATCTGAGAAAACACAAAGCCCAATATTTTCAAAGACTATTTTTAACATTTTCCAGGGCTCCACTATCAGAGACACCTTTGCCTTGCTTGTCCCCACCGGTCATCACTGCCTCCCGTGTTCTGCTCTACCTGGAACCTGGGGACATTTTCCCAGTCGAGTCCCTCAGTGGGACCCATTAAAACGTCAAGAAAATTTGGAGTTTGAAACTGACTTGGAGTTTTCGACAAGTTTTTTCAAGACACTCTCAGGCACTGAGTCTGATGTAAACAACGCCAAAGCCCTGAGAGGGTCATTAAAGTATTCCTAGCCCAGTTATGGAAAAAGATTTCAAAGAACTTGTAAGAAATGCACATTCCTATTTTAAAGGGTGTCTTTTATTTCTCTTTAGAGCAGAGGTGATTGCAGCATTCTGTGATTGATATTGACCCAGGGTCTCTCCTCAGCAGCCCTGGCCTGCTCACAGAAGCCGTGCCTGGAGCTCTGACCCAGCATGGACAACCTTGCTCCACAGTGCCCAGCCCCATCCTGTCTGTCCTCACTGCCCTGGGACCTGCTGTGCTTGGAGAGCTGGCTGCACCCAGCCTAAGAGGGGTTTTCCCTTTTTGTGCTTTTTGCAGCAATCTCAAACTCCTGAGTTTCCCCACTGCAAACAGACACACTGCTCAGGTGTGTGCCAGCCCCAGGTGCCACCAGAGCCACTGCAGAGCTGCCCTGGGCCAGCTGTGAGGGTGGATCATCAGCCCAAGCTGCACTGGGCCACTGCAAGGGGCTGTGGCCATGGGCACTGCACTGACCCCACTGCTGGGTTTGGCTGCCACGGGCACCGAGAGAAATTAAACTGTCCTTGGAAACACTGGGGAGGACTGGGACATACTGGGGAACACTGGGAATGCTGTGGGAGACACTGGGACATACTGTGAGTGACACTGGGGAGGACTGGGACAACCTGGGAACACGAGGAATGCTGAAGGGGAATCTGTGGACTGGGATGGACTGTGGGGGTGAACTGAGACAGACTGGGACGTACCAGGACATACTGGGAGTGGTACTGGAAGATACTGGGACAAACTGGGGACACTGGGGCCATTGCAGAGCAGACTGGGGACACTGGGGCATCCTGTGGATGACACTGGATGGAACTGGAAGGGACTGGGAATAAACTCAGGTGTCTTGGGAGGGACTGGGCTGTCCTGGGAAGGATTGGAGGGGCACTGGGGTTGTACTGGGTTCTACTTGGGATCAGTTGGTCTGTACTGAGGATGAACTGGGCTGTACTGGGAGGGACTGGAGAAGTGGAATGGGCTGTTCCGGTCTTCACCGCATCCCATTTGCCGAGGCTTCCGCCCATCACCGCCCGCAGCCAATCAGCGCCGGGATCGGGGCCTCGAATGCGGTGCCTAGGGTGGGCAACATATTTTCATTGTGCTTACAACTCCCGTCATGCCCCGCGGGCCGATTGAGCCCCATTGGAGCCGGGACTACAACGCCCGTCATGCCGCGCGCTCCACAGAACCCCCGGTATCCGCACCCCCTCTATCCCTTAAGTGTCCCCCAGACCCTCCAGGCTCCCTCAGTGCACCCTCAGCGCCCATTGGGGACCCCCCCAGAAGCGTTCCCGGACCCCCCAGAGCTCCCAACCCCACAGATGCCCGGTACAGCCACTTCTGGGAATTCATCTCCTCTCATCCCCCGCGGCCCCAGAGCCCTTATAACACGGTCCAGCGCCGAAAACTCCTGCTGTGCCCCACGCCCTAAAGAGCCCGGTTAGAGCTCCCTGAGATCCCCGCAAGTTCTCCCGAACCGTTTACGTTACCACGAGGATCTCAAGTCGCGGCTCGGACGCAAAAGTGTCCCCCAAGTGCCTTCCCAGACCCCCAAACTAAGCGTTCGAGCCACTTCCGGGACTACGGCTCCCATCATGCTCCGCGGCGCACGTCCAGAGCTTTTCCAGCCGGGACTTCATCTCCCATCATGCCCCGCGCCCCACCGAGAGCTCCTGCAGCTGCGCGTCGAACTCCCGTGATGCTCCCCGGCCCCGTTTAACTGTATTAGACCCGCGCCTACAACTCCCATCACCCCCCGCGCCCCAGAGAGCCCCATCAGCGCCCCCAAGGGCCCACCTGGACCCCGCAGGGCCCCAAATTCTCCGCCCTGACTTCCAAGGGCCCCCCTGGACCCCCAAGTGCTGTCCCGGGCCCCGAAATGTCCCTCGGAATCCCTGAGTGCCCCTCCAAGTGCCCACCCAGCTCCCCTAAGTGTCCTCCAGACCCTCAAGTTCTCTCTGAATTCCCTCCCCAGACCCAGAACTGCCCCAAATGTGCCCCAGAAAGTTCTCCCTGGACCCCAAAGTGGCCCCGTTTATCCTGTCTGTGAAAATGATAAAAAAGATGACAGAAGGATTGAAAATAGGACTAATTAGCATAAAGAAGGAGAAATCAATAGCCACACTGGTCAATGAATCAATGAAGGGAATTATGTTACTTAGAACCGATGACCAATAAATTTTTTGCTTGCTAAAAAGGTATGGATTTTTAATATAAACATTCAAATTTGGTAATACAAATATAGAATAATTCTTTTATAAATAAGAAAAATAATTTTATTAATTCAGTAAATTTTATTTTTAAGAGGAAATGCATGATTATTTTTATGTTTTGGGATGTCAGTCTGTAAGAGACGGTCCAAAGATCCCTCATCTGCCTGTGAGATGCAAAGCTGTGTTTCATGTCAGGTGCAAACAGGTGAAGTGTGTACTTGCGAATGCGAAATGTGTGGACATCGACAATGGGATAGTTGCGAATTCTAATAATAACTGAGGAAAATAAAGCATGGAAAAAGGCCTTTGACCCTATCTTTTGTTTGCAATTAACCCTGGTTGATTTAAGAGCATTGGAATTAAGGTGTTAAGGATGTTGCTTTTTGCTTGCATTTAATCCATAAAAAAGCTCTGCAATAATAACATTTTGAAGTATAATTTTAGAACATTACTTGTATCCTTGAAACTATAGCTTTGGATCGTATATATTAGGAAATATGCTTATCTCACGCCTTATTGAAGCAGAGAAAAATAGTTTGAGAAAGGAAGATGAACATCACCTCAAGGATTTATGGTTTTGACCAAAGGGAAGCTGGACATCACTGTTATGAGATTTAGAGTCTCTGCAATTAAAAGGAGGACCCACATCTGGGGAGCTGGACTCCACCAGATGGGATTTGTCTTTCTTCTTTTGGAAACCGGACCATCACCATCTGGGGATACTCCTTTGAAAATACATCCTGAGAAATTAAAATCACAATAGTGTATAGAATTGTGATGTAACAATTTGAAATAAAAATTGCTGATGAGTAAAAATTGGAAATAGAAACTGTTGAAAAAAACTGATGAGTACCCCTATAAATACCTGTAACCATCAATTATCGGGGTGCAGTTGGAGGGAAAACTTCCCCCACTGTCCCCAGTGCTGTATTGCTCATACTTTACCATATTAATTAATAAATTGATTGCTGCTTGAATATTGGCCTAGTCAAGCTTCTTATTCATAACATGCCTCACAAGTGCTGTCAAGGACGGAGCTTGAAGCCCTCCCCAAGGACTGAGACTGAGACCCTTCAAATTCTAACCCAGGGGTGCTGGCCTGACTGGAGCGGGATGTCTGCCATGGGAAGCGGGATGTTTCCCATAGGAACCAGTCCTGAAACAACGGGCCCCGCTCACTGCTGGCACTGGTTTGTGCTTGAATATTGGCCTTGTCAAGTTTCTCATTTATAACAGTCCCAAAGGGATCTGGGCTGATCTGGATCCAATGGCTGCAGTAGGTGTGCCATTCCTAAATCCAGTTTGGGAGAGCCATGGCTGTGTTGCTGTGTGAGCTCTGAGGTATCTGATGCTGGGAGATGCTCAGGTTTGTCCTGTTTGCATCCCCAGCTCCTGCAGAGCCGCTGTCACACAGCGCCAGGGGATGCTCCTGGCACTGACCCTGGCCTGGCTCAGGGCTCAGCTTTCCTCCATCAATCCCACTTCAGAGCTTCACTCTGGGGGGAAGGTGTTGGTGGGTCAGGAGCAGCACAATCCAGAGAATTGGAGGATGGCTTTATGTTGGTAATTCTGGGAATGGGTTTCTCTGGCAGGATGCTGGACACTGGGGATTTCTGCCCTCCTTTCTCAGGAGAGTTTGGGTTTCTCGTGTCAGTGCTGTTCCACAGCTCCCACCATCCCTGCTCCTTTCACTGACACTTCCCCAGCTTCCCAGTGTCCTTTCTGAGGGGAAGAAAGGAACATCCATGGTGGCACCCCTTGGCTGCCTGGGGCTCCAGCTGCTCCTGGAGCTGCAGCGTGTCCGGCACAGCCGCTGTCAGTGGGGCTAGGCCTTGGTTCAGGCCCCACAGTCCCTGTCAGTGCCCACTCCCCACTGGGCTCACGCTCTGGCCGTGTGGGGCTGCTGAAGGCTCAGCAGCTCTGGCTGAGCACTCCCAGCTCTGCAGCTCCTGACTCATCCCAGGGATGGGGTCCCGCAGCCCCGGTCGGGGCCGTGTTGCCAACGGGGCCCTGCTTTGGGGTGGCCATGGGTACCTGCTGCTCCTCCACCCTCAGCAGCCCCACAGCAGAAGGGTCCTCTGGGAGCCCAGGCAAGGGATCCAGCTGTGCAATTCCCTCTGTGTCCACAGCAGCTCTCCCAAAGTCCTTTGGGCTCCCGGAAATCCTGTCTCCTGAGGTGATCCATGCCAGGGAGTCCCAGGGCCTCTGGGCCAGTCCCAGGGGGTGTTTTTGCCATTCCCAGTCGTGGTCACTTCAGCTGCTGATGTGCTCAGGCCTGAGGGGCAGCCCTCAGCCAGAGCTGGCTTACAGGACAAACCCTGGGCATTATGTGACTAACACCATCAGTTTTAGTTAGCTAAAAATAAATGACCAATGTGCTTCTGCAGCTGTGTAACACCAAGCCAGCTGCTTTGGAGACTTTCACATAATCTTGTGTAGTTACCTGCAAGAAATGTGTCACTCTAAGAAATTTTCCCAACTGACATGAATAGAGGCTTGTAGGATATTTTAGGGGAAACTCTCCAAGCCAGGGACTGGGCTCTGGCCAAGCCATGGGTCCTCCTGCTCAGCAAAAGTGCCAGGAGACCCAGGAGTCCGTGGGCTAAAAATATAATCCAGTTCCTTTGACTTGCTGATTTGGGCCTAAAAACCTGGACCCACTTTTGGAGCAAATTCGGAGACCTCACCTACGGGTGGATGCACCACGTGGGATTTTCCCAAGTGCTTGCAAGAGTTCTCCAGGTCCTCGCTGTGAAATGGGGCTCCCCAGCGACTGTAGACTCTGCGTGATGGTAAAGTATTTAGGCAATTGGGGATGTGTCTTTCTCAGTCCCTATCCTTTCTCTCCTGTAATAATGATTAGGTGCATTACCTTGCTTCTTTTTGCTTGTTGCTAAAGCCAAGCATGTAGTTGTATTGAATGTATAATTTTAATTTTGTGTTGCCTTAACACTCACAGTAAAATAAGACCATTCTTCCCATTGGTTTCTGTGTTCTTTAAATCAGCCCGTCAGCTGGCAGAACAGGTATCAGAACCTGATGAAAGCCAGGCTCTGCTGTGATCTAGCTGGGCCCATGGAATGCAGAGGGCCACTGTCAGTCCATGGAACCCATGGGAGCAAGGCTCAGATGGGAGAAAGGCGTGCACCAAGGAACCCCAGAGACCCTGATGGAGCAAGGGCTGCAGGGTGTCACAGAGGGAGGGACCTCATGGCAGCAGGAGAGCACTGTGAGGCTGTGGAACAACGTGGCACCAAGGTTCCACTGGGACTTGACAGAACCCCATGGACGTGGATGGCCCCAAACGGGGCCCAGAGACACTTCCCAGACAAAGCCCAGGGAGGGGAATTTGCTTTATTCAGTGCCGGGTGTGCAGGGATATCTCCTCCTGACAGCACACAGCACACAGAGATTACAATGGATGGTTATACTCTATGCACATTCATGGTTTTCCTTAGAAAAGGTGTGGTTATGCAAACGATCTCTCAGCACTCATTACCATCATTAGCATGCGCCAGGCGCAGGCGCAGCGCGCACTGGTGCTGGCACTGAGGAAGGCTCCGCGTCTTCCTCGGGGGTCTCCTGATGAAGGCTGGACGTCTTCATCGCCGTGCCCTTTGCACCTTTCTCCTCTAGGCATGCACAGTCTCTTGTTGGCTGTTTCAGCCATTTCCTCACTGGTTTTAGCAAGCTCTGCCCTTCATTTCTGCCAGTTTTGTTCCCTGTTTCTTGCCAAGTTTCATCCTGTGTCTTGAGCTTGAGGCTGAATTTTTGCAATCTTCCATATTGGGTGCAGTGTCTCTTATTCTTGCCCAGGTATGCCTGGGCACAGTGCTTTTAACCCTTTCACAGCCAAGGACTGGAGAGCCACTCCTGGACACTGGGAATTCCTGCAGGTGCACCCACCTTTGCAGACAATGAGGCTCCAACCTCACTGTGAGAGGGCCCAGCTTTTACACTGTTAAACAAACAAGCTGACACCACTGCTGGTGTGGGAACATCTGGTTTCATTCTCCTGATTGGCTTCTCCCAAAGCCTGGCCAGGGCTCAAGGAGGAACCAAGGGAGGTGACTTTGATCCCACAGCCTCAAACAAAGCCAGATGGGATCTGGCCTGATTTCTAAATACAGGAACGTAAATCCATATTTCACCAATGAACACATACAGAGATCATATTGCTAATAATGATTCATTGATGAGTGGATACAAATATTACCTTTGGTTGAAAGGTTCATCTGGAGCTCAGCTTTGCCTCAGGGCCTGTTGTTCAGGCCTCACTCAGGGCCTGGTGAGGCCTCAGTGCTTCAATCAGTGCTTTGACCTACAGATGAACTGCAACCTTCAGAACAATTGCAATAACACAGTTTAAATTTAGGTATTAGGCACAAAGGCATCAGCTCTTGTTCTTCAATTAAGTGCTGCTAAAGTTCATTACTCAGAGCTACAATTTGCATTCCTTTTAAAACATGCCTAATTAGCTGCTATTCTCTGTTATTTATCAAATGCCCCATTTATCCTTGAGACTGTCTCTTTTTAGACAAGTCCAAATACTCCATTTCCAGCACAAGGTGTCACATGGAATCATAACACACCAAGTGCTCACAATGCAATGATTGCAATGACTGCCACGAATGCACTTCACAGCAGCCTCCAATTTGGGAGCCAATCCCACCATGAGGAATTTTCTTCTTTCTGACTGACTTCTACTCATCTTTCTATTGAGGTGATTCCTGATTGCTGGACCTCAAACCCAGCACTGATAGACATTCCTGCAACATTCCTGTCCTGGTATAGCCCAGGATCCTCCCTGGCCAGCAAGCAGATAATCCAAGGCCGTGCAGTTCTGCAGAGCCCCATTTGTGTTTGTTGGAGCTCGCAGGGTATGCTAATGGATATTTTAACAGCATCACTTCTTACTTCTTCTAATAATTGATTTAGTTCATTAATGTAAATTGGGTGCAGCCATGCACAGCCAGGGGTTTCCATTTCCCCACTGGGCCATTGTTAAGGGCATGGAGCACATCTGGGAGATGGGTTCTCCATGGGGACAGGTTCCCATCTCCTCATTTTTTCAGCTGCTCTTTTAACAACCCCTTCACCCGTGCAACCAATCCTGCAGCTTGTGGATTGTCTAGGATATGAAAAACCCGGCAGTCTTAATCACTGCATTTCTTACAGTAACAGAAAAAGCATTCTGCATCACAGTATCAGCAAATCCTATAGAAATAGCCAATTTCATCCCTTCCTCCTTTATGCCTTGTATAGAGTTCACAAAGTTTACCACTGACATTTGGGTCTTGGTCAGTCCTTTTCTGTATTTAGTGTCAAAGTGAGCAGCTAAAGCTGACATATTAGTACTGTCAGCCTTATTTAATAGTAACAATTTCTAATTACATAGATACAAATATAAATTATTGTGTTATATTATATAGAATTATTACGATTAATTTATTATTATTATTATTACTACTATCATTATAATTATATCACTAGCACAAATGAACCTGAGCTCAAGATTGAAACCTTCTGTCACTCCGTGTGGGAGTGACAACAACAATTTTTCCTTCTGTTGGTGCTGTTTCCAAAGTGTCATTAACACAGTTCACCCTCGTCTTCCCAAACCCACAAGTTCTTTTCCTTTTCCATGTGCAATTTTTGGATGCATTTGAAGCCATCCAGGGCTGCAGCCTCTTTTACCTGACTGCCCCACTGCTCCCACGGGGCTCTGACCTCAGCCCACTCCAGAGCCAGGGAACTCCAGGGAAGGGCTTCCCATCTGGGAATTTCTGATGGCACTGATTCCTCACATTGACACTGAACAAGTGACATTTTGTTGGGATCTGGCCAGACTGGGCCAGTTTTGTTTTGCCAGTGGGCAGGGTCAGCACCAAAGACACAGACTCCAACTGAAGGAATCAGTGTCATTTCCTGCAGCTCAAAGCAGCAAAGAATCACAACAGGAGCAGCTCAGCAATGCACCCAACCATCCCCACCAAAGATTGCCTGCAGTGATTGAGAAAGATCCAGCCCCAGTTACCCTCAGCCTTTACCATCCCCCAGACCCACACAGCAGCTGGGGAAGCTGTCACAGCCAAGGGCTGCAGAGCCACTCCTGGGCACTGGCAATTCCTGCAGGTGCCTCCAGCCACAGCTGAGGCTCCAACCCTGCTGGGAGAGGGCCCAGCTCTGACAGTGCTGAATGGACAAACTGACAGCACTGCTAGTGTGGCAACATCTGGTTTCATCCTCCTCTTGGGTCCCTCCCAAAGCCTGGTCAGGGCCCCAGGAGGAACCAAGGGAGGTGACTTTGACCATTCAGCCCCAAACAAAGCCAGATGTCAGATTTCATGGCCTTGCCTGGCTTCTAAATACACAAAGATCAATACATGTTTCACTAAGGAGTGGCTACATCTATCACAGTGCTAATGACCATGCATATTTCATCAGGGAGCAGATACAAAGATAACCTTTGGTTGGAAGGTTCCTCCAGAGGCCACCTTGGGCTCAGGGCCTGCTGTTCAGGCCTCACTCAGGGCTGCTGTCCAGGCCTTGGCACTTCAGGGACGTGCTTTAGTGCTGGGCTTGGCACTGCTGGGTGAGCGGCTGCACTGGGTGAGCTCAGAGGGCTTTTCCAACAGAAAGGATTCTGTGATTCCATGATTCTATCCACTGCATTCAGCTGGGTCCATGTTAGCAGCATTCATTTGCTCAGAAAGTCTCCTCTTGCCCAGCTCCTGTGGCCTGAGGCTTCAGCTCCTTCAGCTCCTGGTGCTGAGCTGCTCATGCTGAACGAGACGACTCGGAGAGAAGAGCACAGTCCATGCAATTCCTTCTGGGACACGGAGAGGGGAGGCTGTGCAAACAGGAGCATTGTTTGCTGTGGCCTCCTCTCTGCCCTTCACGCCTTTCAGCGCTCTGAACCAGCCAAGAGCTTTCTCCAAGAGTGCAATGGAGCAGCTGTTCCTGCTCCTGGCTCTGGCTCTCTCCAGTCTCTGCCCTTGCCTGCTTCTGTCCCTCCTGCTGTGCCCTCTGTTCCCCCAGGGCTGGCTGGCTGCTGCCCAGGACTGCGGCACTGGCACAGATCCAGTGCTCCAGAGCCTCCTTTCTGTGCCCTTGCAGCTGCCTGGGCACAGCAGCCTTTTCCATCTGCAAGCTCCCCATGGACAGGGAGTGCCCAGCTCCGTTCCTTGCACAGCCTCCAGGAGCCCAGGGCTGCCATCTCAAGTCCCTGCTGGCACTGGGGGCTCCCAGGTGCCTCAGGCTGCTGTGACACCGCTGCACACGGGAGGGAACAGGGGCAGGGGCTGTGCTGAAAGTCAGCTCCATCTGCTGCTGCTGCTGCTGCTGCTGCTGTGGGGTCATTTGTGCAGCCCTGGCCCAGAGTCAGGGATCAGATCCTGCCAGTCTCTTCCAGCCCTGGCTGCTCAGAGTTGGGCCTTGGAGCCTCAGGTGGGCAAAGGCAGCTGCTGCTGGTCCCTCTGTGTGCCCGTGTTCAGCAGTGCTGCTCCATCAGTCTGTGCCCAGCAACGGGGAAAAGCCTCAGCCCTGCAGGGCCAGGAGCTGCCGGGCTCTGCCTGAGCAGCTCAGCCACCAGGAAGGGAGCTGCTCCACACGGGAATCAGGAGCAAAGGACATTCCTTTGATAGGACAGGTTTTCTATTTAAAGGAAAAAAAACGAAAAAGGGAAAAAAATAGGTAAATTGTTAAAAGATAAGAATAAAATCCAAGTGTTAGTGAAAAAACATAACATAATGTTAGTGAAAAAAACAAAACAAAAATGCAAAGTTACATTCTTTGCATTAAGTGGTAAATTATTTGAAAAAGAGAACTCAGTTATTTACATTGTAAATGTGCTGATGCCATGGATCCATCTTACTGACCTCAGCAGCCTTTTAAAAGATTTTGGGCTTTGTTTCCAACATTGCTATTTGAAATTGTGGTCGAAGCAAGAGGAAATTGCTTTGTGCCCTTCCGGCTACAAGCAGGACTGGGAATGGAAACTCTGTCAAACCCCAAATCCTTTAGAAGATGCCCTTCCTTCTCACCCTGTGAATGAGCTGCACATTCCCTTTGAAACTTTCAGGGGTTTCTTAAAGGCACCAAGTCCCACTTAGGGCTTTTTGCTCTGGTTTGGCAGTGCAGAAGGGCAATTCTCCATCCACCAGCTCCAGACTGCACTGCCTCAGGAGCACGGCCCACTCGCCAGCTTTGGCCCACTCGTGGCACTGCTAGAGGAGGAAGAAAGTGCAACTGCACAATTCCAGCCAATCAAGAAGGAAGAATGGGACAGACAAACAGCCTGTACAGATCCAGGCGTTCAGCTGGGACTGTGGAGACTTTGGGCTCTTGCCAATTGGATGTGTGTCCCCAGCTGCAATCTCTGGGCCTGCAGCAGAGTCTCACTCAGCTGCCAAAGCAGAAAGCTCAGGCGCTGTGCTCGCAACGGGCTCGTCTGATGCAGAGCTGTCAGAGCAATGTGAGGGCAGAGCCAGCCCAGCTGGGCCCAGGGCTGAGCCCAGCAGAGCCCTGGCAGAGCCCAGAGCAGCCTCAGCAGCCGCAGAGCCCGGCTGCAAGGAGAGAAAGCAGAAACCGCCCGTCAGCTGAGGGCTCCTGTGCCCTTGTGCCAAGGCCTGCGGGGCCCAGGCCGTGCTGGGTGTGCCCAGAGCTGTGCCCAGAGCTGCCCATCCCTGCTGCCTTTGGCAGCAGAGCAGGAGGGCAGGACATGTGCCCAGCCTGCAGCCAGCCATGGCACATCCAGCCCTCAGCAGCTGCCCAGAGCAGGATGCTCCTGTGCTCGCTGCCATCTCCCAAAAGCTCTGATCCCACCCTGCCAAGCACACAGGGACCCACCTCACGCCAGCCACGGCTGCAAGAAAAGCTGCTCCCCAACCAGTTCCTCAGCCTTCTCCAAGGGCACGGCCCATCCACGCCACAGCTGCTCCCAAGCACTTCCCCATCCACACTGGACCACCTAGAACGCTTCCTCTGGAAAAACAAACAACACATTCTTGAAAAGAGATTAGATGCAAAAAGGGAAAACAAGAAAAACGGGAAAAACTCTTATCTCTGTCAGGGCCTTGAGGGAGGCCCAACTCATCCATGGTAGGGAAAAACCCAGCCATGGCTGAGGGAAGCCCACACTTTCTCTCTTCCCCCCTGCACTGCCCCCCAAAATCACCGTGATCCCAAAGCAAACGAGGGCAGTGGAGCAGCCCAAGCCCTTCCTTGCCTGCAGAGCAAAGCAGCCCCTGCACAGGTTCTGGAGTCCCACCTCTGCTCCCACCATGGGGCTTTGTTTGTGTCAGGCTGGCTGCCCCAGCCCCAGCCCCAGCCCCAGCCCGGGGCACGGTGGCTGCTGGGGGCTGTTGGCAGGGCCAGGAGCCCACTCCCATTTCATACCCACCCCAGCCCATCCCCCCAGCCCTGCAAAAAGCAGCTGGGCAGCGACTGAAGGATGAGTTGCATCTGCCCCAGCAAAGGGGGAACCTTTGCTTCCCTGCCAGGCTGGGCCATGCCCAAATCTGGCAGCATTTCCCCAGGTGTGGACTCATCTGCAAATTCCCTGTGGAGTTTGGCTTTGAAGAAGGTGCCAGAATCAAAGTCCATTACCTTCAGCCTCCAGTTGCCAGGCTGAGGAAGAGCTTGTCATCCTTGATGTCATCCTGGCTGTCTCCAGCAGCAGCAGCAGCAGCAGCAGCAGCAGCAGCAGCAGCATCCCCACCCGGTACAGCTTCTCCAGGGGCTCCTGCTCCTTCCCTGGGGGGAGACCAGGCTCTCAGGGCTCTGCCCAGGGCCCCAGCTGTCAGGGAACCAGCACAAGCAAAACCAGCTTGGATGGCGGCCACCAGTGCTGGGCAGAGCAGCTCAGCTCCAGCACAAGGGCTGCGTGTGCCCATCCCATGGCCCCGGTGCAGTGACACAGGCAGCACAAAAAGGTCTGGCTTCCTCTGCTTCTCATTGCCAAGGCATGTGTGGAGCTGCAACTTACCAGGGCCCTGGATCAAAGTGTGCCTGAGGCTCTCTCCCTTCTTCTATGGCAGAGGAATATCCTGCACCCAAGGATCACAGACCAGGTCTTCTAATGTGGGTCTGTCCAAGGAGTTCACGGATAAACACCACCTGATCAGATCTTTGCACTCTGGCAAGAGAAAGCAGAAACTGCCGGTCAGCCAGAGAAGGCTCCTGTCTGCTTTGCCCCACTATTCCCATGGCCAGGCCATTCTGGATGCGCTCAGGGTTGGGCCTAAACTTTCCCATCAATTCCCTGTTTTGGAGGAGAGCAGGACATGTGCCACCTCCTCAGCAGCTGCCAGAGCGGGATGCTCACGAGCCCGCTGCTGGCTCCCAGCACTGGGATTCCCCCCTTGCCCAGAGAAGAGGATCCACCTTGAGAGAGCCCTTTTGGCAGCGGGAGCTGGCCCCAGCTGAGGTTCCGGCCCCTCCTGAACGGGTGCTCCCCGCAGACCATCTGGTGCAGCAGGATGCCCAGGGACCAGATGGTTGCTGCCTCGCCATGGTACCAGCCAAAGTCGTTCCATTCCGGGGGGCTGTAGGACAGTGTTCCTATGGAATACAGATGGAGTTCAGCAGGGGGATGCTGCTGCTCCCACAGCCTGGCCCCAGCATCCCTGGGCCTGCGGGGGCTGCATCAGTGGCACACAGGGTGACTACTGCCCTCTCGCCAGCACCTGGGACTTGTGCACAAACTTAGGCTTGGAAAAGAAGCCACTGGTGTCAGAAGAGGGCAGAGGAAGCCCTGGCTAAGCCTGACCATGACCTGCAAAGGAAAAACCCTCTCCGTGCTGGGGAAAACATGCCCTTATCCTCCCTGCCTGCATTGCCCCAAAAATATTAGGAAGCCAAGGCAAACAGGGCGAGTGGAGCAGTCCAAGCCCTTCCTCTCACCTGCACACCAAACTGGCTGGGGCACAGGTTCCGCCCCCCTCTCTGCTACCCCCACCCATGGGGGTTTTGGTAGGGCTGGCTGCCCCAGCCCAGCCCCAGTCCTGGGCAGAGTGGCTGGCAAAGGCTGACAGCAGGGCTGGAAGATGGCTCCACACCCAGCCCTGCTCTAAAGCAACTCAGCTGAAGACTCAGTCCCCTGACTGGCAGCAAAAGGGAGAATCCCCTCTGCCACAGCCAGCTTGGGCTGGGAGATGTTGGGCCATGAGATGCCGGGACCAGGAGTACACCCTTACGTGGGCTCACCTGCAAAGTGGGTGTAGGCTGTGTCTTGCAGGTAGGTGCCACAGCCAAAGTCGATCAGTTTGGCCTTCCCGGTGTGCAGGTCGAGCAGGATGTTCTCAGGCTTGATGTCCCTGTGCAGGACCCCGCAGCTGGTGCAGTGCCGCACGGCCTCCAGCACCTGGCGGAACAGCTCCCGCGCCACCTCCTCGGGCAGGAACCGCCGTGCCCCAATGAAACGCTGCAGGTCCTGACACCGCTCTGGCCGCTCCAGCACCATCACGATGTGGTTGGGCAGCTCAAGCCACTCCAGCAGCTGCACCACACCAGGGAAGCCAGTGGACACCTTGGCCTGCAGCACGATCTCCAGCGGGGCCCTGCTGCCATCGGGCTGCGGGAGGAGCACGATGCCCTCAGTGGGGCCGATGCCGTGCTGGGGCTCGGGGAGCCCTCAGCCAGCCCGGGATGCTCTGCGCCCTGCGCTGGACCCACGCCCGCTCCCCCTCGAGGCGTCCTGGCGGCTTCCACCGTGCCGGGCCTCGGCTCATCCCCGCCCGGCAGCCCCGGCTGCTGCCGCTGGCCCCGCTCACTCACCAGCTCGCCCCAGTGCCGGACGCGGTTCCGTGGCACCCTCTTGATGGCCACCTGCAAGCCAAGGACAGCAGCGGGCTCAGCTCGCCGCCCGCCCTGCCCAGCCCCATCCTCCTCCTCCTCCTCCTCCGCCCCCTCCTCCTGCGCCCGCCGCCAGCCCCGCCGCTCACCGGGGCGCCGTCCGAGAGCCGCGTGGCCGCGAAGACGCTGCCGAATCCTCCGCGCCCCAGCAGCGAACCCAGGCGGTACCGCTCCTGCAGGGCCTCCTGCGCCTTCCCTGCGGGCGGGACGAGGCTGTCAGCGCTCGGCCCGGGGCCAGCAACGGCCCCCGAGCGCCCCTCAGCCGCCCCGGGCCGGCCATGCCCGGGCGTTCGCTCTTTGGAACGCGGCACGGGAGGCTCGGGGCCGGCGGCCGCGCTGCCGAGCGGCGGAGCTTGGGCCGGGGAAGCCGCAGCGGAGGCGGCGGCAGCGGCCGCGCCGCCTGTGTCCTCCGCGGGCCCCGGGAGGAGCCGGGGCCGGGGCCGGGGCCGGGGCCGGGGCCGGGGCCGGGGCCGGGACTGGACCCTGCGTCGGGTCCGGGCCCGGGCTCGGGCCAGGCGGAGCCGAAGGGCGGCGATGCCGCCCCCGCACCAGGCACTGACGCCCGCCCAGCAGCGCCACCGCCAGTACGGCCAGAGCCGGGCGGAGGCGAGAGCGCGGCGGGACGGCCGGGGCCGGGCACGGGGCAGCCCCGCCCGGGGCCGGGGGCGGGCCGGGGGCATGGCCCGGCCCGGCAGGGGAGAGGGAGGCGGGGAGAGGAGAGGGACGCCGGGCAAGGGACCCCGAGAGAAGGGTGCCCGACAGTCGGAAGGGGAGAGACAGAGAAAGAGAAAGATAAAGAGAGAAAGAGTGCTCTAAAATATCTGTTTTTCTGCTGCTGCCGCTGCTGCCGCCGCTGCCGCCGCTGCAACTGAAGCACCGGGGCCGTTCGTCCCCGTGTCCGTTCCCCGCTCGCCCCACGAGCCCCACGTTCGAGCCCCGCGCGCCCCGGGCACAGCCCCTGAATCTGTCCAAACACGGGAACTTTGCAGCGGTGAGCCCAGGTGCAGAGCCCTGACTCCTGCACACTGGCACAGCAATCCCCTCGCTTGCTGCTCTGCATTGGCCTGGCTGAGGGTCAAACACTGTCGGGCCACCTTCCCTTGCTGTAGGATTCCTACCTGAGCCCAGCACTGCACTTACATCTCCAGTGTTGCTTTCCAGTAAAACCAGGGGAAGGAAAACTCTGTGTGGTTCATGGTTTTTTTGAGTGTCTAAAAATCACTAAGTCACCGATCTTAGAGGTGAAGTGCATCTGGAATTCCTGGGATGGAGAAGTAGTGCAACATGGAAAAGGGGAGCATAGAAATAAATAGAGGAAAAGATCTTGGATTGTTTCTTTCCTTTTCATTTCCCTTCTGGAAAGCTGTTTCAGTTTTCCAGGAATCTTCTCCTGTCTCTCTTCTCAAGAATGTCTCATGGAGAACAAGGTCAAGCTTCTGTCCCAAGATTTGCCAGCAGGAAATTATGCCACTGGTGAAATTTTCATGATGACTGTTTGTGCTGGCTTAGGGCAAATTTTGGGAGGAAACCTCCAAAAGGGCTCCGTCTAGAAAGCAAGTTCAAGCGGCCCCTCCCCCTACTAGTTCAGGAAAAGACTTCCCTCGAGAAAAGTGAAAAAACCCCAGTTTATTTAACAAGTAACGTATTCACAAGCATGAAAAATGCATAATATTAAATAAAACCTCTGACAGTGCTGAAGAGATGGCAAATTCAGAAAGTCCTTTTTGTGGGTTGTAGTTGGCTCACTCGGTCTCTTCTAAGTCCCTCTGGTGCTGGAATGCAGCGTCCCAGAGCTCAGTAGGCCACAGGTGTGAGCTGCCGGTGTTTTTCTGGGTTTTCAGTCCAGAGCAGGTTTAAACAGTTCCAAGAGAAAGGAAAGTCACAGTCCAAGGAACTTCTCTGCCTAAGCTAGCTAAAACCAAATTGCTGGACCTGGGCTCTGCTGGCACCAGGAAATTTCCAAATCTGGGCAAGGGCGGTCCCAGCAAACACCAGATCTGGATGGTGCTGGAGCCAGAACCTGGAAATTTCCAAATTTTGGCTTTCTGTGCCAGCAAATCTCTGGACTTGGGCTGTGCCAGCACCAGGAAGTTTTCAGATCTGGGTGCTGGCACTGTCAGCAAACACCAGATCTGGGTGGTGTCGTTGCCAGCGACAGAAATCTGCCGGATTTGGGCTCTGCTGGCACCGGGAAATTTCCCAATCTGGGCACTGGCGCAGCAAACACAAAATGTGGGCAGTGCCAGAGCCAGTAGCAGAAAGTTGCCGGGTTTTGGATTTCTGTGCCAGTAAATTGCTGCTGCACTTGGGCTGTGTCAGAATAGGGAAATTTCCATATCTGGGCACTGGCAGTCCCAGCAAACACCAGTGAAACCTTCTGGCCCTCGTCCGGACCGTTGGCCAGTGGTTTCCCTGAGAACCAGCTCTGGCCACTTTACAGACAAAGACTGCTTTCATCTGGTGCTCTGAAAACAGAACTTTAATGAAGACAAACACAACAAACAGGACGGCGTGCACAGTAGAGAGAGCAAAGCAGAAAAAAGCCTGGGTCCAGGGTCTAGCAGGGATATTTATCCATTTATTTATGGGGAGGGGTTAAGGTGGGATCTGAGGGAAGGATCCAAGAGGAAGGAGGGATTAAGAATATTACAATTTTTGCAGTATAAAGTAACCAATGGTAGCAAAGAGAACTCAGAACTTTCTAGTAACAATCTGCAAACCTGAACAAGAGGATTATGGGCGGGAGCTCCTGCTGACCCCAACTAAAGAGGGTTTTCCCATGGCCTTAAGCCGAGGTCTCCCTCTTCTTTTAACCAACCCCAACACACCAGATCTGGGTGGAGCCTGGTTTTGGCTTTCTTTGTCATAAAATTGCTGCATTTGGGTTGTGCTGGCACCAGGAAATTGCCAATGTGGGCACTGGCAGTGTCAGCACACACCAGATCTGGGTGGGGAATGTCCAGGCACCAGGAAATTGCCAAATGTGATCTTTCTGTGCCAGTATATTGCTGGAATTGTGCTGTGCAGGCATCTGAAAAATTCCGGATATGGGCACTGGCGGTGTCAGCAAACACGAGATTGGGTTGCTGTAGGTACCAGGTATTTGCCTGGTTTTGGCTTTCTGTGCCAGCAAATTGCTGGACTTGGGCTGTGCTAGAATAGGGAAATAGCAAGATGTGGGAACTGGCAATGCCAGCAAACACCACATTTCCGGAAGGATTGGATCTGGACCCGTTTCCCTCCCTTCCCTTTTCTCCCTCAACAAGGTGCCAGAGTGGCTGGACAGCAGCCAGGCAGAAAGGGACCTGCAGGGACTGGTGGACCGCAGGCTGGACATGAGGCAGCAGTGTGCCCAGGTGGCCAAGAAGGCCAATGGCTCCTGGCCTGGATCAGGAATGGTGTGGCCAGCAGGAGCAGGGCAGGGATTCTTCCCCTGTGCTCAGCCCTGGTTGGGCAGCACCTCGAGTGCTGTGTCCAGTTCCTGGCCCCAAATTTAGGAAGGCCATGGAGGGGCTGGAGCATGTCCAGAGAAGGGCAACAAGGCTGGGGAGGGGTCTGGAGCACAAGTCCTGTGAGGAGCAGCAGAGGCAGCTGGGGTTGTTTATCCTGGAGAAGAGGAGGCCCAGGGGAGACAAGGCACTGCCAGGGCACAGGTTGGACTTGATGATCTCCAAGGTCTTTTCTAACCTTGCTGATTCTGGGATTCTCTGAAACCACCCTTGGAGCAGTTGCAGGATGAGCCCTGGGCCTCCTCTTCAGAAGCTCCAGCAGCCCAGGTCCCTCAGCTTCTCCTGCCAGCCCCAAAGCCCATCCTGTCAGTCCTGCAGAGCCTCTGCAGCTCCTCCTCACTGCCCAGAACAGGGAGCCCCAGAGCCAGACACAGTAGCCCAGATGTGCCCCCCTGGCCTGGGGTGCCTCTGGCAAGGGAGCAGCAGCAGGCACTGCAGGAGCCTGCAGACAATTCCTGCAGCACTTATAGGATGATCCTGCTGCCCAAGGGACGTTCCCATGGTGCCAGGTCAGGAACTGCAATGGGGAGTGGGGCCAGAGAGGAAAGGGCAAACAGGGATGGGCTGTTTGCAGGGCAGGGAACAGGGCTGGGCAAGAGGAAGAAATTTGTAGCAGAGAAAGAGTAAAGAAAGCAAAGGTGAAGCCAAGGAAATGCTCAGGGCAGTTTGGGGGTGGCTGCCAGGCAGCCCTGGCTCTGAGCAACAGCGTCTGCAGTGGCACAGGAAACTCCCAGCTGATGGGAACAAACTTTCTGGCTGAGTGCAGAGGCCAGGACAAAGCTGAGTGGTTTCCCTGGTGTCCCGCAGGCCTTGCTGGCCCCAGGGGCTGATGGCATTTGTGCTCCCTCAGGTTCATGTCCCCACAGCAACAGCATGGGGGTGCTGGCCCTGCTGTGTGCAATGCAAGCAGGGGCTGCTGAGGCAGTGCTGCCGTGTCTGTGCCTGCAAGGATGGGGCACCTGTGTGAGCTGGGGGAGAGGCCAGGGCTGCAGAGGGGGGATGTTGTTGGCAGCTGCATGAGGACGCTCTGGGACGCTGCCCTGGGCTGTGCAGCGCACTGGGCATGGATCAGCCCCTGCTCTGCTGCTCCTCCCCGTCTGGCCCAGGGCCCTTGCAGAGCCCCAGCCATGCTGTTTGCCCCCAGCCTGCCCACGGCCAGCCTGGGGCTGCTGACGGGGGTTTCTGTGCTGAGCATTGGCCTGGCCGTGTTCTTGAGAGAGCCTGGGCAAGGAGCCTGGAGCCCCCAGGGCCTGGCCTGAGGCGTCAGCGCTGCCCCAGCAGTGCCCATGGCCTGTCCCTGCTGCAGCCCCGGCACTGCCACCCCCAGGGCTGTGCCTGGCCCCGAGAGCACTCAGGCCCTGCAGCAACACCAGGGCCACCAGGGCAGCGGGGCAGGGCCACGGCAGCAGCACTGGCAACACCAAGTGCTGCTGCTGCTGCTGCTGCTGGGCACAGCTGCTGGGCCAGCACTGATCTGCCCCAGCTCTGCACACAGACATTGCTGCTGCAGCTCCAGAGAAGGCAACAAACGGATATCTCTGCAGAAAACTCTGCTGGGAGATCCTTTAGTTCCTTTAAAGCCACCAAGAGTTCAGCCCCTCACTGACACAATCTGTGGCCAAGGGAATGGGGAGAGAATCAAAACAAGAAATGGCACAAACAATGACCTTTATTTGTGAACAATATTGAAAAAACTAAATCAAAGAAAAAAAAACCTCCACTGGAAAACCAATAAGAAGTATTAAAGATGACTTTTATTACAAGTGATTTTTAGAAATTGGCCAGCAGTTTAATGTTTCTGAAACCATCCAGTCATCAGTGTCCACACTGCAGCCTTGAGCTCCTGGTTCCTCAGGCTGTAGATGAGGGGGTTCAGGGCTGGAGGCACCACTGAGTACAGAACTGACAGGGCCAGATCCAGGGATGGGGAGGACATGGAGGGGGGCTTCAAGTGAGCAAATACAGCAGTGCTGACAAACAGAGAGAGCACGGCCAGGTGAGGGAGGCAGGTGGAAAAGGCTTTGTGCCGTCCCTGCTCAGAGGGGATCCTCAGCACAGCCCTGAAGATCTGCACATAGGAGAAAACAATGAACACAAAACATCCGAGTGCTAAACACACACTTACAGCCATAAGCCTGATTTCCCTGAGATAGGATTTGGAGCAGGAGAGCTTGAGGATCTGTGGGATTTCACAGAAGAACTGGCCCAGAACATTGCCATGGCACAGGGGTAGGGAAAATGTATTGGCCGTGTGCAGCAGTGAATAGAGAAAGGCACTGGCCCAGGCAGCTGCTGCCATGTGGGCACAAGCTCTGCTGCCCAGGAGGGTCCCGTAGTGCAGGGGTTTGCAGATGGACACGTAGCGGTCGTAGCACATGATGGTCAGGAGGGAAAACTCTGCTGAGATGAAGAACAGGAAGAAAAAGAGCTGTGCAGCACATGCAGTGTAGGAGATGTTGCTGGTGTCCCAGAGGGAATTGTGCATGACTCTGGGCACAGTGGTGCAGATGGAGCCCAGGTCAGCGAGGGCCAGGTTGAGCAGGAAGAAGAACATGGGCGTGTGCAGGTGGTGGCCGCAGGCTACGGCGCTGATGATGAGGCCGTTGCCCAGGAGGGCAGCCAGGGAGATGCCCAGCAAGAGGCAGAAGTGCAGGAGCTGCAGCTGCCGCGTGTCTGCCAATGCCAGCAGGAGGAAGTGCCTGATGCAGCTGCTGTTGGACATTTGCTGGGACTGCACATGGGGATCTGTAAGAAAAGTAATCATGGAATAGTTGGGTTTGGAGAGGACTTGAAATATCCCAGCACAGCCTGGGGGCACTTTCCCCCCACTGCCTGCCCAGGGCTCTGCTGCCTGGAGCTGTCCCTGCCAGCAGCTGCTTCCCTGTGCCCAGGGCTGGGCCCTGCCAGTGCTGCCAGAGCCCAGCCCAGCCCTGGGGGCTCAGCTCTGCCCTGCAGAGCCCTCCCAGCTCAGGCACTGCCCAGGGGCAGCTCTGGCTCTGCAGGCTCTGATGGCAACGTTAGAGCAACCCTGAGGAGGCTGGAAAAGCAACACTGATGCTGCCTCTAAGGGGCCCTGTGCTGATTTCTATAACTCTGTTGCTTTGTAAGATCTGAGAAATAAAATTTTTATTTTTATTAACCTGAACTGGGAGAATAATATCTATGTGCAGTTTCCCATCCAGGCAACACAGAGCAGTAGAATAAAAAAGTAGGATTTTCCCTTTTATGCAACCCCTGCATTGCTGTGCTCCCTGTATAATCTTCTTGGAAATGTTCTGCAGTGAAATGCCATGCTGGGAGCAGTCCTGAACAATGCAGCATTCTCCCCACACAAGGAGAACACTTCCAAGCCTCACCAGCTGCCTCCTCCCACCCAGATCTTGTCCCCCAGTGCTGGGAGCAGCTGCCAGGGCTGGCTGAGAGCTGTTCCTGGGCAGGCAGCAGAGTCCCTGCCCCAGCACAGCGCCCTGGGCTGCAGGACCCTGCTCTGCAGGACAGCCCTGGGCACCCCTGGCTGCTCTGCACAAGAGACAAGCAGAGAATGTACTCACAGGCTCTGCAGGCATTGGCATGTTCCAGCTTGAGGAGATGGCTCCAGGAGCTGCAGCTGCACTGTCCTGCAGCCAGAGGTTCCTGTGCCAAGGGCTGGCAGTGATTGTGCCCCAGGCACTTCTCAGCCCCTTCCCAGCCCTGACTGATTGAAGCTCTCTGTGCCTCTGGGCTGTGCCCGCGCTGGCTGCAGGCAGTGCCCCAGCCCTGCTGGGCTGGCACAAGAGCTGCTCATCCAGAGAAATGTGCTTTTGAAGCTCTTCTTGGTGAGCAGGAGCTGCCTCTGTGCCAGGAGCCCAGCCCAGCTCAGCAGCACACACACAGCACAAGGACTTTAATCAGCCTCTGGGGCTTGGTGCTCAGGCCCTGAACATCAGTCCCTGAGAGGGAGATGAAGAAACCTCTGCAGAACTCTGAGGCAGAATCCAACTCCAAAGTTTCTTGGACTTTTAATGGGTCCCAGTGAGGGACACGACTGAGCAAGTGTCCCCAGGCCCCAGGCAGAGCAGGGAACTGCAGGCAGTGATGACAGGTGGGGACAAAGAGAAGCCAAGTCTTGGTGCCCTGGGGCACAGCAGGGTCTGTGCCAGCAAGGGCTGGGAGGAGACACCTTGTCCTGAGGCCCTGGGGCCTCCTGGCACAGCCCCAGCCAGGCTGGGCACTGTCAGCCCCTTGTGCTGCCCTCAGCATCCCCCCCTAGCCCACATCCCAGTGGCCTCAAGGATCTGCTGCAAAGAGTCCCTGGGGAGCCTTGCTCAGCCATGGCCCTGGGGGCTCCTGAATGCTCCCTGCAGGGACTGCAGCTTTTTCAAAGGACTTTGGCTTTGGCTTTTGCCTTGGACTCTCTGAGAGGTTTGTGCAATCATGGCCTCCAATTATCTGCTGTAATTAGTCCCTGGAGAGGCTTTGTCAGTAACAACACTCAGTGGGGCTCATTAATACTTCAGGGTACTCCAGTTATTTGAAGGTACTTGGTGTTTCCCTTTTGATACAGACTCTGTGAGAGGTTTGTGCAATCATGCCCCCAATTATCTGCTTTAACGAGTCCCTGGAGAGCTCTGTACTGACACTCAGTGGGGCTCATTAATGCCTTGAGATACTCAAGGTTTTTAAGGTACTTTATGGATTTAAGAATACTTTTAGGTACTTTTAAAGATTTTCCTTCCTACACTGAGTCTCTGAGAGCTTTTTGTGCCATCCTGGCCTCCAATTCTCTCCTCCAAGAGTCCATGAGGAGCCTGTGTTGGGTATCTTCCCCCTTTCTGTTTTACAACAAAGATGGAACTGAAAGAATTTTGTAAGACTTTCTTAAAGCATCCAAATAAACATGGGACAAATAACAATACAACAACAACCACTAAGAGAATTCATAGTCCTCTTTTAGCTCGACATCATCCAACCCTTTAGTCCTCAGGATTGGAAGAGTTTATTGACCCAGTCTTTGTTTTCCACTTGAAGCTTCTTGAACCCTTCCTTCAGTACCTGAATGCTCTTGTGGATTGACTCGCTGTGGCTGGAGAGGTTCATGCAGCACATGCCCTCAGAGTCTACACAGCCATGCCCATGTGCCCAGAGTAAAAACTCTATCTCTGTTCTGCAAGGTGGCGTGTCTGATGGTCTCTGTGTCTGAGAGCAGCCACTCAATGTGAGGGAGGCAGCATTGGTTTGCTTACTTAACAGGCACCCAGGATGGTCTGATTGTCCTAAAGCTTTAGCTGCAGCCACCCAAGGTAGTCCAAACTGGGGGTGCTACCATCCAATACCTGGATTAAAGCTTGCAAAGCCATCTCTTTGATATCATCCAATACTTCTCTGGGGATACCTGCTGCTTGATCATCTGGTAGGCTGTGTTGTCCTTCTCCAGCTAGATGGTTGATTGTCAATTCTGCCCTTGCCTCATTATTAGCATAATCTGCTATAAATGGATTTAGCAAACGTTTCCATCCCTCTTCCCACAGGGTGTATTCTGTAGGTGAAAACAACATGGTCATAATATATTTTAAATCATAGGCGGTTTAGATATGTGCTGTAAACATGGCCCTCATTAGGCCATTAAAACAAGGTAAGTCCTTCCTATGGCCTTTATCTGCCCTACACAGATCCTTGATTTCCCCATAAACCAATGGCTGACACCTGGGATTCTACCCCTTCTTTCATAACATACAGGGGCTACAAGGACTTTCGAGACTATTTGCCAGTCTCCTTCCTTAACTGCTTCTTTCTGGATCTTTTCCTAGGGATCTTCTGGGGCTGAGGGGCAAGGTGGCTCTGGGGAATCTAAACTGTCTTCTGGGGAGGAAGAATAACTTGGGGGAGAAACATTTGGATTAGAAATAGTGTGACAGTTGGACTTAGTATCTTGGATCACGGGGTTATATTGTGGCCGGAGGGTGAGGAAAAGGGCACTGCCATTTTGTCAGGCATTGGGGAGGAAAGGCCTTGATTTAGGATGTCAGACTTCTGGGGTGGAATTCTGGAGGCATGGCCCAGGGTGGAGGTGGAATGATTGACAGTGGGGGCGTGACCCACATCCATGGGGATGGAGTCTGGAGGTTCGTTCAGGGCGGAAGAGATGGCTGTGGTAGCAGGAAGTGGAGGAGCCAAGATGGAGGGAGGATGGTTGGGCTCCCGAGCCACATTCAGGCTCCTTCCGTCTTGAGTCTCCAGGGCATGATGCTCCAAGACAGCGTGGCCATTGCCATCTTGGACCATCGTGGAAGGTCTGAGAAAGGCAGGTTTGAAGGGAGATCCCGAGTTAGGAGTGAGCAGGTTTGAGGGGAGGTCCCGAGTTAGGAGTGACCAAGGGATTGAGTTTCTGACACACTGCTTGCTGGTGAAGGGTCTCAAGGATGGTGTGGAAGATGGGGAGCATGCAGAGTGCAACAGGGTCCCTTTTGATCGAAAGGTTGTACAATTTAACTCCCACTGAGTCCCAAGCTTCAGTGGTATGGATTTTATCATCAGTGGCGTCTGGAAAATTTTTAATGATCCATGTCAGGATTGATTTTAATTCATTCTTTGAAAATATTATGTCATGATCAGTGAGAATTAAAGCATCCATGTATGCTCCTTTCTACTTTGGACATCTGGCTGCCCATTTTTCTCTGCCTTATGGGGAAGAGCCACTGGAACACCGCAAATCAATTATGGGACATGGGTGCATATTATAAAAACACAGCGGCAAAATGGGCAATAAATGTCTTGCATTTCCCCAAACCCACCTGCAATCCTATGCAGGTGAAACCATTGTTGTCCCTGCTGATCCTGGGCAAGGTCCCTTGAAGCAACGATGAATCCACTTGGCCTGGCACAATCCAAAATCCCAGGGAGCACTGGCCTATCCATCACCTAACCCCAGCTGATGTGACTGACACAGGGAGCCCTGAATGTCATGGTCCCTGTTTGGGCGCCCAAAGTCACAATGAAGGTGGCTGTGGCCAAACCTCTCTGGTTCCCTGACTTCAGTGCGAGGGTGGCAAAAGTGAGAAGGAGCAGGATCAATGAAATTGTTCAAAAGGAACTTTAATAACAGGGTGAAAAACAATATAAACATGAAGAACATGGGAACAGTATGAGGGGCAGGATCCAAAGACCCGAGAAAAGGGGGAAGCAACAATATATACACTTGAGGGTAGAACACTCTAGAACAATAACCCTATAAGGGAAACAAGCAACCAGTAGCGGAGGAGAACTTGGACAACTTAGCATAACAACACTAAAGGCTTATGGGGGAACTCTTAAGTTCACCCTAAGTTAAACAGATGATTCCCAGGGCTTGAAACTCATGCCCAATTCTTCGGGGGTAAAATCTGGCTGACTCTGAGTTACAGCTGGGCTAACTCCCACACCGCTGCTTTGCTCTGGTCCCTTGGGACCATGGGGCCCAACAGAGCCACAGTGATGTCCTTGGTTCCACGAAGCCCCACAGTGTCACAATGGTCCCTTGGATCCATGGTGCTCTGCAGTGCCACAATGGCCCCTGCATTTCACAAGGCTCCCAAGTGTCACATTGGTCTCCATAGGAAGGAAACCACGGAGCCCCCATGTTTCAGGAGCTGATGAACAGCAACCACCAGAGGCCAAGGCAAGCCTGACCTGTCTGTCCTGGCAGGTTTGCTTGGAGCAACCCTTGGATATTTGAAATTATGAATGTGGAGTCCTAATTTAAAAGATTTGTGCATAGAGAAGAGTGATGGGGTTTTTTTCATAAAAAGAAAAGCACAGAGCCCTTTCCAGTGTTTGGAAAATAGGTGAGTGCTGCCCCTCAGGAGTCAAAGACCAGCCAGACCTGTCTGTCCTGGCAACTTTTGACTGGCATCAATCCTTGGATACACAGAAATTTGGAGGTGGAATCCTAATTTTGGCCATGGATGCCTGGAAAAAATGGACAGTTCTTTTCCATAGAAAGAAGAGCCCAGAGCCCCAGTGTTTCAGGGGCAGATGGGAGTGGCCTTCCACATTCCAAGGTCAGCCAGGCCTGTCAGGTGACCCCTGGGAGGCCAAGGCAGCCACAGCTGTTTCATGTTCCCTTGGTTCCACAGGGCCCTGCAGTGTCACAATGGCTCCTTGCTTCCATGATGCCCTCTGGTGTCATAATGGCCCCTTGATTACACAAGTCCTTAAGGATCTTAATGGTCTCCATGGTTCCACAAGGCCCCACAGTGTCACAATGGTCTTTGGGCTCCATGAAGCCTGGCTGTGTCCAATGGCCCCTCGGTTCCATTGGGGCCCAGTAGTGCAACAATGATTCCCTTGGTTCACCAAGTTCCCATAGTGTCACAATGGCCCCTTCCTTCCATGAGGCCCTGCAGGGTCACAATGGTCTCCATGATTCCATGGGGCCTTGCAGTGCCACAATGCTCTCCATGGATCCACATTGCCCTGCAGGATCACAACGGCCCTTTGGCCCCAGGAGGCCCGGAAATGCAGCAATGGCCTCTTGGTTCCACAAAGCCCTGCTGCTTCACACTGGCCCCTTGGGACCATGCGGCCCAGCAGAGCCACAAAGATGTCCTTGGTTCCATGAGGCCCCACAGTGTCACAGTGGCCCCTTGGATCCATGGTACCCTGCAGGGTCACAATGTTCCCCTTGGTTCCACAAGTTCCTACAGTGTCACAGGTTCCACAAGGGCCTGCAGTGTCACCATGGCCCTTTGGTTCCACAATGCTCCGCAGTGTCACAATGGTCTCCATAGGAAGGAAACAAGTGAGCCCCAGTGGTGCAGTGGCAGATGAGAGGCAGTCACCAGAGGCCAAGGCTGGCCAGACTTGACTGTATGGGCAGATTCTTTCTGGGAATAACCCTTGGATATAGGGAATTTTACACAGAATCCCAATTTTGGCCATGGGTGCCTAGACAGGTGTGGTATCTTGTTTTTGGTTTGCCCCAGTTTCACCCCACTCCTTGGTCTGTGGTTCGGTCTGGAAATCCCCTACCCTGGTTTGTTATATGCCAGTCTCCTGACCCTCCCCCTGTTTCCATAGTTACTTCAATGTATCCAGGTCCTCCCTGCCCCGAGCTCCCTGCCCGTCACCCGGCGACCCATCCCCTATCTCCAGAAACTTCTTTCCAGGGCGCCGGGTGGTTGGTCAGGGGACAGGGGCCCCTCCCCTAAGCTCATTTCATTCGTTGGGTTCACTTGTCATCCAAAGCTGACCCCACCCCTGCCTCTCTTCAATTAGTTCCTGTATGTTACCACCCATGCCCACCCCCTGCATTTATAAACTCGCTCCCCTCAGAGTTTTCTTGTCTCCGAAGGCTCCCTTCCCTCAGCCTCCCCCTCTGCTCTGTTGCTGGTCAATAAACCAGTCGGCCTTTCTACCCTCCCTTCGGAGTCCTCCCTTCTTTCTTCGTGTGGTTCATGATTTTGTTCGCGAGGCGTCCGTGGACCCACCAAGGCGCGGACTGAACTTTGAGTTCGGCAAGCGCCCCATCACTGCGGGCTGGGCTGGCAAGCTCGCCGGGCACCCACTCAACATCTGCTAACCAGCGCAACCGCAGACAGGAAAGACAGTTCTTTCCCATAGGAATAAAAGCACGGAGCCCCAGTGCTTCATGGTCAGATGGGAAGTGGCCCTTGACATGCCAAATTCAGTGGGACCTGTCAGACAGCCCCCAGGAGGCCAAACCAGGCAGACCTGTTCCATGTTCCGTTGATTTCATGGGCCCTAACACTGTCACAATGGTCTCCTTGATTCCATGAGGTCTGGCAATGTCACAATGGCTTCTTGGTTTCATGAGCCCCAACAGAGTCACAAGGGTCCATTGGCCCCACGCAGCCCCGCTGTCAAACAATGGCTCCTTGTTTCCATTTTAAATCAATCACAATCAAACCACAGTTTGATCATGGATCCTTGCTTCCATAGGGCCCATGATTTGCACAATGGTCTCCTTGATTCCATGATTCCTGGATTGCACAGTCTTACCACCATTTTCTTGGATCTCCATTGTCACAACTGAGCCATGGCTCCATGAGGTTCCGTAGTGTCACCATGATCACTGTCAGAGGCTGGATGAGATCCATGTCCCGAGACACCTTGGGATGCTCGGAATGCCCGTGTGGGGCCAGGGCCGGGTCAGGCCTTGGTTTGTGGTGGGACCGAGCCCCGCCCCCAGCCCTGGCCTGGCAGAGCTGCCAATCACACAGCAGGGGCGGTGCTAACCCAGCTCTGATTGGCTGAGCTGTCAATCAATCACACACCAGCAGCTGGTGCTACCCTGTCTCTGATTGGACAAGCAACTGGCAGTCCCACCACAGGGGCGGGGCCATGAAGGCCCAGGGGGTTAAAAGCCGGAGCACGAGGCCAGCCCAGGGTCTGGATCCTGCCTTCTGCTGGGGTTTCTCTGTTGGTGATGCTGGGACCTGAGCAGTTGGTACCCATGTGGGTGTCTTTCTATGGATCTTCTGTCTTTCTGTTGTTCTCTATTTCTTCTCCTTCTAATCCTACTTACCTGGAACATTTTTGGGTAACTTCAAATGTTAAGGGTTAAAGGATTTTAGGTTAAATGTGTGGCAATCCAGGGCACAGGGAATATTTCTCTGTCTGCTCTGAGGGATCCTTTACCCCAGGGAAACACTGCCTTTCACCTTCGCCCATGGAGAGGACTTCTAGGACTTGAAGACAGATTAGAATTTACCAAAGTGTAAAATAGATTAGAGGGGAGTACACTTTGTTCCTTGGGTGAGGAATTTAGGTTTTGGGATTTTTAATGTGGTGTAGATAGGAAGCAAGATGGAGGAATTTGAGTGTAGTCCCTGTCTTCTTCTTCATCTACTCCATTTTCTGCAGTGTTTGTGGCACAGGGTGATTGGTCAAGGAAAGCACAGTGCAGAGGTCATGTGGACAGTCAAGGGATGAGTTAGTGGTAGATAAGTGGAAATAATGTACGTTTTAAGAGTTAATTGGATGAGACAACTTTAAAAGACCTTTAAACTGTACATTTTGGGGCCATTTTGCACTGCTTTTCCAGCGCATTGGGCCTGGTGTAGACAGCAATGCAAAACATTAGATTAGATAACAATAAACAAGAAGCTGAAGACTGAAAAAATCCCATGCATCTCCTTTTAACTGGCACAGAATTGCAACAGGAGAGTTTCCCCCATCCAGGGAGCCCCCAGAAAGGCCCAACATAAAACAAACATTAATAACTGGTGCCCTGACAATGTTTGTAATAAGTTGGTTTTTTTCCAGAAAGTTGTTTACTGAAAAGTGTTGTCTTAATTGGCCAATCATGTGAAATGTGTTGATTAAATGACCCAATGAGGTCCACCTGTAGCAAAACAAGATATAAAAGAAGAGGATTGAAAAAACAGTTGGCTTTTAGCCCTTAGCCTTCTGATCTGAGTCTGTGTCATCTCTGACTCAATGGAGACATTTGGGGATCTGTGCGGGCTCCTTTCTGAACCTTGAGACCCAACAGGAACTTCTTTAATCAATTTTGCCTGAAGCTCCCACTGTGCCTATGACAGGAACCCCTGTGAGTTTCTGGGACATCCTGGCTCTTTGGCAGCCTGGGGACTCCTGGGATGTCACCGTGGAGCCCCCGTGAGTGCCTGTGACAGATGGGTGCCTTTGCAGCCCAAGGTGCTCTGGGATGTCACCATGGAATGGCTGTGACTGCCTCTGACCACAGGGCTCTTTACCATCCCAGAAACCCCTGGGAGGTCTCCATGGAGCTCCTGTCTCTGCCTGTGACATTCCAGCTCTGGAACAGCCTGGAGACTCTTGGAAAGATCCCATGGAACCCCTCTGAGGGCCTGTGACAAATCTGATCCTTAGCAGGCAACCATCACCAGCCCCCTGTTGCTATGGTCAGTTTCCATGGCAACCATCCACAGCCCCCTGTTGCTATGGTCAGTTTCCATGGCAACCATCCCCAGCCCCCTGTTGCTATGCTCAGTCCCTTGGCAGCTCCATGGAGACCCCATGCCAGGGGTGGTTGCCATGGACACCAGCTCAGGCCTGCAGCCAGAGCCCGTTGCCATGGCAACCATTGCCAGCCCCATCCCCAGGCCCATGGGATCCCAGAAGCACAGAATTGGCTGAGCTGGGAGGGACCCATCAGGATCCTCCAGTCAAACTGCTGGCCCTGCACAGGACACCCCAACAATGCCAGCCTGGGCCTGGCAGCGCTGGCCAAACGCTGCTGCAGCTCAGAGAGCCCTGGAGCTGGGACCCTGCCCTGGGGAGCCTGGCCAGGGCCCCAGCAGCCTCTGGCCTAAAACCTTTTCCTGACATCCAACCTGAGCCTGCCCCGACTCAGCTGCAGCCGCTCCCTCCACTCCTGTCCCTGGGCACCAGAGGGAAGAGGTTCCCACAGCCCCAGCCAGGGACCCGCTCCCAAGGCTGCTGCCATGGCCACCAGGGCTGGCACCAGCTGGGATGCTCGGTTTCCACGGGCCGGGCTTCAGCAATGGGATTCCCCAATTTCCTGCTCCTGCTAAAACCGCGCTGCCCTCGCTGCCCTCCCGCCTCCCATGGAAAGCACAAAAGGCAAAGATCCCAGGCTGGGGTAAGAACAATATTTTGGGAACAGCATACAGATAAGGAACAAACAGGAACAGAAAATATTGATTACAGAAGGGATAAGAAAATCTATTTACTGGGAAAACTACAAGACAAATGACTGGGTCTTCCCGGCCACGTAGTTCCCCCTGTCTGGAAAGGACACCTTTCTCCTCAGGGAGAGAGAGAGAGAGAGATTTCCTTTCCCGCTCCTGGCAATGACCTGAGGTGGGAGTGAACATAATGACACAGCCATGGCCAGACCCTCATGTTCTTCAATCCCACATCAGGTCATTGGAGGAACAGGAAAAGGGACAGTTTCACCAGCAGCTCTCACTTGACCAGACACCAACGGAGGCACCCGTAAGGGAAGCCCTTCCAGTGCCCCAACTGCAGGAAGAGCTTCATGACCAGCTCCAGCTTCTTTCTCCATTGGAGACCCCACGTTGGGAAGACCTCTGGTGATCCACATTACCTGTGATCCATGTTGGATCCAGACTCAGCCCTGATAACGCCCTGATAAGGGGGGGAATCCCTGCTCAGGGGGTGAACACCACTGTTGCAGACATCTTTTCACTAAAAATCCTTTCTTTAGGATTTTTCCTTCTGAGAAGCTAAGAGGCCTCAGAGACAGAATGTAAACAATTATTTTCTGCTGCTGTGGAATGCAACATGTCCCTGTTGGATGTGATTGGCCCCTCTTGGATGTTTATAATTAATGGCCAATCAAGGACTGAGGTATCTTAGACAGAGTCTGAGAGAGCTGCCTTTGTTATCATTCTTTTCTCTATTCTTAGCTTAGCTCAGTTAGCTTCTGAGAAAACCTGTCCTTTTTCTTTTTAGTATAGTTATAGTGTAATATATACATATATCATAAAATAATAAATCAAGCCTTCTAAACATGGAGTCAACATTCTCGTCTCTTCCCTCATCCAAGAACCCCTGTGAACACAGTCACAGTTGGTGATCCTGAGTGACTGAAGAGGAAAATCATCGATTGGTGAGACCCCAGAGGAGCACTGCTGCATTTGGGTAAACCCCGAGTATATGGCACTTATGGTCACCTCACAAGTGACCACAGAAGTGGATTCCAGCCAGGAGCTGAGGAACTGAGATCCTGATTTGGACAGAGTTCACAGCAAGGCTGACCACAGAGAGAACCTTCTGAAAAGCCTCCAGGAAGATGGCCAGAAAGCTCAGCAGCACCATGCAGCTGGCCAGAGAGTGCTGGACACTGTCACAAGGTTCTGTTAGCTTTTCCCCTCCTGAAAATGCTGCCCTTCGCACTTTGTGGCTGCAAATGTGGAGGACCCCTCCCACAGAGGCAGAGGTTCCTTTCTCCCCTTCAGAGGAGAGACTTATTGCCCTCTGGCACAAATGGGGTGAAGAGGACGGAATTCTCCTGTTGGAGAGATATTTCTATGAGTTTTTTGATGGGCAAAGCTCTTTGGGTTTTCTACGAATGTGCTCTATGCCCTTGATATGTTTGTGTGGGAGTGCATGGAATCCATTTTCCAAGTCGTTTTGAACAACAGATTCGGGTGCGCCTGGATTTATCCAGTGTTCAGCGCACTTTTTCTGGTTTTGCAACGGAGAGCAGCTGTTTTTCCCTGGATTGCTAACTGCATAGGGCAAGCCCCATTCCCCCCAATTCTCACTGGAGGAGACCCTTTGGAGGGGGACGATCTGCTGCTTCCCAGCCCCCCTGAATCGCAGCGGGGGGGTGAAGTTTCGCCCGGAGCCGAAGAAGTTTTTTTTCCTGCGTTTTTGGAGCATGCTCAGACGGAGCCGTCTTTTCCCCCCCTCATGTCTCTCTGGGGGATGATGAGTGGGTGGTGCCGCCCCTGGCAGCCCTGCAGGGCCCACCCCGGCCAGGCCCCTGGACCCCGCCCTGCTCAGAGCTGGGGGCGGCATCGGTGCCCGAGGTCCCGTCTCTGGGGCCCGCGGGGCCGCCTCCCGTGCCTGGAGGGCCGCTCCAGCTCTCCCCGTGGCCGCTTCTCCGGGCAGCCCCGCCCGCGGCTCCACCGGCTTCTGCGCCTGCACGGCTGACCTCCGAAACAGTGCTTCCCGTGGCTGCGCTGGTGTTACCAGGCAACGGAGATCCGGCGTCGCTTCCACCGCTTCCCGCACCTGCACCGGTGTTGCCAGGCAACGGAGATCCGGTGTCGCTTCCGCCGCTTCCCGCGGCTGCACCGGTGTTGCCAGGCAACGGAGATCCGGTGTCGCTTCCGCCGCTTCCCGCAGCTGCGCCGGTGTTGCCAGGCAACGGAAATCCGGTGTCGCTTCCGCCACTTCCCGCAGCTGCGCCGGTGTTGCCAGGCGGCGACGATGCGGCTGCTGCTTCCGGCCTGGCGGGGGGTGCATTCTCTCCGGCCCCGCCGCCCCCGCCAGCCCCCCCGGCGGCTTCGCCGCCTTCCGCCAAACCAGTCCCAGTTCAGGATGCTGCTGAAAATGACACCGAGCCCGAGGGATCCTCGGTGCTGCCTGTGGTCCCAGTGCCCCCGGCAGCAGCTGCCACGGCGGCTCCTGCACCCAGCGTGACTCCCCCCTGAGTTTTTCGGGTTGTCCCGGGGCGGCCTCTGTGGGTGGAGCTGGGACAGGGGAAGAGGGCGTCAGCCTCTCCTTCGATGGAGGAGGCATGGCCCGACAGCTGGGTGTGGGTGCAGCCCGGCTGCCTGCTTTCAAACTCAGCGTTCTTGGCGGGGTGGGGGGTGTTTGGTCGGGGACTGCCCCTTGGAGGTTGCCATCCCTGCCGCCCCTCACGCGCCCCAGCAGCGTTGGGGAGGTGGCTCCCGAAAGTTCTGCCCCTGGTCCCCCGGCCGGAGAGGTTTGGCGTGGTGCTGGGAGGCAGATGGGAGGAACGCCTTTTGCATTTGCATTGCAGAGGCAAGGGGAACAGCGGGAAGCGGTCATCGCTTGTTTGCTATGGGGAACAAACATTCCCAGACCCGAGATGAAGATCCTCGGGGCAGCTTCTGTCCCCCCATTGCTGGCATGCCTCGGTGATTTTGGGGGAGGAAGCGTTTGGTCACCTGTTCTGCCATTGTACTGGCAGCAGGGTGCAGGTCTGTGCCAATGCAGAGCCTGCCTCGGGGGCTGGGCCTGGGCTGTTGGGCTCGGGTCCCTGGACCAGGGCCACCTCCCGGCCTCCTGCTGGGTTTGGGGGCTTTGCTTCCCCCTTCAGGTCCTGGGGCACCGTTATGTGGGCCAGGTCTGGGGTTCCTGATCCTTCCACATGGGCCAGGGCACCCAAGGGCCTCTCTCTGGCTCCTCTGCTGCTGCTGCTCTTTCCGACAAGACAAAAAAAAAAAAAAAAAAAAAAAAAAAAAAAAAAAAAAAAAAAAAAAAAAAAAAATTAAATTGAATAAAAAAGGGTGAAAGAGCTGGCAGCAGCTCAGAGGCATTGAGGAGCCAGGGATTGGCTTCAGCCCAAGTTGTTCAATAAAGGGCTGTGGCAAGACATTTCAGAAATTTTCTCAAAATTGTTTGAAGACTGTCAATGGACTTTTGATAACTATTGATGGACTTTTCTGTAGCAAGCCTGTTTCAGGACCAAAAGAAACTTTCAGATATGGCAAAGAGGAACATCTTCAAGCCATGGACTTTTCCTGAAACTCAGCTGCTTGGACTTGAATTTTCTTTGCATTGTTTTTTCATTTTCTTATATTATAAAATTGTTTTAGTAATATGATAGAATTTTATGTTCTACGGGTGAAGAAATTCCCAGTGCATTCCACAGGAGCACTTGAGTGGAGTTTGATTGGCAACAGATAACCTGTCAAGTGTTTGTCTTTTTCTTCGGCATGAGTACAGCAGAGAAAATTACAAACACTTTTTCCTTTTAATTTAACTAAATAAAAAAAGGTGACATGTCGCAGACATCTTTTGTGAAAAATCCTTTCTTAGGATTTTTCCTTGTGAGAAGCTGCAATTTCAGTAACCAAAGTAAACAATGGTTATCTGCTGCTTTGGAATGCAACAGGTAGACCCATGATTGGTCTCCTGTGGGTGTTTGGATTTCTTGACCACTCATGGCAGAGCTGGCTCTTGCTCTGTCTGAGACACAGATCTTTGTTATTCATTCTTTTCTATTCTTAGCTTAGCTAGCTTCTGAAGAAACCTTTTCCTTTCTATTGCTTTTAGTATAGTCTTAATGTAACATATATCATAAAATAATACATCAAGCCTTCAGATCATGGAGTCAACATTCTCGTCTCTTCTTCATCCTGAAAACCCTTGTGACCACAGTCACAGGGTACGGCTACAAGGGCTGAGATTTCATCTCCTTCCAGCTGGGACGCAGGAGCTTTGCAGGGTCGGACGATGCTGCCTGGATCACCCAGAGGTGCTGGGAATCCAAAAGGATCATGGTGGAGCAAGTGAAGCATTTCCTGGTACACACCTGTGTGGAAGGGGCCCCAAAATACATCAGACATGGTCGGGAGGCTCTGGAGCACAAAGGTGGGCGTGGGAGGGGAAGGGCAATTCCTATGGGAATGGGGTATTCAGGAATGGGGGACTTGGGAATGCAGGAATTGCCATGGAATTTCCATGGCCAGATCTCACTCTCATTCCAGTCAGGTGAGAATTCCATGGATGGATCTCCCCCCTAACCCACTGCCATGGGAATTCCATGGAGAAATTATTTGAATTGATGACCAATCCAATGCCAGCAGTGCAATGAGATCTAATCCCTGCTGGGATTCCATGGGACCTCAATCCCAATCCTTTACCCAGGCTGGCTCTGCTGTGCCCGTGGCAGCACCAGGGGAGTGCCCTGTCCCTGCCCTGAGCCCAGCACGAGCCTTTCCTTGGCTGTTCTGTGCCCTGCTCGGGGCAGGAGGGCACAGCCAGAGTGGCTTCGGTGGCCCCGGGCACCCGGCTGGGCTGCAGCCACTGCAGGGGCTCCTGGGGAATGTTCCAGAGCAAAGCTTAAAGCAAACAACAGTTCCTGGAGGGGATTCTGCCCCTGGGCCTGTGCTGGGAGCCCAAGGGCAACAGCCCAAAGTGCTGGAGCTCAGTGTCCCTTGGCCAGGCCGTGTTCCCTGGCTGTGCCCTGTCCCTCAGCTGTGCCCTGTCCCTGTCCCCTGTCCCTCGGCTCTGTGGGGCCGGGGCTGGCAGCAGGACCCAGAGCAGCCCTGGGGGAGAACAACCCTGAGCCCCAGCTGGGCCAGTTCCCCCCAGGTCACTCCCACCATGGGCCCTGTGGCTCCCAGTCACCCCCAGGATGGTCCCAGTCACTTCCAGTTACACTCAGTATGTTCCCAGTATCATCCCGGTCACTCCCAGTATGATCTCAGTATAATCCCAGCATGATCCCAGCACAGTCCCAGGTGTTTCCATTCACCCCTACTATAGTTCCAGGCACTGCCAGTATGGTTCCAGCCACTCCCAGTATGATTCCAGTATGAACCCAGTCACTCTCAGTACGGTGCCATTTGCCCCCAGTATGGTCCCAGTCACTCCAAGTCACCCAGTATGATTCCAGTCACTCCCAGATCCCCCCAGTATTATTCCAGTAACTTCTTTTATGGTTCCTCTGTGATCCCAGTCACTCCCGGTCTCCGCCAGTATATCCCAATTGCTCCCAGTACCTTCCAGCATGATTCCAGTTGCTCATAGCCACTCCCAGTCACCTCCAGCACAATTCCAGTCACTTCCTGTATATCCCAGTTGCCCCAGCATGGTCTCAGTTGCCCTCAGTCTGCTCCCAGTCACTTCCAGTGAGATCCCAGAATGACCCCAGTCACCCTCACTCAGTGTGGTTCCAGTTGCTCCCAGTATGATCCCATTTGTCCCAGCATGGTCCCATTTCCTCCCAGTGTGATCCCAGTTGCCTCTAGCACAGACCCAGTCCATCCCAGTATGATCCTACTCTGATGCCATGATAATTCCAGTTGCTCCCAGTATGGTCCTGGCTGCTCCCAGTCTGATCCCAGTTGCTCTCAGTGGCCCCTAGCATAGACCCATCGACCCAAGAATTATCCCAGTATGAGTCCACTATGATCCCAGTCTCCCCCAGTATGGTCCCAGTCAATCCCAGTTGCCCCAAGTGTAGACTAGTCACTGCCAGTTCCTCCAGGCGTCCATGGTTGAGATTGGGTTTGCACCTCCAAAATTCCCTATATCCAAAGACTGCTCCAAAACAAAATCTGCCATTCCTGACAAGTCTGGCTGGCCTTGGCCTGGTGAGGCTCTCACCTGCCTCCCAAACACTGGGGCTCCGTGCTTTCCTTCCTATGGAAAAGAACTGTCCTTCTTGTCCAGATCCCCATGGCCAAATTTGTGTTCCACCTCCAACACTGCCTGTTGTGACAGATTGTAGGAGATTGTTGGCTCAAAACTTTTCATATGGGGGAGGATGAAGGGGCAGGTCAAGCCTTGCCCTGCCCTGTGACCCCAGCCCCGCCCTGCCCTGGAACCCCAATCCCCCCAGAGCCTCTATCCCAGCCCAGCAGTGGCTGCCAGTCCCTGGCACAGCACAGGCAATGCTCCACAGCCACCTCTGCAGCCCCAGCCCAGCTCCTGAGGGACCAAATGAGCCCAAGCCCCACCTGGGGGAAGGGCCCAGGGAGACCAAGGGGTATTGAAGGCTGACCACAAGGCAAGCACACATCTTGACCCAGCCTCCTCTTGGAATTTCCATCTGAACAGTGCTGGAATCCAGGAGTTGGTAGTTGTGTGTGTGTGCTTCTCTAAATCTTATTTGTCTTCCTCTCTCTCTGTGTCTACTTCTTATATTTTCGTCCTCTTGCAAATTTTGAGTAACTTGAAATTGAACAGGCTTAGAGTTTGTGTAGTTGAATGGGCCAAGTTAATGCTTTGAGAAGTGTTTTTTGTCGATTGAATGTTGTACCAAACCTTTTGCCAAAGTTTCTCTGATTTTCTAAAGTTACCAGTAAAGGCTGGTTTGTTGTTTTGACCTTGTGAGAATCTCTTGTTGGTATTACTGCAGTACATCCAACTCAGAGTACACAAACAGCTGTAATTCCTTTTAAATGTCTCACTGAGGGAGTTGTTCGGGGGATGGGAGTCAGGGATTCTCTGTCCTGTCCCCACGGTCTCTGGGCAGGGATGGCCTCAGTGGGGGCTGCTGACATCCTCAGCAACTTGGAGGCTGCTGCTGAATTTTCCTGCTCCAGAGGCTTGTTCAGCCTTCAGCTCTTCAGTGCAGGAATTCAGTGTCCCAGGGCTCATGAACATTCAGAACACCTGAACAAGCCAAGCCTCTGGGAATCATTTGATTTTAATTTTCAAATAATTTGTGGTTACGTCAATCTCAGTAGTGTATTCAAAGTGAATACATGATATTTAAAAAGACAGCGAGAAAAGATTTTTTAGGTCCTGTTTAGGATTTTTTCCTGTTCATAAATCGATATGTGCAGTCTCCAATTGACACTTAGTCCAAGCACCTCCTCATGCAGTTTGAATAGAGATGAAAATCAAGACCCTTCCTGGCTGACAATCAATCAGACTCTGTCCCTACCCCCAGCCCACCATTTCCCCCATCCAAGCCCTGGCACTCAGAGCAGCCTTGTGCAAATCTGAGCTCCCTCCAGCCCAGGCTGCACCTGCAGCTTTCAGCTCCTTGGCTCCAATTCCCACCTGCTTTCCTTGCAGAAGGAGCTGCCTGAGACATAGAGGGATGTTTATTTCTTGTCAGCCAGCAAAGCCAAGGGAAGGCACAGCTCCATCAAATGCCAAAGTCATTCTTCTCCCTGGCTCTACCCTACCCCTGATCCCCCCATCCTCTCCTGTTTCCTTCATCCTTCCTTTGCCAGGCAATTTCTGGGTCAAGGGAGCTCTGCTCTGGGGATGGAGGGAGGTCCAAGTGCAGCCATTGGAGTGGGAACCACAACTCATCAGGTTTGTGTCCTTTGAGGGAGCAGGAATTCATGAGACTCAGAGGCAAAGAAATGTTTCTTCTCATGGCCAACATAAAAATTGTGACCATGATAAAATTTAAGAAACATCAGAAGACTTCCCTCAATTCCTTGTGAAATCTCAGCAATATCTGACATGTCTACCAGCCACAAGGGATAGCTATAAAGGAAGGTCTTTAGACAAAGACATAAGAAGAGGTGAGATAAAAGATAAAACTACAACTAAGATGCTGATTAATGAGTTATTTAAACTTCTGAAAGAGTGGGCAACTCCCTTAAGCTCAAAGCATGAAGCCAGTCAAGGGACACTCATTGGAAGGACCAGAAAACAGCTGCAGGAGGAAATCTAGGAGAAAGGGGAAGGACATAGATCCAGCTGCTCTAAATAAAGACATGTCCTTAGACATGGCCATTTAACCAGGAGAGTTGGAAACACCTAAAGGAAGAGGGTCATGACATATTAGGCTGAATGTTGGTGACAAGAGCAGAGGGGAAGATCAGTATTTCTTCTCCTGCCATCAGTAGAAGGATCCAGTAAATCCAGGAAATTCCTTTTCTTGGCAGGAATACTTTGCCATTTCTTAAAAGTACTCAAACGACCCAGATAATTAAGATTTGCTTGTATATTAACAAACAAACAGGTATTAACACCTGTGCCCCTTTCAGGCAGACATCCACTGTGTGCCCATGAACAGGCAGTGCCACTTGTGCCCTGAGGTGCCCAGCTGGGATTGGATCTCTCCCAGAGCACCTGAGGGAGAGCAGAGCACCTTGCAAGCTGCAGGTCCCTGACAGCCCCACAGGGCTCCTGTGCCATCAACATCTGCTCTGCTCCAGTCTGAAACAGGGCCCAGCATGGTGCTGGGATCATCAGAGAGCTGAGGTGTGTGCTGGAATTCAATGGCCTCCCCATCCCGCAGCAGCCCTGCATTTCCCTGCTGCAGCCTTGGTCTCCAGCCCAGCCATGGAGGCTCTTTGGGCTCTGGAGTGTTGCTGCAGCCGCCAAGGGCAGCTGAGCTCTGCCTTTGGCACAGTCAGGCCTGGCCAGCGCAGGCCATGCTCAGCAATTGCTTGTGTGTGCCTGGCCTTGCTGTCAGCCCCGGCAGCGGCTGCGTGGCCCCTTTGTGGCCCTGTGCTGGCCCAGCCATGGTGGCCCAGCCCCTGTGCAGGCCCAGCCCAGGCCAGGAGCATTGCGGCTGGGAACGGCCCCTGTGCCGTGGTGCCCACAGCAGCCTTGGGGCTCTGTGCCCCATGGCCTCCCTGCTGGGCAGCCTCTGCCAGCTCCTGCAGAGCCCCTGGCACCTGTGGGGCTGCACAGACAGCCCTGCCCCGGGCTCTGCCGGCCTCTGGGCCAGCAGAGAGGCAGCCAGGGCTGGCCATGGCCGGGAACAGGCCCTGAGCCCCGCAGGAGGGTGGAGCTGGGCCACAGCCAAACTCAGCCCAGGCCAAAGCTGGGCTCAGCAGCCAGGGCTGCCAACGCATGGGCACAGAGGCTGGCACTGACAAATGTCCTGGGCCCCCTCCCTGCTCTGTCCATGCCACCAAGGGCACAGAGCAGCCTCCTCTCTGGGCCACTTGCCTGTTTGCAATGCCTTGCACAGGCGCTGGCCCTGCCCCACAAGGCCTGGCCTGAGTCCTGGCCCTGCACGCTCAGCCAGGCTGAGATGGACACTGATGGTTTCTGGGCCAGGCTCTCGGAGCCCAGCCCAGCTCCCTGCAAGCTCTGCCAGCTGCCCTGAGCTCTGGGCAGCACCAAGGGCCTCTCTGAGCCCAGCCCAGCCCAGCCGGCTCTGGCCCCACAGCTCTGCTCAGGCCAGGCTGCTCTGGGCCCTGGCCCCACGGCCTCAGCCCCTGCCAAGGCCACAGCAGCAGCTGCAGCTGCCACAGGACTCAGCCCCAGCCATGGGGGAAGGTGCTTGGCCAAGGCCAAAGGAGGCTCCCTGGCTGCCCTGCTGCCCTCGGCCTGAGGTGCTGAGAGCTCTGCAGCCCCTGCTGCCATCCCATCTGCCCAGGGCAGCACAAGAGCCCCGGCCTTGGGGCCCTCAAGAGCTGCTCCTGCTCCAGGCCCAGGGCCCATGCCAAAGCTGGGGCAGCCACAAATCTGTGCCCATTTCTGTTCATTGCTGCTCTCATGGGGATGGATCCTCAGCCACTTGGAGGTTGCTGATGAATTTAAATACTCCAGAGGCCTCTTCTTTCTTGAGCTCTTCAGTTCAGGAATTCACTGAAAAAGTCTCATACACACATGTTCAAAACACCTGAACAAGAAAAGCCCCTGGGAATCATTTAAATGTTCAATTCTTCTGTGGTTAATTAAAGAGATTTCAGTAGTTTATTTAATGTGAATATATTGTATTTAAAACAATGCAGAGAGAACTGATTTGTCCTGTTTTGTTTTCCTTATAGTTTGTATCAGCAATGTCCAATTGATATTGACCCCCAGCAACTTCTAATGCACTCTAAAGAGATATAAAGATCAAGACCCTTCATGGCTGGTAACACATGAAACTTTGTCCCCAAGCCCCTCCCCACCACTTCCCTCATCCAACCCCTGGCACTCCTATGGATCAGGAATGGTGTTGCCAGCAGGACCAGGGCAGTGATTCTTCCCCTGTGCTGGGCACTGGTTGGGCAGCACCTCGAGTGCTGTGTCCAGTTCTGGGCCCCCCAGTTTAGGAAGGCCATGGAGGGGCTGGAGCATGTCCAGAGAAGGGCAACAAGGCTGGGGAGGTGTCTGGAGCACAAGTCCTGTGAGGAGTGGCTGAGGGAGCTGGGGTTGTTTATCCTGGAGAAGAGGAGGCTCAGGCGAGACCTCATCACTCTCTACAACTCCCTGACAGGAGGGTGCAGCCAGGTGGGGGTCGGGCTCTTCTCCCAGGGAACAGTGACAGGACAAAACACACAGCCTTCAGCTGCACCAGGGGATGTTTAGGCTGGACATTAGGAAATATTCTTCACACAAAGGGTGATTGGGCATTGGAATGGGCTGCCCAGGGAGGTAGGGGAGTCACCATCCCTGGAGGTGTTTAAGGAAAGACTGGATGTGGCATTCAGTGCCATGGTCTGGGTGACAAGGTGGTGTTGGGTCCCAGGTTGGACTTGATGCTCTCCAAAATCTTTTCCAGCCTGGCTGATTCTCTGATGATTGTGACACTGCAGGGCCTTGGGGAAGCAAGGGGCCATTGTGACACGGCAGGGCCTGGTGGCACTAAGAGAACCATAGTGACACTGTGAACGACATGGCAGCACAGAGCCAAGGAGTCCATGGTGACAGTCTGGGTCCTGCTGGAACCACAGAGGCCACTGTGACACTGCGGGGCCTTGTGGAACCAAGGGGCCATTGTGCCACTGTGGAACCAAGGAGAGCCTTGGGAGAGCCTGGGGACAATGGAATCAAGGGGCCATTGCTCCATTGCAAGGACTCTTGGAACTGAAGGAACAGTTGTGACACTGTGGTGCCCCATGGAACCAAGGGTCCCTGGTGACACTGCAGGATCTTGTGTCACCAGGGCTCCATTGTGACACTGCAGTATCAAGGAATTCATTGTGGCACTCTGAGGCCTCCTGGAACCAAGAAGCCACTGTGACCCTGCAGGGCCTTGTGGAACCATGCAGAGCATTGTGACAGAGCAGGACCTGGTGTCATGATGGGGCCATTGTGACACTGCAGGGACCCATGGAACCAAGGGGCCAGGGCTGCCCCTCAGGGACTCCTGGAATGAAGGAAACATGTTTGACACCGTGGTGGCCCTTGGGACCAAGAGGCCATTGTGACACTGTGGAACCAAGGAGAGCATTGCTGCACTGCCAGACCTCATGGAACCAAGGATCCATTGTGACACTGCAGGGCCTTGGGGGACCAAGGGCCATTGTGACACTGCAGGGCCCAAGGATCCAAGGGACTTTGTGACACCAAGGGATCCCAAAGGGACATTGTGACACTGGGAGGCCTCATGGAGTCATGGAGACCATTGTGACACTTTAGGGTATCAAGCAACCATGGTAACACCGAGTTGTCTGGGAGTGTTGATCTGCTGGAGGGTAGGAGGGCTCTGCACAGGGCCCGGGACAGGCTGGATCCAGGGCCCAAATCCAACAAGGTGAGGTTTACCAAGTCCCAGTGCCAGGTCCTGCACTTTGGCCACAACGACCCCTGCAGCACTACAGGCTGGGGACAGAGTGGCTGGAGAGCAGCCAGGCAGAAAGGGACCTGCAGGGACTGATGGAAAGCAGGCTGGACATGAGGCAGCAGTGTGCCCAGGTGGCCAAGAAGGCCAATGGTCTCCAAGGCTCCTGGCCTGGATCAGGAATGGTGTGGCCAGCAGGAGCAGGGCAGGGATTCTTCCCCTGCGCTGGGCACTGGTTGGGCAGCACCTCGAGTGCTGTGTCAAGTACTGGGCCCCCCAATTTAGGAAGGACATGGAGGGGCTGGAGCATGTCCAGAGAAGGGCAACAAGGCTGGGGAGGTGTCTGGAGCACAAGTCCTGTGAGGAGTGGCAGAGGGAACTGCTGGGGTTGTTTATCCTGGAGAAGAGGAGGCTCAGGGGAGACAAGGCAGTGTCAGGGCACAGGTTGGACTTGATGATCCCCAAGGACTTTTCCAACCTTGCTGATTCTGGGATTCTCTGAAACCACCCTTGGAGCAGTTGCAGGATGAACCCTGGGCCTCCTCTTCAGCAGCTCCAGCAGCCCAGGTCCCTCAGCTTCTCCTGGCAG
Organism: Agelaius phoeniceus; assembly: GCF_051311805.1. Lineage (NCBI taxonomy): Eukaryota > Metazoa > Chordata > Aves > Passeriformes > Icteridae > Agelaius > Agelaius phoeniceus. The sequence continues at coordinate 1,136,541 of NW_027509866.1, forward strand.
CCCCAAAGCCCATCCTGTCAGTCCTGCAGAGCCTCTGCAGCTCCTCCTCATTGCCCAGAACAGGGAGACCCAGAGGCAGACACAGCAGCCCAGATGTGCCCCCCTGGCCTGGGGTGCCTCTGGCAAGGGAGCAGCAGCAGGCACTGCAGGAGCCTGCAGACAATTCCTGCAGCACTTGTAGGATGATCCTGCTGCCCAAGGGACGTTCCCATGGGGCCAAGCCAGGAACTTCAATGTGGAGTGGGGCCAGAGAGGAAAGGGCAAACAGGGATGGGCTGTTTGCAGGGGATGGAACAGGGCTGGGCAATGGGAAGAAATTTGTACAAGGGAAGAGTAAAGAAAGCAAAGGTGCAGCCAAGGAAATGGTCAGGGCAGTTTGGGGGTGGCTGCCAGGCAGCCCTGGCTCTGAGCAACAGCGTCTGCAGTGACACAGGAAACTCCCAGCTGATGGGAACAAACTTTCTGGCTGAGTGCAGAGGCCAGGACAAAGCTGAGTGGTTTCCCTGGTGTCCCGCAGGCCTTGCTGGCCCCAGGGGCTGATGGCATTTGTGCTCCCTCAGGTTCATGTCCCCACAGCAACAGCATGGGGGTGCTGGCCCTGCTGTGTGCAATGCAAGCAGGGGCTGCTGAGGCAGTGCTGCCGTGTCTGTGCCTGCAAGGATGGGGCACCTGCGTGAGCTGGGGGAGAGGCCAGGGCTGCAGAAGGGGGATGTTGTTGGCAGCTGCATGAGGACGCTCTGGGACGCTGCCCTGGGCTGTGCAGCGCACTGGGCATGGATCAGCCCCTGCTCTGCTGCTCCTTCCCGTCTGGCCCCAGGGCCCTTGCAGAGCCCCAGCCATGCTGTTTGCCCCCAGCCTGCCCACGGCCAGCCTGGGGCTGCTGACGGGGGTTTCTGTGCTGAGCATTGGCCTGGCCGTGTTCTTGAGAGAGCCTGGGCAAGGAGCCTGGAGCCCCCAGGGCCTGGCCTGAGGCGTCAGCGCTGCCCCAGCAGTGCCCATGGCCTGTCCCTGCTGCAGCCCCGGCACTGCCACCCCCAGGGCTGTGCCTGGCCCCGAGAGCACTCAGGCCCTGCAGCAACACCAGGGCCACCAGGGCAGCGGGGCAGGGCCACGGCAGCAGCACTGGCAACACCAAGTGCTGCTGCTGCTGCTGCTGCTGGGCACAGCTGCTGGGCCAGCACTGATCTGCCCCAGCTCTGCACACAGACATTGCTGCTGCAGCTCCAGAGAAGGCAACACAAGGGCATCTCTGCAGAAAACTCTGCTGCGACATCCTTTAGTTCCTCTAAAGCAATTGAGAGCACAACTCCGCACTGACACAGTCTGTGGCCACAGGGAAGGTGGAGGAAAACAAAATGAGAAATGGCAGAAATATTGACATTTCTTTGTTGGCAATATGAAAATACTAAAACAAAGGAAAAGAACCTCCATAATTAAATCAACAAGAAGGATCAAAGATAACTTTTTTTACAAGTGATTTGCAGAAATTGGCCAGCTGTTTAATGGTTCTGAAAGCATTGAGTCATCAGTGTCCACACTGCAGCCTTGAGCTCCTGGTTCCTCAGGCTGTAGATGAGGGGGTTAAGTGTTGGAGACACCACTGAGTACAGAACTGACAAGGCAAGATCCATGGATGGGGAGGACATGGACGGGGGCTTCAGGTAGGAAAATGCGGCAGTGCTGATGAACAGGGAGACCACAGCCAGGTGAGGGAGGCAGGTGGAAAAGGCTTTGTGCCGTCCCTGCTCAGAGGGGATCCTCAGCACAGCCCTGAAGATCTGCACATAGGAGAAAACAATGAACACAAAACAACACAATGATAAACTGCTAGTAACCACAAGAAGTCCAAGTTCCATTAGATAGGATTTGGAGCAGGAGAGCTTGAGGATCTGTGGGATTTCACAGAAGAACTGGCCCAGAACATTGCCATGGCACAGGGGCAGGGAAAATGTATTGGCCGTGTGCACGAGAGCATTGAGGAAGCCACTGGCCCAGGCAGCTGCTGCCATGTGGGCACAAGCTCTGCTGCCCAGGAGGGTCCCGTAGTGCAGGGGTTTGCAGATGGACACGTAGCGGTCGTAGCACATGATGGTCAGGAGGCAAAGCTCTGTTGCAAGAAAGAAGAGTAGTAGAAATAGCTGAGCAGCACATGCAGTGTAGGAGATGTTCCTGGTGTTCCAGAGGGAATTGTGCATAGCTTTGGGGACAGTGGTGCAGATGGAGCCCAGGTCAGTGAGGGCCAGGTTGAGCAGGAAGAAGAACATGGGCGTGTGCAGGTGGTGGCTGCAGGCTACGGCGCTGATGATGAGGCCATTGCCCAGGAGGGCAGCCAGGGAGATGCCCAGCAAGAGGCAGAAGTGCAGGAGCTGCAGCTGCCGCGTGTCTGCCAATGCCAGCAGGAGGAAGTGCCTGGTGGAGCTGCTGTTCGACATTTGCTGTGGTGTCTTGGCATGGGGATCTGTAAAAAATGTAATCATGGAATAGCTGGGTGTGGAGAGGACTTGAAATATCCCAGCACAGGCTGGGGGCACTTTCCCCCCACTGCCTGCCCAGGGCTCTGCTGCCTGGAGCTGTCCCTGCCAGCAGCTGCTTCCCTGTGCCCAGGGCTGGGCCCTGCCAGTGCTGCCAGAGCCCAGCCCAGCCCTGGGGGCTCAGCTCTGCCCTGCAGAGCCCTCCCAGCTCAGGCACTGCCCAGGGGCAGCTCTGGCTCTGCAGGCTCTGATGGCAGCGACAGAGCAACCCTGAGGAGGCTGAAAGAGCAACTCTGATGCTGCCTATGAGGGGCCCTGTACTGATTTTTGTCACTGCCTGGTTTATTAACATCTAAAAGATTTCTTGTTTTCTCAACTTGACCTGAGAGATGAGGATTCATGTGGAATTTCGCATCCAGGCAACACAGAGCAGTAGATTAAAAAAGCAGAATTTTCCCTTTCATGCAGCCCCTGCCTTGCTGTGCTCCCTGTATAATCTACTTGGAAATATTTCGCAGTTCAATGCCATGCTGGGAGCAGTCCTGAACAATGCAGCATCCTCCCCACACAAGGAGAACACTTCCAAGCCTCACCAGCTGTCTCCTGCCACCCAGATCTTGTCCCACAGTGCTGGGAGCAGCTGCCAGGGCTGGCTGAGAGCTGTCCCTGGCAGGCAGCAGAGTCCCTGCCCCAGCACAGCGCCCTGGGCTGCAGGACCCTGCTCTGCAGGACAGCCCTGGGCACCCCTGGCTGCTCTGCACAAGAGACAATCAGAGAATGTACTCACAGGCTCTGCAGGCATTGGGATGTTCCAGCTTGAGGAGATGGCTCCAGGAGCTGCAGCTGCATTGTCCTGCAGCCAGAGGTTCCTGTGCCAAGGGCTGGCAGTGATTGTGCCCCAGGCACTTCTCAGCCCCTTCCCAGCCCTGACTGATTGAAGCTCTCTGTGCCTCTGTGCTGTGCCCAGGCTGGCTGCAGGCAGTGCCCCAGCCCTGCTGGGCTGGCACAAGAGCTGCTCATCCAGAGAAATGTGCTTTTGAAGCTCTTCTTGGTGAGCAGGAGCTGCCTCTGGGCCAGGAGCCCAGCCCAGCTCAGCAGCACAGACACAGCACAAGGACTTTAATCAGCCTCTGGGGCTTTGTGCTCAGGCCCTGGACATCAGTCCCTGAGAGGGAGCTGAAGAAACCTCTCCAGAACTCCAAGGCAGAATCCAACTCCAAAGTTTCTTGGACTTTTAATGGGTCCCAGAGAGGGACAGGACTAAGCAAGTGTCCCCAGGCAGAGCAGAGAACTGCAGGCAGTGATGACAGGTGGGGACAGAGAGAAGCCAAGTCTTGGTGCCCTGGGCCACTGCAGGGTCTGTGCCAGCAAGGGCTGGGAGGAGACCCCTTGTGCTGAGGCCCTGGGGCCTCCTGGCACAGCCCCAGCCAGGCTGGGCACTGTCAGCCCCTTGTGCTGCCCTCAGCATCCCCCCCTAGCCCACATCCCAGTGGCCTCAAGGATCTGCTGCAAGGAGTCCCTGGGGAGCCTTGCTCAGCCATGGCCCTGGGGGCTCCTGAATGCTCCCTGCAGGGACTGCAGGTTTTTCAAAGGACTTTGGGTTTGGCTTTTGCCTTGGAGTCTCTGAGAGGTTTGTGCAATCATGGCCTCCAATTATCTGCTGTAATTAGTCCCTGGAGAGGCTTTGTCAGTAACAACACTCAGTGGGGCTCATTAATACTTCAGGGTACTTCAGTTATTTGAAGGTACTTGGTGTTTCCCTTTTGATACAGACTCTGTGAGAGGTTTGTGCAATCATGCCCCCAATTATCTGCATTAATGAGTCCCTGGAGAGCTTTGTACTGACACTCAGTGGGGCTCATTAATGCCTTGAGATACTCAAGGTTTTTAAGGTACTTTATAGATTTAAGAATACTTTTAGGCTCTTTCAAGGATTTTCCTTCTCACACTGAGTCTCTGAGAGGTTTTTATGCCATCCTGGCCTCCAATTCTCTCCTCCAAGGAGTCCATGAGGAGCCTGTGTTGGGTACCTTCCCCCTTTCTGTTTTACAACAATGATGGAACTGAAAGAATTTTGTAAGACTTTTTAATAGCATCCAAACAAACATGGGACGATTAACAATACAACAACAACCACTGAGAGAATTAATAGTCCTGTTTTAGCTCGACATCATCCAACCCTTTAGTCCCTTCGATTGGAAGAGTTTATTGAACCAGTCTTTGTTTTCCACTTGAAGCTTCTTGAACCCTTCCTTCAGTACCTGAATGCTCTTGTGGATTGACTCGCTGTGGCTGGAGAGGATCATGCAGCACATGCCCTCAGAGTCTACACAGCCATGCCCATGTGCCCAGAGTAAAAACTCTATCTCTGTTCTGCAAGGTGGCATGTCTGATGGTCTCTGTGTCTGAGAGCAGCCACTCAGTGTGAGGGAGGCAGCATTGGTTTGGTTACTCAACAGGCACCCAGGATGGTCTGATTGTCCTAAAGCTTTAGCTGCAGCCACCCAAGGTAGTCCATATTGGGGGTGCTACCATGCAATACCTGGATTAAAGCTTGCAAAGCCATCTCTTTGATATCATCCAATACTTCTCTGGGGATACCTGCTGCTTGATCATCTGGTAGGCTGTGTTGTCCTTCTCCAGCTAGATGGCTGATTGTCAATTCTGCCCTTGCCTCATTATTAGCATAGTCTGCTATTAATTGATTTAATAAACACTTCCATCCCCCTTCCTACAGGGTGTATTCTGTAGGTGACAACAACATGGTCATAATATGTTTTAAATCGTAGGGAGTTAAGACATGTGCTGTAAACATGGCCCTCATTAGGCCATTAAAACAAGGTAAGTCCTTCCTATGGTCTTTAGCTGCCCTACACAGATCCTTGATTTCCCCATAAACCAATGGTTGATCCCTGGGATTCTGCCCCCTTCTTTCATAACATATGGGGGCAACGAGGAGTTTCGAGGTTATTTGCCAGTCTCCTTCCTTAACTGCTTCTTTCTGTATCCTTTGCTAGGGATCTTCTGGGGTTGAGGGGCGAGGTGGCTCTGGGGAATCCAAACTGTCTTCTGGGGAGGAAGAATAACTTGGGGGAGAAACATTTGGAGTAGAAATAGCTGACAGTTGGGCTTAGTATCTTTGATCATGGGGTTATATTGTTGCTGGAGGGTGAGGCAGAGGGCTCTGCCATTTTGTCAGGTGTTGGGGATGAAGGGCCTTGATTTAGGATGGTGGACTTTGGGGGTGGAGTTTTGGAGGCATGATCCAGCGTGAAGGTGGAATGATTGACAGTGGGGGCGTGACCCACAGTAGTGGGGGTGGAGTCTGGAGGTTCGTTCAGGGCGGAAGAGAAGGTTGTGGTAGCAGGAAGTGGAGGAGCCAAGATGGAGGGAGGATGTTTGGGATCCTGAGCCACATTCAGGCTCCTTCCGTCTTGAGTCTCCAGGGCATGATGCTCCAAGACTGCATGGCCATTGCCATCTTGGACCATCGTGGAAGGTCTGAGAAAGGCAGGTTTGAGGAGTGGTCCCGAGTTAGGAGTGAGCAACGGATTGAGTTTTCAACCCACTGCTTGCTGGTGAAGGGTCTCAAGGATGGTGTGGAAGATGGGGAGCATGCAGGGTGCAATGGGGTCCCTTTTAACTCCGACGGAGTCCCAAAATTCAGTGGTATGGATTTCATCAGCAGAGGCATCTGGAAAATTTTTAATGATCCACCTCATGATTGATTTTAATTCGTACTTTGAAAATATTAAGTCATGATCAGTGAGAATTAAAACATCCATGTATGCTCCTTTCTACTTTGGACATCTGGCTGCCCTTTTTTTTTTCTCTGCCTTATGGGGAAGAGCCACTGGAACACCGCAAATCAATTATGGGACATGGGTGCATATTGTGAAAACACAGTGGCAAAATGGGCAATAAATGTCTTATGTTTCCCCAAGCCCACCTGCAATCCTATGCAGGTGAAACTGTCACTGTCCCTGTGGATCCTGGGCGAGGTCCCTTGAAGCAATGATGAATCCGCTGGGCCTGGCACAATCAACAATCCCGGGGAGCGCTGGCCTATCCATCAGCTAACCCCAGCTGACATGACTGAATGTCAGGACCCCTGTTCGGGCACCAAAGGTCACAATGAGGGTGGCTGTGACAAACCTTTCTGGTTCCCCAACTTCAGGGCAAGGGTGGTGAAAATGAAAAGGAGCAGATGCTGGGGAAGATGAAACAGGAAAGCCTTATAAATATGATTGCCTGGCAAAAAAATTTGAGAATATGGAAACTATAAATGAGATTGAAATGAAAGCATGCTTTGAGATACCAAGCCTTAGTTACTGAACAACTGGAAAACAATGGTATGGTCGGCTGAAGGTAATCTTCTTTTGATGAAACAATACCCTCTGCTTGCAGACAGGTCCAAGGGTCAGAGCAGACCCTACTAGCTTGGCAGAAGGGGTCCAAAGAGTAGTTTTTTGGGTTTAAAATATAACACAGTATGGTAATGTAATGATTCTTCTAGGCTGTATGTAAATGCTATAGGATTTGTATCATGTACTAGATTGGTTAGTGAAAATTAGAATATGCAGCACAGAAGAAGATTTATTGTACTGTAATGGGAACTCCCCTCCTCTTTCGGGCATCCATTTTGGGCGCCTCTTTTGAGCTCCTCTCTCGGGCCTGCTCCGAGCTGTGGCTGGCAGCTCCAAACAAGGCCCCTGCACCCACACCCTTTGCAATAAACCACAAGTGCCAAGACCTGGCTTCAGAGATCTCTCGTCTCCGTCCATCCCAACCATCCTAGCCCCCGACGCTCCTACAAGCAGGATCAATGGAGTTGCCCAAAAAGAACTTTAGTAACAGGGTGAAAAACAATAAACATGGAGAAGTTGAGCACAGTATGAGGGGTGGGATTCAAAGACCTGAGATAAAGGTGAAGCAACAATATATACACTTGAGGGTAGAACACTCTAGAACAATAACCCTATAGGGGAAACAAGTAACCAATAGGGGAGGAGAACTTGGACAACTTAGCATAACAACACTAAAGGATTATGGGGGAACTCTCAAACTCACCCTAAGTTAAACAAATTATTCCCAGGGCTTGAAACTCACACCCAGTTCTTCCAGGGTAAACTCTGGCTGATTCTGAGTTATAGCCAGGCTAACTCCACACCACTGCTTCACACTGGCCCCTTGGGACCATGTGGCCCAACAGAATCACAATGATGTCCTTGGTTCCACGAGGCCCCACAGTGTCACAATGGTCCCTTGTACTCTGCAGTGTCACTATGATGCCTTGCATTTCACAAGGCCCCAAAGTGTCACAATGGTCTCCATGGTTCTTCAAGGCCCAACAGTGTCACAATGGCCCCATGGACCCATGGTACCCAAAGTGTCACAATGATCCCCTTGGTTCCACAAGTTCCTAGAGTGTAACAAAGCCCTTTGGCTCCACAACACCCCGCAGTGTCACAATGGTCTCCATAGAAGGAAACAAGTGAGCCCCAGTGGTGCAGCACAGTCACCAGAGAGGCAGTCACCAGAGGCCAAGGCTGGCCAGACTTGACTCTATTGGTAGATTATTTTGGAGAGTAACTCTTGAATATACATAATTTTAAAGGTGGAATCATAATTTCAGCCATGTGAACCTAGACAAGAAAGACAGTTCTTTTCCATAGGAATAAAAGCACAGAGCCCCAGTGCTTCATGGTCAGATGGGAAGTGGCCCTTGACATGCCAAATTCAGTGGGACCTGTCAGACAGCCCCCAGGAGGCCAAACCAGGCAGACCTGTCTCATGTTCCAATGATTTCACGGGTGCCTTCACTGTCACAGTGTAATCCTTGATTCCATGAGGTCTGGCAATGTCACAATGGCTTCTTGGTTTCATGAGACCCAACAGAATCACAGGGTTCCCTTGGCTCCATGCGGCCCCGCTGTGTCACAATGGCTCCTTGTTTCTATGGGCCCCACTCTTTGATTACTGACCCTTGCTTCCATAGGGCCCATGATTTGCACAATGGTCTCCTTGATTCCATGATTCCTGGATTGCACAGTCTCACCATCGTTTCCTTGGATCTCCATTATCACAACTGAGCCATGGCTCCATGAGGTTCCGTAGTGTCACCGTGGTCGCTGTCAGAGGCTGGATGAGATCCATGTCCCGAGACACCTTGGGATGCTCGGAATGCCCGTGTGGGGCCAGGGCCGGGTCAGGCCTTGGTTTGTGGTGGGACCGAGCCCCGCCCCCAGCCCTGGCCTGGCAGAGCTGCCAATCACACAGCAGGGGCGGTGCTAACGCAGCTCTGATTGGCCCAGCTGTCAATCAATCAATCACACAGCAGCAGCTGGTGCTACCCTGGCTCTGATTGGACAAGCAACTGGCAGTCCCACCCCAGGGGCGGGGCCATGAAGGCCCAGGGGGTTAAAAGCCGGAGCACGAGGCCAGCCCAGGGTCTGGATCCTGCCTTCTCCTGGGGTTCCTCTGTTGGTGATGCTGGAACCCCAGCAGTTGGTACCCATGTGTGTGTCTTTCTATGGATCTTCTGTCATTCTGTTGTTCTCTATTTCTTCTCCTTCTAATCCTTCTTACCTGGAAAATTTTTGGGTAACTTCACATGTTAAGGGTTAAAGGATTTTACGTTAAATGTGTGGGAATCCAGGGCACAGGGAATATTTCTCTGTCTGCTCTGAGGGATCCTGACCCCCAGAGAAACACTGCCTTTAGCCTTCGCTAAGAAGAGAACTTCCAAGACTTTGAGATAGATTAGAATTTAGCAAAGTGTGAAATAGGGAGTACTATAGCATGTCACTTGGGTGAGAAATTTAGGTTTTGGGAATTTTAGTGTGGTGTAGATAGGAAGCAAGATGCAGGAATTTGGGTGTAGTCCCTGTCTTGTTCTTCATCTACTCCTTTTTCTAAGGTGGCACAGGGTGATTGGTCAAGGAAAGCACAGTGCAGAGGTTATGTGGACAGTCGAGGCATGAGTTATTGGTCAATAAGTAGAAATAATGTATATTTTAAAAGTTAATTGCATATGACAACTTTAAGAGACTTTGAAACCGAACGTTTTGGGGCCATTTTGTGGTGTTTTCCCAGCGCGCTGAGCCTGGTGTGCACAGCATTCACAACTTTAGAAACGATAACAATAAGTAAGAAGCTGAAGACTGAAAAAGTCCCGTGCATCTCCTTTTACCTAGAACAGAACTGCTACAGGAGGGTTTCCCCCATCCAGGAAGCCCCCAGAAAGGCCCAACATAAAACAAACATCAATAACTGGTGCCCCAAAAATATTTGTAATAGGTTGACTTTTTTCCATAAAGTTGTTTAATGAAGGGTGTTGGCTTAATTGGCCAATCATGTGAAATGTGTTGATTAAATGACCAATGAGGTCCACCTGTAGCAAATCAAGATATAAAAGAAGGGGATTGCAAAAATGAGTGTTTTTTAGCCCTTAGCCTTCTGATCTGAGTCTGTGTCATCTCTGATTCAGTGGTGACATTTGGGGATCTGTGGGGGCTATTGGGGATGTTTTCTGCACCTTGTGACCCAACAGGAGCTTCTCTAATAAACTTTGCCTGAAGCTCCCACTGTGCCCATCACAGGAACCCCTGTGAGTGTCTGGGCCATCCCGGCTCTTTGGCAGCCTGGGGACTCCTGGGATGTAACCGTGGAGCCCCCGTGAGTGCCTGTGACAGATCGGTGCCTTTGCAGCCCAAGGTGCCCTGGGATGTCACCATGGAATGGCTGTGACTGCCTCTGACCACAGGGCTCTTTACCATCCCCAGAAAGCCCTGGGAGGTCTCCATGGAGCCCCTGTCTCTGTGTGTGACATTCCAGCTCTGGAACAGCCTGGAGACTCTTGGAAAGATCCCATGGAACCCCTCTGAGGGCCTGTGACAAATCTGATCCTTAGCAGGCAACCATCACCAGGAGCCTGTTACTATGGTCAGTTTCCATGGCAACCATCACCAGCCCTCTGTTGCTGTGGTCAGTTTCCATGGCAACCATCACCAGCCCCCTGTTGCTAGGGTCAGTTTCCATGGCAACCATCCCCAGCCCCCTGTTGCTATGCTCGGTCCCTTGGCAGCTCCATGGAGACCCCATGCCAGGGGTGGTTGCCATGGACACCAGCTCAGGCCTGCAGCCAGAGCCCGTTGCCATGGCAACCATTGGCAGCCCCATCCCCAGGCTGATGGGATCCCAGAGCCACAGAATTGGCTGAGCTGGGAGGGACCCATCAGGATCCTCCAGTGCAACTGCTGGCCCTGCACAGGACCCCCCAACAATGCCAGCCTGGGCCTGGCAGCGCTGGCCAAACGCTGCTGCAGCTCAGAGAGCCCTGGAGCTGGGACCCTGCCCTGGGGAGCCTGGCCAGGGCCCCAGCAGCCTCTGGCCAAAAACCTTTTCCTGACATCCAAGCTGAGCCTGCCCCGACTCAGCTGCAGCCGCTCCCTCCACTCCTGTCCCTGGGCAACAGAGGGAAGAGGTTCCCACAGCCCCAGCCAGGGACCCGCTCCCAAGGCTGCTGCCATGGCCACCAGGGCTGCCACCAGCTGGGATGCTCGGTTTCCACGGGCCGGGCTTCAGCAATGGGATTCCCCAATTTCCTGCTCCCACTAAAACCGCGCTGCCCTCGCTGCCCTCCCGCCTCCCATGGAAAGCACAAAAGGCAAAGATCCCACCCTGAGATAAGAACAATTTATTGGGAACAGCAACCAGATAAGGAACAAAAAGAACAAAAACAATACTGATAACAGAAGGGATAAATAAAACTGTTTACAGGGAAAAATAAAACACAAGTCACTGGGTCTGCCTGGCCACAGTTTCTCCTGTCTGGAAAGGACACCCTTCTCCTCAGGGAGAGAGAGAGAGAGACAGTCCCTTTTCTGCACCTGGAAATGTTCTGGGGTGGGAGTTAATGTAATTACACAGCCATGGCCAGACCCTCATGTTTTTCAATGCCACATCATGTCACTGGTAGGGCAGGAAAAGGGACAGGTGTCTTCCCAGCATGGGTCACAGAAAACATGGATCCCCAGGACTCTTCCCAATGTGGGTTCTCCCATGGGGGATTGGAGTAGTGGCCGGTGAAAAGTGAAACGCCCAGGCTAGATAAGTGTCCAGCCAACCTCCAGCCAGTAAGGCTCTTCCCCAACCCGGAGTCAGGGCCTTGTGCCTACGGCGATGTCAAGCCTTGCGGACGTGTGGCCGCAGTAGAGAGCTCCGAAGTCGCAGGATGGAATGTAGAGGCGACCCTCAGTTTCTTCGGGGGGGTGGTTTTATTGGTAGGGAAACGTGGAGTTTTTCGGTGGAAGAAGCTGAGAGCCCCGAGGCAGGGAAAAGCCTCGGTTTTACAGAGGGTGGGAGGGGTGAAAGATAGCAAATCAGAGAGGGATACATTAAGGATTGGCATGATCGGAGAACCCATCAAACACAGTTGCGGGAGGGACCCTGGCCCCTAACCCAATCACTCGACACCCTGGCCCGAACTCTCTAGAAAAAGAGGCAGGGGTGTCGAGTGACAGGCAGGCTGCCAGGGGTGGGGAACAAGAAAGATACATTTGGTAACCAAGACAACTGGGGAGGGGTTTGGGGATTGACACAAACTGGTAACAGGGCAGGACCTTCTGAGAGAACAATGGGGGGAAAACTGAACAAGCATAAAACACACCACAACAGGGGATGACACAGGAGCGGTGCATGAAACTGTTCCTGTAATCGGGTAATTTGCAGGCCTTTCCTTACCGGTGCCTCCGTTGGTGACTGGTCAAGTGAGAGCTCTGGGTGAAGCTCTTCCCACACTGGAGACACTCGTAGGGCCTCTCCCCAGTGTGGATGCGCCAGTGGGTGATGCCTTTGGACTTACGCTTGAAGCCCTTCCTGCAATCAGGACAGCGGAAGGGCCTCTCCTCGGTGTGCATCCACTGATGCTGGAGAAGACTGGAGCTGGTCCAAAACCTCTTCTGACACTGGGGACACTTGTAGGGCCTCTCCCCAGTGTGGATGCGTTGGTGGATGATGAGGGCGGAGCTGCAGCTGAAGCCCTTCCCACACTCCCCACACTCGTAGGGCCATTCCCCAGTGTGGATCATCTGGTGGCTGATCAGGGTGCTGCTCTGCCTGAAGCTCTTCCCACACTCCAAGCATTTGTGGGGCTTCTCCCCATTGTGAAGCTGCCCATGGACCACCAGCTCTGAGCTCTGGCTGAAGCTCTGTCCACCATCCTGGCTCAGGGTGGGTCTTTCCTCCTCAGAGCACCCTGGGCTGGGTTTTGCAGCCCCTCCTCCTGTGGGATCTCTGGGGATTTTCTTCCCCATTGGAATTCTGCACCGTGGAGCCACTCAAAACTGCTTCTTCCACGAGGTTATGCCAAGGAGATTTGTCCTCCCTGGTCTCCATCCTCAGCTCCTTGTCTGGGGGAGGAAAAACAAGGAGAGGATGGGATTTGCCTCCATGCCAGAGGGAAGGGGAAGGAGATCCCCCCAGTGCATCCCCAGCAGGACGGGGTTGGCAGCAGGGTTGTCCTGCAGCCGGGGGCTGTGCTGGGCTGGGAGATGGAGCAGGAGAGAGGGGGAAAGGGGCACTGACTTCCTCCTCACCTGCCCGGGTGTCCTGGGGCATCTTCCTCTTCCTCGCAGCCTCCTCCTCCATCCAGTCAAGGTGTGGGAATGGGAAATCCTGTTCTGGGAAGAAAACAAAGCTAGCACACATTGTCGTCTCTTCTGGTTTGAAGGAAAACCTGGGGGAGAGTCTAAGCCAGAATTACAATTTTATAAGAAAATGAAGATCAAGGCAATGATACAGAAACACTGCCTTAAACTGACAGAGTCAGGATATAACCTGACACCCTGCTGGTCAGGGTGGTGGCTGCAGTCCCATTAAATGTGGCTGCAGTCCTGTGGGAGTGATGAACGTGATTCTGTCCAAGCAGTGATCCTGCAGAAGGGTCTGGTCTTCATCTGAAGGTCCAGGGGTGGTTATGGAGCTCTTGTCCTCTGGGAATCCAGTAGGCAAGCTGCTCCTGGTGCTGCAAGGCTCAGCTTATATCCAGGTAGGAATGCTTGGATCCTGCCCCTGGGCGGAGCATCCCACAATGGGCTGATGGAATTTGATCAGTCCTGCAGTGACACTCAATGGCCCATTCCCAGAAGATATCTCCCCTGGAGGGCGTTATCAGGGCTGAGTCATGGAAGATATCAAGAACACCGCCCCACCTGTTTATAGCAGTTGATGAAGATGGGGATTGAAAACATGCATTTGGTTCCATCTTACACTGCAGCCTGAAACAGTGGGGGAATCCCTGCTCGGGGGTGAACACCACTGTCACAGACATCTTTTCACTAAAAATCCTTTCTTTAAGATTTTTCCTTCTGAGAAGCTAAGAGGCCTCAGAGACAGAATGTAAACAATGGTTATCTGCTGCTGTGGAATGCAACAGGTCCACCTGTGATTGGCCCATCTTGGATGTTTATAATTAATGGCCAATCAAGGACTGAGCTATCTCAGAAGGAGTCCGAGAGAGCTGCCTTTGTTATCATTCTTTTCTTTTCTATTCTTAGCTTAGCTAGTTTCTGAGGAAACCTTTTCCTTTCCTATTTCTTTTTAGCATAGTTATAATGTAAGATATATATATATCATAAAATAATAAATCAAGCCTTCTGATCATGGAGTCAACATTCTCGTCTCTTACTTCCCCTGAAAACCCCTGTGACCACGGTCACATTAACCCCTGCTAAGAGTCGGCCCTTTATCTTCTACCGATGTCTCTGGTGTCTCTTGTGCTGCACAGGCGCCCAGCCCAGGTGCCCTCAGTACCCTCGGGGCACAGAGAGTGTCTCCCCGCTGTCGGCCGTGTCGGGGCTGCCCCCGGTGTCTGCCGACTCGGGACTGGCCCAGGGTTCCTGAGAGGCTCCCAGAGGGACAGACACAGTGATGCTGGTGGCAGCACCAGGAAGCTGCCGGGGTTTGGCTTTTTTTGCCAGAAAATTGCTGCATTTGGGTTGTGCCAGCACTGGGACATTGCCAGATGTGGGCACTGGCAATGCCAGCGCACAGCAGATCTTGGTGGGGAATGTTCTGGCACTGGGAAATTGCCAAATGTGAACTTTCTGCGCCAGCAAACTGCTGGAATTATGCTGTGCAGGCATCTGAAAAATTCCGGATCTGGGCACTGGCGGTGTCAGCAAACAGGAGATTGGAGTAGTGTAGGCACCAGGTATTTGTTTGGTTTTTGCTTTCTTTGCCAGTAAATTGCTGCACTTGGGCTATGGTGGCACAGGGAAATGTCCAGATCTGGGCATGGGCAGTGCCATCAAACACCAGGTCTGGGTGGTGACAGTCTTGGCACCAGGAAATTGCTGCATTTTGTCTTCTTTTTCCAAAAAATTGCTGCACTTGGGCTGTGTTGGAACTGAGAAATGTCCAGATTGGGGTACGGGCGGTGGCAGCAAACACCAGATCTTGGCATTGCCAGTCCCAGCAGTGGAAATTGCCAGATTTTGGCTTTCTTTACCAGAAAATTGCTGGATTTGGCTCTGCCAAAACAAGGGAATTTCCAGATCTGGGCACTGGTGGTGGCAGCAAACAGCAGATCTGGGCGGTGCCAGACCCAGTAATGTTGGACATGAATTTGTAGAGAATTTTTAAGGTTTAATAGAAGGTTTCTATAGGATGTATACAAGTGTCACAATCCGTCCTTACAAACAGGTTTCAAGACGGTTCGTGGGTTGATCTCAGAGTGCAAAAAACACCAACATGGTACAGAGGGTTGCAGTGATAGTCAAAAAAAATGTACCTTTATTGAATAACCACAACAAAATGCCTTGGGGAGGAATTGGGGGAAAGGAAAAAAGAGGGAGGAAGAGAAAGGAAGGTGTAGAGCTACCAAACGTAGAACGGCGAAGTCCTTCAGTGTCCAGCCAATGGAGTTCACCAGGTCACGTCTGGGGAGGTCTCAGGGTTGCAGTTCATCCAAACTCTTATTATACTCTTTTTATTGATGGGGGAAGGGGTAAAACTTGAAACTGAATCAAAGGTAGTCTATTGTATTTTTGGGGGAAAGAATGGTATTTAGAGAAGGGTACACACAGTCCGTGTTCTCAGCAGTGGGTGAGAGCCATTGTCTTCTTGGTCCACTGCTCACACCTGCAACATCCACCTTGCTTTGGTCAGCTTGCCTCCCCCACACACCTCCCCCAGGTTGGGGGTCTCAGTCCCAGTCCTTGGAAAGAGTGTGGGGGGGCCTTTTCCCATAGGGATTTCATGTCCTGGTCTTTGATGGAGAGGCTTCTTACACCTCAGTCTGTCTGTCACAGTGGTTGTAAGACAAGTGAGGGATCTTCTGTGAGGGACCACCCAAAACTCAGGAGAAGCCAGCCAGGCCGAGAGGTGGGACAACTTCCAAGGCTATTGTTGCAAAAAGGGCACGGTGCCCCCTTCTTCCTTTCATTGGGTTCAGTGTAGCATACAGCAAACACACCTGTGAACCCCATCCTGTCTCACCTCACTCACCTGGAACCTGCTTTGCTTGGAGAACTGGCTGCAAACAGCCAAAGAGGGATTTTGACTTTTTAATTTTTTGAAGCAATCTAAAACTCCTGAGTTTCCCCATTGCAAACAGACATCCTCCTCAAGTGTGTGCCAAGCCCAAGGTGCCACCAAGAGCACTCCAGACCTGCCCTGGGCCAGCTGTGAGGGTGGATCATCATCCCTGCACTGGGCCATTGCAAGGGGCTGTTGCCATGGACACTGCAGGGACCCCACTGCTGGCTTTGGGTGCCATGGCAACCCCCATCACTTCAGGTTTCCTTGGAAACCAGCCCAAGGAGCCATTTCTGCAGCCAGGTTCCATGGCCCCTTGCCTGCAGAGCTGCTGCTGCCCTGGGCTGCCATGGCAACCCTGAGGACAAAGCGGTGCCAGGGCTGTTCCAGATACAATTGCAGTGACACTCGTTGGTGCCACCAGGTGCCATGGCAACGGCCACAGGGACCCGTTCCTTGGTTTGGTGCCAAGGCAACCAATGCCTGGATCCGTTGTGGTGGCCATGGAAAGCTGCCCTGGGCCCCTTGCTCAGGGCTGGTGTCAGTGCCCAGAGCCAGAGGGGATCCCTTGCTGGGGGCTGTGCCATGGCCACCTGCCCTGTGCCGCGCTGGCCGCTCGGGCACCAGGAACCAGCAGCCAAGGGCACTGCCAGGGCCAAAGGCCAGGTCAGCCAGACAGAAAGGGGCAGCGCTGGGCACTGTTTCCATGGCAACCGGCACTGGGGGGGACACCTGGGTCACCTGGCCTGGCAGTTGCCATGGAAAGCCCTGGCAGGCACTGGGGGCACAGCCCCTGGCACTGAGACACTGCTGGGCCGAGTGCTGGGCACAGGGCTGAGCACGCAGAGATGGTTTTGTTCTTGCTGAGCTGCAGCACAGCCAAGGCCTGTCCTGCCCCTCGTCCAGCCACGCTGGGGAGGGGCTGGGGCTGCAGGGGAGCTTGGCAGGGGACACAGCCAGGACAGGTGACCCCAACTGACCCCGGGCACAGCCCAGACCAGAGCACATCATGCTCAGGGTATGAAGGGGGGGAACAAGGAGGAAGGGGGGAATTTTGGAGGGAGGGTTTCTGCCTTGCCAGGTAACACTCAGGCAAGAGGGGGCCCTGTTTCTCCAGTGGGCAGGGTCACTACCAAAGACACAGACACCAACTGAAGGAATTGTGTCATTTATATCATGCACAGCTGCAAAGAATTACAAAAGGAAAAGCTCAGCAAAGCACATCATCATTAGCAAAGAATTACAAAAGTAGCTCAGCAATCCATCATAACTCATCATTACATTTTGATGACTAACCCCTTGGTGAAACTCTAGAGGTGTTTGTGGCAGACAAAGATTCTGGCTGACTATCAAGGTACACCTTACAGACACCAGTAGTACTTCAGTGACACCGTTCTTCACACATTTTTCTCAATCTCATTCAAGTTAGGAACAAGAATTCTGTTGTCCATGGAGCTGGCACCATGTTAATTCCAGAATAATGCCCCCAGGCCCTTTGCTGTTCAGCTTTACCATGCTGTCTGTGGCTAACAAGGCCTGGGGGGGCCCTTTCCCCTCTGGCTGGAAGGGGCCGGGTCCCAGTCCCTGAGGGGCACCCGGGCTCCTGGATGCAATTCCTGTGCAAGTCCCTCAGTGTCACAGCAGCCTTCCCATGGAGCCCCGTGGATCAGAGCATTTCCCAAAGGGCCCTTGGGGCAAACAGGGAGATTTGGTCTGGCAGCATGTGTAAAACAATATCCTGTCAGATCTCCTTGTTCTCACACAGAACACTTGGCTGCAGGGACACATTCCCATTGTTCCTGCCCAGGTTCAGGACTCAGAGTTGTCTCTCCCAGGAGCTGCTCCTTCAGCTGCCTCGGGAGGGCCATTTGGCCTCCAGACCCACACTCTGGCTCCATTATTAGGGCTGCTGGATCCAAACCCTTTATCTCCACAAACGGTGGTGATTGCAGGTGGATCTCCTTTTTTCACAATCCTTCTTAAAATTGCAATATTGATAATTGTGCTACCCTGTCATGGGGTTGACTAATCCAATCCTGGTCACTATTGTTTAACACAATTCCTTTAATTTCTCCTTGATATTCTGCATCAATTCCTCCTCTCAAGACATGAACACTTTGCAAGGCCAAGCTCCAAGGGAGCAGTTACCAAAGCAAAGTGTCCTGGAGGAATCTGAATTCCTGTTTCAGTATTGATAGCTCTCATTTGCTTTGAACTTATCCAAACTAATTCCAGTGCATGAAGGCCCAGCCCTGCAGCCTCTGGGCTGGCCCTGCCAGGGGCCATCACAGCCAGAACAATTTCCCAGGCAGCCCAAGTCTCACTGCCCATGGTTGGATTTGCAAATTGGGGGAGCTGTGCACAGCCAGGGGGTTTCCATTTCCCCATGGGCCATTGTTAAGGGCATGGAGCACATCTGGGAGATGGGTTCTCCATGGGCAAAGGTTCCATCTCCTCATTTTTTCAACTGCTTTTTTAACAACCCCTTCACCCGTGCAACCAATCCTGCAGCTTGTGCATAGTCTGGTACATGAAAAACCCTGCAGGCTTAATCACTGAATTTTTCACAGCAACAGACAAAGCACTCTGCATCACAGTATCAGCAAACCCTGGGAAAACAGCCAATTTCCTCCCTTCTTCCTTTTTTCATTGTATACAATCTCACAAAGTTGACCTCTGACATTAGGGTCCTGGCCAATCCTGTTCTGTAGGGTATTTAGTGTTACATCCCTGAGCAGCCAAAGCTACCAAATTAGTAATGTCAGCACTACTTCACATTATTATAATTTTGTATGTAGATATACATATTGATATAGATAGACAGACCTAGGCATACATACAAAAATATATAAAAATATATATATATGAAGGTCTTATTGTACTATAAATACATATATAGTTACTTATTATATTGGTATTTCACTTGCACCAATGCATCTGAGCTCAAGATTAAAACCTTCTTCTCTTGCTCCATGTGGGAGCATTCCAACAATAATTGTTCCTTCTGAAGGTGCTGTTTCCAATGTACTCTTAACAAATTCATCTTTGTCTGCCAGAGACCACAAGTTCTTTTCCTGTTCCATGTGCAATTTTTGGATGCATTTGAAGCCATCCAGGGGTGCAGCCTCTTTTACCCGACTGCCCCACTGCTCCCACGGGGCTCCCACCTCAGCCCACTCCAGAGCCAGGGAACTCCAGGGAAGGGCTTCCCATCTGGGAATTTCTGATGGCACTGATTCCTCACAGTTACACTGAACAAGTGACATTTTGTTGGGATCTGGCCAGACTGGGCCAGTTTTGTTTTACCAGTGGGCAGGGTCAGCACCAAAGACACAGACTCCAACTGAAGGAATCAGTGTCATTTCCTGCAGCTCAAAGCAGCAAAGAATCACAACAGGAGCAGCTCAGCAATGCACCCAACCATCCCCACCAAAGATTGCCTGCAGTGATTGAGAAAGATCCAGCCCCAGTTACCCTCAGCCTTTACCATGCCCCAGACCCACACAGCAGCTGGGGAAGCTGTCACAGCCAAGGGCTGCAGAGCCACTCCTGGGCACTGGCAATTCCTGCAGGTGCCTCCAGCCACAGCTGAGGCTCCAACCCCGCTGGGAGAGGGCCCAGCTCTGACAGTGCTGAATGGACAAACTGACAGCACTGCTAGTGTGCCAACATCTGGTTTCATCCTCCTCTTGGGTCCCTCCCAAAGCCTGGTCAGGGCCCCAGGAGGAATCAAGGGAGGTGACTTTGACCATTCAGCCCCAAACAAGGCCAGATGTCAGATTTCATGGCCTTGTCTGGCTTCTAAATACACAAAGGTCAATACATGTTTCACTAATGAGTGGCTATATCTATCACAGTGCTAATGACCATGCACATTTCATTAGGGAGCAGATACAAAGATAACCTTTGGTTGGAAGGTTCATCCAGAGGCCACCTTGGGCTCAGGGCCTGCTGTTCAGGCCTCACTCAGGGCTGCTGTCCAGGCCTTGGCACTCCAGGGACGTGCTTTAGTGCTGGGCTTGGCACTGCTGGCTGAGCGGCTGCACTGGGGGAGCTCAGAGGGCTTTTCCAACAGAAAGGATTCTGTGATTCCATGATTCTATCCACTGCATTCAGCTGGGTCCATGTTAGCAGCACTCATTTGCTCAGAAAGTCTCCTCTTGCCCAGCTCCTGTGGCCTGAGGCTTCAGCTCCTTCAGCTCTTGGTGCTGAGCTGCTCATGCTGAACGAGACGACTCGGAGAGAAGAGCACAGTCCATGCAATTCCTTCTGGGACACAGAGAGGGGAGGCTGTGCAAACAGGAGCATTGTTTGCTGTGGCCTCCTCTCTGCCCTTCACGCCTTTCAGCGCTCTGAACCAGCCAAGAGCTTTCTCCAAGAGTGCAATGGAGCAGCTGCTCCTGCTCCTGGCTCTGGCTCTCTCCAGTCTCTGCCCTTGCCTGCTTCTGTCCCTCGTGCTGTGCCCTCTGTTCCCCCAGGGCTGGCTGGCTGCTGCCCAGGACTGCGGCACTGGCACAGATCCAGTGCTCCAGAGCCTCCTTTCTGTGCCCTTGCAGCTGCCTGGGCACAGCAGCCTTTTCCATCTGCAAGCTCCCCATGGACAGGGAGTGCCCAGCTCCGTTCCTTGCACAGCCTCCAGGAGCCCAGGGCTGCCATCTCAAGTCCCTGCTGGCACTGGGGGCTCCCAGGTGCCTCAGGCTGCTGTGACACCGCTGCACACGGGAGGGAACAGGGGCAGGGGCTGTGCTGAAAGTCAGCTCCATCTGCTGCTGCTGCTGCTGCTGCTGCTGTGGGGTCATTTGTGCAGCCCTGGCCCAGAGTCAGGGATCACATCCTGCCAGTCTCTTCCAGCCCTGGCTGCTCAGAGTTTGGGCCTTGGAGCCTCAGGTGGGCAAAGGCAGCTGCTCCTGGTCCCTCTGTGTGCCCGTGTTCAGCAGTGCTGCTCCATCAGTCTGTGCCCAGCAACGGGGAAAAGCCTCAGCCCTGCAGGGCCAGGAGCTGCCGGGCTCTGCCTGAGCAGCTCAGCCAGCAGGAAGGGAGCTGCTCCACACGGGAACCAGGAGCAAGGGACATTCCTTTGATAGGACATGTTTTCTATTTAAAAGAAAAAAAAGGAAAAAGGGAAAAAATAGGTAAATTGTAAAAGATAAGAATAAAATCCAAGTGTTAGTGAAAAAACATACATAATGTTAGTGAAAAAAAACAAAACATAAATGCAAAGTTACATTCTTTGCATTAAGAGGTAAATGATCTTTTGAAAAAGAGAACTCAGTTATTTACATTGTAAATGTGCTGATGCCATGGATCCATCTTACTGACCTCAGCACCCTTTTTTGAAAAGTTTTTGAGGTTGTTTCCAACATTGTTAAATTGTGGGTGAAGCAATGGGAAATTGCTTTGTGCCCTGCCAGCTCCAAGCAGGACAGGGAATGGAAACTCTGTCAAAGCCCAAATCCTTTAGAAGATGCCCTTCCTTTTCACCCTGTGAAAGAGCTGCACATTCCCTTTAAAACTGTCAGGGGTTTGTTAAAGACACAAAGTGCCACTTAGGGCTTTTTGCTCTGGTTTGGCAGTGCAGAAGGGCAATTCTCCATCCACCAGCTCCAGACTGCACTGCCTCAGGAGCACGGCCCACTCGCCAGCTTTGGCCCACTCAGGCACTGCTAGAGGAGGAAGAAAGTGCAACTGCACAATTCCAGCCAATCAAGAAGGAAGAATGGGACAGACAGAACATCCTGGGGAGATCCAGGCGTTCAGCTGGGCCTGTGGAGAGTTTGGGTCCTTGCCAATTGGATGTGTGTCCCCAGCTGCAATCTCTGGGCCTGCAGCAGAGTCTCACTCAGCTGCCAAAGCAGAAAGCTCAGGCGCTGTGCTCGCAACGGGCTCGTCTGATGCAGAGCTGTCAGAGCAATGTGAGGGCAGAGCCAGCCCAGCTGGGCCCAGGGCTGAGCCCAGCAGAGCCCTGGCAGAGCCCAGAGCAGCCTCAGCAGCCGCAGAGCCCGGCTGCAAGGAGAGAAAGCAGAAACCGCCCGTCAGCTGAGGGCTCCTGTGCCCTTGTGCCAAGGCCTGCGGTGCCCAGGCCATGCTGGCTGTGCCCAGAGCTGTGCCCAGAGCTGCCCATCCCTGCTGCCTTTGGCAGCAGAGCAGGAGGGCAGGACATGTGCCCAGCCTGCAGCCAGCCATGGCACATCCAGCCCTCAGCAGCTGCCCAGAGCAGGATGCTCCTGTGCTCGCTGCCATCTCCCAAAAGCTCTGATCCCACCCTGCCAAGCACACAGGGACCCACCTCACGCTATCCATGGCTGCAAGAAAAGCTGCTCCCAAACCATGGCCTCAGCCTTCTCCAAGGCCACCGCCCATCCACGCCACAGCTGCTCCCAAGCACTTCACCATCCACACTGGACCATCTAGAATGCTTCCTCTGGAAAAACAAACAACACATTTTTGAAAAGAGATTAGATGCAAAAAGGGAAAACAAGAAAAACAGTAAAAACTCTTATCTCTGTCAGGGCCTTGAGGAAGGCCCAACTCTTCCATGGTAGGGAAAAACCCAGCCATGGCTGAGGGAAGCCCACACTTTCTCTCTTCCCCCCTGCACTGCCCCCCAAAATCACGGTGATCCCAAAGCAAACAAGGGCAGTGCAGTAGCCCAGCCCTTCCTTGCCTGCACAGCAAAGCAGCCCCTGCACAGGTTCTGGAGTCCCACCTCTGCTCCCACCATGGGGCTTTGTTTGTGTCAGGCTGGCTGCCCCAGCCCCAGCCCCAGCCCCAGCCCGGGGCACGGTGGCTGCTGGGGGCTGTTGGCAGGGCCAGGAGCCCACTCCCATTTCGTACCCACCCCAGCCCATTCCCCCAGCCCTGCCAAAAAGCAGCTGGGCAGCGACTGAAGGATGAGTTGCATCTGCCCCAGCAAAGGGGGAACCTTTGCTTCCCTGCCAGGCTGGGCCATGCCCAAATCTGGCAGCATTTCCCCGGCTGGGGACTCATCTGTAAATTCTCTGTGGAGTTTGGCTTTGAAGAAGGTGCCAGAATCAAAGTCCATCACCTTCAGCCTCCAGTGGCCAGGGTGAGGAAGAGCTTGTCATCCTTGATGTCATCCTGGCTGTCTCCAGCAGCAGCAGCAGCAGCAGCAGCAGCAGCAGCAGCAGCAGCAGCAGCAGCCCCACCCGGTACAGCTTCTCCAGGGGCTCCTGCTCCTTCCCTGGGGGGAGACCAGGCTCTCAGGGCTCTGCCCAGGGCCCCAGCTGTCAGGGAACCAGCACAAGCAAAACCAGCTTGGATGGCGGCCACCAGTGCTGGGCAGAGCAGCTCAGCTCCAGCACAAGGGCTGCGTGTGCCCATCCCATGGCCCCGGTGCAGTGACACAGGCAGCACAAAAAGGTCTGGGTTCCTCTTCTTCTCATTGCCAAGGCATGTGTGGAGCTGCAACTTACCAGGGCCCTGGATACTCCAGGGACCTGGAGAACCATTCCAGGCAATTGGGAAAATCCTAGCTGCTCCATCCACCCATAGATGAGGTCTCCAAATTTGCCCCAAAATTGGGTCCAGCTATTAGAGGCCAAAAAGAGCAAGTCCAAGTGACTTGATGATATTTTTAGCCCAGAAAGCCCTGCTGCTGATGGCACACTTCACAATCAGCAGGGGACACAGCTCGGCCAAAGCCCAGACCTCTGCTGGGAGCCTTTCTCCTCAAACACCCTTCAAACAAACCTCCATGCAAGTCAGTTGGGAAAGTTTCTTCAAATGATACATTTCTGGCACATAACTACACAGGGTTATGAGGAAGATCCTAAAGCAGCTGCTCTGGAGTCAAAGAGGCAGCACTAAGAGTCCTTGCCATGTGTTTGGAGCTAAATCCCACTTTGGGGGAGTTGAAGGAGTTTGGAACGAGCTAGAGAGCGGACCTCGGAGTTTTTTAGATGATGCCATTGCTTTTTCTTCTCTTCTACATAGACAGGAAGGGTGAGTTTGGCTCCCATCTCCACCACATGGCTCACAAGGCCGCAAGACTTGTAGTTAGAAGAGCTTTGAAGGATTTCTTGGCCAAGAAGACACTGCCAACAAGGATATTTGTGTTTTGGAGCCAATCCTTCAATCTTTCGTCTTATGGACTCATGCTACAGTGGAAGCTTCCTTAGCCAATCATCTTATGACACACAAACCTACAGCACTGCATCCTAAACTTCTTCTTTACCATTGTAACTACTTTTACTTTTTCTGCATCTTGAACTATAAAACTCTAAACTTTCCTCCACTTCAATTTTCCTCCCCGTGTCTCTGCTAGAAACTACAAATCCACATTCTCGCTTCTAGCACCTAAGTTTGGAAGCCCTTTCCAAGGTCTCAGATCAAATCCTGGGTTTAATTCTAAGCTTTGCTGATAAGACCAAAGGTCTGGGATTTCCCTGCATTTGGGTTTCCAACAACACTGATGCTGTTGGTTCCACAGTGCCCAGGATCCCTCTTGCAAGTCAACTCTGGCAGGAACAAGGCGGCTGCCGGGGGCTGCTTGTGGCCTCTGACAGCCCCATTGCTCAGGGCTTGCCAGCGCCCCAGCCCCTCAGGCCCTGCCCCAGCCCGGCCAAGCTGCCCGGCAGCAGCGCCGCAGCCCCACAGCAGCTCCAGAGGAGCCCCAGCCAGAGGCACCTGGGAGCCCTCAGCAAGGCAGGCAGCAGCACACGGGCAGGAGGGCACGGATGGCGCTTCCTGCCTGGCCCAGGGCTTGTGGCCATCTCCAGGCACCGCTCTGGCAGGGATCCCCGCAGCTCCGGGCCCTGCCCAGCCGCTCTGTGGGCAGCACAAAGGCTTCAGCAGAACCACCACAGGCCAAGGGGCTTCTGGCCATTTCCCCTTGCCCGCTGCACGCCCGGGCAGCTGGCTGAGCACAAGCACCCTTTTCCCCCTTCAGGGCCTCAGGACCCCTCAGCCTGCTGTGCTGCTGAGCACAAGCTCCCTTTTCACCCTTTCCTGCCTCTTGCCCTGCAGACCCTGGGCAGCAAAGAAAAGCTCCTGGCAGTCTGTGTATCATAACACATTCTAGAATTATTTACAGTAATATATGATCTATAATAATATATATAATTCTATATACTCTATAATTTATTTATTTACAATATAGATAAAAATAGAAAATAAGAAAAATCTTAAAGAAAATTACCTCTGGCTCAGGTTGCCCCAGCACAGACAGCCTCCCAGATCAGCTCTCCTCCTAAGTCATCCGGCAGTGCAGGCAGCCGAGCCCCGACAGGCGAGGCCGAGTCCTCCATGCCCTGCACAGCTGATCTTGCAGCCTCTGGATGGTGGAATATCGCCCACGCTCTATTGCCCGGAGGACATGCAGTGTTTCAAGTGCCAGCTGTGACACGGCACTGCTCACGTCCTCCGTCAGGCGTTCCAGGGCTGCAAGAGAGAGGAACAGAGCCACGGTCAGAGCCGGATCTGCGGGGAGCCAAGGAGAGCCCCCGGCAAGGGCCATCCCAGCCGGCTCTGGCCATGGCCAGGAGGGAGCAGGGAGCAAGGGGATCAGCCCGAAGCTGCTGGCCACCAATGGCCACGTGGCCCTGAAATCTCCGTGTGCTCTGGCCACGGGAGCAGAGCCCTCCGCAGCCGGGGCAGGGCTTGCAGCTCTCCCCCCGGCAGCCCCCGCTGCCAGCCCGCTGCCCTCACTCACCAGTGCAGATCAGCTGCAGCTCTTGCTGCTGCCCCCTCAGGCGCCGCCCGGCCATGCCTGTGAACACAGAGCCTGTCACGGCCCCAGCGGCACAGCTCCCTGCCGGCGGCGCTGCCGGCGCTGTGGCCACACGGGCTGCTGGCCCGGCAGGGCTCAGCCCGGCCCTTGGCGCACGCTGCCGCCCCAGGGCACGGCTGCCAGAGGGCGGCAGCAGCAATGCCCAGGCCAGGCGGGGCTCCACGGTGCCGGGCCCGGCTGGCGCTGCCGGGGCAGCAGGCGGGGCCGGGGCCGAGCTGCGGCGGGACGGGGAGGGAGCCTGGGCTCGTGGCTCACCCGTGAACCTGATGGCCGCCTCTCGCAGGGGCTCCTGTGGGCTCTGCAGGTAGCGCAGGGCCCGGCGCAGGTGCTCGGCCGCTCGGCTCCTGTCCTCTGCCAGCTGCAGAGAGCGGCAGGAGGGAAGGGTTGGCGCGGGCTCAGCCCCGGGGCCGGGCGCTGCCTGCACCCAGCCCCGGCCTCCCCTGCCCGCACAGCCCTGAGGCGGGGGCAGCAGCCGCTGGCCAAGGGCCCCCGAGGGCAGGGGGCAGAGGGCCGGCTGCTGCCCGGGGAGCCGTGGTGCCGGCCCGCAGCCCCGCCAGGCCAGGGCTCCATGGGCACCCGGCTCGGGCCCACAGGAGCCTGGAGAAGAGCCCGCGCGGCCTCTGGCTGCAGCAGCGGGCAGGGGCACAGCTGCCCGGCCCCGCACACTGAG
The DNA here is from genome assembly GCF_051311805.1 of Agelaius phoeniceus. Classification (NCBI taxonomy): domain Eukaryota; kingdom Metazoa; phylum Chordata; class Aves; order Passeriformes; family Icteridae; genus Agelaius; species Agelaius phoeniceus. The sequence goes on from NW_027509866.1 coordinate 1,162,969, forward strand.
CACTGCCCTCAGGGGCCTTCTCCAGCCTGAGGCTGGGGCTTGCAGGCCCTCCTTACCAGGAACTCAGCGAACTTCCAGAGTTTCTCTTTCTTCACACTTTTTTGAAGATCTTTCTTTTTCAGGAACTTGACCGCACAAAGCAGCGTTTCCCGAGAAGTCTGGAGAGCAACAGAGACGCGGAGATGGCCCCAGAGCCCAGGGCACAGGAGCCGCAGCCTGGAGGAGGCTGCAGTCCAGCAGGCGCAGGGCAGGAGGCAGCCGAGCCCCTGCCATGGGGACAGCAGCAGCCCACGAGTCCTCACCTGTGCCACACGCAGATTCTCATCATGGCAGTGGAAGAGCAGTGGGAGCAGGCTCTGCCACACTTGTGTCATCAGGGGCTTCTTTCCTTCTTCTTCTACAGCAGACATCAAGGTGTGAAAGACAATCATGGAGAGCTGCTGCACCTGGCTATCACCCTGTAGAACAGGAAGGCAGCAAGAGCTCAGCATCAGCTGATTCTGGCCCACACTGGTGCAGGCCTGCATCTCCACAGGGCACCAAGTGTCCGGGCAGCAGCCAGTGGCCGTGGCTGGGGACACAGAGCCTTACGTAGTCAAAGAGTGGCAGGAACACGTTAGCCAAATGCAGGGCGATGGGGCTGGGTATGCGGGCACCATTATCCAGGAACAGATAGCCCAGTAGCATGGTGGTCATCCTGACCCGCAGGAGCTCCACGAGCCTTTCCGTCAGGCTCCACATTCTTTCGGCCTGTGCAGAAGGCAAGTTTGTGAAAGGCCACCCTGCTGCCGCGGGGCCCAGAGGCCAAAGGCCTGTCCTGAAGCACTCGGGCAGCTGAAGCGGGAGGCAGGAGAGCTGGGAGCAGCTGCCCCAGCGCCCAATGGCCAGGCAAGGCCAAGCGACTGCGTTGCCCAGCCCCACGCTGCCTGCAGGGCTTCAGCCACTGCCCCCTTCTCACCAGCGGGGAATGGTCCCTGAGCGGGAGGAGGGCCCTGAGAAGCTGGCTGCCAATGTCTGCGCGCTCCCTCTGCAGGTGCCATGACAAGACAAGATCCATGATGCTGTCCCTGCATTCCCTCAAGTCCAGGCACTCGAGGAGCTGAAAGGCACAGGCCAGTGATGGGGGAGCCGGCCGGCAGGAGCCCGGAGCCGCACAGGGCTGGGCCCAGGCAGCAGCACAGGGCACGGGCACCGTCCCAGGCGGCTGCGGCGACGAGAGGGCAGAGAGCTGGGAGGCAGCTCAGCCAGGTCATGCTGGCCTTTGGGCTCACCTCCGCAAGGAATGCCAGGGCAGGGAAATCCCAGAATGGCATCTCTTTGCTGAGCATCTCAAGGAGGCAGCATAAGATCCTTTTACACAAGGGCCTGGATGCATGGCGCATCTCCCTGGAAGGTGGAAAATGGCACGAAGACCCTGAGCCGGGGGGGGGAACGAAGCCTCTCCCAGCACTGACTCACACTGTTCTTGTCTTTCCCCACCACCCTGCCAGGGGACCTGGGCCCTTTGTGATGTGGCCGCTCCTGGGCACCCTCCTTTCCCAGCCTTTCCCAGTCTGCTTGGCTGTCCCTCGTCCCTTTGGCCCACAGCCATGGGGACCGTGTGGGACAGCCTGGGCACAGGGCAGAAATGCCAGGAGCAATGGGGACAAGGGGTGTCTCACCTGGCCAGCAGAGCCACGGCATAGTGGTGGGTATCAACGCAGAGCAGCGTGTCCCAGCCACGCTTGCCTTCCATTGACACCACCACGTGCTCACACTGGACAAGGCAGAGCAGGGACTTCAGGGTCTGCACTGCAAACCTGTGTGCACAGCAAAGCCCAGGTCACACTGGCAGCACTGGCTCCTTGGCAGGCCACGTGGCAGGGACAGGAGGACTGGCATGGAGCACCTGTTGGGGCTGGTGGCAAGGCCGTGCTCTTCCTGGCATCCCTTCCAGAAGGCATCAACCTCCTCTGGCATCTCTTCTGTGCTGAAGAACACTTGGAAGAGCAGATGCAAAAATAGGCGGGGGAAATACGGAGCCACTACACGTGGGACAGGGGGCTCCTGGAGGATCTTCCACATCACCATGGTTGCCTGCAAGGGACAAAGCCCCCCTGAGAGACAGCGCTCAGTGCCGAGGTTTCCGTGTGGCAGGGCCCGAGCTTGGCAGGGAGAGGCCCAGAGAGACCTTGGCAGGGGGAGCACGGGGCCTGGTGGGCCTAAAGCTGCCCCTGGGCCGGGTTTCAGGCCAGTGCCTGAGGCAGGGAGATGCAGTGGGCGAAGGGGAATGGAGAGCTGCTGGAGAGGCGGCCTTGGGGCCAGCAAAGGCCATTTGCAGAAACTCACAGCCAGGCCAAAGACACCCGTTTTGTCCCCATCAGAGGTGCACGTGCTGTGCTTGGGCCAGCTCTCCAGCACATCCAGGAGTATCAGCTGCACTGGCTCCGCAGTCCTGAGCGAGCCCATGATGGTCTTCCACATGGAGATGGCAGCTCTGTGGGGTTAGAGCTCTGTCTCAGGGGGGTCTCAGACACGGCACCATGGCCTGGGCATCCCTAGGGGCCCGGGCTGACAGCCGGCTCTGCCTCTGCCCACTGGCCCTTGCCAGCAGCAGCCAGGCAGCCCAGCCCTGTGGGGACAGAGCCCTGAGGGGTGGCAAGGGAGCATGGCAGCAGGCTCGGGGGCTGACGTGCCAGGGCTGGGAAAGGCAGCAGCCAGAGGGCCTTGGAACTCTCTGTTGGTCAGACACCTGGGCCAGGCTGTACAGTCTGATGGGCTGGGGAGGCCTGAGCCCTCTGGGCAGGTGGGCCCCATACCTGTCACAGGACGGGGCCACACGCAGCAGCGTCACGACTGCATCACCCGGGTGTGCTTTGGTGAGAGTCAGCAGGGCCCCGTCCAGCCTGTGCTCAGCAGAATCATTGGCCATGAGCCATCGGTGAATGTACCTCACCATGGCGGGCACCTGGAGAAGGCACGGGGAGACTTGGAAAGCTGCCAGAGGGAGCAATGTCCCCAGGGTCCCCAGAGAATGCTTCCCTTGCCAGCGCACTGCCATGGCCTCAAAGGCTCCCAGGGACCAGCAGGCCTGGCTGGGGAAGCCACGGGACTCATGGGGGAATTGAAGCCTGGCCCCAGGCTGCTCACTTGTTCTGGCCTGGCAGCACCCTTCTCCAGGAGCAAATCCAGCAGGGCGGCACTGGTCTCATGATTGAGGAGCTCTGAGTGAGCTCTGAGCCCAGTGCCCATGGTGCTGGTCTCTTCCTGCCGAATGCTCCGGATGAAGTTGCAAACGAGCTGTAGGAGAAGGGCAGGAAGCCGGGGATGTTGCATGGAGTGCTGCACACACGGTGCTGGGCTGAGCAGGGACTGGTGAAATTTTCATGATGACTGTTTGTGCTGGCTTAGGGCAAATTTGGGGAGGAAACCTCCAAAAGGGCTCCGTCTAGAAAGCAAGTTCAAGCAGCCCCTCCCCCTACTAGTTCAGGAAAAGACTTCCCTCGAAAAAAGTGAAAAAACCCCAGTTTATTAAACAAGTAAAGTATTCACAAGCATGAAAAATGAATAATATTAAATGAAACCTCTGACAGTGCTGAAGAGATGGCAAATTCAGAAAGTCCTTTTTGTGGGTTGTAGTTGGCTCACTCGGTCTCTTCTAAGTCCCTCTGGTGCTGGAATGCAGCATCCCAGAGCTCAGTAGGCCACAGGTGTGAGCTGCCGGTGTTTTTCTGGGTTTTCAGTCCAGAGCAGGTTTAAACAGTTCCAAGAAAAAGGAAAGTCACAGTCCCAGGAACTTCTCTGCCTAAGCTAGCTAAAACCAAATTGCTAGACCTGGGCTGTGAAGGCATCGGGAAATTTCCAAATCTGGGCACTGGCGGTCCCAGCAAACACCAGATCTGGATGGTGCTGGAGCCAGAACCTGGTAAATGTCCAAATTTTGGCTTTCTGTGCCAGCAAATCTCTGGACTTGGGCTGTGCCAGCACCAGGAAGTTTTCAGATCTGGGCACTGGCGCTGCCAGCAAACACCAGATCTGGGTGGTGTCATTGCCAGTGACAGAAATCTGCTGGATTTGGGCTCTGCTGGCACCGGGAAATTTCCCAATCTGGGCACTGGCGCAGCAAACACAAGATGTGGGCGGTGCCAGAGCCAGTAGCAGAAAGTTGCCAGGTTTTGGATTTCTGTGCCAGTAAATTGCTGCTGCACTTGGGCTGTGTCAGAATAGGGAAATTTCCAGATGTGGGCACTGGCAGTGCCAGCAAACACCAGTGAAACCTTCTGGCCCTCGTCCGGACCGTTGACCAGTGGTTTCCCTGAGAACCAGCTCTGGCCACTTTACAGACAGAGACTGCTTCCATCTGGTGCTCTGGAAACAGAACTTTAATGAAGGCAAACACAACAAACAGGACGGCGTGCACAGTAGAGAGAGCAAAGCAGAAAAAAGCCTGGGTCCAGGGTCTAGCAGGGATATTTATCCATTTATTTATGGGGAGGGGTTAAGGTGGGATCTGAGGAAAGGATCCAAGAGAAAGGAAGGATTAAGAATATTACAATTTTTGCAGTAAAAAGTAACCAATGGTAGCAAAGAGAACTCAGAACTTTCTAGTAACAATCTGCAAACCTGAACAAGAGGATTATGGGCGGGAGCTCCTGCTGACCCTGACTAAAGAGGGTTTTCCCACGGCCTTAAGCCAAGGTCTCCCTCTTCTTTTAAACCAACCCCAACACACCAGATCTGGGCAGTGCTGGGTTTTGGCTTTCTTTGCCAGACAATTGCTGCATTCGGGTTGTGCTGGCACAGGGAAATTGCCAGATCTGGGCACTGGCAGTGCCAGCTAACCGCAGATCTGGGTGGTGCCAGTGCTATCACCAGAAAATTGCCGGGTTTTGTCTTTCTGTGCAAGCAAATTGCTGGACTTGGTCTTTGCTGCCACTGGGAAACTGCTGGATCTGAGCACTGGCAGTGCCAGCAAACACCAGATCTGGGTGGGGCCAGCACCAGGTATTTGCAAGGTTTTGGCTTTCTTTGCCAGAAAATTACTTGACTGGGGCTGTGCCAGCACTGGGAAAATCCCGCATCTGGGCACTGGTGGTGCCAGCAAACACCGGATCCTGGCATTGCCAATGACGGTAGCAGGGAATTGCCAGATTTTGGCTTTCTTTGCCAGAAAATTGCTGGACTTGGCTCTGCCAGAACAGGGAATATCCAGATCTGAGCACTGGCAGTGGCAGCAAAGACCAGGTCTGGGCACCTGTATTGGCATCAGGAAATTGCCAGATTTTGGCTTTCTGTGCCAGCAAATTGCTGGACTTGGGCTGTGCCAGCCCTGGGAAATTTCCGGATCTGGGCACTTGCACAGCAAACACCAGATCTGGGTGGTGTGTTGTAGTGTGTTTTTATACTTTGTAATAGTTTTGTAATAGTTTTGGGTTTGAATCCTGGTATTTTTCCCAAGTGGTTCATCCCAGATGGTACCCCCCTCCCTTTACCTGTGTAATCCCTTTCCCTTGCTGAGATCATCCCCAAACCCCCACCCTGGCTCTCTGTCAATCACTCAGCATCCCATCCCCTCCATCCAGAAGCTTCATTCCAGGATGTCGAGTGATGAGCCAGAGGCCAGGGGTCAGCCCCCCAAGCCCTGCCCCATATGCTGTCCTAAATGTCCATCCCCCAGTACCCATCCCTTAGGGTCACTTCTTGGTTAGTAAAATGTTATCTACTTTGGGTTTCCACCTCCCTTTAAATGTAACCTTGGCACATCTCCCGGGGCTCTTGGCAGGAGGCCCCTGAGGTGTAGGGGCTCCTTTGGGACTCCTAGAATAAAAACTTGGATTAACCCCTGCTAAGAGTCAGCCCTTTATCTTCTACCGATGTCTCTGGTGTCTCTTGTGCTGCACAGGCGCCCAGCCCAGGTGCCCTCAGTACCCTCGGGGCACAGAGAGTGTCTCCCCGCTGTCGGCCGTGTCGGGGCTGCCCCCGGTGTCTGCTGACTCGGGACTGGCCCAGGGTTCCTGAGAGGCTCCCAGAGGGACAGAGACAGTGCCCGTATAGGTAAACTGAATCGCCCTGGGATTTTGGAGGTAATTACAAATGGGCCCGAAGGTGCGAATTTTGGTGTCACGTATGAAGAACAAGAACCAGTGACATTGGCTGAAGAGGCTCCTCCATGTAACCAACTGCCCCCAGAGGAAACGCGCTACGCTCTTTTCACTGACGGTTCCTGTCGCATCGTAGGGATGAACCGGAAGTGGAAAGCAGCCGTATGGAGCCCCACACAACAGGTCACAGAGGCCACTGAAGGAGAAGGTGGATCAAGCCAACTTGCAGAACTCAAAGCCATTCAGCTGGCCCTGGACATTGTAGAAAGAGAGAAGTGGCCAAAGCTCTACCTCTACACTGATTCATGGATGGTAGCCAATGCTCTATGGGGATGGCTGGAGAGGTGGAATGAGTTCAACTGGCAGCATAGAGGAAAACCAATTTGGGCTGCTGAAGAGTGGAAAGACATTGCTACCAGGGTAGGGAGGCTACCTGTGAAGGTGCACCATGTAGATGCTCATGTCCCCAAGAGTTGGGCTAATGAGGAACACAAAAACAACAAACAGATCAGGTAGCAAAAGTAGAGGTGTTGAAGATAGACTTAGATTGGCAACATAAGGGGGAGTTGTTCCTAGCTTGATGGGCCCATGATGCCTCAGGCCATCAGGGCAGAGGTGCCACCTATAAGTGGGCACGAGACCGAGGGGTGGATTTAACCATGGACAGTGTTTCTCAGGTTATCCATGACTGTGAGACGTGTGCTGCCATCAAGCAGGCCAAGTGAGTGAAGCCCCTATGGTATGGTGGGCGGGGGTCCAAGTACAAGTATGGGGAGGCCTGGCAGATTGACTCCATCACACTGCCCCAGACACGCCAGGGCAAGCGCCACGTGCTGACCATGGTGGAAGCCACCACTGGATGGTTGGAAACCTACCCTGTGTCTCATGCTACTGCTCAGAACACCATCCAGAGCCTGGAAAAGCAAATCCTGTGGAGACATGGCACTTCTGAGAGGATTGAGTCAGACAATGGGACTCATTTCAAGGACAGCCTTATCAACACCTGGGCTAGGGAACATGGCATTGAGTGGGTGTACCATATCCCCTACCATGCACCAGCTGCAGGCAAAGTGGAGAGGTACAATGGACTACTAAAAACCCAGCTGAAAGCTTTGGGTGCGGAATCTTTCAAAATTGGGAGCAGCATTTAGCAAAGGCCACCTGGTTAGTTAACACCTGAGGTTCCACCAACCAAGCAGGTCTTGCCCAGTCTGAGTCCCTGAATGTAACAGATGGAGATAAAGTCCCAGTGGTACGTGTCAGAGGTTTGTTAGGGAAGACTGTGTGGGTCAATTCTGCCTCTAGTACAGACAAACCCATTTGTGGGGTTGTCTTTGCTCAGGGACCAGGTTGCACATGGTGGATAATGCAAAGAGATGGAACAACACGATGTGTACCTCAGGGAGATCTGATTGTGGGGTGAGAATGATATGCAAATATCACTGTTTGTTGGATGTTACTGCCATTGCCTGTACATTACACCCTACAGACATGAGATAGAAGGAAATGTGTAAGTGTTGAAGGTCTGGGCAAGTGGGAGATGGAGAAGGAGATGTGCAAGTGTCGAAGGTCTGAGCAAGTGATAGATGGAGCTTTGAGTGAGTAAGGTGAAAGGGGGGAATCCTGCAGCTCTGTAGTATAGGGCATGGATTCAGTGGTCCAGTGTGGGGATGTGATGAGGGCATGATGGGTATTGCTTGTAATTTTTGGGGGAACAGATGGAAATTTTGCGTGAATAACTGCATGATGTGTGGTAGTATGTTGATGATATGGGGATAAGGGGTGGAATGTCCTAGGGTGACATTATGATGCTTGTATCCCCATTCATGTATTCTGTTTATGCTGGATATTATGTTCTATGCCTTTAAGACTGGCTCTGAAGAGTGAAAGTTTTGTTTGGGCTTTCTTATCAGCCTGGCGGGACACAGAAACAGGGCAGTACATAGTGCTGCTTCTGCTTTTTGCCTTTGCTTTTTGCATTGCTCTCTCACTCTTGCTTCTGCTTCACTTCAGCTTGCTCTTGCTTCTGCTCATTAGCTAGTTTAGCTAAACTGTCCAAATTTCTTCCTGGACTGTTTCTCCTTTCCTTTTTGAACCATCTTGAACCTGATCCGGACTGGGACCTGGGAACACCGAGCATTTGCACCCTGTGGCCTGCAGCAGCTACCCCAGCGCCAGAGGGACTGAGTGACCACCCCAAGAGAGACTTTCTGAATTTGCCATCTTTTTTCAGAGTGGTGAGAGAGCGGTGTCATCCAGTATTGTTCATTCTGTGTGCTGGGGGTGCTGTGCCTGTTAAATAAACAGGTTCTTTCCACTCCTCTCCAAGGAATTCTTCCCAAACAGGTTGTGGGGAGGGGCCGTGTGGGTTTGCTTTCTGGAGGGGACCCCCTTTGGAGATTCTCTCCCAAATTTGCCCTAAACCAGGACACCCCAATATGGGATGGCAAACAGGATTGATTCAGACCGGGGAACTCATTTCACATCAAAGATATTGCAGAAAGTTGTTCAGGCCCTGGCAGTAAAATTGGAATTACACACTCCATGGCAACCATAGAGTTCTGGTCAGGTTAAGAGAATGAATCAAACTCTTAAAAGAGCTCTAGTTGAGATAATGATTGAAACCCAAATGTCATGGATAAAATGTCTCCCTTTGGCCTTATTAAGAACTAGAACCCAACCCCAGTCAGATCTGGGGGTGTCACCTATGAAATGATGTTTGGGTTCCCCTTCCTGACCTCACCCCAGAAGGCTGCCACCTATGAGGAAGGGGAAGCCAATGCCAAGAAATAAGTGATGTCTATAGCACAAACCTTAGTAAGGGTAAGACATAAAGGGGCAATTCCTCAAACTACCACCCTGGATTTCAGAATCCATAATATTAATCCTGGGGATTGGGTGATGATCAAGTCAAGGAGAGATCAGCCTCTAACTCCTCAGTGGGAAGGTCCCTTTCAGGCACTGCTCAGCACCGAATCGGCCGTGCGAGCTGCAGAGCGGGGATGGACTCATGGCAACAGAGTCAAAGGCACAGGAGAAGAACCCAAAGAGTGGACTGTAACATCCAGGCTGGGTGAAACAAGATTGACTCTCAAGCAGAGACTGAGAGACAACCAGGAAAACACCAAGACGCCCAAAAAGTAGAGTCAAGCTTCTACCAGCCAGCTTGAGAACTGTCTTGCTGTTTTCATGGGTGAGAATTACCATCATCTGTTGAGGGGAAACACACAAGGGACTGTAAAAGGTAATGGGACAGCTTCTTTAAGAAAATAAGACAAAGGAAGGAGGGCAAGACCGGGCTGGCCCCTTTGTTTGCTACCAAGAAGGCTCCATAGCCCTGCTGTGGGCAGCAACCCTGTGGGCATGGTAAGGTAGGGACAAAAGGCCATTCCAGACCTCTGTAATTCCTTAGTTGTCTTTTAATTCAACAGGGACTGGAGGGCAGGACCGAGTTGGCCTCTGTGCTCACCCCTAAGATGCACCAACTATGGGTAGCAGCCACACAGGCACGGTAGATGGGAGTCAAAGCCACACTGGACCTCTGGGATGCCCTTTTGTCCATTCCAAATGAGTGTGTCTAAGGAAAACCTGAGATTTTTTTCTCCTGTTCCCACTGTCCTTGCCCACATCAACAGATGCTGGTATGACTCATTCAAGAGACAGAGAAAGTTTTTTTCTTAATTGTTTGAGCAAAATGACCTATAGAAAAAGAAAAGGGGGGTTTGTTATAGATGAGTAGTCCTAAGGTTGACTCTCACAATTAAGGGGTGAATATTAAATATATGTTAGGAGAAGTTTTGTAGATGTGTAGTTATCCTTCCCCTCACACTTGCATTGCTATCACAGGATGGCCTCAGTAGCTGGGGCATTTGGGAGGGTTGGATTGTTCCTATGGCAGCACCTGACCTCCAATCAAGGTGTGAGACAGTGATCTCCACCACTGGACAGTGAAGAAGGAGTCGATTGACAAGACTTTGGGAGGGGCTGGAGGTATAAAAGGCAGAACATCCATTTTGTAGATGAGCACACGGTGAATGAATCCTTTGCTCCTGGCATTGTATCCTTTTCTTTATTCAGTCTTCGGTTGTATTTTGATAAGGTCTTAATAAAGCATTTAAACTTTTGAAAGTGAAAATCTTGTCTCACATGGAGTTGGGGAATGTGGGGCAAGGTTGGGTAACCTCTCAAGGTACAACTTCACTGACCTGGCCAGACCTCCTTAGGAGAAACCCTGGATCAATATCAATCACAGAATGCTGCAATCACATTTGTATCATAGGAAGAGCAAAACAAGACACGCTTTAAGATAGGATTACTTAGAAGCTCTTTGAAATATTTCTCCATAACTGTAAAAGGAAACCTTCCCAATGAACTGCATTAGAGCAGAGGGAAATCAAGGCAGAGCCATGGTTTGTCAGGACTTACTTGATCCTAATGAGCCCTGTGGTGCATTTGGAGCTTAGTCTGGAACCTCAGGGCCTGAGAGGAGATTGCACAAACCTTTCCAGGAATCAAAGTAAGAGGAAAAACTCAAAGGATCTTAAAGCATGACTGGGTCCCAGTGAGGTCCATCACCAACACAGGCTCCTCATGGACTCCTTGGAGGAGAGAACGGGAGGCCAGGATGGGACAAAAAACCTCTCAGAGACTCAGTGTGAAAAGGAAAATCCAAAGTACCTTAAAAAACTTGGGTACCTCAAAGTATTAATGAGCCCCACTAAGTGTCCATGCAAAGCTCTCAAGGGACTCATTAAAGCAGATAATTGGGGCCATGATTGCACAAACCTCTCACAGACTCTGTATCAAAAGGGAAACACCAAGTACCTTCAAATAACTGAAGTACCCTGAAGCATTAATGAGCCCCACTGAGTGTTGTTACTGACAAAACCTCTCCAGGGACTAATTACAGCAGATAATTGGAGGCCATGATTGCACAAACCTCTCAGAGACTCCAAGGCAAAAGCCAAAGCCAAAGTCCTTTGCAAAACCTGCAGTCCCTGCAGGGAGCATGAAGGAGCCCCCAGGGCCATTGCTGAGCAAGGCTCCCCAGGGACTCCTTGCAGCAGATCCTTGAGGCCACTGGGATGTGGGCTAGGGGGGGATGCTGAGGGCAGCACAAGGGGCTGACAGTGCCCAGCCTGGCTGGGGCTGTGCCAGGAGGCCCCAGGGCCTCAGGACAAGGTGTCTCCTCCCAGCCCTTGCTGGCACAGACCCTGCTGTACCCCAGGGCACCAAGACTTGGCTTCTCTTTGTCCCCACCTGTCATCACTGCCTGCAGTTCTCTGCTCTGCCTGGGGCCTGGGGACACTTGCTCAGTCCTGACCCTCTCTGGGACCCATTAAAAGTCCAAGAAACTTTGGAGCTGGATTCTGCCTTGGAGTTCTGGAGAGGTTTCTTCAGCTGCCTCTCAGGGACTGATGTCCAGGGCCTGAGCACAAAGCCCTAGAGGCTGATTAAAGTCCTTGTGCTGTGTCTGTGCTGCTGAGCTGGGCTGGGCTCCTGGCCCAGAGGCAGCTCCTGGTCACCAAGAAGAGCTTCAAAAGCACATTTCTCTTGATGAGCAGCTCTTGTGCCAGCCCAGCAGGGCTGGGGCACTGCCTGCAGCCAGCCCGGGCACAGCCCAGAGGCACAGAGAGCTTCAATCAGTCAGGGCTGGGAAGGGGCTGAGAAGTGCCTGGGGCACAATCACTGCCAGCCCTTGGCACAGGAACCTCTGGCTGCAGGACAATGCAGCTGCAGCTCCTGGAGCCATCTTCTCAAGCTGGAACATGCCAATGCCTGCAGAGCCTGTGAGTACATTCTCTGCTTGTCTCTTGTGCAGAGCAGCCAGGGGTGCCCAGGGCTGTCCTGCAGAGCAGGGTCCTGCAGCCCAGGGCGCTGTGCTGGGGCAGGGACTCTGCTGCCTGCCAGGGACAGCTCTCAGCCAGCCCTGGCAGCTGCTCCCAGCGCTGGGGGACAAGATCTGGCTGGGAGGAGAGAGCTGGTGAGGCTTGGAAGTGTTCTCCTTGTGTGGGGAGGATGCTGCATTGTTCAGGACTGCTCCCCGCATGGCATTTAACTGAAGAACATTTCCAAGTAGATTATACAGGGAGCACAGCAAGGCAGGGACTGCGTAAAAGGGAAAATCCTGCTTTTTTAATCTACTGCTCTGGGTTGCCTGGATGTGAAATAGCACATAGATATTCATCTCTGATTTCAGGCAGTAAAAAATAAAAACTATTTCTCATATATCTGAATAAACTGGGCAGTTACTGAGATGAGCACAGGGTCCCTTAAGGCAGCATCTGTTTTGCTTTTCCAGCCTCCTCAGGGTTGCTCTGTCATTGCCATCAGAGCCTGCAGAGCCAGAGCTGCCCCTGGGCAGTGCCTGAGCTGGGAGGGCTCTGCAGGGCAGAGCTGAGCCCCCAGGGCTGGGCTGGGCTCTGGCAGCACTGGCAGGGCCCAGCCCTGGGCACAGGGAAGCAGCTGCTGGCAGGGACAGCTCCAGGCAGCAGAGCCCTGGGCAGGCAGTGGGGGGAAAGTGCCCCCAGGCTGTGCTGGGATATTTCAAGTCCTCTCCAAACCCAACTATTCCATGATTACTTTTCTTACAGATCCCCATGCCAAGGCATCACAGCAAATGTCCAACAGCAGCTCCATCAGGCACTTCCTGCTGCTGGCATTGGCAGACACGCGGCAGCTGCAGCTCCTGCACTTCTGCCTCTTGCTGGGCATCTCCCTGGCTGCCCTCCTGGGCAACGGCCTCATCATCAGTGCCGTAGCCTGCGGCCACCACCTGCACACGCCCATGTTCTTCTTCCTGCTCAACCTGGCCCTCAGCGACCTGGGCTCCATCTGCACCACTGTCCCCAAAGCCATGCACAATTCCCTCTGGGACACCAGCAACATCTCCTACACTGGATGTGCTGCTCAGCTCTTTTTCTTTATGTTCTTCATCTCAGCAGAGTATTTCCTCCTGACCATCATGTGCTACGACCGCTACGTGTCCATCTGCAAACCCCTGCACTACGGGACCCTCCTGGGCAGCAGAGCTTGTGCCCATATGGCAGCAGCTGCCTGGGCCAGTGCCTTTCTCAGTGCTCTCATGCACACAGCCAATACATTTTCCCTGCCCCTGTGCCATGGCAATGCCCTGGGCCAGTTCTTCTGTGAAATCCCACAGATCCTCAAGCTCTCCTGCTCCAAATCCTATCTCAGGGAACTTGGGCTTCTTGGTGTGGGTTCATGTTTAGGACTCGGATGTTTTGTGTTCATTGTTTTCTCCTATGTGCAGATCTTCAGGGCTGTGCTGAGGATCCCCTCTGAGCAGGGACGGCACAAAGCCTTTTCCACCTGCCTCCCTCACCTGGCCGTGCTCTCTCTGTTTATCAGCACTGCAGTGTTTGCTCACCTGAAGCCTCCCTCCATCTCTTCCCCATCCCTGGATCTGTCAGTCTCAGTTCTGTACTCGGTGGTGCCTCCAGCCCTGAACCCCCTCATCTACAGCCTGAGGAACCAGGAGCTCAAGGCTGCAGTGTGGAGACTGATGACTGGATGGTTTCAGAAACATTAAACTGCTGGCCAATTTCTGCAAATCACTTGTAATAAAAATAATCTTTCATACTTCTTGTTGGTTTGGTTGTGGGTCTTTTTCTTTTATTTTTTTTACTACTGCCCACAAATAAATGTCATTGTTTGAGCCATTTCTCCTTTTGTTTTTCTCCACCTTCCCTGTGGCCACAGACTGTGCCAATGAGGGGCTGTGCTTTTGGTGGTGTTAAAGGAACTAAATGATCTCCCAGCAGAGTTTTCTGCAGAGATGCCCTTTTGTTGCCTTCTCTGGAGCTGCAGCAGCAATGTCTGTGTGCAGAGCTGGGGGCAGATCAGTGCTGGCACAAAAGCTCTGCTCCTGCTGGCCACACCATTCCTGATCCAGGCCAGGAGCCATTGGCCTTCTTGGCCACCTGGGCACACTGCTGCCTCATGTCCAGCCTGCTGTCCATCAGTCCCTGCAGGTCCCTTTCTGCCTGGCTGCTCTCCAGCCACTCTGTCCCCAGCCTGTAGCACTGGGGCCAAATATCAGGGCTTGGCACTTGGATTTGTTAAACCTCAGCTTGTTGGATTCATCCACTGGATCCAGCCTGCCGAAGTCACTGTGCAGAGTCCCGTGACCCTCCAGCAGGTCAACATTCACATCCAGCTTGGTGACATTTGCGACGATGTCCATGGGGTTCCATTGGTTCCATGGGGCCCCTCAGTGTCACAATGGCCTCTTGGTTACACCAGGCTCTGCACTGTCACACTGGTCTCTTTGGTTCCATGGGGCCTCAAAATGTGACAATGGACTCCTTGGTTCCATGGGGCTTCACAGTGTCACAATGTTCTCATTGGTGCTGCAGTTTCACAGTGGCCCCTTGGTTCCATGGGGCCCCAGGGTGTCACAATGGCCCCATGGTCACATGAGGTCCCACACTGTCACCATGGTCTCTGGGGTTCCACAAGTCCCCTCAGTGTCACAATGGACTCCTTGTTTCCACAAGGCCACACAGTGTCACAACGTTCTTCCAGATCCCTTGAGGCCCCATCGTGTCACAGTGGCCCCTTGGTTACACAGGATCCTGCAGTGTCACAATGTCCCCTTGGTGCCATGAGGCCCCGCAGTGTCAGAACGGCCCCTTGGTTCCACTGGGCCCTGCAGTCTCCCAATGGCCTCCTTGGTTTTGCAGTGTCAAAATGGTGAAACCCCTTGGTTACACGAGGCCCTCCAGTGTCACAATGGCCTCTGTGGTTCCACGAGGACCCAGAGTGTCACGGGGCACTCCCTGGTTCCATTTGGCCCCACAGCACCACAATGGAGCCCTGGTTCTGTGGGGCTGCACGGTGTCACCCTGGTCCTCTTGGTTCCCCGAGGCCCTGCAGTGTCACAATGGCCCCAGAGTGTCCCAATCATCACAGAATGACAGAATCAAATAGGCTGGAAAAGACCTTTGGGATCATCAAGTCCAACCAATGCCCTAATACTGCCTTGTCCCCCAGACCATGCCACTAAGTGCAAATGGAGAGGGACAGTGACTCTGCCACCTCCCCCCTGGCCAGCCCATTCCACCCTTTCTGTTCCCACTCACCCTTTCTGTGAAGAACTCCTTCCTATTGTCCAGCCTGAGCCTCCCCTGGTGCAGCTTAAGGCTGGGTCTTCTTGTCCTGCCCTCCAGCAGATCCACACTCACACCCAGCTTGGTGCCATCTGCAATTTGTGAATGCTGCACTCGATCCCCTCACCCAGACCATCAGTGAAGATATTAAACAGGACTGGGCCCAGCACAGATCCCTGGGGACAGCCCCAGTGCCTGGGCACCAGCTGGGTGCAGCACCATCCCCACCACTCTCTGGGCCCAGCCTGCAGCCAGCTCTTAAATCTCCCAGCCAGGAGGGAACCTGCCCAAGCCGTGGGCTGCAGCTTTTCCAGGGAATGCTGTCAGAGACAGAGTCAAAGGCTCTGCTGGAGTCCAGGCACACAACATCCACAGGCTTTCCCGCATCCACAGGTGGGTCACCTGGGCATAAAAGGAGACCAGGTTGGTCAGGCAGGACCTGCCAGCCCTAAATCCACGCTGGCTGGCTCTGATCCCTGGGCCATCCTGTGGGTGCCCTGTGGTGGCACTCAAGGTGATCTGTTCCATAACCTTGCCGGGCACCCAGGTCAGGCTGACAGGCCTGGAGTTCCCCAGCTCCTCCTTCCAGCCCTTCCTGGGGATGGGCTCACACTGGCACCTCCAGTGCTCTGGGACCTCCCTGCTGAGCCAGGACTGATGGTAAATGATGGAGAGCAGCTTGGGGAGCTCATCCACAGCTCCCTCATCCCCCTGGGATGGATCCCATCTGATCCCATACACCTGTGAGCATCTGAGTGGCTCAGCAGGTCCCCAGCTGCTTCCTCCTGGATTCCAGGGGGCTGTTCTGCTCCCTGTGCCCATCTACCAGCTCAGGAGAACACTTGTCCTGAGGACAGCCTGTCCTAATATTGAAAAGTGAGAGAAACAAGGTGTTAAGTAGCTCAGCCTTTGCCTTATCTTTAGTTACTGTATTCCCCACTGCATCCAATGAACAGTAGAGGTTCTCCTTCTCCCTCCTTTTGCTATTAAATTTCTTTATAAAAAGAATTTTATTTTTTTACAGAAGCTGATAGGTTAAGTTCTGATGGAGTTTTCAACTCTCAACTTTTCTTTCTGCATAACCTAATGACATCCTTAAACACTTCCTGAGTTGTCAGTCCATTTTCCCCTTTTCCCACAAAAGCTCCATGCCCTGCCAGGCCAGTCATTTTCCTTACCAGCTCATCTTTTGCCACACTAGGACAGGCTGCTCCTTCCCCCTTAAGATTACTTTCTTGAAATGTGTCCACCCTTCCCAGCCCTCCTTGTTTTTAAGGGCTGTTTCCCTTAAAAAATCAGTACCCAATTTGGTACTCCCCAGGTCTGCATCCTGAACAGGCCAAAGTCTGCCCTTCCTAATTCCAGTGCAGAAGTTTTGTTGCTGCCCCTCCTTCTTTCACAGAACATTGAAAACTTGATTATTTCATGGTCACTGTGCCCCAGGCAGCCTCTGAGTCCCACATCTGCCCCCAGCCCTTCTCTGTCTGTGAACAGCAGCAGACAGAGCTTTCCATGGCAGTGGGAGTGTTACCAAAAATTCAGTAAAACATGAAACTCCTTAACCCCAGTGTAGCACTAAGAAGCAGCATTCTTTATTCAGCTGCTTGCACGGGGGAGAGCTCCTCCCAAAGCCGTGCAGGCTGAGTACAGGAAAATTTCTGTTTATATTCTGTATTTTGCACACATATTCATTGATTGTCCTGGACTAAACACACATATGATAATCATTTCCCCAAAATCATTAACATATTTCCCCTCCCCTTTACCCATGTGTTGTTCTGTCCTGCGGGTCTCTCTGGTTGTCCCAGGTGGTCGTGGACCCCACTGTTCCAGTGGGCCTGGCTGAGCTGGCAGGACACTGAGGCTGCTGAGCTTCCAGTTCCCCTTCTCACACAATGGGGACTGTGTGGTTTCCATAGGCTGGGGATGTGGAGAACAAGCTCCAGGTGTCAGCTCAGCTGGTGTAGGCAATTGATCATCTGGTAACATGAGGTCACAGAGTGGGCTGTGACATCAGAGAGTGGGGGATGTGAGGTCATTGATCAGATATGACATCACAGAGCCAACTGTGACATCACAGTGCCAGCTGTGACATCACACAGCAGACTATGACATCACAGAGTTGGCTGTGACATCAGAGACCAGCTGTGTGACATTAGAGAAGGGGCTGTGAGCTCACAGAGCAGGCTGTGACATCCCAGAGGGGCTGTGTGACATCCCAGAGGGGCTGTGTGCCATCCCAGCAGGGCTGTGTCAGGTCACTGGGTTGGTCACTCGGCCCCAGCTCCCCCTCACAGTTTCTCCCAACAAGTCCAATGCTGTCCATGCCCAGCAGGGTCCCTGTCCCCCGGGATCCCCCCGGCCCACCTGGAGCCACAGCCTCCACCAAAGGATGTTCCACAGGATCCACCCCAGAGCCTGACATGGGGACAAGGGGCCAGGGCTGTGTGACCAGGACATCAAGGACCGGGATTACCCAGGTCACTGTGGCCTGGGTTGGGTTGCCCAGGGCAGGAAAGATGTCTGGCAGCTGGAGCAGGGTCTGGGAAGGGCCTCCAAGGTGGGGCTGGAGCCCCTGGGCTGTGAGCAGAGGCTGAGGGAGCTGGGCTTGTCCAGCCCAGAGCAGGGAAGGCTGAGGGGCTCCTCATCCCAGCCTGGCAGTGCCTGCGAGGAGGGGATGGGGAACACAGAGCCAGGCTCTTCACCGGGGGCCTGGTGGGAGACAAAAGCCACTGGGTGGGAGGGGAAAGAGGGGAGATCAGCCAGGACAGGAGGAGATGAAATGAGTCAGGCTGGTTTCAGCATTTCCTCAACACCAAGAGCAGCCTGACCTCCCTTCTCCGTCCACCACTGACAGCTTTGCAAATCAGGAATTGTTGGAGCTGTTTTGCCCCCACTCCAGGATGAGCATCCTGATACAAGTATGTAATTGTGTTTATATCTATTACAGAACGATGTTTGCTAAAATTAATTTTAGTATGTAAATCACTTGTGGATGGTGGACTCCTCAGTTGCTGCTGGGACATTGTGCATAGCTCAGGGAAGAGTGAGATTGTTATTAAATTCTGTCCTGTTCAGCCATGGTCTGTTTGCCATGAGGAGAAACTTTCTGTGCCTCTGAGTCTCACCAGTTCCTGACCCCCAAAGGATACAAACCTGATGAGTTGTGGTTCCCACTCCAGTGGTGGCACTTGCACCTCCCTCCATCCCCAGAGCAGAGCTCCCTTGTCCCAGAGAGTCCCTGGCAATGTAGGGATGAAGGAAACAGGACAGACTGTGGGGATCAGGGGCAGGGCAGAGCCAGGGAGAAGAATGACTTTGGCATTTGATGGAGCTGTGCCTTCCCTTGGCTTTGTTGGCTGACAAGAAATGAACATCCCTCTGTGTCTCAGGCAGCTCCTTCTCCAAGGAAAGCAGGTGGGAGTTGGAGCCAAGGAGCTGAAAGCTGCAGGTGCAGCCTGGGCTGGAGGGAGCTGAGATTTGCACAAGGCTGCTCTGAGTGCCAGGGCTTGGATGGGGGAAATGGTGGGCCGGGGGTAGGGGTAGGGACAGAGTCTGATTGATTGTCAGCCATGAAGGGTCTTGATTTTCATATCCATTCAAACTGCATGAGGAAGTACCTGGATTCAGTGTCAATGAGAGATTTCACATATCAATGAATTCAAAGGAAAACAAACCTAAACAGGACCTAAAAAATCTTTTCTCGCTGTCTTTTTAAATATCATGTATTCAGTTTGAATGCACTACTGAGATCTACTTAACCACAAATTATTTGAAAATTAAAATGAAATGATTCCCAGAGGCTTGGCTTGTTCAGGTGTTCTGAATGTCAATGAGCCCTGGGACACTGAATTCCTGCACTGAAGAGCTGAAGGCTGAACAAGCCTCTGGAGCAGTGAAATTCAGCAGCAGCCTCCAAGTTGCTGAGGATGTCAGCAGCCCCCAGTGAGGCCATCCCTGCCCAGAGACCGTGGGGGAATGGGCAGACAAGGAGAGCGTCCCTGGGGCTGGGGCAGCACAACTCAGAGGCACCAGCGGCTCCAGCTGGGCAATGGAGTGTGGAATGTGGCTGGGAAAGCCCTGCCTGGGCTGGGCCGAGCAGGACACACAAGCCCTGACCCCCATCCCCTAAAAAACTCTCTCAATGAGACATTTGAAATGAATTTACAGTTGTTTGTGTCCTCTGAGTTGGACAAAGATTCTCAGGAGCTGAAAAGAACGAAACAGTCACTACTGGGAGCTTTAGAAAATCAGAGAAACTTTGGCAAACGGTTTATTATGACATTGTAGTGGTTTTAGTTTGTTAATTTAAGATTTTTCCAATATTGAGATTTCTTAAATAATGTATTGATGAGTGTAGTGAGATTTAGTGTCGGTTAATCATTTATGTATTTAATTTATTGTGAGATAGGATTACAGGAAAGGTAAACTAGGCCTAACATTTTAAAAGGGTATAAAGAAATTTTTATTAAAAGTAAATTGAAAAAGAAAAAATCTAGTAAGAACTAAAATAAACCAAATAAACCCTTTAGAACACTTTTTTTTCTTTATAACTTTTTCCTTTTACTGACAATGTAAAGTAAACTTAAAATTTCTAGTTGGTTTGTTATTTCAAGAGTAGTCTTTTTTTAGTTTACTTGGGGAGAGAAGTTTTTCTTGTTAAGGTTATGGAGATTTTTTTACAAGAAGAATTTTTTTTTTTTTGGTTCCTAATTTTTTCATGGATAACAGTTGTCTGGGGAACTTTGCTCTTGTGAAGTTGTTTTTTTTGCTACAAGCTTTTTCACAGCTTGTAGATGGGCCATGTCAACTTATGGGGTATTGTTTTAAAGATGAGTTCTTTAAGGGTCAAAGTTTTTATTTTTTACGTTTAAAATTATTTTTATCTCTGGGAATAGAGATCTTCTCTTGGGGATACTGGATTACTTGGATTTTTTTTCCCAGCTGTTTAAACTTTTGATAAAATTACAGTTATTTTAACATTTGTTTATTTTAGTATGGAGGGGTTTTTTTTAATATTAATTGTAATTTTTTAAAAAAGATTTTGTGTTATAAAGAAAAAGAGTTTTTTCATTATAGTTTACAAGAGGATTTTAGTTTTAAGATTAAGGTATTTTTTCTTCTTTTTTATTTGGGATTTAATTTCTCCTTTACTGACTTTAATAGTTTTATATATTTTTTTATATGCTGGTATTTTGTTTTCTTCTTTTACTCGATGGAGCAATGAAGTCTTGAAAGGATTAACACCTGACCTGCCAGTAACTTGTGGTGGAAGTTGTGGTTGGGTTGTGTTAGGATTGGTTTTATGGTTGGTTTTGGGGGTTTTTTTTGTGTTTAATTTTAGTTGTAGTGTTATTTTGTATGGGTTTAGGTTGTAGGAGTTTTTGGTTTGAGTTGTGTTAGGGGGAGGGGACTTCACGGTGAGATTTTAATAGCTGTGATTGGCTTTGTTCTGTTTGGGGTTTTGTAGCCTCTTTTTTTTCCTGTTTGGGAGTTGTTGGGGTTTGGTTTGGTCAGAATGGGGCCAATGGGGAGGGGAGGGCAGCCTGGGGAGGGGGGAAGGGGAAAATCAGCCCATGGCAGGGTTGCTTGGTTTGGTTTGGTTTGGTTTGGTTGGGTTTGGTTTGGTTTGGTTTGGTTTGGTTTGGTTTGGTTTGGTTGAGATGGGGGCCAGGGCCGGGGCCCGCTGCTTCTTTGTTGACTGGAAAAGAAAGAGGAGGCTCCTGGGTTTTTTGTCTTTTACCTATGTGTTTCACAGAGGCATGTTCAGTATCTCAGTGGTTTAACAGATTGTCAGTTACACAAAAAGTTTTGTATTACTTTTTAAAAATCTTCTTATGTCAAACTACAACAGACATTCAATCAACAAAAAACATTTCTCAAAGCATTGACTTGACCCATTCAACTTCACAAACTCTAAGCCTGTTCAATGTAATGTTAATCAAAATTTTCTCAAAAGAGAAACAGAAGAAGAAGACACAGAAAGAAAGACAAAAAAGATACAGAGAAGCACACACACAGCTACCAACTCCTGGATTCCAGCAGAGTTCAGAAGGAAATTCCAAGAGGAAGCAGGGTCAAGATGTGTGCTTGCCTTGTGATCAGCCTTCAATACCCCTTGGTCTCCCTGGGCCCTTCCCCCAGGTGGGGCTTGGGCTCATTTGGTCCCTCAGGAGCTGGGCTGGGGCTGCAGAGGTGGCTGTGGAGCATTGCCTGTGCTGTGCCAGGGACTGGCAGCCACTGCTGGGCTGGGATAGAGGCTCTGGGGGGATTGGGGTTCCAGGGCAGGGCAGGGCTGGGCTTCCAGGGCAGGGCAAGGTTCGACCTGCTCCTTCCTCCTCCACACATGAAATGTTTTGAGCCAAGAATTTCCTCCAGTCTGTCACAACAGGGAATGTTGGAGATGAAATGCCAATTCTGGCCATGGGCACCAGGACAAGAAGGGCAGCTTTTTTCCATAGGAAGGAATGCAGAGAGCCCCAGTGTTTGGAAGGCAGGTGAGAGCCTCTCTAGTCCAAGGCCAGCCAGACTTGTCAGGAATGGCAGATTTTGTCTGGGAGCAGTCTTTGGATTTGAGGAATTTTGGAGGTGGAACCATAATCTCAACCATGGGCACCTGCAGAAGCAGGACAGTTCTTTTCCATAGGAAGGTGAGCATGGAGCCTTCCCCAGGGTTTTAGGGACGGGTGAGACCTGACCCTTGTGAAACCATTTCCAGCCAGACTTGTCCTGGCAATATTCCTATTGGAACTATCCTTGGATATAAGGAAAATTTGGAGGTGAAATCCCAATTCTGGCCATGGGTGCCTGGTGGAGAAGGAGAGTTCTTTTCCATTGGGAAGGAAAGCACGGAGCTCCAGTGTTTCAGCAGCAGATGAGAAGAGACCCTCAACATGCAATGATCAGCTGGACCAGTCAGGCAGTCCATGGGAGACCAAACCTGTCAGATATGCTCTCTGTCCCCTTGGTTTTGTGGGGCCCCACAGTGTCACAATGGCCTGTTGATTACAAGAATACCTGCAGTGTGACACTGGTCCCTAGGTTTGAAAGGGTCCCACAACGTCACAGTGGCCCCTAGGTTTCAGAAGGCCCCAAAGTATCACAATGGTCCCCACAATTCCACAAGGCCCTGAAGTGTCACTGTGGTCCCAATGACTCCATGAGGCCTTGCAGTGTCACAATGGTCTCCTTGGTTCCACCGGCCCCACAATGTCACGGGACTCCTCTGTTCCATAAGCCCTGCAATATCACAATGGACCTTCGGACCCTGGGGGTTTGCAGTGTCTCAATGGTCTCCTTTGGCTCCACAGTGTCACAGTGAACCATTGATGACAGGAGGCCCCTCTGTGTCACCCTGGAGCTTTGGTTCCATGCAGCCCTGCAGTGTCACAAAGGCCTCTTGGTTTCATGAGGCCCCACAGCATCACAATGGTCCCC
The DNA here is from genome assembly GCF_051311805.1 of Agelaius phoeniceus. Taxonomy (NCBI): domain Eukaryota; kingdom Metazoa; phylum Chordata; class Aves; order Passeriformes; family Icteridae; genus Agelaius; species Agelaius phoeniceus. The sequence goes on from NW_027509866.1 coordinate 1,185,617, forward strand.
TTGGTTCTTTGGGGACCCCCAGGGTCACAATGGTCTCACTGGTTCCATGAAGCCTCACAGTGTCACAATGCTTTGCTTATTCCATGGGCCCTCATAGCATCACAATGGTCTCCATGATCCAATGGGTCCCCTCAGTATCACAACGGTCTCCATGATTCCATGGTGCCCCAGAGTACAAAAAGGCCTCTTGGTTCCATGAGGCTGTGAAGTGTCTTAATGGTCTCCACGGTTCCATTAGGCCCTGCGGTGTTACAATGGACCCTTGGTTTGATGGGGCTTCACAGTGTCACAATGATCCCTACATTTCATGGAGTCACACAGCATCAGTACAGTCCCCTGGGTTCCATGAGGCCCAGCAATGTCACAGTGCTCTCCATGATTCCATGGGGCCGCACAGTGTCACAATGGTCCCTTGGTCTCACAGGGCCCCACAGTGTCACTATGGTCCCTTGGTTCCACGGGCCCTGTGCTGCTGCATTCCCCCCTCCCCTTCTCAGGCTGCCCTGCCAGCTGAGAAATGCTCCTTGGGGCTCGGCCTTGGCCAACAGCCCCTGGGCTCAGCTCCTCTGCAGCTCATCACAAACACTGTCTGCTCCAGGCACTGCTGCCCAACCAGCTCCTGCTTTCTGCAGGAGCAGCCCTGGGAACTGGTTTTGTTCCCTCAGTGGCACAACATCCCTGTTCTCACACTGCCAAAGAAAGCTGTTGGTGCCAAGTGCGGCCAGGATGAACCATTGCTGGGACTGAAGCCCCTCTCTTGGGGCCCTGCAAACAGCGCTCCAAAAGGAGCCCTTGGAGCTCTCCTGGGCCAGCGACTCCCTCTGAGTGGGGCCTCTCCCAGCCGGGAACTCTCCCGTTTGCTGCACTCGGGGAGCCCCAACAACGATGGAGCCTGGGCCGATCCCCCCACTCCTCCAGGCTCAACCCTTCACCCGCTGGGGAGATGCCAAAGGATCCACAGGGAGCATTTCCTGCCCTCAGGGGAATTTCTCCCAGGTGCCTTGCACTGACTCTGGGTCTGTGTGCACACAGGAGTGCCTGTGCTGGGGAAATGTGGCAGATATGCTGCTCTCTGAGGGGTTTGAGAGGCTTGGATAGCTGAGTCAGTCAGGCCTTAAATTAAATCAAAAGGTCTAAGCTAACTGCAGCTAAGAGTTGTTCTTTTGCTAAGTTGTTATGTTTAATCTAAGTTATAAGCTAAGTTGAATATTGTTAAATATTATTCCTCTGTTAAATTGCTACATCATAGGTTTTAAGTTAGGTTAAATACTGTTTAGTGTTGTTCTTCTGCTAAATTTTGAAGATGAAGGTGTCAGTTGAGGTTAAGTTATAAGTTACGTCCTGTAAGGTTGAGCTCAGTAAGATTTTGGGCCATATTCCTTTTATCCTTGCCCTCACTCTCCTTGTGTCACACACACACAGGGAAAGTACTCGATTCATTTCTGGTGTGATTGCCTGGATTTGGTTTGGTTTTGTTCTTGCTTTGTTTCCTTGGTGTGCCTGAAGTGTCCAGTCAGGAGCAGAGTGACTCTTGCCAAGGAACTTTGTGCTGCTGTTCCTTAATATTAAATCTGGTTTTTGCTGATCCCTTGCTGGGGATTTTTTCAGTGCTCTCAAGGCCTCGTTGGTACCAGGCAGGGTGAAGGAGCCCTGGCCCAGGCTCTGGCCCTGGGGGACACGGGGATGCTGCCAGGGGGTCCCTGTCCCCCTGTGCCACCCCCAGGGCCCCGGCCCCCCATCCCCGTGTCAGGCTCTGGGGTCGATCTCGTGGAACATCCTCTGGGGGAGGCTGCGGCGCCGGGGGCGGGGGGACCCGGGGGGACAGGGGACCCCGCTGTGCACGAGCAGGGTTGGACTGCTCTGGGGGGAACTGTGAGGGGGGCCGGGGCAGAGTGACCTCCCCAGTGACCTCACACAGCCCCTGGGATGTCACACAGCCTCCTGTGATGTCACAAAGCCAACTCTGAGATGTCACCCTATAATGTGATTCAGCTGCTGTGTGATGTCACAGAAGCCTCTGTGATGTCAAAATGTCACCCTATATTTTCACAGTTTGTTCTGTGATGTCACAGCCAGCTCTATGATGTTACACAGCCAGCCAGTGATGTCACAACGCACTCGCTGATATCACAGAGCCACTCTCTATGATGGCAGGATCGACTCTATGGCCTCACACCCTACTCTGTGATGTCACAGACAGCTGTGTGATGTCACAACCCCCTCAGTGATGTCACAAAACCCTCTCTGTGATGTCATACTGACACTCTGTAATGTCACAGCACACACTTTGACCTCACCGCCCACTCCATGGTGTCATACAGCCATGCCATGATGTCACAGCCTTCTCTGTGATGTCACACATTCCCCTCTATGATGCTGCCGCTGCTCGATGACCTCACACAATGAATTCTGTGATGTCACAGCCCAATCTGTGACCTCACACAGCCCACTCTGTGCTGTCACACAGCCCCTTGCTGACATCACAGCTGCTCTGTGCCTCCATGACACAGCCACAGAGGAGATGCTGTGACACAGCCCCCTCTGGGACATGCCACAGCCCCTGGCAGTGCTGAGCCCCTGGGAGCTCTGTCTATGCCCTGCTGGTGTCCCTGAGGGGCCCTGGCAGTGGCCCAGCCCTGCTGGGCTGTGCACAGGAGCTGCTCCTGGCCAGAGCTGTCTCTCTGCAGCTCTGCTGCCCTTGCCAGGAGCTGCCTCTGGGCCAGGAGCCCGGCCCAGCTCAGCAGCACAGACACAGCACAAGGACTGTAATGACCCTCTGGGGCTTTGGTGCTCTTTGCATCAGACTCAGTCCCTAAGAGTGTGCTCAAAGAACTTCTCAAGGACTCAAAGTGAGATTGAAACAGGGAAGTTTCTCATACTTTAAAGAGGTCTTTCTGAGAGACACAGCTGAGAAAGTGTCCCCAGGTTCCAGGAAGAGCAGAACACTGGTGGCAGTGATGACAGGTGGGGACAAGCAAGGCAAAGGTGTCTCTGGTGCTGAGCAATCCTGCGCCTCTGTCCCTGCAGGCTGTGGGCATCCCCCGGCTGCCCCACCTGGCTGGGCCCTTCCTTTGCTGACAGCTCTGCCTCCTGCCTGCCTCTGCCTGCCCACACAAAGCCTTGGGCTGCTTCAGGCTCCTGCTGGGGGACGTGCTGCGCCACAGCCCTGCCCTGGCAGGGAAATTCCTTTCTCCTGGTGTCCACTCTGGGCCTCCCCAGCTGCCCTTGGTGCTGTTATGTCTTCTTCAGGCTCATTCCCACTATGAAGAAAAGCTCCAGCCTCTCTGAAACCACCCTTCCATCCCTCCCAGGCTATTCCTGTCTGTCCTCAGACTCCACACCACTGACTCCAGAGCCTGCAGACTGTCCCTGATGGTTTTGTGATGAAGCCTCCAAACCCAATCTTGGGAGATTTTTGGGTCCTCTCCAAGGTCTGTGAAAATGGAAAAATAGTGATCAAAGTTATTTTCTCCCAAATCTTGCAGTGACAAAACAAGGGTCAATATCTCTAAACTGAATGAGGGCAAATTTACATTTGTTAAAAGAGGAAATATTTTACACTTATCAAAGTGACATGAAACTGCAAGAGTTATTCCAGAGAATTGGATGCCCCATCACAGGAATTGTCCAAGAGCAGGAACTTTCTGCAACCTGACACAGTGAAACCCCCTGCCCTCCCCAGTGACAGAATTCCTGCAGTGTGGGTTCTCTGATGTTCTGGGTGCCCTCACAACGCTTCTGGCCAGAATGTCTGCTGAGGGCAGCCAGGCTGCTGCAGGGGCAGTGCCCTCACAGCCATCACCATGGCAGCCCTGTCCCCTGGGCCTGGCTCTGCCCTTTCCTCTGCCCCTGCCTTGCCTCTGCTGGCATGAAGAGTTTTGTCATTGATATCTTGTCCCCAAGGTGCTGGGGCCAATGGCTTCCCAGTCAGGCTCCTGGAGCAGAAGTGGCTTTTCAGAGGCCAGCCAGGAATGAGCCCTGAGGCAGCAGCTCTGCAGTGGTGGCCACCAGGCCGGGCTGCCAAGGGAGGCTTCTGGCCATGGGCTGCAAGCAGCTGCTGCTGCCAAGGTGCCTTTGGTGCCTCAGGCTCTCCCTGGCACAGCTCCCAGCACGGCACTCTGCCCTTGTGCCTGAGGCCTTCCCTGTGCTGGGGCTGGCCTGGGGCTTTTCCTGCAGCGGGACCTGCCCTGCTGATGGCACAGGAAAGGCAGTTCCTGCTGGAGCAGGAGGCTCTGCCTGCAATGGGCTCCAACAACTCCAGCAAGGCCCTGTTGACTTCAAAATTGCTGCCTAGAGCACTTTGTTCAATTAATTGTTATAGCTCCTGAACTCTGGACTAAATTATTGTGGGTAAGTTCTTTCTTCTAATCATGATCAAAATCAGAGTCATATTTACATAAATCTATGTGGTATCCCATCATTAATCCTGTGGGACAAGCTACATTAAAGTTCAATTCCACCTGTCCAATCCTTTACACCATTGACAAAGTCTGGGGCAGGAATGTAATCCAGCTGCTCCCAGTCTCCTCTCTTAGAAGGAATTATAGAAGTCTAAGGGTCCTGCAAGGGTCTGAGGATCCATGGTGCCTGTTGAGTGTCATTTCTCCACATCATGCCTCAGAAGGAGTTTCTCCAATAAAGAAATAAAACTTTCGCCTGAACCTCCCACTGTGCCCATGACAGGAACCCCTGTGAGTGTCTGGGACATCCCGGCTCTTTGGCAGCCTGGACACTCCTGGGATGTCACCGTGGAGCCCCCGTGAGTGCCTGTGACAGATGGGTGCCTTTGCAGCCCAAGGTGCTCTGGGATGTCACCATGGAATGGCTGTGACTGCCTCTAACCACAGGGCTCTTTACCATCCCCACAAAGCCCTGGGAGGTCTCCATGGAGCCCCAGTCTCTGCCTGTGACATTCCAGCTCTGGAACAGCCTGGAGACTCTTGGAAATATCCCCATGGAACCCCTGTGAGGGCCTGTGACAAATCTGATCCTTAGCAGGCAACCATCACCAGCCACCCTGTTGCTATGGTCAGTTTCCATGGCAACCATCCCCAGCCCCCTGTTGCTATGCTCAGTCCCTTGGCAGCTCCATGGAGACCCCATGCCAGGGGTGGTTACCATGGACACCAGCTCAGGCCTGCAGCCAGAGCCCGTTGCCATGGCAACCATTGGCAGCCCCATCCCCAGGCCCATGGGATCCCAGAAGCACAGAATTGGCTGAGCTGGGAGGGACCCATCAGGATACTCCAGTCCAACTGCTGGCCCTGCACAGGACACCCCAACAATGCCAGCCTGGGCCTGGCAGCGCTGGCCAAACGCTGCTGCAGCTCAGAGAGCCCTGGAGCTGGGAGCCTTCCCTGGGGAGCCTGGCCAGGGCCCCAGCAGCCTCTGGCCAAAAACCTTTTCCTGACATCCAACCGGAGCCTGCCCCGACTCAGCTGCAGCCGCTCCCTCCACTCCTGTCCCTGGGCACCAGAGGGAAGAGGTTCCCACAGCCCCAGCCAGGGACCCGCTCCCAAGGCTGCTGCCATGGCCACCAGGGCTGGCACCAGCTGGGATGCTCGGTTTCCATGGGCCGCGCTTCAGCAATGGGATTCCCCAATTTCCTGCTCCCGCTAAAACTGCACTGCCCTCGCTGCCCTCCCGCCTCCCATGGAAAGCACAAAAGGCAAAGATCCTGGGCTGGGATAAGAACAATTTATTGGGAACAGCAACGGGATACGGAACAAAAAGGAGCAGAAACAATACTGATAACACAAGTGATAAGAAAAAGGGAAAACTACAACACAACTGACTGTCTCTTCCCGGCTACAATTTTCCCCTGCCTGGAAAGGGCACCCGTTTTGTCAGGAGGGAGAGAGAGAGAGAGTCCCTTTCCTGCCACTGGCAATGACCTGAGGTGGGAGTGAATGTAATGTCACAGCCATAGCCAGACCCGCATGTTCTTCCATCCCACATCAGGTCATTGGCAGGGGCAGGAAAAGGGACTGGTGTCTTCCTACCGTGGATCACAGGGAAAATGGATCCCCAGGGCTCTTCCCAACATGGGACCCCCAATGGGGAAAGAAGCTGGAGTGGTGCATGAAGCTCTTCCTGCAGCTGGGGCACTCGCAGAACTTCCCTTACTGGCGACTCCATTGGTGTCTGATCAAGTGAAAGCTCATGCACGAGCTCTTCCCATGATGTGGAGAACTCATCGGGCCTCTCCCCAATATGGATGCGCTGGTGCCTGATGAGGGTGAATTTTTTCTTGAAGTCCTTCCCACAATCAGAGCAGCGGAAGGGCCTCTCATCCATGTGAATGCGCTCATGCAGGTAGAGATTGGAGCTGGTCTGGAATCTCTTCCCACATGTGGGGCACGCGTAGGGCCTCTCCCCAGTGTGGATGCGCTGGTGCCTGATGAGGAGGGAGTTGCGCTTGAAGCCCTTCCCACAGTCAGGGCAGAGGAAGGGCCTCTCCTCTGAGTGAATTCGCTTGTGCTTGTAGAGATTGGAGCTGGTCCTAAACCTCTTCTGACACTGGGGACACTCGTAGGGCTTCTCTCCAGTGTGGATGCGTTGGTGGATGATGAGGGCAGAGCTGCAGCTGAAGCCCTTCCCACACTCCCCACACTTGTAGGGCCATTCCCCAGTGTGGATCATCTGGTGGCGGATCAGGTGGTTACTCTTGCTGAAGCTCTTGCCACACTCCAAGCACTTGCGGGGCTTCTCCCCATCATGAAGCTGCTCCAGGACCATCAGCTCTGAGCTCTGGCTGAAGCTCTGTCCACCTTCCTGGCTCAGGGTGGGTCTTTCCTCCTCAGAGCAAACTGGGCTGAGTTCGGAGCCCATTCTCATGGGGGATTTGTGGGGATTTTCCTCCCCATTGGAATTCTGCACTGTGGAGTCACTCAAAACTGCCACTTCCACAAGGGTCTGCCATGGAGATTTTTCCTCCATGGTCTCCATCCTCAGCTCCTTCCCTGGGGGAGGAAGGACAAGGAGAGGATGGGATTTGTCTCCATGCCACAGGGAAGGGGAAGGAGATCCCCCCAGTGCATCCCCAGCAGGACGGGGTTGGCAGCAGGGTTGTCATGCAGCCAGGGGCCGTGCTGGGCTGGGAGATGGAGCAGGAGAGAGGGGGAAAGGGGCACTGACATCCTCCTCACCTGCCTGGGTATCCCATGGCTCCCTTCTGTTTCTCGCAGCCTCCTCCTCCATCCAGTCAAGGTTTGGGAATGGGAAATCCTGTTCTGGGAACCAAACAAAGGGTGCACACATTGTCTTTTTTTCTGGTTACAAGGCAAACCTGGGGGAGAGTCTAAGCCAGAATTACAATTTAATAAGAAAATGAAGATCAAGGCAATGATACAGAAACACTGCCTTAAACTGACAGAGTCAGGATATAACCTGACACCCTGCTGGTCAGGGTGGTGGCAGCAGTCCCATTAAATGGTGTCTGCAGTCCTGTTGGAGGGATGAACGTGATTCTGTCCAAGCAGTGATCCTGTAGAAGGGTCTGGTCTTCCTCTGAAGGTCCAGTGGTGGTTCTGGAGCTCTTGTCCTCTGGGAATCCAGTAGGCAAGCTGCTCCTGGTGTTGCAAGGCTCAGCTTATATCCAGGTAGGAATGCTTGGATCCTACCCCTGGGCGGAGCATCCCACAATGGGATGATGGAATTTTATCAGTCCTGCAGTGACACTCAATGGCCCATTCCCAGAAGATATCTCCCCTGGAGGGCGTTATCAGGGCTGAGTCATGGAAGAGATCAAGAACACTGCCCCACCTGTTTCTAGCAGTTGATGAAGATGGGGATTGAAAACATGCATTTGGTTCCATCTTACATTGCAGCCTGAAACAGTGGGGGAATCCCTGCTCAGGGGGTGAACACCACCCCCCTTACCCAAACTGGCTCAGGTGTAAAACCCCAACCCTGGGAAGGCCACACACACACAGGGGACAATGTCACACTTGCCCTGCTCCAGGGCAAATGGCATCTCTCTAATATTTTCTTAACCAGATTGCAAAATTATTTTGGCACAGTGAGTTCAGGGCACTGTCCTTTGACCCCAGTTGCCTTTGACTACAGCATGGTTCCTTCCTCTGAGGAGGTTGTGGGTCTCTCTGGAGGAACTCTTGGAAACTTGGATGCAGCTTCATCTGAGCGACCTATGGGAGAACTGATGAGGAAAATGGCTGTTTTGGGACTGGAGTGTAAAGAAAATATTTTGTTGTCCCTCCTTGAAAAGTTTGTTAAAATCACTGGAGGAAATGGAGCAAATGATACCAGCAAGACTGACAAGGTTCATTCACCACATGGTGAGGAACACAAGGCTGCTAAAAGTCCCACAAGAAGCCCAGCTCAAGTAGCTAAATTCCCAAATAACTACTGAATTCCCAGGCTTGGGTTTTTTCCAAATGTGAGAATCATTTTTCTCTTCATCCCTGTCACCTTTGTGACAGCTACACAGAGCTTTCCCTTCCTTTTAATAATATCTGTATTGGGCCGAATTTGCACTTTTCTTTAATTGTAACCTGCCAGCAGCTGAGCTGGAGCTGTGCAGGAAGCAAGGAAACTTGGAATTGCCACAGAATTGCTTCTATTGTCAGCCGGTGCTGCGGCGGCCATGGGGCAGAGGGGTGGGAAAGGGGGGTCTGGGGTGGCAGTGGAGGAAATGCCGGGCCCGGGGGCTGAGCACAGGACTGAGCACGCAGAGATGGTTTTGTTCTTGCTGAGCTCGCACTGAGCCAAGGCCTGTCCTGCCCCTCATTCGGCCACGCTGGGGAGGGGCTGAGGGTGTGGGGGAGCTTGGGAGGGGACACAGCCAGGACAGGAGATCCCAGCTGACCCCAGGGATAGCCCAGACCATAGGACATCATGATCAGTGCATGAAGTGTGGGGAACAAGGAGGAAGGGGGCACATTTGCAGTGAGGGTTTTGTCTCCCCAGGTAACACTTAGGCAGGATTGGGCCCTGTTTCGCCAGTGGGCAGGGCCCGCACCAAAGACACAGACACCAACTTAACTTAAGGAACAGTGTAATTTAGATAATGCAAATTTGCAAAAAATTACAAAAATATTAGGTAGGCAAAGCAAATAATCATTAGTCAATAATTCCAAAAGAGAAGATGTTGAAATGAGTATCACACAACTGTCCATTTCTGGCTGCAGGCTCTGGAGATTCTATCTCTGCCTTCAATCAGGGTTGCATTCCCTAAAGAATCCTGGTACCAAATCCTGCTTTCCAAGGCTGGAACAGTGTCTCAGGTTTAGCTGGGTGTGTATTCAATTACCCTCTGTTAAAGGTGGGGCAATTATCATCTGTTAATTGAGCAGTTTACTTTATCTCTTCCACATGAACCCTCCCTCCAGGGAGATATCTTCTGTTAATGGGCCATTGAGTGTCACTGATAAAAATTCCATCATCCCATTGTGAGAAGCTCTGCCCAGAGGGAGGAGCCAAGCATTCCTACCTGGATATAATCTGAGAATGTGAACAACAGAGTCAGCCTTCTCCCATAGGATTCCCAGAAGAGCAGCTTTCAGCTCCACTGGATCCCAGAGGAAGATCAGGCCAATCGACACCACAACTGGACCTTCAGAGGAAAACTCCACCCTTCCACAGGATCACTGCTCCAACAGAACCACACCTGTCCCTGCAGGAGCACTGCAGCCACCATTTAACAGGAGTGCTACCAACACTCTGACCCACAGGGTGTCAGGTCATATTCTTACTCTGTAAGTAGTTTTTAGTACTACTGCATTTGTATTTTTAATTTTCCTTCTGAAGAACTGTTATTCCTATTCCCATAGACTTTGCTTGACAGCCTCTTGTTTTGAAAATTATAATTCCAAGTGAAGGGATTAACATTTTCCATTTCAAGGGAGTCTCCGGCCTTCCTTAGCAGACACCTGTCTTTTCAAACTGACACAATGCCCTGGGACAGCCAGGCAGGTGAGGAGGAAGTCAGTGCCCCTTTCCCCCTCTCTCCTGCTCCATCTCCCAGCCCAGCACAGCCCCCGGCTGCAGGACAACCCTGCTGCCAACCCCATCCTGCTGGGGATGCACTGGAGGAATCTCCTTCCCCTTCCCTCTGGCATGGAGGCAAATCCCATCCTCTCCTTGTCCTTCCTCCCCCAGGGAAGAAGCTGAGGATGGGGACCAGGGAGGACAAATTCCCACAGCAGAACATCTTGGAAGAGGCCATTTTGAGTGGCTCCACGGTGCAGAATTCCAACGTGGAGGAAAAGCCCCAGAGATTACACAGGAGGAGGGGCTGCAAACCCAGCCCAGTGTGTTCTGAGGAGGAAAGACCCACGCTGAGCCAGGAAGGTGGTCAGAGCTTCAGCCAGAGCTCAGAGCTGGTGGTCCATGGGCAGCTTCACAATGGGGAGAAGCCCCACAAGTGCTTGGAGTGTGGGAAGAGCTTCAGGCAGAGCAGCACCCTGATCAGCCACCAGATGATCCACACCGGGGAATGGCCCTACGAGTGTGGGGAGTGTGGGAAGGGCTTCAGCTGCAGCTCTGCCCTCATCATCCACCAACGCATCCACACTGGGGAGAGGCCCTACCAGTGTCCCCAGTGCGGGAAGAGCTTCTCCAAGAGCTCTCATTTGACAAGACACCAACGGAGCCACCAGCAAGGGAAGCCCTGCAAATGCCCCGACTGAAGGAACAGCTTCATGCACTGCTCCAGCTTTTTCCCTCATGGGAGCATCCACATTGGGAAGAGCCCTGGTGTTCCATTTTCCCTGTGATCCATGCTGGGAAGACACCTGTACCTTTTTCTGCCCCTTCCAATGACATGATGTGGCATTGAAAAACATGAGGGTCTGGCCATGGCCGTGTCATTACATTCACGCCCACATCAGGTCATTGCCAGGAGCAGGAAAGGGACTCTCTCTCTCTCTCTCTCTCCCTGAGGAGAAGGGTGTCCTTTCCATACATTGCCAGGAAGAACTAGTTGTTGATGTTGTAGTTTTCTCTGTAAATAGTTTTACCTATCCCTTCTGTTATCAATATTGTTTCTGCTCCTGTTTGTTTCCTTATCTCATTGCTGTTCCCAATAAATTGTTCTCATCCCAGCACGGGATCTTTGCCTTTTGTGCTTTCCATGGGAGGCGGGAGGGCAGCGAGGGCAGCGCGGTTTTAGCGGGAGCAGGAAATTGGGGAATCCCATTCCTGAAGCCCGGCCCGTGGAAACCGAGCATCCCAGCTGGTGGCAGCCCTGGTGGCCATGGCAGCAGCCTTGGGAGCGGGTCCCTGGCTGGGGCTGTGGGAACCTCTTCCCTCTGGTGCCCAGGGACAGGAGTGGAGGGAGCGGCTGCAGCTGAGTCGGGGCAGGCTCCGGTTGGATGTCAGGAAAAGGTTTTTGGCCAGAGGCTGCTGGGGCCCTGGCCAGGCTCCCCAGGGAAGGCTCCCAGCTCCAGGGCTCTCTGAGCTGCAGCAGCGTTTGGCCAGCGCTGCCAGGCCCAGGCTGGCATTGTTGGGGTGTCCTGTGCAGGGCCAGCAGTTGGACTGGAGTATCCTGATGGGTCCCTCCCAGCTCAGCCAATTCTGTGCTTCTGGGATCCCATGGGCCTGGGGATGGGGCTGCCAATGGTTGCCATGGCAACGGGCTCTGGCTGCAGGCCTGAGCTGGTGTCCATGGTAACCACCCCTGGCATGGGGTCTCCATGGAGCTGCCAAGGGACTGAGCATAGCAACAGGGGGCTGGGGATGGTTGCCATGGAAACTGACCATAGCAACAGGGGGCTGGTGATGGTTGCCATGGAAACTGACCATAGCAACAGGGGCCTGGTGATGGTTGCCATGGAAACTGACCATAGCAACAGGGGCCTGGTGATGGTTGCCTGCTAAGGATCAGATTTGTCACAGGCCCTCACAGGGGTTCCATGGGGATCTTTCCAAGAGTCTCCAGGCTGTTCCAGAGCTGGAATGTCACAGGCAGAGACAGGGGCTCCATGGAGACCTCCCAGGGCTTTCTAGGATGGTAAAGAGCCCTGGGGTCAGAGGCAGTCACAGCCATTCCATGGTGACATCCCAGGAGTCCCCAGGCTGCCAAAGAGCCGGGATGTCCCAGACACTCACAGGGGTTCCTGTCATGGGCACAGTGGGAGCTTCAGGTAACATTTTATAAGAGGAGCTCCTGTTGGGTCACAAAATACAGAAAGGATCCCCAATAGCCCCCACAGATACCCAAATGTCGGTGTGGAGTCAGAGATGACACAGACCCAGATCAGAACGGTAAGGGCTAAAAGCCACCTATTTTTTTTTATCCTTTTCTTTTGTGCCTTGGTTTGGTACAGGTGGTCCTCACTGGTCCTTTAATCAACACATTTCACATGATTGGCCAGTTAATAAAAAACCCTTCAGTAAACAACTTTATGGAAAAGAGCCAACTTATTACAAACATTTTCAGGGAACCCGTTATTTATGTTTCTTTTATGTTGGGCCCTTCTGGGGGCTCCCTGGATGGGAGAAACCTCCTATAGCAGTTCTGTGCCAGGTAAAAGGAGATGCATGGGACTTTTTCAGTCTTCAGCTTCTTGTTTATTGTTATCTTATCTAAAGTTTTGCGTGCTGTGCACAGCAGGCTCCGCGTGCTGGAGAAAGACCGCAAAATGGCTCTGAAATGTACGGTTTCAAGGTCCTTTAAAGTTGTCTCATGCAATTAACTTTTAAAAGCTTCATTATTTCTATTTATCTACCAATAACTCATCCCTTAACTGTCCACATAACCTCTGCACTTTGCTTTTCTTGACCAATCACCCTGTGCCACCAACACTGCAGAAAATGGAGTAGATGAAGAAGAAGACAGGGACTGCACCCAAATTCCTCCATCTTGCTTCCTATCTACACCATAATAAAAATCCCAAAACCTAAATTTCTCACCCAAGTGACATGCTAAACTAGCCTCTAATCTATTTTACACTTTGGTAAATTCCAATCTATCTCAAAGTCCTGGAAGTCCTCTCCATTGGCGAAGGTTAAAGGCAGTGTTTCTCTGGGGGTCAGGATTCCTCAGAGCAGACAGAGAAATATTCCCTGTACCCTGGATTCCCACACTTTTAACGTAAAATACTTTAAAGATTTTAAGTTATCCAAAAATGATCCAGGCAAGTATGATTAGAAGGAGAAGAAATAGAAAACAACAGAAAGACAGAAGATCCAGAGAAAGACACACACATGGGTACCAACTGCTTGGGTTCCAGCATCACCAACAGAGGAACCCCAGCAGAAGGCAGGATCCAGACCTTGGGCTGGCCTCGTGCTCCAGCTTTTAAACCCCTGGGCCTTCATGGCCCCGCCCCTGGGTGGGACTGCCAGTTGCTTGTCCAATCAGAGACAGGGTAGCACCAGCTGCTGGTGTGTGATTGATTGATTGATTGATTGATTGATTGACACCTGGGCCAATCAGAGCTGGGTTAACATCACCCCCTGCTGTGTGATTGACAGCTCTGCCAGGGCTGGGGGCGGGGCTCTGTCCCACCACAAACCAAGGCCTGACCCGGCCCTGGCCCCACACGGGCATTCCGAGCATCCCAAGGTGTCTCGGGACATGGATCTCATCCAGCCTCTGACAGCGACCACGGTGACACTACGGAACCTCATGGAGCCATGGCTCAGTTGTGACAATGGAGATCCAAGGAAACAATGGTGAGACTGTGGAATCCAGGAATCATGGAATCAAGGAGACCATTGTGCAAATCATGGGCCCTATGGAAGCAAGGATCAACGATCAAACTGCTGTTTGATTGTGATTGATTTAAAATAGAAACAAGGAGCCATTGCTTCACAGCGGGGCTGCGTGGGGCCAATGGACCCTTGTGACTCTGTTGGGGCTCATGAAACCAAGAAGCAATTGTGACATTGCCAGACCTCATGGAATCAAGGAGAACACTGTGACAGTGTGGGCACCCATGAAGTCAATGGAACATGGGACAGGTCTGCCTGGTTTGGCCTCCTGGGGGCTGTCTGACAGGTCCCACTGAATTTGACATGTCAAGGGCCACTTCCCATCTGACCGTGAAGCACTGGGGCTCTGTGCTTTTATTCCTATGGGAAAGAACTGTCTTTCTTGTCTAGGCACCCATGGCCAAAATTGGGATTCTGCATCTAAAATTCCCTATATCCAAGGGTTATTCCCAGAAAGAATCTGCCCGTACAGTCAAGTCTGGCCAGCCTTGGCCTCTGGTGGCTGCCTCTCATCTGACCTTGAACCACTGGGGCTCACTTGTTTCCTTCCTATGGAGACCATTGTGACACTGCGGAGCATTGTGGAACCAATGGGCCATGGTGACACTGCAGGCCCTTGTGGAACCTGTGACACTGTAGGAACTTGTGGAACCAAGGGGATCATTGTGACCCTGCAGGGCCCTGTGGAAGGAAGGGATCATTGTGACACTCTGGGAACTTGTGGAACCAAAGGAATCATTGTTGCCCTACGTGGCCCTAATGGAACCAAGGGGCCATTGGACACAGCCAGGCTTCATGGAACCAATAGAGCATCAGGACACTGTGGGGCCTTGTGGAACCATGGAGACCATAAAGATCCTTAAGGACTTGTGTAACCAAGGGGCCATTATGACACCCGAGGGCACCATGGAAGCAAGAGAACCATTGTGACACTGCAAGGCCTCATGGAATCAAGGAGCCATTGTGGCACTGCAGGGCCCTGTGGAACCAAGGGAACATGAAACAGGTGTGGCTGCCTTGGCCTCCCAGGGGTCACCTGACAGGTCTGGCTGACCTTGGAATGTGGAAGGCCACTCCAATCTGCTCCTGAAACAGTGGGGCTCTGGGCTCTTCTTTTTATGGAAAAGAACTTTCCATTTTTTCCAGGCATCCATGGCTAAAATTAGGATTTCACCTCCAAATTTCTATGTATCCAAGGATTGCTCCCAGACAAAAGTTGCCAGGACAGACAGGTCTGGCTGGTCTTTGACTCCTGAGTGCCAGAACTCACCTGTTTTGCAAACACTGGAAAGGGCTCTGTGCTTTTCTTTTTATGAAAAAAACCCCCATCCCTCTTCTCCAGGCACAAATGTTTTAAATTAGGACTCCACATTCATAATTTCAAATATCCAAGGGTTGCTCGAAGCAAACCTGCCAGAACAGACAGATCAGGCTTGCCTTGGCCTCTGGTCGCTGCTGTTCATCAGCTCCTGAAACATGGAGGTTCCATGGTTTCCTTCCTATGCAGACCAAGGTGACACTTGGGAGCCTTGTGAAATGAAGGGGCCATTGTGACACTGCAAAGCACCATGGATCCAAGGGACCATTGTGACACTGTGGGGCCTCGTGGAACCCAGGACATCCCTGTGGCTCTGCTGGGCCACATGGTCCCAAGGGGGCAGAGCAAAGCAGCAGTGTGGGAGTTAGTCCAACTGTAACTCAGAGTCAGACAGATTTTACCCCTGAAGGCATGAGTTTCAAGTCCTAGGAATCATTTGTTTAACTTAGGGTGAGCTTGAAAGTTCTCCAATAAGCCTTTAGTGTTGTTATGCTAAGTTGTCCAAGTTCTACTCCCCTATTGGTTACTTGTTTCTTCTATATGGTTATTGTTCTAGTTTTCTAGCCCCAAGTGTCTATGTTGTTGCTTCCCCTTTTTCTCAGGTCTTAGGATCCTGCCCATCATACTGTGCTCGACTTCTCCATGTTTATTGTTTTTCACCCTATTATTAAAGTTCTTTTTGGGCACCTCCATCAAACCCGCACCTTTTCATTTTCACCACCCTCGTCCTGAAGTCAGGGAACCAGAGAGGTTTGTCACAGCCACCCTCATTGTGACCTTTGGCGCCCGAACAGGGACCATGACACTCAGGGCTCCCTGTGTCAGTCACGTCAGCTGGGGTTAGCTGATGGATAGGCCAGTGCTCCCCGGGATTTTGGATTGTGCTGGGCCCAGTGGATTCATCGTTGCGTCAAGGGACCTTGCCCAGGATCAGCAGGGACAACGACAGTTTCACCTGCATAGGATTGCAGGTGGGTTTGGGGAAATGCAAGACATTTATTGCCCATTTTGCCACTGTGTTTTTACAATATGCACCCATGTCCCATAATTGATTTGGGGTGTTCCAGTGGCTCTTCCCCATAAGGCAGAGAAAAAAAAAAAGGGCAGTCAGATGTCCAAAGTAGAAAGGAGCATATATGGATGCTTTAATTCTCACTGATCATGACACAATATTTTCAAAGTACGAATTAAAATCAATAAATCAATCATGAGGTGGATCATTAAAAATTTTCCAGACGACTCTAATGATGAAATCCATATCACTGAATTTTGGGACTCCGTGGGAGTTAAAAGTGACCCCGTTGCACCCTGCATGCTCCCCATCTTCCACACCATCCTTGAGACCCTTGACCAGCAAGCAGTGTGTTGAAAACTCAATCCATTGGTCACTCCTAACTCGGGACCTCCCCTCAAACCTGCCTTTCTCAGACCTTCCACAATGGTCCAAGATGGAAATGGCCACAAAATCTTGGAGTATTATGCCCTGGA
Source organism: Agelaius phoeniceus (assembly GCF_051311805.1). Classification (NCBI taxonomy): domain Eukaryota; kingdom Metazoa; phylum Chordata; class Aves; order Passeriformes; family Icteridae; genus Agelaius; species Agelaius phoeniceus. The sequence continues at coordinate 1,202,100 of NW_027509866.1, forward strand.
GACTCAAGATGAAAGGACCCCGAATGTGGCTCGGGACCTGGAGCATCCTCCCTCCATCTTGGCTCCTCCACTTCCTGCTACCACAGCCTTCTCTTCCGCCCTGAACGAACCTCCAGACTCCACCCCCAAACCTGTGGGTCACGCCCCCACTGTCAATCATTCCACCTCCACCCTGGGCCATGCCTCTAGTTAAGGAAGGAGACTGGCAAATAGCCTCGAAACTCCTCATTACCCTGGTATGTTAGGACAGAAGGGGGCAGAATTCCAGGTATCAGCCATTGGTTTATGGGGAAATCAAGGATCTGTAGGGCAGCTAAAGACCATAGGAAGGACTTACCTTGTTTTAATGGCCTAATGAGGGCCATGTTTACAGCACATGTCTTAACTCCCTATGATTTAAAATATATTATGCCCATGTTGTTGTCACCTACAGAATACACCCTGTGGGAAGGGGGATGGAAGTGTTTACTAAATCAATTAATAGCAGACTATGCTAATAATGAGGCAAGGGTAGAATTGACAATCAACCATCGAGCTGGAGAAGGACAACACAGCCTACCAGATGATCAAGCAGCAGGTATCCCCAGAGAAGTATCGGATGATATCAAAGAGATGGCTTTGAAAGCTTGAATCCAGGTATTGGATGGTAGCACCCGCAATTTGAACTACCTTGGGTGGCTGTAGCTAAAGTTTTAGGACAATCAGACCATCCTGGGTGCCTGTTGAGTAAGCAAACCAATGCTGCCTCCCTCACATTGAGTGGCTGCTCTCAGACACAGAGACCATCAGACACGCCACCTTGCAGAACAGCGATAGAGTTTTTACTCTGGGCACATGGGCATGGCTGTGTAGACTCTGAGGGCATGTGCTGCATGAACCTCTCCAGCCACAGCGAGTCAATCCACAAGAGCATTCAGGTACTGAAGGAAGGGTGCAAGAAGCTTCAAGTGGAAAACAAAGACTGGGTCAATAAACTCTTCCAATCCAAGGGACTAAAGGGTTTGATGATGTCTACCTAAAACAGGACTATTAAATCTCTTAGTTGTTGTTGTTGTATTGTTAATTGTCCCATGTTTGTTTGGATGCTTTTAGAAAGTCTTACAAAATTCTTTCAGTTCCATCTTTGTTGTAAAATAGAAAGGGGGAAGATACCCAACACAGGCTCCTCATGGACTCCTTGGAGGAGAGAATTGGAGGCCAGGATGGCACAAGAACCTCTCAGAGACTCAGTGTGGGAAGGAAAACCGTTAAAAGTACCTAAAAGTATTCTTAAATCCATAAAGTACCTTAAAAACCTTGAGTATCTCAAGGCATTAATGAGCCACACTGAGTGTGAGTACAAAGCTCTCCAGGGACTCATTAAAGCAGATAACTGGGGCCATGATTGCACAAACCTCTCACAGAGTCTGTATCAAAAGGGAAACACCAAGTACCTTCAAATAACTCAAGTACCCTGAAGTATTAATGAGCCCCACTGAGTGTTGTTACTGACAAAGCCTCTCCAGGGACTAATTACAGCAGATAATTGGAGGCCATGATTGCACAAACCTCTCAGAGAGTCCAAGGCAAAAGCCAAAGTCCTTTGAAAAAGCTGCAGTCCCTGCAGGGAGCATGAAGGAGCCCCCAGGGCCATTGCTGAGCAAGGCTCCCCAGGGACTCCTTGCAGCAGATCCTTGAGGCCACTGGGATGTGGGCTAGGGGGGGATGCTGAGGGCAGCACAAGGGGCTGACAGTGCCCAGCCTGGCTGGGGCTGTGCCAGGAGGCCCCAGGGCCTCAGGACAAGGTGTCTCCTCCCAGCCCTTGCTGGCACAGACCCTGCTGTGCCCCAGGGCACCAAGACTTGGCTTCTCTTTGTCCCCACCTGTCATCACTGCCTGCAGTTCTCTGCTCTGCCTGGGGCCTGGGGACACTTGCTCAGTCGTGTCCCTCTCTGGGACCCATTAAAAGTCCAAGAAAGTTTGGAGTTGGATTCTGCCTTGGAGTTCTGGAGAGGTTTCTTCAGCTCCCTCTCAGGGACTGATGTCCAGGGCCTGAGCACAAAGCCCCAGAGGCTGATTAAAGTCCTTGTGCTGTGTCTGTGCTGCTGAGCTGGGCTGGGCTCCTGGCCCAGAGGCAGCTCCTGGTCACCAAGAAGAGCTTCAAAAGCACATTTCTCTGGATGAGCAGCTCTTGTGCCAGCCCAGCAGGGCTGGGGCACTGCCTGCAGCCAGCGCGGGCACAGCCCAGAGGCACAGAGAGCTTCAATCAGTCAGGGCTGGGAAGGGGCTGAGAAGTGCCTGGGGCACAATCACTGCCAGCCCTTGGCACAGGAACCTCTGGCTGCAGGACAGTGCAGCTGCAGCTCCTGGAGCCATCTCCTCAAGCTGGAACATGCCAATGCCTGCAGAGCCTGTGAGTACAACTCTGGGTATTTCCGGTGCAGGGGAGGTGAAATGCTCATGGAGCCCTGACATGCTGAGGGGTTCTGATCAGTCATAGAATATTTCCAAGACAAGGACTTTGATAAAATATAAGAAATTTCTTAAGACTTTTTATTCAGTTTCCTACTATTGAAGAATGGTAGGGAGGTGGTGATAAATATTAAAGGATGATTATAAATTTTGACAATTGCCTGTAATATCTGACCTGGTAAATTTTGCTTATGAATTATTAATTATGAAATTTTAAAAGTTCCCAAGACACCCAAACTGTTATTTTTAGTGATCAATAGGTTCACAGGAGATCCCTAATGTGCTTTCAACCACTCTGCCCATGGACAGCAGCAGCATCACCTTTGCTGGAGCCATCAGGCTCAGTCTGAGCTCTCCTTTCTCCAAGCTGCAAACAGAACCTGCCCCCAGCCAGTGCCCTGCAGATAGGCAGGGTTCTTGAGGGCCAAGGAGAGTGCACAGAGATTTGGGGTCTGTGAGTGCTGGCAGGGAGAGATCAGGCACAGGGAAACACCTGCAGGAGGGAAATCTGCAGGAAGCAGAGAGAAGATCAGGCAATGAGAGAAAACAAAGCCCAGCAATGCTGTGGCAGGGAGAGTTTAGAGATGCCCACAGGAGCCCCTGCAGTGCAGCCCCTCCCTCTGAACAAGCCCCCTCCCTCCTGTGCCCCAGCCAAGCCTCTGCCCTCAGGGCCGGGGCTCCAAGGCGTGCAGCCCCTCCTATGCAGGCAGAGCTGCAGCAGAGCCGTGGGGCAGCTCTGCAGCCCCGGGCCCAGTTCCCTCTGCAGAGCACAGGGCTGGGAGCAGCTGCCCGGCCCTGGGGGCTCTGGCAGGGGGCACAGCTGGCTCAGGGTGATGCTGTCCCCAGGGCCCGGCTCTGGGCAATGCTGTCAGTGCAGCCAGGGAAGGAGCTGCATCTCCCTCAATCCAATGCCATCAGAAGGACACTTGGGAGTCTCCCTGAGAGTTCAGTCCAAGCTGGGAGCTTCAGTCCAGGGTGCAAACCTGTCCTAGAGCATCTCTGAGTTATAAGATGGATGGGGAAAGGCAGAGGTGTTGTGACACTGAAAATGTTGCTGGGTTGGTGAAATGAGCAACATGAGTCCTTGGCAACAAAAGTGGAGCTGGGCTGAGCTGGATCCATCTGCTCTAAGCAGTACCTGTTGATCTTTACAGAAAACTTGGGAGTGTGAACATCCTCCATTTGTGAAAAGTGAAAGCCCAGAAAAACTCCAGAGAGACTCAAGTGAGGGACCATCTCCCCACAGTCTTCACTTACCATCTTTCCTCAGTGAACTCACTCTGTTCTACCAGAGGGCAGTAGAAATGCTGAGGGTTTCTGATATCCTAGAATACCAGGAGAGACATGGGGACAGCTTAAAAAGAAAACTCTAGAACTCTAAAAAAAAGAACCATGTCCATGTGTGTTACAGAAGAGGGTCTATGGGAAATGGCTTTGATTTTGGTTACAGGTATCTCCCCTAACTCTTCACTGTCCTTTCTCAATGAACAGGTCCCCATGCCAAGGCACAGCAAATGTCGAACAGCAGCTCCATCAGGCACTTCCTGCTGCTGGCATTGGCAGACACGCGGCAGCTGCAGCTCCTGCACTTCTGCCTCTTGCTGGGCATCTCCCTGGCTGCCCTCCTGGGCAACGGCCTCATCATCAGCGCCGTAGCCTGCGGCCACCACCTGCACACGCCCATGTTCTTCTTCCTGCTCAACCTGGCCCTCAGCGACCTGGGCTCCATCTGCACCACTGTCCCCAAAGCCATGCACAATTCCCTCTGGGACACCAGCAACATCTCCTACACTGGATGTGCAGCACAAGTATTTTTCTTTATGTTCTTCATTGGAACAGAGTATTTCCTCCTGACCATCATGTGCTACGACCGCTACGTGTCCATCTGCAAACCCCTGCACTACGGGACCCTCCTGGGCAGCAGAGCTTGTGCCCACATGGCAGCAGCTGCCTGGGCTAGTGGCTTTCTCACTGCTCTTATGCACACGGCCAATACATTTTCCCTGCCCCTGTGCCATGGCAATGCCCTGGGCCAGTTCTTCTGTGAAATCCCACAAATCCTCAAGCTCTCCTGCTCCAAATCCTATCTCAGAGAATTTGGGGTCATTGTTTTTAGTGCCTGTTTATCATTTGGCTGTTTTGTGTTCATTGTTTTCTCCTATGTGCAGATCTTCAGGGCTGTGCTGAGGATCCCCTCTGAGCAGGGACGGCACAAAGCCTTTTCCACCTGCCTCCCTCACCTGGCTGTGGTCTCCCTGTTCCTCAGCAGTGCCATATTTGCTCACCTGAAGCCCCCCTCCATGTCCTCCCCATCCCTGGATCTGGCCGTGTCAGTTCTGTACTCGGTGGTGCCTCCAGCCCTGAACCCCCTCATCTACAGCCTGAGGAACCAGGAGCTCAAGGCTGCAGTGTGGAGACTGATGACTGGATGGTTTCAGAAACATTAAACAGCTGGCCAATTTCTACAAATCACTTGTAATAAAAGTTATCTTTGATACTTCTTGTTGATTTAATTTTGGAGGTATTTTTTCCTTTGTTTTCGTATTTTCATATTGTCCAAAAAGAAATGTCAATCTTTGTGCCCTTTCTCATTCTGTTTCTCTCCACCTTCCCTGTGGCCACAGACTGTGTCTGTGAGGGGCTGCACTCTTGGTGGCTTTAAAGGAACTAAAGGATGTCCCAGCAGAGTTTTCTGCAGAGATGCCCTTTTGTTGCCATCTCTGGAGCTGCAGCAGCAATGTCTGTGTGCAGAGCTGGGGCAGATCAGTGCTGGCCCAGCAGCTGTGCCCAGCAGCAGCAGCAGCAGCAGCAGCACTTGGTGTTGCCAGTGCTGCTGCCGTGGCCCTGCCCCGCTGACCTGGTGGCCCTGGTGTTGCTGCAGGGCCTGAGTGCTCTCGGGGCCGGGCACAGCCCTGGGGGTGGCAGTGCCGGGGCTGCAGCAGGGACAGGCCATGGGCACTGCTGGGGCAGCGCTGACGCCTCAGGCCAGGCCCTGGGGGCTCCAGGCTCCTTGCCCAGGCTCTCTCAAGAACACGGCCAGGCCAATGCTCAGCACAGAAACACCCGTCAGCAGCCCCAGGCTGGCCGTGGGCAGGCTGGGGGCAAACAGCATGGCTGGGGCTCTGCAAGGGCCCTGGGGCAGACGGGAAGGAGCAGCAGAGCAGGGGCTGATCCATCCCCAGTGCGCTGCACAGCTCAGGGCAGCATCCCAGAGCGTCCTCATGCAGCTGCCAACAACATCCCCCCTCTGCAGCCCCGGCCTCTCCCCCAGCTCACACAGGTGCCCCATCCTTGCAGGCACAGACACGGCAGCACTGCCTCAGCAGCCCCTGTTTGCATTGCACACAGCAGGGCCAGCACCCCCATGCTGTTGCTGTGGGGACATGAACCTGAGGGAGCACAAATGCCATCAGCCCCTGGGGCCAGCAAGGCCTGGGGGACACCAGGGAAACCACTCAGCTTTGTCCTGGCCTCTGCACTCAGCCAGAAAGTTTGTTCCCATCAGCTGGGAGTTTCCTGTGCCACTGCAGACGCTGTTGCTCAGAGCCAGGGCTGCCTGGCAGCCACGCCCAAACTGCCCTGAGCATTTCCTCTGCCTTTCCTTTGCCTTCTTTACTCTTCCCTGGTGCAAATTTCTTCCTCTTGCCCAGCCCTGTTCCCTCCCCTGCCAACAGCCCATCTCTGTCCTCATCCTGCTGGCCGCACCATTACTGAGCCAGGCCAGGAGCCATTGGCCTTCTTGGCCACCTGGGCACACTGCTGCCTCATGTCCAGCCTGGTGTCCTTCAGTCCCTGCAGGTCCCTTTCTGCCTGGCTGCTCTCCAGCCACTCTGTCCCCAGCCTGTAGTGCTGCAAGGGGTTGTGTTGGCCAAAGTGCAGGGCCCGGCACCGGGACTTGTTAAACCTCACCTTGCTGGATTTGGGGCCTGGATCCAGCCTGTCCAGGGCCCTGTGCAGAGCCCTCCTACCCTCCAGCAGATCCACTCTCCCAGCCAACTTGGGTTCACCATGGTTCCATGAGGCCCCTGAGTGTTCCAATGTTCTCCATGATTCCATGAGGTTTCCGAGTGTCACAATGTCCCTTTGGTTACATGGGACCCCTTGGTGTCACAAAGTCCCTTGGATCCTTGGGCCCTGCAGTGTCACAATGGCCCTTCATCCCCCCAGGCCTTGCAGTGTCACAATGGATCCTTGGTTCCATGAGGTCTGGCAGTGCAGCAATGCTCTCCTTAGTTCCACAGTGTCACAATGGCCCCTTGGCTCTGTGCTGCCATGTCGTACACAGTGTCACCATGGTCCTCTTAGTGCCACCAGGCCTTGCAGTGTCACAATGGCCCCTTGCTTCCCCAGGGCCCTGCAGTGTCACAATCATCAGAGAACCAACCAGGCTGGAAAAGACCTTGGAGAGCATCAAGTCCAACCTGGGACCCAACACCACCTTGTCACCCAGACCATGGCACTGAGTGCCACATCCAGTCTTTCCTTAAACACTTCCAGGGACGGTGACTCACCCACCTGCCTGGGCAGCCCATTCCAATGCCCAATCACCCATTGTGTGGAGAATATTTCCAATGTCCAGCCTAAATGTCCCCTGGTGCAGCTGAAGGCTGTGTCCTCTTGTCCTGTCCCTGTTCCCTGGGAGAAGAGCCTGACCCCCACCTGGCTGCACCCTCCTGTCAGGGAGTTGTAGAGAGTGATGAGGTCTCCCCTGAGCCTCTTCTTCTCCAGGATAAACAATCCCAGCTCCCTCAGCTGCTACTCACAGCACTTGTGCTTCAGACCCCTGACCAGCCATGTTGCCCTTCTCTGGACACACTCCAGCCCCTCCGTCTCGTTCCTAAATTGGGGGGCCCAAAACTGGAAACAGCACTTGAGGTGCTGCAGAACCAATGCCAAGCACAGAGGAAGAATCACAGCCCTGCCCCTGCTGGCCACACCACTCCTGATCCATTGGAATTCCAGGGGCTGGATGAGCGAAATGGTGGGGAGGGAGTGGGGACAAAGTCTGATTGATTATCAGCCAGGAGGGGTCTTGATTATCATATCTGTTCACACTGGATTAAAAGGTGCTGGGGGTCAATATCAATTGGACATTGATTATACCAAACCATAAACAGGAAAAGAAAACATGACAAAACACTTCTTTCTGCATTGTTTTCAATACAGTGTATTCACTTAGAATACACTTCTGAAATCTGTCTAATTATTCACAGAATAAATAAATACGTAGAATATTCCCTGTGGCTTTTGTTGTTCTGGAGTTTTTGCACAAATGTTTATGAGCTTTCCTCACTGAATTCCTGAACTGAAGAATTCAAGAAAGAAGAGGCATCTGGTGTAGTAAAACTCATCAGCAACCTCCAAGTGGCTGAGGATCCATGCCCATGAGAGCAGCAATGAACAGAAATGGGCACAGCTTTGTGGCTGCCCCAGCTTTGGCATGGGCCCTGGGCCTGGAGCAGGAGCAGCTCTTGAGGACCCCAAGGCCGGGGCTCTTGTGCTGCCCTGGGCAGATGGGATGGCAGCAGAGGCTGCAGAGCTCTCAGCACCTCAGGCCGAGGGGAGCAGGGCAGCCAGGGAGCCTCCTTTGGCCTTGGCCAAGCACCTTCCCCCATGGCTGGGGCTGAGTCCTGTGGCAGCTGCAGCTGCTGCTGTGGACTTGGCAGGGGCTGAGGCCGTGGGGCCAGTGGCCAGAGCAGCCTGGCGTGAGCAGAGCTGTGGGGCCAGAGCCGGCTGGGCTGGGCTGGGCTCAGAGAGGCCCTTGGTGCTGCCCAGAGCTCAGGGCAGCTGGCAGAGCTTGCAGGGAGCTGGGCTGGGCTCAGAGAGCCTGGCCCAGAAACCATCAGTGTCCATCTCAGCCTGGCTGAGCGTGCAGGGGCAGGACTCAGGCCAGGCCTTGTGGGGCAGGGCCAGCGCCTGTGCAAGGCATTGCAAACAGGCAAGTGGCCCAGAGAGGAGGCTGCTCTGTGCCCTTGGTGGCATGGACAGAGCAGGGAGGGGGCCCAGGACATTTGTCAGCGCCAGCCTCTGTGCCCATGCGTTGGCAGCCCTGGCTGCTGAGCCCAGCTTTGGCCTGGGCTGAGTTTGGCTGTGGCCCAGCTCCATCCTCCTGCAGGGCTCAGGGCCTGTTCCCGGCCATGGCCAGCCCTGGCTGCCTCTCTGCTGGCCCAGAGGCCGGCCCAGCCCAGGGCAGGGCTGTCTGTGCAGCCCCACAGGTGCCACGGGCTCTGCAGGAGCTGGCAGAGGCTGCCCAGCAGGGAGGCCATGGGGCACAGAGCCCCAAGGCTGCTGTGGGCACCACGGCACAGGGGCCGTTCCCAGCCGCAATGCTCCTGGCCTGGGCTGGGCCTGCACAGGGGCTGGGCCACCAAGGCTGGGCCAGCACAGGGCCACAAAGGGGCCACGCAGCCGCTGCCGGGGCTGACAGCAAGGCCAGGCACACACAAGCAATTGCTGAGCATGGCCTGCGCTGGCCAGGCCTGACTGTGCCAAAGGCAGAGCTCAGCTGCCCTTGGCGGCTGCAGCAACACTCCAGAGCCCAAAGAGCCTCCATGGCTGGGCTGGAGACCAAGGCTGCAGCAGGGAAATGCGGGGCTGCTGCGGGATGGGGAGGCCATTGACTTCCAGCACACATCTCAGCTCTCTGATGATCCTGGCACCATGCTGGGCCCTGTTTCAGACTGGAGCAGAGCAGATGTTGATGGCACAGGAGCCCTGCGGGGCTGTCAGGGACCTGCAGCTTGCAAGGTGCTCTGCTCTCCCTCAGGTGCTCTCAGAGAGATCCAATCCCAGCTCAGTCCCTCAGGGCACAAGTGGCACTGCCTGTTCATGGGCACACAGCTGATGTCTGCCTGGAAAGGGGCACAGGTGTTAATGCCTTTTTTTTTTCATAATATACAAACAAATCTTTTTTATCTGTGTCAATTGAGCATTCTTAAGAAATGGCAAAGTTTTCCAACCAGGAACAGGAATTTTCTGGATCTACTGGATTCTTTGACTGATGGCAGAAGAAGAAATACTGATTTTCCCCTCTCCCTTTGCCACCAACATTCAGTCTAATATTTCATGAACCCCTTCCTTTAGGGGTTTCCGTCCCTCCTGGTTAAATGGCCATGTCTTAGGACATCTCTTCATTTAGAGCAGCTGGACCTATGTCTTTCGTATTGCTCCAAGACTGCCTCCTGTAGATGTTGTCTGGTCATGCCAATGCATCTCCCTTGATGGCCATCATGCTTTGAGCTTCAGGGAATTGCCCAATCTTTCAGAAGTTTAAATATTTCCTTAGTTGTAGTTTTTTCATTTATATCACCTCTTCTTATATCTTTGTCTAAAATCCTTAGTGTATGGAAATCCCTTGTGGATGGCAGACATGTCAGATGCTGCTGCAATGTCAGAAGGAGCTGGGAGAAGTGTTTTGATGTTTATTACATTTTATCATTTCACATTTTTTATGCTGGCCATGAAGAGAAACCTTTCTGTGCCTCTGAGTCTCACCAGTTCCTGACCCCCAAAGGACACAAACCTGATCAGTTTTGGTTCCCATGCCAGTGGCTGCACTTGGACCTCCCTCCATAGCCAGAGCAGAACTCCCTTGTCCCAGAAAGTGCCTGGCAAAGGAGGAATGAATGAAACCGGACAGGCTGTGGGAATCAGGGGCAGGGCAGAGCCACGGAGAAGAATGACTTTTGGCATTGGATGGGGCTGTGCCTTCCCTTGGCTTTGTTGGCTGACAAGAAATGCTCTGTGTCTCGGGCAGCTCCTTCTGCAAGGAAAGCAGGTGGGAGTTGGAGCCAAGGAGCTGAAAGCTGCAGGTGCAGCCTGGGCTGGAGGGAGCTGAGATTTGCACAAGGCTGCTCTGAGTGCCAGGGCTTGGATGGGGGAAATGGTGGGGTGGGGGTAGGGACAGAGTCTGATTGATTGTCAACCATGGAGGGTCTTGATTTTCATATCCATTCAAACTGCATGAGGAGGTACTTGGATTCAATGTAAATTGGAGATTGCACATATCAATGAATTAAGAGGAAAAAAACAATAAATTGCAGGATCTAAAAATATTTACTCGCTGTCTTTTTATATATAATGCATTCACTTTTAATAGGCTTTTGAAATCTGTTGAATTAACCACACAAGATTTGGAAACTGAAATCAAGTTATTCCCAGAGGCTTGGCTTGTTCAGCTGTTCTGAATGTTCATGAGCCCTGGGACACTGAATTCCTGCACTCAAGAGCTGAAGGCTGAACAAGCCTCTGGAGCAGTGAAATTCAGCAGCAGCCTCCAAGTTGCTGAGGATGTCAGCAGCCCCCAGTGAGGCCATCCCTGCCCAGAGACCGTGGGGGAATGGGCAGACAAGGAGAGCGTCCCTGGGGCTGGGGCAGCACAACTCAGAGGCACCAGCGGCTCCAGCTGGGCAATGGAGTGTGGAATGTGGCTGGGAAAGCCCTGCCTGGGCTGGGCCAAGCAGCACACACAAGCCCTGACTCGATCCCTAAAACAATTATCTCAAGGAGACATTTAAAAGGAATTACAATTGTTTGTGTCCTCTGAGTTAGGTGCACTGGAGAAATACCAGTACAAGAGATTCTAGGAGCTCAAAACAACCAAACAGCCTTCCCTGGGAAGTTCGGAAAATTGGAGAAACTTTGGCAAAAGGTTTATTATGACATTGTAGTGGTTTTGGTTTGTTAATTTAAGATTTTTCTATTCTTGACATTTCTTAATTAATGGATTGATGAGTATGGGGGGTTTTAGTGTCAGTTAATTATTTATCTATTTCTTTTATTGTGAGATTGTATTATGAGAATAGTAAAGTAGGCCTAAGATTTTTAAAGCGTATATAGAAAATTTTATTTAAAATAAATTTATAAAGAAAAAAGGTAGTAAGAATTAAAATGAATTCTCTCGAACACTTTTTTTCTTTACAACTTTTTCTTTTTACTGACAATGTTAAGTAAGTAAATTTAAAATTTCTAGTTGGTTTACTATTTCTAGAATAGTCTTTTTTTTAGTTTTCTTCGGGAGAGAAGTTTTTCTTGTTAAGGTTATGGAGATTATTTTTCAAGAAAAAAAATATTTTTTTATGGTTCTTAATTCTTTCATGGATAACAGTTGTCAGGGGAACTTTGTTCTTGGGAAGTTGTTTTTATTGCTACAAGATTTTTTACAGCTTGTAGATGGGTCATGTCAACTTATGGGGTCCTGTTTTAAAGATGTGTTCTTTAAGGGTAAAAGTTTTTATTTTTTACTTTTAAAATTATTTTTATCTCTGGGAATAGAGATCTTCTCTTGGGAATACTGGATTAGTTGGATTTTTCTCCCTGCTGTTTAAACCTGTCATGAAATTACAGTTATTTTAACATTTGTTTATTTTAGTATGGAGGGTTTTTTTGATATTAATTGTAATTTTTTTCAAAAGTTTTTTGTGTTATAAAGAAAGAGTTGTTCCATTATCGTTTACAAGAAGATTTAAGTTTTAAGCTTAAGGTATTTTTTCTTCTTTTTTATTTGGGACTTAATTTCTCCTTTACTGATTTGATGGTTTTATATATTTTTTATATGATCATGGTGAGATTTTAATAGCTGTGGTTGGCTTTGTTCTGGTTGGGATTTTGTAGCCTCTTTTGTTTTCCTGTTTGGGAGTTGTTGGGGTTTGGTTTGGTCAGAATGGGGCTGATGGGGGTGGGGAAGCCTGGGGAGGGGGGAAGGGGCTCAGCCCATGACAGGGTTGCTTGGTTTAGTTTGGTTTGGTTTGGTTTGGTTTGGTTTGGTTTGGTTTGGTTTGGTTTGGTTTGGTTTGGTTGAGATGGGGGCCAGGGCCGGGGCCCGCTGCTTCTTTGTTGACTGGAAAAGAAAGAGGAGATTCCTGGGTTTTTTCATCTTTAGCATTTGTGTTTCACAGAGGTGCGACCGTGGTCACAGGGGTTTTCAGGATGAAGAAGAGACGAGAACGTTGACTTTATGATCAAAAGGTTGATTTATTATTGATTTATTATTTTATGATATATGTTATATTAAGACTATAATAAAAAGAAATAGAAAGGAAAAGGTTTCTTCAGAAGCTAGCTAAGCTAAGAATAGAAAAGAATGAACAACAAAGATCTGTGTCTCAGACAGAGAGCAAGAGCCAGCTCTGCCATGAGTGGTCAGTAAATCCAAACATCCACAGGAGACCAATCACAGGTCTACCTGTTGCATTCCACAGCAGCAGATAAGCATTGTTTACTTTTGGTTGCTGAAACTGCAGCTTCTCACAAGGAAAAATCTTAAGAAAAGATTTTTCATTAAAGATGTCTGCGACACAGAGGTGTGTTCAGTATCTCAGTGGTTTAACAGATTGTCAGTTACACAAAAAGTTTTGTATTACTTTTAAAAATTCTTCTCATGTCAAATATGGACAGATATTCAATCAACAAAAAACACTTCTCAAAGCATTGACTTGGCCCATTCAACTTCACAAACTCTAGGGCTGTTCAATTTCATGTTAATAACAATTTACAGGAGCACAGAAATAGAAGAAGATGCAGAAAGAGAGAGAGACAAAAAAGATGCAGAGAGGCACACACACAGCTATCAACTCCTGCATTCCAACAGAGTTCAGATGGAAATTCCAAGAGGAGGTAGGGTCAAGATGTGTGCTCGCCTTGTTGTCAGCCTTCAATACCCCTTGGTCTCCCTGGGCCCTTTCCCCGGGTGGGGCTTGGGCTCATTTGGTCCCTCAGGAGCTGGGCTGGGGCTGCAGAGGTGGCTGTGGAGCATTGCCTGTGCTGTGCCAGGGACTGGCAGCCACTGCTGGGCTGGGATAGAGGCTCTGGGGGGATTGGGGTTCCAGGGCAAGGCAGGGCTGGTGTTCCAGGGCAGGGCAAGGCTGGACCTGCCCCTTCCTCCCCCACACACAAAAGGTTTTGATCCAAAAATCTCCTCCAGTCTTTCACAACAGGCAATATTGCAGGTGAAATCCCAATTCTGGCCATGGGCACCTGGACTAGGACAGTTCTTTTCCATAGGAAGAAAAGCCCCAGTTCTTGCCCTATTTCTGGTTTGATTGCCTGGATCTTGTTTGGTTTTGTTGTTGCTTTGTTTCCCTGCTGTGCCTGAAGTGACCAGTAAGGAGCAGAGTGACTCTTGCCAAGGAACTTTGTGCTGCTGTCCCTTGATATTAAATCTGGTTTATTATTAATATTTATTATCCCCTTGCTGGGGATTTTTTCAGTGCTCTCAAGGCCTCATTGGTACCAGGGTGAAGGAGCCCTGGCCCAGGTTCTGGCCCTGGGGGACATGGAGATGCTGCCGGGGGGTCCCTGTCCCCCTGTGCCACCCCCAGGGCCCCGGCCCCCCGTCCCCATGTCAGGCTCTGGGGTCGATCTCGTGGAACATCCTCTGGGGGAGGCTGCGGCGCCAGGGGCGGGGGGACCCGGGGGGACAGGGGACCCCGCTGTGCACGAGCAGGGTTGGACTGCTCTGGGGGGAACTGTGAGGGGGGGGCCAGGGCAGAGTGACCTCCCCAGTGACCTCACACAGCCCCTGTGATGTCACACAGCCCCTGTGATGTCACACTGCCCCTGTGAGGTCACACAGTCCCCTGTGGTGTTACACAGCTGCTCTGTGATGTCACAGAAGACTCTGATGTCAAAGCATCACACTGCGATGTCACAGTTTGTTCTGTGATGTCACAGGCTGCTCTATGGTGTTACACAGCCACCCGGTGATGTCACAACCCACTCCCTCATGTCACAGAGCCACACTCTATGATGGCAAGATCTGCTCTATGGCCTCACACTATGATGCCACAAACAGCTGGGTGATGTCACAACCCCCTCAGTGATGTCACAAAACCCTCGGTGATGTCATACTGCCACTCTGGAATGTCACAGCACACACTTTGACCTCGCACCTGGCTCTATGATGTCATACAGCCATGCCATGATCTTTCAGCCTGCTCTGTGATGTCACAGAATCCCCTCTATGATGCTGTAGCTGCTCAGTGACCTCACACAGCCCACTCTGTGCTGTCACACAGCCCCTTGCTGACATCACAGCTGCTCTGTGCCTCCATGACACAGCCACAGAGGAGCTGCTGTGACACAGCCCCCTCTGGGACATGCCACAGCCCCTGCCAGTGCTGAGCCCCTGGGAGCTCTGTCTATGCCCTGCTGGTGTCCCTGAGGGGCCCTGGCAGTGGCCCAGCCCTGCTGGGCTGTGCACAGGAGCTGCTCCTGGCCAGAGCTGTCTCTCTGCAGCTCTGCTGCCCTTGCCAGGAGCTGCCTCTGGGCCAGGAGCCTGGCCCAGCTCAGCAGCACAGACACAGCACAAGGGCTTTAATGACCCTCTGGGGCTTTGGTGATCTTTGCATCGAACTCAGTCCCTCAAAGTGTGCTCAAAGAACTTCTCAGGGACTCAAAAAGAGGGTGAAACACTGAAGTTTCTCATACTTTAAATAGATCCTTCTGAGGGACAGGACTGAGAAAATGTCCCCAGGATCCAGGTAGAGCAGAACACTGGTGGCAGTGATGACAGCTGGGGACAGGCAAGGCAAAGGTGTCTCTGGTGCTGAGCAAACCTGCGCCTCTGTCCCTGCAGGCTGTCAGCATCCCCCGGCTGCCCCACCTGGCTGGCCCCTTCCTTTGCTGACAGCTCTGCCTCCTGCCTGCCTCTGCCTGCCCACACAAAGCCTTGGGCTGCTCCAGGCTCCTGCTGGGGGACGTGCTGCACCACAGCCCTGCCCTGGCAGGGAAATTCCATTCTCCTGGTGTTCACTCTGGGCCTCCCCAGCTGCCCTTGGTGCTGTTATGTCTTCTTCAGGCTCATTCCCACTATGAAGAATAGCTCCAGCCCCTCTGAAACCACCCTTCCATCCCTCCCAGGCTATTCCTGTTCTGTCCTCAGTCTCGACACCACTGACCCCAGAGCCTGCAGACTGTCCCTGCTGGTTTTGTGATGAGACCTCCAAACCCCATCTTGTGAGATTTTTGAGTCCTCTCCAAGGTCTGTGAAAATGGAAAAATAGTGATCAAAGTTATTTTCTCCCAGATCTTGCCATGACAGAATAAGGGTAAATGTCAATAAACTGAATGAGGGTGGATTTGCATTTGTTAGAAGAGGAAATATTTTACAATAATGACAGCGGCACAAAACTGCAGCTGTTTTTCCAGAGAAGTGGATGCCCCATCCCAGGAACGGTCCAAGAGCATGAGCTTTGGGCAGCCTGACCCAGTGAAATCTCCTGCCCTCCCCAGTGACAGAATTCCTGTAGTGTGGGTTCTCTGATGTGCTGGGTGCCCTCACAACGCTTCTGGCCAGAATGTCTGTTGAGGGCAGCCAGGCTGCTGCAGGGGCAGTGCCCTCACAGCCATCACCATGGCAGCCCTGTCCCCTGGGCCTGGCTCTGCCCTTTCCTCTGCCCCTGCCTTGGCTCTGCTGGCATGAAGAGTTTTGTCATTGATATCTTGTCCCCAGGGTGCTGGGGCCAATGACTTCCTAGTCAGGCTCCTGGAGCAGAAGTGGCTTTTCAGAGGCCAGCCAGGAATGAGCCCTGAGGCAGCAGCTCTGCAGTGGTGGCCACCAGGCCGGGCTGCCAAGGGAGGCTTCTGGCCATGGGCTGCAAGCAGCTGCTGCTGCCAAGGTGCCTTTGGTGCCTCAGGCTCTCCCTGGCACAGCTCCCAGCACGGCACTCTGCCCTTGTGCCCGAGGCCTTCCCTGTGCTGGGGCTGGCCTGGGGCTTTTCCTGCAGCGGGACCTGCCCTGCTGATGGCACAGGAAAGGCAGTTCCTGCTGGAGCAGGAGGCTCTGCCTGCAATGGGCTCCAACAGCTCCAGCAAGGCCCTGTTTGCAAAGGCCCCTGTGGGAAATGAAGGGGGGGGGGGGTCACGCTGATTTTGGGGTGAATATTGCAGAAACAAGTCTGACTCCTCCATCCCAAAGTTGAACATCCTTAGCGGGAGCTGAAGCTGTGACAGCGCTGGAAAAATCCCCAGAGAAAGGAACAACCAAGTGACACCACTGAGAGCTTCTGCAGAGCTGCTGAGCTGGCCCAGCCTGGGCACACCCGACTGACAGAGCAGCACCTCACACTAGAAAAGCCTTGTCCCAAATCTTAACCGCAGCATCTCCTGACATTTCCTTTTTTGGAGGGTGTAGAGTTTCCTCTCTGTATGGGGACACCCTCAAGGTCATTCACTGCTCCAGGCTGAGCCAAAGGGGTTTGCCCATGGTCATTGTTCTGGGGGACTGGCATCAATCTCTGCTTAATTACTGGTTTAGCTTTAACAAAATTGCTTTGAAATCACTTCATAGTGTTTAATATAATATAATATAATATAATATAATATAATATAATATAATGTTATATAAATGTTACAACTCCAATACCTTGCTGTAAATATTTCTGATAAAGATAATTTTATTTAATAATTACCATAGTAGATAATTATATAAATATCTCTGTTTTCCTATCCTTAATCCTGTGGGACAAATACTGTAATGATTTAATTCCACCTTGATAATTTTTTACACACAAACACTTGAAAAGTCTGAGGCTGAGATTGGAACCAGCTGCTCCAATGCTCCACTCCTAGAAGAAGTTTAAGAAGTCTGGAGGTCCTTGGGGGTATCTGGGGATCTGTGGAGACTATTGGGGCTTCTTTCGGTACCTTCTCACCCAACAAAAGCTTCTCTAATAAACTTTGCCTGAAACTCCCACTGTGGCCATGACAGGAAGCCCTGTGAGTGTCTGGGCCATCCCGGCTCTTTGGCAGCCTGGGGACTCCTGGGATGTCACCGTGGAGCCCCCGTGGGTGCCTGTGACAGATGGGTGCCTTTGCAGCCCAAGGTGCCCTGGGATGTCACCATGGAATGGCTGTGACTGCCTCTGACCACAGGACTCTTTACCATCCCAGAAAGCCCTGGGAGGTCTCCATGGAGCCACTGTCTCTGCCTGTGACATTCCAGCTCTGAAATAGCCTGGAGACTCTTGGAAAATCCCCATGGAACCACTCTGAGGAACTGTGACAAATCTGATCCTTAGCAGGCAACCATCACCAGGACCATGTTGCTATGCTCAGTCCGTTGGCAACTCCATGGAGACCCCATGCCAGGGGTTGTTGCCATGGCAACCAGGGCTGGCACCAGCTAGGATACTCGGTTTCCTTGGGCCGGGCTTCAGAAATGGGATTCCCGTGGATGACGAGGGCAGAGCTGCAGCTGAAGCCCTTCCCACACTCCCCACACTCGTAGGGCCATTCCCCGGTGTGGATCATCTGGTGGCTGATCAGGGTGCTGCTCTGCCTGAAGCTCTTCCCACACTCCAAGCACTTGTGGGCCTTCTCCCCATTGTGAAGCTGCCCATGGGCCACCAGCTCTGAGCTCTGGCTGAAGCTCTGTCCACCTTCCTGGCTCAGGGTGGGTCTTTCCTCCTCAGAGCACCCTGGGCTGGGTATGGAGACCCTCCTCCTATGGAATCTCTGGGGCTTTTCCTCCACATTGGAATTCTGCACCATGGAGCCACTCAAAATGGCCTCTTCCAGGCAATTCTGCTGTGGGGATTTGTCCTTCCTGGTCTCCATCCTCAGCTTCTTCCCTGGGGGAGGAAGGACAAGGAGAGGATGGGATTGACCTCCATGCCACAGGGAAGGGGAAGGAGATCCCCCCAGTGCATCCACGGCAGGACGGGGTTGGCAGCAGGGTTGTCCTGCAGCCGGGGGCTGTGCTGGGCTGGGAGATGGAGCAGGAGAGAGGGGGAAAGGGGCACTGACTTCCTCCTCACCTGCCTGGCTGTCCCAGGGCATTGTGTCAGTTTGAAAAGACAGGTGTCTGCTAAGGAAGGCAGGAGACTCCCTTGAAATGTAAAATGTTAATCCTTTCCCTTGGAATTATAATTTTCAAAAGAAGGAGCTGTCAAGCAAAGTCAATGGGAATAGGAATAACAGTTCTTCAGAAGGAAAATTAAAAATACAAATGCAGTAGTACTAAAAACTACTTACAGAGTAAGAATACGACCTGACACCCTGTGGGTCAGAGTGTTGGTAGCACTCCTGTTAAATGGTGGCTGCAGTGCTCCTGCAGGGACAGGTGTGGTTCTGTTGGAGCAGTGATCCTGTAGAAGGGTGGAGTTTTCCTCTGAAGGTCCAGATGTGGCATCGATTGGCCTGGTCTTCCTCTGGGATCCAGTGGAGCTGAAAGCTGCTCTTCTGGGAATCTTGTGGGAGAAGGCTGACTCTGTTGTTCACATTCTCAGATTATATCCAGGTAGGAATGCTTGGCTCCTCCCTCTGGGCAGATCTTCTCACAATGGGATGATGGAATTTTTATCAGTGACACTCAATGGCCCATTAACAGAAGATATCTCCCTGGAGGGAGGATTCATGCGGAAGAGATAAAGTAAATTGCTCAATTGACAGATGATAATTGCCCCATCTTTAACAGAGGGTAATTGAATACACACCCAGCTAAACCTGAGACACTGTTCCAGCCTTGGAAAGCAGGATTTGGTACCAGGATTCTTTAGGGAATGCAACCCTGATTGAAGGCAGAGATAGAATCTCCAGAGCCTGCAGCCAGAAATGGACAGTTGTGTGATACTCATTTCAACATCTTCTCTTTTGGAATTATTGACTAATGATTATTTGCTTTGCCTACCTAATATTTTTGTAATTTTTTGCAAATTTGCATTATCTAAATTACACTGTTCCTTAAGTTAAGTTGGTGTCTGTGTCTTTGGTGCGGGCCCTGCCCACTGGCGAAACAGGGCCCAATCCTGCCTAAGTGTTACCTGGGGAGACAAAACCCTCACTGCAAATGTGCCCCCTTCCTCCTTGTTCCCCACACTTCATGCACTGATCATGATGTCCTATGGTCTGGGCTATCCCTGGGGTCAGCTGGGATCTCCTGTCCTGGCTGTGTCCCCTCCCAAGCTCCCCCACACCCTCAGCCCCTCCCCAGCGTGGCCGAATGAGGGGCAGGACAGGCCTTGGCTCAGTGCGAGCTCAGCAAGAACAAAACCATCTCTGTGTGCTCAGCCCTGTGCTCAGCCCCCGGGCCCGGCATTTCCTCCACTTCCACCCCAGACCCCCCTTTCCCACCCCTCTGCCCCACGGCCGCCGCAGCACCGGCTGACAATAGAAGCAATTCTGTGGCAATTCCAAGTTTCCTTGCTTCCTGCACAGCTCCAGCTCAGCTGCTGGCAGGTTACAATTAAAGAAAAGTGCAAATTCGGCCCAATACAGATATTATTAAAAGGCAGTGGAAGCTCTGTGTAGCTGTCACAAAGGTGACAGGGATGAAGAGAATAATGATTCTCACATTTGGAAAAAACCCAAGCCTGGGAATTCAGTAGTTATTTGGGAATTTAGCTACTTGAGCTGGGCTTCTTGTGGGACTTTTAGCAGCCTTGTGTTCCTCGCCATGTGGTGAATGAACCTTGTCAGTCTTGCTGGTA
Source organism: Agelaius phoeniceus (assembly GCF_051311805.1). Classification (NCBI taxonomy): domain Eukaryota; kingdom Metazoa; phylum Chordata; class Aves; order Passeriformes; family Icteridae; genus Agelaius; species Agelaius phoeniceus. The sequence continues at coordinate 1,221,977 of NW_027509866.1, forward strand.
TCATTTGCTCCATTTCCACCAGTGATTTTAACAAACTTTTCAAGTAGGGACAACAAAGTATTTTCTTTACACTCCAGTCCCACAACAGCCATTTTCCTCATCAGTTCTCCCATAGGTTGCTCAGAGGAAGCTGCATCCAAGTTTCCAAGAGTTCCTCCAGAGAGACCCACAACCTCCTCAGAGGAAGGAACCATGCTGTTGTCAAAGGCAACTGGGGTCAAAGGACAGTGCCCTGAACTCACTGTGCCAAAATAATTTTGCAATCTGGTTAAGAAAATATTAGAGAGATGCCATTTGCCCTGGAGCAGGGCAAGTGTGACATTGTCCCCTGTGTGTGTGTGGCCTTCCCAGGGTGGGGGTTTTACACCTGAGCCAGTTTGGGTAAGGGGGGTGGTGTTCACCCCCTGAGCAGGGATTCCCCCACTGTTTCAGGCTGCAATGTAAGTTGGAACCAAATGCATGTTTTCAATCCCCATCTTCATCAACTGCTAGAAACAGGTGGGGCAGTGTTCTTGATCTCTTCCATGACTCAGCCCTGATCACGCCCTCCAGGGGAGATATCTTCTGGGAATGGGCCATTGGGTGTCACTGCAGGACTGATCAAATTCCATCCTCCCATTGTGGCATGCTCCGCCCAGGGGGAGGATCCAAGCATTCCTACCTGGATATAAGCTGAGCCTTGCAACACCAGGAGCAGCTTGCCTACTGGATTCCCAGAGGACAAGAGCTCCAGAACCACCACTGGACCTTCAGAGGAAGACCAGAGCCTTCTACAGGATCACTGCTTGGACAGAATCACGTTCATCACTCCCACAGGACTGCAGCCACCATTTAATGGGACTGCTGCCACCAGCCTGACCAGCAGGGTGTCGGGTTATATCCTGACTCTGTCAGTTTAAGGCAGTGATTCTGCATCATTGCCTTGATCTTCATTTTCTTATTAAATTGTAATCCTGGTTTAGACCCTCCCCAGGTTTGCCTTCAAACAAGTACAAAATTCAATGTACTTATCCCTTGTTTTCTTCTCAAAACAGGATTTTCCATCCCATAAACTTGGCCAGATGGAGGAGGAGGCTGTGAGGAAGAAGAAGGTGCCCCAGGAGCCCCAGGCAGGTGAGGAGGAAGTCAGTGCCCCTTTCCTCCTCTCTCCTGCTCCATCTCCCAGCCCAGCACGGCCCCCGGCTGCAGGACAACCCTGCTGCCAACCCCGTCCTGCTGGGGATGCACTGGGGGGATCTCCTTCCCCTTCCCTCTGGCACGGAGGCAAATCCCATCCTCTCCTTGTCCTTCCTCCCCCAGGGAAGAAGCTGAGGATGGAGACCACGGAGGACAAATCCCCAAGGCAGAACATCGTGGAAGAGGCCATTTTGAGTGGCTCCACAGTGCAGAATTCCAACGTGGAGGACAAGTCCCAGAGATCCCACAGGAGAAGGGGCTCCAAACCCAGCCCAGGGTGCTCTGAGGAGGAAAGACCCACCCTGAGCCAGGAAGGTGGACAGAGCTTCAGCCAGAGCTCGGAGCTGGTGGCCCATGAGCAGCTTCATGATGGGAAAAAGCCCCACAAGTGCTTGGAGTGTGGGAAGAGCTTCAGGCAGAGCAGCACCCTGATCAGCCACCAGATGATCCACACTGGGGAATGGCCCTACGAGTGTGGGGAGTGTGGGAAGGGCTTCAGCTGCAGCTCCACCCTTTTGACCCACCAGTGCATCCACACTGGGGAGAGGCCCTACGAGTGTCCTGAGTGCCAGAAGAGGTTTCACACCAGCCCTGATCTCTCCAGGCACCGGCAGATTCACACAGAAGAAAGGCCCTTCCACTGCCCTGATTGCGGGATGGGCTTCAAGCGCAAGTCCCACCTCATCAGGCACCAGCTCATCCACACTGGGGAGAGACCCTACGAGTGCCGCACGTGTGGGAAGAGGTTTCGGACCAGCTCAAATCTCCTCCTGCATGAGCGCATTCACACGGATGAGAGGCCCTTCTACTGCCCTGACTGCGGGAAGAGCTTCAAGCACAATTCCACCCTCATCAGGCACCAGCGCATCCACACTGGGGAGAGGCAGAGGCCCTACGAGTGTCCCCAGTGTGGGAAGAGCTTCACCAGAAGCTCTCATTTGACAAGACACCAACGGAGCCACCCGTAAATGAAGCCCTGCAAGTGCCTCGATTGCAGGAACAGCTTCATGCACCACTCCAGCTTCATCCCCCATGGGAGAAGCCAGATTGCAAAGAGCCCTGGTGATCCATGTTCCCTGTGATCCATGCTGGGAAGACACCTGTACCTTTTCCTGCCCTTTGCCAATGACCTGATGTGGGATTGGAGAACATGAGGGTCTGGCCATGGCCCTGTCATTACATTCAGTCCCACCTCAGATCATTGCCAGGGACAGGAAAGGGACTCTCTCTCTCTCCCTGAGGAGAAGGGTGTCCTTTCCAGGCAAGAAATATTGTAGCCAGGCAGACCCTGTGAGTTGTGTTGTAGTTTTCCCTGTAAACAGTTTTATTTATCCCTTCTGTTATCAATATTGTTTCTGTTCCTGTTTGTTCCTTATCTCGTTGCTGTTTCCAATAAATTGTTCTTATCCCAGCCCGGGATCTTTGCCTTTTGTGCTTTCCATGGGAGGCGGGAGGGCAGCGAGGGCAGCGCGGTTTTAGCGGGAGCAGGAAATTGGGGAATCCCATTGCTGAAGCCCGGCCCGTGGAAACCGAGCATCCCAGCTGGTGCCAGCCCTGGTGGCCATGGCAGCAGCCTTGGGAGCGGGTCCCTGGCTGGGGCTGTGGGAACCTCTTCCCTCTGGTGCCCAGGGACAGGAGTGGAGGGAGCGGCTGCAGCTGAGTTGGGGCAGGCTCAGGTTGGATGTCAGGAAAAGGTTTTTGCCCAGAGGCTGCTGGGGCCCTGGCCAGGCTCCCCAGGGAAGGGTCCCAGCTCCAGGGCTCTCTGAGCTGCAGCAGCGTTTGGCCAGCGCTGCCAGGCCCAGGCTGGCATTGTTGGGGTGTCCTGTGCAGGGCCAGCAGTTGGACTGGAGGATCCTGATGGGTCCCTCCCAGCTCAGCCAATTCTGTGCTTCTGGGATCCCATCAGCCTGGGGATGGGGGCTGCCAATGGTTGCCATGGCAACGGGCTCTGGCTGCAGGCCTGAGCTGGTGTCCATGGCAACCACCCCTGGCATGGGGTCTCCATGGAGCTGCCAAGGGACTGAGCATAGCAGCAGGGGGCTGGTGATGGTTGCCTGCTAAGGATCAGATTTGTCACAGGTCCTCAGAAGGGTTCCATGGGGACTTTCCAAGAGTCTCCAGGCTGTTCCAGAGCTGGAATGTCACACACAGAGACAGGGGCTCCATGGATGCCTCCCAGGGCTTTCTGGGATGGTAAAGAGCCCTGGGGTCAGAGACAGTCACAGCCATCCCATGGTGACATCCCAGGAGTCCCCAGGCTGCCAAAGAGCCGGGATGTCCCAGACACTCACATGGGTTCCTGTCATGACCACAGTGGGAGCTTCAGGCAACATTTATTAGAGAAGCTCCTGTTGGGTCACGAGGTGCAGGAACAATCCCCAATACTCCCCATAGATCCCCAAATGTCACTGTGTAATCAGTGTTCCGTGCTTTCTTTCCAATGGAAAACAAGCATCCTTATCCTCCAGGTGTCCATGTCTGAAATTGGATTCCACCTCCAAAATTCTGGATATCCAAGGGTTGCTCCCAGGCACAATCTGCCAGTACCATCAAGCCTGGGTGGCCTGGACCTCTGGTGACTGCCCCTGCAACACTGGGGCTGGGTTCTTCCCTCCCCATGGAGATCACTGGGACACTGTGGAGACCTCATGGAACCAAGGGAATCATTGTGGCACCACTGGAGCCCATGGAACCAAGGGGCCATGGTGACACAGTGGGGCTTCATGGAACCCAGAGACCATTATGGCTCCGTGGGGCCTGATGGAACCATGGAGACCATTGGGACCCTTCAGGGCCTGGTGTCACCAAGGGGGCATTATGACTCTTCAGGGCCTCAGGGAAGCAAGGGACCATTGGGACACTGTGGGGCCCCATGGAACTGAGGGAACATGGAACAGACCTGGCTGGTTTGGCTTCCCAGGGGTCCCCTGACAGGTCTGGCTGATGTTGCAATGTCAAGGGCCGCCTCTCATCAGCTCCTGGAAAACTGGGGCTCCGTGCTTTTCTTGCTATGGGAAAGAACCACCCCCCTTTTCAGATGCCCATTGCCAAAATTGAAACTCTCCCTAAAGCACTTCCTATATGCAAGGATATCACTCAGAACAAAATCCTGCTTGCTCTGGCTGGCCTTGGCCTCTGGTGGCCATTTCTCATCTGCCCCTGAAACACTGGGGCTCTGTTCCTTCCTTCCTACGGAAAAGAACCGGCTTTCAGGTCCAGGGACCATGGCCAAAATTAGAATTTGGCCTCTCAATTCTGTTTATCCAAGGACTGATCTCAGACAAAAGTAGCCAGGACAGACAGGCCAGGCTGGCCCTGTCCTCTGGTGATTTTCTTAGACTCTGTGCTGAATGTTTTCATTTGAAAACACCTTGGAGAGGGCCCAGAGATCTCCCAAGGAGGTATTTTGAAACCTCGGGCACATGAGCACTATATATGGACAAAGGAGCTCTGTGCTCTGCGCTGTTGTGTTGGTTTTGCATCACGGAAGTGATGTTCTAAGAGAAGCTGCTAGCAGTTTCCTCCGTGTCTGACAAAAAAAACAATCAGTAATTATCTTTGAGAATTGGCAATCTGTTAAACTATGAAGGAAACTGTACACGCCTCTGTGAAGGCACATGTTAAAGATGGGAAAGCCTGGGAGGGTCTCTTTCCCTTCTGGCTGGCACAGAGGTAACAAGGCTGACCCGGCCCCGTCTCAGCCAGGCCAGGCCGGGCGGCTCCTGCCGTGGGGCCGGGCCCCTTCCCAGGGACCCCGCCAGGCCCCATCGGCTGCCGGGCAGGGCAGGGGAGGCCGCGGGGCCGAGGCCGGGCCGGGCCATGACTGCAGTTGGGAACATCTGGGCCCTGCTGAGCCCTGCCCTGCCGCCAGCCCGGGCCCAGCCAGGATCCGCTGGGCCCCAGGAGCAGCCCCGGGCCGGGCCGGCTCGGCCAAGATTCTGCCACCCTTGGGGCTTCAGCCGCAAGCCCCGGGCAGGGGCAGGAGAAGCCATCGGCCCCCGGCCGTGCTGCTGCTGTGCTCTGGCCTGGCTGCTGAGATCCTGGCCCTGCCCCAGCGCGGCCCATCCTGACACAGCCCCAGCGCAGCCGCTGCAGAAACCTCCATCGTAAAACAGCTCCGGCCGCAAGCACCGAGCCCGGCCGGGGGCACGGAACCAATCTGCAGGCCCCGGGTGAGATATGAACTCTTTCAGTGCTTCCATCCTCCCTCCAGTGAGAGAAAAGGACAAACATGAAGACACCCAGGTCACTGAAGGGGAAGCTGAGTCCCAGATGGGAGGAATGAGGAGATGCCTTGATCTTGGGGCTGAAATCCTCTTGTAAAGCTATGGAGAAGGATGGAATTAATATATCAGACTCTCTTTTCCCTATAACTATTTGAAAATATGGGGAGATGACCTGTTCAGCAAAAACCTCCATGCTAAAGTAAGCAAATGTTGAAGTAGCTGTGATCCCATGAGAAGTTTAAACAGAGAAAGAGAGAAGAGTGGTGAGATCCTCTGCCCTCAGGGAGAGAAGAAGAAGATCTCTGTTCTCAGAGATGAAGATGATTTCAGAAATAGATGAAGAGAATCTTTGCTCTTGAACAGCTCATCTTTAAACTCATACCCCATTAGTTGACATGGCCCATAAAACCAGCTGTGGGTTAAGCTGTGAAAAATGGGAGGGACTTCACACTTGCATATTTTCTGGGCACCTGCTCTTCGTGGGAATTGAGAGCCACAAGAGAACATTTTTCTTATGGAGAAGTCTCCATAGCATGAAAGAGAGTCTCCTCTCCCTAAGTGAACTGAAGAAAGACTGTTCTAGATGGTGTAAACTGACTGAAAATTTCAGGTTTTGTCTCCTTGCATTGTCAGTAAGAAAGAAAAGGTTGTAGGGAGAGGAGAAGTGTTCAGATTCTTATTATTCTTTTTTCTATCTAGTGGTAATAAACTTATCTATATACCCTTTTAAAATTTTGAGCCTACTTTGCCTTTCTCCTAATCCTATCTCACAGCAGGAAATGAGTAAATATATTCCAGTGAGTGCAATGGTAATTAGCTAACACTGATCCCACTGCACTGAAAGGTGCATTGGCTGAGAAATCTCAAATTAGCAAACCAAAATCACTCCAGATACATTCCTGATAAACTGCATAAGAGCAGAGGGAAATCAAGGCAGAGCCATGGTTTGTCAGGACTTGCCGCATCCTGATGAGCCCTGTGGTGCATTTGGAGCTGAGCTCTTGAACCTCAGGGCCTGAGAGGAGATGGCACAAACCTTTCCAGGAGTCAAAGTCAGAAGAAAACCCCAAAGTGTCTCAAAGCATGAATGGGTCCCACTGAGGTCCATCCCCAACACAGGCTTCTCATGGACTCCTTGGAGGAGAGAATTGGAGGCCAGGATTAACCAAAAACCTCTCAGAGTCTCAATATGGAAAGGAAATTCCAAACTACCTTAAAAATTTTGAGTATCTCAAAGCATTAATGAGACCCACTGAGTGTCAGTGCAAAGCTCTCAAGGGACTCGTTAAAGCCGTTAATTGGGGCCATGATTGCACAAACCTCTCACAGAGTCTCTATCAAAAGGGAAACACCAAGTACCTTCAAATAACTGAAGTACCTTGAAGCATTAATGAGCCCCACTAAGTGTTGTTAATGACAAAGCCTCTCCGGGGACTAATTACAGCAGATAATTGGAGGCCATGATTGCACAAACCTCTCAGAGACTGCAAGGCAAAAGCCAAAGCCAAAGTCCTTTGCAAAACCTGCAGTCCCAGCAGGGAGCATGAAGGAGCCCCCAGGGCCATTGCTGAGCAAGGCTCCCCAGGGACTCCTTGCAGCAGATCCTTGAGGCCACTGGGATGTGGGCTAGGGGGGGATGCTGAGGGCAGCACAAGGGGCTGACAGTGCCCAGCCTGGCTGGGGCTGTGCCAGGAGGCCCCAGGGCCTCAGGACAAGGTGTCTCCTCCCAGCCCTTGCTGGCACAGACCCTGCTGTGCCCCAGGGCACCAAGACTTGGCTTCTCTTTGTCCCCACCTGTCAGCACTGCCTGCAGTTCTCTGCTCTGCCTGGGGCCTGGGGACACTTGCTCAGTTGTGTCCCTCTCTGGGACCCATTAAAAGTCCAAGAAACTTTGGAGTTGGATTCTGCCTTGGAGTTCTGGAGAGGTTTCTTCAGCTCCCTCTCAGGGACTGATGCTCAGGGCCTGAGCACAAAGCCCCAGAGGCTGATTCAAGTCCTTGTGCTGTGTCTGTGCTGCTGAGCTGGGCTGGGCTCCTGGCACAGAGGCAGCTCCTGCTCACCAAGAAGGGCTTCAAAAGCACATTTCTCTGGATGAGCAGCTCTTGTGCCAGCCCAGCAGGGCTGGGGCACTGCCTGCAGCCAGCCTGGGCACAGCCCAGAGGCACAGAGAGCTTCAATCAGTCAGGGCTGGCAAGGGGCTGAGAAGTGCCTGGGGCACAATCGCTGCCAGCCCTTGGCACAGGAACCTCTGGCTGCAGGACAATGCAGCTGCAGCTCCTGGAGCCACCTCCTCAAGCTGGAACATGCCAATGCCTGCAGAGCCTGTGAGTACATTCTCTGCTTGTCTCTTGTGCAGAGCAGCCAGGGGTGCCCAGGGCTGTCCTGCAGAGAAGGGTCCTGCAGCCCAGGGCGCTGTGCTGGGGCAGGGACTCTGCTGCCTGCCAGGGACAGCTCTCAGCCAGCCCTGGCAGCTGCTCCCAGCGCTGGGGGACAAGATCTGGGGGGAAGGAGACAGCTGGTGAGGCTTGGGAGTGTTCTCCTTGTGTGGGGAGGATGCTGCATTGTTCAGGACTGCTCTCAGCATGACATTTAACTGCAGAATTTAGATGATACAGGGAGCACAGCAAGGCAGGGGCTGTATAAAAGTGGATATCCTACTTTTTTCATCAACTGCTCTGGGTTGGAAATTGCATATAGATCTTCATCTCTCAGTTCAGCCTGTGAAAAATAAAAAAAAAAAAAGTTTCTCTTTGATCTGATTAAACAAGGCAGTGAAAGAAATCAGCACAGGTCCGCTCACATGCAGCATCAGTGTCGCTTTTCCAGCCTCCTAGGGTTGTTCTGACATTGCCATCAGAGCCTGCAGAGCCAGAGCTGCCCCTGGGCAGTGCTTGAGCTGGGAGGGCTCTGCAGGGCAGAGCTGAGCCCCCAGGGCTGGGCTGGGCTCTGGCAGCACTGGCAGGGCCCAGCCCTGGGCACAGGGAAGCAGCTGCTGGCAGGGACAGCTCCAGGCAGCAGAGCCCTGGGCAGGCAGTGGGGAGAAAGTGCCCCCAGGCTGTGCTGGGATATTTCAAGTCCTCTCCAAACCCAACTATTCCATGATTACTTTTTCTACAGGTCCCCTTGCCAAGACAGAACAAATGTCCAACAGCAGCTCCATCAGGCACTTCCTGCTGCTGGCATTGGCAGACACGCGGCAGCTGCAGCTCCTGCACTTCTGCCTCTTGCTGGGCATCTCCCTGGCTGCCCTCCTGGGCAACGGCCTCATCATCAGCGCCGTAGCCTGCGGCCACCACCTGCACACGCCCATGTTCTTCTTCCTGCTCAACCTGGCCCTCGCTGACCTGGGCTCCATCTGCACCACTGTCCCCAAAGCCATGCACAATTCCCTCTGGGACACCAGCAACATCTCCTACACTGCATGTGCTGCACAGGTCTTTCTGGTTTTCTTCTTTTTTGGATCAGAGTATTTCCTCCTGACCGTGATGTGCTACGACCGCTACGTGTCCATCTGCAAACCCCTGCACTACGGGACCCTCCTGGGCAGCAGAGCTTGTGCCCATATGGCAGCAGCTGCCTGGGCCAGTGCCTTTCTCACTGCTCTCGTGCACACAGCCAATACATTTTCCCTGCCCCTGTGCTATGGCAATGCCCTAGGCCAGTTCTTCTGTGATGTGCCCCCGATCCTCAAGCTCTCCTGCTCACACTCCAATTCCCTCAGGGAATTTGGGCTCATTGTTTTAAGTGCGTCTTTAGGACTTGGTTCTTTTGTGTTCATTGTTTTCTCTTATGTGCAGATCTTCAGGGTTGTGCTGAGGATCCCCTCCGAGCAGGGACGGCACAAAGCCTTTTCCACCTGCCTCCCTCACCTGGCTGTGGTCTCTCTGTTCCTCAGCACTCTCATGTTTGCCTATTTGAAGCCTCCCTCAATGTCCTCCCCATCCCTGGATCTGTCCCTGTCAGTTCTGTACTCAGTGGTGCCTCCAGCCCTGAACCCGCTCATCTACAGCCTGAGCAACCAGGAGCTCAAGGCTGCAGTGAGGAGACTGATGACTGGATGCTTTCAGAAACATTAAACTGCTGGAAATTTCTGCAAATCACTTGTAATAAAAGTCATCTTTCATACTTCGAGTTGGTTTGGCTGGGGGCTTTTATTTATGTGGCAATATTTTTCTTTTGTTTTAGTTTTCTCATATTTTCCACAAAGAAAGGTCATTGTTTTTGCCATTTCTCATTTTGTTTCTCCCTACATTCCCATTCGCCACAGACGATGTCAATGTGTGGCTGCGCTCTTGGTGACTTTAAAGGAACTAAAGGATCTTCCAGCAAAGTTTTCTCCAGAGATTCTCCTTGTTGTCGGCTGCTGCCACCCAGGTAATAATTAGCATTGACTCCATGATTCTAAAAGGCTGATCAATCACTTTATTATCTTATAATATTGTACTTCTTAAGAAACTTAACCCCTTACCAACAGTCCAATACAGCATTGACTGAATTGGTCAATGAATCTAAAACACTATTACTATTGTCTAAATAAGAAATCACCATTTAATAAACATATCTCTAAAACACATTCTACGTGTACACAATAAGTATAACAAATAAAAATAAAAATAATTTCTTACTCTTTTCTCCAATCTTCTCACAAGCTTCCCCAAGAAAATACTAAGAAAATCATGTCTGCTGCTCTCTATAGAGACAGCTGCGGCTATACTGCTTTTGTTCCCTTCTCTGGAGCTGCAGCAGCAATGTCTGTGTGCAGAGCTGGGGGCAGATCAGTGCTGGCACAGCAGCTCTGCTCCTGCTGGCCACACCATTCCTGATCCAGGCCAGGAGCCATTGGCCTTCTTGGCCACCTGGGCACACAGCTGCCTCATGTCCAGCCTGCTGTCCATCAGTCCCTGCAGGTCCCTTTCTGCCTGGCTGCTCTCCAGCCACTCTGTCCCCAGCCTGTAGCACTGGAGCCAAATATCAGTGCCTAGCACTTGGATTTGTTAAACCTCAGCTTGTTGGATTCATCCACTGGATCCAGCCTGCCCAAGTCACTGTGCAGAGTCCCCTGACCCTCCAGCAGGTCAACATTCACATCCAGCTTGGTGACATTTGCGACGATGTCCATGGGGTTCCATTGGTTCCATGGGACCCCTCAGTGTCACAATGGCCTCTTGGTTACACCAGGCCCTGCACTGTCACACTGGTCTCCTTGGTTCCATGGGGCCTCAAAATGTGACAATGGACTCCTTGGTTCCATGGGGCTTCACAGTGTCACAATGTTCTCATTGGTGCTGCAGTTTCACAGTGGCCCCTTGGTTCCATGGGGCCCCAGGGTGTCACAATGGCCCCATGGTCACATGAGGTCCCACACTGTCACCATGGTCTCTGTGCTTCCACAAGTCCCCTCAGTGTCACAATGGACTCCTTGTTTCCACAAGGCCACACAGTGTCACAACGTTCTTCCAGATCCCTTGAGGCCCCATCGTGTCACAGTGGCCCCTTGGTTACACAGGATCCTGCAGTGTCACAATGTCCCCTTGGTGCCATGAGGCCCCGCAGTGTCAGAACGGCCCCTTGGTTCCACTGGGCCCTGCAGTCTCCCAATGGTCCCCTTGGTTTTGCAGTGTCAAAATGGTGAAACCCCTTGGTTACACGAGGCCCTGCAGTGTCACAATGGCCTCTGTGGTTCCACGAGGGCCCAGAGTGTCACGGGGCACTCCCTGGTTCCATTTGGCCCCACAGCACCACAATGGACCCCGGGTTCTGTGGGGGTGCACAGTGTCACCATGGTCCTCTTAGTTCCAGGAGGCCCTGCAGTGTCACAATGGCCCCAGAGTGTCCCAATCATCACAGAATGACAGAATCAAATAGGCTGGAAAAGACCTTTGGGATCATCAAGTCCAACCAATGCCCCAATACTGCCTTGTCACCCAGACCATGCCACTGAGTGCCACTGGAGAGGGACAGTGACTCTGCCACCTCCCCCCTGGCCAGCCCATTCCAGTTCCCACTCACCCTTTCTGTGAAGAACTCCTTCCTATTGTCCAGCCTGAACCTCCCCTGGTGCAGCTTAAGGCTGGGTCTTCTTGTCCTGCCCTCCAGCAGATCCACACTCACACCCAGCTTGGTGCCATCTGCAATTTGTGAATGCTGCACTCGATCCCCTCAGCCAGATCATCAGTGAAGATATTAAACAGGACTGGGCCCAGCACAGATCCCTGGGGACAGCACCAGTGCCTGGACACCAGCTGGGTGCAGCACCATCCCCACCACTCTCTGGGCCCAGCCTCCAGCCAGCTCTTAAATCTCCCAGCCAGGAGGGAACCTGCCCAAGCCGTGGGCTGCAGCTTTTCCAGGGAATGCTGTCAGAGACAGAGTCAAAGGCTCTGCTGGAGTCCAGGCACACAACATCCACAGCCTTTCCCCCATCCACAGGTGGGTCACCTGGGCATAAAAGGAGACCAGGTTGGTCAGGCAGGACCTGCCAGCCCTAAATCCACTGAGCTGGCTGGCTCTGATCCCTGGGCCATCCTGTGGGTGCCCTGTGATGGCACTCAAGGTGATCTGTTCCATAACCTTGCCAGGCACCCAGGTCAGGCTGACAGGCCTGGAGTTCCCCAGCTCCTCCTTCCAGCCCTTCCTGGGGATGGGCTCACACTGGCACCTCCAGTGCTCTGGGACCTCCCTGCTGAGCCAGGACTGATGGTAAATGATGGAGAGCAGCTTGGGGAGCTCATCCACAGCTCCCTCATCCCCCTGGGATGGATCCCATCTGATCCCATAGACCTGTGAGCATCTGAGTGGCTCAGCAGGTCCCCAGCTGCTTCCTCCTGGATTCCAGGGGGCTGTTCTGCTCCCTGTGCCCATCTACCAGCTCAGGAGAACACTTGTCCTGAGGACAGCCTGTCCTAATATTGAAAATTGAGGGAAACAGGTGTTAAGTAGCTCAGCCTTTTCTTTATCTTTAGTTACTGTATTACCCCTTGCATCCAATGAAGAGTAGAGGTTCTCCTTCTCCCTCCTTTTGCTATAATTTTTTTTATAAAAACTTTTTTTTTTTTTTACAGAAGCTGATAGGTTAAGTTCTGATTGAGTTTTCAAGTATCAACTTTTCTTTCTGCATAACCTAAAGACATCCTTAAACACTTCCTGAGTTGTCAGTCCGTTTTCCCCTTGCCTTCCCACAAAAGCTCCATGGGCATCCAGGCCAGTCATTTTCCTCACCAGCTCATCTTTTGCCATACTGGGACAGGCTGCTCCTTCCTCCTTAAGATTACTTTCTTGAAATGTGTCCATCCTTCCCAGCCCTCTTTGTTTTTAAGGGCTGTTTCCCTTAAAAAATCAGTACCCGATTCAGTACTCTCCAAATCAGCATCCTAAACAGGCCAAAGTCTGCCCTGCCTAATTTCAGTGTAGAGGTTTTGTTGCTGCCCCTCCTTCTTTCACAGAACATTGAAAATTTGATTATTTCATGGTCACTGTGCCCCAGGCAGCCTCTGAGCCCCACATCTGCCCCCAGCCCTTCTCTGTCTGTGAACAGCAGCAGACAGAGCTTTCCTTGGCAGTGGGAGTGTTACCAAAAATTTGCTAAAATATAAATCTCCTTAACCCCAGTGTAGCATTAAGAAGCAGCATTCTTTATTCAGCTGGATGGACGGGGGAGAGCTCCTCCCAAAGCCCTGCATGCTGAGAACAGGAATATTTCTGTTTATTTTCTGTATTTTGCTCACATATTCATTGATTGTCCTGGACTAAACACACATATGATAATCATTTTCCTGAAGTCATTGACATATTTCCCCTACTCTTTACCCAAGCATTCATCTGTCCTGGGGGTCTCTCTGGTGGTCCCTGGTGGTCGTGGACCCCAATGTTCCAGTGGGCCTGGATGAGCTGGCAGGACCCTGAGGCTGCTGAACTTCCAGTTCCCCTTCTCACACAATGGGCCTTGTGTGGTTTCCATAGGCCTGGGGTTGTGGAGAACAAGCTCCAGGTGTGAGCTCAGCTGGTGTAGGCAATTGATCATCTGGTAACATGAGGTCACAGAGTGGGTTATGACATCACAGAGTCGGTAATGTGAGGTCATGGAGAAGCTACAGCATCACAGACTCCCTCTGCGAAATCACAGAGCCAGCTGTGACATCACATGGCAGATGTCTGACATCACAGAGGCAGTCTATGACATCATTGAGTTGGCTGTGACATCAGAGACCAGCTGTGTGACATTAGAGAAGGGGCTGTGAGCTCACAGAGCAGGCTGTGACATCCCAGAGGGGCTGTGTGACATCCCAGAGGGGCTGTGTGACATCCCAGAGGGGCTGTGTCAGGTCACTGGGTTGGTCACTCGGCCCCAGCTCCCCCTCACAGTTTCTCCCAACAAGTCCAATGCTGTCCATGCCCAGCGGGGTCCCTGTCCCCCGGGATCCCCCCGGCCCACCTGGAGCCACAGCCTCCACCAAAGGATGTTCCACAGGATCCACCCCAGAGCCTGACATGGGGACAAGGGGCCAGGGCTGTGTGACCAGGACATCAAGGACGGGCATTACCCAGGTCACTGTGGCCTGGGTTGGGTTGCCCAGGGCAGGAAAGATGTCTGGCAGCTGGAGCAGGGTCTGGGAAGGGCCTCCAAGGTGGGGCTGGAGCCCTTGGGCTGTGAGCAGAGGCTGAAGGAGCTGGGCTTGTCCAGCCCAGAGCAGGGAAGGCTGAGGGGCTCCTCATCCCAGCCTGGCAGTGCCAGCGAGGAGGGGATGGAGAACACAGAGCCAGGCTCTTCACCGGGGGCCTGGTGGGAGACAAAAGCCACTGGGTGGAAGGGGAAAGAGGGGAGATCAGCCAGGACAGGAGGAGATGAAATGAGTCAGGCTGGTTTCAGCATTTCCTCAACACCAAAAGCAGCCTGACCTCCCTTCTCCATCCACCACTGACAGCTTTGCAAATCAGGAATTGTTGGAGCTGTTTTGCACCCACTCCAGGACGAGCATCCTGATACAAGTATTTAATTGTTTTTATATCTATGACAGAGACACATTTGTCTAAAATTACTTTTAGAATGGATATCACTTGTTGATGGAGGACTCCTCAGATGCTGCTGGGACGTTGCACATATCTCAGGTAAGAGTGTGATTGTTATTAAATTGTGTCCTCTTCAACCATGGTCTGTTGGCCATGAGGAGAAACTTTCTGTGCCTCTGAGTCTCACCAGTTCCTGGTCCCCCAAAGGACACAAACCTGATGAGTTGTGGTTCCCACTCCAGTAGTGGCACTTGCACCTCCCTCCATCCCCAGAGCAGAGCTCCCTTGTCCCAGAGAGTCCCTGGCAATGCAGGGATGAAGGAAACAGGACAGGCTGTGGGGATCAGGGGCAGAGCCAGGGAGAAGAATGACTTTTGCATTTGATGGGGCTGTGCCTTCCCTTGGCTTTGCTGGCTGACAAGAAATGAACATCCCTCTGTGTCTCGGACAGCTCCTTCTCCAAGGAAAGCAGGTTGGAGTTGGAGCCAAGGAGCTGAAAGCTGCAGGTGCAGCCTGGGCTGGAGGGAGCTGAGATTTGCACAAGGCTGCTCTGAGTGCCAGGGCTTGGATGGGGGAAATGGTGGGCTGGGGGTAGGGACAGAGTCTGATTGATTGTCAGCCAGGAAGGGTCTTGATTTTCATATCTATTCAAACTGCATGAGGAGGTACCTGGATTCAGTGTCAATTGGAGACTGAACATATCAGTGAATTAACAGGAAAACCAAACTAAACAGGACCTAAAAAATCTTTTTTTGCTGTCTTTTTAAATATCATGTATTCAATTTCAATACACTACTGAGATCTACTTAACCAAAGGATTTGAAAATTAAAATCAAATGATTCCCAGAGGCTTGGCTTGTTCAGGTGTTCGGAATGTCAATGAGCCCTGGGACACTGAATTCCTGCACTGAAGAGCTGAAGGCTGAACAAGCCTCTGGAGCAGTGAAATTCAGCAGCAGCCTCCAAGTTGCTGAGGATGTCAGCAGCCCCCAGTGAGGCCATCCCTGCCCAGAGACCGTGGGGGAATGGGCAGACAAGGAGAGCGTCCCTGGGGCTGGGGCAGCACAACTCAGAGGCACCAGCGGCTCCAGCTGGGCAATGGAGTGTGGAATGTGGCTGGGAAAGCCCTGCCTGGGCTGGGCCAAGCAGCACACACAAGCCCTGACTCCCATTCCCCATACAACTCTCTTAATGAGACAATTAAAAGGAATTTACAGTTGTTTGTTTCCTCTGAATTGGATGTGCTGGAGAAATACCAACAAGGGATTGTCAGGAGCTCAAAGCAACAAAACAGATTTTACTGGCAACTTTAGAAAATCAGAGAAACTTTGGCAAATGGTTTAATACAACATTCATTCAACACAAAACACTTCTCAAAGCATTACCTTGGCCCATTCAACTTCAAAAATTCATAGCTTGTTCAATTTTAAGTTACTCAAAATTTGCAAGGGGACAAAAATAGAAGACACAGGAAGAGAGAAAAATGTGATATAGAGAAGCATACACAGCTACCAACTCCTGGATTCCAGCAGAGTTCAGATGGAAATTCCAAGAGGATTCAGGGTCAAGATGTGTGCTTGCCTTGTGGTCAGCCTTCAATACCCCTTGGTCTCCCTGGGCCCTTCCCCCAGGTGGGGTTGGGCTCATTTGGTCCCTCAGGAGCTGGGCTGGGGCTGCAGAGGTGGCTGTGGAGCATTGCCTGTGCTGTGCCAGGGACTGGCAGCCACTGCTGGGCTGGGATAGAGGCTCTGGGGGGATTGGGGTCACAGGGCAGGGCAGGGCTGGGGTTCCAGGGCAGGTCAAGGCTGGACCTGCCCCCTCCTCCCCCACACACACAAAATGTTTCCAGCCAACAATCTCCTCCAGGCTGTCACAACAGGCAGTGTTGGAGGTGAAATCCCAAATTTGGCCATGTGTGCCTGGCCCAGAAGGACAGTTCCTTTCCATAGGAAGGAAAGCACACACCCCTAGTGTTTGGAAGCCAGGTGAGAGCCTCTCTAGTCCAAGGCCAGCCAGACTTGCCAGGAATGGCAGATTTTGTCTGGGAGTAGTCTTTGAATATAGGGAATTTGGAGGTGACTCTTTGTGTCTGTGTGCACACAGGAGTGCCTGTGCTGGGGAAATGTGGCAGAAATGCTGCTCTCTGAGGGGTTTGAGAGCCTTGGATAGCTGAGTCAGTCAGGCCTGTAAGTAAGGTTACATCATGAGGAATAAGGTAAATGGTGTTAAGAGCTTTTTTTTGCTAAGTAAAGTTTAATATGATATAAGCTAAGTTGAATATTGTTTAATGTTATTCTACCATTAAATCATTAAGTCATAGGTTGTAAGTTAGGTTAAATACTGTTTGTGGGAATCCATAAAATTAGAGGGTTCTAGGAAAGCTGCAAAAGACAGGCCTCAGATACAGCAGAATTGTGAACAGTGCTAAAGCAACAGTCATGAGATAGGTCAGCAGAAAAATTATTTAAACTGTAGAAAAGGCAAGGGCAAATAGAACAATAGCCTATGTATTAATGCTTGTCTGAATAGCTCTCTAAGTTGCAGCAAGTTTATCTAGCAAGATATTAGGAAGGTTAAAGCTTAGTAATGGAGCTCTGTGCGTTGTCTCTTACAAACAGGTACTGTATTCTAAATAAGCAAGCATTGTTTTAACCAAAGGTACGTGTGCTTATGGTGATTGGATAGAACTACTGTCAATATGCTTTTGCTTTGTGTGATTGGTCAAGAAGCTTATAAAGTATGTTGTAACATGAAGTTTTCTGGCCTGCTGCCTGGATTGTGAGCTGCTAGCATCTTCCCATTATCATAATCATGTAATGAGACTGATGCTGAAAAAAGAAACAGCTCGAGACACTTTCCATAGAACCCCCATCTCGTTCGCATCTGTAAATAAACCCCCAGCCGGTGTTAAAGTTAAGTGCTGTTCTTTTGCTAAATTGTCAAGTTGAAGGTATCAGTTAAGGTTAAAGTGTAAGTTAAGTCCTGTTAAGTTTGAGCTCTGTTCAGCTTTTGGGCCGTATTCCTTTTATCCTTGCCCTCACTGTCCTTGTGTCACACACACGCACAGGGACAGTTCTCGGCTCATTTCTGGTTTGATTGTCCAGACTTTATTTGGTTTTGTTGTTGCTTTGTTTCCTTGGTGTGCCTGAAGTGTCCAGTCAGGAGCAGAGTGACTCCTGCCAAGGAACTTTGTGCTGCTGTCCCTTAATATTAAATCTGGTTTTTGCTGATCCCTTGCTGGGGATTTTTTCAGCGCTCTCAAGGCCTCGTTGGTAGCAGGGTGAAGGAGCCCTGGCCCAGGCTCTGGCCCTGGGGGACACGGGGATGCTGCCGGGGGGTCCCTGTCCCCCTGTGCCACCCCCAGGGCCCCGGCCCCCCGTCCCCGTGTCAGGCTCTGGGGTCGATCTTGTGGAACATCCTCTGGGGGAGGCTGCGGCGCCGGGGGCGGGGGGACCCGGGGGGACAGGGGACCCCACTGTGCACGAGCAGGGTTGGACTGCTCTGGGGGGAACTGTGAGGGGGGCCGGGGCAGAGTGACCTCCCCAGTGACCTCACACAGCCCCTGTGATGTCACACAGCCAAATCTGGGATGCCACCCTGGAATGTCATGCAGCTGCACTGTGATGTCGCAGAAGACTCTGTGATGTCAGAAAGTCACCCTGTGATGTCACAATCTGTACTGTGATGTCATAGCCTGCTCTATGATGTTACACATCTGGCCAGTGATGTCACAATGCTCTCTCTGATGTCACAGAGCCACCCTCTATGAATTCAGGATCTGCTCTATGGCCTCACACCGTACTCTGTGATGTCACAGACAGATGTGTGATGTCATAAACCCCTCAATGATATCACAAAACCCTCTCTTTGATGTCATATTGCCACTTTGTAAGGTCACAGTATACACTCTGACCTCACAGCCAGCTCTATGATGCCATACAGCCATGCCATGATGTCACAGCCTGCTCTGTGATGTCACAGAACCCCTCTATGATGTCATACAGTTCCCTCTATGATGCTCTAGCTGCTCAGTGACCTCACACAACAAACTCTGTCTTGTCATAGCCCTGTCTGTGACCTCACACAGCCCACTCTGTGCTGTCACACAGCCCCTTGCTGACATCACAGATGCTCTGTGCCTCCATGACACAGCCCCAGAGGAGCTGCTGTGACACAGCCCCCTCTGGGACATGCCACAGCCCCTGCCAGTGCTGAGCCCCTGGGAGCTCTGTCTGTGCCCTGCTGGTGTCCCTGAGGGGCCCTGGCAGTGCCCCAGCCCTGCTGGGCTGTGCACAGGAGCTGCTCCTGGCCAGAGCTGTCTCTCTGCAGCTCTGCTGCCCTTGCCAGGAGCTGCCTCTGGGCCAGGAGCCCGGCCCAGCTCAGCAGCACAGACACAGCACAAGGACTGTAATGACCCTCTGGGGCTTTGGTGCTCTTTGCATCAGACTCAGTCCCTAAGAGTGTGCTCAAAGAACTTCTCAGGGACTCAAAAAGAGGGTGAAACAAGAACGTTTCTCATATTTTAAATAGATCCATCTGAGGGACAGGACTGAGAAAGTGTCCCCAGGTTCCAGGTAGAGCAGAACACTGGTGGCAGTGATGACAGGTGGGGACAAGCAAGGCAAGGGTGTCTCTGGTGCTGAGCAAACCTGCGCCTCTGTCCCTGCAGGCTGTTGGCATCCCCTGGCACACACAGGGCACACACAGGGGAACACTGGGGCTGTCACTGCTGGGGTGTCACACACAGGGCAATGCTGGGGCTGCCCCGCTCCTGCCCTGTCCCCAACAGCTCTGCCAGCGCCTCAAGGGGACACAAAGGCTGAGCCAAAGGGTGAGAATTGCAGAAGAGGCTGAGCTGGTAGGGCCCATTGGGATCAGCCAGTCCAGCCCCTGGCCCTGCACAGTCCCCCCAACAATCGCAGCCTGGGCAGCCCTGGGAGCGGTGTCCAAAGGCCTCTGGAGCTCCGGCAGCCTCGGGGCTGTGACCATTCCCTGGGGAGCCTGGGCAGTGCCCGAGCCCCCTCTGGGGGAAGAAGCTTTTGCTGATCCCCAGCCCAGCCCTGCCCTGGCCCAGCTCCAGCCGTTCCCTCGGGTCCTGTCCCTGCTCACCTGGGCAGAGATCAGAGCTTGCCCAGAGAAGCCGTGGCTGCCCCTGGATCCCTGGCAGGGTCCAAGGCCAGGCTGGACAGGGCTTGGAGCAGCCTGGGATAGTGGAAGGTGTCCCTGCCCAGGGCAGAGGGTGGAATGAAATGAACTTGAAGGTCTCTTTCAAACCAAGCCATTCTGTGATTCTGTGATTTTGGGAGAGATGCTGAAGCTCTGGCTCAGCTTTATCTCAGACCCAGCAGCAGCCATGGGTGGGATCATCATGTCCTCCCTCTCCCTGAGGTGGGAACTCACCCAGTGGCAGTGTGAAAAATGCCAATCACGTGTTAAAATTTTAGAAGTTTAATAAAACAGTAATAAAAATTAGAACAATAAGAATTTGGACAATCAAAGTTAGGACAATAAAAGACAGTAAAGGTAAAGAATTAGGGACGTCCAGGTGCTTTGCTCTGCCACAAAAGCACACTTCGCTAACAAAGGAAGGAACCCTTAAAAGAAATAGCCTGTCGCATATTCATATATCTCATACACAATTCAAACATTCCTTTCACACAAAGGGTGTCTTCTGCTTAATTTCTGCTGCCCCCCCCCCCATCTTGTAAATCAATTTCTTGGCTCCTAGAAGTCTGGAAGAAGTCTGGATTGTCCCGATAAGGGGGCAATACTTCTTCTTTTGGTGTCTTGTTGCTGTTATCTTTTTGTGAAGAGTTTCTTGGTTATCTTATCCATTCCTTGTGCTAGTTACAAAAAGTATCTTACATCACATAATTTTTTATATTAATACTATGCTATAGCCTAAAACTATATTTACCACACTGCTTAAAAAGATTAATACAGCACTACAAAAAAATTAATACAACAAAACTTTCCAACATAACACATATTATATTCATTTTAATACTTGTGCAGAGCCAATCACATAATACTCATTTTTCACAATCAATAACAGATATGCATCACATTCTGGCAACTCTCTAGGGTAAAAGCTTTTTAAAGACATACCTATAGGGATAACTTTATTCCCTACAGATCCTTAGAAGTACTGCACAGGCTGTGATTAAGTCAAAGAAAGTATGGCAATATACCATCTTTTCCCACCACCCTATGTGCAACTCATTTATTAAGTATTCATACAGTATGTCAGTTGGACACCAAAAGAGAAAACCTGCATCAGCAGCAGCTGAAAACAAAGCTAGAATCTAAGTTGACACATTTCAAAATTTAATTTCTGGGCTTGAAAAGTCATTTGGCTCAATCCAGAACTCTATAAAACAGTTTACTCTCCTACCAAAAAAAAAAATATTCTCATTACAACACATTTTCCAGTGATGCAGCTACTGTTAGACAACAAGAGGAAACACATAGACAGGCAGATTCCTTGCTCCTCTCTTTGTCGTCTCAATAAATTTGCCACCATTAAGATAAATCATGAGAAGCTGCTAGAACACAAAATTCCCTTCCAATTACATACATGAAAAGATCTTCTATTTATTCTTCTCAAGATAATTTGTAAGGCTTTCATAAAAGATTAGAATTATGGTCTTCTCTACTCCAAATGGAAAATGTTTCATTAGACTAATTCAAGACAAGACTTCACTTTCAACTCGTAACACGTAAGAATGTCACATGAAAGCTGATAAGCAGATTCTGGCCAGAGCACTGGTGTACCTACTTCAGGCTGGAGCCCCCTGACTGAGTTCTTTTGGCATGTGTTTGGAGTGTCTTACATTTAAACCATGCAAGAGCAAGTCAAAGGCAGGCATCATAGAAATAGCTACTATATAAAAAAGGTAACATATTTTATTATAAAAACTATGCTTTTCAAAGCTGAAAATCTTTGTGCTGAGCTTGAGACTGCACTGTATGGCTGACACAAGGCTTTGGTCACAGATTATGCATGAACAATCCAGAACCTCCTGAATTCTTCATGAATTTGTATCTTGTGTATTTTGTCCTTGCCCACACAAGCTAGAAAATTAAGGAAAACATGCACAATGATAAAGAAAGCACAGTGCAATTTAGGAACCATTCAAGAAAATCATGGCTAAATTACCTATATGTTATATCCAGAGACAACTCAAACAATTGCGGCTGAAGAACTTATACCATTAACTTTATTACAAATTTTCAAAGGCAGGTGGATTTGCTCTTCCTGCTCAAACAATTTAACAGGATTCTTGCTATTGGCAATTAAATTATTATTTAATTCTACCTTAATATGATTTTAAAGATTCATTATGGCTCTAAAACTGTAGAATACTGTGTGCTTTGTGGATAAATAGGCCAGGGAACAGTTAACAATTCTAGGGATTTATGTCTATCATATTGATTGGTCAGGGTAACATGTGAGCTCCTGTAAAATCCTTTTACAAAACATTATAGTTTATCATACTGTCCTAGGCTGACTATATGATGCTTTTATCCCCAATCATCTGTTCTGTTTATGCTGAATAATAAGTTTTGCACCTTTAAGACTTGTTCCAAGAGTGAAATGGGGAGAGAAGAAGCACAGAGTTTTGTTTTCAGACACTGCACTCACTCCTCCACATTCCTGCTCCTGGACTGTGTTGTCTGCAGATGGACAGACACTGGGACAGAGCTCCCCTTTGTTTTGGTTAGTTTTAGCTAGCCGAGGCAAAAAAGTTCCCTGGACTGTGAGAATTTTACTTTGGACCTGTTTAGACCTGCTCTGGACCGAACACCCGGAAGAGCACCGGCAGCTGCACCTGTGGCTCACCAGGCCAGGCCTGGGCTGCGGCATTTCCAGCACCAGAGGGACTGATCAGAGACTGAGTGAGCTGAGCTGCAACCTGGGGAGGGACTTTCTGAGTTTGTCATCTCTTTTCCAGCAGCAAGAGCTTTTATTGATTAATCTTCTTTAGGTTTTCTTGTTTAATAAACAGGTTTTTCCACTTTTCTCCAAGGAGGTATTTTTCCCCGACTGGCCAGGGGAGAGGCTGATTGAATCTGCTTCCTAGAGGAACCCCTTAAGGGATTCTCTCCCAAATTTACCCTGAACCAGCACACATACTTAACTTGAAAGGATTGTCTGTCTTTACCAGGTGTTAACTTCAAAGAATCCCAGAATCAATGAGGTTGTAAGAGATCACTGAGATCACTGAGTCAAGCTTTGGACCAAACACCACCTTGTCAAACAGACCAGAGCACTGAGTGCCACATCCAGCTGGTCTTTGAACATATTCAGAGACCCTGGGCAGTGCCTTCCAATGCTTAAGAAACCTTTCTGTGAAGAAATTCCTCTGATGTCCAACTTAACCTCCCCGGTGCAGCTTAAGACTGTGTCTTCTTGTCCTGTCACTGCTTGTCTGTGAGGAGAGCCCAATCCCCATCTTACTACAACCTCCTGTCAGGGTGGTGTAGAGAGTGACAATGCTCCCCCTGGGCCTCCTTTGCTCAAGACTGAGCCCTCCTGAGCTCCCTTAGTTCTCTCAGCCATTTCTCATCAGACTTATTCTCTAGACCCTTAATCAACTTCCTTTCTCTTCTCTGGGTTTGGTCCAGATCCTCAATGTCCTTCCTTGGATGATGCCAAGATGGGGCAGAGGGCGGATCTGCTGGAGGACAGGAAGGCTGCAGAGGGCCCTGGACAGGCTGGATCCATGGGCTGAGACCACTGGCATGAGGGTAAACAGGACCAAGTGCTGGGTTGTACACTTTGGCCACACTGACCCTCTGCAGCTCCCAGCTGTGGAAAGAGTGGCTCTGAAGCTGATTGACAACACATGAACCTGAGCCCAGGTGTGCCCAGGTGGGGAAAAAGGCCAATCGGCAGCCTGGCCTGTATCAGCAATAGTGCAGCCATCAGGATCAGGGCAGTGATTGTCCTGTGCTGGGCACTGATGAAGAACATCTTGAGTGCTGTGTCACTTTTTGGGGCCTTCAACAATAATTAAAATTTCCCAAGCAATTGCTTTATTCATTATTTATTTGCCTCCCTTCCCTGCTTGGCTGTGACCAGAACTACACCAAAAGGAAAGTGCCTGCAGCCGAGGGAAAGCTGCCCTTGGGTATCTGTTTCTGTTTGTTGCTGCTGGTGGTGGTGTTTGTTTGCCTTGCTGTACATATTGGTAAAGAACTGTTACTCCTCTTCCCATATCTTTGCCTGAAAGCCCCTCAATTTCAAAATTATAATAATTTGGAGGGAAGGGGATCACATTCTCCATTCTAGAGAGGTCCTGCAGACATCTGTCTTTCAAACCAAGACAAGCTGACAATCAACAATTTATTAACAATTGTTTATTAACAATTAATTGAGAATTATCAATTACTTATCAATCTAATAAACAGCTAATTAACTTAGGTAACTAAAAGGTAAGATAGAGGTCTTCACTGGAGCTTGAAAGGGTACTGCAGGTGTCCCTGCTGAAGGGACCATCAGCAGCAGAAGGCACTGTGTTGCTGGCTCCTGCCGGATGCTCCAGCTGACACAAACGCTGTCTCTCAGGTGCTGCTCTCCACAGCCACTCCTTCTTGGGTCCCTGGCCTTTCTCTGTGTGGTGGTTTGACAGGAAATGTGTTTTTTGGGATGCTGTGTTTTGGGCCAATGGATATTCAGATTTTAATATTGGCATTTAACCTGGCCATTGGGACATTGGATCCGCCTCTGAGAACACGGGGTTAAAAGCAGGGCTCTCCCCTGGGAGGGTCCTTTTGGGTTTCCGGCGGGAAAGAGTTCGGGTCTCTCCTCTGGCCCAGCTGCTGGCTGGGCAGGGGGAGGGAAAAGCCATGTGGCCGGGAGAGGTAGGCCTGAGCCCCGGGGTGGAAGGGTGGAAGAGAGAGAGAGAGACACAGGGAGCCATCGGGCAGCCCCCCCTGAGAGACACAGAGAGAGAGAGAGAGAGAGAGAGAGAGAGAGAGAGAGCCGCTGCCTGGGACTGTAACCTTGAAACTGGATAAACATGGGCCTGTGCCGGCAGCACGGCTGGGACGGAGAAGAAGGGGGGGTGCAGCCGGCCGCTTGTAGGAGCTTTTAACCCCTTTTCAGAGAATGAGAACTTTACAGAACATTGACGTCTCCTAGAAGATAGAGTGGAAGATCATGAAGGAAATGTGCAAGTGTGAGAGGTCTGGCTGAGTGAGAGAGAGTGGAAGAATAGAGAAGAATCCTAGTGGGAAGAGATGATGGAGTGGCTTTTGCTGGACTCTTTTTGTACAGCCATGGACAGAACCATGTTCCTTGTGACACAGAGACTGCATTCTAGGGGGAGGCAATGCCTCAGAACCAAGAGGGTTCAGTGTTGGTGCCCCTCGGCCTCAGGGGGTGAAAAAATATGGGGGGGACAGGTGTCCCAAAGGAGAGATTGTGGGGACAGGTGTCCCAAAGGAGAGACTGTGCCTTTTTTGGATCGGGACAAAGCATCCCTAAAAAGACAACCCTAGAAGCAGCTCTGGTCCGTGTTCAGCGGTGAGAGCACTGGACATGAAAGGAAGAGGTCACGATAGCAGATGTACTCCGGGCGGTGCCACGAGTGACACAGAAACACACGAGGCTTCAGCTGTGTTTCCAGGGGAAGCCCATAGTACAAGAAGGACTCCTCTTCTCTTGATGAACTGAGGATTGATTGTCTAAAAGGTGGTGCTGGACCAGGAGTTGGTGATTTGGGGAATAGATGTATTGTGTTGGGAATTTGGTGGAGGGAGGAGGAAATGTACTTGTAAGGTTTTCATTTTCCTGTGTGTGTTCCTTTTTATCTACAGTTGTAGCGTAGTTAATAAAGTTTTGTTTTCTTCATTTCCAAGTGGAAGCCCGCTTTGCTCATTCCTGGTCACATCTCACAGCAGAAACCAGGGAGAGGGTATCCTCATGGGGGCACTGGCATTGTGCCAGTGTCAAACCATGAAAGAATGTTAATGAGCCATGGGACACTGAATCCCTGCACTGAAGAGCTGAAGGCTGAACAAGTGATTTGAAAATTAAATCAAATTATTCCCTGAGGCTTGGCCTGTTAAGGTGTTCTGAATGTCAATGAGCCCTGGGACACTGAATTCCTGCACTGAAGAGCTGAAGGCTGAACAAGCCTCTGGAGCAGGGAAATTCAGCAGCAGCCTCCAAGTTGCTGAGGATGTCAGCAGCCCCCAGTGAGGCCATCCCTGCCCAGAGAGCGTGGGGGAATGGGCAGACAAGGAGAGTGTCCCTGGGGCTGGGGCAGCACAACTCAGAGGCACCAGCGGCTCCAGCTGGGCAATGGAGTGTGGAATGTGGCTGGGAAAGCCCTGCCTGGGCTGGGCCAAGCAGGACACACAAGCCCTGACTCACATCCACTAAAAAATGCTCTCAAGGAGACATTTAAAAGGAATTTACAGTTGTTTGTGTACTCTTAGGTAGATGCACTAAGAAATATCAATAAGAGATTTTTAGGAGCTCAAAACAACAAAACAGGAACTTTACTTGGAACTTCAGAAAATCAGAGAAGCTTTGGCAAAAGTTTTAATATGACATTCAATCAACAAAAAACATTTATCAAAGCATTATCTTGGCCCATTCCACTTCACAAACTCTAAGCCTGTTCAATTTTAAGTTAAACAAAATGTCCAAGAGGACGTATATAGAAGTAGACACAGAAAGAGAGAAAATATAATTTAGAGAAGTGCACACATGTCAGGACCCAGGACATCCCTCTGGCTGTCCTGAGCAGCCAAGACCCCTGCCAGGGGTCACAGAGACCGTGGCTCAGAGCCCAAAACACCTGTGGTTTTGATTATGACCCATGGAGCAAATTACCAACCTTGTATGAAAATCAGCAAGCCACAACAGTTTAAGTAGAATATTAGTGAAGTTATCATGGGGTGGAAAAGTAGATTTTAGGGTTTTTGGTATGGGGGCCCAGGAGGCAACATGGAGGGAACTTGGAACTGGGTATTTTCTCCTTCTTCTTCTTGGCCTCCATCTTCTGCTGTGATGTTGGCACTTAGAGATTGGTTTCGAGTAGAAGCTCACTGTCTAACATAGGTGATAGGTATTGGAAAGTAATTGTAAACATTCTACACGTAGTTTTTAGTATAAAGACATAACACCACCCTGGGGGCAGGCAGAATGCCTCAGACTGTCCTGCTGATCTGACCTCGGCAGGGCAGAAGAAAATTTTGTATAGATAAGGTAAAATAAACAACCTTGAGACCAAGAAATGAAGAGCTCTGACTTCTTCTTCAAGCGCCAGGCTGGGAAAAGAGACTTTCAAACTTTTCTCGGGGTCACTCTGACAAGCTAACGATCCCGACATACACACAGCTACCAACCCCTGGATTCCAGCACTGTTCTGATGGAAATTCCAAGAGGAGGTAGGGTCAAGATGTGTGCTTGCCTTGTGATCAGCCTTCAATACCCCTTGGTCTCCCTGGGCCCTTCCTCCAGGTGGGGCTTGGGCTCATTTGGTCCCTCAGGAGCTGGGCTGGGGCTGCAGAGGTGGCTGTGGAGCATTGCCTGTGCTGTGCCAGGGACTGGCAGCCACTGCTGGGCTGGGATAGAGGCTCTGGGGGATTGGTGTTCCAGGGCAGGGCAGGGCTGGGCTTCCAGGGCAGGGCATGGCTGGACCTGCCCCTTCCTCCCCCACACATGAAATGTTTCGAGCCAACAATCTCCTCCAGGCTGTCACAACAGGGAATTTTGGAGGTGGAACCCCAATTCTGGCCAAGGGCATCTGGCCGAGAAGGACAGTTCTTTTCCATAGGAAGGAAAGCACAGAGCCCCAGTGTTTGGAAGGCAGGTGAGAGCCTCACTAGGGCAAGGCCATCCAGACTTGTCAGGAATGGCAGATTTTGTCTGGGAGCAGTCTTTGGATATATGGAAATTTGGAGGTGGAAGCCCAATCTCACCCATGGGTTCGTGGAGAAGCTGGACAGTTCTTTCCCATAGGAAGGGGAGCATGGAGTCTTCCCCAGTGTTTTGGGGACACATGAGAGGTGACCCTTGTGAAACCATTGCCAGCCAGACTTGTTCTGGCAATATTCCTATGTGAACAATCCCTGGATATATGGAAATTTGGAGGAGAAATCCCAATTCTGGCCATGGGTGCCGGGAGAAGAAGGACAGTTCTTTTCCATAGGAAGGAAAGCACAGAGCCCCAGTGTTTCAGCAGCAGATGAGAAGAGACCCTCAACGTGCCACGGTCAGCTGGACCAGTCAGGTGGCCTCTGGGGGGCCAAACCAGCCAGACCTGTTCTGTGTTCCATTGGTTTTGTGGGACCCCATAGTGTCACAATGATGCCTTGGATCCATGAGGCCCCACAGTGCCCTAATGGTGACTTGTTTCCATGGGGTGCCACAGTGTCACAATGACCCCAAGGTTCCAGAAGGCCCTGCAGTGTCACAATGGTCCCAACAATTCCATGGGGCCTTGCAGCGTCACAATGGTCTCTGTGGTTCCCCAGGCCCCACAGTGTCACATGACTCCTCTATTCCATGAGCCCTGCAATGTCACAATGGACCATTGAACCCTGGGGGTTTGTGGTGACCCAATGGTCTCCTTTGGTTCCACAGTGTCACAATGGACCACTGATGACATCAGGCCCTGCAATGTCACAATGGGCCTTTGGTCCCATGCAGCCCTGCAGTGTCACAAAGGCCACTTGGTTTGAGGAGGCCCCACAGTATCACAATTGTCCTCTTGGTTCTGCAGAGTCCCCCAGGGTCACAATGGTCCCTTGGTTCCATGAGGCCTCACAGTGTCACCATCGTTCCTTGGTCTCACAGGGCCCACAGTGTCACAATGGTCCCTTGGTTCCATGGGCCCTGTGCTGCTGCATTCCCCCCTCCCCTTCTCAGCCCGCCCTGCCAGCTGAGAAATGCTCCTTGGGGCTCGGCCTTGGCCAACAGCCCCTGGGCTCAGCTCCTCTGCAGCTCATCACAAACACTGTCTGCTCCAGGCACTGCTGCTGCCCAACCAGCTCCTGCTTTCTGGAGGAGCAGCCCTGGGAACTGGTTTTGTTCCCTCAGTGGCACAACATCCCTGTTCTCACCCTGCCAAAGAAAGCTGTTGGTGCCAAGTGTGGCCAGGATGAGCCATTGCTGGCACTGAAGCCCCTCTCTTGGGGCCCTGCAAACAGCGCTCCAAAAGGAGCCCTTGGAGCTCTCCTGGGCCAGCGACTCCCTCTGCGTGGGGCCTCTCCCAGCCGGGAACTCTCCCGTTTGCTGCACTCGGGGATCCCCAACAACGACGGAGCCTGGGCCGATCCCCCCACTCCTCCAGGCTCAACCCTTCACCCACTGGGGAGATGCCAAAGGATCCTCAGGGAGCATTTCCTGCCCTCAGGGGAATTTCTCCCAGGTGCCTTGCAATGACTCTTTGTGTCTGTGTGCACACAGGAGTGCCTGTGCTGGGGAAATGTGGCAGAAATGCTGCTATCTGAGGTGTTTGAGTGCCTTGGATAGCTGAGTCAGTCAGGCCTTGAGGTAAGGTTAAATCACAAGGTCTAAGTGAAGTTAAATGCTGTTAAGAGTTGTTCTTTTGCTAAGTTGTTTAATATAAGTTATAAGCGGAGTTGATTACTGTTAAATGTTATTCCTCTGTTAAATTGCAAAGTCATAGGTTTTAAGTTCGCTTAAATACAGTTAAGTGCTGTTCGTTTGCTAAATTGTGAAGTTGAAGGTATCAGTCAAGGTTAAGGTGGAAGTTAAGTCCTGTTAAGTTTGAGCTCTGTTAAGCTTGTGGCCTGTATTCCTTTTATCCTTGCCCTCACTCTCCTTGTGTCACACACACACACACACACAGGGACAGTTCTCGGCTCATTTCTGGTTCGATTGCTTGGATTTGGTTTGGTTTTGTTGTTGCTTTGTTTCCTTGGTGTGCCTGAAGTGTCCAGTCAGGAGCAGAGTGACTCTTGCCAAGGAACTTTGTGCTGCTGTCCCTTAATATTCAATCTGGTTTTTGCTGATCCCTTGCTGGGGATTTTTTCAGCGCTCTCAAGGCCTCGTTGGTACCAGGGTGAAGGAGTCCTGGCCCAGGCTCTGGCCCTGGGGGACATGGGGACGCTGCCGGGGGGTCCCTGTCCCCCTGTGCCACCCCCAGGGCCCCGGCCCCCCGTCCCCGTGTCAGGCTCTGGGGTCGATCTCGTGGAACATCCACCGGGGGAGGCTGCGCCACCGGGGGCGGAGGGACCCGGGGGGACAGGGGACCCCGCTGTGCACGAGCAGGGTTGGACTGCTCTGGGGGGAACTGTGAGGGGGCCGGGGCAGAGTGACCTCCCCAGTGACCTCACACAGCCCCTGTGATGTCACACAGCCCCTGTGATGTCACACAGTCCCTTTGCGATGTCACAAAGCTCCCTGTGACATCACAGAGCCAACACTATGATGTCACACTGTGATGTAATACAGCTGTTCTGTGATGTCACAGAAGATGCTGAGATGTCAAAAAGTCACTATGTCATGTCACTGTCTGTTCTGTGATGTCACTGCCTGCTCTGTGATGTCACAATCCCCTCAGTGATGTCACAGAACCCTCAAGAACTCAGTTACATTGAAACACTGAAGTTTCTTGTACTTTGAAGAGATCCCTGTCAGGGACACACCTGAGAAAGCATCCCCGGGTTCCAGGTAGAGCAGAACACTGGTGGCAGTGATGCCAGGTGGGGACAAACAAGGCAAAGATGTCTCTGGTGCTGAGCAAACCTGAGCCTCTGTCCCTGCAGGCTGTGGGCATCCCCTGGCTGCCCCACCTGGCTGGCCCCTTCCTTTGCTGACAGCTCTGCCTCCTGCCTGCCTCTGCCTGCCCACACAAAGCCTTGGGCTGCTCCAGGCTCCTCCTGGGGGACATGCTGCACCACAGCCCTGCCCTGGCAGGGAAATTCCTTTCTTGTCACGTCCAGTCTGGCCTTCCCCAGCTGCCCTTTCCATTAATTCTTTCTTTCTCTCGCTGTTCCCTACTATGTCAAAAGGATCCACCCTCTCTGAAACTACCCTTCAATACCTCCCAGGGCTCTCCTCTGATGTCCTCAGTCTCCACTCCACTGAGCACAGAGTTCCTGTGTCCCTATAGAGTGGTCAAGCACTTGAGGCCAAGAGCACCTGGACAAGAGGGACAGTTCTTTTCTATAAGAAGGAAAAGAACCCCAGGGTTTGAAGGCAGATGAGAAGCAGTCACCAGAGGCCAAGGCAGCCAGACCTGTCTGTCCTTGCAACTTTTGTCTGAAAACAACCCTTGGATATATGGGGAGTTTTGGGGGTGGAATTCCATTTCAGCCACGGGTTCCTGGACTGCAATGGCAGTTCTCCATAGGAAGGAAAGGGTGGAGCCCCAGTGTTTCAAAGGCTGATTAGAGACGGCCCCAAGGAGGCCAAGGCCAGCCAGATCTGCTGTCAGGGAAGAATACTTGGATAGACAGAATTTGGGAGGCCAAACCCCACTTTTGTCTATGGGCATCTGTACGAGAAGGACAGTTCTTTTCCATAAGAAAGGGAAGTACAGTGTTGCAGACATCGTTTTCTGAAAATCCTTTAATTAGGATTTTTTCCTGCTGAGAAGCTGAGAGGCTTCAGCAACAAAATGTAAACAATGGTTATCTGCTGCTGTGGAATGCAACAGGTGCATCTGTGATTGGCCCATCTTGGGTGTTTACAATTAATGGCCAACCACAGCCCGGTTAGCTTGGACTCTCTGTCCGAGAGACAAACCATTATTATTAATTCTATTCTATTCTTATTCTAGCCTTCTGAGATGAAACTTTCCTTCTATGCTTTTTAGTATAGTTTTATTGTAATGTATATCATAAAATAATAAATCAAGCCTTCTGAACATGGAGTCAACATTCTCGTCTCTTCCCTCACCTGAAAACCCCTGTGAACACCATCACAGTACAGAGCCCCAGTTCTTCAAAGGCAGATGAAAGCTGGCCCTCAGGAAGCCAAGGGAATCTGGACAGTCCTGGCAGCTTTTGTCTGGGAGCTATCCTTGGATATAAAGAATTTTGGAGGCAGATTCTCAGGTTTGGCCATGGATGCCTGGACATAAAAGATGTTTTTTCTAATGGGAATAAAAGCACAGGTCCCCTGGTGTTTTGAAGGCAGATGAGAGTTGGCCCCCAAGAAGGTGAGGCCAAGGCCAGCTAGAGTTTTCTGTCCTGGCAGGTTTCATACAGGAATAGTCTTTGGATATAATCAGATCTGGAGGAGGAATCCCAATTTCGGCCATGAACCCCTGGAGGAGAAGGACAGTTCGTTCCCACAGGAAGGAAAGCACAGAACTCCAGGGTTTCAGGGGCTGATAAGAAGTGACTCTCAAGATGCCAAGGTCATCTGGACCAGTCAGGCAGCCCCCAGGAAGCCCAGCCAGCCAGACCTGTTCCATGTTCTTGGATCCTTGGGGCCCTGCAGCATCACAATGGCCCCTTGGTTCCATGAGGCTCTGTAGGATCACAACAGATCTTTGTTTCCATGAGGCCCAGTGATATAACAATGGTCTCCTTGGGTCCACAGTGGCACAGTGGCCCCTTGCTTCCATGAGGCCTTGCAGTGTCAAAATGGTTTCCTTGTTTCCATGGGACTGAGAATGCCACAATGGCCCTTTGGTTCCATGAGGTCATAGCGTCTCAAAATGGCCCCTTGGTTCTATTGGGTTCCTCAGGGTCACAATGGCCCATTGGTTCCATGGGGACCCACAGTGTCACAGTGGCCCCTTGCTCCCATGAGACCTTGCAGTGTCACAGTGGTTGCCTTGGTTATACAAGGCCCTGCAGTGTCACAATGGCCCCTAGGTTCCAGTGGGTCCTGAAGTGTCATAATGGTCTCCATGGTTCAATGGTGCCACACAGTGTGACAACTGCCCCTTGACCTGCCAAGACTCCATAGTGTCACAATGATTCCTTGCTTCCATGAGGCCTTGTAGTGTCAAATTTGCCCCTTGGTTCAGTGAAGCCTTTGGTGTCACAATAGTCTCCATGATTCCATAAGGCCTTGCGGTGTCACAACGGACCATATGTTTCACTGAGCCCCACTGTGTCATTGTAGTCCCCTTGGCTCCACAAGGCTCTGAAGTGTCTCAATGGCCCTTTGGTTCCATGAGGCCCCAGAGTGTCACAATGGTATCCTTGCTTCCTTGGACCCTTCATCCCATGGAGACCCCCAGGGTTCACTGTAGTCCCATTGGTTCCATGAGGCCCTGCCACGCTGTTATGGCCCCTTGGTTCCAGTGGGTCCCAAAGTATCAGAATAGTGTCCATTGAGGCCCTGCAATGTCACTGTGCTCCCCTTGGTTCCCCAGGCCCCCACAGTGTAACAATGAACTCTTGGTTCCATGAGGTTCGTCAGTCACAATGGTCTCCTTGAATCTGCAGTGTCACAGTGGCCCCTTGGGTCAATGTGGCCACGCTGTGTCACAATGGCTCATGATTCCATGAGGCCACAGAGTTAAACAAGGGACCCTTGGTTCCATAAGGACTTGCTGTGTCACAATGGATTTCTGGTTCCATGAGCTTTCACACAGCCAACAGCATCTCCTTGGTTCTGCAGTGTCACAATGGACCCATGATTCCGCAAGGCCTTGATGAGTCAGAATGGCCCTTTGGTTCCAAGAGGTTTCTCAGGGTCACAATGGTGTCCTTAGATCGGCAGTATCACAATGTGGTGTATCACAATTGGTTCAATGTAGCCCCAATGTGCCAAAATGGATTTTGGTTCCATGGGGTTCTGCAGAGTCACAATGGACCCTTTGTTCCATTGGTTTGCACAGTCCCACAGCTGACTCCTTGTTCTGTAAGGCCTTGCCAGCACCAAGTCTCTAAAATATCAGAATAAGGCTCCTTAACACTAATTTCCTATTTAAGAGGGTATCATTTATTCAGGCCTGAGGTCTAGTGAGGGATAGCCCCAATCTTATGTGGACATGTAATTCTACCAGCGTTGCTAAATGTGTATCACAATTTACCCATTACCATAAAACCCACCCCAAGTTCCCAGTTTCAGTCCTTCTTTTTTCTGCCACTACATTCTTGAGCCAGATGTCTTCTTGTCTTCCAGCCATCCTTGCTGGGAAAGCAGCCCCTGCATGGCTTGTTCCTGTGCTGAAAGTTCACAGGCACAGTAAAAATGGAATTAACCCTTTTGGTATTAAGCCCAAAGCTTTGTGTGGGCAGGCAGAGGCAGGCAGGAGGCAGAGCTGTCAGCAAAGGAAGGGCCCAGCCAGGTGGGGCAGCCGGGGGATGCCAACAGCCTGCAGGGACAGAGGCGCAGGGCAGGGACACCGTAGGACAGCCTGGGCTGCACAGGGCACAGGGATGGGCAGCAGCTGCAAGACAGCCCTGCCAGAGCCAACTTGGGCAGCACTTTGGCCATGGCAGACACAAAGAGCACCAAAGCCCCAGAGGGTCATTAAAGTCCTTGTGCTGTGTCTGTGCTGCTGAGCTGGGCCGGGCTCCTGGCCCAGAGGCAGCTCCTGGCAAGGGCAGCAGAGCTGCAGAGAGACAGCTCTGGCCAGGAGCAGCTCCTGTGCACAGCCCAGCAGGGCTGGGGCACTGCCAGGGCCCCTCAGGGACACCAGCAGGGCACAGACAGAGCTCCCAGGGGCTCAGCACTGGCAGGGGCTGTGGCATGTCCCAGAGGGGGCTGTGTCCCAGCAGCTCCTCTGTGGCTGTGTCATGGAGGCACAGAGCAGCTGTGATGTCATCAAGGGGCAGTGTGACAGCACAGAGTGGGCTGTGTGAGGTCACAGATTGGGCAATGACATCACAGAGTTCCTTGTGTGAGGTCATTGAGCAGCTACAGGATCATAGAGGGAACTGTGTAACATCACAGAGCAGGCTGTGACACCATGGCATGGCTGTGTGACATCATAGAGGGGGCTGAGAGCTCAAAGTGTGTGCTGTGACATTACAGAGTGGCAGTATGACATCACGGAGAGGGTTTTGTGGCATCACTGAGGGGGTTGTGACATCACAGAGCTGGCTGTGACATCATAGAGCAGGGAGTGAGGCCACAGAGCAGATCCTGCCGTCATAGAGAGTGGCTCGGTGACATCAGAGAGTGTGTTGTGACAACACTGGGTGGCTGTGTAACATCATGGAGCAGGCTGTGACATCACAGAACAGACTGACATCACAGGGTGACTTTCTGAGATCACAGAGTCTTCTGAGCCATCACATTGCAGCTGCATTACATTCCAGGGTGACATCACAGAGATGGCTCTGTGACACCAGAGGGGCTGTGTGACATCGCAAAAGAGGTGGGTGACATCACAGGGGTTGTGTGACATCACAGGGGCTGTGTGACATCACAGGGGCTGTGTGAGGTCACTGGGGAGGTCACTCTGCCCCGGCCCCCCTCACAGTTCCCCCCAGAGCAGTCCAACCCTGCTCGTGCACAGCGGGGTCCCCTGTCCCCCCGGGTCCCTCCGCCCCCGGCGCCGCAGCCTCCCCCGGAGGATGTTCCACGAGATCGACCCCAGAGCCTGACACGGGGACGGGGGCCTGGGCCCTGGGGGTGGCACAGGGGGACAGGGACCCCCCGGCAGCGTCCCCGTGTCCCCCAGGGCCAGAGCCTGGGCCAGGACTCCTTCACCCTGGTACCAACGAGGCCTTGAGAGCGCTGAAAAAATCCCCAGCAAGGGATCAGCAAAAATCAGATTGAATATTAAGGGACAGCAGCACAAAGTTCCTTGGCAAGAGTCACTCTGCTCCTGACTGGACACTTCAGGCACACCAAGGAAAGGAAACAGCAAAACCAAACCAAATCCAGGCAATCAAACCAGAAATGAACTGAGAACTGTCCCTGTGTGAGTGTATGAGACACAAGGAGAGTGAGGGCAAGGATAAAAGGAATACGGCTAAAAAGCTTAACAGGCCTCACACTTAACAGGACTTAACTCAGACCTTAACCTTAACTGTTCCCTTCAACTTCACAATTTAGCAAACGAACAGCACTTAACAGTACTTAACCTAACTCACAACCTATGACTTAATGATTTAATGGTGGAAAAAAAATGAAACAATATTCAACTTAGATTATAACTTATATTAAACTTTACTTAGCAAAAAAAGCTTTTAACACCATTTAACTTATTCCTCGTGATGTAACCTCACTTAGAGGCCTCACTGATTCAGCTTTCCAAGGCACTCAAACACCTCAGAGAGCAGCATTTCTGCCACATTTCCCAAACACAGGCACTCCTGTGTGCACACAGACACAAAGAGTCAGTGCAAGGCACCTGGGAGAAATTCCCCTGAGGGCAGGAAATGCTCCCTGAGGATCCTTTGGCATCTCCCCAGTGGGTGAAGGGTTGAGCCTGGAGGAATGGGGGGATCGGCCCAGGCTCCGTCGTTGTTGGGGATCCCCGAGTGCAGCAAACGGGAGAGTTCCCGGCTGGGAGAGGCCCCACTCAGAGGGAGTGGCTGGCCCAGGAGAGCTCCAAGGGCTCCTTTTGGAGCGCTGTTTGCAGGGCCCCAAGAGAGGGGCTTCAGTGCCAGCAATGGCTCATCCTGGCCACACTTGGCATCCACAGCTTTCTTTGGCAGTGTGAGAACAGGGATGTTGTGCCACTGAGGGAACAAAACCAGTTCCCAGGGCTGCTCCTGCAGAAAGCAGGAGCTGGTTGGGCAGCAGCAGTGCCTGGAGCAGACAGTGTTTGTGATGAGCTGCAGAGGAGCTGAGCCCAGGGGCTGTTGGCCAAGGCCGAGCCCCAAGGAGCATTTCTCAGCTGGCAGGGCGGGCTGAGAAGGGGAGGGGGGAATGCAGCAGCACAGGGCCCATGGAACCAAGGGACCATTGTGACACTGTGGGGCCCTGAGAGACCAAGGGACCATTGTGACACTGTGGAGACCTCATGGAACCAGTGAGACAATTGAGACACTGGGTGCCCCCGCAGAACCAAGAGGACAATTGTGATACTGTGGGGCCTCGTGAAACCAAGTGGCCTTTGTGACACCGTAGGGCTGCATGGAACCAAAGGTCCATTGTGACACTGCAAGGCCCCATGGAATTGTTGGGACCATTGTAACACTGCAGGGCCTTCTGGAACCTAGGGGCCATTGTGACACTGTGGGACCCCATGGAAACAAGTCACCATTAGGGCACTGTGGGGCCTCATGGATCCAAGGCATCATTGTGACACTATGGGGTCCCAAAAAACCAATGGAACACTGAACAGGTCTGGCTTGTTTGGCCCCCCAGGGGCCACCTGACTGGTCCAGCTGACCTTGGCATGTTGAGGGTCTCTTGTCATCTGCTGCTGAAACACTGGGGCTCTGTATAGTAGAGGTTGCCTTTGAGTCCTAGCAAAATAGAAGTATTGTACTTGAATATCTGTATAGAGGCTTTGCCCCGGTAGGTCCCGGTTGTCCTTGATGGGCTGCAGCTGCGATGTCCTTCATTGGGCCGCAGCTATGGCTAATGAAGTTAACTGGGATAAAAGGGGTGGGTTAGCCAGTTAGGGAGGGCCTTGAAGGAGCCCTGAACTAAGAAAGAGCAACATGCAGAAAAAAGGAGCCTGTGCTGTGAAGATCTGCAGCTGTGAGAACACACCAAGGAGGTATGGGACTTTAGAAATCTGATAACAACTGTATGTGACTCTAGAAATAGAACAACAACAGCTCTGTACTTTCCTTCCTATGGAAAAGAACTGTCCTTCTTCTCCCAGCACCCATGACCAGAATTGGGATTTCACCTCCAAATTTCCTTATATCCAGGGATTGTTCCAATAGGAATATTGCCAGAACAAGTCTGGCTGGCAATGGTTTCACAAGGGTCACCTCTCATGTGTCCCCAAAACACTGGGGAAGACTCCATGCTCTCCTTCCTATGGGAAAGAACTGTCCTGCTTCTCCAGGAACCCATGACCAAGATGGGGATTCCACCTCCAAAATTCCCTATATCCAAAGACTGCTCCCAGATACAATCTCCCATTCCTGACAAGTCTGGATAGCCTTGGCCTGGTGAGGCTCTCACCTGCCTTCCAAACACTGAGGCTCTGGGCTTTCCTTCCTATGGAAAGGAACTGTCCTTCTCGGCCAGATGCCCATGGCCAGAATTGGGGTTCAACCTCCAACATTCCCTGTTGTGACAGACTGGAGGAGATTGCTGGCTGGAAACATTTCATGTGTGTGGGGGAGGAAGTGGAAGGTCCAGCCCTGCCCTGCCCTGGAACCCCAATCCCCCCAGAGCCTCTATCCCAGCCCAGCAGTGGCTGCCAGTCCCTGGCACAGCACAGGCAATGCTCCACAGCCACCTCTGCAGCCCCCAGCCCAGCTCCTGAGGGACCAAATGAGCCCAAGCCCCACCTGGGGGAAGGGCCCAGGGAGACCAAGGTGTACTGAAGGCTGACCACAAGGCAAGCACACATCTTGACCCTGGATCCTCTTGGAATTTCCATCAGAACAGTGCTGGAATCCAGGAGTTGGTAGCTGTGTGTCTGTGCTTCTCTGTATCTTTTTTGTCTTTTATCTCTTTCTGTGTCTTCTTCTGTTTCTGTGCTCCTGCAAATTTTGATTAACATTCTATTGAACAGGCTTAGAGTTTGTGAAGTTGAATGGACCTAGTCAATGCTTTGAGAAGTGTTTTTTGTTGACTGGGTATCTGTCGTAGTTTGACATGAGAAGAATTTTAAAAAGTAATACAAAACTTTTTGTGTAACTGACAATCTGTTAAACCACTAAGATACTGAACACGCCTCTGTGAAACACAAATGTTACAGATGAAAAAACCCAGGAACCTCCTCTTTCTTTCCAGTCAACAAAGAAGCAGCGGGTCCCAGCCCCCATCTCAACCAAACCAAACCAAACCAAACCAAACCAAACCAAACCAAGCAACCCTGCCATGGGCTCAGCCCCTCCCCAGGCTTCCCCCCCACCCCTGCATCGGCCCCATTCTGACCAAACCAAACCCCAACAACTCCCAAACAGGAAAACAAAAGAGGCTACAAAACCCCAACCAGAACAAAGCCAGCCACAGCTATTAAAATCTCACCATCAAGTCCCCTCCCCCCAACACAACTAAAACCAAAACCCCTACAATCTACAACCCACACAAAATAACCCTACAACTAAAACACAAAAAACCCTAAAACCAACCATAAAACCAATCCTAACACAACCCAACCACAACTTCCACCACACGTTGCCAGCAGGTCAGGTGTTTACTCTTTCAATACTTCAATCCTCCCATGAGTAAAAGAAAAAAAACAAAATACAAGCTTGTAAGAAACCAATATAAAACCATCAAAGTAAGTAAAGAAGAGATTAAATCCTAAAAAAAATAAGAATAAAAAATACTTTACTCTTAAAACTAAAATCCTCTTGTAAACTATAAAGAAAAAACTCTTTTTCTTTATAACACAAAATAATATTTTTAAAAATTCAAATTATTATCAAAGAAAAACCTCCATACTAAAATAAACAAATGTTAAAAATACTTTAATTTCATAAAATGCTTAAACAGGGAAAAAAAAAGTAATCCAGTATCTCCAAGAGAAGATCTCTATTCCCAGACATAAAGATAATTTTAAAAGTAAATAATAAAAACTTATACCTTTAAATAAGTCATCTTTAAAACAATACCTCATAAGTCAACATGGCCCAACAGCAAGCTGTGAAAAAGCTTGTAGCAATAAAAACAACTTCACAAGAACAAAGTTCCCAGACAGGTGTTATCCATGGCAAAATTAAGAGCCACAAAAAAGTATATTTTTTCCTCTTGTAAAATATCTCCACAACCTTAACAAGAAAAACTTCTCTCCCTAAGTAAACTAAAGAAAAACAATTCTATAAATAGTAAACTAACTAGAAATTTTAAGTTTACTTTCTTTACATTGTCAGTAA
Organism: Agelaius phoeniceus; assembly: GCF_051311805.1. NCBI lineage: Eukaryota > Metazoa > Chordata > Aves > Passeriformes > Icteridae > Agelaius > Agelaius phoeniceus. Next base: position 1,261,246 of record NW_027509866.1, read on the forward strand.
AAAGAAAAAGTTGTAAAGAAAAAAAAGTGTTCTAAATAAATTATTTAATTCCTACTACATTTTTTCTTTATAAATTTATTTTAAATAAAATTTTCTATATACCCTTTTAAAATCTTAGGCCTACTTTACTATTCTTATATTACAATCTCACAATAAAATAAATAGATAAATAATTACTGATGCTAAAACCCCCCATATTCATCAATCCATTAATTAAGAAATCTCAATAATAGAAAAATCTTAAATTGACAAACCAAAACCACTACAATGTCATAATAAATCTTTTGCCAAAGTTTCTCTGATTTTCTGAACTTCCCAGGGAAGGCTGTTTGGTTGCTTTGAGCTCCTAGAATCTCTTGTACTGGTATTTATCCAGTGCACCTAACTCAGAGGACACAAACAATTGTAATTCCTTTTAAATGTCTCCTTGAGAGAATTATTTTAGGGATGGGAGTCAGGGCTTGTGTGTGCAGCTTGGCCCAGCCCAGGCAGGGCTTTCCCAGCCACATTCCACACTCCATTGCCCAGCTGGAGCCGCTGGTGCCTCTGAGTTGTGCTGCCCCAGCCCCAGGGACACTCTCCTTGTCTGCCCATTCCCCCACGCTCTCTGGGCAGGGATGGCCTCACTGGGGGCTGCTGACATCCTCAGCAACTTGGAGGCTGCTGCTGAATTTCCCTGCTCCAGAGGCTTGTTCAGCCTTCAGCTCTTCAGTGCAGGAATTCAGTGTCCCAGGGCTCATTAACATTCAGAACACCTGAACAAGCCAAGCCTCTGGGAATAATTAGATTTAATTTTCAAATCCTTTGTGGTTAAGTAGAACTCAGTAGTGTATTCAAAGTGAATATATGATATTTAAAAAGACAGTGAGAAAACATTTTTTAGGTCCGGTTAAGGATTTTTTCCTGTTTATAAATTGATATGTGCGACCTCCAATTGACACTGAATCCAGGTACCTCCTCATGCATTTTGAATGGATATGCAAATCAAGACCCTTCATGGCTGACAATCAATCAGACTCTGTCCCTACCCCCACCCCACCATTTCCCCCATCCAAGCCCTGGCACTCAGAGCAGCCTTGTGCAAATCTGAGCTCCCTCCAGCCCAGGCTGCACCTGCAGCTTTCAGCTCCTTGGCTCCAACTCCCACCAGCTTTCCTTGCAGAAGGAGCTGCCCGAGACACAGAGGGATGTTCATTTCTTGTCAGCCAACAAAGCCAAGAGAAGGCACAGCTCCATCCAATGCCAAAGTCATTCCTCTGCTGGATATTAAATCCACTTTGCACAGCAGACAGTCTCAGAGCAATGGAAAACACCTTCTGTGCCCAGCACAGATCCCAAGGTCCCCCCAAACCCTCCCTGCCCCGATTCTGCCCAGATTTGCTCTTTGCACACACGAGTCACAGGCTGAAGTCAGGAGCTCCCTCCATGCCCAGAGGGAGGAAAAGAGAGAAAGGGGATGAAGAGCTCTCCTGTGCAGAGCCAAGGTCCAAGTGCAGCCCCTGCAGTGGGAGCCACAACTCATCAGGATTGTGTCCTTTGGGCTCAGGGCCTGGTGACACTCAGAGGCACAGAAAGGTTTCTTGCCAACAAACACATGTTGAACATTTGAACAGTTTAATAACCATCACAGCTCTTCTCTCAGCTCCCTGGAATGCCCCAGCAGCATATGACATGTCTACCATCCCCCACGGCTTTCTGAACAGGAATAGTTTTTAAGCAAAAACATAAGAAATGGAAATTCTGTGATAGGTATAACCACAGGGAGATACTCAATTCATATTTTTTTTAACTTGAAAGATTTGGCCACTCCCTGAAGTTCCAAGCATGAAACCAGTCAGTTGAGAGGCGCTCAAATGACCAGAGAGCATCTGGAGGAGGAAATCTGAGAGCAGCAGGAAGGACATAGATGCAGCTGGTCCAGTGAAGAGATGTCCTTAGACACGGCCATTTAAATAGGAGAGCTGGAAACACCTCAAGGAAGTGGGGTCATGAAATATTAGACTGAATGTCAGTGGCAAAAGTAGAGGGGAAGATCTGTATTTCTTCCCTTGCCATTAGTAGAAGGATCCAGTAGATCCAGGAAATTCCTGTTCCTGGTGGGAAAACGTTGCCATTTCTTAAAAGTACTCAAATGACCCAGATAATAAAGATTTGCTTGTATATTATGAAACTAACAGGAATTAAAACCTGTGCCCATTTCCAGGCAGACATGAGTTGTGTGCCCATGAACAGGCAGTGCCACTTGTGCCCTGAGGGACTGACCTGGGATTGGATCTTCCGAGAGCACCTGAGGGAGAGCAGAGCACCTTGCAAGCTGCAGGTCCCTGACAGCCCCACAGGGCTCCTGTCCCATCAACATCTGCTCTGCTCCAGTCTGAAACAGGGCCCAGCATGGTGCTGGGATCATCAGAGAGCTGAGGTGTGTGCTGGAATTCAATGGCCTCCCCATCCCGCAGCAGCCCTGCATATCCCTGCTGCAGCCTTGGTCTCCAGCACAGCCATGGAGGCTCTTTGGGCTCTGGAGTGTTGGTGCAGCCCCCAAGGGCAGCTGAGCTCTGCCTTTGGCACAGTCAGGGCTGGCCAGCGCAGGCCATGCTCAGCAATTGCTTGTGTGTGCCTGGCCTTGCTGTCAGCCCCGGCAGCGGCTGCGTGGCCCCTTTGTGGCCCTGTGCTGGCCCAGCCATGGTGGCCCAGCCCCTGTGCAGGCCCAGCCCAGGCCAGGAGCATTGCGGCTGGGAACGGCCCCTGTGCCGTGGTGCCCACAGCAGCCTTGGGGCTCTGTGCCCCATGGCCTCCCTGCTGGGCAGCCTCTGCCAGCTCCTGCAGAGCCCATGGCACCTGTGGGGCTGCACAGACAGCCCTGCCCCGGGCTCTGCCGGCCTCTGGGCCAGCAGAGAGGCAGCCAGGGCTGGCCATGGCCGGGAACAGGCCCTGCGCCCCGCAGGAGGATGGAGCTGGGCCACAGCCAAACTCAGCCCAGGCCAAAGCTGGGCTCAGCAGCCAGGGCTGCCAACGCATGGGCACAGAGGCTGGCGCTGACAAATGTCCTGGGCCCCCTCCCTGCTCTGTCCATGCCACCAAGGGCACAGAGCAGCCTCCTCTCTGGGCCACTTGCCTGTTTGCAATGCCTTGCACAGGCGCTGGCCCTGCCCCACAAGGCCTGGCCTGAGTCCTGCCCCTGCACGCTCAGCCAGGCTGAGATGGACACTGATGGTTTCTGGGCCAGGCTCTCGGAGCCCAGCCCAGCTCCCTGCAAGCTCTGCCAGCTGCCCTGAGCTCTGGGCAGCACCAAGGGCCTCTCTGAGCCCAGCCCAGCCCAGCCGGCTCTGGCCCCACAGCTCTGCTCACGCCAGGCTGCTCTGGGCTCTGGCCCCATGGCCTCAGCCCCTGCCAAGGCCACAGCAGCAGCTGCAGCTGCCACAGGACTCAGCCCCAGCCATGGGGGAAGGTGTTTGGCCAAGGCCAAAGGAGGCTCCCTGGCTGCCCTGCTCCCTTCAGGCTGAGGTGCTGAGAGCTCTGCAGCCCCTGCTGCCATCCCATCTGCCCAGGGCAGCACAAGAGCCCCGGCCTTGGGGCCCTCAAGAACTGCTCCTGCTCCAGGCCCAGGGCCCATGCCAGAGCTGGGGCAGCCACAAAGCTGTGCCCATTTCTGTTCATTGCTGCTCTCATGGGGATGGATCTGCAGCCACTTGGAGGTTGCTGATGAGTTTTACTACATCAGATTCCTCTTCGTTCTTGAATTCTTCAGTTCGGAATTCAGTGAGGAAAGCTCATAAACATTTGTGCAAAAACTCCAGAAAAACAAAAGCCACAGGGAATATTCTACATATTTATTTATACAGTGAATAATTAGACAGATTTTAGAGGTGTATTCTAAGTGAATACACTGTATTGAAAACAATGCAGAAAGAAGTGTTTTGTCATGTTAAGTTTTCTTTTCCTGTTTAGGGTTTGGTATAATCAATGTCCAATTGATATTGACCCCCAGCACCTTCTAATCCAGTCTGAACAGATATGATAATCAAGACCCCTCCTGGCTGATAATCAATAACACTTTGTCCCCACTCCCTCCCCACCATTTCCCTCATCCAGCCCCTGGAATTCCAATGGATCAGGAATGGTGTGGCCAGCAGGGGCAGGGCTGTGATTCTTTCCCTGTGCTTGGCATTGGTTCTGCAGCACCTCATGTGCTGTTTCCAGTTCTGGGCCCCCCAATTTAGGAACAACATGGAGGGGCTGGAGCGTGTCCAGAGAAGGGAAATAAGGCTGCTCAGGGGTCTGAAGTACAAGTCCAGTGAGTAGCAGCTAAGGGAGCTGGGGTTGTTTATCCTGGAGAAGAGGAGGCTCAGGGGAGACATCATCACTCTCTACAACTCCCTGACAGGAGGGTGCAGCCAGGTGGGGGTCGGGCTCTTTTCCCAGGGAACAGGGACAGGACAAGAGGACACAGCCTTCAGCTGCACCAGGGGATGCTTAGGCTGGACATTAGAAGATATTCTCCACACAAAGGGTGATTGGGCATTGGAATGGGCTGCCCAGGGAGTTGGGTGAGTCAGCAGCTGTGGTGGTGTTTAAGGAAAGACTGGATGTGGCACTGAGTGCCATGGTCTGGGTGACAAGGTGGTGTTGGGTCCCAGGTTGGACTTGATGCTCTCCAAGGTCTTTTCCAGCCTGGCTGATTCTCTGATGTTTGTGACACTGCAGGGCCCTGGGGAAGCAAGGGGCCATTGTGACACTGCGGGGCCTGGTGGCACTAAGAGGACCATGGTGACACTGTGTACGACATGGCAGCACAGAGCCAAGGCGCCATGGTGAAACTGTGGGGCTGAATGGAAGCAAGGAGTCCATGGTGACAGTCTGGGTCCTGCTGGAACCACAGAGGCCACTGTGACCCTGCAGGACCTTGTGGAACCATGCAGAGCATTGTGACAGAGCAGGACCTGGTGTCACAATGGGGCCATTGTGACACTGCAGAGCCCCATGGAACCAAGGGGCCAGGGCTGCTCCTCAGGGACTCCTGGAATGAAGGAAACATGTTTGACACCATGGTGGCCCTTGGGACCAAGAGGCCATTGTGACACTGTGGAACCAAGGAGAGCATTGCTGCACTGCCAGACCTCATGGAACCAAGGATGCATTGTGACACTGCAGGTCCTAAGGATCCATGGGACTTGCTGACACCAAGGGGTCCCATGGAAACAAAGGGACATTGTGACACTGGGAGGCCTCATGGAATCATGGACACTATTGTGACACACTGGGGACACATGGAACCATGGTGACATCAAGTTGTCTGGGAGTCTGGATTTGCTGGAGGTTAGGAGGGCTCTGAACAGGGCCCTGGACAGGCTGGATCCAGGGCCCAAATCCAACAAGGTGAGGTTTAACAAGTTCAAGTGCTGGGTCCTGCACTTTGGCCACAACAACCCCTGAAGCACTACAGGCTGGGGACAGAGTGGCTGGAGAGCAGCCAGGCAGAAAGGGACCTGCAGGGACTGATGGACAGCAGGCTGGACATGAGGCAGCAGTGTGCCCAGGTGGCCAAGAAGGCCAATGGCTCCTGGCCTGGATCAGGAATGGTGTGGCCAGCAGGAGCAGGGCAGGGATTCTTCCCCTGTGCTCGGCACTGGTTGGGCAGCACCTTGAGTGCTGTGTCCAGTTCTGGGCCTCCCAATTTAGGAAGGACATGGAGGGGCCAGAGCGTGTCCAGAGAAGGGAAAAAAGGCTGGGAAGGGGTGTGGAACAAAGTCCTGTGAGGAGTGGCTGAGGGAGCTGGGGTTGTTTATCCTGGAGAAGAGGAGGCTCAGGGGACAAAAGGCAGTGTTAGGGCACAGGTTGGACTTGATGATCTCCAAGGTCTTTTCCAGCCTTGCTGGTGCTGGGATTCTCTGAAACCACCCTTGGAGCAGTTGCAGAATGAGCCCTGGGCCTCCTCTTCAGAAGGAGGGAACAGGGGTGGGCAATAGAAGAAATTTGTATCAGGAAAGAGTAAATAAAGCAAAGGTGAAGCCAAGGAAATGCTCAGGGCAGTTTGTGGGTGGCTGCCAGGCAGCCCTGGCTCTGAGCAACAGCGTCTGCAGTGGCACAGGAAACTCCCAGCTGATGGGAACAAACTTTCTGGCTGAGTGCAGAGGCCAGGACAAAGCTGAGTGGTTTCCCTGGTGTCCCGCAGGCCTTGCTGGCCCCAGGGGCTGATGGCATTTGTGCTCCCTCAGGTTCATGTCCCCACAGCAACAGCATGGGGGTGCTGGCCCTGCTGTGTGCAATGCAAACAGGGGCTGCTGAGGCAGTGCTGCCGTGTCTGTGCCTGCAAGGATGGGGCACCTGTGTGAGCTGGGGGAGAGGCCAGGGCTGCAGAGGGGGGATGTTGTTGGCAGCTGCATGAGGAGGCTCTGGGACGCTGCCCTGGGCTGTGCAGCGCACTGGGCATGGATCAGCCCCTGCTCTGCTGCTCCTTCCCGTCTGGCCCAGGGCCCTTGCAGAGCCCCAGCCATGCTGTTTGCCCCCAGCCTGCCCACGGCCAGCCTGGGGCTGCTGACGGGGGTTTCTGTGCTGAGCATTGGCCTGGCCGTGTTCTTGAGAGAGCCTGGGCAAGGAGCCTGGAGCCCCCAGGGCCTGGCCTGAGGCGTCAGCGCTGCCCCAGCCGTGCCCATGGCCTGTCCCTGCTGCAGCCCCGGCACTGCCACCCCCAGGGCTGTGCCCGGCCCCGAGAGCACTCAGGCCCTGCAGCAACACCAGGGCCACCAGGGCAGCGGGGCAGGGCCACGGCAGCAGCACTGGCAACACCAAGTGCTGCTGCTGCTGCTGCTGCTGGGCACAGCTGCTGGGCCAGCACTGATCTGCCCCAGCTCTGCACACAGACATTGCTGCTGCAGCTCCAGAGAAGGCAACAAAAGGGCATCTCTGCAGAAAACTCTGCTGGGACATCCTTTAGTTCCTTTAAAGCCACCAAGAGCGCAGCCCCTCATTGACACAGTCTGTGGGCACAGGGAAGGTGGAGAGAAACAAAATGAGAAATTGCACAAGGAATGGCTTTTCTTCTTTGACAATATGAAAAAAGAAAAACAAAGGAAAAGTGAAAGAAAAAACAAAGGAAATGAAACCACGGAGAAAAATTAAAGATGAGTTTTATTACAAGTGATTTGTAAACACTGGCCAGCAGTTTAATGACCCTGAAAGCATCCAGTCATCAGTCTCCACACTGCTGCCTTGAGCTCCTGGTTCCTCAGGCTGTAGATGAGGGGGTTCAGGGCTGGAGGCACCACCGAGTACAGAACTGACAGGGACAGATCCAGGGATGGGGAGGACAGGGAAGGGGGCTTCAGGTGGGTAAATATGCTAGTACTGACTAAGAGAGAGACCACAGCCAGGTGAGGGAGGCAGGTGGAAAAGGCTTTGTGCCGTCCCTGCTCAGAGGGGATCCTCAGCACAGCCCTGAAGATCTGCACATAGGAGAAAACAATGAACACAAAACAGCCAAAACCTAAAGAGGCACTGACAGCAATGAGCCCAAGTTCTCTGAGGTTGGACTGTGAGCAGGAGAGCTTGAGGATCTGTGGGATTTCACAGAAGAACTGTCCCAGGGCATTGCCATGGCACAGGGGCAGGGAAAATGTATTGGCTGTGTGCATGAGAGCATTGAGAAAGGCACTGGCCCAGGCAGCTGCTGCCATGTGGGCACAAGCTCTGCTGCCCAGGAGGGTCCCGTAGTGCAGGGGTTTGCAGATGGACACGTAGCGGTCATAGCACATGATGGTCAGGAGGAAATACTCTGCTGAGATGAAGAACAGGAAGAAAAAGAGCTGTGCAGCACATGCAGTGTAGGAGATGTTGCTGGTGTCCCAGAGGGAATTGTGCATGGCTTTGGGGACAGTGGTGCAGATGGAGCCCAGGTCAGCGAGGGCCAGGTTGAGCAGGAAGAAGAACATGGGCGTGTGCAGGTGGTGGCCGCAGGCTACGGCGCTGATGATGAGGCCGTTGCCCAGGAGGGCAGCCAGGGAGATGCCCAGCAAGAGGCAGAAGTGCAGGAGCTGCAGCTGCCGCGTGTCTGCCAATGCCAGTAGCAGGAAGTGCCTGATGGAGCTGCTGTTGGACATTTGCTGGGGCTGCACATGGGCACCTGTTCATGGAGAAAAGGACAGTGAAGTTTTGGAGGACATACCTGTAACCAAAATCAAAGCCATTTCCAATACACCCTCCCTCGGAAAATACACAGATACTCTTTTGTTTTTAGGAGTTCTGGGTTTTTTTAAAAACCTCCCCCATGTTTTTCCTGGTGTTCTCGGATATCAGAAAGCCTCAGAATTTCTGCTGCCCCCAGGGAAAACAGAGTGCATTCTGCGAGGCAAAGTGATGAGTGGAGAGTGAGGGGATATGGTCTGGTTCATTCTGACCTATTCAGAGGTCCTCAGGGTTTTACCTTGCTCAGGTGGAGGGTGATCACCTTCCCATGCTTCCCCAAAAATGTCATCAGGCACTGCTGAGAGCAGATGTTTCCACCACAGCACAGCTCCACATTTGTAGGCAAGGACTCACATTGCTCATTTCACCAACCCAGCAGCATTTTCAGTGTCACAACACCTCTGCCTTTGCCCATCAATCTCATAACTCAGAGATGCTCTAGGACAGGTTTGCGCCCTGGATTGGAGCTCCCAGCTTGGACTGAAATCTCAGGGAGACTTCCAAGTGTCCTTCTGATGGCGTTGGATTGGGGGAGATGCATCTCCTTCCCTGGCTGCACTGACAGCATTGCCCAGAGCCGGGCTCTGGGGACAGCGTCACCCTGAGCCAGCTGTGCCCCCTGCCAGAGCCCCCAGGGCCGGGCAGCTGCTCCCAGCCCTGTGCTCTGCAGAGGGAACTGGGCCCGGGGCTGCAGAGCTGCCCCACGGCTCTGCTGCAGCTCTGCCTGCACAGGAGGGGCTGCACGCCTTGGAGCCCTGGCCCTGAGGGCAGAGGCTTGGCTGGGGCACAGGAGGGAGGGGGCTTGTTCAGAGGGAGGGGCTGCACTGCAGGGGCTCCTGTGGGCATCTCTAAACTCTCCCTGCCACAGCATTGCTGGGCTTTGTTTTCTACCATTGCCTGATCTTCTCTCTGCTTCCTGCAGATTTCCCTCCTGCAGGTGTTTCCCTGTGCCTGATCTCTCCCTGCCAGCACTCACAGACCCCAAATCTCTGTGCACTCTCCTTGGCCCTACAGAACCCTGCCTGTTTGCAGGGCACTGGCTGGGGGCAGGTTCTGTTTGCAGCTTGGAGAAAGGACAGCTCAGACTGAGCCTGATGGCTCCAGCAAAGGTGATGCTGCTGCTGTCCATGGGCAGAGTGGCTGAAAGCACATTATGGGTCTTCTGTGAACCTACTGATCACTAAAAGTAACAGTTTGGATGTCTCAGGCACTTGACAAAATTAATAACTAATACTTCATACTACCTTTAATATTTAATCCTCCCTTTCTGACATCCTCCAATAGTAGGAAACTGAACACAAAGTCCTAGGAAATTTCCTCATTTTTATCAAAATCATTGTCTTGTAAATATTCTATGACTGATCAGAACCCCTCACCATGTCAGAGCTCCATGAGCATTTCACCTCCCCTGCACCAGAAATACCCAGAGTTGTACTCACAGGCTCTGCAGGCATTGGGATGTTCCAGCTGCAGGAGATGGCTCCAGGAGCTGCAGCTGCATTGTCCTGCAGCCAGAGGTTCCTGTGCCAAGGGCTGGCAGTGATTGTGCCCCAGGCACTTCTCAGCCCCTTCCCAGCCCTGACTGATTGAAGCTCTCTGTGCCTCTGGGCTGTGCCCGGGCTGGCTGCAGGCAGTGCCCCAGCCCTGCTGGGCTGGCACAAGAGCTGCTCATCCAGAGAAATGTGCTTTTGAAGCTCTTCTTGGTGAGCAGGAGCTGCCTCTGTGCCAGGAGCCCAGCCCAGCTCAGCAGCACAGACACAGCACAAGGACTTGAATCAGCCTCTGGGGCTTTGTGCTCAGGCCCTGAACATCAGTCCCTGAGAGGGAGCTGAAGAAACCTCTCCAGAACTCCAAGGCAGAATCCAACTCCAAAGTTTCTTGGACTTTTAATGGGTCCCAGAGAGGGACACGACTGAGCAAGTGTCCCCAGGCCCCAGGCAGAGCAGAGAACTGCAGGCAGTGATGACAGGTGGGGACAAAGAGAAGCCAAGTCTTGGTGCCCTGGGCCACAGCAGGGTCTGTGCCAGCAAGGGCTGGGAGGAGACACCTTGTGCTGAGGCCCTGGGGCCTCCTGGCACAGCCCCAGCCAGGCTGGGCACTGTCAGCCCCTTGTGCTGCCCTCAGCATCCCCCCCTAGCCCACATCCCAGTGGCCTCAAGGATCTGCTGCAAGGAGTACCTGGGGAGCCTTGCTCAGCAATGGCCCTGGGGGCTCCTTCATGCTCCCTGCAGGGACTGCAGGTTTTTCAAAGGACTTTGGCTTTGGCTTTTGCCTTGGAGTCTCTGAGAGGTTTCTGCAATCATGGCCTCCAATTATCTGCTGTAATTAGTCCCTGGAGAGGCTTTGTCAGTAACAACACTCAGTGGGGCTCATTAATACTTCAGGGTACTTGAGTTATTTGAAGGTACTTGGTGTTTCCCTTTTGATACAGACTCTGTGAGAGGTTTGTGCAATCCTGGCCCCAATTATCTGCTTTAATGAGTCCCTGGAGAGCTTTGTACTGACACTCAGTGGTGCTCAGTAATGCTTTGAGATACTCAAGGTTTTTAAGGTACTTTGGATTTTCCTTTCCACTCTGAATCTCTGAGAGTTTTTTTGTGCCATCCTGGCCTCCAATTGTCTCCACTTTGCTCTGCCAGTGGGCACACCCAAAAAGCATCTTTTAGGTCTATCACGCTAAACCACTGGTGTTCTGGGGGGATATTACTCAGTAGTGTATAGGGGTTAGGCACTACTGGGTAAGGATTCACTGTTCTTTTGTTCAGTTCTCTCAAATCCTGGACAAGCCTGTAAGTCCCATCTGACTTCTTTTCTGGTAATATGGGTGTATTATGGGGGAGACGTACATGGTTCTAAGGTCCTGTCCTCAAGTAGGTCCTGGATCAGCGGCTGTAGTTCTCGTCTCCCTTCCCGGGAGAGTGGATATTGCCGTACCCGAACTGGATGGTTCTCATTAACTATTTTTATTACTATAGGTTTCATGTTCAATTTACCTCGGTTTTTTGGTTTTGCCCACACCATCTCATGAATTTTCTCCTCATCTTCTTCCCTTAATTGGAGAAGCTTAACTATCATTTTCCCTTACTCTAGAAGCACTCCAATGTCAAACTGCACCTGTAAATCCTGTCCTAATAAATTTCACCCTGCATCTGGAACTAATAGAATGTCCCTCCTTCCTATTTTCTTTGTTCCCTCAAACTTTATTTGCTTTACAACTGAGGCTTTGAACCCTTTCCCTTTAGCACCTACTACTTGCACAGTATCTTGACTCTTTCTGCACCCCTTTGGGATTCTACAAACACAAGTTCTTTCAGTCCCTGTGCCTACTAAGAATTCAAATTCTTCCTCCTGGGGATCTATTTTTAAAGTTATCAAGGGCTCCTGATGGTATTCTGTCCCCAGGAGGTAGAGCCCCTGACACCCCTAGTCTTCCACTTCTCCTTTTTGCTCAGTCTCATAGACCCTCAGATCCTTTTCCTTCTGGGGGCAATTCTTTCTTATATGCCCACTCTCTTTACAGGAAAAGCAAACTGGTCCTGGGTTCCTTTGTTTCCTAAACTCTCATTTTTCTGTGGAGGCCCAGGGGCCTGCATCCTCCCTCCACCTATCTTCCCGCACTTGGAATCTCCCTCCCTTACCTGAGTTGTTCTTTGCATGCTGGTTTACTTCCCTAATGGCAGTTACCATTACCTTTGATTTTGCCCTGGCCTTCACTTCATCCCTTTTTACATACACCTTCTGTGCTTCCCTTAAAAGGTCTTCTAACCTCCTTTCTTGCCAACCATCTAACTTTTCTAACTTTCTCTGTATATCTGGCCAGATGTGAGTAAAAAAATTTGTCTTTAGTAAGATCTGTCCAGCCACCGTGTCAGGGTCAACCCCTGAATACTGCCTTATATATTTCCTCAACCTTTCTAAACACTATGTGGGGGTTTCTTTGCTCTTTTGCTGCTCATTGAAAGCCTCATCGGCATTTTGGTTAAGTGGAGCTGCTTCTTTGATGCCTCTTATAATCAATGTTCTATATTCCTCCATGTCTTGCCTCCCCCCAGTGCTGCTGTGGTCGCTGGTGGGGCGCACTATGGGCATTTTCAGATCCCTAGGAGGTCCTTGCACATGCTCCCTTTCCCATATTTGTATCCCAGCCGCTCGGATCATGTGTCTTTCTTCTGGTGTGAACAACATAATCATTAATGATTGCATTTCCTCCCATGTATAAATATTGGGCCCCAGAAACTGGTCTAACTGCTCTGTGGCGTCGTGTGTTTTAAAATGTTTATGTGAGTTCAGTTATGAACTTGTTTATCCCTTCTATAAGTTAGAAATATGGTTTGGCCCTCGGTTCCCCCCGTGTACTTCCCTCATAATGGTTTCTCCCTAAGTTGGTTACCCCTTGTTTTCCCGCCAATGGCTTTGTCCCTCAAGGTGACTGATCCCTTGATCCTTCCCTTTATGCCCTTATAAGTTTATTTCCTCCCTCCTGGTGCTGCCCACTTCCCCTGTCTATCATTGCAACCACCCCTCTTTATTTCGAGAACCTTCTGTGTCAATCATCCCTTACTCAATGTATGATTTGCCTCCAGAGGCTCTTCCCTCCCTTATGTAATCCTTATTGGTCCAGCTGTGTCCCACGCTCCTCCCCTGATCTCCGTTTATTGGTCACCTTGAGTCTCCTCCTGTCACGCTCATTCCCTTTATCAGTGCCTCCCTAAGCCGTCCTCCTCTGAAACCCATCACTGGTCGGGCCTGGGAAATAAAGCACCTTGGCATCCACACGAGTGTGCACTCTCTCCTTCCTTTATCTCGGGACTTGGTAGCCACGCTCTTGCCTGCGCCCCCCAGGCCGCAGACAGCACCACTACCCGAGGGTTTTCGAGGAGAACCTGGGGGTGGCAGATCTTGTGCTCTCCTCCGGCCACACACCGGGAGCAGCTGGCCGGCATTTGTCCAGCTCCCGTGGCCGCAGAGCAGGCTACAGGGAAAAAGCTTTTCCTGAGATCCAACCTGAGCCTGCCCCGACTCAGCTGCAGCCGCTCCCTCCACTCCTGTCCCTGGGCACCAGAGGGAAGAGGTTCCCACAGCCCCAGCCAGGGACCCGCTCCCAAGGCTGCTGCCATGGCCACCAGGGCTGCCACCAGCTGGGATGCTCGCTTTCCACGGGCCGGGCTTCAGGAATGGGATTCCCCAACTTCCTGCTCCCGCTAAAACCGCGCTGCCCTCGCTGCCCTCCTGTCTCCCATGGAAAGCACAAAAGGCAAAGATCCCGGGCTGTGAGAAGAATAATTTAATGGGAACAGCAACGAGATAAGGAAAAAAGGGAACAGAAACAATATTGATAACAGAAGGGATCAATAAAACTGTTTACAGGGAAAACTACAACATCAACTAATGGCTCTCCCCAGTTTCGTATTTCCCCTCCCTGGAAAGGACACCCTTCTCCTCAGGAAGAGAGAGAGAGAGAGTCCCTTTCCTGCCCCTGGCAATGTTCTCAGGTGGGAGTGAATGTAATGACAGGACCATTGCCAGACCCTCATGTTCTTCCATCCCAAATCATGTAATTGGCAGGGCCAGGAAAAGGTACAGGTGTCTTCCCAGCATGGATCAGAGGGAAAATGGATCTCCAGGGCTTTTCCCAATATAGATCCTCCAATGGGGAATGAAGCTGGAGCAGTGCACAAAGCTCCTCCTGCACTTGGGGCATTTGCAGGACTTCCCTTACTGGTGTCTCTGTTGGTGTTTGGTGAGGTCAGAGCTCTGGGTGAAGCTCTTCCCACACTGGGGACACTCGTAGGGCCTCTCCCCAGTGTGGATGCGCCGGTGCCTGATGAGGGTGAAGTTGCGCTTGAAGCCCTTCCCACAGTCAGGACAGCGGAAGGGCCTCTCATCAGTGTGAATGCGCTCATGCAGGCGGAGATTTGAGCTGGTCTGAAACCTCTTCCCACAGGTGGGACACTCGTAGGGTCTCTGCCCAGTGTGGATGCGCTGGTGCCTGATGAGGTGGGAGTTGCGCTTGAAGCCCTTACGACAGTCAGGGCAGCAGAAGGGCCTCTCCTCTGTGTGAATCTGCTGGTGCCTGGCGAGATCAGAGCTGGTGTGAAACCTCTTCTGACACTGGGGACACTCGTAGGGCCTCTCCCCAGTGTGGATGCGTTGGTGGATGATGAGGGCAGAGCTGCAGCTGAAGCCCTTCCCACACTCCCCACACTCGTAGGGCCATTCCCCAGTGTGGATCATCTGGTGGCTGATCAGGGTGCTGCTCTGCCTGAAGCTCTTCCCACACTCCAAGCACTTGTGGGCCTTCTCCCCATTGTGAAGCTGCTCATGGACCACCAGCTCTGAGCTCTGGCTGAAGCTCTGTCCACCTTCCTGGCTCAGGGTGGGTCTTTCCTCCTCAGAGCACTCTGGGCTGGGTTTGGAGCCCCTCCTCTTGTGGGATCTCTGGGGATTTTCCTCCACATTGGATTCCTGTGCCCTGGAGTCACGCAAAATGGCCTCTTCCATGAGGTCCTGCCCTGGGGATTTTTCCTCCCTGGTCTCCATCCTCAGCTTCTTTTCTGGGGGAGGAAGGACAAGGAGAGGATGGGATTTGCCTCCGTGCCACAGGGAAGGGGAAGGAGATCCCCCCAGTGCATCCCCAGCAGGACAGGGTTGGCAGCAGGGTTGTCCTGCAGCCGGGGGCTGTGCTGGGCTGGGAGATGGAGCAGGAGAGAGGGGGAAAGGGGCACTGACTTCCTCCTCACCTGCCTGAATGTCCCGGGGCTCCTTCCTTTTCCTTGCAGCCTCCTCCTCCATCTGGCAAAGGTTTGGGGATGTGAAATCCTGTTTTGGGAGGAAAGAAAGGGATGAGCACATTGAATTTTGTAGTGGTTTCAAGGCAAACCTGTGGAGGGTCTAGGCGATAATTACAATTTAATAAGAGAATGAAGATCAAGGCAATGATACAGAAACACTGCCCTAAACTGACAGAGTCAGGATATAACCTGACACCCTGCTGGTCAGGCTGGTATCAGCAGTCCCATTAAATGGTGGCTGCAGTCCTGTTGGAGAGATGAACGTGATTCTGTCCAAGCAGTGATCCTGTAGAAGGGTCTGGTCTTCCTCTGAAGGTCCAGTGGTGGTTCTGGAGCTCTTGTCCTCTGGGAATCCAGTAGGCAAGCTGCTCCTGGTGTTGCAAGGCTCACCTTATATGCAGGTAGGAATGCTTGGATCCTCCCCCTGGGCGGAGCATCCCACAATGGGAGGATGGAATTTGATCAGTCCTGCAGTGACACTCAATGGGCCATTCCCAGAAGATATCTCCCCTGGAGGGCGTTATCAGGGCTGAGTCATGGAAGAGATCAAGAACACTGCCCCACCTGTTTCTAGCAGTTGATGAAGATGGGGATTGAAAACATGGATTTGGTTCCATCTTACACTGCAGCCTGAAACAGTGGGGGAATCCCTGCTCAGGGGGTGAACACCACCCCCCTTACCCAAACTGGCTCAGGTGTAAAACCCCCACCCCGGGAAGGCCACACACACAGGGGACAATGTCACACTTGCCCTGCCCCAGGGGAGGTCTCTGTCCCTGTCACCCTGTGGCTGTCCCCCCTTTTCTCTTTCACAGGCTGGGAGGCTTTTTGAAATGTGAGAATAATTTTTCTCTTTGTCCCTGTCACCTTTGTGACAACTACACAGAGCTTTCCCTTCCTTTTCATAATCTGTGTTGGGCCAAATTTCCACATTTCTTCTTATCAGAATGTGCCAGCAGCTGAGCTGGAGCTTTCAGGCACCAATGAGACTTGGAATTGCCACAGAATTGTTTGTACTGTCAGTTTATTTAAGTTTGGGATTTGTTGCATTTCCATCACAAGTGACTTGTGGGAAGAGAAAATTCAAGGCATTTTATGTAGGGTAAAGTTTTTTTTTCTGACAAGAAACAGCTTTATTTTGTCCGGTGCCCAGGGGATGCTCAAGAGGTCTCTGTGCCTCTCGCCCTGGGGGATGCTTGGGAGGAGCTTGGGGGGGGTTGTCCCTGTCTCTGTAACCCCCGTCCATTCCCCAGGGGTGTCCCTGTCCCTCTCACCCCAGATTTTCCCCCCTCTCTTTCCTGTGGGATGATGAAGCCCAGCTGCCCTTTTCTTCTGGTGCCTCCTCCTCTCCTCGGCTGAGGATGTCAAACTCCCCAGGAGCAGGAAAATCTCCATTCCCTGTTTGCTTGTGGCTGCAGCCTGGAACATCTACCCAGAATGAAGGACTTTCTGACAGCCCTGCTGAATGACACTGGGAGGAGGTTTGTGAGAAGGGGAAGAAATTGTATTTTGATAGGAAATAAATATGCAAAATTATTTCTTTCTCTCATATTCCTTTTCAGTCTGTTCTGTTGTGTTTTCAGAGTGCCACCTTCTAAGCTGATTGTCTTTGTGTCCCCCTTTCTCTCCTGCCTCTCTTTGCCCGCTCTGTTTCTCTCTCAGTGTCTCCCTTGAACCAGGGCAGCTCCCACCAAAGACCCTGCCCTGATTTAATTCCCAGTCCAGGAGCTACAACAACCATGGGTGAAGTTATGAAGGCCAGCAGTGAAATGTCACTGTAAGATCTTGCTCCACTTGACCTTTGGCTCCTTCTTGAGAGCTTTGCCTTCCAGGGCAGGAACATCTTTTGCTGGCTGGGAACTGGAATTCCAGCCCCTGGCAGTGTGTGCCATGGATCCCAGAGGGGCATTCCCGAGGCTGCCAGGGTGCTGCTCCTGCCGTGCCTCCCAAGGAGCTGTGCAGGGCCAGGGGACAAGGTCCAGCAGCTCTGTGGGCTCCCAGAGCACACGGCAAAGGTGGCTTTGATGGACATTTCCCAGCACCTTCCCCGCTGGAAGCAGAGGGAGGGAGGAAATGGAAGCGAGTCCCAGACAAAATCTTGGAGGGATTGGGCTGGGAATGGACCCTGCCCGTGGGTTACGATTTCGCGAGGGAGAGACGCCTCTGCCCCAGGGAAGGTGCGAATGAGAGCGTGGGAACGCAACCTGTGGATCTGCTCGAACTTGGATTGAACTGAACAAGAAATGGGGAGGAGAGAGGGAGAGAAAGAAATCGGGAAGAGATCTCAGAGAGAGAAAGAAATAGGAAAGAGTTCTCAGAGGGGGAGAAAGAAAGAGGAAAAGGCTCCGGCCCGGACTCCGCAGCTCCCAGGGCCACCCGCAGGGCGCAGCGCCTTTCACAATTCCAGCCAATCAGAGGAGGCGCTGAACAATTTCCAGCCAACCAGAGCTTTTCTCGGCGATGACTCACCGGTTGCCAGGCGGACCCGCAGAGCCCAGCGGCCCCGGAGCGGAGTTTGGGGCTCGGGCCGGGGGCACGGATCCGCCCCGGGGGGGTCCCCGAGCCCCCTGCCCAGCCCTGGGGCCGATCGGGGGCTCCCCCACCCAGCAGCCGGGGCCGCGGGGCCGCGGGGCAGAGGGGTGGGAAAGGGGGGTCCGGGCTGGCAGCGGAGGAAATGCGGGAGGAAGAGGAGGGAGAGGAGAAGCAGGAGCGGGAGCGGGAGCGGGAGAATCCCGGCGCTCGCAGCGCCCGCACGCTGAGCCTGCAGCAGCCCCTGCCCCGGGAGCATCGCCCCCAGCCCCGAGCCGCAGGTGAGGGCGAGGCCGAGCTCGCCCCGGCTCCAGCCAGGGGTGTCCGGGAGGATTTTTTTGGAGCGTGTTGGGAGCCGGCAGATCCCGGACTCGAGCCCCGGGTATCTCCGGGCTCCCTAAGAGGAGCTTTTTCGGGGGCAGAGGAGCCGCGATCGCCCCTCGGGAGGGTCCCGGGGGGTCCACGTGGGGATGGCCCGGTACCGACGGGGCGGGACATTGGTTTTGGGGATCCCCGTGAGAGCCGGGGCTGTGGAACGGGGGACCCCCGGGGCGGGGAGAGGGGAAGGGGCGTTACCGGAGCTGGGGCACCCCCGGCAGCCCGGAGATGAGGCGGGGACGGGACCCCCTGACCCTGACAGGGGCGCGTCCTGGGGTGACTTCATGATGCTCGTGCCCCATCGGTCCGTTTAGCCCAGAAATGAGTTCTGCACCTTTAAGGCTGGTTCTGAGAGCCAAGGGGAGGAGGAAGAAGCTGCAGTTTGTTTTCAGACACTGCACTCACTCCTCCGCATTCCGGCTCCTGGATGGACAGAGGGCGGGACAGAGCTCTACTTTGCTTTTAGTCAGTTTTTAGCTCTCTGAGGCAGAGAAGTTCCCTGGACTGTGTTTTTTCTTTTTCTTTGGAGCTGTTTAAACCTGCTCTGGACTGAACACCCAGAACACCACCGGCAGCTCCCGCCTGTGGCCCACCTGGCCGAGCCTGGGCCCTGGCATTTCCAGCACTGCAGAGACTGAAAAGAGACGGATAAGAGACTGATAAGAGACTAATAAGAGACTGATAAGAGACTGATAAGAGACTGATAAGAGACTGAGTGAGCTGAGCTACAGCCCAAGGAGGAACATTCCGAGTTCATCATCTCTTTTGGAGAAGTAAGAAGTCTTATTGTTTAATATTTTTCATTTGTTGTGCTGGTGAATGCTTTGCCTGCTAAATAAACAGATTTTTTTTCGCTTTTCTCCGAGGAAATCTTTTCTCGATCCGGCTGCGGTAGGGGCTGCTTGTATTTGCTTTGTAGAGGAAAATCTTTTGGAGATTTTCTCCCAAATTTGCCATAAACCAGGACGGGGTGTTGGGAAGAGGGGGGAGCCCCAAGTGGCTGGTCTGGGGTGAGGTTGGAGAAGGGGACCCCAAACCCCCCAACATCCCTAAGTAGGACCCTGGAGAGGGGGGATCCCAATGACCCCTGAAGATCCCCAGCAGCCCTGAGATGGGGGACCACCAGAACCCCAGAGGGACGAGACTGGACATGGGACACTCCTGGTGGCTTTTTTTGATTCAGTCTTGATTTTTGGAGGATTTTATGGATACCAGATGACTCCTAGAGATGGACTTGTGTGGGTGGAATCCCCAACCGAAGGCATTCACACCTTGTTTTTCCCCAAACCAGGATTTTCCCCAAACCATCCCACAGTGACATCCCCCCTGTCCCGCTCTGGGTGAGCTCAGTCCCAAACCAGACCCTGATACTGGTCTCAATCTCACTCCATGTTCAGACACACTCACAGTTCTGTATTTAATCCCATCCCAGTGCCAGACTCGTCTAGCCCCAGACCCAATCCCAAGCCCAGCCCTAAAGCCAATCCCATGTCTAGCCTGAACCCCAATCCCAGCTCTAATCCAAATCTCAGCCCCAACTCCAAGCCCAGCCCCAATTCCAGCCCCTTCCTAAATCCTCAGCCCCAAACCAAATCCCAGGCTCAGCCCTTCTGGGGCTTTGGGGGTGTCTCTGTCCCTGTGACCCCGATGATGTTTGGGTGGGGTCCCAGCAGGGCTGAGAGGGACAGAGACCCCCCCGGCCTCCCCAGGGGTGAGAAGGTGGCAGAGCCCCCCCAGCCCCGAGCAGCCTCAGCGGTGAGAGGGACACAGAGCCCCTGGTGCCCAGCCCTGCACAGGCATTGCCTGAGGCCAGAGGGATGAAGACCCCCCGAGCATCCCCCAGGGCCAGGGGACAGAGAGCCCCGAGCATCCCCTGGGCACTGGACAAAATAAACTTGGCAGAAATCAAACTTAAGTCTGCATAAATCGCTTTGAAGAATATTTGCTCTTCCCACAAGTAACTTGTGATGAAAGCACAAACAACTCCCAAACATGAATAAACTGACAATCCAAGCACAGATGTGGAAATTCCAAGTTTCATCAGTTCCTGCAGAGCTCCAGCTCAGCTGCTGGCAGGTTCCAATAAAAGAAAAGTGGAAATTTGGCCCCATATGGATATTGTTAAAAGGAAGGGAAAGCTCTGTGTAGCTGTCACAAAAGTGACTGGGATGAAGAGAAAAATGATTCTCACATTTGGCAAAGAAGGCAAGCTTGGGAATTTGGGAGTTGTTTGGGAATTTAGCTACTGGAGTTGGGCTTCTCGTAGGACTTTTAGCAGCCTTGTGTTCCTCAACTTGGAGTGAATGAACCTTGTCAGTCTCACTGGTAGCATTTGCCCCCTTTCTTCCAATGATTTTTTCAGACTTTTCAAGGAGGGATAACAAAATATTTTCTTTACACTGGCCACCCACAACAGCCATTTTCCTCATCAGTTCTCACATAAATCGCTCAGAGGAAGCTGCGTCCAAGTTTCCAAGAGTTCCTCCAGAGGGAACCACAACCTCCTCAGAGGAGGGAACCATGCTGTTGTCAAAGGCAACTGGGGTCAAAGAACAGTGCCCTGAACTCACTGTGCCAGAATAATGTCGCAATCTGGTTAAGAAAATCATAAGAGAGATGCCTTTGCCCCAATTAAGGTGCTAATGAGACCAAATCCAAGGTCGGCTTTAAGCAGTAATTAGGCAGTAAATGTGAGGTAGAGAGAGAGTTGGAAAGAAAGAGAAAAGGGAGGGACAGGGACAGAGACCTCCCCTGGGGCAGGGCAAGTGTGACATTGTCCCCTGTGTGTGTGGCCTTCCCGGGGTGGGGGTTTTACACCTGAGCCAGTTTGGGTAAGGGGGGTGGTGTTCACCCCCTGAGCAGGGATTCCCCCACTGTTTCAGGCTGCAGTGTAAGATGGAACCAAATGCATGTTTTCAATCCCCATCTTCATCAACTGCTAGAAACAGGTGGGGCAGTGTTCTTGATCTCTTCCATGACTCAGCCCTGATAACGCCCTCCAGGGGAGATATCTTCTGGGAATGGGCCATTGAGTGTCACTGCAGGACTGATCAAATTCCATCCTCCCATTGTGGGATGCTCCGCCCAGGGGCAGGATCCAAGCATTCCTACCTGCATATAAGGTGAGCCTTGCAACACCAGGAGCAGCTTGCCTACTGGATTCCCAGAGGACAAGAGCTCCAGAACCACCACTGGACCTGCAGAGAAAGACCAGAGCCTTCTACAGGATCACTGCTTGGACAGAATCACGTTCATCACTCCAACAGGACTGCAGCCACCATTTAATGGGACTGCAGCCACCACCCTGACCAGCAACAGGGTGTCAGGTTATATCCTGACTCTGTCAGTTTAAGGCAGTGTTTCTGCATCATTGCCTTGATTGTAATTTTCTTATGAAATTGTAATTCTGGTTTAGACCCTCCCCAGGTTTGCCTTCAAACAAGTACAAAATTCAGTGTACTTATCCCTTGTTTTCTTCTCAAAACAGGATTTTCCATCCCCTAAACTTGGCCAGATGGAGGAGGAGGCTGTGAGGAAGAAGAAGGTGCCCCAGGAGCCCCAGGCAGGTGAGGAGGAAGTCAATGCCCCTTTCCCCCTCTCTCCTGCTCCATCTCCCAGCCCAGCACAGCCCCCGGCTGCAGGACAACCCTGCTGCCAACCCCGTCCTGCTGGGGATGCACTGGGGGGATCTCCTTCCCCTTCCCTGTGGCACGGAGGCAAATCCCATCCTCTCCTTGGCCTTCCTTCCCCCCGGGAAGGAGCTGAGGATGGAGACCAGGGAGGACAAATCCCCAGGGCAGGACCTCATGGAAGAGGCCAATTTGAGTGGCTCCACAGTGCAGAATTCCAACGTGGAGGACAAGTCCCAGAGATCCCACAGGAGAAGGGGCTCCAAACCCAGCCCAGGGTGCTCTGAGGAGGAAAGACCCACCCTGAGCCAGGAAGGTGGGCAGAGCTTCAGCCAGAGCTCGGAGCTGGTGGCCCATGAGCAGCTTCATGATGGGAAAAAGCCCCACAAGTGCTTGGAGTGTGGGAAGAGCTTCAGGCAGAGCAGCACCCTGATCAGCCACCAGATGATCCACACTGGGGAATGGCCCTACGAGTGTGGGGAGTGTGGGAAGGGCTTCAGCTGCAGCTCCACCCTTTTGACCCACCAGTGCATCCACACTGGGGAGAGGCCCTACGAGTGTCCTGAGTGCCAGAAGAGGTTTCACACCAGCCCTGATCTCGCCAGGCACCGGCAGATTCACACAGAAGAAAGGCCCTTCCACTGCCCTGATTGCGGGAAGGGCTTCAAGCGCAACTCCCACCTCATCAGGCACCAGCTCATCCACACTGGGGAGAGACCCTACGAGTGCCGCACGTGTGGGAAGAGGTTTCGGACCAGCTCAAATCTCCGCCTGCATGAGCAGATTCACGCGGATGAGAGGCCCTTCTACTGCCCTGACTGCGGGAAGAGCTTCAAGCACAATTCCACCCTCATCAGGCACCAGTGCATCCACACTGGGGAGAGGCCCTACGAGTGTCCCCAGTGTGGGAAGAGCTTCACCAGCAGCTCTCATTTGACAAGACACCAACGGAGCCACCAGTAAATGAAGCCCTGCAAGTGCCTCGATTGCAGGAAGAGCTTCATGCACCACTCCAGCTTCATCCCCCATGGGAGGAGCCAGATTGGAAAGAGCCCTGGTGTTCCATTTTCCCTGTGATCCATGCTGGGAAGACACCTGTACCTTTTCCTGCCCTTTGCCAATGACCTGATGTGGCACTGAAAAACATGAGGGTCTGGCCATGGCCCTGTCATTACATTCAGTCCCACCTCAGATCATTGCCAGGGACAGGAAAGGGACTCTCTCTCTCTCCCTGAGGAGAAGGGTGTCCTTTCCAGGCAAGAAATATTGTAGCCAGGCAGACCCTGTGAGTTGTCTTGTAGTTTTCCCTGTAAAGTTTTATTTATTCCTTCTATTATCAATATTGTTTCTGTTCCTGTTTGTTCCTTATCCCATTGCTGTTCCCAATAAATTGTTCCTATCCCAGCCCGGGATCTTTGCCTTTTGTGCTTTCCATGGGAGGCGGGAGGGCAGCGAGGGCAGCGCGGTTTTAGCGGGAGCAGGAAATTGGGGAATCCCATTGCTGAAGCCCGGCCCGTGGAAACCGAGCATCCCAGCTGGTGGCAGCCCTGGTGGCCATGGCAGCAGCCTTGGGAGCGGGTCCCTGGCTGGGGCTGTGGGAACCTCTTCCCTCTGGTGCCCAGGGACAGGAGTGGAGGGAGCGGCTGCAGCTGAGTCAGGGAAGGCTCAGGTTGGATGTCAGGAAAAGGTTTTTGCCCAGAGGCTGCTGGGGCCCTGGCCGGGCTCCCCAGGGAAGGGCCCCAGCTCCAGGGCTCTCTGAGCTGCAGCAGCGTTTGGCCAGCGCTGCCAGGCCCAGGCTGGCATTGTTGGGGTGTCCTGTGCAGGGCCAGCAGTTGGACTGGAGTATCCTGATGGGTCCCTCCCAGCTCAGCCAATTCTGTGCTTCTGGGATCCCATCAGCCTGGGCATGGGGCTGCCAATGGTTGCCATGGCAACGGGCTCTGGCTGCAGGCCTGAGCTGGTGTCCATGGCAACCACCACTGGCATGGGGTCTCCATGGAGCTGCCAAGGGACTGAGCATAGCAACAGGGGGCTGGTGATGGTTGCCATGGAAACTGACCATAGGAACAGGGGGCTGGTGATGGTTGCCATGGAAACTGACCATAGCAACAGGGGCCTGGTGATGGTTGCCTGCTAAGGATCAGATTTGTCACAGGCCCTCAGAGGGGTTCCATGGGGACTTTCCAAGAGTCTCCAGGCTGTTCCAGAGCTGGAATGTCACAGGCAGAGACAGGGGCTCCATGGAGACCTCCCAGGGCTTTCTGGGGATGGTAAAGAGCCCTGTGGTCAGAGGCAGTCACAGCCATCCCATGGTGACATCCCAGGAGTCCCCAGGCTGCCAAAGAGCCGGGATGGCCCAGACACTCACAGGGGTTCCTGTCATGGGCACAGTGGGAGCTTCAGGCAACGTTTATCAGAGAAGCTCCTGTTGGGTCACGAGGTGCAGAAACGATCCTCAATAGCCCCCATAGATCCCCAAATGTCACTGTGGAATCAGTGTTCCATGCTTTCTTTCCTATGGAAAACAACCATCCTTCTCTTCCAGGTGTCAATGTCTGAAATTGGGATTCCACCTCCAAAATTCTGGATATCCAAGGGTTGCTCCCAGGCACAATCTGCCAGTACCATCAAGCCTGGCTGCCCTTGGCCTCTGGTGGCTGCCCCTGCAACACTGGGGCTCGGTTTTTCCCTTCCCATGGAGATCACTGGGACACTGTGGAGACCTCATGGAACCAAGGGGATCATTGTGGCACCACTGGAGCCCATGGAACCAAGGAGCCATGGTGACCCAGCGGGGCTTCATGGAACCCAGAGACCATTATGGCTCTGTGGGGCCTGATGGAACCATGGAGACCATTGGGACCCTTCAGGGCCTGGTGTCACCAAGGGGGCATTATGACTCCTCAGGGCCTCAGGGAAGCAAGGGACCATTGGGACACTGTGGGGCCCCATGGAACTGAGGGAACATGGAACAGGTCTGGCTGGCTTGGCCTCCCAGGGTCCCCTGACAGGTCTGGCTGATGTTGCAATGTCAAGGGCTGCCTCTCATCAGCTCCTGGAAAACTGGGGCTCTGTGCTTTTCTTGCTATGGGAAAGAACCGCCCCCCTTTTCAGATGCCCATTGCCAAAATTGAAACTCTCCCTAAAGCAATTCCTATATGCAAGGATATCACTCAGAACAAAATCCTGCTTGCTCTGGCTGGCCTTGGCCTCTGGTGGCCATTTCTCATCTGCCCCTGAAACACTGGGGTTCTGTTCCTTCCTTCCTATGGAAAGGAACCGGCTTTCAGGTCCAGAGACCCTGGCCAAAATTAGAATTTGGCCTCTCAATTCTGTTTATCCAAGGACTGATCCCAGACAAAAGTAGCTAGGACAGACAGGTCAGGTTGGCCCTGTCCTCTGGTGATTTTCTTAGACACTGAGCTGAATGTTTTCATTTGAAAACACCTTGGAGAGGGCCCAGAGATCTCCCAAGGAGGGGTTTTTAGGCCTTGGGCACATGAGCACTACATATGGACAAAGGAGCTCTGTGCTCTGTGCTGTTGTGAGGGTTTTGCATCATGGAAGTGATGTTCTAAGAGAAGCTGCTAGCAGTTTCCTCCACATCTGACAAAAAAAAACAATCAGTAATTATCTTTGAGAATTGACAATCTGTTAAACCACTAAGGAAACTGTACACGCCTCTGTGAAGGCACATGTTAAAGATGGGAAAGCCTGGGCGGGTCTCTTTCCCTTCTGGCTGGCACAGAGGTAACAAGGCTGACCCAGCCCCGTCTCAGCCAGGCCGGGCCGGGCGGCTCCTGCCGTGGGGCCGGGCCCCTTCCCAGGGACCCCGCCAGGCCCCATCGGCTGCCGGGCAGGGCAGGGGAGGCCGCGGGGCCGAGGCCGGGCCGGGCCATGGCTGCAGTTGGGAACATCTGGGCCCTGCTGAGCCCTGCCCCGCTGCCAGCCCGGGCCCAGCCAGGATCCGCCGGGCCCCAGGAGCAGCCCCGGGCCGGGCCGGCTCGGCCAAGATTCTGCCACCCTTGGGCTTCAGCCGCAAGCCCCGGGCAGGGGCAGGAGAAGCCATCGGCCCCCGGCCGTGCTGCTGCTGTGCTCTGGCCTGGCTGCTGAGATCCTGGCCCTGCCCCAGCGCGGCCCATCCTGACACAGCCCCAGCGCAGCCGCTGCAGAAACCTCCATCGTAAAACAGCTCCGGCCGCAAGCACCGAGCCCGGCCGGGGGCACGGAACCATCTGCAGGCCCCGGGTGAGATATGAACTCTTTCAGTGCTTCCATCCTCCCTCCAGTGAGAGAAAAGGACAAAGTGCAGGCACACAGAGGAGCAACATGAAGACACCAAGATCAGTGAAGAAGAAGTTGGGTTCCAGATGGAAAGGATGAGGATATGCCTTGATTTTGGGGCTGAAATCCTCTTGTAAAGCTATGGAGAAGGATGGAATTGATACATCAGACTCTTTTTCCCTATAAGGCATTGAAAAGTATGGGGAGATGACTTGTTCAGCAAAGGTCTCCATGCAAAATAAGCAAATGTTGAAGTAGCTGTGATCCCATGAGAAGTTTGAACGCAGAAAAAGAAAAGAGTGATGAGACTCTGTGCCCTCAGGGAGAGAAGAAGATCTCTGTTCTCAGAGATGAAGATTGTTTCAGAAATAGATAAGGAGAACATTTGCTCTTAAACAGCTCATCTTTAAACTAATACCCCATAAGGTGACATGGCCCATAAACACAACTGTAAAAGAGCTGTGAAAAACTGGGAGGAACATCACAATTGCAGATTTTCTGGGCAGCTGCTATTTGTGGGAATTGAGAGCCAGGAGCGAACTTTTTTCTTATGGAGAAGTCTCCATAGCATGAAAGAGAGACTCCTCTCCCTAAGTGAACTGAAGAAAGACTGTTCTAGATGGTGTAAAGTGACTGAAAATTTCAGGTTTTGTCTCCTTGCATTGTCAGTAAGAAAGAAAAGGTTGTAGGGAGAGGAGAAGTGTTTAGATTCTTATTACTCTTTCTTCTATTTACTGGTAATAAACTTTTCTATATACCCTTTTAAAATTTTAAGGATACTTTGCCTTTCTCCTAATCCTTTCTCACAGCAGGAAATGAGGAAATATATTCCAGTGAGTGCAATGGTAATTAGCCAACACTGATCCCACTGCACTAATAGATGCATTGGCTGAGAAATCTCAAATTAGCAAACCAAAAATCACTCCAGGTACATTCCTGATAAACTGCATTAGAGCAGAGGGAAATCAAGGCAGAGCCATGGTTTGTCAGGACTTGCCGCATCCTGATGAGCCCTGTGGTGCATTTGGAGCTGAACCCTTGAACCTCAGGGCCTGAGAGGAGATTGCACAAACCTTTCCAGGAGTCAAAGCCAGAAGAAAACCCCAAAGTGTCTCAAAGCATGAATGGGTCTAACTGAGGTCCATCCCCAACACAGGCTCCTCATGGACTCCTTGGAGGAGGACAGATTTGGAGGCCAGGATTGCACAAAAAAACCTCTCAGAGATTGAATGTGGAAAGGAAAATCCAAACTACCTTAAAAAAATTGAGAAGCTAAAAGCATTACTGAGCAGCACTGAGTGTCAGTACAAAGCTCTCCAGGGACTCATTAAAGCAGATAATTGGGGCCAGGATTGCACAAACCTCTCACAGAGTCTGGATCAAAAGGGAAACACCAAATACCTGAAAATAACTGGAGTACCCGGAAGTATTAATGAGCCCCACTGAGTGTTGTTACTGACAAAGCCTCTCCAGGGACTAATTACAGCAGATAATTGGAGGCCATGATTGCAGAGACCTCTCAGAGACTCCAAGGCGAAAGCCAAACCCAAAGTCCTTTGAAAAACCTGCAGTCCCTGCAGGGAGCATGAAGGAGCCCCCAGGGCCATTGCTGAGCAAGGCTCCCCAGGGACTCCTTGCAGCAGATCCTTGAGGCCACTGGGATGTGGGCTAGGGGGGGATGCTGAGGGCAGCACAAGGGGCTGACAGTGCCCAGCCTGGCTGGGGCTGTGCCAGGAGGCCCCAGGGCCTCAGGACAAGGTGTCTCCTCCCAGCCCTTGCTGGCACAGACCCTGCTGTGCCCCAGGGCACCAAGACTTGGCTTCTCTTTGTCCCCACCTGTCAGCACTGCCTGCAGTTCTCTGCTCTGCCTGGGGCCTGGGGACACTTGCTCAGTCGTGTCCCTCTCTGGGACCCATTAAAAGTCCAAGAAACTTTGGAGTTGGATTCTGCCTTGGAGTTCTGGAGAGGTTTCTTTAGCTCCCTCTCAGGGCCTGATGTTCAGGGCCTGAGCACAAAGCCCCAGAGGCTGATTCAAGTCCTTGTGCTGTGTCTGTGCTGCTGAGCTGGGCTGGGCTCCTGGCACAGAGGCAGCTCCTGGTCACCAAGAAGAGCTTCAAAAGCACATTTCTCTGGGTGAGCAGCTCTTGTGCCAGCCCAGCAGGGCTGGGGCACTGCCTGCAGCCAGCCCGGGCACAGCACAGAGCCACAGAGTGGTTAAAGTCAGCCTGGGCTGGGAGCACAGGGCAGAGCTCACTCAGGGCTCACTAGAGCAGAAATCAGTCCAGGTTTGAAACAGTCATTCCCTGGCTGTGGGAAGAGAAGCTGCAGTTCCTGCAGGGATCTCCTGGAGCTGGCACAGCCCAGAGCTTTTAGGACCTTTCAGGAGGACTCTCAGGGCTGCTCCAGGGCAGGGCTGTGGCCCTAGGGCAGGGCTGGCTTTCCCTGCTGCCCCAGCCCAGGCACAGCCCAAGGCAGCTCCTGTTGCCAGGCTCTGCTGCAGGGCTGAGCAGCCGGGGCTGCAGCCAGGGGTGCCCAGGGCTGTCCTGCAGAGCAGGGTCCTGCAGCCCAGGGCGCTGTGCTGGGGCAGGGACTCTGCTGCCTGCCAGGGACAGCTCTCAGCCAGCCCTGGCAGCTGCTCCCAGCGCTGGGGAGAAGCTCTGGGGGGAAGGAGCCGCCCTGAGCAGGGCAGGGGCTGCTGCTGAGAGGGGCTGGGTGGGGCAGGGCTGCTCCCAGCTCCAGACCAGCCTGGGCACAGCTGCAGAGGGCACTTCCCAAAGAAGGTAAGCCTGGGATTGCTGGAAAGATCAGGAGCTTTCCTGAGAGTGTTTTCAATTTCGTTCTTGGACAAGGATGGGAAAGTTGGGGTGATGACGAAAAGATTTTTGCATTTTACACAGTTTTCATATATTCATAGCTCTGTAACTTACTATTATATAGTTATAAATCTACAATCCTTACTTAACACTACTAAATTCCTAATTAACTATAATAAACTAATATTACATACTTATATAATTATAATAATTAACTCTAGTACGTTTCCTAACCTTTCTCTTAGATTTTAGAACAATAAGCTCACTGTCTAAATACCTTCCTGAAATACTGTCTTATTATCAGGAAGAGAACCTACAAAACCATTTTTTTAATTGACCAGAATGTGAGCAGTCATAACAAAAATTTTTGGCAAAGAAGCCTTTGGACCTATTCCAACAGGTTGAGCAGGGGGTGTGTAACACAATGGCCCTGTAACCAGGGCAACTGAATCTCGTATTGGATGTTCCTGTTAAATATCCTAATTAATCAACCTTAATAAATTGTTGAAATCAGGCCCCGGGTGTGCCCCATCCCCATTGGGACACCTGGAAGCTTCCAATTAATGTCTGGTTTTTACTTTACTGTTCTAACACTGTTGCAAGGGTTTTTTTTCTCTTTGGATTATAGACTGCAGGGGGATAAGAGAAGCAGAACAGGAATTGTTATCCCAGAATCCCAAAACATTCTAAATTGAAAGGGACACACAGGATCACCAAAGGAATGTCTGAACATTTACAGAGAGTCCAGAACTGTAACTTTGGGTGGTCAGTGTCTCTGCTGGGAGCCTCCCAAAGGGCCCTCAGCCACTCCTCAGCCCTGCACAGCAGCAGCATCACCTTTGCAGGGCCCAGCAGGGCTCTCCTGAGCTGCCCTTGCCCAGCTGCACACAGAGCCTGCCCCAGCCAGGGCCCTGCACACAGGCAGGTTTCTGTAGGGCCCCAGCCAGGGCACACAGGCTGGCATGGGCTCTGTGAGCGCTGGCAGGGACAAGGCTCCTCTCAGCAGGGAATGTCCAGGCCCAGGGAGATGCTCAGGGAAGGAGAGGGGGCTGAAGAGAGCAGGGCTGGGGCAGGAGGGCACTGTTGGTGTGTGGGAGGTGCCGGGCACAGCTGGGCACGGGAACACTGTCCTGAGTGCCCGGCTGTCTCTGCCCTGCCCTCTCAGGCACAGCACCACAACATCTGCTCTTGGTTCTGCACTGCCCTGACATTGGCACTGTTATCTGCTGCTCTCAGGGAGGCTCTGGCATCTGCAGCAGCTGAGTCAGGCACTGCCCTTGGCATTCCTGCCAGGCAGGGCTGTCCATGGGAATGGGGTGTCCAAGCTTCCCTGGCACCTGTGGGGCTGTGGGCAAAGCAGTCCATGGCAAAGGGGAATGAGCTGAGCCCCCTCCCTGAGATCCCATCATGGGCACAGCCAGGGATCTCCTTGCTGTGCCCTGCCAGGCTCTGAGCTGCCCTCCTGGGTGTCCTCATGCACAGGCCTGGCTGCTCCTGGCACACTCAGCCAGCACAACTGGAGCTCAGGCAGGGACTTGGGTGAAGGTTTTCCCAGAGCAGGAACAAGGCTTGCTGAGTCCCAGTGGGACAGTCTGCAGGGAATGGCCCAGGTTTGGCCCAAAACAGCCTCTGCTGACTTGTCACTGTCCTTTCTCCATGAACAGGTGCCCATGTGCAGCCCCAGCAAATGTCCAACAGCAGCTGCATCAGGCACTTCCTGCTGCTGGCATTGGCAGACACGCGGCAGCTGCAGCTCCTGCACTTCTGCCTCTTGCTGGGCATCTCCCTGGCTGCCCTGCTGGGCAACGGCCTCATCATCAGCGCCGTAGCCTGCGGCCACCACCTGCACACGCCCATGTTCTTCTTCCTGCTCAACCTGGCCCTCGCTGACCTGGGCTCCATCTGCACCACTGTCCCCAAAGCCATGCACAATTCCCTCTGGGACACCAGCAACATCTCCTACACTGGATGTGCTGCTCAGCTCTTTTTCTTTCTCTTCTTCATCTCAGCAGAGCTTTGCCTCCTGACCATCATGTGCTACGACCGCTACGTGTCCATCTGCAAACCCCTGCACTACGGGACCCTCCTGGGCAGCAGAGCTTGTGCCCACATGGCAGCAGCTGCCTGGGCCAGTGCCTTTCTCTATTCACTGCTGCACACGGCCAATACATTTTCCCTGCCCCTGTGCCATGGCAATGCCCTGGGCCAGTTCTTCTGTGAAATCCCACAGATCCTCAAGCTCTCCTGCTCCAAATCCTACCTCAGGGAATTTGGACTCATTGCTGTTAGTGTGTGTTTGGTATTTGGTTGTTTTGTGTTCATTGTTTTCTCCTATGTGCAGATCTTCAGGGCTGTGCTGAGGATCCCCTCTGAGCAGGGACGGCACAAAGCCTTTTCCACCTGCCTCCCTCACCTGGCCGTGGTCTCCCTGTTCCTCAGCACTGGCACATTCACCTACCTGAAGCCTCCCTCCATGTCCTCCCCATCCCTGGATCTGTCCCTGTCAGTTCTGTACTCGGTGGTGCCTCCAGCCCTGAAGCCCCTCATCTACAGCCTGAGGAACCAGGAGCTCAAGGCTGAAGTGTGGAGACTGATGACTGGATGCTTTCAGAAACATTAAACTGCTGGCCAATTTCTGCAAATCACTTGTAATAAAAGTAGTCTTTGATACTTGCTGGTTTCATTTTGGAGGTTCTTCTTCTTTATTTTAGTTTTTTAACATTGTCCACAAAGAAATGTCATTTTGTGTGCCATTTCTCATTTTGTTTCTCTCCACCTTCCCTGTGCCCACAGACTGTGTCAATGAGGGGCTGCGCTCTTGGTGGCTTTAAAGGAACTAAAGGATCTCACAGCAGAGTTTTCTGCAGAGATGCCCTTGTGTTCCCTTCTGTGGAGCTGCAGCAGCAATGTCTGTGTGCAGAGCTGGGGCAGATCAGTGCTGGCCCAGCAGCTGTGCCCAGCAGCAGCAGCAGCAGCACTTGGTGTTGCCAGTGCTGCTGCCGTGGCCCTGCCCCGCTGCCCTGGTGGCCCTGGTGTTGCTGCAGGGCCTGAGTGCTCTCGGGGCCGGGCACAGCCCTGGGGGTGGCAGTGCCGGGGCTGCAGCAGGGACAGGCCATGGGCACGGCTGGGGCAGCGCTGACGCCTCAGGCCAGGCCCTGGGGGCTCCAGGCTCCTTGCCCAGGCTCTCTCAAGAACACGGCCAGGCCAATGCTCAGCACAGAAACCCCCGTCAGCAGCCCCAGGCTGGCCGTGGGCAGGCTGGGGGCAAACAGCATGGCTGGGGCTCTGCAAGGGCCCTGGGCCAGACGGGAAGGAGCAGCAGAGCAGGGGCTGATCCATGCCCAGTGCGCTGCACAGCCCAGGGCAGCGTCCCAGAGCGTCCTCATGCAGCTGCCAACAACATCCCCCCTCTGCAGCCCTGGCCTCTCCCCCAGCTCACACAGGTGCCCCATCCTTGCAGGCACAGACACGGCAGCACTGCCTCAGCAGCCCCTGTTTGCATTGCACACAGCAGGGCCAGCACCCCCATGCTGTTGCTGTGGGGACATGAACCTGAGGGAGCACAAATGCCATCAGCCCCTGGGGCCAGCCAGGGCTGGGGGACACCAGGGAAACCACTCAGCTTTGTCCTGGCCTCTGCACTCAGCCAGAAAGTTTGTTCCCATCAGCTGGGAGTTTCCTGTGCCACTGCAGATGCTGTTGCTCAGAGCCAGGGCTGCCTGGCAGCCACCCCCAAACTGCCCTCAGCATTTCCTTTGCTTCTTTGCCTTCTTTACTCTTGCTGCTACCGATTTCTTCCTCTTGCCCAGCCCTGTTCCCTCCCCTGCAAACAGCCCATCCCTGTTTGCCCTTTCCTCTCTGGCCCCACTCCCCATTGCAGTTCCTGACTTGGCCCCATGGGAACGTCCCTTGGGCAGCAGGATCATCCTACAAGTGCTGCAGGAATTGTCTGCAGGCTCCTGCAGTGCCTGCTGCTGCTCCCTTGCCAGAGGCACCCCAGGCCAGGGGGACACATCTGGCCTGCTGTGTCTGGCTCTGGGGCTCCCTGTTCTGGGCAATGAGGAGGAGCTGCAGAGGCTCTGCAGGACTGACAGGATGGGCTTTGGGGCTGCCAGGAGAAGCTGAGGGACCTGGGCTGCTGGAGCTTCTGCAGAGGAGGCCCAGGGCTCATCCTGCAACTGCTCCAAGGGTGGTTTCAGAGAATCCCAGAATCAGCAAGGTAGGAAAAGACCTTGGAGATCATCAAGTCCAACCTGTGCCCTGACACTGCCTTGTCTGCCCTGAGCCTCCTCTTCTCCAGGATAAACAACCCCAGCTCCCTCAGCCACTCCTCACAGGACTTGTGCTCCAGACCCCTCCCCAGCCTTGTTTCCCTTCTCTGGACACGCTCCAGCTCCTCCATGTCCTTCCTAAATTGGAGGCCCAGAACAGGACACAGCACTCGAAGTGCTGCCCAACCAGTGTCCAGCACAGGGGAAGAATCCCTGCCCTGCTCCTGCTGGCCACACCATTCCTGATCCAGGCCAGCAGCCATTGGCCTTCTTGGCCACCTGGGCACACTGCTGCCTCATGTCCAGCCTGCTGTCCATCAGTGCCTGCAGGTCCCTTTCTGGCTGGCTGCTCTCCAGCCACTCTGTCCCCAGCCTGTAGTGCTGCAGAGGTTGTTGTGCCCGAAGTGCAGGACCCGGCACTGGGACTTGCCTGTCCAGGGCCCTGTGCAGAGCCCTCCTACCCTCCAGCAGATCCACACTCCCAGACAACTTGGTGTCACCATGCTTTCATGAGGCCCTTGAGTGTCCCAATGGTCTCCATGATTCCATGAGGCCTCCCAGTGTCACCATGTCCCTTTGGTTCCATGGGACCCCTTGGTGTCACAAAGTCCCTTGGATCCTTGGGCCCTGCAGTGTCACAATGGATCCTTGGTTCCATGAGGTCTGGCAGTGCAGCAATGCTCTCCTTGGTTCCACAGTGGCACAATGGCCTCTTGGTCCCAAGGGCCACCATGGTGTCAAACATGTTTCCTTCATTCCAGGAGTCCCTGAGGAGCAGCCCTGGCCCCTTGGTTCCATGGGACCCTGCAGTGTCACAATGGCCCCATTGTGACACCAGGTCCTGCTCTGTCACAATGCTCTGCATGGTTCCACAAGGCCCCGCAGGGTCACAGTGGCCTCTGTGGTTCCACCAGGACCCAGACTGTCACCATGGACTCCTTGCTTCCATTCAGCCCCACAGTTTCACCATGGCCCCTTGGCTCTGTGCTGCCATGTCGTACACAGTGTCACCATGGTCCTCTTAGTGCCACCAGGCCCCTTGCTTAGTGTCACAATGGCCCCTTGCTTCCCCAGGGCCCTGCAGTGTCACAATCATCAGAGAATCAACCAGACTGGAAATGACCTTGGAGAGCATCAGGTCCAACCTGGCATCCAACACCACCTTGTCACCCAGGCCATGGCACGGAGTGCCACATCCAATCTTTCCTTACACACCTCCAGGGACGGTGACTCACCCACCTCCCTGGGCAGCCCATGCCATTGCTGCATCACCCTCTGTGTGAAGAATATTTCCTAATGTCCAGCCTAAATGTCCCCTGGTGCAGCTGAAGGCTGTGTCCTCTTGTCCTGTCACTGTTCCCTGGGAATAGAGCCCAACCCCCACCTGGCTGCACCGTCCTGTCAGGGAGTTGTAGAGAGTGATGAGGTCTCCCCTGAGCCTCCTCTTCTCCAGGATAAACAACCCCAGCTCCCTCAGCTGCTCCTCACAGGACTTGTGCTCCAGACCCCTCCCCAGCCTTGTTGCCCATCTCTGGACACGCTCCAACCTCTCCATGTCCTTCCTATATTGGGGGCCCAGAACTGGACACAGCACTCGAGGTGCTGCCCAACCAGTGCCCAGCACAGGGGAAGAATCACTGCCCTGCTCCTGCTGGCCACACCATTCCTGATCCATCAGAGTGCCAGGGGCTGGATGAGGGAAATGGTGGGGAGGGGGTGTGACAAAGTGTTATTGATTGTCAGCCATGAAGGGTCTTGATTTTTATATCTCTCCACACTGCATTGGGAGGTGCTGGACATTGATTATACCAAACTATAAACAGAAAAACAATACTGGATAAAATATTCTCTTCCCTTTTTTTTTTTTCAATACAGCAGATTCACATTGAAAACACTTCTGAAATTTGTCTAATTAACCACAGAAGAATTGAAAACTTCCATTACTCCTCAGGCCTGTTCTTGTTCAGGTGTTTTAAAGAGATGTTTATCAGCCTTATTCACTGAATTCCTGAACTGAAGAGCTGAAGAAAGAGGCCGCTGGAGTAATAAAATTCATCAGCAACCTCCAAAAGGCTGAGGATCCATGTCGATGAGAGCAGCAATGAACAGAAATGGGCACAGCTTTTTGGCTGCTGTCCCAGCTTTGCAATGGGCCCTGGGCCGGGAGCAGGAGCAGGTCTTGAGGGCCCCAAGGCTGGGGCTCTTGTGCTGCCCTGGGCAGATGGGATGGCAGCAGGGGCTGCAGAGCTCTCAGCACCTCAGCCTGAAGGGCGCAGGGCAGCCAGGGAGCCTCCTTTGGCCTTGGCCAAGCACCTTCCCCCATGGCTGGGGCTGAGTCCTGTGGCAGCTGCAGCTGCTGCTGTGGCCTTGGCAGGGGCTGAGGCCGTGGGGCCAGTGCCCAGAGCAGCCTGGCCTGAGCAGAGCTGTGGGGCCAGAGCCGGCTGGGCTGGGCTGGGCTCAGAGAGGCCCTTGGTGCTGCCCAGAGCTCAGGACAGCTGGCAGAGCTTGCAGGGGGCTGGGCTGGGCTCAGAGAGGCCCTTGGTGCTGCCCAGAGCTCAGGACAGCTGGCAGAGCTTGCAGGGAGCTGGGCTGGGCTCCGAGAGCCTGGCCCAGAAACCATCAGTGTCCATCTCAGCCTGGCTGAGCGTGCAGGGGCAGGACTCAGGCCAGGCCTTGTGGGGCAGGGCCAGCGCCTGTGCAAGGCATTGCAAACAGGCAAGTGGCCCAGAGAGGAGGCTGCTCTGTGCCCTTGGTGGCAGGGACAGAGCAGGGAAGGGCCCAGGACATTTGTCAGCGCCAGCCTCTGTGCCCATGCGTTGGCAGCCCTGGCTGCTGAGCCCAGCTTTGGCCTGGGCTGAGTTTGGCTGTGGCCCAGCTCCATCTCCTGCGGGGCTCAGGGCCTGTTCCTGGCCATGGCCAGCCCTGGCTGCCTCTCTGCTGGCCCAGAGGCCGGCAGAGCCCGGGGCAGGGCTGTCTGTGCAGCCCCACAGGTGCCACGGGCTCTGCAGGAGCTGGCAGAGGCTGCCCAGCAGGGAGGCCATGGGGCACAGAGCCCCAAGGCTGCTGTGGGCACCACGGCACAGGGGCCGTTCCCAGCCGCAATGCTCCTGGCCTGGGCTGGGCCTGCACAGGGGCTGGGCCACCATGGCTGGGCCAGCACAGGGCCACAAAGGGGCCACGCAGCCGCTCATGGGGCTGACAGCAAGGCCAGGCACACACAAGCAATTGCTGAGCATGGCCTGCACTGGCCAGCCCTGACTGTGCCAAAGGCAGAGCTCAGCTGCCCTTGGGGCTGCAGCAACACTCCAGAGCCCAAAGAGCCTCCATGGCTGGGCTGGAGACCAAGGCTGCAGCAGGGAAATGCAGGGCTGCTGCGGGATGGGGAAGCCATTGAATTCCAGCACACACCTCAGCACTCTGATGGTCCCGGCACCATGCTGGGCCCTGTTTCAGACTGGAGCAGAGCAGATGTTGATGGCACAGGAGCCCTGCGGGGCTGTCAGGGCCCTGCAGCTTGCAAGGTGCTCTGCTCTCCCTCAGGTGCTCTGGGAGAGATCCAATCCCAGCTGGGCACCTCAGGGCACAAGTGGCACTGCCTGTTCATGGGCACACAGCTGATGTCTGCCTTGAAAGGGGCACAGGTTTTAATTCCTGTTAGTTTCATAATAAAAAAACAAATCTTTATTATCTGGGTCACTTGAGTATTTTAAGAAATGGCAACATTTTCCCACCAGGAACAGGAATTTCCTGGATCTACTGGATCCTTCTACTGATGGCAAGGGAAGAAATACAGATCTTCCCCTCTACCTTTGCCACTGACATTCAGTCTAATATTTAATGATCCCCTTCTGTGAGGTGTTTCCAGCTCTCCTGTTTAAATGGCCATGTCTAAGGACATCTCTTCACTGGATCAGCTGGATCTATGTCCTTCCTGCTGCTCTCAGATTTCCTCCTCCAGATGCTCTCTGGTCATTTGAGTGCCTCTCAACTGACTGGTTTCATGCTTTGAACTTCAGGGAGTGGCCAAATCTTTCAAGTTAAAAAAAATATGAATTGGGTATCTCACTGTGGTTATACTTATCACAGAATTTCCATTTCCTATGTATTTGCTTAAAAACTATTCCTTTTCAGAAAGCCGTGGGGGATGGTAGACATGTCATATGCTGCTGGGGCATCCCAGGGAGCTGAAGGAAGAGCTGTGATGGTTATTAAACTGTTCAAATGTTCAACATATGTTTGCTGGCAAGAAACCTTTCTGTGCCTCTGAGTGTCACCAGGCCCTGGTCCCAAAGGACACAAACCTGATGAGTTGTGGTTCCCACTGCAGGGGCTGCACTTGGACCTTGGCTCTGCACAGGAGAGCTCTTCATCCCCTTTCTCTCTTTTCCTCCCTCTGGGCATGGAGGGAGCTCCTGACTTCAGTGTGTGACTCGTGTGTGCAAAGAGCAAATCTGGGCAGAATCGGGGCAGGGAGGGCTTGGGGGTACCTTGGGATCTGTGCTGGGCACAGAAGGTGTTTTCCATTGCTCTGAGACTGTCTGCTGTGCAAAGTGGATTTAATATCCAGCAGAGGAATGACTTTGGCAATTGATGGAGCTGTGCCTTCCCTTGGCTTTGTTGGCTGACAAGAAATGAACATCCCTCTGTGTCTCGAGCAGCTTCTTCTCCAAGGAAAGCAGGTGGGAGTTGGAGCCAAGGAGCTGAAAGCTGCAGGTGCAGCCTGGGCTGGAGGGAGCTGAGATTTGCACAAGGCTGCTCTGAGTGCCAGGGCTTGGATGGGGGAAATGGTGGGGTGGGGGTAGGGACAGAGTCTGATTGATTGTCAGCCATGAAGGGTCTTGATTTTCGTATCTATTCCGACTGCATGCGGTGGTAGTTGGATTCAGTGTCAATTGGAGATTGCACATAGTGATTTATGAATAGGAAAAAAATCCTAAACAGGACCTAAAAAATGTTTTCTCACTGTCCTCTTAAATATAATGCATTCACTTTGGATATACTACTGAGATCTGTTTAAGTAGCCACAAACGATTTGAAAATTAAAATCAAATGATTCCCAGAGGCTTGGCTTGTTCAGGTGTTCTGAATGTTCATGAGCCCTGGGACACTGAATTCCTGCACTGAAGAGCTGAAGGCTGAACAAGCCTCTGGAGCAGGAAAATTCAGCAGCAGCCTCCAAGTTGCTGAGGATGTCAGCAGCCCCCAGTGAGGCCATCCCTGCCCAGAGACCGTGGGGGAATGGGCAGACAAGGAGAGCGTCCCTGGGGCTGGGGCAGCACAACTCAGAGGCACCAGCGGCTCCAGCTGGGCAATGGAGTGTGGAATGTGGCTGGGAAAGCCCTGCCTGGGCTGGGCCAAGCAGGACACACAAGCCCTGACTCCCATCCCCCAAACAACTCTCTCAAGGAGACATTTAAAAGGAATTACAATTGTTTGTGTACTCTGAGTCGATTGCACTTGAGGAATACTGACAAGAGATCCTCAGGAGCTCAAAACAACAAAGCAGCATTTACTGGCAACTTTAGAAAATCAGAGAAACTTTGGCAAAATGTTTATCATGATATTTTAGTGGTTCTGGTTATTAATTTAAGATTTTTCTTATCTTGAGATTTCTTAATGTATTGATGAGTGTGATGTGTTTTAATGTTGCTTAATATTTATGTATTTTGTTCTGAAATAGGATTATGAGAAAGGTAAAGTAGGTTTAAAATTTTAAAAGGGTATAAAGAAAATATCAATAAAAGCAGCCTAAAGAAAAAAGGTAGTGAGAATAGAAATAAACTCTTTGGAACAATTTTTTTCTTTACAACTTTTTCTTTTTACTGACAATGTAAAGAAATTTAACTTAAAATTTCTAGTTAGTTTACTATTTCTAGAATAGTCTTTTTTTAGTTTACTTTGGGAGAGAAGTTTTTCTTGTTAAGGTTATGGAGATTTTTTTGCCAGTGGAAAAATTACGGTTTTTGTGGTTCTTAATTCTGTCATGCATAAGAGTTGTCTGGGGAACTTTGTTATTGTGAAATTGTTTTTATTGCCAGAAGCTTTTTTACAGCTTGTGGATGGGCCATGTGAACTTATGGGGTACTGTTTTAAAGATGAGTTCTTTAAGGGTAAAAGTTTTTATTTTTTACTTTTAAATTTTTTTTTATCTCTAGAAATAGAGATCTTCTCTTGGGGGTACTGGATTATGTTTTTATCTTTTCCTGTTTAAACTTTTTATGAAATTACAGTTATTTTAACTTTTTTTTTTTAGTATGCAGGTTTTTGTTTGATAATAATTTAAATATTTTTATTTTTTCATAATTGTAAGTGCTATAAAAAAAGAATTTTTTTCTTTATCATTTATAAGAGGATTTTATTTTTAAGATTAAGGTATTTTTTCTTATTTTTTATTAGGGATTTCATTTCTTCTTTACTGACTTTGATGGTTTTATAATTTTTTATATGTTTGTATTTTGTTTTTTCCTTTTACTTGAGGGAGGATTGAAGTATTGAAAGGGTCAACACCTGACCTGCCAGTAACTTGTAGTTGAAGTTGTGGTTGGGTTGTGTTAGGATTGGTTTTATGGTTGATTTTTGTGGGGTTTTTTGTTTAATT
The DNA here is from genome assembly GCF_051311805.1 of Agelaius phoeniceus. NCBI lineage: Eukaryota > Metazoa > Chordata > Aves > Passeriformes > Icteridae > Agelaius > Agelaius phoeniceus. Next base: position 1,300,720 of record NW_027509866.1, read on the forward strand.
TTAGTTGTAGGGTTATTTTGTATGGGTTGTAAGTTTTAGGGGTTTTTGGTTTTAGTTGTGTTGGGGGGAGGGGACTTGATGGTAAGATTTTAATAGCTGTGGTTGGCTTTGTTCTGGTTGGGGATTTATAGCCTCTTTTGTTTTCCTGTTTGGGAGTTGTTGGGGTTTGGTTTGGTCAAAATGGGGCCGATGGGGGTGGGGGGGCAGCCTGGGGAGGGGGGAAGGGGCTCAGCCCATGGCAGGGTTGCTTGGTTTGGTTTGGTTTGGTTTGGTTGAGATGGGGGCCAGGGCTGGGGCCCGCTGCTTCTTTGTTGACTGGAAAAGAAAGAGGAGGTTCCTGGGTTTTTTCATCTTTAACATTTGTGTTTCACAGAGGCGTGTTCAGTATCTCAGTGGTTTAACAGATTGTCAGTTACACAAAAAGTTTTGTATTACTTTTTAAAATTCTTCTCATGTCAAACTACAATAGACATTCAATCAACAAAAAACATTTCTGAAAGCATTGACTTGGCCCATTCATCTTCACAAACTCTAAGCTTGTTCAATTTCATGTTAATCAAAATTTGCAAGAGGAAGAGAAGAAGAAGACACAGAAAGAGAGAAAGACAAAAAAGATACAGAGAAGCAGAGACACACAGCTACCAACTCCTGGATTCCAGCACTGTTCTGATGGAAATTCCAAGAGGAGGTAGGGTCAAGATGTGTGCTTGCCTTGTGGTCAGCCTTCAATACCCCTTGGTCTCCCTGGGCCCTTCCCCCAGGTGGGGCTTGGGCTCATTTGGTCCCTCAGGAGCTGGGCTGGGGGCTGCAGAGGTGGCTGTGGAGCATTGCCTGTGCTGTGCCAGGGACTGGCAGCCACTGCTGGGCTGGGATAGAGGCTCTGGGGGGATTGGGGTTCCAGAGCAGGGCAGGGCTGGGGTTCCAGGGCAGGGCAAGGCTGGATCTGCCCCTTCCTCCTCCACATATGAAATGTTTCAAGCCAACAATCTCCTCCAGTCTGTCACAACAGGGAATGTTGGAGGTGGAACCCCATTTCTGGCTATGGGCACCTGACCGAGAAGGGCAGTTCTTTTCCATAGGAAGGAAAGCCCAGAACTCCAGTGTTTGGAAGCCAGGTGAGAGCCTCAGTAGGCCAAGGCCATCCAGACTTGTCAGGAATGGCAGATTTTGTCCGGGAGCAGTCTTTCAATTAAGGGAATTTTGGAGGTGGAATCCCAATCTCATCCATGGGTTTCTGGAGAAGCAGGACAGTTCTTTCCCATAGGAAGGGGAGCACGGAGCCTTCCCCAGTTTTTTGGGGACAGATGAGAGCTGACCCTTGTGAAACCATTGCCAGCCAGACTTGTCCTGGCAATATTCCTGTGGGAACAATCCCTGGATATAAGGAAATTTGGAGGTGAAATCCCAGTTCTGGCCATGGGTGCCGGGAGAAGAAGGACAGTTCTTTTCCATAGGAAGGAAAGCACAGAGCCCCAGTATTTCAGCAGCAGATGAGAAGAGAACCTCAATATGCCAAGATCAGCTGGACCAGTCAGGTGGCCCCTGGGGGGCCAAACCAGCCAGACCTGTTCTGTGCTCCATTGGTTTTGTAGGACCCCATAGTGTCACAATGATGCCTTGGATCCATGAGGCCCCACAGTGCCCTAATGGTGACTTGGTTCCATGGGGTCCCACAGTGTCACAATGGCCCCTAGGTTCCAGAAGGCCCTGCAGTATTGCAATGGTCCCAACAATTCCATGGGGCCTTGCAGTGTCACAATGGTCTCAGTAGTTCCCCTGGCCCCACAGTGTCACATGACTCCTCAGTTCCCTGAGCCCTGCAATGTCACAATGGACCTTTGGACCCTGGGGGTTTGCAGTGTCACAATGGTCTCCTTTGGCTCCACAGTGTCACAATGGACCATTGATGACATCAGGCCCTGCAATGTCACAATGGGCCTTTGTTTCCATGCAGCCCTGCAGTGTCACAAAGGCCTCTTGGTCTCACAGGGGCCCACAGTGTCACAATGGTCCCTTGGTTCCATGGGCCCTGTGCTGCTGCATTCCCCCCTCCTCTTCTCAGGCCGCCCTGCCAGATGAGAAATGCTCCTTGGGGCTCGGCCTTGGCCAACAGCCCCTGGGCTCAGCTCCTCTGCAGCTCATCACAAACACTGTCTGCTCCAGGCACTGCTGCTGCCCAACCAGCTCCTGCTTTCTGGAGGAGCAGCCCTGGGAACTGCTTTTGGCAGGGTGAGAACATCCCTGTTCTCACCCTGCCAAAGAAAGCTGTTGGTGCCAAGTGTGGCCAGGATGAACCATTGCTGGGACTGAAGCCCCTCTCTTGGGGCCCTACAAACAGCACTCCAAAAGGAGCCCTTGGAGCTCTCCTGGGCCAGCCACTCCCTCTGAGTGGGGCCTCTCCCAGCCGGGAACTCTCCCGTTTGCTGCACTCGGGGATCCCCAACAACGACGGAGCCTGGGCCGATCCCCCCACTCCTCCAGGCTCAACCCTTCACCCACTGGGGAGATGCCAAAGGATCCGCAGGGAGCATTTCCTGCCCTGAGGGGAATTGCTCCCAGGTGCCTTGCACTGACTCTTTGTGTCTGTGTGCACAAAGGAGTGCCTGTGCTGGGGAAATGTGGCAGAAATGCTGCTCTCTGAAAGGTTTGAGAGCCTTGGATAGCTGAGTCAGTCAGATATCGAAATATCAGTAAGTAAGGTTAAGTCACAAGGTCTAAACTAAGTTAAATGCTCCTAAGAGTTGTTCTTTTTCTAAGTTGTTAAGTTTAATTTAAATTATTAGCTAAGTTAAGGATTGTTAAGTCTTATTCCTCTGTTAAATTGCAAAGTCATAGATAAGAAGTTAGGTTAAATACTGTTAAGTGCTATTCTTTTGCTAAATTGTGAAGTTGATGGTATCAGTTAAAGTTAAGGTGTAAGTTAAGTCCTGTAAAGTTTGAGCTCTTTGAACCTTTAGGCCGTATTCCTTTTATCCTTCCCCTAACTGTCTTTGTGTCACACACACACACAGGGACAGTTCTCAGCTCATTTCTGTTTCCCTTGCCTGGATTCTGTTTGGTTTTGTTGTTGCTTTGTTTCCCTGCTGTGCCTGAAGTGTCCAGTCAGGAGCAGAGTGACTCTTGCCAAGGAACTCTGTGCTGCTGTCCCTTAATATTAAATCTGGTTTTTGCTGCTCCCTTGCTGGGGATTTTTTCAGCGCTCTCAAGGCCTCGTTGGTAACAGGGTGAAGGAGCCCTGGCCCAGCCTCTGGCCCTGGGGGACACAGGGACGCTGCCAGGGGGTCCCTGTCCCCCTGTGCCACCCCCAGGGCCCCGGCCCCCCGTCCCCGTGTCAGGCTCTGGGGTCGATCTCGTGGAACATCCTCTGGGGGAGGCTGCGGGGCCGGGGGCGGGGGGACCCGGGGGGACAGGGGACCCCGGTGTGCACGAGCAGGGTTGGACTGCTCTGGGGGGAACTGTGAGGAGGACCGGGGCAGAGTGACCTCCCCAGTGACATCACACAGCCCCTGTGATGTCAGACAGCCCCCTGTGACATCTCAGCACACTCTGGGATGTCAGACAGCACCCTTGTGACATCATAGAGCCAAATCTGGAATGTCACCCTGGAATGTCATGCAGCTGCACTGTGATGTCGCAGTGATGTCAGAAAGCCACCCTGTGATGACACTGTCTGTTCTGTGATGTCACAGCCAGGTCTATGGTGTTACACAGCCAGCCAGTGATGTCACAACCCACTCTCTGATGTCACAGAGTCACCCTCTATGATGGCAGGATCTGCTCTATGACCTCATACTATGATGTCACAGACAGCTGTGTGATACCACAACCTCCTCAGTTATGCCACAAAGCCCTCTCTGTGATGTCATACTGCCACTCGGTAATGTCACAGCACACACTTTGACCTCACAGCCATCTCTGTGATGTCATACAGCCATGCCATGATGTCACAGACTTCTCTGTGATGTCACAGAATCCCCACTATGTTGCTGTAGCTGCTCAATGACCTCACACAACAAACTCTGTGATGCCATAGCCCAATCTGTGACCTCACACAACCCACTCTGTGCTGTCACACAGCCCCTTGCTGACATCACAGCTGCTCTGTGCCTCCATGACACAGCCACAGAGGAGCTGCTGTGACACAGCCCCCTCTGGGACATGCCACAGCCCCTGCCAGTGCTGAGCCCCTGGGAGCTCTGTCTGTGCCCTGCTGGTGTCCCTGAGGGGCCCTGGCAGTGCCCCAGCCCTGCTGGGCTGTGCACAGGAGCTGCTCCTGGCCAGAGCTGTCTCTCTGCAGCTCTGCTGCCCTTGCCAGGAGCTGCCTCTAGGCCAGAAGCCCGGCCCAGCCCAGCAGCACAGACACAGCACAAGGGCTTTAATGACCCTCTGGGGCTTTGGTGCCCTTTGCATCAGACTCAGTCCCTCACAGTGTGCTCAAAGAACTTCTCAAGAACTCAAAGTGAGGGTTCTCATGCATAAAATTGATCCTTCTGAGGGACAGGACTGAGAAAGTGTCCCCAGGTTCCAGGTAGAGCAGAACACTGGTGGCAGTGATGACAGCTGGGGACAAGCAAGGCAAAGGTGTCTCTGGTGCTGAGCAAACCTGCGCCTCTGTCCCTGCAGGCTGTCGGCATCCCCCGGCTGCCCCACCTGGCTGGCCCCTTCCTGTGCTGACAGCTCTGCCTCCTGCCTGCCTCTGCCTGCCCACACAAAGCCTGGGGCTGCTCCAGGCTCCTGCTGGGGGACGTGCTGCACCACAGCCCTGCCCTGGCAGGGAAATTCCTTTCTCCTGGTGTCCACTCTGGGCCTCCCCAGCTGCCCTTGGTGCTATTATGTCTTCTTCAGGCTCATTCCCACTAGGAAGAAAAGCTCCAGCCTCTCTGAAACCACTCTCCAATCCCTCCCAGGCTATTCCTGTTCTGTCCTCAGTCTCCACACCACTGACCCCAGAGCCCTCAGCCTCTTCCTTCTGGTTTTGTGATGAGGCCTCCAAACCCCATCTTGGGAGATTTTTGTGTCCTCTCCAAGGTCTGTGAAAATGGAAAAATAGTGATCAAAGTTATTTTCTTCCAAATCTTCCCATGACAGAAAAATGGTCAATATCTCTAAACTGAATGAGTGTACATTTACATTTGTTAGAAGAGGAAATATTTTACAACTATGAAAGTGGCATGAAAGTGCAACTGTTTTTCCAGAGAAGTGGGTGCCCCATCCCAGGAATGGTCCAAGAGCGTGAGCTTTGTCCAACCCTACCCAGTGAAATCCCCTTCCCTCCCCAAGGACAAAATTGCTGCAGTGTGGGTTCTCTGATGTGCTGGGTGCCCTCACAATGCTTCTGGCCAGAATGTCTGCTGAGGGCAGCCAGGCTGCTGCAGGGGCAGTGCCCTCACAGCCATCACCATGGCAGCCCTGTCCCCTGGGCCTAGCTCTGCCCTTTCCTCTGCCCCTGCCTTGGCTCTGCTGGCATGAAGAGTTTTGTCATTGATATCTTGTCCCCAAGGTGCTGGGGCCAATGGCTTCCCAGTCAGGCTCCTGGAGCAGAAGTGGCTTTTCAGAGGCCAGCCAGGAATGAGCCCTGAGGCAGCAGCTCTGCAGTGGTGGCCACCAGGCCGGGCTGCCAAGGGAGGCTTCTGGCCATGGCCTGCAAGCAGCTGCTGCTGCCAAGGTGCCTTTGGTGCCTCTGGCTGTCCCTGGCACAGCTCCCAGCACGGCACTCTGCCCTTGTGCCCGAGGCCTTCCCTGTGCTGGGGCTGGCCTGGGGCTTTTCCTGCAGCGGGACCTGCCCTGCTGATGGCACAGGAAAGGCAGTTCCTGCTGGAGCAGGAGGCTCTGCCTGCAATGGGCTCAAACCACTCCAGGAAGGCCCTGTAAACTTCAATATTGCTACCTACAGCATTATATTCTGATAATTGTTATAGCAATTGAACTGTGGGTTAAATAACTGTGCTAGTGATCTTTCCATCTGACCATGATCAGAATAAGCCAGAGACATAGATAAATAAATCGATCTGGCATTCTATCATTTATTCTGCAGGACAAATTGTGTTAAAGTTCAATTCCACCTGTTCAGTTTTTTACACCTTTGACAAAGTCTGGGCCTGGAGTTGGATCCAGCCGCTCCCAGTCTCCTCCCTTAGAAGGAATTTTAGAAGTCTAGGGGTGCTGCAGGGGTTTAAGAATCCATGGTGGCTGTTGGGTGTCATTTCTCTACCTCATGACTCAGCAGGAGTTTCTCCAATAAAGAAATAAAGCTTTTGCCTGAAGCTCCCACTGTGCCCATGTCAGGAACCCCTGTGAGTGTCTGGGCCATCCCGGCTCTTTGGCAGCCTGGGGACTCCTGGGATGTCACCATGGAGCCCCTGTGGGTGCCTGTACCAGATCAGTGCCTTTGCAGCCCAAGGTGCCCTGGGATGTCACCATGGAATGGCTGTGACTGCCTCTGACCACAGGGCTCTTTACCATGCCCAGAAATCCCTGGGAGGTCTCCATGGAGCCCCTGTCTCTGCCTGTGACATTCCAGCTCTGGAACAGCCTGGAGACTCTTGGAAAGTCCCTATGGAACCCCTCTGAGGGCCTGTGACAAATCTGTTCCTTAGCAGGCGACCATCACCAGGCCCCTGTTGCTATGGTCGGTTTCCATGGCAACCATCACCAGCCCACTGTTGCTATGCTCAGTCCCTTGGCAGCTCCATGGAGACCCCATGCCAGGGGTGGTTGCCATGGACACCAGCTCAGGCCTGCAGCCAGAGCCCGTTGCCATGGCAACCATTGGCAGCCCCCCATCCCCAGGCTGATGGGATCCCAGAAGCACAGAATTGGCTGAGCTGGGAGGGACCCATCAGGATCCTCCAGTCCAACTGCTGGCCCTGCACAGGACACCCCAACAATGCCAGCCTGGGCCTGCTGCAGCTCAGAGAGCCCTGGAGCTGGGACCCTTCCCTGGGGAGCCTGGCCAGGGCCCCAGCAGCCTCTGGGCAAAAACCTTTTCCTGACATCCAAGCTGAGCCTGCCCCGACTCAGCTGCAGCCGCTCCCTCCACTCCTGTCCCTGGGCACCAGAGGGAAGAGGTTCCCACAGCCCCAGCCAGGGACCCACTCCCAAGGCTGCTGCCATGGCCACCAGGGCTGCCACCAGCTGGGATGCTCGCTTTCCACGGGCTGGGCTTCAGCAATGGGATTCCCCAATTTCCTGCTCCCGCTAAAACCGCGCTGCCCTCGCTGCCCTCCCACCTCCCATGGAAAGGACAAAAGGCAAAGATCCCAGGCTGGGATAAGAACAATTTATTGGAAACAGCAACGAGATAAGGAACAAACAGGAACAGAAGCAATATTGATAACAGAAGGGATATGAAAAAGGAAAAACTACAACACATCTGACTGTGTTTTCCCAGCCACAGTTTCCCCCTGCCTGGAAAGCACACCCTTCTTCTCATTGGATAGAGATAGAGAGTGAAAGAGTGCGTTTTCTGCCCCTGGCAATGACCTGAGGTGGGAGTGAGTGTAATGTCATGGCCATGGCCAGACCCTCATGTTCTCCATTCCCACATCTTGTCATTGTCAGGGGCAGGAAAAGGGACAGGTGTCTGCCCAGCATGAAACACAGGGAAAATGGATCACCAGGGCTCTTCCCAACGTGAGGTCTCCAATGGGGAAAGAAGCTGGTGTGGTGCATGAAGCTGTTGCTGCAGTTCGGGCACTTGCAGGTCTTCCCACACTGGTGGCTCCATTGGTGTCTTGTCAAGTGAGAGCTGCCGGAGAAACTCTTCCCACACTGGGGACACCCGTAGGGCCTCTGCCCAGTGTGGATGTGCTGGTGGATGATGAGGTGGGAATTGCGCTTGAAGCCCTTCCCGCAGTCAGAGCAGCAGAAGGGCCTCTCATCTGTGTGAATCTGCTGGTGCTGGAGGAGACTGGAGCTGGTCTGAAACCTCTTCTGACACTGGGACACTCGTAGGGCCTCTCCCCAGTGTGGATGCGTTGGTGGATGATGAGGGTGGAGCTGCAGCTGAAGCCCTTCCCACACTCCCCACACTCGTATGGCCATTCCCCAGTGTGGATCATCTGGTGGCTGATCAGGGTGCTGCTCTGCCTGAAGCTCTTCCCACACTCCAAGCACTTGTGGGGCTTCTCCCCATTGTGAAGCTGCTCATGGGCCACCAGCTCTGAGCTCTGGCTGAAGCTCTGCTCACCTTCCTGGCTCAGGGTGGGTCTTTCCTCCTCAGAGCACCCTGGGCTGGGTTTTGAGCCCCTCCTCCTGTGGGATCTCCGGGGATTTTCCTCCCCATTGGATTCCTCTGCCCTGGAATCACGCAAAATGGCCTCATCCATGAGGTCCTGCCCTGGGGATTTGTCCTCCCTGGTCTCCATCCTCAGCTCCTTCCCAGGGGGAGGAAGGACAAGGAGAGGATGGGATTTGCCTCCGTGCCAGAGGGAAGGGGAAGGAGATCCCCCCAGTGCATCCCCAGCAGGACGGGGTTGGCAGCAGGGTTGTCCTGCAGCCGGGGGCTGTGCTGGGCTGGGAGATGGAGCAGGAGAGAGGGGGAAAGGGGCACTGACTTCCTCCTCACCTGCCTGCGTGTCCCAGGGCTCCTTCCTCTTCCTCACAGCCTCCTCCTCCATCTGGCCAAGTTTTGGGGATGGAAAATCCTGTTTTGGGAAGAAAACAAGGGAAGAGCACATTGAATTTTGTACTTGTTTGAAGGCAAACCAGGGGGAGGATCTAAAACAGGATTACAATTTAATAAGAAAAGGAAGATGAAGGCAATGATACAGAAACACTGCCTTAAACTGACAGAGTCAGGATATAACCTGACACCCTGTTGCTGGTCAGGCTGGTGGCAGCAGTCCCATTAAATGGTGGCTGCAGACCTGTTGGAGTGATGAACGTGATTCTGTCCAAGCAGTGATCCTGTAGAAGTGTTTGGTCTTCCTCTGGAGGTCCAGGGGTGGTTCTGGAGCTCTTGTCCTCTGGGAATCCAGTAGGCAAGCTGCTCCTGCTGTTGCAAGGCTCAGCCTATATCCAGATAGGAATGCTTGGATCCTCCCCCTGGGCGGAGCATGCCACAATGGGAGGATGGAATTTGATCAGTCCTGCAGTGACACTCAATGGGCCATTCCCAGAAGATATCTCCCCTGGAGGGCGTTATCAGGGCCGAGTCATGGAAGAGATCAAGAACACTGCCCCACCTGTTTATAGCAGTTGATGAAGATGGGGATTGAAAACATGCATTTGGTTCCATCTTACACTGCAGCCTGAAACAGTGGGGGAATCCCTGCTCAGGGGGTGAACACCACCCCCCTTACCCAAACTGGCTCAGGTGTAAAACCCCCACCCCAGGAAGGCCACGCACACAGGGGACAATGTCACACTTGCCCTGCTCCAGGGGAGGTCTCTGTCCCTGTCACTCCCTTGCTCTCTCCCCTTTTCTCCTTCTTTCCATCTCTCTGTCTACCTCACATTTACTGTTTAATAAAATCCACCTTGGATTTGGTCTTGTTAGCACCTTATATTAAGGCGGAGGCATCTCTCTGAATATTTTCTAATCCAGATTGCGAGACTATTTTGGCACAGTGAGTTTAGGGCACTCTTATCTGACCCCAAGTGCCTTAGACAACAGCACGGTTACCTCCACTGAGGAGGTTGTGGCTCCTTCTGGAAGAACTCTTGGAAACTTGGACACAATCCCTCCTTCCTCCTGTGGAATTTATGGGAGAAATGATGAGGAAAATGGCTGTTGTGGGTGGCCAGTGTAAAGAAAATATTTTGTTGTCCTTCCTTGAAAAGTTTGTTAAAATCACTGGAGGAAAGGGAGCAAAAGATCCCAGCGACACTGACAAGGTTCATTCACCCCAAGGTGAGGAACACAAGGCTGCTGAAAGTCCCACAAGAAGCCCAGCTCAAGTAGCTAAATTCCCAAATAACTCCTGAATTTCCAGGCTTGGGGGCTTTGCCAAATGTGAGAATCATTTTTCTCATTATCCTTGTCACCTTTGTGACAGCTACACAGAGCTTTCCCTTCCTTTTCATAATCTGTATTGGGCTGAATTCCCACTTTTCTTTTCTAAGAACCTGCCAGCAGCTGATCTGGAGCTGTGCAGGAACCAATGAAACTTGGAATTGCCACAGAATTGCTTCTATTGTCAGTTTATTCATGTTTGGGATTTGTTTGTGTTTTCATCACATGTGACTTGTGGGAAAATCAAATATTCATGAAAGTGATTTATGCAGAGTTAATTTTGATTTCTGCCAAGTTTATTTTGTGCAATGCTCTGGGGATCCTCGAGGGGTCTCTGTGCCTCTTGCCTCGGGGGATTCTTGGGAGGGGCTTGGGCGGGTTGTCCCTGTCCCTGTCACCCCAGGCCATTCCCCAGGGGTGTCCCTGTCCCTATCACCCCAGGCCATTCCCCAGGGGTGTCCCTGTCCCTGTCACCCCAGGCCATTCCCCAGGGGTGTCCCTGTCCCTGTCACCCCGAGCCATTTCCCAGGGGTCTCCATCATTCTCACCCAGGGAATGCCTGGGGGGTCTCCCTCCCTCTCACCCCTGTGCCAGGGGGTGCTCGGGGCAGTCTCTGTCCCTCTCAGCCCAGGGGATGCTCGGGGCTCTCTGTCCCCTGGCCCTGGGGGATGCTCGGGGGGTCTCCATCCCTCTGGCCTCAGGCAATGCCTGTGCAGGGCTGGGCACCAGGGGCTCTGTGTCCCTCTCACCGCTGAGGCTGCTCGGGGCTGGGGGGGCTCTGCCACCTTCTCACCCCTGGGGAGGCCGGGGGGGTCTCTGTCCCTCTCAGCCCTGCTGGGACCCCACCCAAACATCATCGGGGTCACAGGGACAGAGACACCCCCAAAGCCCCAGAAGGGCTGAATCTGGGATTTGGTTTGGGGCTGAGGATTTAGGAAGGGGCTGGAATTGGGGCTGGGCTGAGAGTTGGGGCTGAGATTTGGATTAGACCTGGGATTGGGGTTAAGGCAAGACATGGGATTGGCTTTAGGGCTGGGCTTGGGATTGGGTCTGGGGCTAGACGAGTTTGGGACTGGGATGAAATTAAATACAGAACTGCGAGTGTGTCTAAACATGGAGTGAGATTGAGACCAGGATCAGGGTCAGGTTTGGGACTGAGTTCACCCAGAGCGGGACAGGGGGGATGTCACTGTGGGAAGGTTTGGGGAAAATACTGATTTGGGGAGAAAAAAGGCGTGAATGCCTTGGGTTGGGGATTCCTCTTGCCCAAGTCCATCTCTAGAAGTCACCTGATGTCCCTAAAAACCTCCAAAAATCAAGAGTGAATAAAAAAAAGCCACAAAGAATTTCCCATTTCCAGTCTCATCCCCCTGGGGTTCTGGTGGTCCCCTGTCTCTGAGCTGTTGGGGATCCCATGGGTCCTGGGGATCCCCCATCTCCAGGGTCCTGATTGGGGATGCTGGGGGGTTTTGGGGTCCCAGGGTCCCCCTCTCCAGGCTCCCCTCAATCCAGCCACTTGGGGTTCCCCCCTCTTCCCACCACCCTGTCCTGCTTTAGGGGAAATTTGGGAGAAAACCCCCAAAAGGAGTTTCCTCTAGACTGCAGATTCAGCAGCCCCACCCTCAGCCAGTTCAGGAAAATATTTCCTTGGAGAAAAGTGGAAAAAAACTTTATTTACCAGGCAATGCATTCACCAGCACAAAAATTGAACAATATTAGGTAATAAACCTCCAGCTGCTCCAAAATAGATGGGAAACTCCGAAAGTCCTTCCTTGGGCTCTACCTCGGCTCACTCAGTCTCTTATCAGTCTCTTATCAGTCTCTTATCAGTCTCTTATCAGTCCCTCCAGCGCTGGAAATGCCACTTCCAGCGGCCCAGGCTTTGCCAGGTGGGCCACAGGTGGGAGCTGCCGGTGGTGTTCTGGGTGTTCAGTGCAGAGCAGGTTTAAACAGCTCCAAAGAAAAAGAAAAACCACAGTCCAGGGAACTTCTCTGCCTCAGAGAGCTAAAAACTAACTAAAAGCAAAGGAGAGCTCTGTCCTGCCCTCTGTCCATCCAGGAGCCGGAATGTGGAGGAGTGAGTGCAGGGTATGAAAACAAACTGCAGCTTCTTCCTCCTCCCCTTGGCTCTCAGAACCAGCCTTAAAGGTGCAGAACTCATTTCTGGGCTAAACGGACCGATGGGGCACGAGCATCATGAAGTCACCCCAGGACGCGCCCCTGTCAGGGTCAGGGGGTCCCGTCCCCGCCTCATCTCCGGGCTGCCGGGGGTGCCCCAGCTCCGGTATCGCCCCTTCCCCTCTCCCCGCCCCGGGGGTCCCCCGTTCCACAGCCCCGGCTCTCACGGGGATCCCCAAAACCAATGTCCCGCCCCGTCGGTACCGGGCCATCCCCACGTGGACCCCCGGGACCCTCCCGAGGGGCGATCGCGGCTCCTCTGCCCCGAAAAAGCTCCTCTTAGGGAGCCCGGAGATACCCGGGGCTCGAGTCCGGGATCTGCCGGCTCCGAACACTCTCCAAAAGAATCCTCCCGGAGACCCATGGCTGGAGTTATTTGGGAATTGAGCTACTAGAGCTGGGCTTCTTGTGGGACTTTCAGCAGCCTTGTGTTCCTCACCCTGGAGTAAATGAACCTTGTCAGTCTCGCTGGTATCATTTGCTCACTCTCCTCCAGTGATTTTAAGAAACTTTTCAAGGAAGGACAACAAAATATTTTCTTTTTCACTGGCCACCAACAACAGCCATTTCCCTCATCAGTTCTCCCATAAGTTCCCCAGGAGGAAGGAGGGACTGTTTCCAAGCTTCCAAGAATTCCTCCAGAGAGAACCACAACCTCCTCAGAGCAGGGAACCATGCTGTTGTCAAAGGCACTTGGGGTCAGACAGCAGTGCCTAAACTCACAATGCCCGAAAAATGTTGCCATCTGGTTAAGAAAATTGTTACAGAGATGCCTCTGCCCCAATTAAAGTGCCAACGAAATCAAATCCATCGTGGATTTTATTGAACAGTAAATGTGAGGTAGAGAGAGAGTTGGAAAGAAAGAGAAGAGGGGGGCAGGCAAGGGAGTGACAGGGACAGAGACCTCCCCTGGAGCAGGGCAAGTGTGACATTGTCCCCTGTGTGTGTGTGGCCTTCCCAGGGTGGGGGTTTCACACCTGAGCCAGTTTGGGTAAGGGGGGTGGTGTTCACCCCCTGAGCAGGGATTCCCCCACTGTTTCAGGCTGCAGTGTAAGATGGAACCAAATGCATGTTTTCAATCCCCATCTTCATCAACTGCTATAAACAGGTGGGGCAGTGTTCTTGATCTCTTCCATGACTCGGCCCTGATAACGCCCTCCAGGGGAGATATCTTCTGGGAATGGCCCATTGAGTGTCACTGCAGGACTGATCAAATTCCATCATCCCATTGTGGGATGCTCCGCCCAGGGGGAGGATCCAAGCATTCCTACCTGGATATAAGCTGAGCCTTGAGACACCAGGAGCAGCTTGCCTACTGGATTCCCAGAGGACAAGAGCTCCAGAACCACCACTGGACCTCCAGAGGAAGACCAGACCCTTCTACAGGATCACTGCTTGGACAGAATCACGTTCATCACTCCAACAGGTCTGCAGCCACCATTTAATGGGACTGCTGCCACCACCCTGAGCAGCAGGGTGTCAGGTTATATCCTGACTCTGTCAGTTTAAGACAGTGTTTCTGCATCATTGCCTTGATCTAAATTTTCTTATTGAATTGCAATTCTGGTTTAGACTCTCTCCCTGTTTTGCCTTCAAACCAGTACAAAAGACGACAATGTGCGCACCCTTTGTTTTCTTCCCAAAACAGGATTCCCATTCCCATGTCTTGATTGGATGGAGGAGGAGTCTGCGAGTAAGAGGAAGGAGCCGTGGGAGACCCAGGCAGGTGAGGAGGAAGTCAGTGCCCCTTTCCCCCTCTCTCCTGCTCCATCTCCCAGCCCAGCACAGCCCCCGGCTGCAGGACAACCCTGCTGCCAACCCCGTCCTGCTGGGGATGCACTGGGGGGATCTCCTTCCCCTTCCCTCTGGCACGGAGGCAAATCCCATCCTCTCCTTGTCCTTCCTCCCCCAGGGAAGAAGCTGAGGATGGAGACCGGGGAGGACAAATCTCCATGGCAGAACCTCATGCAAGAGGCCATTTTGAGTGACTCCTGGGCACAGGAATCCAACAGGGAGGACAAGTCCCAGAGATCCCACAGGAGGAGGGTCTCCAAACCCAGCCCAGGGAGCTCTGAGGAGGAAAGATGCACCCTGAGCCAGGAAGGTGGACAGAGCTTCAGCCAGAGCTCAGAGCTGGTGGCCCATGAGCAGCTTCATGATGGGGAGAAGTCCCACAAGTGCTTGGAGTGTGGGAAGAGTTTCAGGCAGAGCAGCACCCTGATCAGCCACCAGATGATCCACACTGGGGAATGGCCCTACGAGTGTGGGGAGTGTGGGAAGGGCTTCAGCTGCAGCTCCGCCCTCGTCACCCACCAACGCATCCACACTGGGGAGAGGCCCTACGAGTGTCCTGAGTGCCAGAAGAGGTTTTACACCAGCTCTGATCTCGCCAGGCACCAGCAGATTCACACAGAAGAGAGGCCCTTCCTCTGCCCTGACTGCGAGAAGGGCTTCAAGCGCAAGTCCCACCTCATCAGGCACCAGCGCATCCACACTGGGGAGAGGCCCTACGAGTGCCCCATATACGGGAAGAGGTTTCGGACCAGCTCAAATCTCCGCCTGCATGAACGCATTCACACCGAGCAGAGGCCCTTCCTCTGCCCCGACTGCGGGAAGAGCTTCAAGCACAAATCCACCCTCATCACCCACCGGCGCATCCACACTGGGGAGAGGCCCTACGAGTGTCCCAGTGTGGGAAGAGCTTCACCCAGAGCTCTGACCTGACCAAACACCAACAGAGTCACCGGTAAGCGAAGCCCTGAAAATGCCCCAAGTGCAGGAGGAGCTTTGTGCACTGCTCCAGCTTCATCCCCCATTGGAGGATCTATATTGGGAAAAACCCTGGGAGATCCATTTCCCTCTGATCCATGCTAGGAAGACACTTGTACCTTTTCCTGCCCCTGCCGATGATATGATGTGGGATTGAAGAACATGAGGGTCTGGCTATGGCCCTGTCATTACATTCACTCCCACCTCAGGTCATTGCCAGGGGCAGGAAAGGGACTCTCTCTCTCTCTCTCCCTGAGGAGAAGGGTGTCCTTTCCAGACAGGAGGAAATACATGGCCAAGCAGACCCAGTCGTTGATCTTGTAGTTTTCCCTGTAAATCCTTTTTCTTATCCCTTCTGTTATCAATATTGTTTCTGTTCCCTTCGTTCCTTATCTCGTTGCTGTTCCCAATAAATAGTTCTTACCCTGTACCAGGATCTTTGCCTTTTGTGCTTTCCATGGGAGGCAGGAGGGCAGCGAGGGCAGCGCGGTTTTAGCGGGAGCAGGAAATTGGGGAATCCCATTCCTGAAGCCCGGCCCGTGGAAACCGAGCATCCCAACTGGTGGCAGCCCTGGTGGCCATGGCAGCAGCCTTGGGAGCGGGTCCCTGGCTGGGGCTGTGGGAACCTCTTCCCTCTGGTGCCCAGGGACAGGAGTGCAGGGAGCGGCTGCAGCTGAGTCGGGGCAGGCTCAGGTCGGATGTCAGGAAAAGGTTTTTGCCCAGAGGCTGCTGGGGCCCTGGCCAGGCTCCCCAGGGCAGGGTCCCAGCTCCAGGGCTCTCTGAGCTGCAGCAGCATTTGGCCAGCGCTGCCAGGCCCAGGCTGGCATTGTTGGGGGGTCCTGTGCAGGGCCAGCAGTTGGACTGGAGGATCCTGATGGGTCCCTCCCAGCTCAGCCAATTCTGTGCTTCTGGGATCCCATCAGCCTGGGGATGGGGCTGGCAATGGTTGCCATGGCAACGGGCTCTGGCTGCAGGCCTGAGCTGGTGTCCATGGCAACCACCCCTGGCATGGGGTCTCCATGGAGCTGCCAAGGGACTGAGCATAGCAACAGGGGCCTGGTGATGGTTGCCATGGAAACTGACCATAGCAACAGGGGCCTGGCGATGGTTGCCATAGATATTGACCATAGCAACAGGGGCCTGGTGATGGTTGCCATGGAAACTGACCATAGAAACAGGGGCTGGTGATGGTTGCCTGCTCAGGACCAGATTTGTCACAGTCACCCAGAGGGGTTCCATGGGGACTTCCCAAGAGTCTCCAGGCTGTTCCAGAGCTGGAATGTCACAGGCAGAGACAGGGGCTCCATGGAGACCTCCCAGGGATTTCTGGGATGGTAAAGAGCCCTGTGGTCAGAGGCAGTCACAGCCATGCCATGGTGACATCCCAGGGCACCTTGGGCTGCAAAGGCACCCATCTGTCACAGGCCCTCACGGGGGCTCCACGGTGACATCCCAGGAGTCCCCAGGCTGCCAAAGAGCCGGGATGGCCCAGACACTCACAGGGGTTCCTGTCATGGGCACAGTGGGAGCTTCAGGCAAAAGCTTTATTAGAGGAGCTCCTGTTGGGTCACAAGGGGCGGAAAGGATCCGCAATAGCCCCCAGAGATCCGCAAATGTCACCTTTGAGTCAGAGATGACACAGACTCAGATCAGAAGGCTAAGGGCTAAAAGCCACCTGTTCTTTCAATCCTCTTCTTTTATGTCATGTTTTGCTACAGGTAGACGTCACTGGTCAGTTAATCAACACATTTCACATGATTGGCCAATTAAGACAACACCCTTCAGTAAACAACATTCTGGAAAAAAGTCAACCTATTACAAACATTTTTGGGGCACCAGTAATTGATGTTTGTTTTATGTTGGGCCTTTCTGAGGGCTCCCTGGATGGGGGAAACCCTCCAGTAGCAATTCTGTGCCAGGTTAAAGGAGATGCACGGGACTTTTTTGGTCTCCAGCTTTGTGTTTATGGTTATCTTATCTAAAGTTTTGCATTGCTGTCCACACCAGGCTCAGCGCGCTAGAAAAGCACCACAAAATGGCTCCAAAATATACAGTTTCAAGGTCTTTTAAAGTTGTCTCCTCCAATTCACTCTTAAAACCTACATTATTTCTACTTATCTACCAATAACTCATTCCTTGACTGTCCACATACCCTCTGCACTGTGCTTTCCTTGACCAATCACCCTGTGCCACCAACACTGCAGAAAATGGAGTCGATGAAGGAGACAGGGACTACACCCAAATTCCTGCATCTTTGTGGGATCTCAGCACATCGTTCCCGATGTCCAGAGATGCCAGGAGAACCCTTGGGGGTCTTGAAAACCCTGGAATGTTGCCAAGAGTGTTTGGTGGCTTGATTTTGATCCATCCACAGAAGTAACAAGAGTCTGAGGACAAGAGAATCACTTTAGAGTAAAAGGTGTAAAAGAGACACATTTAGAGGGTGAGATATAGACTTTAAGGTTTTTGGTACAGGGGGGTTATGGAGACAAGATGGAGAGATCAGGGCGTGTCTTGTCCTTCTTCTTTCTTCTTCTTGTCCTCCATCTCCTGTGATGATGTTGGCACTTAGAGATTGGTTTCTAGTGAAGGTGCACTTGCTAACATGGGCAAAAAGCATTGGGAAATAAAGGTAAATATTGTATACGCTTCCTATCTACACCGTACTAAAAATCCCAAAACCTAAATTTCTCACCCAAGTGACCTGCTGTACTACCCTCTAATCTATTTCACACTTTGGTAAATTCTAATCTGTCTCAAAGTCCTGGAAGTCCTCTCCATTGGCAAAGGTGAAAGGCAGCGTTTCCCTTGGGGTCAGGACCCCTCAGAGCAGACAGAGAAATATACCCTGTGCCCTGGATTCCCACACATTTAACCTAAAAACTTTAACCTTTAAGATTTTAAGTTGCCCAAAAATGATCCAGGTAAGTAGGATTAAAAGGAGAAGAAATAGAGACCAACAGGAAGACAGAAGATTTATAGAAAGACATGCACATGGGTACCAACAGCTCAGGTTCCAGCATCACCAACAGAGGAGCCCCAGGAGAAGGCAGGATGCAGACCCTGGGCTGGCCTCGTGCTCCGGCTTTTAACACCCTTGGCCTTCATGGCCCCGCCCCTGGGGTGGGACTGCCACTTGCTTGTCCAATCAGAGACAGGGTAGCACCAGCTGCTGGTGTGTGATTGATTGACAGCTCAGCCAATCAGAGCTGGGTTAGCAATGCCCCTGCTGTGTGATTGACAGCTCTGCCAGGCCAGGGCTGGGGGCGGGGCTCTGTCCCACCACAAACCAAGGCCTGACCCAGCCTGGGCCCCACATGGAACAGGTCTGCCTGGCTTGGCCTCCTGGGGGCTGTCTGACAGGTCCCACTGAATTTGGCATGTCAAGGGCCACTTCTCATCTGACTGTGAAGCACTGGGGCTCCGTGCTTTTATTCCTATGGGAAAGAACTGTCTTTCTTGTCTAGGCACCCATGGCCAAAATTGGGATTCTGCATCTAAAATTCCCTATATCCAAGGGTTACTCCCAGACAAAATCTGCCCATAGAGACAAGTCTGGGCAGCCTTGGTCTCTGGTGGCTGCCTCTCATCTGACCTTGCACCACTGGAGCTCACTTGTTTCCTTCCTATGGCGACCATTGTGACACTGCGGGGCATTGTGGAACCAATGGGCCATGGTGACCCTGCAGGCCCTTGTGGAACCTGTGACACTGGAGGAACTTGTGGAACCAAGGGGAACATTGTGACCCTGCAGGGTACCATGGATCCAAGGGGCCACTGTGACACTGTGGGGCCTCGTGGAACCAAGGACATCTTTGTGGCTCTGTTGGGCCGCATGGTCCCAAGGGGCCAGTGTGAAGCAGCAGGGCTTTGTGGAACCAAGAGGCCATTGCTGCATTTCAGGGCCTCATGGAGCCAAAGGGCCGTTGTGATCCTGCAGGGCACTCTGGATCCATGGAGAGCATTGTGGCATTGCAAGGCCCCATGGAATCATGGAGACCCTTGTGACACTGTGGGGCCTCATGGAAGGAAGGGGCCGTTGTGACACTATGGGAACTTGTGGAACCAAGGGAATCATTGTTGCACTACTGGGCCCCAATGGAACCAAGGGGCCATTGGACACAGCCAGGCTTCATGGAACCAATAGACAATTATAAGACTGTGGGGCCTTGTGGAACCATGGAGACCATTAGGATCCTTAAGGACTTGTGTAATCAAGGGGCCATTATGACACCTGAGGGCATCATGGGAGCCAGAGAACCATTGTGACACTGCAGGGCCCTGTGGAACCAAGGGAACATGAAACAGGTGTGGCTGCTTTGGCCTCCCAGGGGTCACCTGACAGGTCTGGCTGACCTTGGAATGTGGAAGGCCACTCCCATCCGCCCCTGAATCACTGGGGCTCTGGGCTTTCCTTTGCATAGAAAATAACTATCCATCTCTTCCAGGTATCCATGGCCAAAATTAGGATTCCACCTCCAAATTTCTGTGTATCCAAGGATTGCTCCCAGACAAAAGTTGCCAGAACAGACAGGTCTGGCTGGTCTTTAACTCCTGAGTGCCAGAACTCACCTGTTTTCCTAACACTGGAAAGGGCAGTCTGCTTTTCTTTGTATGGAAAAAATCATCCTTCTCCAGGCACAAATGTCTGAAATTAGGATTCCACATTCATAATTTCAAATATCCATGGGTTGCTCCAACCAAACCTGCCAGGACAGACAGGTCAGGCTTGCCTTGGCCTCTGGTGGTTGCTGTTCATCAGCTCCTGAAACATGGGGGCTCCGTGCTTTCCTTCCTATGGAGACCAATGTGACACTTGGGAGCCTTGGGAAATGCAGGGGCCATTGTGGCCCTGCAGAGCACCATGGATCCAAGGGACCATTGTGACACTGTGGGGCTTCGTGGAACCAAGGACATCATTGTGGCTCTGTTGGGCCACATGGTCCCAAGGGGCCAGAGCAAAGCAGCAGTGTGGGAGTTAGCCCAGCTGTAACTCGGAGTCAGACAGATTTTACCCCAGAAGTACTGGGCGCGAGTTTCAAGTCCTAGGAATCATTTGTTTAAATTAAGGTGAGCTTGAAAGTTCTCCAAAAAGCCTTTAGTGTTGTTATGCTAACTTGTCCAAGTTCTCCTCCCCTATTGGTTACTTGTTTCCCCTATAGGGTTATTGTTCTAGAGTGTTCTACCCCCAAGTGTACATGTTGTTACTTCCCCTTTGTCTCGGGTCTTAGGATCCTGCCCCTCATACTGTTCTCGACTTCTCCATGTTTATTGTTTTTCACCCTGGTTTTAAAGTTTCTTTTAAACAACTCCATCGATCCTGCTCCTTTTCATTTTCCCCACCCTCGCCCTGAAGTCAGGGAACCAGAGAGGTTTGTCACAGCCACCCTCATTGTGACCTTTGGTGCCCAAACAGGGACCATGACACTCAGGGCTCCCTGTGTCAGTCACGTCAGCTGGGGTTAGCTGATGGATAGGCCAGGGCTCCCTGGGATTTTGGATTGTGCCAGGCCCAGTGGATTCATCGTTGCTTCGAGGGACCTTGCCCAGGATCGGCAGGGACAACAATGGTTTCACCTGCATAGGATTGCAGGTGGGTTTGGGGAAATGCAAGACATTTATTGCCCATTTTGCCACTGTGTTTTTACAATATGCACCCACATCCCATAATTGATTTGGGGTGTTCTGGTGGCTCTTCCCCATAAGGCAGAGAAAAAAAAAAGGGCAGTCAGATGTCCAAAGTAGAATGGAGCATACATGGATGCTTTAATTCTCACTGATCATGACTTAATATTTTCAACGTACGAATTAAAATCAATCATGAGGTGGATCATTAAAAATTTTCCAGATGCCTCTGCTGATGAAATCCATATCATTGAATTTTGGGACTCCGTGGGAGTTAAAAGTGACCCCGCTGCACCCTGCATGCTCCCCATCTTCCACACCATCCCTGAGACCCTTCACCAGCAAGCAGTTTGTTGAAAACTCAATCCGTTGGTCACTCCTAACTCGGGACCACCCCTCAAACCTGCCATTCTCAGACTTTCCATGATGGTCCAAGATGGCAATGGCCACGCTGTCTTGGAGCATCATGCCCTGGAGATTCAAGATGGAAGGAGCCTGAATGTGGCTCGGGAGCCCGACCATCCTCCCTCCATCTTGGCTCCTCCACTTCCTGCTACCACAGCCTTCTCTTCCGCCCTGAATGAACCTCCAGACTGCACCCCCAAAACTGTGGGTCACGCCCCCACTGTCAATCATTCCACCTTCACCCTGGGCCATGCCTCCAGAACTCCACCCCCAAAGTCCACCATCCTAAATCAAGGCCCTTCATCCCCAACACCTGACAAAATGGCAGCGCCCTTTGCCTCACCCTCCAGCAACAATATAACCCCATGATCCAAGATACTAAGCCCAACTGTCACACTATTTCTAATCCAAATGTTTCTCCCCCAAGTTATTCTTCCTCCCAGGAAGACAGTTTGAACTCCCCAGAGCCACCTTGCCCCTCAACCCCAGAAGATCATTAGGAAAAGATCCAGAAAGAAGCAGTTAAGGAAGGAGACTGGCAAATTGTCTTGAAACTCCTCGTTGCCCCCATATGTTATGAAAGAAGGGGGCAGAATCCCAGGGATCATCCATTGGTTTACGGGGAAATCAAGGATCTGTATAGGGCAGCTAAAGACCAGAGGCCATTACCTTGTTTTAATGGCCTAATGAGGGCCATGTTTACAGCACATGTCTTAACCCCCTATGATTTAAAATATATTATGACCATGTTGTTGTCACCTACAGAATACACCCTGTGGGAAGAGGGATGGAAACGTTTGCTAAATGATTAATAGCAGACTATGCTAATAATGAGGCAAGGGCAGAACTGACAATCAACCATCTAGCTGGAGAAGGACAACACAGCCTGCAAGATGATCAAGCAGCAGGTATCCCCAGAAGAGCACTGGATGATATCAAAGAGATGGCTATGAGAGCTTGAATCCAGGTACTGGATGGTACCACCCCCAGTTTGGATTATGTAAACATAAGACAAGAACCTGGAGAGCCCTACATGAAATTTATTGATCACCTTAAACAGGCACTAGAGAAACAAGTCCGGAATGAAAAGACTCAAAATTAAATACTAAAATCGTTGGGGGTAGCCAATGCCAACCCGGAATGTAAGAAAGTGCTGTCTGCCCTCCCACTAGAGCTGGAACCCACACTCCTGCAGATGATTGAGGCCTGAAATTGCCTCAGAACAACAGAACACAGAGCAGCTGTACAAGCCCAGGCATCGGGCAAGGAGTTGTAGAAGCCCTAGGGGCCATGCAATTCCCCTTTAAGGGGCCCCAGCAACATCTACAGGCCCCAAAAATATGTTTCCAGTGTGGTCAACAAGGACATTTTAGAGAAGATTGTCCCCAAGGAGGAGGGGCCTATCCGGTCCCTAATGGATAATCAACATCGAATTTGGTGGAATTTCTCAAAAGGTAACTACACCAAGCAGCCAAAAACTGCCATTGGAGTGCAAGGTGGCCTCAGGCTATGGCACAAATGTTCAAGCCAACGATGCCTACAATCGCTGAATTGTACACCCATTACAGATAATGTAGCCCTAAACTCCAGCACCTCATCTCCCATTTGCCAACCACCTTACCACCAGGGGCAAAATTGAAGTTGCTGAGTCTGGAATCTGTTGTTTTAACTGATTATTTTGCCCATGAAATATCGACAGGACAGCTGGGGCCCGAAGATCAGCCCTGAACTATTAATTTTAGTAAACTACCAATCAAGCACTGAAGGATTTTTTGTATTGCCATCCATACCATCAATGTCCTCACAATGAGAAATTACAGTGCTGGCCCTGTCTCCCAACCCACCTTGTTTTATACCCCAAGGACTAGCAATTGCCCAGGCAGGATGCTGATGACACTTTACTAGGGATGTGATAAATCAGGATTGACCAAAAATCACCTGCACTCTGGAACTTAACAGTGAAAAGATTGTTTTGACAGGGCTTGTGGACATGGGAGCAGACGTGACAGGTATCTCACAATCCAAGTGGGCTCCTAACTGGGTGTTTACAGCTACTGCAGGAATATTGTCCGAGATTGGAGGTGACAGTGACAGTCTCCAAAGTGCAGAACTTCATAACATCAAAGGACCTGAAGGCCAAATTGCCACAATGAGACCATTTGTGGTAAAGGACCTTGGTGTATCCCAGCTAAGAACATCAAGCCCTACCTGCAGCTACTGAGCAAGGATTCATCAAAGGAGCCCTCAAGTCTACCCCAAGTCAAAACCCACAGGACAGCGATCCTAACACCTGACAGACTAGACAATTGTCAGACCAGGCAATTCTTTCAAAGATGACACATGAAAAGTTTCTACTCACATTCCTCAGCCTGTTTGCAACCATGCTCCTCACGAGTGGATGGGCAGCCCTCAAAAACACAAAGCACAGTGTATGGATAACTCTAGCAAAGCCATGAAACAAGACACCCTGTGCCTGTCTGTCGCTAGCCCTGACGACCCCTTCTCCACCTGCCTACTGGGGTTGCCTACAGATGTCTGGCCAATACCTGAGGGTGCCATCTGCAGTATGCCAGGGGACAATCCTGACGGCAAATAGAAGTGCAACCCTGTCGGTGCTTGGGACTACTGGACCCAGAAGCTCCTGCATGCACCACTAGAACTCAGGGGGTAGAAATTCTCAGCTCTGTAAAAATGGACTTTTGTGTAAGGTTTTATTACTGTCTGAGATGGGAAGAGGGTGAAAGACACAAAATTACAAGAAAAAAAGAAACTATCAGGAGAGATATCTCCCCATACCATCCCACTTACAAAAACCACAGCTGATGGTGTAATTACACCTCTTCCATAATTTCTTGGTCCAGTAGCTACCCACTCAACTTGCTGCAGGGTGTGTTTCTTATTTGCAAGGATAGAGCATGGCCTGGTGTCACTTCAGACATCAAAGGCAGACCTTGTAGCTTGGGGAGGCTTACCTTGCTGGCACCCAACACAAAAATGATTAATGGCCAGAGAAACAGAGCAAAAAGATCTACACACTACTTTGAATCTGATTGCAAAAATAATGTCATCTATTGGAGTCAAAACAAGAGAATAGCAGCCTCCATGTTACTACCTTGGGTGGCTGCAGCTAAAGCTTTAGGGCAATCAGACCATCCTGGGTGCCTGTTAAGTAAGCAAACCAATGCTGCCTCCCTCACATTGAGTGGCTGCTCTCAGACACAGAGACCATCAGACACGCCACCTTGCAGAACAGCGATAGAGTTTTTACTCTGGGCACATGGGCATGGCTGTGTAGACTCTGAGGGCATGTGCTGCATGAACCTCTCCAGCCACAGCGAGTCAATCCACAAGAGCATTCAGGTACTGAAGGAAGGGTTCAAGAAGCTTCAAGTAGAAAACAAAGACTGGGTCAATAAACTCTTCCAATCCAAGGGACTAAAGGGTTGGATGATGTCTAGCTACAACAGGACTCTTCATTCTCTTAGTGCTTGTTGTTGTATTGTTAATTGTCCCATGTTTGCTTGGATGCTTTTAGAAAGTCTTACCAAATTCTTTCAATTCCATCTTTGTGTTAAAACAGAAAGGGCTAAGATACCCAACACAGGCTCCTCATGGACTCCTTGGAGGAGAGAATTGGAGGCCAGGATGGCACAAAAACCTCTCAGACACTCAGTGTGGGAAGGAAAATCCTTAAAAATAGCTAAAAGTATTCTTAGATCCAAAGTACCTTAAAAACCTTGAGTATCTCAAGGCATTACTGAGCACCACTGAGTGTCAGTACAAAGCTCTCCAGGGACTCATTAAAGCAGATAATTGGGGCCATGATTGCACAAACCTCTCACAGAGTCTGTATCAAAAGGGAAACACCAACTACCTTCAAATAACTGGAGTACCTTGAAGCATTAATGAGCCCCACTGAGTGTTGTTACTGACAAAGCCTCTCCAGGGACTAATTACAGCAGATAATTGGAGGCCATGATTGCACAAACCTCTCAGAGACTCCAAGGCAAAAGCCAAAGCCAAAGTCCTTTGAAAATCCTGCAGTCCCTGCAGGGAGCATGAAGGAGCCCCCAGGGCCATTGCTGAGCAAGGCTCCCCAGGGACTCCTTGCAGCAGATCCTTGAGGCCACTGGGATGTGGGCTAGGGGGGGATGCTGAGGGCAGCACAAGGGGCTGCCAGTGCCCAGCCTGGCTGGGGCTGTGCCAGGAGGCCCCAGGGCCTCAGCACAAGGTGTCTCCTCCCAGCCCTTGCTGGCACAGACCCTGCTGTGGCCCAGGGCACCAAGACTTGGCTTCTCTTTGTCCCCACCTGTCATCCCTGCCTGCAGTTCTCTGCTCTGCCTGGGGCCTGGGGACACTTGCTCAGTCGTGTCCCTCTCTGGGACCCATTAAAAGTCCAAGAAAGTTTGGAGTTGGATTCTGCCTTGGAGTTCTGGAGAGGTTTCTTCAGCTCCCTCTCAGGGACTGATGTTCAGGGCCTGAGCACAAAGCCCCAGAGGCTGATTAAAGTCCTTGTGCTGTGTCTGTGCTGCTGAGCTGGGCTGGGCTCCTGGCCCAGAGGCAGCTCCTGATCACCAAGAAGAGCTTCAAAAGCACATTTCTCTTGATGAGCAGCTCTTGTGCCAGCCCAGCAGGGCTGGGGCACTGCCTGCAGCCAGCCCGGGCACAGCCCAGAGGCACAGAGAGCTTCAATCAGTCAGGGCTGGGAAGGGGCTGAGAAGTGCCTGGGGCACAATCACTGCCAGCCCTTGGCACAGGAACCTCTGGCTGCAGGACAATGCAGCTGCAGCTCCTGGAGCCATCTCCTCAAGCTGGAACATGCCAATGCCTGCAGAGCCTGTGAGTACATTCTCTGCTTGTCTCTTGTGCAGAGCAGCCAGGGGTGCCCAGGGCTGTCCTGCAGAGCAGGGTCCTGCAGCCCAGGGCGCTGTGCTGGGGCAGGGACTCTGCTACCTGCCAGGGACAGCTCTCAGCCAGCCCTGGCAGCTGCTCCCAGCACTGGGGGACAAGATCTGGGTGGCAGGAGACAGCTGGTGAGGCTTGGGAGTGTTCTCCTTGTGTGGGGAGGATGCTGCATTGTTCAGGACTGCTCCCAGCATGGCATTTAACTGCAGAACATTTCCAAGTAGATCATACAGGAAGCACAGCAAGGCAGGGGCTGCATAAGGGGGAAAATCCTGCTTTTTTAATTGACTGCTCTAGCTTGGAAATTCCACATAGATATTCATCTTTCAGTTCGGGCTGAGAAAAATAAAAACTTCTCTCTGATTTGAGTAAACCAGGCAGCAACAGCAAATCACCACAGGACCCCTTAGAGGCAGCATCAGTGTTGCTTTTCCATCCTCCTCAGGGTTGCTCTGACATTGCCATCAGAGCCTGCAGAGCCAGAGCTGCCCCTGGGCAGTGCCTGAGCTGGGAGGGCTCTGCAGGGCAGAGCTGAGCCCCCAGGGCTGGGCTGGGCTCTGGCAGCACTGGCAGGGCCCAGCCCTGGGCACAGGGAAGCAGCTGCTGGCAGGGACAGCTCCAGGCAGCAGAGCCCTGGGCAGGCAGTGGGGAGAAAGTGCCCCCAGGCTGTGCTGGGATATTTCAAGTCCTCTCCAAACCCAACTATCCCATGATTACTTTTCTTACAGATCCCCTTGCCAAGGCACAGCAAATGTCCAACAGCAGCTCCATCAGGCACTTCCTGCTGCTGGCATTGGCAGACACGCGGCAGCTGCAGCTCCTGCACTTCTGCCTCTTGCTGGGCATCTCCCTGGCTGCCCTCCTGGGCAACGGCCTCATCATCAGCGCCGTAGCCTGCGGCCACCACCTGCACACGCCCATGTTCTTCTTCCTGCTCAACCTGGCCCTCGCTGACCTGGGCTCCATCTGCACCACTGTCCCCAAAGCCATGCACAATTCCCTCTGGGACACCAGCAACATCTCCTACACTGGATGTGCTGCCCAGGGCTTTTTCTTTCTCTTCTTCATCTCATCAGAGTTTTATCTGCTGACCATCATGTGCTACGACCGCTACGTGTCCATCTGCAAACCCCTGCACTACGGGACCCTCCTGGGCAGCAGAGCTTGTGCCCACATGGCAGCAGCTGCCTGGGCCAGTGCCTTTCTCAATGCTCTGCTACTCGTAGCAAACACATTTTCCCTGCCCCTGTGCCATGGCAATGCCCTGGGCCAGTTCTTCTGTGAAATCCCACAGATCCTCAAGATCTCCTGCTCGAATTCTTCCCTCAGGGAACTTGGGCCGATTGCAGTTAGTTCATCGTTAGCACTTGGATTTTTTGTGTTCATTGTTTTCTCCTATGTGCAGATTTTCAGGGTCGTGCTGAAGATCCCCTCTGAGCAGGGACAGCACAAAGTCTTTTCCACCTGCCTCCCTCACCTGGCTG
The DNA here is from genome assembly GCF_051311805.1 of Agelaius phoeniceus. NCBI lineage: Eukaryota > Metazoa > Chordata > Aves > Passeriformes > Icteridae > Agelaius > Agelaius phoeniceus. The sequence continues at coordinate 1,328,041 of NW_027509866.1, forward strand.
TGCTCTCCCTGTTCCTCAGCACTGGCATATTTTCTTACCTGAAGCCCCCCTCCGTCTCCTCCCCATCCCTGAATCTGGCCCTGTCAGTTCTGTACTCAGTCATGCCTCCAGCCCTGAACCCTCTCATCTACAGCCTGAGGAACCAGGAGCTCAAGGCTGCAGTGTGGAGACTGATGACTGGATGGTTTCAGAAACATTAAACTGCTGGCCAATTTAGGCCAATCACTTATAATAAAAGGAATCTTTGATACTTCTTGCTGGTTTGTTTGTGGGGTTTTTTCTTTCCTTTTCTTAATTCATACTGTCCACAAAGAAATGTCATTGCTTGTGCCATTTCTTATTTTTTTTCTCCCCACCTTCCCTGTGCCCACAGACTGTGTCAATGAGGGGCTGTGCTCTCGGTGGCTTTAAAGGAACTAAAGGATCTCACAGCAGAGTTTTCTGCAGAGATGCCCTTTTGTTGCCTTCTCTGGAGCTGCAGCAGCAATGTCTGTGTGCAGAGCTGGGGCAGATCAGTGCTGGCCCAGCAGCTGTGCCCAGCAGCAGCAGCAGCAGCACTTGGTGTTGCCAGTGCTGCTGCCGTGGCCCTGCCCCGCTGCCCTGGTGGCCCTGGTGTTGCTGCAGGGCCTGAGTGCTCTCGGGGCAGGGCACAGCCCTGAGGGTGGCAGTGCCGGGGCTGCAGCAGGGACAGGCCATGGGCACTGCTGGGGCAGCGCTGACGCCTCAGGCCAGGCCCTGGGGGCTGCAGGCTCCTTGCCCAGGCTCTCTCAAGAACACGGCCAGGCCAATGCTCAGCACAGAAACCCCCGTCAGCAGCCCCAGGCTGGCCGTGGGCAGGCTGGGGGCAAACAGCATGGCTGGGGCTCTGCAAGGGCCCTGGGCCAGACGGGAAGGAGCAGCAGAGCAGGGGCTGATCCATGCCCAGTGCGCTGCACAGCCCAGGGCAGCGTCCCAGAGCGTCCTCATGCAGCTGCCAACAACATCCCCCCTCTGCAGCCCTGGCCTCTCCCCCAGCTCACACAGGTGCCCCATCCTTGCAGGCACAGACACAGCAGCACTGCCTCAGCAGCCCCTGTTTGCATTGCACACAGCAGGGCCAGCACCCCCATGCTGTTGCTGTGGGGACATGAACCTGAGGGAGCACAAATGCCATCAGCCCCTGGGGCCAGCAAGGCCTGCGGGACACCAGGGAAACCACTCAGCTTTGTCCTGGCCTCTGCACTCAGCCAGAGAGTTTGTTCCCATCAGCTGGGAGTTTCCTGTGCCACTGCAGACGCTGTTGCTCAGAGCCAGGGCTGCCTGGCAGCCACCCCCAAACTGCCCTGAGCATTTCCTTGGCTTCACCTTTGCTTTCTTTACTCTTTCCTGATACAAATTTCTTTTATTGCCCACCCCTGTTCCCTCCTTCTGAAGAGGAGGCCCAGGGCTCATTCTGCAACTGCTCCAAGGGTGGTTTTAGAGAATCCCAGCATTAGCAAGGCTGGAAAAGACCTTGGAGATCATCAAGTCCAACCTGTGCCCTGACACTGCCTTGTCTGCCCTGAGCCTCCTCTTCTCCAGGATAAACAACCCCAGCTCTCTCAGCCACTCCTCACAGGTCTTGTGTTCCAGACCCCTCTCCCAGCCTTGTTGCCCTTCTCTGGACACGCTCCAGCCCCTCCAGGTCCTTCCTAAATTGGGGGGCCCAGAACTGCAAACAGCACTCGAGGTGCTGCCCAGACAATGCCCAGCACAGGGGAAGAATCCCTGCCCTGCTCCTGCTGGCCACACCATTCCTGATCCAGGCCAGGAGTCATTGGCCTTCTTGCCCACCTGGGCACACTGCTGGCTCATGTCCAGCCTGCTGTCCATCAGTCCCTGCAGGTCCCTTTCTGCCTGGCTGCTCTCCAGCCACTCTGTCCCCAGCCTGTAGTGCTGCAGGGGTTGTTGTGGCCAAAGTGCAGGACCAGCACTGGGACTTGTTAAACCTCACCTTGTTAGATTTGGGCCCTGGATCCAGCCTGTCCAGGGCCCTGTGCAGAGCCCTCCAACCCTCCAGCAGATCCAGACTACCAGACAACTTGATGTCACCATGGTTCCATTTGTCCCCAGTGTGTCCCAATGGAATCCATGATTCCATGAGGCCTCCCAGTGTTACAATATCCCGTTGATTCCATGGGACCCCTTGGAGTCACCAAGTCCCTTGGATCCTTGGGCCCTGCAGTGTCACAATGGATCCTTGGTTCCATGAGGTCTGGCAGTGCAGCAATGCTCTCCTTGGTTCCACAGTGTCAAAATGGCCTCTTGGTCCCAAGGGCCACCATGGTGTCAAACATGTTTCCTTCATTGCAGGAGTCCCTGAGGAGCAGCCCTGGCCCCTTGGTTCCATGGGGCTCTGCAGTGTCACAATGGCCCCATCATGACACCAGGTCCTGCTCTGTCACAATGCTCTGCATGGTTCCACAAGGCCCTGCAGGGTCACAGTGGCCTCCGTGGTGCCAGCAGGACCCAGACTGTCACCATGGACTTCTGGCTTCCATCCAGCCCCACAGTGTCACCATGGCCCCTTGGCTCTGTGCTGCCATGTTGTACACAGTGTCACCATGTCCCCTTAGTGCCACCAGGCCCCTTGCTTAGTGTCACAATGGCCCCTTGCTTCCCCAGGGCCCTGCAGTGTCACAATCATCAGAGAATCAACCAGGCTGGAAATGACCTTGGAGAGCATCAAGTCCAACCTGGGACCAAACACCACCTTGTCACCCAGACCATGGCACTGAGTGCCACATCCAGTCTTTCCTTAAACACCACCAGGGATGGTGACTCACCCACCTCCCTGGGCAGCCCATTCCACTGCCCAATCACCCTTTGTGTGAAGAATATTTCCTAATGTCAAGCCTAAACTTTACCTGGTGCAGCAAAAGGCTGTGTCGTCTTGTCCTGTCCCTGTTCCCTGGGAGAAGAGCCTGACCCCCACCTGGCTGCACCCTCCTGTCAGGGAGTTGTAGAGAGTGATGAGGTCTCCCCTGAGCCTCCTCTTCTCCAGGATAAACAATACCAGCTCCCTCAGACACTGCTCCTCACAGGACCTGTGCTCCAGACCCCTGACCAGCCTTGTTGCCCTTCTCTGGACATGCTCCAGCCCCTCCATGTCCTTCCTAAATTGGGGGGCCCAGAACTGGACACAGCACTCGAGGTGCTGCCCAACCAGTGCTGAGCACAGGGGAAGAATCCCTGCCTACTCCTGCTGGCCACACCATTCCTGATCCATAGGAGTGCCAGGGGCTGGATGAGGGAAAAGGTGGGGAGGGGGTGGGGACAAAGTGTTATTGATTGTTAGCCATGAAGGGTCTTGGTTTTCATATCTCTTCACAGAGCATTAGGAGGTGCTGGGGGTCAATATCAATTGGACATTGATTATACCAAACTATAAACAGGAAAAAAGAATACTGAATAAAACAGATCTCTTCCCTTTTTTTTTCAACACAGCAGATTCACATTGAAAACACCTGTGAAATTTGTCTAATTAACCACAGAAGAATTGAAAACTTCGATTATCCCTCCGGGCTGTTCTTGATCAGGTGTTTTAAGCAAATGTTTATGAGCCTTTTTCACTGAATTCCAGAACTGAAGAGCTCAAGAAAGAGGCCTCTGGAGCAATAAAATTCATTAGGAACCTCTAAATGGCTGAGGATCCATGCCCATGAGAGCAGCAATGAACAGAAATGGGTACAGCTTTGTGGCTGCCCCAGCTTTGGCATGGGCCCTGGGCCTGGAGCAGGAGCAGCTCTTGAGGGCTCCAAGGCCGGGGCTCTTGTGCTGCCCTGGGCAGATGGGATGGCAGCAGGGGCTGCAGAGCTCTCAGCACCTCAGGCCGAGGGGAGCAGGGCAGCCAGGGAGCCTCCTTTGGCCTTGGCCCAGCACCTTCCCCCATGGCTGGGGCTGAGTCCTGTGGCAGCTGCAGCTGCTGCTGTGGCCTTGGCAGGGGCTGAGGCCGTGGGGCCAGTGGCCAGAGCAGCCTGGCCTGAGCAGAGCTGTGGGGCCAGAGCCGGCTGGGCTGGGCTGGGCTCAGAGAGGCCCTTGGTGCTGCCCAGAGCTCAGGGCAGCTGGCAGAGCTTGCAGGGAGCTGGGCTGGGCTCCGAGAGCCTGGCCCAGAAACCATCAGTGTCCATCTCAGCCTGGCTGAGCGTGCAGGGGCAGGACTCAGGCCAGGCCTTGTGGGGCAGGGCCAGCGCCTGTGCAAGGCATTGCAAACAGGCAAGTGGCCCAGAGAGGAGGCTGCTCTGTGCCCTTGGTGGCATGGACAGAGCAGGGAGGGGGCCCAGGACATTTGTCAGCGCCCGCCTCTCTGCCCATGCGTTGGCAGCCCTGGCTGCTGAGCCCAGCTTTGGCCTGGGCTGAGTTTGGCTGTGGCCCAACTCCATCCTCCTGCGGGGCTCAGGGCCTGTTCCCGGCCATGGCCAGCCCTGGCTGCCTCTCTGCTGGCCCAGAGGCCGGCAGAGCCCGGGGCAGGGCTGTCTGTGCAGCCCCACAGGTGCCAGGGGCTCTGCAGGAGCTGGCAGAGGCTGCCCAGCAGGGAGGCCATGGGGCCCAGAGCCCCAAGGCTGCTGTGGGCACCACGGCACAGGGGCCGTTCCCAGCCGCAATGCTCCTGGCCTGGGCTGGGCCTGCACAGGGGCTGGGCCACCATGGCTGGGCCAGCACAGGGCCACAAAGGGGCCACGCAGCCGCTGCCGGGGCTGACAGCAAGGCCAGGCACACACAAGCAATTGCTGAGCATGGCCTGCGCTGGCCAGGCCTGACTGTGCCAAAGGCAGAGCTCAGCTGCCCTTGGGGCTGCAGCAACACTCCAGAGCCCAAAGAGCCTCCATGGCTGGGCTGGAGACCAAGGCTGCAGCAGGGAAATGCAGGGCTGCTGCAGGATGGGGAGGCCATTGAATTCCAGCACACACCTCAGCTCTCTGATGATCCCGGAACGGTGCTGGGCCCTGTTTCACACTGGAGCAGAGCAGATGTTGATGGGACAGGAGCCCTGTGGGGCTGTCAGGGACCTGCAGCTTGCAAGGTGCTCTGCTCTCCCTCAGGTGCTCTCAGAGAGATCCAATCCCAGCTGGGCACCTCAGGGCACAAGTGGCACTGCCTGTTCATGGGCACACAGCTGATGTCTGCCTGGAATGGGGCACAGGTTTTAATACCTGTTTGTCACCCTGAGTTTTTAAGATTTTCTAAGCCTTCTGATGTTGACATTCTTGTGGTGAATTTTCTCACACACTTTCTGTAAATAACTCATTGTTTTGCATTCCTTTATGGAGGAGGAGAGAGTTGATGGACTGTTGGTTTGACCTGTGGCATTGGAGAGGTGCCACTGTCACCCTCCAATCCACTGTCACTTTTGGAAAACTATAAATGTTGGAGTCAGAAAATAAACGGCCCTTTTTTTCTCTTTCACCTTGAGAATGGTGTGAGCGTGTGTTCCTTTGTGAGCGTGTGTTCCTGCCGTGTGTATTGCAGCAGATTGCGGTGAGGTTTTCCCCCCCCCCTTTGGTGCTTTGCCTGCGGTTCTTGGGGTAATGGCGAGCGCTGTGGGTTTTGAGGAGGATCTCCTCCTTTTGGATCTTTGGAGGGGGGTCCTGGAGTGGAAACAGATTTCTGTTTCCTGGGATGATTTTGAGAGATTGTTTCTGTGGGCCCGGGAGCGAGGGTTTCTTTTGGGTCCTGAGAGGGTGTTCTCCAGGGAGGAGTGGTCTCGTGTGGGGACCCGCCTCATGGAGGCCCTTTTTGACGATTGCACGCTAGATGCGGGACCGCTGCTGGTGCAGTGGAAGAGATGTGTGGAGCTTTGGGAGGGGTCTGGCTCTTGTACCCCTCGGAGTTCCCGGGGAAGCTCTTCTGCCTCGGACGTGGAGGAGGGGGAGTTTGAGTTTTTGTCCGATGTGGAGTCCCCCTCCCCATCTCCGGACGGTGTGCTGGGGGGCAGAGCCCCGTGGGTTTCTGCGGGCTCTGTGGGTTCGGCGGGCCGTCCTCGTCCTGCTTCGCCCGGCGTGGGCAGTGGGGTGGGGGACGGGTTGCCTTTTCTTTGTGCCTTTCCGGTTCTTGAGGGCCAGCCTCCGCCTCGGCTTGAGTCTGGTTCAGTGACGACCTGGTGTCCGAATTGCGGTGTTTCCACGAAGTTCCCCCTGGCCATGGCAGGGGCGGGGTCGCCCACCTCCGGGCCGGGCTCATCAGCGGGGGGGGCGACTTCGCCCGTCCCTGGGCCTGCACAGCCTGCTGGGCATGTGCAGTCGGTGGAAGCACCCGGGGGCGGGATGTCACCCGCCCCTGGGCCGGCGCAGCCCGCTGAGCGTGTGCAGTCGGTGGACGCAGCCGGGGGCAGGGCGTCGGTTGGCGTTCTGTCCGGCCCCGCTCCGGTGGGCGGGCAGCCCACCCCTCTCTGCTCGGTGGGGGCGGTACCGGCTGGGCAGTCTTGTGGTTTGGGACGGACCCTCATAGGGGGCTTGCCGGGCTCCCTGGTGCCATCCCGCAGCGACGCAGCTGCGCGGACTGCGTCTCTCTCGGCGTCCCGTCCCTCCCCTGTGTCGGGGGCCGGGGGCCCCGCGCCGGTCTCGTCCCGGCCCGCGCCGGATTTGCGGGCCAGGACGGTACCTGCGTCCGCCGGGGCACCCCCTGCTGGAGCTGTAACACGACAGGGCGCTGGGGTGTTTACCTTTAGCGCACCTGTTGGACGGCCAGCGGGAGGCCGGTGGGTGCCTGGGGCCACGGCACTTCCTCGTCGAATTTGTGGACGCTTCCTGCCTGTCAGGTGACCGTGCGTCCCAGGCATCCCGAACATTTTTGGCAAGAGGCGAAAACCAAGACTGACGAGATGAATGAGCCTGTTTCCTCGTGGCACCTGCAGGGTCGCGGGGCGGGCTCCTTTGGCTCTGCCGGTGCTGCGGGGGGCCCAGGGCCGAGTGGTGTTGGCCTGGCTCCCAGGCGACTTTCGTCTTTTGCCCCTGTTGGGCCTGAGGACCAGGGAGCGTCAGGTGCGGTGGCTTTGCCAGGGGATCCTCAGGTTTTCCCTGTGCTCAGGGGTGTTGCTCATAACACCTATGAACCCCTTTCATATAAGCTGGAGAAGGAGCTCCGTGAGGCAGTTGCTCAGCATGGTTTGGGGTCCACTGAGGTTATGCGGACTCTCCGGTGGGTTGATTCAGACAGGCTGACGCCTTACGATATCCGTCGTGTGGCACGTTCTCTTTTTGACCCTGTGCAGTATGGTGTCTTTGAAACCAAGTGGGCTCGGTTGGCGGCCCACGCGGTGTTGCGGAATGCTACGCTGGGTCCGCAGGACCCCAGGCGTGGGGTTGTCGCTGACGTGCTGCTGGGAACAGGGCTTTATGAGAATGTTCAAGGGCAGGTTGGATTTGATCCCCTTGTGCTTGAACAGTGCCACTCGCTGGGCATGGCTGCGATTGTTCAGACCCTGGAAATGGCTGCTCCGAGGCCACCGTTCCTGACCATTGTCCAGGGGGATGACGAGCCTTTCATGACGTTCGCGGAAAGGCTGATTGCATCCGTGGAGAGGCAGGTGCCTGATCCTGTGGCAAGGAGCGTTACGATTATGAACCTTGTCAAGTGCAACTGCAATGCTGCTTGTAGGAAAGTCATAGTGGCTCTGCCTGGTGATCCTACTGTCTCTGAGATGGCAGAGGCCTGTGCGGACATCGTCCCCCAGGATTGGAAGATGGCTGCCGTGGCTGCCGCTGTGCAGCCGGTTTGGGCGGCGCCGCAGGGCAAGCGGCCGCAGCGGGGGATTGCACAGGCTGGCAAGAAGCAGGGGAAGAAAGCACAGAAGGTGAAGTTCCCCATGTTCTTGTGTGGTTGGTGTGGTAGGCCGAATCATATGTCTGATGTGTGCAAGGTGACTGTTCATGCTAATGGCCAAGCTTTGCCAGGCTCGGGAAATGGCAAGCGGAGCGCGCAGGGGGGACGCGTGCGGACACAAGCTTCTCTCCAGACCCCGGTGCCGATGGAGGTCTCCTTTGCTGGCTTGCAGCCAGCACCCGTGGATCAGCAGGAGTGGATGTCTGCACTGCAGCAACAGTTGTGTTAGAGTCTTCTCAGATATGCAAGGTTCCCCTGGATGCCTTTGGTCCCTTGGGTGGGGGCATGAGTGCTCTCCTTATGGGGAGGTCTAGTGCCACCCTTCAGGGCATCATTGTGCACCTGGGGCTCATCGATGCGGATTTTACGGGGCAGATTTGTGCCATGGGCTCCACACCCACCCCCCCGTGACGATCCCGAAAGGGACGTGGCTTGCTCAACTTGTGCCTTTCAAGTCCTCTGTTTGCAGGTCAGCTGATCAGTCGCATGGAGCTGGCGGTTTTGGCTCCACTGGGCCGCCTCAAGTTCACTGGACTGCTGTCCTGACCAAGGACCGTCCCGAGATGCTGTGCACCCTGTCTGTTCCTGGTGCGATGCCGCCAGAAGTCCGCGTTCGTGGGCTTCTCGACAGCGGTGCTGACGTCATGGTTCTCTCCCTTGTGACCTGGTCCTCAGAGTGGCCCTTGGATCCGGTGGGGACATCTGTCGCTGGCCTGGGAGGGACGGCACAATGTTATGTGAGCCAAAGGCCTGTGCTGGTCACGAACCCAGAGGGACAGGTGGCGTGGGTTAGGCCTCATGTTACTTCTACTCCTGCCAACCTTTGGGGGAGGGATGTTCTGTCTGCTTGGGGGGTGCGCATTGGGACGGATTTTTGATGGGGGCCACTGCAGTGAAGGGCGCAGAGTGTCCAACGCCTCCTATACGGTGGCTGGTTGACAAACCTGTATGGGAAAAGCAGTGGCCCCTCCCTCAAGAGAAGTTGAATGCCCTTCGGAATCTGGTGCAGGAGCAGTTGGACCAGGGTCATCTGGAGCCTTCCACCAGCCCCTGGAACACCCCTGTCTTCTGCATCAAAAAGAAGTCTGGGAAATGGAGGTTGTTGCAAGACCTCCGAAAGGTTAATGCCGTGATGGAAAGCATGGGAACATTGCAGGCGGGCATGCCATCGCCTACCATGCTTCCTGCAGACTGACCGGTCCTCATTGTGGATCTGAAGGATTGTTTCTTTACAATTCCTTTGCATCCCGATGACAGATCGAAGTTTGCCTTCTCAGTGCCAGCAATTAACGAGGCTGAGCCTGCACAGAGGTATCAATGGAGGACATTGCCTCAGGGCATGCGCAATTCTCCTGCCATATGCCAGTGGTATGTGGCCCGTGCCTTGTCTGGAGTTCGCAGGCAGTTTCCTGACGCACGTCTGTATCATTATATGGATGACATTTTAGTGGCCGCGTCCACCCAGGATGAGCTGCTGAGGATTCAGCCTCGGTTGCTTGATGCTTTGCATGCTCAGGGACTGCAGGTGGCTCCGGAGAAGGTCCAACAGCAACCACCTTGGAAGTATTTGGGGGTCAAAATTCTGGAACGGACGATCCGTCACCAGGAGGTGCAATTTGTGCATCCTGTGAGGACACTGAATGATGTTCAGAAATTGGTGGGTGTCATCACTTGGTTGCGTCCGTATTTGGGAGTAACCGATGCACAGCTGTCTCCTCTGTATGATTTGTTGAAAGGAGACGCTGATCTAAAATCACCTCGCACACTGACCCCTGAGGTGCATAAGGCGTTGGAGGTGGTTCAGCGAGCTGTTTCGGCTTGCCAAGTTTATCGCATTGATCCCTCCGTTGATGTCACTGTGTTCGTCACCACTCCAGATTTGTATCCCACGGGTATCATTGGCCAGTGGAGTGACAATTGGTCTGATTCCTTGCACATTTTGGAATGGGTTTTCCTGCCCCATCAGCCGCAGAAGACGGCAACTGCGTTGTTTGAATTGATTGCTCGCTTGATAATCAAATGCCGGCAACAGTGTTTGCAATTGATGGGTGCAGATCCCGCAAAGATCATACTCCCGGTGCAACGGGAGGATTTTGACTGGAGCTTTGCAAACAGTGTGTTTGCAAACACTCCCTGCAGAGTGCTCTGGAAAATTTCTCCGGGCAGATCACTTATCATCTGCCCAGCCATAGGCTACTGCATATGGCAAAATCCACAAAAATCTCTTTGCGGCCCAAAAATAGCCAGGAACCCCTGCAAGGACCCACTGTCTTTACTGATGGTTCAGGGAGGATTGGGAAGGCCATTGTTACCTGGAGGGACGGATCTGAGTGGCAGGTTCTGGAAGGCCACGAGGATGGGTCAGCCAAGTTGGTTGAACTGAGGGCTGCTGTCATGGCATTTGAAAGATTCTCCCAGGAGCCTTTCAACTTGGTCACGGATTCCGCCTATGTGGCTGATATCGCACAACGGTTGGGTCACTCGGTCTTGAAGGAGGTCAGTAATCCTGCCTTGTTTCACTTACTGAAGACCTTGTGGTGTGCCATTCAGGCCCGGGTTCATCCATTCTACGTTCTGCATGTGAGGAGTCACACCAGTTTGCCGGGCTTTATAGTGGAAGGTAACGCGAGGGCTGACAAGGTGGCTAACCCAGCGTGGGCAGCGCCTCAGCCTGATACACTCGCGCAGGCCAAGGCATCGCATGGGTTTTTCCACCAAAACGCACATACCCTGCAGAAGCAGTTTCAGCTGACGCCAACTGAGGCTCGTGACATTGTTGAGTCATGTGATGACTGCCATGCACTTGCTCCGCCTTTGCCGGCAGGGGTGAACCCCAGAGGCCTTAGGGCCTTGGAGCTTTGGCAGACCGATGTCACCCTGGTTGCCGAGTTTGGCCGGCTCAAGTATGTGCATGTCACAGTGGACACGTTCTCCTCTGCGATGTGGGCTTCGGCTCACACTGGGGAGAAGGCCCGCGATGTCCTTGCCCACTGGAGGCAGGCCTTTGCCGTTTTGGGCATACCTTCTGCGGTGAAAACCGACAATGGTCCTGCTTACGCATCGCAAAAGGTGCAGCAGTTCCTGCAGTTGTGGGGTGTTTCACACAAGTTCGGGATCCCTCATTCCCCGACTGTTCAAGCTATTGTAGAATGCGCTCATGGTACTCTGAAGTGGGTTCTTCAAAAACAAAAGCGGGGAATGCAGGGTGAAACCCCGCACAGTCGGTCGGCAAAAGCTTTGTACACAATCAATCATCTCACTGTGCCACAGAACTCAAATAACCCTGTCATTTTGAATCACCATCTCTCGTTGCAGGCTGCGGACGAGGCACATCAGCCTCGAGCGAAGGTTTGGGTGCGGAATTTAGTCACCAAACAGTGGGAAGGTCCCTACGACCTTATCGCTTCGGGGCGCGGGTATGCTTGTGTATCCACAGATACTGGGGTACGCTGGGTACCTTCGAAATGTGTTCGCCCTGACCTGCGACCGCAGAGGCAGAATCCAGCCGATGAGCAAGACGGAGACCGTGACCAACCTGAAAGGGATCAAGCGGGTGGATCATTGAGTGATGACTCAGATGCAGATGACAGGAGTGATCGCTCTGATGATTCGTCCGCAAGTGGACACTGAGCATTGTTCATGTTTTTCCTTTTTACATTGTTCATTTTCTTTTCTTTTTCTTTTTAAATGGAAAAAGGGTGAGATGTCACCCTGAGTTTTTAAGATTTTCTAAGCCTTCTGATGTTGACATTCTTGTAATGAATTTTCTCACACACTTTCTGTAAATAACTCATTGTTTTGCATTCCTTTATGGAGGAGGAGAGAGTTGATGGACTGTTGGTTTAACCAGTGGCATTGGAGAGGTGCCACTGTCACCCTCCAATCCACTGTCACTTTTGGAAAACTATAAATGTTGGAGTCAGAAAATAAACGGCCCTTTTTTCTCTTTCACCTTGAGAACGATGTGAGCGTGTGTTCTTTTGTGTCCTATAGCGACAAACTCGTGCAACCACCTGCTTCAACAGGAGCAGTCAACCCATGAGGACTGCAAAGTCTTCAGCTGTGGCAAACAGATGTCACAAAATATCCATCATCTGGGAGACTCAAAAATGTTCATGTTTCAGTAGATACATTCTCAGGGGCAGTCTTTGCTTCAGCACACGCAGGGGAAACAGCAGAACATGCTTGTTGACATTTTTTACAAGCGTTTGCATCGTTAGGTGTGCCTCAAGAAATAAAAACAGATAATGGTCCAACATATACAGGCAGGGTGCTTGACAGATTCCTGAAAAGATGGGGTGTCAGACACACATTTGGCATTCCACATTCACCCACAGGTCAGGCAATCATTGAAAGAACACATCACACCCTGAAATCCCTTTTGGACAGGCAGAAAAGGGGGGAGCCAGAGGCGACACCACACATGAAGTTAAACAAAGCATTGTATGTGTTGAATTTTCTTAACAGTTCGTCTTCTGAACCCAATCCACCAATCGTGAGGCATTTTTCAAACAGCTCTTAGGCAAAACTAAGGGAGAATCCTTTGGTTTTGATCAGAAATCCAGAGACAGGACAAATAGAGGGTCCTTTCAAACTAATCACTTGGGGCAAGGGTTTCGCTTGTGTTTCCACAGGGCAAGGGCTGAAGTGGGTGTCAGTGCGGCACGTGAAGCCATTTCGAACAAGAGAGCAAGAGAACACAGATCCCGGAAGCAGAGAAATGAACACGCAGACGGAGGAAGAAACTCAAGTTGTGAGCAACAACTCAGAAGAGGGACAAAAAGAATAAAAACTTTGAGGGTTTTTCCTTTGTGGCTTTGAGTGGAAGCATGACAATGATTTTTCATAAGGGTGAAGTCATGAGCTTCATGATACTCATGCTTTCATCTGTTGCTTTAAGCAATGGAGCAAATCTACCCATCAATCAACCAAAACAAAATGTTTGGGAAACTTTAGCCCAGGCAGCGAATGTAGAAAGTATCTGCCTGACACATTCGAAACCAGGGGAACCATTCACACCATGCATGGTTGGGTTGCCAGTGGACGAATGGCCAATTCCAGGGCACTCTCCAATGGAGATTTCGCAGGTCATTAAAAATCCTGTGAATGAATGGTGTGCTTGGACACATCTTCTACCTGTGGCTTCTACTGAACCGCAGGAATTGGAAATTTTTGGATCCACGACAATGGAACTATGCATGAAATTTGAAATCTTGAATGTGTCAAGGACAAACAACAGCATTGATGTCACACCAAATCACGAATATTATAGAAATGCATCAGCTTGGTGCAATCACACTGTGACGACAGCCAAAGGATCAATCCAGGTCCCAGTGCAATTGCCACGTGGGTTGTTTTTAATTTGTGGGGACAGAATTTGGCACGGCATTCCTGCAAATGCCAAGGGAGGTCCATGCAGCATTGGGAGGCTTTCAATGTTGTCACCAGACTTGAAAGTATTAAGAGAGCAAAAACACAAAGAGACAAGGTCCTTGCAACATTACAGTGCAGATTGTGATGATGAAGTATACATCTGGGACAAGGCAAGGAGAATTGCGGCAGCAATTTTCTCACCTCAGACAGCGTCGGGGGTGGCCTTGACTCAACTGGACCACATGGGTTGTTGGTTGAGCAAGCATGCTCAATCAGTCTCTCTCGCTTTGAGTGAGATGTTAAAAGACATAAGTAGTGTGAGAGAGGCAACTCTTCAAAATAGAGCAGTGATCGATTATCTATTGCTTGCTCATGGACATGGATGTGAAGAGTTTGAGGGAATGTGCTGCATGAATCTCTCGGATCATTCAAGATCAATTCATGAAAGTATTCAAAAAATGAAAGACAGTATAAAGAAATTGGGCGAGATCACTGGATCATGGATTGATGATGTGGCGGGATTTTTTGATCTTTCTACCTTATGGAGAGGGTTTTTGAAAATGGGATTTTATATTCTAATAATACTCTTAGTCCTCATGCTCATCATCCCATGCATCTTTTTATGTGTGCGACGTGTCATGAGTCAAGTTGCCAAAGAAGTATTCTTGGTGCAAACAGAAGGGGGAGATGTGGGATCTCAGCACATCGTTCCCGATGTCCAGAGTTACCGAGAGAACCCTTGGGGGGTCTCGGAAATCCTGGAATGTTGCCAAGAGTGTTTGGTGGCTTGATTTTGATCCATCCACAGAAGTGACAGCAGTTTGAGGACATGAGAATCACTTTAGAGTGAAGGGTGTAAAAGGGACACATTTATAGGGTGAAATATAAACTTTAAGGTTTTTGGTACAGGGGGGTTATGGAGACAAGATGGAGGGATCAGGGCATGTCTCGTCCTTCTTCTTTCTTCTTCTTGTCTTCCATCTCCTGTGGTGATGTTGGCACTTGGGGATTGGTTTATGGTGAAGGTGCACTTGCCAACATGGGTAAAAGTATTGGAAAATAAAAGTAAATATCATGTATGTAGATTTTAGTATAAAAAGACATGACTGCCTCGTGGGTGGTCAGAGTGCCCTTAGCTGCCTTGCAGATCAGACCTCTGTTGAGCAGACAGAAAATTTTGTAGATAAGAAACAATAAACAATCTGAAGATCGAAAAGCTGAAGAGTCCAGACTCGTCCTTTGAAATGCGGGCCACCCAAGAACCACTCTACCCGTGTCGGGGCAGAGACAGACAGCCGAACCGGACAGGGGATCCCTGAGTGCAGCAAACAGGAGAGTTCCCGGCTGGGAGAGGCCCCGCTCAGAGGGAGTCGCTGGCCCAGGAGAGCTCCAAGGGCTCCTTTTGGAGCGCTGTTTGCAGGGCCCCAAGGGAGGGGCTTCAGTCCCAGCAATGGTTCATCCTGGCCACACTTGGCACCAACAGCTTTCTTTGGCAGGGTGAGAACAGGGATATTGTGCCACGGAGGGAACAAAACCAGCTCCCAGGGCTGCTCCTCCAGAAAGCAGGAGCTGGTTGGGCAGCAGCAGTGCCTGGAGCAGACAGTGTTTTTGATGAGCTACAGAGGAGCTGAGCCCAGGGGCTGTTGGCCAAGGCCGAGCCCCAAGGAGCATTTCTCAGCTGGCGGGCGGGCTGAGAAGGGGAGGGGGGAATGCAGCAGCACAGGGCCCTTGGAACCAAGGGAGTATTGTGACACTGTGGGGCCCCTGTGAGACCAAGGGACCATTGTGACACTGTGGGGCCCTGTGAGACCAAGGGACCATTGTGACACTGTGGGTCCTCATGGAACCAGTGAGACCATTGTGACCCTGGGGGTCCCCGCAGAACCAAGACGACCATTGTGATACTGTGGGACCTCCTGAAACCAAGAGGCCTTTGGGACACTGCAGGGCTGCATAGAACCAAAGCTCCATTGTGACATTGCAGGGCCTGATGTCATCAATGGTCCATTGTGACACTGTGAAGCCAAAGGTGACCAGTGGGTCACCACAAACCCCCAGGGTCCAAAGGTCCATTGTGACATTGCAGGGCTCATGGAGTAGAGCAGTCATGTGACACTGTGGGGCCTGGGGAACTACTGAGACCATTGTGACACTGCAAGACCCCATGGAATCATTGGGACCATTGTGACACTGCAGGACCTTCTGGACCTTGGGGCCATTGTGACCCAGTGGCACCCCATGGAAACAAGTCACCATTAGGGCACTGTGGGGCCTCATGGATCCAAGGCATCATTGTGACACTATGGGGTCCCACAAAACCAATGGATCACGGAACAGGTCTGGCTGGTTTGGCCCCCCAGGGGCCACCTGACTGGTCCAGGTGACCTTGGCATGTTGAGGGTCTCTTCTCATCTGCTGCTGAAACACTGGGGCTCTGTGCTTTCCTTCCTATGGAAAAGAACTGTCCTTCTTGTCCTGGCACCCATGGCCAGAACTGGGATTTCACCTCCAAATTTCCATATATCCAGGGATTGTTCACATAGGAATATTGCCAGGACAAGTCTGGCTGGCAATGGTTTCACAAGGGTCAGCTCTCATCTGTCCCTAAAACACTGGGGAAGACTCCGTGCTCTCCTTCCTATGGGAAAGAACTGTCCACCTTCTCCAGGAACCCATGGGTGAGATTGGGCTTCCACCTCCAAATTCCCTATATCCAAAGACTGCTCCCAGACAAAATCTGCCATTCCTGACAAGTCTGAATGGCCTTGGCCTACTGAGGCTCTCACCTGCCTTCCAAACACTGGGGCTCTGTGCTTTCCTTCCTATGGAAAAGAAGTGTCCTTCTAGTCCAGGTGACCATGGCCAGAAATGGGGTTCCACCTCCAACATTCCCTGTTGTGACAGACTGGAGGAGATTGTTGGCTGGAAACATTCTGTGTGTGGGGGAGGAAGGGGCAGGTCCAGCCCTGCCCTGCCCTGGAACCCCAGCCCTGCTCTGGAACCCCAATCCCCCCAGAGCCTCTATCCCAGCCCAGCAGTGGCTGCCAGTCCCTGGCACAGCACAGGCAATGCTCCACAGCCACCTCTGCAGCCCCCAGCCCAGCTCCTGAGGGACCAAATGAGCCCAAGTCCCACCTGGGGGAAGGGCCCAGGGAGACCAAGGGGTATTGAAGGCTGACCACAAGGCAAGGACACATCTTGACCCTGCATCCTCTTGGAATTTCCATCTGAACTCTGCTGGAATCCAGGGGTTGGTAGCTGTGTGTATGTCGGGATCGTTAGCTTGTCAGAGTGACCCCGAGAAAAGTTTGAAAGTCTCTTTTCCCAGCCTGGCGCTTGAAGGAGTCAGAGCTCTTCATTTCTTGGTCTCAAGGTTGTTTATTTTACCTTATCTATACAAAATTTTCTTCTACCCTGCTGAGGTCAGATAAGCAGGACAGTCTGAGGCATCATTCTGCCTGCCTCCGGGGTGGTGTTATGTCTTTATACTAAAAACTACGTGTACAATGTTTACAATTACTTTCCAATACCTTTCACCTATGTTAGACTGTGAGCTTCTACTCGAAACCAATCTCTAAGTGCCAACATCACAGCAGAAAATGGAGGCCAAGAAGAAGAAGGAGAAAATACCCAGTTCCAAGTTCCCTCCATGTTGCCTCCTGGACCCCCATACCAAAAACCCTAAAATCTACTTTTCCACCCCAAGATAACTTCACTAATATTGTACTTAAACTGTTGTGGCTTGCTGATTTTCATACAAGGTTGGTAATTTGCTCCACAGGTCATAATCAAAACCACAGGTGTTTTGGGCTCTGTGCCACGGTCTCTGAGACCCCTGGCAGGGTTCTTGGCTGCTCAGGACAGCCAGGGGTATATTCAGGGTCCTGACATATGTGCACTTCTTTAAATCATATTTTCTCTCTTTCTGTGTCTACTTCTATATACGTTCTCTTGGACATTTTGTTCAACTTTAAATAGAACAGGCTTAGAGATTGTGAAGTGGAATGGGCCAAGATAATGCTGTGATAGGTTTTTTTTTTGTTGATTGAATGTCATATTAAAACTTTTGCCAAAGCTTCTCTGATTTTCTGAAGTTCCAAGTAAAGTTCCTGTTTCGTTGTTTTGAGCTCCTAAAAATCTCTTATTGATATTTCTTAGTGCATCTAACTTAGAGTACACAAACAACTTGAATTCCTTTTAAATGTCTCCTTGAGAGCATTTTTTAGTGGATGTGAGTCAGGGCTTGTGTGTCCTGCTTGGCCCAGCCCAGGCAGGGCTTTCCCAGCCACATTCCACACTCCATTGCCCAGCTGGAGCCGCTGGTGCCTCTGAGTTGTGCTGCCCCAGCCCCAGGGACGCTCTCCTTGTCTGCCCATTCCCCCACGGTCTCTGGGCAGGGATGGCCTCACTGGGGGCTGCTGACATCCTCAGCAACTTGGAGGCTGCTGCTGAATTTCACTGCCCCAGAGGCTTGTTCAGCCTTCAGCTCTTCAGTGCAGGAATTCAGTGTCCCAGGGCTCATTGACATTCAGAACACCTTAACAGGCCAAGCCTCAGGGAATAATTTGATTTAATTTTCCAAATCACTTGTTCAGCCTTCAGCTCTTCAGTGCAGGGATTCAGTGTCCCATGGCTCATTAACATTCTGTCATGGTTTGACACTGGCACAATGCCAGTGCCCCCATGAGGGATACCCTCTCCCTGGTTTCTGCTGTGAGATGTGACCAGGAATAAGCAAAGCAGGCTCCCACTTGGAAATGAAGAAAACAAAACTTTATTAACTACACTACAACTATAGATAAAAAGGAACATACACAGGGAAAATGAAAACCTTACAAATACATTTCCTCCTCCCCCCACCAAATTCCCAATACAATACATCTATTCCCCAAATCACCAACTCTTGGTCCAGCACCACCCTTCAGACAATCAATCTTCAGTTCATCGAGAGGAGTCCTTCTTGTACCATGGGCTTCCCCTGGAAACACAGCTGAAGCCTCGTGTGTTTCTGTGTCACTCGTGGCACTGCCCGGAGTACATCTGCTGTTGTGACCTCTTCCTTTCATGTCCAGTGCTCTCACCACTGAACGCAGACCAGAGCTGCTTCTAGGGTGGTCTTTTTTTAAGGATGCTCTGTCCCGATCCAAAAAAGGCACAGTCTCTCCTTTGGGACACCTGTCCCCACAATCTCTCCTTTGGGACACCTGTCCCTCCCATATTTTTTCACCCCCTGGGGCCGAGGGGCACCAACACTGAACCCTCTTGGTTCTGAGGCATTGCCTCCCCCTAGATGCAGTCTCTGTATCACAAGGAACATGGTTCTGTCCATGGCTGTACAAAGAGTCCAGAAAAAGCCACTCCATCATCTCTTCCCACTAGGATTCTTCTCTATTCTTCCACTATCTCTCGCTTGCCCAGACCTCTCTCACACTTGCACATTTCCTTCTTCCATTTCCCACTCTATCTCTCTTCTAGGAGAGGTCAATGTTCTGTAAAGTTCTCATTCTCCGAAAAGGGGTTAAAAGCTCCTACAAGCGGCCGGCTGCACCCCCCCCCCCTTCTTCTCTGTCCCAGCCGTGCTGCCGGCACAGGCCCATGTTTATCCAGTTTCAAGGTTACAGTCCCAGGCAGCGGCTCTCTCTCTCTCTCTCTCTCTCTCTCTCTCTCTCTCTGTGTCTCTCAGGGGGGGCTGCCCGATGGCTCCCGGTGTCTCTCTCTCTCTCTTCCACCCTTCCACCCCGGGGCTCAGGCCTACCTCTCCCGGCCACATGGCTTTCCCCTCCCCCTGCCCAGCCAGCAGCTGGGATGGGGCAGAGACCCGAACTCTTTCCCGCTGGAAACCCAAGAGAGCCTCCCAGGGGAGAGCCCTGCTTTTAACCCCGTGTTCTCAGAGGCGGATCCAATGTCCTAATGGCCAGGTTAGATGCCAGTATTAAAATCTGAATATCCATTGGCCCACCCACAGCATCCCAAAAACCACATTTCCCGTCAAACCACCACAATCCCCTCTACCTTTGCCACTGACATTCAGTCTAATAATTAATGACCACCTTCCTTGAGGTGTTTCCAGCTCTTCTGTTTAAATGGCCGTGTCTAAGGACATCTCTTCACTGGATCAGCTGGATCTATGTCCTTCCTTATACTCTCAGATTTCCTCCTCCAGATGCTCTCTGGTCATTTGAGTGCCTCTCAACTGACTGGTTTCACGCTTTGAACTTCAGGGAGTGGCCAAATCTTTCTGATGTTAAAAAAAATATGAATTGAGTATCTCACTGTGGTTATACCTTTCACAGAATTTCCATTTCTTATGTATTTGCTTAAAAACTATTCCTGTTCAGAAAGCTGTTGGGGATGGTGGACATGTCAGAAGCTGCTGGGACATCCCAGAGAGCTGAGGGAAGAGCTGTGATGGTTTTTAAACTGTTCAAATGATCAACTTGTGTTTGTTGGCAAGAAACATTTCTGTGCCTCTGAGTGTCACCAGACCCTGAGCCCAAAGGACACAAACCTGATGAGTTGTGGCTCCCACTGCAGGGGCTGCACTTGGACCTTGGCTCTGCACAGGAGAGCTCTTCATCCCCTTTCTCTCTTTTCCTCCCTCTGGGCATGGAGGGAGCTCCTGACTTCAGCCTGTGACTCGTGTGTGCAAAGAGCAAATCTGGGCAGAATCGGGGCAGGGAGGGTTTGGGGGGACCATGGGATCTGTGCTGGGCACAGAAGGTGTTTTCCATTGCTCTGAGACTGTCTGCTGTGCAAAGTGGATTTAATATCCAGCAGAGGAATGACTTTGGCATTGGATGGAGCTGTGCCTTCCCTTGGCTTTGTTGGCTGACAAGAAATGAACATCCCTCTGTGCCTTGAGCAGCTCCTTCTGCAAGGAAAGCAGGTGGGAGTTGGAGCCAAGGAGCTGAAAGCTGCAGGTGCAGCCTGGGCTGGAGGGAGCTCAGATTTGCACAAGGCTGCTCTGAGTGCCAGGGCTTGGATGGGGGAAATGATGGGGTGGGGGTAGGGTCAGAGTGTGATTGATTGTCAGCCATGAAGGGTCTTGATTTTCATATCTATTCCAACTGCATGAGGAGGTACTTGGATTCAGTGTCAATTGGAGACTGCACATATTGATTTATGAACAGGAAAATATCCTAAACAGGACCTAAAAATATTTTCTCACTGTCTTTTTACATATAATGCATTCACTTTGAACACACTACTGAAATCTGTCAAATTAACCACAAAAGATTTGAACACTTAAATCTAATTTTCCCCATGGCTTGGCTTGTTAAGTTGTTCTGAATGTTAATGAGTGCTGGGACACTGAATTTCTGAACTGAGGAGCTGAAGGCTGAACAAATGATTTGGAAAAATAAATCAAATGATTCCCTGAGGCTGGGCTTGTTCAGGTGTTCTGAATGTTCATGAGCCCAGGGACACTGAATTCCTGCACTGAAGAGCTGAAGGCTGAACAAACCTCTAGAGCAGGGAAATTCAGCAGCAGCCTCCAAGTTGCTGAGGATGTCAGCAGCCCCCAGTGAGGCCATCCCTGCCCAGAGACTGTGGGGGAATGGGCAGACAAGGAGAGCGTCCCTGGGGCTGGGGCAGCACAACTCAGAGGCACCAGCGGCTCCAGCTGGGCAATGGAGTGTGGAATGTGGCTGGGAAAGCCCTGCCTGGGCTGGGCCAAGCAGGACACACAAGCCCTGACTCCCATCCCCCAAACAACTCTCTCAATGAGACATTTAAAAGGAATTTACAGTTGTTTGTTTCCTCTGAATTGGATGTGCTGGAGAAATACCAACAAGGAATTGTCAGGAGCTCAAAGCAACAAAACAGATTTTACTGGCAACTTTAGAAAATTGAAACTTTGGCAAATGGTTTAATACAACATTCAATCAACACAAAACACTTCTCAAAGCATTAACTTGACCCATTCAACTTCAAAAATTCATAGCTTGTTCAATTTTAAGTTAGTCAAAATTTGCAAGGGGACAAAAATAGAAGAAGACACAGGAAGAGAGAAAAATGTGAGATAGAGAAGCACACACACAGCTACCAACTCCTGGATTCCAGCAGAGTTCAGATGGAAATTCCAAGAGGAGGCTAGGTCAAGATGTGTGCTTGCCTTGTGGTCAGCCTTCAATACCCCTTGGTCTCCCTGGGCCCTTCCCCCAGGTGGGGCTTGGGCTCATTTGGTCCCTCAGGAGCTGGGCTGGGGCTGCAGAGGTGGCTGTGGAGCATTGCCTGTGCTGTGCCAGGGACTGGCAGCCACTGCTGGGCTGGGATAGAGGCTCTGGGGGGATTGGGGTTTCAGGGCAGGGTAGGGCTGGGGTTCCAGGGCAGGGCAAGGCTGGACCTGCCCATTCCTCCCCCAAACACAAACTCCTTTGAGCCACAATCTCCATCAGTCTGTCACAACAGGCAATGTTGGAGGTGAAATCCCAAATCTGGCCATGGTCACCTGGACAAGAAGGACACTTCTTTTCCATAGGAAGGAAAGCACAGAGCTCCAGTGTTTGGAAGGCAGGTGAGAGCCTCACAAAGCCAAGGCCAGCCAGACTTGTCAGAAATGACATATTTTGTCTGAGAGCTATCTTTGGATGTAGGGAATTATGGAAGTTGAAGTCCAATCTCAGCAATGGGCATCTGGAGAAGCAGGACAGTTCTTTCCCATGGGAAGGAAAGCTCAGAGCCTTCCCCAATGTTTTGGGGACAGATGGGAGGTGACCCTTGTAATACCACTGCCAGCCAGACTTGTCCTGGCAATATTCCTATGGGAACAATCCCTGGATATACGGAAATTTGGAGGTGATATCCCAGTTCTGGCCATGGGTACCTGGCAGAGAAGGAGAGTTCTTTTCCATTGGGAAGGAAAGCACAGAGCCCCAGTGTTTCAGCAGCTCATAAGAAGAGACCCCCAACATGCCAAGGTCAGTTGGACCAGTCAGGCAGTCCATGGGAGGCCAAACCAGCCAGACTTATTCCATGTTCCATTGGTTTTATGATGCCCTGCATTATCACCGTGGTCCCCTTGGTTCCATGGGGTCCCAGAGTGTCACAATTCCTCCTAGGTTCCAGAAGGCCACCAAGTATCACAAGTGGTTCCCCAGGACCTACAATGTCAGATGACTCCTCTGTTCCATGAGCCCTGCAATATCACAATGGACCTTTGGACCCTGTGTGTTTGCAGTGTCACAATGGTCTCCTTTGGCTCCATAGTGTCACAATGGACCATTGATGACATCAGTCCCGGCAATGTCACCCTGGACCTTTGGTTCCATGCAGCCCTGCAGTATCAAAAGGCCTCTTGGTTTCATGAGGCCCCGCAGAATCACAATGGTCCTCTTGGTTCTGTGGGGACCCCCAGGGTCACAATGGTCTCACTGGTTCCATGAGACCTCACAGTGTCACAGTGCTTTGCTTATTCCATGGGACCTCATAGTGTCACAATGGTCTCCATGATCTCATGAGTCCCCTCAGTGTCACAATGGCCCCTTGGTTCCATGAGGCTATCAAGTGTCTTGATGGTGTCTCCATTGTTCCATGAGGCCTTGCAATGTCACAATGAACCTTTGGCTCCATGAGGTCTCGTAGTGTCACAATGGCCCCTTGGTTCCATGACACCCCAAAGTGTAATAATGGTCTCCACGGTTCCATGAGGCCCCACAGTGTCACAATGGACCCTTGGTTTGATGAACCCTCTCAGTGACATAATGATCCCTACATTCCATGGAGCCACACAGTGTCATTATGGTACCCTTGGTTCCAGGAGGCCCAGCAATGTCACAGTGCTCTCCATGATTCCATGAGGCCCCACAGTGTCACAATGGTCCCTTGGTCTCACAGGGCCCCACAGTGTCACAATACTCCCTTGGTTCCATGGGCCCTGTACTGCTGCATTCCCCCTTCCCCTTCTCAGGCCACCCTGCCAGCTGAGAAATGCTCCTTGGGGCTCGGCCTTGGCCAACAGCCCCTGGGCTCAGCTCCTCTGCAGCTCATCACAAACACTGTCTGCTCCAGGCACTGCTGCTGCCCAACCAGCTCCTGCTTTCTGGAGGAGCAGCCCTGGGAACTGGTTTTGTTCCCTCAGTGGCACAACATCCCTGTTCTCACCCTGCCAAAGAAAGCTGTTGGTGCCAAGTGTGGCCAGGATGAACCATTGCTGGGACTGAAGCCCCTCTCTTGGGGCCCTGCAAACAGTGCTCCAAAAGGAGCCCTTGGAGCTCTCCTGGGCCAGCGACTCCCTCTGAGTGGGGCCTCTCCCAGCTGGGAACTCTCCCGTTTGCTGCACTCGGGGATCCCCAACAACAACGGAGCCTGGGCCGATCCCCCCACTCCTCCAGGCTCAACCCTTCACCCGCTGGGGAGATGCCAAAGGATCCACAGGGAGCATTTCCTGCCCTCAGGGGAATTTCTCTCAGGTGCCTTGCACTGACTCTGTGTCTGTGTGCACACAGGAGTGCCTGTGCTGGGGAAATGTGGCAGAAATGCTGCTCTCTCAGGGGCTTGAGTGCCTTAGATACCTGAGTCAGTCAGGCCTGTAAGTGAGATTACATCACGAGGAATAAGTTAAATGGTGTTAAGAGCTTTTTTTTGCTAAGTAAAGTTTAATATGTTATAATCTAAGTTGAATATTGTTTCATTTTTATTCCACCATTAAATCATTAAGTCATAGGTTGTGACTTAGGTTAAGTACTGTTAAGTGCTGTTCATTTGCTAAATTGTGAAGTTGAAGGTATCAGTAAAGGTTAAGGTATAAGTTAAGTCCTGTTAAGTTTGAGCTCTTTTAAGCTTTTAAGCCGTATTCCTTTTACCCCTGGCCTCACTGTCCTTTTGTCAAACACACACACAGGGACAGTTCTCGTCTCATTTCTGGTTCGATTTCCTGGATTTGGTTTGGTTTTGCTGTTGCTTTGTTTCCTTGGTGTGCCTGAAGTGTCCAGTCAGAAGCACAGTGACTCTTGCCAAGGAACTTTGTGCTGCTGTCCCTTAATATTCAATCTGGTTTTTGCTGATCCCATGCTGGGAATTTTTTCAGCGCTCTCAAGGCCTCTGGCCCTGGGGGACACGGGGACGCTGCCGGGGGTCCCTGTCCCCCTGTGCCACCCCCAGGGCCCCGGCCCCCCGTCCCCGTGTCAGGCTCTGGGGTCGATCTCGTGGAACATCCTCTGGGGGAGGCTGCGGTGCCGGGGGCGGGGGGACCCGGGGGGACAGGGGACCCCTCTGTGCACGAGCAGGGTTGGACTGCTCTGGGGGGAACTGTGAGGGGGGCCGGGGCAGAGTGACCTCCCCAGTGACCTCACACAGCCCCTGTGATGTCACACTGCCCCTGTGATGTCACACAGTCAACTCTGATGTTACACAGCTGCTCTGTGATGTCACAGAAGACTCTGATGTCAAAGAGTCACACTGCGATGTCACTGTTTGTTCTGTGATGTCACAGGCTGCTCTATGATGTTACACAGCCACCCCATAATATCACAACCCCCTCCCTCATATCACAGAGTCACCCTCTATGATGGCAAGATCTGCTCTATGGCCTCACATTATGATGTCACAGACAGCTGTGGGATGTCACAATCCCCACAGTGATGCCACAAAGCCTGCTCTATGATGTCATACAGCCATGCCATGATGTCACAGCCTTCTCTGTGATGTCACACAGTTCCCTCTATGATGCTGTAGCTGCTCAGTGACTTCACACAACAAACTCTGTGATGTCATTGCCCAATCTGTGACCTCACACAGCCCACTCTGGGATGTCACACAGCCCCTTGCTGACATCACAGCTGCTCTGTGCCTCCATGACACAGCCACAGAGGAGCTGCTGTGACACAGCCCACTCTGGGACATACCACAGCCCCTGCCAGTGCTGAGCCCCTGGGAGCTCTGTCTGTGCCCTGCTGGTGTCCCTGAGGGGCCCTGGCAGTGCCCCAGCCCTGCTGGGCTGTGCACAGGAGCTGCTCCTTGTCGTAACGGCGGGAGAGAT
The DNA here is from genome assembly GCF_051311805.1 of Agelaius phoeniceus. Lineage (NCBI taxonomy): Eukaryota > Metazoa > Chordata > Aves > Passeriformes > Icteridae > Agelaius > Agelaius phoeniceus. Next base: position 1,353,233 of record NW_027509866.1, read on the forward strand.
GCGACACACCATATGCGATGAATAGCAAATCTCGAAGTTTATTGAAAGCTTACACATTTTTATATTAGTGTTAATGAAGCTTATGCATATTGCAAAATCTGAGCTCATTATTGGTTAAAGCACACTATGATCAAACACACCTACTTCTATCTCTTAACAATTATTTTGCTTCTATGTGTACATTCTTCTAATTTCTCTACCTTGGGATAACTACATTTTCTGGCAAGCAATTTTCTCCCCCGTCTTCCCGTTTTAGAGAAGGTCACTGTGACCTTCGTCAGTAATTGGGCACCGGTTGCTCAGTTCCCAGCTTGTTTCTCTTACCCTTATCCATCGGTATCACATCGGAATGTCCTTTCTCAGCTAACCAATTATCCAAAAAGCTCTCTACATCTCCCCTGTTTTTCTGTTGAACAAGCATAGTTTGATTAAATGCAGTAGTTATCATCTTTCGCACCATATTCTGCAAGCATATACAAAAACAAGGCAAAACTAATACTAACAACAAAACTACAATAGCTACTACAATGCTAACCTTAATAAGTGAACGTAACCATGATCCTAAGTTTAAAGATTTGAGCCATCCATCAATACCAAGGCCCGATTCCACTTGTAAGTTCCCAGTCAACCTCCGTAACTCAGAGAGCTGTGAGTCTACAGATCGTGCATGATCAGAGAGATTCATGCAACACATGCCCTCAAATTCATCACAACCATGGCCTTGTGCAAGTAAGAGAAAATCAATCGCAGCTCTATTTTGAAGTGTTGCATGGCGAATAGAATCTACATCAAGCAAAAGACTGGAAATTGCTAAGGAAGTTGCATTTGGTTGTTTAGCAAGCCAACATCCTAACTTATTTAAAATAGCATGAGCACCTGCTGCTGATACCCCTGGAGTTAAGAAAGATGCTGCAACTATGGCTGCTGGGGACCAAAACTTTACATCGTCCTGGCAGTCAGCTGTAAATGCATACCACACAAGTGGAAAAAATATACTGTAGCCAAAATACCACTTTTGAAATGAACAAATAGTTTAGATGCCTGATCTGTGTGAAGCCTTTGTTTCAGTGAAGTCTGACGTATCAACAAAGTCTTTCAGCATCTTGGTTAAACACAGGAAACAGAGAAAAATAACTCAGAACTAACTCACCTATAAAATATTAAGAAATACAAATCAGATGATGTGTTTTAGTTCGGATATTTGAGACAAATAAGCAGTGTAGAATAACTCATGTGCTTGTGAATCTCCTTATGCAAAGCCAGTGAAGAACTTAACATGTGAGACAAGCTACAGCTCACACTGGTTATTTTCAGAGGGAAAAAAAATATAAGAAGTGATGGAGAAGTTACAAGTTGAGTCAGGTGCTTAGAGTATTGCAGGTTTGCTTTAAATTGAACAGGTACAAGAAATATGTTTCTAAGTACAAAGGGACGTTAATGCTGTGGTATGATTTTTTAAACTCATATTCTCTTTCAGATTAAAATGTAAATTAAATGAGAGAATATTTTAAATGACATATTGTGTTCTCACTTGGACAAAGAGAAAGGATAACAACTAAGTACAACGTAGTCTTTGTTCGATGTTACAGGAAAAGCTAAGCAACAGTTTTCCTGTAGACTGAAATCATTATTCAAACAATAGAATGAATGTTTTCTAGGCCTCAAACATCAGTGTTTATGCTTTATGTTTTAAAAGTCAATTGATGCTTAAACTGTAGGGATGAATATATTCTTTTTGGTAATTATTCATCAAAATTGTCTACAATAATAATAATAATAATATTAATATTATGGTTGGAAGTCTATTATATATTTTAGTATCTGTTTTGAGTGGAAGTTTTGTTGTTTTTGTTGTTTGGAGGGAGCCCTTTTTTTTTTTTTTTTTGTGCAAACTAACATTCAGGTTAAATTATAATTCTAAATGTTACATGACATCCAGTCCAGTTTTCTAAACATATAATGAGTAACAGTTGTTTGGATTTTCTTCCTGCACCTGTGTAAGCAGTTATAGCATCCGATAAGGGCTTTAATGATCTTTTTGGGCATTGAATCTAACTCCACTGTCCTATCACGACCCTTTTTGAGCAAATCAGCTACAATGTCAATTTTCTGAAGAAGGGTTTTATGTTGTTGAAGTGGAGGAGATATCCATTCCAAGGCCCATATCTCCCCCGTTTTTCTGTTATGCTAAGTAAGTGCACCTAGTAAAAAAAATCTTTGTCTACACCAAACTGTCAGCTGTACAGGGAGATCAAAATCACGTCTCTGAACACTGCCTTGTGTAACACAGTCTAATATCTGCTGCAGTGTTTCAGCCCGTTCAGGGGTTTTACGAACAGGCTGTGCTGGATTAGTTCCCTTTAACAAAGGTCAAAGTTCATCTAACAGTTCATTGTTCGATTCGCATAGGTGGAAAAAGAATATACAGCATAATAGAACTCTCCCCTACATAGCCAGCGTCTATTATTCTAGATAAAACAAACAATCCCAACACTGTAGCCGAGAAATGTCCTAAAAGCAAAACTCTCACAGATAATCCATCAATAATGAGTGGCCTCTTTAGTCCCGTTGGAACTTTTCCTGGGTGAGCAGTTATCAGAGTTACTGTCCGCTGCTGCTGCTAGGTCTACTCCGAGGCTCCCGGCGGTTGCAGGCTGAAGGCAGGTTTAGCCGAAGTGGTGATAGCTGCTATCTGTGTCCGGGCGCGGAGAGCTGGTGGCCGGGAAGCAGAACTGCGCTGGGCAGCCGCGGGGCGGGCGGACTCACCGGAGCCCGCTTCTGCACGGGGGGCGAGAGGCCCGTCCTGCCGTACCCCCCTCGGCTCGGGGGCGGGGCGGCTGTGGAGCGGTGCTGGCGGCTGCGGAGCGGGAGGCGGCCGCGCTGCAGCCGCTGAGTCGCCCAGGGCTGGGGCCGGCACGAGCCTCTCCGGCGGGGCGGCTGCGGGCTGTGCGCTGCGGCAGGGCGGCGGAGGGTGCGGGTCCGGAGCGGGAGGAGGCGGAGGCGGTGCAGGGTTTAACACCGGGGCAGGCGGCGCGGACGGCACGGCTGGAATACGCGCGGGGGGGCTGCTGCCCGTGGCAGAAGCCGATAGCTGCAGGGAGCTGCTGTTTAGAGCAGGAGCTTGTATCGGCGGGGACCCAAACCAGTCTCTGCAACTCCTGTTGCTTTCACGGGCTGCACTAGTCTGCTGGGCAGCTCTTTCCTCTGCCTGGTATTCCAAGAATTCAGCATGCACGACTCGCCATAAATTTCCCAACTCTCTCGCGGTCTTATCCTCATCTATGATTGCACGCCACAGCTTATCTCCGAATATACGCCATTCTGACAACTCATGCACTGTATGCGGATTACGAAAAAACTCCTGTGCACACCCATAAGCTAACAACCCAGGAAGTTCTTTCTGTAAATCTATCCCTCTAATCTGACGCCCTCATAAAAAGTCAGTAAATAAATCATATGTTGCTTGCCTGTCTTTAGCCATTTTAACGACGATTGCGCGCTTCTTGCGGCTCTATTCAGGTCCGGCAGCACGTAGCAGCCGGGCTCTCCTCTGAGGTCACCCGGGGCACTGGACACCTTCCTTTTTCAGCGGTGTTTTTTGCCGTCCCCAGCCGCGAAAGGACCTGCACTTGACTTTTACGCCTCCGACCGTGGCTAGTCCCGAAGGAACACGTCCGGGGTCACCATTTGTCGTAACGGCGGGAGAGATGCGACACACCATATGCGATGAATAGCAAATCTCGAAGTTTATTGAAAGCTTACACATTTTTATATTAGTGTTAATGAAGCTTATGCATATTGCAAAATCTGAGCTCATTATTGGTTAAAGCACACTATGATCAAACACACCTACTTCTATCTCTTAACAATTATTTTGCTTCTATGTGTACATTCTTCTAATTTCTCTACCTTGGGATAACTACATTTTCTGGCAAGCAATTTTCTCCCCCGTCTTCCCGTTTTAGAGAAGGTCACTGTGACCTTCGTCAGTAATTGGGCACCGGTTGCTCAGTTCCCAGCTTGTTTCTCTTACCCTTATCCATCGGTATCACATCGGAATGTCCTTTCTCAGCTAACCAATTATCCAAAAAGCTCTCTACAGCTCCTGGCCAGAGCTGTCTCTCTGCAGCTCTGCTGCCCTTGCCAGGAGCTGCCTCTGGGCCAGGAGCCCAGCCCAGCTCAGCAGCACAGACACAGCACAAGGGCTTTAATGACCCTCTGGGACTTTGTTGCCCTTTGCATCAGACTCTGCCCCTCAGAGAGGGCTCAAAGCACTTCTCAAGAACTCAAATTAGGATTGAAACACTGAAGTTTCTCATACTTTAAATAGATCCATCTGAGGGACAGGACTGAGAAAGTGTCCCCAGGTTCCAGGTAGAGCAGAACACTGGTGGCAGTGATGACAGCTGGGGACAAGCAAGGCAAAGGTGTCTCTGGTGCTGAGCAAACCTGCGCCTCTGTCCCTGCAGGCTGTGGGCATCCCCCGGCTGCCCCACCTGGCTGGGCCCTTCCTTTGCTGACAGCTCTGCCTCCTGCCTGCCTCTGCCTGCCCACACAAAGCCTTGGGCTGCTCCAGGCTCCTGCTCAGGGACGTGCTGCACCACAGCCCTGCCCTGGCAGGGAAATTCCTTTCTTCTGGTGTCCACTCTGGACCTCCCCAGCTGCCCTTGGTGCTATTATGTCTTCCTCAGGCTCATTCCCACTAGGAAGAAAAGCTCCAGCCTCTCTGAAACCACCCTTCCATCCCTCCCAGGCTATTCCTGTTCTGTCCTCAGTCTCCACACCACTGAGCACAGAGCCTGCAGACTGTCCCTGCTGGTTTTGTGCTGAGTCCTCCAAACCCCATCTTGGGAGATTTTTCGGTCCTCTTCAAGGTCTGTGAAAATGGAAAAATAGAGATCAAAGCTATTTTCTCCCAAATCTTGTAGTGACAAAACAAGGGTCAATATCTGTAAACTGAATGAGGGCGGATTTACATTCGTTAGAAGGAGGAAATATTATACAATTATGAGAGTGGCACAAAACTGCAGCTGTTTTTCCAGAGAAGTGGATGCCCCATCCCGGGAATTGTCCAAGATCAGGAGCTTTGTGCAACCTGATCCAGTGAAACCCCCTGCCCTCCCCAGTGACAGAATTCCTGTAGTGTGGGTTCTCTGATGTGCTGGGTGCCCTCACAAGGCTTCTGGCCAGAATGTCTGCTGAGGGCAGCCAGGCTGCTGCAGGGGCAGTGCCCTCACAGCCATCACCATGGCAGCCCTGTCCCCTGGGCCTGGCTCTCCCCTTTCCTTTGCCCCTGCCTTGGCTCTGGTGGCATGAAGAGTTTTGTCATTGATATCTTGTCCCCGAGGTGCTGGGGCCAATGGCTTCCCAGTCAGGCTCCTGAAGCAGAAGTGGCTTTTCAGAGGCCAGCCAGGAATGAGCCCTGAGGCAGCAGCTCTGCAGTGGTGGCCACCAGGCCGGGCTGCCAAGGGAGGCTTCTGGCCATGGCCTGCAAGCAGCTGCTGCCCCCAAGGTGCCTTTGGTGCCTCAGGCTCTCCCTGGCACAGCTCCCAGCACGGCACTGTGCCCTTGTGCCCGAGGCCTTCCCTGTGCTGGGGCTGGCCTGGGGCTTTTCCTGCAGCAGGACCTGCCCTGCTGATGGCACAGGACAGGCAGTTCCTGCTGGAGCAGGAGGCTCTGCCTGCAATGGGCTGCAACTACTCCAGCAAGGCCCTGTTTGCAAAGCCCCCAGTGGGAAATGAAGAGGGGTGGGGGTCACGGTGCTTTTGGGGTGAATAATGCAGAATCCAGCCTGACTCCTCCATCCCAAAGTTCAACATCCTCAGAGGGAGCTGAAGCTGTGAGAGTGCTGGAAAATCCCCAGAGTAAGGAACAACCAAGTGACACCACTGAGAGCTTCTGCAGAGCTGCTGAGCTGGCCCAGCCTGGGCACATCTGACTGACAGGGCAGCACCTCAGACTAGAAAAGCCCCATCCCAAATTTTAATGGCAGCATCCCCTGACATTTCCCTTCCTGGGGGGTGTGGAGATTCCTCCCATCGGGACACCCTTCAAGGTCACTGCTCCAGGCTGAGCCAAAGGGATTTGCCCGTGGTCATTGGTCTGTGGGAGTGACATCAATCTCTCCTTAAAAACAGCTTCTTTTCCTTTAATAAAATTGCTTTGAAATCTTTTCTGAGTGCTTTCTATAAATTAATATAATATAACATAATATAATATGTTACAGCTCTTATTCCTTGGACTAAATATTTCTGATTAAGATAATTCTGTCTAATCGTTACCATAATAGATAATAGAAATTTTTTATAAACCTATATGCTTTGTCATCCTTAATCCTGTGGGACAAATGCTAAAGGATAAATTTCAACTTGATAATTCTTTACCCATGAATTCTTTACCCATGAACTCTCCAATACCCATGGGATTGGAGCCAGCTGCTCCAAGGCTCCTCTCACAGAAGGAGATTACAAAGCCTGGAGGTCCTTGGGGCTATTTTTCTGTGGATATGAGAGTCTGGTCAGAGACAGAGAAAGCAAGAGAGTTTTCCCATTAATTAGATTGGGAACCATTAGGAAGCTGGAGAGAAAGAATTGTAAATTATCGACAGGTGGTGTCTGTAATAGGTTGTTTTTTCCATAAAGTTGTTTACTGAAGGGGGTTGTCTTTATCAGCCAATCATATGAAATGTGTTGATTAAATGACCAATGAGATCCACCTGTAGAAAACCAAGGTCAAAAGGAAGAGGATTGAAAAAATGGGTGGCTTTTAGCCCTTAGCCTTCTGATCTGAGTCTGTGTCATCTCTGACTCAACGGTGACATTTGGGGATCTGTGGGGACTATTGGGAATCCTTTCTGCACCTCGTGACTCAACAGGAGCTCCTCTAATAAACCTTGCCTGAAGCTCCCACTGTGCCCATGACAGGAACCCCTGTGAGTGTCTGGGACATCCCGGCTCTTTGGCAGCCTGGGCACTCCTGGGATGTCACCGTGGAGCCCCCATGAGTGCCTGTGACAGATGGGTGCCTTTGCAGCCCAAGGTGCCCTGGGAGGTCACCATGGAATGGCTGTGACTGCCTCTGACCACAGGGCTCTTTACCATCCCAGAAAGCCCTGGGAGGTCTCCATGGAGCCCCTGATTCTGCCTGTGACATTCCAGCTCTGGAACAGCCTGGAGATTCTTGGAAAGATCCCATGGAACTCCTCTGAGGGCCTGTGACAAATCTGATCCTTAGCAGGCAACCATCACCAGGACCCTGCTGCTGTAGTCAGTTTCCATTGCAACCATCACCAGCCCCTTGTTGCTATGGTCAGTTTCCATGGCAACCATCACCAGTCCCCTGTTGCTGTGCTCAGTCCCTTGGCAGCTCCATGGAGACCCCATGCCAGGGGTGGTTGCCATGGACACCAGGGCTGGCACCAGCTGGGATGCTCGGTTTCCACGGGCCGGGCTTCAGGAATGGGATTCCCCAATTTCCTGCTCCTGCTAAAACCACGCTGCCCTCGCTGCCCTCCCGCCTCCCATGGAAAGCACAAAAGGCAAAGATCCCGGGCTGGGATAAGAACAATTTTTTGGGAACAGCAACGAGATAAGGAAAAAATGGAACAGAAACAATATTGATAACAGAAGGGATAAATAAAACTTACAGGGAAAACTAAACACAACTGACTGTCTCTTCCCAGCCACAATTTCCCCTGTCTGGAAAGGATACCCTTCTCCTCAGGGACGGAGAGAGAGAGTCCCTTTCCTGCCCCTGGCAATGGCCTGAGGTGGGAGTGAATGTAATGAAAGGGCCATGGCCAGACTCTCATGTTCTTCCAATCCCACATCATGTCGCAGGCAGGAAAAGGGACAGGTGTCTTCCCAGCATGGATCATGGGAAACACGGTTCCCCAGGACTCTTCCCGGCGTGGGTCCTCCCATGGGGGATGAAGCTGGAGTGGTGCATGAAGCTTTTCCTGCAGCTGGGGCATTTGCAAGCCTTTCCTTACTGGTGGCTCCGTTGGTGTCTGGTCAAGTGAGAGCTGCTGGTGAAGCTCTTCCCACACTGGGGACACTCGTAGGGCCTCTCCCCAGTGTGGATGTGCCAGTGGGTGAGGAGGGTGGAGCTGTGCTTGAAGCCCTTTCCGCAGTCTGGGCAGAGGAAGGGCCTCTCCTCTGATTGAATCCGCTGGTGTTGGAGGAGCTGGAAGCTGCTGTGAAACCTCTTCTGACAATTGGGACACTCGTAGGGCCTCTCCCCAGTGTGGATGTGCTGGTGCCTAATGAGGTGGGATTTCTTCTTGAAGCTCTTCCCACAGTCAGGGCAGTGGAAGGGCCTCTCCTCTGAGTGAATTCGCTGGTGGCAGAGGAGATGGGAGCTGGTGTGAAACCTCTTCTGGCACTCAGGACACTCGTAGGGCCTCTCCCCAGTGTGGATGCGTTGGTGGGTGATGAGGCCAGAGCTGCAGCTGAAGCCCTTCCCACACTCCCCACACTCGTAGGGCCATTCCCCAGTGTGGATCATCTGGTGGCAGATCAGGGTGCTGCTCTTCCTGAAGCTCTTGCCACACTCCAAGCACTTGTGGGCCTTCTCCCCATTGTGAAGCTGCCCATGGACCACCAGCTCTGAGCTCTGGCTGAAGCTCTGTCCACCTTCCTGGCTCAGGGTGGGTCTTTCATCCTCAGAGCACCCTGGGCTGGGTTTAGAGCCCCTCCTCCTGTGGGATCTCTGGGGCTTTTCCTCCACGTTGGAATTCTGCACCGTGGAGCCACTCAAAATGGCCTCTTCCATGATGTTCTGCTGTGGGGATTTGTCCTCCCTGGTCTCCATCCTCAGCTTCTTCCCTGGGGGAGGAAGGCCAAGGAGAGGATGGGATTTGCCTCCGTGCCAGAGGGAAGGGGAAGGAGATTCCTCCAGTGCATCCCCAGCAGGATGGGGTTGGCAGCAGGGTTGTCCTGCAGCCGGGGGCTGTGCTGGGCTGGGAGATGGAGCAGGAGAGAGGGGGAAAGGGGCACTGACTTCCTCCTCACCTGCCTGGCTGTCCCAGGGCATTGTGTCAGTTTGAAAAGACAGGTGTCTGCTAAGGAAGGCAGGAGACTCCCTTGAAATGGAAAATGTTAATCCCTTCACTTGGAATTATAATTTTCAAAACAAGGGGCTGTCAAGCAAAGTCTATGGAAATAGGAATAACAGTTCTTCAGAAGGAAAATTAAAAATACAAATGCAGTAGTACTAAAAACTACTTACAGAGTAAGAATACGACCTGACACCCTGTGGGTCAGAGTGTTGGTAGCACTCCTGTTAAATGGTGGCTGCAGTGCTCCTGCAGGGACAGGTGTGGTTCTGTTGGAGCAGTGATCCTGTAGGTGGGTGGAGTTTTCCTCTGAAGGTCCAGTTGTGGCGTCGATCGGCCTGGTCTTCCTCTGGGATCCAGTGGAGCTGGAAGCTGCTCTTCTGGGAATCTTGTGGGAAAAGGCTGACTCTGTTGTTCACATTCTCAGATTATATCCAGGTAGGAATGCTTGGCTCCTCCCTCTGGGCAGATCTTCTCACAATGGGATGATGGAATTTTTATCAGTGACACTCAATGGCCGATTAACAGAAGATATCTCCCTGGAGGGAGGATTCATGTGGAAGAGATAAAGTAAACTGCTCAATTAACAGATGATAATTGCCCCAGCTTTAACAGAGGGTAATTGAATACACACCCAGCTAAACCTGAGACACTGTTCCAGCCTTGGAAAGCAGGATTTGGTACCAGGATTCTTTAGGGAATGCAACCCTGATTGAAGGCAGAGATAGAATCTCCAGAGCCTGCAGCCAGAAATGGACAGTTGTGTGATACTCATTTCAACATCTTCTCTTTTGGAATTATTGACTAATGATTATTTGCTTTGCCTATCTAATACTTTGGTAATTTTTTGCAAATTTGCATTATCTAAATTACACTGTTCCTTAAGTTAAGTTGGTGTCTGTGTCTTTGGTGCGGGCCCTGCCCACTGGCGAAACAGGGCCCAATCCTGCCTAAGTGTTACCTGGGGAGACAAAACCCTCACTGCAAATGTGCCCCCTTCCTCCTTGTTCCCCACACTTCATGCGCTGATCATGATGTCCTATGGTCTGGGCTATCCCTGGGGTCAGCTGGGATCTCCTGTCCTGGCTGTGTCCCCTCCCAAGCTCCCCCACACCCTCAGCCCCTCCCCAGCGTGGCCGAATGAGGGGCAGGACAGGCCTTGGCTCAGTGCGAGCTCAGCAAGAACAAAACCATCTCTGCGTGCTCAGCCCTGTGCTCAGCCCCCGGGCCCGGCATTTCCTCCACTGCCACCCCGGACCCCCTTTCCCACCCCTCTGCCCCACAGCCGCCGCAGCACCGGCTGACAATAGAAGCAATTCTGTGGCAATTCCAAGTTTCCTTGCTTCCTGCACAGCTCCAGCTCAGCTGCTGGCAGGTTACAATTAAAGAAAAGTGTAAATTTGGCCCATTAAAGATATTATTAAAAGGAATTGGAAGTTCTGTGTAGCTGTCACAAAGGTGACAGGGATGAAGAGAATAATGATTCTCACATTTGGCAAAAAACCCAAGCCTAGGAATTCATTAGTTATTTGGGAATTTAGCTACTTGAGCAGGGCTTCTTGTGGGACTTTCAGCAGCCTTGTGTTCCTCACCATGTGGTGAATGAACCTTGTCAGTCTTGCTGATATCATTTGCTCCATTTCCTCCAGCGATTTTAACAAACTTTTCAAGGAGGGACAACAAAATATTTTCTTTACACTCCAGTCCCACAACAGCCATTTTCCTCATCAGTTCTCCCATAGGTCGCTCAGACGAAGCTGCATCCAAGTTTCCAAGAGTTCCTCCAGAGAGACCCACAACCTCCTCAGAGGAAGGAACCATGCTGTAGTCAAAGGCAACTGGGGTCAAAGAACAGTGCCCTGAACTCACTGTGCCAAAATAATTTTGAAATCTGGTTAAGAAAATATTAGAGAGATGCCATTTGCCCTGGAGCAGGGCAAGTGTGACATTGTCCCCTGTGTGTGTGGCCTTCCCGGGGTGGGGGTTTTACACCTGAGCCAGTTTGGGTAAGGGGGGTGGTGTTCACCCCCTGAGCAGGGATTCCCCCACTGTTTCAGGCTGCAGTGTAAGATGGAACCAAATGCATGTTTTCAATCCCCATCTTCATCAACTGCTATAAACAGGTGGGGCAGTGTTCTTGATCTCTTCCATGACTCAGCCCTGATAACGCCCTCCAGGGGAGAGATCTTCTGGGAAGGGCCCATTGAGTGTCACTGCAGGACTGATAAAATTCCATCCTCCCATTGTGGGATGCTCCGCCCAGGGGGAGGGTCCAAGCATTCCTACCTGCATATAAGGTGAGCCTTGCAACACCAGGAGCAGCTTGCCTACTGGATTCCCAGAGGACAAGAGCTCCAGAACCACCCCTGGACCTTCAGAGGAAGACCAGACCCTTCTACAGGATCACTGCTTGGACAGAATCACGCTCATCACTCCAACAGGACTGCAGACACCATTTAATGGGACTGCAGCCACCAGCCTGACCAGCAACAGGGTGTCAGGTTATATCCTGACTCTGTCAGTTTAAGGCAGTGTTTCTGTATCATTGCCCTGATCTAAATTTTCTTTTTAAATTGTATAGCTGATTTAGACTCTCCCCCAGGTTTCCCTTAAATCCTGTACAAAAGACAATGTGTGCACCCTTTCTTTGGTTCCCAAAACAGGATTTCCCATCCCCAAACCTTGACTGGATGGAGGAGGAGGCTGCGAGGAAGAGGAAGGAGCCGTGGGATACCCAGGCAGGTGAGGAGGAAGTCAATGCCCCTTTACCCCTCTCTCCTGCTCCATCTCCCAGCCCAGCACAGCCCCCGGCTGCAGGACAACCCTGCCGCAAACCCCGTCCTGCCGGGGATGCACTGGGGGGATCTCCTTCCCCTTCCCTCTGGCACGGAGGCAAATCCCATCCTCTCCTTGGCCTTCCTCCCCCAGGGAAGAAGCTGAGGATGGAGACCAGGGAGGACAAATCCCCACAGCAGAACCATGTGGAAGAGGCCATTTTGAGTGACTCCACGATGCAGAATTCCAACATAGTGGAAAGGCTCCAGAGATCCCACAGGAGGAGGAGCTCCAAACCCAGCCCAGGGTGCTCTGAGGAGGAAAGACCCACCCTGAGCCAGGAAGGTGGACAGAGCTTCAGCCAGAGCTCAGAGCTGGTGGCCCATGGGCAACTTCACAATGGGGAGAAGGCCCACAAGTGCTTGGAGTGTGGGAAGGGCTTCAGGCAGAGCAGCAGCCTGATCAGCCACCAGATGATCCACACTGCGGAATGGCCCTACGAGTGTGGGGAGTGTGGAAAGGGCTTCAGCTACAGATCCACCAACACATCCACACTGGGGAGAGGCCCTACGAGTGCCCCACCTGTGGGAAGAGGTTTCAGACCAGCTCAAATCTCCGCCTGCATGAGCGCATTCACACCGGGCAGAGGCCCTTCCGCTGCCCTGACTGTGGGAAGGGCTTCAAGCACAACTCCACCCTCATCAGGCACCAGCGCATCCACACTGGGGAGAGGCCCTACGAGTGTCCCAGTGTGGGAAGAGCTTCACCCAGAGCTCTGACCTGACCAAACACCAACAGAGGCACCAGTAAGGGAAGTCCTGCAAATGCCCCAAGTGCAGGAGGAGCTTCGTGTACTGCTCCAGCTTCATCCCCCATTGGAGGATCTATATTGGGAAAAGCCCTGGGAGATCCATTTCCCTCTGATCCATGCTAGGAAGACACTTGTACTGTTTCCTACCCCTGCTGATGATATGATGTGGGATTGAAGAACATGAGGGTGTGGCAATGGCCCTGTCATTACATTCACTCCCACCTCAGGTCATTGCCAGGGGCAGGAAAGGGACTCTCTCCCTGAGGAGAAGGGTGTCCTTTCCAGACAGGAGGAAATACATGGCCAGGAAGACGCAGTCGTTGACCTTGTAGTTTTCCCTGTAAATCCTTTTCCTTATCCCTTCTGTTATCAATATTGTTTCTGTTCCTGTTTGTTCCTATCTTGTTGGCTGTTCCCAATAAATTGTTCTTACCCCATCCCAGGATCTTTGCCTTATGTGCTTTCCATGGGAGGCGGGAGGGCAGCAAGGGCAGTGCGGTTTTAGCGGGAGCAGGAAATTGGGGAATCCCATTCCTGCAGCCCGGCCCGTGGAAACCGAGCATCCCAGCTGGTGCCAGCCCTGGTGGCCATGGCAGCAGCCTTGGGAGCGGGTCCCTGGCTGGGGCTGTGGGAACCTCTTCCCTCTGGTGCCCAGGGACAGGAGTGGAGGGAGCGGCTGCAGCTGAGTCGGGGCAGGCTCAGCTTGGATGTCAGGAAAAGGTTTTTGCCCAGAGGCTGCTGGGGCCCTGGCCAGGCTCCCCAGGGCAGGGTCCCAGCTCCAGGGCTCTCTGAGCTGCAGCAGCGTTTGGCCAGCGCTGCCAGGCCCAGGCTGGCATTGTTGGGGTGTCCTGTGCAGGGCCAGCAGTTGGACTGGAGGATCCTGATGGGTGCCCCCCAGCTCAGCCAATTCTGTGCCTCTGGGATCCCATCAGCCTGGGGATGGGGCTGCCAATGGTTGCCATGGCAACGGGCTCTGGCTGCAGGCCTGAGCTGGTGTCCATGGAAACCACCCCCGGCATGGGGTCTCCATGGAGCTGCCAAGGGACTGAGCATAGCAACAGGGGGCTGGGGATGGTTGCCATGGAAACTGACCATAGCAACAGGGGCCTAGTGATGGTTGCCATGGAAACTGACCAGAGCAACAGGGTGGCTGGTGATGGTTGCCATGGAAACTGACCATAGCAGCAGGATCCTGGCGATGGTTGCCATGGAAACTGACCATAGCAACAGGGGGCTGGGGATGGTTGCCATGGAAACTGACCATAGCAACAGGGTCCTGGTTATGGTTGCCTGCTAAGGATCAGATTTGTCACAGGCCCTCAGAGGGGTTCCATGGGGACTTTCCAAGAGTCTCATGGCTGTTCCAGAGCTGGAATGTCACAGGCAGAGACAGGGGCTCCATGGAGACCTCCCAGGGCTTTCTGGGGATGGTAAAGAGCCCTGTGGTCCGAGGCAGTCACAGCTACTCCATGGTGACATCCCAGGGCACCTTGGGCTGCAAAGGCACCGATCTGTCACAGGCACTCACGGGGGCTCCACGGTGACATCCCAGGAGTCCCCAGACTGCCAAAGAGCCAGGATGTCCCAGACACTTACTGGGGTTCCTGTCATGGGCACAGTTGGAGCTTCAGGCAAAAGGTTTGTTTCTTTATTGGAGAAACTCCTGTTGAGTCATGAGGTGGAGAAATGACACCCAAAAGCCCCCATGGATCCTCAAACCCCTGCAGGGCCCCTAGACTCTTAAAATTCCTTCTAAGAGAGGAGCCTGGAAGCAGCTGGATCCAATCCCAGCCCCAGAATTTGTCAAAGGTGTAAAAGATTCAAAAGGTGGAATTGAACTTTAACACAATTTGTCCCGCAGGATTAATGATGGAATACCAGATAAATTTTTATAAATACAGCTCTGATTGATTCTGATCATGATTGGGCAGAAAGATCTTTAGCAGTGTTCTTTACTCCACAGTACAGGAGCTATAACAATTATTAGAATATAGTGCAAGAGGCAGAATTTTGAAGTCAACAGGGCCTTGCTGGAGTTGTTGGAGCCCATTGCAGGCAGAGCCTCCTGCTCCAGCAGGAACTGCCTTTCCTGTGCCATCAGCAGGGCAGGTCCCGCTGCAGGAAAAGCCCCAGGCCAGCCCCAGCACAGGGAAGGCCTCGGGCACAAGGGCAGAGTGCCGTGCTGGGAGCTGTGCCAGGGACAGCCTGAGGCACCAAAGGCACCTTGGCAGCAGCAGCTGCTTGCAGCCCATGGCCAGAAGCCTCCCTTGGCAGCCCGGCCTGGTGGCCACCACTGCAGAGCTGCTGCCTCAGGGCTCATTCCTGGCTGGCCTCTGAAAAGCCACTTCTGCTTCAGGAGCCTGACTGGGAAGCCATTGGCCCCAGCACCTTGGGGACAAGATATCAATGACAAAACTCTTCATGCCAGCAGAGGCAAGGCAGGAGCAGAGGAAAGGGCAGAGCCAGGCCCAGGGGACAGGGCTGCCATGGTGATGGCTGTGAGGGCACTGCCCCTGCAGCAGCCTGGCTGCCCTCAGCAGACATTGTGGTCAGAAGTGTTGTGAGGGCACCCAGCACATCAGAGAACCCACACTACAGGAATTCTGTCACTGGGGAGGGCAGGGGGTTTCACTGGATCAGGTTGCACAAAGCTCCTGATCTTGGACAATTCCTGGGATGGGGCATCCAATTCTCTGGAAAAACAGTTGCAGTTTCATGTCACTTTCATAATTGTAAAATATTTCCTTTTCTAACAAATGTAAATCTGCCCTCATTCAGTTTAGAGATATTGACCCTTGTTTTGTCACTACAAGATTTGGGAGAAAATAACTTTGATCTCTATTTTTCCATTTTCACAGACCTTGGAGAGGACCCAAAAATCTCCCAAGATGGGGTTTGGAGGCCTCATCATAAAACCAGCAGGGACAGTCTGCAGGCTCTGGAGTCAGTGGGGTGGAGACTGAGGACAGAACAGGAATAGCCTGGGAGGGATTGAAGGGTGGTTCCAGAGAGGCTGGAGCTTTTCTTCCTAGTGGGAATGAGCCTGAAGAAGACACAATAGCACCAAGGGCAGCTGGGGAGGCCCAGAGTGAACACCAGGAGAATGGAATTTCCCTGCCAGGACAGGGCTGTGGTGCAGCACGTCCCCCAGCAGGAGCCTGGAGCAGCCCAAGGCTTTGTGTGGGCAGGCAGGGGCAGGCAGGAGGCAGAGCTGTCAGCAAAGGAAGGGCCCAGCCAGGTGGGGCAGCCGGGGGATGCCGACAGCCTGCAGGGACAGAGGCGCAGGTTTGCTCAGCACCAGAGACACCTTTGCCTTGCTTGTCCCCACCTGTCATCACTGCCACCAGTGTTCTGCTCTACCTGGAACCTGGGGACATTTTCTCAGTCCTGTCCCTCAGATGGATCTATTTAAAGTATGAGAAACTTCAGTGTTTCACTCTCTTTTTGAGTCCCTGAGAAGTTCTTTGAGCACACTCTGAGGGACTGAGCCTGATGCAAAGAGCACCAAAGCCCCAGAGGGTCATTACAGTCCTTGTGCTGTGTCTGTGCTGCTGAGCTGGGCCGGGCTCCTGGCCCAGAGGCAGCTCCTGGCAAGGGCAGCAGAGCTGCAGAGAGACAGCTCTGGCCAGGAGCAGCTCCTGTGCACAGCCCAGCAGGGCTGGGGCACTGCCAGGACCCCTCAGGGACACCAGCAGGGCACAGACAGAGCTCCCAGGGGCTCAGCACTGGCAGGGGCTGTGGCATGTCCCAGAGGGGGCTGTGTCACAGCAGCTCCTCTGTGCCTGTGTCATGGAGGCACAGAGCAGCTGTGATGTCAGCAAGGGGCTGTGTGACATCCCAGAGTGGGCTGTGTGAGGTCACAGATTGGGCTATGACATCACAAAGTTTGTCGTGTGTGGTCATTGAGCAGCCACAGCATCATAGAGGGGATTCTGTGACATCACAGAGCAGGCTGTGACCTCATGGCATGGCTGTATGACATCATAGAGCCGGCTGTGAGGTCAAAGTGTGTGCTGTGAAATTACAGAGTTGCAGTATGACATCACAGAGAGGGTTTTGTGGCATCACTGAGGAGGTTGTGACAGCACAGAGCTGTCTGTGATGTCATAGAAAAAGGTATGAGGTCATAGAGAACATTCTGCCATCATAGAGTGTGTATCTGGGGCATCAGTGAGTGGGTTGTGACATCACTGGGTGGCTGTGTAACATCATAGAGCTGGCTGTGATATCATAGTACAGACTGTTAAATCATAGGGCGACTTTGTGACATCACAGACAATTCTGTGACATCACAGAGCAGCTGTATCATATTACAGGGTGGCATCTCAGAGTTGGCTCTGTGACATCACAGGGGCTGTGTGAGGTCACTGGGGAGGTCACTCTGCCCCGGCCCCCTCACAGTTCCCCCCAGAGCAGTCCAACCCTGCTCGTGCACACCGGGGTCCCCTGTCCCCCCGGGTCCCCCCGCCCCCGGCGCTGCAGCCTCCCCCAGAGGATGTTCCACGAGATCGACCCCAGAGCCTGACACGGGGACGGGGACCAAGGCCCTGGGGGTGGCACAGGGGGACAGGGACCCCCCGGCAGCGTCCCCGTGTCCCCCAGGGCCAGAGCCTGGGCCAGGGCTCCTTCACCCTGGTACCAACGAGGCCTTGAGAGTGCTGAAAATATCCCCAGCAAAGGATCAGCAAAAACCAGATTGAATATTAAGCAACAGCAGCACAAAGTTCCTTGGCAAGAGTCACTCTGCTTCTGACTGGACACTTCAGGCACACCAAGGAAACAAAGCAACAACAAAACCAAACAGAATCCAGGCAATCAAACCAGAAATGAACCAAGAACTGTCCCTGCGTGTGTGTGTGACAAAAGGATGGTGAGGGCAAGGATCAAAGGAATACGGCTTAAAAGTTTAACAGAGCTCAAACTTAACAGGACTTAACATACACCTTAACCTTAACTGATACCATATATTTCACAATTTAGCAAAACAACAGCACTTAACACTATTTAACCTAACTTAAAACATATGACTTAGCAATTTAACAGAGGAATAACATTTAATATTCAACTTAGCTAA
Source organism: Agelaius phoeniceus (assembly GCF_051311805.1). Taxonomy (NCBI): domain Eukaryota; kingdom Metazoa; phylum Chordata; class Aves; order Passeriformes; family Icteridae; genus Agelaius; species Agelaius phoeniceus. The sequence goes on from NW_027509866.1 coordinate 1,370,948, forward strand.
TAAATTAAATTAAACTTAATACCTTAGCAAAAGAACAACTCTTAGAAGCATTTAACTTCATTTAGACCTCATGACTCACCCTTACTTACAGGCCTGACTGACTCAGCTGTCCAAGGCACTCAAACCCCTCAGAGAGCAGCATTTCTGCCACATTTCCCCAGCACAGGCACTCCTGTGTGCACACAGACACAAAGATTCAGTGCAAGGCACCTGGGAGAAATTCCTCTCAGGGCAGGAAATGCTCCCTGTGGATCCTTTGGCATCTCCCCAGCGGGTGAAGGGTTGAGCCTGGAGGAGTGGGGGGATCGGCCCAGGCTCCGTTGTTGTTGGGGATCCCCGAGTGCAGCAAACGGGAGAGTTCCCGGCTGGGAGAGGCCTCACTCAGAGGGAGTGGCTGGCCCAGGAGAGCTCCAAGGGCTCCTTTTGGAGCGCTGTTTGCAGGGCCCCAAGAGAGGGGCTTCAGTCCCAGCAATGGTTCATCCTGGCCGCACTTGGCACCAACAGCTTTCTTTGGCAGGGTGAGAACAGGGATGTTGTGCCACTGAGGGAACAAAACCAGTTCCCAGGGCTGCTCCTCCAGAAAGCAGGAGCTGGTTGGGCAGCAGCAGTGCCTGGAGCAGACAGTGTTTGTGATGAGCTGCAGAGGAGCTGAGCCCAGGGGCTGTTGGCCAAGGCCGAGCCCCAAGGAGCATTTCTCAGCTGGCAGGGCGGCCTGAGAAGGGGAGGGGGGAATGCAGCAGCACAGGGCCCATGGAACCAAGGGACCATTGTGACACCGTGGGCCCTGTGAGACCAAGGGACCATTGTGACTCTGTGAGGCCCAATGTAGTAAGCAAAGCATTGTGACACTGTGGGGCCTCATGGAACCACTGAGACCATTGTGACCCTGGGGGTCCCCACAGAACCAAGACGACCATTGTGATACTGTGGGACCTCCTGAAACCAAGAGGCCTTTTGGGACACTGCAGGGCTGCATGGAACCAAAGCTCCAGGGTGACACAGAGGGGCCTCGAGTCATCAATGGTCCATTGAGAAACTGTGGAGCCAAAGGAGACCATTGTGACACTGCAAACCCCCAGGGTCCAAGGTCCATATTGACATTGCAGGGCTCATGGAACAGAGGAGTCCCGTGACATTGTGGGGGCTGGGGAACAACGGAGGCCATTGTGACACTGCAAGGCCTCATGGAATCATTGGCACCATTGTGACACTGCAGGGCCTTATGGAACCTAGGGGCCACTGTGAAACTGTGAGACCCCATTGAACCAAGGGTCCATTGTGACACTGAGGGTCTTGTTATCAAGGAGCCATTTGAAACTACTGGACCCCATGGAAACAAGTCACCCTTATGGCACTGTGGGGCCTCATAGATCCAAGGCACCAATGTGACACAGTGGGGTCCCACAAAACCAAGGGAACACAGAACAGGCCCCGCAGCTTTGGCCTCCCAGGAGCCACCTGGGTGGTCCAACTGACCTTGGCAGGTTGAGGGTCTCTTCTCTTCTGCTGCTGAAGCACTGGGGCTCCATGATTTCCTTCCTATGGAAAAGAACTCTCCTTTGTCTACAGGCACCCATTGCCAGAATTGGGACTTGACCTCCAAATATCGTTATATGCAGGGATTGTTCCAATAGGAATATTGCCAGGACAAGTCTGGCTGGCAATGGTTTCATGAGGGTCACCTCCCATCTGTCCACAAAACACTGGGGAAGGCTCCGTGTTATCCTTTCTATGGGAAAGAACTGTCCTGCTTCTGCATGTGCCCATGGCCAAGATTGGGCTTCCACCTCCTAAATTCCCTAAATACAAAGACTGCTCCCAGATCTGCCATTCCTGACAAGTCTGGCTGGCCTTGGCCTACTGGGGCTCTCACCTGCCTTTCTAATACTGGGGCGCTGGGCTTTCCTTCCTATGGAAACGAACTATCCTTCTTCGCCGGGCGCCAATGGCCAGAATTGGGATTTCACCTCCAACATTCCCTGTTGTGACAGACTGGAGGAGACTGCTGGCTGGAAACATTTCATGTGTGGGGGAGGAAGGGACAGGTCCAGCCTTGCCCTGCCCTGGAAGCCCAGCCCTGCCCTGCCCTGGAACCCCAATCCCCTCAGAGCCTCTATCCCAGCCCAGCAGTGGCTGCCAGTCCCTGGCACAGCACAGGCAATGCTCCACAGCCACCTCTGCAGCCCCAGCCCAGCTCCTGAGGGACCAAATGAGCCCAAGCCCCACCTAGGGGAAGGGCCCAGGGAGACCAAGGGCTATTGAAGGCTGACCACAAGGCAAGCACACATCTTGACCCTGGATCCTCTTGGAATTTCCATCTGAACTCTGCTGGTATCCAGGAGTTACAAGGTGTTTGTGTGCTTCTCTAAATCTTATTTGTCTTCCTCTTATTCCCTCTTCTTGCAAAATTTGAGTAACCTAAAATGGAACAGGCGTAGAGTTTGGGAAATTGAATGAGCAAAGTTAATGTTATTAGAAGTGTTTCTTGTTAATTGAATGTTGTATTAAACCTTTTGACAAAGTTTCTCTGATATTCTAAAGTTGTCAGTAAAGTTCCTCTTTTGTTGTTTAGAGCTCCTGAGAATCTCTTGCTGATATTTCTCCAGTGCATCCAACTCAGTGTACACAAACAATTCTAATTCCTTTTAATTGTCTCGTTGAGAGTGTTTTTTAGTGGATGGGGGTCAGGGTTTGTGTGTGCTGCTTGGCCCAGCCCAGGCAGGGCTTTCCCAGCCACATTCCACACTCCATTGCCCAGCTGGAGCCGCTGGTGCCTCTGAGTTGTGCTGCCCCAGCCCCAGGGACGCTCTCCTTGTCTGCCCATTCCCCCACGGTCTCTGGGCAGGGATGGCCTCACTGGGGGCTGCTGACATCCTCAGCAACTTGGAGGCTGCTGCTGAATTTCACTGCTCCAGAGGCTTGTTCAGCCTTCAGCTCTTCAGTGCAGGAATTCAGTGTCCCAGGGCTCATGAACACTCAGAACACCTGAACAAGCCAAGCCTCTGGGAATAATTTGATTTTAATTTTCCAAATCTTTTGTGGTTAATTAAACAGATCTCAGTAGTATATCCACAGTGAATGCAATATATTTAAAAAGACAGTGAGAAAAAGATTTTTCAGGACCTGTTTAGTTTTTTTCCCCTGTTAATTAAATTGCAATCTGCAATTGACACTGAGTCCAAGTACCTCCTCATACCCTTTGAATAGATATGAAAATTAAACCATTCATGGCTGACAATCAATCAGACTCTGTCCCTAACCCCACCCCACCATTTCCCCCATCCAAGCCCTGGCACTCAGAGCAGCCTTGTGCAAATCTCAGCTCCCTCCAGCCCAGGCTGCACCTGCAGCTTTCAGCTCCTTGGCTCCAACTCCCACCTGCTTTCCTTGCAGAAGGAGCTGCCTGAGACACAGAGGGATGTTCATTTCTTGTCAGCCAACAAAGCCAAGGGAAGGCACAGCTCCATCAAATGCAAAAGTCATTCCTCTGCTGGATATTAAATGCCTTGCACAGGCGCTGGCCCTGCCCCACAAGGCCTGGCCTGAGTCCTGCCCCTGCACGCTCAGCCAGGCTGAGATGGACACTGATGGTTTCTGGGCCAGGCTCTCGGAGCCCAGCCCAGCTCCCTGCAAGCTCTGCCAGCTGCCCTGAGCTCTGGGCAGCACCAAGGGCCTCTCTGAGCCCAGCCCAGCCCAGCCGGCTCTGGCCCCACAGCTCTGCTCAGGCCAGGCTGCTCTGGCCACTGGCCCCACGGCCTCAGCCCCTGCCAAGGCCACAGCAGCAGCTGCAGCTGCCACAGGACTCAGCCCCAGCCATGGGGGAAGGTGCTTGGCCAAGGCCAAATGAGGCTCCCTGGCTGCCCTGCTCCCCTCAGCCTGAGGTGCTGAGAGCTCTGCAGCCCCTGCTGCCATCTCATCTGCCCAGGGCAGCACAAGAGCCCCGGCCTTGGGGCCCTCAAGAGCTGCTCCTGCTCCAGGCCCAGGGCCCATACCAAAGCTGGGGCAGCCACAAAGCTGTGCCCATTTCTGTTCATTGCTGCTCCCATGGGGATGGATCCTAAGCCATTTGGAGGTTGCTGATGAATTCACTACTCCAGAGGCATCTTCTTTCTTGAACTCTTCAGTTCAGGAAATCACTGAAAAAGGAACGTAAACATTTGTTCCAAAACACCTGAACAGGAAAAACCCCTGGGAATCATATAAATGTTCAATCCTTCTGTGGTTAATTGAACAGATTTCAGACATTTATTAAAGGTGAATATACTGTATTGAAAAGAATGCAGAGAGAAGTGAATTGTCCTGTTTTCTCTTCCTGTTTATAGATTCATATCAGCAATGTCCAGTTGATATTGATCCCCAGTACCTTCTATTGCAGTCTAAATAGATATGAAAATCAAGAAGACCCTTCATGGCTGACAATCAATAATGCTTTGTCCCCACCTCCTCCCCACCATTTCCCTCATCCAATCACTGGATCTCCTATGGATCAGGAATGGTGTGGCCAGCAGGAGCAGGGCAGGGATTCTTCCCCTGTGCTCAGCACTGGTTGGGCAGCATGCCAAGGTCTGTGTCCAGTTCTGGGCCCCTCAGTTAAGGAAAGAAAAGGAGGGGCTGGAGTGTGTCCAGAGATGGGCAACAAGGCTGGGGAGGGGTCTGGAGCACAAGTCCAGTGAGGAGTGGCTGAGGGAGCTGGGTTGTTTATCCTGGAGAAGAGGAGGCTCAGGGGAGACCTCATCACTCTCTACAACTCCCTGACAGGAGGGTGCAGCCAGGTGGGGGTCAGGCTCTTCTCCCAGGGAACAGTGACAGGACAAGAGGACACAGCCTTCAGCTGCACCAGGGGATGCATAGGCTGGACATTAGAAGATATTCTCCACACAAAGGGTGATTGGGCATTGGAATGGGCTGCCCAGGGACGTGGGTGAGTCACCATCCCTGGAAGTGTTTATAAGGAAAGACGGGATGTGGCACTCAGTGCCATTGTCTGGGTGACAAGGTGGTGTTGGGTCCCAGGTTGGACTTGATGCTCTCCAAGGTCTTTTCCAGCCTGGTTGATTCTCTGATGATTGTGACACTGCAGGGCCCTGGGGAAGCAAGGGGCCATTGTGACACTACGGGGCCTGGTGGCACTAAGAGGACCATGGTGACACTGTGTACGACATGGCAGCACAGAGCCAAGGGGCCATGGTGACACTGTGGGGCTGGATGGAAGCAAGGAGTCCATGGTGACAGTCTGGGTCCTGGTGGCACCACAGAGGCTACTGTGACCCTGCAGGGCCTTGTGGAACCAAGGGGCCATTGTGCCACTGTGGAACCAAGGAGACCCTTGGGAGAGCCTGGGGACAATGGAATCAAGGGGCCATTGCTCCATTGCAAGGACTCTGGGAACTCAGGGGACAATTGTGACACTGTGGTGCCCCATGGAACCAAGGGTCCCTGGTGACACTGCAGGATCTTGTGTCACCAGGGCTCCATTGTGACACTGCAGCACCAAGGAATTCATGGTGGCACTCTAAGGCCTCCTGGAACCAAGAGGCCACTGTGACCCTTCAGGGCCTTGTGGAACCATGCAGAGCATTGTGACAGAGCAGGACCTAGTGACAGGATGGGGCCATTGTGACACTGCAGGGCCCCATGGAACCAAGGGGCCAGGGCTGCTCCTCAGGGACTCCTGGAATGAAGGAAACATGTTTGACACCGTGGTGGCCCTTGGGACCAAGAGGCCATTGTGACACTGTGGAACCAAGGAGAGCATTGCTGCACTGCCAGACCTCATGGAACCAAGGATCCATTGTGACACTGCAGGGCCTGAGGGGACCATGGCACCATTGTGACACTGCAGGGCCCAAGGATCCAAGGGACATTGTGACACCAAGGGGTCCCCTGGAACCAAAGGGACATTGTGACACTGGGAGGACTCATGGAACCATGGAGAGCATTGGGACACTCAGGGGCCTCATGGAACCATGGTGACACCAAGCTGGGTGTGAGTGTGGATCTGCTGGAGGGTAGGAGGGCTCTGCACAGGGCCCTGGACAGGCTGGATCCAGGGCCCAAATCCAACAAGGTGAGGTTTAACAAGTCCCAGTGCCGGGTCCTGCACTTTGGCCACAACAACCCCTGCAGCACCACAGGCTGGGGACAGAGTGGCTGGAGAGCAGCCAGGCAGAAAGGGACCTGCAGGGACTGATGGACAGCAGGCTGGACATGAGCCAGCAGTGTGCCCAGGTGGCCAAGAAGGCCAATGGCTCCTGGCCTGGATCAGGAATGGTGTGGCCAGCAGGAGCAGGGCAGGGATTCTTCCCCTGTGCTGGGCATTGTCTGGGCAGCACCTCGAGTGCTGTTTGCAGTTCTGAGCCCCCCAATTCAGGAAGGACATGGAGGGGCTGGAGCGTGTCCAGAGAAGGGCAACAAGGCTGGGGAGGGGTGTGGAACACAAGTCCTGTGAGGAGTTGCTGAGGGAGCTGGGGTTGTTTATTCTGGAGAAGAGGACGCTCAGGGGAGACAAGGCAGTGTCAGGGCACAGGTTGGACTTGATGATCCCCAAGGACTTTTCCAGCTTTTCTGATTCTGGGATTCTCTGAAACCACCCTTGAAGCAGTTGCAGGATGAGCCCTGGGCCTCCTCTTCAGCAGCTCCAGCAGCCCAGGTCCCTCAGCTTCTCCTGGCAGCCCCAAAGCCCATCCTGTCAGTCCTGCAGAGCCTCTGCAGCTCCTCCTCATTGCCCAGAACAGGGAGCCCCAGAGGCAGACACAGCAGCCCAGATGTGCCCCCCTGGCCTGGGGTGCCTCTGGCAAGGGAGCAGCAGCAGGCACTGCAGGAGCCTGCAGACAATTCCTGCAGCACTTGTAGGATGATCCTGCTGCCCAAGGGACGTTCCCATGGTGCCAAGTCAGGAACTGCAATGGGGAGTGGGGCCAGAGAGGAAAGGGCAAACAGGGATGGGCTGTTTGCAGGGGAGGGAAAAGGGCGGGGCAAGAAGAAGAAATTCAAACCAGGAGGAATGGAGAAAGCAAAGGTGCAGCCAAGGAAATGCTCAGGGCAGTTTGGGGGTGGCTGCCAGGCAGCCCTGACTCTGAGCAACAGCATCTGCAGTGGCACAGGAAACTCCCAGCTGATGGGAACAAACTTTCTGGCTGAGTGCAGAGGCCAGGACAAAGCTGAGTGGTTTCCCTGGTGTCCCCCAGGCCTTGCTGGCCCCAGGGGCTGATGGCATTTGTGCTCCCTCAGGTTCATGTCCCCACAGCAACAGCATGGGGGTGCTGGCCCTGCTGTGTGCAATGCAAACAGGGGCTGCTGAGGCAGTGCTGCCGTGTCTGTGCCTGCAAGGATGGGGCACCTGTGTGAGCTGGGGGAGAGGCCAGGGCTGCAGAGGGGGGATGTTGTTGGCAGCTGCATGAGGACGCTCTGGGACGCTGCCCTGGGCTGTGCAGCGCACTGGGCATGGATCAGCCCCTGCTCTGCTGCTCCTTCCCGTCTGGCCCAGGGCCCTTGCAGAGCCCCAGCCATGCTGTTTGCCCCCAGCCTGCCCACGGCCAGCCTGGGGCTGCTGACGGGGGTTTCTGTGCTGAGCATTGGCCTGGCCGTGTTCTTGAGAGAGCCTGGGCAAGGAGCCTGGAGCCCCCAGGGCCTGGCCTGAGGCGTCAGCGCTGCCCCAGCAGTGCCCATGGCCTGTCCCTGCTGCAGCCCCGGCACTGCCACCCCCAGGGCTGTGCCCGGCCCCGAGAGCACTCAGGCCCTGCAGCAACACCAGGGCCACCAGGGCAGCGGGGCAGGGCCACGGCAGCAGCACTGGCAACACCAAGTGCTGCTGCTGCTGCTGCTGCTGGGCACAGCTGCTGGGCCAGCACTGATCTGCCCCAGCTCTGCACACAGACATTGCTGCTGCAGCTCCAGAGAAGGCAACAAAAGGGCATCTCTGCAGAAAACTCTGCTGGGAGATCCTTTAGTTCCTTTAAAGGCACCAAGAGCGCAGCCCCTCATTGGCACAGTCTGTGGCCATAGGGAAAATGGAGAGAAACCAAATGAGAAATGGTACAAACAGTGACAATTTTAATGGACAATATGAATTCCTAAAACCAAGAAAAAATATCACCACAACCAAACCAAAAAGAAGTATCAAAGATGACTTGTATTACAAATGATTGGCAGAAATTGGCCAACAGTTTAATGTTGCTGAAACCATCCAGTCATCAGTCTCCACCCTGCAGCCTTGAGCTCCTGGTTCCTCAGGCTGTAGATGAGGGGCTTCAGGGCTGGAGGCACCACTGAGTACAGAACTGACAGGGCCAGATCCAGGGATGGGGAGGACATGGAGGGGGGCTTCAGGTAGGTAAATACTGCAGTGCTGATGAACAGAGAGACCACAGCCAGGTGAGGGAGGCAGGTGGAAAAGGCTTTGTGCCGTCCCTGCTCAGAGGGGATCCTGAAGATCTGCACATAGGAGAAGATCTGCACATAGGAGAAAACTATGAACACAAAACAGCCACATGATAAACTACCGGTAACTACAAGAAGCCAAAGTTCCCTGAGGTAGGATTTGGAGCAGGAGAGCTTGAGGATTTGTGGGATTTCACAGAAGAACTGGCCCAGGGCATTGCCATGGCACAGGGGCAGGGAAAATGTATTGGCCGTGTGCATGAGGGCATTGAGAAAGGCACTGGCCCAGGCAGCTGCTGCCATGTGGGCACAAGCTCTGCTGCCCAGGAGGGTCCCGTAGTGCAGGGGTTTGCAGATGGACACGTAGCGGTCGTAGCACATCACGGTCAGGAGGAAAAACTCTGCTGACAGGAAGAAGAAAATTAGGAAGACCTGAGCAGCACATCCGGTGTAGGAGATGTTGCTGGTGTCCCAGAGGGAATTGTGCATGGCTTTGGGGACAGTGGTGCAGATGGAGCCCAGGTCAGCGAGGGCCAGGTTGAGCAGGAAGAAGAACATGGGCGTGTGCAGGTGGTGGCCGCAGGCTACGGCGCTGATGATGAGGCCGTTGCCCAGGAGGGCAGCCAGGGAGATGCCCAGCAAGAGGCAGAAGTGCAGGAGCTGCAGCTGCCGCGTGTCTGCCAATGCCAGCAGGAGGAAGTGCCTGATGCAGCTGCTGTTGGACATTTGCTGGGGCTGCACATGGGCACCTGTTCATGGAGAAAAGGACAGTGAAGTGTTAGAGGAGATAGCTGCAAGCAAAATCAAAGCCATTTCTCATATACCATCCTCTGTAACATACATGGACATGCTTTTGTGTTTAAGAGTTCTGAGGTTTTCTTTTTAATCTCCCCCAGTGTCTCTCCTGGTATTCTTGGATAGTAGAAACCCTAAGCATTATTTCTGCCCTCTCGTAGAACAGAGTGAATTCTCTGTGGCAAGATGATGAGTGGAGCCTTAGAGGAGATGGTCTGTCCCTTCATGCTGTTTGGAGTTTCTGTCAGCATTCACTTTTCTCAAATGGACGATGTTCACACTCCCAAGTTTCTCTTACAAACCCCCAGGTGTTGCTGAGAGCAGATGGATCCACCTCAGCCCAGCTCCACATTTATAGCCAAGGACTCACGTAGCTCATTTCACCAACCCAGCAGCATTTTCAGTGTCACAACACCTCTGCCTCTCCCCATCAATCTCATAACTCAGAGATGCTCTAGGACAAGTTTGCACCCTGGATTGAAGCTCCCAGCTTGGACTGAAATCTCAGGGAGACTTCCAAGTGTCCTTCTGATGGCATTGGATTGAGGGAGATGCAGCTCCTTCCCTGGCTGCACTGACAGCATTGCCCAGAGCCGGGCCCTGGGGACAGCGTCACCCTGAGCCAGCTGTGCCCCTGCCAGAGCCCCCAGGGCCGGGCAGCTGCTCCCAGCCCTGTGCTCTGCAGAGGGAACTGGGCCCGGGGCTGCAGAGCTGCCCCACGGCTCTGCTGCAGCTCTGCCTGCACAGGAGGGGCTGCACGCCTTGGAGCCCCAGCCCTGAGGGCAGAGGCTTGGCTGGGGCACAGGAGGGAGGGGGCTTGTTCAGAGGGAGGGGCTGCACTGCAGGGGCTCCTGTGGGCATCTCTCAACTCTCCCTGCCACAGCATTGCTGGGGTTTGTTTTCTCTCATTGCCTGATCTTCTCTCTGCTTCCTGCAGATTTCCCTCCTGCAGGTGTTTCCCTGTGCCTGATCTCTCCCTGCCAGCACCCACAGCCCCCAAATCTCTGTGCACTCTCCTTGGCCCTACAGAACCCTGCCTGTTTGCAGGGCACTGGCTGGGGGCAGGTTCTGTTTGCAGCTTGGAGAAAGGACAGCTCAGACTGAGCCTGATGGCTCCAGCAAAGGTGATGCTGCTGCTGTCCATGGGCAGAGGGGCTGGAAGCACATTAGGGATCTCCTGTGAACCTATTGATCACTAAAAGTAACAGTTCGGATGTCTGAAGCTCTTGTCAAAATTCATAATTAATAATTCAGAATTAACCTTTAATATGTATCCCCTCCTCCCTGCCATTCTCCAGTAGGAGTAAACTGAATACCTAATCTTAGAAAATTTCCTCATTTTGAACAAAATCCTTGCCCTAGAAATATTCTAGGACTGATAAGAACCCCTCAGCATGTTAGAGATTCATGAGCATTTCACCTCCCCTGCACCATAATTACTCAGAGTTGTACTCACAGGCTCTGCAGGCATTGGCATGTTCCAGCTGCAGGAGATGGCTCCAGGAGCTGCAGCTGCATTGTCCTGCAGCCAGAGGTTCCTGTGCCAAGGGCTGGCAGTGATTGTGCCCCAGGCACTTCTCAGCCCCTTCCCAGCCCTGACTGATTGAAGCTCTCTGTGCCTCTGTGCTGTGCCCGGGCTGGCTGCAGGCAGTGCCCCAGCCCTGCTGGGCTGGCAGAAGAGTTGCTCATCCAGAGAAATGTGCTTTTGAAGCTCTTCTTGGTGAGCAGGAGCTGCCTCTGTGCCAGGAGCCCAGCACAGCTCAGCAGCACAGACACAGCACAAGGACTTTAATGAGCCTCTGGGGCTTTGTGCTCAGGCCCTGAACATCAGTCCCTGAGAGGCAGCTGAAGAAACCTCTCCAGAACTCCAAGGCAGAATCCAACTCCAAACTTTCTTGCACTTTTAATGGGTCCCATTGAGGGACATGACTGAGCAAGTGTCCCCAGGCCCCAGGCAGAGCAGAGAACTGCAGGCAGGGATGACAGGTGGGGACAAAGAGAAGCCAAGTCTTGGTGCCCTGGGCCACAGCAGGGTCTGTGCCAGCAAGGGCTGGGAGGAGACACCTTGTCCTGAGGCCCTGGGGCCTCCTGGCACAGCCCCAGCCAGGCTGGGCACTGTCAGCCCCTTGTGCTGCCCTCAGCATCCCCCCCTAGCCCACATCCCAGTGGCCTCAAGGATCTGCTGCAAGGAGTCCCTGGGGAGCTTTGCTCAGCAATGGCCCTGGGGGCTCCTGAATGCTCCCTGCAAAGGACTTTGGCTTTGGCTTTTGCCTTGGAGTCTCTGAGAGGTTTGTGCAATCATGGCCTCCAATTATCTGCTGTAACGAGTCCCTGGAGAGGCTTTGTCAGTAACAACACTCAGTGGGCTCATTAATGCTTCAGGGTACTTCAATTTTTTAAGGTACTTGGTGCTTACCTTTTGCCACAGACTCTATGAGAAGGATTGTGCAGTCACAGCATCCAATTATCTGCTTTAATGAGTCCCTTGAGAGCCTTAATCACTAATGACAATCATTGAGGTCATTAATGCTTCAAGATACTTCAATTTTTTTAAGGTATTTGGTTTTTCCCTTTTGATACAGACTCTGGGAGAGGTTTGTCTTAATCATGGCCCCAATTATCTGCTTTAATGAGTCCCTTGAGAGCTTTGTACTGACACTCAGTGGGGCTCATTAATACTTTGAGATACTCAAGGCTTTTAAGGTACTCTGGATGTTCCTTTCCAGTCTGAGTCTTTGCGAGGTTTTTCTGCCATCCTGGCCTCCAATTCTCTCCTCCAAGGAGTCCATGAGGAGCCTGTGTTGACCTCAGTGGGGCCTAGTCTTGCTTTGAGACACTTTGGGGTTTTCTTCTGACTTTGACTCCTGGAAAGGTTTGTGCAATCTCCTCTCAGGCCCTGATGTTCCAGGGCTCAGCTCCAAATGCACCCCGGGCCTCATTAGGATTAAGCAAGTCCTGACAAACCATGGCTCTGCCTTGATTTCCCTCTGCTCTGGAGCAGTTCATCAGGAAGATTTCCTTTTACAGTTATGGAAAAATATTTCAAAGAGCTTCTAAGAAATATGTATTCCTATCTTAAAGGGTGCCTTTATTGCTGTTCATATTATCAAAGAGCTGATTGCAGCATTCTGTGATTGATATTGATCCAGGGTCTCTCCTAAGGAGGTCTGGCCAGGTCAGTGAAGTTGTACCTTGGAGCTGACCCAGTGTGGACAACCTCGCCCCACATTCCCCTACCCCATGTGAGAAACAATCTTCACATTCAAAAATTTAAATGGTTTATTAAGACCTTATCAAAATACAACTGAAGCATCTTGATTTTCATATTTGTTCAGATACATCCAAAGGCTGAATAAAGAAAAGAATACAGTGCCAGGAGCAAAGGATTCAGTCACCATGTGCTCATTTACAAAATGCATGTTCTGTCTCTTACACCTCTAGCCCCTCCCAAAGTCTTGTCAATCGACTCCTTCTTCACTGTCCAGTGGTGGAGATCACTGTCTCACACCTTGATTGGAGGTCAGGTGCTGCCATAGGAACAAGCCAACCCTCCCAAATGCCCCAACTACTGAGGCCATCCTGTGATAGCAATGCAAGGGGGAGGGGAAGGATAATTATACATCTACAAAACTTCTCCTAACATGTATTTAATATTCATCCCTTAATTGTGAGAGCCAACTGTAGGATTACACATCCATTATAAGCCCCTCTTTTCTTTTTCTAGAAGTCACTTTGTTGGATCAGCGGAAGAAATGCAGCATTCAATATGAGTGATCAGCAAGTCTCAAACTTTATTGATAGTTCACACATATTTATATTGGTGTTAATGAAGCTTATACATATTGCAAAGCAGAGCTCATTATTGGCTAATTACTTATCGGTCAACCACACCTACTTCTATATTTTTATAATTATCTTGTTACTACTTCTACATTCTTGCGGTTATTCTGCTGAAACTATCCGCATATTTTTGGCAAAAGATCCTCTCCTCTATCCTGTTGTTTCACCAAGGGCACAATGTCCTTGTCAGTGGTTGGACACTGACTGCTGAATCCTAGAACTTGCCTCCTTCTAACTTAACCAACGGCATCATGTCGACGTGACCTTTCTCAGCTAGCCAACTGTCCACAAAGCTCTCCACATCACTTGTTTGAAAAATTAAGTAAAAAAATTTTCCTGTCTCTTGAATGAGTCATACCAGCATCTGTTGATGTAGGCAAGGACAGTGGGAACAGAACAAAAAATCTCAGGTTTTCCTTAGACACACTCATTAGGAATGGACAAAAGGGCATCCCAGAGGTCCAGTATTGCTTTGACTCCCATCTACCGTGCCTGTGTGGCTGCTACCCATAGTTGATGCATCTTAGCGGTGAGTACAGAGGCCAACTCGGTCCTGCCCTCCAGTCCCTGTTGAATTAAAAGACAACTGAGGAATTACAGAGGTCTGGAATGGCCTTTTGTCCCTACCTTACCATGCCTACGGGGTTGCTACCCACAGCAGGGCCATGGAGCCTTCTTGGTAGCAAACAAAGGGGTCAACCTGGCCTTGCACTCCTTCCTTTGTCTTATTTTCTTGAAGAAGCTGCCCCATTGCCTTTTACAGTCCCTTGTGCACTTCTCCTCAACAGATGCTGGTAATTCTCACCCATGAAAACAGGAAGACAGTTCTTGAGCTGGTTGGGGGAAGCTTGACTCTACTTTTTGGGCGTCTTGGTGTTTTTCTGGCTGTCTTTCAGTCTCTGCTTGAGAGTCAATCTTGTTTCACTCAGCCTGGATATTATAGTCCACTCTTTGGGTTCTTCTCCTGGGCCTTTGCTCTGTTGCCATGAGTCCATCCCCACTCTGCAGCTCGCACGGCCAATTGAGTGGTGAGCAGTGCCTGAAAGGGACCTTCCCACTGAGGAGTCAGAGGCTGATCTCTCCATGGCTTAATCATCACCCAATTCCCCAGGATTAATATTATGGATTCTGAAATCCAAGGTGGTAGTTTGAGGAATTGCCCCTTTATGTCTTAGCCCTTCTAAGGTTAGTGCTATAGACATCACTTATTTCTTGGCATTGGCTTCCCCTTCCTCATAGGTGGCAGCCTTCTGGGGTGAGGTCAGGAAGGGAAACCCAAACATCATTTCATAGGGTGACATCCCCAGATCTGACTGGGGTTGGGTTCTAATTCTTAATAAGGCCAAAGGGAGATATTTTATCCATGACATTTGGGTTTCAATCATTAGCTTAACTAGAGCTCTTTTAAGAGATTGATTCATTCTCTCAACCTGACTGGAACCCTGTGGATGCCATGGAGTGTGTAATTCCCATTTTACTCCCAGGGACTGAACAACTTTCTGCAATATCTTTGATGTGAAATGAGTTCCCTGGTCTGAATCAATCCTGTTTGCCATCCCATATTGGGGAATGAATGATTCTAGAAGTGTTTTACTCACAACATTGGCATTTACTTTCACAGTGGGTACCACCTCTACCCAATGAGTCACGTGATCTACTATCACTGGCAAAAACTTCCACTGTTGTACCTGGGGAAGCTCAGTAAAGTCTACTTGGATGTTTTGGAAGGGCCTTAAGGCCAGTTCTCGCCCTCCCCTGGGTGTTTGCCTCATCATTTTCTTATTCACTTGTTGACATATCACACACTGTTCAGTTACTTCTTAGCTATTCTGAAAATTCCTTTGCATCCCAAATCCTTCAGAAATTGATCACTTAGCACCTGTGTACCTCATTGTGTTGTTTCATGTATGCCTTCTAGCATTTTCTTGGCAAGGGGTTTATTCAGCATTTGCCTCCCATCTGCTAATCTCCACTTCCCTTTGTTATCTATCTTGGCTCCTATTTTAAGGAGTTCTTCCTCTTCTGTCCCACTGAATGCAGGGACTTTTTGCATTTCTCTCATGGGTGTTAATACTATTATTAGTTTTACTCTCTCTGATTCAGTTGCATTTTTAGCTTCTAAATCAGCTAAATTGTTCTCTTGTGCCCCTTTTTGATGTCCTTCAACATATACCACCACTACTTCCTCTGGTAATTGTACGGTTTCTAACTCTTCTAAGACAAATTTTTCATGAATCAGTCACTTTCCCTTTGAATTTAAAGGCCTCCTCTCTTCCCAAATTTTTCCAAAGGTATGCACTGTTCCAAAAGCATATTTTCAGTCTGTATATTTTGTTCCCCTTTTCTGTGCTAATATTTCCAGAGCTCACTTTAGGGCATACAACTCACACCTTGGGCTGACCAGCTGTAAGGTAACTTTCTCTTTTCTATGGCTATCAAACCGTTCATGCACTATAGCGCACCCCAATACCCTGTGCCCCTTTATTACCCATGAAGATCCATCGATGTTCAGTCATTTTCCACCTTGGTGTGGTTGATCTGTTAGGTCCTCTCTTCCTTTAGTTTGATAGTTTATAACCTCTAGGCAAATATGTATTAGTTCCTCACTTGGTTCTCCATACAAAAATTGGGCAGGGTTGAGTTGATTACTCATGATCAGCTCTAAACCATTATCCATTAAGACAGCTTCATACTTTAGCAGTCGGGAATCAGTGAGCCATTTCTCAGTATTTTGGCTTAGGATACTCCTTACTGAGTTTGGGATATATATCTTCAATTTTCCCCCAAAAGGTTAATTTTTCGCTTTCTGCTATGAGTAGGGCAGTCACTGCCACAGCCTCAATGCAGGTTGGCCACCCCCGGCTGACAGAGTCCAGCAGTTTTGATAAACAGGCCACTGGTTTCCTGGATCCTCCCCAGTCTTGGGCTAACACTCCTTGTGCTACCCCTCTTTCTATATCCACAAACAATAGAAGGGTTTGTCTAATGCAGGAAGACTCTGTGCCAGTGCACTGACTGATTTTTGCTTTAAAGCTTCAAACTTTTGTTCATTGTCTTTTTCCCACCTAATCTCTTCCACTAACTTTTCATACAAGAACTGGATGGCCTGCGTGTATCCTTCAATCCATAGCCTACAATATTCCAACAGGCCTAAAAACCTTCTGACTTCCCTCTTAGTTTTTGGCGGTGGGACTGAAGCAATCCCTGTAATTCTCTCAGGGTTCAGCCGCCAGCTCCCTTGACAAATCACATGTCCTTGGTATTTTACTTCCCTCTCTAAAAAATTAAGTTTCTCTTTTAATATCCAAAGTCCTTGGTCCCCCAGAAAATTTAACAACACTATGGTGGATTCCCAAACTTCTTTTTCTTCCCGTCCTGAGAAAAGGAAATAATTTACATATTGGATGAGCTTTATCTCAGGATTAATGGAGAAGAGTTGTAGTACTTCTCCTAGGGTTTGACCAAAGAGGTTTGGTGATTCGGAAAACCCTTGGGGTAACCCAGTCCACTGAAGCTGTTGCTTCCTCCCAGAATCGAGGTCCTCCCATTCAAAGGTAAATATATCCCACTTTGCTCTGCCAGTGGGCACACCCAAAAAGCATCTTTTAGGTCTATCATGCTAAACCACTGGTGTGCTGGGAGATATTACTCAGTAGTATATAGGGGTTAGGCACTACTGGGTACTGACTCACTGTTCTTTTGTTCACTTCTCTCAAATCTTGGACAAGCCTGTAAGTCTCATCTGACTTCTTCACTGGTAATATGGGTGTATTATGGGGGGACATACATGGTTCTAAGGTCCTGTCCTCAAGTAGGTCCTGGATCAGTGGCTGCAGTCCTCGTCTCCCTTCCAGGGAGAGTGGATATTGCCGTACCTGAACTGGATGGTTCTCATGAACTATTTTCAGTACTATAGGTTTCATGTTTAATTTACCTCACTTTTTTTGTTTTGCCCACACCATTTCAAGAATTTTCTCCTCATTTTCTTCCCTTAATTGGAGAAGCTTAACTACCATTTTCCCTTTCTCTGGGAGCACTCCAATGTCAAACTGCACATGTAAATCCTGTCCTAATAAATTTCACCCTGCATCTGGAACTAATAGAACATCCCCAATTCTTATTTTATTTGTTCCTTCAAACTTTATTTGCATTCTTACTGAGGCTTTGAAACCTTCCCCTTATCAAGGTTTGAAAAGACAAGTTTTGGCTAATGAAGGCAGAAGCTGCCCCTGAAATGGAAAATGTAAACCCCCTCCCTCCGAATTGTTATAATTTTGAAATTGAGGGGTCTCTCAGGCACAGATACAGGAGCAGGAATAACAGTTCTTTATTAGCAAAGAAATCAAAATAAAATAAACAATGCAGTAATACAAAACAACACTGATAGAATCAGAATATGACCTGACACACTGTGGGTCAGGGTGTTGCTAGCAGTGCAATGAAAACAGTGGCTGCAGTCCTTCTGCAGTTTTCCTGCAGACAGGTGTGGTTCTGTTGGAGCAGCGATGCTGTAGAAGGGTGTAGTCTTCCTCTGAAGATCCATTGGTGGTGTAGATGGGCCTGGTCTTCCTCTGGGAATCCAGTGGAAGGGGCAGGTGCTCCTCCGGGAATCCAGTGGAAAGACTGTTCTGGTGTCCCAAAATCTCAGATTGTATCCAGGACGGAATGCTTGGCTCCTCCCTCTGGGGAGAGCATCTCACAGTGGGATGATGGAATTTTATCAGTCATGCAGTGACACTCAATGGCCCATTAACAGCAGATGTCTCCCTGGAGGGAGGACTGGTTTGTGGAAGAGATAAAGAAAAACTGCCCAATTAACAGATGAAAACTGGCCCACCTCTAACAGATGGGAATAGAACACACACATTGCCTTGCAGTCTAGGACATTATCCATGCCTTATTCTATTTCCATCTGCATCACAATGAAACCTTACACACAATTCTCACTTATGACTGGGTTTCCCTGTGGTACACAATGGCTTTCCCCATCTTTCTGCATTACCCACCAAGTGTAACCAGGTCCTAGAACAAAAACAATTCCATGGATGGGTTTGTCTTTGCCTGAGGTGGGAGTAACCCAAACAGTCTTTCCTAAGATACCTTTCATGTGTACAACAGGGACTTTATCTCCATCCACTGTGTGCAGCGGCTCAGACTGGGCAGGACCAGCTCAACTGATGGACCCTCTGCTGTTGACCATCCAGGTGGCTTTTGCTAAGGTCATTTCCGAATTTAAATTCCCTCGCCAAGTGCCTTCAGGGTAGTCTAAAGTAATCCATTGAATCATTCAACTTTCCCAGCAGCTGGTGCATGGTAGGGGATATGATAGATCCATTCAATGCCAAGTTCCTTGGCCCAGGTGTTGATAAGGCTGTCCTTGAAATGAGTCCCATTGTCTGACTCAATCCTCTCAGGGCTACCATGCCTCCACAGGACCTTCTTTTCAAGGCCCAGGATGGTGTTCTGAGCAGTGGCATGAGGCACAGGGTAGGTTTGCAACCATCCAGTGGTGGCTTCCACCATGGTCAGCACGTAGCGCTTGCCCTGGTGTGTCTGGGGCAGTGTGATGGAGTCAATCTGCCAGGCCTCCCCATACTTGTACTTGGACCCCTGCCCACCATACCATAGGGGCTTCACTCACTTGGCCTGCTTGATGGCAGCACACGTCTCACAGTCATGGATAACCTGAGAAATACTGTCCATGGTTAAATCCACCCCTCGGTCTCTTGCCCACTTATAGGTGGCATCTCTGCCCTGATGGCCTGAGGCATCATGGGCCCATTAAGCTAGGAATAACTCTCCCTTCTGTTGTCAATCTAAGTCTATCTTTGACACCTCTATTTTTGCTACCTGATCTACCTGTTTGTTGTTTTGGTGTTCCTCATTAGCCCAGCTCTTGGGGACATGAGCATCTACATGGTGGACCTTCACAGGTAGCCTCCCTACCCTGGTAGCAATGTCTTTCCACTCTTCAGCAGCCCAAATTGGTTTTCCTCTATGCTGCCAGCTGGCCTCTTTCCACCTCTCCAGCCATCCCCACAGAGCATTGGCTACCATCCATGAATCAGTGTAGAGGTAGAGCTTTGGCCACTTCTCTCTTTCTGCAATGTCCAGCACCAGTTGAACAGCTTTGAGTTCAGCAAGTTGGCTTGATCCACCTTCTCCTTCAGTGGCCTCTGTGACCTGTCGTGTGGGGCTCCATACGGCTGCTTTCCACTTCCGGTTCATCCCTACGATGCGACAGGAACCATCAGTGAAAAGAGCGTAGCGTGTTTCCTCTGGGGGCAGTTGGTTACATGGAGGAGCCTCTTCAGCCCGTGTCACTGCTTCTTGTTCTTCATCTGTGACACCAAAATTCGCACCTTTGGGCCCATTTGTAATTACCTCCAAAATCCCAGGGCGATTCAGTTTACCTATACGGGCGCTGTCTCTGTCCCTCTGGAGCCTCTCAGGAACCCTGGGCCAGTCCCGAGTCGGCAGACACCGGGGGCAGCCCCGACACGGCCGACAGCGGGGAGACACTCTCTGTGCCCCGAGGGTACTGAGGGCACCTGGGCTGGTCGCCTGTGCAGCACAAGAGACACCAGAGACATCGCTAGAAGATAAAGGGCCAGCTCTTAGCAGGGCTTAATCCAAGGTTTTATTCTAGGAGTCCCAAAGGAGCCCCTACACCTCAGGGGCCTGCTGCCCACAGCCCCGGGAGATGTGCCAAGGTTACATTTAAAGGGAGGTGGAAACCCAAGGTAGATAACATTTTACTAACCAAGAAGTGACCCTAAGGGATGGGTACTGGGGGATGGACATTTAGGACAGCATATGGGGCAGGGCTTGGGGGGCTGACCCCTGGCCTCTGGCTCATCACTCGACATCCTGGACCGAAGCTTCTGGATGGAGGGGATGGGATGCTGAGTGATTGACAGAGAGCCAGGGTGAGGGTTTGGGGATGATCTCAGCAAGGGAAAGGGATTACACAGGTAAAGGGAGGGGGGTACCATCTGGGATGAACCACTTGGGAAAAATACCAGGATTCAAACCCAAAACTATTACAAAACTATTACAAAGTATAAAAACACACTACAACACACCACCCAGATCTGGTGTTTGCTGTGCAAGTGCCCAGATCCGGAAATTTCCCAGGGCTGGCACAGCCCAAGTCCAGCAATTTGCTGGCACAGAAAGCCAAAATCTGGCAATTTCCTGATGCCAATACAGGTGCCCAGACCTGGTGTTTGCTGCCACTGCCAGTGCCCAGATCTGGATATTTCCCTGTTCTGGCAGAGCCAAGTCCAACAATTTTCTGGCAAAGAAAGCCAAAATCTGGCAATTCCCTGCTACCGTCATTGGCAATGCCAGGATCCGGTGTTTGCTGGCACCACCAGTGCCCAGATGCAGGAATTGCCCGGTGCTGGCACAGCCCCAGTCAAGTAATTTTCTGGCAAAGAAAGCCAAAACCTTGCAAATACCTGGTGCTGGCCCCACCCAGATCTGGTGTTTGCTGGCACTGCCAGTGCTCAGATCCAGCAGTTTCCCAGTGGCAGCAAAGACCAAGTCCAGCAATTTGCTGGCACAGAAAGACAAAACCCGGCAATTTTCTGGTGATAGCACTGGCACCACCCAGATCTGCGGTTAGCTGGCACTGCCAGTGCCCAGATCTGGCAATTTCCCTGTGCCAGCACAACCCAAATGCAGCAATTGTCTGGCAAAGAAAGCCAAAACCCAGCACTGCCCAGATCTGGTGTGTTGGGGTTGGTTTAAAAGAAGAGGGAGACCTTGGCTTAAGGCTGTGGGAAAACCCTCTTTAGTCAGGGTCAGCAGGAGCTCCCGCCCATAATCCTCTTGTTCAGGTTTGCAGATTGTTACTAGAAAGTTCTGAGTTCTCTTTGCTACCATTGGTTACTTTATACTGCAAAAATTGTAATATTCTTAATCCTTCCTTCCTCTTGGATCCTTCCCTCAGATCCCACCTTAACCCCTCCCCATAAATAAATGGATAAATATCCCTGCTAGACCCTGGACCCAGGCTTTTTTCTGCTTTGCTCTCTCTACTGTGCACGCCGTCCTGTTTGTTGTGTTTGCCTTCATTGAAGTTCTGTTTCCAGAGCACCAGATGAAAGCAATCTCTGTCTGTAAAGTGGCCAGAGCTGGTTCTCAGGGAAACCACTGGTCAACGGTCCGGACGAGGGCCAGAAGGTTTCACTGGTGTTTGCTGGCACCACCAGTGCCCAGATCTGGAAATTTCCCTATTCTGACACAGCCCAAGTGCAGCAGCAATTTACTGGCACAGAAATCCAAAACCTGGCAACTTTCTGCTACTGGCTCTGGCACTGCCCACATCTTGTGTTTGCTGTGCCAGTGCCCAGATTTGGAAATTTCCCGGTGCCAGCGGAGCCCAAATGCAGCAGATTTCTGTCGCTGGCAACGACACCACCCAGATCTGGTGTTTGCTCACAGTGCCAGCGCCCAGATCTGAAAACTTCCTGGTGCTGGCACAGCCCAAGTCCAGTGATTTGCTGGCACAGAAAGCCAAAAGTTGGAAATTTCCAGGTTCTGGCTCCAGCACCATCCAGATCTGGTGTTTGCTGGGACCGCCAGTGCCCAGATTTGGAAATTTCCCGATGCCTTCACAGCCCAGGTCCAGCAATTTGGTTTTAGCTAGCTTAGGCAGAGAAGTTCCTGGGACTGTGACTTTCCTTTTTCTTGGAACTGTTTAAACCTGCTCTGGACTGAAAACCCAGAAAAACACTGGCAGCTCACACCTGTGGCCCACCGAGCTCTGGGACGCTGCATTCCAGCACCAGAGGGACATAGAAGAGACCGAGTGAGCCAACTACACCCCACAAAAAGGACTTTCTGAATTTGCCATCTCTTCAGCACTGTCAGAGGTTTTATTTAATATTATTCATTTTTCATGCTTCTGAATACTTTACTTGTTAAATAAACTGGGGTTTTTTCACTTTTTTCGAGGGAAGTCTTTTCCTGAACTAGTAGGGGGAGGGGCCGCTTGAAATTGCTTTCTAGACAGAGCCCTTTTGGAGGTTTCCCCACCAAATTTGCCCTAAGCCAGCACAAACAGTCATCATGAAAATTTCACCAGTGGCATAATTTCCTGCTGGCAAATCTTGGGACAGAAGCTTGACCTTGTTCTCCATGAGACATTCTTGAGAAGAGAGACAGGAGAAGATTCCTGGAAAAACTGAAACAGCTTTCCATAAGGGAAATGAAAATGAAAGAAACAATCCAAGATCTTTTCCTCTATTTATTTCTATGCTCCCCTTTTCCATGTTGCACTACTTCTCCATCCCAGGAATTCCAGATGCACTTCACCTCTAAGATCGGTGACTTAGTGATTTTTAGACACTCAAAAAAACCATGAACCACACAGAGTTTTCCTTCCCCTGGTTTTACTGGAAAGCAACACTGGAGATGTAAGTGCAGTGCTGGGCTCAGGTAGGAATCCTACAGCAAGGGAAGGTGGCCCGACAGTGTTTGACCCTCAGCCAGGCCAATGCAGAGCAGCAAGCGAGGGGATTGCTGTGCCAGTGTGCAGGAGTCAGGGCTCTGCATCTGGGCTCACCGCTGCAAAGTTCCCGTGTTTGGACAGACTCAGGGGCTGTGCCCGGGGCGCGCGGGGCTCGAACGTGGGGCTCGTGGGGCGAGCGGGGAACGGACACGGGGACGAACGGCCCCGGTGCTTCAGTTGCAGCGGCGGCAGCGGCGGCAGCAGCAGCGGCGGCAGCAGCAGCGACAGCGGCAGCAGCAGCAGCAGAAAAGCAGATATTTTAGATCACTCTTTCTCTCTTTCTCTTTATCTTTTTCTTTCTCTGTCTCTCCCTTTCCCGCGGTCGGGCACCCTTCTCTCGGGGTCCCTTGCCCGGCGTCCCTCTCCTCTCCCCGCCTCCCTCTCCCCTGCCGGGCCGGGCCATGCCCCCGGCCCGCCCCCGGCCCCGGGCGGGGCTGCCCCGTGCCCGGCCCCGGCCGTCCCGCCGCGCTCTCGCCTCCGCCCGGCTCTGGCCGTACTGGCGGTGGCGCTGCTGGGCGGGCGTCAGTGCCTGGTGCGGGGGCGGCATCGCCGCCCTTCGGCTCCGCCTGGCCCGAGCCCGGCCCCGGACCCGACGCAGGGTCCAGTCCCGAGCCTGGCCCCGACCCCGGCCCCGGCCCCGGCCCCAGCCCCGACTCCTCCCGGGGCCCGCGGAGGACACAGGCGGGGCGGCCGCTCCCGCCGCCTCCGCTGGGGCTTCCCCGGCCCGAGCTCCTCCGCTCGGCAGCGCGGCCGCCGGCCCCGAGCCTCCCGTGCCGCGTTCCAAAGAGCGAACGCCTGGGCATGGCCAGCCCAGGGCGGCTGAGGGGCGCTCGGGGGCCGTTGCTGGCCCCGGGCCGAGCGCTGACAGCCGCGTCTCGCCCGCAGGGAAGGCGCACGAGGCCCTGCAGGAGCGGTACCGAGTGGGTTCGCTGCTGGGGCGCGGAGGATTCGGCAGCGTCTTCGCGGCCACGCGGCTCTCGGACGGCGCCCCGGTGAGCGGCGGGGCCGGCGGCGGGCGCAGGAGGAGGGGGCGGAGGAGGAGGAGGAGGATGGGGCTGGGCAGGGCGGGCGGCGAGCTGAGCCCGCTGCTGTCCTTGGCTTGCAGGTGGCCATCAAGAGGGTGCCACGGAACCGCGTCCGGCACTGGGGCGAGCTGGTGAGTGAGCGGGGCCAGCGGCAGCAGCCGGGGCTGCCGGGCGGGGATGAGCCGAGGCCCGGCACGGTGGAAGCCGCCAGGACGCCTCGAGGGAGAGCGGGCGTGGGTCCAGCGCAGGGCGCAGAGCATCCCGGGCTGGCTGAGGGCTCCCCGAGCCCCAGCACGGCATCAGCCCCACTGAGGGCATCGTGCTCCTCCCGCAGCCCGACGGCAGCAGGGCCCCGCTGGAGGTCGTGCTGCAGGCCAAGGTGTCCACTGGCTTCCCTGGTGTGGTGCAGCTGCTGGAGTGGCTTGAGCTGCCCAACCACATCGTGATGGTGCTGGAGCGGCCAGAGCGGTGTCAGGACCTGCAGCGTTTCATTGGGGCACGGCGGTTCCTGCCCGAGGAGGTGGCGCGGGAGCTGTTCCGCCAGGTGCTGGAGGCCGTGCGGCACTGCACCAGCTGCGGGGTCCTGCACCGCGACATCAAGCCAGAGAACATCCTGCTCGACCTGGCCACCGGGAAGGCCAAACTGATCGACTTTGGCTGTGGCACCTACCTGCAAGACACAGCCTACACCCACTTTGCAGGTGAGCCCACGTAAGGGTGTACTCCTGGTCCCGGGATCTCATGGCCCAACATCTCGCAGCCCAAGCTGGCTGTGGCAGAGGGGATTCTCCCTTTTGCTGCCAGTCAGGGGACTGAGTCTTCAGCTGAGTTGCTTTAGAGCGGGGCTGGGTGGGGAGCCATCTTCCAGCCCTGCTGGCAGCCTTTGCCAGCCACTCTGCCCAGGACTGGGGCTGGGCTGGGGCAGCCAGCCCGACCAAAACCCCAGTGGGTGGGGGTAGCAGAGAGGGGGGCGGAACCTGTGCCCCAGCCAGTTTGGTGTGCAGGCAAGAGGAAGGGCTTGGACTGCTCCACTCTCCCTGTTTGCCTTGGCTTCCTAATATTTTTGGGGCAATGCAGGCAGGGAGGATAAGGGCATGTTTTTTCCCCAGCATGGAGAGGGTTTTTCCTTTACAGGTCAGGGTCAGGCTTAGCCAGGGCTTCCTCTGCCCTCTTCTGACACCAGTGGCTTCTTTTCCAAGCCTAAGTTCGTGCACAAGTCCCAGGTGCTGGCGAGAGGGCAGTGGTCACCCTGTGTGCCACTGATGCAGCCCCCGCAGGCCCAGGGATGCTGGGGCCAGGCTGTGGGAGCAGCAGCATCCCCCTGCTGAACTCCATCTGTATTCCATAGGAACACTGTCCTACAGCCCCCCGGAATGGAACGACTTTGGCTGGTACCATGGCGAGGCAGCAACGATCTGGTCCCTGGGCATCCTGCTGCACCAGATGGTCTGCGGGGAGCACCCGTTCAGGAGGGGCCGGAACCTCAGCTGGGGCCAGCTCCCGCTGCCACAAGGGCTCTCTCAAGGTGGATCCTCTTCTCTGGGCACGGGGGGAATCCCAGTGCTGGGAGCCAGCAGCGGGCTCGTGAGCATCCCGCTCTGGCAGCTGCTGAGGAGGTGGCACATGTCCTGCTCTCCTCCAAAACAGGGAATTGATGGGAAAGTTTAGGCCCAACCCTGAGCGCATCCAGAATGGCCTGGCCATGGGAATAGTGGGACAAAGCAGACAGGAGCCTTCTCTGGCTGACCGGCAGGTTCTGCTTTCTCTCGCCAGAGTGCAAAGATCTGATCAGGTGGTGTTTATCCGTGAACTCCTTGGAAAGACCCACATTAGAAGACCTGTTCTGTGATCCTTGGGTGCAGAATATTCCTCTGCCATAGAAGAAGGGAGAGAGCCACAGGCACACTTTGATCCAGGGCCCTGGTAAGTTGCAGCTCCACACATGCCTTGGCAATGAGAAGCAAAGGAACCCAGACCTTTTTGTGCTGCCTGTGTCACTGCACCGGGGCCATGGGATGGGCACACGCAGCCCTTGTGCTGGAGCTGAGCTGCTCTGCCCAGCACTGGTGGCCGCCATCCAAGCTGGTTTTGCTTGTGCTGGTTCCCTGACAGCTGGGGCCCTGGGCAGAGCCCTGAGAGCCTGGTCTCCCCCCAGGGAAGGAGCAGGAGCCCCTGGAGAAGCTGTACCGGGTGGGGATGCTGCTGCTGCTGCTGCTGCTGCTGCTGCTGCTGCTGCTGCTGCTGCTGGAGACAGCCAGGATGACATCAAGGATGACAAGCTCTTCCTCAGCCTGGCCACTGGAGGCTGAAGGTAATGGACTTTGATTCTGGCACCTTCTTCAAAGCCAAACTCCACAGGGAATTTGCAGATGAGTCCCCAGCCGGGGAAATGCTGCCAGATTTGGGCACGGCCCAGCCTGGCTGGGAAGCGAAGGTTCCCCCTTTGCTGGGGCAGATGCAACTCATCCTTCAGTCGCTGCCCAGCTGCTTTTTGGCAGGGCTGGGGCATGGGCTGGGCTGGGTACGAAATGGGAGTGGGCTCCTGGCCCTGCCAACAGCCCCCAGCACCCACCGTGCCCCGGGCTGGGGCTGGGGCTGGGGCTGGGGCTGGGGCAGCGGCAGCCAGCCTGACACAAACAAAGCCCCATGGTGGAAGCAGAGGTGGGACTCCAGAACCTGTGCACGGGCTGCTTTGCTGTGCAGGCAAGGAAGGGCTTGGGCTGCTCAGCTGCCCTTGTTTGCTTTGGGATCACCGTGATTTTGGGGGGTAGTGCAGGGGGAAGAGAGAAAGTGTGGGCTTCCCTCAGCCATGGCTGGGTTTTTCCCTACCATGGAGGAGTTGGGCCTCCCTCAAGGCCCTGACAAAGATAAGAGTTTTTCCCGTTTTTCTTGTTTTCCCTTTTTGCATCTAATCTCTTTTCAAGAATGTGTTGTTTGTTTTTCCAGAGGAAGTGTTCTAGGTGGTCCAGCGTGGATGGGGAAGTGCTTGGGAGCAGCTGTGGCGTGGATGGGCTGTGCCCTTGGAGAAGGCTGAGGCCATGGTTTGGGAGCAGCTTTTCTTGCAGCCGTGGCTGGCGTGAGGTGGGTCCCTGTGTGCTTGGCAGGGTGGGATCAGAGCTTTTGGGAGATGGCAGCGAGCACAGGATCATCCTGCTCTGGGCAGCTGCTGAGGGCTGGATGTGCCCTGGCTGGCTGCAGGCTGGGCACATGTCCTGCCCTCCTGCTCTGCTGCCAAAGGCAGCAGGGATGGGCAGCTCTGGGCACAGCTCTGGGCACAGCCAGCACGGCCTGGGCCCCACAGGCCTTGGCACAAGGGCACAGGAGCCCTCAGCTGACGGGCGGTTTCTGCTTTCTCTCCTTGCAGCCGGGCTCTGCGGCTGCTGAGGCTGCTCTGGGCTCTGCCAGGGCTCTGCTGGGCTCAGCCCTGGGCCCAGCTGGGCTGGCTCTGCCCTCACATTGCTCTGACAGCTCTGCATCAGACGAGCCCCTTGCGAGCACAGCGCCTGAGCTTTCTGCTTTGGCAGCTGAGTGAGACTCTGCTGCAGGCCCAGAGATTGCAGCTGGGGACACACATCCAATTGGCAAGGACCCAAACTCTCCACAGTCCCAGCTGAACGCCTGGATCTGCACAGGGTGTTTGTCTGTCCCATTCTTCCTTCTTGATTGGCTGGAATTGTGCAGTTGCACTTTCTTCCTCCTCTAGCAGTGCCACGAGTGGGCCAAAGCTGGCGAGTGGGCCGTGCTCCTGAGGCAGTGCAGTCTGGAGCTGGTGGATGGAGAATTGCCCTTCTGCACTGCCAAACCAGAGCAAAAAGCTGTCAGTGGGACTTTGTGTCTCTAAGAAATCCCTGACAGTTTCAACAGGAATGTGCAGCTCATTCACAGGCTGAGAAGGAAGGGCATCTTCTAAAGGATTTGGGGCTTGACAGAGTTTCCATTCCCAGTCCTGCTTGGAGCTGGAAGGGCACAAAGCAATTTCCTCTTGCTTCGACCACAATTTCAAGTAGCAATGTTGGAAACAAGCCCAAAATCTTTTAAAAGGCTGCTGAGGTCAGTAAGATGGATCCATGCCATCAGCACATTTACAATGTAAATAACTGAGTTCTCTTTTTAAAAAGATCATTTACTTCTTAATGCAAAGAATGTAACTTTGCATTTATGTTTTGTTTTTTTCACTAACATTATGTTATGTTTTTTCACTAACACTTGGATTTTATTCTTATCTTTTACAATTTACCTATTTTTTTCCCTTTTTCTTTTTTTTTTCTTTTAAATAGAAAACATGTCCTAGCAAAGGAATGTCCTTTGCTCCTGGTTCCCGTGTGGAGCAGCTCCCTTCCTGCTGGCTGAGCTGCTCAGGCAGAGCCCAGCAGCTCCTGGCCCTGCAGGGCTGAGGCTTTTCCCCATTGCTGGGCACAGACTGATGGAGCAGCACTGCTGAACACGGGCACACAGAGGGACCAGCAGCAGCTGCCTTTGCCCACCTGAGGCTCCAGGGCCCAAACTCTGAGCAGCCAGGGCTGGAAGAGACTGGCAGGATGTGATCCCTGACTCTGGGCCAGGGCTGCACAAATGACCCCACAGCAGCAGCAGCAGCAGCAGCAGCAGATGGAGCTGACTTTCAGCACAGCCCCTGCCCCTGTTCCCTCCCGTGTGCAGCGGTGTCACAGCAGCCTGAGGCACCTGGGAGCCCCCAGTGCCAGCAGGGACTTGAGATGGCAGCCCTGGGCTCCTGGAGGCTGTGCAAGGAACGGAGATGGGCACTCCCTGTCCATGGGGAGCTTGCAGATGGAAAAGGCTGCTGTGCCCAGGCAGCTGCAAGGGCACAGAAAGGAGGCTCTGGAGCACTGGATCTGTGCCAGTGCCACAGTCCTGGGCAGCAGCCAGCCAGCCCTGGGGGAACAGAGGGCACAGCACGAGGGACAGAAGCAGGCAAGGGCAGAGACTGGAGAGAGCCAGAGCCAGGAGCAGGAACAGCTGCTCCATTGCACTCTTGGAGAAAGCTCTTGGCTGGTTCCAAGCGCTGAAAGGCGTGAAGGGCAGAGAGGAGGCCACAGCAAACAATGCTCCTGTTTGCACAGCCTCCCCTCTCCATGTCCCAGAAGGAATTGCATGGACTGTGCTCTTCTCTCCGAGTCGTCTCGTTCAGCATGAGCAGCTCAGCACCAGGAGCTGAAGGAGCTGAAGCATCAGGCCACAGGAGCTGGGCAAGAGGAGACTTTCTGAGCAAATGAATGCTGCTAACATGGACCCAGCTGAATGCAGTGGATAGAATCATGGAATCACAGAATCCTTTCTCTTGGAAAAGCCCTCTGAGCTCACCCAGTGCAGCCGCTCAGCCAGCAGTGCCAAGCCCAGCACTAAACCACGTCCCTGAAGTGCCAAGGCCTGGACAGCAGCCCTGAGTGAGGCCTGAACAGCAGGCCCTGAGCCAAAGGTGGCCTCTGGATGAACCTTCCAAGCAAAGATTATCTTTGTATCTGCTCCCTGATGAAATATGCATGGTCATTAGCACTGTGATAGATGTAGCCACTCCTTAGTGAAACGTGTATTGACCTTTGTGTATTTAGAAGCCAGACAAGGCCATGAAATCTGACATCTGGCCTTGTTTGGGGCTGAATGGTCAAAGTCAGCTCCCTTGGCTCCTCCTGGGGCCCTGGCCAGGCTTTGGGAGGGACCCAAGAGAGGATGAAAGCAGATGTTGCCACACTAGCAGTGCTGTCAGTTTGTCCATTCAGCACTGTCAGAGCTGGGCCCTCTCCCAGCGGGGTTGGAGCCTCAGCTGTGGCTGGAGGCACCTGCAGGAATTGCCCGTGCCCAGGAGTGGCTCTGCAGCCCTTGGCTGTGACAGCTTCCCCAGCTGCTGTGTGGGTCTGGGGGATGGTAAAGCCTGAGGGTAACTGGGGCTGGATCTTTCTCAATCACTGCAGGCAATCTTTGGTGGGGATGGTTGGGTGCATTGCTGAGCTGCTCCTGTTGTGATTCTTTGCTGCTTTGAGCTGCAGGAAATGACACTGATTCCTTCAGTTGGAGTCTGTGCCTTTGGTGCTGACCCTGCCCACTGGCACAAAAAAACTGGCCCAGTCTGGCCAGATCCCAACAAAATGTCACTTGTTCAGTGTAAATGTGAGGAATCAGTGCCATCAGAAATTCCCAGATGGGAAGCCCTTCCCTGGAGTTCCCTGGCTCTGGAGTGGGCTGAGGTTGGAGCCCCGTGGGAGCAGTGGGGCAGTCGGGTAAAAGAGGCTGCACCCCTGGATGGCTTCAAATGCATCCAAAAATTGCACATGGAAAAGGAAAAGAACTTGTGGGCTTGGGAAGATGGGGGTGAACTTTGTTAATGACACTTTGGAAACAGCACCAACAGAAGGAAAAATTGTTGTTGTCACTCCCACACGGAGTGACAGAAGGTTTCATTCTTGAGCTCAGGTTCATTTGTGCTAGTGATATAATATTAATAATAACAAATTAATCGTAATACTTATATGTAATATAACACAATAATTTATATTTTTATCTATGTAATTAAAAATTGATACTATTAAATAAGGCCGACAGTACTAATATGTCAGCTTTAGCTGCTCACTGTGACACTAAATACTCTACAGAAAAGGACTGCCCAAGCCCCAAATGTCAGTGGTAAACTTTGTGAACTCTATACAAGGCATAAAGGAGGAAGGGATGAAATTGGCTATTTCTATAGGATTTGCTGATACTGTGATGCAGAATGCTTTTTCTATTACTGTGAGAAATGCAGTGATTAAGACTGCTGGGTTTTTCATATCCCAGACAAACCACAAGCTGCAGGATTGGTTGAATGGGTGAAGGGGTTGTTAAAAGAGCAGTTGAAAAAATGAGGAGATGGGAACCTGTCCCCATGGAGAACCCATCTCCCAGATGTGCTCCATGCCCTTAACAATGGCCCACTGGGGAAATGGAAACCCCTGGCTGTGCATGGCTGCACCCAATTCACATTAATGAACTAAATCAATTATTAGAAGAAGTAAGAAGCGATGCTGTTAAAATATCCAACAGCACATCCTGCGAGCTCCAACAAACACAAATGGGGCTCTGCAGAACTGCACGGCCTTGGATTATCTGCTTGCTGGCCAGGGAGGATCCTGGGCTATGCCAGGACAGGAATGTTGCAGGAATGTCTATCAGTGCTGGGTTTGAGGTCCAACAATCAGGAATCACCTCAATAGAAAGATCAGTAGAAGAGAGGCAGAAAGAAGAAAATTCCTCATGGTGGGATTGGCTCCCAAATTGGAGGCTGCTGTGAAGTGCATTCGTGGCAGTCACTGCAATCATTGCATTGTGAGCGCTTGGTGTGTTATGATTCCATGTTGGAGTTGTTGTGACGCCTTGTGCTGGAAATGGAGTACTGGGACTCTTCTAAAAAGAGACACAGTCTCAAGGAAAAAAGGGGAATTTGATAAAGAACAGAGAATAGCAACTAATTAAGCATGTTTTAAAAGGAATTAAAATTATAGCTCTGAGTAATGAACTTGAGCAGCACTTAATTGAAGAACAAGAGGTGATGCCTTTGTGCCTAATACCTAAATTTAAACTGTGTTATTGAAATTGTTGAGAAGGTTGCAGTTCATCTGTAGGTCAAAGCACTGAGTGAAGCACTGAGGCCTCACCAGGCCCTGAGTGAGGCCTGAACAACAGGCCCTGAGGCAAAGCTGAGCTCCAGATGAACCTTCCAACCAAAGGTAATATCTGTATGCACTCATCAATGAATCATTATTAGCAATATGATCTCTGTATGTGTTCATTGGTGAAATATGGATTTACTTTTTTTTGTATTTGGAAACCAGAAAAGGCCTCATCTGGCCTTGTTTGGGTCTGAATGGTCAAAGTCACCTCCCTTGGTTCCTCCTGGGGCCCTAGCCAGGCTTTGGGAGGGAGCCAAGAGGAGGATGAAACCAGATGTTGCCACACTAGCAGTGCTGTCAGTTTGTCCATTCAGCACTGTCAGAGCTGGGCCCTCTCCCAGCGGGGTTGGAGCCTCACCTGTGGCTGGAGGCACCTGCAGGAATTGCCAGTGCCCAGGAGTGGCTCTGCAGCCCTTGGCTGTGACAGCTTCCCCAGCTGCTGTGTGGGTCTGGGGGATGGTAAAGGCTGAGGGTAACTGGGGCTGGATCTTTCTCCATCACTGCAGGCAATCTTTGGTGGGGATGGTTGGGTGCATTGCTGAGCTTCTGCTTTTGTAAATATTTTCTAACGATTATGTGCTTTGCTGAGCCTCTCCTATTGTAATTTTTTGCAGACATACATTATATAAATTACACAATTCCTTCAGTTGGTGTCTGTGTCTTTGGTGCTGACCCTGCCCACTGGCAAAACTGACCCTGTGGGCTCCATAGAACCAAGGGGGCCCTTGTGACACTGCAGGGCCTCCTGTAACCAGGGGACCAAGGGGCCATGGTGACACTGTGGGGACTCATGGAACCATGGAGACCATTCTGGCACTGTGGGGACTCATGGGGACAAGGCTCCATTGTTTTCCCCTCCCTGCCCCTGCCCCAGCTCAGCAGAGCAGCAGAGTCAGGTCTGGCCCTGCAGCAGGAACTGGAGGCCCTGGAGGTCAGGGACAGCCACTCTGTGTCTGGGATGTTCAGCAGATGCTCAGCTCGGGCAGCTCCTGCAGCCCCAGGGCCAGCCCCGCTGCCCAGCCCAGCAGCAGAGTTGGCCCCGGGGCTCCTCAGGCAGCTCCTGCTGGCCCAGGGACAGGGCAGCCTCTTGCCAGGGCTCCTCTGCACCCCCACGGGCTCCTGCCCTGCTCCTGGCCCATGCCAGCTGCCCCCAGAGCCTTTCCCAGGGGAACACGTCTGTGCTGGCCCGAGCAGCCATTGCTGCAGCCCTGCCCTGCTGCCCAGAGCCCCGAGCTGGGGCTGCTGCTCTGCAGAGCACGGGGGCTGTGCTGCCCGGGGCCCTGGGCTGCCTCTGCTGGGCTCTGCTGCTCAGCCTGGGACACAGAGGCAGCTGAGGGTGCTCCTGCCCTGACCCCCTCCCACACGGGCTCTGCGGGGCCATGGAGGGGCTCAGAGGTGCCTGCCTTGTTCCAGGGCTGCCAGAGGGGCTCGGGGCTGCCCTGGATCCTCCTGGGGGAGATCCCTGAGGGGCAGAGGAGTCAGTGCCCAGACTCCTTTCCCTGTGCCTGCTGTGTCCCTGGGCTGCAGAGCTCTCCTGGCTCACAGCAGACATTCAGGCCTTGATCTCAGGGTGACCCCACCCTGGCCAGGCCTGTGCCCAGTGAGCTCCACTCCCTGCTGGTCCCTGGCACACTCTGTCCCTGCAGGTCCCCTGTGCTCTCCTGCAGCTCCCAAGGCCCTCCAGACAAACATTCCCCTGCCATCATCCCTGGCACAAGCTGCAGAGCCCCAGGAAGGTTCAGCACAGACCATTCAGCATCTGATGGGCACTGGCCAGCAACCAGCAAAACCTGACCCAGACCTGAGTCCCCTGAAGGCCCCAGTGAGACCCTGATCTCATCCCACTGAGCCCTGGGAGAACAAGGAACACAAGGAGCCTCTTGAGAGGCCTGAGAGTGTCTCTGCAGAGGAGCAAAGCCTCCCTGCCCTGCCTCAGGAGATGCCCTTTGCTGATGGAGCTGCTGTGCTGGAGCCCAGCTGTGTCCCAGCAGTGCCCATGGCCTCTCCCTGCCTGAGGTCACAGCAGGGACACGCAGCAGGACAGGGACCAAGCTGCCAGAGCACTCTGGCCTTGCACCCACAGCAGGGCTGGGGAGGGGAGTGTGGAGCTGGGGGGAGCAGATGTGCAAAGAGGCAGGGCCATTGTCCCTGGCCGTGCTGCTGTGCTGGGAGCCCCTTCCCTCAGCCTCTGCTCACAGGCACTGCCCCTGCAGAGCCAGAGAAGGGCTGAGGAAATGCCTTGGACACACAAGGCAGGGCAGACACTGGATTCTATTGAAATGAACAGGGAACAAGCCTCCTGAAACTCTTTGTGTTTCAAAAAAAGTAGATGTTTATGTAGAAATGCTCAGTGTAGTATTACAGCATTTAATAAAAAACATGATAACACTGGAAAAATAATAAGAAAAAGTCCCCATGAAAAAATAGAGAAATAGGAAAAAATGGCCGAGAGATTGTAAAGAGTTACATTCTGAAGGTTCTGAAGCAGAAAAGAGAGAGTTTATTATTTCTGAAAGGTAAAGTCATCATTTTCCTCAGTGCATCCTTGAGCTCCTGGTTCCTCAGGCTGTAGATGAGGGGGTTCAGGGCTGGAGGCACCACCGAATACAGAACTGACAGGGCCAGATCCAGGGATGGAGAAGACATGGAGGGGGGCTTCAGGTAGGCAAACATGCCAGTGCTGAGGAACAGGGTGACCACGGCCAGGTGAGGGAGGCAGGTGGAAAAGGCTTTGTGCCGTCCCTGCTCAGAGGGGATCCTCAGCACAACCCTGAAGATCTGCACATAGGAGAAAAAAATGAACACAAAACAACCAAAAAAAGAAAAGCACTAAAAGCAAGAAGCCCAAATTCCCTCAGGTATGTGTCTGAGCAGGAGAGCTTGAGGATCTGTGGGATTTCACAGAAGAACTGGCCCAGGGCATTGCCATGGCACAGGGGCAGGGAAAATGTATTGGCCGTGTGCATGAGAGCATTGAGAAAGGCACTGGCCCAGGCAGCTGCTGCCATGTGGGCACAAGCTCTGCTGCCCAGGAGGGTCCCGTAGTGCAGGGGTTTGCAGATGGACACGTAGCGGTCGTAGCACATGATGGTCAGGAGGGAAAGCTCTGCTGAAATAAAAAAAACAAAGAAAAAGAGCTGAGCAGCACATCCAGTGTAGGAGATGTTGCTGGTGTCCCAGAGGGAATTGTGCATGGCTTTGGGGACAGTGGTGCAGATGAATCCCACGTCAGTGAGGGCCAGGTTGAGCAGGAAGAAGAACATGGGCGTGTGCAGGTGGTGGCCGCAGGCTACGGCGCTGATGATGAGGCCGTTGCCCAGGAGGGCAGCCAGGGAGATGCCCAGCAAGAGGCAGAAGTGCAGGAGCTGCAGCTGCCGCGTGTCTGCCAATGCCAGCAGCAGGAAGTGCCTGATGCAGCTGCTGTTCGACATTTGCTGGGGCTGCACATGTGCACCTGTTCATGGAGAAAGGACAGTGACAAGTCAGGAGAGGCTGCTTGGAGTCAAACCTGGGCCATTCCCTGTAGACTGTCCCTACTTTTGGGACACACCGCCCTTCTAGCTGCTGTGGGAAAGCCTTTGGCTGCAATCAGAGCACAGTCACACTCCCCGGGTACCCTGGGATAAACCAGACCCTGCCCAGAGCAGAGGGATCCCTGAATGTCTCACCCTCTCTCAAGGTCTCTGGGCAAGGTCTCAGCACCCCCTTGTGCCAAGGACACTCACGGCTCCCTGGGCAAACCCAGCAGCATTTCCTCAGCTGTGGCAGCTCTGCCCTTCCCCATGGGACATTCAGGGAACTCCCAGAGGCTCTGGCACAGATCTGCACCCAGGAGGGCAGCTCAGAGCCTGGCAGGGCACAGCAAGGAGATCCCTGGCTGTGCCCATGATGGGATCTCAGGGAGGGGGCTCAGCTCATTCCCCTTTGCCATGGACTGCTTTGCCCACAGCCCCACAGGTGCCAGGCAAGCTTGGACACCCCATTCCCATGGACAGCCCTGCCTGGCAGGAATGCCAAGGGCAGTGCCTGACTCAGCTGCTGCAGATGCCAGAGCCTCCCTGAGAGCAGCAGATAACAGTGCCAATGTCAGGGCAGGGCAGAAGCAAGAGCAGATGTTGTGGTGCTGTGCCTGAGAGGGCAGGGCAGAGACAGCCGGGCACTCAGGACAGTGTTCCCGTGCCCAGCTGTGCCCGGCACCTCCCACACACCAACAGTGCCCTCCTGCCCCAGCCCTGCTCTCTTCAGCCCCCTCTCCTTCCCTGAGCATCTCCCTGGGCCTGGACATTCCCTCCTGAGAGGAGCCTTGTCCCTGCCAGCGCTCACAGAGCCCAT
The DNA here is from genome assembly GCF_051311805.1 of Agelaius phoeniceus. Taxonomy (NCBI): domain Eukaryota; kingdom Metazoa; phylum Chordata; class Aves; order Passeriformes; family Icteridae; genus Agelaius; species Agelaius phoeniceus. The sequence goes on from NW_027509866.1 coordinate 1,406,500, forward strand.
CCCAGCCTGTGTGCCCTGGCTGGGGCAGGCTCTGTGTGCAGCTGGGCAAGGGCAGCTCAGGAGAGCCCTGCTGGGCCCTGCAAAGGTGATGCTGGGATTACAATTTCTGTTCTGCTTCTCTCATCCCCTTGTTTTTTATAATCAAAAGAGAAAAAAATTCCCTTGCAACAGTGATAGAACAGTAAAGTAAAAACCAGACATTAATTGGAAGCTGTCAGGTGTCCCACTGGGGATGGGGCACACCCGGGGCCTGATTTCAGCAATTTATTAAGGTTGATTAATTAGGATATTGAACAGGAACATCCAATAGGAGATTCACTTACCCCAGTTACACATCCCTGGCTCAATCCATTGGAGTAGGTCCAAGGGCTTCTTTGCCTTCACTTTTTGTTATGACTGCTCACATTCTGGTCAAAAAACAAAATGTTCTTCTTGTAGGTCCTCTTCCTGATAATAAAACTATACAGGATACTATATGTTTTGTATACTATATGTATTTCAGGAATGCATTTAGACAATCAGTTTATTTTTCTAAAATCAAAGAAAAAGGTTAGGGAAAATAATAATGTTAATCAAAGATTACAGTTATAGATTTATATAATAGTAATAGAGTTCATTAAGAGTTTAATAGACTTAAAAAAGGAATATAGATTTATAATTATGTAATAGTAATTTATAGAGCTACAAATATATGAAAATTTTATAAAGTAAAAAAAATCTTTTTGTAATCACCCCAGTGTTCCCATCCTTCTTCAAGCAGGAAATTGAAAACACTCTCAGGAAAGCTCCTGATCTTTCCAGCAATCCCAGGCTTACCTTCTTTGGGAAGTGCCCTCTGCAGCTGTGCCCAGGCTGGTCTGGAGCTGGGAGCAGCCCTGCCCCACCCAGCCCCTCTCAGCAGCAGCCCCTGCCCTGCTCAGGGCGGCTCCTTCCCCCCAGAGCTTCTGCCCAGTGCTGGGAGCAGCTGCCAGGGCTGGCTGAGAGCTGTCCCTGGCAGGCAGCAGAGTCCCTGCCCCAGCACAGCGCCCTGGGCTGCAGGACCCTGCTCTTCAGGACAGCCCTGGGCACCCCTGGCTGCTCTGCACGAGAGACAAGCAGAGAATGTACTCACAGGCTCTGCAGGCATTGGCATGTTCCAGCTTGAGGAGATGGCTCCAGGAGCTGCAGCTGCATTGTCCTGCAGCCAGAGGTTCCTGTGCCAAGGGCTGGCAGTGATTGTGCCCCAGGCACTTCTCAGCCCCTTCCCAGCCCTGACTGATTGAAGCTCTCTGTGCCTCTGGGCTGTGCCCGGGCTGGCTGCAGGCAGTGCCCCAGCCCTGCTGGGCTGGCAGAAGAGCTGCTCATCCAGAGAAATGTGCTTTTGAAGCTTTTCTTGGTGAGCAGGAGCTGCCTCTGTGCCAGGAGCCCAGCCCAGCTCAGCAGCACAGACACAGCACAAGGACTTTAATCAGCCTCTGGGGCTTTGTGCTCAGGCCCTGAACATCAGGCCCTGAGAGGGAGCTGAAGAAATCTCTGCAGAACTCCAAGGCAGAATCCAACTCCAAAGTTTCTTGGACTTTTAATGGGTCCCACTGAGGGACACGACTGAGCAAGTGTCCCCAGGCCCCAGGCAGAGCAGAGAACTGCAGGCAGTGATGACAGGTGGGGACAAAGAGAAGCCAAGTCTTGGTGGCCTGGGGCACAGCAGGGTCTGTGCCAGCAAGGGCTGGGAGGAGACACCTTGTGCTGAGGCCCTGGGGCCTCCTGGCACAGCCCCAGCCAGGCTGGGCACTGTCAGCCCCTTGTGCTGCCCTCAGCATCCCCCCCTAGCCCACATCCCAGTGGCCTCAAGGATCTGCTGCAAGGAGTCCCTGGGGAGCCTTGCTCAGCAATGGCCCTGGGGGCTCCTGAATGCTCCCTGCAGGGACTGCAGGTTTTTCAAAGGACTTTGGCTTTGGCTTTTGCCTTGGACTCTCTGAGAGGTTTGTGCAATCATGGCCTCCAATTATCTGCTGTAATTAGTCCCTGGAGAGGCTTTGTCAGTAACAACACTCAGTGGGGCTCATTAATGCTTCGGGGTACTTCACTTTTTAAGGTACTTGGTGTTTCCCTTTTGATACAGACTCTGTGAGAGGTTTGTGCAATCATGGCCCCAATTATCTGCTTTAACGAGTCCCTGGAGAGCTTTGTACTGACACTCAGTGGGGCTCATTAATACTTGGAGATACTCAAGGCTTTTAAGGTACTCTGGATGTTCCTTTTCACTCTGAGTCTTTGTGAGGTTTTTGTTGCCATCCTGGCCTCCAATTCTCTCCTCCAAGGAGCCCATGAGGAGCCTGCGTTGACCTCAGTGGGACCCATTCATGCTTTGAGACACTTGGGGGTTTTTCCTCTGACTTTGACTCCTGGAAAGTTTGTGCAATCTCCTCTCAAGGTTCCAGGGCTCAGCTTCAAATGCACCACAGGGCTCATTAGGACCAAGATATTCCTGACAAACCATGGCCCTGCCTTGATTTCCCTCTGATCTGGGGCAGTTCGTTAGGAACTTTCCTGCTGCAGGTATGGAAAAATATTTCAAAGAGCTTCTAGGAAATATATATCATATTTTATAGTGTCCTTTATTACTTTTCTTAGTATACAAGAGGGGATTGCTGCGTTCAGTGACTGATACTGACCTAGGGCCACACTTGAGGAAGTCTGGCTTGGTCAGAGAAGCTGTGCCTTGAGGTCTGATCAGTGTGGATGACCTTGCTCCACATTCCCCAACCCCATCCTGTCTCTCCTCACTCACCTAGGACCTGCATTGCTTGGTGAATTGGCTTCACTCAGCTGAAGAGGGATTTTGATTTTTTAATTTTTTGAAGCAATCTAAAACTCCTGAGTTTCCCCATTGCAAACAGAAATCCTCCTCAAGTGTGTGCCAAGCCCAAGCTGCCAAGAGCACTCCAGACCTGCTCTGGGCCAGCTGTGAGGGTGGATCATCATCCCAACCTGCACTGGGCCATTGCAAGGGACTGTTGCCATGGACACTGCAGGGACCCCACTGCTGGCTTTGGGTGCCATGGCAACCCCCATCAGTTCAGGTTTCCTTGGAAAGCAGCCCAAGGAGCCATTTCTGCAGCCAGGTTCCATGGCCCCTTGCCTGCAGAGCTGCTGCTGCCCTGGGCTGCCATGGCAACCCTGAGGACAAAGCGGTGCCAGGGCTGTTCCAGGTACAATTGCAGTGACACTCGTTGGTGCCACCAGGTGCCATGGCAATGGACACAGGGACCCGTTCCTTAGATTGGTGCCAAGGCAACCAATGCCCGGAGCCGTTGTGGTGGTTGGTGGCCATGGAAAGCTGCCCTGGGCCCCTTGCTCAGGGCTGGTGTCAGTGCCCAGAGCCAGAGGGGATCCCTTGCTGGGGGCTGTGCCATGGCCACCTGCCCTGTGCCGCGCTGGCCGCTCGGGCACCAGGAACCAGCAGCCAAGGGCACTGCCAGGGCCAAAGGCCAGGTCAGCCAGACATAAAGGGGCAGCGCTGGGCACTGTTTCCATGGCAACCGGCACTGGGGGAGACACCTGGGTCACCTGGCCTGGCAGTTGCCATGGAAACCCCTGGCAGGCACTGGGGGCACAGCCCCTGGCACTGAGACACTGCTGGGCCGGGTGCTGGGCACAGCGCTGAGCACGCAGAGATGGTTTTGTTCTTGCTGAGCTGCAGCACAGCCAAGGCCTGTCCTGCCCCTCGTCCAGCCACGCTGGGGAGGGGCTGGGGCTGCGGGAGAGCTGGGCAGGGGACACAGCCAGGACAGGGGACCCCAACTGACCCCGGGCACAGCCCAGACCAGAGCACATCATGCTCAGGGTATGAAGGGGGGAACAAGGAGGAAGAGGGGAATTTTGGAGGGAGGGTTTCTGCCTTGCCAGGTAACACTCAGGCAAGAGGGGGCCCTGTTTCTCCAGTGGGCAGGGTCACTACCAAAGACACAGACACCAACTGAAGGAATTGTGGCATTTATATCATGCACAGCTGCAAAGAATTACAAAAGGATAAGCTCAGCAAAGCACATCATCATTAGCAAAGAATTACAAAAGAAGCTCAGCAATCCATCAGAACTCATCATTACATTTTGATGACTAACCCCTTGGTGAAACTCTAGAGGTGTTTGTGGCAGACAAAGATTCTGGCTGACTATCAAGGTACACCTTACAGACACCAGTAGTACTTTAGTGACACCGTTCTTCATCCATTTTTCTCAATCTCATTTGGGATAAGAACAACAATTCTGCTGTCCATGGAGCTGGCACCATGTTAATTCCAGAATAATGCCCCCAGGCCCTTTGCTGTTCAGCTTTACCATGCTGTCTGTGGCTAACAAGGCCTGGGGGGGCCCTTTCCCCTCTGGCTGGAAGGGGCCGGGTCCCAGTCCCTGAGGGGCACCCGGGCTCCTGGATGCAATTCCTGTGCAAGTCCCTCAGTGTCACAGCAGCCTTCCCATGGAGCCCCGTGGATCAGAGCATTTCCCAAAGGGGCCCTTGGGGCAGACAGGGAGATTTCGTCTGGCAGCATGTGTAAAACAATATCCTGTCAGATCTACTTGTTCTCACACACAACACTTGGCTGCAGGGGCACATTCCCATTGTTCCTGCCCAGGTTTCAGGACTCAGAGTTGTCTTTCCCAGGAGCTGCTCCTTCAGCTGCCTCGGGAGGGCCATTTGGCCTCTGGACCCACACTCTGGCTCCATTATTAGGGCTGCTGGATCCAAACCCTTTATCTCCACAAACGGTGGTGATTGCAGGTGGATCTCCTGTTTTCACAATCCTTCTTAAAATTGCAATATTGATAATTGTGCTACCCTGTCATGGGGTTGACTAATCCAATCCTGGTCACTATTGTTTAACACAATTCCTTTAATTTCTCCTTGATATCTGCAACAATAATTCCTCCTGCCATGACATGAACACTTAGCAAGGCCAAGCTCCAAGGGAGCAGTTACCAAAGCAAAGTGTCCTGGAGGAATCTGAATCCCTGTTTCAGTACTGATAGCTCTCATTTGCTTTGAATTTATCCAAACTAATTTGAGTGCATGAAGGCCCAGCCCTGCAGCCTCTGGGCTGGCCCTGCCAGGGGCCATCACAGCCAGAACAATTTCCCAGGCAGCCCAAGTCTCACTGCCCATGGTTGGATTTGCAAATTGGGGGCAGCTGTGCACAGTCAGGGGGTTTCCATTTCCCCATGGGCCATTGTTAAGGGCATGGAGCACATCTGGGAGATGGGTTCTCCATGGGCAAAGGTTCCCATCTCCTCGTTTTTTCAACTGCTTTTTAAACAACCCCTTCACCCGTGCAACCAATCCTGCAGCTTGTGCATAGTCTGGTACATGAAAAACCCTGCAGGCTTAATCACGGAATTTTTCACAGGAACAGACAAAGCACTCTGCATCACAGTATCAGAAAACCCTGGGAAAACAGCCAATTTCCTCCCTTCCTCCTTTTTTCATTGCATACAATCTCACAAAGTTGACCACTGACATTAGGGTCCTGGCCAATCCTGTTCTGTAGGGTATTTAGAGTTACATCTCTGAGCAGCCAAAGCTACCAAATTAGTATTGTCAGCACTACTTCACATTATTATAATTTTATATGTAGATATACATATTGATATAGATGGACAGACCTAGACATACATATAAAAATATATAAAAAAATATATATGAAGGTCTTATTGTACTATAAACACATATATAGTTACTTATTATATTGATATTTCACTTGCACCAATCCATCTGAGCTCCAGATTAAAACCTTCTTTGCTTGCTCCATGTGGGAGCATTCCAACAATAATTGTTCCTTCTGAAGGTGCTGTTTCCAATGTACTCTTAACACATTCATCTTGGTCTGCCCAAACCCACAAGTTCTTTTCCTTTCCCATGTGCAATTTTTGGATGCATTTGAAGCCATCCAGGGGTTCAGCTTCTTTTACCCGACTGCCCCACTGCTCCCACGGGGCTCCGACCTCAGCCCACTCCAGAGCCAGGGAACTCCAGGGAAGGGCTTCCCATCTGGGAATTTCTGATGGCACTGATTCCTCACATTTACACTGAACAAGTGACATTTTGTTGAGATCTGGCCAGACTGGGCCAGTTTTGTTTTGCCAGTGGGCAGGGTCAGCACCAAAGACACAGACTCCCACTGAAGGAATCAGTGTCATTTCCTGCAGCTCAAAGCAGCAAAGAATCACAACAGGAGCAGCTCAGCAATGCACCCAACCATCCCCACCAAAGATTGCCTGCAGTGATTGAGAAAGATCCAGCCCCAGTTACCCTCAGGCTTTACCATCCCCCAGACCCACACAGCAGCTGGGGAAGCTGTCACAGCCAAGGGCTGCAGAGCCACTCCTGGGCACTGGCAATTCCTGCAGGTGCCTCCAGCCACAGCTGAGGCTCCAACCCCGCTGGGAGAGGGCCCAGCTCTGACAGTGCTGAATGGACAAACTGACAGCACTGCTAGTGTGCCAACATCTGGTTTCATCCTCCTCTTGGCTCCCTCCCAAAGCCTGGCCAGGGCCCCAGGAGGGACCAAGGGAGGTGACTTTGACCATTCAGCCCCAAACAAGGCCAGATGTCAGATTTCATGGCCTGGTCTGGCTTCTAAATACACAAAGGTCAATACATGTTTCACTGATGAGTGGCTACATCTATCACAGTGCTAATGACCATGCATATTTCATCAGGGAGCAGATACAAAGATAACCTTTGGTTGGAAGGTTCCTCCAGAGGCCACCTTTGGCTCAGGGCCTGCTGTTCAGGCCTCACTCAGGGCTGCTGTCCAGGCCTTGGCACTTCAGGGACGTGGTTTAGTGCTGGGCTTGGCACTGCTGGGTGAGCGGCTGCACTGGGTGAGCTCAGAGGGCTTTTCCAACAGAAAGGATTCTGTGATTCCATGATTCTATCCACTGCGTTCAGCTGGGTCCATGTTAGCAGCATTCATTTGCTCAGAAAGTCTCCTCTTGCCCAGCTCCTGTGGCCTGAGGCTTCAGCTCCTTCAGCTCCTGGTGCTGAGCTGCTCATGCTGAACGAGACGACTCGGAGAGAAGAGCACAGTCCATGCAATTCCTTCTGGGACACGGAGAGGGGAGGCTGTGCAAACAGGAGCATTGTTTGCTGTGGCCTCCTCTCTGCCCTTCACGCCTTTCAGCGCTTGGAACCAGCCAAGAGCTTTCTCCAAGAGTGCAATGGAGCAGCTGTTCCTGCTCCTGGCTCTGGCTCTCTCCAGTCTCTGCCCTTGCCTGCTTCTGTCCCTCGTGCTGTGCCCTCTGTTCCCCCAGGGCTGGCTGGCTGCTGCCCAGGACTGTGGCACTGGCACAGATCCAGTGCTCCAGAGCCTCCTTTCTGTGCCCTTGCAGCTGCCTGGGCACAGCAGCCTTTTCCATCTGCAAGCTCCCCATGGACAGGGAGTGCCCAGCTCCGTTCCTTGCACAGCCTCCAGGAGCCCAGGGCTGCCATCTCAAGTCCCTGCTGGCACTGGGGGCTCCCAGGTGCCTCAGGCTGCTGTGACACCGCTGCACACGGGAGGGAACAGGGGCAGGGCTGTGCTGAAAGTCAGCTCCATCTGCTGCTGCTGCTGCTGCTGCTGGGGGGTCATTTGTGCAGCCCTGGCCCAGAGTCAGGGATCAGATCCTGCCAGTCTCTTCCAGCCCTGGCTGCTCAGAGGTTGGGCCTTGGAGCCTCAGGTGGGCAAAGGCAGCTGCTCCTGGTCCCTCTGTGTGCCCGTGTTCAGCAGTGCTGCTCCATCAGTCTGTGCCCAGCAACGGGGAAAAGCCTCAGCCCTGCAGGGCCAGGAGCTGCCGGGCTCTGCCTGAACAGCTCAGCCAGCAGGAAGGGAGCTGCTCCACACAGGAACCAGGAGTAAAGGACATTCCTTTGATAGGACATGTTTTCTATTTAAAGGAAAAAAAAGGAAAAAGGAAAAAAAATAGGTAAATTGTAAAAGATAAGAATAAAACCCAAGTGTTAGTGAAAAAACATAACATAATGTTAGTGAAAAAAACAAAACATAAATGCAAAGTTACATTCTTTGCATTAAGAGGTAAATGATCTTTTGAAAAAGAGAACTCAGTTATTTACTCTGGAAATGTGCTGATGCCATGGATACATCTTGCTGACTTCAGCACCCTTTTTTGTAAAGTTTTTGAGGTTGTTTCCAGCATTGTTAAATTGTGGGTGAAGCAATGAGAAATTGCTTTGTGCCCTTCCAGCTCCAAGCAGGACTGGGAATGGAAACTCTGTCAAGCCCCAAATCCTTTAGAAGATGCCCTTCCTTCTCAGCCTGGGAATGAGCTGCACATTCCTGTTGAAACTGTCAGGGATTTCTTAGAGACACCAAGTCCCAAATAGGGCTTTTTGCTCTGGTTTGGCAGTGCAGAAGGGCAATTCTCCATCCACCAGCTCCAGACTGCACTGCCTCAGGAGCACGGCCCACTCGCCAGCTTTGGCCCACTCGTGGCACTGCTAGAGGAGGAAGAAAGTGCAACTGCACAATTCCAGCCAATCAAGAAGGAAGAATGGGACAGACAAAACAGCCTGTGCAGATCCAAGCGTTCAGCTGGGACTGTGGAGAGTTTGGGTCCTTGCCAATTGGATGTGTGTCCCCAGCTGCAATCTCTGGGCCTGCAGCAGAGTCTCACTCACCTGCCAAAGCAGAAAGCTCAGGCGCTGTGCTCGCAAGGGGCTCCTCTGATGCAGAGCTGTCAGAGCAATGTGAGGGCAGAGCCAGCCCAGCTGGGCCCAGGGCTGAGCCCAGCAGAGCCCTGGCAGAGCCCAGAGCAGCCTCAGCAGCTGCAGAGCCCGGCTGCAAGGAGAGAAAGCAGAAACCGCCCGTCAGCTGAGGGCTCCTGTGCCCTTGTGCCAAGGCCTGCGGTGCCCAGGCCATGCTGGCTGTGCCCAGAGCTGTGCCCAGAGCTGCCCATCCCTGCTGCCTTTGGCAGCAGAGCAGGAGGGCAGGACATGTGCCCAGCCTGCAGCCAGCCACGGCACATCCAGCCCTCAGCAGCTGCCCAGAGCAGGATGCTCCTGTGCTCGCTGCCATCTCCCAAAAGGTCTGATCCCACCCTGCCAAGCACACAGGGACCCACCTCACGCCATCCATGGCTGCAAGAAAAGCTGCTCCCAAACCATGGCCTCAGCCTTCTCCAAGGGCACGGCCCATCCACGCCACAGCTGCTCCCAAGCACTTCCCCATCTGCACTGGACCACCTGGAACACTTCCTCTGGAAAAACAAACAACACATTATTGAAAAGAGATTAGATGCAAAAAGGGAAAACAAGAAAAATGGTGAAAACTCTTATCTCTGTCAGGGCCTTGAGGAAGGCCCAACTCCTACATGGTAGGGAAAAACCCAGCCATGGCTGAGGGAAGCCCACACTTTCTCTCTTCCCTCCTGCACTGCCCCCCAAAATCACCGTGATCCCAAAGCAAACAAGGGCAGTGGAGCAGCCCAAGCCCTTCCTTGCCTGCAGAGCAAAGCAGCCCCTGCACAGGTTCTGGAGTCCCACCTCTGCTCCCACCATGGGGCTTTGTTTGTGTCGGGCTGGCTGCCCCAGCCCCAGCCCCAGCCCCAGCCCGGGGCACGGTGGCTGCTGGGGGCTGTTGGCAGGGCCAGGAGCCCACTCCCATTTCGTACCCAGCCCAGCCCATGCCCCCAGCCCTGCCAAAAGGAGGTAGGCAGTGAGTGAAGGATGAGTTGCATCTGCCCCAGCAGAGGGGGAACCTTTGCTTCCCAGCCAGGCTGGGCCATGCCCAAATCTGGCAGCATTTCCCCAGGTGTGGACTCATCTGAAAATTCCCTGTGGAGTTTGCCTTTGAAGAAGGTGCCAGAATCAAAGTCCATTACCTTCAGCCTCCAGTGGCCAGGCTGAGGAAGAGCTTGTCATCCTTTATGTCATCCTGGCTGTCTCCAGCAGCAGCAGCAGCAGCAGCAGCAGCAGCAGCAGCAGCAGCAGCAGCAGCAGCAGCAGCAGCAGCAGCAGCATCCCCACCCAGTACAGCTTCTCCAGGGGCTCCTGCTCCTTCCCTGGGGGGAGACCAGGCTCTCAGGGCTCTGCCCAGGGCCCCAGCTGTCAGGGAACCAGCACAAGCAAAACCAGGTTGGATGGCGGCCACCAGTGCTGGGCAGAGCAGCTCAGCTCCAGCACAAGGGCTGCGTGTGCCCATCCCATGGCCCCGGTGCAGTGACACAGGCAGCACAAAAAGGTCTGGGTTCCTCTGCTTCTCATTGCCAAGGCATGTGTGGAGCTGCAACTTACCAGGGCCCTGGATCAAAGTGTGCCTGTGGCTCTCTCCCTTCTTCTATGGCAGAGGAATATCCTGCACCCAAGGATCACAGAACACGTCTTCTAATGTGGGTCTGTCCAAGGAGTTCACGGATAAACACCACCTGATCAGATCTTTGCACTCTGGACAGAGAAAGCAGAAACTGCCGGTCAGCCAGAGAAGGCTCCTGTCTGCTTTGCCCCACTATTCCCATGGCCAGGCCATTCTGGATGCGCTCAGGGTTGGGCCTAAACTTTCCCATCAATTCCCTGTTTTGGAGGAGAGCAGGACCTGTGCCACCTCCTCAGCAGCTGCCAGAGTGGGATGCTCTTGAGCCCGCTGCTGGCTCCCAGCACTGGGATTCCCCCCGTGCCCAGAGAAGAGGATCCACCTTGAGAGAGCCCTTGTGGCAGCGGGAGCTGGCCCCAGCTGAGGTTCCGGCCCCTCCTGAACGGGTGCTCCCCGCAGACCATCTGGTGCAGCAGGATGCCCAGGGACCAGATGGTTGCTGCCTCGCCATGGTACCAGCCAAAGTCGTTCCATTCCGGGGGGCTGTAGGACAGTGTTCCTATGGAATACAGATGGAGTTCAGCAGGGGGATGCTGCTGCTCCCACAGCCTGGCCCCAGCATCCCTGGGCCTGCGGGAGCTGCATCAGTGGCACACAGAGTGACCACTGCCCTCTCGCCAGCACCTGGGACTTGTGCACAAACTTAGGCTTGGAAAAGAAGCCGCTGGTGTCAGAAGAGGGCAGAGGAAGCCCTGGCTAAGCCTGACCCTGACCTGTAAAGGAAAAACCCTCTCCATGCTGGGGAAAAAACATGCCCTTATCCTCCCTGCCTGCATTGCCCCAAAAATATTAGGAAGCCAAGGCAAACAGGGAGAGTGGAGCAGTCCAAGCCCTTCCTCTCGCCTGCACACCAAACTGGCTGGGGCACAGGTCCCGCCCCCATCTCTGCTACCCCCACCCACGGGGGTTTTGGTCGGGCTGGCTGCCCCAGCCCAGCCCCAGTCCTGGGCAGAGTGGCTGGCAAAGGCTGCCAGCAGGGCTGGAAGATGGCTCCCCACCCAGCCCCGCTCTAAAGCAACTCAGCTGAAGACTCAGTCCCCTGACTGGCAGCAAAAGGGAGAATCCCCTCTGCCACAGCCAGCTTGGGCTGGGAGATGTTGGGCCATGAGATCCCGGGACCAGGAGTACACCCTTACGTGGGCTCACCTGCAAAGTGGGTGTAGGCTGTGTCTTGCAGGTAGGTGCCACAGCCAAAGTCGATCAGTTTGGCCTTCCCGGTGTGCAGGTCAAGCAGGATGTTCTCGGGCTTGATGTCGCGGTGCAGGACCCCGCAGCTGGTGCAGTGCCGCACGGCCTCCAGCACCTGGCGGAACAGCTCCCGCGCCACCTCCTCGGGCAGGAACCGCCGTGCCCCAATGAAACGCTGCAGGTCCTGACACCGCTCTGGCCGCTCCAGCACCATCACGATGTGGTTGGGCAGCTCAAGCCACTCCAGCAGCTGCACCACACCAGGGAAGCCAGTGGACACCTTGGCCTGCAGCACGATCTCCAGCGGGGCCCTGCTGCCGTCGGGCTGCGGGAGGAGCACGATGCCCTCAGTGGGGCTGATGCCGTGCCGGGGCTCGGGGAGCCCTCAGCCAGCCCGGGATGCTCTGCGCCCTGCGCTGGACCCACGCCCGCTCTCCCTCGAGGCGTCCTGGCGGCTTCCACCGTGCCGGGCCTCGGCTCATCCCCGCCCGGCAGCCCCGGCTGCTGCCGCTGGCCCCGCTCACTCACCAGCTCGCCCCAGTGCCGGACGCGGTTCCGTGGCACCCTTTTGATGGCCACCTGCAAGCCAAGGCCAGCAGCGGGCTCAGCTCGCCGCCCGCCCTGCCCAGCCCCATCCTCCTCCTCCTCCTCCTCCTCCTCCGCCCCCTCCTCCTGCGCCCGCCGCCGGCCCCGCCGCTCACCGGGGCGCCGTCCGAGAGCCGCGTGGCCGCGAAGACGCTGCCGAATCCTCCGCGCCCCAGCAGCGAACCCACTCGGTACCGCTCCTGCAGGGCCTCGTGCGCCTTCCCTGCGGGCGGGACGCGGCTGTCAGAGCTCGGCCCGGGGCCAGCAACGGCCCCCGAGCGCTCCTCAGCCGCCCCGGGCCGGCCATGCCCAGGCGTTCGCTCCTCGGAACGCGGCACGGGAGGCTCGGGGCCGGCGGCCGCGCTGCCGAGCGGCGGAGCTCGGGCCGGGGAAGCCCCAGCGGAGGCGGCGGGAGCGGCCGCGCCGCCTGTGTCCTCCGCGGGCCCCGGCAGGAGCCGGGGCTGGGGCCGGGGCCGGGGCCGGGCTCGGGGCTGGAGCCTGCCTCGGGTCCGGGGCCGGGCTCGGGCCAGGCGGAGCCGAAGGGCGGCGATGCCGCCCCCGCACCAGGAACTGATGCCCGCCCAGCAGCGCCACCGCCAGTACGGCCAGAGCCGGGCGGAGGCGAGAGCGCGGCGGGACGGCCGGGGCCGGGCACGGGGCAGCCCCGCCCGGGGCCGGGGGCGGGCCGGGGGCATGGCCCGGCCCGGCAGGGGAGAGGGAGGCGGGGAGAGGAGAGGGACGCCGGGCAAGGGACCCCGAGAGAAGGGTGCCCGACCGAGGGAAAGGGAGAGAAAGAGAAACAGAAGGAAAAACAGAAAGAGAAGGAAAAAGAGAAAGAAAGAAAGAGTGATCTAAAATATCTGTTTTTCTGCTGTCGCTGCTGCTGCTGTCGCTGCTGCCGCCGCTGCTGCTGCCGCCGCTGCAACTGAAGCACCGGGGCCGTTCGTCCCCGTGTCCGTTCCCCGCTCGCCCCACGAGCCCCACGTTCGAGCCCCGCGCGCCCGGGGCACAGCCCCTGAGTCTGTCCAAACACGGGAACTTTGCAGCGGTGAGCCCAGATGCAGAGCCCTGACTCCTGCACACTGGCACAGCAATCCCCTCGCTTGCTGCTCTGCATTGGCCTGGCTGAGGGTCAAACACTGTCGGGCCACCTTACCTTGCTGTAGGATTCCTACCTGTCCCCAGCACTGCACTTACATCTCCAGTGTTGCCTTCCAGTAAAACCAGGGGAAGGAAAACTCTGTGTGGCTCATGGTATTTTCGAGTGTCTAAAAATCAGTAAGTCACCGATCTTAGAGGTGCGGTGCATCTGGAATTCCTGGGATGGAGAAGTAGTGCAACATGGAAAAGGGGAGCATAGAAATAAATAGAGGAAAAGATCTTGGATTGTTTCTTTCATTTTCATTTCACTTCTGGAAAGCTGTTTCAGTTTTCCAGGAATCTTCTCCTGTCCCTCTTCCCAAGGATGTGTCATGGAGAACAAGGTCAAGCTTCTGTCACAAGATTTGCCAGCAGGAAATTATGCCACTGGTGAAATTTTCATGATGACTGTTTGTGCTGGCTTAGGGCAAATTTGGGGAGGAAACCTCCAAAAGGGGATCTGTCTAGAAAGCAAGTTCAAGCAGCCCCTCCCCCTACTAGTTCAGGAAAAGACTTCCCTCGAGAAAAGTGAAAAAACCCCAGTTTATTTAACAAGTAAACTATTCACAAGCATGAAAAATGCATAATATTAAATAAAACCTCTGACAGTGCTGAAGAGATGGCAAATTCAGAAAGTCCTTTTTGTGGGTTGTAGTTGGCTCACTCGGTCTCTTCTAAGTCCCTCTGGTGCTGGAATGCAGCGTCCCAGAGCTCAGTGGGCCACAGGTGTGAGCTGCTGGTATTTTTCTGGGTTTTCAGTCCAGAGCAGGTTTAAACAGTTCCAAGAGAAAGGAAAGTCACAGTCCAAGGAACTTCTCTGCCTAAGCTAGCTAAAACCAAATTGCTGGACCTGGGCTCTGCTGGCACCGGGAAATTTCCAAATCTGGGCACTGGTGGTCCCAGCAAACACCAGATTTGGATGGTGCTGGAGCCAGAACCTGGAAATTTCCAAATTTTGGCTTTCTGTGCCAGCAAATCACTGGACTTGGGCTGTGCCAGCACCAGGAAGTTTTCAGATCTGGCACTGGCAGTGCCAGCAAACACCAGATCTGGATGGTGCTGGAGCCAGAACCTGGTAAATGTCCAAATTTTGGCTTTCTGTGCCAGCAAATCACTGGATTTGGTCTGTGCCAGCACCAGGAAGTTTTCAGATCTGGGTGCTGGCACTGTCAGCAAACACCAGATCTGGGTGGTGTCGTTGCCAGCGACAGAAATCTGCCGGATTTTGGCTCTGCTGGCACCGGGAAATTTCCAAATCTGGGCACTGGCGCAGCAAACACAAGATGTGGGCAGTGCCAGAGCCAGTAGCAGAAAGTTGCCGGGTTTTGGATTTCTGTGCCAGTAAATTGCTGCTGCACTTGGGCTGCGTCAGAATAGGGAAATTTCCAGATGTGGGCACTGGCAGTGCCAGCAAACACCAGTGAAACCTTCTGGCCCTCGTCCGGTCCATTGGCCAGTGGTTTCCCTGAGAACCAGCTCTGGCCACTTTACAGACAGAGACTGCTTTCATCTGGTGCTCTGGAAACAGAACTTTAATGAAGGCAAACACAACAAACAGGATGGCGTGCACAGTAGAGAGAGCAAAGCAGAAAAAAGCCTGGGTCCAGGGTCTAGCAGGGATATTTATCCATTTATTTATGGGGAGGGGTTAAGGTGGGATCTGAGGGAAGGATCCAAGAGGAAGGAGGGATTAAGAATATTACAATTTTTGCAGTATAAAGTAACCAATGGTAGCAAAGAGAACTCAGAACTTTCTAGTAACAATCTGCAAACCTGAACAAGAGGATTATGGGCGGGAGCTCCTGCTGACCCCAACTTAAGAGGGTTTTCCCATGGCCTTAAGCCGAGGTCTCCCTCTTCTTTTAACCAACCCCAACACACCAGATCTGGGTGGAGCCTGGTTTTGGCTTTCTTTGCCAGAAAATTGCTGCATTTGGGTTGTGCTGGCACCAGGAAATTGCCAATGTGGGCACTGGCAGTGTCAGCACACACCAGATCTGGGTGGGGAATGTCCAGGCACCAGGAAATTGCCAAATGTGATCTTTCTGTTCCAGTATATTGCTGGAATTGTGCTGTGCAGGCATCTGAAAAATTCCGGATATGGGCACTGGCGGTGTCAGCAAACACGAGATTGGGTTGCTGTAGGTACCAGGTATTTGCCGGGTTTTGGCTTTCTGTGCCAGCAAATTGCTGGACTTGGGCTGTGCTAGAATAGGGAAATAGCAAGATGTGGGAACTGGCAATGCCAGCAAACACCACATTTCCGGAAGGATTGGATCTGGACCCGTTCCCCTCCCTTCCCTTTTCTCCCTCAACAAGGTGCCAGAGTGGCTGGAGAGCAGCCAGGCAGAAAGGGACCTGCAGGGACTGATGGACAGCAGGCTGGACATGAGGCAGCAGTGTGCCCAGGTGGCCAAGAAGGCCAATGGCTCCTGGCCTGGCTCAGGAATGGAGTGGCCAGCAGGGCAGGGCAGGGATTCTTCCCCTGTGCTCAGCACTGCTTGGGCAGCACCTCGAGTGCTGTGTCCAGTTCCTGGCCCCCAGTTTAGGAAGGACATGGAGGGGCTGGAGCATGTCCAAAGAAGGGCAACAAGGCTGGGGAGGGGTCTGGAGCACAAGTCCTGTGAGGAGAGGCTGAGGGAGCTGGGGTTGTTTATCCTGGAGAAGAGGAGGCTCAAGGGAGACAAGGCAGTGTCAGGGCACAGGTTGGACTTGATGATCCCCAAGGACTTTTCCAGCTTTTCTGATTCTGGGATTCTCTGAAACCACCCTTGAAGCAGTTGCAGGATGAGCCCTGGGCCTCCTCTTCAGCAGCTCCAGCAGCCCAGGTCCCTCAGCTTCTCCTGGCAGCCCCAAAGCCCATCCTGTCAGTCCTGCAGAGCCTCTGCAGCTCCTCCTCATTGCCCAGAACAGGGAGCCCCAGAGGCAGACACAGCAGCCCAGATGTGCCCCCCTGGCCTGGGGTGCCTCTGGCAAGGGAGCAGCAGCAGGCACTGCAGGAGCCTGCAGACAATTCCTGCAGCACTTGTAGGATGATCCTGCTGCCCAAGGGACGTTCCCATGGGGCCAAGTCAGGAACTGCAATAGGGAGTGGGGCCAGAGAGGAAAGGGTAAACAGCGATGGGCTGTTTGCAGGGCAGGGAACAGGGCTGGGCAAGAGGAAGATATTTGTTGCAGGAGGAGTAAAGTAATCAAAGACGAAGCCAAGGAAATGCTGAGGGCAGTTTGGGGGTGGCTGCCAGGCAGCCCTGGCTCTGAGCAACAGCGTCTGCAGTGGCACAGGAAACTCCCAGCTGATGGGAACAAACTTTCTGGCTGAGTGCAGAGGCCAGGACAAAGCTGAGTGGTTTCCCTGGTGTCCCCCATGCCTTGCTGGCCCCAGGGGCTGATGGCATTTGTGCTCCCTCAGGTTCATGTCCCCACAGCAACAGCATGGGGGTGCTGGCCCTGCTGTGTGCAATGCAAACAGGGGCTGCTGAGGCAGTGCTGCCGTGTCTGTGCCTGCAAGGATGGGGCACCTGTGTGAGCTGGGGGAGAGGCCAGGGCTGCAGAGGGGGGATGTTGTTGGCAGCTGCATGAGGACGCTCTGGGACGCTGCCCTGGGCTGTGCAGCACACTGGGCATGGATCAGCCCCTGCTCTGCTGCTCCTTCCTGTCTGGCCCAGGGCCCTTGCAGAGCCCCAGCCATGCTGTTTGCCCCCAGCCTGCCCACGGCCAGCCTGGGGCTGCTGACGGGGGTTTCTGTGCTGAGCATTGGCCTGGCCGTGTTCTTGAGAGAGCCTGGGCAAGGAGCCTGGAGCCCCCAGGGCCTGGCCTGAGGCGTCAGCGCTGCCCCAGCAGTGCCCATGGCCTGGCCCTGCTGCAGCCCCGGCACTGCCACCCCCAGGGCTGTGCCCGGCCCCGAGAGCACTCAGGCCCTGCAGCAACACCAGGGCCACCAGGGCAGCGGGGCAGGGCCACGGCAGCAGCACTGGCAACACCAAGTGCTGCTGCTGCTGCTGCTGCTGGGCACAGCTGCTGGGCCAGCACTGATCTGCCCCCAGCTCTGCACACAGACATTGCTGCTGCAGCTCCAGAGAAGGCAACAAAAGGGCATCTCTGCAGAAAACTCTGCTGGGAGATCCTTTAGTTCCTCTAAAGCAATTGAGAGCACAACTCCCCACTGACACAGTCTGTGGCCACAGGGAAGGTGGAGGAAAACAAAATGAGAAATGGCAGAAATATGGACATTTCTTTGTTGGCAATATGAAAATACTAAAACAAAGGAAAAGAACCTCCATAATTAAATCAACAAGAAGGATAAAAGATAACTTTTTTTACAAGTGATTTGCAGAAATTGGCCAGCTGTTTAATGGTTCTGAAAGCATCGAGTCATCAGTGTCCACACTGCAGCCTTGAGCTCCTGGTTCCTCAGGCTGTAGATGAGGGGGTTAAGTGTTGGAGGCACCACTGAGTACAGAACTGACAGGGCAAGATCCATGGATGGGGAGGACATGGACGGGGGCTTCAGGTAGGAAAATGCGGCAGTGCTGATGAACAGGGAGACCACAGCCAGGTGAGGGAGGCAGGTGGAAAAGGCTTTGTGCCGTCCCTGCTCAGAGGGGATCCTCAGCACAGCCCTGAAGATCTGCACATAGGAGAAAACAATGAACACAAAACAACACAATGATAAACTGCTAGTAACCACAAGAAGTCCAAGTTCCATTAGATAGGATTTGGAGCATGAGAGCTTGAGGATCTGTGGAATTTCACAGAAGAACTGGCCCAGGGCATTGCCATGGCACAGGGGCAGGGAAAATGTATTGGCTGTGTGCATGAGAGCATTGAGGAAGCCACTGGCCCAGGCAGCTGCTGCCATGTGGGCACAAGCTCTGCTGCCCAGGAGGGTCCCGTAGTGCAGGGGTTTGCAGATGGACACGTAGCGGTCGTAGCACATCACGGTCAGGAGGGAAAGCTCTGTTGCAAGAAAGAGGAGTAGTAGAAATAGCTGTGCAGCACATCCTGTGTAGGAGATGTTCCTGGTGTCCCAGAGGGAATTGTGCATGGCTTTGGGGACAGTGGTGCAGATGGAGCCCAGGTCGCTGAGGGCCAGGTTGAGCAGGAAGAAGAACATGGGCGTGTGCAGGTGGTGGCCGCAGGCTACGGCGCTGATGATGAGGCCGTTGCCCAGGAGGGCAGCCAGGGAGATGCCCAGCAAGAGGCAGAAGTGCAGGAGCTGCAGCTGCCGCGTGTCTGCCAATGCCAGCAGCAGGAAGTGCCTGATGCAGCTGCTGTTGGACATTTGCTGTGGTGTCTTGGCATGGGGATCTGTAAGAAAAGTAATCTTGGAATAGTTGGGTTTGGAGAGGACTTGAAATATCCCAGCAGAGGCTGGGGGCACTTTCCCCCCACTGCCTGCCCAGGGCTCTGCTGCCTGGAGCTGTCCCTGCCAGCAGCTGCTTCCCTGTGCCCAGGGCTGGGCCCTGCCAGTGCTGCCAGAGCCCAGCCCAGCCCTGGGGGCTCAGCTCTGCCCTGCAGAGCCCTCCCAGCTCTGGCACTGCCCAGGGGCAGCTCTGGCTCTGCAGGCTCTGATGGCAGCGACAGAGCAACCCTGAGGAGACTGAAAAAGCAACTCTGATGCTGCCTATGAGGGGCCCTGTACTGATTTTTGTCACTGCCTTGTTTATTAACATCTAAAAGATTTCTTGTTTTCTCAACTTGACCTGAGAGATGAGGATTCATGTGGAATTTCGCATCCAGGCAACCCAGAGCAGTAGATTAAAAAAGCAGAATTTTCCCTTTCATGCAGCCCCTGCCTTGCTGTGCTCCCTGTATAATCTACTTGGAAATATTTCGCAGTTAAATGCCATGCTGGGAGCAGTCCTGAACAATGCAGCATCCTCCCCACACAAGGAGAACACTCCCAAGCCTCACCAGCTGTCTCCTGCCACCCAGATCTTGTCCCCCAGTGCTGGGAGCAGCTGCCAGGGCTGGCTGAGAGCTGTCCCTGGCAGGCAGCAGAGTCCCTGCCCCAGCACAGTGCCCTGGGCTGCAGGACCCTGCTCTGCAGGACAGCCCTGGGCACCCCTGGCTGCTCTGCACAAGAGACAAGCAGAGAATGTACTCACAGGCTCTGCAGGCATTGGCATGTTCCAGCTTGAGGAGATGGCTCCAGGAGCTGCAGCTGCATTGTCCTGCAGCCAGAGGTTCCTGTGCCAAGGGCTGGCAGTGATTGTGCCCCAGGCACTTCTCAGCCCCTTCCCAGCCCTGACTGATTGAAGCTCTCTGTGCCTCTGGGCTGTGCCCGCGCTGGCTGCAGGCAGTGCCCCAGCCCTGCTGGGCTGGCACAAGAGCTGCTCATCCAGAGAAATGTGCTTTTGAAGCTCTTCTTGGTGAGCAGGAGCTGCCTCTGGGCCAGGAGCCCAGCCCAGCTCAGCAGCACAGACACAGCACAAGGACTTTATCAGCCTCTGGGGCTTTGTGCTCAGGCCCTGAACATCAGTCCCTGAGAGGGAGATGAAGAAACCTCTCCAGAACTCCAAGGCAGAATCCAACTCCAAAGTTTCTTGCACTTTTAATGGGTCCCAGAGAGGGACACGACTGAGCAAGTGTCCCCAGGCCCCAGGCAGAGCAGAGAACTGCAGGCAGTGATGACAGGTGGGGACAAAGAGAAGCCAAGTCTTGGTGGCCTGGGGCACAGCAGGGTCTGTGCCAGCAAGGGCTGGGAGGAGACACCTTGTCCTGAGGCCCTGGGGCCTCCTGGCACAGCCCCAGCCAGGCTGGGCACTGTCAGCCCCTTGTGCTGCCCTCAGCATCCCCCCCTAGCCCACATCCCAGTGGCCTCAAGGATCTGCTGCAAGGAGTCCCTGGGGAGCCTTGCTCAGCAATGGCCCTGGGGGCTCCTGAATGCTCCCTGCAGGGACTGCAGGTTTTTCAAAGGACTTTGGCTTTGGCTTTTGCCTTGGAGTCTCTGAGAGGTCTCTGCAATCATGGCCTCCAATTATCTGCTGTAATTAGTCCCTGGAGAGGCTTTGTCAGTAACAACACTCAGTGGGGCTCATTAATGCTTCAGGGTACTTCAGTTATTTAAAGGTACTTGGTGTTTCCCTTTTGATACAGACTCTGTGAGAAGGATTGGGCAGTTGCAGCCCCCAATTATCTACTGTAATTAGTCCCTTGAGAGCCTTTATCAGTAATGACACTCATGGGCTCATTAATGCTTCAAGGTACTTCAGTTATTTTAAGGTATTTGGTGTTGCCCTTTTGATACAGACTCTGTGAGAGGTTTGTGCAATCATGGTCTCAATTATCTGCTTTAATGAGTCCCTTGAGGGCTTTGTACTGACACTGAGTGGGGCTCATTAATACTTTCAGATACTCAAGGTTTTTAAGGTATTTTGGATGTTCCTTTCCACTCTGAATCTCTGAGAGGTGTTTTTTCCAATTCTGGCCTCCAGTTCTCCCCTCCCAGGAGTCCATGAGGAGCCTGTGTTGGGGATGGACCTCAGTGGGACCCATTCATGCTTTGAGATACTCTGAGTTTTTCCTCTGACTTTGACTCCTGGAAAAGTTTCTGCAATCTCAGGCCCTGAGCTTCCAGGACTCAGCTCCAAATGCACCATGAGGCTCATTAGGGTCAAGCAAGTCCTGACACACCATGGCTCTGCCTTGATTTCCCTCGGCTCTGGAGCGTTTATTAGGCAGATTTCCTTTTACAGTTGTGAAGAAATATTTCAATGACCTTCTAAGAAATAAGTAATCCTATTTTAAAGAGTGTATTTTATTACTGTTCTCTTCAGAGAAGAGCTGATTGCAGCTTTCTGTGATTTATATTGATGTAGGGCCGCTCCTAAGGAGGTCTCACCAGGTCAGAGAAGTTTTACCTTGAGAGTTGACCCAGTGTGGACAACCTTGCCCCACATTCCCCAACCTCATGTGAGAAACCATTTTCACTTTCAAAAATTTAAAATATCAAGATCTTATCAAAACACAACACAAGACTGAATAAAGAAAATAACACAGTGCGAGAAGCAAAGGATTCAGTCAGGATGTGCTCATATACAAAATGGATGTTCTGTCTTTTATACCTCTGGCCCCTCCCAAAGTCTTGTCAATCGACTCCTTCTTCACTGTCCAGTGGTGGAGATCACTGTCTCACACCTTGATTGGAGGTCAGGTGTCACAGACATCTTTTCATGAAAAATCCTTTCTTTAGGATGTTTCCTCCTGAGAAGCTGAGAGGCCTCAGGAACAAAATGTAAACAATGGTTATCTGCTGCTGTGGAATGCAACAGGTGGATCTGTGATTGGTCTCATAGAGTTGTTTCTAATTAATGGCCAGTCACGGTCAGCGGGCTTGGACTCTCTGTCAGAGACAGAAGCTTTTGTTATCATTCCATTCTATTCTTAGCTTAACCAGCCTTCTGATGAAAACTTTTCTTCTATTCTTTTAGTATAGTTTTAATATAATATATATCATAAAATAATAAATAAACCTTCTGAAACATGGAGTCAACATTCTCATCTCTTCCCTCATCCAAGAACCCTTGTGAACATCACCACAGTCAGGTGCTGCCATAGGAACAAGCCAACCCTCCCAAATGCCCCAACTACTGAGGCCATCCTGTGATAACAATGCTAGGGGGAGGGGAAGGATAACTGTACAACTACAAAACTTCTCATAACATATATTTAATATTCACCCCATAATTGTGAGACTCAACCATAGGATTACTCATCTATAACAAACCCCCTTTTTCTTTTTCTATAAGTAATTTTGCTCAAACAGTTAAGTAAGAAATTTTTTCTCTCTCTTGAATGAGTCATACCAGCATCTGTTGATGTGGGCAAGGACAGTGGGAACAGGAGAAAAAAATCTCAGGTTTTCCTTAGACACACTCATTAGGAATGGACAAAAGGGCATCCCAGAGGTCCAGTGTGGCTTTGACTCCCATCTACCGTGCCTGTGTGGCTGCTACCCATAGTTGGTGCATCTTAGGGGTGAGCACAGAGGCCAACTCGGTCCTGCCCTCCAGTCCCTGTTGAATTAAAAGACAACTGAGGAATTACAGAGGTCTGGTCTGGCCTTTTGTCCCTACCTTACCATGCCTACAGGGTTGCTACCCACAGCAGGGCTATGGAGCCTTCTTGGTAGTGAACAAAGGAGCCAACCTGGCCTTGCCCTCCTTCCTTTGTCTTATTTTCTTAAAGAAGCTGTCCCATTGCCTTTTACAGTCCCTTGTGTGTTTCCCCTCAAGAGATGCTGGTAATTCTCACCCATGAAAACAGCAAGACAGTTCCCGAGCTGGCTGGTGGAAGCTTGACTCTACTTTTTGGGCGTCTTGGTGTTTTCCTGGTTGTCTTTCAGTCTCTGCTTGAGAGTCAATCTTGTTTCACCCAGCCTGGATGTTACAGTCCACTCTTTGGGTTCTTCTCCTGGGCCTTTGACTCTGTTGCCATGAGTCCATCCCCGCTCTGCAGCTCGCACGGCCGATTCGGTGGTGAGCAGTGCCTGAAAGGGACCTTCCCACTGAGGAGTTAGAGGCTGATCTCTCCATGGCTTAATCATCACCCAATCCCCGGGATTAATATTATGGATTCTGAAATCCAGGGTGGTAGTTTGAGGAATTGCCCCTTTATGTCTTAGCCCTTCTAAGGTTTGTGCGATAGACATCACTTATTCCTTGGCATTGGCTTCCCCTTCCTCATAGGTGGCAGCCTTCTGGGGTGAGGTCAGGAAGGGAAACCCAAACATCATTTCATAGGTGACACCCCCAGATCTGACTGGGGTTGGGTTCTCATTCTTAATAAGGCCAAAGGGAGATATTTTATCCATGACATTTGGGTTTCAATCATTAGCTTCACTAGAGCTCCTATAAGAGTTTGATTCATTCTCTCAACCTGACCAGAACTCTGTGGATGCCATGGAGTGTGTAATTCCCATTTTACTCCCAGGGACTGAACAACTTTCTGCAATATCTTTGATGTGAAATGACTTCCCCAGTCTAAATCAATCCTGTTTACCATCCCATATTGGGGAATGATTGATTCTAGAAGTGTTTTACTCACAACACTGCCATTGGCTTTCACAGTGGGTACCACCTCTACCCAATGAGTCAAGTGATCTACTATCACTGGCAAAAACTTCCACCATTGTACCTGGGGAAGATCAGTAAAGTCTACTGGGATGTTTTGGAAGGTTCATAAGGCCAGTTCTTGCCCTCCCCTGGGTGTTTTCCTCATGATTTTCTTATTCACTTGTTGACATATCACACACTGTTCAGTTACTTGCTTAGCGATTCTGAAAATTCCTGTGCATCCCCAATTCCTTAGAAATTGATCACTTAGCGCTTGTGTACCCCAATGTGTTGTTCCATGTATGCCTTCTAGCATTTTCTTGGCAAGGGGTTTATTATTATTTCCTTCCATCTGCTCATTTCCCTTTGTTATCTTTCTTGGCTCCTATTTTAAGGAGTTCTTCCTCTTCTGTCCCACTGAATACAGGGACTTTTTGCATTTTTCTCATGGGGGTTAATACTATTATTAGTTTTTCTGTCCCTGATTCAGTTGCATTTTTAGCTTCTAAATTGTCTAAATTGTTCCCTTGGTCCCCTTTTTGATGTCCTTCAACATATACCACCACTACTTCCTCTGGTAATTGTAAGGTTTCTAACTCTTCTAATACAATTTTTTCATGAATCAGTCCCTTTCCCTTTGAAGTGAATAGTCCCCTGTCCTCCCAATTTTTCCAAAGGTATGCACCACTCCAAAAGCGTATTTTTGGTCTGTATATATTTTTTCCCCTTTTCCACACTAATATTTCCAGAGCTCGTTTTAGGGCCCACAACTCACACCTTGGGCTGCCCAGTTGGAAGGTAACTTTCCCTTTTCTATGGCCACCATCCCTTCATGCACTGTAGTGTACCCTGATACCCTGTGCCCCTTTATTACCCGTGAAGATCCATCGATGTATAATCGTTTTCCACCTTGGAGGGGTTGATCTGTTAGGTCCTCTCTTCCTTTAGTTTGATAGTTTATAACCTCTAGGCAATTATGTATTAGTTCCTCACTTGGTTCTCCATACAAAAACTAGGCAGGGTTGAGTTGGTTACTCATGATCAGCTCTAAACCATTATCGATTAAGATGGCTTCTTACTTTAGCACTCGGGAATCAATGAGCCATTCCTCAGCATTTTGGCTCAGGATACTCCTTACTGAGTTTGGGATATATATCTTCAATTTTCCCCCAAAGGGTAATTTTTTGCTTTCTGCTATGAGTAGTGCAGTCACTGCCACAGCCTCAATGCAGGTTGGCCACCCCGGGCTGACAGGGTCTAGCAGTTTTGATAAATAGGCCACTGGTTTCCTGGATCCTCCCCAGTCCTGGGCTAACACTCCATGTGCTACCCCTCTTTCTAGATCCACAAACAGACAGAAGGGTTTGTCTAAGGCAGGAAGACTCTGTGCCAATGCACTGACTAATTTTTGCTTTAAAGCTTCAAACTTTTGTTCATTGTCTTTTTCCCACCTAAGCTCTTCTTCTGCTAACTTTTCATACAAGAACTGGATGGCCTGTGTGTATCCTTCAATCCATAGCCTGCAATATCCCAACAGGCCTAAAAACCTTCTGACTTCCCTCTTAGTTTTTGGCAGTGGGAATGAAACAATCCCCGTAATTCTCTCAGGGTTCAGTCTCCAGCTCCCTTGACAAATCACATGTCCTTGATATTTTACTTCTCTCTCTACAAATTTGAGTTTCCCTTTTGATACCTGAAGTCCTTGGTCCCCCAGAAAATTTAACAACACTATGGTAGATTCCCAAACTTCTTTTTCTTCCTGTCCTGAGAAAAGGAAATAATTTACATATTGGATGAGCTTCATCTCAGGTTTGATGGAGAAGAGTTGTGTTACTTCTCCTAGGGCTTGACCGAAGAGGTTTGGGGATTCGGAAAACCCTTGGGGTAACCCAGTCCACTGAAGCTGTTGCTTCCTCCCGGAATCAGGGTCCTCCCATTCCAAAGTAAATATATCCCTACTTTCCCCTGCCAGTGGACATGCCCAAAAAGCATCTTTTAGGTGTATGACGATAAAGCAGTGGTGTGCTGGGGGGACATTACTCAGTCGTGTAGAGGGGTTAAGCACTACTGGGTAGGGATTCACTGCTCTTTTGTTCACTTCTCTCAAATCTTGGACAAGCCTGTAAGTCCCATCTGACTTCTTTACTGGTAATATGGGTGTATTATGGGGGGACATACATGGTTCTAAGGTCCTGTCCTCAAGTAGGTCCTGGATCACCAGCTGCAGTTCTCATCTCCCCTCCAGGGAGATGGATATTGTCATACCTGGACTGGAGAGCTGTCATCAATTAATTTTATTACTATAGGTTTCATGTTCAATTTGCCTCAATTTTTTGGTTTTGCCCACACCATCTCATGAATGTTGCCCTCATCCTCTTCCCCGAATTCGAGAAGTTTAACCACCACTTTTCCTTCCTCTGGGAGTACTCGAATGCTTAACTGCACTTGTAAATCTCAGTCTAATAGATTGCATCCTGCTTCTTGAACTAATAGAACATCTCCAATTCCTACGTTATTTGCCCCTTCAAACTTTACTTCCTTTATAACTGAGACCTTGAACCCCTCCCCTTTTGCACCTACTACCTGCATGGTATCTTGACCCTTTTTGCACCCCTTTGGGATTCTACAAACACAAGTTCTTTCAGACCCCTTGTCTACTAAGAATTCAAATTCTTCCTCCTGGGGATCTATTTTTAAAGTTATCAAGGGCCCCTGGTGGTATTCTGTCCCCAGGAGGTAGAGCCCTTGACACTGCTGATCTACTTCTTTTTGCTGAGTCTCATAGACCCTCAGATCCTTTTCCTTCTGGGGGCAATTCCTTCTAATATTCCCACTCTCTTTACAGTAAAAGCAGACTGGTCCTAAGTTCCCCTGTTTCCCAAACTCTCCTTTTTCTGCCCAGTCCCAAGGAGATGCATCTCCCCTCTATCTTCCCGTACTTGGAATCCCTCTCCCTTACCTGGGTTGTTCTTTGCATGCTGGTTCCCTTCCCTAATGGCAGTTGCCATTACCTTGGCTTTTGTCTTGGCCTTCTCTTCATCCCTTTTTACATGCACATTCTGTGCTTCCCTTAAGAGATCTTCCAACCTCTTTTCTAGCCAACCATCTAACTTTTCTAATTTTCTCCGTATATCTGGCCAGGCATGAATGACAAAATTTATCTGTGCAGTAAGATCAGTCCAGTCACTGTGTCAGGGTCAACTCCTGAATATTGCCTTATATTTTTCCTCAGCTTTTCTAACCACTCTGTTGGGGTTTCTTCCCTCTTTTGCTGCTCATTGAAAGCCTTACAGGCATTTTGGTTACATGGAGCTGCTTCTTTGATCCTCTTATAATCAATGTTCTATATTCCTCCATGTCTTGCCTCCCCCCAGTGCTGCTGTGGTCGCTGGCGGGGCGCACTATGGGCATTTTCAGATCCCCAGGAGGTCCTTGCACAGGCTTCCTTTCCCATATCCATATCTCAGCTGCTTGGATCATCTGTCTTTCTTCTGGTGTGAACAACATAATCATTAATGATTGCATCTCTTCCCACATATCAGTATTGGGCCCCAGAAATTGATCTAACTGTTCCACTAATCCAGTGAGGTCCTCTAGTAATTCTTTAAATTATTTCTTGAACTTTCAATTATTTCTTTCAATTCTTTCTTGAGCATTCTCATGTCAGAAGAACTGAGAGGTACAGTTACAAATCCAATTCATTCCTGTATCCCCCCAGGGGTTCCTCCCTCAGGGGGTACAGTCCCAGTGCTTGGCTCCCATCCTCTGATCTGCTTTCCTCTCTTTGTGCTACCCTGCTCCTGGTGTTCTGGCTAGGCCCATCAGGGGGTAGGGGAGGTGCAGTTGGGACTGCTGGAAGTGGGAGGGGAAACAGGTCTAACGGGTCCCACTCTGTATGTTCTGCTACCTTAAACATGCTCACCTTCGAGGGGGAGGTTTCCCCTTCCCAGCAAGCAGCACAGTCACTCTCCTCCTGATTGAATGGTTCCTTAGCTCTTACATACATGTTTAATGCTCGGCATATCCATCCTTTGTCTGATCCATATCTTAGTAGACATGATCTCTCCTGATTTCCCTTCTGGTCCATTCCAATACGCAGTACTGAACCATTTTGCTCTCGTCCTTATCTTTGGTGTTGGGGTCATATTTCCACCGGGCTAGCTTCCTTCCTAGTGGGCTGTCTGGAGGGATGCCCCTTGGTTCCTCTTCAATCTCTGTGTCTTCCTTTGGGGATTCGCTACTCACCCATGATCCCATCATGACCAGCCGATCACAGGTCTGCCCCCGACAGAGCCTGCCTTTCCAAGCACAGGCCCTCCCAACTGAGCCCAGCTCCCTAAGAAGGGAAAGGGAAAGGGGAAAAAAAAGGAAACCTGGAAAGGAGGAAGGAGAAGGAAAGGGAAGAGAGAGAGGAAAAAGGGGAGAGAGGAAGAAAAGGGGAAGAGAGAGAAAAAACTAGAAAAAAGCTTTACCTCTCCTCCGAAAAAAACTCTGTGGTCCAGGGGCTTCCGTCCCCAGCCCAGCCTGGCTCGGCAGCTCCGCCCCGACTCGCCATGGCATGTGAAGTGTTACGCCTACTACAGGGTAACCCCACCTCAGCAAACCTCTCGGCGGTTGTCCCATTTCCAGCCCGATCTCAGCTGGCTCTGGGAACCCTGGAGCTGCTTTTGCCCAAGAGCCATCCCCACCGAGCTCGGCCACTGCCAGTGCCACCAGTGCCCGGCCGCTGGCGCTTCCCCCAAAACTGCCGCCGGCTATCGCTGCTCAGCCAGCCTGGGATACCACAGCCCTGGCCGTGCCTCCCCCGACACCGCCGCTGGCTCGGTGCTGCAAAACCCTACACAAACCCATCTCACGTGTCCCACTGGCCACGGGGGAAAATCCCCGCTTTCCTCTCCACCACGTGTGCTGCCATTCCCTACCAGAATAGCCCAGCGCTGGCTGTGCCTCCCCGAGACCACCACTGGCTCGGTGCCACAAAACCCTTCTCAAACTTCTCTGTCCTACGTGTCCCGCCGTCCACAGAGGAAAAACACCTCTGCTTTCCTCTTTATAATGATTCCTGCCATTTCCTCCAACTGCCCAGCATCCTAAAATTCCAACGGACCAGGACGGGTCTGGTATGGAGTACTGGCTGGAGTTTGCTTTCCTATACCGGAATTACAGAGTAATTATCTGGCTAAAAAATAGTGCTCACCCCTTTTCTCTTTTCTTCATCCAGCCTCCTGCTGTCTCTGAGCTTCAGCCTGCAACCACCGGTGGCCCCAGGAGTATCTGAAGACTCTACCAAATTTGTGGCATGGGTGCACTTCTTTTTGCAAACTCCTAGCACCAGCAGGGAGAGCCCCCAAAAATTGTGAGAAATTTTTGTCTATCCCAGGAGAGCCCCCAAAAATTGTGAGAAATAGCTACTCACTTTCCATAGTTTAGGAAGGTTGATTAAACCTTATCAAAAATACAACAGAACACTGAATAAAGAAAAAAGGTTACGGCGCTGGGAGCAAAAGATTTTCGCTGCCATGTGCTCAGCCCCCTCACAATGGAGGTTTTACCCTTTTTAACCCTTTAACCCCTCCCAAAGTTGTGTCCATCAACCTCTTCTTTGCTGCCCAGTGGTGGAGATCTCTTCCTCAAATCCTGATTAGAGGTCAGATGTCACCATAGTGACAAGCCAGCCCTCCCAGATGTCCCAACTCCCATTGTCCCTTGATAACCACGTGAGGGGGTACAACTATAACTCTATAAAACTTTTCTTATATATACATTATATATAATATAATATAATATAATATAATATAATATAATATAATATAATATAATATAATATAATATAATATAATATTAAATTATATTATATTATATTATATATACATATACACATTATATTAGTCCATTAATTGTGAGAGACAATCATCATATTACTCATCTATCACAGACACAAAGGAAGTTCTAATATAAACATTAATCCAAACTTGGCTGAAGGCAGAATTAGACCAGCTCCTGAAGGACAGACCAGCTTTGAACTCCTTGCAGCTAAAAGCACCAAGCGGGTGGCTGGGAGGTGTGTGAGTGACCCAAGAGTGAGGGAAGGGAAATGCAGAGATCCCTGGAAGTGTTTCTGTGCAAACAGGCTGTGGGAAGGGCACTTGCAGACCTGCTCTGGGCCAGCTGTGAGGGTGGATCATCATCCCAACCTGCACTGGGCCATTGCAAGGGGCTGTTGCCGTGGACACTGCAGGGACCCCACTTCTGGCTTTGGCTGCCATGGAAACCCCCATCAGTTCAGGTTTCCTTGGAAACCAGCCCAAGCAGCCATTTCTGCAGCCAGGTTCCATGGCCCCTTGCCTGCAGAGCTGTTGCTGCCCTCGGCTGCCATGGC
Organism: Agelaius phoeniceus; assembly: GCF_051311805.1. Taxonomy (NCBI): domain Eukaryota; kingdom Metazoa; phylum Chordata; class Aves; order Passeriformes; family Icteridae; genus Agelaius; species Agelaius phoeniceus. The sequence goes on from NW_027509866.1 coordinate 1,436,189, forward strand.
AACCCTGAGGACAAAGCGGTGCCAGGGCTGTTCCAGGTACAATTGCAGTGACACTCGTTGGTGCCACCAGGTGCCATGGCAACGGCCACAGGGACCCGTTCCTTGGTTTGGTGCCATGGCAACCAATGCCCGGAGCCGGACCTTGCTCAGGGCTGGTGTCAGTGCCCAGAGCCAGAGGGGATCCCTTGCTGGGGCTGTGCCATGGCCACCTGCCCTGTGCCACGCTGGCCGCTCGGGCACCAGGAACCAGCAGCCAAGGGCACTGCCAGGGCCAAAGGCCAGGTCAGCCAGACAGAAAGGGGCAGCGCTGGGCACTGTTTCCATGGCAACCGGCACTGGGGGGGACACCTGGGTCACCTGGCCTGGCAGTTGCCATGGAAAGCCCTGGCAGGCACTGGGGGCACAGCCCCTGGCACTGAGACACTGCTGGGCCGGGTGCTGGGCACAGCGCTGAGCACGCAGAGATGGTTTTGTTCTTGCTGAGCTGCAGCACAGCCAAGGCCTGTCCTGCCCCTCGTCCAGCCACGCTGGGGAGGGGCTGGGGCTGCGGGGGAGCTTGGCAGGGGACACAGCCAGGACAGGTGACCCCAACTGACCCCGGGCACACCCCAGACCAGAGCACATCATGCTCAGGGTATGAAGGGGGGGAACAAGGAGGAAGGGGGGAATTTTGGAGGGAGGGTTTCTGCCTTGCCAGGTAACACTTAGGCAAGAGGGGGCCCTGTTTCTCCAGTGGGCAGGGTCACTACCAAAGACACAGACACCAACTGAAGGAATTGTGTCATTTATATCATGCACAGCTGCAAAGAATTACAAAAGGATAAGCTCAGCAAAGCACATCATCATTAGCAAAGAATTACAAAAGAAGCTCAGCAATCCATCAGAACTCATCATTACATTTTGATGACTAACCCCTTGGTCAAACACTAGAGGTGTTTGTGGCAGACAAAGATTCTGGCTGACTATCAAGATACACCTTACAGACACCAGTAGTACTTTGGTGAGACCATTCTTCATTCATTTTTCTCAAACTCATTTGAGTTAGGAACAAGAATTCTGCTGTCCATGGAGCTGGCACCATGTTAATTCCAGAATAACGCCCCCAGGCCCTTTGCTGTTCAGCTTTACCATGCTGTCTGTGGCTAACAAGGCCTGGGGGGCCCTTTCCCCTCTGGCTGGAAGGGGCCGGGTCCCAGTCCCTGAGGGGCACCCGGGCTCCTGGATGCAATTCCTGTGCAAGTCCCTCAGTGTCACAGCAGCCTTCACATGGAGCCCCGTGGATCAGAGCATTTCCCAAAGGGGCCCTTGGGGCAAACAGGGAGATTTGGTCTGGCAGCATGTGTAAAACAATATCCTGTCAGATCTACTTGTTCTCACACAGAACACTTGGCTGCCCGGTCACATTCCCATTGTTCCTGCCCAGGTTTCAGGACTCAGAGTTGTCTTTCCCAGGAGCTGCTCCTTCAGCTGCCTCGGGAGGGCCATTTGGCCTCCAGACCCACACTCGGGCTCCATTATTAGGGCTGCTGCATCCAAACCCTTTATCTCCACAAACGGTGGTGATTGCAGGTGGATCTCCTGTTTTCACAATCCTTCTTAAAATTGCAATATTGATAATTGTGCTACCCTGTCATGGGGTTGACTAATCCAATCCTGGTCACTATTGTTTAACACAATTCCTTTAATTTCTCCTTGATATCTGCAACAATAATTCCTCCTGCCATGACATGAACACTTAGCAAGGCCAAGCTCCAAGGGAGCAGTTACCAAAGCAAAGTGTCCTGGAGGAATCTGAATTCCTGTTTCAGTATTGATAGCTCTCATTTGCTTTGAATTTATCCAAACTAATTCCAGTGCATGAAGGCCCAGCCCTGCAGCCTCTGGGCTGGCCCTGCCAGGGGCCATCACAGCCAGAACAATTTCCCAGGCAGCCCAAGTCTCACTGCCCATGGTTGGATTTGCAAATTGGGGGCAGCCATGCACAGCCAGGGGGTTTCCATTTCCCCATGGGCCATTGTTAAGGGCATGGAGCACATCTGGGAGATGGGTTCTCCATGGGCAAAGGTTCCCATCTCCTCATTTTTTCAACTGCTTTTTAAACAACCCCTTCACCCATGCAACCAATCCTGCAGCTTGTGCATAGTCTGGTACATGAAAAACCCTGCAGGCTTCATCACTGAATTTTTCACAGGAACAAACAAAGCACTCTGCATCACAGTATCAGCAAACCCTGGGAAAACAGCCAATTTCCTCCCTTCCTCCTTTTTTCATTGTATACAATCTCACATAGTTGACCACTGACAGTAGGGCCCTGGCCAATCCTGTTCTGTAGGGTATTTAGAGTTACATCCCTGAGCAGCCAAAGCTACCAAATTACTATTGTCAGCACTATTTCACATTATTATTATTTCATATGTAGATATACATATTGATATACATATAGACAGATAGATACAGACATATATATAATATATATATATATAAATATACAAATACATATATATTAAGGTCTAATTATACAATAAATACATATAGTTATATATTATATTGATATTTCACTGGAACAAATGCAGCTGAGCTCAAGATTAAAACCTTCTTCTCTTGCTCCATGTGGGAGCATTCCAACAATAATTGTTCCTTCTGAAGCTGCTGTTTCCAATGGACTCTTAACACATTCATCTTTGTCTGCCCAAACCTACAAGTTCTTTTCCTTTTCCATGTGCAATTTTTGGATGCATTTGAAGCCATCCAGGGGTGCAGCCTCTTTTACCCGACTGCCCCACTGCTCCAATGGGGCTCTGACCTCAGCCCACTCCAGAGCCAGGGAACTCCAGGGAAGGGCTTCCCCTCTGGGAATTTCTGATGGCACTGATTCCTCACATTGACACTGAACAAGTGACATTTTGTTGGGATCTGGCCAGACTGGGCCAGTTTTGTTTTGCCAGTGGGCAGGGTCAGCACCAAAGACACAGACACCAACTGAAGGAATCAGTGTCATTTCCTGCAGCTCAAAGCGGCAAAGAATCACAACAGGAGCAGCTCAGCAATGCACCCAACATCCCCACCAAAGACTGCCTGCAGTGATCTCGAAAGATCCAGCCCCAGTTACCCTCAGCCTTTACCATGCCCCAGACCCACACAGCAGCTGGGGAAGCTGTCACAGCCAAGGGCTGCAGAGCCACTCCTGGGCACTGGCAATTCCTGCAGGTGCCTCCAGCCACAGGTGAGGCTCCAACCCCGCTGGGAGAGGGCCCAGCTCTGACAGTGCTGAATGGACAAACTGACAGCACTGCTAGTGTGGCAACATCTGGTTTCATCCTCCTCTTGGCTCCCTCCCAAAGCCTGGCCAGGGCCCCAGGAGGGACCAAGGGAGGTGACTTTGACCATTCAGACCCAAACAAGGCCAGATGTCAGATTTCATGGCCTTGTCTGGCTCTAAATACACAAAGGTCAATACATGTTTCACTAATGAGTGGCTACATCTATCACAGTGCCAATGACCATGCCTATTTCATCAGGGAGCAGATACAAAGATAACCTTTGGTTGGAAGGTTCATCCAGAGGCCACCTTGGGCTCAGGGCCTGCTGTTCAGGCCTCACTCAGGGCTGGTGTCCAGGCCTTGGCACTTCAGGGACGTGGTTTAGTGCTGGGCTTGGCACTGCTGGGTGAGCGGCTGCACTGGGTGAGCTCAGAGGGCTTTTCCAAGAGAAAGGATTCTGTGATTCCATGATTCTATCCACTGCATTCAGCTGGTTCCATGTTAGTAGCATTCATTTGCTCAGAAAGTCTCCTCTTGCCCAGCTCCTGTGGCCTGAGGCTTCAGCTCCTTCAGCTCCTGGTGCTGAGCTGCTCATGCTGAACGAGACGACTCAGAGAGAAGAGCACAGTCCATGCAATTCCTTCTGGGACACGGAGAGGGGAGGCTGTGCAAACAGGAGCATTGTTTGCTGTGGCCTCCTCTCTGCCCTTCACGCCTTTCAGCGCTCTGAACCAGCCAAGAGCTTTCTCCAAGAGTGCAATGGAGCAGCTGTTCCTGCTCCTGGCTCTGGCTCTCTCCAGTCTCTGCCCTTGCCTGCTTCTGTCCCTCGTGCTGTGCCCTCTGTTCCCCCAGGGCTGGCTGGCTGCTGCCCAGGACTGTGGCACTGGCACAGATCCAGTGCTCCAGAGCCTCCTTTCTGTGCCCTTGCAGCTGCCTGGGCACAGCAGCCTTTTCCATCTGCAAGCTCCCCATGGACAGGGAGTGCCCAGCTCCGTTCCTTGCACAGCCTCCAGGAGCCCAGGGCTGCCATCTCAAGTCCCTGCTGGCACTGGGGGCTCCCAGGTGCCTCAGGCTGCTGTGACACCGCTGCACACGGGAGGGAACAGGGGCAGGGGCTGTGCTGAAAGTCAGCTCCATCTGCTGCTGCTGCTGCTGCTGCTGCTGCTGCTGCTGCTGTGGGGTCATTTGTGCAGCCCTGGCCCAGAGTCAGGGATCAGATCCTGCCAGTCTCTTCCAGCCCTGGCTGCTCAGAGTTTGGGCCTTGGAGCCTCAGGTGGCCAAAGGCAGCTGCTCCTGGTCCCTCTGTGTGCCCGTGTTCAGCAGTGCTGCTCCATCAGTCTGTGCCCAGCAACGGGGAAAAGCCTCAGCCCTGCAGGGCCAGGAGCTGCCGGGCTCTGCCTGAGCAGCTCAGCCAGCAGGGAGGGAGCTGCTCCACACGGGAACCAGGAGCAAAGGACATTCCTTTGATAGGACATGTTTTCGATTTAAAAGAAAAAAAAGGAAAAAGGGAAAAAAATAGGTAAATTGTAAAAGATAAGAATAAAATCCAAGTGTTAGTGAAAAAACATAACATAATGTTAGTGAAAAAACAAAACATAAATGCAAAGTTACATTCTTTGCATTAAGAGGTAAATGATCTTTTGAAAAAGAGAACTCAGTTATTTACATTGTAAATGTGCTGATGCCATGGATGCATCTTACTGACCTCAGCAGCCTTTTAAAAGATTTTGGGCTTTGTTTCCAACATTGGTATTTGAAACTGTGGTTGAAGCAAGAGGAAATTGCTTTGTGCCCTTCCAGCTCTAAGCAGGACTGGGAATGGAAACTCTGTCAAAGCCCAAATCCTTTAGAAGATGCCCTTCCTTCTCAGCCTGGAAATGAGCTGCACATTCCCTTTGAAACTGTCAGGGATTTCTTAGAGACACAAAGACCCACTTAGGGCTTTTTGCTCTGGTTTGGCAGTGCAGAAGGGCAATTCTCCATCCACCAGCTCCAGACGGCACTGCCTCAGGAGCACGGCCCACTCGCCAGCTTTGGCCCACTCGTGGCACTGCTAGAGGAGGAAGAAAGTGCAACTGCACAATTCCAGCCAATCAAGAAGAAAGAATGGGACAGACAAAACAGCCTATGCAGATGCAGGCGTTCAGCTGGGACTGTGGAGAGTTTGGGTCCTTGCCAATTGGATGTGTGTCCCCAGCTGCAATCTCTGGGCCTGCAGCAGAGTCTCACTCAGCTGCCAAAGCAGAAAGCTCAGGCGCTGTGCTCGCAACGGGCTCGTCTGATGCAGAGCTGTCAGAGCAATGTGAGGGCAGAGCCAGCCCAGCTGGGCCCAGGGCTGAGCCCAGCAGAGCCCTGGCAGAGCCCAGAGCAGCCTCAGCAGCCGCAGAGCCCGGCTGCAAGGAGAGAAAGCAGAAACCGCCCGTCAGCTGAGGGCTCCTGTGCCCTTGTGCCAAGGCCTGCGGTGCCCAGGCCGTGCTGGCTGTGCCCAGAGCTGTGCCCAGAGCTGCCCATCCCTGCTGCCTTTGGCAGCAGAGCAGGAGGGCAGGACATGTGCCCAGCCTGCAGCCAGACACGGCACATCCAGCCCTCAGCAGCTGCCCAGAGCAGGATGCTCCTGTGCTCGCTGCCATCTCCCAAAAGCTCTGATCCCACCCTGCCAAGCACACAGGGACCCACCTCACGCCAGCCACGGCTGCAAGAAAAGCTGCTCCCAAACCATGGCCTCAGCCTTCTCCAAGGCCACCGCCCATCCACGCCAGAGCTGCTCCCAAGCACTTCCCCATCCACACTGGACCACCTAGAACGCTTCCTCTGGAAAAACAAACAACACATTCTTGAAAAGAGATTAGATGCAAAAGGGGAAAACAAGAAAAACAGTAAAAACTCTTATCTCTGTCAGGGCCTTGAGGGAGGCCCAACTCCTACATGGTAGGGAAAAACCCAGCCATGGCTGAGGGAAGCCCACACTTTCTCTCTTCCCCCCTGCACTGCCCCCCAAAATCACCGTGATCCCAAAGCAAACAAGGGCAGTGGAGCAGCCCAAGCCCTTCCTTGCCTGCAGAGCAAAGCAGCCCCTGCACAGGTTCTGGAGTCCCACCTCTGCTCCCACCATGGGGCTTTGTTTGTGTCGGGCTGGCTGCCCCAGCCCCAGCCCCAGCCCCAGCCCGGGGCACGGTGGGTGCTGGGGGCTGTTGGCAGGGCCAGGAGCCCACTCCCATTTCATACCCAGCCCAGCCCATGCCCCAGCCCTGCCAAAAAGCAGCTGGGCAGCGACTGAAGGATGAGTTGCATCTGCCCCAGCAAAGGGGGAACCTTTGCTTCCCAGCCAGGCTGGGCCATGCCCAAATCTGGCAGCATTTCCCCGGCTGGGGACTCATCTGCAAATTCCCTGTGGAGTTTGGCTTTGAAGAAGGTGCCAGAATCAAAGTCCATTACCTTCAGCCTCCAGTGGCCAGGCTGAGGAAGAGCTTGTCATCCTTGATGCCATCCTGGCTGTCTCCAGCAGCAGCAGCAGCAGCAGCAGCAGCATCCCCACCCGGTACAGCTTCTCCAGGGGCTCCTGCTCCTTCCCTGGGGGGAGACCAGGCTCTCAGGGCTCTGCCCAGGGCCCCAGCTGTCAGGGAACCAGCACAAGCAAAACCAGGTTGGATGGCGGCCACCAGTGCTGGGCAGAGCAGCTCAGCTCCAGCACAAGGGCTGCGTGGGCTCATCCCATGGCCCCGGTGCAGTGACACAGGCAGCACAAAAAGGTCTGGGTTCCTCTGCTTCTCATTGCCACGGCATGTGTGGAGCTGCAACTTACCAGGGCCCTGGATCAAAGTGTGCCTGTGGCTCTCTCCCTTCTTCTATGGCAGAGGAATATCCTGCACCCAAGGATCACAGAACAGGTCTTCTAATGTGGGTCTTTCCAAGGAGTTCACGGATAAACACCACCTGATCAGATCTTTGCACTCTGGGGAGACAAAGCAGAAACTGCCGGTCAGCCAGAGAAGGCTCCTGTCTCCTTTGCCCCACTATTCCCATGGCCAGGCCATTCTGGATGCACTCAGGGTTGGGCCTAAACTTTCCCATCACTTCCCTGTTTTGGAGGAGAGCAGGACATGTGCCACCTCCTCAGCAGCTGCCAGAGCGGGATGCTCACGAGCCCGCTGCTGGCTCCCAGCACTGGGATTCCCCCCGTGCCCAGAGAAGAGGATCCACCTTGAGAGAGCCCTTGTGGCAGCGGGAGCTGGCCCCAGCTGAGGTTCCGGCCCCTCCTGAACGGGTGCTCCCCGCAGACCATCTGGTGCAGCAGGATGCCCAGGGACCAGATGGTTGCTGCCTCGCCATGGTACCAGCCAAAGTCGTTCCATTCCGGGGGGCTGTAGGACGGTGTTCCTATGGAATACAGATGGAGTTCAGCAGGGGGATGCTGCTGCTCCCACAGCCTGGCCCCAGCATCCCTGGGCCTGCGGGGGCTGCATCAGTGGCACACAGGGTGACCACTGCCCTCTCGCCAGCACCTGGGACTTGTGCACAAACTTAGGCTTGGAAAAGAAGCCACTGGTGTCAGAAGAGGGCAGAGGAAGCCCTGGCTAAGCCTGACCCTGACCTGTAAAGGAAAAACCCTCTCCATGCTGGGGAAAACATGCCCTTATCCTCCCTGCCTGCATTGCCCCAAAAATATTAGGAAGCCAAGGCAAACAGGGAGAGTGGATCAATCCAAGCCCTTCCTCTTGCCTGCACACCAAACTGGCTGGGGCACAGGTTCCGCCCCCCTCTCTGCTACCCCCACCCACGGGGGTTTTGGTCGGGCTGGCTGCCCCAGCCCAGCCCCAGTCCTGGGCAGAGTGGCTGGCAAAGGCTGCCAGCAGGGCTGGAAGATGGTTCCCCACCCAGCCCCGCTCTAAAGCAACTCAGCTGAAGACTCAGTCCCCTGACTGGCAGCAAAAGGGAGAATCCCCGCTGCCACAGCCAGCTTGGGCTGGGAGATGTTGGGCCATGAGATCCCGGGACCAGGAGTACACCCTTACGTGGGCTCACCTGCAAAGTGGGTGTAGGCTGTCTCTTGCAGGTAGGTGCCACAGCCAAAGTCGATCAGTTTGGCCTTCCCGGTGTGCAGGTCAAGCAGGATGTTCTCTGGCTTGATGTCGCGGTGCAGGACCCCGCAGCTGGTGCAGTGCCGCACGGCCTCCAGCACCTGGCGGAACAGCTCCCGCGCCACCTCCTCGGGCAGGAACCGCCGTGCCCCAATGAAACGCTGCAGGTCCTGACACCGCTCTGGCCGCTCCAGCACCATCACGATGTGTTCGGGGAGCTCGAGCCACTCCAGCAGCTGCACCACACCAGGGAAGCCAGTGGACACCTTGGCCTGCAGCACGATCTCCAGCGGGGCCCTGCTGCCGTCGGGCTGCGGGAGGAGCACGATGCCCTCAGTGGGGCTGATGCCGTGCCGGGGCTCGGGGAGCCCTCAGCCAGCCCGGGATGCTCTGCGCCCTGCGCTGGACCCACGCCCGCTCTCCCTCGAGGCGTCCTGGCGGCTTCCACCGTGCCGGGCCTCGGCTCATCCCCGCCCGGCAGCCCCGGCTGCTGCCGCTGGCCCCGCTCACTCACCAGCTCGCCCCAGTGCCGGACGCGGTTCCGTGGCACCCTTTTGATGGCCACCTGCAAGCCAAGGACAGCAGCGGGCTCAGCTCGCCGCCCGCCCTGCCCAGCCCCATCCTCCTCCTCCTCCTCCTCCTCCTCCGCCCCCTCCTCCTGCGCCCGCCGCCGGCCCCGCCGCTCACCGGGGCGCCGTCCGAGAGCCGCGTGGCCGCGAAGACGCTGCCGAATCCTCCGCGCCCCAGCAGCGAACCCAGGCGGTACCGCTCCTGCAGGGCCTCGTGCGCCTTCCCTGCGGGCGAGACGCGGCTGTCAGCGCTCGGCCCGGGGCCAGCAACGGCCCCCGAGCGCCCCTCAGCCGCCCCGGGCCGGCCATGCCCGGGCGTTCGCTCTTTGGAACGCGGCACGGGAGGCTCGGGGCCGGCGGCCGCGCTGCCGAGCGGCGGAGCTCGGGCCGGGGAAGCCGCAGCGGAGGCGGCGGGAGCGGCCGCGCCGCCTGTGTCCTCCGCGGGCCCCGGGAGGAGCCGGGGCCGGGGTCGGGGCCGGGGACGGGGCCAGGACTGAAGCCTGCCTCGGGGGCGGGGCCGGGCTCGGGCCAGGCGGAGCCGAAGGGCGGCGATGCCGCCCCCGCACCAGGCACTGATGCCCGCCCAGCAGCGCCACCGCCAGCACGGCCAGAGCCGGGCGGAGGCGAGAGCGCGGCGGGACGGGCGGGGCCGGGCACGGGGCAGCCCCGCCCGGGGCCGGGGGCGGGCCGGGGGCATGGCCCGGCCCGGCAGGGGAGAGGGAGGCGGGGAGAGGAGAGGGACGCCGGGCAAGGGACCCCGAGAGAAGGGTGCCCGACAGCGGGAACGGGAGAGAAAGAAAAACAGAAGGAAAAACAGAAAGAGAAGGAAAAAGAGAAAGAGAAAGAAAGAAAAAGTGATCTAAAATATCTGTTCTGCTGCTGTCGCTGCTGCTGCTGTCGCTGCTGCTGCCGCCGCTGCTGCTGCCGCCGCTGCCGCCGCTGCAACTGAAGCACCGGGGCCGTTCGTCCCCGTGTCCGTTCCCCGCTCGCCCCACGAGCCCCACGTTCGAGTCCCGCGCGCCCGGGGCAGAGCCCCTGAGTCTGTCCAAACACGGGAACTTTGCAGCGGTGAGCCCAGGTGCAGAGCCCTGACTCCTGCACACCGGCACAGCAATCCCCTCGCTTGCTGCTCTGCATTGGCCTGGCTGAGGGTCAAACACTGTCGGGCCACCTTACCTTGCTGTAGGATTCCTACCTGACCCCAGCACTGCACTTACATCTCCAGTGTTGCCTTCCAGTAAAACCAGGGGAAGGAAAAACGTGTGTGGCTCATGGTATTTTCAAGTGTCTAAAAATCACTAAGTCACCGATCTTAGAGGTGCGTTGCATCTGGAATTACTGGAATGGAGAAGTAATGCAACATGGAAAAGGGGAGCATAGAAATAAATAGAGGAAAAGATCTTGGATTGTTTCTTTCATTTTCATTTCCCTTCTGGAAAGCTGTTTCAGTTTTCCAGGAATCTTCTCCTGTCTCTCTTCCCAAGAATGTCTCATGGAGAACAAGGTCAAGCTTCTGTCCCAAGATTTGCCAGCAGGAAATTATGCCACTGGTGAAATTTTCATGATGACTGTTTGTGCTGGCTTAGGGCAAATTTGGGGAGGAAAGCTCCAAAAGGGGTCTGTCTAGAAAGCAAGTTCAAGTGGCCCCTCCCCCTACTAGTTCAGGAAAAGACTTCCTTCAAGAAAAGTGAAAAAAATCCCAGTTTATTTAACAAGTAAACTATTCAGAAGCATGAAAAATGAATAATATTAAATGAAACCTCTGACAGTGCTGAAGAGATGGAAAATTCAGAACGTCCTTTTTGTGGGTTGTAGTTGGCTCACTCGGTCTCTTCTAAGTCCCTCTGGCGCTGGAATGCAGCGTCCCAGAGCTCGGTGGGCCACAGGTGTGAGCTGCAGGTGTTTTTCTGGGTTTTCAGTCCAGAGCAGATTTAAACAGTTCCAAGAAAAAGGAAAGTCACAGTCCCAGGAACTTCTCTGCCTAAGCTAGCTAAAACCAAATTGCTGGACCTGGGCTGTGAAGGCATCGGGAAATTTCCAAATCTGGGCACTGGCGGTCCCAGCAAACACCAGATCTGGATGGTGCTGGAGCCAGAACCTGCAGATTTCCAAATTTTGGCTTTCTGTGCCAGCAAATCACTGGACTTGGGCTCTGCCAGCACCAGGAAGTTTTCAGATCTGGGCGCTGGCACTGCCAGCAAACACCAGATCTGGGTGGTGTCATTGCCAGCAACAGAAATCTGCTGGATTTGGGCTCTGCTGGCACCGGGAAATTTCCCAATCTGGGCACTGGCGCAGCAAACACAAGATGTGGGCGGTGCCAGACCCAGTAGCAGAAAGTTGCCGGGTTTTGGATTTCTGTGCCAGTAAATTGCTGCTGCACTTGGGCTGTGTCAGAATAGGGAAATTTCCAGATGTGGGCACTGGCAGTGCCAGCAAACACCAGTGAAACCTTCTGGCCCTCATCCGGACCGTTGACCAGTGGTTTCCCTGAGAACCAGCTCTGGCCACTTTACAGACAGAGACTGCTTTCATCTGGTGCTCTGGAAACAGAACTTTAATGAAGGCAAACACAACAAACAGGACAGTGTGCACAGTAGAGAGAGCAAAGCAGAAAAAAGCCTGGGTCCAGGGTCTAGCAGGGATATTTATCCATTTATTTATGGGGAGGGGTTAAGGTAGGATCTGAGGGAAGGACCCAAGAGGAAGGAACAATTAAGAATATTACACTTTTTGCAGTAAAAAGTAACCAAGTTCTGAGTTTTGCACTCAGAACTTTCTAGTAACAATCTGCATAACTGAACAAGAGGATTATGGGTGGGAGCTCCTGCTGACCCTGACTAAAGAGGGTTTTCCCACAGTCTTAAGCTGAGGCCCCCCAACACACCAGATCTGAGTGATGCCAGTGTCAGCACCAGGAAGCTGCTGGGCTTTGGCTTTCTTTGCCAGAAAATTGCTGCATTTGGGAGGTGCTGGCACCAGGAAATTGCCAGATGTGGGCACTGGCGGTGCCAGCGCACACCAGATCTGGGTGGGGAATGTGCCAGCACCAGGAAATTGCTAAATGTTAACTTTCTGTGCCAGCAAATTGCTGGAATTATGCTGTGCAGGCATCTGAAAAATTCCGGATCTGGGCACTGGCAGTGTCAGCAAACACGAGATCGGGTTGCTTTAGGTACCAGGTATTTGCTTGATTTTGGCTTTATTTGCCAGCAAATTGCTGGAATTGGGCTGTGCCAGCACCAGGAAATTGCCAGGTCTGGACACTGGCAGTGCTGGAAAACACCAGATCTGGGTGGTGCCAGACCCAGGTATTTGCCGGGTTTTGGATTTCTGTGCCAGCAAATTGCTGCACTTGGGCTTTGCCAGCACTGGGAAATTTCTGCATCTGGGCAATGTCAGTGCTGGGCAACTCCAGGTCTGGGCAGCGACAGAGCCAGCAATGGAAAATTGCCAGATTTTGGCTTTTTTTGCCTGCAAATTGCTGCACTTGGGCTGCACCAGCACCAGGAAATTTCTGGATCTGGGCACTGGTAGATCCGGGAAACATCAGTTTGTGAGAGCCGAAATGAGGGATGTGGCACTCCAGGCGGCTCTTCAAAATGCAGTTTATTGTTTGCAAGGTGTTACAGCAGTCCAGGGTCGTGGGTGACAGAGCTGTGCCCACAGCTGTCAGCTCCAGCTGCAGGCCTGGAGACCCTTAGTTTAGGTTACAAATGCATTATATACTTTTCTTTGCTGAGCATTTTAATACAGTAGAACCAATCTATACCTATATTTTTATCTATAGCCAATCATAACTACTATAATTACCATATTCATGTTACTATTCTCCAGTCACTAAAAGTTAGTACATTACAGTTTAAGCTAGAAGATGTTTTCCAGTTTTCTTGCAGTGGAAAATTCTGAGACCTTTTTTCTACCTGCAGCATTTGCTGACTTGTTTGCCTGTGCTATCTTTCTGCTTGGTAAAAACATCTTGTTTGAGGTGGGCTTATCCTTTGCTCTACGTCATAAAAACCCCTTCTAACTAACATACACTTTGCCTTCTTAGCTATTGTGGTGGTTTGACAGGAAATGTGTTTTCTGGGATGCTGTGGTCAGGCCTTTGGATGTTCAGATTTTAATATTGGCATCTAGTCTTGCCATTGGGACATTGGACACGCCTCTGAGAACACGGGGTTAAAAGCAGAGCTCTCACCTGGGAGGCTCTCTTGGGTTCCGGCACCCAGCTGCTGGCTGGGCAGGGGGAGGGGAAAAGCCATGTGGTCGGGAGAGGTAGGCCTGAGCCCGGGGGTGGAAGGGTGGAAGAGAGAGAGAGAGACACCGGGAGCCATCGGGCAGCCCCCCCTGAGAGACACAGAGAGAGAGAGAGAGAGAGAGAGAGAGAGAGAGAGAGCCGCTACCTGGGACTGTAACCTTGAAACTGGATAAACATGGGCCTGTGCCGGCAGCATGGCTGGGACGGGGAAGAAGGGGGGGTGCAGCCGGCCGCTTGTAGGAGCTTTTAACCCCTTTTTGGAGAATGAGAACTTTACAGATCATTGACCTCTCCTAGAAGATAGAGTGGAAGATGAGGAAGGAATGTGCAAGTGTGAGAGAGGTCTGGGTAAGTGAGAGATAGTGGAAGAATAGAGAAGAATCTTAGTGGGAAGAGATGATGGAGTGGATTTTGCTGGACCCTTTTTGTACAGCCATGGACAGAACCATGTTCCTTGTGATACAGAGACTGCATCTAGGGGGAGGCAATGGCCACAGAACCAAGAGGGTTCAGTGTTGGTGCCCCTCGGCCCCAGGGGGTGAAAAAATATGGGGGGGACAGGTGTCCCAAAGGAGAGATTGTGGGGACAGGTGTCCCAAAGGAGAGACTGTGCCTTTTTTGGATCGGGACAGAGCATCCTTAAAAAGACCACCCTAGAAGCAGCTCTGGTCTGCGTTCAGTGGTGAGAGCACTGGACATGAAAGGAAGAGGTCACAACGGCAGATGGACTCTGGGCAGTGCCACGAGTGACGCGGAAACACACGAGGCTTCAGCTGTGTTTCCAGGGGAAGCCCATGGTACAAGAAGGACTCCTCTCCTCTTGATGAACTGAGGATTGATTGTCTGAAGGGTGGTGCTGGACCAGGAGTTGGTGATTTTGGGGAATAGATGTATTGTATTGGAAATTTGGTGGGGGGAGGAGGAAATGTATTTGTAAGGTTTTCATTTTCCCTGTGTGTGTTCCTTTTTATATATAGTGTAGTGTAGTTAATAAAGTTTTGTTTTCTTTCCTAAGTAGGAGCCTGCTTTGCTTATTCCTGGTCACATCTCACAGCAGAAACCAGGGAGAAGGTATCTTCATGGGGGCACTGGCATTGTGCCAGTGTCAAACCATGACAGCGCCCAAACAGGGACCCTGACACTCAGGGCTCCTTGTGTCAGTCACGCCAGCTGGGGTTGGCCGATGGATAGGCCAGGGCTCCCCGGGATTTTGGATTGTGCTGGGCCCGGCAGATTCATCGTTGCTTCAAGGGACCTTGCCCAGGATCGGCAGGGACAACAATGGTTTCACCTGCATAGGATTGCAGGTGGGTTTGGGGAAATGCAAGACATTTATTGCCCATTTTGCCACTGTGTTTTTACAATATGCACCCATGTCCCATAACTGATTTGGAGTGTTCTGGTGGCTCTTCCCCATAAGGCAGAGAAAAAAAAAAGGGTAGTCAGATGTCCAAAGTAGAAAGGAGCATACATGGATGCTTTAATTCTCACTGATCATGACTTAATATTTTCAAAGTACGAATTAAAATCAATCATGAGGTGGATCATTAAAAATTTTCCAGATGCCTCTGCTGATGAAATCCATACCACTGAATTTTGGGACTCCGTCGGAGTTAAAAGGGACCCCATTGCACCCTGCATGTTCCCCATCTTCCACACCATCCTTGAGACCCTTCACCAGCAAGCAGTGTGCTGAAAACTCAATCTGTTGCTCACTCCTAACTCGGGACCACCCCTCAAACCTGCCTTTCTCAGACCTTCCACGATGGTCCAAGATGGCAATGGCCACGCTGTCTTGGAGCATCATGCCCTGGAGACTCAAGATGGAAGGAGCCTGAATGCGGCTCGGGAGCCCGACCATCCTCCCTCCATCTTGGCTCCTCCACTTCCTGCTACCACAGCCTTCACTTCCGCCCTGAACGAACCTCCAGACTCCACCCCCACAACTGCGGGACACACCCCCACTGTCAATCATCCTCTCCACCCTGGGCCATGCCTCCAGTTAAGGAAGGAGACTGGCAAATAACCTCAAAACTCCTCATTGCCCCTGTATGAAAGAAGGGGGCAGAATCCCAGGTGTCAGCCATTGATTTATGGGGAAATCAAGGATCTGTGTAGGGCAGCTAAAGACCATGGAAAGGACTCATCTTATTTTAATGGCCTAATGAGGGCCATGTTTACAGCACATGCTTTAACCCCCTATGATTTAAAATATATTATGTCCATGTTGTTGTCACCTACAGAATACACCCTGTGGGAAGGGGGATGGAAGTGTTTACTAAATCAATTAATAGCAGACTATGCTAATAATGAGGCAAGGGCGGAATTGACAATCAACCATCTAGCTGGAGAAGGACAACACAGCCTACCAGATGATCAAGCAGCAGGTATCCCCAGAGAAGTATTGGATGATATCAAAGAGATGGCTTTGCAAGCTTTAATCCAGGTATTGGATGGTAGCACCCCCAATTTGGATTGTCTTGGGTGGCTGCAGCTAAAGCTTTAGGGCAATCAGACCATCCTGGGTGCCTGTTGAGTAAGCAAACCAATGCTGCCTCCCTCACATTGAGTGGCTGCTCTCAGACACAGAGACCATCAGACACGCCACCTTGCAGAACAGCGATAGAGTTTTTACTCTGGGCACATGGGCATGGCTGTGTAGACTCTGAGGGCATGTGCTGCATGAACCTCTCCAGCCACAGAGAGTCAATCCACAAGAGCATTCAGGTACTGAAGGAAGGGTTCAAGAAGCTTCAAGTGGAAAACAAAGACTGGGTCCATAAACTCTTCCAATCCAAGGGACTAAAGGGTTTGATGATGTCTACCTAAAACAGGACTATTAAATCTCTTAGTGGTTGTTGTTGTATTGTTAATTGTCCCATGTTTGTTTGGATGCTTTTAGAAAGTCTTACAAAATTCTTTCAGTTCCATCTTTGTTGTAAAATAGAAAGGGGGAAGATACCCAACACAGGCTCCTCATGGACTCCTTGGAGGAGAGAATTGGAGGCCAGGATGGCACAAGAACCTCTCAGAGACTCAGTGTGGGAAGGAAAATCGTTAAAAGTACCTAAAAGTATTCTTAAATCCATAAAGTACCTTAAAAACCTTGAGTATCTCAAGGCATTAATGAGCCCCAATGAGTGTCAGTACAGAGCTCTCCAGGGACTCATTAAAGCAGATAATTGGGGCCATAATGCACAAACCTCTCACAGAGTCTGTATCAAAAGGGAAACACCAAGTACCTTCAAATAACTCAAGTACCCTGAAGTATTAATGAGCCCCACTGAGTGTTGTTACTGACAAAGCCTCTCCAGGCATTAATTACAGCAGATAATTGGAGGCCATGAGTGCACAAACCTCTCAGAGACTCCAAGGCAAAAGCCAAAGCCAAAGTCCTTTGAAAAACCTGCAGCCCCTGCAGGGAGCATGAAGGAGCCCCCAGGGCCATTGCTGAGCAAGGCTCCCCAGGGACTCCTTGCAGCAGATCCTTGAGGCCACTGGGATGTGGGCTAGGGGGGGATGCTGAGGGCAGCACAAGGGGCTGACAGTGCCCAGCCTGGCTGGGGCTGTGCCAGGAGGCCCCAGGGCCTCAGGACAAGGTGTCTCCTCCCAGCCCTTGCTGGCACAGACCCTGCTGTGCCCCAGGGCACCAAGACTTGGCTTCTCTTTGTCCCCACCTGTCATCACTGCCTGCAGTTCTCTGCTCTGCCTGGGGCCTGGGGACACTTGCTCAGTCCTGTCCCTCAGTGGGACCCATTAAAAGTCCAAGAAAGTTTGGAGTTGGATTCTGCCTTGGAGTTCTGCAGAGGTTTCTTCAGCTCCCTCTCAGGGCTTGATGTTCAGGGCCTGAGCACAAAGCCCCAGAGGCTCATTAAAGTCCTTGTGCTGTGTCTGTGCTGCTGAGCTGGGCTGGGCTCCTGGCACAGAGGCAGCTCCTGGTCACCAAGAAGAGCTTCAAAAGCACATTTCTCTGGATGAGCAGCTCTTGTGCCAGCCCAGCAGGGCTGGGGCACTGCCTGCAGCCAGCCCGGGCACAGCCCAGAGGCACAGAGAGCTTCAATCAGTCAGGGCTGGGAAGGGGCTGAGAAGTGCCTGGGGCACAATCACTGCCAGCCCTTGGCACAGGAACCTCTGGCTGCAGGACAGTGCAGCTGCAGCTCCTGGAGCCATCTCCTCAAGCTGGAACATGCCAATGCCTGCAGAGCCTGTGAGTACATTCTCTGCTTGTCTCTTGTGCAGAGCAGCCAGGGGTGCCCAGGGCTGTCCTGCAGAGCAGGGTCCTGCAGCCCAGGGCGCTGTGCTGGGGCAGGGACTCTGCTGCCTGCCAGGGACAGCTCTCAGCCAGCCCTGGCAGCTGCTCCCAGCGCTGGGGACAAGATCTGGCTGGGAGGAGACAGCTGGTGAGGCTTGGAAGTGTTCTCCTTGTGTGGGGAGGATGCAGCATTGTTCAGGACTGCTCCCAGCATGGCATTGAACTGCAGAACATTTCCAAGTAGATTATACAGGGAGAACAGCAAGGCAGGGACTGTATAAAAGGGAAAATCCTGCTTTTTTAATCTACTACTCTGGGTTGCTGGGATGGGAAATTGCCCATAGATATTAATCGCTCAGTTCAGGCTGAGATAAATAAAAATAAATTTTTTCTCAGATCTGAATAAATTGGGCAGTGACAGAAATCAGCCTTTAGAGGCAGCATCAGTGTCGCTTTTCCAGCCTCCTCAGGGTTGCTCTGACGTTGCCATCAGAGCCTGCGGAGCCAGAGCTGCCCCTGGGCAGTGCCTGAGCTGGGAGGGCTCTGCAGGGCAGAGCTGAGCCCCCAGGGCTGGGCTGGGCTCTGGCAGCACTGGCAGGGCCCAGCCCTGGGCACAGGGAAGCAGCTGCTGGCAGGGACAGCTCCAGGCAGCAGAGCCCTGGGCAGGCAGTGGGGGGAAAGTGCCCCCAGGCTGTGCTGGGATATTTCAAGTCCTCTCCAAACCCAACTATTCCATGATTACTTTTCTTACAGATCCCTATGTGCAGCCCCAGCAAATGTCCAACAGCAGCTGCATCAGGCACTTCCTCCTGCTGGCATTGGCAGACATGCGGCAGCTGCAGCTCCTGCACTTCTGCCTCTTGCTGGGCATCTCCCTGGCTGCCCTCCTGGGCAACGGCCTCATCATCAGCGCCGTAGCCTGCGGCCACCACCTGCACACGCCCATGTTCTTCTTCCTGCTCAACCTGGCCCTCAGCGACCTGGGCTCCATCTGCACCACTGTCCCCAAAGCCATGCACAATTCCCTCTGGGACACCAGCAACATCTCCTACACTGGATGTGCTGCTCAGCTCTTTTTCTTTGTGTTCTTCATGGGAGCAGAGTATTTCCTCCTGACCATCATGTGCTACGACCGCTACGTGTCCATCTGCAAACCCCTGCACTACGGGACCCTCCTGGGCAGCAGAGCTTGTGCCCACATGGCAGCAGCTGCCTGGGCCAGTGCCTTTCTCTATTCACTGCTGCACACGGCCAATACATTTTCCCTGCCCCTGTGCCATGGCAATGCCCTGGGCCAGTTCTTCTGTGAAATCCCACAGATCCTCAAGCTCTCTTGCTCACACTCAAACCTCAGGGAACTTGGGCTTCTTGCTGTTAGTTCCTGTTTATCATTTGGCTGTTTTGTGTTCATTGTTTTCTCCTATGTGCAGATCTTCAGGGCTGTGCTGAGGATCCCCTCTGAGCAGGGACGGCACAAAGCCTTTTCCACCTGCCTCCCTCACCTGGCTGTGGTCTCTCTGTTAGTCAGCACTGCCATATTTGCCCACATAAAACCCCCCTCCATGTCCTCCCCATCTGTGAATCTGGCCCTGTCAATTCTGTACTCAGTGGTGCCTCCAGCCCTGAACCCCCTCATCTACAGCCTGAGGAACCAGGAGCTCAGGACTGCATTGTGGAGATTGATGACAGGATGGTTTTGGAAACATTAAACTGCTCGAAAAATACTGCATATCACTTGTAATATAAGTCATCTTTGATACTCTTGGGGGTTGCTTTTCTTTGTTTTACTTTTTTTCATATTGTCCACAAAGAAATGTCATTATTTATGCCATTTCTCATTTTGTTTCTCTCCACCTTCCCTGTGCCCACAGACTGTGTCAATGAGGGGCTGTGCTCTCAGTGGCTTTAAAGGAACTAAAGGATCTCCCAGCAGAGTTTTCTGCAGAGATGCCCTTGTGTTGCCTTCTCTGGAGCTGCAGCAGCAATGTCTGTGTGCAGAGCTGGGGCAGATCAGTGCTGGCCCAGCAGCTGTGCCCAGCAGCAGCAGCAGCAGCACTTGGTGTTGCCAGTGCTGCTGCCGTGGCCCTGCCCCGCTGCCCTGGTGGCCCTGGTGATGCTGCAGGGCCTGAGTGCTCTCGGGGCCGGGCACAGCCCTGGGGGTGGCAGTGCCGGGGCTGCAGCAGGGCCAGGCCATGGGCACTGCTGGGGCAGCGCTGACGCCTCAGGCCAGGCCCTGGGGGCTCCAGGCTCCTTGCCCAGGCTCTCTCAAGAACACGGCCAGGCCAATGCTCAGCACAGAAACCCCCGTCAGCAGCCCCAGGCTGGCCGTGGGCAGGCTGGGGGCAAACAGCATGGCTGGGGCTCTGCAAGGGCCCTGGGCCAGACGGGAAGGAGCAGCAGAGCAGGGGCTGATCCATGCCCAGTGTGCTGCACAGCCCAGGGCAGCGTCCCAGAGCGTCCTCATGCAGCTGCCAACAACATCCCCCCTCTGCAGCCCTGGCCTCTCCCCCAGCTCACACAGGTGCCCCATCCTTGCAGGCACAGACACGGCAGCACTGCCTCAGCAGCCCCTGTTTGCATTGCACACAGCAGGGCCAGCACCCCCATGCTGTTGCTGTGGGGACATGAACTTGAGGGAGCACAAATGCCATCAGCCCCTGGGGCCAGCAAGGCCTGGGGGACACCAGGGAAACCACTCAGCTTTGTCCTGGCCTCTGCACTCAGCCAGAAAGTTTGTTCCCATCAGCTGGGAGTTTCCTGTGCCACTGCAGACGCTGTTGCTCAGAGCCAGGGCTGCCTGGCAGTCACCCCCAAACTGCCCTCAGCATTTCCTTGGCTGCACCTTTGCTTTCTTTACTCTTTCCTGTTACAAATGTCTTCATGTTGCCCCCCCCTTTTCCCTGCCCTGCAAACAGCCCATCCCTGTTTGCCCTTTCCTCTCTGGCCCCACTCCCCATTGCAGTTCCTGCCTTGGCCCCATGGGAACGTCCCTTGGGCAGCAGGATCATCCTACAAGTGCTGCAGGAATTGTCTGCAGGCTCCTGCAGTGCCTGCTGCTGCTCCCTTGCCAAAGGCACCCCAGGCCAGGGGGGCACATCTGGGCTGCTGTGTCTGCCTCTGGGGCTCCCTGTTCTGGGCAATGAGGAGGAGCTGCAGAGGCTCTGCAGGACTGACAGGATGGGGTTTGGGGCTGCCAGGAGAAGCTGAGGGACCTGGGCTGCTGGAGCTGCTGAAGAGGAGGCCCAGGGCTCATCCTGCAACTGCTCCAAGGGTGGTTTCAGAGAATCCCAGAATCAGTAAAGTTGGAAAAGGCCTTGGAGATCATCAAGTCCAGCCTGTGCCCTGACACTGCCTTGTCTCCCCTGAGCCTCCTCTTCTCCAGGATAAACAACCCCAGCTCCCTCAGCCTCTCCTCACAGGACTTGTGTTCCAGACCCCTCCCCAGCCTTATTGCCCTTCTCTGGACATGCTCAGTCCCTCCATGTCCTTCCTTTATTGGGGGGCCCATAGCACTCAAGGTGCTGCCCAACCAGTGCTGAGCACAGGGGAAGAATCACTGCCCTGCTCCTGCTGGCCACACCATTCCTGATCCATAGGAGTTCCAGGGGTTGGATGAGAGAAATGGTGGGGAGGAGGTGGGGACAAAGTGTTATTGATTGTTAGCCATGAAGGGTCTTGATCTTCATATCTGTTCCGACTGCATTAAAAGCTGCTGGGGATCAATATCAATTGGAAATTGCTAAGATCAAGCTATAAACAGGAAAATAAAACTTAACTGAACAAAACTGTGCTGTCAGCATTGTTTTATACTATTGTATATTCACTTTGAGTAGACTTCTGTCATTTGTACAACTAAACACATTAAGAATTGAAAATTTGAAATATTCCCCAGGGCCTTTTCTTGTTCAGGTATTCTGAACAAATGTTTATGATCTCTTCTCACTGAATTCCTGAACTGAAAAGCTCAAGAAAGAAGAGGCCTCTGGAGTAATAAAATTCATCAGCAAACTCCAAGTGGCTGAGGATCCATCCCCATCAGAGCAGCAATGAACAGAAATGGGCACAGCTTTGTGGTTGCCCCAGCTCTGGCATGGGCCCTGGGCCTGGAGCAGGAGCAGCTCTTGAGGGCCCCAAGGCCGGGGCTCTTGTGCTGCCCTGGGCAGATGGGATGGCAGCAGGGGCTGCAGAGCTCTCAGCACCTCAGGCCGAGGGGAGCAGGGCAGCCAGGGAGCCTCCTTTGGCCTTGGCCAAGCACCTTCCCCCATGGCTGGGGCTGAGTCCTGTGGCAGCTGCAGCTGCTGCTGTGCCCTTGGCAGGGGCTGAGGCCGTGGGGCCAGTGCCCAGAGCAGCCTGGCCTGAGCAGAGCTGTGGGGCCAGAGCCGGCTGGGCTGGGCTGGGCTCAGAGAGGCCCTTGGTGCTGCCCAGAGCTCAGGGCAGCTGGCAGAGCTTGCAGGGAGCTGGGCTGGGCTCCGAGAGCCGGCCCAGAAACCATCAGTGTCCATCTCAGCCTGGCTGAGCGTGCAGGGGCAGGACTCAGGCCAGGCCTTGTGGGGCAGGGCCAGCGCCTGTGCAAGGCATTGCAAACAGGCAAGTGGCCCAGAGAGGAGGCTGCTCTGTGCCCTTGGTGGCAGGGACAGAGCAGGGAGGGGGCCCAGGACATTTGTCAGTGCCAGCCTCTGTGCCCATGCATTGGCAGCCCTGGCTGCTGAGCCCAGCTTTGGCCTGGGCTGAGTTTGGCTGTGGCCCAGCTCCATCCTCCTGCGGGGCTCAGGGCCTGTTCCCGGCCATGGCCAGCCCTGGCTGCCTCTCTGCTGGCCCAGAGGCCGGCCCAGCCCAGGGCAGGGCTGTCTGTGCAGCCCCACAGGTGCCAGGGGCTCTGTAGGAGCTGGCAGAGGCTGCCCAGCAGGGAGGCCATGGGGCACAGAGCCCCAAGGCTGCTGTGGGCACCACAGCACAGGGGCCGTTCCCAGCCGCAATGCTCCTGGCCTGGGCTGGGCCTGCACAGGGGCTGGGCCACCATGGCTGGGCCAGCACAGGGCCTCAAAGGGGCCACGCAGCCGCTCACGGGGCTGACAGCAAGGCCAGGCACACACAAGCAATTGCTGAGCATGGCCTGCGCTGGCCAGGTCTGACTGGGCCAAAGGCAGAGCTCAGCTGCCCTTGGGGGCTGCAGCAACACTCCAGAGCCCAAAGAGCCTCCATGGCTGGGCTGGAGACCAAGGCTGCAGCAGGGAAATGCAGGGCTGCTGCGGGATGGGGAGGCCATTGAATTCCAGCACACACCTCAGCTCTCTGATGATCCCGGCACCATGCTGGGCCCTGTTTCAGACTGGAGCAGAGCAGATGTTGATGGGACAGGATCCCTGTGGGGCTGTCAGGCACCTGCAGCTTGCAAGGTGCTCTGCTCTCCCTCAGGTGCTCTGGGAGAGATCCAATCCCAGCTGGGCCCCTCAGGGCACAAGTGGCACTGCCTGTTCATGGGCACACAGCTGATGTCTGCCTGGAAAGGGGCACAGGTTTTATTACCTGTTAGTTTCTTAATACTCAGGCAATCTTTATTATCTGGGTCAGTTGATTCCTTTTAAGAAATGGCAATGTTTTCCCACCAGGAATGGGAATTTCTTGGAAGTTTGCTGATGGCAGAAGAAGAAATATTGCTCTTCCACTCTATTCCTCTCACCAATGATCAGTCTATTATATCCTCTCCCTCTTCCGTCAGGTGTTTCAATCTCTCCTGTTGAAATGGCCATGTCTGACTACATCTCTTCACTAGACCAGCTGGATCCATGTACTTCCTGCTGCTCTACGATTTCCCCCTCCAGATGCTCTCTGGTCATTCAAGTGCCTCTCAACTGACTGGTTTCATGCTTTGAGCTTCAGGGAGTGGCCAAGTCTTTCAAGTTCAAATAAATATGAATTAAATATCTCATTATGGTTATATCTATCACTAAATTACCTTTTCTTATGTCTCTGTCTAGAACAGTTCAGAAATCCCTTGGGGATGGGAGACATGTCAGATGCTGCTGGGACATCTCAGAGAGCTGAGGGAAGAGCTGTGATGATTATTAAACTGTTCAAATGTTCTTTTTGGGTTTTTGGGAAGAAACCTTTCTGTGCCTCTGAGTGTCACCAGGCCCTGAGCCCAAAGGACACAAACCTGATGAGTTGTGGTTCCCACTGCAGGGGCTGCACTTGGACCTTGGCTCTGCACAGGAGAGCTCTTCATCCCCTTTCTCTCTTTTCCTCCCTCTGGGCATGGAGGGAGTTCCTGACTTCAGCCTGTGACTCGTGTGTGCAAAGAGCAAATCTGGGCAGAATCGGGGCAGGGAGGGTTTGGGGGGACCTTGGGATCTGTGCTGGGCACAGAAGGTGTCTTCCATTGCTCTGAGACTGTCTGCTGTGCAAAGTGGATTTAATATCCAGCAGAGGAATGACTTTGGCATTTGATGGAGCTGTGCCTTCCCTTGGCTTTGTTGGCTGACAAGAAATGAACATCCCTCTGTGTCTCGGGCAGCTCCTTCTCCAAGGAAAGCAGGTGGGAGCTGGAGCCAAGGAGCTGAAAGCTGCAGGTGCAGCCTGGGCTGGAGGGAGCTCAGATTTTCCCCAGGCTGCTCTGAGTGCCAGGGCTTGGATGGGGGAAATGGTGGGCTGGGGGTAGGGACAGAGTCTGATTGATTGTCAGCCAGGAAGGGTCTTGATTTTCATATCTATTCAGACTGCATGAGGAGGTACTTGGATTCAGTGTCAATTGGAGATTGCACATGTCCATGAATTAACAGAGGAAAAAAACCTAAACAGGACCTGAAAAATCTTTTCTCACTGTCTTTTTAAAGATATTGTATTCACTTTGGATAGACTACTGAGCTCTGTCTAATTAACCACAAAGGATTTGAAAATTAAAATCAAATTAAAATCAAATGATTCCCAAAGGCTTGGCTTGTTCAGGTGTTCTGAATGCTCATGAGCCCTGGGACACTGAATTCCTGCACTGAAGAGCTGAAGGCTGAACAAGCCTCTGGAGCAGTGAAATTCAGCAGCAGCCTCCAAGTTGCTGAGGATGTCAGCAGCCCCCAGTGAGGCCATCCCTGCCCAGAGACCGTGGGGGAATGGGCAGACAAGGAGAGCGTCCCTGGGGCTGGGGCAGCACAACTCAGAGGCACCAGCGGCTCCAGCTGGGCAATGGAGTGTGGAATGTGGCTGGGAAAGCCCTGCCTGGGCTGGGCCAAGCAGCACAGACAAGCTCTGACTCCCATCTCCCAAACAACTCTCTCACGGAGACAATTAAAAGGAATTACAATTGTTTGTGTACTCTGAGTTGGAGCACTAGAGTAATACCAACAAGAGATTCTGAGGAGCTCAAAAAAACAAAACAGCCTCTACTGGCAACTTTAGAAAATCAGAGAAACTTTAGCAACAGATTTAATACGACATTCAATCAACACAGAACACTTCTTATAGCCCTGACTTGGCCCATTCAACTTCACAAACTCTAAGCTATTTGAATTTTATATTACTCAAATTTGCAAAAGGACAGAAATAGAAGGAAAGGACCGAAAGAGAGAAAGGCAAAAAAGATACAGAGAAGCACACACACAGCTACCAACTCCTGGATTCCAGCACCATTCAGAAGGAAATTCCAAGAGGATGCAGGGTCAAGGTGTGTGCTTGCCTTGTGGTCAGCCTTCAATACCCCTTGGTCTCCCTGGGCCCTTCCCCCAGGTGGGGCTTGGGCTCATTTGGTCCCTCAGGAGCTGGGCTGGGGCTGCAGAGGTGGCTGTGGAGCATTGCCTGTGCTGTGCCAGGGCCTGGCAGCCACTGCTGGGCTGGGATAGAGGCTCTGGGGGGATTGGGGTTCCAGGGCAGGGCAGGGCTGGGCTTCCAGGGCAGGGCAAGGCTGCACCTGCCCCTTCCTCCCCCACACATGAAATATTTCCAGCCAACAATCTCCTCCAGTCTGTCACACTAGGGAATGTTGGAGGTGGAACTCCAATTCTGGCCATGGGCACCTGGCCGAGAAGGACAGTTCTTTTCCATAGGAAGGAAAGCCCAGAGCCCAATGTTTGAAAGGCAGCTGAGAGACTCACTAGGCCAGGGCCAGCCAGACTTGTCAGGAATAGCAGATTTTGTCTGGGAGCAGTCTTTGGATTATGGGAATTTTGGAGGTGGAAGCCCAATCTTGGCCGTAGGCTCCTGGAGAAGCAGGACAGTTCTTTTCCATAGGAAGGAAAGCATGGAGCATTTCCCAGTGGTTTGGGGACAGATGGAAAATTCACACTTGTGAAACCACTGCAAGACAGACTTGTCCTGACAATATTCCTATTGGAACAATCCCTGGATATAAGGAAATTTGGAGGTGAACTCCCAATTCTGGCCATGGGTACTTGGCGGAGAAGGAGAGTTCTTTTCCATTGGGAAGGAAAGCACAGAGCCCTAGTGTTTCAATAGCAGATGAGAAGAGACCCTCAACATTCCAGGGTCATTTGGACCAGTCAGGCAGTCAACAGGAGGCCAGACCAGCCAGACCTGTTCGGTGTTCCCTTGCTTTTATGAGGCCCTGCAGTATCACCATGGTCCCCTTGGTTCCATGGGGCCCTGCAGTGTCCCAGTGGTGCTTTGATTCCATGGGGTCCAGCAGTGTCACAATGGACCCTTGGTTCAATGGGGTCCCAGAGTGTCACAATGACTCCTAGGTTCCAGAAGGCCCTGCAGTGTCACAGCGGTCCCAAGGATTCCATGACGCCTTGCAGTGTCACAATGGTCTCCGTGGTTCCCCAGCCCCCACAATGTCACGGGACTCCTCTGTTCTATGAGCCCTGCAATGTCACAATGGACCTTTGGACCCTGGGGGTTTGCAGTGTCACAATGGTCTCCTCTGGCTCCACAGTGTCACAATGGACCAATGATGACATCAGGCCCTGCAATATAACCCTGGAGCTTTGGTTCCATGCAGCCCTGCAGTGTCACAAAGGCCTCTTGGTTTCATGACGCCCCACAGTATCACAATGGTCCTCTTGGTTCTTTGGGGATCCCCAGGGTCACAATGGTCTCACTGGTTCCATGAGGCCTCACAGTGTCACAATGCTTTGCCTATTCCATTCGCCAACATAGCACCACAATGGTCTCCATGGTTTCAGGAGTCCCCTTGGTGTCACAATGTCCTCTTGATTCCTTTAGGCTGTGAAGTTGCTTAATGGTCTCTCCAGTAGGTTCCGTGCGGCCTTGCAATGTCACAATGGACCTTTGGCAACATTGTGAGACCATGGGGTATCACTGTGTCACAATGGCCCCTTGGTACCACGATACCCCAAAGTGTCACAATGGTCTCCACAGTTCCATGAGGCCCTGCAGTGTCACAATGGACCCTTGGTTTGATGGAGCCTCTCAGTGTCACAATGATCCCTGTATTCCATGGAGACACACTGCATCAGTATGGTTCCCTTGATTCTATGAGGTCCAGCAATGTCACTGTGCTCTCCATGATTCCATGAGGCCCCACAGTGTCACAATGGTCCCTTGGTGTCACAGAGCCCCACAGTGTCACAATGGTCCCTTGGTGTCACAAGGCCCCTGTCGAGGTTTAGGGCAAATTTGGAGGAGAATTTCCAAATTAGGGCTCCTCCAGTAAGCAAACCCACAGAGCCCCTCCCCCCAACCAGTTCGGGAAGGATTTCTCGGAGAGGAGTGGAAAGAACCTGTTTATTTAACAGGCACAGCACTCCTCAGCACACAAAATGAACAATACCGGATGACACCGCTCTGAAAAAAAGATGAAAAATTCAGAAACTCTCTCTTGGGGGTGGTTACTCTGTTCTCAGTCCCTCCAGCGCTGGGGCAGCTGCTGCAGGCCTCAAGGTGCAGATTCTTGGTGTTTCCCAGGTCCCAGTCCGGAGCAGGTTCAAAATGGTCAGAAAAAGGAAAGGAGAAACAGTCCAGGAAGAAATTGGACAGTTTAGCAAACTAGCTAATGACCAAAAGCAAGCAGAAGCAAAGCAAGCAAGAGCGAGAGAGCAAAAGCAAAAAGCAAAAGCAGCAAAAGCAAAAGCTGCAGTCTCTGTGTCCCACCAGGCTGATAAGAAAACCAAAAAAAACTTTCCCTCTTCAGAGCCGGTCTTAAAGGTGCAGAACATAATATCCAACATTAACAGAACACATGAATGGGGATACAAGCATCATAACATCACCCTAAGACATTCCACCCCTTATCCCCATGTCATCAACATACTACCACACATCATGCATTTATTCACACAAAATTTCCATCTGCTCCCCCAAAATTTACAAGCAATACCCATCATGCCCTCATCACATCCCCACACTGGACCACTGAATCCATGCCCTATACCACAGAGTGGCAGGATTTCACCCCTTTCACCTTACTCACTCAAAGCTCCATCTATCACTTGCTCAGACCTTCGACACTTGCACATCTCCTTCTCCATCTCCCACTTGCCCAGACCTTCAACACTTACACATTTCCTTCTATCTCATGTCTGTATGGTGTAATGTACAGACAATGGCAGTAACATCCAACAAACAGTGATATTGCATATCATTCCCACCCCACAATCAGATCTCCCTGAGGTACACGTCGTGTTGTTCCATCTCTTTGCATTATCCACCATGTGCAACCTGGTCCCTGAGCAAAGACAACCCCACAAATGGGTTTGTCTGTACTCGAGGCAGAATTGATCCACACACTCTTCCCCAACAAACTTCTGACATGCACCACTGGGACTTTATCTCCATCTATTACATTCAGGGACTCAGACTGGGCAAGACCTGCTCGGTTGGTGGAACCTCAGGTGTTAACTAACCAGGTGGCCTTTGCTAAATGCTGCTCCAAATTTTTGAAAGATCACCCACCCAAAGCTTTCAGCTGGGTTTTTAGTAGTCCATTGTACCTCTCCACTTTGCCTGCAGCTGGTGCATGGTAGGGGATATGGTACACCCACTCAATGCCATGTTCCCTAGCCCAGGTGTTGATAAGGCTGTTCTTGAAATGAGTCCCGTTGTCTGACTCAATCCTCTCAGGGGTTCCATGTCTCCACAGGACCTGCTTTTCCAGGCCCAGGATGATGTTCTGGGCAGTAGCATGAAGCACAGGGTAGGTTTCCAACCATCCAGTGGTGGCTTCCACCATGGTCAGCACGTGGTGCTTGCCCTGGCGTGTCTGGGGCAGTGGGATGGAGTCAATCTGCCAGGCCTCCCCATACTTGTACTTGGACCCCTGCTCACCATACCATAGGGGCTTCACTCGCTTGGCCTGCTTGATGGCAGCACACGTCTCACAGTCATGGATAACCTGAGAAATACTGTCCATGCTTAAATCCACCCCTCGGTCTCGTGCCCACTTCTAGGTGGCATCTCTGCCCTGATGGCCTGAGGCATCATGGGCCCATTGAGCTGGGAATAAATCTCCTTTATGTTGCCAATTTAAGTCTGTCTTTGACACTTCTATCTTTGCTACCTGGTCTACCTGCTCATTGTTTTGGTGCTCCTCACTAGCTCTACTCTTGGGGACATTGGCATCTACATGGTGGAACTTCACAGGTAGCCTCCCTACCCTGGCAGCAATGTCTTTCCACTCTTCAGCAGCCCAAATTGGTTTTCCTCTATGCTGCCAGTTGGACTCATTCCACCTCTCCAGACATCCCCACAGAGCATTGGCTACCATCCATGAATCAGTGTAGAGGTAGAGCTTTGGCCATTTCTCTATTTCTACAATGTCCAGGGTCACCTGAATGGCTTTGAGTTCAGCAAGTTGGCTTGATCCACCTTCTCCTTCAGTGGCCTCTGTGACCTGTCGTGTGGGGCTCCATACGGCTGCTTTCCACTTCCGGTTCATCCCTACGATGCGACAGGAACCGTCAGTGAAAAGAGCATAGCGTGTTTCCTCTGGGGGCAGTTGGTTACATGGAGGAGCCTCTTCAGCCCGTGTCACTGGTTCTTGTTCTTCATCTGTGACACCAAAATTTTCACCTTCGGGCCAATTTGTAATTACCTCCAAAATCCCAGGGCGATTCAGTTTACCTATACGTGCGCTGTCTCTGTCCCTCTGGAGCCTCTCAGGAACCCTGGGCCAGTCCCGAGTCGGCAGACACTGGGGGCAGCCCCGACACGGCCGACAGCGGGGAGACACTCTCTGTGCCCCGAGGGTGCTGAGGGCACCTGGGCTGGTGGCCTGTGCAGCACAAGAGACACCAGAGACATCGCTAGAAGATAAAGGGCCGACTCTTAGCAGGGGTTAATCCAAGGTTTTATTCTAGGAGTCCCAAAGGAGCCCCTACACCTCAGGGGCCTCCTGCCCAGAGCCCCGGGAGATGTGCCAAGGTTACATTTAAAGGGAGGTGGAAACCCAAAGTAGATAACATTTTACTAACCAAGAAGTGACCCTAAGGGATGGGTACTGGGGGATGGACATTTAGGACAGCGTATGGGGCAGGGCTTGGGGGGCTGACCCCTGGCCTCTGGCTGATCACTCGACATCCTGGACCGAAGCTTCTGGATGGAGGGGATGGGATGCTGAGTGATTGACAGAGAGCCAGGGTGGGGGTTTGGGGATGATCTCAGCAAGGGAAAGGGATTACACAGGTAAAGGGAGGGGGGTACCATCTGGGATGAACCATTTGGAAAAAATACGGGGATTCAAACCCAAAACTATTACAAAATTATTACAAAGTATAAAAACACACTACAACACACCACCCAGATCTGGTGTTTGCTGAGCAAGTGCCCAGATCCAGAAATTTCCCAAGGCTGGCACAGCCCAAGTCCAGCAATTTGCTGGCACAGAAAGCCAAAATCCGGCAATTTCCTGATGCCAATACAGGCGCCCAGACCTGGTCTTTGCTGCCACTGCCAGTGCTCAGATCTGGATATTCCCTGTTCTGGCAGAGCCAAGTCCAGCAATTTTCTGGCAAAGAAAGCCAAAATCTGGCAATTCCCTGCTACCGTCATTGGCAATGCCAAGATCCGGTGTTTGCTGGCACCACCAGTGCCCAGATGCGGGATTTTCCCGGTGCCGGCACAACCCGAATCTAGTAATTTTCTGGCAAAGAAAGCCAAAACCTTGCAAATACCTGGTGCTGGCCTCACCCAGATCTGGTGTTTGCTGGCACTGCCAGCGCTCAGATCCAGCAGTTTCCCAGTGGCAGCACAGCCCAAGTCCAGCAGTTTGCTGGCACAGAAAGACAAAACCCAGCAATTTTCTGGTGTCAGCACTGGCACCACCCCGATCTGCGGTTAGCTGGCACCGCCAGTGCCCAGATCTGGCAATTTCCCTGTGCCACCACAACCCAAATGCAGCAATTGTCTGGCAAAGAAGGCCAAAACTCAGCACTGCCCAGATCAGGTGTGCTGGGGTTGGTTTAAAAGAAGAGGGAGACCTCGGCTTAAGGCCGTGGGAAAACCCTCTTTAGTCAGGGTCAGCAGGAGCTCCCACCCATAATCCTCTTGTTCAGTTATGCAGATTGTTACTAGAAAGTTCTGAGTTCTCTTTGCTACCATTGGTTACTTTTTACTGCAAAAATTGTAATATTCTTAATCCTTCCTTTCTCTTGGATCCTTTCCTCAGATCCCACCTTAACCCCTCCCCATAAATAAATGGATAAATATCCCTGCTAGACCCTGGACCCAGGCTTTTTTCTGCTTTGCTCTCTCTACTGTGCACGCCGTCCTGTTTGTTGTGTTTGCCTTCATTAAAGTTCTGTTTCCAGAGCACCAGATGAAAGCAGTCTCTGTCTGTAAAGTGGCCAGAGCTGGTTCTCAGGGAAACCACTGGTCAATGGTCT
Organism: Agelaius phoeniceus; assembly: GCF_051311805.1. NCBI lineage: Eukaryota > Metazoa > Chordata > Aves > Passeriformes > Icteridae > Agelaius > Agelaius phoeniceus. The sequence continues at coordinate 1,467,399 of NW_027509866.1, forward strand.
GGACAAGGGCCAGAAGGTTTCACTGGTGTTTGCTGGCACCGCCAGTGCCCACATCTGGAAATTTCCCTATTCTGACACAGCCCAAGTGCAGCAGCAATTTACTGGCACAGAAATCCAAAACCCGGCAACTTTCTGCTACTGGCTCTGGCACCGCCCACATCTTGTGTTTGCTGCACCAGTGCCCAGATTGGGAAATTTCCCGGTGCCAGCAGAGCCCAAATCCAGCAGATTTCTGTCACTGGCAATGACACCACCCAGATCTGGTGTTTGCTGACAGTGCCAGCACCCAGATCTGAAAACTTCCTGGTGCTGGCACAGCCCAAGTCCAGTGATTTGCTGGCACAGAAAGCCAAAATTTGGAAATTTCCAGGTTCTGGCTCCAGCACCATCCAGATCTGGTGTTTGCTGGGACCGCCAGTGCCCAGATTTGGAAATTTCCCGATGCCTTCACAGCCCAGGTCTAGCAATTTGGTTTTAGCTAGCTTAGGCAGAGAAGTTCCTTGGACTGTGACTTTCCTTTTTCTGGGAAATGTTTAAACCTGCTCTGGACTGAAAACCCAGAAAAACACTGGCAGCTCACACCTGTGGCCCACCAAGGTCTGGGACGCTGCATTCCAGCACCAGAGGGACTTAGAAGAGACCGAGTGAGCCAACTACAACCCACAAAAAGGACTTTCTGAATTTGCCATCTCTTCAGCACTGTCAGAGGTTTTATTTAATATTATGCATTTTTCATGCTTGTGAATAGTTTACTTGTTAAATAAACTGGGGTTTTTTCACTTTTCTCGAGGGAAGTCTTTTCCTGAACTAGTAGGGGGAGGGGCTGCTTGAACTTGCTTTCTAGACAGATCCCTTTTGGAGGTTTCCTCCCCAAATTTGCCCTAAGCCAGCAAAAACAGTCATCATGAAAATTTCACCAGTGGTATAATTTCCTGCTGGCAAATCTTGTGACAGAAGCTTGACCTTGTTCTCCATGAGACATTCTTGGGAAGAGCAGACAGGAGAAGATTCCTGGAAAACTGAAATGGCTTTCCAGAAGGGAAATGAAAATGAAAGAAACAATCCAAGATCTTTTCCTCTATTTATTTCTATGCTCCCCTTTTCCATGTTGCACTACTTCTCCATCCCAGGAATTCCAGATGCACCACACCTCTAGGATCGGTGACTTAGTGATTTTTAGACACTCAAAAATACCATGAGCCACACAGAGTTTTCCTTCCCCTGGTTTTACTGGAAGGCAACACTGGAGATGTAAGTGCAGTGCTGGGGTCAGGTAGGAATCCTACAGCAAGGGAAGGTGGCCCGACAGTGTTTGACCCTCAGCCAGGCCAATGCAGAGCAGCAAGCGAGGGGATTGCTGTGCCAGTGTGCAGGAGTCAGGGCTCTGCACCTGGGCTCACCGCTGCAAAGTTCCCGTGTTTGGACAGACTCAGGGGCCGTGCCCGGGGCGCGCGGGGCTCGAACGTGGGGCTCGTGGGGCGAGCGGGGAACGGACACGGGGACGAACGGCCCCGGTGCTTCAGTTGCAGCGGCGGCAGCGGCGGCAGCAGCAGCGGCAGCAGCAGCAGCAGCGACAGCAGCAGCAGCGACAGCAGAAAAACAGATATTTTAGATCACTTTTTCTTTCTTTCTTTCTCTTTCTCTTTTTCTTTCTCTCCCTTTGTTTCTTTTTCTCCCTTTCCCGCGGTCGGTCACCCTTCTCTCGGGGTCCCTTGCCCGGCGTCCCTCTCCTCTCCCCGCCTCCCTCTCCCCTGCCGGGCCGGGCCATGCCCCCGGCCCGCCCCCGGCCCCGGGCGGGGCTGCCCCGTGCCCGGCCCCGGCCGTCCCGCCGCGCTCTCGCCTCCGCCCGGCTCTGGCCGTACTGGCGGTGGCGCTGCTGGGCGGGCATCAGTTCCTGGTGCGGGGGCGGCATCGCCGCCCTTCGGCTCCGCCTGGCCCGAGCCCGGCCCCGGACCCGACGCAGGGTCCAGTCCCGACCCCGGCCCCGGCCCCGGCCCCGGCCCCGGCCCCGGCACCTCCCGGGGCCCGCGGAGGACACAGGCGGCGCGGCCGCTCCCGCCGCCTCTGCTGCGGCTTCCCCGGCACGAGCTCCGCCGCTCGACAGCGCGGCCGCCGGCCCCGAGCCTCCCGTGCCGCGTTCCAATGAGCGAACGCCTGGGCATGGCCGGCCCGGGGCGGCTGAGGGGCGCTCGGGGGCCGTTGCTGGCCCCGGGCCGAGCTCTGACAACCGCGTCTCGCCCGCAGGGAAGGCGCACGACGCCCTGCAGGAGCGGCACCGGCTGGGTTCGCTGCTGGGCCGCGCTCCAGTCACAAACATGGAGCAGAGAGCGCCGAGAGTGCGCAAGGTGGTCTGGCTGGATCAGAAGGAGGAGGACGAAGGCCCTGGAGCTGCCCCAGCACAGGGGACCGAGGCGGTGCCCGTCCATCCACCGCAGGAGGGTGAGTGGCAGAGCTGGGCTGCAGGGCTGGAGCCTGCAGCCAACTTGGCCCCATCCCATCCCATCCCCTGGGGAAATGCCCAGGGACAGGACGGAAGAGGGGCCGGGCAGACACCCCGCAGTGGCCGTGCTCCATCCCCCTGGAGCATCCCGGGGCTCTCCCTGCCTGGGCAGTGCAGGGCTGGGCTGTGTTCTCCGGCCTCTCCCGCAGCCCCTCAGCTCTGGCTGCGCTCGCTCTTTGACAGATGCAGCCGTGGAGCGCACACAAGGGCAGGAATCCGGCCGTGGCCGCTTCCGCAGCACAGCACAGGTACCTGCAGCCACCCCCAGCTGGGCTGGGCCTGCTGTCCCTGCTCAGCCCAGCACCGTGTGTGCAGCACTCCATGCAACATCCCCGGCTTCCTGCCCTTCTCCTACAGCTCGTTTGCAACTTCATCTGGAGCATTCGGCAGGAAGAGATCAGCACCATGGGCACTGGGCTCAGAGCTCACTCTGAGCTCCTCAATCATGAGACCAGTGCCGCCCTGCTGGATTTGCTCCTGGAGAAGGGTGCTGCCAGGCCAGAACAAGTGAGCAGCCTGGGGCCAGGCTTCAATTCCCCCATGAGTCCCGTGGCTTCCCCAGCCAGGCCTGTTGGTCCCTGGGAGCCTTTGAGGCCATGGCAGTGCGCTGGCAAGGGAAGCATTCTCTGGGGACCCTGGGGACATTGCTCCCTCTGGCAGCTTTCCAAGTCTCCCCGTGCCTTCTCCAGGTGCCCGCCATGGTGAGGTACATTCACCGATGGCTCCTGGCCAATGATTCTGCCGAGCACAGGCTGGATGAGGCCCTGCTGACTCTCACCAGAGCACACCCGGGTGATGCAGTTGTGACGCTGCTGCGTGTGGCCCCGTCCTGTGACAGGTATGGGGCCCACCTGCCCAGAGGGCTCAGGCCTCCCCAGCCCATCACCCTGTACCGCCTGGCCCAGGTGTCTGACCAACAGAGAGTTCCAGGGCCCTCTGGCTGCTGCCTTTTCCAGCCCTGGCACGTCAGCCCCCGAGCCTGCTGCCATGCTCCCTTGCCGCCCCTCAGGGCTCTGTCCCCACAGGGCTGGGCTGCCTGGCTGCTGCTGGCGAGGGCCAGTGGGCAGAGGCAGAGCCGGCCATCAGCCCGGGCCCCTAGGGATGCCCAGGCCATGGTGCCGTGTCTGAGACCCCCCTGAGACAGAGCTCTAACCCCACAGAGCTGCCATCACCATGTGGAAGACCATCATGGGCTCGCTCAGGACTGCGGAGCCAGTGCAGCTGATACTCCTGGATGTGCTGGAGAGCTGGCCCAAGCACAGCACTTACACCTCTGATGGGAACAAAACGGGTGTCTTTGGCCTGGCTGTGAGTTTCTGCAAGTGGCCTTTGCTGGCCCCAAGGCTGCCTCTCCAGCAGCTCTCCATCCTTCTTCCCCCACTGCATCTCCCTGCCTCAGGCACTGGCCTGAAACCCGGCCCAGGGGCAGCTTCAGGCCCAGCAGGCCCCGTGCTCCCCCTGCCAAGGTCTCTCCAGGCCTCTCCCTGCCAAGTTCAGGCCCTGCCACATGGACACCTCGGCACTGAGCACTGTCTTGGGGGGCTTTGTCCCTTGCAGGCAACCGTGGTGATGTGGAAGATCCTCCAGGAGCCCCCTGTCCCACGTGTAGTGGCTCCGTATTTCCCCCGCCTATTTTTGCATCTGCTCTTCCAAGTGTTCTTCAGCACAGAAGAGATGCCAGAGGAGGTCGATGCCTTCTGGAAGGGATGCCAGGAAGAGCACGGCCTTGCCACCAGCCCCAACAGGTGCTCCATCCCAGTCCACCTGTCCCTGCCACATGGCCTGCCAAGGAGCCAGTGCTGCCAGTGTGACCTGGCCTTTGCTGTGCACACAGGTTTGCAGTGCAGACCCTGAAGTCCCTGCTCTGCCTTGTCCAGTGTGAGCACGTGGTGGTGTCAATGGAAGGCAAGCGTGGCTGGGACACGCTGCTCTGCGTTGATACCCACCACTATGCCGTGGCTCTGCTGGCCAGGTGAGACCCCCCTTGTCCCCATTGCTCCCGGCATTTGTGCCCTGAGCCCGGGCTGTCCCACACGGTCCCCGTGGCTGTGGGCCAAAGGGACGAGGGACAGCCAAGCAGACTGGGAAAGGCTGGGAAAGGAGGGTGCCCAGGAGCGGCCACATCTCAAAGGGCCCAGGTCCCCTGGCAGGGTGGTGGGGAAAGACAAGAACCATGTGAGTCAGTGCTGGGAGAGGCTTCCCTCCCTCCCCCGGCTCAGGGTCTGAGTGCCATTTTCCACCTTCCAGGGAGATTCGCCATGCATCCAGGCCCTTGTGTAAAAGGATCTTATGCTGCCTCCTTGAGATGCTCAGCAAAGAGATGCCATACTGGGATTTCCCTGCCCTGGCATTCCTTGTGGAGGTGAGCCTGAAGGCCAGCATGACCTGGCTGAGCTGCCTCCCAGCTCTCTGCCCTCTCGTCGCCGCAGCCGCCTGGGACGGTGCCCGTGCCCTGTGCTGCTGCCTGGGCCCAGCCCTGTGCGGCTCCGGGCTCCTGCCGGCCGGCTCCCCCGTCACTGGCCTGTGCCTTTCAGCTCCTCGAGTGCCTGGACTTGAGGGAATGCAGGGACAGCATCATGGATCTTGTCTTGTCATGGCACCTGCAGAGGGAGCGCGCAGACATTGGCAGCCAGCTTCTCAGGGCCCTCCTCCCGCTCAGGGACCATTCCCCGCTGGTGAGAAGGGGGCAGTGGCTGAAGCCCTGCAGGCAGCGTGGGGCTGGGCAACGCAGTCGCTTGGCCTTGCCTGGCCTTTGGGCGCTGGGGCAGCTGCTCCCAGCTCTCCTGCCTCCCGCTTCAGCTGCCCGAGTGCTTCAGGACAGGCCTTTGGCCTCTGGGCCCCGCGGCAGCAGGGTGGCCTTTCACAAACTTGCCTTCTGCACAGGCCGAAAGAATGTGGAGCCTGACCGAAAGGCTCGTGGAGCTCCTGCGGGTCAGGATGACCACCATACTACTGGGCTATCTGTTCCTGGATAATGGTGCCCGCATACCCAGCCCCATCGCCCTGCATTTGGCTAACGTGTTCCTGCCACTCTTTGACTACGTAAGGCTCTGTGTCCCCAGCCACGGCCACTGGCTGCTGCCCGGACACTTGGTGCCCTGTGGAGATGCAGGCCTGCACCAGTGTGGGCCAGAATCAGCTGATGCTGAGCTCTTGCTGCCTTCCTGTTCTACAGGGTGATAGCCAGGTGCAGCAGCTCTCCATGATTGTCTTTCACACCTTGCTGTCTGCTGTAGAAGAAGAAGGAAAGAAGCCCCTGATGACACAAGTGTGGCAGAGCCTGCTCCCACTGCTTTTCCACTGCCACGATGAGAATCTGCGTGTGGCACAGGTGAGGACTCGTGGGCTGCTGCTGTCCCCCTGGCAGGGGGCTCAGCTGCCTCCTGCCCTGCGCCTGCTGGACTGCAGCCTCCTCCAGGCTGCGGCTCCTGTGCCCTGGGCTCTGGGGCCATCTCCGCGTCTCTGCTGCTCTCCAGACTTCTCGGGAAACGCTGCTTTGTGCGGTCAAGTTTCTGAAAAAGAAAGATCTTGAGAAAAGTGTGAAGAAAGAGAAACTCTCCAAGTTCGCTGAGCTCCTGGTAAGGAGGGCTTGCAAGCCCCAGCCTCAGGCTGGAGAAGGCCCCTGAGGGCGGTGCTCAGTGTGCGGGGCTGGCAGCTGTGCCCCTGCCCGCTGCTGCAGCCAGAGGCCACGGGGGCTCTTCTCCAGGCTCCCGTGGGCCCGAGCTGGGTGCCCATGGAGCCCCGGCCTGGCGGGGCTGCGGGCCGGCACCGCGGCTCCCCGGGCAGCAGCCGGCCCTCTGCCCCCTGCCCTCGGGGGCCCTTGGCCAGCGGCTGCTGGCCGCGCCTCAGGGCTGTGCGGGCAGGGGAGGCCAGGGCTGGGCGCAGGCAGCGCCCGGCCCAGGGGCTGAGCCCGTGCCAACCCTTCCCTCCTGCTGCTCTCTGCAGCTGGCAGAGGACAGGAGCCGAGCGGCCGAGCACCTGCGCCGGGCCCTGCGCTACCTGCAGAGCCCACAGGAGCCCCTGCGAGAGGCGGCCATCAGGTTCATGGGTGAGCCACGAGCCCGGGCTCCCTCCCCGTCCCGCCGCAGCTCGGCCCCGGCCCCGCCTGCTGCCCCGGCAGCGCCAGCCGGGCCCGGCGCCGTGGAGCCCCGCCTGGGCTGGGCATTGCTGCTGCCGCCCTCTGGCAGCCGTGCCCTGGGGCGGCAGCGTGCGCCAAGGGCCGGGCTGAGCCCTGCCGGGCCAGCAGCCCGTGTGGCCACAGCGCCGGCAGCGCCGCCGGCAGGGAGCTGTGCCGCTGGGGCCGTGACAGGCTCTGTGTTCACAGGCATGGCCGGGCGGCGCCTGAGGGGGCAGCAGCAAGAGCTGCAGCTGATCTGCACTGGTGAGTGAGGGCAGCGGGCTGGCAGCGGGGGCTGCCGGGGGGAGAGCTGCAAGCCCTGCCCCGGCTACGGAGGGCTCTGCTCCCGTGGCCAGAGCACACGGAGCTTTCAGGCCCCCGTGGGCCATTGGAGGCCAGCAGCTTCGGGCTGATCCCCTTGGTCCCTGCTCCCTCCTGGCCATGGCCAGAGCCGGCTGGGATGGCCCTTGCCGAGGGCTCTCCTCGGCTCCCCACAGATCCAGCTCTGACCGTGGCTCTGTTCCTCTCTCTTGCAGCCCTGGAACGCCTGACGGAGGACGTGAGCAGTGCCGTGTCACAGCTGGCACTTGAAACACTGCATGTCCTCCGGGCAATAGAGCGTGGGCGATATTCCACCATCCGGAGGCTGCAAGATCAGCTGCGCAGGGCATGGAGGACTCGGCCTCGCCTGTCGGGGGTCGGCTGCCTGCACTGCCGGATGACTTAGGAGGAGAGCTGATCTGGGAGGCTGTCTTTGCTGGGGCAACCTGAGCCAGAGGTAATTTTCTTTAAGATTTTTCTTCTTTTCTATTTTTTATCTATATTGTAAATAAATAACATATAGAGTATATAGAATTATATATATTATTATAGATTATAGATTACTGTAAATAATTCTAGAATGTGTTATGATACACAGACTGCCAGGAGCTTTTCTTTGCTGCCCAGGGTCTGCAGGGCAAGAGGCAGGAAAGGGTGAGAAGGAAGCTTGTGCTCAGCAGCACAGCAGGCTGAGGGGTCCTGAGGCCCTGAAGGGGGTAAAGGGTGCTTGTGCTCAGCCAGCTGCCCGGGCGTGCAGCGGGCAAGGGGAAATGGCCAGAAGCCCCTTGGCCTGTGGTGGTTCTGCTGAAGCCTTTGTGCTGCCCACAGAGCGGCTGGGCAGGGGCCAGAGCTGCGGGGATCCCTGCCAGAGCGGTGCCTGGAGATGGCCACAAGCCCTGTGCCAGGCAGGAAGCGCCATCCGTGCCCTCCTGCCCGTGTGCTGCTGCCTGCCTTGCTGAGGGCTCCCAGGTGCCTCTGGCTGGGGCTGCTCTGGAGCTGCTGTGGGGCTGCGGCGCTGCTGCCGGGCAGCTTGGCCGGGCTGGGGCAGGGCCTGAGGGGCTGGGGCGCTGGCAAGCCCTGAGCAATGGGGCTGTCAGAGGCCACAAGCAGCCCCCGGCAGCCGCCTTGTTCCTGCCAGAGTTGACTTGCAAGAGGGATCCTGGGCACTGTGGAACGAACAGCATCAGTGTTGTTGGAAACCCAAATGCAGGGAAATCCCAGACCTTTGGTCTTGTCAGCAAAGCTTAGAATTAAACCCAGGATTTGATCTGAGACCTTGGAAAGGGCTTCCAAACTTAGGTGCTAGAAGTGAGAATGTGGATTTCTAGTTTCTAGCAGAGACACGGGGAGGAAAATTGAAGTGGAGGAAAGTTTAGAGTTTTATAGTTCAAGATGCAGAAAAAGTAAAAGTAGTTACAATGGTAAAGAAGAAGTTTAGGATGCAGTGCTGTAGGTTTGTGTGTCATAAGATGATTGGCTAAGGAAGCTTGCACTGTAGCATGAGTCCATAAGATGAAAGATTGAAGGATTGGCTCCAAAACACAAATATCCTTGTTGGCAGTGTCTTCTTGGCCAAGAAATCCTTCAAAGCTCTTGTAACTACAAGTCTTGCGGCCCTGTGAGCTGTGCAGTGCAGATGGGAGCCAAACTCACCCTTCCTGTCTATGTAGAAGAGAAGAAAAAGCAATGGCATCATCTAAAAAACTCAGAGGTCTGCTCTCTAGCTCATACCAAACTCCTTCAACTCCCCCAAAGTGGGATTTAGCTCCAAACACATGGCAAGGACTCTTAGTGCTGGCTCTTTGACTCCAGAGCAGCTGCTTTAGGATCTTTCCCATAAGCCTGTGTAGTTATGTGCCAGAAATGTATCATTTGAAGAAACTTTCCCAACTGACTTGCATGGAGGTTTGTTTGAAGGGTGTTTGAGGAGAAAGGCTCCCAGCAGAGGTCTGGGTTTTGGCCGAGCTGTGTCCCATGCTGATTGTGAAGTGTGCCATCGGCTGCAGGGCTTTCTGGGCTAAAAATATCATCAAGTCACTTGGACTTGCTCATTTTGGCCTGTAAAAGCTGGACCAAATTTTGAGGCAACTTTGGAGACCTCATCTATGGGTGCATGGAGCAGCTAGGATTTTCCCAATTGCCTGGAATGGTTCTCCAGGTCCCTGGAGTATCCAGGGCCCTGGTAAGTTCCAGCTCCACACATGCCTTGGCAATGAGAAGAAGAGGAACCCAGACCTTTTTGTGCTGCCTGTGTCACTGCACCGGGGCCATGGGATGGGCACACGCAGCCCTTGTGCTGGAGCTGAGCTGCTCTGCCCAGCACTGGTGGCCGCCATCCAAGCTGGTTTTGCTTGTGCTGGTTCCCTGACAGCTGGGGCCCTGGGCAGAGCCCTGAGAGCCTGGTCTCCCCCCAGGGAAGGAGCAGGAGCCCCTGGAGAAGCTGTACCGGGTGGGGATGCTGCTGCTGCTGCTGCTGCTGCTGCTGCTGCTGCTGCTGCTGCTGCTGGAGACAGCCAGGATGACATCAAGGATGACAAGCTCTTCCTCAGCCTGGCCACTGGAGGCTGAAGGTGATGGACTTTGATTCTGGCACCTTCTTCAAAGCCAGACTTCACAGGGCATTTTCAGATGAGTCCACACCCAGGGAAATGCTGCCAGATTTGGGCATGGCCCAGCCTGGCTGGGAAGCAAAGGTTCCCCCTTTGCTGGGGCAGATGCAACTCATCCTTCACTCACTGCCCACCTGCTTTTTGGCAGGGCTGGGGGCATGGGCTGGGCTGGGTACGAAATGGGAGTGGGCTCCTGGCCCTGCCAACAGCCCCCAGCAGCCACCGTGCCCCGGGCTGGGGCTGGGGCTGGGGCTGGGGCAGCCAGCCCGACACAAACAAAGCCCCATGGTGGGAGCAGAGGTGGGACTCCAGAACCTGTGCAGGGGCTGCTTTGCTCTGCAGGCAAGGAAGGGCTGGGCTACTGCACTGCCCTCGTTTGCTTTGGGATTTTGGGGGGCAGTGCAGGGTGGAAGAGAGAAAGTGTGGGCTTCCCTCAGCCATGGCTGGGTTTTTCCCTACCATGGAGGAGTTGGGCCTCCCTCAAGGCCCTGACAGAGATAAGAGTTTTTCCCGTTTTTCTTGTTTTCCCTTTTTGCATCTAATCTCTTTTCAATGATGTGTTGTTTGTTTTTCCAGAGGAAGCGTTCTAGGTGGTCCAGTGTGGATGGGGAAGTGCTTGGGAGCAGCTGTGGCGTGGATGGGCTGTGCCCTTGGAGAAGGCTGAGGCCATGGTTTTGGAGCAGCTTTTCTTGCAGCCGTGGCTGGCGTGAGGTGGGTCCCTGTGTGCTTGGCAGGGTGGGATCAGAGCTTTTGGGAGATGGCAGCGAGCACAGGAGCATCCTGCTCTGGGCAGCTGCTGAGGGCTGGATGTGCCGTGGCTGGCTGCAGGCTGGGCACATGTCCTGCCCTCCTGCTCTGCTGCCAAAGGCAGCAGGGATGGGCAGCTCTGGGCACAGCTCTGGGCACAGCCAGCACGGCCTGGGCACCGCAGGCCTTGGCACAAGGGCACAGGAGCCCTCAGCTGACGGGCGGTTTCTGCTTTCTCTCCTTGCAGCCGGGCTCTGCGGCTGCTGAGGCTGCTCTGGGCTCTGCCAGGGCTCTACTGGGCTCAGCCCTGGGCCCAGCTGGGCTGGCTCTGCCCTCACATTGCTCTGACAGCTCTGCATCAGACGAGCCCATTGCGAGCACAGCGCCTGAGCTTTCTGCTTTGGCAGTGAGTGAGACTCTGCTGCAGGCCCAGAGATTGCAGCTGGGGACACACATCCAATTGGCAAGGACCCAAACTCTCCACAGTCCCAGCTGAACCCCTGGATCTGTACAGGGTTTTTGTCTGTCCCATTCTTCCTTCTTGATTGGCTGGAATTGTGCAGTTGCACTTTCTTCCTCCTCTAGCAGTGCCACGAGTGGGCCAAAGCTGGCGAGTGGGCCGTGCTCCTGAGGCAGTGCAGTCTGGAGCTGGTGGATGGAGAATTGCCCTTCTGCACTTCAAACCAGAGCAAAAAGCTGTCAGTGGGACTTTGTGTGTTTAAGAAATCCCTGACAGTTTCAAAGGGAATGTGCAGCTCATTTCCAGGCTGAGAAGGAAGGGCATCTTCTAAAGGATTTGGGCTTTGACAGAGTTTCCATTCCCAGTCCTGCTTGGAGCTGGAAGGGCACAAAGCAATTTCCTCTTGCTTCGACCACAATTTCAAATACCAATGTTGGAAAGAAAGCCCAAAATCTTTTAAAAGGCTGCTGAGGTCAGTAAGATGGATCCATGCCATCAGCACATTTACAATGTAAATAACTGAGTTCTCTTTTTAAAAAGATCATTTACCTCTTAATGCAAAGAATGTAACTTTGCATTTATGTTTTGTCTTTTTCACTAAGATTTTGTTATGTTTTTTCACTAACACTTGGATTTTATTCTTATCTTTTACAATTTACCTATTTTTTTCCTTTTTCTTTTTTTTTCTTTTAAATAGAAAACATGTCCTATCAAAGGAATGTCCTTTGCTCCTGGTTCCCGTGTGGAGCAGCTCCCTTCCTGCTGGCTGAGCTGCTCAGGCAGAGCCCAGCAGCTCCTGGCCCTGCAGGGCTGAGGCTTTTCCCCGTTGCTGGGCACAGACTGATGGAGCAGCACTGCTGAACACGGGCACACAGAGGGACCAGGAGCAGCTGCCTTTGCCCACCTGAGGCTCCAGGGCCCAAACTCTGAGCAGCCAGGGCTGGAAGAGACTGGCAGGATCTGATCCCTGACTCTGGGCCAGGGCTGCACAAATGACCCCACAGCAGCAGCAGCAGCAGCAGCAGCAGATGGAGCTGACTTTCAGCACAGCCCCTGCCCCTGTTCCCTCCCGTGTGCAGCGGTGTCACAGCAGCCTGAGGCACCTGGGAGCCCCCAGTGCCAGCAGGGACTTGAGATGGCAGCCCTGGGCTCCTGGAGGCTGTGCAAGGAACGGAGCTGGGCACTCCCTGTCCATGGGGAGCTTGCAGATGGAAAAGGCTGCTGTGCCCAGGCAGCTGCAAGGGCACAGAAAGGGGGCTCTGGAGCACTGGATCTGTGCCAGTGCCACAGTCCTGGGCAGCAGCCAGCCAGCCCTGGGGGAACAGAGGGCACAGCACGAGGGACAGAAGCAGGCAAGGGCAGAGACTGGAGAGAGCCAGAGCCAGGAGCAGGAACAGCTGCTCCATTGCACTCTTGGAGAAAGCTCTTGGCTGGTTCCAAGCGCTGAAAGGCGTGAAGGGCAGAGAGGAGGCCACAGCAAACAATGCTCCTGTTTGCACAGCCTCCCCTCTGCGTGTCCCAGAAGGAATTGCATGGACTGTGCTCTTCTCTCCGAGTCATCTCGTTCAGCATGAGCAGCTCAGCACCAGGAGCTGAAGGAGCTGAAGCCTCAGGCCACAGGAGCTGGGCAAGAGGAGACTTTCTGAGCAAATGAATGCTGCTAACATGGACCCAGCTGAATGCAGTGGATAGAATCATGGAATCACAGAATCCTTTCTGTTGGAAAAGCCCTCTGAGCTCACCCAGTGCAGCCGCTCAGCCAGCAGTGCCAAGCCCAGCACTAAAGCACGTCCCTGGAGTGCCAAGGCCTGGACAGCAGCCCTGAGTGAGGCCTGAACAGCAGGCCCTGAGCCCAAGGTGGCCTCTGGAGGAACCTTCCAACCAAAGGTTATCTTTGTATCTGCTCCCTGATGAAATAGGCATGGTCATTAGCACTGTGATAGATGTAGCCACTCCTTAGTGAAACATGTATTGACCTTTGTGTATTTAGAGCCAGACCAGGCCATGAAATCTGACATCTGGCCTTGTTTGGGGCTGAATGGTCAAAGTCACCTCCCTTGGTTCCTCCTGGGGCCCTGACCAGGCTTTGGGAGGGAGCCAAGAGGAGGATGAAACCAGATGTTGCCACACTAGCAGTGCTGTCAGTTTGTCCATTCAGCACTGTCAGAGCTGGGCCCTCTCCCAGCGGGGTTGGAGCCTCAGCTGTGGCTGGAGGCACCTGCAGGAATTGCCAGTGCCCAGGAGTGGCTCTGCAGCCCTTGGCTGTGACAGCTTCCCCAGCTGCTGTGTGGGTCTGGGGGATGGTAAAGGCTGAGGGTAACTGGGGCTGGATCTTTCTCAATCACTGCAGGCAATCTTTGGTGGGGATGGTTGGGTGCATTGCAGAGCTGCTCCTTTTGTGATTCTTTGCTGCTTTGAGCTGCAGGAAATGACACTGATTCCTCCAGTTGGAGTCTGCGTCTTTGGTGCTGACCCTGCCCACTGGTCAAACAAAACTGGCCCAGTCTGGCCAGATCCCAACAAAATGTCACTTGTTCAGTGTCAATGTGAGGAATCAGTGCCATCAGAAATTCCCAGATGGGAAGCCCTTCCCTGGAGTTCCCTGGCTCTGGAGTGGGCTGAGGTCGGAGCCCCGTGGGAGCAGTGGGGCAGTCGGGTAAAAGAGGCTGCACCCCTGGATGGCTTCAAATGCATCCAAAAATTACACATGGAACAGGAAAGCAACTTGTGGTGTTGGGCAGACAGAGATGAATTTGTTAAGAGTACATTGCAAACAGTACCTTCAGAAGGAACAATTATTGTTGTAATGCTCCCACATAGAGCAAGAGAAGAAGGTTTTAATCTTGAGCTCAGATGCATTTGTGCAAGTGAAATATCAATATAATAAATAACTATATATGTGTTTATAGTACAATAAGACCTTCATATATATATTTTTATATATTTTTATATGTATGTCTAAGTCTGTCTATCTATATCAATATGTTTATCTACATATAAAATTATAATAATGTGAAGTAGTGCTGACAATACTAATTTGGTAGCTTTGGCTGCTCAGGGATGTAACCCTAAATACCCTACAGAACAGGATTGGCCAGGACCCTAATGTCAGTGGTCAACTTTGTGAGATTGTATACAATGAAAAAGGAGGAAGGGAGGAAATTGGCTGTTTTTACAGAGTTTGCTGATACTGTGATGCAGAGTGCTTTGTCTGTTGCTGTGAAAAATTCAGTGATGAAGCCTGCAGGGTTTTTCATGTACCAGACTATGCACAAGCTGCAGGATTGGTTGCATGGGTGAAGGGGTTGTTTAAAAAGCAGTTGAAAAAATGAGGAGATGGGAACCTTTGCCCATGGAGAACCCATCTCCCAGATGTGCTCCATGCCCTTAACAATGGCCCATGGGGAAATGGAAACCCCCTGGCTGTGCATGGCTGCCCCCAGTTTGCAAATCCAACCATGGGCAGTGAGACTTGGGCTGCCTGGGAAATTGTTCTGGCTGTGATGGCCCTTGGCAGGGCCAGCCCAGAGGCTGCAGGGCTGGGCCTTCATGCACTGGAATTAGTTTGGAGAAATTCAAAGCAAATGAGAGCTATCAATACTGAAACAGGAATTCAGATTCCTCCAGGACACTTTGCTTTGATAACTGCTCACTTGGAGCTTGGCCTTGCAAAGTGGTCATTTCATGGCAGGAGGAATTGATGCAGAATATCAAGGAGAAATTAAAGGAATTGTGTTAAACAATAGTGACCAGGATTGGATTAGTCAACCCCATGACAGGGTAGCACAATTATCAATATTGCAATTTTAAGAAGGATTGTGAAAACAGGAGATCCACCTGCAATCACCACCGTTTGTGGAGATAAAGGGTTTGGATGCAGCAGCCCTAATAATGGAGCCCGAGTGTGGGTCTGGAGGCCAAATGGCCCTCCCGAGGCAGCTGAAGGAGCAGCTCCTGGGAAAGACAACTCTGAGTCCTGAAACCTGGGCAGGAACAATGGGAATGTGTCCCTGCAGCCAAGTGTTCTGTGTGAGAACAAGTAGATCTGACAGGATATTGTTTTACACATGCTGCCAGACCAAATCTCCCTGTTTGCCCCAAGGGCCCCTTTGGGAAATGCTCTGATCCACGGGGCTCCATGTGAAGGCTGCTGTGACACTGAGGGACTTGCACAGGAATTGCATCCAGGAGCCCGGGTGCCCCTCAGGGACTGGGACCCGGCCCCTTCCAGCCAGAGGGGAAAGGGCCCCCCCAGGCCTTGTTAGCCACAGACAGCATGGTAAAGCTGAACAGCAAAGGGCCTGGGGGCATTATTCTGGAATTAACATGGTGCCAGCTCCATGGACAACAGGATTCTTGTTCCTAACTCAAATGAGATTGAGAAAAATGGATGAAGAACGGTGTCACTAAAGTACTACTGGTGTCTGTAAGTTGTACCTTGATAGTCAGCCAGAATCTTTGTCTGCCACAAACACCTCTAGTGTTTGACCAAGGGGTTAGTCATCAAAATATAATGATGAGTTCTGATGGATTGCTGAGCTTCTTTTGTAATTCTTTGCTAATGCTGATGTGCTTTGCTGAGCTTTTCCTTTTGTAATTCTTTGCAGCTGTGCATGATATAAATGACACAATTCCTTCAGTTGGTGTCTGTGTCTTTGATAGTGACCCTGCCCACTGGAGAAACAGGGCCCCCTCTTGCCTGAGTGTTACCTGGCAAGGCAGAAACCCTCCCTCCAAAATTCCCCCTTCCTCCTTGTTCCCCCCTTCATACCCTGAGCATGATGTGCTCTGGTCTGGGCTGTGCCCGGGCTCAGTTGGGGTCACCTGTCCTGGCTGTGTCCCCTGCCCAGCTCCCCCGCAGCCCCAGCCCCTCCCCAGCGTGGCTGGACGAGGGGCAGGACAGGCCTTGGCTGTGCTGCAGCTCAGCAAGAACAAAACCATCTCTGCATGCTCAGCGCTGTGCCCAGCACCCGGCCCAGCAGTGTCTCAGTGCCAGGGGCTGTGCCCCCAGTGCCTGCCAGGGCTTTCCATGGCAACTGCCAGGCCAGGTGACCCAGGTGTCCCCCCCAGTGCCGGTTGCCATGGAAACAGTGCCCAGCGCTGCCCCTTTCTGTCTGGCTGACCTGGCCTTTGGCCCTGGCAGTGCCCTTGGCTGCTGGTTCCTGGTGCCCGAGCGGCCAGCGCGGCACAGGGCAGGTGGCCATGGCACAGCCCCCAGCAAGGGATCCCCTCTGGCTCTGGGCACTGACACCAGCCCTGAGCAAGGGGCCCAGGGCAGCTTTCCATGGCCACCAACCACCACAACGGCTCCGGGCATTGGTTGCCTTGGCACCAAACCAAGGAACGGGTCCCTGTGTCCATTGCCATGGCACCTGGTGGCACCAACGAGTGTCACTGCAATTGTACCTGGAACAGCCCTGGCACCGCTTTGTCCTCAGGGTTGCCATGGCAGCCGAGGGCAGCAACAGCTCTGCAGGCAAGGGGCCATGGAACCTGGCTGCAGAAATGGCTCCCTGGGCTGGTTTCCAAGGAAACCTGAACTGATGGGGGTTGCCATGGCACCCAAAGCCAGCAGTGGGGTCCCTGCAGTGTCCATGGCAATAGTCCCTTGCAATGGCCCAGTGCAGGTTGGGATGATGATCCACCCTCACAGCTGGCCCAGGCAGGTCTGGAGTGCTCTTGGTGGCAGCTTGGGCTTGGCACACACTTGAGGAGGATGTCTGTTTGCAATGGGGAAACTCAGGAGTTTTAGATTGCTTCAAAAAATTAAAAAGGGAAAATCCCTCTTTGGCTGTTTGCAACCAGTTCTCCAAGCAAAGCAGGTCCCAGGTGAGTGAGGGGAGACAGGATGGGGTTCACAGGTGTGTTTGCTGTATGCTACACTGAACCCAATGAAAGGAAGAAGGGGGCCCCGTGCCCTTTTTGCAACAATAGCCTTGGAAGTTGTCCCACCTCTCGGCCTGGCTGCACTTCTCCTGAGTTTTGGGTGGTCCCTCACAGAAGATCCCTCACTTGTCTTACACCCACTGTGACAGACAGACTGAGGTGTAAGAAGCCTCTCCATCAAAGACCAGGACATGAAATCCCTATGGGAAAAGGCCCCCCACACTCTTTCCAAGGACTGGGACTGAGACCCCCAACCTGGGGGAGGTGTGTGGGGGAGGCAAGCTGACCAAAGCAAGATGGATGTTGCAGGTGTGAGCAGTGGACCAAGAAGACAATGGCTCTCGCCCACTGCTGAGAACATGGACTGTGTGTACCCTTCTCTAAATACCATTCTTTCCCCCCAAAATACAATAGACTACCTTTGATTCGATTTCAGTTTTTACCCCTTCCCCCATCAAGAAAAAGAGTATAATAAGAGTTTGGATGAACTGCAACCCTGAGACCTCCCCAGACGTGACCTGGTGAACTGCATTGGCTGGACATTGAAGGACTTTGCTGTTCTACGTTTGGTAGCTCTATACCTTCCTTTCTCTTCCTCCCTCTTTTTCCCTTTCCCCCAGTTCCTCCCCAAAGCATTTTGTTGTGGTTATTCAATAAAGGTACATTTGTTTTGATCATCACTGCAACCCCCTGTACCGTGTTGGTGCTTTTTGCACTCTGAGATCAACCCATGAACCATCTTGAAACCTGTTCGTAAGGACAGACTGTGACACTTGTATACATACTATATAAACCTTCTATTAAACCTTAAAAATTCTCTACAAATTCATGTCCAACATTACTGGGTCTGGCACCGCCCAGATCTGCTGTTTGCTGCCACCACCAGCGTCCAGATCTGGAAATTCCCTTGTTCCGGCAGAGCCAAGTCCAGCAATTTTCTGGTAAAGAAAGCCAAAATCTGGCAATTTCTGCTGCCGGCACCGGCAATGCCAAGATCTGGTGTTTGCTGCCACTGCCCCTACCCTGATCTGGGCATTTCTCAGTTCCAACAAAGCCCAAGTGCAGCAATTTTTTTGGAAAAAGGAGACAAAACGCAGCAATTTCCTGGTGCCAAGACTGTCACCACCCAGACCTGGTGTTTGATGGCACTGCCCATGCCCAGATCTGGACATTTCCCTGTGCCACCACAGACCAAGTGCAGCAATTTGCTGGCAAAGAAAGCCAAAACCAGGCAAATACCTGGTGCCTACACTACTCCGTCCTCATGTTTGCTGACACCGCCAGTGCCCAGATCCAGAATTTTTCAGATGCCTGCACAGCACAATTCCAGCAGTTTGCTGGCACAGAAAGTTCACATTTGGCAATTTCCCAGTGCCAGAACATTCCCCACCAAGATCTGCTGTGCGCTGGCACTGCCAGTGCCCCATCTGGCAATTTCCCAGTGCTGGCACAACCCAAATGCAGCAATTTTCTGGCAAGAAAAGCCAAGCCCCGGCAGCTTCCTGGTGCTGCCACCAGCACCACTGTCTCTGTTCCTCTGGGAGCCTCTCAGGAACCCTGGGCCAGTCCCGAGTCGGCAGACACCGGGGGCAGCCCCGACACGGCCGACAGCGGGGAGACACTCTCTGTGCCCCGAGGGTACTGAGGGCACCTGGGCTGGGCGCCTGGGCAGCACAAGAGACACCAGAGACATCGGTAGAAGATAAAGGGCCGACTCTTAGCAGGGGTTAATGTGACCATGGTCACAGGGGTTTTCAGGGGAAATAAGAGACGAGAATGTTGACTCCATGATCAGAAGGCTTGATTCATTATTTTATGATATATATATATATATTACATTATAACTATGCTAAAAAGAAATAGGAAAGGAAAAGGTTTCCTCAGAAACTAGCTAAGCTAAGAATAGAAAAGAAAAGAATGATAACAAAGGCAGCTCTCTCGGAATCTGTCCGAGACAGCTCGGTCCTTGATCGGCCATTAATTATAAACATCCCAGATGGGCCAATCACAGGTGGACCTGTTGCATTCCACAGCAGCAGATAACCATTGTTTATATTCTGTCTCTGAGGCCTCTTAGCTTCTCAGAAGGAAAAATCCTAAAGAAAGGATTTTTAGTGAAAAGATGTCTGTGACATGTCACCTTTTTTATTTAGTTAAATTAAAAAGAAAAGTGTTTGTAATTTTCTCTGCTAGGCACATGCAGAGGAAAGAACAAACACTTGACAGGTTATCTGTTGCCAACAGAACTTGGGTCAAGTGCTCCTGTGGAATGAACAGGGAATTTCTTCACCTGTAGAACATAAAATTCTATCATATCACTAAACCATTTACAATATAAGAAAATGCAAAAGCAATGCAAAGAAAGTTCAAGTCCAAGCAGCTGAGTTTCAGGAAAAGTCCATGGACTGAAGATGTTCCTCTTTGCCATCTCTGAAAGTTCCTTTTGGTCCTGAAACAGGCTTGCTACAGAAAAATCCATCAATAATTATCAAAAGTCCATTGACAGTCATCAAACAATTTCAAACAATTTTGAGAAGATTTCTGGAATATCTTGCCACAGCCCTTTATGGAACAACTTGGGCTGAAGCTAATTTTAGGTGCTTCAATGCTTCTGAGCTGCTGCCAACTATTTTAACTCTTTTTATTTATTTTAATTTTTTTTTTTTTTTTTGGTCAGAAAGAGCAGCAGCAGAGGAGCCAGAGAGGTGAGAGGCCCTGGGGAGCCCTGGCCCATGTGGAGAGATCAGGAACCCCAGACCTGGCCCACAAAACGGTGGCCCAGGACCTGAAGGGGGAAGCAAAGCCCCCAAACCCAGCAGGAGGCCGGGAGGTGGCCCTGGTCCAGGGACCCGAGCCCAACAGCCCAGGCCCGGTCCCGTGGCAGGCTCTGCATTGTCACAGACCCGCACCCTGCTGCCAGTACAATGGCAGAACAGGTGACCAAACGCTTCCTCCCCCAAAATCACCGAGGAATGCCGGCAATGGGGGGACAGAAGCTGCCCTGAGGATCTTCATCTCGGGTCTGGGAATGTTTGTTCCCCATAGCAAACAAGCGATGACCGCTTCCCGCTGTTCCCCTTGCCTCTGCAATGCAAATGCAAAAGGTGTTCCTCCCATCTGCCTCCCAGCACCACACTAAACCTCTCCGGCCGGGGGACCGGGGGCAGAACTTTCGGGAGCCACCTCCCCGACGCCGCTGGGGCGCCCGAGGGGCGGCAGGGATGGCAACCTCCAAGGGGCAGTCCCCGACCAAACACCCCCCACCCCGCCAAGAACGCTGAGTTTGAAAGCAGGCAGCCGGGCTGCACCCACACCCAGCTGTCGGGCCATGCCTCCCCTACGGAAGGAGAGGCTCATGCCCTCTTCCCCTGTCCCAGCTCCACCCGCAGGGGCAGCCCCGGGACAGCCCGAAAAACTCAGGGGGGAGTCACGCTGGGTGCAGGAGCCGCCGTGGCAGCTGCTGCCGGGGGCACTGGGACCGCGGGCAGCTCCGAGGGTCCCGTGGGCTCGGCGTCATTTTCAGCAGCATCCTGAACTGGGACTGATTCGGCGGAAGGTGGCGAAGTCACCGGGGGGGCTGGCGGGGGTGGCGGGGCCGCAGAGAAAGCACCCCCCGCCGGGCCGGAAGCAGCAGCCGCGTCGTTGCCGCCTGGCAACACCGGCGCAGCTGCGGGAAGTGGCGGAAGCGATGCTGGATCTCCGTTGCCTGGCAACACCCGTGCAGCCGCGGGAAGTGGCAGAAGCGACACCGGATCTCCATTGCCTGGCAACACCGGCGCAGCCGCGGGATGCAGGGGAAGTGACGCCGGATCTCCGTTGCCTGGCAACACAGGCGCAGCCGCAGGAAGCGGCGGAAGTGACGCCGGATCTCTGTTGCCTGGCAACAGCGGCACAGCCGCGGGAAGCGCTGTTTCAGAGGTCAGCCGCGCAGGCACAGAAGCCGGTGGAGCTGCGGGCAGGGCTGCCCGGAGAAGCGGCCGCGGGGAGAGCTGGAGCGGCCCCCCAGGCACGGGAGGCGGCACCGCAGCCCCCAGAGACGGGACCTCAGGCACCGATGCTGCCCCCAGCTCTGAGCAGGGTGGGGTCCCAGGGCCCGGCCAGGGTGGGGCCTGCAGGGCTGCCAGGGGCGGTGCCGCCCACTCATCATCCCCCGGAGAGAGACGAGGGGGGGAAAAGATGGCTCTGTCTGAGCATGCTCCAAAAACGCGGGAAAAAAAACTTTTTCGGCTCCGGGCAAAACTTCGCCGCCTCGCTGCGATTCAGGGGGGCTGGGAAGCAGCAGATCGTCCCCCTCCAAAGGGTCTCCTCCCACAAGAACTGGGGGGAATGGGGCTTGCCCTATGCAGTTAGCAATCCAGGGAAAAACAGCTGCTCTCCATTTCAACACCGGAAAAAGTGCGCTGAACACTGGATAAATCCGGGGGTACCCGAACCCACTGTTCAAAACTACTTGGAAAATGGATTCCATGCACTCCCACACAAACATATCAAGGGCATAGAGTACATTCGTAAAAAACCCAAAGAGCTTTGCCCATTGAAAAACTCATAGAAATATCTCTCCTACAGGAGAATTCCATCCTCTTCACCCCATTTGTGCTAGAGGGCAATAAGTCTCTCCTCTGAAGGGGAGAAAGGAACCTCTGCCTCTGTGAGAGGGGTCCTCCACATTTGCAGCCACAAAGTGCAAAGGGCAGCATTTTCAGGAGGGGAAAAGCAAACAGAACCTTGTGACAGTGTCCAGCACTCTCTGGCCAGCTGCTTGGTGCTGCTGAGCTTTCTGGCCATTTTTCTGGAGGATTTTCAGAAGGTTCTCTCTGTGGTCTGCCTTGCTGTGAACTCTGTCCAAATCAGGATCTTCAGTTCTTCAGCTCCTGGCTAGAATCCACTTCTGTGGTCACTTATGAGATGACCATCAATGCTACACACTCGGGGTTTACCCAAATGCAGCAGTGCTCCTCTGGGGTCTCACCAATCGATGATTTTCCTCTTCAGTCACTCGGGGTCACAAACTGTGACCATGTTCACAGGGGTTCTGGATGAGGGAAGAGACAAGAATTTTGACTCTATGTTCAGAAGGCTTGATTTATTAGTTTATGATATATATATATTACATTATAATTATACTAAAAAGAAATAGGAAAGGAAGAGGTTTCCTCAGATGATAACTAAGCTAAGAATAGAAAAGAAGAGAATGATAACAAAGGCAGCTCTCTCGGACTCTGTCCAAGATAGCTCGGTCCTTGATTGGCCATTCATTATAAACATCCAAGATGGGCCAATCACAGGTGGACCTGTTGCATTCCACAGCAGAAGACAATAATTGTTTACATTCTGTCTCTGAGGCCTCTCAGATTCTCAGAAGGAAAAATCCTAAAGAAAGGATTTTTAGTGAAAAGACATCTGTGACAGTGGTGCATTTAGTTCCATCTTACATTGCAACCTGAAACAGTAATCCTGCTCAGGGATTACCCCACTGTTTCAGGCTGCAGTGTAAGATGGAACCAAATGCATGTTTTCAATGCCCATCTTCATCAACTGCTATAAACAGGCGGGGCAGTGTTCTTGATCTCTTCCATGACTCAGCCCTGATAACGCCCTCCAGGGGAGATATCTTCTGGGAATGGGCCATTGAGTGTCACTGCAGGACTGATCAAATTCCATCCTCCCATTGTGGGATGCTCCGCCCAGGGGGAGGATCCAAGCATTCCTACCTGGATATAAGCTGAGCCTTGCAACACCAGGAGCAGCTTGCCTACTGGATTCCCAGAGGACAAGAGCTCCATTAACCACCACTGGACCTCCAGAGGAAGACCAGACCCTTCTACAGGATCACTGCTTGGACAGAATCACGTTCATCCCTCCAACAGGACTGCAGCCACCATTTAATGGGACTGCAGCCACCAGCCTGACCAGCAATAGGGTGTCAGGTTATATCCTGACTCTGTCAGTTTAAGGCAGTGTTTCTGTACCATTGCCTTGATCTTCATTTTCTTATTAAATTTTATATCCTACTTTGACCCTCCCCCAGGTTTGCCTTAAATCCTGTACAAAAGACCATGTGTGCACCCTTTGTTTTCCTCCTAGAACAGGATTTCCCATTCCCAAACCTTGATTGGATGGAGGAGGAGGCTCTGAGGAAGATGAAGGAATCCCAGAACACCCAGGCAGGTGAGGAGGAAGTCAGTGCCCCTTTCCCCCTCTCTCCTGCTCCATCTCCCAGCCCAGCACAGCCCCCGGCTCCAGGACAACCCTGCTGCCAACCCCGTCCTGCCAGGGATGCACTGGGGGGATCTCCTTCCCCTTCCCTCTGGCATGGAGGCTGATCCCATCCTCTCCTTGTCATTCCTTCCCCTAGGGAAGGAGCTGAGGATGGAGACCAGGGAGGACAAATCTCCATGGCAGAACCTCGTGGAAGAGGCTGTTTTGAGTGGGTCCATGGCATAGGAATCCAACAGAGAAGAAAAGCTACAGAGATCCCACAGGAGGAGGGGCTCAAAACCCAGCCCAGGGTGCTCTGAGGAGGAAAGACCCACCCTGAGCCAGGAAGGTGGACAGAGCTTCAGCCAGAGCTCAGAGGTGGTGGTCCACGGGCAGTTTCACAATGGGGAGAAGCCCCACAAGTGCTTGGAGTGTGGGAAGAGCTTCAGGCAGAGCAGCACCCTGATCAGCCACCAGATGATCCACACCGGGGAATGGCCCTACGAGTGTGGGGAGTGTGGGAAGGGCTTCAGCTGCAGCTCTGCCCTCATCATCCACCAACGCATCCACACTGGGGAGAGGCCCTACGAGTGTCCTGAGTGCCAGAAGAGGTTTCACACCAGCTCTGATCTCGCCAGGCACCAGCAGATTCACACAGAAGAAAGGCCCTTCCTCTGCCCTGATTGCGGGAAGGGCTTCAAGCGCAAGTCCCACCTCATCAGGCACCAGCTCGTCCACACTGGGGAGAGGCCCACGAGTGCCCCACGTGTGGGAAGAGGTTTCAGATCAGCTCCCATCTCCTCCAACGCCAGCGGATTAGCGCAGAGGAGAGGCCCTTCCTCTGCCCAGACTGTGGGAAGGGCTTCAACCACAGCTCTACCCTCATCATCCACCGGCGCATCCACACTGGGGAGAGGCCCTACGAGTGTCCCCAGTGTGGGAAGAGCTTCACCAGCAGCTCTCACTTGAGCAGACACCAACAGAGGCACTGGTAAGAGAAGCCCTGCAAATGCCCCAATTTCAGGAGGAGCTTCGTTCACTGCTCCAAATTCATCCTCTATTGGAGGTCCCACTTTGGTAAGAGCCTCGGTGATCCATGTTCCCTGTGATCCATGCTGGGAAGACACCTGTCCCTTTTCCTGCCCCTCCCAGTGACATGATGTGGGATGGAAAAACATAAGGGTCTGGCCATGTCCATGACATTACATTCACTCCCACCTCACGTCATTGCCAGGGGCAGGAAAAGGACACTCTCTCCCTCTCTCTCTCTCTCTCTCCTACCCTGAGGAGAAGTGTGTCCTTTCCAGGCATGATGAAGTATGTGGCCAAGAAGAGCCAGGCAGTTGTGTTGTAGTTTTCCCTATAAATTCTCTTCTGTTATCAATATTGTTCCTGTTCCTGTTTGTTCTTTATCTCGTTGCTGTTCCCAATAAATTGTTCTTTTCCCAGCCCAGGATCTTTGCCTTTTGTGCTTTCCATGGCAGGCGGGAGGGCAGCGAGGGCAGTGCGGTTTTAGCGGGAGCAGGAAATTGGGGAATCCCATTCCTGAAGCCCGGCCTGTGGAAACCGAGCATCCCAGCTGGTGCCAGCCCTGGTGGCCATAGCAGCAGCCTTGGGAGCGGGTCCCTGGCTGGGGCTGTGGGAACCTCTTCCCTCTGGTGCCCAGGGACAGGAGTGGAGGGAGCGGCTGCAGCTGAGTCGGGGCAGGCTCAGCTTGGATGTCAGGAAAAGGTTTTTGCCCAGAGGCTGCTGGGGCCCTGGCCAGGCTCCCCAGGAAAGGGTCCCAGCTCCAGGGCTCTCTGAGCTGCAGCAGCGTTTGGCCAGCGCTGCCAGGCCCAGGCTGGCATTGTTGGGGTGTCCTGTGCAGGGCCAGCAGTTGGACTGGAGGATCCTGATGGGTCCCTCCCAGCTCAGCCAATTCTGTGCTTCTGGGATCCCATCAGCCTGGGGATGGGGCTGCCAATGGTTGCCATGGCAACGGGCTCTGGCTGCAGGCCTGAGCTGGTGTCCATGGCAACCACCCCTGGCATGGGGTCTCCATGGAGCTGCCAAAGGACAGAGCATAGCAACAGGGGTCTGTTGATGGTTTCCATGGAAACTGACCATAGCAACAGGGGGCTGGGGATGGTTGCCATGGAAACTGACCATAGCAACAGAGGTGATGGTGATGGTTGCCTGCTAAGGATCAGATTTGTCACAGGCCCTCAGAGGGGTTCCATGGGGACTTTCCAAGAGTCTCCAGGCTGTTCCAGAGCTGGAATGTCACAGGCAGAGACAGGGGCTCCATGGAGACCTCCCAGGGCTTTCTGGGGATGGTAAAGAGCCCTGTGGTCAGAGGCAGTCACAGCCATCCCATGGTGACATCCCAGGAGTCCCCAGGCTGCCAAAGATCCGGGATGTCCCAGACACTCACATGGGTTCCTGTCATGAGCACAGTGGGAGCTTCAGGCAACGTTTATTAGAAAAGCTCCTGTTGGGTCACGAGGTGCAGAAACGATCCCCAATGCTCCCCATAGATCCCCAAATGTCACTGTGTAATCAGTGTTCCATGCTTTCTTTCCAATGGAAAACAACCATCCTTATCCTCCAGGTGTCCATGTCTGAAATTGGGATTCCACCTCCAAAATTCTGTATATCCAAAGGTTACTCCCAGGCACAATCTGCCAGTACCATCAAGCCTGGGTGGCCTTGACCTCTGGTGACTGCCCCTGCAACACTGGGGCTGGGTTCTTCCCTTCCCATGGAGATCACTGGGACACTGTGGGGACCTCATGGAACCAAGGGGATCCTTGTGGCACCACTGGAGCCCATGGAACCAAGGGGCCATGGTGACACAGTGGGGCTTCATGGAACCCAGAGACCATTATGGCTCTGTGGGGCCTGATGGAACCATGGAGACCATGGGGACCCTTCAGGGCCTGGTGTCACCAACGGGGCATTATGGCACCTCAGGGCCTCAGGGAAGCAAGGGACCATTGGGACACTGTGGGGCCTGATGGAACTGAGGGAACATTGAAGAGGTCTGGCTGGTTTGGCTTCCCAGGGGTCCCCTGACAGGTCTGGCTGATGTTGCAATGTCAAGGGCCGCCTCTCATCAGCTCCTGGAAAACTGGGGCTCCGTGCTTTTCTTGCTATGGGAAAGAACCGCCCCCCTTTTCAGATGCCCATTTCCAAAATTGAAACTCTCCCTAAAGCAATTCCTATATGCAAGGATATCACTCAGAACAAAATCCTGCTTGCTCTGGCTGGCCTTGGCCTCTGGTGGCCATTTCTCATCTGCCCCTGAAACACTGGGGCTCTGTTCCTTCCTTCCTATGGAAAGGAACCGGCTTTCAGGTCCAGGGACCATGGCCAAAATTAGAATTTGGCCTCTCAATTCTGTTTATCCAAGGACTGATCTCAGACAAAAGTAGCCAGGACAGACAGGTCAGGCTGGCCCTGTCCTCTGGTGATTTTCTTAGACTCTGAGCTGAATGTTTTCATTTGAAAACACCTTGGACGGGGCCCAGAGATCTCCCAGGGAGGTATTTTGAAACCTCGGGCACATGAGCACTATATATGGACAAAAGAGCTCTGTGCTCTGTGCAGTTGTGGTGGTTTTGCATCACGAAAGTGATGTTCTAAGAGAAGCTGCTAGCAGTTTCCTCCATGTCTGACAAAAAAAACCAATCAGTAATTATCTTTGAGAACTGACAATCTGTTAAACTATGAAGGAAACTGTACTCGCCTCTGTGAAGACACATGTTAAAGATGGGAAAGCCTGGGAGGGTCTCTTTCCCTTCTGGCTGGCACAGAGGTAACAAGGCTGACCCGGCCCCGTCTCAGCCAGGCCGGGCCGGGCGGCTCCTGCCGTGGGGCCGGGCCCCTTCCCAGGGACCCCGCCAGGCCCCATTGGCTGCCGGGCAGGGCAGGGGAGGCCGCGGGGCCGAGGCCGGGCCGGGCCATGGCTGCAGTTGGGAACATCTGGGCCCTGCTGAGCCCTGCCCCGCCGCCAGCCCGGGCCCAGCCAGGATCCACCGGGCCCCAGGAGCAGCCCCGGGCCGGGCCGGCTCGGCCAAGATTCTGCCACCCTTGGGCTTCAGCCGCAAGCCCCGGGCAGGGGCAGGAGAAGCCATCGGCCCCCGGCCGTGCTGCTGCTGTGCTCTGGCCTGGCTGCTGAGATCCTGGCCCTGCCCCAGCGTGGCCCATCCTGACACAGCCCCAGCGCAGCCGCTGCAGAAACCTCCATCGTAAAACAGCTCCGGCCGCAAGCACCGAGCCCGGCCGGGAGCACGGAACCATCTGCAGGCCCCGGGTGAGATATGAACTCTTTCAGTGCTTCCATCCTCCCTCCAGTGAGAGAAAAGGACAAACTGCAGGCACACAGAGGAGCAACATGAAGACACTGAGGTCACTGAAGGGGAAGTTGAGCCCCAGATGGGAGGGATGAGGAGATGCCTTGATCTTGGGGCTGAAATCCTCTTGTAAAGCTATGGAGAAGGATGTAATTAATATATCAGACTCTCTTTTTCTCTACAACTAATTGAAAATATGGGGAGATGACCTGTTCTGCAAAAACCTCCATGCTAAAGTAGGCAAATGTTGAAGTAGCTGTGATCCCATCAGAAGTTTAAACGGAGAAAGAGAGAAGAGTGGTGAGATCCTATGCCCTCAGGGAGAGAAGAAGAAGATCTCTGTTGTCAGAGATGAAGATGATTTCAGAAATAGATGAAGAGAATCTTTGCTCCTGAACAGCTCATCTTTAAACTCATACCCCATAAGCTGACATTGCCCATAAAAACAGCTGTGGGAAAAGCTGTGAAAAATGGGAGAGACTTCACAATTGCAGTTTTTCTGAGCAGCTGCTATTTGTGGGAATTGAGAGCCACGAGCGAACTTTTATCTTATGGAGAAGTCTCCATAGCATGAAAGAGAGACTCCTCTCCCTAAGTGAACTGAAGAAAGACTGTTCTAGATGGTGTAAACTGACTGAAACTTTAAGGTTTTGTCTCCTTGCATTGTCAGTAAGAAAGAAAAGCTTGTAGGGAGAGGAGAAGTGTTCAGATTCTTATTAATCTTTCTTCTATTTACTGGTAATAAACTTTTCCATAGACCCTTTTAAAATTTTGAGCCTACTTTTCTTTTCTCCTAATCCTATCTCACAGCAGGAAATGAGTAAATATATTCCAGTGAGTGCAATGGTAATTAGCCAACACTGATCCCACTGCACTAATAGATGCATTGGCTGAGAAATCTCAAATTAGCAAACCAAAATCACTCCAGATACATTCCTGATAAACTGCATTAGAGCAGAGGGAAATCAAGGCAGAGCCATTTTTTGTCAGTACTTGCTGCATCCTGATGAGCCCCGCGGTGCATTTGGAGCTGAGCCCTTGAACCTCAGGGCCTGAGAGGAGATTGCACAAACCTTGCCAGGAGTCAAAGTCAGAAGAAAACCCCAAAGTGTCTCAAAGCATGAATGGGTCTCAGTGAGGTCCATGCCCAACAGAGGCTCCTCATGGACTCCTTGGAGGAGAGAATTGGAGGCCAGAATTGACCAAAAACCTCTCAGAGTCTCAATGTGGAAAAGAAAATTCCATACTACCTTAACAAATTTGTGAAGCTCAAAGCATTACTGAGCCCCACTGAGTGTCAGTACAAAGCTCTCAAGGGACTCATTAAAGCCGTTAATTGGGGCCATGATTGCACAAACCTCTCACAGAGTCTCTATCAAAAGGGAAACACCAAGTACCTTCAAATAACTGGAGTACCTTGAAGTATTAATGAGCCCCACTGAGTGTTGTTACTGACAAAGCCTCTCCAGGGACTAATTACAGCAGATAATTGGAGGCCATGATTGCAGAGACCTCTCAGAGACTCCAAGGCAAAAGCCAAAGCCAAAGTCCTTTGAAAAACCTGCAGTCCCTGCAGGGAGCATTCAGGAGCCCCCAGGGCCATTGCTGAGCAAGGCTCCCCAGGGACTCCTTGCAGCAGATCCTTGAGGCCACTGGGATGTGGGCTAGGGGGGGATGCTGAGGGCAGCACAAGGGGCTGACAGTGCCCAGCCTGGCTGGGGCTGTGCCAGGAGGCCCCAGGGCCTCAGGACAAGGTGTCTCCTCCCAGCCCTTGCTGGCACAGACTCTGCTGTGCCCCAGGGCACCAAGACTTGGCTTCTCTTTGTCCCCACCTGTCATCACTGCCTGCAGTTCTCTGCTCTGCCTGGGGCCTGGAGACACTTGCTCAGTCGTGTCCCTCTCTGGGACCCATTAAAAGTCCAGGAAAGTTTGGAGTTGGATTCTGCCTTGCAGTTCTGGAGAGGTTTCTTCAGCTCCCTCTCAGGGACTGATGTTCATGGCCTGAGCACAAAGCCCCAGAGGCTGATTCAAGTCCTTGTGCTGTGTCTGTGCTGCTGAGCTGGGCTGGGCTCCTGGCACAGAGGCAGCTCCTGCTCACCAAGAAAAGCTTCAAAAGCACATTTCTCTGGATGAGCAGCTCTTGTGCCAGCCCAGCAGGGCTGGGGCACTGCCTGCAGCCAGCCCGGGCCCAGCCCAGAGGCACAGAGAGCTTCAATCAGTCAGGGCTGGGAAGGGGCTGAGAAGTGCCTGGGGCACAATCACTGCCAGCCCTTGGCACAGGAACCTCTGGCTGCAGGACAATGCAGCTGCAGCTCCTGGAGCCATCTCCTCAAGCTGGAACATGCCAATGCCTGCAGAGCCTGTGAGTACATTCTCTGCTTGTCTCTCGTGCAGAGCAGCCAGGGGTGCCCAGGGGTGTCCTGCAGAGCAGGGTCCTGCAGCCCAGGGCGCTGTGCTGGGGCAGGGACTCTGCTGCCTGCCAGGGACAGCTCTCAGCCAGCCCTGGCAGCTGCTGCCAGCACTGGGGGACAAGATCTGGCTGGGAGGAGACAGCTGGTGAGGCTTGGAAGTGTTCTCCTTGTGTGGGGAGGATGCTGCATTGTTCAGGACTGCTCCCAGCATGACATTTAACTGCAGAACATTTCCAAGTAGATTATAGAGGGAAAACAGCAAGGCAGGAGCTGCATAAGAGAGAAAATCCTGCTTTCTAAATCTACTGCTGTGGGTTGCTGGGATGAGAATCTTCATGTATATCTTCATCTCTCAGTTCATGGAGAAAAAAAAATAAAGAAATTTTCTCTGACATCTGTAAAAACCCGGCAGCAACAGCAATCACCACAGGACCCCTTAGAGGCAGCATCAGTGTTGCTTTTCCAGCCTCCTCAGGGTTGCTCTAACGTTGCCATCAGAGCCTGCAGAGCCAGAGCTGCCCCTGGGCAGTGCCTGAGCTGGGAGGGCTCTGCAGGGCAGAGCTGAGCCCCCAGGGCTGGGCTGGGCTCTGGCAGCACTGGCAGGGCCCAGCCCTGGGCACAGGGAAGCAGCTGCTGGCAGGGACAGCTCCAGGCAGCAGAGCCCTGGGCAGGCAGTGGGGGGAAAGTGCCCCCAGCCTGTGCCGGGATATTTCAAGTCCTCTCCAAACCCAACTATTCCATGATTACTTTTCTTACAGATCCCCATGCCAAGGCACAGCAAATGTCCAACAGCAGCTGCATCAGGCACTTCCTGCTGCTGGCATTGGCAGACACGCGGCAGCTGCAGCTCCTGCACTTCTGCCTCTTGCTGGGCATCTCCCTGGCTGCCCTCCTGGGCAACGGCCTCATCATCAGCGCCGTAGCCTGCGGCCACCACCTGCACACGCCCATGTTCTTCTTCCTGCTCAACCTGGCCCTCGCTGACCTGGGCTCCATCTGCACCACTGTCCCCAAAGCCATGCACAATTCCCTCTGGGACACCAGCAACATCTCCTACACTGCATGTGCTGCACAGCTCTTTTTCTTTGTGTTCTTTACTGGAGCAGAGCTTTATCTCCTGACCATCATGTGCTACGACCGCTACGTGTCCATCTGCAAACCCCTGCACTACGGGACCCTCCTGGGCAGCAGAGCTTGTGCCCACATGGCAGCAGCTGCCTGGGCCAGTGCTTTTCTCAATGCTCTTATGCACACGGCCAATACCTTTTCCCTGCCCCTGTGCCATGGCAATGCCCTGGGCCAGTTCTTCTGTGAAATCCCACAGGTCCTCAAGCTCTCCTGCTCCAAATCCTACCTCAGGGAATTGGGGCTTCTTGCTGTCAGTGCCTGTTTTGGTTTTGGCTGTTTTGTGTTCATTGTTTTCTCCTATGTGCAGATCTTCAGGGCTGTGCTGAGGATCCCCTCTGGGCAGGGACAGCACAAAGCCTTTTCCACCTGCTTCCCTCACCTGGCTGTGCTCTCCCTGTTCATCAGCTCTGCAGTGTTTGCTCACCTGAAGCCTCCCTCCATCTCCTCTCCATCCCTGGATTTGCCACTGACAGTTCTGTACTCGGTGGTGCCTCCAGCCCTGAACCCCCTCATCTACAGCCTGAGGAACCAGGAGCTCAAGGCTGCAGGGTGGAGACAAATGACTGGATGGTTTCGGAAACATTAAACTGCTGGCCAATTTCTGCATATCACTTGTAATAAAAGTCATCTTTCATACTTCTTGTTGGTTTCATTTTGGAGGTTCTTTTTCTTTTTTTTACTTTTTTCATATCATCTACAAATAAATGTCATTGTTTGTGTCATTTCTCATTTTGTTTCTCTCCACCTATCCTGTGGCCACAGACTGTGTCAATGAGGGGTTGTGCTCTTGGTGGCTTTAAATGAACTAAAGGATCTCCCAGCAGAGTTTTCTGCAGAGATGCCCTTTTGTTGCCTTCTCTGGAGCTGCAGCAGCAATGTCTGTGTGCAGAGCTGGGGCAGATCAGTGCTGGCACAGCAGCTCTGCTCCTGCTGGCCACACCATTCCTGATCCAGGCCAGGAGCCATTGGCCTTCTTGGCCACCTGGGCACACTGCTGGCTCATGTCCAGCCTGCTGTCCATCAGTCCCTGCAGGTCCCTTTCTGCCTGGCTGCTCTCCAGCCACTCTGTCCCCAGCCTGTAGCACTGGGGCCAAATATCAGGGCCTGGCACTTGGATTTGTTAAACCTCACCTTGTTGGTTTCATCCTCTGGATCCAGCCTGTCAAGGTTCCTGTGCAGAGCACTCCTATGCTCCAGCAGATCAACACTCACATCCAGCTTGGTGTCATCTGCAAAGATGTCCTTGGTTCCAAGGGGCCCCTCAGTGTCACAATGGCCTCTTGGTTACACCAGGCCCTGCACTGTCACACTGGTCTCCTTGGTTCCATAAGACCATGCAGAGCAATAATGCTCTTCTTGGTTCCATGGGGCCCAAAAATGTGACAATGGTCTCCTTGGTTTCATGGGGCTTCACAGTGTCACAATGTTCTCGTTGGTGCTCCAGTTTCACAGTGGCCCCTTGGTTCCATGGGCCCCAGGGTGTCACAATGGCCCCATGGCCACATGAGGTCCCACACTGTCACCATGGTCTCTGGGGTTCCACAAGTCCCCTCAGTGTCACAATGGACTCCTTGTTTCCACAAGGCCACACAGTGTCACAGCATTATTCCAGATTCCTTGAGGCCCCATCGTGTCAGAACGGCCCCTTGGTTCCACTGGGCCCTGCAGTCTCCCAATGGCCTCCTTGGTTTTGCAGTGTCAAAATGGTGAAACCCCTTGGTTACACGAGGCCCTGCAGTGTCACAATGGCCTCTGTGGTTCCACGAGGACCCAGAGTGTCACGGGGCACTCCCTGGGTCCATTTGGCCCCACAGCACCACCATGGACCCCTGGTTCTGTGGGGCTGCATGGTGTCACCATGGTCCTCTTAGTTCCACGAGGCCCTGCAATGTCACAATGGCCCCAGAGTGTCCCAGTCATCAGAGAATGACAGAATCAAATAGGCTGGAAAAGACCTTTGGGATCATCAAGTCCAACCAGTGCCCTAATACTGCCTTGTCACCCAGACCATGCCACTGAGTGCCACTGGAGAGGGACAGTGACTCTGCCACCTCCCCCCTGGCCAGCCCATTCCAGTTCCCACTCACCCTTTCTGTGAAGAACTCCTTCCTATTGTCCAGCCTGAGCCTCCCCTGGTGCAGCTTAAGGCTGGGTCTTCTTGTCCTGCCCTCCAGCAGATCCACACTCACACCCAGCCTGGTGCCATCTGCAATTTGTGAATGCTGGAGTCGATCCCCTCACCCAGATCATCAGTGAAGATATTAAACAGGACTGGGCCCAGCACAGATCCCTGGGGACAGCACCAGTGCCTGGACACCAGCTGGGTACAGCACCATCCCCACCACTCTCTGGGCCCAGCCTCCAGCCAGCTCTTAAATCTCCCAGCCAGGAGGGAACCTGCCCAAGCCGTGGGCTGCAGCTTTTCCAGGGAATGCTGTCAGAGACAGAGTCAAAGGCTCTGCTGGAGTCCAGGCACACAACATCCACAGCCTTTCCCCCATCCACAGGTGGGTCACCTGGGCAGAAAAGGAGACCAGGTTGGTCAGGCAGGACCTGCCAGCCCTAAATCCACGCTGGCTGGCTCTGATCCCTGGGCCATCCTGTGGGTGCCCTGTGGTGGCACTCAAGGTGATCTGTTCCATAACCTTGCCGGGCATCCAGGTAAGGCTGACAGGCCTGGAGTTCCCCAGCTCCTCCTTCCAGCCCTTCCTGGGGATGGGCTCACACTGGCACCTCCAGTGCTCTGGGACCTCCCTGCTGAGCCAGGACTGATGGTAAATGATGGAGAGCAGCTTGGGGAGCTCATCCACAGCTCCCTCATCCCCCTGGGATGGATCCCATCTGATCCCATAGACCTGTGAGCATCTGAGTGGCTCAGCAGGTCCCCAGCTGCTTCCTCCTGGATTCCAGGGGGCTGTTCTGCTCCCTGTGCCCATCTACCAGCTCAGGAGAACACTTGTCCTGAAGACAACCTGTCCTAATACTGAAAATTGAGAGAAACAAGGTGTTAAGTAGCTCAGCCTTTTCCTTATTTTTAGTTACTGTATTCTCTACTGCATCCAATAAATAGTAGAGGTTCTTCTTCTCCCTACTTTTGCTATAAATTTTTTTATAAAAACATTTTTATTTTTTTACACAAGCTGATAGGTTAAATTCTGATTGAGCTTTCAACTCTCAACTTTTCTTTCTGCATAACCTAATGACATCCTAAACACTTCCTGAGTTGTCAGTCCATTTTCCCCTTGACTTCCCAGAAAAGCTCCATGCCCTGCCAGGCCAGTCATTTTCCTCACTGGCTCATCTTTTGCCACACTGGGACAGGCAGCTCTTTCCCCCTTAAGATTACTCTCTTGAAATGTGTCCATCCTTCCCAGCCCTCTTTGTTTTTAAGGGCTGTTTCCCTTAAAAAAATCAGTACCCAATTTGGTACTCCCCAAATCTGCATTCTGAACAGGCCAGTCTGCCCTTCCTAATTCCAGTAGAAGTTTTGTTACTGCCTCACTCTCTTACCCAGAATATTGAAAACTTGAAAACCCCAATGTTCCAGTGGGCCTGGCTGAGCTGGCAGGACACTGAGGCTGCTGAACTTCCAGTTCCCCTTCTCACACAATGGGCCTTGTGTGGTTTCCATAGGCCTGGGGATGTGGAGAACAAATTCCAGGTGTCAGCTCACCTGGTGGAGACAATTGATCATCTGGTAACATGAGGTCACAGAGTGGGATATGACATCACAGAGTGGGTTATGTGAGGTCATTGATCAGCTATGACATCATAGACTGCCTTTGTGACATCACAGAGCCAGCTGTGTCATCACAGGACTGAGGTCTGAC
The DNA here is from genome assembly GCF_051311805.1 of Agelaius phoeniceus. NCBI lineage: Eukaryota > Metazoa > Chordata > Aves > Passeriformes > Icteridae > Agelaius > Agelaius phoeniceus. The sequence goes on from NW_027509866.1 coordinate 1,501,940, forward strand.
ATCACAGAGCAGGCTGTGACATCCCAGAGGGGCTGTGTCAGGTTGGTGACCACTGGGTTGGTCACTCTGCCCCAGCTCCCCCTCACAGTTTCTCCCAACAAGTCCAATGCTGTCCATGCCCAGCGGGGTCCCTGTCCCCCGGGATCCCCCCGGCCCACCTGGAGCCACAGCCTCCACCAAAGGATGTTCCACAGGATCCACCCCAGAGCCTGACACGGGGACAAGGGGCCAGGGCTGTGTGACCAGGACATCAAGGACGGGGATTATCCAGGTCACTGTGGCCTGGGTTGGATTGCCCAGGGCAGGAAAGATGTCTGGCAGCTGGAGCAGGGTCTGGGAAGGGCCTCCAAGGTGGGGCTGGAGCCCTTGGGCTGTGAGCAGAGGCTGAGGGAGCTGGGCTTGTCCAGCCCAGAGCAGGGAAGGCTGAGGGGCTCCTCATCCCAGCCTGGCAGTGCCAGCGAGGAGGGGATGGAGAACACAGAGCCAGGCTCTTCACCGGGGGCCTGGTGGGAGACAAAAGCCAATGGGTGGAAGGGGAAAGAGGGGAGATCAGCCAGGACACGAGGAGATGAAATGAGTCAGGCTGGTTTCAGCATTTCCTCAGCACCAAAAGCAGCCTGACCTCCCTTCTCCACCCACCACTGACAGCTTTGCAAATCAGGAATTGTTCTGAGCTGTTTTGCACCCACTCCAGGATGAGCATCCTGATACAAGAACTTAATTGTGTTTCTATCTGTCACAGAACCACATTTGTGTGAAATTAATGTTTGAATGGAAATGTGGATGGAGGACACATCAGACACCGTTCAGACTTTGCATGTAGCTCAGGGAAGAGTGAGATTGTTATTAAATTGTGTCCTGTTCAACCATGGTCTGTTGGCCATGAGGAGAAGCTTTCTATGCCTCTGAGTCTCACCAGTTCCTGACCCCCAAAGGACACAAACCTGATGAGTTGTGGTTCCTGCTCCAGTGGTGGCACTTGGACCTCCCTCCATCCCCAGAGCAGAGCTCCCTTGTCCCAGAGAGTCCCTGGCAATGCAGGGATGAAGGAAACAGGACAGGCTGTGGGGATCAGGGCCAGGGCATGGCCAGGGATTTGGGGTGGTTGTGAGCCCAGGGCAGGACCCAGCCCTTGGCCTTGGTGAACCTCATCCTATTGTTTTGGGCCCATGGCTCCAGCCTGTCAAGATCCCTCTGCAGAGCTTCCTGCCCTCCAGCACAGCCACACTCCCACCCAGCTTGGGCTCACCTGGGAACTGACTGAGGGTGCCCTCGATGGCCTTGTCCAGATCAGCAATTAAGAGATTGAACTGACCTAGCCCAAATCCTGAGGCCTGGGGACACCCCTGGATGCGACTCCATTCCTCAGCTTCTCTGAGTGCCAGGGGTTGATTGAGGGAAGTCCTGGGGTGTGGGTAGGGACAAAGTGTGATTGTCTGCCATGAGGGGTCTTGATTTTCAAATCTGTTGAAACTGCATTAGGAGGTGCTGGCGGTCACTATCAAGTGGACAATGCTGATATCTATCTATAAACAGGAAAAGAACACTTAAACGAGCAAAACAATTCTCTCTGCATTGTTTTCAATATAGTATATTCACTTTGAATACAATTCTGAAATATGTCTAATTAACTAGAGAAGAATTGAAAACTTCAATTATTCCCATGGGCTTTTCTTGTTTGGGGGTTTCGAACAAATGTTTATGAGCGTTTGTCACTGAATTCCTCAACTGAAGAGCTCAAGAAGGAAGTGGCCTCTGGAGTAATAAAATTCATCATCAACCTCCAAGTGGTTGAGGATCCATGCCATTCAGAGCAGCAGTGAACATAAATGGGCACAGCTTTGTGGCTGCCCCAGCTTTGGCATGGGCCCTGGGCCTGGAGCAGGAGCAGCTCTTGAAGGCCCCAAGGCCGGGGCTCTTGTGCTGCCCTGGGCAGATGGGATGGCAGCAGGGGCTGCAGAGCTCTCAGCACCTCAGGCCGAGGGGAGCAGGGCAGCCAGGGAGCCTCCTTTGGCCTTGGCCAAGCACCTTCCCCCACGGCTGGGGCTGAGTCCTGTGGCAGCTGCAGCTGCTGCTGTGCCCTTGGCAGGGGCTGAGGCCGTGGGGCCAGTGCCCAGAGCAGCCTGGGCTGAGCAGAGCTGTGGGGCCAGAGCCGGCTGGGCTGGGCTGGGCTGGGCTCAGAGAGGCCCTTGGTGCTGCCCAGAGCTCAGGGCAGCTGGCAGAGCTTGCAGGGAGCTGGGCTGGGCTCCGAGAGCCTGGCCCAGAAACCATCAGTGTCCATCTCAGCCTGGCTGAGCGTGCAGGGGCAGGACTCAGGCCAGGCCTTGTGGGGCAGGGCCAGCGCCTGTGCAAGGCATTGCAAACAGGCAAGTGGCCCAGAGAGGAGGCTGCTCTGTGCCCTTGGTGGCAGGGACACAGCAGGGAGGGGGCCCAGGACATTTGTCAGCGCTAGCCTCTGTGCCCAGTCCTCGGCCTTGGATTCAGTGTCAATTGGAGATTGCACATATCAATAAATTAACAGGAAAACAAAACTAAACAGGACATAAAAAATATTTTCTCACTGTCCTTTTAAATATCATGTATTCACTTTGAATACACTACTGAGATCTGTTTAACCACATGTGATTTGAAAATTAAAATCAAATAATTCCCTGAGGCTTGGCTTGTTCAGGTGTTCTGAATGTTCATGAGCCCTGGGACACTGAATTCCTGCACTCAAGAGCTGAAGGCTGAACAAGCCTCTGGAGCAGTGAAATTCAGCAGCAGCCTCCAAGTTGCTGAGGATGTCAGCAGCCCCCAGTGAGGCCATCCCTGCCCAGAGACCGTGGGGGAATGGGCAGACAAGGAGAGCGTCCCTGGGGCTGGGGCAGCACAACTCAGAGGCACCAGCGGCTCCAGCTGGGCAATGGAGTGTGGAATGTGGCTGGGAAAGCCCTGCCTGGGCTGGGCCAAGCAGCACAGACAAGCCCTGACTCCCATTCCCCAAACAACTCTCTCAATGAGACATTTAAAAGGAATTTACTGTTGTTTGTGTCCTCTGAGCTGGATGTGCTGGAGAAATACCAACAAGGGATTTTCAGGAGCTCAAAGCAACAAAACAGACTTTACTGGCAAATTTAGAAAATCAGAGAAACTTTGGCAAAAGGTTTAATACAATATTGAATCAACACAAAACACTTCTCAAAGCATTAACTTGGCCCATTCAACTTCACAAACTCGTAGCTTTAAGTTAATCAAAATTTGCAAGGGGACAAAAATAGAAGAAGACCCAGGAAGAGAGAAAAATGTGGAAGAATAGACAAGAACCCTAGTGGGACGAGATGATGGAGTGGCTTTTGCTGGACTCTTTTTGTACAGCCATGGACAGAACCATGTTCCTTGTGATACAGAGACTGCATTCTAGGGGGAGGCAATGGCCACAGATCCAAGAGGGTTCAGTGTTGGTGCCCCTCGGCCCCAGGGGGTGAAAAAATATGGGGGGGACAGGTGTCCCAAAGCAGAGATTGTGGGGACAGGTGTCCCAAAGGAGAGACTGTGCCTTTTTTGGATCGGGACAGAGCATCCTTAAAAAAAGACAACCCTAGAAGCAGCTCTGGTCCATGTTCAGTGGTGAGTGCACTCGACATGAAAGGAAGAGGTCACGATGGCAGATGTACTCTGGGCGGTGCCACGAGTGACGCGGAAACACACGAGGCTTCAGCTGTGTTTCCAGGGGAAGCCCATGGCACAAGAAGGACTCCTCTCCTCTTGATGAACTGAGGATTGATTGTTTGAAGAGTGGTGCTGGACTAAGAGTTGGTGATTTGGGGAATAGATGCATTGTGTTGGAAATTTGGTGGGGGGAGGAGGAAATGTATTTGTAAGGTTTTCATTTTCCTTGTGTGTGTTCCTTTTTATCTGTAGTCTCAGTGTAGTTAATAAAGTTTTGTTTTCTTTCTTCCCTAAGTAGGAGCCTGCTTTGCTTATTCCTGGTCACATCTCCCAGCAGAAACCAGGGAGAAGGTATTGTCATGGGGGAACTGGCATTGTGCCAGTTTCAAACCATGACACTGTGTGACATCACAGAGGCTGTGTGACATCACAGGGGACTGTGTGAAAACAGAGGGGCTGTGTGATGTCACAGTTGGCTGTGTGACGTCACAGGGGCTGTGTGAGGTCACTGGGGAGGTCACTCTGCCCCGGCCCCCCTCACAGTTCCCCCCAGAGCAGTCCAACCCTGCTCGTGCACACCGGGGTCCCCTGTCCCCCTGGGTCCCCCCGCCCCCGGCCCCGCAGCCTCCCCCAGAGGATGTTCCACGAGATCGACCCCAGAGCCTGACACGGGGACGGGGGGCCGGGGCCCTGGGGGTGGCACAGGGGGACAGGGACCCCCCGGCAGCGTCCCCGTGTCCCCCAGGGCCAGAGCCTGGGCCAGGGCTCCTTCACCCTGGTACCAACGAGGGCTTGAGAGCGCTGAAAAAATCCCCAGCAAGGGAGCAGCAAAAACCAGATTGAATATTAAGGGACAGCAGCGCAAGGTTCTTTGGCAAGAGTCACTGTGCTCCTGACTGGACACTTCAGGCACACCAAGGAAACAAAGCAACAACAAAACCAAAAAAAATCCAGACAATCAAACCTGAAATGAGGCAAGAACTGTCCCTGTGTGTGTGTGTGACAAAAGGACAGTGAGGGCAAGGATAAAAGGAATATGGCCCAAAAGCTAAACAGAGCTCAAACCTAATAGGACTTAACTTCTACCTTAATCATAACTTCTGCCTTCAACTTGACAATTTAGCAAAAGAACAGCACTTAACAGTATTTAACCTAACTTACAACCTATGACTTAATGATTTAATAGTGCAATAACCCTTAACAATATTCAACTTAGCTTATAACTTACATTAAGCATACAACTTAGAAAAAAAACCAACTCTTAACAGCATTTAACTGAGCTTACAGCTTGTGACTTAACGTCACTTACGCGCCTGACTGGCTCAGCTATCCAAGGCACTCAAACCCCTCAGAGAGCAGCAATTCTGCCACATTTCCCCAGCACAGGCACTCCTGTGTGCACACAAAGAGTCAGTGCAAGGCACCTGTGAGAAATTCCCCTCAGGGCAGGAAATGCTCCCTGTGCATCCTTTGGCATCTCCCCAGCGGGTGAAGGGTTGAGCCTGGAGGAGTGGGGGGATCGGCCCAGGCTCTGTTGTTGTTGGGGATCCCCGAGTGCAGCAAACGGGAGAGTTCCCGGCTGGGAGAGGCCCCACTCAGAGGGAGTCGCTGGCCCAGGAGAGCTCCAAGGGCTCCTTTTGGAGCGCTGTTTGCAGGGCCCCAAGAGAGGGGCTTCAGTCCCAGCAATGGTTCATCCTGGCCACACTTGGCACCAACAGCTTTCTTTGGCAGTGTGAGAACAGGGATGTTGTGCCACTGAGGGAACAAAAGCAGTTCCCAGGTCTGCTCCTCCAGAAAGCAGGAGCTGGTTGGGCAGCAGCAGTGCCTGGAGCAGACAGTGTTTGTGATGAGCTGCAGAGGAGCTGAGCCCAGGGGCTGTTGGCCAAGGCCGAGCCCCAAGGAGCATTTCTCATCTGGCAGGGCGGGCTGAGAAGGGGAGGGGGGAATGCAGCAGCACAGGGCCCATGGAAGCAAGGGAGCATTGTGACACTGTGGGGCCCTGTGAGACCAAGGGACCATTGTGACACTGTGGGGCCCTGTGAGACCAAGGGACCATTGTGACACTGTGGGGCCTCATGGAACCAGTGAGACCATTGTGGCCCTGGGAGTCCCCACAGAAACAAGAGGACCATTGTGATACTGTGGGGCCTCCTGAAACCAAGAGGCCTTTGTGACACTGCAGGGCTGCATGGAACCAAAGGTCCATTGTGACATTGCAGGGCTCATGGAATAGAGGAGTCATGTGACACTGTGGGGCCTGGGGAACACTGGAGACCATTGTGACACTGCAGGGCCCCATGGAATCATTGGGACCATTGGGACACTGCAGGACCTTCTGGAACCTAGGGGCCATTGTGACCCTGTGGGTCCCCATGGAAACAAGTCACCATTAGGGCACTGTGGGGCCTCATGGATCCAAGGCATCATTGTGACACTATGGGGGTCCCACAAAACCAATGGAACACAGAACAGCTCTGGCTGGTTTGGCCCCCCAGGGGCCACCTGACTGGTTCAGCTGACCTTGGCATGTTGAGGGTCTCTTCTCATCTGCTGCTGAAACACTGGGGCTCTGTGCTTTCCTTCCTATGGAAAAGAACTGTCCTTCTTGTCCTGGCACCCATGGCCAGAATTGGGATTTCACCTCCAAATTTCCATATATCCAGGGATTGTTCACATAGGAATATTGCCAGGACAAGTCTGGCTGGCAGTGGTTTCACAAGGGTCACATCTCATCTGTCCCTAAAACACTGGGGAAGACTCCATGCTCCCCTTCCTATGGGAAAGAACTGTCCACCTTCTCCAGGAACGCATGGGTGAGATTGGGTTTCCACCTCCAAATTCCCTATACCCAAAGACTGCTCCCAGACAAAATCTGCCATTCCTGACAAGTCTGAATGGCCTTGGCCTACTGAGGCTCTCACCTGCCTTCCAAACACTGGGGCTCTGTGCTTTCCTTCCTATGGAAAAGAACTGTCCTTCTCATCCACGTGCCCATGGCCAGAATTGGGATTTCCACCTCCAACACTGCCTTACTGTGAGAGACTGAAGGAGATTGTTGGCTCAAAACATTTCATGTGTGGGGGAGGAAGGGGCAGGTCCAGCCCTGCCCTGCCCTGGAAGCCCAGCCCTGCCCTGCCCTGGAACCCCAATCCCCCCAGAGCCTCTATCCCAGCCCAGCAGTGGCTGCCAGTCCCTGGCCCAGCACAGGCAATGCTCCACAGCCACCTCTGCAGCCCCAGCCCAGCTCCTGAGGGACAAAATGAGCCCAAGCCCCACCTGGGGGAAGGGCCCAGGGAGACCAAGGGGTATTGAAGGCTGACCACAAGGCAAGCACACATCTTGACCCTGGATCCTCTTGGAATTTCTATCTGAACAATGCTGGAATCCAGGAATTGGTAGCTGTGTGTGCCTCTCTGCATCTTTTTTGTCTTTTATCTCTTTCTGTGTCTTCTTCTGTTTCTGTGCTCCTGTAAATTCTTATTAACACTAAATTGAACAGGCTTAGAGTTTGTGAAGTTGAATGGGCCAAGTCAATGCTTTGAGAAGTGTTTTTTTTGATTGAATATCTGTTGTAGTTTGACATTAGAAGAATTTTAAAAAGTGATACTTAACTTTTTGTGTAACTGACAATCTGTTAAACCACTGAGATACTGAACTTGCCTCTGTGAAATACAAATGTTAAAGATGAAAAAACCCAGGAGCCTCCTCTTTCTTTTCCAGTCAACAAAGAAGCAGCGGGCCTTGGCCCCAGCCCCCATCTCAACCAAACCAAACCAAACCAAACCAAACCAAACCAAACCAAACCAAACCAAACCAAACCAAGCAACCCTGCCATGGGCTGAGCCCCTTCCCCCCTCCCCAGGCCGCCCCCTCCCCATTGGCCCCATTCTGACCAAACCAAACCCCAACAACTCCCAAACAGGAAAACAAAAGAGGCTACAAAACCCCAACCAGAACAAAGCCAGCCACAGCTATTAAAATCTTACCAAGTCCCCTCCCTCCAACACAACTAAAACTAAAAATTCCTACAACTTACAACCCATACAAAATAACCCTACAACTAAAATGAACCACAAAAAACCCCCAAAACCAACCATAAAACCAATCCTAACAGAATCCAACCACAACTTCCACCACAAGTTACCAGCGGGTCAGGTGTTAACCCTTTCAATACTTCAATCCTCCCTCGAGTAAGAGAAAAACAAAATGCAAGCCTATTAAAAAACATAAAACCATCAAAGCCAGAAAAGGAGAAATTAAATCCCAAATAAAAAAAGACAAAAAATAACCTTAATCTTAAAACTAAAATCCTCTTATAAGGTACAAAGAAAATCTCTTTTTCTTTATAACACAAAAACACTCTTAAAAAATAATCAAATTAATATCAAACAAAAACCTCCAAACTAAAATAAACAAATGTTAAAATTACTGTAATTTCATCAAAAGTTTAAATGGGGGAAAATAAAATAAGTAATTCGGTACCCCCAAGAGAAGATCTCTATTCCCAGAGATAAAAATAATTTTGAAAGTAAATAATAAAAACATTTAAAGAAGTCATCTTTAAAACAATAACTCATAAGTTGACATGGCCAATCAATAAGCTGTAAAAAAGCTTGTAGCAATAAAAACAATTTCATAATAACAAAGTTCCCCAGATAACTGATATCCGTGACAAAATTAAGAACCACAAAAAACCTCTTGAAAAAAAACTCCATAACCTTAACAAGAAAAACTTCTTTCCCTAAGTAAACTAAAAAAAGACTATTCTAGAAATAGTAAACTAACTAGAAAATGTAAGTTTACTTAATTTAGATTGTCAGTAAATAGAAAACCTGGTAGAGGAAAAAAAAAGTGATCTAAAGAGTTTATTTTAATTCTTACTACCTTTCTCTTTTTATTTCTTTTTAATAAAATTTTTCTTTAGACCCTTTTAAAATTTTCAGTATACTTTACCATTCTTGTAATCCAATCTCACAATAAAATAAACACATAAATAATTAACTGACAATAAAACTCACCCCATTCATCAATAAATTAATTAGGAAATCTCAAAATTAAAAAGTCCTAAATTAACAAACCAAAACCATTACAATGTCATAATAAACATTTTGCCAAAGTTTCTGTGATTTTCTAAAGCTGCCAGTAAAGGCTGTTTGGTTGTTTTGAGTGCCTCAGAATCTCTTGTTGGTATTTCTCCAGTGCATCCAACTCACAGGGCACAAGCAACTGTAAATTCCTTTTAAATGTCTCATTGAGAGAATTGTTTGGGGGATGGGGGTCAGGGCTTGTGTGTCCTGCTTGGCCCAGCCCAGGCAGGGCTTTCCCAGCCACATTCCACACTCCATTGCCCAGCTGGAGCTGCTGGTGCCTCTGAGTTGTGCTGCCCCAGCCCCAGGGACGCTCTCCTTGTCTGCCCATTCCCCCACGCTCTCTGGGCAGGGATGGCCTCACTGGGGGCTGCTGACATCCTCAGCAACTTGGAGGCTGCTGCTGAATTTCCCTGCTCCAGAGGCTTGTTCAGCCTTCAGCTCTTCAGTGCAGGAATTCAGTGTCCCAGGGCTCATTAACATTCAGAACACCTGAACAGGCCAAGCCTCTGGGAATCATTTGATTTTAATTTTCAAATCCTTTGTGGTTAATTTGACAGATCTCAGTAGTATATCCAGAGTGAATGCAATATATTTAAAAAGAGTGAAAAAAGATTTTTTATGTCCTGTTTAGTTTTTTTTTTATGTCAATACATTGATATGTGCAATCTCCAATTGACACTGAATCCAAGCACCTCCTCATGCAGTTGGAATAGATATGAAAATAAAGACCCTTCCTGGCTGACAATCAGTCAGACTCTGTCTCTTCCCCTGCCCCAACCATTTCCCCCATCCAAGCCCTGGCACTCAGAGCAGCCTTGTGCAAATCTGAGCTCCCTCCGGCCCAGGCTGCACCTGCAGCTTTCAGCTCCTTGGCTCCAACTCCCACCTGCATTCCTTGCAGAAGGAGCTGCCTGAGACACAGAGGGATGTTCATTTCTTGTCAGCCAACAAAGCCGAGGGAAGGCACAGCTCCATCAAATGCAAAAGTCATTCCTCTGCTGGATATTAAATCCACTTTCCACAGCAGACAGTCTCAGAGCAATGGAAAACACCTTCTGTGCCCAGCACAGATCCCAAGGTCCCCCAAACCCTTCCTGCCCCGATTCTGCCCAGATTTGCTCTTTGCACACACGAGTCACAGGCTGAAATCAGGAGCTCCCTCCATGCCCAGAGGGAGGAAAAGAGAGAAAGGGGATGAAGAGCTCTCCTGTGCAGAGCCAAGGTCCAAGTGCAGCCCCTGCAGTGGGAACCACAACTCATCAGGTTTGTGTCCTTTGGGCTCAGGGCCTGGTGACACACAGAGGCACAGAAAGGTTTCTTGCCAAGAAACACAGGCTGAACATTTGAACAGTTTAATAACCATCACAGCTCTTCCCTCAGCTCTCCGGGATGTCCCAGCAGCATCTGACATGTCCCCCAATCCCAAGGGATTTCCGGACAGGAACAGTTTTAGACAGAGACATAAGCAAAGGTAATTCTGTGGTACATATAAACACAATAATGTTGTTGACTAATATGATATTTATTCGAACTTCTGAAAGATTGGGCTGAATCCCTGAAGCTCAAAGCATGAAACCAGTCAGTTGAGAGAGACTTGAATGACTAGAGAGCATCTGGAGGAGAAAAACTGGGAGCAACAGTAAGGACATAGTTCCAGCGGCCTAGTGAAGAGATGTCCTTAAACATGGCCATGTAAACAAGAGAGCTGGAAACACTGGAAGGAAGATGGAGAGGAAAGAATAAAGAGGAAAAATGGTGACTCAAGCAGAGGGGAAGATCAGTATTTCTTCTCTTTCTGCCATCAGTACACTTCCAGGAAATCCCCATTCCTGGTGGGAAAAATTTGGCATTTCTGAAAAGTACTCAAATGACCTAGATAATAAAGATTTGCTATAATACTATGAAACTAAAAGGTTTAAAAACCTGTGCCCCTTTCCAGGCAGACATCAGTTGTGTGCCCATCAACAGGCAGTGCCACTTGTGCCCTGAGGTGCCCAGCTGGGATTGGATCTCTCCCAGAGCACCTGAGGGAGAGCAGAGCACCTTGCAAGCTGCAGGTCCCTGACAGCCCCACAGGGCTCCTGTCCCATCAACATCTGCTCTGCTCCAGTCTGAAACAGGGCCCAGCACGGTGCCAGGATCATCAGAGAGCTGAGGTGTGTGCTGGAATTCAATGGCCTCCCCATCCTGCAGCAGCCCTGCATTTCCCTGCTGCAGCCTTGGTCTCCAGCCCAGCCATGGAGGCTCTTTGGGCTCTGGAGTGTTGCTGCAGCCCCCAAGGGCAGCTGAGCTCTGCCTTTGGCACAGTCAGGCCTGGCCAGCGCAGGCCATGCTCAGCAATTGCTTGTGTGTGCCTGGCCTTGCTGTCAGCCCCGGCAGCGGCTGCGTGGCCCCTTTGTGGCCCTGTGCTGGCCCAGCCATGGTGGCCCAGCCCCTGCGCAGGCCCAGCCCAGGCCAGGAGCATTGCGGCTGGGAACGGCCCCTGTGCCGTGGTGCCCACAGCAGCCTTGGGGCTCTGTGCCCCATGGCCTCCCTGCTGGGCAGCCTCTGCCAGCTCCTGCAGAGCCCCTGGCACCTGTGGGGCTGCACAGACAGCCCTGCCCCGGGCTCTGCCGGCCTCTGGGCCAGCAGAGAGGCAGCCAGGGCTGGCCATGGCCGGGAACAGGCCCTGAGTCCCGCAGGAGGATGGAGCTGGGCCACAGCCAAACTCAGCCCAGGCCAAAGCTGGGCTCAGCAGCCAGGGCTGCCAACACATGGGCACAGAGGCTGGCGCTGACAAATGTCCTGGGCCCCCTCCCTGCTCTGTCCATGCCACCAAGGGCACAGAGCAGCCTCCTCTCTGGGCCACTTGCCTGTTTGCAATGCCTTGCACAGGCGCTGGCCCTGCCCCACAAGGCCTGGCCTGAGTCCTGCCCCTGCACGCTCAGCCAGGCTGAGATGGACACTGATGGTTTCTGGGCCAGGCTCTCGGAGCCCAGCCCAGCTCCCTGCAAGCTCTGCCAGCTGCCCTGAGCTCTGGGCAGCACCAAGGGCCTCTCTGAGCCCAGCCCAGCCCAGCCGGCTCTGGCCCCACAGCTCTGCTCAGGCCAGGCTGCTCTGGCCACTGGCCCCACGGCCTCAGCCCCTGCCAAGGCCACAGCAGCAGCTGCAGCTGCCACAGGACTCAGCCCCAGCCGTGGGGGAAGGTGCTTGGCCAAGGCCAAAGGAGGCTCCCTGGCTGCCCTGCTCCCCTTTGGCTGAGGTGCTGAGAGCTCTGCAGGCTCTGCTGCCATCCCATCTGCCCAGGGCAGCACCAGAGCCCCGGCCTTGGGGCCCTCAAGAGCTGCTCCTGCTCCAGGCCCAGGGCCCATGCCAAAGCTGGGGCAGCCACAAAGCTGTGCCAATTTCTGTTCATTGCTGCTCTCATGGGGATGGATCCTCATCCATTTGGAGGTTGCTGATGAATTTTGATACTCCAGAGGCCTCTTTCCTGAGATCTTCAGTTCAGGAATTCAGTGAAAAAGGCTCATAAATATTTGTTTAAAACACTTGAACAAAAACAGCCCCGAGGAACAATCGAAGTTTTCAATTCTTCTGTGGTTAATTAGACAAATTTCACAAGTATTTTCAATTTGAATCTGCTGTATTGAATAAATACGGAAGGGAATTGTTTTATCCAGTATTCTTTTCCTGTTTATAGTTTGGTATTATCAATGTCCAATTGATATTGACCCCCAGGACCTCCTAATGCTGTGTGAAGAGATATGAAAATCAAGACCCTTCATGGCTGACAATCAATAACACTTTGTCCCCACCCCCTCCCCACCATTTCCCTCATCCAGTCCCTGGTGCTCCTATGGATCAGGAATGGTGTGACCAGCAGGACCAGGGCAGGGATTCTTCCCCTGTGTGGGGCCCTGGTTGGGCAGCACCTCGAGTGCTGTGTCCAGTTCTGGGCCCCCAATTTAGGAAGCACATGGAGGGACTGGAGCGTGTCCAGAGAAGGGCAACAAGGCTGGGGAGGTGTCTGGAGCACAAGTCCTGAGAGGAGCAGCTGAGGGAGCTGGGGTTGTTTATCCTGGAGAAGAGAAGGCTCAGGGGAGACCTCATCACTCTCTGCAACTCCCTGACAGGAGGGTGCAGCCAGGTGGGGGTCAGGCTCTTCTCCCAGGGAACAGTTACAGGACAAGAGGACACAGCCTTAAGGTGCACCAGGTAAAGTTTACGTTGGACATTAGGAAATATTCTCCACACAAAGGGTGATTGGGCAGTGGAATGGGCTGCCCAGGGAGGTGGGTGAGTCACCATCCCTGGAAGTGTTTAAGGAAAGACTGGATGTGGCACTCAGTGCCATGATCTGGGTGACAAGGTGGTGTTGGGTCCCAGGTTGGACTTGATGCTCTCCAAGGTCTTTTCCAGCCTGGTTGATTCTCTGATGATTGTGACACTGCAAGGCCCTGGGGAAGCAAGGGGCCATTGTGACACTGCAGGGCCTGGTGGCACTAAGAGGACCATGGTGACACTGTGTACGACATGGCAGCACAAAGCCAAGGAGTCCATGGTGACAGTCTGGGTCCTGGTGGCACCACAGAGGCCACTGTGACCCTGCAGGGCCTTGTGGAACCATGCAGAGCATTGTGACAGAGCAGGACCTGGTGTCATGATGGGGCCATTGTGACACTGCAGGGCCCCATGGAACAAAGGGGCCAGGGCTGCTCCTCAGGGACTCCTGGAATGAAGGAAACATGTTTGACATCATGGTGGCCCTTGGGACAAGAGGCCATTGTGACACAGTGGAACCAAGGAGAGCATTGCTGCACTGCCAGACCTCATGGAACCAAGGATTCATTGTGACACTGCAGGGCCAAAGGATCCAAGGGACTTTGTGACACCAAGGGGTCCCATGGAAACAAAGGGACATTGTGACACTGGGAGGCCTCATGGAATCACGGGGACCTTTGGGACACTCTGGGGCCTCATGAAACCACGGTGACACCAAGTTGTCTGGGAGTGTTGATCTGCTGGAGGGTAGGAGGGCTCTGCACAGGGCCCTGGACAGGCTGGATCCAGGGTCCAAATCCAACAAGTTGAGGTTTAACAAGTCCCAGTGCCAGGTCCTGCACTTTGGCCACAACAACCCCTGCAGCACTACAGGCTGGGGACAGAGTGTCTGGAGAGCAGCCAGGCAGAAAGGGACCTGCAGGGCCTGATGGACAGCAGGCTGGACATGAGGCAGCAGTGTGCCCAGGTGGGCAAGAAGGCCAATGGCTCCTGGCCTGGATCAGGAATGGTGTGGCCAGCAGGAGCAGAGCAGGGATTTTTTCCCTGTGCTCAGCCCTGCTTGGGCAGCACCTTGAGTGCTGTGTCCAGTTCTGGAACCCCAATTTAGGAAGGACATGGAGGAGTTGGAGCGTGTCCAGAGAAGGGCAACAAGTCTAGGGAGGTGTCTGGAGCACAAGTCTTTTCAGGAGCAGCTGGGAGAGCTGTTGGGGTTGTTTATCCTGGAGAAGAGGAGGCTCAGGGGAGACAAGGCAGTGTCAGGGCACAGGCGTGACTTGATGATCTCCAAGGTCTTTTCCAGCCTTGCTGATTCTGGGATTCTCTGAAACCACCCTTGGAGCAGGTGGAGGACAAGCCCTGGGCCTCCTCTTCAGAAGCTCCAGCAGCCCAGGTCCCTCAGCTTCTCCTGGCAGCCCCAAAGCCCATCCTGTCAGTCCTGCAGAGCCTCTGCAGCTCCTCCTCATTGCCCAGAACAGGGAGCCCCAGAGGCAGACACAGCAGCCCAGATGTGCCCCCCTGGCCTGGGGTGCCTTTGGCAAGGGAGCAGCAGCAGGCACTGCAGGAGCCTGCAGACAATTCCTGCAGCACTTGTAGGATGATCCTGCTGCCCAAGGGACGTTCCCATGGTGCCAAGTCAGGAACTGCAATGGGGAGTGGGGCCAGAGAGGAAAGGGCAAACAGGGATGGGCTGTTTGCAGGGCAGGGAACAGGGATGGGCAATGGGAAGAAATCTGGACCAAGGAAGAGTAAAGAAAGCAAAGGTGGAACACAGGAAATGCTCAGGGCAGTTTGTGGGTGGCTGCCAGGCAGCCCTGGCTCTGAGCAACAGCGTCTGCAGTGGAACAAGAAACTCCCAGCTGATGGGAACAAACTTTCTGGCTGAGTGCAGAGGCCAGGACAAAGCTGAGTGGTTTCCCTGGTGTCCCGCAGGCCTTGCTGGCCCCAGGGGCTGATGGCATTTGTGCTCCCTCAGGTTCATGTCCCCACAGCAACAGCATGGGGGTGCTGGCCCTGCTGTGTGCAATGCAAACAGGGGCTGCTGAGGCAGTGCTGCCGTGTCTGTGCCTGCAAGGATGGGGCACCTGTGTGAGCTGGGGGAGAGGCCAGGGCTGCAGAGGGGGGATGTTGTTGGCAGCTGCATGAGGAGGCTCTGGGACGCTGCCCTGGGCTGTGCAGCGCACTGGGCATGGATCAGCCCCTGCTCTGCTGCTCCTTCCCGTCTGGCCCAGGGCCCTTGCAGAGCCCCAGCCATGCTGTTTGCCCCCAGCCTGCCCACGGCCAGCCTGGGGCTGCTGACGGGGGTTTCTGTGCTGAGCATTGGCCTGGCCGTGTTCTTGAGAGAGCCTGGGCAAGGAGCCTGGAGCCCCCAGGGCCTGGCCTGAGGCGTCAGCGCTGCCCCAGCAGTGCCCATGGCCTGTCCCTGCTGCAGCCCCGGCACTGCCACCCCCAGGGCTGTGCCCGGCCCCGAGAGCACTCAGGCCCTGCAGCAACACCAGGGCCACCAGGGCAGCGGGGCAGGGCCACGGCAGCAGCACTGGCAACACCAAGTGCTGCTGCTGCTGCTGCTGCTGGGCACAGCTGCTGGGCCAGCACTGATCTGCCCCAGCTCTGCACACAGACATTGCTGCTGCAGCTCCAGAGAAGGCAACACAAGGGCAGAAAATTCTGCAGTTTTCTGCAGAAAACTTTGTTGGGAGAGATCATAATTTCATTTAAAGGCACCAAGAGCACAGCCACTCATTGATACAGTCTGTAGCCACAGGGAAGGAGGAGAGAAACAAAATGAGCAATGGCACACACAATCACATTTCTTTGTGGACAATAAGAAAAAAAGTAAAACAAAGGCAAAGAACCTCCAAAATGAAACCAACAAGAAGTATCAAAGATGACTTTTTACTACAAGTGATTTGCAAACACTGGCCAGCAGTTTAATGTTTCTGAAGCCATCCAGTCATCAGTCTCCACACTGCAGCCTTGAGCTCCTGGTTCCTCAGGCTGTAGATGACAGGGTTCAGGGCTGGAGGCACCACCGAGTACAGAACTGACAGGGCCAGATCCAGGGATGGGGAGGAGATGGAGGGGGGCTTCAGGTGAGCAAACACGACAGTGCTGAGGAACAGGGAGACCACAGCCAGGTGAGGGAGGCAGGTGGAAAAGGCTTTGTGCCGTCCCTGCTCAGAGGGGATCCTCAGCACAGCCCTGAAGATCTGCACATAAGAGAAAACAATGAACACAAAACAACCAAGTCCTAAACATGCACCCACACCAAGAAGCCCAAGTTCCCTGAGATAGGATTTAGAGCAGGAGAGCTTGAGCATCTGGGGGATTTCACAGAAGAACTGGCCCAGGGCATTGCCATGGCACAGGGGCAGGGAAAATGTACTGGCTGTGTTCATGAGAGCAGTGAGAAAGGCACTGGCCCAGGCAGCCGCTGCCATGTGGGCACAAGCTCTGCTGCCCAGGAGGGTCCCGTAGTGCAGGGGTTTGCAGATGGACACGTAGCGGTCATAGCACATGATGGTCAGGAGATAAAACTCTGATTCAAGGAAGAAGTAAATCAGAAAGAGTTGTGCGGCACATGCAGTGTAGGAGATGTTGCTGGTGTCCCAGAGGGAATTGTGCATGGCTTTGGGGACAGTGGTGCAGATGGAGCCCAGGTCAGCGAGGGCCAGGTTGAGCAGGAAGAAGAACATGGGCGTGTGCAGGTGGTGGCCGCAGGCTACGGCGCTGATGATGAGGCCATTGCCCAGGAGGGCAGCCAGGGAGATGCCCAGCAAGAGGCAGAAGTGCAGGAGCTGCAGCTGCCGCGTGTCTGCCAATGCCAGCAGCAGGAAGTGCCCGATGGAGCTGCTGTTGGACATTTCTTCACTCTGGGCATCATGGACTGTTAAAAGAAGACAATGACAAGGTGGGATCGACGTCACTGAATCAATCCTTTGCTATTTTTTTAAGAATCCCCTCCAAGTTACTTCTCTTTGTGTGAGGGGACTTGACTAAAATTTTGTGTTTGGATTTTTGCTGCTAAGTTACTACCTCATCTTCAGCAATGCTCTTGTCTGAACACTGGAGAGCCCAAAGGGAACACAGGGCTCCCTGTGCTCCAGGGCAGTCAGACCTGCTGGTCCCCACATAGATGTCCTTGCTGATTAAAACTCCCTGTATTTCAAGGTGATTGCACTTAAAACTTTCTTGGAAACTAAATTGCACTTTTTGAAAACTCCCGTTTAAAAATAAATTTCCCTAAACTCTCCTCTCTTTTTTTTTTTTGATGCTGGACATGGAAGGGATATCCAGGGATGGTATGGCTTTTGGGTGCCTGGAGTGGAGCCTACGGGGAGCTGTTCCTCTCTATTCAGGATTTTCCCTTTTAAGCAGCCCATGCCTTGCTGTGCTCCCTGTATAATCTACTTGGAAATGTTCTGGAGATAAATGCCATGCTGGGAGCAGCCCTGAACAATGCAGCATCCTCCCCACACAAGGAGAACACTCCCAAGCCTCACCAGCTGTCTCCTCCTTCCCAGATCTTGTCCCCCAGTGCTGGGAGCAGCTGCCAGGGCTGGCTGAGAGCTGTCCCTGGCAGGCAGCAGAGTCCCTGCCCCAGCACAGCGCCCTGGGCTGCAGGACCCTGCTCTGCAGGACAGCCCTGGGCACCCCTGGCTGCTCTGCACAAGAGACAAGAATATACTCACAGGCTCTGCAGGCATTGGCATGTTCCAGCTTGAGGAGATGGCTCCAGGAGCTGCAGCTGCATTGTCCGGCAGCCAGAGGTTCCTGTGCCAAGGGCTGGCAGTGATTGTGCCCCAGGCACTTCTCAGCCCCTTCCCAGCCCCGACTGATTGAAGCTCTCTGTGCCTCTGGGCTGTGCCCGGGCTGGCTGCAGGCAGTGCCCCAGCCCTGCTGGGCTGGCACAAGAGCTGCTCATCCAGAGAAATGTGCTTTTGAAGCTCTTCTTGGTGAGCAGGAGCTGCCTCTGGGCCAGGAGCCCAGCCCAGCTCAGCAGCACAGACACAGCACAAGGACTTGAATCAGCCTCTGGGGCTTTGTGCTCAGGCCCTGAACATCAAGCCCTGAGAGGGAGCTGAAGAAACCTCTGCAGAACTCCAAGGCAGAATCCAACTCCAAACTTTCTTGGACTTTTAATGGGTCCCAGAGAGGGACACGACTGAGCAAGTGTCCCCAGGCCCCAGGCAGAGCAGAGAACTGCAGGCAGTGATGACAGGTGGGGACAAAGAGAAGCCAAGTCTTGGTGCCCTGGGGCACAGCAGGGTCTGTGCCAGCAAGGGCTGGGAGGAGACACCTTGTCCTGAGGCCCTGGGGCCTCCTGGCACAGCCCCAGCCAGGCTGGGCACTGTCAGCCCCTTGTGCTGCCCTCAGCATCCCCCCCTAGCCCACATCCCAGTGGCCTCAAGGATCTGCTGCAAGGAGTCCCTGGGGAGCCTTGCTCAGCAATGGCCCTGGGGGCTCCTTCATGCTCCCTGCAGGGACTGCAGGTTTTTCAAAGGACTTTGGCTTTGGCTTTTGCCTTGGAGTCTCTGAGAGGTTTGTGCAATCATGGCTCCAATTATCTGCTGTAATTAGTCCCTGGAGAGGCTTTGTCAGTAACAACACTCAGTGGGGCTCATCAATGCTTCAGGGTACTTCAGATATTTTAAGGTACTTGGTGTTTCCCTTTTGATACAGACTCTGTGAGAGGTTTGTGCAATCATGGCCCCAATTATCTGCTTTAATGAGTCCCTGGAGAGCTTTGTACTGACACTCAGTGGGGCTCATTAATGCCTTGAAATACTCAAGATTTTTAAGGTACTTTGGATTCTCCTTTCTACACTCTGAATCTTGAAGAGGTTCTTTTGCCATCCTGGCCTCCAATTCTCTCCTCCAAGGAGTCCATGAGGAGCCTGTGTTGGGGATGGACCTCAGTGGGTCCTATTAATGCCTCGAGACACTTTGGGGTTTTCTTCTGACTTTGACTCCTGGAAAGGTTTGTGCATTCTCCTCTCAGGCCCTGAGGTTCCAGGGCTCAGCTCCAAATGCTCCACAGGCCTCATTAGGATCAAGCAAGTCCTGTCAAACCATGGCTCTGCCTTGATTTCCCTCTGCTCTGGAGCAGTTCATTAGGAAGATTTCCTTTTACGTTTATGGAGAAATATTTCAAAGAGCTTCTAAGAAAAATGTAATCCTATTTTAAACAGTGTATTTTATTACTGTTCTCTTTAGAAAAGAGCTGATTGCAGCATTCTGTGCTTGGTATTGATCCAGGGTCTCTCCTAAGGAGTTCTGGCCATGTCAGTGAAGTTTTACCTTGAGAACTGACCCAGAGTGGACAACCTTGCCCCACATTATTGAACCCCATGTGAGAAACGATTTTCACTTTCAAAAATGTAAATGCTTTATTGAGACCATATCAAAATAAAACAGAAGACTGAAGAAAGAAAAGGATACAGCAGCAGGAGCAAAGGATTCAGTGTGCTCAGGATTCAGGATTGTGTGCTCATCTACAAAATGGATGTTCTGTCTTTTATACCTCCATCCCCTCCCAAAGTCTTGTCAATCGACTCCTTCTTCACTGTCCAGTGGTGGAGATCACTGTCTCACACCTTGATTGGAGGTCAGGTGCTGCCATAGGAACAAGCCAACCCTCCCAAATGCCCCAGCTACTGAGGCCATCCTGTGGTAACAATGCAAGGGGAAGGGGAAGGATAACTATACATCTACAAAACTTCTCTTAACATAGATTTAATATTCACCCCTTAATTGTGAGAGTCAACCGTAGGATTACTCATCCATAACAAGCCCCCTTTTTCTTTTTCTAAAAGTCACTTGTTTGAAAAATTAAGTAAAAAAACTTTCTCTCTCTCTCTAATGTCATGCCAGCATCTGTTGATGTTGGCAAGGACAGTGGGAACAGGAGAAAAAATCTCAGGTTTTCCTTAGACACACTTATTTGGAATGGACAAAAGGGCATCCCAGAGGTCCAGTGTGGCTTTGACTCCCATCTACCGTGCCAGTGTGGCTGCTGCCCATAGTTGGTGCACCTTAGGGGTGAGTACAGAGGCCAACTCGGTCCTGCCCTCCAGTCCCTGTTGAATTAAAAGACAACTGAGGAATTACAGAGGTCTGGTCTGGCCTTTTGTCCCTACCTTACCATGCCCATGGGGTTGCTACCCACAGCAGGGCTATGGAGCCTTCTCGGTAGTGAACAAATGGGCCAACCCAGCCTTGCCCTCCTTCCTTTGTCTTATTTTCTTGAAGAAGCTGTCCCATTACCTTTTACAGTCTGTTGTGTACTTCCCCTCAACAGATGCTGGTAATTCTCACCCATGAAAACAGCAAGACAGTTCTCGAGCTGGTTGGTGGAAGCTTGACTCTACATTTGGGCATCTTGGTGTTTTTCTGGTTGTCTCTCAGTCTCTGCTTGAGAGTCAATCTTGTTTCACCCAGCCTGGATGTTATAGTCACTCTTTGGGTTCTTCTCCTGGGCCTTTGACTCTGTTGCCATGAGTCCATCCCCGCTCTGCAGCTCGCACGGCCGATTTGGTGGTGAGCATTACCTGAAAGGGACCTTCCCACTGAGGAGTTAGAGGCTGATCTCTCCATGGCTTAATCATCACCCAATCCCCAGGATTAATATTATGGATTCTGAAATCCAGGGTGGTAGTTTGAGGAATTGCCCCTTTATGTCTTAGCCCTTCTAAGGTTTGTGCTGTAGACATCACTTATTTCTTGGCATTGGCTTCCCCTTCCTCATGGGTGGCAGCCTTCTGGGGTGAGGTCAGGAAGGGAAACCCAAACATCATTTCATAGGGTGACACCCCCAGATCTGACCGGGGTTGGGTTCTAAGTCTTAATAAGGCCAAAGGGAGACATTTTATCCATGACATTTGAGTTTCAATCATTAGCTTAACTAGAGCTCTTTCAAGAGTTGGATTCATTCTCTCTAGATGACCAGAACTCTGTGGATGCCATGGAGTGTGTAATTCCAATTTCACTCCCGGGCCTGAACAATTTTCTGCAATATCTTTAATGTGAAATGAGTTCCCCGGTCTGAATCAATTCTGTTTGCCATCCCATATCAGGGAATGATTGTTTTACTCACAACACTGGCATTGGCTTTCACAGTGGGTACCACCTCTACCCAATGTGTCAAGTGATCTACTATCACTGGCAAAAACTTCCACCATTGTACCTGGGGAAGCTCAATAAAATCTACTTGGATGTTTTGAAAGGGCCATAAGACCAGTTCTCGCCCTCCTCTGGGTGTTTTCCTCATGATTTTCTTATTCATTTGTTGACATATCATCACACACTGTTCAATTACTTGCTTAGCTATTCTGAAAATTCCCGTGCATCCCCAATTCCTTAGAAACGGATCACTTAGTGCTTGTGTACCCCAATGTGTTGTTCCATGTATGCCTTCTAGCATTTTCTAGGCAAGGGGTTTATTATTATTTCCTTCCATCTGCTCATTTCCCTTTGTTATCTTTCTTGGCTCCTATTTTAAGGAGTTCTTATTCTTCTGTCCCACTGAATACCGGGACTTTTGCATTTCTCTCATGGGGGTTAATACTATTATTAGTTTTTCTGTCTCTGATTCAGTTGCATTTTTAGCTTCTAAATCAGCTAAATTGTTCCCTTGCTCCCTTTTTGATGTCCTTCAACATATACCACCACTACTTCCTCTGGTAATTGGAAGGTTTCTAACTCTTCTAAGACAAATTTTTCATGAATCAGTCACTTTCCCTTTGAATTTAATAGCCCACTCTCTTCCCAAATTTTTCCAAAGGCATGCACTGTTTCAAAAGTATATTTTCAGTCTGTATATTTTGTTCCCCTTTTCTGTGCTAATATTTCCAGAGCACACTTTAGGGCATACAACTCACACCTTGGGCTGACCAGTTGGAAGGTAACTTTCTCTTTTCTATGGCCACCAACCCTTCATGCACTATAGCGTACCCCGATACCCTGTGCCCCTTTATTACCCATGAAGATCCATCGATGTTCAGTCATTTTCCACCTTGGAGTGGTTGATCTGTTAGGTCCTCTCTTACTTTAGTTTGATAGTTTATAACCTCTAGGCAATTATGTATTAGTTCCTCATCTCGTTCTCCATACAAAAACTGGGCAGGGTTGGGTTGGTTACTTACGATCAGCTCTAAACCATTATCTATTAAGATGGCTTCATACTTTAGCAGTCGGGAATCAGTGAGCCATTTCTCAGCATTTTGGCTCAGGATACTCCTTACTGAGTTTGGGATATATATATTCAATTTTCCCCCAAAGGGTAATTTTTCTGGTTTCTACTATGAGTAGGGCAGTCACTGCCACAGCCTCAATGCAGGTTGGCCACCCCCGGCTGACAGGGTCTAGCAGTTTTGATAAATAGGCCACTGGTTTCCTGGATCCTCCCCAGTCCTGGGCTAACACTCCATGTGCTACCCCTCTTTCTATATCCACAAACAGAAGGGTTTGTCTAAGGCAGGAAGACTGTGCCAATGCACTGACTAATTTTTGCTTTAAAGCTTCAAACTTTTGTTCATTGTCTTTTTCCCACCTAATCTCTTCTTCTGCTAACTTTTCATACAAGAACTGGATGGCCTGCGTCTATCTTCAATCCATAGCCTGCAATATCCCAACAGGCCTAAAAACCTTCTGAATTCCCTCTTAGTTTTTGGCTGTGGGAGTGAAAAAATCCCTGTAATTCTCTCAGGGTTCAGCTGCCAGCTCCCTTGACAAATCACATGTCCTTGGTATTTTACTTCCCTCTCTACAAATTGGAGTTTCCCTTTTGATACCCGAAGTCCTTGGTCCCCCAGAAAACTTAACAACACCATGGTGGATTCCCAAACTTCTTTTTCTTCCCGTCCTGAGAGAAGCAAATAATTTACATATTGGATGAGCTTTATCTCAGGATTAATGGAGAAGAGTTGTAGTACTTCTCCTAGGGCATGACTGAAGAGGTTTGGGGATTCAGAAAACCCTTGGGGTAACCCAGTCCACTGAAGCTGTTGCTTCCTCCCAGAATCAAGGTCCTCCTATTCAAAGGTAAATATATCCCACTTTATCCTGCCAGTGGGCACACCCAAAAAGCATCTTTTAGGTCTATCATGCTAAACCACTGGTGTGCTGGGGGGATATTACTCAGTAGTGTATAGGGATAAGGCACTACGGGGTACGGATTCACTGTTCTTTTGTTCACTTCTCTCAAATCTTGGACAAGCCTGTAAGTCCCATCTGACTTCTTTACTGGTAATATGGGTGTATTATGGGGGGACATACATGGTTCTAAGGTCCTGTCCTCAAGTAGGTCCTGGATCAGTGGCTGCAGTCCTTGTCTCCCTTCCAGGGAAAGTGGATATTGTTCTACCCAAACTGGATGGTTCTCATTAACTATTTTTATTACTATAGGTTTCGTGTTCAATTTATCTTGGTTTTTTGGTTTTGCCCACACCATCTCATGAATTTTCTCCTCATCTTCTTCCCTTAATTGGAGAAGCTTAACTATCACTTACCCTTACTCTAGAAGCACTCCAATGTCAAACTGCACCTGTAAATCCTGTTCTAATAAATTTCACCCTGCATCTGGAACTAATAGAACATCCCTGGTTCCCATTTTCTTTGTTCCCTCAAACTTTATTTGCTTTACAAATGAGGCTTTGAACCCTTTCCCTTTAGCACCTACTACTTGCGCAGTATCTTGACTCTTTCTGCACCCCTTTGGGATTCTACAAACACAAGTTCTTTCAGCCCCTGTGCCGACTAAGAATTCAAATTCTTCCTCCTGGGGATCTATTTTTAAAGTTATCAAGGGCTCCTGATGGTATTCTGTCCCCAGGAGGTAGAGCCCCTGAAACCCCTAGTCTTCCACTTCTCCTTTTTGCTCAGTCTCATAGACCCTCAGATCCTTTTCCTTCTGGGGGCAATTCTTTCTTATATGCCCACTCTCTTTACAGGAAAAGCAAACTGGTCCTGGGTTCCCTTGTTTCCTAAACTCTCCTTTTTGTGTCGAGGCCCAGGGCCTGCATCCTCCCTCCACCTATCTTCCCGCACTCAGAATCTCCCTCCCTTACCTGAGTTGTTCTTTGCATGCTGGTTTCCTTCCCTAATGGCAGCTACCATTACCTTTGATTTTGCCTTGGCCTTCACTTCATCCCTTTTTACATACACCTTCTGTGCTTCCCTTAAAAGGTCTTCTAACCTCCTTTCTTGCCAACCATCTAACTTTTCTAACTTTCTCTGTATATCTGGCCAGATGTGCGTGACAAAATTTATCTTTAGTAAGATCTGTCCAGCCACCGTGTCAGGGTCAACCCCTGAATACTGCCTTATATTTTTCCTCAACCTTTCTAAACACTCTGTGGGGGTTTCTTTGCTCTTTTGCTGCTCATTGAAAGCCTCATGGGCATTTTGGTTAAGTGGAGCTGCTTCTTTGATCCTCTTATAATCAATGTTCTATATTCCTCCATGTCTTGCCTCCCCCCAGTGCTGCTGTGGTCGCTGGTGGGGCGCACTATGGGCATTTTCAGATCCCCAGGAGGTCCTTGCACATGCTCCCTTTCCCATATTTGTATCCCAGCCGCTCGGATCATGTGTCTTTATTCTGGTGTGAACAACATAATCATTAATGATTGCATTTCCTCCCATGTATACATATTGGGCCCCAGAAACTGGTCTAACTGCTCTGTGGCTGTTGTGTGTTTTAAAATGTTTATATGAGTTCAGTTGTGAAGTTGTTTATCCCTTCTATAAGTTAGAAATATGGTTTGGCCCTCGGTTCCCCCCATGTACTTCCTTCATAATGGTTTCTCCCTAAGCTGGTTACCCCTTGTTTTCCCGCCAATGGCTTTGTCCCTCAAGGTGACTGATCCCTTGATCCTTCCCTTTGTGCCCTTATAAGTTTATTTCCTCCCTCCTGGTGCTGCCCACTTCCCCTGTCTATCATTGTAACCACCCCTCTTTATTTCGAGAACCTTCCGTGTCAATCATCCCTTCCTCAATGTATGATTTGCCTCCAGAGGCTCTTCCCTCCCTTATGTAATCCTTATTGGTCCCGCTGTGTCCCACGCTCCTCCCCTGGTCTTCGTTTATTGGTCACCTTGAGTCTCCTCCTGTCACGCTCATTCCCATTATCAGTGCCTCCCTAAGCAGTTCTCCTCTGAAACCCATCACTGGTCAGGCCTGGGAAATAAAGCACCTTGGCATCCACACGAGTGTGCACTCTCTCCTTCCTTTATCTCGGGACTTGGTAGCCACACTCTCGCCTGCGCCCCCCAGGCCGCAGACAGTGCCACTACCCGAGGGTTTTCGAGGAGAACCTGGGGGTGGCAGATCTTGTGCTCTCCTCCAGCCACACACCGGGAGCAGCTGGCCGGCATTAGTTCAGCTCCCGTGGCCGCAGAGCAGGCTACAGGGAAAAACCTTTTCCTGAGATCCAAGCTGAGCCTGCCCCAACTCAGCTGCAGCCGCTCCCTCCACTCCTGTCCCTGGGCACCAGAGGGAAGAGGTTCCCACAGCCCCAGCCAGGGACCCGCTCCCAAGGCTGCTGCCATGGCCACCAGGGCTGGCACCAGCTGGGATGCTCGGTTTCCCCAGGCCGGGCTTCAGCAATGGGATTCCCCAATTTCCTGCTCCCGCTAAAACTGCGCTGCCCTCACTGCCCTCCCGCCTCCCATGGAAAGCACAAAAGGCAAAGATCCCAGGCTGGGAGAAGAACAATTTATTGGGAACAGCAACGAGATAAGGAAAAAAGGGAACAGAAACAATATTGATAACAGAAGGGATCAATAAAACTGTTTACAGGGAAAACTACAACATCAACTAATGGCTCTCCCCCGTTTCGTATTTCCCCTCCCTGGAAAGGACACCCTTCTCCTCAGGGAGAGAGAGAGAGAGAGAGTCCCTTTCCTGCCCCTGGCAATGACCTGAGGTGGGAGTGAATGTAATGACAGGGCCATGGCCAGACCCTCATGTTCTTCCATCCCAAATCATGTAATTGGCAGGGCCAGGAAAAGGTACAGGTGTCTTCCCAGCATGGATCAGAGGGAAAATGGATCACCAGGGCTTTTCCCAATGTAGATCCTCCAATGGGGGATGAAGCTGGAGCAGTGCACGAAGCTCCTCCTGCACTTGGGGCATTTGTAGGACTTCCCTTACTGGTGTCTCGGTTGGTGTTTGGTGAGGTCAGAGCTCTGGGTGAAGCTCTTCCCACACTGGGGACACTCGTAGGGCCTCTCCCCAGCGTGGATGCACCGGTGCCTGATGAGGGTGAAGTTGCGCTTGAAGCCCCTCCCACAGTCAGGGCAGCGGAAGGGCCTCTGCTCAGTGTGAATCCGCTCATGCAGGCGGAGATTTGAGCTGGTCTGAAACCTCTTCCCACAGGTGGGACACTCGTAGGGCCTCTCCCCAGTGTGGATGCGCTGGTGCCTGATGAGGTGGGAGTTGCGCTTGAAGCCCTTACGACAGTCAGGGCAGCAGAAGGGCCTCTCCTCTGTGTGAATCTGCTGGTGCCTGGCGAGATCAGAGCTGGTGTGAAACCTCTTCTGACACTCAGGACACTCGTAGGGCCTCTCCCCAGTGTGGATGCACTGGTGGATGATGAGGGCAGAGCTGCAGCTGAAGCCCTTCCCACACTCCCCACACTCGTAGGGCCATTCCCCAGTGTGGATCATCTGGTGGCTGATCAGGGTGCTGCTCTGCCTGAAGCTCTTCCCACACTCCAAGCACTTGTGGGGCTTCTCCCCATTGTGAAGCTGCCCGTGGACCACCAGCTCTGAGCTCTGGCTGAAGCTCTGTCCACCTTCCTGGCTCAGGGTGGGTCTTTGCTCCTCAGAGCACCCTGGGCTGGGTTTTGAGCCCCTCCTCCTGTGGGATCTCTGTAGCTTTTCTTCTCTGTTGGATTCCTATGCCATGGACCCACTCAAAACAGCCTCTTCCACGAGGTTCTGCCATGGAGATTTGTCCTCCCTGGTCTCCATCCTCAGCTCCTTCCCTAGGGGAAGGAATGACAAGGAGAGGATGGGATTTGCCTCCGTGCCAGAGGGAAGGGGAAGGAGATCCCCCCAGTGCATCCCCAGCAGGACGGGGCTGGCAGCAGGGTTGTCCTGCAGCCGGGGGCTGTGCTGGGCTGGGAGATGGAGCAGGAGAGAGGGGGAAAGGGGCATTGACTTCCTCCTCACCTGCCTGGGTGTTCTGGGATTCCTTCATCTTCCTCAGAGCCTCCTCCTCCATCCAATCAAGGTTTGGGAATGGGAAATCCTGTTCTAGGAGGAAAACAAAGGGTGCACACATGGTCTTTTGTACAGGATTTAAGGCAAACCTGGGGGAGGGTCAAAGTTGGATATACAATTTAATATTAAAATGAAGATCAAGGCAATGATACAGAAACACTGCCTTAAACTGACAGAGTCAGGATATAACCTGACACCCTGCTGTTGGTCAGGCTGGTGGCAGCAGTCCCATTAAATGGTGGCTGCAGTCCTGTTGGAGGGATGAACGTGATTCTGTCCAAGCAGTGATCCTGTAGAAGGGTCTGGTCTTCCTCTGAAGGTCCAGTGGTGGTTAATGGAGCTCTTGTCCTCTGGGAATCCAGTAGGCAAGCTGCTCCTGGTGTTGCAAGGCTCACCTTATATGCAGGTAGGAATGCTTGGATCCTCCCCCTGGGTGGAGCATCCCACAATGGGAAGATGGAATTTGATCAGTCCTGCAGTGACACTCAATGGCCCATTCCCAGAAGATATCTCCCCTGGAGGGCGTGATCAGGGCTGAGGCATGGAAGAGATCAAGAACACTGCCCCGCCTGTTTATAGCAGTTGATGAAGATGGGCATTGAAAACATGCATTTGGTTCCATCTTACATTGCAGCCTGAAACAGTGGGGTAATCCCTGAGCAGGATTACTGTTTCAGGTTGCAATGTAAGATGGAACTAAATGCACCACTGTCACAGATGTCTTTTCACTAAAAATCCTTTCTTTAGGATTTTTCCTTCTGAGAATCTAAGAGGCCTCAGAGACAGAATGTAAACAATTATTGTCTTCTGCTGTGGAATGCAACAGGTCCACCTGTGATTGGCCCATCTTGGATGTTTATAATGAATGGCCAATCAAGGACCGAGCTATCTTGGACAGAGTCCGAGAGAGCTGCCTTTGTTATCATTCTCTTCTTTTCTATTCTTAGCTTAGTTATCATCTGAGGAAACCTCTTCCTTTCCTATTTCTTTTTAGTATAATTATAATGTAATATATATATATCATAAACTAATAAATCAAGCCTTCTGAACATAGAGTCAAAATTCTTGTCTCTTCCCTCATCCAGAACCCCTGTGAACATGGTCACAGTTTGTGACCCCGAGTGACTGAAGAGGAAAATCATCGATTGGTGAGACCCCAGAGGAGCACTGCTGCATTTGGGTAAACCCCGAGTGTGTAGCATTGATGGTCATCTCATAAGTGACCACAGAAGTGGATTCTAGCCAGGAGCTGAAGAACTGAAGATCCTGATTTGGACAGAGTTCACAGCAAGGCTGACCACAGAGACAACCTTCTGAAAAGCCTCCAGGAAGATGGCCAGAAAGCTCAGCAGCACCAAGCAGCTTGCCAGAGAGTGCTGGACACTGTCACAAGGTTCTGTTAGCTTTTCCCCTCCTGAAAATGCTGCCCTTTGCACTTTGTGGCTGCAAATGTGGAGGACCCCTCTCACAGAGGCAGAGGTTCCTTTCTCCCCTTCAGAGGAGAGACTTATTGCCCTCTGGCACAAATGGGGTGAAGAGGATGGAATTCTCCGGTAGGAGAGATATTTCTATGAGTTTTTCAATGGGCAAAGCTCTTTGGGTTTTTTACGAATGTACTCTATGCCCTTGATATGTTTGTGTGGGAGTGCATGGAATCCATTTTCCAAGTAGTTTTGAACAGTGGGTTCGGGTACCCCCGGATTTATCCAGTGTTCAGCGCACTTTTTCTGGTGTTGAAATGGAGAGCAGCTGTTTTTCCCTGGATTGCTAACTGCATGGGGCAAGCCCCATTCCCCCCAATTCTCGTGGGAGGAGACCCTTTGGAGGGGGACGATCTGCTGCTTCCCAGCCCCCCTGAATCGCAGCGGGGCGGCGAAGTTTTGCCCGGAGCCAAAGAAGTTTTTTTTCCTGCGTTTTTGGAGCATGCTCAGACGGAGCCATCTTTTCCCCCCCTCGTCTCTCTCTGGGGGATGATGAGTGGGCGGCGCCGCCCCTGGACGCCCTGCAGGCCCCACCCCGGCCGGGCCCCTGGACCCCACCCTGCTCAGAGCTGGGGGCGGCATCGGTGCCCGAGGTCCCGTCTCTGGGGCCCGCGGGGCCGCCTCCCGTGCCTGGGGGGCCGCTCCAGCTCTCCCCGCGGCCGCTTCTCCGGGCAGCCCCGCCCGCGGCTCCACCGGCTTCTGCGCCTGTGTGGCTGACCTCCGAAACAGCGCTTCCCGCGGCTGCGCTGGTGTTGCCAGGCAACAGAGATCCGGTGTCTCTTCCACCGCTTCCTGCGGCTGCGCCAGTGTTCCCAGGCAACGGAGATCCGGCGTCGCTTCCACCGCTTCCCGTGGTTGTGCTGGTGTTGCCAGGCAACGGAGATCCGGTGTCGCTTCCACCGCTTCCCGTGGCTGCGCCGGTGTTGCCAGGCGACAACGACGCGGCTGCTGCTTCTGGCCTGGCGGGGGGTGCATTCTCTCTGGCCCCGCCGCCCCCGCCAGCCCCCCCGGCGGCTTCGCCACCTTCCGCCGAATCAGTCCCAGTTCAGGATGCTGCTGAAAACGACACCGAGCCCGAGGGATCCTCGGAGCTGCCTGTGGTCCCAGTGCCCCCGGCAGCAGCTGCCACGGCGGCTCCTGCACCCAGCGTGACTCCCCCCTGAGTTTTTCGGGCTGTCCCGGGGCTGCGCCTGTGGGTGGAGCTGGGACAGGGGAAGAGGGCATGAGCCTCTCCTTCCGTAGGGGAGGCATGGCCCGACAGCTGGGTGTGGGTGCAGCCCGGCTGCCTGCTTTCAAACTCAGCGTTCTTGGCGGGGTGGGGGGTGTTTGGTCGGGGACTGCCCCTTGGAGGTTGCCATCCCTGCCGCCCCTCGTGCGCCCCAGCGGCGTTGGGGAGGTGGCTCCCGAAAGTTCTGCCCCCGGTCCCCCGGCCAGAGAGGTTTGGCGTGGTGCCGGGAGGCAGATGGGAGGAACGCCTTTTGCATTTGCATTGCAGAGGCAAGGGGAACAGCGGGAAGCGGTCATCGCATGTTTGCTATGGGGAACAAACATTCCCAGACCAGAGATGAAGATCCTCGGGGCAGCTTCTGTCCCCCCATTGCTGGCATGCCTCGGTGATTTTGGGGGAGGAAGCGTTTGGTCACCTGTTCTGCCATTGTACTGGCAGCAGGGTGCGGGTCTGTGCCAATGCAGAGCCTGCCTCGGGGGCTGGGCCTGGGCTGTTGGGCTCGGGTCCCTGGACCAGGGCCACCTCCCGGCCTCCTGCTGGGTTTGGGGGCTTTGCTTCCCCCTTCAGGTCCTGGGCCACCGTTTTGTGGGCCAGGTCTGGGGTTCCTGATCCCTCCACATGGGCCAGGGCCCCCCAGGGCCTCTCTCAGGCTCCTCTGCTGCTGCTGCTGCTCTTTCTGACAAAAAAAAAAAAAAAAAAAAAAAAAATTAAATTAAATAAAAAGAGTTGAAATAGCTGGCAGCAGCTCAGAAGTATTGAAGGGCCAAAAGATAGCTTCAGCCCAAGTTGTTCCATAAAGGGCTGTGGCAAGACATTCCAGAAATCTTCTCAAAATTGTTTGAAATTGTTTGATGACTGTCAATGGACTTTTGATAACTATTGATGGATTTTTCTGTAGCAAGCCTGTTTCAGGACCAAAAGGAACTTTCAGAGATGGCAAAGAGGAACATCTTCAGTCCATGGACTTTTCCTGAAACTCAGCTGCTTGGACTTGAACTTTCTTTGCATTGCTTTTGCATTTTCTTATATTGTAAATGGTTTAGTGATATGATAGAGTTTAATGTTCTAGAGGTGAAGAAATTCCCTGTTCATTCCACAGGAGCACTTGACCCACGTTTTGATTGGCAACAGATAACCTGTCAAGTATTTGTTCTTTCCTCTGCATGTGCCCAGCAGAGAAAATTACAAACACTTTTCTTTTTAATTTAACTAAATAAAAAAGGTGACATGTCACAGACATCTTTTCACTAAAAATCCTTTCTTTAGGATTTTTCCTTCTGAGAAGCTAAGAGGCCTCAGAGACAGAATGTAAACAATGGTTATCTGCTGCTGTGGAATGCAACAGGTCCACCTGTGATTGGCCCATCTTGGATGTTTATAATTAATGGCCAATCAAGGACCGAGCTGTCTCGGACAGATTCCGAGAGAGCTGCCTTTGTTATCATTCTTTTCTTTTCTATTCTTAGCTTAGCTAGTTTCTGAGGAAACCTTTTCCTTTCCTATTTCCTTTTAGCATAGTTATAATGTAATATATATATATCATAAAATAATAAATCAAGCCTTCTGATCATGGAGTCAACATTCTCGTCTCTTACTTCCCCTGAAAACCCCTGTGAGCACGGTCACATTAACCCCTGCTAAGAGTCGGCCCTTTATCTTCTACCGATGTCTCTGGTGTCTCTTGTGCTGCACAGGCGCCCAGCCCAGGTGCCCTCAGTACCCTCGGGGCACAGAGAGTGTCTCCCCGCTGTCGGCCGTGTCGGGGCTGCCCCCGGTGTCTGCCGACTC
Organism: Agelaius phoeniceus; assembly: GCF_051311805.1. Classification (NCBI taxonomy): domain Eukaryota; kingdom Metazoa; phylum Chordata; class Aves; order Passeriformes; family Icteridae; genus Agelaius; species Agelaius phoeniceus. The sequence goes on from NW_027509866.1 coordinate 1,533,657, forward strand.
GGGACTGGCCCAGGGTTCCTGAGAGGCTCCCAGAGGGACAGAGACAGTGGTGCTGGTGGCAGCACCAGGAAGCTGCCAGGGCTTGGCTTTTCTTGCCAGAAAATTGCTGCAATTGGGTTGTGCCAGCACTGGGAAATTGCCAGATGTGGGCACTGGCAGTGCCAGCGCACAGCAGATCTTGGTGGGGAATGTGCTGCCACTGGGAAATTGCCAAATGTGAACTTTCTGTGCCAGCAAACTGCTGGAATTATGCTGTGCAGGCATCTGAAAAATTCCGGATCTGGGCACTGGCAGTGTCAGCAAACACGAGATCAGAGTAGTGTAGGCACCAGGTATTTGCCTGGTTTTGGCTTTCTTTGCCAGCAAATTGCTGCACTTGGGCTGTGGTGGCACAGGGAAATGTCCAGATCTGGGCATGGGCAGTGCCATCAAACACCAGGTCTGGGCGGTGACAGTCTTGGCACCAGGAAATTGCTGTGTTTTGTCTTCTTTTTCCAAAAAATTGCTGCACTTGGGCTGTGTTGGAACCGAGAAATGTCCAGATCGGGGTACGGGCGGTGGCAGCAAACACCAGATCTTGGCATTGCCGGTGCCAGCAGCGGAAATTGCCAGATTTTGGCTTTCTTTACCAGAAAATTGCTGGATTTGGCTATGCCAGAACAAGGGAATTTCCAGATCTGGGCACTGGTGGTGGCAGCAAACAGCAGATCTGGGCGGTGCCAGACCCAGTAATGTTGGACATGAATTTGTAGAGAATTTTTAAGGTTTAATAGAAGGTTTCTATAGTATGTATACAAGTGTCACAATCCGTCCTTACGAACAGGTTTTGTGATGGTTTGTGGGTTGATCTCAGAGTGCAAAAAACACCAACACGGTACAGGGGGTTGCAGTGATAGTCAAAACAAATGTACCTTTATTGAATAACCACAACAAAATGCTTTGGGGAGGAACTGGGGGAAAGGGAAAAAGAGGGAGGAAGAGAAAGGAAGGTGTAAAGCTACCAAACGTAGAATGGGCGAAGTCCTTCAATATCCAGCCAATGGAGTTCACCAGGTCACGTCTGGGGAGGTCTCAGGGTTGCAGTTCATCCAAACTCTTATTATACTCTTTTTTTGATGGGGGAAGGGGTAAAACTTGAAACCAAATCAAAGGTAGTCTATTGTATTTTGGGGGGAAAATGGAATTTAGAGAAGGGTACACACAGTCCATGTTCTCAGCAGTGGGTGAGAGCCATTGTCTTCTTGGTCCACTGCTCACACCCACAACATCCATCTTGCCTTGGTCAGCTTGCCTCCCCCACACACCTCCCCCAGGTTGGGGGTCTCAGTCCCAGTCCTTGGAAAGAGTGTGGGGGGCCTTTTCCCATAGGGATTTCCTGTCCTGGTCTTTGATGGAGAGGTTTCTTACATCTCAGTCTGTCTGTCACAGTGGTTGTAAGACAAGTGAGGGGTCTTCTGTGAGGGACCACCCAAAACTCAGGAGAAGTCCAGCCAGGCTGAGAGTTGGGACAACTTCCAAGGCTATTGTTGCAAAAAGGGCACGGTGCCCCCTTCTTCCTTTCATTGGGTTCAGTGTAGCATACAGCAAACACACCTGTGAACCCCATCCTGTCTCCCCTCACTCACCTGAGACCTGCTTTGCTTGGAGAACTGACTTCACTCAGCTGAAGAGGGATTTTGACTTTTTAATTTTTTGAAGCAATCTAAAGCTCCTGAGTTTCCCCATTGCAAACAGACATCCTCCTCAAGTGTGTGCCAAGCCCAAGCTGCCACCAAGAGCACTCCAGACCTGCTCTGGGCCAGCTGTGAGGGTGGATCATCATCCCAACAGGCAGTGGGCCACTGCAAGGGGCTGTTGCCATGGACACTGCAGGGACCCCACTGCTGGCTTTGGGTGCCATGGCAACCCCCATCAGTTCAGGTTTCCTTGGAAACCAGCCCAGGGAGCCATTTCTGCAGCCAGGTTCCATGGCCCCTTGCCTGCAGAGCTGTTGCTGCCCTGGGCTGCCATGGCAACCCTGAGGACAAAGCGGTGCCAGGGCTGTTCCAGGTACAATTGCAGTGACACTCGTTGGTGCCACCAGGTGCCATGGCAATGGACACAGGGACCCGTTCCTTGGTTTGGTGCCATAGCAACCAATGCCCGGAGCCGTTGTGGTGGTTGGTGGCCATGGAAAGCTGCCCTGGGCCCCTTGCTCAGGGCTGGTGTCAGTGCCAAGAGCCAGAGGGGATCCCTTGCTGGGGGCTGTGCCATGGCCACCTGCCCTGTGCCGCGCTGGCCGCTCGGGCACCAGGAACCAGCAGCCAAGGGCACTGCCAGGGCCAAAGGCCAGGTCAGCCAGACAGAAAGGGGCAGCGCTGGGCACTGTTTCCATGGCAACTGGCACTGGGGGGACACCTGGGTCACCTGGCCTGGCAGTTGCCATGGAAAGCCCTGGCAGGCACTGGGGGCACAGCCCCTGGCACTGAGACACTGCTGGGCCGGGTGCTGAGCACAGGGCTGAGCACGCAGAGATGGTTTTGTTCTTGCTGAGCTGCAGCACAGCCAAGGCCTGTCCTGCCCCTCGTCCAGCCACGCTGGGGAGGGGCTGGGGCTGCGGGGGAGCTGGGCAGGGGACACAGCCAGGACAGGTGACCCCAACTGACCCCGGGCACAGCCCAGAACAGAGCACATCATGCTCAGGGTATGAAGGGGGGAACAAGGAGGAAGGGGGAATTTTGGAGGGAGGGTTTCTGCCTTCCCAGGTAACACTCAGGCAAGAGGGGGCCCTGTTTCACCAGTGGGCAGGGTCACTACCAAAGACACAGACACCAGTTGAAGGAATTGTGTCATTTATATCATGCACAGCTGCAAAGAATTACAAAAGGAAAAGCTCAGCAAAGCACATCATCATTAGCAAAGAATTACAAAAGTAGCTCAGCAATCCATCAGAACTCATCATTACATTTTGATGACTAACCCCTTGGTCAAACTCTAGAGGTGTTTGTGGCAGACAAAGATTCTGGCTGACTGTCAAAGTACAACTTACAGACACCAGTAGTACTTTAGTGACACCGTTCTTCATTCATTTCTCTCAATCTCATTGGAGTTAGGAACAAGAATTCTGTTGTCCATGGAACTGGCACCATGTTAATTCCAGAATAATGCCCCAGGCCCTTTGCTGTTCAGCTTTACCATGCTGTCTGTGGCTAACAAGGCCTGGGGGGGCCCTTTCCCCTCTGGCTGGAAGGGGCCGGGTCCCAGTCCCTGAGGGGCACCCAGGCTCCTGGATGCAATTCCTGTGCAAGTCCCTCAGTGTCACAGCAGCCTTCCCATGGAGCCCCGTGGATCAGAGCATTTCCCAAAGGGGCCCTTGGGGCAAACAGGGAGATTTGGTCTGGCAGGATGTGTAAAACAATATCCTGTCAGATCTCCTTGTTCTCACACAGAACACTTGGCTGCAGGGACACATTCCCATTGTTCCTGCCCAGGTTTCAGGACTCTGAGTTGTCTTTCCCAGGAGCTGCTCCTTCAGCTGCCTCGGGAGGGCCATTTGGCCTCCGGACCCACACTCGGGCTCCATTATTAGGGCTGCTGGATCCAAACCCTTTATCTCCACAAACGATGGTGATTGCAGGTGGATCTCCTTTTTTCACAACCGTTCTTAAAATTGCAATATTGATAATTGTGCTACCCTGTCATGGGGTTGAATAATCCCATCTTGTTCACTGTTGTTTAACACAATTCCTTTAATTTCTCCTTGATATTCTGCATCAGTTCCTCTTCCCATGACATGAACACTTTGCAAGGCCAAGCTCCAAGGGAGCAGTTATCAAAGCAAAGTGTCCTGGAGGAATCTGAATTCCTGTTTCAGTGTTGATAGCTCTCATTTGCTTTGAATTTCTCCTCATTAATTCCAGTGCATGAAGGCCCAGCCCTGCAGCCTCTGGGCTGGCCCTGCCAGGGGCCATCACAGCCAGAACAATTTCCCAGGCAGCCCAAGTCTCACTGCCCATGGTTGGATTTGCAAACTGGGGGCAGCCGTGCACAGCCAGGGGGTTTCCATTTCCCCAGTGGGCCATTGTTAAGGGCATGGGGCACATCTGGGAGATGGGTTCTCCATGGGCAAAGGTTCCATCTCCTTATTTTTTCAATTGCTTTTTAAACAACCCCTTCACCCGTACAACAAAACCTGCAGCTTGTGCATAGTCTGGTACATGAAAAACCCTGCAGGCTTCATCACTGAATTTTTCACAGCAACAGACAAAGCACTCTGCATCACAGTATCAGAAAACCCTGGGAAAACAGCCAATTTTATCCCTTCCTCCTTTTTTCACTGTATACAATCTCACAAAGTTGACCACTGACATTAGGGTCCTGGCCAATCCTGTTCTGTAGGGTATTTAGTATTACATCCCTGAGCAGCCAAAGCTACCAAATTAGTATTGTCAGAACTACTTCAGATTATTATAATTTTATATGTAGATATACATATTGATACAGACAGAGAGACCTAGACATACATATAAAAATATATAAAAATATATATATGAAGATCTTATTATATTATAAATACATGTATTGTTATTTATTATATTGATATTTCACTTGCACCAATGCAGCTGAGCTCAAGATTAAAACCTTCTTCTCTTGCTCCATGTGGGAGCATTCCAACAATAATTGTTCCTTCTGAAGGTGCTGTTTCCAATGTACTCTTAACAAATTCATCTTTGTCTGCCCAAACCTCAAGTTCTTTTCCTTTTCCATGTGCAATTTTTGGATGCATTTGAAGCCATCCAGGGGTGCAGCCTCTTTTACCCGACTGCCCCACTGCTCCCACGGGGCTCCGACCTCAGCCCACTCCAGAGCCAGGGAACTCCAGGGAAGGGCTTCCCATCTGGGAATTTCTGATGGCACTGATTCCTCACATTGACACTGAACAAGTGACATTTTGTTGGGATCTGGCCAGACTGTGCCAGTTTTTTTTTGCCAGTGGGCAAAGTCAGCACCAAAGACACAGACTCCAACTGAAGGAATCAGTGTCATTTCCTGCAGCTCAAAGCAGCAAAGAATCACAACAGGAGCAGCTCAGCAATGCACCCAACCATCCCCACCAAAGATTGCCTGCAGTGATTGAGAAAGATCCAGCCCCAGTTACCCTCAGCCTTTACCATCCCCCAGACCCACACAGCAGCTGGGGAAGCTGTCACAGCCAAGGGCTGCAGAGCCACTCCTGGGCACTGGCAATTCCTGCAGGTGCCTCCAGCCACAGCTGAGGCTCCAACCCCGCTGGGAGAGGGCCCAGCTCTGACAGTGCTGAATGGACAAACTGACAGCACTGCTAGTGTGGCAACATCTGGTTTCATCCTCCTCTTGGCTCCCTCCCAAAGCCTGGCCAGGGCCCCAGGAGGAACCAAGGGAGCTGACTTTGACCATTCAGCCCCAAACAAGGCCAGATGTCAGATTTCATGGCCCGGTCTGGCTTCTAAATACACAAAAGTCAATACATGTTTCACTAAGGAGTGGCTACATCTATCACAGTGCTAATGACCATGCATATTTCATCAGGGAGCAGATACAAAGATAACCTTTGGTTGGAAGGTTCATCCAGAGGCCACCTTTGGCTCAGGGCCTGCTGTTCAGGCCTCACTCAGGGCTGCTGTCCAGGCCTTGGCACTTCAGGGACGTGCTTTAGTGCTGGGCTTGGCACTGCTGGGTGAGCGGCTGCACTGGGTGAGCTCAGAGGGCTTTTCCAACAGAAAGGATTCTGTGATTCCATGATTCTATCCACTGCATTCAGCTGGGTCCATGTTAGCAGCATTCATTTGCTCAGAAAGTCTCCTCTTGCCCAGCTCCTGTGGCCTGATGCTTCAGCTCCTTCAGCTCCTGGTGCTGAGCTGCTCATGCTGAACGAGACGACCCGGAGAGAAGAGCACAGTCCATGCAATTCCTTCTGGGACACGGAGAGGGGAGGCTGTGCAAACAGGAGCATTGTTTGCTGTGGCCTCCTCTCTGCCCTTCACGCCTTTCAGTGCTTGGAACCAGCCAAGAGCTTTCTCCAAGAGTGCAATGGAGCAGCTGTTCCTGCTCCTGGCTCTGGCTCTCTCCAGTCTCTGCCCTTGCCTGCTTCTGTCCCTCGTGCTGTGCCCTCTGTTCCCCCAGGGCTGGCTGGCTGCTGCCCAGGACTGTGGCACTGGCACAGATCCAGTGCTCCAGAGCCTCCTTTCTGTGCCCTTGGAGCTGCCTGGGCACAGCAGCCTTTTCCATCTGCAAGCTCCCCATGGACAGGGAGTGCCCAGCTCTGTTCCTTGCACAGCCTCCAGGAGCCCAGGGCTGCCATCTCAAGTCCCTGCTGGCACTGGGGGCTCCCAGGTGCCTCAGGCTGCTGTGACACCGCTGCACACGGGAGGGAACAGGGGCAGGGGCTGTGCTGAAAGTCAGCTCCATCTGCTGCTGCTGCTGCTGCTGCTGGTGCTGCTGCTGCTGCTGTGGGGTCATTTGTGCAGCCCTGGCCCAGAGTCAGGCATCAGATCCTGCCAGTCTCTTCCAGCCCTGGCTGCTCAGAGTTTGGGCCCTGGAGCCTCAGGTGGGCAAAGGCAGCTGCTCCTGGTCCCTCTGTGTGCCCGTGTTCAGCAGTGCTGCTCCATCAGGCTGTGCCCAGCAACGGGGAAAAGCCTCAGCCCTGCAGGGCCAGGAGCTGCCGGGCTCTGCCTGAGCAGCTCAGCCAGCAGGAAGGGAGCTGCTCCACACGGGAACCAGGAGCAAAGGACATTCCTTTGATAGAACATGTTTTCTATTTAAAAGAAAAAAAAGAAAAAGGGAAAAAAATAGGTAAATTGTAAAAGATAAGAATAAAATCCAAGTGTTAGTGAAAAAACATAACATAATGTTAGTGAAAAAAACAAAACATAAATGCAAATTTACATTCTTTGCATTAAGAGGTAAGTGATCTTTTTAAAAAGAGAACTCAGTTATTTACATTGTAAATGTGCTGATGCCATGGATCCATCTTACTGACCTCAGCAGCCTTTTAAAAGATTTTGGGCTTTGTTTCCAACATTGCCATTTGAAACTGGGGTTGAAGCAAGAGGAAATTGCTTTGTGCCCTTCCAGCTCCAAGCAGGACTGGGAATGGAAACTCTGTCAAACCCCAAATCCTTTAGAAGATGCCCTTCCTTCTCACCCTGTGAATGAGCTGCACATTCCTGTTGAAACTGTCAGGGGTTTCTTAAAGACACCAAGTCCCACTTAGGGCTTTTTGCTCTGGTTTGGCAGTGCAGAAGGGCAATTCTCCATCCACCAGCTCCAGACTGCACTGCCTCAGGAGCACGGCCCACTCACCAGCTTTGGCCCACTCGTGGCACTGCTAGAGGAGGAAGAAAGTGCAACTGCACAATTCCAGCCAATCAAGAAGGAAGAATGGGACAGACAAAACAGCCTGTGCAGATCCAGGCGTTCAGCTGGGACTGTGGAGAGTTTGAGTCCTTGCCAATTGGATGTGTGTCCCCAGCTGCAATCTCTAGGCCTGCAGCAGAGTCTCACTCACCTGCCAAAGCAGAAAGCTCAGGCGCTGTGCTCGCAAGGGGCTCGTCTGATGCAGAGCTGTGAGAGCAATGTGAGGGCAGAGCCAGCCCAGCTGGGCCCAGGGCTGAGCCCAGCAGAGCCCTGGCAGAGCCCAGAGCAGCCTCAGCAGCCGCAGAGCCCGGCTGCAAGGAGAGAAAGCAGAAACCGCCCGTCAGCTGAGGGCTCCTGTGCCCTTGTGCCAAGGCCTGCGGTGCCCAGGCCATGCTGGCTGTGCCCAGAGCTGTGCCCAGAGCTGCCCATCCCTGCTGCCTTTGGCAGCAGAGCAGGAGGGCAGGACATGTGCCCAGCCTGCAGCCAGCCACGGCACATCCAGCCCTCAGCAGCTGCCCAGAGCAGGATGCTCCTGTGCTCGCTGCCATCTCCCAAAAGCTCTGATCCCACCCTGCCAAGCACACAGGGACCCACCTCACGCCAGCCACGGCTGCAAGAAAAGCTGCTCCCAAACCATGGCCTCAGCCTTCTCCAAGGCCACCGCCCATCCATGCCACAGCTGCTCCCAAGCACTTCCCCATCCACACTGGACCACCTAGAATGCTTCCTCTGGAAAAACAAACAACACATTATTGAAAAGAGATTAGATGCAAAAAGGGAAAGCAAGAAAAATGGTGAAAACTCTTATCTCTGTCAGGGCCTTGAGGAAGGCCCAACTCCTACCAACTCCCCTGGTAGGGAAAAACCCAGCCATGGCTGAGGGAAGCCCACACTTTCTCTCTTCCCCCCTGCACTGCCCCCCAAAATCACCGTGATCCCAAAGCAAACAAGGGCAGTGGAGCAGCCCAAGCCCTTCCTTGCCTGCACAGCGAAGCAGCCCCTGCACAGGTTCTGGAGTCCCACCTCTGCTCCCACCATGGGGCTTTGTTTGTGTCGGGCTGGCTGCCCCAGCCCCAGCCCCAGCCCCAGCCCGGGGCACGGTGGCTGCTGGGGGCTGTTGGCAGGGCCAGGAGCCCACTCCCATTTCGTACCCAGCCCAGCCCATCCCCCCAGCCCTGCCAAAAAGCAGCTGGGCAGCGACTGAAGGATGAGTTGCATCTGCCCCAGCAAAGGGGGAACCTTTGCTTCCCAGCCAGGCTGGGCCATGCCCAAATCTGGCAGAATTTCCCCGGCTGGGGACTCATCTGCAAATTCCCTGTGGAGTTTGGCTTTGAAGAAGGTGCCAGAATCAAAGTCCATTACCTTCAGCCTCCAGTGGCTGGGCTGAGGAAGAGCTTGTCATCCTTGATGTCATCCTGGCTGTCTCCAGCAGCAGCAGCAGCAGCAGCAGCAGCAGCAGCATCCCCACCCGGTACAGCTTCTCCAGGGGCTCCTGCTCCTTCCCTGGGGGGAGACCAGGCTCTCAGGGCTCTGCCCAGGGCCCCAGCTGTCAGGGAACCAGCACAAGCAAAACCAGCTTGGATGGCGGCCACCAGTGCTGGGCAGAGCAGCTCAGCTCCAGCACAAGGGCTGCGTGTGCCCATCCCATGGCCCCGGTGCAGTGACACAGGCAGCACAAAAAGGTCTGGGTTCCTTTGCTTCTCATTGCCACGGCATGTGTGGAGCTGCAACTTACCAGGGCCCTGGATCAAAGTGTGCCTGTGGCTCTCTCCCTTCTTCTATGGCAGAGGAATATCCTGCACCCAAGGATCACAGAACAGGTCTTCTAATGTGGGTCTTTCCAAGGAGTTCACGGATAAACACCACCTGATCAGATCTTTGCACTCTGGCAAGAGAAAGCAGAAACTGCCAGTCAGCCAGAGAAGGCTCCTGTCTGCTTTGCCCCACTATTCCCATGGCCAGGCCATTCTGGATGCGCTCAGGGTTGGGCCTAAACTTTCCCATCACTTCCCTGTTTTGGAGGAGAGCAGGACATGTGCCACCTCCTCAGCAGCTGCCAGAGCGGGATGCTCACGAGCCCGCTGCTGGCTCCCAGCACTGGGATTCCCCCCGTGCCCAGAGAAGAGGATCCACCTTGAGAGAGCCCTTGTGGCAGCGGGAGCTGGCCCCAGCTGAGGTTCCGGCCCCTCCTGAACGGGTGCTCCCCGCAGACCATCTGGTGCAGCAGGATGCCCAGGGACCAGATCGTTGCTGCCTCGCCATGGTACCAGCCAAAGTCGTTCCATTCCGGGGGGCTGTAGGACAGTGTTCCTATGGAATACAGATGGAGTTCAGCAGGGGGATGCTGCTGCTCCCACAGCCTGGCCCCAGCATCCCTGGGCCTGCGGGGGCTGCATCAGTGGCACACAGGGTGACCACTGCCCTCTTGCCAGCACCTGGGACTTGTGCACAAACTAAGGCTTGGAAAAGAAGCCACTTGTGTCAGAAGAGGGCAGAGGAAGCCCTGGCTAAGCCTGACCCTGACCTGTAAAGGAAAAACCCTCTCCGTGCTGGGGAAAAAACATGCCCTTATCCTCCCTGCCTGCATTGCCCCAAAAATATTAGGAAGCCAAGGCAAACAGGGAGAGTGGATCAGTCCAAGCCCTTCCTCTTGCCTGCACACCAAACTGGCTGGGGCACAGGTTCCGCCCCCATCTCTGCTACCCCCACCCACGGGGGTTTTGGTAGGGCTGGCTGCCCCAGCCCAGCCCCAGTCCTGGGCAGAGTGGCTGGCAAAGGCTGCCAGCAGGGCTGGAAGATGGCTCCCCACCCAGCCCCGCTCTAAAGCAACTCAGCTGAAGACTCAGTCCCCTGACTGGCAGCAAAAGGGAGAATCCCCGCTGCCACAGCCAGCTTGGGCTGGGAGATGTTGGGCCATGAGATCCCGGGACCAGGAGTACACCCTTACGTGGGCTCACCTGCAAAGTGGGTGTAGGCTGTCTCTTGCAGGTAGGTGCCACAGCCAAAGTCGATCAGTTTGGCCTTCCCGGTGTGCAGGTCAAGCAGGATGTTCTCTGGCTTGATGTCGCGGTGCAGGACCCCGCAGCTGGTGCAGTGCCGCACGGCCTCCAGCACCTGGCGGAACAGCGCCCGCGCCTCCTCCTCGGGCAGGAACCGCCGTGCCCCAATGAAACGCTGCAGGTCCTGACACCGCTCTGGCCGCTCCAGCACCATCACGATGTGGTTGGGCAGCTCAAGCCACTCCAGCAGCTGCACCACACCAGGGAAGCCAGTGGACACCTTGGCCTGCAGCACGACCTCCAGCGGGGCCCTGCTGCCGTCGGGCTGCGGGAGGAGCACGATGCCCTCAGTGGGGCCGATGCCGTGCCGGGGCTCGGGGAGCCCTCAGCCAGCCCGGGATGCTCTGCGCCCTGCGCTGGACCCACGCCCGCTCTCCCTCGAGGCGTCCTGGCGGCTTCCACCGTGCCGGGCCTCGGCTCATCCCCGCCCGGCAGCCCCGGCTGCTGCCGCTGGCCCCGCTCACTCACCAGCTCGCCCCAGTGCCGGACGCGGTTCCGTGGCACCCTTTTGATGGCCACCTGAAAGCCAAGGACAGCAGCGGGCTCAGCTCGCCGCCCGCCCTGCCCAGCCCCATCCTCCTCCTCCTCCTCCTCCTCCTCCGCCCCCTCCTCCTGCGCCCGCCGCCGGCCCCGCCGCTCACCGGGGCGCCGTCCGAGAGCCGCGTGGCCGCGAAGACGCTGCCGAATCCTCCGCGCCCCAGCAGCGAACCCACTCGGTACCGCTCCTGCAGGGCCTCGTGCGCCTTCCCTGCGGGCGGGACGCGGCTGTCAGCGCTCGGCCCGGGGCCAGCAACGGCCCCCGAGCGCCCCTCAGCCGCCCCGGGCCGGCCATGCCCAGGCGTTCGCTCCTCGGAACGCGGCACGGGAGGCTCGGGGCCGGCGCCCGCGCTGTCGAGCGGCGGAGCTCGGGCCGGGGAAGCCCCAGCGGAGGCGGCGGCAGCGGCCGCGCCGCCTGTGTCCTCCGCGGGCCCCGGGAGGAGCCGGGCCCGGGATCGGGGCCGGGGCTGGGGCCGGGACTGAAGCCTGCCTCGGGGGCGGGGCCGGGCTCGGGCCAGGCGGAGCCGAAGGGCGGCGATGCCGCCCCCGCACCAGGCACTGACGCCCGCCCAGCAGCGCCACCGCCAGTACGGCCAGAGCCGGGCGGAGGCGAGAGCGCGGCGGGACGGCCGGGGCCGGGCACGGGGCAGCCCCGCCCGGGGCCGGGGGCGGGCCGGGGGCATGGCCCGGCCCGGCAGGGGAGAGGGAGGCGGGGAGAGGAGAGGGACGCCGGGCAAGGGACCCCGAGAGAAGGGTGCCCGACAGCGGGAACGGGAGAGAAAGAAAAACAGAAGGAAAAACAGAAAGAGAAGGAAAAAGAGAAAGAGAAAGAAAGAAAGAAAAAGTGATCTAAAATATCTGTTCTGCTGCTGTTGCTGCTGTTGCTGCCGCTGCTGCTGCCGCCGCTGCCGCCGCTGCAACTGAAGCACCGGGGCCGTTCGTCCCCGTGTCCGTTCCCCGCTCGCCCCACGAGCCCCACGTTCGAGTCCCGCGCGCCCCGGGCACAGCCCCTGAGTCTGTCCAAACACGGGAACTTTGCAGCGGTGAGCCCAGGTGCAGAGCCCTGACTCCTGCACACTGGCACAGCAATCCCCTCGCTTGCTGCTCTGCATTGGCCTGGCTGAGGCTCAAACACTGTCGGGCCACCTTCCCTTGCTGTAGGATTCCTACCTGACCCCAGCACTGCACTTACATCTCCAGTGTTCCCTTCCAGTAAAACCAGGGGAAGGAAAACTCTGTGTGGCTGATGGTATTTTCGAGTGTCTAAAAATCACTAAGTCACCGATCTTAGAGGTGCAGTGCATCTGGAATTCCTGGGATGGAGAAGTAGTGCAACATGGAAAAGGGGAGCATAGAAATAAATAGGGGAAAAGATCTTGGATTGTTTCTTTCATTTTCATTTCCCTTCTGGAAAGCTGTTTCAGTTTTCCAGGAATCTTCTCCTGTCTGCTCTTCCCAAAAATGTCTCATGGAGAACAAGGTCAAGCTTCTGTCCCAAGATTTGCCAGCAGGAAATTATGCCACTGGTGAAATTTTCATGATGACTGTTTGTGCTGGCTTAGGGCAAATCTGGGGAGGAAACCTCCAAAAGGGATCTGTCTAGAAAGCAAGTTCAAGCGGCCCCTCCCCCTACTAGTTCAGGAAAAGACTTCCCTCGAAAAAAGTGCAAAAAACCCCAGTTTATTTAACAACTAAAGTATTCACAAGCATGAAAAATGAATAATATTAAATAAAACCTCTGACAGTGCTGAAGAGATGGCAAATTCAGAAAGTCCTTTTTGTGGGTTGTAGTTGGCTCACTCGGTCTCTTCTAAGTCCCTCTGGTGCTGGAATGCAGTGTCCCAGAGCTCGGTGGGCCACAGGTGTGACCTGCCGGTGTTTTTCTGGGTTTTCAGTCCAGAGCAGGTTTAAACAATTCCAAGAAAAAGCAAAGTCACAGTCCCAGGAACTTCTCTGCCTAAGCTAGCTAAAACCAAATTGCTGGACCTGGGCTGTGAAGGCATTGGGAAATTTCCAAATCTGGGCACTGGTGGTCCCAGCAAACACCAGATCTGGATGGTGCTGGAGCCAGAACCTGGAAATTGCCAAATTTTGGCTTTCTGTGCCAGCAAATCACTGGACTTGGGCTGTGCCAGCACCAGGAAGTTTTCAGATCTGGGCACTGGCACTGCCAGCAAACACCAGATCTGGGTGGTGTCATTGCCAGTGACAGAAATCTGCTGGATTTGGGCTCTGCTGGCACCGGGAAATTTCCAAATCTGGGCACTGGCGCAGCAAACACAAGATGTGGGCGGTGCCAGAGCCAGAAGCAGAAAGTTGCAGGGTTTTGGATTTCTGTGCCAGTAAATTGCTGCTGCGCTTGGGCTGTGTCAGAATAGGGAAATTTCCAGATCTGGGCACTGGCGGTGCCAGCAAACACCAGTGAAACCTTCTGGCCCTCGTCCGGACCGTTGACCAGTGGTTTCCCTGAGAACCAGCTCTGGCCACTTTACAGACAGAGACTGCTTTCATCTGGTGCTCTGGAAACAGAGCTTTAATGAAGGCAAACACAACAAACAGGATGGCGTGCACAGTACAGAGAGCAAAGCAGAAAAAAGCCTGGGTCCAGGGTCTAGCAGGGATATTTATACATTTATTTATGGGGAGGGTGTCTTGGTTAGGAAAGACAGGTGTCTGCTAAGGAAGGCAGGAGCCTGCCCTGAACTGGAAACTGTAAACCCCCTCCCTCCAAATTGTTATAAATTTGAAATGAAGGGGGGGCTCTCAGGCAAAGATATGGGAGCAGGAATAACAGTTCTTTTATTAGGGAAGAAAAAAAATAAACCATGCAGTAAATCAAAACAACACTGACAGAGTCAGAATACAACATGACACCCTGTGGGTCAGGGTGTTGGTAGCAGTCCAGTTGGAATTGTGGCTGCAGCCCTCCTGGGGCAGCAGGTGTGGTTCTGTTGGAGCAGTGATCCTGTAGAAAAGGGTGTAGTCAGTCTTCCTTTGAAGATCCAGTGGAAGAGCAGCTGTTCCTCTGGGAATCCAGTGGAAATTCTCTGGTGTCCCAAGATCTCAGATTATATCCAGTTGGGAATGCTTGGCTCCTCCCTCTGGGCGGAGCATCTCGCAGTGGGATGCTGTGATTTTATCAGTCAGGCAGTGACATTCAATGGCCATTAACATCAGGTGTCTCCCCGGAGGGAGGATTGGTTGGGGGAAGAGATAAGAAAACTGCCCAATTCCCAGAATAGAACTGCCATAGCCCTAACAGATGGTAAATGGAATACACATTGCTTAGCAATCTAGGACAAGGGGTTAAAGGTGGGATCTGAGAGAAGGACCCAAGAGGAAGGAACAATTAAGAATATTACACTTTTTGCAGTAAAAAGGAACCAATGATAGCAAAGACAACTCAGAACTTTCTAGTAACAATCTGCATAACTGAACAAGAGGATTATGGCCGGGAGCTCCTGCTGACCCTAAATAAAGAGGGTTTTCCCACAGTCTTAAGCTGAGGCCCCCCAACACACCAGATCTGAGTGATGCCAGTGTCAGCACCAGGAAGCTGCTGGGCTTTGGCTTTCTTTGCCAGAAAATTGCTGCATTTGGGAGGTGCTGGCACCAGGAAATTGCCAGATATGGGCACTGGCAGTGCCAGCGCACACCAGATCTGGGTGGGGAATGTGCCAACACTGGGAAATTGCTAAATGTTAACCTTCTGTGCCAGCGAATTGCTGGAATTATGCTGTGCAGGCATCTGAAAAATTCTGGATCTGGGCACTGGCGGTGTCAGCAAACACGAGATCGGGTTGCTTTAGGTACCAGGTATTTGCTTGATTTTGGCTTTCTTTGCCAGCAAATTGCTGGAATTGGGCTGTGCCAGCACCAGGAAATTGCCAGGTCTGGACACTGGCAGTGCTGGAAAACACCAGATCTGGGTGGTGCCAGCCCCAGGTATTTGCCGGGTTTTGGATTTCTGTGCCAGCAAATTGCTGCACTTGGGCTTTGCCAGCACTGGGAAATTTCTGCATCTGGGAAATGGCAGTGCTGGGCAACTCCAGGTCTGGGCAGTGACAGAGCCAGCAATGGAAAATTGCCAGATTTTGGCTTTTTTGCCTGCAAATTGCTGCATTTGGGCTGCACCAGCACCAGGAAATTTCTGGGTCTGGGCACTGGTAGATCCGGGAAACATCAGTTTGTGAGAGCCGAAATGAGGGATGTGGCACTCCAGGCGGCTCTTCAAAATGCAGTTTATTGTTTGCAAGGTGTTACAGCAGTCCAGGGTCGTGGGTGACAGAGCTGTGCCCACAGCTGTCAGCTCCAGCTGCAGGCCTGGAGACCCTTAGTTTAGGTTACAAATGCATTATATACTTTTCTTTGCTGAGCATCTTAATACAGTAGAACCAATCTATACCTATACTTTTATCTATAGCCAATTGTAACTACTATAATTACCCTATTCATGTTACTATTCTCCAGTCACTAAAAGTTAGTACATTACAGTTTAAGCTAGAAGTTGTTTTCCAGTTTTCTTGCAGTGGAAAATTCTGAGACCTTTTTTCTAGCTGCAGCATTTGCTGACTTGTTTGCCTGTGCTATCTTTCTGCTTGGTAAAAATATCTTCTTGTTTGAGGTGGGTTTATCCTTTGCTCTAAGTCATAAAAACCCTTTCTAATTAACATATACTTAGCTATCCAGTAAGACCACTCCAGCAATTCTTTTCTTTTATATCAAAACTTGCTTTCATTTCTATTCCTTCTTCAGATTCTACATTCAAAAATCTTTCTGCCAAGCATACATATCTGTGAGACTTTCTTATCAAACTTTCATCCTTCCCAACATCCCTGTATAGTGGTCAAGTGCCTGAGGCCAAGAGTGCCTGGACAAGAGGGACAGTTCTTTTCTATAGGAAGGAAACCACAGAACCCCAGGGTTTGAAGGCAGATGAGAAGCAGTCACCAGAGGCCAAGGCAAGCCAGACTTGTCTGTTCTTGCAGCTTTTGTCTGAAAGCAGTCTTTGGATATATGGGGAGTTTTGGGGGTGGAATTCCATTTCAGCCATGGGTTCCTGGACTGGAATGACAGTTCTCCATATGAAGGAAAGGACAGAGCCCCAGTGTTCCAAAGGCTGATTAGAGGCAGCCCCAAGGAGGCCAAGGCAGCCAGACCTGTTGTCAGGGAAGAATCCTTGGAGAGACAGAATTTGGGAGGTCAAACCCCACTTTTGTCTATGGGCATCTGTACGAGAAGGACAGTTCTTTTCCATAAGGAAGGGAAGTACAGTGTTGCAGACATGGTTTTCTGAAAATCCTTTCATTAGGATTTTTTCCTGCTGAGAAGCTGAGAGGCTTCAGCAACAAAATGTAAACAATGGTTATCTGCTGCTGTGGAATGCAACAGGTGCATCTGTGATTGGCCCATCTTGGGTGTTTACAATTAGTGGCCAACCACAGCCCAGTTAGCTTGGACTCTCTGTCCGAGAGACAAACCATTATTATTCATTCTTTTCTATTCTTAGCTTAGCTAGCCTTCTGAGATGAAACTTTCCTTCTATGCTTTTTAGTATAGTTTTATTGTAATGTATATCATAAAATAATAAATCAAGCCTTCTGAACATGGAGTCAACATTCTCGTCTCTTCCCTCACCTTAAAACCCCTGTGAACACCATCACAGTACGGAGCCCCAGTTCTTTAAAGGCAGATGAAAGTTGGCCCTCAGGAAGCCAAGGGAACCTGGACAGTCCTGGCAGCTTTTGTCTGGGAGCTATCCTTGGATATAAAGAATTTTGGAGGCAGATTCTCAGGTTTGGCCATGGATGCCTGGACATAAAAGATGTTTTTTCTAATGGGAATAAAAGCACAGGTCCCCTGGTGTTTTGAAGGCAGATGAGAGTTGGCCCCCAAGAAGGTGAGGCCAAGGCCAGCTAGAGTTTTCTGTCCTGGCAGGTTTCATACAGGAATAGTCTTTGGATATAATCAGATCTGGAGGAGGAATCCCAATTTCGGCCATGAACCCCTGGAGGAGAAGGACAGTTCGTTCCCACAGGAAGGAAAGCACACAAATCCAGGGTTTCAGGGGCTGATAAGAAGTGACTCTCAAGATGCCAAGGTCATCTGGACCAGTCAGGCAGTCCCCAGGAAGCCCATCCAGCCAGACCTGTTCCATGTTCTTGGATCCTTGGGGCCCTGCAGCATCACAGTGGCCCCGTGGTTCCATGAGGCTCTGTAGGATCACAACAGATCTTTGTTTCCATGAGGCCCAGTGATATAACAATGGTCTCCTTGGCTCCACAGTGGCACAGTGGCCCCTTGCTTCCATGAGGCCTTGCAGTGTCAAAATGGTTTTCTTGTTTCCATGGGACTGAGAATGCCACAATGGGCCCATTGGTTCCACGAGGTCACATCGTCTCAAAATGGCCCCTTGGTTCTATTGGGTTCCTGAGGATCACAATGGCCCTGTTGGTTCTATGGGGACCCACAGTGTCACAGTGGCCCCTTGCTCCCATGAGACCTTGCAGTGTCACAGTGGTTGCCTTGGTTATACAAGGCCCTGCAGTGTCACAATGGCCCCTAGGTTCCAGTGGGTCCTGAAGCGTCATAATGGTCTCCATGGTTCTATGAGGCCCCACAATGTCACAATGGACTTCTGGTTCCATGAGCTTTTGTACTACCAACAACAGTCTCCATGGTTCAATGGTGCCACACAGTGTGACAACTGCCCCTTGACCTGCCAAGACTCCATAGTGTCACAATGATTCCTTGCTTCCATGAGGCCTTGTAGTGTCACAATGGCCCCTTGCTTCAGTGAAGCCTTTAGTGTCACCATGGTCTCCATGATTCCATAAGGCCTTGCGGTGTCACAACAGACCATTGATTTCACTGAGCCCCACTGTGTCATTGTGGTCCCCTTGGCTCCACAAGGCTCTGAAGTGTCTCAATGGCCCTTTGGTTCCATGAGGCCCCAGAGTGTCACAATGGTATCCTTGCTTCCTTGGACCCTTCATCCCATGGAGACCCCCAGGGATCACTGGAGTCCTCTTGGTTCCATGAGGCCCTGCCAGGCTGTAATGGCCCCTTGGTTCCAGTGGGTCCCAAAGTATCAGAATAGTGTCCATTGAGGCCCTGCAATGTCACTGTGCTCCCCTTGGTTCCCCAGGCCCCCACAGTGTAACAATGAACTCTTGGTTCCATGAAGTTCCTCAGTCCCAATGGTCTCCTTGAATCTGCAGTGTCACAGTGGCCCCTTGGCTCCATGTGGCCACGCTGTGTCACAATGGCTCATGATTCCATGAGGCCACAGAGTTAAACAAGGGACCCTTGGTTCCATAAGGCCTTGCTGTGTCACAATGGATTCCTGGTTCCATGAGCTTTCACACAGCCAACATCAGTCTCCTTTGTTCTGCAGTGTCACAATGGACCCATGATTCCACAAGGCCTTGATGAGTCAGAATGGCCCCTTGGTTCCAAGAGGTTTCTCAGGGTCACAATGGTGTCCTTGGATCTGCAGTATCCCAATGTGGTGTATCACAATTGGTTCAATGTAGCCCCAATGTGCCAAAATGGATTTTGGTTCCATGGGGTTCTGCAGAGTCACAATGGACCCTTTGTTCGATGAGTTTGCACAGTCTCACAGCTGACTCCTTGTTCTGTAAGGCCTTGCCATCACCAAGTCTCTAAAATATCAGAATAAGGCTCCTTAACACTAATTTCCTATTTAAGAGGGTATCATTTATTCAGGCCTGAGGTCTAGTGAGGGATAGCCCCAATCTTATGTGGACATGTAATTCTATCAGCGTTGCTAAATGTGTATCACAATTTACCCATTACCATAAAATCCACCCCAAGTTCCCAGTTTCAGTCCTTCTTTTTTCTGCCACTACATTCTTGAGCCAGATGTCTTCTTGTCTTCCAGCCATCCTTGCTGGGAAAGCAGACCCTGAATGCCTTGTTCCTGTGCTAAAAGTTCACAGGCACAGTAAAAATGGAATTAACCCTTTTGGTATTAAGCCCAAAGCTTTGTGTGGGCAGGCAGAGGCAGGCAGGAGGCAGAGCTGTCAGCAAAGGAAGGGCCCAGCCAGGTGGGGCAGCCGGGGGATGCCCAAAGCCTGCAGGGACAGAGGCGCAGGGCAGGGACACCGTAGGACAGCCTGGGCTGCACAGGGCACAGGGATGGGCAGCAGCTGCAAGACAGCCCTGACAGAGCCAACTTGGGCAGCACTTTGGCCATGGCAGACACTAAGAGCACCAAAGCCCCAGAGGGTCATTACAGTCCTTGTGCTGTGTCTGTGCTGCTGAGCTGGGCCAGGCTCCTGGCCCAGAGGCAGCTCCTGGCAAGGGCAGCAGAGCTGCAGAGAGACAGCTCTGGCCAGGAGCAGCTCCTGTGCACAGCCCAGCAAGGCTGGGGCACTGCCAGGGCCCCTCAGGGACACCAGCAGGGCACAGACAGAGCTCCCAGGGGCTCAGCACTGGCAGGGGCTGTGGCATGTCCCAGAGGGGGCTGTGTCACAGCAGCTCCTCTGTGGCTGTGTCATGGAGGCACAGAGCAGCTGTGATGTCAGCAAGGGGCTGTGTGACAGCACAGAGTGGGCTGTGTGAGGTCACAGATTGGGCTATGACATCACAGAGTTCTTTGTGTGAGGTTGTTGAGCAGCTACAGCATCATAGCAGGGATTCTGTGACATCACAAAGCAGGCTGTGACATCATCGCAGGGCTGTGTGACATCATTGAGGGGGCTGTGAGGTCAAAGTGTATGCTGTGACATTACAGAGTGGCAGTATGACATCACAGAGAGGGTTTTCTGGCATCACTGAGGGGATTGCGACATCACAGAGCTGTCTGTGACATCATAGTGTAAGGCCATAGAGCAGATCCTGCCATCATAGAGGGTGACTCTGTGACATCAGAGAGTGGGTTGTGACATCACTGGCTGGCTGTGTAACACCATAGACCTGGCTGCGATGTCACAGAACAGACAGTGACATCACAGGGTGGCTTTCTGACATCACTGCGACATCACAGTGCAGCTGCATGACATTCCAGGGTGACATCCCAGATTTGGCTCTATGACGTCACAGGGGTGCTGTCTGACATCCCAGAGTGTGCTGTGATGTCACAGGGGGCTGTGTGACATGACAGGGGCTGTGTGAAAACAGAGGAAGCTGGGAGACATCCCAGGGGCTGTGTGAGGGCACTGGGGAGGTCACTCTGCCCCGGCCCCCCTCACAGTTCCCCCCAGAGCAGTCCAACCCTGCTCGTGCACAGCGGGGTCCCCTGTCCCCCCGGGTCCCCCCGCCCCCGGCGCCGCAGCCTCCCCCAGAGGATGTTCCACGAGATCGACCCCAGAGCCTGACACGGGGACGGGGGGCCGGGGCCCTGGGGGTGGCACAGGGGGACAGGGACCCCCCGGCAGCGTCCCCGTGTCCCCCAGGGCCAGAGCCTGGGCCAGGGCTCCTTCACCCTGGTACCAACGAGGCCTTGAGAGCGCTGAAAAAATCCCCAGCAAGGGAACAGCAAAAACCAGATTGAATATTAAGGGACAGCAGCACAGAGTTCCTTGGCAAGAGTCATTCTGCTCCCAACTGGACACTTCAGGCACACCAAGGAAACAAAGCAACAACAAAACCAAACAGAATCCAAGCAAGGGAAACAGAAATGAGCTGAGAACTGTCCCTGTGTGTGTGTGTGGCACAAAGACAGTTAGGGGAAGGATAAAAGGAATACAGCCCAATAGGTTAACAGAGCTCAAACTTAACAGGACTAAACTTATACCTCAACCTTAACTGATACCTTCAACTTCACAATTTAGCAAAAAGAGAGCACTTAACAGTATTTAACCTAACTTATAACCTATGACTTTGCAGTTTAACAGAGGAATAACACTTAACAATATTTAACTTAGCTAATAACATAAACTTAACAACTTAGTAAAAGAACAACTCTTAGGAGCATTTAACTTAGTTTAGACCTTGTGACTTAACCTTACTGATATCTGGATATTTGAGTGACTCAGCTATCCAAGGCTGTCAAACCCCTCAGAGAGCAGCATTTCTGCCACATTTCCCCAGCACGGGCACTCCTGTGTGCACACAGACACAAAGAGTCAGTGCAAGGCACCTGGGAGAAATTCCCCTGAGGGCAGGAAATGCTCCCTGTGCATCCTTTGGCATCTCCCCAGTGGGTGAAGGGTTGAGCCTGGAGGAGTGGGGGGATCGGCCCAGGCTCCGTCGTTGTTGGGGATCCCCGAGTGCAGCAAACGGGAGAGTTCCCGGCTGGGAGAGGCCCCACGCAGAGGGAGTCGCTGGCCCAGGAGAGCTCCAAGGGCTCCTTTTGGAGCGCTGTTTGCAGGGCCCCAAGAGAGGGGCTTCAGTCCCAGCAATGGCTCATCCTGGCCACACTTGGCATCCACAGCTTTCTTTGGCAGGGTGAGAACAGGGATGTTGTGCCACTGAGGGAACAAAAGCAGTTCCCAGGTCTGCTCCTCCAGAAAGCAGGAGCTGGTTGGGCAGCAGCAGTGCCTGGGGCAGACAGTGTTTGTGATGAGCTGCAGAGGAGCTGAGCCCAGGGGCTGTTGGCCAAGGCCGAGCCCCAAGGAGCATTTCTCATCTGGCAGGGTGGCCTGAGAAGGAGAGGGGGGAATGCAGCAGCACAGGGCCCATGGAACCAAGGGAGCATTGTGACACTGTGGGGCCCTGTGACACCAAGGGACCCTTGTGACACTGTGGGGCCTCATGGAATCATGGAGAGCACTGTGACATTGCTGGGCCTCATGGAACCAAGGGGACTGTACTGATGCTGTGTGACTCCAAGGAATGTAGGGATCATTGTGACACTGAGAAGCCCCATCAGACCAAGGGTCCATTGTGACACCGCGGGGCCTCATGGAACCGTGGAGACCATTGTGACACCTTGAGGTGTCACGGGACCAAGGGGCAATTGTAACACTGCGAGACCCCATGGAGCCAAAGGTTCATTGTGACATTGCAAGGCCTCATGGAACCATGGAGACACCATTAAGACACTTCATGGCCTCATGGAGCCAAGTGGCCATTGTGACACTGTGGGGCACCATGGAACCAAGGAGATCATTGTGACACTGAGGGGGCTCATGGAATCCTGGAGACCATTGTGACACTATGAGGCCCCATGAAATAAGCAAAGCATTGTGACACTCTGAGGCCTCATGGAATCAGTGAGACCATTGTTACCCTGGGGGTCCCCACACACCCCAGAGGACCATTGTGATACTGTGGGGCCGCATGAAACCAAGAGGCCTTTGTGACACTGCAGGGCTGCATGGAACCAAATGTCCATTGTGACATTGCAGGGCCTGATGTCATCAGTGGTCCATTGTGACACTGTAGAACCAAAGGAGACTATTGTGACACCAAAAACCCTCACAGTTCAAAAGTCCATTGTGACATTGCAGGGCCTTCTGGAAACTTGGACCCACTGCAACGCTGTGGAACCCAATTGAACCAAGGGTCCATTGTGACACTGCTGGACCCCATGGAATCAAGACACCATTAAGACATTATGGGGTACCATAAAGCCAGGGGAACATGGAACAGGTCTGGCTGGTTTGGCCTCCCAGGGACCACCTGACTGGTCTAGCTGGCCTTGGCATGTTGAGGGTCTCTTCTCATCTGCTGCTGAAACCCTGGAGCTCCATGCTTTCATTCCTATGGAAAAGAACTGTCCTCATCCAGGTGCCCATGGCCAGAATTGGGATTTCACCTACAACATTCCCTATTGTGACAGACTGGAGGAGATTGTTGGGTCAAAAATTTTTTTGTGTGGGGGAGGAAGGGGCAGGTCCAGCCTTGCCCTGCCCTGGAACCCCAGCCCTGCCCTGCCCTGGAACCCCAATCCCCCCAGAGCCTCTATCCCAGCCCAGCAGTGGCTGCCAGTCCCTGGCACAGCACAGGCAATGCTCCACAGCCACCTCTGAAGCCCCAGCCCAGCTCCTGAGGGACCAAATGAGCCCAAGCCCCACCTGGGGGAAGGGCCCAGGGAGACCAAGGGGTATTGAAGGCTGACCACAAGGCAAGCACACATCTTGACCCTGCATCCTCTTGGAATTTCCATCTGAACTCTGCTGGTATCCAGGAGTTGGTAACTGTGTGTGTGCTTCTCTGAATCTTATTTTTCTTTCTATCTCTCTGAGAGAGAGAAAGAAAAATACTTCTTCTATTTTTGTCCTCCTGCAAATTTGGATTAACTTAAAATTGAACAGGCTTAGAGTTTGTGAAGTTGAATGGGCCAAATTAATGCTTTGAGAAGTGTTGTTTTGTTGATTAAATGTCCTATTGAATCTTTTGCGAAAATTTCTTTGATTTTCTAAAGTTGCCAGTAAAGGCTGTTTGGTTGTTTTGAGCTCCTAAAAATCTCTTATTGATATTTCTTAGTGCATCTAACTCAGAATACACAAAAACCCAGAATTTCTTTTTAAATTTCTCATTGAAATAATTGTTTGGGGGATGGGGGTCAGGGCTTGTCTGTGCTGCTTGGCCCAGCCCAGGCAGGGCTTTCCCAGCCACATTTCACACTCCATTGCCCAGCTGGAGCCGCTGGTGCCTCTGAGTTGTGCTGCCCCAGCCCCAGGGACGCTCTCCTTGTCTGCCCATTCCCCCACGGTCTCTGGGCAGGGATGGCCTCACTGGGGGCTGCTGACATCCTCAGCAACTTGGAGGCTGCTGCTGAATTTCCCTGCTCCAGAGGCTTGTTCAGCCTTCAGCTCTTCAGTGCAGGAATTCAGTGTCCCAGGGCTCATGAACATTCAGAACACCTGAACAAGCCAAGCCTCTGGGAATCATTTGATTTTAATTTTCAAATCTTCTGTGGCTAATTAGATTTCAGTAGTGTATTTAAATTGAATAGATTCTATTTAAAAAGATAGAAAACATTTTTCAAGTCCTGTTTACGTTTTTTTCCCTGTCCATAAATTGATGTGTGCAATCTCCAATAGACACTGAATCCAAGCACCTCCTTATGCAGTTTGAATGGATATGCAAATCAAGACCCTTCATGGCTGACAATCAATCAGACTCTGTCCCTACCCCCAGCCCACCATTTCCCCCATCCAAGCCCTGGCACTCAGAGCAGCCTTGTGCAAATCTGAGCTCCCTCCGGCCCAGGCTGCACCTGCAGCTTTCAGCTCCTTGGCTCCAACTCCCACCTGCATTCCTTGCAGAAGGAGCTGCCTGAGACACAGAGGGATGTTCATTTCTTGTCAGCCAACAAAGCCGAGGGAAGGCACAGCTCCATCAAATGCAAAAGTCATTCCTCTGCTGGATATTAAATCCACTTTCCACAGCAGACAGTCTCAGAGCAATGGAAAACACCTTCTGTGCCCAGCACAGATCCCAAGGTCCCCCAAACCCTCCCTGCCCCGATTCTGCCCAGATTTGCTCTTTGCACACACGAGTCACAGGCTGAAGTCAGGAGCTCCCTCCATGCCCAGAGGGAGGAAAAGAGAGAAAGGGGATGAAGAGCTCTCCTGTGCAGAGCCAAGGTCCAAGTGCAGCCCCTGCAGTGGGAACCACAACTCATCAGGTTTGTGTCCTTTGGGCTCAGGGCCTGGTGACACTCAGAGGCACAGAAAGGTTTCTTGCCAACAAACACAAGTTGAACATTTGATCAGTTTAAGAACCATCACAGCTCTTCCCTCAGCTCTCTGGGATGTCCCAGCAGCATCTGACATATCCTCCATCCCCAAGGGATTTCCGAAAAGGAACAGTTCTAGACAAGGACATAAGAAAACGCAATTTTGTGATAGATATAAACACAATTAAGATGTTGACTAATATGGTATTTATTTCAACATCAGAAAGATTGGGCAACTTCCTGGAGCTTAAAGCATGAAACCAGTCAGTTGAGCGGCACTTGAATGACAGAGAGCATCTGGAGGACGAAATCTGGTAGCAATGGAAAGGCCATAGATCCAGCAAGTCTAGTGAAGAGATGGCCACTCAGACATGGCCATTTCAACTGGAGAGCTAAAAACACCGGATGAAAAAAACAATTAAATAATAGACTGAATATTGGTGACACAAGTAGAGGAATGATCAGCATTTCTTCTCCTGCCATTAGTAGAACAATCCAGTAGATCCAGAAAATTCCTGTTCCTGATGGGAAAACTTTGCCATTTCTCAAAAGAACTCAGATGACCCAGATAATAACGATTTTCTTGTATATTAGGAAACTAAAAGGTATTAACACCTGTGCCCCTTTCCCGGCAGACATCAGCTGTGTGCCCATGAACAGGCAGTGCCACGTGTGCCCTGAGGTGCCCAGCTGGGATTGGATCTCTCCCAGAGCACCTGAGGGAGAGCAGAGCACCTTGCAAGCTGCAGGTCCCTGACAGCCCCACAGGGCTCCTGTCCCATCAACATCTGCTCTGCTCCAGTCTGAAACAGGGCCCAGCATGGTGCCGGGATCATCAGAGAGCTGAGGTGTGTGCTGGAATTCAATGGCCTCCCCATCCTGCAGCAGCCCTGCATTTCCCTGCTGCAGCCTTGGTCTCCAGCCCAGCCATGGAGGCTCTTTGGGCTCTGGAGTGTTGCTGCAGCCCCCAAGGGCAGCTGAGCTCTGCCTTTGGCCCAGTCAGGCCTGGCCAGCGCAGGCCATGCTCAGCAATTGCTTGTGTGTGCCTGGCCTTGCTGTCAGCCCCGGCAGCGGCTGCGTGGCCCCTTTGAGGCCCTGTGCTGGCCCAGCCATGGTGGCCCAGCCCCTGTGCAGGCCCAGCCCAGGCCAGGAGCATTGCGGCTGGGAACGGCCCCTGTGCCGTGGTGCCCACAGCAGCCTTGGGGCTCTGTGCCCCATGGCCTCCCTGCTGGGCAGCCTCTGCCAGCTCCTGCAGAGCCCCTGGCACCTGTGGGGCTGCACAGACAGCCCTGCCCCGGGCTCTGCCGGCCTCTGGGCCAGCAGAGAGGCAGCCAGGGCTGGCCATGGCCGGGAACAGGCCCTGAGCCCCGCAGGAGGATGGAGCTGGGCCACAGCCAAACTCAGCCCAGGCCAAAGCTGGGCTCAGCAGCCAGGGCTGCCAACGCATGGGCACAGAGGCTGGCACTGACAAATGTCCTGGGCCCCCTCCCTGCTCTGTCCCTGCCACCAAGGGCACAGAGCAGCCTCCTCTCTGGGCCACTTGCCTGTTTGCAATGCCTTGCACAGGCACTGGCCCTGCCCCACAAGGCCTGGCCTGAGTCCTGCCCCTGCACGCTCAGCCAGGCTGAGATGGACACTGATGGTTTCTGGGCCAGGCTCTCGGAGCCCTGCCCAGCTCCCTGCAAGCTCTGCCAGCTGCCCTGAGCTCTGGGCAGCACCAAGGGCCTCTCTGAGCCCAGCCCAGCCCAGCCGGCTCTGGCCCCACAGCTCTGCTCAGGCCAGGCTGCTCTGGGCACTGGCCCCACGGCCTCAGCCCCTGCCAAGGCCACAGCAGCAGCTGCAGCTGCCACAGGACTCAGCCCCAGCCATGGGGGAAGGTGCTTGGCCAAGGCCAAAGGAGGCTCCCTGGCTGCCCTGCTCCCCTCAGCCTGAGGTGCTGAGAGCTCTGCAGCCCCTGCTGCCATCCCATCTGCCCAGGGCAGCACCAGAGCCCCGGCCTTGGGGCCCTCAAGAGCTGCTCCTGCTCCAGGCCCAGGGCCCATGCCAAAGCTGGGGCAGCAACAAAGCTGTGCCCATTTCTGTTCATTGCTGTTCTCACGGGCTTGGATCCTCAGCCATTTGGAGGTTGCTAATGAATTTTATTACTCCAGAGGCCTCTTTCTTGAGCTCATCAGTTAAGGAATTCAGTGAAAAAGGCTCATAAACATTTTTTAAAAACACCTGAACAAGAACAGCCCTGAGGAATAATCAAAGTTTTCAGTTCTTCTCTGGTTCATTAGACAAATTTCAGAAGTATTTTCAATGTGAATCTGCTGTATTGAAAAAAAAGGAACAGATCTGTTTTATCCAGTATTCCTTTCCTATTTAGAGTTTGGTATAATCAATGTCCAATTGATATTGACCCCCAGCACCTCCTAATGCTGTGTGAAGAGATATAAATTCAAGACCCTTCACGGCTGACAATCAATAACACTTTGTCCCCACCCCCTCCCCACCATTTCAGTCATCCAACCCCTGGCACTCCTATGGATCATGAATGGTGTGGCCAGCAGGAGCAGGGCAGGGATTCTTCCCCTGTGCTCAGCACTGGTTGGGCAGTACCTCAAGTGCTGTGTCAAATTCTGGGCCCCCAATTTAGGCAGGACAAGGCTGGTCAGGGGTCTGGAGCACAAGTCCTGTGAGGAGCAGCTGAGGGAGCTGGGGTTGTTTATCCTGGAGAAGAGGAGGCTCAGGGGAGACCTCATCACTCTCTACAACTCCCTGACAGGAGGGGGCAGCCAGGCTGGGGTCAGGCTCTTCTCCCAGGGAACAGTGACAGGACAAGAGGACATAGCCTTCAGCTGCACCAGGGGACATTTAGGCTGGACATTAGGAAATATTCTCCACACAAAGGGTGATTGGGCATTGGAATGGGCTGCCCAGGGAGGTGGGTGTGTCACCATCCCTGGAGGTGTTTAAGGAAAGACTGGATGTGGCACTGAGTGCCATGGTCTGGGTGACAAGGTGGTGTTGGGTCCCAGGTTGGACTTGATGCTCTTCAAGGTCTTTTCCAGCCTGGCTGATTCTCTGATGATTGTGACACTGCAGGGCCCTAGGGAAGCAAGGGGCCATTGTGACACTGCAGGGCCTGGTGGCACTAAGAGGACCATGGTGACACTGTGTACGACATGGCAGCACAGAGCCAAGGGGCCATGGTGACACTGTGGGGCTGAATGGAAGCCAGGAGTCCATGGTGACAGTCTGGGTCCTCCTGGAACCACAGAGGCCACTGTGACCCTGCAGGGCCTTGTGGAAACATGCAGAGCATTGTGACAGAGCAGGACCTGGTGTCATGATGGGGCCATTGTGACACTGCAGGGCCCCATGGAACCAAGGGGCCAGGGCTGCTCCTCAGGGACTCCTGGAATGAAGGAAACATGTTTGACACCGTGGTGGCCCTTGGGACCAAGAGGCCATTGTGACCATGTGGAACCAAGGAGAGCATTGCTGCACTGCCAGACCTCATGGAACCAAGGATCCATTGTGACACTGCAGGGCCTTGGGGAACCAAGAGACTTTGTGACACTGTGGGACCCAAGGATCCAAGGGATTTTGTGACACCAAGGGGTCCCATGGAATCAAAGGGACATTGTGACACTGGGAGGCCTCATGGAATCACAGGGATCTTTGGGACACTCTGGGGCCTCATGAAACCCTGGTGAGACCAAGTTGTCTTGGAGTGTGGATCTGCTGGAGGGTAGGGGGTCTCTGCACAGGGCCCTGGACAGGCTGGATCCAGGGGCCAAATCCAACAAGGTGAGGTTTAACAAGTCCCAGTGCCAGGTCCTGCACTTTGGCCACAACAACCCCTGCAGCACTACAGGCTGGGGACAGAGTGGCTGGAGAGCAGCCAGGCAGAAAGGGACCTGCAGTGACTGATGGACAGCAGGCTGGACATGAGGCAGCAGTGTGCCCAGGTGGGCAAGAAGGCCAATGGCTCCTGGCCTGGATCAGGAATGGTGTGGCCAGCAGGAGCAGGGCAGGGATTCTTACCCTGTGCTGGGCACTGGTTGGGCAGCACCTCGAGTGCTGTGTCCAGTGCTGGGCCTCCTGGGGTGGGCAAGAGGAAGAAATTTGTAGCAGAAGGAGTAAAGAAAGCAAAGGTGAAGCCAAGGAAATGCTCAGGGCAGTTTGGGGGTGGCTGCCAGGCAGCCCTGGCTCTGAGCAACAGCGTCTGCAGTGACACAGGAAACTCCCAGCTGATGGGAACAAACTTTCTGGCTGAGTGCAGAGGCCAGGACAAAGCTGAGTGGTTTCCCTGGTGTCCCGCAGGCCTTGCTGGCCCCAGGGGCTGATGGCATTTGTGCTCCCTCAGGTTCATGTCCCCACAGCAACAGCATGGGGGTGCTGGCCCTGCTGTGTGCAATGCAAACAGGGGCTGCTGAGGCAGTGCTGCCGTGTCTGTGCCTGCAAGGATGGGGCACCTGTGTGAGCTGGGGGAGAGGCCAGGGCTGCAGAGGGGGGATGTTGTTGGCAGCTGCATGAGGACGCTCTGGGACGCTGCCCTGGGCTGTGCAGCGCACTGGGCATGGATCAGCCCCTGCTCTGCTGCTCCTTCCCGTCTGGCCCAGGGCCCTTGCAGAGCCCCAGCCATGCTGTTTGCCCCCAGCCTGCCCAAGGCCAGCCTGGGGCTGCTCACGGGGGTTTCTGTGCTGAGCATTGGCCTGGCCGTGTCCTTGAGAGAGCCTGGGCAAGGAGCCTGAAGCCCCCAGGGCCTGGCCTGAGGCGTCAGCGCTGCCCCAGCAGTGCCCATGGCCTGTCCCTGCTGCAGCCCCGGCACTGCCACCCCAGGGCTGTGCCCGGCCCCGAGAGCACTCAGGCCCTGCAGCAACACCAGGGCCACCAGGGCAGCGGGGCAGGGCCACGGCAGCAGCACTGGCAACACCAAGTGCTGCTGCTGCTGCTGCTGCTGGGCACAGCTGCTGGGCCAGCACTGATCTGCCCCAGCTCTGCACACAGACATTGCTGCTGCAGCTCCAGAGAAGGCAACACAAGGGCATCTCTGCAGAAAACTCTGCTGGGAGGTCCTTAATTCCTTTAAAGCTACCGAGAGCGCAGCCCCTCATTGACAGAATCTGTGGCCACAGGGAAGGTGGGAGGAAGAAACAAAATGAGAAGTGGTAGAAACAATGACATTTATTTGTGGAAAATATGAAAAAAAGTAAAACAAAGAAAAGCAACCCCCAAAATAAATACTACAAGAACTATCAAAGATGACTTTTATTGCAAGTGATTTGCAGAAATTGGCCAGCAGTTTAATGTTTGTGTAACCATCCAGTCATCAGTCTCCACACTGCAGCCTTGAGCTCCTGGTTCCTCAGGCTGTAAATGAGAGGGTTCAGGGCTGGAGGCACCACCGAGTACAGAACTGACAGGGCCAGATCCAGAGATGGGGAGGACATGGAGGGGGGCTTCAGGTGAGCAAATGTGCCAGTGCTGAGGAACAGTGTGACCACAGCCAGGTGAGGGAGGCAGGTGGAAAAGGCTTTGTGCCGTCCCTGCTCAGAGGGGATCCTCAGCACAGCCCTGAAGATCTGCACATAGGAGAAAACAATGAACACAAAACAGCCAAATGCTGAACACACACTAACAGCAATGAGCCCAAATTCCCTGAGGTAGGATTTTGAACAGGAAAGCTTGAGGATCTGTGGGATTTCACAAAAGAACTGTCCAAGTGCATTGCCATGGCACAGGGGCAGGGAAAATGTATTGGCTGTTTGCAGCAGAGCATTGAGGAAGCCACTGGCCCAGGCAGCTGTTGCCATGTGGGCACAAGCTCTGCTGCCCAGGAGGGTCCCGTAGTGCAGGGGTTTGCAGATGGACACGTAGCGGTCGTAGCACATGATGGTCAGCAGATAAAATTCTGTTAGAGCATAGAAAACAAAAAAAAAGAGCTGAGCAGCACATCCAGTGTAGGAGATGTTGCTGGTGTCCCAGAGGGAATTGTGCATGGCTTTGGGGACAGTGGTGCAGATGGAGCCCAGGTCAGCGAGGGCCAGGTTGAGCAGGAAGAAGAACATGGGCGTGTGCAGGTGGTGGCCGCAGGCTACGGCGCTGATGATGAGGCCGTTGCCCAGGAGGGCAGCCAGGGAGATGCCCAGCAAGAGGCAGAAGTGCAGGAGCTGCAGCTGCCGCGTGTCTGCCAATGCCAGCAGGAGGAAGTGCCTGATGCAGCTGCTGTTGGACATTTGCTGGGGCTGCACATGGGCACCTGTTTGTGGAGAAAGGGACAGTGAAGTGTTAGAGGAGATACCTGTAACCAAAATCAAAGCCATTTCCCATACACCCTCCTCTGTAACCTACACAGATTAATTTGATTATAAATTAAATGCTTCTGTGTTTAAGAGTTCTGAGGTTTTCTTTTTAGGCCCCTCCCATGTGTCTCCTGGTATTCTTGAATATGAGAAACCCTCAACATTCTTTCTGCAGTCAGGGAGAACAGAGCAAGTTCTGTGAGTCAATGTGATAAGAAGAGATGGAGGGGAAATTGTCTGACATTCTGACTTGTTCAGAGTTTATCTGGGCTTTAAACTCTCTCAGGTGGAGGATGATCACCATCCAATGTTTTCCCTAAAATGCCACGAGGCACTGCTGAGAGCAGATGAATCCACCACAGCCCAGCTCCACATTTGTAGCCAAGGATTCACGTTTCTTATTTCATCAACCCAGCAGCATTTTCAGTGTCACAACACCTCTGCCTTTCCCCACCAATCTTACAACTCAGAGATGCTCTAGGACAGGTTTGCACCCTGGATTGGAGCTCCCAGCTTGGACTGAAATCTCAGGGAGACTTCCAAGTGTCCTTCTGATGGCATTGGATTGAGGGAGATGCAGCTCCTTCCCTGGCTGCCCTGACAGCATTGCCCAGAGCCGGGCACTGGGGACAGCGTCACCCTGAGCCAGCTGTGCCCCCTGCCAGAGCCCCCAGGGCCGGGCAGCTGCTCCCAGCCCTGTGCTCTGCAGAGGGAACTGGGCCCGGGGCTGCAGAGCTGCCCCACGGCTCTGCTGCAGCTCTGCCTGCACAGGAGGGGCTGCACGCCTTGGAGCCCCGGCCCTGAGGGCAGAGGCTTGGCTGGGGCACAGGAGGGAGGGGGCTTGTTCAGAGGGAGGGGCTGCACTGCAGGGGCTCCTGTGGGCATCTCTAAACTCTCCCTGCCACAGCATTGCTGGGTTTGTTTTCTCTCATTGCCTGATCTTCTCTCTGCTTCCTGCAGATTTCCCTCCTGCAGGTGTTTCCCTGTGCCTGATCTCTCCCTGCCAGCACTCACAGACCCCAAATCTCTGTGCACTCTCCTTGGCCTGACAGAACCCTGCCTGTTTGCAGGGCACTGGCTGGGGGCAGGTTCTGTTTGCAGCCTGGAGAAAGGACAGCTCAGACTGAGCCTGATGGCTCCAGCAAAGGTGATGCTGCTGCTGTCCATGGGCAGAGTGGCTGAAAGCACATTAGGGATCTCCTGTGAACCTCCTGATCACTAAAAGTAACAGTCTGGATGTCTCAGGCACTTGTCAAAATTAATGATTAATAATTCATTATCATCCTTTTAATATTTTTACTGCCCCACCCCCCCCCCCTCCCTTCTTCCCCACATTTTTCATACAGTTGGAAACAGAATAGAAAGTCTTTGGAAATTTCCTCATTTTTATCAAAGTCCTTGTCTTGGAAATATTCTGTGACTGATCAGAACCCCTCAGCATGTCAGAGCTTCATGAGTATTTCACCTCCCCTGCACCAGAAATACCCAGAGTTGTACTCACAGGCTCTGCAGGCATTGGCATGTTCCAGCTTGAGGAGATGGCTCCAGGAGCTGCAGCTGCATTGTCCTGCAGCCAGAGGTTCCTGTGCCAAGGGCTGGCAGTGATTGTGCCCCAGGCACTTCTCAGCCCCTTCCCAGCCCTGACTGATTGAAGCTCTCTGTGCCTCTGGGCTGTGCCCGGGCTGGCTGCAGGCAGTGCCCCAGCCCTGCTGGGCTGGCACAAGAGCTGCTCATCCAGAGAAATGTGCTTTTGAAGCTCTTCTTGGTGAGCAGGAGCTGCCTCTGGGCCAGGAGCCCAGCCCAGCTCAGCAGCACAGACACAGCACAAGAACTTTAATCAGCCTCTGGGGCTTTGTGCTCAGGCCCTGAACATCAGTCCCTGAGAGGGAGCTGAAGAAACCTCTCCAGAACTCCCAAGGCAGAATGCAACTCCAAACTTTCTTGGACTTGTAATGGGTCCCAGAGAGGGACATGACTGAGCAAGTGTCCCCAGGCCCCAGGCAGAGCAGAGAACTGCAGGCAGTGCTGACAGGTGGGGACAAAGAGAAGCCAAGTCTTGGTGCCCTGGGGCACAGCAGGGTCTGTGCCAGCAAGGGCTGGGAGGAGACACCTTGTGCTGAGGCCCTGGGGCCTCCTGGCACAGCCCCAGCCAGGCTGGGCACTGTCAGCCCCTTGTGCTGCCCTCAGCATCCCCCCCTAGCCCACATCCCAGTGGCCTCAAGGATCTGCTGCAAGGAGTCCCTGGGGAGCCTTGCTCAGCAATGGCCCTGGGGGCTCCTTCATGCTCCCTGCAGGGACTGCAGCTTTTTCAAAGGACTTTGGCTTTGGCTTTTGCCTTGGAGTCTCTGAGAGGTTTGTGCAATCATGGCCTCCAATTATCTGCTGTAATTAGTCCCTGGAGAGGCTTTGTCAGTAACAACACTCAGTGGGGCTCATTAATGCTTCAGGGTACTTCAGTTATTTGAAGGTACTTGGTGTTTCCCTTTTGATACAGACTCTGTGAGAAGGATTGTGCAGTTGCAGCCCCCAATTATCTACTGTAATTAGTCCCTTGAGAGCCTTTATCAGTAATGACACTCATGGGCTCATTAATGCTTCAAGGTACTTCAGTTATTTGAAGGTATTTGGTGTTGCCCTTTTGATACAGACTCTGTGAGAGCTTTGTGCAATCATGGTCTTAATTATCTGCTTTAATGTGTCCCTTGAGGGCTTTGTACTGACACTGAGTGGGGCTCATTAATACTTTCAGATACTCAAGGTTTTTAAGGTACTTTGGATGTTCCTTTCCACTCTGAATCTCTGAGAGGTGTTTTTTCCAATTCTGGCCTCCAGTTCTCCCCTCCCAGGAGTCCATGAGGAGCCTGTGTTGGGGATGGACCTCAGTGGGGCCCATTCATGCTTTGAGATACTCTGAGTTTTTCCTCTGACTTTGACTCCTGGAAAAGTTTCTGCAATCTCAGGCCCTGAGGTTCCAGGGCTCAGCTCCAAATGAACCATGAGGCTCATTAGGGTCAAGCAAGTCCTGACACACCATGGCTCTGCCTTGATTTCCCTCTGCTCTCGTGCAGTTCATCAGGAAGGTTTCCTTTTACAGTTGTGAAGAAATATTTCAATGAGCTTCTAAGAAATAAGTAATCCTATTTTCAAGAGTGTATTTTATTACTGTTCTCTTCAGAGAAGAGCTGATTGCAGCTTTCTGTGATTTATATTGATGTAGGGCTGCTCCTAAGGAGGTCTCACCATGTCAGAGAAGTTTTACCTTGAGAGTTGACCCAGTGTGGACAACCTTGCCCCACATTCCCCAACCTCATGTGAGAAACCATTTTCACTTTCAAAAATTTAAAATATCAAGATCTTATCAAAACACAACACAAGACTGAATAAAGAAAATAACACAGTGCGAGAAGCAAAGGATTCAGTCAGGATGTGCTCATTTACAAAATGGATGCTCTGTCTTTTATACCTCTGGCCCCTCCCAAAGTCTTGTCAATCGACTCCTTCTTCACTGTCCAGTGGTGGAGATCACTGTCTCACACCTTGATTGGAGGTCAGGTGTCGCAGACATCTTTTCATGAAAAATCCTTTCTTTAGGATGTTTCCTCCTGAGAAGCTGAGAGGCCTCAGGAACAAAATGTAAACAATTGTTATCTGCTGCTGTGGCATGCAACAGGTGCATCTGTGATTGGTCTCATAGAGTTGTTTCCAATTAATGGCCAATCACGGTCAGCTGGCTTGGACTCTGTCTGAGACAGAAGCTTTTGTTATCATTCCATGCTATTCTTAGCTTAGCTAGCCTTCTGATGAAAACTTTTCTTCTATTCTTTTAGTATAGTTTTAATATAATATATATCATAAAATAATAAATAAACCTTCTGAAACATGGAGTCAACATTCTCATCTCTTCCCTCATCCAAGAACCCCTGTGAACATCACCACAGTCAGGTGCTGCCATAGTCACAAGCCAACCCTCCCAAATGCCCCAGCTACTGAGGCCATCCTGTGATAGCAATGCAAGGGGGAGGGGAAGGATAACCATACAGCTACAAAACTTCTCCTAACATGTATTTAATATCCAGCCCTTAATTGTGAGAGTCAACCATAGGATTACGCATCTATAACAAGCCCCCTTTTTCTTTTTCTATAAGTCATTTTGCTCAAACAGTTAAGTAAAAAATTTTCTTTGTCTCTTGAATGAGTCATACCACCATCTGTGGATGTGGGCAAGGACAGTGGGAACAGGAGAAAAAATCTCAGGTTTTTCATTAGACACACTTATTTGGAATGGTCAAAAGCGCATCCCAGAGGTCCAGTGTGGCTTTGACTCCCATCTACCGTGCCTATGTGGCTGCTACCCATAGTTGGTGCATCTTAGGGGTGAGCACAGAGGCCAACTCAGTCCTGCCCTCCAGTCCCTGTTGAATTAAAAGACAACTGAGGAATTACAGAGGTCTGGTCTGGCCTTTTGTCCCTACCTTACCATGCCTACAGGGTTGCTACCCACAGCAGGGCTATGGAGCCTTCTTGGTAGCAAACAAAGGAGCCAACCTGGCCTTGCCCTCCTTCCTTTGTCTTATTTTCTTAAAGAAGCTGTCCCATTACCTTTTACAGTCCCTTGTGTGTTTCCCCTCAACAGATGCTGGTAATTCTCACCCATGAAAACAGCAAGACAGTTCCCGAGCTGGTTGGTGGAAGCTTGACTCTACATTTGGGCATCTTGGTGTTTTCCTGGTTGTCTCTCAGTCTCTGCTTGAGAGTCAATCTTGTTTCACCCAGCCTGGATGTTACAGTCCACTCTTTGGGTTCTTCTCCTGGGCCTTTGACTCTGTTGCCATGAGTCCATCCCCGCTCTGCAGCTCGCACGGCCAATTCGGTGCTGAGCATTACCTGAAAGGGACCTTCCCACTGAGGAGTTAGAGGCTGATCTCTCCATGGCTTAATCATCACCCAATCCCTGGGATTAATATTATGGATTCTGAAATCCAGGGTGGTAGTTTGAGGAATTGCCCCTTTATGTCTTAGCCCTTCTAAGGTTTGTGCTATAGACATCACTTATTTCTTGGCATTGGCTTCCCCTTCCTCATAGGTGGCAACCTTCTGGGGTGAGGTCAGGAAGGGGAACCCAAACATCATTTCATAGGTGACACCCCCAGATCTGACTGGGGTTGGGTTCTAGTTCTTAATAAGGCCAAAGGGAGACATTTTATCCATGACATTTGGGTTTCAATCATTATCTCAACTAGAGCTCTTTTAAGAGTTTGATTCATTCTCTTAACCTGACCAGAACTCTATGGTTGCCATGGAGTGTGTAATTCCCATTTTACTCCCAGGGCCTGAACAACTTTCTGCCATATCTTTGATGTGAAATGAGTTCCCCGGTCTGAATCAATCCTGTCTGCCATCCCATATTGGGGTGTCCTGGTTTAGGGCAAATTTGGGAGAGAATCTCCAAAGGAGGGCCCCTCCAGAAAGCAAACCCACATGGCCCCTCCCCGCAGCCAATTTGGGAAGGATTCCTTCGAGAGAAGTGGAAAGAATCTGTTTATTTAACAGGCACAGCACCCCCAGCACACAAAATGAACAATACCAGATGACACCACTCTGAAAAAGATGGCAAATTCAGAAACTCTCTCTTGGGGGTGGTCGCTCTGTTATCAGTCCCTCTGGCGCTGGGGCAGCTGCTGCAGGCCACAAGGTGCAAATGCTTGGTATTCCCAGGTCCCAGTCTGGAGCAGGTTCAAGATGGTTCAAAAAGGAAAGGAGAAACAGTCCAGGAAGAAATTTGGACAGTTTAGATAAACTAACTAATGAGCAGAAGCAAGAGCAAGCAGAAGTGAAGCAGAAGCAAGAGTGAGAGAGCAACGCAAAAAGCGAAGGCAAAAAGCAAAAGCAGCACTATGTACTTCCCTGTCTCTGTGTCCCGCCAGGCTGATAAGAAAACCCAAACAAAACTTTCCCTCTTCAGAGCCAGTCTTAAAGGCATAGAACATAATATCCAGCTTAAACAGAACACATGAATGGGGATACAAGAATCATAACGTCACCCTGGGACATTCCACCCCTTATCCCCATATCATCAACATGCTACCACACATCATGCAGTTATTCACACAAAATTTCCATCTGTTCCCCCAAAATTTACAAGCAATACCCATCATGCCCTCATCACATCCCCACACTGGACCACTGAATCCAGGCCCTATACTACAGAGCTGCAGGATTTCACCCCTTTCATCTTACTCACTCAAAGCTCCATCTTTCACTTGCTCAGACCTTCAACACTTGCACGTTTCCTTTTATCTCATGTCTGCATGGTTTAATGTACAGACAATGGCAGTAACATCCAACAAACAGTGATATTGCATATCATTCTCACCCCACAATCAGATCTCCCTGAGGTACACATCATGTTGTTCCATCTCTTTGCATTATCCACCATGTGCAACCTGCTCCCTGAGCAAAGACAACCCCACGAATGGGTTTGTCTGTACTCGAGGCAGAATTGATCCACACGGTCTTCCCTAACAAACTTCTGACATGCACCACTGGGACTTTATCTCCATCTGTTACATTCAGGGACTCAGACTGGGCAAGACCTGCTTGGCTGGTGGAACCTCGGGTGTTAACTAACCAGGTGGCCTTTGCTAAATGCTGCTCTCAATTTTTGAAAGATCCCCCACCCAAAGCTTTTAGCTGTGTTTTTAGTAGTCCATTGTACCTCTCCACTTTGCCTGCAGCTGGTGCATGGTAGGGGATATGGTACACCCACTCAATGCCATGTTCCCTAGCCCAGGTGTTGATAAGGCTGTCCTTGAAATGAGTCCCATTGTCTGACTCAATTCTCTCAGGGGTACCATGTCTCCACAGGATTTGCTTTTCAAGGCCCAGGATGGTGTTCCGGGCAGTAGCATGAGACACAGGGTAGGTTTCCAACCATCCAGTGGTGGCTTCCACCATGGTCAGCACGTGGTGCTTACCCTGGCGTGTCTGGGGCAGTGTGATGGAGTCAATCTGCCAGGCCTGCCCATACTTGTACTTGGACCCCTGCCCACCATACCATAGGGGCTTCACTCGCTTGGCCTGCTTGATGGCAGCACACGTCTCACAGTCATGGATGACCTGAGAAATACTGTCCATGCTTAAATCCACCCCTCGGTCTCGTGCCCACTTCTAGGTGGCATCTCTGCCCTGATGGCCTGAGGCATCATGGGCCCATCAAGCTAGGAATAACTCCCCCTTCTGTTGCCAATCTAAGTCTATCTTCGACACCTCTATTTTTGCAGCCTGATCTACCTGTTTGTTGTTTTGGTGTTCCTCATTGGCCCAACTCTTGGGGACATGAGCATCTACATGGTGGACCTTCACAGGTAGCCTCCCTACCCTGGTAGCAATGTCTTTCCACTCTTCAGCAGCCCAAATTGGTTTTCCTCTACGCTGCCAGTTGGACTCATTCCACCTCTCCAGCCATCCCCACAGAGCATTGGCTACCATCCATGAATCAGTGTAGAGGTAGAGCTTCGGCCACTTCTCTCTTTCTGCAATGTCCAGGGCCAGCTGAATGGCTTTGAGTTCCACAAGTTGGCTTGATCCACCTTCTCCTTCGGTAGCTTGTGCGACCTGTCGTGTGGGGCTCCATACGGCTGCTTTCCACTTCCGGTTCATCCCTACGATGCGACAGGAACCGTCAGTGAAAAGAGCGTAGCGCGTTTCCTCTGGGGGCAGTTGGTTATATGGAGGAGCCTCTTCAGCCTGTGTCACTGGTTCTTGTTCTTCTTCTGTGACACCAAAATTTCAGAACTCTGTGGATGCCATGGAGTGTGTAATTCCCATTTCATTTCCAAGGCTTGAACAACTTTCTGCAATATCTTCGATGTGAATGAGTTCCCCGGTCTGAACCAATCCTGTTTACCATCCCATATTGGGGAATGATTGATTCTAGAAGTGTTTTACTCACAACACTGGCATTGGCTTTCACAGTGGGTACCACCTGTACCCAATGAGTCACGTGATCTGCTATCACTGGCAAAAACTTCCACCATTGTACCTGGGGAAGCTCAGTAAAGTCTACTGGGATGTTATGAAAGGGCCATAAGGCCAGTTCTCGCCCTCCTCTGGGTGTTTTCCTCATGATTTTCTTATTCAGTTGTTGATATATCACACATCATTCAGTCACCTGCTTAGCTATCCCAAAAATTCCTTTGCATCCCCAATCCCTCAGAAATTGATCACTTAGCACTTGTGTACCCCAATGTGTTGTTCCATGTACACCTTCTAGCATTTTCTTGGCAAGGGGTTTATTCAACATTTGTCTCCCATCTGCTAGTCTCCACATTTTTTCGTTATCTTTCTCGGCTCCTATTTTAAGGAGTTCTTCCTTTTTTGTCCCACTGAATATGGGGACATTATGCATTTCTCTCATGGGGGCTAATACTAATATTATTAGTTTTCCTGTCTCTGATTCATTTTTATATTCTAAATTGGCTAAATTGCTCCCATGTGCCTCCTGAGTTATCTTTTTTTGATGTCCTTTAACATATACTGCTGCTACTTCCTCTGGCAATTGCAAGGTTTCTAACTCTTCTAAAATAAGTTTTTCATTACTCAGTCCCTTTCCCTTCGAATTTTATAGCCCCCTCTCTTCCCAAATTTTTTCCAAAGATATGAACTTTTGCAAAAGCATATTTTCAGTCTGTATATATTTTTCCCCTTTTCTGTGCCAATATTTCCAGAGTTTGCTTTAGGGCGTACAACTCACACCTTGGGCTGACCAGTTGGAAGGTAACTTTCCCTTTTCTGTGGCCACCAACCCTTCATGCACTATAGCGTACCCTGACACCCTGTGCCCCTTTATTACCCGTGAAGATCCATCAATGTACAATTGTTTTCCACCTTGGAGTGCTTGATCTGTTAGATCCTTTCTTTAGTTTGATAGTTTATAACCTCTAGGCAATTATGTATTAGATCCTCATCTGGTTCTCCATACAAAAACTGGGCAGGGTTGAGTTGGTTACTCAGAATTAGCTCTAAACCATTATCTATTAAGATGGGTTCATACTTTAGCACTCGGGAATCAGTGAGCCATTTCTCAGCCTTTTGGCTTAGGATACTTCTAAAATGAGTATGGGGTATATATTTTCAATTTCCCTCTAAGGGTTAATGTCTTGGTTTGAAAAGACAGGTGTCCACTAAGGAAGGCAGGAGCCTCCCTTGAAATGGAAAATGCAAACTCGCTGCCTCTGAATTATTATAATTTTGAAATTAAGAGGCTCTTAGTCAAAGATACTGGAATATGAATAAGAGTTCTTTACTAGGAAAACTAAAAATACAAATGTAGGAGTACAAACAAAAAACCCCCTACTGACAGAATCAGAATACCTGTTGGTCAGGTGTTGGTAGCAGTCCCATTGAATGGCAGCTGCAGTGCTCCTGAAGTGACAGGTATGGCTCTGTTGGAGCAGGGATCCTGTAGAAGGGTGTAGTTTTCCTCTGAAGGTCCAGTGGTAGTGTAGATGGGCCTGATCTTCCTCCGGGAATCCAGTGGGGAAGAAAGCTGCTCCTCTGGGCATCCAGTGGGGCTGAAAGCTGCTCCTCTGGGAATCCAGTGGGGAAAAGGCTGTACTGGTGTCCCAAAATCTCAGATTATATCCAGGTAGGAATGCTTGACTCCTCCCTCTGGGTGGAGCATCTCACAATGTGATGATGTAATTGTTATCAGTCATGCAGTGACACTCAATGGCCCATTAACAGAAGATGTCTCCCCAGAGGGAGGATTGGTTGAGGGAAAGATAAAGAAAAACTGCCCAATTAACAGAAGATAACTGCCTCACCTCTTACAGATAGGAATTGAATACAACCCCAGCTACGTCTTTCAACTTAAGACATTTACAAAAGTTGCCATTTTAAGTTCTAACTGAGTTTGGCCTCCCTATTTTTTTTTTCCTACATGCTCTAGCCACCCCCTTAAATACTTCCTGAGAGACCTGACCCTCCTTCCAAAGATGATACATCCTCTTTTTATTCTTAAGTTCCTCCAAAACCTCCTTGCCCATCCAGGCTGGGCATTTGCCTCATCGACTTGTCTTTCAGCACACAAGGAGAGTCTGTTCCTGTGCCCTCAAGATCACTGTTTTGAGGCATGCCCACCCTTCCTGAACTCCTTTGTTTTTAAGGAACTCTCTGAATAAGTCTCCTAAACAGGCCAAAGTCTGCCCTCCAGAAGTCCAATGTAAAAGCCTTATTGATGTTCCTCCTGACTTCACCGAATATTGAGAACTCTTATGATTTCATGATCACTATCCCCCAAGCAGTCTCCCACCACCACATCTCCCACCAGCCCATCTCTACATCCCATCTGTTGCAAACAACAGATCTAACACAGTCCCTTCTGTGGTGGGCTTACCCATCAGCTGCAACAAAAAGTTGTCCTCAACAAACTCTAAAAATTTTTTGGACTGCCTCTTTTCAGCTGTATTGATTTCCCAACAAATGTCTGGCAGGTTGAAATCACCAACAAGAACAAGAGCTGATGATCCAGAAACTTTCTCTAGCTGTTTATAGAATAAGTTGTCCATCTCTTCTTCCTGGTTGGGTGGACAATAACAGACTCCCAGTAGCATGTCAGCCGTGTTGGCCTTCCCCCTAATTCTCACCCACAGGCATTCAACTTCATCATCATTAGTTTCAATACCTATGGTGTCCAAAGCCTCCCTAATATAAAGGGCCACCCCTCCACCTCTTCTCCCTTTCCTGTCTCTCCTGAAGAGCTTGTAGCCATCCAGTGCAGCGCTCCAGCCATGTGAGTCATCCCACCACGTTTCCCTGATGCCAATTACATCACAGCTTTGCTGCTGCACCATGGCCTCCAGCTCTTCTTGTTTGTTACCCATGCTGTGTGCACTGGTATACATGCACCTCAGCTGGGCTGCTGATTTCACCCTAACTCAAGCTTGCCACCCTTGGGCCTGCTTCCAGACTGCCAGATGCATCCCCTTCCCCCTTCAAACCTAATTTAAAGCCCTCTCAAGAAGTTCTGCCAGTTCATGAGCAAAAAATCTTCTGCCCTTAACAGAGAGATGTATCCCATCTGGTTCCAGTAGAGCAGGTGGTGGAAAAGTTGCCCCATGATCAATGAATCCAAAATTCTGCTGATGACACCAACCATTGAGCCACTTGTTAATAATGTGAGCTCTCCTATTCCTTTCACCGTTTTTCTCAGCCACCAAAGGGCCTGAGGAAAAGACTACCTGTGTCCCTGTCCTATCAACCACTTGTCCTAGCACCCTAAAGTCCCTTTTAATTGTCCTCACATTCCTCTTTTCAATCTCATGACTGCCAGCCTGGAATATCAGCAGTGGGTAATAATCAGAGGGCTGAATCAGCCCAGGCAGTCTCTCAGTAATATCCCATATCCAGGCCCCAGGGAGGCAGCAGACCTCTCTGTGGGGTGGGTCTGGTCGACATATGGGGCCCTCTGTTCCCCTCAGAAGGGAGTCACCCACCATGATTACCCTTCTTTCCTTTTGGATGTTAGAGGTGGCAGTCCCTCTCACAGATCAATCATAATTGGGATGCTCAATGGGCAGATACTTTTCTTCTAAATAATTTGGCTGATGCTCCAGATCCAGGGGCTCATACCTATTCTGAAGTGGACCTGGCTAGGGAATGGGGGTTGGGAGGAGTTTTTATTAATACTTATTGATAAAAGGAGTTTTTTGTTAATACTATAATTATTAAGGGCCTCTTTCCTCAAGCAGGGACCCAGTTCCAGTCCCCTTCATCTACCAAGCGTTCTTCTATTGCCTGACAGTGGAAGGCAGAGGAGTCCTCTGACCCTTGGTGGGCCTCCCTCAAGGATGGAAGGGCAATCCACTGATCTATTTCCCTTTCACTTTCCCTGATACTCCTTATTCTTTCAACTTCCTCTCTAAGGTCAGCCACCAATGTGAGAAGATCATCCACCTATTCACACCTCAGGCAAGTTCTGTCCTCAACCTCCCTGAAACCACAGAGAAGCTCAAACTCTCCGCACAGGAATGAGTCTGTGCAGACACATCCTTTTTGGAGGGTTCCATTTGGTTACACAGATTTGCACTAACTAGGGGTTTTGATCATGTGAGGACCATTACTAACAGAAACCCTGGAACAACAAAAACACCAACAGCAACACACAGCAAACCTTTTGAACAGGGGACTCCTGGAAACCTGCAACCCTGCCGGTGTGAACTGCTGCGCAAACAACCATGCCACGCCCTCAAAGCCGTGCCATGCCCCTGTTTGCCCACAAACTGCTGTGCCACGCCATCAGAGCCGTGCCAGGCCCCTGTTTGCCCACAAACTGCTGTGCCACACCCTCAAAGCCGTGCCACGCCCCTGTTTGCCCACAAACTGCCCTGCCACGCCCGCAGAGCCGTGCCATGCCCCTGTTTGCCCACAAACTGCCCTGCCACGCCCTCAGAGCCGTGCCAGGCCCCTGTTTGCCCAAAAAACTGCCGTGATACACCCCTGTTTGCCCACTCCAGGTCACCCTGCTCCCCAGAGGCCTTTTTTAAAACCCCCACCTCATGCTGCAGCCAAGAAAAACCCCTCTGAGCACCTGTGTGGACTAACAAGCACAGCACAACCCACCTGCTAAGTGACACTATGGGGATGCAGCCCCATCCTGCCCCCAGGGAGGGGGGTTTAGGAGCTTAGAAATGCTCCTTGGGCCTCAGCATTGCAGGTAAATGAAACCCATTCTCTCTTCACATGGCAAAGAGGAAAACAATTCCCTGGATACTCACAGCATGGACCAGAGAAAGATGTTAACCCCAGGTGAATGACCTTTTTTCCCCACCTCCACAAGAACCAGCAGGACCCCATTGCAGAGAAGCACAGGGTCACCAAGGACAGATGGGACACTGCTGGAGCCAAGAGTCTTGTACTCTGTTTGGTCTCTTTCCCACCCCAGTCCTGATCTTCCCCACACCCGTGCACCCCTACTCTTTCCTTCCCCACCCCGTCCTCCATCTTCCCCCTTTTTCCTTCTCACTCTCCTGTTTCCTATCCCTTTCTATCTGTCTACTGCCCATTTATTGTTCAATAAATTCCCTGTTGCTGACTTTTTACATGATGTCCTGGATTGCTCATTGTTCTCAAAGGAGAACCCAAAATACACATCGACACAGCTTGACCCACATGCTAAAGAGCCTCACTTTATTTATGCCAACTGATAAGCATAAATCATAATAAATAGAACTTTAGTTAAATTCTACACCATGCACCACATGTTTTCCTCAGATGTGGTTGCAATCTGCTGTAATAGCAATTAAAAGGAAAGGCAATGAGGGCACCTTGACCACTGATAAACAAAAGGTAATTTGGGATTATCACACTCTCTTTGAAAGTGTTTCCAATCTTGGTGGCATCTTGTTAATGACACTTATTATCCCATTGATGGTAAAGTCACAGCTTTTCTTTTAACAATACTCTATGCCTTATACCCAATTATAGTGCTGATTAAATCCCAATGGAACTGTCCTCTATCTGTTAGAACATACAAGTGTGAGCCCCAAATGGGAGCAAATGGCCAGCTGTGGATGTTGATGCCTGACGGACAGGAACAGCAAGGATTTATTTGTGAAAATAATACTATTAACAACTAAGAGATTTGCCTTGACTCTTAAGAAAACGTCAATATTCTGTTGAAACCCCAGTGACTGTACTTGCATATGCTGGAAATGGATGTATCTGTATGAGAACTTGGTGTGATTCTATGTTTACAGAAAACACCACCTGAGAGACATCTGATCGCTCTAATAGCGATATCTGTAGTTTTAGCAAAATGATGGGATGCAGCTCCCTCACAACTCAGCAATTGCTACAATCCAACTGCACA
Organism: Agelaius phoeniceus; assembly: GCF_051311805.1. Lineage (NCBI taxonomy): Eukaryota > Metazoa > Chordata > Aves > Passeriformes > Icteridae > Agelaius > Agelaius phoeniceus. The sequence continues at coordinate 1,578,384 of NW_027509866.1, forward strand.
CTGTGTCAAGTTTCATTGCCTGGAGTGAATCTGGCATTGGCAAGAAACTGTTGCAATATGATGATCTGAGTCCAAGAACCCGCATTACCACCCATCGTCAGGCAGAGAAGATGCACCATGTCCTGGAAAGAGGGAAGAAAGATAGAGAGCATTGTTGGTGGGAGACTATTTTTGGATGGCCACCCAGAGCAACTGGAATTTTGAATTTAATGTTGCATCCAACTGTAGTTTTGTTAGTTTTGGCTTTATTGTGTTCACTGCTTATAATCATCCTGTATACCCTGTCAGAAGATAAACCAAATTATATCCATCAAACATGTAAACCACCTACAATGAACTCAGCACATGTAATGTTACATAATTTCACTATTTCTGACCCATAAATGAGAAAACCTATCAATTAATTGTAACCTTACCTCTAATCTGCAATAGGCCATATAGTTATGACAAAGACACAAGAGATTCTTACCACTCAAGGAGATGGTAATGTTTATTAAATGTAGGCACAGGGTAAAGAGACTCAAAGCTGGGCACAGGATATGAGGTGTGAGCTCACCACTGCCCAGCACAGAGGGACAATCAGAGCCCTGGTCCTGCTGGCCACACTATGGCTGACACAGAACACCAGGATGCCCCTGGCATATGCCTGACCATAATTCCATCCTTCCCCACCCACCCTATGAAATAATGAATGGACATTTTCCTTGGCCCTCCTTTGTTATTAATATTTTTTTTTAAACACACTTTCTATAGCCTTTCACAGTAGCCATCAGATTGAGTTCAAATGGAGCTTTTGATGATCTATGAGAGGTCAGGCCTGAGGGCTGGGACCCAGGGTGGGCTGGATGGGAAAAGCCCTTTGGCACTTTGGCTCAGGGCTTCCTTGGGGATGTTTAAGGGAGGAACACAAGGTGGAACAAGAGAGAGCTGCAGAACATTGAGAGAGGAACAAGAGCAGGCAAAGCTGTGGGGCAAAGGCATTAAAAAGGCCTTTGTGCCCAGGGGCATCAGCATGGAAACCACCAGGCCTCTGGGAGAAAGGGCGGCCATGCCCACCAGGCCTTTGTGACCTGCGGTGACATCGGGCCCAGAGGCCATTGTGACCCGGGTGCATGTCATGGGCCTTGGGGCTGCCAATCCCTGCAGCAGCCACTCCCAGGAGAGCAGCTCTCTGAGGAGGCAGCAGCTTCTCTGGAGGCAGCAGCTCACCCGGGCAGTTGTGGCCAGTGTTCACCACAATGTGGAAGAAGGAGGAGATGAATGCCCATGGCCAGCCCCGTGAGGGGCAGCCACTGCTGTACCGGCGGCGACAGGTGAGGGACAGGGATGGAGGGAGAGCCTGCAGTGGGACCTGGGGGAAGCCCTGGGGCAGAGACAGCCAGGCCTGGCACCAGGCCATGCTCTGCGGAGGGGACAGCACTGGGATGGCCCAGGCACAGCAATGCCCAGAGGCAGCGAGCCCAGCTGGGAACCTGGCCCGGCCTGGCTGCTGTGGCCAGCACCTGCCTTGGGGCCAGGCCTGGGCTTGATGAGGGACACTGTGCCCACACAGCCAGCTCCATCCTGTGCCTCCTCCTGCTTCCCACAGGTGACCCACAGGCAGCCACAGGAGGCACCTCAGGTCACCTGGACGACCATCATGCCCATCCCTGGGGACAGGCCCACTCTGTTCCCCAAACCCATCCGGTCACGGAGCCCCACCTGGTCCTGCACACGCAGGGGCAGCCAGGAGGGCAGGCGCTCAGTGCCCCACAGCCGTGTCACAGGGCCACAGAGATTGTCCGTGTCGGACTTGCCACCTCTCCACGGCCCTAAGGTGACACTGGCACCTCCAGGCCAGCTCAGTGGTCAAATGTCCAGCGTGTCCACTGGCAGTGCCAAGCTGCCCCCTCTGCCAGCAGCACCTGCAGCAGCCGCCTCTGGATCCTCTCCCAGAGGCACAGCCCGTGCTGTGGGCCCCATGGCCCGGGCCCAGCCAGAGCGTGTGCCACCTTCTCCATGGGGCACTCTGGCTGCAGGCAGAGCCCAGGGAATGCCTTCCCTGGGGTGCAGAACGGAAGGGCTCTGGCAGGGGTCAGTGGCAAGGCAGGGCCACCGCCTGCCCCCCGTGACACCTGCACGTGGCGCGCCGCTCCGCACTGGGGCCCGGCCGGCCTGGAAGCACCTGGGACGCTCTGGGCAAGAGGGGGGCATTGAGGTGCAGGAAGGGCATGGTGGCCACACCTACAAAGACCTTTTTGGAGGCCTCAGCCCACACCTGTCAGAAGACAGGTCCATTGTGTCCACCTGCAGTCACAAACAGTCAAGTGCCCACCAAGAGGTGGATGCAGAGCCCCAGGAGCTGCCCAGTGCTTCCAGCTCAACCAAAGGCTCCGCAGAAGAGGCAGCAAAGTGCTCTGAGCTCCCTTCCCCTGCCCAGTTGGCAGAGCAGAGCTCTGTCTCTGGAAACTCACAGCCGTGGGACACTCCTGTCAAGGGGCTGGAGGAAAAGCGAGAGGAGGAAGAGCTCCCAGAAGCACAGGCTGCAGGACAGTGGGACAGCGACCTGCAGAGTTTGTGGCTTGCCCTACTCTTGAAGGATGATGAGGTAGAGGCAGAAGCTTCTGCCCTGGCTGGAGATCCCTGGGATGAGGGCCACAGCAAGCTCCTCCTCACATCAGCACCTGAGGAAAGCTCAGGCTTCTCAGCTTCTCTTTTCTCTGGAGTCCCCTGTGAGCAAAGGGCAACTCGTCGGCCAGCGAAGCATGCTGCACTTCACAAGCAGCTGTGCATGGGGCCTGAGGATTTGCTACAACTTCCGAGCAAAAAGAGAGAGGGGCTGGAGAAGCTGGAGGAAGAGAAAATGCATGCAGAGCTCTTTGGAGATATCTCCTCCTCCATGAGCAATGAAGAAAGCCCCATGACATCCAGCTACAGCCTCAGGGATCCATCAGCTGTCACCTTGGAACCAGCTGCAGACCCCTTGGTGCCACTCAGCTCTTGCTGTGTGACCAGAGATGTCACAGCAGAGACACAAAACTGCTCAGAGCTTGTGTCTCCTGAGCTGTTTGCAGACTTGGGCTCTGACTCTGAGGACTCGCCGTGCCTGGAAACTCTGCTGAAAGAGCTCCTGGAGAAAGGGGAGCAAGAAGTGGCAAGAGAGAGGGACAGAGAGGTAGAGAGCCCATTGTCACTCCCACTGCGAGACCGAGAGTTAGAGCCAGTGCCTACGTCTCCAGACAGTGACCTCAGCGACCAGGGGCACGGCGAGCCTCTCCGCAGGGCTTTGCTCAAAGACCCGAATGTGTCTGTGGGTTGTGCCCTGCCTGCTGACCCTGCGGAGGAGGCAGAAGAAGCAGGCATGGAGGCCGGCCGTGCCCAGGCCGCCCCTGCCCAGGCAAAGCCCTGCGGGCAGGAGCCGCCGGCAGGAGCTTGCCCGGAGCCTGCCCAGCCCCTGGCACGCAGCGTTCCTGCCCGCCCCGCTGGCAGCGCAGCCGCCCCGCAGCCCCCGGCCCCGCGGCCACGGCGCTCCATGGCCAGGACGGCCCGGCGGGCGCTGCGCCGCCTTTTCTCCTTCAGCTGCCTCAGGGGGCAGCCAGAGCAGTGAGCCCGGGGCCCGCACCAGGACGATGCCCAGAGACGCCGGCTCCCCTGAGCACGCCCAGCTCCCGGGGGCAGCGGCCGGTCCCAGAGCCGCCGGCAGCAGGGACAGACCAACCCTGGGCACACAGCCATGGATGGGTGGGTGGTGGCCAAGGCAAACACTTGCCAAAGGTAGGTCCTGCTGCCGGCCCCAGCCCCTCAGCCCCAAGCCAACAGCAAGGAAGCCTGGTCAGGCAGAGCCGGCTGAGGAAGGGTGACAGCGCTGCCTCGTGCACTCCACAGAAGCTGACTTTAGGCCTGGGCTGCATTGTGGGGGTGCATCCCCACCCTGCCCCCAGGGAGGGGGGTTTGGGAGCTGGGAAATGCTCCTTGGGCCTCAGCATTGCAGGTAAATGAAGGCAAACCCATTCTCCTTTCACAGGGCAACTAGGAAAGTGCCTCCCTGGGTACCCTTAAAATAGAGTGGAGAAAGGTGTAAACCCTGGATGGATGGCCTGGGGTCCTCACCTCCACAAGAACCACCGGGACCCCAGTGCAGAGAAGCAAAGGGTGAGGAGGGACTGATGGGACACTGCTGGAGACAAGAGTCTTGTACTGTCCACTGTTTGATCTCTTCCCCAATCCACCCCACCCTCACTTTTCCCTCTCTTTCCTTCTCACTCTCCTGTTTCCAATCTGCTTCAATTTCTCTACCCCACATTTATTGTTAAATAAAATCCCTGGGTTTGACTTTGGTAGATGATCTCCTTGGCACCTTAATTCAATCAGAGCCATCTCTCCATAATCGAATCTTCAATGCTGGTGAAGAGTGGAAGGGTCTAGACTTTAGGCTGAACTTGGAGCCCAGCCTGACCCAGTGTGTGGATTTATATTTTGTGCTGCATGTCATGACAGATTTTAGTTCCTCAGGGAAATGCCCCTACCTAAAAAATTCCCTCTTGGAGCCATGCTCAAAGCCATTTGGAAGACAGCTGGAGATAGAATTGTCTTTAGAGATCATGTGGCAACCCCCAAATGTGAGAGGATCTGCTCTTCCTGTGCTCCACTCTCCTCATTAGGCAGTTTCTCCTGGAGGTGCACAGCTGCATTTTTGGTGTCTGTGGCTCCTGCCAATTCTCCTCCAGAAGATGGCAGGAGGCTGGATTTGCTCTGCAATGTCTTTTGGCACTGACAGCAAGCTGGGCATGTTATTTCCAGAGGTTTATTGTGGCAGTGCAGGGAGGGCTGAGGGACATTTGCCTGTTAATAGCAGCAAAATTTAAGACTCTGCTGTTTTTTATTTATGGCATGTTTCCAGATGCTGGGCACAGAAATAATTTGCTTAATAAATAATACAAATAAACAGACATCCAACGCCTCGTGCTCGCAGCCCAGACAGCCACACACAGAGGCACAGCCTGCCAGGGAGCTGGAGGCTTTGCAGCAGTTCTGCTTTCATGGAATCCTTCAGGTTGGAAAAGACCTTCAAGATCATTGGGTCCAATTTTTGAATGAGTTCCACCACATCCACCAAACCAAGTGCAATTCCTACTCATTTTTGAGCACTTGAGGGATGATATCTCCACCATTTTCCTGGGCAGTCCATTCCAATGCTTAACCATCATTTCAGTGTAGAAATTTTTCATAAGATCCAACCTGGACCTGCTGTGTCACAGCTTGAGGCCCTTTCTCCATGTGCTATTCTTTCCTGGGAGAAGAAACCAACCCTGACCTCACTCAGCCTCCTTTCAGTGGCTGTAGAGAGCAATAAGGTCTCCCCTGAGCCTCATTTTCTCCTTTTTAGGGTCTTCCTCAAGCCATTACTGTAATGAGTGACCAAGGGCTGGACAATTCCTTTTCCAGCTGTTTTCCTCTCTTTCCAGAGCCCCATCAAGTATCCCAGGGCACAGTGAACAGCTCGTGACCCCCAGTGCTGGATGATGTGATTTCAGTATCTTTAGGCACCAGAGTTAACCTTGGGAAAATTATTCCAGGCACTAAAATCTGGGAATTTAAATTTACATTATCAAGCATTGGAACAGGCTTCCCAGAGTAGTGGTGGAGTCACCATCCCTGGAAGTGTTCAGAGGGGGTGTGGATGAGGACAGGGTTTAATGGTGTTGACAGCTGGACTGGATGAACTTGGAGCCCTTTTCCAACCTTTGCAATTCTGCAATTCCATGATTTGGGGGATCTCCCAGGTCCCTCCGCCCTAGCTGCAGAAGTGATGTGTGGAGTCACCTCGTTGGCCTGGTCTTTGGTTCCTGGAGCTATTTTAGGTGTCCCAAAGTGTCCAATGGGCTGTAGGAGGGAATGGGGCTCCTCTTGGCTCCCTGTCCTGTTGACCAGCAATATGTAAATGCACAGATTGGTTGACTAAAGTTTCAATAAATTCAGTGCCAAGGCAGCTGGATCACACTCAGGCTGTAGAGAACTGGATGATCTTGAAGGGTTTTTCCAACCCAACCCATTCTGTGATTTATTTCACCCTAAACCAGACGTGCACTTTGTCAGGTGATTCACACTCTAAACTCTATTCAGTTTGTTGATTAGATTGTCTTTAATTGATGATAATTAAATCAAGATGAATAAATAACAGACACCCCAAATTATGCAGATGAATCCCAGTCTTGTCCTGTGCCTCATTTTCTCCACAGGAATAATTTAATTAATTTTTACCTTGTAAGGATAAATAAAAATATCAACATATTCAACAGTAAAGAAAATGAGGTCAATATTCCTCTGTTATGTCTTCATGGACTGAAATGACTGGTTGGGAGAAGACACCAGGCCTGGCTAAGATTAGAAAGATAAAAAACATATTGAAGGCATTTTTTCCTCCTCATAGGTACATTCTGGCTGGAGTTCCAGAGCAGTTTTTATTCCCTCCTATCCCTTGGAGAGAGCACATTTTCTCCATCCATAAGGATGAAGAAAGAGTCGTGCCAAGAGCAGAGTGACAGTGGTAAATGGATAATAAATGTTTTTACATTAACTGTTCCAGCTATGGCTGGGGTGAAATCATTCCAGGAGACAGCAGGAACAGCACAAAGTAATTTGGAATCTTCAGGAGTGCATGTCCTGCGACATCCAAACCCAAAACACATGTTACACCAGGACTGTGTGGTAAATAGGTATGATTCATGCTGATAAAATTGAAACAGTAATCAATATTGATACAGTAATTAATATTTGGGAATAATAAAACAGTTAAAAGTTATAATGTCAAGAAAGAAAGGGAGAGGAGGGACTCCACCCCCCTTCCCTGCCGATGTTCAAGGACAGGAGGAAAAGCAAGAGATAACAGTTACTAAAAATTAACAGAAAGAAGGGAAAATCTGGTTGGCATTTTCCCAGGAAAATGCCCACTATAAGAGATTTATTGCTTTGATGTAAAATGTAGTAATATGTTAGTTTTGGCTTACATTGTACTGGCTTGGTGCGCATGTGTAACCCAAAGGTGAATTAAAGGACAAAGAGGAAGAGTAGAGCCTTCATCAGTGACGACCCCCAAAGACTTGTGCGACCACCAAAACGAGTGGTGGAGCATGCGCGGTAAAGGTGGTGGTGAGGGCGGAGGTAGAAGTGTGATGAATCAGAAATGGGAGGAGATGGCATTGACACATGGCATATAAGGGGGGGATCTTCACTTGGCAAGCTCGTAGGTGAGGTGGCAAGGGTCCAAGAGCCCTGCGCTCCGCACCCCGCAGTTATCTTTTGCTTATGCGCTATTATTGGAACCAAATTATCCCTTATTTTTAATCAAATTAATTGTCAGTATATATCTTCTAAACTATTCAATTAAAATTGCTGCTATCTGAAATATTGTTTGGGGTTTTTTTATGAAGGGATAATTGAGCAAACATAACAACCGGGAGACTTCAAATGCTGCTGTTTAAAGTTTAAAGGCGTGTTGGATAGAAAAAGGAGACAGAAGTGCTGAGAAATTCCTAGGAAAATGAAGGATAGTAGAGAGAAAGTATGGAGACTGGAGAAACAGAAAAAACGAGAATTATTAATGTTTTTTAAACATTTGGTGTCTATTCTAGAGCCTTTCTTCTTCTATTTGAGGTAAATATTTAAAAAGATCTAAAAAATGGGGGAATATTCAGCATTGCCATGGGCTGGCACAGGAGGGGAGATTTCCCCTGGAGAGAGGCTCCTATTGCAGGCAGCTGCAGATCCCTCAGCTTTGGCTGCACAGCAGCTGGAAATGCAAGTCCAGGAACTCTGTCCATGGCCAGCCCCAGCAGGTGACAGCAAGGACAGGGCCCTGGCAGCTCCAGGACATTTGCAGGGAGTGCCTTCAGCAAGTGCTGGGGGCTGGGACTGGGTGCAGAAAAGGCCCTGGGGGTCTCTGCAGCCAGGCTAAAGGAACAAAGTTTTGTTATGAATAAGAAGCTTGACTAGGCCAATATTCAAGCAGCAATCAATTTATTATTTAATATGGTAAAGTATGAGCAATACAGCACTGGCTGCCATGGGGGAAGTTTTCCCTCCAACTGCACACCGATAATTGAGGGTTACAGGTATTTATAGGGGTACTCATTGTTACAAGTTGTGGTGAGGAACCAACCACCGACAAGTGAGTCCAAATAAAATGTAATTTATTAATTGATAGAGCAAGCAATAATAGGCAAATTAGAGCACTGGGTGCAGCCAACAAAAGGCTTGCACCCACCCGGGAGCGCTGGGTGTAGCCGGGGAGTCACCGCTCCACCATCGGCCCACGCCACTCCGCAGTTCAGTCCTCCTTTTTATCTGTTGTTGTTGGGTGTCCTTCCGGCGTTCTCTGCGTCTGCACCGAGAGTTGCTAGGGGGTCTTATTCTGCCTTCTGGTGGTCGTCTGGACGAAGGCTCCCGTCCTCTTCCTCGAGGTCTTACAATAGCTTTGACCATATATAGGCACATAGCTACATATAGTTACACATTTGCTTATTTAGCCTTTCAACATATTAGCTTCTGACAGTTTGTGGTTTAAGCCTTATGACAGTTATTTTGCAATATATTAGCCCGTTATATTCATCTTTCAACATATTAGTTGGTTACATCTATCCTTGCGGTTTTCTCTATTACTGGCTTTTCCCCCTCTTATAGTCTTTTTAGCAACTTGATGAACAAACTAAGACATTAACTCATTACACTCATCAGCTTTTTCAGCAGTTTCTATTTCCAATTTTTTTACTCATCAGCAATTTTTATTCCAAATTATTACATCACAATTCTATACAGTATTGTGATTTGAATTTCTCAGGATGTATTTTCAAAGGAGTATCCCCAGATGGTGATGGTCCAGTTTCCAAAAGAAGAAAGACGAATTCCATCTGGTGGAGTCCAGCTCTCCAGATGTGCCCACCTTTTAATTGCAGAGACTATAAATCTCATAACAGTGATGTCCAGCTTCCCTTTGGTCGAAAGCATAAATCCTTGAGGTGATGGTCATCTTCCTTTCTCAAAATGTTTTTCTCTGCTTCAATAAGGCCTGAGATAAGCATATTTCCTATGTATATATTCCAAAGCTATAGTTTCAAGGATACAAGTAATATTCTAAAATTCTACTTCAAAAGGTTATTATTGCAGAGCTTTTTTATGGATTAAATGCAAGCAAAAAGCAACATCCTTAACACCTTAGTTCCAATGCTCCTAAATCAACCAGAATTAATTGCAAACAAAAGATAGGTTCAAAGGCCTTTTTCCATGCTTTATTTTCCTCAGTTATTATTAGAATTCACAGCTCTCCCATTGTTGGGGTCCACACATTTTGCATTCGCAAGTACACACATCACCTGTTTGTACCTGACACAAAACACAGCTTTGCATCTCACAATGGTAGCAGCCAAAGAGGATCCACTCTGCTGGGCTGTACTCCAGTGTTCCTATGGGACATGGGTGCAGCTCATCAGGCGCATGCTGCTCCCTCCCTCCCAGCCAGCTCCCGTTGCACAACAGCCAGCCCCTGCCCTGCCAAAAAGCAACTTGGCTGCAGCTGGCTGAGAAGGATTCCCCCTCCTTCCTTCCCTCCCTTTTGCCCCTCTGCCAGCCAAAAGGGGAACCTCTGCTGCCTGTCTGGGCACCAGCTTCGGGCTCACCTGACATCCGGGTGTAGAATGTGTCCTGGAGGATCGTGCCGCAGCCGAAGTCGATGAGCTTCGCCTTGCCCATGGCCAGGTCGACGAGGACATTCTCGGCCTTGATGTGGCTGTGCAGGACACTGAGGCTGCTGCAGGGCCGCACGGCCTCCAGCACCTGGTGGAACAGCCCCCGTGCCATGGGCTCCGTCAGGAACCGTCGCTCGTGCAGGAAGTACCAGAGGTCCTGACAGCGCTGCGGACGCTCTGTGACGTCCTCGGGCACGAAGCACGAAGCCCTTGGGCACCTCGAACCAGTCCAGGAGCCACACCGCGCCGTGGAAGCCAGGCCGTGACACCATCCACAGCAGCACCAGCTCCAGGGGCACAAGGGCGCCCTTGCGCTGCAGGGGGACCGCGATGCCGTCAGTGGGGCCGATGTTGCGCCATGCCTCGGGCAGCCCCTGCCCTGCCCTGCCGCGGCTCGCCATGGCCCGGCCCGGGGCGCTGCGCGGCCCCCACTCACTCCACGCTCGCTCCCCTCACTGCGTTCCAGCTGCTGCCCTGCCGGGCCTTGCCTCAGCCCTGCCCGGAACGCCCCGCCAGCTCCTCCCGCTGGCCCCGCTCACTCACCAGCCGCGCCCACTCCGAGATGCACTCCTGGGACACTCGCTTGCTGGCTGCCACCCTCTGACCTGGCCCTGTCTCTTACTGGGGCGCCGTCGGCGAGCTGGGTCCCGGAGTAAACGCTGCTGCAGCCACCACTGCCCAGCAGCGGGCCCTGCCGGTAGAGCTGCTCTAGGGGAGGCCTCTCCGCCCGTGCGGGCGGCACCGCGATCCCGCTCTTCTGCCCGGGGCACCCGCCCGCCCGGCGCGCTGCTGCTTGCCGAGCCGCCCCAGGCTGCGGCGGCTCGGGGCCGGCGGCCGAGCTGGCGAGCGGCGGAGCTCGGAGCGGGGCAGTTGCCGGCCACGCTGTTGGCCACAGGGCGGGAGCCGGGCGGCAGCAGGGCGGCTGCGGGCGGCACCGCGGCAGGGGCTTCGTTTGGAGCTGGGGCCTTGGCTGGGGCTGGGCCAGAGCCCGTGCCAGGCGCAGCCAAAAGACCGCGCTGCTCCGCCAGCACCAGAGCAAGTGGCTCTTCCAGCGGCGCCACAGCCAGGACGGAGAGACCCCGGCCGAGGCGGAACAACAGCGGGCCGGGCGGGGACGGGCACGGGGTGGCCCCACCGAGGGGCGCCTTGCGGGACGCGGCATCAGCCGGGCTGGGAGAGGCGGAACACGGACGGCACAGGATGGGACGGGACAGCACGAGATGGGAGTAGAGTGAGTGTGAGAGGGAGAAGGGGATGAGGAGCGAGTGAAAAGTCGAGGGGGAAATCGATCGAGAGAAGCGCTGCTAATGCTGCTGCTGCCACTGCTGCTGCTGCTGCCGCTGCCGCTGCTGAGCCGCCGGAGCTCGCGGCTGTTCCTCCGTTGCCCCCACGAACCCGATGGAGGAGCCACCGCGCGCCCCAAGGAAGGAGAGAGAGAAACAAACAAATCACACCCCAAAGTAATTCCTATTAGAAAGGTAACCAAATAAAACAATGTAGCAATAAAGAAGAGTGTTGGCTTGTGGCTTCTTTCTTCTTTGTGTGAGACGAAGCATTTCATGGGGAAGAATTTCCTCTTCTGACAATTTTGCCAGAGTGGACAGGAGCAGAGCATTTAATTTTCAAGTAGGAAAGGGAAATTGTGTCAGTAATGTCATCTCTTTTCATCCTCTGTTGACACAGTTGCAGGCTGCCAAAAGACATGGTCTGCAGTGTGGAACTTGGGGCCAAGTTTCTTTTTCTGCCCGAGGATGAGGAGGGGAAGAATCCCAGAATCATGGAGTTGTGGCATGGTTTGGCTTGGAAGCGATCTGAAAAATCCCATGGCTGCAACCCCCCTGCTGTGGGCTGGGGACCCCTTGCACTAGACCGACTTGTCTAGAGCTCCATGCAGCCTGGCCTTGAACACTGTCAGGGATGGGACACGCACACCATCTCTGGGCAACCTGTTCCAGGAGAGTCTTTTTTCTGAATCCCTTACCTGAACCTAATCTCTCTCCATTTGAGTCCATTCTCCCTTGTCCTGTCTTTGCCTGCCCTCATACAAAGTCCCTGTCCAGCTTTCTTGTAGGTTGCCCTCAGGTACTGGAAGGCCACAGCTGGATCAAGGCTGGGTCTCTTTCCCAGGCTGAAGAAGCCGAGCTGTGTCAGCCTTTCCTTGCAGGAGAGGAGCTGCAGCCCTGGCACCATTTGGGTGTCCCTGCTGGGCCCCTGCTGCAGCGTGTCCACGTCCTTGCCGTCCGTGCCGGGGAGCCCGGCAGAGGCGGAGGCAGCGCTGCAGGAGCAGGGTCAGCGGCGGGGAGGAGACCCGGCCCTGGCAGCGGCTCCGGGAGCAGCGATTGGCGCTGGGCCGCCCGCACTGCAGAGAGCCGGGGCCCTTGTGCCGGCCCTTGTGGCCAGGGCGCCTTTCCCCGCCGCCCGCTCGCCCGCCCGCTCGGGGGAAATGCCCCCTGTGCCGCCCCTCAGGGCCGCCCCTCGCCGCTGCCCCGGGCGCTCCCGGAGCCGGCTGGAGGGGCCCAGGCCTTGGCCTCACCCTGCTCAGCCCGAGGCCTGGAAAAGCAGATTCAAACACCCACCCAGAAAGTGCCCCAGGATGCCAAGGTCAATCTTTTCTCTACAGCACGGGTTTGCTATCAGAGTCTGCATGGGATTATAAAATCATCAGGAGGAAAGAGCATGAACAAGTTCTGTTTTGGCAGTACCTCAGGGCTTTGAGGGAGAGGGTTTGTGGTGCTTACTCGCTCACAGGGACTCACAGAAAATATGAAATGGTAAAAATAGTCCAAACCCCTTAGAACTTGGAAGGAAAACCTGAGGCACTGGCAGCTAGCACCTCAGAAACACCTGGTTTTGCTCCTCTCTTGCACCTGAGATCTTCCTGGGCAGGGGCAATTCTTCCAATTGCATCAGCGTGGCCATGGCTAGAAAGGGCAGGGAGCAGATGGATTTAGCTTCTCCTGCCAGCCCTGAAATGCCAGTTGTCATTTGTGTGCACTGAGGATTCCGTTTCAGACTCTGAACTGGCGCAGCTGCTCCTTGGGCGCTGCTCACACGCAGGCGCAGCGGTACTGCAGCAGCTGTCCCGCACTGTTGCAGGGTGATGCCATTTCCTGTTTCACCTATCCCAACCCCCCAGGTGTGCCAACCTTTCCTTTCCCCTTTGCCCTCCTGCTAAGAGCTGTCCATCAATCTTAACATTCCAGCAAGGGCGTCGTGTGGTTGGCAGAAGTTCAAAAGATGCCCCTCAGGTCTGGGCTCATTGGCCTGTCCAAGCATCTATATCCTTTGAGCCTTCCCCTCCTCCCACCTGGTTGGCCCTCACCTGTCCCTTCCCCTCCCCCTGTCCCTGGGGCTTAAAAGGACACGAGACCATGCGGTCTGGATTCTATTGGGAGCTGTTACAAGATTCAGAGGTCTACCATCCTGGAATAAAACTCTGGATTAAAACTCTACGATAGAATCCTCTCCTTTCTCTTCACCAACACCTGAACCTTTTCCACCAGAGGTAAACTGAGTTCCTACTATGCCTGGATTTGTTCCAAGTGCCCAGCTGCAGCATCCAGCCGGCCAAAGGTATCTCTGGGGTAAAACACCACAGCTGCCGCCTTTGGTCCAGCAGCGAGGCCAGACGAGGCCAGGCACCCCACACCCGGAAATATTGGGATTAATATTCCATACCGCACACAGGGAGGGCTCTGGAGCCTCCCCGGGGCCACCAAGGAGCACAGGAGGGAACGTGCCCGGGATCTGGTGCAGAACCATGGGGTTGGGGGGATCCTTCGGTCTCTTTGATGGGGGAGGGAGCGGGGCAGATGGAATCAAGATGAGACAGGGATCAGACAGCCCCACACCAGGCAGCATTTTCTCCTCTGACAGCTCCTCTGAGCTGAGCGAGCTGGTGAAGCCTGTGGAGCAAATGAGACCCAGGAGTGAGGGAAGGGCTGGCTGGGAAGGAATCAGATAAAGCCTGTGTAGGCATTTCTCTTTCCTAGGGGCTCCTGGGGAGACAAAGGAGACAAGAAGGATGTCCCATCCCACAACATTTCCTGAGATATGCTTTGGTGGTGACCTTGGCAGTGTTAGTGGTCTCAGGTTATTGGGAGGACTCTATGATCTTGAAGGTCTTTTCCAGTGGAAATAGTTCTGCAATTCTAAACTTCCATTCCTGCTTTTGAAGGATGCACTCCCAAATAGACCCACATTTGTGTTTTTAAGGAATTTAGCATCTACCTTTCCTTGAAAGTAATAGGAATCAGGCTTTAAATGCTCTCGAAACACTTGAATTCCTTGATCTTAAGCTGTGTGTTTGAATTGAGGTGCTTTTGTACAGAAAGCTCTGACCATGGGATAAATGCAGGCAATTCAGCCACAATGGCACTTGTTTCATCTGCTTTTCTTCTTCCTTTCCCCATGGGTGGCTGATTTGGGAGTATTTGTCTTGTACTTTGAGTTCCTGCTCAGACTTGCTCCTGCATGTGCTGTAAAGTCTTCTCTACCCCTTTCTGCTGAAACATGCTTGCAGACTGGTGGGAATTGCTAGAGACAAAGTATTGGAATATTATCCCAATATTACCAGGTGGAATGTGCCTGGGCTCGTCTGAGCCTGGCTGCTGGGCCAAAGGCAGCAGCTGTGGTGTTTCACCTCAGAGACGCCTTTGGCTGGCTGCAAGTTGCAGTCAGGCACTCGGAACAAGTCCAGGCATGGTAAAACTCAGTTTACCTCTGATGGAAAGGCTCCAGGCTAGGTGAAGAGGAAAAGGAGATGGATTCTGCAGAGGTTTTAATCCAGAGTTTTATTCCAGGGTCACAGATGTCTGAATCTTGGTAACAGCTCTACAGAATCCCAACCGCATGGTCCCGTCTCTTTTTAAGCCTGGGGAAAGGGGGAGGGGAAGGGGTAGGTGAGCCACCAACCAGGCCGGAGGGGGGGAAGGCTCAGGGGACAATGACACTTGGACCAGCCAATGACCCAGGGCTGAGGGGCATCTTCTGAACTGCACCAACCAGAGGACGGCCTTGCTGGAATGTTAAGATCGAAGGCCTTGCTGGAATGTTAAGATTGACTGACAGCACTTAGCAAGGAGGCAAGGGGGAGGGGAAGGGAGAAGGTATTGCCACACCTGGGAGCTGAAACAGGAAATGGCATCACACTGCAACAACAAAGCTTACAAACCAGGCCCCAGTATGATTAGCCCAGTGTCCCTGCCTAAATCCAGGTATGCTTGTATTAAAAAGGAGCAAACTATTCTAACTCACTTGCCTCCTCACTTGCGCTGCCATGGGGGAGCAAAGGGGGTGAGGGGCTCTTTGCAGATGAGGGTCTCCTCCATGTGCTCCTCTTTTTTTTTTTTTTTTTTTTTTGTAGCTCATGGGGAATCCTGTGTGCCATTCCAACTCTTTGTTATCAAATGTGTGAAGGCATGGTGCTGCTGTAGCAGCAGCCTGAGTTCAGTGGGAACATGTCCAAAGCACTGGGTCCCACAGCAGTGGGCACGGTGAGAGACTTGCCTCTGCTGCCATGGCCATCCAGCCTGGGGAGAGCAGCTGCTGGGGCTTCCCCCATTCTGCCAACAGCAGTCTGCCTCCAGCATGTGGCCTGTATGGCCACGATTTTGCCAGAGTGTGGAAAATGCATTGTTTGAATGTATTTTGATGGTGTCTGACATCTCCTGACTGGAGCAGTTTGGTGGGCAGGACGCCCTGAGGGCAGGGCCATGGCAGGGATGGGTGGCTGGCACTGGCACTGGCACTGGCAGTGTTATTTTCCCAGGCAGGCTCCTGGTACAGCTGTGGGGGAGGGCACCAGCAGCTGTATCAGCCCAGCGAGCAGCAGCACATGGAGGAGACCCTCATCTGCAAAGAGCCCCTCACCCCCTTTGCTCCCCCATGGCAGCACAAGATGATTCCCCGCAGGGGAAGGGCTGCTGCAGGCTGGAGACTCCTGCAGCCAGGCCTTGTTGCAATCTCCTTGCTGCAGCTGTGCCTGGAGGATGTTGGCCTGCAGCAGCTCTGCTGATGCCCGGGAATGCTGCTGGGCTCAGAGAGGCAGAGTGTGTGCAAAAGCTGCATTCAAAGCACTGATGGCGAGACCCCGCAGCCGCTGGCAAGGGCAGCAGCTCTTCTTCATTCCGTGCAGGTGAGAGCCCAGCCTTGGAGCCTGTCCCTGGGGACAGGGAAACGCTCTGAGGGTAGGTTTGAATTTTCAGGGACAGTCCAAATGAGAATTGCTTTGAGGCAGGTGTTGTAATGTTGATTTTGGGTCTGTCTGCAGGAAAGAAAGCAGGAAAAAAACCCTTGAGCAACAAAGGAGAACTTTTCATGGCAAATTTACATCCTACAGATACACTGATCGTATCAGCCCACTGAATACTGGGGGCATCTAATGCAGAGAGCAAAGCTTCTTTGAATAGATAGGAGAGATAAGACTTGAAGAAATGATTTTGCAGATGCAGAAAAGGGGATCAGACCCACGGGTCCCATGGCTCAGGCTTACTTCTGCCAAATCAAGCATGATCAGTTTTATCTTTTCTGTTGGAGTGTATTTCAGAATGACCTGCCTATTGTGATATTACTGCTAAGAAATTTGGAATTGTCAGGAACCGCCAAGATCAGAAATATTTTGAAGCAGATCATGTCTATGTTGGGCTTGGGTGTCTCTGCAATAAAGAAAGCAGGGAATAAAGCCATGGAACAATGAAGCAGAGCAAAAGTGGAACGTTTGGATGGTCAATTTGTTCCCTACAGCTATTGGCCAGCTGAATTATGGGGTCATCTACTGGGAAGTGCAAAGCTTCTTTAACTTCCACCTCCTGGTGCCATTGTTTGTGTCCCAGCACTTGGTTTGATGTGAAGACAAATAAACAAAATCCCACACCAACAAGCTGCAACCCAGAAGTGAGTGGGAATTACAGAAATAAAGGCCTTGAAAAGTAGCTTTGGAAAGGGTCTATATCCTAGACAGTGTGAAAGCCTCAGGCCTGGCCAGGCTGGGCTTAGGGCTGGCTGCCCTTGGCAAGGGAATGGAAGGGGATGGAGTCGGGGTGGGGTTTTGCAGCCATGGAAACGAGAGAACCCTGGTGAGCGTGTCACAAAGGGGCAGCCCCAGGCTGGGCTGGTGCAGGTTGTGTTGACACAGCCCCAGTGGCAGCAGACGCATCCGGCTCTGCCTCTCTGTGCTGAGCGCTGGCGATTGGAGCCACCCGGCCTTGTTCAAAGGCTGGGCCCAAGCTCCCGGCGCTGACTGCTCTGAGAGCGTTCCCAAATTCCAACCCAGGCACTTCTGCCAGGCAGAGGCACGGGTTCAAACATGGATTTCACTGGAAAAGGAAAGACCCCTGAAGGAAAAGGTGAGGATAGAAAGGAGCTGAAAGGCTGAAGCCAAATGGAAAACAAATCCCACCAGATTTCAGAGAAAACTGGTCTGTGGTGGTCAGTGCTGTCTCTGTGTCAGAGTAGGTGGCTGACAGCTACAGATGATCCTGCAAGGATGCCCTGAGGCATCACAACATTCTGTCATTAGTTTACTCTGCTTTCTCCTTTTTGACAGTGGCCAAATCACTCATACTGTCAGCCAGGACAGGGACTGTGGCCACAGCTGACCACAGATTGGACATGGTCATGAGATGCAAGTCCTGTTGCTTTCTTTGCCATCAATCCCATCAACGTTAGGTCTCATGACAGATAAATTTCCTGTTCTTCCTCTGCTTGCTAGTTGGGCCCAACCCTGAGGATGGTATTATGGTGCACTAGAAACCCCAATAAGGCCTGCCTGCTTGTGGGAAGGTTTTTGTGGTTTGCAGAACTAGCAGTCACAGCTAGTGTGGGTTTTTCCAGTGGATTCACAGGCCAGCCTTAAGAAAGAATCTTTTTTTCTTTTTTCCCCTCTTATCATTGGAGCTTTCCACCTTTACCTTCAGACTTGCTAACTCAATACTCTTCAGAAAAATTAAATGCAGGCCAGTTCCATGAGAAATAAAACCAAATAAATTTTCTCAATAATTAGAAATTATTCCCCTCGAGTGCCACACCCATTAGATTTGCTGATGATAAAGGTGGGAGTTCACCTAACTCACTTCTTCCCTTGTGAGTATGGCTCAGCTTCACACAGAGGTGAGGGGGGAGCTGGGCCACTCTCTGTTGGGAGGAAGGGTCTTGTGGCAGTGCAGAGAGGCTGTGCACATTGCCAGGGAACAGCTGTGCCCTGCATGTGCCCCTGCAGGGAGCTGTGCTGCTGCCAGTGCCCCTGGAGCTGCAGGGCTGCTGAGCTGTGGGGCAGGCAGAGGAGCAGGAGGGTGCAGGTGCAGCTGAGCCATTCCTGGAGAGCACAGGGCTCTGGGCTCCCTGCTGTCCCAGGGCAGCCCAGAGGCCAGGCTGTGCCTGTGCTAGCTCTGGGCAAGTGGCTCAGGGTTTTGCCCTGGCCTGCCTCAAGTGTCTGCCAGCAGGAGCATGTTTCCCTGTGCAGCTGTTTAGAAGTTTGCAGGAAATGTGTCCCACGAAATACGGAGCTTCAGATGCTTTAGGTTTGCATGGTGGCCTCTGTTCTATTTTGTGTCTCCACTTTGCAGGCCTGACTGGCTGCCCTCTTGCCAAGAGGTTTTCCCTGGCAAGTCCCTCCATGCTCCTTCCCTCCAAGCCATTGCCTCCCATCCAGAAGAGCTCTCCTTCTACCAAGCCAGGCCCAACATGCAGCGGAGAGCAGGAGAATGGGGAAAATGGCACCGGCTGGGATGGGTCCAGGGTAAAAAAACAGGAGCTGATTTCAGAGGGAAAAGGATGTAAGGTAAGGAGACCAAAGTAAGTGCAGTGTGGTAAATGTTCAGGTGATGTGCTGTGGGCAGAGCTCTGAGACCTTTTCCCTGACAGGAACTGACCCTCTCACTGAAGTTTGAACAGGTCCTGGTTTGGCTCTTTAGCTGGGCCAGAAATGATGGGATATGAAGGAAGGGTGTGCACCTGCCCCTGCTGCCCCCAGCCCCATTCCTGGCCATGGCATGGGGGCCCTGGAGCAATGTGGGCAGGCAGAGAGCTTGCAGAGAGCAGCAGGGCAGGGAGCTCTGCTGAACTTCCTCAGTGCCAGGGAGCCTGAGATGATGGATGTGTGGGAGCTGGAGAGCAGCCAGCATCCCGAGAGCTCAGCAGCATCTGGGCTCAAAGGCTGCTGGGGAAGTGCAGGAGGGAAGGGCAGCAGCAGGAGAAATGAGGGGCTTGAGAAAAGCAGGTTTTGGCATCCTGCAGAATGGCTTTGTGGGGACGTGGCTGGAGATCAGCAGTGGCTGTGAGACACCTCAGGGGCAGGGAGAGAACAGTGATCTAAAGCCACTGCCATGCCATCCAAAAGGGCAGTGGAGGCAGGGGCACCTCAGAGCATCTTCATGTCAACCATGTGAATGCCAGCTGGGAATGCAGCCACTTGCAGAGGAGTGAGCATGAGGGGAGAGGTGGCAAATGTGTGACATGATCTGTCCCTCACCACCTTCCTTTCCTAGGTCACCTTTCCCCATCCTGGGCCAAGCTGCTTCATCAGTTTGGCTTTTCCTGCCAGGTCCCACTTAAATGCATGGCTAAATGTCTTGAAGCATGAATGGGGGCAAGTCTGGATGCTTGATCTGAGCACTGTGTTCTACTCTTTCCAGACTTCCTTGCTCTATTCCAGTGGTGGGGATATGAAGAAGGGGTCACTGGCACCACCTTTGATCCCCCCCATAGGCAAGGCAGTGAGTCCCCCTGTGGGCAGTGCTGCAGGGTCTCTGGAAAGCTCTCCCCAGCTGGAATTCCAGGAGTCCCAGGAGATGAGGTGAGCCAAGGTGTCTGCTGCTGCAGTGTGCTGTTCAGTTCTCTCTTCCCATCTCGTGTGGGTTTTTTGCCCAGTCAGGTGTCCCATGTATTTAGGCAAGCCTCTGTGTATTCACTATTTTGCCCATCCATGATGATCCAGCACAATGTCAAAGGCAACAGCAATGTCCCAAGAGCAGAGGTGGTGGTGGGGAAGAGGAGGCAGGGCTTCAAAGCACCTCCTGATGGGTCCTCTGCTGGACTTGGCTATTGATTCCCTCTGCAATGTTTGTGGTGTCATTTGGGAACTGAATTGCATGGGTCTGGATCCTGCAGATCTTTGAATGCTGTGATCCTTGACTGTCAACTTCTGCAACCAGGAGATTATCTGTGGGCAAATATTGGCTACTGGAGAGGTGTCTGCAAATTCAGGTGCTGCTTCTGTAAACATCAGGTGTAACTTCACTGTGCCTGGGCCTCCGCTGTGAAATGAGATTCCAGATATGTTTTGGGGTATAAATGCATAATCCAATCGATGTTTATTTTTTTGATCTGGGTTTAAGATCAAAGAGGGCAAGGTGCTAGAGAAAAGTTCTAGGACTGTACCTGATGGAAAGATATTGGCTTGGATATGCGTAAGAAAATGTAGCTGTCAAGCTTATCTGAGTGATAACAATAAGGAAGGAGATACAGAAGTATCATTCTAATTGAGAATCTTCAGTGGGGCTTTTAAGGTGTGCAATCTGAATATCCTCCCCTAGCAGCTGAGTTGGAAACAGCCTTTTTGTTCTTGAAAGAGCCAGCAGGTGTAATATCATTCTCAGGAGACAGCAGTGCTCTGATCCCATGTAGCACGAGGCTATCACCAGGGTAAGGCATGGGCAGGCCAAGTCAAGCTTTGGCAGCTGTACAAAAGTAGCTGCCCTTGATATGGACTCGTGTCTCAGCTCA
Source organism: Agelaius phoeniceus (assembly GCF_051311805.1). Lineage (NCBI taxonomy): Eukaryota > Metazoa > Chordata > Aves > Passeriformes > Icteridae > Agelaius > Agelaius phoeniceus. The sequence continues at coordinate 1,598,825 of NW_027509866.1, forward strand.
GCAGCTCTTGCTGCTTCAGAGAGGCTGTAGGAGCCACTTGGCTGCAAAAGGAGAGACAGCAGAAATGGGGAGTTCTGATGCAAGTTGAAGAATGACTGCTGCTGGTGGTGGGGAAGAGGAGGCAGGGCTTCAAAGCACCTCCAGATGGGTCCTCTGATGGACTTGGCCATTATTTCATCCAGAGCTTGGCCAGCTCTCTGTGACTCCAGAAACTGAAAGCTTAAGGACAGTGAATTAGCTTTGCATCCTGTTGGTTTATGGGTTGCATTTCTCCCTTCATCAGAGTGACCATGTTTAAAAGTTTTGCCTCCTTTCATGGTACACCCATTCCCTCCCTTCTCTTTCTACCTCCTCACATGTTCTTTTGTCCTCCATTTTCTCCAGGCCAAGACCCAGCAGCATAAACAAAGAGAAGAACTCTGAACTTGCAGGTAGGTACAGGGCATGTCTGTCCTAAAATGACCATTGTAGTCTTGACTCAGAGGTGACATTTGGAAAGCTTGGATAAATCCTATTCTTTTAAAAAATTCTTTAAATTCATTTCAATTCTTTGATGGGGTCAGTGGGCTCTCCCAGAGCTCAGTGGGCTCTCCCAGAGCCCAGTCCCTGGGAGTGTTCTCTGGTGGTGCAGTGAGAATTCCTCCACTTTGCAGGTGTGACTAAGTTCATTTTCTCCAAGTCTTTCCGGCCTTGGCTCCTTCCCTCAAAGCCATTGCCGCCCATCCGGATCAGCTCTCCTTCTTCTAACAATAATAAAATGGACAGCATGGAAGGAGAGAACAAGGAAGCAGGCACTGGCTATGATAATGACAGTAGAGAATACCAGGAGCAGAGTTCAGAAGGAAAAAGTTCTAAGGTAAGGAGACCAAACTAAGTCCTGTGAGGTAGATTTTCAGTTTATGTGCTGGAGGCAGAGCTTGGAGAGCTTTTCCTATGCTGTGAGCCCAGGGAAGCAGCTGAGCCAAAGAAGAGCTCAGCTGGACACTGTGCTTCAGGCTGTCTCTGCAATGGGTGTGTAGTGCTGCCTTCATGTCCTCAGTGTGGATCAATAACAGGAGAGGTCTTACAATGGTTTCTGGGCTCTGCCGTGGTTCTTCCTCTGTCTTATGGCTGAGAAAACACCAACAAGCAGTCAGAGCAGCTAAAGTTGTCCACTCTGGACAGGCTGTGCTCCTAGATTTAGTAAGCAATGGGTTTCTTTGAACCGTCTCTGTGTCTTGGTGGTGGTTTCTGTCAGCTGTGCCTGGTTAGGATGGAAAAAGGTGTTTGCTGGAACAGGCAGTCCTGCAAAGGCAGTTCCAGGTTGTCTCAGCTTTTGACTTGTACAGCCATGCCCTCTGCACAGTTGTCCCTGCTGCTATTTCAGGACTTCATCAGCTTCTGGGCAGCTGTGTGCTCTGGCATGGCTTTGTGCAGAGGGAAGGGATGGGAGGTGGCCATGGGGAGAGCAGCCCAGAGCCCAGCCCCACAACTGCCTTTGCAGCAGGGCCAGGGCCTGCAGTTGTTTTGGGTTTGCCATAGGGTGCAGCAGGAGGCAGATGAACAACAGCTTTGGTAGACAGAATGTGCAATCAAGGACTCTGGTAGTTGATTTCAGCCTTGCAGAGAAAGGGCCCAGTGTATCCCTGACAGGAACTGACCCTTTCAATGAAGTTTGAACAGGTCCTGGTTTGGCTCTTTAGCTGGGCCAGAAATGATGGGATATGAAGGAAGGGTGTGCACCTGCCCCTGCTGCCCCCAGCCCATTCCTGGCCATGGCATGGGGGCCCTGGAGCAATGTGGGCAGGCAGAGAGCTTGCAGAGAGCAGCAGGGCAGGGAGCTCTGCTGAACTTCCTCAGTGCCAGGGAGCCGGAGATGATGGATGTGTGGGAGCTGGAGAGCAGCCAGCATCCCGAGAGCTCAGCAGCATCTGGGCTCCAAGGCTGCTGGGGAAGTGCAGGAGGGAAGGGCAGCAGCAGGAGAAATGAGGGGCTTGAGAAAAGCAGGTTTTGGCATCCTGCAGAATGGTTTTGTGGGGATGTGGCTGGAGATCAGCAGTGGCTGTGAGACACCTCAGGGGCAGGGAGAGAACAGTGATCTAAAGCCACTGCCATGCCATCCAAAAGGGCAGTGGAGGCAGGGGCACCTCAGAACATCTTGATGTCAAACATGTGAATGCCAGCTGGGAATGCAGCCACACTTGGAGAAACCTGAGCAGAAGGGGAGAGGTGGCAAATGTGTGACATGGGCTGACCCTCACCTCCTCCCTTTACTAGGTCACCCTTCCTCATCCTGGGCCAAGCTGCTTCATCAGTTTGTCTTTTCTGCCAGGTCCCAGTTAAATGCATGGCTAAATGTCTTGAAGCATGAATGGGGGCAAGTCTGGATGCTTGATCTGAGCACTGTATTCTCCTCTTTCCAGACTTCCTTGCTCTATTCCAGTGGTGGGGATATGAAGAAGGGGTCACTGGCACCACCTTTGATCCCCCCCATACGCAGGGCAGGCAGTCCCCCTGTGGGCAGCGCTGCAGGGTCTCTGCCAAGCTCTCCCCAGCTGGAATTCCAGGAGTCCCAGGAGATGAGGTGAGCCAAGGTGTCTGCTGCTGCAGTGTGCTGTTCAGCTCTCTCTTCCCATCTCGTGTGGTTATTTTGCCCAGTCAGGTATCCCATGTATTTAGGCAAGCCTCTGTGTATTCACCATTATGCCCATCTATGATGATCCAGCACAATGTCAAAGGCAACAGCAATGTCCCAAGAGCAGAGGTGGTGGTGGGGAAGAGGAGGCAGGGCTTCAAAGCACCTCCTGATGGGTCCTCTGATGGACTTGGCTATTGTTTCACACAGAACTTGGTCAACTCTGTGTGACTCCAGCATCTGAAAGCTTAAGGACAATGAATCAGCTTTGCATCCTGTTGGTTTATGAGTTGCATTTCCTCCTTCATCAGAGTGACCATGCTAAGAAGTTTTGCCTCCTTTCATGGTACACCCATTCCCTCCCTTCTCTTTCTACCTCCTCACATGTTCTTTTGTCCTCCATTTTCTCCAGGCCAAGACCCAGCAGCATAAACAAGGAGAACTTTGAACATGCAGGTGGGTACAGGGCATGTCTGTCCTAAAATGACCATTGTAGTCTTGACTCAGAGGTGATATTTGGAAAGCCTGGTTAAAACCCATTGTTTTAAAAATTTCTTTAAATTCATTTCAATTCCTTGATGGGCTCGCTGGACTCTCCCAGAGCCCAGTCCCTGGGACTGTGCTCCAGTGGTGCAGTGAAAATTCCTCCAGTTTGAAGTGTTGAGTGGCAGGAGCTGGAGTGGTGCCTTGGGGCCCTGGAGATGCAGTGCAGGGCAAGGAAACATTCCTTTCCATCCTGCACATGCCTTTTATCTCCTGCAGCCTTTCTAGTGTCACAATTAGGGTAAAGAAAGCATTTATCATGAAATGAGAGATGTTCCCACTCCTTCCTCCTGCTTTTGAAGAAGAAAACCTTTCCTTGGGGCAGTTTCTGAGCTGAACCCTTTGAGATCTGAAGAGGATTCATGGACATTGCCTGGTTTTGCACTGGCAGAAATCTGGAAATTTCCTATGATAGAAAGTCCTGTTGAATTTTCCAATGAAGGAGAAGGTGGCTTCCAAATGGATGCAGCCTATGCAGGATGTGAGTTTGTCATGCTGTGACAGCACAAGCCCACAGCCACCCATGGCAGGTTCATAGTGACAAATCTCTTGCCCAGCTCTCTCTGCCTGTGTCAGTGTTGCAGGCTGAGGCTGGGGCAGGAGATGCCTTCTGCCTTGTCCCTGTCCCTGCCTTGCCTGATCCCTGACAAGTGGAATTGTGCCAGACAAAATGCAGTCCCTGGTGCATCTGGGTCAGGCAATGCTTTCAAGTTGAAAGCCCCAATGACACTGTTGTTGTTCCTGTGTCATCTCTGGGTGTGTAATGATAGGAGAGATGAGACTTGGAGAAATAATTCTGCTGATGCAGAAAAAGGGATCAGATCCCCTGGTTCCTTTGGGGATCAGGGTTAGTTCTGCCAAATCCTGGCTGTGGCCCCTTTGGAATGACTCTTTACTCGCTCATATGCAGCTAGAATGCTTAATGCAGCTAGGGAATAGTATTGCTCACTAAGTAAGGTGACAATTTTTCTGGATTAATTCTGTACTAGAAATTATCTATTTCATTAAACCTTACCTGTTGTGGTTTTAAAAATGATCAGGCCATTCTAGAGGGATAAAAAAATACAGATTGGAGAATGGTCTTTTTTTAATGATCTGCCCTTTGTAATCTCCACTAAAATTTTTTTAATTGTTATGAACTGCCATGATCAGAAATGTTTTCAACCAGGTCATGATTATGTGGGGTTTGGGTCTGTGCAGCAAAGAAAGCAGGAAATACAGCCATGGAGCAATGAAGCTGAGCAAAACCAAAATATTTGAAAGCTAATTTGTTCCCTGCAGATTTGGGTCCTTGAATACTGGGGACTTGAAATGGGTATGCAAAGCTTCTTTTACTTCTGACATGGGGTGCCATTGTTCACGTACCAGCACTTCCTTCCTTGTGAAGAGAAATGGAATGAGTTTTGGAACCAACCAAACCCAACCCAGAACTGAGTGGGAGTTACAGAAACAAAGGCCATGAAAACTAGCTTTGGAAACCAATTATTTCCTAGGTGTAATTGTCAAATTCTGGAGACCACTGTGGGTTGCCAACTGTTTGGAAGGAAAGGGATTTCAAAGTAGTGGATGGGCAATGAGTAAGTCCTAAGCAAAGCAGTAGAAGCTTTGTCTCTTGGCTTCCCTGCTCCATACAGTTAGAGGAATTCTAGTGATGCTAGTTTCATGAAATAAAAAAACAGAGTGATCTTCTGAATAGTACAAACACCTTGGACGCCTCATCAATCTTTGGATGGATTGATTGTAAGGGTGGGAGTTCACCTAACTCACTTCTTCCCTTGTGAGTATGGCTGAGCCTCACACAGAGGTGAGGGGGGAGCTGGGCCACTCTCTGTTGGGAGGAAGGGTCTTGTGTCAGCCCAGAGAGGCTGTGCACATTGCCAGGGAACAGCTGTGCCCTGCATGTGCCCCTGCAAGGAGCTGTGCTGCTGCCAGTGCCCCTGGAGCTGCAGGGCTGCTGAGCTGTGGGGCAGCAGAGGAGCAGGAGGGTGCAGGTGCAGCTGAGCCATTCCTGGAGAGCACAGGGCTCTGGGCTCCCTGCTGTCCCAGGGCAGCCCAGAGGCCAGGCTGTGCCTGTGCTAGCTCTGGGCAAGTGGCTCAGGGTTTTGCCCTGGCCTGCCTCAAGTGTCTGCCAGCAGGAGCATGTTTCCCTGTGCAGCTGTTTAGAAGTTTGCAGGAAATGTGTCCCATGAAATATGGAGCTTCTGATGCTTTAGGTTTGCATGGTGGCCTCTGTTCTATTTTGTGTCTCCACTTTGCAGGCCTGACTGGCTGCCCTCTTGCCAAGAGGTTTTCCCTGGCAAGTCCCTCCATGCTCCTTCCCTCCAAGCCGTTGCCTCCCATCCAGAAGAGCTCTCCTTCTACCAAGCCAGGCCCAACATGCAGCGGAGAGCAGGAGAATGGGGAAAATGGCACCGGCTGGGATGGGTCCAGGGTAAAAAAACAGGAGCTGATTTCAGAGGGAAAAGGATGTAAGGTAAGGAGACCAAAGTAAGTGCAGTGTGGTAAATGTTCAGGTGATGTGCTGTGGGCAGAGCTCTGAGACCTTTTCCCTGACAGGAACCGACCCTCTCACTGAAGTTTGAACAGGTCCTGGTTTGGCTCTTTAGCTGGGCCAGAAATGATGAGATATGAAGGAAGGGTGTGCACCTGCCCCTGCTGCCCCCAGCCCCATTCCTGGCCATGGCATGGGGGCCCTGGAGCAATGTGGACAGGCAGAGAGCTTGCAGAGAGCAGCAGGGCAGGGAGCTCTGCTGAACTTCCTCAGTGCCAGGGAGCCGGAGATGATGGATGTGTGGGAGCTGGAGAGCAGCCAGCATCCCGAGAGCTCAGCAGCATCTGGGCTCAAAGGCTGCTGGGGAAGTGCAGGAGGGAAGGGCAGCAGCAGGAGAAATGAGGGGCTTGAGAAAAGCAGGTTTGGACATCCTGCAGAATGGTTTTGTGGGGACGTGGCTGGAGATCAGCACTGGCTGTGAGACACCTCAGGGGCAGGGAGAGAACAGTGATCTAAAGCCACTGCCATGCCATCCAAAAGGGCAGTGGAGGCAGGGGCACCTCAGAACATCTTCATGTCCAAAACCTGGATGCCAGCTGGGAATGTAGGAACCCTTAGTGAAAAGTGAGCATGAGGGGAGAGGTGGCAAATCTGGGACATGGTCTCTCCCTCACCTCCTCCATTTTCATTCCCTATCCTGGTCCAAGCTGCTTCATCAGTTTGGCTTTTCCTGCCAGGTCCCAATTGAGGGCATATCTAAATGTCTTGAGGCATGAATGAGGGCAAGTCTGGATGCTTGATCTGAGCACTGTGTTCTACTCTTTCCAGACTTCCTTGCTCTATTCCAGTGGTGGGGATATGAAGAAGGGGTCACTGGCACTGCCTTTGATCCCCCCCATACGCAGGGCAGGCAGTCCCCCTGTGGGCAGCGCTGCAGGGTCTCTGCCAAGCTCTCCCCAGCTGGAATTCCAGGAGTCCCAGGAGATGAGGTGAGCCAAGGTGTCTGCTGCTGCAGTGTGTTGTTCACCTTACTCTTCCTTTCTTGTTGGGTTATTTTTCACAGCAATCTGTCTCCGGTATTTTGGCAAACTTCTGTGTATTCAATATTTTGCCCATCCATGATGATCCAGCACAATGTCAAACCCAACACCATATGCCCCAAGAGCAGAGGTGGTGGTGGGGAAGAGGAGGCAGGGCTTTAAAGCACCCCCTGATGGGTCCTCTGCTGGGCTTGGCTATTGAATCTCTCTGTAATTGTTGTGGTGACATTTGGGAGCTGAATTGCATGGGTCAGATCCTGCAGATGTTTGAATGCTGTCATCCTTGACTGTCAAATTCTGCAACCAGGAGAATGTGCTTGGGCAAATATTGGCTACTGGAAAGGTGTCTGCAAATTCAGGTGCTGCTTCTGTAAACGTCAGGTGTAATGTGACTGTGCCTGTGAGTCCACAGTGAAATGAGATGCCAGATAAATTTTTCAGTATAGATGTAAAATCTGATGTATAATCCGATTGATGTTTAATATTTTGATCTGGGCTTAATATCAAAGAGGTCAAGGTGGTAGAGAAGAGGCATAGGACTGTACCTGATGGAAAAATATTGGCTTGGATATGCAAGAGAAAATGTCGCTGTTACCCTTATCCAAGTGTTATCAATAAAGAGGGAGTCACAGAAGTATCATGCCAATTGAGAATCTTCGGTGGGGCTTTTAAGGTGTGCAATCTGAATCTCCTCCCCTAGCAGCTGAGTTGGAAACAGCCTTTTTGTTCTTGAAAGAGCCAGCAGGTGTAATATCATTCTCAGGAGACAGCAGTGCTCTGATCCCATGTAGCACGAGGCTGTCACCAGGGTAAGGAACGAGCAAGCAAAGTCAAGCTTTGGCAGCTGTACAAAAGTAGCTGCCCTCCATACGGACTTGTGTCTCAGCTCAGCAGCTCTTGCTGCTTCAGAGAGGCTGTAGGAGCCACTTGGCTCCAAAAGGAGAGGCAGCAGAACTGGGGAGTTCTGATGCAAGTTGAAGAATGACTGCTGTGTTTGGCCAGCTCTGTGTGACTCCAGCAACGTAAATCTTAAGGACAATGAATCAGCTCTGCATCCTGTTGGTTTATGGGTTGCATTTCCTCCTTCATCAGAGTGACCATGCTAAGTAGGTTTGCCTCCTTTCATGGTACACCCATTCCCTCCCTTCTCTTTCTACCTCCTCACATGTTCTTTTGTCCTCCATTTTCTCCAGGCCAAGACCCAGCAGCATAAACAAAGAGAAGAACTCTGAACTTGCAGGTAGGTACAGGGCATGTCTGTCCTAAAATGACCATTGTAGTCTTGACTCAGAGGTGACATTTGGAAATCTTGGTTAAAACCAATTATTTTCAAAATTTCTTTAAATTCATTTCAATTCTTTTGTGGGCTCAGTGGACTCTCCCAGAGCCCTGTCAGTGGGAGTGTTCTCTGGTGGTGTAGTGAAAATTCCACCAGTGTGAAGTGTTGAGTGGTACCTGTTGGCCCCTGAAATGCTGAGCTGGAAGAGGATACCTTCCTCTCCATCCTGCACATGTCTTTTATCTCCTGCAGCCTTTCTAGTGTCACAATTAGGGTAAAGAAAGCATTTATCATGAAATAAGAGATGTTCCCACTCCTTCCTCCTGCTTTTGAAGAAGAAAACCTTTCCTTGGGGCAGTTTCTGAGCCGAACCCTTTGAGATCTGAAGAGGATTCATGGACATTGCCTGGTTTTGCACTGGCAGAAATCTGGAAATTTCCTATGATAGAAAGTCCTGTTGAATTTTCCAATGAAGGAGAAAGAGCCTTCCAAATGGATGCAGCCTAGGCAGGGTGTGAGTTTGTCATGCTGTGACAGCACAAGCCCACAGCCACCCATGGCAGGTTCACAGTGACAAATCTCTTGCCCAGCTCTCTCTGCCTGTGTCAGTGTTGCAGGCTGAGGCTGGGGCAGAAGATGCCTTCTGCCTTGTCCCTGTCCCTGCCTTGCCTGATCCCTGACAAGTGGAATTGTGCCAGACAAAATGCAGTCCCTGGTGCATCTGGGTCAGGCAATGCTTTCAAGTTGAAAGCCCCAATGACACTGTTGTTGTTCCTGTGTCATCTCTGGGTGTGTAATGATAGGAGAGATGAGACTTGGAGAAATAATTCTGCTGATGCAGAAAAAGGGATCAGATCCCCTGGTTCCTTTGGGGATCAGGGTTAGTTCTGCCAAATCCTGGCTGTGGCCCCTTTGGAATGACTCCTTACTTGCTGATATGCAGCTGGAATGCTTAATGCTCACTAAGTAAGGTGACATTTTTGCTGGATCAATTCTGGACTAGAAATGACCTATCTCATTAAATCTTACCTGTCTCACTTTTATTACTGACCACAGCAGTGGTCAGGGTGAAGGAATCCAGGTTTAAGACACTCATCCTCCTTGGCTGCCATATGATTTTATTCTCTGTGTAGCCATGTAAAGAACTAGTTCTCTTAATTCTAACTGCTCTGTTGGAGAGTATTTCAAAATGACCTACCCTCTGCTATTTCCATTAGGAATATTTTGAGTTGACAGTATTAGCCAAGATCAGAAATGTTTTGAGGCAGGTCATGTTTATGTTGTGTTTGAGTGTCTCTGCTGAAAAGACAGCAGGGGATAATAAACCCCTGGAACAAGTAAGTAGAGCAAAAATGGAACTTTGGGATGAACACTTTGTTCCCTACAAAGCCAGGCTCACAGAATACTGGGCACATCTAATGGAGAAAGCAAAGCTTCTTTTGCATCTAAAACGTGGTGCCATTGTTTGTGTCCCAGCACTTCTTTTGTTGTAAAGAGTAATATAAAATCCCAGAAATGCAAAACCTGACCTGGAATTCAGTGGGACCTACAGAAACAAAGGCCTTGAAAATTACTTTTGAAAACAATTACTTCCTTGCCAGTGTCAGATTCTAGAGAGCACAGTGAATTTCCAACTGTTTGGAAGGAAAGGGGTCCTGTAGTAGTGGGGAGGCAATGGGCACCACATGAACTAGTAGAGCCCTTCTCTCTTGGCTTGCCAGCTCCATATTGTTCAGAGAAATTAAACTGATGCTCATTTCATGAAAAATAAAAAAAACAAGCAATCTTTTCAGTAGCTAAAATATGCTTTGAATTCCTCACCCATTAGATGGGTTGATTGTAAAGGCATGAATTCAATTAACTCACTTCTTCTCTTGTACCTGAATGTCAGCTTCTTCTGAGCCTACAGCAAACACCCAGAGGAAGAAGGGAAAGAGCTCTTGGTGCAAGATAGGAGCTGGGATGGCTCTGTTCCCAAGGGAACTGGCTGACCTGTTGGGCTTGGAGCCTCCTGTGCCGCAGCCCGGCCTTGGGAATGGAGGTTGGGGCTCCGGGGCGGCTCAGGGGCCTGGGCCCAGGAGCCCCGGCAGAGGCCGCGGAGCCGCGCAGGCCCCAGGGGCACTGCCAGGGAGGACAAGGACAGAGGGGAGGGGGGAGCTGGGCTGCTTGCTGGCAGCAGGAAGGGTCCTGTGGCAGCGCAGAGAGGCTGTGCACATTGCCAGGGAACAGCTGTGCCCTGCATGTGCCCCTGCAAGGAGCTGTGCTGCTGCCAGTGCCCCTGGAGCTGCAGGGCTGCTGAGCTGTGGGGCAGGCAGAGGAGCAGGAGGGTGCAGGTGCAGCTGAGCCATTCCTGGAGAGCACAGGGCTCTGGGCTCCCTGCTGTCCCAGGGCAGCCCAGAGGCCAGGCTGTGCCTGTGCTAGCTCTGGGCAAGTGGCTCAGGGTTTTGCCCTGGCCTGCCTCAAGTGTCTGCCAGCAGGAGCATGTTTCCCTGTGCAGCTGTTTAGAAGTTTGCAGGAAATGTGTCCCATGAAATATGGAGCTTCAGATGCTTTAGATTGTGTCGTCACCTCTGTTATATTTTGTGTGTCCATTTTGCTGGCCTGACTGACAGCAGTGGTCCCAAGGAGGTTACCTTGGGATCTGTAGTTTCCCTGCCAATATCCCAAAGGCTTTTACCTTCCAAGGCCCTCCTTTGAAAGAGCCACTAGTTAAGTCTCCTTTTTTTTATTATGCTGACCATTCTGCAGGGGCAAAAAGTCCTGATTTAAGACATGGCTTTTTTTCTACTGCGTTGCCACTTAATTTATCCTCTGTGAAGCTGTTGTATAGAATTGCAACTAGAAAATTATGATGGTGTTCACAGGGGTCTCAGGTTGAGGGAAGAGATGAGGATTTGACTCCATTGTTCAGAAGGCTTGATTTATTATTTTATGATATATATTACATTAAAACTATACTAAAAGAATAGAAGAAAAACTATACTAAAAGAATAGAAGAAAGGATTTCCTCAGAAGGATTTCCTCTGTGTCCGAGCCAGCTGACTGTGATTGGCCATTAATTAGAAACAACAACATGGGCCAATCACAGATCCACCTGTTGCATTCCACAGCAGCAGATAACCATTGTTTACATTTTGTTCCTGAGGCCTCTCAGCTTCTCAGGAGGAAAAATCCCAAGGAAAGGCTTTTTCATAAAAGATGTCTGTGACAGAAAATCAGCCTTTAGTCAGGCTGGCCCAAAAGTGGCCCAAGCTCATACAGTTTAGAATGAAAATCCTTGGGGAAAATGAAATATCTAGTGTCAAGAACACAGTTCACATTTGGGTAACACTCCTGCAATGCTCAGATTTTCTTTGAATGTCCTCTAAAATATTCCAACAAAAAGAAGACAATGTTGATCTAAATGCATCCAGGTATTAGAACCTGGGGCTTCTTTCAGGAACCAGAAAGATGATGCTTACTAAAATCAGTGTGAAAAAGGGCAGAAAAGAATCTCTGTCAAGAGCAATCTCTGTCTCTGCCCTTCTCTATCAGACACAGAGGCTCTCCAGCCTGCAGGGGCTGAGGCCTTCATCATGCAGCAGGTTTCAGTCTGCTGGCCAACAGAGCCATGTCATGTCTGCTGCCAGTAGCCCTTCCCTTGGGAGAGGGTCCAGGCATTGTACCTTGCTGCTCTCAGTCACAATCTCTGTGTCTTGAGAGCTCTGCACTCTGGAACCTGTCTTGCCTGTTGCCCAGCATTGCATTTTTGGGGGCTTGAAGTCTGCCAGAGATTGACACAAAGCTTTGCTTCCATTCCCAGGCCTCCCACTGAGCCAGGCCAAGGAGACAGATCATCCCACCAGTCCTGGTCTAACGAGGGACAGAGAGCTGAGGAATGGCTTTGGAAAGGTAAGGGATAAGGACAGGGATGAGCAGACTTCCTTTCCAGTGGCTGTTTGGTGCTTGGCCCAAAATGTCACTGAAAATCATCATCTGCCACACTTCGGGGATGGGGATTCCCTTGGGAATATATTGGACAGCTACAGAACCATTGCTTGGCTATTTCCAGTGGTGCCAAGGTCCCTGGTTTGGAGATGGTGCTGAGGTCATGCCTGAAGCATTCTTTATGTGCAAAGGCTGTTTTAGAGAAGTTCTGAATGACAGAGCAAGCTACACATCAGTGCACGTGGGCAAAGTGCACCCTCGAAAGCAGAGAAGCAAAGATTCTAATGTTGGGTGTAAGCAAGGCTGCAAAAGAAAATGGGAGAGGTTGATTTTTCCTGGTTACCTTTGTGGCTGTATCTCACAGCCCTCTCATTCTCAAGTTTTCTGCTCATTATCATCAGTGTTTCTGCAACTTGTTTTCACATGAATTCTCCTTTTGGTCTCCTGGTCTGAGAGACCAAGTCCTTCAGAGCCCTTCAGAACTGAGTCCTTCAGAAGCCAGGAAGTGAGAAACAGCTGCAATTCCTGGCCATGAGTGTTAAGCAACAGCTCATTAGCCCTCCTTGCTGGGTATTGCACATGGTTTTTATTCTCCTGCCATGGCCTGTAGGAACTGAACTGCCTGCTCACTGGCCATGTCAGCTCTTCCTCTGTCTTGGAGCACTCCTATGACTTTGATGCTTCAAGCAGGGCTTCCTGACATAGGTTGCATTTGCAGTAGTGGAAGGTTGTGGCACTGAAGTGTTCCCCCTCACTGTGTGTAATTGCCAAGGTGAGGACAGGAGACATTCCTCTGAAACTATTGGAATGTGGCTGGAGCTGCATTGAAGCCTATGGCACTCTGTGGACTCTGTGCTCCTGATGAGATGTTGTGTGTGGTTTGTGTGTCTCTGCTTGCAGCCTATGATGTATTTCCATTGCACCCAGATCCGTGCTGCTTTGTGCATGTTGGCTCAAAAGAACTTGGAGCAGAAGGACGCAGAGCTTTTCAAGAGAGAGATGAAGAATAGGAGACAAAGGAAAACATCCTTGCAGCCTATTCCTGAGACAGTCGAGCCTGGGGATGCAGCTGAAGCAAGTAAGTGGTGGCTACACTTGTGGTGGTCCTTTTTGACCCTTTGCACAGTGTTGCAATCAGACTGGGGAGCTGTTCTGCTTGCATCTGAGTGGAAGCTTGCTTGGGATTGAATTCTGTTTCTCAAAGGAAAATACAGAGGCATGAAGTGTCTTGCCCATGACCTCACTGAGTCAGTAACAGAATATCAGCTTCCTCCCTTGACCTCTAAAGTCTTTTAGAGTAGAAAACTCTGTCTTGCAAAGTACACTGGGGCTTAGACTCTCTCCTGGAGAGCAGCCTCCAGGGAAGGGGAGTCCAAAAGAATGCTTTTCAACCGGGGTGCAGCCTGGAAGAAACAAAATGCCGCTCCTTGTAATGAAGACACCAGAGATCCTTCTCCTGCCACTGCCTGCTGAGGAGCTGGTGCTGTAGAGCTGTGCTGAAGCCCCAGCCAGGGCTTCTGCTGTAGCCCCAGGAGGCAGCAGCGTTCCCGACTGAATCCCGGCTGAGGGGCTCTGCCTGCAGGGCTGTGAGCGCTGCCCGAGGGCGGCAGCGGGGCCCTGAGGAGGCAGCACTCAGCCCGAGGCCAGCACCCAAGGTTATCTGCACTTTCCTTTGGCAACTGCCCCTGCCAGCCTCTGCAACAGGAGAACAAAGGCAAAGCCATGCTGGGTTTCATTGTTTCTTAGGGAAAGCATCACTGCAGTTTGGCTTTAAGCTAGAATAGGGTAGATTTAGATTAGACATAAGGGAGAATTTTTTTTATAATGAAGGGAATGAAAAGCTGGAAGGGTTTTCCCAGAGAAGCTGTTGTTGGTCCATCCTTGAAGGTGTTCAAGGCCATCTTACATGGGGCTCTGAGGAACCTGATCAGGATGAAGATGTCCCTGCTCACAGGAGTTGGACTAGATAGTGCTTAAAGGTGCCTTCCAACCCAAAATCTTCTAGGACTCTGTGCTCATTGTCCCATGTTAGTGTTATACTTGGTATAAAGTGGTATTTCATTGTTATACTTGAAGTTCTTTGGGATAACAAAGAGATGTTACGCAGCTCCAGCAAGTTTTCTGGCCCTTTCCATCATCGCCCTGTCCAGCATTCTCCCCTTACAAGCTCCTCTTTGGTCCCTGCAGCCTTTAGCCTACCACCTGTTGATGGCACAGCTTCTAGAGTGCAGAGAACACACCCTGGTGGTGCCTTGAAGAAGGAGGTCGTGAGGAAGCAGGACAACGTTCCCTTACTGCCCAATACACCCATCATCCATGGGGATGGCAGCTTCCCACACAGCTCCTCAGGTAAGCCTGCTCCATGGCAGCTTTTTCCACACGAGTTTGTCCTTGCACAAGGAGCACAAACTGCCTCCTGCCTCAGCCAGCACTGCTGGGATCTTGGCTCCATAGTCTGTCCTGAGAGTGAACAGCAAATCTACTTTTGAGTGACTCCAGCTTGGAAGTACTGGAGCAGTTGGTTCTTAGAGATCCATTGGAAAGTTGAGCTGAATAAAGTAGTGGTAAAGGCCTCAGCTCTGGCTTTTGCCCATCCTGATCGTCCAAACTACAGCACTGGTGCCAGGAGGCAGCTGGGACTGCAGGGATGAGCTGCAGGGCAGTCTGCCAGGCTGTGCTCACTGTGCTCCTATGAGAACCACCAGGATCAGTTGTTCACTCACCATCTGGGCACCTGTGGCACTTGGGAGCTGGCGCTGCGGGGGCAATTGTCAGCTTCAGCCTGGAGCTGGGCCCAGCTGGGGGAGGCTGGGAGCAAGCAAGGAGCCCCAGGAGCCAGACAGCAGGGAAGCCTCTGAGCCAGCGCCAGTTTGTAGCACACGGAGCCCTGGCTGGGAGATGGGGCTGAGGCCGCTCCATGGCGGGGCCTTGCCCGGGGCTGCAGCGCCCATGGCCGACCCTCTCCTCACAGTGACCTCGCAGACAGCCCCTGGTGCCAAGCGCCGAGAGGAGCTGCTCCGTGGGCGTGAGCAGAAGGACAGAGCCTCTTCAGACCCACAGCAGTCCTTGCAGGAGGCGCTCTCCATGCTGGGCAGCGATGACTGGTAAGAAAGGCCCCGTTCCCTCTGTGTCCCTCTCAGCGTTAAGGTCAGTCAGAAGCGTGTCTTGCTCGTGCCTCGGAGCCCCGAGAGCCCAGAGGGCCAAAGGGCACTGGTGAAACCCCTGCAGAGCAGGGAGAGGATGAAGATTGGGGAGCAGCCTTTTCTTAGCCTTGCTCTGCAGCAGTGCTGCAGCTGCAGCAGGTCCATGCTGTTTCCTCGCTTTGCCTGCTGCTCCATGGAGCTGCAAAGGAAACCTTGAGGGAAGAGAGAAAGCTCTGGAAGGAGATGATTTGCTGGCTGAAGGCAGAAGCAGGATGGCAGAAGTTTTGAGTGTAGAGATTTGGGTGCCTTGGGCCACTGGCCCAGTGGGACTGAGTAAGATTCCTCTCTGCTCCCACTGCTGACAGCAATGGCAGGTGACAGGGTCTCCCTGTGACCTCCTGCATGGGAGTCCCAGAAGCAGCTCCAGGGAGTTCCTTTTTCTGAGAAATGGACTGAGTTGTGCTTTCAAGTCCCTCAGCCTGCCATTACTCCTGAAGGGCTCATGGCAGAAGAGAAGGAAAAAGAAAGAAAACCCTCTAGGAATCTTGCACTTTTGGAATTCAACTTTTTACCTCTCACTGCTTCATATGGACCTGAGATGTTTTGCCAATACTCCCAATGTGTCCCAAAATTATACACAGGCAGAAGGAGGTCCAGAGGTGATAACCCTACAAATTTTAGCTGATACTGGTTTTCTTTTTGATGTCTTTTTTTATCACTCCCTGGTGGATGCTTCATTCACACAGGGGTAAGGACTCCATTCACACCAGGATAAGCATGAAAAATCTGCCATGATGCATCTCCTTGTGGAATCACCTTTGTTTTGCCCTTTCACTTCCGCTTTCTCTTCCCCATTTCTCTTTGGTGCCCTGTGAGGTGCAGAGAGCTTCTGCAGGTGTGGGGGGTCTGGATGACACTCAGGGGTGCCCGTGGGATCGGTCACCAGCCCTGGGCTGCAGCCCTGATGCCTCACAGACCTTCCTGTAGCTGAGGGCTTGCACAAAGCAAGTGCTCAGAGACAGAGTTGTTTGCACCTTTTAAATAACTTGTTGCTGTTGTGGGGGTTGTTTTAGGTAGGGGGTTTTGGGAAAATCCAGAGTTTGCCCGGGGGTGGAATCTCCTGGGTCATCCTGCTGCTTTTTTGGGGAATGTGTGAGGTGGAGTGGAGGGGGTGACAGAGAGGCTGAGATTGTAGAGTGGAAACTCAGCTCCAGAGTGGCAGTGCAGACTCTCCCTGCTGAATGCCTGCTGGGGCTGACAAAGAAGGAAAATGCCCCAATAACAGCCCGGTGGCACTGTGCCTCAGGGACAGGTACAGGGAGGTGACAAGAAACAGCAGCATGGCCCGGTCTCACAGCTTCTAGGAAGCAGTGACAGAGGGGCCTCATGTGCCAGAGATTTCAGAAAGGCTGTCTTCTTAAATGGCCACTCTGAAACCCCTCTCTTTGCCTCTTGGGTTTGTGAATGCTTTTGACAGCCACAGCATCCTGGGGCAACGCGTTCCAGGATTTCAATAAGCACTCCTTGAAAAGCACCTCCCATTGTTCAACTGAGCTGCCAGCCTGGTCATTTCAGAGGGTGCTGCCTTGGTGGAGAGAAAAATCAATCTTCTGCCTTTCAGGGAGCTGAAGGAGAAGGGACTCTTCACCATCAAACACCTGGCTGGGTCCCATTCAGAGGTCCTGCTTTGTAGACTTCGTGACATTTGCTTGGCAGTTACCAGAGAGGTGAGAACATTGTTCTGAATTGTCCTCCATACTTCATACACGGTGTGTAGAGTAGGTATGTGCTTGCTCATCTCCATGTGTGCTCAAGGTCTGCCTTCATTTCTGGTTTTAGACCTGATATTTCTAATGTCTGTCAGCTATCTGTAGGATCCGTGGGTACATGCAGCTGTATCTACTGGCAGGTCAGGTATCTGACACTCATCTTTGAGTGTGGTGCCTTTATAATGCAATGTGCAAAGGCAGAAACTGAGACACTAATAACATTATTTTCCAGAGTCCCAATCTCTGCCCAAACTGTAATTCAACACTGCAAATTATTCTGTAGACCAGAGCCTGTGTTTTCTGTTTCCTGGCTGAGTGCTTCAGCTGCTGGTGTTGCTTTTTTGAACAGGAGCACCTGACTCTTTAATCTTTATGACTTGTGCCTTTATGATCTGAAAGCAGCTCTTGCTTTAATTTTCTAGTAAAAGGGCCTAAAATCAAAGCTGTGGACATTTTAGAAGGGTTAAGTAGAACACTTTGGTCAAATTTTTTTTAGGCCTGCAGTAAGCAGGTCTGAGGCCAGAAATTGGTGCCAGAGTAAGTGCCTTTCTGTGCTTGTGCTCTCCTGCTCTTCTTGTACTTGTATGTTCCTCTGGACACAGTGGGATGTGTTGTCATTTCCTGGGACTTCTGTTGAAGGTAACTGGTTTTCTTTTCAAGGTGATTCTTATACTTCCCCTCATGACTTCCCCAGGTGACCAACCTCCGTTCCAAGGTGTCCTACTCTGCCATTGTCACTCTGGGAGAGCTCTTTGTGACCTTGAAGAAGGACATGGACTCTGAGGTGGATGAGGTTGCTCGGGTCCTTCTCCAGATGGTGTCCAACTCACCAGAATTTGTTCAGAAAGCAGCCAGTCAGACCCTGGGGATCATGGTGGAGAATGTGACTCCTGCACGAGCAATGGCTGCTCTCATGGACATGGGAGTCAAGTAGGTTCTTCTTCTTTTAGTGATGTTCTTCACCTTTGTGTGTGTGGGAGGGAGAAGGGATGAGACAGAGAATGGGAATGGTGGGAGGGAAGGGTCCTGTATCCTGCATCTTCTGTGGACTCAGTGACTTGATTCTCTGACCACCCTCACTTCTTTCCTCTTGTCACCTATTTCTGCCCTCCTGCAGCCTATTATTAGTTCTCAGAATCACAGAACTGTAGAATATGGGGAGTCGGAAGGGGCCCATCAGGACCATCAAGTCCAGCTCCTGGCCTTGCACAGAACAGCCCAAGGGTCACACCAAGTGCCTGAGATTGTTGTCCAAATGCTTCTTCAACCCTGTCACCACTGTGACCACTGCCCTAGGGAGCCTGTTCCAGTGCCCAGCCACCCTCTGGGTGAAAAACCCTTTTTCCTGATATCCAAACTAAAGCTCCTCTGACTCAGCTTCCTGCTGCTTCCTGGAGTTCTCCCAGTCCGTCAGATTTTCCTAGATATGGTGACTGGTGGGGAAGGGAAAGTGCCTGCAAGGGCCAAGGATAGAGCCTTGTGCTTTTGTGGGAAGAGGGACAATTGCAATTGCAGCTGTGAGCAGTGTTTGGTATTTCACAGCACTAACCACAGAGGCCCTGGGGAAAACCACCTATCCTCATGATGCCATTAACTTGAGAAATGAGGAGGGTCCTTGCTGGGGCATGGAGCACATGGGGGACAATCTGCTGGGTGTGGCACAGCCTGCACAGCAGGGGCAGCTCCTGCCAAAGGAGTCTTGTATGACTGTCCTGGCCTTAGAGCTCTACTTTCCATTCAAACTGATGTTTCGTGTTAGCCTTGAGATGATGAATCACTCTAAAGGCACCTTCACAGGCCGAGTGCCATGGGACAGTTGAAGCAAATGCTGCCTTAAATGTTGGTGATAGTTCCCAAGAGACACTCTCTAGAACAGGACAACCTGGCTAAACTGCCTGCCACCCTTTCCCCAGGTTTGGAATAGGGAAAAACATTCAGATGGATCCATTGCCAAGCCTCACAGAAGAAACAGGCTGCATTGCTGGATATTCTGCAACTTCATGGCCCACAATGTGTTTTCCCTGCATTTGTTGTTTTCCAAAGGTCTGCAGATTTGGGGATAAATGGGTGGAAAGAGCCTCAATCCTGCTGCAGCTCTGTGTACTGGGTGCCCTCTGATGGGTCAGCATCAATTGCCCTTAATTTCTAAATTATTCATATGTCATCTATTTCTTTAATCTTTCTCAGAATAAATACTGAGAAAGAAATTGAGTATCAGACAGTGCAGGGAGGCTGAATTCCTCCCTCTTCCGTGCAGGCAGGCCTTGTGTACCATGCTAACTTTGTGTTTACCTGAGGACAGAACCTTCTGCAGGTGTCTGAAGGTGCAGGGAGAGCCCAGGCTCCTTCCCCCAGCAAGGGCAGGGAGCAGGCTCTGGCCAAGGCCTGTGCTGCTGCTGCTCCTGGTCCCTGTGGCCCAGGGTTTGCTCTCTCCTCCCCAGCAGCCGCCACGCCCCGGTGCGGAAGCGTGCGGCCGAACTCCTCCTGTCCCTGATGCAGAGAATTGGAGCCACCAAGCTCGCAGGCACAGCCAGGGCTGAGAGGCTGGCACACGTGGCAGGGAAGCTTGCTCAGGACTGTCACAAGGACACAAGGTAATGATCTTCATTTCACCTCCTAAAACAGCAAAACTGTTTTGTGTCTGGCTATAAAGGTGAAACCACAAAAGAGTGGAAACTAAAGGGAATATGAAGTTACCTCATGGTGTGAATAATGGAATATGCTGAGTTGGAAGGGACCCATCAGGGTCATGGAGTCCAGCTCCTGGCCATGTGCAGTGACCCCAAGAGTCACTCCATGTGCTTGAGAGCATTGTCCAAACACTTCTTGAGCTCTGTCAGCCTTGGCACTGTGACCACTGCTCTGGGTTGCCTGGGCAAATGGCTGTACTGGGAAACCTGAGGTTGGCCAGCAAAAAGGAGCATTGCCAACTTTTTCCTGTGGCTTGAAGGATTCTTTACTGAGATCAAAAGAGCTCAGATCAGCCAGTCCAACAGTTTTGTTTGGCCTTAGGTGCACAACACAAAGCCAAAGTGTTGGCTAATGTTCATCACTGAAGGATCCCAAACATCCATTTCTCATTAACTTCAGACTTTCCTAGAAATATTTCAGAGGTCTTCAGCCAATATATTCAGTCTTTCTAAACCTGTTCTGCAGATTTCTAGAATGCTGTTATCTGTGGCTTAGTGAACTCCACATTTCTTCTTGAAGAAAACTGTGGCAAAATCAACCCAAACCACCAAAATCCCCTTCCTTTGATGATGAAATTCCCATTAATAGCTGCCAAGAACACCAGAGCAACTAGCTGCCCCTCTGCAAACACATAGTATAGAATAATCAATAGGATGCATGAGGTGTTTTGTTCTGGCTTCCCTGCCAGTTAAAGAAAGGCAAAATATTGTGCAATGGCAGCAAGACACTGCTAATAGGCTCTGACAACAAAGCAGATGTGTTTTGCTTGTTCCCTGAGATCCTTTGATGCCACAGAAGCACACCCACAGTTTCAGAGTGAAATGGTATTTTTCTGTTGCCCCACATTCTCCTCTTGCCTCTTGTGTTCAGCTGACAGCACTGTGCAGTGTCAAGTGAGGTAAATCTCCCTCTTTGCTGAGTAGGTAATGCCTTCTCATGCAGGGATTGCACCTGATGAGTTTAAGGTATCAGCCTTTTCTGTTAACACTCTTCCTGTGTTTGTTCACTTTTCTTTTGTTTCCTTTCTTCCTTCATGCCTTCCTGCCTTCCTTTTTGCCTCCTTCCTTCCTTTCTTCTGTCCTTCCTTCCTTCCTTAGGCATTATGGACAGGAGATGGTGAAGATGTTGCTCAGTCATCAACAATTTAAAAAGCTTTTGGAACAATCTCTTTCCACCCGTGACCTGGAAGATATTCTGACAAGAATTAAGAAGAAAGTAAGTGCTTGGCAGGAGAAATGTCTCCTTTGTGCAAGTATTGCTACTGCTAATATGAGATCAAACATACCCAATCTGTCTTTAGCTCATTCCTTTTCTGCTGAATCATTTTGCTCCTGGGAATGAGCTGTTAATCCTCAGCCTGTTCATCTGCAGATCACAAAGGAATTGATATTATTAGGGAAAAAGTGGGGTTTTGAATATTTTCAATATTGGTCACAAAGAGGAAAGGGAAAGAGGAGAAAATGGGTTTACATTTAAGCGTAAGCCCCCACCATGCTCTCCCTACTCTGCCCCTGTAAAGGAATTAAGTGAGAATTGTGCTTCTGAACATAACAGAGTCTTTGCAAAGGACACTGGAAGTAGTAGCACCAAGAAAATTTGCAAATATACAAAAGATGTCCAAGTCAATCCTAGTTACTACAATTACTGTCTGTCTTTTGGGAATACTGCCCTGCTGTCAAGCCCTGTGCAGCTGGAAGATGCTTGGTGAATTCAGCAGCATCCAGTAGAAAATCCTTTGTTTGTTTGAGGGGGGGGAATTTTATTTTTCTATCGACATTATAGAAGGGAGCCTGCCTTTGTGCAGGCACAGGGAGAGTGACTGTTGAACCAAATTGACTTCCAACACAATGGGCCAACCTCCAAAGAGTCCAGTTTGTTCTGCTGCTTCCTTCACGAACACTCGTTGCCTGCCAGTTTGCATTATTCCCATTTATGCTCAAGACTTAAGGAATTTAGGATTTTATATTGCTGCTCAGTGTGGTAGCACCCATAACCAGCCTTGGGCTACTGAAAACAAAGAGTTGGCATCACTGAATCTCTGGTCTGTTTCCATCTGTAAGTTAGGAAATGTTTCCCTAAGCCTTGGTAGCAGTGATCCTGGTTCTAATTTGTGTTTTCAACAGGGAATTTCCAATTTTATACTCCAAAGATTGATGGGGTTTCTCTATGTCTTTGTAGGGGATGGCAAACCAGAAGAAGGGTGAAGGCCCATCTGTCAAGGAGCCGGTGAAGGAGAGGAACAGTGGCTCAAAGAAGCCCCAGGCCACGTTGTCTTCTAGCAAATGGTACTGAGCACTTTTGTTAGATGAGACAAAGCACATGACAAGCTTTACATGTCTCTTCCTCAGGAAAAACTTTCTGGCAGAGATGACCAATGCCAGAGATTGTTTCCTTTCCCTACAAATGCTCTAGGATAAAAAAATGTCTACTTCTGCATTGTGCTGAACACAACTTCTCTGGAGGGGTTTCCACAAAAATGGAGAGACAAAAAGACACCCATTGGTTGCAGCTCAGACGATGCAGTGCAGTGGCAAGGGCAGTGTTGTGGAGGCTGGGAGAGGGCCAAGTTTCTGCTGCCTGACTTGGGACAAGTAAATTCAAACAGGGCTTTGTTTTCATCTGAGTGGAGTCTTTCAAATGGGTGTTTTGGTGAGAAATCTCAGTCTGGAAGCAAGATGCCATTCCACAAAGATGCAGTTCTCATCCATGTGGTTTGGTCTGGCTGAATCATGGTTTTCTTACACTCAAACAGTATCAAGTTTGAGTAGTAAGGAGCAAGGCAATTCCTGAACAACTTCAGTCAACAGGTGTCTCAATGTGGACTTTTTGTCTTGATATTCCTGTCCTTCATGTAATTTGCTTGATGGACAGCATGTTTGGTTTATTTCCCCCTGTGCTGCAATCAGCATTTAAGACAGGAATTGCTCCTTGCTGTCTCTTCATGGCAGTTGCAGAGCTGCTTGTACCTCTTCTCCTCTGATAACAGAATTTAGCTCTGTCTTGCTCAGCAGTGGCAGGAAAGTGACCACATGCCTCAGTAGCACAGCTAGCATCTTCCCGTGCTCATGGAAGAGACAGGTTGATCAGGAGAATTGTTCCCAGTGGGTTTGTTAACCTGTGCATCTAGGCTCTAGGGAAGCAAATGAAATGTGAGTATAGTTCTGGGATGTCTGGCTTCCGTTTTTATCTCTCTTACTGATTTTCTGAATCCTTCAAATATAGCCCTGTTTATTGGTTCAGATGCATCTGAGCTACTTTTCCAGATTGTCATGCCTGGTGTAGAGACACTTCTCCAGAGTGATGAGTTTCCTTATTCTAAGACACACACGTCCCTTATGAGGAGGCATTTAGACTTGGAAGCAGTGTCTCTCTTTCTCCACAAAGCAATGTGACCTGTGTGCCCTGGCAGCCATCTGAAGATAGATCAGATGCATCTCATCCTTGGTTTTCCTCAGTGAGCTCTGGCAAGAATGTTACTTGCAGATTGTCTCCGGTAATCATTGTCATGAGGTCCACATTGTTCTTCAGACCCTCATGACTTTCCAGCTTGAAATCACATAATAGGAAAGCTGCTCAAGATGTTTTGCTCACAATTAACTGAAGGTATTGTCTGTGGCTGCAGCTCTCTCCATAGAGAGCAGCAGGCACAACTTTCCCAGGCATTGTCCTGGGGAAGGCTGTGAGAAGATCAGAGAAAAGAATCAGAAACAATTCTTATCTGCCCTTGCTGCGCCTGTTGTTGTGAACATGTGGAATGTGTTATAGAGATTTGTTTACTAAAGGGTAATTTCTTAATTGGCTACTGGTGATGGTGTTTTGGATTCAATTGACTAATCTGGTCTGTCTGTGTCTGACTGTCTGTAAGGGTGATGAGTTTCTGTATAGTATAGTATAGTATAGTATAGTATAGTATAGTATAGTATAGTATAGTATAGTATAGTATAGTATAGTATAGTATAGTATAGTATAGTATAGTATAGTATAGTGTAATAAAGTGATTGATCAGCCTCAGCTTTCTGGAATCATGGAGTCAATGCTAATTATTTCCTCGACAGGGATGCCATGCTACAATAATTATCACCACCAGGTCCTCATTTGGTTTTATTTTCCAGGGTGAAATCTCCCTCTGATGGACACCTCCTACACTGTGCAAAAGCCCAGGTCACGTCACCTCCAGCTGTGGAAGAAACGGAGCTGCTCCAGAAGCTTTACCATCTCCTGGAAGCCAAGGGGTTTCAGACAAGGATGGAAGGAGTGGAGCTCCTCCAAGACCTGTGCAAAACCAGCCCCCAGCTCATCTCCACCAACATTGTCCAAGTACGTAGGGTATCTTCACTGCTCCTTTCCTTTAGCTCCTTTCCTAAGCCTGTAGCAGCAAAGTTAATTCAGTGTGTCTTGGCACTCTGTCCTGGCTGTTTGGGACATGCTGGTCCCTCTTACCCAGACAAATGTAATTCAGGTCCAGTCTTCAGGAAGTGTTATTTCAGTCCAGCTGTATTTGCCTGGCAGGTGCCTATTGATGCTGTTTATCAGATGATGGCAGAATTTTCTGCTGGTGTAACTGCTGCTGTCTCCTACTCCCAGTTGGGTTAAGTGAAGGGAATCCAGCCCCTGAAAGCATGGCAATTGTTCTCTAGACCAAAAATGGGTTTGCATAGGGAAGAGAAGTATCAGGCTGGGTTGGTTTAAACCCAGTTGGTTTTTCAAAAACAACACTTCTATATACTCCATCTTGTCTTGCACAGGCACAACTCTGGCTACTCATTTCCATCCTTGTTCCTATTCCTCTTGGTAAAGACAGTGCTCACCCTTCTTGGGGGGGTCTTTTTTTCTCTTTGGAAAAGGATGGAAACAGCTAAGGACTCATCTCTGCCTTCTCCTCCCAGTAGCTGCTTTTTCCCTTTTTCCAGGAAAAGGTGCCTGACAATGTGGCTGTCAAGGGACTGAACGTGCTCTAATGAGAGCTGTACAGCACATTCCATTTCAGAAGTCCACATGTTACTTAGAGAAATAGTCTGGATCCTGGAAGAGTTGACCAGAGCCCTGCACTTCTCCAGACACAGGCTCTGAGACAAACAAAATAAAACTTAGATCTTCTCCAGCCATAGTTTTGGCAAAATCATAACTGCCCTCAGTACTTGAGGCAACTGTATAGAAAACCAGGCATTGTAAACATCTGCTTCCATTCAAAGCAAAGGTACTCTTTAGCATTAATAAATGGAATTGATTTAATGATTTAGAGATGGAGAGAAATACCATAGGGGCTACTCTGTCCCCAGCCCAATCTCTTAAAAACAGAAGAAAATCTTTCAACCATCATGAGGTTGCGCCACCATTCCAGCGAGTGGCCCACAGGAAAACAGTGAAATTGTGCAAGCGAGTGCTGACCTGACAGAAAGGATCACTTTCGTCTTTGACATTGCTGACTGCGACAGCCACTCTTCAAACAAGGACATTTGAATCCAGCTTTCATGTTGCTTGTTCTCTTCACAGATTTTTGATTATTTTGTCCTGAGGATATCTGACAGCCACAAGAAAGTGAAGCAGAGGGCGCTGGATGTGCTGGCTGAAATCACAGGAGTCCTGAAAGATGCCTTGAACCCAGTGATCATTGGTTTGGTGGAAGGAATAACAAAGAACCTGAACTCAAAGGATCCCAGGGTTCGTGGGGCAGCTGTGAAAGCACTGGAAGAATCCATTGCTCATTTGGGTAAGGCTGAGCCCTGGCAGGGACTCTCCTCAACTGCATCTCTGTCTCTCCTGCACAAGAGAGCGCTGAGTGCCTTGACAGCTGCTCTTGTCTGTGGAACACTCCAGCTGACACCCACCAGAAGCTGTGCAGCTGCAGTCCTTATGCACCATCCCCAACAGGCTGGAATGTGCAGCAGCATTTCCCAACAGTCCCAGGCTCCCTTGGCTCTGTGCCGCTTGTCTGAAGAGCAAGTCCTGGGCTACAGCTTTGCTACAGTTCAGAGGCAAAGGGGGTTTGGAGTGTGCTTGGGCCCTGTCTGACTTCCCAAATGACCAGCTTTGCTGTTGGCATGAAGGGACACTGGCCCATCAGAGCTTCTGCAGAGCAGCCACCTGGGAGGCTCTACATTAGAGGCATCAGCTGCCTATTTTCCACTTTTCTTCTTTGTCTTCCATGTTCAAAGGGGAACTTATGATTCACCAAGTTCATTTCATTAGAACAAACAGGTATAAACCCAGCTGTCAATGATGCCTTGTTCCACATGTTGCTTTGCATGGGGCAAGATGGCCACAGCAATTAACTACATAGGCAAGGGCTGCTCTAAATTCCTCTGCCACACAGATTTATGTCAGCTCTGAGAATGCTCACTGGGGAAATATGCCTGAAAAAAGGAGTGTTGAAGAGGCAGGTCTTCAAGAGGAGTTTCCACTTTCTCCTCCCCAGCTGCTCTGTAAACTCAGGAACTGCCTGACTCAGTGCCTTTCTGTGACCCAAGTATGGGCTTCTTCCTTTTTGCTCTGGGATGCAAAACCTTTTCACTGCTTCCATGTGACTGAACTCTTGAGGTCCCTGATGTGAAATGTTTTAACATAGCTCCTGCTACAGCAGACAAGTTTGGATTTACAAATGTGAAAGGAGAGCTTTTCTTTTGGAATTTTAAACCCTGCCAAGCAGGCTGGAAGGAAAGAAGAAAAGGATTCAAAAATCCACAGAAATGTACTTTATTTTATAAAATGGGGTTGGCCCTGCCCTTTCCCTCCTCACTGTCCTTTCTCCTATGACCTGAGAAAAGTGAGCAGAACCATGTGTTTCCCTTGTAGATCAAGTGTCACTGCTGAAAGAGTTCAGCTACCAATGGAATCACCTGAGTGGCCAAGCTCTGCTGGATGTCACCGAGTGTATCACAGGTATAGCCTCCCCTTCTGAGCCAAGAGCTCTGCCCAGGGAGTATTGACAGGGAATGCCTGTGAACAGACAGCAGAGCAGCTCCTCCTCATCAGGAGGTGCTGAGCTTGTCCCTGCTGCCCAATAGCCCAGGCAGGTGGATTTGGCAGGATTTCCCTGGCTGCTGCAGAGCTGGGCAGCATCTGAGATGGGGGCAGCGCTCGGCCTCGGGGCTGAGCTCTCACTGGGGCATCTCAGAACCACCTCCAGCAAAGGGAGGGGCTGAAAATATCCCAGCTGGTTCCTCTCTGGGAAGCTCAGGGACATCTGTGATCTTTGAGGGGAAATGGTGGCAGATGCTGTTTCAGGGCATCAGTTTGTTCTGTCCTCACAAAATTCTTGTTTTTCTGTTGGAAAGTTTTGAGGCTGAACCATGCAGAGCCTGGGGGTCACAGCTCAGGTCAAAACTCAACAGAGGCATCAGAGGCAGGGGTTTAGTGCAAGGCAGCCTCTGGGGCACAGGGACAGAAGCAGAGTGCTGAGGCTCCCTGCCTGTGCTGTCAAAGTGGCTTGGACTGAGCCTTTCAGGGTGTGCAAACAGTGTCTGCCTGTGCCAGCGCTGTCCAAAAGCTACAAATGCAGCTGATAATTGATTCCTCAGAGGAGCTTGCTATGTCAGCAAGAGCCAAGGAATGGAAAAAGGATAATCTCAATATTGTAGAGAGGAGAATTGATCACCTTGCTTTACCTGGGGCTAAATCCACTGCTAATTATGCCAACATCTTTAAATGCAAGGTTTAATACACTTTGTGTCTCCATTAGGAATCTCAAAAGGGCATGTTCAGTGACTGGGAATGTCAAAGGCCCTTTAAAGAGCATTTGAATAAAGTAGATCTCCAGCAATAGGGAATTTAGTTTAGCAGTTCTTTTGATCTCTTTTTCAAATAAAGGAATTAACCATAAATTAGGATTACTTTAGAAAGAGCAGATGTTGTCTCTGAGATCTAGTAGAAACAGACAGCTGTTCCTCACGTTCAGTAGTCACCGATGTCTTTAACTGCATTTAAACTCAAATTAATTCCCATTTTAAAATGGGTACCATAACCCTTTCCTGCTTAGCAAAATTGGTTTTGGGTACTTGCAGGAACTCTTTCAATGTTGATGACTGGTGGTGGATTAACAGCATCGAGAAAATGAAGTCTCTTCCACCACAGAATATTAAATGGCTGCTAGATAACATTTTGTCTGATCAGAAAATAAGAATGGTCTCCAGAGCCATTCAGGTTTTGGTCTCTCAGCCAAATCTGCCATGCAAGAAGCCTGTTGGTAGTAAATTTTTGTCTGTGTTTGATATAGTTCAGTTCAAAAAATGGGCAGAGAGCACATTTCAGAGACAATATGAGAAAACATTCGTGTTTTGGTTGCATTTCAGTCCCCTGTGTAGCATTTTTCTTTCTCTATGCCCCTATTTCAGTGGACATTAAAAGAAAAAATGCCATTAACATTGGGAGGGGAAAGTGGCAATAAAATGTGGAGATGCTCAAATGCCACAGCAATGGGATCTGGGTAATTCTCTAAGACACCCTGAGGTTTGAAACAGCTGTTTCTTGGAAGCCCCAAAAGCATTCTGCCAAAGACACCAGCTGGTCACTGATGTTTCCAATCCAGCTGTCAAGGAGCAGCCATCTCTGGTGGGCTGGAGTTTTGAGGTGTGTTCTAATCCTGCCCTTTGCTGTGTGCCACTGAGCACAGGGAAGAGCCAGATTAGACATTTGGAACTTGACATCAAAGTTACAAAAATGGAATCATCCCTTTATTAGAAATCTCTCCATTTCCTCTCTATGGTGCATTTCCAAATCTTCAGTGTGGATTTAGACAAGTTCTTAATGGAAATAAAAGGCAGTTGGACGTTTCATTCATTGTTTATGCAGAAAGAGATTGTGAAATAATTTAATAAATGTGCAAAGTCTGCCACAGGGACAAGGCTCTGGTTGGAGCAATTAGTCCTGAGGGGTTGGTGGTTCTGTTTCCAGGATGATCAGCTGCTTTGCCCGTTTCTGGATCAAGGGGCTCTGTGTGCCATTTTGCTGATCTTGGCCAGAGAAGCTTGCCAGAAGCAAAAGCAGAGGTAGATCCTTGTTTGCATTGAGGTTGTGGCTAAGGAGCTGTGTCTCTGTCCCGGCAGTGCTTGTGCAGTGGGTCCATGCCAGGAGCCCTGCAGTCGTCCAGCGCGACGCCCTGCCCGTGCTCTGGTCCTTCCTGGAGAACAAGGCGCTGCCCGTGCGGAGTGCCAATGTCCGCACCGTGGCCACCAAGCTCGCCTCTGCCCTCTACAAGGTGATGGGCACCCAGCTGAAGAAATGTGCTGCCAGCAAGCCTGCACACGTGCGGGAAAACCTCTCCAAAATGCTGGGCTGGTGAAGGCGAGATGTTCTCCAGAAGGCTGAGGAAGCGCTGAGTTGGACACCTCCAGATTTGCCTTTTTAGCTGTGCCAAAAAAGATGAAATCCAAAGGAAGGGTTTGCATCTGCCCCTGCTCTCTCCATTGCCCTTCCTGGTCATGGCATAGGGGGCCTGAAGCAGCTCCAGGTGGAGGACAAGGTGAAGGGAATCATGGCTCAGCCTCACACAGAGGTGAGGGGGGAGCTGGGCCAGTCTCTGTTGGGAGGAAGGGTCTTGTGGCAGCCCAGAGAGGCTGTGCACATTGCCAGGGAACAGCTGTGCCCTGCATGTGCCCCTGCAAGGAGCTGTGCTGCTGCCAGTGCCCCTGGAGCTGCAGGGCTGCTGAGCTGTGGGGCAGGCAGAGGAGCAGGAGGGTGCAGGTGCAGCTGAGCCATTCCTGGAGAGCACAGGGCTCTGGGCTCCCTGCTGTCCCAGGGCAGCCCAGAGGCCAGGCTGTGCCTGTGCTAGCTCTGGGCAAGTGGCTCAGGGTTTTGCCCTGGCCTGCCTCAAGTGTCTGCCAGCAGGAGCATGTTTCCCTGTGCAGCTGTTTAGAAGTTTGCAGGAAATGTGTCCCATGAAATATGGAGCTTCAGATGCTTTAGGTTTGCATGGTGGCCGCTGTTAAACTTTGTGTCTCCATTTTGCAGATCTGGCTGGTTACAGTCTTACCGAGAAGTTTTCTCCAGACACTTCCGATGTTCCCTCACCCACAAAGTCCTTGCCTCCCGTCCAGAAGAGCTCTCTTTCCTCCAAGCTCAGGAAGAAGCTGCTGCCTGCATGAAGAGTGTTTGAAGAATAGGATTGATGCATTAGGCTTCATAGTTACAGCTGTACATATGTTCTGATCTTTAGATGTAGTTTTGAATTAATGTGTTTTGATTGTATCTTTAGAATTTTTGATGTATTTTAAACTATATATAGTTTTGATGATGATGTATTTTTAACTATATATATTTTTGATGATGAAAAAAGTAAATAAACAAATAAAACTTAAATAACCCAAGAGGAGAATGTGAGACCAGGACCTGCTAGCCTAGAGATTATGGGAGTGCAGCTCAATGTGCCAATGTCTCACCACATCCTTTCCTCCTCGGGCCTCTCCTCTTCCTCTTTGGCCATGTTTTCTTTGTGTCATTTGTGCTGCTCTTTGTTACTTGGCATTACAACGGGGCCACCATTGACCTGTTTGGGGGACAATGGATCCAAAAGATCCTGTCTAGTCAAAGGTTTTCTACCTAGGTGTGTTCTGTGCTCACCAAAGGCCTGAGCAAAGAAACAAAGAGAAGTGTGCCCAAATGCCAAAGCTTTGCTCCTTTGCAACCTCCCACAGATCTGGCTCACAGGGAAAAGTCACCTGTATGTATATTTACCCGGGACAGCAGTCCAGCTGTGTTGTTTGCACCTTGTTTGCAGAAGGATGAATGCACTGGAAGGCCAATAACAAGTGACAAGGGTTCCTCCAATCTGTACTGCAGCCTGGGTGCCATTCAGCCCAGAGCTAGGGCATCATTTGTTCCCATGGACCAGTGCTTGCCAGTGTAATGAATTCCTGCACAGCTGGAAGAAGCAATTCTGGATTCAGCTCCAGCTCTTGGTGGGCTGCATGATCATTGACAATGCTGCCCTTCCAGAAATTATTCTGCAGTTTCCTTTCATAATCATTTGAAGTTTGAAACTTCACATTTCAATTTGCTTTGTCTTAGGGAAAAACACTTCTGGCCCCAGTGCAAACTGTACTCTTGGTTGCCAGCTTCTGATGTCACACAATGTCACCTGGCTGCATGTGTTTGCTTTGCTCTGGGTCTAGTCCTGGCCTAGTAAAGCCCAGGCAGGGTGGCACGTTGCAGGGAAAACGGGTCCATGAGCTTATGGGCTTGCCATCAGCAGCAGAGTGAATGTGCCCTTTGGGGATTTCTCTGGAGACAAAATTAGGGACCTACTCCATGCCACAATATTCTCTTAGATCTTTCTGAAATATCCTAGAAAACGCTGTGAAACTTCACATCTCCTTGCACACCCACTGTTTGAGGAGGGGCATTTTTGTCCCTCCTCAAAGCCATTGCTCTTGCACATCAGAAACATGACCATCCACCAACAGGAATGATGCATGGTCCTCCTGCTGCTGCTTCAGAGGACTGGGAAGTGCAGACCTGGGTATTACCAATATGAGCACTTAATTAGCATTTCACGCTCCTTCAAGCTGTCCAGATCTCAGGGCTTTTTGTTTCAAAGCAGCCACTGCACCATCTCTAGGGAAGAACAGGAAATGGGAAACAGTGACTGCCAGCCTTGCAGGGGTGTGAGGGAAAACCTGAAGTGTCTGCATCAAAAGATGAATGGGAAGAGTGTAATTGCCAAAGCCATCCTTCATTAGGATAGCAGGACCAGTTCTTTACTGCATGCTTGCATGAAAATCCTTTGGGATCTCCTTTGTGTATCTCATGCAGAAAAGGAGCTCTTAATAATACCACGCTACTTAAACCAGATTGGGATGTGGCTCTGTAGTGGTTCACAATGAAGCAGACTGCCTGCTTTGTCACTGCCAGCCCTGGTGAGCCTGTGAGGGACTGTAGTGTATCCCATGCCTGTTTTGCCTCCAAGCAAAGCTTGGTTTTCCTTATTAGTGTGGAGTAAATACAAGAATAATAAAATGGACAATTAAACTGGCCACTTTGGAGGATATGCTCATGCTTTCTCATGTCAGTCCTGTACCTCATGCTCCCAAGGCTTGTTACTCATCATGAAATATTTTAACAAAAAACCTCAGCTCTCATGTTACATCTGAATAAAATTGCATAAGATGATCAAGAATTCTGCTGTCAGGAGCAAGACAAGAGCCTTCCGACACTCACTTGCAGCTGTCCTGGATTTCTGCAGCCCTTTGTGAAAAGCTGCTGCAGACAGAGTGTTTGGAGTTGGTTTGGGCCTTTATGAGGGATCAGTGGAGCAGTGTGCAGGGCTCTCCTGGCAGAAAACTGTTTGTCCAAGCCCAGGGACATGGTGCCGGCAGAAGCGGAGCGGCCCCGCTCCCAGCCCGAGAGTCTGTGAGCTGAGCCACGCCGGGGAGAAAAGACAGCGAGGGGCTCCAGCCCAGCTGCTTCCCCTGCCCTGACCGTTCCAGGGAGCTCTGCCATGGGAGAAAACCAACGCCGCACGAGCCACCGAGCTTCCATCAGCTGCTGGAACTGCTCCGTGACAGCTCCTGTTCTTCCCGAGAGAGAACCCGGTGCCTTCTTGGAACACGTATCATGGGGGGATTCTGTTTGTTAATAAACTGTTGGGGTTTTTCCCACTTTCATCTATTAGTAATAATTTCCTATTGCTGGAAAGGGATTGTTGGAACATTA
Organism: Agelaius phoeniceus; assembly: GCF_051311805.1. Lineage (NCBI taxonomy): Eukaryota > Metazoa > Chordata > Aves > Passeriformes > Icteridae > Agelaius > Agelaius phoeniceus. The sequence goes on from NW_027509866.1 coordinate 1,630,967, forward strand.
TAGAGGAGATGACTTATTGCACAATATCCTGTTTTAAATTGTTTCAAACTGTGTGAGACAGATGGCTTCACATAGGAGCATGCCCAAGGCTGCTGAGGGGAAGGCACAGAGGAAGACAAACCCAGTATTTCTGAGGGAAACTCCTTGACACCAAACCAACCTGAGCTGTCAAACAGCAGACCTGATGTTTCAAGACACGGGCCAAAGGGGAAAGCTTTCAGTGTGTTTGGTGCAGGCTGGGTTATGCTCGAGGCAAAGGTGTGTCAGTGTGTTGGATAATACTCTTTTCTGGACCTAGAAATGGGACAACTGAGAGGTGTTTTAAAAACTTTTATTCCATTTTCAGTCTCATGAGAAGGGTGAGACAATACAGATCTTATAATTCACACCATCACAATCAGAAGCTGACTATTTCCTAATTATAATACCTTTTAAGTGTTTCTTGGTCTATCTGCTTTTTTCCACACCATGTTGTAGATGCCTTAAAGCCAATTATTTCAAACTACCCCTTGTGGGTCCCACTACAATGCATCTTTCATAGCTTTATTTTTCCAAAGTCTTATTTGCAAGGCCATCTTTTGAAATTTTTTTCTAGCTTCATTTCTCTCTCAATAATATCTGTCCTATTCCAGGGCATTTTTAAGTTAGCATTTCTTGTCTCAAGATTTATATACAGATTCATACTGTGTGGGCCTTCTATTAGGTTCTAAAAACTTTTTACATATCCTTTTTCCACATCAGTGCACTCGGCTCCTTCTCTGCTCATTGTGCCTGGCAAGCACAGGGGCCCAGAGCTCCTGCAGAAACCATCACAGCACTCAGTGGGAGCAAACTTGTGTCCAGTCCTCACCTGGAGCTGTGGTGCCCAGCATTCCACCACATTGGAATGAGGAACTGTTCCTGCTCTTTCAGAAGGAGCTAAGGAGATTTGGCCGTCAGATCAGCTCCTTCCCAGCTCTTGATTTGCTGCCCTGGGGGAGCTGCTGCTTGTGGCAGCACTTGTTTCACAGCTGACAGCCCTGCTCTGCTGGCCTGCAGCCATTGCAGGAGCCTTTGCTGGTGACATTGAACGTTTCAGATCTTCTTAAGGAAAGCTCAGGGCAGAACTTGTCAAAAGAGCATTGCCTGGGTGATGCTTTTAACATTGGATCTTTCCTCCACCAGTGTTCATGTCCAGGGGCCTGTGACCCCGAGTGAGTGCTGCCTCCTGAAATCCCGAACAGCACTGGGTGTCTCCCAGAGGCAACCTGCCACCACCTCCAACTCAGGCTGCCCTGGCAGTGCCAAGCGCCTCCTGCAAACTGACATCAGGAAACTGGAGTGGTGAGTTTTGATTCCCATGAAAAGGGTTGGCATTCGTGTCCAGGGGCCCGTGGCCCCAACTGTGCTGCCGCCTCCTGAAATTCCGAATGGCGCACAGCATCTCCCAGACCCAAGCTGCCAGCACCTCCAACTTGGGCTGCCCTGGCAGTGCCAAGCTCCTCCTGCAAACTGACATCAGGAAACTGGAGTGGTGAGTTTTGTTTCCAATGGAGAAAGGCCTGTGTTCAGCCCAGGGGCCTGTGGTGTAACAACTCCCCCGGGCCCTGGAGTCTCAGACCTCAGGCAGCCACCGGTGACCAACAGGGACAGGAAGGCAACAGGACCGGTCTGGGTTTAGCAAAACCCAGGATCCTTTATTGTGCCAGGGACCAAGACAAGAAACAAGGGGCGGAGGGTCATGGATTTTACATGACAGGGTAGGGGTGGTGTTTAGGGTTGGGGTCCAATAGCAGGAGGAGCAGGGGACTGCAAAGGAGTGGATCAAGGAAAAAACTAAGGAAAAAAAAAATCAATGGAAAAAACTAAGGCGGGGACATTGCAGTAGAATTTGAACTAATGGGAGTACAGGAAAAGAAGAACATTCTGGGGCCATTCCTTATTTGACAAAATGGAGTGGAGTGTTTCTTCCTGGGCTTCCGGGGTCACAGCCCACAGGATGGAGGGGTGGAATCTTCTTTAAATCACACCCCTCGCCTGATGCTCTCTGTCTGGGTAGAATCCCCACCTCCTGGGGCAGGGGAACCCCACACCTCCCCCTTTTTCTTTCTTTTAGAAACAGGGGAATAATTTAAGTTATAGCCCTTAAATTAGTTAATACTTATGGGGTAACTTACAGAGGGATTATGACAACTCATAAAGGGATTCCCAGGGACATAATAATGAACAGTAAAACACTATTAACATGACAATAACAATTATAAAACTGATAGTTTTAGCTAAACTTGAGACAATAAACAATCTTAATGAAAAGACTAAACATGAAGGGGGTACACACGAGAAGATTAAAAGGTATAGGTAAGAAAGTAAGTTTAATGTAATAATTAAACTAACACTTAACTAAAGCCTTTTCTTTCATTTCTTTGCTCTCAACTTAATACCCTTATTCTTAGTAAATTAGTCCTTCTCTTTTTTGCTCACTCACTTTCTCTTTTTCCTTTTTTCCTCTTTCCCCTTTTTCTCTTCCCTTTAAACATCTTTCAAGTATTCTATACTATCACTTCTTGACTTACAATCAAACAGCTTACGCACACCTTCTTTTCACTTGCTTTTCACTGTAATTAAAACTTCTGTTACTTTTCTGCTAACAAAAATTGTAATTTGCAACATCAAGTACGAAAGTAAAACGCATAATTTATAAAAACACAAAATGAAACTCATCATTTGTAAAAAACTTTTTAAACCAGTGAAAAATCAAGCATCAAATTAGACTTATACATTTATCATGAGATATTGTTTTTCTGGGGGTTCCTTGCATAAAGGATAATAGGGTATAAAGAGTGTATTCTGGAAACTTGATTTTTCCAATTGACTAAAATAAAGGGATTTAAAAACTTAACATGAGTAATGGGAGTTAGGATTGTTTGTGTCATATTAACTTCTTGTAATATTAGTTGAGAACTATTTACATTTATGTATATATTAAAATGAAAAGAGATAATAATAGTCTGTAAAAACTAAATTAACATTAACAAATGAAATAATAATTCTGGTATTTAATAGCTTACATGAGTTAAATTAGTACTATTAAATCAAGCTACTCCCTTTTTAATGAAGACTGGGGGGTTGGAAAAGGTTAATCAAACAAACATATCTTTTGTGATATAAACATGATCTAGAACTCACTTAAAATTAAAATGATCTAAATACAACTGAAAATATATTTACCAGGAAGGGGGAATAAAAAGGGAAGTGTTAGGGTTTCTACAGAAAATTTGCACAGTTACATTAATTTGCTGTCTGGAGCAGGCTTGGTGATGATTTCTCCTTCTCCACCAGCTGTGCTTGGGAGCTCTGGGTGTCAAACTTTGTTGAGTGCAGTTTGCCATGGCGTGCTGAAGGTGCCTGCTGCTGCAATCCATGGCGGTGGGCACTGGCACAGGCACAATTTGGTTGAACACAAAGTTTCTCTGGGGAGTCCGGATGGCAGTGGCCGCATTCAAAGGAGGCTCTCAATGCTGAAACACAGGTCCCAAACTGTTTGATGGACTGGCCTGGCTTTGGAGGGGCCCTATGGTGCTGGCAGAGGCAATGAAGTGGGAGATCCTCTCGGGAGAAGGCGTGGAAGCCCTGATGTTTGTGCTGCGTAACTGCAGCAAGTTGTCTGGGGCTCTGCTAGAAGGGTTATGGGCATCACCATTTGGGGGAGTAAACAAAAGGAGGTTTCTGCAGTGGGGTTTCTTGTTCCATCTTCCCTGGAATAGATGTGTCCTGTGATGGAGTGGTCACAGCCTCCAGAGGTGGAGCCAGAGGCGAGATCAGGGCCAGGAAGAGAAGGTGAAGAGCGGCAGAACAGGTTCCAAGTGGTGTGGCCATCACCATCTTGGAAAGGAGAGTCCAGGGTGGCATGGCCAACGCTACTCCAGAGCAGGGCCTGGGGAGGGTGTGGGAAAATCAGAGGGGAAGAGAATAAGGTGTGGAGGAATGGCTACGTGACAGGGGCCACATTCTGGACCAAGAATCGGGAGGATGCAGCTAATCTGGGTCCCTGCACCTGCAAAACACTGTGTCCTTGAGCATAGCTGTGGTACAATAACAAGCAGAGAAAAGAAAGATGTAACCCCTAAGGTATGAGGAAGAGCTGATATCGTATTATAGCCAATAGATTGCTTAGCTTGCAGAATATGTATGAGCTTATTGCTTGTTGTGCATAAAAGTCTGATGCTCTCTTCAATAAATGAAGCTTGCTAAACACTCATATTGAGTGTCCAAGTTTCCCTCACCATGACAAAACCCAAAGTATCTCAAGGCATGAATGGGTCCCACTGAGGTCCATCCCCAACACAGGCTCCTCATGGACTCCTTGGAGGAGAGAATTGGAGGCCAGGATGACCCAAAACCTCTCAGAGACTCGGTGTGGAAAGAAAAATCCAAAGTACCTTAAAAACCTTGAGTATCTCAAGGCATTAATGAGCCCCACTGAGTGTCTGTACAAAGCTCTCAAGGGACTCATTAAAGCAGATAATTGGGGCCATGATTGCACAAACCTCTCAGAGACTCCAAGGCAAAAGCCAAACCCAAAGTCCTTTGAAAAACCTGCAGAGAGGCTGCTGGCACAGAGGCGGCTCCTGGCAAGGGCAGCGCTGCAGAGAGACAGCTCTGGGCAGGAGCAGCTCCTGTGCACAGCCCAGCAGGGCTGGGGCACTGCCTGCAGCCAGCCCGGGCACAGCACAGAGCCACAGAGGGGTTAAACTCAGCCTGGGCCGGGAGCACAGGGCAGAGCTCACTCAGGGCTCACTAGAGCAGAAATCAGCCCAGGTTTGAAACAGTCATTCCCTGGCTGTGGGAAGAGAAGCCACAGTTCCTGCAGGGATCTCCTGGAGCTGGCACAGCCCAGAGCTTTTAGGACCTTTCAGGAGGACACTCAGGGCTGCTCCAGGGCAGGGCTGTGGCCCTAGGGCAGGGCTGGCTTTCCCTGCTGCCCCAGCCCAGGCACAGCCCAAGGCAGCTCCTGTTGCCAGGCTCTGCTGCAGGGCTGAGCAGCCGGGGCTGCAGCCAGGGGTGCCCAGGGCTGTCCTGCAGAGCAGGGTCCTGCAGCCCAGGGCGCTGTGCTGGGGCAGGGACTCTGCTGCCTGCCAGGGACAGCTCTCAGCCAGCCCTGGCAGCTGCTCCCAGCGCTGGGCAGAAGCTCTGGGGGGAAGGAGCCGCCCTGAGCAGGGCAGGGGCTGCTGCTGAGAGGGGCTGGGTGGGGCAGGGCTGCTCCCAGCTCCAGACCAGCCTGGGCACAGCTCCGGAGGGCACTTCCCAAAGAAGGTAAGCCTGGGATTGCTGGAAAGATCAGGAGCTTTCCTGAGAGTGTTTTCAATTTCCTGCTTGAAGAAGGATGGGGAAGTTGGGGTGATGACGAAAAGATTTTTGCATTTTACACAGTTTTCATATATTCATAGCTCTGTAACTTACTATTATATAGTTATAAATCTACAATCCTTACTTAACACTACTAAATTCCTAATTAACTATAATAAACTAATATTACATACTTATATAATTATAATAATTAACTCTAGTACGTTTCCTAACCTTTCTCTTAGATTTTAGAACAATAAGCTCACTGTCTAAATACCTTCCTGAAATACTGTCTTATTATCAGGAAGAGAACCTACAAAACCATTTTTTTAATTGACCAGAATGTGAGCAGTCATAACAAAAATTTTTGGCAAAGAAGCCTTTGGACCTATTCCAACAGATTGAGCAGGGGGTGTGTAACACAATGGCCCTGTAACCAGGGCAACTGAATCTCCTATTGGATGTTCCTGTTAAATATCCTAATTAATCAACCTTAATAAATTGTTGAAATCAGGGACCGAGTGTGCCCCATCCCCATTGGGACACCTGGAAGCTTCCAATTAATGTCTGGTTTTTACATTACTGTTCTTACACTGTTGCAAGGGGGTTTTTTCTCTTTGGATTATAGACAGCAGGGGGATAAGAGAAGCAGAACAGGAATTGTTATCCCAGAATCCCAGGACATTCTTAGTTGAAAGGGACACACAGGATCACCAAAGGAATGTTTGAACTTTTACAGAGACTCCAGAACTGTAACTTAGGGTGGTCAGTCTCTCTGCTGGGAGCCTCCCAAAGGGCCCTCAGCCACTCCTCAGCCCTGCACAGCAGCAGCAGCACCTTTGCAGGGCCCAGCAGGGCTCTCCTGAGCTGCCCTTGCCCAGCTGCACACAGAGCCTGCCCCAGCCAGGGCCCTGCACACAGGCAGGTTTCTGTAGGGCCCCAGCCAGGGCACACAGGCTGGGATGGGCTCTGTGAGCGCTGCCAGGGACAAGGCTCCTCTCAGCAGGGAATGTCCAGGCCCAGGGAGATGCTCAGGGAAGGAGAGGGGGCTGAAGAGAGCAGGGCTGGGGCAGGAGGGCACTGTTGGTGTGTGGGAGGTGCCGGGCACGGCTGGGCACGGGAACACTGTCCTGAGTGCCCGGCTGTCTCTGCCCTGCCCTCTCAGGCACAGCACCACAACATCTGCTCTTGGTTCTGCCCTGCCCTGACATTGGCACTGTTATCTGCTGCTCTCAGGCAGGCTCTGGCATTTGCAGCAGCTGAGCCAGGCACTGCCCTTGGCATTCCTGCAAGACAGGGCTGTCCATGGGAATGGGGTGTCCAAGCTTCCCTGGCACCTGTGGGGCTGTGGGCAAAGCAGTCCATGGCAAAGGGGAATGAGCTGAGCCCCCTCCCTGAGATCCCATCATGGGCACAGCCAGGGATCTCCTTGCTGTGCCCTGCCAGGCTCTGAGCTGCCCTCCTGGGTGCAGATCTGTGCCAGAGCCTCTGGGAGTTCCCTGAATGTCCCACGGGCAAGGGCAGAGCTGCCACAGCTGAGGAAATGCTGCTGGGTTTGCCCAGGGAGCCGTGAGTGTCCTTGGCACAAGGGGGTGCTGAGACCTTGCCCAGAGACCTTGAGAGAGGGTGAGACACTCAGGGATCCCTCTGCTCTGGGCAGGGTCTGGTTTATCCCAGGGTACCCGGAGAGTGTGATTCTGCTCTGATTGCAGCCAAAGGCTTTTCCACAGCAGGTAGAAGGGCGGTGTGTCCCAAATGTAGGGACAGTCTACAGGGAATGGCCCAGGTTTGGCTCCAAGCAGCCTCTCCTGACTTGTCATTGTCCTTTCTCCATGAACAGGTGCACATGTGCAGCCCCAGCAAATGTCCAACAGCAGCTGCATCAGGCACTTCCTCCTGCTGGCATTGGCAGACACGCGGCAGCTGCAGCTCCTGCACTTCTGCCTCTTGCTGGGCATCTCCCTGGCTGCCCTCCTGGGCAACGGCCTCATCATCAGCGCCGTAGCCTGCGGCCACCACCTGCACACGCCCATGTTCTTCTTCCTGCTCAACCTGGCCCTCGCTGACCTGGGCTCCATCTGCACCACTGTCCCCAAAGCCATGCACAATTCCCTCTGGGACACCAGCAACATCTCCTACACTGGATGTGCTGCTCAGCTCTTTTTCTTTGTGATCTTCATCTCAGCAGAGTATTTCCTCCTGACCATCATGTGCTACGACCGCTACGTGTCCATCTGCAAACCCCTGCACTACGGGACCCTCCTGGGCAGCAGAGCTTGTGCCCACATGGCAGCAGCTGCCTGGGCCAGTGCCTTTCTCAATGCTCTCATGCACACGGCCAATACATTTTCCCTGCCCCTGTGCCATGGCAATGCCCTGGGCCAGTTCTTCTGTGAAATCCCACAGATCCTCAAGCTCTCCTGCTCAAAATCCTATATCAGGGAACTTGGGCTACTTGCTGTTGGTGTCTGTTTAGGACTTGGTTGTTTTGTGTTCATTGTTTTCTCCTATGTGGAGATCTTCAGGGCTGTGCTGAGGATCCCCTCTGAGCAGGGGCGGCACAAAGCATTTTCCACCTGCCTCCCTCACCTGGCTGTGGTCTCTCTCTTTGTCAGTACTGGCATATTTACCTACCTGAAGCCCCCCTCCATGTCCTCCCCATCCCTGGATCTGTCAGTGTCAGTTCTGTACTCGGTGTTGCCTCCAGCCCTGAACCCCCTCATCTACAGCCTGAGGAACCAGGAGCTCAAGGCTGCAGTGAGGAGATCCAGTGATGACTGGATGCTTTCAGGAACATTAAACTGCTGGCCAATTTCTGCAAATAACTTGTAATAAAAGTCGTCTTTGATACTCCTTGTTGGCTTCATTTTGGTGGCTCTTTCTCTTTTTATTATAGGTTTTTAATCTTGTCCACAAATAAATGTCATTGCTTGTGCCATTTCTCATTTTGTTTCCCTCCACCTATCCTGTGGCCACAGACTGTGTCAATGAGGGGCTGCACTTTCGGTGGCTTTAAAGGAACTAAAGGATGTCCCAGCAGAGTTTTCTGCATAGTTGCCCTTTTGTTGCCTTCTCTGGAGCTGCAGCAGCAATGTCTGTGTGCAGAGCTGGGGCAGATCAGTGCTGGCCCAGCAGCTGTGCCCAGCAGCAGCAGCAGCAGCAGCACTTGGTGTTGCCAGTGCTGCTGCCGTGGCCCTGCCCCGCTGCCCTGGTGGCCCTGGTGTTGCTGCAGGGCCTGAGTGCTCTCGGGGCCGGGCACAGCCCTGGGGGTGGCAGTGCCGGGGCTGCAGCAGGGACAGGCCATGGGCACTGCTGGGGCAGCGCTGACGCCTCAGGCCAGGCCCTGGGGGCTCCAGGCTCCTTGCCCAGGCTCTCTCAAGAACACGGCCAGGCCAATGCTCAGCACAGAAACCCCCGTCAGCAGCCCCAGGCTGGCCGTGGGCAGGCTGGGGGCAAACAGCATGGCTGGGGCTCTGCAAGGGCCCTGGGCCAGACGGGAAGGAGCAGCAGAGCAGGGGCTGATCCATGCCCAGTGCGCTGCACAGCCCAGGGCAGCGTCCCAGAGCCTCCTCATGCAGCTGCCAACAACATCCCCCCTCTGCAGCCCTGGCCTCTCCCCCAGCTCACACAGGTGCCCCATCCTTGCAGGCACAGACACGGCAGCACTGCCTCAGCAGCCCCTGTTTGCATTGCACACAGCAGGGCCAGCACTGCCATGCTGTTGCTGTGGGGACATGAACCTGAGGGAGCACAAATGCCATCAGCCCCTGGGGCCAGCAAGGCCTGGGGGACACCAGGGAAACCACTCAGCTTTGTCCTGGCCTCTGCACTCAGCCAGAAAGTTTGTTCCCATCAGCTGGGAGTTTCCTGTGCCACTGCAGACGCTGTTGCTCAGAGCCAGGGCTGCCTGGCAGCCACCCCTATACTGCCCTGAGCATTTCCTTGGCTTCACCTTTGCTTTCTCTACTCTTTCTGCTACAAATTTCTTCCTCTTGCCCACCCCTGCTCCCTTCCCTGCAAACAGCCCATCCCTGTTTGCCCTTTCCTCTCTGGCCCCACTCCCCATTGCAGTTCCTGACTTGGCCCCATGGGAACGTCCCTTGGGCAGCAGGATCATCCTACAAGTGCTGCAGGAATTGTCTGCAGGCTCCTGCAGTGCCTGCTGCTGCTCCCTTGCCAGAGGCACCCCAGGCCAGGGGGGCACATCTGGGCTGCTGTGTCTGACTCTGGGGCTCCCTGTTCTGGGCAATGAGGAGGAGCTGCAGAGGCTCTGCAGGACTGACAGGATGGGCTTTGGGGCTGGCAGGAGAAGCTGAGGGACCTGGGCTGCTGGAGCTGCTGAATAGGAGGCCCAGGGCTCATCCTGCAACTGCTCCAAGGGTGGTTTCAGAGAATCCCAGAATCAACAGGGTTGGAAAAATCCTTGGGGATCATTAAGTCCAACCTGTGCCCTGGCAGTGCCTTGTCTCCCCTGAGCCTCCTTCTCCAGGATAAACAACCCCAGCTCCCTCAGCCACTGCTAACAGGAATTGTGCTCCAGACCCCTCCCCATCCTTGTTGCCCGTCTCTGGACACGCTCTGGCCCCTCCATGTCCTTCCTAAATTGGGGGGCCAGAACTTGACACAGCACTCGAGGTGCTGCCCAACCAGTGCCCAGCACAGGGGAAGACTCACTGCCCTGCTCCTGCTGGCCACACCATTCCTGATCCATAGGAGTGCCAGGGGCTGGATGAGAGAAATGGTGGGGAGGGAGTGGGGAAAAATTCTGATTGATTGTCAGCCATCAAGGGTCTTGATTTCTATATCTGTTCAAACCACATTAAAAGCTGCTGGGGATCAATATCAATTGGAAATTGCTAAGATCAAGCTATAAACAGGAAAATAAAAATTAACTGAACAAAACTGTACTCTCGGCATTGTTTTATACTATTGTATATTCACTTTGAGTACACTTCTGTCATCTGTCTAATTAACCACATTAAGAACTGAAAACTTGAAATATTCCCCATGGGGCCTTTTTTTGTTCAGGTATTCTGAACAAATGTTAATGAGCTCTTCTCACTGAATTCCTGAACTGAAGAGCTCAAGAAAGAAGAGGCCTCTGGAGTAGCAAAATTCATCAGCAACCTCCAAGTGGCTGAGGATCCATCCCCATCAGAGCAGCAATGAACAGAAATGGGCACAGCTTTGTGGCTGCCCCAGCTTTGGCATGGGCCCTGAGTCTGGAGCAGGAGCAGCTCTTGAGGGCCCCAAGGCCGGGGCTCTTGTGCTGCCCTGGGCAGATGGGATGGCAGCAGGGGCTGCAGAGCTCTCAGCACCTCAGGCCAAGGGGAGCAGGGCAGCCAGGGAGCCTCCTTTGGCCTTGGCCAAGCACCTTCCCCCGTGGCTGGGGCTGAGTCCTGTGGCAGCTGCAGCTGCTGCTGTGGCCTTGGCAGGGGCTGAGGCCGTGGGGCCAGTGGCCAGAGCAGCCTGGCCTGAGCAGAGCTGTGGGGCCAGAGCCAGCTGGGCTGGGCTGGGCTCAGAGAGGCCCTTGGTGCTGCCCAGAGCTCAGGGCAGCTGGCAGAGCTTGCAGGGAGCTGGGCTGGGCTCAGAGAGCCTGGCCCAGAAACCATCAGTGTCCATCTCAGCCTGGCTGAGCGTGCAGGGGCAGGACTCAGGCCAGGCCTTGTGGGGCAGGGCCAGCGCCTGTGCAAGGCATTGCAAACAGGCAAGTGGCCCAGAGAGGAGGCTGCTCTGTGCCCTTGGTGGCATGGACAGAGCAGGGAGGGGGCCCAGGACATTTGTCAGCGCCAGCCTCTGTGCCCATGCGTTGGCAGCCCTGGCTGCTGAGCCCAGCTTTGGCCTGGGCTGAGTTTGGCTGTGGCCCAGCTCCATCCTCCTGCGGGGCTCAGGGCCTGTTCCCGGCCATGGCCAGCCCTGGCTGCTTCTCTTCTGGCCCAGAGGCCGGCAGAGCCCGGGGCAGGGCTGTCTGTGCAGCCCCACAGGTGCCACGGGCTCTGCAGGAGCTGGCAGAGGCTGCCCAGCAGGGAGGCCATGGGGCACAGAGCCCCAAGGCTGCTGTGGGCACCACGGCACAGGGGCCGTTCCCAGCCGCAATGCTCCTGGCCTGGGCTGGGCCTGCACAGGGGCTGGGCCACCATGGCTGGGCCAGCACAGGGCCACAAAGGGGCCACGCAGCCGCTGCCGGGGCTGACAGCAAGGCCAGGCACACACAAGCAATTGCTGAGCATGGCCTGCGCTGGCCAGGCCTGACTGGGCCAAAGGCAGAGCTCAGCTGCCCTTGGGGGCTGCAGCAACACTCCAGAGCCCAAAGAGCCTCCATGGCTGGGCTGGAGACCAAGGCTGCAGCAGGGAAATGCAGGGCTGCTGCAGGATGGGGAGGCCATTGAATTCCAGCACACACCTCAGCTTTCTGATGATCCCGGCACCATGCTGGGCCCTGTTTCAGACTGGAGCAGAGCAGATGTTGATGGCACAGGAGCCCTGTGAGGGCTGTCAGGACCTGCAGCTTCTCAGGTGCTCTGCTCCTCCCAATCAGCTGGGAGAGATCCAATCCCAGCTGGCACCTCAGGGCACAAGTGCACCCTGTTCATGGCACACAGCTGATGGCTGCTCTTGGTTAGAAAATACACAGCAATCTTAATACTTGTATCATTGATACATATACAAGCAAATCTTTATTATCTGGTCCCACAAGGAATAAGAATTTCCTGGAGGTGTACTGATGGCAGGAGGAGAAATACTGATCTTGCCTTCTACTGGTGTCACCAATATTCTGTTCATTGTTTCCTCTCCCTCCTTCTTCAAGTATTTACAGCTCTCTTGTTTAAATGGCCATGTCAAAGGACATCTCTTCATTTAGAGTAGGTGGATACATGTGCTTCCTACTGCTCTCTGATTTCCTTTTCCAGGTGCTCTCTGGTAAGTCATATGCTTCTCAACCAACTGGTTTCATGCTTTGAGTAACAGGAAGTGTCACAGGCTTTCTGATGTTCAAAAAAAATTATATTAGTCAAAATCTTATTTGTGTTTCCATCTTATACAGAATTACCTTTTCCTATGTCTTTGTCTGAAGTTTTTCCTGTATGGACATCCCTTGGGGATGGGAGACATGTCAGATGCTGCTGGGACATCACAGAGAGCTGAGGGAAGAGCTGTGATGGTTCTTAAACTGTTCAAATATTCATCTTCTATTTGTTGGCAAGAAACTTTTCTGTGGCTCTGAGTGTCACCAGGCCCTGAGCCCAAAGGACACAAACCTGATGAGTTGTGGCTCCCACTGCAGGGGCTGCACTTGGACCTTCGCTCTGCACAGGAGAGCTCTTCATGCCCTTTCTCTCTTTTCCTCCCTCTGGGCATGGAGGGAGCTCCTGGCTTCAGCCTGTGACTCGTGTGTGCAAAGAGCAAATCTGGGCAGAATTGGGGCAGGGAGGGTTTGGGGGGGACATTGGGATCTGTGCTGGGCACAGAAGGTGTTTTCCATTGCTCTGAGACTGTCTGCTGTGGAAAGTGGATTTAATATCCAGCAGAGGAATGACTTTTGCATTTGATGGAGCTGTGCCTTCCCTTGGCTTTGCTGACTGACAGGAAATGAACATCCCTCTGTGTCTCGGGCAGCTCCTTCTCCAAGGCAAGCAGGTGGGAGAGGGAGCCAAGGAGCTGAAAGCTGCAGGTGCAGCCTGGGCTGGAGGGAGCTCAGATTTGCACAAGGCTGCTCTGAGTGCCAGGGCTTGGATGGGGGAAATGGTGGGCTGGGGGTAGGGACAGAGTCTGATTGATTGTCAGCCATGAAGGGTCTTGATTTTCATATCTATTCCAACTGCATGAGGAGGTACTTGGATTCAGTGTGAATCAGAGATTGCACGTCTCAATGAATTCACAGGAAAACAAAACTAAACAGGACCTAAAAAATCTTTTCTCGCTGCCTTTTTAAATATCATGTATACAGTTTGAATACAGTACTGAGATCTACTTAACCACAAATTATTTGAAAATTAAAATCAAATTATTCCCAGAGGCTTGGTTTGTTAAGGTGTTCTGAATGTTAATGAGCCCTGGGACACTGAATTCCTGAACTGCGGAGCTGAAGGCTGAACAAGTGATTTGGAAAATTAAATCAAATGATTCCCAGAGGCTTGGCTTGTTCAGGTGTTCTGAATGTTCATGAGCCCTGGGACACTGAATTCCTGCATTGAAGAGCTGAAGGCTGAACAAGCCTCTGGAGCAGGGAAATTCAGCAGCAGCCTCCAAGTTGCTGAGGATGTCAGCAGCCCCCAGTGAGGCCATCCCTGCCCAGAGACCGTGGGGGAATGGGCAGACAAGGAGAGCGTCCCTGGGGCTGGGGCAGCACAACTCAGAGGCACCAGCGGCTCCAGCTGGGCAATGGAGTGTGGAATGTGGCTGGGAAAGCCCTGCCTGGGCTGGGCCAAGCAGGACACACAAGCCCTGACCCCCATCCCCCAAACAACTCTCTCAATGAGACATTTAAAAGGAATTTACTGTTGTTTGTGTCCTCTGAGCTGGATGTGCTGGAGAAATACCAACAAGGGATTTTCAGGAGCTCAAAGCAACAAAACAGACTTTACTGGCAAATTTAGAAAATCAGAGAAACTTTGGCAAAAGGTTTAATACAATATTGAATCAACACAAAACACTTCTCAAAGCATTAACTTGGCCCATTCAACTTCACAAACTCGTAGCTTGTTCAATTTTAAGTTAATCAAAATTTGCAAGGGGACAAAAATAGAAGAAGACCCAGGAAGAGAGAAAAATGTGGAAGAATAGACAAGAACCCTAGTGGGAAGAGATGATGGAGTGGCTTTTGCTCGACTCTTTTTGTACAGCCATGGACAGAACCATGTTCCTTGTGATACAGAGACTGCATCTAGGGGGAGGCAATGGCCACAGATCCAAGAGGGTTCAGTGTTGGTGCCCCTCGGCCCCAGGGGGTGAAAAAATATGGGGGGGACAGGTGTCCCAAAGGAGAGATTGTGGGGACAGGTGTCCCAAAGGAGAGACTGTGCCTTTTTTGGATCGGGACAGAGCATCCTTAAAAAAAGACAACCCTAGAAGCAGCTCTGGTCCATGTTCAGTGGTGAGAGCACTGGACATGAAAGGAAGAGGTCACGACGGCAGATGGACTCTGGGCAGTGCCACGAGTGACGCGGAAACACACGAGGCTTCAGCTGTGTTTCCAGGGGAAACCCATGATACAAAAAGGACTCCTCTCCTCTTGATGAACTGAGGATTGATTGTTTGAAGAGTGGTGCTGGACCGAGAGTTGGTGATTTGGGGAATAGATGCATTGTGTTGGAAATTTTGTGGGGGGAGGAGGAAATGTATTTGTAAGGTTTTCATTTTCCTTGTGTGTGTTCCTTTTTATCTGTAGTCGCAGTGTAGTTAATAAAGTTTTGTTTTCTTTCTTCCCTAAGTAGGAGCCTGCTTTGCTTATTCCTGGTCACATCTCCCAGCAGAAACCAGGGAGAAGGTATCGTCATGGGGGAACTGGCATTGTGCCAGTTTCAAACCATGACACTGTGTGACATCACAGAGGCTGTGTGACATCACAGGGGACTGTGTGAAAACAGAGGGGCTGTGTGATGTCACAGTTGGCTGTGTGACGTCACAGGGGCTGTGTGAGGTCACTGGGGAGGTCACTCTGCCCCGGCCCCCTCACAGTTCCCCCAGAGCAGTCCAACCCTGCTCGTGCACAGCGGGGTCCCCTGTCCCCCCGGGTCCCCCCGCCCCCCGGCGCCGCAGCCTCCCCCAGAGGATGTTCCACGAGATCGACCCCAGAGCCTGACACGGGGACGGGGGGCCGGGGCCCTGGGGGTGGCACAGGGGGACAGGGACCCCCCGGCAGCGTCCCAATGTCCCCCAGGGCCAGAGCCTGGGCCAGGGCTCCTTCACCCTGGTACCAACGAGGGCTTGAGAGCGCTGAAAATATCCCCAGCAAGGGAGCAGCAAAAACCAGATTGAATATTAAGGGACAGCAGCACAAAGTTCCTTGGCAAGAGTCACTCTGCTTCTGACTGGACACTTCAGGCACACCAAGGAAACAAAGCAACAACAAAACAAAAAAAAATCCAGACAATCAAACCTGAAATGAGCCAAGAACTGTCCCTGTGTGTGTGTGTGTGACAAAAGGACAGTGAGGGCAAGGATAAAAGGAATATGGCCCAAAAGCTAAACAGAGCTCAAACCTAATAGGACTTAACTTCTACCTTAATCATAACTTCTGCCTTCAACTTGACAACTTAGCAAAAGAACAGCACTTAACAGTATTTAACCTAACTTACAACCTATGACTTAATGATTTAATAGTGCAATAACCCTTAACAATATTCAACTTAGCTTATAACTTACATTAAGCATACAACTTAGAAAAAAACCCAACTCTTAACAGCATTTAACTTAGCTTACAGCTTGTGACTTAACGTCACTTACGCGCCTGACTGGCTCAGCTATCCAAGGCTCTCAAACCCCTCAGAGAGCAGCAATTCTGCCACATTTCCCCAGCACAGGCACTCCTGTGTGCACACAAAGAGTCAGTGCAAGGCACCTCTGAGAAATTCCCCTGAGGGCAGGAAATGCCCTCAGGGCATCAGGATCCCTGTGGATCCCTGTGGATCCTTTGGCATCTCCCCAGCGGGTGAAGGGTTGAGCCTGGAGGAGTGGGGGGATCGGCCCAGGCTCTGTGCTTGTTCAGGATCCCCGAGTGCAGCAAACGGGAGAGTTCCCGGCTGGGAGAGGCCCCACTCAGAGGGAGTCGCTGGCCCAGGAGAGCTCCAAGGGCTCCTTTTGGAGCGCTGTTTGCAGGGCCCCAAGAGAGGGGCTTCAGTCCCAGCAATGGTTCATCCTGACCGCACTTGGCACCAACAGCTTTCTTTGGCAGGGTGAGAACAGGGATGTTGTGCCACGGAGGGAACAAAAGCAGTTCCCAGGGCTGCTCCTCCAGAAAGCAGGAGCTGGTTGGGCAGCAGCAGTGCCTGGGGCAGACAGTGTTTGTGATGAGCTGCAGAGGAGCTGAGCCCAGGGGCTGTTGGCCAAGGCCGAGCCCCAAGGAGCATTTCTCAGCTGGCAGGGTGGCCTGAGAAGGGGAGGGGGGAATGCAGCAGCATAGGGCCCATGGAACCAAGGGAGCATTGTGACACTGTGGGGCCCTGTGAGACCAAGGGACCATTGTGAAACTGTGGGGCCCTGTGAGACCAAGGGACCATTGTGACACTGTGGGGCCTCATGGAACCAGTGAGACCATTGTGGCCCTGGGAGTCCCCACAGAAACAAGAGGACCATTGTGATACTGTGGGGCCTCCTGAAACCAAGAGGCCTTTGTGACACTGCAGGGCTGCATGGAACCAAAGGTCCATTGTGACAATGCATGGCTCATGGAATAGAGGAGTCATGTGACACTGTGGGGCCTGGGGAACACTGGAGACCATTGTGACACTTCAAGGCCCCATGGAATTGTTGGGACCATTGGGACACTGCAGGACCTTCTGGACCTTGGGGCCATTGTGACCCTGCGGGACCCCATGGAAACAAGTCACCATTACGGCACTGTGGGGCCTCATGGATCCAAGGCATCATTGTGACACTATGGGGGTCCCACAAAACCAATGGAGCACAGAACAGGTCTGGCTGGTTTGGCCCCCCAGGGGCCACCTGACTGGTTCAGCTGACCTTGGCATGTTGAGGGTCTCTTCTCATCTGCTGCTGAAACACTGGGGCTCCGTGCTTTCCTTCCTATGGAAAAGAACTGTCCTTCTTGTCCTGGCACCCATGGCCAGAATTGGGATTTCACCTCCAAATTTCCATATATCCAGGGATTGTTCACATAGGAATATTGCCAGGACAAGTCTGGCTGGCAATGGTTTCACAAGGGTCACATCTCATCTGTCCCTAAAACACTGGGGAAGACTCCATGCTCCCCTTCCTATGGGAAAGAACTGTCCACCTTCTCCAGGAACCCGTGGGTGAGATTGGGTTTCCACCTCCAAATTCCCTATATCCAAAGACTGCTCCCAGACAAAATCTGCCATTCCTGACAAGTCTGAATGGCCTTGGCCTACTGAGGCTCTCACCTGCCTTCCAAACACTGGGGCTCTGTGCTTTCCTTCCTATAGAAAAGAACTGTCCTTCTAGTCCAGGTGCCCATGGCCAGAAATGGGGTTCCACCTCCAACATTGCCTGTTTTGAGAGACTGGAGGAGATTGTTGGCTTGAAACATTTCATGTGTGGGGGAGGAAGGGGCAGGTCCAGCCTTGCCCTGCCCTGGAACCCCAGCCCTGCCCTGCCCTGGAACCCCAATCCCCCCAGAGCCTCTATCCCAGCCCAGCAGTGGCTGCCAGTCCCTGGCACAGCACAGGCAATGCTCCACAGCCACCTCTGCAGCCCCAGCCCAGCTCCTGAGGGACCAAATGAGCCCAAGCCCCACCTGGGGGAAGGGCCCAGGGAGACCAAGGGGTATTGAAGGCTGACCACAAGGCAAGCACACATCTTGACCCTGCATCCTCTTGGAATTTCCATCAGAACAGTGCTGGAATCCAGGAGTTGGTAGCTGTGTGTATGTCGGGATCGTTAGCTTGTCAGAGTGACCCCGAGAAAAGTTTGAAAGTCTCTTTTCCCAGCTTGGTGCTTGAAGAAGGAGTCAGAGCTCTTCATTTCTTGGTCTCAAGGTTGTTTATTTTACCTTATCTATACAAAATTTTCTTCTGCCCTGCTGAGGTCAGATCAGCAGGACAGTCCGAGGCATTCTGCCTGCCCCCGGGGTGGTGTTATGTCTTTATACTAAAAACTACGTGTACAATGTTTACAATTACTTTCCAATTCCTATCACCTATGTTAGACAGTGAGCTTCTACTCGAAACCAATCACTAAGTGCCAACATCACAGCAGAAGATGGAGGGCAAGAAGAAGAAGGAGAAAATACCCAGTTCCAAGTTCCCTCCATGTTGCCTCCTGGACCCCCATACCAAAAACCCTAAAATCTACTTTTCCCCTCCATGATAACTTCACTAGTATTCTACTTAATCTGTTGTGGCTTGCTGATTTTCATACAAGGTTGGTAATTTGCTCCACGGGTCATAATCAAAACCACAGGTGTTTTGGGCTCTGTGCCACGGTCTCTGAGACCCCTGGCAGGGGTCTTGGCTGCTCAGGACAGCCAGAGGGATGTCCTGGGTCCTGATATGTGTGCACTTCTCTAAATTATATTTTCTCTCTTTCTGTGTCTACTTCTATATACGTCCTCTTGGACATTTTGTTTAACTTAAAATTGAACAGGCTTAGAGTTTGTGAAGTGGAATGGGCCAAGATAATGCTTTGATAAGTGTTTTTTGTTGATTGAATGTCATATTAAAACTTTTGCCAAAGCTTCTCTGATTTTCTGAAGTTCCAAGTAAAGTTCCTGTTTTGTTGTTTTGAGCTCCTAAAAATCTCTTATTGATATTTCTTAGTGCATCTAACTTAGAGTACACAAACAATTGTAATTCCTTTTAAATGTCTGCTTGAGAGAGTTTTTTTGGGATATGGGAGTCAGGGCTTGTGTGTGCTGCTTGGCCCACCCCAGGCAGGGCTTTCCCAGCCACATTCCACACTCCATTGCCCAGCTGGAGCCACTGGTGCCTCTGAGTTGTGCTGCCCCAGCCCCAGGGACGCTCTCCTTGTCTGCCCATTCCCCCACGGTCTCTGGGCAGGGATGGCCTCACTGGGGGCTGCTGACATCCTCAGCAACTTGGAGGCTGCTGCTGAATTTCACTGCTGCAGAGGCTTGTTCAGCCTTCAGCTCTTCAGTGCAGGAATTCAGTGTCCCAGGGCTCATTGACATTCAGAACGCCTTAACAAGCCAAGCCTCAGGGAATAATTTGATTTAATTTTCCAAATCACTTGTTCAGCCTTCAGCTCTCCAGTGCAGGGATTCAGTGTCCCATGGCTCATTACCATTCTTTCATGGTTTGACACTGGCACAATGCCAGTGCCCCCATGAGGATACCCTCTCCCTGGTTTCTGCTGTGAGATGTGACCAGGAATGAGCAAAGCGGGCTTCCACTTGGAAATGAAGAAAACAAAACTTTATTAACTACGCTACAACTATAGATAAAAAGGAACACACACAGGAAAATGAAAACCTTACAAGTACATTTCCTCCTCCCCCCACAAAATTCCCAACACAATACATCTATTCCCCAAATCACCAACTCCTGGTCCAGCACCACCTTTTAGACAATCAATCCTCAGTTCATCAAGAGGAGAGGAGTCCTTCTTGTACCATGGGCTTCCCCTGGAAACACAGCTGAAGCCTCGTGTGTTTCTGCGTCATTCGTGGCACTGCCCGGAGTACATCTGCCGTCGTGACTTCTTCCTTTTCATGTCCAGTGCTCTCACCACTGAACACAGACCAGAGCTGCTTCTAGGGTTGTCTTTTTAGGGATGCTTTGTCCCGATCCAAAAAAGGCACAGTCTCTCCTTTGGGACACCTGTCCCCACAATCTCTCCTTTGGGACACCTGTCCCCCCCATATTTTTCCACCCCCTGGGGCTGAGGGGCATCAACACTGAACTCTCTTGGTTCTGAGGCATTGCCTCCCCCTAGAATGCAGTCTCTGTGTCACAAGGAACATGGTTCTGTCCATGGCTGTACAAAAAGAGTCCAGCAAAATCCACTCCATCATCTCTTCCCTCTAGGATTCTTCTCTATTCTTCCACTCTCTCTCACTCGGCCAGACCTCTCACACTTGCACATTTCCTTCATCATCTTCCACTCGATCTTCTAGGAGACGTCAATGTTCTGTAAAGTTCTCATTCTCTGAAAAGGGGTTAAAAGCTCCTACAAGCGGCCGGCTGCAACCCCCCCTTCTTCTCCGTCCCAGCCATGCTGCCGGCACAGGCCCATGTTTATCCAGTTTCAAGGTTACAGTCCCAGGCAGCGGCTCTCTCTCTCTCTGTGTCTCTCTCTCTCTCTCTCTCTGTGTCTCTCAGGGGGGCTGCCCGATGGCTCCCGGTGTCTCTCTCTCTCTCTCTTCCACCCTTCCACCCCCGGGCTGAGGCCTACCTCTCCCGGCCATGGCTTTCCCCTCCCCCTGCCCAGCCAGCAGCTGGGCCGGGGCAGAGACCCGAACTCTTTCCCGCCGGAAACCCATGAGAACCTCCCAGGGGAGAGCTCTGCTTTTAACCCCGTGCTCTCAGAGGCGTGTCCAATGTCCCAATGGCCAGGTTAAAATGCCAATATTAAAGTCTGAATATCCATTGGCCCAAAACACAGCATCCCAAAAAACACATTTCCTGTCAAACCACCACACAGAGAAAGGCCAGGGACCCAAGAAGGAGTGGCTGTGGAGAGCAGCACCTGAGAGACAGCGTTTGTGTCAGCTGGAGCATCCGGCAGGAGCCAGCAACACCGTGCCTTCTGCTGCTGATGGTCGCTTCAGCAGGGACACCTGCAGTACCCTTTCAAGCTCCAGTGAAGACCTCTATCTTACCTTTTAGTTACCTAAGTTAATTAGCTGTTTATTAGATTGATAAGTAATTGATAATTCTCAATTAATTGTTAATAAACAATTGTTAATAAATTGTTGATTGTCAGCTTGTCTTGGTTTGAAAGACAGATGTCTGCAGGACCTCTCTAGAATGGAGAATGTGACCCCCTTCCCTCCAAATTATTATAATTTTGAAATTGAGGGGCTTTCAGGCAAAGATATGGGAAGAGGAGTAACAGCTCTTTACCAATATGTACAGCAAGGCAAACAAACACCACCACCAGCAGCAACAAACAGAAACAGATACCCAAGGGCAGCTTTCCCTTGGCTGCAGGCACTTTCCTTTTGGTGTAGTTCTGATCACAGCCAAGCAGGGAAGGGAGGCAAATAAATAATGAATAAAGCAATTGCTTGAGAAATTTTAATTATTGTTGAAGGCCCCAAAAAGTGACACAGCACTCGAGATGTTCTTCATCAGTGCCCAGCACAGGACAATCACTGCCCTGATCCTGATGGCTGCACTATTGCTGATACAGGCCAGGATGCCGATTGGCCTTTTTCCCCACCTGGGCACACCTGGGCTCAGGTTCAGGTGTTGTCAATTGGCTTCACAGCCACTCTTTCCACAGCTGGGAGCTGCAGAGGGTCAGTGTGGCCAAAGTGTACAACCCAGCACTTGGTCCTGTTTACCCTCATGCCAGTGGTCTCAGCCCATGGATCCAGCCTGTCCAGGGCCCTCTGCAGCCTTCCTGTCCTCCAGCAGATCTGCCCTCTGACCCATCCTGGCATCATCTAAGGAAGGACATTGAGGATCTGGACCAAACCCAGAGAAGAGAAAAGAAGTTGATTAAGGGTCTAGAGAATAAGTCTGATGAGAAATGGCTGAGAGAACTAAGGGAGCTCAGGAGGGCTCAGTCTTGAGCAAAGGAGGCCTAGGGGGAACATTGTCACTCTCTGCACCACCCTGACAGGAGGTTGTAGTAAGATGGGGATTGGGCTCTCCTCACAGACAAGCAGTGACAGGACAAGAAGACACAGTCTTAAGCTGCACCGGGGAGGTTAAGTTGGACATCAGAGGAATTTCTTCACAGAAAGGTTTCTTAAGCATTGGAAGGCACTGCCCAGGGTCTCTGAATATGTTCAAAGATCAGCTGGATGTGGCACTCAGTGCTCTGGTCTGTTTGACAAGGTGGTGTTTGGTCCAAAGCTTGACTCAATGATCTCAGTGATCTCTTACAACCTCATTGATTCTGGGATTCTTTGAAGTTAACACCTGGTAAAGACAGACAATCCTTTCAAGTTAAGTATGTGTGCTGGTTCAGGGTAAATTTGGGAGAGAATCCCCTAAGGGGTTCCTCTAGGAAGCAGATTCAATCAGCCTCTCCCCCAGCCAGTCGGGGAAAAATACCTCCTTGGAGAAAAGTGGAAAAACCTGTTTTTTGGAAAAACCTTGTTTAATAAACCTCAATTTATTAAACAGGAAAACCTAAACAAGATTAATCAATAAAAGCTCTTACTGCTGGAAAAGAGATGACAAACTCAGAAAGTCCCTCCCCAGACTGCAGCTCAGCTCACTCAGTCTCTGATCAGTCCCTCTGGTGCTGGAAATGCCACAGCCCAGGCCTGGCCTGGTGAGCCACAGGTGCAGCTGCCGGTGCTCTTCTGGGTGTTCAGTCCAGAGCAGGTCTAAACAGGTCCAAAGAAAAGTAAAATTCTCACAGTCCAGGGAACTTTTTTGCCTCGGCTAGCTAAAACTAACCAAAACAAAGGGGAGCTCTGTCCCAGTGTCTGTCCATCTGCAGACAACACAGTCCAGGAGCAGGAATGTGGAGGAGTGAGTGCAGTGTCTGAAAACAAAACTCTGTGCTTCTTCTCTCCCCATTTCACTCTTGGAACAAGTCTTAAAGGTGCAAAACTTATTATTCAGCATAAACAGAACAGATGATTGGGGATAAAAGCATCATATAGTCAGCCTAGGACAGTATGATAAACTATAATGTTTTGTAGAAGGATTTTACAGGAGCTCACATGTTACCCTGACCAATCAATATGATAGACATAAATCCCTAGAATTGTTAACTGTTCCCTGGCCTATTTATCCACAAAGCACACAGTATTCTACAGTTTTAGAGCCATAATGAATCTTTAAAATCATATTAAGGTAGAATTAAATAATAATTTAATTGCCAATAGCAAGAATCCTGTTAAATTGTTTGAGCAGGAAGAGCAAATCCACCTGCCTTTGAAAATTTGTAATAAAGTTAATGGTATAAGTTCTTCAGCCGCAATTGTTTGAGTTGTCTCTGGATATAACATATAGGTAATTTAACCATGATTTTCTTGAATGGTTCCTAAATTGCACTGTGTTTTCTTTATCATTGTGCATGTTTTCCTTAATTTTCTAGCTTGTGTGGGCAAGGACAAAATACACAAGATACAAATTCATGAAGAATTCAGGAGGTTCTGGATTGTTCATGCATAATCTGTGACCAAAGCCTCGTGTCAGCCATACAGTGCAGTCTCAAGCTCAGCACAAAGATTTTCAGCTTTGAAAAGCATAGTTTTTATGATAAAATATGTTACCTTTTTTTTATATAGTAGCTATTCCTATGATGCCTGCCTTTGACTTGCTCTTGCATGGTTTAAATGTAAGACACTCCAAACACATGCCAAAAGAACTCAGTCAGGGGGCTCCAGCCTGAAGTAGGTACACCAGTGCTCTGGCCAGAATCTGCTTATCAGCTTTCATGTGACATTCTCACGTGTTACGAGTTGAAAGTGAAGTCTTGTCTTGAATTAGTCTAATGAAACATTTTCCATTTGGAGTAGAGAAGACCATAATTCTAATCTTTTATGAAAGCCTTACAAATTAACTTGGGAAGAATAAATAGAAGATCTTTTCATGTATGTAATTGGAAGAGAATTTTGTGTTCTAGCAGCTTCTCATGATTTATCTTAATGGTGGCAAATTTATTGAGACGACAAAGAGAGGAGCAAGGAATCTGCCTGCCTATATGTTTCCTCTTGTTGTCTAACAGTAGCTGCATCACTGGAAAATGTGTTGTAATGAGAATATTTATTTTATCAGTAGGAGATTAAACTGTTTTCTGGATTGAGCTAAATAACTTTTCAAGCCCAGAAATTAAATTTTGAAATGTGTCAACTTAGATTCTAGCTTTGTTTTCAGCTGCTGCTGATGCAGGTATTCTCTTTTGGTGTCCAACTGACATACTGTATGAATACTTAATAAATAAGTTGCATATAGGGTGGTGGGAAAAGATATTGGTATATTGCCATACTTTCTTTGACTTAATCACAGCCTGTGCAGTACTTCTAAGGATCTGTAGGGAATAAAGTTATCCCTATAGGTATGTCTTTAAAAAGATTTTACCCTAGAGAGTTGCCAGAATGTGATGTGTATCTGTTATTGATTGTGAAAAATGCGTATTATGTGATTGGCCCTTCACAGGTATGAAAATGAATACTACATATGTTATGTTGGAAAGTTTTGTTGTATTAATTTTTTTGTAGTGCTGTATTAATCTTTTTAAGCAGTGTGGTAAATATAGTTTTAGGCTATAGCATAGTATTAAAATAAAAATTATGTGATGTAAGATACTTTTTGTAACTAGCACAAGGAATGGATAAGATAACCAAGAAACTCTTCACAAAAAGATAACAGCAAAAAGACGCCAGAAGAAGAAGTATTGCCCCCTTATCGGGACAATCCAGACTTCTTCCAGACTTCTAGGAGCCAAGAAATTGATTTACAAGATGGGGGGGGGGCAGCAGAAATTAAGCAGAAGACACCCTTTGTGTGAAAGGAATGTTTGAATTGTGTATGAGATATATGAATATGCGACAGGCTATTTCTTTTAAGGGTTCCTTCCTTTGTTAGCAAAGTGTGCTTTTGTGGCAGAGCAAAGCACCTGGACATCCCTAATTCTTTGCTTTTATTGTCTTTTATTGTCCTAACTTTGATTGTCCAAATTCTTATTGTTCTAATTTTTATTACTGTTTTATTACTATTAAACTTCTAAAATTTTAACATGTGATTGGCATGTTTCACACTGCCACTGGGTGAGTTCCCGCCTCAGGGAATGGGAGGAGGTGATGATCCCACCCATGGCTGCTGCTGGGTCTTAGATAAAGCTGAGCCAGAGCTTCAGCATCTCTCCCAAAAATCACAGAATCACAGAATGGCTTGGTTTGAAAGAGACCTTCAAGTTCATTTCATTCCACCCTCTGCCCTGGGCAGGGACACCTTCCACTATCCCAGGCTGCTCCAAGCCCTGTCCAGCCTGGCCTTGGACCCTGCCAGGGATCCAGGGGCAGCCACAGCTGCTCTGGGCAAGCTCTGATCTCTGCCCAGGTGAGCAGGGACAGGACCCGAGGGAACGGCTGGAGCTGGGCCAGGGCAGGGCTGGGCTGGGGATCAGCCAAACTTCTTCCCCCAGAGGGGGCTCGGGCACTGCCCAGGCTCCCCAGGGAATGGGCACAGCCCCGAGGCTGTCGGAGCTCCAGAGGCCTTTGGACACCGCTCCCAGGGCTGCCCAGGCTGCGATTGTTGGGGGGACTGTGCAGGGCCGGGGGCTGGACTGGCTGATCCCAATGGGCCCTGCCAGCTCAGCCCCTTCTGCAATTCTCACCCTTTGGCTCAGCCTTTGTGTCCCCTTGAGGCGCTGGCAGAGCTGTTGGGGACAGGGCAGGAGCGGGGCAGCCCCAGCGTTGCCCTGTGTGTGACACCCCAGCAGTGACAGCCCCAGCGTTGCCCTGTGTGTGACACCCCAGCGGTGACAGCCCCAGTGTTCCCCTGTGTGTGCCCTGGGGCACTGCCAGGGCCCCTCAGGGACACCAGCAGGGCACAGACAGAGCTCCCAGGGGCTCAGCACTGGCAGGGGCTGTGGCATGTCCCAGAGGGGGCTGTGTCACAGCAGCTCCTCTGTGGCTGTGTCATGGAGGCACAGAGCAGCTGTGATGTCAGCAAGGGGCTGTGTGACAGCACAGAGTGGGCTGTGTGAGGTCACAGATTGGGCTGTGACATCACAGAGTTTGTTGTGTGAGGTCTGATGTCACTGAGCAGCTGCAGCATCATAGAGGGGATTCTGTGTGACATCTCAGAGCAGGCTGTGACATCATGGCATGGCTGCATGACATCATAGAGCTGGCTGTGAGGTCAAAGTGTGTGCTGTGACATTACAGAGTGGCAGCATGACATCACAGAGAGGGTTTTGTGACATCACTGAGGGGAGTGTTACATCACACAGCTGTCTGTGACATCATAGTGTGAGGCCATAGAGCAGATCTTGCCATCATAGAGGGTGGCTCTGTGACATGAGGGAGTGGGTTGTGACATCACTGGGTGGCTGTGTAACATCACAGAGCAGCCTCTGACATCACAGAACAAACTGTGACATCGCAGTGTGACTCGTTGACATCAGAGTCTTCTGTGACATCACAGAGCAGCTGTGTAACATCACAGGGGACTGTGTGACATCACAGGGGCTGTGTGACATCACAGAGATCGCTGTGTGACATCACATGGGGGCTGTGTGACATCACAGGGGCTGTGTGACATCCCAGGGGCTGTGTGAGGTCACTGGGGAGGTCACTCTGCCCCGGCCCCCCTCACAGTTCCCCCCAGAGCAGTCCAACCCTGCTTGTGCACAGCGGGGTCCCCTGTCCCCCCGGGTCCCCCCGCCCCCGGCGCCGCAGCCTCCCCCAGAGGATTTTCCACGAGATCGACCCCAGAGCCTGACACGGGGACAGGGGGCCGGGCCCTGGGGATGGCACAGGAGGACAGGAGGACAGGGACCCCCCGGCAGCGTCCCCGTGTCCCCCAGGGCCAGAGCCTGGGCCAGGGCTCCTTCACCCTGGATGAAAGGAATGCGGCCCGAAAGCTTAACAGAGCTCAAACTTAACAGGACTTAACTTATACCTTAACCTTGACTGATACCTTCAATTTCAAATTTTAGCAAAAGAACAGCATGTAGCAGGATTTAATCTAACTTATAACCTATGACTTTGCAAGTTAACAGAGGATTAACATTTAACAGTATTAACTCAGCTTATAACTTATATTAAACAGGAAAAAAAACAACTCTTAGCAGGAAAAAAAAAAACCTCTTAGCAGTCTTTAACTTCACTTAGACCTTGTGACTTAACCTTACCTACAGGAAATGTAGGAAAGGTTAAGTCATCCTGGCCGCACTTGGCATCAACAGCTTTCTTTGGCAGGGTGAGAACAGGGATGTTGTGCCACAGAGGGAACAAAAGCAGTTCCCAGGGCTGCTCCTCCAGAAAGCAGGAGCTGGTTGGGCAGCAGCAGTGCCTGGAGCAGACAGTGTTTGTGATGAGCTGCAGAGGAGCTGAGCCCAGGGGCTGTTGGCCAAGGCCGAGCCCCAAGGAGCATTTCTCAGCTGGCAGGGTGGCCTGAGAAGGGGAGGGGGGAATGCAGCAGCACAGGGCCCATGGAACCAAGGGAGCATTGTGACACTGTGGGGCCCTGTGAGACCAAGGGACCATTGTGACACTGTGGGGCCCTGTGAGACCAAGGGACCATTGTGACACTGTGGGGCCTCATGGAATCAAGGGGGCCATACTGGCACTGTGTGACTCCATGGAATGTAGGGATCATTGTGACACTTAGAGGCCCCATCAAACCAAGGGTCCATTGTGACAACACAAGGCCTCATGGAACTGTGGAGACCATTGTGACACTTTGGGATGTCATGGAACCAAGGGGCCATTGTGACACTGCGAGACCCCATGGAGCGAAAGGTTCATTGTGACATTGCAAGGCCTCATGAAGCAATGGAGAGACCATTCACAGCCTCATGGAATCAAGGGGCCATTGTGACACTGAGGGGACTCATGGGATCATGGAGACCATTGTGACACTATGAGGCCCCATGGAATAAGCAAAGCATTGTGACACTGTGAGGCC
Source organism: Agelaius phoeniceus (assembly GCF_051311805.1). Taxonomy (NCBI): domain Eukaryota; kingdom Metazoa; phylum Chordata; class Aves; order Passeriformes; family Icteridae; genus Agelaius; species Agelaius phoeniceus. Next base: position 1,658,713 of record NW_027509866.1, read on the forward strand.
TCATGGAACCAGTGAGACCATTGTGACCCTAGGGGTCCCCACAGAACCAAGAGGACCATTGTGATGCTGTGGGGCCTTGTGAAACCAAAAGGCCTTTGTGACACTGCAGGGCTGCATGGAACCAAAGCTCCAGGGTGACACTGCAGGGCCTCATGTCATCAGTGGTCCATTGTGACACTGTGGAGCCAAAGGAGGCCATTGTGACACAGCAAAATCCCAGGGTCCAAAGGTCCATTGTGACACTGCAGGGCTTATGGAACAGAGGAGTCCCGTGACACTGTGGGGCCTGGGGAACCACGGAGACCATTGTGACACTGCAGGGTCTTTGGAACCTAGGGACCATTGCGACACTCTGGGACCCCATTGAACCAAAGGTCCATTGTGACACTGCTGAACCTCATGGAAGCAAAGAATCATAAGGACACTGAGGGGCCCCATGGAACCAAAGAGACCATGGTGATATTGCAGGGCCTCATAAAAGCAAAGGAACACGGAACAGGTCTAACTGGTTTGGCCTCCCATGGACTGCCTGGCTGGTCCAGCTGACCATGGCATGTTGAGGGTTACTTCCCAACTGCTGCTGAAAAACTGGGGCTCTGTGCTTTCCTTCCTATGGAAAAGAACTGTCCTTGTCTTCCAGGCAGCCATGGCCAGAATTGGGATTTCACCTCCAAATTTTCATATATCCAGAGATTGTTCCCAGAGGAATATTGCCAGGACAAGTCTGGCTGGCAATGGTTTCACAAGGGTCACCTCTCATCTGTCCCCAAAACATTGGGGAAGGCTCCATGCTCTCTCTCCTTCCTATGGAAAAGAACTGTCCTGCTTCTCCAGGCACTCATGGCCAAGACTGGGAACGCACCTCCAAAATTCCTTATGTCTAAAGACTGCTCCAAGACAAAATCTCCCATTCCTGACAAGTGTGGCTGGCCTTAGCCTAGTGAGGGTCTCCAAACACTGGGTTTCTGTGCTTTCCTTCCTAATGAAAAGAACTGTTCTTCTCAGCCAGCTGTCCATGGCCAGAATTGGGATTTCATCTCCAACATTGCCTTACTGTAAGAGAGAGACTGGAGGAGATTGTTGGCTTGAAACATTTCATGTGTGGGGGAGGAAGGGGCAGGTCCAGCCTTGCCCTGCCCTGGAAGCCCAGCCCTGCCCTGCCCTGGAACCCCAATCCCCCCAGAGCCTCTATCCCAGCCCAGCAGTGGCTGCCAGTCCCTGGCACAGCACAGGCAATGCTCCACAGCCACCTCTGCAGCCCCAGCCCAGCTCCTGAGGGACCAAATGAGCCCAAGCCCCACCTGGGGGAAGGGCCCAGGGAGACCAAGGGCTATTGAAGGCTGACCACAAGGCAAGCACACATCTTGAATCTGCATCCTCATGGAATTTCCATCTGAACACTGCTGGAATCCAGGAGTTGGTAGCTGTGTTTGTGCTTCTCTAAAACACATTTTTCTCTCTTCCTGGGTCTTCTTCTATTTCTGTCCTCTTGCAAATTTTGATTAACTGAAAATTGAACAAACTACGAGTTTGTGAAGTTGAATGGGCCAAGTCAATGCTTTGAAAAATGGTTTTTTTGTTGATCGAATGTCCTACTAAATGTTTTGGCAAAATTTATTTGATTTTCTAAAGTTGCCAGTAAAGGCTTTGTTCTTTTGAGCTCCTGAGAAGCTCTTGTCAGAATTTCTCCAGTGAGTCCAACTCAGAGCACACAAACAATTGTAATTACTTTTAATGTCTCCTCGAGAGAGTTGTTTGGGGAATGGGGGTCAGGGCTTGTGTGTCCTGCTTGGCCCAGCCCAGGCAGGGCTTTCCCAGCCACATTCCACACTCCATTGCCCAGCTGGAGCCGCTGGTGCCTCTGAGTTGTGCTGCCCCAGCCCCAGGGACGCTCTCCTTGTCTGCCCATTCCCCCACGGTCTCTGGGCAGGGATGGCCTCACTGGGGGCTGCTGACATCCTCAGCAACTTGGAGGCTGCTGCTGAATTTCACTGCTCCAGAGGCTTGTTCAGCCTTCAGCTCTTCAGTGCAGGAATTCAGTGTCCCATGGCTCATGAACATTCAGAACACCTGAACAAGCCAAGCCTCTGGGAATCATTTGATTTTAATTTTCAAATCCTTTGTGGTTAAGTAGATCTCAGTAGTGTATTCAAACTGAATACATGACATTTAAAAAGACAGCGAAGAAAGATTTTTTAGGTCCTGTTTAGTTTTCTTTTCCTGTTAATTCATTGATATGTGCAATCTCCAATTTACACTGAATCCAAGTACCTCCTCGTGAATATTAAATAGATATGAAAATCAAGACCCTTCATGGCTGACAATCAATCAGACTCTGTCCCTACCCCCCAGCCCACCATTTCCCCCATCCAAGCCCTGGCACTCAGAGCAGCCTTGTGCAAATCTGAGCTCCCTCCAGCCCAGGCTGCACCTGCAGCTTTCAGCTCCTTGGCTCCAACTCCCACCTGCTTGCCTTGGAGAAGGAGCTGCCCGAGACACAGAGGGATGTTCATTTCTTGTCAGCCAACAAAGCCAAGGGAAGGCACAGCTCCATCAAATGCCAAAGTCATTCCTCTGCTGGATATTAAATCTACTTTGCACAGCAGACAGTCTCAGAGCAATGGAAAACACCTTCGGTGCCCAGCACAGATCCCAAGGTCCCCCCAAACCCTCCCTGCCCCGATTCTGCCCAGATTTGCTCTTTGCACACACGAGTCACACACTGAAGTCAGGAGCTCCCTCCATGCCCAGAGGGAGGAAAAGAGAGAAAGGGGATGAAGAGCTCTCCTGTGCAGAGCCAAGGTCCAAGTGCAGCCCCTGCAGTGGGAACCACAACTCATCAGGTTTGTGTCCTTTGGGCTCAGGGCCTGGTGACACTCAGAGGCACAGAAAGGTTTCTTGCCAGCAAATAGAAGATGAACATTTGAACAGTTTAATAACCATCACAGCTCTTCTCTCAGCTGCTCTCTGTGATGTCCCAGCAGCTTCTGACATGTCCACCATCCCCAAGGGATTTCTTCCAGGAACAGTTTTAGACAGAGACATAAGAAAAGGTAATTCTGTCATACATATAAACACAATTAGGATGTTTATATGTAATGTGGACTTGTATATGTAATATCTGAAGTTCAAATATATACCCCTAATGTGGTATATATTTGAACTTCAGAAAGACTGTCCACTAGCTGAAGCTCAAAGCATGAAACCAGTCATTTCAGAGGAACTTGAATGACCAGACAGCATCTGGATGAGAAAATCTGGGAGTGATGGAAAGGACATAGATCCAGTTGCTCTAAATGAAGAGATATTCTTAGACATGGACATTTAAAAAGGAGAGCAAGAAACACATGAAGTAGGTGGGGTCATTAAATATTAGAGTGAATGTCAGTGGCAAAGGTAGAGGGGAAGATGAGTATTTCTTCTCCTGCCATCAGTAGGAGAATCCAGTAAATCCAGGAAATTCCTGTTCCTGCTGGGAAAAGTTTGCTGTTTCTTAAAAGTACTCAAGTGACCCAGATAATAAAGATTTGCTTGTATATTATGAAACTAACAGGTATTGAAATCTGTGCCCCTTTCCAGGAAGACATCAGCTGTGTGCCCATGAACAGGCAGTGCCACTTGTGCCCTGAGGTGCCCAGCTGGGATTGGATCTCTCCAAGAGCACCTGAGGGAGAGCAGAGCACCTTGCAAGCTGCAGGTCCCTGACAGCCCCGCAGGGCTCCTGTGCCATCAACATCTGCTCTGCTCCAGTCTGAAACAGGGCCCAGCATGGTGCCGGGATCATCAGAGAGCTGAGGTGTGTGCTGGAATTCAATGGCCTCCCCATCCTGCAGCAGCCCTGCATTTCCCTGCTGCAGCCTTGGTCTCCAGCCCAGCCATGGAGGCTCTTTGGGCTCTGGAGTGTTGCTGCAGCCCCCAAGGGCAGCTGAGCTCTGCCTTTGGCCCAGTCAGGCCTGGCCAGCGCAGGCCATGCTCAGCAATTGCTTGTGTGTGCCTGGCCTTGCTGTCAGCCCCATGAGCGGCTGCGTGGCCCCTTTGTGGCCCTGTGCTGGCCCAGCCATGGTGGCCCAGCCCCTGTGCAGGCCCAGCCCAGGCCAGGAGCATTGCGGCTGGGAACGGCCCCTGTGCCGTGGTGCCCACAGCAGCCTTGGGGCTCTGTGCCCCATGGCCTCCCTGCTGGGCAGCCTCTGCCAGCTCCTGCAGAGCCCCTGGCACCTGTGGGGCTGCACAGACAGCCCTGCCCCGGGCTCTGCCGGCCTCTGGGCCAGCAGAGAGGCAGCCAGGGCTGGCCATGGCCGGGAACAGGCCCTGAGCCCCGCAGGAGGATGGAGCTGGGCCACAGCCAAACTCAGCCCAGGCCAAAGCTGGGCTCAGCAGCCAGGGCTGCCAACGCATGGGCACAGAGGCTGGCGCTGACAAATGTCCTGGGCCCCCTCCCTGCTCTGTCCCTGCCACCAAGGGCACAGAGCAGCCTCCTCTCTGGGCCACTTGCCTGTTTGCAATGCCTTGCACAGGCGCTGGCCCTGCCCCACAAGGCCTGGCCTGAGTCCTGCCCCTGCACGCTCAGCCAGGCTGAGATGGACACTGATGGTTTCTGGGCCAGGCTCTCGGAGCCCAGCCCAGCTCCCTGCAAGCTCTGCCAGCTGCCCTGAGCTCTGGGCAACACCAAGGGCCTCTCTGAGCCCAGCCCAGCCCAGCCGGCTCTGGCCCCACAGCTCTGCTCAGGCCAGGCTGCTCTGGGCACTGGCCCCATGGCCTCAGCTCCTGCCAAGGCCACAGCAGCAGCTGCAGCTGCCACAGGACTCAGCCCCAGCCATGGGGGAAGGTGCTTGGCCAAGGCCAAAGGAGGCTCCCTGGCTGCCCTGCTGCCCTCGGCCTGAGGTGCTGAGAGCTCTGCAGCCCCTGCTGCCATCCCATCTGCCCAGGGCAGCACCAGAGCCCCGGCCTTGGGGCCCTCAAGAGCTGCTCCTGCTCCAGGCCCAGGGCCCATGCCAAAGCTGGGGCAGCCACAAAGCTGTGCCCATTGCTGTTCATTGCTGCTCTGATGGGGATGGATCCTCAGCCACTTGAGGTTGCTAAGAATTTTCTACTCTAGAGGCCTCTTCTTTCTTGAGCTCTTCATTTCAGGAACTCACTGAAAAAGGCTCATAAATATTTTTTCAAAATACTCGGACAAGAAAGTCCCTTGGGAATAATTCAAGTTTTCAGTTCTTCTGTGGTTAATCAGACAAATTTCAGAAGTGTATTCCAAGTGAATGTGCTATATTGGAAAAAAAAGCAGACTGAACTGTTTTTCCAGTTTTCTTTTCCTGTTTATAATTTGGTATCAGCAATGTCCAGTTGATATTGACCCCCTGAAACTTCTAATGTAGCCTGAATAGATAAGAAGTTCAAGACCCTTCATGGCTGACTATCACCCAGACTTTTTCCCTACCCCATCCACACCATTTCCCCGTCCAGCCCCTGGCACTCCAATGGATCAGGAATGGTGTGGCCAGCAGGAGCAGGGCAGGGATTCTTCCCCTGTGCTGGGCACTGGTTGGGCAGCACCTCGAGTGCTGTGTCCAGTTCTGGGCCCCCAGTTTAGGAAGGACATGGAGGGGCTGGAGCGTGTCCAGAGAAGGGCAACAAGGCTGGGGAGGGGTGTGGAACACAAGTCCTGTGAGGAGCGGCTGAGGGAGCTGGGGTTGTTTATCCTGGAGAAGAGGAGGCTCAGGGGTGACCTCATCACTCTCTACAACTCCCTGACTGGAGGGTGCAGCCAGGTGGGGGTCAGGGTCTTCTCCCAGGGAACAGTGACAGGACAAGAAGACACAACTAAAACGTGCACCAATTGTTGTTTAGGCGAGATATTAGGAAATATTTACAATTCTTCTCTTTGGAATCACACTTTGGAACCCTGGGCTTTGGAATGGTCTGCCCAGGGAGGTGGGTGAGTCCTTGTCCCTTGAAGTGTTTCAGGGAAGACTGGATGTGGCACTCAGTGCCATGGTCTGGGTGACAAGGTGGTGTTGGGTCCCAGGTAGGGCTTGATGCTCTCCAATGATTTTTCCAGCCTGGTTGATTCTCTGATGAATGTGACACTGCAGGGCCCTGGGGAAGCAAGGGCCCATGGTGACAGTGCGGGGCCTGATGGCACTAAGAGGACCATGGTGACACTGTGTGCGACATGGCAGCACAGAGCCAAGGGCCCATTGTGACACTGTGGGGCTGGATGGAAGCAAGGAGCCCATGGTGACAGTCTGGGTCCTGGTGGAACCACAGAGGCCACTGTGACCCTACGGGGCCTTGTGGAGCCAAGGGACCATTGTGCCACTGTGGAACCAAGGAGAGCGTTGCTGCACTGCCAGACCTCATGGAACCAAGGATCCATTGTGACACTGCAGGGCCCAAGGATCCAAGGGACTTTCTGACACCAAGGTTTCCCATGGAACCAAAGGGACATTGTGACACTGGGAGGCCCCATGGAGTCATGGAGACCATTGAAACACTCAGGGGCCTCATTTAACCATGGTGACACCAAGTTGTCTGGTAGTGTGGTTCTTCTGGAGGGTAGGAGGGCTCTGCACAGGGCCCTGGACAGGCTGGATCCAGGGCCCAAATCCAACAAGGTAAGGTTTAACAAGTCCAAGTACCGGGTCCTGCATTTTGGCCACAACAACCCCTGAAGCACTACAGGCTGGGGACAGAGTGGCTGGAGAGCAGCCAGGCAGAAAGGGACCTGCAGGGACTGATGGACAGCAGGCTGGACATGAGGCAGCAGTGTGCCCAGGTGGCCAAGAAGGCCAATGGCTCCTGGCCTGGCTCAGGAATGGTGTGGCCAGCAGAAGAAGGGAAGAGATGGGCTGTTTACAGGGAAGGGAACAGGGATGGGCAATGGGAAGAAATTTGTAGCAGGAAGAGTAAAGAAAGCAAAGGTGAAGCCAAGGAAATGCTCAGGACAGTTTGGGGGTGGCTGCCAGGCAGCCCTGGCTCTGAGCAACAGCGTCTGCAGTGGCACAGGAAACTCCCAGCTGATGGGAACAAACTTTCTGGCTGAGTGCGGAGGCCAGGACAAAGCTGAGTGGTTTCCCTGGTGTCCCGCAGGCCTTGCTGGCCCCAGGGGCTGATGGCATTTGTGCTCCCTCAGCTTCATGTCCCCACAGCAACAGCATGGGGGTGCTGCCCCTGCTGTGTGCAATGCAAACAGGGGCTGCTGAGGCAGTGCTGCCGTGTCTGTGCCTGCAAGGATGGGGCACCTGTGTGAGCTGGGGGAGAGGCCAGGGCTGCAGAGGGGGGATGTTGTTGGCAGCTGCATGAGGACGCTCTGGGACGCTGCCCTGGGCTGTGCAGCGCACTGGGCATGGATCAGCCCCTGCTCTGCTGCTCCTTCCCGTCTGCCCTAGGGCCCTTGCAGAGCCCCAGCCATGCTGTTTGCCCCCAGCCTGCCCAGGGCCAGCCTGGGGCTGCTCACGGGGGTTTCTGTGCTGCTGAGCATTGGCCTGGCCGTGTTCTTGAGAGAGCCTGGGCAAGGAGCCTGGAGCCCCCAGGGCCTGGCCTGAGGCGTCAGCGCTGCCCCAGCAGTGCCCATGGCCTGTCCCTGCTGCAGCCCCAGCACTGCCACCCCCAGGGCTGTGCCCGGCCCCGAGAGCACTCAGGCCCTGCAGCAACACCAGGGCCACCAGGGCAGCGGGGCAGGGCCACGGCAGCAGCACTGGCAACACCAAGTGCTGCTGCTGCTGCTGCTGGGCACAGCTGCTGGGCCAGCACTGATCTGCCCCAGCTCTGCACACAGACATTGCTGCTGCAGCTCTAGAGAAGGCAACAAAAGGGCATCTCTGCAAAAAACTCTGCTGGGACATCCTTTAGTTCATTTAAAGACACCAACAGCATAGACCCTCATTGACACAGTGTGCGGCCACAGGGAAAGTGAAGAGAAACAAAATGAGAAATGAAACAATGACCTTCATTTGTGGACAAGATTAAAAGACTAAAATACAAAGTACTTTCCAAATGAAACAAACAAGAAGTATCAAAGATAACTTTTATTACAAGTGATATGCAGTATTTTTCCAGCAGTTTAATGTTTCCAAAACCATCCAGTCATCAGTCTCCACACTGCAGCCTTGAGCTCCTGGTTCCTCAGGCTGTAGATGAGGGGGTTCAGGGCTGGAGGGACCACCGAGTACAGAACTGACAGGGTCAGATCCAGCGATGGGGAGGACATGGAGGGGGGTTTTATGTGGGCAAATATGGCAGTGCTGACTAACAGAGAGAGCACAACCAGGTGAGGGAGGCAGGTGGAAAAGGCTTTGTGCTGTCCCTGCTCAGAGGGGATCCTCAGCACAGCCCTGAAGATCTGCACATAGGAGAAAACAATGAACACAAAACAACACAATGCTAAACACACACTAACAGCAAGAAGCCCAAGTTCCCTGAGGTTTGAGTGTGAGCAGGAAAGCTTGAGGATCTGTGGGATTTCACAGAAGAACTGGCCCAGGGCATTGCCATGGCACAGGGGCAGGGAAAATGTATTGGCCGTGTGCATGAGAGCATTGAGAAAGGCACTGGCCCAGGCAGCTGCTGCCATGTGGGCACAAGCTCTGCTGCCCAGGAGGGTCCCGTAGTGCAGGGGTTTGCAGATGGACACGTAGCGGTCGTAGCACATCACGGTCAGGAGGCAAAAGGCTACTGAAAAAAAAAAGACAAAACAAAAGAGCTGAGCAGCACATCCAGTGTAGGAGATGTTGCTGGTGTCCCAGAGGGAATTGTGCATGGCTTTGGGGACAGTGGTGCAGATGGAGCCCAGGTCAGCGAGGGCCAGGTTGAGCAGGAAGAAGAACACGGGCGTGTGCAGGTGGTGGCCGCAGGCTACGGCGCTGATGATGAGGCCGTTGCCCAGGAGGGCAGCCAGGGAGATGCCCAGCAAGAGGCAGAAGTGCAGGAGCTGCAGCTGCCGCGTGTCTGCCAATGCCAGCAGCAGGAAGTGCCTGATGGAGCTGCTGTTGGACATTTGTTCTGTCTTGGCATGGGGATCTGTAAGAAAAGTAATCATGGAATAGTTGGGTTTGGAGAGGACTTGAAATATCCCAGCACAGCCTGGGGGCACTTTCCCCCCACTGCCTGCCCAGGGCTCTGCTGCCTGGAACTGTCCCTGCCAGCAGCTGCTTCCCTGTGCCCAGGGCTGGGCCCTGCCAGTGCTGCCAGAGCCCAGCCCAGCCCTGGGGGCTCAGCTCTGCCCTGCAGAGCCCTCCCAGCTCAGGCACTGCCCAGGGGCAGCTCTGGCTCTGCAGGCTCTGATGGCAATGTCAGAGCAACCCTGAGGAGGCTGGAAAAGCAACACTGATGCTCCCCCTAAGGGCTGATTTCTGTTACTGCCTGGTTTATTCAAATTTGAGAGAAATTTTTTTTATTTCTTCTCGACCTGAACTGAGAGATGAACTTCTGTGAGATAAATTCCCATCCAGGAAACCAAGAGCAGTATATTAAAAAAGCAGGATTTTCCCTTTTATACAGCCCTTGCCTTTCTGTGCTCCCTGTATGATCTCCTTGGAAATGTTCTGCAGTTCAATGCCATGCTGTGAGCAGCCCTGAACAATGCAGCATCCTCCCCACACAAGGAGAACACTTCCAAGCCTCACCAGCTGTCTCCTGCCACCCAGATCTTGTCCCCCAGTGCTGGCAGCAGCTGCCAGGGCTGGCTGAGAGCTGTCCCTGGCAGGCAGCAGAGTCCCTGCCCCAGCACAGCGCCCTGGGCTGCAGGACCCTGCTCTGCAGGACAGCCCTGGGCACCCCTGGCTGCTCTGCACAAGAGACAAGCAGAGAATGTACTCACAGGCTCTGCAGGCATTGGGATGTTGCAGCGTGAGGAGATGGCTCCAGGAGCTGCAGCTGCACTGTCCTGCAGCCAGAGGTTCCTGTGCCAAGGGCTGGCAGTGAATGTGCCCCAGGCACTTCTCAGCCCCTTCCCAGCCCTGACTGATTGAAGCTCTCTGTGCCTCTGGGCTGTGCCCGGGCTGGCTGCAGGCAGTGCCCCAGCCCTGCTGGGCTGGCAGAAGAGCTGCTCATCCAGAGAAATGTGCTTTTGAAGCTCTTCTTGGTGAGCAGGAGCTGCCTCTGTGCCAGGAGCCCAGCCCAGCTCAGCAGCACAGACACAGCACAAGGACTTTAATCAGCCTCTGGGGCTTTGTGCTCAGGCCCTGAGCATCAGTCCCTGAGAGGGAGATGAAGAAACCTCTCCAGAACTCCAAGGCAGAATCCAACTCCAAAGTTTCTTGGACTTTTAATGGGTCCCAGTGAGGGACACGACTGAGCAAGTGTCCCCAGGCCCCAGGCAGAGCAGAGAACTGCAGGCAGTGATGACAGGTGGGGACAAAGAGAAGCCAAGTCTTGGTGCCCTGGGGCACAGCAGGGTCTGTGCCAGCAAGGGCTGGGAGGAGACACCTTGTGCTGAGGCCCTGGGGCCTCCTGGCACAGCCCCAGCCAGGCTGGGCACTGTCAGCCCCTTGTGCTGCCCTCAGCATCCCCCCCTAGCCCACATCCCAGTGGCCTCAAGGATCTGCTGCAAGGAGTCCCTGGGGAGCCTTGCTCAGCAATGGCCCTGGGGGCTCCTTTGTGCTCCCTGCAGGGACTGCAGGTTTTTCAAAGGACTTTGGCTTTGGCTTTGGCCTTGCAGTCTCTGAGAGGTTTGTGCAATCATGGCCTCCAATTATCTGCTGTAATTAGTCCCTGGAGAGGCTTTGTCAGTAACAACACTCAGTGGGGATCATTAATGCTTCAGGGTACTTCAGTTATTTGAAGGTACTTGGTGTTTCCCTTTTGATACAGACTCTGTGAGAGGTTTATGCAATCATGGCCCCAATTATCTGCTTTAATGAGTCCCTGGAGAGCTTTGTACTGACACTCAGTGGGGCTCATTAATGCCTTGAGGTACTCAAGGTTTTTACGGTACTTTATGGATTTACGGATACTTTTAGGTACTTTAAAGAATTTTCCTTCCCACACTGAGTCTCTGTGAGGTTTTTGTGCCTTCCTGGCCTCCAATTCTCTCCTCCAAGGAGTCCATGACGAGTCTGTGTTGGGTATCTTCCCCCTTTCTGTTTTACAACAAAGATGGAACTGAAAGAATTTTGTAGGACTTTCTAAAAGCCTCCAAATAAACATGGGACAATTAACAATACACGAACAACCCCTAAGAGAATTAATAGTCCTGTTGTAGCTAGACATCATCCAACCCTTTAGTCTCTTGGATTGGAAGAGATTATTGACCCAGTCTTTGTTTTCCACTTGAAGCTTCTTGAACCCTTCCTTCAGTACCTGAATGCTCTTGTGGATTGACTCGCTGTGGCTGGAGAGGTTCATGCAGCACATGCCCTCAGAGTCTACACAGCCATGCCCATGTGCCAGAGTAAAAACTCTATCGCTGTTCTGCAAGGTGGCGTGTCTGATGGTCTCTGTGTCTGAGAGCAGCCACTCAATGTGAGGGAGGCAGCATTGGTTTGCTTACTCAACAGGCACCCAGGATGGTCTGATTGCCCTAAAGCTTTAGCTGCAGCCACCCAAGGTAGTAACATGGAGGCTGCTATTCTCTTGTTTTTACTCCAATAGATGACATTATTTTTGCAATCAGATTCAAAGTAGTGTGTAGATCTTTTTGCTCTGTTTCTCTGGCCATTAGTCATTTTTGTGTTGGGTGCCAGCAAGGTAAGCCTCCCCAAATTACAAGACCTGCCTTTGATGTCTGAAGGGACACCAGGCCATGCTCTATCCTTGCAAATAAGAAACACACCCTGCAGCAAGTTGAGTAGGTAGCTACTGGACCAAGAAATTATGGAAGAGGTGTAATTACACCATCAGCTGTGGTTTTTGTAAGTGGGATGGTATGGGGAGATGTCTCTCCTGATAGTTTCTTTTTTTCTTGTAATTTTGTGTCTTTCACCCTCTTCCCATCTCAGACAGTAATAAAACCTTACACAAAAGTCCATTTTTACAGAGCTGAGAATTTCTACCCCCTGAGTTTGAGTGGTGCATGCAGGAGCTTCTGGGTCCAGTAGTCCCAACCACCGACAGGGTTGCACTTCTATTTGCCGTCAGGATTGTCCCTTGGCATACTGAAAATGGCACCCTCAGGTATTGGCCAGACATCTGTAGGCAACCCCAGCAGGCAGGTGGAGAAGGGGTCATCAGGGCTAGCGACAGACAGGCACAGGGTGTCTTGTTTCATGGCTTTTGCTAGAGTTATCCATACATTGTGCTTTGGCTGTGGGACTACCTATCCACTCAGGAGGAGCATTGTTGCAAACAGGCTGAGGAATGTGAGTAGAAACTTTTCATGTGTCATCTTTGAAAGAATTGCCTGGTCTGAAAATTGTCTAGTCTGTCAGGTGTTAGGATCACCGTCCTGTGGGTTTTGACTTGGGGTAGACTTGAGGGCTCCTTTGATGAATCCCTGCTCAGTAGCTGCAGGTAGGGCTTTATGTTCTTATCCACCAAGGTCCTTTACCACAAATGGTCTTGTTGTGGCAATTCAGTCTTCAGGTCCTTTGATGTTATGAAGTTCTGCACTTTGGAGACTGTCACTGTCACCTCCAATCTCGGACAATATTCCTGCAGTAGCTGTGAACACCCAGTTAGGAGCCCACTTGGATTGTGAGATACCTGTCACGTCTGCTCCCATGTCCACAAGCCCTGTCAAAACAATCTTTTCATTGTTAAGTTCCAGAGTGCAGGTGATTTTTGGTCAATCCTGATTTATCACATCCCTAGTGAAGTGTCATCAGCATCCTGCCTGGGCAATTGTTAGTCCTTGGGGTATAAAACAAGGTGGTTTGGGAGACAGGGCCAGCACTGTAATTTCTCATTGTGAGGACACTGATAGTATGGATGGCAATACAAAAAATCCTTCAGTGCTTGATTGGTAGCTTACTAAAATTAATAGTTCACAGGGCTGATCTTCGGGCCCCAGCTGTCCTGTCGATATTTCATGGGCAAAATAATCAGTTAAAACAACAGATTCCAGACTCAGCAACTTCAATTTTGCCCCTGGTGGTAAGGTGGTTGGCAAATGGGAGATGAGGTGCTGGAGTTTAGGGCTACATTATCTGTAATGGGTGTACAATTCAGCGATTGTAGGCATCATTGGCTTGAACATTTGTGTCATAGCCCGAGGCCACCTTGCACTCCAATGGCAGTTTTTGGCTGCTTGGTGTAGTTCCCTTTTGAGAAATTCCACCTAATTTGATGTTGATTATCCATTAGGGACCGGACAGGCCCGTCCTCCTTGGGGACAATCTTCTCTAAAATGTCCTTGTTGACCACACGGGAAACATATTTTTGGGGCCTGTAGATGTTGCTGGGGCTCCATAAAGGGGAATTTCATGGCCCCTAGGGCTTCTACAACTCCTTGCCCAAAGGCCTGGGCTTGTACAGCTGCTCTGTGTTCTGTTGTTCTGAGGCAATTACAGGCCTCAGTCATCTGCAGGAGTGTGGGTTCCAGCTCTAGTGGAAGGGCACACAGCACTTTCTTACATTCCGGGTTGGCATTGGCTACCCCCAACGATTTTAGTAATTAATTTTGAGTCTTTTCATTCCGGACTTGTTTCTCTAGTGCCTGTTTAAGGTGATCAATAAATTTCATGTAGGGCTCTCCAGGTTCTTGTCTTCTGTTTACATAGTCCAAATTGGGGGTGGTACCATCCGGTACCTGGATTCAAGCTTTCAAAACCATTTTTTTTTATATCATCCAATACTTCTCTGGGGATACCTGCTGCTTGATCATCTGGTAGGCTGTGTTGTCCTTCTCCAGCTAGATGGTTGATTGTCATTTCAGCCCTTGCCTCATTATTAGCACAGTCTTCTATTAATTCATTTAGCAAACGTTTCCATCCCTCTTCCCACAGGGTGTATTCTGTAGGTGACACCAACATGGTCATAATATATTTTAAATCATAGGGGGTTAAGATGTGCTGTAAACATGGCCCTCATTAGGCCATAAAAACAAGGTAAGTCCTTCCTATGGTCTTTAGCTGCCCTACACAGATCCTTGATTTCCCCATAAACCAATGGCTGATACCTGGGGTTCTGCCCCCTTCTTTCATAACATATGGGGGCAACGAGGAGTTTCAAGACTATTTGCCAGTCTCCTTCCTTAACTGCTTCCTTCCAGATCCTTTCCTAGGGATCTTCTGGGGTTGAGGGGCGAAGTGGCTCTGGGGAGTCCAAACTTTCTTCCTGGGAAGAAGAATAACTTGGACCAGAAACATTTGGATTAGAAATAGTGTGACAGTTGGGCTTAGTATCTTTGATCATGGGGTTATATTCTTCCTAGAGGGTGAGGCAAAGGGCGCTGCCACTTTGTCAGGTGTTGGGGAGGAAGGGCCTTGATTTAGGATGGCGGACTTCCAGGGTGGAGCTCTGGAGGCATGGCCCAGGGTGAAGGTGGAATGATTGACAGTGGGGGCGTGACCCGCAGTTGTGGGGGTGGAGTCTGGAGGTTCGTTCAGGGCGGAAGAGAAGGCTGTGGTAGCAGGAAATGGAGGAGCCAAGATGGAGGGAGGATGGTCGAGCTCCCGAGCCACATTCAGGCTCCTTCCATCTTGAGTCTCCAGGGCATGATGCTCCAAGACTGCGTGGCCATTGCCATCTTTGACCATCGTGGAAGGTCTGAGAAAGGCAGGTTTGAGGGGAGGTCCCAAGTTAGGAGTGACCAACGGATTGAGTTTTCGAGACACTGCTTGCTGGTGAAGGGTCTCAAGGATGGTGTGGATGATGGGGAGCATGCAGGGTGCAATGGGGTCCCTTTTGATCGAAAGGTTGTACAGTTTAACTCCCACTGAGTCCCAAAATTCAGTGGTATGGATTTCGTCAGAAGAGGTGTCTGGAAAATTTTTAATGATCCACCTCATGATTGATTTTAATTTCTTCTTTGAAAATATTATGTCATGATCAGTGAGAATTAAAGCACCCATATATGCTCCTTTCTACTTTGGACATCTGGCTGCCCATTTTTCTCTTTCTCTTTCTCTCCGGGGAAGAGCCACCGGAACACCCCAAATCAGTTATGGGTCATGGGTGCATATTGTAAAACACAGTGGCAAAATGGGCAATAAATGTCTTGCGTTTCCTCAAACCCACCTGCAATCCTATGCAGGTGAAACTCTCGCTGTCCCTGTGGATCCTGGCCAAGGTCCCTCGAAGCAATGATGAATCTGCCGGCCCGGCACAATCCAAAATCCCGGGGAGCGCTGGCCTATCCATCAGCTAACCCCAGCTGACATGACTGAATGTCAGGGCCCCTGTTCGGGCGCCAAAGGTCACAATGAGGGTGGCTGTGACAAACCTTTCTGGTTCCCTGACTTCAGGACAAGGGTGGTGAAAATGAAAAGGAGCAGATGCTGGAGAAGATGAATCAGGAAAGCCTTATAAATATGATTGCCTGGCAAAAGATTTTGAGAATATGAAAATTATAAATGAGATTGAAATGAAAGCAAGCTTTGAGATACCAAGCCTTAGTTACTGAACAATTGGAAAACAATGGTATGGCCGGCTGAAGGTAATCTTCTTTTGATGAAACAAAACCCTCTGCGTGCAGACAGGTCCAAGGGTCAGAGCAGACCCTACTAGATTGGCAGAAGGGGTCCAAAGAGTGGCAGTGTGTGTCTGTGTGTCTGGTTGTGTGTCTGTGTGTGTCTGTCTGTACTGGTGTTCCCATGGCTTCTGTCCCTTGGCACAAGGTTGTATCCACCACCCCTACGGACCACAAGAATAACTCCTTTTCTTCATTTACTCTGTGGTGTAAATGAACCATTCTATCTAATCATGATCAGAAAAATCAGAGCTGTATTTATATAAATCTATCTGGTATAAAATCTTTAATCCTGTGGGACAAATTGCTTAAAATTCAATTCCACCTGTCCAATCTTTTATACCTTTGAGAAGTCTGGGGCTGGGATTGGATCCAGCAACTCACATCTCCTCTGTTAGAAGGAATTTTAGAAGTCTAGGGGTCCTGCAGGGGTTTGAGGATCCATGGTGGCTGCTGGCTGCAATTTCTCCACCTCATGACTCAGAAGGAGTTTCTCCAATAAAGAAATAAAGTTTTTCCTGAAGCTCCCACCATGCCCATGGCAGGAACCCCTGTGAGTGTCTGGGCCATCCTGGCTCTTTGGCAGCCTGGGCACTCCTGGGATGTCACCGTGGAGCCCCCGTGAGTGCCTGTGACAGATCGGTGCCTTTGAAGCCCAAGGTGCCCTGGGATGTCACCATGGAATGGCTGTGACTCCCTCTGACCACAGGGCTCTTTACCATCCCCAGAAAGCCCTGGGAGGTCTCCATGGAGCCCCTGTCCATGCCTGTGACATTCCAGCTCTGGAACAGCCTGGAGACTCTTGGAAAGTCCCCATGGAACCCCTCTGAGGGCTTGTGACAAATCTGATCCTTAGCAGGAAACCATCACCAGGAGCCCGCTGTTGCTATGGTCAGTTTCCATGGCAACCATCCCCAGACCCCTCTTGCTATGCTCAGTCCCTTGGCAGCTCCATGGAGACCCCATGCCAGGGGTGGTTGCCATGGACACCAGCTCAGGACTGCAGCCAGAGCCCGTTGCCATGGCAACCATTGGCGGCCCCATCCCCAGGCTGATGGGATCCCAGAAGCACAGAATTGGCTGAGCTGGGAGGGACCCATCAGGATCCTCCAGTCCAACTGCTGGCCCTGCACAGGACACCCCAACAATGCCAGCCTGGGCCTGGCAGCGCTGGCCAAACGCTGCTGCAGCTCAGAGAGCCCTGGAGCTGGGACCCTGCCCTGGGGAGCCTGGCCAGGGCCCCAGCAGCCTCTGGCCAAAAACCTTTTCCTGATATCCAACCTGAGCCTGCCCCGACTCAGCTGCAGCCGCTCCCTCCACTCCTGTCCCTGGGCACCAGAGGGAAGAGGTTCCCACAGCCCCAGCCAGGGACCCGCTCCCAAGGCTGCTGCCATGGCCACCAGGGCTGCCACCAGCTGGGATGCTCGGTTTCCACGGGCTGGGCTTCAGGAATGGGATTCCCCAATTTCCTGCTCCCGCTAAAACCGCGCTGCCCTCGCTGCCCTCCCGCCTCCCATGGAAAGCACAAAAGGCAAAGATCCCGGACTGGGATAAGAACAATTTATTGGGAACAGCAATGAGATAAGGAAACAAACAGGAGCAGAAACAATATTGATAACAGAAGGGATAGGTAAAACTATTTACAGAGAAAACTACAACATCAACAACTAGTTCTTCCTGGCAATGTATTTCCTCCTGTCTGGAAAGGACACCCTTCTCCTCAGGGAGAGAGAGAGAGAGAGAGAGTCCCTTTCCTGCTCCTGGCAATGACCTGAGGTGGGCGTGAATGTAATGACACGGCCATGGCCAGACCCTCATGTTTTTCAATGCCACATCATGTCATTGGAAGGGGCAGAAAAAGGGACAGCTGTCTTCCCAGCATGGATCACAGGGAAAATGGAACACCAGGGCTCTTCCCAATGTGGATGCTCCAATGAGGGAAAAAGCTGGAGCAGTGCATGAAGCTGTTCCTTCAGTCGGGGCATTTGCAGGGCTTCCCTTACTGGTGGCTCCGTTGGTGTCTTGTCAAATGAGAGCTCTTGGAGAAGCTCTTCCCGCACTGGGGACACTCGTAGGGCCTCTCCCCAGTGTGGATGCGTTGGTGGATGATGAGGGCGGAGCTGCAGCTGAAGCTCTTCCCACACTCCAAGCACTTGTGGGGCTTCTCCCCATTGTGAAGCTGCTCATGGACCACCAGCTCTGAGCTCTGGCTGAAGCTCTGTCCACCTTCCTGCCTCAGGGTGGGTCTTTCCTCTTCAGAACACACTGGGCTGGGTTTGCAGCCCCTCCTCCTGTGTAATCTCTGGGGCTTTTCCTCCACGTTGGACTTCTGCAGTGTGGAGCCACTGGAATTGGCCTCTTCCATGAGGTTCTGCCACAGGGATTTGCCCTCCCTGGTCTCCATCCTCAGCTCCTTCCCTGGGGGAGGAAGGCCAAGGAGAGGATGGGATTTGCCTCCGTGCCACAGGGAAGGGGAAGGAGATCCCCCCAGTGCATCCCCAGCAGGACGGGGTTGGCAGCAGGGTTGTCCTGCAGCCGGGGGCCGTGCTGGGCTGGGAGATGGAGCAGGAGAGAGGGGGAAAGGGGCACTGACTTCCTCCTCACCTGCCTGGGTGTCCCAGGGCATTGTGTCAGTTTGAAAAGACAGGTGTCTGCTAAGGAAGGCAGGAGACTCCCTTGAAATGGAAAATGTTAATCCCTTCACTTGGAATTATAATTTTCAAAACAAGAGGCTGTCAAGCAAAGTCTTTGGGAATAGGAATAACAGTTCTTCAGAAGGAAAATTAAAAATACAAATGCAGTAGTACTAAAAACTACTTACAGAGTAAGAATATGACCTGACACCCTGTGGGTCAGAGTGTTGGTAGCACTCCTGTTAAATGGTGGCTGCAGTGCTCCTGCAGGGACAGGTGTGGTTCTGTTGGAGCAGTGATCCTGTGGAAGGGTGGAGTTTTCCTCTGAAGGTCCAGTTGTGGCGTCGATTGGCCTGGTCTTCCTCTGGGATCCAGTGGAGCTGAAAGCTGCTCTTCTGGGAATCCTGTGGGAAAAGGCTGTCTCTGATGTTCACATTATCAGATTATATCCCGGTAGGAATGCTTGGCTCCTCCCTCTGGGCAGATCTTCTCACAATGGGATGTTGGAATTTTTATCAGTGACACTCAATGGCCCATTAACAGAAGATATCTCCCTGGAGGGAGGATTCATGTGGAAGAGATAAAGTAAACTGCTCAATTAACAGATGATAATTGCCCCACCTTTAACAGAGGGTAATTGAATACACACCCAGCTAAACCTGAGACACTGTTCCAGCCTTGGAAAGCAGGATTTGGTACCAGATTCTTTAGGGAATGCAACCCTGATTGAAGGCAGAGATAGAATCCAGACCCTGCAGCCAGAAATGGACAGTTGTGTGATACTCATTTCAACATCTTCTCTTTTGGAATTATTGACTAATGATTATTTGCTTTGCCTACCTAATATTTTTGTAATTTTTTGCAAATTTGCATTATCTAAATTACACTGTTCCTTAAGTTAAGTTGGTGTCTGTGTCTTTGGTGCGGGCCCTGCCCACTGGCGAAACAGGGCCCAATCCTGCCTAAGTGTTACCTGGGGAGACAAAACCCTCACTGCAAATGTGCCCCCTTCCTCCTTGTTCCCCACACTTCATGCACTGATCATGATGTCCTATGGTCTGGGGTATCCCTGGGGTCAGCTGGGATCTCCTGTCCTGGCTGTGTCCCCTCCCAAGCTCCCCCACAGCCTCAGCCCCTCCCCAGCGTGGCCGAATGAGGGGCAGGACAGGCCTTGGCTCAGTGCGAGCTCAGCAAGAACAAAACCATCTCTGCGTGCTCAGCCCTGTGCTCAGCCCCCGGGCCCGGCATTTCCTCCACTGCCACCCCGGAGCCCCCTTTCCCACCCCTCTGCCCCACGGCCGCCGCAGCACCGGCTGACAATAGAAGCAATTCTGGGGCAATTCCAAGTTTCCTTGGTTCCTGCACAGCTCCAGCTCAGCTGCTGGCAGGTTACAATTAAAGAAAAGTTCAAATTTGGCCCAATACAGATATTATTAAAAGGAAGGGAAAGCTCTGTGTAGCTGTCACAAAGGTGACAGGGATGAAGAGAATAATGATTCTCACATTTGGAAAAAACCCAAGCCTGGGAATTCAGTAGTTATTTGGGAATTTAGCTACTTGAGCTGGGCTTCTTGTGGGACTTTTAGCAGCCTTGTGTTCCTCACCATGTGGTGAATGAACCTTGTCAGTGTTGCTGGTATTATTTGCTTCATTTCCTCCAGTGATTTTAACAAACTTTTCAAGTAGGGACAACAAAGTATTTTCTTTACACTCCAGTCCCACAACAGCCATTTTCCTCATCAGTTCTCCCATAGGTCGCTCAGACGAAGCTGCATCCAAGTTTCCAAGAGTTCCTCCAGAGAGACACACAACCTCCTCAGAGGAAGGAATCATGCTGTTGTCAAAGGCAACTGGGGTCAAAGAACAGTGCCCTGAACTCACTGTGCCAAAATAATTTTGCAATCTGGTTAAGAAAATATTAGAGAGATGCCATTTGCCCTGGAGCAGGGCAAGTGTGACATTGTCCCCTGTGGGTGTGTGGCCTTCCCGGGGTGGGGGTTTTACACCTGAGCCAGTTTGGGTAAGGGGGGTGGTGTTCTCCCCCTGAGCAGGGATTCCCCCACTGTTTCAGGCTGCAGTGTAAGATGGAACCAAATGCATGTTTTCAATCCCCATCTTCATCAACTGCTATAATCAGGTGGGGCAGTGTTCTTGATCTCTTCCATGCCTCAGCCCTGATAACGCCCTCCAGGGGAGAGATCTTCTGGGAATGGGCCATTGAGTGTCACTGCAGGACTGATCAAATTCCATCCTCCCATTGTGGGATGCTCTGCCCAGAGGGAGGATCCAAGCATTCCAACCTGGATATAAGGTGAGCCTTGCAACACCAGGAGCAGCTTGCCTACTGGATTCCCAGAGGACAAGAGCTCCAGAACCACCCCTGGACCTCCAGAGGAAGACCAGATGCTTCTACAGGATCACTGCTTGGACAGAATCACGTTCATCCCTGCAACAGGACTGCAGCCACCATTTAATGGGACTGCTGCCACCACCCTGAGCAACAGGGTGTCAGGTTATATCCTGACTCTGTCAGTTTAAGGCAGTGTTTCTGTATCATTGCCTTGATCTTAATTTTCTTATTGCAATTGAAAATTGCAATTCTGACTTAGACTCTCCCCCAGGTATCCCTTAAATCCTGTGTAATAGAAAATGTATGCACCCTTTGTTTTGTCCCCGAAAATAGATTTCCCATTCCCAAATCTCGATTGGATGGAGGAGGAGGCTGTGAGAAAGAGGAAGGAGCCCTGGGACACCCAGGCAGGTGAGGAGGAAGTCAGTGCCCCTTTCCCCCTCTCTCCTGCTCCATCTCCCAGCCCAGCACAGCCCCCGGCTGCAGGACAACCCTGCTGCCAACCCCGTCCTGCTGGGGATGCACTGGGGGGATCTCCTTCCCCTTCCCTCTGGCACGGAGGCAAATCCCATCCTCTCCTTGTCCTTCCTCCCCCAGGGAAGAAGCTGAGGATGGAGACCAGGGAGGACAAATCGCCTTGGCAAAACCTCGTGGAAGAAGCAGTTTTGAGCAGCTCCATGGCAAAGAAATCCAATGGGGAAGAAAAACCACAGAGATCCTGCAGGAGGAGGAGCTCCAAACCCAGCCCAGGGTGCTCTGAGGAGGAAAGACCCACCCTGAGCCAGGAAGGTGGACAGAGCTTCAGCCAGAGCTCAGAGCTGGTGGTCCATGGGCAGCTTCATGATGGGAAAAAGCCCCACAAGTGCTTGGAGTGTGGGAAGAGCTTCAGGCAGAGCAGCACCCTGATCAGCCACCAGATGATCCACACTGGGGAATGGCCCTACGAGTGTGGGGAGTGTGGGGAGTGTGGGAAGGGCTTCAGCTGCAGCTCTGCCCTCATCATCCACCAACGCATCCACACTGGGGAGAGGCCCTACGAGTGTCCCCAGTTTCAGAAGAGGCTTCACACCAGCTCCCATCTCCTCTGCCACCAGCGAATTCACTCAGAGGAGAGGCCCTTCCACTGCCCTGACTGTGGGAAGGGCTTCAAGGAGAAATCTCACCTCATCCACACTGTGGAGAGGCCCTACGAGTGTCCCCAGTGTGGGAAGGGCTTCACCAGCAGCTCTCACTTGACCAGACACCAACGGAGCCACCAGTAAGGAAAGGCCTGCAAATGCCCCAGCTGCAGGAACAGCTTCATGCACCACTCCATCTTCATCCCCCATGGGAGGACCCACGCCGGGAAGAGTCCTGGGGAACCGTGTTTCCCATGATCCATGCTGGGAAGACACCTGTCCCTTTTCCTGCCCGTGACATGATGTGGGAATGGAAGAACATGATGATCTGGCCATGGCCCTTTCATTACATTCACTCCCACCTCAGGCCATTGCCAGGGGCAGGAAAGGGACTCTCTCTCTCTCTCCCTGAGGAGAAGGGTGTCCTTTCCAGACAGGGGTAATTGTGGCTGGGAAGAGACAGTCAGTTGTTTTTAGTTTTCCCTGTCAAAGTTTTATTTATCCCTTCTGTTATCAATATTGTTTCTGTTCCATTTTTTCCTTATCTCGTTGCTCTTCCCAATAAATTGTTCTTATCCCAGCCCGGGATCTTTGCCTTTTGTGCTTGCAATGGGAGGCGGGAGGGCAGCGAGGGCAGCGCGGTTTAAGCGGGAGCAGGAAATTGGGGAATCCCATTGCTGAAGCCCGGCCCGTGGAAACCGAGCATCCCAGCTGGTGCCAGCCCTGGTGTCCATGGCAACCACCCCTGGCATGGGGTCTCCATGGAGCTGCCAAGGGACTGAGCATAGCAGCAGGGAGCTGGTGATGGTTGCCATGGAAACTGACTACAGCAACAGGGGCCTGGTGATGGCTGCCTGCTAAGGATCAGATTTGTCACAGGCCCTCAGAGGAGTTCCATGGGATCTTTCCAAGAGTCTCCAGGCTGTTCAAGAGCTGGAATGCCACAGGCATGGACAGGGGCTCCATGGAGACCTCCCAGGGCTTTCTGGGATGGTAAAGAGCCCTGTGGTCAGAGGCAGTCACAGCCATTCCATGGTGACATCCCAGGGCACCTTGGGCTTCAAAGGCACCGATCTGTCACAGGCACTCACGGGGGCTCCACGGTGACATCCCAGGAGTGCCCAGGCTGCCAAAGAGCCAGGATGTCCCAGACACTTCCAGGGGTTCCTGTCATGGGCACAGTGGGAGCTTCAGGCAGCGTTTATTAGAGAAGCAGCTGTTGGGTCACAAGGTGCAGAAAGGATTCCCAATAGCCCCCACAGATCCCCAAATGTCACCATTGAGTCAGAGATGACACAGACTCAGATCAGAAGGCTAAGGTCTAAAAGCCACCCATTTATTCAATCCTCTTCGTTTTGACCTTGGTTTTCTACAGGTGGATCTCTTTGGTGATTTAATCAACACATTTCACATGATTGGCTGATAAAGACAACCCCCTTCAGTAAACAACTTTATGGAAAAAACAACCTATTACAGACACCACCTGTTGATAATTTACAATTCTTTCTCTCCAGCTTCCTAATGGTTCCCAATCTAATTAATGGGAAAACTCTCTTGCTTTCTGTGTCTCTGACCAGACTCTCATATTCACAGAAAAATACCCCCAAGGACCTCCAGGCTTTGTAATCTCCTTCTGTGAGAGGAGCCTTGGAGCAGCTGGCTCCAATCCCAGCCTCAGACTTTTACAGAGTTCATGGGTAAAGAATTATCAAGGTGAAATTTAACCTTTAGCATTTGTCCCACAGGATTAAGGATGACAAAGCATATATATTTATAAAAAATTTCTATTATCTCTTATGGTAAAAATTAGACAGAATTATCTTAATCAGAAATATTTAGTCCAAGGAATAAGAGCTGTAACATATTATATTATATTATATTATATTATATTATATTATATTATATTATATTATATTATATTATATTATATTAATTTATAGAAAGCACTCAGAAGAGATTTCAAAGCAATTTTATTTAAGGAAAAGAAGCTGTTTTTAAGGAGAGATTGATGTCACTCCCACAGACCAATGACCACAGGCAAATCCCTTTGGCTCAGCCTGAAGCAGTGACCTTGAGGGGTGTCCCGACTGCAGGGAGGAATCTCCACACCCCCCAGGAAGGGAAATGTCAGGGGATGCTGCCATTAAAATTTGGGATGGGGCTTTTCTAGTCTGAGGTGCTGCTCTGTCAGTCAGGTGTGCCCAGGCTGGGCCAGCTCAGCAGCTCTGCAGAAGCTCTCAGTGGTGTCACTTGGTTGTTCCTTACTCTGGGGATTTTCCAGCACTGTCACAGCTTCAGCTCCCTCTGAGGATGTTGAACTTTGGGATGGAGGAGTCAGACTTGTTTCTGCAATATTCACCCCAAAAGCAGCGTGACCCCTCCCCTCCTTCATTTCCCACTGGGGGCTTTGCAAACAGGGCCTTGCTGGAGTTGTTGGAGCCCATTGCAGGCAGAGCCTCCTGCTCCAGCAGGAACTGCCTTTCCTGTGCCATCAGCAGGGCAGGTCCCGCTGCAGGAAAAGCCCCAGGCCAGCCTCAGCACAGGGAAGGCCTCAGGCACAAGGGCAGAGTGCCGTGCTGGGAGCTGTGCCAGGGAGAGCCTGAGGCACCAAAGGCACCTTGGCAGCAGCAGCTGCTTGCAGGCCATGGCCAGAAGCCTCCCTTGGCAGCCCGGCCTGGTGGCCACCACTGCAGAGCTGCTGCCTCAGGGCTCATTCCTGGCTGGCCTCTGAAAAGCCACTTCTGCCCCAGGAGCCTGACTGAGAAGCCATTGGCCCCAGTACCTTGGGGACAAGATATCAATGACAAAACTCTTCATGCCAGCAGAGCCAAGGCAGGGGCAGAGGAAAGGCCAGAGCCAGGCCCAGGGGACAGGGCTGCCATGGTGATGGCTGTCAGGGCACTGCCCCTGCAGCAGCCTGGCTGCCCTCAGCAGACATTCTGGCCAGAAGCGTTGTGAGGGCACCCAGCACATCAGAGAACCCACACTGCAGGAATTCTGTCACTGGGGTGACAGGCAGGGGGTTTCACTGGGTCAGGTTGCACAAAGCTCCTGATCTTGGTCAGTTCCTGAGATGGGGCATCCACTTCTCTGGAATAACTCTTGCAGTTTTTTGCCACTCTTATAATTCTAAAATTTTTCCTCTTTCTAACAAATGTACATCCACCCTCATTCAGTTTAGAGACATTGACCCTTGTGTTGTCACTGCAAGATTTAGAAGAAAATACCTTTGACCACTATTTTTCCATTTTCACAGACCTTGGAGACGACCCAAAAATCTCCCAAGATGGGGTTTGGAGGCCTCATCACAAAACCAGCAGGGACAGTCTGCGGGCTCTGGAGTCAGTGGGGTGGAGACTGAGGACAGAACAGGAATAGCCTGGGAGGGATGGAAGGGTGGTTTCGGAGAGGCTGGAGCTTTTCTTCCTAGAGGATATAAGCATGAGAAGAAAACAATAGCACCAATGGCAGCTGGGGAGGCCCAGAGTGGACACCAGGAGAAAGGAATTTCCCTGCCAGGGGAGGGCTGTGGTGCAGCACGTCCCCCCGCAGGAGCCGGGAGCAGCCCCAGGCTTTGTGTGGGCAGGCAGAGGCAGGCAGGAGGCAGAGCTGTCAGCAAAGGAAGGGCCCAGTCAAGTGGGGCAGCCGGGGGATGCCCACAGCCTGCAGGGACAGAGGCGCAGGGCAGGGACACCGTAGGACAGCCTGGGCTGCACAGGGCACAGGGATGGGCAGCAGCTGCAAGACAGCCCTGCCAGAGCCAACTTGGGCAGCACTTTGGCCATGGCAGACACAAAGAGCACCAAAGCCCCAGAGGCTCATTAAAACACTTGTGCTGTGTCTGTGCTGCTGAGCTGGGCCGGGCTCCTGGCCCAGAGGCAGCTCCTGGCAAGGGCAGCAGAGCTGCAGAGAGACAGCTCTGGCCAGGAGCAGCTCCTGTGCACAGCCCAGCAGGGCTGGGGCATTGCCAGGGCCCCTCAGGGACCCTAGCAGGGCACAGACAGAGCTCCCAGGGGCTCAGCACTGGCAGGGGCTGTGGCATGTCCCAGAGGGGGCTGTGTCACAGCAGCTCCTCCGTGGCTGTGTCATGGCGGCACAGAGCAGCTGTGATGTCAGCAAGGGGCTGTGTGACAGCACAGAGTGGGCTGTGACATCACAGAGTGGGTGGTGAGGTCACAGAGCAGACTCTGCCATCATAGTGGGCTGCTCTGTGATATCACAGACCAGGCTGTGATATCATAAAATAGCAGTGTGACATCACAATATTGACTGTGACATCATAATGTGGCCTGTGACATCACAAGAGGACTGTGTGTCATCATAGGAGGCTGTGTGACATCACAAGAGGACTGTGTGTCATCCTAGGGGCTGTGTGAGGTCCCTGGGGAGGTCACTCTGCCCCGGCCCCCCTCACAGTTCCCCCCAGAGCAGTCCAACCCTGCTCGTGCACAGCGGGGTCCCCTGTCCCCCAGGGTCCCCCCGCCCCCGTCGCCGCAGCCTCCCCCAGAGGATGTTCCACGAGATCGACCCCAGAGCCTGACACGGGGACGGGGGGCCGGGGCCCTGGGGGTGGCACAGGGGGACAGGGACCCCCCGGCAGCGTCCCCGTGTCCCCCAGGGCCAGAGCCTGGGCCAGGGCTCCTTCACCCTGGTACCAACGAGGCCTTGAGAGCGCTGAAAAAATCCCCAGCAAGGGAACAGCAAAAACCAGATTGAATATTAAGGGACAGCAGCACAATGTTCCTTGGCAAGAGTCACTCTGCTCCTGACTGGACACTTCAGGCCCAGCAAGGAAATAAAGCAACAACAAAACCAAACAGAATCCAGACAATAAAACCTGAAATGAGCCAAGAACTATCCCTGTGGGTTTGTGTGTGACACAACTACAGTGAGGGCAAGGATGAAAGGAATATGGTCTAAGAGCTTAACACAGCTCAAACTTAACAGGACTTAACTGCTACCTTCAACTTCACAATTTAACAAAAGAACAGAGCTTAACAGTATTTAACCTAACTTATAACCTATGACTTAGCAATTTAAAAGAGGAATAACACTTAAAAATATTTAACTCAGCTTATAACTTATATTAAACATAAAACTTAGCAAAAGAAAAACTCCTATCAGCATTTAACATCACTTAGACCTTATGATTTAACCTTACCTTCAGGCCTGACTGACTCAGCTATCCAGGGCACACAAACCCCTCAGAGAGCAGCATTTCTGCCCCATTTCCCCAGCACAGGCACTCCTGTGTGCACACAGACACAAAGAGTCAGTGCAAGGCACCTGGGAGAAATTCCCCTGAGGGCAGGAAATGCTCCCTGTGGATCCTTTGGCATCTCCCCAGCGGGTGAAGGGTTGAGCCTGGAGGAGTGGGGGGATCAGCCCAGGCTCCGTCGTTGTTGAGGATCCCCGAGTGCAGCAAACGGGAGAGTTCCCGGCTGGGAGAGGCCCCACTCAGAGGGAGTCGCTGGCCCAGGAGAGCTCCAAGGGCTCCTTTTGGAGCGCTGTTTGCAGGGCCCCAAGAGAGGGGCTTCAGTCCCAGCAATGGTTCATCCTGGCCGCACTGGGCACCAACAGCTTTCTTTGGCAGGGTGAGAACAGGGATGTTGTGCCACGGAGGGAACAAAAGCAGTTCCCAGGGCTACTCCTCCAGAAAGCAGGAGCTGGTTGGGCAGCAGCAGTGCCTGGGGCAGACAGTGTTTGTGATGAGCTGCAGAGGAGCTGAGCCCAGGGGCTGTTGGCCAAGGCCGAGCCCCAAGGAGCATTTCTCAGCTGGCAGGGCAGGCTGAGAAGGGCAGGGGGGAATGCAGCAGCACAGGGCCCATGGAACCAAGGGAGCATTGTGACCCTGTGGGGCCCTGTGAGACCAAGGGACCATTGTGACACTGTGGGGCCTTTTGACACCAAGGGACCATGGTGACACTGTGGGGCCTCATGGAACCAAGGAGACCATTGTGACCCTGGGGGTCCCCGCAGAACCAAGACGACCATTGTGATACTGTGGGACCTCCTGAAACCAAGAGGCCTTTGGGACACTGCAGGGCTGCATGGAACCAAAGGGCCATTGTGACATTGCAGGGCCTGATGTCATCAGTGGTCGATTGTGACACTGTGGAACCACAGGAGACCATTGGGTCACCACAAACCCCCAGGGTCCAAAGGTCCATTGTGACATTGCAGGGCTCATGGAGTAGAGAAGTCATGTGACACTGTGGGGCCTGTGGAACTACTGAGACCATTGTGACTCTGCAAGGCCCCATGGAATTGTTGGGACCATTGTGACACTGCAGGGCCTTCTGGAACCTAGGAGCCATTGTGATACTGTGGGACCCCATGGAAACAAGTCACCATTAGGGCACTGTGGGGCCTCATGGATCCAAGGCATCATTGTGACACTATGGGGTCCCAGAAAACAAATGGAACACAGAACAGGTCTGGCTGGTTTGGCCCCCCAGGGGCCACCTGACTGGTCCAACTGACCTTGGCATGTTGAGGGTCTCTTCTCATCTGCTGCTGAAACACTGGGGCTCTGTGCTTTCCTTCCTATGGAAAAGAACTCTCCTTCTTCTACAGGCACTCATGGCCAGACTTGGGATTTCACCTCCAAATTTCCTTCTATCCATGGATTGTTCGCACAGGAATATTTCCAGGACAAGTCTGGCTGGCAATGGTTTTACAAGGCTCACCTCTCAGCTATCCCCAAAACACTGGGAAAGGCTCTGTGCTTTCCTTCCTATGGAAAAGAACTGTCCTGCTTCTCCAGGTGCCCATGGCTGAGATTGGGCTTCCACCTCCAAAATTCCCTTAATCCAAAGACTGCTCCCAGACAAAATCTGCCATTCCTGACAAGTCTGAATGGCATTGGCCTCGTGAGGCTCTCCAAACACTGGGGGTCCATACTTTCCTTCCTATGGAAAAGAACTGTCCTTCTCAGCCAGGTGCCCATGCCCAGAAATGGGATTCCACCTCAAGCATTGCCTGTTGTGACAGACTGGAGGAGATTGTTGGCTGGAAACATTTCATGCGTGGGGGAGGAAGGGGCAGGTCCAGCCTTGCCCTGCCCTGGAACCCCAGCCCTGCCCTGCCCTGGAACCCCAATCCCCCCAGAGCCTCTATCCCAGCCCAGCAGTGGCTGCCAGTCCCTGGCACAGCACAGGCAATGCTCCACAGCCACCTCTGCAGCCCCAGCCCAGCTCCTGAGGGACCAAATGAGCCCAAGCCCCACCTGGGGGAAGGGCCCAGGAAGACCAAGGGGTATTGAAGGCTGAGCACAAGGCAAGCACACATCTTGATCCTACCTCCTCTTGGAATTTCCATCTGAACGGTGCTGGAATCCAGGAGTTGGTAGCTGTGTGTGTGCTTCTCTGCATCTTTTTTGTCTTTCTCTCTTTCTGTGTCTTCTTCTTCTCTTCCTCTTGCAAATTTTGATTAACATGAAATTGAACAAGCTTAGAGTTTGTGAAGATGAATGGGCCAAGTCAATGCTTTCAGAAATGTTTTTTGTTGATTGAATGTCTATTGTAGTTTGACATGAGAAGAATTTTAAAAAGTAATACAAAACTTTTTGTGTTACTGACAATCTGTTAAACCACTGAGATACTCAACACGCCTCTGTGAAACACAAATGTTAAAGATGAAAAAACCCAGAAACCTCCTCTTTCTTTTCCAGTCAACAAAGAAGCAGCGGGCCCTGGCCCCGGCCCCCATCTCAACCAAACCAAACCAAACCAAACCAAACCAAACCAAACCAAACCAAGCAACCCTGCCATGGGCTGAGCCCCTTCACCCCTCCCCAGGCTGCCCCCCCACCCCCATCGGCCCCATTCTGACCAAACCAAACCCCAACAACTCCCAAACAGGAAAACAAAAGAGGCTACAAAACCCCAACCAGAACAAAGCCAACCACAGCTATTAAAATCTTACCATGAAGTTCCTCTCCCCAACACAACTAAAACCAAAAATCCCTAAAACTTACAACCCATACAAAATAACCCTACAACTAAAATTAAACAAAAAACCCCACAAAAATAAACCATAAAACCAATCCTAACACAACCCAGCCACAACTTCAACTACAAGTTACTGGCAGGTCAGGTGTTACCCTTTCAATACTTCAGTCCTCCCGCAAGTAAAAGGAAATAACAAAATACAAACATATAAAAAAATTATAAAACCATCAATGTCAGTAAAGAAGAAATGAAATCCCCAATAAAAAATAAGAAAAAATACCTTAATCTTAAAAATAAAATCCTCTTGTAAATGATAAAGAAAAAAATTCTTTTTTTATAGCACTTAAATTATAAAAAAATAAAAATATTTAGATTATTATCAAACAAAAACCTGCATACTAAAAAAAAAAAGTTAAAATAACTGTAATTTCATAAAAAGTTTAAACAGGAAAAGCTAAAAACATAATCCAGTACCCCCAAGAGAAGATCTCTATTTCCAGAGATAAAAAAAAATTAAAAGTAAAAATAAAAACTTTTACCCTTAAAGAACTCATCTTTAAAGCAATACCCCATAAGTTCCCATGGCCCATCCACAAGCTGTAAAAAAGCTTCTGGCAATAAAAACAATTTCACAGTAAAAAAGTTCCCCAGACAACTCTTATGCATGACAGAATTAAGAACCACAAAAACCGTAATTTTTCCACTGGCAAAAAAATCTCCATAACCTTAACAAGAAAAACTTCTCTCCCAAAGTAAACTAAAAAAAGACTATTCTAGAAATAGTAAACTAACTAGAAATTTTAAGTTTAATTTCTTTACATTGTCAGTAAAAAGAAAAAGTTGTAAAGAAAAAAATTGTTCCAAAGAGTTTATTTCAATTCTCACTACCTTTTTTTTTTAGGCTGCTTTTATTGATATTTTCTTTATACTCTTTTAAAATTTTAGACCTACTTTACCTTTCTCATAATCCTATTTCAGAACAAAATACATAAATATTAAGCGACATTAAAACACATCACGCTCATCAATACATTAAGAAATCTCAAGATTAGAAAAATCTTAAATTAATAACCAGAACCAGTAAAATATCATGATAAACATTTTGCAAAGTTTCTCTAAAGTTTTCTAAAGTTTCCAGTAAATGCTGCTTTGTTGTTTTGAGCTCCTGAGAATCTCTTGTCAGTATTCCTCCAGTGCAAGCGACTCAGAGGACACAAACAACTGTAATTCCTTTTAAATGTCTCCTTGAGAGAGTTGTTTGGGGGATGGGGGTCAGGGCTTGTGTGTCCTGCTTGGCCCAGCCCAGGCAGGGCTTTCCCAGCCACATTCCACACTCCATTGCCCAGCTGGAGCCGCTGGTGCCTCTGAGTTGTGCTGCCCCAGCCCCAGGGACGCTCTCCTTGTCTGCCCATTCCCCCACGGTCTCTGGGCAGGGATGGCCTCACTGGGGGCTGCTGACATCCTCAGCAACTTGGAGGCTGCTGCTGAATTTCCCTGCTCCAGAGGCTTGTTCAGCCTTCAGCTCTTCAGTGCAGGAATTCAGTGTCCCAGGGCTCATGAACATTCAGAACACCTGAACAAGCCAAGCCTCTGGGAATCATTTGATTTTAATTTTCAAATCCTTTGTGGTTAAGTACATCTCAGTTGTGTATTCAAACTGAATACATGATATTTAAAAAGACAGTGAGAAAAGATTTTTTAGGTCCTGTTTAGTTTTGTTTTCCTGTTAATTCATTGATATGTGCAATCTCCAATTGACACTGAATCCAAGTACCTCCTCATGCAGTTTGAATAGATATGAAAATCAAGACCCTTCATGGCTGACAATCAATCAGACTCTGTCCCTACCCCCAGCCCACCATTTCCCCCATCCAAGCCCTGGCACTCAGAGCAGCCTTGTGCAAATCTGAGCTCCCTCCAGCCCAGGCTGCACCTGCAGCTTTCAGCTCCTTGGCTCCAACTCCCACCTGCTTGCCTTGGAGAAGGAGCTGCCCGAGACACAGAGGGATGTTCATTTCTTGTCAGCCAACAAAGCCAAGGGAAGGCACAGCTCCATCAAATGCAAAAGTCATTCCTCTGCTGGATATTAAATCCACTTTCCACAGCAGACAGTCTCAGAGCAATGGAAAACACCTTCTGTGCCCAGCACAGATCCCAAGGTCCCCCCAAACCCTCCCTGCCCCGATTCTGCCCAGATTTGCTCTTTGCACACACGAGTCACACACTGAAGTCAGGAGCTCCCTCCATGCCCAGAGGGAGGAAAAGAGAGAAAGGGGATGAAGAGCTCTCCTGTGCAGAGCCAAGGTCCAAGTGCAGCTCCTGCAGTGGGAACCACAACTCATCAGGTTTGTGTCCTTTGGGCTCAGGGCCTGGTGACACTCAGAGGCACGGAAAGGTTTCTTGCCAACAAACACAGGCTGAACATTTGAACAGTTTAAGAACCATCACAGCTCTTCCCTCAGCTCTCTGGGTTGTCTCAGCAGCATCTGACATGTCCCGCATCCCCAAGGGATTTCCGAAAAGGAACAGTTCTAGACAAGGACATAAGAAAATGCAATTTTGTGATAGATATAAACACAACTAAGATGTTGACTAATATGGTATTTATTTTAACATCAGAAAGATTGGGCAACTTCCTGGAGCTTAAAGCATGAAACCAGTCATTTGAGAGGCACTTGAATGACCAGAGAGCATCTGGAGAAGGAAATCTGAGAGCAATGGAAAGGACAGAGATCCAACTGGTCTAGTGAAGAGATGGCCACTTAGACATGGCCATTTCAACAGGAGAGCTAAAAACGCCTGATGAAAAAAGGAGATTAAATAATAGACTGAATATTGGTGACACAAGTAGATGGAAAGATCAGCACTTCTTCTCCTGCAATTAGTAGAACAATCCAGTAGATCCAGAAAATTCCTGTTCCTGATGGGAAAACTTTGCCATTTCTAAGAAGAACTCAGATGACCCAGATAATAAAGATTTTCTTGTATATTAGGAAACTAACAGGCATTAACACCTGTCCCCTTTTCCAGGCAGACAGCAGTTGTGTGTCCATGAACAGGCAGTGCCACTTGTGCCCTGACATGCCCAGCCGGAATTGGATCTCTCCATGAGCACCTGAGGGAGAGCAGAGCACCTTGCAAGCTGCAGGTCCCTGACAGCCCCACAGGGCTCCTGTGCCATCAACATCTGCTCTGCTCCAGTCTGAAACAGGGCCCAGCATGGTGCTGGGATCATCAGAGAGCTGAGGTGTGTGCTGGAATTCAATGGCCTCCCCATCCTGCAGCAGCCCTGCATTTCCCTGCTGCAGCCTTGGTCTCCAGCCCAGCCATGGAGGCTCTTTGGGCTCTGGAGTGTTGCTGCAGCCCCCAAGGGCAGCTGAGCTCTGCCTTTGGCCCAGTCAGGCCTGGCCAGCTGCCAGGACTGTCTAGGTTCCCTTGGCTTCCTGAGGGCCAGCTCTCATCTGCCTGTGAAACACTGGGGCTCTGTACTCTCCTTTCTATGGAAAAGAATCGTCCTTCTCATCCAGGTGGCCGTGGACAAAACTGGGATTTGGCCTCCCAAATTTCTTCTACCCAAGGATTGCTCCCAGACAAAAGCTGCCAAGACAAACAGGTCTGGCTGTCCTTGGCCTCCTTGGGGCTGCCTCTAATCACCCTATGAAACACTGGGGCTCTGCCCTTTCCTTCCTGTGGACTAGAACTGTCATTCTGGTCCAGGAACTCATGGCTGAAATGGAATTCCACCTCTGAAACTCCACAAATATCCAAGGGTTGCTTTCAGACAAAAGCTGCAAGGACACACAGGTCTGGCTGCCTTGGCCTCTGGTGACTGCCTCTCATCTGCCTTCAAATCCCTGGGGCTCTGTGGTTTCCTTCCTGTAGAAAAGCACTGTCCCTCTTGTCCAGGCACCCATGGCCTCAAGCACATGAGCACTGTACAGGGACAATGGAGCTCTGTCTCAGTGGGGTGGAGACTGAGGACAGCAGAGGAGACCTGGGAGGGATTGAAGGGAGGTTTCAGAGATGGTGGATCCTTTTGACATAATAGTAAACAGGGAGAAGAAAAAAGAAAAAAATTAACGTAAATTGCTGCTGGGGAGATGCGGACTGGACACAAGGAGAAAGGCATTTCCCTGCCAGGGCAGGGCTGTGGTGCAACACATCCCCCAGGAGGAGCCTGGAGCAGCCCCAGGCTTTGTGTGGGCAGGCAGAGGCAGGCAGGAGGCAGAGCTGTCAGCAAAGGAAGGGCCCAGCCAGGTGGGGCAGCCGGGGGATGCCAACAGCCTGCAGGGACAGAGGCGCAGGGCAGGGACACCATAGGACAGCCTGGGCTGCACAGGGCACAGGGATGGGCAGCAGCTTCAAGACAGCCCTGCCAGAGCCAACTTGGGCAGCACTTTGGCCATGGCTGCTGGCCCTGGGCCTGAGGCCACAAGGGGACAAGTGACCCCTGCAGGCCTGGGGCCTCATTGCCTCCTTGTCCCTGCTCAGCAGCCTGGCAGGGGCTGCCCCATGCTCCTGCCCTTGGCATTGCCCATCCCCACATGCCAGTGCCCATCCCGGGAAGAGCCCTGAGCACTGAGGGAGGGACAGGATCTGCCTGGCCAGGGGCTGGGGCTCAGGCCTTGGCCCTTTGCATTCCTGAAACACATCCAGCTTTGCTCAGCACCAGAGACACCTTTGCCTTGTTTGTCCCTAGCTGTCATCACTGCCTCCAGTGTTCTGCTCTACCTGGAACTTGGGGACACTTTCCCAGTTGTCTCCCTCAGTGGGACCCATTAAAACTTCAAGAAACTTCAGAGTTTCAATTTAATTTTGAGTTTCTGAGAAGTTTTTTGAAGACTCTCTCAGGGACTGAGTCTGATGTAAACACCAAATCCCTGAGAGGCTCATTAAAGTCCTTGTGCTGTGTCTGTGCTGCTGGGCTTTAAAGGAACAGCTCTTCCCAGGGCCAGCTCCTCTCCCAGCCCAGCAGGGCTGAGGGCTCTGCCTGCAGGCACTGAGGGCACAGGAGCCAGGCAGAGACAGGCTGAAGGCAATCAGGATTGGGAAGACATTGAGCTGAGACTTCACTTGGGGAAAGATCTTCACAGCCCTGTGCATGGTGAGTGTGTGGGTGCAGGGCAATGTCCCCTGTGCTCCTGGAGGCATCTCCTGAAGCCAGCACACCCCACAGCCTGGGGGATGTGTCAGGAGGACTCTCCCAGTTTCTCTGTGGCAGAGGAGGAGGAGGAGGAGGATGTGCTGCAGAGCAGAGCACCCCTTCTTAGGGGATTTTTCATGAGCTCATTCAGGGCAGGAATTTCCTGCTTGGGTTTCTGCTTTCCTGATTTCCTGCTTGGGTTTCTGCTTTCCTGAATCTGTGCCCCCACTTTTCCCTGGCTCAGCTGGGTGGTAATGGAAACTCAGCTGTGCAGGGCAGAGCAGGGGCTGAGGCTCTTAAACCATCACACTGAGGATTCCTGGGCACCTCAGCAAGTGCCTGCACCTGCCCAGCCTCCAGATCCATGCAGCATCACCTTTCCATGTGCCCAGTCTGGGGGAAGCTGCTCTTTAATCCCTGCAGGGCCAAGCAGCTGCAGGGCAGGGCTGGCCCAGGGGCTGGGCTGGGCTCTGGCAGCTCTGGCAGGGAAGGAGCCCGGGGCCACAGGGGCAGCTTGGGCTGGGACAGCTCCAGAAGCAGAGCTGTGGGCAGGGAGGGAGGGAGGCAGTGCTGAGGGCAGCCCTGCTGCAGGGCAGATGTGGCACCTGCCGGGCCTGCCCTGCAGGGCAGACACTGCCCTGAGCAGCACAGCTCTCGTGTCCCCTCGCAGCCAGCACAGCCCTCAGCGCGGGGGCTCGGGGCCCTCAGTCCCTCCTGGGCTGGCAGAGCAGCCCCAGAGATGAAGGGGCCACTTCATATTGGGCACATGGCCACATTCCCTTCTGACCAGGGCCTGGGGGCCACTGTCCTGCCCTGCTGCTGCTGCCTGGCAGGGGCTGAGCAGGGCTGGGCAGGGAGAGGCTTTTCCTCAGGCCCGGCTCTCTCTCTCCCCTTGCCTGGCCCAGGTGCTGCTGGCATTGCTGAGGGGCTCTCTGGAATGGCAGTTCCAGCTGCAGGGCCAGGCCCAGGCCTTGGGCTCCTCCTGTGCAGGCTGAGCAGAGCAATGGGGTGTCCCAGCTCCCTGTGCCTGGGGAGCTCTGGGCAGGGCAGCCTGGGAGGCTGGCAATGAGCCCACTCTCCTGACTCTGGGAAGGGCAGGAGCCACTTTGTGTGCCAGGGATCCCTCTGCTCTCTGCAGTGTCTTCTGGCTGTCCAGGGTAACATGGGAGTGGATTTCAGAAAGGCGCAAGTGCAGGGCAGCTGGAACAGGAGAGAGGGACAGAGCATCTCCCCTCAGTCTGCACTAAGCCTCAGGCAACCCTCCTACCTACCTGGACTCTCTGTTCTTCCACAATGCAGCAGAATCTCAAATTCTGTCTCCTGTCATCCCCATCCCTTGCCCCATGCAGCTCCTCTGCCTTAGCTGAACATTTTTATCCAAGTCCCAACACCAGTACTGGCCCCTGCCCTCACTGTTCCCCTGCACTGACTGGGGGTCAGGGCTGACTCCCAGGTGTCCTGCAGATCAAGGTCCAGCTCCTGACACAACATTGGCCAGCAGCAATCAGGGCTCCAGCAACAGAGCTGAAGGAAGATCTCTGAGACATGGACAGGGGAAGCTGTTCAGTGGCAGGAACGACTCTATGAGAAAGGGCTTTGATAATTCTGAGAGAAATCTCCCTTCCATTGCCCTGTCTTTCCACCTTCTGCAGGTTGAAATGCCCAGACACAGCAAATGTCCAACAGCAGCTGCATCAGGCACTTCCTCCTGCTGGCATTGGCAGACACGCGGCAGCTGCAGCTCCTGCACTTCTGCCTCTTGCTGGGCATCTCCCTGGCTGCCCTCCTGGGCAACGGCCTCATCATCAGCGCCATAGCCTGCGGCCACCACCTGCACACGCCCATGTTCTTCTTCCTGCTCAACCTGGCCCTCGCTGACCTGGGCTCCATCTGCACCACTGTCCCCAAAGCCATGCACAATTCCCTCTGGGACACCAGCAACATCTCCTACAATGGATGTGCTGCTCAGCTCTTTCTGTTTGTCTTTTTCTTTTCAACAGAGCTTGCCCTCCTGACCATCATGTGCTACGACCGCTACGTGTCCATCTGCAAACCCCTGCACTACGGGACCCTCGTGGGCAGCAGAGCTTGTGCCCACATGGCAGCAGCTGCCTGGGCCAGTGCCTTTCTCAATGCTCTCATGCACACGGCCAATACATTTTCCCTGCCCCTGTGCCATGGCAATGCCCTGGGCCAGTTCTTCTGTGAAATCCCACAGATCCTCAAGCTCTCCTGCTCAAAATCCTACTTCAGGGAACTTGGGCTTCTTGCTGCTAGCGTTGCTTTAGCTTTTGCCTGTTTTGTGTTCATTGTTTTCTCCTATGTGCAAATCATCAGGGCTGTGCTGAGGATCCCCTCTGAGCAGGGACAGCACAAAGCCTTTTCCACCTGCCTGCCTCACCTGGCCGTGGTCTCCCTGTTTATCAGCACTGGCACAATTGCTTACCTGAAGCCCCCCTCCATGTCCTC
The DNA here is from genome assembly GCF_051311805.1 of Agelaius phoeniceus. Classification (NCBI taxonomy): domain Eukaryota; kingdom Metazoa; phylum Chordata; class Aves; order Passeriformes; family Icteridae; genus Agelaius; species Agelaius phoeniceus. The sequence continues at coordinate 1,695,940 of NW_027509866.1, forward strand.
CCCATCCCTGGATCTGGCCCTGTCAGTTCTGTACTCGGTGGTGCCTCCAGCCCTGAACCCCCTCATCTACAGCCTGAGGAACCAGGAGCTCAAGGCTGCAGTGTGGAGACTGATGAATGGATGCTTTCAGAAACATTAAACTGTTGGCCAATTTACGCCAATTACTTGTAATAAAGGGAATCTTTGATACTTCTTGTTGGTTTGTTTGTGGGTTTTTTTCTTTTCTTTTACTTTTTTCATATTGTCCACAAATAAATGTCAATTTTTGGGCCATTTCTCATTTTATTTCTCTCCATCTTCCCCATGGCCACAGACTGTGTCAATCAGGGGCTGCGCTCTTGGTGCCTTTAAAGGAACTAAAGGATCTCCCAGCAGAGTTTTCTGCAGAGATGCCCTTGTGTTGCCTTCTCTGGAGCTGCAGCAGCAATGTCTGTGTGCAGAGCTGGGGCAGATCAGTGCTGGCCCAGCAGCTGTGCCCAGCAGCAGCAGCAGCAGCACTTGGTGTTGCCAGTGCTGCTGCCGTGGCCCTGCCCCGCTGCCCTGGTGGCCCTGGTGTTGCTGCAGGGCCTGAGTGCTCTCGGGGCCGGGCACAGCCCTGGGGGTGGCAGTGCCGGGGCTGCAGCAGGGACAGGCCATGGGCACTGCTGGGGCAGCGCTGACGCCTCAGGCCAGGCCCTGGGGGCTCCAGGCTCCTTGCCCAGGCTGTCTCAAGAACACGGCCAGGCCAATGCTCAGCACAGAAACCCCCGTCAGCAGCCCCAGGCTGGCCTTGGGCAGGCTGGGGGCAAACAGCATGGCTGGGGCTCTGCAAGGGCCCTGGGCCAGACGGGAAGGAGCAGCAGAGCAGGGGTTGATCCATGCCCAGTGCGCTGCACAGCCCAGGGCAGCGTCCCAGAGCGTCCTCATGCAGCTGCCAACAACATCCCCCCTCTGCAGCCCTGGCCTCTCCCCCAGCTCACACAGGTGCCCCATCCTTGCAGGCACAGACACGGCAGCACTGCCTCAGCAGCCCCTGTTTGCATTGCACACAGCAGGGCCAGCACCCCCATGCTGTTGCTGTGGGGACATGAACCTGAGGGAGCACAAATGCCATCAGCCCCTGGGGCCAGCAAGGCCTGCGGGACACCAGGGAAACCACTCAGCTTTGTCCTGGCCTCTGCACTCAGCCAGAAAGTTTGTTCCCATCAGCTGGGAGTTTCCTGTGCCACTGCAGACGCTGTTGCTCAGAGCCAGGGTTGCCTGGCAGCCACCCCCAAACTGCCCTGAGCATTTCCTGTGTGCCACCTTTGCTTTCTTTACTCTTCCTGCTACAAATTTCTTCCCATTGTCCACCCCTGCTCCCTCCGCTGCAATCAGCCCATCTCTCTCCTGGTCCTGCTGGCCACACCATTCCTGATCCAGGCCAGGAGCCATTGGTCTTCTTGCCCACCTGGGCACACTGCTGCCTCATGTCCAGCCTGCTGTCCATCAGTGCCTGCAGGTCCCTTTCTGCCTGGCTGCTCTCCAGCCACTCTGTCCCCAGCCTGTAGTGCTGCAGGGGTTGTTGTGGCCAAAGTGCAGGACCCGGCACTGGGACTTGTTAAACCTCACCTTGTTGGATTTGGGCCCTGGATCCAGCCTGTCCAGGGCCCTGTGCAGAGCCCTCCTACCCTCCAGCAGATCCACACTCCCAGCCAGCTTGATGTCACCACGGTTCCAGGAGGCCCCAGAATCTCCTAATGGTCTCCATGACTCCATGAGGCCTCCCAGTGTAACAATGTCCCTTTTGATTCCATGGGATCCCTTGGTGTCACAAAGTTCTTGGATCCTTGGGCCCTGCAGTGTCACAATGGATCCTGGGTTCCATGAGGTCTGGCAGTGCAGCAATGCTCTCCTTGGTTCCACAGTGGCACAATGGCCTCTTGGTCCCAAGGGCCCCCATGGTGTCAAACATGTTTCCTTCATTGCAGGAGTCCCTGAGGAGCAGCCCTGGCCCCTTGGTTCCATGGGGCCCTGCAGTGTCACAATGGCCCCATCATGACACCAGGTCCTGCTCTGTCACAATGCTCTGCATGGTTCCACAAGGCCCTGCAGGGTCACAGTGGCCTCTGTGGTTCCAGCAGGACCCAGACTGTCACCATGGACTCCTTGCTTCCATCCAGCCCCACAGTGTCACCATGGCCCCTTGGCTCTGTGCTGCCATGTCGTACACAGTGTCACCATGGTCCTCTTAGTGCCACCAGGCCCTGCAGTGTCACAATGGCCCCTTGCTTCCCCAGGGCCCTGCAGTGTCACAATCATCAGAGAATCAGCCCGGCTGGAAAAGACCTTGGAGAGCATCAGGTCCAACCTGGGACCCAACACCACCTTGTCACCCAGACCATGGCACGGAGTGCCACATCCAGTCTTTCCTTAAACACTTCCAGGGATGGTGACTCACCCACCTTCCTGGGCAGCCCATTCCAATGCCCAATCACCCTTTGTTTTAAGAATATTCCCTAATGTCCAGCCTAAATGTTCCCTGGTGCACCTTAAGGCTGTGTCCTCCTGTCCTGTCGCTGTTCCCTGGGAAAAGAGCCTGACCCCCACCTGGCTGCACCCTCCTGTCAGGGAGTTGCAGAGAGTATGAGGTCTCCCCTGAGCCTCCTCTTCTCCAGGATAAACAACCCCAGCTCCCTCAGCTGCTCCTCACAGGACTTGTGTTCCAGACCCCTCACCAGCCTTGTTGCCCTTCTCTGGACATGCTCCAGTCCCTCCGTGTCCTTCCTAAATTGGGGGCCCAGAACTGGACACAGCCCTCGAGGTGCTGCCCAACCAGTGCCCAGCACAGGGGAAGAATCCCTGCCCTGCTCCTGCTGGCCACACCATTCCTGATCCATCGGAGTGCCAGGGCTTGGACGAGGGAAATGGTGGGGAGGGCGTAGAGACAGAGTCTGATTCATTGTCAGCCATGGAGGGTCTTGATTTTCCTATCTATTCAAACTGCACAAGGAGGTTCCTGGATTCAATGCCAACTGGAGATTGCACATATTAATATATCAACAGGAAAAGAAAACCTAAATAGGACCTAAAAATTCTTTTCTCGGTGTCTTTTTAAATAGAATTTATTCAGTTTGAATACACTACTGAAATCTGTCAAATTAACCACAAAGGATTTGAAAATTAAAATCAAATGATTCCCAGAGTCTTGGCTTGTTAAGGGCCTGGGACACTGAATTCCTGCACTGAAGAGCTGAAGGCTGAACAAGCCTCTGGAGCAGGAAAATTCAGCAACGGCCTCCAAGTTGCTGAGGATGTCAGCAGCCCCCATTGAGGCCATCCCTGCCCAGAGACTTTGGGGGAATGGGCAGATGTCATGGTTTAGGGCAAATTTGGAGGAGAATTTCCAAATTAGGGCCCCTCCAGAACGCAAACCCACACGGCCCCTCCCCCCAACCGGTTCGGGAAGGATTCCTCGGAGAGGAGTGGAAAGAACCTGTTTATTTAACAGGCACAGCACCCCCCAGCACACAAAATGAACAATACCGGATGAAACCGCTCTGAAAAAAGATGAAAAATTCAGAAAGTGCCTCTGGGGGTGGTCACTCTGTTCTCAGTCCCTCCGGTGCTGGGGCAGCTGCTGCAGGCCACAAGGTGCAGATTCTTGGTGTTTCCCAGGTCCCAGTCCGCAGCAGGTTCAAAATGGTCAGAAAAAGGAAAGGAGAAACAGTCCAGGAAGAAACTGGACAGTTTAGCTAAACTAGCTAATGAGCAAAAGCAAGCAGAAGCGAAGCAAGCAAGAGCGAGAGAGCAAAGCAAAGCAAAAGCAGAAAAAACAAAAGCTGCAGTCTCTGTGTCCCGCCAGGCTGATAAGAAAACCAAAACAAAACTTTCCCTCTTCAGAGCCGGTCTTAAAGGTACAGCACATAATATCCAACATTAACAGAACACATGAATGGGGATACAAGCATCATAACGTCACCCTAGGACATTCCACCCCTTCTCCCCATATCATCAACATACTACCACACATCATGCATTTATTCACACAAAATTTCCATCTGCTCCCCCAAAATTTACAAGCAATACCCATCATGCCCTCATCACATCCCCACACTGGACTACTGAATCCAGGCCCTATGCTACAGAGCTGCAGGATTTCCCCCTTTCACTTTACTCACTCAAAGCTCCATCTTCCACTTGCCCAGACCTTCAGCACTTACACATTTCCTTCTGTCTCATGTCTGTATGGTGTAATGTACAGACAATGGCAGTAACATCCAACAAATAGTGATATTTGCATATCATTCTCACCCCACAATCAGATCTCCATGAGGTACACATCGTGTTGTTCCATCTCTTTGCATTATCCACCATGTGCAACCTGCTCCCTGAGCAAAGACAACCCCACAAATGTGTTTGTCTGTACTCGAGGCAGAATTGATCCACACAGTCTTCCCCAACAAACCCCTGACATGCACCACTGGGACTTTATCTCCATCTATTACATTCAGGGACACAGACTGGGCATGACCTGCTCGGTTGGTGGAACCTCAGGTGTTAACTAACCAGGTGGCCTTTGCTAAATGCTGCTCCCAATTTTTGAAAGATCCCCCACCCAAAGCTTTCAGCTGGGTTTTAGTAGTCCATTGTACCTCTCCACTTTGCCTGCAGCTGGTGCATGGTAGGGGATATGGTACACCCACTCAATGCCATGTTCCCTAGGCCAGGTGTTGATAAGGCTGTCCTTGAAATGAGTCCCATTGTCTGACTCAATCCTCTCAGGGGTGCCATGTCTGCACAGGACCTGCTTTTCAAGGCCCAGGATGGTGTTCTGGGCAGTAGCATGAGACACAGGGTGGGTTTCCAACCATCCAGTGGTGGCTTCCACCATGGTCAGCACATAGCGCTTGCCCTGGCGTGTCTGGGGCAGTGTGATGGAGTCAATCTGCCAGGCCTCCCCATACTTGTACATGGACCCCCACCCACCATACCATAGGGGCTTCACTCACTTGGCCTGCTTGATGGCAGCACACATCTCACAGTCATGGATAACCTGAGAAATACTGTCCATGGTTAAATCCACCCCAAAATTCGCACCTTCGGGCCCATTTGTAATTACCTCCAAAATCCCAGGGCGATTCAGTTTACCTATACGGGCGCTGTCTCTGTCCCTCTGGAGCCTCTCAGGAACCCTGGGCCATCCCGAGTTGGCAGACACCAGGGGCAGCCCCGACACGGCCGACAGCGGGGAGACACTCTCTGTGCCCCGAGGGTACTGAGGGCACCTGGGCTGGGCGCCTGTGCAGCACAAGAGACACCAGAGACATCGGTAGAAGATAAAGGGCCCACTCTTAGCAGGGGTTAATCCAAGGTTTTATTCTAGGAGTCCCAAAGGAGCCCCTACACCTCAGGGGCCTCCTGCCCACAGCCCCGGGAGATGTGCCAAGGTTACATTTAAAGGGAGGTGGAAACCCAAAGTAGATAACATTTTACTAACCAAGAAGTGACCCTAAGGGATGGGTACTGGGGGATGGACATTTACGACAGCGTATGGGGCAGGGCTTGGGGGGCTGACCCCTGGCCTCTGGCTGATCACTCGACATCCTGGACTGAAGCTTCTGGATGGAGGGGATGGGATGCTGAGTGATTGACAGAGAGCCAGGGTGGGGGTTTGGGGATGATCTCAGCAAGGGAAAGGGATTACACAGGTAAAGGGAGGGGGGTACCATCTGGGATGAACCATTTGGAAAAAATACGGGGATTCAAACCCAAAACTATTACAAAATTATTACAAAGTATAAAAACACACTACAACACACCACCCAGATCTGGTGTTTGCTGCGCAAGTGCCCAGATAGGGAAATTTCCCAGGGCTGGCACAGCCCAAGTTCAGCAATTTCCTGGCACAGAAAGCCAAAATCCGGCAATTTCCTGATGCCAATACAGGTGCCCAGACCTGGTCTTTGCTGTCACTGCCAGTGCTCAGATCTGGGTATTTCCCTGTTCTGGCAGAGCCAAGTCCAGCAATTTTCTTGCAAAGAAAGCCAAAATCTGGCAATTCCCTGCTACCGTCATTGGCAATGCCAAGATCCGGTGTTTGCTGGCACCACCAGTGCCCAGATGCGGGAACTTCCTGGTGCTGGCACAGCCCGAGTCTAGTAATTTTCTGGCAAAGAAAGCCAAAACCTTGCAAATACCTGGTGCTGGCCCCACCCAGATCTGGTGTTTGCTGGCACTGCCAGCGCTCAGATCCAGCAGTTTCCCAGTGGCAGCACAGCCCAAGTCCAGCAGTTTGCTGGCACAGAAAGACAAAACCCGGCAATTTTCTGGTGTCAGCACTGGCACCACCCCGATCTGCGGTTAGCTGGCACCGCCAGTGCCCAGATCTGGCAATTTCCCTGTGCCACCACAACCCAAATGCAGCAATTGTCTGGCAAAGAAGGCCAAAACTCAGCACTGCCCAGATCAGGTGTGCTGGGGTTGGTTTAAAAGAAGAGGGAGACCTCGGCTTAAGGCCCTGGGAAAACCCTCTTTAGTCAGGGTCAGCAGGAGCTCCCACCCATAATCCTCTTGTTCAGTTATGCAGATTGTTACTAGAAAGTTCTGAGTTCTCTTTGCTACCATTGGTTACTTTATACTGCAAAAATTGTAATATTCTTAATCCTTCCTTCCTCTTGGATCCTTCCCTCAGATCCCACCTTAACCCCTCCCCATAAATAAATGGATAAATATTCCTGCTAGACCCTGGACCCAGGCTTTTTTCTGCTTTGCTCTCTCTACTGTGCACGCTGCCCTGTTTGTTGTGTTTGCCTTCATTAAAGTTCTGTTTCCAGAGCACCAGATGAAAGCAGTCTCTGTCTGTAAAGTGGCCAGAGCTGGTTCTCAGGGAAATCACTGGTCAACGGTCCGGATGAGGGCCAGAAGGTTTCACTGGTGTTTGCTGGCACTGCCAGTGCCCACATCTGGAAATTTCCCTATTCTGACACAGCCCAAGTGCAGCAGCAATTTACTGGCACAGAAATCCAAAACCCGGCAACTTTCTGCTTCTGGCTCTGGCACTGCCCACATCTTGTGTTTGCTGCACCAGTGCCCAGATTTGGAAATTTCCCGGTGCCAGCAGAGCCCAAATCCAGCAGATTTCTGTCACTGGCAATGACACCACCCAGATCTGGTGTTTGCTGGCAGCGCCAGTGCCCAGATCTGAAAACTTCCTGGTGCTGGCAGAGCCCAAGTCCAGTGATTTGCTGGCACAGAAAGCCAAAATTTGGAAATCTGCAGGTTCTGGCTCCAGCACCATCCAGATCTGGTGTTTGCTGGGACCGCCAGTGCCCAGATTTGGAAATTTCCCGATGCCTTCACAGCCCAGGTCCAGCAATTTGGTTTTAGCTAGCTTAGGCAGAGAAGTTCCTGGGACTGTGACTTTCCTTTTTCTTGGAACTGTTTAAACCTGCTCTGGACTGAAAACCCAGAAAAACACCGGCAGGTCACACCTATGGCCCACCGAGCTCTGGGACGCTGCATTCCAGCACCAGAGGGACTTAGAAGAGACCGAGTGAGCCAACTACAACCCACAAAAAGGACTTTCTGAATTTGCCATCTCTTCAGCACTGTCAGAGGTTTCATTTAATATTATTCAGTATTCATGCTTCTGAATACTTTACTTGTTAAATAAACTGGGGTTTTTTCACTTTTCTCGAGGGAAGTCTTTTCCTGAACTAGTAGGGGGAGGGGCCGCTTGAACTTGCTTTCTAGACGGATCCCTTTTGGAGGTTTCCTCCCCAGATTTGCCCTAAGCCAGCACAAACAGTCACAATGAAAATTTCACCAGTGGCATAATTTCCTGCTGGCAAATCTTGTGACAGAAGCTTGACCTTGTTCTCCATGAGAAATTCTTGGGAAGAGCAGACAGGAGAAGATTCCTGGAAAACTGAAACAGCTTTCCAGAAGGGAAATGAAAATGAAAGAAACAATCCAAGATCTTTTCCCCTATTTATTTCTATGCTCCCCTTTTCCATGTTGCACTACTTCTCCATCCCAGGAATTCCAGATGCACCGCACCTCTAAGATCGGTGACTTAGTGATTTTTAGACACTCGAAAATACCATCAGCCACACACAGTTTTCCTTCCCCTGGTTTTACTGGAAGGCAACACTGGAGATGTAAGTGCAGTGCTGGGGTCAGGTAGGAATCCTACAGCAAGGGAAGGTGGCCCGACAGTGTTTGACCCTCAGCCAGGACAATGCAGAGCAGCAAGCGAGGGGATTGCTGTGCCAGTGTGCAGGAGTCAGGGCTCTGCATCTGGGCTCACCGCTGCAAAGTTGCCGTGTTTGGACAGACTCAGGGGCTGTGCCCGGGGCGCGCGGGGCTCGAACGTGGGGCTCGTGGGGCGAGCGGGGAACGGACACGGGGACGAACGGCCCCGGTGCTTCAGTTGCAGCGGCGGCAGCGGCGGCAGCAGCAGCGGCGGCAGCAGCAGCGACAGCAGCAGAACAGATATTTTAGATCACTTTTTCTTTCTTTCTCTTTCTCTTTTTCCTTCTCTTTCTGTTTTTCCTTCTGTTTTTCTTTCTCTCCCGTTCCCGCTGTCGGGCACCCTTCTCTCGGGGTCCCTTGCCCGGCGTCCCTCTCCTCTCCCCGCCTCCCTCTCCCCTGCCGGGCCGGGCCATGCCCCCGGCCCGCCCCCGGCCCCGGGCGGGGCTGCCCCGTGCCCGGCCCCGGCCGTCCCGCCGCGCTCTCGCCTCCGCCCGGCTCTGGCCGTGCTGGCGGTGGCGCTGCTGGGCGGGCGTCAGTGCCTGGTGCGGGGGCGGCATCGCCGCCCTTCGGCTCCGCCTGGCCCGGGCCCGGCCCCGCCCCCGAGGCAGGCTTCAGTCCCGGCCCCGTCCCCGGCCCCCGCCCCGGCCCCGGCTCCTCCCGGGGCCCGCGGAGGACACAGGCGGCGCGGCCGCTGCCGCCGCCTCCGCTGCGGCTTCCCCGGCCCGAGCTCCGCCGCTCGGCAGCGCGGCCGCCGGCCCCGAGCCTCCCGTGCCGCGTTCCAAAGAGCGAACGCCTGGGCATGGCCGGCCCGGGGCGGCTGAGGGGCGCTCGGGGGCCGTTGCTGGCCCCGGGCCGAGCGCTGACAGCCGCGTCCCGCCCGCAGGGAAGGCGCACGAGGCCCTGCAGGAGCGGTACCGCCTGGGTTCGCTGCTGGGGCGCGGAGGATTCGGCAGCGTCTTCGCGGCCACGCGGCTCTCGGACGGCGCCCCGGTGAGCGGCGGGGCCGGCGGCGGGCGCAGGAGGAGGGGGCGGAGGAGGAGGAGGAGGAGGAGGAGGAGGATGGGGCTGGGCAGGGCGGGCGGCGAGCTGAGCCCGCTGCTGTCCTTGGCTTGCAGGTGGCCATCAAAAGGGTGCCACGGAACCGCGTCCGGCACTGGGGCGAGCTGGTGAGTGAGCGGGGCCAGCGGCAGCAGCCGGGGCTGCCGGGCGGGGATGAGCCGAGGCCCGGCACGGTGGAAGCCGCCAGGACGCCTCGAGGGAGAGCGGGCGTGGGTCCAGCGCAGGGCGCAGAGCATCCCGGGCTGGCTGAGGGCTCCCCGAGCCCCGGCACGGCATCGGCCCCACTGAGGGCATCGTGCTCCTCCCGCAGCCCGACGGCAGCAGGGCCCCTCTGGAGGTGGTGCTGCAGGCCAAGGTGTCCACTGGCTTCCCTGGTGTGGTGCAGCTGCTGGAGTGGCTTGAGCTGCCCGAACACATCGTGATGGTGCTGGAGCGGCCAGAGCGGTGTCAGGACCTGCACCGTTTCATTGGGGCACGGCGGTTCCTGCCCGAGGAGGTGGCGCGGGAGCTGTTCCGCCAGGTGCTGGAGGCCGTGCGGCACTGCACCAGCTGCGGGGTCCTGCACAGGGACATCAAGCCCGAGAACATCCTGCTTGACCTGCACACCGGGAAGGCCAAACTGATCGACTTTGGCTGTGGCACCTACCTGCAAGAGACAGCCTACACCCACTTTGCAGGTGAGCCCACGTAAGGGTGTACTCCTGGTCCCGGCATCTCATGGCCCAACATCTCCCAGCCCAAGCTGGCTGTGGCAGAGGGGATTCTCCCTTTTGCTGCCAGTCAGGGGACTGAGTCTTCAGCTGAGTTGCTTTAGAGCGGGGCTGGGTGGGGAGCCATCTTCCAGCCCTGCTGGCAGCCTTTGCCAGCCACTCTGCCCAGGACTGGGGACTGTGCCCCAGCCAGTTTGATGTGCAGGCCATAGGAAGGGCTTGGACTGCTCCACTCTCCCTGTTTGCCTTGGCTTCCTAATATTTTTGGGGCAATGCAGGCAGGGAGGATAAGGGCATGTTTTTTCCCCAGCACAGAGAGGGTTTTTCCTTTACAGGTCAGGGTCAGGCTTAGCCAGGGCTTCCTCTGCCCTCTTCTGACACCAGTGGCTTCTTTTCCAAGCCTAAGTTTGTGCACAAGTCCCAGGTGCTGGCAAGAGGGCAGTGGTCACCCTGTGCGCCACTGATGCAGCCCCCGCAGGCCCAGGGATGCTGGGGCCAGGCTGTGGGAGCAGCAGCATCCCCCTGCTGAACTCCATCTGTATTCCATAGGAACACTGTCCTACAGCCCCCCGGAATGGAACGACTTTGGCTGGTACCATGGCGAGGCAGCAACGATCTGGTCCCTGGGCATCCTGCTGCACCAGATGGTCTGCGGGGAGCACCCGTTCAGGAGGGGCCGGAACCTCAGCTGGGGCCAGCTCCCGCTGCCACAAGGGCTCTCTCAAGGTGGATCCTCTTCTCTGGGCACGGGGGGAATCCCAGTGCTGGGAGCCAGCAGCGGGCTCGTGAGCATCCCGCTCTGGCAGCTGCTGAGGAGGTGGCACATGTCCTGCTCTCCTCCAAAACAGGGAATTGATGGGAAAGTTTAGGCCCAACCCTGAGCTCATCCAGAATGGCCTGGCCATGGCAATAGTGGGGCAAAGCAGACAGGAGCCTTCTCTGGCTGACCGGCAGGTTCTGCTTTCTCTTGCCAGAGTGCAAAGATCTGATCAGGTGGTGTTTATCCGTGAACTCCTTGGAGAGACCCACATTAGAAGACCTGTTCTGTGATCCTTGGGTGCAGGATATTCCTCTGCCATAGAAGAAGGGAGAGAGCCACAGGCACACTTTGATCCAGGGCCCTGGTAAGTTCCAGCTCCACACATGCCGTGGCAATGAGAAGCAAAGGAACCCAGACCTTTTTGTGCTGCCTGTGTCACTGCACCGGGGCCATGGGATGGGCACACGCAGCCCTTGTGCTGGAGCTGAGCTGCTCTGCCCAGCACTGGTGGCCGCCATCCAAGCTGGTTTTGCTTGTGCTGGTTCCCTGACAGCTGGGGCCCTGGGCAGAGCCCTGAGAGCCTGGTCTCCCCCCAGGGAAGGAGCAGGAGCCCCTGGAGAAGCTGTACCGGGTGGGGATGCTGCTGCTGCTGCTTCTGCTGCTGCTGGAGACAGCCAGGATGACATCAAGGATGAGAAGCTCTTCCTCAGCCTGGCCACTGGAGGCTGAAGGTGATGGACTTTGATTCTGGCACCTTCTTCAAAGCCAAACTCCACAGGGAATTTGCAGATGAGTCCACACCCAGGGAAATGCTGCCAGATTTGGGCATGGCCCAGCCTGGCTGGGAAGCAAAGGTTCCCCCTTTGCTGGGGCAGATGCAACTCATCCTTCAGTCGCTGCCCAGCTGCTTTTAGCAGGGCTGGGGGGATGGGCTGGGCTGGGTACGAAATGGGAGTGGGCTCCTGGCCCTGCCAACAGCCCCCAGCACCCACCGTGCCCCGGGCTGGGGCTGGGGCTGGGGCTGGGGCAGCCAGCCCGACACAAACAAAGCCCCATGGTGGGAGCAGAGGTGGGACTCCAGAACCTGTGCAGGGGCTGCTTTGCTCTGCAGGCAAGGAAGGGCTGGGCTACTGCACTGCCCTCGTTTGCTTTGGGATCGCGGTGATTTTGGGGGGCAGTGCAGGGGGGAAGAGAGAAAGTGTGGGCTTCCCTCAACCATGGCTGGGTTTTTCCCTACCATGTAGGAGTTGGGCCTTCCTCAAGGCCCTGACAGAGATATGAGTTTTTCCCGTTTTTCTTGTTTTCCCTTTTTGCATCTAATCTCTTTTCAATAATGTGTTGTTTGTTTTTCCAGAGGAAGCATTCTAGGTGGTCCAGTGTGGATGGGGAAGTGCTTGGGAGCAGCTGTGGCGTGGATGGGCCGTGCCCTTGGAGAAGGCTGAGGCCATGGTTTGGGAGCAGCTTTTCTTGCAGCCGTGGCTGGCGTGAGGTGGGTCCCTGTGTGCTTGGCAGGGTGGGATCAGAGCTTTTGGGAGATGGCAGCGAGCACAGGAGCATCCTGCTCTGGGCAGCTGCTGAGGGCTGGATGTGCCATGGCTGGCTGCAGGCTGGGCACATGTCCTGCCCTCCTGCTCTGCTGCCAAAGGCAGCAGGGATGGGCAGCTCTGGGCACAGCTCTGGGCACAGCCAGCACGGCCTGGGCCCCGCAGGCCTTGGCACAAGGGCACAGGAGCCCTCAGCTGACGGGCAGTTTCTGCTTTCTCTCCTTGCAGCCGGGCTCTGCGGCTGCTGAGGCTGCTCTGGGCTCTGCCAGGGCTCTGCTGGGCTCAGCCCTGGGCCCAGCTGGGCTGGCTCTGCCCTCACATTGCTCTCACAGCTCTGCATCAGACGAGCCCGTTGTGAGCACAGCGCCTGAGCTTTCTGCTTTGGCAGGTGAGTGAGACTCTGCTGCAGGCCCAGAGATTGCACCTGGGGACACACATCCAATTGGCAAGGACCCAAACTCTCCACAGTCCCAGCTGAACGCCTGCATCTCCCCAGGATGTTTTGTCTGTCCCATTCTTCCTTCTTGATTGGCTGGAATTGTGCAGTTGCACTTTCTTCCTCCTCTAGCAGTGCCATGAGTGGGCCAAAGCTGGCGAGTGGGCCGTGCTCCTGAGGCAGTGCAGTCTGGAGCTGGTGGATGGAGAATTGCCCTTCTGCACTGCCAAACCAGAGCAAAAAGCCCTAAGTGGGACTTGGTGTCTTTAAGAAATCCCTGACAGTTTTAAAGGGAATGTGCAGCTCATTCACAGGGTGAGAAGGAAGGGCATCTTCTAAAGGATTTGGGCTTTGACAGAGTTTCCATTCCCAGTCCTGCTTGGAGCTGGAAGGGGACAAAGCAATTTCCTCTTGCTTCGACCACAATTTAACAATGTTGGAAACAACCTCAAAAACTTTTCAAAAAAGGGTGCTGAGCTCAGTAAGATGGATCCATGGCATCAGCACATTTACAATGTAAATAACTGAGTTCTCTTTTGAAAAAGATCATTTACCTCTTAATGCAAAGAATGAAACTTTGCATTTATGTTTTGTTTTTTTTCACTAACATTATGTATGTTTTTTCACTAACACTTGGATTTTATTCTTATCTTTTACAATTTACCTATTTTTTTTCCTTTTTCCTTTTTTTTCCTTTAAATAGAAAACATGTCCTATCAAAGGAGTGTCCTTTGCTCCTGGTTCCTGTGTGGAGCAGCTCCCTTCCTGCTGGCTGAGCTGCTCAGGCAGAGCCCGGCAGCTCCTGGCCCTGCAGGGCTGAGGCTTTTCCCCGTTGCTGGGCACAGCCTGATGGAGCAGCACTGCTGAACACGGGCACACAGAGGGACCAGCAGCAGCTGCCTTTGCCCACCTGAGGCTCCAAGGCCCAAACTCTGAGCAGCCAGGGCTGGAAGAGACTGGCAGGATCTGATCCCTGACTCTGGGCCAGGGCTGCACAAATGACCCCACAGCAGCAGCAGCAGCAGCAGCAGCAGCAGCAGCAGATGGAGCTGACTTTCAGCACAGCCCCTGCCCCTGTTCCCTCCCATGTGCAGCGGTGTCACAGCAGCCTGAGGCACCTGGGAGCCCCCAGTGCCAGCAGGGACTTGAGATGGCAGCCCTGGGCTCCTGGAGGCTGTGCAAGGAACGGAGCTGGGCACTCCCTGTCCATGGGGAGCTTGCAGATGGAAAAGGCTGCTGTGCCCAGGCAGCTGCAAGGGCACAGAAAGGAGGCTCTGGAGCACTGGATCTGTGCCAGTGCCACAGTCCTGGGCAGCAGCCAGCCAGCCCTGGGGGAACAGAGGGCACAGCACGAGGGACAGAAGCAGGCAAGGGCAGAGACTGGAGAGAGCCAGAGCCAGGAGCAGGAACAGCTGCTCCATTGCACTCTTGGAGAAAGCTCTTGGCTGGTTCCAAGCGCTGAAAGGCGTGAAGGGCAGAGAGGAGCCACAGCAAACAATGCTCCTGTTTGCACAGCCTCCCCTCTGCGTGTCCCAGAAGGAATTGCATGGACTGTGCTCTTCTCTCCGAGTCGTCTCGTTCAGCATGAGCAGCTCAGCACCAGGAGCTGAAGGAGCTGAAGCCTCAGGTCACAGGAGCCGGGCAAGAGGAGACTTTCTGAGCAAATGAATGCTGCTAACATGGACCCAGCTGAATGCAGTGGATAGAATCATGGAATCACAGAATCCTTTCTCTTGGAAAAGCCCTCTGAGCTCACCCAGTGCAGCCGCTCAGCCAGCAGTGCCAAGCCCAGCACTAAACCACGTCCCTGAAGTGCCAAGGCCTGGACAGCAGCCCTGAGTGAGGCCTGAACAGCAGGCCCTGAGCCAAAGGTGGCCTCTGGATGAACCTTCCAACCAAAGGTTATCTTTGTATCTGCTCCCTGATGAAATATGCATGGTCATTAGCACTGTGATAGATGTAGCCACTCCTTAGTGAAACATGTATTGACCTTTGTGTATTTAGAAGCCAGACCAGGCCATGAAATCTGACATCTGGCCTTGTTTGGGGCTGAATGGTCAAAGTCAGCTCCCTTGGTTCCTCCTGGGGCCCTGGCCAGGCTTTGGGAGGGAGCCAAGAGGAGGATGAAACCAGATGTTGCCACACTAGCAGTGCTGTCAGTTTGTCCTTTCAGCACTGTCAGAGCTGGGCCCTCTCCCAGCGGGGTTGGAGCCTCACCTGTGGCTGGAGGCACCTGCAGGAATTGCCAGTGCCCAGGAGTGGCTCTGCAGCCCTTGGCTGTGACAGCTTCCCCAGCTGCTGTGTGGGTCTGGGGGATGGTAAAGGCTGAGGGTAACTGGGGCTGGATCTTTCTCAATCACTGCAGGCAATCTTTGGTGGGGATGGTTGGGTGCATTGCTGAGCTGCTCCTGTTGTGATTCTTTGCTGCTTTGAGCTGCAGGAGATGACACTGATTCCTTCAGTTGGAGTCTGTGTCTTTGGTGCTGACCCTGCCCACTGGTAAAACAAAACTGGCCCAGTCTGGCCAGATCCCAACAAAATGTCACTTGTTCAGTGTAACTGTGAGTAATCAGTGCCATCAGAAATTCCCAGAGGGGAAGCCCTTCCCTGGAGTTCCCTGGCTCTGGAGTGGGCTGAGGTGGGAGCCCCGTGGGAGCAGTGGGGCAGTCGGGTAAAAGAGGCTGAACCCCTGGATGGCTTCAAATGCATCCAAAAATTGCACATGGAAAAGGAAAAGAACTTGTGGGTTTGGGAAGACGTGGGTGAACTTTGTTAATGACACTTTGGAAACAGCACCAACAGAAGGAAAAATTGTTGTTGTCACTCCCACACAGAGTGACAGAAGGTTTCATTCTTGAGCTCAGGTTCATTTGTGCTAGTGATATAATTATAATGATAGTAGTAATAATAATAATAATAATAATAAATTAATCGTAATAGTTATATATAATATAACACAATAATTTATATTTTTATCTATGTAATTAAAAATTGATACTATTAAATAAGGCCGACAGTACTAATATGTCAGCTTTAGCTGCTCACTGTGACACTAAATACTCTACATAAAAGGACTGGCCAAGACCCAAATGTCAGTGGTAAACTTTGTGAACTCTATACAAGGCATAAAGGAGGAAGGGATGAAATTGGCTATTTCTATAGGATTTGCTGATACTGTGATGCAGAGTGCTTTTTCTATTACTGTGAGAAATGCAGTGATTAAGACTGCTGGGTTTTTCATATCCCAGACAATCCACAAGCTGCAGGATTGGTTGCACGGGTGAAGGGGTTGTTAAAAGAGCAGTTGAAAAAATGAGGAGATGGGAACCTTTGCCCATGGAGAACCCATCTCCCAGATGTGCTCCATGCCCTTAACAATGGCCCACTGGGGAAATGGAAACCCCTGGCTGTGCACGGCTGCACCCTATTTACATTAATGAACTAAATCAATTATTAGAAGAAGTAAGAAGTGATGCTGTTAAAATATCCAACAGCACATCCTGCGAGCTCCAACAAACACAAATGGGGCTCTCCAAAACTGCACGGCCTTGGATTATCTGCTTGCTGGCCAGGGAGGATCCTGGGCTATTCCAGGACAGGAATGTTGCAGGAATGTCTATCAGTGCTGGGTTTGAGGTCCAACAATCAGGAATCACCTCAATAGAAAGATGAGTAGAAGACAGTCAGAAAGAAGAAAATTCCTCATGGTGGGATTGGCTCCCAAATTGGAGGCTGCTGTGAAGTGCATTCGTGGCAGTCACTGCAATCATTGCATTGTGAGCACTTGGTGTGTTATGATTCCATGTTGGAGTTGTTGTGACGCCTTGTGCTGGAAATGGAGTACTGGGACTTGTCTGAAAAGAGACACAGTCTCAAGGAAAAAAGGGGAATTTGAAAAGAACAGAGAATAGCAACTAATTAAGCATGTTTTAAAAGGAATTAAAATTATAGCTCTGAGTAATGAACTTGAGCAGCACTTAATTGAAGAACAAGAGGTGATGCCTTTGTGCCTAATACCTAAATCTAAACTGTGTTATTGAAATTGTTCTGAAGGTTGCAGTTCATCTGTAGGTCAAAGCACTGATTGAAGCACTGAGGCCTCACCAGGCCCTGAGTGAGGCCTGAACAACAAGCCCTGAGGCAAAGCTGAGCTCCAGATGAACCTTTCAACCAAAGGTAATATTTGTATCCACTCATCAATGAATCATTATTAGCAATATAATCTCTATAAATGTTCATTGGTGAAATATGGATTTACTTTTTTTTGTATTTGGAAACCAGAAAAGGCCTCATCTGGCCTTGTTTGGGTCTGAATGGTCAAAGTCACCTCCCTTGGCTCCTCCTGGGGCCCTGGCCAGGCTTTGGGAGGGACCCAAGAGGAGGATGAAACCAGATGTTGCCACACTAGCAGTGCTGTCAGTTTGTCCATTCAGCACTGTCAGAGCTGGGCCCTCTCCCAGCGGGGTTGGAGCCTCACCTGGGGCTGGAGGCACCTGCAGGAATTGCCAGTGCCCAGGAGTGGCTCTGCAGCCCTTGGCTGTGACAGCTTCCCCAGCTGCTGTGTGGGTCTGGGGGATGGTAAAGGCTGAGGGTAACTGGGGCTGGATCTTTCTCAATCACTGCAGGCAATCTTTGGTGGGGATGGTTGGGTGCATTGCTGAGCTTCTGCTTTTGTAATTATTTTCTAACGATTATGTGCTTTGCTGAGCCTCTCCTATTGTAATTTTTTGCAGACATACATTAGATAAATTACACAATTCCTTCAGTTAGTGTCTGTGTGTTTGGTGCTGACCCTGCCCACTGGCAAAACTGACCCTGTGGGCTCCATAGAACCAAGGGGGCCCTTGTGACACTGCAGGGCCTCCTGTACCAGGGGACCGTGGTGACCCTATGGGGCTCCATGGAACCAAGGGGCCATGGTGACACTATGGGGCTCCATGGAACCACTGAGACTATTCTGACTCTGTGGGGACTCATGGGGACAAGGCTCCATTGTTTTCCCCTCCCTGCCCCTGCCCCAGCCCCGCAGAGCAGCAGAGTCAGGTCAGGCCCTGCAGCAGGAACTGGAGGCCCTGGAGGTCAGGGACAGCCACTCTGTGTCTGGGATGCTCAGCAGATGCTCAGCTCAGGCAGCTCCTGCAGCCCCAGGGCCAGCCCCGCTGCCCAGCCCAGCAGCAGAGTTGGCCCCGGGGCTCCTCAGGCAGCTCCTGCTGGCCCAGGGACAGGGCAGCCTCTTGCCAGGGCTCCTCTGCACCCCCACGGGCTCCTGCCCTGCTCCTGGCCCATGCCAGCTGCCCCCAGAGCCTTTCCCAGGGGAACACGTCTGTGCTGGCCCGAGCAGCCATTGCTGCAGCCCTGCCCTGCTGCCCAGAGCCCCGAGCTGGGGCTGCTGCTCTGCAGAGCACGGGGGCTGTGCTGCCCGGGGCCCTGGGCTGCCTCTGCTGGGCTCTGCTGCTCAGCCTGGGACACAGAGGCAGCTGAGGGTGCTCCTGCCCTGACCCCCTCCCACACGGGCTCTGCGGGGCCATGGAGGGGCTCAGAGGTGCCTGCCTTGTTCCAGGGCTGCCAGAGGGGCTCGGGGCTGCCCTGGATCCTCCTGGGGGAGATCCCTGAGGGGCAGAGGAGTCAGTGCCCAGACTCCTTTCCCTGTGCCTGCTGTGTCCCTGGGCTGCAGAGCTCTCCTGGCTCACAGCAGACATTCAGGCCTTGATCTCAGGGTGACCCCACCCTGGCCAGGCCTGTGCCCAGTGAGCTCCACTCCCTGCTGGTCCCTGGCACACTCCGTCCCTGCAGGTCCCCTGTGCTCTCCTGCAGCTCCCAAGGCCCTCCAGACAAACATTCCCCTGCCATCAGCCCTGGCACAAGCTGCAGAGGAAGGTTCAGCACAGACCATTCAGCATCTGATGGGCACTGGCCACCAACCAGCAAAACCTGACCCAGACCTGAGTCCCCTGAAGGCCCCAGTGAGACCCTGATCTCATCCCACTGAGCCCTGGGAGAGCAAGGAACACAAGGAACCTCTTGAGAGTCCTGAGAGTGACTCTGGAGGGGAGCAAAGCCTCCCTGCCCTGCCCTCAGGAGATGCCCTTTGCTGATGGAGCTGCTGTGCTGGAGCCCAGCTGTGTCCCAGCAGTGCCCATGGCCTGTCCCTGCCTGGGGTCACAGCAGGGACATGCAGCAGCACAGGGACCAAGCTGCCAGAGCACTCTGGCCTTGCACCCACAGCAGGGCTGGGGAGGGGAGTGTGGAGCTGGGGGGAGCAGATGTGCAAAGAGGCAGGGCCATTGTCCCTGGCCGTGCTGCTGTGCTGGGAGCCCCTTCCCTCAGCCTCTGCTCACAGGCACTGCCCCTGCAGAGCCAGAGAAGGGCTGAGGAAATGCCTTGGACACACAAGGCAGGGCAGACAGTGGATTTTATTCAAATTCACAGGGATCAAGCCTCCTTAAAGTCTTGGTGTTTCAAAAAAAAAGTAGATGTAGAAATGCTCAGTGGAGTATTACAGCATTTTATAAAAAACATTATAACACGGAAAAATAATAAGAAAAAGTCCCAATGAAAAAATGGACAAATAGGAAAAAATGGCCGAGAGATTGTAAAGAATTACATTCTGAAGGTTCTGAAGCAGAAAAGAGAGAGTTTATTGTTTCTGAAAAGATAAAGTAATCATTTTTCTCAGGGTATCCTTGAGCTCCTGGTTCCTCAGGCTGTAGATGAGGGGGTTCAGGGCTGGAGGCACCACCGAGTACAGAACTGACAGGGCCAGATCCAGGGATGGGGAGGACATGGAGGGGGGCTTCAGGTGAGCAAATGTGGCAGTGATGATGAACAGGGATATCACAGCCAGGTGAGGGAGGCAGGTGGAAAAGGCTTTGTGCCGTCCCTGCTCAGAGGGGATCCTCAGCACAGCCCTGAAGATCTGCACATAGGAGAAAACTATGAACACAAAACAACCCAAAAAAAGAAAAGCACTAAAAGCAACAAGCCCAAATTCCCTCAGGTTTGTGTCTGAGCAGGAGAGCTTGATGATCTGTGGGATTTCACAGAAGAATTGGCCCAGGACATTGCCATGGCACAGGGGCAGGGAAAATGTATTGGCTGTGTGCAGCAGTGAATAGAGAAAGGCACTGGCCCAGGCAGCTGCTGCCATGTGGGCACAAGCTCTGCTGCCCAGGAGGGTCCCGTAGTGCAGGGGTTTGCAGATGGACACGTAGCGGTCGTAGCACATCACGGTCAGAAGGGAAAACTCTGCTGAAACAAAAAAAGCAAAGAAAAAGAGCTGTGCAGCACATCCAGTGTAGGAGATGTTGCTGGTGTCCCAGAGGGAATTGTGCATGGCTTTGGGGACAGTGGTGCAGATGGAGCCCAGGTCAGTGAGGGCCAGGTTGAGCAGGAAGAAGAACATGGGCGTGTGCAGGTGGTGGCCGCAGGCTACGGCGCTGATGATGAGGCCGTTGCCCAGGAGGGCAGCCAGGGAGATGCCCAGCAAGAGGCAGAAGTGCAGGAGCTGCAGCTGCCGCGTGTCTGCCAATGCCAGCAGGAGGAAGTGCCCGATGGAGCTGCTGTTGGACATTTGCTGGGGCTGCACATGGGCACCTGTTCATGGAGAAAAGGACAGTGAAGAGTCGGAAGAGATACTGGTAACCAAAATCAAAGCCTTTTCCCATACACCCTCCCCTGGAACACACATAGACACACTTCTGTGTTCAAGAGTTCTGGTGTTTTCTTTATAAGCTCCCCCATACCTCTGCTGGTGTTCTTGGTTATCAGAAACCCTCAGGATTTCCACTGCCCTCAGGGAAAACAGAGCACATTCTGAGTGGCAAAGTGATGAGCAGAGAGTGAGGGAAGATAATCTGTCATTCTGACCTGTTCAGAATTTCTCTGGGTTTAAACTTTCTAAGTTGGATGGTGATCACCCCCACCATGTTTTCCTTTAAAATTCCCCAGGTGCTGCTGAGAGCAGATGGATCCACCACAGCCCAGCTCCACATTTGTGGCCAAGGACTCACGTTGCTCATTTCACCAACCCAGCAGCATTTTCAGTGTCACAACACCTCTGCTATTCCCCATCAATCTCATAACTCAGAGATGCTCTAGGACAGGTTTGCATCCTGGATTGAAGCTCCCAGCTTGGACTGAAATCTCAGGGAGATTTCCAAGTGTCCTTCTGATGGCATTGGATTGTGGGAGATGCAGCTCTAGGACAGGTTTGCACCCTGGATTGAAGCTCGCAGCTTGGACTGAAATCTCAGGGAGACTCCCAAGTGTCCTTCTGATGGCATTGGATGAAGGGAGATGCAGCTCCTTCCCTGGCTGCACTGACAGCATTGCCCAGAGCCGGGCCCTGGGGACAGCGTCACCCTGAGCCAGCTGTGCCCCTGCCAGAGCCCCCAGGGCCGGGCAGCTGCTCCCAGCCCTGTGCTCTGCAGAGGGAACTGGGCCCGGGGCTGCAGAGCTGCCCCACGGCTCTGCTGCAGCTCTGCCTGCACAGGAGGGGCTGCACGCCTTGGAGCCCCGGCCCTGAGGGCAGAGGCTTGGCTGGGGCACAGGAGGGAGGGGGCTTGTTCAGAGGGAGGGGCTGCACTGCAGGGGCTCCTGTGGGCATTTCTAAACTCTCCCTGCCACAGCATTGCTGGGCTTTGTTTTCTCTCATTGCCTGATCTTCTCTCTGCCTCCTGGAGATTTTCCTCCTGCAGGTGTTTCCCTGTGCCTGATCTCTCCCTGCCAGCACTCACAGACCCCAAATCTCTGTGCACTCTCCTTGGCCCTCCAGAACCCTGCCTGTTTGCAGGGCACTGGCGGGGGGCAGGTTCTGTTTGCAGCTTGGAGAAAGGACAGCTCAGACTGAGCCTGATGGCTCCAGCAAAGGTGATGCTGCTGCTGTCCATGGGCAGAGTGGCTGAAAGCACTTTAGGGATCTCCTGTGAACCTATTGGTCACTAAAAGCAACAGTTCAGATGTCTTGGGAACTTTCAAAATTTCATAAATAATAATTCATAAGCAAAATTTACCAGGTCAGATATTACAGGCAACTGTCAAAATTTATAATCATCCTTTAATATTTATCACCACCTCCCTACCATTCTTCAATAGTAGGAAACTGAATACAAAGTCTTAAGAAATTTCTTGTATTTTATCAAAATCCTAGACTTGGAAATATTCTATGACTGACCAGAACCCTTGAGCATGTCAGAGCTTCATGAACCTTTCACCTCCCCTGCCCCAAAAATACTCAGAGTTGTACTCACAGGCTCTGCAGGCATTGGGATGTTCCAGCTTGAGGAGATGGCTCCAGGAGCTGCAGCTGCACTGTCCTGCAGCCAGAGGTTCCTGTGCCAAGGGCTGGCAGTGATTGTGCCCCAGGCACTTCTCAGCCCCTTCCCAGCCCTGACTGATTGAAGCTCTCTGTGCCTCTGGGCTGTGCCCAGGCTGGCTGCAGGCAGTGCCCCAGCCCTGCTGGGCTGGCACAAGAGCTGCTCATCCAGAGAAATGTGCTTTTGAAGCTCTTCTTGGTGACCAGGAGCTGCCTCTGGGCCAGGAGCCCAGCCCAGCTCAGCAGCACAGACACAGCACAAGGACTTTAATGAGCCTCTGGGGCTTTGTGCTCAGGCCCTGAACATCAGGCCCTGAGAGGGAGCTGAAGAAACCTCTCCAGAACTCCAAGGCAGAATCCAACTCCAAACTTTCTTGGACTTTTAATGGGTCCCACTGAGGGACACGACTGAGCAAGTGTCCCCAGGCCCCAGGCAGAGCAGAGAACTGCAGGCAGTGATGACAGGTGGGGACAAAGAGAAGCCAAGTCTTGGTGCCCTGGGGCACAGCAGGGTCTGTGCCAGCAAGGGCTGGGAGGAGACACCTTGTGCTGAGGCCCTGGGGCCTCCTGGCACAGCCCCAGCCAGGCTGGGCACTGGCAGCCCCTTGTGCTGCCCTCAGCATCCCCCCCTAGCCCACATCCCAGTGGCCTCAAGGATCTGCTGCAAGGAGTCCCTGGGGAGCCTTGCTCAGCAATGGCCCTGGGGGCTCCTTCATGCTCCCTGCAGGGACTGCAGGTTTTTCAAAGGACTTTGGGTTTGGCTTTTGCCATGGAGTCTCTGAGAGGTTTGTGCAAACTTGGCCTCCAATTATCTGCTGTAATTAGTCCCTGGAGATTCTCTGCCGGTTGCAGCATTGATTGGGACTCATTAATACTTCAGGGTACTTAAGTTTTTTAAGCTACTTCCTCTTTCCCTTTTGATACAGACTCTATGAGAAAGATTGTGCATTTACAGGTTCCAATTATCTGCCTAATGAGTCCCTGGAGAGCCGTTATCAGTAACAACATTCAGTGGGCTCATTAATGCTTCAAGTACTTCAGTTATTTTAAGGTACTTGCTGTTTCCCTTTTGATACAGACTCTGTGAGAGGTTTGTGCAATCATGGCTCCAATTATCTGCTTTAATGAGTCCCTGGAGAGCTCTGTACTCCGTGGTGCTCAGTAATGCTTTGAGCTTCTCAAAAATTTTAAGGTAGTTTTGAATTTCCTTTCCACTCTGAGTCTCTGAGATGTTTTTGGTCAATCCTGGCCTCCGATTCTCTCCTCCAAGGAGTCCATGAGGAGCCTGTGTTGGGGATGGACCTCACTGAGACCCATTCATGCTTTGAGACACTTTGGGGTTTTCTTCTGACTTTGACTCCTGGAAAGGTTTGTGCAATCTCCTCTCAGGCGCTGAGGTTCAAGGGCTCAGCTCCAAATGCACCACAGGGCTCACCAGGATGCAGCAAATCCTGACAAACCATGGCTCTGCCTTGATTTCCCTCTGCTCTAATGCAGTTTATCAAGGATGTATCTGGAGTGATTTTTCATTTGCTAATTTGAGATTTCTCACCAATGCACCTATCAGTGCAGTGGGATCAGTGTTGGCTAATTACCATCGCACTCACTGGAATATATTTATTCATTTCCTGCTGTGAGATAGGATTAGGAGAAAGGCAAAGTAGGCTCAAAATTTTAAAAGGGTATACAGAAAAGTTTATTACCAGTAAAAAGAAGAAAGAGTAATAAGGATCTGAACACTTCTCCTTTCCCTACAACATTTTCTTTCTTACTGACAATGTAAGGAGACAAAACCTGAAAGTTTCAGTCAGTTTACACCATCTAGAACAGTCTTTCTTCAGTTCGCTTAGGGAGAGGAGTCTCGCTTTCATGCTATGGAGACTTCTCCATAAGAAAAACATTTGCTCGTGGCTCTCAATTCTCATGAAGAGCAGCTGCCCAGAAAATCTGCAATTGTCAAGTCCCTCCCATTTTTCATAGCTTTTCCCACAGCTGTTTTTATGGGCCATGTCAACTTATGGGGTATGAGTTTAAAGATGAGCTGTTCAAGAGCAAATATTCTCTTCACCTATTTCACAAAATCATCTTCATCTCTGAGAACAGAGATCTTCTTCTTCTCTCCCTGAGGACACAGGATCTCATTACTCTTCTCTCTTTCTCTGTTTAAACTTCTCATAGGATCACGGCTACTTCAACATTTGCCTACTTTAGCATGGAGGTTTTTGCTGAACAAGTCATCTCCCCATATTTTCAAATAGTTTTAGGGAAAAAGAGAGTCTGATATATTAATTACATCATTCTCCACAGCTTAACAAGAGGATTTCAGCCCCAAGATCAAGGCATCTCCTCATACCTCCCATCGGGGACTCAACTTCCTATTCAGTGACCTCGGAGTCTTCATGTTACTCCTCTGTGTGCCTGCAGTTTGTCCTTTTCTCTCACTGGAGGGAGGATGGAAGCACTGAAAGAGTTCATATCTCACCCGGGGCCTGCAGATGGTTCCGTGCCCCCGGCCGGGCTCGGTGCTTGCGGCCGGAGCTGTTTTACGATGGAGGTTTCTGCAGCGGCTGCGCTGGGGCTGTGTCAGGATGGGCCGCGCTGGGGCAGGGCCAGGATCTCAGCAGCCAGGCCAGAGCACAGCAGCAGCACGGCCGGGGCCGATGGCTTCTCCTGCCCCTGCCCGGGGCTTGCAGCTGAAGCCCAAGGGTGGCAGAATCTTGGCCGAGCCGGCCCGGCCCAGGGCTGCTCCTGGGGCCCGGCGGATCCTGGCTGGGCCCGGGCTGGCGGCGGGGCAGGGCTCAGCAGGGCCCAGATGTTCCCAACTGCAGCCATGGCCCGGCCCGGCCTTGGCCCCGCGGCCTCCCCTGCCCTGCCCGGCAGCCGATGGGGCCTGGGGGGGTCCCTGGGAAGGGGCCCGGCCCCACGGCAGGAGCCGCCCGGCCCGGCCTGGCTGAGACGGGGCCGGGTCAGCCTTGTTACCTCTGTGCCAGCCAGAAGGGAAAGAGACCCTCCCAGGCTTTCCCATCTTTAACATGTGCCTTCACAGAGGCGTGTACAGTTTCCTTCATAGTTTAACAGATTGTCAATTCTCTAAGATAATTACTGATTGTTTTTTTGGTCAGACATGGAGGAAACTGCTAGCAGCTTCTCTTAGAACATCACTTTCGTGATGCAAAACCACAACTGCACAGAGCACAGAGCTCCTTTGTCCATATATAGTGCTCATGTGCCCGAGGTTTCAAAATACCTCCCTGGGAGATCTCTAGGCCCTCTCCAAGGTGTTTTCAAATGAAAACATTCAGCTCAGAGTCTAAGAAAATCACCAGAGGACAGGGCCAGCCTGACCTGTCTGTCCTGGCTACTTTTGTCTGAGATCAGTCCTTGGATAAACAGAATTGAGAGGCCAAATTCTAATTTTGGCCATGGTCCCTGGACCTGAAAGCCGGTTCTTTTCCATAGGAAGGAAGGAACAGAGCCCCAGTGTTTCAGGGGCAGATGAGAAATGGCCACAAGAGGCCAAGGCCAGCCAGAGCAAGCAGGATTTTGTTCTGAGTGATATCCTTGCATATAGGAATTGCTTTAGGGAGAGTTCCAATTTTGGCAATGGGCATCGGAAAAGGGGGACAGTTCTTTTCCATAGCAAGAAAAGCACAGAGCCCCAGTTTTCCAGGAGCTGATGAGAGGCAGCCCTTGATATTGCAACATCAGCCAGACCTGTCAGGGGACCCCTGGGAGGCCAAACCAGCCAGGCCTGTTCCATGTTCCCTCAGTTCCATGGGGCCCCACAGTGTCCCAATGGTCCCTTGCTTCCCTGAGGCCCTGAGGTGCCATAATGCCCACTTGGTGACACCAGGCCCTGAAGGGTCCCAATGGTCTCCATGGTTCCATCAGGCCCCACAGAGCCATAATGGTCTCTGGGTTCCATGAAGCCCCGCTGTGTCACCATGGCTCCTTGGTTCCATGGGCTCCAGTGGTGCCACAATGATCCCCTTGGTTCCATGAGGTCCCCACAGTGTCCCAGTGATCTCCATGGGAAGAAAAGAACCCAGCCCCAGTGTTGCAGGGGCAGCCACCAGAGGCCAAGGGCAGCCAGGCTTGATGGTACTGGCAGATTGTGCCTGGGAGTAACCTTTGGATATCGGGAATTTTGCAGGTGGAATCCCAATTTCAGACATGGACACTGGAGGATAAGGATGGTTGTTTTCCATTGGAAAGAAAGCACGGAACACTGATTCAACAGTGAGATTTGGGGATCTATGGAGAGTATTGGGGATCGTTTCTGCACCTCGTGACCAAGCAGGAGCTTCTCTAATAAATGTTGCCTGAAGCTCCCACTGTGCCCATGACAGGAACCCCTGTGAGTGTCTGGGACATCCCAGCTCTTTGGCAGCCTGGGGACTCCTGGGATGTCACCGTGGAGCCCCCGTGAGTGCCTGGGACAGATGGGTGCCTTTGCAGCCCAAGGTGCCCTGGGATGTCACCATGGAATGGCTGTGACTGCCTCTGACCCCAGGGCTCTTTACCATCCCCAGAAAGCCCTGGGAGGTCTCCATGGAGCCCCTGTCCCTGCCTGTGACATTCCAGCTGTGGAACAGCCTGGAGACTCTTGGAAAGTCCCCAAGGAACCCCTCTGAGGGCCTGTGACAAATCTGATCCTTAGCAGGAAACCATCACCAGCCCCCTGTTGCTATGCTTAGTCCCTTGGCAGCTCCATGGAGACCCCATGCCAGGGGTGATTGCCATGGCCACCAGGGCTGGCACCAGCTGGGATGCTCGGTTTCCACGATCTGGGCTTCAGGAATGGGATTCCCCAATTTCCTGCTCCTGCTAAAACCGCGCTGCCCTCGCTGCCCTCCCGCCTCCCATGGAAAGCAGAAAAGGCAAAGATCCCGGGCTGGGATAAGAACAATTTATTGGGAACAGCAATGAGATAAGGAACAAACAGGAACAGAAACAATATTGATAACAGAAGGGATAAATAAAACTATTTACAGAGAAAACTACAACATCAACAACTAGGTCTTCCTGGCAATGTATTTCCTCCTGTCTGGAAAGGACACCCTTCTCCCTGGGGAGAGAGAGAGAGAGAGAGTCCCTTTCCCGCCCCTGGCAATGACTTGAGGTGGGAGTGAATGTAATGACAGGACCATGGCCAGACCATCCTGTTCTCCAAGCCCACGTCAGGTCATTGGCAGGTGCAACAAAAGGTCCAGGTGTCTTCCCAGCATGGATCACAGGGAACATGGATCACCAAGGCTCTGACCAACGTGAGGTCTCCAATGGGGGATAAAGCTGGAGCAGTGCATGAAGCTCTTCCTGCAGTTGGGGCATGTGCAGGGCTTCTTTTACTGGTGCCTCCGTTGGTGTCTGGTCAAGTGTGAGCTGCTGGTGAAGCTCTTCCCACACTGGGGACACTCGTAGGGCCTCTCCCCAGTGTGGATGCGCCGGTGGGTGACGAGGGTGGAGCTGTGCTTGAAGCCCTTCCCGCAGTCAGGGCAGTAGAAGGGCCTCTCATTCATGTGAATCCGCTGGTGGCAGAGGAGACTGGAGCTGGTCTGAAACCTCTTCTGACACTGGGGACACTCATAGGGCCTCTCCCCAGCGTGGATGCGTTGGTGGGTGACGAGGGCAGAGCTGCAGCTGAAGCCCTTCCCACACTCCCCACACTCGTAGGGCCATTCCCCAGTGTGGATCATCTGGTGGCTGATCAGGGTGCTGCTCTGCCTGAAGCTCTTCCAACACTCCAAGCACTTGTGGGGCTTCTCCCCATCACGAAGCTGCCCATGGACCACCAACTCTGAGCTCCGGCTGAAGCTCTGTCCACCTTCCTGGCTCAGGGTGGGTCTTTCCTCCTCAGAGCAGCCTGGGCTGGGTTTTGAGCCCCTCCTCCTGTGGAAACTCTGGGGCTTTTCCTCCCCGTTGGAATTCTGCACCATGGAGCCACTCAAAACTGCCTCTTCCACGAGGTTCTGCCATGGGGATTTGTCCTCCCTGGTCTCCATCCTCAGCTTCTTCCCTGGGGGAGGAAGGACAAGGAGAGGATGGGATTTGCCTCCATGCCAGAGGGAAGGGGAAGGAGATCCCCCCCAGTGCATCCCCGGCAGGACGGGGTTGGCAGCAGGGTTGTCCTGCAGCCGGGGGCCATGCTGGGCTGGGAGATGGAGCAGGAGAGAGGGGGAAAGGGGCACTGACTTCCTCCTCACCTGCCTGGGTGTCCTAGGGCATTGTGTCAGTTTGAAAAGACAGGTGTCTGCTAAGGAAGGCAGGAGACTCCCTTGAAATGGAAAATGTTAATCCCTTCACTTGGAATTATAATTTTCAAAACAAGGGGCTGTCAAGCAAAGTCTATGGGAATAGGAATAACAGTTCTTCAGAAGGAAAATTAAAAATACAAATGCAGTAGTACTAAAAACTACTTACAGAGTAAGAATACAACCTGACACCCTGTGGATCAGAGTGTTGGTAGCACTCCTGTTAAATGGTGGCTGCAGTGCTCCTGCAGGGACAGGTGTGGTTCTGTTGGAGCAGTGATCCTGTAGAAGGGTGGAGTTTTCCTCTGAAGGTCCAGTTGTGGCGTCGATCGGCCTGGTCTTCCTCTGGGATCCAGTGGAGCTGAAAGCTGCTCTTCTGGGAATCTTGTGGGAGAAGGCTGACTCTGTTGTTCACATTCTCAGATTATATCCAGGTAGGAATGCTTGGCTTCTCCCTCTGGGCAGAGCTTCTCACAATGGGATGATGGAATTTTTATCAGTGACACTCAATGGCCCATTAACAGAAGATATCTCCCTGGAGGGAGGATTCATGTGGAAGAGATAAAGTAAACTGCTCAATTAACAGATGATAATTGCCCCACCTTTAACAGAGGGTAATTGAATACACACCCAGCTAAACCTGAGACACTGTTCCAGCCTTGGAAAGCAGGATTTGGTACCAGGATTCTTTAGGGAATGCAACCCTGATTGAAGGCAGAGATAGAATCTCCAGAGCCTGCAGCCAGAAATGGACAGTTGTGTGATACTCATTTCAACATCTTCTCTTTTGGAATTATTGACTAATGATTATTTGCTTTGCCTACCTAATATTTTTGTAATTTTTTGCAAATTTGCATTATCTAAATTACACTGTTCCTTAAGTTAAGTTGGTGTCTGTGTCTTTGGTGCGGGCCCTGCCCACTGGCGAAACAGGGCCCAATCCTGCCTAAGTGTTACCTGGGGAGACAAAACCCTCACTGCAAATGTGCCCCCTTCCTCCTTGTTCCCCACACTTCATGCACTGATCATGATGTCCTGTGCTCTGGGGTATCCCTGGGGTCAGCTGGGATCTCCTGTCCTGGCTGTGTCCCCTCCCAAGCTCCCCCACACCCTCAGCCCCTCCTCAGCGTGGCCGAATGAGGGGCAGGACAGGCCTTGGCTCAGTGCGAGCTCAGCAAGAACAAAACCATCTCTGCGTGCTCAGCCCTGTGCTCAGCCCCCGGGCCCGGCATTTCCTCCACTGCCACCCCGGAGCCCCCTTTCCCACCCCTCTGCCCCACGGCCGCCGCAGCACCGGCTGACAATAGAAGCAATTCTGTGGCAATTCCAAGTTTCCTTGGTTCCTGCACAGCTCCAGCTCAGCTGCTGGCAGGTTACAATTAAAGAAAAGTGCAAATTCGGCCCAATACAGATATTATTAAAAGGCAGTGGAAGCTCTGTGTAGCTGTCACAAAGGTGACAGGGATGAAGAGAATAATGATTCTCACATTTGGAAAAAACCCAAGCCTGGGAATTCAGTAGTTATTTGGGAATTTAGCTACTTGAGCTGGGCTTCTTGTGGGACTTTTAGCAGCCTTGTGTTCCTCACCATGTGGTGAATGAACCTTGTCAGTCTTGCTGGTATCATTTGCTCCATTTCCTCCAGTGATTTTAACAAACTTTTCAAGGAGGGACAACAAAGTATTTTCTTTACACTCCAGTACCACAACAGCCATTTTCCTCATCAGTTCTCCCATAGGTCGCTCAGACGAAGCTGCATCCAAGTTTCCAGAGAGACCCACAACCTCCTCAGAGGAAGGAACCATGCTGTTGTCAAAGGCAACCGTGGTCAAAGAATAGTGCCCTGAACTCACGGTGCCAAAATAATTTTGCAATCTGGTTAAGAAAATATTAGAGAGATGCCATTTGCCCTGGAGCAGGGCAAGTGTGACATTGTCCCTTGTGTGTGTGGCCTTCCCAGGGTGGGGGTTTTACACCTGAGCCAGTTTGGGTAAGGGGGGTGGTGTTCACCCCCTGAGCAGGGATTCCCCCACTGTTTCAGGTTGCAATGTAAGATGGAACCAAATGCATGTTTTCAATCCCCATCTTCATCAACTGCTATAAACAGGCGGGGCAGTGTTCTTGATCTCTTCCATGACTCAGCCCTGATAACGCCCTCCAGGGGAGAGATCTTCTGTGAATGGGCCATTGAGTGTCACTGCAGGACTGATCAAATTCCATCCTCCCATTGTGGGATGCTCCGCCCAGGGGGAGGATCCAAGCATTCCTACCTGCATATAAGGTGAGCCTTGCAACACCAGGAGCAGCTTGCCTACTGGATTCCCAGAGGACAAGAGCTCCAGAACCACCCCTGGACCTTCAGAGGAAGACCAGACCCTTCTACAGGATCACTGCTTGGACAGAATCACGTTCATCCCTCCAACAGGACTGCAGCCACCATTTAATGGGACTGCAGCCACCACCCTGACCAGCAACAGAGTGTCAGGTTATATCCTGACTCTGTCAGTTTAAGGCAGTGTTTCTGTATCATTGCCTTGATCTTCAATTTCTTATAAAATTGTATATCTGACTTAGACTCTCCCCCAGGTTTGCCTTCTAACCAGAAAAAAAGACAATGTGCGCACCCTTTGTTTGGTTCCCAGAACAGGATTTCCCATTCCCAAACCTTGATAGGATGGAGGAGGAGGCTGCAAGAAACAGGAGGGAGCCATGGGACACCCAGGCAGGTGAGGAGGCAGTCAGTGCCCCTTTCCCCCTCTCTTCTGCTCCATCTCCCAGCCCAGCAAAGCCCCCGGCTGCAGGACAACCCTGCTGCCAACCCCATCCTGCTGGGGATGCACTGGGGGGATCTCCTTCCCCTTCCCTCTGGCACGGAGGCAAATCCCATCCTCTCCTTGTCCTTCCTCCCCCAGACAAGGAGCTGAGCATGGAGACCATGGAGGAAAAATCTCCATGGCAGACCCTTGTGGAAGTGGCAGTTTTGAGTGACTCCACAGTGCAGAATTCCAATGGGGAGGAAAATCCCCAGAAATCCTTCATGAGGATGGGCTCCAAACCCAGCCCAGTGTGCTCTGAAGAGGAAAGACCCACCCTGAGCCAGGAAGGTGGACAGAGCTTCAGCCAGAGCTCAGAGCTGGTGGCCCATGAGCAGCTTCGTGATGGGGAGAAGCCCCACAAGTGCTTGGAGTGTGGGAAGAGCTTCAGCAAGAGTAACCACCTGATCCGCCACCAGATGATCCACACCGGGGAATGGCCCTACGAGTGTGGGGAGTGTGGGAAGGGCTTCAGCCACAGATCCACCCTCGTAATCCACCAACGCATCCACACTGGGGAGAGGCCCTATGAGTGTCCCCAGTGTCAGAAAAGGTTTAGGACCAGCTCCAATCTCTACAAGCACCAGCGAATTCACTCAGAGGAGAGGCCCTTCTACTGCCCTGACTGTGGGAAGGGCTTCAAGCGCAACTCCCTCCTCATCAGGCACCAGCGCATCCACACTGGGGAGAGGCCCTACGCGTGCCCCACCTGTGGGAAGAGATTTCAGACCAGCTCCAATCTCTACCTGCATGAGCGCATTCACATGGATGAGAGGCCCTTCCGCTGCTCTGATTGTGGGAAGGACTTCAAGAAAAAATTCACCCTCGTCAGGCACCAGCGCATCCATACTGGGGAGAGGCCCGATGAGTTCTCCACATCATGGGAAGAGCTCGTCCATGAGCTTTCACTTGATCAGACACCAATGGAGTCGCCAGTAAGGGAAGTTCTGCGAGTGCCCCAGCTGCAGGAAGAGCTTCATGCACCACTCCAGCTTCTTTCCCCATTGGGGGTCCCATGTTGGGAAGAGCTCTGGGGATCCATTTTCCCTGTGATCCATGGTAGGAAGACAACAGTCCCTTTTGCTGCCCCTGCCAATGACCTGATGTGGGATGGAAGAACATGCGGGTCTGGCTATGGCTGTGACATTACATTCGCTCCCACCTCAGGTCATTGCCATTGGCAGGAAAGGGACTCTCTCTCTCTCCCTCCTGACAAGAAGGGTGTCCTTTCCAGGCAGGGGGAAATTGTAGCCAGGAAGAGACAGTCAGTTGTGTTGTAGTTTTCCCTTTTTCTTATCACTTGTGTTATCAGTATTGTTTCTGCTCCTTTTTGTTCCATATCCCGTTGCTGTTCCCAATAAATTGTTCTTATCCCAGCCCGGGATCTTTGGCTTTTGTGCTTTCCATGGGAGGCGGGAGGGCAGCGAGGGCAGCGCGGTTTTAGCGGGAGCAGGAAATTGGGGAATCCCATTCCTGAAGCCCAGCTCGTGGAAAGCGAGCATCCCAGCTGGTGCCAGCCCTGGTGGCCATGGCAGCAGCCTTGGGAGCGGGTCCCTGGCTGGGGCTGTGGGAACCTCTTCCCTCTGGTGCCCAGGGACAGGAGTGGAGGGAGCGGCTGCAGCTGAGTCGGGGCAGGCTCAGCTTGGATGTCAGGAAAAGGTTTTTGGCCAGAGGCTGCTGGGGCCCTGGCCAGGCTCCCCAGGGCAGGGTCCCAGCTCCAGGGCTCTCTGAGCTGCAGCAGCGTTTGGCCAGCGCTGCCAGGCCCAGGCTGGCATTGTTGGGGTGTCCTGTGCAGGGCCAGCAGTTGGACTGGAGGATCCTGATGGGTCCCTCCCAGCTCAGCCAATTCTGTGGCTCTGGGATCCCATCAGCCTGGGGATGGGGCTGCCAATGGTTGCCATGGCAACGGGCTCTGGCTGCAGGCCTGAGCTGGTGTCCATGGCAACCAGCCCTGGCATGGGGTCTCCATGGAGCTGCCAAAGGACAGAGCATAGCAACAGGGGGCTGGTGATGGTTGCCTGCTAAGGATCAGATTTGTCACAGGCCCTCAGAGGGGTTCCATGGGGACATTCCAAGAATCTCCAGGCTGTTCCAGAGCTGGAATGTCACATGTAGAGACGGGGGCTCCATGGAGACCTCCCAGGGCTTTCTGGGGATGGTAAAGAGCCCTGTGGTCAGAGGCAGTCACAGCCATTCCATGGTGACATCCCAGGGCACCTTGGGCTGCAAAGGCACCCATCTGTCCCAGGCACTCACGGGGGCTCCACGGTGACATCCCAGGAGTCCCCAGGCTGCCAGAGAGCCGGGATGTCCCAGATACTCACAGGGGTTCCTGTCATGGGCACAGTGGGAGCTTCAGGCAACGTTTATCAGAGAAGCTCCTGTTGGGTCACGAGGTGCAGAAACGATCCCCAATAGCCCCCATAGATCCCCAAATGTCACTGTGGAATCAGTGTTCCATGCTTTCTTTCCTATGGAAAACAACCATCCTTATCCTCCAGGTGTCCATGTCTGAAATTGGGATTCCACCTCTAAAATTCTGGATATCCAAGGGTTGCTCCCAGGCACAATCTGCCAGTACCATCAAGCCTGGCTGCCCTTGGCCTCTGGTGGCTGCCCCTGCAACACTGGGGCTCGGTTCTTCCCTTCCCATGGAGATCACTGGGACACTGTGGGACCTCATGGAACCAAGGGGATCATTGTGGCACCACTGGAGCCCATGGAACCAAGGGGCTGTGGTGACCCAGCGGGGCTTCATGGAACCCAGAGACCATTATGCCTCTGTGGGGCCTGATGGAACCATGGAGACCATTGGGACCCTTCAGGGCCTGGTGTCACCAAGGGGGCATTATGACACCTCAGGGCCTCAGGGAAGCAAGGGACCATTGGGACACTGTGGGGCCCCATGGAACTGAGGGAACATGGAACAGGCCTGGCTGGTTTGGCCTCCCAGGGGCCACCTGAAAGGTCTGGCTGATGTCAAGGGCTGCCTCTCATCAGCTCCTGGAGCACTGGGGCTCCATGCTCTCCTTGCTATGGAAAGAACCATCTGGGTTTTCAGATGCTGTAAGAGACGGTCTGAAGTTTCCCTCATTTGTCTCACGATCGTCACAAGGACAGAGACCGGGACCCTGAGGACCCTGACTGGAGCTCTGGCCTGGCTGCGGTGGATGCTCACCAAGGGATTGTTTGCAGGTGTGTTTGCAGTGCTGCCATGGTTGCTGCTTCGAGCAGGGGGCTGGCAAAGGGGCAGCTCACCCTATATGCTGGCACCTGCTTCATGACAATAGCCCATGAATTTCCCCACCTCTTGGCCAAATGAACTTTCTGGGGTAACTTTGGTGGTCCCCCATGGAAAATCCTTCATCGGCTTCACGACCACCATGATGGACGGAGATTGAAGCCCCCTCCCAAGGACTGAGACTGAGACCCCTATAACCCTAACATGGGGAGGGGTTGGCCTGATTGAAGTGACATGTTTGCCCAGGTGTGGTCATTGGACCAAGAAAACAATTGCTCTCACTCACTGCTGAGATTGACTTATCCTGTTTTGGAACATGGACTGTCTGTACCCGTTTTCAATAAACTTATTCTTCATTGTCTTTTACCTGTTCCCCCCTCAGCAGAGGACTATAATAGACCCCTGAGTTAACCAAGACTTTGAGATTCTCCCTGACATGACAAGACAGATCTATTGGCTGGACCACATGAGGATTTAGTCTCTCTATTTGGTAGCTATATCCACCCCCTCTCTTTCTCTCTCTCTCTATCCTTTATCTCCTTTCTAAATCCTTCTATTGCATTTGCTGTGGGCACTCAATAAAAGGTGCATGTATTTGATTAATACTGAAATCCCCTTCGTGTTGTTTTTTCACTCTGAGATCAGTTAACGAACCATCACGACCCCCACTTGTATGAGCGGATTGTGACAGATGCCCATTGCCAAACTTGGTACTCTCCCTAAACAATTTCCTTAATGCAATGGTATCTTCCAGAAAAAAATGTGCCAGCTCTGGCTGGCCTTGGCCTCTGGTGGCCACCTCTCATCTGCCCCTGAAACACTGGGGCTCTGTTCCTTCATTCCTATGGAAAAGAACCAGATTTCATGTCCAAGGGCCATGGACAAAAATTAGCATTTGGCCTCCCAAATTCCATATATCCAAGGATTGCTCCCAGACAAAAGTAGCTAGGACAGACAGGTCAGGCTGGCCCTGTCGTCTGGTGATTGTCTTAGACTCTGAGCTGAATGTTTTCATTTGAAAACACCTTGGGGAGTGCCCAGAGATCTCCTAAGGAGGGGTTTTGAGGCGTCGGGCACATGAGCACTACATATGGACAAAGGAGCTCTGTGCTCTGTGCTGTTGTAGTGGTTTTGCATCACAGAAGTGATGTCCTAAGAGAAGCTGCTAGCAGTTTCATCCATGTCTGACAAAACACCAATGAGTAATCAGCTTTGAGAATTGACAATCTGTTAAACCATGAAGGAAACTGTACACACCTCTGTGAAGACACATGTTCAAGATGAGAAAGCCTGGGAGAGTCTCTTTCCCTTCTGGCTGGCACAGAGGTAACAAGGCCAGCCCAGCTCCCCATCTCAGCCAGGGTGGGCCATGTGGGTTCTCTGCTTGCTTTTTCTACTTCTCTTGGGCTCGGGATTGAAGGCACTTGAGATGACAGTACGTGTTCAGACTCAGGTGTTTATTGTTTCTTACCCATGTTACATTCTTAAGGCCGTGAGTTCTGCATCTTTCATTAGCAGGGCACAAAATGGCTATCTCTTGTTACAAGGTCATTTAAGGCTAAACTATCCAATTAAGAAAAGATACCCAAATTATTTTCCCTTTTAACCCAATAATTGATCATTTGAAGCCTGCAATGCAGACTTTTATGTCCAATTACAAAATACCACCCAAACCCATGAAGAAGAAGGAAGAAGAAGGTGAAGAAGAAGGAAGAAGGTAAAGAAGAACAACCTGTCTCAACCCTAAAATCTCCATCTGGCTTCATATTTATTATTATCTTCCAAAACCCCGAAGTCTTAAGATTTTTCTGTGATATTATACACTTCTAACCAACTACACACCCATAATCCCAATGCTATTGATCAATTTTGGAAGCCTTCTCCACAGCCTCAGGTCAAATGCAGTGTTCTCTTGCAGGTCTGTGCCTTTCAGCAGAGAAAGTTTAAATTTCTCAGCATCCAGGGTTCCAGCAGGGCTGGGCAGCTCCTGCCGTGGGGCCGGGCCCCTTCTCAGGGACCCCACCAGGCCCCATCGGCTGCCGGGCAGGGCAGGGGAGGCCGCGGGGCCGAGGCCGGGCCGGGCCATGGCTGCAGTTGGGAACATCTGGGCCCTGCTGAGCCCTGCCCCGCCGCCAGCCCGGGCCCAGCCAGGATCTGCCGGGCCCCAGGAGCAGCCCCGGGCCGGGCCGGCTCGGCCAAGATTCTGCCACCCTTGGGCTTCAGCCGCAAGCCCCGGGCAGGGGCAGGAGAAGCCATCGGCCCCCGGCCGTGCTGCTGCTGTGCTCTGGCCTGGCTGCTGAGATCCTGGCCCTGCCCCAGCGCGGCCCATCCTGACACAGCCCCAGCGCAGCCGCTGCAGAAACCTCCATCGTAAAACAGCTCCGGCCGCAAGCACCGAGCCCGGCCGGGGGCACGGAACCATCTTCAGGCCCCGGGTGAGATATGAACTCTTTCAGTGCTTCCATCCTCCCTCCAGTGAGAGAAAAGGACAAAGTGCAGGCACACAGAGGAGCAACATGAAGACACCAAGATCACTGAAGGGGAAGTTGAGTCCCAGATGGGAGGTATGAGGAGATGCCTTGATCTTGGGGCTGAAATCCTCTTGTAAAGCTATGGGGAAGGATGTAATTGATACATCAGACTCTCTTTTTCCCAATAACTAATTGAAAATATGGGGAGATGACCTGTTCAGCAAAAACCTCCATGCTAAAGTAGGCAAATGTTGAAGTAGCTGTGATCCCATGAGAAGTTTAAACAGAGAAAGAGAGAAGAGTAATGAGATCCTGCGCCCTCAGGGAGAGAAGAAGAAGATCTCTGTTCTCAGAGATGAAGATGATTTCAGAAATAGATGAAGAGAATCTTTGCTCTTGAACAGCTCATCTTTAAACTCATAACCCATAAGTTGACATGGCCCATAAAAACAGCTGTGGGAAAAGCTATGAAAAATGGGAGTGACTTCACAATTGCAGATTTTCTGGGCAGCTGATCTTCGTGGGAATTGAGAGCCACAAGAGAACTTTTTTCTTATGGAGAAGTCTCCATAGCATGAGAGAGAGACTCCTCTCCCTAAGTGAACTGAAGAAAGACTGTTCTAGATGGTGTAAACTGACTGAAACTTTCAGGTTTTGTCTCCTTGCATTGTCAGTAAGAAAGAAAAGGTTGTAGGGAGAGGAGAAGTGTTCAGATTCTTATTACTCCTTCTTCTATTTACTGGTAATAAACTTTTCTATATACCCTTTTAAAATTTTGAGCCTACTTTGCTTTTCTCCTAATCCTATCTCACAGCAGGAAATGAGTAAATATATTCCAGTGAGTGCAATGGTAATTAGCCAACACTGATCCCACTGCACTAATAGATGCATTGGCTGAGAAATCTCAAATTAGCAAACCAAAATCACTCCAGATACATTCCTGATAAACTGCATTAGAGCAGAGGGAAATGAAGGCAGAGCCATGGTTTGTCAGGACTTGCCGCATCCTGATGAGCCCTGTGGTGCATTTGGAGCTGAGCCCTGGAACCTCAGGGCCTGAGAGGAGATTGCACAAACCTTTCCAGGCGTGAAAGTCAGAAGAAAACCCCAAAGTGTCTCAAAGCATGAATGGGTCTCAGTGAGGTCCATGCCCAACACAGGCTCCTCATGGACCCCTTGGAGGAGACAAGTGGAGTTCAGGATGGCACAAAAACCTCTCAGAGTCTCAGTGTTGGAGGGAAATTCCAAACTACCTTAAAAAATGTGAGAAGCTCAAAGCATTACTGAGCCCCACTGAGTGTCAGTACAAAGCTCTCCAGGGACTCATTAAAGCAGATAATTGGGGCCATGATTGCACAAACCTCTCACAGAGTCTGTATCAAAAGGGAAACACCAAGTACCTTCAAATAACTGGAGTACCTTAAAGCATTAATGAGCCCCACTGAGTGTTGTTACTGACAAAGCCTCTCCAGGGACTAATTACAGCAGATAATTGGAGGCCATGATTGCACAAACCTCTCAGAGATTCCAAGGCAAAAGCCAAACCCAAAGTCCTTTGAAAAACCTGCAGTCCCTGCAGGGAGCATTCAGGAGCCCCCAGGGCCATTGCTGAGCAAGGCTCCCCAGGGACTCCTTGCAGCAGATCCTTGAGGCCACTGGGATGTGGGCTAGGGGGGGATGCTGAGGGCAGCACAAGGGGCTGACAGTGCCCAGCCTGGCTGGGGCTGTGCCAGGAGGTCCCAGGGCCTCAGCACAAGGTGTCTCCTCCCAGCCCTTGCTGGCACAGACCCTGCTGTGCCCCAGGGCACCAAGACTTGGCTTCTCTCTGTCCCCACCTGTCATCACTGCCTGCAGTTCTCTGCTCTGCCTGGGGCCTGGGGACACTTGCTCAGTTGTGTCCCTCTCTGGGACCCATTAAAAATCCAAGAAAGTTTGGAGTTGGATTCTGCCTTGGAGTTCTGCAGAGGATTCTTCAGCTCCCTCTCAGGGACTGATGCTCAGGGCCTGAGCACAAAGGCCCAGAGGCTGATTAAAGTCTTTGTGCTGTGTCTGTGCTGCTGAGCTGGGCTGGGCTCCTGGCCCAGAGGCAGCTCCTGCTCACCAAGAAGAGCTTCAAAAGCACATTTCTCTGGATGAGCAGCTCTTGTGCCAGCCCAGCAGGGCTGGGGCACTGCCTGCAGCCAGCCCGGGCACAGCACAGAGGCACAGAGAGCTTCAATCAGTCAGGGCTGGGAAGGGGCTGAGAAGTGCCTGGGGCACAATCACTGCCAGCCCCTGGCACAGGAACCTCTGGCTGCAGGATAATGCAGCTGCAGCTCCTGGAGCCATATGCTCAAGCTGGAACATTGGCTCTGCCAATGCCTGCAGAGCCTGTGAGTACAACTCTGAGTATTTCTGGGGCAGGGGAGGTTAAAGGTTCTTGAAGCTCTGACATGCTCAAGGGTTCTGATCAGTCACAGAATATTTCCAAGTCTAGGATTTTGATAAAATGTAAGAAATTTCTTAAGACTTTGTATTCAGTTTCCTACTATTGAAGAATAGTAGGGAGGTGGTGATAAATATTAAAGGATGATTATAAATTTTGACAGTTGCCTGTAATATCTGACCTGCTAAATTTTGCTTATGAATTATTATTTATGAAATTTTGAAAGTTCCCAAGACATCTGAACTGCTGCTTTTAGTGATCAATAGGTTCACAGGAGATCCCTAATGTGTTTTCAGCCCCTCTGCCCATGGACAGCACCATCATCACCTTTGCTGGAGCCATCAGGCTCAGTCTGAGCTGTCCTTTCTCCAAGCTGCAAACAGAACCTGCCCCCAGCCAGTGCCCTGCAAACAGGCAGGGTTCTGTAGGGCCATGGAGAGTGCCCAGAGATTTGGGGTCTGTGAGTGCTGGCAGGGAGAGATCAGGGAAACACCTGCAGCAGGGAAATCTGCAGGAAGCAGAGAGGAGATCAGGCAATGAGAGAAAACAAAGCCCAGCAATGCTGTGGCAGGGAGAGTTTAGAGATGCCCACAGGAGCCCCTGCAGTGCAGCCCCTCCCTCTGAACAAGCCCCCTCCCTCCTGTGCCCCAGCCAAGCCTCTGCCCTCAGGGCCGGGGCTCCAAGGCGTGCAGCCCCTCCTGTGCAGGCAGAGCTGCAGCAGAGCCGTGGGGCAGCTCTGCAGCCCTGGGCCCAGTTCCCTCTGCAGAGCACAGGGCTGGGAGCAGCTGCCCGGCCCTGGGGGCTCTGGCAGGGGGCACAGCTGGCTCAGGGTGACGCTGTCCCCAGGGCCCGGCTCTGGGCAATGCTGTCAGTGCAGCCAGGGAAGGAGCTGCATCTCCCTCAATCCAGTGCATTCAGAAGGACACTTGGAAGTCTCCCTGAGATTTCAGTCCAAGCTGGGAGCTTCAATCCAGGATGCAAACCTGTCCTAGAGCATCTCTGAGTTATGAGATTAATGGGGAAAGGCAGAGGTGATGTGACACTGAAAATGCTGCTGGGTTGGTGAAATGAGCAATGTGAGTCCTTGGCTACAAAAGTGGAGCTGGGCTGTGGTGGAAACATCTGCTCTCAGCAATACCT
Source organism: Agelaius phoeniceus (assembly GCF_051311805.1). Lineage (NCBI taxonomy): Eukaryota > Metazoa > Chordata > Aves > Passeriformes > Icteridae > Agelaius > Agelaius phoeniceus. The sequence continues at coordinate 1,736,317 of NW_027509866.1, forward strand.
GGGGGAATTTTAAAGGGAAACATGGAGAGGTGATCACCCTCCAACTGGCAAAGGTTAAAGCCCAGCGAAATTCTGAACAGGTCAGAATGACAGACGATGTCCACTAGATCTCCATTTATCACTTTGCCTCTCAGAACATGCTCTCTATTCCCTAAGGGCAGTAGAAATGGTGAGGGTTTCTGATATTCAAGAACACCAGCAGAGGTATGGGGAAGCTTTAAAGTAAACACCAGAATTCTTCAAAAAAAAAGTGTATCTATGTGTGTTCCAGGGTAGGTGTATGGGAAAAGGCTTTGATTTTGTTTACAGGTATCTCCTCTAACTCTTCACTCTCCTTTCTCCATGAACAGGTGCCCATGTGCAGCCCCAGCAAATGTCCAACAGCAGCTCCATCAGGCACTTCCTCCTGCTGCCGTTGGCAGACACGCGGCAGCTGCAGCTCCTGCACTTCTGCCTCTTGCTGGGCATCTCCCTGGCTGCCCTCCTGGGCAACGGCCTCATCATCAGCGCCGTAGCCTGCGGCCACCACCTGCACACGCCCATGTTCTTCTTCCTGCTCAACCTGGCCCTCAGCGACCTGGGCTCCATCTGCACCACTGTCCCCAAAGCCATGCACAATTCCCTCTGGGACACCAGCAACATCTCCTACACTGCATGTGCTGCTCAGGTTTTTTTCCTGATCTTCTTCATTGGAGCAGAATATTTTCTCCTCACGATCATGTGCTACGACCGCTACGTGTCCATCTGCAAACCCCTGCACTACGGGACCCTCCTGGGCAGCAGAGCTTGTGCCCACATGGCAGCAGCTGCCTGGGCCAGTGCCTTTCTCAATGCTCTCATGCACACAGCCAATACATTTTCCCTGCCCCTGTGCCATGGCAATGCCCTGGGCCAGTTCTTCTGTGAAATCCCACAGATCCTCAAGCTCTCCTGCTCAGAATCCCACCTCAGGGAACTTGGGCTCATGGCTGTCAGTGCCTTTTTAGGACTCGGTTGTTTTGTGTTCATTGTTTTCTCCTATGTGCAGATCTTCAGGGCTGTGCTGAGGATCCCCTCTGAGCAGGGACGGCACAAAGCCTTTTCCACCTGCCTCCCTCACCTGGCTGTGGTCTCCCTGTTTGTCAGCACTGTCATGTTTGCCTACCTGAAGCCCCCCTCCCTGTCCTCTCCATCCCTGGATCTGTCATTGTCAGTTCTGTACTCGGTGGTGCCTCCAGCCCTGAACCCCCTCATCTACAGCCTGAGGAACCAGGAGCTCAAGGCTGCAGTGAGGAGACTGATGACTGGATGCTTTCAGAAACATTAAACTGTTGGCCAATTTCTGCAAATCACTCTTAATATAAGTTATCTTTGATCCTTCTTGTTGATTTCATTTTGGAGGTTCTTTTTCTTTGTTTTAGTATTTTCATATTGTCAAAAAAGAAATGTCAATCTTTGTGCCATTTCTCATTTTGTTTCTCTCCACCATCCCTGTAGCCAGAGACTGTGTCAGTGAGGGGCTGTGTTCTCAATGGCTTTAGAGGAACTAAAGGATCTCCCAGCAGAGTTTTCTGCAGAGATGCCCTTTTGTTGCCTTCTCTGGAGCTGCAGCAGCAATGTCTGTGTGCAGAGCTGGGGCAGATCAGTGCTGGCCCAGCAGCTGTGCCCAGCAGCAGCAGCAGCAGCACTTGGTGTTGCCAGTGCTGCTGCCGTGGCCCTGCCCCGCTGCTCTGGTGGCCCTGGTGTTGCTGCAGGGCCTGAGTGCTCTCGGGGCCGGGCACAGCCCTGGGGGTGGCAGTGCCGGGGCTGCAGCAGGGACAGGCCATGGGCACTGCTGGGGCAGCGCTGACGCCTCAGGCCAGGCCCTGGGGGCTCCAGGCTCCTTGCCCAGGCTCTCTCAAGAACACGGCCAGGCCAATGCTCAGCACAGAAACCCCCATCAGCAGCCCCAGGCTGGCCGTGGGCAGGCTGGGGGCAAACAGCATGGCTGGGGCTCTGCAAGGGCCCTGGGCCAGACGGGAAGGAGCAGCAGAGCAGGGGCTGATCCATGCCCAGGGCGCTGCACAGCCCAGGGCAGCATCCCAGAGCGTCCTCATGCAGCTGCCAACAACATCCCCCCTCTGCAGCCCTGGCCTCTCCCCCAGCTCACACAGGTGCCCCATCCTTGCAGGCACAGACACAGCAGCACTGCCTCAGCAGCCCCTGTTTGCATTGCACACAGCAGGGCCAGCACCCCCATGCTGTTGCTGTGGGGACATGAACCTGAGGGAGCCCAAATGCCATCAGCCCCTGGGGCCAGCAAGGCCTGCGGGACACCAGGGAAACCACTCAGCTTTGTCCTGGCCTCTGCACTCAGCCAGAAAGTTTGTTCCCATCAGCTGGGAGTTTCCTGTGCCACTGCAGACGCTGTTGCTCAGAGCCAGGGCTGCCTGGCAGCCACCCCCAAACTGCCCTGAGCATGCCCTCGGCTTCCCCTTTGCTTTCTCTACTCTTTCTGCTATAAATTTCTTCCTCTTGCCCACCCCTGCTCCCTCCCCTGCAAACAGCCCATCCCTGTTTGCCCTTTCCTCTCTGGCCCCACTCCCCATTGCAGTTCCTGACTTGGCACCATGGGAACATCCCTTGGGCAGCAGGATCATCCTACAAGTGCTGCAGGAATTGTCTGCAGGCTCCTGCAGTGCCTGCTGCTGCTCCCTTGCCAGAGGCACCCCAGGCCAGGGGGGCACATCTGGGCTGCTGTCTCTGGCTCTGGGGCTCCCTGTTCTGGGCAGTGAGGAGGAGCTGCAGAGGCTCTGCAGGACTGACAGGATGGGCTTTGGGGCTGCCAGGAGAAGCTGAGGGACCTGAGCTGCTGGAGCTGCTGAAGAGGAGGCCCAGGGCTCATCCTGCAACTGCTCCAAGGGTGGTTTCAGAGAATCCCAGAATCAGCAAGGTTGGAAAATCAAGGCTGGAGATCATCAAGTCCAACCTGTGCCCTGACATGGCCTGGTTTCTCCTGAGCCTCCTCTTCTCCAGGATAAACAACCCCAGCTCCCTCAGCCACTCCTCACAGGACTTGTGTTCCAGACCCTTCCCCAGCCATGTTGCCCTTCTCTGGACACGCTCCAGCCCCTCCAGGTCCTTCCCAAATTGGGGGGCCCAGAACTGGACACAGCACTCGAGGTGCTGCCCAACCAGTGCCCAGCACAGGGGAAGAATCCCTGCCCTGCTCCTGCTGGCCACACCATTCCTGATCCAGGCCAGGAGCCATTGGCCTTCTTGGCCACCTGGGCACACTGCTGCCTCATTTCCAGCCTGCTGTCCATCAGTCCCTGCAGGTCCCTTTCTGCCTGGCTGCTCTCCAGCCACTCTGTCCCCAGCGTGTAGTGCTGCAGGGGTTGTTGTGGCCAAAGTGCAGGACCCAGCACTTGGACTTGTTAAACCTCACCTTGTTGGATTTGGGCCCTGTGCAGAGCCCTCCTACCCTCCAGCAGATCCACTCTCACACCCAGCTTGGTGTCATCTGCAAATTTGCTGACGCTGAACTCAATCCCCTCATGCAGACCATCAATGCAGATATTGAAATCCACGCTGGCTGGCTCTGATCCCTGGGCCATCCTGTGGGTGCCCTGTGATGGCACTCAAGGTGATCTGTTCCATAACCTTGCCAGGCACCCAGGTCAGGCTGACAGGCCTGGAGTTCCCCAGATCCTCCTTCCAACCCTTCCTGGGGATGGGCTCACACTGGCACCTCCAGTGCTCTGGGACCTCCCTGCTGAGCCAGGACTGATGGTAAATGATGGAGAGCAGCTTGGGGAGCTCATCCACAGCTCCCTCATCCCCCTGGGATGGATCCCATCTGCTCCCAGAGACATATGTGAGCACCTGAGTGGCTCAGCAGGTCCCCAGCTGCTTCCTCCTGGATTCCAGGGGGCTGTTCTGCTCCCTGTGCCCATCTACCAGCTCAGGAGAACACTTGTCCTGAGGACAGACTGTCCTAATACTGAAAATTGACAACAAGATATTAAGTAGCTTAGTCTTTTACTTATCTTCAGTTACTGTATTGTCAACTGCAATCAATAAAAAAGAGTAGAGGTTCTCCTTCTCCCTCCTTTTGCTATAAACTTTTTTATAAAAACATTTTTTATTCTTTTTACAGAAACTGTCAGGTTAAGTTCTAATTGAGCTTTCACCTCTCACCTTTTCTTTCTACATAATGTAAGGACATCATTAAACACTTCCTGCATTGCTGGTCCTTTTTCCCCTGAGTTCCCACAAAAGCTCCATGGGCAGCCAGGCCAGTCATTTTCCTCACCAGCTCATCTTTTGCCACACTAGGACAGGCTGCTCCTTCCCCCTTAAGATTACTTTCTTGAAATGTGTTCATCATTCCTGGACCCCATTTGTTTTTAAAGGCTGTTTCCCTTAAAAAAATCAGTACCTGATTTGGTACTCCCCAAATCAGCATCCTGAACAGGCCAAAGTCTGCCCTTCCTAATTTGAGTGTAGAAGTTTTGGTGCTGCCCCTCCTTCTTTCACAGAACATTGAAAACTTGATTATTTCATGGTCACTGTGCCCCAGGCAGCCTCTGAGCCCCACATCTGCCCCCAGCCCTTCTCTGTCTGTGAACAGCAGCAGACAGGGCTTTCCTTGGCGGTGGGAGTGTCACCAAAAATTCAGTGAAACAGAAAACTCCTTTAAACCCCAGTGTAGCATTAAGAAGCAGCATTCTTTATTCAGCTGGATGCACGGGGGAGAGCTCCTCCCAAAGCCTTGCAGCCTGAGCACAGGAAAGTTTCTGTTTATATTCTGTATTTTGCACACATATTCATTGATTGTCCTGGACTAAACATACATATGATAATCATTTCCCCAAAATCATTAACATATTTCCCTTCCCCTTTACCCATGTGTTCTTCTGTCCTGGGGATCTCTCTGGTGGTCCCTGGTGGTCGTGGACCCCAATGTTCCAGTGGGCCTGGCTGAGCGGGCAGGACCCTGAGGCTGCTGAACTTCCAGTTCCCCTTCTCAAACAATGGGCCTTGTGTGGTTTCCATAGGCCTGTGGATGTGGAGAACAAGCTCCAGGTGTCAGCTCACCTGGTGTAGGCAATTGATCATCTGGTAACATGAGGTGACAGAGTGGGCTATGACATCACAGAGTGGGTCATGTGAGGTCATTGATCAGCTATGACATCATAGACTGCCTCTGTGACATCACAGAGCCAGCTGTGACATCAAAGGGCAGATATCTGACATCACAGAGGCAGTCTATGACATCACAGAGTTGGCTGTGACATCAGAGACCAGCTGTGTGACATTAGAGAAGGGGCTGTGAGCTCACAGAGCAGGCTGTGTGACATCCCAGAGGGGCTGTGTGACATCCCAGAGGGGCTGTGTGCCATCCCAGCAGGGCTGTGTCAGGTCACTGGGTTGGTCACTCGGCCCCAGCTCCCCCTCACAGTTTCTCCCAACAAGTCCAATGCTGTCCATGCCCAGCGGGGTCCCTGTCCCCCGGGATCCCCCCGGCCCACCTGGAGCCACAGCCTCCACCAAAGGATGTTCCACAGGATCCACCCCAGGGCCTGACATGGGGACAAGGGGCCAGGGCTGTGTGACCAGGACATCAAGGACGGGGATTCTCCAGGTCACTGTGGCCTGGGTTGGGTTGCCCAGGGCAGCAAAGATGTCTGGCAGCTGGAGCAGGGTCTGGGAAGGGCCTCCAAGGTGGGGCTGGAGCCCTTGGGCTGTGAGCAGAGGCTGAGGGAGCTGGGCTTGTCCAGCCCAGAGCAGGGAAGGCTGAGGGGCTCCTCATCCCAGCCTGGCAGTGCCAGTGAGGAGGGGATGGAGAACACAGAGCCAGGCTCTTCGCCGGGGGCCTGGTGGGAGACAAAAGCCACTGGGTGGAAGGGGAAAGAGGGGAGATCAGCCAGGACAGGAGGAGATGAAATGAGTCAGGCTGGTTTCAGCATTTCCTCAACACCAAGAGCAGCCTGACCTCCCTTCTCCATCCACCACTGACAGCTTTGCAAATCAGGAATTGTTGGAGCTGTTTTGCCACCACTCCAGGATGAGCATCCTGATACAAGAACTTAATTGTGTTTCTATCTATCACAGAACCACGTTTTGTCTGAAATTACTTTTAGGATGGAAATCACTTGTGGGTGGTGGACTCACCAGACACTGCTGGGACACTGTGCATAGCTCAGGGAAGAGCGTGATTGTTATTAAATTGTGTCCTGTTCAACTGTGGTCTGTTGGCCATGAAGAGAAACTTTCTGTGCCTCTGAGTCTCACCAGTTCCTGGCCCACAAAGGACACAAATCTGATGAGTTGTGGTTCCCAATCCAGAGGCTGCACTTGCACCTCCCTCCATCCCCAGAGCAGAACTCCCTTGTCCCAGAACATCCCTGGCAATGCAGGGATGAAGGAAACAGGACAGGCTGTGGGGAGCAGGGGCAGGGCACGGCGAGGGAGAAGAATGACTTTGGCATTTGATGGAGCCGTGCCTTCCCTTGGCTTTGTTGGCTGACAGGAAATGAACATCCCTCTGTGTCTCGGGCAGCTCCTTCTCCAAGGAAAGCAGGTGGGAATTGGAGCCAAGGAGCTGAAAGCTGCAGGTGCAGCCTGGGCTGGAGGGAGCTGAGATTTGCACAAGGCTGCTCTGAGTGCCAGGGCTTGGATGGGGCAAATGGTGGGGTGGGGGTAAGGACAGAGTCTGATTGATTGTCAGCCATGAAGGGTCTTGATTTTCATATCCATTCAAACTGCATGAGGAGGTACTTGGATTCAGTGTCAATTGGAGATTGCACACATCAATGAATTAACAGGAAAACAAAACTAAACAGGACCTAAAAAGTCTTTTCTCGCTGTCTTTTTAAATATCATGTATTCAGTTTCAATGCACTACTGAGATCTACTTAACCACATGTGATTTGAAAATTAAAATCAAATGATTCCCAGAGGCTTGGCTTGTTCAGGTGTTCTGAGTGTTCATGAGCCCTGGGACACTGAATTCCTGAACTGGGGAGCTGAAGGCTGAACAAATGATTTGGAAAATTAAATAAAATTATTCCCAGAGGCTTGGCTTGTTCAGGTGTTCTGAATGTTCATGAGCCCTGGGACACTGAATTCCTGCACTGAAGAGCTGAAGGCTGAACAAGCCTCTGGAGCAGTGAAATTCAGCAGCAGCCTCCAAGTTGCTGAGGATGTCAGCAGCCCCCAGTGAGGCCATCCCTGCCCAGAGACCGTGGGGGAATGGGCAGACAAGGAGAGCGTCCCTGGGGCTGGGGCAGCACAACTCAGAGGCACCAGCGGCTCCAGCTGGGCAATGGAGTGTGGAATGTGGCTGGGAAAGCCCTGCCTGGGCTGGGCCAAGCAGCACACACAAGCCCCGACTCTCATCAACCAAAAAACTCTCTCAAGGAGATATCTAAAAGGAATTACAATTCTTTCTGTCCTCTGAGTTGGACTCCCTGGAGAAATACCGACAAGAGATTGTCAGGAGCTCAAAAGAACTAAACAGCCTTTACTGGTGACTTTCGACAATCAGAGAAATTTTGGGAAAGGGTTTTTTACGACATTGTAGTTGTTTTGTTAATTTTTTTCCTAATGTTGAGATATCTTTATTAATGTATTGATGAATGTGGTGGGTTTTAGTGTCAGTTAAGTATTTATGTATTTATTTTGTTGTGAGATAGGATTAGCAGAAAGGTAAAGTAGGCTTAAAATTCCAAAAGGGTATAAAGAAATTTTATTAAAAGTAACTAAAATAAAAAAGGTAGTAAGAATTAAAATAAACTCTTTAGAACACTTTATTTTTCTTTATAACTTTTTCTTTTTGACAATGTAAAGAAACTAAATCTAAAATTTCTAGTTAGTTTACTATTTCTAGAATAGTCTTTTTTTAGTTGACTTAGGGAGAGAAATTTTTCTTGTTAAGGTTATGGAGATTTTTTTACAAGAGGAAAAAATAGGAATTTGTGGTTCTTAATTTTGTCATGGATCACAGTTGGGGAACTTTGTTATTCTGAAGTTGGTTTTTGTGCTACAAGCTGCTTTACAGCTTGTTGATGGGCCATGTCGACTCATGGGGTATTGTTTTAAAGATGAATTCTTTAAAGGTAAAAGTTTTTATTATTTACTTTACAAATTATTTGTATCTCTGGGAATAGAGATCTTCTCTAGGGTAAAGTGGATTAGTTTTTTTTTTTCTGTTTAAACTTTTTATGAAATTACACTCATTCTTAAGGTTGTTTATTTTAGTATGAAGGTTTTTGTTCGATATTATTTTGATTTTTTTTTATAGTTTTATGTGTTATAAAGAAAAAAGAGCTTTTTCTTTATAGTTTATAAGAGGATTTTATTTTAAAATTAAGACTTCTTCCTTCTTTTTTAATTAGGGTTTAGATTCTTCTTTACTGACTTTGATGGTTTTATGGGTATTTATATGCTTATATTTTGTTTTTTTCTTTTACTCGAGGGAGGATTAAATTATTGAAAGGGTTAAGACCTGACCTGCTGGTAACTGGTGGTAGAATTTGTGGTCAGGTTGTGTTAGGATTGGTTTTATGGCTGGTTTTGGGGTTTTTTGTGTTAAATTTTAGTTGTAGGGTTATTTTGTGTGCGTTGTAGGTTGTAGGGGTTTTTGGTTTGAATTGTGTTGCGTGGTGGGGACTTGATGGTGAGATTTTAATAGCTGTGGCTGGATTTGTTCTGGTTGGGGTTTTGTAGCCTCTTTTTTTCCCTGTTTGGGAGTTGTTGGGGTTTGGTTTTGTCAGAATGGGGCTGATGGGGGGGGGGCAGCCTGGGGAGGGGGGAAGGGGCTCAGCCCACAGCAGGGTTGCTTGGTTTGGTTTGGTTTGGTTTGGTTTGGTTTGGTTTGGTTTGGTTTGGTTTGGTTTGGTTGAGATGGGGGCTGGGGCCAGGGCCCGCTGCTTCTTTGTTGACTGGAAAGAAAGAGGAGGTTCCTGGGTTTTTTCATCTTTAACATTTGTGTTTCACAGAGGCATGTTCAGTATCTCAGTGGTTTAACAGATTGTCAGTAACACAAAAAGTTTTACATTACTTTTAAAAATTCTTGTCATGTACTACGACAGATATTCAATCAACAAAAAACACTTCTGAAAGCATTGACTTGGCCCATTCATCTTCACAAACTCTAAGCCTGTTCAATTTAATGTTAATCAAAATTTGCAAGAGAAACAGAAGAAGAAGACACAGAAAGAGATAAAAGACAAAAAAGATACAGAGAAGCACACACACAGCTACCAACTCCTGGATTCCAGCAGAGTTCAGATGGAAATTCCAAGAGGATGCAGGATCAAGATGTGTGCTTGCCTTGTGGTCAGCCTTCAATACCCCTTGGTCTCCCTGGGCCCTTCCCCCAGGTGGAGCTTGGGCTCATTTGGTCCCTCAGGAGCTGGGCTGGGGCTGCAGAGGTGGCTGTGGAGCATTGCCTGTGCTGTGCCAGGGACTGGCAGCCACTGCTGGGCTGGGATAGAGGCTCTGGGGGGATTGGGGTTCCAGGGCAGGGCAAGGCTGGACCTGCCCCTTCCTCCCCCACACATGAAATGTTTCCAGCCAACAATCTTCTCCAGTTTTTCACAACAGGGAATGTTGCAGGTGAAATCCCAATTCTGGCCGTGGGTGCCTAGAGGAGCAGGACAGTTCTTTTCCATAGGAAGGAAAGCACAGAGCCCAATGTTTGAAAGGCAGGTGAGAGCCTTAGTAGGCCAAGGCCAGCCAGACTTGTCAGGAATGGCAGATTTTGTCTGGGAGCAGTCTTTGGATTATGGGAATTTTGGAGGTGGAAACCCAGTCTCAGCCATGGGCATCTGGAGGAGGAGGACAATTCTTTCCCATAGGAAGGAAAGCATGGAGCCTTCCCCAGTGGTTTGGGGACAGATGGGAAGTGACCCTTGTGAAGCCACTGCAAGACAGACTTGTCCTGGCAACATTGCTACATGAACAATCCCTGGATAGAAGGAAATTTGGAGGTGAAATCCCAGTTCTGGCCATGGGTACCTGGAGATGATGATCTTTCCCATAGGAAGGAAAGTACAGAGCCCCATTGTTTTATTAGCAGAAGAAAAGAGACCCTCAACATGATAAGGTCAGCTGGACCAATCAGGTGGCCCCTGGGAGGCCAAGCCAGACCTGTTCTGAGTTTTCTTGGTTTTATGGGGCCCTGCAGTGTCACAATGGCCCCTAGATTCCATAAGGCCCCACAGTGTCACAATGGTCCCAAAAATTCCATGAGGCCTTGTAGTGTCACAATGGTCTCCATGGTTCCCCAGGCACCACAATGTCATGTAACTCCTCTGTTCCATGAGCTCTGCAATGTCACAATGGACCTTTGGACCCTGGGGGTTTGCAGTGTCACAATGGTCTCCTTTGGCTCCACAGTGTCACAGTGGTCCACTGATAACAGGAGACCCCTGTGTGTCACCCTCGACCTTTGATTCCATGCAGCCCTGAAGTGTTACAAAGGCCTCTTTTTTCATGAGGCCCCACAGTATCACAATGGTCTCCTTGGTTCATGGTGCCCCACAGTGTCCCTATGGCCCCTTGGTTGTTCCGTGAGGCTGTGAAGTATCTTAATGATCTCGCTCTATGGTTCCATGAGGCCTTGCAATGTCACAATGGACCTTTGGCTCCATGAGGCCCTGTTGTGTAGCAATCGATCCTTGGTTTGATGCGGCCTCTCAGTATCTCAATGATCCCTGCATTCCATGGAGCCACACAGCGTCAGTACAGCCCCCTTGGTTCCATGAGACCCAGCAATGTAACAGTGCTCTCCATGATTCCATGAGGCCCCACAGTGTCACAATGGTCCCTTGGTTCCATGGGCCCTGCACTGCTGCATTCCCCCCTCCCCTTCTCAGGCCTCCCTGCCAGCTGAGAAATGCTCCTTAGGGCTCGGCCTTGGCCAAAAGCCCCTGGGCTCAGCTCCTCTGCAGCTCATCACAAACACTGTCTGCTCCAGGCACTGCTGCTGCCCAACCAGCTCCTGCTTTCTGGAGGAGCAGCCCTGGGAACTGCTTTTGTTCCCTCAGTGGCACAACATCCCTCTTCTCACACTGCCAAAGAAAGCTGTTGGTGCCAAGTGCGGCCAGGATGAACCATTGCTGGGCCCGAAGCCCCTCGCTTGGGGCCCTGAAAACAGCGCTCCAAAAGAGCCCTTGGAGCTCTCGTGGGCCAGCGACTCCCTCTGAGTGGGGCCTCTCCCAGCCGGGAACTCTCCCGTTTGCTGCACTCGGGGATCCCCAACAACGACGGAGCCTGGGCCGATTCCCCCACTCCTCCAGGCTCAACCCTTCACCCGCTGGGGAGATGCCAAAGGATGCACAGGGAGCATTTCCTGCCCTCAGGGGAATTTCTCCCAGGTGCCTTGCACTGACTCTTTGTGTCTGTGTGCACACAGGAGTGCCTGTGCTGGGGAAATGTGGCAGAAATGCTGCTCTCTGAGGGGTTTGAGTGCCTTGGATATCTGAGCCAGGCAGATATCCAGATGTCAGTAAGTAAGGTAAAGTCATGAGGTCTAAGCTAAGTTAAATGCTGCTAAGAGTTGTTCTTTTGCTAAGTTGTTAAGTTTAATTTAAGTTATTAGCTAAGTTTTGTTAAGTGTTATTCCTCTGTTAAATCATAGGTTGTATAAGTTAGGTTAAATAGTGTTAAGTGCTGTTCTTTTGCCAAATTGTGAAGTTGAAGGTATCATTTAAGTTTAAGGTGTAAGTTCAAGTCCTGTCAAGTTTGAGCTCTGTTAAGCTTTTCGGCCGTATTCCTTTTATCCTTACCCTCACTGTCCTTGTGTCACACACACACAGGGACAGCACTTGGTTCATTTCTGGTTTGATTGCCTGGATTTGGTTTGGTTTTGTTGTTGCTTTGTTTCCTTGGTGTCTCTGAAGTGTCCAGTCAGGAGCAGAGTGACTCTTGCCAAGGAACTTTGTGCTGCTGTCCCTTAATATTCAATCTGGTTTCTGCTGCTCCCTTGCTGGGGATTTTTTCAGCGCTCTCAAGGCTTCGTTGGTACCAGGGTGAAGGAGCCCTGGCCCAGGCTCTGGCCCGGGGGGACACGGGGACGCTGCCGGGGGGTCCCTGTCCCCCTGTGCCACCCCCAGGGCCCCGGCCCCCCGTCCCCGTGTCAGGCTCTGGGGTCGATCTCGTGGAACATCCTCTGGGGGAGGCTGCGGCGCCGGGGGCGGGGGGACCCGGGGGGACAGGGGACCCCGCTGTGCACGAGCAGGGTTGGACTGCTCTGGGGGGAACTGTGAGGGGGCCGGGGCAGAGTGACCTCCCCAGGGACCTCACACAGCCCCTGTGATATCACACAGCCTCTGTGATGTGACAGAGCCCTTGTGACATCATACAGCGCCCTGTGTGATTTCACACACCCCCTGTGATGTCACACAGCCTTCCTATGATGTCACACAACCACTGTGAGGTCACACAGCCATCTCTGTGATGTCACACAGCCTTCCTATGATGTCACACAACATCCTGTGATGTTACACAGCCTCCTCAGATGTCACACTGTGATTTCATACAGCTGCTCTGTGATGTCACAGAAGACACTATGATGTCACAAAGTCACCATGTGATGTCACTGTCTTTTCTGAGATGTCACAGTCTGTTCTGTGATGTCACGACCTTCTCTCTGATGTTACAGAGGCGACCAGTGATGTCATAACCCTCTCTCTGATGTCACAGAGCCGCCCTCTATGATGGCAGTCTTGTCTATGGCCACACACACTATTATATGATGGGACACCCAGCTCTGTGAGGTCACAACCGTCTCAGTGATGTCACAAAACCCTTTCTGTGATGTCATAATGACACTCTGTGATGTCACAGCACCCACTTTGACCTCCCAGCCAGCTCTATGATGTCATACAGCCATGCCATGATCTCACAGCCAAATCTGTGATGTCACAGAATTCTCTCTGTGATGCCGTAGCTGCTTGATGACCTCACACAACAAACTCTGTGATGTCATAGCCCAATCTGTGACCTCACACAGCCCACTCTGTGCTGTCACACAGCCCCATGCTGACATCACAGCTGCTCTGTGCCTCCATGACACAGCCACAGAGGAGCTGCTGTGACACAGCCCCCTCTGGGACACGCCACAGCCCCTGCCAGTGCTGAGCCCCTGGGAGCTCTGTCTATGCCCTGCTGGTGTCCCTGAGGGGCCCTGGCAGTGCCCCAGGCCTGCTGGGCTGTGCACAGGAGCTGCTCCTGGCCAGAGGTGTCTCTCTGCAGCTCTGCTGCCCTTGCCAGGAGCTGCCTCTGGGCCAGGAGCCCGGCCCAGCTCAGCAGCACAGACACAGCACAAGGACTGTAATGACCCTCCGGGGCTTTGGTGCTCCTTGCATCAGACTCAGTCCCTCAGAGTGTGCTCAAAGAACTTCTCAGGGACTCAAAAAGAGAGTGAAACAATGAAGTTTCTCATTCTTTAAATAGATCCTTCTGAGGGACAGGACTAAGAAAGTGTCCCCAGGTTCCAGGTAGAGCAGAACGCTGGTGGCAGTGATGACAGGTGGGGACAAGCAAGGCAAAGGTGTCTCTGGTGCTGAGCAAACCTGCGCCTCTGTCCCTGCAGGCTGTGGGCATCCCCCAGCTGCCCCACCTGGCTGGGCCCTTCCTTTGCTGACAGCTCTGCCTCCTGCCTGCCCCTGCCTGCCCACACAAAGCCTTGGGCTGCTCCAGGCTCCTGCTGGGGGACGTGCTGCACCACAGCCCTGCCCTGGCAGGGAAATTCCTTTCTCCTGGTGCCCACTCTGGGCCTCCCCAGCTGCAGTTGGTGCCATTGTGTCTTCTTCAGGCTCATTACCACTATGAACAAAAGCCCCAGCCTCTCTGAAACCACCCTTCAATCCCTCTCAGGCTATTCCTGTTCTGTCCTCAGTCTCCACACCACTGACCCCAGAGCCCTTAGCCTCTCCCTGCTGGTTTTATGATGAGGCCTCCAAACCCAGTCTTGGGAGATTTTTGGGTCCTCTCCAAGGTCTGTGAAAATGGAAAAATAGTGATCAAAGTTATTTTCTCCCAAATCTTGAAGTGACAAAACAAGGGTCAATATCTCTAAGCTAAATGAGGAAAGATTTACATTCGTTAGAAGAGGAAATATTTCAGAATTATGGAAGTGACATGAAACTGCAACTGTTTTTCCACAGAAGTGGATGCCCCATCCCAGGAATTGTCCAAGAACAGGAGCTTTGTGCAACCTGATCCAGTGAAACCCCCTGCCCTCTCCAAGGACAGAATTCCTGCAGTGTGGGTTCTCTGATGTGCTGGGTGCCCTCACAACGCTTCTGGCCAGAATGTCTGCTGAGGGCAGCCAGGCTGCTGCAGGGACAGTGACCTCACAGCCATCACCATGGCAGCCCTGTCCCCTGGGCCTGGCTCTGCCCTTTCCTCTGCCCCTGCCTTGGCTCTGCTGGCATGAAGAGTTTTGTCATTGATATCTTGTCCCCAAGGTGCTGGGGCCAATGCCTTCCCAGTCAGGCTCCTGGAGCACAAGTGGCTTTTCAGAGCCCAGGCAGGAATGAGCCCTGAGGCAGCAGCTCTGCAGTGGTGGCCACCAGGCTGGGCTGCCAAGGGAGGCTTCTGGCCATGGCCTGCAAGCAGCTGCTGCTGCCAAGGTGCCTTTGGTGCCTCAGGCTCTCCCTGGCACAGCTCCCAGCACGGCACTCTGCCCTTGTGCCTGAGGCCTTCCCTGTGCTAGGGCTGGCCTGGGGCTTTTCCTGCAGCGGGACCTGCCCTGCTGATGGCACAGGAAAGGCAGTTCCTGCTGGAGCAGGAGGCTCTGCCTGCAATGGCCTCCAACAACTCCAGAAAGGCCCTGCTGACTTCAAAATTCCTGCCCAGAGCAGACTATTCTAATTGTTAGAGCACCTATGTTGTGGAGGAAAGAACTCTAGATCAAGATTTTTTGTCCAATCGTGATTAGAATAAACAGAGCTGTATAGCTAGAAATCTATCTGGTATTACATCATTAACCCAGTGGGACAAATTGCATTGAAGTTCAATTCCACCTGTCCAATCTCTTGCACCTTTTACAAAGTCGGGGGCTGGGATTGGATCCAGCCACTTTCAGTCTCCTTTCTGAAATGGAATTTTAGAAGTTATAGGGTCCTGGAGGGTTTTTGGGTTTGTCTGGTGGCTGCTGGAGTCATTTCTCCACCTCATGACTCAACAGGAGCTTCTCCAAGAAAGAAACAAAGCTTTAGCCTTAAGCTCCCACTGTGCCCATGGCAGGAACCCCTGTGAGTGTCTGGGACATCCCGGCTCTTTGGCAGCCTGGGGACTCCTGGGATGTCACCGTGGAGCCCCCGTGAGTGCCTGGGACAGATGGGTGCCTTTGCAGCCCAAGGTGCCCTGGGATGTCACCATGGAATGGCTGTGACTGCCTCTGACCACAGGGCTCTTTACCATCCCAGAAAGCCCTGGGAGGTCTCCATGGAGCCCCTGTCTCTGCCTGTGACATTCCAGCTCTGGAACAGCCTGGAGGCTCTTGGAAAGTCCCCATGGAACCCCTCTGAGGCTCTGTGGCAACTCGGTTCCTTAGCAGGCAGACATCGCTGGCCCCCTGTTGCTATGGTCAGTTTCCATGGCCACCATTCCCAGCCCCCTGTTGCTATGGTCAGTTTCCATGGCAACCATCACGAGCCCCCTGTGGCTATGCTCAGTCCCTTGGCAGCTCCATGGAGACCCCAAGCCAGGGGTGGTTGCCATGGACACCAGCTCAGGCCTGCAGCCAGAGCCTGTTGCCATGGCAACCATTGGCAGCCCCATCCCCAGGCCCATGGGATCCCAGAAGCACAGAATTGGCTGAGCTGGGAGGGACCCATCAGGATCCTCCAGTGCAACTGCTGGCCCTGCACAGGACACCCCAACAATGCCAGCCTGGGCCTGGCAGCGCTGGCCAAACGCTGCTGCAGCTCAGAGAGCCCTGGAGCTGGGACCCTGCCCTGGGGAGCCTGGCCAGGGCCCCAGCAGCCTCTGGGCAAAAACCTTTTCCTGACATCCAACCTGAGCCTGCCCCGACCCAGCTGCAGCCGCTCCCTCCACTCCTGTCCCTGGGCACCAGAGGGAAGAGGTTCCCACAGCCCCAGCCAGGGACCCACTCCCAAGGCTGCTGCCAGGGCCACCAGGGCTGGCAACAGCTGGGATGCTCGGTTTCCACAGGCCGGGCTTCAGGAATGGCATTCCCCAATTTCCTGCTCCCGCTAAAACCATGCTGCCCTCGCTGCCCTCCCGCCTCCCATGAAAGCACAAAAGGCAAAGATCCCAGACTGGGTTAAGAACAATTTATTGGGAACAGGAATGAGATAAAGAACAAACAGGAACAGAAACAATATTGATAACAGAAGGGATAAATGAAACTGTTTACAGGGAAAACTACAACACAACTCACAGGGTCTGCCTGGCTACAATATTTCTTGACTGGAAAGGACACCCTTCTCCTCAGGGAGAGAGAGAGAGAGTCCCTTTCCTGCCCCTGGCAATGACCTGAGGTGGGACTGAATGTAATGACAGGGCCATGGCCAGACCCTCATGTTTTTCAATGCCACATCATGTCATTGGCAGGGGCAGGACAAGGTACAGGTGTCTTCCCAGCATGGATCACAGGGAACATGGACCACCAGGACTCTTCCCAATGTGGGTTCTCCTATGGGGGTTGAAATTGGAGTGGTGTATGAAGCTGTTCCTGCAATCAGGGCATTGGCAAGCCTTTCCTTACCGGTGACTCCGTTGGTGTCTGATCAAGTTAGAGCTGCTGGTGAAGCTCTTCCCACACTGGGGACACTCGTAGGGCCTCTCCCCTGTGTGGATGCGCCGGTGGGTGACAATAGGGTGGAATTGTGCTTGAAGCCCTTTCCGCACTCAGGGCAGTAGAAGGGCCTCTCATCCGTGTGAATCCGCTCATGCAGGAGGAGATTTGAGCTGGTCTGAAACCTCTTCCCACACGTGCGGCACTCGTAGGGTCTCTCCCCAGTGTGGATGAGCTGGTGCCTGATGAGGTGGGACTTGCGCTTGAAGCCCTTCCCGCAATCAGGGCAGCGGAAGGGCCTCTCCCCTGTGTGAATCTGCCGGTGCCTGGCGAGATCAGGGCTGGTGTGAAACCTCTTCTGGCACTCAGGACACTCGTAGGGCCTCTCCCCAGTGTGGATGCGTTGGTGGATGATGAGGGCAGAGCTGCAGCTGAAGCCCTTCCCACACTCCCCACACTCGTAGGGCCATTCCCCGGTGTGGATCATCTGGTGGCTGATCAGGGTGCTGCTCTGCCTGAAGCTCTTCCCACACTCCAAGCACTTGTGGGGCTTTTTCCCATCATGAAGCTGCTCATGGGCCACCAGCTCCGAGCTCTGGCTGAAGCTCTGTCCACCTTCCTGGCTCAGGGTGGGTCTTTCCTCCTCAGAGCACACTGGGCTGGGTTTGGAGCCCCTCTCCTGTGGGATCTCTGGGACTTGTCCTCCCTGTTGGAATTCTGCACTGTGGAGCCACTCAAAATGGCCTCTTCCATGAGGTTCTGCCACAGGGATTTGCCCTCCCTGGTCTCCATCCTCAGCTTCTTCCCTGGGGGAGGAAGGACAAGGAGAGGATGGGATTTGCCTCCGTGCCAGAGGGAAGGGGAAGGAGATCCCCCCAGTGCATCCCCAGCAGGACGGGGTTGGCAGCAGGGTTGTCCTGGAGCCGGGGGCTGTGCTGGGCTGGGAGATGGAGCAGGAGAGAGGGAGAAAGGGGCACTGACTTCCTCCTCACCTGCCTGGGGCTCCTGGGGCACCGTCTTCTTCCTCACAGCCTCCTCCTCCATCTGGCCAAGTTTATGGGATGGAAAATCCTGTTTTGAGAAGAAAACAAGGGATAAGTACATTGAATTTTGTACTTGTTTGAAGGCAAACCTGGGGAGGGTCTAAACCAGGATTACAATTTAATAAGAAAATGAAGATCAAGGCAATGATGCAGAAACACTGCCTTAAACTGACAGAGTCTGGATATAACCTGACACCCTGCTGGTCAGGGTGGTGGCTGTAGTCCCATTAAATGGTGGCTGCAGTCCTGTTGGAGTGATGAACGTGATTCTGTCAGAGCAGTGATCCTGTAGAAGGGTCTGGTCTTCCTCTGAAGGTCCAGGGGTGGTTCTGGAGCTCTTGTCCTCTGGGAATCCAGTAGGCAAGCTGCTCCTGGTGTTGCAAGGCTCAGCTTATATGCAGGTAGGAATGCTTGGATCCTGCCCCTGGGCGGAGCATCCCACAATGGGAGGATGGAATTTGATCAGTCCTGCAGTGACACTCAATGGCCCATTCCCAGAAGATATCTCCCCTGGAGGGCGTTATCAGGGCTGAGTCATGGAAGAGATCAAGAACACTGCCCCACCTGTTTATAGCAGTTGATGAAGATGGAGATTGAAAACATGCATTTGGTTCCATCTTACATTGCAGCCTGAAACAGTGGGGGAATCCCTGCTCAGGGGGTGAACACCACCCCCCTTACCCAAACTGGCTCAGGTGTAAAACCCCCAGCCTGGGAAGGCCACACACACACAGGGGACAATGTCACACTTGCCCTGCTCCAGGGCAAATGGCATCTCTCTAATATTTTCTTAACCAGATTGCAAAATTATTTTGGCACAGTGAGTTCAGGGCACTGTTCTTTGACCCCAGTTGCCTTTGACAACAGCATGGTTCCTTCCTCTGAGGAGGTTGTGGGTCTCTCTGGAGGAACTCTTGGAAACTTGGATGCAGCTTCGTCTGAGCACCCTATGGGAGAACTGATGAGGAAAATGGCTGTTGTGGGACTGGAGTGTAAAGAAAATACTTTGTTGTCCCTACTTGAAATGTTTGTTAAAATCACTGGAGGAAATGGAGCAAATGATACCAGCAAGACTGACAAGGTTCATTCACCACATGGTGAGGAACACAGGGCTGCTAAAAGTCCCACAAGAAGCCCAGCTCAAGTAGCTAAATTCCCAAATAACTACTGAATTCCCAGGCTTGGGTTTTTTCCAAATGTGAGAATCATTATTCTCTTCATCCCTGTCACCATTGTGACAGCTACACAGAGCTTTCCCTTCCTTTTAATAATATCTGTATTGGGCCGAATTTGCACTTTTCTTTAATTGTAACCTGCCAGCAGCTGAGCTGGAGCTGTGCAGGAACCAAGGAAACTTGGAATTGCCACAGAATTGCTTCTATTGTCAGCCGGTGCTGCGGCGGCCGTGGGGCAGAGGGGTGGGAAAGGGGGCTCCGGGGTGGCAGTGGAGGAAATGCCGGGCCCGGGGGCTGAGCACAGGGCTGAGCACGCAGAGATGGTTTTGTTCTTGCTGAGCTCGCACTGAGCCAAGGCCTGTCCTGCCCCTCATTCGGCCACGCTGGGGAGGGGCTGAGGCTGTGGGGGAGCTTGGGAGGGGACACAGCCAGGACAGGAGATCCCAGCTGACCCCAGGGATACCCCAGACCATAGGACATCATGATCAGTGCATGAAGTGTGGGGAACAAGGAGGAAGGGGGCACATTTGCAGTGAGGGTTTTGTCTCCCCAGGTAACACTTAGGCAGGATTGGGCCCTTTTTCACCAGTGGGCAGGGCCCGCACCAAAGACACAGACACCAACTTAACTTAAGGAACAGTGTAATTTAGATAATGCAAATTTTCAAAAAATTACAAAAATATTAGGTAGGCAAAGCAAATAATCATTAGTAAATAATTCCGAAAGAGGAGATGTTGAAATGAGTATCACACAACTGTCCATTTCTGGCTGCAGGCTCTGGAGATTCTATCTCTGCCTTCAATCAGGGTTGCATTCCCTAAAGAATCCTGGTACCAAATCCTGCTTTCCAAGGCTGGAACAGTAGCTGGGTGTGTATTCAATTACCCTCTGTTAAAGGTGGGGCAATTATCATCTGTTAATTGAGCAGTTTACTTTATCTCTTCCACATGAATCCTCCCTCCAGGGAGATATCTTCTGTTAATGGGCCATTGAGTGTCACTGATAAAAATTCCAACATCCCATTGTGAGAAGATCTGCCCAGAGGGAGGAGCCAAGCATTCCTACCTGGATATAATCTGAGAATGTGAACAACAGAGTCAGCCTTCTCCCACAGGATTCCCAGAAGAGCAGCTTCCAGCTCCACTGGATCCCAGAGGAAGACCAGGCCAATCGACGCCACAACTGGACCTTCCGAGGAAAACTCCACCCTTCCACAGGATCACTGCTCCAACAGAACCACACCTGTCACTGCAGGAGCACTGCAGCCACCATTTAACAGGAGTGCTACCAACACTCTGACCCACAGGGTGTCAGGTCGTATTCTTACTCCGTAAGTGGTTTTTAGTATTACTGCATTTTTATTTTTAATTTTCCTTATGAAGAATTGTTATTCCTATTCCCATAGACTTTCCTTGACAGCCCCTTGTTTTGAAAATTATAATTCCAAGTGAAGGGATTAACATTTTCCATTTCAAGGGAGTCTCCTGCCTTCCTTAGCAGACACCTCTCTTTTAAAACTGACACAATGCCCTGGGACACACAGGCAGGTGAGGAGGAAGTCAGTGCCCCTTTCCCCCTCTCTCCTGCTCCATCTCCCAGCCCAGCACAGCCCTTGGCTGCAGGACAACCCTGCTGCCAACCCCGTCCTGCTGGGGATGAACTGCGGGGATCTCCTTCCCCTTCCCTGTGGCACGGAGGCAAATCCAATCCTCTCCTTGTCTTTCCTCCCCCAGAGAAGAAGCTGAGAATGGAGACCACGGAGGACAAATCCCCAAGGCAGAACATCGTGGAAGAGGCCATTTTAAGTGGCTCCATGGTGCAGAATTCCAACGTGGAGGAAAAGCCCCAGAGATTCCACAGGAGGAGGGGCTCCAAACCCAGCCCAGGGTGCTCTGAGGAGGAAAGACCCACCCTGAGCCAGGAAGGTGGACAGAGCTCGGAGCTGGTGGCCCATGAGCAGCTTCATGATGGGAAAAAGCCCCACAAGTGCTTGGAGTGTGGGAAGAGCTTCAGGCAGAGCAGCACCCTGATCAGCCACCAGATGATCCACACTGGGGAATGGCCCTACGAGTGTGGGGAGTGTGGGAAGGGCTTCAGCTGCAGCTCTGCCCTCATCACCCACCAACGCATCCACACTGGGGAGAGGCCCTACGAGTGTCCCCGGTGTCAGAAGAGGTTTCAGACCAGCTCCAGTCTCCTCTGCCACCAGCAGATTCACACTGGGGAGAGGCCCTTCTGCTGCCCTGACTGTGGGAAGGGCTTCAAGCACAACTCCACCGTCGTCACCCACTGGTGCAGCCACGCTGGGGAGAGCCCCTACGAATGTCCCCAGGGTGGGAAGAGCTTCACCAGCAGCTCTCACTTGACCAGACACCCATGGAGCCGCCAGTAAGGAAAGCCCTTCAAATGCCCCAGCTGCAGGAACAGCTTCATGCACCGCTCCAGCTTCATCCCCCTTTAGAGGACCCGCATTGGGAAGAGTCCTGGGGATCTGTGTTGCCCATGATCCATGCTGGGAAGACACCTCTCCCTTTTCCTGCCCGTGACATGATGTGGGATTGAAGAACATGATGGTCTGGCCATGGCCCTTTCATTCCATTCACTCCCACCTCAGGCTATTGCCAGGGGCAGGAAAGGGACCTTCTCTCTCTCTCCCAGAGGAGAAGGGTGTCCTTTCCAGACAGGGGAAATTGTGGCTGGAAAGAGACAGTCAGTTGTGTTGTAGTTTTCCCTGTCAAGGTTTTATTTATCCCTTCTGTTATCAATATTGTTTCTGTTCAAATTTTTCCTTATCTTGTTGCTGTTCCCAATAAATTGTTCTTCTCCCAGCCCGGGATCTTTGCCTTTTGTGCTTTCCATGGGAGGCGGGAGGGCAGTGAGGGCAGCGTGGTTTTAGCGGGAGCAGGAAATTGGGGAATCCCATTGCTGAAGCCCGGCCCGTGGAAACCGAGCATCCCAGCTGGTGCCAGCCCTGGTGTTCATGGCAAGCACCCCTGGCATGGGGTCTCCATGGAGTTGCCAAGGGACTGAACACAGCAACAGGGGGCTGGTAATGGTTTCCATGGAAACTGACTATAGAACAGGGGGCTGGTGATGGTTGCCATGGAAACTGACCATAGCAACAGGGGGCTGGTGATGGTTGCCTGCTAAGGATCAGATTTGTCACAGGCCCTCAGAGGGGTTCCATGGGGACTTTCCAAGAGTCTCCAGGCTGTTCCAGAGCTGGAATGTCACAGGCAGGGACAGGGGCTCCATGGAGACCTGTCAGAGCTTTCTGGGGATGGTAAAGAGCCCTGTGGTCAGAGGCTGTCACAGCCATTCCATGGTGACATCCCAGGGCACCTTGGGCTGCAAAGGCACCCATCTGTCCCAGGCACTCACGGGGGCTCCACGGTGACATCCCAGGAGTCCCCAGGCTGCCAAAGAGCCGGGATGTCCCAGACACTCACAGGGGTTCCTGTCATGGGCACAGTGGGAGCTTCAGGCCCAGTTTATTAGAGAAGCTCCTGTTGGGTCACGAGGTGCAGAAACGAGCCCCAATAGTCCCCACAGATCCCCAAATGTCACCGTTGAGTCAGAGATGACACAGACTCAGATCAGAAGGCTAAGGGCTAAAAGCCACCCAGTTTTTCAATCCTCTTCCTTTTGACCTTGGTTTTCTACAGGTGGATCTCATTGGTGATTTAATCAACACATTTCACATGATTGGCTGATAAAGACAACCCCCTTCAGTAACCAACTTTATGGAAAAAACAACCTATTACAGACACCACTTGTCGATAATTTACAATTCTTTCTCTCCAGCTTCCTAATGGTTCCCAATCTAATTAATGGGAAAACTCTCTTGCTTTCTGTGTCTCTGACCAGACTCTCATATCCACAGAAAAATATCCCCAAGGACCTCCAGGCTTTGTAATCTCCTTCTGTGAGAGGAGCCTTGGAGCAGCTAGCTCCAATCCCAGCCTCAGACTTACAGAGTTCATGGGTAACGAATTATCAAGGTGAAATTTAACCTTTAGCATTTGTCCCACAGGATTAAGGATGACAAAGCATATATATTTATAAAAAAATTATATTATCTATTATGGTAACGATTAGAAAAAATTATCTTATCTTAATCAGAATTGTTTACTCCAAGGTATAAGAGCTGTACCATATTATATTATATTATACTAATTTATAGAAAGCACTCAGAAGGGATTTCAAAGCAATTTTATTAAAGGAAAAGAAGCTGTTTTTAAGGAGAGATTGATGTCACTCCCACAGACCAATGACCATGGGCAAATCCCTTTGGCTCAGCCTGAAGAAGTGACCTTGAGGGGTGTCCCGACTGCAGGGAGGAATCTCCACACCCCCCAGGAAGGGAAATGTCAGGGGATGCTGCCTTTAAAATTTGGGATGGGGCTTTTCTAGTCTGAGGTTCTGCTCTGTCAGTCAGGTGTGCCCAGGCTGGGCCAGCTCAGCAGCCCTGCAGAAGCTCTCACTGGTGTCACTTGGTTCTTCCTTTCTCTGGGGATTTTCCAGCACTGTCACAGCTTCAGCTCCCTCTGAGGATGTTCAACTTTGGGATGGAGGAGTCAGGCTGGTTTCTGCATTATTCACCCCAAAAGCAGCGTGACCCCCCCTCCTTCATTTCCCATTGCGGCCTTTGCAAACACAGTGTTGCTGGAGTTGTTGGAGGCCATTGCAGGCAGAGCCTCCTGCTCCAGCAGGAACTGCCTTTCCTGTGCCATCAGCAGGGCAGGTCCCGCTGCAGGAAAAGCCCCAGGCCAGCCCCAGCACAGGGAAGGCCTCGGGCACAAGGGCAGAGTGCCGTGCTGGGAGCTGTGCCAGGGAGAGCCTGAGGCACCAAAGGCACCTTGGCAGCAGCAGCTGCTTGCAGGCCATGGCCAGAAGCCTCCCTTGGCAGCCCAGCCTGGTGGCCACCACTGCAGAGCTGCTGCCTCAGGGCTCATTCCTGCCTGGGCTCTGAAAAGCCACTTGTGCTCCAGGAGCCTGACTGGGAAGGCATTGGCCCCAGCACCTTGGGGACAAGATATCAATGACAAAACTCTTCATGCCAGCAGAGCCAAGGCAGGGGCAGAGGAAAGGGCAGAGCCAGGCCCAGGGGACAGGGCTGCCATGGTGATGGCTGTGAGGTCACTGTCCCTGCAGCAGCCTGGCTGCCCTCAGCAGACATTCTGGCCAGAAGCGTTGTGAGGGCACCCAGCACATCAGAGAACCCACACTGCAGGAATTCTGTCCTTGGAGAGGGCAGGGGGTTTCACTGGATCAGGTTGCACAAAGCTCCTGTTCTTGGACAATTCCTGGGATGGGGCATCCACTTCTGTGGAAAAACAGTTGCAGTTTCATGTCACTTCCATAATTCTGAAATATTTCCTCTTCTAACGAATGTAAATCTTTCCTCATTTAGCTTAGAGATATTGACCCTTGTTTTGTCACTTCAAGATTTGGGAGAAAATAACTTTGATCACTATTTTTCCATTTTCACAGACCTTGGAGAGGACCCAAAAATCTCCCAAGACTGGGTTTGGAGGCCTCATCATAAAACCAGCAGGGAGAGTCTGCAGGCTCTGGGGTCAGTTGGGTGGAGACTGAGGACAGAACAGGAGTAGCCTGGGAGGGATTGGAGGGTGGTTTCAGAGGGGCTGGAGCTTTTGTTCATAGTGGTAATGAGCCTGAAGAAGACATAATAGCACCAAGGGCAGCTGGGGAGGCCCAGAGTGGACACAAGGGGAAAGGAATTTCCCTGCCAGGGCAGGGCTGTGGTGCAGCACGGCCCCCAGCAGGAGCCTGGAGCAGCCCCAGGCTTTGTGTGGGCAGGCAGAGGCAGGCAGGAGGCAGAGCTGTCAGCAAAGGAAGGGGCCAGCCAGGTGGGGCAGCTGGGGGATGCCCACAGCCTGCAGGGACAGAGGCGCAGGTTTGCTCAGCACCAGAGACACCTTTGCCTTGCTTGTCCCCACCTGTCATCACTGCCACCAGCGTTCTGCTCTACCTGGAACCTGGGGACACTTTCTCAGTCCTGTCCTTCAGATGGATCTATTTAAAGTATGAGAAACTTCATTGTTTCACCCTCTTTTTGAGTCCCTGAGAAGTTCTTTGAGCACACTCTGAGGGACTGAGTCTGTTGCAAAGGGCACCAAAGCCCCAGAGGGTCATTACAGCCCTTGTGCTGTGTCTGTGCTGCTGAGCTGGGCCGGGCTCCTGGCCCAGAGGCAGCTCCTGGCAAGGGCAGCAGAGCTGCAGAGAGACACCTCTGGCCAGGAGCAGCTCCTGTGCACAGCCCAGCAGGCCTGGGCCACTGCCAGGGCCCCTCAGGGACACCAGCATGGAACAGACAGAGCTCCCAGGGGCTCAGCACTGGCAGGGGCTGTGGCATGTCCCAGAGGGGGCTGTGTCACAGCAGCTCCTCTGTGGCTGTGTCATGGAGGCACAGAGCAGCTGTGATGTCAGCAAGGGGCTGTGTGACAGCACAGAGTGCGCTGTGTGAGGTCACTGAGCAGCTACAGCATCATAGAGGGGATTCTGTGACATCACAGAGCAGGCTGAAAGATCATGGCATGGCTGTATGACATCATAGAGCCAGGTGTGAGGTCAAAGTGTGTGCTGTGACATTACAGAGTGGCAGTATGACATCACAGAGGGTTTTGTGACATCACTGAGGGGGTTGTGACATCACCCAGCTGTTTGTGACATCATAGTGTGAGGCCATAGAGCAGATCTTGCCATCATAGAGTGTGGCTCTGTGACATGAGGGAGTGGGTTGTGACATCACCAGGTGGCTGTGTAACACCATAGAGCAGCCTGTGACATCACAGAACAAACTGTGACATCGCAGTGTGATGCTTTGACATCAGAGTCTTCTGTGACATCATCGAGCAGCTGTGTAACACCATAGGGGACTGTGTGACCTCACAGGGCCTGTGTGACATCACAGGGGCTGTGTGACATCCCAGGGGCTGTGTGAGGTCACTGGGGAGGTCACTCTGCCTGGCCCCCCTCACAGTTCCCCCCAGAGCAGTCCAACCCTGCTTGTGCACAGCGGGGTCCCCTGTCCCCCCGGGTCCCCCCGCCCCTGGCGCCGCAGCCTCCCCCAGAGGATGTTCCACGAGATCGACCCCAGAGCCTGACATGGGGACGGGGGGCCGGGGCCCTGGGGGTGGCACAGGGGGACAGGGACCCCCTGGCAGCATCTCCATGTCCCCCAGGGCCAGAGCCTGGGCCAGGGCTCCTTCACCCTGGTACCAATGAGGCCTTGAGAGCACTGAAAAAATCCCCAGCAAGGGGATAATAAATATTAATAATAAACCAGATTTAATATCAAGGGACAGCAGCACAAAGTTCCTTGGCAAGAGTCACTCTGCTACTTACTGGTCACTTCAGGCACAGCAGGGAAACAAAGCAACAAAACCAAACAAGATCCAGGCAATCAAACCAGAAATAGGGCAAGAACTGGGGCTTTTCTTCCTATGGAAAAGAACTGTCCTAGTCCAGGTGCCCATGGCCAGAATTGGGATTTCACCTGCAATATTGCCTGTTGTGAAAGACTGGAGGAGATTTTTGGATCAAAACCTTTTGTGTGTGGGGGAGGAAGGGGCAGGTCCAGCCTTGCCCTGCCCTGGAACACCAGCCCTGCCCTGCCCTGGAACCCCAATCCCCCCAGAGCCTCTATCCCAGCCCAGCAGTGGCTGCCAGTCCCTGGCACAGCACAGGCAATGCTCCACAGCCACCTCTGCAGCCCCCAGCCCAGCTCCTGAGGGACCAAATGTGCCCAAACCCCACCTGGGGGAAGGGCCCAGGGAGACCAAGGGGTATTGAAGGCTGACCACAAGGCAAGCACACATCTTGACCCTACCTCCTCTTGGAATTTCCATCTGAACTCTGCTGGAATGCAGGAGTTGATAGCTGTGTGTGTGCCTCTCTGCATCTTTTTTGTCTCTCTCTCTTTCTGCATCTTCTTCTATTTCTGTGCTCCTGTAAATTGTTATTAACATGAAATTGAACAGGCTTAGAGTTTGTGAAGATGAATGGGCCAAGTCAATGCTTTGAGAAGTGTTTTTTGTTGATTGAATATCTGTCCATATTTGACATGAGAAGAATTTTTAAAAGTAATACAAAACTTTTTGTGTAACTGACAATCTGTTAAACCACTGAGATACTGAACACGCCTCTGTGTCGCAGACACATTTAATGAAAAATCTTTTCTTAAGATTTTTCCTTGTGAGAAGCTTCAGTTTCAGCAACCAAAAGTAAACAATGCTTATCTGCTGCTGTGGAATGCAACAGGTAGACCTGTGATTGGTCTCCTGTGGATGTTTGGATTTACTGACCACTCATGGCAGAGCTGGCTCTTGCTCTCTGTCTGAGACACAGATCTTTGTTGTTCATTCTTTTCTATTCTTAGCTTAGCTAGCTTCTGAAGAAACCTTTTCCTTTCTATTTCTTTTTATTATAGTCTTAATATAACATATATCATAAAATAATAAATCAAGCCTTCTGATCATAGAGTCAACGTTCTCGTCTCTTCTTCATCCTGAAAACCCCTGTGACCACGGTTGCACCTCTGTGAAACACAAATGCTAAAGATGAAAAAACCCAGGAATCTCCTCTTTCTTTTCCAGTCAACAAAGAAGCAGCGGGCCCCGGCCCTGGCCCCCATCTCAACCAAACCAAACCAAACCAAACCAAACCAAACCAAACCAAACCAAACCAAACTAAACCAAGCAACCCTGCCATGGGCTGAGCCCCTTCCCCCCTCCCCAGGCTTCCCCACCCCCATCAGCCCCATTCTGACCAAACCAAACCCCAACAACTCCCAAACAGGAAAACAAAAGAGGCTACAAAATCCCAACCAGAACAAAGCCAACCACAGCTATTAAAATCTCACCATGATCATATAAAAAATATATAAAACCATCAAATCAGTAAAGGAGAAATTAAGTCCCAAATAAAAAAGAAGAAAAAATACCTTAATCTTAAAACTTAAATCTTCTTGTAAACGATAATGGAACAACTCTTTCTTTATAACACAAAAACTTTTTAAAAAAATTACAATTAATATCAAAAAACCCCTCCATACTAAAATAAACAAATGTTAAAATAACTGTAATTTCATGACAGGTTTAAACAGCAGGGAGAAAAATCCAACTAATCCAGTATCCCCAAGAGAAGATCTCTATTCCCAGAGATAAAAATAATTTTAAAAGTAAAAAATAAAAACTTTTACCCTTAAAGAACACATCTTTAAAACAGTACCCCATAAGTTGACATGACCCATCTACAAGCTGTAAAAAATCTTGTAGCAATAAAAACAACTTCCCAAGAACAAAGTTCCCCTGACAACTGTTATCCATGAAAGAATTAAGAACCACAAAAAAATATTTTTTTTCTTGTAAAATAATCTCCATAACCTTAACAAGAAAAACTTCTGTCCCGAAGAAAACTAAAAAAAAGACTATTCTAGAAATAGTAAACCAACTAGAAATTTTAAATTTACTTACTTAACATTGTCAGTAAAAAGAAAAAGTTGTAAAGAAAAAAAGTGTTCGAGAGAATTCATTTTAATTCTTACTACCTTTTTTCTTTATAAATTTATTTTAAATAAAATTTTCTATATACGCTTTAAAAATCTTAGGCCTACTTTACTATTCTCATAATACAATCTCACAAAAAAAGAAATAGATAAATAATTAACTGACACTAAAACCCCCCATACTCATCAATCCATTAATTAAGAAATGTCAAGAATAGAAAAATCTTAAATTAACAAACCAAAACCACTACAATGTCCTAATAAACCTTTTGCCAAAGTTTCTCCAATTTTCCGAACTTCCCAGGGAAGGCTGTTTGGTTGTTTTGAGCTCCTAGAATCTCTTGTACTGGTATTTCTCCAGTGCACCTAACTCAGAGGACACAAACAATTCTAATTCCTTTTAAATGTCTCCTTGAGATAATTGTTTTAGGGATCGAGTCAGGGCTTGTGTGTCCTGCTTGGCCCAGCCCAGGCAGGGCTTTCCCAGCCACATTCCACACTCCATTGCCCAGCTGGAGCCGCTGGTGCCTCTGAGTTGTGCTGCCCCAGCCCCAGGGACGCTCTCCTTGTCTGCCCATTCCCCCACGGTCTCTGGGCAGGGATGGCCTCACTGGGGGCTGCTGACATCCTCAGCAACTTGGAGGCTGCTGCTGAATTTCACTGCTCCAGAGGCTTGTTCAGCCTTCAGCTCTTCAGTGCAGGAATTCAGTGTCCCAGGGCTCATTAACATTCAGAACACCTGAACAAGCCAAGCCTCTGGGAATAACTTGATTTCAGTTTCCAAATCTTGTGTGGTTAATTCAACAGATTTCAAAAGCCTATTAAAAGTGAATGCATTATATATAAAAAGACAGCAAGTAAATATTTTTAGATCCTGCAATTTATTGTTTTTTTCCTCTTAATTCATTGATATGTGCAATCTCCAATTTACATTGAATCCAAGTACCTCCTCATGCAGTTTGAATAGATATGAAAATCAAGACCCTTCCTGGCTGACAATCAATCAGACTCTGTCCCTACCCCCACCCCACCATTTCCCCCATCCAAGCCCTGGCACTCAGAGCAGCCTTGTGCAAATCTCAGCTCCCTCCAGCCCAGGCTGCACCTGCAGCTTTCAGCTCCTTGGCTCCAATTCCCACCTGCTTTCCTTGGAGAAGGAGCTGCCCGAGACACAGAGGGATGTTCATTTCTTGTCAGCCAACAAAGGCAAGGGAAGGCACGGCTCCATCAAATGCAAAAGTCTTTTTTCTCCCTGGCTGTGCCCTGCTCCTGATCCCCACACCCTGTCCTGTTTCCTTCATCCCTGCATTGCCAGGGACTCTCTGGGACAAGGGAGCTCTGCTCTGGGGATGGAGGGAGGTGCAAGTGCAGCCTCTGGATTGGGAACCACAACTCATCAGGTTTGTGTCCTTTGGGGGTCAGGAACTGGTGAGACTCAGAGGCACAGAAAGTTTCTCTTCATGGCCAACAGACCACAGTTGAACAGGACACAATTTAATAACAATCACGCTCTTCCCTGAGCTATGCACAGTGTCCCAGCAGTGTCTGGTGAGTCCACCATCCACAAGGGATTTCCATCCTAAAAGTAATTTCAGACAAATGTGGGTCTGTGATCGATATAAACACAATTAAGTTCTTGTATCAGGATGCTCGTCCTGGAGTGGGGGCAAAACAGCTCCAACAATTCCTGATTTGCAAAGCTGTCAGTGGTGGATGGAGAAGGGAGGTCAGGCTGCTTTTGGTGCTGAAGAAATGCTGAAACCAGCCTGACTCATTTCATCTCCTCCTGTCCTGGCTGATCTCCCCTCTTTCCCCTTCCACCCAGTGGCTTTTGTCTCCCACCAGGCCCCCGGTGAAGAGCCTGGCTCTGTGTTCTCCATCCCCTCCTCGCTGGCACTGCCAGGCTGGGATGAGGAGCCCCTCAGCCTTCCCTGCTCTGGGCTGGACAAGCCCAGCTCCCTCAGCCTCTGCTCACAGCCCAGGGGCTCCAGCCCCACCTTGGAGGCCCTTCCCAGACCCTGCTCCAGCTGCCAGACATCTTTCCTGCCCTGGGCAACCCAACCCAGGCCACAGTGACCTGGATAATCCCCGTCCTTGACGTCCTGGTCACACAGCCGTGGCCCCTCGCCCCCATGTCAGGCTCTGGGGTGGATCCTGTGGAACATCCTTTGGTGGAGGCTGTGGCTCCAGGTGGGCCGGGGGGATCCCGGGGGACAGGGACCCCGCTGGGCATGGACAGCATTGGACTTGTTGGGAGAAACTGTGAGGGGGAGCTGGGGCAGAGTGACCAACCCAGTGACCTGACACAGCCCTGCTGGGATGGCACACAGCCCCTCTGGGATGTCACACAGCCCCTCTGGGATGTCACAGCCCATTCTCTAATGTCACACAGCTGGTCTCTGATGTCACAGCCAACTCTGTGATGTCATAGCCTTCTCTGTGATGTCAGATATCTGCCCTGTGATGTCACAGCTGGCTCTGTGATATCACAGAGGCAGTCTATGATGTCATAGCTGATAAATGACTTCACATAACCCGCTCTGTGATGTCATAGCCCACTCTGTGACCTCATGTTACCAGATGATAAATTGTCTACACCAGGTCACCTGACACCTGGAGCTTGTTCTCCACATCCCCAGGCCGATGGAAACCACACAAGGCCCATTGTGTCAGAAGGGGAATTGGAAGTTCAGCAGCCTCAGGGTCCTGCCCGCTCAGCCAGGCCCACTGGAACATTGGGGTCCACGACCACCAGGGACCACCAGAGAGACCCCCAGGACAGAAGAACACATGGGTAAAGGGGAGGGGGAATATGCTAATGATTTTGGGGAAATGATTATCATATGCATTTTAAGTCCAGGACAATCAATGAATATGTGTGCAAAATACAGAATATAAACAGAAACTTTCCTGTACTCAGCCTGCACAGCTTTGGGAGGAGCTCTCCCCTGTGCATCCAGCAGCATAAAGAATGCTGCTTCTTAATGCTACACTGGGGTTAAGGAGTTTTCTCTTTCACTGAATTTTTGGTAACACTCCCACTGTCAAGGAAAGCTCTGTCTGCTGCTGTTCACAAGCAGAGAAGGGCTGGGGGCAGATGTGGGGCTCAGAGGCTGCCTGGGGCACAGTGACCATGAAATAATCAAGTTTTCAATGTTCTGTGAAAGAAGGAGGGGCAGCAACAAAACTTCTGCACTGGAATTAGGAAGGGCAGACTTTGGCCTGTTTAGGATGCAGATTTGGGGAGTACCAAATCAGGTACTGACTTTTTTAAAGAGAAAGAGCCCTTTAAAACAAAGGGGTCCAGGAAGGATGGACACATTTCAACAAAGTAATCTTAAGGCGGAAGAGCAGCCTGTCCCACTGTGGCAAACGATGAGCTGGTGAGGAAAAGGACTGGCCTTGCTCCACATGGAGCTTTTGTGGGAACTCCGGAAAGAAAAGGATGCATGAACTTTGACAGAAGGTCAGGCAACTTAGGAAGTGTTTAAGGATGTTGTTAGGTTATGCAAAAAGAAAAGTTGAGATGTGAAAGCTCAATTAGAACTTAACCTGGCCACTTCTGTGAAACGCAATAGAAAATATTTCTATAAATAAATTAATATCAAATGATAAGTTAAGAAGAACCTCTACTCTTTTTTGAGTGCAGTGGAGAATACAGTAACTAAAGATAAGGAAAAGGCAAAGCTACTTTACACTTGTTTGCCTCACTTTTCAATATTAGGGCAGGTTGTCCTCAGGACAAGTGTTCTCCTGAGCTGGTAGATGGGCACAGGGAGCAGAACAGCCCCCTGGAATCCAGGAGGAAGCAGCTGGGGACCTGCTGAGCCACTCAGGTGCTCACAGGTGTCTCTGGGAGCAGATGGGATCCATCCCAGGGGGATGAGGGAGCTGTGGATGAGCTCCCCAAGCTGCTCTCCATCATTTACCATCAGTCCTGGCTCAGCAGGGAGGGCCCAGAGCACTGGAGGTGCCAGTGTGAGCCCATCCCCAGGAAGGGCTGGAAGGAGGAGCTGGGGAACTCCAGGCCTGTCAGCCTGACCTGGGTGCCTGGCAAGGTTATGGAACAGATCACCTTGAGTGCCATCACAGGGCACCCACAGGATGGCCCAGGGATCAGAGCCAGCCAGCGTGGATTTCAATATCTGCATTGATAGTCTGCATGAGGGGATTGAGTTCAGCATCAGCAAATTTGCAGATGACACCAAGCTGGGTGTGAGAGTGGATCTGCTGGAAGGTAGGAGGGCTCTGCACAGGGCCCTGGACAGGCTGGATCCAGGGCCCAAATCCAACAAGGTGAGGTTTAACAAGTCCCAGTGCTGGGTCCTGCACTTTGGCCACAACAACCCCTGCAGCACTACAGGCTGGGGACAGAGTGGCTGGAGAGCAGCCAGGCAGAAAGGGACCTGCAGGGACTGATGGACAGCAGGCTGGACATGAGGCAGCAGTGTGCCCAGGTGGCCAAGAAGGCCAATGGCTCCTGGCCTGGATCAGGAATGGTATGGCCAGCAGGAGCAGGGCAGGGATTCTTCCCCTGTGCTGGGCACTGGTTGGGCAGCACCTCGAGTGCTGTGTCCAGTTCTGGGCTCCTCAATTTAGGAAGGACATGGAGGGGCTGGAGCGTGTCCAGAGAAGGGCAACAAGGCTAGGGAGGGGTCTGGAACACAAGTCCTGTGAGGAGCGGCTGAGGGATCTGGGATTGTTTATCCTGGAGAAGTGGAGGCTCAGGGGAGACAAGGCAGTGTCAGGGCATAGGCTGGACTTGATGATCTCCAAGGTCTTTTCCAGCCTTGCTGATTCTGGGATTCTCTGAAACCACCCTTGGAGCAGTTGCAGGATGAGCCCTGGGCCTCCTCTTCAGCAGCTCCAGCAGCTCAGGTCCCTCAGCTTCTCCTGGCAGCCCCAAAGCCCATCCTGTCAGTCCTGCAGAGCCTCTGCAGCTCCTCCTCACTGCCCAGAACAGGGAGCCCCAGAGGCAGACACAGCAGCCCAGATGTGCCCCCCTGGCCTGGGGTGCCTCTGGCAAGGGAGCAGCAGCAGGCACTGCAGGAGCCTGCAGACAATTCCTGCAGCACTTGTAGGATGATCCTGCTGCCCAAGGGACGTTCCCATGGGGCCAAGTCAGGAACTGCAATGGGGAGTGGGGCCACAGAGGAAAGGGCAAACTTTTCTGGGAGCTCCTTAAGTTCACTTAAAGCCACTGAGAGCACAGCCCCTCATTGACACAGTCTGTGGCCACAGGGTAAGTGGAGGGAAACAAAATGAGAAATGGCACAAACAATGACATTTATTTTTGGACAATGTGAAAAAAGTAAAACAAAGAAAAAGAGCCTGCAAAATGAAATCAACAAGAAGTATCAAAGATGTATATGTATTTTATTAAAAGTAATTTGCAGAAATTGGCCAGCAGATTAATGTTTCTGAAAGCATCTGGTCATCAGTCTCCACACTGCAGCCTTGAGCTCCTGGTTCCTCAGGCTGTAGATGAGGGGGTTCAGGGCTGGAGGCACCACCGAGTACAGAACTGACAGGGCCAGATCCAGGGATGGGGAGGACATGGAGAGGGGTTTAAAGTCGGAAAATATACCAGTGCTGAGGAATAGAGAGAGCACAGCCAGGTGAGGGAGGCATGTGGAAAAGGCTTTGTGCCGTCCCTGCTCAGAGGGGATCCTCAGCACAGCCCTGAAGATCTGCACATAGGAGAAAACAATGAACACAAAACAGCCAAGTCCTAAACAGATAGTAACAGCAATGAGCCCCAGTTCCCTGAGATAGGATTTGGAGCAGGAGAGCTTGAGGATCTGAGGGATTTCACAGAAGAACTGGCCCAGGGCATTGCCATGGCACAGGGGCAAGGAAAATGTATTGGCCGTGTGCATGAGAGCAGTGAGAAAGGCACTGGCCCAGGCAGCTGCTGCCATGTGGGCACAAGCTCTGCTGCCCAGGAGGGTCCCGTAGTGCAGGGGTTTGCAGATGGACACGTAGCGGTCGTAGCACATCACAGTCAGGAGATAAAACTCTGTTGCAGCACAAAAAACAAAAAAAAAGAGCTGTGCAGCACATGCAGTGTAGGAGATGTTGCTGGTGTCCCAGAGGGAATTGTGCATGGCTTTGGGGACAGTGGTGCAGATGGAGCCCAGGTCAGCGAGGGCCAGGTTGAGCAGGAAGAAGAACATGGGCGTGTGCAGGTGGTGGCCGCAGGCTACGGCGCTGATGATGAGGCCGTTGCCCAGGAGGGCAGCCAGGGAGATGCCCAGCAAGAGGCAGAAGTGCAGGAGCTGCAGCTGCCGCGTGTCTGCCAATGCCAGCAGCAGGAAGTGCCTGATGGAGCTGCTGTTGGACATTTGCTGGGGCTGCACATGGGGATCTGTAAGAAAAGTAATCATAGAATAGTTGGGTTTGGAGAGGACTTGAAATATCCCAGCAGAGGCTGGGGGCACTTTCCCCCCACTGCCTGCCCAGGGCTCTGCTGCCTGGAGCTGTCCCTGCCAGCAGCTGCTTCCCTGTGCCCAGGGCTGGGCCCTGCCAGTGCTGCCAGAGCCCAGCCCAGCCCTGGGGGCTCAGCTCTGCCCTGCAGAGCCCTCCCAGCTCAGGCACTGGCCAGGGGCAGCTCTGGCTCTGCAGGCTCTGATGGCAATGTCAGGGCAACCCTGAGGATGTTGGAAAAGCGACACTGATGCTGCCTCAAAAGACTGATTTCTTTCACTGCATGGTTTATTCAGATCTCAGATAATTTATTATGTTTCCTCAGCCTTACCTGAGGGATGAATATCTATGTACAATTTCTCATCCAGGCAACACAGAGCAGTAGAATGAAAAGCAGGATTTCCCTTTTTATGCAGCCCCTACCTTGCTATGCTCCCTGTATAATCTAAATTCTGCAGTGAAATGCCAGGCTGGGAGCAGTCCTGAACAATGCAGCATCCTCCCCACACAAGGAGAACACTTCCAAGCCTCACCAGCTGTCTCCTCCCACCCAGATCTTGTCCCCCAGTGCTGGGAGCAGCTGCCAGGGCTGGCTGAGAGCTGTCCCTGGCAGGCAGCAGAGTCCCTGGCCCAGCACAGCGCCCTGGGCTGCAGGACCCTGCTCTGCAGGACAGCCCTGGGCACCCCTGGCTGCTCTGCACAAGAGACAAGCAGAGAATGTACTCACAGGCTCTGCAGGCATTGGCATGTTCCAGCTTGAGGAGATGGCTCCAGGAGCTGCAGCTGCACTGTCCTGCAGCCAGAGGTTCCTGTGCCAAGGGGTGGCAGTGATTGTGCCCCAGGCACTTCTCAGCCCCTTCCCGGCCTTGACTGATTGAAGCTCTCTGTTCCTCTGTGCTGTGCCCGGGCTGGCTGCAGGCAGTGCCCCAGCCCTGCTGGGCTGGCAGAAGAGCTGCTCATCAAGAGAAATGTGCTTTTGAAGCTCTTCTTGGTGAGCAGGAGCTGCCTCTGTGCCAGGAGCCCAGCCCAGCTCAGCAGCACAGACACAGCACAAGGACTTTAATCAGCCTCTGGGCCTTTGTGCTCAGGCCCTGAACATCAGGCCCTGAGAGGCAGCTGAAGAAACCTCTCCAGACCTCCAAGGCAGAATCCAACTCCAAAGTTTCTTGGACTTCTAATGGGTCCCAGTGAGGGACATGACTGAGCAAGTGTCCCCAGGCCCCAGGCAGAGCAGAGAACTGCAGGCAGTGATGACAGGTGGGGACAAAGAGCAGCAGAGTCTTGGTGCTCAGGGGCACAGCAGGGTCTGTGCCAGCAAGGGCTGGGAGGAGACACCTTGTGCTGAGGCCCTGGGACCTCCTGGCACAGCCCCAGCCAGGCTGGGCACTGTCAGCCCCTTGTGCTGCCCTCAGCATCCCCCCCTAGCCCACATCCCAGTGGCCTCCAGGATCTGCTGCAAGGAGTCCCTGGGGAGCCTTGCTCAGCAATGGCCCTGGGGGCTCCTGAATGCTCCCTGCAGGGACTGCAGGTTTTTCAAAGCACTTTGGCTTTGGCTTTTGCCTTGCAGTCTCTGAGAGGTTTGTGCAATCATGGCCTCCAATTATCTGCTGTAATTAGTCCCTGGAGAGGCTTTGTCAGTAACAACACTCAGTAGGGCTCATTAATACTTCGAGATACTTCAGTTATTTGAAGGTACTTGGTGTTTCCCTTTTGATACAGACTTTGTGAGAGGTTTGTGCAATCATGGCCCCAATTATCTGCTTTAATGAGTCCCTGGAGAGCTTTGTACTGACACTCAGTGGGGCTCAGTAATGCTTTGAGATTCTCAAATTTTTTAAGGTAGTTTGGAATTTCCTTCCCACACTGAGTCTCTGAGAAGTTTTTGGTCCATCCTGGCCTCCAATTCTCTCCTCCAAGGAGTCCATGAGGAGCCTGTGTTGGGGATGGACCTCAGTGGGACCCATTCATGCTTTGAGACACTTTGGGGTTTTCTTTGGCTTTGACTCCTGGAAAGGTTTGTGCAATCTCCTCTCAGGCCCTGAGGTTCCAGTGCTCAGCTCCAAATGCACCACAGGGCTCATCAGGATGCAGCAAGTCCTGACAAACCATGGCTCTGCCTTCATTTCCCTCTGCTCTAATGCAGTTTATCAGGAATGTATCTGGAGTGATTTTTGGTTTGCTAATTTGAGATTTCTCAGCCAATGCATCTATTAGTGCAGTGGGATCAGTGTTGGCTAATTACCATTGCACTCACTGGAATATATTTACTCATTTCCTGCTGTGAGAAAGGATTAGGAGAAAGGCAAAGTAGGCTCAAAATTTTAAAAGGGTACATAGAAAAGTTCATTACCAGTAAATAGAAGAAAGAGTAATAAGAATCTGAACACTTCTCCTCTCCCTACAACATTTTCTTTGTTACTGACAGTGCAAGGAGACAAAACCTGAAAGTTTCAGTCAGTTTACACCATCTAGAACATTCTTTCTTCAGTTCACTTAGGGAGAGGAGTCTCTCTTTCATGCTATGGAGACTTCTCCATAAGAAAAAAGTTCTCTCATGGCTCTCAATTCCGACGAAGATCAGCTGCCCAGAAAATCTGCAATTGTGAAGTCACTCCCATTTTTCATAGCTTTTCCCACAGCTGTTTTTATGGGCCATGTCAGCTTATGGGGTATGAGTTTAAAGATGAGCTGTTCAAGAGCAAAGATTCTCTTCATCTATTTCTGAAATCATCTTCATCTCTGAGAACAGAGATCTTCTTCTTCTCTCCCTGAGGGCACAGGATCTCACCACTCTTCTCTCTTTCTGTTTAAACTTCTCATGGGATCACAGCTACTTCAACATTTGCTTACTTTAGCATGGAGGTTTTTGCAGAACAAGTCATCTCCCCATATTTTCAATTAGTTATAGGGAAAAAGACATATTAATTACATCCTTCTCCATAGCTTTACAAGAGGATTTCAGCCCCACTATCAAGGTATCTCCTCATCCCTCCCATCTGGGACTCAACTTCCCATTCATTGACCTCGGTGTCTTCATGTTGCTCCTCTGTGTGCCTGCACTTTGTCCTTTTCTCTCACTGGAGGGAGGATGGAAGCACTGAAAGAGTTCATATCTCACCTGGGGCCTGCAGATGGTTCCGTGCTCCCGGCCGGGCTCGGTGCTTGCGGCCGAAGATGTTTTACAATGGAGGTTTCTGCAGCGGCTGCACTAGGGCTGTGTCAGGATGGGCCGTGCTTGGGCAGGGCCAGGATCTCAGCAGCCAGGCCAGAGCACAGCAGCAGCACAGCCGGGGGCCGATGGCTTCTCCTGCCCCTGCCCGGGGCTTGCGGCTGAAGCCCAAGGGTGGCAGAATCTTGGCCGAGCCGGCCCGGCCTGGGGCTGCTCCTGGGGCCCGGCGGATCCTGGCTGGGCCCGGGCTGGCGGCGGGGCAGGGCTCAGCAGGGCCCAGATGTTCCCAACTGCAGCCATGGCCCAGCCTGGCCCCGCGGCCTCCCCTGCCCTGCCCGGCAGCCGATGGGGCCTGGTGGGGTCCCTGGGAAGGGGCCCGGCCCCACGGCAGGAGCCGCCCAGCCCAGCCTGGCTGAGACGGGGCCGGGTCAGCCTTGTTACCTCTGGGCCAGCCAGAAAGGAAAGAGACCCTGCCAGGCTTTCCCATCTTTAACATGTGTCTTCACAGAGGTGTGTACAGTTTCCTTAGTGGTTTAACAGATTGTCAGTTCTCAAAGATAATTACTGATTGATGTTTTTGTCAGACACAGAGGAAACTGCTAGCAGCTTCTCTTAGAACATCACTTTCGTGATGCAAAACCACCACAACTGCACAGAGCACAGAGCTCCTTTGTCCATATGTAGTGGTCGTGTGCCTGAGGCCTCAAAATACCTCCTTGGGAGATCTCTGGGCCCTCTCCAAGGTGTTTTGAAATGAAAACATTCAGCTCAGAGTGTAAGAAAAATCACCAGAAGACATGGCCAGCCTGACCTGTCTGTCCTTGCTACTTTTGTCTGGGAGCAATCTTTGGATATATGGAATTTGGGAGGTCAAATTCTAATTTTGGCCATGGACCATGGACATGAAGGTTGGTTCTTTTCCGTAGGAAGGAAGGAACAGAGCCCCAGTGTTTGCCAGGCAGAAGAGAGGTGACCACCAGAGGACAAGGCCAGCCAGAATTGGCAGGTTTTTTTTCTGAGAGAAACCCTTGCATATAGGAAAATTTTTTGAGAGAATACCAATTTTGGCAATGGACATTTAAAAAGAGGGATGGTTGTTTTCCATAGCAAGGAAAGCAAGGAGCCCCAGTTTTCCGAGAGCTGATGAGAGGCAGCCCTTGACATCACAACATCAGCCAGACCTCTCAGGTGGCCCCTGGGAGGCCAAGCCAGCCAGGCCTGTTCCATGTTCCCTCAGTTCCATGGGGCCCCACATTGTCCCAATGGTCCCTTGCTTCCCTGAGGCCCTGAGGTGCCATAATGCCCCTTTGGTGACAGCAGGCCCTGAAGGGTCCCAATGGTCTCCATGGTTCCATCAGGCCCCACAGAGCCAGAATGGTCTCTGGGTTCCATTAGGGAACCCCCGCTGTGTCACCATGGCCCCTTGGTTCCATGGGCTCCAGGGGTGCCACAATGATCCCCTTGGTTCCATGGGGTCCCCACAGTGTCCCAGTGGTCTCCATGGGAAGGGAAGGACCCAGCCCCAGTGTTGCAGGGGCAGCCACCAGAGGCCAAGGCCAGCCAGGCTTGATGGTACTGGCAGATTGTGCCTGGGAGTAACCTTTGGATATCCAGAATTTTGGAGGTGGAATCCCAATTTCAGACATGGACACCTGGAGGATAAGGATGGTTGTTTTCCATTGGAAAGAAAGCACGGAACACTGATTCAACAGTGGCATTTGGGGATCTATGGGGAGCATTGGGGATCGTTTCTGCACCTCGTGACCCAACAGGAGCTTCTCTAATAAATGTTGCCTGAAGCTCACACTGTGCCCAT
Organism: Agelaius phoeniceus; assembly: GCF_051311805.1. Lineage (NCBI taxonomy): Eukaryota > Metazoa > Chordata > Aves > Passeriformes > Icteridae > Agelaius > Agelaius phoeniceus. The sequence continues at coordinate 1,776,216 of NW_027509866.1, forward strand.
CACAGGAACCCATGTGAGTGTCTGGGACATCCCAGCTCTTTGGCAGCCTGGGGACTCCTGGGATGTCACCATGGAATGGCTGTGACTGCCTCTGACCCCAGGGCTCTTTACCATCCCCAGAAACCCCTGGGAGGTCTCCATGGAGCCCCTGTCTCTGCCTGTGACGTTGCAGCTCTGGAACAGCCTGGAGATTCTTGGAATGTCCCCATGGAACCCCTCTGAGGGCCTGTGACAAATCTGATCCTTAGTAGGCAACTATCACCAGCCCCCTGTTGCTATGGGCAGTTTCCATGGCAACCATCCCCAGCCCCCTGTTGCTATGCTCAGTCCCTTGGCAGCTCCATGGAGACCCCATCCCAGGGGTGGTTGCCATGGCCACCAGGGCTGCCACCAGCTGGGATGCTCGGTTTCCACGGGCTGGGCTTCAGCAATGGGATTCCCCAATTTCCTGCTCCCGCTAAAACCGCGCTGCCCTCGCTGCCCTCCCGCCTCCCATGGAAAGCACAAAAGGTAAAGATCCCAGGCTGGGATAAGAACAATTTATTTGGAACAGCAACGAGATAAAGAACAAACAGGAAGAAAAACAATATTGATAACAGAAGGGATAAGTAAAACTATTTACAGAGAAAACTACAACATCAACAACTAGTTCTTCCTGGCAATGTATTTCCTCCTCTCTGGAAAGGACACCCTTCTCCTCAGGGAGAGAGGGAGAGAGTCCCTTTCCTGCCCCTGGCAATGATCTGAGGTGGGACTGAATGTAATGATAGGGCCATGGCCAGACCCTCATGTTCTCCAATCCCACATCATGTCATTGGCAGGGGCAACAAAAGGTACAGGTGTCTTCCCAGCATGGATCACAGGGAACATGGATCACCAGGGCTCTGACCAACGTGGGGTCTCCAATGGAGGATAGAGCTGGAGCAGTGCATGAAGCTGTTCCTGCAGTTGGGGCATGTGCAGGGCTTCTTTTACCGGTGCCTCCGTTGGTGTCTGCTCAAGTGAAAGCTGCTGGTGAAGCTCTTCCCACACTGGGGACACTCGTAGGGCCTCTCCCCAGTGTGGATGCGCTGGTGGATGACGAGGGTGGAGCTGTGCTTGAAGCCCTTCCCGCAGTCAGGGCAGAGGAAGGGCCTCTCATCTGTGTGAATCCGCTGGTGCTGGAGGAGCTGAGAGCTGGTGTGAAACCTCTTCCCACACTCGGGGCACTTGTAGGGCCGCTCCCCTGTGTGGATCATTTGGTGGATTATCATTTGGGTCTTCCTACTAAAGGTCATCCCACATTCCCCACAGTTGTATGGTGTAGAGAGCTTTTTGGATAATTGGTTAGCTGAGAAAGGCCATTTCGATGTGATACCGATGGATAAAGATAGGGGAAACAAGCTGGGAATTATGTAACCAGTGTCCAATCACTGACAAAGGTCACAGTGACCTTCGCTGAAACGGGAAGACAGGGGAGAAAATCGCTTGCCAGAAAATGTAGATATCCTAGGTAGAGAAGCTAGAAGAATGCAAACATAGAAACAAAATAATCATTAGAGCATAGAAGTAGGTGTGGTTGATCTAAGTGTGCTTTAACCAATAATGAGCTCAGCTTTTGCAATATGTATAAGCTTCATTAACACCAATATAAATATGTGTGGGGTTTCAATAAACTTTGGGATTTGCCATCCACGCATATCGTGTGAGGCATTTCTTCCAGCGTTCACGACAAATGGCGACCCCGGACGTCTTTCAACGGTAGCCATGGTCGAGCGGCGTAAGGAGTTCGGGTCCTATCGCAGCTGAGGACGGCAAAAGCACCGCTGAAAAAGGGAAAGTGCAGTGCCCAGGTGACCTCAACGGAGAGCCCGGCCGATACGTTCTGCCGGAGTCTGCAAGGGCTGCAAGAAGCGCACTGTTATCTTTAACATGAATAAAGAAAGGCAAGCAGCATATGATTTATTTACTGACTTTTTACGAGGGCATCAGGTTAAGGGTATAGATTTGCAGAAAGAGCTTCCTGGGTTGTTAGCTTATGGGTGTGCACAGGGGCTTTTTCGTAATCCGCACACGGTGCATGAATTGTCGGAGTGGCGTATATTTGGGGATAAGTTGTGGCAGGCAGTCATAGATGATGATAGGACCGCGAGAAAGTTGGGAAAGTTATGGCGAGTCGTGCATGATGAATTGCTGAAATACCAGGCAGAGGAAAGAGCTGCCCAGCAGGCTAGTGCAGCTCATGAAAGGAACAGGATTTATGGGGACTGGTTTGGTTCCCCGCTGCCTCCTGTTACGCCCACAGTCAATCTGCCACCGGCATCACCTTCTACTCTAAACGGCAGTTCCCCACCCCCATCGGCACCTGCTCTAAGCAGCATGGCCCCACCAGCTTCGGCGCCTGTTTTAAGTGGCACCCCCTCGCCGACTTCGGTTCCTGCCTTATACGGCGGTCCTCTGCCGGCACCGGCATCTACATTAAGCGGCGGCTCCCCACCGACCCTAGTTCCTGCTTCAGACAATAGCTCCCCGCTGCTATCAGTTCCTGCTTTGGGCAGCAGCCCCGCCCCCCCCCCCCCCCCCTCCCCCGCGTGTGCTCCGGCAGTGCCGTCCGCACCGCCTGTCCCGGTGTCAAACCCTACACCTCCTCCGCCTAGTAATGCGCTCATCCCCGGGTTGGAGAGTGACCTTGCAAGGGCCATTGCACAGCAGCGAAGGGAGGCATGGGCCGCAGTAGCTAAAGAACTCATGGACACGGGGGATGATGAGGCGATATCAGCTGCTATGGAAATTGCCTGCCCAGTGTTTTATTCTCCCCTGGCGGGGGGAGGGTTTCAAGCTACAATAACCGCTTTGGATTGGAAACTGTTATCGCAGTTACGATCCACGGTTAGTCAATTTGGAGTAACCAGTGAACCCACAAGACAAATGCTGGATTACATCTGGGGCACTCAGGTTTTGCTGCCGGCAGATTGCAGGGCGTTAATACGGCTCATTTTTACTCAGCACCAACAGCTTCTGTTCAACGCGCATTGGCACGCGATCTGTCAGCAATGTGTCGCAGTAGTACGGCAACCAGGGGACCCATTATATGGGGTGACCCTGGAGGAGTTAATGGGGTTCGGGCCTTTTCTTAGAACGGAAGCACAAGCATTAATTGGTCCCGAAAAGTGCAGGGAGGCTATGCAGTTGGCACGTTTAGCTATTGATAGAATTAAGGATCCGGGAGGAATTCCTTCTTACATGGGGATGAAGCAAGGTAAAGAAGAGTCATTCGGAGGTTTTATAGATAGGGTAGCCAACGCTATTGAATGGGCAGGAGTCCCTGAATTCATGAAAGGGACCTTGCTAAAGCAATGCGCACTTCAAAACAGCAATCAGCCTACCAAGAATGTGTTAAATACCCTGGGAGCTAATTGGTCTATAGAGGAAGCTTTAGAACGATTAGCAAATGTTCCGCTGGGATCACAAGCAATGTTAGTAGATGCTATTAAAGAGCTAGGGGTCGGGTTACAGAAGCAGGCAGAGTCTTCTCAGAACCAAATGCTGGCGGCCCTCGCCCTGCTCCAGGCAGCAGCAATAAATGCTCCACGAGCTCCATCCACTAGCCGATGCAGGTGCTACCGATGTGGAGGAACGGGACATGCGCGACGGGACTGTCCCGCCGTCAGTGTTTGGTGTCACAATTGTCGCTTGGATACCCACAACACCGGAGCCTGCAGACGCCGCTCGGGAAACGGGAGAGCCAGCGCGCCCACCAGCTGCCGCGCCCAGACACAAGTAGCAGCTGTCACCACTTCGGCTCAACCTGCCTCCAGCCCACCACCACCGGGAACCTTGGATTGGACCTCGCAGCCGCAGCAACAGTGACTTTGATGACTACTCACCCAGAAAAGGTTCCAACTGGGGTGAAGGGACCACTCATTATTGATGGATTACCTATGGGAGCTCTGCTTTTAGGGCGTTCCCCGGCTACAATGATGGGATTATTTGTTTTATCTGGAGTAATAGACGCTGATTATACAGGGGAAATTTCCATTATGGTGCATACTCTTTTTCCACCGATGCGGATCGAAAAAGGACAAAGGATAGCTCAATTAATTCCTTTGCAACAGTTGGCTAAAACTGTACCCCCTCGTCAGGCACAGTCCAGAGGAGAGCATGGATTCGGATCCACTGGAGGCCTTGCTCTTTTGACAATGAACTTAAATGAACGGCCAAAGAGCACTGTAATTTTGGATTATCAGGGCGAAAGGCAAACCTTGGTAGGACTGTTAGATACTGGCGCAGACTCCAGCATTGTGAGTCCGGATTTCTGGCCCCACAATTGGCCATTGCAGTCAACCATGATGTTAGTAACCGGAGTTGGAGGCCTGACACTTGCAAGGAAAACACCCATGCTATCTGTGACTATTGAGGATAAAACTGTGCGGGGTGTTTTGTCAGTTGTACCTTTGCCTCCTACTGTGCAGTGCCTTATTGGTCGGGACATTTTGGCTCAGATGGGTGTAGTACTGACAAATGAACACCCTTTAGGCTAAAGGCCATTGCATGGACTTTCCCAATCCCATTAACCTGGACCACGGATGTTCCAGTATGGGTTAAGCAGTGGCCTTTAAAAAGGGAGAGTCTCGAACAGGTTCACATGCTGGTATACGAACAATATAAACAAGGACATTTACAGCTGTCAACAAGTCCATGGAACACGCCCATCTTTGTGATTAAAAAGAAGTCGGGGAAGTATCGCTTAATACATGATTTGCGAGCTGTGAATGAACAGATGGAGCCTATGGGAGCCTTGCAACCCGGATTACCTAACCCGGCTATGCTACCAAGGGACTGGCCACTTATTGATCTGAAGGACTGCTTCTTTACTATTGCTCTGCATCCTTGAGACACTCGGAGGTTTGCATTCACTCTGCCGGCTTTAAACAGAGGGGAGCCGGACAAGAGGTTTGAATGGGTTTCTCTTCCCCAGGGAATGCGCAACAGCGCCACCTTGTGTCAACTTTATGTCGAAGCAGCTTTACAACCCTTACACCATGCCTGGCCTGACACAATCATTTACCATTATATGGATGACATTTTATTTGCACAACCAGAACCTTTTGCACGTCAACAAATTCAGGCAATACACGATGCTTTGAAGCTCCATGGACTGACTGTGGCTTCTGAGAAAATTCAGTTATCTGCACCGTGGAAATATTTGGGGTGGACACTTACTGATCAAATTGTTACCCCTCAGAAATTGCAATTAAACATTAAATTACATACATTGCATGATGTTCAGAAATTACTGGGGGACCTACAGTGGCTGCACCCCATTGTTGGTATCCCTAATGAACTCTTAGATGAACTTCGACCTTTACTGAAGGGGACTGATCCGGCACAGCCTGTTCGTATAACCCCTGAACAGGTTAAGACACTGCAGCTGATATTGGACTGTGTTACACAAGGCAGTGTTCGGAGACGTGATCTCGATCTTCCTATACAGCTGACGGTTTGGTGTGGACCAAAATTTTTACTGGGTGCACTTACTCAGCATAACAGAAAAACGGGGGAGACATGGGCCTTGGAATGGATATCTCCTCCACTTCAACAACATAAAACCCTTCTTCAGAAAATTGAAAGTTTAGCTGATCTGCTCAAAAAGGGTCGTGAACGGATGTTACAGATTATGGGAAAGGAACCTGATCAGATACAGATACCAATGAAAAAGGATACATTGACATGGTATCTGGCAAACAGTATGGAGTTACAAGAGGCCCTGTTGGGAGCCGGTAGCGTGACTGCCACTGATGATATTCCCAATGTACCATTGAATTGGATAGGACAGTGGGGTTGGATTCAATGCCCAAAAAGATCAGTAAAGCCCTTATCGGATGCTATAACTGTCTACACAGATGCAGGAAGAAAATCCAAAACTGCTGCAGTGACCTGGCGAGAAAAGGGACAATGGCATCATCACATCCTCTGAGCTACTGAGGTGGACACTTTGCAAATGATGGAGCTATTGGCAGTTGTATGGGCCATGATGCATTTCTCTGGACCTCTTAACATTGTAACAGATTCTTTGTATGTTGCAGGAGTGTGTGAGCGAATAGAGGATGCCTTTACAAAAAAGGTTCAAAACAGGAGGTTACATGAGCTGTTTATGCAGTTGCAGAGAGCAAATGGTACTTTAAAAAGATATCTGAGTAAATATATGGATACCAGAGAGCCACAAGAAAGATTGTTAGAGTGTTTGTGTGTTTTGAACCACTTGTGTGTTTTTGGGGAAAATAAGGTTCCTGCTGTGATTCGTCACTATGTACAAGAAACAGATGATGTAAAGAAAGATGTATAGGATCTCTGTGAGTACCTGCTAAATGGACCCGAGCAGCTGTGTCTGATGGAAACTTTATGTTATTGCTTTATTAATTTTTGCTTCTTTTGGGAACAGTGTAGACCATCAGGCATGGGCCCCACCGCAGCCCAAAACTAACATATGGATCACCCTGTCAAACTTAACCAAACAAGAGACTATTTGCCTGTCATTGTCTTCTCCTGGCAATCCTTTCACAACTTGTTTGGTTGGATTACCAGCAGATCCCTGGCCGTGCCCTTTACATGTACCAACTTGTAAGGTCAGCAATGCTAGGATGAGTGTGGACAATTAGAATCAGTGGATTTCCCGCTTTCCTATAGCACCACAGGAGTCCCAAGAGTTAGAGTTGTTAGGGTCAGTGATGGCAGATGCATGTATTCATTTTAACCATAGAAGCCTGCTGTCAGTCAAGAACCACTCTAATGTTGTAACTTCCAGCATGGCTGTCTACCGAAAGGCATCGGCCTGGTGCAATTATACAACAAAGAGAGTGTCAGTCTCATCAAATGACCCTATTCAATTGCCAGCAGGATATTTCCTGATATGTGGAGACCGTGCTTGGGCCGGTATCCCATCAATGCTGCACGGGGGACCATGTACACTTGGACGGCTGTCTCTACTTACACCTAACATGTCCATGATACTGAACATGAGCCGCCGCCATCGTAGAGGCAGACGAATGGCTCATGCATTTGCAGCCGACTGCCGGGATGATATAAAGTTTTGGTACCCAGCGGCCATAGTTGCAGCATCTTTCTTAGCTCCAGGGGTATCAGCAGCAGGTGCTCATGCTATTTTGAATAGGTTAGGGTGTTGGCTTGCTAAACAAACAAATGCAACTTCCTTAGCAATTTCCAGTCTTTTGCTTGATGTAGATTCTATTCGCCATGCGACACTTCAAAATAGAGCTGCAATTGATTTTCTCTTACTTGCACTAGGCCATGGCTGTGATGAATTTGAAGGCATGTGTTGCATGAATCTCTCTGATCATGCACAGTCTATACACTCACAGCTCTCTGAGTTACGGAAGTTAACTGGGAACTTACAGGTGGAATCAGGCCTTGGTATTGATGGATGGCTCAAATCTTTAAACTTAGGATCATGGTTACGTTCTATTGTTAAGATTAGCATTGTAGTAGCTATTGTAGCTTTGCTGTTAATATTAGTTTTGCCTTGTTTTTGTATATGCTTACAGAATATGGTGAGAAAGATGATAACTACCGCATTTAACCAAACTATGCTTGTTCAACAGAAAAACGGGGGAGATGTAGAGAGCTTTTTGGATAATTGGTTAGCTGAGAAAGGACATTTCGATGTGATACCAAAGGATAAGGATAGGGGAAACAAGCTGGGAACTGAACAACCAGTGCCCAATTACTGACAAAGGTCACAGTGACCTTCTCTGAAACGGGAAGACGGGGGAGAAAATCGCTTGCCAGAAAATGTAGTTATCTTAGGTAGAAAAGTTAGAAGAATGCAAACATAGAAGCAAAATAATTGTTAGAAGATAGAAGTAGGTGTGGTTGATCTAAGTGTGCTTTAACCAATAATGAGCTCAGCTTTTGCAATATGTATAAGCTTCATTAACACCAATATAAATATGGGTGAGCTTTCAATAAACTTCGGGATTTGCTATTCATCGCATATGGTGTGTCGCATTTCTCCCGCCGTTCACGACATCCTTCTAATCCAATTTACCTGGTACGCTTTTGGGTAACTTCACATGTTAAGGGTTAAAGGATTTTAGGTTAAATGTGTGGGAATCCAGGGCACAGGGAATATTTCTCTGTCTGCTCTGAGGGGTCCTGACCCCCAGAGAAACACTGCCTTTCACCTTTGTCCATGGAGAGGACTTCCAGGACTTTGAGACAGATTAGAATTTACCAAAGTGTAAAATAGATTAGAGGGTAGTATACTATATCCCTTGGGTGAGAAATTTAGTTTTTGGGATTTTTAGTATGGTGTAGATAGGAGGTGAGATGGAAGAATTTGGGTGTAGTCCCCGTCTTCTTCATCTACTCCATTTTCTGCAGTGTTGGTGGAAGAGGATGATTGGTCAAGGAAAGCACAGTGCAGAGGTTGTGTGGACATTGAAGGGATGAGTTTTTGGTAGATAAGTAGAAATAATGTACGTTTTAAGAGTTAATTGGATGAGACAATTTTAAAAGACGTAGAAACCGTACATTTTAGAGCAATTTTGAGGTATTTTCCCAGCATGCTGAGCCTGATGTGCACATCAAAGCAAAACTTTAGATAAGAATAAGCAAGAAGCTGAAGATTGAAAAAGTCCCATGCATCTCCTTTCACCTGGCACAGAACTGCTACTGGAGGGTTTTCCCCATCCAGGGACCCCCCAGAAGGGCCCAACATAAAAGAAACATAAATAACAGGTTCCCTGAAAATGTTTGTAATAAGTTGGCTCTTTTCCATAAAGTTGTTTACTGAAGGGTTTTTTATTAACTGGCCAATCATGTGAAATGTGTTGATTAAAGGACGAGTGAGGTCAAGCTGTAGCAAACCAAGGCATAAAAGAAAAAGATAAAAAAAATAGGTGGCTTTTAGCCCTTACCCTTCTGATCTGGGTCTGTGTCATCTCTGACTCTACACCCACATTTGGGGATCTGTGGGGGCTATTGGGGATCCTTTCTGTATTTTGTCACCCAACAGGAGCTCCTCTTATAAATGTTGCCTGAAGCTCCCACTCTGCCCATGAGAGGAACCCCTGTGAATGTCTGGGACATCCTGGCTCTTTGGCAGCCTGGGCACTCCTGGGATGTCACCGTGGAGCCCCCATGAGTGCCTGTGACAGATGGGTGCCTTTGCAGCCCAAGGTGCCCTGGGATGTCACCATGGAATGGCTGTGACTGCCTCTGACCCCAGGGCTCTTTACCATCCCCAGAAAGCCCTGGGAGGTCTCCATGGAGCCCCTGGCTCTGCCTGTGACATTTCAGCTCTGGAACAGCCTGGAGATTCTTGGAAAGTCCCTATGGAACCCCTCTGAGGGCCTGTGACAAATCTGATCCTTAGCAGGCAACCATCACATGCCTCCTGTTGCTATGGTCAGTTTCCATGGAAACCATCACCATCCCCTGTTGCTATGGTCAGTTTCCATGGCAACCATCACCAGCCTCCTGCTGCTATGCTCAGTCCGTTGGCAGCTCCATGGAGACCCCATGCCAGGGGTGGTTGCCATGGACACCAGCTCAGGCCTGCAGCCAGAGCCCGTTGCCATGGCAACCATTGGCAGCCCCATCCCCAGGCCCATGGGATCCCAGAAGCACAGAATTGGCTGAGCTGGGAGGGACCCATCAGGATCCTCCAGTCCAACTGCTGGCCCTGCACAGGACACCCCAACAATGCCAGCCTGGGCCTGGCAGCGCTGGCCAAACACTGCTGCAGCTCAGAGAGCCCTGGAGCTGGGACCCTGCCCTGGGGAGCCTGGCCAGGGCCCCAGCAGCCTCTGGGCAAAAACCTTTTCCTGACATCCAACCTGAGCCTGCCCCGACTCAGCTGCAGCCCTTCCCTCCACTCCTGTCCCTGGGCACCAGAGGGAAGAGGTTCCCACAGCCCCAGCCAGGGACCCGCTCCCAAGGCTGCTGCCATGGCCACCAGGGCTGCCACCAGCTGGGATGCTCGGTTTCCAGGGGCCGGGCTTCAGGAATGGGATTCCCCAATTTCCTGCTCCCGCTAAAACCGCGCTGCCCTCGCTGCCCTCCCGCCTCCCATGGAAAGCACAAAAGGCAAAGATCCTGGGCTGGGATAAGAACAATTTATTGGGAACAGCAACCAGATAAGGAACAAACAGGAACAGAAACAATATTGACAACAGAAGGCTAAGTAAAACTAATTACATGGAAAACTACAACATCAACAACAGGCTCTTCCTGGCCACGTATTTCCCCCTGCCTGGAAAGGACACCTTTCTCTTCAGAGAGAGAGTCCCTTTTCCTGTCCGTGGCAATGATCTGACGTGGGACTGAATGTAATGACACAGCCATGGCCAGAACCTCATGTTCTTCAATTCCACATCATCTCACTGGCAGGGGCAGTAAAAGCTGCAGGTGTCTTCCCAGCCTGGATAACAGGTAACATGGATCACCAGGGCTCTTCCCAATGCGGGACCTCCAATGGGGGATGAAGCTGGAGCTGGGCACGAACTCCTCCTGCAGTTGCGGCACTTGCAGGGCTTCCCTTACCGGTGCCTCCATTGGTGTCTGGTCAAGTGAGAGCTGCTGGTGAAGCTCTTCCCACACTGGGGACACTCGTAGGGCCTCTCCCCAGTGTGGATGCGTTTGTGGATGACGAGGGCAGAGCTGCAGCTGAAGCCCTTCCCACACTCCCCACACTCGTAGGGCCATTCCCCAGTGTGGATCATCTGGTGGTGGATCAGGGTGCTGCTCTGCCTGAAGCTCTTCCCACACTCCAAGCACTTGTGGGGCTTCTCCCCATCATGAAACTGCCCATGGACCACCAGCTCTGAGCTCTGGCTGAAGCTCTGCCCACCATCCTGGCTCAGAGTGGGTCTTTCCTCCTCAGAGCACCCTGGGCTGGGCTTTGAGCCCCTCCTCCTGTGAGATCTCTGCGGCTTTTCTTCCCTGTGGGATTCCTGTGTCCTGGAGTCACTCAAAATGGCCTCTTCCATGAGGTTGTGCCACAGGGATTTGCCTTCCCTGGTCTCCATCCTCAGATCCTTCCCGGGGGGAGGAAGGACAAGGAGAGGATGGGGTCAGAGGGAAGGGGAAGGAGATCCCTCCAGTGCATCCCCGGCAGGACGGGGTTGGCAGCAGGGTTGTCCTGCAGCCGGGGGCTGTGCTGGGCTGGGAGATGGAGCAGGAGAGAGGGGGAAAGGGGCACTGACTTCCTCCTCACCTGCCTGGGTGTGCAACGCTCCTTCCTCTTCTTCACAGCCTCCTCCTCCATCCAATCAAGACTTGGGAATGGGAAATCCTGTTCTGGGAAGAAAACAAAGGGTGCGCACATTGTCGTCTTTTCTGGTTTGAAGGCAAACCTGGGGGAGAGTCTAAGCCAGAATTACAATTTAATAAGAAAATGAAGATCAAGGCAATGATGCAGAAACACTGCCTTAAACTGACAGAGTCAGGATGTAACCTTACACCCTGTTGCTGCTCAGGGTGGTGACTGCAGTCCCATTAAATGGTGTCTGCAGTCCTGTGGGAGTGATGAACGTGATTCTGTCCAAGCAGTGATCCTGTAGAAGGGTCTGGTCTTCCTCTGAAGGTCCAGGGGTGGTTCTGGAGCTCTTGTCCTCTGGGAATCCAGTAGGCAAGCTGCTCCTGCTGTTGCAAGGCTCACCTTATATGCAGGTAGGAATGCTTGGATCCTCCCCCTGGGCGGAGCATCCCACAATGGGAGGATGGAATTTGATCAGTCCTGCAGTGACACTCAATGGCCCATTCCCAGAAGATATCTCCCCTGGAGGGCGTTATCAGGGCTGAGTCATGGAAGAGATCAAGAACACTGCCCCACCTGTTTCTAGCAGTTGATGAAGATGGAGATTGAAAACATGCATTTGGTTCCATCTTACACTGCAACCTGAAACAGTGGGGGAATCCCTGCTCAGGGGGTGAACACCACCCCCCTTACCCAAACTGGCTCAGGTGTAAAACCCCCACCCCGGGAAGGCCACACACACAGGGGACAATGTCACACTTGCCCTGCCCCAGGGGAGGTCTCTCTCCCTGTCACTCCCTTGCTCTCTCCCCTTTTCTCTTTCTTTCCATCTCTCTCTCTACCTCACATTTACTGTTCAATAAAATCCACCTTGGATTTGGTCTTGTTAGCACCTTAATTGAGACGGAGGCATCTCTCTGAAAATTTTCTTATCCAGATTGCAAGATTATTTTGGCACAGTGAGTTTAGGCACTCTTCTCTGACCCCCACGTGCCTTTGACAACAGCATGGTTCCCTCCTCTGAGGAGGTTGTGGCTCTTTCTGGAAGAACTCTCGGAAACTTGGACACTGTCCCTCCTTCCTCCTAGGGAACCTATGGGAGAAATGATGAGGAAAATGGGTGTTGTGGGTGGCCAGTGAAAAAGAAAATATTTTGTTGTCCTTCCTTGAAAAGTTTGTTAAAATCACAGGAGGAAAGGGAGCAAATGATACCAGCGAGACTGACAGGGTTCATCCACCCCATGGTGAGGAACACAAGGCTGCTGAAAGTCCCAGAGGAAGCCCAGCTCAAGTAGCTAAATTCCCAAATAACTCCAGCCAGGGGTCTCTGGGAGGATTTTTTTGGAGCGTGTTCGGAGCCGGCAGATCCCGGACTCGAGCCCCGGGTATCTCCGGGCTCCCTAAGAGGAGCTTTTTCGGGGGCAGAGGAGCCGCGATCGCCCCTCGGGAGGGTCCCGGGGGGTCCCCGTGGGGATGGCCCGGTACCGACGGGGCGGGACATTGGTTTTGGGGATCCCCGTGAGAGCCGGGGCTGTGGAACGGGGGACCCCCGGGGCGGGGAGAGGGGAAGGGGCGATACCGGAGCTGGGGCACCCCCGGCAGCCCGGAGATGAGGCGGGGACGGGACCCCCTGACCCTGACAGGGGCGCGTCCTGGGGTGACTTCTTGATGCTCGTGCCCCATCGGTCCGTTTAGCCCAGAAATGAGTTCTGCACCTTTAAGGCTGGTTCTGAGAGCCAAGGGGAGGAGGAAGAAGCTGCAGTTTGTTTTCAGACACTGCACTCACTCCTCCACATTCCGGCTCCTGGATGGGCAGAGGGCAGGATAGAGCTCTCCTTTGCTTTTAGTTAGTTTTTAGCTCTCTGAGGCAGAGAAGTTCCCTGGACTGTGGTTTTTCTTTTTCTTTGGAGCTGTTTAAACCTGCTCTGCACTGAACACCCAGAACACCACCAGCAGCTCCCACCTGTGGCCCACCAGGCTGAGCCTGGGCCGCTGGAAGTGGCATTTCCAGCGCTGGAGGGACTGATAAGAGACTGATAAGACACTGAGTGAGCCGAGCTACAGCCCAAGGAAGGACTTTCAGAGTTTCCCATCTATTTTGGAGCAGCTGGAGGTTTATTACTTAATATTGTTCAATTTTTGTGCTGGTGAATGCTTTGCCTGTTTAATAAAGCATTTTTTTCCACTTTTCTCCAAGGAAATATTTTCCCGAACTGGCTGAGGGTGGGGCTGCTGAATCTGCATTCTAGAGGAAACTCCTTTTGGAGGTTTTCAACCAAATTTGCCCTAAAGCAGGACAGGGCGGTGGAAAGAAGGGGGAACCCCAAGTGGCTGGATTGAGGGGAGGCTGGAGAGGGGGACCCTGGGACTCCAAAACCTCCCAGAATCCAAAAGCAGGACCCTGTAGAGGGGGGATCCCCAGGACATATGGGATCCCCTCCAGCCCTGAGATGGGGGACCACCAGAACCCGAGAGGGATGAGACTGGATATGGGAAACTCCTGCTGAACTTCTTTTATTCACTCTTGATTTTTGGAGGTTTTTATTGACATCAGGTGACTTCTAGAGATGGACTTGTGTGAGAGGAATCCCCAACCCAAGGCATTCACACCTTGTTTTTCCCCAATCCAGGATTTTCCCCAAACCTTCCCACAGTGACATCCCCCCTGTCCTGCTCTGGGTGAGCTCAGTCCCAAACCTGACCCTGATCCGGGTCTCAATCTCACTCCATGTTTAGACACACTCACAGTTCTGTATTAAATCACATCCAAGCCCCAGACTCGTCTAGCCCCAGACCCAATCCCAACCCCAGCCCTAAAGCCAATCCCATGTCTAGCCTTAACCCCAATCCCAGCTCTAATCCAAATCTCAGCCCCAACTCCAAGCCCAGCCCCAATTCCAGCCCCTTCCTAAATCCTCAGCCCCAAACCAAATCCCAGGTTCAGCCCTTCTGGGGGTTTGGGGGTGTCTCTGTCCCTGTGACCCCGATGATGTTTGGGTGGGGTCCCAGCAGGGCTGAGAGGGACAGAGACCCCCCGGCCTCCCCAGGGGTGAGAAGGTGGCAGAGCCCCCCCAGCCCCGAGCAGCCTCAGCGGTGAGAGGGACACAGAGCCCCTGGTGCCCAGCCCTGCACAGGCATTGCCTGAGGCCAGAGGGATGGAGACCCCCCGAGCATCCCCCAGGGCCAGGGGATAGAGAGCCCCGAGCATGCCCTGGGCTGAGAGGGACAGAGACTGCCCCGAGCACCCCCTGGCACAGGGGAGAGAGGGAGGGAGACCCCCCAGGCATTCCCTGGGGTGAGAATGATGGAGACCCCTGGGGAATGGCCTGGGGTGACAGGGACAGGGACACCCCTGGGGAATGGCCTGGGGTGACAGGGACAGGGACACCCCTGGGGAATGGCCTGGGGTGACAGGGACAGGGACAACCCTGGGGAATGGCCTGGGGTGACAGGGACAGGGACACCCCTGGGGAATGGCCTGGGGTGACAGGGACAACCCTCCCAAGCCCCTCCCAAGAATCCCCCAGGGCAAGAGGCACAGAGACCCCTCGAGGATCCCCAGAGCATTGGACAAAATAAACTTGGCAGAAATCAAAATTAACTCTGCATAAATCACTTTCATGAATATTTGATTTTCCCACAAGTCACATGTAATGAAAACACAAACAAATCCCAAACATGAATAAACTGACAATAGAAGCAATTCTGTGGCAATTCCAAGTTTCATTGGTTCCTGCACAGCTCCAGATCAGCTGCTGGCAGGTTCTTAGAAAAGAAAAGAGGGAATTCAGCCCAATACAGATTATGAAAAGGAAGGGAAAGTTCTGTGTAGCTGTCACAAAGGTGACAAGGATAATGAGAAAAATGATTCTCACATTTGGCAAAGCCCCCAAGCCTGGGAATTCAGGAGTTATTTGGGAATTTAGCTACTTGAGCTGGGCTTCTTGTGGGACTTTTAGCAGCCCTGTGTTCCTCACCTTGGGGTGAATGACCCTTGTCAGTGTCGCTGGGATCTTTTGCTCCCTTTCCTCCTGTGATTTTAACAAACTCTTCAAGGAAGGACAACAAAATATTTTCTTTACACTGGCCACCCACAACAGCCATTTTCCTCATCATTTCTCCCATAAATCCCACAGGAGGAAGGAGGGATTGTGTCCAAGTTTCCAAGAGTTCTTCCAGAAGGAGCCACAACCTCCTCAGTGGAGGTAACCGTGCTGTTGTCTAAGGCACTTGGGGTCAGATAAGAGTGCCCTAAACTCACTGTGCCAAAATAGTCTCGCAATCTGGATTAGAAAATATTCAGAGAGATGCCTCCGCCTTAATATAAGGTGCTAACAAGACCAAATCCAAGGCAGATTTTATTAAACAGTAAATGTGAGGTAGACAGAGAGATGGAAAGAACGAGAAAAGGGGAGAGAGCAAGGGAGTGACAGGGACAGAGACCTCCCCTGGGGCAGGGCAAGTGTGACATTGTCCCCTGTGTGCGTGGCCTTCCCGGGGTGGGGGTTTTACACCTGAGCCAGTTTGGGTAAGGGGGGTGGTGTTCACCCCCTGAGCAGGGATTCCCCCACTGTTTCAGGCTGCAGTGTAAGATGGAACCAAATGCATGTTTTCAATCCCCATCTTCATCAACTGCTATAAACAGGTGGGGCAGTGTTCTTGATCTCTTCCATGACTCAGCCCTGATAACGCCCTCCAGGGGAGATATCTTCTGGGAATGGGCCATTGAGTGTCACTGCAGGGCTGATAAAATTCCATCCTCCCATTGTGGGATGCTCCGCCCAGGGGCAGGATCCAAGCATTCCTACCTGGACATAAGCTAAAGCTTGCAGCACCAGGAGCAGCTTGCCTACTGGATTCCCAGAGGACAAGAGCTCCAGAACCACCCCTGGACCTTCAGAGGAAGACCAGACCCTTCTACAGGATCACTGCTTGGACAGAATCACGTTCATCTCTCCAACAGGACTGCAGCCACCATTTAATGGGACTGCTGCCACCAGCCTGACCAGCAACAGGGTGTCAGGTTATATCCTGCCTCTGTCAGTTTAAGGCAGTGTTTCTGTATCATTGCCTTGATCTTCATTTTCTTATTAAATTGTAATTCTGGTTTAGACTCTCCCCCAGGTTTTCCTTCAAACCAGAAAAAAAGACAAGGTGTGCACCCTTTGTTTGGTTCCCAGAACAGGATTTCCCATTCCCAAACCTTGACTCAATGGAGAAGGAGGCTGCGAGGAAGAGGAAGGAGCCCTGGGAGCCCCAGGCAGGTGAGGAGGAAGTCAGTGCCCCTTTCCCCCTCTCTCCTGCTCCATCTCCCAGCCCAGCACAACCCCCGGCTGCAGGACAACCCTGCTGCCAACCCCGTCCTGCCGGGGATGCACTGGGGGGATCTCCTTCCCCTTCCCTGTGGCACGGAGGCCAATCCCATCCTCTCCTTGGACTTCCTTCCCCAGAGAAGGAGCTGAGGATGGAGACCAGGGAGGAGAAATCCCCACAGCAGAACCACCTGGAAGAGGCCATTTTAAGTGGCTCCACACTGCAGAATTCCAATGGGGAGGTAAATCACCAGAGATCCTGCAGGAGGAGGAGCTCCAAGCCCAGCCCAGGGTGCTCTGAGGAGGAAAGACCCACCCTGAGCCAGGAAGGTGGACAGAGCTTCAGCCAGAGCTCCGAGCTGGTGGCCCATGGGCAGCTTCACAATGGGGAGAAGCCCCACAAGTGCTTGGAGTGTGGGAAGAGCTTCAGGCAGAGCAGCACCCTGATCAGCCACCAGATGATCCACACTGGGGAATGGCCCTACGAGTGTGGGGAGTGTGGGAAGGGCTTCAGCTGCAGTTCTGCCCTCATCAACCACCAACGCATCCACACTGGGGAGAGGCCCTACGAGTGTCCCCAGTGTCAGAAGAGGTTTCGGGCCAGCTCCAATCTCCTCCAGCAGTAGCGGATGCACACCAAAGAGAGGCCCTTTTTGCCTCCCTGATTGCGGGAAGGGCTTCAAGCGCAACTCCACCCTCATCACCCACCGGCGCATCCACACTGGGGAGAGGCCCTACAAGTGTTCCCAGTGTGGGAAGAGCTTCTCCTGGAGGTGTAGCTTGACCCAACACAAATGGAGGCACCGGTAAGGGAAGCCCTGCAAATGCCCCGACTGCAGGAGGAGCTTTGTGCGCTGCCCCAACTCAATCTCCCATAGGAGTACCCATACTGGGAAGAGCCCTGGTGATCCATGTTCCCTGTGATCCATGCTGGGAAGACACCTGTCCCTTTTACTGCCCCTGCCAATGACATGCGGTGGGACTGAAGAACATGAGGGTCTGGCCATGGCCCTGTCATTACATTCACCCCCACTTCAGAACATTGCCAGGGGCAGGAAAGGGACCCTCTCTCTCACTCCCCAAGGAGAAGGTTGTCCTTTCCAGGCAGGGAAAATTGTGGCCGGGAATACCCAGTGATGTTGTAGTTTTCTCTATAAATAGTTTTTCTTATCCCTTCTCTTATCAATATCCTTTCTGTTTGTCCTTTATCTTGTTGCTGTTCCCAATAAATTGTTCTCATCCCAGCCCGGGATCTTTGCCTTTTGTGCTTTCCATGGGAGGCGGGAGGGCAGCGCGGTTTTAGCGGGAGCAGGAAATTGGGGAATCCCATTGCTGAAGCCCGGCCCGTGGAAAGCGAGCATCCCAGCTGGTGCCAGCCCTGGTGGCCATGGCAGCAGCCTTGGGAGCGGGTCCCTGGCTGGGGCTGTGGGAACCTCTTCCCTCTGGTGCCCAGGGACAGGAGTGGAGGGAGCGGCTGCAGCTGAGTCGGGGCAGGCTCAGGTTGGATGTCAGGAAAAGGTTTTTGCCCAGAGGCTGCTGGGGCCCTGGCCAGGCTCCCCAGGGAAGGGTCCCAGCTCCAGGGCTCTCTGAGCTGCAGCAGCGTTTGGCCAGCGCTGCCAGGCCCAGGCTGGCATTGTTGGGGTGTCCTGTGCAGGGCCAGCAGTTGCACTGGAGGATCCTGATGGGTCCCTCCCAGCTCAGCCAATTCTGTGCTTCTGGGATCCCATCAGCCTGGGGATGGGGGCTGCCAATGGTTGCCATGGCAACGGGCTCTGGCTGCAGGCCTGAGCTGGTGTCCATGGCAACCACCCCTGGCATGGGGTCTCCATGGAGCTGCCAAGGGACTGAGCATAGCAACAGGGGCCTGGTGATGGTTGCCATGGAAACTGACCATAGCAACAGGGGGCTGGGGATGGTTGCCTGCTAAGGATCAGATTTGTCACAGGCCCTCAGAGGGGCTCCATGGGGACATTCCAAGAGTCTCCAGGCTGTTCCAGAGCTGGAATGTCACACACAGAGCCAGGGGCTCCATGGAGACCTCCCAGGGCTTTCTGGGGATGGTAAAGAGCCCTGGGGTCAGAGGCAGTCACAGCCATCCCATGGTGACATCCCAGGAGTCCCCAGGCTGCCAAAGAGCCGGGATGGCGCAGACACTCACAGGGGTTCCTGTCATGGGCACAGTGGGAGCTTCAGGCAAAAGCTTTATTAGAGGAGCTCCTGTTGGGTCACAAGGGGCAGAAAGGATCCCCAATAGCCCCCACAGATCCCCAAATGTCACCTTTGAGTCAGAGATGACACAGACTCAGAAAGGCTAAGGGCTAAAAGCCACCTGTTCTTTCAATCCTCTTCTTTTATGTCATGTTTTGCTACAGGTAGACGTCACTGGTCATTTAATCAACACATTTCACATGATTGGCCAATTAAGACAACACCCTTCAGTAAACAACATTCTGGAAAAAAGTCAACCTATTACAAACATTTTTGGGGCACCAGTTATTGATGTTTGTTTTATGTTGGGCCTTTCTGAGGGCTCCCTGGATGGGGGAAACCCTCCAGTAGCAGTTCTGTGCCAGGTGAAAGGAGATGCACGGGACTTTTTTGGTCTCCAGCTTTGTGTTTATGGTTATCTTATCTAAAGTTTTGCATTGCTGTCCACACCAGGCTCAGCGCGCTAGAAAAGCACCACAAAATGGCTCCAAAATATACAGTTTCAAGGTCTTTTAAAGTTGTCTCCTCCAATTCACTCTTAAAACCTACATTATTTCTACTTATCTACCAATAACTCATTCCTTGACTGTCCATATGACCTCTGCACTGTGCTTTCCTTGACCAATCACCCTGTGCCACCAACACTGCAGAAAATGGAGTCGATGAAGGAGACAGGGACTACACCCAAATCCCTGCATCTTGCTTCCTATCTACACCGTACTAAAAATCCCAAAACGTAATTTCTCACCCAAGTGACCTGCTGTACTACCCTCTAATCTATTTCACACTTTGGTAAATTCTAATCTGTCTCAAAGTCCTGGAAGTCCACTCCATTGGCAAAGGTGAAAGGCAGCGTTTCCCTTGGGGTCAGGACCCCTCAGAGCAGACAGAGAAATATACCCTGTGCCCTGGATTCCCACACATTTAACCTAAAAAACTTTAACCTTTAAGATTTTAAGTTGCCCAAAAATGATCCAGGTAAGTAGGATTAAAAGGAGAAGAAATAGAGACCAACAGGAAGACAGAAGATCCATAGAAAGACACGCACATGGGTACCAACAGCTCAGGTTCCAGCATCACCAACAGAGAAACCCCAGCAGAAGGCAGGATCCAGACCCTGGGCCGGCCTCGTGCTCCAGCTTTTAACACCCTGGGCCTTCATGGCCCCGCCCCTGGGGTGGGACTGCCAGTTGCTTGTCCAATCAGAGACAGGGTAGCACCAGCTGCTGGTGTGTGATTGATTGACAGCTCAGCCAATCAGAGCTGGGTTAGCAATGCCCCTGCTGTGTGATTGACAGCTCTGCCAGGCCAGGGCTGGGGGCGGGGCTCTGTCCCACCACAAACCAAGGCCTGACCCAGCCTGGGCCCCACATGGGACAGGTCTGCCTGGCTTTGCCTCCTGGGGGCTGTCTGACAGGTCCCACTGAATTTGGCATGTCAAGGGCCACTTCCCATCTGACTGTGAAGCACTGGGGCTCCGTGCTTTTATTCCTATGGGAAAGAACTGTCTTTCTTGTCTAGGCACCCATGGCCAAAATTGGGATTCTGCATCTAAAATTCCCTATATCCAAGGGTTACTCCCAGACAAAATCTGCCCATAGAGACAAGTCTGGGCAGCCTTGGTCTCTGGTGGCTGCCTCTCATCTGCCCCTGCACCACTGGGGCTCACTTGTTTCCTTCCTATGGAGACCATTGTGACACTGCGGGGCGTTGTGGAACCAATGGGCCATGGTGATACTGCAGGCCCTTGTGGACCCTGTGACACTGTAGGAACTTGTGGAACCAAGGGGAACATTGTGACCCTGCAGGGTACCATGGATCCAAGGGGCCACTGTGACACTGTGGGGCCTCGTGGAACGAAGGACATCTTTGTGGCTCTTTTGGGCCGTATTGTCCCAAGGGGCCAGTGTGAAGCAGCAGGGCTTTGTGGAACCAAGAGGCCATTGCTGCATTTCAGGGCCTCATGGAGCCAAAGGGCCGTTGTGATCCTGCAGGGCACTGTGGATCCATGGAGAGCATTGTGGCATTGCAAGGCCCCATGGAATCATGGAGACCCTTGTGACACTGTGGGGCCTCATGGAAGGAAGGGGCCGTTGTGACACTATGGGAACTTGTGGAACCAAGGGAATCATTGTTGCACTACTGGGCCCCAATGGAACCAAGGGGCCATTGGACACAGCCAGGCTTCATGGAGACAATAGACAATTATAAGACTGTGGGGCCTTGTGGAACCATGGAGACCATTAGGATCCTTAAGGACTTGTGTAATCAAGGGGCCATTATGACACCTGGGGGCATCATGGGAGCCAGAGAACCATTGTGACACTGCAGGGCCCTGTGGAACCAAGGGAACATGAAACAGGTGTGGCTGCCTTGGCCTCCCAGGGGTAACCTGACAGGTCTGGCTGACCTTGGAATGTGGAAGGCCACTCCCATCTGCCCCTGAAACACTGGGGCTCTGGGCTTTCCTTTGCATAGAAAATAACTATCCATCTCTTCCAGGTATCCATGGCCAAAATTAGGATTCCACCTCTAAATTTCTGTGTATCCAAGGATTGCTCCCAGACAAAAGCTGCCAGAACAGACAGGTCTGGCTGGTCTTTAACTCCTGAGTGCCAGAACTCACCTGTTTTCCAAACACTGGAAAGGGCTGTCTGCTTTTCTTTGTATGGAAAAAATCATCCTTCTCCAGGCACAAATGTCTGAAATTAGGATTCCACATTCATAATTTCAAATATCCATGGGTTGCTCCAGGCAAACCTGCCAGGACAGACAGGTCAGGCTTGCCTTGGCCTCTGGTGGTTGCTGTTCATCAGCTCCTGAAACATGGGGGCTCCGTGGTTTCCTTCCTATGGAGACCAATGTGACACTTGGGAGCCTTGTGAAATGAAGGGGCCATTGTGACACTGCAGAGCACCATGGATCCAAGGGACCATTGTGACACTGTGGAGCCTCGTGGAACCAAGGACATCATTGTGGCTCTGTTGGGCCACATGGTCCCAAGGGACCAGTGCAAATCAGCAATGTGGGAGTTGGCCCAGCTGTAACTCAGAGTCAGACAGATTTTACCCCAAAAGAATTGGGCATGAGTTTCAAGCCCTGGGAATCATTTGTTTAAATTAGGTGAGCTTGAAAGTTCTCCAAAAAGCCTTTAGTGTTGCTATGCTAAGTTGTCCAAGTTCTCCTCCCCTATTGGTTACTTGTTTCCCCTATAGGGTAGTTGTTCTAGAGTGTTCTACCCTCAAGTGTACATGTTGTTGCTCCCCTTTGTCTTGGGTCTTTGGATCCTGCCCCTCATACTGTTCTTGACTTCTCCATGTTTATTGTGTTTCACCCTGTTATTAAAGTTCCTTTTAAACAATTCCATTGATCCTGCTCCTTTCCATTTTCGCCACCCTTGCCCTGAAGTCAGGGAACCAGAGAGGTTTGTCACAGCCACCCTCATTGTGACCTTTGGCGCCCGAACAGGGACCAGGACACTCAAGGCACCCTGTGTCAGTCACGTGAGCTGGGGTTAGCTGATGGATAGGCCAGGGCTCCCCGGGATTTTGGATTGTGCTGGGCCCAGCGGATTCATCGTTGCTTCGAGGGACCTTGACAAGGATTGGCAGGGACCAGAACGGTTTCACCTGTGTAGGATTGCAGGTGGGTTTGGGGAAATGCAAGACATTTATTGCCCTTTTTGCCACTGTGTTTTTACACTATGCACCCATGTCCCATTATTGATTTGGGGTGTTCTGATGGCTCTTCCCCATAAGGCAGAGAAAGAGAAAAATGGGCAGCCAGATGTCCAAAGTAGAAAGGAGCATATATGGATGCTTTAATTCTCACAGATCATGACAAAGTATTTTCAAAGAATGAATTCAAATCAATCATGAGGTGGATCATTAAAAATTTTCCAGATGCCTCTGCTGACGAAATCCATACCACTGACATTTTGGGACACACTGGGAGTTAAATTGTACAACCTTTCGATCAAAAGAGACCCAATTGCACCCCACACTCTCCCCGTCTTCCACACCATCCTTGATCAGCAAGCAGTGTGTTGAAAACTCAATCCGTTGCTCACTCCTAACTTGGGGCCACCCCTCAAACCTGCCTTTCTCAGACCTTCCACAATGGTCCAAGATGGCAATGGCCACGCTGTCTTGGAGCATCATGCCCTGGAGACTCAAGATGGAAGGAGCCTGAATGCGGCTCGGGAGCCTGACCATCCTCCCTCCATCTTGGCTCCTCCACTTCCTGCTACCACAGCCTTCTCTTCCGCCCTGAACGAACCTCCAGACTCCACCCCCACAACTGCGGGTCACGCCCCCACTGTCAATCATCCTCTCTACCCTGGGCCATGCCTCCAGTTAAGGAAGGAGACTGGCAAATAACCTCGAAACTCCTCATTGTCCCCATATGTTATAAAACAAGAGGGCAGAATCCCAGGTGTCAGCCATTGGTTTACGGGGAACTCAGGGAGCTCTGCAGGGCAGCTAAAGACCATAGGAAGGACTTAGCTTGTTTTAATGGCCTAATGAGGGCCATGTTTACAGCATGTCTTAACCCCCTTTGATTTAAAATATATTATGACCATGTTGTTGTCACCTACAGAATACACCCTGTGGGAAGGGGGATGGAAGTGTTTACTAAATCAATTAATAGCAGACTATGCTATAATGAGGCAAGGGCAGAATTGACAATCAACCATTTAGCTGGAGAAGGACAACACAGCCTACCAGATGATCAAGTAGCAGGTAGCCCCAGAGAAGTATTGGATGATATCAAAGAGATGGCTTTGCAAGCTTTAATCAAGGTATTGGATGGTAGCATCCCCAGTTTGGACTACCTTGGGTGGCTGCAGCTAAAGCTTTAGGGCAATCAGACCATCCTGGGTGCCTGTTAAGTAAGCAAACCAATGCTGCCTCCCTCACATTGAGTGGCTGCTCTCAGACACAGAGACCATCAGACACGCCACCTTGCAGAACAGCGATAGAGTTTTTACTCTGGGCACATGGGCATGGCTGTGTAGACTCTGAGGCCATGTGCTGCATGAACCTCTCCAGCCACAGTGAGTCAATCCACAAGAGCATTCAGGTACTGAAGGAAGGGTGCAAGAAGCTTCAAGTGGAAAACAAAGTCTGGTTCAATAAACTCTTCCAATCCAAGGGACTAAAGGGTTGGGTGATGTCTAGCTGAAACAGGACTATTGATTCTCTTATTGGTTGTTGTTGTATTGTTAATTGCCCCATGTTTGTTTGGATGCTTTTAGGAAGTGTTACAAAATTCTTTCATTTCCATCTTCATTATAAAACGGAAAGGGGGAAGATACCCAACACAGGCTCCTCATGGACTCCTTGCAGGAGACATTTGGAGGCCAGGATGGCACAAAAACCTCCCAGAGACTCAGGGTGGGAAGGAAAATCCTTGAAAGTACCTAAAAGTATTCTTAGACCCAAACTACCTTAAAAACCTTGAGTATCTAAAGGCATTAATGAGCCCCACTGAGTGTCAGTACAAAGCTCTCAAGGGACTCATTAAAGCAGATAATTGTAGCCATGACTGCACAAACCTCTCAGAGTCTGTATCAAAAGGGAAACACCAAGAACCTTAAAATAACTAAAGTACCTTGAAGCATTAATGAGCCCCACTGAGTGTTGTTACTGATAACGGCTCTCCAGGGACTAATTACAGCAGATAATTGGAGCCTGTAAATGCACAATCTTTCTCATAGAGTCTGTATCAAAAGGGAAAGGGGAAGTAGCTTAAAAAACTTAAGTACCCTGAAGTATTAATGAGTCCCAATCAATGCTGCAACAGGCAGAGAATCTCCAGGGACTAATTACAGCAGATAATTGGAGGCCATGATTGCACAAACCTCTCAGAGACTCCAAGGCAGAAGCCAAAGCCAAAGTCCTTTGAAAAACCTGCAGTCCCTGCAGGGAGCATGAAGGAGCCCCCAGGGCCATTGCTGAGCAAGGCTCCCCAGGGACTCCTTGCAGCAGATCCTTGAGGCCACTGGGATGTGGGCTAGGGGGGGATGCTGAGGGCAGCACAAGGGGCTGACAGTGCCCAGCCTGGCTGGGGCTGTGCCAGGAGGCCCCAGGGCCTCAGCACAAGGTGTCTCCTCCCAGCCCTTGCTGGCACAGACCCTGCTGTGCCCCAGGGCACCCAGACTTGGCTTCTCTTTGTCCCCACCTGTCATCACTGCCTGCAGTTCTCTGCTCTGCTTCGGGCCTGGGGACACTTGCTCAGTCGTGTCCATCTCTGGAACCCATTAAAAGTCCAAGAAACTTTGGAGTTGGATTCTGCCTTGGAGTTCTGCAGAGGTTTCTTCAGCTGCCTCTCAGGGCCTGATGTTCAGGGCCTGAGCACAAAGCCCCAGAGGCTGATTAAAGTCCTTGTGCTGTGTCTGTGCTGCTGAGCTGGGCTGGGCTCCTGGCACAGAGGCAGCTCCTGCTCACCAAGAAGAGCTTCAAAAGCACATTTCTCTTGATGAGCAGCTCTTCTGCCAGCCCAGCAGGGCTGGGGCACTGCCTGCAGCCAGCCCGGGCACAGCACAGAGGCACAGAGAGCTTCAAGCACTCAGGGCTGGGAAGGGGCTGAGAAGTGCCTGGGGCACAATCACTGCCAGCCCTTGGCACAGGAACCTCTGGCTGCAGGACAATGCAGCTGCAGCTCCTGGAGCCATCTCATTAAGCTGGAACATCCCAATGCCTTCAGACTCTGTGAGTACAACTCTGGGTATTTCTGCTGCACGGGAGGTGAAATGCTCATGAATCTCTGACATGCTGAGGGGTTCTGATCAGTCATAGAATATTTCCAAGACAAGAACTTTGTAAAAAATGAGGAATCTTTCAAAGACTTTGTATTCAGTTTCCTACTATTGGAGAATGGCAGGGAGGGGGGGATAAGTACAAAGGTTGATTATGAACTATAATTATGAATTTTGACAAGTGCCTGAGACATCCCAACTGTTTCTTTTAGTGATCAGTAGGAGATCCCTAATGTGCTTTCAGCCACTCTGCCCATGGACAGCAGCAGCATCACCTTTGCTGGAGCCATCAGGCTCAGTCTGAGCTCTCCTTTCTCCAAGCTGCAAACAGAACCTGCCCCCAGCCAGTGCCCTGCAAACAGGCAGGGTTCTGTAGCGCCAAGGAGAGTGCACAGAGATTTGGGGTCTGTGAGTGCTGGCAGGGAGAGATCAGGCACAGGGAAACACCTGCAGGAGGAAAATCTGCAGGAAGCAGAGAGAAGATCAGGCAATGAGAGAAAACAAAGCCCAGCAATGCTGAGGCAGGGAGAGTTTAGAGATGCCCACAGGAGCCCCTGCAGTGTGCAGTTTGAATGGATATGCAAATCAAGACCCTTCATGGCTGACAATCAATCAGACTCTGTCCCTTTTCCCACCCCACCATTTCCCCCATCCAAGCCCTGGCACTCAGAGCAGCCTTGTGCAAATCTGAGCTCCCTCCAGCCCAGGCTGCACCTGCAGCTTTCAGCTCCTTGACTCCAACTCCCACCTGCTTTCCTTGGAGAAGGAGCTACCCGAGACACAGAGGGATGTTCATTTCTTGTCAGCCAACAAAGCCAAGGGAAGGCACAGCTCCATCAAATGCCAAAGTCATTCTTCTCCCTGGATCTGCCCCTGATCCCCCCAGCCTGTTCTGTTTCCTTCATCCCTGCATTGCCAGGGACTCTCTGGGACAAGGGAATTCTGCTCTGGGGATGGAGGGAGGTCCAAGTGCCACCACTGGAGTGGGAACCACAACTCATCAGGTTTGTGTCCTTTGGGGGTCAGGAACTGGTGAGACTCAGAGGAACAGAAAGTTTCTCCTAGTGCCCTAGAGATCACAGTTGAACAGGACACAATTTAATAACAATCACGCTCTTCCCTGAGCTATGTGCAACGTCCCAGCAGCATCTGATGAGTCCTCCATCCACAAGGGATTTCCATACTAGAATTAATTTTAGACAAAACGTGGTTCTGTGACAGATATAAACACAATTAAGTTCTTGTATCAGGATGCTCATCCTGGAGTGGGTGCAAAACAGCTCCAACAATTCCTGATTTGCAAAGCTGTCAGTGGTGGATGGAGAAGGGAGATCAGGCTGCTCTTGGTGTTGAGGAAATGCTGAAACCAGCCTGACTCATTTCATCTCCTCCTGTCCTGGCTGATCTCCCCTCTTTCCCCTCCCACCCATTGGCTTTTGTCTCCCACCAGGCCCCCGGTGAAGAGCCTGGCTCTGTGTTCTCCATCCCCTCCTCGCTGGCACTGCCAGGCTGGGATGAGGAGCCCCTCAGCCTTCCCTGCTCTGGGCTGGACAAGCCCAGCTCCCTCAGCCTCTGCTCACAGCCCAGGGGCTCCAGCCCCACCTTGGGGGCCCTTCCCAGACCCAGCTCCAGATGCCAGACATCTTTCCTGCCCTGGGCAACCCAACCCAGGCCACAGTGACCTGGATAATCCCCATCCTTGATGTCCTGGTCACACAGCCCTGGCCCCTTGTCCCCATGTCAGGCTCTGGGGTGGATCCTGTGGAACATCCTTTGGTGGAGGCTGTGGCTCCAGGTGGGCCGGGGGGATCCCGGGGGACAGGGACCCCGCTGGGCATGGACAGCATTGGACTTGTTGGGAGAAACTGTGAGGGGGAGCTGGGGCAGAGTGACCAACCCAGTGACCTGACACAGCCCTGCTGGGATGTCACACAGCCCCTCTGGGATGTCACAGCCTGCTCTGTGATGTCACAGCCCCTTCTCTAATCTCGCACAGCTGGTCTCTGATGTCACAGCCAACTCAGTGATGTCATAGTCTGCTCTGTGATGTCAGACATCTGCTCTGTGATGTCACAGAGGCAGCCTATGATGTCATAGCTTCTCCATGACCTCACATGCCCCACTCTGTGATGTCATATCCCACTCTGTGACCTCATGTTACCAGATGATCAATTGCCTACACCAGGTGAGCTCACACCTGGAGCTTGTTCTCCACATCCCCAGGCCTATGGAAACCACACAGTGCCCATTGTGTGAGAAGGGGAACTGGAAGTTCAGCAGCCTCAGGGTTCTGCCAGCTCAGCCAGGCCCACTGGAACATTGGGGTCCACGACCACCAGGGACCACCAGAGAGACCCCCAGGACAGAAGAACACATGGGTAAAGGGGAGGGGAAATATGTTAATGATTTTGGGGAAATGATTATCATATGTATGTTTAGTCCAGGACAATCAATGGATATGTGTGCAAAATACAGAAAATAAACAGAAACTTTCCTGTACTCAGCATGCAGGGCTTTGGGAGGAGCTCTCCCCTGTGCATCCAGCTGAATAAAGAATGCTGCTTCTTAATGCTACACTGGGGTTAAAAGGAGTTTTCTGTTTTACTGAATTTTTGGTAACACTCCCACTGCCAAGGAAAGCTCTGTCTGCTGCTGCTCACAGACAGAGAAGGGCTGGGGGCAGATGTGGGGCTCAGAGGCTGCCTGGGGCACAGTGACCATGAAATAATCAAGTTTTCAATGTTCTGTGAAAGAAGGAGGGGCAGCAACAAAACTTCTACACTGGAATTAGGAAGGGCAGACTTTGGCCTGTTTAGGATGCAGATTTGGGGAGTACCAAATCAGGCACTGATTTTTTTAAAGAGAAACAGCCCTTAAAAAAAAAAGGGTCCAGGAAGGATGGATACATTTCAAGAAGGTAATCTTAAGGGGGAAGGAGCAGCCTGTGCCAGTGTGGAAAAAGATGAGCTGGTGAGGAAAAGGACTGGCCT
Source organism: Agelaius phoeniceus (assembly GCF_051311805.1). Taxonomy (NCBI): domain Eukaryota; kingdom Metazoa; phylum Chordata; class Aves; order Passeriformes; family Icteridae; genus Agelaius; species Agelaius phoeniceus. The sequence continues at coordinate 1,804,743 of NW_027509866.1, forward strand.
GGCTGCCCATGGAGCTTTTGTGGGAACTCGGGAAAGAAAAGGATGCATGAACTTTTGACAGAAGGTCAGGCAACTTAGGAAGTTTTTAAGGATGTTGTTAGGTTATGCAGAAAGAAAAGTTGAGATGTGAAAGCTCAGTTAGAGCTTAACCTGGCCACTTGTGTGAAAAATAACAGAAAATGTTTCTATAAATAAATTAATATCAAACGAAAAGATAAGGAGAACCTCTACTCTAGATTGAGTGCAGTGGGGAATACAGTAACTAAAGATAAGGAAAAGGCTAAGCTACTTTACACTTGTTTCCCTCAATTTTCAGTATTAGGGCAGGTTGTCCTCAGGACAAGTGTTCTCCTGAGCTGGTGGATGGGCACAGGGAGCAGAACAGCCCCCTGGAATCCAGGAGGAAGCAGCTGGGGACCTGCTGAGCCACTCAGATGCTCACAGGTGTGTGGGATCAGATGGGATCCATCCTAGGGGGATGAGGGAGCTGTGGATGAGCTCCCCAAGCTGCTCTCCATCATTTACCATCAGTCCTGGCTCAGCAGGGAGGTCCCAGAGCACTGGAGGTGCCAGTGTGAGCCCATCCCCAGGAAGGGCTGGAAGGAGGAGCTGGGGAACTCCAGGCCTGTCAGCCTGACCTGGGTGCCTGGCAAGGTTATGGAACAGATCACCTTGAGTGCCATCACAGGGCACCCACAGGATGGCCCAGGGATCAGAGCCAGCCAGCATGGATTTCAATAACTGCATTGATGGTCTGGATGAGGGGATTGAGTCCAGCATCAGCAAATTTGGAGATGGCACCAAGCTGGGTGTGAGTGTGGATCTGCTGGAGGGTAGGAGGGCTCTGCACAGGGCCCTGGACAGGCTGGATCCAGGGCCCAAATCCAACAAGGTGAGGTTTAACAAGTCCATGTGCTGGGCCCTGCACTTTGGCCACAACAACCCCTGCAGCTCTACAGGCTGGGGACAGAGTGGCTGGAGAGCAGCCAGGCAGAAAGGGACCTGCAGGGACTGATGGACAGCAGGCTGGACATGAGGCAGCAGTGTGCCCAGGTGACCAAGAAGGCCAATGGCTCCTGGCCTGGATCAGGAATGGTGTGGCCAGCAGGAGCAGGGCAGGGATTCTTCCCCTGTGCTTGGCACTGGTTGGGCAGCACCTCGAGTGCTGTGTCCAGTTCTGGGCCTCCAATTTAGGAAGGACATGGAGGAGCTGGAGTGTGTCCAGAGAAGGGCAACAAGGCTGGGGAGGTGTATGGAGCACAAGTCCTGTGAGGATTGGCTGAGGGAGCTGGGGTTGTTTATCCTGGAGAAGAGAAGGCTCAGGGGACAGAAGGCGGTGTCAGGGCACAGGTTGGACTTGATGATCTCCAAGATCTTTTCCAACCTTGCTGATTCTGGGATTCTCTGAAACCACCACTGGAGCAGTTGCAGGATGAGCCCTGGGCCTCCTCTGCAGAAGCTCCAGCAGCCCAGGTCCCTCAGCTTCTCCTGGCAGCCCCAAAGCCCATCCTGTCAGTCCTGCAGAGCCTCTGCAGCTGCTCCTCATTGCCCAGAACAGGGAGCCCCAGAGGCAGACACAGCAGCCCAGATGTGCCCCCCTGGCCTGGGGTGCCTCTGGCAAGGGAGCAGCACCAGGCACTGCAGGAGCCTGCAGACAATTCCTGCAGCACTTGTAGGATGATCCTGCTGCCCAAGGGACGTTCCCATGGGGCCAAGCCAGGAACTGCAATGGGGAGTGGGGCCAGAGAGGAAAGGGCAAACAGGGATGGGCTGTTTGCAGGGGAGGGAACAGGGCTGGGCAATGGGAAGAAATCTGAGTTAGGAAAGAGTAAAGAAAGCAAAGGTGAAGCCAAGGAAATGCTGAGGGCAGTTTGGGGGTGGCTGCCAGGCAGCCCTGGCTCTGAGCAACAGCGTCTGCAGTGGCACAGGAAACTCCCAGCTGATGGGAACAAACTTTCTGGCTGACTGCAGAGGCCAGGACAAAGCTGAGTGGTTTCCCTGGTGTCCCGCAGGCCTTGCTGGCCCCAGGGGCTGATGGCATTTGTGCTCCCTCAGGTTCATGTCCCCACAGCAACAGCATGGGGGTGCTGGCCCTGCTGTGTGCAATGCAAACAGGGGCTGCTGAGGCAGTGCTGCTGTGTCTGTGCCTGCAAGGATGGGGCACCTGTGTGAGCTGGGGGAGAGGCCAGGGCTGCAGAGGGGGGATGTTGTTGGCAGCTGCATGAGGACGCGCTGGGACGCTGCCCTGGGCTGTGCAGCGCACTGGGCATGGATCAGCCCCTGCTCTGCTGCTCCTTCCCGTCTGGCCCAGGGCCCTTGCAGAGCCCCAGCCATGCTGTTTGCCCCCAGCCTGCCCACGGCCAGCCTGGGGCTGCTGACGGGGGTTTCTGTGCTGAGCATTGGCCTGGCCGTGTTCTTGAGAGAGCCTGGGCAAGGAGCCTGGAGCCCCCAGGGCCTGGCCTGAGGCGTCAGCGCTGCCCCAGCAGTGCCCATGGCCTGTCCCTGCTGCAGCCCCGGCACTGCCACCCCCAGGGCTGTGCCCGGCCCCGAGAGCACTCAGGCCCTGCAGCAACACCAGGGCCACCAGGGCAGCGGGGCAGGGCCACGGCAGCAGCACTGGCAACACCAAGTGCTGCTGCTGCTGCTGCTGCTGGGCACAGCTGCTGGGCCAGCACTGATCTGCCCCAGCTCTGCACACAGACATTGCTGCTGCAGCTCCAGAGAAGGCAACACAAGGGCATCTCTGCAGAAAACTCTGCTGGGACATCCTTTAGTTACTTTAAAGCCACCAAGAGTGCAGCCCCTCATTGACACAGTCTGTGGCCACAGGGAAGGTGGAGAGAAAGAGAATGAGAAATAGCACAAAAAGTGACATTTCTCTGTGGACAATATGGAAAACCTAAACTTAGGAAAAAAACCCCACAATCAAACTAAAAGGAAGTATAGAAGATGGCTTTTATTTCAATTGATTTAGAGAAACTGTCCAGCAGTTTAATATTTGTGAAACCATCCAGTCATCAGTCTCCACACTGCAGCCTTGAGCTCCTGGTTCCTCAGGCTGTAGATGAGGGGGTTCAGGGCTGGAGGCACCACCGAGTACAGAACTGACAGGGCCAGATCCAGGGATGGGGAGAAGATGGAGGGGGGCTTCAGGTAGGCAAACAATGCAGTGCTTACAAACAGGGAGAGCACAGCCAGGTGAGGGAGGCAGGTGGAAAAGGCTTTGTGCCGTCCCTGCTCAGAGGGGATCCTCAGCACAGCCCTGAAGATCTGCACATAGGAGAAAACAATGAACACAAAACAACCAAGAGCTAAGCAGATGGAAAACACAAGAAATCCCAATTTCCTGAGGTTGGAGTGTGAGCAGGAGAGCTTGAGGATCTGTGGGATTTCACAGAAGAACTGGCCCAGGGCATTGCCATGGCACAGGGGCAGGGAAAATGTATTGGCTGTGTGCAGCAGTGAATAGAGAAAGGCACTGGCCCAGGCAGCTGCTGCCATGTGGGCACAAGCTCTGCTGCCCAGGAGGGTCCCGTAGTGCAGGGGTTTGCAGATGGACACGTAGCGGTCGTAGCACATGATGGTCAGGAGGCAAAACTCTGCTGAGATGAAGAACATAAAGAAAAAGAGCTGAGCAGCACATGCAGTGTAGGAGATGCTCCTGGTGTCCCAGAGGGAATTGTGCATGGCTTTGGGGACAGTGGTGCAGATGGAGCCCAGGTCAGCGAGGGCCAGGTTGAGCAGGAAGAAGAACATGGGCGTGTGCAGGTGGTGGCCGCAGGCTACGGCGCTGATGATGAGGCCGTTGCCCAGGAGGGCAGCCAGGGAGATGCCCAGCAAGAGGCAGAAGTGCAGGAGCTGCAGCTGCCGCGTGTCTGCCAATGCCAGCAGCAGGAAGTGCCTGATGGAGCTGCTGTTGGACATTTGCTGTGCCTTGGCATGGGGATCTGTAAGAAAAGTAATCATGGAATAGTTGGGTTTGTAGAGGACTTGAAATATCCCAGCACAGCCTGGGGGCACTTTCCCCCCACTGCCTGCCCAGGGCTCTGCTGCCTGGAGCTGTCCCTGCCAGCAGCTGCTTCCCTGTGCCCAGGGCTGGGCCCTGCCAGTGCTGCCAGAGCCCAGCCCAGCCCTGGGGGCTCAGCTCTGCCCTGCAGAGCCCTCCCAGCTCAGGCACTGCCCAGGGGCAGCTCTGGCTCTGCAGGATCTGATGGCAATGTCAGAGCAACCCTGAGGAGGCTGAAAAAGCAACACTGATGCTGCCTCTCAGGGGCCATCTGTTGATCTCTGTAAATGCGCAGTTTATTCAGATCTAAGAGAATATTATTATTTATTTTTCTCAGCCTGAACTGAGATATGAATATCTATGGGCAGATTCCCAACCAGGAAACCCAGAGCAGTAGATTAAAAAAACAGGATTTTCCCCTTTACGCAACCCCTGCCTTGCTGTGCTCCCTGTATAATCTACTTGGAAATGTTCTGAACCTAAATGCCATGCTGGGAGCAGTCCTGAACAATGCAGCATCCTCCCCACACAAGGAGAACACTTCCAAGCCTCACCAGCTGTCTCCTCCCAGCCAGATCTTGTCCCCCAGTGCTGGCAGCAGCTGCCAGGGCTGGCTGAGAGCTGTCCCTGGCAGGCAGCAGAGTCCCTGCCCCAGCACAGCGCCCTGGGCTGCAGGACCCTGCTCTGCAGGACAGCCCTGGGCACCCCTGGCTGCTCTGCACAAGAGACAAGCAGAGGATGGACTCACAGGCTCTGCAGGCATTGGCATGTTCCAGCTGCAGGAGATGGCTCCAGGAGCTGCAGCTGCATTGTCCTGCAGCCAGAGGTTCCTGTGCCAAGGGCTGGCAGTGATTGTGCCCCAGGCACTTCTCAGCCCCTTCCCAGCCCTGACTGATTGAAGCTCTCTGTGCCTCTGGGCTGTGCCTGGGCTGGCTGCAGGCAGTGCCCCAGCCCTGCTGGGCTGGCAGAAGAGCTGCTCATCCAGAGAAATGTGCTTTTGAAGCTCTTCTTGGTGAGCAGGAGCTGCCTCTGTGCCAGGAGCCCAGCCCAGCTCAGCAGCACAGACACAGCACAAGGACTTTAATCAGCCTCTGGGCCTTTGTGCTCAGGCCCTGAACATCAGTCCCTGAGAGGCAGCTGAAGAAACCTCTCCAGAGCTCCAAGGCAGAATCCAGCTCCAAAGTTTCTTGGACTTTTAATGGGTCCCAGAGAGGGACATGACTGAGAAAATGTCCCCAGGCCCCAGGCAGAGCAGAGAACTGCAGGCAGTGATGACAGGTGGGGACAAAGAGAAGCCAAGTCTTGGTGCCCTGGGGCACAGCAGGGTCTGTGCCAGCAAGGGCTGGGAGGAGACACCTTGTCCTGAGGCCCTGGGGCCTCCTGGCACAGCCCCAGCCAGGCTGGGCACTGTCAGCCCCTTGTGCTGCCCTCAGCATCCCCCCCTAGCCCACATCCCAGTGGCCTCAAGGATCTGCTGCAAGGAGTCCCTGGGGAGCCTTGCTCAGCCATGGCCCTGGGGGCTCCTTCATGCTCCCTGCAGGGACTGCAGGTTTTTCAAAGGACTTTGGGTTTGGCTTTTGCCTTGGAGTCTCTGAGAGGTTTGTGCAATCCTGGCCTCCAATTATCTGCTGTAATTAGTCCCTGGAGAGGCTTTGTCAGTAACAACACTCAGTGGGGCTCATTAATGCTTCAGGGTACTTCAGTTATTTCAGGTACTTGGTGTTTCCCTTTTGATACAGACTCTGTGAGAGATTTGTGCAATCATGGCCCCAATTATCTGCTTTAATGAGTCCCTTGAGAGCTTTGTACTGACACTCAGTGCTGCTCAGTAATGCTTTGAGATACTCAAATTTTTTAAGGTACTTTGGATTTTTCTTTCCACACTTAATCTCTGAGAGGTTTTTTGTGCCATCCTGGCCTCCAATTCTCTCCTCCAAGGAGTCCATGAGGAGCCTGTGTTGGGGATGGACCTCAGTGGGGCCCATTCATGCTTTGAGGCACTCTGAGTTTTTCCTCTTACTTTGACTCCTGGAAAGGTTTGTGCAATCTCCTCTCAGGCCCTGAGGTTCCAGGGCTCAGCTCCAAATGCACCGCGGGGCTCATTAGGATGCAGCAAGTTCTGACAAACCATGGCTCTGCCTTGATTTCCCTCTGGTCTTTTGCAGTTCAGCAGGAAGGTTTCCTTTTACAATTATGGAGAAATATTTCAAAGAGCTTCTAAGTAATATTTAATACTATTTTAAAGAGTGCATTTTATTACTGTTCTCTTTAGAGAAGAGCTGATTGCAGCTTTCTGTTATTGATATTGATCCAGGGTCTCTCCCGAGGAGATCTGGCCAGGTCAGTGAAGTTGTACTTTGGAGCTGACCCAGTGTGGACAACCTTGACCCACATTCCCCAGTCCCCTGTTAGAAACGATTTTCACTTTAAAAAATTTAGATGCTTTATTAAGACCTTTACAGAATACAACAGAAAACTGAATAATGAAAAGACTACTGCGCCAGGAGCAAAGGATTCAGTCATTGTGTTCTCATCTACAAAATGGATGTTCTGTCTTTTATACCTCTGGCCCCTCCCAAAGTCTTGTCAATCGACTCCTTCTTCTCTGTCCAGTGGTGGAGATCACTGTCTCACACCTTGATTGGAGGTCAGGTGCTGCCATAGGAACAAGCCAACCCTCCCAAATGCCCCAACTACTGAGGCCATCCTGTGATAGCAATGCAAGGGGGAGGGGAAGGATAACTATACATCTACAAAACTTCTCCAAACATATATTTAATATTCACCCCTTAATTGTGAGAGCCAACCATAGGATTACTCATCTATAACAAACCCCTCTTTTCTTTATCTATAAGTAATTTTGCTTGAACAATTGAGTAAAAACATTTCTCTCTCTCTTGAATGAGTCATACCAGTATCTGTTGATGTGGGCAAGGACAGTGGGAATAGGAGAAAAAATCTCAGGTTTTCCTTAGACACACTTATTTGGAATGGTCAAAAGGGCATCCCAGAGGTCCAGTGTGGCTTTGACTCCCATCTACGGTGCCTGTGTGGCTGCTACCCATAGTTGGTGCATCTTAGGGGTGAGCACAGAGGCCAACTCGGTCCTGCCCTCCAGTCCCTGTTGAATTAAAAGACAACTGAGGAATTACAGAGGTCTGGAATGGACTTTTGTCCCTACCTTACCATGCCTACAGGGTTGCTACCCACAGCAGGGCTATGGAGCCTTCTTGGTAGCAAACAAAGGGGCCAACCTGGTCTTGCCCTCCTTCTTTTGTCTTATTTTTTTGAAGAAGCTGTCCCATTACCTTTTACAGTCCCTTGTGTACTTCCCCTCAACAGATGCTGGTAATTCTCACCCATGAAAACAGCAAGACAGTTCTCAAGCTGGTTGGTGGAAGTTTGACTCTGCTTTTTGGGCATCTTGGTGTTTTCCTGGTTGTCTCTCAGTCTCTGCTTGAGAGTCAATCTTGTTTCACCCAGCCTGGATGTTATAGTCCACTCTTTGGGTTCTTCTCCTGGGCCTTTGACTCTGTTGCCATGAGTCCATCCCCGCTCTGCAGCTCGCACGGCCGATTCGGTGCTGAGCAGTGCCTGAAAGGGACCTTCCCACTGAGGAGTTAGAGGCTGATCTCTCCATGGCTTAATCATCACCCAATTCCCCAGGATTAATATTATGGATTCTGAAATCCAGGGTGGTAGTTTGAGGAATTGCCCCTTTATGTCTTAGCCCTCCTAAGGTTTGTGCTATAGACATCACTTATTCCTTGGCATTGGCTTCCCCTTCCTCATAGGTGGCAGCCTTCTGGGGTGAGGTCAGGAAGGGAAACCCAAACATCATTTCATAGGGTGACACCCCCAGATCTGACTGGGGTTGGGTTCTAATTCTTAATAAGGCCAAAGGGAGACATTTTATCCATGACATTTGGGTTTCAATCATTAGCTTAACTAGAGCTCTTTTAAGAGTTTGATTCATTCTCTCAACCTGACCAGAACTCTATGGGTGTGTAATTCCAATTTTACTGCCAGGGCCTGAACAACTTTCTGCAATATCTTTGATATGAAATGAGTTCCCTGGTCTGAATCAATCCTGTTTGCCATCCCATATTGGGGTGTCCTGGTTTAGGGCAAATTTGGGAGAGAATCTCCAAAGGAGGGCCCCTCCAGTAAGCAAACCCACACGGCCCCTCCCCACAACCTGTTTGGGAAGAATTCCTTGGAGAGGAGTGGAAAGAACCTGTTTATTTAACAGGCACAGCACCCCCAGCACACAGAATTAACAATACCGGATGACACCGCTCTTTCACCACTCTGAAAAAAGATGGCAAATTCAGAAACTCTCTCTTGGGGGTGGTCACTCAGTCCCTCTGGCGCTGGGGCAGCTGCTGCAGGCCACAAGGTGCAAACGCTCGGTGTTCCCAAGTCCCAGTCCAGAGCAGGTTCAAGATGGTTCAAAAAGGAAAGGAGAAACAGTCCAGGAAGAAATTTGGACAGTTTAGCTAAACTAGCTAATGAGCAGAAGCAAGAGCAAGCAGAAGTGAAGCAGAAGCAAGAGTGAGAGAGCAATGAAAAAAGCGAAGGCAAAAAGCAAAAGCAGCACTATGTACTGCCCTGTTTCTGTGTCCCGCCAGGCTGATAAGAAAACCCAAACAAAACTTTCACTCTTCAGAGCCAGTCTTAAAGGTACAGAACATAATATCCAACATTAACAGGACACATGAGTGGGGATACAAGCATCATAACATCACCCTAGGACATTCCACCCCTTATCCCCATATCATCAACATACTACCACACATCATGCATTTATTCACGCAAAATTTCCATCTGTTCCCCCAAAAATTACAAGCAATACCCATCATGCCCTCATCACATCCCCACACTGGACCACTGAATCCAGACCCTATACTACAGAGCTGCAGGATTTCACCCCTTTCACCTTACTCACTCAAAGCTCCATCTATCACTTGCTCAGACCTTCAAAACTTGCACATTTCCTTCTCCATCTTCCGCTTGCCCAGATCTTCAACACTTACACATTTCCTTCTATCTCATGTCTGTATGGTGTAATGTACAGACAATGGCAGTAACATCCAACAAATAGTGATATTTGCATATCATTCTCACCCCACAATCAGATCTCCCTGAGGTACACATCGTGTTGTTCCATCTCTTTGCATTATCCGCCATGTGCAACCTGCTCCCTGAGCAAAGACAACCCCACAAATGTGTTTGTCTGTACTTGAGGCAGAATTGATCCACACAGTCTTCCCCAACAAACCTCTGACATGTACCACTGGGACTTTATTTCCATCTGTTATATTCAGGGGCTCAGACTGGGCAAGACCTGCTCAGTTGGTGGAACCTCGGGTGTTAACTGACCAGGTGGCCTTTGCTAAATGCTGCTCCCAGTTTTTGAAAGATCCCCCACCCAAAGCTTTCAGCTGGGTTTTTAGTAGTCCATTGTACCTCTCCACTTTGCCTGCAGCTGGTGCATGGTAGGGGATATGGTACACCCACTCAATGCCATGTTCCCTAGCCCAGGTGTTGATAAGGCTGTTCTTGAAATGAGTCCCATTGTCTGACTCAATCCTCTCAGGGGTGCCATGTCTCCACAGGACCTGGTTTTCAAGGCCCAGGATGGTGTTCCAGGCAATAGCATGAGACACAGGGTAGGTTTCCAACCATCCAGTGGTTGCTTCCACCATGGTCAGCACGTGGCGTTTGCCCTGGCGTGTCTGGGGCAGTGGGATGGAGTCAATCTGCCAGGCCTCCCCATACTTGTACTTGGACCCCCGCCCACCATACCATAGGGGCTTCACTCGCTTGGCCTGCTTGATGGCAGCACACGTCTCACAGTCATGGATAACCTGAGAAACACTGTCCATGGTTAAATTCACCCCTCAGTCTCGTGCCCACTTATAGGTGGCATCTCTGCCCTGATGGCCTGAGGCATCATGGGCCCATCGAGCTAGGAATAACTCTCCCTTCTGTTCCCAATCTAGGTCTATCTTTGACACCCCTATCTTTGCTGCCTGGTCTACCTGCTCATTGTTTTGGTGCTCCTCATTGGCTCTACTCTTGGGGACATGGGTGTCTACATGGCGGACTTTCACAGGTAGCCTTCCTACCCTGGTAGCAATGTCTTTCCACTCATCAGCAGCCCAAATTGGTTTTCCTCTACGCTGACAGTTGGACTCATTCCACCTCTCCAGCCATCCCCACAGAGCATTGGCTACCATCCATGAATAAGTGTAGAGGTAGATCTTTGGCCATTTCTCTCTTTCTACAATGTCCAGCGCCAGTTGAACGGCTTTGAGTTCAGCAAGTTGGCTTGATCCACCTTCTCCGTCGGTAGCTTGTGCGACCTGTTGTGTGGGGCTCCATACGGCTGCTTTCCACTTCCGGTTCATCCCTACGATGCGACAGGAACCGTCAGTGAAAAGAGCGTAGCGCGTTTCCTCTGGGGGCAGTTGGTTATATGGAGGAGCCTCTTCAGTCTGTGTCACTGGTTCTTGCTCTTCATCTGTGACACCAAAATTTGCACCTTCAGGCCAATTTGTAATTACCTCCAAAATCCCAGGGCGATTCAGTTTACCTATACAGGCGCTGTCTCTGTCCCTCTGGGAGCCTCTCAGGAACCCTGGGCCAGTCCCGAGTCAGCAGACACCGGGGGCAGCCCCGACACGGCCGACAGCGGGGAGACACTCTCTGTGCCCCGAGGGTACTGAGGGCACCTGGGCTGGTCGCCTGTGCAGCACAAGAGACACCAGAGACATCGGTAGAAGATAAAGGGCTGACTCTTAGCAGGGGTTAATCCAAGGTTTTATTCTAGGAGTCCCAAAGGAGCCCCTACACCTCAGGGGCCTCCTGCCCAGAGCCCCGGGAGATGTGCCAAGGTTACATTTAAAGGGAGGTGGAAACCCAAAGTAGATAACATTTTACTAACCAAGAAGTGACCCTAAGGGATGGGTAGTGGGGAATTGACATTTAGGACAGCGTATGGGGCAGGGCTTGGGGGGCTGACCCCTGGCCTCTGGCTGATCACTCAACATCCTGGAATGAAGCTTCTGGATGGAGGGGATGGGATGCTGAGTGATTGACAGAGAGCCAGGGTGGGGGTTTGGGGATGATCTCAGCAAGGGAAAGGGATTACACAGGTAAAGGGAGGGGGGTACCATCTGGGATGAACCATTTGGGAAAAATACGGGGATTCAAAAACAAAACTATTACAAAACTATTACAAAGTATAAAAACACACTACAACACACCACCCAGATCTGGTGTTTGCTGTGCAAGTGCCCAGATCCGGAAATTTCCCAGGGCTTACACAGCCCAAGTCCAGCAATTTCCTGGCACAGAAAGCCAAAATCTGGCAATTGCCCGATGCCAATACAGGTGCCCACACCTGGTGTTTGCTGCCACTGCCAGTGCCCAGATCTGGATATTTCCCTGTTCTGGCAGAGCCAAGTCCAGCAATTTTCTGGCAAAGAAAGCCACAACCCAGCACCGCCCAGATCTGGTGTGTTGGGGTTGGTTTAAAAGAAGAGGGAGACCTTGGCTTAAGGCCCTGGGAAAACCCTCTTTATTTGGGGTCAGCAGGAGCTCCCGCCCATAATCCTCTTGTTCAGTTATGCAGATTGTTACGAGAAAGTTCTGAGTTCTCTTTGCTGCCATTGGTTACTTTATACTGCAAAAATTGTAATATTCTTAATCCCTCCTTCCTCTTGGATCCTTCCCTCAGATCCCACCTTAACCCTTCCCCATAAATAAATGGATAAATATCCCTGCTAGACCCTGGACCCAGGCTTTTTTCTGCTTTGCTCTCTCTACTGTGCACGCCGTCCTGTTTGTTGTGTTTGCCTTCATTAAAGTTCTGTTTCCAGAGCACCAGATGAAAGCAGTCTCTGTCTGTAAAGTGGCCAGAGCTGGTTCTCAGGGAAACCACTGGCCAATGGTCCGGACGAGGGCCAGAAGGTTTCACTGGTGTTTGCTGGCACCGCCAGTGCCCACATCTGGAAATTTCCCTATTCTGCACAGCCCAAGTGCAGCAGCAATTTACTGGCACAGAAATCCAAAACCCAGCAACTTTCTGCTACTGGCTCTGGCACCACCCACATCTTGTGTTTGCTGTGCCAGTGCCCAGATTGGGAAATTTCCCGGTGCCAGCGGAGCCCAAATCCAGCAGATTTCTGTCGCTGGCAACGACACCACTCAGATCTGGTGTTTGCTGGCAGTGCCAGCGCCCAGATCTGAAAACTTCCTGGTGCTGGCACAGCCCAAGTCCAGTGATTTGCTGGCACAGAAAGCCAAAATTTGGCAATTTCCAGGTTCTGGCTCCAGCACCATCCAGATCTGGTGTTTGCTGGGACCACCAGTGCCCAGATTTGGAAATTTCCCAATGCCTTCACAGCCCAGGTCCAGCAATTTGGTTTTAGCTAGCTTAGGCAGAGAAGTTCCTGGGACTGTGACTTTCCTTTTTCTTGGAATTGTTTAAACCTGCTCTGGACTGAAAACCCAGAAAAACACTGGCAGCTCACACCTGTGGCCCACCGAGCTCTGGGACGCTGCATTCCAGCACCAGAGGGACTTAGAAGAGACCGAGTGAGCCAACTACAACCCACAAAAAGGACTTTCTGAATTTGCCATCTCTTCAGCACTGTCAGAGGTTTCATTTAATATTATTCAGTATTCATGCTTGTGAATAGTTTATTTGTTAAATAAACTGGGGTTTTTTCACTTTTTTCGAGGGAAGTCTTTTCCTGAACTAGTAGGGGGAGGGGCTGCTTGAACTTGCTTTCTAGACGGATCCCTTTTGGAGGTTTCCTCCCAAAATTTGCCCTAAGCCAGCACAGTCATCATGAAAATTTCACCAGTGGCATAATTTCCTGCTGGCAAATCTTGTGACAGAAGCTTGACCTTGTTCTCCATGAGACATTCTTGGGAAGAGCAGACAGGAGAAGATTCCTGGAAAACTGAAACAGCTTTCCAGAAGGGAAATGAAAATGAAAGAAACAATCCAAGATCTTTTCCCCTATTTATTTCTATGCTCCCCTTTTCCATGTTGCACTACTTCTCCATCCCAGGAATTCCAGATGCACCGCACCTCTCTAAGATCGGTGACTCAGTGATTTTTAGACACTCGAAAATACCATGAGCCACACAGAGTTTTCCTTCCCCTGGTTTTACTGGAAGGCAAGACTGGAGATGTAAGTGCAGTGCTGGGCTCAGGTAGGAATCCTACAGCAAGGGAAGGTGGCCCGACAGTGTTTGACCCTCAGCCAGGCCAATGCAGAGCAGCAAGCGAGGGGATTGCTGTGCCAGTGTGCAGGAGTCAGGGCTCTGCATCTGGGCTCACCGCTGCAAAGTTCCCGTGTTTGGACAGACTCAGGGGCTGTGCCCGGGGCGCGCGGGGCTCGAACGTGGGGCTCGTGGGGCGAGCGGGGAACGGACACGGGGACGAACGGCCCCGGTGCTTCAGTTGCAGCGGCGGCAGCGGCGGCAGCAGCAGCGGCGGCAGCAGCAGCGACAGCAGCAGCAGCGACAGCAGCAGAACAGATATTTTAGATCACTTTTTCTTTCTTTCTCTTTCTCTTTTTCCTTCTCTTTCTGTTTTTCCTTCTGTTTTTCTTTCTCTCCCGTTCCCGCTGTCGGGCACCCTTCTCTCGGGGTCCCTTGCCCGGCGTCCCTCTCCTCTCCCCGCCTCCCTCTCCCCTGCCGGGCCGGGCCATGCCCCCGGCCCGCCCCCGGCCCCGGCCGGGGCTGCCCCGTGCCCGGCCCCGGCCGTCCCGCCGCGCTCTCGCCTCCGCCCGGCTCTGGCCGTACTGGCGGTGGCGCTGCTGGGCGGGCGTCAGTGCCTGGTGCGGGGGCGGCATCGCCGCCCTTCGGCTCCGCCTGGCCCGAGCCCGGCCCCGCCCCCGAGGCAGGGTCCAGTCCCGGCCCCGGCCCCGGCTCCTCCCGGGGCCCGCGGAGGACACAGGCGGCGCGGCCGCTCCCGCCGCCTCCGCTGGGGCTTCCCCGGCCCGAGCTCCGCCGCTCGGCAGCGCGGCCGCCGGCCCCGAGCCTCCCGTGCCGCGTTCCGAGGAGCGAACGCCTGGGCATGGCCGGCCCGGGGCGGCTGAGGGGCGCTCGGGGGCCGTTGCTGGCCCCGGGCCGAGCGCTGACAGCCGCGTCCCGCCCGCAGGGAAGGCGCAGGAGGCCCTGCAGGAGCGGTACCGCCTGGGTTCGCTGCTGGGGCGCGGAGGATTCGGCAGCGTCTTCGCGGCCACGCGGCTCTCGGACGGCGCCCCGGTGAGCGGCGGGGCCGGCGGCGGGCGCAGGAGGAGGGGGCGGAGGAGGAGGAGGAGGAGGAGGAGGATGGGGCTGGGCAGGGCGGGCGGCGAGCTGAGCCCGCTGCTGTCCTTGGCTTGCAGGTGGCCATCAAGAGGGTGCCACGGAACCGCGTCCGGCACTGGGGCGAGCTGGTGAGTGAGCGAGGCCAGCGGCAGCAGCCGGGGCTGCCGGGCGGGGATGAGCCGAGGCCCGGCACGGTGGAAGCCGCCAGGACGCCTCGAGGGAGAGCGGGCGTGGGTCCAGCGCAGGGCGCAGAGCATCCCGGGCTGGCTGAGGGCTCCCCGAGCCCCGGCACGGCATCAGCCCCACTGAGGGCATCGTGCTCCTCCTGCAGCCCGACGGCAGCAGGGCCCCTCTGGAGATCGTGCTGCAGGCCAAGGTGTCCACTGGCTTCCCTGGTGTGGTGCAGCTGCTGGAGTGGCTTGAGCTCCCCGAGCACATCGTGATGGTGCTGGAGCGGCCAGAGCGGTGTCAGGACCTGCAGCGTTTCATTGGGGCACGGCGGTTCCTGCCCGAGGAGGTGGCGCGGGAGCTGTTCCGCCAGGTGCTGGAGGCCGTGCGGCACTGCACCAGCTGCGGGGTCCTGCACCGCGACATCAAGCCAGAGAACATCCTGCTTGACCTGCACACCGGGAAGGCCAAACTGATCGACTTTGGCTGTGGCACCTACCTGCAAGAGACAGCCTACACCCACTTTGCAGGTGAGCCCACGTAAGGGTGTACTCCTGGTCCCGGCATCTCATGGCCCAACATCTCCCAGCCCAAGCTGGCTGTGGCAGAGGGGATTCTCCCTTTTGCTGCCAGTCAGGGGACTGAGTCTTCAGCTGAGTTGCTTTAGAGCGGGGCTGGGTGGGGAGCCATCTTCCAGCCCTGCTGGCAGCCTTTGCCAGCCACTCTGCCCAGGACTGGGGCTGGGCTGGGGCAGCCAGCCCGACCAAAGCCCCAGTGGGTGGGGGTAGCAGAGATGGGGGCAGAACCTGTGCCCCAGCCAGTTTGGTGTGCAGGCGAGAGGAAGGGCTTGGACTGATCCACTCGCCCTGTTTGCCTTGGCTTCCTAATATTTTTGGGGCAATGCAGGCAGGGAGGATAAGGGCATGTTTTTTCCCCAGCATGGAGAGGGTTTTTCCTTTACAGGTCAGGGTCAGGCTTAGCCAGGGCTTCCTCTGCCCTCTTCTGACACCAGTGGCTTCTTTTGCAAGCCTAAGTTTGTGCACAAGTCCCAGGTGCTGGCGAGAGGGCAGTGGTGACCCTGTGTGCCACTGATGCAGCCCCCGCAGGCCCAGGGATGCTGGGGCCAGGCTGTGGGAGCAGCAGCATCCCCCTGCTGAACTCCATCTGTATTCCACAGGAACACTGTCCTACAGCCCCCCGGAATGGAACGACTTTGGCTGGTACCATGGCGAGGCAGCAACGATCTGGTCCCTGGGCATCCTGCTGCACCAGATGGTCTGCGGGGAGCACCCGTTCAGGAGGGGCCGGAACCTCAGCTGGGGCCAGCTCCCGCTGCCACAAGGGCTCTCTCAAGGTGGATCCTCTTCTCTGGGCATGGGGGGAATCCCAGTGCTGGGAGCCAGCAGCGGGCTCGTGAGCATCCCGCTCTGGCAGCTGCTGAGGAGGTGGCACATGTCCTGCTCTCCTCCAAAACAGGGAATTGATGGGAAAGTTTAGGCCCAACCCTGAGCTCATCCAGAATGGCCTGGCCATGGGAATAGTGGGGCAAAGCAGACAGGAGCCTTCTCTGGCTGACCGGCAGTTTCTGCTTTCTCTCCCCAGAGTGCAAAGATCTGATCAGGTGGTGTTTATCCGTGAACTCCTTGGAAAGACCCACATTAGAAGACGTGTTCTGTGATCCTTGGGTGCAGGATATTCCTCTGCCATAGAAGAAGGGAGAGAGCCACAGGCACACTTTGATCCAGGGCCCTGGTAAGTTGCAGCTCCACACATGCCGTGGCAATGAGAAGCAAAGGAACCCAGACCTTTTTGTGCTGCCTGTGTCACTGCACCGGGGCCATGGGATGGGCACACGCAGCCCTTGTGCTGGAGCTGAGCTGCTCTGCCCAGCACTGGTGGCCGCCATCCAAGCTGGTTTTGCTTGTGCTGGTTCCCTGACAGCTGGGGCCCTGGGCAGAGCCCTGAGAGCCTGGTCTCCCCCCAGGGAAGGAGCAGGAGCCCCTGGAGAAGCTGTACCGGGTGGGGATGCTGCTGCTGCTGCTGCTGCTGCTGCTGCTGCTGCTGCTGCTGCTGCTGCTGCTGCTGCTGGAGACAGCCAGGATGACATCAAGGATGAGAAGCTCTTCCTCAGCCTGGCCACTGGAGGCTGAAGGTGATGGACTTTGATTCTGGCACCTTCTTCAAAGGCAAACTCCGCAGGGAATTTGCAGATGAGTCCCCAGCCGGGGAAATTCTACCAGATTTGGGCATGGCCCAGCCTGGCTGGGAAGCAAAGGTTCCCCCTTTGCTGGGGCAGATGCAACTCATCCTTCAGTCGCTGCCCAGCTGCTTTTTGGCAGGGCTGGGGGCATGGGCTGGGCTGGGTATGAAATGGGAGTGGGCTCCTGGCCCTGCCAACAGCCCCCAGCACCCACCGTGCCCCGGGCTGGGGCTGGGGCTGGGGCTGGGGCAGCCAGCCCGACACAAACAAAGCCCCGTGGTGGGAGCAGAGGTGGGACTCCAGAACCTGTGCAGGGGCTGCTTTGCTGTGCAGGCAAGGAAGGGCTGGGCTACTGCACAGCCCTTGTTTGCTTTGGGATCACCGTGTTTTTTTGGGAGCAGTGCAGGGGGGAAGAGAGAAAGTGTGGGCTTCCCTCAGCCATGGCTAGGTTTTTCCCTACCATGGAGGAGTTGGGCCTTCCTCAAGGCCCTGACAGAGATAAGAGTTTTTCCCGTTTTTCGTGTTTTCCCTTTTTGCATCTAATCTCTTTTCAAGAATGTGTTGTTTGTTTTTCCAGAGGAAGTGTTCTAGGTGGTCCAGTGTGGATGGGGAAGTGCTTGGGAGCAGCTGTGGTGTGGATGGGCGGTGGCCTTGGAGAAGGCTGAGGCCATGGTTTGGGAGCAGCTTTTCTTGCAGCCGTGGGTGGCGTGAGGTGGGTCCCTGTGTGCTCAGCAGGGTGGGATCAGAGCTTTTGGGAGATGGCAGCGAGCACAGGAGCATCCTGCTCTGGGCAGCTGCTGAGGGCTGGATGTGCCGTGGCTGGCTGCAGGCTGGGCACATGTCCTGCCCTCCTGCTCTGCTGCCAAAGGCAGCAGGGATGGGCAGCTCTGGGCACAGCTCTGGGCACAGCCAGCACGGCCTGGGCACCGCAGGCCTTGGCACAAGGGCACAGGAGCCCTCAGCTGACGAGCGGTTTCTGCTTTCTCTCCTTGCAGCCGGGCTCTGCGGCTGCTGAGGCTGCTCTGGGCTCTGCCAGGGCTCTGCTGGGCTCAGCCCTGGGCCCAGCTGGGCTGGCTCTGCCCTCACATTGCTCTGACAGCTCTGCATCAGATGAGCCCCTTGCGAGCACAGCGCCTGAGCTTTCTGCTTTGGCAGCTGAGTGAGGCTCTGCTGCAGGCCCAGAGATTGCAGCTGGGGACACACATCCAATTGGCAAGGACCCAAACTCTCCACAGTCCCAGCTGAACGCCTGCATCTGCACAGGGTGTTTTGTCTGTCCCATTCTTCCTTCTTGATTGGCTGGAATTGTGCAGTTGCACTTTCTTCCTCCTCTAGCAGTGCCACGAGTGGGCCAAAGCTGGCAAGTGGGCCGTGCTCCTGAGGCAGTGCAGTCTGGAGCTGGTGGATGGAGAATTGCCCTTCTGCACTGCCAAACCAGAGCAAAAAGCTGTCAGTGGGACTTGGTGCCTTTAAGAAACCCCTGAAAGTTTCAAAGGGAATGTGCAGCTCATTCACAGGGTGAGAAGGAAGGGCATCTTCTAAAGGATTTGGGGTTTGACAGAGTTTCCATTCCCAGTCCTGCTTGGAGCTGGAAGGGCACAAAGCAATTTCCTCTTGCTTCAACCACAATTTCAAATACCAACGATGGAAACAAAGTCCAAAATCTTTTAAAAGGCTGCTGAGGTCAGTAAGATGGATCCATGCCATCAGAACATTTACAATGTAAATAACTGAGTTCTCTTTTTAAAAAGATCATTTAGCTCTTAATGCAAAGAATGTAACTTTGCATTTTTGTTTTGTTTTTTTCACTAACATTATGTTATGTTTTTTCACTAACACTTGGATTTTATTCTTATCTTTTAACAATTTACCTATTTTTTTTCCCTTTTTCGTTTTTTTTCCTTTAAATAGAAAACCTGTCCTATCAAAGGAGTGTCCTTTGCTCCTGGTTCCCGTGTGGAGCAGCTCCCTTCCTGCTGGCTGAGCTGCTCAGGCAGAGCTCGGCAGCTCCTGGCCCTGCAGGGCTGAGGCTTTTCCCCGTTGCTGGGCACAGACTGATGGAGCAGCACTGCTGAACACGGGCACACAGAGGGACCAGGAGCAGCTGCCTTTGCCCACCTGAGGCTCCAAGGCCCAAACTCTGAGCAGCCAGGGCTGGAAGAGACTGGCAGGATCTGATCCCTGACTCTGGGCCAGGGCTGCACAAATGACCCCACAGCAGCAGCAGCAGCAGCAGCAGATGGAGCTGACTTTCAGCACAGCCCCTGCCCCTGTTCCCTCCCGTGTGCAGCGGTGTCACAGCAGCCTGAGGCACCTGGGAGCCCCCAGTGCCAGCAGGGACTTGAGATGGCAGCCCTGGGCTCCTGGAGGCTGTGCAAGGAACGGAGATGGGCACTCCCTGTCCATGGGGAGCTTGCAGATGGAAAAGGCTGCTGTGCCCAGGCAGCTCCAAGGGCACAGAAAGGAGGCTCTGGAGCACTGGGTCTGTGCCAGTGCCACAGTCCTGGGCAGCAGCCAGCCAGCCCTGGGGGAACAGAGGGCACAGCACGAGGGACAGAAGCAGGCAAGGGCAGAGACTGGAGAGAGCCAGAGGCAGGAGCAGGAACAGCTGCTCCATTGCACTCTTGGAGAAAGCTCTTGGCTGGTTCCAAGCGCTGAAAGGCGTGAAGGGCAGAGAGGAGGCCACAGCAAACAATGCTCCTGTTTGCACAGCCTCCCCTCTGCGTGTCCCAGAAGGAATTGCATGGACTGTGCTCTTCTCTCCGAGTCGTCTCGTTCAGCATGAGCAGCTCAGCACCAGGAGCTGAAGGAGCTGAAGCCTCAGGCCACAGGAGCTGGGCAAGAGGAGACTTTCTGAGCAAATGAATGCTGCTAACATGGACCCAGCTGAATGCAGTGGATAGAATCATGGAATCACAGAATCCTTTCTGTTGGAAAAGCCCTCTGAGCTCACCCAGTGCAGCCGCTCAGCCAGCAGTGCCAAGCCCAGCACTAAACCACGTCCCTGAAGTGCCAAGGCCTGGACAGCAGCCCTGAGTGAGGCCTGAACAGCAGGCCCTGAGCCAAAGGTGGCCTCTGGATGAACCTTCCAAGCAAAGGTTATCTTTGTATCTGCTCCCTGATGAAATGTGCATGGTCATTAGCACTGTGATAGATGTAGCCACTCATTAGTGAAACGTGTATTGACCTTTGTGTATTTAGAAGCCAGACCAGGCCATGAAATCTGACATCTGGCCTTGTTTGGGGCTGAATGGTCAAAGTCACCTCCCTTGGTTCCTCCTGGGGCCCTGGCCAGGTTTTGGGAGGAACCCAAGAGGAGGCTGAAACCAGATGTTGCCACACTAGCAGTGCTGTCAGTTTGTCCATTCAGCACTGTCAGAGCTGGGCCCTCTCCCAGCAGGGTTGGAGCCTCACTTGGGGCTGGAGGCACCTGCAGGAATTGCCAGTGCCCAGGAGTGGCTCTGCAGCCCTTGGCTGTGACAGCTTCCCCAGCTGCTGTGTGGGTCTGGGGGATGGTAAAGGCTGAGGGTAACTGGGGCTGGATCTTTCTCAATCACTGCAGGCAATCTTTGGTGGGGATGGTTGGGTGCATTGCTGAGCTGCTCCTGTTGTGATTCTTTGCTGCTTTGAGCTGCAGGAAATGACACTGATTCCTTCAGTTGGAGTCTGTGTCTTTGGTGCTGACCCTGCCCACTGGCAAAACAAAACTGGCCCAGTCTGGCCAGATCCCAACAAAATGTCACTTGTTCAATGTAAATGTGAGGAATCAGTGCCATCAGAAATTCCCAGATGGGAAGCCCTTCCCTGGAGTTCCCTGGCTCTGGAGTGGGCTGAGGTGGGAGCCCCATGGGAGCAGTGGGGCAGTCGGGTAAAAGAGGCTGCACCCCTGGATGGCTTCAAATGCATCCAAAAATTGCACATGGAAAAGGAAAAGAACGTGTGGGTTTGGGCAGACAAAGATGAATTTGTTAAGAGTACATTGGAAACAGGAGCAACAGAAGGAAAACCTGTTGTTGGAATGCTCCCACATAGAGCAAGAGAAGAAGGTTTTAATCTTGAGCTCAGATGCATTTGTGCAAGTGAAATATCAATATAAATAATAACTATATATGTGTTTATAGTACAATAAGACCTTCATATATATTTTTATATATTTTTATATGTATGTCTAAGTCTGTCTATCTATATCAATATGTTTATCTACATATAAAATTATAATAATGTGAAGTAGTGCTGACAATACTAATTTGGTAGCTTTGGCTGCTCAGGGATGTAACCCTAAGTACCCTACAGAACAGGATTGGCCAGGACCCTAATGTCAGTGGTCAACTTTGTGAGATTGTATACAATGAAAAAGGAGGAAGGGAGGAAATTGGCTGTTTTTACAGGGTTTGCTGATACTGTGATGCAGAGTGCTTTGTCTGTTCCTGTGAAAAATTCAGTGATGAAGCCTGCAGGGTTTTTCATGTACCAGACAATCCACAAGCTGCAGGATTGGTTGCACGGGCAAAGGGGTTGTTAAAAGAGCAGCTGAAAAAATGAGGAGATGGGAACCTTTGCCCATGGAGAACCCATCTCCCAGATGTGCTCCATGCCCTTAACAATGGCCCATGGGGAAATGGAAACCCCCTGGCTGTGCACAGCTGCCCCCAATTTGCAAATCCAACCATGGGCAGTGAGACTTGGGCTGCCTGGGAAATTGTTCTGGCTGTGATGGCCCCTGGCAGGGCCAGCCCAGAGGCTGCAGGGCTGGGCCTTCATGCACTGGAATTAGTTTGGATAAATTCAAAGCAAATGAGAGCTATCAATACTGAAACAGGAATTCAGATTCCTCCAGGACACTTTGCTTTGGTAACTGCTCCCTTGGAGCTTGGCCTTGCAAAGTGGTCATGTCATGAGAGGAGGAATTATTGTTGCAGATATCCAGGAGAAATTAAAGGAATTGTGTTAAACAATAGTGACCAGGATTGGATTAGTCAACCCCATGACAGGGTAGCACAATTATCAATATTGCAATTTTAAGAAGGATTGTGAAAAAAGGAGATCCACCTGCAATCACCACCGTTTGTGGAGATAAAGGGTTTGGATGCAGCAGCCCTAATAATGGAGCCAGAGTGTGGGTCCGGAGGCCAAATGGCCCTCCCGAGGCAGCTGAAGGAGCAGCTCCTGGGAAAGACAACTCTGAGTCCTGGAACCTGGGCAGGAACAATGGCAATGTGTCCCTGCAGCCAAGTGTTCTGTGTGAGAACAAGTAGATCTGACAGGATACTGTTTTACACATGCTGCCAGACCAAATCTCCCTGTTTGCCCCAAGGGCCCCTTTGGGAAATGCTCTGATCCACGGGGCTCCATGGGAAGGCTGCTGTGACACTGAGGGACTTGCACAGGAATTGCATCCAGGAGCCCGGGTGCCCCTCAGGGACTGGGACCCGGCCCCTTCCAGCCCGAGGGGAAAGGGCCCCCCCAGGCCTTGTTAGCCACAGACAGCATGGTAAAGCTGAACAGCAAAGGGCCTGGGGCATTATTCCGGAATTAACATGGTGCCAGCTCCATGGACAGCAGAATTCTTGTTCTTATCTCAAATGAGAGTGAGGAAAATGGATGATTAACCTGTCACTGAAGTACTGCTGATGTCCCTAAGTTGTATCTTGATAGTCAGCCAGAATCTTTGTCTGCCACAAACGCCTCTAGTGTTTCACCAAGGGGTTAGTCATCAAAATGTAATGATGAGTTCTGATGGCTTGCTGAGCTTCTTTTGTAATTCTTTCCTAATGATGATGTGCTTTGCTGAGCTTTTCCTTTTGTAATTCTTTGCAGCTGTGCATGATATAAATGCCACAATTCCTTCAGTTGGTGTCTGTGTCTTTGGTAGTGACCCTGCCCACTGGAGAAACAGGGCCCCCTCTTGCCCAAGTGTTACCTGGGAAGGCAAAAACCCTCCCTCCAAAATTCCCCCCTTCCTCCTTGTTCCCCCCCTTCATACCCTGAGCATGATGTGCTCTGGTCTGGGCTGTGCCCGGGGTCAGTTGGGGTCACCTGTCCTGGCTGTGTCCCCTGCCCAGCTCCCCCGCAGCCCCAGCCCCTCCCCAGCGTGGCTGGACGAGGGGCAGGACAGGCCTTGGCTGTGCTGCAGCTCAGCAAGAACAAAACCATCTCTGCGTGCTCAGCCCTGTGCTCAGCACCCGGCCCAGCAGTGTCTCAGTGCCAGGGGCTGTGCCCTCAGTGCCTGCCAGGGCTTTCCATGGCAACTGCCAGGCCAGGTGACCCAGGTGTCCCCCCAGTGCCAGTTGCCATGGAAACAGTGCCCAGCGCTGCCCCTTTCTGTCTGGCTGACCTGGCCTTTGGCCCTGGCAGTGCCCTTGGCTGCTGGTTCCTGGTGCCCGAGCGGCCAGCGCGGCACAGGGCAGGTGGCCATGGCACAGCCCCCAGCAAGGGATCCCCTCTGGCTCTGGGCACTGACACCAGCCCTGAGCAAGGGGCCCAGGGCAGCTTTCCATGGCCACCAACCACCACAACGGCTCCGGGCACTGGTTGCCATGGCACCAGTCTAAGGAACGGGTCCCTGTGGCCGTTGCCATGGCACCTGGTGGCACCAACGAGTGTCACTGCAATTGTACCTGGAACAGCCCTGGCACCGCTTTGTCCTCAGGGTTGCCATGGCAGCCGAGGGCAGCAACAGCTCTGCAGGCAAGGGGCCATGGAACCTGGCTGCAGAAATGGCTCCTTGGGCTGGTTTCCAAGGAAACCTGAACTGATGGGGGTTGCCATGGCAGCCAAAGCCAGCAGTGGGGTCCCTGCAGTGTCCATGGCAACAGTCCCTTGCAATGGCCCAGTGTAGGTTGGGATGATGATCCACCCTCACAGCTGGCCCAGGCAGGTCTGGAGTGCTCTTGGTGGCAGCTTGGGCTTGGCACACACTTGAGGAGGATTTCTGTTTGCAATGGGGAAACTCAGGAGGTTTAGATTGCTTCAAAAAATTAAAAACTCAAAATCCCTCTTCAGCTGAGTGAAGCCAGTTCACCAAGCAAAGCAGGTCCTAGGTGAGTGAGGTGAGACAGGATGGGGTTGGGGAATGTGGAGCAAGGTCATCCACACTGATCAGACCTCAAGGCACAGCTTCTCTGACCAAGCCAGACTTCCTCAAGAGTGTCCCTGGGTCAGTATCAGTCACTGAATGCTGCAATCCCCTCTTGTATACTAAGAAAAGTAATAAAGGACACTATAAAATATGATACACATTTCCTAGAAGCTCTTTGAAATATTTTTCCATACCTGCAGCATGAAAGCTTCCTAAAGAACTGCCCCAGATCAGAGGGAAATCAAGGCAGAGCCATGGTTTGTCAGGACTTGCTGCAGCCTGATGAGCCCTGTGGTGCATTTGAAGCTGAGCCCTGGAACCTCAGGGCCTGAGAGGAGATTGCACAAACCTTTCCAGGAGTGAAAATCAGAGGAAAAACCCTAAAGTGTCTCAAAGCATGAATGGGTCCCACTGAGGTCAACGCAAGCTCCTCATGGACTCCTTGGAGGAGAGAATTGGAGGCCAGGATGGCAACAAAAACCTCACAAAGACTCAGAGTGAAAAGGAACATCCAGAGTGAGATGAAGGACTACATTTTGTTCATCACGAAAAAGAGACCAGTGTGTTACAAGAGTTGTCTGCTGACTATTTCTGTACTACTTCATGAGATATAAGCTACAAGGATACCAGGGAAGGGGTTGCAGGAGCCCACACATAGTCCCACCCAGCAAATGGTACAAACAGATAACTAACAGATATAACGTCCAGGGAAAGGCTGGGGAAAGGGCAGGGGCAGATTAAGATCCAACAGGGAAACCTTTCCCGCTGACAAATGGTACAAGCAGATAACTCACAGAGATAACGACCAGGGAAAAGCTGGGGAAGGGGCAGGGGCAGATAAACAGTCTGCAAGGCAGGATATTTGCTTGCTGAAACTTGATAGGGCGCATATTGCGTTAATCATAAGATTTTGGTAATTTTCCACGGAGAAGTCACCAAATAAAGACATAGGGTGAAGAAGACGCAGCTGAGGAAGACTCCGCAGCCTTTTATCACCGACCACCAGGAGACAGAAGGATGACCCTCTAGCAACAACCAGCGCAGGAGCAGAGAACTCCGAGATAACATGGACTCCTGAAGGATGGAGAGGATAAAAGGACTGAATCAGAAACTAGTTGGGGCGGCAGTAGGTGGAGCTGAGACTCCCCTGTTGCCCAGCGCTGAGCCTTTGCTTACGTAGTATAACTGCTTCAATAATTAATAAATTCTTTGATTGGAAATTGCTCGTTTTGAGTCAATTTTATAACAATTTGGTGCCGTGACTCGGATGAGAGTTTGGATCGGGTAGGATCTACCCAGAGTGGGGGGGCGCCTCATCCAGTGCTTTCCGGGTGGCCCCTCTGGGAAGACCTCCGCCACTCTCACCGACGACCCTAAAATATATACTAGTAAGCAAACGGGACAAATTATACCGGTGAACCCCTTAATAATCTGTGCACGGAGTCCGGACGAAGACGCAGGACGCGTAAGTATAAAAGGGAATCCGTTCGGGCGGGGTTGGGATCCCGGAGTGTGGCGGTGGACAAGTGTGAATGAGAGGAGGGCCGGCAGCCGGACTCTCCAAGTGAGTGCGGACCCTGGAGTAGTGCGGTTCCCGTAGACCCGCGAGGGCTCGGGCCACGAAAAAGGGGAAGTGAAAGGAATTTGAGAGTGAAAGAAGGCACTCCGGACGAATGGGGCAGGGGAAAAGCAAGACCCCAACCCAAGTCAAACTCCCCCCCATTCCAAGGGACAGTCCCCTAGGATTTATGCTTAGTAATTGGAAGCATTACCCGGGGACCGAGACTAAGGATAGGGCCAGAATGATACATTATTGCATGGAAGTATGGGGTGGGAAAGAGATTTCCAAAAAAGTTTTTTGGCCCGTGTTTGGATCATCTGAAGACTGTGTTCGACAGGACTTGAACCTATGGGTAAATTCTAAAGAGCCCTTCTCGCAAGAGGAGAGTGATTATGCCAAAATATGGGTAGCAAGACCTGAAGTGTATGTTTTCCAATTAAGAGAAGGGAAAGGGGATCCGGACAAAAAGGGGAAGAGGGACAATCATTTGGGCGACTTAATTATAGCACCGCCCCCATATGTCCCACCGCTAGCACCCAATGCCCCACCACCTCCACAACCACCTGCACTGAACAATGATGAAGAGGGTAACCAAGGGGAGGTTAACCAAACCGGTTACCAAGGCCTGATTACAAGGAGCCGCAGTAGGGTTGAGACGGGGCTATTCCCTCTACGGGAGATGCCCATGCGTGGACCACAGGCGGGTATAGGATTTATTACTGTCCCCTTGAGTTCGGCAGATGTACGAGACTTTAAGAAGGACATGGGACATTTATTAGAGGACCCTTTTGGGGTAGCCGAGAGGGTCGACCAGTTCTTAGGACCAAACATCTATACCTGGGAAGAAATGCAGTCCATTTTGGGCATTCTGTTCTCTACTGAAGAACGGAATATGATAAGAAGGGAAGGAATGCGTATTTGGGACACGCAGCATGTCCAAGGCCCGGCTGCGGACACTAAATGGCCCCTACAGAACCCCCATTGGGACCACCAAAATGCGGCACACAGAACACATATGCAGGATTTAAGGACCATAATTATTCAGGGGATTAGGGACTCAGTCCCAAGGGGGCAAAATATAGATCGGGCATTCAATGATAGGCAAAACAAGGACGAGTCACCTACGGAATGGCTCGAGAGATTACGGAGGAACTTACGATTGTACTCCGGAATGGACCCCGATAGCCAAACTTTACAGTCAATGCTGAAAGTTCATTTCGTTTTAAAATCGTGGGACGACATAAAGAAGAAAATCCAGAAGTTAGAGGACTGGCAGGACAGGGGGCTGGATGAACTGCTTAGGGAGGCACAGAAAGTATATGTCCGTAGGGACGACGAAAGAGACCGCAGACAAGTAAGGTTGATGGTCGCAGCAACAGGTGGGGGGAGGTACCAAAGAGAAGGGTGAAAGGGAGGTTCGAATGAACAAAAAGAGAAAAGTATAGGGGAGTCAGAAGGGGTGAAGGTGTGTTTTTATTGCGGAAAAAAAGGGCATTTTAAGCGAGAATGTAGAGTCCGAATCAGAGACGAGAAGCAGTTCCAAATGGACTAGGGGGGTCAGGGGCTCTATTTGGTGGGGACCCGGAAAAATCATAAAGAGCCCTTGATAAAACTTAAAGTGGGTCCCCACAACCAAGAAATGGAATTCTTGGTAGATACGGGGGCAGAAAGATCCATGGTACAGAACCTACCAAAAGGATGTACCATCTCTAAAGAAACTGCCACTGTCATAGGGGCGAAAGGGGAACCTTTTGAAGTACAAATCATAAAAAATGTGACTATAGAATCAGGATCCAAAATAAAGATGGGAAATCTATTATTGGTACCCGAGTCAGATTATAATCTGCTCGGGCGAGACATGATTATAGAATTAGGGATTAGTATAGGTGTAGATAATAAGGAATTAAAAATTAAATTATGCCCTTTAAGGGTAGAAGATGAAAAGCAAATTAACCCCGAAGTCTGGTACACGCCTGAGAGCGTGGGACAGCTAAAAATCACTCCATTTTCGGTAACTATCAAAAATCCGGATGTCCCCGTCCGAATTAAGCAATACCCATTATCCCCAGAAGGGAGACGAGGATTAAAACCAGAAATAGAAAGGTTGTTGAATAATGGATTGTTAGAACCCTGTATGTCTCCGTTCAATACTCCCATCCTATCAGTTAAAAAGCCAAACGGCACCTATCGATTGGTGCATGATTTAAGGGAAATAAACAAGCGAACTGTAGCCTGGTTCCCGGTGGTGGCAAATCCTTATACCCTCTTGACTAAACTGGGGCCTGAGAATTTATGGTACAGTGTTATAGATCTCAAAGATGCCTTTTGGGCATGCCCTTTGGCTAAAGAAAGCTGGGATTATTTTGCATTTGAATGGGAAGACCCCGATACGGGAAGGAGACAACAATTAAGATGGACGGTACTCCCTCAAGGATTCACTGAGTCCCCTAATCTTTTCGGGCAGGCTTTAGAGCAAATTTTACAGGATTACCAAGCAGGGCCAGGGGTTACATTAATCCAATACGTAGATGATCTACTCCTGGCGGGGCAGCAGGAAGAGAATGTACGGAAAGAAAGTATTAAGTTATTGAACTTTTTAGGATTAAAGGGATTGAAAGTCTCCAAGGCAAAACTACAATTTGTCGAAGAAGAAGTAAAATACCTAGGCCATTATCTAAAGAAAGGAGAGAAGAGAATAGACCCCGAACGAATACAGGCGATTTTAGCATTACCAATTCCAAGAAATAAGAGACAAATCAGGCAAATACTTGGACTAACTGGTTATTGTCGTCAATGGATTGAAAATTACAGTAGTAAGGCGACTTTCTTGTATCAGAAACTTACTCAAGAGGGACTCCTAAAATGGGATCAGGAGGACACCGAAAGGCTGCAAGAGCTTAAAGAAAGCCTAATCCATGCCCCGGTATTAAGTTTACCTAATACTAATAGACCCTTCTTTTTGTTCATAAACGTAGACAAGGGGGTCGCATATGGGGTCCTTACTCAAGAATGGGCAGAGAAAAGGAAACCGGTGGCTTATCTATCAAAGATCTTGGACCCAGTAAGCAAAGGATGGCCTACGTGCTTACAAGCAATTGTAGGATGTGCTCTTTTGGTAGAAGAAGCCCGGAAAATTACATTTAATAGCAGCCTGAAAGTGCTGTCCCCCCATAACATACGGGGAGTCTTACAGCAAAAGGCTGAAAAATGGATCTCAGACGCAAGGCTTCTAAAATATGAAGGAATATTAATTGAGGCTCCAAATTTAACTCTAGAAACTACTAATATCCAAAATCCAGCTTCCTTCTTATATGGAGGACCAGAAGAAGCACTAACACATGATTGTATAGTGACTATAGAAGAACAAAAAAAATCAGACCAGATTTGGAAGAAGAGGAATTGGAAAAAGGAGAAAGACTGTTTGTGGATGGATCCTCCAGAGTAGTTGAGGGAAGGAGAAAATCAGGATATGCTATCATAAGGGGACCCAACCTGGAAGTGATAGAATCGGGACCCCTTAGTGGATCCTGGTCCGCCCAAGCATGTGAACTATATGCTGTACTACGAGCCCTGGAATGGTTAACAGGAAAAGATGGGACTATTTTTACGGACTCGAAATATAGCTATGGGGTAGTCCATACATTTGGCAAAATATGGGAGGAAAGAGGACTAATAAATTCACAAGGGAAAGATTTAGTTCACCGTAAATTAATATTAGATGTGCTCAGTGCCCTACGAAAACCCCGAAAAATAGCTATAGTTCACCTGAAAGGTCACCAAAAAGGACTGGATTTGAGAAGTAGGGGAAATAATACAGCTGACCAGGAGGCTAAACGGGCTGCCCTGAGACTCCTCACTTTGCAGGAAAACATAAAACACTCCCAAATGCCAGAACCTGACCCCGACATCAAGTTTAATAAAGAGGAAGAGAATAAAATACAAAAACTAGGAGCTAAAAGGGATGCACAAGGAGCATGGAAATTAGCAGATGGCAGAGAAATAATACCCAGAGCATTGGCACATAGATTACTGACTAAAATACATCAAAAAACACATTGGGGATCACAGGGACTGGTAGATTATTTTGCTGCAAAGTATGTGAGTGTGGGAATCTGGGACATTGCCAAACAAGTAACCAGAGGATGCCTAATTTGCTTACAAGTAAATAGAAAAAATTTGAGAAAATTACCGGAGGGAGGCCGACCGCTAGCAAAAAGGCCTTTCTCCCACATTCAGATAGATTTCACCGAGCTCCCCAAAGTAGGGAGAACCAAATATTTATTGGTCTTGGTGGACCACCTAACACATTTTGTGGAGGCCTTCCCAACCGTAAGAGAAACAGCCAAAGTAGTTACGAAAATATTGATGGAAGAGATAATCCCGAGATATGGGGTCCCAGAAGTCATTGACTCAGATAGAGGGCCGCATTTTATTTCCCAAGTTACCCAAAACTTAGCAACAGCTCTGGGCATACGGTGGGAACAACATGCCCCCTGGCATCCCCAGAGCTCTGGACGAGTTGAACGAATGAATGGGGAAATAAAAAAGCAATTGACCAAACTGGTAGCAGAAACCAATTTGACCTGGGTTAAATGTATTCCTCTAGCGTTGCTAAATATAAGAACAAGACCTAGAGCTGATTTAGGGGTATCACCCTTTGAAATGATGTATGGGATGCCGTATAACCTAGAAAATCCTAACGAACATCCTGTCATTAATGACACATGTACACAAAAATATTTGGTGGAATTGACAAAGTACAGAAAGGCATTATGGGAAAAAGGTATGTTAGCACAACGGCCTCCTTTAGATTTTATCTTACACCAGGTACAGCCAGGAGATTGGGTGCTTGTGAAAAGCTGGAAAGAAAACCCCTTGACTCCAAGGTGGGAAGGACCGTTCCAAGTACTCCTCAGCACAGAAGCAGCCATACGAACCGCTGAAAAAGGATGGACTCATGCTAGTCGCATAAAAGGACCGGTAAAACCCCCTCACAGCTGGGAGGTTTGCAGTCTTCCGGGAGAAACCAAATTAAAGCTGAAACGAACTGATAAATGATTTGGATAGTAATCTGGGTTGGAGATAACCATTATCTCCAAACCCAGCTAATAGGGAATCGGGAGGCTCTTGGATATTGCAAACTCTTAGAGGACGAGTTAAGAAAGCCCTACTTTAAGTCCCCGAGATTAGAACATAAAGGGCACCCATGGTGGAAGGGGGCAAAAGCACAAAACAAAGATATAAGGTTAAAGTGTAACTGGTTAGATTGTGACTGTCACCCCCTTGTATGGTTTTCCTGTAAATTGTGTCACGAACCTTGGTGGTCTCATTGTCGGAGTGGTAGAACACCTAGGGGAATTTGCACGCCGTGCTATGAGAAAGAGAGGAGACTAACTTCTATCATTCTTAGTAGCAGAGTTGCTACGGGGGAGGTAAAGCTTGGATCTGACGAGTGGTGGGAAACCTTTTCCAAAGGGGTAAATCCTGATCGGTTCTGCTACCACCCTAACGAACCGATCCCCTTTCTCCTGGACATCCTGGAAGTGGTGTGTCAGAAGAAAGCCCCCGATTTGCGGCGTGACCTCTCATTAATAAAAGCTGATAACTGGGCCGCCAGTGCTAAAAAGTGGAAACGGGAGGTTTATCCGGCTCCTGACGAATACCCCTGCTGCCGAGAAGATGGTAAACCCCGAGGCTTGCAGCAACCGAGTCGTCGGGCGAGGCAGAGAGGTAATAACCAGTGGAGTCCGTCGGAAGCCTCAACCCCCATATGGGATGTCCAGGAAATGTTGGCTGTCCTGCCCCAGGATTGGTAACCCACCACTGGGGAAACCAAAGGTAAAATTTAACCTGAGCTCCGACAATGACAGCCCCAAATTACAAGCCTTAATTCTTTTCTGGTGCATTGTAACAAGTTCAGGGGCAGAAGGGTATTCACATCAACCCTTCAAATGGTCACTGATTAGATGGGAAGACCAGTATGTTATCCAGACCAAAATCACATCTGGCGCACCCAGCTTTTTATGTACTTTGTGTGATTTAATACCTGTAAATCCATGTTTAAATCAGTTTGGATATTATTTTTGTCCAAGCTCAAACCCGGGAAAAGGGTATTGTAACTATCCAGGACACTTTTACTGTGCTTATTGGGACTGTGTATCAGTAAGCTCCTTTGGGGGGAACGAGGACGGGTTTATCAGAACTGGATGGGGTCCATACGGGTGTACACAGCCCACTTCCACATATACCCAGAAAGAAGGAGGGTTAGATGGAACATGCAATATGATTTACATTAATGTGACAAAACCACATGACCAAGTCTGGTTATTAGGGAAAATGTGGGGAGCCCGATTATGGGAACCAGGGACAGACAGAGGGGGGCACTTTATAATCCAAAAGACAACCGTGCCACACGACCCCGAACCAATTGGACCAAACCAGGCGATAGCTGGAGAACTAACGCTAGGAGAAAATAATGGAAATGAATCAGAAACAGCCCCAACCACTAGTCTTCCAGAAATGTATACGCAAAACTTTACTAATTCGACCCGAGGACCTGAAAACCCGGGAGAAGGGGACTTGTGGAAAATATTACAGGCCACTTTCCTAGTCCTGAATGAGACCCATCCAAATCTAACTAAGGAATGTTGGCTGTGTTACACCGTAAACCCCCCGTTCTATGAAGCCATAGGGGTAACAGCAAAAAGCAGACGAGTAAATGGGACCAACCCAGCTAGGTGCCTATGGAAAAAAGAAGGAGAAGAATCAAGAGGGATAACCTTGGCAAGGGTAACGGGGAGAGGAAGATGTATAGGACGAGTACCAGTGGAAAAACGACATCTATGTCAGGTTATGGGGAATTTGAGTGACCCTAAGAAACCTGCCAGCTGGATACTGCCAGCAGCAAATACTAAATGGGTCTGTAACACTCTCGGAGTCACCCCATGTATAAATATAGACCGATTTAATGAATCCAGTGACTTTTGTATTCAAGTATTGATAGTACCCAGAGTCCTTTACCACCCCGTAGAC
Source organism: Agelaius phoeniceus (assembly GCF_051311805.1). Classification (NCBI taxonomy): domain Eukaryota; kingdom Metazoa; phylum Chordata; class Aves; order Passeriformes; family Icteridae; genus Agelaius; species Agelaius phoeniceus. The sequence goes on from NW_027509866.1 coordinate 1,837,123, forward strand.
TACGTTTACGAACAATATCAAAATATAGGACCCCACATAGTGAAACGGGAAATATTCACAACCTTCACTGTAGCAATGTTACTAGGAATAGGTGCAGCCGGGACAGGAACAGGAATAGCCTCACTCATACAGCAACACCGAGGATTCCAAGAGCTAAGAGCCTCTGTAGATGAAGACCTCAGGAGGATCGAAACCTCCATCAAAGACCTCACAGAATCATTAGATTCCCTAGCAGAGGTAGCCTTACAAAATCGAAGGGGGTTAAATCTATTATTCCTGCAACAAGGAGGACTATGTGCTGCTTTAAGAGAAGAATGCTGCACATATGTAAACAAGAGCGGAATTATACGGGACTCAATGGCAAAACTACGGGAGGGGCTAGAAAGAAGACAAAAAGAAAGGGAAAAACACCAAAGCTGGTATGAATCTTGGTTTAACTATTCTCCTTGGCTTACAACTTTATTATCAACGATAGCGGGTCCACTACTTCTCTTACTATTGGGACTCACGTTTGGCCCTTGTATTTTTAATAAATTGATTAGCATTGTAAAAGGCAGATTAGAAGCTGCTCACCATATGCTCATACGAGCAAAATACGAAACCTTGAAGATGGATGATCCAGAAGAATCTCTGGAGCTCAGCAAAAGGGAATTAGAGTGTTTTGATGAACAAAATTGAGTATCAAAACAAAGGGGGGATTGAGATGAAGGACTACATTTTGTTCATCACGAAAAAGAGACCAGTGTGTTACAAGAGTTGTCTGCTGACTATTTCTGTACTACTTCATGAGATATAAGCTACAAGGATACCAGGGAAGGGGTTGCAGGAGCCCACACATAGTCCCACCCAGCAAATGGTACAAACAGATAACTAACAGATATAACGTCCAGGGAAAGGCTGGGGAAAGGGCAGGGGCAGATTAAGATCCAACAGGGAAACCTTTCCCGCTGACAAATGGTACAAGCAGATAACTCACAGAGATAACGACCAGGGAAAAGCTGGGGAAGGGGCAGGGGCAGATAAACAGTCTGCAAGGCAGGATATTTGCTTGCTGAAACTTGATAGGGCACATATTGCGTTAATCATAAGATTTTGGTAATTTTCCACGGAGAAGTCACCAAATAAAGACATAGGGTGAAGAAGACGCAGCTGAGGAAGACTCCGCAGCCTTTTATCACCGACCACCAGGAGACAGAAGGATGACCCTCTAGCAACAACCAGCGCAGGAGCAGAGAACTCCGAGATAACATGGACTCCTGAAGGATGGAGAGGATAAAAGGACTGAATCAGAAACTAGTTGGGGCGGCAGTAGGTGGAGCGGAGACTCCCCTGTTGCCCAGCGCTGAGCCTTTGCTTACGTAGTATAACTGCTTCAATAATTAATAAATTCTTTGATTGGAAATTACTCGTTTTGAGTCAATTTTATAACAAGGAGGACACAAGCACAACCAGCTGAGAAGGTGGCACTCTGAAAACAGACCAGAACTGACTGAAAAGGAATATGAGAGAAAGAAATAATTTTGCCCCTTTTATTTCCTATCAAAATACAATTTTTTCCCCTTCTCACAAACCTTTTGCCGTTGTCATTCAGCAGGGCTGTCAGAAAGTCCTTAATTCTGGGTGGATGTTCCAGACTGCAGCCACAGGCAAACAGGGAATGGGGATTTTCCTGCTCCTGGGGAGTGACATCCTCAGCTGAGGAAAGGAGGAGACACCAGAAGAAAATGGCAGCCGGGCTTCATCCTCCCACAGGAAAGAGAGGGGGGAAATCTCTCATCCTGTCTGCAGCTGCTCCCACAGGGATGTGAGGGCTGATCCCCGAGCCCCAAGGGTCACAGTCAGGGCTGCCCTCAGGGAATGCTCACCTGGTATTGAGGGGCAGCGTGGGAGCACCTGGATCTTGGAGCACTCAGCTGCCCCCCATGTTTGGAGGTGCCTGAGGAGGGCTGGGACAATGCCAGGGACATCCTGCAGTGACATCCCCCCTGTCCTGCTCTGGGTGAGCTCAGTCCCAAACCTGACCCTGATCCTGGTCTCAATCTCACTCTATGTTCAGACACACTCACAGTTCTGTATTAAATCACATCCTAGTCCCAGACTCATCTAGCCCCAGACCCAATCCCAACCCCAGCCCTAAAGCCAATCCCATGTCTAGCCTTAACCCCAATCCCAGCTCTAATCCAAATCTCAGCCCCAACTCCAAGCCCAGCCCCAATTCCAGGCCCTTCCTAAATCCTCAGCCCCAAACCAAATCCCAGGTTCAGCCCTTCTGGGGCTTTGGGGGTGTCTCTGTCCCTGTGCCCCCGATGATGTTTGGGTGGGGTCCCAGCAGGGCTGAGAGGGACAGAGACCCCCCCGGCCTCCCCAGGGGTGAGAAGGTGGCAGAGCCCCCCCAGCCCCGAGCAGCCTCAGCGCTGAGAGGGACACAGAGCCCCTGGTGCCCAGCCCTGCACAGGCATTGCCTGAGGCCAGAGGGATGGAGACCCCCCGAGCATCCCCCAGGGCCAGGGGACAGAGAGCCCCGAGCATGCCCTGGGCTGAGAGGGACAGAGACTGCCCCGAGCACCCCCTGGCACAGGGGAGAGAGGGAGGGAGACCCCCCAGGCATTCCCTGGGGTGAGAATGATGGAGACCCCTGGGGAATGGCCTGGGGTGACAGGGACAGGGACAACCCTGGGGAATGGCCTGGGGTGACAGGGACAGGGACAACCCCCCCCAGCCCCTCCCAAGCATTCCCAGGGCATGAGGTACAGAGACCCCTCGAGCATCCACTGAGCACTGTGTTATAAATGAGAAGCTTGACTAGCCCAATATTCAAGCAACAATCAATTTATTAATTAATATGTTAAAGCATGAGCAATACAGCGCTGGGTACCGTGGGGGAGGTTTTCCCTCCAACTGCACACCCATAGTTGAGGCTTACGGGTATTTATAGGGGTACTCATCAGCTTTCTCAGCAGTTTCTATTCCCAATTTTTACCTCACAATTCTATACACTATTGTGATTTAGTCTTTCTCAGGATGTTTCCCAGAAAGGAGTATCCCCAGATGGTGGTGGTTCGGTTTCTGAAAGAAGGAAGAAGTCTCCCACATGGTGGGGTCCGGCTCTGCAGATGTGGGTCCACATTTTAATTGCAAGGACTATAAATCTCATCTAATTCCATGAGCCCCTGCAATGTCAAAATGGACCTTTGGATCCATGGGGGCCCACAGTGTCACAATGGGCTCTTTTGGTTCCACAGCTTCACTATGGCCCCTCGGTTCCATGTGTCCTGCACTGTTCCATGAATCCTTAGTTCCATGGGGTCTGTAGGGTCACAATGGTCTCCTTGGTTTCATGGTGCCACAGTTGCCATAATTTCCATGGAATCACAACTGCCCTTGGATCCCAAGAGGCCCCATCGTGTGACAATGGCCCCTTGCTTCCATGGCGCCCTGCAGTGTCACAATGGTGCCCATGATTCCATCAGGCCCTGCAGTGTCACCATGGACAGTTGGTTCAATGACACTCCACAATGTCACCACGGCCCCTTGGTTCCACAGAGCCCCACTGTGTCACTGTGGTCCCTTTGGTTCCAAGGCTCAGCAGTGCCAGAATGACCCTTTGGTTCCATCAGGCCTTGAAGGTTCAAAATGGTCTCCATGGTTTCATGAGTACCCCCTGTGTCACAAGAGACTCTTGGGTCCCTGAAGTTCTTCAGTGTCACAATGGGCCCTTGGTTCCATGAGGTTTGGCAGAGTCCCAATTGACTCCTTGGTTCCATGAAGCCCTTCTGTGTCACAATGCCCACGGTTCCATGAGTTTCCATGGTGTCACCACGGTCTCCATGGAACCCCAGTATCACCATGGTCTCCTTGGTACCATCCAGGCCTTGTAACAAGAGACACTGAGCCATTTTGTGCCTTAGATGAAAGGCTGCAGAACTCATGGTTGTGAGGCTCTGTCACTGATAAGAAACAAAAGCCAGCTGAATCTGAATGCAAAATATCATCTCAAGTACCTTCAATCCAGGCCTCGACAGAGGTAGAAAATACAAACAGAGATTCCACAGTAAATCAAAAACAGGGACCGTACTTTGAATGCATGCAAAATGCATTGAATGCATTCCAATGCACTCGGTATGATGGGAGGTGATGATCCCCTATTCCAAGAGTGAACCTAAGAAGGGCTGACTATTGAAGGAACCACAGAGAAGCACAATAGAAGAAAAGCAGGTGGCATAGGTAATTCTGGGATAGGCAGACCAGGAAGCAAGAGCAGATGAGCCAGTGTAGTCGCCACCAAGGAGATCACGCTCACATGCTGTGGGCAGCAACCCCATCAGGCTGTGCCACCATCCCCTGGCACAAGGGGGGTCACGATGGTTCGTTTTACTGATCTCAGAGCCCAAAGACTCACAGCAGGGGACCTTCAGTATTAACCAAAACAAATGCACCTTTCATTGAGTGCCCACAGCAGATGCAACACAAGGATTGGAAAGCAGATAAAGGAGAGAGAGACAGAGAAAAGGAGGGGGGGAATAGCTGCCAAGAGAGAGATGAAATCCTCGTGGTCCAGCCAATAGATCTGTCTTGTCACATCGGGGAGAATCTCAAAGTCTTTGGTTAACTCAGGGCTCTTTTATAATCTACCACCGGGAGGGGAGCAGGACGGCACATGGAGGGAACAGTGGAGAATAAACCCATTGAGAACAGGTACAGACAGCCCAGTTCTGAGCAGCACAAACCGGTGCCAGCAGTGAGCGGGGCCCGTTGTTTCAGGACTGGTTCCTATGGGAAACATCAGCTTCCCATGGCAGACATCCCGCTCCAGTCAGGTCAGCACCCCTGGGTTAGAATTTGAAGGGTCTCAGTCTCAGTCCTCAGGGAGGGCTTCAAGCTCCGTCCTTGACAGCAGTTGTGAAGCAGATGAGGGATCTTTGGACCATCTCTTACAGACTGACGTCCCAAAACATAATTATGCATTTCCCTTTAAAAGTAAAATTTACTGAATTATTAAAATAATAATTATTTTTCTTATTTATAAAAGAATTATTCTATATTTGTATTACCAAATTTGAATGTTTACATTAAAAATCCATACCTTTTTAGCAAGCAAAAAATTTATTGCTCATTGGTTCTAAGGAACACAATTCCCTTCATTGATTCATTGACCAGTGTGGCTATTGATTTCTCCTTCTTTATGCTAATTAGTCCCATTTTAAATCCTTTTGTCATCTTTTTTATCATTTCCACAGACAGGATAAAAGGGGCCACTTTGGGGTCAAGGGAGACATTTCTGAAGCACATTTGGGGCAGTTCTGGTCTGGGGAGGGAATTCAGAGAAAGCTTGAGGGTCTGGAGAACCCTTGGGGGAGCCGGGTGGGCACTTGGAGGGGCACTCAGGGATTCCGAGGGACAGTTCGGGGTCCGGGGCAGCACTTGGGGGGCTCTGATGGGGCTCTCTGGGGCGCGGGGGGTGATGGGAGTTGTAGGCGCGGGTCTGATACGGTTTAACAAGGCCGGGGAGCATCACGGGAGTTCGAGGCGCAGCTGCAATGGCTCTCGGTGTAAGCGCGGGGCATGACGGGAGATGAAGTCCCGGTTTGAAGAGCGCTGGAACTGCGCCGCGGAGGTTGATGGGAGCTGTAGTCCCGGAAGTGGCTCCAACGCATTGTTTAGGGGTCTGGGAAGGCTCTTCGGGGACACTTCTGCGTCCGAGCTGCAACTGCAGATCTTCGTGGTAACGTAAACGGTTCGAGAGAAATTTCGGGGAGTTCGGGGAGTTCTAGCCGGGCTCTTTAGGGCGCGGGGGACATCAGGAGTTTTAGGCGCGGGACTATTCTGAGGGGCTCTGGGGCCGCGGGGGAGGAGAGGAGATGAATTCCCAGAAGTGGCTGTATCGGCCATCTGTGGGCTTGGGAGCACTGGGGGGTCCTGAATGGGCGCTGAGGGTGCACTGAGGGATCCTGGAGGGTCTGAGGGACACTTAAGGGACAGAGGGGCGGCGGATCCCGGGGTTCTGTGGGGCGCGGGGCATGACGGGCGTTGTAGTTCCGGCTCCAATGGGGCTCAATCGGCCCGCGGGGCATGACGGGAGTGTAGGCAAAAAAGAAAGATGGCGCCCAGCCGAGGACCGCCTTCGAGGCCCCTTTCCAGGCGCTGATTGGCTGCGGGTGCTGATGGGCGGAAGCCTCGGCAAATGGGATGCGGTGGAGGCGGGAACAGCTCATTCAACCTCTCCAGTCCCTCCCAGTACAGCGCAGTTCATCCGAAGTACAGCCCAGTTCATCCCCAGTACTACTCCAGTACAACCCCAGTGCCCCTCCAATCCCTCCCAGGACAGCCCAGTAAAACCCCAGTTCCTCCCCAGTCCCTCCCAGTACAGCCCAGTCCCTCCCAATACACCTGAGTTTACATTCCCAGACCCTTGCAGTTCCCACCCAATGTCATCCACAGGATGCCCCAGTGTCTCCCAGTCTTCCCCCCAATGTTCCCAGTGTCCCCAGTATATCCCAGTGTGTCCCACAGCACTCCCAGTGTTCCCCAGTATGTCCCAGTCCTCCCCAGTGTTTCCAAGGACAGTTTAATTTCTCTCGGTGCCCGTGGCAGCCAAACCCAGCAGTGGGGTCAGTGCAGTGCCCATGACCACAGCCCCTTGCAGTGGCCCAGTGCAGCTTGGGCTGATGATCCACCCTCACAGCCGGCCCAGGGCAGCTCTGCAGTGGCTTTGGTGGCACCTGGGGCTGGCACACACCTGAGCAGTGTGTCTGTTTGCAGTGGGGAAACTCAGGAGTTTGAGATTGCTGCAAAAAGCACAAAAAGGGAAAACCCCTCTTCGGCTGGGTGCAGCCAGCTCTCCAAGCACAGCAGCTCCCAGGGCAGTGAGGACAGACAGAATGGGGCTGGGCAATGTGGAGCAAGGTTGTCCACGCTGGGTCAGAGCTCCAGGCACAGCTTCTGTGAGCAGGCCAGGGCTGCTGAGGAGAGACCCTGGGTCAATATCAATCACAGAATGCTGCAATCACCTCTGCTCTAAAGAGAAATAAAAGACACCCTTTAAAATAGGAATGTGTATTTCTTACAAGTTCTTTGAAATCTTTTTCCATAACTGGACTAGGAAAACTTTAATGACCCTCTCAGGGCTTTGGTGTTGTTTACATCAGACTCAGTGCCTGAGAGTGTCTTGAAAAAACTTGTCGAAAACTCCAAGTCAGTTTCAAACTCCAAATTTTCTTGAAGTTTTAATGGATCCCACTGAGGGACACAACTGGGAAAATGTCCCCAGGTTCCAGGTAGAGCAGAACACGGGAGGCAGTGATGACCGCTGAGGACAAGCAAGGCAAAGGTGTCTCTGATAGTGGAGTCCTGGAAAATGTTAAAAATAGTCTTTGAAAATATTGGGCTTTGTGTTTTCTCAGATCACTGCACCTGTGTAGGCAGTATGATAAAAGATATAATTGTTAGATGTGGTGATTGTTTAGTAATTAAATATAATTATTATATAACCATAAAAGAATTGTGAGAAACTATGTTGGAAATTTAAAGGGGGCTATGTTTAGCTGAAATCTGTGTATACAATAGATAAATATAAGTTTAATAATTAACATGAAAGTTATGTAATGATAAAGTATAAAACACGTTCACCTTGAATGTATGGTCGGAATCAGATTTGGGTGGAAACTACCCCGATTCCCAGAGCTCTTAAATAAAAAGCACCGCATATAATCGCTGATGTGATTATGTGTTTGTGAATGCGAACATCTCTGGTGCTGAGCAAACCTGGATGTGGTTCTGGAATGCAAAGGGCCAAGGCCTGAGCCCCAGCCCCTGGCCAGGCAGATCCTGTCCCTCCCTCCTTGCTCAGGGCTCTTCCCGGGATGGGCACTGGGATGTGGGGATGGGCAATGCCAAGGGCAGGAGCATGGGGCAGCCCCTGCCAGGCTGCTGAGCAGGGACAAGGAGGCAATGAGGCCCCAGGCCTGCAAGGGTCACTTGTCCCCTCGTGGCCTCAGGCCCAGGGCCAGCAGCCATGGCCAAAGTGCTGCCCAGGTTGGCTCTGTCAGGGCTGTCTTGCAGCTGCTGCCCATCCCTGTGCCCTGTGCAGCCCAGGCTGTCCTACGGTGTCCCTGCCCTGCGCCTCTGTCCCTGCAGGCTGTCGGCCCTGAGCAAGGAGGGAGGGACAGGATCTTCCTGGCCAGGGGCTGGGGCTCAGGCCTTGGTCCTTTGCATTCCTGAAACACATCCAGATTTGCTCAGCAATACAGACACCTTTGCCTTGCTTGTGCCCAGCTGCCATCACTGCCTCCCGTGTTCTGCTCAGAGTGGAACCTGGGGACATTTTCCCAGTCGTGTCCCTCAGTGGGACCCATTAAAACTTCAAGAAATTTTGGAGTCTAAATTTAAATTTGAGTTCTTGAGAAGTTTTTTCAAGACACTCTAAAGGACTGAGTCTGATGTAAACAACACCAAAGCCCTGAGAGGGTCATTAAAGTTTTCCTAGTCCAGTTATGGAAAAAGATTTCAAAGAACTTGTAAGAAATACACATTCCTATTTTAAAGGGTGTCTTTTATTAAATTTCTCTTTAGAGCAGAGGTGATTGCAGCATTCTGTGATTGATATTGACCCAGGGTCTCTCCTCAGCAGCCCTGGCCTGCTCACAGAAGCTGTGCCTGGAGCTCTGACCCAGCGTGGACAACCTTGCTCCACATTGCCCAGCCCCATCCTGTCTGTCCCCACTGCCCTGGGAGCTGCTGTGTTTGGAGAGCTGGCTGCACCCAGCCTAAGAGGGGTTTTCCCTTTTTGTGCTTTTTGCAGCAATCTCAAACTCCTGAGTTTCCCCACTGCAAACAGACACACTGCTCAGGTGTGTGCCAGCCCCAGGTGCCACCAAAGCCACTGCAGAGCTGCCCTGGGCCGGCTGTGAGGGTGGATCATCAGCCCAAGCTGCACTGGGCCACTGCAAGGGGCTGTGGCCATGGGCACTGCACTGACCCCACTGCTGGGTTTGGCTGCCACGGGCACCGTGAGAAATTAAACTGTCCTTGGAAACACTGGGGAGGACTGGGACATACTGGGGAACACTGGGAATGCTGTGGGAGACACTGGGACATACTGAGAGTGACTCTGGGGATGACTGGGATATACTGGGGACACAGGGAACATTAGGGGAAGACTGGGAGACACTGGGGCATCCTGTGGATGACATTGGGTAGGAACTGCAAGGGACTGGGAATGTACACTCAGGTGTATTGGGAGGGACCTGGCTGTACTGAAGGGACTGGGGAGGAACTGGGGTTTTACTGGGCTGTCCTGGGAGGGATGGGAGGGGCACTGGGGTTTTACTGGAGTAGTACTAGGGATGAACTGGGCTGTACTTCGGATGAACTGCGCTGTACTGGGAGAGGTTGAATGGGCTGTTCCCGCCTCCACCACATCCCATTTGCCAAGGCTTCCGCCCATCACCACCCGCAGCCAATCAGCGTCTGGAAAGGGGCCTCGAAGGCGGTCCTCGGCTGGGCGCCATCTTTCCTTTTTGCCTACACTCCCGTCATGCCCCGCGGGCCGATTGAGCCCCATTGGAGCCGGAACTACAACGCCCGTCATGCGCCGCGCTCCACATAACCCCCGGTATCCGCAACCCCTCTGTCCCTTAAGTGTCCCTCAGACCCTCCAGGATCCCTCAGTGCCCACTCAGCGCCCACTGGGGACCCCCCAGAAGCGTCCCCGGATCCCCCAGAGCTCCCAACCCCACAGATGCCCGGTACAGCCACTTCTGGGAATTCATCTCCTCTCATCCCCCGCGGCCCCGAGCCCCTCAGAACAGTCCCGCGCCGAAAGCTCCTGCTGTACCCCGCACCCTAAAGAGCCCGGTTAGAGCTCCCCAAACTCCTCCCAATTTCTCTCGAACCGTTTACGTTACCACGAGGATCTCAAGTCGCGGCTCGGACGCAAAAGTGTCCCCCAAGTGCCTTCCCGGACCCCTAAACAAAGTGTTCGAGCCACTTCCGGGACTACGGCTCCCATCATGCTCCGCGGCGCACGTCCAGAGCTTTTCCAGCCGGGACTTCATCTCCCGTCACGCCTCGCGCTTCCACCGAGAGCCATTGCAGCTGCGCTTTGAACTCCCGTGATGCTCCCCGGCCCCGTTAAACTCTATTAGACCCGTGCCTACAGCTCCCATCACTCCCCGCGCCCCAGAGAGCCCCATCAGAGCCCCCCAAGTGCTGCCCGTGACCCCGAACTGTCCCTCGGAATCCCTGAGTGCCCCTCCAAGTGCCCACCCAGCTCCCCTAAGTGTCCTCCAGACCCTCAAGTTCTCTCTGAATTCCCTCCCCAGACCCAGAACTGCCCCAAATGTGCCCCAGAAAGTTCTCCCTGGACCCCAAAGTGGCCCCTTTTATCCTGTCTGTGAAAATGATAAAAAAGATGACAAAAAGATTTAAAATGGGACTAATTAGCATAAAGAAGGAGAAATCAATAGCCACAATCAATCAATATTCAATGAATTAATGAAGGGAATTGTGTTCCTTAGAACCAATGAGCAATAAATTTTTTGCTTGCTAAAAAGGTATGGATTTTTTAATATAAATATTCAAATTTGGTAATACAAATATAGAATAATTCTTTTATAAATAAGAAAAATAATTATAATTTTATTAATTCAGTAAATTTTATTTTTAAGGGGAAATCCATGATTAGTTTTATGCTTTGGGATGTCAGTCTGTAAGAGACGGTCCAAAGATCCCTCATGTGCCTGTGAGATGCAAAGCTGTGTTTCATGTCAGGTACAAACAGGCCAAGTGTGTGCTTGTGAATGAGAAATGTGTGGACATAGACAATGGGATAGTTGCAAATTCTAATAATAACTGAGGAAAATAAAGCATGGAAAAAGGCCTTTGAACCTATCTTATGTTTGCAATTAACTCTGGTTGATTTAGGAGCATTGGAATGAAGGTGTTAAGGATGTTGCTTTTTGCTTCTATTTAATCCATAAAAGAGCTCTGCAATAATAACCTTTTGAAGTATAAATTTAGAATATTACTTGTATCCTTGAAACTATAGCTTTGGATCATATATATAGGAAATATGCTTATCTCACGCCTTATTGAAGCAGAGAAAAACAGTTTGAGAAAGGAAGATGAACATCACCTCAAGGATTTATGGTTTTGACCAAAGGGAAGCTGGACATCACTGTTATGAGATTTATAGTCTCTGCAATTAAAAGGTGGACCCACATCTGGGGAGCTGGACTCCACCAGATGGGATTCGTCTTTCTTCTTTCGGAAACCGGACCATCACCATCTGGGGATACTCCTTTGAAAATACATCCTGAGAAATTAAAATCACAATAGTGTATAGAATTGTGATGTAATCATTTGGAATAAAAATTGCTGATGAGTAAAAATTGGGAATAGAAACTGTTGAAAAAAACTGATGAGTACCCCTATAAATACCTGTAACCCTCAATTATCGGGGTGCAGTTGGAGGGAAAACTTCCCTGACTGTACCCAGCACTGTATTGCTCATACTATACCATATTAATTAATAAATTGATTGCTGCTTGAATATTGGCCTAGTCAAGCTTCTTATTCATAACATGCCTCACAACCGCTGTCAAGGATGGAGCTTGAAGCCCTCCCCAAGGACTGAGACTGAGACCCTTCAAATTCTAACCCAGGGTTGCTGGCCTGACTGGAGCGGGATGTCTGCCATGGGAAGCGGGATGTTTCCCATAGGAACCAGCCCTGAAACAACAGGCCCCGCTCACTGCTGGCACTGGTTTGTGCTTGAATATTGGCCCAGTCAAGTTTCTCATTTATAACAGTCCCAAAGGGATCTGGGCTGATCTGGATCCAATGGCTGCAGTAGGTGTGCCATTCCTAAATCCAGTTTGGGAGAGCCACGGCCGTGTTGCTGTGTGAGCTCTGAGGTATCTGATGGTGGGAGATGCTCAGGTTTGTCCTGTTTGAATCCCCAGCTCCTGCCGAGCCGCTGTCAAACAGCGCCAGGGGATGCTCTTGGCACTGACCCTGGCATGGCTCAGGGCTCAGCTTTCCTCCATCAATCCCACTTCAGAGCTTCACTCTGGGGGGAAGGTGTTGGTGGGTTGGGAGGAGCACAATCCAGAGAATTGGAGGATGGCTTTATGTTGGTAATTCTGGGAATGGGTTTCTCTGGAAGGATGCTGGACACCAGGGATTTCTGCCCTCCTTTCTCAGGAGAGTTTGGGTTTCTCGTGTCAGTGCTGTTCCACAGCTCCCACCATCCCTACTCCTTTCACTGACACTTCCCCAGCTTCCCAGTGTCCTTTCTGAGGGGAAGAAAGGAACATCCATGGTGGCACCCCTTGGCTGCCTGGGGCTCCAGCTGCTCCTGGGGCTGCAGCGTGTCCGGCACAGCTGCTGTCAGTGGGGCTGGGCCTTGGTTCAGGCCCCACAGTCCCTGTCAGTGCCCACTCCGCACTGGGCTCACGCTCTGGCCGTGTGGGGCTGCTGAAGGCTCAGCGGCTCTGGCTGAGCACTCCCAGCTCTGCAGCTCCTGACTCATCCCAGGGATGGGGTCCCGCAGCCCCGGTCGGGGCCGTGTTGCCAACGGGGCCCTGCTTTGGGGTGGCCATGGGTACCTGCTGCTCCTCCACCCTCAGCAGCCCCACAGCAGAAGGGTCCTCTGGGAGCCCAGGCAAGGGATCCAGCTGTGCCATTCCCTCTGTGTCCACAGCAGCTCTCCCCAAAGTCCTTTGGGCTCCCTGAAATCCTGTCTCCTGAGGTGATCCATGCCAGGGAGTCCCAGGGTCTCTGGGCCAGTCCCAGGGGGTGTTTTTGCCATTCCCAGTCGTGGTCACTTCAGCTGCTGATGTGCTCAGTCCTGAGGGGCAGCCCTCAGCCAGAGCTGGCTTACAGGACAAACCCTGGGCATTATGTGACTAACACCATCAGTTTTAGTTAGCTAAAAATAGATGACCAAGGTGCTTCTGCAGGTGTTTAACACCAAGCCAGCTGCTTTGGAGACTTTCACATAATCTTGTGTAGTTACCTGCAAGAAATGTGTCATTCTAAGAAATTTTCCCAACTGACATGAATAGAGGCTTGTAGGATATTTTAGGGGAAACCCTCCAAGCCAGGGACTGGGCTCTGGCCAAGCCCTGGGTCCTCCTGGTCAGCAAAAGTGCCAGGAGACCCAGGAGTTCATGGGCAAAAAATATAATCCAGTTCCTTTGACTTGCTGATTTAGGCCTAAAAACCTGGACCCACTTTTGGAGCAAATTTGGAGACCTCACCTATGGGTGGATGCACCACGTGGGATTTTCCCAAGTGCTTGCAAGAGTTCTCCAGGTCCTTGCTGTGAAATGGGGCTCCCCAGCGACTGTAGACTCTGGATGATGGTAAAGTGTTTAGGCAATTGGGGATGTGTCTTTCTCAGTCCCTATCCTTTCTCTCCTATAATAATGATTAGGTGCATTACCTTGCTTCTTTTTGCTTGTTGCTAAAGCCAAGCATGTAGTTGTATTGAATGTATAATTTTAATTTTGTGTTGCCTTAACACTCACAGTAAAATAAGACCATTCTTCCCATTGGTTTCTGTGCTCTTTAAATCAGCCCGTCAGCTGGCAGAACAGGTATCAGAACCTGATGAAAGCCAGGCTCTGCTGTGATCTAGCTGGGCCCATGGAATGCAGAGGGCCACTGTCAGTCCATGGAAGCCATGGAAGCAAGGCTCAGATGGGAGAAAGGCGTGCACCAAGGAACCCCAGAGACCCTGATGGAGCCAGGGCTGCAGGGTGTCACAGAGGGAGGGACCTCATGGCAGCAGGAGAGCACTGTGAGGCTGGGGAACAACGTGGCACCAAGGTTCCACTGGGACTTGACAGAACCCCATGGACGTGGATGGCCCCAAACGGGGCCCAGAGACACTTCCCAGACAAAGCCCAGGGAGGGGAATTTGCTTTATTCAGCGCCGGGTGTGCGGGGATATCTCCTCCTGACAGCACACAGCACACAGAGATTACAATGGATGGTTATACTCTATGCACATTCATGGTTTTCCTTAGAAAAGGTGCGGTTATGCAAACGATCTCTCAGCACTCATTACCATCATTAGCATGCGCCAGGCGCAGGCGCAGCCCGCACTGGTGCTGGCACTGAGGAAGGCTCCGCGTCTTCCTCGAGGGTCTCCTGATGAAGGCTGGACGTCTTCATCACCGTGCCCTTTGCACCTTTCTCCTCTAGGCATGCACAGTCTCTTGTTGGCTGTTTCAGCAATTTCCTCACTGGTTTTAGCAAGCTGTGCCTTTCATTTCTGCCAATTTTGTTCCCTGTTTCTTGCCAACATTCATCCTGTGTCTTGAGCTTGTGGCTGAATTTTTGCAAGCTTCCATATTGGGTGCAGTGTCTCTTATTCTTGCCCAGGTATGCCTGGGCACAGTGCTTTTAACCCTTTCACAGCCAAGGACTGGAGAGCCACTCCTGGACCCTGGGAATTCCTGCAGGTGCACCCACCTTTGCAGACAATGAGGCTCCAACCTCACTGTGAGAGGGCCCAGCTTTTACACTGTTAAACAAACAAGCTGACACCACTGCTGGTGTGGGAACATCTGGTTTCATTCTCCTGATTGGCTTCTCCCAAAGCCTGGCCAGGGCTCAAGGAGGAACCAAGGGAGGTGACTTTGATCCCACAGCCTCAAACAAAGCCAGATGGGATCTGGCCTGCTTTCTAAATACAGGAATGTAAATCCATATTTCACCAATGAACACATACAGAGATCATATTGCTAATAATGATTCATTGATGAGTGGATACAAATATTACCTTTGGTTGAGAGGTTCATCTGGAGCTCAGTTTGCCTCAGGGCCTGTTGTTCAGGCCTCAGTCAGGGCCTGGTGAGGCCTCAGTGCTTCAATCAGTGCTTTGACCTAGAGATGAACTGCAACCTTCAGAACAATTTCAATAACACAGTTTAGATTTAGGTATTAGGCACAAAGGCATCACCTCTTGTTCTTCAATTAAGTGCTGCTCAAGTTCATTACTCAGAGCTATAATTTGCATTCCTTTTAAAACATGCCTAATTAGTTGCTATTCTCTGTTCTTTATCAAATGCCCGTTCTTTCCTTGAGACTGTGTCTCTTTTTAGACAAGTCCCAGTGCTCCATTTCCAGCACAAGGTGTCACAATAACTCCAACATGGAATCATAACACACCAAGTGCTCACAATGCAATGATTGCAGTGACTGCCACGAATGCATTTCACAGCAGCCTCCAATTTGGGAGCCAATCCCACTATGAGGAATTTTCTTCTTTCTGCCTCTCTTCTCCTGATCTTTCTATTGAGGTGATTCCTGATTGTTGGACCTCAAACCCAGCACTGATAGACATTCCTGCAACATTCCTGTCCTGGAATAGCCCAGGATCCTCCCTGGCCAGCAAGCAGATAATCCAAGGCCGTGCAGTTCTGCAGAGCCTCATTTGTGTTTGTTGGAGCTCGCAGGATGTGCTGTTGGATATTTTAACAGCATCACTTCTTACTTCTTCTAATAATTGATTTAGTTCATTAATGTAAATTGGGTGCAGCCATGCACAGCCAGGGGTTTCCATTTCCCCAGTGGGCCATTGTTAAGGGCATGGAGCACATCTGGGAGATGGGTTCTCCATGGGCAAAGGTTCCCATCTCCTCATTTTTTCAGCTGCTCTTTTAACAACCCCTTCACCCATTCAACCAATCCTGCAGCTTGTGGATTGTCTGGGATATGAAAAACCCAGCAGTCTTAATCACTGAATTTCTCACAGTAATAGAAAAAGCACTCTGCATCACAGTATCAGCAAATCCTGTAAAAACAGCCAATTTCATCCCTTCCTCATTTATTCCTTGTATACAATTCACAAAGTTTACCACTGACATTTGGGTCCTGGCCAGTCCTTTTCTGTAGAGTATTTAGTGTCAGAGTGAGCAGACAAAGCTGACAAATTAGTATTGTCAGCATTATTTCACATTATCAATTTTTAATTACATAGATAAAAATATAAATTATTGTGTTATATTACATATAAGTATTACAACAACAACAACAACAACAACAACAACAACAACAACAACAACAATAATAATAATAATAATAATAATAATAATAATAATAATAATAATAATAATAATAATAATATTTCACTTGTCCAAATGAACCTGAGCTCAAGATTAAAACCTTCTGTCACTCCATGTGGGAGTGTTACAACAACAGTTTTTCCTTCTGTTGGTGCTGTTTCCAATGTGTTGTTAACAAAATTCACCCTCGTCTTCCCACACCCACAAGTTCTTTCCTTTTCCATGTGCAATTTTTGGATGCATTTTAAGCCATCCAGGGGTTCAGCCTCTTTTACCCAACTGCCCCACTGCTCCCACGGGGCTGCGACCTCAGCCCACTCCAGAGCCAGGGAACTCCAGGGAAGGGCTTCCCATCTGGGAATTTCTGATGGCACTGATTCCTCACAGTTACACTGAACAAGTGACATTTTGTTGGGATCTGGCCAGACTGGGCCAGTTTTGTTTTACCAGTGGGCAGGGTCAGCACCAAAGACACAGACTCCAACTGAAGGAATCAGTGTCATTTCCTGCAGCTCAAAGCAGCAAAGAATCACAACAGGAGCAGCTCAGCAATGCACCCAACCATCCCCACCAAAGATTGCCTGCAGGGATTGAGAAAGATCCAGCCCCAGTTACCCTCAGCCTTTACCATACCCCAGACCCACACAGCAGCTGGGGAAGCTGTCACAGCCAAGGGCTGCAGAGCCACTCCTGGGCACTGGCAATTCCTGCAGGTGCCTCCAGCCACAGCTGAGGCTCCAACCCCGCTGGGAGAGGGCCCAGCTCTGACAGTGCTGAATGGACAAACTGACAGCACTGCTAGTGTGGCAACATCTGGTTTCATCCTCCTCTTGGGTCCCTCCCAAAGCCTGGCCAGGGCCCCAGGAGGGACTAAGGGAGGTGACTTTGACCATTCAGCCCCAAACAAGGCCAGATGTCAGATTTCATGGCCTGGTCTGGCTTCTAAATACACAAAGGTCAATACATGTTTCACTAATGAGTGGCTACATCTATCACAGTGCTAATGACCATGCACATTTCATCAGGGAGCAGATACAAAGATAACCTTTGCTTGGAAGGTTCATCCAGAGGCCACCTTTGGCTCAGGGCCTGCTGTTCAGGCCTCACTCAGGGCTGCTGTCCAGGCCTTGGCACTTCAGGGACGTGGTTTAGTGCTGGGCTTGGCACTGCTGGCTGAGCGGCTGCACTGGGTGAGCTCAGAGGGCTTTTCCAAGAGAAAGGATTCTGTGATTCCATGATTCTATCCACTGCGTTCAGCTGGGTCCATGTTAGCAGCATTCATTTGCTCAGAAAGTCTCCTCTTGCCCAGCTCCTGTGGCCTGAGGCTTCAGCTCCTTCAGCTCCTGGTGCTGAGCTGCTCATGCTGAACGAGACGACTCGGAGAGAAGAGCACAGTCCATGCAATTCCTTCTGGGACATGGAGAGGGGAGGCTGTGCAAACAGGAGCATTGTTTGCTGTGGCCTCCTCTCTGCCCTTCACGCCTTTCAGCGCTTGGAACCAGCCAAGAGCTTTCTCCAAGAGTGCAATGGAGCAGCTGTTCCTGCTCCTGCCTCTGGCTCTCTCCAGTCTCTGCCCTTGCCTGCTTCTGTCCCTCGTGCTGTGCCCTCTGTTCCCCCAGGGCTGGCTGGCTGCTGCCCAGGACTGTGGCACTGGCACAGATCCAGTGCTCCAGAGCCTCCTTTCTGTGCCCTTGGAGCTGCCTGGGCACAGCAGCCTTTTCCATCTGCAAGCTCCCCATGGACAGGGAGTGCCCAGCTCCGTTCCTTGCACAGCCTCCAGGAGCCCAGGGCTGCCATCTCAAGTCTCTGCTGGCACTGGGGGCTCCCAGGTGCCTCAGGCTGCTGTGACACCGCTGCACACGGGAGGGAACAGGGGCAGGGGCTGTGCTGAAAGTCAGCTCCATCTGCTGCTGCTGCTGCTGCTGCTGCTGCTGCTGCTGCTGCTGCTGCTGCTGTGGGGTCATTTGTGCAGCCCTGGCCCAGAGTCAGGGATCACATCCTGCCAGTCTCTTCCAGCCCTGGCTGCTCAGAGGTTGGGCCTTGGAGCCTCAGGTGGGCAAAGGCAGCTGCTGCTGGTCCCTCTGTGTGCCCGTGTTCAGCAGTGCTGCTCCATCAGTTTGTGCCCAGCAACGGGGAAAAGCCTCAGCCCTGCAGGGCCAGGAGCTGCCGGGCTCTGCCTGAGCAGCTCAGCCAGCAGGAAGGGAGCTGCTCCATACAGGAACCAGGAGCAAAGGACATTCCTTTTATAGGACATGTTTTCTATTTAAAAGAAAAAAAAAAAGAAAAAGGGAAAAAAATAGGTAAATTGTAAAAGATAAGAATAAAATCCAAGTGTTAGTGAAAAAACATAACATAATGTTAGTGAAAAAACCAAAACATAAATGCAAAGTTACATTCTTTGCATTAAGAGGTAAATGATCTTTTTAAAAAGAGAACTCAGTTATTTACATTGTAAATGTGCTGATGGCATGGATCCATCTTACTGACCTCAGCACCCTTTTTTGAAAAGTTTTTGAGGTTGTTTCCAACATTGTTAAATTGTGGGTGAAGCAATGGGAAATTGCTTTGTGCCCTGCCACCTCCAAGCAGAACTGGGAATGGAAACTCTGTCAAGCCCCAAATCCTTTAGAAGATGCCCTTCCTTCTCACCCTCAGTTAATGAGCTGCACATTCCTGTTGAAACTGTCAGGGGTTTCTTAAAGACACAAAGTCCCACTTAGGGCTTTTTGCTCTGGTTTGGCAGTGCAGAAGGGCAATTCTCCATCCACCAGCTCCAGACTGCACTGTCTCAGGAGCACGGCCCACTCACCAGCTTTGCCCCACTTGTGGCACTGCTAGAGGAGGAAGAAAGTGCAACTGCACAATTCCAGCCAATCAAGAAGGAAGAATGGGACAGACAAACACCCTGTGCAGATCCAGGCATTCAGCTGGGACTGTGGAGAGTTTGGGTCCTTGCCAATTGGATGTGTGTCCCCAGCTGCAATCTCT
The DNA here is from genome assembly GCF_051311805.1 of Agelaius phoeniceus. Taxonomy (NCBI): domain Eukaryota; kingdom Metazoa; phylum Chordata; class Aves; order Passeriformes; family Icteridae; genus Agelaius; species Agelaius phoeniceus. The sequence goes on from NW_027509866.1 coordinate 1,856,184, forward strand.
GGGCCTGCAGCAGAGTCTCACTCACCTGCCAAAGCAGAAAGCTCAGGCGCTGTGCTGGCAACGGGCTCGTCTGATGCAGAGCTGTCAGAGCAATGTGAGGGCAGAGCCAGCCCAGCTGGGCCCAGGGCTGAGCCCAGCAGAGCCCTGGCAGAGCCCAGAGCAGCCTCACCAGCCGCAGAGCCCAGCTGCAAGGAGAGAAAGCAGAAACCGCCCGTCAGCTGAGGGCTCCTGGGCCCTTGTGCCAAGGCCTGCGGGGCCCAGGCCAGGCTGGCTGTGCCCAGAGCTGTGCCCAGAGCTGCCCATCCCTGCTGCCTTTGGCAGCAGAGCAGGAGGGCAGGACATGTGCCCAGCCTGCAGCCAGCCACGGCACATCCAGCCCTCAGCAGCTGCCCAGAGCAGGATGCTCCTGTGCTCGCTGCCATCTCCCAAAAGCTCTGATCCCACCCTGCCAAGCACACAGGGACCCACCTCACGCCAGCCACGGCTACAAGAAAAGCTGCTCCCCAACCAGTTCCTCAGCCTTCTCCAAGGGCACGGCCCATCCACGCCAGAGCTGCTCCCAAGCACTTCCCCATCCACACTGGACCACCTAGAACACTTCCTCTGGAAAAACAAACACCACATTATTGAAAAGAGATTAGATGCAAAAAGGGAAAACAAGAAAAACGGGAAAAACTCTTATCTCTGTCAGGGCCTTGAGTGAGGCCCAACTCCAACATGGTAGGGAAAAACCCAGCCATGGCTGAGGGAAGCCCACACTTTCTCTCTTCCCCCCTGCACTGCCCCCCAAAATCACAGTGATCCCAAAGCAAACCAGGGCAGTGGAGCAGCCCAAGCCCTTCCTTGCCTGCACAGCAAAGCAGCCCCTGCACAGGTTCTGGAGTCCCACCTCTGCTCCCACCGTGGGGCTTTGTTTGTGTCGGGCTGGCTGCCCCAGCCCCAGCCCCAGCCCCAGCCCGGGGCACGGTGGGTGCTGGGGGCTGTTGGCAGGGCCAGGAGCCCACTCCCATTTCATACCCAGCCCAGCCCATCCCCCCAGCCCTGCAAAAAGCAGCTGGGCAGCGACTGAAGGATGAGTTGCATCTGCCCCAGCAAAGGGGGAACCTTTGCTTCCCAGCCAGGCTGGGCCGTGCCCAAATCTGGCAGAATTTCCCCGGCTGGGGACTCATCTGCAAATTCCCTGTGGAGTTTGGCTTTGAAGAAGGTGCCAGAATCAAAGTCCATCACCTTCAGCCTCCAGTGGCCAGGCTGAGGAAGAGCTTGTCATCCTTGATGTCATCCTGGCTGTCTCCAGCAGCAGCAGCAGCAGCAGCAGCAGCAGCAGCAGCAGCAGCAGCAGCATCCCCAGCTGGTACAGCTTCTCCAGGGGCTCCTGCTCCTTCCCTGGGGGGAGACCAGGCTCTCAGGGCTCTGCCCAGGGCCCCAGCTGTCAGGGGAACCAGCACAAGCAAAACCAGCTTGGATGGCGGCCACCAGTGCTGGGCAGAGCAGCTCAGCTCCAGCACAAGGGCTGCGTGTGCCCATCCCATAGCCCCGGTGCAGTGACACAGGCAGCACAAAAAGGTCTGGGTTCCTTTGCTTTTGATTGACACGGCATGTGTGGAGCTGCAACTTACCAGGGCCCTGGATCAAAGTGTGCCTGAGGCTCTCTCCCTTCTTCTATGGCAGAGGAATATCCTGCACCCAAGGATCACAGAACAGGTCTTCTAATGTGGGTCTCTCCAAGGAGTTCACGGATATACACCACCTGATCAGATCTTTGCACTCTGGGGAGACAAAGCAGAAACTGCCGGTCAGCCAGAGAAGGCTCCTGTCTGCTTTGCCCCACTATTCCCATGCCCAGGCCATTCTGGATGAGCTCAGGGTTGGGCCTAAACTTTCCCATCAATTCCCTGTTTTGGAGGAGAGCAGGACATGTGCCACCTCCTCAGCAGCTGCCAGAGCGGGATGCTCACGAGTCCGCTGCTGGCTCCCAGCACTGGGATTCCCCCCGTGCCCAGAGAAGAGGATCCACCTTGAGAGAGCCCTTGTGGCAGCGGGAGCTGGCCCCAGCTGAGGTTCCGGCCCCTCCTGAATGGGTGCTCCCCGCAGACCATCTGGTGCAGCAGGATGCCCAGGGACCAGATCGTTGCTGCCTCGCCATGGTACCAGCCAAAGTCGTTCCATTCCGGGGGGCTGTAGGACAGTGTTCCTATGGAATACAGATGGAGTTCAGCAGGGGGATGCTGCTGCTCCCACAGCCTGGCCCCAGCATCCCTGGGCCTGCGGGGGCTGCATCAGTGGCACACAGGGTGACCACTGCCCTCTCGCCAGCACCTGGGACTTGTGCACAAACTTAGGCTTGGAAAAGAAGCCACTGGTGTCAGAAGAGGGCAGAGGAAGCCCTGGCTAAGCCTGACCCTGACCTGTAAAGGAAAAACCCTCTCCATGCTGGGGAAAAAACATGCCCTTATCCTCCCTGCCTGCATTGCCCCAAAAATATTAGGAAGCCAAGGCAAACAGGGCGAGTGGATCAGTCCAAGCCCTTCCTCTCGCCTGCACACCAAACTGGCTGGGGCACAGGTTCTGCCCCCATCTCTGCTACCCCCACCCACGGGGGTTTTGGTAGGGCTGGCTGCCCCAGCCCAGCCCCAGTCCTGGGCAGAGTGGCTGGCAAAGGCTGCCAGCAGGGCTGGAAGATGGCTCCCCACCCAGCCCCGCTCTAAAGCAACTCAGCTGAAGACTCAGTCCCCTGACTGGCAGCAAAAGGGAGAATCCCCTCTGCCACAGCCAGCTTGGGCTGGGAGATGTTGGGCCATGAGATCCTGGGACCAGGAGTACACCCTTACGTGGGCTCACCTGCAAAGTGGGTGTAGGCTGTCTCTTGCAGGTAGGTGCCACAGCCAAAGTCGATCAGTTTGGCCTTCCCGGTGTGCAGGTCGAGAAGGATGTTCTCTGGTTTGATGTCCCTGTGCAGGACCCCACAGCTGGTGCAGTGCCGCACGGCCTCCAGCACCTGGTGGAACAGCGCCCGCGCCACCTCCTCGGGCAGGAACCGCCGTGCCCCAATGAAACGCTGCAGGTCCTGACACCGCTCTGGCCGCTCCAGCACCATCACGATGTGGTTGGGCAGCTCAAGCCACTCCAGCAGCTGCACCACACCAGGGAAGCCAGTGGACACCTTGGCCTGCAGCACGATCTCCAGAGGGGCCCTGCTGCCGTCGGGCTGCGGGAGGAGCACGATGCCCTCAGTGGCGCCGATGCCGTGCCGGGGCTCGGGGAGCCCTCAGCCAGCCCGGGATGCTCTGCGCCCTGCGCTGGACCCACGCCCGCTCTCCCTCGAGGCGTCCTGGCGGCTTCCACCGTGCCGGGCCTCGGCTCATCCCCGCCCGGCAGCCCCGGCTGCTGCCGCTGGCCCCGCTCACTCACCAGCTCGCCCCAGTGCCGGACGCGGTTCCGTGGCACCCTCTTGATGGCCACCTGCAAGCCAAGGACAGCAGCGGGCTCAGCTCGCCGCCCGCCCTGCCCAGCCCCATCCTCCTCCTCCTCCTCCTCCTCCGCCCCCTCCTCCTGCGCCCGCCGCTGGCCCCGCCGCTCACCGGGGCGCCGTCCGAGAGCCGCGTGGCCAAGGGTGCCCGACCGCGGGAAAGGGAGAGACAGAGAAAGAGAAAGATAAAGAGAGAAAGAGTGCTCTAAAATATCTGTTTTTCTGCTGCTGCCGCTGCTGCTGCCGCCGCTGCCGCCGCTGCAACTGAAGCACCGGGGCCGTTCGTCCCCGTGTCCGTTCCCCGCTCGCCCCACGAGCCCCACGTTCGAGCCCCGCGCGCCCCGGGCACAGCCCCTGAGTCTGTCCAAACACGGGAACTTTGCAGCGGTGAGCCCAGATGCAGAGCCCTGACTCCTGCACACTGGCACAGCAATCCCCTCGCTTGCTGCTCTGCATTGGCCTGGCTGAGGGTCAAACACTGTCGGGCCACCTTCCCTTGCTGTAGGATTCCTACCTGACCCAAGCACTGCACTTACATCTCCAGTGTTGCCTTCCAGTAAAACCAGGGGAAGGAAAACTCTGTGTGGCTCATGGTATTTTACAGTGTCTAAAAATCACTGAGTCACCGATCTTAGAGGTGCGGTGCATCTGGAATTCCTGGGATGGAGAAGTAGTGCAACATGGAAAAGGGGAGCATAGAAATAAATAGAGGAAAACATCTTGGATTGTTTCATTCATTTTCATTTCCCTTCTGGAAAGCTGTTTCAGTTTTCCAGGAATCTTCTCCTGTCTCTCTTCCCAGGAATGTCTCATGGAGAACAAGGTCAAGCTTCTGTCACAAGATTTCCCAGCAGGAAATTATGCCACTGGTGAAATTTTCATTGTGACTGTTTGTGCTGGCTTAGGGCAAATTTGGGGAGGAAACCTCCAAAAGGGGTCTGTCTAGAAAGCAAGTTCAAGCAGCCCCTCCCCCTACTAGTTCAGGAAAAGACTTCCCTCGAGAAAAGTGAAAAAACCCCAGTTTATTTAACAAGTAAAGTATTCACAAGCATGAAAAATGAATAATATTAAATAAAACCTCTGACAGTGCTGAAGAGATGGCAAATTCAGAAAGTCCTTTTTTTGTGGGTTGTAGTTGGCTCACTCGGTCTCTTCTAAGTCCCTCTGGTGCTGGAATGCAGCATCCCAGAGCTCGGTGGGCCACAGGTGTGAGCTGCAGGTATTTTTCTGGGTTTTCAGTCCAGAGCAGGTTTAAACATTTCCCAGAAAAAGGAAAGTCACAGTCCAAGGAACTTCTCTGCCTAAGCTAGCTAAAACCAAATTGCTGGACCTGGGCTGTGAAGGCATCGGGAAATTTCCAAATCTGGGCACTGGCGGTCCCAGCAAACACCAGATCTGGATGGTGCTGGAGCCAGAACCTGCAGATTTCCAAATTTTGGCTTTCTGTGCCAGCAAATCACTGGACTTGGGCTGTGCCAGCACCAGGAAGTTTTCAGATCTGGGCGCTGGCACAGCCAGCAAACACCAGATCTGGGTGGTGTCGTTGCCAGCGTCAGAAATCTTCCGGATTTGGGCTCTGCTGGCACCGGGAAATTTCCAAATCTGGGCACTGGCGCAGCAAACACAAGATGTGGGTGGGGCCAGAGCCAGTAGCAGAAAGTTGCCGGGTTTTGGATTTCTGTGCCAGTAAATTGCTGCTGCACTTGGGCTGTGCAGAATAGGGAAATTTCCAGATGTGGGCACTGGCAGTGCCAGCAAACACCAGTGAAACCTTCTGGCCCTCGTCCGGACCGTTGACCAGTGGTTTCCCTGAGAACCAGCTCTGGCCACTTTACAGACAGAGACTGCTTTCATCTGGTGCTCTGGAAACAGAACTTTAATGAAGGCAAACACAACAAACAGGACGGCGTGCACAGTAGAGAGAGCAAAGCAGAAAAAAGCCTGGGTCCAGGGTCTAGCAGGGATATTTATCCATTTATTTATGGGGAGGGGTTAAGGTGGGATCTGAGGGAAGGACCCAAGAGGAAGGAACGATTAAGAATATTACACTTTTTGCAGTAAAAAGTAACCAATGATAGCAAAGAGAACTCAGAACTTTCTAGTAACAATCTGCATAACTGAACAAGAGGATTATGGCTGGGAGCTCCTGCTGACCCCAACTACAGAGGGTTTTCCCACAGTCTTAAGCTGAGGCCCCCCAACACACCAGATCTGGGTGATGCCAGTGTCAGCACCAGGAAGCTGCTGGGCTTTGGCTTTTTTTGCCAGAAAATTGCTGCATTTGGGAGGTGCTGGCACCAGGAAATTGCCAGATGTGGGCACTGGCGGTGCCAGCGCACACCAAATCTGGGTGGGGAATGTGCCAGCACCGGGAAATTGCCAAATGTTAACTTTCTGTGCCAGCAAATTGCTGGAATTATGCTGTGCAGGTATCTGAAAAATTCCGGATCTGGGCACTGGCAGTGTCAGCAAACACGAGATCGGGTTGCTTTAGGTACCAGGTATTTGCTTGATTTTGGCTTTCTTTGCCAGCAAATTGCTGGAATTGGGCTGTGCCAGCACCAGGAAATTGCCAGGTCTGGACACTGGCAGTGCTGGAAAACACCAGATCTGGGTGGTGCCAGACCCAGGTATTTGCCGGGTTTTGGATTTCTGTGCCAGCAAATTGCTGCACTTGGGCTTTGCCAGCACTGGGAAATTTCTGCATCTGGGCAATGGCAGTGCTGGGCAACTCCAGGTCTGGGCAGCGACAGAGCCAGCAATGGAAAATTACCAGATTTTGGCTTTTTTTGCCTGCAAATTGCTGCACTTGGGCTGCACCAGCACCAGGAAATTTCTGGATCTGGGCACTGGTAGATCTGGGAAACATCAGTTTGTGAGAGCCAAAATGAGGGATGTGGCACTCCAGGCAGCTCTTCAAAATGCAGTTTATTGTTTGCAAGGTGTTACAGCAGTCCAGGGTCGTGGGTGACAAAGCTGTGCCCACAGCTGTCAGCTCCAGCTGCAGGCCTGGAGACCCTTAGTTTAGGTTACAAATGCATTATATACTTTTCTTTGCTGAACATCTTAATACAGTAGAACCAATCTATACCTATACTTTTATTTATAGCCAATTGTAACTACTATAATTACCATATTCATGTTACTATTCTCCAGTAACTAAAAGTTAGTACATTACAGTTTAAGCTAGAAGTTGTTTTCCAGTTTTCTTACAGTGGAAAATTCTGAGACCTTTTTTCTACCTGCAGCATTTGCTGACTTGTTTGCCTGTGCTATCTTTCTGCTTGGTAAAAACATCTTCTTGTTTGAGGTGGGTTTATCCTATGCTCTAAGTCATAAAAACCCTTTCTAATTAACATATACTTTGCCTTCTTAGCTATCCAGTAAGACCACTCCAGCAATTCTTTTCTTTTATATCAAAACTTGCTTTCATTTCTATTCCTTCTTCAGATTCTACATTCAAAAATCTTTCTGCCAAGCATACATATCTGTGAGACTTTCTTGTCAAACTTTCATCCTTCCCAACATCCCTGTATAGTGGTCAAGTGCCTGAGGCCAAGAGCACCTGGACAAGAGGCACAGTTCTTTTCTATAGGAAGGAAACCACAGAACCCCAGGGTTTGAAGGCAGATGAGAAGCAGTCACCAGAGGCCAAGGCCAGTGAGACCTGTCTGTCCTTGCAGCTTTTGTCTGAAAGCAGTCTTTGGATATATGGGGAGTTTTGGGGGTGGAATTCCATTTCAGCCATGGGTTCCTGGACTGGAATGACAGTTCTCCATAAAAAGGAAAGGGTGGAGCCCCAGTGTTTCAAAGGCTGATTAGAGGCAGCCCCAAGGAGGCCAAGGCAGCCAGATCTGCTGTCAGGGAAGAATCCTTGGAGAGACAGAATTTGGGAGGTCAAACCCCACTTTTGTCTATGGGCATCTGGATGAGAAGGACAGTTCTTTTCCATAGGAAGGGAAGTACGGTGTTGCAGACATCGTTTTATGAAAATCCTTTCATTAGGATTTTTTCCTGCTGAGAAGCTGAGAGGCTTCAGCAACAAAATGTAAACAATGGTTATCTGCTGCTGTGGAATGCAACAGGTGCATCTGTGATTGGCCCATCTTGGGTGTTTACAATTAATGGCCAACCACAGCCCAGTTAGCTTGGACTCTGTCCGAGAGACAAACCATTATTATTCATTCTTTTCTATTCTTAGCTTAGCTAGCCTTCTGAGATGAAACTTTCCTTCTATGCTTTTTAGTATAGTTTTATTGTAATGTAGATCATAAAATAATAAATCAAGCCTTCTGAACATGGAGTCAACATTCTCGTCTCTTCCCTCACCTGAAAACCCCTGTGAACACCATCACAGTACAGAGCCCCAGTTCTTCAAAGGCAGATGAAAGCTGGCCCTCAGGAAGCCAAGGGAATCTGGACAGTCCTGGCAGCTTTTGTCTGGGAGCTATCCTTGGATATAAAGAATTTTGGAGGCAGATTCTCAGGTTTGGCCATGGATGCCTGGACATAAAAGATGGTTTTTTTAATGGGAAGAAAAGCACAGGTCCCCACTGTTTTGAAGGCAGATGAGAGGTGGCCCCCAAGAAGGTGAGGCCAAGACCAGCCAGAGTTTTCTGTCCTGGCAGGTTTCATACAGGAATAGTCTTTGGATATAATCAGATTTGGAGGAGGAATCCCAATTTCGGCCATGAACCCCTGGAGGAGAAGGACAGTTTGTTCCCACAGGAAGGAAAGCACACAACTCAAGGGTTTCAGGGGCAGATGAGAAGTGACCCTCAACATGCCAAGGTCATCTGGACCAGTCAGGCAGCCCCCAGGAAGCCCAGCCAGCCAGACCTGTTCCATGTTCTTGGATCCTTGGGGGCCTGCAGCATCACAGTGGCCCCTTGCTTCCATGAGGCCTTGCAGTGTCAAAATGGTTTCCTTGTTTCCATGTGACTGAGAATGCCACAATGGCCCTTTGGTTCCATGAGGTCACAGCGTCTCAAAATGGCCCCTTGGTTCTATTGGGTTCCCCAGGGTCACAATGGGCCCTTGGTTCCATGGGGACCGACATTGTCACAGTGGCCCCTTGCCCCCATGAGACCTTGCAGTGTCACAGTGGTTGCCTTGGTTATACAAGGCCCTGCAGTGTCGCAATGGCCCCTAGGCTCCAGTGGGTCCTGAAGTGTCATAATGGTCTCCATGGTTCTATGAGGCCCCACAATGTCACAGTGGACTTCTGGTTCCATGAGCTTTTGTACTACCAACAACAGTCTCCTTGGTTCAATGGTGCCACACAGTGTGACAACTGCCCCTTGGCCTGCCAACACTCCATAGTGTCACAATGATTCCTTGCTTCCATGAAGCCTTGTAGTGTCACAATGGCCCCTTGCTTCAGTGAAGCCTTTAGTGTCACCATGGTCTCCATGATTCCCTAGGGCCTCGCAGTGTCACAACAGACCATTGGTTTCACTGAGCCCCACTGTGTTACTGTGGTCCCCTTGGCTCCACAAGGCTCTGAAGTGCCTCAATGGCCCTTTGGTTCCATGATGCCCCAGAGTGTCACAGTGGTATTCTTGGTTCCACTGGACCCTTCATCCCATGGACACCCAGAGTGTTCACTGTAGTCCCCTTGATTCCATGAGGCCCTGCCATGCTGCTATGGCCCCTTGGTTCCAGTGAGTCCCAAAGTATCAGAATAGTGTCCATTGAGGCCCGGCAATGTCACTGTGCTCCCCTTGGTTCCCCAGGCCCCCACAGTGTAACAATGGACTCCTGGTTCCATGAGGTTCCTAAGTCACAATGGTCTCCTTGGATCCGCAGTGTCACAGTGGCCCCTTGGCTCCATGTGGCCACGCTGTGTCACAATGGCTCATGGTTCCATGAGGCCACACAGTTTAACAATGGACCCTTGGTTCAACAAGGCCTTGCTGTGTCACAATGGATTTCTGGTTCCATGAGCTTTCACACAGCCAACAGCAGTCTCCTTGGTTCTGCAGTGTCACAATGGACCATTTGTTCCATGAGGTTCCATAGAAGAACACGGTCACCTTGATTCCGTGAGGTTCTGCAGTGTCACAATGGACTCATGGTTCCAGCAGACCTTGCTGTGTCACAATGGCCCCTTGGTTCCAAGAGGTTTTTCAGTGTTACAATGGTCTCCTTGAATCTGCAGTATCACAATGGACCATTGGTTCAATGTGGCCACGATGTACCAAAACAGATTTTGGTTCCATGGGGTTCTGCAGACTCACAAAGGACCCTTTGTGCCCTGACTTTGCTCAGTCTCACAGCTGACTCCTTGTTCTGTGAGGCCCAGCCACTACCAAATATCCGAAATATCAGAATAAGACTCCTTAACACTAATTTCCTATTTAAGAGGATACAATTTATTTGGGTCTGAGGTCTAGTGAGGGATAACTCATAACATTATGTGGACATGTAATTCTACCAGCATCACTACATGCATATTACAATTTACCCATTACCATAAAACCCACCCCAAGTTCCCAGATTCAGTCCTTCGATTTTCTGTCACTGCATTCTTGAGCCAAATGTCTTCTTCTTGTCTTCCAACCATGCTTGGTGAGAAAGCAGCCCCTGAATGCCTTGTTCCCGTACTAAAAGTTCACAGGCACAGGAAAAATGGAATGAACCCTTTTGGTATCAAGGCCAAGGCTTTGTGTGGGCAGGCAGAGGCAGGCAGGAGGCAGAGCTGTCAGCAAAGGAAGGGCCCAGCCAGGTGGGGCAGCCGGGGGATGCCCACAGCCTGCAGGGACAGAGGCGCAGGGCAGGGACACCGTAGGACAGCCTGGGCTGCACAGGGCACAGGGATGGGCAGCAGCTGCAAGACAGCCCTGACAGAGCCAACTTGGGCAGCACTTTGGCCATGGATGCTGGGCCTGGGCCTGAGGCCATGAGGGAAAAAGTGACCCTTGCAGGCCTGGGGCCTCATTGCCTCCTTGTCCCTGCTCAGCAGCCTGGCAGGGGCCGCCCCATGCTCCTGCCCTTGGCCTTGCCCATCCCCACATGCCAGTACCCATCCCGGGAAGAGCCCTGAGCAATGAGGGAGGGACAGGATCTGCCTGGCCAGGCCCTGGGGCTCAGGCCATGGCCCTTGGCATTCCTCAAACACATCCAGGCTTGCTCAGCAGCTGAGACACCTTTGCCTTGCTTGTCCCCAGCTGTCATCACTGCCACCAGTGTTCTGCTCTACCTGGAACCTGGGGACACTTTCACGTGAGTTGAGTCCCTGAGTGGGACACATTAAAAGTTTGGATTTTAATCTCACTTTGAGTTTTTGAGAAGTTCTTCGAGCACACTCTGAGGGACTGAGTCTGATGCAAAGAGCACCAAAGCCCCAGAGGGTCATTAAAGCCCTTGTGCTGTGTCTGTGCTGCTGAGCTGGGCCGGGCTCCTGGCCCAGAGGCAGCTCCTGGCAAGGGCAGCAGAGCTGCAGAGAGACAGCTCTGGCCAGGAGCAGCTCCTGTGCACAGCCCAGCAGGGCTGGGGCACTGCCAGGGCCCCTCAGGGACACCAGCAGGGCACAGACAGAGCTCCCAGGGGCTCAGCACTGGCAGGGGCTGTGGCATGTCCCAGAGGGGGCTGTGTCCCAGCAGCTCCTCTGTGCCTGTGTCATGGAGGCACAGAGCAGCTGTGATGTCAGCAAGGGGCTGTGTGACAGCACAGAGTGGGCTGTGTGAGGTCACAGATTGGGCTATGACATCACAGAGTTTGTTCTGTGAGGTCATTGAGCAGCTACAGCATCATAGAGGGGACTGTGTGACATCACAGAGCAGGCTTTGACATCATGGCATGGCTGTATGACATCATAGAGCAGGCTGTGAGGTCAAAGTGTGTGCTGTGACATCACAGAGTGTCATTATGACATCACAGAGAGGGTTTTGTGACATCACTGAGGGGATTGTGACATCACAGAGCTGGCTGTCACATCATATAATAGGTTGTGTGGCCATAGACCAGACTGCCATCATAGAGGGTGGCTCTGTGACATCAGAGAGAGGGTTATGATATCACTGGGTGGCTGTGTGACATCATAGAGCAGGTCGTGACATCACAGAAAAGACAGTGACATCACATGGTGACTTTGTGACATTATAGAGTCTTCTGTGACATCATAGAGAAGCTGTATGAAATCACAGAGTGACATCTCAGGAGGCTGTGTAACATCACAGGATGTTGTGTGACATCACAGGGGACTGTGTGACATCACAGGGGCTGTGTGATGTCACAGAGATGGTTGTGTGACATCACAGGTTGCTGTGTGACCTCACAGGGGTTGTGTGACATCACAGGGGCTGTGTGACAAAGCAAGGGCTGTGTGACATCACAGGGGCTGTGTGAGGTCACTGGGGAGGTCACTCTGCCCCGGCCCCCCTCACAGTTCCCCCCAGAGCAGTCCAACCCTGCTCGTGCACAGCGGGGTCCCCTGTCCCCCCGGGTCCCCCCGGCGCCGCAGCCTCCCCCAGAGGATGTTCCACGAGATCGACCCCAGAGCCTGACACGGGGACGGGGGGCCGGGGCCCTGGGGGTGGCACAGGGGGACAGGGACCCCCCGGCAGCGTCCCCGTGTCCCCCAGGGCCAGAGCCTGGGCCAGGGCTCCTTCACCCTGGTACCAACGAGGCCTTGAGAGTGCTGAAAAAATCCCCAGCAAGGGATCAGCAAAAACCAGATTTAATTTTAAGCAACAGCAGCACAAAGTTCCTTGGCAAGAGTCACTCTGCTCCTGACTGGACATTTCAGGCACACCAAGGAAACAAAGCAACAACAAAACCAAACAAAATCCAGGCAATCAAACCAGAAGTGAACCAAGAACTGTCCCTGTGCATGTGTGTGACAAAAGGACAGTGGGGGCAAGGATAAAAGGAATATGGCCCGAAAGCTTAACAGAGCTCAAACTTAACAGGACTTAACTTACACTTTAACCTTAACTGATTCCTTCAACTTGACAATTTAGCAAGAGAACAGCACTTAACTTTGACGCCAGCCAGGGGTTTATTTACAGACGCGAACAACACGGGGCTGCTATGCAAAGTGTCTCGAGCTGTTCATTTTCTCAGCATCAGTCTCATTACATGATTATGATAATGGGAAGATGCTAGCAGCTCACAATCCAGGCAGCAGGCCAGAAAACTTCATGTTACAACATACTTTATAAGCTTCTTGACCAATCACACAAAGCAAAAGCATATTGACAGTAGTTCTATCCCATCACCATAAGCACACATACCTTTGGTTAAAACAATGCTTGCTTATTTAGAATACAATACCTGTTTGTAAGAGACAACGCACAGAGCTCCATTATTAAGCTTTAACCTTGCTAATATCTTGCTAGATAAACTTTCTGCAACTTAGAGAGCTATTCAGACAAGCATTAATACATAGGCTATTGTTCTATTTGCCCTTGCCTTTTCTACAGTTTAAATAATTTTTCTGCTGACCTATCTTATGACTGTTGCTTTAGCACTGTTCACAATTCTGCTGTATCTGAGACCTGTCTTTTGCAGCTTTCCTAGAACCCTCTAATTTTATGGATTCCCACAATCAGTATTTAACCTAACTTACAACCTATCACTAAAGGATTTAATGGTAGAATAACATTAAATAATATTCAACTTAGCTTATCTCATATTAAACTTTACTTAGCAAAAAAAAGCTCTTAACACCATTTAACTTATTCCTTATGATGTAACCTTACTTCCAGGCCTGACTGACTCAGCTATCCAAGGCTCTCAAACCCCTCAGAGAGCAGCATTTCTGCCACATTTCCCCAGCACAGGCATGCCTGTGTGCACACAGACACAAAGAGTCACCGCCAAAATTCCCTATATCCAAAGACGGCTCCCAGACAAAATCTGCCATTCCTGACAAGTCTGGCTGGCCTTGGACTAGTGAGGCTCTCACCTGCCTTCCAAACACTGGGGCTCTGTGCTTTCCTTCCTATGGAAAGGAAATGTCCTTCTCATCCAGGCACCCATGGCCAGAATTTGGGATTTCACCTCCAACATTGCCTGTTGTGACAGACTGGAGGAGATTGTTGGCTGGAAACATTTTGTGTGTTGGGGAGAGGAAGGGGCAGGTCCAGCCTTGCCCTGCCCTGGAACCCCAGCCCTGCCCTGCCCTGGAACCCCAATCCTCCCAGAGCCTCTATCCCAGCCCAGCAGTGGCTGCCAGTCCCTGGCACAGCACAGGCAATGCTCCACAGCCACCTCTGCAGCCCCAGCCCAGCTCCTGAGGGACCAAATGAGCCCAAGCCCCACCTGGGGGAAGGGCCCAGGGAGACCAAGGGGTATTGAAGGCTGACCACAAGGCAAGCACACATCTTGCCCCTACCTCCTCTTGGAATTTCCTTCTGAACATTGCTGGAATCCAGGAGTTGGTAGCTGTGTATGCTTCTCTATATCACATTTTTCTCTCTTCCTGTGTCTTCTTCTATTTTTGTCCCCTTGCAAATTTTGAGTAACTTAAAATTGAACAAGCTATGAATTTTTGAGGTTGAATGGGCCAAGTCAATGCTTTGAGAAGTGTTTTGTGTTGATTGAATGTTGTATTAAACCATTTGCCAAAGTTTCTCTGATTTTCTAAAGTTGCCAGTAAAGACTGTTTTGTTGTTTTGACCTCTTGAGGATTTCTAGCCAGGATTTCTCCAGCACATCCAATTAAGAGGAAACAAACAACTGTAAATTCCTTTTAAATGTCTCATTAAGAGAGTTGTTTGGGGAATGGGAGTCAGGGCTTGTGTGTCCTGCTTGGCCCAGCCCAGGCAGGGCTTTCCCAGCCACATTCCACACTCCATTGCCCAGCTGGAGCCGCTGGTGCCTCTGAGTTGTGCTGCCCCAGCCCCAGGGACGCTCTCCTTGTCTGCCCATTCCCCCACGGTCTCTGGGCAGGGATGGCCTCAGTGGGGGCTGCTGATATCGTCAGCAACTTGGAGGCTGCTGCTGAATTTCACTGCTCCAGAGGCTTGTTCAGCCTTCAGCACTTCAGTGCAGGAATTCAGTGTCCCAGGGCTCATGAACATTGAGAACACCTGAACAAGCCAAGCCTCTGGGAATCATTTGATTTAATTTTCAAATCTTGTGTGGTTAATAAGAGGGATTTCAGAAGTGGATTCAGCTGAATATGTTCTATTTAAAAAGACAGTGAGAAAACATTTTTAGGTTCTGTTTAGGTTTTTGTTTTTCCACTGTTAATAGCCATCTCCAATTGACACTGAATCCAAGTGCCTCCTCATGCAGTTGGAATAGATATGAAATTCAAGACCCTTCATAGCTGACAATCAATCAGACTCTGTCCCTACCCCCACCCCACCATTTCCCCCATCCAAGCCCTGGCACTCAGAGCAGCCTTGTGCAAATCTGAGCTCCCTCCAGCCCAGGCTACACCTGCAGCTTTCAGCTCCTTGGCTCCCACTCCCACCTGCTTTCCTTGCAGAAGGAGCTGCCCGAGACACAGAGGGATGTTCATTTGTTTTCAGGCAGCAAAGCCAAGGGAAGGCACAGCTTTATCAAATGCAAAAATCATTCCTCTGCTGGATATTAAATCCACTTTGCACAGCAGACAGTCTCAGAGCAATGGAAAACACCTTCTGTGCCCAGCACAGATCCCAAGGTCCCCCCAAACCCTCCCTGCCCCAATTCTGCCCAGATTTGCTCTTTGCACACACGAGTCACAGGCTGAAGTCAGGAGCTCCCTCCATGCCCAGAGGGAGCAAAAGAGAGAAAGGGGATGAAGAGCTCTCCTGTGCAGAGCCAAGGTCCAAGTGCAGCCCCTGCAGTGGGAACCACAACTCATCAGGTTTGTGTCCTTTGGGCTCAGGGCCTGGTGACACTCAGAGGCACAGAAAGGTTTCTTGCCAGCAAACAGAACCTGATCATTTGAACAGTTTAATAACCATCACAGCTCTTCCCTCAGCTCTCTGGGATGTCCCAGGAGCTTCTGACATGTCCCCTATCCCCCAGGTATTTCTGTACAGGAACAGTTTTAGATAAGGACAAAAGAAAAAGCAATTCCGTGATAAATATAAACACAATTGAGGTGATGATTATTTATATATTTATTTGAACTTCAGAAATATTGGTCAACTTCTTGAACCTTAAAGCATAAAACCAGTCAATTAAGAGGTACTTGACTGACCAGAAAGGACCTAGAGGAGCAAATCTGGGAGCAGCAGGAAGTACAAAGATCCACCAGCTCTAAATGAAGAGATGTTCTTAGACATGGCCATTTAAACAGAAGAGCAGGAAACATCTGAAGGAAGAGTGAGATTAAACATTAGACTAAATATTGGTGACACAAGTAGAAGAGAAGATGAATATTTCTTCTCCTTCTACCATCAGTACGCTTCCAGGAAATCAGCATTCCTGATGGGAAAATTTTGCCATTTCTTAACAGTACTCAAATGACCCAGATAATAAAGATTTGCCTGTGTATTACGAAACTAACAGGTATTAAAACCTGTGCCCCTTTCCAGGCAGACATCAGCTGTGTGCCCATGAACAGGCAGTGCCACTTGTGCCCTGAGGTGCCCAGCTGGGTTTGGAGCTCTCCCAGAGCACCTGAGGGAGAGCAGAGCACCTTGCAAGCTGCAGGTCCCTGACAGCCCCGCAGGGCTCATGTCCCATCAACATCTGCTCTGCTCCAGTCTGAAACAGGGCCCAGCATGGTGCTGGGATCATCAGAGAGCTGAGGTGTGTGCTGGAATTCAATGGCCTCCCCATCCCGCAGCAGCCCTGCATTTCCCTGCTGCAGCCTTGGTCTCCAGCCCAGCCATGGAGGCTCTTTGGGCTCTGGAGTGTTGCTGCAGCCCCCAAGGGCAGCTGAGCTCTGCCTTTGGCACAGTCAGGCCTGGCCAGCGCAGGCCATGCTCAGCAATTGCTTGTGTGTGCCTGGCCTTGCTGTCAGCCCTGTGAGCGGCTGCGTGGCCCCTTTGTGGCCCTGTGCTGGCCCAGCCATGGTGGCCCAGCCCCTGTGCAGGCCCAGCCCAGGCCGATGGGCCAGCAGAGAGGCAGCCAGGGCTGGCCATGGCCGGGAACAGGCCCTGAGCCCCGCAGGGGGATGGAGCTGGGCCACAGCCAAACTCAGCCCAGGCCAAAGCTGGGCTCAGCAGCCAGGGCTGCCAACGCATGGGCACAGAGGCTGGTGCTGACAAATGTCCTGGGCCCCCTCCCTGCTCTGTCCATGCCACCAAGGGCACAGAGCAGCCTCCTCTCTGGGCCACTTGCCTGTTTGCAATGCCTTGCACAGGCGCTGGCCCTGCCCCACAAGGCCTGGCCTGAGTCCTGCCCCTGCACGCTCAGCCAGGCTGAGATGGACACTGATGGTTTCTGGGCCAGGCTCTCGGAGCCCAGCCCAGCTCCCTGCAAGCTCTGCCAGCTGCCCTGAGCTCTGGGCAGCACCAAGGGCCTCTCTGAGCCCAGCCCAGCCCAGCGGGCTCTGGCCCCACAGCTCTGCTCAGGCCAGGCTGCTCTGGGCACTGGCCCCACGGCCTCAGCCCCTGCCAAGGCCACAGCAGCAGCTGCAGCTGCCACAGGACTCAGCCCCAGCCATGGGGGAAGGTGCTGGGCCAAGGCCAAAGGAGGCTCCCTGGCTGCCCTGCTGCCCTCGGGCTGAGGTGCTGAGAGCTCTGCAGCCCCTGCTGCCATCCCATCTGCCCAGGGCAGCACAAGAGCCCCGGCCTTGGGGCCCTCAAGAGCTGCTCCTGCTCCAGGCCAAGGGCCCATGCCAAAGCTGGGGCAGCCACAAAGCTGTGCCCATTGCTGTTCATTGCTGTTTTGATGGGGATGGATCCTCAGCCACTTGGGGGTTGCTGATGAATTTTATTACTCCAGAGGCCTCTTCTTTCTTGAGCTCTTCACTCCAGGAATTCAGTGAGAAAAGCTCATAAATATTTGTTCGAAACACCTGAACAAGACAATCCCCTGGGAATAATTGAAGTTTTCAATTCTTCTGTGGCTAATTAGTCAGATTTCAGAAGTGTATTCAAAGTGAATATACTATATTGAAAACAATACAGAGAGAACTCTTTTGTCCTTTTCAGTTTTCTTTTCCTAATTATAGATTGATATCAGCCATGTCCAATTGACATGGACCCCCTGCACCTCCTAATGCAGTTTACAGATATGAAAATCAAGACCCTTCATGGTAGACAATCACACTTTGTCCCTACCCACACCCCACCATTTCCCTCATCCAGCCCCTGGCACTCAGAGCAGCTGAGGAATGGAGTCACATCCTGGGGTGTCCCCAGGGCTCAGGACTGGGGCCAAGTCAGTTCAGTCTCTTTATTGCTCATCTGGACGAGGCCATTGAGGATACTCTCAGTCAGTTCCCAGGTGAGCCCAAGCTGGGTGGGAGTGTGGCTGTGCTGGAGGGCAGGAAGCTCTGCAGAGGGATCTGGACAGGCCCAGGACAATGGGATGAGGTTCACCAAGGCCAAGGGCCAGGTCCTGCCCTGGGCTCACAACCACCCCAAATCCCAGCCATGCCCTGCCCCCGATCCACCCAGCCTGTCCTGTTTCCTTCATCCCTGCATTGTCAGGGACTCTCTGGGACAAGGGAGCTCTGCTCTGGGGATGGAGGGAGGTGCAAGTACCACCACTGGAGCAGGAACCACAACTCATCAGGTTTGTGTCCTTTGGGGGTCAGGAACTGCTGAGACTCAGAGGCACAGAAAGTTTCTCCACATGGCCTAGAGACCCCAGTTGAACAGGACACAATTTAATAACAATCACACTCCTCTCTGAGCTATGTGCAACATCCCAGAAGCATCTGATGAGTCCACCATCCACAAGTGATTTCCATACTAAAATTAATTTCAGACAAATGTGGTTCTGTGATAGATAGAAACACAATTAAGTTCTTGTATCAGGATGCTCATCCTGGAGTGGGGGCAAAACAGCTCCAACAATTCCTGATTTGCAAAGCTGTCAGTGGTGGATGGGGAAGGGAGGTCAGGCTGCTCTTGGTGCTGAGGAAATGCTGAAACCAGCCTGACTCATTTCATCTCCTCCTGTCCTGGCTGATCTCCCCTCTTTCCCCTTCCACCCATTGGCTTTTGTCTCCCACCAGGCCCCCGGTGAAGAGCCTGGCTCTGTGTTCTCCATCCCCTCCTCGCTGGCACTGCCAGGCTGGGATGAGGAGCCCCTCAGCCTTCCCTGCTCGGGGCTGGACAAGCCCAGCTCCCTCAGCCTCTGCTCACAGCCCAAGGGCTCCAGCCCCACCTTGGAGGCCCTTCCCAGACCCTGCTCCAGCTGCCAGACATCTTTCCTGCCCAGGGCAGGATAATCCCCTACAACAGGGGAGGCTCAGGCTGGACAATAGGAAGGAGTTCTTCACAGAAAGGGTGAGTGGGAACTGCAATGGGCTGGCCAGGGGGGAGGTGGCAGAGTCACTGTCCCTCTCCAGTGGCACTCAGTGGCATGGTCTGGGTGACAAGGCAGTATTGGGGCATTGGTTGGACTTGATGATCCCAAAGGTCTTTTCCAGCCTATTTGATTCTGTCATTCTCTGATGATTGGGACACTCTGGGGCCATTGTGACACTGCAGGGCCTCGTGGAACTAAGAGGACCATGGTGACACCGTGCAGCCCCACAGAACCAGGGCTCCATGGTGGTGCTCTGGGGCCAAATGGAACCAGGGAGTGCCCCGTGACACTCTGGGTCCTCTTGGAACCACAGAGGCCATTGTGACACTGCTGGGCCTCGTGTAACCAAGGGGTTTCACCATTTTGACACTGCAAAACCAAGGGGACCATTGGGAGACTGCAGGGCCCAGTGGAACCAAGGGGCCATTCTGACACTGCAGGGCCTCATGGCACCAAGGGGACATTGTGACACTGCAGGATCCTGTGTAACCAAGGGGCCACAGTGACACGATGGGGCCTCAAGGGATCTGGAATAATGCTGTGACACTGTGTGGCCTCGTGGAAACAAGGGGTCTGTTGTCACATTTTGAGGCCCCATGGAACCAAGTAGACCAGTGTGACAGTGCAGGGCCTGGTGTAACCAAGAGGCCATTTTGACACTGAGGGGCCCCATGGAACCAAGGACATCTTTGCAAATGTCACCAAGCTGGATGTGAGTATTGATCTGCTGGAGGGTCGGAGGGCTCTACACAGTGACTTGGACAGGCTGGATCCAGGGGATAAATCCAACAAGGTGAGGTTTAACAAATCCAAGTGCCAGGCCCTGATATTTGGCCCCAGTGCTACAGCCTGGGGACAGAGTGGCTGGAGAGCAGCCAGGCAGAAAGGGACCTGCAGGGACTGATGGACATGAGGCAGCAGTGTGCCCAGGTGGCCAAGAAGGCCAATGGCTCCTGGCCTGGATCAGGAATGGTGTGGCCAGCAGGAGCAGAGCTGCTGTGCCAGCACTGATCTGCCCCAGCTCTGCACACAGACATTGCTGCTGCAGCTACAGAGAAGGGAACGCAAGGGCATCTCTGGAAAAAACTTCGCTGGGAGATGCTTTAGTTCCTTTAAAGCCACACGGAGTGCAGCCCCTCACCCACACAATCTGTGGACACAGGGAAGATGGAGAGAAACAAAATGAGAAATGGCAAAACCAATGGCTTTTCTTTGTGGACAATATTAAAAAACTTAAACATGGGGAAAAAAAGAACAAACCCACAACCAAACCCAAAAGAATTATCAAAGGTGATTTATATTACATGGCCTGTCCCTGCTGCAGCCCCGGCACTGCCACCCCCAGGGCTGTGCCCGGCCCCGAGAGCACTCAGGCCCTGCAGCAACACCAGGGCCACCAGGGCAGCGGGGCAGGGCCACGGCAGCAGCACTGGCAACAACAAGTGCTGCTGCTGCTGCTGCTGCTGGGCACAGCTGCTGGGCCAGCACTGATCTGCCCCAGCTCTGCACACAGACATTGCTGCTGCAGCTCCAGAGAAGGCAACAAAAGGGCATCTCTGCAGAAAACTCTGCTGGGACATCCTTTAGTTCCTTTAAAGCCACCAAGAGCGCAGCCCCTCATTGACACAGTCTGTGGCCACAGGGAAGGAGGAGTGAAACAAAAAGAGAAATGGCACAAACAATGACATTTCTTTGCGGAAAATATGAAAAACCTGAAACAAAGAAATAGAACCTCTGAAACCAAGAAGAAGTATCAAAGTTTACTTTTATTACAATCTATTTACAGATATTCACTAGCAGTTTAATGTTTCTGAAACCATCCAGTCATCAGTCTTCTCACTGCAGCCTTGAGCTCCTGGTTCCTCAGGCTGTAGATGAGGGGGTTCAGGGCTGGAGGCACCACGGAGTACAGAACTGACAGGGTCAGATCCAGGGATGGGGAGAAGATGGAGGGGGGCTTCAGGTAGGCAAACATGACAGTGCTGACAAACAGGGAGACCACAGCCAGGTGAGGGAGGCAGGTGGAAAAGGCTTTGTGCCGTCCCTGCTCAGAGGGGATCCTCAGCACAGCCCTGAAGATCTGCACATAGGAGAAAACAATGAACACAAAGCAACCGAGTCCTAAAAAGGCACTGACAGCCATGAGCCCAAGTTCCCTGAGGTGGGATTCTGAGCAGGAGAGCTTGAGGATCTGTGGGATTTCACAGAAGAACTGGCCCAGGGCATTGCCATGGCACAGGGGCAGGGAAAATGTATTGGCTGTGTGCATGAGAGCATTGAGAAAGGCACTGGCCCAGGCAGCTGCTGCCATGTGGGCACAAGCTCTGCTGCCCAGGAGGGTCCCGTAGTGCAGGGGTTTGCAGATGGACACGTAGCGGTCGTAGCACATGATAGTGAGGAGAAAATATTCTGCTCCAATGAAGAAGATCAGGAAAAAAACCTGAGCAGCACATGCAGTGTAGGAGATGTTGCTGGTGTCCCAGAGGGAATTGTGCATGGCTTTGGGGACAGTGGTGCAGATGGAGCCCAGGTCGCTGAGGGCCAGGTTGAGCAGGAAGAAGAACATGGGCGTGTGCAGGTGGTGGCCGCAGGCTACGGCGCTGATGATGAGGCCGTTGCCCAGGAGGGCAGCCAGGGAGATGCCCAGCAAGAGGCAGAAGTGCAGGAGCTGCAGCTGCCGCGTGTCTGCCAACGGCAGCAGGAGGAAGTGCCTGATGGAGCTGCTGTTGGACATTTGCTGGGGCTGCACATGGGCACCTGTTCATGGAGAAAGGAGAGTGAAGAGTTAGAGGAGATACCTGTAAACAAAATCAAAGCCTTTTCCCATACACCTACCCTGGAACACACATAGATACACTTTTTTTTTGAAGAATTCTGGTGTTTACTTTAAAGCTTCCCCATACCTCTGCTGGTGTTCTTGAATATCAGAAACCCTCACCATTTCTACTGCCCTTAGGGAATAGAGAGCATGTTCTGAGAGGCAAAGTGATAAATGGAGATCTAGTGGACATCGTCTGTCATTCTGACCTGTTCAGAATTTCGCTGGGCTTTAACCTTTGCCAGTTGGAGGGTGATCACCTCTCCATGTTTCCCTTTAAAATTCCCCCAGGTATTGCTGAGAGCAGATGTTTCCACCACAGCCCAGCTCCACTTTTGTAGCCAAGGACTCACATTGCTCATTTCACCAACCCAGCAGCATTTTCAGTGTCACATCACCTCTGCCTTTCCCCATTAATCTCATAACTCAGAGATGCTCTAGGACAGGTTTGCATCCTGGATTGAAGCTCCCAGCTTGGACTGAAATCTCAGGGAGACTTCCAAGTGTCCTCCTGATGGCACTGGATGAAGGGAGATGCAGCTCCTTCCCTGGCTGCCCTGACAGCATTGCCCAGAGCCGGGCCCTGGGGACAGCGTCACCCTGAGCCAGCTGTGCCCCCTGCCAGAGCCCCCAGGGCCGGGCAGCTGCTCCCAGCCCTGTGCTCTGCAGAGGGAACTGGGCCCGGGGCTGCAGAGCTGCCCCACGGCTCTGCTGCAGCTCTGCCTGCACAGGAGGGGCTGCATGCCTTGGAGCCCCGGCCCTGAGGGCAGAGGCTTGGCTGGGCCACAGGAGGGAGGGGGCTTGTTCAGAGGGAGGGGCTGCACTGCAGGGGTTCCTGTGGGCATCTCTAAACTCTCCCTGCCACAGCATTGCTGGGGTTTGTTTTCTCTCATTGCCTGATCTTCTCTCTGCTTCCTCCAGATTTTCCTCCCGCAGGTGTTTCCCTGTGCCTGATCTCTCCCTGCCAGCACCCACAGACCCCAAATCTCTGTGCACTCTCCTTGGCCCTACAGAACCCTGCCTGTTTGCAGGGCACTGGCGGGGGGCAGGTTCTGTTTGCAGCCTGGAGAAAGGACAGCTCAGGCTGAGCCTGATGGCTCCAGCAAAGGTGATGCTGCTGCTGTCCATGGGCAGAAGGGCTTGAAGCACATTAGGGATCTCCTGTGAACCTATTGGTCACTAAAAGCAACAGTTCAGATGTCTTGGGAACTTTCAAAATTTCATAAATAATAATTCATAAGCAAAATTTACCAGGTCAGATATTACAGGCAACTGTCAAAATTTATAATCATCCTTTAATATTTATCACCACCTCCCAACCATTCTTCAATAGTAGGAAACTGAATACAAAGTCTTAAGAAATTTCTTATATTTTATCAAAATCCTAGACTTGGAAATATTCTATGACTGACCAGAACCCTTGAGCATGTCAGAGCATCATGAACCTTTCACCTCCCCTGCCCCAGAAATACTCAGAGTTGTACTCACAGAGTCTGCAGGCATTGGGATGTTGCAGCTTGAGGAGATGGCTCCAGGAGCTGCAGCTGCATTGTCCTGCAGCCAGAGGTTCCTGTGCCAAGGGCTGGCAGTGATTGTGCCCCAGGCACTTCTCAGCCCCTTCCCAGCCCTGACTGATTGAAGCTCTCTGTGCCTCTGGGCTGTGCCCGGGCTGGCTGCAGGCAGTGCCCCAGCCCTGCTGGGCTGGCACAAGAGCTGCTCATCAAGAGAAATGTGCTTTTGAAGCTCTTCTTGGTGAGCAGGAGCTGCCTCTGTGCCAGGAGCCCAGCCCAGCTCAGCAGCACAGACACAGCACAAGGACTTTAATCAGCCTCTGGGGCTTTGTGCTCAGGCCCTGGACATCAGTCCCTGAGAGGCAGCTGAAGAAACCTCTCCAGAACTCCAAGGCAGAATCCAACTCCAAAGTTTCTTGGACTTTTAATGGGTCCCTCGGAGGGACACGACTGAGCAAGTGTCCCCAGGCCCCAGGCAGAGCAGAGAACTGCAGGCAGTGCTGACAGGTGGGGACAAAGAGAAGCCAAGTCTTGGTGCCCTGGGGCACAGCCGGGTCTGTGCCACCAAGGGCTGGGAGGAGACACCTTGTGCTGAGGCCCTGGGGCCTCCTGGCACAGCCCCAGCCAGGCTGGGCACTGTCAGCCCCTTGTGCTGCCCTCAGCATCCCCCCCTAGCCCACATCCCAGTGGCCTCAAGGATCTGCTGCAAGGAGTCCCTGGGGAGCCTTGCTCAGCAATGGCCCTGGGGGCTCCTGAATGCTCCCTGCAGGGACTGCAGGATTTTCAAAGGACTTTGGGTTTGGCTTTTGCCTTGGAGTCTCTGAGAGGTTTGTGCAATCATGGCCTCCAATTATCTGCTGTAATTAGTCCCTGGAGAGGCTTTGTCAGTAACAACACTCAGTGGGGCTCATTAATACTTCAGGGTACTTCAGTTATTTGAAGGTACTTGGTGTTTCCCTTTTGATCCAGACTCTGTGAGAGGTTTGTGCAATCATGGCCCCAATTATCTGCTTTAATGAGTTCCCGGAGAGCTTTGCATTGGCACTCAGTGGTGCTCAGTAATGCTTTGAGCTTCTCAAAATTTTTAAGGTAGTTTGGAATTTCCTTTCCACATTGAGACTCTGAGAGGTTTTTGGTCAATTCTGGCCTCCAGTTCTCTCCTCCAAGGAGTCCAGGAGGAGCCTGGGTTGGGGATGAACCTCAGTGGGACCCATTCAAGCTCTGAGACACTTTTGGGTTTTCCTCTGACTTTGACTCCTGGAAAGCTTTGTGCAATCTCCTCTCAGGCCCTGAGGTTCAAGGGCTCAGCTCCAAATGCACCACAGGGCTCATCAGGATGCAGCAAGTCCTGACAAACCATGGCTCTGCCTTGATTTCCCTCTGCCCTAATGCAGTTTATCAGGAACGTATCTGGAGTGATTTTGGTTTGCTAATTTGAGATTTCTCAGCCAATGCATCTATTAATGCAGTGGGATCAGTGTTGGCTAATTACCATTGCCCTCACTGGAATATATTTACTCATTTCCTGCTGTGAGAAAGGATTAGGAGAAAGGGAAAGTAGGCTCAAAATTTTAAAGGGGTATATAGAAATGTTTATTACCAGTAAATAGAAGAAAGAGTAATAAGAATCTGAACACTTCTCCTCTCCCTACAATCTTTTCTTTCTTACTGACAATGCAAGGAGACAAAACCTGAAAGTTTCAGTCAGTTTACACCATCTAGAACATTCTTTCTTCAGTTCACTTAGGCAGAGGAGTCCCTCTTTCATGCTATGGAGACTTCTCCATAAGAAAAAAGTTCTCTTGTGGCTCTCAATTCCCACGAATAGCAGCTGCCCAGAAAATCTGCAAGTGTGAAGTCCCTTCCATTTTTCATAGCTTTTCCCACAGCTGTTTTCATGGGCCATGTCAACTTATGGGGTATGAGTTTAAAGATGAGCCGTTCAAGAGCAAAGATTCTCTTCATCTATTTCTGAAATCATCTTCATCTCTGAGAACAGAGATCTTCTTCTTCTCTCCCTGAGGGCACAGGATCTCACCACTCTTCTCTCTTTCTCTGTTTAAACTTCTCATGGGATCACAGCTACTTCAACATTTGCCTACTTTAGCATGGAGGTTTTTGCTGAACAAGTCATCTACCCATATTTTCAATTAGTTATAGGGAAAAAGAGAGTCTGATATATTAATTGCATCCTTCCCCATAGCTTTACAAGAGGATTTCAGCCCCAAGATCAAGGCATATCCTCGTGCCTTCTATCAGGGACTCAACTTCCCCTTCAGTGACCTCGGTGTCTTCATGTTGTTCCTCTCTGTGCCTGCACTTTGTCCTTTTCTCTCACTGGAGGGAGGATGGAAGCACTGAAAGAGTTCATATCTCACCCGGGGCCTGCAGATGGTTCCGTGCCCCCGGCCGGGCTCGGTGCTTGCGGCCGGAGCTGTTTTACGATGGAGGTTTCTGCAGCGGCTGCGCTGGGGCTGTGTCAGGATGGGCCGCGCTGGGGCAGGACCAGGATCTCAGCAGCCAGGCCAGAGCACAGCAGCAGCACGGCTGGGGGCCGATGGCTTCTCCTGCCCCTGCCCGGGGCTTGCGGCTGAAGCCCAAGGGTGGCAGAATCTTGGCCGAGCCGGCCCGGCCCGGGGCTGCTCCTGGGGCCCGGCGGATCCTGGCTGGGCCCGGGCTGGCGGCGGGGCAGGGCTCAGCAGGGCCCAGATGTTCCCAACTGCAGCCATGGCCCGGCCCGGCCTCGGCCCCGCGGCCTCCCCTGCCCTGCCCGGCAGCCGATGGGGCCTGGCGGGGTCCCTGGGAAGGGGCCCGGCCCCACGGCAGGAGCCGCCCGGCCTGGCCTGGCTGAGACGGGGCCGGGTCAGCCTTGTTACCTCTGTGCCAGCCAGAAGGGAAAGAGACCCTCCCAGGCTTTCCCATCTTTAACATGTGTCTTCACAGAGGCGAGTACAGTTTCCTTAGTGGTTTAACAGATTGTCAGATCTCAAAGCTAATTACTGATTGGTTTTTTGTCAGACATGGAGGAAACTGCTAGCACCTTCTCTTAGAACATCACTTCTGTGATGCAAAACCACCACAACTGCACAGAGCACAGAGCTCCTTTGTCCATATGTATCGGTCATGTGCCCGAGGCTTCAAAACCCCACCTTGGGAGATCTCTGGGCCCTCTCCAAGGTGTTTTCAAATGAAAACATTCAGCTCAGAGTCTAAGAAAATCACCAGAGGACAGGGCCCGCCTGACCTTTCTGTCCTGGCTTCTTTTGTCTGGGAGCAATCCTTGGATATATGGAATTTGGGAGGCCAAATTCTAATTTTGGCCATTGACCCTGGACATGAAAGACAGTTCTTTTCCATAGGAAGAAAGGAACAGAGCCCCAGTGTTTGCCAGGCAGAAGAGAGGTGACCACCAGAGGACAAGGCCAGGTAGAGCTGGCAGGATTTTTTCTGAGAGAAACCCTTGCATATAGGAAAATTTTTAGAGAGAATACCAATTTTGGAAATGAGCATCTAAAAAGAGGGAGGGTTCATTTCTATAGCAAGGAAAGCACGGAGCCCCAGTGTTCCAGGAGCTGATGAGAGGCGGCCCTTGACATTGCAACATCAGCCAGACCTGTCAGGGGCCCCTGGGAAGCCAAACCAGCCAGACCTATTCCATGTTCCCTCAGTTCCATGGGGCCCAAGAGTGTCCCAATGGTCCCTTGCTTCCATGAGGCCCTGAGGTGCCATAATGCCCCCTTGGTGACACCAGGCCCTGAAGGGTCCCAATGGTCTCCATGGTTCCATCAGGCCCCACAGAGCCATAATGGTCTCTGGGTTCCATGAAGCCCCGCTGTGTCACCATGGCCCCTTGGTTCCATGGGCTCCAGTGGTGCCACAATGATCCCCTTGGTTCCATGAGGTCCCCACAGTGTCCCAGTGATCTCCATGGGAAGGGAAGAACCCAGCCCCAGTGTTGCAGGAGCAGCCACCAGAGGCCAAGGCCAGCCAGACTTGATGGTACTGGCAGATTGTGCCTGGGAGCAACCCTTGGATATACAGAATTTTGGAGGTGGAATCCCAATTTCAGACATGGACACTGGAGGATAAGGATGCTTGTTTTCCATTGGAAAGAAACCACGGAACACTGATTCAACGGTGACATTTGGGGATATGTGGGGCCTATTGGGGACCCTTTTTGCACCTCGTGACCCAACAGGAGCATCTCTAATAAATGTTGCCTGAAGCTCTCACTGTGCCCATGACAGGAACCCCTGTGAGTGTCTGGGACATCCCAGCTCTTTGGCAGCCGGGGGATTCCTGGGATGTCACCGTGGAGCCCCCGTGAGTGCCTGTGACAGATGGGTGCCTTTGCAGCCCAAGGTGCCCTGGGATGTCACCATGGAATGGCTGTGACTGCCTCTGACCACAGGGCTCTTTACCATCCCCAGAAAGCCCTGGGAGGTCTCCATGGAGCCCCTGTCTCTGCCTGTGACATTCCAGCTCTGGAACAGCCTGGAGACTCTTGGAAAGTCCCCATGGAACCCCTGTGAGGGCCTGTGACAAATCTGATCCTTAGCAGGCAACCATCACCAGCCCCCTGTTGCTATGGTCAGTTTCCATGGCAACCATCACCAGGCCCCTGTTGCTATGCTCAGTCCCTTGGCAGCTACATGGAGACCCCATGCCAGGGGTGGTTGCCATGGACACCAGCTCAGGCCTGCAGCCAGAGCCTGTTGCCATGGCAACCATTGGCAGCCCCCATCCCCAGGCTGATGGGATCCCAGAAGCACAGAATTGGCTGAGCTGGGAGAGACCCATCAGGATCCTCCAGTCCAACTGCTGGCCCTGCACAGGACACCCCAACAATGCCAGCCTGGGCCTGGCAGCGCTGGCCAAACGCTGCTGCAGCTCAGAGAGCCCTGGAGCTGGGAGCCTTCCCCGGGGAGCCTGGCCAGGGCCCCAGCAGCCTCTGGACAAAAACCTTTTCCTGACATCCAACCTGAGCCTGTCCCGACTCAGCTGCAGCCGCTCCCTCCTCTCCTGTCCCTGGGCACCAGAGGGAAGAGGTTCCCACAGCCCCAGCCAGGGACCCGCTCCCAAGGCTGCTGCCATGGCCACCAGGGCTGCCACCAGCTGGGATGCTCGCTTTCCACGGGCTAGGCTTCAGGAATGGCATTCCCCAATTTCCTGCTCCCGCTAAAACCGCGCTGCCCTCGCTGCCCTCCCGCCTCCCATGGAAAGCACAAAAGGCAAAGATCCCGGACTGGGTTAAGAACAATTTAATGGGAACAGCAACGAGATAAAGAACAAACAGGAACAGAAACAATATTGATAACAGAAGGGATAAATAAAACTATTTACAGGGAAAACTACAACACAACTCACAGGGTCTGCCTGGCTACAATATTTCTTGCCTGGAAAGGACACCCTTCTCCTCAGGGAGAGAGAGAGAGTCCCTTTCCTGTCCCTGGCAATGATCTGAGGTGGGACTGAATGTAATGACAGGGCCATGGCCAGACCCTCATGTTTTTCAATGCCACATCAGGTCATTGGCAAAGGGCAGGAAAAGGCACAGGTGTCTTCCCAGCATGGATCACAGGGAACATGGATCACCAGGGCTCTTCCCAATGTGGCTTCTCCCATGGGGGATGAAGCTGGAGTGGTGCATGAAGCTGTTCCTGCAATTGAGGCACTTGCAGGGCTTCATTTACTGGTGGCTCCGTTGGTGTCTTGTCAAATGAGAGCTGCTGGTGAAGCTCTTTCCACACTGGGGACACTCGTAGGGTCTCTCCCCAGTGTGGATGCGCTGGTGCCTGATGAGGTGGGACTTGCGCTTGAAGCCCTTCCCGCAATCAGGGCAGTGGAAGGGCCTTTCTTCTGTGTGAATCTGCCAGTGCCTGGCGAGATCAGGGCTGGTCTGAAACCTCTTCTGGCACTCAGGACACTCGTAGGGCCTCTCCCCAGTGTGGATGCACTGGTGGGTTAAAAGGGTGGAGCTGCAGCTGAAGCCCTTCCCACACTCCCCACACTTGTAGGGCCATTCCCCGGTGTGGATAATCTGGTGGCTGATCAGGGTGCTGCTCTGCCTGAAACTCTTCCCACACTCCAAGCACTTGTGGGGCTTTTTGCCATCATGAAGCTGCTCATGGGCCACCAGCTCCGAGCTCTGGCTGAAGCTCTGTCCACCTTCCTGGCTCAGGGTGGGTCTTTCCTCCTCAGAGCACCCTGGGCTGGGTTTGGAGCCCCTTCTCCTGTGGGATCTCTGGGACTTGTCCTCCCTGTTGGAATTCTGCACTGTGGAGCCACTGGAATTGGCCTCTTCCATGAGGTTCTGCCACAGGGATTTGCCCTTCCCGGTCTCCATCCTCAGCTCCTTTTCTGGGGGAGGAAGGCCAAGGAGAGGATGGGATTTGCCTCCGTGCCAGAGGGAAGGGGAAGGAGATCCCCCCAGTGCATCCCCAGCAGGACGGGGTTGGCAGCAGGGTTGTCCTGCAGCCGGGGGCCGTGCTGGGCTGGGAGATGGAGCAGGAGAGAGGGGGAAAGGGGCATTGACTTCCTCCTCACCTGTCTGAGGCTCCTGGGGCACCTTCTTCTTCCTCACAGCCTCCTCCTCCATCTGGCCAAGTTTATGGGATGAAAAATCCTGTTTTGAGAAGAAAACAAGGGATAAGTACATTGAATTTTGTACTTGTTTGAAGGCAAACCTGGGGAGGGTCTAAACCGGGATTACAATTTAATAATAAAATGAAGATCGAGGCAATGATGCAGAAACACTGCCTTAAACTGACAGAGTCAGGATATAACCTGACACCCTGTTGTTGGTCAGGCTGGTGGCTGCAGTCCCATTAAATGGTGGCTGCAGTCCTGTTGGAGTGATGAACGTGATTCTGTCCAAGCAGTGATCCTGTAGAAGGGTCTGGTCTTCCTCTGAAGGTCCAGGGGTGGTTCTGGAGCTCTTGTCCTCTGGAAATCCAGTAGGCAAGCTGCTCCTGGTGTTGCAAGGCTCACCTTATATCCAGGTAGGAATGCTTGGATCCTCCCCCTGGGCGGAGCATCCCACAATGGGAGGATGGAATTTGATCAGTCCTGCAGTGACACTCAATGGCCCATTCCCAGAAGATATCTCCCCTGGAGGGCGTTATCAGGGCTGAGTCATGGAAGAGATCAAGAACACTGCCCCACCTGTTTATAGCAGTTGATGAAGATGGGCATTGAAAACATGCGTTTGGTTCCATCTTACATTGCAGCCTGAAACAGTGGGGGAATCCCTGCTCAGGGGGTGAACACCACCCCCCTTACCCAAACTGGCTCAGGTGTAAAACCCCCACCCTGGGAAGGCCACACACACAGGGGACAATGTCACACTTGCCCTGCCCCAGGGGAGGTCTCTGTCCCTGTCACTCCTTTGCTCTCCCCCCCTTTTCTCTTTCTTTCCAACTCTCTCTCTACCTCAGATTTACTGTTCAAAAAAATCCACCTTGGATTTTGTCTTGTTAGCACCTTAATTGAGGCAGAGGCATTACTCCAGAAATTTTCTTAACCAAATTGCAACATTATTTTGGCACAGTGAGTTCAGGGCACCGTTGTCTGACTCCAAGTGCCTTTGACAGCATCATGGTTCCCTTCTCTGAGGAGGTTGTGGTTCTCTCTGGAGGAACTCTTGGAAACTTGGAAACAGTCCCTCCTTCCTCCTGGGGAACTTATGGGAGAAATTATGAGGAAAATGGCTGTTGTGGGTGGCCAGGAAAAAGAAAATATTTTGTTGTCCTTCCTTGAAAAGTTTCTTAAAATCACAGGGGGAGAGGGAGCAAATGATATCAGAGTGACTGATAAAGTTCATTTACTCCAAGTGAGGAACCCAAGGCTGCTAAAAGTCCCACAAGAAGCCCAGCTCAAGTAGCTAAATTCCCAAATAACTCCAGCCAGGGGTGTCCGGGAGGATTTTTTTGGAGAGTGTTCGGAGCTGGCAGATCCCGGACTCGAGCCCCGGGTATCTCCGGGCTCCCTAAGAGGAGCTTTTTCGGGGGCAGAGGAGCCGCGATCGCCCCTCGGGAGGGTCCCGGGGGGTCCACGTGGGGATGGCCCGGTACCGACGGGGCGGGACATTGGTTTTGGGGATCCCCGTGAGAGCCGGGGCTGTGGAACGGGGGACCCCCGGGGCGGGGAGAGGGGAAGGGGCGATACCGGAGCTGGGGCACCCCCGGCAGCCCGGAGATGAGGCGGGGACGGGACCCCCTGACCCTGACAGGGGCGCGTCCTGGGGTGACTTCATGATGCTCGTGCCCCATCGGCCCCTTTAGCCCAGAAATGAGTTCTGCACCTTTAAGGCTGGTTCTGAGAGCCAAGGGGAGGAGGAAGAAGCTGCAGTTTGTTTTCAGGCACTGCACTCACTGCTCCACATTCCGGCTCCTGGATGGACAGAGGGCGGGACAGAGCTCTCCTTTGCTTTTAGTTAGATTTTAGCTCGCTGAGGCAGAGCAGTTCCCCCAACTGTGGTTTTTTCTTTTTCTTTGGTGCTGTTTAAACCTGCTCTAAACTGAACACCCAGAACACCACCAGCAGCTCCCACCTGTGGCCCACCTGGCGGGGCCTGGGTCTCAGCATTTCCAATGCAGGAGGGACTGATAAGAGACTGATAAGAGACGGAGTGAGCCGAGCTACAGCCCAAGGAGGGACTTGTGGAGTTTGTCATCTATTTTAGAGCAGCAGGAGGTTTTATTGCTTAATATTGTTCAATTTTTGTGCTGGTGAATGCTTTGCCTGGTAAAAAAAGTTTTTTTCCACTTTTCTCCAAGGAAATATTTTCCCAAACTGGCTGAGGGTTGGGCTGCTGAATCTGCATTCTAGAGGAAACTCCTTTTGG
The DNA here is from genome assembly GCF_051311805.1 of Agelaius phoeniceus. Taxonomy (NCBI): domain Eukaryota; kingdom Metazoa; phylum Chordata; class Aves; order Passeriformes; family Icteridae; genus Agelaius; species Agelaius phoeniceus. The sequence continues at coordinate 1,888,196 of NW_027509866.1, forward strand.
AGGTTTTCAACCAAATTTGCCCTAACACAGGACAGGGTGGTGGAAAGAAGGGGGAAGCCCAAGTGGCTGGGCTGAGGGGAGGCTGGAGAGAGGGGGACCCTGGGACTCCAAAACCACCCAGAATCTCTAAGCAGGACCCTGGAGAGGGGGGATCCCCAGGACCCATGGGATCCCCAACAGCCCTGAGACGGGGGACCACCAGAACCCGAGAGGGATGAGACTGGAAATGGGAAACTCCTGGTGGATTTTTTTATTCACTCTTGTTTTTTGGACATCAGGTGACTTCTAGAGATGGACTTGGGCAAGAGGAATCCCCAACCCAAGGCATTCACACCTTGTTTCTCCCCAAATCAGGATTTTCCCCAAGCCTTCCCACAGTGACATCCCCTCCTGTCCTGCTCTGGGTGAGCTCAGTCCCAAACCTGACCCTGATCCTGGTCTCAATCTCACTCCATGTTTAGACACACTCACAGTTCTGTATTTAATCTCATCCCAGTACCAAACTCGTCTAGCCCCAGACCCAATCCCAACCCCAGCCCTAAAGCCAATCCCATGTCTAGCCTTAACCCCAATCCCAGCTCTAATCCAAATCTCAGCCCCAACTCCAAGCCCAGCCCCAATTCCAGCCCCTTCCTAAATCCTCAGCCCCAAACCAAATCCCAGGTTCAGCCCTTCTGGGGCTTTGGGGGTGTCTCTGTCCCTGTGACCCCGATGATGTTTGGGTGGGGTCCCAGCAGGGCTGAGAGGGACAGAGACCCCCCCGGCCTCCCCAGGGGTGAGAAGGTGGCAGAGCCCCCCCAGCCCTAAGCAGCCTCAGCGGTGAGAGGGACACAGAGCCCCTGGTGCCCAGCCCTGCACAGGCATTGCCTGAGGCCAGAGGGATGGAGACCCCCCCGAGCATCCCCCAGGGCCAGGGGACAGAGAGCCCCGAGCATCCCCTGGGCTGAGAGGGACAGAGACTGCCCCGAGCACCCCCTGGCACAGGGGAGAGAGGGAGGGAGACCCCCCAGGCATTCCCTGGGTGAGAATGATGGAGACCCCTGGGGAATGGCCTGGGGTGACAGGGACAGGGACACCCCTGGGGAATGGCCTGGGGTGACAGGGACACCCCTGGGGAATGGCCTGGGGTGACAGAGACAACCCCCCCAAGCCCCTCCCAAGCATCCCCCAGTGTGAGAGGCTCAGTGACCCCTTGAGCATTCCCTGGGCACTGGACAAAATAAACTTGGCAGAAATCAAACTTAGCTCTGCATTAATTACTTTGGTGAATATTTAATTTTCCCACAAGTCACATGTGATGAAAACACAAACAAATCCCAAACATGAATAAACTGACAATAGAAGCAGTGCTGTGGCAATTCAACATTCCATCAGACCCTGCACAGCTCCAGCTCATCTGCTGGCAGTTTCTGATAAAGGAAAAGTGCAAATTTGGCCCCATACAGATATTATTAAAAGGAAGGGAAAGCTCTGTGTAGCTGTCACAAAGGTGACAGGGATGAAGGGAAAAATGATTCTCACATTTGGCAAAGCCCCCAAGCCTGGAAATTCTGGAGTTATTTGGGAATTTAGCTACTAGATCTGGGCTTCTTGTAGGACTTTTAGCAGCCTTGTGTTCCTCACCTTGGAGTGAATGAACCTTGTCAGTCTCACTGGTAACATTTGCTCCCTTTCCACCAGTGATTTTAACAAACTTTTCAAGGAAGGACAACAAAATATTTTCTTTTTCACTGGCCACCCACAACAGCCATTTTCCTCATCAATTCTCCTGTAAGTTGCTCAGAGGAAGCTGCGTCCAAGTTTCCAAGAGTTCCTCCAGAGAGAACCACAACCTCCTCAGAGGAAGGAACCATGCTGTTGTCAAAGGCACCTGGGGCCAGAAAATAGTGCCGAAACCCACTCTGTCAAAATATTGCCTTGCAATCTGGTTAAGAAAATTGTAAGAGAAATGCCTCTGCCCCAATTAAGGTGCTAATGAGACCAAATCCAAAGTAGATTTTATTGAACAGTAAATGTGAGGTAGAGAGATGGAAAGAAAGAGAAAAGAGGGCAGAGCAAGGGAGTGACAGGGACAGAGACCTCTCCTGGGGCAGGGCAAGTGTGACATTGTCCCCTGTGTGTGTGGCCTTCCCAGGGTGGGGGTTTTACACCTGAGCCAGTTTGGGTAAGGGGGGTGGTGTTCACCCTCTGAGCAGGGATTCCCCCACTGTTTCAGGCTGCAGTGTAAGATGGAACCAAATGCATGTTTTCAATGCCCATCTTCATCAACTGCTATAAACAGGTGGGGCAGTGTTCTTGATCTCTTCCATGACTCAGCCCTGATAACGCCCTCCAGGGGAGATATCTTCTGGGAATGGGCCATTGAGTGTCACTGCAGGACTGATCAAATTCCATCCTCCCATTGTGGGATGCTCCGCCCAGGGGGAGGATCCAAGCATTCCTACCTGCATATAAGCTGAGCCTTGCAACAGCAGGAGCAGCTTGCCTACTGGATTCCCAGAGGACAAGAGCTCCAGAACCACCACTGGACCTTCAGAGGAAGACCAGACCCTTCTACAGGATCACTGCTTGGACAGAATCACGTTCATCCCTCCAACAGGACTGCAGCCACCATTTAATGGGACTGCAGCCACCAGCCTGACCAGCAGGGTGTCAGGTTGTATCCTGACTCTGTCAGTTTAAGGCAGTGTTTCTGTAGCATTGCCTTGATCTTCATTTTCTTCTTAAATTGTAATTCTGGTTTAGACCCTCCCCAGGTTTGCCTTGAAACAAGTACAAAATTGAATGTACATATCCCTTCTTTTCTTCCCGAAACAGGATTTTCCATCCCCAAAACATGGCCGGAGGGAGGAGGAGACTGTGAGGAAGAAGAAGATGCCCCAGGAGCCCCAGGCAGGTGAGGAGGAATTCAGTGGCCCTTTCCCCCTCTCTCCTGCTCCATCTCCCAGCCCAGCACAGCCCCCGGCTGCAGGACAACCCTGCTGCCAACCCCGTCCTGCTGGGGATGCACTGGGGGGATCTCCTTCCCCTTCCCTCTGCCACAGAGGCAAATTCCATCCTCTCCTTGTCCTTCCTCCAGACAAGGAGCTGAGGATGGAGACCAGAGAGGACAAATCTCTATAACAGAACCTCATGGAAGAGGCTGTTTTGAGTGACTCCAGGGCACAACGGGGAGGAAAGTCCCAGAGATCCCACAGGAGGAGGAGCTCCAAACCCAGCCCAGGGTGCTCTGAGGAGGAAAGACCCACCCTGAGCCAGGAAGGTGGACAGAGCTTCAGCCAGAGCTCAGAGGTGGTGGTCCCTGAGCAGCTTCATGATGGGGAGAAGCCCCACAAGTGCTTGGAGTGTGGGAAGAGCTTCAGGCAGAGCAGCACCCTGATCAGCCACCAGATGATCCACACCGGGGAATGGCCCTACGAGTGTGGGGAGTGTAGGAAGGGCTTCAGCTGCAGTTCCCACCTCATCATCCACACTGGGGAGAGGCCCTACGAGTGTCCCCAGTGTCAGAAGAGGTTTTACACCAGCTCTGATCTCCTCCTGCATGAGCGGATTCACACAGATCAGAGGCCCTTCCACTGCCCTGACTGCGGGATGGGCTTCAAGCACAACTCCAACCTCATCACCCACCAGCAGATCCACAGCCAGGAGAGGCCCTACGAGTGTCTGGAATGTGGGAAGAGCTTCAGCTGCAGCTCCAGCCTGATCCACCACCAGAGAATCCACACTGGGGAAAGGCCATAGAAGTGTGGGGAATATGGGATGACCTTCAGTCAGAGGTCCCAGCTGATCATCCACCAAATGATCCACACTGGAGAGAGGCCCTACGAGTGTCCCGAGTGTCAGAAGAGGTTTCAGACCAGCTCCCATCTCCTCAAGCACCAGTGGATTCACACCAAGGAGAGGCCCTTCCGCTGCCCTGACTGTGGGAAGGGCTTCAAGCAAAACTCCAACCTTGTCACCCACCAGAGCATCCATACCAGGGAGAGGCCCTACGAGTGCCCCCAGTGTGGGAAGAGCTTCACCCAGAGCTCTCACTTGACCAAACACCAACAGAGGCACTGGTAAGGGAAGCCCTGCAAATGCCCCAAGTGCCAAAGAGCTTCGTGCACCGCTCCAGCTTCATCCCCCTTGGGAGGATCCACATTGGGCAGAGCCTTGGTGACCCACATTCCCTGTGATCTGTGTTGGGAAGAGACCTGGCTGCTTATCTTTTTGCTTTGGCCCCAATTTCTTATTGATTTTTCTTTATCATTTAAAAACACCTGAAATAGGACTAAAAAAAAAGAAATTTATCTAATAAATCTAAAGTTCCATCAGTTAACAGTTCCTTGAGCAGGAATTTATGGTTTTGGGACATATTCTGGAAGATTTGGGGGATCTAGGGGGATTTCAGGAAGTGTTCTGCTTAACTTTGCACTCCAAAAGTAAAGATGGATTGACCTGTCACCTCAAAATGACTCAGTCCGACTGAAAACAAGTCAATCTTACCCTCAAGGGGCTCAATCCCACTTCAAATTGCCTGAATCCCACCTCAAAAAACACAGTCCCATGCCAAAATTACTGAATTCTCCAGCCTCCAGTGTGAGATAGCATTGGATAGAGATTGCGAGAAGTGGGATCCAAATTTGAGGGTGTGGGATTGGGATTGTGGAGGGCTGGGTGTGTGGGATGTATTTTGATAGTAAATAAAACTCTCAGAACTATTGGTTTCTGTCCCATTCATTTTCCATCAGTTCTGGTTTGTTTTTCAGAGTGCCACCTTCTCAGCTCATTGTGTTTGTGTCCTCCTTTCTCTCCTGCCTTTCTTTGCCTGCTCTGTTTCTCTCTCAGTGTCTCCCTTGACCCAGGGCAGCTCCCACCAAAGACCCTGCCCTGATTTAATTCCCCATCCAGGAGCTACAACAACCATGGGTGAAGTTATGAAGGCTGGCAGTGAAATGTCACTGTAAGATCTTGCTCCACTTGGCTTTTGGCTCCTTCTTAAGAGCTTTGCTTTCCAGGGCAGGAACATCTTTTCCTGTCTGGGAACTGGAATTCCAGCCCCTGGCAGTGTGTGCCATGGATCCCAGAGGGGCATTCCCGAGGCTCCCAGGGTGCTGCTCCTGCCGTGCCTCCCAAGGAGCTGTGCAGGGCCAGGGGACAAGGTCCAGCAGCTCTGTTGGTGCTGCAGTGCCACAAGGGCCCCTGGTTCCATGAGTTTCCCTACTGCCAGCAGCGGTTCCTTGGTTCCCGTGATGCCCTGCTGTGTCACCATGGATATTTGGTGCCATGAAGTTCTTCAGTGTCACAATGGCCTCCTTGGATGGGCAGTGTCACCATGGACCATTGGCTCCATGCAGCCCCGCTGGGTCACCGTGGACTCCTTGGTTCCATGAGACTCTGGGGGTGTCTCCATGGTCTCCTTGGATCCACAGGGTCACAATGGACCACTGGATCCATGTGGCCCTGCTGTGTCACCATGGCCCCTTGGTTCCATGGCACCCCAGGGTCACAATTGACTCCTTGCTTCCACGTCACCCCAAAATGGCCCCTTCATTCCATGAAAAATACAAAAGTTTTGTAGAAACATTGAGAAGATCCTGCTTAACACACCTGGGAACACCTGTTTGCATTCCAAAGAGAGGTTAAAGGTGAGGATGGCACCAGCAGCTTCCATCTGCAACAGAGATCCAGGGAAAGGACAGGGACAGAGAATTCAGCTGCAAGACTCAGAGAATTCTGCTCCCAGAGATCATTTCTGCTCACACTGTCCCTTGGAGAAAGGTGACACCATTCAAGGCAGCCTGGACTGAGCAGGTGGTTCCTGAGTGGGGTTTGTTGCTCAGGAAACCTGCTCAGGCTTTTCCTTTCTTTCCTCACCAACAGGAAAACTTCTCCTGGGCCTGTGTGCAGGCAGAGCCCTGAGGAGAGCAGGTGGGACACAGTGCAATGGGCTGGGACATGGAGCTGCAGAGCTCAGGGACAAGGTTCTGCTGCAGGGCACAGGGATGTCAGTGCCAGGTGGGCCATGTCAGACATGGTGAGGCTGGGGGTGAGGAGCAGCTGGTCCAAACAGGGTCAGCCCTCAAGGGGCTCATTCTTCTTTGTGTCCAGACCTCTTAAGGAGACATTCAGCATCAAGATCACCTGGGGAATGCTTCTATCTGCTCTTCTCTGACCTGTAAAATAAAAAAATACACACTTGATTAATAAAAATATCATGAGGTGCACTTTGAAATCTTCCTCCTTAACAGAACAACAAACTGAGTCCAATCAGCTGCACAAGCCCTGGAGACTTGAAGATCACTGAAGGAACAGAAAGAGCTTTTGAGGACTTTCTGCATTTTCATGATCCCCACAAGGGATTTGGGGCTGAGTCCAGGACCCTCAGGCACTGAGAGAAGACTGAAGAAGCTGCTCAAGGAGTCAGAAGCAAAACTCCAAGTCCCTTGGAGCATCACTGGGCCCCACTGAGGGCAGGGACTGCCAAAGGCTCCCCAGGGACTGCAGAGAGCAGGTCCTTGAGGCCAGGATTGCAGGGAGCCACAGGCTCTGAGCAGGGAACTGCAATGCTGAGCAAGGCCTGGGCTGCCTGGGGGAAGCAGAAAGGCCAAGCCCTGAGCCCAGCCTGGGACAGCAGGGCCTGTCCCTCACGGGTGGCTCGGGGCTCTTTGTGGAGCAGTGGGATGTGAGGGGCAGCAAGGACAAATGTCATAAACCTGTGTGACACTGCAGACCCTCATGGAACCAAGGGGCCAGTGGGACACTGTGGGAAGTTGTGGAACCAAGGGGATTATTGTGGCACTGTTGGGGCCATGGAACCAAGGGGCCAGTGGGACACTGTGGGGCCTCATGGAAACAAGAGGCCATTGTGAGCCTGCAGGGCTGGAACACCTGAGAACACTGAAATGCTGGGGGTAACCAAAGGTTCCTCTCCTTGAGTTTGGTGCACAGGAGAAACATCAACCAGATATTCTCAACATGGCCAGATGCAAAGATTATCATTGGTAGGAAGGGACCCACAATGATTATTCAGTCCAGCTCTTAAGTGAATGGCCCACACAGGGATTGAACCCACAGCCTCGGTGATACCAGCACCATGCTCTGAGCAACTGAGCTAACAGGTCAAAATGACACCAAATTTTACTAGCAAAATATAGATAATCAAGGAACTTGGGCAAAGCATTTAATACAACATCCACTTCAACATAACACTCTTATCAAATCATTAACTTCATTAACTTAGCCCATTTAACCTAAAAACCTGCACCCTTCAGATGTTAAGTTACCCAAAAATGGTTCCAGGTAAGTAGGATTAGAAGGAGAAGAAGTAGAGAACAGAAAGACAGAAGATCTATAGAAAGACAGAAGATCTATAGAAAGACACCCACATAGGTACCAACTGCTCGGGTTCCAGCATCACCAACATACCAACTCCAGGAGAAAGCAGGACCCAGACCCTAGGCTGGCCTCATGCTCCTGCTTTTAACCCCCTGGGGGTGGGATTGCCAGTTGCTTGCCCAATCAGAGTCAGAGTAGCCCCAGCTGTGCCTTTGTATTATTGATTGGCAGCTCTGCCAATCAGCAGAAAGTTAGCACCGCCCCTGCTGTGTGATTGACAGCTCAGCCAGGCCAGGGCTGGGGGCGGGGCTCTGTCCCACCACAAACCAAGGCCTGACCCGGCCCTGGCCCCACACGGGCATTCCGAGCATCCTAAGGTGTCTCGGGACATGGATCTCATCCAGCCTCTGACAGAGACCACTGTGACACTGTGGAATCTCATGGAGCCATGGGTCAGTTGTGACAATGCGGGTCCAAGGACACCACGGTGACACTACAGAACCTCTTGGAACCAAGGGTCAGTTGTGACCCCGTGGTGCCTCATGGAATCAAGGAGACCGTTGTGTTGCTCACGGGCCCTATGGATGCAAGGGTCAGTAATCAAACATTGGGGCCCATAGAAACAAGGAGCCATTGTGACACATCAGGGCTGCATGGAGCCAAGGGAACCCTGTGACTCTGTTGGCTCTCATGAAACCAAGAAGCCATTGTGACATTGCCAGACCTCATGGAATCAAGGAGACCATTGTGACAGTGTGGGGATCCATGAAATCAAGGGAACATGGAACAGGTCTGCCTGGCTTGGCCTCCTGGGGGCTGTCTGACAGGTCCCACTGAATTTGACATGCCAAGGGCCACTCCCATCTGACCGTGAAGCACTGGGGCTCTGTGCTTTACTTCCTATGGGAAAGAACTGTCTTTCTTGTCTAGGCTCACATGGCTGAAATTAGGATTCCACCTCTAAAATTCCGTATATTCAAGGGTTACTCTCCAAAAAAATCTACCAACACAGTCAAGTCTGGCCAACCTTGGCCTCTGGTGACTGCCTCTCATCTGACCTTGCACCACTGGGGCTTGCTTGTTTCCCTCCTATGGAGACCATTGTGACACTGCAGAGCATTGTGGAACCAAAGGGCCATGGTGACACTGCAGGCCCTTGTGGAACCTGTTACACTGGAACTTGTGGAACCAAGGGGAGCATTGTGACACTGCAGAGCACCATGGATCCAAGGGACCATTGTGACACTGTGGAGCCTCATGGAACCAAGGACATCTTTCTGGCTCTGTTGGGCCGCATGGTCCCAAGGGGCCAGAGCAAAGCAGAAATGTGGGAGTTAGCCCAGCTGTAACTCAGACAGATTTTACTCCGAAAGAATTGGGCATGAGTTTCAAGCCCTGGGAATCATTTGTTTAACTTAGGGTGAGCTTGAGTGCTCCCCCATAAGCCTTTAGTGTTGCTATGCTAAGTTGTCCAAGTTCCAGACCCATACTGGTTACTTGTTTCCCCTATATGGTTATTGTTCTAGAGTGTTCTACCCCCAAGTGTACATGTTGTTTCCTTTGGATCCTGCCCCTCATACTGTTCTCGACTATTCCACGTTTATTGTTTTTCACCCTGTTATTAAAGTTCCTTCTAAACAACTCCATCGATCCTGCTCCTTTTCATTTTTGCCACCCTCGCCCTGAAGTCAGGGAACCAGAGAGGTTTGTCGCAGCCACCCTCATTGTGACCTTTGGTGCCCGAACAGGGACCATGACACTCAGGGCTCCCTGTGTCAGTCACGTCAGCTGGGGTTAGCTGATGGATAGGCCAGTGCTCCCCGGGATTTTGGATTGTGCCGGGCCCGGCGGATTTATCGTTGCTTTGAGGGACCTTGCCCAGGATCAGCAGGAACAACAATGGTTTCACCTGCATAGGATTGCAGGTGGGTTTGGGGAAATGCAAGACATTTATTGCCCATTCTGCCACTATGTTTTTATAATATGCACCCATGTCCCATAATTGATTTGTGGTGTTCCAGTGGCTCTTCCCCATAAGGCAGAGAAAAATGGGCAGCCAGATGTCCAAAGTAGAAAGGAGCGTATATGGATGCTTTAATTCTCACTGATCATGACATAATATTTTCAAAGAATGAATTAAAATCAATCCTGACATGGATCATTAAAAATTTTCCAGACACCTCTGACGATAAAATCCATACCACTGAAGCTTGGGACTCAGTGGGAGTTAAATTGTACAACCTTTCGATCAAAAGGGACCCCATTGCACCCTGCATGCTCCCCATCTTCCACACCATCCTTGAGACCCTTCACCAGCAAGCAGTGTGTTGAAAACTCAATCTGTTGATCACTCCTAACTCGGGACCTCCCCTCAAACCTGCCTTTCTCAGACCTTCCACGATGGTCCAAGATGGCAATGGCCACGCTGTCTTGGAGCATCATGCCCTGGAGACTCAAGATGGAAGGAGCCTGAATGTGGCTCGGGAGCCCAACCATCCTCCCTCCATCTTGGCTCCTCCACTTCCTGCTACCACAACCTTCTCTTCCGCCCTGAACGAACCTCCAGACTCCACCCCCACAACTGTGGGTCACGCCCCCACTGTCAATCATTCCACCTCCACCCTGGGCCATGCCTCCGGAAGGCCAGCCTGGAAGTCCGCCATCCTAAATCAAGGCCCGGAACACCTGACAAAATGGCAGCGCCCTTTGCCTCACCCTCCAGCAACAATATAACCCCATGATCAAAGATACTAAGCCCAACTGTCACACTATTTCTAATCCAAATGTTTCTCCCCCAAGTTATTCTTCCTCCCCAGAAGACAGTTTGGATTCCCCAGAGCCACCTTGCCCCTCAACCCCAGAAGATCCCTAGGAAAGGATCCGGAAAGAAGCAGTTAAGGAAGGAGACTGGCAAATAACCTCGAAACTCCTCGTTGCCCCTGTATGTTATGAAAGAAGGGGGCAGAATCCCAGGTATCAGCCATTGGTTTATGGGGAATTCAAGGATCTGTGTAGGGCAGCTAAAGAACATAGGAAGAACATAAAACATACCTTGTTTTAATGGCCTAATAAGGGCCATGTTTACAGCACATGTCTTAACCCCCTATAATGTAAAATATATTATGACCACGATGTTGTCACCTACAGAACACACCCTGTGGGAAGGGGGATGGAAGTGTTTACTAAATCAATTAATGGCAGACTATGCTAATAATGAGGCAAGGGTGGAATTGACAATCAACCATCTAGCTGGAGAAGGACAACACAGCCTACCAGATGATCAAGCAGCAGGTATCCCCAGAGAAGTATAGGATGATATCAAAGAGATGGCTCTGAAAGCTTTAATCCAGGTATTGGATGGTAGCACCCCCAATTTGGACTACCTTGGGTGGCTGCAGCTAAAGCTTTAGGACAATCAGACCATCCTGGGTGCCTGTTATGTAAGCAAACCAATGCTGCCTCCCTCACATTGAGTGGCTGCTCTCAGACACAGAGACCATCAGACACACCACCTTGCAGAACAGCGATAGAGTTTTTACTCTGGGCACACGGGCATGGCTGTGTAGACTCTGAGGGCATGTGCTGCATGAACCTCTCCAGCCACAGCGAGTCAATCCACAAGAGCATTCAGGTACTGAAGGAAGGGTGCAAGAAGCTTCAAGTGGAAAACAAAGACTGGGTCAATAAACTCTTCCAATCCAAGGGACTAAAGGGTTGGATGATGTCTAGCTAAAACAGGACTATTAATTCTCTTAGTGGTTGTTGTTGTATTGTTAATTGTCCCGTGTTTGTTTGGATGCTTTTAGAAAGTCTTACAAAATTCTTTCAGTTCCATCTTTCTTGTAAAACAGAAAGGGGGAAGATACCCAACACAGGCTCCTCATGGACTCCTTGGAGGAGAGATTTGAAGGCTAGGATGGCACAAAAACCTCTCAGAGACTCAGTGTGGGAAGGAAAATCCTTGAACGTACCTAAAAGTATTCTTAATACATAAAGTACCTAGGAACTTTGAGTATCTCAAGGCATTAATGAGCCCCACTGAGTGTCAGTACAAAGCTCTCCAGGGACTCATTAAAGCAGATAATTGGGGCCATGATTGCACAAAACTCTCAGAGTCTGTATCAAAAATGAAACACCAAGTACCTTCAAGTAACTGAAGTACCCTGAAGCATTGATGAGCCCCACTGAGTGTTGTTACTGACAAAGCCTCTCCAGGGACTAATTAGAGCAGATAATTGGAGGCCATGATTGCAGAGACCTCTCAGAGACTCCAAGGCAAAAGCCAAAGCCAAAGTCCTTTGAAAAACCTGCAGTCCCTGCAGGGAGCATGAAGGAGCCCCCAGGGCCATTGCTGAGCAAGGCTCCCCAGGGACTCCTTGCAGCAGATCCTTGAGGCCACTGGGATGTGGGCTAGGGGGGGATGCTGAGGGCAGCACAAGGGGCTGCCAGTGCCCAGCCTGGCTGGGGCTGTGCCAGGAGGCCCCAGGGCCTCAGCACAAGGTGTCTCCTCCCAGCCCTTGCTGGCACAGACCCTGCTGTGCCCCAGGGCACCAAGACTTGGCTTCTCTTGGTCCCCACCTGTCAGCACTGCCTGCAGTTCTCTGCTCTGCTTGGGGCCTGGGGACACTTGCTCAGTCATGTCCCTCTCTGGGACCCATTAAAAGTCCAAGAAACTTTGGAGTTGGATTCTGCCTTGGAGTTCTGCAGAGGTTTCTTCAGCTCCCTCTCAGGGCCTGATGTTCAGGGCCTGAGCACAAAGGCCCAGAGGCTGATTAAAGTCCTTGTGCTGTGTCTGTGCTGCTGAGCTGGGCTGGGCTCCTGGCACAGAGGCAGCTCCTGCTCACCAAGAAGAGCTTCAAAAGCACATTTCTCTGGATGAGCAGCTCTTGTGCCAGCCCAGCAGGGCTGGGGCACTGCCTGCAGCCAGCCCGGGCACAGCCCAGAGGCACAGAGAGCTTCAATCAGTCAGGGCTGGGAAGGGGCTGAGAAGTGCCTGGGGCACAATCACTGCCAGCCCTTGGCACAGGAACCTCTGGCTGCAGGACAATGCAGCTGCAGCTCCTGGAGCCATCTCCTCAAGCTGCAACATCCCAATGCCTGCAGAGCCTGTGAGTGCATTCTCTGCTTGTCTCTTGTGCAGAGCAGCCAGGGGTGCCCAGGGCTGTCCTGCAGAGCAGGGTCCTGCAGCGCTGTGCTGGGGCAGGGACTCTGCTGCCTGCCAGGGACAGCTCTCAGCCAGCCCTGGCAGCTGCTCCCAGCACTGGGGGACAAGATCTGGCTGGGAGGAGACAGCTGGTGAGGCTTGGGAGTGTTCTCCTTGTGTGGGGAGGATGCTGCATTGTTCAGGGCTGCTCCCAGCATGGCATTGAACTGCAGAACATTTCCAAGTAGATTATACAGGGAGCACAGAAAGGCAGGGGCTGCATAAAATCCAGCTTTTAAATCTTCTGTTCTGGGTTTCTGGGATGAGAATCTGCATGTATATTTCCATCTCTAAGTTCAGGTAGAATAAAATAAATTTTCCCTGAGATCTGCATAAACCAGGGAGTGACAGAAATCAGCAGAGGGCCCCATAGAGCCAGCATCAGTGTTGCTTTTCCAGCCTCCTCAGGGTTGCTCTGACGTTGCCATCAGAGCCTGCAGAGCCAGAGCTGCCCCTGGGCAGTGCCTGAGCTGGGAGGGCTCTGCAGGGCAGAGCTGAGCCCCCAGGGCTGGGCTGGGCTCTGGCAGCACTGGCAGGGCCCAGCCCTGGGCACAGGGAAGCAGCTGCTGGCAGGGACAGCTCCAGGCAGCAGAGCCCTGGGCAGGCAGTGGGGGGAAAGTGCTGGGATATTTCAAGTCCTCTCCAAACCCAACTATTCCATGATTACTTTTTTTATTACAGATCCCCATGTGCAGCCCCAGCAAATGTCCAACAGGAGCTGCATCAGGCACTTCCTGCTGCTGGCATTGGCAGACACGCGGCAGCTGCAGCTCCTGCACTTCTGCCTCTTGCTGGGCATCTCCCTGGCTGCCCTCCTGGGCAACGGCCTCATCATCAGCGCCGTAGCCTGCGGCCACCACCTGCACACGCCCATGTTCTTCTTCCTGCTCAACCTGGCCCTTGCTGACCTGGGCTCCATCTGCACCACTGTCCCCAAAGCCATGCACAATTCCCTCTGGGACACCAGCAACATCTCCTACACTGCATGTGCTGCTCAGCTCTTTTTCTTTGTGTTCTTCATCTCAGCAGAGTTTTCCTTCCTGACCATCATGTGCTACGACCGCTACGTGTCCATCTGCAAACCCCTGCACTACGGGACCCTCCTGGGCAGCAGAGCTTGTGCCCACATGGCAGCAGCTGCCTGGGCCAGTGCCTTTCTCTATTCACTGCTGCACACAGCCAATACATTTTCCCTGCCCCTGTGCCATGGCAATGCCCTGGGCCAGTTCTTCTGTGAAATCCCACAGATCCTCAAGCTCTCCTGCTCCAAATCCTATATTAGGGAACTCGGTCCTCTTATGGGTAGTGGTTTTCTGTTTTTTGCCTGTTTTGTGTTCATTGTTTTCTCCTATGTGCAGATCTTCAGGGCTGTGCTGAGAATCCCCTCTGAGCAGGGACGGCACAAAGCCTTTTCCACCTGCCTCCCTCACCTGGCCGTGCTCTCCCTGTTCAGCAGCACCTCATTTTTTACCTACCTGAAGCCACTTTCAATGTCCTCCCCATCCCTGGATCTGGCCCTGTCAGTTCTGTACTCAGTGGTGCCTCCAGCCCTGAACCCCCTCATCTACAGCCTGAGGAACCAGGAGCTCAAGGCTGCACTGTGGAGACTGATGACTGGATGGTTTCAGAAATATTAATCTGCTGGCCAATTTCTGCAAATCACTTGTAATAAAAGTTATCCTTTATCCTTCTTATTGATTTAATTTTGGAGGTTCTTTTCCTTTGTTTTAGCATTTTCATATTGTCAACAAAGAAATGTCAATCTTTGTTCCATTTCTCATTTTGTTTCTCTCCACCTTCTCTGTGGCCACAGACTGTGTCAATGAGGGGTTGTGCTCTCAGTGGCTTTAAAGGAACTAAAGGATCTCCCAGCAGAGTTTTCTGCAGAGATGCCCTTGTGTTGCCTTCTGTGGAGCTGCAGCAGCAATGTCTGTGTGCAGAGCTGGGGGCAGATCAGTGCTGGCCCAGCAACTGTGCCCAGCAGCAGCAGCACTTGGTGTTGCCAGTGCTGCTGCCGTGGCCCTGCCCCGCTGCCCTGGTGGCCCTGGTGTTGCTGCAGGGCCTGAGTGCTCTCGGGGCCGGGCACAGCCCTGGGGGTGGCAGTGCTGGGGCTGCAGCAGGGACAGGCCATGGGCACTGCTGGGGCAGCGCTGACGCCTCAGGCCAGGCCCTGGGGGCTCCAGGCTCCTTGCCCAGGCTCTCTCCAGAACACGGCCAGGCCAATGCTCAGCACAGAAACCCCCGTCAGCAGCCCCAGGCTGGCCGTGGGCAGGCTGGGGGCAAACAGCATGGCTGGGGCTCTGCAAGGGCCCTGGGGCAGACGGGAAGGAGCAGCAGAGCAGGGGCTGATCCATGCCCAGTGCGCTGCACAGCCCAGGGCAGCGTCCCAGAGCGTCCTCATGCAGCTGCCAACAACATCCCCCCTCTGCAGCCCTGGCCTCTCCCCCAGCTCACACTTGTGCCCCATCCTTGCAGGCACAGACATGGCAGCACTGCCTCAGCAGCCCCTGTTTGCATTGCACACAGCAGGGCCAGCACCCCCATGCTGTTGCTGTGGGGACATGAACCTGAGGGAGCACAAATGCCATCAGCCCCTGGGGCCAGCCAGGGCTGGGGGACACCAGGGAAACCACTCAGCTTTGTCCTGGCCTCTGCACTCAGCCAGAAAGTTTGTTCCCATCAGCTGGGAGTTTCCTGTGCCACTGCAGACGCTGTTGCTCAGAGCCAGGGCTGCCTGGCAGCCACCCCCAAACTGCCCTGAGCATTTCCTTGGCTTCTCCTTTGCTTTCTTTACTCTTTCCTCATACAAATTTCTTCTAATTGCCCACCTCTGTTCCGTCCTTCTGAAGAGGAGGACCAGGGCTCATTCTGCAACTGCTCCAAGGGTGGTTTCAGAGAATCCCAGAATCAGCAAGGATGGAAAAGACCGTGGAGATCATCAAGTCCAACCTGTGCCCTAACACTGCCTTTTCCCCCCTGAGCCTCCTCTTCTCCAGGATAAACAACCCCAGCTCCCTCAGCCAATCCTCACAGGACTTGTGCTCCAGACCCCTCCCCAGCCTTGTTGCCCTTCTCTGGACACGCTCCAGCCCCTCCATGGCCTTCCTAAATTGGGGAGCCCAGAAATGGATACAGCATTTGAGGTGCTGCCCAGACAGTGCCGAGCACAGGGGAAGAATCCCTGCCCTGCTCCTGCTGGCCACACCATTCTTGATCCAGGCCAGGAACCATTGGCCTTCTTGGCCACCTGGGCACACTGCTGCCTCATGTCCAGCCTGCTGTCCATCAGTCCCTGCAGGTCCCTTTCTGCCTGGCTGCTCTCCAGCCACTCTGTCCCCAGCCTGTGGTGCTGCAGAGGTTGTTGTGGCCAAAGTGCAGGGCCTGGCACTGGGACTTGTTAAACCTCACCTTGTTGGATTTGGGCCCTGGATCCAGCCTGACCAGGGTCCTGTGCAGAGCCCTCCTACCCTCCAGCAGATCCACACTCCCAGACAACTTTATGTCACCATGGTTCCATGTGTCCCCAGTGTGTCACAAAGGTCTCCATGATTCCATGAGGCCTCCTCCCAGTGTCACAATATCCCTTTAATTCCATGGGACCCCTTGGAGTCACCAAGTCCCTTGGATCCTTGGGCCCTGCAGTGTCACAATGGCACCATAGTCCCCCATGGCCCTGCAGTGTCACAATGGATCCTTGGTTCCATGAGGTCTGGCAGTGCAGCAATGCTCTCCTTGGTTCCACTGTGTCACAATGGCCTCTTGGTCCCAAGGGCCACCACGGTGTCAAACATGTTTCCTTCATTCCAGGAGTCCCTGAGGAGCAGCACTGGCCCCTTGGATCCATGGGGCCCTGCAGTGTCACAATGGCCATCGTGACACCAGGTCCTGCTCTGTCACAATGCTCTGCATGGTTCCACAGGGCCCTGCAGGGTCACAGTGGCCTCTGTGGTTCCAGCAGGACCCAGACTGTCACCATGGACTCCTTGCTTCCATCCAGCCCCACAGTGTCACCATGGCCCCTTGGCTCTGTGCTGCCATGTTGTACACAGTGTCACCATGGTCCTCTGAGTGCCACCAGGCCCCGCAGTGTCACAATGGCCCCTTGCTTCCCCAGGGCCCTGCAGTGTCACAATCATCAGAGAATCAGCCAGGCTGCAAAAGACCTTGGAGAGCATCAAGTCCAACCTGGGACCCAACACCACCTTGTCACCCAGACCATGGCGCTGAGTGCCACATCCAGTGTTTCCTGAAACACGTCCAAGGATGGCGACTCACCCACCTCCCTGGGCAGCCCATTCCAATGCCCAATCACCCTTTGTGTGGAGAATATTTCCTAATGTCCAGCCTAAATGTCCCCTGGTGCAGCTGAAGGCTGTGTCCTCTTGTCCTGTCACTGTTCCCTGGGAAAAGAGCCCGACCCCCACCTGGCTGCACCCTCCTGTCAGGGAGTTGTAGAGAGTGATGAGGTCTCCCCTGAGCCTCCTCTTCTCCAGGATAAACAACCCCAGCTCCCTCAGCTGCTCCTCACAGGACTTGTGCTCCAGACCCCTCCCCAGCCTGGTTTCTCTTCTCTGGACTCACTCCAGCTCCTCCATGTCCTTCCTAAATTGGGGGGCCCAAAACTGGAAACAGCACATGAGGTGCTGCAGAACCAATGCCAAGCACAGAGGAAGAATCACAGCCCTGCCCCTGCTGGCCACACCATTCCTGATCCATTGGAATTCCAGGGGCTGGATGAGGGAAATGGTGGGGAGGGAGGGGGGACAAAGTCTGATTGATTATCAGCCAGGAGGGGTCTTGATTATCATATCTGTTCACACCGGATTAGAAGGTGCTGGGGGTCAATATCAATTGGACATTGATTATACCAAACCATAAACAGGAAAAGAAAACTTAACATGACAAAACACTTCTTTCTGCATTGTTTTCAATACAGTGTATTCACTTAGAATACACTTCTGAAATCTGTCTAATTATTCACAGAATAAATAAATACGTAGAATATTCCCTGTGGCTATTGTTGTTCTGGAGTTTTTGCACAAATATTTATGAGCTTTTCTCACTGAATTCCTCAACTGAAGAGCTCAAGAAAGAAGAGGCCTCTGGAGTAGCAAAATTCATCATTAACTCCAAGTGGCTGAAGATCCACCTCCATCAGAGCAGTAACGAACAGAAATGGGCACAGCTTTGTGTCTGCCCCAGCTTTGGCATGGGCCCTGGGCCTGGAGCAGGAGCAGCTCTTGAGGGCCCCAAGGCCGGGGCTCTTGTGCTGCCCTGGGCAGATGGGATGGCAGCAGGGGCTGCAGAGCTCTCAGCACCTCAGCCCCAGGGGAGCAGGGCAGCCAGGGAGCCTCCTTTGGCCTTGGCCCAGCACCTTCCCCCATGGCTGGGGCTGAGTCCTGTGGCAGCTGCAGCTGCTGCTGTGGCCTTGGCAGGGGCTGAGGCCGTGGGGCCAGTGCCCAGAGCAGCCTGGCCTGAGCAGAGCTGTGGGGCCAGAGCCGGCTGGGCTGGGCTGGGCTCAGAGAGGCCCTTGGTGCTGCCCAGAGCTCAAGGCAGCTGGCAGAGCTTGCAGGGAGCTGAGCTGGGCTCCAAGATCCTGGCCCAGAAACCATCAGTGTCCATCTCAGCCTGGCTGAGCGTGCAGGGGCCAAGAAGAGACACCTTTGCCTTGCTTGTCCCCACCTGTCATCACTGCCTCCTGTGTTCTGCTCTACCTGGAACCTGGGGACACTTTGTCTCTCTTGTGCCTCACAGGAATCTATTTAAAGTACAAGAAACTTCAGTGTTTCAGTCTAAGTTTGAGTTCCCGAGAAATTTTTGACCCCTCTCTCGGGGACTGACTCTGATGAAAAGAGCACCAAAGCCTGAGGGGGCACCTCTGTGGCCATGTCATGGAGGCACAGAGCAGCTGTGATGTCAGCAAGGGGCTGTGTGACAGCACAGAGTGGGCTGTGTGAGGTCACAGATTGGGCTATGACATCACAGAGTTTGTTGTGAGAGGTCACTGAGCAGCTACAGCATCATAGAGGGGATTCTGTGACATCACAGAGCAGGCTGTGACATCATGGCATGGCTGTATGACATCATAGAGTGGGATGTGAGGTCAAAGTGTGTGCTGTGACATAACAGAGTGTCAGTATGACATCCCAGAGAGGGTTTTGTGACATCACTGAGGGGGTTGTGACATCACACAACTGTCTGTGACATCATAGTGTGAGGCCATAGAGCAGACCTTGCCATCATAGAGGGTGGCTCTGTTACATGAGGGAGTGGGTTGTGACATCACCGAGTGGCTGTGAAACATCACAGAGCAGATTCTGACATCAAATGGTGGCTTTCTGACATCCCTGGGTCTTTTGCGACAACAGTGCAGCTGCATGACATTCCAGGGTGAAATACCAGAGTTTGCTCCGTGACATCACAAGGGTGGGTTGTGATGTCCCAGAGTGAGCTGTGGCATCACAGGCGATGTGTGACAACACAGGAAGTCTGTGTGACATCACAGGGGCTGCGTGACATCCCAGGGGCTGTGTGAGGTCCCTGGGGAGGTCACTCTGCCCCGGCCCCCCTCACAGTTCCCCCCAGAGCAGTCCAACCCTGCTCGTGCACAGCGGGGTCCCCTGTCCCCCCGGGTCCCCACGCCCCTGGCGCCGCAGCCTCCCCCAGAGGATGTTCCACGAGATCGACCCCAGAGCCTGACACGGGGACGGGGGGCCAGGGCCCTGGGGGTGGCACAGGGGGACAGGGACCCCCCGGCAGCGTCCCCGTGTCCCCCAGGGCCAGAGCCTGGGCCAGGGCTCCTTCACCCTGGTACCAACGAGGCCTTGAGAGTGCTGAAAAAATCCCCAGCAAGGGTTCAGCAAAAACCAGATTGAATATTAAGGGACAGCCCCACAAAGTTCCTTGGCAGGAGTCACTCTGCTCCTGACTGGACACTTCAGGCACACCAAGAAAACAAAGCAACAACAAAACCAAACCAAATCCAGGCAATCGAACCAGAAATGAGCCGAGAACTGTCCCTGTGTGTGTGTGTGACACAAGGACTATGAGGGCAAGGATAACAGGAATACAGCCCAAAAGGTTAACTGAGGTGAAATTTAAAAGGACTTAACCTTAACTGATACCGTCAACTTCACAATTTAGCAAAAGAACAGCACTTAACAGTACTTAACCTAACTTAAAACCAATGACTCAATAATTTTACACAGGAATAACACTTAACAAAACTTAGCTAATAACTAGAATTAAACTTAACAAGTTAAATAAAGAACAACTCTTAGCAGCATTTAACTTAGCTTAGATCTCCTGACTTAACCTTACCTACTGATATCTGACTGACTCAGCTGTCCAAGGCACTCAAACCCCTCAGAGAGCAGCATTTCTGCCACATTTCCCCAGCACAGGCACTCCTGTGTGCAAACAGACACAAAGAGTCAGTGCAAGGCACCTGGGAGAAATTCCCCTGAGGGCAGGAAAAGCTCCCTGTGCATCCTTTGGCATCTCCCCAGAGGGTGAAGGGTTGAGCCTGGAGGAGTGGGGGGGTCGGCCCAGGCTCCGTCGTTGTTGGGGATCCCCGAGTGCAGCAAACGGGAGAGTTCCCGGCTGGGAGAGGCCCCACTCAGAGGGAGTCGCTGGCCCAGGAGAGCTCCAAGGGCTCCTTTTGGAGCGCTGTTTGCAGGGCCCCAAGAGAGGGGCTTCAGTCCCAGCAATGGCTCATCCTGGCCGCACTTGGCACCAACAGCTTTCTTTGGCAGTGTGAGAACAGGGATGTTGTGCCACTGAGGGAACAAAACCAGTTCCCAGGGCAGCTCCTCCAGAAAGCAGGAGCTGGTTGGGCAGCAGTGCCTGGAGCAGACAGTGTTTGTGATGAGCTGCAGAGGAGCTGAGCCCAGGGGCTGTTGGCCAAGGCCGAGCCCCAAGGAGCATTTCTCAGCTGGCAGGGCAGCCTGAGAAGGGGAGGGGGGAATGCAGCAGCACAGGGTCCATGGAACCAAGGGAGCATTGTGATACTGTGGGGCCCTGTGAGACCAAGGGACCATTGTGACACTGTGGGGCCTCATGGAACCAGTGAGACCATTGTGGCCCTGGGAGTCCCCACAGAAACAAGAGGACCATTGTGATACTGTGGGGCCTCCTGAAACCAAGAGGCCTTTGTGACACTGCAGGGCTGCATGGAACCAAAGGTCCATTGTGACAATGCAGGGCTCATGGAATAGAGGAGTCATGTGACACTGTGGGGCCTGGGGAACACTGGAGACCATTGTGACACTGCAAGGCCCCATGGAATCATTGGGACCATTGGGACACTGCAGGACCTTCTGGAACCTAGGGGCCATTGTGACCCTGTGGGACCCCATGGAAACAAGTCACCATTAGTGTACTGTGGGGCCTCATGGATCCAAGGCATCATTGTGACACTATGGGGGTCCCACAAAACCAATGGAACACAGAACAGCTCTGGCTGGTTTGGCCCCCCAGGGGCCACCTGACTGGTTCAGCTGACCTTGGCATGTTGAGGGTCTCTTCTCATCTGCTTCTGAAACACTGGGCCTCTGTGCTTTCCTTCCTATGGAAAAGAACTGTCCCTCTTCTCCAGGCATCCTGGCCAGATTTGAGATTTTACGTCCAAATTTCCTTCTATCCAGGGATTATTCCAATAGGAATATTGTCAGGACAGGTCTGGCTGGCAACGGTTTCACAATGGTCACCTCTCATCTGTCCCCAAAACATTGGGGAAGGCTCCGTGCTTTCCTTCCTATGGGAAAGAATTGTCCTGCTTCTCCAGGTGCCCATGGCTGAGACTGGGTTTCCACTTTCAAAATTCCCTTAATTGAAAGACTGATCCCAGACAAAATCTGCAATTCTCGAGAAGTCTGTCTGGCCGTGGCCTACTTAGGCTCTCACCTGCCTTCCAAACACTGGGGCTCTGTGCTTTCCTTACCATGGAAAAGAACTGTCCTTCTTGTGGCGCCCATGGCAAGAATGGAATTCCACCTCCAACATTGCCTTACTGTGAGAGACGGGAGGAGATGTTGGCTCAAAACATTTCATGTGTGGGGGGAGGAAGGGGCAGGTCCAGCCTTGCCCTGCCCTGGAACCCCAGCCCTGCCCTGCCCTGGAACCCCAATCCCCCCAGAGCCTCTATCCCAGCCCAGCAGTGGCTGCCAGTCCCTGGCACAGCACAGGCAATGCTCCACAGCCACCTCTGCAGCCCCAGCCCAGCTCCTGAGGGACCAAATGAGCCCAAGCCCCACCTGGGGGAAGGGCCCAGGGAGACCAAGGGGTATTGAAGGCTGACCACAAGGCAAGCACACATCTTGACCCTAGATCCTCTTGGAATTTCCATCTGAACAATGCTGGAATGCAGGAGTTGGTAGCTGTGTCTGTGTGCTTCTCTATATCACATTTTTTCTCTCTTCCTGTGTCTTCTTCTATTTTTGTCCCCTTGCAAATTTTGATTAATTTAAAATTGAACAAGCTATGAGTTTGTGAAGTTGAATGGGCCAAGGTAATGCTTTGAGAAGTGTTTTGTGTTGATTGAATGTTGTATTAAACCTTTTGCCAAAGTTTCTCTGATTTTCTAAATTTGCCAGTAAAGTCTGTTTTGTTGCTTGGAGCTCCTGACAGTCCCTTGTTGGTATTTCTCCAGTGCATCCAACTCAGAGGACACAAACAACTGTAAATTCCTTTTAAATGTCTCATTGAGAGAGTTGTTTGGGGGATGGGAGTCAGGGCTTGTGTGTGCTGCTTGGCCCAGCCCAGGCAGGGCTTTCCCAGCCACATTCCACACTCCATTGCCCAGCTGGAGCCGCTGGTGCCTCTGAGTTGTGCTGCCCCAGCCCCAGGGACGCTCTCCTTGTCTGCCCATTCCCCCACGGTCTCTGGGCAGGGATGGCCTCACTGGGGGCTGCTGACATCCTCAGCAACTTGGAGGCTGCTGCTGAATTTCACTGCTCCAGAGGCTTGTTCAGCCTTCAGCTCTTGAGTGCAGGAATTCAGTGTCCCAGGGCTCATGAACATTCAGAACACCTGAACAAGCCAAGCCTCTGGGAATAATTTTGATTTTAATTTTCAAATCTTTTCTGGTTAATTAGAAAGATCTCAGTAGTATATCCACAGTGAATGCAATATATATTTAAAAAGACAGTGAGAAAAGATTTTTTATGTCCTGTTTAGGGTTTTTTTCCCTCTTAATTCATTGACATGTGCAATCTCCAATTGACACTGAATCCAAGTACCTCCTCATTCAGTTTGAATAGATATGAAAATCAAGACCCTTCATGGCTGACAATCAATCAGACTCTGTCCCTACCCCCAGCCCACCATTTCCCCCATCCAAGCCCTGGCACTCAGAGCAGCCTTGTGCAAATCTGAGCTCCCTCCAGCCCAGGCTGCACCTGCAGCTTTCAGCTCCTTGGCTCCAACTCCCACCTGCTTTCCTTGCAGAAGGAGCTGCCCGAGACACAGAGGGATGTTCATTTCTTGTCAGCCAACAAAGCCAAGGGAAGGCACAGCTCCATCAAATGCAAAAGCCATTCCTTTGCTGAATATTAAATCCACTTTACACAGCAGGCAGTGTCAGAGCAATGGAAAACACCTTCTGTGCCCAGCACAGATCCCAAGGTCCCCCCATTGGCCCAGGACAATTGGATGAGATTCACCAAGGCCAAGCGCCAGGTCCTGCCCTGGGCTCACAACCACCCCAAATCCCTGGCTCTGACCTGCCCCTGATCCCCACAGCCTGTCCTGTTTCCTTCATCCCTGCATTGCCAGGGACTCTCTGGGACAAGGGAGCTCTGCTCTGGGGATGGAGGGAGGTGCAAGTGCAGCCACTGGAGTGGGAACCACAACTCATCAGGTTTGTGTCCTTTGGGGGTCAGGAACTGGTGAGACTCAGAGGCACAGAAAGCTTCTCCTCATGGCCAACAGATCACAGTTGAACAGGACACAATTTAATAACAATCACGCTCTTCCCTGAGCCATGTGCAATGTCCCAGCAGCATCTGATGAGTCCACCATCCACAAGGGATTTCCATCCTAAAAGTATTTTTAGACAAGCATGGTTCTGTGATAGATATAAACACAATCAACTTCTTGTATCAGGATGCTCGTCCTGGAGTGGGGGAAAAACAGCTCCAACAATTCCTGATTTGCAAAGCCATCAGTGGTGGATGGAGAAGGGAGGTCAGGCTGCTCTTGGTGCTGAGGAAATGCTGAAACCAGCCTGACTCATTTCATCTCCTCCTGTCCTGGCTGATCTCCCCTCTTTCCCCTCCCACCCATTGGCTTTTGTCTCCCACCAGGCCCCCGGTGAAGAGCCTGGCTCTGTGTTCTCCATCCCCTCCTCGCTGGCACTGCCAGGCTGGGATGAGGAGCCCCTCAGCCTTCCCTGCTCTGGGCTGGACAAGCCCAGCTCCCTCAGCCTCTGCTCACAGCCCAAGGGCTCCAGCCCCACCTTGGAGGCCCTTCCCAGACCCTGCTCCAGCTGCCAGACATCTTTCCTGCCCTGGGCAACCCAACCCAGGCCACAGTGACCTGGGTAATCCCCATCCTTGATGTCCTGGTCACACAGCCCTGGCCCCTTGTCCCCATGTCAGGCTCTGGGGTGGATCCTGTGGAACATCCTTTGGTGGAGGCTGTGGCTCCAGGTGGGCCGGGGGGATCCCGGGGGACAGGGACCCCGCTGGGCATGGACAGCATTGGACTTGTTGGGAGAAACTGTGAGGGGGAGCTGGGGCCGAGTGACCAACCCAGTGACCTGACACAGCCCTGCTGGGATGGCACACAGCCCCTCTGGGATGTCACAGCCTGCTCTGGGATGTCACAGCCATTCTCTAATGTCACACAGCTGGTCTCTGATGCCACAGCCAATTCAGTGATGTCATAGTCTGCTCTGTGATGTCAGATGTCTGCCCTGTGATGTCACAACCTACTCTCTGACCTCATATTACCAGATGATCAATTGCCTACACCAGGTGAGCTGACACCTGGAGCTTGTTCTCCACATCCCCAGGCCTATGGAAACCACACAATGCCCATTGTGTGAGAAGGGGAACTGGAAGTTCACCAGCCTCAGGGTCCTGCCAGCTCAGCCAGGCCCACTGGAACATTGGGGTCCACGACCACCAGGGACCACCAGAGAGACCCCCAGGACAGAAGAACACATGCGTAAAGGGAAGGGGAAATATGTTAATGATTTTGGGAATTGATTATCATATGTATGTTTAGTCCAGGACAATCAATGAATATGTGTGCAAAATACAGAAAATAAACAGAAACTTCCCTGTACTCAGCATGCAGGGCTTTGGGAGGAGCTCTCCCCTGTGCATCCAGCTGAATAAAGAATGCTGCTTCTTAATGCTTCACTGGTGTTAAGAAGTTTTCTGTTTCACTGAATTTTTGGTAACACTCCCACTGCCAAGGAAAGCTCTGTCTGCTGCTGTTCACAGACAGAGAAGGGCTGGGGGCAGATGTGGGGCTCAGAGGCTGCCTGGGGCACAGTGACCATGAAATAATCAAGTTTTCAATGTTCTGTGAAAGAAGGAGAGGCAGCAACAAAACTTGTGCACTGGAATTAGGAAGGGCAGACTTTGGCCTATTTAGGATGCAGATTTGGGGAATATAAAATCAGGTACTTTTTTAAAGAGAAAGAGCCCTTTAAATCAAAGGGGTCCAGGAAGGATGGACACATTTCAAGAAAGTAATCTAAAGGAGGAAGGAGCAGCCTGTCCCAGTGTGGCAAAAGATGAGCTGGTGAGGAAAAGGACTGGCCTGGCTCCACATGGTGCTTTTCTGGGAACTCGGGAAAGAAAAGGATGCATGAACTTTTGACAGAATGTCAGGCAACATAGGAAGTGTTTAAGGATGTTGTCAGGTTATGCAGAAAGAAAAGTTGAGATGTGAAAGCTCAATTAGAGCTTAACCTGGCCACTTCTGTGAAAAACAATAGAAAATATTTCTATACATAAATTAATATCAAATGATAAGGTATGAAGAACCTCTACCCTTTTTTGAGTGCAGTGGGGAATACAGTAACTAAAGATAAGGAAAAGGCTAAGCTACTTTACACTTTTTTGTCACAATTTTCAATATAGGACAGATTTCCGTCAGGACAAGTGTTCTCCTGAGCTGGTAGATGGGCACAGGGAGCAGAACAGCCCCCTGGAATCCAGGAGGAAGCAGCTGGGGACCTGCTGAGCCACTCAGATGCTCACAGGTGTATGGGATCAGATGGGATCCATCCTAGGGTGATGTGGGAGCTGTGGATGAGCTCCCCAAGCTGCTCTCCATCATTTACCATCAGTCCTGGCTCAGCAGGGAGGTCCCAGAGCACTGGAGGTGCCAGTGTGAGCCCATCCCCAGGAAGGGCTGGAAGGAGGAGCTGGGGAACTCCAGGCCTGTCAGCCTGACCTGGGTGCCCGGCAAGGTTATGGAACAGATCACCTTGAGTGCCATCCCAGGGCACCCACAGGATGGCCCAGGGATCAGAGCCAGCCAGCATGGATTTAGGGGTGGCAGGTCCTGCCTGACCAACCTGGTCTCCTTTTATGCCCAGGTGACCCACCTGTGGATGGGGGAAAGGCTGTGGATGTTGTGTGCCTGGACTCCAGCAGAGCCTTTGACTCTGTCTCTGACAGCATTCCCTGGAAAAGCTGCAGCCCACGGCTTGGGCAGGTTCCCTCCTGGCTGGGAGATTTAAGAGCTGGCTGGAGGCTGGGCCCAGAGAGTGGTGGGGATGGTGCTGCACCCAGCTGGTGTCCAGGCACTGGTGCTGTCCCCAGGGATCTGTGCTGGGCCCAGCCCTGTTTAATATCTTCACTGATGGTCTGGGTGAGGGGATCGAGTGCAGCATTCACAAATTGCAGATGGCACCAAGCTGGGTGTGAGTGTGGATCTGCTGGAGGGCAGGACAAGAAGACCCAGCCTTAAGCTGCACCAGGGGAGGCTCAGGCTGGACAATAGGAAGGAGTTCTTCACAGAAAGGGTGAGTGGGAACTGGAATGGGCTGGCCAGGGGGGAGGTGGCAGAGTCACTGTCCCTCTCCAGTGGCATTCAGTGGCATGGTCTGGGTGACAAGGCAGTATTAGGGCATTGGTTGGACTTGATGATCCCAAAGGTCTTTTCCAGCCTATTTGATTCTGTCATTCTCTGATGATTGGGACACTCTGGGGCCGTTGTGACACTGCAGGGCCTCCTGGAACTAAGAGGACCAGGGTGACACCGTGCAGCCCCACAGAACCCGGGGTCCATGGTGGTGCTGTGGGGCCAAATGGAACCAGGGAGTGCCCCGTGACACTCTGGGCCCTCGTGGAACCACAGAGGCCATTGTGACACTGCAGGGCCTCGTGTAACCAAGGGGTTTCACCATTTTGACACTGCAAAACCAAGGGGACCATTGGGAGACTGCAGGGCCCAGTGGAACCAAGGGGCCATTCTGACACTGCGGGGCCTCATGGCACCAAGGGGACATTGTGACACTGCAGGATCCTGTGTAACCAAGGGGCCACTGTGACACAATGGGGCCTCAAGGGATCTGGAGTAATGCTGTGACACTGTGTGGCCTTGTGGAAACAAGGAGTCCATTGTGACACTGAGGGACTTGTGGAACCACAGAGACCATGGTGACAGTGTGGGACCTCATGTGACCATGGGGCCATTGTGACACCCTGGGGCCCCATGGAACCAAGGGGCCACTGTGAAACTGCAGCACCAATGAGAACATTGTGACACTGTGAAGCCCCATGGAACCAAGGAGAACACTGTCACATTTTGGGACCCATGGAACCAAGGAGACCAGTGTGACAGTGCAGGGCCTGGTGTAACCAAGAGGCCATTGTGACACTGAGGGGCCCCTTGGAACCAAGGACTTCTTTGTAGATGTCAGCAAGCTGGATGTGAGTTTTGACCTGAGAGAACATAGGAGTGGTCTGCACAGGGACCTTGATAGGCTGGATCCAGAGGATGAATCCAACAAGGTGAGGTTTAACAAATCCAAGTGCCAGGCCCTGCTATTTGGCCCCAGTGCTACAGGCTGGGGACAGAGTGGCTGGAGAGCAGCCAGGCAGAAAGGGACCTGCAGGGACTGATGGACAGCAGGCTGCACATGAGGCAGCAGTGTGCCCAGGTGGCCAAGAAGGCCAATGGCTCCTGGCCTGGATCAGGAATGGTGTGGCCAGCAGGAGCACAGCTGCTGTGCCAGCACTGATCTGCCCCAGCTCTGCACACAGACATTGCTGCTGCAGCTCCAGAGAAGGGAACACAAGGGGATCTCTGGAAAAAACTTTGCTGGGAGATCCTTTAGTTTCTTTAAAGCCACATGGAGTGCAGCCCCTCACCGACACAATCTGTGGCCTCAGGGAAGATGGAGAGAAACAAAATAAGAAATGGCAAAACCAATGGCTTTTCTTTGTGGACAATATTAAAAAACTGAAACATGGGGAAAAAAAGGAACAAACCCATAACCAAACCCAAAAGAATTATCAAAGGTGATTTATATTACATGGCCTGTCCCTGCTGCAGCCCCGGCACTGCCACCCCCAGGGCTGTGCCCGGCCCCGAGAGCACTCAGGCCCTGCAGCAACACCAGGGCCACCAGGGCAGCGGGGCAGGGCCACGGCAGCAGCACTGGCAACACCAAGTGCTGCTGCTGCTGCTGCTGCTGCTGGGCACAGCTGCTGGGCCAGCACTGATCTGCCCCAGCTCTGCACACAGACATTGCTGCTGCAGCTCCAGAGAAGGCAACAAAAGGGCATCTCTGCAGAAAACTCTGCTGGGAGGTCCTTTAGTTCATTTAAAGCCACCGAGAGCGCAGCCCCTCATTGACACAGTCTGTGGCCACAGGGAAGGTGGAGAGAAACAAAAGGGGAAATGGCAGAAACATTGACATTTCTCTGTGGACCATATAATCAGGCTTGACAGTTTGCTTACAAGCAAAGCTGAGTTAATAGATGAAATAACAATTGATGATTTTAGAGTGTATCCATCAAGAAAGAAGACAAGGCATTAGCATGGGAATAGACTAGAAAAGATACATGTAAATTTTTGTTAGGTAGACTAGAGGCATAAGTAAATGTGTATGCATAGCTTATAAACTTTCTGTAAAACTTTTGACAATTATATTGATACTAATAGCTTTGTTCTTATTAATATAATAAGTTATTGTGATCTAATTAATGACTTTAAATGATATTTTCTTAAAAGTATATAAACTAGAGAACATGAAATATAAAAACATTTACTTCTTTGACCCTAATCATGTGTGAGTAGGTCACATCCAATCTAACAGTATCCGACAAGATAAATAAAGTAAAACAAAGAAAAAGAACCTCCAAAATGAAACCAACAAGAAGTATCAAAACCAACTTTTATTACAAGTGATTGACAGAAATTGGTCAGCAGTTTAATGTTTCCAAAACCATCCAGTCATCAGTCTCCACACTGCAGCCTTGAGCTCCTGGTTCCTCAGGCTGTAGATGAGGGGGTTCAGGGCTGGAGGCACCACTGAGTACAGAACTGACAGAGACAGATCCAAAGATGGGGAGGACATGAAGGGGGGCTTCAGGTAGGCAAATGTGCCTGTGGTTACAAACAGGGAGACCACAGCCAGGTGAGGGAGGCAGGTGGAAAAGGCTTTGTGCTGTCCCTGCTCAGAGGGGATCCTCAGCACAGCCCTGAAGATCTGCACATAGGAGAAAACAATGAACACAAAACAGCCACATGATAAAAAAAGGCTAACCACAATGAGCCCAATTTTCCTGAGATTTGAGTGTGAGCAGGAGAGCTTGAGGATTTGTGGGATTTCACAGAAGAACTGGCCCAGGGCATTGCCATGGCACAGGGGCAGGGAAAATGTATTGGCTGTATAAAACAGAGCAATGAGAAAGGCACTGGCCCAGGCAGCTGCTGCCATGTGGGCACAAGCTCTGCTGCCCAGGAGGGTCCCGTAGTGCAGGGGTTTGCAGATGGACACGTAGCGGTCATAGCACATGATGGTCAGGAGGCAAAGCTCTGCTCCCATTAAGAATAGAAAGAAAAAGAGCTGAGCAGCACATCCAGTGTAGGAGATGTTGCTGGTGTCCCAGAGGGAATTGTGCATGGCTTTGGGGACAGTGGTGCAGATGGAGCCCAGGTCAGCGAGGGCCAGGTTGAGCAGGAAGAAGAACATGGGCGTGTGCAGGTGGTGGCCGCAGGCTACGGCGCTGATGATGAGGCCGTTGCCCAGGAGGGCAGCCAGGGAGATGCCCAGCAAGAGGCAGAAGTGCAGGAGCTGCAGCTGCCGCGTGTCTGCCAATGCCAGCAGGAGGAAGTGCCTGATGGAGCTGCTGTTGGACATTTGCTGCGGCTGCACATGGGCACCTGTTCATGGAGAAAGGACAGTGAAGAGTTAGAGGAGATACCAGTAAAGAAAATCAAAGCCTTTTCCCATACACCTACCCTGGAACACACATAGATACACTTCTGTTTTTAAGAATTCTGGTGTTTACTTTAAAGCTTCCCCATACCTCTGCTGGTGTTCTTGAATATCAGAAACCCTCACCATTTCTACTGCCCTTAGGGAATAGAGAGCATGTTCTGAGAGGCAAAGTGATAAGTGGAGAGCTAGTGGACATCGTCTGTCATTCTGACCTGTTCAGAATTTCGCTGGGGTTTAACCTTTGCCAGTTGGAGGGTGATCACCTCCCCATGTTTCCATTTAAAATTCCCCCAGGTACAGTTAGAGCAGATGTTTCCACCACAGCCCAGCTTCACATTTGTAGCCAAGGACTCACGTTGTTCATTTCACCAACCCAGCAGCATTTTCAGTCTCACAACACCTCTGCCTTTCCCCATCAATCTCATAACTCAGAGATGCTCTAGGACAGGTTTGCACCCTTGATTGAAGCTCCCAGCTTGGACTGAAATCTCAGGGAGACTTCCAAGTGTCCTTCTGATGGCATTGGATTGTGGGAGATGCAGCTCCTTCCCTGGCTGCCCTGACAGCATTGCCCAGAGCCGGGCACTGGGGACAGCGTCACCCTGAGCCAGCTGTGCCCCCTGCCAGAGCCCCCAGGGCCGGGCAGCTGCTCCCAGCCCTGTGCTCTGCAGAGGGAACTGGGCCCGGGGCTGCAGAGCTGCCCCACGGCTCTGCTGCAGCTCTGCCTGCACAGGAGGGGCTGCATGCCTTGGAGCCCCGGCCCTGAGGGCAGAGGCTTGGCTGGGGCACAGGAGGGAGGGGGCTTCTTCAGAGGGAGGGGCTGCACTGCAGGGGCTCCTGTGGGCATCTCTAAACTCTCCCTGCCACAGCATTGCTGGGCTTTGTTTTCTCTCATTGCCTGATCTTCTCTCTGCTTCCTGCAGATTTCCCTCCTGCAGGTGTTTCCCTGTGCCTGATCTCTCCCTGCCAGCACTCACAGACCCCAAATCTCTGTGCACTCTCCTTGGCCTGACAGAACCCTGCCTGTTTGCAGGGCACTGGCTGGGGGCAGGTTCTGTTTGCAGCTTGGAGAAAGGACAGCTCAGACTGAGCCTGATGGCTCCAGCAAAGGTGATGCTGCTGCTGTGCATGGGCAGAGTGGCTGAAAGCACATTAGGGATCTCCTGTGAACCTATTGGTCACTGAAAGGAACAGTTCAGATGTCTTAGACACTTGTAAAATATCATAACTAATAATTCATCATTAATCTTTAATAATAATCCCCGCACTCCCTGCCATGCTCCAATATTAGGAAACTGAATACAAAGTCTTTGGAAATGTCCTAATTTTTAATGAAATCCTTGTCTTGGAAATATTCCACGACTGATCAGCATCCTACAGCATGTCAGAGATTCATGAGCATTTCACCTCCCGTGCACCAGAAATACCCAGAGAATGTACTCACAGGCTCTGCAGGCATTGGGATGTTCCAGCTTGAGGAGATGGCTCCAGGAGCTGCAGCTGCATTGTCCTGCAGCCAGAGGTTCCTGTGCCAAAGGCTGGCAGTGATTGTGCCCCAGGCACTTCTCAGCCCCTTCCCAGCCCTGACTGATTGAAGCTCTCTGTGCCTCTGTGCTGTGCCCGGGCTGGCTGCAGGCAGTGCCCCAGCCCTGCTGGGCTGGCAGAAGAGCTGCTCATCCAGAGAAATGTGCTTTTGAAGCTCTTCTTGGTCACCAGGAGCTGCCTCTGTGCCAGGAGCCCAGCCCAGCTCAGCAACACAGACACAGCACAAGGACTTTAATCAGCCTCTGGGGCTTTGTGCTCAGGGCCTGGACATCAGTCCCTGAGAGGCAGCTGAAGAAACCTCTCCAGAACTCCACGGCAGAATCCAACTCCAAAGTTTCTTGGACTTTTAATGGGTCCCACTGAGGGACACGACTGAGCAAGTGTCCCCAGGCCTCAGGCAGAGCAGAGAACTGCAGGCAGTGATGACAGGTGGGGACAAAGAGAAGCCAAGTCTTGGTGCCCTGGGGCACAGCAGGGTCTGTGCCAGCAAGGGCTGGGAGGAGACACCTTGTGCTGAGGCCCTGGGGCCTCCTGGCACAGCCCCAGCCAGGTTGGGCACTGTCAGCCCCTTGTGCTGCCCTCAGCATCCCCCCCTAGCCCACATCCCAGTGGCCTCAAGGATCTGCTGCAAGGAGTCCCTGGGGAGCCTTGCTCAGCAATGGCCCTGGGGGCTCCTTCATGCTCCCTGCAGGGACTGCAGGTTTTTCAAAGGACTTGGGGTTTGGCTTTGGCCTTGGAGTCTCTGAGAGGTTTGTGCAATCATGGCCTCCAATTATCTGCTGTAATTAGTCCCTGGAGAGGCTTTGTCAGTAACAACACTCAGTGGGGCTCATCAATGCTTCAGGGTACTTCAGTTATTTGAAGGTACTTGGTGTTTCCCTTTTGATAGAGACTCTGTGAGAGGTTTGTGCAATCATGGCCCCAATTATCTGGTTTAACGAGTCCCTTGAGAGCTTTGTACTGACACTCAGTGGGGCTCATTAATGCCTTGAAATACTCAAGGTTTTTTAGGTACTTTATGGATTTAAGTATACTTTTAGGTACTTTTAAGGATTTTCCTTCCCACACTGAGTCTCTGGGAGGTTTTTGGGCCATCCTGGCCTCTAATTCTCTCCTCCAAGGAGTCCATGAGGATCCTGTGTTTGGTATCTTCCCCCTTTCTGTTTTAAAACAAAGACGGAACTGAAAGAATTTTGTAAGACTTTCTAAAAGCATGCAAACAAACATGAGACAATTAACAATACAACAACAACCAATAAGAGAATTATAAGTTCTGTTTCAGCTCGACATCATCCAACCCTTTAGTCCCTTGGATTGGAAGAGTTTATTGAACCAGTCTTTGTTTTCCACTTGAAGCTTCTTGAACCCTTCCTTCAGTACCTGAATGCTCCTGTGGATTGACTCGCTGTGGCTGGAGAGGTTCATGCAGCACATGCCCTCAGAGTCTACACAGCCATGCCCATGTGCCCAGAGGAAAAACTCTATTGCTGTTCTGCAAGGTGGCATGTCTGATGGTCTCTGTGTCTGAGAGCAGCCACTCAATGTGAGGGAGGCAGCATTGGTTTGCTTACTCAACAGGCACCCAGGATGGTCTGATTGTCCTAAAGCTTTAGCTGCAGCCACCCAAGGTAGTCCAAATTGGGGGTGCTACCATCTGATACCTGGATTAAAGCTTTCAAAGCCATCTCTTTGATGTCATCCAATCCTTCTCTGGGGATACCTGCTGCTTGATCATCTGGTAGGCTGTGTTGTCCTTCTCCAGCCAGATGGTTGATTGTCAATTCTGCCCTTGCCTCATTATTAGCATAGTCTGCTATTAATTGATTTAGTAAACACTTCCATCCCCCTTCCCACAGGGTGTATTCTGTAGGTGACAACAACATGGTCATAATATATTTTAAATCATAGGGGGTTAAAGCATGTGCTGTAAACATGGCCCTCATTAGGCCATTAAAATAAGATGAGTCCTTTCCATGGTCTTTAGCTGCCCTACACAGATCCTTGATTTCCCCATAAATCAATGGCTGACACCTGGGATTCTGCCCCCTTCTTTCATACAGGGGCAATGAGGAGTTTTGATGCTGTTTGCCAGTCTCCTTCCTTAACTGGAGGCATGGCCCAGGGTGGAGAGTATGATTGACAGTGGGGGAGTGACCCGCAGTCGTGGGGGTGGAGTCTGGAGGTTCGTTCAGGGCAGAAGAGAAGGCTGTGGTAGCAGGAAGTGGAGGAGCCAAGATGGAGGGAGGATGGTCGGGCTCCCGAGCCACATTCAGGCTCCTTCCATCTTGAGTCTCCAGGGCATGATGCTCCAAGACAGCGTGGCCATTGCCATCTTGGACCATCGTGGAAGGTCTGAGAAAGGCAGGTTTGAGGGGAGGTCCCGAGTTAGGAGTGACCAACGGATTGAGTTTTCAACACACTGCTTGCTGGTGAAGGGTCTCAAGGTTGGTGTGGAAGATGGGGAGCATGCGGGGTGCAATGGGGTCACGTTTAACTCCAACGGAGTTCCAAAATTCAGTGATATGGATTTCATCAGCAGAGGCATCTGGAAAATTTTTAATGATCCACCTCATGATTGATTTATTGATTTTAATTCGTTCTTTGAAAATATTATGTCATGATCAGTGAGAATTAAAACATCCATGTATGCTCCTTTCTACTTTGGACATCTGACTGCCCTTTTTTTTTTCTCTACCTTATGGGGAAGAGCCACCAGAACACCCCAAATCAATTATGGGATGTGGGTGCATATTGTAAAAACACAGTGGCAGAATGGGCAATAAATGTCTTGCGTTTCCCCAAACCCACCTGCAATCCTATGCAGGTGAAACCATCGTTGTCCCTGCTGATCCTGGGCAAGGTCCCTTGAAGCAACGATGAATCCACCGGGCCCGGCACAATCCAAAATCCCAGGGAGCACTGGCCTATCCATCAGCCAACCCCAGCTGACGTGACTGACACAGGGAGCC
The DNA here is from genome assembly GCF_051311805.1 of Agelaius phoeniceus. Taxonomy (NCBI): domain Eukaryota; kingdom Metazoa; phylum Chordata; class Aves; order Passeriformes; family Icteridae; genus Agelaius; species Agelaius phoeniceus. The sequence goes on from NW_027509866.1 coordinate 1,922,646, forward strand.
CTGAGTGTCATGGTCCCTGTTCGGGTGCCAAAGGTCACAATGAGGGTGGCTGTGACCAAACCTCTCTGGTTCCCTGACTTCAGGGCGAGGGCGGCAAAAATGAAAAGGAGCAGGATAAATGGAGTTGCTTAAAAGGAACTTTAATAACAGGGTGAAAAACAATAAACATGGAGAAGTCGAGCACAGTATGAGGGGCAGGTTCCAAAGACCCAAGACAAAGGGGAGCAACAACATGTACACCTGGGGGTAGCACACTCTAGAACAATAACCCTATAGGGGAAACAAGTAACCAATAGGGGAATAGAACTTGGACAAGTTAGCATAACAACACTAAAGGCTTTTTGGAGAACTTTCAAGCTCACCTTAATTTAAACAAATGATTCCCAGGGCTTGAAACTCATGCCCAGTACTTCTGGGGTAAAATCTGTCTGACTCTGAGTTACAGCCGGGCTAACTCCCACACCGCTGCTTTGCTCTGGCCCCTTGGGACCATGAGGCCCAACAGAGCCACAATGATGTCCTTGGTTCCACGAGGCCCCACAGTGTCACAATGGTCCCTTGGATCCATGGTGCTCTGCAGTGTCACAATGGCCCCTTCATTTCACAAGGCTCCCAAGTGTCGCATTGGTCTCCATAGGAAGGAAACCACGGAGCCCCCATGTTTCAGGAGCTGAATAACGGCAGCCACCAGAGGTTTTTCCAGGACTTTGAGACAGGTAAGAATTTACCGAAGTTTGAAATAGATTAGAGGGTAGTATAGCATTTCACTAGGGTGAGAAATTTAGGTTTTGGGATTTCTAGTATGGTGTAGATAGGAAGCAAGATGGAGGAATTGGGGTATAGTCCCTGTCTTCTTCTTCATCTACTCCATTTTCTGCAGTGTTGGTGGCACAGGGTGATTTGTCAAGGAAAGCACAGTGCAGAGGTTATGTGGACAGTCAAGGGATGAGTTATTGGTTGATAAGTAGAAATAACGTATGTTTTAAGAGTTGATTGGATGAGACAACTTTAAAAGACCTTAAAACCATACATTTTGGGGCCATTTTGCAGTGCTTTTCCAGCGTGCTGAGCCTGGTGTGCACAGCAATGCAGAACTTTAGATCAGATAACAATAAACAAGAAGCTGAAGACTGAAAAAGTCCCATGCATCTCCTTTTACTTGGCACAGAACTGCTACTGGAGGGTTTCTCCCCCCCCAGAAAGGCTCAACATGAAACAAACATCAATAACTGGTGCCCCAACAATGTTTGAAATAAGTTGGCTTCTTTACAGAAAGTTGTTTACTGAAGGGTGTTGTCTTAATTGGCCAATCATGTGAAATGTGTTGATTAAATGACCAATGAGGTCCACCAGTAGCAAACCAAGATATAAAAGAAGGGGATTGAAAAAATGGGTGACTTTTAGCCCTTAGCCTTCTGATCTCAGTCTGTGTCATCTCTGATTCAACAGTGAAATTTGGGAATCTGTGGGGGCTGCTGGGGATCCTTTCTGCACCTCATGACCCAACAGGAGCGTCTCTAATAAACTTTGCCTGAAGCTCCCACTGTGCCCATGACAGGAACCCCTGAGAGTGTCTGGGACATCCCGGCTCTTTGGCAGCCTGGGCACTCCTGGGATGTCACCGTGGAGCCCCCGTGAGTGCCTGTGACAGATGGGTGCCTTTGCAGCCCAAGGTGCCCTGGGATGTCACCATGGAATGGCTGTGACTGCCTCTGACCACAGGGCTCTTTACCATCCCCAGAAAGCCCTGGGAGGGCTCCATGGAGCCCCTGTCTCTGCCTGTAACATTGCAGCTCTGGAACAGCCTGGAGACTCTTGGAAAGTCCCCATGGAACCCCTCTGAGGGCCTGTGACAAATCTGATCCTTAGCAGGCAACCATCACCAGGACCCTGTTGCTTTGGTCAGTTTCCATGGCAACCATCACCAGCCCCCTGTTGCTATGGTCAGTTTCCATGGCAACCATCACCAGCCCCTGTTGCTATGCTCAGTCCCTTGGCAGCTCCATGGAGACCCCATGCCAGGGGTGGTTGGCATGGACACCAGCTCAGGCCTGCAGAAGCTCCTGTTGGGTCACGAGGTGCAGAAAGGATCCCCAATAGCCCCCACAGATCCCCAAATGTCACCTTTGACTCAGAGATGACACAGACTCAGATCAGAAGGCTAAGGACTAAAAGCCACTTGTTTTTTCAATCCTCTTCTTCTATGTCTTGTTTTGCTACAGGTGGACCTCACTGGTCATTTATTCAACACATTTGACATGATTGGTCTATTAAGACAACACCCTTCAATAAACAACTTTATGGAAAAAAGTCAACCTATTACAAACGTTGTAGGGGCACCAGTTATTGAGGTTTGTTCTATGTTGGGCCTTTTTGGGGGCTCCCTGGATGGGGGAAACCCTCCTGTAGCAGTTCTGTGCCAGGTAAAAGGAGATGCACTGGACTTTTTCAGTCTTCAGCTTCTTGCTTATTGTTATTTTATTGAAAGTTTTGCATTGCTGTCCACACCAGGCTCAGCATGCTGGAAAAGCACCGCAAAATGGCCCCAAAATGTACGGTTTCAAGGTCTTCTATAGTTGTCTCATCCAATTAACTCTTAAAACATACATTATTTCTACTTATCTACCAAAACCTCTCCCCTTGACTGTCCACATGACCTCTGCACTGTGCTTTCCTTGACCAATGACCCTGTGCCACCAACACTGCAGAAAATGGAGTAGATGAAGAAGACAGGGACTACACCCCAATTCCTCCATCTTGCTTCCTATCTACACCGTACTAAAAATCCCAAAAACTAAATTTCTCACCCAAGTGGCATGCTGTACTACCCTCTAATCTATTTCACACTTTGCTAAATTCTAATCTATCTCAAAGTCCTGGAAGTCCATTCCATTGGCAAAGGTTAATGGCAGTGTTTCTGTGGGGGTCCGGATTCCTCAGAGCAGACAGAGAAATATTCCCTGTACCCTGGATTCCCACACATTAAACCTAAAAAACTTGAAAGATTTTGGGTTACCCAAAAATGATCCAGGTGAGTAGGATTAGAAGGAGAAGAAATAGAGAAAAACAGCAAGACAGAAGATCATAGAAAGACACACACATGGGTACCAACTGCTCAGGTTCCAGCATCACCAACAGAGGAACCCCAGCAGAAGGCAGGATCCACACCCTGGGCTGGCCTCGTGCTCTGGCTTTTAACCCCCTGGGCCTTCATGGCCCCGCCCCTGGGGTGGGACTGCCAGTTGCTTGTCCAATCAGAGCCAGGGTAGCACCAGCTGCTGGTGTGTGATTGATTGACAGCTCAGCCAATCAGATCTGGGTTAACATCACTCCCTGCTGTGTGATTGACAGCTCTGCCAGGCCAGGGCTGGGGGTGGGGCTCTGTCCCACCACAAACCAAGGCCTGACCCGGCCCTGGCCCCACATGGAACAGGTCTGCCTGGTTTGGCCTCCTGGGGGCTGTCTGACAGGTCCCACTGAATTTGGCATGTCAAGGGCCACTTCCCATCTGACCATGAAGCACTGGGGCTCTGTGCTTTTATTCCTATGGAAAAGAACTGCCTTTCTTGTCTAGGCACCCATGGCCAAAATTGGGATTCTGCATCTAAAATTCCCTATATCCAAGGGTTACTCCCACACAAAATCTGCCCATACAGTCAAGTCTGGCCAGCCTTGGCCTCTGGTGACTGCCTCTCATCTGCCCCTGCACCACTGGGGCTCACTTGTTTCCTTCCTATGGAGACCATTGTGACACTGCGTGGTGTTGTGGAACCAATGGGCCATGGTGACACTGCAGGCCCTTGTGGAACCTGTTACACTGTAGGAACTTGTGGAATCAAGGGGAACATTGTGACCCTGCAGGGTACCATGGATCCAAGGGGCCACTGTGACACTGTGGAGCCTCGTGGAACCAAGGACATCCCTGTGGCTCTGCTGGGCCGCATGGTCCCAAGGGGCCAGTGTGAAGCAGCAGGGCTTTGTGGAACCAAGAGGCCACTGCTGCATTTCCGGGCCTCCTGGAGCCAAAGGGCCGCAGCGATCCTGCAGGGCACCTTGGATCCATGGAGAGCATTGTGGCATTGCAAGGCCCCATGGAATCATGGAGACCATTGTGACACTGTGGGGCCCCATGGAAGGAAGGGGCCATTGTGACACTATGGGAACTTGTGGAACCAAGGGAATCATTGTTGCATTACTGGGCCCCATTGTTGCACCAAGGGGCCATTGGACACAGCGAGGCTTCATGGAACCCAAAGGCCATTATTACACTGTGGGGCCTTGTGGAACTATGGCGACCATTAAGATCCTTAAGGACTTGTGTAATCAAGGGGCCATTATGACACCTGAGGGCCTCATGGGAGCAAGGAGCCATTGTGACACTGCAGGGCCATGTGGAACCAAGGGAACATGAAATAGGTGTGGCTGCCTTGACCTCCCAGGGGTCACATGAGAGGTCTGGCTGACCTTGGAATGTGGAAGGCCACTCCCATCTGCCCCTGAAACACTGGGGCTCTGTGCTTTCCTTTGTCTGGAAAAGAACTGTCCATCTTTTCCAGGTATCCATGGCCAAAATTAGGATTCCACCTCCAAATTTCTGTGTATGTAAAGATTGCTGCCAGACAAAAGCTGCAAGGACAGACAGGTCTGGCTGATCTTTAAATCCTGAGTGCCAGAACTCACCAGTTTTCTAAACACTGGAAAGGGCTCTCTGCTTTTCTTTTTATGGAAAAAATCATCCTTCTCCAGGCACAAATGTCTGATATTAGGACTCCACATTCATAATTTCAAATACCCAAGGGTTGCTCCAAGCAAAACTTCTAGGACAGACAGGTCAGGCTTGCCTTGGCCTCTGGTGGTTGCTGTTCATCAGCTCCTGAAACATGGGGGCTCCGTGGTTTCCTTCCTATGGAGACCAATGTGACATTTGGGAGCCTTGTGAAATGCAGGGGCCATTGTGGCACTGCAGAGCACCATGGATCCAAGGGACCATTGTGACACTGCGGAGCCTCATGGAACCCAGGACATCCCAATGGCTCTGTTGGGCCACATGGTCCCAAGGGACCAGTGCAAAGCAGTGGTGTGGGAGTTAGCCCGGCTGTAACTCAGTCAGCCAGATTTTACCCCAAAAGAATTGGGCATGATTTTCAAGCCCTGGGAATCATTTGTTTAACTTAGGGTGAGCTTGAGAGTTGCTCCATAAGCCTTTAGTGTTGCTGTGCTAAGTTGTCCAAGTTCTCCTCCCCTATTGGTTACTTGTTTCCCCTATAGGGTTATTGTTCTAGAGTGTTCTAGCCCCAAGTGTACATGTTGTTTCTTCCCCTTTGTCTCAGGTCTTTGGATCCTGCCCCTCATACTGTTCTCAACTTCTCCATGTTTATTGTTTTTCACCCTGTTATTAAAGTTCCTTTTAAACAACTCCATTGATCCTTCTCCTTTTCATTTTTGCCACACTTGCCCTGAAGTCAGGGAACCAGAGAGGTTTGTCACAACCACCCTCATTGTGACCTTGAGCACCCAAACAGGGACCATGACACTCAGGGCTCCCTGTGTCAGTCACGTCAGCTGGGGTTGGCTGATGGATAGGCCAGCGCTCCCTGGGATTTTGGATTGTGCTGGGCCCAGTGGATTCATCGTTGCTTCGAGGGACCTTGGCCAGGACCGGCAGGGACAATGACGGTTTCACCTGCATAGGATTGCAGGTGGGTTTGCGGAAATGCAAGACATTTATTGCCCATTTTGCCACTGTGTTTTTACAGTATGACCCCATGTCCCATAATTGATTTGGGGTCTTCAGTGGCTGTTCCCCCTCAGGTGGACACAGAGAAAAATGGGCAGCCTGATGTCCAAAGTAGAAAGGAACATATATGGATGCTTTAATTCTCACTGATCATGACAAAATATTTTCAAAGAACAAATTAAAATCAATTGTGAGGTGGATCATTAAAAATTTTTCAGATGCCCCTGCTGACGAAATCCATACCACTGAATTTTGGGACTCAGTGGGAGTTAAACTGTACAACCTTTCGATCAAAAGCGACCCCATTGCACCCCGCATGCTCCCCATCTTCCACACCAACCTTGAGACCCTTCACCAGCAATCAGCGTGTCGAAAACTCAATCTGTTGCTCACTCCTTACTCAGGACCACCCCTCAAACCTGCCTTTCTCAGACCTTCCACGATGGTCCAAGATGGCAATGGCCACGCTGTCTTGGAGCATCATGCCCTGGAGACTCAAGATGGAAGGAGCCTGAATGTGGCTCGGGAGCCCGACCATCCTCCCTCCATCTTGGCTCCTCCACTTCCTGCTACCACAGCCTTCTCTTCCGCCCTGAATGAACCTCCAGACTCCACCCCCGCGACTGCGGGTCACAGCCCCACTGTCAATCATTCCACCTTCACCCTGGGGCATGCCTCCAGTTAAGGAAGGAGACTGGCAAATAACCTCGAAACTCCTCGTTGCCCCCATATGTTATGAAAGAAGGGGGCAGAATCCCTGCTATCAGCCATTGGTTTATGGGAAAATCAAGGATCTGTGTAGGGCAGCTAAAGACCATAGGAAGGACTTACCTTGTTTAAATGGCCTAATGAGGGCCATGTTCACTGCACATGTCTTAACCCCCTATGATTTAAAATACATTATGACCCTGTTGTTGTCACCTACAGAATACACCCTGTGGGAAGGGGGATGAAAGTGTTTACTAAATCAATTAATAGCAGACTATGCTAATAATGAGGCAAGGGCGGAATTGACAATCAGCCATCTAGCTGCAGAAGGACAACACAGCCTACCAGATGATCAAGCAGCAGGTATCCCCAGAGAAGTATTGGATGATATCAAAGAGATGGCTTTGAAAGCTTTAATCTAGGTACTGGATGGTAGCACCCCCAATTTGGACTATGTAAACATAAGACAAAAACCTGGAGAGCCCTACATGAAATTTATTTATCACCTTAAACAGGCACTAGAGAAACAAGTCCAGGATAAAAAGCTCAAAATGAATTACCAAAATCATTGGGAGTTGTCAATGCCAACCTAGAATGTAAGAAAGTGCTGTGTGCCCTTCCACTAGAGCTGGAACCCACACTCCTGCAGATGACTGAGGCCTGTAATCGCCTCAGAACAACAGAACACACAGCAGCTGTACAAGCCCAGGCATCGGGCAAGGAGTTGCAGAAGCCCTAGGGGCCATGTATTTCCCCTTTAAGGGGCCCCAGCAACATCTACAGGGCCCAAAAATTTGTTTCCAGTGTTGTCAACAAGGACATTTTAGAAAAGATTGTCTCCAGAGGGGAAGGGACTATCCAGTCCCTAACAGAAATCAACATCAAATTAGGTGGAATTTCTCAAAAGGTAACTACATCAAGCAGCCATTAAAAAAACTACCACCAGAGCACAAGGCAGCCTCACACTCTGACACAAATGTTCAAATCAATGATGCCTACAACTGACGACGGTCAAGTAGCACAAACACCCATTACAGACCATGGAGCACTGAACTCCAGCACCTCGTCTCCCAGTTGCCAAACACCACCAGGGGCAAAATTTGTCTCGGGTCTTGGTGAGTGTGAAGTCTGTTGTTTTAACTGACTATTTTGCCCATGCAATATTGACAGGACAGCTGGGGTCTGAAGATTGGCCCTGTGAACTATTAATCTTAGGAAACTGCCAATTGAGGACTGAAGGATTTTTCGTATTGCCATCCGTACTATCAGTGGCCTCACAAAAAGAAATGACAGTGCTGGCCCTGTCTCCCAACCCACCTTGTTTTATACCCTAAGAAATAACAATTGCCCAAGCAGGATGCTAATGACACTTCACTAGGGATGTGGACCCAGGTGATAAATCACGATCAACCAAAAATCACCTGCACTCTGGAACTTAAGAATGAAAAGATTGTTTTGACAGGGCTTGTGGACATGGGAGCAGATGTGACAGGTATCTCACAATCCAAGTGGGCTCCTAACTGGGTGTTCACATCTACTGCAGGAATATTGTCAGAGATCAGAGGTGACAGTGACAGTCTCCAAAGTGCAGGACTTATTAGCATCAAAGGACCTGAAGACCGAATTGCCACAATGAGACCATTTGTGATAAAGGACCTTGGTGTATCCCGGATAAGAACATCAAGCCCTACCTGTAGCCACTGAATGTTGATTCTGCAAAGGAACCCCCAAGTCTACCCCAAGACAAAACCCACCAGACAGTGACTCTAGCACCTGGACTAGACAATTCTCTTGAAGATGACACATAAGAAGCTTCTACTCACATGCCTCAGCCTGTTTGCAACCATGCTCCTCACAAGTGGATGGGCAGCCCTCAAAAACACAAAGCACAGTGTACGGATAACTCTAGCAAAGCCATGAAACAAGACACCCTGTGCCTGTCTGTCACTAGCCCTGACGACCCCTTCTCCACCTGCCTACTGGGGTTGCCTACAGATGTCTGGCCAATACCTGAGGGTGCCATTTGCAGTATGCCAGGTGACAATCCTGACGGCAAATAGAAGTGCAACCCTGTCGGTGCTTGGGACTACTGGACCCAGAAGCTCCTGCATGCACCACTCGAACTCAGGGGTTAGAAATTCTCAGCTCTGTAAAAATGGACTTTTGTGTAAGGTTTTATTACTGTCTGAGATGGGAAGAGGGTGAAAGACACAAAATTACAAGAAAAAAAGAAACTATCAGGAGAGACATCTCCCCATACCATCCCACTTACAAAAACCAGACCTGATGGTGTAATTACACTTCTTCCATAATTTCTTGGTCCAGTAGCTACCCACTCAACTTGCTGCAGGGTGTGTTTCTTATTTGCAAGGATAGAGCATGGCCTGGTGTCCCTTCAGACATCAAAGGCAGGTCTTGTAACTTGGGGAGGCTTACCTTGCTGGCACCAAACACAAAAATGATTAATGGCCAGAGAAACAGAGCAAAAAGATCTACACACTACTTTGAATCTGATTGCAAAAATAATGTCATGTATTGGAGTCAAAACAAGAGAATAGCAGCCTCCATGTTACTACCTTGGGTGGTTGCAGCCAAAGCTTTAGGACAATCAGACCATCCTGGGTGCCTGTTGAGTAAGCAAACCAATGCTGCCTCCCTCACACTGAGTGGCTGCTCTCAGACACAGAGACCATCAGACACGCCACCTTGCAGAACAGCGATAGAGTTTTTACTTTGGGCACATGGGCATGGCTGTGTAGACTCTGAGGGCATGTGCTGCATGAACCTCTCCAGCCACAGCGAGTCAATCCACAAGAGCATTCAGGTACTGAAGGAAGGGTTCAAGAAGCTTCAAGTGGAAAACAAAGACTAGGTCAATAAATTCTTCCAATCCATAAGACTAAAGGGTTGCATGATGTCTAGCTAAAACAGGACTATTAATTCTCTTAGTTGTTGTTATAGTGTTGTTAATGGTCCCACGTTTGTTTGAATGTTTTTAGAAGGTCTTACAAAATTCTTTCAATTCCATCTTTGTTGTAAAACAGAAAGGGGGAAGATACCCAACACAGGATCCTCATGGACTCCTTGGAGAAGAGAATTGGAGGCCAGGATGGCACAAAAACCTCTCAGAGACTCAGTGTGGAAAGGAAAATCCTTAAAAGTACCTAAAAGTATCCTTAAATGCATAAAGTACCTTAAAAACCTTGAGTATTTCAAGGTATTGATGAGCCCCACTGAGTGTCAGCACAAAGCTCTCAAGGGACTCATTAAAGCAGATAATTGGGGCCATGATTGCACAAACCTCTCACAGAGTCTGTATCAAAATGGAAACACCAAGTACCTTCAAATAACTGAAGTACCCTGAAGTATTAATGAGCCCCACTGAGTGTTGTTACTGACAAAGCCTCTCCAGGGACTAATTACAGCAGATAATTGGAGGCCATGATTGCACAAACCTCTCAGAGACTCCAAGGCAAAAGCCAAACCCAAAGTCCTTTGAAAATCCTGCAGTCCCTGCAGGGAGCATGAAGGAGCCCCCAGGGCCATTGCTGAGCAAGGCTCCCCAGGGACTCCTTGCAGCAGATCCTTGAGGCCACTGGGATGTGGGCTAGGGGGGGATGCTGAGGGCAGCACAAGGGGCTGACAGTGCCCAGCCTGGCTGGGGCTGTGCCAGGAGGCCCCAGGGCCTCAGCACAAGGTGTCTCCTCCCAGCCCTTGCTGGCACAGACCCTGCTGTGCCCCAGGGCACCAAGACTTGGCTTCTCTTTGTCCCCACCTGTCATCACTGCCTGCAGTTCTCTGCTCTGCCTGGGGCCTGGGGACACTTGCTCAGTCGTGTCCCTCAGTGGGACCCATTAAAAGTCCAAGAAACTTTGGAGTTGGATTCTGCCGTGGAGTTCTGGAGAGGTTTCTTCAGCTGCCTCTCAGGGACTGATGTCCAGGCCCTGAGCACAAAGCCCCAGAGGCTGATTAAAGTCCTTGTGCTGTGTCTGTGCTGCTGAGCTGGGCTGGGCTCCTGGCACAGAGGCAGCTCCTGCTCACCAAGAAGAGCTTCAAAAGCACATTTCTCTTGAGGAGCAGCTCTTGTGCCAGCCCAGCAGGGCTGGGGCACTGCCTGCAGCCAGCGCGGGCACAGCCCAGAGGCACAGAGAGCTTCAATCAGTCAGGGCTGGGAAGGGGCTGAGAAGTGCCTGGGGCACAATCACTGCCAGCCCTTGGCACAGGAACCTCTGGCTGCAGGACAGTGCAGCTGCAGCTCCTGGAGCCATCTCCTCAAGCTGGAACATGCCAATGCCTGCAGAGCCTGTGAGTACAACTCTGAGTATTTCTGGGGCAGGGGAGGTGAAATGCTCATGAATCTCTGACATGCTGAGGGGTTCTGGTCAGTCACAGAATATTTCCAAGACAAGGACTTTGTAAAAAATGAGGAAACTTTCAAAGACGTTGTATTCAGTTTCTCACTATTGGAGCATGGCAGGGAGGGGGGGATAAGTATAAAGGTTGATTATGAATTATAATTATGAATTTTGACAAGTGCCTGAGACATCTGAACTGTTTCTTTTTAGTGATCAGTAGGAGATCCCTAATGTGCTTTCAGCCACTCTGCCCATGGACAGCAGCAGCATCACCTTTGCTGGAGCCATCAGGCTCAGTCTGAGCTCTCCTTTCTCCAAGCTGCAAACAGAACCTGCCCCCAGCCAGTGCCCTGCAAACAGGCAGGGTTCTGTAGGGCCAAGGAGAGTGCACAGAGATTTGGGGTCTGTGAGTGCTGGCAGGGAGAGATCAGGCACAGGGAAACACCTGCAGGAGGAAAATCTGCAGGAAGCAGAGAGAAGATCAGGCAATGAGAGAAAACAAACCCAGCAATGCTGTGGCAGGGAGAGTTTAGAGATGCCCACAGGAGCCCCTGCAGTGCAGCCCCTCGCTCTGAACAAGCCCCCTCCCTCCTGTGCCCCAGCCAAGCCTCTGCCCTCAGGGCCGGGGCTCCAAGGCGTGCAGCCCCTCCTGTGCAGGCAAAGCTGCAGCAGAGCCGTGGGGCAGCTCTGCAGCCCCGGGCCCAGTTCCCTCTGCAGAGCACAGGGCTGGGAGCAGCTGCCCGGCCCTGGGGGCTCTGGCAGGGGGCACAGTTGGCTCAGGGTGATGCTGTCCCCAGTGACCAGCTCTGGGCAATGCTGTCAGGGCAGCCAGGGAAGGAGCTGCATCTCCCTCAATCCAATGCCATCAGAAGGACACTTGGAAGTCTCCCTGAGATTTCAGTCCAAGCTGGGAGCTTCAATCCTGGGTGTAAACCTGTCCTAGAGCAGCTCTGAGTTACGAGATTGATGGGGAAAGACAGAGGTGTTGTGACACTGAAAATGCTGCTGGGTTGGTGAAATGAGCAATGTGAGTCCTTGGCTACAAATGTGGATCTGGGCTGTGGTGGAAACATCTGCTCTAACTGTACCTGGGGAATTTTAAAGGGAAACATGGGGAGGTGATCACACTCCAACTGACAAAGTTTAAAGCACAGAGATATTCTGAGCAGGTCAGAATGACAGACAATGTCCCCTAGCTCTCCACTTATCACTTTGCCTCTCAGAACATGCTCTCTATTCCCTAAGGGCAGCAGAAATGCTGAGGGTTTCTGATATTCAAGTACACCAGCAGAGGTATGGGGATGCTTTTAAAGAAAACACAAGAACTCTTAAAAATAGAAGTGTGTTTGTGTGTGTTCCAGGGTAGGTGTATTGGAAAAGGCTTTGGTTTTGTTTACAGGTATCTCCTCTAACTCTTCACTGTCCTTTCTCCATAAACAGGTGCCCATGTGCAGCCCCAGCAAATGTCCAACAGCAGCTCCATCAGGCACTTCCTGCTGCTGGCATTGGCAGACACGCGGCAGCTGCAGCTCCTGCACTTCTGCCTCTTGCTGGGCATCTCCCTGGCTGCCCTCCTGGGCAACGGCCTCATCATCAGCGCTGTAGCCTGCGGCCACCACCTGCACACGCCCATGTTCTTCTTCCTGCTCAACCGGGCCCTCGCTGACCTGGGCTCCATCTGCACCACTGTCCCCAAAGCCATGCACAATTCCCTCTTGGACACCAGCAACATCTCCTACACTGCATGTGCCACACAACTCTTTCTGATTTACTTCTTCCTTGGATCAGAGTTTTATCTGCTGACCATCATGTGCTACGACCGCTACGTGTCCATCTGCAAACCCCTGCACTACGGGACCTTCCTGGGCAGCAGAGCTTGTGCCCACATGGCAGCAGCTTCCTGGGCCAGTGCCTTTCTCACTGCTCTCATGCACACAGCCAATACATTTTCCCTGCCCCTGTGCCATGGCAATGCCCTGGGCCAGTTCTTCTGTGAAATCCCACAAATCCTTAAGCTCTCCTGCTCACACTCAAACCTCAGGGAACTGGGGCTCATTGCTGTTAGCTCCTGTTTATCATTTGGCTGTTTTGTGTTCATTGTTTTCTCCTATGTGCAGATCTTCAGGGCTGTGCTGAGGATCCCCTCTGAGCAGGGACGGCACAAAGCCTTTTCCACCTGCCTCCCTCACCTGGCTGTGGTCTCTCTGTTCATCAGCACGGTTATCTTTGCTCACCTGAAACCCCCCTCCATGTCCTCCCCATCCCTGGATTTGGCCCTGTCAGTTCTGTACTCGGTGGTGCCTCCAGCCCTGAACCCCCTCATCTACAGCCTGAGGAACCAGGAGCTCAAGGCTGCACTGTGGAGACTGATGACTGGATGCTTTCAGAAACACTAAACTGCTGGCGAATTTCTGCAAATCACTTGTAATAAAAGTCGTCTTTGATACTACTTGTTGGTTTCATTTTGGAGGTTCTTTTATTTGCATTATTTTTATTCATCTTGTCCACAAAGAAATGTCATTCTTTGTGCTATAATTAATTTAGTTTCTCTCCACCTTCCCCGTGGCCACAGACTGTTTCAATGAGGGGCTGCACTCTTGGTGGCTTTAAAGGAATAAAGGATCTCCCAGCAGAGTTTTCTGCAGAGATGCCCTTGTGTTCCCTTCTCTGGAGCTGCAGCAGCAATGTCTGTGTGCAGAGCTGGGGCAGATCAGTGCTGGCCCAGCAGCTGTGCCCAGCAGCAGCAGCAGCAGCAGCACTTGGTGTTGCCAGTGCTGCTGCCGTGGCCCTGCCCCGCTGCCCTGGTGGCCCTGGTGTTGCTGCAGGGCCTGAGTGCTCTCAGGGCCGGGCACAGCCCTGGGGGTGGCAGTGCCGGGGCTGACAGCAAGGCCAGGCACACACAAGCAATTGTTGAGCATGGCCTGCGCTGGCCAGGCCTGACTGTGCCAAAGGCAGAGCTCAGCTGTCCTTGGCGGCTGCAGCAACACTCCAGAGCCCAAAGAGCCTCCATGGCTGGGCTGGAGACCAAGGCTGCAGGAGGGAAATGCAGGGCTGCTGCGGGATGGGGAGGCCATTGAATTCCAGCACACACCTCAGCTCTCTGATGATCCCGGCACCATGCTGGACCCTTTTTCACACTGGAGCAGAGCAGATGTTTATGGGACAGGAGCCCTGTGGGGCTGTCAGGGACCTGCAGCTTGCAAGGTGCTCTGCCTCTCCCTCAGGTGTTCTCAGAGAGATCCAATCCCAGCTGGGCCACTCAGGGCACAAGTGGCACTGCCTGTAATGGGCACACAGCTGATGTCAGCCTGGATGGGGCACAGGTGTTAATGCATGTTAGTTTCATAATATACAAGAAAATCATTATTATCTAGGTAATCTGAGTTCTTTTGAGAAATGGCAAAGTTTTCCCATCAGGAACAGGAATTTTCTGGATCTACTGGATTGTTCTACTAAAGGCAGGAGAAGAAATGCTGGTGATTCCATCTACTTGTGTCACCAATATTCAGTCTATTATTTAATCTCCTTTTTTCATCAGGTGTTTTTAGCTCTCCTGTTGAAATGGCCATGTCTAAGTGGCCATCTCTTCACTAGACTTGCTGGATCTATGTCCTTTCCATTGCTCCCAGATTTCGTCCTCCAGATGCTCTCTGTCATTCAAGTGCCTCTCAACTGACTGGTTTCGTGCTTTAAGCTCCCGAAAGTTGCCCAGTCTTTCTGATGTTAAAATAAATACCATATTAGTCAACATCTTAATTGTGTTTATATCTATCACAAAATTGTGTTTTCTTATGTCCTTGTCTAGAACTTTTCCTTTTTGGAAATTCCCTGGGGATCTGGGCATGTCAGATGCTGCTGGGACATCCCGGAGAGCAGCTGAGGGAAGAGCTGTGATGGTTATTAAACTGTTCAAATGTTCAACTCGTGTTTGTTGGAAGGAAACCTTTCTGTGCCTCTGAGTGTCACAAGTCCCTGAGCCCAAAGGACACAAACCTGATGAGTTGTGGTTCCCACTGCAGGGGCTGCACTTGGACCTTGGCTCTGCACAGGAGAGCTCTTCATCCCCTTTCTCTCTTTTGCTCCCTCTGGGCATGGAGGGAGCTCCTGACTTCAGCCTGTGACTCGTGTGTGCAAAGAGCAAATCTGGGCAGAATCGGGGCAGGGAGGGTTTGGGGGGACCTTGGGATCTGTGCTGGGCACAGAAGGTGTTTTCCATTGCTCTGAGACTGTCTGCTGTGCAAAGTGGATTTAATATCCAGCAGAGGAATGACTTTGGCATTGGATGGAGCTGTGCCTTCCCTTGGCTTTGTTGGCTGACAAGAAATGAACATCCCTCTGTGTCTCAGGCAGCTCCTCCTCCAAGGAAAGCAGGTGGGAGTGGGAGCCAAGGAGCTGAAAACTGCAGGTGCAGCCTGGGTTGGAGGGAGCTCAGATTTGCACAAGGCTGCTCTGAGTGCCAGGGCTTGGATGGGGGAAATGGTGGGGTGGGGGTAGGGACAGAGTCTGATTGATTGTCAGCCGTGAAGGGTCTTGATTTTCATATCTATTCCAACTGCATGAGGAGGTACTTGGATTCAGTGTCAATTGGAGACTGCACATATCAATGTATTAACATGAAAAAACCACAACTAAAAAGGACCTAAAAATCTTTTCTCGCTGTCTTTTTAAATATCATGTATTCAGTTTCAATACACTACTGAGATCTACTTAACTACAAATGATTTGGAAACTGAAATCAAATGATTCCCAGAGGCTTGGCTTGTTCAGGTGTTCTGAATGTTCATGAGCCCTGGGACACTGAATTCCTGCACTGAAGAGCTGAAGGCTGAACAAGCCTCTGGAGCAGGGAAATTCAGCAGCAGCCTCCATGTTGCTGAGGATGTCAGCAGCCCCCACTGAGGCCGTCCCTGCCCAGAGACTGTGGGGGAATGGGCAGACAAGGAGAGCGTCCCTGGGGCAGCACAACTCAGAGGCACCAGCGGCTCCAGCTGGGCAATGGAGTGTGGAATGTGGCTGGGAAAGCCCTGCCTGGGCTGGGCCAAGCAGCACAGACAAGCCCTGAAACCCATCCCCCAAACAATTCTCTCAAGGAGATATTTAAAAGGAATTACAATTGTTTGTGTCCTCTGAGTTGGACTCACTGGAGAAATACCAACAAGAGATCATCAAGAGTTCACAAGAAAACAGCCTTTACTGGGAACATTAGAAAATCAGAGAAATGTTGGCAAAAGTTTTAATATGACATTCAATCAACAAAAAAACACTTCTCAAAGCATTAACTTGGCCTATTTGTCTTCACAAACTCTCAGCCAGCTCAGTTTTAAGTTACTCAAAATTTTGAAGAAGTGGGAATTGCAAGACTGCACAGAAAGCGAGAAAGACAAAAAAGATACAGAGGAGCACACACACAGCTACCAACTCCTGGATTCCAGCACTGTTCTCTGATGGAAATTCCAAGAGGAGGTAGGGGCAAGATGTGTGCTTGCCTTGTGGTCAGCCTTCAATACCCCTTGGTCTTGCTGGGCCCTTCCCCCAGGTGGGACTTGGGCTCAGCGCTCTCAAGGCCTCTTTGGTAAGGGGTGAAGGAGCCCTGGCCCAGGCTCTTGCCCTGGGGGACACGGGGACGCTGCCGGGGGGTCCCTGTGCCCCTGTGCCACCCCCAGGGCCCCGGCCCCCCGTCCCCGTGTCAGGCTCTGGGGTCGATCTCGTGGAACATCCTCTGGGGGAGGCTGCGGGGCCGGGGGCGGGGGGACCCGGGGGGACAGGGGACCCCGCTGTGCACGAGCAGGGTTGGACTGCTCTGGGGGGAACTGTGAGGGGGGCTGGGGCAGAGTGACCTCCCCAGTGACCTCACACAGCCCCTGTGATGTCACACATCCACCTCTGATGTCACAGTGCACTCTGGGATGTCATATAGCACCCCTGTGATGTCACAGAGTCAAATCTGGGATGCCACCCTGGAATATCATGCAGCTGCACTGTGATGTCACAGTGATGTGATGTCACCGTGATGTCAGAAAGCCACTCTGTGATGTCACTGTCTGTTCTGTGATGTCACATACTGCTCTGTGGTGTTACACAGCCAGCCAGTGATGTCACAACCCACTCTCTGATATCACAGAGCCACCCTCTATGATGGCAAGATCTGCTCTATGGCCTTACACTATGATGTCACAGACAGCTCTGTGATGTCGCAATCCCCTCAGTGATGCCAGAAAACCCTCTCTGTGATGTCATACTGCAACTCTGTAATGTCACAGCATACACTTTGACCTCACAGCCCCCTCAATGATGTCACACAGCCCTGCCATGATGTCACAGCCTGCTTTGTGATGTCACAGAATCCCCGCTATGATGTTATAGCTGCTCGATGACCTCACACAAAGAACTCTTGGATGTCATAGCCCAATCTGTGACCTCACACAGCCCACTCTGTGCTGTCACACAGCCCCTTGCTGACATCACAGCTGCTCTGTGCCTCCATGACACAGCCACAGAGGCGCTGCTGTGACACAGCCCCCTCTGGGACATGCCACAGCCCCTGCCAGTGCTGAGCCCCTGGGAGCTCTGTCTGTGCCCTGCTGGTGTCCCTGAGGGGCCCTGGCAGTGGCCCAGCCCTGCTGGGCTGTGCACAGGAGCTGCTCCTGGCCAGAGCTGTCTCTCTGCAGCTCTGCTGCCCTTGCCAGGAGCTGCCTCTGGGCCAGGAGCCTGGCCCAGCTCAGCAGCACAGACACAGCACAAGGACTGTAATGACCCTCTGGGGCTTTGGTGCTCTTTGTGTCTACCGTGGCCAAAGTGCTGCCCAAGTTGGCTCTGTCAGGGCTGTCTTGCAGCTGCTGCCCATCCCTGTGCCCTGTGCAGCCCAGGCTGTCCTACGGTGTCCCTGCCCTGCGCCTCTGTCCCTGCAGGCTGTTGGCATCCCCCGGCTGCCCCACCTGGCTGGGCCCTTCCTTTGCTGACAGCTCTGCCTCCTGCCTGCCCCTGCCTGCCCACACAAAGCCTTGGGCTTGATACCAAAAGGGTTAATTCAATTTTTACTGTGCCTGTGAACTTTTAGCACAGGAACAAGGCATGCAGGGGCTGCTTTCCCAGCAAGGATGTCTGGAAGACAGGAAGACATCTGGCTCAAGAGTGTAGTGGCAGAAAAAAGAAGGACTGAAACTGGGAACTTGGAGTGGGTTTTATGGTAATGAGTAAATTGTAATACACATTTAGCGACGCTGATAGAATTACATGTCCACATAAGATTGGGGCTATCCCTCACTAGACCTCAGGCCTGAATAAATGATACACTCTTAAATAGGAAATTAGTGTTACGGAGACTTATTCTGATATTTCAGAGACTTGGTGACAGCAAGGCCTCACAGAACAAGAGTCAGCTGTGGGACTGTGCAAACCAATGGAACAAAGGGTCCATTGTGACTCTGCAAAACCCCATTGAACCAAAATCCATTTTGGCACATTGGGGCTACATTGAACCAATTGTGATACATCACATTGTGATACTGAAGATCCAAGGACACCATTGTGACCCTGAGAAACCTCTTGGAACCAAGGGGCCATTCTGACTCATCAAGGCCTTGTGGAATCATGGGTCCATTGTGACACTGCAGAACCAAGGAGATGCTGTTGGCTGTGTGAAAGCTCATGGAACCAGAAATCCATTGTGACACAGCAAGGCCTTGTGGAACCAAGGGTCCCTTGTTAAACTCTGTGGCCTCATGGAATCATGAGCCATTGTGACACAGTGTGGCCACATGGAGCCATGGGGCCACTGTGACACTGCAGATCCAAGGAGACCATTGGGACTGAGGAACCTCATGGAACCGAGCGTCCATTGTTACACTGTGGGGCCGGTGGAACCAAGGGGAGCACAGTGACTTTGTGGGGCCTCATGGAACAATGGAGACTGTTCTGACACTTTGGGACCCACTGGAACCCACTGAAATAAGGGGCCATTATAGCATGGCAGGGCCTCATGGAATCAAGGGGACTACAGTGAACCCTGTGGGTCTCCATGGTATAAAGGGTCCAAGGAACCAAGGATACCATTGTGACACTCTGGGGCATCATGGAACCAAAGGGCCATTGTGACACAGCAGGGCCTTGTGGAGCCAAGGGGACCACAGTGACACTGCGGGGCTCAGTGAAAGCAATGGTCTGTTGTGACACTGCAAGGCCTTATGGAATCATGGAGACCATGGTGACACCAAAGGCCTCATTGAAACACGGGGCCATTGTATCACTACAAGGCCTCTTGGAAGCAAGGAATCATTGTGGTACCATGGAGCGTTGGCAGGCCAAGGGGCAGTTGTCACACTGTGTTGCACCAAGGAGTCCATTGTGACACTACAGGGCCCCATGGAACTTAGGATTAATGGAACAGTGCTGGAACACATGGAACCAAAGGTCCATTGTGACACTGCGGGGCCTCATGGAATCCTGGAGGCCATGATGACACTTTGAGGCCTTGTTGAATCAAGGGGTTCTGCAGGGCCTCATGGAACCAAGGAGCCCCTTCTGACACTGTGAGTGCCCATGGAACCAAGGTCCAGTGTGACGCCATGGAACCACGGAGACTGTTGTTGTCTGGTTTTGGCAGTACAAAAGCTCATGGAACAAAAAGTCCATTGTGACACTGTGGGGCCTCATAGAACCAAGGAGACTGATATGACACTTAGGGACCCACTGGAACCAAGGGGCCATTGTGACACCACAGGGCCTCACAGAACCAAGGAGCCATTGTAGCATGGCAGGGCCTCATGGAATCGAGAGGATCACAGTGACCCTATGGGGCTCCACAAGGGGCCATGGGGCTCTATGAGACCATAGGGCTGTTTTAACTGTGGAACCAAGGATACCATTGTTACACTATGGGGCATCATGGAACCAAGGAGGCCATTGTGAATAAGCGGGGGAACCTGCTGAGACCATTGTGACACTTCAAGGGCCATTGTGGAGCTGCAGGGCCTTGTGGAACCAATGAGACCATTGTGACATGGCACGGCCTCATGGGAGCAAGGGGACACTGTGACACTATGGGGCCTTGTAGAGCTGAGGGGCCCTTGGGACCCTGAGTGGCACCATGGAACCAAGGAGAGCACTGTGACACTGCAGGGCTCCGTGGAACTGAGAATTCCTGTGACAGTGAGGAGCCCAATGGAACCAAGCGTCCATTCCGTACTTCAGGGCTTCACGGAACCAAGGTGCCATTGTGATTCTGTGGAACCAAAAGAGACCATTGTGACACTGAGGGGCTTCATGGAACCAGTGAGACCATTCTGACACTTTGAGTCCCCATGGAACCAAGGGGCCATTGTGACACCAAAGGGCCTCATAGAACCAAGGCAGCCACTGTGACACTGCAAGGTTTCATGGAAGCAAGGGGCCATTGTGTCACTGTGGGTCCCCATGGAAGCAAGGGACCAGTGTAACACATCCAGGTCTGCTGGAACCAAGGGGCCATTGTGATCCTGGGGAACCCAATAGAACCAAGGGGCCATTTTGAGACTCTGTGACCTCATGGAACCAAAGGGCCATTGTGGCATTGCGCAGACCCATGGAAACAAAGAAACCACTGTGACACTGCAAGGCCTCATGGAAGCAAGGGGCCATTGTGCCACTGTGGAGCCAAGGAGACCATTGTTATATTGCTGGGCCTCATGGAAACAAACATCTGTTGTGATCCTACAGAGCCTCATGGAACCAAGGGGCCATTGTGATGCTGCAGGGCCCCAAGGATCCAAGAACATGGAACAGGTCTGGCTGGCTGGGCCTCCTGAGGGCTGCCTGACTGGTCCAGATGACCTTGGCATGTTGAGGGTCACTTCTCATCTGCCCCTGAAACCCTGGAGTTGTGTGCTTTCCTTCCTGTGGGAAAGAACTGTCCTTCTCCTCTAGGGGTTCATGGCTGAAATTGGGATTCTTCCTCCAAATTTGATTATATCCAACGATTATTCCCATATGGAAGCTGCCAGGACAGACAGCTGTGGCTGGCCTTGGCTTCTTGGGGGCCACCTCTTTTCTGCCTTCAAAACACTGGGGGCCTGTGCTTTTCTTCCCATGGAAAAAAACATCTTTTATGTCCAGGCATCCATGGCCAAAATTGAGAATCCACCTCCAAAATTCCTTAAATCCAAGGATAGCTCCCAGACAAAAGTTTCCAGGACTGTTTAGGTTCCCTTGGTTTCCAGAGGCCCAGCTCTCATCTACCTTTGAAACTCTGGGGTTCCACACTTTCCTTCCTATGGAAAGGAACTCTCCTTCTCATCCAGATCCCCATAGACAAAAGTGGGGTTTGGCCTCCCTAATTCCGTCTGTCCAAGGATTCTTCCCTGACAAAAAGTCTGGCTGGCCTTGGCCTCCTTGGGGCAGCCTCTAATCAGCCTTTGAAACACTGGGACTCCATCCTTTCCTTCCTATGGAGAACTGTCATTCCAATCCAGGAACCCGTGGCTGAAATGGAATTCCACCCCCAAAACTCCCCATATATCCAAACGCTGCTTTCAGTCAAAAGCAACAAGAACAGACAAGTCTGGCTTGCCTTGGCCTCTGGTGACTGCTTCTCATCTGCCTTCAAACCCTGGGGTTCTGTGGTTTCTTTCCTATAGAAAAGAACTGTCCCTCTTGTCCAGGTGCTCATGGCCTCAAGCAATTGACCACTCTATAGGGACACAGGAGCTCTGTGCTCAGTGGGGTGGAGACTCAGGAAAGCAGAGGAGAGCCCTGGGAGGGATTGAAGGGTGGTTTCAGAGATGGTGGATGCTTTTGACATAGTAGAGAACAGCCAGAGAAATTAAGAATTAATTACAAGGGCAGCTGAGGACTCCCAGAGTGGACACCAGGAGAAAGGAATTTCCCTGCCAGGGCAGGGCTGTGGTGCAGCACGTCCCCCAGCAGGAGCCTGGAGCAGCCCAAGGCTTTGTGTGGACAGGCAGGAGGCAGAGCTGTCAGCAAAGGAAGGGGCCAGCCAGGTGGGGCAGCCAGGGGATGCCGACAGCCTGCAGGGACAGAGGCGCAGGTTTGCTCAGCACCAGAGACACCTTTGCCTTGCTTGTCCCCACCTGTCATCACTGCCACCAGTGTTCTGCTCTACCTGGAACCTGGGGGCACTTTCTCAGTCCTGTCCCTCAGAAGGATCTATTTAAAATATGAGAAACTTGAGTGTTTTACCCTCTTTTTGAGTCCCTGAGAAGTTCTTTGAGCACACTCTGAGGGACTGAGTCTGATGTACAAAGAGCACCAAAGCCCCAGAGGGTCATTAAAGCCCTTGTGCTGTGTCTGTGCTGCTGAGCTGGGCCAGGCTCCTGGCCCAGAGGCAGCTCCTGGCAAGGGCAGCAGAGCTGCAGAGAGACAGCTCTGGCCAGGAGCAGCTCCTGTGCACAGCCCAGCAGGGCTGGGCCACTGCCAGGGCCCCTCAGGGACACCAGCAGGGCACAGACAGAGCTCCCAGGGGCTCAGCACTGGCAGGGGCTGTGGCATGTCCCAGAGGGGGCTGTGTCACAGCAGCGCCTCTGTGGCTGTGTCATGGAGGCACAGAGCAGCTGTGATGTCAGCAAGGGGCTGTGTGACAGCACAGAGTGGGCTGTGTGAGGTCACAGATTGGGCTATGACATCCAAGAGTTCTTTGTGTGAGGTCATCGAGCAGCTATAACATCACAGAGGGAACTGTGTGACATCACAGGGCAGGCTGTGACATCATGGCATGGCTGTATGACATCATAGAGCAGACTGTGAGGTCAAAGTATGTGCTGTGACATTACAGAGTGGCACCATGATATCACAGAGAGGGTTTTGTGACATCATTGAGGGGGTTGTGACATCACAGAGCTGTCTGTGTAATCATAGAGTAGGGTGTGAGGCCATAGATCAGATCCTGACATCATAGAGGATGGCTCTGTGACATGAGGGAGTTGGTTGTGACATCACTGGTGGATGTGCAACAGCATAGAGCAGGCTGTGACATCACAGAAAAGATTCTGACATCACATGGTGGCTTTCTGACATCAGAAAGTCTTCTGGGACATCACAGTGCAGCTGTATGACACCACAGGATGACATCACAGAATTAACTCTGTGACATCAGAAGGGTGTTGTATGATGTCCCAGAGTGGGCAGTGACATAACACTAGGTTGTGTGACATCACAGGGGCTGTGTGACATCCCAGGGACTGTGTGACATCACATGTGTGTCATGGTTTAACACTGGCACAATGCCAGTGCCCCCCATGAAGATACCTTCTCCCTGGTTTCTGCTGTGAGATGTGACCAGGAATAAGCAAAGCAGGCTCCTACTTAGGGAAAAAAGAACTAGAACTTTATTAACTACTCTACAACTACAGATAAAGTGAAACACACACACAGGGAAAATTAAAACCTCACAAATGCATTTCCTCCTCCCCCCACCAAATTTCCACACAATACATTTGATCCTCAAATCACCAACTCTCGGTCCAGCAGCACCTTTTAGACAATCAATCCTCAGTTCATCAAGAGGAGAGGAGTCCTTCTTGTGCCATGGGCTTCCCCTGGAAACACAATCGAAGCCTCATGTGTTCCTGTGTCACTCATGGCACCGCCCGGAGTCCATCTGCCGTCGTGACTTCTTCCTTTTCATGCCCAGTGCTCTCACCACTGAACACGGACCAGAACTGCTTCTAGGGTTGTCTTTTAAGGATGCTCTGTCCCGATCCAAAAAAGGCACAGTCTCTCCTTTGGGACACCTGTCCCCACAATCTCTCCTTTGGGACACCTGTCCCCCCCATATTTTTTCACCCCCTGGGGCCGAGGGGCATCAACACTGAACCCTCTTGGCTCTGAGGCCATTGCCTCCCCCTAGAATGCAGTCTCTGTGTCACAAGGAACTTGGGTCTGTCCATCTCTCTTTTGGGACACCTTGCCCCACAATCTCTCCTTTGGGACACCTGTCCCCCCCATATTTTTCACCCCCTGGGGCTGAGGGGCATCAACACTGAACCCTCTTGGTTCTGAGGCCGTTGCCTCCCCCTAGAATGCAGTCTCTGTATCACAAGGAACATGGGTCTGTACATCTCTCTTTTGGGACACCTGTCCCCACAATCTCTCCTTTGGGACACCTGTCCCCCCATATTTTTTCACCCCCTGGGGCCGAGGGGCATCAACACTGAACCCTCTTGGTTCTGTCCATGGCTATACAAAAAGAGTCCAGCAAAAGCTACTCCATCATCTCTTCCCACTAGGATTCTTCTCTACTCTTCTACTATCTCTCGCTTGCCCAGACCTCTCTCACACTGGCCCATTTTCTTCCTCATCTTCCACTCTGTCTTCTAGGAAAGGTCAATGTTCTGTAAAGTTCTCATTCTCCAAAAAGGGGTTAAAAGCTCCTACAAGCAGCCAGCTGAACCCCCCCCCCCCCCCCACCTTCTCCGTCCCAGCCGTGCTGCCGGCACAGGCCCATGTTTATCCAGTTTCAAGGTCACAGTCTCAGGCAGCGGCTCTTTCTCTCTCTCTCTCTCTCTCTGTCTCTCAGGGGGGGCTGCCTGATGGCTCCTGGTGTCTCTCTCTCTCTCTCTCTCTTCCACCCTTCCACCCCCGGGCTCAGGCCTACCTCTCTCGGCCACATGGCTTTTCCCCTCTCCCTGCCCAGCCAGCAGCTGGGCCGGGGGAGAGACCCGAACTCTTTCCCGCCGGAAACCCAAGAGGCCCTCCCAGGGGAGAGCTCTGCTTTTAACCCCGTGTTCTCAGAGGCGTGTCCATGTCCCAATGGCCAGGTTAAATGCCAATATTAAAGTCTGAATATCCATTGGCCAAAAACACAGCATCCCAAAAAACACATTTCCTGTCAAACCACCACACATCACATGTGGCTGTGTGACATCACTGGGGCTGTGTGACATCACTGGGGCTGTGTGAGGTCACTGGGGAGGTCACTCTGCCCCGGCCCCCCTCACAGTTCCCCCCAGAGCAGTCCAACCCTGCTCGTGCACAGTGGGGTCCCCTGTCCCCCCGGGTCCCCCCGCCCCTGGCGCCGCAGCCTCCCCCAGAGGATGTTCCACGAGATCGACCCCAGAGCCTGACATGGGGACGGGGGGCCGGGGCCCTGGGGGTGGCACAGGGGGACAGGGACCCCCCGGCAGCGTCCCCGTGTCCCCCAGGGCCAGAGCCTGGGCCAGGGCTCCTTCACCCTGGTATGAATGAGGCCTTGAGAGCGCTGAAAAAATCCCCAGCAAGGGATCAGCAAAAACCAGATTTAATATTAAGGGACAGCAGCACAAAGTTCCTTGGCAAGAGCCACTCTGCTCCTGACTGGACACTTCAGGCACACCAAGGAAACAAAGCAACAACAACAACCAAACAAAATCCAGACAATCAAACCAGAAATAAACCAAGAACGGTCCCTGTGTGTGTGTGACACAAGGACAGTGACAGCAAGGATGAAAGAAAAATGGCCCAAAAGCTTATCAGAGCTCGATCTTAACAGGATTTAACTTATACCTTAACCTAAACTGATACCTTCAGTTTCACATTTTAGCAAAAAAGAGCTTTTAGCAGGATTTAATCTAACTTGTAACCTATGACTTTGCAATTTAACAGTGGAGAAACATTTAACTGTATTTAACTCAGCTTATAACTTATATTAAACATAACTACTTAGGAAAACAATAACTCTTAGCAGTGTTTAACTTCACTTAGACCTTGTGACTTACCCTTACCTACAGGCAATGTAAGTAAGGTTAAGTCATCCTGGCCACACTTGGCATCAACAGCTTTCTTTGGCAGTGTGAGAGCAGGGATGTTGTGCCACTGAGGGAACAAAACCAGTTCCCAGGGCTGCTGCTACAGAAAGCAGGAGCTGGTTGGGCAGCAGCAGTGCCTGGAGCAGACAGTGTTTGTGATGAGCTGCAGAGGAGCTGAGCCCAGGGGCTGTTGGCCAAGGCCGAGCCCCAAGGAGCATTTCTCATCTGGCAGGGCAGCCTGAGAAGGGGAGGGGGGAATGCAGCAGCACAGGGCCCATGGAACCAAGGGAGCATTGTGACACTGTGGGGCCCTGTGAGACCAAGGGACCATTGTGACACTGTGGGGCCTTGTGACGCCAAGGGACCATTGTGACACTGTTGGGCCCTGTGAGACCAAGGGACCATTGTGACATTGTGGGGCCCTGTGACACCAAGGGACCATTGTGACACTGTTGGGCCCTTTGAGACTAAGGGACCATTGTGACACTGTGGGGCCTCGTGGAATCATGGAGAGCACTGTGACATTGCTGGGCCTCCTGGAACCAAGGGGACCATACTGACGCTGTGTGGCACCATGGAATGCAGGGATCATTGTGACACTGAGAGGCCCCATTAAACCAAGGGTCCATTGTGACACCACAGGGCCTCATTGAACTGTGGAGACCATTGTGACACTTTGAGGTGTCATGGAACCAAGGGGCCATTGTGACACTGCGAGACCCCATGGAGCCAAAGGTTCATTGTGACATTGCAAGGCCTCATGGAACAACGGAGACACCATTAAGACACTTCACAGCCTCATGGAACCAAGGGGCCATTGTGACACTGAGGGGACTCGTGAGATCATGGAGACCATTGTAACACTGTGAGGTCCCATGGAATAAGCAAAGCACTGTGACACTGTGAGGTCTCATGGAACCAGTGAAACCATTGTGACCCTGGGGGTCCCCACAGAACCAAGAGGACCATTGTGATTCTGCGGGGCCTCATGAAACCAATAGGCCTTTGTCACACTGCAGGGCTGCATGGAACTAAAGCTCCAGGGTGACACAGAAGAGCCTCCTGTCATCAATGGTCCATTGTGACAGTGTGGAGCCAAAGGAGACCATTGTGACACTGCAAACCCCCAGGGTCCAAAGGTCCATTGTGACATTGCAGGGCTCATGGAACAGAGGAGTCCTGTGACATTGTAGGTTCCTGGGGAACCACTTGTGATACTTGGTGGCCTTCTGGAACCTAGGAGATATTGTGACACTCTGGGACCCCATTGAACCAAGGGGACCACGGTGATAATGCAGGGCATCATAAAACCAATGGAACATGGAACAGGTCTGGCTGGTTTGGCCTCCCATGGACTGCCTGACTGGTCCAACTGACCTTGGCATCTTGGGGGTCTCTTCTTATCAGCTGCTGAAACACAGGGGCTCTGTGCTTCCTTCCCAATGGAAAAGAACTCTCCTTCTCCGCCAGGCACCCATGGCCAGAATTGGGATATCACCTCCAAATTTCCCTATATCCAGGGATTGTTCCCAAAGGATTATTGCCAGAACAAGTCTGGCTGTTAATGGTTTCACAAGGGTCACTTCACATCTGTCCCCAAAACTCT
Source organism: Agelaius phoeniceus (assembly GCF_051311805.1). Classification (NCBI taxonomy): domain Eukaryota; kingdom Metazoa; phylum Chordata; class Aves; order Passeriformes; family Icteridae; genus Agelaius; species Agelaius phoeniceus. The sequence goes on from NW_027509866.1 coordinate 1,949,766, forward strand.
GGGGAAGGCTCTGTACATTCCTTCCTATAGAAAAGAACTGTCCTGCTTCTCCAGGCATTCATGGCCGAGACTGGACTTCCACCTCCATAATTCCCTACATCCAAAGATAGCTCCCAGACAAAATTTGTCATTCCTGACAAGTCTGGATGGCCTTGGCCTACTGAGGCTCTCACCTGCCTTCCAAACACTGGAGCTCAGTGCTTTCCTTCCTATGGAAAAGAACTGTTCTTCTTGTCCAGGTGCCCATGGCCAGAATTGGGATTTCACCTCCAACACTGCCTGTTGTGACAGACTGATGGAGATTGTGGCTCAAAGGAGTTTGTGTTTGGGGGAAGAAGGTCCAGCCTTGCCCTCCCCTGGAAGCCCAGCCCTGCCCTGCCCTGGAACCCCAATCCCCCCAGAGCCTCTATCCCAGCCCAGCAGTGGCTGCCAGTCCCTGGCCCAGCACAGGCAATGCTCCACAGCCACCTCTGCAGCCCCAGCCCAGCTCCTGAGGGACCAAATGAGCCCAAGCCCCACCTGGGGGAAGGGCCCAGGGAGACCAAGGGGTATTGAAGGCTGACCACAAGGCAAGCACACATCTTGACCCTGCATCCTCTTGGAATTTCCATCTGAACAGTGCTGGAATCCAGGAGATGGTAGCTCTGTGTGTGATTCCCTATATCTTTCCTATTCCCACTTCTTGTAAAATTTTGAGCAACTTAAAATTGAACAGACTTAGAGTTTGTGAAGTTGAATGAAACAAATTAATGCTTTGAGAAGTGTTTTCTGTTGATTGAGTATCATATTAAACCATTTGTCAAAGTTTCTCTGATTTTCTAAAGTTGCCAGTAAAGGCTGTTTGGTTGTTTTGAGCTTCTGAGAATCTCCTGTTGGTATTTCTCCAGTACATACTACTCAGAGGACACAAATAATTGTAATTCCTTTTAAATGTCTCCTTGAGAGAGTTGTTTAGTGGATGGGGGTCAGGGCTTGTGTGTGCTGCTTGGCCCAGCCCAGGCAGGGCTTTCCCAGCCACATCCCACACTCCATTGCCCAGCTGGAGCCGCTGGTGCCTCTGAGTTGTGCTGCCCCAGCCCCAGGGACGCTCTCCTTGTCTGCCCATTCCCCCACGGTCTCTGGGCAGGGATGGCCTCACTGGGGGCTGCTGACATCCTCAGCAACTTGGAGGCTGCTGCTGAATTTCACTGCTCCAGAGGCTTGTTCAGCCTTCAGCTCTTCAGTGCAGGAATTCAGTGTCCCAGGGCTCATGAACACTCAGAACACCTGAACAAGCCAAGCCTCTGGGAATAATTTCATTTAATTTTCCAAATCACTTGTTCAGCCTTCAGCTCTTCAGTGCAGGAATTCAGTGTCCCATGGCTCATGAACATTCAGAACACCTGAACAAGCCAAGCCTCTGGGAATCATTTGATTTCAGTTTCCAAATCATTTGTAGTTAAGTAGATCTCAGTAGTGTATTGAAACTGAATACATGATATTTAAAAAGACAGCGAGAAAAGATTTTGTAGGTCCTGTTTAGGTTTTTTTTTCCCTGTTAATACAATGATATGCACAATCTCCAATTGACATTGAATCCAGGTAAATCCTCATGCAGTTTGAATAGATACGAAAATCAAGACCCTTCATGGCTGACAATCAATCAGACTCTGTCCCTACCCCCACCCCACCATTTCCCCCATCCAAGCCCTGGCACTCAGGGCAGCCTTGTGCAAATCTGAGCTCCCTCCAGCCCAGGCTGCACCTGCAGCTTTCAGCTCCTTGGCTCCTACTCCCACCTGCTTTCCTTGCAGAAGGAGCTGCCCGAGACACAGAGGGATGTTCATTTCTTGTCAGCCAACAAAGCCAAGGGAAGGCACAGCTCCATCCAATGCCAAAGTCATTCCTCTGCTGGATATTAAATCCACTTTGCACAGCAGTCTCAGAGCAATGGAAAACACCTTCTGTGCCCAGCACAGATCCCAAGGTCCCCCCAAACCCTCCCTGCCCTGACTCTGTCCAGATTTGCTCTTTGCACACACGAGTCACAGGCTGAAGCCAGGAGCTCCCTCCATGCCCAGAGGGAGGAAAAGAGAGAAAGGGGATGAAGAGCTCTCCTGTGCAGAGCCAAGGTCCAAGTGCAGCCCCTGCAGTGGGAACCACAACTCATCAGGTTTGTGTCCTTTGGGCTCAGGGTCTGGTGACACTCAGAGGCACAGAAATGTTTCTTGCCAACTAACACAAATTGAACATTTGAACAGTTTAATAACCATCGCTGCTCTTCCCTCAGCTCTCTGGGATGTCCCAGCAGCATCTGACATGTCCACCATACCCAAGGGATTTGTGTACAGGAACAGTTGTAGACAATGATGTAAGAAAACGTAATTCTTTGATAGATATAAATATAAGTAAGGTGCTGACTAATGTGGTATATATTTTAACTTCACAAAGATTGGACAACTCCCTGAAGTTCAAAGCATGAAACCAATCAGTTGAAAGGCAGTTGAATGACTGGAGAGCATTTGGAGGACAAAATCTGGGAGCAATGGAAAGGACATAGATCCATCCGGTCTCCTGAAGAGATGTCCTTAGACATGGCCATTTAAACAGGAGAGCAGGAAACACTTGATGGGAAAGGAAGATGATATAATAAATAGAATATTGGTGATGCAAGTGGAAGGAAAGATCAGTATTACTTTTACTAACATCAGTACACTTCCAGGAAATTGCTGTTCCTAGTGGGAAAACGTTGCCATTTCTTAAAAGTACTCAAATGACCCAGATAATAAAGATTTGCTTGCGTATTATAAAATAAATGGGTATTAACACCTGTGCCCCTTTCCAAGCAGATATCAGCTGTGTGCCCATGAACAGGCAGTGCCACTTGTGCCCTGAGGTGCCCAGCTGGGATTGGATCTCTCCCAGAGCACCTGAGGGACAGCAGAGCACCTTGCAAGATGCAGGTCCCTGACAGCCCCACAGGGCTCCTGTCCCATCAACATCTGCTCTGCTCCAGTCTGAAACAGGGCCCAGCATGGTGCTGGGACCATCAGAGAGCTGAGGTGTGTGCTGGAATTCAATGGCCTCCCCATCCCGCAGCAGCCCTGCATTTCCCTGCTGCAGCCTTGGTCTCCAGCCCAGCCATGGAGGCTCTTTGGGCTCTGGAGTGTTGCTGCAGCCCCCAAGGGCAGCTGAGCTCTGCCTTTGGCCCAGTCAGGCCTGGCCAGCGCAGGCCATGCTCAGCAATTGCTTGTGTGTGCCTGGCCTTGCTGTCAGCCCCGGCAGCGGCTGCGTGGCCCCTTTGTGGCCCTGTGCTGGCCCAGCCATGGTGGCCCAGCCCCTGTGCAGGCCCAGCCCAGGCCAGGAGCATTGCGGCTGGGAACGGCCCCTGTGCCGTGGTGCCCACAGCAGCCTTGGGGCTCTGTGCCCCATGGCCTCCCTGCTGGGCAGCCTCTGCCAGCTCCTGCAGAGCCTGTGGCACCTGTGGGGCTGCACAGACAGCCCTGCCCTGGGCTCTGCCGGCCTCTGGGCCAGCAGAGAGGCAGCCAGGGCTGGCCATGGCCGGGAACAGGCCCTGAGCCCCGCAGGAGGATGGAGCTGGGCCACAGCCAAACTCAGCCCAGGCCAAAGCTGGGCTCAGCAGCCAGGCCTGCCAACGCATGGGCACAGAGGCTGGCACTGACAAATGTCCTGGGCCCCCTCCCTGCTCTGTCCATGCCACCAAGGGCACAGAGCAGCCTCCTCTCTGGGCCACTTGCCTGTTTGCAATGCCTTGCACAGGCGCTGGCCCTGCCCCACAAGGCCTGGCCTGAGTCCTGCCCCTGCACGCTCAGCCAGGCTGAGATGGACACTGATGGTTTCTGGGCCAGGCTCTCGGAGCCCAGCCCAGCTCCCTGCAAGCTCTGCCAGCTGCCCTGAGCTCTGGGCAGCACCAAGGGCCTCTCTGAGCCCAGCCCAGCCCAGCCGGCTCTGGCCCCACAGCTCTGCTCAGGCCAGGCTGCTCTGGGCACTGGCCCCACGGCCTCAGCCCCTGCCAAGGCCACAGCAGCAGCTGCAGCTGCCACAGGACTCAGCCCCAGCCATGGGGGAAGGTGCTTGGCCAAGGCCAAAGGAGGCTCCCTGGCTGCCCTGCTCCCCTCGGCCTGAGGTGCTGAGAGCTCTGCAGCCCCTGCTGCCATCCCATCTGCCCAGGGCAGCACAAGAGCCCCGGCCTTGGGGCCCTCAAGAGCTGCTCCTGCTCCAGGCCCAGGGCCCATGCCAAAGCTGGGGCAGCAGCCACAAAGCTGTGCCCATTTCTGTTCATTGCTGCTCTCATGGGGATGGATCCTCAGCCACTTCGAGGTTGCTGAAGAATTTTCCTACTCCAGAGGCCTTGTCTTTCTTGAGCTCTTCAGTTCAGGAATTCACTGAAAAAGGAAGCTCATAAACATTTGTTCAAAACGCCTTAAGAAGAAAAGCCCTTGGGAAAAATTTAGGTTTTCAATTCTTCTGTGGCTAATTAGTCAGATTTCAGAAGTATATTCGAGGTGAAATAAAATATTGAAAACAATGCAGAGAGAACTGTTCTGTCCTTTTACCTTCTCCGGTTTATGGATTGATATCAGCAATGTCCAGTTGATATTTATCCCTAGCACCTCCTCATGAAGTTTGAACAGGTATGAAAATCCAGACTGGTATGAAAATCCAGACCCTTCATGGCTTACAATCAATCAGACTTTGTCCCTACCCCCACACCACCATTTCCCTCATCTAATCATCCAATCCCTGCCACTCAGAGCAGCTCAGAAATGGAGTCACATTCAGGGTTGTCCCCACGGCTCAGGGTTGGGGCCTGGTCAGTTCAATCTCTTTATTGCTGACACTGCAATTAGGAAGGGCAGACTTTGGCCTTTTTAGGATGCTGATTTGGGGAGTACCGAATCAGGTACTGATTCTTTTAAGGGAAACAGCCATTAAAAAAAAGGGGTCAAGGAAGGATGGACACCTTTCAAGAAAGTAATCTTAAGGGGGAAGGAACAGTCGGTCCCAGTGTGGCAAATGATGAGCTGGTGAGGAAAATGACTGTCCTGGCTCCACATGGAGCTTTTGTGGGAACTCAGAGGATAAAAGGACCATTAACTCAGAAAGTGTTTAAGGATGTAGTTAGGTTATACAGAAAAAAAAGTTGAGAGGTGAAAGCTGAATTAGAAATTAACCTGGCAGCGTCTTTAAAAAAAAATTAAGTAGTTTTTATATAAAATTTAATAGCAAAAAGGAGGGAGAAGGAGAACCTCTACTCTTTATTGGATAAAGGGGAGAAAATGGTAACTAAAGACAAGGAAATGGCTGAGCTACTTAACACCTTGTTTGTCTCAATTTTCAATATTAGGACAGGTTGTCCTCAGGACAAGTGTTCTCCTGAGCTGGTGGATGGGCACAGGGAGCAGAACAGCCCCCTGGAATCCAGGTGGAAGCAGTTGGGGACCTGCTGAGCCACTCAGGTGCTCACAGGTGTATGGGATCAGATGGGATCCATCCCAGGGGGATGAGGGAGCTGTGGATGAGCTCCCCAAGCTGCTCTCCATCATTTACCATCAGTCCTGGCTCAGCAGGGAGGGCCCAGAGCACTGGAGGTGCCAGTGTGAGCCCATCCCCAGGAAGGGCTGGAAGGAGGAGCTGGGGAACTCCAGGCCTGTCAGCCTGACCTGGGTGCCTGGCAAGGTTATGGAACAGATCACCTTGAGTGCCATCACAGGGCACCCACAGGATGGCCCAGGGATCAGAGCCAGCATGCATTTCAAGAACTGCATTGATGATCTGGATGAGGGGATAGAGTCCATCATCGTCAGCAAATTAGCAGATGATACCAAGCTGGACAGGCTGGATCCAGGGCCCAAATCCAACAAGGTGAGGTTTAACAAGTCCAAGCACCAGGTCCTGCATTTTGGCCACAACAACCCCTGAAGCACTACAGGCTGGGGACAGAGTGGCTGCAGAGCAGCCAGGCAGAAAGGGACCTGCAGGGACTGATGGACAGCAGGCTGGACATGAGGCAGCAGTGTGCCCAGGTGGCCAAGAAGGCCAATGGCTCCTGGCCTGGATCAGGAATGGTGTGGCCAGCAGGAGCAGGGCAGGGCTTCTTACCCTGTGCTGGGGACTGGTTGGGCATAACCTCAAGTGCTGTGTCCAGTTCTGGGCCCCGCAATTTAGGAAGGCCATGGAGGGGCTGGAGCGTGTCCAGAGAAGGGCAACAAGGCTGGGGAGGGATCTGGAACACAAGTCCTGTGAGGAGTGGCTGAGAGAGCTGCTGGGGTTGTTTATCCTGGAGAAGAGGAGGCTCAGGAGAGACAAGGCAGCGCCAGGGCACAGGTTGGACTTGATGATCTCCAAGGCCTTTTCCAAACTTCCTAATTCTGGGATTCCCTGAAACCACCCTTGGAGCAGTTGCAGGATGAGCCCTGGGCCTCCTCTTCAGCAGCTCCAGCAGCCCAGGTCCCTCAGCTTCTCCTGCCAGCCCCAAAGCCCATCCTGTCAGTCCTGCAGAGCCTCTGCAGCTCCTCCTCATTGCCCAGAACAGGGAGCCCCAGAGCCAGACACAGCAGCCCAGATGTGCCCCCCTGGCCTGGGGTGCCTCTGGCAAGGGAGCAGCAGCAGGCACTGCAGGAGCCTGCAGCCAATTCCTGCAGCACTTGTAGGATGATCCTGCTGCCCAAGGGACGTTCCCATGGTGCCAAGTCAGGAACTGCAATGGGGAGTGGGGCCAGAGAGGAAAGGGCAAACAGGGATGGGCTGTTTGCAGGGGAGGGAACCGGGCTGGGCAGTGGGTAGAAATTTGAAGCAGGAAGAGTAAAGAAAGCAAAGGTGAAGCCAAGGAAATGCTCAGGGCAGTTTGGGGGTGGCTGCCAGGCAGCCCTGGCTCTGAGCAACAGTGTCTGCAGTGGCACAGGAAACTCCCAGCTGATGGGAACAAACTTTCTGGCTGAGTGCAGAGGCCAGGACAAAGCTGAGTGGTTTCCCTGGTTTCCCCCAGGCCTTGCTGGCCCCAGGGACTGATGGCATTTGTGCTCCCTCAGGTTCATGTCCCCACAGCAACAGCATGGGGGTGCTGGCCCTGCTGTGTGCAATGCAAACAGGGGCTGCTGAGGCAGTGCTGCCGTGTCTGTGCCTGCAAGGATGGGGCACCTGTGTGAGCTGGGGGAGAGGCCAGGGCTGCAGAGGGGGGATGTTGTTGGCAGCTGCATGAGGACGCTCTGGGACGCTGCCCTGGGCTGTGCAGCGCACTGGGCATGGATCAGCCCCTGCTCTGCTGCTCCTTCCCGTCTGGCCCAGGGCCCTTGCAGAGCCCCAGCCATGCTGTTTGCCCCCAGCCTGCCCACGGCCAGCCTGGGGCTGCTGACGGGGGTTTCTGTGCTGAGCATTGGCCTGGCCATGTTCTTGAGAGAGCCTGGGCAAGGAGCCTGGAGCCCCCAGGGCCTGGCCTGAGGCGTCAGCGCTGCCCCAGCAGTGCCCATGGCCTGTCCCTGCTGCAGCCCCGGCACTGCCACCCCCAGGGCTGTGCCTGGCCCCGAGAGCACTCAGGCCCTGCAGCAACACCAGGGCCACCAGGGCAGCGGGGCAGGGCCACGGCAGCAGCACTGGCAACACCAAGTGCTGCTGCTGCTGCTGCTGCTGGGCACAGCTGCTGGGCCAGCACTGATCTGCCCCAGCTCTGCACACAGACATTGCTGCTGCAGCTCCACAGAAGGCAACAAAAGGGCATCTCTGCAGAAAACTCTGCTAGGGGAGATCCTTTAGCTCCTTTAAAGCCACCGAGAGCACAGCCCCTCATTGACACAGTCTGTGGCCACAGGTAGGTGGAGGGAAACAAAATGAAAAATGGCACAAAGATTGACATTTCTTTGTGGACAAGATTAAAAACCTAAAATAAAAGATACAGAACCTCCAAACTGCAGCCAACGTGTACTATAAAAGATGAGTTTTATTACAAGTGATTTGCAGAAATTGGCCAGCAGTTTAATGTTCCTGAAACCATCGAGTCATCAGTCTCCACACTGCAGCCTTGAGCTCCTGGTTCCTCAGGCTGTAGATGAGGGGGTTCAGGGCTGGAGGCACCACCGAGTACAGAACTGACAGGGCCAGATCCAGGGATGGGGAGGACATGGAGGGGGGCTTCAAGTAGGCAAATGTCCCAGTGCTAATAAACAGGGTGACCACAGCCAGGTGAGGGAGGCAGGTGGAAAAGGCTTTGTGCCGTCCCTGCTCAGAGGGGATCCTCAGCACAGCCCTGAAGATCTGCACATAGGAGAAAACTATGAACACAAAACAACACAATGAAAAACTGCTAGTAACCACAGTGAGCCCCAGTTCCCTGAGGTTTGAGTGTGAGCAGGAGAGCTTGAGGATCTGAGGGATTTCACAGAAGAACTGGCCCAGGGCATTGCCCTTGCAAAGGGGCAGGGAAAATGTATTGGCTGTGAGCATGAGAGCATTTAGGAAGCCACTGGCCCAGGCAGCTGCTGCCATGTGGGCACAAGCTCTGCTGCCCAGGAGGGTCCCGTAGTGCAGGGGTTTGCAGATGGACACGTAGCGGTCGTAGCACATCACGGTCAGGAGATAAAACTCTGTTAGAGCACAGAAAACAAAGAAAAAGACCTGTGCAGCACATGCAGTGTAGGAGATGTTGCTGGTGTCCCAGAGGGAATTGTGCATGGCTTTGGGGACAGTGGTGCAGATGGAGCCCAGGTCAGCGAGGGCCAGGTTGAGCAGGAAGAAGAACATGGGCGTGTGCAGGTGGTGGCCGCAGGCTACGGCGCTGATGATGAGGCCGTTGCCCAGGAGGGCAGCCAGGGAGATGCCCAGCAAGAGGCAGAAGTGCAGGAGCTGCAGCTGCCGCGTGTCTGCCAATGCCAGCAGCAGGAAGTGCCTGATGGAGCTGCTGTTGGACATTTGCTGTGCCTTGGAATAGGGATCTGTAAGAAAAGTAATCATGGAATAGTTGGGTTTGGAGAGGACTTGAAATATCCCAGCACAGGCTGGGGGCACTTTCCCCCCACTGCCTGCCCAGGGCTCTGCTGCCTGGAGCTGTCCCTGCCAGCAGCTGCTTCCCTGTGCCCAGGGCTGGGCCCTGCCAGTGCTGCCAGAGCCCAGCCCAGCCCTGGGGGCTCAGCTCTGCCCTGCAGAGCCCTCCCAGCTCAGGCACTGCCCAGGGGCAGCTCTGGCTCTGCAGGCTCTGATGGCAACGTCAGAGCAACCCTGAGGAGGCTGGAAAAGCAACACTGATGCTGCCTCAAAAGACTGATTTCTTTCACTGAATGGTTTATTCAGAACTCAGATAATTTATTTTCTTTCCTCAGCCTTACCTGAGGGATGAATATCTATGTACACTTTCCCATCCAGGCAACAAAGAGCAGTAGAATGAAAAGCAGGATTTCCCTTTTTATGCAGCCCCTGCCTTGCTGTGCTCCCTATATAATCTAAATTCTGCAGTTCAATGCCATGCTGGGAGCAGTCCTGAACAATGCAGCATCCTCCCCACACAAGGAGAACACTTCCAAGCCTCACCAGCTGTCTCCTCCCACCCAGATCTTGTCCCCCAGTGCTGGGAGCAGCTGCCAGGGCTGGCTGAGAGCTGTCCCTGGCAGGCAGCAGAGTCCCTGCCCCAGCACAGCGCCCTGGGCTGCAGGACCCTGCTCTGCAGGACAGCCCTGGGCACCCCTGGCTGCTCTGCACAAGAGACAAGCAGAGAATGTACTCACAGGCTCTGCAGGCATTGGCATGTTCCAGCTTGAGGAGATGGCTCCAGGAGCTGCAGCTGCATTGTCCTGCAGCCAGAGGTTCCTGTGCCAAGGGCTGGCAGTGATTGTGCCCCAGGCACTTCTCAGCCCCTTCCCAGCCCTGACTGATTGAAGCTCTCTGTGCCTCTGGGCTGTGCCCGCGCTGGCTGCAGGCAGTGCCCCAGCCCTGCTGGGCTGGCACAAGAGCTGCTCATCCAGAGAAATGTGCTTTTGAAGCTCTTCTTGGTGAGCAGGAGCTGCCTCTGTGCCAGGAGCCCAGCCCAGCTCAGCAGCACAGACACAGCACAAGGACTTTAATCAGCCTCTGGGGCTTTGTGCTCAGGCCCTGAGCATCAGTCCCTGAGAGGCAGCTGAAGAAATCTCTACAGAACTCCAAGGCAGAATCCAACTCCAAACTTTCTTGGACTTTTAATGGCTCCCAGAGAGGGACACGACTGAGCAAGTGTCCCCAGGCCCCAGGCAGAGCAGAGAACTGCAGGCAGTGATGACAGGTGGGGACAAAGAGAAGCCAAGTCTTGGTACCCTGGGGCACAGCAGGGTCTGTGCCAGCAAGGGCTGGGAGGAGACACCTTGTCCTGAGGCCCTGGGGCCTCCTGGCACAGCCCCAGCCCCTTGTGCTGCCCTCAGCATCCCCCCCTAGCCCACATCCCAGTGGCCTCAAGGATCTGCTGCAAGGAGTCCCTGGGGAGCCTTGCTCAGCAATGGCCCTGGGGGCTCCTTCATGCTCCCTGCAGGGACTGCAGGTTTTTCAAAGGACTTTGGCTTTGGCTTTTGCCTTGGAGTCTCTGAGAGGTTTGTGCAATCATGCCCTCCAATTATCTGCTTTAACGAGTCCCTGGAGAGCTTTGCACTGACACTCAGTGGGGCTCATTAATGCTTTGAGATACTCAAGGTTTTTAAGGTACTTCATGGATTTAAGAATACTTTTAGGTACTTTCAAGGATTTTCCTTCCTACACTGAGTCTCTGAGAGGTTTTTGTGCCATCCTGGCCTCCAGTTCTCTCCTCCAAGGAGTCCATGAGGAGCCTGTGTTGGGTATCTTCCCCCTTTCTGTTTTACAACAAAGATGGAACTGAAAGTATTTTGTAAGACTTTCTAAAAGCATCCAAACAAACATGGGACAATTAACAATACAACAACAACCACTTAGAGAAATTATAGTCCTCTTTTAGCTAGACCTCATCCAAGCTCTTTAGTCCCCATGTTTGGAAAAGTTTTTTGACCCAGTCTTTGTTTTCCACTTGAAACTTCTTGAACCCTTCCTTCAGTACCTGAATGCTCTTGTGGATTGACTCGCTGTGGCTGGAGAGGTTCATGCAGCACATGCCCTCAGAGTCTACACAGCCATGCCCATGTGCCCAGAGTCAAAACTCTATTGCTGTTCTGCAAGGTGGCGTGTCTGATGGTCTCTGTGTCTGAGAGCAGCCACTCAATGTGAGGGAGGCAGCATTGGTTTGCTTACTTAACAGGCACCCAGGATGGTCCGATTGCCCTAAAGCTTTAGCTGCAGCCACCCAAGGTAGTCCAAACTGGGGCTGCTACCATCTGATACCTGGATTAAAGCTTTCAAAGCCATCTCTTTGATATCATCCAATACTTCTCTGGGGATACCTGCTGCTTGATCATCTGGTAGGCTCTATTGTCCTTCTCCAGCTAGATGGTTGATTGTCAATTCCACCCTTGCCTCATTATTAGCATAGTCTGCTATTAATTGATTTAATAAACACTTCCATCCCCCTTCCCACAGGGTGTATTCTGTAGGTGACAAAAACATGGTCATAATATATTTTAAATCACAGGGAGTTAACACATGTGCTGTAAACATGGCCCTCATTAGGCCATTAAAACAAGCTAAGTCCTTCCTATGGTCTTTAGCTGCCCTACACAGCTCCTTGATTTCCCCATAAACCAATGGCTGACACCTGGAATTCTGCCCCCTTCTTTCATACCATACTGGGGCAACAAGGAATTTTGAGACTATTTGCCAGGCTCCTTCCTTAACTGCTTCTTTCTGGATCCTTTCCTAGGGATCTTCTGGGATTGAGGGGGGTGGTGGCTCTGGGGAGTCCAAACTGTTTTCTGGGGAGGAAGAATAACTTGGAGCAGAAACATTCAGATTAGAAATAGTGTGACAGTTGGACTTAGTATCTTTGATCATGGGGTTATATTGTTGTCAGAGGTTAAGGCAGAGGGCGCTGCCATTTTGTCAGGTGTTGGGGAGGAAGGGCCTTGATTTAGGATGGCGGACTTCCAGGCTGGCCTTCTGGAGCACGGCCCAGGGTGGAGGTGGAATGATTGACAGTGAGGGCGTGACCCGCAGTTGTGGGGGTGGAGTCTGGAGGTTCATTCAGGGCGGAAGGGAAGGCTGTGGTAGCAGGAAGTGGAGGAGCCAAGATGGAGGGAGGATGGTCAGGGGCATCTGGAAAATTTTTAATGATCCACTTCATGATTCATTTTAATTTGTTTTTTAAAGATATTTGGTCATGATCATTGAGAATTATCTTAAAGCATCCATATACACACCTTTCTACTTTGGACATCTGGCTGCAGATTTTTCTCTTTCTCTGCCTTTGCTGGAACAGCCACTGGAACGCCCCAAATCAGTTATGGGATGTGGGTGCATATTGTAAAAACACAGTGGCAAAATGGGCAATAATTGTCCTGCGTTTCCCCATCCCACCTGCAATCCTATGCAGGTGAAACTGTCGTTGTCCCTGCTGATCCTGGGCAAGGTCCCTCGAAGCAATGATGAATCTGCAGGCCCAGCACAATCCACAATCCCGGGGAGCGCTGGCCTATCCATCAGCTAACCCCAGCTGACATGACTGAATGTCAGGGCCCCTGTTCGGGCACCCAAGGTCACAATGAAGCCCTGTGACAAACCTTTCTGGTTCCACAACTTCAGGGCAAGGGTGGTGAAAATGAAAAGGAGCAGATGCTGGGGAAGATGAAACAGGAAAGCCTTATACATATGATGTCCTGGCAAAAAAATTTGAGAATATGGAAACTATAAGTGAGATTAAAATGAAAGCAAGGTTTGAGATACCAAGCCTTAGTTACTGAACAACTGGAAAACAATGATATGGCCGGCTGAAGGTAATCTTCTTTTGAAGAAACAAAACCTTCTGCTTGCAGACAGGTCCAAGGGTCAGAGCAGACCCTACTAGCTTGGCAGAAGGGGTGCAAAGAGTAGTTTTTAGGGTTTAAAATGTAACACAGTATGGTAATGTAATGAGTCTTATAGGCTGTATGTAAATGCTATAAGATTTGTATCTTGTACCAGATTGGTTAGTGAAAATTAGAATATGCAGCACAGAAGAAGATTTCTTGTACTGTAATGGGAACTCCCCTCCTCTTTCCGGCATCCATTTTGGGCGCCTCTTTCGAGCTCCTCTCTCGGGCCTGCTCCGAGCTGTGGCTGGCAGCTCCAAACAAGGCCCCTGCACCCACACCCTTTGCAATAAACCACAAGTTCCAAGACCTGGCTTCAGAGATCTCTCGTCTCCGTCCGTCCCAACTGTCCTACACCCTGACGCTCCTACAAGCAGGATCAATGGAGTTGCCCAAAAAGAACTTCAGTAACAGGGTGAAAAACAATAAACATGGAGAAGTCGAGCACAGTACAAGCGGTGGGTTTCAAAGACCTGAGATAAAGGCGAAGCAACAAAATATACACTTGAGGATAGAACACTCTAGAACAATAACCCTATAGGGGAAACAAGTAACCAATAGGGGAGGAGAACTTGGACAACTTAGCATAACAACTCTAAAGGCTTATGGGGGATCTCTCAAACTCACCCTAAGTTAAACAAATGATTCCCAGGGCTTGAAACTCGCACCCAGTTCTGCTGGGGTAAAATCTGTCTGACTCTGAGTTATAGCCAGGCTAACTCCCACACCGGTGCTTTGCTCTGGTCCCTTGGGACCATGTGGCCCAACAGAGCCACAATGATGTCCTTGGTTCCATGAGGCCCCACAATGTCACAATGGTCCCTTGTACTCTGCAGTGTCACTATGATGCCTTGCATTTCACAAGGCCCCAAAGTATCACAATGGTCTCCATGGTTCTTCAAGGCCCAACAGTGTCACAATGGCCCCATGGATCCATTGTACCCACAGTATCACAATGATCCCCTTGGTTCCACAAGTTCCTAGAGTGTAACAAAGCCCTTTGGCTCCACAACACCACGCAGTGTCACAATGGTCTCCATAGAAGGAAACAAGTGAGCCCCAGTGGTGCAGCACAGTCACCAGAGAGGCAGTCACCAGAGGCCAAGGCTGGCCAGACTTGACTGTATTGGTAGATTTTTTTGGAGAGTAACTCTTGAATATACATAATTTTAAAGGTGGAATCATAATTTCAGCCATGTGAGCCTAGACAAGAAAGACAGTTCTTTTCCATAGGAATAAAAGCACAGAGCCCCAGTGCTTCATGGTCAGATGGGAAGTGGCCCTTGACATGCCAAATTCAGTGGGACCTGTCAGACAGCCCCCAGGAGGCCAAGCCAGGCAGACCTGTTCCATGTCCCCTTGATTTCATGGGTGCCCACACTGTCACAGTGTAATCCTTGATTCCATGAGCTCTGGCAATGTCACAATGGCTTCTTCGTTTCATGAGCCCCAACAGAGTCACAAGGGTCCATTGGCCCCACGCAGCCCCGCTGTGAAACAATGGCTCCTTGTTTCTATTTTAAATCAATCACAATCAAACCTCAGTTTGATCATTGATCCTTGCTTCCATAGGGCCCATGATTTGCACAATGGTCTCCTTGATTCCATGATTCCTGGATTCCACAGTCTCACCATCGTTTCCTTGGATCTCCATTGTCACAACTGGCACATGGCTCCATGAGGTTCCGTAGTGTCACCGTGGTCGCTGTCAGAGGCTGGATGAGATCCATGTCCCGAGACACCTTGGGATGCTCGGAATGCCCGTGTGGGGCCAGGGCCGGGTCAGGCCTTGGTTTGTGGTGGGACTGAGCCCCGCCCCCAGCCCTGGCCTGGCAGAGCTGCCAATCACACAGCAGGGGGCGGTGCTAACCCAGCTCTGATTGGCTGAGTTGTCAATCAATCAATCACACACCAGCAGCTGCTGCCTACCCTGTCTCTGATTGGACAAGCAACTGGCAGTCCCACCCCAGGGGCAGGGCCATGAAGGCCCAGGGGGTTAAAAGCCAGAGCACGAGGCCGGCCCAGGGTCTGGCTCCTGCCTTCTGTTGGGGTTTCTCTGTTGGTGATGCTGGAACCTGAGCAGTTGGTACCCATGTGTGTGCCTTTCTACGGATCTTCTGTCTTTCTCTTGTTCCCTATTTCTTCTCCTTCTAATCCTAGTTACCTGGAACATTTTTGGGTAACATCACATGTTAAGGGTTAAAGGATTTTACATTAAATGTGTGGGAATCCAGGGCACAGGAATATTTCTCTGTCTGCTCTCAGGCATCCTGTCCCCCAGAGAAACACTGCCTTTAACCTTCACCCATGGAGAGGACTTTCAGGGCTTTGAGACAGATTAGAATTGACCAAAGTGTAAAATAGGTAATACAGAGTACTATACTATGTCCCTTGGGTGAGAAATTTAGGTTTTAGGATTTTTAGTATGGTCTAGATAGGAAGCAAGATGCAGGAATTGGGGTGTAGTCCCTGTCTTCTTCACCTACTCCATTTTTTGCAGTGTTGGTGGCACAGGGTGATTGGCCAAGGAAAGCACAGTGCAGAGGTTATGTGGACAGTCAAGGGATGAGTTATTGGTCGATAAGTAGAAATAATGTAGGTTTTAAGAATTAATTGGATGAGAAAACTTTAAAAGATCTTGAAACTGTACATTTTAGGGCCATTTTGAGGTGTTTCCCCAGCGTGCTGAGCCTGGTGTGCACAGCAATGCAAAACTTTAGATAAGATAACCATAAACAAGAAGCTGAAGTCTGAAAAAGTCCCGTGCGTCTCCTTTTACCTGGCACAGAACTGCTACTGGAAGGTTTCCCTCATCCATGGAGCGCCCAGAAAGGCCCAACATAAAACAAACCTCAATGACTGGTGCCCCAACAATGTTTGTAATAAGTTGGCTTTTTTCCATAAAGTTGTTAACTGAAGGGAGTTGTCTTACTTGGCCAATCATTTGAAATGTGTTGATTAAATGACCAATGATGTCCACCTGTAGAAAACCAAGATATAAAGGAAGAGGAATAAAAAAAATGGGTGGCTTTTAGCCCTTAGCCTTCTGATCTGGGTCTGTGTCATCTCTGATTCAATGGTGAAATCTGGGGATCTGTGGGGGCTATTGGGGATTCTTTCTGCACCTCGTGACCCAACAGGAGCTTCTCTAATAAACTTTGCCTGAAGCTCCCACTGTGCCCATGGCAGGAACCCCTGTGAGTGTCTGGGACATCCCGGCTCTTTGGCGGCCTGAGGACTCCTGGGATGTCACCGTGGAGCCCCCGTGAGTGCCTGTGACAGATGGGTGCCTTTGCAGCCCAAGGTGCCCTGGGATGTCACCATGGGATGGCTGTGACTGCCTCTGACCACAGGGCTCTTTACCATCCCCAGAAAGCCCTGGGAGGTCTCCATGGAGCCCCTGTCTCTGCCTGTGACATTGCAGCTCTGGAACAGCCTGGAGACTCTTGGAAAGTCCCCATGGAACCCCTCTGAGTGACTGTGACAAATCTGATCCTTAGCAGGCAACCATCACCAGCCCGCTGTTGCTATGGTCAGTTTCCATGGCAACCATCCCCAGCCCCCTGTTGCTATGGTGGGTTTCCATGGCAACCATCACCAGCCCCCTGTTGCTATGGTCAGTTTCCATGGCAACCATCACAGCCCCCTGTTGCTATGCTCAGTCCCTTGGCAGCTCCATGGAGACCCCATGCCAGGGGTGGTTGCCATGGACACCAGCTCAGGCCTGCAGCCAGAGCCCGTTGCCATGGCAACCATTGGCAGCCCCATCCCCAGGCTGATGGGATCCCAGAAGCACAGAATCGGCTGAGCTGGGAGGGACCCATCAGGATCCTCCAGTGCAGCTGCTGGCCCTGCACAGGACACCCCAACAATGCCAGCCTGGGCCTGGCAGCGCTGGCCAAACGCTGCTGCAGCTCAGAGAGCCCTGGAGCTGGGACCCTTCCCTGGGGAGCCTGGCCAGGGCCCCAGCAGCCTTTGGCCAAAAACCTTTTCCTGACATCCAAGCTGAGCCTGCCCCGACTCAGCTGCAGCCGCTCCTTCCTCTCCTGTCCCTGGGCACCAGAGGGAAGAGGTTCCCACAGCCCCAGCCAGGGACCCACTCCCAAGGCTGCTGCCATGGCCACCAGGGCTGGCACCAGCTGGGATGCTCGGTTTCCACGGGCCGGGCTTCAGCAATGGGATTCCCCAATTTCCTGCTCCCGCTAAAACCGCGCTGCCCTCGCTGCCCTCCCGCCTCCCATGGAAAGCACAAAAGGCAAAGATCCCGGGCTGGGATAAGAACAATTTATTGGGAACAGCAACCAGATAAGGAACAAACCGGAATAAAAACAATATTGTCAACAGAAAGGATAAGTAAAACTATTTACAGGGAAAAATACAACATCAACAACAGTCTGCCTGGCCACGTATTTCCTCCTGTCTGGAAAGGACACCCTTCTCCTCAGGGGGAGAGAGTCCCTTTCCTGCCCCTGGCAATGAACTGAGGTAGGAGTGCATGTAATGACATGGCCATGGTCAGTCCCTCATGTTCTTCCATCCCACATCAGGTCATTGGCAGGGGCAGGAAAAGGGACAGGTGTCTTCCCAGCATGGATCACGGGGAACATGGATCACCAGGGCTCTTCCCAATGTGTATTCTCCCATGGGGGATGAAGCTGGAGTGGTGCATGAAGCTGCTCCTGCAATCGAGGCATTTGCAGGCCTTCCCTTACTGGTGGCTCCGTTGGTGTTTTGTCAAATGAGAGCTGCTGGTGAAGCTCTTCCCACACTGGGGACACTCGTAGGGCCTCTCCCCAGTGTGGATGCGTTGGTGGATGAAGAGGTCAGAGCGGCAGCTGGAGCCCTTCCCACACTCCCCACACTCATAGGGCCATT
This sequence comes from Agelaius phoeniceus, assembly GCF_051311805.1. Classification (NCBI taxonomy): domain Eukaryota; kingdom Metazoa; phylum Chordata; class Aves; order Passeriformes; family Icteridae; genus Agelaius; species Agelaius phoeniceus. Next base: position 1,967,564 of record NW_027509866.1, read on the forward strand.
CCGCAGTGTGGATCATCTGGTGGCTGATCAGGGTGCTGCTCTGCCTGAAGCTCTTCCCACACTCCAAGCACTTGTGGGGCTTCTCCCCATTGTGAAGCTGCTCATGGACCACCAGCTCTGAGCTCTTGCTGAAGCTCTGTCCACCTTCCTGGCACAAGGTGGGTCTTTCCTCCTCAGAGCACCCTGGGCTTGGTTTGGAGCCCCTCCTCCTGTGGGATCTCTGGGGATTTTCCTCTATGTCAGAATTCTGCACCATGGAGCCACTCAAAATGGCCTCTTCCACATGGTTCTGTTTTGGGGATTTGTCCTCCCTGGTCTCCATCCTCAGCTTCTTCCCTGGGGGAGGAAGGACAAGGAGAGGATGGGATTTGCCTCCATGCCAGAGGGAAGGGGAAGGAGATCCCCCCAGTGCATCCCCAGCAGGACAGGGTTGGCAGCAGGGTTGTCCTGCAGCCGGGGGCTGTGCTGGGCTGGGAGATGGAGCAGGAGAGAGGGGGAAAGGGGCATTGACTTCCTCCTCACCTGCCTGGTTATCCCAGGGCTCCTTCCTCTTCCTCGCAGCATCCTCCTCCATCCAGTCAAGGTTTGGGAATGGGAAATCCTGTTCTGGGAACCAAACAAAGGGTGCACACATCGTCTTTTTACAGGATTTAAGGCAAACCTGGGGGAGAGTTTAAACCAGAATTACAATTTAATAAGAAAATGAAGATCAAGGCAATGATGCAGAAACACTGCCCTAAACTGACAGAGTCAGGATATAACCTGACACCCTGCTGGTCAGGGTGGTGGCAGCAGTCCCATTAAATGGTGGCTGCAGTCCTGTTGGAGAGATGAACGTGATTCTGTCGAGGCAGTGATCCTGTAGAAGGGTCTGGTCTTCCTCTGAAGGTCCAGGGGTGGTTCTGGAGCTCTCGTCCTCTGGGAATCCAGTAGGCAAGCTGCTCCTGGTGTTGCAAGGCTCACCTTATATGCAGGTAGGAATGCTTGGATCCTCCCCCTGGGCGGAGCATCCCACAATGGGATGATGGAATTTTATCAGCCCTGCAGTGACACTCAATGGCCCATTCCCAGAAGATCTCTCCCCTGGAGGGCATTATCAGGGCTGAGTCATGGAAGAGATCAAGAACACTGCCCCACCTGTTGATAGCAGTTGATGAAGATGGGCATTGAAAACATGCATTTGGTTCCATCTTACACTGCAGCCTGGAACAGTGGGGGAATCCCTGCTCAGGGGGTGAACAACACCCCCCTTACCCAAACTGGCTCAGGTGTGAAACCCCCACCCTGGGAAGGCCACACACACAGGGGACAATGTCACACTTGCCCTGCCCCAGGGGAGGTCTCTGTCCCTGTCACTGCCTTGCTGTCCCTCCCCTTTTTTCTTTCTTTCCAACTCTCTCTCTACCTCCCATTTACTGTTTAATAAAATCCACCTTGGATTTGGTCTTGTTAGCACCTTAATTGAGGTGGAGGCGTCTCTCCGTAAATTTTCTTATCCAGATTGTGAGATTATTTTGGCACAGTGAGTTTAGGGCACTGTTCTCTGACCCCAGGTGCCTTTGACAACAGCATGGTTCCCTTCACTGAGGAGGTTGTGGCTCTTTCTGGAAGAACTCTCAGAAACTTGTACACAGTCCCTCCTTCCTCTTGGGGAACTTATGGAAGAACTGATGAGGAAAATGGCTGTTGTGGGTGGCCAGTGAAAAAGAAAATATTTTGTTGTCCTTCCTTGAAAAGTTTGTTAAAATCACTTTTTTGTGGAGGAAAGGGAGCAAATGATACCAGCGAGACTGACAGGGTTCATCCACCCCATGGTGAGGAAGACAAGGCTGCTAAAAGTCCCAGAGGAAGCCCAGCTCAAGTAGTTAAATTCCCAAATAACTCCAACCAGGGGTCTCCGGGAGGATTTTTTTGGAGAGTGTTTGGAGCGAGCAAAGGGGAGGAAGAAGAAGCCGCAGTTTGTTTTCATACACTGCACTCACTCCTCCACATTCCGGCTCCTGGATGGACAGAGAGCGGGACAGAGCTCTCCTTTGCTTTTAGTTAGTTTTTAGCTCTCTGAGGCAGAGAAGTTCCTCCAAATGTGTTTTTTCTTTTTCTTTGGAGCTGTTTAAACCTGCTCTGGACTGAACACCCAGAACACCACCGGCAGCTCCCACCTGTGACCCACCGGGCTGAGCCTGGGCCGGGGCCTTTCCAGTGCTGGAGGGACTGATAAGAGACTGATAAGAGACTAAGTGAGCCGAGCTAAAGCCCAAGGAGAGACTTGCAGAGTTTGTCATCTCTTTTGGAGCAGCAGGAGGTTTTATTGCTTAATATTGTTCAATTTTTGTGCTGGTGAATGCTTTGCCTGTTAAATAAAAAGTTTATTTCCACTTTTCTCCAAGGAAATATTTTCCCAAACTGACCGTGGGAGGGGCTGCTGAATCTGCATTCTTGAGGAAACTCCTTTTGGAGGTTTTCAACCAAATTTGCCCTAAACCAGGACAGGGTGGTGGAAAGAAGGGGGAAGCCCAAGTGGCTGGATTGAAAGGAGGCTGGAGAGGGGGACCCTGGGACTCCAGAATCCCTAAGCAGGATCCTGGAGAGGGGGGATCCCCAGGACCCATGGCATCCCTAGTCCTGAGATGGGGGACCACCAGAACCCCAGAGGGATGAGACTGGAAATGGGAAACTCCTGGTGGCTTTTTTTTTTATTCACTCTTGATTTTTGAAGGTTTTTATGGACATCAGGTGACTTCTAGAGATGGACTTGGGCAAGAGGAATCCCCAACCCAAGGCATTCACACCTTGTTTCTCCCCAAATCAGTATTTTCCCCAAACCTTCCCACACTGACATCCCCTCCTCTCCTTCTCTGGGTGAGCTCAGTCCCAAACCTGACCCTGATCCTGGTCTCAATCTCACTCCATGTTCAGACACACTCACTGTTCTGTATTAAATCCCATCCTAGTCCCAGACTCATCTAGCCCCAGACCCAATCCCAACCCCAGCCCTAAAGCCAATCCCATGTCTAGACTTAACCCCAATCCCAGCTCTAATCCAAATCTCAGCCCCAACTCTAAGCCCAGCCCCAATTCCAGCCCCTTCCTAAATCCTCAGCCCCAAACCAAATCCCAGGTTCAGCCCTTCTGGGGCTTTGGGGGTGTCTCTGTCCCTGTGAGCCCGGTGATGTTTGGGTGGGGTCCCAGCAGGGCTGAGAGGGACAGAGACCCCCCCAGGCTCCCCAGGGGTGAGAAGGTGGCAGAGCCCCCCCAGCCCCGAGCAGCCTCAGCGGTGAGAGGGACACAGAGCCCCTGGTGCCCAGCCCTGCACAGGCATTGCCTGAGGCCAGAGGGATGGAGACCCCCCCGAGCATCCCCCAGGGCCAGGGGACAGAGAGCCCCGAGCATCCCCTGGGCTGAGAGGGACAGAGACTGCCCCGAGCACCCCCTGGCACAGGGGAGAGAGGGAGGGAGACCCCCCCAGGCATTCCCTGGGGTGAGAATGATGGAGACCCCTGGGGAATGGCCTGGGATGACAGGGACACCCCTGGGGAATGGCCTGGGGTGAGAGGGACAGGGACAACCCTGGGGAATGGCCTGGGGTGACAGGGACAGGGACACCCCCTGGGGAATGGCCTCGGGTGACAGGGACAGGGACAAACCCCCCAAGCCCCTCCCCAGCATTCCCCAGGTCAAGAGGCACAGAGATCCCTTGAGCGTTCCCTGGGCACTGGACAAAGTAAAATTGTTTCTCGTCAGAAATCAAACTTAACCCTACAGAAAATGCCTTGAAGTTGCTCTTCCCCAAGGACAATTGTGATGGAAATGCAAACAAATCCCAAACATTAATAAACTGACAGTACAAGCAATTTTGTGGCAATTGCAAGTTTCATTGGTTCCTGCACAGCTCCAGCTCAGCTGCTGGCACATTCTGATAAAAAAAAAGTAGAAATTCAGCCCAATATAGATTATGAAAAGGAAGGGAAAGCTCTGTGTAGCTGTCACAAAGGGGACAGGGACAATGAGAAAAATGATTCTCACATTTGGCAAAGAACCCAAGCCTGGGAATTCAGGAGTTATTTGGGAATTTAGCAACTTGAGCTGGGCTTCTTGTGAGACTTTTAGCAGCCTTGTGTTCCTCACCATGGGGTGAATGAACCTTGACAGTCTCCATGGTATCTTTTGCTCCCTTTCCTCCAGTGATTTTAACAAACTCCTCAAGGAAGGACATAAAAATATTTTCTTTACACCGGCCACCCACAACAGCCATTTTCCTCATCAGTTCTCCCATAAGTCGTTCAGACGAAGCTGCGTCCAAGTTTCCAAGAGTTCCTCCAGAGAGAACCACAACCTCCTCAGAGAAGGGAACCATGCTGTTGTCAAAGGCACTTGGGGACAGAGAACAGTGCCCTGAACTCATTGTGCCAAAATAATCTTGCAATCCGGTTAAGAAAATCATAACAGAGATGCCTCTGCCCCAATTAATGTGCAAATGAGACCAAATCCAAGGTGGATTTTATTGAACAGTAAATGTGAGGTAGAGAGAGAGATGGAAAGAAAGAGAAAAGGGGGGGACAGCAAGGGAGTGACAGGGACAGAGACCTCCCCTGGGGCAGGGCAAGTGTGACATTGTCCCCTGTGTGTGTGGCCTTCCCGGGGTGGGGGTTTCACACCTGAGCCAGTTTGGGTAAGGTGGGTGGTGTTCACCCCCTGAGCAGGGATTCCCCCACTGTTTCAGGCTGCAGTGTAAGATGGAACCAAATACATGTTTGCAATCCCCATCTTCATCAACTGCTATAAACAGGTGGGGCAGTGTTCTTGATCTCTTCCATGACTCAGCCCTGATAACGCCCTCCAGGGGAGAGATCTTCTGGGAATGGGCCATTGAGTGTCACTGCAGGGCTGATAAAATTCCATCATCCCATTGTGGGATGCTCCGCCCAGGGGAGGGTCCAAGCATTCCTACCTGGACATAAGCTGAGGCTTGCAGCACCAGGAGCAGCTTGCCTACTGGATTTCCAGAGGACAAGAGCTCCAGAACCACCACTGGACCTTCAGAGGAAGACCAGACCCTTCTACAGGATCACTGCTTGGACAGAATCACGTTCATCTCTCCAACAGGACTGCAGCCACCATTTAATGGGACTGCTGCCACCACCCTGACCAGCAACAGGGTGTCAGGTAATATCCCGACTCTGTCAGTTTAAGGCAATGTTTCTGTATCATTGCCTTGATCTTCATTTTCTTATAAAATTGTAATTCTGGTTTAGACTCTCCCCCAGGTTTTCCTTCAAACCAGAAAAAAAGACAAGGTGTGCACCCTTTGTTTGGTTCCCAGAACAGGATTTCCCATTCCCAAACCTTGACTCAATGGAGAAGGAGGCTGCGAGGAAGAGGAAGGAGCCCTGGGAGCCCCAGGCAGGTGAGGAGGAAGTCAGTGCCCCTTTCCCCCTCTCTCCTGCTCCATCTCCCAGCCCAGCACAGCCCCTGGCTGCAGGACAACCCTGCTGCCAACCCCGTCCTGCCGGGGATGCACTGGGGAGATCTCCTTCCCCTTCCCTCTGGCACGGAGGCAAATCCCATCCTCTCCTTGTCCTTCCTCCCCCAGGGAAGAAGCTGAGGATGGAGACCAGGGAGGGCAAATCCCTGTGGCAGTACCTCATGGAAGAGGCCATTTTGAGTGGCTCCACAGTGCAGAATTCCAACAGGGAGGACAAGTCCCAGAGATCCCACAGGAGAAGGGGCTCCAAACCAAGCCCAGGGTGCTCTGAGGAGGAAAGACCCAGCCTGAGGCAGGAGGGTGGACAGAGCTTCAGCCAGAGCTCAGAGCTGGTGGCCCATGAGCAGCTTCATGATGGGGAGAAGCCCCACAAGTGCTTGGAGTGTGGGAAGAGCTTCAGGCAGAGCAGCACCCTGATCAGCCACCAGATGATCCACACTGGGGAATGGCCCTACAAGTGTGGGGAGTGTGGGAAGGGCTTCAGCTGCAGCTCTGCCCTCATCATCCACCAACGCATCCACACTGGGGAGAGGCCCTACGAGTGTCCTGAGTGTCAGAAGAGGTTTCAGACCAGCTCCACTCACCTCTGCCACGAGCGAATTCACTCAGAGGCGAGGCCCTTCCGCTGCCCTGACTGTGGGAAGGGCTTCAAGCACAACTCCACCCTCATCACCCACCGGCGCATCCATGCTGGGGAGAGGCCCTACGAGTGTCCCCAGTGTGGGAAGAGCTTCACCAGCAGCTCTCATTTGACCAGACACCAACGGAGCCACCAGTAAGTAAAGCCCTGCAAATGCCTCGATTGCAGGAACAACTTCATGAACCAGCTTCATCCCCCATTAGAGGACCCACATTGGGCAGAGTCCTGGGGATCCATGTTCCCCACGATCCATGCTGGGAAGACACCTGTCCCTTTTCCTGCCCATGACATGATGTGGGATTGAAGAACATGAGGGTCTGGCCATGGCTATGATATTACATTCACTCCCACCTCAGGTCATTGCCAGGGGCAGGAAAGGGACTCTCTCTCTCTCTCCCTGAGGAGAAGGGTGTCCTTTCAGATAGGGGAAATTGTGGCTGGGAAGAGACAGTTAGTTGTGTTTAGTTTTCCCTGTCAAAGTTTAATTTATCCCTTCTGTTATCAATGCTGTTTCCGTTCCATTTTTTCCTTATCTCGTTGCTGTTCCCAATAAATTGTTCTTATCCCAGCCCAGGATCTTTGCCTTTTGTGCTTTCCATGGGAGGCGGGAGGGCAGCGAGGGCAGCGCGGTTTTAGCAGGAGCAGGAAATTGGGGAATCCCATTCCTGAAGCCTGGCCCATGGAAACCGAGCATCCCAGCTGGTGCCAGCCCTGGTGTTCATGGCAACCACCCCTGGCATGGGGTCTCCATGGAGCTGCCAAGGGACTGAGCATAGCAACAAGGGGCTGGTGATGGTGGCCATGGAAACTGACTACATCAACAGGGTCCTGGTCATGGTTGCCTGCTAAGGATCAGATTTGTCACAGGCCCTCAGAGGAGTTCCATGGGATCTTTCCAAGAGTCTCCAGGCTGTTCCAGAGCTGGAATGCCACATGCATGGACAGGGGCTCCATGGAGACCTCCCAGGGCTTTCTGGGGATGGTAAAGAGCCCTGTGGTCAGAGGCAGTCACAGCCATGCCATGCTGACATCCCAGGGCACCTTGGGCTGCAAAGGCACCCATCTGTCACAGGCACTCACAGGGGCTCCTCGGTGACATCCCAGGAGTCCCCAGGCTGCCAAAGAGCCGGGATTGCCCAGACACTCACAGGGGTTCCTGTCATGGGCACAGTGGAAGCTTCAGGCAGCTTTTATTAGAGAAGCTCCTCTTGGGTCACGAGGTGCAGAAACGAGCCCCAATAGCCCCCACAGATCCCCAAATGTCTCCATTGAGTCAGAGATGACACAGACTCAGATCAGAAGGCTAAGGGCTAAAAGCCACCCATTTATTCAATCCTCTTCCTTTTGACCTTGATTTTCTACTGGTGGATCTCTTTGGTCATTTAATCAACACATTTCACATGATTGGCTGATAAAGACAACCCCCTTCAGTAAACAACTTTATGGAAAAAACAACCTATTTCAGACACCACCTGTCGATAATTTACAATTCTTTCTCTCCAGCTTCCTAATGGTTCCCAATCTAATTAATGGGAAAACTCTCTTGCTTTCTGTGTCTCTGACCAGACTCTCATATTCACAGAAAAATACCCCCAAGGACCTCCAGGCTTTGTAATCTCCTTCTGTGAGAGGAGCCTTGGAGCAGCTGGCTCCAATCCCAGCCTCAGACTTTTACAGAGTTCATGGGTAAAGAATTATCAAGGTGAAATTTAACCTTTAGCATTTGTCCCACAGGATTAAGGATGACAAAGCATATAGATTTGTAAAAAATTTCTATTATCTATTATGGTAAAAATTAGACAGAATTATCTTAATCAGAAATATTTAGTCCAAGGAATAAGAGCTGTAACCTATTATATTATATTATGTTATATTATATTGTATTATATTATATTATATTAATTTATAGAAAGCACTCAGAAGGGATTTCAAAGCAATTTTATTAAAGAAAAAGAAGCTGTTTTTAAGGAGAGATTGATGTCACTCCCACAGACCAATGACCACGGGCAAATCCCTTTGGCTCAGCCTGAAGCAGTGACCTTGAAGGGTGTCCCGATGGGAGGAATCTCCACACCCCCCAGGAAGGGAAATATCAGGGGATGCTGCCATTAAAATTTGAGATGGGGCTTTTCTAGTCTGAGGTGCTGCCCTGTCAGTCAGGTGTGCCCAGGCTGGGCCAGCTCAGCAGCTCTGCAGAAGCTCTCAGTGGTGTCACTTGGTTGTTCCTTGCTCTGGGGATTTTCCAGCACTGTCACAGCTTCAGCTCCCTCTGAGGATGTTGAGCTTTGGGATGGAGGAGTCAGGCTGGTTTCTGCAATATTCACCCCAAAAGCAGCATGACCCCTCCCCTCCTTCATTTCCCACTGGGGGCTTTGCAAACAGGGCCTTGCTGGAGCTGTTGGAGGCCATTGCAGGCAGAGCCTCCTGCTCCAGCAGGAACTGCCTTTCCTGTGCCATCAGCAGGGCAGGTCCCGCTGCAGGAAAAGCCCCAGGCCAGCCCCAGCACAGCGAAGGCCTCGGGCACAAGGGCAGAGTGCCGTGCTGGGAGCTGTGCCAGGGAGAGCCTGAGGCACCAAAGGCACCTTGGCAGCAGCAGCTGCTTGCAGCCCATGGCCAGAAGCCTCCCTTTGGCAGCCCGGCCTGGTGGCCACCACTGCAGAGCTGCTGCCTCAGGGCTCATTCCTGGCTGGCCTCTGAAAAGCCACTGCTGCTCCAGGAGCCTGACTGGGAAGCCATTGGCCCAGCACCCTGGGGACAAGATATCAATGACAAAACTCTTCATGCCAGCAGAGCCAAGGCAGGGGCAGAGGAAAGGGCAGAGCCAGGCCCAGGGGACAGGGCTGCCATGGTGATGGCTGTGAGGGCACTGCCCCTGCAGCAGCCTGGCTGCCCTCAGCAGACATTCTGGCCAGAAGCGTTGTGAGGGCACCCAGCACATCAGAGAACCCACACTACAGGAATTCTGTCCTTGGGGAGGGCAGGGGGTTTCAGAAGAGCAGGTTGGACAAAGCTCATGCTCTTGGACCATTCCTGGGATGGGGCATCCACTTCTTTGGAATAACTGTTGCAGTTTTGTGCCGCTCTTATAATTCTAAAATTTTTCCTCTTTCTAACAAATGTAAATCTGCCCTAATTCAGTTTAGAGATATTGACCCTTCTTCCGCCACTGCAAGATTTGGGAGAAAATACCTTTGACCACAATTTTTCCATTTTCACAGACCTTATTTTTTTTCCAAAAATCTCCCACAATGGGGTTTGGAGGCCTCATCACAAAACCAGCAGGGAGAGGCTGAGGGCTCTGTGCTCAGTGGGGTGGAGACTGAGGACAGAACAGGAATAGCCTGGGCAGGATTGGAGGGTGGTTTGAGAGGGGCTGGAGCTTTTCTTCCTAGTGGGAATGAGCCTGAAGAAGACATAATAGCACCAAAGGCAGCTGGGGAGGCGCAGAGTGGACACCAGGAGAAAGGAATTTCCTTGCCAGGGCAGGGCTGTGGTGCAGCACGTCCCCCAGCAGGAGCCTGGAGCAGCCCAAGGCTTTGTGTGGGCAGGCAGAGGCAGGCAGGAGGCAGAGCTGTCAGCAAAGGAAGGGGCCAGCCAGGTGGGGCAGCTGGGGGATGCCCACAGCCTGCAGGGACAGAGGCGCAGGTTTGCTCAGCACCAGAGACACCTTTGCCTTGCTTGTCCCCACCTGTCATCACTGCCACCAGTGTTCTGCTCTACCTGGAACCTGGGGACATTTTCTCAGTTGTGTCCCTCAGAAGGATCTATTTAAAGTATGAGAAATTTCATTGTTTCAGCCTCTTTTTGAGTCCCTGAGAAGTTCTTTGAGCCCACTCTGAGGGACTGAGTCTGATGCAAAGAGCACCAAAGCCCCAGAGGGTCATTACAGTCCTTGTGCTGTGTCTGTGCTGCTGAGCTGGGCCAGGCTCCTGGCCCAGAGGCAGCTCCTGGCAAGGGCAGCAGAGCTGCAGAGAGACAGCTCTGGCCAGGAGCAGCTCCTGTGCACAGTCCAGCAGGGCTGGGGCACTGCCAGGGCCGCTCAGGGACACCAGCAGGGCACAGACAGAGCTCCCAGGGGCTCAGCACTGGCAGGGGCTGTGGCATGTCCCAGAGGGGGCTGTGTCACAGCAGCTCCTCTGTGGCTGTGTCATGGAGGCACAGAGCAGCTGTGATGTCAGCAAGGGGCTGTGTGACAGCACAGAGTGGGCTGTGTGAGGTCACAGATTGGGCTATGACATCACAGAGCTTGTTTCGTGAGGTCATCGAGCACCTACAGCATCATAGAGGGGAATATGTGACACCACAGAGCAGGCTGTATGATATCATGAAGCAGGTTGTGAGGTCAAAGTGTGGGCTGCGACATTACAGAGTAGCAGTACGACATCACAGAGAGGGCTTTGTGGCATCAATTAGGGGGTTGTGACATCACACAGCTGTCTGTGACATCACAGTGTGAGGCCATAGAGCAGACTCTGCCATCATAGAGTGTGGATCAGTGACATCAGAAAGTGGGTTGTGACATCACTGGGTGGGTGTGTAATATCATAGAGCAGGCTGTGACATCACAGAGACTTCTGTGACATCACAGAGCAGTTGTATCACATCATAGGGTGACATCTCATAGTTGACTGTGTGACACCACAGGGCAGCTCTGTGACATCACAGTTGGCTGTGTGACATCACAGTGGCAGTGTGAGGTCACTGGGGAGGTCACTCTGCCCCGTCCCCCCTCACAGTTCCCCCCAGAGCAGTCCAACCCTGCTCGTGCACAGCGGGGTCCCCTGTCCCCCTGGGTCCCCCCGCCCCCGGCGCCGCAGCCTCCCCCAGAGGATGTTCCACGAGATCGACCCCAGAGCCTGACACGAGGACGGGGGGCCGGGGCCCTGGGGGTGGCACAGGGGGACAGGGACCCCCCCCGGCAGCGTCCCCATGTCCCCCAGGGCCAGAGCCTGGGCCAGGGCTCCTTCACCCTGGTACCAACGAGGCCTTGAGAGCGCTGAAAAAATCCCCAGCAAGGGAACAGCAAAAACCAGATTGAATATTAAGCAACAGCAGCACAAAGTTCCTTGGCAAGAGTCACTCTGCTCCTGACTGGACACTTCAGGCACACCAAGGAAACAAAGCAACAACAAAACCAATCAAAATCCAGGCAATCAAACCAGAAATGAGCCAAGAACTGTCCCTGTGTGTGTGTGACACATGGACAGTGAGGGCAAGGATAAAAGGAATACAGGCCACAAGCTTAACAGAGCTCAAATTTAACAGGACTTAACTTATACATTGACCTAGTCTGATACCTTCAACTTCACAATTTAGCAAATGAACAGCACATAAGAGTACTTAACCTAACTCACAACCTATGACTTAATGATTTAATGGTGGAATAAAAATGAAACAATATTCAACTTAGATTATAACATATTAAACTTTACTTTGGAAAAAAAAGGTCTTAACAGCATTTAACTTATTCCTCATGATGTAACCTCACTTACAGGACTGACTGACTCAGCTATCCAAGGCACTCTAGCCCCACAGAGAGCAGCATTTCTGCCACATTTCCCCAGCACAGGCACTCCTGTGTGCACACAGACACAAAGACTCAGTGCAAGGCACCTGGGAGAAATTCCCCTCAGGGCAGGAAATGCTCCCTGTGGATCCTTTGGCATCTCCCCAGTGGGTGAAGGGTTGAGCCTGGAGGAGTGGGGGGATCGGCCCAGGCTCCGTCGTTGTTGGGGATCCCCGAGTGCAGCAAACGGGAGAGTTCCCGGCTGGGAGAGGCCCCACTCAGAGGGAGTCGCTGGCTCAGGAGAGCTCCAAGGGCTCCTTTTGGAGCGCTGTTTGCAGGGCCCCAAGAGAGGGGCTTCAGTCCCAGCAATGGTTCATCCTGGCCACACTTGGCACCAACAGCTTTCTTTGGCAGGGTGAGAACAGGGATGTTGTGCCACTGAGGGAACAAAACCAGTTCCCAGGGCTGCTCCTCCAGAAAGCAGGAGCTGGTTGGGCAGCAGCAGTGCCTGGAGCAGACAGTGTTTGTGATGAGCTGCAGAGGAGCTGAGCCCAGGGGCTGTTGGCCAAGGCCGAGCCCCAAGGAGCATTTCTCAGCTGGCAGGGCGGGCTGAGAAGGGGAGGGGGGAATGCAGCAGCACAGGGCCCATGGAACCAAGGGAGCATTGTGACACTGTGGGGCCCTGTGAGACCAAGGGACCATTGTGACACTGTGGGGCCTCATGGAACTGTGGAGACCATTGTGACACTTTGGGGTATCATGGAACCAAGGGGCCATTGTGACACTGTGAGACCCCCATGGAGTGTAGGGATCATTGTGACACTGGGGAGCCCCATCAAACCAAGGGTCCATTGTGACACCACGGGGCCTCATTGAACTGTGGAAACCATTGTGCACTTTGGGGTGTCATGGAACAAAGGGGTCATTGTGACACTGCGAGACCCCATGGAGCCAAAGGTTCATTGTGACATTGCAGGGCCTCATGGAACAATGGAGACACTGTTAAGACACTTGACAGCCTCATGGAACCAAGCGGCCATTGTGACACTGAGGGGACTCATGAGATCATGGAGACCAATGTGACACTATGAGGCCCCTGGAATAAGCAAAGCATTGTGACACTGTGAGGTCTCATGGAACCAGTGAGACCATTGTGACCCTGGGGGGTCCCCACACAACCAAGAGGACCATTGTGATACTGCAGGGCCTCATGAAACCAAGAGGCCTTTGTGACACTGCAGGGCTGCATGGAACCAAAGGTCCAGGGTGACATTGCAGGGCCTGATGTCATCAGTGGTCCATTGTGACCTTGTGGAGACAAAGGAGACCATTGTGACACCGTAGGGCTTCATGGAACCAAGAGGACCATGTTAACATTCTGGAACCCCATTGAACCAAGGGTTCATCGTGACACTGCAGGGCTGCATGGAACCAAAGGGTGACACAGAGGGGCCTCCTGTCATCAATGGTCCATTGTGACTCTGTGGAGCCAAAGGAGACCATTGTGACACTGCAAAACCCCAGGGTCCAAAGGTCCATTGTGACATAGCAGGGCTCCTGGAAGAGAGGAGTCCCGTGACATTGTGGGGGGCTGGGGAACCACGGAGGCCATTGTGATACTTGGTGGCCTTCTGGAACCTAGGAGGAATTGTGACACTCTGGGACCCCATTGAACCAAGGGTCCATTGTGACACTGCGGGACCCCATGGAACCAAGGGGACCACAGTGATAATGCAGGGCGTCATAAAACCAACAGAATATGGAACAGGTCTGGCTTGTTTGGCCTCCCATGGACTGCCTGACTGGTCCAACTGACCTTGGCATGTTGGGCGTCTCTTCTTATCAGCTGCTGAAACACAGGGGCTCTGTGCTTTCATTCCCAATGGAAAAAAACTGTCCTTCTCCTCCAGGCACCCATGGCCAGAATTGGGATATCACCTCCAAATTTCCCTATATCCCGGGATTGTTCCCATTGGAATATTGCCAGAACAAGTCTGGCTGTTAATGGTTTCACAAGGGTCACTTCACATCTGTCCCCAAAACTCTGGGGAAGGCTCTGTACATTCCTTCCTATAGAAAAGAACTGTCCTGCTTCTCCAGGCATTCATGGCCGAGACTGGGCTTCCACCTCCAAAATTCCCTAAATCCAAAGATAGGTCCCAGACAAAATATGTCATTTCTGACAAGTCTGGATGGCCTTGCCCTAGTGAGGCTCTCACCTGCCTTCCAAACACTGGGGCTCCATGGTTTACTTCCTGTGGAAACAAACTGTCCTTCTCAGCCAGATGCCCATGGCCAGAAATGGGATTTCACCTCCAACATTCCCTGTTCTGACAGACTGAAGGAGATTGTTGGCTCAAAACATTTCAAGTGTGGGGGATGAAGGGTCAGGTCCAGCCTTGCCCTGCCCTGGAACCCCAGCCCTGCCCTGGAATCCCAATCCCCCCAGAGCCTCTATCCCAGCCCAGCAGTGGCTGCCAGTCCCTGGCCCAGCACAGGCAATGCTCCACAGCCACCTCTGCAGCCCCAGCCCAGCTCCTGAGGGACCAAATGAGCCCAAGCCCCACCTGGGGGAAGGGCCCAGGAAGACCAAGGGGTATTGAAGGCTGACCACAAGGCAAGCACACATCTTGACCCTGCATCATCTTGGACCTTCCATCTGAACAGTGCTGGAATCCAGGGCTTTGTAGCTGTGTGTTTGCTTCTTAGTATCTTTTTTGTCTTTCTCTCTTTCTGTGTATTCTTCTTCTGTTTCTGTGCTCCTGCAAATTTTGATTAACATAAATTGAACAGGCTTAGAGTTTGTGAAGTTCAATGGGCTAAGTCAATGCTTTGAGAAGTGTTTTTGGTTGCTTGAATGTTTGCTGTAGTTTGGCATGAGAAGAATTTTAAAAAGTAATACAAAACTTTTTGTATCACTGACAATCTGTTAAACCACTGAGATTCTGAACACGCCTCTGTGAAACACAAATGTTAAAGATGAAAAAACCCAGGAACCTCCTCTTTCTTTCCCAGTCAACAAAGAAGCAGCGGGCCCTGACCCCGGCCCCCATCTCAACCAAACCAAACCAAACCAAACCAAACCAAACCAAACCAAACCAAACCAAACCAAGCAACCCTGCCGTGGGCTGATTTTCCCCCCTCCCCAGGCCACCCCCCACCCCCATCGGCCCCATTCTGACCAAACCAAACCCCAACAACTCCCAAACAGGAAAACAAAAGAGGCTACAAAACCCCAACCAGAACAAAGCCAGCCACAGCTATTAAAATATTACCAAGTCCCCTCCCCGCAACACAACTAAAACCAAAAACTCCTACAACCTACAACCATGCAAAATAACCCAACAACTAAAACACAAAAAACCCTGAAACCAACCATAAAACCAATCCTAAAACAACCCAACCGCAACTTCCACCACACATTGCCAGTAGGTCAGGTGTTAACTCTTTCAATACTTCAATCCTCCCATGAGTAAAAGAAAAAAAACAAAATGCAAGCCTATCAAAAAACCAATATAAAACCATCAAAGTAAGTAAAGAAGAAATTAAATCCTAAATAAAAAAGAATAAGAAATATGTTACTCTTAAAACTAAAATCCTCTTATAAACTATAAAGAAAAAACTCTTTTTCATTATAACACAAAAAAATATTTAAAAAAATTTAAATTATTATCAAAAAAACCCATCCATACTAAAATAAGCAAATGTTAAAATAACTTTAATTTCATAAAATGCTTAAACATGGGAAAAAAAAAGTAATCCAGTATCTCCAAGAGAAGATCTCTATTCCCGGAGTAAAAATATTTTTTAAAGTAAATAATAAAAACTTATACCTTTAAATAACTCATCTTTAAAACAATACCCCATAAGTCAACATGGCCCATCAACAAGCTGTGAAAAAGCTTGTAGCAATAAAAACAACTTCACAAGAACAAAGTTCCCCAGACAGGTGTTATCCATGAAAAAATTAGGAGCCAGAAAAAAAATATTTTTTCCTCTTGTAAAAAAATCTCCACAACCTTAAGAAGAAAAACTTCTCTCCCTAAGTAAACTAAATAAAGACAATTCTATAAATAGTAAACTAACTAGAAATTTTAAGTTTACTTTCTTTACATTGTCAGTAAAAAACGTTGTAAAGAAAAAACAGGGTTCTAAATAATTTATTATTTATTTTAATTCTTACTACCTTTTCTCTTTATAAATTTATTTTAAATAAAATTTTCTATATAGCCTTTTAAAATTTTAGGCCTACTTTACTATTCTCATAATACAATCTCACAATAAAATAAATAGATAAATAATTAACTGACACTAAACCCCCCCATACTCATCAATCCATTAAATAAGAACTCTCAAGAATAGAAAAATCTTAAATTAACAAACCAAAACCACTACAATGTCATAATAAACCTTTTGCCAAAGTTTCTCTGATTTTCTGAACTTCCCAGGGAAGGCTGTTTGGTTGTTTTGAGCTCCTAGAATCTCTTGTACTGGTATTTCTCCAGTGCACCTAACTCAGAGGGCACAAACAATTGTAATTCCTTTTAAATGTCTCCTTGAGAGAGTTGTTTGGGGGATGGGAGTCAGGGCTTGTGTGTCCTCCTTGGCCCAGCCCAGGCAGGGCTTTCCCAGCCACATTCCACACTCCATTGCCCAGCTGGAGCCGCTGGTGCCTCTGAGTTGTGCTGCCCCAGCCCCAGGGACGCTCTCCTTGTCTGCCCATTCCCCCACGGTCTCTGGGCAGGGATGGCCTCACTGGGGGCTGCTGACATCCTCAGCAACTTGGAGGCTGCTGCTGAATTTCACTGCTCCAGAGGCTTGTTCAGCCTTCAGCTCTTCAGTGCAGGAATTCAGTGTCCCAGGGCTCATGAACATTCAGAACACCTTAACAGGCCAAGCTTCTGGGAATAATTCCATTTAATTCTCCAAATCACTTGTTCAGACTTCAGATCTTCAGTGCAGGAATTCAGTGTCCCATGGCTCATTAACATTCAGAACACCTTAACATGCCAAGCCTCTGGGAATAATTTGATTTCAGTTTTCAAATCATCAGTGGTTAATTACACAGATCTCAGGAGTGTGTTCAAACAGGATATATTCTATTTACAAAGACAGTGAGAAAACATTTTGTAGGTCCTATTTAGGTTTTTTCCTAATCATAATTCAATATGTGTAGTCTCCAACTGACACTGAATCCAAGTACATCCTCATGCAGTGTGAATACATACGAAAATCAAGACCCTTCCTGGCTGACAATCAATCAGACTCTGTCCCTACCCCCACCCCACCATTTCCCCCATCCAAGCCCTGGCACTCAGAGCAGCCTTGTGCAAATCTGAGCTCCCTCCAGCCCAGGCTGCACCTGCAGCTTTCAGCTCCTTGGCTCCAACTCCCACCTGCTTTCCTTGGAGAAGGAGCTGCCCGAGACACAGAGGGATGTTCATTTCTTGTCATCCAAGAAAGCCAAGGGGAGGCACAGCTCCATCAAATGCAAAAGTCATTCCTCTGCTGGATATTAAATCCACTTTGCACAGCAGACAGTCTCAGAGCAATGGAAAACACCTTCTGTGCCCAGCACAGATCCCAAGGTCCCCCCAAACCCTCCCTGCCCCGATTCTGCCCAGATTTGCTCTTTGCACACATGAGTCACAGGCTGAAGTCAGGAGCTCCCTCCATGCCCAGAGGGAGCAAAAGAGAGAAAGGGGATGAAGAGCTCTCCTGTGCAGAGCCAAGGTCCAAGTGCAGCCCCTGCAGTGGGAACCACAACTCATCAGGTTTGTGTCCTTTGGGCTCAGGGCCTGGTGACACTCAGAGGCACAGAAAGGTTTCTTCCCAAAAACCCAAAAAGAACATTTGAACAGTTTAATAACCATCACAGCTCTTGCCTCAGCTCTCTGAGATGTCCCAGCAGCATCTGACATGTCTCCCATCCCCAAGGGATGGAGCTGGGCCACAGCCAAACTCAGCCCAGGCCAAAGCTGGGCTCAGCAGCCAGGGCTGCCAAGGCATGGGCACAGAGGCTGGTGCTGACAAATGTCCTGGGCCCCCTCCCTGCTCTGTCCATGCCACCCAGGGCACAGAGCAGCCTCCTCTCTGGGCCACTTGCCTGTTTGCAATGCCTTGCACAGGCGCTGGCCCTGCCCCACAAGGCCTGGCCTGAGTCCTGCCCCTGCACGCTCAGCCAGGCTGAGATGGACACTGATGGTTTCTGGGCCAGGCTCTCGGAGCCCAGCCCAGCTCCCTGCAAGCTCTGCCAGCTGCCCTGAGCTCTGGGCAGCACCAAGGGCCTCTCTGAGCCCAGCCCAGCCCAGCCGGCTCTGGCCCCACAGCTCTGCTCAGGCCAGGCTGCTCTGGCCACTGGCCCCACGGCCTCAGCCCCTGCCAAGGCCACAGCAGCAGCTGCAGCTGCCACAGGACTCAGCCCCAGCCATGGGGGAAGGTGCTTGGCCAAGGCCAAAGGAGGCTCCCTGGCTGCCCTGCTCCCCTCGGCCTGAGGTGCTGAGAGCTCTGCAGCCCCTGCTGCCATCCCATCTGCCCAGGGCAGTGCAAGAGCCCCGGCCTTGGGGCCCTCAAGAGCTGCTCCTGCTCCAGGCCCAGGGCCCATGCCAAAGCTGGGGCAGCCACAAAGCTGTGCCCATTTCTGTTCATTGCTGCTCTGATGGGGATGGATCCTCAGCCACTTCGAGGTTGCTGATGAATTTTATTACTCCAGAGGCCACTTTATCCTTGAGCTCTTCAGTTGAGGAATTCAGTCACAAACGATCAAAAACATTTGTTCGAAACCCCCAAACAAGAAAAGCCCATGGGAATAATTGAAGTTTTCAATTCTTCTCTAGTTACAAAGACATATTTCAGAATTGTATTCAAAGTGAATATACTATATTGAAAACAATGCAGAGAGAATTGTTTTCCCCGTTTAAGTTTTCTTTTCCTGTTTATTGATAGATATCAGCAATGTCCACTTGATAGTGACCGCCAGCACCTCCTAATGCAGTTTCAACTGATTTGAAAATCAAGACCCTTCATGGCAGACAATCACACTTTGTCCCTACCCACACCCCACCACTTCCCTCATCCAACCCCTGGCACTCAGAGCAGCTGAGGAATGGAGTCACATCCAGGGGTGTCCCCAGGGCTCAGGATTGGGGACAGATCAGTTCAATCTCTTTATTGCTGATCTGGACGAGGCCATCGAGGGCACCCTCAGTCAGTTCCCAGGTTCCCCAAGCTGGGTGGGAGTGTGGCTGTGCTGGAGGGCAGGAAGCTCTGCAGAGGGATCTGGACAGGCTGGAGCCATGGGCCCAGGACAATTGGATGAGGTTCACCAAGGCCAGGGGCCAGACCATGGCCTGGGCTCACAACCACCCCAAATCCCTGGCCATGCCCTGCCCCTGATCCCCACAGCCTGTCCTGTTTCCTTCATCCCTGCATTGCCAGGGACTTTCTGGTACAAGGGAGCTCTGCTCTGGCTATGGAGGGACGTCCAAGTGCCACCACTGGAGTGGGAACCACAACTCATCAGGTTTGTGTCCTTTGGGGGTCAGGAACTGGTGAGACTCAGAGGCACAGAGAGCTTCTCCTCATGGCCAACACACCATGGTTGAACAGGACACAATTTAATAACAATCTCACTCTTCCCTGAGGTATGTGCAAAGTCCCAGCAGTGTCTGATGTGTCCTCCATCCACATTTCCATTCAAACATTAATTTCACACAAATGTGGTTCTGTGACAGATAAAAACACAATTAAGTTCTTGTATCAGGATGCTCATCCTGTAATGGGGGCAAAACAGCTCCAACAATTCCTGATTTGCAAAGCTGTCAGTGGTGGATGGAGAAGGGAGGTCAGGCTGCTTTAGTGCTGAGGAAATGCTGAAACCAGCCTGAGTCATTTCATCTCCTCCTGTCCTGGCTGATCTCCCCTCTTTCCCCTTCCACCCATTGGCTTTTGTCTCCCACCAGGCCCCCGGTGAAGAGCCTGGCTCTGTGTTCTCCATCCCCTCCTCGCTGGCACTGCCAGGCTGGGATGAGGAGCCCCTCAGCCTTCCCTGCTCTGGGCTGGACAAGCCCAGCTCCCTCAGCCTCTGCTCACAGCCCAAGGGCTCCAGCCCCACCTTGGAGGCCCTTCCCAGACCCTGCTCCAGCTGCCAGACATCTTTCCTGCCCTGGGCAACCCAACCCAGGCCACAGTGACCTGGATAATCCCCATCCTTGATGTCCTGGTCACACAGCCCTGGCCCCTTGTCCCCATGTCAGGCTCTGGGGTGGATCCTGTGGAACATCCTTTGGTGGAGGCTGTGGCTCCAGGTGGGCCGGGGGGATCCCGGGGGACAGGGACCCCGCTGGGCATGGACAGCATTGGACTTGTTGGGAGAAACTGTGAGGGGGAGCTGGGGCCGAGTGACCAACCCAGTGACCTGACACAGCCCTGCTGGGATGTCACACAGCCCCTCTGGGATGTCACAGCCTGCTCTGTGAGCTCACAGCCCCTTCTCTAATGTCACACAGCTGGTCTCTGATGTCACAGCCAATTCTGTGATGTCATAGTCTGCTCTGTGATGCCATCGCTAATCAATGATCTCACATTACCCACTTTGTGATGTCATAGCCCACTCTGTCCCCTCATGTTACCAGATGATCAATTGCCTACACCAGGTGAGCTGACACCTGGAGCTTGTTCTCCATATCCCCAGTCCTATGGAAACCACACAAGGCCCATTGTGTGAGAAGGGGAACTGGAAGTTCAGCAGCCTCAGGGTCCTGCCAGCTCAGCCAGGCCCACTGGAACATTGGGGTCCACGACCACCAGGGACCACCAGAGAGACCCCCAGGACAGAAGAACACATGGGTAAAGGGGAGGGGGGAATATGTTAATGATTTTGGGGAAATGATTATCATATGCATGTTAAGTCCAGGACAATCAATGAATATGTGTGCAAAATGCAGAATATAAACAGAAACTTTCCTGTACTCAGCATGCACAGCTTTGGGAGGAGCTCTCCCCTGTGCATCCAGCTGAATAAAGAATGCTGCTTCTTAATGCTACACTGGGGTTAAAAAGATTTTTCTGTTTCACTGAATTTTTGGTGACACTCCCACTGCCATGGAAAGCTCTGTCTGCTGCTGTTCACAAACAGAGAAGGGCTGGGGGCAGATGTGGGGCTCAGAGGCTGCCTGGGGCAGAGTGACCATGAAATAATCAAGTTTTCAATGTTCTGTGAAAGAAAGAGGGGCAGCAACAAAACTTCTACATTGCAATTAGGAAGGGCAGACTTTGGCCATTTTAGGATGCAGACTTGGGGAGTAGCAAATCAGGTACTGATTTTTTGAAGGGAAACAGCCCTTAGGAAAAAAGGGGTCCAGGAAGAATGAACACACTTAAAGATAGTAATCTTAAGGAGGAAGGAGCAGCCTGTCCCAGGATGGCAAAAGATGAGCTAGAGAGGAAAATGACTGTCCTGGCTCCACATGGAGATTTTGTGAGAACTTGGAGGGAAAAAGGACCAGGAACTCAGGAAGTGTTTAAGGACATCCTTAGGTTATACAGAAGGAAAATTATAGAAGTCAAAGCTCAATTAGAACTTAATCTGGTGGTTCCTGTAAGGAAAAAAAAAAGAGTTTTTATAAAAATTCATAGCAAAAGTTAGGAGAAGAACATCTACTCGTTGTTGGATGCAGTGGAGAATATAGTAAGAAAAGAAAAAGAAAAGTCTGAGCTACTTAACACCTTGTTTGTCTCAATTTTCAGTATTAGGGCAGGTTGTCCTCAGGACAAGTGTTCTCCTGAGCTGGTAGATGGGCACAGGGGGCAGAACAGCCCCCTGGAATCCAGGAGGAAGCAGCTGCTGACCTGCTGAGCCACTCAGATGCTCACAGGTGTATGGGATCAGATGGGATCCATCCCAGGGGGATGAGGGAGCTGGTGGATGAGCTCCCCAAGCTGCTCTCCATCATTTACCATCAGTCCTGGCTCAGCAGGGAGGTCCCAGAGCACTGGAGGTGCCAGTGTGAGCCCATCCCCAGGAAGGGCTGGAAGGAGGAGCTGGGGAACTCCAGGCCTGTCAGCCTGACCTGGGTGCCCAGCAAGGTTATGGAACAGATCACCTTGAGTGCCATCCCAGGGCACCCACAGGATGGCCCAGGGATAAGAGCCAGCCCGCATGGATTTCAATATCTGCATTGATGATCTGGATGAGGGGATTGAGTCCATCATCAGCAAATTTGCAGATGACACCAAGATGGGTGTGAGTGTGGATCTGCTAGAGGGTAGGAGGGCTCTGGACAGGGCCCTGGACAGGCTGGATCCAGGGCCCAAATCCAACAAGGTGAGGTTTAACAAGTCCCAGTGCCGGGTCCTGCACTTTGGCCACAACAACCCCTGCAGCACTACAGGCTGGGGACAGAGGGGCTGGAGAGCAGCCAGGCAGAAAGGGACCTGCAGGGCCTGATGGACAGCAGGCTGGACATGAGGCAGCAGTGTGCCCAGGTGGCCAACAAGGCCAATGGCTCCTGGCCTGGATCAGAAACGGTGTAGCCAGCAGGAGCAGGGCAGGGATTCTTGCCCTGTGCTGGGCACTGGTTGGGCAGCACCTCAAGTGCTGCGTCCAGATCTGGGCCCCCTGGGGTGGGCAAGAGGAAGAAATTTGTGCAAGGAAAGAGTAAAGAAAGCAAAGGAGCAAAGGTTCATCCAAGGAAATGCTGAGGGCAGTTTGGGGGTGGCTGCCAGGCAGCCCTGGCTCTGAGCAACAGCGTCTGCAGTGGCACAGGAAACTCCCAGCTGATGGGAACAAACTTTCTGGCTGAGTGCAGAGGCCAGGACAAAGCTGAGTGGTTTCCCTGGTGTCCCGCAGGCCTTGCTGGCCCCAGGGGCTGATGGCATTTGTGCTCCCTCAGGTTCATGTCCCCACAGCAACAGCATGGGGGTGCTGGCCCTGCTGTGTGCAATGCAAACAGGGGCTGCTGAGGCAGTGCTGCCGTGTCTGTGCCTGCAAGGATGGGGCACCTGTGTGAGCTGGGGCAGAGGCCAGGGCTGCAGAGGGGGGATGTTGTTGGCAGCTGCATGAGGACGCTCTGGGACGCTGCCCTGGGCTGTGCAGCGCACTGGGCATGGATCAGCCCCTGCTCTGCTGCTCCTTCCCGTCTGGCCCAGGGCCCTTGCAGAGCCCCAGCCATGCTGTTTGCCCCCAGCCTGCCCACGGCCAGCCTGGGGCTGCTGACGGGGGTTTCTGTGCTGAGCATTGGCCTGGCCATGTTCTTGAGAGAGCCTGGGCAAGGAGCCTGGAGCCCCCAGGGCCTGGCCTGAGGCGTCAGCGCTGCCCCAGCAGTGCCCATGGCCTGTCCCTGCTGCAGCCCCGGCACTGCCACCCCCAGGGCTGTGCCCGGCCCCGAGAGCACTCAGGCCCTGCAGCAACACCAGGGCCACCAGGGCAGCGGGGCAGGGCCACGGCAGCAGCACTGGCAACACCAAGTGCTGCTGCTGCTGCTGCTGGGCACAGCTGCTGGGCCAGCACTGATCTGCCCCAGCTCTGCACACAGACATTGCTGCTGCAGCTCCAGAGAAGGCAACACAAGGGCATCTCTGCAGAAAACTCTGCTGGGACATCCTTTAGTTCCTTTAAACCCATCAAGAGCGCAGCCCCTCATTGACATGGTCTGTGGCAACAGGGAAGGTGGGGAGAAACACAGTGAGAATCAGTACAAACAGTGACAATCTTTTGGACAATATTAAAACATAAAACAGAGGAAAAACTACCACCACAACCAAACCAACAAGAAGTATTAAGATGGTATTTATTTCAATGATTTGCAGAAATTGGCCAGTAGTTTAATATTTCTGAAACCATCCAGTCATCAGTCTCCCCACTGCAGCCTTGAGCTCCTGGTTCCTCAGGCTGTAGATGAGGGGGTTCAGGGCTGGAGGCACCACCGAGTACAGAACTGACAGGGCCAGATCCAGGGATAGGGAGGACATGGAGGGGGGCTTCAGGTAGGAAAACATTGCAGTGCTGAGGAACAGAGAGACCACAGCCAGGTGAGGGAGGCAGGTGGAAAAGGCTTTGTGCCGTCCCTGCTCAGAGGGGATCCTCAGCACAGCCCTGAAGATCTGCATATAGGAGAAAACAATGAACACAAAACAGCCAAAAAATAAACAGGAACCTACAGTAAGAAGTCCCAGTTCCCTGAGGTGGGATTTGGAGCAGGAGAGCTTGAGGATCTGTGGGATTTCACAGAAGAACTGGCCCAGGGCATTGCCATGGCACAGGGGCAGGGAAAATGTATTGGTCGTGTGAATCAATGAAAAGACAAAGGCACTGGCCCAGGCAGCTGCTGCCATGTGGGCACAAGCTCTGCTGCCCAGGAGGGTCCCGTAGTGCAGGGGTTTGCAGATGGACACGTAGCGGTCGTAGCACATGATGGTCAGGAGGAAAAACTCTGCTGAGATGAAAAACACAAAGAAAAAGAGCTGAGCAGCACATCCAGTGTAGGAGATGTTGCTGGTGTCCCAGAGGGAATTGTGCATGGCTTTGGGGACAGTGGTGCAGATGGAGCCCAGGTCGCTGAGGGCCAGGTTGAGCAGGAAGAAGAACATGGGCGTGTGCAGGTGGTGGCCGCAGGCTACGGCGCTGATGATGAGGCCGTTGCCCAGGAGGGCAGCCAGGGAGATGCCCAGCAAGAGGCAGAAGTGCAGGAGCTGCAGCTGCCGCGTGTCTGCCAATGCCAGCAGCAGGAAGTGCCTGATGGAGCTGCTGTTGGACATTTGCTGGGGCTGCACATGGGCACCTGTTCATGGAGAAAAGGACAGTGAAGAGTTAGAGGAGATTCCTGTAACCAAAATCAAAGCCTTTTCCCATACACCTACCCTGGAGCGCACACAGATACACTTCTGTTTTTAAGAATTCTGGTGTTTTCTTTAAAGCTTCCCCATACCTCTGCTGGTGTACTTGAATATCAGAAACCCTCAGCATTTCTGCTGTCCTTAGGGAATAGAGAGCATGTTCTGAGAGGCAAAGTGATAAGTGGAGAGCTAGTGGACATTGTCTGTCATTCTGACCTGTTCAGAATTTTGCTGGGCTTTAACCTTTGCCAGTTGGAGGGTGATCACCTCCCCATGTTTCCCTTTAAAATTCCCCAGGTACAGCTTAGAGGAGATGTTTCTACCACAGCCCAGCTCCACATTTGTAGCCAAGGACTCACGTTGCTCATGTCACCAACCCAGCAGCATTTTCAGTGTCACAACACCTCTGCCTCTCCCCATCAATCTCATAACCCAGAGCTGCTCTAGGACAAGTTTGCACCCTGCATTGAAGCTCCCAGCTTGGACTGAAATCTCAGGGAGACTTCCAAGTGTCCTTCTGATGGCATTGGATTGAGGGAGATGCAGCTCCTTCCCTGGCTGCACTGACAGCATTGCCCAGAGCCGGGCCCTGGGGACAGCGTCACCCTGAGCCAGCTGTGCCCCCTGCCAGAGCCCCCAGGGCCGGGCAGCTGCTCCCAGCCCTGTGCTCTGCAGAGGGAACTGGGCCCGGGGCTGCAGAGCTGCCCCACGGCTCTGCTGCAGCTCTGCCTGCACAGGAGGGGCTGCACGCCTTGGAGCCCCGGCCCTGAGGGCAGAGGCTTGGCTGGGGCACAGGAGGGAGGGGGCTTGTTCAGAGGGAGGGGCTGCACTGTAGGGGCTCCTGTGGGCATCTCTAAACTCTCCCTGCCGCAGCATTGCTGGGCTTTGTTTTCTCTCATTGCCTGATCTTCTCTCTGCTTTCTGCAGATTTCCCTCCTGCAGGTGTTTCCCTGTGCCTCATCTCTCCCTGCCAGCACTCACAGCCCCCAAATCTCTGTGCACTCTCCTTGGCCCTACAGAACCCTGCCTGTTTGCAGGGCACTGGCGGGGGGCAGGTTCTGTTTGCAGCTTGGAGAAAGGACAGCTCAGACTGAGCCTGATGGCTCCAGCAAAGGTGATGCTGCTGCTGTCCATGGGCAGAGTGGCTGAGAGCACATTAGGGATCTCCTGTGAACCTATTGGTCACTAAAAGCAACAGTTCAGATGTCTTGGGAACTTTCAAAATTTCATAAATAATAATTCATAAGCAAAATTTACCAGGTCAGATATTACAGGCAACTGTCAAAATTTATAATCATCCTTTAATATTTATCACCACCTCCCTACCATTCTTCAATAGTAGGAAACTGAATACAAAGTCTTAAGAAATTTCTTATATTTTATCAAAATCCTAGACTTGGAAATATTCTATGACTGACCAGAACCCTTGAGCATGTCAGAGCATCATGAACCTTTCACCTCCCCTGCCCCGGAAATACTCAGTTGTACTCACAGGCTCTGCAGGCATTGGCATGTTCCAGCTTGAGGAGATGGCTCCAGGAGCTGCAGCTGCATTGTCCTGCAGCCAGAGGTTCCTGTGCCAAGGGCTGGCAGTGATTGTGCCCCAGGCACTTCTCAGCCCCTTCCCAGCCCTGACTGATTGAAGCTCTCTGTGCCTCTGGGCTGTGCCCGCGCTGGCTGCAGGCAGTGCCCCAGCCCTGCTGGGCTGGCACAAGAGCTGCTCATCCAGAGAAATGTGCTTTTGAAGCTCTTCTTGGTGACCAGGAGCTGCCTCTGTGCCAGGAGCCCAGCCCAGCTCAGCAGCACAGACACAGCACAAGGACTTTAATCAGCCTCTGGGGCTTGGTGCTCAGGCCCTGAACATCAGTCCCTGAGAGGCAGCTGAAGAAACCTCTGCAGAACTCCAAGGCAGAATCCAACTCCAAACTTTCTTGGACTTTTAATGGGTCCCAGAGAGGGACACGACTGAGCAAGTGTCCCCAGGCCCCAGGCAGAGCAGAGAACTGCAGGCAGTGATGACAGGTGGGGACAAAGAGAAGCCAAGTCTTGGTGCCCTGGGGCACAGCAGGGTCTGTGCCAGCAAGGGCTGGGAGGAGACACCTTGTCCTGAGGCCCTGGGGCCTCCTGGCACAGCCCCAGCCAGGCTGGGCACTGTCAGCCCCTTGTGCTGCCCTCAGCATCCCCCCCTAGCCCACATCCCAGTGGCCTCAAGGATCTGCTGCAAGGAGTCCCTGGGGAGCCTTGCTCAGCAATGGCCCTGGGGGCTCCTTCATGCTCCCTGCAGGGACTGCAGGTTTTTCAAAGGACTTTGGCTTTGGCTTTTGCCTTGGAGTCTGAGAGCTTTGTGCAATCATGGCCTCCAATTATCTGCTGTAATTAGTCCCTGGAGAGGCTTTGTCAGGAACAACACTCAGTGGGGCTCATTAATGCTTCAGGGTACTTCAGTTATTTTAAGGTACTTGGTGTTTCCCTTTTGATACAGACTCTGTGAGAAGGATTGTGCAGTTGCAGCCCCCAATTATCTGCTGTAATTAGTCTCTTGAGAGCCTTTATCAGTAATGACACTCATGGGCTCATTAATGCTTCAAGGTACTTCAGTTATTTGAAGGTATTTGGTGTTGCCCTTTTGATACAGACTGTGAGAGGTTTGTGCAATCATGGTCTCAATTATCTGCTTTAATGAGTCCCTTGAGGGCTTTGTACTGACACTCAGTGGGGCTCATTAATACTTTCAGATACTCAAGGTTTTTAAGGTACTTTGGATGTTCCTTTCCACTCTGAATCTCTGAGAGGTGTTTTTTCCAATTCTGGCCTCCAGTTCTCCCCTCCCAGGAGTCCAGGAGGAGCTTGTATTGGGGATGGACCTCAGAGGGACCCATTCATGCTTTGAGATACTCTGAGTTTTTCCTCTGACTTTGACTGCTGGAAAAGTTTCTGCAATCTCAGGCCCAGAGGTTCCAGGGCTCAGCTCCAAATGCACCACGGGGCTCATTAGGGTCAAGCAAGTCCTGACACACCATGGCTCTGCCTTGATTTCCCTCGCCTCTGGAGCGTTTATTAGGCAGATTTCCTTTTACAGTTGTGAAGAAATATTTCAATGACCTTCTAAGAAATAAGTAATCCTATTTTCAAGAGTGTATTTTATTACTGTTCTCTTCAGAGAAGAGCTGATTGCAGCTTTCTGTGATTTATATTGATGTAGGGCTGCTCCTAAGGAGGGCTCACCAGGTCAGAGAAGTTGTACCTTGAGAGTTGACCCAGTGTAGACAACCTTGCCCCACATTCCCCAACCTCATGTGAGAAACCATTTTCACTTTCAAAAATTTAAAATATTAAGATCTTATCAAAATACAACAGAAGACTGAATAAAGAAAATAACACAGTGAGAGAAGCAAAGGATTCAGTCAGGATGTGCTCATCTACAAAATGGATGTTCTGTCTTTTATACCTCTGGCCCCTCCCAAAGTCTTGTCAATCAACTCCCTCTTCACTGTCCAGTGGTGGAGATCACTGTCTCACACCTTGATTGGAGGTCAGGTATCGCAGACATCTTTTCATGAAAAATCCTTTCTTTAGGCTGTTTCCTCCTGAGAAGCTGAGAGGCCTCAGGAACAAAATGTAAACAATGGTTATCTGCTGCTGTGGAACGCAACAGGTGGATCTGTGATTGGTCTCATAGAGTTGTTTCTAATTAATGGCCAATCATGGTCAGCTGGCTTGGACTCTCTGTTTGAGACAGATGCTTTTGTTATCATTCCATTCTATTCTTAGCTTAGCTAGCCTTCTGATGAAACCTTTTCTTCTATTCTTTTAGCATAGTTTTAATGTAATATATATCATAAAATAATAAATAAACCTTCTGAAACATGGAGTCAACATTCTCATCTCTTCCCTCATCCAAGAACCCTTGTGAACATCACCACAGTCAGGTGCTGCCATAGGAACAAGCCAACCCTCCCAAATGCCCCAAATACTGAGGCCATCCTGTGATAGCAATGCAAGGGGGAGGGGAAGGATAACCATACAGCTACAAAACTTCTCCTAACATGTATTTAATATCCAGCCCTTAATTGTGAGAGTCAACCATAGGATTACGCATCTATAACAAGCCCCCTTTTTCTTTTTCTAGAAGTCATTTTGCTCAAACAGTTAAGTAAAAAATTTTCTTTTTCTCTTGAATGAGTCATACCACCATCTGTGGATGTGGGCAAGGACAGTGGGAACAGGAGAAAAAAATCTCAGGTTTTCCTTAGACACACTTATTTGGAATGGACAAAAGGGCATCCCAGAGGTCCAGTATGGCTTTGACTCCCATCTACCGTGCCTGTGTGGCTGCTACCCATAGTTGGTGCATCTTAGGGGTGAGCACAGAGGCCAACTCAGTCCTGTCCTCCAGTCCCTGTTGAATTAAAAGACAACTGAGGAATTACAGAGGTCCGGTCTGGCCTTTTGTCCCTACCTTACCATGCCTATGAGGTTGCTACCCACAGCAGGGCTATGGAGCCTTCTTGGTAGCAAACAAAGGGGCCAACCCGGTCTTGCCTTCCTTCCTTTGTCTTATTTTCTTAAAGAAGCTGTCCCATTACCTTTTACAGTCCCTTGTGTGTTTCCCCTCAACAGATGCTGGTAATTCTCTCCCATGAAAACAGGAAGACAGTTCTCGAGCTGGTTGTTGGATGCTTGACTCTACATTTTGGGTGTCTCTGTGTTTTCCTCGTTGTCTTTCAGTCTCTGCTTGAGAGTCAATCTCTTTTTCCCCGGCCTGGATATTATAGTCCACTCTTTGGGTTCTTCTCCTGGGCCTTCGACTCTGTTGCCATGAGTCCATCCCCGCTCTGCAGCTCGCACGGCCGATTCGGTGCTGAGCAGTACCTGAAAGGGACCTTCCCACTGAGGAGTTAGAGGCTGATCTCTCCATGACTTAATCATCACTCAATCCCCGGGATTAATATTATGGATTCTGAAATCCAGGGTGGTAGTTTGAGGAACTGCCCCTTTATGTCTTAGCCCTTCTAAGGTTTGTGCTATAGACATCACTTATTTCTCGGCATTGGCTTCCCCTTCCTCATAGGTGGCAGCCTTCTGGGGTGAGGTCAGGAAGGGAAACCCAAACATCATTTCATAGGGTGACACCCCCAGATCTGACCAGGGTTTGGTTCTAATTCTTAATAAATCCAAAAGGGAGACATTTTATCCATGACATTTGGGTTTCAATCATTACCTTCACTAGAGCTCTTCACAGTGGGTACCCCCTCTACCCAATGAGTCAAGTTGTGGAGGGATAGAATGTAAAAAAATAAAGATAGTGCAGAAGGTTATCTCACCCCTGAGGAGTTGCAGCTGTACTAATTACCAGAGATTAGGAACAGGCCTGCCCTTAACAGGCCACAGCTGGGTCCAATGAGGATGAAAGCTGTAAAAGAGGGGGTTAGCTGCTTGAGGGAAGTGGTGGAGTTTGTTTGCTGTGCTGTGGAGGGGGTTTGTTGGCTGTACTGTGGAGAGGGATGGAGTTTTTTTGTCTGTACTGAGAAGAAGGAGTCAGTGCTGCAAGGAGATGCCCATGAGAAATCACTGAGAAGGTATGGAACTTTTGCAATTCGATGATATCAATTGGTGATCCCGACATGATTCTGATGTCATTTTGTGGTGGTTTGGGAAAAAGGACTTAAATATTAAACTGATGTGATCCTGTGGAGATTTGGGCAGAGAACTGGTGAGAGAGCAGTAAGGAGGTGATCCTGTGGTGGTTTGGGAAAAAGGGCTTAAATATTAAGCAATGAGATCCCAAGGTGATTCAGGGAGATGACTGCATAAGAGAAATAAGATGGTGGAGTCAGGCAGGCCAAGAGCCTGAGAGCCTAAAAATCCAGATGAGCTATAACCAGGCAGACCTGGGAGCCTAGAAGTCTGGACAATGCATGAGACAGCACCCCAAGAAGAAGAGTGTTGGACATGAGGAGCAGATGCTACATGCTTTGCTTACTTGGTGCATTGGAGCAAGCCCCATGCCCCTGCCAAGGTATGGCCACAGTCCAGAGGGGGCCCAGGACGGTGCCGGGTGCCCCCTGAATGGCAGCGTGTGCTGCAGGACACAGGAGCGGCGTGATAGAAGTGGCAAATGGCATGGCCACAGCAGCAGCCAGTGCCTCAGCAATAGCATGGCCCCTGAGGAGTACAGGGGCAAGTTTGCTACACGAGCACTGGAACAAAAGCAACATGGAGCTCTAAGAGGCAGAGTCAGAGCTGCACAGACAACATGTAAGAGAAGCTCTCTAAAACTGTATAGTGGCTATCTCTACAGGAACCCAATGTGATTTGGGATTGGGCTGTAGATGGAGGTGCAGCTGGAGATGGAGCCCAGCATAGCCTTGAGAGCAGCAGGGGAGGCTGCCTGCTCTGGACCTGATAGAATTTGACACCTGGAGCACAAGTGAGCCACTCGGGACACATTGAAAAATGACTCATCAAGTGAAGAGATTGTTTTGTCTGCATGGAAAACAGAGTAGAGCAAGAGAGGCTTGCAGTGGCCGACTAATACAACAAAGAACTGTAAAAGGAAGAAGTGAATTATTTAAACAGCAGCTGGGAGCTGGGGACAGAGTATCTCTATCATTCAGTATAGTGTATTTGTTTGCTGATGAAACATGTGCATTTTGTTTGTGAATTGCAGCTATTAATCTTTGATTAGGCATAAGTGTAAAAGTTTATATTCCATAAGCACAAGTACACTCGACAAATACTGGATCAATGTTGTTCAAGTTGTAGAGCAATTGATAAAATTATGTAACTGTTGAATTGTTAATATCCTAATGTTGAACCTTTAAATTGTTCTTGTGAATTGCCTTATCAAGCTATTGATATTGTCAATATTCTAGAAGTTAGTATAAGAGTTTCTGATAATATGTAATCTAAGTTTGAGTAATGAATCAAGGTCAGTGCACCGACACATTGCAGAGTTAAATGGAAATTATACAAAAGATGATTGTACTAAGTTTACTATCTTTTGCAAAGGGCCCTGCAGATGATAGTGAACACGACATTACTTTATGACAAGCCTTAGGTTGATGTTCTAGACTGTGAAAAGCAAAACTAAATCAGAACTTAGAAACAGATGTTCCTACTGTGATGCGCTGCCTGAACATTTGTGTACAGTTAGTCCTAAGTGAGATATGTGAATATGTTATAATATCAATTTACTCAAACAAATCTTTCCAGAGATGTTGCAACTTTGTAATTAAAAGAAAAGGAGGAATTGTGAAGGGATAGAACATAAAAAAATAGTGCAGAAGGTAGTCTCACACCTGAGGAGTTGCAGCTGTACTAATCGCCAAAGATTAGGAACAGGCCTGCCCTTAGTAGGCCACAGCTGTGTCCACTAAGAAGATGAGTGCTACAACAGAGTGGGTTAGCTGGTTGAAGAGAGAGTTGGAGTTTGTTGGCTGTGTTGTGAAGAAGACAAAGTAAGTGCTGTGAGGAGGTGCCCATGAGAAATCACCAAGAGGGTATGGAACTTTTGCAATAAGCTGTCAACATAATGTGACTCCTCTGTTCCATGAGGCCTGCAATGTCACAATGGACCTTTGGACCCTGGGGGTTTGTAGTGTCACAATGGTCTCCTTTGGCTCCACCATGTCACAATGAACCATTGATGACAGGAGGCCCCTCTGTGTCACCCTGGAGCTTTGGTTCCATGCAGCCCTGCAGTGTCACAAAGGCCTCTTGGTTTCACCAGGCCCCAGAGTATCACAATGGTCCTCTTGGTTCTGTGGGGACCCCCAGGGTCACAATGGTCTCACTGGTTCCATGAGGCCTGACAGCGTCACAATGGTCTCCTTGGTTCTATGAGGCTGTGAAATGTCCTAATGGTGTCTCCATGATTCCATGAGACCCGCAAATTGTAATATCACAATGAAACTTTGGCTCTGTGGGGT
Organism: Agelaius phoeniceus; assembly: GCF_051311805.1. Classification (NCBI taxonomy): domain Eukaryota; kingdom Metazoa; phylum Chordata; class Aves; order Passeriformes; family Icteridae; genus Agelaius; species Agelaius phoeniceus. The sequence continues at coordinate 1,999,957 of NW_027509866.1, forward strand.
CTCACAGTGTTACAATGGCCCCTTGGTTCCATGACAACCCAAAGTGTCACAATGGCCTCCACAGTTCCATGAGGCACCATCGTGTCATGAATGGATCCTTGGTTTGATGGTGTCACTCAGTGACACAATGATCCCTACCTTTCATGGAGTCACACAGCATCTGTACAGTCCCCTTGATTCCATGAGGCTCAGCAATGTCACAGTGGTCACTATAATTCCATGAGGCGCCACAGTGTCACAATGCTCCCTTGGTCTCACAGGGCCCCACAGTGTCACAATGGCCCCTTGGTTCCATGGGCCCTGTGCTGCTCCATTCCCCCCTCCCCTTCTCAGCCCGCCCTGCCAGATGAGAAATGCTCCTTGGGGCTTGGCCTTGGCCAACAGCCCCTGGGCTCAGCTCCTCTGCAGCTCATCACAAACACTGTCTGCTCCAGGCACTGCTGCTGCCCAACCAGCTCCTGCTTTCTGGAGGAGCAGCTCTGGGAACTGCTTTTGTTCCCTCAGTGGCACAACATCCCTGTTCTCACACTGCCAAAGAAAGCTGTTGGTGCCAAGTGTGGCCAGGATGAGCCATTGCTGGGACTGAAGCCCCTCTCTTGGGGCCCTGCAAACAGCGCTCCAAAAGGAGCCCTTGGAGCTCTCCTGGGCCAGCGACTCCCTCTGAGTGGGGCCTCTCCCAGCCGGGAACTCTCCCGTTTGCTGCACTCGGGGATCCCCAACAACGACGGAGCCTGGGCCGATCCCCCCACTCCTCCAGGCTCAACCCTTCACCCGCTGGGGAGATGCCAAAGGATGCACAGGGAGCATTTCCTGCCCTCAGGGGAATTTCTCCCAGGTGCCTTGCACTGACTCTTTGTGTCTTGAGTGCCCACAGGAGTGCCCGTGCTGGGGAAATGTGGCAGAAATGCTGCTCTCTGAGGGGCTTGAGTGCCTTGGATAGCTGAGCCAGTCAGGCCTGTACGAAATGTCCAGTCATGAGGTATGAGCTAAGTTAAATGCTCCTGAGAGTTTTTCTCTTGCGAAGTTGTTATTTTAATGTAAGTTATTAGGCTAAGTTAAATACTGTTAAGTGTTATTCCTCTGTTAAATTGCTAAGTCATAGGTTATAAGTTAGGTTAAATATTGTTAGCTGCTCTTTTTGCCTGAATTGTGACATTAAGCTATCAGGTATGGTTAAGTCCTGTTACGTTTGAGCTCTGATAATCCTTTGGGCCATAATCCTTTTATCCTTGCCCTCAATGTCCTTGTGTCTCATACACACACACAGGGACAGTTCTCGGCTCATTTCTGGTTTGATTGCCTGGATTTGGTTTGGTTTTGCTGTTGCTTTGTTTCCTTGGTGTGCCTGAAGTGTCCACTCAGGAGCAGAGTGACTCTTGCCAAGGAACTTTGTGCTGCTGTCCCTTAATATTAAATCTGATTTTTGCTGATCCCTTGCTGGGGATTTTTTCAGCGCTCTCAAGGCCTCGTTGGTACCAGGGTGAAGGAGTCCTGGCCCAGGCTCTGGCCCTGGGGGACACGGGGACGCTGCTGGGGGGTCCCTGTCCCCCTGTGCCACCCCCAGGGCCCAGGCCCCCCGTCCTCGTGTCAGGCTCTGGGGTCGATCTCGTGGAACATCCTCTGGGGGAGGCTGCGGCGCCGGGGGCGGGGGGACCCGGGGGGACAGGGGACCCCACTGTGCACGAGCAGGGTTGGACTGCTCTGGGGGGAGCTGTGAGGGGGCCAGGGCAGAGTGACCTCCCCAGGGACCTCACACAGCCACTGTGATGTCACACAGCCCCTGTGATGTCACACAACCCCTGTGATGTCACCCACCTCTTTTGCGATGTCACACAGCCCCTCTGGTGTCACAGAGCCATCTCTGTGATGTCACCCTGGAATGTAATGCAGCTGCAATGTGATGGCTCAGAAGTCTCTGTGATCTCAGAAAGTCACCCTGTGATGTCAGTCTGTTCTGTGATGTCACAGCCTGCTCCATGATGTTACACAGCCACCCAGTGTTGTCACAACACACTCTCTGATGTCACCGAGCCACTCTCTATGACGGCAGGATCTGCTCTATGGCCTCACTCCCTGCTCTATGATGTCACAGCCAGCTCTGTGATGTCACAACCCCCTCAGTGATGCCACAAAACCCTCTCCGTGATGTCATACTGCCGCTCTGTAATGTCACAGCACACACTTTGAGCTCTCAGCCCCCTCTATGATGTCACACAGCCATGCCATGGTGTCACAGCCTGCTCTGTGATGTTACACAGTTCCCTCTATGATGCTGTAGCTGCTCAATGACCTCACACAAGGAACTCTGTGATGTCAGAGCCCAATCTGTGACCTCACACAGCCCACTCTGTGCTGTCACACTGCCCCTTGATGACATCACAGCTGCTCTGTGCCTCCATGACACAGCCCCAGAGGAGCTGCTGTGACACAGCCCCCTCTGGGACATGCCACAGCCCCTGCCAGTGCTGAGCCCCTGGGAGCTCTGTCTGTGCCCTGCTGGTGTCCCTGGGGGCCCTGGCAGTGCCCCAGCCCTGCTGGGCTGTGCACAGGAGCTGCTCCTGGCCAGAGCTGTCTCTCTGCAGCTCTGCTGCCCTTGCCAGGAGCTGCCTCTGGGCCAGGAGCCCGGCCCAGCTCAGCAGCACAGACACAGCACAAGGACTTTAATGACCCTCTGGGGCTTTGGTGCTCTTTGTGTCTGCCATGGCCAAAGTGCTGCCCAAGTTGGCTCTGGCAGGGCTGTCTTGAAGCTGCTGCCCATCCCTGTACCCTGTGCAGCCCAGGCTGTCCTACGGTGTCCCTGCCCTGCGCCTCTGTCCCTGCAGGCTGTGGGCATCCCCCGGCTGCCCCACCTGGCTGGCCCCTTCCTTAGCTGACAGCTCTGCCTCCTGCCTGCCTCTGCCTGCCCACACAAAGCTTTGGGCTTAATACCAAAAGGGTTAATTCCATTTTTACTGTGCCTGTGAACTTTCAGCACAGGAACAAGGCATGCAGTGGCTGCTTTCCCAGCAAGGATGGCTGGAAGACAAGAAGACATCTGGCTCAAGAATGTAGTGGCAGAAAAAAGAAGGACTGAAGCCAAGTCCTTATGGAACCAAGGGTCCCTTGTTTAACTCTGTGGCCTCATGGAATCATGAGCCATTGTGACACAGCATGGCCACATGGAGCCAAGGGGCCACTGTGACACTGCAGATTCAAGGAGACCATTGTGACTGAGGAACCTCATGGAACCAAGAGTTCATTGTTACACTGTGGGGGCCTGGGGAACCAAGGGGAGCACAGTGACATTGCAGGGCCTCAATGGACACTATTCTGATACTTTGGGACCCACTGGAACCAAGGGGCCATAACAGCGTGGCAGGGCCTCATGGAACCAATGGGACTACAGTGAACCCTGGGGGTCTCCATGGGATGAAGGGTCCAAGGAAGCAAGGATACCATTGTGACACTCTGGGGCCTCATGGAACCAAAGGGCCATTGAGACACTTCAGAGCCTTGTGGAGCCAAGGGGACTACAATGACACAGTGGGGCTCAGTGAAACATATGGTCCGTTGTGACACCGCAAGGCCTTATGGAATCATGGAGACTATTGTGACACCAAAGGCTTCACTGAACCAAGGGGCCATTGTGACACTACAAGGCCTCATGGAAGCAAGGAATCATTGTGACACTATGGAGTCCTGGCAGGTCAAGGGGCAGTTGTCACACTGTGTGGCACCATTGAACCATGGAGACCATTATGACACTTCAGGACCCACTGGAACCTAGGGGCCATTGTGACACTGCAGGGCCTTGTATAACCAAGGCAACCACTGTGACACTGCAAGGTCTCATGGGAGCAAGGGGCCACTGTGACACTGTGGGTCCCCATGGAACCAATGGGCCATTGTGACCCTGAGGAACCCAATAGAACCAAGGGGCCATTTTGAGACACTGTGACCTCATGGAACCAAAGGACCATTGTGGCATTCTCAGTCCCATGGAAACAAGGAAACCATTTTGACACTGCAAGGCCTCATGGAAGCAAGGGGCCACTGTGCCACTGTGGACCCAAGGAGACCATTGTTATATCACTGGGCCTCATGGAAACAAAGATCTGTTGTGATCCTACAGAGCCTCATGGAACCAAGGGGCCATTGTGATGCTGCAGGGCCCCAAGGATCCAAGAACATGGAACAGGTCTGGCTGGCTGGGCCTCCTGGGGGCTGCCTGACTGGTCCAGATGACCTTGGCATCTTGAGAGTCACTTCTTATCAGCCCCTGAAACCCTGGAGTTGTGTGCTTTCCTTCCTGTGGGAACGAACTGTCCTTCTCCAGGGGTTCATGGCCGAAATTGGGATTCCTCCTCCAGATCTGATTATATCCAAAGACTATTCCTGTATGAAACCTGCCAGGACAGAAAACTCTAGCTGGCCTTGGCCTCACCTTCTTGGGGGCCAACTCTCATCTGCCTTCAAAACACCAGGGGACCTGTGCTTTTATTCCCATTAGAAAAAACATCTTTTATGTCCAGGCATCCATGGCCAAACCTGAGAATCTGCCTCCAAAATTCTTTATATCCAAGGATAGCTCCCAGACAAAAGCTGCCAGGACTGTCCAGATTCCCTTGGCTTCCTGAGGGCCAGCGTTCATCTGCCTTTGAAGAACTGGGGCTCTGTACTGTGATGGTGTTCACAGGGGTTTTCAGGTGAGGAAAGAGACGAGAATGTTGACTCCATGTTCAGAAGGCTTGATTTATTATTTTATGATATACATTACAATAAAACTATACTAAAAAGCATAGAAGGAAAGTTTCATCTCAGAAGGCTAGAACAAGAATAGAATAGAATTAATAATAATGGTTTGTCTCTCGGACAGAGAGTCCAAGCTAACCGGGCTGTGGTTGGCCATTAATTGTAAACACCCAAGATGGGCCAATCACAGATGCACCTGTTGCATTCCACAGCAGCAGATAACCATTGTTTACATTTTGTTGCTGAAGCCTCTCAGCTTCTCAGCAGGAAAAAATCCTAATTAAAGGATTTTCAGAAAACGATGTCTGCAACACTGTACTTCCCTTTCTTATGGAAAAGAACTGTCCTTCTCGTACAGATGCCCATAGACAAAAGTGGGGTTTGGCCTCCCAAATTCTGTCTATCCAAGTATTCTTCCCTGACAGCAGATCTGGCTGGCCTTGGCCTCCTTGGGGCCGCCTCTAATCAGCCTTTGAAACACTGGGGCTCCATCTTTTCCTTCGTATGGAGAACTGTCATTCCAGTCCAGGAACCCGTGGCTGAAATGGAATTCCACCCCCAAAACTCCCCATATATCCAAGGGTTGTTTTCAGACAAAAGTTGCAAGGACAGACAGGTCTGGCTGCCTTGGCCTCTGGTGACTGCTTCTCATCTGCCTTCAAACCCTGGGGTTCTTTTCCTTCTTATAGAAAAGAACTGTCCCTCTTGTCCAGGTGCTCTTGGCCTCAAGTGCTTGACCACTCTATAGGGACACAGGAACTCTGTGCTCAGTGGAGTGGAGACTGAGGACATCAGAGAGCCCTGGGAGGTATTGAAGGGTAGTTTCAGAGAGGGTGGATCCTTTTGACATAGTAGGGAACAGCGAGAGAAAGAAAGAATTAATGGAAAGGGCAGCTGGGGAAGGCCAGACTGGACATGACAAGAAAGGAATTTCCCTGCCAGGGCAGGGCTGTGGTGCAGCATGTCCCCCAGGAGGAGCCTGGAGCAGCCGAAGGCTTTGTGTGGGCAGGCAGAGGCAGGCAGGAGGCAGAGCTGTCAGCAAAGGAAGGGGCCAGCCAGGTGGGGCAGCCAGGGGATGCCGGCAGCCTGCAGGGACAGAGGCTCAGGTTTGCTCAGCACCAGAGACACCTTTGCCTTGTTTGTCCCCACCTGGCATCACTGCCACCAGTGTTCTGCTCTACCTGGAACCCGGGGATGCTTTCTCAGGTGTGTCCCTGACACGGATCTCTTCAAAGTACAAGAAACTTCAGTGTTTCAATGTAACTGAGTTCTTGAGGGTTCTGTGACATCACTGAGGGGATTGTGACATCACAGAGCAGGCTGTGACATCACAGAACAGACAGTGACATGACATAGTGACTTTTTGACATCTCAGCATCTTCTGTGACATCACAGAACAGCTGTATTACATCACAGGGTGACATCATAGAGTTGGCTCTGTGATGTCACAGGGAGCTGTGTGACATCGCAAAGGGACTGTGTGACATCACAGGGGCTGTGTGACATCACAGGGGCTGTGTGAGGTCACTGGGGAGGTCACTCTGCCCCGGCCCCCTCACAGCTCCCCCCAGAGCAGTCCAACCCTGCTCGTGCACAGTGGGGTCCCCTGTCCCCCCGGGTCCCCCCGCCCCCGGCGCCACAGCCTCCCCCAGAGGATGTTCCACGAGATCGACACCAGAGCCTGACACGGGGACGGGGGGCCGGGGCCCTGGGGGTGGCACAGGGGGACAGAGACCCCCCGGCAGCGTCCCCGTGTCCCCCAGGGCCAGAGCCTGGGCCAGGACTCCTTCACCTTGGTACCAACGAGGCCTTGAGAGAGCTGAAAAAATCCCCAGCAAGGGATCAACAAAAATCAGATTTAATATTAAGGGACAGCAGCACAAAGTTCCTTGGCAAGAGTCACTGTGCTCCTGAGTGGACACTTCAGGCACACCAAGGAAACAAAGCAACAGCAAAACCAAACCAAATCCAAGCAATCGAACCAGAAATGAGCCGAGAACTGTCCCTGTGTGTGTGTGTGTATGACACAAGGAGAGTGAGGGCAAGGATAAAAGGAATACAGGCCACAAGCTTAACAGATCTCAAACTTAACAGGACTTAACTTCTACCTTAACCTTGACTGATACCTTCAAATTCACAATTTAGCAAAAGAACAGCACTTAACTGTATTTAAGCGAACTTAAAACCTATGACTTTGCAATTTAACAGAGGAATAACATTTAACAGTAATCAACTCCGCTTATAACTTATATTAAACAACTTAGCAAAAGAACAACTCTTAACAGCATTTAACTTCACTTAGACCTTGTGATTTAACCTTACCTCAAGGCCTGACTGACTCAGCTATCCAGGGCACTCAAACCCCTCAGAGAGCAGCATTTCTGCCACATTTCCCCAGCACAGGCACTCCTGTGTGCACACAGACACAAAGAGTCAGTGCAAGGCACCTGGCAGAAATTCCCCTGAGGGCAGGAAATGCTCCCTGTGGATCCTTTGGTGTCTCCCCAGCAGGCAAAGGGTTGAGCCTGGAGGAGTGGGGGGATCGGCCCAGGCTCCGTCGTTGTTGGGGATCCCCGAGTGCAGCAAACGGGAGAGTTCCCGGCTGGGAGAGGCCCCACTCAGAGGGAGTCGCTGGCCCAGGAGAGCTCCAAGAGCTCCTTTTGGAGCGCTGTTTGCAGGGCCCCAAGAGAGGGGCTTCAGTCCCAGCAATGGTTCATCCTGGCCACACTTGGCATCAACAGCTTTCTTTGGCAGGGTGAGAACAGGGATGTTGTGCCACTGAGGGAACAAAACCAGTTCCCAGAGCTGCTCCTCCAGAAAGCAGGAGCTGGTTGGGCAGCAGCAGTGCCTGGAGCAGACAGTGTTTGTGATGAGCTGCAGAGGAGCTGAGCCCAGGGGCTGTTGGCCAAGGCCGAGCCCCAAGGAGCATTTCTCATCTGGCAGGGCGGGCTGAGAAGGGGAGGGGGGAATGCAGCAGCACAGGGCCCATGGAACCAAGGGACCATTGTGACACTGTGGGGCCCCTGTGACACCAAGGGACCATTGTGACACTGTGGGCCCTGTGAGACCAAGGAACCATTGTGACACTGTGGGGCCTCATGGAACCAAGGGACCATTGTGACCCTGGGGGACTCTGCAGAACCAAGACGACCATTGTGATACTGTGGGGCCTCCTCAAACCAAGAGGCCTTTGTGACACTGCAGGGCTGCATGGGACCAAAGGCCCATTGTGACATTGCAGGGCCTGATGTCATCAGTGGTCCATTGTGACACTGTGGAACCAAAGGAGACCATTGGGTCACCACAAACCCCCAGGGTTCAAAGGTCCATTGTGACATTGCAGGGCTCATGGAATAGAGGAGTCATGTGACACTGTGGGGCCTGGGGAACCACAGAGACCATTGTGACACTGCAAGGCCCCATGGAATCATTGGGACCATTGTGACACTGCAGGGCCTTCTGGAACCTTGGGGCCATTGTGACACTGTGGGACCCCATGGAACCAAGTCACCATTAGGGCACTGTGGGGCCTCATGGATCCAAGGCATCATTGTGACACTATGGGGTCCCACAAAACCAATGGAACACAGAACAGGTCTGGCTGGTTTGGCCCCCCAGAGGCCACCTGACTGGTCCAGCTGACCGTGGCACGTTGAGGGTCTCTTCTCATCTGCTGCTGAAACACTGGGGCTCTGTGCTTTCCTTCCTATGGAAAAGAACTGTCCTTCTTCTCCTGGCACCCATGGCCAGAATTGGGATTTCTCCTCCAAATTTCCATATATCCAGGGATTGTTCCAATAGGAATATTGCCAGAACAAGTCTGGCTGGCAATGGTTTCACAAGGGTCACCTCTCATGTGTCCCCAAAACACTGGGGAAGACTCCATGCTCCCCTTCCTATGGGAAAGAACTGTCCAGCTTCTCCACGAACCCATGGGTGAGATTGGGCTTCCAACTCCAAATTTCCATATATCCAAAGACTGCTCCCAGACAAAATCTGCTATTCCTGACAAGTCTGGATGGCCTTGCCCTAGTGAGGCTCTCACCTGCCTTCCAAACACTGGGGCTCTGTGCTTTCCTTCCTATGGAAAAGAACTGTCCTTCTCGGCCAGATGCCCTTGGCCAGAATTGGGGTTCCACCTCCAAAATTCCCTGTTGTGACAGCCCGGAGGAGATTGTTGGCTCGAAACATTTCATGTGTGGGGGAGGAAGGGGCAGGTCCAGCCCTGCCCTGCCCTGGAACCCCAGCCCTGCCCTGCCCTGGAACCCCAATCCCCCCAGAGCCTCTATCCCAGCCCAGCAGTGGCTGCCAGTCCCTGGCACAGCATAGGCAATGCTCCACAGCCACCTCTGCAGCCCCAGCCCAGCTCCTGAGGGACCAAATGAGCCCAAGCCCCACCTGGAGGAAGGGCCCAGGGAGACCAAGGGGGATTGAAGGCTGACCACAAGGCAAGCACACATCTTGACCCTACCTCCTCTTGGAATTTCCATCAGAACACTGCTGGAATCCAGGAGTTGGTAGCTGTGTGTATGTTGGGATCGTTAGCTTGTCAGAGTGACCCCGAGAAAAGTTTGAAAGTCTCTTTTCCCAGCCTGGCGCTTGAAGAAGAAGTCAGAGCTCTTCATTTCTTGGTCTCAAGGTTGTTTATTTTACCTTATCTATACAAAATTTTCTTCTGCCCTGCCGAGGTCAGATCAGCAGGACAGTCTGAGGCATTCTGCCTGCCCCCAGGGTGGTGTTATGTCTTTATACTAAAAACTACGTGTAGAATGTTTAGAATTACTTTCCAATACCTATCACCTATGTTAGACAGTGAGCTTCTACTCGAAACCAATCTCTAAGTGCCAACATCACAGCAGAAGATGGAGGCCAAGAAGAAGAAGGAGAAAATACCCAGTTCCAAGTTCCCTCCATGTTGCCTCCTGGGCCCCCATACCAAAACCCCTAAAATCTACTTTTCCACCCCATGATAACTTCACTAATATTCTACTTAAACTGTTGTGGATTGCTGATTTTCATACAAGGTTGGTCATTTGCTCCACGGGTCATAATCAAAACCACAGGTGTTTTGGGCTCTGTGCCACGGTCTCTGAGACCCCTGGCAGGGGTCTTGGCTGCTCAGGACGGCCAGAGGGATGTCCTGGGTCCTGACATGTGTGCACTTCTCTAAATTATATTTTCTCTCTTTCTGTGTCTACTTCTATATACGTCCTCTTGGACATTTTGTTTAACTTAAAATTGAACAGGCTTAGAGTTTGTGAAGTGGAATGGGCCAAGATAATGCTTTGATAAATGTTTTTTGTTGATTGAATGTCATATTAAAACTTTTGCCAAAGCTTCTCTGATTTTCTGAAGTTCCAAGTAAAGTTCCTGTTTTGTTGTTTTGAGCTCCTAAAAATCTCTTATTGATATTTCTTAGTGCATCTACCTTAGAGTACACAAACAACTTGAATTCCTTTTAAATGTCTCCTTGAGAGCATTTTTTAGTGGATGTGAGTCAGGGCTTGTGTGTCCTGCTTGGCCCAGCCCAGGCAGGGCTTTCCCAGCCACATTCCACACTCCATTGCCCAGCTGGAGCCACTGGTGCCTCTGAGTTGTGCTGCCCCAGCCCCAGGGATGCTCTCCTTGTCTGCCCATTCCCCCACGGTCTCTGGGCAGGGATGGCCTCACTGGGGGCTGCTGACATCCTCATCAACTTGGAGGCTGCTGCTGAATTTTCCTGCTCCAGAGGCTTGTTCAGCCTTCAGCTCTTCAGTGCAGGAATTCAGTGTCCCAGGGCTCATGAACATTCAGAACACCTTAACAAGCCAAGCCTCAGGGAATAATTTGATTTAATTTTCAAATCACTTGTTCAGCCTTCAGCTCTCCAGTGCAGGGATTCAGTGTCCCATGCCTCATTAACATTCTTTCATGGTTTGACACTGGCACAATGCCAGTGCCCCCATGAGGATACCCTCTCCCTGGTTTCTGCTGTGAGATGTGACCAGGAATGAGCAAAGCGGGCTTCCACTTGGAAATGAAGAAAACAAAACTTTATTAACTACGCTACAACTGTAGATAAAAAGGAACACACACAGGAAAATGAAAACCTTACAAGTACATTTCCTCCTCCCTCCACCAAATTCCCAACACAATACATCTATTCCCCAAATCACAAACTCCTGGTCCAGCACCACCTTTTAGACAATCAATCCTCAGTTCATCAAGAGAAGAGGAGTCCTTCTTGTACCATGGGCTTCCCCTGGAAACACAGCTGAAGCCTCGTGTGTTTCTGCGTCACTCGTGGCACTGCCCGGAGTACATCTGCTATCGTGACCTCTTCCTTTCATGTCCAGTGCTCTCACCACTGAACACGGACCAGAGCTGCTTCTAGGGTTGTCTTTTTAGGGATGCTTTGTCCCGATCCAAAAAAGGCACAGTCTCTCCTTTGGGACACCTGTCCCCACAATCTCTCCTTTGGGACACCTGTCCCTCCCATATTTTTTCACCCCCTGGGGCCGAGGGGCACCAACACTGAACCCTCTTGGTTCTGAGGCATTGCCTCCCCCTAGAATGCAGTCTCTGTGTCACAAGGAACATGGTTCTGTCCATGGCTGTACAAAAAGAGTCCAGCAAAAGCCACTCCATCATCTCTTCCCACTAGGATTCTTCTCTATTCTTCCACTCTCTCTCACTCAGCCAGACCTCTCACACTTGCACATTTCCTTCATCATCTTCCACTCTATCTTCTAGGAGACGTCAATGTTCTGTAAAGTTCTCATTCTCTGAAAAGGGGTTAAAAGCTCCTACAAGTGGCCGGCTGCACCCCCCCTTCTTCTCCGTCCCAGCCGTGCTGCCGGCACAGGCCCATGTTTATCAAGTTTTAAGGTTACAGTCTCGGGCACTGGCTCTCTCTCTCTCTCTGTGTCTCTCAGGGGGGCTGCCCGATGGCTCCCGGTGTCTCTCTCTCTCTCTTCCACCCTTCCACCCCCAGGCTCAGGCCTACCTCTCCCGGCCACATGGCTTTTTCCCTCCCCCTGCCCAGCCAGCAGCTGGGCCAGAGGAGAGACCCAAACTCTTTCCCGCCGGAAACCCAAAAGGACCCTCCCAGGGGAGAGCCCTGCTTTTAACCCCGTGTTCTCAGAGGCGGATCCAATGTCCCAATGGCCAGGTTAAATGCCAATATTAAAATCTGAATATCCATTGGCCCAAAACACAGCATCCCAAAAAACACATTTCCTGTCAAACCACCACACAGAGAAAGGCCAGGGACCCAAGAAGGAGTGGCTGTGGAGACCAGCACCTGAGAGACAGCGTTTGTGTCAGCTGGAGCATCCGGCAGGAGCTGGCAACACCGTGCCTTCTGCTGCTGATGGTCCCTTCAGCAGGGACACCTGCAGTACCCTTTCAAGCTCCAGTAAAGACCTCTATCTTACCTTTTAGTTACCTAAGTTAATTAGCTGTTTATTAGATTGATAAGTAATTGATAATTCTCAATTAATTGTTAATAAACAATTGTTAATAAATTGTTGATTGTCAGCTTGTCTTGGTTTGAAAGACAGATGTCTGCAGGACCTCTCTAGAATGGAGAATGTGACCCCCTTCTCTCTAAATTATTATAATTTTGAAATTGAGGGGCTTTCAGGCAAAGATATGGGAAGAGGAGTAACAGTTCTTTACCAATATTTACAGCAAGGCAAACAAACACCACCACCAGCAGCAACAAACAGAAACAGATACCCAAGGGCAGCTTTCCCTCGGCTGCAGGCACTTTCCTTTTGGTGTAGTTCTGGTCACAGCCAAGCAGGGAAGGGAGGCAAATAAATAATGAATAAAGCAATTGCTTGAGAAATTTTAATTATTGTTGAAGGCCCCAAAAAGTGACACAGCACTTGAGATGTGTCTTCATCAGTGCCCAGCACAGGACAATCACTGCCCTGATCCTGATGGCTGCACTATTGCTGATACAGGCCAGGATGCTGATTGGCCTTTTTCCCCACCTGGGCACACCTGGGCTCAGGGTCAGGTGTTGTCAATCAGCTTCAGAGCCACTCTTTCCACAGCTGGGAGCTGCAGAGGGTCAGTGTGGCCAAAGTGTACAATCCAGCACTTGGTCCTGTTTACCCTCATGCCAGTGGTCTCAGCCCATGGATCCAGCCTGCCCAGGACCCTCTGCAGCCTTCCTGTCCTCCAGCAGATCTGCCCTCTGACCCATCCTGGCATCATCCAAGGAAGGACATTGAGGATCTGGACCAAACCCAGAGAAGAGAAAAGAAGTTGATTAAGGGTCTAGAGAATAAGTCTGATGAGAAATGGCTGAGAGAACTAAGGGAGCTCAGGAGGGCTCAGTCTTGAGCAAAGGAGGCCCAGGGGGAACATTGTCACTCTCTACACCACCCTGACAGGAGGTTGTAGTAAGATGGGGATTGGGCTCTCCTCACAGACAAGCAGTGACAGGACAAGAAGACACAGTCTTAAACTGCACCAGGGAGGTTAAGTTGGACATCAGAGGAATTTCTTCACAGAAAGGTTTCTTAAGCATTGGAAGGCATTGCCCAGGGTCTCTGAATATGTTCAAAGACCAGCTGGATGTGGCACTCAGTGCTCTGGTCTGTTTGACAAGGTGGTGTTTGGTCCAAAGCTTGAGGCAATGATCTCAGTGATCTCTTACAACCTCATTGATTCTGGGATTCTTTGAAGTTAACACCTGGTAAAGACAGACAATCCTTTCAAGTTAAGTATGTGTGCTGGTTCAGGGTAAATTTGGGAGAGAATCCCCTAAGGGGTTCCTCTAGGAAGCAGATTCAATCAGCCTCTCCCCCAGCCAGTCAGGGAAAAAATACCTCCTTGGAGAAAAGTGGAAAAACCTGTTTTTTGGAAAAACCTTGTTTAATAAACCTCAATTTATTAAACAAGAAAACATAAACAAGATTAATCAATAAAACCTCTTGCTGCTGGAAAAGAGATGACAAACTCAGAAAGTCCCTCCCCAGGTTGCAGCTCAGCTCACTCAGGCTCTGATCAGTCCCTCTGGTGCTGGAAATGCCACAGCCCAGGCCCGGCCTGGTGGGCCACAGGTGCAGCTGCCGGTGCTCTTCTGGTGTTCGGTCCAGAGCAGGTCTAAACAGGTCCAAAGAAAAATTCTCTCGGTCCAGGGAACTTTTTTGCCTCGGCTAGCCAAAACTAACCAAAACAAAGGGGAGCTCTGTCCCAGTGTCTGTCCATCTGCAGACAACACGGTCCAGGAGCAGGAATGTGGAGGAGTGAGTGCAGTGTCTGAAAACAAAACTCTGTGCTTCTTCTCTCCCCACTTCGCTCTTGGAACAAGTCTTAAAGGTGCAAAACTTATTATTCATCATAAACAGAACAGATGATTGGGGATAAAAGCATCATATAGTCAGCCTAGGACAGTATGATAAACTATAATGTTTTGTAAAAGGATTTTACAGGAGCTCACATGTTACCCTGACCAATCAATATGATAGACATAAATCCCTAGAATTGTTAACTGTTCCCTGGCCTATTTATCCACAAAGCACACAGTATTCTACAGTTTTAGAGCCATAATGAATCTTTAAAATCATATTAAGGTAGAATTAAATAATAATTTAATTGCCAATAGCAAGAATCCTGTTAAATTGTTTGAGCAGGAAGAGCAAATCCACCTGCCTTTGAAAATTTGTAATAAAGTTAATGGTATAAGTTCTTCAGCAGCAATTGTTTGAGTTGTCTCTGGATATAACATATAGGTAATTTAACCATGATTTTCTTGAATGGTTCCTAAATTGCACTGTGTTTTCTTTATCATTGTGCATGTTTTCCTTAATTTTCTAGCTTGTGTGGGCAAGGACAAAATACACAAGATACAAATTCATGAAGAATTCAGGAGGTTCTGGATTGTTCATGCATAATCTGTGACCAAAGCCTTGTGTCAGCCATACAGTGCAGTCTCAAGCTCAGCACAAAGATTTTCAGCTTTGAAAAGCATAGTTTTTATAATAAAATATGTTACCTTTTTTATATAGTAGCTATTTCTATGATGCCTGCCTTTGACTTGCTCTTGCATGGTTTAAATGTAAGACACTCCAAACACATGCCAAAAGAACTCAGTCAGGGGGCTCCAGCCTGAAGCAGGTACACCAGTGCTCTGGCCAGAATCTGATTATTGGCTTTCATGTGACATTCTCACGTGTTACGAGTTGAAAGTGAAGTCTTGTCTTGAATTAGTCTAATGAAACATTTTCCATTTGGAATAGAGAAGACCATAATTCTAATCTTTTATGAAAGCCTTACAAATTAACTTGGGAAGAATAAATAGAAGATCTTTTCATGTATGTAATTGGAAGAGAATTTTGTGTTCTAGCAGCTTCTCATGATTTATCTTAATGGTGGCAAATTTATTGAGACGACAAAGAGAGGAGCAAGGAATCTGCCTGTCTATGTGTTTCCTCTTGTTGTCTAACAGTAGCTGCATCACTGGAAAATGTGTTGTAATGAGAATATTTATTTTATCAGTAGGAGATTAAACTGTTTTCTGGATTGAGCTAAATAACTTTTAAAGCCCAGAAATTAAATTTTGAAATGTGTCAACTTAGATTCTAGCTTTGTTTTCAGCTGCTGCTGATGCAGGTATTCTCTTTTGGTGTCCAACTGACATACTGTATGAATACTTAATAAATAAGTTGCATATAGGGTGGTGGGAAAAGATATTGGTATATTGCCATACTTTCTTTGACTTAATCACAGCCTGTGCAGTACTTCTAAGGATCTGTAGGGAATAAAGTTATCCCTATAGGTATGTCTTTAAAAAGATTTTGCCCTAGAGAGTTGCCAGAATGTGATGTGTATCTGTTATTGATTGTGAAAAATGCGTATTATGTGATTGGCCCTTCACAGGTATTAAAATGAATACTACATATGTTATGTTGGAAAGTTTTGTTGTATTAATTTTTTTGTAGTGCTGTATTAATCTTTTTAAGCAGTGTGGTAAATATAGTTTTAGGCTCTAGCATAGTATTAAAATAAAAATTATGTGATGTAAGATACTTTTTGTAACTAGCACAAGGAATGGATAAGATAACCAAGAAACTCTTCACAAAAAGATAACAGCAACAAGACACCAAAAGAAGAAGTATTGCCCCCTTATCGGGACAATCCAGACTTCTTCCAGACTTCTAGGAGCCAAGAAATTGATTTACAAGATGGGGGGAGGGCAGCAGAAATTAAGCAGAAGACACCCTTTGTGTGAAAGGAATGTTTGAATCGTGTATGAGATATATGAATATGTGACAGGCTATTTCTTTTAAGGGTTCCTTCCTTTGTTAGCAAAGTGTGCTTTTGTGGCAGAGCAAAGCACCTGGACATCCCTAATTCTTTGCTTTTATTGTCTTTTATTGTCCTAACTTTGATTGTCCAAATTCTTATTGTTCTAATTTTTATTACTGTTTTATTACTATTAAACTTCTAAAATTTTAACATGGGATTGGCATGTTTCACACTGCCACTGGGTGGGTTCCCACCTCAGGGAATGGGAGGAGGTGATGATCCCACCCATGGCTGCTGCTGGGTCTGAGATAAAGCTGAGCCAGAGCTTCAGCATCTCTCCCAAAAATCACAGAATCACAGAATGGCTTGGTTTGAAAGAGACCTTCAAGTTCATTTCATTCCACCCTCTGCCCTGGGCAGGGACACCTTCCACTATCCCAGGCTGCTCCAAGCCCTGTCCAGCCTGGCCTTGGACCCTGCCAGGGATCCAGGGGCAGCCACGGCTTCTCTGGGCAAGCTCTGATCTCTGCCCAGGTGAGCAGGGACAGGACCCGAGGGAACGGCTGGAGCTGGGCCTGGGCAGGGCTGGGCTGGGGATCAGCAAAAGCTTCTTCCCCCAGAGGGGGCTCGGGCACTGCCCAGGCTCCCCAGGGAATGGGCACAGCCCCGAGGCTGCCGGAGCTCCAGAGGCCTTTGGACACCGCTCCCAGGGCTGCCCAGGCTGCGATTGTTGGGGGGACTGTGCAGGGCCAGGGGCTGGACTGGCTGATCCCAATGGGCCCTGCCAGCTCAGCCCCTTCTGCAATTCTCACCCTTTGGCTCAGCCTTTGTGTCCCCTTGAGGCGCTGGCAGAGCTGTTGGGGACAGGGCAGGAGCGGGGCAGCCCCAGCATTGCCCTGTGTGTGACACCCCAGCGGTGACAGACCCAGCATTGCCCTGTGTGTGTGTGACACCCCAGCAGTGACAGCCCCAGTGTTCCCCTGTGTGTGCCCTGTGTGTGCCAGGGGATGCCAACAGCCTGCAGGGACAGAGGCGCAGGTTTGCTCAGCACCAGAGACACCTTTGCCTTGCTTGTCCCCACCTGTCATCACTGCCACCAGTGTTCTGCTCTACCTGGAACCTGGGGACACTTTCTCAGTCCTGTCCCTCAGATGGATCTATTTAAAATATGAGAAACGTTCTTGTTTCACCCTCTTTTTGAGTCCCTGAGAAGTTCTTTGAGCACACTCTGAGGGACTGAGTCTGATGCAAAGAGCACCAAAGCCCCAGAGGGTCATTACAGTCCTTGTGCTGTGTCTGTGCTGCTGAGCTGGGCCGGGCTCCTGGCCCAGAGGCAGCTCCTGGCAAGGGCAGCAGAGCTGCAGAGAGACAGCTCTGGCCAGGAGCAGCTCCTGTGCACAGCCCAGCAGGCCTGGGGCACTGCCAGGGCCCCTCAGGGACACCAGCAGGGCACAGACAGAGCTCCCAGGGGCTCAGCACTGGCAGGGGCTGTGGCATGTCCCAGAGGGGGCTGTGTCACAGCAGCTCCTCTGTGCCTGTGTCATGGAGGCACAGCGCAGCTGTGATGTCAGCAAGGGGCTGTGTGACAGCACAGAATGGGCTGTGTGAGGTCACAGACAGGGCTATGACAAGACAGAGTTTGTTGTGTGAGGTCACTGAGCAGCTAGAGCATCATAGAGGGAACTGTATGACATCATAGAGGGGTTCTGTGACATCACAGAGCAGGCTGTGACATCATGGCATGGCTGTATGGCATCATAGAGCTGGCTGTGAGGTCAGAGTGTATACTGTGACCTTACAAAGTGGCAATATGACATCACAGAGAGGGTTTTGTGATATCATTGAGGGGTTTATGACATCACACATCTGTCTGTGACATCACAGAGTACGGTGTGAGGCCATAGAGCAGATCCTGAATTCATAGAGGGTGGCTCTGTGACATCAGAGAGAGCATTGTGACATCACTGGCCAGCTGTGTAACATCATAGAGCAGGCTATGACATCACAGTACAGATTGTGACATCACAGGGTGACTTTCTGACATCACAGAGTCTTCTGCGACATCACAGTGCAGCTGCATGACATTCCAGGGTGACATCCCAGATTTGGCTGTGTGACATCACAGGGGCTGTGTGAGGTCACTGGGGAGGTCACTCTGCCCCGGCCCCCCTCACAGTTCCCCCCAGAGCAGTCCAACCCTGCTCATGCACAGCGGGGTCCCCTGTCCCCCCGGGTCCCCCCGCCCCTGGCGCCGCAGCCTCCCCCAGAGGATGTTCCACGAGATCGACCCCAGAGCCTGACACGGGGACGGGGGGCCGGGGCCCTGGGGGTGGCACAGGGGGACAGGGAACCCCCGGCAGCGTCCCCGTGTCCCCCAGGGCCAGAGCCTGGGCCAGGGCTCCTTCACCCTGGTACCAACAAGGCCTTGAGAGCGCTGAAAAAATCCCCAGCAAGGGATCAGCAAAAACCAGATTGAATATTAAGGGACAGCAGCACAAAGTTCCTTGGCAGGAGTCACTCTGCTCCTGACTGGACACTTCAGGCACACCAAGGAAACAAAGCAACAACAAAACCAAATAAAGTCTGGACAATCAAACCAGAAATGAGCCGAGAACTGTCCCTGTGTGTGTGTGTGTGTGTGACACAAGGACAGTGAGGGCAAGGATAAAAGGAATACGGCCCAAAAGCTGAACAGAGCTCAAACTTAACAGGACTTAACTTACACTTTAACCTTAACTGATACCTTCAACTTGACAATTTAGCAAAAGAACAGCACTTAACTTTAACACCGGCTGGGGGTTTATTTACAGATGCGAACGAGATGGGGGTGCTATGGAAAGTGTCTCGAGCTGTTTCTTTTTTCAGCATCAGTCTCATTACATGATTATGATAATGGGAAGATGCTAGCAGCTCACAATCCAGGCAGCAGGCCAGAAAACTTCATGTTACAACATACTTTATAAGCTTCTTGACCAATCACACAAAGCAAAAGCATATTGACAGTAGTTCTATCCAATCACCATAAGCACACGTACCTTTGGTTAAAACAATGCTTGCTTATTTAGAATACAGTACCTGTTTGTAAGAGACAACGCACAGAGCTCCATTACTAAGCTTTAACCTTCCTAATATCTTGCTAGATAAACTTTTTGAACTTAGAGAGCTATTCAGACAAGCATTAATACATAGGCTATTGTTCTATTTGCCCTTGCCTTTTCTACAGTTTAAATAATTTTTCTGCTGACCTATCTCATGACTGTTGCTTTAGCACTGTTCACAATTCTGCTGTATCTGAGGCCTGTCTTTTGCAGCTTTCCTAGAACCCTCTAATTTTATGGATTCCCACAAACAGTATTTAACTTAACTTACACACTACGACCTAATGATTTAATGGTAGAATAACATTAAAAAATATTCAACTTAACTTATATCATATAAAACGTTACTTGGCAAAAAAAAGCTCTTAATAGCTTTTAACTTATTCCTCATGATGTAATCTTACTTACAGGCCTGACTGACTCAGCTATCCAAGGCTCTCAAACCCCTCAGAGAGCAGCATTTCTGCCACATTTCCCCAGCACAGGCACTCCTGTGTGCACACAGACACAAAGAGTCACCTCCAAATTCCCTATATCCAAAGACTGCTCCCAGACAAAATCCGCCATTCCTGACAAGTCTTGCTGGCCTTGGATGAGAGAAGCTCTCACTTGCCTTCCAAACACTGGGGCTCTGTGCTTTCCTTCCTATGGAAAGGAACTGTCCTTCTGGGCCAGGCACACATGGCCAAATTTGGGATTTCACCTGCAACATTCCCTGTTGTGACAGCCTGGAGGAGATTGTTGGCTGGAAACATTTTGTGTGTGGGGGAGAGGAAGGGGCAGGTCCAGCCTTGCCCTGCCCTGGAACCCCAGCCCTGCCCTGCCCTGGAAACCCAATCCCCCCAGAGCCTCTATCCCAGCCCAGCAGTGGCTGCCAGTCCCTGGCACAGCATAGGCAATGCTCCACAGCCACCTCTGCAGCCCCCAGCCCAGCTCCTGAGGGACCAAATGAGCCCAAGCCCCACCTGGGGGAAGAGCCCAGGGAGACCAAGGGGTATTGAAGGCTGACCGCAAGGCAAGCACACATCTTGACCCTGCATCCTCTTGGAATTTCCATCTGAACAGTGCTGGAATCCAGGAGTTGGTAGCTGTGTGTGTGCTTCTCTAAAGCTTATTTGTCTTTCTATCTCTTTGAGAGAGAGAAAGAAAAATACTTCTTCTATTTTTGTCCTCTTGCAAATTTTGATTAACATGAAATTGAACAGGCTTAGAGTTTGTGAAGTTGAATAGGCCAAATTAATGCTTTGAGAAGTGTTGTTTTGTTGATTGAATGTCCTATTAAACATTTTGCGAAAATTTATTTGATTTTCTAAAGTTGCCAGTAAAGGCTGCTTGGTTGTTTTGAGCTCCTGAGAATTTCTTGTCAGTATTTCTCCAGTGTTTTCAACTCAGGGTACACAAACAATTTTAATTCCTCTTAAATGTCTCCTTGAGAGAATTGTTTGGGGGATGGGAGTCAGGGCTTGTGTGTCCTCCTTGGCCCAGCCCAGGCAGGGCTTTCCCAGCCCCATTCCACACTCCATTGCCCAGCTGGAGCCGCTGGTGCCTCGGAGTTGTGCTGCCCCAGCCCCAGGGACGCTCTCCTTGTCTGCCCATTCCCCCACGGTCTCTGGGCAGGGATGGCCTCACTGGGGGCTGCTGACATCCTCATCAACTTGGAGGCTGCTGCTGAATTTTCCTGCTCCAGAGGCTTGTTCAGCCTTCAGCTCTTCAGTGCAGGAATTCAGTGTCCCAGGGCTCATGAACATTCAGAACACCTTAACAAGCCAAGCCTCTGGGAATAATTAGATTTAATTTCCAAATCACTTGTTCAGTTCAGCTCTTCAGTGCAGGAATTCAGTGTCCCAGGGCTCATTAACATTTATAACACCTGAATAAGCCAAGCCTCTGGGAATGATTTGATTTTAATTTTCAAATCCTTTGTGGTTAAGTAGATCTCAGTAGTGTATTGAAACTGAATACATGATATTTAAAAAGACAGCGAGAAAACATTTTGTAGGTCCTGTTTAGGTTTTTTTTTTCCCTGTTAATACAATGATATGCACAATCTCCAATTGACATTGAATCCAGGTACCTCCTCATGCAGTTTGAATAGATATGAAAATCAAGACCCTTCCTGGCTGACAATCAATCAGACTCTGTCCCTACCCCCATCCCACCATTTCCCCCATCCAAGCCCTGGCACTCAGAGCAGCCTTGTGCAAATCTGAGCTCCCTCCAGCCCAGGCTGCACCTGCAGCTTTCAGCTCCTTGGCTCCAACTCCCACCTGCTTTCCTTGCAGAAGGAGCTGCCCGAGACACAGAGGGATGTTCATTTCCTGTCAGCCAACAAAGCCAAGGGAAGGCACAGCTCCATCAAATGCCAAAGTCATTCCTCTGCTGGATATTAAATCCACTTTGCACAGCAGACAGTCTCAGAGCAATGGAAAACACCTTCTGTGCCCAGCACAGATCCCATGGTCCCCCCAAACCCTCCCTGCCCCGATTCTGCCCAGATTTGCTCTTTGCACACACGAGTCACACGCTGAAGCCAGGAGCTCCCTCCATGCCCAGAGGGAGGAAAAGAGAGAAAGGGGATGAAGAGCTCTCCTGTGCAGAGCCAAGGTCCAAGCGCAGCCCCTGCAGTGGGAACCACAACTCATCAGGTTTGTGTCCTTTGGGCTCAGGGACTGGTGACACTCAGAGGCACAGAAAGGTTTCTTGCCAACAAACACAAGATGAACATTTGAACAGTTTAATAACTATCACAGCTCTTCCCTCAGCTCTCTGGGATGTCCCAGCAGCATCTGACATGTCCACCATCCCCCACGGCTTTCTGAACAGGAATAGTTTTTAAGCAAATACATAAGAAATGGAAATTCAGTGATAGGTATAACCACAGTGAGATACTCAATTCATATTTTTTTTAACATGAAATATTTGGCCACTCCCTGAAGTTCAAAGCATGAAACCAGTCAGCTGAGAGGCGTTCAAATGACCAGAGAGCATCTGGAGGAGGAAATCTGAGAGCAGCAGGAAGGACATAGATCCAGCTGATCCAGTGAAGAGATGTCCTTAGACACAGCCATTTAAACAGGAGAGCTGGAAACCTGTAGCCAATAAACCTGAAGGAAGGGGGTCATTAAATATTAGACTGAATGTCAGTGGCAGAGGGGAAGATCTGTATTTCTTCCCGTGACATCAGTAGAAGGATCCAGTAGATCCAGGAAGTTCCTCTTCCTGGTGGGAAAACGTTGCCATTACTTAAAATCCTCAAGTGACCCAGATAACAAAGACTTGCTTGTATATTATAAAACTAACAGGAATTAAAACCTGTGCCCCTTTCCAGGCAGACATTAGCTGTGTGCCCATCAACAGGCAGTGCCACTTGTGCCCTGAGGTGCCCAGCTGGGATTGGATCTCTCCCAGAGCACCTGAGGGAGAGCAGAGCACCTTGCAAGCTGCAGGTCCCTGACAGCCCCGCAGGGCTCCTGTGCCATCAATATCTGCTCTGCTCCAGTCTGAAACAGGGCCCAGCATGGTGCCGGGATCATCAGAGAGCTGAGGTGTGAGCTGGAATTCAATGGCCTCCCCATCCTGCAGCAGCCCTGCATTTCCCTGCTGCAGCCTTGGTCTCCAGCCCAGCCATGGAGGCTCTTTGGGCTCTGGAGTGTTGCTGCAGCCCCCAAGGGCAGCTGAGCTCTGCCTTTGGCACAGTCAGGCCTGGCCAGCGCAGGCCATGCTCAGCAATTGCTTGTGTGTGCCTGGCCTTGCTGTCAGCCCCGGCAGCGGCTGCGTGGCCCCTTTGTGGCCCTGTGCTGGCCCAGCCATGGTGGCCCAGCCCCTGTGCAGGCCCAGCCCAGGCCAGGAGCATTGCGGCTGGGAACGGCCCCTGTGCCGTGGTGCCCACAGCAGCCTTGGGGCTCTGTGCCCCATGGCCTCCCTGCTGGGCAGCCTCTGCCAGCTCCTGCAGAGCCCCTGGCACCTGTGGGGCTGCACAGACAGCCCTGCCCCGGGCTCTGCCGGCCTCTGGGCCGGCAGAGAGGCAGCCAGGGCTGGCCATGGCCGGAAACAGGCCCTGAGCCCCGCAGGAGGATGGAGCTGGGCCACAGCCAAACCCAGCCCAGGCCAAAGCTGGGCTCAGCAGCCAGGGCTGCCAACGCATGGGCACAGAGGCTGGCGCTGACAAATGTCCTGGCCCCCTCCCTGCTCTGTCCCTGCCACCAAAGGCACAGAGCAGCCTCCTCTCTGGGCCACTTGCCTGTTTGCAAAGCCTTGCGCAGGCGCTGGCCCTGCCCCACAAGGCCTGGCCTGAGTCCTGCCCCTGCACGCTCAGCCAGGCTGAGATGGACACTGATGGTTTCTGGGCCAGGCTCTCGGAGCCCAGCCCAGCTCCCTGCAAGCTCTGCCAGCTGCCCTGAGCTCTGGGCAGCACCAAGGGCCTCTCTGAGCCCAGCCCAGCCCAGCCGGCTCTGGCCCCACAGCACTGCTCAGCCCAGGCTGCTCTGGGCACTGGCCCCATGGCCTCAGCCCCTGCCAAGGCCACAGCAGCAGCTGCAGCTGCCACAGGACTCAGCCCCAGCCATGGGGGAAGGTGCTGGGCCAAGGCCAAAGGAGGCTCCCTGGCTGCCCTGCTCCCCTCGGCCTGAGGTGCTGAGAGCTCTGCAGCCCCTGCTGCCATCCCATCTGCCCAGGGCAGCACCAGAGCCCTGGCCTTGGGGCCCTCAAGAGCTGCTCCTGCTCCAGGCCCAGGGCCCATTGCAAAGCTGGGGCAGCCACAAAGCTGTGCCCATTTCTGTTCGTTACTGCTCTGATGGAGGTGGATCTTCAGCCACTTGGAGTTGATGATGAATTTTGCTACTCCAGAGGCCTCTTCTTTCTTGAGCTCTTCAGTTGAGGAATTCAGTGAGAAAAGCTCATAAATATTTGTTTGAAACACCTTAACAAGAAAAGCCCCTGGGAAAAATTGAAGTTTTCAATTATTCTCTGGTTAGTTAGACAAATTTCAGAAATGCATTCTAATGTCCAAATAATATTGACCCCCAGCACCTTCTAATGCAGTCTGAACAGATATTAAAATCAAGACCCTTCATGGCTGACATTTAATCAGACTTTGTCCCCACTCCCTCTCCACCATTTGCCTCATCCAACCCCTGGCACTCCTGTGGATCAGGAATAGTGTGGCCAGCAGGAGCAGGGCAGTGATTCTTCCCCTGTGCTCAGCACTGCTTGGGCAGCACCTCGAGTGCTGTGTCCAGTTCTGGGCCCCCCAATTTAGGAAGGACATGGAGGGGCTGGAGCGTGTCCAGAGAAGGGCAACAAGGCGGGGGAGGGGTCTGGAACACAAGTCCTGTGAGGAGTGGCTGAGGGAGCTGGGGTTGTTTATCCTGGAGAAGAGGAGGCTCAGGGGTGACCTCATCACTCTCTACAACTCCCTGACAGGAGGGTGCAGCCAGGTGGGGGTCGGGCTCTTTTCCCAGGGAACAGTGACAGGACAAGAGGACACAGCCTTCAGCTGCACCAGGGGATTTTTAGACTGGACATTAGAAAATATTCTCCACACAAAGGGTGGTTGGGCGTTGGAATGCGTTGGGATGGTAGATAGGTGAGTCACGGTTCCCTGGAGGTCTTTAAGAAAAGACTGATTGCCATGGTCTGGGTGACAAGGTGGTGGTAGGTCCCAGGTTGGACTTGATGCTCTCCAAGGTCATTTCCAGCCTGGTTGATTCTCTGATGATTGTGACACTGCAGGGCCCTGGGGAAGCAAGGGGCCATTGTGACACTGGGGGCCTGGTGGCACTAAGAGGACCATGGTGACACTGTGTACGACATGGCAGCACAGAGCCAAGGGGCCATGGTGACACTATGGGGCTGAATGGAAGCAAGGAGTCCATGGTGACAGTCTGGGTCCTGCTGGAACCACAGAGGCCTCTGTGACACTGCAGGGCCTTGTGGAGCCAAGGGGCCATTGTGCCACTGTGGAACCAAGGAGAGCCTTGGGAGAGCCTGGGGACAATGGAATCAAGGGGCCATTGCTCCATTGCAAGGACTCTGGGAACTCAGGGAACAATTGTGACACTGTGGTGCCCCATGGAACCAAGGGTCCCTGGTGACACTGCAGGATCTTGTGTCACCATGGCTCCATTGTGACACTGCAGCACCAAGGAATTCATTGTGGCACTCTGAGGCCCCCTGGAACCAAGAGGCCACTGTGACCCAGCAGGGCCCTGTGGAACCATGCAGAGCATTGTGACAGAGCAGGACCTGGTGTCACGTTGGGGCCACTGTGACACTGCAGGGCCCCATGGAACCAAGGGGCGAGGGCTGCTCCTCAGGGACTCGTGGAATGAATGAAACATGTTTGAAACCGTGGTGGCCCTTGGGACCAAGAGGCCATTGTGACACTGTGGAACCAAGGAGAGCATTGCTGCACTGCCAGACCTCATGGAACCAAGGATCCATTGTGACACTGCAAGGCCCAAGGATCCAAGGGACTTTGTGACACCAAGGGGTCCCATGGAACTAAAGGGAGATTGTGACACTGTGAAGCCTCATGGAATCATGGAGACCTTTGTGACACTCTGGGGCCTCATGGAACCCTGGTGACACCAAGTTGTCTGGGAGTGGGGATCTCCTGGAGGGTAGGAGGGCTCTGCACAGGGCCCTGGACAGGCTGGATCCAGGGCCCAAATCCAACAAGGTGAGGTTTAACAAGTCCCAGTGCTGGGTCCTGCACTTTGGCCACAACAACCCCTGCAGCACTACAGGCTGGGGACAGAGTGGCTGGAGAGCAGCCAGGCAGAAAGGGACCTGCAGGGACTGATGGACAGCAGGCTGGACATGAGGCAGCAGTGTGCCCAGGTGGCCAAGAAGGCCAATGGCTCCTGGCCTGGATCAGGAATGGTGTGGCCAGCAAGAGCAGGGCAGGGATTCTTCCCCTGTGCTCAGCACTGCTTGGGCAGAAGTGCTGTGTCCAGTTCTGGGACCCCAATTTAGGAAGGACATGGAGAGGCTGGAGTGTGGGGCTGGGGAGAGGTCTGGAGCACAAGTCCTGTGAGGAGTGGCTGAGGGAGCTGGGGTTGTTTATCCTGGAGAAGAGGAGGCTCAGGGGAGATAAGGCGGTGTCAGGGCACAGGTTGGACTTGATGATCTCCAAGGACTTTTCCAACATTGCTGATCCTGGGATTCTCTGAAACCACCACTGGAGCAGTTGCACGATGAGCCCTGGGTCTCCTCTTCAGAAGCTCCAGCAGCCCAGGTCCCTCAGCTTCTCCTGGCAGCCCCAAAGCCCATCCTGTCAGTCCTGCAGAGCCTCTGCAGCTCCTCCTCATTGCCCAGAACAGGGAGCCCCAGAGGCAGACACAGCAGCCCAGATGTGCCCCCCTGGCCTGGGGTGCCTCTGGCAAGGGAGCAGCAGCAGGCACTGCAGGAGCCTGCAGACAATTCCTGCAGCACTTGTAGGATGATCCTGCTGCCCAAGGGACGTTCCCATGGGGCCAAGTCAGGAACTGCAATGGGGAGTGGGGCCAGAGAGGAAAGGGCAAACAGGGATGCGCTGTTTGCAGGGGAAGGAACAGGGCTGGGCAAGAGGAAGAGATTTGTACAAGGGAAGAGTAAAGAAAACAAAGGTGAAGCCAAGGAAATGCCCAGGGCAGTTTGGGGGTGGCTGCCAGGCAGCCCTGGCTCTGAGCAACAGCGTCTGCAGTGGCACAGGAAACTCCCAGCTGATGGGAACAAACTTTCTGGCTGAGTGCAGAGGCCAGGACAAAGCTGAGTGGTTTCCCTGGTGTCCCGCAGGCCTTGCTGGCCCCAGGGGCTGATGGCATTTGTGCTCCCTCAGGTTCATGTCCCCACAGCAAGAGCATGGGGGTGCTGGCCCTGCTGTGTGCAATGCAAACAGGGGCTGCTGAGGCAGTGCTGCCGTGTCTGTGCCTGCAAGGATGGGGCACCTGTGTGAGCTGGGGGAGAGGCCAGGGCTGCAGAGGGGGGATGTTGTTGGCAGCTGCATGAGGACGCGCTGGGACGCTGCCCTGGGCTGTGCAGCGCACTGGGCATGGATCAGCCCCTGCTCTGCTGCTCCTTCCCGTCTACCCCAGGGCCCTTGCAGAGCCCCAGCCATGCTGTTTGCCCCCAGCCTGCCCACGGCCAGCCTGGGGCTGCTGACGGGGGTTTCTGTGCTCAGCATTGGCCTGGCCGTGTTCTTGAGAGAGCCTGGGCAAGGAGCCTGGAGCCCCCAGGGCCTGGCCTGAGGCGTCAGCGCTGCCCCAGCAGTGCCCATGGCCTGTCCCTGCTGCAGCCCCGGCACTGCCACCCCCAGGGCTGTGCCCGGCCCCGAGAGCACTCAGGCCCTGCAGCAACACCAGGGCCACCAGGGCAGCGGGGCAGGGCCACGGCAGCAGCACTGGCAACACCAAGTGCTGCTGCTGCTGCTGCTGGGCCAGCACTGATCTGCCCCAGCTCTGCACACAGACATTGCTGCTGCAGCTCCAGAGAAGGCAACACAAGGGCATCTCTGCAGAAAACTCTGCTGGGAAAGATCCTTGAGCTCATTTAAAGCCACCAAGAGCACAACCCCTTATTGACACAGTCTATGGTCACAGGGAAGGTGGAGGGAAACAAAAGGAGAAATGGCACAAAGATTGACATTAATTTGTGGACAATATGAAAAAAGTAAAACAATGAAAAGCAACCCCCAAAATAAAATGAACAAGAAGGATCTAAGATTACTTTCATTACAAGTGATTTGCAGAAGCTGGCTAACAGTTTAATGTTTCTAAAAGCATCCAGTCATCAGTCTCCACACTGCAGCCTTGAGCTCCTGGTTCCTCAGGCTGTAGATGAGGGGGTTCAGGGCTGGGGGCACCACCGAGTACAGAACTGACAGGGCCAGATCCAGGGATGGAGAGGAGATGGAGGGAGGCTTCACGTAGGAAAACATTGCAGTGCTGAGGAACAGGGAGACCACAGCCAGGTGAGGGAGGCAGGTGGAAAAGGCTTTGTGCTGTCCGTGCTCAGAGGGGATCCTCAGCACAGCCCTGAAGATCTGCACATAGGAGAAAACAATGAACACAAAACAACCAAGTACCAAACAGACACTAACAGCAATGAGCCCCACTTCCCTGAGGTGGGATTCTGAGCAGGAGAGCTTGAGGATCTGAGGGATTTCACAGAAGAACTGGCCCAGGGCATTGCCATGGCACAGGGGCAGGGAAAATGTATTGGCCGTGTGCAGCAGTGAATAGAGTAAGGCACTGGCCCAGGCAGCTGCTGCCATGTGGGCACAAGCTCTGCTGCCCAGGAGGGTCCCGTAGTGCAGGGGTTTGCAGATGGACACGTAGCGGTCGTAGCACATCACGGTCAGGAGGAAATACTCTGCTGTAGCGCAGAAAACAAAGAAAAAGAGCTGAGCAGCACATCCAGTGTAGGAGATGTTGCTGGTGTCCCAGAGGGAATTGTGCATGGCTTTGGGGACAGTGGTGCAGATGGAGCCCAGGTCAGCGAGGGCCAGGTTGAGCAGGAAGAAGAACATGGGCGTGTGCAGGTGGTGGCCGCAGGCTACGGCGCTGATGATGAAGCCGTTGCCCAGGAGGGCAGCCAGGGAGATGCCCAGCAAGAGGCAGAAGTGCAGGAGCTGCAGCTGCCGCGTGTCTGCCAATGCCAGCAGGAGGAAGTGCCTGATGGAGCTGCTGTTCGACATTTGTGGTGCCTTGGCAAAACGATCTGTAAACAAATAATCATGGAATAGTTGGGTTTGGAGAGGACTTGAAATATCCCAGCACAGCCTGGGGGCACTTTCCCCCCACTGCCTGCCCAGTGCTCTGCTGCCTGGAGCTGTCCCTGCCAGCAGCTGCTTCCCTGCACCCAGGGCAGGGCCCTGCCAGTGCTGCCAGAGCCCAGCCCAGCCCTGGGGGCTCAGCTCTGCCCTGCAGAGCCCTCCCAGCTCAGGCACTGCCCAGGGGCAGCTCTGCCTCTGCAGGCTCTGATGGCAACATCAGAGCAACCCTGAGGAGGCTGAAAAAGCGACACTGAGGATGCCCCTGAGAGGCCCTGCGCTGATTTCCTTAAGTGCCTGGTTTACTAACATCTGAGAGAAAATATTTTTATTTTTCTCAACATGATCTGAGAGATGAATATCTATGTGCATATCCCATCCAGGCAACCCAGAGCAGTAGATTAAGAAAACAGGATTTCCCCTTTCATGCAGCCCCTGCCTTGCTGTGCTCCCTGTTTAATCTACTTGGAAATGTTCTGGAGTTAAATGCCATGCTGGGACCAGTCCTGAACAATGCTGCATCCTCCCCACACAAGGAGAACATTTCCAAGCCTCACCAGCTGTCTCCTCCCACCCAGATCTTGTGCCCCAGTGCTGGGAGCAGCTGCCAGGGCTGGCTGAGAGCTGTCCCTGGCAGGCAGCAGAGTCCCTGCCCCAGCACAGCGCCCTGGGCTGCAGGACCCTGCTCTGCAGGACAGCCCTGGGCACCCCTGGCTGCTCTGCACAAGAGACAAGCAGAGAATGTACTCACAGGCTCTGCAGGCATTGGCATGTTCCAGCTTGAGGAGATGGCTCCAGGAGCTGCAGCTGCACTGTCCTGCAGCCAGAGGTTCCTGTGCCAAGGGCTGGCAGTGATTGTGCCCCAGGCACTTCTCAGCCCCTTCCCAGCCCTGACTGATTGAAGCCCTCTGTGCCTCTGGGCTGTGCCCGCGCTGGCTGCAGGCAGTGCCCCAGCCCTGCTGGGCTGGCACAAGAGCTGCTCATCCAGAGAAATGTGCTTTTGAAGCTCTTCTTGGTGACCAGGAGCTGCCTCTGGGCCAGGAGCCCAGCCCAGCTCAGCAGCACAGACACAGCACAAGGACTTTAATCAGCCTCTGGGGCTTTGTGCTCAGGCCCTGAACATCAGTCCCTGAGAGGGAGCTGAGGAAACCTCTCCAGAACTCCAAGGCAGAATCCAACTCCAAACTTTCTTGGACTTTTAATGGGTCCCACTGAGGGACACAACTGAGCAAGTGTCCCCAGGCCCCAGGCAGAGCAGAGAACTGCAGGCAGTGATGACAGGTGGGGACAAAGAGAAGCCAAGTCTTGGTGCCCTGGGGCACAGCAGGGTCTGTGCCAGCAAGGGCTGGGAGGAGACACCTTGTGCTGAGGCCCTGGGGCCTCCTGGCACAGCCCCAGCCAGGCTGGGCACTGTCAGCCCCTTGTGCTGCCCTCAGCATCCCCCCCTAGCCCACATCCCAGTGGCCTCAAGGATCTGCTGCAAGGAGTCCCTGGGGAGCCTTGCTCAGCAATGGCCCTGGGGGCTCCTTCATGCTCCCTGCAGGGACTGCAGGTTTTTCAAAGGTCTTTGGCTTTGGCATTTGCCTTGGAGTCTCTGAGAGGTCTCTGCAATCATGGCCTCCAATTATCTGCTGTAATTAGTCCCTGGAGAGGCTTTGTCAGTAACAACACTCAGTGGGGCTCATTAATGCTTCAGGGTACTTCAGTTATTTGAAGGTACTTGTTGTTTCTCTTTTGATACAGACTCTGTGAGAGGTTTGTGCAATCATGGCCCCAATTATCTGTTTTAATGAGTCCCTTGAGAGCTTTGTAGTCAAACTCAGTGGGGCTCAGTAATGCCTTGAGATACTCAAGGTTTTTAAGGTACTTTATGGATTTAAGAATACTTTTAGGTACTTTAAAGGATTTTCCTTCCCACACTGAGTCTCTGAGAGGTTTTTGTGCCATCCTGGCCTCCAATTCTCTCCTCCAAGGAGTCCATGAGGAGCCTGTGTTGGGTATCTTCCCCCTTTCTGTTTTACAAGAAAGATGGATGTGAAAGAATTTTGTAAGACTTTCTAAAAGCATCCAAACAAACATGGGACAATCAACAATACAACAACAACCACTAAGAGAATTAATAGTCCTGTTTTAGCTCGGCATCATCCAACCCTTTAGTCCCTTGGATTGGAAGAGTTTATTGAACCAGTCTTTCTTTTCCACTTGAAGCTTCTTGAACCCTGCCTTCAGTACCTGAATGCTCTTGTGGATTGACTCGCTGTGGCTGGAGAGGTTCATGCAGCACATGCCCTCAGAGTCTACACAGCCATGCCCATGTGCCCAGAGTAAAAACTCTATCGCTGTTCTGCAAGGTGGCGTGTCTGATGGTCTCTGTGTCTGAGAGCAGCCACTCAATGTGAGGGAGGCAGCTTTGGTTTGCTTACTTAACAGGCACCCAGGATGGTCTGATTGTCCTAAAGCTTTAGCTGCAGCCACCCAAGGTAGTCCAAATTGGGGATGCAACCATCCGATACCTGGATTCAAGCTTTCAAAGCCATCTCTTTGATATCATCCAATACTTCTCTGGGGATACCTGCTGCTTGATCATCTGGTAGGCTGTGTTGTCCTGCTCCAGCTAGATGGTTGATTGTCAATTCTGTCCTTGCCTCATTATTAGCATAGTCTGCTATTAATTGATTTAGTTAACACTTCCATCCCCCTTCCCACAGGGTTTGTACTGTAGGTGACAAGAACATGGTCATAATATATTTTAAATCATAGGGGGTTAAGACATGTGCTGTAAACATGGCCCTCATTAGGCCATTAAAACAAGCTAAGTCCTTCCTATGGTCTTTAGCTGCCCTACACAGCTCCTTGATTTCCCCGTAAACCAGGGGCTGACACCTGGTATTCTGCCCCCTTCTTTCATAACATACTGGGGCAACAAGGAATTTTGAGACTATTTGCCAGGCTCCTTCCTTAACTGCTTTTTTCTGGATCCTTTCCTAGGGATCTTCTGGAATTGAGGGGGGTGGTGGCTCTGGGGAGTCCAAACTGTTTTCTGGGGAGGAAGAATAACTTGGAGCAGAAACATTCAGATTAGAAATAGTGTGACAGTTGGACTTAGTATCTTTGATCATGGGGTTATATTGTTGTCAGAGGTTAAGGCAAAGGGCGCTGCCATTTTGTCAGGTGTTGGGGAGGAAGGGCCTTGATTTAGGATGGCGGACTTCCAGGCTGGCCTTCTGGAGGCATGGTCCAGGGTGGAGAGGATGATTGACAGTGGGGGTGTGACCCGCAGTTGTGGGGGTGGAGTCTGGAGGTTCATTCAGGGCGGAAGAGAAGGCTGTGGTAGCAGGAAGTGGAGGAGCCAAGATGGAGGGAGGATGGTCGGGCTCAGGGGCATCTGGAAAATTTTTAATGATCCACTTCACGATTCATTTTAATTTGTTTTTTAAAGATATTTGGTCATGATCATTGAGAATTAACTTAAAGCATCCATATACACACCTTTCTACTTTGGACATCCGGCTGCAGATTTTTCTCTTTCTCTGCCTTAGCTGGAACAGCCACTGGAATGCCCCAAATCAGTTATGGGATGTGGGTGCATATTGTAAAAACACAGTGGCAAAATGGGCAATAATTGTCCTGCGTTTCCCCATCCCACCTGCAATCCTATGCAGGTGAAACTGTCGCTGTCCCTGTGGATCCTGGCCGAGGTCCCTCGAAGCAATGATGAATCTGCAGGCCCAGCACAATCCACAATCCCGGGGAGCGCTGGCCTATCCATCAGCTAACCTCAGCTGACATGACTGAATGTCAGGGCCCCTGTTCGGGCACCAAAGGTCGCAATGAGGGTGGCTGTGACAAACCTTTCTGGTTCCCCAACTTCAGGGCAAGGGTGGTGAAAATGAAAAGGAGAAGATGCTGGGGAAGATGAAACAGGAAAGCCTTATAAATATGATTGCCTGGCAAAAAATTTTGAGAATATGTAAACTATAAGTGAGATTAGAATGAAAGCAAGCTTTGAGATACCAAGCCTTAGTTACTGAACAACTGGAAAACAATGGTATGGCCGGCTGAAGACAATCCCTTTTTAATGAAACAATACCCTCTGCTTGCAGACAGGTCCAAGGGTCAGAGCAGACCCTACTAGCTTGGCAGAAGGGGTGCAAAGAGTAGTTTTTAGGGTTTAAAATGTAACACAGTATGGTAATGTAATGATTCTTATAGGCTGTATGTAAATGCTATAAGATTTGTATCTTGTACTAGATTGGTTAGTGAAAATTAGAATATGCAGCACAGAAGAAGATTTATTGTATTGTAATGGGAACTCCCCTCCTCTTTTGGGCATCCATTTTGGGCGCCTCTTTCGAGCTCCTCTCTCGGGCCTGCTCCAAGCTGTGGCTGGCAGCTCCAAACAAGGCCCCTGCACCCACACCCTTTGCAATAAACCACAAGTTCCAAGACCTGGCTTCAGAGATCTCTCATCTCTGTCCGTCCCAACCGTCCTAACCCCCGACGCTCCTACAAGCAGGATCAATGGAGTTGCCCAAAAAGAACTTTAGTAACAGGGTGAAAAACAATAAACATGGAGAAGTTGAGCACAGTAGGAGGGGTGGGATTCAAAGACCTGAGATAAAGGCGAAGCAACAAAATATACACTTGAGGGTAGAACACTCTGGAACAATAACCCTATAGGGGAAACAAGTAACCAACAGGGGAGGAGAAGTTGGACAACTTAGCATAACAACACTAAAGGCTTATGGGGGAACACTCAAACTCACCCTGAGTTAAACAAATGATTCCAATGGATTGAGATTCGCGCCCAGTTTTTCCAGGGCAAAATCTGTCTGACTCTGAGTTACAGCCGGGCGAACTCCCACACCGCTGCTTTGCTCTGGACCCTTGGGACCATGCGGCCCAACAGAGCCACAGTGATGTCCTGGGTTCCATGAGGCCCCACAGTGTCACAATGGCCCCTTAGATCCATGGCACTCACAGTGTCACGGTGTTCCCCTTGGTTCCACAAGTTCCTACAGTGTCACAGGTTCCACAAGGGCCTGCAGTGTCACCATGGCCCATTGGTTCCACAATGCTCCGCAGTGTCACAATGGTCTCCATAGGAAGGAAACAAGTGAGCCCCAGTGGTGCAAGGGCAGATGAGAGGCAGCCACCAGAGGCCAAGGCTGGCCAGACTTGACTCTATGGTCAGATTTTGTCTGGAAGTAACCCTTGGATATAGGGAATTTTAGACACAGAATCCCAATTTTGGCCATGGGTGCCTAGACAAGAAAGACAGTTCTTTCCCATAGGAATAAAAGCACAGAGCCCCAGTGCTTCACGGTCAGATGGGAAGTGGCCCTTGACATGCCAAATTCAGTGGGACCTGTCAGACAGCCCCCAGGAGGCCAAACCAGGCAGACCTGTCCCATGTTCCATTGACTTCATGGGTCCCCACACTGTCACAATGGTCTCCTTGATTCCATGAGCTCTGGCAATGTCACAATGGCTTCTTGGTTTCAGGAGCCCCAACAGAGTCACAAGGGTCCATTGGCCCCACGCAGCCCCGCTGTCAAACAATGGCTCCTTGTTTCCATTTTAAATCAATCACAATCAAACCACAGTTTGATCATTGATCCTTGCTTCCATAGGGCCCATGATTTGCACAATGGTCTCCTTGATTCGATGATTCCTGGATTGCACGGTCTCACCATCGTTTCCTTGGATCTCCATTGTCACAACTGAGCCATGGTTCCATGAGGTTCCATAGTGTCACCGTGGTCGCTGTCAGAGGCTGGATGAGATCCATGTCCCGAGACACCTTGGGATGCTCGGAATGCCCGTGTGGGGCCAGGGCCGGGTCAGGCCTTGGTTTGTGGTGGGACAGAGCCCCGCCCCCAGCCCTGGCCTGGCAGACCTGCCAATCACACAGCAGGGGGTGATGTTAACCCAGCTCTGATTGGGCAAGCAGCTGTCAATCAATCAATCACACACCAGCAGCTGGTGCTACCCTGGTTCTGATTGGATAAGCAACTGGCAGTCCCACCCCAGGGGCGGGGCCATGGAGGCCCAGGGCGTTAAAAGCCGGAGCACAAGGCCAGCCCAGGGTCTGGATCCTGCCTTCTGCTGGGGTTCCTCTGTTGGTGATGCTGGAACCTGAGCAGTTGATACCCATGTGCGTGTCTTTCTACGGATCTTCTGTCTTTCTGTTGTTCTCTATTTCTTCTCCTTCTAATCCTATTTACCTGAAACACTTTTGGGTAACTTCGCATGTTAAGGGTTAAAGGATTTTAGGTTAAATATGTGGGAATCCAGGGCACAGGGGATATTTCTCTGTCTGCTCTGAGGAATCCTGACCCCCAGAGAAACACTGCCTTTAGCCTTCGCCAATGGAGAGGACTTCCAAGACTTTGAAATAGATTAGAATTTAGCGACGTCTGAAATAGGTAATACAGAGTACTATACTATGTCCCTTGGGTGAGAAATTTAGGTTTTGGGATTTTTAGTATGGTGTAGATAGGAAGCAAGATGGATGAATTTGGGTGTTATCCCTGTCTTCTTCTTCATCTACTCCATTTTTTACAGTGTTGGTGGCACAGGGTGATTGGTCAAGGAAAGCACAGTGCAGAGGTTATGTGGACAGTCAAGGGATGAGTTATTGGTAGATAAGTAGAAATAATGTAGGTTTTATAAGTTAATTGGATGAGACAACTTTAAAAGACCTTGAAACTGAACATTTTTGAGCCATTTTGCAGTGCTTTTCCAGCGTGCTGAGACTGGTGTGGACAGCAATGCAAAACTTTAGATAAGATAAGAAAAAAGAAGATGCTGAACACTGAAAAAGTCCCATGCATCTCCTTTTACCTGGTACAGAACTGCTACAGAGGGTTTCCCCCATCCAGGGAGCCCCCAGAAAGGCCCAACATAAAACAAACATCAATAACTGGTGCCCCAAAAATGTTTGTAATAGGTTGACTTTTTTCCAGAATGTTGTTTACTGAAGGGTGTTGTCTTAATTGGCCAATCATGTGAAATGTGTTTATTAAATGACCAGTGAGGTCCACCTGTAGCAAACCAAGATATAAAAGAAGAGGATTGCAAAAATGAGTGGCTTTTAGCCCTTAGCCTTCTGATCTGAGTCTGTGTCATCTCTGACTCAACGGTGACATTTGGGGATCTGTGGGGGCTATTGGGGATCCTTTCTGCACCTCGTGACCCAACAGGAGCTTCTATAAGAAACTTTGCCTGAAGCTCCCACCGTGCCCATGACAGGAACCCCTGTGAGTGTCTGGGCCATCCCGGCTCTTTGGCAGCCTGGGGACTCCTGGGATGTCACCGTGGAGCCCCCGTGAGTGCCTGTGACAGATGGGTGCCTTTGCAGCCCAAGGTGCCCTGGGATGTCACCATGGAATGGCTTTGACTGCCTCTGACCCCAGGGCTCTTTACCATCCCCAGAAAGCCCTGGGAGGTCTCCATGGAGCCCCTGTCTCTGCGTGTGACATTCCAGCTCTGGAACAGCCTGGAGACTCTTGGAAAGTCCCCATGGAACCCCTCTGAGGGCCTGTGACAAATCTGATCCTTAGCAGGCAACCATCCCCAGCCCCTTCTTGCTATGGTCAGTTTCCATGGCAACCATCCCCAGCCCCGTGTTGCTATGCTCAGTTTCCATGGCAACCATCCCCAGTCCCCTGTTGCTATGGTCAGTTTCCATGGCAACCATCACCAGCCCCCTGTTGCTATGCTCAGTCCCTTGGCAGCTCCATGGAGACCCCATGCCAGGGGTGGTTGCCATGGACACCAGCTCAGGCCTGCCGCCAGAGCCTGTTGCCATAGCAACCATTGGCAGCCCCATCCCCAGGCTGATGGGATCCCAGAAGCACAGAATTGGCTGAGCTGGGAGGGACCCATCAGGATCCTCCAGTCCAACTGCTGGCCCTGCACAGGACACGCCAACAATGCCAGCCTGGGCCTGGCAGCGCTGGCCAAACGCTGCTGCAGCTCAGAGAGCCCTGGAGCTGGGAGCCTTCCCTGGGGAGCCTGGCCAGGGCCCCAGCAGCCTCTGGCCAAAAACCTTGTCCTGACATCCAACCTGAGCCTGCCCCGACTCAGCTGCAGCCGCTCCCTCCACTCCTGTCCCTGGGCACCAGAGGGAAGAGGTTCCCACAGCCCCAGCCAGGGACCCGCTCCCAAGGCTGCTGCCATGGCCACCAGGGCTGCCACCAGCTGGGATGCTCGGTTTCCACGGGCCGGGCTTCAGGAATGGGATTCCCCAATTTCCTGCTCCCGCTAAAACCGCGCTGCCCTCGCTGCCCTCCCGCCTCCCATGGAAAGCACAAAAGGCAAAGATCCCGGGCTGGGATAAGAACAATTTAATGGGAACAGCAATGAGATAAGGAAACAAACAGGAGCAGAAATGATATTGATAACAGAAGGGGTAAATAAAACTGTTTACAGGGAAAACTAAAAAACAGCTCACTGGGTCTGCCTGGCCACAATTTCCCCTGCCTGGAAAGGACACCCTTCTCAGGGAGAGAGAGAGAGAGAGAGAGTCCCTTTCCTGCCTCTGGCAATGTTCTGAGGTGGAAGTGAAAGTAATGACAGGGCCATGGCCAGACCCTCATGTTCTTCCATCCTACATTAGGTCATTGGCAGGGGCAGGAAAAGAAACAGGTGTCTTCCCAGCATGGATCACAGGAAACATATATCACCAGGGCTCTTCCCAATGTGGCTTCTCCCACGGGGAGTGAAGCTGGAGTGGTGCATGAAGGTGTTTCTGCAATCGAGGCATTTGCAGGCTGTTGCAGTTGTTTCCTGTCTCACCTATCCCAACCCCCTCAGGTGCGCCGTCTTTCCCCCTCCCCCTTTGCCCTCCTGCCTAAGAGCTGTCCATCAATCTTAACATTCCAGCAGGGCTTCATGTCGCTGGCAGATGCTCCTCAGGTCTGGGCTCATTGGCCTGTCCAAGTGTCTGTATCCCTGGAGCCTCCCCCTCCTCCCACCTGGTTGGCCCTCACCTGTCCCTCCCCTCCCCCTGTCCCCGGGGCTTAAAAGGACACGAGACCATGGGGCCATGGTCTGTCTGTGAGCTGTTACCACATTCAGAGGTCTACCATGCTGCAATAAAACTCTGGATTAAAGACTCTTTGACAGAACCCGCTCCTTTTCTCTTCACTGCTGCTTGAACCTTTTCTACCAAAGGTAAACTGAGTTCCTGCTTTGCCTGGATTTGTTCTGCGTGCCCAGCTGCAGCACCCAGCTGGCCAAAGGTATCTCTGGGGTGAAAACACCACAGCTGCAGCCTTTGGTCCAGCAGTGAGGGCCAGAAGAAGACAGGCCCCCCCCACACCTGGAAACCTCGGGGTCTAATATTTAATAGCAGGCCTTCCCTTACTGGTGGCTCTGTTGGTGTTTTGTCAAGTGAGAGCTGCTGGTGAAGCTCTTCCCACACTGGGGACACTCGTAGGGCCTCTCCCCAGTGTGGATGCGCTGGTGCCTGATGAGGGTGGAGTTGTGCTTGAAGCTCTTCCCGCAGTCAGGGCAAAAGAAGGGCCTCTCCTCTGAGTGAGTTCACTGGTGTTGGAGGAGCTGGAAGCTGGTGTGAAACCTCTTCTGACAATTGGGACACTTGTAGGGCCTCTCCCCAGTGTGGATGCACTGGTGCCTGATGAGGTGGGATTTCTGCTTGAAGCCCTTCCCACAGTCAGGGCAGTGGAAGGGCCTCTCCTCTGAGTGAATTCACTCACGCAGGTGGAGACTGGAGCTGGTCTGAAACCTCTTCTGACACTAAGGACACTCGTAGGGCCTCTCCCCAGTGTGGATGCGTTGGTGGGTGATGAGGGCAGAGCTGCAGCTGAAGCCCTTCCCACACTCCCCACACTCATAGGGCCATTCCCCCGTGTGGATCATCTGGTGGCTGATCAGGGTGCTGCTCTGCCTGAAGCTCTTCCCACACTCCAAGCACCTGTGGGCCTTCTCCCCATCATGAAGCTGCTCATGGACCACCAGCTCTGAGCTCTGGCTGAAGCTCTGTCCGCCTTCCTGGTTCAGGGTGGGTCTTTCCTCCTCAGAGCACTCTGGGCTGGGTTTGAAACCGCTTCTCCTGCGGGATCTCTGGGACTTGTCCTCCCTGTTTCAATTCTACAGTGTGGAGCCACTCAAAATGGCCTCTTCGATGAGGTTCTGCCACAGGGATTTGCCCTCATTGGTCTCCATCCTCATCTCCTTTTCTGGGTGAGGAAGGACAAGGAGAGGATGGGATTTGCCTCCGTGCCAGAGGGAAGGGGAAGGAGATCCCCCCAATGCATCCCCAGCAGGACGGGGTTGGCAGCAGGGTTGTCCTGCAGCCGGGGGCTGTGCTGGGCTGGGAGATGGAGCAGGAGAGAGGGGGAAAGAGGCACTGACTTCCTCCTCACCTGCCTGCGTGTCCCAGGGCTCCTTCCTCTTCCTCACAGCCTCCTCCTCCATTGAGTCAAGGTTTGGGAATGGGAAATCCAGTTCTGGGAAGAAAACAAAGGGTGAGCACATTGTCTTTTGTACAGGATTAAAGGGAAACCTGGGGGAGAGTCTAAGCCAGAATTACAATTTAATAACAAAATGAAGATCAAGGCAATGATACAGAAACACTGCCCTAAACTGACAGAGTCAGGATATAACCTGACACCCTGTTGCTGGTCAGGCTGGTGGCAGCAGTCCCATTAAATGGTGGCTGCAGTCCTGTGGGAGTGATGAACGTGATTCTGTCCGAGCAGTGATCCTGTAGAAGGGTCTGGTCTTCCTCTGAAGGTCCAGTGGTGGTTCTGGAGCTCTTGTCCTCTGGGAATCCACTAGGCAAGCTGCTCCTGGTGTTGCAAGGCTCACCTTATATGCAGGGAGGAATGCTTAGATCCTGCCCCTGGGCGGAGCATCCCACAATGGGAGGATGGAATTTTATCAGTCCTGCAGTGACACTCAATGGCCCATTCCCAGAAGATATCTCCCCTGGAGGGCGTTATCAGGGCTGAGTCATGGAAGAGATCAAGAACACTGCCCCGCCTGTTTATAGCAGTTGATGAAGATGGGCATTGAAAACATGCATTTGGTTCCATCTTACATTGCAGCCTGAAACAGTGGGGGAATCCCTGCTCGGGGGTGAACACCACCCCCCTTACCCAAACTGGCTCAGGTGTAAAACCCCCACCCCGGGAAGGCCACACACACACAGGGGACAATGTCACACTTGCCCTGCCCCAGGGGAGGTCTCTGTCCCTGTCACTCTGTGGCTGTCCCCCCTTTTCTCTTTCACAGGCCGGGGGCTTTGCCAAATCTAAGTATAATTTTTCTTTTGTCCCTGTCACCTTTGTGACATCTACACAGAGCTTTCCCTTCCTTTTCATAATCTCTTCATAAAAGAGGTATTGCAATGTATTGGGCCAAATTTCCACTGTGCCAGCAGCTGAGCTGGAGCTGTGCAGGACCAATGGATTTTGGAATTGCAACAAAATTGCTTCTACTGTGAGTTTATTAAATTTTGGGATTTGTTTGGGTTTTCACCACAAGTGACTTGTGGGAAGAGCAAATTCAAGGCATTTTCTGTAGGGTTAGGTTTGATTTCTGTCAAGAAACAACTTTACTTTGTCCGGTGCCCAGGGGATGCTCAAGGGGTCTCTGTTCCACTTGCCCTGGGGGATGCTTGGGAGGGGTTTGGGGGGTTGTCCCTGTCCCTGTCACCCCAGGCCATTCCCCAGGGGTGTCCCTGTCCCTGTCACCCCAGGCCATTCCCCAGGGGTCTCCATCATTCTCACCCAGGGAATGCCTGGGGGGTCTCCCTCCCTCTCTCCCCTGTGCCAGGGGGTGCTCGGGGCAGTCTCTGTCCCTCTCAGCCCAGGGGATGCTCGGGGCTCTCTGTCCCCTGGCCCTGGGGGATGCTCGGGGGGTCTCCATCCCTCTGGCCTCAGGCAATGCCTGTGCAGGGCTGGGCACCAGGGGCTCTGTGTCCCTCTCACCGCTGAGGCTGCTCGGGGCTGGGGGGGCTCTGCCACCTTCTCACCCCTGGGGAGGCCGGGGGGGTCTCTGTCCCTCTCAGCCCTGCTGGGACCCCACCCAAATATCATCGGGGTCACAGGGACAGAGACACCCCCAAACCCCCAGAAGGGCTGAACCTGGGATTTGGTTTGGGGCTGAGGATTTAGGAAGGGGCTGGAATTGGGGCTGGGCTTGGAGGCTTGGAGTTGGGGCTGAGATTTGGATTAGAGCTGGGATTGGGGTTCAGGCGAGACATGGGATTGGCTTTAGGGCTGG
Organism: Agelaius phoeniceus; assembly: GCF_051311805.1. Taxonomy (NCBI): domain Eukaryota; kingdom Metazoa; phylum Chordata; class Aves; order Passeriformes; family Icteridae; genus Agelaius; species Agelaius phoeniceus. The sequence continues at coordinate 2,041,039 of NW_027509866.1, forward strand.
GGTTGGGATTGGGTCTGGGGCTAGACGAGTCTGGCACTGGGATGAGATTAAATTCAGAACTGTGAGTGTGTCTAAACATGGAGTGAGATTGAGACCAGGATCAGGGTCCGGTTTGGGACTGAGCTCACCCAGAGCAGGACAGGAGGGGATGTCACTGCAGGATGTCCCTGGCATTGTCCCAGCCCTCCTCAGGCACCTCCAAACATGGGGGCCAGCTGGGTGCCCCAAGATCCAGGCGCTCCCACGCTGCCCCTCAATACCAGGTGAGCATTCCCTGAGGGCAGCCCTGACTGTGACCCTTGGGGCTCTGGGATCAGCCCTCACATCCCTGTGGGAGCAGCTGCAGACAGGATGAGAGATTTCCATCCCCCCTAATTCCTGCAGAACAGTGAAGCCCAGCTGCCCTTTTCTTGTGGTGCCTCCTCATCTCCTCAGCTGAGGATGTCAAACTCCCCAGGAGCAGGAAAATCCCCATTCCCTGTTTGCTTGTGGCTGCAGCCTGGAACATCCACCCAGAATGAAGGACTTTCTGACAGCCCTGCTGAATGACACTGGGAGGAGGTTTCTGAGAAGGGGAAGAAATTGCATTTTGATAGTAAATAAAAGGGGCAAAATTATTTTTTTCTGTCATATTACTTTTCAGTCAGTTCCATTGTGTTTTCAGCGTGCCACCTTCTCAGCTGATTGTGTTTGTGTCCTCCTTTCTCTCCTGCCTTTCTTTGCCTGCTCTGTTTCTCTCTCAGTGTCTCCCTTGACCCGGGGCACCTCGCACCAAAGACCCTGCCCTGATTTAAATCCCAGTCCAGGAGCTACAACAACCATGGCTGAAGTTATGAAGGCTGGCAGTGAAATGTCACTGTAAGATCTCGCTCCACCCGGCTTTTGGCTCCTTCTTAAGAGCTTTGCTTTCCAGGGCAGGAACATCTTTTCCTGGCTGGGAACTGGAATTCCAGCCCCTGGATCCCAGAGGGGCATTCCCGAGGCTGCCAGGGTGCTGCTCCTGCCGTGCCTCCCAAGGAGCTGTGCAGGGCCAGGGGACAAGGTCCAGCAGCTCTGTGGGCTCCCCGAGCACACAGCAAAAGTGGCTTTGATGGACATTTCCCAGCACCTTCCCCGCTGGAAGCAGAGGGAAGAAGGGAAGTGAGTCACTGATAGAATCCCAGAATGGTTGTGGTGGGAAGGGACCCTGCCATGGGTTACGATTTCGCGAGGGAGAGACGCCTCTGCCCCAGTGAAGGTGCGAATGAGAGCGTGGGAACGCAACCTGTGGATCTGCTCGAACTTGGATTGAATTGAACAAGAAATGGGGAGGAGAGACGGAGAGAAAGAAATCGGGAAGAGGTCTCATAAAGACAGAAACAAATAGGAAAGAGGTCCCAGAGAGACAGAAAGAAAGAGGAAAAGGCTCCGGCCCGGACTCCGCAGCTCCCGGGGACACCCGCGGGGCGAGGCGCCTTTCACAATTCCAGCCAATCAGAGGACGCGCTGAACAATTTCCAGCCAACCAGAGCTTTTCTCGCCGATGACTCACCGGTTGCCAGGCGGACCCGCAGAGCCCAGCGGCCCCGGAGCGGAGTTTGGGGCTCGGGCCGGGGGCACGGATCCGCCCCGGGGGGGTCCCCGAGCCCCCTGCCCACCCCTGGGGCCGATCGGGGGCTCCCCCACCCAGCAGCCGGGGCTGCGGGGCCGCGGGGCAGAGGGGTGGGAAAGGGGGGTCCGGGCTGGCAGCGGAGGAAATGCGGGAGGAAGAGGAGGGAGAGGAGGAGCAGGAGCGGGAGCGGGAGAATCCCGGCGCTCGCAGCGCCCGCACGCTGAGCCTGCAGCAGCCCCTGCCCCGGGAGCATCGCCCCCAGCCCCGAGCCGCAGGTGAGGGCGAGGCCGAGCTCGCCCCGGCTCCAGCCAGGGGTGTCCGGGAGGATTTTTTTGGAGCGTGTTCGGAGCCGGCAGATCCCGGACTCGAGCCCCGGGTATCTCCGGGCTCCCTAAGAGGAGCTTTTTCGGGGCCAGAGGAGCCGCGATCGCCCCTCGGGAGGGTCCCGGGGGTCCACGTGGGGATGGCCCGGTACCGACGGGGCGGGACATTGGTTTTGGGGATCCCCGTGAGAGCCGGGGCTGTGGAACGGGGGACCCCCGGGGCGGGGAGAGGGGAAGGGGCGATACCGGAGCTGGGGCACCCCCGGCAGCCCGGAGATGAGGCGGGGACGGGACCCCCTGACCCTGACAGGGGCGCGTCCTGGGGTGACTTCATGATGCTCGTGCCCCATCGGTCCGTTTAGCCCAGAAATGAGTTCTGCACCTTTAAGGCTGGTTCTGAGAGCCAAGGGGAGGAGGAAGAAGCTGCAGTTTGTTTTCAGACACTGCACTCACTCCTCCACATTCCGGCTCCTGGATGGACAGAGGGCGGGACAGAGCTCTCCTTTGCTTTTAGTTAGTTTTTAGCTCTCTGAGGCAGAGAAGTTCCCTGGACTGTGGTTTTTCTTTTTCTTTGGAGCGGTTTAAACCTGAACCAGCTCTGCACTGAACACCCAGAACACCACTGGCAGCTCCCACCTGTGGACCACCTGGCCAAGCCTGGCCGGTGGCATTTCCTGTGCTGGAGAGGCTGATAAGAGACTGATAAGAGACTGATAAGGGACTGAATGAGGCGAGCTACAGCCCACAGAGGGACTTTCTGAGTTGGTCATCTCTTTTGGAGTGGCAAAAGGTTTATTGTTTAATATTGTTCATTTTTTATGCTGGTAAATGCTTTTCCTGTTAAATCAACAGATTTTTCCCCTTTCCTCCATGGAAATCTTTTCCCAATCTGGTGTGGGGAGGGGCCTCTTAAATCAGCTTTCTGGAGGAAACTCTTTTGGAGATTTTCTCCCAAATTTGTGCTATACCAGGCCAGAGTCCTGGGAAGAATGGAGAGCCCCAAGTGGCTGGTCTGGGGTGAGGTTGGAGAAGGGGACCCCAAAACCCCCCAGCATCCCTAAGCAGGATCCTGGAGAGGGGGGATCACCTTGGCCCATGGGATCCCCAGCAGCCCTGAGAGGGGGAACCACCAGAACCCCAGAGGGATGAGACTGGAAATGGGACACTCCTGGTAGCTTTTTTCGCTCTTGATTTTTGAAGGTTTTTATGGACATCAGGTGACTTCTAGAGATGGACTTGGGTAGGAGGAATCCCCAGCACAAGGCATTCACACCTTGTTTTTCCCCAATCCATGATTTTCCCCAAAACATCCCACACTGACATCCCCCCGTCCCGCTCTGCGTGAGCTCATTCCCAAACCTGACCCTGATCCTGATCTCAATCTCACTCCATGTTCAGACACACTCACAGTTTTGTATTTATTCTCACCCCAGCCCCACACTCATCTAGCCCCAGACGCAATCCCAACCCCAACCCTAAAGCCAATCCCATGTCTAGCCTTAACCCCAATCCCTGCTCTAATCCAAATCTCAGCCCCAACTCCAAGCCCAGCCCCAATTCCAGCCCCTTCCTAAATCTTCAGCCCCAAACCAAATCCCAGGCTCAGCCCTTCTGGGGCTTTGGGGGTGTCTCTGTCCCTGTGACCCCGATGATGTTTGGGTGGGGTCCCAGCAGGGCTGAGAGGGACAGAGACCCCCCCGGCCTCCCCAGGGGTGAGAAGGTGGCAGAGCCCCCCCAGCCCCGAGCAGCCTCAGCGGTGAGAGGGACACAGAGCCCCTGGTGCCCAGCCCTGCACAGGCATTGCCTGAGGCCAGAGGGATGGAGACCCCCCGAGCATCCCCCAGGGCCAGGGGACAGAGAGCCCCGAGCATCCCCTGGGCTGAGAGGGACAGAGACTGCCCTGAGCACCCCCTGGCACAGGGGAGAGAGGGAGGGAGACCCCCCAAGCATTGCCTGGGGTGAGAATGATGGAGACCCCTGGGGAATGGCCTGGGGTGACAGGGACAGGGACACCCCTGGGGAATGGCCTGGGGTGAGAGGGACAGGGACACCCCTGGGGAATGGCCTGGGGTGACAGGGACAGGGACACCCTGGGGAATGGCCTGGGGTGACAGGGACAGGGACAACCCTGGGGAATGGCCTGGGGTCACAGGGACAGGGACAACCAAGCCACTCCCAAGCATCCCCCAGTGTGAGAGGGCTCAGAGACCCCCTTGAGCATCCCCTGGGCACCGGACAAAGTAAAGTGATTTCTTGACAAAAATCAAACTTAACCCTACAGAAAATGCCTTGAATTTGCTCTTCCCACAAGTCACTTGTGGTGAAAATGCAAACAAATCCCAAAATTCAATAAACTCACAGTAGAAGCAATTTTGTGGCAATTCCAAAATCCATTGGTCCTGCACAGTTCCAGCTCAGCTGCTGCCACATTCTGATAAAAGAAAAGTGGAAATTCAGCCCAATACATTGCGATACCTCTTTTAGGAAAAGATTATGAAAAGGAAGGGAAAGTTCTGTGTAGATGTCACAAAGGTGACAGGGACAAAGAAAAAAATTATTCTTAGATTTGGCAAAGCCCCCAGCCTGTGAAAGAGAAAAGGGGAGACAGCCACGGAGTGTCAGAGACAGAGACCTCCCCTGGGGCAGGGCAAGTGTGACATTGTCCCCTGTGTGTGTGTGGCCTTCCCAGGGTGGGGGTTTTACACCTAAGCCAGTTTGGGTAAGGGGGGTGGTGTTCACCCCCTGAGCAGGGATTCCCCCACTGTTTCAGGCTGCAGTGTTAGATGGAACCAAATGCATGTTTTCAATGCCCATCTTCATCAACTGCTCTAAACAGGTGGGGCAGTGTTCTTGATCTCTTCCATGACTCAGCCCTGATAACGCCCTCCAGGGGAGATATCTTCTGTGAATGGGCCATTGAGTGTCACTGCAGGACTGATAAAATTCCATCATCCCATTGTGGGATGCTCCGCCCAGGGGGAGGATCCAAGCATTCCTACCTGGATATAAGCTGAGCCTTGCAACACCAGGAGCAGCTTGCCTAGTGGATTCCCAGAGGACAAGAGCTCCAGAACCACCCCTGGACCTTCAGAGGAAGACCAGACCCTTCTACAGGATCACTGCTTGGACAGAATCACGTTCATCACTCCAACAGGACTGCAGCCACCATTTAATGGGACTGCAGCCACCACCCTGAGCAACAGGGTGTCAGGTTATATCCTGACTCTGTCAGTTCAAGGCAGTGTTTCTGCATCATTGCTTTGATCTTCTTTTCTTTTTAAATTGTAATTATCGCCTAGACCCTCCCCAGGTTTGCCTTGAAACCAGTACAAAATTCAATGCGCTCATCCCTTGCTTTCCTCCCAAAACAGGATTTCACATCCCCAAACCTTTGCCAGATGGAGGAGGAGGCTGCAAGGAAGAGGAAGGAGCCCCGGGACATGCAGGAAGGTGAGGAGGAAGTCAGTGCCCCTTTCCCCCTCTCTCCTGCTCCATCTCCCAGCCCAGCACAGCCCCCGGCTGCAGGACAACCCTGCTGCCAACCCCGTCCTGCCGGGGATGCACTGGGGGGATCTCCTTCCCCTTCCCTCTGGCATGGAGGCAAATCCCATCCTCTCCTTGTCCTTCCTCCCCCAGGGAAGAAGCTGAGGATGGAGACCAGGGAGGACAAATCCCCTTGGCAGAACCTCGTGGAAAAGGCAGTTTTGAGTGGCTCCACAGTGCAGAATTCCAATGGGGAGGAAAAATCCCCAGAGATCCCACAGAAGGAGGGGCTCCAAACCCAGCCCAGTGTGCTCTGAGGAGGAAAGACCCACCCTGAGCCAGGAAGGTGGACAGAGCTTCAGCCAGAGCTCAGAGCTGGTGGTCCATGAGCAGCTTCACAATGGGGAGAAGCCCCACAAGTGCTTGGAGTGTGGGAAGAGCTTCAGGCAGAGCAGCACCCTGATCAGCCACCAGATGATCCACACTGGGGAATGGCCCTATGAGTGTGGGGAGTGTGGGAAGGGCTTCAGCTGCAGCTCTGCCCTCATCATCCACCAATGCATCCACACTGGGGAGAGGCCCTACGAGTGTCCCCATTGTCAGAAGAGGTTTCAGACCAGCTCCAGCCTCCACCTGCATGAGCGAATTCCCTCAGAGGAGAGGCCCTTCCACTGCCCTGACTGCGGGAAGGGCTTCAAGCAGACATCCCACCTCATCAGGCACCAGCGCATCCACACTGGGGAGAGGCCCTACGAGTGTCCCCAGTGTGGAAAGAGCTTCACCCAGAGCTCTCACTTGACAAGACACCAACTAAGTCACTGGTAAGAGAAACCCTGCAAATGCCCCAATTTCAGGAGGAGCTTCGTTCACTGCTCCATCTTCATCCCCGTTTGGAGACCCCATGTTGGTTAGAGCCCTGGTGATCCATGTTCCCTCTGATCCATGCTGGGAAGACACCTGTACATTTTGTTGCCCCTGCCAATGACGTGATGTGGGATTGGAGAACATGAGGGTCTGGCCATGGCTGTATCATTACATTCACTCCCACCTCAGGTCATTGCCAGCGACAGGAAAGGGACTCTCTCTCTCTCTCTCCCTGAGGAGAAGGGTGTCCTTTCCAGGCAGGAGGAAATACATTACCAGGAAGAGCCAGTTGTTGATGTTGTAGTTTTCTCTGCAAGTAGTTTTACTTATCCCTTCTGTTATCAATATTTTTTCTGTTCCCTTTGTTCTTTATCTCGTTGCTGTTCCCAATAAATTGTTCTTTTCCCAGCCCAGGATCTTTGCCTTTTGTGCTTTCCATGGCAGGCGGGAGGGCAGCGAGGGCAGTGCGGTTTTAGCGGGAGCAGGAAATTGGGGAATCCCATTCCTGAAGCCCGGCCCGTGGAAACCGAGCATCCCAGCTGGTGGCAGCCCTGGTGGCCATGGCAGCAGCCTTGGGAGCGGGTCCCTGGCTGGGGCTGTGGGAACCTCTTCCCTCTGGTGCCCAGGGACAGGAGTGGAGGGAGCGGCTGCAGCTGAGTCGGGGCAGGCTCAGGTTGGATGTCAGGAAAAGGTTTTTGCCCAGAGGCTGCTGGGGCCCTGGCCAGGCTCCCCAGGGCAGGGTCCCAGCTCCAGGGCTCTCTGAGCTGCAGCAGCGTTTGGCCAGCGCTGCCAGGCCCAGGCTGGCATTGTTGGGGTGCCCTGTGCAGGGCCAGCAGTTGGACTGGAGGATCCTGATGGGTCCCTCCCAGCTCAGCCAATTCTGTGCTTCTGGGATCCCATCAGCCTGGGGATGGGGGCTGCCAATGGTTGCCATGGCAACGGGCTCTGGCTGCAGGCCTGAGCTGGTGTCCATGGCAACCACCCCTGGCATGGGGTCTCCTTGGAGCTGCCAAGGGACTGAGCATAGCAACAGGGGGCTGGGGATGGTTTCCATGGAAACTGACCATAGCAACAGGGGGCTGGTGATGGTTGCCATGGAAACTGACCATAGCAACAGGGGGCTGGGGATGGTTGCCTGCTAAGGATCAGATTTGTCACAGGCCCTCAGAGGGGTTCCATGGGGACTTTCCAAGAGTCTCCAGGCTGTTCCAGAGCTGCAATGTCACAGGCAGAGACAGGGGCTCCATGCAGACTTCCCAGGGCTTTCTGGGGATGGTAAAGAGCCCTGTGGTCAGAGGCAGTCACAGCCATTCCATGGTGACATCCCAGGAGTCCCCAGGCTGCCAAAGAGCCAGGATGTCCCAGACACTCACATGGGTTCCTGTCATGAGCACAGTGGGAGCTTCAGGCAACGTTTATTAGAAAAGCTCCTGTTGGGTCACGAGGTGCAGAAACAATCCCCAATGCTCCCCATAGATCCCCAAATGTCACTGTGTAATCAGTGTTCCATGCTTTCTTTCCAATGGAAAACAACCATCCTTATCCTCCAGGTGTCCATGTCTGAAATTGGGATTCCACCTCCAAAATTCTGGATATCCAAGGGTTGCTCCCAGGCACAATCTGCCAGTACCATCAAGCCTGGCTGGCCTGGACCTCTGGTGGCTGCCCCTGCAACACTGGGGCTGGGTCCTTCCCTTCCCATGGAGATCACTGGGACAGTGTGGAGACCTCATGGAACCAAGGGAATCATTGTGGCACCACTGGAGCCCATGGAACCAAGGAGCCATGGTGACACAGTGGGGCTTCATGGAACCCAGAGACCATTATGGCTCTGTGGGGCCTGATGGAACCATGGAGACCATGGGGACCCTTCAGGGCCTGGTGTCACCAACGGGGCATTATGGCACCTCAGGGCCTCAGGGAAGCAAGGGACCATTGGGACACTGTGGGGCCCCATGGAACTGAGGGAACATTGAACAGGCCTGGCTGGTTTGGCTTCCCAGGGGTCCCCTGACAGGTCTGGCTGATGCTGCAATGTCAAGGGCCGCCTCTCATCAGCTCCTGGAAAACTGGGGCTCCGTGCTTTTCTTGCTATGGGAAAGAACCGCCCCCCTTTTCAGATGCCCATTGCCAAAATTGAAACTCTCCCTAAAGCAATTCCTATATGCAAGGATATCACTCAGAACAAAATCCTGCTTGCTCTGGCTGGCCTTGGCCTCTGGTGGCCATTTCTCATCTGCCCCTGAAACACTGGGGCTCTGTTCCTTCCTTCCTATGGAAAAGAACCGGCTTTCAGGTCCAGGGACCATGGCCAAAATTAGAATTTGGCCTCTCAATTCTGTTTATCCAAGGACTGATCTCAGACAAAAGTAGCCAGGACAGACAGGTCAGGCTGGCCCTGTCCTCTGGTGATTTTCTTAGACTCTGAGCTGAATGTTTTCATTTGAAAACACCTTGGACGGGGCCCAGAGATCTCCCAGGGAGGTATTTTGAAACCTTGGGCACATGAGCACTATATATGGACAAAAGAGCTCTGTGCTCTGTGCAGTTGTGGTGGTTTTGCATCACGAAAGTGATGTTCTAAGAGAAGCTGCTAGCAGTTTCCTCCATGTCTGACAAAAAAAACCAATCAGTAATTATCTTTGAGAACTGACAATCTGTTAAACTATGAAGGAAACTGTATGCGGCTCTGTGAAGACACATGTTAAAGATGGGAAAGCCTGGCAGGGTCTCTTTCCCTTCTGGCTGGCACAGAGGTAACAAGGCTGACCCGGCCCCATCTCAGCCAGGCCGGGCCGGGCGGCTCCTGCCGTGGGGCCGGGCCCCTTTCCAGGGACCCCGCCAGGCCCCATCGGCTGCCGGGCAGGGCAGGGGAGGCCGCGGGGCCGAGGCCGGGCAGGGCCATGGCTGCAGTTGGGAACATCTGGGCCCTGCTGAGCCCTGCCCCGCCGCCAGCCCGGGCCCAGCCAGGATCCGCCGGGCCCCAGGAGCAGCCCCGGGCCGGGCCGGCTCGGCCAAGATTCTGCCGCCCTTGGGCTTCAGCTGCAAGCCCCGGGCAGGGGCAGGAGAAGCCATCGGCCCCTGGCCGTGCTGCTGCTGTGCTCTGGCCTGGCTGCTGAGATCCTGGCCCTGCCCCAGCGCGGCCCATCCTGACACAGCCCCAGCGCAGCCGCTGCAGAAACCTCCATCGTAAAACAGCTCCGCAAGCACCGAGCCCGGCCGGGGGCACGGAACCATCTGCAGGCCCCGGGTGAGATATGAACTCTTTCAGTGCTTCCATCCTCCCTCCAGTGAGAGAAAAGGACAAAGTGCAGGCACAGAGAGGAGCAACATGAAGACACCGAGGTCACTGAAGAGGAAGTTGAGCCCCAGATGGGAGGTATGAGGAGATGCCTTGATCTTGGGGCGGAAATCCTCTTGTAAAGCTATGGGGAAGGATGTAATTGATACATCAGACTCTCTTTTTCCCTATAACTAATTGAAAATATGGGGAGATGACTTGTTCAGCAAAAACCTCCATGCTAAAGTAGGCAATTGTTGAAGTAGCTGTGATCCCATGAGAAGTTTAAACAGAGAAAGAGAGAAGAGTAATGAGATCCTGTGTCCTCAGGGAGAGAAGAAGATCTCTGTTCTCAGAGATGAAGATGATTTTGTGAAATAGGTGAAGAGAATCTTTGCTCTTGAACAGCTCATCTTTAAACTCATACCCCATAAGTTGACATGGCCCATAAACACAGCTGTGGGGAAAGCTGTGACAAATGGGAGGGACTTCACAATTGCAGATTTTCTGGGCAGCTGCTATTCCTGGGAATTGAGAGCCACGAGAGAACTTTTTTCTTATGGAGAAGTCTCCATAGCATGAGAGAGAGACTCCTCTGCCTAAGTGAACTGAAGAAAGACTGTTCTAGATGGTGTAAACTGACTGAAACTTTCAGGTTTTGTCTCCTTGCATTGTCAGTAAGAAAGAAAAGGTTGTAGGGAGAGGAGAAGTGTTCAGATTCTTATTATTCTTTCTTCTATTCACTGATAATAAACTTTTCAATATACCCCTTTAAAATTTTGAGCCTACTTTGCCTTTCTCCTAATCCTATCTCGCAGCAGGAAATGAGTAAATATATTCCAGTGAGTGCAATGGTAATTAGCCAACACTGATACCACTGCACTAATAGATGCATTGGCTGAGAAATCTCAAATTAGCAAACCAAACTCACTCCAGATACATTCCTGATAAACTGCATTAGAGCAGAGGGAAATCAAGGCAGAGCCATGGTTTGTCAGGACTTGCTGCATCCTGATGAGCCCTGTGGTGCATTTGGAGCTGAGCCCTTGAACCTCAGGGCCTGAGAGGAGATTGCACAAACCTTTCCAGGAGTCAAAGTCAGAAGAAAACCCCAAAGTGTCTCAAAGCATGAATGGGTCCCACTGAGGTCCATCCCCAACACAGGCTCATCATGGACTCCTTGGAGGAGAGAATTGGAGGCCAGGATGGCACAAAAACCTCTCAGAGTCTCAGTGTGGAAAGGAAATTCCAAACTACCTTAAAAAATTTGAGAAGCTGAAAGCATTACTGAGCAGCACTGAGTGTCAGTACAAAGCTCTCAAGGGACTCGTTAAAGCAGATAATTGGAGGCCATGATTGCACAAACTTCTCAGAGACTCCAAGGCAAAAGCCAAAGCCAAAGTCCTTTGAAAAAGCTGCAGTCCCTGCAGGGAGCATGAAGGAGCCCCCAGGGCCATTGCTGAGCAAGGCTCCCCAGGGACTCCTTGCAGCAGATCCTTGAGGCCACTGGGATGTGGGCTAGGGGGGGATGCTGAGGGCAGCACAAGGGGCTGGCAGTGCCCAGCCTGGCTGGGGCTGGGCCAGGAGGCCCCAGGGCCTCAGGACAAGGTGTCTCCTCCCAGCCCTTGCTGGCACAGACCTGCTGTGCCCCAGGGCACCAAGACTTGGCTTCTCTTTGTCCCCACCTGTCATCACTGCCTGCAGTTCTCTGCTCTGCCTGGGGCCTGGGGACACTTTCTCAGTTGTGTCCCACAGTGGGACCCATTAAAAGTCCAAGAAACTTTGGAGTTGGATTCTGCCTTGGAGTTCTGGAGAGGTTTCTTCAGCTCCCTCTCAGGGCCTGATGTTCAGGGCCTGAGCACAAAGCCCCAGAGGCTGATTAAAGTCCTTGTGCTGTGTCTGTGCTGCTGAGCTGGGCTGGGCTCCTGGCACAGAGGCAGCTCCTGGTGACCAAGAAGAGCTTCAAAAGCACATTTCTCTGGATGAGCAGCTCTTGTGCCAGCCCAGCAGGGCTGGGGCACTGCCTGCAGCCAGCCCGGGCACAGCCCAGAGGCACAGAGAGCTTCAATCAGTCAGGGCTGGGAAGGGGCTGAGAAGTGCCTGGGGCACAATCACTGCCAGCCCTTGGCACAGGAACCTCTGGCTGCAGGACAGTGCAGCTGCAGCTCCTGGAGCCATCTCCTGCAGCTGGAACATCCCAATGCCTGCAGAGCCTGTGAGTACATTCTCTGCTTGTCTCTTGTGCAGAGCAGCCAGGGGTGCCCAGGGCTGTCCTGCAGAGCAGGGTCCTGCAGCCCAGGGCACTGTGCTGGGGCAGGGACTCTGCTGCCTGCCAGGGACAGCTCTCAGCCAGCCCTGGCAGCTGCTCCCAGCACTGGGGGACAAGATCTGGGTGGCAGGAGACAGCTGGTGAGGCTTGGAAGTGTTCTCCTTGTGTGGGGAGGATGCTGCATTGTTCAGGACTGCTCCCAGCATGGCATTTCACTGCAGAACATTTCCAAATAGATTATAAAGGGAGCACAGCAAGGCAGGGGCTGCATAAAAGGGGAAATCCTGCTTTTTTAATCTACTGCTCTGGGTTGCCTGGATGTGAAATAGCACATAGATATTCATCTCTGATTTCAGGCAGTAAAAAATAAAAAACATTTCTATTACATCTGAATAAACTGGGCAGTTACTGAGATGAGCACAGGGTCCCTTAGGGCAGAATCAGTGTTGCTTTTCCAGCCTCCTCAGGGTTGCTCTGACATTGCTATCAGAGCCTGCAGAGCCAGAGCTGCCCCTGGGCAGTGCCTGAGCTGGGAGGGCTCTGCAGGGCAGAGCTGAGCCCCCAGGGCTGGGCTGGGCTCTGGCAGCACTGGCAGGGCCCTGCCCTGGGCACAGGGAAGCAGCTGCTGGCAGGGACAGCTCCAGGCAGCAGAGCCCTGGGCAGGCAGTGGGGGGAAAGTGCCCCCCAGGCTGTGCTGGGATACTTAAAGTTTTCTCCAAACTCAACTATTCCATGATTACTTTTTTTACAGATCCCTATGTGCAGCCCCAGCAAATGTCGAACAGCAGCTCCATCAGGCACTTCCTCCTGCTGGCATTGGCAGACACGCGGCAGCTGCAGCTCCTGCACTTCTGCCTCTTGCTGGGCATCTCCCTGGCTGCCCTCCTGGGCAACGGCCTCATCATCAGCGCCGTAGCCTGCGGCCACCACCTGCACACGCCCATGTTCTTCTTCCTGCTCAACCTGGCCCTCGCTGACCTGGGCTCCATCTGCACCACTGTCCCCAAAGCCATGCACAATTCCCTCTGGGACACCAGCAACATCTCCTACACTGGATGTGCTGCTCAGCTCTTTTTCTTTCTGCTCTTCATCTCAGCAGAGCTTTCCCTCCTGACCATCATGTGCTACGACCGCTACGTGTCCATCTGCAAACCCCTGCACTACGGGACCCTCCTGGGCAGCAGAGCTTGTGCCCACATGGCAGCAGCTGCCTGGGCCAGTGCCTTTCTCTATTCACTGCTGCACACAGCCAATACATTTTCCCTGCCCCTGTGCCATGGCAATGTCCTGGGCCAATTCTTCTGTGAAATCCCCCAGGTACTCAAGCTCTCCTGCTCCAAATCCCAACTCAGGGAACTGGGGATTCTTGCTGTTAGTGCCTGTTTGGTATTTGGCTGTTTTGTGTTCATTGTTTTCTCCTATGTGCAGATCTTCAGGGCTGTGCTGAGGATCCCCTCTGAGCAGGGACGGCACAAAGCCTTTTCCACCTGCCTCCCTCACCTGGCTGTGGTCTCCCTGTTCCTCAGCACTGCAATGTTTTCCTACGTGAAGCCTCCCTCCATCTCCTCTCCATCCCTGGATCTGGCCCTGTCAGTTCTGTACTCGGTGGTGCCCCCAGCCCTGAACCCCCTCATCTACAGCCTGAGGAACCAGGAGCTCAAGGCTGCTGTGAAGAGACTGATGACTGGATGCTTTCAGAAACAGTAAACTGCTGGCCAGTTTCTGCCAATTACTTTAAATAAAAGTCATCTTTGACACTTCTTGTTGGTTTCATTTTCACGGTCCTTTGTCTTTCTTTTACTTTTTTCATATTGTCTATGGAGAAATGTAATTTTTCTGCTATTTCTTATTTTGTTTCTCTCCACCTCCCCTGTGGCCACAGACTGTGTCAATGAGGGGCTGCGCTCTTGGTGGCTTTAAAGGAACTAAAGGATCTCTCCCAGCAGAGTTTTCTGCAGAGATGCCCTTGTGTTGCCTTCTCTGGAGCTGCAGCAGCAATGTCTGTGTGCAGAGCTGGGGCAGATCAGTGTTGGCCCAGCAGCTGTGCCCAGCAGCAGCAGCAGCAGCAGCACTTGGTGTTGCCAGTGCTGCTGCCATGGCCCTGCCCCGCTGCCCTGGTGGCCCTGGTGTTGCTGCAGGGCCTGAGTGCTCTCGGGGCCGGGCACAGCCCTGGGGGTGGCAGTGCCGGGGCTGCAGCAGGGACAGGCCATGGGCACTGCTGGGGCAGCGCTGACGCCTCAGGCCAGGCCCTGGGGGCTCCAGGCTCCTTGCCCAGGCTCTCTCAAGAACACGGCCAGGCCAATGCTCAGCACAGAAACCCCCGTCAGCAGCCCCAGGCTGGCCGTGGGCAGGCTGGGGGCAAACAGCATGGCTGGGGCTCTGCAAGGGCCCTGGGGCAGACGGGAAGGAGCAGCAGAGCAGGGGCTGATCCATGCCCAGTGCGCTGCACAGCCCAGGGCAGCGTCCCAGAGCGTCCTCATGCAGCTGCCAACAACATCCCCCCTCTGCAGCCCTGGCCTCTCCCCCAGCTCACACAGGTGCCCCATCCTTGCAGGCACAGACACGGCAGCACTGCCTCAGCAGCCCCTGTTTGCATTGCACACAGCAGGGCCAGCACCCCCATGCTGTTGCTGTGGGGACATGAACCTGAGGGAGCACAAATGCCATCAGCCCCTGGGGCCAGCCAGGCCTGGGGGACACCAGGGAAACCACTCAGCTTTGTCCTGGCCTCTGCACTCAGCCAGAAAGTTTGTTCCCATCAGCTGGGAGTTTCCTGTGCCACTGCAGACGCTGTTGCTCAGAGCCAGGGCTGCCTGGCAGCCACCCCCAAACTGCCCTCAGCATTTCCTCTGCTTCACCTTTGCTTTCTTTACACTTCCTGGTAGAAATTTCTACCCAATGCCCAGCCCTTTTCCCTGCCCTGCAAACAGCCCATCCCTGTTTGCCCTTTCCTCTCTGGCCCCACTCCCCATTGCAGTTCCTGACTTGGCCCCATGGAAATGTCCCTTGGGCAGCAGGATCATCCTACAAGTGCTGCAGGAATTGTCTGCAGGCTCCTGCAGTGCCTGCTGCTGCTCCCTTGCCAGAGGCACCCCAGGCCAGGGGGGCACATCTGGGCTGCTGTGTCTGGCTCTGGGGCTCCCTGTTCTGGGCAATGAGGAGGAGCTGCAGAGGCTCTGCAGGACTGACAGGATGGGCTTTGGGGCTGCCAGGAGAAGCTGAGGGACCTGGGCTGCTGGAGCTGCTGAAGAGGAGGCCCAGGGCTCATCCTGCAACTGCTCCAAGGGTGGTTTCAGAGAATCCCAGAATCAGCAAGGGTGCAACAGGCCATAGAGATCATCAAGTCCAACCTGTGCCCTGACACTGCCCTGTCTCCCCTGAGTCTCCTCTTCTCCAGGATAAACAACCCCAGCTCCCTCAGCCGCTCCTCACAGGACTTGTGCTCCAGACCCCTCCCCAGCCTTGTTGCCCTTCTCTGGACATGCTCCAGCCCCTCCATGTCCTTCCTAAACTGGGGGCCAGGAACTGGACATAGCACTCGAGGTGCTGCCCAACCAGTGCTGAGCACAGGGTAAGAATCCCTGCTCTGCTCCTGCTGGCCACACCATTCCTGATCCAGGCCAGGAGCCATTGGCCTTCTTGGCCACCTGGGCACACTGCTGCCTCATGTCCAGCCTGCTGTCCATCAGTCCCTGCAGGTCCCTTTCTGCCTGGCTGCTGTCCAGCCACTCTGGCACCTTGTTGAGGGAGAAAAGGGAAGGGAGGGGAACGGGTCCAGATCATATCCTTCCGGAAATGTGGTGTTTGCTGGCATTGCCAGTTCCCACATCTTGCTATTTCCCTATTCTAGCACAGCCCAAGTCCAGCAATTTGCTGGCACAGAAAGCCAAAACCAGGCAAATACCTGGTACCTACAGCAACCCAATCTCGTGTTTGCTGACACCGCCAGTGCCCATATCCGGAATTTTTCAGATGCCTGCACAGCACAATTCCAGCAATATACTGGCACAGAAAGATCACATTTGGCAATTTCCTGGTGCCTGGACATTCCCCACCCAGATCTGGTGTGTGCTGACACTGCCAGTGCCCACATTGGCAATTTCCTGGTGCCAGCACAACCCAAATGCAGCAATTTTCTGGCAAAGAAAGCCAAAACCAGGCTCCACCCAGATCTGGTGTGTTGGGGTTGGTTAAAAGAAGAGGGAGACCTCGGCTTAAGGCCATGGGAAAACCCTCTTTAGTCAGGGTCAGCAGGAGCTCCCACCCATAATCCTCTTGTTCAGGTTTGCAGATTGTTACTAGAAAGTTCTGAGTTCTCTTTGCTACCATTGCAAAAATTGTAATATTCTGCAAAATTGTAATATTCTGCATAATTATATTGCAGAATATAATGCAATATATTTATACTGCAAAAATTGTAATATTCTTAATCCCTCCTTCCTCTTGGATCCTTCCCTCAGATCCCACCTTAACCCCTCCCCATAAATAAATGGATAAATATCCCTGCTAGACCCTGGAGCCAGGCTTTTTTCTGCTTTGCTCTCTCTACTGTGCACGCCGTCCTGTTTGTTGTGTTTGCCTTCATTGAAGTTCTGTTTCCAGAGCACCAGATGGAAGCAGTCTCTGTCTGTAAAGTGGCCAGAGCTGGTTCTCAGGGAAACCACTGGCCAATGGTCCGGACGAGGACCAGAAGGTTTCACTGGTGTTTGCTGGCACCGCCAGTGCCCACATCTGGAAATTTCCCTATTCTGACACAGCCCAAGTGCAGCAGCAATTTACTGGCACAGAAATCCAAAACCCGGCAACTTTCTGCTACTGGCTCTGGCACTGCCCACATTTTGTGTTTGCTGCGCCAGTGCCCAGATTTGGAAATTTCCTGGTGCCAGCAGAGCCCAAATCCGGCAGATTTCTGTCACTGGCAATGACACCACCCAGATCTGGTGTTTGCTGGCAGTGCCAGTGCCAGATCTGAAAACTTCCTGGTGCTGGCACAGCCCAAGTCCAGTGATTTGCTGGCACAGAAAGCCAAAATTTGGAAATTTCCAGGTTCTGGCTCCAGCACCATCCAGATCTGGTGTTTGCTGGGACTGCCAGTGCCCAGATTTGGAAATTTCCCGATGCCTTCACAGCCCAGGTCCAGCAATTTGGTTTTAGCTAGCTTAGGCAGAGAAGTTCCTTGGACTGTGACTTTCCTTTCTCTTGGAACTGTTTAAATCTGCTCTGGACTGAAAACCCAGAAAAACACCGGCAGCTCACACCTGTGGCCCACCGAGCTCTGGGACGCTGCATTCCAGCACCAGACGGACTTAGAAGAGACCGAGTGAGCCAACTACAACCCACAAAAAGGACTTTCTGAATTTGCCATCTCTTCAGCACTGTCAGAGGTTTCATTTAATATTATGCATTTTTCATGCTTCTGAATACTTTACTTGTTAAATAAACTGGGGTTTTTTCACTTTTTTTGAGGGAAGTCTTTTCCTGAACTAGTAGGGGGAGGGGATGCTTGAACTTGCTTTCTAGACTGATCCCTTTTGGAGGTTTCCTCCCCAAATTTGCCCTAAGCCAGCACAAACAGTCATCATGAAAATTTCACCAGTGGCATAATTTCCTGCTGGCAAATCTTGTGACAGAAGCTTGACCTTGTTCTCCATGAGACATTCTTGAGAAGAGAGACAGGAGAAGATTCCTGGAAAACTGAAACAGCTTTCCAGAAGGGAAATGAAAATGAAAGAAACAATCCAAGATCTTTTCCTCTATTTATTTCTATGCTCCCCTTTTCCATGTTGCACTACTTCTCCATCCCAGGAATTCCAGATGCACTTCACCTCTAAGATCGGTGACTCAGTGATTTTTAGACACTCAAAAAAACCATGAACCACACAGAGTTTTCCTTCCCCTGGTTTTACTGGAAGGCAACACTGGAGATGTAAGTGCAGTGCTTGGGTCAGGTAGGAATCCTACAGCAAGGGAAGGTGGCCCGACAGTGTTTGACCCTCAGCCAGGCCAATGCAGAGCAGCAAGCGAGGGGATTGCTGTGCCAGTGTGCAGGAGTCAGGGCTCTGCATCTGGGCTCACCGCTGCAAAGTTCCCGTGTTTGGACAGACTCAGGGGCTGTGCCCGGGGCGCGCGGGGCTCGAACGTGGGGCTCGTGGGGCGAGCGGGGAACGGACACGGGGACGAACGGCCCCGGTGCTTCAGTTGCAGCGGCGGCAGCGGCGGCAGCAGCAGCGGCAGCAGCAGCAGCGACAGCAGCAAAACAGATATTTTAGAGCACTCTTTCTTTTTTTCTCTTTATCTTTCTCTTTCTCTCCCTTTCCCTCGGTCGGGCACCCTTCTCTCGGGGTCCCTTGCCCGGCGTCCCTCTCCTCTCCCCGCCTCCCTCTCCCCTGCCGGGCCGGGCCATGCCCCCGGCCCGCCCCCGGCCCCGGGCGGGGCTGCCCCGTGCCCGGCCCCGGCCGTCCCGCCGCGCTCTCGCCTCCGCCCGGCTCTGGCCGTGCTGGCGGTGGCGCTGCTGGGCGGGCGTCAGTGCCTGGTGCGGGGGCGGCATCGCCGCCCTTCGGCTCCGCCTGGCCCGAGCCCGGCCCCGCCCCCGAGGCAGGCTCCAGCCCCGACCCCGTCCCCGGCCCCCGCCCCGGCCCCGGCTCCTCCCGGGGCCCGCAGAGGACACAGGCGGCGCGGCCGCTCCCGCCGCCTCCGCTGCGGCTTCCCCGGCCCGAGCTCCGCCGCTCGGCAGCGCGGCCGCCGGCCCCGAGCCTCCCGTGCCGCGTTCCAAAGAGCGAACGCCTGGGCATGGCCGTCCCGGGGCGGCTGAGGGGCGCTCGGGGGCCGTTGCTGGCCCCGGGCCGAGCGCTGACAGCCGCGTCTCGCCCGCAGGGAAGGCGCACGAGGCCCTGCAGGAGCGGTACCGAGTGGGTTCGCTGCTGGGGCGCGGAGGATTCGGCAGCGTCTTCGCGGCCACGCGGCTCTCGGACGGCGCCCCGGTGAGCGGCGGGGCCGGCGGCGGGCGCAGGAGGAGGGGGCGGAGGAGGAGGAGGAGGAGGATGGGGCTGGGCAGGGCGGGCGTCGAGCTGAGCCCGCTGCTGTCCTTGGCTTTCAGGTGGCCATCAAAAGGGTGCCACGGAACCGCGTCCGGCACTGGGGCGAGCTGGTGAGTGAGCGGGGCCAGCGGCAGCAGCCGGGGCTGCCGGGCGGGGATGAGCCGAGGCCCGGCACGGTGGAAGCCGCCAGGACGCCTCGAGGGAGAGCGGGCGTGGGTCCAGCGCAGGGCGCAGAGCATCCCGGGCTGGCTGAGGGCTCCCCGAGCCCCGGCACGGCATCGGCCCCACTGAGGGCATCGTGCTCCTCCCGCAGCCCGACGGCAGCAGGGCCCCGCTGGAGGTCGTGCTGCAGGCCAAGGTGTCCACTGGCTTCCCTGGTGTGGTGCAGCTGCTGGAGTGGCTTGAGCTGCCCAACCACATCGTGATGGTGCTGGAGCGGCCAGAGCGGTGTCAGGACCTGCAGCGTTTCATTGGGGCACGGCGGTTCCTGCCCGAGGAGGTGGCGCGGGCGCTGTTCCGCCAGGTGCTGGAGGCCGTGCGGCACTGCACCAGCTGCGGGGTCCTGCACCGCGACATCAAGCCAGAGAACATCCTGCTCGACCTGCACACCGGGAAGGCCAAACTGATCGACTTTGGCTGTGGCACCTACCTGCAAGAGACAGCCTACACCCACTTTGCAGGTGAGCCCACATAAGGGTGTACTCCTGGTCCCGGGATCTCATGGCCCAACATCTCCCAGCCCAAGCTGGCTGTGGCAGCGGGGATTCTCCCTTTTGCTGCAGTCAGGGGACTGAGTCTTCAGCTGAGTTGCTTTAGAGCGGGGCTGGGTGGGGAGCCATCTTCCAGCCCTGCTGGCAGCCTTTGCCAGCCACTCTGCCCAGGACTGGGGCTGAGCTGGGGCAGCCAGCCCTACCAAAACCCCCGTGGGTGGGGGTAGCAGAGATGGGGGCGGAACCTGTGCCCCAGCCAGTTTGGTGTGCAGGCGAGAGGAAGGGCTTGGACTGATCCACTCTCCCTGTTTGCCTTGGCTTCCTAATATTTTTGGGGCAATGCAGGCAGGGAGGATAAGGGCATGTTTTTTCCCCAGCACGGAGAGGGTTTTTCCTTTACAGGTCAGGGTCAGGCTTAGCCAGGGCTTCCTCTGCCCTCTTCTGACACCAGTGGCTTCTTTTGCAAGCCTAAGTTTGTGCACAAGTCCCAGGTGCTGGCGAGAGGGCAGTGGTCACCCTGTGTGCCACTGATGCAGCCCCTGCAGGCCCAGGGATGCTGGGGCCAGGCTGTGGGAGCAGCAGCATCCCCCTGCTGAACTCCATCTGTATTCCATAGGAACACTGTCCTACAGCCCCCCGGAATGGAACGACTTTGGCTGGTACCATGGCGAGGCAGCAACGATCTGGTCCCTGGGCATCCTGCTGCACCAGATGGTCTGCGGGGAGCACCCATTCAGGAGGGGCCGGAACCTCAGCTGGGGCCAGCTCCCGCTGCCACAAGGGCTCTCTCAAGGTGGATCCTCTTCTCTGGGCACGGGGGGAATCCCAGTGCTGGGAGCCAGCAGCGGGCTCGTGAGCATCCCGCTCTGGCACCTGCTGAGGAGGTGGCACAGGTCCTGCTCTCCTCCAAAACAGAGAATTGATGGGAAAGTTTAGGCCCAACCCTGAGCTCATCCAGAATGGCCTGGCCATGGGAATAGTGGGGCAAAGCAGACAGGAGCCTTCTCTGGCTGACCGGCAGTTTCTGCTTTCTCTCCCCAGAGTGCAAAGATCTGATCAGGTGGTGTTTATCCGTGAACTCCTTGGAGAGACCCACATTAGAAGACCTGTTCTGTGATCCTTGGGTGCAGGATATTCCTCTGCCATAGAAGAAGGGAGAGAGCCACAGGCACACTTTGATCCAGGGCCCTGGTAAGTTCCAGCTCCACACATGCCTTGGCAATCAGAAGCAAAGGAACCCAGACCTTTTTGTGCTGCCTGTGTCACTGCACCGGGGCCATGGGATGGGCACACGCAGCCTTTGTGCTGGAGCTGAGCTGCTCTGCCCAGCACTGGTGGCCGCCATCCAAGCTGGTTTTGCTTGTGCTGGTTCCCTGACAGCTGGGGCCCTGGGCAGAGCCCTGAGAGCCTGGTCTCCCCCCAGGGAAGGAGCAGGAGCCCCTGGAGAAGCTGTACCGGGTGGGGATGCTGCTGCTGCTGCTGCTGCTGCTGCTGCTGCTGCTGCTGGAGACAGCCAGGATGACATCAAGGATGACAAGCTCTTCCTCAGCCTGGCCACTGGAGGCTGAAGGTGATGGACTTTGATTCTGGCACCTTCTTCAAAGCCAAACTCCACAGGGAATTTGCAGATGAGTCCCCAGCCGGGGAAATTCTGCCAGATTTGGGCATGGCCCAGCCTGGCTGGGAGGCAAAGGTTCCCCCTTTGCTGGGGCAGATGCAACTCATCCTTCAGTCGCTGCCCAGCTGCTTTTTGGCAGGGCTGGGGGGATGGGCTGGGCTGGGTACGAAATGGGAGTGGGCTCCTGGCCCTGCCAACAGCCCCCAGCACCCACCGTGCCCCGGGCTGGGGCTGGGGCTGGGGCAGCCAGCCCGACACAAACAAAGCCCCATGGTGGGAGCAGAGGTGGGACTCCAGAACCTGTGCAGGGGCTGCTTTGCTCTGCAGGCAAGGAAGGGCTGGCCTACTGCACTGCCCTCGTTTGCTTTGGGATCACGGTGATTTTGGGGGGCAGTGCAGGGGGGAAGAGAGAAAGTGTGGGCTTCCCTCAGCCATGGCTGGGTTTTTCCCTACCATGTAGGAGTTGGGCCTTCCTCAAGGCCCTGACAGAGATAAGAGTTTTTCCCGTTTTTCTTGTTTTCCCTTTTTGCATCTAATCTCTTTTCAATAATGTGTTGTTTGTTTTTCCAGAGGAAGTGTTCTAGGTGGTCCAGTGTGGATGGGGAAGTGCTTGGGAGCAGCTGTGGCGTGGATGGGCGGTGGCCTTGGAGAAGGCTGAGGCCATGGTTTGGGAGCAGCTTTTCTTGCAGCCGTGGCTGGCGTGAGGTGGGTCCCTGTGTGCTTGGCAGGGTGGGATCAGAGCTTTTGGGAGATGGCAGCGAGCACAGGAGCATCCTGCTCTGGGCAGCTGCTGAGGGCTGGATGTGCCGTGGCTGGCTGCAGGCTGGGCACATGTCCTGCCCTCCTGCTCTGCTGCCAAAGGCAGCAGGGATGGGCAGCTCTGGGCACAGCCAGCATGGCCTGGGCACCGCAGGCCTTGGCACAAGGGCACAGGAGCCCTCAGCTGACGGGCGGTTTCTGCTTTCTCTCCTTGCAGCCAGGCTCTGCGGCTGCTGAGGCTGCTCTGGGCTCTGCCAGGGCTCTGCTGGGCTCAGCCCTGGGCCCAGCTGGGCTGGCTCTGCCCTCACATTGCTCTGACAGCTCTGCATCAGACGAGCCCGTTGCGAGCACAGCGCCTGAGCTTTCTGCTTTGGCAGGTGAGTGAGACTCTGCTGCAGGCCCAGAGATTGCAGCTGGGGACACACATCCAATTGGCAAGGACCCAAACTCTCCACAGTCCCAGCTGAACGCCTGCATCTGCACAGGCTGTTTTGTCTGTCCCATTCTTCCTTCTTGATTGGCTGGAATTGTGCAGTTGCACTTTCTTCCTCCTCTAGCAGTGCCACGAGTGGGCCAAAGCTGGCGAGTGGGCCGTGCTCCTGAGGCAGTGCAGTCTGGAGCTGGTGGATGGAGAATTGCCCTTCTGCACTCCCAAACCAGAGCAAAAAGCCCTAAGTGGGACTTTGTGTCTATAAGAAATCCCTGACAGTTTCAAAGGGAAGTGCAGCTCATTTTCAGGCTGAGAAGGAAGGGCATCTTCTAAAGGATTTGGGGTTTGACAGATTTTTTATTCCCAGTCCTGCTTGGAGCTGGAAGGGCACAAAGCAATTTCCTCTTGCTTTGACCATTATTTCAAATACCAATGTTGGAAACAAAGCCCAAAATCTTTTAAAAGGCTGCTGAGGTCAGTAAGATGGATCCATGCCATCAGCACATTTACAATGTAAATAACTGAGTTCTCTTTTTCAAAAGATCATTTACCTCCTAATGCAAAGAACGTAACTTTGCATTTATGTTTTGGTTTTTTTTTACTAACATTATGTATATTTTTTCACTAACACTTGGATTTTATTCTTATCTTTTACAATTTTCCAATTTTTTTCCTTTTTCCTTTTTCTTTCCTTTAAATAGAAAACATGTCCTATGAAAGGAATGTCCTTTGCTCCTGGTTCCTGTGCGGAGCAGCTCCCTTCCTGCTGGCTGAGCTGCTCAGGCAGAGCCCGGCAGCTCCTGGCCCTGCAGGGCTGAGGCTTTTCCCCGTTGCTGGGCACAGACTGATGGAGCAGCACTGCTGAACACGGGCACACAGAGGGACCAGGAGCAGCTGCCTTTGCCCACCTGAGGCTCCAAGGCCCAAACTCTGAGCAGCCAGGGCTGGAAGAGACTGGCAGGATCTGATCCCTGACTCTGGGCCAGGGCTGCACAAATGACCCCACAGCACCAGCAGCAGCAGCAGCAGCAGCAGCAGCAGCAGCAGCAGCAGCAGCAGCAGCAGATGGAGCTGACTTTCAGCACAGCCCCTGCCCCTGTTCCCTCCCGTGTGCAGCGGTGTCACAGCAGCCTGAGGCACCTGGGAGCCCCCAGTGCCAGCAGGGACTTGAGATGGCAGCCCTGGGCTCCTGGAGGCTGTGCAGGGAATGGAGCTGAGCACTCCCTGTCCATGGGGAGCTTGCAGATCGAAAGGGCTGCTGTGCCCAGGCAGCTCCAAGGGCACAGAAAGGAGGCTCTGGAGCACTGGATCTGTGCCAGTGCCACAGTCCTGGGCAGCAGCTAGCCAGCCCTGGGGGAACAGAGGGCACAGCACGAGGGACAGAAGCAGGCAAGGGCAGAGACTGGAGAGAGCCAGAGCCAGGAGCAGGAACAGCTGCTCCATTGCACTCTTGGAGAAAGCTCTTGGCTGGTTCCAAGCACTGAAAGGCGTGAAGGGCAGAGAGGAGGCCACAGCAAACAATGCTCCTGTTTGCACAGCCTCCCCTCTCCGTGTCCCAGAAGGAATTGCATGGACTGTGCTCTTCTCTCCGAGTCGTCTCGTTCAGCATGAGCAGCTCAGCACCAGGAGCTGAAGGAGCTGAAGCCTCAGGCCACAGGAGCTGGGCAAGAGGAGACTTTCTGAGCAAATGAATGCTGCTAACATGGACCCAGCTGAATGCAGTGGATAGAATCATGGAATCACAGAATCCTTTCTGTTGGAAAAGCCCTCTGAGCTCACCCAGTTCAGCCGCTCAGCCAGCAGTGCCAAGCCCAGCACTAAACCACGTCCCTGAAGTGCCAAGGCCTGGACAGCAGCCCTGAGTGAGGCCTGAACAGCAGGCCCTGAGCCCAAGGTGGCCTCTGGATGAACCTTCCAACCAAAGGTTATCTTTGTATCTGCTCCCTGATGAAATGTGCATGGTCATTAGCACTGTGATAGATGTAGCCACTCATTAGTGAAACATGTATTGACCGTTGTGTATTTAGAAGCCAGACAAGGCCATGAAATCTGACATCTGGCCTTGTTTGGGGCTGAATGGTCAAAGTCAGCTCCCTTGGTTCCTCCTGGGGCCCTGGCCAGGCTTTGGGAGGGACCCAAGAGAGGATGAAACCAGATGTTGCCACACTAGCAGTGCTGTCAGTTTGTCCATTCAGCACTGTCAGAGCTGGGCTCTCTCCCAGCGGGGTTGGAGCCTCACCTGTGGCTGGAGGCACCTGCAGGAATTGCCAGTGCCCAGGAGTGGCTCTGCAGCCCTTGGCTGTGACAGCTTCCCCAGCTGCTGTGTGGGTCTGGGGGATGGGAAAGGCTGAGGGTAACTGGGGCTGGATCTTTCTCAATCACTGCAGGCAATCTTTGGTGGGGATGGTTGGGTGCATTGCTGAGCTGCTCCTGTTGTGATTCTTTGCTGCTTTGAGCTGCAGGAAATAACACTGATTCCTTCAGTTGGAGTCTGTGTCTTTGGTGCTGACCCTGCCCACTGGCAAAACAAAACTGGCCCAGTCTGGCCAGATCCCAACAAAATGTCACTTGTTCAGTGTAAATGTGAGGAATCAGTGCCATCAGAAATTCCCAGATGGGAAGCCCTTCCCTGGAGTTCCCTGGCTCTGGAGTGGGCTGAGGTGGGAGCCCTGTGGGAGCAGTGGGGCAGTCGGGTAAAAGAGGCTGAACCCCTGGATGGCTTAAAATGCATCCAAATTTACATAAGGGAAAAGGAAAAGAACTTGTGGGTTTGGGAAGACAGGCATGAACTTTGTTAATGACACATTGGAAACAGCACCAACATAAGGAAAAACTGTTGTTGTCACTCCCACACAGAGTGACAGAAGGTTTCAATCTTGAGCTCAGGTTCATTTGTGCTAGTGATACAATGTTAGTAGTAATAATAAGAATATAAATTAATCGTAATAGTTATATACAATAACACACAATAATTTATATTTTATCTATGTAATTAAAAATTGATACTATTAAATAAGGCTGACAGTACTAATATGTCAGCTTTAGCTGCTCACTTTGACACTAAATACTCTACAGAAAAGGACTGGCCAAGCCCCAAATGTCAGTGGTAAACTTTGTGAACTCTGTACAAGGCATAAAGGAGGAAGGGATGAAATTGGCTATTTCTATAGGATTTGCTGATACTGTGATGTGGAATGCTTTTTCTATTATTGTGAGAAATACAGTGATTAAGCCTGCAGGGTTTTTCATATCCCAGACAAACCACAAGCTGCAGCATTGGTCGATTGGGTGAAGGGGTTGTTAAAAGAGCAGTTGAAAAAATGAGAAGATGGGAACCTGTCCCCATGGAGAACCCATCTCCCAGATGTGCTCCATGCCCTTAACGATGGCCCACTGGGGAAATGGAAACCCCTGGCTGTGCATGGCTGCACCCAATTTACATTAATGAACTAAATCAATTATTAGAAGAAGTAAGAAGTGATATGCTGTTAAAATATCCAACAGCACATCCTGCGAGCTCCAACAAACACAAATGGGGCTCTGCAGAACTGCACGGCCTTGGATTATCTGCTTGCTGGCCAGGGAGGATCCTGGGCTATTCCAGGACAGGAATGTTGCAGGAATGTCTATCAGTGCTGGGTTTGAGGTCCAACAATCAGGAATCACCTCGATAGAAAGATGAGTAGAAGAGAGGCAGAAAGAAGAAAATTCCTCATGGTGGGATTGGCTCCCAAATTGGAGGCTGCTGTGAAGTGCATTCGTGGCAGTCACTGGAATCATTGCATTGTGAGCACTTGGTGTGTTATGATTCCATGTTGGAGTTATTGTGACACCTTGTGCTGGAAATGGAGTACTGGGACTTGTCCATAAAGAGACACAGTCTCAAGAAAAATAGGGGCATTTGATAAAGGACAGAGGATAGCAACTAATTAGGGCTGTTTTAAAAGGAATGCAAATTGTAGCTCTGAGTAATGAACTTGAACAGCACTTAATTGAAGAACAAGAGGTGATGCCTTTGTGCCTAATACCTAAATCTAAACTCTGTTATCCAAAGAATTGTTCTGAAGGTTGCAGTTCATCTGTAGGTTAAAGCACTGATTGAAGCACTGAGGCCTCACCAGGCCCTGACTGAGGCCTGAACAACAGGCCCTGAGGCAAAGCTGAGCTCCAGATGAACCTTCCAACCAAAGGTTATATTTGTATCTGCTCATTAATGAATCATTATTAGCAATATAAGCTCTGTACATGTTCATTGGTGAAATATGGATTTACTTTTTTGTATTTGGAAACCAGAAAAGGCCCCATCTGACTTTGTTTGGGGCTGAATGGTCAAAGTCACCTCCCTTGGTTCCTCCCTGAGCCCTGGCCAGGCTTTGGGAGGGAGCCAAGAGGAGGATGAAACCGGATGTTGCCACACTAGCAGTGCTGTCAGTTTGTCCATTCAGCACTGTCAGAGCTGGGCCCTCTCCCAGCGGGGTTGGAGCCTCACCTGTGGCTGGAGGCACCTGCAGGAATTGCCAGTGCCCAGGAGTGGCTCTGCAGCCCTTGGCTGTGACAGCTTCCCCAGCTGCTGTGTGGGTCTGGGGGATGGTAAAGCCTGAGGGTAACTGGGGCTGGATCTTTCTCAATCACTGCAGGCAATCTTTGGTGGGGATGGTTGGGTGCATTGCTGAGCTTCTGCTTTTGTAATTATTTTCTAACAATTATGTGCTTTGCTGAGCCTCTCCTATTGTAATTTTTTGCAGACATACATTAGATAAATTACACAATTCCTTCAGTTGGTGTCTGTGTGTTTGGTGCTGACCCTGCCCACTGGCATAACTGACCCTGTGGGCTCCATGGAACCAAGGGGACATTGTGACACTGAAGGGCCTCCTGTAACCAGGGGACCGTGGTGATCCTGTGGGGCCTAATGGAACCAAGGGGCCATTGTGACACCGTGGGGCTCATGGAACCACAGATACCATTCTGACACTGTGGGGACTCACGGGGACAAGGCTCCATTGTTTTCACCTCCCTGGCACTGCCCAGTTCAGCCTTTCCCTGCCCCTGCCCCAGCCCAGCAGAGCAGCAGAGTCAGGTCAGGTCCTGCGGCAGGAACTGGAGGCCCTGGAGGTCAGGGACAGCCACTCTGTGTCTGGGATGCTCAGCAGATGCTCAGCTCGGGCAGCTCCTGCAGCCCCAGGGCCAGCCCCGCTGCCCAGCCCAGCAGCAGAGTTGGCCCCGGGGCTCCTCAGGCAGCTCCTGCTGGCCCAGGGACAGGGCAGCCTCTTGCCAGGGCTCCTCTGCACCCCCACGGGCTCCTGCCCTGCTCCTGGCCCATGCCAGCTGCCCCCAGAGCCTTTCCCAGGGGAACACGTCTGTGCTGGCCCGAGCAGCCATTGCTGCAGCCCTGCCCTGCTGCCCAGAGCCCCGAGCTGGGGCTGCTGCTCTGCAGAGCACGGGGGCTGTGCTGCCCGGGGCCCTGGACTGCCTCTGCTGGGCTCTGCTGCTCAGCCTGGGACACAGAGGCAGCTGAGGGTGCTCCTGCCCTGACCCCCTCCCACACGGGCTCTGCGGGGCCATGGAGGGGCTCAGAGGTGCCTGCCTTGTTCCAGGGCTGCCAGAGGGGCTCGGGGCTGCCCTGGATCCTCCTGGGGGAGATCCCTGAGGGGCAGAGGAGTCAGTGCCCAGACTCCTTTCCCTGTGCCTGCTGTGCCCCTGGGCTGCAGAGCTCTCCTGGCTCACAGCAGACATTCAGGCCTTGATCTCAGGGTGACCCCACCCTGGCCAGGCCCTGTGCCCAGTGAGCTCCACTCCCTGCTGGTCCCTGGCACACTCTGTCCCTGCAGGTCCCCTGTGCTCTCCTGCAGCTCCCAAGGCCCTCCAGACAAACATTCCCCTGCCATCAGCCCTGGCACAAGCTGCAGAGCCCCAGGAAGGTTCAGCACAGACCATTCAGCATCTGATGGGCACTGGCCACCAACAAGCAAAACCTGACCCAGACCTGAGTCCCCTGAAGGCCACAGTGAGACCCTGATCTCATCCCACTGAACCTGGGAGAGCAAGGAACACAAGGAAGGAGCCTCTTGAGAGTCCTGAGAGTGACTCTGGAGGGGAGCAAAGCCTCCCTGCCCTGCCCTCAGGAGATGCCCTTTGCTGATGGAGCTGCTGTGCTGGAGCCCAGCTGTGTCCCAGCAGTGCCCATGGCCTGTCCCTGCCTGAGGTCACAGCAGGGACACGCAGCAGCACAGGGACCAAGCTGCCAGAGCACTCTGGCCTTGCACCCACAGCAGGGCTGGGGAGGGGAGTGTGGAGCTGGGGGGAGCAGATGTGCAAAGAGGCAGGGCCATTGTCCCTGGCCGTGCTGCTGTGCTGGGAGCCCCTTCCCTCAGCCTCTGCTCACAGGCACTGCCCCTGCAGAGCCAGAGAAGGGCTGAGGAAATGCCTTGGACACACAAGGCAGGGCAGACAGTGGATTTTATTCAAATTCACAGGGATCAAGCCTCCTTAAAGTCTTGGTGTTTCAAAAAAAAAGTAGATGTAGAAATGCTCAGTGGAGTATTACAGCATTTTATAAAACACATTATAACACGGAAAAATAATAAGAAAAAGTCCCAATGAAAAAATGGACAAATAGGAATAAATGGCCGAGAGACTGTAAAGAATTACATTCTGAAGGTTCTGAAGCAGAAAAGAGAGAGTTTATTGTTTCTGAAAAGATACAGTCATCATTTTTCTCAGGGTATCCTTGAGCTCCTGGTTCCTCAGGCTGTAGATGAGGGGGTTCAGGGCTGGAGGCACCACCGAGTACAGAACTGACAGGGCCAGATCCAGGGATGGGGAGGACAGGGAGGGGGGCTTCAAGTGAGCAAATGTGGCAGTGATGATGAACAGGGATATCACAGCCAGGTGAGGGAGGCAGGTGGAAAAGGCTTTGTGCCGTCCCTGCTCAGAGGGGATCCTCAGCACAGCCCTGAAGATCTTCACATAGGAGAAAACAATGAACACAAAATAACCCAAAAAAAGAAAAGCACTAAAAGCAACAAGCCCAAATTCCCTCAGGTTTGTGTCTGAGCAGGAGAGCTTGAGGATCTGTGGGATTTCACAGAAGAACTGGCCCAGGGCATTGCCATGGCACAGGGGCAGGGAAAATGTATTGGCCGTGTGCACGAGAGCATTGAGAAAGGCACTGGCCCAGGCAGCTGCTGCCATGTGGGCACAAGCTCTGCTGCCCAGGAGGGTCCTGTAGTGCAGGGGTTTGCAGATGGACACGTAGCGGTCGTAGCACATCACGGTCAGAAGATAGAACTCTGCTGAGATGAAGAAGAGAAAGAAAAAGACCTGTGCAGCACATGCAGTGTAGGAGATGTTGCTGGTGTCCCAGAGGGAATTGTGCATGGCTTTGGGGACAGTGGTGCAGATGGAGCCCAGGTCAGCGAGGGCCAGGTTGAGCAGGAAGAAGAACATGGGCCTGTGCAGGTGGTGGCCGCAGGCTACGGCGCTGATGATGAGGCCGTTGCCCAGGAGGGCAGCCAGGGAGATGCCCAGCAAGAGGCAGAAGTGCAGGAGCTGCAGCTGCCGCGTGTCTGCCAATGCCAGCAGGAGGAAGTGCCTGATGGAGCTGCTGTTGGACATTTGCTGGGACTCCACATGGGCACCTGTTCATGGAGAATAGGACAGTGAAGAGTTAGAGGAGATTCCTGTAACCAAAATCAAAGCCATTTCCCGTACACCCTCCTCTGGAACACACAGACAGCCTTTGGTGTTTAAGAGTTCCAGGGTTTTCTTTTTAAGCTCCCCCTATATCTCTCCTCCTATTCTTAGATATCAGGAACTCACAGGCTGAGGGCAGAGGCTTGGCTGGGGCACAGGAGGGAGGGGGCTTGTTCAGAGGGAGGGGCTGCACTGCAGGGGCTCCTGTGGGCATCTCTAAACTCTCCCTGCCACAGCATTGCTGGGCTTTGTTTTCTCTCATTGCCTGATCTTCTCTTTGCTTCCTGCAGATTTCCCTCCTGCAGGTGTTTCCCTGTGCCTGATCTCTCCCTGCCAGCACTCACAGACTCCAAATCTCTGTGCACACTCCTTGGCCCTACAGAACCCTGCCTGTTTGCAGGGCACTGGCTGGGGGCAGGTTCTGTTTGCAGCTTGGAGAAAGGACAGCTCAGACTGAGCCTGATGGCTCCAGCAAAGGTGATGCTGCTGCTGTCCATGGGCAGAGTGGCTGAAAGCACATTAGGGATCTCCTGTAAACCTACTGATCACTAAAAGCAAGAGTTTGGATGTCTTGTGAACTTTTAAAATTTCATAAATAATAATTCATAAGCAAAATTTACCAGGTCAGATATTACAGGCAACTGTCAAAATTTATAATCATCCTTTAATATTTATCACCACCTCCCTACCATTCTTCAATAGTAGGAAACTGAATAAAAAGTCTTAAGAAATTTCTTGTATTTTATCAAAATCCTAGACTTGGAAATATTCTATGACTGACCAGAACCCTTGAGAATGTCAGAGCTTCATGAACATTTCACCTCCCCTGCACCAGAAATACCCAGAGATGTACTCACAGGCTCTGCAGGCATTGGGATGTTCCAGCTTGAGGAGATGGCTCCAGGAGCTGCAGCTGCATTGTCCTGCAGCCAGAGGTTCCTGTGCCAAGGGCTGGCAGTGATTGTGCCCCAGGCACTTCTCAGCCCCTTCCCAGCCCTGACTGATTGAAGCTCTCTGTGCCTCTGGGCTGTGCCCGGGCTGGCTGCAGGCAGTGCCCCAGCCCTGCTGGGCTGGCACAAGAGCTGCTCATCCAGAGAAATGTGCTTTTGAAGCTCTTCTTGGTGACCAGGAGCTGCCTCTGGGCCAGGAGCCCAGCCCAGCTCAGCAGCACAGACACAGCACAAGGACTTTAATCAGCCTCTGGGCCTTTGTGCTCAGGCCCTGGACATCAGTCCCTGAGAGGGAGCTGAAGAAACCTCTCCAGAACTCCAAGGCAGAATCCAACTCCAAAGTTTCTTGGACTTTTAATGGGTCCCAGAGAGGAACACGACTGAGCAAGTGTCCCCAGGCCCCAGGCAGAGCAGAGAACTGCAGGCAGTGATGACAGGTGGGGACAAAGAGAAGCCAAGTCTTGGTGCCCTGGGGCACAGCAGGGTCTGTGCCAGCAAGGGCTGGGAGGAGACACCTTGTCCTGAGGCCCTGGGGCCTCCTGGCACAGCCCCAGCCAGGCTGGGCACTGTCAGCCCCTTGTGCTGCCCTCAGCATCCCCCCCTAGCCCACATCCCAGTGGCCTCAAGGATCTGCTGCAAGGAGTCCCTGGGGAGCCTTGCTCAGCAATGGCCCTGGGGGCTCCTTCATGCTCCCTGCAGGGACTGCAGGTTTTTCAAAGGACTTGGGGTTTGGCTTTTGCCTTGGAGTCTCTGAGAGGTTTGTGCAATCATGGCCTCCAATTATCTGCTATAATTAGTCCCTGGAGATTCTCTGCCTGTTGCAGCATTGATTGGGACTCATTAATACTTCAGGGTACTTAAGTTTTTTAAGCTACTTCCTCTTTCCCTTTTGATACAGACTCTATGAGAAAGATTGTGCATTTACAGGTTCCAATTATCTGCCTAATGAGTCCCTGGAGAGCCGTTATCAGTAACAACACTCAGTGGGCTCATTAATGCTTCAAGTACTTCAGTTATTTTAAGGTACTTGTTGTTTCCCTTTTGATACAGACTCTGTGAGAGGTTTGTGCAATCATGGCTCCAATTATCTGCTTTAATGAGTCCCTTGAGAGCTCTGTACTGACACTCAGTGGTGCTCAGTAATGCTTTGAGCTTCTCAAAAATTTTAAGGTAGTTTGGAATTTCCTTTCCACTCTGAGTCTCTGAGATGTTTTTGGTCCATCCTGGCCTCCAATTCTCTCCTCCAAGGAGTCCATGCGGAGCCTGTGTTGGGGATGGACCTCACTGAGACCCATTCATGCTTTGAGACACTTTGGGGTTTTCTTCTGGCTTTGACTCCTGGAAAGGTTTGTGCAATCTCCTCTCAGGCCCTGAGGTTCCAGGGCTCAGCTCCAAATGCACCACAGGGCTCATCAGGATGCAGCAAGTCCTGACAAACCATGGCTCTGCCTTGATTTCCCTCTGCTCTAATGCAGTTTATCAGGAATGTATCTGGAGTGAGTTTGGTTTGCTAATATGAGATTTCTCAGCCAACACATCTATTAGTGCAGTGGGATCAGTATTGGCTAATTTCCATTGCACTCACTGGAATATATTTACTCATTTCCTGCTGTGAGATAGGATTAGGAGAAAGGCAAACTAGGCTCAAAATTTTAAAAGGGTATATAGAAAAGTTTATTACCAGTAAATAGAAGAAAGAGTAATAAGGATCTGAACACTTCTCCTCTCCCTACAACCTTTTCTTTCTTACTGACAATGCAAGGAGACAAAACCTGAAAGTTTCAGTCAGTTTACACCATCTAGAACAGTCTTTCTTCAGTTCACTTAGGGAGAGGAGTCTCTCTTTCATGCTATGGAGACTTCTCCATAAGAAAAACGTTTGCTCGTGGCTCTCAATTCCCACAAATAGCAGCTGCCCAGAAAATCTGGAATCGTGAAGTCCCTCCCATTTTTTCATAGCTTTTCCCACAGCTGTTTTTATGGGCCATGTCAACTTATGGGGTATGAGTTTAAAGATGAGCTGTTGAAGAGCAAAGATTCTCTTCATCTATTTCTAAAACCATCTTCCTCTCTGAAAACAAAGATCTTCTTCTCTCCCTGAGGGCACAGGGCCTCATCAGTCTTCTCTTTTTCTCTGTACAAACTTCTCATAGGATCACAGCTACTTCAACATTTGCCTACTTTAGCATGGAGGTTTTTGCTGAACAAGTCATCTCCCCATATTTTCAAATAGTTATAGGGAAAAGAGAGTCTGATATATTAATTCCATCCTTCTCCATAGCTTTACAAGAGGATTTCAGCCCCAAGATCAAGGCATCTCCTCATTCCTCCCATCTGGGACTCAGCTTCCCCTTCAGTGACCTGGGTGTCTTCATGTTTGTCCTTTTCTCTCACTGGAGGGAGGATGGAAGCGCTGAAAGAGTTCATATCTCACCCGGGGCCTGCAGATGGTTCCGTGCCCCCGGCCGGGCTCGGTGCTTGCAGCCGGAGCTGTTTTACGATGGAGGTTTCTGCAGCGGCTGCGCTGGGGCTGTGTCAGGATGGGCCGCGCTGGGGCAGGGCCAGGATCTCAGCAGCCAGGCCAGAGCACAGCAGCAGCACGGCTGGGGCCGATGGCTTCTCCTGCCCCTGCCCGGGGCTTGCGGCTGAAGCCCAAGGGTGGCAGAATCTTGGCTGAGCCGGCCCGGCCCGGGGCTGCTCCTGGGGCCCGGTGGATCCTGGCTGGGCCCGGGCTGGCGGCGGGGCAGGGCTCAGCAGGGCCCAGATGTTCCCAACTGCAGCCATGGCCCGGCCCGGCCTCGGCCCCGCGGCCTCCCCTGCCCTGCCCGGCAGCCGATGGGGCCTGGCGGGGTCCCTGGGAAGGGGCCCGGCCCCACGGCAGGAGCCGCCCGGCCCGGCCTGGCTGAGACGGGGCCGGGTCAGCCTTGTTACCTCTGTGCCAGCCAGAAGGGAAAGAGACCCTCCCAGGCTTTCCCATCTTTAACATGTGTCTTCACAGAGGCGTGTACAGTTTCCTTCATAGTTTAACAGATTGTCAATTCTCAAAGATAATTACTGATTGTTTTTTTTGTCAGACATGGAGGAAACTGCTAGCAGCTTCTCTTAGAACATCACTTCCGTGATGCAAAACCACCACAACTGCACAGAGCACAGAGCTCCTTTGTCCATATATAGTGCTCATGTGCCCGAGGTTTCAAAATACCTCCCTGGGAGATCTCCGGGCCCTCTCCAAGGTGTTTTCAAATGAAAACATTCAGCTCAGAGTCTAAGAAAATCACCAGAGGACAGGGCCAGCCTGGCCTGTCTGTCCTGGCTACTTTTGTCTGAGATCAGTCCTTGGATAAACAGAATTGAGAGGCCAAATTCTAATTTTGGCCATGGTCCCTGGACCTGAAAGCCGGTTCTTTTCCATAGGAAGGAAGGAACAGAGCCCCAGGGTTTCAGGGGCAGATGAGAGGTGGCCACCAGAGGCCAAGGCCAGCCAGAGCAAGCAGGATTTTGTTCTGAGTGATATCCTTGCATATAGGAATTGCTTTAAGGAGAGTTTCAATTTTGGCAATGGGCATCTGAAAAGGGGGGTGGTTCTTTCCCATAGCAAGAAAAGCACGGAGCCCCAGTTTTCCAGGAGCTGATGAGAGGCGGCCCTTGACATTGCAACATCAGCCAGACCTGTCAGGGGACCCCTGGGAAGCCAAACCAGCCAGGCCTGTTCAATGTTCCCTCAGTTCCATGGGGCCCCACAGTGTCCCAATGGTCCCTTGCTTCCCTGAGGCCCTGAAGAGTCATAATGCCCCCTTGGTGACACCAGGCCCTGAAGGGTCCCAATGGTCTCCATGGTTCCATCAGGCCCCACGGAGCCATAATGGTCTCTGGGTTCCATGAAGCCCCACTGTGTCACCATGGCCCCTTGGTTCCATGGGCTCCAGTGGTGCCACAATGATTCCCTTGGTTCCATGAGGTCTCCACAGTGTCCCAGTGATCTCCATGGGGAGGGAAGAACCCAGCCCCAGTGTTGCAGGGGCAGTCACCAGAGGTCCAGGCCAGCCAGGCTTGATGGTACTGGCAGATTGTGCCTGGGAGCAACCCTTGGATATCCAGAATTTTGGAGGTGGAATCCAATTTCAGACATGGACACCTGGAGGATAAGGATGCTTGTTTTCCATTGGAAAGAAAGAACGGAACACTGATTACACAGTGACATTTGGGGATCTATGGGGAGTATTGGGGATTGTTCCTGCACCTCGTGACCCAACAGGAGCTTCTCTAATAAATGTTGCCTGAAGCTCCCACTGTGGTCATGACAGGAACCCCTGTGAGTGTCTGGGACATCCCGGCTCTTTGGCAGCCTGGGGACTCCTGGGATGTCACCATGGGATGGCTGTGACTGTCTCTGACCCCAGGGCTCTTTACCATCCCAGAAAGCCCTGGGAGGCATCCATGGAGCCCCTGTCTCTGTGTGTGACATTCCAGCTCTGGAACAGCCTGGAGACTCTTGGAAAGTCCCCATGGAACCCTTCTGAGGACCTGTGACAAATCTGATCCTTAGCAGGCAACCATCACCAGTCCACTGTTGCTATGATCAGTTTCCATGGCAACCATCACCAGCCCCCTGCTGCTATGCTCAGTCCCTTGGCAGCTCCATGGAGACCCCATGCCAGGGGTGGTTGTCATGGACACCAGCTCAGGCCTGCAGCCAGAGCCCGTTGCCATGGCAACCATTGGCAGCCCCCATCCCCAGGCTGATGGGATCCCAGAAGCACAGAATTGGCTGAGCTGGGAGGGGCCCATCAGGATCCTCCAGTCCAACTGCTGGCCCTGCACAGGACACCCCAACAATGCCAGCCTGGGCCTGGCAGCGCTGGCCAAACGCTGCTGCAGCTCAGAGAGCCCTGGAGCTGGGACCCTGCCCTGGGGAGCCTGGCCAGGGCCCCAGCAGCCTCTGGACAAAAACCTTTTCCTGACATCCAAGCTGAGCCTGCCCCGACTCAGCTGCAGCCGCTCCCTCCACTCCTGTCCCTGGGCACCAGAGGGAAGAGGTTCCCACAGCCCCAGCCAGGGACCCGCTCCCAAGGCTGCTGCCATGGCCACCAGGGCTGGCACCAGCTGGGATGCTCGGTTTCCACGGGCCGGGCTTCAGCAATGGGATTCCCCAATTTCCTGCTCCCGCTAAAACCGCGCTGCCCTCGCTGCCCTCCCGCCTCCCATGGAAAGCACAAAAGGCAAAGATCCCGGGCTGGGATAAGAACAATTTATTGGGAACAGCAACGAGATAAGAACAAACAGGAACAGAAACAATATTGATAACAGAAGGGATAAATAAAACTGTTTACAGGGAAAACTACAACACAACTCACAGGGTCTGCCTGGCTACAATATTTCTTGCCTGGAAAGGACACCCTTCTCCTCAGGGAGAGAGAGAGAGTCCCTTTCCTGTCCCTGGCAATGATCTGAGGTGGGACTGAATGTAATGACAGGGCCATGGCCAGACCCTCATGTTCTCCAATCCCACATCAGGTCATTGGCAAAGGGCAGGAAAAGGTACAGGTGTCTTCCCAGCATGGATCACAGGGAACATGGATCACCAGGGCTCTTTGCAATCTGGCTTCTCCCATGGGGGATGAAGCTGGAGTGGTGCATGAAGCTGTTCCTGCAATCGAGGCACTTGCAGGGCTTCATTTACGGGTGGCTCCGTTGGTGTCTTGTCAAATGAGAGCTTCTGGTGAAGCTCTTCCCACACTGGGGACACTCGTAGGGCCTCTGCCTCTCCCCAGTGTGGATGCGCTGGTGCCTGATGAGGGTGGAATTGTGCTTGAAGCCCTTCCCGCAGTCAGGGCAGTAGAAGGGCCTCTCATCCGCGTGAATCCGCTCATGCAGGCGGAGATTTGAGCTGGTCCGAAACCTCTTCCCACACGTGCGGCACTCGTAGGGTCTCTCCCCAAGGTGTATGAGCTGGTGCCTGATGAGGTGGTACTTGCGCTTGAAGCCCATCCCGCAATCAGGGCAGTGGAAGGGCCTTTCCTCTGTGTGAATCTGCCGGTGCCTGGCGAGATCAGGGCCTGTGTGAAACCTCTTCTGGCACTCAGGACACTCGTAGGGCCTCTCCCCAGTGTGGATGCACTGGTGGGTCAAAAGGGTGGAGCTGCAGCTGAAGCCCTTCCCACACTCCCCACACTCATAGGGCCATTCCCCAGTGTGGATCATCTGGTGGCTGATCAGGGTGCTGCTCTGCCTGAAGCTCTTCCCACACTCCAAGCACTTGTGGGGCTTCTCCCCATTGTGAAGCTGCTCATGGGCCACCAGCTCCGAGCTCTGGCTGAAGCTCTGTCCACCTTCCTGGCTCAGGGTGGGTCTTTCCTCCTCAGAGCACCCTGGGCTGGGTTTGGAGCCCCTTCTCCTGTGGAATCTCTGGGACTTGTCCTCCACGTTGGAATTCTGCACTGTGGAGCCACTCAAAATGGCCTCTTCCACGATGTTCTGCCAAGGGGATTTGTCCTCCGTGGTCTCCATCCTCAGCTTCTTCCCTGGGGGAGGAAAGACAAGGAGAGGATGGGATTTGCCTCCGTGCCAGAGGGAAGGGGAAGGAGATCCCCCCAGTGCATCCCCAGCAGGACGGGGTTGGCAGCAGGGTTGTCCTGCAGCCGGGGGCTGTGCTGGGCTGGGAGATGGAGCAGGAGAGAGGGGGAAAGGGGCACTGACTTCCTCCTCACCTGCCTGGGGCTCCTGGGGCACCTTCTTCTTCCTCACAGCCTCCTCCTCCATCTGGCCAAGTTTATGGGATGGAAAATCCTGTTTTGAGAAGAAAACAAGGGATAAGTACATTGAATTTTGTACTTGTTTGAAGGCAAACTTGGGGAGGGTCTAAACCAGGATTACAATTTAATAAGAAAATGAAGATCAAGGCAATGATGCAGAATCACTGCCTTAAACTGACAGAGTCAGGATATAACCCGACACCCTGCTGGTCAGGCTGGTGGCAGCAGTCCCATTAAATGGTGGCTGCAGTCCTGTGGGAGTGATGAACGTGATTCTGTCCAAGCAGTGATCCTGTAGAAGGGTCTGGTCTTCCTCTGAAGGTCCAGTGGTGGTTCTGGAGCTGTTGTCCTCTGGGAATCCAGTAGGCAAGCTGCTCCTGGTGTTGCAAGGCTCACCTTATATGCAGGTAGGAATGCTTGGATCCTCCCCCTGGGCGGAGCATGCCACAATGGGAGGATGGAATTTGATCAGTCCTGCAGTGACACCCAATGGCCCATTGCCAGAAGATATCTCCCCTGGAGGGCGTTATCAAGGCTGAGTCATGGAAGAGATCAAGAACACTGCCCCACCTGTTTCTAGCAGTTGATGAAGATGGGGATTGAAAACATGCATTTGGTTCCATCTTACATTGCAGCCTGAAACAGTGGGGGAATCCCTGCTCAGGGGGTGAACACCACCCCCCTTACCCAAACTGGCTCAGGTGTAAAACCCCCACCCTGGGAAGGCCACACACACACAGGGGACAATGTCACACTTGCCCTGCTCCAGGGCAAATGGCATCTCTCTAATATTTTCTTAACCAGATTGCAAAATTATTTTGGCACAGTGAGTTCAGGGCACTGTTGTTTGACCCCAGTTGCCTTTGACAACAGCATGGTTCCTTCCTCTGAGGAGGTTGTGGGTCTCCCTGGAGGAACTCTTGGAAACTTGGATGCAGCTTCCTCTGAGCAACCTATGGGAGAACTGATGAGGAAAATGGCTGTTGTGGGACTGGAGTGTAAAGAAAATACTTTGTTGTCCCTACTTGAAAAGTTTGTTAAAATCACTGGTGGAAATGGAGCAAATGATACCAGCAAGACTGACAAGGTTCATTCACCACATGGTGAGGAACACAAGGCTGCTAGAAGTCCCACAAGAAGCCCAGCTCAAGTAGCTAAATTCCCAAATAACTACTGAATTCCCAGGCTTGGGTTTTTTCCATATGTGAGAATCATTATTCTCTTCATCCCTGTCACCTTTGTGACAGCTACGCAGAGCTTCCACTGCCTTTTAATAATATCTGTATTGGGCCGAATTTGCACTTTTCTTTAATTGGAACCTGCCAGCAGCTGAGCTGGAGCTGTGCAGGAACCAAGGAAACTTGGAATTGCCCCAGAATTGCTTCTATTGTCAGCCGGTGCTGCGGCGGCCGTGGGGCAGAGGGGTGGGAAAGGGGGCTCCGGGGTGGCAGTGGAGGAAATGCCGGGCCCGGGGGCTGAGCACAGGGCTGAGCACACAGAGATGGTTTTGTTCTTGCTGAGCTCGCACTGAGCCAAGGCCTGTCCTGCCCCTCATTCAGCCACGCTGGGGAGGGGCTGAGGGTGTGGGGGAGCTTGGGAGGGGACACAGCCAGGACAGGAGATCCCAGCTGACCCCAGGGATACCCCAGACCATAGGACATCATGATCAGTGCATGAAGTGTGGGGAACAAGGAGGAAGGGGGCACATTTGCAGTGAGGGTTTTGTCTCCCCAGGTAACACTTAGGCAGGATTGGGCCCTGTTTCGCCAGTGGGCAGGGCCCGCACCAAAGACACAGACACCAACTTAACTTAAGGAACAGTGTAATTTAGATAATGCAAATTTGCAAAAAATTACAAAAATATTAGGTAGGCAAAGCAAATAATCATTAGTCAATAATTCCAAAAGAGAAGATGTTGAAATGAGTATCACACAACTGTCCATTTCTGGCTGCAGGCTCTGGAGATTCTATCTCTGCCTTCAATCAGGGTTGCATTCCCTAAAGAATCCTGGTATCAAATCCTACTTTCCAAGGCTGGAACAGTGTTTCAGGTTTAGCTGGGTGTGTATTCAATTACCCTCTGTTAAAGTTGGGGCAATTATCATCTGTTAATTGAGCAGTTTACTTTATCTCTTCCACATGAATCCTCCCTCCAGGGAGATATCTTCTGTTAATGGGCCATTGAGTGTCACTGATAAAAATTCCATCATCCCATTGTGAGAAGATCTGCCCAGAGGGAGGAGCCAAGCATTCCTACCTGGAGATAATCTGAGAATGTGAACAACAGAGTCAGCCTTCTCCCACAAGATTCCCAGAAGAGCAGCTTTCAGCTCCACTGGATCCCAGAGGAAGACCAGGCCAATCGACGCCACAACTGGACCTTCCGAGGAAAACTCCAATCTTCTAAGGATCCCTGCTCCAACAGAACCACACCTGTCCCTGCAGGAGCACTGCAACCACCATTTAACAGGAGTGCTACCAACACTCTGACCCACAGGGTGTCAGGTCGTATTCTTACTCTGTAAGTAGTTTTTAGTACTACTGCATGTGTATTTTTAATTTTCCTTCTGAAGAATTGTTATTCCTATTCCCATAGACTTTGCTTGACAGCCCCTTGTTTTGAAAATTATAATTCCAAGTGAAGGGATTAACATTTTCCATTTCAGGGGAGTCTCCTGCCTTCCTTAGCAGACACCTGTCTTTTCAAACTGACACAATACCCTGGGACAGCCAGGCAGGTGAGGAGGAAGTCAGTGCCCCTTTCCCCCTCTCTCCTGCTCCATCTCCCAGCCCAGCACAGCCCCCGGCTGCAGGACAACCCTGCTGCCAACCCCGTCCTGCTGGGGATGCACTGGGGGGATCTCCTTCCCCTTCCCTCTGGCACGGAGGCAAATCCCATCCTCTCCTTGTCTTTCCTCCCCCAGGGAAGAAGCTGAGGATGGAGACCACGGAGGACAAATCCCCAAGGCAGAACATCGTGGAAGAGGCCATTTTAAGTGGCTCCACAGTGCAGAATTCCAACGTGGAGGAAAAGCCCCAGAGATTCCACAGGAGGAGGGGCTCCAAACCCAGCCCAGGGTGCTCTGAGGAGGAAAGACCCACCCTGAGACAGGAAGGTGGACAGAGCTCCAAGCTGGTGGTCCATGGGCAGCTTCATGATGGGAAAAAGCCCCACAAGTGCTTGGAGTGTGGGAAGAGCTTCAGGCAGAGCAGCACCCTGATCAGCCACCAGATGATCCACACTGGGGAATGGCCCTACGAGTGTCCTGAGTGCCAGAAGAGGTTTCAGACCAGCTCCAGTCTCCTCTGCCACCAGCAGATTCACACTGGGGAGAGGCCCTTCTGCTGCCCTGACTGTGGGAAGGGCTTCAAGCACAACTCCAACGTCGTCACCCACGGTGCAGCCACGCTGGGGAGAGCCCCTACGAATGTCCCCAGTGTGGGAAGAGCTTCACCAGCAGCTCTCACTTGACCAGACACCCATGGAGCCGCCAGTAAGGAAAGCCCTGCAAATGCCCCAGCTGCAGGAACAGCTTCATGCACCGCTCCAGCTTCATCCCCCTTTAGAGGACCCGCATTGGGAAGAGTCCTGGGGATCCGTGTTGCCCATGATCCATGCTGGGAAGACACCTCTCCCTTTTCCTGCCCGTGACATGATGTGGGATTGAAGAACATGATGGTCTGGCCATGGCCCTTTCATTACATTCACTCCCACCTCAGGCTATTGCCAGGGGCAGGAAAGGGACCTTCTCTCTCTCTCCCAGAGGAGAAGGGTCTCCTTTCCAGACAGGGGAAATTGTGGCTGGAAAGAGACAGTCAGTTGTGTTGTAGTTTTCCCTGTCAAAGTTTTATTTATCCCTTCTGTTATCAATATTGTTTCTGTTCCATTTTTTCCTTATCTCGTTGCTGTTCCCAATAAATTGTTCTTATCCCAGCCCGGGATCTTTGCCTTTTGTGCTTTCCATGGGAGGCAGGGGGGCAG
Source organism: Agelaius phoeniceus (assembly GCF_051311805.1). Classification (NCBI taxonomy): domain Eukaryota; kingdom Metazoa; phylum Chordata; class Aves; order Passeriformes; family Icteridae; genus Agelaius; species Agelaius phoeniceus. Next base: position 2,082,782 of record NW_027509866.1, read on the forward strand.
CGAGGGCAGCGTGGTTTTAGCAGGAGCAGGAAATTGGGGAATCCCATTCCTGAAGCCCGGCCCGTGGAAACCGAGCATCCCAGCTGGTGGCAGCCCTGGTGGCCATGGCAACCACCCCTGGCATGGGGTCTCCATGGAGCTGCCAAGGGACTGAGCATAGCAACAGGGGGCTGGTGATGGTTTCCATGGAAACTGACTACAGCAACAGGGTCCTGGTGACGGTTGCCTGCTAAGGATCAGATTTGTCACAGGCCCTCAGAGGGGTTCCATGGGGACTTTCCAAGAGTCTCCAGGCTGTTCCAGAGCTGGAATGTCACAGGCAGAGACAGGGGCTCCATGGAGACCTCCCAGGGCTTTCTGGGGATGGTAAAGAGCCCTGGGGTCAGAGGCAGTCACAGCCATCCCATGGTGACATCCCAGGAGTCCCCAGGCTGCCAAAGAGCCGGGATGTCCCAGACACTCACAGGGGTTCCTGTCATGACCACAGTGGGAGCTTCAGGCAACATTTATTAGAGAAGCTCCTGTTGGGTCACGAGGTGAAGAAACGATCCCCAATGCTCCCCATAGATCCCCAAATGTCACTGTGTAATCAGTGTTCCGTTCTTTCTTTCCAATGGAAAACAAGCATCCTTATCCTCCAGGTGTCCATGTCTGAAATTGGGATTCCACCTCCAAAATTCTGGATATCCAAGGGTTGCTCCCAGGCACAATCTGCCAGTACCATCATGCCTGGGTGGCCTTGACCTCTGGTGACTGCCCCTGCAACACTGGGGCTGGGTTCTTTCCTTCCCATGGAGATCACTGGGACACTGTGGGGACCTCATGGAACCAAGGGGATCCTTGTGGCACCACTGGAGCCCATGGAACCAAGGGGCCATGGTGACACAGTGGGGCTTCATGGAACCCAGAGACCATTATGGCTCTGTGGGGCCTGATGGAACCATGGAGACCATTGGGACCCTTCAGGGCCTGGTGTCACCAAGGGGGCATTATGGCACCTCAGGGCCTCAGGGAAGCAAGGGACCATTGGGACACTGTGGGGCCCCATGGAACTGAGGGAACATTGAACAGGCCTGGCTGGTTTGGCTTCCCAGGGGTCCCCTGACAGGTCTGGCTGATGTTGCAATGTCAAGGGCCGCCTCTCATCAGCTCCTGGAAAACTGGGGCTCCGTGCTTTTCTTGCTATGGGAAAGAACCACCCCCCTTTTCAGATGCCCATTGCCAAAATTGAAACTCTCCTTAAAGCAATTCCTATATGCAAGGATATCACTCAGAACAAAATCCTGCTTGCTCTGGCTGGCCTTGGCCTCTGGTGGCCACCTCTCATCTGCCCCTGAAACCCTGGGGCTCTGTTCCTTCCTTCCTATGGAAAAGAACCGGCTTTCAGGTCCAGGGACCATGGCCAAAATTAGAATTTGGCCTCTCAATTCTGTTTATCCAAGGACTGATCTCAGACAAAAGTAGCCAGGACAGACAGGCCAGGCTGGCCCTGTCCTCTGGTGATTTTCTTAGACTCTGAGCTGAATGTTTTCATTTGAAAACACCTTGGAGAGGGCCCGGAGATCTCCCAGGGAGGTATTTTGAAACCTCGGGCACATGAGCACTATATATGGACAAAGGAGCTCTGTGCTCTGTGCAGTTGTGGTGGTTTTGCATCACGGAAGTGATGTTCTAAGAGAAGCTGCTAGCAGTTTCCTCCATGTCTGACAAAAAAAACAATCAGTAATTATCTTTGAGAATTGACAATCTGTTAAACTATGAAGGAAACTGTACACGCCTCTGTGAAGACACATGTTAAAGATGGGAAAGCCTGGGAGGGTCTCTTTCCCTTCTGGCTGGCACAGAGGTAACAAGGCTGACCCGGCCCCGTCTCAGCCAGGCCGGGCCGGGCGGCTCCTGCCGTGGGGCCGGGCCCCTTCCCAGGGACCCCGCCAGGCCCCATCGGCTGCCGGGCAGGGCAGGGGAGGCCACGGGGCCGAGGCCGGGCCGGGCCATGGCTGCAGTTGGGAACATCTGGGCCCTGCTGAGCCCTGCCCCGCCGCCAGCCCGGGCCCAGCCAGGATCCACCGGGCCCCAGGAGCAGCCCCGGGCCGGGCCGGCTCGGCCAAGATTCTGCCACCCTTGGGCTTCAGCCGCAAGCCCCGGGCAGGGGCAGGAGAAGCCATCGGCCCCCGGCCGTGCTGCTGCTGTGCTCTGGCCTGGCTGCTGAGATCCTGGCCCTGCCCCAGCGCGGCCCATCCTGACACAGCCCCAGCGCAGCCGCTGCAGAAACCTCCATCGTAAAACAGCTCCGGCCGCAAGCACCGAGCCCGGCCGGGGGCACGGAACCATCTGCAGGCCCCGGGTGAGATATGAACTCTTTCAGTGCTTCCATCCTCCCTCCAGTGAGAGAAAAGGACAAACTGCAGGCACACAGAGGAGCAACATGAAGACACCGAGGTCAGTGAAGGGAAAGTTGAGTCCCAGATGGAAGGGATGAGGAGATGCCTTGATCTTGGGGCTGAAATCCTCTTGAAAAGCTATGGAGAAGGATGTAATTAATATATCAGACTCTCTTTTCCCCTATAACTATTTGAAAATATGGGGAGATGACTTGTTCAGCAAAGGCCTCCATGGTAAACTAGGCAAATGTTGAAGTAGCTGTGATCCTATGAGAAGTTTAAAGAGAGAAAGAGAGAAGAGTGGTGAGATCCTCTGCCCTCAGGGAGTGAAGAAGATCTCTGTTCTCAGAGATGAAGATGATTTCATAAATAGATGAAGAGAATCTTTGCTCTTGAACAGCTCATCTCTAAACTCATACCCCATTAGTTGACATGGCCCATAAAAACAGCTGTGGGAAAAGCTATGAAAAATGGGAGGGACTTGACAATTGCAGATTTTCTGGGCAGCTGCTCTTCGTGGGAATTGAGAGCCACGAGCAAATGTTTTTCTTATGGAGAAGTCTCCATTGCATGAAAGCGAGAATCCTCTCCCTAAGTGAACTGAAGAAAGACTGTTCTAGATGGTATAAACTGACTGAAACTTTCAGGTTTTGTCTCCTTGCATTGTCAGTAAGAAAGAAAAGGTTGTAGGGAGAGGAGAAGTGTTCAGATTCTTATTACTCTTTCTTCTTTTTACTGGTAATAAACTTTTCTGTATACCCTTTAAAAATTTTGAGCCTACTTTGCCTTTCTCTTATTATTCTTTTTTCTATCTAGTGGTAATAAACTTTTCTATATACCCTTTTAAAATTTTGAGCCTACTTTGCCTTTCTCCTAATCCTATCTCACAGCAGGAAATGAGTAAATATATTCCAGTGAATGCAATGGTAATTAGCCAACACTGATCCCACTGCACTGATAGGTGCATTGGCTGAGAAATCTCAAATTAGCAAACCAAAAATCACTCCAGATACATTCCTGATAAACTGCATTAGAGCAGAGGGAAATCAAGGCAGAGCCATGGTTCGTCAGGACTTGCTGCATCCTGATGAGCCCTGTGGTGCATTTGGAGCTGAGCCCTTGAACCTCAGGGCCTGAGAGGTGATTGCACAAACCTTTCCAGGAGTCAAAGTCAGAAGAAAACCCCAAAGTGTCTCAAAGCATGAATGGGTCTCAGTGAGGTCCATGCCCAACACAGGCTCTGCATGGATCCCTTGGAGGAGACAATTGGAGGCCAGGATTAGCCAAAAACATCTCAGAGACTCAGAGTGGAAAGGAAATTCCAAACTACCTTAAAATTTTTGAGAAGCTCAAAGCTTCTGAGCCCCACTGAGTGTCAGTACAAAGCTCTCCAGGGGCTCATTAAAGCAGATAATTGGGGCCATGATTGCACAAACCTCTCACAGAATCTGTATCAAAAGGGAAACACCAAGTACCTTAAAATAACTAAAGTACCTTAAAGCATTAATGAGCGCACTGAATGTTGTTACTGATAACGGCTCTCCAGAGACTCATTAAGCAGATAATTGGAGCCTGTAAATGCACAATCTTTTTCATAGAGTCTGTATCAAAAGGGAAAGAGGAAGTAGCTTAAAAAACTTAAGTACCCTGAAGTATTAATGAGTCCCAATCAATGCTGCAACAGGCAGAGAATCTCCAGGGACTAATTACAGCAGATAATTGGAAGCCATGATTGCACAAACCTCTCAGAGACTGCAAGGCAAAAGCCAAACCCCAAGTCCTTTGAAAAACCTGCAGTCCCTGCAGGGAGCATGAAGGAGCCCCCAGGGCCATTGCTGAGCAAGGCTCCCCAGGGACTCCTTGCAGCAGATCCTTGAGGCCACTGGGATGTGGGCTAGGGGGGGATGCTGAGGGCAGCACAAGGGGCTGCCAGTGCCCAGTCTGCCTGGGGCAAAATCACTGCCAGCCCTTGGCACAGGAACCTCTGGCTGCAGGACAATGCAGCTGCAGCTCCTGGAGCCATCTCCTCAAGCTGGAACATGCCAATGCCTGCAGAGCCTGTGAGTACATTCTCTGCTTGTCTCTTGTGCAGAGCAGCCCGGGGTGCCCAGGGCTGTCCTGCAGAGCAGGGTCCTGCAGCCCAGGGCGCTGTGCTGGGGCAGGGACTCTGCTGCCTGCCAGGGACAGCTCTCAGCCAGCCCTGGCAGCTGCTCCCAGCACTGGGGGACAAGATCTGGGTGGCAGGAGACAGCTGGTGAGGCTTGGAAGTGTTCTCCTTGTGTGGGGAGGATGCTGCATTGTTCAGGACTGCTCCCAGCATGACATTGAACTGCAGAACCTTTTCAAGTAGATTATACAGGAAGCACAGCAAGGCAGGGACTGCATAGAAGGGAAAATCCTGCTTTTTTAATCTACTGCTCTAGGTTGCCTGGATGGGAAATTGCACATAGATATTCATCTCTTACTTCAGATTGAGAAAACAAAAAATCTATCAGATGTAATAAACCAGGAAGTCACAGAAATCAGCACAGAGCCCCTCACAGGCAGCATCAGTGTCACTTTTCCAGCCTCCTCAGGGTTGCTCTGACGTTGCCATCAGAGCCTGCAGAGCCAGAGCTGCCCCTGGGCAGTGCCTGAGCTGGGAGGGCTCTGCAGGGCAGAGCTGAGCCCCCAGGGCTGGGCTGGGCTCTGGCAGCACTGGCAGGGCCCAGCCCTGGGCACAGGGAAGCAGCTGCTGGCAGGGACAGCTCCAGGCAGCAGAGCCCTGGGCAGGCAGTGGGGGGAAAGTGCCCCCAGGCTGTGCTGGGATATTTCAAGTCCTCTCCAAACCCAACTATTCCATGATTACTTTTCTTACAGATCCCCATGCCAAGGCATCACAGCAAATGTCGAACAGCAGCTCCATCAGGCACTTCCTCCTGCTGGCATTGGCAGACACACGGCAGCTGCAGCTCCTGCACTTCTGCCTCTTGCTGGGCATCTCCCTGGCTGCCCTCCTGGGCAACGGCCTCATCATCAGCGCCGTAGCCTGCGGCCACCACCTGCACACGCCCATGTTCTTCTTCCTGCTCAACCTGGCCCTCGCTGACCTGGGCTCCATCTGCACCACTGTCCCCAAAGCCATGCACAATTCCCTCTGGGACACCAGCAACATCTCCTACACTGCATGTGCTGCTCAGCTCTTTTTCTTTCTGTTCTTCATCTCAGCAGAGTTTTATTTGCTGACGATCATGTGCTATGCTACGACCGCTACGTGTCCATCTGCAAACCCCTGCACTACGGGACCCTCCTGGGCAGCAGAGCTTGTGCCCACATGGCAGCAGCTGCCTGGGCCAGTGCCTTTCTCAATGCTCTCATGCACACGGCCAATACATTTTCCCTGCCCCTTTGCCATGGCAATGCCCTGGGCCAGTTCTTCTGTGAAATCCCTCAGATCCTCAAGCTCTCCTGCTCAAAATCCTACCTCAGGGAATTTGGGCTCATTGCTGTAAGTGTGTGTTTAGATTTTGTTTGTTTTGTGTTCATTGTTTTCTCCTATGTGCAGATCTTCAGGGCTGTGCTGAGGATCCCCTCTGAGCAGGGACGGCACAAAGCCTTTTCCACCTGCCTCCCTCACCTGGCCGTGCTCTCTCTGTTCTTCAGCACTGGTGCTTCTCTGTACCTGAAGCCCCCCTGAAAGGAAGGTGTAGAGCTACCAGACGTAGAACGGCGAAGTCCTTCAATGTCCAGCCAATGGAGTTCACCAGGTCACGTCTGGGGAGGTCTCCGGGTTGCAGTTCATCCAAACTCTTATTATACTCTTTTTCTTTATGGGGGAAGGGGTAAAACTTGAAACTGAATCAAAGGTAGTCTATTGTATTTTGGGGGGAAAATGGTATTTAGAGAAGGGTACACACAGTCCATGTTCTCAGCAGTGGGTGAGAGCCATTGTCTTCTTGGTCCACTGCTCACACCTGCAACATCCATCTTGCTTTGGTCAGCTTGCCTCCCCCACACACCTCCCCCAGGTTGGGGGTCTCAGTCCCAGTCCTTGGAAAGAGTGGGGGGGACCTTTTCCCATAGGGATTTCATGTCCTGCTCTTTGATGGAGAGGCTTCTTACATCTCAGTCTGTCTGTCACAGTGGTTGTAAGACAAGTGAGGGGTCTGTGGAGAGCTAGGGATCTGCCTGCGGAAGATCTCGGGCTGTACGGGTAGATAAGAAGGCCCCCCTCACCCTGCAGTCTGACCTTTGCTCTGTACCCGGCCGCACCCGGCCGGATGTGAGCAGAGGGAAGTGACACAGACTGCCCAAACCATAAATACCCCTGAGACCCGTCAATAAACACCATTTGCTGTCCACCACATTGGTGTATGTAGCATTGGACCGAGTGACCCTGGGCCTTGGGTCACCGTGCCGGACCTCCCGAACCAGGTCGCTATGCCATAATGGCAACATCTGATGCCGAAACCCCGGGAAAATCGCAGCGCCCGGAGTTCGGGATTTCGCCTGGACAGGGGACCGGCGGCTGCACAGCAGGCCTAGTGCAGCGGGGGGGACGCCCCCGGACCAGCGTGGACCATGGAAGCCATAGCGAAGGTCGTAACTCAGATGCATGCTCAATGGGGGATTGATTGTAAGCTAAAAGATTTATGTCTTGCTATACCGAGACTTATTAAGCTGGGGGCGATAGACAGCCCGGTGGACATTCTCCATTCGGAGATATGGGATACTTGTACAAAGGTTTTAGCTGAGGAAACTATGTCCGCAGGCTCAGGGGAAGCTCTAAAGTCATGGGGCAGAGTCGTGCAGGCTCTGCAGAAAGCTAGAGAAGAGCAGGAGACCTGGAAAGCCGCGCAGGCTTGGCTATTAGCCACGCCGCAGTTGGGGGTGGGCGCGGCAATGCAAACCACGGAGGGCTTCGATCAGATCAGCACCGCGGAACCGCGAGCGCTGGATTCCCCCGAGCAGACCGCTTCACCATCAGAGGGGGGGAACGCGCGCGGGCGTTTTGGTGGGGGTTAACGGAGGAAGCGCAGGAGGCGGCGAAATTGCCGGACCCCAAAGGGGTGGATAAAAGCGCAACCCCTCCGTATGCGTTTGAAAATGGCGCCGAACCGCGTGTTCAGGGCGGAAAGGAAAACACGGGGGGCGGAAATGCAGTCAGCCTGCTTAACAACGCATGCGCGGGCAAGCAGGGGGACGGGGCAGCCCCCCGCGGAGGAGCGTAAGGCCAATCAGAGTGCTCAGTTCACTTTAGGTCCTTGTGGGATCTCAGCACATCGTTCCCGATGTCCAGAGATGCCAGGAGAACCCTTGGGGGTCTCGAAAACCTTGGAATGTTGCCAAGAGTGTTTGGTGGCTTGATTTTGATCCATCCACAGAAGTAACAAGAGTCTGAGGACAAGAGAATCGCTTTAGAGTACAAGGTGTAAAAGAGACACATTTAGAGGGTGAGATATAGACTTTAAGGTTTTTGGTACAGGGGGGTTATGGAGACAAGATGGAGAGATCAGGGCGTGTCTTGTCCTTCTTCTTTCTTCTTCTTGTCCTCCATCTCCTGTGATGATGTTGGCACTTGGGGATTGGTTTCTGGTGAAGGTGCACTTGCTAACATGGGCGAAAAGCATTGGGAAATAAAGGTAAATATTGTATACGTAGGTTTTAGTATAAAAAGACATGACCGCCCCGTGGGTGGTCAGAGAGTGCCTGTGACTGCCTGCAGATCAGACCTCTGTTGGGCAGACAGAAAAATTTTGTAGATAAGAAATAATAAACAACCTGAAGACCGAAAGCTGAAGAGTCCAGACTCGTCCTTTGCATCGCGCCCACCAAAGAACGACTCTACCCATGTCGGGGCAGAGACAGACAGCCGGACCCGACATTTGGCGTCCCTGGGTGGGCACCCCGTGGGCACCGGCACCCCGTGGGCACCCGGCGGCGACCCGGGGGGCAGCTCGGCAGCGACCGGCGATCCAGCAGCATCCAGCAGCCTTCGCTGAGCCACGGTGAGCTCTGCTGTGCACCTCTTGCACAGGGGCAGCCTTGAAGCACCGAGTGGGCAGCTCCCGAGTTGGACTCATTCCCAGGAGAGCCTGATAACTCCTTGGGAAAACAGCCAGAAAGCAGCCAGGAGAATCTGAAAACGCAGCAGCCGCAGAAAACATCGCACTCCACCTCAGCCGAAGAAAGTTCGTAGCAGGACAGCCCGGATCGGAATCGGAAAGGCGCCTCCGGATCCATCTCCTGTGACCTGCAGGCCAGAGACCAGGAGCCTCCGGACTGCTCTGACGACAGGAATTCGGTGAGAAGGTCAAGAATTAAGAACATGGGGGGTACACTTTCCCAGGAACAAATAGAAATTCTGTCCGACCTACAAGGCGTGGCAGACACACACACTAAGGGGATCCCAAAGAAAAAGCTTAGAGAATTATTGCTGTGGGTGCGGTGTAATTACCCGTACTCCGAAACAAGGCTGTTATTTGAAGTAGGCTTTTGGCAAGAAGTTAACAGACACCTATATTTTCTAGCCATCAATGAGGATAAAACAGCCTTAAAATTGCTGTCCTCAGCAAGAATTATGTTAGAGGCGACCTCGACTCAATTTAGGGGGTCAGCCAGGCAACAAGTTGTTGCAGGTCCCAGAGGGGCGGAGGGAGCAGAGCAAGGTTCCAAGCAGAAATTGGCTCTGATCTCAATTAGCCCGGGGGAAAAGGTGCCCGAGAAAAGGGTACAAGGGGAAATGTCATTGCCCTCAGTCCCACCATCCCGAAAACCCAAGGGAACCCTAAAGCACCCTGAAACCACAGAGAATACAGGGACTTCAGACTCCGACTCAGACACTGATGATACCATTCCTCTTCCTGATGAAATAAAGTTTTCTCCCAGCGACATCGAGGAGACAGGCCACCCTTCCGGAGTGTACTGTCCCGATTCGCAGGAATCAGGGGGGGAGGAGGTGGAAAACGTGGCGGAGTCGGGGAGGGGGGTTCAAAGGGAACAAGCGGGGAGGGGGAATACGCTCTCTCGCGGCAGGCGCGGCGGCGCGGAAGCGGCGGCGGCCGGCAGGGGGGGCGGGGAGGCAATGGGAGACACGGGTTTCCATGCGACTCTTGCGAGCGCAACGCCGAAAGCGACAGTCGCCTCTGGAGCGGTGCCAAAGACGCGCGGGTCGAGCAAGGCTCAGGGAGTGGCCGGGGAGACCTCTCAAACCAGCGCGGGAGCGTCAGACACGGGCGGCAAGGACGGAGCAGCTGCAGAGCTCCGGAGAGCTGCTGTGAAGGGACGCAGGAGACGCGCGGTGGTGACGTCAGACCCGGAAGTCTGGACCCGGAGATCGGCTCGAATCGCAGCGAGAAAGGGGGCACCCGCGGGGAGGGGGCTGTGCACTTCGACGGGGGGGTGTGGATACAGTGTCAGAGGAGGAGGAGAGAGGGACAGGAACAGACGATAGGGAGGAGACTTCGGAGGTGGAGCGGGACGGAGACAGTGACGTCAGTACAGGGGAGGCAGAGGGCGTCCCCGAAGGCACGCATGCGCGGGAAGTGCCGGCGGAGCGAGGTCGGGGGCGGGTCCGATCCTCTGTGACGTCTGGGGCGAAAAGGAGGGGCCACACTCGGGGTTCGGCATCCCGGGGCTCCATCCCCTCTCCGAGACCGATGCCTTTAGCCTCAAATCCTATGTTTCAAACCCTTTCCACTCAAAAGAAACGCTCAAGTACTCAACCCTCAATGCCAGCTCAGTCAGTCAGCCAAAACAAAATGTTTGGGAAACGTTAGCCCAGGCAGCAAATTTAGAAAGTATCTGCCTGACACATTCGAAACCAGGGAAACCATTCACGGCATGCATGGTTGGGTTGCCAGTGGGCGAATGGCCAATTCCAGGGCATCCTCCAATGGAGATTTCACAGGTCATCAAAGATTCTGTGAATGAATGGTGTGCGTGGACACATCTTTTACCTGTAGCTTCTACTGAACCGCAGGAATTGGAGATTTTTGGGTCCACAACAATGGAGCTATGCATGAAATTTGAAAATTCGAATGTGTCAAGGACAAACAATAGCATTGATGTCACACCAAATCATGAATATTATAGAAATGCATCAGCTTGGTGTAATCACACTGTGACGACAGCCAAAGGATCAATCCAGGTCCCAGTGCAATTGCCACGTGGGTTGTTTTTAATTTGTGGGGACAGAATTTGGCACGGCATTCCTGCAAATGCCAAGGGAGGTCCATGCAGCATTGGGAGGATTTCAATGTTGTCACCAGATTTAAAAGTGTTGAGAGAACAAAAACACAAAGAGAAAAGGTCCTTGCAACATTACAGTGCAGACTGTGATGATGAAGTATACACCTGGGACAAGGCAAGGAGAATTGCAGCAGCAATTTTCTCACCTCAGACAGCATCGGGGGTGGCCTTGACTCAACTGGACCACATGGGTTGTTGGTTGAGCAAGCATGCTCAATCAGTCTCTCTCGCTTTGAGTGACATGTTGAAAGATGTAAGCAGTGTGAGAGAGGCAACTCTTCAAAATAGAGCAGCAATCGATTATCTGTTGCTCGCTCATGGACATGGATGTGAAGAGTTTGAGGGGATGTGCTGCATGAATCTCTCAGATCATTCGAGATCAATTCATGAAAGCATTCAAAATATAAAAGACAGTATAAAGAAATTGGGCGAGATCACTGGGTCATGGATTGATGATGTGGCGGGATTTTTTGATCTTTCTCCCTTATGGAGAGGGTTTTTAAAAATGGGATTTTATATTTTAATAATACTCTTAGTCCTCATGCTCATTGTCCCATGCATCTTTATGTGTGTGAGACGTGTCATGAGTCAAGTTGCCAAAGAAGTCTTCTTGGTGCAAACAGAAGGGGGAGATGTGGGATCTCAGCACATCGTTCCCGATGTCCAGAGATGCCAGGAGAACCCTTGGGGGTCTCGAAAATCCTGGAATGTTGCCAAGAGTGTTTGGTGGCTTGATTTTGATCCATCCACAGAAGTAACAAGAGTCTGAGGACAAGAGAATCGCTTTAGAGTACAAGGTGTAAAAGAGACACATTTAGAGGGTGAGATATAGACTTCAAGGTTTTTGGTACAGGGGGGTTATGGAGACAAGATGGAGAGATCAGGGCGTGTCTTGTCCTTCTTCTTTCTTCTTCTTGTCCTCCATCTCCTGTGATGATGTTGGCACTTGGGGACTGGTTTCTGGTGAAGGTGCACTTGCTAACATGGGCGAAAAGCATTGGGAAATAAAGGTAAATATTGTATACGTAGGTTTTAGTATAAAAAGACATGACCGCCCCGTGGGTGGTCAGAGAGTGCCTGTGACTGCCTGCAGATCAGACCTCTGTTGGGCAGACAGAAAAATTTTGTAGATAAGAAATAATAAACAACCTGAAGACCGAAAGCTGAAGAGTCCAGACTCGTCCTTTGCATCGCGCCCACCAAAGAACCACTCTACCCGTGTCGGGGCAGAGACAGACAGCCGGACCCGACAGGTCCTTATAGGGCAAGGACCTCCCCCAGCAGGAGGCGGGGGGACCCCAGGGGGAGGGAACGGCCCGACCCCCGCAAGAAGGGGCGGGGTCGGAGCCTGGGAAAAAGGAAGAGCAGCCCAGAAACGTCCGGGCAGTTGACTTCCGGCTCCGACTCGGACTCGAGCTCCGAGCTCCAGAGGGGAACGGGGAGTTCCGACTCGGATTCGGGTTTTAACAGAAGGAGAGCAGCGGCATACAAGGTCACTAGCCACAGCGCTCCTGCATGGGTGAAGGGGATATCGGAGAAAGATCGAACTCCGCTTACAGACTGGCGGAAAATAAAAATAGCGTGTGCTGAATGGACTCCGTCAGCAAAACTGGTGTTCCCCGTTCGGGTGGGGGGAGCCGGCGGGAATCAAAGGACCTATTCCCCGGTAAACCCAAAAGACGTGCAGGCAATTATTAAAGCAATTGCAGATAGGGGAATTAATTCTGCCATGGTTTCCACACTCATTGACAGCGTTTTTGGAGGGGATGACATGTTACCTTTTGATATTAAGCAGACTTGCAGAATGATTTTTGATGGGGCAGGGATGATCGTTTTTAAGCAGGAATGGGAGGATAACTGTATTAAGCAGCTGGCCCTGGTAACAGGGGCAGACCATCCACTGCACGGCTCCAGCATACAGAGGCTAATGGGCACAGACCCTACAATGATCACCCCCCAGGCACAGGCTGAGGGCTTGCGGGCACATGAGGTTATGACAAGAACCCGTGCTGCCCGAGAAGCCATCCGTGTTGCTTCCAAAGTAATAGCCAAACCGTCGCCTTGGTCCACAATAAAGCAGAGTGAGAGTGAAAGCTTCACTCAGTTTGTGGATCGTTTACAGGCTGCCTTGGACTCCTCAACATTACCCTCAGAGGCAAAGGGTCCTGTGCTGGCAGAGTGCCTGCGCCAGCAATGCAACTCAGCCACCAAAGACATTTTAAGATCACTGCCGCAAGGGTCTAATCTAGCTGCCATGATCAGACACGTTGCAAAGGAAGAACACCTAGCTCCCATTCAAGCAGCAGTTCACACTGCAATAACGAGTGTCATGGCATGCTTTAAGTGTGGCCAAGCTGGGCACGTGGCAACAAACTGCCCCCAGTCAGGGCACCCACCAGCAGCTGCTCTACCACGCCACGGGAGACCTAGGGGACCATGCTGGGCATGTGGAAAGAAAGGGCATTTAGCTAAGGAATGCAGATCCAGGCATCAGGGAAACGGGAGAGGGAGGGGGCAGCCGGGCCGTATCCAGCCTCCTCCCACCTGGAACATGCAGCGGCCCAGCTACAGCAACCTCCAATGGGGCACACGGCTCTCATGCCCACCACCTCCACCCCCTCAGGGAATGACCAACTTTGTCGCCCAGCCAATGGCTCAATCGAACCCATCTGCACCTCAGGAATACCAAGAACCGCTCCCTGGGGCCGAGGCCCCTGGGTGGCTTTGGCCATGAAAGCATGGGAACGGGACCCATGGGTGGCCTTCGCCGCGAAGGTGGGGAAACACCCACTGATCGTGTGGGCAGTGTGTCGTCTCCACAACAGCTCCGACGACTCGGCCATCTGCCTTCCCTTTTGGGCGGACACAGGGTCAGATGTCACCGTCATCCCAGACATACATTGGCCTCGACCATGGAAGCTAGAAGTAGCCCCCATGGTGGGCGGAGTTGGAGGGCTGTCCCGAGCCCACAAGAGCACCCAACCAGTGGCAATAACCCTCTGCACCGAGAGAGGACCGGGAAGAACTATCACCCTCACTGCATATGTGATGTCGGACTGCCCACCCTTGCTAGGGAGGGATGCCCTAGCCCTGCTGGATGTTAGGGTGACAAATTTATTCTAGGGGCCACTGTCGCGTACCCGCCATTGCCCATCAAGCTGACTTGGAAAGCAGCCGACCCAGTGTGAGTTGAACAGTGGCCCTTGTCAACGCCTCGAATGACTGCCCTCATTGAGTTAGTTAGCCGTGAATTACACAAGAATCATATAGAACCCTCCACGAGTCCATGGAACACTCCGATCTTTGTAATACCTAAGCGGTCTGGTGAAGGCTTTCGTCTCCTGCACGACTTGCGAGAAGTGAACAAGAGAATCCAGCCTATGGGCCCTGTGCAAACTTCGCTGCCCATGAACTCTGTGATACCAAAAGGACAACCCTGTGCAGTGCTCGACATCAAAGACTGCTTCTTTTCTATTCCCCTGCACGAAGACGACAAGGAGTGTTTCGCCTTCTCCATCGTCTTCCCAAACAGCCAGCGGCCCAACCTACGCTTCCAATGGAGGATGCTTCCACAAGGAATGCTCAACTCCCCAACTATCTGCCAGATCACCATGGACCGAGCGCTAGCACCAGTCCGGCAGAGCAATCCGACTGTAACCATCGTGCAGTACATGGACGACATCCTGATCGCCGCACCATCCACGAGACAAGTGGACCAGCTGGTGTCTACCATCTCCGAGACCTTAAGGACAAGTGGCTTTGAGGTAACGAGTGCAAAAATAAAAAAGGGACCATGCGTGACCTTCCTAGGAGTGAGAATCACAAGCTCCTACATAACTCCTCCCCAGATGAAAATCCGCTGAGACATCAAGACGCTCCACGACATGCAACAGCTGGTAGGGTCCTTACAGTGGCTCCGCAACATCGTCCTGATTCCTCCCGAGGTCATGGACCCTCTGAATGACCTCTTGAAAGGGAAGAACCCATGGGAGCAAAAAACCCTGACACCGGAAGCGGTATGCTCGCTCAACTTCATCGAACGTCAGATGTCAGAGAGCATGCTCACCAGATGGGACTCAAGTGCTCCAGTCGATCTGTATGTCCACTTTACAAAAAAGGGGGGAGTGAGAGCCTTAGCCCAAGGACCCCCCGACAAGGCCCAACCAATACTATGGGTGGTCTTGGGGAAACCGTCGCGTGCCTTTTCCCCGGGAGTCGAGTGCCTCTGCAGCCTCATCATGAAAGGCAGGAAACTCGCCCTAAGACATCTGGGCACCGAACCTTCCAGGATAAGCTTGCCTCTCCGCAAACAGCTCTCTGCGCAGTCAACAACAATATCGGAATATCTAGCCATGGCCCTTACAGGCTTTGGAGGAGAGATTTGCTACGCGGAAAAACCCCCTTGGACTCGGCTGCTCACGGTCATCGATATTGACCTCCCACCAAAAGTACTTGACCAACCACGGGCGGGACCAACCATCTTCACAGACGCATCATCGCAGACCTCCACCGCGGCAGCAGTATGGCAGTCAGGAGAACAGTGGCAATGTGTCAAGGCAACCGACCCCACGCTTTCGGTCCAACAGCTTGAAGCAGCAGCTGTAGTGCTAGCGTGCGGACTGTTCCCAGAAGAACACATTAACATTGTGACTGATTCCATATTTGTGGCCAATCTCTGCCTAGCCATGTCCGGACCAGGTGTGTCAGTGTCCACAGTGGCAACGATGCTGGAGGAAGCACTCTATTCACGGAAAGGCACCATATCAGTCATCCACATCAACAGCCACGACCCGGTCAAAGGATTCTACCAAATAGGCAACGACAAGGCTGACGCTGCCGCAAAGGGCGTATGGACACTGAAAGAAGCTCATCAGTTGCACGAATCCCTTCACATCGGAGCTAAAGCGCTTGCGAAAAGGTGCGGGATTTCTACCGTGGACGCAAAGCACGTCGTCGCTACGTACCCCCACTGCCAGAAGTCGCCACTGTGGTCGAGTGGCGTCAACCCCAGAGGCCTCAAAGCCTCAGAAATATGGCAAACAGACTTTACACAATGCCAGCTGTTGAAACCCCGAGCGTGGCTCGCGGTTACCGTAGATACGTACAGCGGCATGATTGTGGCCACACAGCATCTCAAGACCGATTCCAAAGCGACCATCCAACATTGGCTAACAGCCATGGCATGGCTTGGAGTTCCAAAACAGATCAAAACAGATAACGGCTCAAACTTCATCTCAAAGGTAGTCCAAGCATTCGCCTCGAAATGGAACATCGCCTTGGTGCATGGCATCCCATACAACAGCACTGGGCAAGCCATCGTCGAGAGAGCAAACCAGACTCTGAAAACTAAGCTGGAAGTGCTAGCAAAGGCAGAAGGCTTCACCAATGCCATTCCCCCGGGTGACCAGGCGCGCATGCTGGCAGCTGCGCTGCTAGCATTAAATCAATTCCCTAGGGGGGACGAAATAAACAGTCCTGCTCAGAGACACTGGGCCACTCGGGCACTAGAGGAAGGCCCACGGGTGGTGATCAAAAATGAACTAGGGGAGTAGGAACAGGGTTGGAAATTGGTGCTCACGGGGCGGGGATATGCGGCCGTTAAAAAGGACGGGGACATTAAATGGTGTCCACTCAAATCTATCAAACCAGACCTTCATAGGGAAACTCATGAGAATTGTGAGACTTTGTTTGCAGGACTGGATCATTGGACGTCCCCGAAACTCATATTCCCCACTACTGGGAAAGAGAGAGAGGCCAACGAGCAACCCGACATCTCCTGAGAAGCTCGTGCCATCAAAATTAAAGCAACAACGGTGTTTCTGTGTGATTTTGCTGTTGGGGCTTGTCACCAGAGGGCAAGCCAGCCCAGACTACTACCCTCATCAGCCCTTCAGGTGGGTCATGCAACATCTTACTGGTGACAAGATGCTCAGAGACATCACCACGCCGAACGCCCCGTCCTTTGTGCTTTGCGTCACCGACCTGTTTCCGGGACAACCAAAGGTAGACCCCTATTCTTCACACGCCACACACATGTACCTATCCTACTGGTGCCCAGCCTCAAACCCAGGAAAAGGTTATTGCAATCGCCCAGGGTGGGGATACTGTGGGCACTGGGGCTGTGAAACAATAGTTACAGACGCCAGGCCGTCAGGACCTGGGTGGGACCCACAAGAGCCCGACAGATTCCTACAGTTCACCTGGGCACCCGCAGGCTGCAAAACACCCGTCTTCCTCCAGGGAAGTTTCTATCGAAACCACCATAAAGTCCCCAAATTCCAGAAATGCACTCACTATAACATGACAGTTTTGCAGCCGAATCACCCTAGCTGGGCTGTGGGCAAAGCATGGACAGTAGTCCTTCAAGGGTCAGAAAAGTGGGTGAATGTGCGAATTACCAGACTCCAACCGTCAGCACCCAGAGCAGTTGGGCCCAACAAAATGATCAAAAGCACACAGAAAGGGAGAAACATGACCTACCCCAAAGCCTTGCCCACAAGGGTCACCGATGTCCCGACTGGCGATGAGGAAGCCTTCCAGATAGGCCAATCAGCCAGCTCAGGCTCGAACCCAATCCTTCGCATGTTAGAAGCTACCTTTCTATCCCTGAATGAATCTAACCCTAACATAAGCGATTCCTGCTGGCTTTGCTACGATGTTAAACCCCCCTTTTACGAAGGGGTCGCTTTAGATACCCCCTTCAGCTATTCCACAGCCGATGCCCCTCGCCAGTGCAGATGGGACACACCCCGCAAAGGAATTACCCTGAGTCAAGTCACAGGTCAGGGCAGATGCTTTGGCAATGCAACCCTAGCTAAGCGGAAAGGCAACGTCTGCACCGAAGTAGTTGAGCCCGACAGGAAGAATAATAAGTGGGTAGTCCCATCCGTATCTGGGATGTGGGTTTGCCAGAGATCTGGAGTGAGTCCCTGCGTGTTTCTTGCCAAATTCGGTAACTCTAACGACTTTTGTGTTCAAGTTCTGATCGTCCCTAGGGTCCTGTACCACTCAGACGGAGAGGTGTACCACCTTTTCGAAGAAAACAGCCGGCTCCACAAGAGAGAAATATTAACAGGTATAACTATCGCAATGCTGCTCGGCCTAGGGGCGGCTGGAACGGCAACAGGTGTCTCAGCCCTAGCAACTCAACACCAAGGACTGTCCCAGCTGCAGATGACCATCGATGAGGACCTGCAGAGGATCGAGAAATCCATTTCCTTTCTAGAAAAGTCAGTCTCCTCGCTCTCAGAAGTGGTCCTGCAGAACAGGCGAGGACTGGATCTCCTGTTCATGCAGCAAGGGGGCCTGTGTGCCGCCTTGAAAGAGGAATGCTGTTTCTATGCTGACCACACAGGAGTCGTTAGAGACTCCATGGCAGAACTCCGAAACAGACTGGCTCAGAGACAGAAAGACAGGGAAGCCCAACAGGGCTGGTTCGAATCCTGGTTCAATCGATCACCATGGCTAACCACCCTAATTTCTACCCTAATAGGTCCATTGGCAACGCTGCTTTTAGCTATTACCTTCGGGCCATGCCTGCTGAACAAGCTAGTCTCATTCGTTCAGGCCCGCCTAGAACGGGCTAGCATCCTGTTCGTGGGACAGCAACAATTCCTGTGAATTCAACAGGGAACACTGCCAGTCACGAGAGACTTGCCTGGCAGAAACTTACTCAGGTTTCCCAAGACCCTTTTCCCTAGTCAGATCTCAACCTCCTACCTCATTTCAGTGCCTATGTATAGGACTACCTCGTTCATTTGTAAAAGAGGGGGGGGAAGTGTGGTAGGTAAGGGACAGGTGTTCGGAAGATTTCGGGCTGTGACGGAAAATTACAGGACTCCTTCTGCACCTCTCCCCATAGATAAGGATCACTCTTGGAATGTAGCCAAACAGGTAGCCCCCCTAACCTATGGATGCCAGTAACTTTCCACTCCATACTAACCCTAGAAAGTATAGCCAAACCCCTTTCTGACGTAGAGAAACCCCTTAGTCCATAAATACCCTTGAGACCCCTCAATAAACGCCTTTAACCGTCCACCACATTGGTGTTAGCGTCCGTTGCTGGCCCCGAGGGATCCCAGGAGGGGATCGCCGTGCTGGACTCCGAAACCAGGTCGCCGCTGCCTTCCCAAGAAGGCAACACGCACCTCCTGAGTCATCCCTTTTTGATGTCCTTTAACATACACCACTGCTACTTCCTCTGGTAATTGTAAGGTTTCTGACTCTTCTAAGACAAATTTTTCATTAATCAGTCCCTTTCCCTTTGAATTTAATAACACACTTTCTTCCCAAATTTTTCCAAAGGTATGCGCTACTCCAAAAGTCTATTTTGAGTCTGAATCTATTGTTCCCCTTTTCTGTGCCAATATTTCCAGAGGTTGTTTTAGGGCATACAACTCACACGCTTGGGCTGACCAGTTGGAAGGTAACTTTCTCTTTTCTGTGGCCACCAACCCTTCATGCACTATAGCGTACCCTGATACCCTGTGCCCCTTTATTACCCATGAAGACCCATCAATGTACAATCATTTTCCACCTTGGAGTGGTTGATCTGTTAGGTCCTCTCTTCCTTTAGTTTGATAGTTTATAACCTCTAGGCAATTATGTATTAGTTCCTCACTTGGTTCTCCATACAAAAACTGGGCAGGGTTGAGTTGGTTACTCACAATCAGCTCTAAACCATTATCTCTTAAGATGGCTTCATTCTTTAGCACTTGGGAATCAGTGAGCCATTTCTCAGCCTTTTGGCTCAGGATACTCCTCACGGAGTTTGGGATGTACATCTTCAATTTTCACCCAAATGGTTAATGTTTTGCTTTCTGCTATGAGTAGGGCGGTCACTGCCACAGCCTGAATGCAGGTTGGCCACCTCCGGCTGACAGGGTCTGGCAGTTTTGATAAATAGGCCACTGGTTTCCTGGATCCTCCCCAGTCCTGGGCTAACACTCCATGTGTTATCCCTTTTTCTAGATCCACAAACAGATAGAAGGGTTTGTCTAAGGCAGGAAGACTCTGTGCCAATGCACTGACTAATTTTTGCTTTAAAGCTTCAAACTTCTGTTCATCGTCTTTTTCCCACCTAATCTCTTCTTCTGCTAACTTTTCATACAAGAACTGGATGGCCTGCATGTATCCTTCAATCCATAGCCTACAATATCCCAACAGGCCTAAAAACCTTCTGACTTCCCTCTTAGTTTTTGGCAGTGGGAGTGAAACAATCCCTGTAATTCTCTCAGGGTTCAGCCGCCAGCTCCCTTGACAAATCACATGTCCTTGGTATTTTACTTCTCTCTCTACAAATTGGAGTTTCCCTTTTGATACCTGAAGTCCTTGGTCCCCCAGAAAGTTTAACAACACTATGGTGGATTCCCAAACTTCTTTTTCTTCCTGTCCTGAGAAAAGGAAATAATTTACATATTGGATAATCTTTATCTCAGGTTTGATGGAGAAGAGTTGTGTTACTTCTCCTAGGGTTTGACTGAAGAGGTTGGGGGATTCGGAAAACCCTTGGGGTAATCCAGTCCACTAAAGCTGTTGCTTCCTCCCAGAATCAGGGTCCTCCCATTCAAAAGTAAATATATCCCTACTTTCCCCTGCCAGTGGACATGCCCAAAAAATATCTTTTAGGTGTATGACAATAAACCAGTGGTGTGCTGGGGGGACATTACTCAGTCGTGTTGAGGGGTTAAGCACTACTGGGTACCGATTCACTGCTCTTTTGTTCACTTCTCTCAAATCTTGGACAAGCCTGTAAGTCCCATCTGACTTCTTTACTGGCAATATGGGTGTATTATGGGGGGACATACATGGTTCTAAGGTCCTGTCCTCAAGTAGGTCCTGGATCAGTGGCTGCAGTCCTCGTCTCCCCTCCAGGGAAAGTGGATATTGTCGTACCTGGACTGGAGAGCTGTCATCAATTAATTTTATTACTATAGGTTTCATGTTCAATTTGCCTCAATTTTTTGGTTTTGCCCACACCATCTCATGAATTTTGCCCTCATCCTCTTCCCCTAATTCGAGAAGTTTAACCACCATTTTTCCTTCCTCTGGGAGTACTCGAATGCTTAACTGCACTTGTAAATCTCAGTCTAATAGATTGCATCCTGCTTCTTGAACTAATAGAACATCTCCAATTCCTACATTATTTGCCCCTTCAAACTTTACTTCCTTTATAACTGAGACCTTGCACCCCTCCCCTTTTGCACCTACTACCTGCATGGTATCTTGACCCTTTTTGCACCCCTTTGGGATTCTACAAACACAAGTTCTTTCAGACCCCTTGTCTACTAAGAATTCAAATTCTTCCTCCTGGGGATCTATTTTTAAAGTTATCAAGGGCTCCTGATGGTATTCTGTCCCCAGGAGGTAGAGCCCTTGACACTGCTGATCTACTTCTTTTTGCTCAGTCTCATAGACCCTCAGATCCTTTTCCTTCTGGGGGCAATTCCTTCTAATATTCCCACTCTCTTTAAGTAAAAGCAGACTGGTCCTAAGTTCCCCTGTTTCCCAAACTCTTCTTTTTCTGCCCAGTCCCAAGGAGATGCATCTCCCCTCTATCTTCCCATACTTGGAATCCCCCTCCCTTACCTGGGTTGTTCTTTGCATGCTGGTTCCCTTCCCTAATGGCAGTTGCCATTACCTTGGCTTTTGTCTTGGCCTTCTCTGCATCCCTTTTTACATGCACCTTCTGTGCTTCCCTTAAGAGATCTTCCAACCTCTTTTCTTGCCAACCATTTAACTTTTCTAATTTTCTCCATATATCTGGCCAGGCATGAATGACAAAATTTATCTGTGCAGTAAGATCAGTCCAGTCACTGTGTCAGGGTCAACTCCTGAATATTGCCTTATATTTTTCCTCAGCTTTCTAACCGCTCTGTTGGGGTTTCTTCCCTCTTTTGCTGCTCATTGAAAGCCTTACAGGCATTTTGGTTACATGGAGCTGCTTCTTTGATGACTTTTGTAATCAGTGTTCTCTATTCTTCCATGTCTTGCCTTCCCCCAGTGCTGTTGCGGTCCCTGGTGGGGCGCACTATGGGCATTTTCAGATCCCCAGGAGGTCCTTGCACAGGCTTCCTTTCCCATATCCATATCTCAGCTGCTCGGATCATCTGTCTTTCTTCTGGTGTGAACAACATAATCATTAATGATTGCATCTCTTCCCACATATCAATATTGGGCCCCAGAAATTGATCTAACTGTTCCACTAATCCAGTGAGGTCCTCTAGTAATCCTTTCAATTATTTCTTGAACATTCTCATGTCAGAAGAACTGAGAGGTACAGTTACAAATCCAATTCATTCCCATATCCCCCCAGGGGTTCCTCCCTCAGGGGGTACAGTCCCAATGCTTGGCTCCCATCCTCTGATCTGCTTTCCTCTCTTTGTGCTACCCTGCTCCTGGTGTTCTGGCTAGGCCCATCAGGGGGTAGGGGAGGTGCAGTTGGGACTGCTGGAAGTGGGAGGGGGAACAGGTCTAACGGGTCCCACTCTGTATGTTCTGCTACCTTAAACATGCTCACCTTCGAGGGGGAGGTTTCCCCTTCCCAGCAAGCAGCACAGTCACTCTCCTCCTGATTGAGTGGTTCCTTAGCTCTTACATCATGTTTAATGCTCGGCATATCCATCCTTTGTCTGATCCATATCTCAGCCAGTAGACATGATCTCTCCTGATTTCCCTTCAGGTCCATTCCAATACGCAGTACTGAACCATTTTGCTCTCGTCCTTATCTTTGGTGTTGGGGTCATATTTCCACCGGGCTAGCTTCCTTCCTAGTGGGCTGTCTGGAGGGATGCCCCTTGGTTCCTCTTCAATCTCTGCGTCTTCCTTTGGGGATTCGCTACTCACCCATGATCCCATCATGACCAGTCAATCACAGGTCTGCCCCCAACAGAGCCTGTCTTTCCAAGCACAGGCCCTCCCAACTGAGCCCAGCTCCCTAAGAAGGGAGAGGGAAAGGGGAAAAAAAAGGAAACCTGGAAAGGAGGAAGGAGAAGGAAAGAGAAGAGAGAGAGGAAAAAGGGGAGAGAGGAAGAAAAGGGGAAGAGAGAGAAAAAACTAGAAAAAAGCTTTACCTCTCCTCCGAAAAAAACTCCGTGGTCCAGGGGCTTCCGTCCCCAGCCCACCCTGGCTCGGCAGCTCCGCCCCGACTCGCCATGGCATGTGAAGTGTTACGCTACTACAGGGTAACCCCACCTCAGCAAACCTCTCGGCGGTTGTCCCGTTTCCAGCCCGATCTCAGCTGGCTCCGAGAACCCTGGAGCTGCTTTTGCCCAAGAGCCATCCCCACCGAGCTCGGCCACTGCCAGTGCCACCAGTGCCCGGCTGCTGGCGCTTCCCCCAAAACTGCCGCCGGCTATCGCTGCTCAGCCAGCCTGGGATACCACAGCCCTGGCCGTGCCTCCCCCGACACCACTGCTGGCTCGGTGTGCAAAACCCTACACAAACCCATCTCACGTGTCCCACTGGCCACGGGGGAAAATCCCCGCTTTCCTCTCCACCACGTGTGCTGCCATTCCCTACCAGAATAGCCCAGCGCTGGCTGTGCCTCCCCGAGACCACCACTGGCTCGGTGCCAAAAAACCCTTCTCAAACTTCTCTGTCCTACGTGTCCCGCCGTCCACAGAGGAAAAACACCTCTGCTTTCCTCTTTATAATGATTCCTGCCGTTTCCTCCAACTGCCCAGCATCCTAAAACTCCAGTGGACCAGGACGGGTCTGGTATGGAGTACTGGCTGGAGTTTGCTTTCCTATACTGGAATTACAGAGTAATTATCTGGCTAAAAAATAGTGCTCATCCCTTTTCTCTTTTCTTTATCCAGCCTCCTGCTGTCTCTGAGCTTCAGCCTGCAACCACCGGTGGCCCCAGGAGTATCTGAAGACTCTACCAAATTTATGGCGTGGGTGCACTTCTTTTTGCAAACTCCTAGCACCACCGGGGAGAGGTGTCTATCCCAGGAGAGCCCCCAAAAATTGTGAGAAATAGCTACTCACTTTCCATAGTTTAGGAAGGTTGATTAAACCTTATCAAAAATACAACAGAAGACTGAATAAAGAAAAAAGGTTACGGCGCTATGAGCAAAAGATTTTCGCTGCCATGTGCTCAGCCCCCTCACAATGGAGGTTTTACCCTTTTTAACCCTTTAACCCCTCCCAAAGTTGTGTCCATCAACCTCTTCTTCACTGCCCAGTGGTGGAGATCTCTTCCTCAAATCCTGATTGGAGGTCAGATGTCGCCATAGTGACAAGCCAGCCCTCCCAGATGTCCCAACTCCCATTGTCCCTTGATAACCACGTGAGGGTGTACAACTATAAATCTATAAAACTTTTCTTATATATACATTATATATTATATTATATTATATTATATTATATTATATTATATTATATTATATTATATTATATTATATATACATATACACATTATATTAGTCCATTAAGTGTTAGAGACAATCACCATATTACTCATCTATCACAGACACAAAGGAAGTTCTAATATAAACATTAATCCAAACTTGGCTGAAGGCAGAATTAGACCAGCTCCTGAAGGACAGACCAGCTTTGAACTCCCTGCAGCTCAAAGCACCAAGCGGGTGGCTGGGAGGTGTGTGAGTGACCCAAGAGTGAGGGAAGGGAAATGCAGAGATCCCTGGAAGTGTTTCTGTGCAAACAGGCTGTGGGAAGGGCACTTGCAGACCTGCCCTGGGCCAGCTGTGAGGGTGGATCATCATCCCAACCTGCACTGGGCCATTGCAAGGGACTGTTCCCATGGACACTGCAGGGACCCCACTGCTGGCTTTGGGTGCCATGGCAACCCCCATCAGTTCAGGTTTCCTTGGAAACCAGCCCAAGGAGCCATTTCTGCAGCCAGGTTCCATGGCCCCTTGCCTGCAGAGCTGTTGCTGCCCTGGGCTGCCATGGCAACCCTGAGGACAAAGCGGTGCCGGGGCTGTTCCAGGTACAATTGCAGTGACACTCGCTGGTGCCACCAGGTGCCATGGCAATGGACACAGGGACCCGTTCCTTGGTTTGGTGCCATGGCAACCAATGCCCGGAGCCGTTGTGGTGGTTGGTGGCCATGGAAAGCTGCCCTGGGCCCCTTGCTCAGGGCTGGTGTCAGTGCCCAGGGCCAGAGGGGATCCCTTGCTGGGGGCTGTGCCATGGCCACCTGCCCTGTGCTGCGCTGGCCGCTCGGGCACCAGGAACCAGCAGCCAAGGGCACTGCCAGGGCCAAAGGCCAGGTCAGCCAGACAGAAAGGGGCAGCGCTGGGCACTGTTTCCATGGCAACCGGCACTGGGGGGACACCTGGGTCACCTGGCCTGGCAGTTGCCATGGAAAGCCCTGGCAGGCACTGAGGGCACAGCCCCTGGCACTGAGACACTGCTGGGCCGGGTGCTGAGCACAGCGCTGAGCACGCAGAGATGGTTTTGTTCTTGCTGAGCTGCAGCACAGCCAAGGCCTGTCCTGCCCCTCGTCCAGCCACGCTGGGGAGGGGCTGGGGCTGCGGGGGAGCTGGGCAGGGGACACAGCCAGGACAGGTGACCCCAACTGACCCCGGGCACAGCCCAGACCAGAGCACATCATGCTCAGGGTATGAAGGGGGGAACAAGGAGGAAGGGGGGAATTTTGGAGGGAGGGTTTCTGCCTTCCCAGGTAACACTCAGGCAAGAGGGGACCCTGTTTCTCCAGTGGGCAGGGTCACTACCAAAGACACAGACACCAACTGAAGGAATTGTGGCATTTATATCATGCACAGCTGCAAAGAATTACAAAAGGATAAGCTCAGCAAAGCACATCATCATTAGCAAAGAATTACAAAAGAAGCTCAGCAGTCCATCAGAACTCATCTAACCCCTTGGTGAAACTCTAGAGGTGTTTGTGGCAGACGAAGATTCTGGCTGACTATCAAGGTACAACTTACAGACACCAGTAGTACTTTAGTGACACCGTTCTTCATTCTTTTTTCTCAATCTCATTTGAGTTAGGAACAACAATTCTGTTGTCCATGGAGCTGGCACCATGTTAATTCCAGAATAATGTCCCCCGGCCCTTTGCTGTTCAGCTTTACCATGCTGTCTGTGGCTAACAAGGCCTGGGGGGGCCCTTTCCCCTCTGGCTGGAAGGGGCCGGGTCCCAGTCCCTGAGGGGCACCCGGGCTCCTGGATGCAATTCCTGTGCAAGTCCCTCAGTGTCACAGCAGCCTTCCCATGGAGCCCCGTGGATCAGAGCATTTGCCAAAGGGGCCCTTGGGGCAAACAGGGAGATTTGGTCTGGCAGCATGTGTAAAACAATATCCTGTCAGATCTCCTTGTTCTCACACAGAACACTTGGCTGCAGGGACACATTCCCATTGTTCCTGCCCAGGTTCAGGACTCAGAGTTGTCTTTCCCAGGAGCTGCTCCTTCAGCTGCCTCGGGAGGGCCATTTGGCCTCCGGACCCACACTCGGGCTCCATTTTTAGGGCTGCTGGATCCAAACCCTTTATCTCCACAAACGGTGGTGATTGCAGGTGGATCTCCTTTTTTCACAATCCTTCTTAACATTGCAATATTGATAATTGTGCTACCCTGTCATGGGGTTGACTAATCCAATCCTGGTCACTATTGTTTAACACAATTCCTTTAATTTCTCCTGGATATCTGCATCAATTCCTCCTGCCATGACATGAACACTTTGCAAGGCCAAGCTCGAGTGAGCAGTTACCAAAGCAAAGTGTCCTGGAGGAATCTGAATTCCTGTTTCAGTGTTGATAGCTCTCATTTGCTTTGAATTTATCCAAACTAATTCCAGTGCATGAAGGCCCAGCCCTGCAGCCTCTGGGCTGGCCCTGCCAGGGGCCATCACAGCCAGAACAATTTCCCAGGCAGCCCAAGTCTCACTGCCCATGGTTGGATTTGCAAATTGGGGGCAGCCGTGCACAGCCAGGGGGTTTCCATTTCCCCATGGGCCATTGTTAAGGGCATGGGGCACATCTGGGAGATGGGTTCTCCATGGGCAAAGGTTCCCATCTCCTCATTTTTTCAACTGCTCTTTTAACAACCCCTTCACCCTTTCAACCAATCCTGCAGCTTGTGGATTGTCTGGTATATGAAAAACCCTGCAGGCTTAATCACTGAATTTTTCACAGCAACAGACAAAGCACTCTGCATCACAGTATCAGCAAACCCTGGGGAAACAGCCAATTTCCTCCCTTCCTCCTTTTTTCACTGTATACAGTCTCACAAAGTTGACCACTGACATTAGGGTCCTGGCCAATCCTGTTCTGTAGGGTATTTAGTGTTACATCCCTGAGCAGCCAAAGCTACCAAATTAGTATTGTCAGCACTACTTCACATTATTATAATTTTATACGTAGATATACATATTGATATAGATCGACAGACCTAGACATACATATAAAAATATATCAAAATATATATATGAGGATCTTATTATACTATAAATACATATATAGTTATTTATTATTTTGATATTTCACTTGCACAAATGCATCTGAGCTCAAGATAAAAACCTTCTTCTCTTGCTCCATGTGGGAGCATTCCAACAATAATTGTTCCTTCTGAAGCTGCTGTTTCCAATGGACTCTTAACACATTCATCTTTGTCTGCCCAAACCCACAATGTCTTTTCCATGTGCAATTTTTGGATGCATTTGAAGCCATCCAGGGGTTCAGCCTCTTTTACCCGACTGCCCCACTGCTCCCACGGGGCTCCGACCTCAGCCCACTCCAGAGCCAGGGAACTCCAGGGAAGGGCTTCCCCTCTGGGAATTTCTGATGGCACTGATTCCTCACATTTACACTGAACAAGTGACATTTTGTTGGGATCTGGCCAGACTGGGCCAGTTTTGTTTTACCAGTGGGCAGGGTCAGCACCAAAGACACAGACTCCAACTGAAGGAATCAGTGTCATTTCCTGCAGCTCAAAGCAGCAAAGAATCACAACAGGAGCAGCTCAGCAATGCACCCAACCATCCCCACCAAAGATTGCCTGCAGTGATGGAGAAAGATCCAGCCCCAGTTACCCTCAGCCTTTACCATCCCCCAGACCCACACAGCAGCTGGGGAAGCTGTCACAGCCAAGGGCTGCAGAGCCACTCCTGGGCACTGGCAATTCCTGCAGGTGCCTCCAGCCACAGCTGAGGCTCCAACCCCGCTGGGAGAGGGCCCAGCTCTGACAGTGCTGAATGGACAAACTGACAGCACTGCTAGTGTGGCAACATCTGCTTTCATCCTCCTCTTGGGTCCCTCCCAAAGCCTGGCCAGGGCCCCAGGAGGAACCAAGGGAGGTGACTTTGACCATTCAGCCCCAAACAAGGCCAGATGTCAGATTTCATGGCCTTGTCTGGCTTCTAAATACACAAAGGTCAACACATGTTTCACTAATGAGTGGCTACATTTATCACAGTGCTAATGACCATGCATTTTCATCAGGGAGCAGATACAAAGATAACCTTTGGTTGGAAGGTGCATCCAGAGGCCACCTTTGGCTCAGGGCCTGCTGTTCAGGCCTCACTCAGGGCTGCTGTCCAGGCCTTGGCACTTCAGGGACGTGCTTTAGTGCTGGGCTTGGCACTGCTGGGTGAGCGGCTGCACTGGGTGAGCTCAGAGGGCTTTTCCAAGAGAAAGGATTCTGTGATTCCATGATTCCATCCACTGCATTCAGCTGGGTCCATGTTAGCAGCATTCATTTGCTCAGAAAGTCTCCTCTTACCCAGCTCCTGTGGCCTGAGGCTTCAGCTCCTTCAGCTCCTGGTGCTGAGCTGCTCATGCTGAACGAGACGACTCGGAGAGAAGAACACAGTCCATGCAATTCCTTCTGGGACACGGAGAGGGGAGGCTGTGCAAACAGGAGCATTGTTTGCTGTGGCCTCCTCTCTGCCCTTCACGCCTTTCAGCGCTTGGAACCAGCCAAGAGCTTTCTCCAAGAGTGCAATGGAGTAGCTGTTCCTGCTCCTGGCTCTGGCTCTCTCCAGTCTCTGCCCTTGCCTGCTTCTGTCCCTCGTGCTGTGCCCTCTGTTCCCCCAGGGCTGGCTGGCTGCTGCCCAGGACTGTGGCACTGGCACAGATCCAGTGCTCCAGAGCCTCCTTTCTGTGCCCTTGGAGCTGCCTGGGCACAGCAGCCTTTTCCATCTGCAAGCTCCCCATGGACAGGGAGTGCCCAGCTCCGTTCCTTGCACAGCCTCCAGGAGCCCAGGGCTGCCATCTCAAGTCCCTGCTGGCACTGGGGGCTCCCAGGTGCCTCAGGCTGCTGTGACACCGCTGCACACGGGAGGGAACAGGGGCAGGGCTGTGCTGAAAGTCAGCTCCATCTGCTGCTGCTGCTGCTGCTGCTGCTGCTGCTGTGGGGTCATTTGTGCAGCCCTGGCCCAGAGTCAGGGATCACATCCTGCCAGTCTCTTCCAGCCCTGGCTGCTCAGAGGTTGGGCCCTGGAGCCTCAGGTGGGCAAAGGCAGCTGCTCCTGGTCCCTCTGTGTGCCCGTGTTCAGCAGTGCTGCTCCATCAGTCTGTGCCCAGCAACGGGGAAAAGCCTCAGCCCTGCAGGGCCAGGAGCTGCCGGGCTCTGCCTGAGCAGCTCAGCCAGCAGGAAGGAAGGGAGCTGCTCCACACAGGAACCAGGAGCAGAGGACATTCCTTTGATAGGACATGTTTTCTATTTAAAGGAAGAAAAAAGAAAAAGGGAAAAAAATAGGTAAATTGTAAAAGATAAGAATAAAATCCAAGTGTTAGTGAAAAAACATAACATAATGTTAGTGAAAATAACAAAACATAAATGCAAAGTTACATTCTTTGCATTAAGAGGTAAATGATCTTTTGAAAAAGAGAACTCAGTTATTTACATTGTAAATGTGCTGATGCCATGGATCCATCTTACTGACCTCAGCAGCCTTTTAAAAGATTTTGGGCTTTGTTTCCAACATTGGTATTTTAAACTGTGGTCGAAGCAAGAGGAAATTGCTTTGTGCCCTTCCAGCTGCAAGCAGGACTGGGAATGGAAACTTTGTCAAACCCCAAATCCTTTAGAAGATGCCCTTCCTTCTCAGCCTGGAAATGAGCTGCACATTCCCTTTGAAACTGTCAGGGGTTTCTTAAAGACACAAAGTCCCACTTAGGGCTGTTTGCTCTGGTTTGGCAGTGCAGAAGGGCAATTCTCCATCCACCAGCTCCAGACTGCACTGCCTCAGGAGCACGGCCCACTCACCAGCTTTGGCCCACTCGTGGCACTGCTAGAGGAGGAAGAAAGTGCAACTGCACAATTCCAGCCAACCAAGAAGGAAGACTGGGACAGACAGAACATCCTGGGGAGATGGAGGCGTTAAGCTGGGACTGTGGAGAGTTTGGGTCCTTGCCAATTGGATGTGTGTCCCCAGCTGCAATCTCTGGGCCTGCAGCAGAGTCTCACTCAGCTGCCAAAGCAGAAAGCTCAGGCGCTGTGCTCGCAATGGGCTCGTCTGATGCAAAGCTGTCAGAGCAATGTGAGGGCAGAGCCAGCCCAGCTGGGCCCAGGGCTGAGCCCAGCAGAGCCCTGGCAGAGCCCAGAGCAGCCTCAGCAGCCGCAGAGCCCGGCTGCAAGGAGAGAAAGCAGAAACCGCCCCTCAGCTGAGGGCTCCTGTGCCCTTGTGCCAAGGCCTGCGGGGCCCAGGCCGTGCTGGCTGTGCCCAGAGCTGTGCCCAGAGCTGCCCATCCCTGCTGCCTTTGGCAGCAGAGCAGGAGGGCAGGACATGTGCCCAGCCTGCAGCCAGCCACAGCACATCCAGCCCTCAGCAGCTGCCCAGAGCCAAAAAGCAGCTGGGCAGCGACTGAAGAATTCATTGCATCTGCCCCAGCAAAGGGGGAACCTTTGGTGCCCGGCCAGGCCGTGCCAGGCCCAGATCTGGGAGCATCCCCCTGCCTGTGGACTCACCTGCAAATTGGGCCTGGAGCCTGGCTTTGAAGAAGGTGCCAGAATCCAAGTCCATCATCTTCAGCTGGCCAGGCCGAGGAAGAGATTGTCACCCTTGAGGTTGTCCTTGGTGTCTCCAGCAGCAGCCCTACCTGGTACAGCTTCTCCAGGGGCTCCTTCTCCTTCCCTGGGGCCAGACCAGGCTGTCAGGGCTCTGCCCAGGGCCCCAGCCATCCATGAACCAGACAAACCAAACCAGGGGGAATGGTGGCCACCAGTGCTTGCCACACCAGGTCTCCAGCTCAGCTCCAGCCCAAGAGCTGCGTGTTCCCTTCTGCTGACCCCTGCTCAGAGCTACAGGCAGCACAAAACCAGCCTGGTTTGCTTTGCCACTGAGTGCCAAGAGATGTATGCAGCTGGTACCTGCCAGGCCCTGGATCCAACTGTGCACATGGATCTCTCCCATCTTCTAGGGCAGAGGAACACCCTGCACCCAAGGATGACAGAAAAGCTCTTCTAAGGATGGCCTGTCTGAGGGTTGCATGGACAAACACCTCTTAATGATATCCTGGCACTCTGGGGAGAGAAACCAGAAATCACCAGTCAGCTGGAGAAGTTGTCCCCCTGTTCCCGTGCCCAGGCCATGCTGGGTGTGCCCAGAGCTGGGCCTAAACTTCCCCATGGATGCTCTGTTTGGAGGAGAGCAGGAGAGCAGGACCTGTGCCACCTCCTCAGCAGCTGCCAGAGCGGGATGCCCACGAGCCCGCTGCTGTCTCCCAGCACTGGGATTCCCCCCGTGCCCAGAGATGAGGATCCACCTTGAGAGAGCCATCGTGGGAACAAGATCCGCCCCCGGATGATCTCCTGGCCCCTCCTGAACGGGTGCTTGCCCATGACCAGGTGGCACAGCAGGAGGCCCAGGGACCAGATCGTCGCTGCCTCGCCGTGGTAGCGTTGGTGCTGGATCCACTCTGGTGGGCTGTAGGACAGGGTTCCTGTGGAACACAGACACAGCTCAGCAGGGGGATGCTGCTGCTCCCAGAGCCCGGCCCCAGCATCCCTGGCCGTGTGGGGGCTGCCCCAGAGGCACATGGGGTGAGCGCTGCCCTCTCACCAGCACCTGGGACTTGTGTACAAACTCGGGGCTGGAAAAGAAGCCACAGGTGCTGGA
The DNA here is from genome assembly GCF_051311805.1 of Agelaius phoeniceus. Lineage (NCBI taxonomy): Eukaryota > Metazoa > Chordata > Aves > Passeriformes > Icteridae > Agelaius > Agelaius phoeniceus. The sequence goes on from NW_027509866.1 coordinate 2,114,441, forward strand.
AGAGGGCAGCAGAAACCCTGGGAAGGCCCAACCATGACACACAAAGGAGAAACCCACCCACTGGTGGAGAAAACCCACTCCCCTCCCCACCTGCATGGCCCCCAAAAATGTTAATAAGCCAAGGCAAACAAGGGGAGCGGAGCAGTCCAAGCCCTTCCTCGCCTGCACACCAAACCATCCAGGGCACGGGGTCAGACCCCCCTCTCTGCTACCCCCATGGGGGTTTGTGTCGGGCTGGCTGCCCCAGCTCCAGCCCCAGCCCAGGCCACAGTGGGTGCTGAAGGCTGTCGGCAGGGCTGGCAGCTGGCCCCCCTCACACCCCACCCAAATCAACTCGGCTCCAGCATCAATCCCATCCCAGCTGCAATAGGGGGAAGCCCCGGTGCTGCACCCAGGCTGGGCCATGAGATGCCCAGGAGCATCCCCTGGAGGGCTCACCTGCAAACTGGGTGTAGGCTGTGTCTTGGAGGAAGGCGCCACAGCCAAAGTCGATGAGTTTCAGCTGCCCGCTGGCCAGGTCGAGCAGGATGTTCTCGGGCTTGATGTCCCTGTGCAGGACCCCGCAGGCGGTGCAGTGCCGCACGGCCTCCAGCACCTGGCGGAACAGCGCCCGCGCCTCCTCCCCCGGCAGGAACCCCCGCTCCGCCAGGAAAGCCGAGAGCTCCTGGCACCGCTCCGGACGCTCCAGCACCAGCACGAAGCTGTCGGGGAGCTCGAGCCACTCCAGGAGCTGAATGACAGCGGCACAGCCACGGGACACCTTGGCCAGCAGCACGATCTCCAGCGGCGCGCTGCTGCCGTCGGGCTGCGGGAGGAGCGCGGTGCCGTCAGTGGGGCTGAGGCCGTGCCGGGGCTCTGGGAGCCCTCAGCCAGCCCGGGATGCTCTGCACGCCCCGCTCAGCCCACGCCCGCTCTCCCCGCAGGGCTCCGGCGGCTCCCACCGTGCCGGGCCCCGGCTCCTCGCCGCCCGGCCCGGCCCGGCTGCTGCCGCTGGCTCCGCTCACTCACCAGCTCGCCCCAGTGCCGGATGCGATCCCGCGGCACGCGTTTGATGGCCACCTGCGAGCGAGGGAGAGCAGCGGGTGAGCTCGGCGCCCTGCCCGCCGCGCTCCGACCTTCTCCTCCTTGTCCGCCTTCTCCTCCTCCTCCTCCCCCTCCGCCCGCCGCTGGCCCCGCCGCTCACCGGGGCGCCGTCCGAGAGCCGCGTGGCCGCGAAGACGCTGCCGAAGCCGCCGCGCCCCAGCAGCGAACCCAGGCGGTACCGCTCCTGCAGGGCCTCGTGCGCCTTCCCTGCGGGCGAGACGCGGCTGTCAGCGCTCGGCCCGGGGCCAGCAACGGCCCCCGGGCGCCCCCCGAGCGGCCCGGGCCGGGCATCCCCACCCGCCCCGGGCCCCGGCGGCTCGGGGCCGGCGGCCGCGCTGCCGAGCGGCGGAGCTCGGGCCGGGGAAGCCGCAGCGGAGGCGGCGGGAGCGGCCGCCCCGCCTGTGTCCTCCGCGGGCCCCGGGAGGAGCCGGGGCCGGGGCCGGGGACGGGGTCGGGGCCGGGGCCGAGGCCGGGATCTGGACGGGACTTCACGTCGGGTCCGGGGCCGGGCTCGGGCCAGGCGGAGCCGAAGGGCGGCGATGCCGCTCCCGCACCAGGCACTGACGCCCGCCCAGCAGCGCCACCGCCAGTACGGCCAGAGCCGGGCGGAGGCGAGAGCGCGGCGGGACGGGCGGGGCCGGGCACGGGGCAGCCCCGCCCGGGGCCGGGGGCGGGCCGGGGGCATGGCCCGGCCCGGCAGGGGAGAGGGAGGCGGGGAGAGGAGAGGGACGCCGGGCAAGGGACCCCGAGAGAAGGGTGCCCGACCGCGGGAAAGGGAGAAAAAGAAAAACAAAAACAGAAAGAAAAAGAGAAGGAATGTTGAAGCGTCTTTGCTTTTGCTGCCGCTGCTGCTGCCGCCGCTGCCGCCGCTGCAACTGAAGCACCGGGGCCGTTCGTCCCCGTGTCCGTTCCCCGCTCGCCCCACGAGCCCCACGTTCGAGCCCCGCGCGCCCCGGGCACAGCCCCTGAGTCTGTCCAAACACGGCAACTTTGCAGCGGTGAGCCCAGATGCAGAGCCCTGACTCCTGCATACTGGCACAGCAATCCCCTCGCTTGCTGCTCTGCATTGTCCTGGCTGAGGCTCAAACACTGTCGGGCCACCTTCCCTTGCTGTAGGATTCCTACCTGACCCAAGCACTGCACTTACATCTCCAGTGTTGCCTTCCAGTAAAACCAGGGGAAGGAAAATGTGTGTGGCTCATGGTATTTTTGAGTGTCTAAAAATCACTAAGTCACTGATCTTGGAGGTGCGGTGCATCTGGAATTCCTGGGATGGAGAAGTAGTGCAACATGGAAAAGGGGAGCATAGAAATAAATAGAGGAAAAGATCTTGGATTGTTTCTTTCATTTTCATTTCCCTTATGGAAAGCTGTTTCAGTTTTCCAGGAATCTTCTCCTGTCTCTCTTCCCAAGAATGTCTCATGGAGAACAAGGTCAAGCTTCTGTCCCAAGATTTGCCAGCAGGAAATTATGCCACTGGTGAAATTTTCATGATGACTGTTTGTGCTGGCTTAGGGCAAATTTGGGGAGGAAACCTCCAAAAGGGGTCTGTTTTGCAGAGATAGCCAAAAACTCCACAACTTTGTGTAAGTTGTAAACCCGGCATATTTATTATTACAGCGCGGGATGCATGCAGAGATTACTCTCCTTAAAAGGCATGCGTACCTCTGGGAACTTCAGGTCCCTTTTTATCCTCCTCTCAAATACATATCCATACAATTTCACAATAGGTTCATACATATTCATTTTTACAAATTTCGCGTGACATTTGCCACTAGTTCTTCTTTATCAGAAAGAATTCTTAGGTCAGGTTGACCTGCTTTCACAGCAGTCTCTCTGTGTCTCTTTATCACCCTCTGTCCCGTCCCCCCCTTATCTCTGTCCTTCACTGAATCAGTTTCCCTGAGCCTAGGCTTTGCAGTCAGGCTACATAGCTATGTTTTCTAACCACAGACTCAAAGATGTACATTTCACCTAAATCAAAATGGATTTCTACTCTGGAGAATTTCTACTCTGTCTCAGAAGCACTCCTCCCTCTGTCCCTCACACGCTGGCCCTGCCTGGCGTTCCTCATCCCTTTCCCCACAGCTCTCCTGCCCTTCCCCTCTGCTAGAAGGCGGACAAAGCTGCCTTGGACAGCAAAGTGATTGCAGCCAGTGTGAAGAGAACATGGAGGAGCTGGATGAGAGGATGCAGGAGTTGCAGAGCCAGATTTCAGGCCAGGAGCAGCACTGGAACAGTACCCAGCAGCAGTTCAGCAATGCAATTGAAGACAAGGTGAGGGGTACCTCGTCCCCACCACGAGGAACTGGCACCTTTGGGACTTGAGAGCCTGAGGCAGCATCCCTCTGAGGATCCCCCTCCAGGCTTTTCCCTGGAGAGCTCCACATCACATCCTGGAGCAGCTGGCTGAGGCTGTGCACCTGTTCACAGCTGGATCGCCTGGAGCTGAAGACTTTCCGTAAACACCGGGAGGACTCCTGGAACAGGAACATGGAGGAACTCGAGGATAGGCTGTTGTGTGAAAATGCTGCTGGGATTAAGAAGTGAGTGCAATGGAGATTCTGATGGCTTTGGGGACAGCGATGGCAACTGCTCCTGCCAGGCAGGGCTGTCACACACCATGCCCTGAGCTGGGTCGTGCCCTGCCCTCCTGGCCGTGCACACGGGGGAGCTTTGGTGCCAGAGAGGGGCTGAAAGCGCAGCAGGGGCTGCTTGGGATGGTGGCATGGGTGCCTGTGCCCTTCACCTGGCATCAGCCAGCACCTTGGGGATGGGGAGAAACAGGCTCAAGAGCCCACGGTTCACCCTGCAATGGCCGTGCCCCTGTGCAGTGAGCTGCCCAGCAGCTGGCTGCTGCAGGGAGCTGCTGCCTGTGTGCTGCAGGGCTGTGGCCCCAGGAGCTCAGCCAGCCCTCTTCCCTCACCCTCCTTAGGCAGCTGCCAGTCCCTTTCTCGTGCCTGTCCTGTGACCGCATGCTCAGCGTGCAGGTTCCTGGCCAGTGAGTAGCACCAGTGCCTCGGGGGCAGCGGGGCTGGCATGGGGGGAGATGGGTGCCAGCAGTGACCCGCTGTGCTGGCACAGGGGGACAGTGTCTGCTTGGGAGGGGCTGATGTGGGGAGCCCCCTCTGCAGCCCTGCCCATCAGCAGGGGCTGTGGGGGCTCATCCCAAGGGCTACAGGCAGCGGGATGCCATGGGCTACAATCCCATGGCTTTGGGGGGGCTGCCTCCAACAGGAACAGGTTCTTTGTCCCCTGTCACACCCCTGTGACTCCTGCCCTCCCCAGGTACCCCGAGACACTCCCGTATTTGCAGCCCATGCCCCCCAGCAAGGAGCCACCGCCCAGCCAAAGGTGAGGGCCCTGAGGACACATCCCCAGCGCCTGGGGTGCAGAGCAGCCCTGACACAGCAAGGAGGGCTCTGCACCTGGGCTGGGGCAGAGCAGCCTGGGGGGACGGGGCAGGGCAGGGGAGCAGAGGGCAGCTGTGGAGGGCCAGTGCTTGCCCCAGGGCTGGGGGCTTTTGCATTCCTTGCCTTGCACTGCCCTATCTGGCCCATCTCTCTGTCCCAAGGCTGCTGAAAGCACATCTGATGAGCTGCGTCTGTTTGCAGTCTGAGCTCAGGCTTGGAGGGCTGTTGGGGAAGATGAAACAGGAAAGCCTTATAAATATGATTGCCCGGCAAAAGATTTTGAGAATATGGAAACTATAAGCGAGATTGAAATGAAAGCAAGCTTCGAGATCCCTTAGTTACTGAACAACGGGAAAACAATGGTGTGGCCGGCTGAAAGTAATCCCCTTTTGATGAAACAAGACCCTCTGCTTGCAGGCAGGTCCAAGGGTCCCAGCAGACCCTGCCAGCTTGGCAGAAGGGGTCCAAAGAGGAGTTTTTAGGGTTCAAAATGTAGCACAGTATGGTAATGTAGTGATTCTTATAGGCTGTATGGAAATGCTATAGGATTTGTATGTTGTACTAGATTGGTTAAGTGAGAATCAGAATATTCAACACAGAAGATGATTTATTGTATTGTAATGGGAACTTGGCTCTTACTTTTCTATGCTCTTAGCTCTTAGCTCTTAGCTCTTACTCTTACCTCTTGTCTCTTAGCTCTTGCCTTTTATCCTCATACCCCTTTTACTCTCTTATGCTTTTACTCTCTTACCCTCTCGTCCTCTCTACCCCTCTCTTCTCTCAGGCCTGCTCTGAGCTGCAGCTGGCAGCTCCAAGCAGGGCCCTGCACCCACGCCCTTTGCAATAAACCGTCCATGACCTGGCTTCAGAGATCTCTCGTCTCCATTCGTCCTGACCGTGCTACCCCCGTCAATCCTACAGATGGGGATTGGGTGCCTCCTGTGAAAGGAGTTCCCAAAACCAATCCCTGCAGCTGGGACAGCCCAGCTCCTGCCAGCTGGTGTCCTGTGCACAGGGACCTGCCTGGTGCCATGGCCAGCACACGTGGCCATGGGGACAGAGCCAGCAGATGCAGCCTGGTGGGATGGGCTTGGGGCTCCTGCAGCAGGTGGACAGGAGCTGGCAGGGACATGTACCTGCAGGCAGCACTGCCAGTGCCCTCCCTGGCACAGCAGGGTGATGCCCTGCATGCCACAGGGCTGGGCACTGAGTGTCCTCTGCCCCATCCCACAGGAGGCCGCTGGTCCGTGCCAGTGTCCCCGAGTGCTGCAGAGCTCTGGGGACCATCAGAGCAGCAGCTCCACCATGCAGAAAATCAAGGCTTCCCCACATACAAGTGCACAGCTGCAGCGTCTCCTGGTACACAACAAGGTAGGTGTGATGAAGGTGGGGACACAGAATGGTGACTGAGGCTTGATGGCATTGCTGACTGTCCAGGGGGAATCTGTGCCTTCAGTCTCCAGAGAGACCTGAGTTGGATTATTGGGGTGTGCTGGATTGGGCCCTGCATTGCAGCCAGCTGCCCTCTCCTCCTCAGCCCAGTGTGACCCTGCTGCACGGTGATGGACACATCTCGAGGGGCCGTAATGACCAGCATCGTACGGCGATCAGGACACAGGATGCCTCAGGTGTGGCCCTGTCAGGGCAAGGGGGACAATGATGACAGGGGCTGATTATCTGCAGGGTGCCAGCTGGGGGATGAGCAGGGCTCTGTGTACAGAGCTGGGTAATGTGGCGTGGGTATTTTGTGTCTGGGGTAAGAAGGAAGGGGCAGAATGGAGCAGGAGGACTGGCACATGGGGCAACTGAGCTTGGAGCTGGAGTAACGTGGGAGAATGGCCATGCCCAGTGTGGGACAAGAGCTTGAGTCCTGGTGCGCTGGGGCCAGCACCTGTGGCGGCTCACCCTTGCCCTTCACGCCCAGGCCCTGCCGCCTCAGGAGAGCACGGCCAGGCACAGCTCCTCGACAGGTCTCATGGGCCCCAGGGCTCGAGCAGCCTCTGCAGCCCCGCCAGACATCAACAGCCCCTGGCCAGCTGGAAAGGACTCAGCGCCCAATGCTCGACCTGGGACATCTTGTCCAAAGCGAGAAACGCCTGTGACAATTGTCATAAGGAACTTGACTTTTTACTTGTATATAGTTATTAAGTTAGTTGTATATAGTTATTAGGTTAATAAAACCTGTTAAAATTATAGGCAGAGCCTTGTCTCCCAGCCTGTCTCTCTCCGGGCTCCCTGGTGCTCCTTCAGCCCCTTCCCCCCTGCTGTGGCTCTGCCCCCGGGCTGAGCAGATCGAGCCCCGGGCTGGGTCCTGAGGCCGCTGCTGCTGCCGCGGCGCCTGCGGGGCAGCCCTGAGGCTCCGGGCCGGCTGTGGGAGCAGGAGCGGCGCTGCAGAGCCCGCGGCCCTCACGGGCTGCGAGGGCACGGGCAGATGGCCGTGGGGCCCGGCTGGCACTGCCGGCGCTGCTGCTCTCGGCTGCCGCCTGCAATCCTTACAGGCAGCCCTTAGGCCGGCTCAGGAGCCGCTCGGAGCTGTGCCCGAGGGCTGGCCCCGAGCCCCGGCCCCCAAGGGCACTTGTCCCTTCATCTCTGCACTGCCACATTCCGAGCTCATTTGTCAGCTTCCTCCTGCCCTTCCTTTCTGCGGGGCAGCGTTAGGGGCTGGCCCAGCGGCTTTCCTCCCGCACGGCTGCAGCCCCTTGCCCACAGCTCCCTGGCGGGAGCCAGAGCTGCTTTGCAGCCGGGCACCCCCGCCGTGTCCCGCAGCCCGGGCCGGCTCCTGCCCGCTGCCGGTGAGGCCCCGCGGCTGGGCCCGGCCATCCCGGGCCAGAGCAGCTCCCTGCCCGGGGGAACACAGGGGGACACGGGGGGATGTGAAATACAAAGCTGTGTGTCGTGTCAGGTACACACAGGCAATGTGTGTATTTGTGATTGCGATATGTGTGGAGACCGACAATGGGACAGTTGTGAATTCTAGTAATAACTGAGGAAAGTAAAGCATGGAAGAAGTCCTTTGAACCCATCTTTTGTTTGCAATTAACCTTGGCTGATTTAGGAGCATTGGCATTAAAGCATTAAAATTATTGCTTTTTGCTTGTAGTTAATCCTTAAAGAGTTCTGCAATAATAACCTTTTGAAGTATAATTTTAGAACATTGCTTGTATCCTTGAAACTATAGCTTTGGAATATATATAAAGGAAACATGCTTATCTCATGCCTTAATAAAGCAGAGAAAAACAGCTTGAGAAAGGAAGATGAACATCACCTCAAGGATTTATGGTTTCAACCAAGGGAAGCTGGACATCACTGTTGTTAGATTTATAGTCTTTGCAATCAAAACATGGACCCACATCTGGAGAGCTGGACCTCACCAGATGGGATTCGTCTTTCTTCTTTTGGAAACCGGACTACCACCATCTGGGGATACTCCTTTTGGGATACATCCTGAGAAAAGCTAAATCACAATAGTACATAGAATTGTGACGTAAAAATTGGGAATAGAAACTGCTGATGAGTAAGAATTGGAATAGAAACTGCTGAGAAAGCTGATGAGTACCCCTATAAATACCTGTGAGCCTCAACTATCGGTGTGCAGTTGGAGGGAAAACTTCCCCCCCTGTACCCAGCGCTGTATTGCTCATACTTTACCAAATAAATTAATAAATTGATTGCTGCTTGAATATTGGCCTAGTCAAGCTTCTTATTTATACCATCCATAACTGTAAAAGGAAAACTTCCTGCTGAACTGAACAAGACTAGAGGGAAATCAAGGCAGGTCTATGGTATGTCAGGACTTGCTGCATCCTAATGAGCCTGTGGTGCTTTTGGAGCTGAGCCCTTGAACCTCAGGGCCTGAGAGGAGATTGCACAAACCTTTTCAGGAGTGAAAGTCAGAAGAAAACCCCAAAGTGTCTCAAAGCATGAATGGGTCTAAGTGAGGTCCATCCCAAACACAGGCTCCTCATGGACTCCTTGGAGAACAGATTGGAGGCCAGGATGGCACAAAAAACCTCTCAGAGATTCAGTGTGGAAAGGAAATTCCAAACTACCTTAAAAAATTTGAGTATCTCAAAGCATTTCTGAGCATGACTGTCAGTACAAAGCTCTCAAGGGACTCATTAAAGCAGATAATTGGGGCCATGATTGCACAAACCTCTCACAGAGTCTGGATCAAAAGGGAAACACCAAGTACCTTCAAATATCTGAAGTACCCTGAAGTATTAATGAGCCCCACTGAGTGTTGTTACTGACAAAGCCTCTCCAGGGACTAATTACAGCAGATAATTGGAGACCATGATTGCACAAACCTCTCAGAGACTCCAAGGCAAAAGCCAAGCCCAAAGTCCTTTGAAAAAGCTGCAGTCCCTGCAGGGAGCATTCAGGAGCCCCCAGGGCCATTGCTGAGCAAGGCTCCCCAGGGACTCCTTGCAGCAGATCCTTGAGGCCACTGGGATGTGGGCTAGGGGGGGATGCTGAGGGCAGCACAAGGGGCTGACAGTGCCCAGCCTGGCTGGGGCTGTGCCAGGAGGCCCCAGGGCCTCAGGACAAGGTGTCTCCTCCCAGCCCTTGCTGGCACAGACCCTGCTGTGCCCCAGGGCACCAAGACTTGGCTTCTCTTTGTCCCCACCTGTCATCACTGCCTGCAGTTCTCTGCTCTGCCTGGGGCCTGGGGACACTTGCTCAGTCGTGTCCCTCTCTGGGACCCATTAAAAGTCCAAGAAAGTTTGGAGTGTGATTCAAAGAAAGTTTGGAGTGTTCTGGAGAGGTTTCTTCAGCTCCCTCTCAGGGACTGATGTCCAGGGCCTGAGCACAAAGCCCCAGAGGCTGATTAAAGTCCTTGTGCTGTGTCTGTGCTGCTGAGCTGGGCTGGGCTCCTGGCACAGAGGCAGCTCCTGCTCACCAAGAAGAGCTTCAAAAGCACATTTCTCTGGATGAGCAGCTCTTGTGCCAGCCCAGCAGGGCTGGGGCACTGCCTGCAGCCAGCGCGGGCACAGCCCAGAGGCACAGAGAGCTTCAATCAGTCAGGGCTGGGAAGGGGCTGAGAAGTGCCTGGGGCACAATCACTGCCAGCCCTTGGCACAGGAACCTCTGGCTGCAGGACAATGCAGCTGCAGCTCCTGGAGCCATCTCCTCAAGCTGGAACATGCCAATGCCTGCAGAGCCTGTGAGTACATTCTCTGCTTGTCTCTTGTGCAGAGCAGCCAGGGGTGCCCAGGGCTGTCCTGCAGAGCAGGATCCTGCAGCCCAGGGCGCTGTGCTGGGGCAGGGACTCTGCTGCCTGCCAGGGACAGCTCTCAGCCAGCCCTGGCAGCTGCTCCCAGCACTGGGGGACAAGATCTGGCTGGGAGGAGACAGCTGGTGAGGCTTGGAAGTGTTCTCCTTGTGTGGGGAAGATGCTGCATTTTTCAGGGCTGCTCCCAGCATGGCATTTAACTGCAGAACATTTCCAAGTAGATTATACAGGGAGTATAGCAAGGCAAAGGCTGCATAAAAGTGGATATCCTGCTTTTTAAATCTACTGCGCTGAGTTGGAAATTGCACATTGATATTCATCTCTCAGTTCAGGTTGAGAAAAAAAAATATTCTCTGATCAGAATAAACCAGGAAGCAACAGCAATCATCCCCGGGACCCCTTAGAGGCAGCATCAGTGTTGCTTTTCCAGCCTCCTCAGGGTTGCTCTGACGTTGCCATCAGAGCCTGCAGAGCCAGAGCTGCCCCTGGGCAGTGCCAGAGCTGGGAGGGCTCTGCAGGGCAGAGCTGAGCCCCCAGGGCTGGGCTGGGCTCTGGCAGCACTGGCAGGGCCCAGCCCTGGGCACAGGGAAGCAGCTGCTGGCAGGGACAGCTCCAGGCAGCAGAGCCCTGGGCAGGCAGTGGGGGGAAAGTGCCCCCAGCCTGAGCCGGGATATTTCAAGTCCTCTCCAAACCCAACTATTCCATGATTACTTTTCTTACAGATCCCCATGCCAAGGCATCACAGCAAATGTCCAACAGCAGCTGCATCAGGCACTTCCTCCTGCTGGCATTGGCAGACACGCGGCAGCTGCAGCTCCTGCACTTCTGCCTCTTGCTGGGCATCTCCCTGGCTGCCCTCCTGGGCAACGGCCTCATCATCAGCGCCGTAGCCTGCGGCCACCACCTGCACACGCCCATGTTCTTCTTCCTGCTCAACCTGGCCCTCGCTGACCTGGGCTCCATCTGCACCACTGTCCCCAAAGCCATGCACAATTCCCTCTGGGACACCAGCAACATCTCCTACACTGGATGTGCTGCTCAGCTCTTTTTCTTTACGTTCTTCATCTCAGCAGAGTATTTCCTCCTGACCATCATGTGCTACGACCGCTACGTGTCCATCTGCAAACCCCTGCACTACGGGACCCTCCTGGGCAGCAGAGCTTGTGCCCACATGGCAGCAGCTGCCTGGGCCAGTGCCTTTCTCTATTCACTGCTGCACACGGCCAATACATTTTCCCTGCCCCTGTGCCATGGCAATGCCCTGGGCCAGTTCTTCTGTGAAATCCCACAGATCCTCAAGCTCTCCTGCTCCAAATCCTACCTCAGGGAACTTGGGCTTCTTGCTGCTAGTGGCTGTTTGGTATTGTGTTGTTTTGTGTTCATTGTTTTCTCCTATGTGCAGATCTTCAGGGCTGTGCTGAGGATCCCCTCTGAGCAGGGACGGCACAAAGCCTTTTCCACCTGCCTGCCTCACCTGGCTGTGCTCTCCCTGTTCCTCAGCACTGTAATGTTTGCCTACCTGAAGTCCCCCTCCACGTCCTCCCCATCCCTGGATCTGGCCCTGTCAGTTCTGTACTCGGTGGTGCCTCCAGCCCTGAACCCCCTCATCTACAGCCTGAGGAACCAGGAGCTCAAGGCTGAAGTGTGGAGACTGATGACTGGATGCTTTCAGAAGCATTAAACTGTTGGTTAATTTCTGCAAATCACTTGTAATAAAAGTTATCTTTTATCCTTCTTGTTGATTTAATTTTGGAGGTTCTTTTCCTTTGTTTTAGTATTTTCATATTGTCAACAAAGAAATATCAATCTTTGTGCCATTTCTCATTTTGTTTCTCTCCACCTTCCCTGTGGCCACAGACTGTGTCAATGAGGGGTTGTGTTCTCAGTGGCTTTAAATGAGCTAAAGGATTTTTCCCAGCAGAGTTTTCTGCAGAGATGCCCTTGTGTTGCCTTCTCTTGAGCTGCTGCAGGAATGTCTGTGTGCAGAGCTGGGGCAGATCAGTGCTGGCCCAGCAGCTGTGCCCAGCAGCAGCAGCAGCAGCAGCACTTGGTGTTGCCAGTGCTGCTGCCGTGGCCCTGCCCCGCTGCCCTGGTGGCCCTGGTGTTGCTGCAGGGCCTGAGTGCTCTCGGGGCCGGGCACAGCCCTGGGGGTGGCAGTGCCGGGGCTGCAGCAGGGCCAGGCCATGGGCACTGCTGGGGCAGCGCTGACGCCTCAGGCCAGGCCCTGGGGGCTCCAGGCTCCTTGCCCAGGCTCTCTCAAGAACACGGCCAGGCCAATGCTCAGCACAGAAACCCCCGTCAGCAGCCCCAGGCTGGCCGTGGGCAGGCTGGGGGCAAACAGCATGGCTGGGGCTCTGCAAGGGCCCTGGGCCAGACGGGAAGGAGCAGCAGAGCAGGGGCTGATCCATGCCCAGTGCGCTGCACAGCCCAGGGCAGCGTCCCAGAGCGTCCTCATGCAGCTGCCAACAACATCCCCCCTCTGCAGCCCTGGCCTCTCCCCCAGCTCACACAGGTGCCCCATCCTTGCAGGCACAGACACGGCAGCACTGCCTCAGCAGCCCCTGTTTGCATTGCACACAGCAGGGCCAGCACCCCCATGCTGTTGCTGTGGGGACATGAACCTGAGGGAGCACAAATGCCATCAGCCCCTGGGGCCAGCAAGGCCTGGGGGACACCAGGGAAACCACTCAGCTTTGTCCTGGCCTCTGCACTCAGCCAGAAAGTTTGTTCCCATCAGCTGGGAGTTTCCTGTGCCACTGCAGACGCTGTTGCTCAGAGCCAGGGCTGCCTGGCAGCCACCCCCACACTGCACTGAGCATTTCCTTGGCTGTACCTTTGCTTTCTTTACTCTTCCCTTGTACAAATTTCTTCCTCTTGCCCAGCCCTTTTCCCTCCCCTGCAAACAGCCCATCCCTGTTTGCCCTTTCCTCTCTGGCCCCACTCCCCATTGCAGTTCCTGACTTGGCCCCATGGGAGTGTCCCTTGGGCAGCAGGATCATCCTACAAGTGCTGCAGGAATTGTCTGCAGGCTCCTGCAGTGCCTGCTGCTGCTCCCTTGCCAGAGGCACCCCAGGCCAGGGGGGCACATCTGGGCTGCTGTGTCTGGCTCTGGGGCTCCCTGTTCTGGGCAGTGAGGAGGAGCTGCAGAGGCTCTGCAGGACTGACAGGATGGGCTTTGGGGCTGGCAGGAGAAGCTGAGGGACCTGGGCTGCTGGAGCTGCTGAAGAGGAGGCCCAGGGCTCATCCTGCAACTGCTCCAAGGGTGGTTTCAGAGAATCCCAGAATCAGCAAGGTTGGAAAAGACCTTGGAGATCATCAAATCCAACCTGTACCCTGACACCGCCTTGTTTCCCCTGAGCCTCCTCTTCTCCAGGATAAACAACCCCAGCTCCCTCAGTCACTCCTCACAGCTCTTGTGCTCCAGACCCCTCCCCAGCCTTGTTGCCTTTCTCTGGACACACTCCAGCCCCTCCATGGCCTTCCTTGATTGGGGGGCCCAGAACTGGACACAGCACTCGAGGTGCTGCCCAACCAGTGCCTAGCACAGGGGAAGAATCCCTGCCCTGCTCCTGCTGGCCACACCATTCCTGATCCATAGGAGTGCCAGGGGCTGGATGAGGGAAATGGTGTGGAGGGGGTGGGGAAAAGTTCTGATTGATTGTCAGCCATCAAGGGTCTTGATTATCATATCTTTTCAAACTGCATTAAAAGCGTCTGAGGATCAATATCAATTGGACATTGGTGAGATCAGGCTATAAACAGGAAAATAAAACTTAACAGAACAAAACTGTACTCTCTGCATTGTTTTAAACTATTGTATATTCACTTTGAGTAGACTTCTGTCATCTGTCTAATTAACGACATTAAGAACTGAAAACTTGAAATATTCCCCAGGGCCTTTTCTTCTTCAGGTATTCTGAACAAATGTTAATGAGCTCTTCTCAATGAATTCCTGAACTGAGGAGCTCAAGAAAGAAGAAATCTCCAGAGCAGTAAAATTTATCAGCAACATCCAAGTGGCTGAGGATCCATCCCCACCAGAGCAGCAGTGAACAGAAATGGGCACAGCTTTGTGGCTGCCCCAGCTTTGGCATGGGCCCTGGGCCTGGAGCAGGAGCAGCTCTTGAGGGCCCCAAGGCCGGGGCTCTTGTGCTGCCCTGGGCAGATGGGATGGCAGCAGGGGCTGCAGAGCTCTCAGCACCTCAGGCCGAGGGGAGCAGGGCAGCCAGGGAGCCTCCTTTGGCCTTGGCCAAGCACCTTCCCCCATGGCTGGGGCTGAGTCCTGTGGCAGCTGCAGCTGCTGCTGTGGCCTTGGCAGGGGCTGAGGCCGTGGGGCCAGTGGCCAGAGCAGCCTGGCCTGAGCAGAGCTGTGGGGCCAGAGCCGGCTGGGCTGGGCTGGGCTCAGAGAGGCCCTTGGTGCTGCCCAGAGCTCAGGGCAGCTGGCACAGCTTGCAGGGAGCTGGGCTGGGCTCCGAGAGCCTGGCCCAGAAACCATCAGTGTCCATCTCAGCCTGGCTGAGCGTGCAGGGCCAAGAAGAGCAGCCCAGGGTCCGCAAGTTCTCTGTGTGGGAGCTGAGCTTGTGGCCCCTGAGCCCTCCCCGGTGCTGGGGCTGCACCTCCAGCTCCAGAGGAGATGTGACAGATGGGAGCAGAGACAAATAATTTCTGCTGGATTGTTTATTGTGTTTGCTTATACAGGTGACCTGCATCCATATACGGAGGGGGTGTTTTGTGTCAGACAACACTGGTAAAGTGGGAAGAATGATATTTTTTAGCTGAAAGTAATCTTTCATGCATAATATGCAATAAGAAAAAAAGGACACATATGATCAGAATAGCATCTGGGTTTTTAAGTGCGTGAGACTCATTGATGTTCCAGCAGTCAAACCTGTTCAAATATTTTCCTTAGAGCTTCCTTGAGATGAGAGGTGACCACCAGAGGCCAAGGCCAGCCAGAGCTCTCTCTCCTGGCAGCTTTTGTCTGGGAGAACCCTTGCATGTAGGCAATTTTTCTGAGTGAGTATCAGTTTTAGCCATGGGCTCCTGGAAAGACGGACAGCTCTTTTCCATGGGAAGGAAAGCACAGAGCCCCAGTTCTCCAGGGGTGATGAGAGGCAGCCCTCAACATTCCAAGATCAGCTGGGCCTGTCAAGTGGCCCCTGGGAGGCCAAGCAAGCCAGACTTGTTCCATATTCCTTTGGTTTCATGGCACTCTGCAGTGTCACAATGTTCTCCTTGCTTCTGAAGTGTCACAATGGCCCCGTGCTTCCATGAGGCCCTGCAGGGTCACAGTGGCCCTTTGGTTCCCTGGGGCCCCACAGTCTCACAAGGGTCTCCATGATTCCATGGGGCCTTGCAATGCCACAATGCTCTCCATGGATCCACGGTGCCCTGCAGGATCACAGCGGCCCTTTGGCTCCACGAGGCCCTGAAATGCAGCAATGGCCTCTTGGTTCCACAAAGCCCTGCTGCTTCACACTGGCCCCTTGGGACCATGCGGCCCAACAGAGCCACAGTGATGTCCTTGGTTCCACGAGGCCCCACAGTGTCACAGTGGCCCCATGGTTTCATGAGGCCCTGAAGTGTCACATTGGTCTCCACAGAAAGGAAACCTCAGAGCCCCCATTTTCCCCTGTCTGTGACACCCCAGTGGTGACAGCCCCAGCATTCCCTCCCTGGAGATGCTCCAAGGGAAGCGTCCAGAGCCATGTCCAGTCAATGGAACCGATCAGCCACTGACCACTGATGAACTGCAGTCAGCAGGGGCCAAGACCAGATGGGCCTGTCTGTCCTGACAGGTTTGTCTGGGAGCAACTCTTGGATATTTGAAGTTTTGAATGTTGAATCCCAATTTCAGCCCATTTAGCCTGGATGAGGAGGCCGGATCTTTTCCATTGGAAGGAAAGCATGGAGCCCCTGTGTTTGAAAGGAAGGGGAGAGCTGGCCCTAAGGAGGCCAAGGCCAGCCAGTCCTGTCTGTAATGGCAGCTTTTCTTTAGGAAGAAACTTTGAATATAGGACTTTTGGAGGTGGAATCCCAATTTTGGTCATGGGCACCTGGAGAAGAAGGATAGTTCTTTTCCATGGGAAGGAAAGCGCCGAGCCCCAGTGTTTCAGGGCAGAACAGAGGCGACCACCAGAAGCTAAGGCCAAACAGAGCAGTCTGTCCTGGCAGCTTTTGTCTTGAGAAACCCTAGCTTGTAGGGAATTTTGGAGGAAAAGTACGTGTTTTGGCCATGGGTGCCTGTGGAGGAGGGAGGTTTCTTTTCCATAGGAAGGAAAGCACAGAGCTCCAGTGTTGAAGGCAGGTGAGAGCCAGCTCTCAGAAAGTCAAGGTCAGCCAGACTTGTTGTTAATGGCAGCTTTTGTCTGGGAGCAATCCCTGGATATTGGGAATTTGGGAATTTGGGAGAGGGAATCCCATTTTGGTCATGGATGCTTGAATGAGAAGGAAAGTTCTTTTCCATAGGAAGGAATGTCCAGAGACCCAGTGTTTCAGGGGTATATAGGAAGAGACCCTTGACAAGCCAAGGGCAGTTGGACCAGTCAGGCTAAGCCAACCAGACCTGTTACCTGTTCCCCTTTTCCATGGGCCCCTGCAGTGTCACAATGGTGGTGTCATATTGGATCCTTGGTTCCATGAGGCCCAGATGTGTCGCACTGTCCACTTGACATCATGGGACCCCATGATGTCACAATGGTCCCTTGCTTCCACGAGGCCTTGCTGTGTCACAGGGGTCTTCTTGGTACCTTGGTGTCACAATGGCCCCATGGTTCAGTGACGCCGTGTAGTGTCACCATGGTCTCCATGATTCCCTAAGGCCTTGCAGTGTCACAACAGACCATTGGTTTTACTGAGCCCCACAGTGTCACTGTGGTCCCCTTGGCTCCACAAGGCCCTGCTGTGTCACAATGGCCCTTTGGTTCCACAAGGCCTCAAAGTGTAAAAATGGCCTCCATGATTCCATGAGGCCCTGCTGTGTCACAATGGAGCCTTGGTTCCATGACGCCCCAGAGTGTCACAATGGTATC
Source organism: Agelaius phoeniceus (assembly GCF_051311805.1). Classification (NCBI taxonomy): domain Eukaryota; kingdom Metazoa; phylum Chordata; class Aves; order Passeriformes; family Icteridae; genus Agelaius; species Agelaius phoeniceus. The sequence continues at coordinate 2,131,201 of NW_027509866.1, forward strand.
CTTGGTTCCACTGGACCCTTCATACCATGGAGACCCACAGTGTTCACTGAATTCCCCTTGGTTCCATGAGGCCCTGCCATGCTGCTATGGCCCTTTGGCTTCAGTGGGTCCCAAAGTGTCAGAACAGTCTCCATTGTTCCATAAGGCCCCACAAAGTCACTGTCATCCCTGTGGTTCCCCTAGGCCCCACAGTGGAACAATGGACTCTTGGTTCCATGAGGTTCCTAAGTCACAATGGTCTCCTTGGATCTGCAGTGTCACAGTGGCCCCTTGGCTCCATGTGGCCATGCTGTGTCACAATGGCTCATGGTTCCATGAGGCCACAGAGTTTAACAACGGACCCTTGGTTCCATGAGGCCTTGCTGTGCCACAATGGATTTCTGGTTCCATGAGCTTTCACACAGCCAACAGCAGTCTCCTTGGTTCTGCAGGGTCACCATGGACCCTTTGTTCCATGAGGTTCCACAGTAGAACATGGTCACCTTGGTTCTGTGAGGTTCTGCAGTGTCACAATGGACCCATGGTTCCACCAGACCTTGCTGTGTCAGAATGTCCCCATGGTTCCCAGAGGTTTCTCAGTGTCACAGTGGTCTCCTTGGATCGGCAGTATCACAATTGACCATTGGTTCAATGTTGCCCCAATGTGCCAAAATGGATTTTGGTTCCATGGGGTTCCATGGTGTCATAATGGACCCTTTGTTGCATGAGTTTGGTTCTGTGAGGCCTCGCCACAATCAAATAGCCAAAATATCAGAATAAGACTCATTAATACTAAATTGCTGTTTAAGAGGGTATAATTTATTCAGGCCTGAGGTCCAGTGAGGGATAACTCCTAACCCTATGTGGACATGTAATTGTACCAGCGTCATTAAATGTGTATTGCAATTTACCCATTACCATAAAACCCACCCCAAGTTCCCAGTTTCAGTCCTTCTTTTTTCTATCACTGCATTCTTTAGCCAGATGTCTTCTTCATCTTTTCCAACCATCCTTGCTGGGAAAGCAGCCCCTGCATGCCTTGTTCCTGTGCTAAAAGTTCACAGGCACGGTAAAAATTGAATGAACCCTTTTGGTATCAGCCCCAGGCTCTGTGTGGGCAGGCAGAGGCAGGCAGGAGGCAGAGCTGTCAGCAAAGGAAGGGCCCAGCCAGGTGGGGCAGCCGGGGGATGCCCACAGCCTGCAGGGACAGAGGCGCAGGGCAGGGACACCGTAGGAGAGCCTGGGATGCACAGGGCACAGGGATGGGCAGCAGCTGCAAGACAGCCCTGCCAGAGCCAACTTGGGCAGCACTTTGGCCATGGCTGCTGGGCCTGGGCCTGAGGCCACGAGGGGACAAGTGACCCTTGCAGGCCTGGGCCCTCATTGCCTCCTTGTCCCTGCTCAGCAGCCTGGCAGGGGCTGCCCCATGCTCCTGCCCTTGGCATTGCCCATCCCCACATGCCAGTGCCCATCCCAGGAAGAGCCCTGAGCAAGGAGGGAGGGACAGGATCTGCCTGGCCAGGGGCTGGGCTCAGGCCTTGGCCCTTTGCATTCCTGAACCACATCCAGGTTTACTCAGCATCAGAGACACCTTTGCCTTGCTTGTCCCCAGCTGTCTTCACTGCCTCCAGTGTTCTGCTCTACCTGGAACCTGGGGACACTTTCTCAGTCCTGTCCTTCAAAAGGATCTATTTCAAGTATAAGAAACTTCAGTGTTTCAATCTCACTTTGAGTTCTTGAGAAGTTCTTCGAGCACGCTCTGAGGGACTGAGTCTGATGCACAAAGAGCACCAAAGCCCCAGAGGGTCATTACAGTCCTTGTGCTGTGTCTGTACTGCTGAGCTGGGCCAGGCTCCTGGCCCAGAGGCAGCTCCTGGCAAGGGCAGCAGAGCTGCAGAGACAGCTCTGGCCAGGAGCAGCTCCTGTGCACAGTCCAGCAGGGCTGGGGCACTGCCAGGGCCCCTCAGGGACACCAGCAGGGCACAGACAGAGTTCCCAGGGGCTCAGCACTGGCAGGGGCTGTGGCATGTCCCAGAGGGGGCTGTGTCACAGCAGCACCTCTGTGGCTGTGTCATGGAGGCACAGAGCAGCTGGGATGTCAGCAAGGGGCTGTGTGACAGCACAGAGTGGGTTTTGTGAGGTCACAGATTGGGCTATGACACCACAGAGTTTGTTGTGTGCGGTCATTGAGCAGCTACAGCATCATAGAGGTGATTCTGTGATATCACAGAGCAGGCTGTGAGATCATGGCATGGCTGTATGACACCATGGAGCGGGCGGTAAGGTCAAAGTGTGTGCTGTGACATTACAGAGTTGCAGTATGACATTAGAGAGAGGGTTTTGTGACATCACTGAGGAGGTTGTGACAGCACAGAGCTGGCTGTGATGTCATAGAGTAAGGTATGAGGTCATAGAGAACATTCTGCCATCATAGAGTGTGTATCTGGGGCATCAGTGAGTGGGTTGTGACATCACTGGGTGACTGAGTAACATCATAGAGCTGGGTGTGACATCACAGTACAGACTGTTAAATCATAGGGCGACTTTGTCACATCACAGACACTTCTGTGACATCACAGAGCAGCTGTATCACATTACAGGGTGGCATCTCATAGTTGGCTGTGTGACATCACGGGGGTGTGTGACATCCCAGGGGCTGTGTGAGGTCACTGGGGAGGTCACTCTGCCCCGGCCCCCCTCACAGCTCCCCCCAGAGCAGTCCAACCCTGCTCGTGCACAGCGGGGTCCCCTGTCCCCCCGGGTCCCCCCGCCCCCGGCGCCGCAGCCTCCCCCAGAGGATGTTCCACGAGATCGACCCCAGAGCCTGACACGGGGACGGGGGCCGGGGCCCTGGGGGTGGCACAGGGGGACAGGGACCCCCCGGCAGCAGCGTCCCCGTGTCCCCCAGGGCCAGAGCCTGGGCCAGGGCTCCTTCACCCTGGTACCAACGAGGCCTTGAGTGCGCTGAAAAAATCCCCAGCAAGGGATCAGAAAGAACCAGATTTAATATTAAGGGAAGACCCCACAGAGTTCCTTGGCAAGAGTCACTCTGCTCCTGACTGGACACTTCAGGCACACCAAGGAAACAAAGCAACAACAAAACCAAACAGAATCCAGGCAATCAAACCAGAAATGAGCCAAGAACTGTCCATGTGTGTGTGTGTGTGACACAAGGACAGTGAGGGCAAGGATAAAAGGAATACGGCCCAATAGGTTAACAGAGCTCAAACTTAACAGGACTAAACTTATACCTCAACCTTAACTGATACCTTCAGCTTCACAATTTAGCAAAAGGAGAGCACTTAACAGTATTTAACCTAACTTATAACCTATGACTTTTCAATTTAACAGACGAAGAACACTTAACAATATTTAACTTAGCTAATAACATAAACTTAACAACTGAGTAAAAGAACAACTCTTAGGAGCATTTAACTTCGTTTAGACCTCGTGACTTTACCTTACTGATATCTGGATATCTGACCGACTCAGCTATCCAAGGCACTCAAGCCCTTCAGAGAGCAGCATTTCTGCCACATTTCCCCAGCATGGGCACTCCTGTGTGCACACAGACACAAAGAGTCAGTGCAAGGCACCTGGGAGAAATTCCCCTCAGGGCAGGAAATGCTCCCTGTGCATCCTTTGGCATCTCCCCAGTGAGCAAAGGGTTGAGGCTGGAGGAGTGGGGGGATCGGTCCAGGCTCCGTCGTTGTTGGGGATCCCCGAGTGCAGCAAACGGGAGAGTTCCCGGCTGGGAGAGGCCCCACTCAGAGGGAGTCGCTGGCCCAGGAGAGCTCCAAGGGCTCCTTTTGGAGCGCTGTTTGCAGGGCCCCAAGAGAGGGGCTTCAGTCCCAGCAATGGTTCATCCTGGCCACACTTGGCATCAGCAGCTTTCTTTGGCAGTGTGAGAACAGGGATGTTGTGCCACGGAGGGAACAAAACCAGCTCCCAGGGCTGCTCCTACAGAAAGCAGGAGCTGGTTGGGCAGCAGCAGTGCCTGGAGCAGACAGTGTTTGTGATGAGCTGCAGAGGAGCTGAGCCCAGGGGCTGTTGGCCAAGGCCGAGCCCCAAGGAGCATTTCTCAGCTGGCAGGGTGGCCTGAGAAGGGGAGGGGGGAATGCAGCAGCACAGGGCCCGTGGAACCAAGGGAGCATTGTGACCCTGTGGGGCCCTGTGAGACCAAGGGACCTTTGTGACACTGTGGGGCCTCATGGAATTATGGAGAGCACTGGGACATTCCTGGGCCTCCTGAAGCCAAGGGGACTGTACTGATGCTGTATGGCTTCATGGAATGTAGGAATCCTTGTGACACTGAGAGGGCCCATCAAACCAAGGGTCCATTGTGACACCACGCGGCCTCATGGAACTGTAGAGACCATTGTGACACTTTGGGGTGTCATGGAACCAAGGGGCCATTGTGACACTGCGAGACCCCATGGAGCCAAAGGTTCATGGTGACATTGCAAGGCCTCATGGAATAATGGAGACACCATTTAGACACTTGACAGCCTCATGGAACCAAGGGGCCATTGTGACACTGCAGGGCTCCATGGAACCAGAGGTCCAGGGTTATATTGCAGGGCCTTGTGTCATCAGTGGTCCATTGTGACACTGTGGAGCCAAAGGAGACCATTGTGACACTGCAGAGCTGCATAGAACCGAGGGGCCAGGGTGACACAGGAGAACCCCATAGAACCAAGGGTTCATTGTGGCACTGCAGGGCTGCATGGAACCAAAGGTCCAGGGTGACACAGAGGGGCCTCCTGTCATCAATGGTCCATTGTGACACTGTGGAGCCAAAGGACACCATTGTGACACTGCAAACGCCCAGGGTCCAAAGGTCCATTGTGACATTGCAGGGCTCATGGAATAGAGGAGTCCCATGACACTGTGGGGCCTGGGGAACCACGGAGACCATTGTGACACTGCAAGGCCTCATTAAACCAAGATGTTATTGTGACACTATAGGGCACCATAAAATTAAGGGAATATGGAAGAGGTCGGGCTACTTTGGCCTCCTGGGCTCCCTTAACGGATCCACCTATCCATTGCATAATGAGGGTCTCTTCTCATCTGCTGCTGAAACACTGGGGCTCCATGCTTTCCTTCCTATGGAAAAGAAGAGTCCTTTTTGGCCAGATGCCCATGGACAAATTTGGGTTCCACCTCCAACATTCCCTGTTGTGACAGACTGGAGAAGATTGTTGGCTCAAAACATTTCATGTATGGGGTATGAAAGGGCAGGTCCAGCCTTGCCCTGCCCTGGAACCCCAATCCCCCCAGAGCCTCTATCCCAGCCCAGCAGTGGCTGCCAGTCCCTGGCACAGCACAGGCAATGCTCCACAGCCACCTCTGCAGCCCCAGCCCAGCTCCTGAGGGACCAAATGAGCCCAAGCCCCACCTGGGGGAAGGGCCCAGGGAGACCAAGGGGTATTGAAGGCTGACCACAAGGCAAGCACACATCTTGACCCTGCATCCTCTTGGAATTTCCATCGAAACAGCGCTGGAATCCAGGAGTTGGAAACTCTGTGTGTGCTTCTCTTAATCTTATTTGTCTTTTTCTTACTCCCTCTTCTTGCAAAATTTGAGTAACTTAAAATGGACGAGGCTTAGAGTTTGTGAAGTTGAATGAGCAAAGTTAATGTTACGAGAAGTGTTTCTTGTTGATTAAATGTTGTAATAAACCTTTTGCCAAAGTTTCTCTGATTTTCTAAATTTGCCAGTAAAGTTCCTTTTTTGTTGCTTTGAGCTCCTGACAATCCCTTGTTGGTATTTCTCCAGCACATCCAACTCAGAGGACACAAACAATTGTAATTCCTTTTAAATGTCTCCTTGAGAGAGTTGTTTGGGGGATGGGAGTCAGGGCTTGTGTGTCCTGCTTGGCCCAGCCCAGGCAGGGCTTTCCCAGCCACATTCCACACTCCATTGCCCAGCTGGAGCCGCTGGTGCCTCTGAGTTGTGCTGCCCCAGCCCCAGGGACGCTCTCCTTGTCTGCCCATTCCCCCACGCTCTCTGGGCAGGGATGGCCTCACTGGGGGCTGCTGACATCCTCAGCAACTTGGAGGCTGCTGCTGAATTTCACTGCTCCAGAGGCTTGTTCAGCCTTCAGCTCTTCAGTGCAGGAATTCAGGGTCCCAGGGCTCATGAACATTCAGAACACCTGAACAAGCCAGGCCTCTGGGAATCATTTAATTTTAATTTTCAAATAATTTGTGGTTAAGTAGATCTCTGTAGTGTATTGAAACTGAATACATGATATTTAAAAAGACAGCGAGAAAAGATTTTTTAGGTCCTGTTTAGTTTTTTTTTCCTGTTAATTCACTGATATGTGCAATCTCCAATTGACACTGAGTCCAAGTACCTTCTCATGCAGCTTGAATGGATATGAAAATCAAGACCCTTCCTGGCTGACAATCAATCAGACTCTGTCCCTACCCCCACCCCACCATTTCCCCCATCCAAGCCCTGGCACTCAGAGCAGCCTTGTGCAAATCTGAGCTCCCTCCAGCCCAGGTTGCACCTGCAGCTTTCAGCTCCTTGGCTCCAACTCCCACCTGCTTTCCTTGCAGAAGGAGCTGCCCGAGACACAGAGGGATGTTCATTTCTTGTCAGCCAACAAAGCCAAGGGAAGGCACAGCTCCATCAAATGCCAAAGTCATTCCTCTGCTGGATATTAAATCCACTTTGCACAGCAGACAGTCTCAGAGCAATGGAAAACACCTTCTGTGCCCAGCACAGATCCCAAGGTCCCCCCAAACCCTCCCTGCCCCGATTCTGCCCAGATTTGCTCTTTGCACACACGAGTCACAGGCTGAAGTCAGGAGCTCCCTCCATGCCCAGAGGGAGGAAAAGAGAGAAAGGGCATGAAGAGCTCTCCTGTGCAGAGCCAAGGTCCAAGTGCAGCCCCTGCACTTGTGGGAACCACAACTCATCAGGTTTGTGTCCTTTGGGCTCAGGGCCTGGTGACACTGAGAGGCACAGAAAGGTTTCTTGCCAACAAATAGAAGATGAACATTTGAAGAGTTTAGTAACCATCACAGCTCTTCCCTCAGCTCTCCGGGATGCCCAGCAGCATCTGACATGTCCACCATCCCCAAGGGATTTCTTACAGGAACAGTTTTAGACAGAGACATGAGCAAAGGTAATTCTCTGATACATATAAACACAATTAGGATGTTTATATGTAATGTGGAGTAGTATATATAATATGTGAAGTTCAAATATATACCACTAATGTCGTATATATTTGAACTTCAGAAAGATGGCAACTAGCTGAAGCTCAAAGCATGAAACCAGTCATTTGAGAGGCACTTGAATGACCAGAGAGCATCTGGATGAGAAAATCGGGGAGTGATGGAAAGGACATAAATCCAGTTGCTCTAAATGAAGAGATATTCTTAGACATGGACATTTAAAAAGGAGAGCAAGAAACACGTGAAGTAGGTGGGGTCATTAAATATTAGAGTGAATGTCAGTGGCAAAGGTAGAGGGGAAGATCAATATTTCTTCTCCTGCCATCAGCACACTTCCAGGAAATTCCCATTCCTGGTGGGAAAACTTAGCCATTTCTTAAAAGGACTCATATGACCCAGGTAATAAAGATTTGCTTGTATATTTTGAAACTAACAGGTACAAAAACCTGTGCCTCTTTCCAGGCAGACATCAGCTGTGTGCCCATGGACAGGCAGTGCCACTTGTGCCCTGACGTGCCCAGCTGGGATTGGATCTCTCCCAGAGCACCTGAGGGAGAGCAGAGCACCTTGCAAGCTGCAGGGCCCTGACAGCCCCACAGGGCTCCTGCCCCATCAACATCTGCTCTGCTCCAGTCTGAAACAGGGCCCAGCATGGTGCTGGGATCATCAGAGAGCTGAGGTGTGTGCTGGAATTCAATGGCCTCCCCATCCCACAGCAGCCCTGCATTTCCCTGCTGCAGCCTTGGTCTCCAGCCCAGCCATGGAGGCTCTTTGGGCTCTGGAGTGTTGCTGCAGCCCCCAAGGGCAGCTGAGCTCTGCCTTTGGCACAGTCAGGCCTGGGCAGCGCAGGCCATGCTCAGCAATTGCTTGTGTGTGCCTGGCCTTGCTGTCATCCCCGGCAGCGGCTGCGTGGCCCCTTTGTGGCCCTGTGCTGGCCCAGCCATGGTGGCCCAGCCCCTGGGCAGGCCCAGCCCAGGCCAGGAGCATTGCGGCTGGGAACGGCCCCTGTGCCGTGGTGCCCACAGCAGCCTTGGGGCTCTGTGCCCCATGGCCTCCCTGCTGGGCAGCCTCTGCCAGCTCCTGCAGAGCCCCTGGCACCTGTGGGGCTGCACAGACAGCCCTGCCCCGGGCTCTGCCGGCCTCTGGGCCAGCAGAGAGGCAGCCAGGGCTGGCCATGGCCGGGAACAGGCCCTGAGCCCCGCAGGAGGATGGAGCTGGGCCACAGCCAAACTCAGCCCAGGCCAAAGCTGGGCTCAGCAGCCAGGGCTGCCAAGGGCTGGGCACAGAGGCAGGCGCTGACAAATGTCCTGGGCCCCCTCCCTGCTCTGTCCGTGCCACCAAGGGCACAGAGCAGCCTCCTCTCTGGGCCACTTGCCTGTTTGCAATGCCTTGCACAGGCGCTGGCCCTGCCCCACAAGGCCTGGCCTGAGTCCTGCCCCTGCACGCTCAGCCAGGCTGAGATGGACACTGATGGTTTCTGGGCCAGGCTCTCGGAGCCCAGCCCAGCTCCCTGCAAGCTCTGCCAGCTGCCCTGAGCTCTGGGCAGCACCAAGGGCCTCTCTGAGCCCAGCCCAGCCCAGCCGGCTCTGGCCCCACAGCTCTGCTCAGCCCAGGCTGCTCTGGGCACTGGCCCCACGGCCTCAGCCCCTGCCAAGGGCACAGCAGCAGCTGCAGCTGCCACAGGACTCAGCCCCAGCCATGGGGGAAGGTGCTTGGCCAAGGCCAAAGGAGGCTCCCTGGCTGCCCTGCTCCCCTCGGCCTGAGGTGCTGAGAGCTCTGCAGCCCCTGCTGCCATCCCATCTGCCCAGGGCAGCACAAGAGCCCCAGCCCTGGGGCCCTCAAGAGCTGCTCCTGCTCCAGGCCCAGGGCCCATGCCAGAGCTGGGGCAGCCACAAAGCTGTGCCCATTTCTGCTCATTGCTGCTCTCATCGGCATGGATCCATGGAGGTTGCTGATGAGTTTTACTACTCCAGAGGCCACTTCTTTCTTGAGCTCTTCAGTTCAGGAATTCAGTGAGGAAAGCTCATAAACATTTGTGCAAAAAATCAAGAACAACAAAAGGCACAGGGAATATTCTATGTTTTTATTTATTCTGAGAATAATTAGACAGATTTCAGTCATGTATTCTAAGTGAATACACTGTCCTGAAAACAATGCAGAGAGAAGTGTTTTTTCATGTTAAGTTTTCTTTTCCTATTTGTAGATTGGTATCAGGAATGTCCATTTGATTTTGACTTCTAGCACCTCGTAATCCAGTCTGAACAGATATCAAAAAAAATCAAAACCCTTTATGGCTGACAATCAATAACGCTTTGTCCCCACTCCCTCCCCACCATTTCCCTCATCCAACCCCTGGCACTCCTATGGATCAGGAATGGTGTGGCCAGCAGGGGCAGGGCAGGGATACTTCCACTGTGCTTGGCATTGGTTCTGCAGCACCTCAAATGCTGTGTCCTGTTCTGGGCCCCCCAATTTAGGAAGGACATGGAGGGGCTGGAGCGTGTCCAGAGAAGGGAAATAAGGCTGGGGAGGGGTCTGAAGCACAAGTCCTGTGAGGAGCAGCTGAGGGAGCTGGGTTTGTTTATCCTGGAGAAGAGGAGGCTCAGGGGAGACCTCATCACTCTCTACAACTCCCTGACAGGAGGGTGCACCCAGGTGGGGGTCGGGCTCTTTTCCCAGGGAACAGTGACAGGACAAGAGGACACAGCCTTCAGCTGTACCAGGGGAAGTTTAGGCTGGACATTGGAAATATTCTTCACACAGAGGCTGATTGGGCATTGGCATGGGCTGCCCAGGGAGGTGGGTGAGTCACCATCCCTGGAGGTGTTTAAGGAAAGACTGAATGTGGCACTTAGTGCCATGGCCTGGGTGACAAGGTGGTGTTGGGTCCCAGGTTGGACTTGATGCTCTCCAAGGTCATTTCCAGCCTGGTTGATTCTCTGATGATTGTGACACTGCAGGGCCCCGGGGAAGCAAGGAGCCATTGTGCCACTGCGGGGCGTGGTGGCACTAAGAGGACCATGGTGACACTGTGTGCGACATGGCAGCACAGAGCCAAGGGGCCATGGTGACACTGTGGGGCTGGATGGAAGCCAGAAGTCCATGGTGACAGTCTAGGTCCTGGTGGAACCACAGAGGCCACTGTCACCCTTCAGTGCCTTGTGGAACCAAGGGGCCATTGTGCCACTGTGGAACCAAGGAGAGCCTTGGGAGAGCCTGGGGACAATGGAATCAAGGGGCCATTGCTCCATTGCAAGGACTCTGGGAACTGAGGGAACAATTGTGACACTGTGGTGCCCCATGGAACCAAGGGTCCCTGGTGACACTGCAGGATCTTGTGTCACCAGGGCTCCATTGTGACACTGCAGCACCAAGGAATTCATTGTGGCACTCTGAGGCCTCCTGGAACCAAGAGGCCACTGTGACCCTGCAGGGCCCTGTGCAACCATGCAGAGCATTGTGACAGAGCAGGACCTGGTGTCATGATGGGGCCATTGTGACACTGCAGGGCCCCATGGAACCAAGGGGCCAGGGCTGCTCCTCAGGGACTCCTGCAATGAAGGAAACATGTTTGACACCATGGTGGCCCTTGGGACCAAGAGGCCATTGTGACACTGTGGAACCAAGGAGAGCATTGCTGCACTGCCAGACCTGATGGAACCAAGGATCCATTGTGACACTGCAGGGCCTTGGGGGACCATGGTGACATTGTGACACTGCAGGACCCAAGGATCCAAATGACTTTGTGACACCAAGGGGTCCCATGGAAACAAAGGGACATTGTGACACTGGGAGGCCTCATGGAATCACGGGGACCATTGGGAAACTCTGCAGACCAAAGAGACACCGAGTTCTCTCGGAGTGTTGATCTGCTGGAGGGTAGGAGGGCTCTACACAGGGCCCTGGACAGGCTGGATACAACAAGGTGAGGTTTAACAAGTCCCAGTGCCGGGTCCTGCACTTTGGCCACAACAACCCCTACAGCACTACAGACTGGGGACAGAGTGGCTGGAGAGCAGCCAGGCAGAAAGGGACCTGCAGAGACTGATGGACAGCAGGCTGGACATGAGGCAGCAGTGTGCCCAGGTGGCCAAGAAGGCCAATGGCTCCTGGCCTGGATCAGGAATGGTGTGGCCAGCAGGAGCAGGGCAGAGATGGGCTGATTGCAGGGGAGGGAGCAGGGGTGGGCAAGAGGAAGAAATTTTTGCCAGGAAGAGTAAAGAAAGCAAAGGTGCAGCCAAGGAAATGCTGAGGGCAGTTTGGGGGTGGCTGCCAGGCAGCCCTGGCTCTGAGCAACAGCGTCTGCAGTGGCACAGGAAACTCCCAGCTGATGGGAACAAACTTTCTGGCTGACTGCAGAGGCCAGGACAAAGCTGAGTGGTTTCCCTGGTGTCCCCCAGGCCTTGCTGGCCCCAGGGGCTGATGGCATTTGTGCTCCCTCAGGTTCATGTCCCCACAGCAACAGCATGGGGGTGCTGGCCCTGCTGTGTGCAATGCAAACAGGGGCTGCTGAGGCAGTGCTGCCGTGTCTGTGCCTGCAAGGATGGGGCACCTGTGTGAGCTGGGGGAGAGGCCAGGGCTGCAGAGGGGGGATGTTGTTGGCAGCTGCATGAGGACGCTCTGGGACGCTGCCCTGGGCTGTGCAGCGCACTGGGCATGGATCAGCCCCTGCTCTGCTGCTCCTTCCCGTCTGGCCCAGGGCCCTTGCAGAGCCCCAGCCATGCTGTTTGCCCCCAGCCTGCCCACGGCCAGCCTGGGGCTGCTGACGGGGGTTTCTGTGCTGAGCATTGGCCTGGCCGTGTTCTTGAGAGAGCCTGGGCAAGGAGCCTGGAGCCCCCAGGGCCTGGCCTGAGGCGTCAGCGCTGCCCCAGCAGTGCCCATGGCCTGTCCCTGCTGCAGCCCCGGCACTGCCACCCCCAGGGCTGTGCCCGGCCCCGAGAGCACTCAGGCCCTGCAGCATCACCAGGGCCACCAGGGCAGCGGGGCAGGGCCACGGCAGCAGCACTGGCAACACCAAGTGCTGCTGCTGCTGCTGCTGCTGGGCACAGCTGCTGGGCCAGCACTGATCTGCCCCAGCTCTGCACACAGACATTGCTGCTGCAGCTCCAGAGAAGGCAACACAAGGGCATCTCTGCAGAAAACTCTGCTGGGAGATCCTTTAGTTCCTTTAAAGCCACCAAGAGTGCAGCCCCACATTGACACAGTCTGTGGCCACAGGGAAGGTGGAGAGAAAAAAAATGAGAAATGGCACAAATAATGACATTTATTTGTAGATAACATGAAAAAAGTAAAAAAAAGAAAAAGTAATTCCAAAATGAAAACTACAAGAAGTATCAAAGATGAATTTTATGACAAGTGATTTGCAGAAATTGTCCAGCAGTTTAATGTTTCTGAAAGCATCCAGTGATCAGTCTCCACACTTCAGCCTTGAGCTCCTGGTTCCTCAGGCTGTAGATGAGGGGGTTCAGGGCTGGAGGCACCACCGAGTACAGAACTGACAGGGCCAGATCCAGGGATGGGGAGGACATGGAGGGAGGCTTCAGGTAGGAAAATGTGGCAGTGCTGAGGAACAGAGAGACCACGGCCAGGTGAGGGAGGCAGGTGGAAAAGGCTTTGTGCCGTCCCTGCTCAGAGGGGATCCTCAGCACAGCCCTGAAGATCTGCACATAGGAGAAAACAATGAACACAAAACATCCAGAAGATAAACACACACTAACAGCAAGAAGCCCAAGTTCCCTGAGAGAGGATTTGGAGCAGGAGAGCTTGAGGATCTGTGGGATTTCACAGAAGAACTGGCCCATGGCATTGCCATGGCAGAGGGGCAGGGAAAATGTATTGGCTGTGTGCATGAGAGCATTGAGAAAGGCACTGGCCCAGGCAGCTGCTGCCATGTGGGCACAAGCTCTGCTGCCCAGGAGGGTCCCGTAGTGCAGGGGTTTGCAGATGGACACGTAGCGGTCGTAGCACATGATGGTCAGGAGGAAATACTCTGCTCCAAGGAAGAAGAAAATCAGAAAGACTTGGGCAGCACATGCAGTGTAGGAGATGTTGCTGGTGTCCCAGAGGGAATTGTGCATGGCTTTGGGGACAGTGGTGCAGATGGAGCCCAGGTCAGCGAGGGCCAGGTTGAGCAGGAAGAAGAACATGGGCGTGTGCAGGTGGTGGCCGCAGGCTACGGCGCTGATGATGAGGCCGTTGCCCAGGAGGGCAGCCAGGGAGATGCCCAGCAAGAGGCAGAAGTGCAGGAGCTGCAGCTGCCGCGTGTCTGCCAATGCCAGCAGCAGGAAGTGCGTGATGGAGCTGCTGTTGGACATTTGCTGGGGCTGCACAGGTGCACCTGTTCATGGAGAAAGGACAATGACAAGTTAGGAGAGGCTGCTTGGAGCCAAACCTGGGCCATTCCCTGTAGACTGTCCCTACATTTGGGACACACCACCCTTCTAGCTTCTGTGGGAAAGCCTTTGGCTGCAATCAGAGCACAATCACACTCCCCAGGTACCCTGGGATAAACCAGACCCTGCCCAGAGTAGAGGGATCCCTGAATGTCTCACCCTCTCTCAAGGTCTCTGGGCAAGGTCTCAGCACCCCCTTGTGCCAAGGACACTCACGGCTCCCTGGGCAAACCCAGCAGCATTTCCTCAGCTGTGGCTGCTCTGCCCTTCCCCGTGGGACATTCAGGGAACTCCCAGAGGCTCTGGCACAGATCTGCACCCAGGAGGGCAGCTCAGAGCCTGGCAGGGCACAGCAAGGAGATCCCTGGCTGTGCCCATGATGGGATCTCAGGGAGGGGGCTCAGCTCATTCCCCTTTGCCATGGACTGCTTTGCCCACAGCCCCACAGGTGCCAGGGAAGCTTGGACACCCCATTCCCATGGACAGCCCTGCCTGGCAGGAATGCCAAGGGCAGTGCCTGACTCAGCTGCTGCAAATGCCAGAGCCTCCCTGAGAGCAGCAGATAACAGTGCCAATGTCAGGGCAGGGCAGAAGCAAGAGCAGATGTTGTGGTGCTGTGCCTGAGAGGGCAGGGCAGAGACAGCCGGGCACTCAGGACAGTGTTCCCGTGCCCAGCTGTGCCCGGCACCTCCCACACACCAACAGTGCCCTCCTGCCCCAGCCCTGCTCTCTTCAGCCCCCTCTCCTTCCCTGAGCATCTCCCTGGGCCTGGACATTCCCTGCTGAGAGGAGCCTTGTCCCTGCCAGCGCTCACAGAGCCCATGCCAGCCTGTGTGCCCTGGCTGGGGCCCTACAGAAACCTGCCCGTGTGCAGGGCCCTGGCTGGGGCAGGCTCTGTGTGCAGCTGGGCAAGGGCAGCTCAGGAGAGCCCTGCTGGGCCCTGCAAAGGTGATGCTGCTGCTGTGCAGGGCTGAGGAGTGGCTGAGGGCCCTTTGGGAGGCTCCCAGCAGAGACACTGATCAACTTAATTTACAGTTCTGCAGTCCCTGTAAAAGATCAAACATTAGTTTGATGATTCTGCTGTGTCCCTTTCAACTCAGAATGTTCTGTCATTCTGGGATTACAATTCCTGTTCTGCTTCTCTCATCCCCTTGTTTTTTAAAATCAAAAGAGAAAAAAATCCCCTTGCAACAGTGTTAGAACAGTAAAGTAAAAACCAGATATTAATTGGAAGCTTCCAGGTGTCCCAGTGGGGATGGGGCACACCCGGCCCCTGATTTCAGCAATTTATTGAGGTTGATTAATTAGGATATTGAACAGGAACATCCTATAGGAGATTCACTTACCCCAGTTACACATTCCTGGCTCAATCCATTGGAGTAGGTCCAAGGGCTTCTTTGCCTTCACTTTTTGTTATGACTGCTCACATTCTGGTCAAAAAACAAAATGTTCTTCTTGTAGGTCCTCTTCCTGATAATAAAACTATACAGGATACTATATGTTTTGTATACTATATGTATTTCAGGAATGCATTTAGACAATCAGCTTATTTTACTAAAATCAAAGAAAAAGGTTAGGGAAAATAATAATGTTAATAAAGGATTATAGTTATAGATTTATATAATAGTAATAGAGTTCATTAAGACTTTAATAGACTTAAAAAAGGAATATATATTTAAAATTCTGTAATAGTAATTTATAGAGCTACAAATATATGAAAATTGTATAAAGTAAAAAAAAATCTTTTTGTAATCACCCCAGTGTTCCCATCCTTCTTCAAGCAGGAAATTGAAAACACTCTCAGGAAAGCGCCTGATCTTTCCAGCAATCCCAGGCTTACCTTCTTTGGGAAGTGCCCTCCGGAGCTGTGTCCAGGCTGGTCTGGAGCTGGGAGCAGCCCTGCCCCACCCAGCCCCTCTCAGCAGCAGCCCCTGCCCTGCTCAGGGTGGCTCCTTCCCCCCAGAGCTTCTGCCCAGCGCTGGGAGCAGTTGCCAGGGCTGGCTGAGAGCTGTCCCTGGCAGGCAGCAGAGTCCCTGCCCCAGCACAGCGCCCTGGGCTGCAGGACCCTGCTCTGCAGGACAGCCCTGGGCACCCCTGGCTGCTCTGCACAAGAGACAAGCAGAGAATGTACTCACAGGCTCTGCAGGTATTGGCATGTTCCAGCTGCAGGAGATGGCTCCAGGAGCTGCAGCTGCATTGTCCTGCAGCCAGAGGTTCCTGTGCCAAGGGCTGGCAGTGATTGTGCCCCAGGCCCTTCTCAGCCCCTTCCCAGCCCTGACTGATTGAAGCTCTCTGTGCCTCTGGGCTGTGCCCGGGCTGGCTGCAGGCAGTGCCCCAGCCCTGCTGGGCTGGCACAAGAGCTGCTCATCCAGAGAAATGTGCTTTTGAAGCTCTTCTTGGTGAGCAGGAGCTGACTCTGGGCCAGGAGCCCAGCCCAACTCAGCAGCACAGACACAGCACAAGGACTTTAATCAGCCTCTGGGCCTTTGTGCTCAGGCCCTGAACATCAGTCCCTGAGAGGCAGCTGAAGAAACCTCTCCAGAACTCCAAGGCAGAATCCAACTCCAAAGTTTCTTGGACTTTTAATGGGTCCCAGAGAGGGACACGGCTGAGCAAGTGTCCCCAGGCCCCAGGCAGAGCAGAGAACTGCAGGCAGTGATGACAGGTGGGGACAAAGAGAAGCCAAGTCTTGGTGCCCTGGGGCACAGCAGGGTCTGTGCCAGCAAGGGCTGGGAGGAGACACCTTGTGCTGAGGCCCTGGGGCCTCCTGGCACAGCCCCAGCCAGGCTGGGCACTGTCAGCCCCTTGTGCTGCCCTCAGCATCCCCCCCTAGCCCACATCCCAGTGGCCTCAAGGATCTGCTGCAAGGAGTCCCTGGGGAGCCTTGCTCAGCAATGGCCCTGGGGGCTCCTTCATGCTCCCTGCAGGGACTGCAGGTTTTTCAAAGGACTTTGGCTTTGGCTTTTGCCTTGGAGTCTCTGAGAGGTTTGTGCAATCAAGGCCTCCAATTATCTGCTGTAATTAGTCCCTGGAGAGCCTTTGTCAGTAACAACACTCAGTGGGGCTCATTAATGCTTCAGGGTACTTCAGTTATTTGAAGGTACTTGGTGTTTCCCTTTTGATACAGACTCTGTGAGAGGTTTGTGCAATCATGGCCCCAATTATCTGCTTTAATGAGTCCCTGGAGAGCTTTGTACTGACACTCAGTGCTGCTCAGTAATGCTTTGAGCTTCTCACATTTTTTAAGGTAGTTTGGAATTTTCTGTCCACACTGAGACTCTGAGAGGTTTTTGGTCAATCCTGGCCTCCAATTGTCTCCTCCAAGGAGTCCATGAGGAGCCTGTGTTGGGCATGGACCTCACTGAGACCCATTCATGCTTTGAGACACTTTGGGGTTTTCTTCTGACTTTGACTCCTGGCAAGGTTTGTGCAATCTCCTCTCAGGCCCTGAGGTTCCAGTGCTCAGCTCCAAATGTACCACAGGGCTCATCATGATGCATCAAGTCCTGACAAACCATGGCTCTGCCTTGATTTCCCTCTGCTCTAATGCAGTTTATCAGGAATGTATCTGGAGTGATTTTGGTTTGCTGATTTGAGACTTCTCAGCCAATGCATCTCTTAGTGCAGTGGGATCAGTGTTGGCTAATTATCATTGCACTCACTGGAATATATTTACTCATTTCCTGCTGTGAGATGGGATTAGGAGAAAGGCAAAGTAGGCTCAAAATTTTAGAAGTGTATATAGAAAACTTTATTACCAGTAAATAGAAGAAAGATTAATAAGAATCTGAACACTTCTCCTCTCCCTACAACCTTTTCTTTCTTACTGACAATGCAAGGAGACAAAGCCTGAAAGTTTCAGTCAGTTTACACCATCTAGAACAGTCTTTCTTCAGTTCACTTAGGGAGAGGAGTCTCTCTTTCATGCTATGGAGACTCCTCCATAAGAAAAAAGTTGTCCCGTGGCTCTCAATTCCCATGAATAGCAGCTGCCCAGAAAATCTGCAATTGTCAAGTCCCTCCCATTTTTCACAGCTTTCCCCACAGCTGTGTTTATGGGCCATGTCAACTTATGGGGTATGAGTTCAAAGATGAGCTGTTGAAGAGCAAAGATTCTTTTCATCTATTTCTGAAATCATCTTCATCTCTGAGAACAGAGATCTTCTTCTTCTCTCCATGAGGCCACAGGGTCTCACCACTCTTCTCTCTTTCTCTGATCAAACTTCTCATGGGATCAGAGCTACTTCAACATTTGCTTACTTTAGCATGGAGGCCTTTGCTGAACAAGTCATCTCCCCATATTTTCAATTAGTTATAGGGAAAAAGAGAGTCTGATATATTAATTACATCCTTCTCCATTGCTTTACAGGAGGATTTCAGCCCCAAGATCAAGGCATCTTCTCATCCCTCCCATCTGGGGCTCAACTTTCCCTTCACTGACCTGGGTGTCTTCATGTTCCTCTGTGTGCCTGCACGATGTCCTTTTCTCTCACTGGAGGGAGGACGGAAGCACTGAAAGAGTTCATATCTCACCGGGGCCTGCAGATGGTTCCGTGCCCCCGGCCGGGCTCGGTGCTTGCGGCCGGAGCTGTTTTACGATGGAGGTTTCTGCAGCGGCTGCGCTGGGGCTGTGTCAGGATGGGCCGCGCTGGGGCAGGGCCAGGATCTCAGCAGCCAGGCCAGAGCACAGCAGCAGCACGGCTGGGGCCGATGGCTTCTCCTGCCCCTGCCCGGGGCTTGCGGCTGAAGCCCAAGGGTGGCAGAATCTTGGCCGAGCCGGCCCGGCCCGGGGCTGCTCCTGGGGCCCGGCGGATCCTGGCTGGGCCCGGGCTGGCGGCGGGGCAGGGCTCAGCAGGGCCCAGATGTTCCCAACTGCAGCCATGGCCCGGCCCGGCCTTGGCCCTGCGGCCTCCCCTGCCCTGCCCGGCAGCCGATGGGGCCTGGCGGGGTCCCTGGGAATGGGCCCGGCCCCACGGCAGGAGCCGCCCGGCCCGGCCTGGCTGAGACGGGGCCGGGTCAGCCTTGTTACCTCTGTGCCAGCCAGAAGGGAAAGAGACCCTCCCAGGCTTTCCCATCTTTAACATGTGTCTTCACAGAGCCGTGTACAGTTTCCTTCATAGTTTAACAGATTGTCAATTCTCAAAGCTGATTACTGATTGGGTTTTTGTCAGACATGGAAGAAAACTGCTAGCAATTTCTTTTAGGACATCACTTCTGTGATGCAAAACCATCACAACTGCACAGAGCACAGAGCTCCTTTATCTATATGTAGTGCTCATGTGCCCGAGGTTTCAAAATACCTCCTTGGGAGATCTCTGGGCCCTCTCCAAGGTGTTTTCAAATGAAAACATTCAGCTCAGAGTCTAAGAAAATCACCAGAGGACAGGGCCAGCCTGACCTGTCTGTCCTGACTACTTTTGTCTGAGATCAGTCCTTGGACATACAGAATTGAGAGGCCAAATTCTAATTTTGGCCATGGACCCTGGACATGAGAGCCGGTTCTTTTCCATAGGAAGGAAGGAACAGAGCCCCAGTGTTTCAGGGGCAGATGAGAAATGGCCACCAGAATCCAAGGCCAGCCAGAGCAAGCAGGGTTTTGTTCTGAGTGATATCCTTGCATATAGGAATTGTTTTAGGGAGAGTTCCAATTTTGGCAATGGGCATCTGAAAAGGGGGACGTTCTTTTCCAGAGCAAGAAAAGCACGGAGCCCCAGTTTTCCAGGAGCTGATGAGAGGCAGCCCTTGACATCCCAACATCAGCCAGACCTCTCAGGGGACCCCTGGGAGGCCAAGCCAGCCAGGCCTGTTCCATGTTCCCTCGGTTCCATGGGGCCCCACAGTGTCCCAATGGTCCCTTGCTTCCAGGAGGCCCTGAGGTGCCATAATGCCCCCTTGGTGACACAAGGCCCTGAAGGGTCTCAATGGACTCCATGGTTCCATCAGGCCCCACAGAGCCCTAATTGTCTCTGGGTTCCATGAAGCCCCGCTGTGTCACCATGGCTCCTTGGTTCCATGGGCTCCAGGGGTGCCACAATGATCCCCTTGGTTCCATGAGGTCCCACAGTGTCCCAGTGATCTCCATGGGAAGGGAAGAACCCAGCCTCAGTGTTGCAGGGGCAGCCAGCCAGAGGCCAAGACCAGCCAGACTTGATGGTACTGGCAGACTGTGCCTAGGAGCAACCCTTGGATATACAGAATTTTAGAGGTAGAATCCTAACTTCAGACATGGATACCTGGAGGAGAAGGGTGGCTCTTTTCCAAAGAAAAGAAAGCATGGAACATTGATTCCACAGTGTCATTCTCAGGCCTGCAGCCAGAGCCCGTTGCCATGGCAACCATTGGCAGCCCCATCCCCAGGCTGATGGGATCCCAGAAGCACAGAATTGGCTGAGCTGGGAGGGACCCATCAGGATCCTCCAGTGCAACTGCTGGCCCTGCACAGGACACCCCAACAATGCCAGCCTGGGCCTAGCAGCGCTGGCCAAACGCTGCTGCAGCTCAGAGAGCCCTGGAGCTGGGACCCTGCCGTGGGGAGCCTGGCCAGGGCCCCAGCAGCCTCTGGGCAAAAACCTTTTCCTGACATCCAAGCTGAGCCTGCCCCGACTCAGCTGCAGCCGCTCCCTCCACTCCTGTCCCTGGGCACCAGAGGGAAGAGGTTCCCACAGCCCCAGCCAGGGACCCGCTCCCAAGGCTGCTGCCATGGCCACCAGGGCTGCCACCAACTGGGATGCTCGGTTTCCACGGGCCGGGCTTCAGGAATGGGATTCCCCAATTTCCTGCTCCTGCTAAAACCGCGCTGCCCTCGCTGCCCTCCCGCCTCCCGTGGAAAGCACAAAAGGCAAAGATCCCGTGCTGGGATAAGAACAATTTAATGGGAACAGCAACGAGATAAGGAACAAATGGAACAGAAACAATATTGATAACAGAAGGGATAAATAAAACTATTTACAGAGAAAACTACAACATCTACAACTGGCTCTTCCTGGCAACGTATTTCATCCTGTCTGGAAAGGACACTCTTCTCCTCAGGGGGGGAGAGAGAGAGAGAGAGAGAGTCCCTTTCCTGTCCCTGGCAATGACCTGAGGTGGGAGTGAATGTAATGACAGGGCCATGGCCAGACCCTCATGTTCTCCAATCCCACAACATGTCATTGGCAGGGCAACAAAAGGTACAGGTGTCTTCCCAGCATGGATCACAGGGAAAATGGATCCCCAGGGCTCTTCCCAACATGGGGTCTCCAATGGGGAATGAAGCTGGAGTGGTGCATGAAGCTCTTCCATGCATTTGGGGCATTTGCAGGGCTTCTCTTACCGGTGTCTCCATTGGTGTCTTGTCAAGTGAGAGCTGCTGGTGAAGCTCTTCCCACACTGGGGACACTCGTAGGGCCTCTCCCCAGTGTGGATGCGTTGGTGGGTCAAAAGGGTGGAGCTGCAGCTGAAGCCCTTCCCACACTCCCCACACTCGTAGGGCCATTCCCCAGTGTGGATCATCTGGTGGCTGATCAGGGTGCTGCTCTGCCTGAAGCTCTTCCCACACTCCAAGCACTTGTGGGGCTTTTTCCCATCATGAAGCTGCTCATGGGCCACCAGCTCTGAGCTCTGGCTCAAACTCTGTCCACCTTCCTGGCTCAGGGTGGGTCTTTCCTCCTCAGAGCCCCCTGGGCTGGGTTTGCAGCCCCTCTTCCTGTGGGATCTCTGTAGATTTTCTTCTCCCTCTCAAAACGGCCACACACCCCTGTGATGTCACACAGGCTCCCTGTGATGTCACACAACTAACTCTATGATGTCACACAGCCCAGTTGATGTCTCTGCCCAGTCTGTGATGTCACACAGCCAGCTGTGGCTTGTCACACAGCCAACTCTATCATGTCACACCACCCCTGTGATTTCACACAGCCAACACTATGATGTCACACAGCCCCCTGTGATGTCACACAACCTTGGCTCAGTGCAGGGCAGCCCCGGCACTGTCCCAGCATTGGCCTCTCCCTCCTGCCCCGTCCCTCAGCCAGTGCTGCCCTTGGGGCGCTGGGCCTTGGCTTCCTCTTCTCCCTGGGCATCTCCTGCTGCCCGCCCAGGGTGTCCTGGGGAGCTGCTGCCCCTGAGGCAGGGGCTCTGCTCTGCTGCCCTGGGCACCCCGGGGCTCCTGAAACACCCCATGGCCAGGGCAGGCCCAGAATGTCACAATGTCCCCCTGGTTCCATCAGGCCCTGCAGTGTCACAGTGCTCCCTGTGCTCCCTGAGGCCCCACATCACCCAGCCCAGGCCATTGCCCTGGTTCCAGTGACTCCCAGTATGATCCCAGTGACCCCAGTCTCACTGAGTATATCCCAGTTGATCCCAGCATGCTCCCAGTCACTCCCACTTCCAGTTGCTTCCAGCATGATTCCGGTTGCTCACAGCTACTGCAAATCACCCTCCAGTGCAGTTCCAGTTTCTCCCAGTATATCCCAGTTGTCTCCAACATTGTCCAAACTGCCCTCAGCATGCTCCTGGTCACTCCCAGTATGATCCCAGTCCCCCTCAATATCATCTGAATTCCACCCAGTATGATCCCGCTTGCCCCCACTTGCCCCAGTACGGTCCCAGTCACTGCCAGTATGATCTCACTGGCCCCCAGTATAGACACAGTCACTCCCAGTTGCCCCCAGTTGCTCCCAACATGGTCCCAGCTGTTCCCAGTGTCGTCCCCTCCAGTATCATTACAGAGACTCCCAGTATATTCCAGTTGCTCATTCCCAGCCACCCCAGTTGCCCCAGCATGGTTCCAGTTGCCCACAGGCCGATCTCACTCATTCCCAGTATATCCAAGTTGCCCCCAGCACTCACCCATCTTTCCCAGTTGCTACCAGTAGCCCTCAGTGTGCTCCCAGTCGCTCCCAGTATTTCCATGTCCGTGCTCCAAGTGCTGCTCCCAGCCCTGATCCGTGGGCATGGGAATGTCCCGCTCCCTTGCCAGGGCAGGGTCACACCTGAGCCAGGTGTGCAGGGCAGGACCTTGCCCTGACCCCAAGCACTGTCCCAGCTGCAGGATTTGCTTCCCATCGCTCTTCCTCCTGCAGCCCCGAGCCCAGCTTGATGCTGAACAAAGGGGCTGGGCTGGGGTCATCCCCCAGTGGGGGCTGTGCACCCCCTCTGCCCCCTCCCCAAATTCCCTCTGGGGGAGCAGGAGCTGGGGCAGGAGCCCTGTGGGGAGGGACAAGGAGGTGACACCAGGATGGGAGGGTCACACATGCTCTAGGGGGGGGTCACACACAGTCCCTGAGGACCCCCCCTCACCTTCTCCTGCAGCACCAGGAGGATGAACCCCAACATGGAGCCCCTGACCCCTGGCAGTATCTTGTGGGGTGGGGTCTGGTGGCTGCTTTGGGGGTCTGGGGGGTCACGACCACCCAAAAACCCCCTCCCAACCCTACAGCTACTCCCAGTCCCCTCGCACCACCCCACAGCTCCTGGCCAGGACACCCCCAACCACTCCCTGCAACATAAATGTCCCCAAAAACCACAAAACCCCTTCCCATCTCCCCTAAGTCCCACCCAAATTCTCTCCATAACACACAGCCCTGCCAACACACACAAATCCCCACAACCCTCCCAGAAGGCCCCCAAACCCTCTCCCAGCAAGACAAATTCTCCCAAGAGCCACAAGAGCCTCTCTCAGTCCCCACAGGAGTCCCTAAAACCCCTCCCACCTCCCATGGCACTGAGCAGGAGAGGTTGGTGGACAGGAACATCCCCAGCCAGGAGCAGCTTGGCACTTCAGCAGTGATTTGGGCACTTTGAGGGAACACCCCAAATGGGGGGACCCAGGCCAGGAACTGGGACAGACAACCAGAATTCCTGGAGAACAGATGGAGTCAGGTGAACACATTTTGCCCACACACCTATGAGGTTGTGGCCATGTCCCCTGGTTTTGACAGCCTCAGAACACCCAAATCCTCTCAAATATTCCATTGAACCAAGCCCAAATTCACCTCCAAATCCCAGTAAATGGTGCAGCTTTAGATCTCTTTGTTTAATTTCTTTATTTTCACCCCAGATTTGGTTGTTTCGAGAGGGTGAAAATGGAAATTATTTCCATGGAAAAGACCTCCAAGATTATGCAGCACTGCTTGATGCCATCAGAAGAAACAATTGAACAGAGCAGGTGAGATTTTTTGGGGTGTAAATTCAACAAATCACTTCTTCCCAATCAATTTCCAGTTTAGATCAGAGTCCTGATGGATGTTCCTGCTGCTGTGTTCATCCAGGGGATCCAGGAGGACATGGATAAGCAGCCCGCTGTCTCCTCAGCAGGGATCACTGGGAACATGGATCACCAGGGCTCTGACCAACATGGGTCCTCCCATAGGGATGGAGCTGGGGCAGTGCACTAAGCTCTTCCTACAGTTGGGGCACTCATAGGGCTTCCCTTACCGGTGCCTCCATTGGTGTCTGGTCAAGTGAGAGCTCTGGGTGAAGCTCTTCCCACACTGGGGACACTCGTAGGGCCTCTCTCCAGTGTGGATGTGCTTGTGCCTGACAAGACTGAAGTTTTGCTTGAAGCTCTTCTTGCAGTCGGGGCAGTGGAAGAGCCTCTCATCCATGATGGAGGAGATCGGAGCTGGTCTGAAACCTCCTCTGACACTCAGGACACTCGTAGGGCCTCTCCCCAGTGTGGATGCATTGATGGGTAAAGAGGGTGGATCTGGAGCTGAAGCCCTTCCCACACTCCCCACACTCATAGGGCCGTTTCCTGGTGTGGATCATCTGTAGCACATCAGGGTACTGCTGCGGCTGAAGCTCTTCCCACTCTCCAAGCACTTGTGGGGCTTCTCCCCATCATGAAACTGCTCATGGATGAACAGCTCTGAGCTCTGGCTGAAGCTCTGCCCACCTTCCTGGCACAGGGTGGGTCTTTCCTCCTGTCCTGGATTGTCAAGCAAATTGTATTCTATTTGCCATCTCTATGGCAGTTGTCTTCTGTTAAGTGAGCAGTTTTCCTTACCTCTTCCACAACCACTCCTCCCTCCTGGGAGACATCTGCTGATAACAGGCTATTGAATGTCACTGCATGATTGATAAGAACTACGGCATCCCATTGGGAGATGCTCCGCCCAGAGGGAAGAGCCAAGCATTCTACCCATATATAATCTGGAAATTCTGGAGCACCAGCACGGCTTCTCCACTGGATTGCCCAGAGGAACAGCTGCTCTCTTCTTCCATTGGATCTTCAAAGGAAGACCACACCCTTTCCTACAGGATCCCTGCTCCAGCAAAAACACACCTGATGCTCCAGGAGGACTGCAGCCACATTTCCAATTAGACTGCTACCAACACCCTGACCAACAGGGTGTCAGGTTGTGTTCTGACTCTGTCAGTGTCGATTTACCTTACTGCATAGTTGATTTTATCTTTATATTTTCTTCCCTATTAAAGAACTGTTATTCCCTGCTCCCATATTTTTTTTTTGCCTGAGAGCCCCTGAATTTAAAATTTAGAGCAATTTGATAGGGGGGTTTCACATTTTCCATTTCAGAGGAGGCTCCTGCCTTCCTTATCAGACACCTGCCTTTCCAAACCTAGACAGCTATGATATCACAGAGTAGCAGGCTATGACAACATGGCATGGTTGTATGACATCATAGAGGGGGCTGTGAGGTCAAAGTGTGTGCTGTGACACTACAGAGTGGCAGTATGACATCACAAAGAGGGTTTTGTGACATCAGAGAGTGGGTTGTGACATCAAAGATCTGGCTGTGACATCATAGAGTAGGGTGTGAGGCCATAGAGCAGATCCTGCCATCATAGAGGGATGCTCTGTGACATCAGAGTGGGTTGTGACATCACTGGGTGGCTGTGTAACATCATACAGCAGGCTGTGACATCACAGAACACACAGTGATATCACATGGTGACTTTGTGACATCACAGCACTGCTGTATGACATAACAGGGTGACATCATAGAATTGGCTCTGTGACATTACAAGAGGCTGTGTGACATCACAGGGGCTGTGCGACATCACAGGGGCTGTGTGAGGTCCCTGGGGAGGTCACTCTGCCCCGGCCCCCCTCACAGTTCCCCCCAGAGCAGTCCAACCCTGCTCGTGCACAGTGGGGTCCCCTGTCCCCCCGGGTCCCCCCGCCCCCGGCGCCGCAGCCTCCCCCAGAGGATGTTCCACGAGATCGACCCCAGAGCCTGACACAGGGACGGGGGCCGGGGCCCTGGGGGTGGCACAGGGGGACAGGGACCCCCCGGCAGCGTCCCCGTGTCCCCCAGGGCCAGAGCCTGGGCCAGGGCTCCTTCACCCTGGTACCAACGAGGCCTTGAGAGTGCTGAAAAAATCCCCAGCAAGGGATCAGCAAAAACCAGATTTAATATTAAGGGACAGCAGCACAAAGTTCCTTGGCAAGAGTCACTCTGCTCCTGACTGGACACTTCAGGCACAGCAGGGAAACAAAGCAACGACAAAACCAAAGAAAATCCAGGCAATCAAACCAGAAATGAACCCAGAACAGTCCCTGTGTTTGTGTATGAGACACAAGGACAGTGAGGGGTAAAAGAAATATGGCCCAAAAGCTTAACAGAGCTCAAACTTAATAGGACTTAACATAACGTTAACTGATAACTTCAACTTCACAACTTAGCAAAAGAAAAGCACTTAACAGTATTTAACCTAACTTTTAGCCTATGACTTTGCAATTTAACAGAGGAATAACATTTAACTGTATTTAACTCCGATTATAACTTATATTAAACAACTTAGCAAAAGAACAACTCTTAGAAGTATTTAACTTCACTTGGACCTCATGACTTAACCTCACTTACAGGCCTGACTGACTCAGCTATCCAAGGCACTCAAAGCCCTCAGAGAGCAGCATTTCTGCCCCATTTCCCCAGCACAGGCACTCCTGTGTGCACACAGACACAAAGAGTCAGTGCAAGGCACCTGGGAGAAATTCCCCTCAGGGCAGGAAATGCTCCCTGTGCATCCTTTGGCATCTCCCCAGCAGGTGAAGGGTTGAGCCTGGAGGAGTGGGGGGATCGGCCCAGGCTCCGTCGTTGTTGGGGATCCCCGAGTGCAGCAAACGGGAGAGTTCCCGGCTGGGACAGGCCCCACTCAGAGGGAGTCGCTGGCCCAGGAGAGCTCCAAGGGCTCCTTTTGGAGCGCTGTTTGTAGGGCCCCAAGAGAGGGGCTTCAGTCCCAGCAATGGTTCATCCTGGCCACACTTGGCACCAACAGCTTTCTTTGGCAGTGTGAGAACAGGGATGTTGTGCCACTGAGGGAACAAAGCCAGTTCCCAGGGCTGCTCCTCCAGAAAGCAGGAGCTGGTTGGGCAGCAGCAGTGCCTGGAGCAGACAGTGTTTGTGATGAGCTGCAGAGGAGCTGAGCTCAAGGGCTGTTGGCCAAGGCCGAGCCCCAAGGAGCATTTTTCATCTGGCAGGGCAGCCTGAGAAGGGGAGGGGGGAATGCAGCAGCACAGGGCCCATGGAACCAAGGGACCATTGTGACACTGTGGGGCCTTGTTAGACCAAGGGACCATTGTGCCACTTTGGGGCCCTGTGAGACAAAGGGACCATTGTGACACTGTGGGGCCTCATGGAATCATGGAGTCCACTGTGACATTGCTGGGCCTCATGGAACCAAGGGGACTGTACTGACACTGTGTGACTTCATGAAATGTAGGGATCATAGTGTCACTGAGAGGCCCCATCAAACCAAGGGTCCATTGTGACACCGCAAGGCCTCATGGAACTGTGGAAACCATTGTGACAGTTTGAGGTGTTGGGCCTCGTGAAACCAAGAGGCCTTTGTGACACTGCAGGGCTGCATGGAACCAAAGGTCCATTATGAAACTGCAGGGCCTTGTGTCATCAGTGGTCCATTGTGACACTGTGGAGCCAAAGGAGACCATTGTGACACAGCAAACCCCTAGGGTCCAAAGATCCATTGTGACACTGCAAGGCCTCATGGAATCATTGGGATCATGATAACATTGAGGGGCCCCATGAAATTGTTGGGGCCATTGTGAAAATATTGGGTCCCATAAAAGCAAGGGAACACAGAACAGGTTTGGCTGGTTTGGCTTCCCAGGGGCCGCATGACTGGTCCAGCTGACCTTGGCATGCTGAGCATCTCTTCTCATCTGCTAATGAAACACTGAGGCTCTGTGCTTTCCTTCATATGGAAAAGGATTGTTCTTCTCCTCCAGGCACGCATGGCCACAATTGGAGTTTCACCTCCAAATTTCCTTATATCCAGGGACTATTCCAATAGGAATGTTGTCAGGACAGTCTGGCTGGCAACGGTTTCACAATGGTCAGCTCTCATCTGTCCCCAAAACACTGGGGAAGGCTCCGTGATTTCCTTCCTATGGGAAAGAACTGTCCTGCTTCTCCAGGTTCCCATGGGTGAGATTGGGTTTCCACCTCCAAATTCCCGTAATCCAAACACTGCTCCCAGACAAAATCTGCCATTCCTGACAAGCCTGGCTGGCCTTGGCCTCGTGAGACTCTCACCTGCCTTCCAAACACTGGAGCTCTGGGCTTTCCTTCCTATGGAAAAGAACTGTCCTTCTCATCCAGGCACCCATGGCCAGAAATTGGGTTCCACATCCAACATTGCCTGTTGTGAGGGACTGGAGGAGATTGTTGGCTGGAAACATTTCATGTGTGGGGGAGGAAGGGGCAGGTGCAGCCTTGCCCTGCCCTGGAACCCCAATCCCCCCAGAGCCTCTATCCCAGCCCAGCAGTGGCTGCCAGTGCCTGGCACAGCACAGGCAATGCTCCACAGCCACCTCTGCAGCCCCAGCCCAGCTCCTGAGGGACCAAATAAGCCCAAGTCCAACCTGGGGGAAGGGCCCAGGGAGACCAAGGGGTATTGAAGGCTGACCACAAGGCAAGCACACATCTTGAATCTGCATCCTCATGGAATTTCCATCTGAACAATGCTGGAATCCAGAGCTTGGTAGTTGTGTGTGTGTGCTTCTCTGTATCTTTTCTGTCTTTCGCTGTCTCTGTGTCTTCTTCTATTTCTGTCCTCTTGCAAATTTTGAGTAACTTAAAACTGAACAGGCTTACAGTTTATGAAATTGAATGGGCCAAGGTAATGCTTTGAGAAGTGTTTTTTGCTGATTGAGTGTGGCATTAAACCATTTGCGAAGTTTCTCTAAATTTCTGAATTTGCCAGCAAAGACTGTTTTGTTGTTTTGACCTATTGAGGATTTCTTGTCAGGATTTCTCCAGTGCATCCAACTCAGGGTACAGAAACAATTGTAATTCCTTTTAAATGTCTCCTTGAGGGAGTTGTTTGGGGGATGGCAGTCAAGGCTTGTGTGTGCTGCTTGGCCCAGCCCAGGCAGGGCTTTCCCAGCCACATTCCACACTCCATTGCCCAGCTGGAGCCGCTGGTGCCTCTGAGTTGTGCTGCCCCAGCCCCAGGGACGCTCTCCTTGTCTGCCCATTCCCCCACGGTCTCTGGGCAGGGATGGCCTCACTGGGGGCTGCTGACATCCTCAGCAACTTGGAGGCTGCTGCTGAATTTCACTGCTCCAGAGGCTTGTTCAGCCTTCAGCTCTTCAGTGCAGGAATTCAGGGTCCCAGGGCTCATGAACATTCAGAACACCTGAACAAGCCAAGCCTCTGGGAAAAATTTGATTTAAGTGTTCAAAGCTTTTGTGGTTAATTAGACAGATTTCAGTAGTGTCTTCAAAGTGAATGCATTATATTTAAAAAGACAGTGAGAAAAGATTTTTTAAGTCCGGTTTAGGATTTTTTCTGGTTTATAAATCGATATTTGCGATCTCCAATTGACACTGAATCCAAGTACCTCCTCATGCAGTTTGAATAGATATGCAAATCAAGACCCTTCATGGCTGACAATCAATCAGACTCTGTCCCTACCCCCAGCCCACCATTTCCCCCATCCAAGCCCTGGCACTCAGAGCAGCCTTGTGCAAATCTCAGCTCCCTCCAGCCCAGGCTGCACCTGCAGCTTTCAGCTCCTAGGCTCCAACTCCCACCTGCTTTCCTTGCAGAAGGAGCTGCCCGAGACACACAGGGATGTTCATTTCTTGTCAGCCAACAAAGCCAAGGGAAGGCACAGCTCCATCAAATGCCAAAGTCATTCCTCTGCTGGATATTAAATCCACTTTGCACAGCAGACAGTCTCAGAGCAATGGAAAACACCTTCTGTGCCCAGCACAGATCCCAAGGTCCCCCCCGTCCCCCCCAAACCCTCCCTGCCCCGATTCTGCCCAGATTTGCTCTTTGCACACACGAGTCACAGGCTGAAATCAGGAGCTCCCTCCATGCCCAGAGGGAGGAAAAGAGAGAAAGGGCATGAAGAGCTCTCCTGTGCAGAGCCAAGGCCCAAGTGCAGCCCCTGCAGTGGGAACCACAACTCATCAGGTTTGTGTCCTTTGGGCTCAGGGCCTGGTGACACTCAGAGGCACAGAAAGGTTTCTTGCCAACAAACCCATGTTGAACATTTGAACAGTTTAATAACCATCACAGCTCTTCCCTCAGCTCTCTGGGATGTCCCAGCAGCATCTGACATATCCTCCATCCCCAAGGGATTTCCGAAAAGGAACAGTTCTAGACAAGGACATAAGAAAACGCAATTTTGTGATAGATATAAACACAATTAAGATGTTGACTAATATGGTATTAATTTTAACATCAGAAAGATTGGGCAACTTCCTGGAGCTTAAAGCATGAAACCAGTCAGTTGAGAGGCACTTGAATGACCAGAGAGCATCTGGAGGACGAAATCTGGTAGCAATGGAAAGGACATAGATCCAGCAAGTCTAGTGAAGAGATGGCCACTCAGACATGGCCATTTCAACTGGAGAGCTAAAAACACCAGATGAAAAAAACAATTAAATAATAGACTGAATATTGGTGACACAAGTAGAGGAATGATCAGCATTTCTTCTCCTGCCATTAGTAGAACAATCCAGTAGATCCAGAAAATTCCTGCTCCTGATGGGAAAACTTTGCCATTTCTCAAAAGAACTCAGATGACCCAGATAATAACGATTTTCTTGTATATTAGGAAACTAAAAGGTATTAACACCTGTGCCCCTTTCCAGGCAGACATCAGCTGTGTGCCCATGAACAGGCAGTGCCACGTGTGCCCTGAGGTGCCCAGCTGGGATTGGATCTCTCCCAGAGCATCTGAGGGAGAGCAGAGCACCTTGCAAGCTGCAGGTCCCTGACAGCCCCGCAGGGCTCCTGTGCCATCAACATCTGCTCTGCTCCAGTCTGAAACAGGGCCCAGCATGGTGCCGGGATCATCAGAGAGCTGAGGTGTGTGCTGGAATTCAATGGCCTCCCCATCCCGCAGCAGCCCTGCATTTCCCTGCTGCAGCCTTGGTCTCCAGCCCAGCCATGGAGGCTCTTTGGGCTCTGGAGTGTTGCTGCAGCGCCCAAGGGCAGCTGAGCTCTGCCTTTGGCACAGTCAGGCCTGGCCAGCACAGGCCATGCTCACAATTGCTTGTGTGTGCCTGGCCTTGCTGTCAGCCCCGTGAGCGGCTGCGTGGCCCCTTTGTGGCCCTGTGCTGGCCCAGCCTTGGTGGCCCAGCCCCTGTGCAGGCCCAGCCCAGGCCAGGAGCATTGCGGCTGGGAACGGCCCCTGTGCCGTGGTGCCCACAGCAGCCTTGGGGCTCTGTGCCCCATGGCCTCCCTGCTGGGCAGCCTCTGCCAGCTCCTGCAGAGCCCGTGGCACCTGTGGGGCTGCACAGACAGCCCTGCCCCGGGCTCTGCCGGCCTCTGGGCCAGAAGAGAGGCAGCCAGGGCTGGCCATGGCCGGGAACAGGCCCTGAGCCCCGCAGGAGGATGGAGCTGGGCCACAGCCAAACTCAGCCCAGGCCAAAGCTGGGCTCAGCAGCCAGGGCTGCCAACGCATGGGCACAGAGGCTGGCGCTGACAAATGTCCTGGGCCCCCTCCCTGCTCTGTCCCTGCCACCAAGGGCACAGAGCAGCCTCCTCTCTGGGCCACTTGCCTGTTTGCAATGCCTTGCACAGGTGCTGGCCCTGCCCCACAAGGCCTGGCCTGAGTCCTGCCCCTGCACGCTCAGCCAGGCTGAGATGGACACTGATGGTTTCTGGGCCAGGCTCTCTGAGCCCAGCCCAGCTCCCTGCAAGCTCTGCCAGCTGCCCTGAGCTCTGGGCAGTACCAAGGGCCTCTCTGAGCCCAGCCCAGCCCAGCCGGCTCTGGCCCCACAGCTCTGCTCAGGCCAGGCTGCTCTGGGCACTGGCCCCACGGCCTCAGCCCCTGCCAAGGCCACAGCAGCAGCTGCAGCTGCCACAGGACTCAGCCCCAGCCATGGGGGAAGGTGCTTGGCCAAGGCCAAAGGAGGCTCCCTGGCTGCCCTGCTCCCCTCGGCCTGAGGTGCTGAGAGCTCTGCAGCCCCTGCTGCCATCCCATCTGCCCAGGGCAGCACAAGAGCCCCAGCCTTGGGGCCCTCAAGAGCTGCTCCTGCTCCAGGCCCAGGGCCCATGCCAAAGCTGGGGCAGCCACAAAGCTGTGCCCATTTCTGTTCATTGCTGCTCTCATGGGGATGGATCCTCAGCCACTTGGAGGTTGCTAATGAATTTTATTACTCCAGAGGCCTCTTTCTTGAGCTCATCAGTTAAGGAATTCAGTGAAAAAGGCTCATAAACATTTTTTAAAAACACCTGAACAAGAACAGCCCTGAGGAATAATCAAAGTTTTCAGTTCTTCTCTGGTTCATTAGACAAATTTCAGAAGTATTTTCAATGTGAATCTGCTGTATTGAAAAAAAAGGAACAGATCTGTTTTATCCAGTATTCCCTTCCTATTTAGAGTTTGGTATAATCAATGTGCAATTGATCTTGACCCCCAGCACCTCCTAATACTGTGTGAAGAGATATAAAAATCAAGACCCTTCACGGCTGACAATCAATAACACTTTGTCCCCACCGCCTCCCCACCATTTCAGTCATCCAACCCCTGGCACTCCTATGGATCAGGAATGGTGTGGCCAGCAGGAGCAGGGCAGGGATTCTTCCCCTGTGCTGGGCACTGTTTGGGCAGTACCTCAAGTGCTGTGTCCAGTTCTGGGCCCCCAATTTAGGCAGGACAAGGCTGGTCAGGGGTCTGGAGCACAAGTCCTGTGAGGAGCAGCTGAGGGAGCTGGGGTTGTTTATCCTGGAGAAGAGGAGGCTCAGGGGAGACCTCATCACTCTCTACAACTCCCTGACAGGAGGGTGCAGCCAGGCTGGGGTCAGGCTCTTCTCCCAGGGAACAGTGACAGGACAAGACGACACAGCCTTCAGCTGCACCAGGGGACATTTAGGCTGGACATTAGGAAATATTCTACACACAAGGGGTGATTGGGCATTGGAATGGGCTGCCCAGGGAGGTGGGTGAGTCGCCATCCCTGGAGGTGTTTAAGGAAAGACTGGATGTGGCACTCAGTGCCATGGTCTGGGTGACAAGGTGGTGTTTGGTCCCAGGTTGGACTTGATGCTCTTCAAGGTCTTTTCCAGCCTGGCTGATTCTCTGATGATTGTGACACTGCAGGGCCCTGGGGAAGCAAGGGGCCATTGTGACACTGCAGGGCCTGGTGGCACTAAGAGGACCATGGTGACACTGTGAACGACATGGCAGCACAGAGCCAAGGGGCCATGGTGACACTGTGGGGCTGAATGGAAGCCAGAAGTCCATGGTGACAGTCTGGGTCCTCCTGGAACCACAGAGGCCACTGTGACCCTGCAGGGCCTTGTGGAAACATGCAGAGCATTGTGACAGAGCAGGACCTGGTGTCACGATGGGGCCATTGTGACACTGCAGGGCCCCATGGATCCAAGGGGCCAGGGCTGCTCCTCAGGAACTCCTGGAATGAAGGAAACGTGTTTGACACCGTGGTGGCCCTTGGGACCAAGAGGCCATTGTGCCACTGTGGAACCAAGGAGAGCATTGCTGCACTGCCAGACCTCATGGAACCAAGGATCCATTGTGACACTGCAGGGCCTTGGGAGACCAAGGATCCATTGTGACACTGCAGGGCACAAGGATCCAAGGGACTTTGTGACACCAAGGTTTCCCATGGAACCAAAGGGACATTGTGACACTGGGAGGTCTCATGGAGTCATGGAGACCATTGGGACACTCTGGGGCCTCATGGAACCATGGTGACACTAAGTTGGCTGGGAGTGTGGATCTGCTGGACGGGTAGGAGGGCTCTGCACAGGGCCCTGGACAGGCTGGATCCAGGGCCCAAATCCAACAAGGTGAGGTTTAACAAGTCCAAGTGCCGGGTCCTGCACTTTGGCCACAACAACCCCTGAAGCACTACAGGCTGGGGACAGAGTGGCTGGAGAGCAGCCAGGCAGAAAGGGACCTGCAGGGACTGATGGGCAGCAGGCTGGACATGAGGCAGCAGTGTGCCCAGGTGGGCAAGAATGCCAATGGCTCCTGGCATGGATCAGGAATGGTGTGGCCAGGAGGAGCAGGGCAGGGATTCTTCCCCTGTGCTCAGCCCTGGTTGGGCAGCACCTCGAGTGCTGTGTCCAGTTCTAAACCCTTTGGGGTGGGCATTCGGGAGAAATTTGAAGCAGGAAGAGTAAAGAAAGCAAAGGAGAAGCCAAGGAAATGCTCAGGGCAGTTTGGGGGTGGCTGCCAGGCAGCCCTGGCTCTGAGCAACAGCGTCTGCAGTGGCACAGGAAACTCCCAGCTGATGGGAACAAACTTTCTGGCTGACTGCAGAGGCCAGGACAAAGCTGAGTGGTTTCCCTGGTGTCCCGCAGGCCTTGCTGGCCCCAGGGGCTGATGGCATTTGTGTTCCCTCAGGTTCATGTCCCCACAGCAACAGCATGGGGGTGCTGCCCCTGCTGTGTGCAATGCAAACAGGGGCTGCTGAGGCAGTGCTGCCGTGTCTGTGCCTGCAGGGATGGGGCACCTGTGTGAGCTGGGGGAGAGGCCAGGGCTGCAGAGGGGGGATGTTGTTGGCAGCTGCATGAGGACGCTCTGGGACGCTGCCCTGGGCTGTGCAGCGCACTGGGCATGGATCAGCCCCTGCTCTGCTGCTCCTTCCCGTCTGCCCCAGGGCCCTTGCAGAGCCCCAGCCATGCTGTTTGCCCCCAGCCTGCCCACGGCCAGCCTGGGGCTGCTGATGGGGGTTTCTGTGCTGAGCATTGGCCTGGCCGTGTTCTTGAGAGAGCCTGGGCAAGGAGCCTGGAACCCCCAGGGCCTGGCCTGAGGCGTCAGCGCTGCCCCAGCAGTGCCCATGGCCTGTCCCTGCTGCAGCCCCGGCACTGCCACCCCCAGGGCTGTGCCCGGCCCCGAGAGCACTCAGGCCCTGCAGCAACACCAGGGCCACCAGGGCAGCGGGGCAGGGCCACGGCAGCAGCACTGGCAACACCAAGTGCTGCTGCTGCTGCTGCTGCTGGGCACAGCTGCTGGGCCAGCACTGATCTGCCCCAGCTCTGCACACTGACATTGCTGCTGCAGCTCCAGAGAAGGCAACAAAAGGGCATCTCTGCAGAAAACTCTGCTGGGAGATCCTTTAGTTCCTTTAAAACCACCAAGAGCGCAGCCCCTCATTTACACAGGGTGTGGCCACAGGGAAGGTGGAGAGAAACAAAATGAGAAATGGCAAAAACAATGACATTTCTTTGTGAAAAATATGAAAAAAGTAAAACAAAGAAGAAGAACCTCCAAAATGAAACCAGCAAGTATCAAAGTTGACTTTTATTACAAGTGATTTGCAGAAATTTCCAGCAGTTTAATGTTTCTGAAAGCATCCAGTCTTCAGTCTCCATACTGCAGCCTTGAGCTCCTGGTTCCTCAGGCTGTAGATGAGGGGGTTCAGGGCTGGAGGCACCACCGAGTACAGAACTGACAGGGCCAGGTCCAGGGATGGGGAGGACATGGAGGGGGGCTTCAGGTAGGCAAATGCAGCGGTGCTAAGGAACAGAGAGAGCACAACCAGGTGAGGGAGGCAGGTGGAAAAGGCTTTGTGCCATCCCTGCTCAGAGGGGATCCTCAGCACAGCCCTGAAGATCTGCACATAGGAGAAAACAATGAACACAAAACAGCCAAAGCATAAACAGGTTATTACTGCAATAAGCCCCATTTCCCTGAGGGAATTTTTGTGTGAGCAGGAGAGCTTGAGGATCTGTGGGACTTCACAAAAGAACTGGTCCAGGGCATTGCCATTGCACAGGGGCAGGGAAAATGTATTGGCTGTGTGCATGAGAGCATTGAGAAAGGCACTGGCCCAGGCAGCTGCTGCCATGTGGGCACAAGCTCTGCTGCCCAGGAGGGTCCCGTAGTGCAGGGGTTTGCAGATGGACACGTAGCGGTCGTAGCACATGATGGTCAGGAGGGAAAGCTCTGCTGAAACAAAAAAGACAAAAAAAAATAGCTGTGCAGCACATGCAGTGTAGGAGATGTTGCTGGTGTCCCAGAGGGAATTGTGCATGGCTTTGGGGACAGTGGTGCAGATGGAGCCCAGGTCAGCGAGGGCCAGGTTGAGCAGGAAGAAGAACATGGGCGTGTGCAGGTGGTGGCCGCAGGCTACGGCGCTGATGATGAGGCCGTTGCCCAGGAGGGCAGCCAGGGAGATGCCCAGCAAGAGGCAGAAGTGCAGGAGCTGCAGCTGCCGCGTGTCTGCCAATGCCAGCAGGAGGAAGTGCCTGATGCAGCTGCTGTTGGACATTTTTGGTGCCTTGGCATGGGGAGCTATAAAAAAAGCAATCATGGAATAGTTGGGTTTGCAGAGGACTTGAAATATCCCAGCACAGCCTGGGGGCACTTTCCCCCCACTGCCTGCCCAGGGTTCTGCTGCCTGGAGCTGTCCCTGCCAGCAGCTGCTTCCCTGTGCCCAGGGCTGGGCCCTGCCAGTGCTGCCAGAGCCCAGCCCAGCCCTGGGGGCTCAGCTCTGCCCTGCAGAGCCCTCCCAGCTCAGGCACTACCCAGGGGCAGCTCTGGCTCTGCAGGCTCTGATGGCAGTGTCAGAGCAACCCTGAGGAGGCTGGAAAAGCAACACTGATGCTGCCTCAAAGGACTGATTTCTTTCACTGCATGGTTTATTCAGATCTCAGATAATTTATTATCTTTCCTCAGCTTTACCTGAGGGATGAATATCTATGTACAATTTCCCGTCCAGGCAACACAGAGAAGTAGAATGAAAAGCATGATTTCCCCTTTCATGCAGCCCCTGCCTTGCTGTGCTCCCTATATAATCTAAATTCTGCAGTTATATGCCATGCTAGGAGCAGTCCTGAACAAAGCAGCATCCTCCCCACACAAGGAGAACACTTCCAAGCCTCACCAGCTGTCTCCTCCCAGCCAGATCTTGTCCCCCAGTGCTGGGAGCAGCTGCCAGGGCTGGCTGAGAGCTGTCCCTGGCAGGCAGCAGAGTCCCTGCCCCAGCACAGCGCCCTGGGCTGCAGGACCCTGCTCTGCAGGACAGCCCTGGGCACCCCTGGCTGCTCTGCACAAGAGACAAGCAGAGAATGGACTCACAGGCTCTGCAGGCATTGGCATGTTCCAGCTGCAGG
Source organism: Agelaius phoeniceus (assembly GCF_051311805.1). Classification (NCBI taxonomy): domain Eukaryota; kingdom Metazoa; phylum Chordata; class Aves; order Passeriformes; family Icteridae; genus Agelaius; species Agelaius phoeniceus. Next base: position 2,168,278 of record NW_027509866.1, read on the forward strand.
AGATGGCTCCAGGAGCTGCAGCTGCATTGTCCTGCAGCCAGAGGTTCCTGTGCCAAGGGCTGGCAGTGAATGTGCCCCAGGCACTTCTCAGCCCCTTCCCAGCCCTGACTGATTGAAGCTCTCTGTGCCTCTGGGCTGTGCCCGGGCTGGCTGCAGGCAGTGCCCCAGCCCTGCTGGGCTGGCACAAGAGCTGCTCATCCAGAGAAATGTGCTTTTGAAGCTCTTCTTGGTGACCAGGAGCTGCCTCTGTGCCAGGAGCCCAGCCCAGCTCAGCAGCACAGACACAGCACAAGGACTTTAATCAGCCTCTGGGGCTTTGTGCTCAGGCCCTGAACATCAGTCCCTGAGAGGGAGCTGAAGAAACCTCTGCAGAACTCCAAGGCAGAATCCAACTCCAAACTTTCTTGGACTTTTAATGGGTCCCAGAGAGGGACACGACTGAGCAAGTGTCCCCAGGCCCCAGGCAGAGCAGAGAACTGCAGGCAGTGATGACAGGTGGGGACAAAGAGAAGCCAAGTCTTGGTGCCCTGGGGCACAGCAGGGTCTGTGCCAGCAAGGGCTGGGAGGAGACACCTTGTCCTGAGGCCCTGGGGCCTCCTGGCACAGCCCCAGCCCGGCTGGGCACTGTCAGCCCCTTGTGCTGCCCTCAGCATCCCCCCCTAGCCCACATCCCAGTGGCCTCAAGGATCTGCTGCAAGGAGTCTTTGGGGAGCCTTGCTCAGCAATGGCCCTGGGGGCTCCTGAATGCTCCCTGCAGGGGCTGCAGGTTTTTCAAAGGACTTTGGCTTTGGCTTTTGCCTTGGAGTCTCTGAGAGCTTTGTGCAATCATGGCCTCCAATTATCTGCTGTAATTAGTCCCTGGAGAGGCTTTGTCAGTAACAACACTCAGTGGGGCTCATTAATGCTTCAAGGTACTTCAGTTATTTGAAGGTACTTGGTGTTTCCCTTTTGATACCAATTCTATGAGAGGTTTGTGCAATCATGGCCCCAATTATCTGCTTTAATGAGTCCCTGGAGAGCTTTGTACTGACACTCAGTGGGGCTCATTAATGCCTTGAGATACTCAAGGTTTTTCAGGTACTTTATGGATTTAAGGATACTTTTAGGTACTTTTAAAGATTTTCCTTCCCACACTGAGACTCTGAGAGGTTTTTGTGCCATCCTGGCCTCCAGTTCTCTCCTCCAAGGACTCCATGAGGAGCCTGTGTTGGGTATCTTCCCCCTTTCTGGTTTACAACAAAGATGGAACTGAAAGAATTTTCTAAGACTTTCTAAAAACATCCAAACAAACATGGGACAATTAACAATACAAGAACAACAACTAAGAGAATTCATAGCCCTGTTTTAGCTCGACATCATCCAACCCTTTAGTCCCTTGGATTGGAAGAGTTTATTGAACTAGTCTTTGTTTTCCACTTGAAGCTTCTTGAACCCTTCCTTCAGTACCTGAACGCTCTTGTGGATTGACTCGCTGTGGCTGGAGAGGTTCATGCAGCACATGCCCTCAGAGTCTACACAGCCTTGCCCATGTGCCCAGAGTAAAAACTCTATCGCTGTTCTGCAAGGTGGCGTGTCTGATGGTCTCCGTGTCTGAGAGCAGCCACTCAATGTGAGGGAGGCAGCATTGGTTTGCTTACTTAACAGGCACCCAGGATGGTCTGATTGTCCTAAAGCTTTAGCTGCAGCCACCCAAGGCAGTCCAAACTGGGGGTGCTACCATCCAATACCTGGATTAAAGCTTTCAAAGCCATCTCTTTGATATCATCCAATCCTTCTCTGGGGATACCTGCTGCTTGATCATCTGGTAGGCTGTGTTGTCCTTGTCCCGCTAGATGGTTGTTTGTCAATTCTGCCCTTGCCTCATTATTAGCATAGTCTGTTATTAATTGATTTAGTTAACACTTCCATCCCCCTTCCCACAGGGTGTATTCTGTAGGTGACAACAACGTGGTCATGATATATTTTAAATCATAGTGTTTTAAGACATGTGCTGTAAACATGGCCCTCATTAGGCCATTAAAACAAGGTAAGTCCTTCCTATGGTCTTTATCTGCCCTACACAGATCCTTGATTTCCCCATAAACCAATGGCTGACACCTGGGATTCTGCCCCCTTCTTTCATAACATATGTGGGCGACAAGGATTTTTGAGACTATTTGCCAGTCTCCTTCCTTAACTGCTTTTTTCTGGATCCTTTCCTAGGGATCTTCTGGGGTCGAGGGGCAAGGTGGCTCTGGGGAGTCCAAACTGTCTTCTGGGGAGGAAGAATAACTTGGAGCAGAAACATTCAGATTAGAAATAGTGTGACAGTTGGGCTTAGTATCTTTGACCATGGGGTTATATTTTTGCTGGAGGGTGAGGCAGAGGGCGCCATTTTGTCAGGTGTTGGGGAGGAAGGGCCTTGATTTAGGATGGCGGACTTCTGGGGTGGAGCTCTGGAGGCATGGCCCAGGGGCCCAGGGTGAAGGTGGAATGATTGACAGTGGGGGCGTGACCCGCAGTTGTGGGGGTGGAGTCTGGAGGTTCGTTCAGGGTGGAAGAGAAGGCTGTGGTAGCAGGAAGTGGAGGAGCCAAGATGGAGGGAGGATGGTCGGGCTCCCGAGCCACATTCAGGCTCCTTCCACCTTGAGTCTCCAGGGCATGATGCTCCAAGACAGCGTGGCCATTGCAATCTTGGACCATCGTGGAAGGTCTGAGAAAGGCAGGTTTGAGGGGAGCTCCTGGGTTAGGAGTGACCAATGGATTGAGTTTTCAACTCGCTGCTCGCTGGTGAATGGTGGTGTAGAAGATGGGAAGCATGCAGGGTGCAATGGGGTCCCTTTTGATCGAAAGGTTGTACAATTTAACTCCCGCTGAGTCCCAAAATTCAATGGTATGGATTTCGTCAGCAGAGGTGTCTGGAAAATTTTTAATGATCCACCTCACATTTGATTTTAATTTGTTCTTTGAAAATATTTGGTCATGATCAGTGAGAATTAAAGCATCCATGTATGCTCCTTTCTACTTTGGACATCTGGCTGCCCATTTTTCTCTGTGTCCACCTGAGGGGGAACAGCCACCGAACACCCCAAATCAATTATGGGACATGGGTTCATACTGTAAAAACACAGTGGCAAAAAGGGCAATAAATATCTTGCATTTTCCCAAAACCACCTGCAATCCTATGCAGGTGAAACCGTCGTTGTCCCTGCTGATCCTGGGCAAGGTCCCTTGAAGCAACGATGAATCCGCCGGGCCCAGCACAATCCAAAATCCCAGGGAGCGCTGGCCTATCCATCAGCCAACCCCAGCTGACATGACTGACACAGGGAGCCCTGAGTGTCATGGTCCCTGTTTGGGCGCCAAAGGTCACAATGAGGGTGGCTGTGACAAACCTCTCTGGTTCTCTGACTTCAGGGCAAGGGTGGCGAAAATGAAATGGAGCGGGTTCGATGGAGTTGCTCAAAAAGAACTTTAATAACAGGGTGAAAAACAATAAACATGGAGAAGTCGAGAACAGTATGAGGGGCAGGATCCAAAGACCCGAGACAAAGGGGAAGCAACAACATGTACACTTGGGGGTAGAACACTCTAGAACAATAACCATAGAGGGAAAACAAGTAACCAATAGGAAGCAGAACTTGGACAACTTAGCATAACAACACTAAAGGCTTATGGGGGAATTCTCAAGCTTACCCTAAGTTAAACAAATGATTTCCAGGGCTTGAAACTCATGCCCAAATGTTTTGGGGTAAAATCTGGCTAACTCCCACACCGCTGCTTTGCTCTGGCCCCTTGGGACCATGCGGCCCAACAGAGCCACAGGGATGTCCTGGGTTCCACGAGGCTCCACAGTGTCACAATGGTGCCTTGGATCCATGGTGCTCTGCAGTGTCACAATGGCCCCTGCATTTCACAAGGCTCCCAATGTCACATTGGTCTCCATAGGAAGGAAACCATGGAGCCCTTGTGTTTCAGGAGCTGATGAACAGCAACCACCAGAGGCCAAGGCAAGCCTGACCTGTCTGTCCTGGTAGGTTTGCTTGGAGCAATCCTTGGATATTTGAAATTATGAATGCGGAGTCCTAATTTCAGACATTTGTGCCTGGAGAAGGATGATTTTTTCCATATAAAGAAAAGCAGAGAACCCTTTCCAGTGTTTGGAAAACAGGTGAGTTCTGGCACTCAGGAGTTAATGACCAGCCAGACCTGTCTGTCCTGGCAGCTTTTGTCTGGCAGCAATCCTTGGATACACAGAAATTTGGAGGTGGAATCCTAATTTTGGCCATGGATGCCTGGAAAAGATGGAAAGTTCTTTTCCATACAAAGAAGAGCCCAGAGCCCCAGTGTTTCAGGGGCAGATGGGAGTGGCCTTCCACATTCCAAGGTCAGCCAGACCTGTCCGGTGACCCCTGGGAGGCCAAGGCAGCCACACCTGTTTCATGTTCCCTTGGTTCTACAGGACCCTGCAGTGTCACAATGGCTCCTTGCTTCCATGATGCCCTCAGGTGTCATAATGGCCCCTTGGTTACACAGGTCCTTAAGGATCTTTATGGTCTCCATGGTTCCACAAGGCCCCACAGTCTTATAATGGTCAATTGGTTCCATGAAGCCTGGCTGTGTCCAATGGCCCCTTGGTTCCATTGGGGCCCAGCAGTGCAACAATGATTCCCTTGGTTCCACAAGTTCCCATAGTGTCACAATGGCTCCTTCCTTCCATGAGGCCCCACAGTGTCACAGTGGTCTCCATGATTCCATGGGGCCTTGCAATGCCACAATGCTCTCCATGGATCCACAGTGCCCTGCAGGATCACAGTGGCCCTTTGGCCCCATGAGGCCCTGAAATGCAGCAATGGCCTCTTGGCTCCACAAAGCCCTGCTGCTTCACACTGGCCCCTTGGGACCATGCGGCCCAACAGAGCCACAGTGATGTTCTTGGTTCCACGAGGCCCCACAGCGTCACAATGGCCCCTTGGATCCATGGTACCCTGCAGGGTCACTATGATGCCCTGCATTTCACTGGCCCCAAAGTGTCACAATTGTCTCCATGGTTCCTCAAGGCCCAAGAGTGCCACAATGGCCCCTTTGATCCATGGTACCCACAGTGTCACAAGGATCCCCTTGGTTCCAAAAGTTCCTACAGTGTAACAATGCCCTTTGGCTCCACAACGCCCTGCAGTGTCAAAGTGGTCCCCATAGGAAGGAAACAAGTGAGCCCCAGTGGTGCAGGGGCAGATGAGAGGCAGTCACCAGAGGCCAAGGCTGGCCAGACTTGACTGTATGGGCAGATTTTGTCTGGGAGTAACGCTTGGATATAGGGAATTTTAGACGCAGAATCCCAATTTTGGTCATGGGAGACTAGACAAGAAAGACAGTTCTTTCCCATAGGAATAAAAGCACGGAGCCCCAGTGCTTCACGGTCAGATGGGAAGTGGCCCTTGACATGTCAAATTCAGTGGGACCTGTCAGACAGCCCCCAGGAGGCCAAACCAGGCAGACCTGTTCCATTTCCATTGACTTCATGGGTCCCCACACTGTCACAATGGTCTCCTTGATTCCATGAGGTCTGGCAATGTCACAATGGCTTCTTGGTTTCATGAGCCCCAACAGAGTCACAAGGGTCCATTGGCCCCACACAGCCCCGCTGTGTCACAATGGCTCCTTGTTTCTATTTTAAATCAATCACAATCAAACCACAGTTTGATCATTGATCCTTGCTTCCATAGGGCCCATGATTTGCACAATGGTCTCCCTGATTCCATGATTCCTGGATTCCACAGTCTCACCATCGTTTCCTTGGATCTCCATTGTCACAACTGAGCCATGGCTCCATGAGGTTCCGTAGTGTCACCGTGGTCGCTGTCAGAGGCTGGATGAGATCCATGTCCCGAGACACCTTGGGATGCTCGGAATGCCCGTGTGGAGCCAGGGCCGGGTCAGGCCTTGGTTTGTGGTGGGACAGAGCCCCGCCCCCAGCCCTGGCCTGGCAGAGCTGCCAATCACACAGCAGGGGGCAGTGCTAACCCAGCTCTGATTGGCCCAGCTGTCAATCAATCACTCAGCAGGGGCGGTGCTAACCCTGTCTCTGATTGGACAAGCAACTGGCAGTCCCACCCCAGGGGCGGGGCCATGAAGGCCCCCAGGAGGTTAAAAGCCGGAGCACGAGGCCAGCCCAGGGTTTGGATCCTGCCTTCTGCTGGGGTTCCTCTGTTGGTGATGCTGGAACCCCAGCAGTTGGTGCCCATGTGTGTGTCTTTCTACAGATCTTCTGTCTTTCTGTTGTTTGCAATTACTTCCCCTCTAATCCTACTTATCTGGAGCATTTTTGGTGAACTTCACATGTTAAGGGTTGAAGGATTTGAGGTGAAATGTGTGGGAATCCAGGCCACAGGGAATATTTCTCTGTCTGCTCTGAGGGGTCCTGACCCCCAGAGAAACACTGCCTTTAACCTTCACCCATGGAGAGGACTTCCAGGACTTTGAGACAGATTAAAATTTACCCAAATGAGAAATAGGTAATAGAGAGTAGCATACTATGTCACTTGGGTAAGAAATAGAGGTTTTGGGATTTTTATTATTGTGTAGATAGGAAGCAAGATGGAGGAATTTGGATGTAGCCCCTGTCTTCTACTTCATATGCTCCATTTTCTGCAGTGTTGCTGGCACAGGGTCATTGGTCAAGGAAAGCACAGTGCAGAGGTTATGTGGATAGTCATGGGATGACTTAGTGGTAGAAAAGTAGAAATAATGTATGTTTTAAGAGTTAATTAAATGAGATAACTTTAAAAGACCTTGAAACTGTACATTTTGGGGCCATTTTGCGGTGTTTTTCCAGCATGCTGAGCCTGTTGTGCACAGCATGCAAAACTTTACATAACATGAATGTAAACAAGAAGCTGAAGACTGAAAAAGTCGCTTGCATCTCCTTTTTCCTGGCACAGAACTGCTACAGGAGGGTTTCCCCCATCCAGGGAGCCCCCAGAAGGTACGAAGGTAAAACAAACATCGATAACTGGTGCCCTTTTTACCATATTTGTAAAAAGTTGTTTTTTTCATAAAGTTGTTTACTGAAGGGTGTTGTCGTAATTAGCCAATCATGTGAAATGTGTCGAATAAATGAAGAATGAGGTCCACCTGTAGAGAACCAAGGTAGAAAAGAAGAGGACTGAATAAATGGGTGGTTTTTAGCCCTAAGCCTTCTGATCTGAGTCTGTGTCATCTCTGATTCAGTGGTGACATTTGGGGATTTGTGGGGGCGATTGGGGATCCTTTTTGCACCTCGAGACCCAACAGGAGCTTCTCTAATAAACTGTGCCTGAAGCTCCCACTGTGGCCATGACAGGAACCCCTGTGAGTGTCTGGGACATCCTGGCTCTTTGGCAGCCTGGGCACTCCTGGGATGTCACCGTGGAGCCCCCGTGAGTGCCTGTGACAGATGGGTGCCTTTGCAGCCCAAGGTGCCCTGGGATGTCACCATGGAATGGCTGTGACTGCCTCTGACCACAGGGCTCTTTACCATCCCTAGAAAGCCCTGGGAGGTCTCCATGGAGCCCCTGTCCATGCCTGTGGCATTCCAGCTCTGGAACAGCCTGGAGACTCTTGGAAATCCCCATGGAACCCCTCTGAGGGCCTGTAAAAAAACTGATCCTTAGCAGGCAGCCATCGCCAGTCTGCTGTTGCTATGCTCCATTTCCGTGGCAACCATCCCCAGCCCCCTGTTGCTATGGTCAGTTTCCATGGCAACCATCCCCAGCCCCCTGTTGCTACGGTCAGTTTCCATGGCAAGCATCACCAGCCCCCTGTTGCTATGGTCAGTTTCCATGGCAACCATCCCCAGCCCCCTGCTGCTATGCTCAGTCCCTTGGCAGCTCCATGGAGACCCCATGCCAGTGGTGGTTGCCATGGACACCAGCTCAGGCCTGCAGCCAGAGCCCGTTGCCATGGCAACCATTGGCAGCCCCATCCCCAGGCTGATGGGATCCCAGAAGCACAGAATGGGCTGAGCTGGGAGGGACCCATCAGGATCCTCCAGTGCAACTGCTGGCCCTGCACAGGACACCCCAACAATGCCAGCCTGGGCCTGGCAGCGCTGGCCAAACGCTGCTGCAGCTCAGAGAGCCCTGGAGCTGGGACCCTGCCCTGGGGAGCCTGGCCAGGGCCCCAGCAGCCTCTCGCCAAAAACCTTTTCCTGACATCCAAGCTGAGCCTGCCCCAACTCAGCTGCAGCCGCTCCCTCCACTCCTGTCCCTGGGCACCAGAGGGAAGAGGTTCCCACAGCCCCAGCCAGGGACCCGCTCCCAAGGCTGCTGCCATGGCCACCAGGGCTGGCACCAGCTGGGATGCTCGGTTTCCACGGGCCGGGCTTCAGCAATGGGATTCCCCAATTTCCTGCTCCCGCTAAAACCGCGCTGCCCTCGCTGCCCTCCCGCCTCCCATGGAAAGCACAAAAGGCAAAGATCCCGGGCTGGGATAAGAACAATTTAATGGGAACAGCAACGAGATAAGGAACAAACAGGAACAGAAAAAATATTGATAACAGAAGGGATAAATAAAACTGTTTACAGGGAAAACTACAACACAACTCACAGGGTCTGCCTGGGTACAATTTTTCCTGCCTGGAAAGGACACCCTTCTCCTCAGGGAGAGAGAGAGAGAGAGAGTCCCTTTTCTGCCCCTGGCAATGACCTGAGGTGGGAGTGAATGTAATGACAGGGCCATGGCCAGACCCTCATGTTTTTCAATGCCACATCAGGTCATTGGCAAGGGCAGGACAAGGTACAGGTGTCTTCCCAGCATGGATCACTGGGAACATGGATCACCAGGGCTCTTTCCAATCTGGCTTCTCCCATGGGGGATGAAGCTGGAGTGGTGCATGAAGCTGTTCCTGCAATTGGGGCATTTGCAGGCCTTTCCTTACCGGTGACTCCGTTGGTGTCTGGTCAAGCTAGAGCTGTTGGTGAAGCTCTTCCCACACTGGGGACACTCGTAGGGCCTCTCCCCAGTGTGGATGCGCTGGTGGGTGACAAGGTGGGAGTTTTGCTTGAAGCCCTTCCCGCAGTCAGGGCAGCGGAAGGGCCTCTCATCCGTGTGAATCTGCGCATGCAGGAGGAGATTTGAGCTGGTCTGAAACCTCTTCCCACACGTGGGTCACTCGTAGGGCCTGTCCCCAGTGTGGATGATCTGGTGCCTGATGAGGTGGGACTTGCGCTTGAAGCCCTTCCTGCAATCAGGGCAGCGGAAGGGCCTCTCCTCTGTGTGAATCTGCTGGTGCCTGCCGAGATCACGGCTGGTCTGAAACCTCTTCTGACACTCAGGACACTCGTAGGGCCTCTCCCCAGTGTGGATGCATTGGAGGGTCAAAAGGGTGGATCTGCAGCTGAAGCCCTTCCCACACTCCCCCCAGCCCAGTGTGCTCCAAGGAGGAAAGACCCACCCTGATCCAGGAAGGTGGACAGAGCTTCAGCCAGAGCTCAGAGCTGGTGGTCCCTGAGCAGCTTCACGATGGGGAGAAGCCCCACAAGTGCTTGGAGTGTGGGAAGAGCTTCAGGCAGAGCAGCACCCTGAGCAACCACCAGATGATCCACACCGGGGAGAGGTCCTACGAGTGTCCTCAGTGTCAGAAGAGGTTTCACACCAGCTCCCATCTCCTCCCCCACCAGCTGATTCCCATGGATGAGAGGCCCGTCCCCTGCCCTGACTGTGGGAAGGGCTTCAAGCGCAACTCCCACCTCATCAGGCTCCAGCACATCCACACCAGGGAGACTGGTGTGGCCTTACGAGTGTGGGGAATGTGGGATGAGTTTTAGCCAGAGCTCAAACCTGATCTGCCACCAGAGGACCCACACCAGTGAATGGCCCTATGAATGTGGGGAATGTGGAAAGAGCTTCAGGCAGAAGTCCCTCTTGATCTGCCACCAGCGCATCCATACTGGGGAGAGGCCCTATGAGTGTCCCACCTGTGGGAAGAACTTCATCCAGAGCAATGACTTGACCAGACACCAATGGAGACACCAGTAAGGGAAGTCCTGTGAATGCTCCAAGTTCAGGAGGAGCTTTATGCCTAGTTCCAGCTTCATCCCCCATTGGAGGATCCATATTGGGAAGAGCCCTGGTGATCCATTTTCCCTCTGATCCATGCTGGGAAGACACCTGTCCCTTTTCCTGCTCCTACCAATGGCATGAGGTGGGAATGAAGCACATGAGGGTCTGGCCATGGCCCTGTCATTACATTCAGTCCCACCTCAGGTCATTGCCAGGGACAGGAAAGGGACTCTCTCTTTCTGTCCCGGAGAAGAAGGGCGTCCTTTCCAGGCAGGAGGAAATAAAATGCTGGAAAGAGCCAGTCAGTTGTGTTGTACTTTTCCCTGTATATAATTTTCCTATTCCTTCTGTTATCAATATTGTTTCTATTCCTGTTTGTTCCTTATCTTGTTTGTGTTCCCAATAAATTGTTCTTATCCCAGCCTGGGATCTTTGTCTTTTGTGCTTTCCATGGCAGGCGGGAGGGCAGCGAGGGCAGCGCGGTTTTAGCGGGAGCAGGAAATTGGGGAATCCCATTGCTGAAGCCCGGCCCGTGGAAACCGAGCATCCCAGCTGGTGCCAGCCCCGGTGGCCATGGCAGCAGCCTTGGGAGCGGGTCCCTGGCTGGGGCTGTGGGAACCTCTTCCCCCTGGTGCCCAGGGACAGGAGTGGAGGGAGCGGCTGCAGCTGAGTCGGGGCAGGCTCAGCTTGGATGTCAGGAAAAGGTTTTTGGCCAGAGGCTGCTGGGGCCCTGGCCAGGCTCCCCAGGGCAGGGTCCCAGCTCCAGGGCTCTCTGAGCTGCAGCAGCGTTTGGCCAGCGCTGCCAGGCCCAGGCTGGCATTGTTGGGGTGTCCTGTGCAGGGCCAGCAGTTGCACTGGAGGATCCTGATGGGTCCCTCCCAGCTCAGCCAATTCTGTGCTTCTGGGATCCCATGGGCCTTGGGATGGGGCTGCCAATGGTTGCCATGGCAACGGGCTCTGGCTGCAGGCCTGCGCTGGTGTCCATGGCAACCACCCCTGGCATGGGGTCTCCATGGAGCTGCCAAGGGACTGAGCATAGCAACAGGGGGCGGGGGATGGTGTCCATGGAAACTGACCATAGCAACAGGGGGCTGGGGATGGTTGCCATGGAAATGGAGCATAGCAACAGGGTTGCTGGTGATGGTTGCCTGCTAAGGATCAGATTTGTCACAGGCCCTCAGAGGGGTTCCATGGGGACTTTCCAAGAGTCTCCAGGCTGTTCCAGAGCTGGAATGTCACAGGCAGAGCCAGGAGCTCCATGGAGACCTCCCAGGGCTTTCTGGGATGGTAAAGAGCCCTGTGGTCAGAGGCAGTCACAGCCATTCCATGGTGACATCCCAGAGCACCTTGGGCTGCAAAGGCACCCATCTGTCACAGGCACTCACGGGGGCTCCACAGTGACATCCCAGGAGTGCCCAGGCTGCCAAAGAGCCGGGATGTCCCAGACACTCACAGGGGTTCCTCTCATGGGCACAGTGGGAGCTTCAGGCAAAGTTGATTAGAGAAGCTCCTGTTGGGTCACGAGGTGCAGAAAGGATCCCCAATAGCCCCCACAGATCCCCAAATGTCACCACTGAATCAGAGATGACACAGACTCAGATCAGAAGGCTAAGGGCTAAAAGCCACCTGTTTTTTCAATCCTCTTCTTTTATATCTTGGTTTGCTACAGGTGGACCTCATTGGTCATTTAATCAACACAATTCACATGATTGGCCAATTAAGCCAACACCCTTTAGTAAACAACTTTATGGAAAAAAGCCAATGTATAAGAAACATTGTAGAGGCACCAGTTATTGATGTTTGTTTCATGTTGGGCCTTTCTGGGGGCTCCCTGGATGGGGGAAACCCTCTGTAGCAGTTCTGTGCCAGGTAAAAGGAGATGCATGGGACTTTTTCAGTCTTCAGCGTCTTGTTTTTTCTTATCTTATCTGAAGTTTTGCATTGCTATCCACACCAGGCTCAACATGCTGGGAAAACACCTCAAAATGGTACTAAAATGAATGGTTTAAAGGTCGTTTAAAGTTTTCTCATCCAATTAATTCTTAAAACCTACATTATTTCTACTTATCAACCACTAACTCATCCCTTGACTGTCCACATAACCTCTGCACTGTGCTTTCCTTGACCAATCACCCTGTGCCAACAACACTGCAGAAAATGGAGTAGATGAAGAAGAAGACAGGGACTACACCCCAATTCCTGCATCTTGCTTCCTATCTAGACCATACTAAAAATCCGAAAACCTAAATTTCTCACCCAAGGGACATAGTATGCTACTCTCTATTACCTATTCCACACCTTAGTAAATTCTAATCGCGCACAAAGTCCTGGAAGTCCTCTCCATGGGCGAAGGTTAAAGGCAGTGTTTCTCTGGGGGTCAGGACACCTCAGAGCAGATAGAGAAATATTCCCTGGGTGTGCCTGGGTGTGCCCTGGGTTCCCACAGATTTAATCTAAAATCTTTTAACCCTTAACATGTCAAGTTACCCAAAAATGTTCCAGGTAAGCAGGATTAGAAGGAGAAGAAATAGAGAACAACAGAAAGACAGAAGATCCATAGAAAGACACGCACATGGGCACCAACTGCTCTGGTTCCAGCATCACCAACAGAGGAACCCCAGGACAAAGCAGGATCCAGACCCTGGGCTGGCCTCGTGCTCTGGCTTTTAACCCCCTGGGCCTTCATGGCCCCGCCCCTGGGGTGGGACTGCCAGTTGCTTGTCCAATCAGAGACAGGGTAGCACCAGCTGCTGGTGTGTGATTGATTGACAGCTGGGCCAATCAGAGCTGGGTTAGCACCGCCCCTGCTGTGTGATTGGCAGCTCTGCCAGGCCAGGGCTGGGGGCGGGGCTCTGTCCCACCACAAACCAAGGCCTGACCCGGCCCTGGCTCCACACGGGCATTCCGAGCATCCCAAGGTGTCTCGGGACATGGATCTCATCCAGCCTCTGACAGCGACCACGGTGACACTACGGAACCTCATGGAGCCATGGCTCAGTTGTGACAATGGAGATCCAAGGAAACAATGGTGAGACTGTGGAATCCAGGAATCATGGAATCAAGGAGACCATTGTGCAAATCATGGGCCCTATGGAAGCAAGGATCAATGATCAATCTGTGGTTTGATTGTGATTGATTTAAAATAGAAACAAGGAGCCATTGTTTCACAGCGGGGCTGCGTGGGGCCAATGGACCCTTGTGACTCTGTTGGGGCTCATGAAACCAAGAAGCCATTGTGACATTGCCAGGCCTCATGGAATCAAGGAGACCATTGTGACAGTGTTAGGACCCATGAAGTCAATGGAACATGGGACAGGTCTGCCTGGTTTGGCCTCCTGGGGGCTGTCTGACAGGTCCCACTGAATTTGGCATGTCAAGGGCCACTTCCCATCTGACCGTGAAGCACTGGGGCTCCGTGCTTTTATTCCCATGGGAAAGAACTGTCTTTCTTGTCTAGTCTCCCATGGCCAAAATGGGAATCCTGCATCTAAAATTCTCTATATCCAAGGGTTACTCCCAGACAAAATCTGCCCATACAGTCAAGTCTGGCCAGCCTTGGCCTCTGGTGACTGCCTCTCATCTGCCCCTGCACCACTGGGGCTCACTTGTTTCCTTCCTATGGAGACCATTGTGACACTGCAGGGCGTTGTGGAACCAATGGGCCATGGTGACACTGCAGGCCCTTGTGGAACCTGTGACACTGTAGGAACTTGTGGAATCAAGGGGAACATTGTGACCCTGCAGGGTACCATGGATCCAAGGGGCCACTGTGACACTGTGGGGCCTCGTGGAACAAAGGACATCTTTGTGGCTCTGTTGGGCCACATGGTCCCAAGGGGCCAGTGTGAAGCAGCAGGGCTTTGTGGAACCAAGAGGCCATTGCTGCATTTCAGGGCCTCGTGGAGCCAAAGGGTCGTTGTGATCCTGCAGGGCACTGTGGATCCATGGAGAGCATTGTGGCACTACAAGGCCCCATGGAATCATGGAGACCATTGTGACCCTGCAGGGCCTCATGGAAGGAAGGAGCCATTGTGACACTATGGGAACTTGTGGAACCAAGGGAATCATTGTTGCACTACTGGGCCCCAATGGAACCAAGGGGCCATTGGACACAGCCAGGCTTCATGGAACCAATAGATTATTATAACTCTGTGGGGCCTTGTGGAACCATGGAGACTATGAAGATCCTTAAGGACTTGTGTAACCAAGGGGCCATTATGACACCTGAGGGCCTCATGGGAGCAAGGAGCCATTGTGACACTGCAGGGCCCTGTGGAACCAAGGGAACATGAAACAGGTGTGGCTGCCTTGGCCTCCCAGGGGTCACCTGACAAGCCTGGCTGACCTTGGAATGTGGAAGGCCACTCCCATCTGCCCCTGAAACACTGGGGCTCTGGGCTCTTCTTTTTATGGAAAAGAACTGTCCGTTTTTTCCAGGCATCCATGGCCAAAATTAGGATTCCACCTCCAAATTTTTTTGTATCCAAGGATTGCTCCCAGACAAAAGTTGCCAGGACAGACAAGTCTAGCTGGTCTTTGACTCCTGAGGAGCAGCACTCACGTGTTTTCCAATCACTGGAAAGGGCTCTGTGCTTTTCTTTTTGTGGAAAAAATGATCCTTCTCCAGGCACAAATGTCTGAAATTAGGACTCCGCATTCATAATTTCAAATATCCAAGGGTTGCTCCAGGCAAACCTGCCAGGACAGACAGGTCAGGCTTGCCTTGGCCTCTGGTGGTTGCCGTTCATCAGCTCCTGAAACACGGGGGCTCCGTGGTTTCCTTCCTATCGAGACCAATGTGACACTTGGGAGCCTTGTGAAATGCAGGGGCCATTGTGACACTGCAGAGCACCATGGATCCAAGGGACCATTGTGACACTGTGGGGCCCTGTGGAACCAAGGACATCATTGTGGCTCTGTTGGCCACATGGTCCCAAGGGGCCAGAGCAAAGCAGCGGTGTGGGAGTTAGCCCAGGTGTAACTCAGAGTCAGACAGAATTTACCCCCAAAGAATTGGGCATGAGTCTCTGGGAATCATTTGTTTAACTCAGGGTGAGTTTGAGAGTCCCCCCATAAGCCTTTAGTGTTGCTATGCTAAGTTGTCCAAGTTCTCCTCCCCTATTGGTTACTTGTTTCCCCTATAGGGTTATTGTTCCAGAGTGTTCTACCCTCAAGTGTATATTTTGTTGCTTTGCCTTTATCTCAGGTCTTTGAATCCCACCCCTCCTACTGTGCTCGACTTCTCCGTGTTTATTGTTTTTCACCCTGTTACTAAAGTTCTTTTTGGGCAACTCCATTGATCCTGCTTGTAGGAGCGTCAGGGTGAAGGACAGTTGGGACGGACTGAGACGAGAGATCTCTGAAGCCAGGTCTTGGAACTTGTGGTTTATTGCAAAGGGTGTGGGTGCAGGGGCCTTGTTTGGAGCTGCCAGCCACAGCTCGGAGCAGGCCCGAGAGAGGAGCTCGAAAGAGGCGCCCAAAATGGATGCCCAAAAGAGGAGGGGAGTTCCCATTACAATACAATAAATCTTCTTCTGTGCTGCATATTCTAATTTTCACTAACCAATCTAGTACAAGATACAAATCTTATAGCATTTACATACAGCCTATAAGAATCATTACATTACCATACTGTGTTACATTTTAAACCCTAAAAACTCCTCTTTGGACCCCTTCTGCCAAGCTAGTAGGGTCTGCTCTGACCCTTGGACCTGTCTGCAAGCAGAGGGTATTGTTTCATCAAAAGAAGATTACCTTCAGCTGGCCATATCATTGTTTTCCAGTTGTTCAGTAACTAAGGCTTGGTATCTCAAAGCTTGCTTTCATTTTAATCTCACTTATAGTTTCCATATTCTCAAATTTTTTTGCCAGGCAATCATATTTATAAGGCTTTCCTGTTTCATCTTCCCCAGCATCTGCTCCTTTTCATTTTCACCACCCGTGCCCTGAAGTTGGGGAACCAGAAAGGTTTGTCACAGCCACCCTCATTGCAACCTTTGGTGCCCGAACAGGGGCCCTGACATTCAGTCATGTCAGCTGGGGTTAGCTGATGGATAGGCCAGCGCTCCCCGGGATTGTGGATTGTGCTGGGCCAGCAGATTCATCATTGCTTTGATGGACCTCGGCCAGGATCCACAGGGACAGCGACAGTTTCACCTGTGTAGGATTGCAGGTGGGTTTGGGGAAATGCAGGACAATTATTGCCCATTTTGCCACTGTGTTTTTACAATATGCATCCACATCTCATAACTGATTTGGGGTGTTCCAGTGGCTGCTCCACCTAAAGTGGAGAAAGAGAAAAATGGGCAGCCAGATGTCCAAAGTAGAAAGGCGTGTATATGGATGCTTTAAGTTAATTCTCACTGATCATGACCAAATATCTTCAAAGTACAAATTAAAATGAATCGTGAAGTGGATCATTAAAAATTTTCCAGATGCCCCTGAGCCTGACCATCCTCCCTCCATCTTGGTTCCTCCACTTCCTGCTACCACAGCCTTCTCTTCTGCCCCGAATGAACCTTCAGACTCCACCCCCACAACTGCGGGTCACGCCCCCACTGTCAATCATTCCACCTCCACCCTGGGCCATGCTCCAGAAGACCAGCCTGGAAGTCCGCCATCCTAAATCAAGGCCCTTTCTCCCCAACACCTGACAAAATGGCAGCGCCCTTTGCCTCACCCTCTGGCAACAATATAACCCCATGGTCAATGATACTAAGCCCAACTGTCACACTATTTCTAATCTGAATGTTTTTGCTCCAAGGTATTCTTCCTCCCCAGAAGACAGTTTGGATTCCCCAGAGCCACCTCGCCCCTCAATCCCAGAATATCCCTGGGAAAGGAAGAAGACCTGCAAATAGTCTCAAAATTACTTATTGCCCCCGTATGTTATGAAAGAAGGGGGCAGAATCCCAGGTGTCAGCCATTGGTTTATGAGGAAATCAAGCAGCTGTGTTGGGCAGCTAAAGACCATAGAAAGGACTCATCTTATTTTATTGGCCTAATGAGGGCCATGTTTACAACACATCTTAACCCTGTATAATTTAAAATATATTATGACCATGTTGTTGTCACCTACAGAATACACCCTGTAGGAAGGGGGATGGAAGTGTTTACTAAATCAATTAATAGCAGACTATGCTAATAATGAGGCAAGGGCAGAATTGACAAACAACCATCTAGCTGGAGAAGGACAACACAGCCTACCAGATGATCAAGCAGCAGGTATCCCCAGAGAAGGATTGGATGATATCAAAGAGATGGCTTTGAAAGCTTTAATCCAGGTATTGGATGGTAGCACCCCCAATTTGGACTGCCTTGGGTGGCTGCAGCTAAAGCTTTAGGACAATCAGACCATCCTGGGTGCCTGTTGAGTAAGCAAACCAATGCTGCCTCCCTCACACTGAGTGGCTGCTCTCAGACACAGAGACCATCAGACACGCCACCTTGCAGAACAGCGATAGAGTTTTTCCTCTGGGCACATGGGCATGGCTGTGTAGACTCTGAGGGCATGTGCTGCATGAACCTCTCCAGCCACAGCGAGTCAATCCACAAGAGCATTCAGGTACTGAAGGAAGGGTTCAAGAAGCTTCAAGTGGAAAACAAGGACTGGGTCAATAAACTCTTCCAATCCATGGGACTAAAGGGTTGGATGAGGTCTACTAAAAGAGGTCTATTAATTCTCTTAGTGGTTGTTGTTGTATTGTTAATTGTCCCATGTTTGTTTGGATGATTTTAGAAAATCTTATAAAATTCTTTCATTTCTATCTTTGTTGTAAAACAGAAAGGGGGAAGACACCCAACACAGGCTCCTCATGGACTCCTTGGAGGTGACAATTGGAGGCCAGGATGGCCCAAAAACCTCTCAGAGACTCAGTGTGGGAAGGAAAATCCTTGAAAGTACCTAAAAGTATTCTTAAATCCATAAAATACCTGAAAAACCTTGAGTATCTCAAGGCATTAATGAGCCCCACTGAGTGTCAGTACAAAGCTCTCCAGGGACTCGTTAAAGCAGATAATTGGGGCCATGATTGCACAAACCTCTCATAGAATTGGTATCAAAAGGGAAACACCAAGTACCTTCAAATAACTGAAGTACCCTGAAGCATTAATGAGCCCCAGTGAGTGTTGTTACTGACAAAGCCTCTCCAGGGACTAATTACAGCAGATAATTGGAGGCCATGAGTGCACAAACCTCTCAGAGACTCCAAGGCAAAAGCCAAACCAAAAGCCCTTTGAAAAACCTGCAGTCCCTGCAGGGAGCATGAAGGAGCCCCCAGGGCCATTGCTGAGCAAGGCTCCCCAGGGACTCCTTGCAGCAGATCCTTGAGGCCACTGGGATGTGGGCTAGGGGGGGATGCTGAGGGCAGCACAAGGGGCTGACAGTGCCCAGCCTGGCTGGGGCTGTGCCAGGAGGCCCCAGGGCCTCAGGACAAGGTGTCTCCTCCCAGCCCTTGCTGGCACAGACCCTGCTGTGCCCCAGGGCACCAAGACTTGGCTTCTCTTTGTCCCCACCTGTCATCACTGCCTGCAGTTCTCTGCCCTGCCTGGGGCCTGGGGACACTTGCTCAGTCGTGTCCCTCTCTGGGACCCATTAAAAGTCCAAGAAACTTTGGAGTTGGATTCTGCCTTGGAGTTCTGCAGGGGTTTCTTCAGCTGCCTCTCAGGGACTGATGTTCAGGGCCTGAGCACAAAGGCCCAGAGGCTGATTAAAGTCCTTGTGCTGTGTCTGTGCTGCTGAGCTGGGCTGGGCTCCTGGCACAGAGGCAGCTCCTGCTCACCAAGAAGAGCTTCAAAAGCACATTTCTCTTGATGAGCAGCTCTTGTGCCAGCCCAGCAGGGCTGGGGCACTGCCTGCAGCCAGCCCGGGCACAGCCCAGAGGCACAGAGAGCTTCAATCAGTCAGGGCTGGGAAGGGGCTGAGAAGTGCCTGGGGCACAATCACTGCCAGCCCTTGGCACAGGAACCTCTGGCTGCAGGACAATGCAGCTGCAGCTCCTGGAGCCATCTCCTCAAGCTGGAACATGCCAATGCCTGCAGAGCCTGTGAGTCCATTCTCTGCTTGTCTCTTGTGCAGAGCAGCCAGGGGTGCCCAGGGCTGTCCTGCAGAGCAGGGTCCTGCAGCCCAGGGCGCTGTGCTGGGGCAGGGACTCTGCTGCCTGCCAGGGACAGCTCTCAGCCAGCCCTGGCAGCTGCTCCCAGCACTGGGGGACAAGATCTGGGTGGCAGGAGACAGCTGGTGAGGCTTGGAAGTGTTCTCCTTGTGTGGGGAGGATGCTGCATTGTTCAGGACTGCTCCCAGCATGGCATTTAACTGCAGAACATTTCCAAGGAGGTTATACAGGGAGCACAGCAAGGCAGGGGCTGCATGAGAGGGAAAATCCTGCTTTATTAAATGACTGTTCTGGGTTGCCTGTATGTGAAATTGCACATAGGTATTAATCTCTCAGTTCAGCCTGTGAAAAATAAAAAAAAGTTTCCCTTTCATCTGATTAAACCTGTCAGAGAGAGAAATCAGCGCAGGGCCCCTCACAGGCAGCATCAGTGTCGCTTTTCCAGCCTCCTCAGGGTTGCTTTGACGTTGCCATCAGAGCCTGCAGAGCCAGAGCTGCCCCTGGGCAGTGCCTGAGCTGGGAGGGCTCTGCAGGGCAGAGCTGAGCCCCCAGGGCTGGGCTGGCCTCTGGCAGCACTGGCAGGGCCCAGCCCTGGGCACAGGGAAGCAGCTGCTGGCAGGGACAGCTCCAGGCAGCAGAGCCCTGGGCAGGCAGTGGGGGGAAAGTGCCCCCAGCCTCTGCTGGGATATTTCAAGTCCTCTCCAAACCCAACTAATCCATGATTACTTTTCTTACAGATCCCCTTGCCAAGGCACCACAGCAAATGTCCAACAGCAGCTGCATCAGGCACTTCCTCCTGCTGGCATTGGCAGACACGCGGCAGCTGCAGCTCCTGCACTTCTGCCTCTTGCTGGGCATCTCCCTGGCTGCCCTCCTGGGCAACGGCCTCATCATCAGCGCCGTAGCCTGCGGCCACCACCTGCACACGCCCATGTTCTTCTTCCTGCTCAACCTGGCCCTCGCTGACCTGGGCTCCATCTGCACCACTGTCCCCAAAGCCATGCACAATTCCCTCTGGGACACCAGCAACATCTCCTACACTGGATGTGCTGCTCAGCTCTTTTTCTTTATGTTCTTCATCTCAGCAGAATTTTCCCTGCTGACCATCATGTGCTACGACCGCTACGTGTCCATCTGCAAACCCCTGCACTACGGGACCCTCCTGGGCAGCAGAGCTTGTGCCCACATGGCAGCAGCTGCCTGGGCCAGTGCCTTTCTCTATTCACTGCTGCACACGGCCAATACATTTTCCCTGCCCCTGTGCCATGGCAATGCCCTGGGCCAGTTCTTCTGTGAAATCCCCCAGGTACTCAAGCTGTCCTGCTCCAAATCCTATCTCAGGGAACTGGGGCTTCTTGCTTTTAGTGGCTTTTTGGTATTTGGCTGTTTTGTGTTCATTGTTTTCTCCTATGTGCAAATCTTCAGGGCTGTGCTGAAGATCCCCTCTGAGCAGGGACGGCACAAAGCCTTTTCCACCTGCCTTCCTCACCTGGCTGTCATCTCCCTGTTCCTCACCACTGGCACATTTGCTCATCTGAAGCCCCCTTCCCTGTCCTCCCCATCCCTGGATCTGGCCGTGTCAGTTCTGTACTCGGTGGTGCCTCCAACCCTGAACCCCCTCATCTACAGCCTGAGGAACCAGGAGCTCAAGGCTGCTGTGAAGAGACTGATGACTGGATGCTTTCGGAAACAGTAAACTGCTGGCCAGTTTCTGCAAATTACTTTAAATAAAAGTCATCTTTGACACTTCTTGTTGGTTTCATTTTCATGGTCCTTTGTCTTTCTTTTACTTTTTTCATATTGTCCACAAAGAAATGTCATTGTTTTTGCCATTTCTCATTTTTTTTCTCTCCACTTTCCCTGTGGCCCCACACTGTTTCAATGAGGGGCTGCGCTCTTGATGGGTTTAAATGAACTAAAGGATCTCCCAGCAGAGTTTTCTGCAGAGATGCCCTTTTGTTGCCTTCTCTGGAGCTGCAGCAGCAATGTCTGTGTGCAGAGCTGGGGCAGATCAGTGCTGGCCCAGCAGCTGTGCCCAGCAGCAGCAGCAGCAGCAGCACTTGGTGTTGCCAGTGCTGCTGGTGTGGCCCTGCCCCGCTGCCCTGGTGGCCCTGGTGTTGCTGCAGGGCCTGAGTGCTCTCGGGGCCGGGCACAGCCCTGGGGGTGGCAGTGCCGGGGCTGCAGCAGGGACAGGCCATGGGCACTGCTGGGGCAGCGCTGACGCCTCAGGCCAGGCCCTGGGGGTTCCAGGCTCCTTGCCCAGGCTCTCTCAAGAACACAGCCAGGCCAATGCTCAGCACAGAAACCCCTGTCAGCAGCCCCAGGCTGGCCGTGGGCAGGCTGGGGGCAAACAGCATGGCTGGGGCTCTGCAAGGGCCCTGGGGCAGACGGGAAGGAGCAGCAGAGCAGGGGCTGATCCATGCCCAGTGCGCTGCACAGCCCAGGGCAGCGTCCCAGAGCGTCCTCATGCAGCTGCCAACAACATCCCCCCTCTGCAGCCCTGGCCTCTCCCCCAGCTCACACAGGTGCCCCATCCTTGCAGGCACAGACACGGCAGCACTGCCTCAGCAGCCCCTGTTTGCATTGCACACAGCAGGGCCAGCACCCCCATGCTGTTGCTGTGGGGACATGAACCTGAGGGAGCACAAATGCCATCAGCCCCTGGGGCCAGCAAGGCCTGCGGGACACCAGGGAAACCACTCAGCTTTGTCCTGGCCTCTGCACTCAGCCAGAAATTTGTTCCCATCAGCTGGGAGTTTCCTGTGCCACTGCAGACGCTGTTGCTCAGAGCCAGGGCTGCCTGGCAGCCACCCCCAAACTGCCCTGAGAATTTCTTTGGCTTCACCTTTGCTTTCTTTACTCCTCCTGCTACAAATTTCTTCCTCTTGCCCACCCCAGGGGGCCCAGAACTGGACACAGCACTCGAGGTGCTGCCCAAGCAGTGCCCCCGAGCAGAGTAGAAGAATCCCTGCCCTGCTCCTGCTGGCCACACCGTTCCTGATCCAGGCCAGGAGCCATTGGCCTTCTTGGCCACCTGGGCACACTGCTGCCTCATGTCCAGCCTGCTGTCCATCAGTCCCTGCAGGTCCCTTTCTGCCTGGCTGCTCTCCAGCCACTCTGTCCCCAGCCTGCAGCACTGGGGCCAAATATCAGGGCCTGGCACTTGGATTTGTTAAACCTCACCTTGTTGGATTCATCCCCCGGATCCAGCCTTTCAAGGTTCCTGTGTAGAGCACTCCTATGTTCCCTCATATCAAAACTCACATCCAGCTTGGTGTCATATGCAAAGATCTCCTTGGTTCCATGGGGCCCCTCAGTGTCACAATGGCCTCTTGGTTACACCAGGCCCTGCACTGTCACACTGGTCTCCTTGGTTCCATGGGGCCCCAAAATGTGACAATGGACTCTTTGGTTTCATGGGGCTTCACAGTGTCACAATGTTCTCGTTGGTGCTGCAGTTTCACAGTGGCCCCTTGGTTCCATGGGGCCCCAGGGTGTCACAATGGCCCCATGGTCACATGAGGTCCCACACTGTCACCATGGTCTCTGTGGTTCCAAAAGTCCCCTCAGTGTCACAATGGACTCCTTGTTTCCACAAGGCCACACAGTGTCACAGCATTATTCCAGATCCCTTGAGGCCCCAACGTGTCACAGTGGCCCCTTGGTTACACAGGATCCTGCAGTGTCACAATGTCCCCTTGGTGCCATGAGGCCCCGCAGTGTCAGAACGGCCCCTTGGTTCCACTGGGCCCTGCAGTCTCCCAATGGTCCCCTTGGTTTTGCAGTGTCAAAATGGTGAAACCTCTTGGTTCCACGAGGCCCAGCAGTGTCACAATGGCCTCTGTGGTTCCACGAGGACCCAGAGTGTCACGGGGCACTCCCTGATTCCATTTGGCCCCACAGCACCACCATGGACCCCTGGTTCTGTGGGGCTGCACAGTGTCACCATGGTCCTCTTAGTTCCACAAGGCCCTGCAGTGTCACAGTGGCCCCAGAGTGTCCCAATCATCACAGAATGACAGAATCAAATAGGCTGGAAAAGACCTTTGGGATCATCAAGTCCAACCAATGCCCTAATACTGCCTTGTCACCCAGACCATGCCACTGAGTGCCACTGCAGAGGGACAGTGACTCTGCCACCTCCCCTCTGGCCAGCCCATTCCAGTTCCCACTCACCCTTTCTGTGAAAAACTCCTTCCTATTGTCCAGCCTGAGCCTCCCCTGGTGCAGCTTAAGGCTGGGTCTTCTTGTCCTGCCCTCCAGCAGATCCACACTCACACCCAGCTTGGTGCCATCTGCAATTTGTGAATGCTGAACTCGATCCCCTCACCAAGATCATCAGTGAAGATATTAAACAGGACTGGGCCCAGCACAGATCCCTGGGGACAGCACCAGTGCCTGGACACCAGCTGGGTGCAGCACCATCCCCACCACTCTCTGGGCCCAGCCTCCAGCCAGCTCTTAAATCTCCCAGCCAGGAGGGAACCTGCCCAAGCCGTGGGCTGCAGCTTTTCCAGGGAATGCTGTCAGAGACAGAGTCAAAGGCTTTGCTGGAGTCCAGGCACACAACATCCACAGCCTTTCCCACATCCACAGGTGGGTCACCTGGGCATAAAGGAGACCAGGTTGGTCAGGCAGGACCTGCCACCCCTAAATCCACGCTGGCTGGCTCTGATCCCTGGGCCATCCTGTGGGTGCCCTGTGATGGCACTCAAGGTGATCTGTTCCATAACCTTGCCAGGCACCCAGGTCAGGCTGACAGGCCTGGAGTTCCCCAGCTCCTCCTTCCAGCCCTTCCTGGGGATGGGCTCACCCTGGCACCTCCAGTGCTCTGGGACCTCCCTGCTGAGCCAGGACTGATGGTAAATGATGGAGAGCAGCCTGGGGAGCTCATCCACAGCTCCCTCATCCCCCTGGGATGGATCCCATCTGATCCCATACACCTGTGAGCGTCTGAGTGGCTCAGCAGGTCCCCAGCTGCTTCCTCCTGGATTCCAGGTGGCTGTTCTGCTCCCTGTGCCCATCTACCAGCTCAGGAGAACACTTGTCCTGAGGACAGCCTGTCCTAATATTGAAAATTGAGACAAACAAGGTGTTAAGTAGCTCAGCCTTTTCCTTATCTTTAGTTACTATATTCCCCATTCCATCCAATGAAGAGTGGAGGTTCTCCTTCTCCCTCCTTTTGCCATAAATTTTTTTATAAAAACATTTTTATTTTTTTTCAGAAGCTGATAGGTTAAGTTCTGATTGAGTTTTCAACTCTCAACTTTTCTTTCTACATAATGTAAGGACATCCTTAAACACTTCCTGAGTTGTCAGTCCGTTTTCCCCTTGACTTCCCACAAAATCTCCATGTGGAGCCAGGACAGTCATTTTCCTCACTGGCTCATCTTTTGCCACACTGGGACAGGCAGCTCCTTCCCTCTTAAGATTACTTTCTTGAAATGTGTCCATCCTTCCCAGCCCTCTTTGTTTTTAAGGGCTGTTTCTCTTTAAAAAATCAGTACCCAATTTGGTACTCCCCAAATCAGCATCCTAAACAGGCCAAAGTCTGCCCTTCCTAATTCCAGTGTAGAAGATTTGTTGCTGCCCCTCCTTCTTTCACAGAACATTGAAAACTTGATTATTTCATGGTCACTGTGCCCCAGGCAGCCTCTGAGCCCCACATCCGCCCCCAGCCCTTCTCTGTTTGTGAACAGCAGCAGACAGAGCTTTCCATGGCAGTGGGAGTGTCACCAAAGATTCAGTGAAACAGAAAAATCTTTTTAACCCCAGTGTAGCATTAAGAAGCAGCATTCTTTATTCAGCTGGATGCACGGGGGAGAGCTCCTCCCAAAGCCCTGCAGGCTGAGTACAGGAAAGTTTCTGTTTATATTCTCTATTTTGCACACATATTCATTGATTGTCTTGGACTAAACATACATATGATAATCATTTCCCCAAAATCATTAGCATATTTCCCCTCCCCTTTACCCATGTGTTGTTCTGTCCTGGGGGTTTCTCTGGTGGTCCCTGCTGGTCGTGGACCCCAATGTTCCAGTGGGCCTGGCTGAGCTGGCAGGACCCTGAGGCTGCTGAACTTCCAGTTCCCCTTCTCACACAATGGGCCTTGTGTGGTTTCCATAGGCCTGGGGTTATGGAGAACAAGCTCCAGGTGTCAGCTCACCTGGTGTAGGCAATTGATCATCTGGTAGCATGAGGTCACAGAGTGGGATATGACATCACAGAGTGGGGGATGTGAGGTCATGGAGATGTTATGACATCATAGGCCATATCTGTGACACCACATGGCAGAATTCTGACATCAAAGAGCAGATGATGACATCAGAGATTTGGCTGTGACATCAGAGGCCAGCTGTGTGACATTAGAGAAGGGGCTGTGACATCACAGAGCAGGCTGTGGCATCCCAGAGGGGCTGTGTGACATCCCAGCAGGGCTGTGTCAGGTCACTGGGTTGGTCACTCGGCCCCAGCTCCCCCTCACAGTTTCTCCCAACAAGTCCAATGCTGTCCATGCCCAGCGGGGTCCCTGTCCCCCGGGATCCCCCTGGCCCACCTGGAGCCACAGCCTCCACCAAAGGATGTTCCACAGGATCCACCCCAGAGCCTGACATGGGGACAAGGGGCCAGGGCTGTGTGACCAGGACATCAAGGACGGGCATTATCCAGGTCACTGTGGCCTGGGTTGGGTTGCCCAGGGCAGGAAAGATGTCTGGCAGCTGGAGCAGGGTCTGGGAAGGGCCTCCAAGGTGGGGCTGGAGCCCTTGGGCTGTGAGCAGAGGCTGAGGGAGATGGGCTTGTCCAGCCCAGAGCAGGGAAGGCTGAGGGGCTCCTCATCCCAGCCTGGCAGTGCCAGCAAGGAGGGGATGGAGAACACAGAGCCAGGCTCTTCACCGGGGGCCTGGTGGGAGACAAAAGCCAATGGGTGGAAGGGGAAAGAGGGGAGATCAGCCAGGACCAGAGGAGATGAAATGAGTCAGGCTGGTTTCAGCATTTCCTCAACACCAAGAGCAGCCTGATTTCCCTTCTCCATCCACCACTGACAGCTTTGCAAATCAGGAATTGTTGGAGCTGTTTTGCCCCCACTCCAGGATGAGCATCCTGATACCAAAAGTTAATTGTGTTTATATCTATCACAGAACCACATTTGTGTGAAAATAATGTTAGAATGGAAATGTGGATGGAGGACACATCAGATGCTGCTGGGACATTGCACTTAGCTCAGGGAAGAGTGTGATTGTTATTAAATTGTATCCTGTTCAACCATGATCTGTTGGCCATGAGGAGAAGCTTTCTGTGCCTCTGAGTCTCACCAGTTCCTTACCCCCAAAGGACACAAACCTGATGAGTTGTGGTTCCCACTCCAGTGCTGGCACTGGCACCTCCCTCCATCCCCAGAGCAGAGCTCCCTTGTCCCAGAGAGTCCCTGGCAATGCAGGGATGAAGGAAACAGGACAGGCTGGGGGGATCAGGGGCAAGGCACAGCCAGGGATTTGGGGTGGTTGTGAGCCCAGGGCAGGACCCCGCCCTTGGCCTTGCTGAACCTCATCCCATTGTCCTGGGCCCTTGGCTCCAGCCTGCCCAGATCCCTCTGCAGAGCTTCCTGCCCTCCAGCACAGCCACACTCCCACCCAGCTTGGGCTCACCTGGCAACTGACTGAGGGTGCCCTCAATGGCCTCGTCCAGATCAGCAATAAAGAGACTGAACTGACTTGGCCCAAATCCTGAGTCCTGGGGACACCCCTGGATGTGACTCCATTCCTCAGCTGCTCTGAGTGCCCGGGTTGATTGAGGGAAGTCCTGGGGTGTGGGTAGGGACAAAGTGTGATTGTCTGCCATGAAGGGTCTTGATTTTCAAATCTGTTAAAACTGCATTAGGAGGTGCTGGCAGTCACTATCAAGTGGACATTGCTGATATCTATCTATAAACAGGAAAAGAAAACTTAAACGGGGAAAACAATTCTCTCTGCATTGTTTTCAATATAGCATATTCACTTTGAATACAATTGTGAAATGTGTCTAATTAACTAGAGAAGAATTGAAAACTTAATTATTCGCATGGGCTTGTCTTGTTTGGGGGTTTCGAACAAATGTTTATGAGCGTTTGTCACTGAATTCCTGAACTGAAGAGCTCAAGAAAGAAGTGGCCTCTGTAGTAATAAAATTCATCAGCAACTCCAAGATGCTGACGATCCATCTCCATCAGGGCGGCAATGAACAGAAATGGGCACAGCTTTGTGGCTGCTGTCCCAGCTTTGGAATGGGCCCTGGGCCTGGAGCAGGAGCAGCTCTTGAGGGCCCCAAGGCCCTGGCTCTTGTGCTGCCCTGGGCAGATGGGATGGCAGCAGGGGCTGCAGAGCTCTCAGCACCTCAGGCCGAGGGGAGCAGGGCAGCCAGGGAGCCTCCTTTGGCCTTGGCCAAGCACCTTCCCCCATGGCTGGGGCTGAGTCCTGTGGCAGCTGCAGCTGCTGCTGTGGCCTTGGCAGGGGCTGAGGCCGTGGGGCCAGTGCCCAGAGCAGCCTGGGCTGAGCAGAGCTGTGGGGCCAGAGCCGGCTGGGCTGGGCTGGGCTCAGAGAGGCCCTTGGTGCTGCCCAGAGCTCAGGGCAGCTGGCAGAGCTTGCAGGGAGCTGGGCTGGGCTCCGAGAGCCTGGCCCAGAAACCATCAGTGTCCATCTCAGCCTGGCTGAGCGTGCAGGGGCAGGACTCAGGCCAGGCCTTGTGGGGCAGGGCCAGCGCCTGTGCAAGGCATTGCAAACAGGCAAGTGGCCAGAGAGGAGGCTGCTCTGTGCCCTTGGTGGCACGGACAGAGCAGGGAGGGGGCCCAGGACATTTGTCAGCGCCAGCCTCTGTGCCCATGCGTTGGCAGCCCTGGCTGCTGAGCCCAGCTTTGGCCTGGGCTGAGTTTGGCTGTGGCCCAGCTCCATCCTCCTGCGGGGCTCAGGGCCTGTTCCCGGCCATGGCCAGCCCTGGCTGCCTCTCTGCTGGCCCAGAGGCCGGCAGAGCCCGGGGCAGGGCTGTCTGTGCAGCCCCACAGGTGCCACGGGCTCTGCAGGAGCTGGCAGAGGCTGCCCAGCAGGGAGGCCATGGGGCACAGAGCCCCAAGGCTGCTGTGGGCACCACGGCACAGGGGCCGTTCCCAGCCACAATGCTCCTGGCCTGGGCTGGGCCTGCCCAGGGGCTGGGCGACCATGGCTGGGCCAGCACAGGGCCACAAAGGGGCCACGCAGCCACTGCCGGGGCTGACAGCAAGGCCAGGCACACACAAGCAATTGCTGAGCATGGCCTGCGCTGGCCAGGCCTGACTGTGCCAAAGGCAGAGCTCAGCTGCCCTTGGGGGCTGCAGCAACACTCCAGAGCCCAAAGAGCCTCCATGGCTGTGCTGGAGACCAAGGCTGCAGCAGGGAAATGCAGGGCTGCTGCGGGATGAGGAGGCCATTGAATTCCAGCACACACCTCAGCTCTCTGATGATCCCGGCACCATGCTGGGCCCTGTTTCAGACTGGAGCAGAGCAGATGTTGATGGCACAGGAGCGCTGTGGGGCTGTCAGGGACCTGCAGCTTGCAAGGTGCTCTGCTGTCCCTCAGGTGCTCTTGGAGAGATCCAATCCCAGCTGGGCACCTCAGGGCACAAGTGGCACTGCCTGTTCATGGGGACACAACTGATGTCTGCCTGGAAAGGGGCACAGGTGTTAATACCTGTTAGTTTTATAATATACAAGCAAATCTTTATTATCTGGGTCATTTGATTACTTTTTAAGAAATGGCCAAGTTTTCCCACAAGGAATAAGAATTTCCTGGAGGTGTACTGATGGCAGGAGGAGAAATACTGATCTTGCCTTCTACTGGTGTCACCAATATTCTGTTCATTGTTTCCTCTCCCTCCTTCTTCAAGTATTTACAGCTCTCTTGTTTAAATGGCCATGTCAAAGGACATCTCTTCATTTAGAGTAGGTGGATACATGTGCTTCCTACTGCTCTCTGATTTCCTTTTCCAGGTGCTCTCTGGTAAGTCATATGCTTCTCAACCAACTGGTTTCATGCTTTGAGTAACAGGAAGTGTCACAGGCTTTCTGATGTTCAAAAAAAATTATATTAGTCAAAATCTTATTTGTGTTTCACTCTTATAAAGAATTACCTTTTCCTATGTCTTTGTCTGAAGTTTTTCCTGTATGGACATCCCTTGGGGATGGGACACATGTCAGATGCTGCTGGGACATCACAGAGAGCTGAGGGAAGAGCTGTGATGGTTCTTAAACTGTTCAAATATTCATCTTCTATTTGTTGGCAAGAAACTTTTCTGTGCCTCTGAGTGTCACCAGGCCCTGAGCCCAAAGGACACAAACCTGATGAGTTGTGGTTCCCACTGCAGGGGCTGCACTTGGACCTTGGCTCTGCACAGGAGAGCTCTTCATCCCCTTTCTCTCTTTTCCTCCCTCTGGGCATGGAGGGAGCTCCTGACTTCAGCCAGTGACTCGTGTGTGCAAAGAGCAAATCTGGGCAGAATCGGGGCAGGGAGGGTTTGGGGGGGACATTGGGATCTGTGCTGGGTACAGAAGGTGTTTTCCATTGCTCTGAGACTGTCTGCTGTGGAAAGTGGATTTAATATCCAGCAGAGGAATGACTTTTGCATTTGATGGAGCTGTGCCTTCCCTTGGCTTTGTTGGCTGACAAGAAATGAACATCCCTCTGTGTCTCGGGCAGCTCCTTCTGCAAGGAAAGCAGGTGGGAGTTGGAGCCAAGGAGCTGAAAGCTGCAGGTGCAGCCTGGGCTGGAGGGAGCTCAGATTTGCACAAGGCTGCTCTGAGTGCCAGGGCTTGGATGGGGGAAATGGTGGGGTGGGGGTAGGGACAGAGTCTGATTGATTGTCAGCCATGAAGGGTCTTGATTTTCATATCTATTCAAACTGCATGAGGAGGTACTTGGATTCAGTGTGAATCAGAGATTGCATGTCTCAATGAATTCACAGGAAAACAAAACTAAACAGGACCTAAAAAATCTTTTCTCGCTGCCTTTTTAAATATCATGTATACAGTTTGAATACAGTACTGAGATCTACTTAACCACAAAGGATTTGAAAATTAAAATCAAATGATTCCCAGAGGCTTGGTTTGTTAAGGTGTTCTGAATGTTAATGAGCCCTGGGACACTGAATTCCTGAACTGAGGAGCTGAAGGCTGAACAAGTGATTTGGAAAATTAAATCAAATTATTCCCAGAGGCTTGGCTTGTTCTGGTGTTCTGAATGTTCATGAGCCCTGGGACACTGAATTCCTGCACTGAAGAGCTGAAGGCTGAACAAGCCTCTGGAGCAGGGAAATTCAGCAGCAGCCTCCACGTTGCTGAGGATGTCAGCAGCCCCCAGTGAGGCCATCCCTGCCCAGAGACCGTGGGGGAATGGGCAGACAAGGAGAGCGTCCCTGGGGCTGGGGCAGCACAACTCAGAGGCACCAGCGGCTCCAGCTGGGCAATGGAGTGTGGAATGTGGCTGGGAAAGCCCTGCCTGGGCTGGGCCAAGCAGGACACACAAGCACTGACCCCCATCTCCCAAACAACTCTCTCAATGAGACATTTAAAAGGAATTTACTGTTGTTTGTGTCCTCTGAGTTGGATGTGCTGGAGAAATACCAACAAGGGATTTTCAGGAGCTCAAAGCAACAAAACAGACTTTACTGGCAAATTTAGAAAATCAGAGAAACTTTGGCAAAAGGTTTAATACAATATTGAATCAACACGAAACACTTCTCAAAGCATTAACTTGGCCCATTCAACTTCACAAACTCGTAGCTTGTTCAATTTTAAGTTAATCAAAATTTGCAAGGGGACAAAAATAGAAGAAGACCCAGGAAGAGAGAAAAATGTGGAAGAATAGACAAGAACCCTAGTGGGAAGAGATGATGGAGTGGCTTTTGCTGGACTCTTTTTGTACAGCCATGGACAGAACCATGTTCCTTGTGATACAGAGACTGCATTCTAGGGGGAGGCAATGGCCACAGAGCCAAGAGGGTTCAGTGTTGATGCCCCTCGGCCCCAGAGGGTGAAAAATATGGGGGGGACAGGTGTCCCAAAGGAGAGATTGTGGGGACAGGTGTCCCAAAGGAGAGACTGTGCCTTTTTTGGATCGGGAGAGAGCATCCTTAAAAAAAGACAACCCTAGAAGCAGCTCTGGTCTGCGTTCAGTGGTGAGAGCACTGGACATGAAAGGAAGAGGTCACGACGGCAGATGTACTCCGGGCAGTGCCACGAGTGACACAGAAACACACGAGGCTTCAGCTGTGTTTCCAGGGGAAGCCCATGGCACAAGAAGGACTCCTCTCCTCTTGATGAACTGAGGATTGATTGTTTGAAGAGTGGTGCTGGACTAAGAGTTGGTGATTTGGGGAATAGATGCATTGTGTTGGAAATTTTGTGGGGGGAGGAGGAAATGTATTTGTAAGGTTTTCATTTTCCTTGTGTGTGTTCCTTTTTATCTGTAGTTGCAGTGTAGTTAATAAAGTTTTGTTTTCTTTCTTCCCTAAGTAGGAGCCTGCTTTGCTTATTCCTGGTCACATCTCCCAGCAGAAACCAGGGAGAAGGTATCGTCATGGGGGAACTGGCATTGTGCCAGTTTCAAACCATGACACTGTGTGACATCACAGAGGCTGTGTGACATCACAGGTGACTGTGTGAAAACAGAGGGGCTGTGTGATGTCACAGAAGGCTGTGTGACGTCACAGGGGCTGTGTGAGGTCACTGGGGAGGTCACTCTGCCCCGGCCCCCCTCACAGTTCCCCCCAGAGCAGTCCAACCCTGCTCGTGCACAGCGGGGTCCCCTGTCCCCCCGGGTCCCCCCGCCCCCGGCGCCGCAGCCTCCCCCAGAGGATGTTCCACGAGATCGACCCCAGAGCCTGACACGGGGACGGGGGGCCGGGGCCCTGGGGGTGGCACAGGGGGACAGGGACCCCCCGGCAGCGTCCCCGTGTCCCCCAGGGCCAGAGCCTGGGCCAGGGCTCCTTCACCCTGGTACCAACGAGGCCTTGAGAGCGCTGAAAAAATCCCCAGCAAGGGATTAGCAGAATCCAGATTTAATATTAAGGGACAGCAGCACAAAGTTCCTTGGCAAGAGTCACTCTGCTTCTGACTGGACACTTCAGGCACACCAAGGAAACAAAGCAACAACAAAACAAAAAAAAATCCAGACAATCAAACCTGAAATGAGCCAAGAACTGTCCCTCTGTGTGTGTGTGTGACAAAAGGACAGTGAGGGCAAGGATAAAAGGAATATGGCCCAAAAGCTAAACAGAGCTCAAACCTAATAGGACTTAACTTCTACCTTAATCATAACTTCTGCCTTCAACTTGACAACTTAGCAAAAGAACAGCACTTAACAGTATTTAACCTAACTTACAACCTATGACTTAATGATTTAATAGTGCAATAACCCTTAACAATATTCAACTTAGCTTATAACTTACATTAAGCATACAACTTAGAAAAAAACCCAACTCTTAACAGCATTTAACTTAGCTTACAGCTTGTGACTTAACGTCACTTACGTGCCTGACTGGCTCAGCTATCCAAGGCTCTCAAACCCCTCAGAGAGCAGCATTTCTGCCACATTTCCCCAGCACAGGCACTCCTGTGTGCACACAAAGAGTCAGTGCAAGGCACCTGGGAGAAATTCCCCTGAGGGCAGGAAATGCCCTCAGGGCATCAGGATCCCTGTGGATCCCTGTGGATCCTTTGGCATCTCCCCAGCGGGTGAAGGCCTGAGCCTGGAGGAGTGGGGGGATCGGCCCAGGCTCCGTCGTTGTTGGGGATCCCCGAGTGCAGCAAACGGGAGAGTTCCCAGCTGGGAGAGGCCCCACTCAGAGGGAGTCGCTGGCCCAGGAGAGCTCCAAGGGCTCCTTTTGGAGCGCTGTTTGCAGGGCCCCAAGAGAGGGGCTTCAGTCCCAGCAATGGTTCATCCTGGCCACACTTGGCACCAACAGCTTTCTTTGGCAGTGTGAGAACAGGGATGTTGTCCCACGGAGGGAACAAAACCAGTTCCCAGGGCTGCTCCTCCAGAAAGCAGGAGCTGGTTGGGCAGCAGCAGTGCCTGGAGCAGACAGTGTTTGTGATGAGCTGCAGAGAAGCTGAGCCCAGGGGCTGTTGGCCAAGGCCGAGCCCCAAGGAGCATTTCTCAGCTGGCAGGGCGGCCTGAGAAGGGGAGGGGGGAATGCAGCAGCACAGGGCCCATGGAACCAAGGGAGCATTGTGACACTGTGGGGCCCTGTGAGACCAGGGGACCATTGTGACACTGTGGGGCCCTGTGAGACCAAGGGACCATTGTGACACTGTGGGGCCTCATGGAACCAGTGAGACCATTGTGGCCCTGGGAGTCCCCACAGAAACAAGAGGACCATTGTGATACTGTGGGGCCTCCTGAAACCAAGATGTCTTTGTGACACTGCAGGGCTGCATGGAACCAAAGGTCCATTGTGACAATGCATGGCTCATGGAATAGAGGAGTCATGTGACACTGTGGGGCCTGGGGAACACTGGAGACCATTGTGACACTTCAAGGACCCATGGAATTGTTGGGACCATTGGGACACTGCAGGACCTTCTGGACCTTGGGGCCATTGTGACCCTGTGGGTCCCCATGGAAACAAGTCACCATTACGGCACTGTGGGGCCTCACGGATCCAAGGCATCATTGTGACACTATGGGGGTCCCACAAAACCAATGGAGCACAGAACAGGTCTGGCTGGTTTGGCCCCCCAGGGGCCACCTGACTGGTTCAGCTGACCTTGGCATGTTGAGGGTCTCTTCTCATCTGCTGCTGAAACACTGGGGCTCTGTGCTTTCCTTCCTATGGAAAAGAACTGTCCTTCTTGTCCTGGCACCCATGGCCAGAATTGGGATTTCACCTCCAAATTTCCATATATCCAGGGATTGTTCACATAGGAATATTGCCAGAACAAGTCTGGCTGGAAATGGTTTCACAAGGGTCACCTCTCATCTGTCCCTAAAACACTGGGGAAGACTCCATGCTACCCTTCCTATGGGAAAGAACTGTCCACCTTCTCCAGGAACCCATGGGTGAGATTGGGTTTCCACCTCCAAATTCCCTATATCCAAAGACTGCTCCCAGACAAAATCTGCCATTCCTGACAAGTCTGAATGGCCTTGGCCTACTGAGGCTCTCACCTGCCTTCCAAAGACTGGGGCTCTGTGCTTTCCTTCCTAATGAAAAGAACTGTCCTTCTAGTCCAGGTGCCCATGGCCAGAAATGGGGTTCCACCTCCAACATTGCCTGTTTTGAGAGACTGGAGGAGATTGTTGGCTTGAAACATTTCATGTGTGTGGGAGGAAGGGGCAGGTCCAGCCTTGCCCTGCCCTGGAAGCCCAGCCCTGCCCTGCCCTGGAAGCCCAATCCCCCCAGAGCCTCTATCCCAGCCCAGCAGTGGCTGCCAGTCCCTGGCACAGCACAGGCAATGCTCCACAGCCACCTCTGCAGCCCCCAGCCCAGCTCCTGAGGGACCAAATGAGCCCAAGCCCCACCTGGAGGAAGGGCCCAGGGAGACCAAGGGGTATTGAAGGCTGACCACAAGGCAAGCACACATCTTGACCCTGCATCCTCTTGGAATTTCCATCAGAACAGTGCTGGAATCCAGGAGTTGGTAGCTGTGTGTATGTCGGGATCGTTAGCTTGTCAGAGTGACCCTGAGAAAAGTTTGAAAGTCTCTTTTCCCAGCTTGGCGCTTGAAGAAGGAGTCAGAGCTCTTCATTTCTTGGTCTCAAGGTTGTTTATTTTACCTTATCTATACAAAATTTTCTTCTGCCCTGCTGAGGTCAGATCAGCAGGACAGTCCAAGGCATTCTGCCTGCCCCCGGGGTGGTGTTATGTCTTTATACTAAAAACTACGTGTACAATGTTTACAATTACTTTCCAATTCCTACCACCTATGTTAGACAGTGAGCTTCTACTCGAAACCAATCACTAAGTGCCAACATCACAGCAGAAGATGGAGGGCAAGAAGAAGAAGGAGAAAATACCCAGTTCCAAGTTCCCTCCATGTTGCCTCCTGGACCCCCATACCAAAAACCCTAAAATCTACTTTTCCCCCCCATGATAACTTCACTAATATTCTACTTAAACTGTTGTGGCTTGCTGATTTTCATACAAGGTTGGTAATTTGCTCCACGGGTCATAATCAAAACCACAGGTGTTTTGGGCTCTGTGCCACGGTCTCTGAGACCCCTGGCAGGGGTCTTGGCTGCTCAGGACAGCCAGAGGGATGTCCTGGGTCCTGACATGTGTGCACTTCTCTAAATTATATTTTCTCTCTTTCTGTGTCTACTTCTATATACGTCCTCTTGGACATTTTGTTTAACTTAAAATTGAACAGGCTTAGAGTTTGTGAAGTGGAATGGGCCAAGATAATGCTTTGATAAGTGTTTTTTGTTGATTGAATGTCATATTAAAACTTTTGCCAAAGCTTCTCTGATTTTCTGAAGTTCCAAGTAAAGTTCCTGTTTTGTTGTTTTGAGCTCCTAAAAATCTCTTATTGATATTTCTTAGTGCATCTAACTTAGAGTACACAAACAATTGTAATTCCTTTTAAATGTCTGCTTGAGAGAGTTTTTTTGGGATATGGGAGTCAGGGCTTGTGTGTCCTGCTTGGCCCAGCCCAGGCAGGGCTTTCCCAGCCACATTCCACACTCCATTGCCCAGCTGGAGCCGCTGGTGCCTCTGAGTTGTGCTGCCCCAGCCCCAGGGACGCTCTCCTTGTCTGCCCATTCCCCCACGGTCTCTGGGCAGGGATGGCCTCACTGGGGGCTGCTGACATCCTCAGCAACTTGGAGGCTGCTGCTGAATTTCACTGCTCCAGAGGCTTGTTCAGCCTTCAGCTCTTCAGTGCAGGAATTCAGTGTCCCAGGGCTCATGGACATTGAGAACACCTTAACAAGCCAAGCCTCAGGGAATAATTTGATTTAATTTTCCAAATCACTTGTTCAGCCTTCAGCTCTCCAGTGCAGGGATTCAGTGTCCCATGGCTCATTACCATTCTTTCATGGTTTGACACTGGCACAATGCCAGTGCCCCCATGAGGATACCCTCTCCCTGGTTTCTGCTGTGAGATGTGACCAGGAATGAGCAAAGCAGGCTTCCACTTGGAAATGAAGAAAACAAAACTTTATTAACTACGCTACAACTATAGATAAAAAGGAACACACACAGGAAA
Organism: Agelaius phoeniceus; assembly: GCF_051311805.1. Taxonomy (NCBI): domain Eukaryota; kingdom Metazoa; phylum Chordata; class Aves; order Passeriformes; family Icteridae; genus Agelaius; species Agelaius phoeniceus. Next base: position 2,204,618 of record NW_027509866.1, read on the forward strand.
ATGAAAACCTTACAAGTACATTTCCTCCTCCCCCCACAAAATTTCCAACACAATGCATCTATTCCCCAAATCACCAACTCCTGGTCCAGCACCACCTTTTAGACAATCAATCCTCAGCTCATCAAGAGGAGAGGAGTCCTTCTTGTACCATGGGCTTCCCCTGGAAACACAGCTGAAGCCTCGTGTGTTTCCATGTCACTCGTGGCACCGCCCGGAGTACATCTGCCATTGTGACCTCTTCCTTTCATGTCCAGTGCTCTCACCACTGAACACGGACCAGAGCTGCTTCTAGGGTTGTCTTTTAAGGATGCTCTGTCCTGATCAAAAAAAAAAGGCACAGTCTCTCCTTTGGGACACCTGTCCCCACAATCTCTCCTTTGGGACACCTGTCCCCCCCATATTTTTCACCCTCTGGGGCCGAGGGGCATCAACACTGAACCCTCTTGGTTCTGAGGCATTGCCTCCCCCTAGAATGCATTTTCTGTGGCACAAGGAACATGGTTCTGTCCATGGCTGTACAAAAAGAGTCCAGCAAAAGCCACTCCATCATCTCTTCCCACTCGGATTCTTCTCTACTGTTCCACTATTTCTCACTCGCCAAGACTTCTCTCACACTTGCACATTCCTTCCTCATCTTCTACTCTATCTTCTAGGAAAGGTCAATGTTCTGTAAAGTCCTCATTCTCCAAAAAGGGGTTAAAAGCTCCTACAAGCGGCCGGCTGCACCCCCCCTTCTTCTCCGTCCCAGCCGTGCTGCCGGCACAGGCCCATGTTTATCCAGTTTCAACGTTACAGTCTCAGGCACTGGCTCTCTCTCTCTCTCTCTCTCTCTCTCTCTCTCTCTCGCTCTCTGTGTCTCTCGGGGGGGGCTGCCCGATGGCTCCCGGTGTCTCTCTCTCTCTCTTCCACCCTTCCACCCCCAGGCTCAGGCCTACCTCTCCCGGCCACATGGCTTTTCCCCTCCCCCTGCCCAGCCAGCAGCTGGGCCGGGGCAGAGACCCGAACTCTTTCCCGCCGGAAACCCAAAAAGGACCTCTCAGGGGAGAGCTCTGCTTTTAACTCCGTGTTCTCAGAGGCGTGTCCAATGTCCCAATGGCCAGGTTAAATGCCAATATTAAAGCCTGAATATCCATTGGCCCAAAACACAGCATCCCAAAAAACACATTTCCTGTCAAACCACCACACAGAGTAATTATCTGGCTAAAAAATAGTGCTCACCCCTTTTCTCTTTTCTTTATCCAGCCTCCTGCTGTCTCTGAGCTTCAGCCTGCAACCACTGGTGGCCCCAGAAGTATCTGAAGACTCCACCAAATTTGTGGCGTGGGTGCACTTCTTTTTGCAAACTCCTAGCACCACCGGGGAGAGGTGTCTATCCCAGGAGAGCCCCCAAAAATTGTGAGAAATAGCTACTCACTTTCCATAGTTTAGGAAGGTTGATTAAACCTTATCAAAAATACAACAGAAGACTGAATAAAGAAAAAAGGTTATGGCACTGGAAGCAAAAGATTTTCGCTGCCATGTGCTCAGCCCCCTCACAATGGAGGTTTTACCCTTTTTAACCCTTTAACCCCTCCAAAAGTTGTGTCCATCAACCTCTTCTTTGCTGCCCAGTGGTGGAGATCTCTTCCTCAAATCCTGATTAGAGGTCAGATGTTGCCATAGTGACAAGCCAGCCCTCCCAGATGTCCCAACTCCCATTGTCCCTTGATAACCACGTGAGGGGGTACAACTATAAATCTATAAAACTTTTCTTATATATACATTATATATAATATTATATTATATTATATTATATTATATTATATTATATTATATTATATTATATTATATTATATTATATTATATTATATATACATATACACATTATATTAGTCCATTAATTGTGAGAGACAATCATCATATTACTCATCTATCACAGACACAAAGGAAGTTCTAATATAAACATTAATCCAAACTTGGCTGAAGGCAGAATTAGACCAGCTCCTGAAGGACAGACCAGCTTTGAACTCCCTGCAGCTCAAAGCACCAAGCGGGTGGCTGGGAGGTGTGTGAGTGACCCAAGAGTGAGGGAAGGGAAATGCAGAGATCCCTGGAAGTGTTTCTGTGCAAATAGGCTGTGGGAAGGGCACTTGCAGACCTGCTCTGGGCCAGCTGTGAGGGTGAATCATCATCCCAACCTGCACTGGGCCATTGCAAGGGGCTGTTGCCATGGACACTGCAGGGACCCCACTACTGGCTTTGGGTGCCATGGCAACCCCCATCAGTTCAGGTTTCCTTGGAAACCAGCCCAAGGAGCCATTTCTGCAGCCAGGGTCCATGGCCCCTTGCCTGCAGAGCTGTTGCTGCCCTGGGCTGCCATGGCAACCCTGAGGACAAAGCAGTGCCAGGGCTGTTCCAGGTACAATTGCAGTGACACTCGTTGGTGACACCAGGTGCCGTGGCAATGGACACAGGGACCCGTTCCTTGGTTTGGTGCCATGGCAACCAATGCCCGGAGCCGGACCTTGCTCAGGGCTGGTGTCATTGCCCAGAGCCAGAGGGGATCCCTTGCTGGGGGCTGTGCCATGGCCACCTGCCCTGTGCCGCGCTGGCCGCTCGGGCACCAGGAACCAGCAGCCAAGGGCACTGCCAGGGCCAAAGGCCAGGTCAGCCAGACAGAAAGGGGCAGCGCTGGGCACTGTTTCCATGGCAACCGGCACTGGGGGGGACACCTGGGTCACCTGGCCTGGCAGTTGCCATGGAAAGCCCTGGCAGGCACTGGGGGCACAGCCCCTGGCACTGAGACACTGCTGGGCCGGGTGCTGAGCACAGCGCTGAGCACGCAGAGATGGTTTTGTTCTTGCTGAGCTGCAGCACAGCCAAGGCCTGTCCTGCCCCTCGTCCAGCCACGCTGGGGAGGGGCTGGGGCTGCGGGGGAGCTGGGCAGGGGACACAGCCAGGACAGGTGACCCCAACTGACCCCGGGCACACCCCAGACCAGAGCACATCATGCTCAGGGTATGAAGGGGGGAACAAGGAGGAAGGGGGAATTTTGGAGGGAGGGTTTCTGTCTTCCCAGGTAACACTTAGGCAAGAGGGGGCCCTGTTTCTCCAGTGGGCAGGGTCACTACCAAAGACACAGACACCAACTGAAGGAATTGTGGCATTTATATCATGCACAGCTGCAAAGAATTACAAAAGGAAAAGCTCAGCAAAGCACATCATCATTAACAAAGAATTACAAAAGAAGCTCAGCAATCCATCAGAACTCATCATTACATTTTGATGACTAACCCCTTGGTGAAACTCTAGAGGTGTTTGTGGCAGACAAAGATTCTGGCTGACTATCAAGGTACAACTTACAGACAGCAGTAGTACTTTAGTGACACCGTTCTTCATTCATTATTCTCAATCTCATTTGAGATAGGAACAAGAATTCTGTTGTCCATGGAGCTGGCACCATGTTAATTCCAGAATAATGCCCCCAGGCCCTTTGCTGTTCAGCTTTACCATGCTGTCTGTGGCTAACAAGGCCTGGGGGGGCCCTTTCCCCTCTGGCTGGAAGGGGCCGGGTCCCAGTCCCTGAGGGGCACCCGGGCTCCTGGATGCAATTCCTGTGCAAGTCCCTCAGTGTCACAGCAGCCTTCCCATGGAGCCCCGTGGATCAGAGCATTTGCCAAAGGGGCCCTTGGGGCAAACAGGGAGATTTGGTCTGGCAGCATGTGTAAAACAATATCCTGTCAGATCTACTTGTTCTCACACAGAACACTTGGCTGCAGGGACACATTCCCATTGTTCCTGCTCAGGTTTCAGGACTCAGAGTTGTCTTTCCCAGGAGCTGCTCCTTCAGCTGCCTCGGGAGGGCCATTTGGCCTCTGGACCCACACTCTGGCTCCATTATTAGGGCTGCTGCATCCAAACCCTTTATCTCCACAAACGGTGGTGATTGCAGGTGGATCTCCTTTTTTCACAATCCTTCTTAAAATTGCAATATTGATAATTGTGCTACCCTGTCATGGGGTTGACTAATCCAATCCTGGTCACTATTGTTTAACACAATTCCTTTAATTTCTCCTTGATATTCTGCATCAATTCATCCTGCCATGACATGAACACTTTCAAGGCCAAGCTCCAAGGGAGCAGTTACCAAAGCAAAGTGTCCTGGAGGAATCTGAATTCCTGTTTCAGTGTTGATAGCTCTCATTTGCTTTGAATTTATCCAAACTAATTCCAATGCATGAAGGCCCAACCCTGCAGCCTCTGGGCTGGCCCTGCCAGGGGTCATCACAGCCAGAACAATTTCCCAGGCAGCCCAAGTCTCACTGCCCATGGTTGGATTTGCAAATTGGGTGCAGCCATGCACAGCCAGGGGTTTCCATTTCCCCAGTGGGCCATTGTTAAGGGCATGGGGCACATCTGGGAGATGGGTTCTCCATGGGCAAAGGTTCCATCTCCTCATTTTTTCAACTGCTCTTTTAACAACCCCTTCACCCATGCAACCAATCCTGCAGCTTGTGGATTGTCTGGGATATGAAAAATCCAGCAGTCTTAATCACTGCATTTCTTACAGTAACAGAAAAAGCATTCTGCATCACAGTATCAGCAAATCCTATAGAAATAGCCAATTTCATCCCTTCCTCTTTTATGCCTTGTATAGAGTTCACAAAGTTTACCACTGACATTTGGGTCTTGGCCAGTCCTTTTCTGTAGAGTATTTAGTGTCAAAATGAGCAGCTAAAGCTGACATATTAGTACTCTCTGCCTTATTTAATAGTATCAATTTCTAATTACATAGATACAAATATAAATTATTGTGTTGTATTATATATAACTATTACGATTAATTTATTATTATTATTACTACTATCATTATAATTATATCACTAGCACAAATGAACCTGAGCTCAAGATTGAAACCTTCCGTCACTCCGTGTGGGAGTGACAACAACAATTTTTCCTTCTGTTGGTGCTGTTTCCAAAGTGTCATTAACAAAGTTCACCCTCGTCTTCCCAAACCCACAAGTTCTTTTCCTTTTCCATGTGCAATTTATGGATGCATTTTAAGCCATCCAGGGGTTCAGCTTCTTTTACCCAACTGCCCCACTGCTCCCATGGGGCTCTGACCTCAGCCCACTCCAGAGCCAGGGAACTCCAGCGAAGGGCTTCCCATCTGGGAATTTCTGATGGCACTGATTCCTCACAGTTACACTGAACAAGTGACATTTTGTTGGGATCTGGCCAGACTGGGCCAGTTTTGTTTTACCAGTGGGCAGGGTCAGCACCAAAGACACAGACTCCAACTGAAGGAATCAGTGTCATTTCCTGCAGCTCAAAGCAGCAAAGAATCACAACAGGAGCAGCTCAGCAATGCACCCAACCATCCCCACCAAAGATTGCCTGCAGTGATGGAGAAAGATCCAGCCCCAGTTACCCTCAGGCTTTACCATCCCCCAGACCCACACAGCAGCTGGGGAAGCTGTCACAGCCAAGGGCTGCAGAGCCACTCCTGGGCACTGGCAATGCCTGCAGGTGCCTCCAGCCACAGGTGAGGCTCCAACCCCGCTGGGAGAGGGCCCAGCTCTGACAGTGCTGAATGAACAAACTGACAGCACTTCTAGTGCAGGAACATCTGGTTTCATCCTCCTCTTGGCTCCCTCCCAAAGCCTGGCCAGGGCCCCAGGAGGGACCAAGGGAGGTGACTTTGACCATTCAGCCCCAAACAAAGCCAGATGTCAGATTTCATGGCCTGGTCTGGCTTCTAAATACACAAAGGTCAATACATGTTTCACTAATGAGTGGCTACATCTATCACAGTGCTAATGACCATGCACATTTCATCAGGGAGCAGATACAAAGATAACCTTTGATTGGAAGGTTCCTCCAGAGGCCACCTTGGGCTCAGGGCCTGCTGTTCAGGCCTCACTCAGGGCTGCTGTCCAGGCCTTGGCACTTCAGGGACGTGCTTTAGTGCTGGGCTTGGCACTGCTGGGTGAGCGGCTGCACTGGGGGAGCTCAGAGGGCTTTTCCAAGAGAAAGGATTCTGTGATTCCATGATTCTATCCACTGCATTCAGCTGGGTCCATGTTAGCAGCATTCATTTGCTCAGAAAGTCTCCTCTTGCCCAGCTCCTGTGGCCTGAGGCTTCAGCTCCTTCAGCTCCTTCAGCTCCTGGTGCTGAGCTGCTCATGCTGAACGAGACGACTCGGAGAGAAGAGCACAGTCCATGCAATTCCTTCTGGGACACAGAGAGGGGAGGCTGTGCAAACAGGAGCATTGTTTGCTGTGGCCTCCTCTCTGCCCTTCACGCCTTTCAGCGCTTGGAACCAGCCAAGAGCTTTCTCCAAGAGTGCAATGGAGCAGCTGTTCCTGCTCCTGGCTCTGGCTCTCTCCAGTCTCTGCCCTTGCCTGCTTCTGTCCCTCGTGCTGTGCCCTCTGTTCCCCAGGGCTGGCTGGCTGCTGCCCAGGACTGTGGCACTGGCACAGATCCAGTGCTCCAGAGCCTCCTGTCTGTGCCCTTGGAGCTGCCTGGCCACAGCAGCCTTTTCCATCTGCAAGCTCCCCATGGACAGGGAGTGCCCAGCTCCGTTCCTTGCACAGCCTCCAGGAGCCCAGGGCTGCCATCTCAAGTCCCTGCTGGCACTGGGGGCTCCCAGGTGCCTCAGGCTGCTGTGACACTGCTGCACACGGGAGGGAACAGGGGCAGGGGCTGTGCTGAAAGTCAGCTCCATCTGCTGCTGCTGCTGCTGCTGCTGCTGCTGCTGTGGGGTCATTTGTGCAGCCCTGGCCCAGAGTCAGGCATCAGATGCTGCCAGTCTCTTCCAGCCCTGGCTGCTCAGAGGTTGGGCCTTGGAGCCTCAGGTGGGCAAAGGCAGCTGCTCCTGGTCCCTCTGTGTGCCCGTGTTCAGCAGTGCTGCTCCATCAGTCTGTGCCCAGCAACGGGGAAAAGCCTCAGCCCTGCAGGGCCAGGAGCTGCCGGGCTCTGCCTGAGCAGCTCAGCCAGCAGGAAGGGAGCTGCTCCACACAGGAACCAGGAGCAAAGGTCATTCCTTTGATAGGACATGTTTTCTATTTAAAAGAAAAAAAAGGAAAAAGGGAAAAAAATAGGTAAATTGTAAAAGATAAGAATAAAATCCAAGTGTTAGAGAAAAAACATAACATAATGTTAGTGAATAAAACAAAACATAAATGCAAAGTTTCATTCTTTGCATTAAGAGGTAAATGATCTTTTTAAAAAGAGAACTCAGTTATTTACATTGTAAATGTGCTGATGGCATGGATCCATCTTACTGACCTCAGCAGCCTTTTAAAAGATTTTGGGCTTTGTTTCCATCATTGGTATTTGAAATTGTGGTCGAAGCAAGAGGAAATTGCTTTGTGCCCTTCCAGCTCCAAGCAGGACTGGGAATGGAAACTCTGTCAAACCCCAAATCCTTTAGAAGATGCCCTTCCTTCTCAGCCTGGAAATGAGCTGCACATACCCTTTGAAACTGTCAGGGATTTCTTAGAGACACAAAGACCCACTTAGGGCTTTTTGCTCTGGTTTGGCAGTGCAGAAGGGCAATTCTCCATCCACCAGCTCCAGACTGCACTGTCTCAGGAGCACGGCCCACTCGCCAGCTTTGGCCCACTCGTGGCACTGCTAGAGGAGGAAGAAAGTGCAACTGCACAATTCCAGCCAATCAAGAAGGAAGAATGGGACAGACAAAACAGCCTGTACAGATCCAGGGGTTCAGCGGGGACTGTGGAGAGTTTGGGTCCTTGCCAATTGGATGTGTGTCCCCAGCTGCAATCTCTGGGCCTGCAGCAGAGTCTCACTCACCTGCCAAAGCAGAAAGCTCAGGCGCTGTGCTCGCAAGGGGCTCGTCTGATGCAGAGCTGTCAGAGCAATGTGAGGGCAGAGCCAGCCCAGCTGGGCCCAGGGCTGAGCCCAGCAGAGCCCTGGCAGAGCCCAGAGCAGCCTCAGCAGCCGCAGAGCCTGGCTGCAAGGAGAGAAAGCAGAAACCGCCCATCAGCTGAGGGCTCCTGGGCCCTTGTGCCAAGGCCTGCGGGGCCCAGGCCGTGCTGGCTGTGCCCAGAGCTGTGCCCAGAGCTGCCCATCCCTGCTGCCTTTGGCAGCAGAGCAGGAGGGCAGGACATGTGCCCAGCCTGCAGCCAGCCATGGCACATCCAGCCCTCAGCAGCTGCCCAGAGCAGGATGCTCCTGTGCTCGCTGCCATCTCCCAAAAGCTCTGATCCCACCCTGCCAAGCACACAGGGACCCACCTCACACCAGCCACGGCTGCAAGAAAAGCTGCTCCCAAACCATGGCCTCAGCCTTCTCCAAGGGCACAGCCCATCCATGCCACAGCTGCTCCCAAGCACTTCCCCATCTGCACTGGACCACCTAGAACGCTTCCTCTGGAAAAACAAACAACACATTATTGAAAAGAGATTAGATGCAAAAAGGGAAAACAAGAAAAACGGTAAAAACTCTTATCTTTGTCAGGGCCTTGAGGAAGGCCCAACTCTTCCATGGTAGGGAAAAACCCAGCCATGGCTGAGGGAAGCCCACACTTTCTCTCTTCCCCCCTGCACTGCCCCCCAAAATCACGGTGATCCCAAAGCAAACAGGGGCAGTGGAGCAGCCCAAGCCCTTCCTTGCCTGCACAGCGAAGCAGCCCCTGCACAGGTTCTGGAGTCCCACCTCTGCTCCCATCATGGGGCTTTGTTTGTCTCGGGCTGGCTGCCCCAGCCCCAGCCCCAGCCCCAGCCCGGGGCACGGTGGGTGCTGGGGGCTGTTGGCAGGGCCAGGAGCCCACTCCCATTTCGTACCCAGCCCAGCCCATGCCCCCAGCCCTGCCAAAAAGCAGCTGGGCAGGGACTGAAGGATGAGTTGCATCTGCCCCAGCAAAGGGGGAACCTTTGGTTCCCAGCCAGGCTGGGCCGTGTCCAAATCTGGCAGAATTCCCCCAGGTGGGGACTCATCTGCAAATTCCCTGTGGAGTTTGCCTTTGAAGAAGGTGCCAGAATCAAAGTCCATCACCTTCAGCCTCCAGTGGCCAGGCTGAGGAAGAGCTTGTCATCCTTGATGTCATCCTGGCTGTCTCCAGCAGCAGCAGCAGCAGCAGCAGCAGCAGCAGCAGCATCCCCACCCGGTACAGCTTCTCCAGGGGCTCCTGCTCCTTCCCTGGGGGGAGACCAGGCTCTCAGGCCTCTGCCCAGGGCCCCAGCTGTCAGGGAACCAGCACAAGCAAAACCAGCTTGGATGGCGGCCACCAGTGCTGGGCAGAGCAGCTCAGCTCCAGCACAAGGGCTGCGTGTGCCCATCCCATGGCCCCGGTGCAGTGACACAGGCAGCACAAAAAGGTCTGGCTTCCTCTGCTTCTCATTGCCACGGCATGTGTGGAGCTGCAACTTACCAGGGCCCTGGATCAAAGTGTGCCTGTGGCTCTCTCCCTTCTTCTATGGCAGAGGAATATCCTGCACCCAAGGATCACAGAACAGGTCTTCTAATGTGGGTCTTTCCAAGGAGTTCACGGATAAACACCACCTGATCAGATCTTTGCACTCTGGGGAGAGAAAGCAGAAACTGCCGGTCAGCCAGAGAAGGCTCCTGTCTGCTTTGCCCCACTATTCCCATGGCCAGGCCATTCTGGATGCGCTCAGGCTTGGGCCTAAACTTTCCCATCAATTCCCTGTTTTGGAGGAGAGCAGGACATGTGCCACCTCCTCAGCAGCTGCCAGAGCGGGATGCTCACGAGCCCGCTGCTGGCTCCCAGCACTGGGATTCCCCCCGTGCCCAGAGAAGAGGATCCACCTTGAGAGAGCCCTTGTGGCAGCGGGAGCTGGCCCCAGCTGAGGTTCCGGCCCCTCCTGAACGGGTGCTCCCCGCAGACCATCTGGTGCAGCAGGATGCCCAGGGACCAGATCGTTGCTGCCTCGCCATGGTACCAGCCAAAGTCGTTCCATTCCGGGGGGCTGTAGGACAGTGTTCCTATGGAATACAGATGGAGTTCAGCAGGGGGATGCTGCTGCTCCCACAGCCTGGCCCCAGCATCCCTGGGCCTGTGGGGGCTGCATCAGTGGCACACAGGGTGACCACTGCCCTCTCGCCAGCACCTGGGACTTGTGCACAAACTTAGGCTTGCAAAAGAAGCCACTGGTGTCAGAAGAGGGCAGAGGAAGCCCTGGCTAAGCCTGACCCTGACCTGTAAAGGAAAAACCCTCTCCATGCTGGGGAAAACATGCCCTTATCCTCCCTGCCTGCATTGCCCCAAAAATATTAGGATGTGGAAGGGGCTAACAGCGGGCCTGTTAGCTAAAGGAGCGAGAAGAAGCTGAGAAGTAAGAAGAAACTGATAAGGAGCTCTCTCCAAGGCTGTAACCAAGGAGACCGAGAGAGGAGGGACAGAAGAACTTTGCAGCTGGATGAAACATTTTTAGAAAGTTAATTAAGTCACCATAACTTTTTCACCAATAGTATTATGTTGATCTATTGTGGCCAATAGTAAAGATAGAAGAAGGATAAACAACTGGAAAGTGTATAAAAATCAGCCATATTCAATAATAAAGTGTTGCCAACTGAGACTGCTTGTGGTCTCTGCTTTATGTCGTGACCGCCTCGACAGCGACATTAGGAAGCCAAGGCAAACAGGGAGAGTGGATCAGTCCAAGCCCTTCCTCTCGCCTGCACACCAAACTGGCTGGGGCACAGCTTCCGCCCCCATCTCTGCTACCCCCACCCACGGGGGTTTTGGTAGGGCTGGCTGCCCCAGCTCAGCCCCAGCCCTGGGCAGAGTGGCTGGCAAAGGCTGCCAGCAGGGCTGGAAGATGGCTCCCCACCCAGCCCTGCTCTAAAGCAACTCAGCTGAAGACTCAGTCCCCTGACTGGCAGCAAAAGGGAGAATCCCCTCTGCCACAGCCAGCTTGGGCTGGGAGATGTTGGGCCATGAGATCCTGGGACCAGGAGTACACCCTTACGTGGGCTCACCTGCAAAGTGAGTGTAGGCTGTCTCTTGCAGGTAGGTGCCACAGCCAAAGTCGATCAGTTTGGCCTTCCCGGTGTGCAGGTCGAGCAGGATGTTCTCGGGCTTGATGTCCCTGTGCAGGACCCCGCAGCTGGTGCAGTGCCGCACGGCCTCCAGCACCTGGCGGAACAGCGCCCGCGCCACCTCCTCGGGCAGGAACCGCCGTGCCCCAATGAAACGCTGCAGGTCCTGACACCGCTCTGGCCGCTCCAGCACCATCACGATGTGGTTGGGCAGCTCAAGCCACTCCAGCAGCTGCACCACACCAGGGAAGCCAGTGGACACCTTGGCCTGCAGCACCACCTCCAGCGGGGCCCTGCTGCCATCGGGCTGCGGGAGGAGCACGATGCCCTCAGTGGGGCTGATGCCGTGCCGGGGCTCGGGGAGCCCTCAGCCAGCCCGGGATGCTCTGCGCCCTGCGCTGGACCCACGCCCGCTCTCCCTCGAGGCGTCCTGGCGGCTTCCACCGTGCCGGGCCTCGGCTCATCCCCGCCCGGCAGCCCCGGCTGCTGCCGCTGGCCCCGCTCACTCACCAGCTCGCCCCAGTGCCGGACGCGGTTCCGTGGCACCCTTTTGATGGCCACCTGCAAGCCAAGGACAGCAGCGGGCTCAGCTCGCCGCCCGCCCTGCCCAGCCCCATCCTCCTCCTCCTCCTCCGCCCCCTCCTCCTGCGCCCGCCGCCGGCCCCGCCGCTCACCGGGGCGCCGTCCGAGAGCCGCGTGGCCGCGAAGACGCTGCCGAATCCTCCGCGCCCCAGCAGCGAACCCACTCGGTACCGCTCCTGCAGGGCCTCGTGCGCCTTCCCTGCGGGCGGGACGCGGCTGTCAGAGCTCGGCTCGGGGCCAGCAACGGCCCCCGAGCGCCCCTCAGCCGCCCCGGGCCGGCCATGCCCAGGCGTTCGCTCTTTGGAACGCGGCACGGGAGGCTCGGGGCCGGCGGCCGCGCTGCCGAGCGGCGGAGCTCGGGCTGGGGAAGCCGCAGCGGAGGCGGCGGCAGCGGCCGCCCCGCCTGTGTCCTCCGCGGGCCCCGGGGGGAGCCGGGGCCGGGGCCGGGGCCGGGGCCGGGGCCGGGGCCGGGCTCGGGCTCGGGGCTGGAGCCTGCGTCGGGGCCGGGGCCGGGCTCGGGCTCGGGGCTGGAGCCTGCGTCGGGGCCGGGGCCGGGCTCGGGCCAGGCGGAGCCGAAGGGTGGCGATGCCGCCCCCGCACCAGGAACTGATGCCCGCCCAGCAGCGCCACCGCCAGCACGGCCAGAGCCGGGCGGAGGCGAGAGCGCGGCGGGACGGCCGGGGCCGGGCACGGGGCAGCCCCGCCCGGGGCCGGGGGCGGGCCGGGGGCATGGCCCGGCCCGGCAGGGGAGAGGGAGGCGGGGACACGAGAGGGACGCCGGGCAAGGGACCCCGAGAGAAGGGTGCCCGACCGCGGGAACGGGAGAGAAAGAGAAACAGAAGGAAAAACAGAAAGAGAAAGAAAAAGATAAAGAGAAAGAAAGAAAGAATGCTCTAAAATATCTGTTTTTCTGCTGTCGCTGCTGCTGCTGCTGCCGCTGCTGCTGCTGTCGCTGCTGCTGCCGCCGCTGCTGCTGCCGCCGCTGCCGCCGCTGCAACTGAAGCACCGGGGCCGTTCGTCCCCGTGTCCGTTCCCCGCTCGCCCCACGAGCCCCACGTTCGAGCCCCGCGCGCCCCGGGCACAGCCCCTGAGTCTGTCCAAACACGGGAACTTTGCAGCGGTGAGCCCAGATGCAGAGCCCTGACTCCTGCACACTGGCACAGCAATCCCCTCGCTTGCTGCTCTGCATTGGCCTGGCTGAGGGTCAAACACTGTCGGGCCACCTTCCCTTGCTGTAGGATTCCTACCTGACCCCAGCACTGCACTTACATCTCCAGTCTTGCCTTCCAGTAAAACCAGGGGAAGGAAAACTCTGTGAGGCTCATGGTACTTTTGAGTGTCTAAAAATCACTAAGTCACCGATCTTAGAGGTACGGTGCATCTGGAATTCCTGGGATGGAGATGTAGTGCAACATGGAAAAGGGGAGCATAGAAATAAATAGAGGAAAAGATCTTGGATTGTTTCATTTTCATTTCCCTTCTGGAAAGCTGTTTCAGTTTTCCAGGAATCTTCTCCTGTCTGCTCTTCCCAAGAATGTCTCATGGAGAACAAGGTCAAGCTTCTGTCACAAGATTTGCCAGCAGGAAATTATGCCACTGGTGAAATTTTCATGATGACTGTTTGTGCTGGCTTAGGGCAAATTTGGGGAGGAAACCTCCAAAAGTGATCCTTCTAGAAAGCAAGTTCAAGCAGCCCCTCCCCCTACTAGTTCAGGAAAAGACTTCCCTCGAGAAAAGTGAAAAAACATCAGTTTATTTAACAAGTAAAGTATTCAGAAGCATGAAAAATGAATAATATTAAATGAAACCTCTGGCAGTGCTGAAGAGATGGCAAATTCAGAAAGTCCTTTTTGTGGGTTGTAGTTGGCTCACTCGGTCTATTCTAAGTCCCTCTGGTGCTGGAATGCAGTGTCCCAGACCTTGGTGGGCCACAGGTGTTAGCTGCAGGTATTTTTCTGGGTTTTCAGTCCAGAGCAGGTTTAAACAGTTCCAAGAAAAAGGAAAGTCACAGTCCCAGGAACTTCTCTGCCTAAGCTAGGTAAAACCAAATTGCTGGACCTGGGCTGTGAAGGCATCGGGAAATTTCCAAATCTGGGCACTGGCGGTCCCAGCAAACACCAGATCTGGATGGTGCTGGAGCCAGAACCTGGAAATTTCCAAATTTTGGCTTTCTGTGCCAGCAAATCACTGGACTTGGGCTGTGCCAGCACCAGGAAGTTTTCAGATCTGGGCGCTGGCACTGTCAGCAAACACCAGATCTGGGTGGTGTCGTTGCCAGCGTCAGAAATCTGCTGGATTTGGGCTCCGCTGGCACCGGGAAATTTCCAAATCTGGGCACTGGCACAGCAAACACAAGATGTGGGTGGTGCCAGAGCCAGTAGCAGAAAGTTGCCGGGTTTTGGATTTCTGTGCCAGTAAATTGCTGCTGCACTTGGGCTGTGTCAGAATAGGGAAATTTCCAGCTCTGGGCACTGGCAGTGCCAGCAAACACCAGTGAAACCTTCTGGCCCTCGTCCGGACCATTGGCCAGTGGTTTCCCTGAGAACCAGCTCTGGCCACTTTACAGACAGAGACTGCTTCCATCTGGTGCTCTGGAAACAGAACTTTAATGAAGGCAAACACAACAAACAGGACGGCGTGCACAGTAGAGAGAGCAAAGCAGAAAAAAGCCTGGGTCCAGGGTCTAGCAGGGATATTTATCCATTTATTTATGGGGAGGGGTTAAGGTGGGATCTGAGGGAAGGATCCAAGAGGAAGGAAGGATTATGAATATTGAAATTTTTGCAGTAAAATGTAACCAATGGTAGCAAAGAGAACTCAGAACTTTCTAGTAACAATCTGCAAACCTGAACAAGAGGATTATGGGCGGGAGCTCCTGCTGACCCCAACTACAGAGGGTTTTCCCACAGCCTTAAGCCAAGTTCTCCTTCTTCTTTTAACCAACCCCAACACACCAGATCTGGGTGGAGCCTGGTTTTGGCTTTCTTTGCCAGAAAATTGCTGCATTTGGGTTGTGCTGGCACCAGGAAATTGCCAATGTGGGCACTGGCAGTGCCAGCACACACCAGATCTGGGTGGGGAATGTGCAGGCACCAGGAAATTGCCAAATGTGATCTTTCTGTGCCAGTATATTGCTGGAATTGTGCTGTGCAGGCATCTGAAAAATTCCGGATATGGGCACTGGTGGTGTCAGCAAACACGGGATTGGGTTGCTGTAGGTACCAGGTATTTGCCTGGTTTTGGCTTTCTGTGCCAGCAAATTGCTGGATTTGGGCTGTGCTAGAATAGGGAAATATCAAGATCTGGGAACTGGCAATGCCAGCAAACACCACATTTCCGGAAGGATTGGATCTGGACCCGTTCCCCACCCTTCCCTTTTCTCCCTCAACAAGGTGCCAGAGGGGCTGGAGAGCAGCCAGGCAGAAAGGGACCTGCAGGGACTGATGGACAGCAGGCTGGACATGAGGCAGCAGTGTGCCCAGGTGGCCAAGAAGGCCAATGGCTCCTGGCCTGGATCAGGAATGGTGTGGCCAGCAGGAGCAGGGCAGGGATTCTTCCCCTGTGCTCAGCACTGGTTGGGCAGCACCTCGAGTGCTGTGTCCAGTTCCTGGCCCCCAGTTTAGGAAGGACATGGAGGGGCTGGAGCATGTCCTGAGAAGGGCAACAAGGCTGGTGAGGGGTCTGGAGCACAAGAGCTGTGAGGAGCAGCTGAGGGAGCTGGGGTTGTTTATCCTGGAGAAGAGGAGGCCCAGGGGAGACAAGGCAGTGTCAGGGCACAGGTTGGACTTGATGATCTCCATGGCCTGTTGCACCCTTGCTGATTCTGGGATTCTCTGAAACCACCCTTGGAGCAGTTGCAGGATGAGCCCTGGGCCTCCTCTTCAGCAGCTCCAGCAGCCCAGGTCCCTCAGCTTCTCCTGGCAGCCCCAAAGCCCATCCTGTCAGTCCTGCAGAGCCTCTGCAGCTCCTCCTCATTGCCCAGAACAGGGAGCCCCAGAGCCAGACACAGCAGCCCAGATGTGCCCCCCTGGCCTGGGGTGCCTCTGGCAAGGGAGCAGCAGCAGGCACTGCAGGAGCCTGCAGACAATTCCTGCAGCACTTGTAGGATGATCCTGCTGCCCAAGGGATGTTCCCATGGGGCCAAGGCAGGAACTGCAATGGGGAGTGGGGCCAGAGAGGAAAGGGCAACCAGGGATGGGCTGTTGGCAGGGCAGGGAACAGGACTGGGCAAGAGGAAGAGATTTGTAGCAGGAAGAATAAGAAAGCAAAGGTTCAGCCAAGGAAATGCTGAGGGCAGTTTGGGGGTGGCTGCCAGGCAGCCCTGGCTCTGAGCAACAGCGTCTGCAGTGGCACAGGAAACTGCCAGCTGATGGGAACAAACTTTCTGGCTGAGTGCAGAGGCCAGGACAAGGCTGAGTGGTTTCCCTGGTGTCCTGCAGGCCTTGCTGGCCCCAGGGGCTGATGGCATTTGTGCTCCCTCAGGTTCATGTCCCCACAGCAACAGCATGGGGGTGCTGGCCCTGCTGTGTGCAATGCAACCAGGGGCTGCTGAGGCAGTGCTGCCGTGTCTGTGCCTGCAAGGATGGGGCACCTGTGTGAGCTGGGGGAGAGGCCAGGGCTGCAGAGGGGGGATGTTGTTGGCAGCTGCATGAGGACGCTCTGGGACGCTGCCCTGGGCTGTGCAGCGCACTGGGCATGGATCAGCCCCTGCTCTGCTGCTCCTTCCCGTCTGCCCCAGGGCCCTTGCAGAGCCCCAGCCATGCTGTTTGCCCCCAGCCTGCCCACGGCCAGCCTGGGGCTGCTGACGGGGGTTTCTGTGCTGAGCATTGGCCTGGCCGTGTTCTTGAGAGAGCCTGGGCAAGGAGCCTGGAGCCCCCAGGGCCTGGCCTGAGGCGTCAGCGCTGCCCCAGCAGTGCCCATGGCCTGTCCCTGCTGCAGCCCCAGCACTGCCACCCCCAGGGCTGTGCCCGGCCCCGAGAGCACTCAGGCCCTGCAGCAACACCAGGGCCACCAGGGCAGCGGGGCAGGGCCACGGCAGCAGCACTGGCAACACCAAGTGGTGCTGCTGCTGCTGCTGGGCACAGCTGCTGGGCCAGCACTGATCTGCCCCAGCTCTGCACACAGACATTGCTGCTGCAGCTCTACAGAAGAGAACAAAAGGGCATCTCTGCAGAAAACTGCCAGGAGATCCTTTAGTTCTTTTAAAGCCATCAAGAGCGGAGCCCCTCATTGACACAGTCTGTGGCCACAGGGAAGGTGGAGAGAAACAAAATGAGAAATTGCACAAGGAATGGCTTTTCTTCGTTGACAATATGAAAAAAGTAAAACAAAGGAAAAATAATAGTAAAAACAAAGGAAATGAAACCAAGAAGAAATATAAAAGTTGAGTTTTATTACAAGTGATTTGCAGAAATTGGCCAGCAGTTTAATGTTCCTGAAACCATCCAGTCATCAGTCTCCACACTGCAGCCTTGAGCTCCTGGTTCCTCAGGCTGTAGATGAGGGGGTTCAGGGCTGGAGGCACCACCGAGTATAGAACTGACAGGGCCAGATCCAAGGATGTGGAGGACATGGAGAGGGGCTTCAGGTAGGAAAACATTGTAGTGCTCAGGAACAGAGAGAGCACGGCCAGGTGAGGGAGGCAGGTGGAAAAGGCTTTGTGCCGTCCCTGCTCAGAGGGGATCCTCAGCACAACCCTGAAGATCTGCACATAGGAGAAAACAATGAACACAAAACAGCCAAAAAATAAACAGGAACCTAGAGTAAGAAGTCCCAGTTCCCTGAGGTGGGATTTGGAGCAGGAGAGTTTGAGGATCTGTGGGATTTCACAGAAGAACTGGCCCAGGCCATTGCCATGGCACAGGGGCAGGGAAAATGTATTGGCCGTGTGCATGAGAGCATTGAGAAAGGCACTGGCCCAGGCAGCTGCTGCCATGTGGGCACAAGCTCTGCTGCCCAGGAGGGTCCCATAGTGCAAGGGTTTGCAAATGGACACGTAGCGGTCGTAGCACATGATGGTCAGGAGGAAATACTCTGCTGAAATGAAAAACAGAAAGAAAAAGAGCTGAGCAGCACATCCTATGTAGGAGATATTCCTGGTGTCCCAGAGGGAATTGTGCATGGCTTTGGGGACAGTGGTGCAGATGGAGCCCAGGTCAGCGAGGGCCAGGTTGAGCAGGAAGAAGAACATGGGCGTGTGCAGGTGGTGGCCGCAGGCTACGGCGCTGATGATGAGGCCGTTGCCCAGGAGGGCAGCCAGGGAGATGCCCAGCAAGAGGCAGAAGTGCAGGAGCTGCAGCTGCCGAGTGTCTGCCAATGCCAGCAGCAGGAAGTGCCTGATGGAGCTGCTGTTGGACATTTGCTGTGCCTTGGCATGGGGATCTGTAAGAAAAGTAATCATGGAATAGTTGGGTTTGGAGAGGACTTGAAATATCCCAGCACAGCCTGGGGGCACTTTCCCCCCACTGCCTGCCCAGGGCTCTGCTGCCTGGAGCTGTCCCTGCCAGCAGCTGCTTCCCTGTGCCCAGGGCTGGGCCCTGCCAGTGCTGCCAGAGCCCAGCCCAGCCCTGGGGGCTCAGCTCTGCCCTGCAGAGCCCTCCCAGCTCAGGCACTGCCCAGGGGCAGCTCTGGCTCTGCAGGCTCTGATGGCAACGTCAGAGCAACTCTGAGGAGGATGGAAAAGCGGCTCTGAGGCTGCCTCTAAGTGCTGATTTCTGTCACTGCAGAATTTATTCATATCTGAGAGAAATTTTCTTTTTATTTTTCTCAGCCTGAATTGAGAGATAAATATCTGTGTGCAATTTCCAAACCAAGCAACCTAGAGAAGTAGATTTAAAAAGCAGGCTTTTCCCTTTTATTCAGGTCCTCCCTTGCTGTGCTCCCTGTATGATCTATTTGGAAATGTTCTGCAGTTCAATGCCATGCTGGGAGCAGTCCTGAACAATGCAGCATCCTCCCCACACAAGGAGAACACTCCCAAGCCTCACCAGCTGTCTCCTGCCACCCAGATCTTGTCCCCCAGTGCTGGGAGCAGCTGCCAGGGCTGGCTGAGAGCTGTCCCTGGCAGGCAGCAGAGTCCCTGCCCCAGCACAGCGCCCTGGGCTGCAGGACCCTGCTCTGCAGGACAGCCCTGGGCACCCCTGGCTGCTCTGCACAAGAGACAAGCAGAGAATGGACTCACAGGCTCTGCAGGCATTGGGATGTTCCAGCTTGAGGAGATGGCTCCAGGAGCTGCAGCTGCATTGTCCTGCAGCCAGAGGTTCCTGTGCCAAGGGCTGGCAGTGAATGTGCCCCAGGCACTTCTCAGCCCCTTCCCAGCCCTGACTGATTGAAGCTCTCTGTGCCTCTGGGCTGTGCCCGGGCTGGCTGCAGGCAGTGCCCCAGCCCTGCTGGGCTGGCACAAGAGCTGCTCATCCAGAGAAATGTGCTTTTGAAGCTCTTCTTGGTGACCAGGAGCTGCCTCTGTGCCAGGAGCCCAGCCCAGCTCAGCAGCACAGACACAGCACAAGGACTTTAATCAGCCTCTGGGGCTTTGTGCTCAGGCCCTGAGCATCAGTCCCTGAGAGGGAGCTGAAGAAACCTCTCCAGAACTCCAAGGCAGAATCCAGCTCCAAACTTTCTTGGACTTTTAATGGGTCCCAGAGAGGGACACGACTGAGCAAGTGTCCCCAGGCCCCAGGCAGAGCAGAGAACTGCAGGCAGTGATGACAGGTGGGGACAAAGAGAAGCCAAGTCTTGGTGCCCTGGGGCACAGCAGGGTCTGTGCCAGCAAGGGCTGGGAGGAGACACCTTGTCCTGAGGCCCTGGGGCCTCCTGGCACAGCCCCAGCCCGGCTGGGCACTGTCAGCCCCTTGTGCTGCCCTCAGCATCCCCCCCTAGCCCACATCCCAGTGGCCTCAAGGATCTGCTGCAAGGAGTCCCTGGGGAGCCTTGCTCAGCAATGGCCCTGGGGGCTCCTTCATGCTCCCTGCAGGGACTGCAGCTTTTTCAAAGGACTTTGGCTTTGGCTTTTGCCTTGGAGGCTCTGAGAGGTCTCTGCAATCCTGGCCTCCAATTATCTGCTGTAATTAGTCCCTGGAGAGCTTTGTACAGACACTCAGTGAGGCTCATTAATGCCTTGAGATACTCAAGGTTTTTAAGGTACTTTATGGATTTAAGAATTTTTTAGGTACTTTCAAGGATTTTCCTTCCCACACTGAGTCTCTGAGAGGTTCTTGTGCCATCCTGGCCTCTAATTCTCTCCTCCATGGAGTCCATGAGGAGCCTGTGTTGGGTATCTTCCCCCTTTCTGTTTTACAACAAAGATGGAATTGAGAGAATTTTGTAAGACTTTCTAAAAGCATCCAGATAAACATGGGACAATTAACAATACAACAACAACCACTAAGAGAATGAATAGTCCTGTTTTAGCTCGACATCATCCAACCCTTTAGTCCCTTGGATTGGAAGAGTTTTTTGAACCAGTCTTTGTTTTCCACTTGAAGCTTCTTGAACCCTTCCTTCAGTACCTGAATGCTCTTGTGGATTGACTCGCTGTGGCTGGAGAGGTTCATGCAGCACATGCCCTCAGAGTCTACACAGCCATGCCCATGTGCCCAGAGTAAAAACTCTATCGCTGTTCTGCAAGGTGGCGTGTCTGATGGTCTCTGTGTCTGAGAGCAGCCACTCAATGTGAGGGAGGCAGCATTGGTTTGCTTACTCAACAGGCACCCAGGATGGTCTGATTGCCCTAAAGCTTTAGCTGCAGCCACCCAAGCTAGTCCAAATTGGCGGTGCTACCATCCAATACCTGGATTAAAGCTTTCAAAGCCATCTCTTTGATATCATCCAATACTTCTCTGGGGATACCTGCTGCTTGATCATCTGGTAGGCTGTGTTGACCTTCTCCAGCTAGATGGTTGATTGTCAATTCTACCCTTGCCTCATTATTAGCATAGTCTGCTATTAATTGATTTAGTAAACATTTCCATCCCCCTTCCTACAGGGTGTATTCTGTACGTTACAACCACCTGGTCATGATATAATTTAAATTATAGGGGGTTAAAGCATGTGCTGTAAACATGGCCCTCATTAGGCCATTAAAACAAGGTAAGTCCCTCCTATGGTCTTTAGCTGCCCTACACAGATCCTTGATTTCCCCATAAACCAATGGCTGATACCTGGGATTCTGCCCCCTTCTTTCATAACATACAGGGGCAACGAGGAGTTTCGAGGTTATTTGCCAGTCTCCTTCCTTAACTGCTTCTTTCCGGATCCTTTCCTAGTGATCTTCTGGGATTGAGGGGCGAGGTGGCTCTGAGGAATCCAAACTGTCTTCTGGGGAGGAAGAATAACTTGGAGCAGAAACATTTGGATTAGAAATAGTGTGACAGTTGGGCTTAGTATCTTGGATCATGGGGTTATATTGTTGCAGGAGGGTGAGGCAGAGGGTGCTGCCATTTTGTCAGGTGTTGGGGAGGAAAGGCCTTGATTTAGGATGGCGGACTTCCAGGCTGCCCTTCTGGAGCATGGCCCAGGGTGGAGGTGGAATGATTGACAGTGGGGGCGTGACCCGCAGTTGTGGGGGTGGAGTCTGGAGGTTCGTTCAGGGCTGAAGAGAAGGCTGTGGTAGCAGGAAGTGGAGGAGCCAAGATGGAGGGAGGACAGTCAGACTCACGGGCATATGGAAAATTTTTAATGACCCACTTCATGATTGATTTTAATTTGTTCTTTGAAGATATTTGGTCATGATCAGTGAGAATTAACTTAAAGCATCCATACACACACCTTTCTACTTTGGACATCCGGCTGCCCATTTTTCTCTTTCTCTGCCTTACGTGGAACAGCCACTGGAACACCCCAAATCAGTTATGGGATGTGGATGCATATTGTAAAAACACAGTGGCAAAATGGGCAATAAATGTCCTGCGTTTCCCCAAACCCACCTGCAATCCTATGCAGGTGAAACTGTCGCTGTCCCTGTGGATCCTGGCCGAGGTCCATCAAAGCAATGATGAATCTGCCAGCCCAGCACAATCCAAAATCCTGGGGAGCGCTGGCCTATCCATCAGCTAACCCCAGCTGACATGACTGAATGTCAGGGCCCCTGTTCGGGCACCAAAGGTCGCAATGAGGGTGGCTGTGACAAACCTTTCTCGTTCCCCAACTTCAGGGCAAGGGTGGTGAAAATGAAAAGGAGCAGATGCTGGGGAAGATGAAACAGGAAAGCCTTATAAATATGATTGCCTGTCAAAAGATTTTGAGAATATGGAAACTATAAGTGAGATTGAAATGAAATCAAGCTTTGAGATACCAAGCCTTAGTTACTGAACAACTGGAAAACAATGATATGGCCAGCTGAAGGTAATCTTCTTTTGATGAAACAACACCCTCTGCTTGCAGACAGGTCCAAGGGTCAGAGCAGACCCTACTACCTTGGCAGAAGGGGTGCAAAGAGTAGTTTTTAGGGTTTAAAATGTAACACAGTATGGTAATGTAATGATTCTCATAGGCTGTATGTAAATGCTATAAGATTTGTATCTTGTACCAGATTGGTTAGTGAAAATTAGAATATGCAGCACAGAAGAAGATTTATTGTACTGTAATGGGAACTCCCCTCCTCTTTTGGGCATCCATTTTGGGCGCCTCTTTCGAGCTCCTCTCTCGGGCCTGCTCCGAGCTGTGGCTGGCAGCTCCAAACAAGGCCCCTGCACCCACACCCTTTGCAATAAACCACAAGTTCCAAGACCTGGCTTCAGAGATCTCTCGTCTCCATCCGTCCCAACCATCCTAGCCCCCAACGCTCCTACAAGCAGGATCAATGGAGTTGCCCAAAAAGAACTTTAGTAACAGGGTGAAAAACAATAAACATGGAGAAGTCGAGCACAGTATGAGGGGTGGGATTCAAAGACCTGAGATAAAGGCGAAGCAACAATATATACACTTGAGGGTAGAACTCTCTAGAACAATAACCCTAGAGGGGAAACAAGTAACCAATAGGGGAGGAGAACTTGGACAATTGGCATAACAACACTAAAGGCTTATGGGGGAACTCTCAAACTCACCCTAAGTTAAACAAATGATTCCCAGGGCTGGAAACTCATGCCCAGTTCTTCCAGGGTAAAATCTGTCTGACTCTGAGTTACAGCTGGGCTAACTCCCACACCGCTGCTTTGCTCTGGCCCCTTGGGACCATGTGGCCCAACAGAGCCACAATGATGTCCTTGGTTCCATGAGGCTCCACAGTGTCACAGTGGCCCCTTGGATCCATGGCACTCACAGTGTCACAATGGCCCCTTCATTTCACAAGGCTCAAAAAGGTCACAACGATCTCCATGGTTCCTCAAGACCTAACAGAGTCACAATTGCTCCTTGGATCCATGGTACCCTGCAGGGTCACAATGTTCCCCTTGGTTCCACAAGTTCCTACAGTGTAACAGGTTCCACAAGGGCCTGCAGTGTCACCATGGCCCATTGGTTCCACAATGCTCCGCAGTGTCACAATGGTCTCCATAGGAAGGAAACAAGTGAGCCCCAGTGGTGCAGGGGCAGATGAGAGGCAGCCACCAGAGGCCAAGGCCAGCCAGACTTGACTGTATGGGCAGATTTTTTCTGGGAGTAACCCTTGGATATAGGGAATTTTAGATGCAGAATCCCAATTTTGGCCATGGGTGCCTAGACAAGAAAGGCAGTTCTTTCCCATAGGAATAAAAGCACGGAGCCCCAGTGCTTCATGGTGAGATGGGAAGTGGCGCCTGACATGTCAAATTCAGTGGGACCTGTCAGACAGCCCCCAGGAGGCCAAGCCAGGCAGACCTGTTCCATGCGGGGCCAGGGCCGGGTCAGGCCTTGGTTTGTGGTGGGACAGAGCCCCGCCCCCAGCCCTGGCCTGGCAGAGCTGTCAATCACACAGCAGGGGTGGTGCTAACCCAGCTCTGATTGGCCCAGCTGTCAATCAATCACACACTACCAGATGCATCTATCCTGTCTCTGATTGGACAAGCAACTGGCAGTCCCACCCCAGGGGCGGGGCCATGAAGGCCCAGGGGCTTAAAAGCCGGAGCACGAGGCCAGCCCAGGGTCTGTGTCTTGCTTCTGCTGGGGTTCCTTTTGTTGGTGATGCTGGAACCCAGCTGTTGGTACCCATGTGCGTGTCTTTCTCTGGATCTTCTGTCTTTCTGTTGTTTTCTATTTCTTCTCCTTCTAATCATACTTACCTGGATCATTTTTGGATAACTTAAAATCTTTAAAGTATTTTAGGTTAAATGTGTGGGAATCCAGGGTACAGGGAATATTTCTCTGTCTGCTCTGAGGAATCCTGACCCCCAGAGAAACACTGCCTTGAACCTTCACCCATGGAGACGACTTCCAAGACTTTGAGATAGATTAGAATTTAACCAAGTGTGAAATAGATCAGAGGATAGTATAGTATGTCACTTGGGTGAGAAACTTAGTTTTTGGGATTTTTAGAATGGTGTAGATAGGAAGCACAATGGAGGAATTGGGGTGTAGTCCCTGTCTTCTTCTTCATCTACTCCATTTTCTGCAGTGTTGCTGGCACAGGGTGATTGGTCAAGGAAAGCACAGTGCAGAGGTTATGTGGTCAGTCAAGGGATGAGTTATTGGTAAATAAGTAGAAATAATGTATGTTTTAAGAGTTAATTAAAATGAGACAACTTTAAAAGACCTTGAAACTGTACATTTTGGCGACATTGTGCGGTGCTTTTCCAGCACCCTGAGCCTGGTGTGGACAGCAATGCAAAACTTTAGATAAGATAACAATAAACAAGAAGCTGAAGAGTGAAAAAGTCCCATGCATCTCCTTTTACCTGGCACAGAACTGATACAGGAGGGTTTCCCCCATCCAGGGAGCCCCCAGAAAGGCCCAACATAAAACAAACATCAATAACGGTGCCTGACAATGTCTATAATAAGTTGTCTCTTTTCCATGAAGTTGTTTACTGAAGGGTGTTGTCTTAATTGGTTAATCATGTGAAATGTGTTGATTAAATGACCAGTGAGGTCCACCTGTAGAAAACCAAGATATAAAAGAAGAGGATTAAAAAAACAGGTGGCTTTTAGCCCTTAGCCTTCTGATCTGAGTCTGTGTCATCGCTGATTCAATGGTTACATTTGGGGATCTGTGGGGGCTGTTGGGGATCCTTTCTGTACCTTGTGACCCAACAGGAGCTGCTCTAATAAACGCTGCCTGAAGCTCCCACTGTGCCCATGAGAGGAACCCCTGTGAGTGTCTGGGACATCCCGGCTCTTTGGCAGCCTGGGCACTCCTGGGATGTCACCGTGGAGCCCCCGTGAGTGCCTGTGACAGATGGGTGCCTTTGCAGCCCAAGGTGCCCTGGGATGTCACCGTGGAATGGCTGTGACTGCCTCTGACCACCGGGCTCTTTACCATCCCCAGAAAGCCCTGGGAGGTCTCCATGGAGCCCCTGTCTCTGCCTGTGACATTCCAGCTGTGGAAGAGCCTGGAGACTCTTGGAAAGTCCCCATGGAACCCCTCTGAGGGCCTGTGACAAATCTGATCCTTAGCAGGCAACCATCCCCAGCCCCCTGTTGCTATGGTCAGTTTCCACGACAACCATCACCAGGACCCCTGTTGCTATGGTCAGTTTCCATGGCAACCATCACCAGCCTCCTGTTGCTATGGTCAATTACTATGGAAGCCATCACCAGCCCCCTGTTGCTATGGTCAGTTTCCATGGCAACCATCACCAGTACCCTGTTCCTATGGTCAGTTTCCATGGCAACCATCACCAGCCCCCTGTTGCTATGCTCAGTCCCTTGGCAGCTCCATGGAGACCCCATGCCGGGGTGGTTGCCATGGACACCAAGTCAGGCCTGCAGCCAGAGCCCGTTGCCATGGCAACCATTGGCAGCCCCATCCCAAGGCCCATGGGATCCCAGAAGCACAGAATTGGCTGAGCTGGGAGGGACCCATCAGGATCCTCCAGTCCAACTGCTGGCCCTGCATAGGACACCCCAACAATGCCAGCCTGGGCCTGGCAGCGCTGGCCAAACGCTGCTGCAGCTCAGAGAGCCCTGGAGCTGGGACCCTGCCCTGGGGAGCCTGGCCAGGGCCCCAGCAGCCTCTGGCCAAAAACCTTTTCCTGACATCCAACCTGAGCCTGCCCCGACTCAGCTGCAGCCGCTCTCTCCACTCCTGTCCCTGGGCACCAGAGGGAAGAGGTTCCCACAGCCCCAGCCAGGGACCCGCTCCCAAGGCTGCTGCCATGGCCACCAGGGCTGCCACCAGCTGGGATTCTCGGTTTCCACGGGCCGGGCTTCAGCAATGGGATTCCCCAATTTCCTGCTCCCGCTAAAACCGCGCTGCCCTCACTGCCCTCCCGCCTCCCATGGAAAGCACAAAAGGCAAAGATTCCGGGCTGGGAGAAGAACAATTTATTGGGAACAGCAACCAGATAAGGAACAAACAGAACAAAAACAATATTGATAACAGAAGAGATTAATAAAAGATTTACAGGGAAAACTAAAACACAACTCACTGGGTCTGCCTGGCCACAATTTCTCCTGTCTGGAAAGGACACCCTTCTCCTCAGGGATAGAGAGAGATTCCCTTTCCTGCCCCTGGCAGTGTTTTGAGGTGGGACTGAATGTAATGACAGGGCCATGACCAGACCATCATGTTTTTCCATCCCACGTCATGTCACTGGGAGGGACAGGAAAAGGGACAGGTGTCTTCCCAGCATGGATCACAGGGAACATGGATCACCGAGGCTCTTCCCAACGTGGGGCCTCCAATGGAGGATGAATTTGGAGTAGTGAATGAAGCTTTTCCTGAAACTGGGGCATTGGCAGGGCTTCTCTTACCGATGCCTCCGTTGGTGTCTGGTCAAGTGAGAGCTGCTGGTGAAGCTCTTCCCACACTGGAGACACTCGTAGGGCCTCTCCCCAGTGTGGATGCGCTGGTGCCTGATGAGGTGGGATTTCTGCATGAAGCCCTTCCTGCAGTCAGTGCAGCGGAAGGGCCTCTCCTCTGAGGGAATTCGCTCATGAAGGTAGAGACTGGAGCTGGTCTGAAACCTCTTCTGGCACTCAGGACACTCATAGGGCCTCTCCCCAGTGTGGATGCGTTGGTGGGTGATGAGGGCAGAGCTGCAGCTGAAGCCCTTCCCACACTCCCCACACTCATAGGGCCATTCCCCAGTGTGGATCATCTGGTGGCTGATCAGGGTGCTGCTCTGCCTGAAGCTCTTCCCACACTCCAAGCACTTGTGGGCCTTCTCCCCATTGTGAAGCTGCCCATGGACCACCAGCTCTGAGCTCTGGCTGAAGCTCTGTCCACCTTCCTGGCTCAGGGTGGGTCTTTCCTCCTCAGAGCATAATGGCTGGGTTTGGAGCCCCTCCTCCTGTGGGATCTCTGGGGCTTTTCCTCCACGTTGGAATTCTGCACCGTGGAGCCATTCAAAATGGCCTCTTCCACGTGGTTCTGCTGTGGGGATTTCTCTTCCCTGGTCTCCATCCTCAGCTTCTTCCCTGGGAGAGGAAGGCCAAGGAGAGGATGGGATTTGCCTTCGTGCCACAGGGAAGGGGAAGGAGATCCCCCCAGTGCATCCCCGGCAGGACGGGGTTGGCAGCAGGGTTGTCCTGCAGCCGGGGGCTGTGCTGGGCTGGGAGATGGAGCAGGAGAGAGGGGGAAAAAGGGCACTGACTTCCTCCTCACCTGCCTGGGTATCCCAGGGCTCATTCCTCTTCCTCGCAGCCTCCTCCTCCATCCAGTCAAGGTTTCGGGATGAGAAATCCTGTTCTGGGAACCAAACAAAGGGTGCACACATTGTCTTTTTTTCTGGTTTGAAGGAAAACCTGGGGGAGAGTCTAAGTCAGATATACAATTTTATAAGAAAATGAAGATCAAGGCAATGATACAGAAACACTGCCTTAAACTGACAGAGTCAGGATATAACCTGACACCTTGTTGCTGGTCAGGCTGGTGGCAGCAGTCCCATTAAATGGTGGCTGCAGTCCTGTTGGAGTGATGAAGGTGATTCTGTCCAAGCAGTGATCCTGTAAAAGGGTCTGGTCTTCCTCTGAAGGTCCAGTGGTGGTTCTGGAGCTCTTGTCCTCTGGAAATCCAGTAGGCAAGCTGCTCCTGGTGTTGCAAGGCTCAGCTTATATCCAGGTAGGAATGCTTGGATCCTCCCCCTGGGCGGAGCATGCCACAATGGGATGATGGAATTTGATCAGTCCTGCAGTGACACTCAATGGCCCATTCCCAGAAGATATCTCCCCTGGAGGGCGTTATCAGGGCTGAGTCATGGAAGAGATCAAGAACACTGCCCCACCTGTTTCTAGCAGTTGATGAAGATGGGGATTGAAAACATGCATTTGGTTCCATCTTACATTGCAGCCTGAAACAGTGGGGGAATCCCTGCTCAGGGGGTGAACACCACCCCCCTTACCCAAACTGGCTCAGGTGTGAAACCCCCACCCTGGGAAGGCCACACACACACAGGGGACAATGTCACACTTGCCCTGCTCCAGGGGAGGTCTCTGTCCCTGTCACTCCTTTTCTCTCCCCCCCTTTTCTCTTTCTTTCCAACTCTCTCTCTACCTCACATTTACTGTTTAATAAAATCCACGTAGGGTTTGGTCTTGTTAGCACCTTAATTGATGCGGAGGCATCTCTCCGGAAATTTTCTTAACCAAATTGCAACATTATTTTGGCACAGTGAGTTCAGGGCACTGTTGTCTGGCTCCAAGTGCCTTTGACAGCATCATGGTTCCCTCCTCTGAGGAGGTTGTGGTTCTCTCTGGAGGAACACTTGGAAACAGTCCCTCCTTCCTCCTGTGGAACTTATGGGAGAAATTATGAGGAAAATGGCTGTTGTGGGTGGCCAGGAAAAAGAAAATATTTTGTTGTCCTTCCTTGAAAAGTTTCTTAAAATCACAGGGGGAGAGGGAGCAAATGATATCAGAGTGACTGATAAAGTTCATTTACTCCAAGTGAGGAACACAAGGCTGCTAAAAGTCCCACAAGAAGCCCAGCTCAAGTAGCCAAATTCCCAAATAACTCCAGCCAGGGGTCTCCGGGAGGATTTTTTTGGAGAGTGTTCGGAGCCGGCAGATCCCGGACTCGAGCCCCGGGTATCTCCGGGCTCCCTAAGAGGAGCTTTTTTGGGGGCAGAGGAGCCGCGATCGCCCCTCGGGAGGGTCCCGGGGGGTCCACGTGGGGATGGCCCGGTACCGACGGGGCGGGACATTGGTTTTGGGGATCCCCGTGAGAGCCGGGGCTGTGGAACGGGGGACCCCCGGGGCGGGGAGAGGGGAAGGGGCGATACCGGAGCTGGGGCACCCCCGGCAGCCCGGAGATGAGGCGGGGACGGGACCCCCTGACCCTGACAGGGGCGCGTCCTGGGGTGACTTCATGATGCTCGTGCCCCATCGGTCCGTTTAGCCCAGAAATGAGTTCTGCACCTTTAAGGCTGGTTCTGAGAGCCAAGGGGAGGAGGAAGAAGCTGCAGTTTGTTTTCAGACACTGCACTCACTCCTCCACATTCCGGCTCCTGGATGGACAGAGGGCAGGACAGAGCTCTCCTTTTCTTTTAGTTAGTTTTTAGCTCTTTGAGGCAGAGAAGTTCCCCCAACTGTGTTTTTTTCTTTTTCTTTGGTGCTGTTTAAACCTGCTCTGGACTGAACACCCAGAACACCACCGGCAGCTCCCGCCTGTGGACCACCAGGCTGAGCCTGGGCCTCGGCATTTCCAATACAGGCGGGACTGATAAGAGACTGATAGGAGACTGATAAGACACTGAGTGAGCCAAGCCCCAGCCCAAGGAGGGACTTTTGGAGTTTGTCACCTATTTTCCAGCAGCAGGAGGTTTTATTGCTTAATATTGTTCAATTTTTGTGCTGGTGAATGCTTTGCCTGTTAAATAAAGTGGTTTTTTCCACTTTTCTCCAAGGAAATATTTTCCCACACTGGCTGAGGATGGTGCTGCTGAATCTGCATTCCAGAGGAAACTTCTTTTGGAGGTTTTCAACCAAATTTGCCCTAAAGCAGGACAGGGTGGTGGGAAGAGGGGGGAACCCCAAGTGGCTGGATTGAGGGGAGCCTGGAGAGAGGGACCTTGGGACCCCAAAATCTGCCTGCATCCCTTAGCAGGACCCTGGAGAGGGGGGATCCCCAGGACCCATGGGATCCCCAACAGCCCAGAGACAGGGGACCACCAGAACCCCAGAGGGATGAGACTGGAAATGGGACACTCCTGGTGGCTTTGTTTTTATACACTCTTTATTTTTGGAGGTTTTTATGGACATCAGGTAACTTCTAGAGATGGACTTGGGCAAGAGGAATCCCCAACCCAAGGCATTCACACCTTGTTTCTCCCCAAACCAGGATTTTCCCCAAACCTTCCCACAGTGACATCCCTGCTGTCCTGCTCTGGGTGAGCTCAGTCCCAAACCTGACCCTGATCCTGGTCTCAATCTCACTCCACGTTTAGACACACTCACAGTTCTGTATTTAATCTCATCCCAGTGCCAGACTCGTCTAGCCCCAGACCCAATCCCAACCCCAGCCCTAAAGCCAATCCCATGTCTAGCCTTAACCCCAATCCCTGCTCTAATCCAAATCTCAGCCCCAACTCCAAGCCCAGCCCCAATTCCAGCCTCTTCCTAAATCCTCAGCCCCAAACCAAATCCCAGGCTCAGCCCCTCTGGGGCTTTGGGGGTGTCTCTGTCCCTGTGACCCCGATGATGTTTGGGTGGGGTCCCAGCAGGGCTGAGAGGGACAGAGACCCCCCCGGCCTCGCCAGGGGTGAGAAGGTGGCAGAGCCCCCCCAGCCCCGAGCAGCCTCAGCGGTGAGAGGGACACAGAGCCCCTGGTGCCCAGCCCTGCACAGGCATTGCCTGAGGCCAGAGGGATGGAGACCCCCCGAGCATCCCCCAGGGCCAGGGGACAGAGAGCCCCGAGCATCCCCTGGGCTGAGAGGGACAGAGACTCCCCCGAGCACCCCCTGGCACAGGGGAGAGAGGGAGGGAGACCCCCCAGGCATTCCCTGGGTGAGAATGATGGACACCCCTGGGGAATGGCCTGGGGTGACAGGGACAGGGACACCCCTGGGGAATGGCCTGGGGTGACAGGGACAGGGACACCCCTGGGGAATGGCCTGGGGTGACAGGGACAGGGACAACCCCCCAAACCCCTCCCAAGCATCCCCCAGTGTGAGAGGGTCAGTGACCCCTTGACCATCCCCAGGGGACTGGACAAAGTAAAGTTGTTTCTTGACAAAAATCAAACTTAACCCTACAGAAAATGCCTTGAATTTGCTCTTCCCACAAGTCACTTGTGGTGAACACACAAACAAATCCCAAAGTTCAGTAAACTCACAGTAGAAGCAATTTTGTGGCAATTCCAAAATCCATTGGTCCTGCGCAGCTCCAGCTCAGCTGCTGGCACATTCTGATAAAAGAAACGTGGAAATTCGGCCCAATACATTGCGATACCTCTTTTATGAAAAGATTATGAAAAGGAAGGGAAAGCTCTGTGTAGATGCCACAAAGGTGACAGGGAAAGAGAAAAAAATTATTCTTAGATTTGGCAAAGCCCCCGGCCTGTGAAAGAGAAAAGGGGGGAGAGCAAGGGAGTGACAGGGACAGAGACCTCCCCTGGGGCAGGGCAAGTGTGACATTGTCCCCTGTGTGCGTGGCCTTCCCGGGGTGGGGGTTTTACACCTGAGCCAGTTTGGGTAAGGGGGGTGGTGTTCACCCCCTGAGCAGGGGTTCCCCCACTGTTTCAGGCTGCAATGTAAGATGGAACCAAATGCATGTTTTCAATCCCCATCTTCATCAACTGCTATAAACAGGTGGGGCAGTGTTCTTGATCTCTTCCATGACTCAGCCCTGATAACGCCCTCCAGGGGAGATATCTTCTGGGAATGGGCCATTGAGTGTCACTGCAGGACTGATCAAATTCCATCCTCCCATTGTGGGATGCTCCGCCCAGGGGGAGGATCCAAGCATTCCTACCTGGATATAAGCTGAGCCTTGCAACACCAGGAGCAGCTTGCCTACTGGATTCCCAGAGGACAAGAGCTCCAGAACCACCACTGGACCTTCAGAGGAAGACCAGACCCTTCTACAGGATCACTGCTTTGACAGAATCACGTTCATCACTCCACAGGACTGCAGCCACCATTTAATGGGACTGCTGCCACCACCCTGAGCAGCAACAGGGTGTCAGGTTATATCCTGACTCTGTCAGTTTAAGGCAGTGTTTCTGCATCATTGCCTTGATCTTCATTTTCTTATTAAATTGTAATCCTGGTTTAGACCCTGCCCAGGTTTGCCTTCAAACCAGTACAAAATTCAATGTACTTATCCCTTGTTTTCTTCTCAAAACAGGATTTTCCATCCCATAATCTTGGCCAGATGGAGGAGGAGGCTGTGAGGAAGAAGAAGGTGCCCCAGGAGCCCCGGGCAGGTGAGGAGGAAGTCAATGCCCATTTCCCCCTCTCTCCTGCTCCATCTCCCTGCCCAGCACAGCCCCCGGCTCCAGGACAACCCTGCTGCCAACCCCGTCCTGCTGGGGATGCACTGGGGGGATCTCCTTCCCCTTCCCTCTGGCACGGAGGCAAATCCCATCCTCTCCTTGGCCTTCCTCCCCCAGAAAAGGAGCTGAGGATGGAGACTAGGGAGGGCAAATCCCTGTGGCAGAACCTTATGGAAGAGGCCATTTTAAATGGCTCCACAGTGCAGAATTCCAACGTGGAGGACAAGTCCCAGAGATCCCACAGGAGAAGGGGCTCCAAATCCAGCCCAGGGTGCTCTGAGGAGGAAAGACCCAGCCTGAGGCAGGAGGGTGGACAGAGCTTCAGCCAGAGCTCAGAGCTGGTGGTCCATGGGCAGCTTCATGATGGGGAGAAGCCCCACAAGTGCTTGGAGTGTGGGAAGAGCTTCAGGCAGAGCAGCACCCTGATCAGCCACCAGATGATCCACACTGGGGAATGGCCCTACGAGTGTGGGGAGTGTGGGAAGGGCTTCAGCTGCAGCTCTGCCCTCATCATCCACCAACGCATCCACACTGGGGAGAGGCCCTACGAGTGTCCTGAGTGCCAGAAGAGGTTTCACACCAGCTCCAGTCTCCTCTGCCACGAGCGAATTCACTCAGAGGCGAGGCCCTTCCGCTGCCCTGACTGTGGGAAGGGCTTCAAGCACAACTCCACCCTCCTCACCCACCGGAGCATCCACAATGGGGAGAGGCCCTACGAGTGTCCCCAGTGTGGGAAGAGCTTCACCAGCAGCTCTCATTTGACCAGACACCAACGGAGCCACCAGTAAGGGAAGCCTTGCAAACGCCTCGATTGCAGGAACAACTTCATGAACCAGCTTCATCCCCCATTAGAGGACCCACATTGGGCAGAGTCCTGGGGATCCGTGTTCCCCACGATCCATGCTGGGAAGACACCTTCCCTTTTCCTGCCCATGACATGATGTGGGATTGAAGAACGTGAGGGTCTGGCCATGGCTATGATATTACATTCACTCCCACCTCAGGCCATTGCCAGGGGCAGGAAAGGGACTCTCTCTCTCGCTCTCCCTGAGGAGAAGGGTGTCCTTTCCAGACAGGGGAAATTGTGGATGGGAAGAGACAGTCAGTTGTGTTGTAGTTTTTTCTGTAAACAGTTTTATTTATCCCTTCTGTTATCAATTTTGTTTCTGTTCCATTTTTTCCATATCTCATTGCTGTTCCCAATAAATTGTTCTTATCCCAGCCCGGGATCTTTGCCTTTTGTCCTTTCCATGGGAGGCGGGAGGGCAGCGAGGGCAGCGCGGTTTTAGCGGGAGCAGGAAATTGGGGAATCCCATTCCTGAAGCCCGGCCCGTGGAAACCGAGCATCCCAGCTGGTGCCAGCCCTGGTGGCCATGGCAACCACCCTGGCATGGGGTCTCCATGGAGTTGCCAACAGACTGAACACAGCAACAGGGGGCTGGTGATGGTTGCCATGGAAACTGACCATAGCAACAGGCTCTTGGTGATGGTTGCCTGCTAAGGATCACATTTGTCACAGGCCCTCAGAGGGGCTCCATGGAGACCTCCCAGGGCTTTCTGGGATGGTAAAGAGCCCTGATGTCAGAGGCAGTCACAGGCATTCCATGGTGACGTCCCAGGGCACCTTGGGCTGCAAAGGCACCCATCTGTCACAGGCACTCACGGGGGCTCCACAGTGACATCCCAGGAGTCCCCAGGCTGCCAAAGAGCCGGGATGTCCCAGACACTCACAGGGGTTCCTGTGATGGGCACAGTGGGAGCTTCAGGCAACATTTATTAGAGAAGCTCCTGTTGGGTCACAAGGTGCAAAAAGGATCCCCAATAGGCCCCACATATCCCCAAATGTCACCGTTGAATCAGTGTTCCGTGGTTTCTTTCCAATGGAAAACAAGCATCCTTATCCTCCAGGTGTCCATGTCTGAAATTGGGATTCCACCTCCAAAATTCTGTATATCCAAGGGTTGCTCCCAGGCACAATCTGCCAGTACCATCAAGCCTGGCTGGCCTTGACCTCTGGTGGCTGCCCCTGCAACACTGGGGCTGGGTCCTTCCCTTCCTATGGAGATCACTGGGACACTGTGGGGACCCCATGGAACCAAGGGGATCATTGTGGCACCACTGGAGCCCATGGAACCAAGGGGCCATGGTGACCCAGCGGGGCTTCATGGAACCCAGAGACCATTCTGGCTCTGTGGGGCCTGATGGAACCATGGAGACCATTGGGACCCTTCAGGGCCTGGTGTCACCAAGGGGGCATTATGACACCTCAGGGCCTCTTGGAAGCAAGGGACCATTGGGACACTGTGGGGCCCCATGGAACTGAGGGAACATGGAATAGGTCTGGCTGGCTTGGCCTCCCAGGGGTCCCCTGAGAGGTCTGGCTGATGTTTTGATGTTAAGGGCTGCCTCTCATCAGCTCCTGGAAAACTGGGGCTCTGTGCTTTTCTTGCTATGGAAAAGAACTGTCCCCCTTTTCCGATGCCCATTGCCAAAATTGGAACTCTCCCTAAAGCAATTCCTATATGCAAGGATTTCACTCAGAACAAAATTCTGCTTGCTCTGGCTGGCCTTGGACTCTGGTGGCCACCTCTCATCTGCCCCTGAAACACTGGGGCTCTGTTCCTTCCTTCCTATGGAAAGGAACCGGCTTTCATGTCCAGGGACCATGGCCAAAGTTAGAATTTGGCCTCTCAATTCTGTTTATCCAAGGACTGATCTCAGACAAAAGTAGCCAGGACAGACAGGTCACCCTTGCCCTGTCCTCTCGTGATTTTCTTAGACCTTGAGCTGAATGTTTTCATTTGAAAACATCTTGGATAGGGCACAGAGATCTCCCAAGGAGGTATTTTGAAACCTCGGGCACATGAGCACTACATATGGACAAAGGAGCTCTGTGCTCTGTGCTGTTGTGGTGGTTTTGCATCACAGAAGTGATGTCCTAAAAGAAGTTGCTAGCAGTTTTCTTCCATGTCTGACAAAAAAACAATCAGTAATTATCTTTGAGAATTGACAATCTGTTAAACCACTAAGGGAACTGTACACGCCTCTGTGAAGACACATGTTAAAGATGGGAAAGCCTGGGAGGGTCTCTTTCCCTTCTGGCTGGCCCAGAGGTAACAAGGCTGACCCGGCCCCGTCTCAGCCAGGCCGGGCCGGGCGGCTCCTGCCGTGGGGCCGGGCCCCTTCCCAGGGACCCCGCCAGGCCCCATCGGCTGCCGGGCAGGGCAGGGGAGGCCGCGGGGCCGAGGCCGGGCCGGGCCATGGCTGCAGTTGGGAACATCTGGGCCCTGCTGAGCCCTGCCCCGCCGCCTGCCCGGGCCCAGCCAGGATCCGCCGGGCCCCAGGAGCAGCCCCGGGCCGGGCCGGCTCGGCCAAGATTCTGCCACCCTTGGGGCTTCAGCCGCAAGCCCCGGGCAGGGGCAGGAGAAGCCATCGGCCCCGGCCGTGCTGCTGCTGTGCTCTGGCCTGGCTGCTGAGATCCTGGCCCTGCCCCAGCGTGGCCCATCCTGACACAGCCCCAGCGCAGCCGCTGCAGAAACCTCCATCGTAAAACAGCTCCGGCCGCAAGCACCGAGCCCGGCCGGGGGCACGGAACCATCTGCAGGCCCCGGGTGAGATATGAACTCTTTCAGTGCTTCCATCCTCCCTCCAGTGAGAGAAAAGGACAAAGTGCAGGCACACAGAGGAACAACATGAAGACACCGAGGTCACTGAAGGGGAAGTTGAGCCTCAGATGGGAGGGATGAGGAGATGCCTTGATCTTGCAGCCTGAAATCCTCTTGAAAAGCTATGGAGAAGGATGTAATTAATATGTCAGACTCTCTTTTTCCCTATAACTAATTGAAAATATGGGGAGATGACCTGTTCAGCAAAAACCTCCATGCTAAAGTAAGCAAATGTTGAAGTAGCTGTGATCCCATCAGAAGTTTAAAGAGAGAAAGAGAGAAGAGTGGTGAGATCCTATGCCCTCAGGGAGAGACGAAGAAGATCTCTGTTCTCAGAGATGAAGATGATTTCAGAAATAGATGAAGAGAATCTTTGCTCTTGAACAGCTCATCTTTAAACTAATACCCCATAAGCTGACATGGCCCATAAAAACAGCTGTGGGAAAAGCTGTGAAAAATGGGAGGGACTTCACACTTGCAGATTGTCTGGGCAGCTGCTCTTCGTGGCAATTGAGAGCCACGAGCGAACTTTTTCCTTATGGAGAAGTCTCCATAGCATGAGAGACTCCTCTCCCTAAGTGAACTGCACAAAGACTGTTCTAGATGGTGTAAAGTGACTGAAACTTTCAGGTTTTGTCTCCTTGCATTGTCAGTAAGAAAGAAAAGGTTGTAGGGAGAGGAGAAGTGTTCAGATTCTTATTAATCTTTCTCCTATTTACTGGTAATAAACTTTTCTATATACCCTTTTAAAATTTTGAGCCTACTTTTCTTTTCTCCTAATCCTATCTCACAGCAGGAAATGAGTAAATATATTCCAGTGAATGCAATGGTAATTAGCCAACATTGATCCCACTGCACTAATAGATGCATTGGCTGAGAAATCTCAAATTAGCAAACCAAAATCACTCCAGATAGGTTCCTGATAAACTGCATTAGAGCAGAGGGAAATCAAGGCAGAGCCATGGTTTGTCAGGACTTGCTGCATCCTGATGAGCCCTGTGGTGCATTTGGAGCTGAGCCCTGGAACCTCAGGGCCTGAGAGGAGATTGCACAAACCTTTCCAGGAGTCAAAGTCAGAAGAAAACCCCAAAGTGTCTCAAAGCATGAATGGGTCCCACTGAGGTCCATCCCCAACACAGGCTTCTCATGGACATCTTGGAGGAGAGAATTGGAGGCCAGGATTGACCAAAAACCTCTAAGAGTCTCAATATGGAAAGGAAATTCCAAACTACCTTTAAAATTTTGAGCATCTCAAAGCATTAATGAGCCCCACTGAGTGGCAGTGCAAAGCTCTCAAGGGACTCGTTAAAGCCGTTAATTGGGGCCATGATTGCACAAACCTCTCACAGAGTCTGTATCAAAAGGGAAACACCAAGTACCTTCAAATAACTGAAGTACCCTGAAGCATTAATGAGCCCCACTAAGTGTTGTTAATGACAAAGCCTCTCCAGGGACTAATTACAGCAGATAATTGGAGCCATGATTGCACAAACCTCTCAGAGACTCCAAGGCAAAAGCCAAAGCCAAAGTCCTTTGAAAAACCTGCAGCCCCTGCAGGGAGCATGAAGGAGCCCCCAGGGCCATTGCTGAGCAAGGCTCCCCAGGGACTCCTTGCAGCAGATCCTTGAGGCCACTGGGATGTGGGCTAGGGGGGGAT
Source organism: Agelaius phoeniceus (assembly GCF_051311805.1). Taxonomy (NCBI): domain Eukaryota; kingdom Metazoa; phylum Chordata; class Aves; order Passeriformes; family Icteridae; genus Agelaius; species Agelaius phoeniceus. Next base: position 2,242,033 of record NW_027509866.1, read on the forward strand.
GCTGAGGGCAGCACAAGGGGCTGACAGTGCCCAGCCTGGCTGGGGCTGTGCCAGGAGGCCCCAGGGCCTCAGGACAAGGTGTCTCCTCCCAGCCCTTGCTGGCACAGACCCTGCTGTGCCCCAGGGCACCAAGACTTGGCTTCTCTTTGTCCCCACCTGTCATCACTGCCTGCAGTTCTCTGCTCTGCCTGGGGTCTGGGGACACTTGCTCAGTCGTGTCCCTCTCTGGGACCCATTAAAAGTCCAAGAAACTTTGGAGTTGGATTCTGCCTTGGAGTTCTGGAGAGGTTTCTTCAGCTCCCTCTCAGGGACTGATGTTCAGGGCCTGAGCACAAAGCCCCAGAGGCTGATTAAAGTCCTTGTGCTGTGTCTGTGCTGCTGAGCTGGGCTGGGCTCCTGGCACAGAGGCAGCTCCTGGTGACCAAGAAGAGCTTCAAAAGCAAATTTCTCTGGATGAGCAGCTCTTGTGCCAGCCCAGCAGGGCTGGGGCACTGCCTGCAGCCAGCCCGGGCACAGCCCAGAGGCACAGAGAGCTTCAATCAGTCAGGGCTGGGAAGGGGCTGAGAAGTGCCTGGGGCACAATCACTGCCAGCCCTTGGCACAGGAACCTCTGGCTGCAGGACAATGCAGCTGCAGCTCTTGGAGCCATCTCCTGCAGCTGGAACATGCCAATGCCTGCAGAGCCTGTGAGTACATTCTCTGCTTGTCTCTTGTGCAGAGCAGCCAGGGGTGCCCAGGGCTGTCCTGCAGAGCAGGGTCCTGCAGCCCAGGGCGCTGTGCTGGGGCAGGGACTCTGCTGCCTGCCAGGGACAGCTCTCAGCCAGCCCTGGCAGCTGCTCCCAGCGCTGGGGGACAAGATCTGGCTGGGAGGAGACAGATGGTGAGGCTTGGGAGTGTTCTCCTTGTGTGGGGAGGATGCTGCATTGTTCAGGAGTGCTTCCAGCATGGCATTTAACTGCAGAACATTTTCAGGTAGATTATACAGGGAGCAGAGTAAGGCAGGGGCTGCATAAAAGGGAAAATCCTGCTTTTTATTTTACTGCTGTGGGTTGCCTGGATGGGAAACTGCACATAGATATTCATTGCTGAGTTCAGGTGGAAAAAAAAAATAATTTCTCTCTGATCTGAATAAAGCAGGCAATGACAGAAATCAGAACAGAGCCCCTTTAGAGGCTGCATCAGTGTCACTTTTCCAGCCTCCTCAGGTTTCCTCTGACGTTGCCATCAGAGCCTGCAGAGCCAGAGCTGCCCCTGGGCAGTGCCTGAGCTGGGAGGGCTCTGCAGGGCAGAGCTGAGCCCCCAGGGCTGGGCTGGGCTCTGGCAGCACTGGCAGGGCCCAGCCCTGGGCACAGGGAAGCAGCTGCTGGCAGGGACAGCTCCAGGCAGCAGAGCCCTGGGCAGGCAGTGGGGGGAAAGTGCCCCCAGGCTGTGCCGGGATATTTCAAGCCCTCTCCAAACCCAACTATTCCATGATTACTTTTCTAACATATCCCCATGCCAAGACAGAAGAAATGTCCAACAGCAGCTCCATCAGGCACTTCCTCCTGCTGGCATTGGCAGACACGCGGCAGCTGCAGCTCCTGCACTTCTGCCTCTTGCTGGGCATCTCCCTGGCTGCCCTCCTGGGCAACGGCCTCATCATCAGCGCCGTAGCCTGCGGCCACCACCTGCACACGCCCATGTTCTTCTTCCTGCTCAACCTGGCCCTCGCTGACCTGGGCTCCATCTGCACCACTGTCCCCAAAGCCATGCACAATTCCCTCTGGGACACCAGGGACATCTCCTACACAGGATGTGCTCCTCAGCTCTTTTTCTTTATGTTCTTCATCTCAGCAGAGCTTTTCGTCCTGACCATCATGTGCTATGACCGCTACGTGTCCATCTGCAAACCCCTGCACTACGGGACCCTCCTGGGCAGCAGAGCTTGTGCCCACATGGCAGCAGCTGCCTGGGCCAGTGCCTTTCTCAATGCTCTCATGCACACGGCCAATACATTTTCCCTGCCCCTGTGCCATGCCAATGCCCTGGGCCAGTTCTTCTGTGAAATCCCTCAGATCCTCAAGCTCTCCTGCTCACACTCAAACCTCAGGGAACTGGGGCTCATTGCTGTCAGTGTCTCTTTAGGTTTGGTCTGTTTTGTGTTCATTGTTTTCTCCTATGTGCAGATCTTCAGAGCCGTGCTGAGGATCCCCTCTGAGCAGGGACGGCACAGAGCCTTTTCCACCTGCCTCCCTCACCTGGCCGTGCTCTCCCTGTTCCTCAGCACTATTATCTTTGCTCACCTAAAGCCCCCCTCTATCTCCTCTCCATCCCTGGATCTAGCCCTGTCAGTTTTGTATTCGGTGGTGCCTCCAGTCCTGAACCCCCTCATCTACAGCCTGAGGAACCAGGAGCTCAAGGCTGCAGTATTGAGTCTGATGACTGGATGGTTTCAGAAACATTAAACTGCTGGCCAATTTCTGTAAATCACTTGTAATAAAAGGCATCTTGGATACTTCTTCTCGGCTTCATTTTGGAGGTTCTTTTTCTTTATTTTACTTTTTTTTAAATGTTGTCCACCAGGTATGTCAGTGTTTGTGCCATTTCTCATTTTGTTTCTCTCCACCTTCCCTGTGGCCAGAGACTGCGTCAATGAGGGGCTGCGCTCTTGGTGCCTTTAAAGGAGCTAAAGGATCTCCCAGCAGAGTTTTCTGCAGAGATGCCCTTTTGTTGCCTTCTCTGGAGCTGCAGCAGCAATGTCTGTGTGCAGAGCTGGGGCAGATCAGTGCTGGCCCAGCAGCTGTGCCCAGCAGCAGCAGCAGCAGCACTTGGTGTTGCCAGTGCTGCTGCTGTGGCCCTGCCCCGCTGCCCTGGTGGCCCTGGTGTTGGTGCAGTGCCTGAGTGCTCTTGGGGCCGGGCACAGCCCTGGGGGTGGCAGTGCCGGGGCTGCAGCAGGGACAGGCCATGGGCACTGCTGGGGCAGCGCTGACGCCTCAGGCCAGGCCCTGGGGGCTCCAGGCTCCTTGCCCAGGCTCTCTCAAGAACACGGCCAGGCCAATGCTCAGCACAGAAACCCCCGTCAGCAGCCCCAGGCTGGCCGTGGGCAGGCTGGGGGCAAACAGCATGGCTGGTGCTCTGCAAGGGCCCTGGGGCAGACGGCAAGGAGCAGCAGAGCAGGGCCTGATCCATGCCCAGTGCGCTGCACAGCCCAGGGCAGCGTCCCAGAGCGTCCTCATGCAGCTGCCAACAACATCCCCCCTCTGCAGCCCTGGCCTCTCCCCCAGCTCACACAGGTGCCCCATCCTTGCAGGCACAGGCACGGCAGCACTGCCTCAGCAGTCCCTGTTTGCATTGCACACAGCAGGGCCAGCACCCCCATGTTGTTGCTGTGGGGACATGAACCTGAGGGAGCACAAATGCCATCAGCCCCTGGGGCCAACAAGGCCTGCGGGACACCAGGGAAACCACTCAGCTTTGTCCTGGCCTCTGCACTCAGCCAGAAAGTTTGTTCCCATCAGCTGGGAGTTTCCTGTGCCACTGCAGACGCTGTTGCACAGAGCCAGGGCTGCCTGGCAGCCACCCCCAAACTGCCCTGACCATTTCCTTGGCTTCTCTTTGCTTTCTTTACTATTCACTTGTACAAATTTCTTCTTCCTTCCCAGCCCTGTTCCCTGCCCTGCAAACAGCCCATTCCTGTTTGCCCTTTCCTCTCTGGCCCCACTCCCCATTGCAGTTCCTGACTTGGCCCCATGGGAACGTCCCTTGGGCAGCAGGATCATCCTACAAGTGCTGCAGGAATTGTCTGCAGGCTCCTGCAGTGCCTGCTGCTGCTCCCTTGCCAGAGGTACCCCAGGCCAGCGGGGCACATCTGGGCTGCTGTGTCTGGCTCTGGGGCTCCCTGTTCTGGGCAATGAGGAGGAGCTGCAGAGGCTCTGCAGGACTGACAGGATGGGCTTTGGGGCTGCCAGGAGAAGCTGAGGGACCTGGGCTGCTGTAGCTGCTGAAGAGGAGGCCCAGGGCTCATCCTGCAACTGCTCCAAGGGTGCTTTCAGAGAATTCAGAATCAGCAAGGTTGGAAAAGACCTTGGAGATCATCAAGTCCAACCTGTGCCCTGACACTGCCTTGTCTCCCCTGAGCCTCCTCTTCTCCAGGATAAACAACCCCAGCTCCCTCAGCCACTCCTCACAGGACTTGTGTTCCAGACCCCTCCCCAGCCTTGTTGCCCTTCTCTGGACACACTCCAGCCCCTCCATGTCCTTCCAAAATCGGGGTGCCCAGAACTGGACACAGCACTCGAGGTGCTGCCCAATCATTGCCGAGCAGAGGGGAAGAATCCCTGCCCTGCTCCTGCTGGCCGCACCATTCCTGAGGCAGGCCAGGAGCCATTGACCTTCTTGCCCACCTGGGCACGCTGCTGCCTCATGTCCAGCCTGCTGTCCATCAGTCCCTGCAGGTCCCTTTCTGCCTGGCTGCTCTCCAGCCACTCTGTCCCCAGCCTGTAGAGCTGCAGGGGTTGTTGTGGCCAAAGTGCAGGCCCCAGTACTTGGACTGGTTAAACCTCATCTTTTTTGGATTTGGGCCCTGGATCCAGCCTGTCCAGGGCCCTGTGCAGAGCCCTCCTACCCTCCAGCAGATGCACACTCCCAGACAACTTGGTGTCACCCCGGTTCCATGAGGCCCCAGAGTGTCCCAATGCTCTCCATGATTCCATGAGGCCTGCCAGTGTCACAATGTCCCTTTGGTTCCATGAGACCCCTTGGAGTCACAAAGTCCCTTGGATCCTTGGGCCCTGCAGTGTCACAGTGGATCCTTGGTTCCATGATGTCTGGCAGTGCGGCAATGCTCTCCTTGGTTCCACAGTGTCCCAATGGCCTCTTGGTCCCAAGGGCCACCATGGTGTCAAACATGTTTCCTTCATTCCAGGAGTCCCTGAGGAGCAGCCCTGGCCCCTTGGTTTCATGGGGCCCTGCAGTGTCACAATGGCCCCATCATGACACCAGGTCCTGCTCTGTCACAATGCTCTGCATGGTTCCACAGGGCCCTGCAGGGTCACAGTGGCCTCTGTGGTTCCATGAGGCCTCAGAGTGCCCCAATGAATTCCTTGGTGCTGCAGTGTCACAATGGAGCCCTGGTGACACAAGATCCTGCAGTGTCACCAGGGACCCTTGGTTCCATCAGGCTCCACAGTGTCACAATTGTTCCCTCCTTTCCCGGAGTCCTTGCAATGGAGCAATGGCCCCTTGATTCCATTGTCCCCAGGCTCTCCCAAGGCTCTCCTTGGTTCCGCAGAGGCACAATGGCCCCTTGGTTCCACAAGGCCCTGCAGTGTCACAGTGGCCTCTGTGGTTCCACTTGGACCCAGACTCACCATGGACTCCTTGCTTCCATTCAGCCCCACAGTGTCACAGTGGCCCCTTGGCTCTGTGCTACCGTGTCATACACAGTGTCACCATGATCCTCTTAGATCAGCCAGACCTGTCAGGTGATCCCTGGGAGACCAAGGCAGCCATACCTATTTTGTGTTCCCTTGCTTCCAAAGGGCCCTGCAGTGTCACAATGGCTCCTTGCTCCCATGATGTCCTAATGTGTCATAATGTCCGCTTGGTTACACAAGTCCTTAAGGATCTTAATGATCTCCATGGTTCCACAAGGCCCCACAGTGTCCTAATGGTCTTTGGGTTCCATGAAGCTTCGCTGTGTCACCATGGCCCCTTGGTTCCATTGGGGTCCAGTAGTGCAACAATGATCCCCTTGTTTCCAGAAATTCCCGTAGTGTCACAATGTCTCCTTGCTTCCATGAGGCCCTGCAGGGTCACAATGTTCCTTTGGTTCTGTGGGGCCCCACAGTGTCACAATGCTCTCCATGATTCCATGGGGCCTTGCACTGCCACAATGCTCTCCATGGATCCACGGTGCCCCGCAGGATCACAACGGCCATTTCGCTCCACGAGGCCCTGAAATGCAGCAATGGCCTCTTGGTTCCACAAAGCCCTGCTGCTTCACACTGGCCCCTTGGGACCATGTGGCCCAACAGAACCACAATGATGACCTTGGTTCCACGAGGCCCCACAGTGTCAGAGTGGCCCCTTAGATCCATGGTACCCTGCAGGGTCACAATGGTTGCATGAGGCCCTGAAGTGTCACCATGGTTCCACAGAAAGGAAAGCACGGAGCCCCAGTGTTTCAGGGGCTGATGAACAGCAGCCACCAGAGGCCAAGACCAGCCAGATCTGTCTGTCCTGGCAGCTTTCATCTAGGAGCAACATAACAATAAATATCTTGGATACCGTATCTTGGATATACAAATTTTGGGGGCACAATCCCGATTTTAGCCATGATCATCTGGATGAGACATCCAGTTCTTTCCCATAGGATGGAAAACACAGAGCCCCAGTGTTTCCAGGGCAGATTAGAGGCGGCCACCAGAGGCCAAGGTGAGCCAGGCCTGTCTGTCCTGGCAGCTTTTGTCTGGGAGAAACTCTTGCATACAGGGTATTTTTGTGAAGTACCAATTTTGGCCATGGGTGCCTGGGCAGGACAGATGGTTCTTTTCTATCTGAATGAAATCTCAGAGCCCCAGTGTTTTGGGGACACATGAGAAGTGACCTTCAACATGTTCAGGTCAGTTAAGCTAGTCTGGCTAGGCGAACCAAACCTGTTACCTGTTCCCTTGGATCCACAAGGCCCCTCAGTGTCATAATGGTGGTGTCATATTGGATCCTTGGTACCATGAGGCTCCACTGTATCACACTGGCCCCTTGTTTCCATGGGGCCCTGCAGTGTCAAAATGGTTTCCTTGTTTCCATGGAGCTGCACAATGACACAATGGCCCCCTTGGTTCCATGAGGCTGCAGAGTGTCTCAATGGCCTCTTGATTCTTTTGCGGTCCTCAGGATCCCAGGGGCCCCTTGGCTGCAGGAGGCCCAGCTGTGTCACACTGGCCCCTTGCTTCCATTGGGCCCCAAAGCATCACAATTGTCCCACTTTTGCTTCCATAAGACCTCACCGTGTCACAGGGGTCTCCTTGGTACCACAATATCACAATGGACCCTTGGTTCAACAAGACCCTGCAGTGTCAAAATTATTTCCTTGGTTCCACTTGGTCCTGCAGAGCCCCTTGGTTCAATGAGGCCTTGAAGTGTCACAATGGGCTTCAGTATTCCATGAGGCCCTGCAATGTCACAATGAAATTTTGGTTCCATGGGGTCCTGCACTGTTCCATGAATCCTTAGTTCCATTGGGCCCTGTAGTGTCACAATGGACTCCTCGTTCCATAGTGCCACACAGTTTGACAACTGCCCCTTGGCCTGCCAAGACTCCACATTGCCACAATGGTTCCTTGCTTCAATGAGGTCTTGTAGTGTCACAATGGACTCCTTGGTTCCATGGGGACACAAAGTGCCACGATGGCTCTTTGGCTTCATAAGGCCTCAAAGTAAAAATGGCCCCCGTGGTTTCACAATGCCATGCTGTTTCACAATGGACCCTCCACTCCATGATGCCCCAGAGTGTCACAACAGCCTCCTTGGTTCTGCACTTTAAGAATGCCCCCTTGTTCCCTTGGAGCCCCACAGTGTCACTATTGTGCCCTTGGTTCCATGAGGCCCTGCAGTGCCACAATGGTCCTTTGGTTCCACGAGGTCGCATGTGACACAATGGTCTCCTTGGTTCCATGATGCCCCGGGGATAGCATAGCAGTGGTCTCCTTGGTTCCATGAGACCTTGCAGTGCCATGATGGTTCTTTGGTTCCATGGGCCCCCATGTGTCATAATGGCCTCCTTGGTTCCATGATGCCCCGTAGCACAGCAATGATCTCCTTGGTTCCATGATGTCCTGTAGCACAGCAATGGCCTCCTTGATTCCACGGTGTCAGATTGGCCCCTTTGTTCCATGGAGCCCCACAGTGTCACTGTGGTCCCCTTGGTTCCATGAGGCCCTGCCGTGCTACAATGGCCCCTTGGTTACAATGGGTTCCAAAGGGTCATAATGTTCTCCGTGGTTCCATGAGAGCCTGCAATATCCATATAGACCCTTGGTTCCAAGGGGGCCCGCAGTGTCACAAGGCTGCCTTAGTTTGACGAGGCCCTGCAGTGTCATGGTGGCCCCTTGGTTCCATGAGGCAAAGCAGAATCAGAATGGCCCCTTGGTTCCATGGAGCACCACAGTGTCACCATGGTCCCTTGGTTCCATGGAGCACTATGGTGTCACCATGGTCCCACTGGTTCCACAGGGCCCCACAGTGTAACAATGGACCTTTGGTTCCATGAGGTTCCAATGCAACACAATAGACTTTGGTTCCATGAGGTTCCTCAGTGTCTCAGTGGCCCCTTGGCTCCATGTGGCCCCGCTTGTCACAGTGGCAGGTGGTTCCATGAGGCCTCACAGCATCAAAATGGTCTCCTTGGTTCTGTGAAACCTTACAGAACCTCAGTGAACCCTTGGTTCCAAGCAGCCCTGCTGTGCCACAATGGAATTTGATTCCATGAGCTTTCACATTGTCAACAATGATCTGAGTTCCCCAATGTTACCATGGACCCCTTGTTCCATGAGGTTCCAAGTGTCACAGCTGGATCCTTGGTTCTGTCAGCCTCTGCTGTCACCAAATGGCCAAAATATCAGAATAAGACTCCTTAGCACTAACTTTGTGTTTGAGAGAAAATCATTTATTCAGGCCTGAGGTCCAGTGAGTGGACACATGATTCTACAAGTGTATAGCTTATATAGAGTCACTATGTGTATATTAAAATGTACCCATTTCCATAAAACCCACCCCAAGTTTCCAGATTCAGCTCTTGCTTTTTCTATCACTGCATTCTTGAGCCAGATGTCTTCATCTTCTCTTCCACCCATTCTTGCTGGGAAAGCAGCCCCTGCATGCCTGGTTTCTCTGTGAAAGTTCACAGGCACAGTAAAAATTGAATTAACCCTTTTGATATTAAGGCCAAGGCTTTGTGTGGGCAGGCAGAGGCAGGCAGGAGGCAGAGCTGTCAGCAAAGGAAGGGCCCAGCCAGGTGGGGCAGCCGGGGGATGCCGACAGCCTGCAGGGACAGAGGTGCAGGGCAGGGACACCGTAGGACAGCCTGGGCTGCACAGGGCACAGGGATGGGTAGCAGCTGCAAGACAGCCCTGCCAGAGCCAACTTGGGCAGCACTTTGGCCATGGAAGACACAAAGAGCACCAAAGCCCCAGAGGGTCATTACAGTCCTCATGCTGTGTCTGTGCTGCCGAGCTGGGGCGGGCTCCTGGCCCAGAGGCAGCTCCTGGCAAGGGCAGCAGAGCTGCAGAGAGACAGCTCTGGCCAGGAGCAGCTCCTGTGCACAGCCCAGCAGGGCTGAGGCACTACCAGGGCCCCTCAGGGACAGCAGCAGGGCACAGACAGAGCTCCCAGGGGCTCAGCACTGGCAGGGGCTGTGGCATGTCCCAGAGGGGGCTGTGTCACAGCAGCTCCTCTGTGGCTGTGTCATGGAGGCACAGAGCAGCTGTGATGTCAGCAAGGGGCTGTGTGACAGCACAGAGTGGGCTGTGTGAGGTCACAGATTGGGCTATGACATGACAGAGTTTGTTGTGTGTGGTCATTGAGCAGCTATGGCATCATAGAGGGGATTCTGTGACATCACAGAGAAGGCTGTGACATCATGGCATGGCTGTATGATATCATAGAGCTAGCTGTGAGGTCAAAGTGTGTACTGTGACCTTACAAAGTGGCAATATGACATCACAGAGAGGGTTTTGTGACATCACTGAGAGGGTTGTGACATCACACAGCTGTCTGTGACATCATAGTGTAGGGTGTGAGGCCATAGAGCAGATCCTGCATTCATAGAGGGTGGCTCTGTGACATCAGAGAGAGGGTTGTGACATCACTGGCTGGCTGTGTAACATCATAGAGCAGGCTATGACATCACAGAACAGATTGTGGAATCACAGGGTGACTTTCTGACATCACAGAGTCTTCTGTGACATCACAGTGCAGCTGCATGACATTCCAGGGTGATATCCCAGAGTTGGCTCTGTGACATCAAAGGTTGCTGTGTGACGTCACAGATGGCTGTGTGACATCACAGTAGCTATGTGATATCACAGGGGCTGTGTGACATCACAGGGGCTGTGTGAGGTCACTGGGGAAGTCACTCTGCCCCGGCCCCCCTCACAGTTCCCCCAGAGCAGTCCAACCTTGCTCGTGCACAGCGGGGTCCCCTGTCCCCCCGGGTCCCCCCGCCCCCGGCGCCGCAGCCTCCCCCAGAGGATGTTCCACGAGATCGACCCCAGAGCCTGACACGGGGACGGGGGCTGGGGCCTGGGAGTGACACAGGGGGACAGGGACCCCCCGGCAGCGTCCCCGTGTCCCCCAGGGCCAGAGCCTGGGCCAGGGCTCCTTCACCCTGGTACCAACGAGGCCTTGAGAGCGCTGAAAAAATCCCCAGCAAGGGATCAGCAAAAACCAGATTGAATATTAAGGGACTGCCCCACAAAGTTCCTTGGCAAGAGTCCCTCTGCTCCTGACTGGACGCTTCAGGCACACCAAGGAAACAAAGCAACAACAAAACCAAACCACATCCAGGCAATCAAACCAGAAATGAACAGAGAACTGTCCCTCTGTGTTTGTGTATGACAAAAGGAGAGTGAGGGCAAGCATAAAAGGAATACGGTTTAAAAGCTTAAAAGAGCTCAAACTCAACAGGACTTAACTGATACTTTAACCTTAACTGATACCTTCAACTTCACAATTTAGCCAATGAACAGCACTTAACAGTACTTAACCTAACTTACAACCTATGACTTAATGATTTAACAGTGGAATAATACGTAACAACATTTTACTTAGCCAATAACTTTTATTAAACATAACAGCTTAGCAAAGGAAAAACTCTTAGCAGCATTTAACTTCGCTTAGACCTCATGACTTAATCTCACTTACAGGCCTGACTGTCTCAGCTGTCCAAGGCACTCAAAGCCCTCAGAGAGCAGCATTTCTGCCACATTTCCCCAGCACAGGCACTCCTGTGTGCACACAGACACAAAGAGTCAGTGCAAGGCACCTGGGAGAAATTCCCCTGAGGGCAGGAAATGCTCCCTGTGGATCCTTTGGCATCTCCCCAGCGGGTGAAGGGTTGAGCATGGAGGAGTGGGGGGATCAGCCCAGGCTCCGTCGTTGTTGGGGATCCCCGAGTGCAGCAAACGGGAGAGTTCCCGGCTGGGAGAGGCCCCACTCAGAGGGAGTCGCTGGCCCAGGAGAGCTCCAAGGGCTCCTTTTGGAGCGCTGTTTGCAGGGCCCCAAGGGAGGGGCTTCAGTCCCAGCAATGGTTCATCCTGGCCACACTTGGCACCAACAGCTTTCTTTGGCAGTGTGAGAACAGGGATGTTGTGCCACTGAGGGAACAAAACCAGTTCCCAGGGCTGCTCCTCCAGAAAGCAGGAGCTGGTTGGGCAGCAGCAGTGCCTGGAGCAGACAGTGTTTGTGATGAGCTGCAGAGGAGCTGAGCCCAGGGGCTGTTGGCCAAGGCCGAGCCCCAAGGAGCATTTCTCAGCTGGCAGGGCAGGCTGAGAAGGGGAGGGGGGAATGCAGCAGCACAGGGCCCATGGAACCAAGGGAGCATTGTGACCCTGTGGGGCCCTGTGAGACCAAGGGACCATTGTGACACTGTGGGGCCTCATGGAATCATGGAGAGCACTGTGACATTGCTGGGCCTCATGGAACCAAGGGGGCCGTACTGACGCTGTGGGGCTCAAAGGAATGTAGGGATCATTGTGACACTGAGAGGCCCCATCAAACCAAGGGTCCATTGTGACACTGTGAGACCCCATGGTCTCATAATGGGGCCAAAGGTCCATTGTGTCATTGCAAGGCCTCATGGAACCATGGAGACACCATCAGGACAATTTACAGCCTCATGGAACCAGTGAGACCATTGTGACCCTGGGGGTCCCCACACAACCAAGAGGACCACTGTGATACTGTGGGGCCTCATGAAACCAAAATTCCTTTGTGACACTGCAGGGCTGCATGGTACCAGAGGTCCATTGTGACATTGTGGAACCTCGTGTCATCAGGGGTCCATTGTGACACTGTAGAGGCAAAGGAGACCATTGTGACATGGCAAGGCTGCATGGAAACTTGGGACCATGGTGACATTGTGGAACCCCATTCAACCAAGGGTTCATTGTGACACTGCAGGGCTACATGGAACCAAAGCTCCAGGGTGACACAGAGGGGCCTCCAGTCATCAATGGTCCATTGTGACACTGGGGACCATTGTCACAATGGACACAAACCCCCAGGGTCCAAAGGTCCATTGTGACCTTGCAGGGCTCATGGAACAGAGGAATCCCATGTCGTTGTGGGGCCTGTGGAACTGTGGAGACCATTGTGACACTGCAAGGTGTTGTGGAATAAGTGGGACCATTGTGAAACTGCAGAGTCTTATGGAACCTTGGGGCCACTGTGACATTGTGGGACCCCATCAAACCAAGGGTCCATTGTGATATTGCAGGACTTTGCCATTGTGACACTGCCGGACACTGGACCCCATAGAAACCAGTCACCATTGTGGCACTGTGGGGCCCACAAAACCAAGGGAGCACAGAACAGGTGTGGCTGGTTTGGCCTCCCATGGGCTGCCTGACTGGTCCAGCTGACCTTGGCATGTTGAGGGTCTCTTCTCATCTGCTGTTGAAGCACTGGGGCTCCGTGCTTTCCTTCCTATGGAAAAGAGCTGTCCTTCTCCTCCAGGCACCCTGGCCAGATTTGGGATTTCACTTCCAAATTCCCTTATATCCAGGGACTATTCCAATAGGAATATTGTCTGGACAGGTCTGGCTGGCAATGGTTTCACAAGGGTCACCTCTCATCTGTCCCCAAAAACACTGGGGAAGGCTCCGTGCTTTCCTTCCTATGGGAAAGAACTGTCCTGCTTCTCCAGGTGCCCATGGCTGAGACTGAGTTTCCACCTTCAAAATTCCCTTAATTGAAAGACTGGTCCAATACAAAATCTGCAATTCTTCAGAAGTCTGCCTGGCCATGGCCTACTTAGGCTCTCACCTGCCTTCCAAACACTGGGGCTCTGTGCTTTCCTTCCTATGGAAAAGAACTGTCCTTCTTGTCCCAGTGCCTGTGGCCAGAATGGAATTCCACCTCCAACATTGCCTTATTGTGAGAGACTGGAGGAGACTGTTGGCTCAAAACATTTTATGTGTAGGGGAGGAAGGGGTAGGTTCAGCCTTGCCCTGCCCTGGAACCCCAGCCCTGCCCTGCCCTGGAAACCCAATCCCCCCAGAGCCTCTATCCCAGCCCAGCAGTGGCTGCCAGTCCCTGGCACAGCACAGGCAATGCTCCACAGCCACCTCTGCAGCCCCAGCCCAGCTCCTGAGGGACCAAATGAGCCCAAGCCCCACCTGGGGGAAGGGCCCAGGAAGACCAAGGGGTATTGAAGGCTGACCACAAGGCAAGCGCACATCTTGCCCCTACCTCCTCTTGGAATTTCCATTGGAACACTGCTGGAATCCAGGAGTTGGAAGCTCTGTGTGTGCTTCTCTGAATCTTATTTGTCTTTTTCTTATTCCCTCTTCTTGCAAAACTTGAGTAACTTAAAATAGAACAGGCTTAGAGTTTGTGAAGTTGAATGAGCAAAGTTAATGTTTTGAGAAGTGTTTCTTGTTGATTGAATGTTGTATTAAACCTTTGGCCAAAGTTTCTCTGATTTTCTAAAGTTGCCAGTAAAGTTCCTATTTTGTTGTTTTGGGCACCTGAGAATCTCTTGCTGATATTTCTCCAGTGCGTCCAACTCAGTGTACACAAACAATTGTAATTCCTTTTAAATGTCTTGTTGAGAGAGTGTTTTAGTGGATGTGGGTCAGGGCTTGTGTGTGCTGCTTGGCCCAGCCCAGGCGGGGCTTTCCCAGCCACATTCCACACTCCATTGCCCAGCTGGAGCCGCTGGTGCCTCTGAGTTGTGCTGCCCCAGCCCCAGGGACGCTCTCCTTGTCTGCCCATTCCCCCACGGTCTCTGGGCAGGGATGGCCTCAGTGGGGGCTGCTGACATCCTCAGCAACTTGGAGGCTGCTGCTGAATTTCCCTGCTCCAGAGGCTTGTTCAGCCTTCAGCTCTTCAGTGCAGGAATTCAGTGTCCCAGGGCTCATTAACATTCAGAACATCTTAACAAGCCAAGCCTCTGGGAATCATTTAAGTGTTCAAATCTTTTGTGGTTAATTTGACAGACTTCAGTTGTGTGTTCAAAGTTAATGCAATATATTTAAAAAGACAGTGAGAAAACATTTTTTAGGTCCTGTTTAGGATTTTTTCCTGTTCATAAATTGATATGTGCGACCTCCAATTGACACTGAATCCAAGTACCTCCTCATGCAGTGTGAATAGATATGCAAATCAAGACCCTTCATGGCTGACAATCAATCAGACTCTGTCCCTACCCCCAGCCCACCATTTCCCCCATCCAAGCCCTGGCACTCAGAGCAGCCTTGTGCAAATCTCAGCTCCCTCCAGCCCAGGCTGCACCTGCAGCTTTCAGCTCCTTGGCTCCCACTCCCACCTGCTTTCCTTGCAGAAGAAGCTGCCCAAGACACAGAGGGATGTTCATTTCTTGTCAGCCAACAGAGCCAAGGGAAGGCACAGCTCCATCAAATGCAAAAGTCATTCCTCTGCTGGATATTAAATCCACTTTGCACAGCAGACAGTCTCAGAGCAATGGAAAACACCTTCTGTGCCTAGCACAGATCCCAAGGTCCCCCAAACTCTCCCTGCCCCCATTCTGCCCAGATTTGCTCTTTGCACACACGAGTCACAGGCTGAAGCCAGGAGCTCCCTCCATACCCAGAGGGAGGAAAAGAGAGAAAGGGGATGAAGAGCTCTCCTGTGCAGAGCCAAGGTCCAAGTGCAGCCCCTGCAGTGGGAACCACAACTCATCAGGTTTGTGTCCTTTGGGCTCAGGGCCTGGTGACACTCAGAGGCACAGAAAGGTTTCTTGCTGACAAACACAAGTTGAACATTTGAACAGTTTAAGAACCATCGCAGCAATTCCCTCAGCTCCCTGGGATGTCTCAGCAGCATCTGACATGTCCACCATCCCCAACAGCCTTCTGAACAGGAATAGTTTTTAAGCAAATACATAAGAAATGGAAATTCTGTGATAGGTACAACCACAGTGAGATACTCAATTAATATTTTTTTTTTAACATCAGAAAGATTGGGCCACTTGGTGAAGTTCAAAGTGTGAAAGCAGTCAGTGGAGAGGCACTCAAATGACCAGAGAGCATCTGGAGGAGGAAATCTGAGAGTAGCAGGGAGGACATAGATCCAGCTGATCCAGTGAAGGGATGTCCTTAGACACGGCCATTTAAACAGGAGAGCTGGAAACACCTCAAGGAAGGGGATCATTAAATATTAGAGTGAATGTCAGTGGCAAAGGTAGAGGGGAAGATCAGTATTTCTTCCCTTGCCATCAGTAGGAGAATCCAGTAGATCAAGGAAATTCCTGTTCCTGGTGAGAAAACATTGCCATTTCTTAAAATACTCAAGTGACCCAGATAATAAAGATTTGCTTGTATATTTTAAACTAACAGACATTAAAACCTGTGCCCCTTTCCAGGCAGACATCAGCTGTGTGCCCATGAACAGGCAGTGCCACTTGTTCCCTGAGGTGCCCAGCTGGGATTGGATCTCTCCTAGAGCACCTGAGGGAGACCAGAGCACCTTGCAAGCTGCAGGGCCCTGACAGCCTCGCAGAGCTCCTGTCCCATCAACATCTGCTCTGCTCCAGTCTGAAACAGGGCCCAGCATGGTGCTGGGATCATCAGAGAGCTGAGGTGTGTGCTGGAATTCAATGGCCTCCCCATCCCACAGCAGCCCTGCATTTCCCTGCTGCAGCCTTGGTCTCCAGCCCAGCCATGGAGGCTCTTTGGGCTCTGGAGTGTTGCTGCAGCCCCCAAGGGCAGCTGAGCTCTGCCTTTGGCACAGTCAGGCCTGGGCAGAGCAGGCCATGCTCAGCAATTGCTTGTGTGTGCCTGGCCTTGCTGTCAGCCCCGGCAGCGGCTGCGTGGCCCCTTTGTGGCCCTGTGCTGGCCCAGCCATGGTGGCCCAGCCCCTGTGCAGGCCCAGCCCAGGCCAGGAGCATTGCGGCTGGGAATGGCCCCTGTGCCGTGGTGCCCACAGCAGCCTTGGGGCTCTGTGCCCCATGGCCTCCCTGCTGGGCAGCCTCTGCCAGCTCCTGCAGAGCCCGTGGCACCTGTGGGGCTGCACAGACAGCCCTGCCCCGGGCTCTGCCAGCCTCTGGGCCAGCAGAGAGGCAGCCAGGGCTGGCCATGGCCGGGAACAGGCCCTGAGCCCCGCTGGAGGATGGAGCTGGGCCACAGCCAAACTCAGCCCAGGCCAAAGCTGGGCTCAGCAGCCAGGGCTGCCAACGCATGGGCACAGAGGCTGGCACTGACAAATGTCCTGGGCCCCCTCCCTGCTCTGTCCCTGCCACCAAGGGCACAGAGCAGCCTCCTCTCTGGGCCACTTGCCTGTTTGCAATGCCTTGCACAGGCGCTGGCCCTGCCCCACAAGGCCTGGCCTGAGTCCTGCCCCTGCACGCTCAGCCAGGCTGAGATGGACACTGATGGTTTCTGGGCCAGGCTCTCTGAGCCCAGCCCAGCTCCCTGCAAGCTCTGCCAGCTGCCCTGAGCTCTGGGCAGCACCAAGGGCCTCTCTGAGCCCAGCCCAGCCCAGCCGGCTCTGGCCCCACAGCTCTGCTCAGCCCAGGCTGCTCTGGCCACTGGCCCCACGGCCTCAGCCCCTGCCAAGGCCACAGCAGCAGCTGCAGCTGCCACAGGACTCAGCCCCAGCCATGGGGGAAGGTGCTTGGCCAAGGCCAAAGGAGGCTCCCTGGCTGCCCTGCTCCCCTGGGGCTGAGGTGCTGAGAGCTCTGCAGCCCCTGCTGCCATCCCATCTGCCCAGGGCAGCACAAGAGCCCCGGCCTTGGGGCCCTCAAGAGCTGCTCCTGCTCCAGGCCCAGGGCCCATGCCAAAGCTGGGACAGCAGCCACAAAGCTGTGCCCATTTCTGTTCATTGCTGCTCTCATGGGGATGGATCCTCAGCCACTTGGAGGTTGCTAATGAATTTTATTACTCCAGAGGCCTCTTCTTTCTTCAGCTCTACAGTTCAGGAATTCAGTGGGAAAAGCTCATAAATATTTGTTCGAAACCCCCAAACAAGAAAATCCCATGGGAATAATTGAAGTTTTCAATTCTTCCTTCGTTAATTAGACATATTTCAGAAGTGTATTCGAAGTGAATATACTATATTGAAAACAATGCGGAGAGAATTGTTTTCCCCGTTTAAGTTTTCTTTTCCTGTTTATAGCAATGGACATCAGCAATGTCCACTTGATAGTGACCACCAGCACCTCCTCATGCACTCTGAACAGATTTGAAAATCAAGACCCTTCATGGCTGACAATCAATCACACTTTGTCCCTACCCACACCCCACCATTTCCCTCATCCAGCCCCTGGAACTCAGAGCAGCTGAGGAATGGAGTCACATCCAGGGGTGTCCCCAGGGCTCAGGATTGGGGACAGATCAATTCAATCTCTTTATTGCTGATCTGGATGAGGCCTTCAAGGGCACCCTCAGTCAGTTCCCAGGTGAGTCCAGGCTGGGTGGGAGTGTGGTTGTGCTGGAGGGCAGGAAGCTCTGCAGAGGGATCTGGACAGGCTGGAGCCATGGGCCCAGGACAATTGGATGATATTCACCAAGGCCAAGGGCCAGGTCCTGTCCTGGGCTCACAACAACCCCAAATCCCTGACTGTGCTCTGCCCCTGATCCCTTTAGCCTGTCCTGTTTCCTTCATCTCTACATTGCCAGGGACTCTCTGGTACAAGGGAGCTCTGCTCTGGGGATGGAGGGAGGTGCAAGTGCAGCCTCTGGATTGGGAACCACAACTCATCAGGTTTGTGTCCTTTGGGGGTCAGGAACTGGTGAGACTCAGGGGCACAGAAAGTTTCTCCTCATGGCCAACAGACCATAGTTGAACAGGACACAATTTAATAACAATCTCGCTCTTCCCTGAGCTAGGTGCAATGTCCCAGCAGCATCTGAGGAGTCCACCATTGACAAGTGATTTCCATACTAAAATTAATTTCAGACAAAAGTGATTCTGTGATAGATATAAACACAATTAAGTTCTTGTATCAGGATGCTCATCCTGGAGTGGGGGCAAAACAGCTCCAACAATTCCTCATTTGCAAAGCTGTCAGTGGTGGATGGAGAAGGGAGGTCAGGCTGCTCTTGGTGTTGAGGAAATGCTGAAACCAGCCTGACTCATTTCATCTCCTCCTGTCCTGGCTGATCTGCCCTCTTTCCCCTTCCACCCATTGGCTTTTGTCTCCCACCAGGCCCCCGGTGAAGAGCCTGGCTCTGTGTTCTCCATCCCCTCCTCGCTGGCACTGCCAGGCTGGGATGAGGAGCCCCTCAGCCTTCCCTGCTCTGGGCTGGACAAGCCCAGCTCCCTCAGCCTCTGCTCACAGCCCAAGGGCTCCAGCCCCACCTTGGAGGCCCTTCCCAGACCCTGCTCCAGCTGCCAGACATCTTTCCTGCCCTGGGCAACCCAACCCAGGCCACAGTGACCTGGAGAATCCCCGTCCTTGATGTCCTGGTCACACAGCCCTGGCCCCTTGTCCCCATGTCAGGCTCTGGGGTGGATCCTGTGGAACATCCTTTGGTGGAGGCTGTGGCTTCAGGTGGGCCGGGGGGATCCCGGGGGACAGGGACCCTGCTGGGCATGGACAGCATTGGACTTGTTGGGAGAAACTGTGAGGGGGAGCTGGGGCCGAGTGACCAACCCAGTGACCTGACACAGCCCTGCTGGGATGGCACACAGCCCCTCTGGGATGTCACACAGCCCCTCTGGGATGTCACAGCCCATTCTCTAATGTCACACAGCTGGTCTCTGATGTCACAGCCAACTCAGTGATGTCATAGTCTGCTCTGTGATGTCAAACATCTGCCCTGTGATGTCACAGCTGGCTCTGGGATATCACAGAGGCAGTCTGTGATGTCATTGGTGATCAATGACCTCACATGACCCACTCTGTGATGTCATAGCCCACTATGTCACCTCGTATTACCAGATCATAAATTGCCTACACCAGGTGAGCTCACACCTGGAGCTTGTTCTCCACATCCCCAGGCCTATGGAAACCACACAAGGCCCATTGTGTGAGAAGGGGAACTGGAAGTTCAGCAGCCTCAGGGTCCTGCCAGCTCAGCCAGGCCCACTGGAACATTGGGGTCCATGACCACCAGGGACCACCAGAGAGACCCCCAGGACAGAAGAACACATGGGTAAAGGGGAGGGGGAATATGCTAATGATTTTGGGGAAATGATTATCAGATGTGTGTTTAGTCCAGGACAATCAATGAACATGTGTGCAAAATACAGAAAATAAAAAGAAACTTTCCTGTACTCAGCCTGCACAGCTTTGGGAGGAGCTCTCCCCCATGCATCCAGCTGAATAAAGAATGCTGCTTCTTAATGCTACACTGGGGTTTAAAAGAGTTTTCTGTTTTACTGAATTTTTGCTAAAACTCCCACTGCCAAGGAAAGCTCTGTCTGCTGCTGTTCACAGACAGAGAAGGGCTGGGGGCAGATGTGGGGCTCAGAGGCTGCCTGGGGCACAGTGACCATGAAATAATCAAGTTTTCAATGTTCTGTGAAAGAAGGAGGGGCAGCAACAAAACCTCTACACTGGAATTAGGAAGGGCAGACTTTGGCCTGTTCAGGATGCTGATTTGGGGAATATAAAATCAGGTACTGATTTTTTTAGAGAGAAGCAGCCCTTTAAATCAAAGGGGTCCAAGAAGGATGGACACATTTCAAGAAAGTAATCTTAAGGGGGAAGAGCAGCCTGTCCCAGTGTGGCAAAAGATGAGCTGGTGATGAAAGTGACTGGCCTGGCTGCCCATGGAGCTTTTGTGGGAAGTCAAGGGAAGGAAGAGTGAGCATCACCTTTGGACAAAAAGTCAGGAAACTTAGGCAGTGTTTAAGGATGTTATTAGGTTATGCAGAAAGAAAAGGAAATACTTCAAAGCTCAGTTACAGCTTAACCTGTGCACTTGTGTGAAAAGTAATAGAAAATGTGTCTATAAATAAATTAATAGCGAAACATGGGATAAGGAGAACCTCTACTCTTTATTGGATAAAGTGGAGAATAGAGTAACTAAAGATAAAGAAAAGGCTGAGCTACTTAACACCTTGTTTGTCTCAATTTTCAATATTGGGACAGGTTTCCTTTCAGGACAAGTGTTCTCCTGAGCTGGTAGATGGGCACAGGGAGCAGAACAGCCCCCTGGAATCCAGGAGGAAGCAGCTGGGGACCTGCTGAGCCACTCAGGTGCTCACAGGTGTATGGGATCAGATGGGATCCATCCCAGGGGGATGAGGGAGCTGTGGATGAGCTCCCCAAGCTGCTCTCCATCATTTACCATCAGTCCTGGCTCAGCAGGGAGGTCCCAGAGCACTGGAGGTGCCAGTGTGAGCCCATCCCCAGGAAGGGCTGGAAGGAGGAGCTGGGGAACTCCAGGCCTGTCAGCCTGACCTGGGTGCCTGGCAAGGTTATGGAACAGATCACCTTGAGTGCCATCACAGGGCACCCACAGGATGGCCCAGGGATCAGAGCCAGCCAGCATGGATTTCGGGGTGGCAGGTCCTGCCTGACCAACCTGGTCTCCTTTTATGCCCAGGTGACCCACCTGTGGATGGGGGAAAGGCTGTGGATGTTGTGTGCCTGGACTCCAGCAGAGCCTTTGACTCTGTCTCTGACAGCATTCCCTGGAAAAGCTGCAGCCCACGGCTTGGGCAGGTTCCCTCCTGGCTGGGAGATTTAAGAGCTGGCTGGAGGCTGGGCCCAGAGAGTGGTGGGGATGGTGCTGCACCCAGCTGGTGTCCAGGCACTGGTGCTGTCCCCAGGGATCTGTGCTGGGCCCAGTCCTGTTTAATATCTTCACTGATGGTCTGGGTGAGGGGATCGAGTCCAGCATTCACAAATTGCAGATGGCACCAAGCTGGGTGTGAGTGTGGATCTGCTGGAGGGCAGGACAAGAAGACCCAGCCTTAAGGTGCACCAGGGGAGGCTCAGGCTGGACAATAGGAAGGAGTTCTTCACAGAAAGGGTGAGTGGAAACTGGAATGGGCTGGCCAGGGGGAAGGTGGCAGAGTCACTGTCCCTCTGCAGTGGCACTCAGTGGCATGGTCTGGGTGACAAGGCAGTATTAGGGCATTGGTTGGACTTGATGATCCCAAAGGTCTTTTCCAGCCTATTTGATTCTGTCATTCTCTGATGATTGGGACACTCTGGGGCCATTGTGACAATGCAGGGCCTCCTGGAACTAAGAGGACCATGGTGACACCGTGCATCCCCACAGAACCAGGTGTCCATGGTGGTGCTGTGGGGCCAAATGGACCCAGGGAGTGCCCCGTGACACTCTGGGCCCTTGTGGAACCACAGAGGCCATTGTGACACTGCTGGGCCTCGTGTAACCAAGGGGTTTCACCATTTTGACACTGCAAAACCAAGGGGACCATTGGGAGACTGCAGGGCCCAGTGGAACCAAGGGGCCGTTCTGACACTGCGGGGCCTCATGGCACTAAGGGGACATTGTGACACTGCAGGATCCTGTGTAACCAAGGGGCCACTGTCACATGATGGGGCCTCAAGGGATCTGGAAGAACGTTGTGACACTTTGTGGCCTTGTGGAAACAAGGAGTCCATTGTGACACTGAGGGGACTTGTGGAACCACAGGGACCATGGTGACAGTGTGGGACCTCATGAGACCATGGGGCCATTGTGACACCCTGGGGTCACATGGAACCAAGGGGCAACTGTGGAACTGCAGCACCAATGAGAACATCGTGACACTGTGAAGTCCCACAGAACCAAGGGGACAATTGTCACATTTTGAGGCCCCATGGAACCAAGGAGACCAGTGTGACACTGCAGGGCCTGGAGTAACCAAGAGGCCATTGTGACACTGAGGGGCCCCATGGAACCAAGGACTTCTTTGCAGATGACACCAAGCTGGATGTGATTGTGGATCTAAGGGGACATAGGAGTGGTCTGCACAGGAACCTTGATAGGCTGGATCCAGAGGATGAATCCAACAAGGTGAGGTTTAACAAATCCAAATGCCAGACCCTGATATTTGGCCCCAGTGCTACAGGCTGGGGACAGAGTGTCTGGAGAGCAGCCAGGCAGAAAGGGACCTGCAGGGACTAAAGGATAGCAGGCTGGACATGAGCCAGGAGTGTGCCCAGGTGGCCAAGAAGGCCAATGGCTCCTGGCCTGGATCAGGAATGGTATGGCCAGCAGGAGCAGAGCTGCTGTGCCAGCACTGATCTGCCCCCAGCTCTGCACACAGACATTGCTGCTGCTGCTCCAGAGAAGGGAACACAAGGGGATCTCTGCAGAAAACTCTGCTGGGAGATCCTTTAGTTCATTTCAATGCACCAAGAGCGCAGACCCTCATTGACACAGTCTGTGGCCACAGGGAAGGTGAAGAGAAACAAAATGAGAAATGGCACAAGGAGTGACATTTCTTTGTGGACAATATGAAATAACTAAAACAAAGGAAAAAAATCTCCAAAATGAAACCAACAAGAAGTATCAAAAGTAGTTTTATTACAAGTAGTTTGCAGAAATTCTCCAGCAGTTTAATATTCCTGAAAGCTTCCAGTCATCAGTCTTCTCACTGCAGCCTTGAGCTCCTGGTTCCTCAGGCTGTAGATGAGGGGGTTGAGCGCTGGAGGCACCACCGAGTACAGAACTGACAGGGCCAGATCCAGGGATGGGGAGGACATGGAGGGGGGCTTCAGGTAGGAAAATGTGCCAGCGGTGACAAACAGGGAGAGCACAGCCAGGTGAGGGAGGCAGGTGGAAAAGGCTTTGTGCCGTCCCTGCTCAGAGGGGATCCTCAGCACAGCCCTGAAGATCTGCACATAGGAGAAAACAATGAACACAAAACAGCCAAATAGCAAGCAGGCACTAACGGCAATTAGCCCATGGTCCCTGAGGTAGGATTTGGAGCAGGAGAGCTTGAGGACCTGGGGGATTTCACAGAAGAACTGGCCCAGGGCATTGCCATGGCACAGGGGCAGGGAAAATGCATTGGCCATATGCATGAGAGCATTGAGAAAGGCACTGGCCCAGGCAGCTGCTGCCATGTGGGCACAAGCTCTGCTGCCCAGGAGGGTCCCGTAGTGCAGGGGTTTGCAGATGGACACGTAGCGGTCGTAGCACATCATGGTCAGGAGGAAAAGCTCTGCTGAGATGAAGAAGAGAAAGAAAAAGAGCTGAGAAGCACATCCAGTGTAGGAGATGTTGCTGGTGTCCCAGAGGGAATTGTGCATGGCTTTGGGGACAGTGGTGCAGATGGAGCCCAGGTCAGCGAGGGCCAGGTTGAGCAGGAAGAAGAACATGGGCGTGTGCAGGTGGTGGCCGCAGGCTACGGCGCTGATGATGAGGCCGTTGCCCAGGAGGGCAGCCAGGGAGATGCCCAGCAAGAGGCAGAAGTGCAGGAGCTGCAGCTGCCACGTGTCTGCCAATGCCAGCAGGAGGAAGTGCCTGATGCAGCTGCTGTTGGACATTTGCTGTGCCTTGGCATGTGGATCTGTAAGAAAAGTAATCTTGGAATAGTTGGGTTTGGCGAGGACTTGAAATATCCCAGCACAGCCTGGGGGCACTTTCCCCCCACTGCCTGCCCAGGGCTCTGCTGCCTGGAGCTGTCCCTGCCAGCAGCTGCTTCCCTGTGCCCAGGGCTGGGCCCTGCCAGGGCTGCCAGAGCCCAGCCCAGCCCTGGGGGCTCAGCTCTGCCCTGCAGAGCCCTCCCAGCTCAGGCACTGCCCAGGGGCAGCTCTGGCTCTGCAGGCTCTGTCAGAGCAATGTCAGAGCAACCCTGAGGAGGCTGGAAAAGCAACACTGATGCTGCCTCTAAGGGGCCCTGTGCTGATTTGCTTAAGTGCCTGGTTTACTAACATCTGAGAGAAAATATTTTTATTTTTCTCAACATGATCTGAGAGATGAATATCTATGTGCAATATCCCATCCAGGCAACCCAGAGCAGTAGATTAAGAAAACAGGATTTTCCCTTTTATGCAGCCCCTGCCTTGCTGTGCTCCCTGTATAATCTACTTGGAAATGTTCTGGAGTTAAATGCCATGCTGGGAGCAGTCCTGAACAATGCAGCATCCTCCCCACACAAGGAGAACACTTCCAAGCCTCACCAGCTGTCTCCTCTCAGTCAGATCTTGTCCCCCAGTGCTGGCAGCAGCTGCCAGGGCTGGCTGAGAGCTGTCCCTGGCAGGCAGCAGAGTCCCTGCCCCAGCACAGCGCCCTGGGCTGCAGGACCCTGCTCTGCAGGACAGCCCTGGGCACCCCTGGCTGCTCTGCACAAGAGACAAGCAGAGAATGTACTCACAGGCTCTGCAGGCATTGGCATGTTCCAGCTTGAGGAGATGGCTCCAGGAGCTGCAGCTGCACTGTCCTGCAGCCAGAGGTTCCTGTGCCAAGGGCTGGCAGTGATTGTGCCCCAGGCACTTCTCAGCCCCTTCCCAGCCCTGACTGATTGAAGCTCTCTGTGCCTCTGGGCTGTGCCCGGGCTGGCTGCAGGCAGTGCCCCAGCCCTGCTGGGCTGGCACAAGAGCTGCTCATCCAGAGAAATGTGCTTTTGAAGCTCTTCTTGGTCACCAGGAGCTGCCTCTGTGCCAGGAGCCCAGCCCAGCTCAGCAGCACAGACACAGCACAAGGACTTTAATCAGCCTCTGGGGCTTTGTGCTCAGGCCCTGAACATCAGTCCCTGAGAGGGAGCTGAAGAAACCTCTCGGGAACTCCAAGGCAGAATCCAACTCCAAAGTTTCTTGGACTTTTAATGGGTCCCAGAGAGGGACACGACTGAGCAAGTGTCCCCAGGCCCCAGGCAGAGCAGAGAACTGCAGGCAATGATGACAGGTGGGGACAAAGAGAAGCCAAGTCTTGGTGCCCTGGGGCACAGCAGGGTCTGTGCCAGCAAGGGCTGGGAGGAGACACCTTGTCCTGAGGCCCTGGGGCCTCCTGGCACAGCCCCAGCCAGGCTGGGCACTGTCAGCCCCTTGTGCTGCCCTCAGCATCCCCCCCTAGCCCACATCCCAGTGGCCTCAAGGATCTGCTGCAAGGAGTCCCTGGGGAGCCTTGCTCAGCAATGGCCCTGGGGGCTCCTTCATGCTCCCTGCAGGGACTGCAGGTTTTTCAAAGGACTTTGGCTTTGGCTTTTGCCTTGGAGTCTCTGAGAGGTTTGTGCAATCCTGGCCTCCAATTATCTGCTGTAATTAGTCCCTGGAGAGGCTTTGTCAGTAACAACACTCAGTGGGACTCATTAATACTTCAGGGTACTTCAGTTATTTTAAGGTACTTGGTGTTTCCCTTTTGATACAGACTCTGTGAGAGGTTTGTGCAATCATGGCCCCAATTATCTGCTTTAACGAGTCCCTGGAGAGCTCTGTACTGACAGTCAGTGGGGCTCATTAATGCCTTGAGATACTCAAGGATTTTTAGGTATTTTATGGATTTAAGAATACTTTTAGGTACTTTCAAGGATTTTCCTTCCCACACTGAGTCTCTGAGAGGTTTTTGTGCCATCCTTGCTTCCAATTCTCTCTTCCAGGGACTCCATGAGGAGCCTGTGTTGGTTATCTTCCCCCTTTCTGTTTTAACACAAAGATGGAACTGAAAGTATTTTGTAAGACATTCTAAAAGCATCCAAACAAACATGGGACAATTAACAATACAACAACAACCTCTAAGATAATTATAGTCCTGTTTCAGCTCGGCATCATCCAACCCTTTAGTCCCTTGGACTGGAAGAGTTTATTGAACCAGTCTTTGTTTTCCTCTTGAAGCTTCTTGCACCCTTCCTTCAGTACCTGAATGCTCTTGTGGATTGACTCGCTGTGGCTGGAGAGGTTCATGCAGCACATGCCCTCAGAGTCTACACAGCCATGCCCATGTGCCCAGAGTAAAAACTCTATCGCTGTTCTGCAAGGTGGCGTGTCTGATGGTCTCTGTGTCTGAGAGCAGCCACTCAATGTGAGGGAGGCAGCATTGGTTTGCTTACTCAACAGGCACCCAGGATGGTCTGATTGCCCTAAAGCTTTAGCTGCAGCCACCCAAGGTAGTCCAAATTGGGGGTGCTACCATCCAATACCTGGATTCAAGCTTTCAAAGCCATCTCTTTGATATCATCCAATACTTCTCTGGGGATACCTGCTGCTTGATCATCTGGTAGGCTGTGTTGTCCTTCTCCAGCTAGATGGTTGGTTGTCAATTCCACCCTTGCCTCATTATTAGCATAGTCTGCTATTAATTGATTTAGTAAACACTTCCATCCCCCTTCCCACAGGGTGTATTCTGTAGGTGACAACCACCTGGTCATGATATATTTTAAATCATAGGGGGTTAAAGCATGAGCTGTAAACATGGCCCTCATTAGGCCATTAAAACAAGGTAAGTCCTTCCTATGGTCTTTATCTGCCCTACACAGATCCTTGATTTCCCCATAAACCAATGGCTGATAGCTGGGATTCTGCCCCCTACTTTCATACCATCCCAGGCAATGTGGAGTTTCAAGACTATTTGCCAGTCTCCTTCCTTAACTGCTTCTTTCTGGATCCTTTCCTAGGGATCTTTTGGGGCTGAGGGGAGAGGTGGCTCTGAGGAATCCAAACTGTCTTCTGGGGAGGAAGAATAACTTGGAGCAGAAACATTTGGATCAGAAATAGTGTGACAGTTGGGCGTAGTATCTGTGATTATGGGGTTATATTGTTGCAAGAGGGTGAGGCAAAGGGCACTGCCATTTTTTCAGGCGCTCCGGGCCTTGATTTAGGATGGCGGACTTCCGGGGTGGAGTTCTGGAGGCATGGCCCAGGGTGGAGGTGGAATGATTGACAGTGGGGGCGTGACCCACAGTCGTGGGGGTGGAGTCTGGAAGTTCATTCAGGGCGGAAGAGAAGGTTGTGGTAGCAGGAAATGGAGGAGCCAAGATGGAGGGAGGATGGTCGAGCTCCCGAGCCACATTCCGGCTCCTTTCGTCCTGAGTCTCCAGGGCATGATGCTCCAAGACAACGTGGCCATTGACATCTTGGACCACCATGGAAGGTCTGAGAAAGGCAGGTTTGAGGGGAGGTCCCGAGTTAGGAGTGACCAACGGATTGAGTTTTCAACCCACTGCTTGCTGGTGAATGGTGGTGTGGAAGATGGGGAGCATGTGGGATGCAATGGGGTCCATTTTGAGCAAAATGTTGTGTATTTTAACTCCCACTGAGTCCCAAAATTCAGTGGTATGGATTTCATGAGCAGAGGCATATGGAAAATTTTTAATGATCCACCTCATGATTGATTTTAATTTCTTCTTTGAAAATATTTGGTCATGATCAGTGAGAATTAAAGCACCTATATATGCTCCTTTTTACTTTGGACATCTGGCTGCCCATTTTTCTCTTTCTCTGCCTTATGGGGAAGAGCCACCGGAGGACCCCAAGTCAATTATGGGACGTGGGTGCATGTTGTAAAAACACAGTGGCAAAATGGGCAATAAATGTCTTGCATTTCCCCAAACCCACCTGCAATCCTGTGCAGGTGAAGCTGTCGCTGTCCCTGCTGATCCTGTGCAAGGTCCCTCAAAGCAACAATGAATCCACTGAGCCGGGCACAATCCAAAATCCCAGGGAGCGCTGGCCTATCCATCAGCCAACCCCAGCTGACGTGACTGACACAGGGAGCCCTGAGTGTCATGGTCCCTGTTTGGCCACCAAAGGTCACAATGAGGGAGGCTGTGACAAACCTCTCTGGTTCCCTGACTTCAGGGCAAGGGTGGTGAAAATGAAAAGGTGCGGGTTTGATGGAGGTGCCCAAAAAGAACTTTAATAATAGGGTGAAAAACAATAAACATGGAGAAGTCGAGCACAGTATGAGGGGCAGGATCCTAAGACCTGAGAAAAAGGGGAAGCAACAACATAGACACTTGGGGATAGCACACTCTGGAACAATCCTTGTTTCCATATAAGGGAAACAAGTAACCAATAGGAGAATAGAACTTGGACGAGTTAGCATAGAAACACCAAAGGCTTATTGGGGAACTCTCAAGCTCACCCTAAGTTAAACAAATGATTCCCAGGGCTTGAAACTCACGCCCAGTTCTTCCGGGGTAAAATCTGGCTGACTCTGAGTTACAGCTGGGCTAACTCCCACATTGCTGCTTTGCTCTGGCCCCTTGGTTCCATTGCAGTCCAGTAGTGCAACAATGATTCCCTTGGTTCCACAAGTTCCCATAGTGTCACAATGGCCCCTTCCTTCCATGGGGCCCTGCAGGGTCACAATGGTCTCCGTGATTCCATGGGGCCTTGCAATGCCACAATGCTCTCCATGGATCCACAGTGCCCTGCAGGATCACAACGGCCCTTTGGCTCCACGAGGCCCTGAAATGCAGCAATGGCCTCTTGGTTCCACAAAGCCCTGCTGCTTCACACTGGCCCCTTGGGACCATGCGGCCCAGCAGAGCCACAGTGATGTCCTTGGTTCCACGAGGCCCCACAGTGTCACAGTGGCCCCTTGGATCCATGGTACCCAAAGTGTCACAATGATCCCCTTGGTTCCACAAGTTCCTACAGTGTCACAGGTTCCACAAGGGCCTGCAGTGTCACCATGGCCCATTGGTTCCACAATGCCCTGCAGTGTCACAATGGTCTCCATAGGAAGGAAACAAGTGAGCCCCAGTGGTGCAGGGGCAGATGAGAGGCAGTCACCAGAGGCCAAGGCTGGCCAGACTTGACTGTACGGGCAGATTTTGTCTGGGAGTAACCCTTGGATATAGGGAATTTTAGATGCAGAATCCCAATTTTGGCCATGGGTGCCTAGACAAGAAAGACAGTTCTTTCCCATAGGAATAAAAGCACAGAGCCCCAGTGCTTCACGGTCAGATGGGAAGTGGCCCTTGACATGTCAAATTCAGTGGGACCTGTCAGACAGCCCCCAGGAAGCCAAACGAGGAATTTTAGAAGTCCAGGGGTCCTGCAGGGGTTTGAGGATCCATGGTGGCTGTTGGGTGTCATTTCTCCATCTTATGTCTCAGCAGGAGTTTCTCCAAAAAAGAAATAAAGCTTTTTCCTGAAGCTCCCACTGTGCCTATGACAGGAACCCCTGTGAGTGTCTGGGACATCCCGGCTCTTTGGCAGCCTGGGGACTCCTGGGATGTCACCATGGAGCCCCCGTGAGTGCCTGTGACAGATGGGTGCCTTTGCAGCCCAAGGTGCCCTGGGATGTCACCATGGAATGGCTGTGACTGCCTCTGACCACAGAGCCTTTACCATCCCCAGAAAGCCCTGGGAGGTCTCCATGGAGGCCCTGTCCATGCCTGTGACATTCCAGCTCTGGAACAGCCTGGAGACTCTTGGAAAGTCCCCATGGAACCCCTCTGAGGGCCTGTGACAAATCTGATCCTGAGCAGTCAACCATCCCCAGCCCCCTGTTGCTATGGTCAGTTTCCATGGCAACCATCCCCAGCCCCCTGTTGCTATGGTCAGTTTCCATGGCAACCATCACCAGCCCTCTGTTGCTATGCTCAGTCCCTTGGCAGCTCCATGGATACCCCATGCCAGGGGTGGTTGCCATGGACACCAGCTCAGGCCTGCAGCCAGAGCCCGTTGCCATGGCAACCATCGGCGGCCCCATCCCCAGGCTGATGGGATCCCAGAAGCACAGAATTGGCTGAGCTGGGAGGGACCCATCAGGATCCTCCAGTCCTACTGCTGGCCCTGCACAGGACACCCCAACAATGCCAGCCTGGGCCCGGCAGCGCTGGCCAAACGCTGCTGCAGCTCAGAGAGCCCTGGAGCTGGGACCCTTCCCTGGGGAGCCTGGCCAGGGCCCCAGCAGCCTCTGGCCAAAAACCTTGTCCTGACATCCAAGCTGAGCCTGCCCCGACTCAGCTGCAGCCGCTCCCTCCACTCCTGTCCCTGGGCACCAGAGGGAAGAGGTTCCCACAGCCCCAGCCAGGGACCCGCTCCCAAGGCTGCTGCCATGGCCACCAGGGCTGCCACCAGCTGGGATGCTCGCTTTCCACGGGCCGGGCTTCAGCAATGGGATTCCCCAATTTCCTGCTCCCGCTAAAACCGCGCTGCCCTCGCTGCCCTCCCGCCTCCCATGGAAAGCACAAAAGGCAAAGATCCCGGGCTGGGATAAGAACAATTTATTGGGAACAGGAATGAGATAAAGAAGAAACAGGAACAGAAACAATATTGATAACAGAAGGGAAAAATAAAACTGTTTACAGGGAAAACTACAACACAACTCACAGGGTCTGCCTGGCTACAATATTTCCTGTCTGGAAAGGACACCCTTCTCCTCAGGGAGAGAGAGAGAGAGAGAGAGAGTCCCTTTCCTGTCCCAGGCAATGACCTGTGGTGGGAGTGAATGTAATGACAGGGCCATGGCCAGCCCCTCATATTTTTCAAAGCCACATCATGTCACTGGGAGGGGCAGGAAAAGGGACAGGTGTCTTCCTCACATGGATCACAGGGAGTATGGATCACCAGGGCTCTTCCCAATGTGGGACCTCCAATGGAGGACCGAATTTGGAGCAGTGAACGAAGCTCCTCCTGAAACTGGGGAATTTGCAGGGCTTCTCTTACCGCTGACTCTGTTTGTGTCTTGTCAAGTTAGAGCTGAAAGTGAAGCTCTTCCCATACTGGGGACACTCGTAGGGCCTCTCCCCAGTGTGGATGCGCCGGTGGGTGTTGAGTTGGGATGTGCAGCTGAAGCCCTTCCCACACTCCCCACACTCATAGGGCCATTCCCCAGTGTGGATCATCTGGTGGCTGATCAGGGTGCTGCTCTGCCTGAAGCTCTTCCCACACTCCAAGCACTTGTGGGGCTTCTCCCCATCGTGAAGCTTCCCATGGACCAGCAGCTCTGAGCTCTGGCTGAAGCTCTGTCCACCTTCCCGGCTCAGGGTGGGTCTTTCCTCCTCAGAGCACCCGGAGCTGGGTTTGCAAACCCTCCTCCTGCAGGATCTATGAAGATTTTCCTCCCCATTGGAGTTCTGCACTGTGGAGCCACTCAAAACTGCCTCTTCCACGAGGTCCTGCCAAGGAGATTTGTCCTCCCTGGTCTCCATCCTGACCTCCTTCTCTGGGGGAGGAAGGACGAGGATAGGTTGGGATTTGCCTCCGTGCCAGAGGGAAGGGGAAGGAGATCCCCCCAGTGCATCTCTGGCAGGACGGGGTTGGCAGCAGGGTTGTCCTGCAGCCGGGGGCTGTGCTGGGCTGGGAGATGGAGCAGGAGAGAAGGGGAAAGGGGCACTGACTTCCTCCTCACCTGCCTGGGGCTCCTGGGCCATCTTCCTTTTTTGGGCAGCCTCCTCCTCCATCCAATCGAGATTTGGGAATGGGAAATTCTGTTTCAGAGACCAAACAAAGGGTGCACACATTGTCTTTTGTACTGGTTTGAAGGCAAACCTGGGGGAGAGTCTAAGTCAGAATTACAATTTAATAAGAAAATTACAATCAAGGCCATGATGCAGAAACACTGCCTTAAACTGACAGAGTCAGGATATAACCTGACACCCTGCTGGTCAGGGTGGTGGCAGCAGTCCCATTAAATGGTGGCTGCAGTCCTGTTGGAGTGATGAACGTGATTCTGTCCAAGCAGTGATCCTGTAGAAGGGTCTGGTCTTCCTCTGAAGGTCCAGGGGTGGTTCTGGAGCTCTTGTCCTCTGGGAATCCAGTAGGCAAGCTGCTCCTGGTGCTGCAAGGCTCAGCTTATATCCAGGTAGGAATGGTTGGATCCTCCCCCTGGGCGGAGCATCCCACAATGGGAGGATGGAATTTGATCAGCCCTGCAGTGACACTCAATGGCCCATTCACAGAAGATATCTCCCCTGGAGGGCGTTATCAGGGCTGAGTCATGGAAGAGATCAAGAACACTGCCCCACCTGTTTATAGCAGTTGATGAAGATGGGGATTGAAAACATGCATTTGGTTCCATCTTACATTGCAGCCTGAAACAGTGGGGGAATCCCTGCTCAGGGGATGAACACCACCCCCCTTACCCAAACTGGCTCAGGTGTGAAACCCCCACCCTGGGAAGGCCACACACACAGGGGACAATGTCACACTTGCCCTGCCCCAGAGGAGGTCTCTGTCCCTGTCACTCCGTGGCTGTCATCCCTTTTCTCTTTCACAGGCCGGGGGCTTTGCCAAATCTAAGAATAATTTTTTTCTCTTTCCCTGTCACCTTTGTGGCATCTACACAGAGCTTTCCCTTCATTTTCATAACAGAGGTATTGCAATGTGTTGGGCTGAATTTCCACTTTTCTTTTATCAGAATGTGCCAGCAGCTGAGCTGGAGCTGGGCAGGACCAATGGATTTTGGAATTGCCACAGAATTGCTTCTACTGTCAGTTTATTAAATTTTGGGATTTGTTTGGGTTTTCACCACAAGTGACTTGTGGGAAGAGCAAATTCAAGGCATTTTCTGTAGGGTTAAGTTTGATTTTTTTCAAGAAACAACTTTACTTTGTCCGGTGCCCAGGGGATGCTCAAGGGGTCACTGAGCCTCTCACACTGGGGGATGCTTGGGAGGGGCTTGGGAGGATTGTGCCTGTCCCTGTCACCCCAGGCCATTCCCCAGGGGTGTCCCTGTCCCTGTCATCCCAGGCCATTCCCCAGGGGTGTCCCTGTCCCTGTCACCCCAGGCCATTC
Source organism: Agelaius phoeniceus (assembly GCF_051311805.1). Classification (NCBI taxonomy): domain Eukaryota; kingdom Metazoa; phylum Chordata; class Aves; order Passeriformes; family Icteridae; genus Agelaius; species Agelaius phoeniceus. The sequence continues at coordinate 2,274,785 of NW_027509866.1, forward strand.
CCCAGGGTTGTCCCTGTCCCTGTCACCCCAGGCCATTCCCCAGGGGTCTCCATCATTCTCACCCAGGGAATGCCTGGGGGGTCTCCCTCCCTCTCTCCCCTGTGCCAGGGGGTGCTCGGGGCAGTCTCTGTCCCTCTCAGCCCAGGGGATGCTCGGGGCTCTCTGTCCCCTGGCCCTGGGGGATGCTCGGGGGGTCTCCATCCCTCTGGCCTCAGGCAATGCCTGTGCAGGGCTGGGCACCAGGGGCTCTGTGTCCCTCTCACCGCTGAGGCTGCTCGGGGCTGGGGGGGCTCTGCCACCTTCTCACCCCTGGCGAGGCCGGGGGGGTCTCTGTCCCTCTCAGCCCTGCTGGGACCCCACCCAAACATCATCGGGGTCACAGGGACAGAGACACCCCCAAAGCCCCAGAAGGGCTGAACCTGGGATTTGGTTTGGGGCTGAGGATTTAGGAAGGGGCTGGAATTGGGGCTGGGCTTGGAGATGGGGCTGAGATTTGGATTAGAGCTGGGATTGGGGCTAAGGCTAGACATGGGATTGGCTTTAGGGCTGGGTTTGGGATTGGGTCTGGGGCTAGACGAGTCTGGGACTAGGATGTGATTGAATACAGAACTGTGAGTGTGTCTAAACGTGGAGTGAGATTGAGACCAGGATCAGGGTCAGGTTTGGGACTGAGCTCACCCAGAGCAGGACAGGGGGGATGTCACTGTGGGAAGGTTTGGGGAAAACCCTGGATTGGGGAAAAACAAGGTGTGAATGCCTTTGGTTGGGGATTCCTCCCACCCAAGTCCATTTCTAGAAGTCACCTGATGTCCAAAAATCAAGAGTGAATAAAAGAAGTTCAGCAGGAGTTTCCCATATCCAGTCTCATCCCTCTCGGGTTCTGGGGGTCCCCCGTCTCAGGGCTGGAGGGGATCCCATATGTCCTGGGGATCCTCCCTCTCCAGGGTCCTGCTTTTGGATTCTGGGAGGTTTTGGAGTCCCTTGGTCCCCCTCTCCAGGCTCCCCTCAATCCAGCCACTTGGGGTTCCCCCTTCTTTCCACCGCCCTGTCCTGCTTTAGGGCAAATTTGGTTGAAAACCTCCAAAAGGAGTTTCCTCTAGAATGCAGATTCAGCAGCCCCACCCTCAGCCAGTTCGGGAAAATATTTCCTTGGAGAAAAGTGGAAAAAAATGCTTTATTAAACAGGCAAAGCATTCACCAGCACAAAAATTGAACAATATTAAGTAATAAACCTCCAGCTGCTCCAAAATAGATGAGAAACTCTGAAAGTCCTTCCTTGGGCTGTAGCTCGGCTCACTCAGTGTCTTATCAGTCTCTTATCAGTCTCTTATCAGTCCCTCCAGCGCTGGAAATGCCACTTCCAGCGGCCCAGGCTCAGCCTGGTGGGCCACAGGTGGGAGCTGCTGGTGGTGTTCTGGGTGTTCAGTGCAGAGCAGGTTTAAACAGCTCCAAAGAAAAAGAAAAACCACAGTCCAGGGAACTTCTCTGCCTCAGAGAGCTAAAAACTAACTAAAAGCAAAGGAGAGCTCTGTCCCGCCCTCTGTCCATCCAGGAGCCGGAATGTGGAGGAGTTAGTGCAGTGCCTGAAAACAAACTGCAGCTTCTTCCTCCTCCCCTTGGCTCTCAGAACCAGCCTTAAAGGTGCAGAACTCATTTCTGGGCTAAACGGACCGATAGGGCACGAGCATCATGAAGTCACCCCAGGACGCGCCCCTGTCAGGGTCAGGGGGTCCCGTCCCCGCCTCATCTCCGGGCTGCCGGGGGTGCCCCAGCTCCGGTATCGCCCCTTCCCCTCTCCCCGCCCCGGGGGTCCCCCGTTCCACAGCCCCGGCTCTCACGGGGATCCCCAAAACCAATGTCCCGCCCCGTCGGTACCGGGCCATCCCCACGTGGAACCCCCGGGACCCTCCCGAGGGGCGATCGCGGCTCCTCTGCCCCCGAAAAAGCTCCTCTTAGGGAGCCCGGAGATACCCGGGGCTCGAGTCCGGGATCTGCCGGCTCCCAACACTCTCCAAAAAAATCCTCCCGGACACCCCTGGCTGGAGTTATTTGGGAATTGAGCTACTAGAGCTGGGCTTCTTTTGGGACTTTCAGCAGCCTTGTTTTCCTCACCCTGGAGTAAATGAACCTTATCAGTCTCGCTGGTATCATTTGCTCACTCTCCTCCAGTGATTTTAAGAAACTTTTCAAGGAAGGACAACAAAATATTTTCTTTTTCACTGGCCACCAACAACAGCCATTTTCCTCATCAGTTCTCCCATAAGTTCCCCGGGAGGAAGGAGGGACTGTTTCCAAGTTTCCAAGAGATCCTCCAGAGAGAACCACAACCTCCTCAGAGTAGGGAACCGTGCTGTTGTCAAAGGCACTTGGGGTCAGACAGCAGTGCCTAAACTCACAATGCCCGAAAAATGTTGCCATCTGGTTAAGAAAATTGTTACAGAGATGCCTCTGCCCCAATTAAAGTGCCAACGAAATCAAATCCATTGTGGATGTTATTGAACAGTAAATGTGAGGTAGAGAGAGAGTTGGAAAGAATGGGAAGAGGGGGGCGGGCAAGGGAGTGACAGGGACAGAGACCTCCCCTGGGGCAGGGCAAGTGTGACATTGTCCCCTGTGTGTGTGGCCTTCCCAGGGTGGGGGTTTTACACCTGAGCCAGTTTGGGTAAGGGGGGTGGTGTTCACCCCCTGAGCAGGGATTCCCCCACTGTTTCAGGCTGCAGTGTAAGATGGAACCAAATGCATGTTTTCAATGCCCATCTTCATCAACTGCTATAAATGGGTGGGGCAGTGTTCTTGATCTCTTCCATGACTCAGCCCTGATAACGCCCTCCAGGGGAGAGATCTTCTGGGAATGGGCCATTGAGTGTCACTGCAGGACTGATCAAATTCCATCATCCCATTGTGGGATGCTCCGCCCAGGGGGAGGATCCAAGCATTCCTACCTGGATATAAGCTGAGCCTTGCAACACCAGGAGCAGCTTGCCTACTGGATTCCCAGAGGACAAGAGCTCCAGAACCACCACTGGACCTTCAGAGGAAGACCAGACCCTTCTACAGGATCACTGCTTGGACAGAATCACGTTCATCACTCCAACAGGACTGCAGCCACCATTTAATGGGACTGCTGCCACCTGCCTGACCAGCAACAGGGTGTCAGGTTATATCCTGACTCTGTCAGTTTAAGGCAGTGTTTCTGCAGCATTGCCTTGATCTACTTTTCTTATTTAATTGTAAATTCTGGTTTAGACTCTCCCCCAGGTTTGCCTTGAAACCAGTACAAAATTCAATGCGCTCATCCCTTGCTTTCCTCCCAAAACAGGATTTTACATCCCCAAACCTGTGCCAGATGGAGGAGGAGCCTGCAAGGAATAGGAAGGAGCCCCGGGACATGCAGGAAGGTGAGGAGGAAGTCAGTGCCCCTTTCCCCCTCTCTCCTGCTCCATCTCCCAGCCCAGCACGGCCCCCGGCTGCAGGACAACCCTGCTGCCAACCCCGTCCTGCCGGGGATGCACTGGGGGGATCTCCTTCCCCTTCCCTCTGGCACGGAGGCAAATCCCATCCTCTCCTTGGCCTTCCTCCCCCCAGGAAGGACCTGAGAATGGAGACCAGAAAGAAGAAATCCCCACAGCAGAAACTCATGGATGAGGCCATTATGAGTGACTCCAGGGCACAGGAATCCAATGGGGAGGAAAATCCCCAGAGATTTTACAGGAAGAGGGGCTCCAAACCCAGCCCAGGGTGCTCTGAGGAGGAAAGACCCACCCTGAGCCAGGAAGGTGGACAGAGCTTCAGCCAGAGCTCAGAGCTGGTGGACCATGGGCAGCTTCACAATGGGGAGAAGCCCCACAAATGCTTGGAGTGTGGGAAGAGCTTCAGGCAGAGCAGCACCCTGATCAGCCACCAGATGATCCACACTGGGGAATGGCCCTACGAGTGTGGGGAGTGTGGGAAGGGCTTCAGCTGCAGCTCTGCTGTCATAAGGCACCAATGCATCCACACTGGGGAGAGGCCCTTCGAGTGTCCCCAGTGTCAGAAGAGGTTTCAGACCAGCTCTGATCTCTGCAAGCACCGCCGGATTCACACAGAGGAGAGGCCCTTCCGCTGCCCTGACTGTGGGAGGGACTTCAAGCGCAACTCCACCCTCATCACCCACCAGCGCATCCACACTGGGGAGAGGGAGAGGCCCTACGAGTGTCCCCAGTGTCAGAAGAGGTTTTACACCAGCTCTGATCTCCTCCTGCATGAGCGGATTCACACGGATGAGAGGCCCTTCCACTGCCCTGACTGTGGGATGGGCTTCAAGCGCAACTCCCACCTCATCAGGCACCAGAGGATGCACACCGGGGAGAAGCCCTACGAGTGTGGGAAATGTGGGATGAGCTTCAGCCAGAACTCTAACCTGATCTCCCACCACAAGACCCACACCAGGGAACGACCCTATGAATGTGGGGAATGTGGGAAGAGCTTTAGGCAGAAGTCTCTCTTGATCTGCCACCAGAGGATCCACACTGGGGAAAGGCCATACAACTGTGGGGAATGTGGGATGACCTTTAGTAGGAAGCCCCAAATGATCATCCACCAAATGATCCACACAGGGGAGCGGCCCTACAAGTGCCCCGAGTGTGGGAAGAGGTTTCACACCAACTCTCAGCTCCTCCAGCACCAGCGAATTCACACGGATGAGAGGCCCTTCCTCTGCCCTGACTGCGGGAAGGGCTTCAAGCACAACTCCACCCTCGTCACCCACCAGCGCATCCACACTGGGGAGAGGCCCTACGAGTGTCTCCAGTGTGGGAAGAGCTTCACCAGCAGCTCTCACTTGACCAGACACCAACAGAGGCACCAGTAAATGAAGCCCTGCAAGTGCCTCAACTTCAGGAAGAGCTTCCTGCACTGCTCCAGCTTCATCCCCCATTGGAGATCCCACGTTGGTCAGAGCCCTGGTGATCCATGTTCCCTGTAATCCATGCTGGGAAGACAATTGTACCTTTGGTTGCCCCACCAATGACTTTATGTGGGATTGGAGAACATGAGGGTCTGGCCATGGCCCTGTCATTACATTCACTCCCACCTCAGGTCATTGCCAGGGGCAGGAAAGGGACTCTCTCTCTCTCTCTCCCCAGGGAGAAGGGTGTCCTTTCCAGACAGGAGGAAATACATTGCCAGGAAGACCTAGTTGTTGATGTTGTAGTTTTCTCTGTAAATAGTTTTACTTATCCCTTCTGTTATCAATATTGTTTCTGTTCCTGTTTGTTCCTTATTTCGTTCCTGTTCCCAATAAAATGTTCTTTTCCCAGCCCGGGATCTTTGCCTTTTGTGCTTTCCATGGGAGGCGGGAGGGCAGCGAGGGCAGCGCGGTTTTAGCGGGAGCAGGAAATTGGGGAATCCCATTCCTGAAGCCCGGCCCGTGGAAACCGAGCATCCCAGCTGGTGCCAGCCCTGGTGGCCATGGCAACCACCCCTGGCATGGGGTCTCCATGGAGCTGCCAAGGGACTGAGCATAGCAACAGGGGGCTGGTGATGGTTGCTATGGAAACTGCCCATAGCAACAGTGGACTGGTGATGGTTGCCTACTAAGGATCAGATTTGTCACAGGCCCTCAGAAGGGTTCCATGGGGACATTCCAAGAGTCTCCAGGCTGTTCCAGAGCTGGAATGTCACACACAGAGCCAGGGGCTCCATGGAGACCTCCCAGGGCTTTCTGGGGATGGTAAAGAGCCCTGTGGTCAGAGGCAGTCACAGCCATTCCATGGTGACATCCCAGGAGTCCCCAGGCTGCCAAAGAGCCGGGATGTCCCAGACACTCACATGGGTTCCTGTCATGAGCACAGTGGGAGCTTCAGGCAACATTTATTAGAAAAGCTCCTGTTGGGTCATGAGGTGCAGAAACGATCCCCAATGCTCCCCATAGATCCCCAAATGTCACTGTATCAGTGTTCCGTGCTTTCTTTCCAATGGAAAACAACCATCCTTATCCTCCAGGTGTCCATGTCTGAAATTGGGATTCCACCTCCAAAATTCTGGATATCCAAGGGTTGCTCCCAGGCACAATCTGCCAGTACCATCAAGCCTGGCTGGCCTTGACCTCTGGTGGCTGCCCCTGCAACACTGGGGCTGGGTCCTTCCCTTCCCATGGAGATCACTGGGACATTGTGGGGACCTCATGGAACCAAGGGGATCATTGTGGCACCACTCGAGCCCATGGAACCAAGGGGCCATGGTGACCCAGCGGGGCTTTATGGAACCCAGAGACCATTCTGGCTCTGTGGGGCCTGATGGAACCATGGAGACCATTGGGACCCTTCAGGGCCTGGTGTCACCAAGGGGGCATTATGACTCCTCAGGGCCTCAGGGAAGCAAGGGACCATTGGGACACTGTGGGGCCCCATGGAACTGAGGGAACATGGAACAGGCCTGGCTGGTTTGGCCTCCCAGGGGCCACCTGACAGCTCTGGCTGATGTTGCAATGTCAAGGAATGCCTCTCATCAGCTCCTGGAACACTGGGGCTCCGTGCTTTCCTTGCTATAGAAAAGAACCATCCCTTTTTTTAAATGTCCATTGCCAAAATTGGTATTCTCTCTAAAAATTTTCCTATATGCAAGGGTTTCTCTCAGAAAAAAACCTGCCACTTCTGGCTGGCCTTGTCCTCTGGTGGTCACCTCTCTTCTGCCTGGCAAACACTGGGGCTCTGTTCCTTCCTTCCTACAGAAAAGAACCAACCTTCATGTCCATGGTCCATGGCCAAAATTAGAATTTGGCTTCCCAAATTCCATATATCCAAAGATTGCTCCCAGACAAAAGTAGTAAGGACAGACAGGTCAGGCTGCCCATGTCTGCTGGTGATTTTCTTAGACTCTGAGTTGAATGCTTTCAGTTGAAAAAACCTTGGAAAGGGGCCAGAGATCTCCCAAGAAGGGTTTTTGAGGACTTGGGCACATGACCGATACATATGGACAAAGGAGCTGTTGTGGTGATTTTGCATCACAGAAGTGATGTCCTAAGAGAAGCTGCTAGCAGTTTCATCTGTGTCTGACAAAAAACCAATCAGTAATTAGCTTTGAGATCTGACAATCTGTTAAACCACGAAGGAAACTGTACACGCCTCTGTGAAGACACATGTTAAAGATGGGAAAGCCTGGGAGGGTCTCTTTCCCTTCTGGCTGGCACAGAGGTAACAAGGCTGACCCGGCCCCGTCTCAGCCAGGCCGGGCCGGGCGGCTCCTGCCGTGGGGCCGGGCCCCTTCCCAGGGACCCCGCCAGGCCCCATCGGCTGCCGGGCAGTGCAGGGGAGGCCGCGGGGCCGAGGCCGGGCCGGGCCATGGCTGCAGTTGGGAACATCTGGGCCCTGCTGAGCCCTGCCCCGCCGCCAGCCCGGGCCCAGCCAGGATCTGCCGGGCCCCAGGAGCAGCCCCGGGCCGGGCCGGCTCGGCCAAGCTTCTGCCACCCTTGGGCTTCAGCCGCAAGCCCCGGGCAGGGGCAGGAGAAGCCATCGGCCCCCGGCCGTGCTGCTGCTGTGCTCTGGCCTGGCTGCTGAGATCCTGGCCCTGCCCCAGCGCAGCCCATCCTGACACAGCCCCAGCGCAGCCGCTGCAGAAACCTCCATCGTAAAACAGCTCCGGCCGCAAGCACCGAGCCCGGCCGGGGGCACGGAACCATCTGCAGGCCCCGGGTGAGATATGAACTCTTTCAGTGCTTCCATCCTCCCTCCAGTGAGAGAAAAGGACAAAGTGCAGGCACACAGAGGAGCAACATCAAGACACCGAGGTCACTGAATAGGAAGTTGAGTCCCAGATGGAAGGGATGAGGAGATGCCTTGATCTTGGGGCTGAAATCCTCTTGTAAAGCTATGGAGAAGGATGGAATTAATATATCAGACTCTCTTTTCCCTATAACTATTTGAAAATATGGGGAGATGACTTGTTCAGCAAAAAACTCCATGCTAAAGTCGGCAAATGTTGAAGTAGCTGTGATCCTATGAGAAGTTTAAACAGAGAAAGAGAGAAGATCGGTGAGATCCTGTGCCCTCAGGGAGTGAAGAAGAAGATCTCTGTTGTCAGAGATGAAGATGATTTCAGAAATGGATGAAGAGAATCTTTGCTCTTGAACAGCTCATCTTTAAACTCATACCCCATACATTGACATGGCCCATAAAAACAGCTGTGGGAAAAGCTATGAAAAATGGGAGGGACTTGACAATTGCAGATTTTCTGGGCAGCTGCTCTTCGTGGGAATTGAGAGCCACGAGCAAATGTTTTTCTTATGAAGAAGTCTCCATAGCATGAAAGCGAGACTCCTCTCCTTAAGTGAACTGAAGAAAGACTGTTCTAGATGGTGTAAACTGACTGAAACTTTCAGGTTTTGTCTCCTTACGTTGTCAGTAAGAAAGAAAAGGTTGTAGGGAGAGGAGAAGTGTTCAGATTCTTATTACTCTTTCTTCTTTTTACTGGTAATAAACTTTTCTGTATACCCTTTTAAAATTTTGAGCCTACTTGGCCTTTCTCCTAATCCTATCTCACAGCAGGAAATGAGTAAATATATTCCAGTGAATGCAATGGTAATTAGCCAACACTGATCCCACTGCACTAATAGATGCATTGGCTGAGAAATCTCAAATTAGCAAACCAAAAATCACTCCAGATACATTCCTGATAAACTGCATTAGAGCAGAGGGAAATCAAGGCAGAGCCATGGTTTGTCAGGACTTGATGCATCCCAATGAGCCCTGTGGTGCATTTGGAGCTGAGCCCTTGAACCTCAGGGCCTGAGAGGAGATTGCACAAACCTTTCCAGGAGTCAGTCAGAAGAAAACCCCAAAGTGTCTCAAAGCATGAATGGGTCTCAGTGAGGTCCATCCCCAACACAGGCTCCTCATGGACTCCTTGGAGGAGAGAATTGGAGGCCAGGATTGACCAAAAACATCTCAGAGACTCAGAGTGGAAAGGAAATTCCAAACTACCTTAAAATTTTTGAGAAGCTCAAAGCATTACTGAGCAGCACTGAGTGTCAGTACAGAGCTCTCAAGGGACTCATTAAAGCAGATAATTGGGGCCATGATTGCACAAACCTCTCACAGAGTCTGTATCAAAAGGGAAACACCAAGTACCTTAAAATAACTGAAGTACCTTGAAGCATTAATGAGCCCACTAAATGTTGTTACTGATAACGGCTCTCCAGGGACTCATTAAGCAGATAATTGGAACCTGTAAATGCACAATCTTTCTCATAGAGTCTGTATCAAAAGGGAAAGAGGAAGTAGCTTAAGAAACTTAAGTACCCTGAAGTATTAATGAGTCCCAATCAATGCTGCAACCGGCAGAGAATCTCCAGGGACTAATTACAGCAGATAATTGGAGGCCATGATTGCACAAACCTCTCAGAGACTCCAAGGCAAAAGCCAAACCCAAAGTCCATTGAAAAACCTGCAGTCCCTGCAGGGAGCATGAAGGAGCCCCCAGGGCCATTGCTGAGCAAGGCTCCCCAGGGACTCCTTGCAGCAGATCCTTGAGGCCACTGGGATGTGGGCTAGGGGGGGATGCTGAGGGCAGCACAAGGGGCTGACAGTGCCCAGCCTGGCTGGGGCTGTGCCAGGAGGCCCCAGAGCCTCAGGACAAGGTGTCTCCTCCCAGCCCTTGCTGGCACAGACCCTGCTGTGCCCCAGGGCACCAAGACTTGGCTTCTCTTTGTCCCCACCTGTCATCACTGCCTGCAGTTCTCTGCTCTGCCTGGGGACACTTGCTCAGTCGTGTCCCTCAGTGGGACCCATTAAAAGTGCAAGAAACTTTGGAGTTGGATTCTGCCTTGGAGTTCCGGAGAGGTTTCTTCAGCTCCCTCTCAGGGACTGATGTTCAGGGCCTGAGCACAAAGCCCCAGAGGCTGATTAAAATCCTTGTGCTGTGTCTGTGCTGCTGAGCTGGTCTGGGCTCCTGGCCCAGAGGCAGCTCCTGCTCCCCAAGAAGAGCTTCAAAAGCACATTTCTCTGGATGAGCAGCTCTTGTGCCAGCCCAGCAGGGCTGGGGCACTGCCTGCAGCCAGCCCGGGCACAGCCCAGAGGCACAGAGAGCTTCAATCAGTCAGGGCTGGGAAGGGGCTGAGAAGTGCCTGGGGCACAATCACTGCCAGCCCTTGGCACAGGAACCTCTGGCTGCAGGACAATGCAGCTGCAGCTCCTGGAGCCATCTCCTGCAGCTGGAACATGCCAATGCCTGCAGAGCCTGTGAGTACATTCTCTGCTTGTCTCTTGTGCAGAGCAGCCAGGGGTGCCCAGGGCTGTCCTGCAGAGCAGGGTCCTGCAGCCCAGGGCGCTGTGCTGGGGCAGGGACTCTGCTGCCTGCCAGGGACAGCTCTCAGCCAGCCCTGGCAGCTGCTGCCAGCACTGGGGGACAAGATCTGGCTGGGAGGAGACAGCTGGTGAGGCTTGGAAGTGTTCTCCTTGTGTGGGGAGGATGCTGCATTGTTCAGGACTGCTCCCAGCATGGCATTGAACTGCAGAACATTTCCAAGTAGATCATTCAGGGAGCACAGCAAGGCAGGGGCTGCATAAGGGGGATAATCCTGCTTTTTTAATCTACTGCTCTGGGTTGCCTGGAAAAGAAACTGCCCATAGATATTCATCTCTCAGTTAAGGCTGAGAAAAATAAATTTAAAAATTCTCTTAGATCTGAATATACTTTGCAGTTACAGAGATCAACAGAGGGCCCCTGAGCGAAAGCATCAGTGTTGCTTTTTCAGCCTCCTCAGGGTTGCTCTGACATTGCCATCAGAGCCTGCAGAGCCAGAGCTGCCCCTGGGCAGTGCCTGAGCTGGGAGGGCTCTGCAGGGCAGAGCTGAGCCCCCAGGGCTGGGCTGGGCTCTGGCAACACTGGCAGGGCCCAGCCCTGGGCACAGGGAAGCAGCTGCTGGCAGGGACAGCTCCAGGCAGCAGAGCCCTGGGAAGGCAGTGGGGGGAAAGTGCCCCCAGGCTGTGCTGGGATATTTCAAGTCCTCTCCAAACCCAACTATTCCATGATTACTTTTCTTACAGATCCCTATGTGCAGCCCCAGCAAATGTCCAACAGCAGCTCCATCAGGCACTTCCTGCTGCTGGCATTGGCAGACACGCGGCAGCTGCAGCTCCTGCACTTCTGCCTCTTGCTGGGCATCTCCCTGGCTGCCCTCCTGGGCAACGGCCTCATCATCAGCGCCGTAGCCTGCGGCCACCACCTGCACACACCCATGTTCTTCTTCCTGCTCAACCTGGCCCTCGCTGACCTGGGCTCCATCTGCACCACTGTCCCCAAAGCCATGCACAATTCCCTCTGGGACACCAGCAACATCTCCTACACTGGATGTGCTGCTCAGCTCTTTTTCTTTCTGGTCTTCCTCTCAGCAGAGTATTTCCTCCTGACCATCATGTGCTACAACCGCTACGTGTCCATCTGCAAACCCCTGCACTACGGGACCCTCCTGGGCAGCAGAGCTTGTGCCCACATGGCAGCAGCTGCCTGGGCCAGTGCCTTTCTCACTGCTCTCATGCACACGGCCAATACATTTTCCCTGCCCCTGTGCCATGGCAATGCCCTGGGCCAGTTCTTCTGTGAAATCCCTCAGATCCTCAAGCTCTCCTGCTCTAAATCCTACCTCAGGGAACTTGGTCCTCTTCTGGGTAGTGTTTTTCTGTTTTTTAGCTGTTTTGTGTTCATTGTTTTCTCCTATGTGCGGATCTTCAGGGCTGTGCTGAGGATCCCCTCTGAGCAGGGACGGCACAAAGCCTTTTCCACCTGCCTCCCTCACCTGGCTGTGGTCTCTCTGTTCCTCAGCACTGGCATCTATGCTAACCTGAAGTCCCCCTCCACCTCCACTCCATCCCTTGATGTGGTTGTGTCAGTTCTGTACTCGGTGGTGCCTCCAGCCCTGAACCCCCTCATCTACAGCCTGAGGAACCAGGAGCTCAAGTCTGCAGTGTGGAGACTGATGACTGGATGCTTTCAGAAACATTAAACTGCTGGCCAATTTCTGCAAACCACCTGTAATAAAAATCTTCTTCGATTCTTCTTGTTGGATTGATTATGAATTTTTTCCCCTTTGTTGTAGCTTTTTCATATTGTTCACAAATAATGTCATTGTTTGTGCCATTTCTCATTTTGTTGCTCTCCACCTTCCCTGGGGCCACACACTGTGTCAATGAGGGGCTGCACTCTTGGTGGCATTAAAGGAACTAATGGATCTCCCAGCAGAGTTTTCAGCAGAGATGCCCTTTTGTTGCCTTCTCTGGAGCTGCAGCAGCAATGTCTGTGTGCAGAGCTGGGGCAGATCAGTGCTGGCCCAGCAGCTGTGCCCAGCAGCAGCAGCAGCAGCAGCACTTGGTGTTGCCAGTGCTGCTGCCGTGGCCCTGCCCCGCTGCCCTGGTGGCCCTGGTGTTGCTGCAGGGCCTGAGTGCTCTCGGGGCCGGGCACAGCCCTGGGGGTGGCAGTGCCGGGGCTGCAGCAGGGACAGGCCATGGGCACTGCTGGGGCAGCGCTGACGCCTCAGGCCAGGCCCTGGGGGCTCCAGGCTCCTTGCCCAGGCTCTCTCAAGAACACGGCCAGGCCAATGCTCAGCACAGAAACCCCCGTCAGCAGCCCCAGGCTGGCCGTGGGCAGGCTGGGGGCAAACAGCATGGCTGGGGCTCTGCAAGGGCCCCGGGCCAGACGGGAAGGAGCAGCAGAGCAGGGGCTGATCCATGCCCAGTGCGCTGCACAGCCCAGGGCAGCGTCCCAGAGCGTCCTCATGCAGCTGCCAACAACATCCCCCCTCTGCAGCCCTGGCCTCTCCCCCAGCTCACACAGGTGCCCCATCCTTGCAGGCACAGACACGGCAGCACTGCCTCAGCAGCCCCTGTTTGCATTGCACACAGCAGGGCCAGCACCCCCATGCTGTTGCTGTGGGGACATGAACCTGAGGGAGCACAAATGCCACCAGCCCCTGGGGCCAGCAAGGCCTGCGGGACACCAGGGAAACCACTCAGCTTTGTCCTGGCCTCTGCACTCAGCCAGAAAGTTTGTTCCCATCAGCTGGGAGTTTCCTGTGCCACTGCAGACGCTGTTGCTCAGAGCCAGGGCTGCCTGGCAGCCACCCCCAAACTGCCCTGAGCATTTCCTTGGCTTCAGCTTTGCTTTCTTTACTCTTTTCTTGAACAAATTTCTTCCTCTTGCCAGGCCCTGTTCCCTGCCCTGCAAACAGCCCATTCCTGTTTGCCCTTTCCTCTCTGGCCCCACTCCCCATTGCAGTTCCTGACTTGGCCCCATGGGAACGTCCCTTGGGCAGCAGGATCATCCTACAAGTGCTGCAGGAATTGTCTGCAGGCTCCTGCAGTGCCTGCTGCTGCTCCCTTTCCAGAGGCACCCCAGGCCAGGGGGGCACATCTGGGCTGCTGTGTCTGCCTCTGGGGCTCCCTGTTCTGGGCAATGAGGAGGAGCTGCAGAGGCTCTGCAGGACTGACAGGATGGGCTTTGGGGCTGCCAGGAGAAGCTGAGGGACCTGGGCTGCTGGAGCTGCTGAAGAGGAGGCCCAGGGCTCATCCTGCAGCTGCTCCAAGGGTGGTTTCAGGGAATCCCAGAATTAGGAAGTTTGGAAAAGGCCTTGGAGATCATCAAGTCCAACCTGTGCCCTGGCGCTGCCTTGTCTCCCCTGAGCCTCCTCTTCTCCAGGATAAACAACCCAATCTCCATCAGCCACTCCTCACAGGACTTGTGTTCCAGATCCCTCCCCAGCCTTGTTGCCCTTCTCTGGACACGCTCCAGCCCCTCCATGGCCTTCCTAAATTGCGGGGGCCAGAACTGGACACAGCACTTGAGGTTATGCCGAACCAGTCCCCAGCACAGGGGAAGAATCCCTGCCCTGCTCCTGCTGGCCACACCATTCTTGATCCAGGCCAGGAGCCATTGGCCTTCTTGGCCACCTGGGCACACTGCTGCCTCATGTCCAGCCTGCTGTCCATCAGTCCCTGCAGGTCCCTTTCTGCCTGGCTGCTCTCCAGCCACTCTGTCCCCAGCCTGTAGTGCTGCAGGGGTTGTTGTGGCCAAAGTGCAGGACCCAGCACTGGGACTTGTTCAACCTCACCTTGTTGGATTTGGGCCCTGGATCCAGCCTGTCCAGCTTGGTATCATCTGCTAATTTGCTGACGATGATGGACTCTATCCCCTCATCCAGATCATCAATGCAGTTCTTGAAATGCATGCTGGCTCTGATCCCTGGGCCATCCTGTGGGTGCCCTGTGATGGCACTCAAGGTGATCTGTTCCATAACTTTGCCAGGCACCCAGGTCAGGCTGACAGGCCTGGAGTTCCCCAGCTCCTCCTTCCAGCCCTTCCTGGGGATGGGCTTACACTGGCACCTCCAGTGCTCTGGGCCCTCCCTGCTGAGCCAGGACTGATGGTAAATGATGGAGAGCAGCTTGGGGAGCTCATCCACAGCTCCCTCATCCCCCTAGGATGGATTCCATCTGATCCCATACACCTGTGAGCATCTGAGTGGCTCAGCAGGTCAGCAGCTGCTTCCTCCTGGATTCCAGGGGGCTGTTCTGCTCCCTGTGCCCATCTACCAGCTCAGGAGAACACTTGTCCTGAGGACAACCTGTCCTAATATTGAAAATTGAGACAAACAAGGTGTTAAGTAGCTCAGCCATTTCCTTGTCTTTAGTTACCATTTTCTCCCCTTTATCCAATAAAGAGTAGAGGTTCTCCTTCTCCCTCCTTTTTGCTAGTAAATTTTATATAAAAACTACTTAACATTTTTTTTACAGATGCTGCCAGGTTAATTTCTAATTCAGCTTTCACCTCTCAACTTTTTTTTCTGTATAACCTAACTACATCCTTAAACACTTTCTGAGTTAATGGTCCTTTTATCCTCTGAGTTCCCACAAAAGCTCCATGTGGAGCCAGGACAGTCATTTTCCTCACCAGCTCATCATTTGCCACACTGGGACCGACTGTTCCTTCCCCCTTAAGATTACTTTCTTGAAAGGTGTCCATCCTTCCTGGACCCCTTTTTTTTAATGGCTCTTTCCCTTAAAAGAATCAGTACCTGATTCGGTACTCCCCAAATCAGCATCCTGAACAGGCCAAAGTCTGCCCTTCCTAATTG
This sequence comes from Agelaius phoeniceus, assembly GCF_051311805.1. Lineage (NCBI taxonomy): Eukaryota > Metazoa > Chordata > Aves > Passeriformes > Icteridae > Agelaius > Agelaius phoeniceus. Next base: position 2,289,885 of record NW_027509866.1, read on the forward strand.
CAGTGTCAGCAATAAAGAGATTGAACTAACCAGGCCCCAACCCTGAGCCGTGGGGACAACCCTGAATGTGACTCCATTTCTGAGCTGCTCTGAGTGGCAGGGATTGGATGATTGGATGAGGCAAATGGTGGTGTAGGGGTAGGGACAAAGTCTGATTGATTGTAAGCCATGAAGCGTCTGGATTTTCATACCAGTCTGGATTTTCATATCTGTTCAAACTTCATGAGGAGGTGCTAGGGACAAATATCAACTGGACATTGCTGATATCAATCCATAAACCGGAGAAGGTAAAAGGACAGAACAGTTCTCTCTGCAATGTTTTCAATATTTTATTTCACCTTGAATATACTTCTGAAATCTGACTAATTAGCCACAGAAGAATTGAAAACTTAAATTTTTCCCAAGGGCTTTTCTTCTTAAGGCGTTTTGAACAAATGTTTATGAGCTTCTTTCACTGAATTCCTGAACTGAAGAGCTCAAGAAAGACAAGGCCTCTGGAGTAGGAAAATTCTTCAGCAACCTCCAGGTGGCTGCAGATCCATCCCCATCAGAGCAGCAATGAACAGAAATGGGCACAGCTTTGTGGCTGCTGTCCCAGCTTTGGCATGGGCCCTGGGCCTGGAGCAGGAGCAGCTCTTGAGGGCCCCAAGGCCGGGGCTCTGGTGCTGCCCTGGGCAGATGGGATGGCAGCAGGGGCTGCAGAGCTCTCAGCACCTCAGGCCGAGGGGAGCAGGGCAGCCAGGGAGCCTCCTTTGGCCTTGGCCAAGCACCTTCCCCCATGGCTGGGGCTGAGTCCTGTGGCAGCTGCAGCTGCTGCTGTGGCCTTGGCAGGGGCTGAGGCTGTGGGGCCAGTGCCCAGAGCAGCCTGGCCTGAGCAGAGCTGTGGGGCCAGAGCCGGCTGGGCTGGGCTGGGCTCAGAGAGGCCCTTGGTGCTGCCCAGAGCTCAGGGCAGCTGGCAGAGCTTGCAGGGAGCTGGGCTGGGCTCCGAGAGCCTGGCCCAGAAACCATCAGTGTCCATCTCAGCCTGGCTGAGCGTGCAGGGGCAGGACTCAGGCCAAGCCTTGTGGGGCAGGGCCAGCGCCTGTGCAAGGCATTGCAAACAGGCAAGTGGCCCAGAGAGGAGGCTGCTCTGTGCCCTTGGTGGCATGGACAGAGCAGGGAGGGGGCCCAGGACATTTGTCAGCGCCAGCCTCTGTGCCCATGCGTTGGCAGCCCTGGCTGCTGAGCCCAGCTTTGGCCTGGGCTGAGTTTGGCTGTGGCCCAGCTCCATCCTCCTGCGGGGCTCAGGGCCTGTTCCCGGCCATGGCCAGCCCTGGCTGCCTCTCTGCTGGCCCAGAGGCTGGCAGAGCCCGGGGCAGGGCTGTCTGTGCAGCCCCTCAGGTGCCACGGGCTCTGCAGGAGCTGGCAGAGGCTGCCCAGCAGGGAGGCCATTGGGCACAGAGCCCCAAGGCTGCTGTGGGCACCACGGCACAGGGGCCGTTCCCAGCCGCAATGCTCCTGGCCTGGGCTGGGCCTGCACAGGGGCTGGGCCACCATGGCTGGGCCAGCACAGGGCCACAAAGGGGCCACGCAGCCGCTGCCGGGGCTGACAGCAAGGCCAGGCACACACAAGCAATTGCTGAGCATGGCCTGTGCTGGCCAGGCCTGACTGTGCCAAAGGCAGAGCTCAGCTGCCCTTGGGGGCTGCAGCAACACTCCAGAGCCCAAAGAGCCTCCATGGCTGGGCTGGAGACCAAGGCTGCAGCAGGGAAATGCAGGGCTGCTGCGGGATGGGGAGGCCATTGAATTCCAGCACACACCTCAGCTCTCTGATGATCCCGGCACCATGCTGGGCCCTGTTTCAGACTGGAGCAGAGCAGATGTTGATGGGACAGGAGCCCTGTGGGGCTGTCAGGCACCTGCAGCTTGCAAGGTGCTCTGCTCTCCCTCAGGTGCTCTGGGAGAGATCCAATCCCAGCTGGGCACCTCAGGGCACAAGTGGCACTGCCTGTTCATGGGCACACAACTGATGTCTACCTGGAAAGGGGCACAGTTGTTAACGCCTGTTAGTTTCCTAATATACCAGAAAATCTTTGTTATCTAGGTAATCTGAGTTCTTTTTAGAAATGTCAAAGTTTTCCCATCATGAACAGAAATTTTCTGGATCTACTGGATTGTTCTTCTAATTGCAGGAGAAGAATTACTGGTCTTTCCATCTAATTGTGTCACCAATATTCAGTCTAATTTTTTAACTGCTTTTTTTTATCAGGTGTTTTTAGCTCTCCTCTTGAAATGGCCATGTCTAAGTGGCCATCTCTTCACTAGACCGGCTGGATCTATGTCCTTTCCATTGCTCCCAGATTTCGTCCTCCAGATGCTCTCTGGTCATTCAAGTGCCTCTCAACTGACTGGTTTCATGCTTTAAGCTCCAGAAAGTTGCCCAGTCTTTCTGATGTTAAAATAAATACCATATTAGTCAACATCTTAATTGTGTTTATATCAATCACAAAATTATGTTTTCTTATGTCCTTGTCTAGAACTTTTCCTTTTTGGAAATCCCTTGGGGATCTGGACATGTCAGATGCTGCTGGGACATCCCAGAGAGCTGAGGGAAGAGCTGTGATGGTTCTTAAACTGTTCAAATGTTCAACTCGTGTTTGTTGGCAAGAAACCTTTCTGTGCCTCTGAGTGTCACCAGGCCCTGAGCCCAAAGGACACAAACCTGATGAGTTGTGGTTCCCACTGCAGGGGCTGCACTTGGACCTTGGCTCTGCACAGGAGAGCTCTTCATCCCCTTTCTCTCTTTTCCTCCCTCTGGGCATGGAGGGAGCTCCTGACTTCAGCCTGTGACTTGTGTTGCAAAGAGCAAATCTGGGTAGAATCGGGGCAGGAAGGGTTTGGGGGGGGACCTTGGGATCTGTGCTGGGCACAGAAGGTGTTTTCCATTGCTCTGAGACTGTCTGCTGTGCAAAGTGGATTTAATATCCAGCAGAGGAATGACTTTTGCATTTTATGGAGCTGTGCCTTCCCTTGGCTTTGTTGGCTGACAAGAAATGAACATCCCTCTGTGTCTCGGGCAGCTCCTTCTGCAAGGAAAGCAGGTGGGAGTTGGAGCCAAGGAGCTGAAAGCTGCAGGTGCAGCCTGGGCTGGAGGGAGCTGAGATTTGCACAAGGCTGCTCTGAGTGCCAGGGCTTGGATGGGGGAAATGGTGGGCTGGGGGTAGGGACAGAGTCTGATTGACTGTCAGCCATGAAGGGTCTTTATTTCCATATCTATTCAAACTTCATGAGGAGGTACTTGGATTCAGTGTCAATTGGAGATTGCACATATCAATGAATTAACAGGAAAAAAAATCTAAACAGGACCTAAAAAATGTTTTCTCCCTGTCTTTTTAAATATCATGTATTCAGTTTCAATGCACTACTGAGATCTACTTAACCACAAAGGATTTGAAAATTAAAATCAAATGATTCCCAGAGGCTTGGCTTGTTCAGGTGTTCTGAATGTTAATGAGCGCTGGGACACTGAATTCCTGAACTGGGGAGCTGAAGGCTGAACAAATGATTTGGACAATTAAATCAAATTATTCCCAGAGGCTTGGCTTGTGCAGGTGTTCTGAATGTTAATGAGCCCTGGGACACTGAATTCCTGCACTGAAGAGCTGAAGGCTGAACAAGCCTCTGGAGCAGTGAAATTCAGCAGCAGCCTCCAAGTTGCTGAGGGTGTCAGCAGCCCCCAGTGAGGCCATCCCTGCCCAGAGACCGTGGGGGAATGGGCAGACAAGGAGAGCGTCCCTGGGGCTGGGGCAGCACAACTCAGAGGCACCAGCGGCTCCAGCTGGGCAATGGAGTGTGGAATGTGGCTGGGAAAGCCCTGCCTGGGCTGGGCCAAGCAGGACACACAAGCCCTGACTCCTATCCTGGAAACAACTCTCTCAATGAGACACTTAAAAGGAATTTACAGTTGTTTGTGTCCTCTGAGTTGGATGTGCTGGAGAAATACCAACAAGGGATTGTCAGGAGCTCCAAGCAACAAAACAGACTTTACTGGCAACTTTAGAAAATCAGAGAAACTTTGGCAAAAGGTTTAATACAACATTCAATCAACACAAAACACTTCTCAAAGCATTGACTTGGCCCATTCAACTTCACAAACTCATAGCTTGTTCAATTTTAAGTTAATCAAAATTTGCAAGGGAACAAAAATAGAAGACACGGGAAGAGAGAAAAATGTGATACAGAGAAGCACACACACAGCTACCAACTCCTGGATTCCAGCAATGTTCAGATGGAAATTCCAAGAGGAGGTAGGGGCAAGATGTGTGCTTGCCTTGTGGTCAGCCTTCAATAGCCCTTGGTCTCCCTGGGCCCTTCCCCCAGGTGGGGCTTGGGCTCATTTGGTCCCTCAGGAGCTGGGCTGGGGCTGCAGAGGTGGCTGTGGAGCATTGCCTGTGCTGTGCCAGGGACTGGCAGCCACTGCTGGGCTGGGATAGAGGCTCTGGGGGGATTGGGGTTCCAGGGCAGGGCAGGGCTGGGATTCCAGGGCAGGGCAGGGCTGGACCTGCCCCCACCTCTCCCCCACACACAAAGTATTTCCAGCCAACAATCTCCTCCAGGCTGTCACAACAGGGAATGCTGGATGTGGAACGCCATTCCTGGCCATGGACACTTGGATGAGAAGGACAGTTCTTTTCCATAGGAAGGAAAGCACAGAGCTCCAGTGTTTGGAAGGCAGGTGAGAGCCTCACAAAGTCAAGGCCAGCCACACTTGCCAGGAATGGCAGATTTTATCTGGAGCAGTCTTTGGATATAGCGAATTTGGAGGTGGAAACCCAATCTCGGCCATGGGAACCTGGAGAAGCAGGACAGTTCTTTCCTATAGAGAGGAAAACACGGAGCCTTCCCCAGTGCTTTGGGGACAGATGGGAGCTGACCCTTATGAAACCACTGCCAGCCAGTCTTGTCCTGGCAATATTCCTATGGGAACAATCCTTGGATATAAGGAAATTTGGAAGTGAAACTCCAGTTGTGGCCATGCATGCCTGGAGGAGAAGGACAATTCTTTTCCATATGAAGGAAAGCACGGAGCCTCAGTGTTTCAGTAGCAGATGAGAAGAGACCCTCAACATGCCAAGCTCAGCTGGACCAGTCATGTGGCCCCTGGGAAGCCAAACCAGCCAGACCTGTTCTTGTTCCCTTGCTTTTATGGGGCCCAATATTTTCACAATGGCCCCAACAATTTCATGGCACCCCTCAATGTTATCATGGTCCCAACAATTCCATGAGGCCTTGCAGTGTCACAATGGTCTCCGTGATTCCCCAGACCCCACAGTGTCACGGGACTCCTCTGTTCCATGAGCCCTGCAATGTCACAATGGACCTTTGGACCCTGGGGGTTTGTGGTGATCCAATGGTCTCCTTTGGCTCCACAGTGTCACAATGGACCACTGATGACACAAGGCCCCTCTGTGTCACCCTGGACCTTTGGTTCCATGCAGCCCTGCAGTGTCACAAAGGCCTCTTGGTTTCATGAGGCCCCACAGTATCACAATGGTCATCTTGGATTTATGGGCACCCTCAGGGTCACAATGGTCTCACTGGTTGCATGAGGCCTCACAGTGTCACAATGCTTTGCTTATTCCATGGATCCTCATAGTGTCACAATGGTCTCCATGATTTCATGAGTCCCTTCAGTGTCACAATGGTTTCCTTGGTTCCATGGTGCCCCACAGTGTCACAATGGCCCCTTGGTTCCATGAGGCTGCCAACTCTTAATGGTGCCTCCATTGTTACATGAGCCCCTGCAATATCAAAATGGAGCTTTGGCTCCACTGAGTCTCACAGTGTCACAATGGTCCCTTGGTTCCATGGCACCTCAAAGCCTCACAATGGTCTCCACAGTTCCATGAGGCCCTGCGGTGTCACAATGGACGCTTGGTTTGATGGGGTCTCTCAGTGACACTACAGTCCCTACATTTTCATGAAGTCACACAGTGTCAGTACGGTCCCCTTGGTTCCATGAGGCCCAGCCATGTCACAGTGCTCTCCAAGATTCCATGAGGCCCCACAGTGTCACAATGGTCCCTTGGTCTCACAGGGCCCCACAGTGTCACAATGCTCCCTTGGTTCCATGGGCCCTGTGCTGCTGCATTCCCCCCTCCCCTTCTCAGCCCGCCCTGCCAGCTGAGAAATGCTCCTTGGGGCTCGGCCTTGGCCAACAGCCCCTGGGCTCAGCTCCTCTGCAGCTCATCACAAACACTGTCTGCTCCAGGCACTGCTGCTGCCCAACCAGCTCCTGCTTTCTGGAGGAGCAGCCCTGGGAACTGGTTTTGGTCCCTCAGTGGCACAACATCCCTGTTCTCACACTGCCAAAGAAAGCTGTTGATGCCAAGTGTGGCCAGGATGACTTAACCTTACTTACATTGCCTGTAGGTAAGGGTAAGTCACAAGGTCTAAGTGAAGTTAAACACTGCTAAGAGTTACTGTTTTCCTAAGTAGTTATGTTTAATATAAGTTATAAGCTGAGTTAAATACAGCTTATTAAATGTTTCTCCGCTGTTAAATTGCAAAGTCATAGGTTACAAGTTAGATTAATCCTGCTAAAAGCTCTTTTTTGCTAAAATGTGAAACTGAAGGTATCAGTTTAGGTTAAGGTATAAGTTAAATCCTGTTAAGATCGAGCTCTGATAAGCTTTTGGGCCATTTTTCTTTCATCCTTGCTGTCACTGTCCTTGTGTCACACACACACAGGGACCGTTCTTGGTTTATTTCTGGTTTGATTGTCTGGATTTTTTTGGTTGTTGTTGTTGCTTTGTTTCCTTGGTGTGCCTAAAGTGTCCAGTCAGGAGCAGAGTGACTCTTGCCAAGGAACTTTGTGCTGCTGTCCCTTAATATTCAATCTGGTTTTTGCTGATCCCTTGCTGGGGATTTTTTCAGCGCTCTCAAGGCCTCATTCATACCAGGGTGAAGGAGCCCTGGCCCAGGCTCTGGCCCTGGGGGACACGGGGACGCTGCTGGGGGGTCCCTGTCCCCCTGTGCCACCCCCAGGGCCCCGGCCCCCGTCCCTATGTCAGGCTCTGGGGTCTATCTCGTGGAACATCCTCTGGGGGAGGCTGCGGCGCCAGGGTTGGGGGGACCCGGGGGGACAGGGGACCCCGCTGTGCACGAGCAGGGTTGGACTGCTCTGGGGGGAACTGTGAGGGGGGCCGGGGCAGAGTGACCTCCCCAGGGACCTCACACAGCAACCTGTGATGTCACAGAGCCAAATCTGGGATGTCACACTGGAATGTCATGCAGCTGCACTGTGATGTCGCAGAAGACTCTGTGATGTCAGAAAGTCACCCTGTGATGTCACAATCTGTACTGTGATGTCATAGCCTGCTCTATGATGTTACATAGCTGGCCAGTGATGTCACAATGCTCTCTCTGATGTCACAGAGCCACCCTCTATGAATTCAGGATCTGCTCTATGGCCTCACACCGTACTCTGTGATGTCACAGACAGATGTGTGATGTCATAAACCCCTCAATGATATCACAAAACCCTCTCTGTGATGTCATATTGCCACTTTGTAAGGTCACAGTATACACTCTGACCTCACAGCCAGCTCTGTGATGCCATACAGCCATGCCATGATGTCACAGCCTGCTCTGTGATGTCACAGAACCCCTCTATGATGTCATACAGTTCCCTCTATGATGCTCTAGCTGCTCAGTGACCTCACACAACAAACTCTGTCTTGTCATAGCCCAATCTGTGACCTCACACAGCCCATTCTGTGCTGTCACACAGCCCCATGCTGACATCACAGCTGCTCTGTGCCTCCATGACACAGCCACAGAGGAGCTGCTGTGACACAGCCCCCTCTGGGACATGCCACAGCCCCTGCCAGTGCTGAGCCCCTGGGAGCTCTGTCTGTGCCCTGCTGGTGTCCCTGAGGGGCCCTGGCAGTGCCCCAGCCCTGCTGGGCTGTGCACAGGAGCTGCTCCTGGCCAGAGCTGTCTCTCTGCAGCTCTGCTGCCCTTGCCAGGAGCTGCCTCTGGGCCAGGAGCCCGGCCCAGCTCAGCAGCACAGACACAGCACAAGGACTTTAATGACCCTCTGGGGCTTTGGTGCTCTTTGTGTCTGCCATGGCCAAAGTGCTGCCCAAGTTGGCTCTGGCAGGGCTGTCTTGCCACTGCTGCCCATCCCTGTGCCCTGTGCAGCCCAGGCTGTCCTACGGTGTCCCTGCCCTGCGCCTCTGTCCCTGCAGGCTGTCAGCATCCCCTGGCTGCCCCACCTGGCTGGGCTCTTCCTTTGCTGACAGCTCTGCCTCCTGCCTGCCCCTGTCTGCCCACACAAAGCCTTGGGCTGATACCAAAAGGGTTCATTCATGACCCTGTGGGGCTCCACAAGGGGCTGTGGGGCTCTATAAGGGGCTGTGGGGCTCCATGAGACCATGGGACCATTCTGTGAAACCAAGGATACTATTGTTACACTATGGGGCATCATGGAACCAAGGAGGCCATTGTGATCCAGTCGGGGAACCTGCTGAGACTATTGTGACACTTCAAGGGCCATTGTGGAGGTGCAGGACCTCGTGGAACAAATGATACCATTGTGACATGGCACGGCCTCATGGGAGCAAGGGGCCATTGTGACACTATGGGTCTTGTAGAGCTGAGGGGCCCTTGTGACCCTGTGTGGCACCATGGAACCAAGGAGAGCACTGTGACACTGCAGGGCTCCGTGGAACTGAGAACTCGTGTGGCAGTGAGGAGCCCAATGGAACCAAGGGGCCATTCTTTACTTCAGGGCTTTACACAACCAAGGTGCCATTGTGATACTGTGGAACCAAAAGAGACCATTGTGACACTGAGGGGCTTCATGGAGCCAATGAGACCATTCTGGCACTCTGAGTCCCCATGGAACCAAGGGGCCATTGTGACACCAGAGGGCCTCATAGAACCAAGGCAACCACTGTGACACTGCAAGGTCTCATGGAAACAAGAGACCATTGTGACACTGTGGGTCTCCATGGAAGCAAGGGACCATTGTGACACATCCAGGTCTGGTGGAACCAAGGGACCATTGTGATCCTGGGGAACCCAATAGAACCAAGGGGCCATTTTGAGACTCTGCGATCTTGTGAAACCAATGGGCCATTGTGGCATTCTCAGTCCCACGGAAACAAGGAAACCATTTTGACAATTGAAGGCCTCATGGAAGCAAGGGGCCATTGTGCCACTGTGGAGCCAAGGAGACCATTGTTATATCACTGGGCCTCATGGAAACAAAGATCTGTTGTGATCCTACAGAGCCTCATGGAACCAAGGGGCCATTGTGGTGCTGCAGGGCCCCAAGGATCCAAGAACATGGAACAGGGTCTGGCTGGCTGGGCCTCCTGGGGGCTGCCCAACTGGTCCAGCTGACCTTGGCATGTTGAGGGTCACTTCTCATCAGCCCCTGAAACCCTGGAGTTGTGTGCTTTCCTTCCTGTGGGAAAGAACTGTCCTCCTCCAGGGGTTCATGGCTGAAAGTGGGATTCCTCCTCCAAATTTGATTATATCCAAGGATTATTCCTATATGTCACCTGTCAGGACAGACAGCTCTGGCTGGCCTTGGCCTCTTGGGGGCCACCTCTCATCTGCCTTCAAAACACCGGGGGCCTGTGCTTTTCTTCTCATGGAGAAAAACCTCTTTCAAGTCCAGGCATCCATGGCCAAAACTGAGAACTCGCCTCCAGAATTCCTTAAATCCAAAGATAGCTCCCAGACAAAAGTTTCCAGGACTATCTAGGTTCCCTCGGCTTCCTAAGGGCCAGTTCTCATCTCCCTTTGAAGCACTGGAGTTCTGCACTTTCCTTCCTATGGAAAAGAACTGTCCTTCTCGTCCAGAGCCCAATAGATAAAAGTGGGGTTTGGCCTCCCAAATTCTGTCTCTCCAAGGATACGTCCCTAACAATAGATCTGGCTGCCTTGGCCTCCTTGGGGCTGCCTCTAATCAGCCTTTGAAACACTGGGGCTCTGTCCTTTCCTTCCTGTGGAGAACTGTCATTCCAGTCCAGGAACCCATGGCTGAAATGGAATTCCACATCCAAAACTCCCCTTATATCCAAAGGCTGCTTTCAGACAAAAGCTGCAAGGACAGACAGGTCTCGCTGGCCTTGGCCTCTGGTGATTGCTTCTCATCTGCCTTCAAACCCTGGGGTTCTGTGGTTTCCTTCCTATAGAAAAGAACTGTCCCTCTTGTCCAGGTGCTCTTGGCCTCAAGCACTTGACCACTCTATAGGGACACAGGAGCTCTGTGCTCAGTGGGGTGGAGACTGAGGACAGTAGACGAGAGCCCTGGGAGGGATCGAAGGGTGGTTTCAGAGATGGTGGATCCTTTTGACATAATAGAAAACAGCCAGCGAAAGAAAGCATTAATTCCAAAGGCACCTGGGGAGGTCCAGGCTGGACACCAGGAGAAAGGAATTTCCCTGGCAGGGCAGGGCTGTGGTGCAACACATCCCCCAGGAGGAGCCTGGAGCAGCCCAAGGCTTTGTGTGGGCAGGCAGAGGCAGGCAGGAGGTAGAGCTGTCAGCAAAGGAAGGGCCCAGCCAGGTGGGGCAGCCAGGGGATGCCGACAGCCTGCAGGGACAGAGGCGCAGGGCAGGGACACCGTAGGACAGCCTGGGCTGCACAGGGCACAGGGATGGGCAGCAGCTGCAAGACAGCCCTGCCAGAGCCAACTTGGGCAGCACTTTGGCCATGGCTGCTGGCCCTGGGCCTGAGGCCAGCAGGGGACAAGTGACCCTTGCAGGCCTGGGGCCTCATTGCCTCCTTGTCCCTGCTCAGCAGCCTGGCAGGGGCTGTCCCATGCTCCTGCCCTTGGCATTGCCCATCCCCACATCCCAGTGCCCATCCCGGGAAGAGCCCTGAGCAATGAGGGAGGGACAGGATCTGCCTGGCCAGGGGCTGGGGCTCAGGCCTTGGTCCTTTGCATTCCTGAATCACATCCAGGTTTGCTCAGCACCAGAGACATCTTTGCCTTGCTTGTCCCCAACTGTCATCACTGCCTCCAGGGTTCTGCTCTACCTGGAACCTGGGGACACTTTCTCAATCTGGTCCCTCAGATGGATCTATTTTATGTATGAGAAACTTCAGTGTTTCAACGTAACTTTGAGTTCTTGAGAATTCTTCGAGCACACTCTGAGGGACTGAGTCTGATGCAAAGAGCACCAAAGCCCCAGAGGGTCATTAAAGCCCTTGTGCTGTGTCTGTGCTGCTGAGCTGGGCCAGGCTCCTGGCCCAGAGGCAGCTCCTGGCAAGGGCAGCAGAGCTGCAGAGAGACAGCTCTGGCCAGGAGCAGCTCCTGTGCACAGCCCAGCAGGGCTGGGCCACTGCCAGGGCCCCTCAGGGACACCAGCAGGGCACAGACAGAGCTCCCAGGGGCTCAGCACTGGCAGGGGCTGTGGCATGTCCCAGAGGGGGCTGTGTCACAGCAGCGCCTCTGGGGCTGTGTCATGGAGACACAGAGCAGCTGTGATGTCAGCATGGGGCTGTGTGACAGTACAGAGTGGGCTGTGTGAGGTCACAGATTGGGCTATGACAAGACAGAGTTTGTTGTGTGAGGTCACTGAGCAGCTAGAGCATCATAGAGGGAACTGTATGACATCATAGAGGGGTTCTGTGACATCACAGAGCAGGCTGTGACATCATGGCATGGCTGTATGGCATCATAGAGCTGGCTGTGAGGTCAAAGTGTGTGCTGTGACATCACAGAGTGGCAGTATGACATCACAGAGAGGGCTTTGTGGCATCACTGAGAGGGTTGTGACATCACACAGCTGTCTGTGACATCATAGTATGAGGTCATAGAGCAGATCCTGCGTTCATAGAGGGTGGCTCTGTGACATCAGAGAGTGGGTTGTGACATCACTGGCTGGCTGTGTAACACCATAGACCTGGCTATGACATCACAGAACAGACAGTGACATCAAATGGTGGCTTTCTGGCATCACTGCGACATCACATCACTGTGACATCACAGTGCAGCTGCATGACATTCCAGGGTGACATCCCAGATTTGGCTCTGTGATGTCACAGGGGTGCTGTCTGACATCCCAGAGTGCGCTGTGATGTCACAGGGGACTGTGTGACATCACAGGAGGCTGTGTGACATCACAGGGGCTGTGTGAGGTCACTGGGGAGGTCACTCTGCCCCAGCCCCCCTCACAGTTTCCCCCAGAGCAGTCCAACCCTGCTCGTGCACAGCGGGGTCCCCTGTCCCCCTGGGTCCCCCCGCCCCCGGCGTCGCAGCCTCCCCCAGAGGATGTTCCACGAGATCGACCCCAGAGCCTGACACGGGGACAGGGGCCGGGGCCCTGGGGGTGGCACAGGGGGACAGGGACCCCCCGGCAGCGTCCCCGTGTCCCCCAGGGCCAGAGCCTGGGCCAGGGCTCCTTCACCCTGCTACCAACGAGGCCTTGAGAGCGCTGAAAAAATCCCCAGCAAGGGATCAGCAAAAAACCAGATTGAATATTAAGGGACAGAAGCACAAAGTTCCTTGGCAAGAGCCACTCTGCTCCTGACTGGACACTTCAGGCATACCAAGGAAACAAAGCAACAACAAAACCAAATAAAATCCAGGCAATCAAACCTGAAATGAGCCGAGAACTGTCCCTGTTTGTGTGTGTGTGACATAAGGACAGGGAGGGCAAGGATAAAAGGAATACAGCCCGAAATGTTAACAGAGGTGAAATTTAAAAGGACTTAATCTTAACTGATACCATCAACTTCACAATTTAGCAAAAGAACAGCACTTAACAGTACTTACCCTAACTTAAAACCAATGACACAATAATTTAACACAGGAATAGCACTTAAAAAAACTTAGCTAATAACTTGAATTAAACTTAACAACTTAGCAAAAGAACAACTCTTAGCAGCATTTAACTTAGCTTAGATCTCCTGACTTAACCTTACTTACTGATATCTGGATATCTGAGTGACTCAGCCATCCAAGGCACTCAAACCCCTCAGAGAGCAGCATTTCTGCCACATTTCCCCAGCACAGGCACTCCTGTGTGCACACAGACACAAAGAGTCAGTGCAAGGCACCTGGGAGAAATTCCCCTCAGGGCAGGAAATGCTCCCTGTGCATCCTTTGGTATCTCCCCAGCAGGTGAAGGGTTGAGCCTGGAGGAGTGGGGGGATCGGCCCAGGCTCCGTCGTTGTTGGGGATCCCCGAGTGCAGCAAACGGGAGAGTTCCCGGCTGGGAGAGGCCCCACTCAGAGGGAGTCGCTGGCCCAGGAGAGCTCCAAGGGCTCCTTTTGGAGTGCTGTTTGTAGGGCCCCAAGAGAGGGGCTTCAGTCCCAGCAATGGTTCATCCTGGCCACCCCTGGCACCAACAGCTTTCTTTGGCAGTGTGAGAACAGGGATGTTGTGCCACTGAGGGAACAAAACCAGTTCCCAGGGCTGCTCCTCCAGAAAGCGGGAGCTGGTTGGGCAGCAGCAGTGCCTGGAGCAGACAGTGTTTGTGATGAGCTGCAGAGGAGCTGAGCCCAGGGGCTGTTGGCCAAGGCCAAGGCCCAAGGAGCATTTCTCAGCTGGCAGGGCGGCCTGAGAAGGGGAGGGGGGAATGCAGCAGAACAGGGCCCATGGAACCAAGGGAGCATTGTGACCCTGGGGGCCCTGTGAGACCAAGGGACAATTGTGACACTGTGGGGCCTTGTAAGACCAGGCGACCATTGTGACACTGTGGGGCCTCATGGAATCATAGAGACCATTTTGACACTTTGGGGTGTCATGGAACCAAGGAGCCATTGTGACACTGTGGGACACCATGGAATCATGGAGACCCTTGTGAGCCTCAGAAACCAAGAGCATGTTCTGACACTGCAGGGCTACATGGAACCAGTGAGACCATTGTGACACAATGAGGTCCCATGGAGCCAAGTAGAGCATTCTGACATTGTGTGGCACCATGGAACCAAGGACCCATTGTGATACCATGGGGCCTCATGGAACCAAGGGCACCAGAGTGACACTGGGGGGATCCATAGGACCAAGGAGACCATTGTGACATTTTGGGGTCTGTGGAACCACAGAGACCATTGTGACACTGCAGGGCCAATGGAACCAGGAGAATATAGCACAGGTGTGGCTTGTTTGACATCCCAGGGCCACCTCACTGGTCCAGCTGACCATGGCATGAGGAGGGTCTCTTCTCATCTGCTACTGAAAAACTGGAGATCTGTGCCTTCCTTCCTGTGGAAAAGAACTGTCCTTCTCCTCCAGGTGCCCATGGCCAGAATTGGGATTTCACCCCCAACACTGCCTCTTGTGACAGACTGAAGGAGATTGTGGCTCAAAGGATTTTGTGTGTGGGGGAGGAAGGGGCAGGTCCAGCCTTGCCCTGCCCTGGAACCCCAGCCCTGCCCTGCCCTGGAACCCCAATCCCCCCAGAGCCTCTATCCCAGCCCAGCAGTGGCTGCCAGTCCCTGGCACAGCACAGGCAATGCTCCACAGCCACCTCTGCAGCCCCAGCCCAGCTCCTGAGGGACCAAATGAGCCCAAGCCCCACCTGGGGGAAGGGCCCAGGGAGACCAAGGGGTATTGAAGGCTGACCACAAGGCAAGCACACATCTTGACCCTGCATCCTCTTGGAATTTCCATCTGAACTCTGCTCGAATCCAGGAGCTGGTAGCTCTCTGTGTGCCTCTCTAAATCTTTTTAGTCTTTCTCACATTCTGTGTCTTTTTCTTCTGTTTCTCTACACCTGCAAATTTTGATTAACTTAAAATTGAACAGGCTTAGAGTTTGTGAATTTGAATGGGCCAAGTCAATGCTTTGAGAAGTGTTGTTTCATTGATTGAATAGCAGTCATAGTTTGACATGAGAAGAATTTTTAAAAGTAATGTAAAACTTTTTGTGTCACCGACAATCTGTTAAACCACTGAGATACTGAACATGCCTTTGTGAAACACAAATGTTAAAGATGAAAAAACCCAGGAACCTCCTCTTTCTTTTCCAATCAACAAAGAATCAGCAGGCCCCAGCCATCATCTAAACCAAACCAAACCAAACCAAACCAAACCAAACCAAACCCAAGCAACCCTGCCATGGGCTGAGCCCCTTCCCCCCTCCCCAGGCTGCCCCCTCCATCGGCCCCATTCTGACCAAACCAAACCCCAACAACTCCCAAACAGGAAAACAAAAGAGGCTACAAAACCCCAAACAGAACAAAGTCAGCCACAGCTATTAAAATCTCACCATCAAGTCCCCTCCCTCTACACAACTAAAACCAAAAACCCCTACAACCTACAACCATACAAAATAACCCTACAACTAAAAATAAACACAAAAAAGCCCAAAACCAGCCATAAAACCAATTTACACAACCCAACCATAACTTCCACCACAAGTTACCATCGGGTCAGGTGTTAACCCTTTCAATACTTCAATCCTGCCTGAAGTAAAAGAAAAAAAAATCTAAGCATATAAAAAAACCAACATAAAACCATCAAAGTAAGTAAAGAAGAAATTAAATCCCAAATAAAAAAGAAGAAAAAAATACCTAAAAAAACCAACATAAAACCATCAAAGTAAGTAAAGAAGAAATTAAATCCCAAATAAAAAAGAAGAAAAAAATACCTTAATTTGGAAACTAAAATCCTCTTATAAATTATAAAGAAAAAACTCTTTTCCTTTTTAATACCTAAAACTTAGGAAAAATCAAATTAATATCAAACAAAAACCTCCATACTAAAAGAAACAAATGTTAAAATGACTGTAATTTCATAAAAAGTTTAAATAGAGAAAAAAAAAGTAATTCAGTATCCCCAAGAGAAGATCTCCATTCTCAGAGATAAAAATAATTTTAAAAGTAAATAACTAAAACTTATACCTTTAAATAATTCATCTTTTAAATAATACCCAATAAGTTGACATGGCCCATACACAAGCTTTAAAAACCTTGTAGCAATAAAAACAAATTCACAATAACAAAGTTCCCCAGACAAACTCCTATCCATGAAAAAATTAGGAACCAGGAACCACAAAAACCCTATTTTTTCCACTTGTAAAAAAATCTCCATAAACCTAAGCAGAAAAACTTCTCTCTCTAAGTAAAAAAGTCTATTCTAGAAATAGTAAACCAACTAGAAATTTTAAATTTACTTTCTTTACATTGTCAGTAAGAAAAAAAAAGTTGTAAAGAAAAAGTATTCCAAAGATTTTAATTTAATTCTTACTACCTTTGTTCTTTTAGTTACTTTTAAACAAATTTTCTTTATGCCCTCTAAAAATTTTAAGCCTACCTTTCTCCTAATCCTATCTCACAATAAAATAAATACATAAATAATTAACTGACACTAAAACCTACCACACTCATCAATACATTAATTAAGAAATCTCAATATTGGAAAAATCTTAAATTAACAAACCAAAACCACTACAATGTCATAACAAACCTTTTGCCAAAGATTCTCTGATTTTCTAAAGCTCCCAGTAAAGGCTGTTTGGTTGTTTTGGGCTCCTGAGAATCTCTTGTTGGTATTTCTCCAGGGAGTCCAACTCAGAGTACACAAACAATTCTAATTCCTTTTAAATGTCTCCTTGAGAGAGTTTTTTCAAGGATGGGAGTCAGGGCTTGTGTGTGCTGCTTGGCCCAGCCCAGGCAGGGCTTTCCCAGCCACATTCCACACTCCATTGCCCAGCTGGAGCCGCTGGTGCCTCTGAGTTGTGCTGCCCCAGCCCCAGGGACGCTCTCCTTGTCTGCCCATTCCCCCACGGTCTCTGGGCAGGGATGGCCTCACTGGGGGCTGCTGACATCCTCAGCAACTTGGAGGCTTCTGCTGAATGTTCCTGCTCCAGAGGCTTGTTCAGCCTTCAGCTCTTCAGTGCAGGAATTCAGTGTCCCAGGGCTCATGAACATTCAGAACACCTGCACAAGCCAAGCCTCTGGGAATCATTTGATTTTAATTTTCAAATCCTTTGTGGTTAAGTAGATCTCAGTAGTGTATTGAAACTGAATACATGATATTTAAAAAGACAGGGAGAAAACATTTTTTAGGTCCTGTTTAGATTTGTTTTCCTGTTAATTCATTGATATGTGCAATCTCCAATTGACACTGAATCCAAGTACCTCCTCATGCAGTTTGAATAGATATGCAAATCAAGACCCTTCATGGCTGACAGTCAATCAGACTCTGTCCCTACCCCCACCCCACCATTTCCCCCATCCAAGCCCTGGCACTCAGAGCAGCCTTGTGCAAATCTGAGCTCCCTCCAACCCAGGCTGCACCTGCAGCTTTCAGCTCCTTGGCTCCAACTCCCACCTACTTTCCTTGGAGAAGGAGCTGCCCGAGACACAGAGGGATGTTTATTTCTTGTCAGCCAACAAAGCCAAGGGAAGGCACAGCTCCATCCAATGCAAAAGTCATTCTTCTCCCTGGCTCTGCCCTGCCCCTGATCCCCCCAGCCTGTCCTGTTTCCTTCATCCCTGCATTGCCAGGGACTCTCTGGGACAAGGGAGCTCTGCTCTGGAGATGGAGGGAAGTCCAAGTGCAGCCACTGGAGTGGGAACCACAACTCATCAGGTTTGTGTCCTTTGGGGGTCAGGAACTGGTGAGACTCAGAGGCACAGAAAGTTTCTCCTCATGGCCAACAGACCACAGTTGAACAGGACACAATTTAATTACAATCTCACTCTTCCCTGAGCTATGTGCAATGTCCCAGCAGTGCCTGATGAGTCCAACATCCACAAGGGATTTCTATACTAGAATTAATTTTAGACAAACATGATCCTGTAATAGATATAAACACAATTATGTTCTTGTATCAGGATGCTCGTCCTGGAGTGGGGACAAAACAGCTCCAACAATTCCTGATTTGCAAAGCTGTCAGTGGTGGATGGAGAAGGGAGGTCAGGCTGCTCTTGGTGCTGAGGAAATGCTCAAACCAGCCTGACTCATTTCATCTCCTCTGGTCCTGGCTGATCTCCCCTCTTTCCCCTTCCACCCATTGGCTTTTGTCTCCCACCAGGCCCCCGGTGAAGAGCCTGGCTCTGTGTTCTCCATCTCCTCCTCGCTGGCACTGCCAGGCTGGGATGAGGAGCCCCTCAGCCTTCCCTGCTCTGGGCTGGACAAGCCCAGCTCCCTCAGCCTCTGCTCACAGCCCAAGGGCTCCAGCCCCACCTTGGAGGCCCTTCCCAGACCCTGCTCCAGCTGCCAGACATCTTTCCTGCCCTGGGCAACCCAACCCAGGCCACAGTGACCTGGAGAATCCCCGTCCTTGATGTCCTGGTCACACAGCCCTGGCCCCTTGTCCCCATGTCAGGCTCTGGGGTGGATCCTGTGGAACATCCTTTGGTGGAGGCTGTGGCTCCAGGTGGGCCGGGGGGATCCCGGGGGACAGGGACCCTGCTGGGCACGGACAGCATTGGACTTGTTGGGAGAAACTGTGAGGGGGAGCTGGGGCCGAGTGACCAACCCAGTGACCTGACACAGCCCTGCTGGGATGGCACACAGCCCCTCTGGGATGTCACACAGCCCCTCTGGGATGTCACAGCCCATTCTCTAATGTCACACTGCTGGTCTCTGATGTCAGCCAACTCAGTGATGTCATAGTCTGCTCTGTGATGTCAGACATCTGCCCTGTGATGTCACAGTTGGCTCTGTGATGTCACAGAGGCACTCAATGATGTCATTGCTACTCAATGATGTCACATGACCCACTCTGTGATGTCATAGCCCACTCTGTGACCTCATGTTACCAGATGATCAATTGCCTACACCAGGTGAGCTGACACCTGGAGCTTGTTCTCCACATCCCCAGGCCTATGGAAACCACACAAGGCCCATTGTGTGAGAAGGGGAACTGGAAGTTCAGCAGCCTCAGTGTCCTGCCAGCTCAGCCAGGCCCACTGGAACATTGGGGTCCACGACCACCAGGGACCACCAGAGAGACCCCCCAGGAAAGAAGAACACATGGGTAAAGGGGCGAGGAAATATGCTAATGATTTTGGGGAAATGATTATCAGATGTGTGTTTAGTCCAAGACAATCAATGAATATGTGAGCAAAATACAGAAAATAAACAGAAACTTTCCTGTACTCAGCATGCACAGCTTTGGGAGGAGCTCTCCCCCGTGCATCCAGCTGAATAAAGAATGCTGCTTCTTAATGCTACATTGGGGTTAAGGAGTTTTCTGTTTTGCCGGATTTTTGGTGACACTCCCAAGGAAAGCTCTGTCTGCTGCTGTTCACACGGAGGCTGCCTGGGGCCCAGTGACCATGAAATAATCAAGTTTTCAATGTTCTATGAAAGAAGGAGGGGCAGCAACAAAACTTCTACACTGGCATTAGGAAGGGCAGACTTTGGCCCTCCCCAGACTTTGGGGAGTACCAAATCTGGTACTGATTTTTTGAAAGGAAAGAGCCCTTTAAAACAAAGGGATCCAGGAAGGATGGACAAATTTCAAGAAAGTAATCTTAAGGGGGAAGGAGCAACCTGTCCCAGTGTGCCAAAACATGATCTAGAGAGGAAAAGGACTGTCCTGGCTGCCGATGGAGCTTTTCTGGGAACTCAGGGGAAAAAAGGACCAGCAATGCAGGAAGTGTTTAAGGATGTTGTTAGGTTATGAAGAAAGTGATGTGAAGAAATGAAAGCTCAATTAGAATTTAAACTGGCGGCTTGTAAAAAGAATAAAAAATGTTTTTATAAAAACAATTATAGCAAAAGGAGGGAGAAGGAGAACCTCTACTCTTCATTGGATGCAGTTAAAAATAGAGCAACTGAAGATAAGTAAAAGACAAAGCTACTTAATATCTTGTTTGTCAATTTTCAATATTAGGACAGGCTGTCCTCAGGACAAGTGTGCTCCTGAGCTGGTAGATGGGCACAGGGAGCAGAACAGCCCCCTGGAATCCAGGAGGAAGCAGCTGCTGACCTGCTGAGCCACTCAGATGCTCACAGGTGTCTCTGGGAGCAGATGGGATCCATCCTAGGGGGATGAGGGAGCTGTGGATGAGCTCCCCAAGCTGCTCTCCATCATTTACCATCAGTCCTGGCTCAGCAGGGAGGGCCCAGAGCACTGGAGGTGCCAGTGTGAGCCCATCCCCAGGAAGGGCTGGAAGGAGGAGCTGGGGAACTCCAGGCCTGTCAGCCTGACCTGGGTGCCTGGCAAGGTTATGGAACAGATCACCTTGA
The DNA here is from genome assembly GCF_051311805.1 of Agelaius phoeniceus. NCBI lineage: Eukaryota > Metazoa > Chordata > Aves > Passeriformes > Icteridae > Agelaius > Agelaius phoeniceus. Next base: position 2,310,039 of record NW_027509866.1, read on the forward strand.
GTGCCATCCCAGGGCACCCACAGGATGGCCCAGGGATCAGAGCCAGCCAGCGTGGATTTCAATAACTGCATTCATGGTCTGGATAAGGGGATTGAGTTCAGCGTGAGCAAATTTGCAGATGATACCAAGCTGGGTGTGAGTGTGGATCTGCTGGAGGGTAGGAGGGCTCTGCACAGGGCCCAAATCCAACAAGGTGAGGTTTAATAAGTCCCAGTGCTGGGTCCTGCACTTTGGCCACAACAACCCCTGCAGCACTACAGGCTGGGGACAGAGTGGCTGGAGAGCAGCCAGGCAGAAAGGGACCTGCAGGGACTGATGGACAGCAGGCTGGACATGAGGCAGCAGTGTGCCCAGGTGGCCAAGAAGGCCAATGGCTCCTGGCCTGAATCAGGAATGGTGTGGCCAGCAGGAGCAGGGCAGGGATTCTTCCCCTGTGCTCAGCACTGGTTGGCCAGCACCTCGAGTGCTGTGTCCAGTTCTGGGCCCCCCAATTTAGGAAGGACATGGAGGGGCTGGAGCATGTCCAGAGAAGGGCAACAAGGCTGGGGAAGGGTGTGGAGCACAAGTCCTGTGAGGAGTGGCTGAGGGAGCTGGGGTTGTTTGTCCTGGAGAAGAGGAGGCTCAGGAGAAACCAGGCCATGTCAGGGCACAGGTTGGACTTGATGATCTCCAACCTTGATTTTCCAACCTTGCTGAATCTGGGATTCCCTGAAAGCACCCCTGGAGCAGTTGCAGGATGAGCCCTGGGCCTCCTCTTCAGCAGCTCCAGCAGCCCAGGTCCCTCAGCTTCTCCTGGCAGCCCCAAAGCCCATCCTGTCAGTCCTGCAGAGCCTCTGCAGCTCCTCCTCACTGCCCAGAACAAGGAGCCCCAGAGGCAGACACAGCAGCCCAGATGTGCCCCGCTGGCCTGGGGTGCCTCTGGCAAGGGAGCAGCAGCAGGCACTGCAGGAGCCTGCAGACAATTCCTGCAGCACTTGTAGGATGATCCTGCTGCCCAAGGGACGTTCCCATGGGGCCAAGTCAGGGACTGCAATGGGGAGTGGGGCCAGAGAGGAAAGGGCAAACAGGGATGGGCTGTTTGCAGGGGAGGGAACAGGAGTGGGCAAGAGGAAGAAATTTGTAGCAGAAAGAGTAGAGAAAGCAAAGGTGAAGCAGAGGAAATGCTCAGGGCAGTTTGGGGGTGGCTGCCAGGCAGCCCTGGCTCTGAGCAACAGCATCTGCAGTGGCACAGGAAACTCCCAGCTGATGGGAACAAACTTTCTGGCTGAGTGCAGAGGCCAGGACAAAGCTGAGTGGTTTCCCTGGTGTCCCCCAGCCCTGGCTGGCCCCAGGGGCTGATGGCATTTGTGCTCCCTCAGGTTCATGTCCCCACAGCAACAGCATGGGGGTGCTGGCCCTGCAGTGTGCAATGCAAACAGGGGCTGCTGAGGCAGTGCTGCCGTGTCTGTGCCTGCAAGGATGGGGCACCTGTGTGAGCTGAGGGAGAGGCCAGGGCTGCAGAGGGGGGATGTTGTTGGCAGCTGCATGAGGACGCTCTGGGATGCTGCCCTGGGCTGTGCAGCGCACTGGGCATGGATCAGCCCCTGCTCTGCTGCTCCTTCCCGTCTGGCCCGGGGCCCTTGCAGAGCCCCAGCCATGCTGTTTGCCCCCAGCCTGCCCACGGCCAGCCTGGGGCTGCTGACGGGGGTTTCTGTGCTGAGCATTGGCCTGGCCGTGTTCTTGAGAGAGCCTGGGCAAGGAGCCTGGAGCCCCCAGGGCCTGGCCTGAGGCGTCAGCGCTGCCCCAGCAGTGCCCATGGCCTGTCCCTGCTGCAGCCCCGGCACTGCCACCCCCAGGGCTGTGCCCGGCCCCGAGAGCACTCAGGCCCTGCAGCAACACCAGGGCCACCAGGGCAGCGGGGCAGGGCCACGGCAGCAGCACTGGCAACACCAAGTGCTGCTGCTGCTGCTGCTGCTGGGCACAGCTGCTGGGCCAGCACTGATCTGCCCCAGCTCTGCACACAGACATTGCTGCTGCAGCTCCAGAGAAGGCAACAAAAGGGCATCTCTGCAGAAAACTCTGCTGGGAGATCCTTTAATTCCTTTAAAGCCACCAAGAGCACAGCCCCTCATTGACACAGTCTGTGGCCACAGGGAAGGTGGAGAGAAATAAAATGAGAAATGGCACAAGGAATTATATTTCGTTATGGACAATATTAATAAAAGTAATACAAAAGAAAAAACCCACAACCAAACCAAAATGAGTATCAAAGATGACTTTTATTATGAATGATTTGCAGAAATTGACCATCATTTTAATGGTTCCTGAAACCATCCAGTCATCAGTCTCCACACTGCAGCCTTGAGCTCCTGGTTCCTCAGGCTGTAGATGAGGGGGTTCAGGACTGGAGGCACCACTGAGTACAGAACTGACACTGCCAGATCCAGGGATGGGGAGGACAGGGAAGGGGGCTTCAGCTGAGCAAACGTGCCTGTGCTGATGAACAGGGAGACCACGGCCAGGTGAGGGAGGCAGGTGGAAAAGGCTTTGTGCCGTCCCTGCTCAGAGGGGATCCTCAGCACAGCCCTGAAGATCTGCACATAGGAGAAAACCATGAACACAAAACAAACAAATGATAAACTAGCAGTAACTACAAGAAGCCGAAGTTCCCTGAGATAGGATTTGGAGCAGGAGAGCTTGAGGATCTGTGGGATTTCACAGAAGAACTGGCCCAGGGCATTGCCATGGCACAGGGGCAGGGAAAATGTATTGGCTGTGTGCATGAGAGCATTGAGAAAGGCACTGGCCCAGGCAGCTGCTGCCATGTGGGCACAAGCTCTGCTGCCCAGGAGGGTCCCGTAGTGCAGGGGTTTGCGGATGGACACGTAGCGGTCGTAGCACATGATGGTCAGGAGGAAATACTCTGCTGAGATGAAGAACACAAAAAAAAATAGCTGTGCAGCACATGCTGTGTAGGAGATGTCCCTGGTGTCCCAGAGGGAATTGTGCATGGCTTTGGGGACAGTGGTGCAGATGGAGCCCAGGTCAGCGAGGGCCAGGTTGAGCAGGAAGAAGAACATGGGCGTGTGCAGGTGGTGGCCGCAGGCTACGGCGCTGATGATGAGGCCATTGCCCAGGAGGGCAGCCAGGGAGATGCCCAGCAAGAGGCAGAAGTGCAGGAGCTGCAGCTGCCGCGTGTCTGCCAATGCCAGCAGCAGGAAGTGCCTGATGGAGCTGCTGTTGGACATTTAAGGAGCCTTGGCATGGGGATCTGTAAAAAAAGTAATCATAAAATAGTTGGGTTTGGAGAGGACTTAAAATATCCCAGCACAGCCTGGGGGCACTTTCCCCCCACTGCCTTCCCAGGGCTCTGCTGCCTGGAGCTGTCCCTGCCAGCAGCTGCTTCCCTGTGCCCAGGGCTGGGCCCTGCCAGTGCTGCCAGAGCCCAGCCCAGCCCTGGGGGCTCAGCTCTGCCCTGCAGAGCCCTCCCAGCTCAGGCACTGCCCAGAGCCAGCTCTGGCTCTGCAGGCTCTGCTAGAAACATGATAAAAACCTTGAGCTATTGGAAAAGTGACACTGATGCTGCCCCTAAGGGCGGATTTCTTTCACTGCCTGGTTTTGTAAGATCTGATATAAAAAATTTCTCTACCTGAACTGAGGGATGATTATCTGTTTGCAATTTCCCATCCATGCAACCTAGAGCAGTAGATTAATAAAGCAGGATTTTCCCTTTTATTCAGGCCCTACCTTGCTGTGCACCCTGTATAATCTACTTGGAAATGTTCTGCAGTTAAATGCCATGCTGGGAGCACTCCTGAACAATGCAGCATCCTCCCCACACAAGGAGAACACTTCCAAGCCTCACCAGCTGTCTCCTCCCACCCAGATCTTGTCCCCCAGTGCTGGCAGCAGCTGCCAGGGCTGGCTGAGAGCTGTCCCTGGCAGGCAGCAGAGTCCCTGCCCCAGCACAGCGCCCTGGGCTGCAGGACCCTGCTCTGCAGGACAGCCCTGGGCACCCCTGGCTGCTCTGCACAAGAGACAAGCAGAGAATGTACTCACAGGCTCTGCAGGCATTGGCATGTTCCAGCTGCAGGAGATGGCTCCAGGAGCTGCAGCTGCATTGTCCTGCAGCCAGAGGTTCCTGTGCCAAGGGCTGGCAGTGATTGTGCCCCAGGCACTTCTCAGCCCCTTCCCAGCCCTGACTGATTGAAGCTCTCTGTGCCTCTGTGCTGTGCCCGGGCTGGCTGCAGGCAGTGCCCCAGCCCTGCTGGGCTGGCACAAGAGCTGCTCATCCAGAGAAATGTGCTTTTGAAGCTCTTCTTGGGGAGCAGGAGCTGCCTCTGGGCCAGGAGCCCAGCCCAGCTCAGCAGCACAGACACAGCACAAGGACTTTAATCAGCCTCTGGGCCTTTGTGCTCAGGCCCTGAACATCAGTCCCTGAGAGGGAGCTGAAGAAACCTCTCCAGAGCTCCAAGGCAGAATCCAACTCTAAACTTTCTTGGACTTTTAATGGGTCCCAGAGAGGGACATGACTGAGCAAGTGTCCCCAGGCCCCAGGCAGAGCAGAGAACTGCAGGCAGTGCTGACAGGTGGGGACAAAGAGAAGCCAAGTCTTGGTGCCCTGGGGCACAGCAGGGTCTGTGCCAGCAAGGGCTGGGAGGAGACACCTTGTCCTGAGGCCCTGGGGCCTCCTGGCACAGCCCCAGCCAGGCTGGGCACTGTCAGCCCCTTGTGCTGCCCTCAGCATCCCCCCCTAGCCCACATCCCAGTGACCTCAAGGATCTGCTGCAAGGAGTCCCTGGGGAGCCTTGCTCAGCAATGGCCCTGGGGGCTCCTTCATGCTCCCTGCAGGGACTGCAGGTTTTTCAAAGAACTTGGGGTTTGGCTTTTGCCTTGGAGTCTCTGAGAGGTTTGTGCAATCATGGCCTCCAATTATCTGCCGTAATTAGTCCCTGGAGAGGCTTTGTCAGGAACAACACTCAGTGGGGCTCATTAATGCTTCAGGGTACTCCAGTTATTTTGAGGTACTTGGTGTTTCCCTTTTGATAGAGACTCTGTGAGAGGTTTGTGCAATCATGGCTCCAATTATCTGCTTTAATGAGTCCCTGGAGAGCTTTGTACTGACACTCAGTGGTGCTCAGTAATGCTTTGAGATACTCAAATTTTTTAAGGTAGTTTGGAATTTCCTTTCCACATTGAGATTCTGAGATGTTTTTGGTCAATCCTGGCCTCCAATTGTCTCATCCAAGGAGTCCATGAGGAGCCTGTGTTGGGCATGGACCTCACTGAGACCCATTCATGCTTTGAGACACTTTGGGTGTTTCTTCTGACTTTGACTTCTGGAAAGGTTTGTGCAATCTCCTCTCAGGCCCTGAGGTTCAAGGGCTCAGCTCCAAATGCACCACAGGGCTCATCAGGATGCAGCAAGTCCTGACAAACCATGGCTCTGCCTTGATTTCCCTCTGCTCTTATGCAGTTTATCAGGAACCTATCTGGAGTGATTTTGGTTTGCTAATTTGAGATTTCTCAGCCAATGCACCTATTAGTGCAGTGGGATTGGTGTTGGCTAATTACCATTGCACTCACTGGAATATATTTACTCATTTCCTGCTGTGAGATGGGATTAGGAGAAAGGCAAAGTAGGCTCAAAATTTTAAAAGGGTATATAGAAAAGTTTATTACCAGTAAATAGAAGAAAGAGTAATAAGAATCTGAACACTTCTCCTCTCCCTACAACCTTTTCTTTCTTACTGACAATGCAAGGAGACAAAACCTGAAAGTTTCAGTCAGTTTACACCATCTAGAACAGTCTTTCTGCTGTTCACTTAGGGAGAGGAGTCTCTCTTTCATGCTATGGAGACTTCTCCATAAGAAAACAGTTCTCCCATGGCTCTCAATTCCCACAGAGAGCAGCTGCCCAGAAAATCTGCAATTGTCAAGTCCCTCCCATTTTTCATAGCTTTTCCCACAGCTGTTTTTATGGGCCATGTCAATGTATGGGGTATGAGTTTAAAGATGAGCTGTTCAAGAGCAAAGATTCTCTTCATCTATTTCTGAAATCATCTTCATCTCTGGGAACAGAGATCTTCTTCTTCTCTCCCTGAGGGCACAGGCACATCTCATTACTCTACTCTCTTTCTCTGTTTAAACTTCTCATAGGATCACAGCTACTTCAACATTTGCTTAATTTAGCATGGAGGCCTTTGCTGAACAGATCATCTGTCCATATTTTCAATTAGTTATAGGGAAAAAGAGAGTCTGAAATATTAATTACATTTTTCTTCATAGCTTTACAAGAGGATTTCAGCCCCAAGATCAAGGCATCTCCTCATTCCTCCCATCTGGGACTCAGCTTCCCCTTCAGTGACCTCGGTGTCTTGATGTTGCTCCTCTGTGTGCCTGCACTTTGTCCTTTTCTCTCACTGGAGGGAGGATGGAAGCACTGAAAGAGTTCATATCTCACCCGGGGCCTGCAGATGGTTCCGTGCCCCCGGCCGGGCTCGGTGCTTGCGGCCGGAGCTGTTTTACGATGGAGGTTTCTGCAGCGGCTGCGCTGGGGCTGTGTCAGGATGGGCCGCGCTGGGGCAGGGCCAGGATCTCAGCAGCCAGGCCAGAGCACAGCAGCAGCACGGCCGGGGCCGATGGCTTCTCCTGCCCCTGCCCGGGGCTTGCGGCTGAAGCCCAAGGGTGGCAGAATCTTGGCCGAGCCGGCCCGGCCCGGGGCTGCTCCTGGGGCCCGGCGGATCCTGGCTGGGCCCAGGCTGGCGGCGGGGCAGGGCTCAGCAGGGCCCAGATGTTCCCAACTGCAGCCATGGCCCGGCCCGGCCTCGGCCCCGCGGCCTCCCCTGCCCTGCCTGGCAGCCGATGGGGCCTGGCGGGGTCCCTGGGAAGGGGCCCGGCCCCACGGCAGGAGCCGCCCGGCCTTGCTGGAATCCTGGATGCTGAGAAATTTAAACTTTCTCTGCTGAAAGGCAGAGACCCGCAAGAGAACACTGCATTTGACCTGAGGCTGTGGAGAAGGCTTCCAAAATTGATCAATAGCATTGGGATTATGGGTGTGTAGTTGGTTAGAAGTGTATAATATCACAGAAAAATCTTAAGACTTCTGGGTTTTAGAAGATAATAATAAATATGAGGCCAGATGGAGGTTTTAGGGTGGAGATGGGTTGTTCTTCTTTACCTTCTTCTTTCTTCTTCACCTTCTTCTTCCTTTTTCTTCATGGGTTTGGGTGGTATTTTGTAATTGGACATAAAAGTCTGCATTGCAGGCTTCAAATGATCAATTATTGGGTTAAAAGGGAAAATAATTTAGGTATCTTTTCTTAATTGGATAGTTTAGCCTTAAAAGACCTTATAACAAGAGATACTTAGCCATTTTGTGCCCTGCTAATGAAAGAGTGCAGAACTCACGGCCTTAAGAATGTAACATGGGTAAGAAACAATAAGCACCTGAGTCTGAACACGTACTGTCATCTCAAGTGCCTTCAATCCCAAGCCCAAGAGAAGTAGAAAAAGCAAGCAGAGAACCCACATGGCCCACGCTGGCTGAGATGGGGAGCTGGGCTGGCCTTGTTACCTCTGTGCCAGCCAGAAGGGAAAGAGACCCTCCCAGGCTTTCTCATCTTGAACATGTGTCTTCACAGAGGTGTGTACAGTTTCCTTCATGGTTTAACAGATTGTCAATTCTCAAAGCTGATTACTCATTGGTGTTTTGTCAGACATGGATGAAACTGCTATCAGCTTCTCTTAGGACATCACTTCTGTGATGCAAAACCACCACAACAGCACAGAGCACAGAGCTCCTTTGTCCATATGTAGTGCTCATGTGCCCAAGGCCTCAAAACCCCTCCTTAGGAGATCTCTGGGCCCTCTCCAAGGTGTTTTCAAATGAAAACATTCAGCTCAGAGTCTAAGACAATCACCAGACGACAGGGCCAGCCTCACCTGTCTGTCCTAGCTACTTTTGTCTGGGAGCAATCCTTGGATATATGGAATTTGGGAAGCCAAATGCTAATTTTTGTCCATGGCCCTTGGACATGAAATCCGTTTCTTTTCCATAGGAAGGAAGGAACAGAGCCCCAGTGTTTCAGGGGCAGATGAGAGGTGGCCACCAGAGGCCAAGGCCAGCCAGAGCTGGCACGTTTTTTTCTGGGAGATACCATTGCATTAAGGAAATTGTTTAGGGAGAGTACCAAGTTTGGCAATGGTCACAATCCGCTCATAAAAGTGGGGGTCGTGATGGTTCGTTAACTGATCTCGGAGTGCAAAAAACAACACGAAGGGCATTTCAGTATTAATCAAATAAATGCACCTTTTATTGAGTGCCCACAGCAAATGCAATAGAGGGATATAGAAAGGAGATAAAGGATAGAGAGAGAGAGAAAGAGAGGGGGTGGATATAGCTACCAAACAGAGAGACTAAATCCTCATGTGGTCCAGCCAATAGATCTGTCTTGTCAGGTCAGGGAGAATCTCAAAGTCTTGGTTAACTCAGGGGTCTATTATAGTCCTCTGCTGAGGGGGGAACAGGTAAAAGACAATGAAGAATAAGTCTATTGAAAACAGGTACAGACAGTCCATGTTCCATAACAGGATAAGTCAATCTCAGCAGTGAGTGAGAGCAATTGTTTTCTTGGTCCAGTGACCACACCTGGGCAAACATCTCACTTCAATCAGGCCAACCCCTCCCTGTGTTAGGGTTATAGGGGTCTCAGTCTCAGTCCTTGGGAGGGGGCTTCAATCTCCATCCATCACGGTGGTCATGAAGCAGATGAAGGATTTTCCATGGGGGACCACCAAAGTTACCCCAGAAAGTTCATTTGGCCAAGAGGTGGTGAAATTCATGGGCTATTGTCATGAAGCAGGTGCCAGCATATAGGGTGAGCTGCTCCTTTGCCAGCCCCCTGCTCAAAGCAGCGACCATGGCAGCACTGCAAACACACCTGCAAACAATCCCTTGGTGAGCATCCACCGCAGCCAGGCCAGAGCTCCAGTCAGGGTCCTCAGGGTCCTGGTCTCTGTCCTTGGGACAGTCATGAGGCAAATGAGGGAAACTTCAGACCATCTCTTACAGCATCTGAAAAGCCAAATGGTTCTTTCCATAGCAAGGAGAGCATGGAGCCCCAGTGCTCCAGGAGCTGATGAGAGGCAGCCCTTGACATCAGCCAGACCTTTCAGGTGGCCCCTGGGAGGCCAAACCAGCCAGACCTGTTCCATGTTCCCTCAGTTCCATGGGGCCCCACATTGTCCCAATGGTCCCTTGCTTCCCTGAGGCCCTGAGGAGTCATAATGCCCCCTTGGTGACACCAGGCCCTGACGAGTCCCAATGGTCTCCATGGTTCCATCAGGCCCCACAGAGCCAGAATGGTCTCTGGGTTCCATGAAGCCCCGCTGGGTCACCATGGCTCCTTGGTTCCATGGGCTCCAGTGGTGCCACAATGATCCCCTTGGTTCCATGGGGTCCCCACAGTGTCCCAGTGATCTCCATGGGAAGGGAAGAACCGAGCCCCAGTGTTGCAGGGGCAGCCACCAGAGGCCAAGGGCAGCCAGGCTTGATGGTACTTGCAGATTGTGCCTGGGAGCAACCCTTGCATATCCAGAATTTTAGAGGTGGAATCCCAATTTCAGACATTGACACCTGGAAGAGAAGGATGGTTGTTTTCCATTGGAAAGAAAGCATGGAACACTGATTCCACAGTGACATTTGCGGATCTATGGGGGCTATTGGGGATCGTTTCTGTATTTTGTGACCCAAAAGGAGCTTCTCTAATAAACTTTGCCAGAAGCTCCCACTGTGCCCATGACAGGAACCCCTGTGAGTGTCTGGGACATCCCGGCTCTCTGGCAGCCTGGGCACTCCTGGGATGTCACCGTGGAGCCCCCGTGAGTGCCTGTGACAGATGGGTGCCTTTGCAGCCCAAGGTGCCCTGGGATGTCACCATGGAATGGCTGTGACTGCCTCTGACCACAGGGCTCTTTACCATCCCCAGAAAGCCCTGGGAGGTCTCCATGGAGCCCCCGTTTCTGCATGTGACATTCCAGCTCCTGGAAAGTCCCCATGGAACCCCTCTGAGGGCCTGTGCCAAATCTGATCCTTAGCAGGCAACCATCCCCAGCCCCCTGTTGCTATGGTCAGTTTCCATGGCAACCATCACCAGCCCCCTGTTGCTATGGTCAGTTTCCATGGCAACCATCCCCATCCCCCTGTTGCTATGCTCAGTCCCTTGGCTGCTCCATGGAGACCCCATGTCAGGGCTGGTTGCCATGGACACCAGCTCAGGCCTGCAGCCAGAGCCCGTTGCCATGGCAACCATTGGCAGCCCCCCATCCACAGGCTCATGGGATCCCAGAAGCACAGAATTGGCTGAGCTGGGAGGGACCCATCAGGATCCTCCAGTGCAACTGCTGGCCCTGCACAGGACACCCCAACAATGCCAGCCTGGGCCTGGCAGCGCTGGCCAAACGCTGCTGCAGCTCAGAGAGCCCTGGAGCTGGGAGCCTTCCCTGGGGAGCCTGGCCAGGGCCCCAGCAGCCTCTGGCCAAAAACCTTTTCCTGACATCCAACCTGAGCCTGCCCCGACTCAGCTGCAGCCACTCCCTCCACTCCTGTCCCTGGGCACCAGAGGGAAGAGGTTCCCACAGCCCCAGCCAGGGACCCGCTCCCAAGGCTGCTGCCATGGCCACCAGGGCTGGCACCAGCTGGGATGCTCGGTTTCCACGGGCCGGGCTTCAGGAATGGGATTCCCCAATTTCCTGCTCCCGCTAAAACTGCACTGCCCTCGCTGCCCTCCCGCCTCCCATGGAAAGCACAAAAGGCAAAGATCCCGGGCTGGGATAAGAACAATTTATTGGGAACAGCAACGGGATACGGAACAAAAAGGAGCAGAAACAATACTGATAACACAAGTGATAAGAAAAAGGGAAAACTACAACACAACTGACTGTCTCTTCCCGGCTACAATTTTCCCCTGCCTGGAAAGGACACCCGTTTTGTCAGGAGGGAGAGAGAGAGAGAGTCCCTTTCCTGCCACTGGCAATGACCTGAGGTGGGAGTGAATGTAATGTCACAGCCATAGCCAGACCCGCATGTTCTTCCATCCCACATCAGGTCATTGGCAGGGGCAGGAAAAGGGACTGGTGTCTTCCTACCGTGGATCACAGGGAAAATGGATCCCCAGGGCTCTTCCCAACATGGGACCCCCAATGGGGAAAGAAGCTGGAGTGGCGCATGAAGCTCTTCCTGCAGCTGGGGCACTCGCAGAACTTCCCTTACTGGCGACTCCATTGGTGTCTGATCAAGTGAAAGCTCATGGACGAGCTCTTCCCATGATGTGGAGAACTCATTGGGCCTCTCCCCAATATGGATGCGCTGGTGCCTGATGAGGGTGAATTTTTTCTTGAAGTCCTTCCCACAATCAGAGCAGCGGAAGGGCCTCTCATCCATGTGAATGCGCTCATGCAGGTAGAGATTGGAGCTGGTCTGGAATCTCTTCCCACATGTGGGGCACGCGTAGGGCCTCTCCCCAGTGTGGATGCGCTGGTGCCTGATGAGGAGGGAGTTGCGCTTGAAGCCCTTCCCACAGTCAGGGCAGAGGAAGGGCCTCTCCTCTGAGTGAATTCGCTTGTGCTTGTAGAGATTGGAGCTGGTCCTAAACCTCTTCTGACACTGGGGACACTCGTAGGGCTTCTCTCCAGTGTGGATGCGTTGGTGGATGATGAGGGCAGAGCTGCAGCTGAAGCCCTTCCCACACTCCCCACACTTGTAGGGCCATTCCCCAGTGTGGATCATCTGGTGGCGGATCAGGTGGTTACTCTTGCTGAAGCTCTTGCCACACTCCAAGCACTTGTGGGGCTTCTCCCCATCATGAAGCTGCTCATGGGCCACCAGCTCTGAGCTCTGGCTGAAGCTCTGTCCACCTTCCTGGCTCAGGGTGGGTCTTTCCTCCTCAGAGCAAACTGGGCTGAGTTCGGAGCCCATTCTCATGGGGGATTTGTGGGGATTTTCCTCCCCATTGGAATTCTGCACTGTGGAGTCACTCAAAACTGCCACTTCCACAAGGGTCTGCCATGGAGATTTTTCCTCCATGGTCTCCATCCTCAGCTCCTTCCCTGGGGGAGGAAGGACAAGGAGAGGATGGGATTTGTCTCCATGCCAGAGGGAAGGGGAAGGAGATCCCCCCAGTGCATCCCCAGCAGGACGGGGTTGGCAGCAGGGTTGTCCTGCAGCCAGGGGCCATGCTGGGCTGGGAGATGGAGCAGGAGAGAGGGGGAAAGGGGCACTGACATCCTCCTCACCTGCCTGGGTATCCCATGGCTCCCTTCTGTTTCTCGCAGCCTCCTCCTCCATCCAGTCAAGGTTTGGGAATGGGAAATCCTGTTCTGGGAACCAAACAAAGGGTGCACACATTGTCTTTTTTTCTGGTTACAAGGCAAACCTGGGGGAGAGTCTAAGCCAGAATTACAATTTAATAAGAAAATGAAGATCAAGGCAATGATACAGAAACACTGCCTTAAACTGACAGAGTCAGGATATAACCTGACACCCTGCTGGTCAGGGTGGTGGCAGCAGTCCCATTAAATGGTGTCTGCAGTCCTGTTGGAGGGATGAACGTGATTCTGTCCAAGCAGTGATCCTGTAGAAGGGTCTGGTCTTCCTCTGAAGGTCCAGGGGTGGTTCTGGAGCTCTTGTCCTCTGGGAATCCAGTAGGCAAGCTGCTCCTGGTGTTGCAAGGCTCACCTTATATGCAGGTAGGAATGCTTGGATCCTCCCCCTGGGCGGAGCATCCCACAATGGGATGATGGAATTTGATCAGTCCTGCAGTGACACTCAATGGCCCATTCCCAGAAGATATCTCCCCTGGAGGGCGTTATCAGGGCTGAGTCATGGAGGAGATCAAGAACACTGCCCCACCTGTTTAGAGCAGTTGATGAAGATGGGCATTGAAAACATGCATTTGGTTCCATCTTACATTGCAGCCTGAAACAGTGGGGGAATCCCTGCTCAGGGGGTGAACACCACCCCCCTTACCCAAACTGGCTCAGGTGTAAAACCCCCACCCTTGGAAGGCCACACACACACAGGGGACAATGTCACACTTGCCCTGCTCCAGGGCAAATGGCATCTCTCTAATATTTTCTTAACCAGATTGTGAAATTATTTTGGCACAGTGAGTTCAGGGCACTGTCCTTTGACCCCAGTTGCCTTTGACTACAGCATGGTTCCTTCCTCTGAGGAGGTTGTGGGTCTCCCTGGAGGAACTCTTGGAAACTTGGATGCAGCTTCGTCTGAGCGACCTATGGGAGAACTGATGAGGAAAATGGCTGTTTTGGGACTGGAGTGTAAAGAAAATATTTTGTTGTCCCTCCTTGAAAAGTTTGTTAAAATCACTGGAGGAAATGGAGCAAATGATACCAGCAAGACTGACAAGGTTCATTCACCACATGGTGAGGAACACAAGGCTGCTAAAAGTCCCACAAGAAGCCCAGCTCAAGTAGCTAAATTCCCAAATAACTACTGAATTCCCAGGCTTGGGTTTTTTCCAAATGTGAGAATCATTTTTCTCTTCATCCCTGTCACCTTCGTGACAGCTACACAGAGCTTTCCCTTCCTTTTAATAATATCTGTATTGGGCCAAATTTGCACTTTTCTTTAATTGTAACCTGCCAGCAGCTGAGCTGGAGCTGTGCAGGAACCAAGGAAACTTGGAATTGCCACAGAATTGCTTCTATTGTCAGCCGGTGCTGCGGCGGCCGTGGGGCAGAGGGGTGGGAAAGGGGGGTCTGGGGTGGCAGTGGAGGAAATGCTGGGCCCGGGGGCTGAGCACAGGGCTGAGAACGCAGAGATGGTTTTGTTCTTGCTGAGCTCGCACTGAGCCAAGGCCTGTCCTGCCCCTCATTCGGCCACGCTGGGGTGGGGCTGAGGGTGTGGGGGAGCTTGGGAGGGGACACAGCCAGGACAGGAGATCCCAGCTGACCCCAGGGATAGCCCAGACCATAGGACATCATGATCAGTGCATGAAGTGTGGGGAACAAGGAGGAAGGGGGCACATTTGCAGTCAGGGTTTTGTCTCCCCAGGTAACACTTAGGCAGGATTGGGCCCTGTTTCGCCAGTGGGCAGGGCCCGCACCAAAGACACAGACACCAACTTAACTTAAGGAACAGTGTAATTTAGATAATGCAAATTTGCAAAAAATTACAAAAATATTAGGTAGGCAAAGCAAATAATCATTAGTAAATAATTCCAAAAGAGAAGATGTTGAAATGAGTATCACGCAACTGTCCATTTCTGGCTGCAGGCTCTGGAGATTCTATCTCTGCCTTCAATCAGGGTTGCATTCCCTAAAGAATCCTGGTACCAAATCCTGCTTTCCAAGGCTGGAACAGTGTCTCAGGTTTAGCTGGGTGTGTATTCAATTACCCTCTGTTAAAGCTGGGGAAATTATCATCTGTTAATTGAGCAGTTTACTTTATCTCTTCCACATGAATCCTCCCTCCAGGGAGATATCTTCTGTTAATGGGCCATTGAGTGTCACTGATAAAAATTCCATCATCCCATTGTGAGAAGATCTGCCCAGAGGGAGGAGCCAAGCATTCCTAGCTGGATATAATCTGAGAATGTGAACAACAGAGTCAGCCTTCTCCCACAGGATTCCCAGAAGAGCAGCTTTCAGCTCCACTGGATCCCAGAGGAAGACCAGGCCAATCGACACCACAACTGGACCTTCAGAGGAAAACTCCACCTTTTGACAGGATCACTGCTCCAACAGAGCCACACCTGTCCCTGCAGGAGCACTGCAGCCACCATTTAACAGGAGTGCTACCAACACTCTGACCCACAGGGTGTCAGGTCATATTCTTACTCTGTAAGTAGTTTTTAGTACTACTGCATTTGTATTTTTAATTTTCCTTCTGAAGAACTGTTATTCCTATTCCCATAGACTTTGCTTGACAGCCTCTTGTTTTGAAAATTATAATTCCAAGTGAAGGGATTAACATTTTCCATTTCAAGGGAGTCTCCGGCCTTCCTTAGCAGACACCTGTCTTTTCAAACTGACACAATGCCCTGGGACAGCCAGGCAGGTGAGGAGGAAGTCAGTGCCCCTTTCCCCCTCTCTCCTGCTCCATCTCCCAGCCCAGCACAGCCCCCGGCTGCAGGACAACCCTGCTGCCAACCCTGTCCTGCCGGGGATTCACTGGGGGGATCTCCTTCCCCTTCCCTCTGGCATGGAGGCAAATCCCATCCTCTCCTTGTCCTTCCTCCCCCAGGGAAGAAGCTGAGGATGGGGACCAGGGAGGACAAATCCCCACAGCAGAACATCTTGGAAGAGGCCATTTTGAGTGGCTCCACGGTGCAGAATTCCAACGTGGAGGAAAAGCCCCAGAGATTACACAGGAGGAGGGGCTGCAAACCCAGCCCAGTGTGTTCTGAGGAGGAAAGACCTACGCTGAGCCAGGAAGGTGGTCAGAGCTTCAGCCAGAGCTCAGAGCTGGTGGTCCATGGGCAGCTTCACAATGGGGAGAAGCCCCAGAAGTGCTTGGAGTGTGGGAAGAGCTTCAGGCAGAGCAGCAGCCTGATCAGCCACCAGATGATCCACACTGGGGAATGGCCCTACAAGTGTGGGGAGTGTGGGAAGGGCTTCAGCTGCAGCTCTGCCCTCATCATCCACCAACGCATCCACACTGGGGAGAGGCCCTACCAGTGTCCCCAGTGCGGGAAGAGCTTCTCCAAGAGCTCTCATTTGACAAGACACCAACGGAGCCACCAGCAAGGGAAGCCCTGCAAATGCCCCGACTGAAGGAACAGCTTCATGCACTGCTCCAGCTTTTTCCCTCATGGGAGCATCCACATTGGGAAGAGCCCTGGTGTTCCATTTTCCCTGTGATCCATGCTGGGAAGACACCTGTACCTTTTTCTGCCCCTTCCAATGACATGATGTGGCATTGAAAAACATGAGGGTCTGGCCATGGCCGTGTCATTACATTCACGCCCACATCAGGTCATTGCCAGGAGCAGGAAAGGGACTCTCTCTCTCTCTCTCTCCCTGAGGAGAACGGTGTCCTTTCCATACATTGCCAGGAAGAACTAGTTGTTGATGTTGTAGTTTTCTCTGTAAATAGTTTTACCTATCCCTTCTGTTATCAATATTGTTTCTGCTCCTGTTTGTTTCCTTATCTCATTGCTGTTCCCAATAAATTGTTCTCATCCCAGCACGGGATCTTTGCCTTTTGTGCTTTCCATGGGAGGCGGGAGGGCAGCGAGGGCAGCGCGGTTTTAGCGGGAGCAGGAAATTGGGGAATCCCATTCCTGAAGCCCGGCCCGTGGAAACCGAGCATCCCAGCTGGTGCCAGCCCTGGTGGCCATGGCAGCAGCCTTGGGAGCGGGTCCCTGGCTGGGGCTGTGGGAACCTCTTCCCTCTGGTGCCCAGGGACAGGAGTGGAGGGAGTGGCTGCAGCTGAGTTGGGGCAGGCTCAGGTTGGATGTCAGGAAAAGGTTTTTGGCCAGAGGCTGCTGGGGCCCTGGCCAGGCTCCCCAGGGAAGGGTCCCAGCTCCAGGGCTCTCTGAGCTGCAGCAGCGTTTGGCCAGCGCTGCCAGGCCCAGGCTGGCATTGTTGGGGTGTCCTGTGCAGGGCCAGCAGTTGCACTGGAGGATCCTGATGGGTCCCTCCCAGCTCAGCCAATTCTGTGCTTCTGGGATCCCATCAGCCTGGGGATGGGGCTGCCAATGGTTGCCATGGCAACGGGCTCTGGCTGCAGGCCTGAGCTGGTGTCCATGGCAACCAGCCCTGGCATGGGGTCTCCATGGAGCTGCCAAGGGACTGAGCATAGCAACAGGGGGCTGGCAATGGTTGCCATGGAAACTGACCATAGCAACAGGGGGCTGGGGATGGTTGCCATGGAAACTGACCATAGCAACAGGGGGCTGGTGATGGTTGCCATGGAAACTGACCATAGCAACAGGGGCCTGGTGATGGTTGCCTGCTAAGGATCAGATTTGTCACAGGCCCTCAGAGGGGCTCCATGGGGATCTTTCCAAGAGTCTCCAGGCTGTTCCAGAGCTGGAATGTCACAGGCAGAGACAGGGGCTCCATGGAGACCTCCCAGGGCTTTCTAGGATGGTAAAGAGCCCTGATGTCAGAGGCAGTCACAGCCATTCCATGGTGACATCCCAGGGCACCTTGGGCTGCAAAGGCACCCATCTGTCACAGGCACTCATGGGGGCTCCACGGTGACATCCTAGGAGTCCCCAGGCTGCCAAAGAGCCGGGATGTCCCAGACACTCACAGGGGTTCCTGTCATGGGCACAGTGGGAGCTTCAGGCAACATTTTATAAGAGGAGCTCCTGTTGGGTCACAAAATACAGAAAGGATCCCCAATAGCCCCCACAGATCCCCAAATGTCGGTGTGGAGTCAGAGATGACACAGACCCAGATCAGAACGGTAAGGGCTAAAAGCCACCTATTTTTTTTTATCCTTTTCTTTTGTGCCTTGGTTTGGTACAGGTGGTCCTCACTGGTCCTTTAATCAACGCATTTCACATGATTGGCCAGTTAATAAAAAACCCTTCAGTAAACAACTTTATGGAAAAGAGCCAACTTATTACAAACATTTTCAGGGAACCCGTTATTTATGTTTCTTTTATGTTGGGCCCTTCTGGGGGCTCCCTGGATGGGAGAAACCTCCTATAGCAGTTCTGTGCCAGGTAAAAGGAGATGCATGGGACTTTTTCAGTCTTCAGCTTCTTGTTTATTGTTATCTTATCTAAAGTTTTGCGTGCTGTGCACAGCAGGCTCCGCGTGCTGGAGAAAGACCGCAAAATGGCTCTGAAATGTACGGTTTCAAGGTCCTTTAAAGTTGTCTCATGCAATTAACTTTTAAAAGCTTCATTATTTCTATTTATCTACCAATAACTCATCCCTTAACTGTCCACATAACCTCTGCACTTTGCTTTTCTTGACCAATCACCCTGTGCCACCAACACTGCAGAAAATGGAGTAGATGAAGAAGAAGACAGGGACTGCACCCAAATTCCTCCATCTTGCTTCCTATCTACACCATAATAAAAATCCCAAAACCTAAATTTCTCACCCAAGTGACATGCTAAACTAGCCTCTAATCTATTTTACACTTTGGTAAATTCCAATCTATCTCAAAGTCCTGGAAGTCCTCTCCATTGGTGAAGGTTAAAGGCAGTGTTTCTCTGGGGGTCAGGATTCCTCAGAGCAGACAGAGAAATATTCCCTGTACCCTGGATTCCCACACTTTTAACGTAAAATACTTTAAAGATTTTAAGTTATCCAAAAATGATCCAGGCAAGTATGATTAGAAGGAGAAGAAATAGAAAACAACAGAAAGACAGAAGATCCAGAGAAAGACACACACATGGGTACCAACTGCTTGGGTTCCAGCATCACCAACAGAGGAACCCCAGCAGAAGGCAGGATCCAGACCTTGGGCTGGCCTCGTGCTCCAGCTTTTAAACCCCTGGGCCTTCATGGCCCCGCCCCTGGGGTGGGACTGCCAGTTGCTTGTCCAATCAGAGACAGGGTAGCACCAGCTGCTGGTGTGTGATTGATTGATTGATTGATTGACACCTGGGCCAATCAGAGCTGGGTTAACATCACCCCCTGCTGTGTGATTGGCAGCTCTGCCAGGCCAGGGCTGGGGGTGGGGCTCTGTCCCACCACAAACCAAGGCCTGACCCGGCCCTGGCCCCACACGGGCATTCCGAGCATCCCAAGGTGTCTCGGGACATGGATCTCATCCAGCCTCTGACAGCGACCACGGTGACACTACGGAACCTCATGGAGCCATGGCTCAGTTGTGACAATGGAGATCCAAGGAAACGATGGTGAGACTGTGGAATCCAGGAATCATGGAATCAAGGAGACCATTGTGCAAATCATGGGCCCTATGGAAGCAAGGATCAACGATCAAACTGCTGTTTGATTGTGATTGATTTAAAATAGAAACAAGGAGCCATTGCTTCACAGCGGGGCTGCGTGGGGCCAATGGACCCTTGTGACTCTGTTGGGGCTCATGAAACCAAGAAGCAATTGTGACATTGCCAGACCTCATGGAATCAAGGAGAACACTGTGACAGTGTGGGCACCCATGAAGTCAATGGAACATGGGACAGGTCTGCCTGGTTTGGCCTCCTGGGGGCTGTCTGACAGGTCCCACTGAATTTGGCATGTCAAGGGCCACTTCCCATCTGACCGTGAAGCACTGGGGCTCTGTGCTTTTATTCCTATGGGAAAGAACTGCCTTTCTTGTCTCGGCTCCCATGGTAGAAATTGGGATTCTGTGTAAAATTCCCTATATCCAAGGGTTATTCCCAGAAAGAATCTGCCCGTACAGTCAAGTCTGGCCAGCCTTGGCCTCTGGTGGCTGCCTCTCATCTGACCTTGAACCACTGGGGCTCACTTGTTTCCTTCCTATGGAGACCATTGTGACACTGTGGAGCATTGTGGAACCAATGGGCCATGGTGACACTGCAGGCCCTTGTGGAACCTGTGACACTGTAGGAACTTGTGGAACCAAGGGGATCATTGTGACCCTGCAGGGCCCTGTGGAAGGAAGGGATCATTGTGACACTCTGGGAACTTGTGGAACCAAAGGAATCATTGTTGCCCTACGTGGCCCTAATGGAACCAAGGGGCCATTGGACACAGCCAGGCTTCATGGAACCAATAGAGCATCAGGACACTGTGGGGCCTTGTGGAACCATGGAGACCATAAAGATCCTTAAGGACTTGTGTAACCAAGGGGCCATTATGACACCCGAGGGCACCATGGAAGCAAGAGAACCATTGTGACACTGCAAGGCCTCATGGAATCAAGGAGCCATTGTGGCACTGCAGGGCCCTGTGGAACCAAGGGAACATGAAACAGGTGTGGCTGCCTTGGTCTCCCAGGGCTCACCTGACAGGTCTGGCTGACCTTGGAATGTGGAAGGCCACTCCAATCTGCTCCTGAAACAGTGGGGCTCTGGGCTCTTCTTTTTATGGAAAAGAACTTTCCATTTTTTCCAGGCATCCATGGCTAAAATTAGGATTTCACCTCCAAATTTCTATGTATCCAAGGATTGCTCCCAGACAAAAGTTGCCAGGACAGACAGGTCTGGCTGGTCTTTGACTCCTGAGTGCCAGAACTCACCTGTTTTGCAAACACTGGAAAGGGCTCTGTGCTTTTCTTTTTATGAAAAAAACCCCCATCCCTCTTCTCCAGGCACAAATGTTTTAAATTAGGACTCCACATTCATAATTTCAAATATCCAAGGGTTGCTCCAAGCAAACCTGCCAGAACAGACAGATCAGGCTTGCCTTGGCCTCTGGTCGCTGCTGTTCATCAGCTCCTGAAACATGGAGGTTCCATGGTTTCCTTCCTATGCAGACCAAGGTGACACTTGGGAGCCTTGTGAAATGAAGGGGCCATTGTGACACTGCAGAGCACCATGGATCCAAGGGACCATTGTGACACTGTGGGGCCTCGTGGAACCCAGGACATCCCTGTGGCTCTGCTGGGCCACATGGTCCCAAGGGGGCAGAGCAAAGCAGCAGTGTGGGAGTTAGTCCAGCTGTAACTCAGAGTCAGACAGATTTTACCCCGGAAGGCATGAGTTTCAAGTCCTAGGAATCATTTGTTTAACTTAGGGTGAGCTTGAAAGTTCTCCAAAAAGCCTTTAGTGTTGTTATGCTAAGTTGTCCAAGTTCTACTCCCCTATTGGTTACTTGTTTCTTCTATATGGTTATTGTTCTAGTTTTCTAGCCCCAAGTGTCTATGTTGTTGCTTCCCCTTTTTCTCAGGTCTTAGGATCCTGCCCCTCATACTGTGCTCGACTTCTCCATGTTTATTGTTTTTCACCCTATTATTAAAGTTCTTTTTGGGCACCTCCATCAAACCCGCACCTTTTCATTTTCACCACCCTTGCCCTGAAGTCAGGGAACCAGAGAGGTTTGTCACAGCCACCCTCATTGTGACCTTTGGCGCCTGAACAGGGACCATGACACTCAGGGCTCCCTGTGTCAGTCACGTCAGCTGGGGTTAGCTGATGGATAGGCCAGGGCTCCCCGGGATTTTGGATTGTGCTGGGCCCAGTGGATTCATCGTTGCTTCAAGGGACCTTGCCCAGGATCAGCAGGGACAACGACAGTTTCACCTGCATAGGATTGCAGGTGGGTTTGGGGAAATGCAAGACATTTATTGCCCATTTTGCCACTGTGTTTTTACAATATGCACCCATGTCCCATAATTGATTTGGGGTGTTCTGGTGGCTCTTCCCCATAAGGCAGAGAAAAAAAAAAAGGGCAGTCAGATGTCCAAAGTAGAAAGGAGCATATATGGATGCTTTAATTCTCACTGATCATGACACAATATTTTCAAAGTACGAATTAAAATCAATAAATCAATCATGAGGTGGATCATTAAAAATTTTCCAGACGACTCTAATGATGAAATCCATACCACTGAATTTTGGGACTCCGTGGGAGTTAAAAGTGACCCCGTTGCACCCTGCATGCTCCCCATCTTCCACACCATCCTTGAGACCCTTCACCAGCAAGCAGTGTGTTGAAAACTCAATCCATTGGTCACTCCTAACTCGGGACCTCCCCTCAAACCTGCCTTTCTCAGACCTTCCACAATGGTCCAAGATGGAAATGGCCACAAAATCTTGGAGTATTATGCCCTGGAGACTCAAGATGAAAGGACCCCGAATGTGGCTCGGGACCTGGAGCATCCTCCCTCCATCTTGGCTCCTCCACTTCCTGCTACCACAACCTTCTCTTCCGCCCTGAACGAACCTCCAGACTCCACCCCCAAACCTGTGGGTCACGCCCCCACTGTCAATCATTCCACCTCCACCCTGGGCCATGCCTCTAGTTAAGGAAGGAGACTGGCAAATAACCTCGAAACTCCTCATTGCCCTGGTATGTTAGGAAAGAAGGGGGTAGAATTCCAGGTATCAGCCATTGGTTTATGGGGAAATCAAGGATCTGTAGGGCAGCTAAAGACCATAGGAAGGACTTACCTTGTTTTAATGGCCTAATGAGGGCCATGTTTACAGCACATGTCTTAACTCCCTATGATTTAAAATATATTATGCCCATGTTGTTGTCACCTACAGAATACACCCTGTGGGAAGGGGCATGGAAGTGTTTACTAAATCCATTAATAGCAGACTATGCTAATAATGAGGCAAGGGTAGAATTGACAATCAACCATCGAGCTGGAGAAGGACAACACAGCCTACCAGATGATCAAGCAGCAGGTATCCCCAGAGAAGTATCGGATGATATCAAAGAGATGGCTTTGAAAGCTTGAATCCAGGTATTGGATGGTAGCACCCGCAATTTGAACTACCTTGGGTGGCTGTAGCTAAAGCTTTAGGACAATCAGACCATCCTGGGTGCCTGTTGAGTAAGCAAACCAATGCTGCCTCCCTCACATTGAGTGGCTGCTCTCAGACACAGAGACCATCAGACACGCCACCTTGCAGAACAGCGATAGAGTTTTTACTCTGGGCACATGGGCATGGCTGTGTAGACTCTGAGGGCATGTGCTGCATGAACCTCTCCAGCCACAGCGAGTCAGTCCACAAGAGCATTCAGGTACTGAAGGAAGGGTGCAAGAAGCTTCAAGTGGAAAACAAAGACTGGGTCAATAAACTCTTCCAATCCAAGGGACTAAAGGGTTTGATGATGTCTACCTAAAACAGGACTATTAAATCTCTTAGTGGTTGTTGTTGTATTGTTAATTGTCCCATGTTTGTTTGGATGCTTTTAGAAAGTCTTACAAAATTCTTTCAGTTCCATCTTTGTTGTAAAATAGAAAGGGGGAAGATACCCAACACAGGCTCCTCATGGACTCCTTGGAGGAGAGAATTGGAGGCCAGGATGGCACAAGAACCTCTCAGAGACTCAGTGTGGGAAGGAAAATCGTTAAAAGTACCTAAAAGTATTCTTAAATCCATAAAGTACCTTAAAAACCTTGAGTATCTCAAGGCATTAATGAGCCACACTGAGTGTGAGTACAAAGCTCTCCAGGGACTCATTAAAGCAGATAACTGGGGCCATGATTGCACAAACCTCTCACAGAGTCTGTATCAAAAGGGAAACACCAAGTACCTTCAAATAACTCAAGTACCCTGAAGTATTAATGAGCCCCACTGAGTGTTGTTACTGACAAAGCCTCTCCAGGGACTAATTACAGCAGATAATTGGAGGCCATGATTGCACAAACCTCTCAGAGAGTCCAAGGCAAAAGCCAAACCCAAAGTCCTTTGAAAAACCTGCAGTCCCTGCAGGGAGCATGAAGGAGCCCCCAGGGCCATTGCTGAGCAAGGCTCCCCAGGGACTCCTTGCAGCAGATCCTTGGGGCCACTGGGATGTGGGCTAGGGGGGGATGCTGAGGGCAGCACAAGGGGCTGACAGTGCCCAGCCTGGCTGGGGCTGTGCCAGGAGGCCCCAGGGCCTCAGGACAAGGTGTCTCCTCCCAGCCCTTGCTGGCACAGACCCTGCTGTGCCCCAGGGCACCCAGACTTGGCTTCTCTTTGTCCCCACCTGTCATCACTGCCTGCAGTTCTCTGCTCTGCCTGGGGCCTGGGGACACTTGCTCAGTCGTGTCCCTCTCTGGGACCCATTAAAAGTCCAAGAAACTTTGGAGTTGGATTCTGCCTTGGAGTTCTGCAGAGGTTTCTTCAGCTCCCTCTCAGGGACTGATGTCCAGGGCCTGAGCACAAAGCCCCAGAGGCTGATTAAAGTCCTTGTGCTGTGTCTGTGCTGCTGAGCTGGGCTGGGCTCCTGGCACAGAGGCAGCTCCTGCTCACCAGGAAGAGCTTCAAAAGCACATTTCTCTGGATGAGCAGCTCTTGTGCCAGCCCAGCAGGGCTGGGGCACTGCCTGCAGCCAGCCCGGGCACAGCCCAGAGGCACAGAGAGCTTCAATCAGTCAGGGCTGGGAAGGGGCTGAGAAGTGCCTGGGGCACAATCACTGCCAGCCCTTGGCACAGGAACCTCTGGCTGCAGGACAGTGCAGCTGCAGCTCCTGGAGCCATCTCCTGCAGCTGGAACATGCCAATGCCTGCAGAGCCTGTGAGTACAACTCTGGGTATTTCCGGTGCAGGGGAGGTGAAATGCTCATGGAGCCCTGACATGCTGAGGGGTTCTGATCAGTCATAGAATATTTCCAAGACAAGGACTTTGATAAAATATAAGAAATTTCTTAAGACTTTTTATTCAGTTTCCTACTATTGAAGAATGGTAGGGAGGTGGTGATAAATATTAAAGGATGATTATAAATTTTGACAATTGCCTGTAATATCTGACCTGGTAAATTTTGCTTATGAATTATTAATTATGAAATTTTAAAAGTTCCCAAGACACCCAAACTGTTATTTTTAGTGATCAATAGGTTCACAGGAGATCCCTAATGTGCTTTCAGCCACTCTGCCCATGGACAGCAGCAGCATCACCTTTGCTGGAGCCATCAGGCTCAGTCTGAGCTCTCCTTTCTCCAAGCTGCAAACAGAACCTGCCCCCAGCCAGTGCCCTGCAGATAGGCAGGGTTCTTGAGGGCCAAGGAGAGTGCACAGAGATTTGGGGTCTGTGAGTGCTGGCAGGGAGAGATCAGGCACAGGGAAACACCTGCAGGAGGAAAATCTCCAGGAGGCAGAGAGAAGATCAGGCAATGAGAGAAAACAAACCCCAGCAATGCTGTGGCAGGGAGAGTTTAGAGATGCCCACAGGAGCCCCTGCAGTGCAGCCCCTCCCTCTGAACAAGCCCCCTCCCTCCTGTGCCCCAGCCAAGCCTCTGCCCTCAGGGCCGGGGCTCCAAGGCGTGCAGCCCCTCCTGTGCAGGCAGAGCTGCAGCAGAGCCGTGGGGCAGCTCTGCAGCCCCGGGCCCAGTTCCCTCTGCAGAGCACAGGGCTGGGAGCAGCTGCCCGGCCCTGGGGGCTCTGGCAGGGGGCACAGCTGGCTCAGGGTGACGCTGTCCCCAGTGCCCGGCTCTGGGCAATGTTGTCAGTGCAGCCAGGGAAGGAGCTGCATCTCCCTCAATCCAATGCCATCAGAAGGACACTTGGGAGTCTCCCTGAGATTTCAGTCCAAGCTGGGAGCTTCAGTCCAGGGTGCAAACCTGTCCTAGAGCATCTCTGAGTTATAAGATGGATGGGGAAAGGCAGAGGTGTTGTGACACTGAAAATGTTGCTGGGTTGGTGAAATGAGCAACATGAGTCCTTGGCAACAAAAGTGGAGCTGGGCTGAGCTGGATCCATCTGCTCTAAGCAGTACCTGTTGATCTTTACAGAAAACTTGGGAGTGTGAACATCCTCCATTTGTGAAAAGTGAAAGCCCAGAAAAACTCCAGAGAGACTCAAGTGAGGGACCATCTCCCCACAGTCTTCACTTACCATCTTTCCTCAGTGAACTCACTCTGTTCTACCAGAGGGCAGTAGAAATGCTGAGGGTTTCTGATATCCTAGAATACCAGGAGAGACATGGGGACAGCTTAAAAAGAAAACTCTAGAACTCTAAAAAAAAGAACCATGTCCATGTGTGTTACAGAAGAGGGTCTATGGGAAATGGCTTTGATTTTGGTTACAGGTATCTCCCCTAACTCTTCACTGTCCTTTTTCAATGAACAGGTCCCCATGCCAAGGCACAGCAAATGTCGAACAGCAGCTGCATCAGGCACTTCCTGCTGCTGGCATTGGCAGACACGCGGCAGCTGCAGCTCCTGCACTTCTGCCTCTTGCTGGGCATCTCCCTGGCTGCCCTCCTGGGCAACGGCCTCATCATCAGCGCCGTAGCCTGCGGCCACCACCTGCACACGCCCATGTTCTTCTTCCTGCTCAACCTGGCCCTCAGCGACCTGGGCTCCATCTGCACCACTGTCCCCAAAGCCATGCACAATTCCCTCTGGGACACCAGCAACATCTCCTACACTGCATGTGCAGCACAAGTATTTTTCTTTATGTTCTTCATTGGAACAGAGTATTTCCTCCTGACCATCATGTGCTACGACCGCTACGTGTCCATCTGCAAACCCCTGCACTACAGGACCCTCCTGGGCAGCAGAGCTTGTGCCCACATGGCAGCAGCTGCCTGGGCCAGTGCCTTTCTCACTGCTCTTATGCACACGGCCAATACATTTTCCCTGCCCCTGTGCCATGGCAATGGCCTGGGCCAGTTCTTCTGTGAAATTCCACAAATCCTCAAGCTCTCCTGCTCCAAATCCTATCTCAGAGAATTTGGGGTCATTGTTTTTAGTGCCTGTTTATCATTTGGCTGTTTTGTGTTCATTGTTTTCTCCTATGTGCAGATCTTCAGGGCTGTGCTGAGGATCCCCTCTGAGCAGGGACGGCACAAAGCCTTTTCCACCTGCCTCCCTCACCTGGCTGTGGTCTCCCTGTTCCTCAGCAGTGCCATATTTGCTCACCTGAAGCCCCCCTCCATGTCCTCCCCATCCCTGGATCTGGCCCTGTCAGTTCTGTACTCGGTGGTGCCTCCAGCCCTGAACCCCCTCATCTACAGCCTGAGGAACCAGGAGCTCAAGGCTGCAGTGTGGAGACTGATGACTGGATGGTTTCAGAAACATTAAACTGTTGGCCAATTTCTACAAATCACTTGTAATAAAAGTTATCTTTGATACTTCTTGTTGATTTAATTTTGGAGGTATTTTTTCCTTTGTTTTCGTATTTTCATATTGTCCAAAAAGAAATGTCAATCTTTGTGCCCTTTCTCATTCTGTTTCTCTCCACCTTCCCTGTGGCCACAGACTGTGTCTGTGAGGGGCTGCACTCTTGGTGGCTTTAAAGGAACTAAAGGATGTCCCAGCAGAGTTTTCTGCAGAGATGCTCTTTTGTTGCCATCTCTGGAGCTGCAGCAGCAATGTCTGTGTGCAGAGCTGGGGCAGATCAGTGCTGGCCCAGCAGCTGTGCCCAGCAGCAGCAGCAGCAGCAGCACTTGGTGTTGCCAGTGCTGCTGCCGTGGCCCTGCCCCGCTGCCCTGGTGGCCCTGGTGTTGCTGCAGGGCCTGAGTGCTCTCGGGGCCGGGCACAGCCCTGGGGGTGGCAGTGCCGGGGCTGCAGCAGGGACAGGCCATGGGCACTGCTGGGGCAGCGCTGACGCCTCAGGCCAGGCCCTGGGGGCTCCAGGCTCCTTGCCCAGGCTCTCTCAAGAACACGGCCAGGCCAATGCTCAGCACAGAAACCCCCGTCAGCAGCCCCAGGCTGGCCGTGGGCAGGCTGGGGGCAAACAGCATGGCTGGGGCTCTGCAAGGGCCCTGGGCCAGACGGGAAGGAGCAGCAGAGCAGGGGCTGATCCATGCCCAGTGCGCTGCACAGCCCAGGGCAGCGTCCCAGAGCGTCCTCATGCAGCTGCCAACAACATCCCCCCTCTGCAGCCCTGGCCTCTCCCCCAGCTCACACAGGTGCCCCATCCTTGCAGGCACACACACGGCAGCACTGCCTCAGCAGCCCCTGTTTGCATTGCACACAGCAGGGCCAGCACCCCCATGCTGTTGCTGTGGGGACATGAACCTGAGGGAGCACAAATGCCATCAGCCCCTGGGGCCAGCAAGGCCTGCGGGACACCAGGGAAACCACTCAGCTTTGTCCTGGCCTCTGCAGTCAGCCAGAAAGTTTGTTCCCATCAGCTGGGAGTTTCCTGTGCCACTGCAGACGCTGTTGCTCAGAGCCAGGGCTGCCTGGCAGCCACCCCCAAACTGCCCTGAGCATTTCCTCTGCCTTTCCTTTGCCTTCTTTACTCTTCCCTGGTGCAAATTTCTTCCTCTTGCCCAGCCCTGTTCCCTCCCCTGCCAACAGCCCATCTCTGTCCTCATCCTGCTGGCCGCACCATTACTGAGCCAGGCCAGGAGCCATTGGCCTTCTTGGCCATCTGGGCACACTGCTGCCTCATGTCCAGCCTGGTGTCCTTCAGTCCCTGCAGGTCCCTTTCTGCCTGGCTGCTCTCCAGCCACTCTGTCCCCAGCCTGTAGTGCTGCAAGGGGTTGTGTTGGCCAAAGTGCAGGGCCCAGCACCGGGACTTGTTAAACCTCACCTTGTTGGATTTGGGGCCTGGATCCAGCCTGTCCAGGGCCCTGTGCAGAGCCCTCCTACCCTCCAGCAGATCCACTCTCCCAGCCAACTTGGGTTCACCATGGTTCCATGAGGCCCCTGAGTGTTCCAATGTTCTCCATGATTCCATGAGGTTTCCGAGTGTCACAATGTCCCTTTGGTTACATGGGACCCCTTGGTGTCACAAAGTCCCTTGGATCCTTGGGCCCTGCAGTGTCACAATGGCCCTTCATCCCCCCAGGCCTTGCAGTGTCACAATGGATCCTTGGTTCCATGAGGTCTGGCAGTGCAGCAATGCTCTCCTTAGTTCCACAGTGTCACAATGGCCCCTTGGCTCTGTGCTGCCATGTTGTACACAGTGTCACCATGGTCCTTTTAGTGCCACCAGGCCTTGCAGTGTCACAATGGCTCCTTGCTTCCCCAGGGCCCTGCAGTGTCACAATCATCAGAGAACCAACCAGGCTGGAAAAGACCTTGGAGAGCATCAAGTCCAACCTGGGACCCAACACCACCTTGTCACCCAGACCATGGCACTGAGTGCCACATCCAGTCTTTCCTTAAACACTTCCAGGGACGGTGACTCACCCACCTGCCTGGGCAGCCCATTCCACTGCCCAATCACCCATTGTGTGGAGAATATTTCCTAATGTCCAGCCTAAATGTCCCCTGGTGCAGCTGAAGGCTGTGTCCTCTTGTCCTGTCCCTGTTCCCTGGGAGAAGAGCCTGACCCCCACCTGGCTGCACCCTCCTGTCAGGGAGTTGTAGAGAGTGATGAGGTCTCCCCTGAGCCTCCTCTTCTCCAGGATAAACAATCCCAGCTCCCTCAGCTGCTACTCACAGGACTTGTGCTTCAGACCCCTGACCAGCCATGTTGCCCTTCTCTGGACACACTCCAGCCCCTCCGTCTCGTTCCTAAATTGGGGGGCCCAAAACTGGAAACAGCACTTGAGGTGCTGCAGAACCAATGCCAAGCACAGAGGAAGAATCACAGCCCTGCCCCTGCTGGCCACACCACTCCTGATCCATTGGAATTCCAGGGGCTGGATGAGCGAAATGGTGGGGAGGGAGTGGGGACAAAGTCTGATTGATTATCAGCCTGGAGGGGTCTTGATTATCATATCTGTTCACACTGGATTAAAAGGTGCTGGGGGTCAATATCAATTGGACATTGATTATACCAAACCATAAACAGGAAAAGAAAACATGACAAAACACTTCTTTCTGCATTGTTTTCAATACAGTGTATTCACTTAGAATACACTTCTGAAATCTGTCTAATTATTCACAGAATAAATAAATACGTAGAATATTCCCTGTGGCTTTTGTTGTTCTGGAGTTTTTGCACAAATGTTTATGAGCTTTCCTCACTGAATTCCTGAACTGAAGAATTCAAGAAAGAAGAGGCATCTGGTGTAGTAAAACTCATCAGCAACCTCCAAGTGGCTGAGGATCCATGCCCATGAGAGCAGCAATGAACAGAAATGGGCACAGCTTTGTGGCTGCCCCAGCTTTGGCATGGGCCCTGGGCCTGGAGCAGGAGCAGCTCTTGAGGACCCCAAGGCCGGGGCTCTTGTGCTGCCCTGGGCAGATGGGATGGCAGCAGAGGCTGCAGAGCTCTCAGCACCTCAGGCCGAGGGGAGCAGGGCAGCCAGGGAGCCTCCTTTGGCCTTGGCCAAGCACCTTCCCCCATGGCTGGGGCTGAGTCCTGCGGCAGCTGCAGCTGCTGCTGTGGCCTTGGCAGGGGCTGAGGCCGTGGGGCCAGTGCCCAGAGCAGCCTGGCCTGAGCAGAGCTGTGGGGCCAGAGCCGGCTGGGCTGGGCTGGGCTCAGAGAGGCCCTTGGTGCTGCCCAGAGCTCAGGGCAGCTGGCAGAGCTTGCAGGGAGCTGGGCTGGGCTCCGAGAGCCTGGCCCAGAAACCATCAGTGTCCATCTCAGCCTGGCTGAGCGTGCAGGGGCAGGACTCAGGCCAGGCCTTGTGGGGCAGGGCCAGCGCCTGTGCAAGGCATTGCAAACAGGCAAGTGGCCCAGAGAGGAGGCTGCTCTGTGCCCTTGGTGGCATGGACAGAGCAGGGAGGGGGCCCAGGACATTTGTCAGCGCCAGCCTCTGTGCCCATGCGTTGGCAGCCCTGGCTGCTGAGCCCAGCTTTGACCTGGGCTGAGTTTGGCTGTGGCCCAGCTCCATCCTCCTGCGGGGCTCAGGGCCTGTTCCCGGCCATGGCCAGCCCTGGCTGCCTCTCTGCTGGCCCAGAGGCCGGCAGAGCCCGGGGCAGGGCTGTCTGTGCAGCCTCACAGGTGCCACGGGCTCTGCAGGAGCTGGCAGAGGCTGCCCAGCAGGGAGGCCATGGGGCACAGAGCCCCAAGGCTGCTGTGGGCACCACGGCACAGGGGCCGTTGCCAGCCGCAATGCTCCTGGCCTGGGCTGGGCCTGCACAGGGGCTGGGCCACCATGGCTGGGCCAGCACAGGGCCACAAAGGGGCCACGCAGCCGCTGCCGGGGCTGACAGCAAGGCCAGGCACACACAAGCAATTGCTGAGCATGGCCTGCGCTGGCCAGGCCTGACTGTGCCAAAGGCAGAGCTCAGCTGCCCTTGGGGGCTGCAGCAACACTCCAGAGCCCAAAGAGCCTCCATGGCTGGGCTGGAGACCAAGGCTGCAGGAGGGAAATGCAGGGCTGCTGCGGGATGGGGAGGCCATTGACTTCCAGCACACATCTCAGCTCTCTGATGATCCTGGCACCATGCTGGGCCCTGTTTCAGACTGGAGCAGAGCAGATGTTGATGGGACAGGAGCCCTGCGGGGCTGTCAGGGACCTGCAGCTTGCAAGGTGCTCTGCTCTCCCTCAGGTGCTCTCAGAGAGATCCAATCCCAGCTCAGTCCCTCAGGGCACAAGTGGCACTGCCTGTTCATGGGCACACAGCTGATGTCTGCCTGGAAAGGGGCACAGGTGTTAATGCCTTTTTTTTTTCATAATATACAAACAAATCTTTTTTATCTGTGTCAATTGAGCATTCTTAAGAAATGGCAAAGTTTTCCAACCAGGAACAGGAATTTTCTCGATCTACTGGATTCTTTGACTGATGGCAGAAGAAGAAATACTGATTTTCCCCTCTCCCTTTGCCACCAACATTCAGTCTAATATTTCATGAACCCCTTCCTTTAGGGGTTTCCGTCCCTCCTGGTTAAATGGCCATGTCTTAGGACATCTCTTCATTTAGAGCAGCTGGACCTATGTCTTTCGTATTGCTCCAAGACTGCCTCCTGTAGATGTTGTCTGGTCATGCCAATGCATCTCCCTTGATGGCCATCATGCTTTGAGCTTCAGGGAATTGCCCAATCTTTCAGAAGTTTAAATATTTCCTTAGTTGTAGTTTTTTCATTTATATCACCTCTTCTTATATCTTTGTCTAAAATCCTTAGTGTATGGAAATCCCTTGTGGATGGCAGACATGTCAGATGCTGCTGCAATGTCAGAAGGAGCTGGGAGAAGTGTTTTGATGTTTATTACATTTTATCATTTCACATTTTTTATGCTGGCCATGAAGAGAAACCTTTCTGTGCCTCTGAGTCTCACCAGTTCCTGACCCCCAAAGGACACAAACCTGATGAGTTGTGGTTCCCATGCCAGTGGCTGCACTTGGACCTCCCTCCATCCCCAGAGCAGAGCTCCCTTGTCCCAGAAAGTGCCTGGCAAAGGAGGAATGAATGAAACCGGACAGGCTGTGGGAATCAGGGGCAGGGCAGAGCCACGGAGAAGAATGACTTTTGGCATTGGATGGGGCTGTGCCTTCCCTTGGCTTTGTTGGCTGACAAGAAATGCTCTGTGTCTCGGGCAGCTCCTTCTGCAAGGAAAGCAGGTGGGAGTTGGAGCCAAGGAGCTGAAAGCTGCAGGTGCAGCCTGGGCTGGAGGGAGCTGAGATTTGCACAAGGCTGCTCTGAGTGCCAGGGCTTGGATGGGGGAAATGGTGGGGCGGGGGTAGGGACAGAGTCTGATTGATTGTCAGCCATGAAGGGTCTTGATTTTCATATCCATTCAAACTGCATGAGGAGGTACTTGGATTCAATGTAAATTGGAGATTGCACATATCAATGAATTAAGAGGAAAAAAACAATAAATTGCAGGATCTAAAAATATTTACTTGCTGTCTTTTTATATATAATGCATTCACTTTTAATAGGCTTTTGAAATCTGTTGAATTAACCACACAAGATTTGGAAACTGAAATCAAATGATTCCCAGAGGCTTGGCTTGTTCAGCTGTTCTGAATGTTCATGAGCCCTGGGACACTGAATTCCTGCACTGAAGAGCTGAAGGCTGAACAAGCCTCTGGAGCAGTGAAATTCAGCAGCAGCCTCCAAGTTGCTGAGGATGTCAGCAGCCCCCAGTGAGGCCATCCCTGCCCAGAGACCGTGGGGGAATGGGCAGACAAGGAGAGCGTCCCTGGGGCTGGGGCAGCACAACTCAGAGGCACCAGCGGCTCCAGCTGGGCAATGGAGTGTGGAATGTGGCTGGGAAAGCCCTGCCTGGGCTGGGCCAAGCAGGACACACAAGCCCTGACTCGATCCCTAAAACAATTATCTCAAGGAGACATTTAAAAGGAATTACAATTGTTTGTGTCCTCTGAGTTAGGTGCACTGGAGAAATACCAGTACAAGAGATTCTAGGAGCTCAAAACAACCAAACAGCCTTCCCTGGGAAGTTCGGAAAATTGGAGAAACTTTGGCAAAAGGTTTATTATGACATTGTAGTGGTTTTGGTTTGTTAATTTAAGATTTTTCTATTCTTGACATTTCTTAATTAATGGATTGATGAGTATGGGGGGTTTTAGTGTCAGTTAATTATTTATCTATTTCTTTTATTGTGAGATTGTATTATGAGAATAGTAAAGTAGGCCTAAAATTTTAAAAGGGTATATAGAAAATTTTTTTAAAATAAATTTATAAAGAAAAAAGGTAGTAAGAATTAAAATGAATTCTCTCGAACACTTTTTTTCTTTACAACTTTTTCTTTTTACTGACAATGTTAAGTAAGTAAATTTAAAATTTCTAGTTGGTTTACTATTTCTAGAATAGTCTTTTTTTTAGTTTTCTTCGGGAGAGAAGTTTTTCTTGTTAAGGTTATGGAGATTATTTTACAAGAAAAAAAATATTTTTTTATGGTTCTTAATTCTTTCATGGATAACAGTTGTCAGGGGAACTTTGTTCTTGGGAAGTTGTTTTTATTGCTACAAGATTTTTTACAGCTTGTAGATGGGTCATGTCAACTTATGGGGTCCTGTTTTAAAGATGGGTTCTTTAAGGGTAAAAGTTTTTATTTTTTACTTTTAAAATTATTTTTATCTCTGGGAATAGAGATCTTCTCTTGGGAATACTGGATTAGTTGGATTTTTCTCCCTGCTGTTTAAACCTGTCATGAAATTACAGTTATTTTAACATTTGTTTATTTTAGTATGGAGGGTTTTTTTGATATTAATTGTAATTTTTTTAAAAAGTTTATTGTGTTATAAAGAAAGAGTTGTTCCATTATCGTTTACAAGAAGATTTAAGTTTTAAGCTTAAGGTATTTTTTCTTCTTTTTTATTTGGGACTTAATTTCTCCTTTACTGATTTGATGGTTTTATATATTTTTTATATGATCATGGTGAGATTTTAATAGCTGTGGTTGGCTTTGTTCTGGTTGGGATTTTGTAGCCTCTTTTGTTTTCCTGTTTGGGAGTTGTTGGGGTTTGGTTTGGTCAGAATGGGGCTGATGGGGGTGGGGCAGCCTGGGGAGGGGGGAAGGGGCTCAGCCCATGGCAGGGTTGCTTGGTTTAGTTTGGTTTGGTTTGGTTTGGTTTGGTTTGGTTTGGTTTGGTTTGGTTTGGTTTGGTTTGGTTTGGTTGAGATGGGGGCCAGGGCCGGGGCCCGCTGCTTCTTTGTTGACTGGAAAAGAAAGAGGAGATTCCTGGGTTTTTTCATCTTTAGCATTTGTGTTTCACAGAGGTGCGACCGTGGTCACAGGGGTTTTCAGGATGAAGAAGAGACGAGAACGTTGAATTTATGATCAGAAGGCTTGATTTATTATTTTATGATATATGTTATATTAAGACTATAATAAAAAGAAATAGAAAGGAAAAGGTTTCTTCAGAAGCTAGCTAAGCTAAGACTAGAAAAGAATGAACAACAAAGATCTGTGTCTCAGACAGAGAGCAAGAGCCAGCTCTGCCATGAGTGGTCAGTAAATCCAAACATCCACAGGAGACCAATCACAGGTCTACCTGTTGCATTCCACAGCAGCAGATAAGCATTGTTTACTTTTGGTTGCTGAAACTGCAGCTTCTCACAAGGAAAAATCTTAAGAAAAGATTTTTCATTAAAGATGTCTGCGACACAGAGGCGTGTTCAGTATCTCAGTGGTTTAACAGATTGTCAGTTACACAAAAAGTTTTGTATTACTTTTAAAAATTCTTCTCATGTCAAATATGGACAGATATTCAATCAACAAAAAACACTTCTCAAAGCATTGACTTGGCCCATTCAACTTCACAAACTCTAGGGCTGTTCAATTTCATGTTAATAACAATTTACAGGAGCACAGAAATAGAAGAAGATGCAGAAAGAGAGAGAGACAAAAAAGATGCAGAGAGGCACACACACAGCTATCAACTCCTGCATTCCAACAGAGTTCAGATGGAAATTCCAAGAGGAGGTAGGGTCAAGATGTGTGCTTGCCTTGTGGTCAGCCTTCAATACCCCTTGGTCTCCCTGGGCCCTTCCCCCAGGTGGGGCTTGGGCTCATTTGGTCCCTCAGGAGCTGGGCTGGGGGCTGCAGAGGTGGCTGTGGAGCATTGCCTGTGCTGTGCCAGGGACTGGCAGCCACTGCTGGGCTGGGATAGAGGCTCTGGGGGGATTGGGGTTCCAGGGCAAGGCAGGGCTGGTGTTCCAGGGCAGGGCAAGGCTGGACCTGCCCCTTCCTCCCCCACACACAAAAGGTTTTGATCCAAAAATCTCCTCCAGTCTTTCACAACAGGCAATATTGCAGGTGAAATCCCAATTCTGGCCATGGGCACCTGGACTAGGACAGTTCTTTTCCATAGGAAGAAAAGCCCCAGTTCTTGCCCTATTTCTGGTTTGATTGCCTGGATCTTGTTTGGTTTTGTTGTTGCTTTGTTTCCCTGCTGTGCCTGAAGTGACCAGTAAGGAGCAGAGTGACTCTTGCCAAGGAACTTTGTGCTGCTGTCCCTTGATATTAAATCTGGTTTATTATTAATATTTATTATCCCCTTGCTGGGGATTTTTTCAGTGCTCTCAAGGCCTCATTGGTACCAGGGTGAAGGAGCCCTGGCCCAGGCTCTGGCCCTGGGGGACATGGAGATGCTGCCGGGGGGTCCCTGTCCCCCTGTGCCACCCCCAGGGCCCCGGCCCCCCGTCCCCGTGTCAGGCTCTGGGGTCGATCTCGTGGAACATCCTCTGGGGGAGGCTGCGGCGCCAGGGGCGGGGGGACCCGGGGGGACAGGGGACCCCGCTGTGCACGAGCAGGGTTGGACTGCTCTGGGGGGAACTGTGAGGGGGGCCGGGGCAGAGTGACCTCCCCAGGGACCTCACACAGCCCCTGTGATGTCACACAGCCCCTGTGATGTCACACTGCCCCTGTGAGGTCACACAGTCCCCTGTGGTGTTACACAGCTGCTCTGTGATGTCACAGAAGACTCTGATGTCAAAGCACCACACTGCGATGTCACAGTTTGTTCTGTGATGTCACAGGCTGCTCTATGGTGTTACACAGCCACCCGGTGATGTCACAACCCACTCCCTCATGTCACAGAGCCACACTCTATGATGGCAAGATCTGCTCTATGGCCTCACACTATGATGCCACAAACAGCTGGGTGATGTCACAACCCCCTCAGTGATGTCACAAAACCCTCTGTGATGTCATACTGCCACTCTGGAATGTCACAGCACACACTTTGACCTCGCACCTGGCTCTATGATGTCATACAGCCATGCCATGATCTTTCAGCCTGCTCTGTGATGTCACAGAATCCCCTCTATGATGCTGTAGCTGCTCAGTGACCTCACACAGCCCACTCTGTGCTGTCACACAGCCCCTTGCTGACATCACAGCTGCTCTGTGCCTCCATGACACAGCCACAGAGGAGCTGCTGTGACACAGCCCCCTCTGGGACATGCCACAGCCCCTGCCAGTACTGAGCCCGTGGGAGCTCTGTCTGTGCCCTGCTGGTGTCCCTGAGGGGCCCTGGCAGTGGCCCAGCCCTGCTGGGCTGTGCACAGGAGCTGCTCCTGGCCAGAGCTGTCTCTCTGCAGCTCTGCTGCCCTTGCCAGGAGCTGCCTCTGGGCCAGGAGCCTGGCCCAGCTCAGCAGCACAGACACAGCACAAGGGCTTTAATGACCCTCTGGGGCTTTGGTGATCTTTGCATCGAACTCAGTCCCTCAAAGTGTGCTCAAAGAACTTCTCAGGGACTCAAACAGAGGGTGAAACACTGAAGTTTCTCATACTTTAAATAGATCCTTCTGAGGGACAGGACTGAGAAAATGTCCCCAGGATCCAGGCAGAGCAGAACACTGGTGGCAGTGATGACAGCTGGGGACAGGCAAGGCAAAGGTGTCTCTGGTGCTGAGCAAACCTGCGCCTCTGTCCCTGCAGGTTGTGGGCATCCCCCGGCTGCCCCACCTGGCTGGCCCCTTCCTTTGCTGACAGCTCTGCCTCCTGCCTGCCTCCTGCCTGCCCACACAAAGCCTTGGGCTGCTCCAGGCTCCTGCTGGGGGACGTGCTGCACCACAGCCCTGCCCTGGCAGGGAAATTCCATTCTCCTGGTGTTCACTCTGGGCCTCCCCAGCTGCCCTTGGTGCTATTCTGTCTTCTTCAGGCTCATTCCCACTATGAAGAATAGCTCCAGCCCCTCTGAAACCACCCTTCCATCCCTCCCAGGCTATTCCTGTTCTGTCCTCAGTCTCCACACCACTGACCCCAGAGCCTGCAGACTGTCCCTGCTGGTTTTGTGATGAGACCTCCAAACCCCATCTTGTGAGATTTTTGAGTCCTCTCCAAGGTCTGTGAAAATGGAAAAATAGTCATCAAAGTTATTTTCTCCCAGATCTTGCCATGACAGAATAAGGGTAAATGTCAATAAACTGAATGAGGGTGGATTTGCATTTGTTAGAAGAGGAAATATTTTACAATAATGACAGCGGCACAAAACTGCAGCTGTTTTTCCAGAGAAGTGGATGCCCCATCCCAGGAACGGTCCAAGAGCATGAGCTTTGGGCAGCCTGACCCAGTGAAATCTCCTGCCCTCCCCAGTGACAGAATTCCTGTAGTGTGGGTTCTCTGATGTGCTGGGTGCCCTCACAACGCTTCTGGCCAGAATGTCTGTTGAGGGCAGCCAGGCTGCTGCAGGGGCAGTGCCCTCACAGCCATCACCATGGCAGCCCTGTCCCCTGGGCCTGGCTCTCCCCTTTCCTCTGCCCCTGCCTTGGCTCTGCTGGCATGAAGAGTTTTGTCATTGATATCTTGTCCCCAGGGTGCTGGGGCCAATGACTTCCTAGTCAGGCTCCTGGAGCAGAAGTGGCTTTTCAGAGGCCAGCCAGGAATGAGCCCTGAGGCAGCAGCTCTGCAGTGGTGGCCACCAGGCCGGGCTGCCAAGGGAGGCTTCTGGCCATGGCCTGCAAGCAGCTGCTGCTGCCAAGGTGCCTTTGGTGCCTCAGGCTCTCCCTGGCACAGCTCCCAGCACGGCACTCTGCCCTTGTGCCCGAGGCCTTCCCTGTGCTGGGGCTGGCCTGGGGCTTTTCCTGCAGCGGGACCTGCCCTGCTGATGGCACAGGAAAGGCAGTTCCTGCTGGAGCAGGAGGCTCTGCCTGCAATGGGCTCCAACAGCTCCAGCAAGGCCCTGTTTGCAAAGGCCCCTGTGGGAAATGAAGGGGGGGGGGGGGGTCACGCTGATTTTGGGGTGAATATTGCAGAAACCAGCCTGACTCCTCCATCCCAAAGTTGAACATCCTCAGAGGGAGCTGAAGCTGTGACAGCGCTGGAAAAATCCCCAGAGAAAGGAACAACCAAGTGACACCACTGAGAGCTTCTGCAGAGCTGCTGAGCTGGCCCAGCCTGGGCACACCCGACTGACAGAGCAGCACCTCACACTAGAAAAGCCTTGTCCCAAATCTTAACCGCAGCATCTCCTGACATTTCCTTTCTTGGAGGGTGTAGAGTTTCCTCTCTGTATGGGGACACCCTCAAGGTCATTCACTGCTCCAGGCTGAGCCAAAGGGGTTTGCCCATGGTCATTGTTCTGGGGGACTGACATCAATCTCTGCTTAATTACTGGTTTAGCTTTAACAAAATTGCTTTGAAATCACTTCATAGTGTTTAATATAATATAATATAATATAATATAATATAATATAATATAATGTTATATAAATGTTACAACTCCAATACCTTGCTGTAAATATTTCTGATAAAGATAATTTTATTTAATAATTACCATAGTAGATAATTATATAAATATCTCTGTTTTCCTATCCTTAATCCTGTGGGACAAATACTGTAACGATTTAATTCCACCTTGATAATTTTTTACACACAAACACTTGAAAAGTCTGAGGCTGAGATTGGAACCAGCTGCTCCAATGCTCCACTCCTAGAAGGAGTTTAAGAAGTCTGGAGGTCCTTGGGGGTATCTGGGGATCTGTGGAGACTATTGGGGCTTCTTTCTGTACCTTCTCACCCAACAAAAGCTTCTCTAATAAACTTTGCCTGAAACTCCCACTGTGGCCATGACAGGAAGCCCTGTGAGTGTCTGGGCCATCCCGGCTCTTTGGCAGCCTGGGGACTCCTGGGATGTCACCGTGGAGCCCCCGTGGGTGCCTGTGACAGATGGGTGCCTTTGCAGCCCAAGGTGCCCTGGGATGTCACCATGGAATGGCTGTGACTGCCTCTGACCACAGGACTCTTTACCATCCCAGAAAGCCCTGGGAGGTCTCCATGGAGCCACTGTCTCTGCCTGTGACATTCCAGCTCTGAAATAGCCTGGAGACTCTTGGAAAATCCCCATGGAACCACTCTGAGGAACTGTGACAAATCTGATCCTTAGCAGGCAACCATCACCAGGACCATGTTGCTATGCTCAGTCCGTTGGCAACTCCATGGAGACCCCATGCCAGGGGTTGTTGCCATGGCAACCAGGGCTGGCACCAGCTAGGATACTCGGTTTCCTTGGGCCGGGCTTCAGAAATGGGATTCCCGTGGATGACGAGGGCAGAGCTGCAGCTGAAGCCCTTCCCACACTCCCCACACTCGTAGGGCCATTCCCCGGTGTGGATCATCTGGTGGCTGATCAGGGTGCTGCTCTGCCTGAAGCTCTTCCCACACTCCAAGCATTTGTGGGCCTTCTCCCCATTGTGAAGCTGCCCATGGGCCACCAGCTCTGAGCTCTGGCTGAAGCTCTGTCCACCTTCCTGGCTCAGGGTGGGTCTTTTCTCCTCAGAACACACTGGGCTGGGTATGGAGCCCCTCCTCCTATGGAATCTCTGGGGCTTTTCCTCCACATTGGAATTCTGCACCATGGAGCCACTCAAAATGGCCTCTTCCAGGCAATTCTGCTGTGGGGATTTGTCCTCCCTGGTCTCCATCCTCAGCTTCTTCCCTGGGGGAGGAAGGACAAGGAGAGGATGGGATTTGCCTCCATGCCACAGGGAAGGGGAAGGAGATCCCCCCAGTGCATCCACGGCAGGACAGGGCTGGCAGCAGGGTTGTCCTGCAGCCGGGGGCTGTGCTGGGCTGGGAGATGGAGCAGGAGAGAGGGGCAAAGGGGCACTGACTTCCTCCTCACCTGCCTGGCTGTCCCAGGGCATTGTGTCAGTTTGAAAAGACAGGTGTCTGCTAAGGAAGGCAGGAGACTCCCTTGAAATGTAAAATGTTAATCCTTTCCCTTGGAATTATAATTTTCAAAAGAAGGAGCTGTCAAGCAAAGTCAATGGGAATAGGAATAACAGTTCTTCAGAAGGAAAATTAAAAATACAAATGCAGTAGTACTAAAAACTACTTACAGAGTAAGAATACGACCTGACACCCTGTGGGTCAGAGTGTTGGTAGCACTCCTGTTAAATGGTGGCTGCAGTGCTCCTGCAGGGACAGGTGTGGCTCTGTTGGAGCAGTGATCCTGTAGAAGGGTGGAGTTTTCCTCTG
Organism: Agelaius phoeniceus; assembly: GCF_051311805.1. Classification (NCBI taxonomy): domain Eukaryota; kingdom Metazoa; phylum Chordata; class Aves; order Passeriformes; family Icteridae; genus Agelaius; species Agelaius phoeniceus. The sequence goes on from NW_027509866.1 coordinate 2,350,271, forward strand.
AAGGTCCAGATGTGGTGTCGATTGGCCTGGTCTTCCTCTGGGATCCAGTGGAGCTGAAAGCTGCTCTTCTGGGAATCTTGTGGGAGAAGGCTGACTCTGTTCACATTCTCAGATTATATCCAGGTAGGAATGCTTGGCTCCTCCCTCTGGGCAGATCTTCTCACAATGGGATGATGGAATTTTTATCAGTGACACTCAATGGCCCATTAACAGAAGATATCTCCCTGGAGGGAGGATTCATGCGGAAGAGATAAAGTAAATTGCTCAATTGACAGATGATAATTGCCCCAACTTTAACAGAGGGTAATTGAATACACACCCAGCTAAACCTGAGACACTGTTCCAGCCTTGGAAAGCAGGATTTGGTACCAGGATTCTTTAGGGAATGCAACCCTGATTGAAGGCAGAGATAGAATCTCCAGAGCCTGCAGCCAGAAATGGACAGTTGTGTGATACTCATTTCAACATCTTCTCTTTCGGAATTATTTACTAATGATTATTTGCTTTGCCTACCTAATATTTTTGTAATTTTTTGCAAATTTGCATTATCTAAATTACACTGTTCCTTAAGTTAAGTTGGTGTCTGTGTCTTTGGTGCGGGCCCTGCCCACTGGCGAAACAGGGCCCAATCCTGCCTAAGTGTTACCTGGGGAGACAAAACCCTCACTGCAAATGTGCCCCCTTCCTCCTTGTTCCCCACACTTCATGCACTGATCATGATGTCCTATGGTCTGGGCTATCCCTGGGGTCAGCTGGGATCTCCTGTCCTGGCTGTGTCCCCTCCCAAGCTCCCCCACACCCTCAGACCCTCCCCAGCGTGGCCGAATGAGGGGCAGGACAGGCCTTGGCTCAGTGCGAGCTCAGCAAGAACAAAACCATCTCTGCGTGCTCAGCCCTGTGCTCAGCCCCCGGGCCCGGCATTTCCTCCACTGCCACCCCGGAGCCCCTTTCCCACCCCTCTGCCCCACGGCCGCCGCAGCACCGGCTGACAATAGAAGCAATTCTGTGGCAATTCCAAGTTTCCTTGGTTCCTGCACAGCTCCAGCTCAGCTGCTGGCAGGTTACAATTAAAGAAAAGTGCAAATTCGGCCCAATACAGATATTATTAAAAGGAAGGGAAAGCTCTGTGTAGCTGTCACAAAGGTGACAGGGATGAAGAGAATAATGATTCTCACATTTGGAAAAAAACCAAGCCTGGGAATTCAGTAGTTATTTGGGAATTTAGCTACTTGAGCTGGGCTTCTTGTGGGACTTTTAGCAGCCTTGTGTTCCTCGCCATGTGGTGAATGAACCTTGTCAGTCTTGCTGGTATCATTTGCTCCATTTCCACCAGTGATTTTAACAAACTTTTCAAGTAGGGACAACAAAGTATTTTCTTTACATTCCAGTCCCACAACAGCCATTTTCCTCATCAGTTCTCCCATAGGTTGCTCAGAGGAAGCTGCATCCAAGTTTCCAAGAGTTCCTCCAGAGAGACCCACAACCTCCTCAGAGGAAGGAACCATGCTGTTGTCAAAGGCAACTGGGGTCAAACAACAGTGCCCTGAACTCACTGTGCCAAAATAATTTCACAATCTGGTTAAGAAAATATTAAAGGATGATTATAAATTTTGACAATTGCCTGTAATATCTGACCTTTATGAATTATTATTTATGAAATTTTAAAAGTTCACAAGACATCCAAACTCTTGCTTTTAGTGATCAGTAGGTTTACAGGAGATCCCTAATATGCTTTCAGCCACTCTGCCCATGTACAGCAGCAGCATCACCTTTGCTGGAGCCATCAGGCTCAGTCTGAGCTGTCCTTTCTCCAAGCTGCAAACAGAACCTGCCCCCAGCCAGTGCCCTGCAAACAGGCAGGGTTCTGTAGGGCCAAGGAGAGTGCACAGACATTTGGGGTCTGTGAGTGCTGGCAGGGAGAGATCAGGCACAGGGAAACACCTGCAGGAGGAAAATCTCCAGGAAGCAGCGAGAAGATCAGGCAATGAGAGAAAACAAAGCCCAGCAATGCAGTGGCAGGGAGAGTTTAGAGATGCCCACAGGAGCCCCTGCAGTGCAGCCCCTCCCTCTGAACAAGCCCCCTCCCTCCTGTGCCCCAGCCAAGCCTCTGCCCTCAGCCTGAGAGTTCCTGATATCTAAGAATAGAAGGAGAGACATAGGGGGAGCTTAAAAAGAAAACCCTGGAACTCTTAAACACCAAAGGCTGTCTGTGTGTTCCAGGGGAGGGTGTATGGGAAATGGCTTTGATTTTGGTTACAGGAATCTCCTCTAACTCTTCACTGTCCTATTCTCCATGAACAGGTGCCCATGTGGAGCCCCAGCAAATGTCCAACAGCAGCTCCATCAGGCACTTCCTCCTGCTGGCATTGGCAGACACGCGGCAGCTGCAGCTCCTGCACTTCTGCCTCTTGCTGGGCATCTCCCTGGCTGCCCTCCTGGGCAACGGCCTCATCATCAGCACCGTAGCCTGCGGCCACCACCTGCACACGCCCATGTTCTTCTTCCTGCTCAACCTGGCCCTCACTGACCTGGGCTCCATCTGCACCACTGTCCCCAAAGCCATGCACAATTCCCTCTGGGACACCAGCAACATCTCCTACACTGCATGTGCTGCTCAGCTCTTTTTCTTTCTCTTCTTCATCTCAGCAGAGTTCTATCTTCTGACCATCATGTGCTACGACCGCTACGTGTCCATCTGCAAACCCCTGCACTACGGGACCCTCCTGGGCAGCAGAGCTTGTGCCCACATGGCAGCAGCTGCCTGGGCCAGTGGCTTTCTCAATGCTCTCGTGCACATGGCCAATACATTTTCCCTGCCCCTGTGCCATGGCAATGCCCTGGGCCAGTTCTTCTGTGAAATCCCACAGATCCTCAAGCTCTCCTGCTCAGACACAAACCTGAGGGAATTTGGGCTTGTTGCTTTTAGTGCTTTTCTTTTTTTGGGTTGTTTTGTGTTCATTGTTTTCTCCTATGTGCAGATCTTCAGGGCTGTGCTGAGGATCCCCTCTGAGCAGGGACGGCACAAAGCCTTTTCCACCTGCCTCCCTCACCTGGCTGTGCTATCCCTGTTCATCATCACTGCCACATTTGCTCACCTGAAGCCCCCCTCCATGTCCTCCCCATCCCTGGATCTGGCCCTGTCAGTTCTGTACTCGGTGGTGCCTCCAGCCCTGAACCCCCTCATTTACAGCCTGAGGAACCAGGAGCTCAAGGATACCCTGAGAAAAATGATGACTGTATCTTTTCAGAAACAATAAACTCTCTCTTTTCTGCTTCAGAACCTTCAGAATGTAATTCTTTACAATCTCTCGGCCATTTATTCCTATTTGTCCATTTTTTCATTGGGACTTTTTCTTATTATTTTTCCGTGCTATAATGTGTTTTATAAAATGCTGTAATACTCCACTGAGCATTTCTACATCTACTTTTTTTTTGAAACACCAAGACTTTAAGGAGGCTTGATCCCTGTGAATTTGAATAAAATCCACTGTCTGCCCTGCCTTGTGTGTCCAAGGCATTTCCTCAGCCCTTCTCTGGCTCTGCAGGGGCAGTGCCTGTGAGCAGAGGCTGAGGGAAGGGGCTCCCAGCATAGCAGCACGGCCAGGGACAATGGCCCTGCCTCTTTGCACATCTGCTCCCCCCAGCTCCACACTCCCCTCCCCAGCCCTGCTGTGGGTGCAAGGCCAGAGTGCTCTGGCAGCTTGGTCCCTGTCCTGCTGCATGTCCCTGCTGTGACCTCAGGCAGGGACAGGCCATGGGCACTGCTGAGACACAGCTGGGCTCCAGCACAGCAGCTCCATCAGCAAAGGGCATCTCCTGAGGGCAGGGCAGGGAGGCTTTGCTCTCCTCCAGAGTCACTCTCAGGACTCTCAAGGGGCTCCTTGTGTTCCTTGTTCTCCCAGGGCTCAGTGGGATGAGATCAGGGTCTCACTGGGGCCTTCAGGGGACTCAGGTCTGGGTCAGGTTTTGCTGGTTGCTGGCCAGTGCCCATCAGATGCTGAATGGTCTGTGCTGAACCTTCCTCTGCAGCTTGTGCCAGGGCTGATGGCAGGGGAATGTTTGTCTGGAGGGCCTTGGGAGCTGCAGGAGAGCACAGGGGACCTGCAGGGACAGAGTGTGCCAGGGACCAGCAGGGAGTGGAGCTCACTGGGTACAGGCCTGGCCAGGGTGGGGTCACCCTGAGATCAAGGCCTGAATGTCTGCTGTGAGCCAGGAGAGCTCTGCAGCCCAGGGACACAGCAGGCACAGGGAAAGGAGTCTGGGCACTGACTCCTCTGCCCCTCAGGGATCTCCCCCAGGAGGATCCAGGGCAGCCCCGAGCCCCTCTGGCAGCCCTGGAACAAGGCAGGCACCTCTGAGCCCCTCCATGGCCCCGCAGAGCCCGTGTGGGAGGGGGTCAGGGCAGGAGCACCCTCAGCTGCCTCTGTGTCCCAGGCTGAGCAGCAGAGCCCAGCAGAGGCAGCCCAGGGCCCCGGGCAGCACAGCCCCCGTGCTCTGCAGAGCAGCAGCCCCAGCTCGGGGCTCTGGGCAGCAGGGCAGGGCTGCAGCAATGGCTGCTCGGGCCAGCACAGACGTGTTCCCCTGGGAAAGGCTCTGGGGGCAGCTGGCATGGGCCAGGAGCAGGGCAGGAGCCCGTGGGGGTGCAGAGGAGCCCTGGCAAGAGGCTGCCCTGTCCCTGGGCCAGCAGGAGCTGCCTGAGGAGCCCCGGGGCCAACTCTGCTGCTGGGCTGGGCAGCGGGGCTGGCCCTGGGGCTGCAGGAGCTGCCCGAGCTGAGCATCTGCTGAGCATCCCAGACACAGAGTGGCTGTCCCTGACCTCCAGGGCCTCCAGTTCCTGCTGCAGGGCCAGACCTGACTCTGCTGCTCTGCTGGGCTGGGGCAGGGGCAGGGAAAGGCTGAACTGGGCAGTGCCAGGGAGGGGAAAACAATGGACCCTTGTCCCCATGAGTCCCCACAGAGTCAGAATGGTATCTGTGGTTCCTTGAGCCCCACGGTGTCACAATGGCCCCTTGGTTCCATTAGGCCCCATAGGGTCACCACGGTCCCCTGGTTACAGGAGGCCCTTCAGTGTCACAAGGGTCCCCTTGGTTCCATGGAGCCCACAGGCTGAGTTTTGCCAGTGGGCAGGGTCAGCACCAAACACACAGACACCAACTGAAGGAATTGTGTAATTTATATAATGTATGTCAGCAAAAAATTACAATAGGAGAGGCTCAGCAAAGCACATAATCGTTAGAAAATAATTACAAAAGCAGAAGCTCAGCAATGCACCCAACCATCCCCACCAAAGATTGCCTGCAGTGATTGAGAAAGATCCAGCCCCACTTACCCTCAGCCTTTACCATCCCCCAGACCCACACAGCAGCTGGGGAAGCTGTCACAGCCAAGGGCTGCAGAGCCACTCCTGGGCACTGGCAATTCCTGCAGGTGCCTCCAGCCACAGCTGAGGCTCCAACCCCGCTGGGAGAGGGCCCAGCTCTGACAGTGCTGAATGGACAAACTGACAGCACTGCTAGTGTGGCAACATCTGGTTTCATCCTCCTCTTGGCTCCCTCCCAAAGCCTGGCCAGGGCCCCAGGAGGAACCAAGGGAGGTGACTTTGACCATTCAGCCCCAAACAAAGTCAGATGAGGCCTTTTCTAGTTTCCAAAAACAAAAAAAAGTAAATCCATATTTCACCAATGAACATGTACAGAGCTTATATTGCTAATAATGATTTATTAATGAGCAGATACAAAGATAACCTTTGGTTGGAAGGTTCATCTGGAGCTCAGCTTTGCCTCAGGGCCTGTTGTTCAGGCCTCAGTCAGGGCCTGCTGAGGCCTCAGTGCTTCACTCAGTGCTTTAACCTACAGATGAACTGCAACCTTCAGAACAATTCTTTGGATAACACAGTTTAGATTTAGGTATTAGGCACAAAGGCATCTCTTGTTCTTCAATTATGTGCTGTTCAAATTCATTACTCAGAGCTACAATTTGCATTCCTTTTAAAACCTGCCTAATTAGTTGCTATTCTCTGTTCTTTATCAAATGCCCTCATTTTTCTTGAGACTGTGTCTCTTTTTAGACAAGTCTCAGTACTCCATTTCCAGCACAAGGTGTCACAATAACTCCAACATGGAATCATAACACACCAAGTGCTCACAATGCAATGATTGCAGTGACTGCCATGAATGCGTTTCACAGCAGCCTCCAATTTGGGAGCCAATCCCACCATGAGGAATTTTCTTCTTTCTGCCTCTCTTCTCCTGATCTTTCTATTGAGGTGATTCCTGATTGTTGGACCTCTAACCCAGCACTGATAGACATTCCTGCAACATTCCTGTCCTGGAATAGCCCAGGATCCTCCCTGGCCAGCAAGCAGATAATCCAAGGCTGTGCAGTTCTGCAGAGCCCCATTGGTGTTTGTTGGAGCTCGCAGGATGTGCTGTTGGATATTTTAACAGCATCACTTCTTACTTCTTCTAATAATTGATTTAGTTCATTAAGGTAAATTGGGTGCAGCCATGCACAGCCAGGGGTTTCCATTTCCCCAGTGGGCCATTGTTAAGGGCATGGAGCACATCTGGGAGATGGGTTCTCCATGGGGACAGGTTCCCATCTCCTCATTTTTTCAACTGCTCTTTTAACAACCCCTTCACCCATTCAACCAATCCTGCAGCTTGTGGTTTGTCTGGGATATGAAAAACCCAGCAGTCTTAATCACTGCATTTCTCACAGTAATAGAAAAAGCACTCTGCATCACAGTATCAGCAAATCCTATAGAAATAGCCAATTTAATCCCTTCCTCCTTTATGCCTTGTATAGAATTCACAAAGTTTACCACTGACATTTGGGTCTTGGCCAGTCCTTTTCTGGAGAGTATTTAGTGTCACAGTGAGCAGCTAAAGCTGACATATTAGTACTGTCAGCCTTATTTAATAGTATCAATTTTTAACTACATAGATACAAATATAAATTATTGTGTTATATTTAACTATTACAATTAATTTATTATTATTATTATTATTACTACTATCATTATAATTATATCACTAGCACAAATGAACCTGAGCTCAAGATTGAAACCTTCTGTCACTCCGTGTGGGAGTGACAACAACGATTTTTCCTTCTGTTGGTGCTGTTTCCAAAGTGTCATTAACAAAGTTCACCCTCGTCTTCCCAAACCCACAAGTTCTTTTCCTTTTCCATGTGCAATTTTTGGATGCATTTGAAGCCATCCAGGGGTGCAGCCTCTTTTACCCGACTGCCCCACTGCTCCCACGGGGCTGCGACCTCAGCCCACTCCAGAGCCAGGGAACTCCAGGGAAGGGCTTCCCATCTGGGAATTTCTGATGGCACTGATTCCTCACATTTACACTGAACAAGTGACGTTTTGTTGGGATCTGGCCAGACTGGCCAGTTTTGTTTTGCCAGTGGGCAGGGTCAGCACCAAAGACACAGACACCAACTGAAGGAATCAGTGTCATTTCCTGCAGTTCAGAGCAGCAAAGAATCACAAAAGGAGCAGCTCAGCAATGCACCCAACCATCCCCACCAAAGATTGCCTGCAGTGATTGAGAAAGATCCAGCCCCACTTACCCTCAGGCTTTACCATCCCCCAGACCCACACAGCAGCTGGGGAAGCTGTCACAGCCAAGGGCTGCAGAGCCACTCCTGGGCACTGGCAATTCCTGCAGGTGCCTCCAGCCACAGCTGAGGCTCCAACCCCGCTGGGAGAGGGCCCAGCTCTGACAGTGCTGAATGAACAAACTGACAGCACTGCTAGTGTGGCAACATCTGGTTTCATCCTCCTCTTGGCTCCCTCCCAAAGCCTGGCCAGGGCCCCAGGAGGAACCAAGGGAGGTGACTTTGACCCTTCAGCCCCAAACAAGGCCAGATGTCAGATTTCATGGCCTGGTCTGGCTTCTAAATACACAAAGGTCAATACAAGTTTCACTAAGGAGTGGCTATATCTATCACAGTGCTAATGACCATGCATATTTCATCAGGGAGCAGATACAAAGATAACCTTTGGTTGGAAGGTTCCTCCAGAGGCCACCTTTGGCTCAGGGCCTGCTGTTCAGGCCTCACTCAGGGCTGCTGTCCAGGCCTTGGCACTTCAGGGACGTGCTTTAGTGCTGGGCTTGGCACTGCTGGGTGAGCGGCTGCACTGGGTGAGCTCAGAGGGCTTTTCCAAGAGAAAGGATTTTGTGATTCCATGATTCCATCCACTGCATTCAGCTGGGTCCATGTTAGCAGCACTCATTTGCTCAGAAAGTCTCCTCTTGCCCAGCTCCTGTGGCCTGAGGCTTCAGCTCCTTCAGCTCCTGGTGCTGAGCTGCTCATGCTGAACGAGACGACTCGGAGAGAAGAGCACAGTCCATGCAATTCCTTCTGGGACACGGAGAGGGGAGGCTGTGCAAACAGGAGCATTGTTTGCTGTGGCTCCTCTCTGCCCTTCACGCCTTTCAGCGCTCTGAACCAGCCAAGAGCTTTCTCCAAGAGTGCAATGGAGCAGCTGTTCCTGCTCTGGCTCTGGCTCTCTCCAGTCTCTGCCCTTGCCTGCTTCTGTCCCTCGTGCTGTGCCCTCTGTTCCCCCAGGGCTGGCTGGCTGCTGCCCAGGACTGTGGCACTGGCACAGATCCAGTGCTCCAGAGCCTCCTTTCTGTGCCCTTGCAGCTGCCTGGGCACAGCAGCCTTTTCCATCTGCAAGCTCCCCATGGACAGGGAGTGCCCAGCTCCGTTCCCTGCACAGCCTCCAGGAGCCCAGGGCTGCCATCTCAAGTCCCTGCTGGCACTGGGGGCTCCCAGGTGCCTCAGGCTGCTGTGACACCGCTGCATACGGGAGGGAACAGGGGCAGGGGCTGTGCTGAAAGTCAGCTCCATCTGCTGCTGCTGCTGCTGCTGCTGCTGCTGTGGGGTCATTTGTGCAGCCCTGGCCCAGAGTCAGGGATCAGATCCTGCCAGTCTCTTCCAGCCCTGGCTGCTCAGAGTTTGGGCCTCGGAGCCCCAGGTGGCCAAAGGCAGCTGCTCCTGGTCCCTCTGTGTGCCCGTGTTCAGCAGTGCTGCTCCATCAGTCTGTGCCCAGCAATGGGGAAAAGCCTCAGCCCTGCAGGGCCAGGAGCTGCCGGGCTCTGCCTGAGCAGCTCAGCCAGCAGGAAGGGAGCTGCTCCACACGGGAACCAGGAGCAAAGGACATTCCTTTGATAGGACATGTTTTCTATTTAAAGGAAAAAAAAGGAAAAGGAAAAAAATAGGTAAATTGTAAAAGATAAGAATAAAATCCAAGTGTTAGTGAAAAAACATAACATAATGTTAGTGAAAAAAACCAAAACATAAATGCAAAGTTTCATTCTTTGCATTAAGAAGTAAATGATCTTTTTAAAAAGAGAACTGAGTTATTTACATTGTAAATGTGCTGATGCCATGGATCCATCTTACTGATCTCAGCAGCCTTTTAAAAGATTTTGGGCTTTGTTTCCAACATTGCTATTTGAAATTGTGGTCGAAGCAAGAGGAAATTGCTTTGTGCCCTTCCAGCTCCAAGCAGGACTGGGGATGAAAACTGTGTCAAACCCCAAATCCTTTAGAAGATGCCCTTCCTTCTCAGCCTGGAAATGAGCTGCACATTCCCTTTGAAACTGTCAGGGATTTCTTAGAGACTCAAAGTCCCACTTAGGGCTTTTTGCTCTGGTTTGGCAGTGCAGAAGGGCAATTCTCCATCCACCAGCTCCAGACTGCACTGCCTCAGGAGCACGGCCCACTCGCCAGCTTTGGCCCACTCGTGGCACTGCTAGAGGAGGAAGAAAGTGCAACTGCACAATTCCAGCCAATCAAGAAGGAAGAATGGGACAGACAAAACACCCTGTACAGATGCAGGCGTTCAGCTGGGACTGTGGAGAGTTTGGGTCCTTGCCAATTGGATGTGTGTCCCCAGCTGCAATCTCTGGGCCTGCAGCAGAGTCTCACTCACCTGCCAAAGCAGAAAGCTCAGGCGCTGTGCTCGCAAGGGGCTCGTCTGATGCAGAGCAGTCAGAGCAATGTGAGGGCAGAGCCAGCCCAGCTGGGCCCAGGGCTGAGCCCAGCAGAGCCCTGGCAGAGCCCAGAGCAGCCTCAGCAGCTGCAGAGCCCGGCTGCAAGGAGAGAAAGCAGAAACCGCCCCTCAGCTGAGGGCTCCTGTGCCCTTGTGCCAAGGCCTGCGGTGCCCAGGCCATGCTGGCTGTGCCCAGAGCTGTGCCCAGAGCTGCCCATCCCTGCTGCCTTTGGCAGCAGAGCAGGAGGGCAGGACATGTGCCCAGCCTGCAGCCAGCCATGGCACATCCAGCCCTCAGCAGCTGCCCAGAGCAGGATGCTCCTGTGCTCGCTGCCATCTCCCAAAAGCTCTGATCCCACCCTGCCAAGCACACAGGGACCCACCTCACGCCATCCATGGCTGCAAGAAAAGCTGCTCCCAAACCATGGCCTCAGCCTTCTCCAAGGGCACGGCCCATCCACGCCACAGCTGCTCCCAAGCACTTCCCCATCCACACTGGACCACCTAGAATGCTTCCTCTGGAAAAACAAACAACACATTATTGAAAAGAGATTAGATGCAAAAAGGGAAAACAAGAAAAACAGGAAAAACTCTTATCTCTGTCAGGGCCTTGAGGGAGGCCCAACTCCTACATGGTAGGGAAAAACCCAGCCATGGCTGAGGGAAGCCCACACTTTCTCTCTTCCCCCCTGCACTGCCCCCCAAAATCACGGTGATCCCAAAGCAAACGAGGGCAGTGGAGCAGCCCAAGCCCTTCCTTGCCTGCACAGCAAAGCAGCCCCTGCACAGGTTCTGGAGTCCCACCTCTGCTCCCACAATGGGGCTTTGTTTGTGTCGGGCTGGCTGCCCCAGCCCCAGCCCCAGCCCCAGCCCGGGGCACGGTGGCTGCTGGGGGCTGTTGGCAGGGCCAGGAGCCCACTCCCATTTCGTACCCAGCCCAGCCCAGCCCCACAGCCCTGCCAAAAAGCAGCTGGGCAGCGACTGAAGGATGAGTTGCATCTGCCCCAGCAAAGGGGGAACCTTTGCTTCCCAGCCAGGCTGGGCCGTGCCCAAATCTGGCAGCATTTCCCCGGCTGGGGACTCATCTGTAAATTCCCTGTGGAGTTTGGCTTTGAAGAAGGTGCCAGAATCAAAGTCCATTACCTTCAGCCTCCAGTGGCCAGGCTGAGGAAGAGCTTGTCATCCTTGATGTCATCCTGGCTGTCTCCAGCAGCAGCAGCAGCAGCAGCAGCAGCAGCAGCAGCAGCAGCAGCAGCAGCATCCCCACCCGGTACAGCTTCTCCAGGGGCTCCTGCTCCTTCCCTGGGGGGAGACCAGGCTCTCAGGGCTCTGCCCAGGGCCCCAGCTGTCAGGGAACCAGCACAAGCAAAACCAGCTTGGATGGCGGCCACCAGTGCTGGGCAGAGCAGCTCAGCTCCAGCACAAGGGCTGCGTGTGCCCATCCCATGGCCCCGGTGCAGTGACACAGGCAGCACAAAAAGGTCTGGGTTCCTTTGCTTCTCATTGCCACGGCATGTGTGGAGCTGCAACTTACCAGGGCCCTGGATACTCCAGGGACCTGGAGAACCATTCCAGGTAATTGGGAAAATCCTAGGTGCTCCATCCACCCATAGATGAGGTCTCCAAATTTGCCCCAAAATTGGGTCCAGCTTTTAGAGGCCAAAAAGAGCAAGTCCAAGTGACTTGATGATAGTTTTAGCCCAGAAAGCCCTGCTGCTGATGGCACACTTCACAATCAGCAGGGGACACAGCTTGGCCAAAGCCCAGACCTCTGCTGGGAGCCTTTCTCCTGAAATACCCTTCAAACAAACCTCCATGCAAGTCAGTTGGGAAAGTTTCTTCAAATGATACATTTCTGGCACATAACTACACAGGGTTATGGGAAAGATCCTAAAGCAGCTGCTCTGGAGTCAAAGAGGCAGCACTAAGAGTCCTTGTCATGTGTTTGTAGCTAAATCCCACTTTGGGGGAGTTGAAGGAGTTTGGAATGAGCTAGAGAGCGGAGCTCTGAGTTTTTTAGATGATGCCATTGCTTTTTCTTCTCTTCTACATAGACAGGAAGGGTGAGTTTGGCTCCCATCTCCACCGCATGGCTCACAGGGCCGCAAGACTTGTAGTTACAAGAGCTTTGAAGGATTTCTTGGCCAAGAAGACACTGCCAACAAGGATATTTGTGTTTTGGAGCCAATACTTCAATCTTTCATCTTATGGACTCATGCTACAGTGCAAGCTTCCTTAGCCAATCATGTTATGACACACAAACCTACAGCACTGCATCCTAAACTTCTTGTTTACCATTGTAACTACTTTTACTTTTTCTGCATCTTGAACTATAAAACTCTAAACTTTCCTCCACTTCAATTTTCCTCCCCGTGTCTCTGCTAGAAACCAGAAATATGCATTCTCGCTTCTAGCACCTAAGTTTGGAAGCCCTTTCCAAGGTCTCAGATCAAATCCTGGGTTTAATTCTAAGCTTTGCTGACAAGTCCAAAGGTCTGAGATTTCCCTGCATTTGGGTTTCCAACAACACTGATGCTGTTGGTTCCACAGTGCCCAGGATCCCTCTTGCAAGTCAACTCTGGCAGGAACAAGGCGGCTGTTGGGGGCTGCTTGTGGCCTCTGACAGCCCCATTGCTCAGGGCTTGCCAGCGCCCCAGCCCCTCAGGCCCTGCCCCAGCCCGGCCAAGCTGCCCGGCAGCAGCGCCGCAGCCCCACAGCAGCTCCAGAGCAGCCCCAGCCAGAGGCACCTGGGAGCCCTCAGCAAGGCAGGCAGCAGCAGACGGGCAGGAGGGCACGGATGGCGCTTCCTGCCTGGCACAGGGCTTGTGGCCATCTCCAGGCACCGCTCTGGCAGGGATCCCCGCAGCTCCGGCCCCTGCCCGGCCGCTCTGTGGGCAGCACAAAGGCTTCAGCAGAACCACCACAGGCCAAGGGGCTTCTGGCCATTTTCCCTGCAGCACTGCATGCATGGGCAGCATGCTAAGTAGAAGCACGCTTTTCTCCACTTTCCCTATGCCCTACGGACCCTGGGCAGCAAAGAAAATCTCCTGAGAGTGTGTATATTATAACATGGTATATATTTACATAGGGTAAAAAATAGAATGGAAGAAAAGAAAAATCTTAAAGAAAAGTAAAAATCCCCACTGGCTCAGGCTGCCCCAGCAAAGAGAGCCTCCCGGATCAACTGTCCTCAGAGCTCCAGCAGTGCAGCCAGCCAAGCCGTGACAGACGAGGCCGAGTGATCCATGCCCTGTGCAGCTGGTCGTGCAGCCTCTGGAAGGTGGAATATCGCCCACTGGCTGTTGCCCGGAGGACATGCAGTGTTTCAAGTGCCAGCTGTGACACGGCACTGCTCACGTCCTCCGTCAGGCGTTCCAGGGCTGCAAGACAGAGGAACAGAGCCATGGTCAGATGCCGGCTCTGCCGGGAGCCAAGGAGAGCCCCCGGCAAGGGCCATCCCAGCCGGCTCTGGCCATGGCCAGGAGGGAGCAGGGAGCAAGGGGATCAGCCCGAAGCTGCTGGCCTCCAATGGCCCACTTGGCCCTGAAAGCTCCGTGTGCTCTGGCCACGGGAGCAGAGCCCTCCGCAGCCGGGGCAGGGCTTGCAGCTCTCCCCCCGGCAGCCCCCGCTGCCAGCCCGCTGCCCTCACTCACCAGTGCAGATCAGCTGCAGCTCTTGCTGCTGCCCCCTCAGGCGCCGCCCGGCCATGCCTGTGAACACAGAGCCTGTCACGGCCCCAGCGGCACAGCTCCCTGCCAGCGGCGCTGCCGGTGCTGTGGCCACACGGGCTGCTGGCCCGGCAGGGCTCAGCCCGGCCCTCGACGCACGCTGCTGCCCCAGGGCACGGCTGCCAGAGGGCGGCAGCAGCAATACCCAGCCCAGGCGGGGCTCCACGGCGCCGGGCCCGGCTGGCGCTGCCGGGGCCGGCTGGCGCTGCCGGGGCCGAGCTGCGGCGGGCCGGGCCAGGGAGGGAATCCGGGCTCGTGGCTCACCCGTGAACCTGATGGCCGCCTCTCGCAGGGGCTCCTGTGGGCTCTGCAGGTAGCGCAGGGCCCGGCGCAGGTGCTCGGCCGCTCGGCTCCTGTCCTCTGCCAGCTGCAGAGAGCGGCAGGAGGGAAGGGTTGGCGCGGGCTCAGCCCCTGGGCTGGGCACTGCCTGCGCCCAGCCCTGGCCTCCCCTGCCTGCACAGCCCTGAGGCGCGGCCAGCAGCCGCTGGCCAAGGGCCCCCGAGGGCAGGGGGCAGAGGGCCGGCTGCTGCCCGGGGAGCCGTGGTGCCGGCCCGCAGCCCCGCCGGGCCGGGGCTCCATGGGCACCTGGCTCAGGCCCACGGGAGCCTGGAGAAGAGCCCGCGCGGCCTCTGGCTGCAGCAGCGGGCAGGGGCACAGCTGCCAGCCCGGCACACTGAGCACCGCCCTTAGGGGCCTTCTCCAGCCTGAGGCTGGGGCTTGCAGGCCCTCCTTACCAGGCACTCGCTGAACTTCCACAGCTTCTGGCTCTTCACCAGTTTTTCAAGATCCATCCTTTTCAGGAACTTGGCCACACAAATCAGCGTTTTCTGAGAAGCCTGGAGAGCAGTAGAGACACGGAGATGGCCTCATAGCCCAGGGCGCAGGACCTGCGTCCCTGGGCCAAGGCCTGGAGGAGGCTGCAGCCCGGCAGGTGCCAGGGCAGGAGGCAGCCGAGCCCCCTGCCAGGGGGACAGCAGCAGCCCACAAGTCTTCACCTGTGCCACACACTGATTCTCATCATGGCAGTGGAAGAAGAGTGGCAGCAGGCTCTGGCACAGGGGTGTGTTCAGGGCCTTTTTTTCCTTTTCCTGTGGAAGAGTCACCAATGTTCGGAAAAGCAGTATGGAGAGCAGCTGCACCTGGCTATTGTCCTGTATGAAAGGAAGAGAAAAAGACCTCAGCATTGGCTGCACGGGGCTCAGCTTAGCACAGGCCTGCAAATCCACAGGGCACAAAGTGTCCGGGCAGCAGCCAGTGGCTGTGGCTGGGAGCAGTGAGCCTTACGTGCTCAAAGAGTGGCAGGAGCACCTCAAGCAGCTGCAGTGTGACGGGGCTGGGCATCAGCATGTCATTGTCCAAGATGATAAAGCTGAGTAGCACGACTGTCATGCTAACTATCTCTCCATCCACATCCCACAGAGGCTCCACAAGACTTTCAGTCAGGCTCCACATTTTTTCGGTCTGTGCAGAATACAAGTTTGAGAAACGCCATCCTGCTGCTGCAGGGCCCAGAGGCCAAAGGCCTGTCCTGAAGCACTTGGGCAGCTGAACTGGGAGGCAGGAGAGCTGGGAGCAGCTGCTCCAACACCCAAAGCCCAGCCAAGCCCAAACGACTGCATTCCCCAGCTCAGCCTCAGCCGCTGCCCCCTTCTCACCATTGAGGGCTCCTCCATGAGCTTGAGAAGGGCCCTGAGGGCCAGGCGACGCTTCTCCCTGCTCTCGCTCCGCAGCTGCCTCGACAAGATTTCCAGGACTCTGTTAGCACCACGTTGACTCAAGTCCAGGCACTCGAGGACCTGGATGGCACAGGGCAGTGACAGGGAAGACGGCCGGCAGGAGCCCGGAGCCCCACAGGCTTGGGCCCAGGCAGCAGCACAGGGCGCGGGCACCGTCCCAGGCAGCTGTGGCTGTGAGAGGGCAGAGAGCTGGCAGGCAGCTCAGCCAGGCAGCGCTGGCCTTCAGGCTCACCTCCACAAGGAACGCCAGGGCGGGCAGCTCCCAGCGTGGCTCCTGTGTGCTGAGCAGCCGCAGCAGGTAGCGAGCGATGCGGGACCACAAGGGGATGGAGACACAGCACATCTCCCTGGCAGGAGAAAAAGGAGCCAAGACTGTGGGCCAGGGGGACAAACCTCTGCCAGGACTGACTCACAGAGCTCTGCTCTTTCCCCAGCATCCTGCAAGGGGCCCCGTTTGGGAGGCAGCTCCTGGTGGGCACGCTCCTCTGCCAGCCTTTTCCAGTCTGCTTGGCCATCCCTCGGTGACAAGGCCCTCTGGCCCACGACCTTGGGGACTGTGTGGAGCTCCCTGGGCACAGAGCACAAATGTCAGAGGCAGTGGGGAGAAGGGGCTCTCACCTGGCCAGCAGACCCACAGCATAGTGGTGGGTGTCAGCACACAGCAGTGTATCCCAGCCACAATTGCGTTCCATTGCCACCACCACATCCTCGCGCTGCATGCGGCAGAGCAGGGACTTCAGGGTCCGCACTGCAAACCTGCGTGCACAGCAAAGGCCAGGTCACACTGGCAGCACTGGCTCCTGCCCAGGGATATGGCAGGGACAAGAGGAGTGGGATGGAGCACCTGTTGGGGCTGGTGGCAAGGCCATGCTCTTCCTGGCATCCCTTCCAGAAGGTATCGACCTCCTCTGGCATATCCAGAGTGCTAAAGAAGACTTGGGAGAGCAGATGCACAAATAGGCGGGGGAAATAGGCTGTCACCATATGTGGGACACGGGGCACCTGGACGATCTTCCACATCACCACGGTTGCCTGCAAAGGACAAAGCTCCCTGAGACAGTGCTCAGTGCCGAGGTGTCCGTGTGGCAGGGCCTGAGCTTGGCAGGGAGAGGCCCAGAGAGACGTAGGGGGAGCACGGGGTCTGGTGGGCCTGGAGCTGCCCCTGGGCCGGGTTTCAGGCCAGTGCCTGAGGCAGGGAGATGCAGTGGGGGAAGGAGGATGGAGAGCTGCTGGAGAGGCGGCCTTGGGGCCAGCAAAAGCCACTTGCAGAAACTCACAGCCAGGCCAAAGACACCCGTTTTGTCCCCATCGGAGGTGCAGGTGCTGTGCTTGGGCCAGCTCCCCAGCACATCCAGGAGTATCAGCTGCACTGGCTCCGCAGTCCTGAGCGAGCACATGATGGTCTTCCACATGGTGATGGCAGCTCTGCAGGGTTAGAGCTCTGTCTCAGGGGGGTCTCAGACACGGCACCATGGCCTGGGCATCCCTAGGGGCCCGGGCTGATGGCCGGCTCTGCCTCTGCCCACTGGCCCTCGCCAGCAGCAGCCAGACAGCCCAGCCCTGTGGGGACAGAGCCCTGAGGGGTGGCAAGGGAGCATGGCAGCAGGCTCGGGGGCTGACGTGCCAGGGCTGGGAAAGGCAGCAGCCAGAGGGCCCTGGAACTCTCTGTTGGTCAGACACCTTGGCCAGGCAGTACAGGGTGATGGGCTGGGGAGGCCTGAGCCCTCTGGGCAGGTGGGCCCCATACCTGTCACAGGACGGGGCCACACGCAGCAGCGTCACGACTGCATCACCCGGGTGTGCTTTGGTGAGAGTCAGCAGGGCCTCATCCAGCCTGTGCTCGGCAGAATCATTGGCCAGGAGCCATCGGTGAATGTACCTCACCATGGCGGGCACCTGGAGAAGGCACGGGGAGACTTGGAAAGCTGCCAGAGGGAGCAATGTCCCCAGGGTCCCCAGAGAATGCTTCCCTTGCCAGCGCACTGCCATGGCCTCAAAGGCTCCCAGGGACCAACAGGCCTGGCTGGGGAAGCCACGGGACTCATGGGGGAATTGATGCCTGGCCCCAGGCTGCTCACTTGTTCTGGCCTGGCAGCACCCTTCTCCAGGAGCAAATCCAGCAGGGCAGCACTGGTCTCATGATTGAGGAGCTCGGACTGAGCTCTGAGCCCAGTGCCCATGGTGCTGGTCTCTTCCCGCCGGATGCTCTGGATGAAGTCACAAACGAGCTGTAGGAGAAGGGCAAGAAGCTGGGGATGTTGCATGGAGTGCTGCACACACGGTGCTGGGCTGAGCAGGGACAGCAGGCCCAGCCCAGGTGGGGGTGGCTGCAGGTACCTGTGCTGCGCTGCGGAAGCGGCCACGGCTGGATTCCTGCCCTTGTGTGCGCTCCAGGGCTGCATCTGGCAAAGAGCGAGCGCAGCCAGAGCTGAGGGGCTGCGGGAGAGGCCGGAGAACACAGCCCAGCCCTGCACTGCCCAGGCAGGGAGAGCCCCGGGATGCTCCAGGGGGATGGAGCACGGCCACTGCGGGGTGTCTGCCCGGCCCCTCTTCTGTCCTATCCATGGGCATTTCCCCAGGGGACGGGATGGGATGGGATGGGATGGGATGGGATGGGATGGGATGGGATGGGATGGGATGGGATGGGATGGGATGGGATGGGATGGGATGGGATGGGATGGGGCCAAGTTGGCTGCAGGCTCCAGCCCTGCAGCCCAGCTCTGCAACTCACCCTCCTGCGGTGGATGGAACGGCACCGCCGCATTGCTCTGCTGTGCTGGGCCAGCTCCAGGGCCTTCTTCCTCCTCCTCCTCGTCCAGCCAGACCACCTTGCGCACTCTCGGGGCTCTGTGCTCCATGTCTGTGTCTGGAGAGCGACCCAGCAGCGAATCCCGCCGGTGCCGCTCCTGCAGGGCCTCCTGCGCCTTCCCTGCGGGCGAGACGCGGTTGTCAGAGCTCGGCCCGGGGCCAGCAACGGCCCCCGAGCGCCCCTCAGCCGCCCCGGGCCGGCCATGCCCAGGCGTTCGCTCTTTGGAACGCGGCACGGGAGGCTCGGGGCCGGCGGCCGCGCTGCTGAGCGGCGGAGCTCGGGCCGGGGAAGCCCCAGCGGAGGCGGCGGGAGCGGCCGCGCCGCCTGTGTCCTCCGCGGGCCCCGGGAGGAGCCGGGGCCGGGGCCGGGAGTGGACCCTGCGTCGGGGCCGGGGCCGGGCTCGGGCCAGGCGGAGCCGAAGGGCGGCGATGCCGCCCCCGTACAAGGCACTGACACCCGCCCAGCAGCGCCACCGCCAGTACGGCCAGAGCCGGGCGGAGGCGAGAGCGCGGCGGGACGGCCGGGGCCGGGCACGGGGCAGCCCCGCCCGGGGCCGGGGGCGGGCCGGGGGCATGGCCCGGCCCGGCAGGGGAGAGGGAGGCGGGGAGAGGAGAGGGACGCAAGGCAAGGGACCCCGAGAGAAGGGTGCCCGACCGCGGGAAAGGGAGAGAAAGAGAAAGATAAAGAGAAAAAAAGAAAGAGTGCTCTAAAATATCTGTTTTGCTGCTGTCGCTGCTGCTGCTGCTGCTGCTGCTGCCGCCGCTGCCGCCGCTGCAACTGAAGCACCGGGGCCGTTCGTCCCCGTGTCCGTTCCCCGCTCGCCCCACGAGCCCCACGTTCGAGCCCCGCGCGCCCCGGGCACAGCCCCTGAGTCTGTCCAAACACGGGAACTTTGCAGCGGTGAGCCCAGATGCAGAGCCCTGACTCCTGCACACTGGCACAGCAATCCCCTCGCTTGCTGCTCTGCATTGGCCTGGCTGAGGGTCAAACACTGTCGGGCCACCTTCCCTTGCTGTAGGATTCCTACCTGAGCCCAGCACTGCACTTACATCTCCAGTGTTGCCTTCCAGTAAAACCAGGGGAAGGAAAACTCTGTGTGGCTCATGGTATTTTCGAGTGTCTAAAAATCACTAAGTCACTGATCTTAGAGGTACAGTGCATCTGGAATTCCTGGGATGGAGAAGTAATGCAACTTGGAAAAGGGGAGCATAGAAATAAATAGAGGAAAAGATCTTGGATTGTTTCTTTCATTTTCATTTCCCTTCTGGAAAGCTGTTTCAGTTTTCCAGGAATCTTGTCCTGTCTCTCTTCCCAAGAATCTCTCATGGAGAACAAGGTCAAGCTTCTGTCACAAGATTTGCCAGCAGGAAATTATGCCACTGGTGAAATTTTCATGATGACTGTTTGTGCTGGCTTAGGGCAAATTTGGGGAGGAAACCTCCAAAAAGGGATCAGTCTAGAAAGCAAATTCAAGCAGCCCCTCCCCCTACTAGTTCAGGAAAATACTTCCCTCGAAAAAAGTGCAAAAAACCCAGTTTATTTAACAAGTAAAGTATTCACAAGCATGAAAAATGAATAATATTAAATGAAACCTCTGACAGTGCTGAAGAGATAGCAAATTCAGAAAGTCCTTTTTGTGGGTTGTAGTTGGCTCACTCGGTCTCTTCTAAGTCCCTCTGGTGCTGGAATGCAGCGTCCCAGAGCTCGGTGGGCCACAGGTGTGAGCTGCCAGTGTTTTTCTGGGTTTTCAGTCCAGAGCAGGTTTAAACAGTTCCAAGAAAAGGAAAAAGGAAAGTCACAGTCCCAGGAACTTCTCTGCCTAAGCTAGCTAAAACCAAATTGCTGGACCTGGGCTGTGAAGGCATCGGGAAATTTCCAAATCTGGGCACTGGCGGTCCCAGCAAACACCAGATCTGGATGGTGCTGGAGCCAGAACCTGCAGATTTCCAAATTTTGGTTTTCTGTGCCAGCAAATCACTGGACTTGGGCTGTGCCAGCACCAGGAAATTTTCAGATCTGGCACTGACACTGCCAGCAAACACCAGATCTGGGTGGTGTTGTTGCCAGCGACAGAAATCTGCCAGATTAGGGCTCCGCTGGCACCAGGAAATTTCCAAATCTGGGCACTGGCGCAGCAAACACAAGATGTGGGCGGTGCCAGAGCCAGTAGCAGAAAGTTGCCGGGTTTTGGATTTCTGTGCCAGTAAATTGCTGCTGCACTTGGGCTGTGTCAGAATAGGGAAATTTCCAGATGTGGGCACTGGCGGTGCCAGCAAACACCAGTGAAACCTTCTGGCCCTCATCCGGACCATTGACCAGTGGTTTCCCTGAGAACCAGCTCTGGCCACTTTACAGACAGAGACTGCTTTCATCTGGTGCTCTGGAAACAGAACTTTAATGAAGGCAAACACAACAAACAGGACGGCGTGCACAGTAGAGAGAGCAAAGCAGAAAAAAGCCTGGGTCCAGGGTCTAGCAGGGATATTTATCTATTTATTTATGGGGAGGGGTTAAGGTGGTGTCGTGAACGGCGGAGGAATTGCAGCACACAATATGCGTGAACAGCAAATCCCAAAGTTTATTGAAAACTCACACATATTTATATTGGTGTTAATGAAGCTTATACATATTGCAAAAGCTGAGCTCATTATTGGTTAAAGCACACTTGGATCAACCACACCTACTTCTATCTTCTAATAATTATTTTATTTTGCTTCTATGTTTGCATTCTTCTAGCTTCTCTACCTAAGATATCTACATTTCTGGCAAGCGATTTTCTCCCCTGTCTTCCCGTTTCAGAGAAGGTCACTATGACCTTTGTCAGTGATTGGACACTGGCTGCTCAATTCCCAGCTTGTTTCCCCTATCCTTATCCATTGGTATCACATCGAAATGTCCTTTCTCAGCTAACCAATTATCCAAAAAGCTCTCTACAAGGTGGGATCTGAGGGAAGGATCCAAGAAGAAGGAAGGATTAAGAATATTACAATTTTTGCAGTATAAAGTAACCAATGGTAGCAAAGAGAACTCAGAACTTTCTAGTAACAATCTGCATAACTGAACAAGAGGATTATGGGCGGGAGCTTCTGCTGACCCCAACTAAAGAGGGTTTTCCCACAGTCTTAAGCCGAGGTCTCCCTCTTCTTTTAAACCAACCCCAACACACCAGATCTGGGCAGTGCTGGGTTTTGGCTTTCTTTGCCAGACAATTGCTGCATTTGGGTTGTGGTGGCACAGGGAAATTGCCAGATCTGGGCACTGGCGGTGCCAGCTAACCGCAGATCTGGGTGGTGCCGGTGCTATCACCAGAAAATTGCCGGGTTTTGTCTTTCTGTGCCAGCAAACTGCTGGACTTGGGCTGTGCTGCCACTGGGAAACTGCTGGATCTGAGCACTGGCAGTGCCAGCAAACACCAGATCTGGGTGGGGCCAGCACCAGGTATTTGCAAGGTTTTGGCTTTCTTTGCCAGAAAATTACTCGACTCGGGCTGTGCCAGCACTGGGAAAATCCCGCATCTGGGCACTGGTGGTGCCAGCAAACACCAGATCTTGGCATTGCCAATGACGGTAGCAGGGAATTGCCAGATTTTGGCTTTCTTTGCCAGAAAATTGTTGGACTTGGCTCTGCCAGAACAGGGAAATTTCCGGATCTGGGCACTTGCACAGCAAACACCAGATCTGGGTGGTGTGTTGTAATGTGTTTTTATACTTTGAAATATTTGGTAGTAGTTTTGTTTTTGAATCCCCGTATTTTTCCCAAATGGTTCATCCCAGATGGTACCCCCCTCCCTTTACGTGTGTAACCCCTTTCCCTTGCTGAGATCATCCCCAAACCCCCACCCTGGCTCTCTGTCAATCACTCAGCATCCCATCCCCTCCATCCAGAAGCTTCGTTCCAGGATGTCGAGTGATCAGCCAGAGGCCAGGGGTCAGCCCCCCAAGCCCTGCCCCATATGCTGTCCTAAATGTCCATCCCCCAGTACCCATCCCTTAGGGTCACTTCTTGGTTAGTAAAATGTTATCTACTTTGGGTTTCCACCTCCCTTTAAATGTAACCTTGGCACATCTCCGGGGCTGTGGGCAGGAGGCCCCTGAGGTGTAGGGGCTCCTTTGGGACTCCTAGAATAAAACCTTGGATTAACCCCTGCTAAGAGTCGGCCCTTTATCTTCTACCGATGTCTCTGGTGTCTCTTGTGCTGCACAGGCGACCAGCCCAGGTGCTCTCAGTACCCTCGGGGCACAGAGAGTGTCTCCCCGCTGTCGGCCGTGTCGGGGCTGCCCCCGGTGTCTGCCGACTCGGGACTGGCCCAGGGTTCCTGAGAG
The DNA here is from genome assembly GCF_051311805.1 of Agelaius phoeniceus. Lineage (NCBI taxonomy): Eukaryota > Metazoa > Chordata > Aves > Passeriformes > Icteridae > Agelaius > Agelaius phoeniceus. The sequence continues at coordinate 2,372,881 of NW_027509866.1, forward strand.
GCTCCCAGAGGGACAGAGACAGCGCCCGTATAGGTAAACTGAATCGCCCTGGGAGTTTGGAGGTAATTACAATTTGGCCCGAAGGTGAGAATTTTGGTGTCACAGATGAAGAACAAAACCAGCAACATGGGCTGAAGAAGCTCCTCCTTCTGTTCCCAACTGCCCCCAGAGGAAACGCGCTACGCTCTTTTCACTGACGGTTCCTGTCGCATCGTAGGGATGAACCGGAAGTAGAAAGCAGCTGTATGGAGCCCCACACGACAGGTCGCACAAGCTACCGAAGGAGAAGGTGGATCAAGCCAACTTGTGGAACTCAAAGCCATTCAGCTGGCCCTGGACATTGTAGAAAGAGAGAAGTGGCCGAAGCTCTACCTCTACACTGATTCATGGATGGTAGCCAATGCTCTGTGGGGATGGCTGGAGAGGTGGAATGAGTCCAACTGGCAGCGTAGAGGAAAACCAATTTGGGCTGCTGAAGAGTGGAAAGACATTGCTACCAGGGTAGGGAGGCTACCTGTGAAGGTCCACCATGTAGATGCCCATGTCCCCAAGAGTTGGGCTAATGAGGAACACCAAAACAACAAACAGGTAGATCAGGTAGCAAAAATAGAGGTGTCAAAGATAGACTTAGATTGGCAACAGAAGGGGGAGTTGTTCCTAGCTTGATGGGCCCATGATGCCTCAGGCCATCAGGGCAGAGATGCCACCTAGAAGTGGGCACGAGACCGAGGGGTGGATTTAAGCATGGACAGTATTTCTCAGGTCATCCATGACTGTGAGACGTGTGCTGCCATCAAGCAGGCCAAGCGAGAGAAGCCCCTATGGTATGGTGGGCAGGGGTCCAAGTACAAGTATGGGGAGGCCTGGCAGATTGACTCCATCCCACTGCCCCAGACACGCCAGGGCAAGCGCCACGTGCTGACCATGGTGGAAGCCACCACTGGATGGTTGGAAACCTACCCTGTGCCTCATGGCACTGCTCAGAACATCATCCTGGGCCTGGAAAAGCAAATCCTGTGGAGACATGGTACCCCTGAGAGGATTGAGTCAGACAATGGGACTCATTTCAAGAACAGCCTTATCAACACCTGGGCTAGGGAACATGGCATTGAGTGGGTGTACCATATCCCCTACCATGCACCAGCTGCAGGCAAAGTGGAGAGGTACAATGGACTACTAAAAACCCAGCTGAAAACTTTGGGTGGGGGATCTTTCAAAAATTGGGAGCAGCATTTAGCAAAGGCCACCTGGTTAGTTAATACCTGAGGTTCCACCAACCGAGCAGGTCTTGCCCAGTCTGAGTCCCTGAATATAACAGATGGAGATAAAGTCCCAGTGGTCCATGTCAGAGGTTTGTTGGGGAAGACCGTGTGGATCAATTCTGCCTCAAGTACAGACAAACCCATTTGTGGGGTTGTCTTTACTCAGGGACCAGGTTGCATATGGTGGATAATGCAAAGAGATGGAACAACATGATGTGTACCACAGGGAGATCTGATTGTGGGGTGAGAATGATATGCAATATCACTGTTTGTTGGATGTTACTACCACTGTCTGTACATTACACCATACAGACATGAGACAGAAGGAAATGTGTAAGTGTTGAAGGTCTGGGCAAGTGGAAGATGGAGAAGGAGATGTGCAAGTGTTGAAGGTCTGAGCAAGTGATAGATGGAGCTTTGAGTGAGTAAGGTGAAAGGGGTGAAATCCTGCAGCTCTGTAGTATAGGGCCTGGATTCAGTGGTCCAGTGTGGGGATGTGATGAGGGCATGATGGGTATTGCTTGTAAATTTTGGGGGAACAGATGGAAATTTTGTGTGAATAAATGCATGATGTGTGGTAGTATGTTGATGATATGGGGATAAGGGGTGGAATATCCTAGGGTGATGTTATGATGCTTGTATCCCCACTCATGTGTCCTGTTAATGTTGGATATTATGTTCTGTACCTTTAAGACTGGCTCTGAAGAGTGAAAGTTTTGTTTGGGTTTTCTTATCAGCCTGGCGGGACACAGAGACGGGCAGTACATAGTGCTGCTTTTGCTTTTTGCCTTCGCTTTTTGCATTGCTCTCTCACTCTTGCTTCTGCTTCACTTCTGCTTGCTCTTGCTTCTGCTCATTAGCTAGTTTAGCTAAACTGTCCAAATTTCTTCCTGGACTGTTTCTCCTTTCCTTTTTGAACCATCTTGAACCTGCTCTGGACTGGGACTTGGGAACACCGAGCGTTTGCACCTTGTGGCCTGCAGCAGCTGCCCCAGCGCCAGAGGGACTGAGTGACCACCCCCAAGAGAGAGTTTCTGAATTTGCCATCTTTTTTCAGAGTGGTGAAAGAGCGGTGTCATCCGGTATTGTTAATTCTGTGTGCTGGGGGGTGCTGTGCCTGTTAAATAAACAGGTTCTTTCCACTTCTCTCCGAGGAATTCTTCCCGAACTGGCTGGGGGGAGGGGCTGTGTGGGTTTGCTTTCTGGAGGGGCCCTCCTTTGGAGATTCTCTCCCAAATTTGCCCTAAACCAGGACACCCCAATATGGGATGGCAAACAGGATAGATTCAGACCAGGGAGCTCATTTCACATCAAAGATATTGCAGAAAGGGGTTCAGGCCCTGGCAGTAAAATGGGAATTACACACTCCATGGCAACCATAGAGTTCTGGTCAGGTTGAGAGAATGAATCAAACTCTTAAAAGAGCTCTAGTTAAGAAAATGATTGGAACCCAAATGTCATGGATAAAATGTCTCCCTTTGGCCTTATTAAGAACTAGAACCCAACCCCAGTCAGATCTGGGGCTGTCACCCTATGAAATGATGTTTGGGTTTCCCTTCCTGACCTCACCCCAGAAGGCTGCCACCTATGAGGAAGGGGAAGCCAATGCCAAGAAATAAGTGATGTCTATAGCACAAACCTTAGAAGGGCTAAGACATAAAGGGGCAATTCCTCAAGCTACCACCCTGGATTTCAGAATCCATAATATTAATCCTGGGTATTGGGTGATGATTAAGCCATGGAGAGATCAGCCTCTAACTCCTCAGTGGGAAGGTCCCTTTCAGGCACTGCTCACCACCGAATCGGCCGTGCGAGCTGCAGAGCGGGGATGGACTCATGGCAACAGAGTCAAAGGCCCAGGAGAAGAACCCAAAGAGTGGACTGTAACATCCAGGCTGGGTGAAACAAGATTGACTCTCAAGCAGAGACTGAGAGACAACCAGAAAAACAACAAGATGCCCAAAAAGTAGAGTCAAGCTTCCACCAGCCAGCTCGGGAACTGTCTTGCTGTTTTCATGGGTGAGAATTACCAGCATCTGTTGAGGGGGAGTACACAAGGGACTGTAAAAGGTAATGGGACAGCTTCTTCAAGAAAATAAGACAAAGGAAGGAAGGCAAGACCGGGTTGGCCCCTTTGTTTGCTACCAAGAAGGCTCCATAGCCCTGCTGTGGGTAGCAACCCTGTAGGCATGGTAAGGTGGGGACAAAAGGCTATTCCAGACCTCTGTAATTCCTCAGTTGTCTTTTAATTCAACAGGGACTGGAGGGCAGGACCAAGTTGGCCTCTGTACTCACCCCTAAGATGCACCAACTATGGGTAGCAGCCACACAGGCACGGTAGATGGGAGTCAAAGCCATACTGGACCTCTGGGATGCCCTTTTGTCCATTCCTAATGAGTGTGTCTAAGGAAAACCTGAGATTTTTTTTTCCTGTTCCCACTGTTCTTGCCCACATCAACAGATTCTGGTATGACTCATTCAAGAGACAAAGAAAATTTTTTACTTAACTGTTTGAGCAAAATGACTTACAGAAAAAGAAAAAGGGGGTTTGTTATAGATGAGTAATCCTATGGTTGAGTCTCACAATTATGGGGTGAATATTAAATATATGTTATGAGAAGTTTTGTAGTTGTACAATTATCCTTCCCCTCTCCCTTGCATTGCTATCACAGGATGGCCTCAGTAGTTGGGGCATTTGGGAGGGTTGGCTTGTTCCTATGGCAGCACCTGACTGTGGTGATGTTTACAGGGGTTCTTGGATGAGGGAAGAGATGAGAATGTTGACTCCATGTTTCAGAAGGTTTATTTATTATTTTATGATATATATTATATTAAAACTATACTAAAAGAATAGAAGAAAAGTTTTCATCAGAAGGCTAGCTAAGCTAAGAATAGAATGGAATGATAACAAAAGCTTCTCTCTCTGACAGAGAGTCCAAGCCAGCTGACTGTGATTGGCCATTGATTGGAAACAACTCTATGAGACCAATCACAGATGCACCTGTTGCATTCCACAGCAGCAGATAACCATTGGTTACATTTTGTTCCTGAGGCCTCTCAGCTTCTCAGGAGGAAAAATCCTAAAGAAAGGATTTTTCATGAAAAGATGTCTGTGACACCTGACCTCCAATCAAGGTGTGAGACAGTGATCTCCACCACTGGACAGTGAAGAAGGAGTCGATTGACAAGACTTTGGGAGGGGCCAGAGGTATAAAAGACAGAACATCCATTTTGTAGATGAGCACATCCTGACTGAATCCTTTGCTTCTCGCACTGTGTTATTTTCTTTATTCAGTCTTCTGTTGTATTTTGATAAGATCTTGATATTTTAAATTTTTGAAAGTGAAAATTGTTTCTCACATGAGGTTGGGGAATGTGGGGCAAGGTTGTCCACACTGGGTCAACTCTCAAGGTAAAACTTCTCTGACATGGTGAGACCTCCTTAGGAGTGGCCCTACATCAATATAAATCACAGAAAGCTGCAATCAGCTCTTCTCTGAAGAGAACAGTAATAAAATACACTCTTTAAAATAGGATTACTTATTTCTTAGAGCTCATTGAAATATTTCTTCACAACTGTAAAAGGAAATCTGCCTAATAAACGCTCCAGAGCCGAGGGAAATCAAGGCAGAGCCATGGTGTGTCAGGACTTGCTTGACCCTAATGAGCCCCGTGGTGCATTTGGAGCTGAGCCCTGGAACCTCAGGGCCTGAGATTGCAGAAACTTTTCCAGGAGTCAAAGTCAGAGGAAAAACTCAGAGTATCTCAAAGCATGAATGGGCCCCACTGAGGTCCATCCCCAACACAGGCTCCTCATGGACTCCTGGGAGGGGAGAACTGGAGGCCAGAATTGGAAAAAACACCTCTCAGAGATTCAGAGTGGAAAGGAACATCCCAAGTACCTTAAAAACCTTGAGTATGTGAAAGTATTAATGAGCCCCACTGAGTGTCAGTACAAAGCTCTCAAGGGACTCATTAAAGCAGATAATTGAGACCATGATTGCACAAACCTCTCACAGAGTCTGTATCAAAAGGGCAACACCAAATACCTTAAAATAACTGAAGTACCTTGAAGCATTAATGAGCCCACTGAGTGTCATTACTGATAAAGGCTCTAGAGGGACTAATTACAGTAGATAATTGGGGGCTGCAACTGCACAATCCTTCTCACAGAGTCTCTATCAAAAGGGAAACACCAAGTACCTTAAAATAACTGAAGTACCCTGAAGCATTAATGATCCCCACTGAGTTTTGTTACTGACAAAGCCTCTCCAGGGACTAATTACAGCAGATAATTGGAGGCCATGATTGCACAAACCTCTCAGAGACTCCAAGGCCAAAGCCAAAGCCAAAGTCCTTTGAAAAAGCTGCAGTCCCTGCAGGGAGCATGAAGGAGCCCCCAGGGCCATTGCTGAGCAAGGCTCCCCAGGGACTCCTTGCAGCAGATCCTTGAGGCTACTGGGATGTGGGCTAGGGGGGGATGCTGAGGGCAGCACAAGGGGCTGACAGTGCCCAGCCTGGCTGGGGCTGTGCCAGGAGGCCCCAGGGCCTCAGGACAAGGTGTCTCCTCCCAGCCCTTGCTGGCACAGACCCTGCTGTGCCCCAGGGCACCAAGACTTGGCTTCTCTTTGTCCCCACCTGTCATCACTGCCTGCAGTTCTCTGCTCTGCCTGGGGCCTGGGGACACTTGCTCAGTCGTGTCCCTCTCTGGGAGCCATTAAAAGTCCAAGAAAGTTTGGAGTTGAATTCTGCCTTGGAGTTCTGCAGAGGTTTCTTCAGCTCCCTCTCAGGGACTGATGTTCAGGGCCTGAGCACAAAGCCCCAGAGGCTCATTAAAGTCCTTGTGCTGTGTCTGTGCTGCTGAGCTGGGCTGGGCTCCTGGCACAGAGGCAGCTCCTGCTCACCAAGAAGAGCTTCAAAAGCACATTTCTCTGGATGAGCAGCTCTTGTGCCAGCCCAGCAGGGCTGGGGCACTGCCTGCAGCCAGCGCGGGCACAGCCCAGAGGCACAGAGAGCTTCAATCAGTCAGGGCTGGGAAGGGGCTGAGAAGTGCCTGGGCACAATCACTGCCAGCCCTTGGCACAGGAACCTCTGGCTGCAGGACAATGCAGCTGCAGCTCCTGGAGCCATCTCCTCAAGCTGGAACATGCCAATGCCTGCAGAGCCTGTGAGTACATTCTCTGCTTGTCTCTTGTGCAGAGCAGCCAGGGGTGCCCAGGGCTGTCCTGCAGAGCAGGGTCCTGCAGCCCAGGGCGCTGTGCTGGGGCAGGGACTCTGCTGCCTGCCAGGGACAGCTCTCAGCCAGCCCTGGCAGCTGCTCCCAGCCCTGGGGGACAAGATCTGCCTGAGAGGAGGCAGCTGGTGAGGCTTGGAAGTGTTCTCCTTGTGTGGGGAGGATGCTGCATTGTTCAGGACTGCTCCCAGCATGGCATTTAACTGCAGAACATTTCCAAGTAGATTATACAGGGTGCACAGCAAGGCAGGGCCTGAATAAAAGGGAAAATCCTGCTTTATTAATCTACTGCTCTAGGTTGCATGGATGGGAAATTGCAAACAGATAATCATCCCTCAGTTCAGGTAGAGAAATTTTTTATCTCAGATCTTACAAAACCAGGCAGTGAAAGAAATCAGCCCTTAGGGGCAGCATCAGTGTCACTTTTCCAATAGCTCAAGGTTTTTATCATGTTTCTAGCAGAGCCTGCAGAGCCAGAGCTGCCCCTGGGCAGTGCCTGAGCTGGGAGGGCTCTGCAGGGCAGAGCTGAGCCCCCAGGGCTGGGCTGGGCTCTGGCAGCACTGGCAGGGCCCAGCCCTGGGCACAGGGAAGCAGCTGCTGGCAGGGACAGCTCCAGGCAGCAGAGCCCTGGGCAGGCAGTGAGGGGAAAGTGCCCCCAGGCTGTGCTGGGATATTTCAAGTCCTCTCCAAACCCAACTATTTTATGATTACTTTTTTTACAGATCCCCATGCCAAGGCTCCTTAAATGTCCAACAGCAGCTCCATCAGGCACTTCCTGCTGCTGGCATTGGCAGACACGCGGCAGCTGCAGCTCCTGCACTTCTGCCTCTTGCTGGGCATCTCCCTGGCTGCCCTCCTGGGCAACGGCCTCATCATCAGCGCCGTAGCCTGCGGCCACCACCTGCACACGCCCATGTTCTTCTTCCTGCTCAACCTGGCCCTCGCTGACCTGGGCTCCATCTGCACCACTGTCCCCAAAGCCATGCACAATTCCCTCTGGGACACCAGCAACATCTCCTACACTGCATGTGCTGCACAGCTCTTTTTCTTTGTGTTCTTCGTCTCAGCAGAGTATTTCCTCCTGACCATCATGTGCTACGACCGCTACATGTCCATCTGCAAACCCCTGCACTACGGGACCCTCCTGGGCAGCAGAGCTTGTGCCCACATGGCAGCAGCTGCCTGGGCCAGTGCCTTTCTCAATGCTCTCATGCACATGGCCAATACATTTTCCCTGCCCCTGTGCCATGGCAATGCCCTGGGCCAGTTCTTCTGTGAAATCCCACAGATCCTCAAGCTCTCCTGCTCCAAATCCTATCTCAGGGAACTTCAGCTTCTTGTAGTTACTGCTAGCTTATCATTTGTTTGTTTTGTGTTCATGGTTTTCTCCTATGTGCAGATCTTCAGGGCTGTGCTGAGGATCCCCTCTGAGCAGGGACGGCACAAAGCCTTTTCCACCTGCCTCCCTCACCTGGCCGTGGTCTCCCTGTTCATCAGCACAGGCACGTTTGCTCAGCTGAAGCCCCCCTCCATGTCCTCCCCGTCCCTGGATCTGGCCCTGTCAGTTCTGTACTCAGTGGTGCCTCCAGCCCTGAACCCCCTCATCTACAGCCTGAGGAACCAGGAGCTCAAGGCTGCAGTGTGGAGACTGATGACTGGATGCTTTCAGGAACCATTAAAATGATGGTCAATTTCTGCAAATCATTCATAATAAAAGTCATCTTTGATACTCATTTTGGTTTTGTTGTGGGTTTTTTCTTTTGTATTACTTTTATTAATATTGTCCATAAAGAAATATAATTCCTTGTGCTATTTCTCATTTTATTTCTCTCCACCTTCCCTGTGGCCACAGACTGTGTCAATGAGGGTCTGTGCTCTTGGTGGCTTTAAAGGAATTAAAGGATCTTTCCCAGCAGAGTTTTCTGCAGAGATGCCCTTGTGTTGCCTTCTCTGGAGCGGCAGCAGCAATGTCTGTGTGCAGAGCTGGGGCAGATCAGTGCTGGCCCAGCAGCTGTGCCCAGCAGCAGCAGCAGCAGCAGCACTTGGTGTTGGCCCTGCCCCGCTGCCCTGGTGGCCCTGGTGTTGCTGCAGGGCCTGAGTGCTCTTGGGGCCGGGCACAGCCCTGGGGGTGGCAGTGCCGGGGCTGCAGCAGGGACAGGCCATGGGCACTGCTGGGGCAGCGCTGATGCCTCAGGCCAGGCCCTGGGGGCTCCAGGCTCCTTGCCCAGGCTCTCTCAAGAACACGGCCAGGCCAATGCTCAGCACAGAAACCCCCGTCAGCAGCCCCAGGCTGGCCGTGGGCAGGCTGGGGGCAAACAGCATGGCTGGGGCTCTGCAAGGGCCCTGGGGCAGACGGGAAGGAGCAGCAGAGCAGGGGCTGATCCATGCCCAGTGCGCTGCACAGCCCAGGGCAGCGTCCCAGAGCGTCCTCATGCAGCTGCCAACAACATCCCCCCTCTGCAGCCCTGGCCTCTCCCCCAGCTCACACAGGTGCCCCATCCTTGCAGGCACAGACACGGCAGCACTGCCTCAGCAGTCCCTGTTTGCATTGCACACAGCAGGGCCAGCACCCCCATGCTGTTGCTGTGGGGACATGAACCTGAGGGAGCACAAATGCCATCAGCCCCTGGGGCCAGCCAGGCCTGCGGGACACCAGGGAAACCACTCAGCTTTGTCCTGGCCTCTGCACTCAGCCAGAAAGTTTGTTCCCATCAGCTGGGAGTTTCCTGTGCCACTGCAGACGCTGTTGCTCAGAGCCAGGGCTTCCAGGGCAGCCACCCCCAAACTGCCCTGACCATTTCCTTGGCTGCACCTTTGCTTTCTTTACTCTTCCCTGGTACAAATTTCTTCCAATTGCCCTCCTGTGTTCCCTGCCCTGCAAACAGCCCATCCCTGTTTGCCCTTTCCTCTCTGGCCCCACTCCCCATTGCACTTCCTGACTTGGCCCCATGGGAATGTCCCTTGGGCAGCAGGATCATCCTACAAGTGCTGCAGGAATTGTCTGCAGGCTCCTGCAGTGCCTGCTGCTGCTCCCTTGCCAGAGGCACCCCAGGCCAGGGAGGCACATCTGGGCTGCTGTGTCTGCCTCTGGGGCTCCCTGTTCTGGGCAATGAGGAGGAGCCCCAGAGGCTCTGCAGGACTGACAGGATGGGCTTTGGGGCTGCCAGGAGAAGCTGAGGGACCTGGGCTGGTGGAGCTGCTGAAGAGGAGGCCCAGAGCTCATCCTGCAACTGCTCCAAGGGTGGTTTCAGAGAATCCCAGATTCAGCAAGGTTGGAAAAGACTTTGGAGATCATCAAGTCCAACCTGTGCCCTGACACTGCCTTGTCTCCCCTGAGCCTTCTCTTCTCCAGGATAAACAACCCCAGCTCCGTCAGCCACTCCTCACAGGACTTGTGCTCCAGACCCCTCCCCAGCCTTGTTGCCCTTCTCTGGACACGCTCCAGTCCCTCCATGTCCTTCCTAAATTGGGGGGCCCAGAACTGGACACAGCACTCGAGGTGCTGCCCAACCAGTGCTGAGCACAGGGGAAGAATCCCTGCCGTGCTCCTGCTGGCCACACCATTCCTGATCCATAGGAGTGACAGGGGTTGTATGTGAGAAATGGTGGGGAGGGGGTGGGGACGAAGTGTTATTGATTGTCAGCCATAAAGGGTCTTGATTTTCATTTCTGTTCAGACTGCACTAGAAGTTTCTGGGATCAATGTCAATAGAACATTGTGGAAAATCAATCTATAAACAGGAGAATAACACAGGAAAAAACAAGTCTCTCTGCATTATTTTCAATACAGCAGATTCAATTTGAATACACTTCAGAAATCTGTCAAACTAACCACAGAAGAATTGAAATCTTAAATTATGTCCAGGTGCTTTTCTTGTTTAACTGTTTTGAACAAAGACTTATGAGCCTTTTTCAATGAATACCTGAAGCAAGGAGCTCAGAAAAGAAGATGCATCTTTTTAAGAGAAGTAGTAAAATTCATCATCATCCTCCAAGTGGCTGAGGATCCATCCCCATCAGAGTAGCAACGAACAGAAATGGGCACAGCTTTGTGGCTGCCCCAGCTTTGGCATGGGCCCTGGGCCTGGAGCAGGAGCAGCTCTTGAGGGCCCCAAGGCCGGGGCTCTGGTGCTGCCCTGGGCAGATGGGATGGCAGCAGGGGCTGCAGAGCTCTCAGCACCTCAGCCCAAGGGGAGCAGGGCAGCCAGGGAGCCTCCTTTGGCCTTGGCCAAGCACCTTCCCCCATGGCTGGGGCTGAGTCCTGTGGCAGCTGCAGCTGCTGCTGTGGCCTTGGCAGGGGCTGAGGCCGTGAGGCCAGTGCCCAGAGCAGCCTGGCCTGAGCAGAGCTGTGGGGCCAGAGCCGGCTGGGCTGGGCTGGGCTGGGCTCAGAGAGGCCCTTGGTGCTGCCCAGAGCTCAGGGCAGCTGGCAGAGCTTGCAGGGAGCTGGGCTGGGCTCCGAGAGCCTGGCCCAGAAACCATCAGTGTCCATCTCAGCCTGGCTGAGCGTGCAGGGGCAGGACTCAGGCCAGGCCTTGTGGGGCAGGGCCAGCACCTGTGCAAGGCATTGCAAACAGGCAAGTGGCCCAGAGAGGAGGCTGCTCTGTGCCCTTGGTGGCATGGACAGAGCAGGGAGGGGCCCAGGACATTTGTCAGCGCCAGCCTCTGTGCCCATGCGTTGGCAGCCCTGGCTGCTGAGCCCAGCTTTGGCCTGGGCTGAGTTTGGCTGTGGCCCAGCTCTATCCTCCTGCGGGGCTCAGGGCCTGTTCCCGGCCATGGCCAGCCCTGGCTGCCTCTCTGCTGGCCCAGAGGCCGGCAGAGCCTGGGGCAGGGCTGTCTGTGCAGCCCCACAGGTGCCACGGGCTCTGCAGGAGCTGGCAGAGGCTGCCCAGCAGGGAGGCCATGGGGCACAGAGCCCCAAGGCTGCTGTGGGCACCACGGCACAGGGGCCGTTGCCAGCCGCAATGCTCCTGGCCTGGGCTGGGCCTGCACAGGGGCTGGGCCACCATGGCTGGGCCAGCACAGGGCCACAAAGGGGCCACGCAGCCGCTGCCGGGGCTGACAGCAAGGCCAGGCACACACAAGCAATTGCTGAGCATGGCCTGCGCTGGCCAGGCCTGACTGGGCCAAAGGCAGAGCTCAGCTGCCCTTGGCGGCTGCAGCAACACTCCAGAGCCCAAAGAGCCTCCATGGCTGGGCTGGAGACCAAGGCTGCAGCAGAGAAAAGCAGGGCTGCTGTGGGATGGGGAGGGCATTGAATTCCAGCACACACCTCAGCTCTCTGATGGTCCCAGCACCATGCTGGGCCCTGTTTCACACTGGAGCAGAGCAGATGTTGATGGGACAGGAGCCTTGTGGGGCTGTCAGGGACCTGCAGCTTGCAAGGTGCTCTGCTCTCCTCAGGTGTTCTCGGAGAGATCCAATCCCAGCTGGGCACCTCAGGGCACAAGTGGCACTGCCTGTCCATGGGCACACAACTGATGTCTGCCTGGAAAGGGGCACAGGTGTTAATACCTGTTAGTTTGATAATATACAAGCAACTGTTTATTATCTGGGTCACTTAGGTACTTTTAAGAAATAGCAAAGCTTTCCCACCAGCAACGAGCAATTTCCTGGAGGTGTACTGATTGTAGGCGAGAAAAAGTCGTGTTCTTGCCTTCTACTGGTGTCACCAATATTCTAATCATTTTTTTCTCTCCCTCTTCCTTCAAGTGTTTGGACCTCTCTTGTTTAATTGGCAATGTCAAAGGACATCTCTTCATTTACAGTTGGTGGATCTATGTGCTTCCTACTGCTCTCTGATTTCCTTCTCCAGGTGCTCTCTGGTAATTCATATACTTCTCACCAACTGGTTTCATGCTTTGTGCAACAGGAAGTTGCCCAGTCTTTCTGATGTTCAAAATAAAATATATATTAGTCAACATCATATTTGCATTTCCATCTTATACAGAATTATCTTTTCCTATGTCTTTGTCTAAAGTTGTTCCTGTATGGACATCCCTTGAGGATGGGAGACATGTCAGATGCTGCTGGGACATCCCAGAGAGCTGAGGGAAGAGCTGTGATGGTTATTAAACTGTTCAAATGATCAGGTTCTGTTTGCTGGAAAGAAACCTTTCTGTGCCTCTGAGTGTCACCAGGCCCTGAGCACAAAGGACACAAACCTGATGAGTTGTGGTTCCCACTGCAGGGGCTGCACTTGGACCTTGGCTCTGCACAGGAGAGCTCTTCATCCCCTTTCTCTCTTTTCCTCCCTCTGGGCATGGAGGGAGCTCCTGACTTCAGCCTGTGACTCGTGTGTGCAAAGAGCAAATCTGGGCATTTTTGGGGTAGGAAGGGTTTGGGGGGAGAAATGGTAGGGTGGGGGTAGGGACAGAGTCTGATTGATTGTCAGCCATGAAAGGTCTTGATTTTCATATCTATTTAAACTGCATGAGGAGGTATTTGGATTCAGTGTCAATTGGAGATTGCAAATATCAATGAATTAACAGGGGAAAAAAACCTAAAAAGGACCTGAATGATATTTTCTCACTGTCTTTTAAAATATATTGCATTCACTTTGGATATACTACTGAGATCTAATTAACCACAAAAATTTGAAAATTAAAATCAAATTATTTCCAGAGGCTTGGCCTGTTAAGGTGTTCTGAATGTTAATGAGCCCTGGGACACTGAATTCCTGCACTGAAGAGCTGAAGGCTGAACAAGCCTCTGGAACAGGGAAATTCAGCAGCAGCCTCCAAGTTGCTGAGGATGTCAGCAGCCCCCAGTGAGGCCATCCCTGCCCAGAGACCGTGGGGGAATGGGCAGACAAGGAGAGCGTCCCTGGGGCTGGGGCAGCACAACTCAGAAGCAGCAGCGGCTCCAGCTGGGCAATGGAGTGTGGAATGTGGCTGGGAAAGCCCTGCCTGGGCTGGGCCAAGCAGGACACACTTGCCCTTACCCCCATCCACTAAAAAACTCTCTCAAGGAGACATTTAAGAGGAATTACAATTGTTTGTGTACCCTGAGTTGAAAACACTGGAGAAATACAAGAAATTCTCAGGAGCTCAAAACAACAAAGCAGCCTTTACTGGCAACTTCAGAAAATCAAATAAATTTTCGCAAAAGGTTTAATAGGACATTCAATCAACAAAACAACACTTCTCAAAGCATTAATTTGGCCCATTCAACTTCACAAACTCTAAGCCTGTTCAATTTCATGTTAATCAAAATTTGCAAGAGGACAAAAATAGAAGAAGTATTTTTCTTTCTCTCTCTCAAAGAGATAGAAAGACAAATAAGATTCAGAGAAACACACACACAGCTACCAGCTCCTGGATTCCAGTGCTGTTCAGATGGAAATTCCAAGAGGATGCAGGGTGAAGATGTGTGCTTGCCTTGCGGTCAGCCTTCAGTACCCCTTGGTCTCCCTGGGCCCTTCCCCCAGGTGGGGCTTGGGCTCATTTGGTCCCTCAGGAGCTGGGCTGGGGCTGCAGAGGTGGCTGTGGAGCATTGCCTGTGCTGTGCCAGGGACTGGCAGCCACTGCTGGGCTGGGATAGAGGCTCTGGGGGGATTGGGGTTCCAGGGCAGGGCAGGGCTGGGGTCACAGGGCAGGGCAAGGCTTGACCTGCCCCTTCATCCTCCCCCATATGAAAAGTTTTGAGCCAACAATCTCCTACAATCTGTCACAACAGGGAATGCTGGAAGTGAAATCCCAATTCTGGCCATGGGCACCTGGCCGAGAAGGACAGTTCTTTTCCACAGGAAGGAAAGCACAGAGCCCCAGTGTTTGGAAGGCAGGTGAGAGTCTCACTAGTCCAAGGCCAGCCGGACTTGTCAGGATTGGCAGATTTTGTCTGGGAGCAGTCCTTGGATTAAGGGAATTTTGAAGGTGGAAGCCCAATCTCACCCATGGGTTCCTGGAGAAGCAGTACAGTTCTTTCCCATAGGAAGGGGAGCATGGAGTCTTCCCCAGTGTTTTGGGGACAGATGAGAGGTGACCCTTGTGAAACCATTTCCAGCCAGACTTGTTCTGGCAATATTCCTATGCGAACAATCCCTGGATATAAGGAAATTTGGAGGTGAAATCCCAATTCTGGCCATGAGTGCCTGTAGAAGGACAGTTCTTTTCCATAGGAAGGAAAGCACGGAGCCCCAGTGTTTCAGCAGCAGATGAGAAGAGACCCTCAACATGCCAAGGTCAGTTGGACCAGTCAGGTGGCCCCTGGGGGGCCAAACCAGCCAAACCTGTTACGTGTTCCATTGGTTTTCTGGGACCCCATAGTGTCACAATGATGCTTTGGATCCACAGTGCCCTAATGGTGACTTGGTTCCATGGGGTCCCACAGTGTTACAATGGCCCCTAGGTTCCATAAGGCCCTGCAGTGTCACAATGGTCCCAACAATTCCATGGGGCCTTGCAGAGTCACAATGGTCTCAGTAGTTCCCCAGGCCCCACAGTGTCACATGACTCCTCTATTCCATGAGCCCTGCAATGTCACAATGGACCTTTGGACCCTGGGGGTTTGTGGTGACCCAATGGTCTCCTTTGGTTCCACAGTGTCACAATCGACCACTGATGACATCAGGCCCTGCAATGTCACAATGGAGCTTTGGTTCTATGCAGCCCTGCAGTGTCCCAAAGGCCTCTTGGTTTCAGGAGGTCCCACAGTATCACAATGGTTGTCTTGGTTCTGCGGGGACCCCCAGGGTCACAATGGTCTCACTGGTTCCATGAGGCCCCACAGTGTCACCATGGTCCCTTGGTGTCAAAAGGCCCCACAGTGTCACAATGGTCCCTTGGTTCCATGGGCCCTGTGCTGCTGCATTCCCCCCTCCTCTTCTCAGGCCGCCCTGCCAGCTGAGAAATGCTCCTTGGGGCTCGGCCTTGGCCAACAGCCCCTGGGCTCAGCTCCTCTGCAGCTCATCACAAACACTGTCTGCTCCAGGCACTGCTGCTGCCCAACCAGCTCCTGCTTTCTGGAGGAGCAGCCCTGGGAACTGGTTTTGTTCCCTCCGTGGCACAACATCCCTGTTCTCACACTGCCAAAGAAAGCTGTTGGTGCCAAGTGCGGCCAGGATGAACCATTGCTGGGACTGAAGCCCCTCTCTTGGGGCCCTGCAAACAGCGCTCCAAAAGGAGCCCTTGGAGCTCTCCTGGGCCAGCGACTCCCTCTGAGTGGGGCCTCTCCCAGCCGGGAACTCTCCCGTTTGCTGCACTCGGGGATCCCCAACAACGACGGAGCCTGGGCCGATCTCCCCACTCCTCCCGGCTCAACCCTTCACCCTCTGGGGAGATGCCAAAGGATGCACAGGGAGCATTTCCTGCCCTCAGGGGAATTTCTCCCAGGTGCCTTGCACTGACTCTTTGTGTCTGTGTGCACACAGGAGTGCCCGTGCTGGGGAAATGTGGCAGAAATGCTGCTCTCTGAGGGGTTTGAGTGCCTTGGATAGCTGAGTCAGTCAGATATCCAAACATCAGTAAGTAAGGTTAAAACACAAGGTCTAAACTAAGTTAAATGCTCCTAAGAGTTGTTCTTTTTCTAAGTTGTTAAGTTTAATTTAAATTATTATTTAAGTTTAATTATTAGATTTTTTAAATTGCAATGTGATAGGTTATAAGTTAGGTTAAATACTGTTAAGTGCTGTTCTTTTGCTAAATTGTGAAGTAGATGGTATCAGTTAAAGATAAGGTTTAACTTAAGTCCTGTTAAGATTGAGCTCTGTTTAAGCTTTTGGGCTGTATTCCTTTTATCCTTGCCCTCACTGTCCTTGTGTCACACACACACACAGGGACAGTTCTCAGTTCATTTCTGGTTTCCTTGCCTGGATTTGGTTTGGTTTTGTCGTTGCTTTGTTTCCCTGCTGTGCCTGAAGTGTCCAGTCAGGCGCAGAGTGACTCTTGCCAAGGAACTTTGTGCTGCTGTCCCTTAATATTAGATCTGTTTTTTGCTGATCCCTTGCTGGGGATTTTTTCAGGGCTCTCAAGGCCTCGTTGGTACCAGGGTGAAGGAGCCCTGGCCCAGGCTCTGGCCCTGGGGGACACGGGGATGCTGCCGGGGGGTCCCTGTCCCCCTGTGCCACCCCCAGGGCCCCTGCCCCCCGTCCCCGTGTCAGGCTCTGGGGTCGATCTCGTGGAACATCCTCTGGGGGAGGCTGCGGCGCCAGGGGCGGGGGGACCCGGGGGGACAGGGGACCCCGCTGTGCACGAGCAGGGTTGGACTGCTCTGGGGGGAACTGTGAGGGGGGCCAGAGCAGAGTGACCTCCCCAGTGACCTCACACGGCCCCTGTGATGTTACACAGCCCCTGTGATGTCACACAGACATCTCTGTCATGTCACACTGCCCCTGTGATGTCATATAGTCCCCTGTGATGTTACACAGCTGCTCTGTGATGTCACAGAAGACTCTGATGTCAAAGCGTCACACTGCGATGTCACAGTTTGTTCTCTCATGTCACAGCCTGCTCTATGACCTTACACAGCCACCCGGTGATGTCACAACCCACTCCCTCATGTCACAGAGCCACCCTCTATGATGGCAAGATCTGCTCTATGGCCTCACACTATGATGTCACAGACAGCTGTGTGATGTCACAATCCCCTCAGTGGTGCCACAAGACCCTCTCTGTGATGTCATACTGCCACTCGGTAATGTCACAGCACACACTTTGACCTCACAGCCTGCTCAATGATGTCACACAGCCATGCCATGAGGTCACAGCCTGCTCTGTGATGTCACACAGTTCCCTCTATGATGCTGTAGCTGCTCAATGACCTCACACAAAGAACTCTGTGATGTCATAGCCCAATCTGTGACCTCACACAGCCCACTCTGTGCTGTCACACAGCCCCTTGCTGACATCACAGCTGCTCTGTGCCTCCATGACACAGCCACAGAGGAGCTGCTGTGACACAGCCCCCTCTGGGACATGCCACAGCCCCTGCCAGTGCTGAGCCCCTGGGAGCTCTGTCTGTGCCCTGCTGGTGTCCCTGAGGGGCCCTGGCAGTGCCCCAGCCCTGCTGGGCTGTGCACAGGAGCTGCTCCTGGCCAGAGCTGTCTCTCTGCAGCTCTGCTGCCCTTGCCAGGAGCTGCCTCTGGGCCAGGAGCCCGGCCCAGCTCAGCAGCACAGACACAGCACAAGGGCTTTAATGACCCTCTGGGGCTTTGGTGCTCTTTGTACATCAGACTCAGTCCCTCAGAGTATGCTCAAAGAACTTCTCAAGAACTCAAAAAGGGATTGAAACACTCAAGTTTCTCATATTTTAAATAGATCCTTCTGAGGGACAGGACTGAGAAAATGTCCCCAGGTTCCAGGTAGAGCAGAACACTGGTGGCAGTGATGACAGCTGGGGACAAGCAAGGCAAAGGTGTCTCTGGTGCTGAGCAAACCTGCGCCTCTGTCCCTGCAGGCTGTGGGCATCCCCCGGCTGCCCCACCTGGCTGGCCCCTTCCTTTGCTGACAGCTCTGCCTCCTGCCTGCCTCTGCCTGCCCACACAAAGCCTTGGGCTGCTCCAGGCTCCTGCTGGGGGACGTGCTGCACCACAGCCCTGCCCTGGCAGGGAAATTCCTTTCTCCTGGTGTCCAGTCTGGACCTCCCCAGCTGCCCTTGGAATTAATTCTTTCTTTCTCTGGCAGTTCTCTCCTATGTCAAAAGGATCCACCATCTCTGAAACCGCCCTTCAATCCCTCCCAGGGCTCTCCTCTGCTGTCCTCAGTCTCCACCCCACTGAGCACAGAGCTCCTGTGTCCCTATAGAGTGGTCAAGTGCTTGAGGCCAAGAGCACCCGGACAAGAGGGACAGTTCTTTTCTATAGGAAAGAAACCACAGAACCCCTGGGTTTGAAGGCAGATGAGAAGCAGTCACCAGAGGCCAAGGCAAGCCAGACCTGTCTGGCCTTGCAGCTTTTGTCTGAAAGCAGCTATTGGATATATGGGGAATTTTGGATGTGGAATTCCATTTCAGCCATGGGTTCCTGGACTGGAATGACAGTTCTCCATAGGAAGGAAAGGATGGAGTCCCAGTGTTTCAAAGGCTGATTAGAGGCTGCCCCAAGGAGGCCAAGGCCAGCCAGACTTGTTGTCAGGGAGTAATCTTTGGACAGACAGAATTTGGGAGGCCAAACCCCAGTTTTGTCTACAGGGATCTGGATGAGAAGGACAGTTCCTTTCCATAGGAAGGAAAGTGTGGAACCCCAGATTTTCAAATGCAGATGAGAGCTGGCCCTCAGGAAACCAAGGGTACCTAAACAGTCCTGGCAGCTTTTGTCTGGGAGCTATCCTTGGATATAAAGAATTTTGGAGGTGGATTCCCAATTTTGGCCATGGACACCTGGACTTGAAAGATGGGTTTTTTCCATAAGAAGAAAAGCACAGGCCCCTGGTGTTTTGAAGGCAGATGAGAGGTGGTCCCCAAGAAGCCAAGGGCAGCCAGAGCTGTCTGTCCTGACAGGTGACATATGGGAATAATCCTTGGATATAATCAAATTTGGAGGAGGAATCCCAATTTCAGCCATGAACCCCTGGAGGAGAAGGACAATTCTTTCCCACAGGAGGAAAGCATGGAACTCCAGGGTTTCAGGAGCTGATGAGAAGCAGCCCTCAATATGCCAAGGTCATCTGGACCAGTCGGGCAGCCCCCAGGAGGCCCAGCCAGCCAGACCTGTTCCATGTTCTGGGATCCTTGGGGCCCTGCAGCATCATCACAATGGCCCCTTGGTTCCATGAGGCTCTGTAGGATCACAACAGATCTTTGTTTCCATGAGGCCCAGTGATATAACAATGGTCTCCTTGGCTTCACAATGGCACAATGGCCCCTTGCTTCCATGAGGCCTTGCAGTGTCAAAATGGTTTCCTTGTTTCCATGGGACTGAGAATGCCACCATGGCCCATTGGTTCCATGAGGATGCAGAGTCTCAGAATGGCCCCTTGGTTCTATTGGGTTCCTCAGGGTCACAATGGCCCCTTGGTTCCACCAGGCCTGGATGTGTCACAATGGTCCCTTGCTTCCATGAGACCTTGCAGTGTCACAGTGGCTGCTTCGGTTATACGAGACCCTGTGGTGGCACAGTGGCCCCTTGGTTCCAGTGGGTCCTGAAGTGTCATAATGGTCTCCATGGTTAAATGAGGCCCCACAATGTCACAATGGAGTTTTTGTTCCATGAGCTTTTGTACTGCCAAAACCAGACAACAACAGTCTCCTTGGTACCACAGTGTCACAATGGACCCTTGGTTCCATGAGGACTCACAGTGTCAGAAGTGTCTCCTTGGTTCCATGAGGCCCTGCAGAGCCCCTTGATTCAACAAGGCCTCAAAGTGTCATCATGGCCTCCAGGATTCCATGAGGCCCCACAGTGTCACAATGGACCTTTGTTTCCATGTTTTCCAGCACTTTGTTTCCATGTGTTCCATGCATCCTTAGTTCTATGGGGCCCTGTAGTGTCACAATGGACTCCTTGGTGCCACAGAGTGCCACACAGTGCCACAACTGCCCCTTGGCCTGCCAACACTCCATAGTGTCACAATGGTTCCTTGCTTCCATGAGACTTTGTAGTGTCACAATGGCCCCTTGGTTTAGTGAGGCCTTTGGCGTCACAATGGTCTCCATGATTCCACAAGGCCTTGCAGTGTCACAACACACTATTGGTTTCACTGAGCCCCACAGTGTCTCTGTGGTCCCCTTGGCTCCACAAGGCTCTGAAGTGCCACAAAAGACCTTTGGTTCCACAAGGCCTCAAAGTGTAAAAATGGCCTCCATGGTTCCAAGAGGCCCTGTTGTGTCACAATGGCCCCTTGGTTCCAAGACGTTTCTCAGGGTCACAATGGTCTCCTTGGAGCTGCAATATCACAATAGACCATTGGTTCAATGTGGCCACGATGTACCAAAACGGATTTTGGTTCCACGGAGTTCTGCAGACTCACAAAGGACCCTTAGTGCCCTGACTTTGCTCAGTGTCACAGCTGACTCCTTGTTCTGTGAGGCCCCGCCACCACCAAATATCCAAAATATCAGAATAAGGCTCCTTAACACTAATTTCTTATTTAAGAGGATATCATTTATTCGGGTCTGAGGTCTAGTGAGGGATAACTCGTAACCTTATGTGGACATGTAATTCTACCAGCATCACTACATGCATATTACAATTTACCCATAAAACCCACCTCAAGTTCCCAGATTCAGTCCTACGATTTTCTGTCACTGCAATCTTGAGCCAAATGTCTTCTTCTTGACTTCCAAGCATCCTTGGTGAGAAAGCAGCCCCTGAATGCCTTGTTCCTGTACTAAAAGTTCACAGGCACAGTGAAAATTGAATTAAACCTTTTGGTATCAGCCCAAGGCTTTGTGTGGGCAGGCAGGAGGAAGCAGGAGGCAGAGCTGTCAGCAAAGGAAGGGCCCAGCCAGGTGGGGCAGCCGGGGGATGCCCACAGCCTGCAGGGACAGAGGCGCAGGGCAGGGACACCGTAGGACAGCCTGAGTTGCACAGGGCACAGGCATGGGCAGCAGCTGCAAGACAGCCCTGCCAGAGCCAACTTGGCAGCACTTTGGCCATGGCTGCTGGCCCTGGGCCTGAGGCCACGAGGGGACAAGTGACCTTTGCAGGCCTGGGGCCTCATTGCCTCCTTGTCCCTGCTCAGCAGCCTGGCAGGGGCCGCCCCAGGCTCCTGCCCTTGGCATTGCCCATTCCCACATGCCAGTGCCCATCCTGGGAAGAGCCCTGAGCAAGGAGGGAGGGACAGGATCTGCCTGGCCAGGGGCTGGGGCTCAGGCCTTGGCCATTTGCATTCCTGAAACACATCCAGGTTTGCTCAGCACCAGAGACACCTTTTCCTTGTTTGTCCCCAGCTGTCATCACTGCCTCCAGTGTTCTGCTCTACCTGGAACTTGGGGACACTTTCCCAGTCGTCTTCCTCAGTGGGACCCATTAAAACTTCAAGAAACTTCAGAGTTTCAATTTAATTTTGAGTTCCTGAGAAGTTTTTTGAAGACTCTCTCAGGGACTGAGTCTGATGTAAACAACACCAAATCCCTGAGAGGCTCATTAAAGTCCTTGTGCTGTGTCTGTGCTGCTGAGCTTTAAAGGAACAGCTCTTCCCAGGGCCAGCTCCTCTCCCAGCCCAGCAGGGCTGAGGGCTCTGCCTGCAGGCACTGAGGGCACAGGAGCCAGGCAAAGACAGGCTGAAGGCAATCAGGATGGGGAAGACATTGAGCTGAGACTCCACTTGAGGAAAGATCTTCACAGCCCTCTGCATGGTGAGTGTGTGGGTGCAGGGCAATGTCCCCTGTGCTCCTGGAGGGATCTCCTGAAGCCAGCACACCCCACAGCCTGGGGGATGTGTCAGGAGGACTCTCCCAGTTTCTCTGTGGCAGAGGAGGAGGAGGAGGAGGAGGATGTGCTGCAGAGCAGGGCACCCCTTCTTAGGGGATTTTTCATGAGCTCATTCAGGGCAGGAATTTCCTGCTTGGGTCTCTGCTTTCCTGAATCTGTGCCCCCACTTTTCCCTGGCTCAGCTGGGTGGTAATGGAAACTCAGCTGTGCAGGGCAGAGCAGGGGCTGAGGCTCTTAAACCATCACACTGAGGATTCCTGGGCACCTCAGCAAGTGCCTGCACCTGCCCAGCCTCCAGATCCATGCAGCATCACCTTTCCATGGTGCCCAGTCTGGGGGAAGCTGCTCTTTAATCCCTGCAAGGCCGAGCAGCTGCAGGGCAGGGCTGGCCCAGGGGCTGGGCTGGGCTCTGGCAGCTCTGGCAGGGAAGGAGCCCGGGGCCACAGGGGCAGCTCGGGCTGGGACAGCTCCAGCAGCAGAGCTGTGGGCAGGGAGGGAGGGAGGCAGTGCTGAGGGCAGCCCTGCTGCAGGGCAGATGTGGCACCTGCCGGGCCTGCACTGCAGGGCAGACACTGCCCTGAGCAGCACAGCTCTTGTGTCCCCTCACAGCCAGCACAGCCCTCAGCCCGGGGGCTTGGGGTCCTCAGTCCCTCCTGGGCCGGCAGAGCAGCCCCAGAGATGAAGGGGCCACTTCATCTTGGCCACATGGCCACACTCTCCGGCCATGTGCCCATTCCCTGCTGACCAGGGCCTGGGGGCCACTGTCCTGCCCTGCTGCTGCCTGGCAGGGGCTGAGCAGGGCTGGGCAGGGAGAGGCTTTTCCTCAGGCCCGGCTCTCTCTCTCCCCTTGCCTTGCCCAGGTGCTGCTGGCATTGCTGAGGGGCTCTCTGGAATGGCAGTTCCAGCTGCAGGGCCAGGCCCAGCCCTTGGGCTCCTCCTGTGCAGGCTGAGCACAGCAATGGGGTGTCCCAGCTCCCTGTGCCCGGGGAGCTCTGGGCAGGGCAGCCTGGGAGGCTGGCAATGAGCCCACTCTCCTGACTCTGGGAAGGGCAGGAGCCACTTTGTGTGCCAGGGATCCCTCTGCTCTCTGCAGTGTCTCCTGGCTGTCCAGGGTAACACGGGAGTGGATTTCAGAAAGGTGCCAGTCCAGGGCAGCTGGAACAGGAGAGAGGGACAGAGCAGCTCCCCTCAGTCTGCACTAAGCCTCAGGCAACCCTCCTGCCTCACTGGACTCTCTGTTCTTCCAAAGTGCAGCAGAATCTCTCATTCTGCCTCCTGTCATCCCCATCCCTTCCCCCATGCAGCTCCTCTGCCTTAGCTGAACATTTTTATCCAAGTCCCAACACCAGTACTGGCCCCTGCCCTTACTGTTCCCCTGCACTGATTGGGGGTCAGGGCTGACTCCCAGGTGTCCTGCAGATCAAGGTCCAGCTCCTGACACAACACTGGCCAGCAGCAATCAGGGCTCCAGCAACAGAGCTGAAGGAAGATCTCTGAGACATGGACAGGGGAAGCTGTTCAGTGACAGGAAAGACTCTATGAGAAAGGGCTTTGATAATTCTGAGAGAAATCTCCCTTCCATTGCCCTGTCTTTCCACCTTCTGCAGGTTGAAATGCCCAGTCACAGAAAATGTCCAACAGCAGCTCCATCAGGCACTTCCTGCTGCTGGCATTGGCAGACACGCGGCAGCTGCAGCTCCTGCACTTCTGCCTCTTGCTGGGCATCTCCCTGGCTGCCCTCCTGGGCAACGGCCTCATCATCAGCGCCGTAGCCTGTGGCCACCACCTGCACACGCCCATGTTCTTCTTCCTGCTCAACCTGGCCCTCGCTGACCTGGGCTCCATCTGCACCACTGTCCCCAAAGCCATGCACAATTCCCTCTGGGACACCAGCAACATCTCCTACACTGCATGTGCTGCACAGCTCTTTCTATTTGTCTTTTTCTTTTCAACAGAGCTTGCCCTCCTGACCATCATGTGCTACGACCGCTACGTGTCCATCTGCAAACCCCTGCACTACGGGACCCTCCTGGGCAGCAGAGCTTGTGCCCACATGGCAGCAGCTGCCTGGGCCAGTGCCTTTCTCTATTCACTGCTGCACACGGCCAATACATTTTCTCTGCCCCTGTGCCATGGCAATGCCCTGGGCCAGTTCTTCTGTGAAATCCCACAGATCCTCAAGCTCTCCTGTGCCAAATCCTACTTCAGGGAACTTGGGCTTCTTGCTGCTAGTGTTGGTTTAGCTTTTGGCTGTTTTGTGTTCATTGTTTTCTCCTATGTGCAAATCTTCAGGGCTGTGCTGAGGATCCCCTCTGAGCAGGGACGGCACAAAGCCTTTTCCACCTGCCTCCCTCACCTGG
Organism: Agelaius phoeniceus; assembly: GCF_051311805.1. NCBI lineage: Eukaryota > Metazoa > Chordata > Aves > Passeriformes > Icteridae > Agelaius > Agelaius phoeniceus. The sequence goes on from NW_027509866.1 coordinate 2,397,043, forward strand.
CTGTGGTCTCCCTGTTCGTCAGCACTGCAGCCTTTGGCTACCTGAAGCCCCCCTCCTTGTCCTCCCCATCCCTGGATCTGGCTCTGTCAGTTCTGTACTCGGTGGTGCCTCCAGCCCTGAACCCCCTCATCTACAGCCTGAGGAACCAGGAGCTCAAGGAAGCCCTGAGAAAATTGATCGGACTGTATTTTCAGAAGCATTTCAGAACCATTTTCGGCTGCAGAGCCTTCAAAATGTAACTCTTTACAATCTCAGCATTTTTTCCCCCTATTTGTCCATTTTTATTTGGTAACTTTTTTCTGCTGTTGTTGTGTTTTTTACAAAATACTGCAGTATTACTCTTAGCATTTCTACATGAATACCTACCTTTCTTTTGAACCACAAAGACTTACAAGAGGTCTGTTCCCTGCGCATTTAAATAAAAACCAGTGCTTGCCCTGACCTGTGTGTCCAGGATTCTTCTTGAGCCCTTCTCTGGCTCTGCAGGGGCAGTGCCTGTGAGCAGAGGCTGAGGGAAGGGGCTCCCAGCACAGCAGCACGGCCAGGGACAATGGCCCTGCCTCTTTGCACATCTGCTCCCCCCAGCTCCACACTCCCCTTCCCAGCCCTGCTGTGGGTGCAAGGCCAGAGTGCTCTGGCAGCTTGGTCCCTGTCCTGCTGCGTGTCCCTGCTGTGACCTCAGGCAGGGACAGGCCATGGGCACTGCTGGGACACAGCTGGGCTCCAGCCCAGCAGCTCCATCAGCAAAGGGCATCTCCTGAGGGCAGGGCAGGGAGGCTTTGCTCCCCTCCAGAGTCACTCTCAGGACTCTCAGGAGGCTCCTTGTGTTCCTTGTTCTCCCAGGGCTCAGTGGGATGAGATCAGGGTCTCACTGGGGCCTTCAGGGGACTCAGGTCTGGGTCAGGTTTTGCTTGTTGGTGGCCAGTGCCCATCAGATGCTGAATGGTCTGTGCTGGACCTTCCTGGGGCTCTGCAGCTTGTGCCAGGGCTGATGGCAGGGGAATGTTTGTCTGGAGGGCCTTGGGAGCTGCAGGAGAGCACAGGGGACCTGCAGGGACAGAGTGTGCCAGGGACCAGCAGGGAGTGGAGCTCACTGGGCACAGGTCTGGCCAGGGTGGGGTCACCCTGAGATCAAGGCCTGAATGTCTGCTGTGAGCCAGGAGAGCTCTGCAGCCCAGGGACACAGCAGGCACAGGGAAAGGAGTCTGGGCACTGACTCCTCTGCCCCTCAGGGATCTCCCCCAGGAGGATCCAGGGCAGCCCCGAGCCCCTCTGGCAGCCCTGGAACAAGGCAGGCACCTCTGAGCCCCTCCATGGCCCCGCAGAGCCCGTGTGGGAGGGGGTCAGGGCAGGAGCAGCCTCAGCTGCCTCTGTGTCCCAGGCTGAGCAGCAGAGCCCAGCAGAGGCAGCCCAGGGCCCCGGGCAGCACAGCCCCCGTGCTCTGCAGAGCAGCAGCCCCAGCTCGGGGCTCTGGGCAGCAGGGCAGGGCTGCAGCAATGGCTGCTCGGGCCAGCACAGACGTGTTCCCCTGGGAAAGGCTCTGGGGGCAGCTGGCATGGGCCAGGAGCAGGGCAGGAGCCCGTGGGGGTGCAGAGGAGCCCTGGCAAGAGGCTGCCCTGTCCCTGGGCCAGCAGGAGCTGCCTGAGGAGCCCTGGGGCCAACTCTGCTGCTGGGCTGGGCAGCGGGGCTGGCCCTGGGGCTGCAGGAGCTGCCCGAGCTGAGCATCTGCTGAGCATCCCAGACACAGAATGGCTGTCCCTGACCTCCAGGGCCTCCAGTTCCTGCCGCAGGGCCTGACCTGACTCTGCTGCTCTGCTGGGCTGGGGCAGGGGCAGGGAGGGGAAAACAATGGAGCCTTGTCCCCATGAGTCCCCACAGTGTCAGAATGGTCTCAGTGGTTCCATGGACCCCCATAGGGTCACCACGGTCCCCTGGTTACAGGAGGCCCTTCAGTGTCACAAGGGCCCCCTTGGTTCTATGGAACCCCACAGGCTCAGTTTTGCCAGTGGGCAGGGTCAGCATCAAAGACACAGACACCAACTGAAGGAATTGTGTAATTTATATAATGTAAATCTGCAAAACATTACAACAGGAGAGGCTCAGCAAAACACAAAATCATTAGAAAATAATTACAAAAGCAGAAGCTCAGCAATGCACCCAACCATCCCCAGCAAAGATTGCCTGCAGTGACTGAGAAAGATCCAGCCCCAGTTACCCTCAGCCTTTACCATCCCCCAGACCCACACAGCAGCTGGGGAAGCTGTCACAGCCAAGGGCTGCAGAGCCACTCCTGGGCACTGGCAATTCCTGCAGGTGCCTCCAGCCACAGCTGAGGCTCCAACCCCGCTGGGACAGGGCCCAGCTCTGACAGTGCTGAATGAACAAACTGACAGCACTGCTAGTGTGGCAACATCTGGTTTCATCCTCCTCTTGGCTCCCTCCCAAAGCCTGGCCAGGGCCCAAGGAGGAACCAAGGGAAGTAACTTTGACCATTCAGCCCCAAAGTCAGATGAGGCCTTTTCTAGTTTCCAAATACAAAAAAAGTAAATCCATATTTCACCAATGAACATGTACAGAGCTTATATTGCTAATAATGATTCATTAATGAGCAGATACAAATATAACCTTTGGTTGGAAGGTTCATCGGAGCTCAGCTTTTCCTCAGGGCCTGTTGTTCAGGCCTCAGTCAAGGCCTGGTGAGGCCTCGTGCTTCAATCAGTGCTTTGACCTACAGATGAAGTGCAACCTTCAGAACAATTCTTTGGATAACAAAGTTTAGATTTAGGTATTAGGCACAAAGTCATCATCTCTTGTTCTTCAATTATGTGCTGTTCAAATTCATTACTCAGAGCTACAATTTGCATTCCTTTTAAAACCTGCCTAATTAGTTGCTATTCTCTGTTATTTATCAAATGCCCCCATTTTTCTTGAGACTGTGTCTCTTTTTAGACAAGTCTCAGTACTCCATTTCCAGCATAAGGTGTCACAAAAACTCCTACATGGAATCATAACACACCAAGTGCTCACAATGCACTGCAGTGCTCACAATGATTGCAGTGACTGCCACGAATGCACTTCACAGCAGCCTCCAATTTGGGAGCCAATCCCACTATGAGGAATTTTCTTCTTTCTGCCTCTCTTCATTTGCTCAGAAAGTCTCCTCTTCCCAGCTCCTGTGGCCTGAGGCTTCAGCTCCTTCAGCTCCTGGTGCTGAGCTGCTCATGCTGAACGAGACCACTCGGAGAGAAGAGCACAGTCCATGCAATTCCTTCTGGGACACGGAGAGGGGAGGCTGTGCAAACAGGAGCATTGTTTGCTGTGGCCTCCTCTCTGCCCTTCACGCCTTTCAGCGCTCTGAACCAGCCAAGAGCTTTCTCCAAGAGTGCAATGGAGCAGCTGCTCCTGCTCCTGGCTCTGGCTCTCTCCAGTCTCTGCCCTTGCCTGCTTCTGTCCCTCGTGCTGTGCCCTCTGTTCCCCCAGGGCTGGCTGGCTGCTGCCCAGGACTGTGGCACTGGCACAGATCCAGTGCTCCAGAGCCTCCTTTCTGTGCCCTTGGAGCTGCCTGGGCACAGCAGCCTTTTCCATCTGCAAGCTCCCCATGGACAGGGAGTGCCCAGCTCCGTTCCTTGCACAGCCTCCAGGAGCCCAGGGCTGCCATCTCAAGTCCCTGCTGGCACTGGGGGCTCCCAGGTGCCTCAGGCTGCTGTGACACCGCTGCACACGGGAGGGAACAGGGGCAGGGGCTGTGCTGAAAGTCAGCTCCATCTGCTGCTGCTGCTGCTGCTGCTGCTGCTGCTGCTGCTGTGGGGTCATTTGTGCAGCCCTGGCCCAGAGTCAGGGATCAGATCCTGCCAGTCTCTTCCAGCCCTGGCTGCTCAGAGGTTGGGCCTTGGAGCCTCAGGTGGGCAAAGGCAGCTGCTCCTGGTCCCTCTGTGTGCCCGTGTTCAGCAGTGCTGCTCCATCAGTCTGTGCCCAGCAATTGGGAAAAGCCTCAGCCCTGCAGGGCCAGGAGCTGCCAGGTTCTGCCTGAGCAGCTCAGCCAGCAGGAAGGGAGCTGCTCCACACGGGAACCAGGAGCAGAGGACATTCTTTCGATAGGACATGTTTTCTATTTAAAGGAAAAAAAAAGAAAAAGGGAAAAAAATAGGTAAATTGTAAAAGATAAGAATAAAATCCAAGTGTTAGAGAAAAAACTGAACATAATGTTAGTGAAAAAAACAAAACATAAATGCAAAGTTACATTCTTTGCATTAGGAGGTAAATGATCTTTTGAAAAAGAGAACTCAGTTATTTACATTGTAATGTGCTGATGGCATGGATCCATCTTGCTGACTTCAGCACCCCTTTTTATAAGTTTTTGAGGTTGTTTCCAATATTGTTAAATTGTGGGTGAAGCAATGGGAAATTGCTTTGTGCCCTGCCAGCTCCAAGCAGGACTGGGAATGGAAACTCTGTCAAACCCCAAATCCTTTAGAAGATGCCCTTCCTTCTCAGCCTGTGAATGAGCTGCACATTCCCGTTGAAAATGTCAGGGGTTTCTTAAAGACAAAAAGTCCCACTTGCAGCTTTTTGCTCTGGTTTGGCAGTGCAGAAGGGCAATTCTCCATCCACCAGCTCCAGACTGCACTGCCTCAGGAGCACGGCCCACTCGCCAGCTTTGGCCCCCTCGTGGCACTGCTAGAGGAGGAAGAAAGTGCAACTGCACAATTCCAGCCAATCAAGAAGGAAGAATGGGACAGACAAAACAGCCTGTGCAGATCCAGGCATTCAGCTGGGACTGTGGAGAGTTTGGGTCCTTGCCAATTGGATGTGTGTCCCCAGCTGCAATCTCTGGGCCTGCAGCAGAGTCTCACTCAGCTGCCAAAGCAGAAAGCTCAGGCGCTGTGCTCGCAACGGGCTCGTCTGATGCAGAGCTGTCAGAGCAATGTGAGGGCAGAGCCAGCCCAGCTGGGCCCAGGGCTGAGCCCAGCAGAGCCCTGGCAGAGCCCAGAGCAGCCTCAGCAGCCACAGAGCCCGGCTGCAAGGAGAGAAAGCAGAAACCGCCCATCAGCTGAGGGCTCCTGTGCCCTTGTGCCAAGGCCTGCGGTGCCCAGGCCGTGCTGGCTGTGCCCAGAGCTGTGCCCAGAGCTGCCCATCCCTGCTGCCTTTGGCAGCAGAGCAGGAGGGCAGGACATGTGCCCAGCCTGCAGCCAGCCACGGCACATCCAGCCCTCAGCAGCTGCCCAGAGCAGGATGCTCCTGTGCTCGCTGCCATCTCCCAAAAGCTCTGATCCCACCCTGCCAAGCACACAGGGACCCACCTCACGCCAGCCACGGCTGCAAGAAAAGCTGCTCCCAAACCATGGCCTCAGCCTTCTCCAAGGCCACCGCCCATCCACGCCACAGCTGCTCCCAAGCACTTCCCCATCCACACTGGACCACCTAGAACGCTTCCTCTGGAAAAACAAACAACACATTCTTGAAAAGAGATTAGATACAAAAAGGGAAAACAAGAAAAACGGGAAAAACTCTTATCTCTGTCAGGGCCTTGAGGGAGGCCCAACTCCTCCATGGTAGGGAAAAACCCAGCCATGGCTGAGGGAAGCCCACACTTTCTCTCTTCCCCCCTGCACTGCCCCCCAAAATCACCGTGATCCCAAAGCACATGGGGGCAGTGGAGCAGCCCAAGCCCTTCCTTGCCTGCAGAGCAAAGCAGCCCCTGCACAGGTTCTGGAGTCCCACCTCTGCTCCCACCATGGGGCTTTGTTTGTGTCGGGCTGGCTGCCCCAGCCCCAGCCCCAGCCCCAGCCCGGGGCACGGTGGCTGCTGGGGGCTGTTGGCAGGGCCAGGAGCCCACTCCCATTTCGTACCCACCCCAGCCCATCCTCCCAGCCCTGCCAAAAAGCAGCTGGGCAGCGACTGAAGGATGAGTTGCATCTGCCCCAGCAAAGGGGGAGCCTTTGGTTCCCAGCCAGGCTGGGCCATGCCCAAATCTGGCAGAATTTCCCCAGCTGGGGACTCATCTGCAAATTCCCTGTGGAGTCTGGCTTTGAAGAAGGTGCCAGAATCAAAGTCCATCACCTTCAGCCTCCAGTGGCCAGGCTGAGGAAGAACTTCTCATCCTTGATGTCATCCTGGCTGTCTCCAGCAGCAGCAGCAGCAGCAGCAGCAGCAGCAGCAGCAGCAGCATCCCCACCCGGTACAGCTTCTCCAGGGGCTCCTGCTCCTTCCCTGGGGGGAGACCAGGCTCTCAGGGCTCTGCCCAGGGCCCCAGCTGTCAGGGAACCAGCACAAGCAAAACCAGCTTGGATGGCGGCCACCAGTGCTGGGCAGAGCAGCTCAGCTGCAGCACAAGGGCTGCGTGTGCCCATCCCATGGCCCCGGTGCAGTGACACAGGCAGCACAAAAAGGTCTGGCTTCCTTTGCTTCTCATTGCCATGGCATGTGTGAAGCTGCAACTTACCAGGGCCCTGGATCAAAGTGTGCCTGTGGCTCTCTCCCTTCTTCTATGGCCGAGGAATATCCTGCACCCAAGGATCACAGACCAGGTCTTCTAATGTGGGTCTCTCCAAGGAGTTCACGGATAAACACCACCTGATCAGATCTTTGCACTCTGGCGAGAGAAAGCAGAAACTGCCGGTCAGCCAGAGAAGGCTCCTGTCTGCTTTGCCCCACTATTCCCATGGCCAGGCCATTCTGGATGCGCTCAAGGTTGGGCCTAAACTTTCCCATCAATTCCCTGTTTTGGAGGAGAGCAGGACATGTGCCACCTCCTCAGCAGCTGCCAGAGCGGGATGCTCACGAGCCCGCTGCTGGCTCCCAGCACTGGGATTCCCCCCGTGCCCAGAGAAGAGGATCCACCTTGAGAGAGCCCTTGTGGCAGCGGGAGCTGGCCCCAGCTGAGGTTCCGGCCCCTCCTGAACGGGTGCTCCCCGCAGACCATCTGGTGCAGCAGGATGCCCAGGGACCAGATCGTTGCTGCCTCGCCATGGTACCAGCCAAAGTCGTTCCATTCCGGGGGGCTGTAGGACAGTGTTCCTGTGGAATACAGATGGAGTTCAGCAGGGGGATGCTGCTGCTCCCACAGCCTGGCCCCAGCATCCCTGGGCCTGCGGGGGCTGCATCAGTGGCACACAGGGTGACCACTGCCCTCTCGCCAGCACCTGGGACTTGTGCACAAACTAAGGCTTGGAAAAGAAGCCACTGGTGTCAGAAGAGGGCAGAGGAAGCCCTGGCTAAGCCTGACCCTGACCTGTAAAGGAAAAACCCTCTCCGTGCTGGGGAAAAAACATGCCCTTATCCTCCCTGCCTGCATTGCCCCAAAAATATTAGGAAGCCAAGGCAAACAGGGCGAGTGGATCAGTCCAAGCCCTTCCTCTTGCCTGCACACCAAACTGGCTGGGGCACAGGTTCCACCCCCTTCTCTGCTACCCCCACCCACGGGGGTTTTGGTAGGGCTGGCTGCCCCAGCCCAGCCCCAGTCCTGGGCAGAGTGGCTGGCAAAGGCTGCCAGCAGGGCTGGAAGATGGTTCCCCACCCAGCCCCGCTCTAAAGCAACTCAGCTGAAGACTCAGTCCCCTGACTGGCAGCAAAAGGGAGAATCCCCGCTGCCACAGCCAGCTTGGGCTGGGAGATGTTGGGCCATGAGATGCCGGGACCAGGAGTACACCCTTACGTGGGCTCACCTGCAAAGTGGGTGTAGGCTGTCTCTTGCAGGTAGGTGCCACAGCCAAAGTCGATCAGTTTGGCCTTCCCGGTGTGCAGGTCAAGCAGGATGTTCTCGGGCTTGATGTTGCGGTGCAGGACCCCGCAGCTGGTGCAGTGCCGCACGGCCTCCAGCACCTGGCGGAACAGCGCCCGCGCCACCTCCTCGGGCAGGAACCGCCGTGCCCCAACGAAACGCTGCAGGTCCTGACACCGCTCTGGCCGCTCCAGCACCATCACGATGTGGTTGGGCAGCTCAAGCCACTCCAGCAGCTGCACCACACCAGGGAAGCCAGTGGACACCTTGGCCTGCAGCACGATCTCCAGCGGGGCCCTGCTGCCGTCGGGCTGCGGGAGGAGCACGATGCCCTCAGTGGGGCCGATGCCGTGCCGGGGCTTGGGGAGCCCTCAGCCAGCCCGGGATGCTCTGCGCCCTGCGCTGGACCCACGCCCGCTCTCCCTCGAGGCGTCCTGGCGGCTTCCACCGTGCCGGGCCTCGGCTCATCCCCGCCTGGCAGCCCCGGCTGCTGCCGCTGGCCCCGCTCACTCACCAGCTCGCCCCAGTGCCGGACGCGCTTCCGTGGCACCCTTTTGATGGCCACCTGCAAGCCAAGGACAGCAGCGGGCTCAGCTCGCCGCCCGCCCTGCCCAGCCCCATCCTCCTCCTCCTCCTCCTTCTCCTCCTCCACCCCCTCCTCCTGCGCCCGCCGCCGGCCCCGCCGCTCACCGGGGCGCCGTCCGAGAGCCGCGTGGCCACGAAGACGCTGCCGAATCCTCCGCGCCCCAGCAGCGAACCCACTCGGTACCGCTCCTGCAGGGCCTCCTGCGCCTTCCCTGCGGGCGAGACGCGGCTGTCAGCGCTCGGCCCGGGGCCAGCAACGGCCCCCGAGCGCCCCTCAGCCGCCCCGGGCCGGCCATGCCCAGGCGTTCGCTCTTTGGAACGCGGCACGGGAGCCTCGGGGCCGGCGGCCGCGCTGTCGAGCGGCGGAGCTCGGGCCGGGGAAGCCCCAGCGGAGGCGGCGGCAGCGGCCGCGCCGCCTGTGTCCTCCGCGGGCCCCGGGAGGAGCCGGGCCCGGGATCGGGGCCGGGGCCGGGGCCGGGACTGAAGCCTGCCTCGGGGGCGGGGCCGGGCTCGGGCCAGGCGGAGCCGAAGGGCGGCGATGCCGCCCCCGCACCAGGCACTGACGCCCGCCCAGCAGCGCCAACGCCAGTACGGCCAGAGCCGGGCGGAGGCGAGAGCGCGGCGGGACGGCCGGGGCCGGGCATGGGGCAGCCCCGCCCGGGGCCGGGGCCGGGGCCGGGGGCGGGCCGGGGGCATGGCCCGGCCCGGCAGGGGAGAGGGAGGCGGGGAGAGGAGAGGGACGCCGGGCAAGGGACCCCGAGAGAAGGGTGCCCCACAGCGGGAACGGGAGAGAAAGAAAAACAGAAGGAAAAACAGAAAGAGAAGGAAAAATAGAAAGAGAAGGAAAGAAAATGTGATCTAAAATATCTGTTCTGCTGCTGTCGCTGCTGCTGCCGCCGCTGCCGCCGCCGCCGCTGCCGCCGCTGCAACTGAAGCACCGGGGCCGTTCGTCCCCGTGTCCGTTCCCCGCTCGCCCCACGAGCCCCACGTTCGAGTCCCGCACGCCCCGGGCACAGCCCCTGAGTCTGTCCAAACACGGGAACTTTGCAGCGGTGAGCCCAGGTGCAGAGCCCTGACTCCTGCACACTGGCACAGCAATCCCCTCGCTTGCTGCTCTGCATTGGCCTGGCTGAGGGGCAAACACTGTCGGGACACCTTCCCTTGCTGTAGGATTCCTACCTGACCCAAGCACTGCACTTACATCTCCAGTGTTGCCTTCCAGTAAAACCAGGGGAAGGAAAACTCTGTGTGGCTGATGGTATTTTCGAGTGTCTAAAAATCACTAAGTCACCGATCTTAGAGGTGCAGTGCATCTGGAATTCCTGGGATGGAGAAGTAGTGCAACATGGAAAAGGGGAGCATAGAAATAAATAGGGGAAAAGATCTTGGATTGTTTCTTTCATTTTCATTTCCCTTCTGGAAAGCTGTTTCAGTTTTCCAGGAATCTTCTCCTGTCTGCTCTTCCCAATAATGTCTCATGGAGAACAAGGTCAAGCTTCTGTCCCAAGATTTGCCAGCAGGAAATTATGCCACTGGTGAAATTTTCATGATGACTGTTTGTGCTGGCTTAGGGCAAATTTGGGGAGGAAACCTCCAAAAGGGATCAGTCTAGAAAGCACGTTCAAGCAGCCCCTCCCCCTACTAGTTCAGGAAAAGACTTCCCTCGAAAAAAGTGCAAAAAACCCAGTTTATCTAACAAGTAAAGTATTCACAAGCATGAAAAATGAATAATATTAAATAAAACCTCTGACAGTGCTGAAGAGATGGCAAATTCAGAAAATCCTTTTTGTGGGTTGTAGTTGGCTCACTCAGTCTCTTCTAAGTCCCTCTGGTGCTGGAATGCAGTGTCCCAGAGCTCGGTGGGCCACAGGTGTGAGCTGCAGGTGTTTTTCTGGGTTTTCAGTCCAGAGCAGGTTTAAACAATTCCAAGAAAAAGCAAAGTCACAGTCCCAGGAACTTCTCTGCCTAAGCTAGCTAAAACCAAATTGCTGGACCTGGGCTGTGAAGGCATTGGGAAATTTCCAAATCTGGGCACTGTCAGTCCCAGCAAACACCAGATCTGGATGGTGCTGGAGCCAGAACCTGGAAATTGCCAAATTTTGGCTTTCTGTGCCAGCAAATCACTGGACTTGGGCTCTGCCAGCACCAGGAAGTTTTCAGATCTGGGCACTGGCACTGCCAGCAAACACCAGATCTGGGTGGTGTCGTTGCCAGCGACAGAAATCTGCTGCATTTGGGCTCCGCTGGCACCGGGAAATTTCCAAATCTGGGCACTGGCACAGCAAACACAAGATGTGGGTGGTGCCAGACCCAGCAGCAGAAAGTTGCAGGGTTTTGGATTTCTGTGCCAGTAAATTGCTGCTGCACTTGGGCTGTGTCAGAATAGGGAAATTTCCAGATCTGGGCACTGGCGGTGCCAGCAAACACCAGTGAAACCTTCTGGTCCTCGTCCGGACCATTGACCAGTGGTTTCCCTGAGAACCAGCTCTGGCCACTTTACAGACAGAGACTGCTTTCATCTGGTGCTCTGGAAACAGAACTTTAATGAAGGCAAACACAACAAACAGGACGGCGTGCACAGTAGAGAGAGCAAAGCAGAAAAAAGCCTGGGTCCAGGGTCTAGCAGGGATATTTATCTATTTATTTATGGGGAGGGTGTCTTGGTTTGGAAAGACAGGTGTCTGCTAAGGAAGGCAGGAGCCTGCCCTGAACTGGAAACTGTAAACCCCCTCCCTCCAAATTGTTATAAATTTGAAATGAAGGGGGGGCTCTCAGGCAAAGATATGGGAGCAGGAATAACAGTTCTTTTATTAGGGAAGAAAAAAAATAAACAATGCAGTAAATCAAAACAACACTGACAGAGTCAGAATACAACATGACACCCTGTGGGTCAGGGTGTTGGTAGCAGTCCAGTTGGAATTGTGGCTGCAGCCCTCCTGGGGCAGCAGGTGTGGTTCTGTTGGAGCAGTGATCCTGTAGAAAAGGGTGTAGTCTTCCTTTGAAGATCCAGTTTAAGAGGCAGCTGTTCCTCTGGGAATCCAGTGGAAATGCTCTGGTGTCCCAAGATCTCAGATTATATCCAGTTGGGAATGCTTGGCTCCTCCCTCTGGGCGGAGCATCTCGCAGTGGGATGCTGTAATTTTATCAGTCATGCAGTGACATTCAAAGGCCATTAACATCAGGTGTCTCCCCGGAGGGAGGATTGGTTGGGGGAAGAGATAAGAAAACTGCCCAATTCCCAGAATACAACTGCCATAGCCCTAACAGATGGTAAATGGAATACACATTGCTTAGCAATCTAGGACAAGGGGTTAAAGGTGGGATCTGAGAGAAGGACCCAAGAGGAAGGAACAATTAAGAATATTACACTTTTTGCAGTAAAAAGGAACCAATGATAGCAAAGACAACTCAGAATTTTCTAGTAACAATCTGCATAACTGAACAAGAGGATTATGGCTGGGAGCTCCTGCTTACCCCAACTAAAGAGGGTTTTCCCACAGTCTTAAGCTGAGGCCCCCCAACACACCAGATCTGAGTGATGCCAGTGTCAGCACCAGGAAGCTGCTGGGCTTTGGCTTTCTTTGCCAGAAAATTGCTGCATTTGGGAGGTGCTGGCACCAGGAAATTGCCAGATGTGGGCACTGGCAGTGCCAGCGCACACCAGATCTGGGTGGGGAATGTGCCAGCACCGGGAAATTGCTAAATGTTAACCTTCTGTGCCAGCAAATTGCTGGAATTATGCTGTGCAGGCATCTGAAAAATTCTGGATCTGGGCACTGGCGGTGTCAGCAAACACGAGATTGTGTTGCTTTAGGAACCAGGTATTTGCTTGATTTTGGCTTTCTTTGCCAGCAAATTGCTGGAATTAGGCTGTGCCAGCACCAGGAAATTGCCAGGTCTGGACACTGGCAGTGCTGGAAAACACCAGATCTGGGTGGTGCCAGCCCCAGGTATTTGCCGGGTTTTGGATTTCTGTGCCAGCAAATTGCTGCACTTGGGCTTTGCCAGCACTGGGAAATTTCTGCATCTGGGCAATGGCAGTGCTGGGCAACTCCAGGTCTGGGCAGCGACAGAGCCAGCAATGGAAAATTGCCAGATTTTGGCTTTTTTTGCCTGCAAATTGCTGCACTTGGGCTGCACCAGCACCAGGAAATTTCTGGATCTGGGCACTGGTAGATCCGGGAAACATCAGTTTGTGAGAGCCGAAATGAGGGATGTGGCACTCCAGGCGGCTCTTCAAAATGCAGTTTATTGTTTGCAAGGTGTTACAGCAGTCCAGGGTCGTGGGTGACAGAGCTGTGCCCACAGCTGTCAGCTCCAGCTGCAGGCCTGGAGACCCTTAGTTTAGGTTACAAATGCATTATATATTTTTCTTTGCTGAACATCTTAATACAGTAGAACCAATCTATACCTATATTTTTATCTATAGTCAATCATAACTACTATAATTACCATATTCATGTTACTATTCTCCAGTCACAAAAAGTTAGTACATTACAGTTTAAGCTAGAAGATGTTTTCCAGTTTTCTTGCAGTGGAAAATTCTGAGACCTTTTTTCTACCTGCAGCATTTGCTGACTTGTTTGCCTGTGCTATCTTTCTGCTTGGTAAAAACATCTTCTTGTTTGACGTGGGTTTATCCTTTGCTCTAAGTCATAAAAACCCTTTCTAATTAACATATACTTTGCCTTCTTAGCTATCCAGTAAGACCACTCCAGCAATTCTTTTCTTTTATATCAAAACTTGCTTTCATTTCTATTCCTTCTTCAGATTCTACATTCAAAAATCTTTCTGCCAAGCATACATATCTGTGAGACTTTCTTGTCAAACTTTCATCCTTCCCAACATCCCTGAATAGTGGTCAAGTGCCTGAGGCCAAGAGTGCCTGGACAAGAGGGACAGTTCTTTTCTATAGGAAGGAAACCACAGAACCCCAGGGTTTGAAGGCAGATGAGAAGCAGTCACCAGAGGCCAAGGCAAACCAGACCTGTCTGTCCTTGCAGCTTTTGTCTGAAAGCAGCCTTTGGATATATGGGGAGTTTTGGGGGTGGAATTCCATTTCAGCCACGGGTTCCTGGACTGGAATGACAGTTCTCCACACAAAGGAAAGGGTGGAGTTCCAGTGTTCCAAAGGCTTATTAGAGGCAGCTCCAAGGGGGCCAAGGCCAGCCAGACTTGTTGTCAGGGAAGAATCCTTGGAGAGACAGAATTTGGGAGGCCAAACCCCACTTTTGTCTATGGGCATCTGGACGAGAAGGACAGTTCTTCTCCACAGGTAGGAAAGTACGGAGCCCCAGTGTTTCAAAGGGAGATGAGAGCTGGCCCTCAAGAAGCCAAGGGAACCTGGATAGTCCTGGCAGCTTTTGTCTGGGAGCTATCCTTGGATATAAGGAATTTTGGAGGCAGATTCTCAATTTTGGCCATGGATTCCTGGACATAAAAGATGGGTTTTTTCCATGGGAAGAAAAGCACCAGCCCCCAGAGTTTTAAAGGCAGATGAGAGGTGGCCCCCCAGAGGCCAAGGCCAGCCAGAGCTGTCTGTCCTGGCAGGTTTCATATGGGAATAATCCTTGGATATAATCAAATTTGGAAGAGGAATCCCAATTTCAGCCATGAACCCCTGGAGGAGAAAGACAGTTCTTTCCCACAGGAAGGAAAGCACACAACTCCAGGGCTTCAGGGGCTGATGAGAAGTGACCCTCAACATGCCAAGGGCAGCAAGACCAGTCAGGCAGCCCCCAGGAGGCCCAGCCAGCCAGACCTGTTCCATGTTCTTGGATCCTTGGGGCCCTGCAGCATCACAGTGGCCCCTTGGTTCCATAAGACCCTGTAGGATCACAACAGATGTTTGTTTCCATGAGGCCCAGTGATATAACAATGGTCTCCTTGGCTCCACAGTGGCACAATGGCCCCTTGCTTCCATGAGGCCTTGCAGTGTCAAAATGGTTTCCTTGTTCCCATGGGACTGTGCAGTGCCACAATGGCCCATTGGTTCCATGAGGATGCAGAGTCTCAAAATGGCCCCTAGGTTCTACTGGGTTCCCCAGGATCACAATGGCCCCTTGGTTCCACCAGGCCTGGGTGTGTTACACTGGTCCCTTGCTTCCATGAGACCTTGCAGTGTCACAGTGGCTGCCTTGGTTCTGTGAGGCCCTATGGTGTCACAATGGCCCCTTGGTTCCATGGGGACTCGGAATGTCAGAATGGCCTCATTGGTTCCATGAAGCCCCGCAGTGTCACAATGGTCTCTTTTGGTTCCGCAGTATCACAATGGCACCTTGGTTCCGTGAAGCCCTAAAGTACGGAATGGCCCCTTGGTTCCCTGCAGTGTCACAGTGCTCTCCTTTGTTCCATGGTGCCACACAGGGTCACAAGGGCCCCTCAGTTCTACAAGGCCCTATAGTGTCACAATGTCCCCTTGGTCTCATGAGGCTGTGCCATGTCACAATGGTGTCATTGGTTCCATGAGGCCCTGCAGCTCCACAATGACCCTTGAAGTGTCACAATAGTCTCAGCAGGTTCCCCTGCTGGTTCACAATGGCCTCCTTGGTTCCATGATGCCCCATAGTGTAACAATGGTATCCTTGGTTCCACAGTCAGAATGTCCCTGTGGTCTCATGGGGGCCCACAGCCCCTTATAGAGCCCCATGGCCCCTTATGGAGCCCCACAGGGTCACTGTGACCCCCTTGATTCCATGAGGCCCTGATGTGCTACAATGGCTCCTTGGTTATACAAGGCCCTGCAGTGTCACAATGGCCCCTTGGTTCCACTGGGTCCTGAAGTGTCATGATGGTCTCCATGGTTCCATGAGGCCCCACAATGTCACAATGGACTTTTGGTTTCATGAGCTTTCATACTGCCAACAATGATCTCCTTGGTTCCACAGTGTCACAAGGGACCCTTGGTTCCATGAGGTTCAGGAGAGTAACATGGATGTCTTGATTCCATGAGGTTGTGCAGTGTCACAATGATCTCCTATGTTCTGTGGCCCTGCTGTGGCTGCTGTGTAACAATGGCCCCTTGGTACCATGAGGCTCCATAGTGTCACCATGGTCCTTTTGGTTCCATAAGGCCCTGCTGGGCCACAGTGGCCCCTTGGTTCCAAGAGCTTCCATCCTGTCAACAATGATCTCCTTGGTTCTGCAGTGTCACAATGGACCCTTGGTTCCATGAGGGGCCTGGGCTCCCACAGCCTCTCACAGACCTTTATGGCTTCCCCAGTTCCCCATGGCCCCTCACTACCCCTCACGGCCCCTCACAGGCCCCTCACAGGCCCAGGGCCGGGGCTCCTCCCAAAAGAGGAGGGATCGGGCCTTGCTTGTTCTCCTTTCATTTCAGTCTCTTCCCAGCCACGAGTGCAGAAAGGCTGAAATGGAGCCTTTCCCCAACGTTTCCCTCGGGGTTAATTGCGGGCTGAAGCTCTGTGCAGGCGCTGGCCCCAGCGTCACCATCCCTGCAGCCACCAGGCCTTTGCTGTCCCCCCGCGTCCGTTCCCTGTCCCCGAGTCCCGCCCGGCTCTGGCAGCAGCAGCAGCCGCAGCGCAGGGGGCGCCGGCCCGGCCCAGCCGGGGCTCCCGGCCAGGAGCAGCAGCAGCGCCGGCCCCTTCCCGCCTGCTCCTGCCTCGGCTCCCAAGGGCTTTTTCCAGCTCAATTCTGGAGCAGAGCAGCCAGCACCCACACACAGCCCTGACTGCTCAGGCCCCGCCTGTGCTGCCCTGAGCCAGCCCTCAGAGGAAGAAAGGATCGGGTTCCAGCGCTGTTTTCAGCTCTGTTTGACTCACCCTGAGCTGACAGCAGGAGGCTGCTGGTGCCTTTGCCATGGGAATTGGAGATCACGGCTGCTCTTGGCCCTCTTCTGCTTGCCACCTGAATTTTACCCATAAAACTGCAAGTGCCTCTTTCAGTTGGTGCTGCCCACAGTTCTTTCATGAAAGTGCTTTCATGAAGTCAGTGCTTTTGTTGCAGGCATAAAGATCAGCAGATACCCACCAGCCCCTGAGCACTAAGGCGAGAGGAATTAAAGCCACACAGGCCACATTTGCAGTGCTCAAACACAGCCTTGTTGTGTTGAAAGAGAATAAACTGACAGAGGCCAGCACAGAAATTGCCTCCATAGTGTGGAATTAAATTTAAAAATCCACCAGGAGAAACAGAAACCAGAACTTCTCAACTCACTTCATTGCTCCTTCCCAGCAGCAGCAAACACAGATGCCCAGAGGTGTTTTGCACTGCTGCTGCCCCCAGTTTGAGCCCAGGCTCTGCCCAGTCCCAGCAGGAACCTGAGCCCAGCCCAGGGAGCTCAGCGCATGCGGGGCCAGGCCCAGAGCCCCGGGCACGGCCGCCCATTGCGGGGCAGCGGCACAGACAGAATGTCCTGTGGCCCAACCCTCCTGCTCCTGCCACACAGCGCCTGCCTTCTCCCCCTCCTCCTCCTCTCCCAGAACAGCACAAATTCCAGCTTGGAGGAGGCTGCCCCAGAGAGGGCTCCTGCTCCTGTTCCAGCCTGAGTGTCCCTGCAGAGGAACAGGGCATCGTTCAGGCACTCCACAAGCTCAGGCTTCCCATTTCATGGGGAGTCTGGGATGAAAATGGCTTTGTCAGGAAGGACAAAAGTGGAGGGAACGGATTGGAAAGTATTAGGAAAAATTATCCTTTGTACAGGCAAAGCTGACCAAGTCATTCCCTGCATTTCTCCTTTTCAGATTGTTTCAGTAATCTCCTGAGGAGGGGTCCAGCTTGTTCTGGTGCCTTTCATGAACTGATTGTGCTCTTGATTTATATCAGTGCAGGAGATGTAGAAGCATCTGAACTGAACACTGACACAAACTCCCTCTGTCAGCCCATTTTCATGTTCTACATCACTTTCAAGATGTCCATGGGGGCGTTGGAATGATTATCACACAGCTCTCCATTTCTGGCTGCAAGGTCTGGAGAGTCTTTCTCTGCATTCAGTCATGCTTGCATTCCCTAACAATTCCTGGTAGCCCATCATCTTTTCTTATTGTAAACCAGTAACAATGAAAACCTCACCAATGGCACAAGTGCCCAGCTCACAAGGAAAAGAAAGAACAAGCTGTAAAGTTCTTCAAACGTTTGTCCTGCTTTGCTGCAAGAGTTGTGCTGCATGCACAGTGTGGAAAGCCAAGAGAAGCTGCAGTTGGTGGCACATCTTGTGACAGAAGCTGCACCTCGTTCTCCAGGAAAGGTTCTTGGAAAGAGCAAACAGGACTGTGGACAAGATTCTGGAAGAACTGAAACAGTTTTTAGGAAATGAAATGAAAACAGAAAGAAACAATCCAAGATGTTTTCCTCTATTTATTTCTATGCTCCCCTTTTCCATGTTGCACTACATCTCCATCCCAGGAATTCCAGATGCACTTCACCTCTAAGATCGGTGACTTAGTGATTTTTAGACACTCAAAAATAACCATGAGCCTCACAGAGTTTTCCTTCCCCTGGTTTTACTGGAAGGCAAGACTGGAGATGTAAGTGCAGTGCTGGGGTCAGGTAGGAATCCTACAGCAAGGGAAGGTGGCCCGACAGTGTTTGAGCCTCAGCCAGGCCAATGCAGAGCAGCAAGCAAGGGGATTGCTGTGCCAGTGTGCAGGAGTCAGGGCTCTGCATCTGGGCTCACCGCTGCAAAGTTCCCGTGTTTGGACAGACTCAGGGGCTGTGCCCGGGGCGCGCGGGGCTCGAACGTGGGGCTCGTGGGGCGAGCGGGGAACGGACACGGGGACGAACGGCCCCGGTGCTTCAGTTGCAGCGGCGGCAGCGGCGGCAGCAGCAGCGGCGGCAGCAGCAAAAGCAGATAATCTACAACACTGCTTCTCTTTTTGTTTCTCTTTCTCTCCCTTTCCCGCGGTCGGGCACCCTTCTCTCGGGGTCCCTTGCCCGGCGTCCCTCTCCTCTCCCCGCCTCCCTCTCCTCTGCCGGCCCGGGCCATGCCCCCGGCCCGCCCCCGGCCCCGGGCGGGGCTGCCCCGTGCCCGGCCCCGGCCGTCCCGCCGCGCTCTCGCCTCCGCCCGGCTCTGGCCGTACTGGCGGTGGCGCTGCTGGGCGGGCCTGGTGCGGGGGCGGCATCGCCGCCCTTCGGCTCCGCCTGGCCCCAGCCCGGCGCCGGACCCGAGGCAGGCTCCAGCCCCGAGCCCGGCCCGGGCCCCGGCCCCGGCCCCGGCCCTGGCTCCTCCCGGGGCCCGCGGAGGACACAGGCGGCGCGGCCGCTGCCGCCGCCTCTGCTGGGGCTTCCCCGGCCCGAGCTCCGCCGCTCGGCAGCGCGGCCGCCGGCCCCGAGCCTTCCGTGCCGCGTTCCAAAGAGCGAACGCCTGGGCATGGCCGGCCCGGGGCGGCTGAGGGGCGCTCGGGGGCCGTTGCTGGCCCCGGCCCGAGCGCTGACAGCCGCGTCCCGCCCGCAGGGAAGGCGCATGAGGCCCTGCAGGAGCGGTACCGCCTGGGTTCGCTGCTGGGGCGCGGCGGCTTCGGCAGCGTCTGCTCGGGGACGCGGCTCTCGGACGGCGCCCCGGTGAGCGGCGGGGCCGGCGGCGGGCGGAGGGGGAGGAGGAGGAGGAGGAGGGGAAGGCGGACAAGGAGGAGAATGTCGGGGCTGGGCAGGACGGGCGCCGAGCTCACCCGCTGCTCTCCCTCGCTCGCAGGTGGCCATCAAACGCGTGCCGCGGGATCGCATCCGGCAGTGGGGCGAGCTGGTGAGTGAGCGGGGCCAGCGGCAGCAGCCGGGCCGGGCCGGGCGGCGAGGAGCCGGGGCCCGGCAGGGTGGGAGCCGCCGGGAACCCTGCGGGGAGAGCGGGCGTGGGCTGAGCGGGGCGTGCAGAGCATCCCGGGCTGGCTGAGGGCTCCCAGAGCCCCGGCACGGCCTCAGCCCCACTGAGGGCACCGCGCTCCTCCCGCAGCCCGACGGCAGCAGCGCGCCGCTGGAGATCGTGCTGCTGGCCAAGGTGTCCCGTGGCTGTGCCGCTGTCATTCAGCTCCTGGAGTGGCTCGAGCTCCCCGACAGCTTCCTGCTGGTGCTGGAGCGTCCGGAGCGGTGCCAGGAGCTCTCGGCTTTCCTAGCGGAGCGGGGGTTCCTGCCCGAGGAGGAGGCGCAGGCGCTGTTCCGCCAGGTGCTGGAGGCCGTGCGGCACTGCACCGCCTGCGGGGTCCTGCACAGGGACATCAAGCCCGAGAACATCCTGCTCGACCTGGCCAGCGGGCAGCTGAAACTCATCGACTTTGGCTGTGGCGCCTTCCTCCAAGACACAGCCTACACCCAGTTTGCAGGTGAGCCCTCCAGGGGATGCTCCTGGGCATCTCATGGCCCAGCCTGGGTGCAGCACCAGGGCTTCCCCCTATTGCAGCCGGGATGGGATTGATGCTGGAGCCGAGTTGATTTGGGTGGGGTGTGAGGGGGGCCAGCTGCCAGCCCTGCCGACAGCCTTCAGCACCCACTGTGGCCTGGGCTGGGGCTGGAGCTGGGGCAGCCAGCCCGACACAAACCCCCATGGGGGTAGCAGAGAGCGGGGTCTGACCCTGTGCCCTGGATGGTTTGGTGTGCAGGCAAGGAAGGGCTTGGACTGCTCCACTCCCCTGGTTTTCCTTGGCTTATTAACATTTCTGGGGGCCATGCAGATGGGGAGGAGAGTGGGTTTTCTCCACCACTGGGTGGGTTTCTCCTTTGTGTGTCATGGTTGGGCCTTCCCAAGGTTTCTGCTGCCCTCTTCCAGCACCTGTGGCTTCTTTTCCAGCCCCGAGTTTGTACACAAGTCCCAGGTGCTGGTGAGAAGGCAGCGCTCACCCCGTGTGCCTGTGGGGCAGCCCCCACATGGCCAGGGATGCTGGGGCCGGGCTCTGGGAGCAGCAGCATCCCCCTGCTGAGCTGTGTCTGTGTTCCACAGGAACCCTGTCCTACAGCCCACCAGAGTGGATCCAGCACCAACGCTACCACGGCGAGGCAGCGATGATCTGGTCCCTGGGCCTCCTGCTGTGCCACCTGGTCATGGGCAAGCACCCGTTCAGGAGGGGCCAGGAGATCATCCGGGGGTGGATCTTGTTCCCACGATGGCTCTCTCAAGGTGGATCCTCATCTCTGGGCACGGGGGGAATGCCAGTGCTGGGAGACAGCAGCGGGCTCGTGGGCATCCCGCTCTGGCAGCTGCTGAGGAGGTGGCACAGGTCCTGCTCTCCTGCTCTCCTCCAAACAGAGCATCCATGGGGAAGTTTAGGCCCAGCTCTGGGCACACCCAGCATGGCCTGGGCACGGGAACAGGGGGGCAACTTCTCCAGCTGACTGGTGATTTCTGGTTTCTCTCCCCAGAGTGCCAGGATATCATTAAGAGGTGTTTGTCCATGCAACCCTCGGACAGGCCGTCCTTAGAAGAGCTTTTCTGCCATCCTTGGGTGCAGGGTGTTCCTCTGCCCTAGAAGATGGGAGAGATCCACGTGCACAGTTGGACCCAGGGGCCTGGCAGGTACCAGCTGCACACATCTCTTGGCACTCAGTGGCAAAGCAAACCAGGCTGGTTTTGTGCTGCCTGTAGCTCTGAGCAGGGCTCAGCAGAAGGGAACACGCAGCTCTTGGGCTGGAGCTGAGCTGGAGACCTGGTGTGGCAAGCACTGGTGGCCACCATCCCCCCTGGTTTGGTTTGTCTGGTTCATGGATGGCTGGGGCCCTGGGCAGAGCCCTGACAGCCTGGTCTGGCCCCAGGGAAGGAGAAGGAGCCCCTGGAGAAGCTGTACCAGGTGGGGCTGCTGCTGGAGACACCAAGGACAACCTCAAGGGTGACAATCTCTTCCTCGGCCTGGCCAGCTGAAGATGATGGACTTGGATTCTGGCACCTTTTTCAAAGCCAGGCTCCAGGCCCAATTTGCAGGTGAGTCCACAGGCAGGGGGATGCTCCCAGATCTGGGCCTGGCACGGCCTGGCCGGGCACCAAAGGTTCCCCCTTTGCTGGGGCAGATGCAATGAATTCTTCAGTCGCTGCCCAGCTGCTTTTTGGCTCTGGGCAGCTGCTGAGGGCTGGATGTGCCGTGGCTGGCTGCAGGCTGGGCACATGTCCTGCCCTCCTGCTCTGCTGCCAAAGGCAGCAGGGATGGGCAGCTCTGGGCACAGCTCTGGGCACAGCCAGCATGGCCTGGGCCCCGCAGGCCTTGGCACAAGGGCCCAGGAGCCCTCAGCTGACGGGCGGTTTCTGCTTTCTCTCCTTGCAGCCGGGCTCTGCGGCTGCTGAGGCTGCTCTGGGCTCTGCCAGGGCTCTGCTGGGCTCAGCCCTGGGCCCAGCTGGGCTGGCTCTGCCCTCACATTGCTCTGACAGCTCTGCATCAGACGAGCCCGTTGCCAGCACAGCGCCTGAGCTTTCTGCTTTGGCAGCTGAGTGAGACTCTGCTGCAGGCCCAGAGATTGCAGCTGGGGACACACATCCAATTGGCAAGGACCCAAACTATCCACAGTCCCAGCTGAACGCCTGGATCTGCACAGGGTGTTCTGTCTGTCCCATTCTTCCTTCTTGATTGGCTGGAATTGTGCAGTTGCACTTTCTTCCTCCTCTAGCAGTGCCACGAGTGGGCCAAAGCTGGCGAGTGGGCCGTGCTCCTGAGGCAGTGCAGTCTGGAGCTGGTGGATGGAGAATTGCCCTTCTGCACTGCCAAACCAGAGCAAAAAGCCCTAAGTGGGACTTTGTGTCTCTAAGAAATGCCTGACAGTTTCAAAGCGAATGTGCAGCTCATTTCCAGGCTGAGAAGGAAGGGCATCTTCTAAAGGATTTGGGCTTTGACAGAGTTTCCCTTCCCAGTCCTGCTTGGAGCTGGAAGGGCACAAAGCAATTTCCTCTTGCTTCAACCCCAGTTTCAAATGGCAATGTTGGAAACAAAGCCCAAAATCTTTTAAAAGGCTGCTGAGGTCAGTAAGATGGATCCATGCCATCAGCACATTTACAATGTAAATAACTGAGTTCTCTTTATAAAAAGATCATTTACCTTCTTAATGCAAAGAATGTTACTTTGCATTTATATTTTGTTTTTTTCACTAACATATTTTTTCTCTAACACTTGGATTTTATTCTTATCTTTTACAATTTACCTATTTTTTTCCCTTTTTGTTTTTTTTTCTTTTAAATAGAAAACATGTCCTATCAAAGGAATGTCCTTTACTCCTGGTTCCTGTGTGGAGCAGCTCCTTCCTGCTGGCTGAGCTGCTCAGGCAGAGCCTGGCAGCTCCTGGCCCTGCAGGGCTGAGGCTTTTCCCCGTTGCTGGGCACAGACTGATGGAGCAGCACTACTGAACACGGGCACACAGAGGGACCAGGAGCAGCTGCCTTTGGCCACCTGAGGCTCCAAGGCCCAAACTCTGAGCAGCCAGGGCTGAAAGAGACTGGCAGGATCTGATCCCTGACTCTGGGCCAGGGCTGCACAAATGACCCCACAGCAGCAGCAGCAGCAGATGGAGCTGACTTTCAGCACAGCCCTGCCCCTGTTCCCTCCCGTGTGCAGTGGTGTCACAGCAGCCTGAGGCACCTGGGAGCCCCCAGTGCCAGCAGGGACTTGAGATGGCAGCCCTGGGCTCCTGGAGGCTGTGCAAGGAACGGAGCTGGGCACTCCCTGTCCATGGGGAGCTTGCAGATGGAAAAGGCTGCTGTGCCCAGGCAGCTCCAAGGGCACAGAAAGGAGGCTCTGGAGCACTGGATCTGTGCCAGTGCCACAGTCCTGGGCAGCAGCCAGCCAGCCCTGGGGGAACAGAGGGCACAGCACGAGGGACAGAAGCCGGCAAGGGCAGAGACTGGAGAGAGCCAGAGCCAGGAGCAGGAACAGCTGCTCCATTGCACTCTTGGAGAAAGCTCTTGGCTGGTTCCAAGCGCTGAAAGGCATGAAGGGCAGAGAGGAGGCCACAGCAAACAATGCTCCTGTTTGCACAGCCTCCCCTCTCTGTGTCCCAGAAGGAATTGCATGGACTGTGCTCTTCTCTCCGAGTGGTCTCGTTCAGCATGAGCAGCTCAGCACCAGGAGCTGAAGGAGCTGAAGCCTCAGGCCACAGGAGCTGGGCAAGAGGAGACTTTCTGAGCAAATGAATGCTGCTAACATGGACCCAGCTGAATGCAGTGCATAGAATCATGGAATCACAGAATCCTTTCTGTTGGAAAAGCCCTCTGAGCTCACCCAGTGCAGCCGCTCACCCAGCAGTGCCAAGCCCAGCACTAAAGCACGTCCCTGAAGTGCCAAGGCCTGGACAGCAGCCCTGAGTGAGGCCTGAACAGCAGGCCCTGAGCCAAAGGTGGCCTCTGGATGAACCTTCCAAGCAAAGGTTATCTTTGTATCTGCTCCCTGATGAAATGTGCATGGTCATTAGCACTGTGATAGATGTAGCCACTCATTAGTGAAACATGTGTTGACCTTTCTGTATTTAGAGGCCATGAAATCTGACATCTGGCCTTGTTTGGGGCTGAATGGTCAAAGTCAGCTCCCTTGGTTCCTCCTGGGGCCCTGGCCAGGCTTTGGGAGGGACCCAAGAGAGGATGAAACCAGATGTTGCCACACTAGCAGTGCTGTCAGTTTGTCCATTCAGCACTGTCAGAGCTGGGCCCTCTCCCAGCGGGGTTGGAGCCTCAGCTGTGGCTGGAGGCACCTGCAGGAATTGCCAGTGCCCAGGAGTGGCTCTGCAGCCCTTGGCTGTGACAGCTTCCCCAGCTGCTGTGTGGGTCTGGGGGATGGTAAAGCCTGAGGGTAACTGGGGCTGGATCGTTCTCAGTCACTGCAGGCAATCTTTGGTGGGAATGGTTGGGTGCATTGCTGAGCTGCTCCTGTTGTGATTCTTTGCTGCTTTGAGCTACAGGAGATGACACTGATTCCTTCAGTTGGAGTCTGTGTCTTTGGTGCTGACCCTGCCCACTGGCAAAACAAAACTGGCACAGTCTGGCCAGATCCCAACAAAATGTCACTTGTTCAGTGTAAATGTGAGGAATCAGTGCCATCAGAAATTCCCAGATGGGAAGCCCTTCCCTGGAGTTCCCTGGCTCTGGAGTGGGCTGAGGTCAGAGCCCCGTGGGAGCAGTGGGGCAGTCGGGTAAAAGAGGCTGCACCCCTGGATGGCTTAAATGCATCCAAAAATTGCACATGGAAAATGAAAAGAACTTGTGGGGTTGGGCAGACAAAGATGAATTTGTTAAGAGTCCATTGGAAACAGCAGCTTCAGAAGGAACAATTATTGTTGGAATGCTCCCACATGGAGCAAGTGAAGAAGGTTTTAATCTGGAGCTCAGATGGATTGGTGCAAGTGAAATATCAATATAATAAGTAACTATATATGTATTTATAGTACAATAAGACCTTATATATATTTTTTATATATTTTTATATGTATGTCTAGGTCTGTCTATATCAATATGTATATCTACATATAAAATTATAAAAATGTGAAGTAGTGCTGACAATACTAATTTGGTAGCTTTGGCTGCTCAGAGATGTAACACTAAATACCCTACAGAACAGGACTGGCCAGGACCCTAATGTCAGTGGTCAACTTTGTGAGATTGTATACAGTGAAAAAAGGAGGAAGGGAGGAAATTGGCTGTTTTTACAGGGTTTGCTAATACTGTGATGCAGAGTGCTTTGTCTGTTCCTGTGAAAAATTCCGTGATTAAGCCTGCAGGGTTTTTCATGTACCAGACTATGCACAAGCTGCAGGATTGGTTGCACGGGCAAAGGGGTTGTTTAAAAAGCAGTTGAAAAAATGAGGAGATGGAACCTTTGCCCATGGAGAACCCATCTCCCAGATGTGCTCCATGCCCTTAACAATGGCCCAGTGGGGAAATGGAAACCCCCTGGCTGTGCACAGCTGCCCCCAATTTGCAAATCCAACCATGGGCAGTGAGACTTGGGCTGGCTGGGAAATTGTTCTGGCTGTGATGGCCCCTGGCAGGGCCAGCCCAGAGGCTGCAGGGCTGGGCCTTCATGCACTGGAATTAGTTTGGATAAATTCAAAGCAAATGAGAGCTATCAATACTGAAACAGGAATTCAGATTCCTCCAGGACACTTTGCTTTGGTTACTGCTCATTTGGAGCTTGGCCTTGCAAAGTGGTCATGTCATGAGAGGAGGAATTATTGTTGCAGATATCAAGGAGAAATTAAAGGAATTGTGTTAAACAATAGTGACCAGGATTGGATTAGTCAACCCCATGAAAGGGTAGCACAATTACCAATATTGCAATTTTAAGAAGGATTGTGAAAAAAGGAGATCCACCTGCAATCACCACCGTTTGTGGAGATAAAGGGTTTGGATCCAGCAGCCCTAATAATGGAGCCCGAGTGTGGGTCCGGAGGCCAAATGGCCCTCCCGAGGCAGCTGAAGGAGCAGCTCCTGGGAAAGACAACTCTGAGTCCTGAAACCTGGGCAGGAACAATGGGAATGTGTCCCTGCAGCCAAGTGTTCTGTGTGAGAACAAGTAGATCTGACAGGATATTGTTTTACACATGCTGCCAGACCAAATCTCCCTGTTTGCCCCAAGGGCCCCTTTGGGAAATGCTCTGATCCACGGGGCTCCATGGGAAGGCTGCTGTGACACTGAGGGACTTGCACAGGAATTGCATCCAGGAGCCCGGGTGCCCCTCAGGGACTGGGACCCAGCCCCTTCCAGCCAGAGGGGAAAGGGCCCCCCCAGGCCTTGTTAGCCACAGACAGCATGGTAAAGCTGAACAGCAAAGGGCCTGGGGGCATTATTCTGGAATTAACATGGTGCCAGCTCCATGGACAGCAGAATTCTTGTTCCTAACTCAAATGAGTTTGAGAAAAATGAATGAAGAACGGTGTCACCAAAGTACTACTGGTGTCTGTAAGGTGTACCTTGATAGTCAGCCAGAATCTTTGTCTGCCACAAACACCTCTAGTGTTTGACCAAGGGGTTAGTCATCAAAATGTAATGATGAGTTCTGATGGATTGCTGAGCTTCTTTTGTAATTCTTTGCTAATGATGATGTGCTTTGCTGAGCTTATCCTTTTGTAATTCTTTGCAGCTGTGCATGATATAAATGACACAATTCCTTAAGTTGGTGTCTGTGTCTTTGGTAGTGATCCTGCCCACTGGAGAAACAGGGCCCCCTCTTGCCTGAGTGTTACCTGGGAAGACAGAAACCCTCCCTCCAAAATTCCCCCTTCCTCCTTGTTCCCCCCTTCATACCCTGAGCATGATGTGCTCTGGTCTGGGCTGTGCCCGGGGTCAGTTGGGGTCCCCTGTCCTGGCTGTGTCCCCTGCCCAGCTCCCCCGCAGCCCCAGCCCCTCCCCAGCGTGGCTGGACGAGGGGCAGGACAGGCCTTGGCTGTGCTGCAGCTCAGCAAGAACAAAACCATCTCTGCGTGCTCAGCCCTGTGCCCAGCACCCGGCCCAGCAGTGTCTCAGTGCCAGGGGCTGTGCCCTCAGTGCCTGCCAGGGGTTTCCATGGCAACTGCCAGGCCAGGTGACCCAGGTGTCCCCCCCAGTGCCGGTTGCCATGGAAACAGTGCCCAGCGCTGCCCCTTTCTGTCTGGCTGACCTGGCCTTTGGCCCTGGCAGTGCCCTTGGCTGCTGGTTCCTGGTGCCCGAGCGGCCAGCGCGGCACAGGGCAGGTGGCCATGGCACAGCCCCCAGCAAGGGATCCCCTCTGGCTCTGGGCACTGACACCAGCCCTGAGCAAGGGGCCCAGGGCAGCTTTCCATGGCCACCAACCACCACAACGGCTCCGGGCATTGGTTGCCATGGCACCAAACCAAGGAACGGGTCCCCGTGGCCATTGCCACGGCACCTGGTGGCACCAACGAGTGTCACTGCAATTGTACCTGGAACAGCCCTGGCACCGCTTTGTCCTCAGGGTTGCCATGGCAGCCCAGGGCAGCAACAGCTCTGCAGGCAAGGGGCCATGGAACCTGGCTGCAGAAATGGCTCCTTGGGCTGGTTTCCAAGGAAACCTGAACTGATGGGGGTTGCCATGGCACCCAAAGCCAGCAGTGGGGTCCCTGCAGTGTCCATGGCAACAGCCCCTTGCAATGGCGCAGTGCAGGTTGGGATGATGATCCACCCTCACAGCTGGCCCAGGCAGGTCTGGAGTGCTCTTGGCAGCTTGGGCTTGGCACACACTTGAGGAGGATTTCTGTTTGCAATGGGGAAACTCAGGAGGTTTAGATTGCTTCAAAAAATTAAAAACTCAAAATCCCTCTTCAGCTGAGCAAAGCCAGTTCACCAAGAAAAGCAGGTCCTAGGTGAGTGAGGAGAGACAGGATGGGCTTGGGGAATGTGGAGCAAGATCATCCACACTGATCAGACCTCAAGGCACAGCTTCTCTGACCAAGCCAGACTTCCTCAAGAGTGTCCCTGGGTCAATATCAGTCACTGAATGCAGCAATCCCCTCTTGTATACTAAGAAAAGTAATAAAGGACACTATAAAATATAATACATATTTCCTAGAAGCTCTTTGAAATATTTTTCCATACCTGCAGCAGGAAAGTTCCTAACGAACTGCCCCAGATCAGAGGGAAATCAAGGCAGAGCCATGGTTTGTCAGGAATATCTTGGTCCTAATGAGCCCCGCGGTGCATTTGGAGCTGAGCCCTGGAACCTCAGGGCCTGAGAGGAGATTGCACAAACCTTTCCAGGAGTCAAAGTCAGAAGAAACACCCCAAAGTGTCTCAAAGCATGAATGGGTCCCACTGAGGTCAACACAGGCGCCTCATGGACTCCTTGGAGGAGAGAATTGGAGGCCAGGATTGCACAAAACCCTCTCAAAGACTCAGAGTGAAAAGGAACATCGAGAGTACCTTAAAAGCCTTGAGTATCTCAAAGTATTACTGAGCCCCACTGAGTGTCAGTACAAAGCTCTCAAGGGACTTGTTAAAGCAGATAACTGGGGCCATGATTGCACAAACCTCTCACAGACTCTGTATCAAAAGGAAAAAACCAAATACCTTAAAATAACTGAAGTACCTTGAAGCATTAATGACCTCAATGATTGTCAGTACTGATTAAGGCTCTCAAGAGACTAATTAAAGCAGATAATTGGATGCTGCAAATGCACAATCTTTCTCATGGAATCTGTGGCAAAACGCAAGCACCAAGTAGCTTGAAATAACTGGAGTACCCTGAAGCATTAATGAGCCCTACTGAGTGTTGTTACTGACAAAGCCTCTCCAGGGACTAATTACAGCAGATAATTGAAGCCATGATTGCACAAACCTCTCAGAGACTCCAAGACAAAAGCCAAAGCCAAAGTCCTTTGAAAAAGCTGCAGTCCCTGCAGGGAGCATTCAGGAGCCCCCAGGGCCATTGCTGAGCAAGGCTCCCCAGGGACTCCTTGCAGCAGATCCTTGAGGCCACTGGGATGTGGGCTAGGGGGGGATGCTGAGGGCAGCACAAGGGGCTGACAGTGCCCAGCCTGGCTGGGGCTGTGCCAGGAGGCCCCAGGGCCTCAGCACAAGGTGTCTCCTCCCAGCCCTTGCTGGCACAGACCCTGCTGT
This sequence comes from Agelaius phoeniceus, assembly GCF_051311805.1. Lineage (NCBI taxonomy): Eukaryota > Metazoa > Chordata > Aves > Passeriformes > Icteridae > Agelaius > Agelaius phoeniceus. Next base: position 2,425,807 of record NW_027509866.1, read on the forward strand.
GCCCCAGGGCACCAAGACTTGGCTTCTCTCTGTCCCCACCTGTCATCACTGCTTGCAGTTCTCTGCTCTGCCTGGGGCCTGGGGACACTTGCTCAGTCTTGTCCCTCTCTGGGACCCATTAAAAGTCCAAGAAAGTTTGGAGTTGGATTCTGCCTTGGAGTTCTGCAGAGGTTTCTTCATCTCCCTCTCAGGGACTGATGTTCAGGGCCTGAGCACAAAGCCCCAGAGGCTGATTAAAGTCCTTGTGCTGTGTCTGTGCTGCTGAGCTGGGCTGGGCTCCTGGCACAGAGGCAGCTCCTGCTCACCAAGAAGAGCTTCAAAAGCACATTTCTCTGGATGAGCAGCTCTTGTGCCAGCCCAGCAGGGCTGGGGCACTGCCTGCAGCCAGCGCGGGCACAGCCCAGAGGCACAGAGAGCTTCAATCAGTCAGGGCTGGGAAGGGGCTGAGAAGTGCCTGGGGCACAATCACTGCCAGCCCTTGGCACAGGAACCTCTGGCTGCAGGACAGTGCAGCTGCAGCTCCTGGAGCCATCTCCTCAAGCTGGAACATCCCAATGCCTGCAGAGCCTGTGAGTACAACTCTGGGTATTTCTGCTGCACGGGAGGTTAAATGCTCATGAGGATCTGACATGCTGAGTGGTTCTGATCAGTCATAGAATATTTCCAAGACAAGAACTTTGTAAAAAATGAGGAATCTTTCAAAGACTTTGTATTCAGTTTCCTACTATTGGAGAATGGCAGGGAGGGGGGGATAAGTACAAAGGTTGATTATGAACTATAATTATGAATTTTGACACGTGCCTGAGACATCCCAACTGTTTCTTTTAGTGATCAGTAGGAGATCCCTAATGTGCTTTCTGCCACTCTGCCCATGGACAGCAGCAGCATCACCTTTGCTGGAGCCATCAGGCTCAGTCTGAGCTCTCCTTTCTCCAAGCTGCAAACAGAACCTGCCCCCAGCCAGTGCCCTGCAAACAGGCAGGGTTCTGTAGGGCCAAGGAGAGTGCACAGAGATTTGGGGTCTGTGAGTGCTGGCAGGGAGAGATCAGGCACAGGGAAACACCTGCAGGAGGGAAATCAGCAGGAAGCAGAGAGAAGATCAGGCAATGAGAGAAAACAAAGCCCAGCAATGCTGTGGCAGGGAGAGTTTAGAGATGCCCACAGGAGCCCCTGCAGTGCAGCCCCTCCCTCTGAAGAAGCCCCCTCCCTCCTGTGCCCCAGCCAAGCCTCTGCCCTCAGGGCCGGGGCTCCAAGGCGTGCAGCCCCTCCTGTGCAGGCAGAGCTGCAGCAGAGCTGTGGGGCAGCTCTGCAGCCCCGGGCCCAGTTCCCTCTGCAGAGCACAGGGCTGGGAGCAGCTGCCCGGCCCTGGGGGCTCTGGCAGGGGCACAGCTGGCTCAGGGTGATGCTGTCCCCAGGGCCCAGCTCTGGGCAATGCTGTCAGTGCAGCCAGGGAAGGAGCTGCATCTCCCTCAATCCAATGCCATCAGAAGGACACTTGGAAGTCTCCCTGAGATTTCAGTCCAAGCTGGGAGCTTCAATCCAGGGTGCAAACCTGTCCCAGAGCATCTCTGAGTTATGAGATTGATGGGGAAAGGCAGAGGTGTTGTGACACTGAAAATGCTGCTGGGTTGATGAAATGAGCAACGTGAGTCCTTGGCTACAAATGTAGAGCTGGGCTGTGGTGGATCCATTTGTTCTCAGGAGTACCTGGTGACATTTTAGGGGAAGCATGGGAAGGTGATCACCCTCCACCTGAGAAAGGTTAAAGCCCAAAGAATCTCTGAACTGGTCAGAATAACAGACCATCTCCCCTCCGTCTCCACTCATCATCTTGCCCCAGGGAAATCACTCTTCTCCCTGAGGGCAGCAGAAATGCTGAAGGTTTGATATCCAAAACTACTGGCAGAGACATGGGGGGAGCTTATAAAGAAAACCTCAGAACTCTGAAACACTAAAGACCATGTCTGTGTGTTACAGAGGAGGGTGTATGGGGAATGGCTTTGATTTTGGTTACAGGTATGTCATCTAAATCTTCACTGTCCTTTCATCCATGGGCAGCCCCAGCAAATGTCCAACAGCAGCTCCATCAGGCAATTCCTCCTGCTGGCATTGGCAGAAACGCGGCAGCTGCAGCTCCTGCACTTCTGCCTCTTGCTGGGCATCTCCCTGGCTGCCCTCCTGGGCAACGGCCTCATCATCAGCGCCGTAGCCTGCGGCCACCACCTGCACACGCCCATGTTCTTCTTCCTGCTCAACCTGGCCCTCGCTGACCTGGGCTCCATCTGCACCACTGTCCCCAAAGCCATGCACAATTCCCTCTGGGACACCAGCAACATCTCCTACACTGGATGTGCTGCTCAGCTCTTCTTCTATCTGTTCTACCTCTCAGCAGAGTTTTGCCTCCTGACCGTGATGTGCTACGACCGCTACGTGTCCATCTGCAAACCCCTGCACTACGGGACCCTCCTGGGCAGCAGAGCTTGTGCCCACATGGCAGCAGCTGCCTGGGCCAGTGCCTTTCTCAATGCTCTCATGCACACAGCCAATACATTTTCCCTGCCCCTTTGCCATGGCAATGCCTTGGGCCAGTTCTTCTGTGAAATCCCACAGATCCTCAAACTCTCCTGCTCCAAATCCCACCTCAAGGAACTTGGGCTCATTGCAGTTAGTGTGTGTTTAGCACTTGGCTGTTTTGTGTTCATTGTTTTCTCCTATGTGCAGATCTTCAGGGCCGTGCTGAGGATCCCCTCTGAGCAGGGATGGCACAAAGCCTTTTCCACCTGCCTCCCTCACCTAGCTGTGGTTTCCCTGTACTTCAGCACTGGCACATTTGCTCACCTGAAGCCCCCCACCATCTCGTCCCCATCCCTGGATCTGGCCCTGTCAGTTCTGTACTCGGTGGTGCCTCCAGCCCTGAACCCCCTCATCTACAGCCTGAGGAACCAGGAGCTCAAGGCTGCAGTGTGGACACTGATGACTGGAAAATTTCAGAAACATTAAACTCTTGGCCAATTTATGTAAACCACTTGTAATAAAAGTCATCTTTGATACTTCTTGTTGGTTCCACAGTGGAGGTTCTTTTTCTTTGTTTTACTTTTTTTCAATATCGTCCCCACATGTCATTGTTTGTGCCATTTCTCATTTTGTTTCTCTCCACCTTCCCTTGGCCACAGACTGTGTCAATGAGGGGCTGCACTCTCAGTGGCTTTAAAGGAGCTAAAGGATCTCCCAGCAGAGTTTTCTGCAGAGATGCCCTTGTGTTCCCCTCTCTGGAGCTGCAGCAGCAATGTCTGTGTGCAGAGCTGGGGCAGATCAGTGCTGGCCCAGCAGCTGTGCCCAGCAGCAGCAGCAGCAGCAGCACTTGGTGTTGCCAGTGCTGCTGCCGTGGCCCTGCCCCGCTGCCCTGGTGGCCCTGGTGTTGCTGCAGGGCCTGAGTGCTCTCGGGGCCGGGCACAGCCCTGGGGGTGGCAGTGCCGGGGCTGCAGCAGGGACAGGCCATGGGCACTGCTGGGGCAGCGCTGACGCCTCAGGCCAGGCCCTGGGGGCTCCAGGCTCCTTGCCCAGGCTCTCTCAAGAACACGGCCAGGCCAATGCTCAGCACAGAAACCCCCGTGTCCTAGGGTGACGTTATGATGCTTGTATCCCCATTCATGTGTTCTGTTAATATTGGATATTATGTTCTGTACCTTTAAGACCGGCTCTGAAGCGGGAAAGTTTTGTTTTGGTTTTCTTATCAGCCTGGCGGGACACGGAGACTGCGGCTTTTGCTTTTGCTTTTTGCTTTTGCTCTCTCGCTCTTGCTCGCTTTGCTTCTGCTTGCTTTTGCTCTTTAGCTAATTCAGCTAAACTGTCCAATTTCTTCCTGGACGGTTTCTCCTTTCCTTTTTTCTGATCACTTCGAACCTGCTCCGGACTGGGACCTGAGAAACACCAAGATCCTGCACCTTCTGGCCTGCAGCAGCAGCCCCAGCGCTGGAGGGACTGAGACCAGAGTGACCACCCCCAGAGAGACTTTCTGAATTTATCATCTTTTTTCAGAGTGGTGTCATCCGGTATTGTTCATTTTGTGTGCTGGGGGGTGCTGTGCTTGTTAAATAAACAGGTTCTTTCCACTCCTCTCCGAGAAATCCTTCCCAAACCGGTTGGGGGGAGGGGCTGTGTGGGTTTGCTTACTGGAGGAGCCCTAATTTGGAAATTCTCCTCCAAATTTGCCCTAAACCTCGACACCCCGTCAGCAGCCCCAGGCTGGCCGTGGGCGGGCTGGGGGCAAACAGCATGGCTGGGGCTCTGCAAGGGCCCTGGGCCAGACGGGAAGGAGCAGCAGAGCAGGGCCTGATCCATGCCCAGTGCGCTGCACAGCCCAGGGCAGCGTCCCAGAGCGTCCTCATGCAGCTGCCAACAACATCCCCCCTCTGCAGCCCTGGCCTCTCCCCCAGCTCACACAGGTGCCCCATCCTTGCAGGCACAGACACGGCAGCACTGCCTCAGCAGCCCCTGGTTGCATTGCACACAGCAGGGCCAGCACCCCCATGCTGTTGCTGTGGGGACATGAACCTGAGGGAGCACAAATGCCATCAGCCCCTGGGGCCAGCAAGGCCTGGGGACACCAGGGAAACCACTCAGCTTTGTCCTGGCCTCTGCACTCAGCCAGAAAGTTTGTTCCCATCAGCTGGGAGTTTCCTGTGCCACTGCAGACGCTGCTGCTCAGAGCCAGGGCTGCCTGGAAGCCATCCCCAAACTGCCCTGAGCATTTCCTTGGCTGCACCTTTGCTTTCTTTACTCTTTCCTGATACAAATTTCTTCTATTGCCCAGCCCTGTTCCCTCCTTCTGAAGAGAAGGCCCAGGGCTCATCCTGCAACTGCTCCAAGGGTGGTTTCAGAGAATCCCAGCATCAGCAAGGCTGGAAAAGACCTTGGAGATCATCAAGTCCAACCTGTGCCCTAACACTGCCTTTTCCCCCCTGAGCCTCCTCTTCTCCAGGATAAACAACCCCAGCTCTCTCAGCCGCTCCTCACAGGTCTTGTGTTCCAGACCCCTCCCCAGCCTTGTTGCCCTTCTCTGGACACGCTCCAGCCCCTCCATGTCCTTCCTAAATTGGGGGGCCCAGATCTGGACACAGCACTCGAGGTGCTGCCCAACCAGTCCCCAGCACAGGGGAAGAATCCCTGCCCTGCTCCTGCTGGCCACACCATTCCTGATCCAGGCCAGGAGCCATTGGCCTTCTTGGCCACCTGGGCACACTGCTGCCTCATGTCCAGCCTGCTGTCCACCAGTCCCTGCAGGTCCCTTTCTGCCTGGCTGCTCTCCAGCCACTCTGTCCCCAGCCTGTAGTGCTTCAGGGGTTGTTGTGGCCAAATGCAGGAGCCGGCACTGGGACTTGTTAAACCTCACCTTGTTGGATTTGGGCCCTGGATCCAGCCTGTCCAGGGCCCTGTGCAGAGCCCTCCTACCCTCTAGCAGATCCACACTCACACCCAGCTTGGTGTCACCAGGTTTTCCCAGAGTGTCCCAATGGTCTCCATGATTCCATGAGGCCTCCCAGTGTCACAATGGCCCTTTGGTTCCATGGGACCCTCTTGGTGTCACAAAGTCCCTCAGATCCTTGGGCCCTGCAGTGTCACAATGGATCCTTGGTTCCATGAGGTCTGGCAGTGCAGCAATGCTCTCCTTGGTTCCACAGTGTCACAATGGCCTCTTGGTCCCAAGGGCCAGTGGTGTGGTCTGTGGTGGTGGTGGGCACAACTTTCCTCGAGAGTGTTTTGTGCTAATGGGTAGGAGCCACGAGAGTACCAGCACACACACACACACACACACAGACACACAGACACAGACACAGACAGACACACACACAGACACACAGACACACAGATACACACACGTACACAGCAGCTCGGCAGTGGAGACGCAGGAGGGTCCAGGCATGGAGTTCTAACAAGGCTTTATTAAGATCTAATGCTCCTGGGGTCTAGGGCCTAAAGACAAAGACAAAGGAGGGTTTAGGGTATACATACAGGAAAAGATGGCATGGAGGAGAGCAGCAGGGATCTAAGGGTTTAGCGGTGGTATACAGGGAAAGACACTGATAGGAAATGCTGGGGGGTGGATTGCCAGGGACATAAACTAACGGGAAGACAGGGAAGGGAGAACTCACCAGTACATGAACATATGAGGGTAAAAGGGTAGCGAAGGCCAATGGGCCAATGGGGAGGATAGAACTGGGACAAATTAACATAGTGCTTCAGAGCACCATGGAGGAAACTTCTTTCCTTACCCTGAGCTGTGAGGAATGCCAGGAGCCTAAGGTGCATCTCTCCAGGGCATTGCTGTTGCCCTCACCCCTGTAGGCTCACAGGCCTACAACTCTACAACTCTTCCTTTTTGTTTCATTTTGAGACCGAGTAAAAATTCCCCAGAGTAGAAATCCATTTTGATTTAGGTGGAATGTACATCTTTGAGTCTGTGTAGCCTGAATGCAAGGCCTAGGCTCAAGAGAAACTGCTTCAATGAAGGACAGAGGTAAGGGGGGGAGACAGAGGGTGATAAAGAGAGACAGAAACTGCTGGGAAAGCAGGTCAACCTGACCTAGGAATTCTTTCTGATAAAGAAGAACTACCAGCAAATGTCATGCGAAATTCATAAAAATGAATATGTATGAACCTATTGTGAAATTGTATGCATATGTATCTGAGAGGGGGATAAAAAGGGACCTGAAGTTCCCAGAGGTACGCATGTCATTTTATGGGAACGATTCCCACATGCGTCCAGCGCTGTAATAATAAACATACTGGTTTTACAACTTTCACAAAAGTTGTGGAGTTTTTGGCTATATCTCCACAAAACATTTCGGCAACCCAGGTGGGACAGTCTCTGTCCCCACAGGGGCAGAAGTGATGGACCTGCGAGGCGCGCCCTGGGATTTTCCCGGAGGAGCTCCGCTCATCTCGGCTTGCTTCCTGCGGAGACAGACAAGGACCTGCTGGCCTGCAGAGCATACGGTATGTATGTCAAAGGCCCCGGGAGAGAGTGATAGGATTCTGAGTAAGTCTGAGTAAGTCACTCAGAGACGTCTGAGCGAGATGTTCCTGTACCTGCAGGCAGACCAGTGGATGGAGCGACTGGGAGACGAGAGTTCACTGCCTGATAGAGCACACCGCTAGCGACCCTGGGAGTGGGTCGAGTGAACATGTGTGTGTGTGTGGGGTGTCCGGACACTGTATCATTGTATGGTGAATGCATTGTGTGGTTAATGTTAATGTGTTTGTAATCATGCAAGAGTGTAGTGTATGAAAGAGAGAGCGAACAAGTGAGTTCACCCATGGCTGAATTATTGTATGCTGTGTTGTGTTGAGAAAAGTGGACACTTTGAGACATATGTCCTCTCCCAGTGATTTTGTGTGGTTCTTCCTCCGCATTGTGATAATTTGATTCTTGGATTGTATAGTGGTGTTTGTGGAGATTTTAGGATTTTGTTTGCAACAAGTGTAGCATTTTACACAGAAGAACTATGGTATGGTGATTTATGTTTAACAGTGGTAAAGCGAATTTAAGGAATTCCAAGAATTCCCCCGCCCTCCAAGCAATTCAAGCCCTGGCTCTAGTGAATTTGAGATAAGGGGTGTGGGTGTGTGTGTGTGTCAGTGTTTGTGGGCATATCAGAGTTTTTGCTGTAACAAGCACAGCCTTTTGCAAGGCAGTAAAGTGAGTGTCAGTAGATACAATGCTTTAATTAGATTGTGCAAGAAGAGAACTAGAAAAGACTGAAATTTGTAAAACAGAGTTTAGATAGAAGAGATGAATGAGTTTATGGGACTTCAGTGGGTATTATAGTAAGCTTAGACTGAGAACAACCTGCCATAGAGGTTAAGTCATAAACACTGAAGTGATGAACGGGATAGTCTGCCGGCAATTCCTGTGAGTTTTTGGTGCATTGAGAGGCTGGCACCTTATGTGCAATGCAGAGTTTGTGAGAGGCGCTGGTATTGCTGTTCTGTGTTTTAAGTGTAACTTAAAGATTCCTGATCAAGCCAATTCAGAACCTGAGATCTTAAAGCTCATGTGTGGACAATCACATCTGATACCTGCCACCTGGAGGTCTGTGTATGAGGAAAACCTGAGAAAAGACACTGTGAGGCTTGGGTGGAAACAAGATAGTATAAGGAGAAGGAGATAATGAGAACTGACCAGAGCAAAGAGGTTCCTGAAGTAGCTCCTTTTGGGAGGGGCTCACTGGGACAAGGCTGCCAGTAGGGGCGGCTCAGAAAATAAAAAGATTTATAATACCTCATTGCAGTTAATGCTGTTTTTAAGACAGGAAGGTAAATGGGATGAGGTTTCATATATGTTTTGTGTTTTAAGAAATCACCAAGAATGGCAAAGGGACTGTGGGATCAGACTGCCCTCGGATCCACTGGTCTTGGCCCTTGAAAAGGAAAACAAGGCAAAGAAAAGGCAAATCAAACATGTTGCTCAGCATGCAGCATAAGATAGCAATGTGTGAAGTCAGACAAAGATTATCATGCTGAAATGCAAAGCGATTACAGTTCGCAAAATGAGTATGTATGATTTGTTAAAGGCTCCTCCTAAGGTAAGGGAGGAAGAATAAAGATGACCTCCCCAAAAGGGAAGAGGATTCAGGCTCCAAAGATACACCCATTCACACCCATCCCCCTCCTGGCAGTCCAATTTCATCCAGAACTAGGAGGCAACAGACCCCTCTGCGAGAGGCAGTGAGACCAGAAGAAAAGAAGAGGGTGGAATTTTAGTTCAATTTTATATTCAGTTTTAAATAAAGCTTTAGTACCTGTGGGGAATGATTATGTTGTAGTGTGGGGAACAACTAGTCAGTCTGAGGAGGCATACTTTTGCAAACCTTTAAAGTAACATGTGTATTTAGAAGCTTTTGTATATGCCCAATTTGCTAAACATTCTAAAATGGGGAGGTTACTCTGGAGGTAAATGATATAAAGATGTTAGGCTTAACACTAACAGCCATTGAAATTAAGAAGGAAATTAGTAAAGAGATATTAGAACAAGTATTTTTGGGGGTATGGGCCTCTGATGTACCAGGGAGGGTGAAGAATGCTCCCCCATAGTAATCAAGCTTAAAGAAGGAACACAACCAGTGAGAATTAAGCAGTACCCCCTGAAAAGGAGATAGGAAAGAAATCAGCCCAGTAATTGACAGTACTGGATTGAGGGCTGTCAATAAAATAACAAAGAATTTATACCCTGTAGTAGCAAATCCATATATTTACTAACTTGTTTAACACCTGAGCTAAATTGTTTTACTGTTTTAAACCTGAGAGATGCCTTCTTTTGCCTCCCCATCCATGAAGCCAGCCAGAAAATTTTTGCATTCAAATGTGAAAGCCCTAAAAGCGGGCACAAAACCCAGCTCACATGGTCAAGATTGCCCCAAGGCTTCAAAAATTCCCCCACTCTGTTTGGGGAGCAACTTGCAAAAGATCTGGAGTCCTGGGAAGCTCCACAGGAAGAAGGGAGGCGGTTGCAGTATGTGGATGATCTAGTAGCCACTGGGACAAGGGAAGCATGTGTGGCCTGGACAGTAAGCCTTTTGAATTTCCTAAGACTCCAAGGATACAGAGTATCAAAGAAAAAGGCACAGGCAGTGAAACAGAAGCTGGGCAATGGACTTTAGGGCAGGGAAGCCATATGCCAAACCCTGAAACCCCAAATGACAAAGGAACTCTGAACCTTCTTAGGCATGGCAGGGTGGTGCCGGCTGTGGGTTTATAATTACGGACTGATCATCAGACCCCTCTATGCTCTTATTGCCAATGGAAACAGAGATCTCCAGTGGACAAAGGAACGCACACGGGCCTTTCAGCAGCTAAAGAGTGCCCTCATGTCAGCTCCAGCTTTGGGACTTCCAGATATAAGTAAACCATTCTTTCTATTTTCCCATGAAAGACAAGGAATTGCCCTGGGAATACTGGCTCAGGACTTGGGTCCATACCAGAGGGCAGTTGCTTACTTCTCTAAGCAACTGGATGCAACAGCCAAAGGATGGCCAGGTTGCCTCAGAGCTGTGGCAGCAGTCGTGCTGAATATTCAAGAGGCACTCAAGTTTACCCTGGGACAGAAAATGACTGTGCTGCTGTCCCACACAGTGTCCGCAGTACTGGCAGTGAAGGGCAGCCACTGGCTTTCCCCACAGAGGTTTTTGAAGTACTAGGCCATTATGGTAGGGCAAAATGATGTAGAGATAGTGGTGACTGATACTGTCAACCCAGCTTCTTTTCTCAGCGGAATCAAGGAGAAGCAGTGCACCACGATTGCCTGGAGACCACTGAAGCTACTTACTCCAGATGCCCAGACTTGAAAGACACTCCTCTGGACAATGCAGAGACCTGGTTCACTGACAGGAGCAGCTGCATTGCCAGTGGAAAGAGACATGCTGGGCACAGTGACTACCTGCAGAGAGGTAATACAGTCTGGACCCTTACCAACAGGTACCTCTGCACAGAAGGCCGAGATAAATGCACTGACCCGTGCCTTCGAAATGGCAAAAGGAAAAGAAAATAAATATCTATACAGACTCGAGGTATGCATTCAGACTCATGCATGCACATGGAGCCATCTGGAAGGAGAGGGGACTGCTAACCTCACAAGGAAAGAAGAGACCATCCGGCTGTTGGAAGCACTTCAGCTGCCTCAAAAGGCATATTAAGGCACACCAGAGAGTGAGCTCAGACTTGGAAGAAGGAAATGAGCTGGTGGATGGAGAGGCAAAGAAAGCAGCAAAAGGTGAGGTAATTATGGACAGGTTTCCTTGAAGGTAAGCCAGAATATAATAATACTAATCAAAAGAGACATGCAACCACAAGGGGTGGGCTACCATTGAAAGAGAGCTGGTAATCCCTTCCCATTTTTGTGGTCACTAGTGTAGGAGGAGCACTAGAAAACACACTGGGGCCTAACTACTTAAAAGCTTTATAAAGTGTGGCTCCTTTCCCAAAATGACCAAGGCTGCCAGTGATACAGAGTGCATGGAAATGAAGTGTTGACTTTGAAGTAGGAGTTTCCACAGGCTTTCTAGAACACACATCTGATTGAAAGAATTGTTGCCAGGAATTTATATGCCTCTATTACTCAGGTAAACCGACAGTGTGATCCTTGCCTCCAGACTAACCCCAGGGCGAAATTCAGTCAGATTGGGAGAGGCCATGGGCCTGGACAGCAGTGGCAAATTGACTTTTCAGAACTCCCAAGGAAAGGGGGATATCGGTATTTACTGATATTGACAGATACATTTTCAGGGTGGCCAGAAGCATTCCCCACCAGAACTGTCAAAGCTCAAGAGGTGACCAGAGTATTATCACAAGAAATAATACCATGCTTCAGAGTTCCAGCCACAATAACCTCAGATAGAGGATCACATTTCATTTCCAAAGTAGTGCAACAGATTAGTAGCCACCTGGGCATAGATTGGGAACTTCACACTCCATACCACCCCCAGTCAAGCAGCCAGGTGGAGAAAATGAATCATTTGATTAAGCAGCAGATTGTAAGACTGGGGCAGGAAGTTAATCTACCCTGGCCCCAAGCTCTTCCACTGACACTATTACAAATTCGAACTAAACCTTGGGCTAAAGGAAAGCTGAGTCCTTTTGAAATGCTTTATAGAAGACCATATGGAATACAAGAGGGAATGTCCACCCACACTGGGGAGGTAACACTGGCCACCTACACGGTGGCTTTAAGCAAACAGCTCAGAGAAATTGAGAAACACGTGGCTGGAACTCAGAGCAGGGAGCTAGATAGACCAATACATAACATACAGTCTGGAGATTATGTATAAGTTAAGCCTCTTGCAGAAAAGACTTTGGAACCACAGTGGGAGGGACCGTTCCAAGTGCTTCTCACCACCTTCACTGCAATCAAGATCAAGGAGCAGAATGCCTGGTTCCATCACTCTCGAGTGAAGAAGGCCCCAGGAGCCCCTTGGAGAGTGACACCAGGAGACAATGAACTGAGATTAGGCTTACTCAGACAAAATGAGCATATTGCAGCCGGAGGTAGTTTGTAATTTCTTTTACAGAATTGTTTTATATATAATTATAACTGGAGTCTTAGAACTAGAGAGTACCTCTATCCAAAGCAATGCTGAATGGCCTTGGTCCCAGGCTTTTAATCAGTATACTGGATCCATGGGAGAAGTTTCTGAGATAGAAGATTTAAACCTATCCACTGTAGTAGAAGTTTCTGAGATAAAAGATTTAAACCTATCCACTGTAGTACTCCTCGGGGATCAGGTATATGAGGAGCAGGAGTGGCAGGAATGGGAACAGTGGACACTTCAAGGGATCAGAAGAGAAGAAATCAAGGTAGGGTGCTGGGTGGTGAATGGGACGGTTCATGAGAGACCAGATGCAATTAGTGTCTCAACCTCTCCTGTATACAGGCACCAGGAAGTTTGTGATAGCCTAAGTGAGTCAGACTGCTGGTGCCATTTCACCTTGATACGGTCTGTAGAAGTGACTTGCCTTTGGGCTTGTGATCAGGCTCTCATTTAAATTTAAAATAGACACCGCACTTTTTACAACAGCAGGACCTTATACAACCCAGACTGAGACTCAAATACTTCAGACTCAACCCAAACTTGAACCTGAAGTATGAAATAAGCCCCTACATAGTGAGGAATGTGGGTGAACAACAACTGTTGTTCAATTCAAAATGGTCTCTCAAACATGTTGAGTTGCTAATGCAAATTAACATCTCAAAAATCCAACCAGCCTGCTCCTCTTTCCTAAGAACATCCTTTGAGGGCTGGACAATGTGGTTACAAAGACAGGTATACCTCAGGAGCAGAATAAGAAAGGATCTAACTGGGATATTAGGAGTTTTAAATGGAATTGATTCAGAAATAATGATGAATAAGCTGGCCACTGCAGCAGGTGGCCTAATAAAATTGAAACAGCCATTACAGTCATCTCTATTGGCATTAGGAACTAGCCAGTGGCAGATTTCAAAAATACTGCCAAAGTGGGAAAAGGCCAGGGACCAAGACCACAAGTTAACAGTAGAAGCACTTAGTACAGTTCAAGATAATGTGTCTTTAGCTTTCAGCTGTATACAAGCACAGCTACGGATGCAGGCAGCAGCAGCTCTGATCATACGGGAAGGGGGTGAAGGTAATTTTCCAGCTGAAATTCGGAAAATTGTCTGGGATAATGCGATTGATTTTGAAAGAAAGTTTCAATCCAGGTGGACTATGGTAAATTTCACCTATGATCCTGCTTCTAATGTGGCCACTGCCTTTGTGCTTACCATACATAATGCCACTGTTTACGTTATCCATCCCGTCATTGCACTAGGATTAAATCATGAAAAAACAATGCTCTACCCTTCAGAACATAGAGTGTGGGCATGAAAGGTGAATGAAAAGTGGCAAACAGTAAACTTAGAATACTGCATTACTAGAGAACAACTAGGATTCATTTGTGAAAGCAATACTATTAATGCCCAGGATGTGTGTCTAGACACTGAACAGAGTATTTGCCGCTTTGAGATTCATCCAGTCACTGATCAGAAAACTGCCCTCGTATATACTGGTAAAGGTTGTGTGTGCCTGAGAACTGCCTGTGCTACTATAAAAATTGATAACAATGATGTTATTTTGTCCAGTAGAAATCATTCTAATTTCTGTATTTTTAATTTTGTTAAGATTATTGAGTGTGACTTTTTGTAGGTGGCCCCAGTGACATCCCACCAGTTGATTAAAACCAATTACAAAATGTATCACAGACTGTCACCTACTCCTATTGGAATAGACCTCACATTGGTAAAACAATTAATTAAACACCATAGACCTACTGGAGATCTTGAAGAAAACCCAAGAAAGTGGAGAGAAAACCCTAATTACTGTCCAACATGATACAAAAGAAATAACCAGAATTCTGCAAAGTATAAAACAAAATGCAGATCATCACTGGTGGGATGTAATCTTTGTGTGGTCACCAGCTACAAATGGAATCTTTATTGAGCTTGTATCATCCTATTGTAGTTTTGTTAATATTAGTTGGAGTAAGTTTAGAGTTCTCCTTTTTATTGTTAATTTGGAATTGGAGAATACTACAGCGAGTAGCTGTGTTAACCTCCTTATCAAACGTACATGGTAAAGCACTAAGGCACACTTATTGTCATAGGAATTTGAATTAAGTAAAATAATTTACTTATTCCCCATTAGGAAAGGGGGAAATGAGGATGAGTGGAAGATATCCAGAGTAGAAATCGATTTTGATTTAGGGGAAATGTACATCTTTGAGTTAGGTCTGCAGCTTGCTGTTTAGTCTGACTGCCTGTTCTTGCAAAGGGCCTGTGCTTGGAGGGAATGCTTCAGCTGAAGGACAAGAGATAAGGGGGGGTGAGGGGGCCAGGCAGACAGAGCAGGGCAACCTGACCCAGGAGTTCATTCTGATAAAGAAGAATTAGCAGCAATTGTCATGAGAAATAAGTGGAATGAACACATATGAACCAATTGTGAAATTGCATGCCTATGTATTTGAGAGGGAGATAAAAGGGAATCTGGAGAACCCAGAGGTAAGCATGTCATTTTAGGGGAACGATTCCCAAATGCGTCCAGCGCTGTAATAAACATACTGGCTTTACAACTTTCACAAAAGCTGTGGAGTTTGTTTGATTCCTCAAAGCAGGATGCTGCCCTGGGCTGTGCAGCACATTGGGCATGGATCAGCCCCTGCTCTGCTGCTCCTTCCCGTCTGCCCCAGGGCCCTTGCAGAGCCCCAGCCATGCTGTTTGCCCCCAGCCTGCCCACGGCCAGCCTGGGGCTGCTCACGGGGGTTTCTGTGCTGAGCATTGGCCTGGCCGTGTTCTTGAGAGAGCCTGGGCAAGGAGCCTGGAGCCCCCAGGGCCTGGCCTGAGGCCTCAGCGCTGCCCCAGCAGTGCCCATGGCCTGTCCCTGCTGCAGCCCCGGCACTGCCACCCCCAGGGCTGTGCCCGGCCCCGAGAGCACTCAGGCCCTGCAGCAACACCAGGGCCACCAGGGCAGCGGGGCAGGGCCACGGCAGCAGCACTGGCAACACCAAGTGCTGCTGCTGCTGCTGCTGCTGGGCACAGCTGCTGGGCCAGCACTGATCTGCCCCAGCTCTGCACACAGACATTGCTGCTGCAGCTCCAGAGAAGGCAACAAAAGGGCATCTCTGCAGAAAACTCTGCTGGGAGACCCTTTAGCTCCTTTAAAGCCACCAAGAGCGCAGGCCCTCATTGACACAGTCTGTGGCCACAGGGAAGGCGGAGAGAAACAAAATAAGAAATGGCATAAGGAGTGACATTTTTTTGTGGACCATATGAAAAAACAAAAACAAAGGAAAGAAATCTCCAAAATGAAACAAACAAGAAGTATCAAAACTGAGTTTTATTACAAGTGATTTGGAGAAATTGCCCAGTTTAATGTTCCTGAAAGCATCCAGTCATCAGTCTCCTCACAGCAGCCTTGAGCTCCTGGTTCCTCAGGCTGTAGATGAGGGGGTTCAGGGCTGGAGGCACCACCGAGTACAGAACTGACAGGGCCAGATCCAGGGATGGGAAGGACATGGAGGGCAGCTTCAGGTGAGCAAGGGTGCCAGTGCTGATGAACAGGGAGACCACAGCCAGGTGAGGGAGGCAGGTGGAAAAGGCTTTGTGCCGTCCCTGCTCAGAGGGGATCCTCAGCACAGCCCTGAAGATCTGCACATAGGAGAAAACAATGAACACAAAACAAACAAATAGCAAACAGGCACTAACAGCAATCAGCCCGTGTTCCCTGAGGTAGGAATTTGAGCAGGAGAGCTTGAGGATCTGTGGGATTTCACAGAAGAACTGGCCCAGGGCATTGCCATGGCACAGGGGCAGGGAAAATGTATTGGCCGTGTGCAGCAGTGAATAGAGAAAGGCACTGGCCCAGGCAGCTGCTGCCATGTGGGCACAAGCTCTGCTGCCCAGGAGGGTCCCGTAGTGCAGGGGTTTGCAGATGGACACGTAGCGGTCGTAGCACATCACGGTCAGGAGGCAAAGCTCTGTAGTCGCGCAGAAAACAAAAAAAAAGAGCTGAGCAGCACATCCAGTGTAGGAGATGTTGCTGGTGTCCCAGAGGGAATTGTGCATGGCTTTGGGGACAGTGGTGCAGATGGAGCCCAGGTCAGCGAGGGCCAGGTTGAGCAGGAAGAAGAACATGGGCGTGTGCAGGTGGTGGCCGCAGGCTACGGCGCTGATGATGAGGCCGTTGCCCAGGAGGGCAGCCAGGGAGATGCCCAGCAAGAGGCAGAAGTGCAGGAGCTGCAGCTGCCGCGTGTCTGCCAATGCCAGCAGCAGGAAGTGCCTGATGGAGCTGCTGTTGGACATTTGCTGGGGATGCACATGGGCACCTGTTCATGGAGAAAAGGACAGTAAACATTTAGGAGACATACCTGTAACCAAAATCAATTCCATTTCCTATTCACCATCCTCTATAACACAGACACACTTTTATGTTCAAGGGTTCTGAGGTTTTCTTTTTAATCTCCCCCACATCTCTCCTGGCATTCTTGGATATCAGGATTTCTGAGCATTTCTGCTGCCCTCAGAGAGAACACAGTGAGTTCCCTGAGGCAACATGATGAGTGGAAAGTGAGGGGAGATGTTGTGTCACTTCATTCTCTTTGGAGTTTCTCTGGGCTTTCACTTTTCTCAAATAGGATGATATGTGCACTCTCAAGTTTTCCTTAAAGATCACCAGGTACTGCTGAGAGCAGATGTTTCCACCACAGTCCAGCTCCACATTTGTAGCCAAGGACTCACGTTGCTCATTTCACCAACCCAGCAGCATTTTCAGTGTCACAAAACCTCTGCCTTTGCCCATCAATCTTATAACTCAGAGATGCTCTAGGACAGGTTTGCACCCTGGATTAGAGATCCGAGCTTGGACTGAAATATCAGGGAGACTCCCAAGTGTCCTTATGATGGCATTGGATTGAGGGAGATGCAGCTCCTTCCCTGGCTGCACTGACAGCATTGCCCAGAGCCGGGCCCTGGGGACAGCGTCACCCTGAGCCAGCTGTGCCCCCTGCCAGAGCTCCCAGGGCCAGGCAGCTGCTCCCAGCCCTGTGCTCTGCAGAGGGAACTGGGCCCGGGGCTGCAGAGCTGCCCCACGGCTCTGCTGCAGCTCTGCCTGCACAGGAGGGGCTGCACGCCTTGGAGCCCCGGCCCTGAGGGCAGAGGCTTGGCTGGGGCACAGGAGGGAGGGGGCTTCTTCAGAGGGAGGGGCTGCACTGCAGGGGCTCCTGTGGGCATCTCTAAACTCTCCCTGCCACAGCATTGCTGGGCTTTGTTTTCTCTCATTGCCTGATCTTCTCTCTGCTTCCTGCAGATTTTCCTCCTGCAGGTGTTTCCCTCTGCCTGATCTCTCCCTGCCAGCACTCACAGACCCCAAATCTCTGTGCACTCTCCTTGGCCCTACAGAACCCTGCCTGTTTGCAGGGCACTGGCGGGGGGCAGGTTCTGTTTGCAGCTTGGAGAAAGGACAGCTCAGACTGAGCCTGATGGCTCCAGCAAAGGCGATGCTGCTGCTGTCCATGGGCAGAGTGGCTGAAAGTACATTAGGGATCTCCTGTGAACCTACTGATCACTAAAAGTAACACTTTGGATGTCGCAGGCACTTGTCAAAATTCATAATTAAGAATTAATCTTTAATATGTATCCACTCCTCCCTGCCATTCTCCAATAGTAGTAAACTGAATACCTAGTCTTAGGAAATTTCCTCATTTTTATCAAAATCATTGCCCTGGAAATATTCTGTGAGTGATCAGAACCCCTCAGCATGTCAGAGTTCCATGAGCATTTCACCTCCCCTGCCCCAGAAATCCTCAGAGTTGTACTCACAGGCTCTGCAGGCATTGGGATGTTCCAGCTGCAGGAGATGGCTCCAGGAGCTGCAGCTGCATTGTCCTGCAGCCAGAGGTTCCTGTGCCAAGGGCTGGCAGTGATTGTGCCCCAGGCACTTCTCAGCCCCTTCCCAGCCCTGACTGATTGAAGCTCTCTGTGCCTCTGGGCTGTGCCCGGGCTGGCTGCAGGCAGTGCCCCAGCCCTGCTGGGCTGGCACAAGAGCTGCTCATCCAGAGAAATGTGCTTTTGAAGCTCTTCTTGGTGAACAGGAGCTGCCTCTGGGCCAGGAGCCCAGCCCAGCTCAGCAGCACAGACACAGCACAAGGACTTTAATCAGCCTCTGGGCCTTTGTGCTCAGGCCCTGGACATCAGTCCCTGAGAGGGAGATGAAGAAACCTCTCCAGAACTCCAAGGCAGAATCCAACTCCAAAGCTTCTTGGACTTTTAATGGGTCCCAGAGAGGGACACGACTGAGCAAGTGTCCCCAGGCCCCAGGCAGAGCAGAGAACTGCAGGCAGTGATGACAGGTGGGGACAAAGAGAAGCCAAGTCTTGGTGCCCTGGGCCACAGCAGGGTCTGTGCCAGCAAGGGCTGGGAGGAGACACCTTGTGCTGAGGCCCTGGGGCCTCCTGGCACAGCCCCAGCCAGGCTGGGCACTGTCAGCCCCTTGTGCTGCCCTCAGCATCCCCCCCTAGCCCACATCCCAGTGGCCTCCAGGATCTGCTGCAAGGAGTCCCTGGGGAGCCTTGCTCAGCAATGGCCCTGGGGGCTCCTTCATGCTCCCTGCAGGGACTGCAGGTTTTTCAAAGGACTTTGGCTTTGGCTTTTGCCTTGCAGTCTCTGAGAGGTTTGTGCAATCATGGCCTCCAATTATCTGCTTTAACGAGTCCCTGGAGAGCTCTGTACTGACACTCAATAGGACTCATTATTGTGCTTGAGATACTCAAGGTTTTTTAAGGTACTTTGGATTCTCCTTTCCACACTGAGTCTCTCATAGGTTTTTTGTGCCATCCTGGCCACCAGTTCTCTCTTCCATGGAGTCCATGAGGAGCCTGTGTTGGGATGGACCTCAGTTGGACCCATTCATGCTTTGAGACACTTTGGGATTTTCTTCTGACTTTGACTCCTGGAAAGGTTTGTGCAATCTCCTCTCAGGCCTTGAGGTTCAAGGGCTCAGCTCCAAATGCACCACAGGGCTCATGAGGATCAAGCAAGTCCTGACAAACCATGGCCCTGCCTTGATTTTCCTCTTGTCTAGTCCAGTTCAGCAGGAAGGTTTCCTTTTACAGTTATGGATGGTATAAATAAGAAGCTTGACTAGGCCAATATTCAAGCAGCAATCAATTTATTAATTAATATAGTAAAGTATGAGCAATACAGCACTGGCTACAGTGGGGGAAGTTTTCCCTCCAACTGCACACCCACACTTGCGGCTTACAGGTATTTATAGGGGTACTCATCAGCTTTCTCAGCAGTTTCTATTCCAATTCTTACTCATCAGCAGTTTCTATTCCCAATTTTTACGTCACAATTCTACACACTATTGTGATTTAACTTTTCTCAGGATGTATCCCAAAAGGAGTATCCCCAGATGGTGGTGGTCCGGTTTCCAAAAGAAGAAAGACGAATCCCGTCTGGTGAGGTCCAGCTCTCCAGATGTGGGTTCTCCTTTTAATTGCAAAGACTATAAATCTAACAACAGTGATGTCCAGCTTCCCTTGGTTGAAACCATAAATCCTTGAGGTGATGTTCATCTTCCTTTCTCAAGCTGTTTTTCTCTGCTTTATTAAGGCATGAGATAAGCATGTTTCCTTTATATATATATTCCAAAGCTATAGTTTCAAGGATACAAGCAATGTTCTAAAATTATACTTCAAAAGGTTATTATTGCAGAACTCTTTAGGGATTAACTACAAGCAAGAAGCAACATTCTTAATGCTTTAATGCCAATTCTCCTAAATCAGCCAAGGTTAATTGCAAACAAAAGATGGGTTCAAAGGACTTCTTCCATGCTTTACTTTCCTCAGTTTTTATCAGAATTGTTTTTATCAGAATTCACAACTGTCCCATTGTCGGTCTCCACACATATCGCAATCACAAATACACACATTGCCTGTGTGTACCTGACACGACACACAGCTTTGTATTTCACATCCCCCCGTGTCCCCCTGTGTTCCCCCGGGCAGGGAGCTGCTCTGGCCCGGGATGGCCGGGCCCAGCCACGGGGCCTCGCCGGCAGCGGGCAGGAGCCGGCCCGGGCTGCGGGACACGGCGGGGGTGCCTGGCTGCAAAGCAGCTCTGGCTCCCGCCAGGGAGCTGTGGGCAAGGGGCTGCAGCCGTGCGGGAGGAAAGCTGCGGGGCCAGTGTGGTGGTTTGACAGGAAATGTGTTTTTTGGGATGCTGTGTTTTTGGCCAATGGATATTCAGACTTTAATATTGGCATCTAACCTGGCCATTGGGACCTTGGACACGCCTCTGAGAACACAGAGTTAAAAGCACAGCTCTCCCCTGAGAGGTCCTTTTTTGGGTTTCCGGCGGGAAAGAGTTCGGGTCTCTCCTCCGGCCCAGCTGCTGGCTGGGCAGGGGGAGGGGAAAAGCCTTGTGGCCGGGAGAGGTAGGCCTGACCCCGGGGGTGGAAGGGTGGAAGAGAGAGAGAGACACCGGGAGCCATCGGGCAGCCCCCCCTGAGAGACACAGAGAGAGAGAGAGAGAGAGAGCCGCTGCCTGGGACTGTAACCTTGAAACTTGATAAACATGGGCCTGTGTCGGCAGCACGGCTGGGACGGAGAAGAAGGGGGGGTTTAGCCAGCCGCTTGTAGGAGCTTTAAACACCTTTTTGGAGAATGAGAACTTTACAGAACATTGACCTTTCCTAGAAGATAGAGTGGAAGATAAGGAAGGAAATGTGCAAGTGTGAGAGAAGTCTGGGCGAGTGAGAAATAGTGGAAGAGTAGAGAAGAATCCTAGTGGGAAGAGATGATGGAGTGGCTTTTGCTGGACTCTTTTTGTACAGCCATGGACAGAACCATGTTCCTTGTGCCACAGAGACTGCATCTAGGGGGAGGCAATGGCCACAGAACCAAGAGGGTTCAGTGTTGGTGCCGCTCGGCCCCAGGGGGTGAAAAAATATGGGGGGGACAGGTGTCCCAAAGGAGAGATTGTGGGGACAGGTGTCCCAAAGGAGAGACTGTGCCTTTTTTAGATTGAGACAGAGCATCCTTAAAAAGACAACCCTAGAAGCAGCTCTGGTCCGTGTTCAGTGGTGAGAGCACTGGACATGAAAGGAAGAGGTCACGACGGCAGATGTACTCCGGGCAGTGCCACGAGTGACACGGAAACTCACGAGGCTTCAGCTGTGTTTCCAGGGCAAGCCCATGGTACAGGAAGGACTCCTCTCCTCTTGATGAACTGAGGATTGATTGTCTAAAAGGTGGTGCTGGACCAAGAGTTGGTGATTTGAGGAATAAATGTATTGTGTTGGAAATTTGGTGGGGGGAGGAGGAAATGCATTTGTGAGGTTTTCATTTTCCCTGTGTGTGTGTTCCTTTGTATTTGTAGTTGTAGAGTAGTTAATAAAGTTCTGTTTTGTTTTCTTTCCTAAGTAGGAGCCTGCTTTGCTTATTCCTGGTCACATCTCACAGCAGCTACCAGGGAGAGGGTATCCTCATGGGGGCACTGGCATTGTGCCAGTGTCAAACCATGACAAGGATAAACAACCCCAGCTCCCTCAGCTGCTCCTCACAGCTCTTGTGCTCCAGACCCCTCCCCAGCCTTGTTGCCCTTCTCTGGACATGCTCCAGCCTCTCCATGGCCTTCCTAAACTGGGGGCCCAGAACTGAACACTGCACTCAAGGTGCTGCCCAACCAGTGCTGAGGACAAGGGAAGAATCCCTGCCCTGCTCCTGCTGGCCACACCATTCCTGAGCCAAGCCAGGAGCCATTGGCCTTCTTGGCCCCCTGGGCACACTGCTGCCTCATGTCCAGCCTGCTGTCCACCAGTCCCTGCAGGTCCCTTTCTGCCTGGCTGCTGTCCAACCCCTCTGGCACCTTGCTGAGGGAGAAAAGGGAAGGGAGGGGAACGGGTCCAGATCCAATCCTTCCGGAAATGTGGTGTTTGCTGGCATTGCCAGTTCCCAGATCTTGATATTTCCCTCTTCTAGCACAGCTCAAGTCCAGCAATTTGCTGGCACAGAAAGCCAAAACCAGGCAAATACCTGGTACCTACAGCAACCCAATCTCGTGTTTGCTGACACCGCCAGTGCCCATATCCAGAATTTTTCAGATGCCTGCACAGCACAATTCCAGCAATATACTGGCACAGAAAGATCACATTTGGCAATTTCCTGGTGCCTGCACATTCCCCACCCAGATCTGGTGTGTGCTGGCACCCCCAGTGCCCACATTGGCAATTTCCTGGTGCCAGCATAACCCAAATGCAGCAATTTTCTGGCAAAGAAAGCCAAAACCAGGCTCCACCCAGATCTGGTGTGCTGGGGTTGGTTAAAAGAAGAAGGAGACCTTGGCTTAAGGCTGTGGGAAAACCCTCTTAAATTGGGGTCAGCAGGAGCTCCCGCCCATAATCCTCTTGTTCAGGTTTGCAGATTGTACTAGAAAGTTCTGAGTTCTCTTTGCTACCATTGCTTACATTTTACTGCAAAAATTTCAATATTCATAATCCTTCCTTCCTCCTGGATCCTTCCCTCAGATCCCACCTTAACCCCTCCCCATAAATAAATGGATAAATATCCCTGCTAGACCCTGGACCCAGGCTTTTTTCTGCTTTGCTCTCTCTACCGTGCACGCCGTCCTGTTTGTTGTGTTTGCCTTCGTTAAAGTTCTGTTTCCAGAGCACCAGATGAAAGCAGTCTCTGTCTGTAAAGTGGCCAGAGCGGGTTCTCAGGGAAACCACTGGCCAATGGTCCGGACGAGGGCCAGAAGGTTTCACTGGTGTTTGCTGGCACCACCAGTGCCCAGATCTGGAAATTTCCCTATTCTGACACAGCCCAAGCGCAGCAGCAATTTACTGGCACAGAAATCCAAAACCCGGCAACTTTCTGCTACTGGCTCTGGCACCGCCCACATCTTGTGTTTGCTGCGCCAGTGCCCAGATTGGGAAATTTCCCGGTGCCAGCAGAGCCCAAATCCGGAAGATTTCTGTCACTGGCAACGACACCACCCAGATCTGGTGTTTGCTGGCTGTGCCAGCGCCCAAATCTGAAAACTTCCTGGTGCCGGCACAGCCCAAGTCCAGTGATTTGCTGGCACAGAAAGCCAAAATTTGGAAATTTCCACGTTCTGGCTCCAGCACCATCCAGATCTGGTGTTTGCTGGGGCCGCCAGTGCCCAGATTCAGAAATTTCCCGATGCCTTCACAGCCCAGGTCTAGCTAGCCTAAATTTGGTTTTAGGCTAGCTTAGGCAGAGAAGTTCCTTGAACTTTCCTTTTTCTTGGAACTGTTTAAACCTGCTCTCGACTAAAAACCCAGAAAAACACCGGCAGCTCACACCTGTGGCCCACCGAGCTCTGGGACGCTGCATTCCAGCACCAAAGAAACATAGAAGAGACCGAGTGAGCCAACTACAACCCACAAAAAGGACTTTCTGAATTTGCCATCTCTTCAGCACTGTCAGAGGTTTCATTTAATATTATTCATTTTTCATGCTTCTGAATACTTTACTTGTTAAATAAACTGGGGTTTTTTCACTTTTCTCGAGGGAAGTCTTTTCCTGAACTAGTAGGGGGAGGGGCCGCTTGAACTTGCTTTCTAGACGGATCCCTTTTGGAGATTTCCTCCCCAAATTTGCCCTAAGCCAGCACAAACAGTCATCATGAAAATTTCACCAGTGGCATAATTTCCTGCTGGCAAATCTTGGGACAGAAGCTTGACCTTGTTTCCAGGAGACATTCTTGGGAAGAGCAGACAGGAGAAGATTCCTGGAAAACTGAAACAGCTTTCCAGAAGGGAAATGAAAATGAAAGAAACAATCCAAGATCTTTTCCTCTATTTATTTCTATGTTCCCCTTTCCCATGTTGCACTACTTCTCCATCCCAGGAATTCCAGATGCACTTCACCTCTAAGATCGGTGACTTAGTGATTTTTAGACACTCGAAAATACCATGAGCCACACAGAGTTTTCCTTCCCCTGGTTTTACTGGAAGGCAACACTGGAGATGTAAGTGCAGTGCTGGGCTCAGGTAGGAATCCTACAGCAAGGGAAGGTGGCCCGACAGTGTTTGACCCTCAGCCAGGCCAATGCAGAGCAGCAAGCGAGGGGATTGCTGTGCCGGTGTGCAGGAGTCAGGGCTCTGCATCTGGGCTCACCGCTGCAAAGTTCCCGTGTTTGGACAGACTCAGGGGCTGTGCCCGGGGCGCGCGGGGCTCGAACGTGGGGCTCGTGGGGCGAGCGGGGAACAGACACGGGGACGAATGGCCCCGGTGCTTCAGTTGCAGCGGCGGCAGCGGCGGCAGCAGCAGCGGCGGCAGCAGCAGCGACAGCGGCAGCAGCAGCAGCAGAAAAACAGATATTTTAGAGCACTCTTTCTCTCTTTATCTTTGTCTTTCTCTGTCTCTCCCCTTCCGACTGTCGGGCACCCTTCTCTCGGGGTCCCTTGCCCGGCGTCCCTCTCCTCTCCCCGCCTCCCTCTCCCCTGCCGGGCCGGGCCATGCCCCCGGCCCGCCCCCGGCCCCGGGCGGGGCTGCCCCGTGCCCGGCCCCGGCCGTCCCGCCGCGCTCTCGCCTCCGCCCGGCTCTGGCCGTGCTGGCGGTGGCGCTGCTGGGCGGGCGTCAGTTCCTGGTGCGGGGGCGGCATCGCCGCCCTTCGGCTCCGCCTGGCCCGAGCCCCGGCCCCGGACCCGACGCAGGGTCCAGTCCCGGCCCCGGCCCCCGCCCCGGCCCCGGCTCCTCCCGGGGCCCGCGGAGGACACAGGCGGCGCGGCCGCTGCCGCCGCCTCCGCTGCGGCTTCCCCGGCCCGAGCTCCGCCGCTCGGCAGCGCGGCCGCCGGCCCCGAGGCTCCCGTGCCGCGTTCCAAAGAGCGAACGCCTGGGCATGGCCGGCCCGGGGCGGCTGAGGGGCGCTCGGGGGCCGTTGCTGGCCCCGGGCCGAGCGCTGACAGCCGCGTCCCGCCCGCAGGGAAGGCGCACGAGGCCCTGCAGGAGCGGTACCGCCTGGGTTCGCTGCTGGGGCGCGGAGGATTCGGCAGCGTCTTCGCGGCCACGCGGCTCTCGGACGGCGCCCCGGTGAGCGGCGGGGCTGGGCAGGGCGCAGGAGGAGGGGGCGGAGGAGGAGGAGGAGGATGGGGCTGGGCAGGGCGGGCGGCGAGCTGAGCCCGCTGCTGTCCTTGGCTTGCAGGTGGCCATCAAGAGGGTGCCACGGAACCGCGTCCGGCACTGGGGCGAGCTGGTGAGTGAGCGGGGCCAGCGGCAGCAGCCGGGGCTGCCGGGCGGGGATGAGCCGAGGCCCGGCACGGTGGAAGCCGCCAGGACGCCTCGAGGGAGAGCGGGCGTGGGTCCAGCGCAGGGCGCAGAGCATCCCGGGCTGGCTGAGGGCTCCCCGAGCCCCGGCACGGCATCAGCCCCGCTGAGGGCATTGTGCTCCTCCCGCAGCCCGACGGCAGCAGGGCCCCGTTGGAGATCGTGCTGCAGGCCAAGGTGTCCACTGGCTTCCCTGGTGTGGTGCAGCTGCTGGAGTGGCTTGAGCTGCCCAACCACATCGTGATGGTGCTGGAGCGGCCAGAGCGGTGTCAGGACCTGCAGCGTTTCATTGGGGCACGGCGGTTCCTGCCCGAGGAGGTGGCGCGGGCACTGTTCCGCCAGGTGCTGGAGGCCGTGCGGCACTGCACCAGCTGCGGGGTCCTGCACCGCGACATCAAGCCCGAGAACATCCTGCTTGACCTGCACACCGGGAAGG
This sequence comes from Agelaius phoeniceus, assembly GCF_051311805.1. NCBI lineage: Eukaryota > Metazoa > Chordata > Aves > Passeriformes > Icteridae > Agelaius > Agelaius phoeniceus. The sequence continues at coordinate 2,451,596 of NW_027509866.1, forward strand.
CCAAACTGATCGACTTTGGCTGTGGCACCTACCTGCAAGAGACAGCCTACACTCACTTTGCAGGTGAGCCCACGTAAGGGTGTACTCCTGGTCCCGGCATCTCATGGCCCAACATCTCCCAGCCCAAGCTGGCTGTGGCAGAGGGGATTCTCCCTTTTGCTGCCAGTCAGGGGACTGAGTCTTCAGCTGAGTTGCTTTAGAGCGGGGCTGGGTGGGAAGCCATCTTCCAGCCCTGCTGGCAGCCTTTGCCAGCCACTCTGCCCAGGACTGGGGCTGGGCTGGGGCAGCCAGCCCAACCAAAACCCCCATGGGTGGGGGTAGCAGAGATGGGGGCGGAACCTGTGCCCCAGCCAGTTTGGTGTGCAGGCAAGAGGAAGGGCTTGGACTGATCCACTCTCCCTGTTTGCCTTGGCTTCCTAATATTTTTGGGGCAATGCAGGCAGGGAGGATAAGGGCATGTTTTCCCCAGCATGGAGAGGGTTTTTCCTTTACAGGTCATGGTCAGGCTTAGCCAGGGCTTCCTCTGCCCTCTTCTGACACCAGTGGCTTCTTTTCCAAGCCTAAGTTTGTGCACAAGTCCCAGGTGCTGGCGAGAGGGCAGTGGTCACCCTGTGTGCCACTGATGCAGCCCCCACAGGCCCAGGGATGCTGGGGCCAGGCTGTGGGAGCAGCAGCATCCCCCTGGTCAACTCCATCTGTATTCCATAGGAACACTGTCCTACAGCCCCCCGGAATGGAACGACTTTGGCTGGTACCATGGCGAGGCAGCAACGATCTGGTCCCTGGGCATCCTGCTGCACCAGATGGTCTGCGGGGAGCACCCGTTCAGGAGGGGCCGGAACCTCAGCTGGGGCCAGCTCCCGCTGCCACAAGGGCTCTCTCAAGGTGGATCCTCTTCTCTGGGCACGGGGGGAATCCCAGTGCTGGGAGCCAGCAGCGGGCTCGTGAGCATCCCGCTCTGGCAGCTGCTGAGGAGGTGGCACGTGTCCTGCTCTCCTCCAAAACAGGGAATTGATGGGAAAGTTTAGGCCCAACCCTGAGCGCATCCAGAATGGCCTGGGCATGGCAATAGTGGGGCAAAGCAGACAGGAGCCTTCTCTGGCTGACCGTCAGTTTCTGCTTTCTCTCCCCAGAGTGCAAAGATCTGATCAGGTGGTGTTTATCCGTGAACTCCTTGGACAGACCCACATTAGAAGACCTGTTCTGTGATCCTTGGGTGCAGGATATTCCTCTGCCATAGAAGAAGGGAGAGAGCCACAGGCACACTTTGATCCAGGGCCCTGGTAAGTTGCAGCTCCACACATGCCATGGCAATGAGAAGCAAAGGAACCCAGACCTTTTTGTGCTGCCTGTGTCACTGCACCGGGGCCATGGGATGGGCACACGCAGCCCTTGTGCTGGAGCTGAGCTGCTCTGCCCAGCACTGGTGGCCGCCATCCAAGCTGGTTTTGCTTGTGCTGGTTCCCTGACAGCTGGGGCCCTGGTCAGAGCCCTGAGAGCCTGGTCTCCCCCCAGGGAAGGAGCAGGAGCCCCTGGAGAAGCTGTACCGGGTGGGGATGCTGCTGCTGCTGCTGCTGCTGCTGCTGGAGACAGCCAGGATGACATCAAGGATGACAAGCTCTTCCTCAGCCTGGCCACTGGAGGCTGAAGGTGATGGACTTTGATTCTGGCACCTTCTTCAAAGCCAAACTCCACAGGGAATTTGCAGATGAGTCCACACCCAGGGAAATGATGCCAGATTTGGGCACGGCCCAGCCTGGCTGGGAAGCAAAGGTTCCCCCTTTGCTGGGGCAGATGCAACTCATCCTTCAGTCGCTGCCCAGCTGCTTTTTGGCAGGGCTGGGGGGATGGGCTGGGCTGGGTACGAATTGGGAGTGGGCTCCTGGCCCTGCCAACAGCCCCCAGCAGCCACCGTGCCCCGGGCTGGGGCTGGGGCTGGGGCTGGGGCAGCCAGCCCGACACAAACAAAGCCCCATGGTGGGAGCAGAGGTGGGACTCCAGAACCTGTGCAGGGGCTGCTTTGCTGTGCAGGCAAGGAAGGGCTTGGGCTGTTCCACTGCCCTCGTTTGCTTTGGGATCACGGTGATTTTGGGGGGCAGTGCAGGGTGGAAGACAGAAAGTGTGGGCTTCCCTCAGCCATGGCTGGGTTTTTCCCTACCATGTAGGAGTTGGGCCTTCCTCAAGGCCCTGACAGAGATAAGAGTTTTTCCCGTTTTTCTTGTTTTCCCTTTTTGCATCTAATCTCTTTTCAAGAATGTGTTGTTTGTTTTTCCAGAGGAAGCGTTCCAGGTGGTCCAGTGTGCATGGGGAAGTGCTTGGGAGCAGCTGTGGCGTGGATGGGCCGTGCCCTTGGAGAAGGCTGAGGCCATGGTTTGGGAGCAGCTTTTCTTGCAGCCGTGGCTGGCGTGAGGTGGGTCCCTGTGTGCTTGGCAGGGTGGGATCAGAGCTTTTGGGAGATGGTAGCGAGCACAGGAGCATCCTGCTCTGGGCAGCTGCTGAGGGCTGGATGTGCCGTGGCTGGCTGCAGGCTGGGCACATGTCCTGCCCTCCTGCTCTGCTGCCAAAGGCAGCAGGGATGGGCAGCTCTGGGCACAGCTCTGGGCACAGCCAGCATGGCCTGGGCCCCGCAGGCCTTGGCACAAGGGCACAGGAGCCCTCAGCTGAGGGGCGGTTTCTGCTTTCTCTCCTTGCAGCCAGGCTCTGCGGCTGCTGAGGCTGCTCTGGGCTCTGCCAGGGCTCTGCTGGGCTCAGCCCTGGGCCCAGCTGGGCTGGCTCTGCCCTCACATTGCTCTGACAGCTCTGCATCAGACGAGCCCCTTGCGAGCACAGCGCCTGAGCTTTCTGCTTTGGCAGCTGAGTGAGACTCTGCTGCAGGCCCAGAGATTGCAGCTGGGGACACACATCCAATTGGCAAGGACCCAAACTCTCCACAGTCCCAGCTGAACGCCTGCATCTGCACAGGGTGTTTGTCTGTCCCATTCTTCCTTCTTGATTGGCTGGAATTGTGCAGTTGCACTTTCTTCCTCCTCTAGCAGTGCCACGAGTGGGCCAAAGCTGGCGAGTGGGCCGTGCTCCTGAGGCAGTGCAGTCTGGAGCTGGTGGATGGAGAATTGCCCTTCTGCACTGCCAAACCAGAGCAAAAAGCCCTAAGTGGGACTTGGTGTCTTTAAGAAACCCCTGACAGTTTCAACGGGAATGTGCAGCTCATTAACCGAGGGTGAGAAGGAAGGGCATCTTCTAAAGGATTTGGGCTTTGACAGAGTTTCCATTCCCAGTCCTGCTTGGAGGTGGCAGGGCACAAAGCAATTTCCCATTGCTTCACCCACAATTTAACAATGTTGGAAACAACCTCAAAAACTTTTCAAAAACGGGTGCTGAGGTCAGCAAGATGGATCCATGCCATCAGCACATTTACAATGTAAATAACTGAGTTCTCTTTTTAAAATAATTCACTTCTTAATGCAAAGAATGTAACTTTGCATTTATGTTTTGTTATTTTCACTAACATTATGTTATGTTTTTTCACTAACACTTGGATTTTATTCTTATCTTTTACAATTTACCTATTTTTTTCCCTTTTTCTTTTTTCTTCCTTTAAATAGAAAACATGTCCTATCAAAGGAATGTCCTTTGCTCCTGGTTCCCGTGTGGAGCAGCTCCCTTCCTGCTGGCTGAGCTGCTCAGGCAGAGCCCGGCAGCTCCTGGCCCTGCAGGGCTGAGGCTTTTCCCCGTTGCTGGGCACAGACTGATGGAGCAGCACTGCTGAACACGGGCACACAGAGGGACCAGGAGCAGCTGCCTTTGCCCACCTGAGGCTCCAAGGCCCAAACTCTGAGCAGCCAGGGCTGGAAGAGACTGGCAGGATCTGATCCCTGACTCTGGGCCAGGGCTGCACAAATGACCCCACAGCAGCAGCAGCAGCAGCAGCAGTAGCAGCAGCAGCAGATGGAGCTGACTTTCAGCACAGCCCCTGCCCCTGTTCCCTCCCGTGTGCAGCGGTGTCACAGCAGCCTGAGGCACCTGGGAGCCCCCAGTGCCAGCAGGGACTTGAGATGGCAGCCCTGGGCTCCTGGAGGCTGTGCAAGGAACGGAGCTGGGCACTCCCTGTCCATGGGGAGCTTGCAGATGGAAAAGGCTGCTGTGCCCAGGCAGCTCCAAGGGCACAGAAAGGAGGCTCTGGAGCACTGGATCTGTGCCAGTGCCACAGTCCTGGGCAGCAGCCAGCGAGCCCTGGGGGAACAGAGGGCACAGCACCAGGGACAGAAGCAGGCAAGGGCAGAGACTGGAGAGAGCCAGAGCCAGGAGCAGGAACAGCTGCTCCATTGCACTCTTGGAGAAAGCTCTCGGCTGGTTCAAAGCACTGAAAGGCATGAAGGGCAGAGAGGAGGCCACAGCAAACAATGCTCCTGTTTGCACAGCCTCCCCTCTCCGAGTCCCAGAAGGAATTGCATGGACTGTGCTCTTCTCTCCGAGTGGTCTCGTTCAGCATGAGCAGCTCAGCACCAGGAGCTGAAGGAGCTGAAGCCTCAGGCCACAGGAGCTGGGCAAGAGGAGACTTTCTGAGCAAATGAATGCTGCTAACATGGACCCAGCTGAATGCAGTGGATAGAATCATGGAATCACAGAATCCTTTCTGTTGGAAAAGCCCTCTGAGCTCACCCAGTGCAGCCGCTCACCCAGCAGTGCCAAGCCCAGCACTAAAGCACGTCCCTGAAGTGCCAAGGCCTGGACAGCAGCCCTGAGTGAGGCCTGAACAGCAGGCCCTGAGCCCAAGGTGGCCTCTGGATGAACCTTGCAACCAAAGGTTATCTTTGTATCTGCTCCCTGATGAAATATGCATGGTCATTAGCACTGTGATAGATGTAGCCACTCATTAGTGAAACATGTATTGACCTTTGTGTATTTAGAAGCCAGACCAGGCCATGAAATCTGACATCTGGCCTTGTTTGGGGCTGAATGGTCAAAGTCACCTCCCTTGGTTCCTCCTGGGGCCCTGGCCAGGTTTTGGGAGGGAGCCAAGAGGAGGATGAAACCAGATGTTGCCACACTAGCAGTGCTGTCAGTTTGTCCATTCAGCACTGTCAGAGCTGGGCCCTCTCCCAGCGGGGTTGGAGCCTCAGCTGTGGCTGGAGGCACCTGCAGGAATTGCCAGTGCCCAGGAGTGGCTCTGCAGCCCTTGGCTGTGACAGCTTCCCCAGCTGCTGTGTGGGTCTGGGGGATGGTAAAGCCTGAGGGTAAGTGGGGCTGGATCTTTCTCAATCACTGCAGGCAATCTTTGGTGAGGATGGTCGGGTGCATTGCTGAGCTGCTCATTTTGTGATTCTTTGCTGCTTTGAGCTGCAGGAAATGACACTGATTCCTTCAGTTGGAGTCTGTGTCTTTGGTGCTGACCCTGCCCACTGGCAAAACAAAACTGGCACAGTCTGGCCAGATCCCAACAAAATGTCCCTTGTTCAGTGTAAATGTGAGGAATCAGTGCCATCAGAAATTCCCAGATGGGAAGCCCTTCCCTGGAGTTCCCTGGCTCTGGAGTGGGCTGAGGTCGGAGCCCCGTGGGAGCAGTGGGGCAGTCGGGTAAAAGAGGCTGCACCCCTGGATGGCTTCGAATGCATCCAAAAATTGCACATGGAAAAGGAAAAGAACTTGTGGGGTTGGGCAGACAAAGATGAATTTGTTAAGAGTACATTGAAAAGAGGAGCAACAGAAGGAAAACCTGTTGTTGGAGCGCTCCCACATAGAGCAAGAGAAGAAGGTTTTAATCTTGAGCTCAGATGCATTTGTGCAAGTGAAATATCAATATAATAAGTAACTATATATGTGTTTATAGTACAATAGGACCTTCATATATATATTTTTATATATTTTTATATGTATGTCTAAGTCTGTCTATCTATATCAATATGTTTATCTACATATAAAATTATAATAATGTGAAGTAGTGCTGACAATAGTAATTTGGTAGCTTTGACTGCTCAGGGATGTAACCCTAAATACCCTACAGAACAGGATTGGCCAGGACCCTAATGTCAGTGGTCAACTTTGTGAGATTGTATACAATGAAAAAAGGAGGAAGGGAGGATATTGGCTGTTTTCCCAGGGTTTGCTGATACTGTGATGCAGAGTGCTTTGTCTGTTGCTGTGAAAAATTCAGTGATGAAGCCTGCAGGGTTTTTCATGTACCAGACTATGCACAAGCTGCAGGATTGGTTGCACGGGCAAAGGGGTTGTTTAAAAAGCAGTTGAAAAAATGAGGAGATGGAACCTTTGCCCATGGAGAACCCATCTCCCAGATGTGCTCCATGCCCTTAACAATGGCCCACGGGGGAAATGGAAACCCCCTGGCTGTGCACGGCTGCCCCCAGTTTGCAAATCCAACCATGGGCAGTGAGACTTGGGCTGCCTGGGAAATTGTTCTGGCTGTGATGGCCCCTGGCAGGGCCAGCCCAGAGGCTGCAGGGCTGGGCCTTCATGCACTGGAATTAGTTTGGATAAATTCAAAGCAAATGAGAGCTATCAACACTGAAACAGGAATTCAGATTCCTCCAGGACACTTTGGTTTGATAACTGCTCACCTGAGCTTGGCCTTGCAAAGTGTTCCTGTCATGGCAGGAGGAATTGATGCAGATATCAAGGAGAAATTAAAGGAATTGTGTTAAACAATAGTGACCAGGATTGGATTAGTCAACCCCATGACAGGGTAGCACAATTATCAATATTGCAATTTTAAGAAGGATTGTGAAAAAAGGAGATCCACCTGCAATCACCACCGTTTGTGGAGATAAAGGGTTTGGATCCAGCAGCCCTAATAATGGAGCCCGAGTGTGGGTCTGGAGGCCAAATGGCCCTCCCGAGGCAGCTGAAGGAGCAGCTCCTGGGAAAGACAACTCTGAGTCCTGAAACCTGGGCAGGAACAATGGGAATGTGTCCCTGCAGCCAAGTGTTGTGTGTGAGAACAAGTAGATCTGACAGGATATTGTTTTACACATGCTGCCAGACCAAATCTCCCTGTTTGCCCCAAGGGCCCCTTTGGGAAATGCTCTGATCCACGGGGCTCCATGGGAAGGCTGCTGTGACACTGAGGGACTTGCACAGGAATTGCATCCAGGAGCCCGGGTGCCCCTCAGGGACTGGGACCCGGCCCCTTCCAGCCCGAGGGGAAAGGGCCCCCTCAGGCCTTGTTAGCCACAGACAGCATGGTAAAGCTGAACAGAAAAGGGCCTGGGGGCATTATTCTGGAATTAACATGGTGCCAGCTCCATGGACAGCAGAATTCTTGTTCCTAACTCAAATGAGATTGAGAAAAATGAATGAAGAACGGTGTCACCAAAGTACTACTGGTGTCTGTAAGTTGTACCTTTACAGTCAGCCAGAATCTTTGTCTGCCACAAACACCTCTAGTGTTTGACCAAGGGGTTAGTCATCAAAATGTAATGATGAGTTCTGATGGATTGCTGAGCTTCTTTTGTAATTCTTTGCTAATGATGATGTGCTTTGCTGAGCTTATCCTTTTGTAATTCTTTGCAGCTGTGCATGATATAAATGACACAATTCCTTCAGTTGGTGTCTGTGTCTTTGGTAGTGACCCTGCCTACTGGTGAAACAGGGCCCCCTCTTGCCTGAGTGTTACCTGGGAAGGCAGAAACCTTCCCTCCAAAATTCCCCCCTTCCTCCTTGTTCCCCCTTCATACCCTGAGCATGATGTGCTCTGGTCTGGGCTGTGCCCGGGGTCAGTTGGGGTCACCTGTCCTGGCTGTGTCCCCTGCCCAGCTCCCCCGCAGCCCCAGCCCCTCCCCAGCGTGGCTGGACGAGGGGCAGGACAGGCCTTGGCTGTGCTGCAGCTCAGCAAGAACAAAACCATCTCTGCGTGCTCAGCGCTGTGCCCAGCACCCGGCCCAGCAGTGTCTCAGTGCCAGGGGCTGTGCCCTCAGTGCCTGCCAGGGGTTTCCATGGCAACTGCCAGGCCAGGTGACCCAGGTGTCCCCCCCAGTGCCGGTTGCCATGGAAACAGTGCCCAGCCCTGACCCTTTCTGTCTTGCTGACCTGGCCTTTGGCCCTGGCAGTGCCCTTGGCTGCTGGTTCCTGATGCCCGAGCGGCCAGCGCGGCACAGGGCAGGTGGCCATGGCACAGCCCCCAGCAAGGGATCCCCTCTGGCTCTGGGCACTGACACCAGTTCTGAGCAAGGGGCCCAGGGCAGCTTTCCATGGCCACCAACCACCACAACGGCTCTGGGCATTGGTTGCTATGGCACCAAACCAAGGAACGGGTCCCTGTGTCCATTGCCATGGCACCTGGTGGCACCGACGAGTGTCACTGCAATTGTTCCTGGAACAGCCCTGGCACCGCTTTGTCCTCAGGGTTGCCATGGCAGCCCAGGGCAGCAACAGCTCTGCAGGCAAGGGGCCATGGAACCTGGCTGCAGAAATGGCTCCCTGGGCTGGTTTCCAAGGAAACCTGAACTGATGGGGGTTGCCATGGCACCCAAAGCCAGCAGTGGGGTCCCTGCAGTGTCCATGGCAACAGCCCATTGCAATGGCCCAGTGCAGGTTGGGATGATGATCCACCCTCACAGCTGGCCCAGGCAGGCCTGGAGTGCTCTTGGTGGCACCTTGGGCTTGGCACACACTTGAGGAGGATTTCTGTTTGCAATGGGGAAACTCAGGAGCTTTAGATTGCTTTAAAAAATTAAAAAGTCAAAATCCCTCTTCAGCTGAGTGAAGTCAGTTCTCCAAGCAAAGCAGGTCTCAGGTGAGTGAGGGGAGACAGGATGGGGTTCACAGGTGTGTTTGCTGTATGCTACATTGAACCCAATGAAAGGAAGAAGGGGGCACCGTGCCCTTTTTGCAACAATAGCCTTGGAAGTTGTCCCAACTCTCAGCCTGGCTGGACTTCTCCTGAGTTTTGGGTGGTCCCTCACAGAAGACCCCTCACTTGTCTTACAACCACTGTGACAGACAGACTGAGATGTAAGAAACCTCTCCATCAAAGACCAGGACAGGAAATCCCTATGGGAAAAGGCCCCCCACACTCTTTCCAAGGACTGGGACTGAGACCCCCAGCCTGGGGGAGGTGTGTGGGGGAGGCAAGCTGACCAAGGCAAGATGGATGTTGCAGGTGTGAGCAGTGGACCAAGAAGACAATGGCTCTCGCCCACTGCAGAGAACATGGACTGTGTGTACCCTTCTCTAAATTCCATTTTCCCCCCAAAATACAATAGACTACCTTTGATTTGGTTTCAAGTTTTACCCCTTCCCCCATCAAAAAAAGAGTATAATAAGAGTTTGGATGAACTGCAACCCTGAGACCTCCCCAGACGTGACCTGGTGAACTCCATTGGCTGGATATTGAAGGACTTCGCCCATTCTACGTTTGATAGCTCTACACCTTCCTTTCTCTTCCTCCCTCTTTTTCCCTTTCCCCCAGTTCCTCCCCAAAGCATTTTGTTGTGGTTATTCAATAAAGGTACATTTGTTTTGACTATCACTGCAACCCCCTGTACCGTGTTGGTGTTTTTTGCACTCTGAGATCAACCCACAAACCATCACAAAACCTGTTCGTAAGGACGGATTGTGACACTTGTATACATACTATAGAAACCTTCTATTAAACCTTAAAAATTCTCTACAAATTCATGTCCAACATTACTGGGTCTGGCACCGCCCAGATCTGCTGTTTGCTGCCACCACCAGTGCCCAGATCTGGAAATTCCCTTGTTCTGGCATAGCCAAATCCAGCAATTTTCTGGTAAAGAAAGCCAAAATCTGGCAATTTCCGCTGCTGGCACCGGCAATGCCAAGATCTGGTGTTTGCTGCCACCGCCCGTACCCCGATCTGGACATTTCTCGGTTCCAACACAGCCCAAGTGCAGCAATTTTTTGGAAAAAGACGACAAAACACAGCAATTTCCTGGTGCCAAGACTGTCACTGCCCAGACCTGGTGTTTGATGGCACCGCCCATGCCCAGATCTGGACATTTCCCTGTGCCACCACAGCCCAAGTGCAGCAATTTGCTGGCAAAGAAAGCTAAAACCAGGCAAATACCTGGTGCCTACACTACTCCGATCTCATGTTTGCTGACACTGCCAGTGCCCAGATCCGGAATTTTTCAGATGCCTGCACAGCATAATTCCAGCAGTTTGCTGGCACAGAAAGTTCACATTTGGCAATTTCCCAGTGGCAGCACATTCCCCACCAAGATCTGCTGTGCGCTGGCACTGCCAGTGCCCACATCTGGCAATTTCCCAGTGCTGGCACAACCCAATTGCAGCAATTTTCTGACAAGAAAAGCCAAACGCGGCAGCTTCCTGGTGCTGCCACCAGCATCACTGTCTCTGTTCCTCTGGGAGCCTCTCAGGAACCCTGGGCCAGTCCCGAGTCGGCAGACACCGGGGGCAGCCCCGACACGGCCGACAGCGGGGAGACACTCTCTGTGCCCCGAGGGTACTGAGGGCACCTGGGCTGGGCGCCTGGGCAGCACAAGAGACACCAGAGACATCGGTAGAAGATAAAGGGCCGACTCTTAGCAGGGGTTAATGTGACCGTGCTCACAGGGGTTTTCAGGGGAAGTAAGAGACGAGAATGTTGACTCCATGATCAGAAGGCTTGATTTATTATTTTATGATATATATATATTACATTATAACTATGCTAAAAGGAAATAGGAAAGGAAAAGGTTTCCTCAGAAACTAGCTAAGCTAAGAATAGAAAAGAATGATAACAAAGGCAGCTCTCTCGGACTCTGTCCGAGACAGCTCGGTCCTTGATTGGCCATTAATTATAAACATCCAAGATGGGCCAATCACAGGTGGACCTGTTGCATTCCACAGCAGCAGATAACCATTGTTTACATTCTGTCTCTGAGGCCTCTTAGCTTCTCAGAAGGAAAAATCCTAAAGAAAGGATTTTTAGTGAAAAGATGTCTGTGACACGTCACCTTTTTTATTTAGTTAAATTAAAAAGAAAAGTGTTTGTAATTTTCTCTGCTGGGCACATGCAGAGGAAAGAACAAACACTTGACAGGTTATCTGTTGCCAATCAAAACGTGGGTCAAGTGCTCCTGTGGAATGAACAGGGAATTTCTTCACCTGTAGAACATTAAACTCTATCATATCACTAAACCATTTACAATATAAGAAAATGCAAAAGCAATGCAAAGAAAGTTCAAGTCCAAGCAGCTGAGTTTCAGGAAAAGTCCATGGACTGAAGATGTTCCTCTTTGCCATCTCTGAAAGTTCCTTTTGGTCCTGAAACAGGCTTGCTACAGAAAAATCCATCAATAATTATCAAAAGTCCATTGACAGTCATCAAACAATTTCAAACAATTTTGAGAAGATTTCTGGAATATCTTGCCACAGCCCTTTATGGAACAACTTGGGCTGAAGCTAATTTTAGGTGCTTCAATGCTTCTGAGCTGCTGCCAACTATTTTAACTCTTTTTATTTATTTTAATTTTTTTTTTTTTTTGGTCAGAAAGAGCAGCAGCAGAGAAGCCAGAGAGGTGAGAGGCCCTGGGGAGCCCTGGCCCATGTGGAGAGATCAGGAACCCCAGACCTGGCCCACAAAACGGTGGCCCAGGACCTGAAGGGGGAAGCAAAGCCCCCAAACCCAGCCGGAGGCCGGGAGGTGGCCCTGGTCCAGGGACCCGAGCCCAACAGCCCAGGCCCGGTCCCGTGGCAGGCTCTGCATTGTCACAGACCCGCACCCTGCTGCCAGTACAATGGCAGAACAGGTGACCAAACGCTTCCTCCCCCAAAATCACCGAGGCATGCCGGCAATGGGGGGACAGAAGCTGCCCTGAGGATCTTCATCTCGGGTCTGGGAATGTTTGTTCCCCATAGCAAACAAGCGATTGATTGCTTCCCGCTGTTCCCCTTGCCTCTGCAATGCAAATGCAAAAGGTGTTCCTCCCATCTCCCTCCCGGCACCACGCCAAACCTCTCCAGCCGGGGGACCGGGGGCAGAACTTTCGGGAGCCACCTCCCCAACACCGCTGGGGCGCGCGAGGGGCGGCAGGGATGGCAACCTCCAAGGGGCAGTCCCCGACCAAACACCCCCCACCCCGCCAAGAACGCTGAGTTTGAAAGCAGGCAGCCGGGCTGCACCCACACCCAGCTGTCGGGCCATGCCTCCTCCATCGAAGAAGAGGCTGACGCCCTCTTTCCCTGTCCCAGCTCCACCCGCAGGCGCAGCCCTGGGACAGCCCGAAAAACTCAGGGGGGAGTCATGCTGGGTTCAGGAGCCCCTGCGGCAGCTGCTGCCGGGGGCAGCGGGACCGCGGGCAGCTCCGAGGGTCCCCCGGGCTCGGCGTCATTTTCAGCAGCATCCTGAACTGGGACTGATTCGGCGGAAGGTGGCGAAGTCACCGGGGGGGCTGGCGGGGGTGGCGGGGCCGCAGAGAAAGCACCCCCCGCCGGGCCGGAAGCAGCAGCCGCGTCGTTGCCGCCTGGCAACACCGGCACAGCCACGGGAAGTGGCGGAAGCGATGCTGGATCTCCGTTGCCTGGCAACACCGGTGCAGCCGCGGGAAGTGGCAGAAGCGACACCGGATCTCCGTTGCCTGGGAACACTGGCGCAGCCGCAGGAAGCGGTGGAAGCGACACCGGATCTCCGTTGCCTGGCAACACAGGCGCAGCCGTGGGAAGCGCTGTTTCGGAGGTCAGCCGCGCAGGCACAGAAGCCGGTGGAGCCTCTGGCAGGGCTGCCCGGAGAAGCGGCCGCGGGGAGAGCTGGAGCGGCCCCCCAGGCACGGGAGGCGGCCCCGCGGGCCCCAGAGACGGGACCTCGGGCACCGATGCCGCCCCCAGCTCTGAGCAGGGTGGGGTCCAGGGGCCTGGCCGGGGTGGGGCCTGCAGGGCTGCCAGGGGCGGTGCCGCCCACTCATCATCCCCCGGAGAGAGACGAGGGGGGGAAAAGACGGCTCTGTCTGAGCATGCTCCAAAAACGCAGGAAAAAAAACTTTTTCGGCTCCGGGCAAAACTTCGCCGCCCCGCTGCGATTCAGGGGGGCTGGGAAGCAGCAGATCGTCCCCCTCCAAAGGGTCTTCTCCCGTGAGAACTGGGGGGAATGGGGCTTGCCCCGTGCAGTTAGCAATCCAGGGAAAAACAGCTGCTCTCCATTTCAACACCGGAAAAAGTGCGCTGAACACTGGATAAATCCGGGGGTACCCGAACCCACTGTTCAAAACTACTTGGAAAATGGATTCCATGCACTCCCACACAAACATATCAAGGGCATAGAGTACATTCGTAAAAAACCCAAAGAGCTTTGCCCATTGAAAAACTCATAGAAATATCTCTCCAACAGGAGAATTCTGTCCTCTTCACCCCATTTGTGCCAGAGGGCAATAAGTCTCTCCTCTGAAGGGGAGAAAGGAACCTCTGCCTCTGTGAGAGGGGTCCTCCACATTTGCAGCCACAAACTGTGAAGGGCAGCATTTTCAGGAGGGGAAAAGCTAACAGAACCTTGTGACAGTGTCCAGCACTCTCTGGCCAGCTGCTTGGTGCTGCTGAGCTTTCTGGCCATTTTCCTGGAGGATTTTCAGAAGGTTCTCTCTGTGGTCTGCCTTGCTGTGAACTCTGTCCAAATCAGGATCTTCAGTTCTTCAGCTCCTGGCTAGAATCCACTTCTGTGGTCACTTATGAGATGACCATCAATGCCACACACTCGGGGTTTACCCAAATGCAGCAGTGCTCCTCTGGGGTCTCACCAATCGATGATTTTCCTCTTCAGTCACTCGGGGTCACAAACTGTGACCGTGTTCACAGGGGTTCTGGATGAGGGAAGAGACAAGAATTTTGACTCTATGTTCAGAAGGCTTGATTTATTAGTTTATGATATATATATATTACATTATAATTATACTAAAAAGAAATAGGAAAGGAAGAGGTTTCCTCAGATGATAACTAAGCTAAGAATAGAAAAGAAGAGAATGATAACAAAGGCAGCTCTCTCGGACTCTGTCCAAGATAGCTCGGTCCTTGATTGGCCATTCATTATAAACATCCAAGATGGGCCAATCACAGGTGGACCTGTTGCATTCCACAGCAGAAGACAATAATTGTTTACATTCTGTCTCTGAGGCCTCTCAGATTCTCAGAAGGAAAAATCCTAAAGAAAGGATTTTTAGTGAAAAGACGTCTGTGACAGTGGTGCATTTAGTTCCATCTTACATTGCAACCTGAAACAGTAATCCTGCTCAGGGATTACCCCACTGTTTCAGGCTGCAGTGTAAGATGGAACCAAATGCATGTTTTCAATCCCCATCTTCATCAACTGCTAGAAACAGGTGGGGCAGTGTTCTTGATCTCTTCCATGCCTCAGCCCTGATAACGCCCTCCAGGGGAGATATCTTCTGGGAATGGGCCATTGAGTGTCACTGCAGGACTGATCAAATTCCATCCTCCCATTGTGGGATGCTCCGCCCAGGGGGAGGATCCAAGCATTCCTACCTGCATATAAGCTGAGCCTTGCAACACCAGGAGCAGCTTGCCTACTGGATTCCCAGAGGACAAGAGCTCCATTAACCACCACTGGACCTCCAGAAGAAGACCAGACCCTTCTAGAGGATCACTGCTTGGACAGAATCACGTTCATCCCTCCAACAGGACTGCAGCCACCATTTAATGGGACTGCAGCCACCAGCCTGACCAGCAGGGTGTCAGGTTATATCCTGACTCTGTCAGTTTAAGGCAGTGTTTCTGTACGATTGCCTTGATCTTCATTTTCTTATTAAATTGTATATCCAACTTTGACCCTCCCCCAGGTTTGCCTTAAATCCTGTACAAAAGACCATGTGTGCACCCTTTGTTTTCCTCTTAGAACAGGATTTCCCATTCCCAAACCTTGATTGGATGGAGGAGGAGGCTCTGAGGAAGATGAAGGAATCCCAGAACACCCAGGCAGGTGAGGAGGAAGTCAGTGCCCCTTTCCCCCTCTCTCCTGCTCCATTTCCCAGCCCAGCACAGCCCCCGGCTGCAGGACAACCCTGCTGCCAACCCCGTCCTGCCAGGGATGCACTGGGGGGATCTCCTTCCCCTTCCCTCTGGCACGGAGGCCAATCCCATCCTCTCCTTGTCATTCCTTCCCCAGGGAAGAAGCTGAGGATGGAGACCAGGGAGGACAAATCCCCACAGCAGAACCACATGGAAGAGGCCATTTTGAGTGGCTCCACAGTGCAGAATTCCAACAGGGAGGAAAAGCCCCAGAGATTCCACAGGAGGAGGGGCTCCAAACCCAGCCCAGGGTGCTCTGAGGAGGAAAGACCCACCCTGAGCCAGGAAGGTGGACAGAGCTTCAGCCAGAGCTCGGAGCTGGTGGTCCATGAGCAGCTTCACAATGGGGAGAAGCCCCACAAGTGCTTGGAGTGTGGGAAGAGGTTCAGGCAGAGCAGCACCCTGATCAGCCACCAGATGATCCACACCGGGGAATGGCCCTACAAGTGTGGGGAGTGTGGGAAGGGCTTCAGCTGCAGCTCTGCCCTCATCATCCACCAACGCATCCACACTGGGGAGAGGCCCTACGAGTGTCCCCAGTTTCAGAAGAGGCTTCACACCAGCTCCCATCTCCTCTGCCACCAGGAAAGGGACTCTCTCTCTCTCTTCCTGAGGAGAAGGGTGTCCTTTCAGACAGGGGAAATTGTGGCTGGGAAGAGACAGTTAGTTGTGTTTAGTTTTCCCTGTCAAAGTTTAATTTATCCCTTCTGTTATCAATACTGTTTCCGTTCCATTTTTTCCTTATCTCGTTGCTGTTCCCAATAAATTGTTCTTATCCCAGCCCGGGATCTTTGCCTTTTGTGCTTTCCATGGGAGGCGGGAGGGCAACGAGGGCAGCGCGGTTTTAGCGGGAGCAGGAAATTGGGGAATCCCATTCTTGAAGCCCGGCCCATGGAAACCGAGCATCCCAGCTGGTGCCAGCCCTGGTGTTCATGGCAACCACCCCTGGCATGGGGTCTCCATGGAGCTGCCAAGGGACTGAGCATAGCAACAAGGGGCTGGTGATGGTTTCCATGGAAACTGACCATAGAAACAGGGGGCTGGTGATTGTGTCCATGGAAACTGACTACAGCAACAGGGTCCTGGTGATGGTTGCCTGCTAAGGATCAGATTTGTCACAGGCCCTCAGAGGGGTTCCATGGGGACTTTCCAAGAGTATCCAGGCTGTTCCAGAGCTGGAATGTCACAGGCAGATACGGGGGCTCCATGGAGACCTCCCAGGGGTTTCTGGGGATGGTAAAGAGCCCTGTGGTCAGAGGCTGTCACAGCCATTCCATGGTGACATCCCAGGGCACCTTGGGCTGCAAAGGCACCCATCTGTCACAGGCACTCACGGGGGCTCCACGGTGACATCCCAGGAGTGCCCAGGCTGCCAAAGAGCTGGGATGACCCAGACACTCACAGGGGTTCCTCTCATGGCCACAGTGGGAGCTTCAGGCAGCATTTATTAGAGAAGCTCCTGTTGGGTCACGAGGTGCAGAAACGAGCCCCAATAGCCCCCACAGATCCCCAAATGTCTCCATTGAGTCAGAGATGACACAGACTCAGATCAGAAGGCTAAGGGCTAAAAGCCACCTATTTATTCAATCCTCTTCCTTTTGACCTTGATTTTCTACTTGTAGAGAGCTTTTTGGATAATTGGTTAGCTGAGAAAGGACATTTCGATGTGATACCAATGGATAAGGATAGGGGAAACAAGCTGGGAACTGAGCAACCAGTGCCCAATCACTGATGAAGGTCACAGTGACCTTCCCTGAAACGGGAAGACGGGGGAGAAAATCGCTTGCCAGAAAATGTAGTTATCTTAGGTAGAAAAGTTAGAAGAATGCAAACATAGAAGCAAAATAATTGTTAAGAGATAGAAGTAGGTGTGGTTGATCTAAGTGTGCTTTAACCAATAATGAGCTCAGCTTTTGCAATATGTATAAGCTTCATTAACACCAATATAAATATGGGTGAGCTTTCAATAAACTTCGGGATTTGCTATTCACGCATATGGTGTGTCGCATTTCTCCCGCCGTTCACGACAAATGGTGACCCCGGACGTCGGGACTAGCCACGGTCGGCGGCGTGAGCGGAGTTCAGGTCCTATTGCAGCCGAGGACAGCAAAAAGCACCGCTGAAAAAGGGAAGGTGCCGAGCACCGGGTGACCCCATAGGGGGGCCCGGCTGATACGTGCTGCCGAAGCTGGAAAAGGGCTGCAAGAAGCGCGCTATTATCGTTCAACATGGATAAAGTCAGGCAAGCAGCATATAATTTATTTCCTAGCTTTTTATAAAAGCGTAAGGTTACGGGTATATATTTGCAGAAAGAGCTTCATGGGTTGTTAGCTCCTGCGTATGCTCAAAGACTTTTTCGGACTACTTGCACAGTGCATAGGTTATCAGACCTCCGTATATTTGGGGATTAGTTGTGGCAGACAGTCATAGATGCTGATAAAGCCGCGAGAAAGTTGGGAAATTTATGACGGGTCGTGCATGCTGAATTCTTGGAATACCAGGCAGAGGAAGGAGCTGCCCAGCAGACTAGCATAGCCCGTGAAAGAAACAGGAGTTACAGAGACTGGTTTGGGTCCCTGCCGACACTAGCTCCTGCTCTAAACAGCAGTTCCCCACCCCCATCGGCGCCTGCTCTAAGCAACACGGCCCCGCCGACATCAGCGCCTGTTTTAAGTGGCACCCCCTCGCTGACTTCGGTTCCTGCCCCATACGGCGGTCCCCTGCCGGCACCCGCATCTACGTTAAGCGGCGGTTCCCTGCCGACACGAGTTCCTGCTCCAGACAGCAGCTCCCTGCAGCTATCAGCTCCTGCTTTGGGCAGCAGCCCCTCCCCCCGCGTGTACTCCAGCCGTGCCGCCCGCAGCCGCCCCGCCGGAGAGGCTCGTGCCGGCCCCGGTCCTGGGCGACTTAACAGCTGCAGCGCGGCCGCCTCCCATCCCGCTTCGCTCTGCAGCCGCCCCAACCCCCGAGCCAAGGGCGGGGGCGGCAGGACGGGTCTCCCACCCCCCGTGGAGCAGCGGGCTCCGGGACGTCCGCCCGCCCCGTGGCTGCCCGGCACAGTTCTGCTTCCCGGCCACCAGCTCCCTGCGCCCGGACGCAAGCAGCAGCTGTCACCACCTCGGCTCGACCTGCCTTTAGCCCGCCACCGCCGAGAGCCTCAGAGCGGACCTGGCAGCAGCAGCGGACAGTAACCCTGATAACTGCTCACCCAGAAAAGGTTCCAACTGGGGTAAAAGGACAACTCGTTATTGATGGATTACCTATGAGAGTTTTGCTTTTAGGACGTTCCTTGGCTACAGTGATTGGATTATTTGTTTTATCTGGAATAATGGATGCTGATTATACAGGGGAGATTTCTATTATGCTGTATACTCTTTTTCCACCTATGCAAATCGAACAATGAACTGTTAGATGAACTTTGACCTTTTTTAAAGAGAACTGATCCAGCACAGCCTGTTCGTATAACCCCTGAACAGGTTAAGACACTGCAGCAGATATTGGACTGTGTTACACAAGGCAGTGTTCGGAGACGTGATCTCGACCTCCCTGTACAGCTGACAGTTTGGTGTGGACCAAAATTTTTACTGGGTGCACTTACTCAGCATAACAGAAAAACGGGGGAGATACGGGCCTTGGAATGGATATCTCCTCCACTTCAACAAGATAAAACCCTTCTTCAGAAAATTGATATTTTAACTGATTTGCTCAAAAAAGGTCATGATAGGACAGTGGGGTTAGATTCAATGCCCAAAAAGATCACTAAAGCCCTTATCGGATGCTATAACTGCTTACACAGATGCAGGAGGAAAATCCAAACAACTGTTACTCATTGTACATATTTATATGTTTAGAAAACTGGACTGGATGTCATGTAACATTTAGAATTATAATTTAATCTGAATGTTAGTTTGCACAAAAACAAAAAAACTCCCACTCAAAACAGATACTAAAATATATAATAGACTTCCAATCATATTATTATTATTATTATTATTATTATTATTATTATTATTATTATTATGGACAATTCTGATAAATAATTACCAAAAAAATATATTAATCCCTACTGTTCAAGCATCAATTGACTTTTAAAACATAAAACATAAACACTGATGTTTGAGGCCTAGAAAACATTCATTCTATTGTTTGAATAATGATTTTAGTCTACAGGAAAACTGTTGCTTAGCTTTTCCTGTAACATCGAACAAAGAGTATTTTGTACTAAGTTGCTATCCTTTTTCTTTGTCCAAGTGAGAACACAATATGTTATTTAAAATATTCTCTTATTTAATTTACATTTTAATCTGAAAGAGAAGATGGGTTTAAAAATCATACCACAGCATTAACGTCCCTTTGCACTTAGAAACATATTTCTTATACCTGTTCAATTTAAAGCAAACCCACAATACTCTAAGCACCCGACTTAACTTGTAACTTCTCCATCACTTCTTATATTTTTTTCCCTCTGAAAATAACCAGTGTGAGCTGTAGCTTGTCTCTCAGGTGTTAAGTTCTTCACTGGCTTTGCATAAGGAGATTCACAAGCACATGAGTTATTCTACACTGCTTATTTGTCTCAAACATGTGATCTAAAACACGTCATCTGATTTGTATTTTTTAATATTTTATAGGTGAGTTAGTTCTGAGTAATTTTTCTCTGTTTCCTGTGTCTAACCAAGATGCTGAAGGACTTTGTTGATATATCAGACTTCACTGAAACAAAGGCTTCACACAGATCAGGCATCTAAACTATTTGTTCATTTCAAAAGTGGTATTTTGGCTACAGTATATTTTTTCCACTTGTGTGGTAGAAATATAACTCTGGCACAGTCGAACGTGATAGGTCCTATTTTGGGAGGTCAGGGTCCCAACCAGGTGTGAGAGGATTGTCTGAAGAACTTAAAGAAGCTGAAGCTGAGGAGAAAGAGACATTCTTAAGAGTTTGTGACAGACATGATGGCCGAGTGGCCCAAAAAGGTGCCTGGGAAAATCAAGATGAGATGGAAACTTTATGTTGTTGCTTTATTAATTTTTGCTTCCTTTGGGGACAGTGTAGACCATCAGGCATGGGCCCCCACCTCAGCCCAAGACTAACATATGGGTCACCCTGGCAAACTTAACCAAACAAGAGACTGTTTGCCTGTCACTGTCTTCTCCTGGCAATCCTTTCACAACTTGTTTGGTTGGATTACCAGCAGATCCCTGGCAGTGCCCTTTACATGTGCCAACTTGCAAGGCCAGCAATGCTAGGATGAGTGTGAACAATTGGGATCAATGGATTTCCTGCTTTCCTCTAGCACCACAGGAGCCCCAAGAGTTAGAGTTGTTAGGGTCAGTGATGGCAGATGCATGCATTCATTTTAACCATAGAAGCCTGCTGTCAGTCAAGAACCACTCTAATGTTGTAACTTCTAGCATGGCTGTCTATCGAAATGCATCGGCCTGGTGCAATTATACAACAAAGAGAGTGTCAGTCTCATCCAATGACCCTATTCAATTGCCAGCAGGATATTTCCTAATATGTGGAGACCGTGCCTGGGCCGGTATCCCATCAATGCTGCACGGGGGACCATGTACACTTGGATGGCTGTCTCTACTTACACCCAACATGTCCATGATACTGAACATGAGCCGTCGCCATCGTAGAGGCAGACGAATGGCTCATGCATTTGCAGCTGATTGCCGAGACGATGTAAAGTTTTGGTCCCCAGCGGCCATAGTTGCAGCATCTTTCTTAACTCCAGGGGTATCAGCAGCAGGTGCTCATGCTATTTTAAATAAGTTAGAGTGTTAGCTTGCTAAACAAACAAATGCAACTTCTTTAGCAATTTCTAGTCTTTTGCTTGACGTTGATTCTATTCGCCATGCAACACTTCAAAATAGAGCTGCAAATGATTTTCTTTTACTTGCACAAGGCCATGGTTGTGAAGAATTTGAGGGCATGTGTTGCATGAATCTTTCTGATCATGCACAGTCTGTTCACTCTCAACTCTCCAAGTTGCGGAGGTTAACTGGGAACCTACAGGTAGAATCAGGCCTTGGTATTGATGGATGGCTCAAATCTTTAGGCCTGGGATCATGGTTATGCTCTATTGTTAAGGTCAGCATTATAGTGGGCATTATAGCTTTGTTAGTGGTATTAATTTTGCCGTGCTTTTGCATATGCCTGCAGAACATGGTGCAAAAGATGATATCTGTTGCGTTTAATCAGACCATGCTTGTTCAACAGAAAAACGGGGGAAATGTGGAGAGCTTTGTGGACAGCTGGCTAGCAGAGAAAGGGCATGCAGACATGATACTGCTGATTAAGATAGAAGAAAGCAAGTGTAGGAGTCAGCAGTCAGTGACTGATGTGACCTTGCTGCAACATGAGGATGGGGGAGAGGATCTTTTGACAGAAATATGGAGATAGCTTCAGCAGAATAACCACAAGAAGGTAAAAGTAATAACAAAATAACTATAAGAAAATAGAAGTGGCATGGTTGCCCGAAGAGTAATTAACGAATAATGAGCTCAGCTTTGCAATATGTATACGCTTCATTAACACCAATATAAATGTGTGTGAACTATCAATAAACTTTGGGAATTGCTGATCACTCATATTGAGTGCTATTCTTCCTCCACGGACCCGACAGGTACATGGGCATGGCTGTGTAGACTCTGAGGGCATGTGCTGCATGAACCTCTCCAGCCACAGCGAGTCAATCCACAAGAGCATTCAGGTACTGAAGGAAGGGTGCAAGAAGCTTCAAGTGGAAAACAAAGACTGGGTCAATAAACTCTTCCAATCCATGGAACTAAAGGGTTGGATGATGTGTAGCTAAAATAGGACTATTAATTCTCTTAGTGGTTGTTGTTGCATTGTTAATTGTCCCATGTTTGTTTGGATGCTTTTAGAAAGTCTTCCAAAATTCTTTCAGTTCCATCTTTGTTGTAAAACAGAAAGGGGGAAGATACCCAACACAGGCTCCTCATGGACTCCTTGGAGGAGAGAATTGGAGGCCAGGATGGCACAAAAACCTCTCAGAGACTCAGTGTGGGAAGGAAAATCCTTAAAAGTAACTAAAAGTATTCTTAAATCCATAAAGTACCTTAAAAACCTTGAGTATCTCAAGACATTAATGAGCCCCACTGAGTGTCAGTACAAAGCTCTCCAGGGACTCGTTAAAGCAGATAATTGGGGCCATAATGCACAAACCTCTCACCGAGTCTGTATCAAAAGGGAAACACCAAGTACCTTCAAAAAACTGGAGTACCTTGAAGCATTAATGAGCCCCACTGAATGTTGTTCCTGACAAAGCCTCTCCAGGGACTAATTACAGCAGATAATTCAAGGCCATGATTGCACAAAGCTCTCAGAGACTGCAAGGCAAAAGCCAAACCCCAAGTCCTTTGAAAAACCTGCAGTCCCTGCAGGGAGCATGAAGGAGCCCCCAGGGCCATTGCTGAGCAAGGCTCCCCAGGGACTCCTTGCAGCAGATCCTTGAGGCCACTGGGATGTGGGCTAGGGGGGGATGCTGAGGGCAGCACAAGGGGCTGACAGTGCCCAGCCTGGCTGGGGCTGTGCCAGGAGGCCCCAGGGCCTCAGGACAAGGTGTCTCCTCCCAGCCCTTGCTGGCACAGACCCTGCTGTGCCCCAGGGCACCAAGACTTGGCTTCTCTTTGTCCCCACCTGTCATCACTGCCTGCAGTTCTCTGCTCTGCCTGGGGCCTGGGGACACTTGCTCAGTCGTGTCCCTCACTGGGACCCATTAAAAGTCCAAGAAACTTTGGAGTTGGATTCTGCCTTGGAGTTCTGCAGAGGTTTCTTCAGCTCCCTCTCAGGGACTGATGTCCAGGGCCTGAGCAAAAAGCCCCAGAGGCTCATTAAAGTCCTTGTGCTGTGTCTGTGCTGCTGAGCTGGGCTGGGCTCCTGGCCCAGAGGCAGCTCCTGCTCACCAAGAAGAGCTTCAAAAGCACATTTCTCTGGATGAGCAGCTCTTGTGCCAGCCCAGCAGGGCTGGGGCACTGCCTGCAGCCAGCCCGGGCACAGCCCAGAGGCACAGAGAGCTTCAATCAGTCAGGGCTGGGAAGGGGCTGAGAAGTGCCTGGGGCACAATCACTGCCAGCCCTTGGCACAGGAACCTCTGGCTGCAGGACAATGCAGCTGCAGCTCCTGGAGCCATCTCCTGCAGCTGGAACATGCCAATGCCTGCAGAGCCTGTGAGTGCATTCTCTGCTTGTCTCTTGTGCAGAGCAGCCAGGGGTGCCCAGGGCTGTCCTGCAGAGCAGGGTCCTGCAGCCCAGGGCGCTGTGCTGGGGCAGGGACTCTGCTGCCTGCCAGGGACAGCTCTCAGCCAGCCCTGGCAGCTGCTCCCAGCACTGGGGAGAAGCTCTGGGGGGAAGGAGCCGCCCTGAGCAGGGCAGGGGCTGCTGCTGAGAGGGGCTGGATGGGGCAGGGCTGCTCCCAGCTCCAGACCAGCCTGGGCACAGCTCCGGAGGGCACTTCCCAAAGAAGGTAAGCCTGGGATTGCTGTAAAGATCACGAGCTTTCCTGAGAGTGTTTTCCATTTCCTGCTTGAAGAAGGATGGGAAAGTTGGGGTGATGAGAAAAGGATTTTTGCTTTTTAAATATTTTTATATATTAGTAGCTCTGTTAATTACTGTTATATAGTTATAAAACTATAATCCTTACTTAAGTCTATTAAACTCTTAACTAACTCTAATAAAGTACTATTATATACTTATATAACTCTAATCCTTAATTTAGTCTAGTATGTTTCCTTACCTCTCTCAGATTTTAGAACAATAAGCTGACTGTCTAAATACAGTCCTGAAATACTGTATGGTCTTATTCTCTTATATAGTCCTGAAATATTGTATGGTCTTATAGGAAGAGGACCTATAGGAACATTTTTTTTAACCAGAATATGAGCAGTCATTACAAAAAGTGAAGGCAGAGAAGCCCTTGGACCTACTCCAAAGGTTTGAGCCAGGGTGTGTAATTGGGGCAACTGAATCTCCTATTGGATGTTCCTGTTAAATATCCTTATTAATCAACCTTAATAAATTGCTGAAATCAGGGGCTGGGTGTGCCCCATCCCCACTGGGACACCTGGAAGCTTCCAATTATTATCTGATTTTTACTTTACTGTTCTAACACTGTTGCAAGGGGTTTTTTTTCTCTTTTGATTTTAAAAAAAAAGGGGATGAGAGAAGCAGAACAGGAATTGTAATCCCAGAATGACAGAATATTCTGAGTTGAAAGGGACACACAGGATCACCAAAGGAATGTTTGATCTTTTACAGGGACTGCAGAACTGTAAATTAAGTTGATCAGTCTCTCTGCTGGGAGCCTCCCAAAGGGCCCTCAGCCACTCCTCAGCCCTGCACAGCAGCAGCATCACCTTTGCAGGGCCCAGCAGGGCTCTCCTGAGCTGCCCTTGCCCAGCTGCACACAGAGCCTGCCCCAGCCAGGGCCCTGCACACAGGCAGGTTTCTGTAGGGCCTCAGCCAGGGCACACAGGCTGGGATGGGCTCTGTGAGCGCTGGCAGGGACAAGGCTCCTCTCAGCAGGGAATGTCCAGGCCCAGGGAGATGCTCAGGGAAGGAGAGGGGGCTGGAGAGAGCAGGGCTGGGGCAGGAGGGCACTGTTGGTGTGTGGGAGGTGCCGGGCACAGCTGGGCACGGGAACACTGTCCTGAGTGCCCGGCTGTCTCTGCCCTGCCCTCTCAGGCACAGCACCACAACATCTGCTCTTGGTTCTGCACTGCCCTGACATTGGCACTGTTATCTGCTGCTCTCAGGGAGGCTCTGGCATCTGCAGCAGCTGAGTCAGGCACTGCCCTTGGCATTCCTGCCAGGCAGGGCTGTCCATGGGAATGGGGTGTCCAAGCTTCCCTGGCACCTGTGGGGCTGTGGGCAAAGCAGTCCATGGCAAAGGGGAATGAGCTGAGCCCCCTCCCTGAGATCCCATCATGGGCACAGCCAGGGATCTCCTTGCTGTGCCCTGCCAGGCTCTAAGCTGCCCTCCTGGGTGCAGATCTGTGCCAGAGCCTCTGGGAGTTCCCTGAATGTCCCACGGGGAAGGGCAGAGCTGCCACAGCTGAGGAAATGCTGCTGGGTTTGCCCAGGGAGCCGTGAGTGTCCTTGGCACAAGGGGGTGCTGAGACCTTGCCCAGAGACCTTGAGAGAGGGTGAGACATTCAGGGATCCCTCTACTCTGGGCAGGGTCTGGTTTATCCCAGGGTACCCGGGGAGTGTGATTGTGCTCTGATTGCAGCCAAAGGCTTTCCCACAGAAGCTAGAAGGGCGGTGTGTCCCAAATGTAGGGACAGTCTACAGGGAATGGCCCAGGTTTGGCTCCAAGCAGCCTCTCCTGACTTGTCACTGTCCTTTCTCCATGAACAGGTGCCCATGTGCAGCCCCAGCAAATGTCCAACAGCAGCTGCATCAGGCACTTCCTCCTGCTGGCATTGGCAGACACGCGGCAGCTGCAGCTCCTGCACTTCTGCCTCTTGCTGGGCATCTCCCTGGCTGCCCTCCTGGGCAACGGCCTCATCATCAGCGCCGTAGCCTGCGGCCACCACCTGCACACGCCCATGTTCTTCTTCCTGCTCAACCTGGCCCTCGCTGACCTGGGCTCCATCTGCACCACTGTCCCCAAAGCCATGCACAATTCCCTCTGGGACACCAGCAACATCTCCTACACTGGATGTGCTGCTCAGCTCTTTTTCTTTCTGTTTTTCATCTCAGCAGAGCTTTCCCTCCTGACCATCATGTGCTACGACCACTACGTGTCCATCTGCAAACCCCTGCACTACGGGACCCTCCTGGGCAGCAGAGCTTGTGCCCACATGGCAGCAGCTGCCTGGGCCAGTGCCTTTCTCAATGCTCTCATGCACACGGCCAATACATTTTCCCTGCCCCTTTGCCATGGCAATGACCTGGGCCAGTTCTTCTGTGAAATCCTCCAGATCCTCAAGCTCTCCTGCTCACAGTCAATCCTTAGAAGAATGGGGCTTCTTGCTCTTAGTGCCTCTTTAGGACTTAGCTGTTTTGTGTTCATTATCTTCTCCTATGTGCAGATTTTCAGGGCTGTGCTGAGGATTCCCTCTGAGCAGGGACGGCACAAAGCCTTTTCCACCTGCCTCCCTCACCTGGCCGTGGTCACTCTGTTCATCAGTACTGGCACAATTGCTCACCTGAAGCCCCCCTCCATGTCCTCCCCATCCCTGGATCTGTCCCTGTCAGTTCTGTACTCGGTGGTGCCTCCAACCCTGAACCCCCTCATCTACAGCCTGAGGAACCAGGAGCTCAAGGCTGCAGTGTGGAGACTGATGACTGGATGCTTTAAGAAACATTAAACTGCTGGCCAATTTCTGCAAATAACTTGTAATAAAAGTCATCTTTGATAGTACACGTTGGCTGCAGTTTGGAGGTTCTTTATCTTTTATTTTAGGTTTTTAATCTTGTCCACAAATAAATGTCATTTATTGTGCCATTTCTCATTTTGTTTCCCTCCACCTACCTGTGGCCACAGACTGTGTCAATGAGGGGCTGCGCTCTCAGTGGCTTTAAAGGAACTAAAGGATCTCCCAGCAGAGTTTTCTGTAGAGATGCCCTTGTGTTGCCTTCTCTGGAGCTGCAGCAGCAATGTCTGTGTGCAGAGCTGGGGCAGATCAGTGCTGGCCCAGCAGCTGTGCCCAGCAGCAGCAGCAGCAGCACTTGGTGTTGCCAGTGCTGCTGCCGTGGCCCTGCCCCGCTGCCCTGGTGGCCCTGGTGTTGCTGCAGGGCCTGAGTGCTCTCGGGGCCGGGCACAGCCCTGGGGGTGGCAGGGGTGCCCTGGGGCACATCTGGGCTGCTGTGTCTGGCTCTGGGGCTCCCTGTTCTGGGCAATGAGGAGGAGCTGCAGAGGCTCTGCAGGACTGACAGGATGGGCTTTGGGGCTGCCAGGAGAAGCTGAGGGACCTGGGCTGCTGGAGCTGCTGAAGAGGAGGCCCAGGGCTCACCCTGCAGCTGCTCCAAGGGTGGTTCCAGAGAATCCCAGAATCAGCAAGGCTGGAAAAGACCTTGGAGATCATCAAGTCCAACCTGTGCCCTGACACTGCCTTCTGTCCCCTGAGCCTCCTCTTCTCCAGGATAAACAACCCCAGCAGTTCCCTCTGCCACTCCTCACAAGAGTTGAGCTTGAGACCCCTCCCCAGCCTTGTTGCCCTTCTCAGGACACGCTCCAGCCCCTCCATGTCCTTCCTGAATTGGGGGGCCCAGAACTGGACACAGCACTCGAGGTGCTGCCCAACCAGTGCCCAGCACAGGGGAAGAATCCCTTCCCTGCTCCTGCTGGCCACACCATTCCTGATCCAGGCCAGGAGCCATTGGCCTTCTTGCCCACCTGGGCACACTGCTGCCTCATGTCCAGCCTGCTGTCCATCAGTCCCTGCAGGTCCCTTTCTGCCTGGCTGCTCTCCAGCCACTCTGTCCCCAGCCTGTAGAGCTGCAGGGGTTGTTGTGGCCAAAGTGCAGGACCCAGCACTGGGACTTGTTAAACCTCACCTTGCTGGATTTGGGCCCGGGATCCAGCCTGTCCAGGGCCCTGTGCAGAGCCCTCCTACCCTCCAGCAGATCCACACTCACACCCAGCTTGGTGTCATCCGCAAATTTGCTGATGATGGACTCAATCCCCTCATCCAGATCATCAGTGCAGCTATTGAAATCCACACTGGCTGGCTGATCCCTGGGCCATCCTGTGGGTGCCCTGTGATGGCACTCAAGGTGATCTGTTCCATAACCTTGCCAGGCACCCAGGTCAGGCTGACAGGCCTGGAGTTCCCCAGCTCCTCCTTCCAGCCCTTCCTGGGGATGGGCTCACACTGGCACCTCCAGTGCTCTGGGCCCTCCCTGCTGAGCCAGGACTGATGGTAAATGATGGAGAGCAGCTTGGGGAGCTCATCCACAGCTCCCTCATCCCCCTAGGATGGATCCCATCTGATCCCACACACCTGTGAGCATCTGAGTGGCTCAGCAGGTCAGCAGCTGCTTCCTCCTGGATTCCAGGGGGCTGTTCTGCTCCCTGTGCCCATCTACCAGCTCAGGAGATCACTTGTCTTGAGGACAACCTGTCCTAATATTAAAAAATTGAGAAAAAACAAGGTGTTAAGTAGCTTAGCCATTTCCTTGTCTTTAGTTACTATTTTCTCCACTTTATCTAAGAAAGAGTAGAGGTTCTCCTTCTCCCTCCTTTTTGCTATTAAATTTTATATAAAAACTACTTCACATTTTTTTTACAGATGCTGCCAGGTTAATTTCTAATTCAGCTTTAACCTGTCAACTTTTTTTTCTGTATAACCTAACTACATCCTTAAACACTTTCTGAGTTAATGGTCCTTTTTCCCCCTGAGTTCCCACAAAAGCTCCATGGACAGCCAGGACAGTCCTTTTTCTCACCAGCTCATCCTTTGCCACACTGGGACAGGCTGTTCCTTCCCCCTTAAGATTACTTTCTTGAAATGTGTCCATCCTTCCTGGACCCCTTTTTTTAATGGCTGTTTCCCTTAAAAGAATCCGTACATGATTCGGTACTCCCCAAATCAGCATCCTAAACAGGCCAAAGCCTGCCCTTCCTAATTCCAGTGTCAGCAATAAAGAGATTGAACTGACCAGGCCCCAACCCTGAGCTGTGGGGACAACCCTGAATGTGATTCCATTTATGAGCTGCTCTGAGTGGCCGGGATTGGATGAGGGAAATGGTGGTGTGGGGGTAGGGACAAAGTCTGATTGATTGTAAGCCATGAAGGGTCTGGATTTTCATACCAGTCTGGATTTTCATACCTGTTCAAACTTCATGAGGAGGTGCTAGGGATAAATATCAACTGGACATTGCTGATATCAATCCATAAACCGGAGAAGGTAAAAGGACAGAACAGTTCTCTCTGCATTGTTTTCAATATTTTATATTCACCTCGAATATACTTCTGAAATCTGACTAATTAGCCAATAAGAATTGAAAACTTAAATTTTTCCCAAGGGCTTTTCTTCTTCCGGCGTTTTGAAAAAATGTTTATGAGCTTCTCTCACTGAATTCCTGAACTGAAGAGCTCAAGAAAGACAAGGCCTCTGGAGTAGGAAAATTCATCAGCAACCTCCAAGTGGCTGCAGATCAATCCTCATGAGAGCAGCAATGAACAGAATTGGGCACAGTTTTGTGTGGGGCTGCTGCCCCAGCTCTGGCATGGGCCCTGGGCCTGGAGCAGGAGCAGCTCTTGAGGGCCCCAAGGCCGGGGCTCTTGTGCTGCCCTGGGCAGATGGGATGGCAGCAGGGGCTGCAGAGCTCTCAGCACCTCAGCCCAAGGGGAGCAGGGCAGCCAGGGAGCCTCCTTTGGCCTTGGCCCAGCACCTTCCCCCATGGCTGGGGCTGAGTCCTGTGGCAGCTGCAGCTGCTGCTGTGGCCTTGGCAGGGGCTGAGGCCGTGGGGCCAGTGGCCAGAGCAGCCTGGCCTGAGCAGAGCTGTGGGGCCAGAGCCGGCTGGGCTGGGCTGGGCTCAGAGAGGCCCTTGGTGCTGCCCAGAGCTCAGGGCAGCTGGCAGAGCTTGCCAGGGAGCTGGGCTGGGCTCCGAGAGCCTGGCCCAGAAACCATCAGTGTCCATCTCAGCCTGGCTGAGCGTGCAGGGGCAGGACTCAGGCCAGGCCTTGTGGGGCAGGGCCAGTGCCTGTGCAAGGCATTGCAAACAGGCAAGTGGCCCAGAGAGGAGGCTGCTCTGTGCCCTTGGTGGCATGGACAGAGCAGGGAGGGGGCCCAGGACATTTGTCAGCGCCAGCCTCTGTGCCCATGCGTTGGCAGCCCTGGCTGCTGAGCCCAGCTTTGGCCTAGGCTGAGTTTGGCTGTGGCCCAGCTCCATCCTCCTGCGGGGCTCAGGGCCTGTTCCCGGCCATGGCCAGCCCTGGCTGCCTCTCTGCTGGCCCAGAGGCCGGCAGAGCCCGGGGCAGGGCTGTCTGTGCAGCCCCACAGGTGCCAGGGGCTCTGCAGGAGCTGGCAGAGGCTGCCCAGCAGGGAGGCCATGGGGCACAGAGCCCCAAGGCTGCTGTGGGCACCACGGCACCGGGGCCGTTCCCAGCCGCAATGCTCCTGGCCTGGGCTGGGCCTGCACAGGGGCTGGGCCACCATGGCTGGGCCAGCACAGGGCCACAAAGGGGCCACGCAGCCGCTGCCGGGGCTGACAGCAAGGCCAGGCACACACAAGCAATTGCTGAGCATGGCCTGCGCTGGCCAGGCCTGACTGTGCCAAAGGCAGAGCTCAGCTGCCCTTGGGGGCTGCAGCAACACTCCAGAGCCCAAAGAGCCTCCATGGCTGGGCTGGAGACCAAGGCTGCAGCAGGGAAATGCAGGGCTGCTGTGGGATGGGGAGGCCATTGAATTCCAGCACACACCTCAGCTCTCTGATGATCCCGGCACCATGCTGGGCCCCGTTTCAGACTGGAGCAGAGCAGATGTTGATGGGACAGGAGCCCTGTGGGGCTGTCAGGCACCTGCAGCTTGCAAGGTGCTCTGCTGTCCCTCAGGTGCTCTGGGAGAGATCCAATCCCAGCTGGGCACCTCAGAGCACAAGTGGCACTGCCTGTTCATGGGCACACAACTGATGTCTGCCTGGAAAGGGGCACAGGTTTTTAAACCTTTTAGTTTCATAGTATTATAGCAAATCTTTATTATCTAGGTCATTTGAGTACTTTTCAGAAATGCCAAAGTTTTCCCACCAGGAATGGGGATTTCCTGGAAGTGTACTGATGGCAGAAAGAGAAGAAATACTGATCTTCCCCTCTGCTTGAGTCACCATTTTTCCTCTTTATTCTTTCCTCTCCATCTTCCTTCCAGTGTTTCCAGCTCTCTTGTTTACATGGCCATGTTTAAGGACATCTCTTCACTAGGCCACTGGAACTATGTCCTTACTGTTGCTCCCAGTTTTTCTCCTCCAGATGCTCTCTAGTCAGTCAAGTCTCTCTCAACTGACTGGTTTCATGCTTTGAGCTTCAGGGATTCAGCCCAATCTTTCAGAAGTTCGAATAAATATCATATTAGTCAACAACATTATTGTGTTTATATGTACCACAGAATTACCTTTGCTTATGTCTCTGTCTAAAACTGTTCCTGTCCGGAAATCCCTTGGGATTGGGGGACATGTCAGATGCTGCTGGGACATCCCGGAGAGCTGAGGGAAGAGCTGTGATGATTATTAAACTGTTCAAATGTTCAGCCTGTGTTTGTTGGCAAGAAACCTTTCTGTGCCTCTGAGTGTCACCAGGCCCTGAGCCCAAAGGACACAAACCTGATGAGTTGTGGTTCCCACTGCAGGGGCAGCACTTGGACCTTGGCTCTGCACAGGAGAGCTCTTCATCCCCTTTCTCTCTTTTCCTCCCTCTGGGCATGGAGGGAGCTCCTGACTTCAGCCTGTGACTCGTGTGTGCAAAGAGCAAATCTGGGCAGAATCGGGGCAGGAAGGGTTTGGGGGACCTTGGGATCTGTGCTGGGCACAGAAGGTGTTTTCCATTGCTCTGAGACTGTCTGCTGTGCAAAGTGGATTTAATATCCAGCAGAGGAATGACTTTTGCATTTGATGGAGCTGTGCCTTCCCTTGGCTTTGCTGGCTGACAAGAAATGAACATCCCTCTGTGTCTCAGGCAGCTCCTTCTGCAAGGAAAGCAGGTGGGAGTTGGAGCCAAGGAGCTGAAAGCTGCAGGTGCAGCCTGGGCTGGAGGGAGCTCAGATTTGCACAAGGCTGCTGTGAGTGCCAGGGCTTGGATGGGGGAAATGGTTGGGGCAGGGGAAGAGACAGAGTCTGACTGATTGTCAGCCAGGAAGGGTCTTGATTTTCATATCTATTCAAACTGCATGCGGAGGTGCTTGGATTCAGTGTCAATTGGAGATTGCACATATCAATGTATTGACATAAAAAAAAACCTAAACAGGACATAAAAAATCTTTTTTCACTCTTTTTAAATATATTGCATTCACTCTGGATATACTACTGAGATCTGTCAAATTAACCACAAAGGATTTGAAAATTAAAATCAAATGATTCCCAGAGGCTTGGCCTGTTCAGGTGTTCTGAATGTTAATGAGCCCTGGCACACTGAATTCCTGCACTGAAGAGCTGAAGGCTGAACAAGTGACTTCGAAAATTAAATCAAATTATTCCCAGAGGCTTGGCTTGTTCAGGTGTTCTGAATGTTCATGAGCCCAGGGACACTGAATTCCTGCACTGAAGAGCTGAAGGCTGAACAAGCCTCTGGAGCAGTGACATTCAGCAGCAGCCTCCAAGTTGCTGAGGATGTCAGCAGCCCCCAGTGAGGCCATCCCTGCCCAGAGACCGTGGGGGAATGGGCAGACAAGGAGAGCGTCCCTGGGGCTGGGGCAGCACAACTCAGAGGCACCAGCGGCTCCAGCTGGGCAATGGAGTGTGGGATGTGGCTGGGAAAGCCCT
The DNA here is from genome assembly GCF_051311805.1 of Agelaius phoeniceus. Classification (NCBI taxonomy): domain Eukaryota; kingdom Metazoa; phylum Chordata; class Aves; order Passeriformes; family Icteridae; genus Agelaius; species Agelaius phoeniceus. The sequence continues at coordinate 2,484,036 of NW_027509866.1, forward strand.
GCCTGGGCTGGGCCAAGCAGCACACACAAGCCCTGACCCCCATCCCCCAAACAATTCTCTCAATGAGACATTTAAAAGGAATTTACAGTTGCTTGTGCCCTGTGAGTTGGATGCACTGGAGAAATACCAACAAGAGATTCTGAGGCACTCAAAACAACCAAACAGCCTTTACTGGCAGCTTTAGAAAATCACAGAAACTTTGGCAAAATGTTTATTATGACATTGTAATGGTTTTGGTTTGTTAATTTAGGACTTTTTAATTTTGAGATTTCCTAATTAATTTATTGATGAATGGGGTGAGTTTTATTGTCAGTTAATTATTTATGTGTTTATTTTATTGTGAGATTGGATTACAAGAATGGTAAAGTATACTGAAAATTTTAAAAGGGTCTAAAGAAAAATTTTATTAAAAAGAAATAAAAAGAGAAAGGTAGTAAGAATTAAAATAAACTCTTTAGATCACTTTTTTTTTCCTCTACCAGGTTTTCTATTTACTGACAATCTAAATTAAGTAAACTTACATTTTCTAGTTAGTTTACTATTTCTAGAATAGTCTTTTTTTAGTTTACTTAGAGAAAGAAGTTTTTCTTGTTAAGGTTATGGAGTTTTTTTTCAAGAGGTTTTTTGTGGTTCTTAATTTTGTCACGGATATCAGTTATCTGGGGAACTTTGTTATTATGAAATTGTTTTTATTGCTACAAGCTTTTTTACAGCTTATTGATTGGCCATGTCAACTTATGAGTTATTGTTTTAAAGATGACTTCTTTAAATGTTTTTATTATTTACTTTCAAAATTATTTTTATCTCTGGGAATAGAGATCTTCTCTTGGGGGTACCGAATTACTTATTTTATTTTCCCCCATTTAAACTTTTGATGAAATTACAGTAATTTTAACATTTGTTTATTTTAGTTTGGAGGTTTTTGTTTGATATTAATTTGATTATTTTTTAAGAGTGTTTTTGTGTTATAAAGAAAAAGAGATTTTCTTTGTACCTTATAAGAGGATTTTAGTTTTAAGATTAAGGTTATTTTTTGTCTTTTTTTATTTGGGATTTAATTTCTCCTTTTCTGGCTTTGATGGTTTTATGTTTTTTAATAGGCTTGCATTTTGTTTTTCTCTTACTCGAGGGAGGATTGAAGTATTGAAAGGGTTAACACCTGACCCGCTGGTAACTTGTGGTGGAAGTTGTGGTTGGATTCTGTTAGGATTGGTTTTATGGTTGGTTTTGGGGGTTTTTTGTGGTTAATTTTAGTTGTAGGGTTATTTTGTATGGGTTGTAAATTGTAGGAATTTTTAGTTTTAGTTGTGTTGGAGGGAGGGGACTTGGTAAGATTTTAATAGCTGTGGCTGGCTTTGTTCTGTTTGGGGTTTTGTAGCCTCTTTTGTTTTCCTGTTTGGGAGTTGTTGGGGTTTGGTTTGGTCAGAATGGGGCCAATGGAGGGGGCAGCCTGGGGAGGGGGGAAGGGGCTCAGCCCATGGCAGGGTTGGTTGGTTTGGTTTGGTTTGGTTTGGTTTGGTTTGGTTTGGTTTGGTTTGGTTTGGTTTGGTTTGGTTCAGATGGGGGCTGGGTCCCGCTGCTTCTTTGTTGACTGGAAAAGAAAGAGGAGGCTCCTGGGTTTTTCATCTTTAACATTTGTGTTTCACACAGGCGTGTTTTGTATCTCAGTGGTTTAACAGATTGTCAGTGACACAAAAAGTTTTGTATTACTTTTTAAAAATCTTCTCATGTCAAATATGGACTGCTATTCAATCAACAAATCAACACTTCTCAAAGCATTGGCTTGGCCCATTCAAATTCACAAACTCTAAGCCTGTTCAATTTTAAGTTAATCAAAATTTGCAGGTGTAGAGAAACAGAAGAAAAAGACACAGAAATGAGAAAGACTAAAAAGACACAGAGAGGCACACAGAGAGCTACCAACTCCTGGATTCCAGCACTGTTCAGATGGAAATTCCAAGAGGAGGTAGGGGCAAGATGTGTGCTTGCCTTGTGGTCAGCCTTCAATACCCCTTGGTCTCCCTGGGCCCTTCCCCCAGGTGGGGCTTGGGCTCATTTGGTCCCTCAGGAGCTGGGCTGGGGCTGCAGAGGTGGCTGTGGAGCATTGCCTGTGCTGTGCCAGGGACTGGCAGCCACTGCTGGGCTGGGATAGAGGCTCTGGGGGGATTGGGGTTCCAGGGCAGGGCAGGGCTGGGGTTCCAGGGCAGGGCAAGGCTGGACCTGCTCCTTCCTCCCCCACACAAAATGTTTTGAGCCAACAATCTCCTTAAGTCTCTCACAGTAAGGCAATGTTGGAGGTGGAATTCAATTCTGGCCATGGGCACCTCGACTAGAAGGACAGTTCTTTTCCATAGGAAGGAAAGGACAGAGCCCCAGTGTTTCAGTAGCAGATGAGAGGAGACCCTCAACATGCCAAAGTCAGCTGGACCAGTCAGGCAGCCCCCGGGATGTCAAACACACCTGTACTGTGTTCTCCTGGTTCCATTGGGCCTTGCAGTGTCTCAATGGTCTCTGTGGCTCCAGAGGCCCCACAATGTCACAATGGTCCCCTTGGTCCTATGGATCTCCCCAGTGTCACTATGGTGCCCTTGGTTCCATGAGGCCCCATGACATCACAATGGGTCCTTGAATCCATGGAGCTACACAATGTCATAATGCTCTGCTTGGTTCCGTGGGACCTCACTGTGTCTCAATGGTCTCACTGGTTCCATGAGGCCTCACAGTGTCAGTGGTTTCCCAAGGCCCCAAAGGCTCACAAGGGCCTTTGTGATTCCATGAGTCCCTTCAATATCACAGTGCTCTCCATGATTCCATGGTGCCCCACAGTGTCACAATGGTCCCTTTGTCTCACAGGGCCCCACAGTGTCACAATGCTCCTTGGTTCCATGGGCCCTGTGCTGCTGCATTCCCCCCTCCCCTTCTCAGCCCGCCCTGCCAGCTGAGAAATGCTCCTTGGGGCTCGGCCTTGGCCAACAGCCCCTGGGCTCAGCTCCTCAGCAGCTCATCACAAACACTGTCTGCTCCAGGCACTGCTGCTGCCCAACCAGCTCCTGCTTTCTGGAGGAGCAGCCCTGGGAACTGCTTTTGTTCCCTCAGTGGCACAACATCCCTGTTCTCACCCTGCCAAAGAAAGCTGTTGATGCCAAGTGTGGCCAGGATGAACCATTGCTGGGACTGAAGCCCCTCTCTTGGGGCCCTGCAAACAGCGCTCCAAAAGGAGCCCTTGGAGCTCTCCTGGGCCAGCGACTCCCTCTGAGTGGGGCCTCTCCCAGCCGGGAACTCTCCCGTTTGCTGCACTCGGGGATCCCCAACAACGACGGAGCCTGGGCCGATCCCCCCACTCCTCCAGGCTCAACCCTTCACCTGCTGGGGAGATGCCAAAGGATCCACGGGGAGCATTTCCTGCCCTCAGGGGAATTTCTCCCAGGTGCCTTGCACTGACTCTTTGTGTCTGTGTGCACACAGGAGTGCCTGTGCTGGGGAAATGTGGCAGAAATGCTGCTCTCTGAGGGGTTTGAGTGCCTTGGATAGCTGAGTCAGTCAGGCCTGTAGGTCACATTAAATCAAAAGGTCTAAGCTAAGTTAAGTGCTGCTAAGCGTTGTTCTTTTGCTAAGTTGTTATGTTTAATCTAAATTATAAGCTAAGTTGAATATTGTTATATATTATTTCTCTATTAAATTGCTACATCATAGGTTTTAAGTTCGGTTCAATACTGTTTAGTGTTGTTCTTTTGCTAAATTTTGAAGATGAAGGTGTCAGTTGAGGTTAAGTTATAAGTTACGTCCTGTTAAGTTTGAGCTCAATAAGATTTTGGGCCATATTCCTTTTATCCTTGCCCTCACTCTCCTTGTGTCACACACACACGGAATGTAGTCGGTTCATTTCTGGTTTGATTGCCTGGATTTTGTTTGGTTGTTTTGTCATTGCTTTGTTTCCTTGCTGTGCCTGAAGTGTCCAGTCAGGAGCAGAGTGACTCTTGCCAAGGAACTTTGTGCTGCTGTCCCTTAATATTAAATCTGGTTTTTGCTGATCCCGTGCTGGGGATTTTTTCAGCGCTCTCAAGGCCTTGTTGGTACCAGGGTGAAGGAGCCCTGGCCCAGGCTCTGGCCCTGGGGGACACGGGGACACTGCCGGGGGGTCCCTGTCCCCCTGTGCCACCCCCAGGGCCCCGTCCCCCGTGCCCGTGTCAGGCTCTGGGGTCGATCTCGTGGAACATCCTCTGGGGGAGGCTGCGGCGCCGGGGGCGGGGGGACCTGGGGGGACAGGGGACCCCGCTGTGCACGAGCAGGGTTGGACTGCTCTGGGGGGAACTGTGAGGGGGGCCGGGGCAGAGTGACCTCCCCAGTGACCTCACACAGCCCCTGGGATGTCACACAGCCCCTGTGATGTCACACATCCACCTGTGATGTCACACAGCCAACTCTGAGATGTAACCCTATGATGTCATTCAGCTGCACTGTGATGTCACAGAAGCCTCTGTGACGTCCAAATGTCACCCTATATTATCACAGTTTGTTCTGTGACGTCACAGCCTGCTCTATGGTGTTACACAGCCAACCAGTGATGTCACAACCCACTCTCTCATGTCACAGAGCCTTTCTCTATGAAGGCAAGATCTGCTCAATGGCCTTACACTATGATGTCACAGACAGCTGTGTGATGTTTCAGCCCCCTCAGTGATGCCACAAAACCCTCTCTGTGATGTCATACTGCCACTCTGTGATGTCACAGCACACACTTTGACCTCACAGCCCCCTCTATGATGTCATACAGCCATGCCATGATCTCACAGCCTGCTCTGTGATGTCACACAGTCCCCGCTATGTTGCTGTTGCTGCTCAATTACCTCACACAAAGAACTCTGTGATGTCATAGCCCAATCTGTGACCTCACACAGCCCACTCTGTGCTGTCACACAGCCCCTTGCTGACATCACAGCTGCTCTGTGCCTCCATGACACAGCTACAGAGGAGCTGCTGTGACACAGCCCCCTCTGGGACATGCCACAGCCCCTGCCAGTGCTGAGCCCCTGGGAGCTCTGTCTGTGCCCTGCTGGTGTCCCTGAGGGGCCCTGGCAGTGCCCCAGCCCTGCTGGGCTGTGCACAGGAGCTGCTCCTGGCCAGAGCTGTCTCTCTGCAGCTCTGCTGCCCTTGCCAGGAGCTGCCTCTGGGCCAGGACCCCGGCCCAGCTCAGCAGCACAGACACAGCACAAGGACTTTAATGACCCTCTGGGGCTTTGGTGCTCTTTGTGTCTGCCATGGCCAAAGTGCTGCCCAAGTTGGCTCTGGCAGGGCTGTCTTGCAGCTGCTGCCCATCCCTGTGCCCTGTGCAGCCCAGGCTGTCCTACGGTGTCCCTGCCCTGCGCCTCTGTCCCTGCAGGCTGTCGGCATCCCCCGGCTACCCCACCTGGCTGGCCCCTTCCTTTGCTGACAGCTCTGCCTCCTGCCTGCCTCTGCCTGCCCACACAAAGCCTTGGGCTTGATATCAAAAGGGTTAATTAAATTTTTACTGTGCCTGTGAACTTTCAGCACAGGAACAAGGCATGCAGGGGCTGCTTTCCCAGCAAGGATGGCTGGAAGACAAGAAGACAACTGGCTCAAGAATGTAGTGGCAGAAAAAAGAAGGACTGAAACTGGGAACTTGGGGTGGATTTTATGGTAATGGGTCAATTGTAATACACATTTAATTATGCTGGTAGAATTACATGTCCCCATAGGGTTAGGAGTTATCCCTCACTAGACCTCAGGCCTGAATAAATGATATCCTCTTAACAGCAATTTAGTGTTAATGAGACTTATTCTGATATTTTGGCTATTTGATTGTGGCGAGGCCTCACAGAACCAAACTCACGGAGCAAAGCGTCCATTGTGACACCATGGAACCCCATGGAACCAAAATCCATTTTGGCACATTGGGGCAACATTGAACCAATGGTCAATTGTGATACTGCAGATCCAAGGAGACCATTGTGACACTGAGAAACCTCTGGGAACCACGGGGCCATTCTGACACAGCAAGGCCTGGTGGAACCATGGGTCTATTGTGACACTGCAGAACCTCACAGAACTAAGGTGACCATTTTCTACTACAGAACCTCATGGAACAAATGGTCCATGGTGACCCTGCAGAACCAAGGAGACTGCTGTGGGCAGTGTGAAAGCTCATGGAACCAGAAGTCCATTGTGACACAGCAAGGCCTCGTGGAACCAAGGGTCCATTGTTAAACTGTGTGGCCTCATGGAACCATGAGCCATTGTGACAGAGCGTGACCTCATGGAGCCAAGAGGCCACTGTGACACTGCGGATCCAAGGAGACCATTGTGTCTGAGGAACCTCATGGAACCAAGATTCCATTGTTCCACTGTGGGGCCCTGTGGAACCAAGGGGAGCACAGTGACTTTTTGGGGCCTCATGGAGGAATGGAGACTGTTCCGACAGTTTGGGACCCACTGGAACCAAGGGGCCATTATAGCATGGCAGGGCCTCATGGAACCAAGGGGACTCCAGTGATCCCTGTGGGTCTCCATGGGATGAAGTGTCCAATGGAGCCAAGGATACCATTGTGACCCTCTGGGGCCTCATGGAACCAAAGGTCCATTGTGACAGTCTGGGGCAGCATGGAACCATGGAGGCCATTTTTACACTTGGAGGCCTTGTGGAACCAAAGGGCCTTTGTGGCACTTCAGAGCCTTGTGGAGCCAAGGGGACCACAGTGATACTGTGGGGCTCAGTGAAACCAATGGTCTGTTGTGACACTGCAAGGCCTTATGGAATCATGGAGACCATGGTGACACCAAAGGCCTCATGAACCAGGGGGCCATTGTGATACTACAAGGCCTCATAGAAGCAAGGGACCATTGTGACACATCCAGGCCTGCTGGAACCAAGGGGCCATTGTGACCCTGAGGAACCCAATAGAACCAAAGGGGCCATTTTGAGACTCTGCATCCTCATGGATCCAATGGGCCATTGTGGCATTCTCAGTCCCATGGAAACAAGGAAACCATTTTGACACTGCAAGGCCTCATGGAAGCAAGGGGCCATTGTGCCACTGTGGAGCCAAGGAGACCATTGTTATATCACTGGGCCTCATGGAAACAAACATCTGTTGTGATCCTACAGGACCTCATGGAACCAAGGGGAAATTGTGATGCTGCAAGCCCCAAGGATCCAAGAACATGGAACAGGTCTGGCTGGCTGGGTCTCCTGGGGGCTGCCTGACTGGTCCAGCTGACCTTGGCATGTTGAGGACCAATTCTCATCAGCCCCTGAAACCCTGGAGTTGTGTGCTTTCCTTCCTGTGGGAAAGAACTGTCCTTCTCCTCCAGGGGTTCATGGCTGAAATTGGGATTCCTCCTCCAAATTTGATTATATCCAAGGATTATTCCCATATGTCACCTGGAGGTACAGACAGCTCTGGCTGGCCTTGGCCTCTTGGGGGCCACCTCTCATCTGCCTTCAAAACACCGGGGGCCTGTGCTTTTCTTCTCATGGAAGAGTCTGGGCATGCATGGCCAAAACTGAGAATTCACCTCCAGAATTCCTTAAATCCAAGGAGAGCTCCAGACAAAAGCTTCCAGGATTATCTAGGTTCCCTCAGCTTCCTAAGGGCCAGCTCTCATCTCCCTTTGAAGCACTGGGGTTCTGCACTTTCCTTCCTATGGAAAAGAACTGTCCTTCTTGTCCAGAGCCCAATAGATAAAAGTGGTGTTTGGCCTCCCAAATTCTGTCTATCCAAGGATTCTTCCCTGACAACAGATCTGGATGCCTTGGCCTCCTTGGGGCTGCCTCTTATCAGCCTTTGGAACACTGGGGCTCCATCTGTTCCTTCCTATGGAGAACTGTCATTCCAGTCCAGGAACCCGTGGCTGAAATGGAATTCCACACCCAAAATTCCCCATGTATCCAAAGGCTGCTTTCAGACAAAAGCTGCAAGGACAGACAGGTCTCTCTGGCCTTGGCCTCTGGTGACTGCTTCTCATCTGCCTTCAAACCCTGGGGTTCTGTGGTTTCCTTCCTATAGAAAAGAACTGTCCCTCTTGTCCAGGTGCTCTTGGCCTCAAGCACTTGACCACTCTATAGGGACACAGGAGCTCTGTGCTCAGTGGGGTGGCGACTGAGGACGTCAGAGGAGAGCCCTGGGAGGGATTGAAGAGTGGTTTCAGAGATGGTGGATCCTTTTGACATAGTAGAAAACAGTCAGAGAAAGAAAGAATTAATGGCAAGGGCAGCTGGGGAGGCCCAGAGTGGACACCAGGTGAAAGGAATTTCCCTGGCAGGGCAGGGCTGTGGTGCAGCACGTCCCCCAGCAGGAGCCTGGAGCAGCCCAAGGCTTTGTGTGGGCAGGCAGGGGCAGGCAGGAGGCAGAGCTGTCAGCAAAGGAAGGGCCCAGCCAGGTGGGGCAGCCGGGGGATACCCACAGCCTGCAGGGACAGAGGCGCAGGGCAGGGACACCATAGGACAGCCTGGGCTGTACAGGGCACAGGGATGGGCAGCAGCTGCAAGACAGCCCTGACAGAGCCAACTTGGGCAGCACTTTGGCCATGGCTGCTGGCCCTGGGCCTGTGGCCACAAGGGGACAAGTGACCCTTGCAGGCCTGGGGCCTCATTGCCTCCTTGTCCCTGCTCAGCAGCCTGGCAGGGGCCGCCCCATGCTCCTGCCCTTGGCATTGCACATCCCCACATGCCAGTGCCCGTCCTGGGAAGAGCCCTGAGAAATGAGGGAGGGACAGGATCTGCCTGGCCAGGGGCTGGGGCTCAGGCCTTGGCCCTTTGCATTCCTGAAACACATCCAGGTTTGCTCAGCTCCAGAGACACCTTTGCCTTGCTTGTCCCCACTTGTCATGACTGCCTCCAGAGTTCTGCTCTGACTGGAACCTGGGGACACTTTCTCAGTTGTGTCCCTGACAAGGATCTCTTCAAAGTACAAGATTTGCTCTTTGCACACACGAGTCACAGGCTGAAGTCAGGAGCTCCCTCCATGCCCAGAGGGAGGAAAAGAGAGAAAGGGGATGAAGAGCTCTCCTGTGCAGAGCCAAGGTCCAAGTGCTGCCCCTGCAGTGGGAACCACAACTCATCAGGTTTGTGTCCTTTGGGCTCAGGGCCTGGTGACACTCAGAGGCACAGAAAGGTTTCTTGCCAACAAACACAGGCTGAACATTTGAACAGTTTAATAACCATCACAGCTCTTCCCTCAGCTCTCTGGGATGTCCCAGCAGCATCTGACATGTCCACCATACCCAAGGGATTTGTCTACAGGAACAGTTGCAGATAATGACGTAAGAAAACGTAATTCTTTGATAGATATAAATATAAGTAAGGTGCTGACTAATGTGGTATATATTTGAACTTCACAAAGATTGGACAACTCCCTGAAGTTCAAAGCATGAAACCAATCATTTGAAAGGCAGTTGAATGACTGGAGAGCATTTGGAGGACAAAATCTGGGAGCGATGGAAAGGACATAGATCCATCCGGTCTCCTGAAGAGATGTCCTTAGATATGGCCATTTAAACAGGAGAGCTGGAAACACTTGATGGGAAAGGAAGATGATATAATAAATAGAATATTGGTGATGCAAGTGGAAGGAAAGATCAGTATTTCTTTTACTGCCATCAGTACACTTCCAGGAAATTGCTGTTCCTGGTGGGAAAACGTTGCCATTTCTTAAAAGTACTCAAATGACCCAGATAATAAAGATTTGCTTGAGTATTATAAAATAAATGGGTATTAACACCTGTGCCCCTTTCCAGGCAGACATCAGTTGTGTGCCCATGAACAGGCAGTGCCACTTGTGCCCTGAGGTGCCCAGCTGGGATTGGATCTCTCCCAGAACACCTGAGGGAGAGCAGAGCACCTTGCAAGCTGCAGGTCCCTGCCAGGCCCGAAGGGCTCCTGTGCCATCAACATCTGCTCTGCTCCAGTCTGAAACAGGGCCCAGCATGGTGACCATCAGAGAGCTCTCGGAGCCCAGCCCAGCTCCCTGCAAGCTCTGCCAGCTGCCCTGAGCTCTGGGCAGCACCAAGAGCCTCTCTGAGCCCAGCCCAGCCCAGCTGGCTCTGGCCCCACAGCTCTGCTCAGGCCAGGCTGCTCTGGCCACTGGCCCCACGGCCTCAGCCCCTGCCAAGGCCACAGCAGCAGCTGCAGCTGCCACAGGACTCAGCCCCAGCCATGGGGGAAGGTGCTTGGCCAAGGCCAAAGGAGGCTCCCTGGCTGCCCTGCTCCCCTCGGCCTGAGGTGCTGAGAGCTCTGCAGCCCCTGCTGCCATCCCATCTGCCCAGGGCAGCGTAAGAGCCCCGGCCTTGGGGCCCTCAAGAGCTGCTCCTGCTCCAGGCCCAGGGCCCATGCCAAAGCTGGGGCAGCAGCCACAAAGCTGTGCCCATTTCTGTTCATTGCTGTTCTGATGGGGATGGATCCTCAACCACTTGGAGGTTGCTGATGAATTTTACTACTCCAGAGGCCTCTTCTTTCTTGAGCTCTTCAGGAATTCACTGGAAAAGGCTCATAAATATTTGTTCAAAACAGCAGAACAAGAAAAGCAACAAGGAATAATCTAAGTCTGCAATTCTTCTGTGCTTAATTAGACAAATTTCACAAGTGTATTCAAAGTGAATCTGCTATATAGATAAAAAAGCAGAGAGAACAGTTTTGTCCTGTTTTCTTTTCCTATTTATAGATTAATATCAGCAATGTCCAATTGATATTGACAACCAGCACCTTCTAATGCAGTCAGAACAGATATGAAGATCAAGACCCTTCATGGCTGACAATCAATCAGACTTTGTCCCCACCTCCTACCCACCATTTCCCTCATCCAACCCCTGGCACTCCTATGGCTCAGGAATGGTGTGGCCAGCAGGAGCAGGGCAGGGATTCTTCCCCTGTGCTCAGCACTGCTTGGGCAGCACCTCGAGTGCTGTGTCCAGTTCTGGGCTCCTCAATTTAGGAAGGACATGGAGGGGCTGGAGCATGTCCAGAGAAGGGAAACAAGGCTGGGGAGGGGTCTGGAACACAAGTCCTGTGAGGAGTGGCTGAGGGAGCTGGGGTTGTTTGTCCTGGAGAAGATGAGGCTCAGGGGACACAAGGCAGTGTTAGGGCACAGTTTGGACTTGATGATCTCCAAGATGTTTCCCAACCTGATTCTGGGATTCTCTGAAACCACCCTTGGAGCAGTTGCAGGATGAGCCCTGGGCCTCCTCTTCAGCAGCTCCAGCAGCCCAGGTCCCTCAGCTTCTCCTGACAGCCCCAAAGCCCATCCTGTCAATCCTGCAGAGCCTCTGCAGCTCCTCCTCATTGCCCAGAACAGGGAGCCCCAGAGGCAGACACAGCAGCCCAGATGTGCCCCCCTGGCCTGGGGTGCCTCTGGAAAGGGAGCAGCACCAGGCACTGCAGGAGCCTGCAGACAATTCCTGCAGCACTTGTAGGATGATCCTGCTGCCCAAGGGACGTTCCCATGGGGCCAAGTCAGGAACTGCAATGGGGAGTGGGGCCAGAGAGGAAAGGGCAAACAGAGATGGGCTGTTTGCAGGGCAGGGAACAGGGATGGGCAATGGGAAGAAATCTGGACCAAGGAAGAGTAAAGAAAGCAAAGGTGGCACACAGGAAATGCTCAGGGCAGTTTGGGGGTGGCTGCCAGGCAGCCCTGGCTCTGAGCAACAGCCTCTGCAGTGGCACAGGAAACTCCCAGCTGACGGGAACAAACTTTCTGGCTGAGTGCAGAGGCCAGGACAAAGCTGAGTGGTTTCCCTGGTGTCCCCCAGGCCTTGCTGGCCCCAGGGGCTGATGGCATTTGTGCTCCCTCAGGTTCATGTCCCCACAGCAACAGCATGGGGGTGCTGCCCCTGCTGTGTGCAATGCAAACAGGGGCTGCTGAGGCAGTGCTGCCGTGTCTGTGCCTGCAAGGATGGGGCACCTGTGTGAGCTGGGGGAGAGGCCAGGGCTGCAGAGGGGGGATGTTGTTGGCAGCTGCATGAGGACGCTCTGGGACGCTGCCCTGGGCTGTGCAGCGCACTGGGCATGGATCAGCCCCTGCTCTGCTGCTCCTTCCCGTCTGGCCCAGGGCCCTTGCAGAGCCCCAGCCATGCTGTTTGCCCCCAGCCTGCCCACGGCCAGCCTGGGGCTGCTGACGGGGGTTTCTGTGCTGAGCATTGGCCTGGCCGTGTTCTTGAGAGAGCCTGGGCAAGGAGCCTGGAGCCCCCAGGGCCTGGCCTGAGGCGTCAGCGCTGCCCCAGCAGTGCCCATGGCCTGTCCCTGCTGCAGCCCCGGCACTGCCACCCCCAGGGCTGTGCCCGGCCCCGAGAGCACTCAGGCCCTGCAGCAACACCAGGGCCACCAGGGCAGCGGGGCAGGGCCACGGCAGCAGCACTGGCAACACCAAGTGCTGCTGCTGCTGCTGCTGCTGGGCACAGCTGCTGGGCCAGCACTGATCTGCCCCAGCTCTGCACACAGACATTGCTGCTGCAGCTCCAGAGAAGGCAACAAAAGGGCATCTCTGCAGAAAACTCTGCTGGGAGAGATCCTTTAGTTCCTTTAAAGCCACCAAGAGCATAACCCCTCATTGACACAGTCTGTGGCCACAGGGAAGGTGGAGAGAAACAAAATGAGAAATGGAACAAACAATTACATTTATTTGTAGATAATATGAAAAAACTAAAAAAAAGAAAAAGAACTTCCAAAATGAAACCAACAAGAAGTATGAAAGATTAATTTTATTACAAGTGATATGCAGAAATTGGCCAGCAGTTTAATGTTTCCGAAACCATTCAGAGATCGTTCTCCACACTGCAGCTTTGAGCTCCTGGTTCCTCAGGCTGTAGATGAGGGGGTTCAGGGCTGGAGGCACCACTGAGTACAGAACTGACAGGGCCAGATCCAGGGATGGAGAGGAGATAGAGGGGGGCTTTAGGTGAGCAAAGATAATAGTGCTGAGGAACAGGGAGACCACAGCCAGGTGAGGGAGGCAGGTGGAAAAGGCTTTGTGCCGTCCCTGCTCAGAGGGGATCCTCAGCACAGCCCTGAAGATCTGCACATAGGAGAAAACAATGAACATGAAACAACCAAGTGCAAAAAAGGCACTTACAGCAAGAAGCCCAAATTCCCTGAGGTAGGATTTTGAACAGGAAAGCTTGAGGATCTGTGGGATTTCACAGAAGAACTGGACCAGGACATTGCCATGGCACAGGGGCAGGGAAAATGTATTGGCCGTGTGCACGAGAGCAGTGAGAAAGGCACTGGCCCAGGCAGCTGCTGCCATGTGGGCACAAGCTCTGCTGCCCAGGAGGGTCCCGTAGTGCAGGGGTTTGCAGATGGACACGTAGCGGTCGTAGCACATCACGGTCAGGAGGAAATACTCTGCTGAGAGGAAGACCAGAAAGAAAAAGAGCTGAGCAGCACATCCAGTGTAGGAGATGTTGCTGGTGTCCCAGAGGGAATTGTACATGGCTTTGGGGACAGTGGTGCAGATGGAGCCCAGGTCAGCGAGGGCCAGGTTGAGCAGGAAGAAGAACATGGGCGTGTGCAGGTGGTGGCCGCAGGCTACGGCGCTGATGATGAGGCCGTTGCCCAGGAGGGCAGCCAGGGAGATGCCCAGCAAGAGGCAGAAGTGCAGGAGCTGCAGCTGCCACGTGTCTGCCAATGCCAGCAGCAGGAAGTGCCTGATGGAGCTGCTGTTCGACATTTGCTGTGCCTTGGCATGGGGACCTGTTCATTGAGAAAGGATAGTGAAGAGTTAGGGGAGATACCTGTAACCAAAATCAAAGCCATTTCCCATACAGCCTCTTCTGTAACTCACATGGACATGGTTCTTTGTTTTAGAGTTCTAGAGTTTTCTTTTTAAGCTGCCCCCATGTCTCTCCTGGTATTCTAGGATATCAGAAACCCTCAGCATTTCTGCTGCCCTCTGGTAGAACAGAGTGAGTTCACTGAGGAAAGATGGTAAGTGAAGACTGTTGGGAGATGGTCCCTCACTTGAGTCTCTCTGGAGTTTTTCTGGGCTTTCACTTTTCACAAATGGAGGATGTTCACACTCCCAAGTTTTCTGTAAAGATCAACAGGTACTGCTTAGAGCAGATGGATCCAGCTCAGCCCAGCTCCACTTTTGTTGCCAAGGACTCACGTTGCTCATTTCACCAACCCAGCAACATTTTCAGTGTCACAACACCTCTGCCTTTCCCCATCAATCTTATAACTCAGAGATGCTCTAGGACAGGTTTGCACCCTGGATTGGAGCTCCCAGCTCGGACTGAAATTTCAGGGAGACTTCCAAGTGTCCTTCTGATGGCATTGGATTGAGGGAGATGCAGCTCCTTCCCTGGCTGCACTGACAGCATTGCCCAGAGCCGGGCCCTGGGGACAGCGTCACCCTGAGCCAGCTGTGCCCCCTGCCAGAGCCCCCTGGGCCGGGCAGCTGCTCCCAGCCCTGTGCTCTGCAGAGGGAACTGGGCCCGGGGCTGCAGAGCTGCCCCACGGCTCTGCTGCAGCTCTGCCTGCACAGGAGGGGCTGCACGCCTTGGAGCCCCGGCTCTGAGGGCAGAGGCTTGGCTGGGGCACAGGAGGGAGGGGACTTGTTCAGAGGGAGGGGCTGCACTGCAGGGGCTCCTGTGGGCATCTCTAAACTCTCCCTGCCACAGCATTGCTGGGCTTTGTTTTCTCTCATTGCCTGATCTTCTCTCTGCTTCCTGCAGATTTCCCTGCTGCAGGTGTTTCCCTGTGCCTGATCTCTCCCTGCCAGCACTCACAGCCCCCAAATCTCTGTGCACTCTCCTTGGCCCTACAGAACCCTGCCTGTTTGCAGGGCACTGGCTGGGGGCAGGTTCTGTTTGCAGCTTGGAGAAAGGACAGCTCAGACTGAGCCTGATGGCTCCAGCAAAGGTGATGCTGCTGCTGTCCATGGGCAGAGTGGCTGAAAGCACATTAGGGATCTCCTACTGATCACTAAAAGAAACAGTTTGGATGTCTCAGGCACGTGTCAAAATTAATAATTATAATTCATAATCAACCTTTATACTTATCCCCCCCTCTCAGTCATTGTCCAATAGTAGGAAACTGAATACAAAGTCTTTAAAGGTTTCCTCATTTTTTACAAAGTCCTTGTCTTGGAAATATTCTGTGACTGATCAGAACCCCTCAGCATGTCAGAGTTTCATGAGCATTTCACCTCCCTTGCACCAGAAATACTCAGAGTTGTACTCACAGGCTCTGCAGGCATTGGCATGTTCCAGCTGCAGGAGATGGCTCCAGGAGCTGTAGCTGCACTGTCCTGCAGCCAGAGGTTCCTGTGCCAAGGGCTGGCAGTGATTGTGCCCCAGGCACTTCTCAGCCCCTTCCCAGCCCTGACTGATTGAAGCTCTCTGTGCCTCTGGGCTGTGCCCACGCTGGCTGCAGGCAGTGCCCCAGCCCTGCTGGGCTGGCACAAGAGCTGCTCATCAAGAGAAATGTGCTTTTGAAGCTCTTCTTGGTGAGCAGGAGCTGCCTCTGGGCCAGGAGCCCAGCCCAGCTCAGCAGCACAGACACAGCACAAGGACTTTAATCAGCCTCTGGGGCTTTGTGCTCAGGCCCTGAACATCAGGCCCTGAGAGGGAGATGAAGAAACCTCTCAGGAACTCCAAGGCAGAATCCAACTCCAAAGTTTCTTGGACTTTTAATGGGTCCCAGAGAGGGACACGACTGAGCAAGTGTCCCCAGGCCCCAGGCAGAGCAGAGAACTGCAGGCAGTGATGACAGGTGGGGACAAAGACAAGCCAAGTCTTGGTGCCCTGGGGCTCAGCAGGGTCTGTGCCAGCAAGGGCTGGGAGGAGACACCTTGTCCTGAGGCCCTGGGGCCTCCTGGCCCAGCCCCAGCCAGGCTGGGCACTGTCAGCCCCTTGTGCTGCCCTCAGCATCCCCCCCTAGCCCACATCCCAGTGGCCTCAAGGATCTGCTGCAAGGAGTCCCTGGGGAGCCTTGCTCAGCAATGGCCCTGGTGGCTCCTTCATGCTCCCTGCAGGGACTGCAGGTTTTTCAAAGGACTTGGGGTTTGGCTTTTGCCTTGCAGTCTCTGAGAGGTTTGTGCAATCATGGCCTCCAATTATCTGCTTTAATTAGTCCCTTGAGAGCCTTTATCAGTAATGACACTCAGTGGGCTCATTAATGCTTCAAGGTACTTCAGTTATTTTAAGGTATTTGGTGTTGCCCTTTTGATACAGACTCTGTGATAGATTTGTGCAATCATGGTCCCAATTATCTCCTTTAATTAGTCCCTTGAGAGCTTTGTACTTACACTCAGTGGTGCTCACTAATGCTTTAAGATACTCAAGGTTTTTAAGGCACTTTGGATTTTCCTTTCAACTCTGAATCTCTGAGAGGTGTTTTTTCCAATTCTGGCCTCCAATTTTCCCCTCCAAGGAGTCCATGAGGAGCCTGTGTTGGGGATGGACCTCAGAGGGACCCATTCATGCTTTGAGACACTCTGAGTTTTTCCTCTGACTTTGACTCTTGGAAAGGTTTGTGCAATCTCAGGCCCTGAGGTTCCAGGGCTCAGCTCCAAATGCACCACGGGGCTCATTAGGGTCAAGCAAGTCCTGACACACCATGGCTCTGCCTTGATTTCCCTTGGCTCTGGAGCGTTTATTAGGCAGATTTCCTTTTACAGTTGTGAAGAAATATTTCAATGAGCTTCTAAGAGATAAGTAATCCTATTTTAAAGAGTGAATTTTATTACTGTTCTCTTTAGAGAAGAGCTGATTGCAGCTTTCTGTGATTTATTTTGATGTAGGGCCACTCCTAAGGAGGTCTCACCAGGTCAGAGAAGTTTTACCTTGAGAGTTGACCCAGTGTGGACAACCTTGCCCCACATTCCCCAACCTCATGTGAGAAACCATTTTCACTTTCAAAAATTTAAAATATTAAGATCTTATCACAATATAACAGAAGACTGAATAAAGAAAATAACACAGTGCCTGGAGCAAAGGTTTCAGTCATGATGTGCTCATCTACAAAATGGATGTTCTGTCTTTTATACCTCTGGCACTTCCCAAGTCTTGTCAATCAACTCCTTCTTCACTGTCCAGTGGTGGAGATCACTGTCTCACACCTTGATTGGAGGTCAGGTGTCGCAGACATCTTTTCATGAAAAATCCTTTCTTTAGGATGTTTCCTCCTGAGAAGCTGAGAGGCCTCAGGAACAAAATGTAAACAATGGTTATCTGTGCTGTGGAATGCAACAGGTGGATCTGTGATTGGTCTCAGAGAGTTGTTTCTAATTAATGGCCAGTCACAGTCAGCAGGCTTGGACTCTCTGTCAGAGAGAGAAGCTTTTGTTATCATTCCATTCTATTCTTAGCTTAGCCAGCCTTCTGATGAAAACTTTTCTTCTATTCTTTTAGTATAGTTTTAATGTAATATATATCATAAAATAATAAATAAACCTTCTGAAACATGGAGTCAACATTCTCATCTCTTCCCTCATCCAAGAACCCCTGTGAACATCACCACAGTCAGGTGCTGCCATAGGAACAAGCCAACCCTCCCAAATGCCCCAACTGCTGAGGCCATCCTGTGATAGCAATGCAAGGGGGAGGGGAAGGATATCTATACATCTACAAAACTTCTCCTAACATGTATTTAATATCCAGCCCTTAATTGTGAGACTCAACCATAGGATTACTCATCTATAACAAACCCCCTTTTTCTTTTTCTGTAAGTCATTTTGCTCAAACAGTTAAGTAAAAAATTTTTTCTCTCTCTTGAATGAGTCATACCAGCATCTGTTGATGTGGGCAAGGACAGTGGGAACAGGAGAAAAAATCTCAGGTTTTCCTTAGACACACTTATTTGGAATGGACAAAAGGGCATCCCAGAGGTCCAGTATGGCTTTGACTCCCATCTACCGTGCCTGTGTGGCTGCTACCCATAGTTGGTGCATCTTAGGGGTGAGTACAGAGGCCAACTCGGTCCTGCCCTCCAGTCCCTGTTGAATTAAAAGACAACTGAGGAATTACAGAGGTCTGGAATGGCCTTTTGTCCCTACCTTACCATGCCCATGGGGTTGCTACCCACAGCAGGGCTATGGAGCCTTCTTGGTAGCGAACAAAGGGGCCAACCCAGTCGTGCCCTCCTTCCTTTGTCTTATTTTCTTGAAGAAACTGTCCCATTACCTTTTACAGTCCCTTGTGTACTTCCCCTCAACAGCTGCTGGTAATTCTCACCCATGAAAACAGGAAGACAGTTCTCGAGCTGGTTGGTGGAAGCTTGACTCTACTTTTTTGGCATCTTGGTGTTTTTCTGGTTGTCTCTCAGTCTCTGCTTGAGAGTCAATCTTGTTTCACCCAGCCTGGATGTTACAGTCCACTCTTTGGGTTCTTCCCCTGGGCCTTTGACTCTGTTGCCATGAGTCCATCCCCGCTCTGCAGCTCGCACGGCCGATTCGGTGGTGAGCAGTACCTGAAAGGGACCTTCCCACTGAGGAGTCAGAGGCTGATCTCTCCATGGCTTAATCATCACCCAATTCCTGGGATTAATATTATGGATTCTGAAATCCAGGGTGGTAGTTTGAGGAATTGCCCCTTTATGTCTTAGCCCTTCTAAGGTTTGTGCTATAGACATCACTTATTTCTTGGCATTGGCTTCCCCTTCCTCATAGGTGTCAACCTTCTGGGGTGAGGTCAGGAAGGGAAACCCAAACATCATTTCATAGGGTGACACCCCCAGATCTGACTGGGGTTGGGTTCTCATTCTTAATAAGGCCAAAGGGAGACATTTTATCCATGACATTTGGGTTTCAATCATTAGCTTCACTAGAGCTCTTTAGAGAGTTTGATTCATTCTCTCAACCTGACCAGAACTCTGCGGATGCCATGGAGTGTGTAATTCCCATTTTACTCCCAGGGCCTGAACAACTTTCTGCAATATCTTTGATGTGAAATGAGTTCCCCAGTCTAAATCAATCCTGTTTGCCATCCCATATTGGGGAATAATTGAATCTAGAAGTGTTTTACTCACAACACTGGCATTGGCTTTCACAGTGGGCACCACCTCTACCCAATGAGTCACATGATCTACTATCACAGGCAAAAACTTCCAGCATTGTACCTGGGGAAGCTCAGTAAAGTCTACTTGGATGTTTTGGAAGGGCTGTAAGGCCAGTTCTCGCCCTCCCCTGCGTGTTTTCCTCATGATTTTCTTATTCACTTGTTGACATACCACACACTGTTCAGTTACTTGCTTAGCGATTCTGAAAATTCATGTGCATCCCCAATTCCTTAGAAATTGATCACTTAGCGCTTGTGTACCCCAATGTGTTGTTCCATGTATGCATTCTAGCATTTTCTTGGCAAAGGGTTCATTATTATTTCCTTCCATCTGCTCATTTCCCTTTGTTATCTTTCTTGGCTCCTATTTTAAGGAGTTCTTCCTTTTCTGTCCCACTGAATACAGGGACTTTTTGCATTTTTCTCATGGGGGTTAATACTATTATTAGTTTTTCTGTCCCTTATTCAGTTGCATTTTTAGCTTCTAAATTGTCTAAATTGTTCCCTTGGTCCCCTTTTTGATGTCCTTCAACATATACCACCACTACTTCCTCTGGTAATTGTAAGGTTTCTAACTCTTCTAAAATAATTTTTTTCATGAATCAGTCTCTTTCCCTTTGAAGTGAATAGTCCCCTGTCCTCCCAATTTTTCCAAAGGTATGCACCACTCCAAAAGCGTATTTTTGGTCTGTATATATTTTTTCCCCTTTTCCACGCTAATATTTCCAGAGCTCGTTTTAGGGCCCACAACTCACACCTTGGGCTGACAAGTTGGAAGGTAACTTTCCCTTTTCTATGGCCACCATCCCTTCATGCACTGTAGTGTACCCTGATACCCTGTGCCCCTTTATTACCCGTGAAGATCCATCGATGTACAATCGTTTTCCACCTTGGAGTGGTTGATCTGTTAGGTCCTCTCTTCCTTTAGTTTGATAGTTTATAACCTCTAGGCAATTATGTATTAGTTCCTCACTTGGTTCTCCATACAAAAACTGGGCAGGGTTGAGTTGGTTACTCATGATCAGCTCTAAACCATTATCTCTTAAGATGGCTTCATACTTTAGCACTTGCGAATCAGTGAGCCATTCCTCAGCATTTTGGCTCAGGATATTCCTTACTGAGTTTGGGATATATATCTTCAATTTTCCCCCAAAGGGTAATTTTTTGCTTTCTGCTATGAGTAGGGCAGTCACTGCCACAGCCTCAATGCAGGTTGGCCACCCCGGGCTGACAGGGTCTGGCAGTTTTGATAAATAGGCCACTGGTTTCCTGGATCCTCCCCAGTCCTGGGCTAACACTCCATGTGCTACCCCTCTTTCTACAACTATAAACAGATGTAAAGGTTTGTCTAAGGCAGGAAGACTCTGTGCCAATGCACTGACTGATTTTTGCTTTAAAGCTTCAAACTTTTGTTCATCGTCTTTTTCCCACCTAATCTCTTCTTCTGCTAACTTTTCATACAAGAACTGGATGGCCTGCATGTATCCTTCAATCCATAGCCTACAATATCCCAACAGCCTAAAAACCTTCTGACTTCCCTCTTAGTTTTTGGCAGTGGGAATAAAACAATCCCCGTAATTCTCTCAGGGTTCAGTCTCCAGCCCCCTTGACAAATCACATGTCCTTGATATTTTACTTCTCTCTCTACAAATTTGAGTTTCCCTTTTGATACCTGAAGTCCTTGGTCCCCCAGAAAATTTAACAACACTATGGTAGATTCCCAAACTTCTTTTTCTTCCTGTCCTGAGAAAAGGAAATAATTTACATATTGGATGAGCTTCATCTCAGGTTTGATGGAGAAGAGTTTTGTTACTTCTTCTAGGGCTTGACTGAAGAGGTTTGGGCATTCGGAAAACCCTTGGGGTAACCCAGTCCACTAAAGCTGTTGCTTCCTCCCGGAATCAGGGTCCTCCCATTCAAAAGTAAATATATCCCTACTTTCCCCTGCCAGTGGACATGCCCAAAAAATATCTTTTAGGTGTATGACGATAAACCAGTGGTGTGCTGGGGGGACATTACTCAGTCGTGTTGAGGGGTTAAGCACTACTGGGTACGGATTCACTGTTCTTTTGTTCACTTCTCCCAAATCTTGGACAAGCCTGTAAGTCCCATCTGACTTCTTTACTGGTAATATGGGTGTATTATGGGGGGACATACATGGTTCTAAGGTCCTGTCCTCAAGTAGGTCCTGGATCACCAGCTGCAGTTCTCGTCTCCCCTCCAGGGAGAGTGGATATTGTCATACCTGGACTGGATAGCTGTCATCAATTAATTTTATTACTATAGGTTTCATGTTCAATTTGCCTCAATTTTTTGGTTTTGCCCACACCATCTCATGAATTTTGTCCTCATCCTCTTCCCCTAATTCAAGAAGTTTAACCACCATTTTTCCTTCCTCTGGGAGTACTTGAATGCTTAACTGCACTTGTAAATCTCAGTCTAATAGATTGCATCCTGCTTCTTGAATTATTGAACATCTCCAATTCCTACATTATTTGCCCCTTCAAACTTTACTTCCTTTATAACTGAGACCTTGAACCCCTCCCCTTTTGCACCTACTACCTGCATGGTATCTTGACCCTTTTTGCACCCCTTTGGGATTCTACAAACACAAGTTCTTTCAGACCCCTTGTCTACTAAGAATTCAAATTCTTCCTCCTGGGGATCTATTTTTAAAGTTATCAAGGGCCCCTGGTGGTATTCTGTCCCCAGGAGGTAGAGCCCTTGACACTGCTGATCTACTTCTTTTTGCTCAGTCTCATAGACCCTCAGATCCTTTTCCTTCTGGGGGCAATTCCTTCTAATATTCCCACTCTCTTTACAGTAAAAGCAGACTGGTCCTAAGTTCCCCTGTTTTCCAAACTCTCCTTTTTCTGCCCAGTCCCAAGGAGATGCATCTCCCCTCTATCTTCCCGTACTTGGAATCTCCCTCCCTTACCTGGGTTGTTCTTTACGTGCTGGTTCCCTTCCCTGACGGCAGTTGCCATTACCTTGGCTTTTGTCTTGGCCTTCTCTTCATCCCTTTTTACATGCACCTTCTGTGCTTCCCTTAAGAGATCTTCCAACCTCTTTTCTAGCCAACCATCTAACTTCTCTAATTTTCTCCGTATATCTGGCCAGGCATGAATGACAAAATTTATCTGTGCAGTAAGATCAGTCCAGTCACTGTGTCAGGGTCAACTCCTGAATATTGCCTTATATTTTTCCTCAGCTTTCTAACCGCTCTGTTGGGGTTTCTTCCCTCTTTTGCTGCTCATTGGAAGCCTTACAGGCATTTTGGTTACATGGAGCTGCTTCTTTGATGACTTTTGTAATCAATGTTCTCTATTCTTCCATGTCTTGCCTCCCCCCAGTGCTGTTGTGGTCCCTGGTGGGGCGCACTATGGGCATTTTCAGATCCCCAGGAGGTTATTGCACATGCTTCCTTTCCCATATCCATATCTCAGCTGCTCGGATCATCTGTCTTTCTTCTGGTGTGAACAACACAGCCATTATTGATTGCATCTCTTCCCACATATCAATATTGGGCCCCAGAAATTGATCTAACTGTTCCACTAATCCAGTGAGGTCCTCTAGTAATCCTTTCAATTATTTCTTGAACATTCTCATGTCAGAAGAACTGAGAGGTACAGTTACAAATCCAATTTGTCCCCATATACCCCCAGGGCTTCCTCCCTCAGGGGGTACAGTCCCAATGCTTGGCTCCCATCCTCTGATCTGCTTTCCTCTCTTTGTGCTACCCTGCTCCTGGTGTTCTGGTTAGGCCCATCAGGGAGTAGGGGAGGTGCAGTTGGGACTGCTGGAAGTGGGAGGGGGAACAGGTCTAATGGGTCCCACTCTGTATGTTCTGCTACCTTAAACATGCTCACCTTCGAGGGGGAGGTTTCCCCTTCCCAGCAAGCAGCACAGTCACTCTCCTCCTGATTGAGTGGTTCCTTAGCTCTTACATCATGATTAATGCTCGGCATATCCATCCTTTGTCTGATCCATATCTCGGCCAGTAGACATGATCTCTCCTGATTTCCCTTCTGGTCCATTCCAATACGCAGTACTGAACCATTTTGCTCTCGTCCTTATCTTTGGTGTTGGGGTCATATTTCCACCGGGCTAGCTTCCTTCCTAGTGGGCTGTCTGGAGGGATGCCCATTGGTTCCTCTTCAATCTCTGCGTCTTCCTTTGGGGATTCACTACTCACCCATGATCCCATCATGACCAGCCGATCACAGGTCTGCCCCCAACAGAGCCTGCCTTTCCAAGCACAGGCCCTCCCAACTGAGCCCAGCTCCCTAAGAAGGGAGAGGGGAAAAAAAGGAAACCTGGAAAGGAGGAAGGAGAAGGAAAGGGAAGAGAGAGAGGAAAAAGGGGAGAGAGGAAGAAAAGGGGAAGAGAGAGAAAAAACTAGAAAAAAGCTTTACCTCTCCTCCAAAAAAAACTCTGTGGTCCAGGGGCTTCCGTCCCCAGCCCACCCTGGCTCGGCAGCTCCGCCCCGACTCGCCATGGCATGTGAAGTGTTACGCCTACTACAGGGTAACCCCACCTCAGCAAACCTCTCGGCGGTTGTCCTGTTTCCAGCCTGATCTCAGCTGGCTCCGGGAACCCTGGAGCTGGTTTTGCCCAAGAGCCATCCCCACTGAGCTCGGCCACTGCCAGTGCCACCAGTGCCTGGCCGCTGGCGCTTCCCCCAAAACTGCCGCCGGCTATCACTGCTCAGCCAGCCTGGGATACCATAGCCCTGGCCGTGCCTCCCCCGACACCGCCGCTGGCTCGGTGTGCAAAACCCTACACAAACCCATCTCACGTGTCCCACTGGCCACGGGGGAAAATCCCCGCTTTCCTCTCCACCACGTGTGCTGCCATTCCCTACCAGAATAGCCCAGCGCTGGCTGTGCCTCCCCGAGACCACCACTGGCTCGGTGCCACAAAACCCTTCTCAAACTTCTCTGTCCTACGTGTCCCGCCGTCCACAGAGGAAAAACACCTCTGCTTTCCTCTTTATAATGATTCCTGCCGTTTCCTCCAACTGCCCAGCATCCTAAAACTCCAATGGACCAGGACGGGTTTGGTATGGAGTACTGGCTGGAGTTTGCTTTCCTATACCGAAATTACAGAGTCATTATCTGGCTAAAAAATAGTGCTCACCCCTTTTCCCTTTTCTTTATCCAGCCTCCTGCTGTCTCTGAGCTTCAGCCTGCAACCACTGGTGGCCCCAGAAGTATCTGAAGACTCCACCAAATTTGTGGCGTGGGTGCACTTCTTTTTGCAAACTCCTAGCACCACCGGGGAGAGGTGTCTATCCCAGGAGAGCCCCCGAAAATTGTGAGAAATCCTGATTAGAGGTCAGATGTCGCCATAGTGACAAGCCAGCCCTCCCAGATGTCCCAACTCCCATTGTCCCTTGATAACCATGTGAGCAGGTACAACTATAAATCTATAAAACTTTTCTTATATATACATTATATATAATATAATATAATATAATATAATATAATATAATATAATATAATATAATATAATATTATATTATATTATATTATATTTCCATATACACATAATATTAGTCCATTAATTGTGAGAGACAATCATCATATTACTCATCTAGCACAGACACAAAGGAAGTTCTAATATAAACATTAATCCAAACTTGGCTGAAGGTAGAATTAGACCAGCTCCTGAAGAACAGAGCAGCTTTGAACTCCTTGCAGCTCAAAGCACCAAGCGGGTGGCTGGGAGGTGTGTGAGTGACCCAAGAGTGAGGGAAGGGAAATGCAGAGATCCCTGGAAGTGTTTCTGTGCAAATAGGCTGTGGGAAGGGCACTTGCAGACCTGCCCTGGGCCAGCTGTGAGGGTGGATCATCATCCCACCCTGCACTGGGCCATTGCAAGGGACTGTTGCCATGGACACTGCAGGGACCCCAGTGCTGGCTTTGGGTGCCATGGCAACCCCCATCAGTTCAGGTTTCCTTGGAAACCAGCCCAAGGAGCCATTTCTGCAGCCAGGTTCCATGGCCCCTTGCCTGCAGAGCTGTTGCTGCCCTGGGCTGCCATGGCAACCCTGAGGACAAAGCAGTGCCAGGGCTGTTCCAGGTACAATTGCAGTGACACTCGTTGGTGCCACCAGGTGCCATGGCAACGGCCACAGGGACCCGTTCCTTGGTTTGGTGCCATGGCAACCAATGCCCGGAGCCGGACCTTGCTCAGGGCTGGTGTCAGTGCCCAGAGCCAGAGGGGATCCCTTGCTGGGGGCTGTGCCATGGCCACCTGCCCTGTGCTGCGCTGGCCGCTCGGGCACCAGGAACCAGCAGCCAAGGGCACTGCCAGGGCCAAAGGCCAGGTCAGCCAGACAGAAAGGGGCAGCGCTGGGCACTGTTTCCATGGCAACTGGCACTGGGGGGGACACCTGGGTCACCTGGCCTGGCAGTTGCCATGGAAAGCCCTGGCAGGCACTGAGGGCACAGCCCCTGGCACTGAGACACTGCTGGGCCGGGTGCTGAGCACAGCGCTGAGCACGCAGAGATGGTTTTGTTCTTGCTGAGCTGCAGCACAGCCAAGGCCTGTCCTGCCCCTCGTCCAGCCACGCTGGGGAGGGGCTGGGGCTGCGGGGGAGCTGGGCAGGGGACACAGCCAGGACAGGTGACCCCAACTGAGCCCGGGCACAGCCCAGACCAGAGCACATCATGCTCAGGGTATGAAGGGGGGGAACAAGGAGGAAGGGGGAATTTTGGAGGGAGGGTTTCTGCCTTGCCAGGTAACACTCAGGCAAGAGGGGGCCCTGTTTCTCCAGTGGGCAGGGTCACTATCAAAGACACAGACACCAACGGAAGGAATTGTGTCATTTATATCATGCACAGCTGCAAAGAATTACAAAAGGATAAGCTCAGCAAAGCACATCATCATTAGCAAAGAATTACAAAAGAAGCTCAGCAATCCATCAGAACTCATCATTACATTTTGATGACTAACCCCTTGGTCAAACACTAGAGGTGTTTGTGGCAGACAAAGATTCTGGCTGACTATCAAGATACACCTTACAGACACCAGTAGTACTTTGGTGAGACCATTCTTCATTCATTTTTCTCAAACTCATTTGAGTTAGGAACAACAATTCTGCTGTCCATGGAGCTGGCACCATGTTAATTCCAGAATAACGCCCCCAGGCCCTTTGCTGTTCAGCTTTACCATGCTGTCTGTGGCTAACAAGGCCTGGGGGGGCCCTTTCCCCTCTGGCTGGAAGGGGCCGGGTCCCAGTCCCTGAGGGGCACCCGGGCTCCTGGATGCAATTCCTGTGCAAGTCCCTCAGTGTCACAGCAGCCTTCCCATGGAGCCCCGTGGATCAGAGCATTTCCCAAAGGGGCCCTTGGGGCAAACAGGGAGATTTGGTCTGGCAGCATGTGTAAAACAATATCCTGTCACATCTACTTGTTCTCACACAGAACACTTGGCTGCAGGGACACATTGCCATTGTTCCTGCCCAGGTTTCAGGACTCAGAGTTGTCTTTCCCAGGAGCTGCTCCTTCAGCTGCCTCGGGAGGGCCATTTGGCCTCCAGACCCACACTCGGGCTCCATTATTAGGGCTGCTGGATCCAAACCCTTTATCTCCACAAACGGTGGTGATTGCAGGTGGATCTCCTTTTTTCACAATCCTTCTTAAAATTGCAATATTGATAATTGTGCTACCCTGTCATGGGGTTGACTAATCCAATCCGGGTCACTATTGTTTAACACAATTCCTTTAATTTCTCCTTGATATCTGCAACAATAATTCCTCCTGCCATGACATGAACACTTAGCAAGGCCAAGCTCCAAGGGAGCAGTTATCAAAGCAAAGTGTCCTGGAGGAATCTGAATTCCTGTTTCAGTATTGATAGCTCTCATTTGCTTTGAATTTATCCAAACTAATTCCAGTGCATGAAGGCCCAGCCCTGCAGCCTCTGGGCTGGCCCTGCCAGGGGCCATCACAGCCAGAACAATTTCCCAGGCAGCCCAAGTCTCACTGCCCATGGTTGGATTTGCAAATTGGGGGCAGCCATGCACAGCCAGGGGGTTTCCATTTCCCCATGAGCCATTGTTAAGGGCATGGAGCACATCTGGGAGATGGGTTCTCCATGGGGGCAGGTTCCCATCTCCTCATTTTTTCAACTGCTTTTTAAACAACTCCTTCACCCATGCAACCAATCCTGCAGCTTGTGCATAGTCTGGTACATGAAAAACCCTGCAGGCTTCATCACTGAATTTTTCACAGGAACAAACAAAGCACTCTGCATCACAGTATCAGCAAACCCTGGGAAAACAGCCAATTTCCTCCCTTCCTCCTTTTTTCATTGTATACAATCTCACATAGTTGACCACTGACAGTAGGGCCCTGGCCAATCCTGTTCTGTAGGGTATTTAGAGTTACATCCCTGAGCAGCCAAAGCTACCAAATTACTATTGTCAGCACTATTTCACATTATTATAATTTCATATGTAGATATACATATTGATATACATATAGACAGATAGATACAGACATATATATAATATATATATATAAATATACAAATACATATATATATTAAGGTCTAATTATACAATAAATACATATAGTTATATATTATATTGATATTTCACTGGAACAAATGCATCTGAGCTCAAGATTAAAACCTTCTTCTCTTGCTCCATGTGGGAGCATTCCAACAATAATTGTTCCTTCTGAAGGTGCTGTTTCCAATGGACTCTTAACAAATTCATCTTTGTCTGCCCAAACCTACAAGTTCTTTTCATTTTCCATGTGCAATTTTTGGATGCATTTGAAGCCATCCAGGGGTGCAGCCTCTTTTACCCGACTGCCCCACTGCTCCCACGGGGCTCCCACCTCAGCCCACTCCAGAGCCAGGGAACTCCAGGGAAGGGCTTCCCATCTGGGAATTTCTGATGGCACTGATTCCTCACATTTACACTGAACAAGTGACATTTTGTTGGGATCTGGCCAGACTGGGCCAGTTTTGTTTTGCCAGTGGGCAGGGTCAGCACCAAAGACACAGACTCCAACTGAAGGAATCAGTGTCATTTCCTGCAGCTCAAAGCAGCAAAGAATCACAAAAGGAGCAGCTCAGCAATGCACCCAACATCCCCACCAAAGATTGCCTGCAGTGATTGAGAAAGATCCAGCCCCAGTTACCCTCAGCCTTTACCATGCCCCAGACCCACACAGCAGCTGGAGAAGCTGTCACAGCCAAGGGCTGCAGAGCCACTCCTGGGCACTGGCAATTCCTGCAGGTGCCTCCAGCCACAGCTGAGGCTCCAACCCCGCTGGGAGAGGGCCCAGCTCTGACAGTGCTGAATGGACAAACTGACAGCACTGCTAGTGTGGCAACATCTGGTTTCATCCTCCTCTTGGCTCCCTCCCAAAGCCTGGCCAGGGCCCCAGGAGGGACCAAGGGAGGTGACTTTGACCATTCAGTCCCAAACAAAGCCAGATGTCAGATTTCATGGCCTTGTCTGGCTCTAAATACACAAAGGTCCATACATGTTTCACTAATGAGTGGCTACATCTATCACAGTGCTAATGACCATGCATATTTCATCAGGGAGCAGATACAAAGATAACCTTTGCTTGGAAGGTTCATCCAGAGGCCACCTTGGGCTCAGGGCCTGCTGTTCAGGCCTCACTCAGGGCTGCTGTCCAGGCCTTGGCACTTCAGGGACGTGCTTTAGTGCTGGGCTTGGCACTGCTGGGTGAGCGGCTGCACTGGGTGAGCTCAGAGGGCTTTTCCAACAGAAAGGATTCTGTGATTCCATGATTCTATCCACTGCATTCAGCTGGGTCCATGTTAGCAGCATTCATTTGCTCAGAAAGTCTCCTCTTGCCCAGCTCCTGTGGCCTGAGGCTTCAGCTCCTTCAGCTCCTGGTGCTGAGCTGCTCATGCTGAACGAGACCACTCGGAGAGAAGAGCACAGTCCATGCAATTCCTTCTGGGACTCGGAGAGGGGAGGCTGTGCAAACAGGAGCATTGTTTGCTGTGGCCTCCTCTCTGCCCTTCATGCCTTTCAGTGCTTTGAACCAGCCGAGAGCTTTCTCCAAGAGTGCAATGGAGCAGCTGTTCCTGCTCCTGGCTCTGGCTCTCTCCAGTCTCTGCCCTTGCCTGCTTCTGTCCCTCGTGCTGTGCCCTCTGTTCCCCCAGGGCTGGCTGGCTGCTGCCCAGGACTGTGGCACTGGCACAGATCCAGTGCTCCAGAGCCTCCTTTCTGTGCCCTTGCAGCTGCCTGGGCACAGCAGCCTTTTCCATCTGCAAGCTCCCCATGGACAGGGAGTGCCCAGCTCCGTTCCTTGCACAGCCTCCAGGAGCCCAGGGCTGCCATCTCAAGTCCCTGCTGGCACTGGGGGCTCCCAGGTGCCTCAGGCTGCTGTGACACCGCTGCACACGGGAGGGAACAGGGGCAGGGGCTGTGCTGAAAGTCAGCTCCATCTGCTGCTGCTGCTGCTGCTGTGGGGTCATTTGTGCAGCCCTGGCCCCGAGTCAGGGATCAGATCCTGCCAGTCTCTTCCAGCCCTGGCTGCTCAGAGGTTGGGCCTTGGAGCCCCAGGTGGCCAAAGGCAGCTGCTCCTGGTCCCTCTGTGTGCCCGTGTTCAGCAGTGCTGCTCCATCAGTCTGTGCCCAGCAACGGGGAAAAGCCTCAGCCCTGCAGGGCCAGGAGCTGCCGGGCTCTGCCTGAGCAGCTCAGCCAGCAGGAAGGGAGCTGCTCCACACGGGAACCAGGAGCAAAGGACATTCCTTTTATAGGACATGTTTTCGATTTAAAAGAAAAAAAAGGAAAAAGGGAAAAAAATAGGTAAATTGTAAAAGATAAGAATAAAATCCAAGTGTTAGTGAAAAAACATAACATAATGTTAGTGAAAAAACAAAACATAAATGCAAAGTTACATTCTTTGCATTAAGAGGTAAATGATCTTTTGAAAAAGAGAACTCAGTTATTTACATTGTAAATGTGCTGATGCCATGGATGCATCTTACTGACCTCAGCAGCCTTTTAAAAGATTTTGGGCTTTGTTTCCAACATTGGTATTTGAAACTGTGGTTGAAGCAAGAGGAAATTGCTTTGTGCCCTTCCAGCTCCAAGCAGGACTGGGAATGGAAACTCTGTCAAGCCCCAAATCCTTTAGAAGATGCCCTTCCTTCTCATCCTGTGAATGAGCTGCACATTCCCTTTGAAACTGTCAGGGGTTTCTTAGAGACACAAAGTCCCACTTAGGGCTTTTTGCTCTGGTTTGGCAGTGCAGAAGGGCAATTCTCCATCCACCAGCTCCAGACTGCACTGCCTCAGGAGCACGGCCCACTCGCCAGCTTTGGCCCACTCGTGGCACTGCTAGAGGAGGAAGAAAGTGCAACTGCACAATTCCAGCCAATCAAGAAGGAAGAATGGGACAGACAAAACAGCCTGTACAGATCCAGGCGTTCAGCTGGGACTGTAGAGAGTTTGGGTCCTTGCCAATTGGATGTGTGTCCCCAGCTGCAATCTCTGGGCCTGCAGCAGAGTCTCACTCAGCTGCCAAAGCAGAAAGCTCAGGCGCTGTGCTCGCAAGGGGCTCGTCTGATGCAGAGATGTCAGAGCAATGTGAGGGCAGAGCCAGCCCAGCTGGGCCCAGGGCTGAGCCCAGCAGAGCCCTGGCAGAGCCCAGAGCAGCCTCAGCAGCCGCAGAGCTGGGCTGCAAGGAGAGAAAGCAGAAACCGCCCGTCAGCTGAGGGCTCCTGTGCCCTTGTGCCAAGGCCTGCGGTGCCCAGGCCATGCTGGCTGTGCCCAGAGCTGTGCCCAGAGCTGCCCATCCCTGCTGCCTTTGGCAGCAGAGCAGGAGGGCAGGACATGTGCCCAGCCTGCAGTCAGCCACGGCACATCCAGCCCTCAGCAGCTGCCCAGAGCAGGATGCTCCTGTGCTCGCTGCCATCTCCCAAAAGCTCTGATCCCACCCTGCCAAGCACACAGGGACCCACCTCACGCCAGCCACGGCTGCAAGAAAAGCTGCTCCCCAACCATGGCCTCAGCCTTCTCCAAGGCCACCGCCCATCCACGCCACAGCTGCTCCCAAGCACTTCCCCATCCACACTGGACCACCTAGAACGCTTCCTCTGGAAAAACAAACAACACATTCTTGAAAAGAGATTAGATGCAAAAAGGGAAAACAAGAAAAACAGGAAAAACTCTTATCTCTGTCAGGGCCTTGAGGAAGGCCCAACTCCTACATGGTAGGGAAAAACCCAGCCATGGCTGAGGGAAGCCCACACTTTCTCTATTCCCCCTGCACTGCTCCCCAAAATCACGGTGATGCCAAAGCAAACAAGGGCAGTGGGGCAGCCCAAGCCCTTCCCTGCCTGCAGAGCAAAGCAGCCCCTGCACAGGTTCTGGAGTCCCACCTCTGCTCCCACCATGGGGCTTTGTTTGTGTCGGGCTGGCTGCCCCAGCCCCAGCCCCAGCCCCAGCCCGGGGCACGGTGGCTGCTGGGGGCTGTTGGCAGGGCCAGGAGCCCACTCCCATTTCGTACCCAGCCCAGCCCATCCCCCAGCCCTGCCAAAAAGCAGCTGGGCAGCGACTGAAGGATGAGTTGCATCTGCCCCAGCAAAGGGGGAACCTTTGCTTCCCAGCCAGGCTGGGCCATGCCCAAATCTGGCAGAATTCCCCCAGGTGGGGACTCATCTGCAAATTCCCTGTGGAGTTTGGCTTTGAAGAAGGTGCCAGAATCAAAGTCCATCACCTTCAGCCTCCAGTGGCCAGGCTGAGGAAGAGCTTGTCATCCTTGATGTCATCCTGGCTGTCTCCAGCAGCAGCAGCAGCAGCAGCAGCAGCAGCAGCAGCAGCAGCAGCAGCAGCAGCAGCATCCCCACCCGGTACAGCTTCTCCAGGGGCTCCTGCTCCTTCCCTGGGGGGAGACCAGGCTCTCAGGGCTCTGCCCAGGGCCCCAGCTGTCAGGGAACCAGCACAAGCAAAACCAGCTTGGATGGCGGCCATCAGTGCTGGGCAGAGCAGCTCAGCTCCAGCACAAGGGCTGCGTGTGCCCATCCCATGGCCCCGGTGCAGTGACACAGGCAGCACAAAAAGGTCTGGCTTCCTCTGCTTCTCATTGCCAAGGCATGTGTGGAGCTTCAACTTACCAGGGCCCTGGATCAAAGTGTGCCTGTGGCTCTCTCCCTTCTTCTATGGCAGAGGAATATCCTGCACCCAAGGATCACAGACCAGGTCTTCTAATGTGGGTCTTTCCAAGGAGTTCACGGATAAACACCACCTGATCAGATCTTTGCACTCTGGGGAGACAAAGCAGAAACTGCCGGTCAGCCAGAGAAGGCTCCTGTCTGCTTTGCCCCACTATTCCCATGGCCAGG
Source organism: Agelaius phoeniceus (assembly GCF_051311805.1). Classification (NCBI taxonomy): domain Eukaryota; kingdom Metazoa; phylum Chordata; class Aves; order Passeriformes; family Icteridae; genus Agelaius; species Agelaius phoeniceus. Next base: position 2,516,391 of record NW_027509866.1, read on the forward strand.
CCATTCTGGATGCGCTCAGGGTTGGGCCTAAACTTTCCCATCAATTCCCTGTTTTGGAGGAGAGCAGGACATGTGCCACCTCCTCAGCAGCTGCCAGAGCGGGATGCTCACGAGCCCGCTGCTGGCTCCCAGCACTGGGATTCCCCCCGTGCCCAGAGAAGAGGATCCACCTTGAGAGAGCCCTTGTGGCAGCGGGAGCTGGCCCCAGCTGAGGTTCCGGCCCCTCCTGAACGGGTGCTCCCCGCAGACCATCTGGTGCAGCAGGATGCCCAGGGACCAGATCGTTGCTGCCTCGCCATGGTACCAGCCAAAGTCGTTCCATTCCGGGGGGCTGTAGGACAGTGTTCCTATGGAATACAGATGGAGTTCAGCAGGGGGATGCTGCTGCTCCCACAGCCTGGCCCCAGCATACCTGGGCCTGCGGGGGCTGCAGCAGTGGCACACAGGGTGACCACTGCCCTCTCACCAGCACCCGGGACTTGTGCACGAACTTAGGCTTGGAAAAGAAGCCACTGGTGTCAGAAGAGGGCAGAGGAAGCCCTGGCTAAGCCTGACCATGACCTGTAAAGGAAAAACCCTCTCCATGCTGGGGAAAACATGCCCTTATCCTCCCTGCCTGCATTGCCCCAAAAATATTAGGAAGCCAAGGCAAACAGGGCGAGTGGATCAGTCCAAGCCCTTCCTCTTGCCTGCACACCAAACTGGCTGGGGCACAGGTTCCGCCCCCATCTCTGCTACCCCCACCCATGGGGGTTTTGGTCGGGCTGGCTGCCCCAGCCCAGCCCCAGTCCTGGGCAGAGTGGCTGGCAAAGGCTGCCAGCAGGGCTGGAAGATGGCTTCCCACCCAGCCCCGCTCTAAAGCAACTCAGCTGAAGACTCAGTCACCTGACTGGCAGCAAAAGGGAGAATCCCCGCTGCCACAGCCAGCTTGGGCTGGGAGATGTTGGGCCATGAGATCCCGGGACCAGGAGTACACCCTTACGTGGGCTCACCTGCAAAGTGGGTGTAAGCTGTGTCTTGCAGGTAGGTGCCACAGCCAAAGTCGATCAGTTTGGCCTTCCCGGTGTGCAGGTCAAGCAGGATGTTCTCGGGCTTGATGTCGCGGTGCAGGACCCCGCAGCTGGTGCAGTGCCGCACAGCCTCCAGCACCTGGCGGAACAGCGCCCGCGCCACCTCCTCGGGCAGGAACCGCCGTGCCCCAATGAAACGCTGCAGGTCCTGACACCGCTCTGGCCGCTCCAGCACCATCACGATGTGTTCGGGGAGCTCGAGCCACTCCAGCAGCTGCACCACACCAGGGAAGCCAGTGGACACCTTGGCCTGCAGCACGATCTCCAACGGGGCCCTGCTGCCGTCGGGCTGCGGGAGGAGCACGATGCCCTCAGTGGGGCTGATGCCGTGCCGGGGCTCGGGGAGCCCTCAGCCAGCCCGGGATGCTCTGCGCCCTGCGCTGGACCCACGCCCGCTCTCCCTCGAGGCGTCCTGGCGGCTTCCACCGTGCCGGGCCTCGGCTCATCCCCGCCCGCAGCCCCGGCTGCTGCCGCTGGCCCCGCTCACTCACCAGCTCGCCCCAGTGCCGGACGCGGTTCCGTGGCACCCTTTTGATGGCCACCTGCAAGCCAAGGACAGCAGCGGGCTCAGCTCGCCGCCCGCCCTGACCAGCCCCATCCTCCTCCTCCTCCGCCCCCTCCTCCTGCGCCCGCCGCCGGCCCCGCCGCTCACCGGGGCGCCGTCCGAGAGCCGCGTGGCCGCGAAGACGCTGCCGAATCCTCCGCGCCCCAGCAGCGAACCCACTCGGTACCGCTCCTGCAGGGCCTCGTGCGCCTTCCCTGCGGGCGGGACGCGGCTGTCAGCGCTCGGCCCGGGGCCAGCAACGGCCCCCGAGCGCCCCTCAGCCGCCCCGGGCCGGACATGCCCAGGCGTTCGCTCCGCGGAACGCGGCACGGGAGGCTCGGGGCCGGCGGCCGCGCTGCCGAGCGGCGGAGCTCGGGCCGGGGAAGCCCCAGCGGAGGCGGCGGGAGCGGCCGCGCCGCCTGTGTCCTCCGCGGGCCCCGGCAGGAGCCGGGGCCGGGGCCGGGGCCGGGGCCGGGCTCGGGGCTGGAGCCTGCGTCGGGGCCGGCGCCGGGCTCGGGCCAGGCGGAGCCGAAGGGCGGCGATGCCGCCCCCGCACCAGGAACTGACGCCCGCCCAGCAGCGCCACCGCCAGTACGGCCAGAGCCGGGCGGAGGCGAGAGCGCGGCGGGACGGCCGGGGCCGGGCACGGGGCAGCCCCGCCCGGGGCCGGGGGCGGGCCGGGGGCATGGCCCGGCCCGGCAGGGGAGAGGGAGGCGGGGAGAGGAGAGGGACGCCGGGCAAGGGACCCCGAGAGAAGGGTGCCCGACAGTCGGAAGGGGAGAGACAGAGAAAGAGAAAGATAAAGAGAGAAAGAGTGCTCTAAAATATCTGTTTTTCTGCTGCTGCCGCTGCTGCTGCTGCTGCCGCCGCTGCTGCTGCCGCCGCTGCCGCCGCTGCAACTGAAGCACCGGGGCCGTTCGTCCCCGTGTCCGTTCCCCGCTCGCCCCACGAGCCCCACGTTCGAGCCCCGCGCGCCCCGGGCACAGCCCCTGAGTCTGTCCAAACACGGGAACTTTGCAGCGGTGAGCCCAGATGCAGAGCCCTGACTCCTGCACACTGGCACAGCAATCCCCTCGCTTGCTGCTCTGCATTGGCCTGCCTGAGGGTCAAACACTGTCGGGCCACCTTCCCTTGCTGTAGGATTCCTACCTGAGCCCAGCACTGCACTTACATCTCCAGTGTTGCTTTCCAGTAAAACCAGGGGAAGGAAAACTCTGTGTGGTTCATGGTTTTTTTGAGTGTCTAAAAATCACTAAGTCACCGATCTTAGAGGTGAAGTGCATCTGGAATTCCTGGGATGGAGAAGTAGTGCAACATGGAAAAGGGGAGCATAGAAATAAATAGAGGAAAAGATCTTGGATTGTTTCTTTCCTTTTCATTTCCCTTCTGGAAAGCTGTTTCAGTTTTCCAGGAATCTTCTCCTGTCTCTCTTCTCAAGAATGTCTCATGGAGAACAAGGTCAAGCTTCTGTCCCAAGATTTGCCAGCAGGAAATTATGCCACTGGTGAAATTTTCATGATGACTGTTTGTGCTGGCTTAGGGCAAATTTTGGGAGGAAACCTCCAAAAGGGCTCTGTCTAGAAAGCAAGTTCAAGCATCCCCTCCCCCTACTAGTTCAGGAAAAGACTTCCCTTGAGAAAAGTGAAAAAACCCCAGTTTATTTAACAAGTAAAGTATTCACAAGCATGAAAAATGCATAATATTAAATAAAATCTCTGACAGTGCTGAAGAGATGGCAAATTCAGAAAGTCCTTTTTGTGGGTTGTAGTTGGCTCACTCAGTCTCTTCTAAGTCCCTCTGGTGCTGGAATGCAGCGTCCCAGAGCTCGGTGGGCCATAGGTGTGAGCTGCCGGGGTTTTTCTGGGTTTTCAGTCCAGAGCAGGTTTAAACAGTTCCAAGAGAAAGGAAAGTCACAGTCCAAGGAACTTCTCTGCCTAAGCTAGCTAAAAACCAAATTGCTGGACCTGGGCTCTGCTGGCACCGGGAAATTTCCAAATCTGGGCACTGGCAGTCCCAGCAAACACCAGATCTGGATGGTGCTGGAGCCAGAACCTGGAAATTTCCAAATTTTGGCTTTCTGTGCCAGCAAATCACTGGACTTGGGCTGTGCCAGCACCAGGAAGTTTTCAGATCTGGGCGCTGGCACTGCCAGCAAACACCAGATCTGGGTGGTGTCGTTGCCAGCGTCAGAAATCTTCCGGATTTGGGCTCTGCTGGCACCGGGAAATTTCCAAATCTGGGCACTAGTGCAGCAAACACAAGATGTGGGCGGTGTCAGAGCCAGTAGCAGAAAGTTGCCGGGTTTTGTATTTCTGTGCCAGTAAATTGCTGCTGCACTTGGGCTGTGTCAGAATAGGGAAATTTCCAGATCTGGGCACTGGCGGTGCCAGCAAACACCAGTGAAACCTTCTGGTCCTTGTCCAGACCATTGGCCAGTGGTTTCCCTGAGAACCAGCTCTGGCCACTTTACAGACAGAGACTGCTTCCATCTGGTGCTCTGGAAACAGAACTTTAATGAAGGCAAACACAACAAACAGGACGGTGTGCACAGTAGAGAGAGCAAAGCAGAAAAAAGCCTGGGTCCAGGGTCTAGCAGGGATATTTATCCATTTATTTATGGGGAGGGGTTAAGGTGGGATCTGAGGGAAGGATCCAAGAGGAAGGAAGGATTATGAATATTGAAATTTTTGCAGTAAAATGTAACCAATGGTAGCAAAGAGAACTCAGAACTTTCTCGTAACAATCTGCATAACTGAACAAGAGGATTAGGGGCGGGAGCTCCTGCTGACCCCAACTACAGAGGGTTTTCCCACAGCCTTAAGCCAAGGTCTCCTTCTTCTTTTAACCAACCCCAACACACCAGATCTGGGTGGAGCCTGGTTTTGGCTTTCTTTGCCAGAAAATTGCTGCATTTGGGTTGTGCTGGCACCAGGAAATTGCCAATGTGGGCACTGGCAGTGCCAGCACACACCAGATCTGGGTGGGGAATGTGCAGGCACCAGGAAATTGCCAAATGTGATCTTTCTGTGCCAGTATATTGCTGGAATTGTGCTGTGCAGGCATCTGAAAAATTCCGGATATGGGCACTGGTGGTGTCAGCAAACACGAGATTGGGTTGCTGTAGGTTCCAGGTATTTGCCTGGTTTTGGCTTTCTGTGCCAGCAAATTGCTGGATTTGGGCTGTGCTAGAATAGGGAAATATCAAGATCTGGGAACTGGCAATGCCAGCAAACACCACATTTCCAGAAGGATTGGATCTGGACCCGTATCCCTCCCTTCCCTTTTCTCCCTCAACAAGGTGCCAGAGGGGCTGGACAGCAGCCAGGCAGAAAGGGACCTGCAGGGACTGATGGACAGCAGGCTGGACATGAGGCAGCAGTGTGCCCAGGTGGCCAAGAAGGCCAATGGCTCCTGGCCTGGATCAGGAATGGTGTGGCCAGCAGGAGCAGGGCAGGGATTCTTCCCCTGTGCTCAGCCCTGCTTGGGCAGCACCTCGAGTGCTGTGTCCAGTTCCTGGCCCCCAGTTTAGGAAGGACATGGAGGGGCTGGAGCATGTCCAGAGAAGGGCAACAAGGCTGGTGAGGGGTCTGGAGCACAAGAGCTGTGAGGAGCAGCTGAGGGAGCTGGGGTTGTTTATCCTGGAGAAGAGGAGGCCCAGGGGAGACAAGGCAGTGTCAGGGCACAGGTTGGACTTGATGATCTCCATGGCCTGTTGCACCCTTGCTGATTCTGGGATTCTCTGAAACCACCCTTGGAGCAGTTGCAGGATGAGCCCTGGGCCTCCTCTGCAGAAGCTCCAGCAGCCCAGGTCCCTCAGCTTCTCCTGCCAGCCCAAAAGCCCATCCTGTCAGTCCTGCAGAGCCTCTGCAGCTCCTCCTCATTGCCCAGAACAGGGAGCCCCAGAGGCAGACACAGCAGGCCAGATGTGCCCCCCTGGCCTGGGGTGCCTCTGGCAAGGGAGCAGCAGCAGGCACTGCAGGAGCCTGCAGACAATTCCTGCAGCACTTGTAGGATGATGCTGCTGCCCAAGGGACGTTCCCATGGGGCCAAGGCAGGAACTGCAATGGGGAGTGGGGCCAGAGAGGAAAGGGCAAACAGGGATGGGCTGTTTGCAGGGCAGGGAACAGGACTGGGCAATAGGAAGAAATCTGGATTAGGAAAGAGGAAAGGAAGCAAAGGAGAAGCAAAGGAAATGCTCAGGGCAGTTTGGGGGTGTCTGCCAGGCAGCTCTGGCTCTGAGCAACAGCGTCTGCAGTGGCACAGGAAACTCCCAGCTGATGGGAACAAACTTTCTGGCTGAGTGCAGAGGCCAGGACAAAGCTGAGTGGTTTCCCTGGTGTCCCGCAGGCCTTGCTGGCCCCAGGGGCTGATGGCATTTGTGCTCCCTCAGGTTCTTGTCCCCACAGCAACAGCATGGGGGTGCTGCCCCTGCTGTGTGCAATGCAAACAGGGGCTGCTGAGGCAGTGCTGCCATGTCTGTGCCTGCAAGGATGGGGCACCTGTGTGAGCTGGGGGAGAGGCCAGGGCTGCAGAGGGGGGATGTTGTTGGCAGCTGCATGAGGAGGCTCTGGGACGCTGCCCTGGGCTGTGCAGCGCACTGGGCATGGATCAGCCCCTGCTCTGCTGCTCCTTCCCGTCTGGCCCAGGGCCCTTGCAGAGCCCCAGCCATGCTGTTTGCCCCCAGCCTGCCCACAGCCAGCCTGGTGCTGCTGACAGGGGTTTCTGTGCTGAGCATTGGCCTGGCCGTGTTCTTTATTACAAGTGATTTGCAGAAATTGGCCAGCAGTTTAATGTTTCTGAAAGCATCCAGTCATCAGTCTCCACACTGCAGCCTTGAGCTCCTGGTTCCTCAGGCTGTAGATGAGAGGGTTCAGGGCTGGAGGCACCACCGAGTACAGAACTGACAGGGACAGATTCAGGGATGGGGAGGACATGGAGGGGGGCTTCAGGTAGGCAAACGCTGCAGTGCTGAGGAACAGAGAGAGCACGGCCAAGTGAGGGAGGCAGGTGGAAAAGGCTTTGTGCCGTCCCTGCTCAGAGGGGATCCTCAGCACAGCCCTGAAGATCTGCACATAGGAGAAAACAATGAACACAAAACAAACAAAATTTAAACACACACTAGCAGCAATGAGCCCAAATTCCCTGAGGTAGGATTTGGAGCAAGAGAGCTTGAGGATCTGTGGAATTTCACAGAAGAACTGGCCCAGGGCATTGCCATGGCACAGGGGCAGGGAAAATGTATTGACCGTGTGCAGAAGTGAAAAGAGAAAGGCACTGGCCCAGGCAGCTGCTGCCATGTGGGCACAAGCTCTGCTGCCCAGGAGGGTCCCATAGTGCAGGGGTTTGCAGATGGACACGTAGCGGTCGTAGCACATGATGGTCAGCAGATAAAACTCTGTTGCTGCACAGAAAACAAAAAAAAACACTTGGGAAGCACATCCAGTGTAGGAGATGTTGCTGGTGTCCCAGAGGGAATTGTGCATGGCTTTGGGGACAGTGGTGCAGATGGAGCCCAGGTCAGCGAGGGCCAGGTTGAGCAGGAAGAAGAACATGGGCGTGTGCAGGTGGTGGCCGCAGGCTACAGCGCTGATGATGAGGCCGTTGCCCAGGAGGGCAGCCAGGGAGATGCCCAGCAAGAGGCAGAAGTGCAGGAGCTGCAGCTGCCACGTGTCTGCCAATGCCAGCAGCAGGAAGTGCCTGATGGAGCTGCTGTTGGACATTTCTTCGGTCTTGGCAAGGGGACCTGTAGAAAAAGTAATCATGGAATAGTTGGGTTAGGAGAGGACTTGAAACATCCCAGCACAGCCTGGGGGCACTTTCCCCCCACTGCCTGCCCAGGGCTCTGCTGCCTGGAGCTGTCCCTGCCAGCAGCTGCTTCCCTGTGCCCAGGGCTGGGCCCTGCCAGTGCTGCCAGAGCCCAGCCCAGCCCTGGGGGCTCAGCTCTGCCCTGCAGAGCCCTCCCAGCTCAGGCACTGCCCAGGGGCAGCTCTGGCTCTGCAGGCTCTGATGGCAACGTCAGAGCAACACTGAGGAGGCTGGAAAAGCAACACTGATGAGGCCTGTGAGGGGCCCTGTGATGATTTCTGTAATTGCCCGGTTTATTCAGATCTAAGTGATTTTTTAAATTTATTTTTCACAGCCTGAAAAGAGAGATGAATATTTATGGGCAATTTCCCATCCCAGCAACCCAGATCAGTAGAACACAAAAGCAGGATTTTCCCCTTTATGCAGCCTCTGCCTCACTGTGCACCCTGTATAATCTACTTGGAAATGTTCTGCAGTTCAATGCCATGCTGGGAGCAGCCCTGAACAATGCAGCATCCTCCCCACACAAGGAGAACACTTCCAAGCCTCACCAGCTGTCTCCTCCCAGCCAGATCTTGTCCCCCAGTGCTGGCAGCAGCTGCCAGGGCTGGCTGAGAGCTGTCCCTGGCAGGCAGCAGAGTCCCTGCCCCAGCACAGCGCCCTGGGCTGCAGGACCCTGCTCTGCAGGACAGCCCTGGGCACCCCTGGCTGCTCTGCACAAGAGACAAGCAGAGAATGTACTCACAGGCTCTGCAGGCATTGGCATGTTCCAGCTTGAGGAGATGGCTCCAGGAGCTGCAGCTGCATTGTCCTGCAGCCAGAGGTTCCTGTGCCAAGGGCTGGCAGTGATTGTGCCCCAGGCACTTCTCAGCCCCTTCCCAGCCCTGACTGATTGAAGCTCTCTGTGCCTCTGGGCTGTGCCCGGGCTGGCTGCAGGCAGTGCCCCAGCCCTGCTGGGCTGGCACAAGAGCTGCTCATCAAGAGAAATGTACTTTTGAAGCTCTTCTTGGTGAGCAGGAGCTGCCTCTGTGCCAGGAGCCCAGCCCAGCTCAGCAGCACAGACACAGCACCAGGACTTTAATGAGCCCCTCTGGGGCTTTGTGCTCAGGTCCTGAACATCAGTCCCTAAGAGGCAGCTGAAGAAACCTCTGCAGAACTCCAAGGCAGAATCCAACTCCAAAGTTTCTTGGACTTTTAATGGGTCCCAGAGAGGGACACGACTGAGCAAGTGTCCCCAGGCCCCAGGCAGAGCAGAGAACTGCAGGCAGTGCTGACAGGTGGGGACAAAGAGAAGCCAAGTCTTGGTGCCCTGGGGCACAGCAGGGTCTGTGCCAGCAAGGGCTGGGAGGAGACACCTTGTCCTGAGGCCCTGGGGCCTCCTGGCACAGCCCCAGCCAGGCTGGGCACTGTCAGCCCCTTGTGCTGCCCTCAGCATCCCCCCCTAGCCCACATCCCAGTGGCCTCAAGGATCTGCTGCAAGGAGTCCCTGGGGAGCCTTGCTCAGCAATGGCCCTGGGGGCTCCTTCATGCTCCCTGCAGGGACTGCAGCTTTTTCAAAGGACTTTGGCTTTGGCTTTTGCCTTCGAGTCTCTGAGAGGTTTGTGCAATCATGGCCTCCAATTATCTGCTGTAATTAGTCCCTGGAGATTCTCTGCCTGTTGCAGCATTGATTGGGACTCATTAATACTTCAGGGTACTTACGTTTTTTAAGCTACTTCCCCTTTCCCTTTTGATACAGACTCTATGAGAAAGATTGTGCATTTACAGGCTCCAATTATCTGCTTAATGAGTCCCTGGAGAGCCGTTATCAGTAACAACATTCAGTGGGCTCATTAATGCTTCAAGGTACTTCAGTTATTTTAAGGTACTTGGTGTTTCCCTTTTTGATACAGACTCTGTGAGAGGTTTGTGCAATCATGGCCCCAATTATCTGCTTTAATGAGCCCCTGGAGAGCTTTGTACTGACACTCAGTGGGGCTCAGTAATGCTTTGAGCTTCTCAAAATTTTTAAGGTAGTTTGGAATTTCCTTTCCACTCTGAGTCTCTGAGATGTTTTTGGCTAATCCTGGCCTCCAATTGTTTCCTCCAAGGGATCCATTCGGAGCCTGTGTTGGGCATGGACCTCACTGAGACCCATTCATGCTTTGAGACACTTTGGGGTTTTCTTCTGACTTTGACTCCTGGAAAGGTTTGTGCAATCTCCTCTCAGGCCTTGAGGTTCCAGGGCTCAGCTCCAAATGCACCACAGGGCTCATCAGGATGCAGCAAGTCCTGACAAACCATGGCTCTGCCTTGATTTCCCTCTGCTCTTATGCAGTTTATCAGGAATGTATCTGGAGTGATTTTTGGTTTGCTAATTTGAGATTTCTCAGCCAATGCATCTATTAGTGCAGTGAGATCAATGTTGGCTAATTACCATTGCACTCACTGGAATATATTTACTCATTTCCTGCTTTGAGATAGGATTAGGAGAAAGGCCAAGTAGGCTCAAAATTTTAAAAGGGTATATAGAAAAGTTTATTACCAGTAAATAGAAGAAAGAGTAATAAGAATCGGAACACTTCTCCTCTCCCTACAACCTTTTCTTTCTTACTGACAATGCAAGGAGACAAATGCAAGGAGACTGAAAGTTTCAATCAGTTTACACCATCTAGAACAGTCTTTCTTCAGTTCACTTAGGGAGAGGAGTCTCGCTTTCATGCTATGGAGACTTCTCCATAAGAAAATAGTTCGCTCGTGGCTCTCAATTGCCACGAAGAGCAGCTGCCCAGAAAATCTTCAAATGTGAAGTCCGTCCCATTTTTCACAGCTTTTCCCACAGCTGTTTTTATGGGCCATGTCAGCTTATGGGGTATGAGTTTAAAGATGAGCTGTTCAAGAGCAAAGATTCTCTTCATCTATTTCTGAAATCATCTTCATCTCCGAGAACAGAGATCTTCTTCTTCTCTCCCTGAGGCCACAGGGTCCCACTCTTCTCTCTTTCTCTCTTTAAACTTCTGATGGGATCACAGCTACTTCAACATTTGCTTACTTTAGCATGGAGGCCTTTGCTGAACAAGTCATCTCCCCATATTTTCAATTAGTTATAGGGAAAAAGAGAGTCTGATATATTAATTACATCCTTCTCCATTGCTTTACAAGAGGATTTCAGCCCCAAGATCAAGGCATCTCCTCATCCCTCCCATCTGGGGCTCAACTTTCCCTTCAGTGACCTCGGTGTCTTCATGTTCCTCTGTGTGCCTGCACTTTGTCCTTTTCTCTCACTGGAGGGAGGACGGAAGCACTGAAAGAGTTCATATCTCACCCGGGGCCTGCAGATGGTTCCGTGCCCCCGGCCGGGCTCGGTGCTTGCAGCCGGAGCTGTTTTACGATGGAGGTTTCTGCAGCGGCTGCGCTGGGGCTGTGTCAGGATGGGCCGCGCTGGGGCAGGGCCAGGATCTCAGCAGCCAGGCCAGAGCACAGCAGCAGCACGGCCGGGGGCCGATGGCTTCTCCTGCCCCTGCCCGGGGCTTGCGGCTGAAGCCCAAGGGTGGCAGAATCTTGGCCGAGCCGGCCCGGCCCGGGGCTGCTCCTGGGGCCCGGCGGATCCTGGCTGGGCCCGGGCTGGCGGCGGGGCAGGGCTCAGCAGGGCCCAGATGTTCCCAACTGCAGCCATGGCCCGGCCCGGCCTCGGCCCCGCGGCCTCCCCTGCCCTGCCCGGCAGCCGATGGGGCCTGGCGGGGTCCCTGGGAAGGGGCCCAGCCCCACGGCAGGAGCCGCCCGGCCCGGCCTGGCTGAGACGGGGCCGGGTCAGCCTTGTTACCTCTGTGCCAGCCAGAAGGGAAAGAGACCCTCCCAGGCTTTCCCATCTTTAACATGTGCCTTCACAGAGGGGTGTACAGTTTCCTTAGTGGTTTAACAGATTGTCAGTTCTCAAAGTTAATTACTGATTGTTTTTTTTGTCAGACACGGAGGAAACTGCTAGCAGCTTCTCTTAGAACATCACTTCCGTGATGCAAAACCAACACAACAGCGCAGAGCACAGAGCTCCTTTGTCCATATATAGTGCTCATGTGCCCAAGGTTTCAAAATACCTCCCTGGGAGATCTCCGGGCCCTCTCCAAGGTGTTTTCAAATGAAAACATTCAGCTCAGAGTCTAAGAAAATCACCAGAGGACAGGGCCAGCCTGACCTGTCTGTCCTGGCTACTTTTGTCTGAGATCAGTCCTTGGATAAACAGAATTGAGAGGCCAAATTCTAATTTTGGCCATGGTCCCTGGACCTGAAAGCCGGTTCTTTTCCATAGGAAGGAAGGAACAGAGCCCCAGTGTTTCAGGGGCAGATGAGAAATGGCCACCAGAGGCCAAGGCCAGCCAGAGCAAGCAGGATTTTGTTCTGAGTGATATCCTTGCATATAGGAATTGCTTTAGGGAGAGTTTCAATTTTGGCAATGGGCATCTGAAAAGGGGGGCGGTTCTTTCCCATAGCAAGAAAAGCACAAAGCCCCAGTTTTCCAGGAGCTGATGAGAGGCGGCCCTTGACATTGCAACATCAGCCAGACCTGTCAGGGGACCCCTGGGAAGCCAAACCAGCCAGGCCTGTTCAATGTTCCCTCAGTTCCATGGGGCCCCACAGTGTCCCAATGGTCCCTTGCTTCCCTGAGGCCCTGAGGTGCCATAATGCCCCCTTGGTGACACCAGGCCCTGAAGGGTCCCAATGGTCTCCATGGTTCCATCAGGCCCCACAGAGCCATAAGTGTCTCTGGGTTCCATGAAGCCCCGCTGGGTCACCATGGCCCCTTGGTTCCATGGGCTCCAGTGGTGCCACAAGGATCCCCTTGGTTCCATGAGGTCTCCACAGTGTCCCAGTGATCTCCATGGGAAGGGAAGAACCCAGCCCCAGTGTTGCAGGGGCAGCCACCAGAGGCCAAGGCTAGCCAGACTTGATGTACAGGCAGATTGTGCCTGGGAGCAACCCTTGGATATCCAGAATTTTGGAGGTGGAATCCCAATTTCAGACATGGACACCTGGAGGATAAGGATGCTTGTTTTCCATTGGAAAGAAAGCACAGAACACTGATTACACAGTGACATTTGGGGATCTATGGGGAGTATTGGGGATCGTTTCTGCACCTCGTGACCCAACAGGAGCTTCTCTAATAAATGTTGCATGAAGCTCCCACTGTGGTCATGACAGGAGCCCCTGTGAGTGTCTGGGACATCCCGGCTCTTTGGCAGCCTGGGGACTCCTGGGATGTCACCATGGGATGGCTGTGACTGCCTCTGACCCCAGGGTTCTTTACCATCCCCAGAAAGCCCTGGGAGGTCTCCATGGAGCCCCTGTCTCTGCCTGTCACATTCCAGCTCTGGAACAGCCTGGAGACTCTTGGAAAGTACCCATGGAACCCCTCTGAGGGCCTGTGACAAATCTGATCCTTAGCAGGCAACCATCACGAGCCCCTTGTTGCTATGGTCAGTTTCCATGGCAACCATCACCAGCCCCCTGTTACTATGCTCTGTCCTTTGGCAGCTCCATGGAGACCCCATGCCAGGGGTGGTTGCCATGGACACCAGCTCAGGCCTGCAGCCAGAGCCCGTTGCCATGGCAACCATTGGCAGCTCCATCCCCAGGCTGATGGGATCCCAGAAGCACAGAATTGGCTGAGCTGGGAGGGACCCATCAGGATCCTCCAGTCCAACTGCTGGCCCTGCACAGGACACCCCAACAATGCCAGCCTGGGCCTCCCATGGAAAGCACAAAAGGCAAAGATCCCGGGCTGGGTTAAGAACAATTTAATGGGAACAGCAACGAGATAAAGAACAAACAGGAACAGAAACAATATTGATAACAGAAGGAATAAATAAAACTGTTTACAGGGAAAACTACAACACAGCTCACAGGGTCTGCCTGGCTACAATATTTCTTGCCTGGAAAGGACACCCTTCTCCTCAGGGAGAGAGAGAGAGTCCCTTTCCTGTCCCTGGCAATGATCTGAGGTGGGACTGAAAGTAATGACAGGGCCATGGCCAGACCCTCATGTTTTTCAATGCCACATCAGGTCATTGGCAAAGGGCAGGAAAAGGTACAGGTGTCTTCCCAGCATGGATCACAGGGAACATGGATCACCAGGGCTCTTTCCAATCTGGCTTCTCCCATGGGGGATGAAGCTGGAGTGGTGCATGAAGCTGTTCCTGCAATCGAGGCACTTGCAGGGCTTCATTTACTGGTGGCTCCGTTGGTGTCTTGTCAAATGAGAGCTGCTGGTGAAGCTCTTCCCACACTGGGGACACTCGTAGGGCCTCTCCCCAGTGTGGATGCGCTGGTGCCTGATGAGGGTGGAATTGTGCTTGAAGCTCTTCCCGCAGTCAGGGTAGTAGAAGGGCCTCTCATCCGTGTGAATGCGCTCATGCAGGCGGAAATTTGAGCTGGTCCAAAACCTCTTCCCACACGTGGGGCACTCGTAGGGTCTCTCCCCAGTGTGGATGAGCTGGTGCCTGATGAGGTGGGACTTGCGCTTGAAGCCCTTCCCACAATCAGGGCAGTGGAAGGGCCTCTCCTCTGAGTGAATCTGCCGGTGCCTGGCGAGATCAGGGCTGGTGTGAAACCTCTTCTGGCACTCAGGACACTCGTAGGGCCTCTCCCCAGTGTGGATGCACTGGTGGGTCAAAAGGGTGGAGCTGCAGCTGAAGCCCTTCCCACACTCCCCACACTCGTAGGGCCATTCCCCAGTGTGGATCACCTGGTGGCTGATCAGGGTGCTGCTCTGCCTGAAGCTCTTCCCACACTCCAAGCACTTGTGGGGCTTTTTCCCATCATGAATCTGCTCATGGGCCACCAGCTCCGAGCTCTGGCTGAAGCTCTGTCCACCTTCCTGGCTCAGGGTGGGTCTTTCCTCCTCAGAGCACCCTGGGCTGGGTTTGGAGCCCCTTCTCCTGTGGGATCTCTGGGACTTGTCCTCCACGTTGGAATTCTGCACTGTGGAGCCACTCAAAATGGCCTCTTCCATGAGGTTCTGCCACAGGGATTTGTCCTCCCTGGTCTCCATCCTCAGCTTCTTCCCTGGGGGAGGAAGGACAAGGAGAGGATGGGATTTGCCTCCGTGCCAGAGGGAAGGGGAAGGAGATCCCCCCAGTGCATCCCCAGCAGGATGGGGTTGGCAGCAGGGTTGTCCTGCAGCCGGGGGCTGTGCTGGGCTGGGAGATGGAGCAGGAGAGAGGGGGAAAGGGGCACTGACTTCCTCCTCACCTGCCCGGGGCTCCTAGGGCACCGTCTTCTTCCTCACAGCCTCCTCCTCCATCTGGCCAAGTTTATGGGATGGAAAATCCTGCTTTGAGAAGAAAACAAGGGATAAGTACATTGAATTTTGTACTGGTTTGAAGTCAAACCTGGGGGAGAGTCTAAACCAGAATTTACAATTAGATAAGAAAAGAAGATCAAGGCAATGCTACAGAAACACTGCCTTAAACTGACAGAGTCAGGATATAACCTGACACCCTGTTGCTGGTCAGGCTGGTGGCTGCAGTCCCATTAAATGGTGGCTGCAGACCTGTTGGAGGGATGAACGTGATTCTGTCCAAGCAGTGATCCTGTAGAAGGGTCTGGTCTTCCTCTGGAGGTCCAGTGGTGGTTCTGGAGCTCTTGTCCTCTGGGAATCCAGTAGGCAAGCTGCTCCTGGTGTCTCAAGGCTCAGCTTATATCCAGGTAGGAATGCTTGGATCCTCCCCCTGGGCGGAGCATCCCACAATGGGATGATGGAATTTGATCAGTCCTGCAGTGACACTCAATGGCCCATTCCCAGAAGATATCTCCCCTGGAGGGCGTTATCAGGGCTGAGTCATGGAAGAGATCAAGAACACTGCCCCACCTGTTGATAGCAGTTGATGAAGATGGGGATTGAAAACATGCATTTGGTTCCATCTTACACTGCAGCCTGAAACAGTGGGGGAATCCCTGCTCGGGGGGTGAACACCACCCCCCTTACCCAAACTGGCTCAGGTGTAAAACCCCCACCCCGGGAAGGCCACACACACAGGGGACAATGTCACACTTGCCCTGCCCCAGGGGAGGTCTCTGTCCCTGTCACTCCGTGGCTGTCCCCCCTTTTCTCTTTCACAGGCCAGGGGCTTTGCCAAATCTAAGAATAAGTTTTTTCTTTGTCCCTGTCACCTTTGTGACATCTACACAGAGCTTTCCCTTCCTTTTCATACTCTTTTCAGAAAAGAGATATCAGAGTTTATTGGGCCGAATTTCCACTTTTCTTTTATCAGAATGTGCCAGCAGCTGAGCTGGAGCTGTGCAGAACCAATGGATTTTGGAATTGCCACAGAATCGCTTCTACGGTCAGTTTATTAAAAATTGCGATTTGTTTGCGTTTTCACCACAAGTGACTTGTGGGAAGAGCAAATTCAAGGCATTTTCTGTAGGGTTAATTTGATTTTTTTCCAGAAACAACTTTACTTTGTCCGGTGCCCAGGGGATGCTCAAGGGGTTTCTGGGCCTCTCACACTGGGGGAGAGGCTTGGGAGGGTCTTGGGGGGCTTGTCCCTGTCCCTGTCACCCCAGGCCATCCCCCAGGGGTGTCCCTGTCCCTGTCACTCCAGGCCATTCCCCAGGGGTGTCCCTGTCCCTGTCACCCCAGGCCATTCCCCAGGGGTGTCCCTGTCCCTGTCACCCCAGGCCATTCCCCAGGGGTCTCCATCATTCTCACCCAGGGAATGCCTGGGGGGTCTCCCTCCCTCTCTCCCCTGTGCCAGGGGGTGCTCGGGGCAGTCTCTGTCCCTCTCAGCCCAGGGCATGCTCGGGGCTCTCTGTCCCCTGGCCCTGGGGGATGCTCGGGGGGTCTCCATCCCTCTGGCCTCAGGCAGTGCCTGTGCAGGGCTGGGCACCAGGGGCTCTGTGTCCCTCTCACCGCTGAGGCTGCTCGGGGCTGGGGGGGCTCTGCCACCTTCTCACCCCTGGGGAGGCCGGGGGGGTCTCTGTCCCTCTCAGCCCTGCTGGGACCCCACCCAAACATCATCGGGGTCACAGGGACAGAGACATCCCCAAACCCCCAGAAGGGCTGAACCTGGGATTTGGTTTGGGGCTGAGGATTTAGGAAGGGGCTGGAATTGGGGCTGGGATTAGAGTTGGGGCTGATATTTGGATTAGAGCTGGGATTGGGGTTAAGGCGAGACATGGGATTGGCTTTAGGGCTGGGGTTGGGATTGGGTCTGGGACTAGATGCGTTTGGAACTGGGATGAGATTAAATACAGAACTGTGAGTGTTTCTAAATGTGGAGTGAGATTGAGACCAGGATCAGGGTCAGGTTTGGGAGTGAGCTCACCCAGAGCAGGACAGGGGGGATGTCACTGCAGGATGTCCCTGGCATTGTCCCACCCCTCCTCAGGCACCTCCAAACATGGGGGGCAGCTGGGTGCCCCAAGATCCAGGTGCTCCCACGCTGCCCCTCAATATCAGGTGAGCATTCCCTGAGGGCAGCCCTGACTGTGACCCTTGGGGCTCTGGGATCAGCCCTCACATCCCTGTGGGAGCAGCTGCAGACAGGATGAGAGATTTCCCCCCCCTCTTTTTCCTGAGGAAGGATGAGCAGGGCTGAGAGGGACAGAGACCCCCCCGGCCTCCCCAGGGGTGAGAAGGTGGCAGAGCCCCCCCAGCCCCGAGCAGCCTCAGCGGTGAGAGGGACACAGAGCCCCTGGTGCCCAGCCCTGCACAGGCATTGCCTGAGGCCAGAGGTATGGAGACCCCCCCGAGCATCCCCCAGGGCCAGGGGACAGAGAGCCCCGAGCATCCCCTGGGCTGAGAGGGACAGAGACTGCCCCGAGCACCCCCTGGCACAGGGGAGAGAGGGAGGGAGACCCCCCAGGCATTCCCTGGGGTGAGAATGATGGAGACCCCTGGGGAATGGCCTGGGATGACAGGGACAGGGACAACCCTGGGGAATGGCCTGGGGTGACAGGGACAGGGACACCCCTGGGGAATGGCCTGGGGTGACAGGGACAGGGACACCCCTGGGGAATGGCCTGGGGTAACAGGGACAGGGACAGCCCTGGGGAATGGCCTGGGGTGACAGGGACAGGGACAATCCAACCAAGCCCCTCCCAAGCATCCTCCAGGGCGAGAGGCTCAGAGACCCCTCAAGCATCCACTAGGCACTGGACAAAGGAAAGTTGTTTCTTGTCAGAAATCAAACTTAACGGTACATAAAATGCCTTGAAGTTGCTCTTCCCTAAAGAGAATTGTGATGGAAATGGAAACAAATCCCAAACATGAATAAACTGACAGTACAACCAATTTTGTGGCAATTCCAATTCCCATTGGTTCGTGCACAGCTCCAGCTCAGCTGCTGGTGCATTCTGATGAAAGAAAAGTGGAAATTCAGCCCAATATAGATTATGAAAAGGAAGGGAAAGCTCTGTGTAGCTGTCACATAGGTGACAGGGACAACGAGAAATATGATTCTCACATTTGGCAAAGCCCACCAGCCTGTGAATTTGGCAGTTAGTTGGGAATTTAGCTACTTGAGCTGGGCTTCTTGTGAGACTTTCAGCAGCCCTGTGTTCCTCACCTTGGGGTGAATGAACCTTGTCAGTCTCGCTGGTATCTTTTGCTCCCTTTCCTCCAGTGATTTTAACAAACTTTTCAAGAAAGGACATCAAAATATTTTCTTTACACTGGCCATGCACAACAGCCATTTTCCTCATCAGTTCTCCTGTAAGTCACTCAGAGGAAGCTGCGTCCAAGTTTCCATGATTTCCTCCAGAGAGACCGACAACCTCCTCAGAGGAAGGAACCATGCTGTTGTCAAAGGCAACTGGGGTAGAAGAACAGTGCCCTGAACTCACTGTGCCAAAATAATTTTGCAATCTGGTTAAGAAAATATTAGAGAGATGCCATTTGCCCTGGAGCAGGGCAAGTGTGACATTGTCCCCTGTGTGTGTGTGGCCTTCCCGGGGTGGGGGTTTTACACCTGAGCCAGTTTGGGTAAGGGGGGTGGTGTTCACCCCCTGAGCAGGGATTCCCCCACTGTTTCAGGTTGCAATGTAAGATGGAACCAAATGCATGTTTTCAATCCCCATCTTCATCAACTGCTATCAACAGGTGGGGCAGTGTTCTTGATCTCTTCCATGACTCAGCCCTGATAACGCCCTCCGGGGGAGATATCTTCTGGGAATGGGCCATTGAGTGTCACTGCAGGACTGATAAAATTCCATCATCCCATTGTGGGATGCTCCACCCAGGGGCAGGATCCAAGCATTCCTACCTGGATATAAGCTGAGGCTTGCAGCACCAGGAGCAGCTTGCCTACTGGATTCCCAGAGGACAAGAGCTCCAGAACCACCACTGGACCTTCAGAGGAAGACCAGACCCTTCTACAGGATCACTGCTCTGACAGAATCACGCTCATCACTCCAACAGGACTGCAGCCATCATTTAATGGGACTGCAGCCACCACCCTGACCAGCAACAGGGTGTCAGGTTATATCCTGACTCTGTCAGTTCAAGGCAGTGTTTCTGTAGCATTGCCTTGATCTTCATTTTCTTATTAAATTCTAATTCTGACTTAGACTCTCCCCCAGGTTTCCCTTAAATCCTGTGCAAAAGACAATGTGTGCACCCTTTGTTTTCTTCCCAGAACAGGATTTCCCATTCCCAAGTCTTGACTGGATGGAGGAGGAGGCTGCGAGAAACAGGAAGGAGCCCCAGGAGCCCCAGGCAGGTGAGGAGGAAGTCAGTGCCCCTTTCCCCCTCTCTCCTGCTCCATCTCCCAGCCCAGCACAGCCCCCGGCTGCAGGACAACCCTGTTGCCAACCCTGTCCTGCCAGGGATGCACTGGGGGGATCTCCTTCCCCTTCCCTGTGGCGTGGAGGCAAATCCCATCCTCTCCTTCTCCTTCCTTCCCCAGATAAGGAGCTGAGGATGGAGACCAGGGAGGACAAATCCCCACAGCTGAACCTCGTGGAAGAGGCCATTTTAAATGGCTCCACAGTGCAGAATTCCCATGTGGAGGAAAAGCCCCAGAGATCCCACAGGAGGAGGGGCTGCAAAACCCAGCCCAGGGTGCTCTGAGGAGGAAAGACCCACCCTGAGCCAGGAAGGTGGACAGAGCTTCAGCCAGAGCTCAGAGCTGGTGGTCCATGGGCAGCTTCATGATGGGGAGAAGCCCCACAAGTGCTTGGAGTGTGGGAAGAGCTTCAGGCAGAGCAGCACCCTGATCAGCCACCAGATGATCCACACTGGGGAATGGCCCTACGAGTGTGGGGAGTGTGGGAAGGGCTTCAGCTGCAGCTCTGCCCTATCATCCACCAACGCATCCACAAGGTGGGGGGGCCCTACGAGCCTACAAGTGTCCCCAGTGTCAGAAGAGGTTTCAGACCAGCTCCAGTCTCCACCTGCATGAGCGAATTCACTCAGAGGAGAGGCCCTTCCACTGTCCTGACTGTGGGAAGGGCTTCAAGCTGAAATCCCACCTCATCAGGCACCAGCTCATCCACACTGGAGAGAGGCCCTACGAGTGTCCCAATTGTCAGAAGAGGTTTTACACCAGCTTCCATCTCCTCCAACACCAGCGGATTCACTCAGAGGAGAGGCCCTTCCTTTGCCCAGACTGTGGGAAGGCCTTCAAGCACAACTCCACCCTCATCAGGCACCAGCGCATCCACACTGGGGAGAGGCCCTACGAGTGTCCCCAGTGTGGGAAGAGCTTCACCAGCAGCTCTCATTTTACCAGACACCAATGGAGCCACCAGTAAGGGAAGCCCTGCAACTGCCTCGATTGCAGGAACAGCTTCATGCACCACTCCAGCTTCATCCCCGATGGGAGAACCCACATTGGGAAGAGTCCTGGTGGTCCATGTTCCCTGTGATCCATGCTGGGAAGACACCTGTACCTTTTCCTGCCCCTGCCAATGACATGATATGGGACGGAAGAACGTGAGGGTCTGGCCATGGCCCTGTCATTACATTCACTCCCACCTCAGGTCCTTGCCAGGGGCAGGAAAGGCAATCTCTCTCAATCCTGAGGAGAAGGGTGTCCTTTCCAGGCAGGTGAAATTGTGGCCAGGCAGACCCAGTGAGTTGTGTTTTAGTTTTCCCTGTAAACAGTTTTATTTATCCCTTCTGTTATCAATACTGTTTTTGTTCTGTTTGTTCCTTGTCTGGTTGCTGTTCCAAATAAATTGTTCTTATCCCAGCCCGCTATCTTTTCCTTTTGTGCTTTCCATGGGAGGCGGGAGGGCAGCGAGGGCAGCATGGTTTTAGCGGGAGCAGGAAATTGGGGAATCCCATTCCTGAAGCCCGGCCCGTGGAAACCGAGCATCCCAGCTGGTGCCAGCCCTGGTGGCCATGGCAGCAGCCTTGGGAGCGGGTCCCTGGCTGGGGCTGTGGGAACCTCTTCCCTCTGGTGCCCAGGGACAGGAGTGGAGGGAGCGGCTGCAGCTGAGTCAGGGCAGGCTCAGGTTGGATGTCAGGAAAAGGTTTTTGGCCAGAAGCTGCTGGGGCCCTGGCCAGGCTCCCCAGGGAAGGGTCCCAGCTCCAGGGCTCTCTGAGCTGCAGCAGCGTTTGGCCAGCGCTGCCAGGCCCAGGCTGGCATTGTTGGGGTGTCCTGTGCAGGGCCAGCAGTTGGACTGGAGGATCCTGATGAGTCCCTCCCAGCTCAGCCAATTCTGTGCTTCTGGGATCCCATGGGCCTGGGGATGGGGCTGCCAATGGTTGCCATGGCAACGGGCTCTGGCTGCAGGCCTGAGCTGGTGTCCATGGCAACCACCCCTGGCATGGGGTCTCCATGGAGCTGCCAAGGGACTGAGCATAGCAACAGGGGCCTGGTGATGGTTTCCATGGAAACTGACTACAGCAACAGGGTCCTGGTGATGGTTGCCTGCTAAGGATCAGATTTGTCACAGGCCCTCAGAGGGGTTCCATGGGGACATTCCAAGATTCTCCAGGCTGTTCCAGAGCTGGAATGTCACAGGCAGAGACAGGGGCTCCATGGAGACCTCCCAGGGCTTTCTGGGGATGGTAAAGAGTCCTGTGGTCAGAGGCAGTCACAGCCATTCCATGGTGACATCCCAGGGCACCTTGGGCTGCAAAGGCACTGATCTGTCACAGGCACTCACGGGGGCTCCACAGTGACATCCCAGGAGTGCCCAGGCTGCCAAAGAGCCGGGATGTCCCAGACACTCACAGGGGTTCCTGTCATGGGCACAGTGGGGGCTTCAAGCTAAAGCTTTTTTTCTTAATTGGAGAAACTCCTGCTGAGTCATTAGATAGATAAATAACACTCAACAGCTACCATGGATCCCCAAACCCCTGAAGGGCCCCTAGACTTCTCAAATTCCTTCTAAGAGAGGAGACTGGGAGGGCCTGGATCCAATCCCAGCCCCAGAATTTTTCCAAGGCTTACATGTAAAGGATCGGAGAGGTGGAATTGAACTTTTATACAATTTGTCCCACACGATTAATGATAGAACACCAGATATATTTATATAAATATGGCTCTGTCTGATTCTGATGATGATCAAACAGAAAGATCTTAACCAGAGTTATTTACTCCACAGTGCAGGAACTATAACAATTATTAGAATATCATGCTCTAGGTAGCAATTTTGAAGTCAGCAGGGCCTTGATGGAGCTTTTGGAGCCCATTGCAGGCAGAGCCTCCTGCTCCAGCAGGAACTGCCTTTCCTGTGCCATCAGCAGGGCAGGTCCCGCTGCAGGAAAAGCCCCAGGCCAGCCCCAGCACAGGGAAGGCCTCGGGCACAAGGGCAGAGTGCCGTGCTGGGAGCTGTGCCAGGGAGAGCCTGAGGCACCAAAGGCACCTTGGCAGCAGCAGCTGCTTGCAGCCCATGGCCAGAAGCCTCCCTTGGCAGCGCGGCCTGGTGGCCACCACTGCAGAGCTGCTGCCTCAGGGCTCATTCCTGGCTGGCCTCTGAAAAGCCACTTCTGCCCCAGGAGCCTGACTGGGAAGCCATTGGCCCCAGCACCTTGGGGACAAGATATCAATGACAAAACTCTTCATGCCAGCAGAGCCAAGGCAGGGGCAGAGGAAAGGGCAGAGCCAGGCCAGGGGACAGGGCTGCCATGGTGATGGCTGTGAGGTAGAAGAAGAATAGGCTCGGAAGGATGGAAGGGTGGTTTCAGAGAGTCTGGAGCTTTTCTTCCTAGTTGGAATGAACCTGAAGAAGACATAATAGCACCAAGGGCAGCTGGGGAGGTCCAGACTGGACATGAGGAGAAAGGAATTTTCCCTGCCAGAGCAGGCCTTTTGTGCAGCACGTCCCCCAGCAGGAGCCTGGAATAGCGCCAGGCTTTGTGTGGGCAGGCAGGAGGCAGAGCTGTCAGCAAAGGAAGGGCCCAGCCAGGTGGGGCAGCCGGGGGATGCCGACAGCCTGCAGGGACAGAGGCGCAGGGCAGGGACACCGTAGGACAGCCTGGGCTGCACAGGGCACAGGGATGGGCAGCAGCTGCAAGGCAGCCCTGAGAGAGCCAACTTGGGCAGCACTTTGGCCATGGCTGCTGGCCCTGGGTCTGAGGCCACGAGGGGACAAGTGACCCTTGCAGGCCTGGGGCCTCATTGCCTCCTTGTCCCTGCTCAGCAGCCTGGCAGGGGCCGCCTCATGCTCCTGCCCTTGGCATTGCACATCCCCACATCCCAGTGCCCATCCTGGGAAGAGCCCTGAGCAAGGAGGGAGGGACAGGATCTGCCTGGCCAGGGGCTGGGGCTCAGGCCTTGGCCCTTTGGATTCCTATGTCTGTGCTGCTGAGCTGGGCTGGGCTCCTGGCCCAGAGGCAGCTCCTGGCAAGGGCAGCAGAGCTGCAGAGAGACAGCTCTGGCCAGGAGCAGCTCCTGTGCACAGCCCAGCAGGGCTTGGGTACTGCCAGGGCCCCTCAGGGACACCAGCAGGGCACAGACAGAGCTCCCAGGGGCTCAGCACTGGCAGGGGCTGTGGCATGTCCCAGAGGGGGCTGTGTCACAGCAGCTCCTCTGTGGCTGTGTCATGGAGGCACAGAGCAGCTGTGATGTCAGCAAGGGGCTGTGTGACAGCCCAGAGTGGGCTGTGTGAGGTCACAGATTGGGCTATGACATCACAGAGTTTGTTGTGTGTGGTCATTGAGCAGCTACGGCATCATAGAGGGGATTCTGTGACATCACAGAGCACACTCTGACATCATGGCATGGCTGTATGGCATCATAGAGCTGGCTGTGAGGACAAAGTGTGTACTGTGACCTTACAAAGTTGCAATATGACATCACAGAGAGGGTTTTTTGAGATCACTGAGGGGATTGTGACATCACACATCTGTCTGTGACATCATAGAGTAGAGTGTGAGGTCATAGAGCAGATCCTGCGTTCAAAGAGGGTGGCTCTGTGGCATCAGAGAGAGGGTTGTGACATCACTGGCTGGCTGTGTAACATCATAGAGCAGCCTATGACATCACAGAACAGATTGTGGAATCACAGGGTGACTTTCTGACATCACAGAGTCTTCTGTTACATCACAGTGCAGCTGCATGACATTCCAGGGTGACATCCCAGAGTTGGCTGTGTGACATCACAGGAGTCTGTGTGACATCACAGGAGTTGTCTGATATCACAGGGGGCTGTGTGACATCACAGGGGCTGTGTGACATCACAGGGGCAGTGTGACATCACAGGGGCTGTGTGAGGTCACTGGGGAGGTCACTCTGCCCCGGCCCCCCTCACAGTTCCCCCCAGAGCAGTCCAACCCTGCTCGTGCACAGCGGGGTCCCCTGTCCCCCCGGGTCCCCCCGCCCCCGGTGCCGCAGCCTCCCCCAGAGGATGTTCCACGAGATCGACCCCAGAGCCTGACACGGGGCCGGGGGGCCGGGGCCCTCGGGGTGGCACAGGGGGACAGGGACCCCCCGGCAGCGTCCCCGTGTCCCCCAGGGCCAGAGCCTGGGCCAGGGCTCCTTCACCCTGGTACCAACGAGGCCTTGAGAGCACTGAAAAAATCCCCAGCAAGGGAGCAGCAAAAAACAGATTTAACATTAAGCAACAGCAACACAAAGTTCCTTGGCAAGAGTCACTCTGCTCCTGACTGGACACTTCAGGCCCAGCAAGGAAACAAAGCAACAACAAAACCAAACAGATTCCAGGCAATCGAACCAGAAATGAACAGAGAACTGTCCCTGTGTGTGTGTGTGTGTGTGTGTGTGTGTGTGTGAGACACATGGACAGTGAGGGCAAGGATAAAAGGAATATGGCCTAAAAGCTTAACAGAGCTCAAACTCAACAGGACTTATCTCAGACCTTGACCTAAACTGATACCTTCAACTTCACAATTTAGCAAATAAACAGCACTTAACAGTACTTAACCTAAGTCACAACCTATGACTTAATGATTTAATGGTGGAATAAAAATGAAACAATATTCAACTTAGATTATAACATAATAAACTTTACTTAGCAAAAATATGCTCTTAACACCATTTAACTTATTCCTCGTGATGTAACCTCACTTAGAGGCCTGACTGACTCAGCTATCCAAGGCTCTCAAACCCCTCAGAGAGCAGCATTTCTGCCACATTTCCCCAGCATAGGCACTCCTGTGTGCACACAGACACAAAGAGTCAGTGCAAGGCACCTGGGAGAAATTCCCCTCAGGGCAGGAAATGCTCCCTGTGGATCCTTTGGCATCTCCCCAGAGGGTGAAGAGTTGAGCCTGGAGGAGTGGGGGAATCGGCCCAGGCTCCGTCGTTGTTGGGGATCCCCGAGTGCAGCAAACGGGAGAGTTCCCGGCTGGGAGAGGCCCCACTCAGAGGGAGTCGCTGGCCCAGGAGAGCTCCAAGGGCTCCTTTTGGAGCGCTGTTTGCAGGGCCCCAAGAGAGGGGCTTCAGTCCCAGCAATGGTTCATCCTGGCCACACTTGGCACCAACAGCTTTCTCTGGCAGGGTGAGAACAGGGATCTTGTGCCACTGAGGGAACAAAACCAGTTCCCAGGGCTGCTCCTCCAGAAAGCAGGAGCTGGTTGGGCAGCAGCAGTGCCTGGAGCAGACAGTGTTTGTGAGGAGCTGCAGAGGAGCTGAGCCCAGGGGCTGTTGGCCAAGGCCGAGCCCCAAGGAGCATTTCTCAGCTGGCAGGGCGGCCTGAGAAGGGCAGGGGGGAATGCAGCAGCACAGGGCCCATGGAACCAAGGGACCATTGTGACACTGTGGGGCCCTGTGAGACCAAGGGACCATTGTGACACTGTGGGGCCATGTGAGACCAAGGGACCATTGTGACACTGTGGGGCCTCATGGAATCATGGAGAGCACTGTGACATTGCTGGGCCTCCTGGAACCAAGGGGACCATACTGACCCTGTGTGGCTCCATGGAATGTAGGGATCATAGTGTCACTGAGAGGCCCCATCAAACCAAGGGTCCATTGTGACACCACGTGGCCTCATGGAGCTGTGGAGACCATTGTTACACTTTGAGGTGTCATGGAACAAAGGGGCCATTGTGACACTGCGAGACCCCATGGAGCCAAAGGTTCATTGTGACATTGCAAGGCCTCATGGAACAATGGAGATACCATTAAGACACTTGACAGCCTCATGGAACCAAGGGGCCATTGTGACACTGAGGGGACTCATGAGATCATGGAGACCGTTGTGACACTATGAGGCCCCATGGAATAAGCAAAGCATTTTGACACTCTGAGGCCTCATGGAACCAGTGAGACCATTGTGACCAGGGGGGTCCCCACACAACCCAGAGGACCATTGTGATTCTGCGGGGCCTCATGAAACCAAGAGGCCTTTGTGACACTGCAGGGCTGCATGGAACCAAAGGTCCAGTGTGACATTGCAGGGCCTTGTGTAATCAGTGGTCCATTGTGACACTGTTGAGCCAAAGGAGACCATTGTGACACCGCAGGGCTTCATGGAACCAAGGGGCCATGGTGACATTGTGGAACCCCATTCAACCAAGGGTTCGTTGTGACACAGCAGGGCTGCATGGAACCAAAGCTCCAGGGTGACACAGAGGGGTCTCCTGTCATCAATGGTCCATTGTGACACTGTGGAGCCAAAGGAGACCATTGTGGCACAGCAAATCCCCAGGGTCCAAAGGTCCATTGAGACACTGCAGGGCTCAGGGAACAGAGGAGTCCTGTGACATTGTAGGTCCTGGGGAACCACAGAGACTATTGTGATACTTGGTGGCCTTCTGGAACCTAGGAGCTATTGTGACACTCTGGGACCCCATTGAACCAAGGGGACCATGGTGATAATGCAGGGCATCATAAAACCAACAGAATATGGAACAGGTCTGGCTTGTTTGGCCTCCCATGGGCTGCCTGACTGGTCCAGCTGAGCTTGGCATGTTGGGGGTCTCTTCTTATCAGCTGCTGAAACACTGGGGCTCTGTGCTTTCCTTCCCAATGGAAAAGAACTCTCCTTCTCCTCCAGACACCCATGGCCAGAATTGGGATTTCACCTCCAAATTTCCTTATATCCAGAGATTGTTCCCATAGGAATATTGCTAGAACAAGTCTGGCTGTTAATGGTTTCACAAGGGTCACTTCACATCTGTCCCCAAAACACTGGGGAAGACTCCGTACATTCCTTCCTATAGAAAAGAACAGTCCTGCATCTCCAGGCATCCATGGCCAAGACTGGGCTTCCACCTCCAAAATTCCCTAAATCCAAAGATAGGTCCCAGACAAAATATGTCATTTCTGACAAGTCTGGATGGCCTTGGCCTAGTGAGGCTCTCACGTGCCTTCAAAACACTGGGGCTCCATGGTTTACTTCCTGTGGAAATGAACTGTCCTGCTCAGCCAGGTGCCCATGGCCAGAATTGGGATTTCACCTCCAACCTTCCCTATTTTGACAAATTGGAGGAGATTGTTGGGTCAAAAATTTTTATGTGTGGGGGAGGAAGGCCCTGCCCTGCCCTGGAACCCCAGCCCTGCCCTGCCCTGGAACCTCAATCCCCCCAGAGCCTCTATCCCAGCCCAGCAGTGGCTGCCAGTCCCTGGCACAGCACAGGCAATGCTCCACAGCCACCTCTGCAGCCCCCAGCCCAGCTCCTGAGGGACCAAATGAGCCCAAGCCCCACCTGGGGGAAGGGCCCAGGGAGACCAAGGGGTATTGAAGGCTGACCACAAGGCAAGCACATATCTTATCCTGTATCCTCTTGGAATTTCCATCTGAACTGCACTGGAAACCAGGAGTTTGTAGCTGTGTGTGTGCTTCTCTATCTCACATTTTTCTCTCTTCCTGTGTCTTCTTCTATTTTTGTCCCCTTGCAAATTTTGACTAACTTAAAATTGAACAAGCTACGAGTTTGTCAAGTTGAATGGGCCAAGTTAATGCTTTGAGAAGTGTTTTGTGTTGATTGAATGTTGTATTAAACCTTTTGCCAAAGTTTCTCTGATTTTCTAAATTTGCCAGTAAAGTCTCTTTTGTTGCTTTGAGCTCCTGACAATCCTTTGTTGGTATTTCTCCAGCATATCCAAGTCAGAGGACACAAACAACTGTAAATTCGTTTTAAATGTCTCATTGAGAGAGTTGTTTGGGGGATGGGAGTCAGGGCTTGTGTGTCCTGCTTGGCCCAGCCCAGGCAGGGCTTTCCCAGCCACATTCCACACTCCATTGCCCAGCTGGAGCCGCTGGTGCCTCTGAGTTGTGCTGCCCCAGCCCCAGGGACGCTCTCCTTGTCTGCCCATTCCCCCACGCTCTCTGGGCAGGGATGGCCTCACTGGGGGCTGCTGACATCCTCAGCAACTTGGAGGCTGCTGCTGAATTTCACTGCTCCAGAGGCTTGTTCAGCCTTCAGCTCTTCAGTGCAGGAATTCAGTGTCCCAGGGCTCATTAACATTCAGAACACCTGAACAAGCCAAGCCTCTGGGAATCATTTGATTTAATTTTCAAATCCTTTGTGGTTAAGTAGATCTCAGTAGTGTATTTAAACTGAATACATGATATTTAAAAAGACAGTGAGAAAAGATTTTTTAGGTCCTGTTAAGGATTTTTTCCTCTTTATAAATCGATATGTGCTGTCTCCAATTGACACTGAATCCAAGTACCTCCTAGTGCAGTTGGAATAGATATGAAAATCAAGACCCTTCATGGCTGACAATCAATCAGACTCTGTCCCTACCCCCAGCCCACCATTTCCCCCATCCAAGCCCTGGCACTCAGAGCAGCCTTGTGCAAATCTGAGCTCCCTCCAGCCCAGGTTGCACCTGCAGCTTTCAGCTCCTTGGCTCCAACTCCCACCTGCTTTCCTTGCAGAAGGAGCTGCCCGAGACACAGAGGGATGTTCATTTCTTGTCAGCCAGCAAAGCCAAGGGAAGGCACAGCTCCATCCAATGCCAAAGTCATTCCTCTGCTGGATATTAAATCCACTTTCCACAGCAGACAGTCTCAGAGCAATGGAAAACACCTTCTGTGCCCAGCACAGATCCCAAGGTCCCCCCAAACCCTCCCTGCCCCGATTCTGCCCAGATTTGCTCTTTGCACACACGAGTCACAGGCTGAAGCCAGGAGCTCCCTCCATGCCCAGAGGGAGGAAAAGAGAGAAAGGGGAGGAAGAGCTCTCCTGTGCAGAGCCAAGGTCCAAGTGCAGCCCCTGCAGTGGGAACCACAACTCATCAGGTTTGTGTCCTTTGGGCTCAGGACCTGGTGACACTCAGAGGCACAGAAAGGTTTCTTGCCAACAAACACAAGTTGAACATTTGATCAGCTTAAGAACCATCACAGCTCTTCCCTCAGCTCTCTGGGATGTCCCAGCAGCATCTGACATGTCCACCGTCCCCAACGGCTTTCTGAACAGGAATAGTTTTTAAGCAAAAACATAAGAAATGGAAATTCTGTGATAGGTATAAGCACACAGAGATACTCAATTCATGGGTTTTTTTAACTTGAAAGATTTGGCCACTCCCTGAAGTTCAAAGCATGGAACCAGTCAGTTGAGAGGCGCTCAAATGACCAGAGAGCATCTGGAGGAGGAAATCTGTGAGCAGCAGGAAGGACATAGATTCAGCATATCCAGTGAAGAGATGTCCTTAGACATGGCCATTTAAACAGAAGAGCTGGAAACACCTCAAGGAAGGTGGTCATTAATTATTAGACTGAATGTCAGTGGCAAAGGTAGAGGGGATTGTGGTGGTTTGACAGGAAATGTGGTTTTTGGGATGCTGTGGGTGGGCCAATGGATATTCAGATTTTAATACTGGCATCTAATCTGGCCATTAGGGCATTGGACACGCCTCTGAGAACACGGGGTTAAAAGCAGAGCTCTCCCCTGGGAGGCTCTCTTGGGTTTCCAGCGGGAAAGAGTTCGGGTCTCTGCCCCAGCCCAGCCCAGCTGCTGGCTGGGCAGGGGGAGGGGAAAGCCATGTGGCCAAGAGAGGTCAGCCTGAGCCCGGGGATGGAAGGGTGGAAGAGAGAAAGAGAGAGACCGGGAGCCATCGGGCAGCCCCCCCTGAGAGACACAGAGAGAGACAGAGAAAGAAAGAGAGAGCCGCTGCCTGGGACTGTAACCTTGAAACTTGATAAACATGGGCCTGTGCCGGCAGCACGGCTGGGACAGAGAAGAAGGGGGGGGTTCAGCCGGCCGCTTGTAGGAGCTTTTAACCCCTTTTCGGAGAATGAGAACTTTACAGAACATTGACCTCTCCCAGAAAAGAGATAGAGGGGAAGATGAGGAAGGAAATGTGCAAGTGTGAGAGAGATCTGGGCGAGTGAGAGAGTGGAAGAATAGAGAAGAATCTTAGTGGGAAGAGATGAAGGAGTGGCTTTTGCTGGACTCTTTTTGTACAGCCATGGACAGAACCATGTTCCTTGTGATACAGAGACTGCATTCTAGGGGGAGGCAATGGCCACAGAACCAAGAGGGTTCAGTGTTGGTGCCCCTCGGCCCCAGGGGATGAAAAAATATGGGGGGGACAGGTGTCCCAAAGGAGAGATTGTGGGGACAGGTGTCCCAAAGGAGAGACTGTGCCTTTTTTGGATCGGGACAAAGCATCCTTAAAAAGACAACCCTAGAAGCAGCTCTGATCCGTGTTCAGTGGTGAGAGCACTGGACATGAAAGGAAGAGGTCACGACGGCAGATGTACTCCGGGCAGTGCCATGAGTGACACGGAAACACACGAGGCTTCAGCTGTGTTTCCAGGGGAAGCCCATGGTACAAGAAGGACTCCTCTCCTCTTGATGAACTGAGGATTGATTGTCTGAAGGGTGGTGCTGGACCAAGAGTTGGTGATTTAAGGAATAGATGTATTGTATTGGAAATTTGGTGGGGGGAGGAGAAAATGTATTTGTAAGGTTTTCATCTTCCCTGTGTGTGTTCCTTTTTATATATAGTTGTAGCATAGTTAATAAAGTTTTGTTATCTTCATTTCCAAGTAGGAGCCTGCTTTGCTTATTCCTGGTCACATCTCACAGCAGAAACCAGGGAGAGGGCATCCCTCATGGGGGCACTGGCATTGTGCCAGTGTCAAACCATGACAGAATGTTAATGAGCCATGGGACACTGAATCCCTGCACTGAAGAGCTGAAGGCTGAACAAGTGATTTGGAAAATTAAATCAAATTATTCCCTGAGGCTTGGCCTGTTAAGGTGTTCTGAATGTTAATGAGCCATGGGACACTGAATCCCTGCACTGAAGAGCTGAAGGCTGAACAAGTGATTTGGAAAAATAAATCAAATGATTCCCAGAGGCTTGGCTTGTTCAGGTGTTCGGAATGTTCATGAGCCCTGGGACACTGAATTCCTGCACTGAAGAGCTGAAGGCTGAACAAGCCTCTGGAGCAGTGAAATTCAGCAGCAGCCTCCAAGTTGCTGAGGATGTCAGCAGCCCCCAGTGAGGCCATCCCTGCCCAGAGACCATGGGGGAATGGGCAGACAAGGAGAGCGTCCCTGGGGCTGGGGCAGAACAACTCAGAGGCACCAGCGGCTCCAGTTGGGCAATGGAGTGTGGAATGTGGCTGGGAAAGCCCTGCCTGGGCTGGGCCAAGCAGGACACACAAGCCCTGACTCACATCCACTAAAAAATGCTCTCAATGAGACATTTAAAAGGAATTCAAGTTGTTTGTGTACTCTAAGTTAGATGCACTAAGAAATATCAA
Source organism: Agelaius phoeniceus (assembly GCF_051311805.1). Taxonomy (NCBI): domain Eukaryota; kingdom Metazoa; phylum Chordata; class Aves; order Passeriformes; family Icteridae; genus Agelaius; species Agelaius phoeniceus. Next base: position 2,547,867 of record NW_027509866.1, read on the forward strand.
TAAGAGATTTTTAGGAGCTCAAAACAACAAAACAGGAACTTTACTTGGAACTTCAGAAAATCAGAGAAGCTTTGGCAGAAGTTTTAATATGACATTCAATCAACAAAAAACACCTATCACAGCATTATCTTGGCCCATTCCACTTCACAAACTCTAAGCCTGTTCAATTTAAAGTTAAACAAAATGTCCAAGAGAACATATATAGAAGTAGACACAGAAAGAGAGAAAATATGATTTAAAGAAGTGCACACATGTCAGGACCCTGAATATACCCCTGGCTGTCCTGAGCAGCCAAGACCCCTGCCAGGGGTCTCAGAGACCGTGGCACAGAGCCCAAAACACCTGTGGTTTTGATTATGACCTGTGGAGCAAATTACCAACCTTGTATGAAAATCAGCAAGCCACAACAGTTTAAGTAGAATATTAGTGAAGTTATCATGGGGCGGAAAAGTAGATTTTAGGGTTTTTGGTATGGGGGTCCAGGAGGCAACATGGAGGGAACTTGGAACTGGGTATTTTCTCCTTCTTCTTCTTGGCCTCCATTTTCTGCTGTGATGTTGGCACTTAGAGATTGGTTTTGAGTAGAAGCTCACAGTCTAACATAGGTGAAAGGTATTGGAAAGTAATTGTAAACATTGTACACGTAGTTTTTAGTATAAAGACATAACACCACCCCGGGGGCAGGCAGAATGCCTCGGACTGTCCTGCTGATCTGACCTCAGCAGGGCAGAAGAAAATTTTGTATAGATAAGGTAAAATAACCTTGAGACCAAGAAATGAAGAGCTCTGATGCCTTCTTCAAGCGCCAGGCTGGGAAAAGAGACTTTCAAACTTTTCTTGGGATCACTCTGACGAGCTAACGATCCCGAAACAGACACAGCTACCAACTCCTGGATTCCAGCACTGTTCAGATAGAAATTCCAAGAGGAGGTAGGGTCAAGATGTGTGCTTGCCTTGTGGTCAGCCTTCAATACCCCTTGGTCTCCCTGGGCCCTTCCCCCAGGTGGGGCTTGGGCTCATTTGGTCCCTCAGGAGCTGGGCTGGGGCTGCAGAGGTGGCTGTGGAGCATTGCCTGTGCTGTGCCAGGGACTGGCAGCCACTGCTGGGCTGGGATAGAGGCTCTGGGGGGATTGGAGTTCCAGGGCAGGGCAGGGGTAACGGGGCAGGGCAAGGCTGGACCTGCCCCTTTCTCCCCCACACATGAAATGTTTCGAGCCAACAATCTCCTCCAGTCTCTCACAACAGGCAATGTTGGAGGTGGAACCCCATTTCTGGATATGAGCACCTGTTTGAGAAGGACAGTTCTTTTCCATAGGAAGGAAAGTACAGAGCCCCAGTGTTTGGAACACATGTGAGAGCCTCACTAGGCCAAGGCCATTCAGACTTGTCAGGAATGGCAGATTTTGTCTGGGAGCAGTCTTTGGATTGAGGGAATTGTGGAGGTGGAAGCCCAATCTCACCCAGGGGTGCCTGGAGAAGCAGGACAGTTCCTTCCCATAGGAAGGGGAGCATGGAGTCTTCCCCAGTGTTTTGGGGACAGATGAGAGGTGACCCTTGTGAAACCATTGCCAGCCAGACTTGTTCTGGCAATATTCCTATTGGAACACTCCCTGGATAGAAGGAAATTTGGAAGTGAAATTCCAATTCTGGCAATGGGTGCCGGGAGAAGAAGGACAGTTCTTTTCCATAGGAAGGAAAGTACAGAGCCCCAATGTTTCAGCAGCAGATGAGAAGAGACCCTCAACATGCCAAGGTCAGCTGGACCAGTCAGGTGGCCCCTGGGGGGCCAAATCAGCCAGACCTGTTCTGTGTTCCATTGGTTTTGTGGGACCCCACAGTGTCACAATGATGCCTTGGATCCATGAGGCCCCACAGTGCCCTAATGGTGACTTGGTTCCATGGGGTCCCACAGGGTCACAGTGGCCCCTAGATTCCAGAAGGCCCTGCAGTGTCACAATGGTCCCAACAATTCCATGGGGCCTTGCAGTGTCACAATGGTCTCAGTAGTTCCCCAGGCCCCACTGTGCCACATGACTCCTGTATTCCATGAGCCCTGCAATGTCACAATGGACCTTTGGACCCTGGGGGTTTGTGGTGACCCAATGGTCTCCTTTGGTTCCACAGTGTCACAATCGACCACTGATGACATCAGGCCCTGCAATGTCACAATGGACTTTTGGTCCCATGCAGCCCTGCAGTGTCACAAAGGCCTCTTGGTTTCAGGAGGCCCCACAGTATCACAATGGTCCTCTTGGTTCTGCGGGGATCCCCAGGGTCACAATGGTTCCTTGGTTCCATGGGCCCTGTGCTGCTGCATTTCCCCCTCCCCTTCTCAGCCTGCCCTGCCAGCTGAGAAATGCTCCTTGGGGCTCGGCCTTGGCCAACAGCCCCTGGGCTCAGCTCCTCTGCAGCTCATCACAAACACTGTCTGCTCCAGGCACTGCTGCTGCCCAACCAGCTCCTGCTTTCTGGAGGAGCAGCCCTGGGAACTGGTTTTGTTCCCTCCGTGGCACAACATCCCTGTTCTCACCCTGCCAAAGAAAGCTGTTGGTGCCAAGTGTGGCCAGGATGAACCATTGCTGGGACTGAAGCCCCTCTCTTGGGGCCCTGCAAACAGCGCTCCAAAAGGAGCCCTTGGAGCTCTCCTGGGCCAGCGACTCCCTCTGAGTGGGGCCTCTCCCAGCCGGGAACTCTCCCGTTTGCTGCACTCGGGGATCCCCAACAACGATGGAGCCTGGACCGATCCCCCCACTCCTCCAAGCTCAACCCTTCACACACTGGGGAGATGCCAAAGGATCCACAGGGAGCATTTCCTGCCCTCAGGGGAATTTCTCCCAGGTGCCTTGCACTGACTCTTTGTGTCTGTGTGCACACAGGAGTGCCTGTGCTGGGGAAATGTGGCAGAAATGCTGCTCTCTGAGGGGTTTGAGTGCTTTGGATAACTGAGTCATTCACGCCTGTAGGTAAGGTTAAATCACAAGGTCTAAGTGATGTTAAATGCTGGTAAGAGTTCCTCTTTTGCTAAGTTGTTATGTTTAATATAAGTTATAAGCTGAGTTAAATTCTGTTAAATGCTAATCCTCTGTTAAATTGAAAAGTCATAGGTTATAAGTTAGGTTAAATACTTTTAAGTGCTGGTTTTGGTTAATTGTGACATTTAAGGTATCAGTTACGGTGTAAGTTAAGTCCAGTTAAGTTTGGGCTCTGTTAAGCCATAGGCTGTATTCCTTTTATCCTTGCCCTCACTGTCCTTGTGTCACACACACACACAGGGACAGTTCTCGGTTCATTTCTGGTTTGATTGCCTGGATTTTGTTTGGTTTTGTTGTTGCTTTGTTTCCTTGGTGTGCCTGAAGTGTCCAGTCGGAAGCAGAGTGACTCTTGCCAAGGAACTTTGTGCTGATGTCCCTTAATATTAAATCTGGTTTTTGCTGATCCCTTGCTGGGGATTTTTTCAGGGCTCTCAAGGCCTCGTTGGTACCAGGGTGAAGGAGCCCTGGCCCAGGCTCTGGCCCTGGAGGACACGGGGACGCTGCCAGGGGGTCCCTGTCCCCCTGTGCCACCCCCAGGGCCCCGGCCCCCCCGTCCCCGTGTCAGGCTCTGGGGTCGATCTCGTGGAACATCCTCTGGGGGAGGCTGCGGCGCCGGGGTTGGGGGGACCCGGGGGGACAGGGGACCCCGCTGTGCACGAGCAGGGTTGGACTGCTCTGGGGGGAACTGTGAGGGGGGCCGGGGCAGAGTGACCTCCCCAGTGACCTCACACAGCCCCTGTGATGCCACACAGCCCCTGTGATGTCACACTGCCCCCGTGTGATGTCATACAGCCTCTGTGATGTCACAGAGCCAATTCCATGATGTCACTCTGTTATGTCATACAGCACTGCTGTGATGTCACAAAGTCACCATGTGATGTCTCTGTGTGTTCTGTGATGTCACAGCCTGCTCTATGATGTTACACAGCCACCCAGTGATGTCACAACCCACTCTGATGTCACAGAGCACCCCTCTATGATGGCAGGATCTGCTCTATGGCCTCACACCCTACTCTATGATGTCACAGCCAGATCTTTGATGTCACAACCCACTTTCTGATGTCACAAAACCCTCTCTGTGATGTCATACTGCCACTCTGTAATGTCACAGCACACACTTTGACCTCACAGCCCCCTCTCTGATGTCATACAACCATGCCATCATGTCATAGCCTGCTACTCTGTGATATCATAGCTGTCTAGGTTTGGAAAGGCAGGTGTCTGATAAGGAAGGCAGGAGCCTCCTCTGAAATGGAAAATTTAAAACCCCCCTATCAAATTGCTCTAAATTTTAAATTCAGGGGCTCTCAGGCAAAAAAAGTATGGGAGCAGGGAATAACAGTTCTTTAATAGGGAAGAAAATATAAAGGTAAAATAAACTATGCAGTAAAGTAAATCAGCACTGACAGAGTCAGAACACAACCTGACACCATGTTGGTCAGGGTGTTGTTAGCAGTCTAATTGGAAACGTGGCTGCAGCCCTCCTGGAGCATCAGGTGTGTTTCTGCTGGAGCAGGGATCCTGTAGAAAAGGGTGTGGTCTTCCTTTGAAGATCCAACGGAAGAAGAGAGCAGCTGTTCCTCTGGGAAATCCAGTGGAGAAGCCGTGCTGGTGTTCCAGAATTTCCAGATTATATATGGGTAGAATGCTTGGCTCTTCCCTCTGGGCAGAGCATCTCCCAATGGGATGCCGTAGTTCTTATCAGTCATGCAGTGACATTCAATAGCCTGTTATCAGCAGATGTCTCCCAGGAGGGAGGAGTCGTTGTGGAAGAGGTAAGGAAAACTGCCCACTTAACAGAAGACAACTGCCATACAGATGGCAAATAGAATACAATTTGCTTGACAATCCAGACAGGAGGAAAGACCCACCCTGTGCCAGGAAGGTGGGCAGAGCTTCAGCCAGAGCTCAGAGCTGTTCATCCATGAGCAGTTTCATGATGGGGAGAAGCCCTGTAAGTGCTTGGAGTGTGGGAAGAGCTTCGGCTGCAGCAGTACCCTGATGTGCTACAGATGATCCACACCGGGAAATGGCCCTATGAGTGTGGGGAGTGTGGGAAGGGCTTCAGCTGCAGATCCACCCTCTTTACCCATCAATGCATCCACACTGGGGAGAGGTCCCACGAGTGTCCTGAGTGTCAGAGGAGGTTTCAGACCAGCTCCGATCTCCTCCAACATGGATGAGAGGCTCTTCCACTGCCCCAGCTGCGAGAAGGGCTTCAAGCAAAACTTCAGTCTTGTCAAGCACAAGCACATCCACACTGGGGAGACGCCCTACGAGTGTCCCCAGTGTGGGAAGAGCTTCACCCAGAGCTCTCACTTGACCAGACACCAATGGAGGCACCGGTAAGGGAAGCCCTGTGAGTGCCCCAACTGTAGGAAGAGCTTAGTGCACTGCCCCAGCTCCATCCCTATGGGAGGACCCATGTTGGTCAGAGCCCTGGTGATCCATGTTCCCAGTGATCCCTGCTGGGAAGACACCTGGCCGCTTATCCATGTCCTTCTGGATCCCTTGGATGAACACAGCAGCAGGAACATCCATCAGGACTCTGATCTAAACTGGAAATTGATTGGGAAGAAGTGATTTGTTGAATTTACACCCCAAAAAATCTCACCTGCTCTGTTCAATTGTTTCTTCTGGTGGCATCAAGCAGTGCTGCATGATCTTGGAGGTCTTTTCCATCGAAATAATTTCCATTTTCACCCTCTCTAAACAACCAAATCTGGGGTGAAAATAAAGAAATTAAACAAAGAGATCTAAAGCTGCACCATTTACTGGGATTTGGGGGTGAATTTGGGCTTGGTTCAATGGAATATTTGAGAGGATTTGGGTGTTCTGAGGCTGTCAAAACCAGGGGACATGGCCACAACCTCATAGGTGTGTTGGTAGAATGTGTTCACCTGACTCCATCTGTTCTCCAGGAATTCTGGTTGTCTGTCCCAGTTCCTGGCCTGGGTCCCCCCCATTTGGGGTGTTCCCTCAAAGTGCCCAAATCACTGCTGAAGTGCCAAGCTGCTCCTGGCTGGGGATGTTCCTGTCCACCAACCTCTCCTGCTCAGTGCCATGGGAGGTGGGAGGGGTTTTAGGGACTCCTGTGGGGACTGAGAGAGGCTCTTGTGGCTCTTGGGAGAATTTGTCTTGCTGGGAGAGGGTTTGGGGGCCTTCTGGGAGGGTTGTGAGGATTTGTGTGTATTGGCAGGGCTGTGTGTTATGGAGAGAATTTGGGTGGGACTTAGGGGAGATGGGAAGGGGTTTTGTGGTTTCTGGGGACATTTATGTTGCAGGGAGTGGTTGGGGGTGTCCTGGCCAGGAGCTGTGGGGTGGTGCGAGGGGACTGGGAGTAGCTGTAGGGTTGGGAGGGGGTTTTTGGGTGGTCGTGACCCCCCAGACCCCCAAAGCAGCCACCAGACCCCACCCCACGAGATACTGCCAGGGGTCAGGGGCTCCATGTTGGGGTTCATCCTCCTGGTGCTGCAGGAGAAGGTGAGGGGGGGTCCTCACGGACTGTGTGTGACCCCCCCCAGAGCATGTGTGACCCTCCCATCCTGGTGTCACCTCCTTGTCCCTCCCCACAGGGCTCCTGCCCCAGCTCCTGCTCCCCCAGAGGGAATTTGGGGAGGGGGGAGAGGGGGTGCACAGCCCCCACTGGGGGATGACCCCAGCCCAGATCCTTTGTTCAGCATCAAGCTGGGCTCAGGGCTGCAGGAGGAAGAGCTGATGGGAAGCAGATCCTGCAGCTGGGACAGTGCTTGCGGTCAGGGCAAGGTCCTGCCCTGCACACCTGGCTCAGGTGTGACCCTGCCCCGGCAAGGGAGCGGGACATTCCCATGCCCACAGATCAGGGCTGGGAGCAGCACTTGGAGCATGGACATGGAAATACTGGGAGCAACTGGGAGCACACTGAGGGCTACTGGGAGCAACTGGGAATGATGGGTGAGTGCTGGGGGCAACTTGGATATACTGGGAATGAGTGAGATCAGCCTGTGGGCAACTGGGGTGACTGGGAATGAGCAACTGGGATATACTGGGAGTGTCTGTAATGATACTGGAGGGGACGACACTGGGAACAACTGGGACCATGTTGGGAGCAACTGGGGGCAACTGGGAGTGACTGTGTCTATACTGGGGGCCAGTGAGATCATACTGGCAGTGACTGGGGCCGTACTGGGGCAAGTGGGGGCAAGTGGGATCATACTGGGTGGAATTCAGACGACATTGAGGGGGACTGGGATCATACTGGGAGTGACCAGGAGCATGCTGAGGGCAGTTTGGACAATGTTGGAGACAACTGGGATATACTGGGAGAAACTGGAACTGCACTGGAGGGTGATTTGCAGTAGCTGTGAGCAACTGGAATCATGCTGGAAGCAACTGGAAGTGGGAGTGACTGGGAGCATGCTGGGATCAACTGGGATATACTCAGTGAGACTGGGAGTCACTGGGATCATACTGGGAGTCACTGGAACCAGGGCAATGGCCTGGGCTGGGTGATGTGGGGCCTCAGGGAGCACAGGGAGCACTGTGACACTGCAGGGCCTGATGGAACCAGGGGGACATTGTGACACTCTGGGCCCGCCCTGGCCATGGGGTGTTTCAGGAGCCCCGGGGTGCCCAGGGCAGCAGAGCAGAGCCCCTGGCTCAGGGGCAGCAGCTCCCCGGGACACCCTGGGCGGGCAGCAGGGGATGCCCAGGGAGAAGAGGAAGCCAAGGCCCAGCGCCCCAAGGGCAGCACTGGCTGAGGGACGGGGCAGGAGGGAGAGGCCAATGCTGGGACAGTGCCGGGGCTGCCCAGCACTGAGCCAAGGTTGTGTGACATCACAGGGGGCTGTGTGACATCATAGTGTTGGCTGTGTGAAATCACAGGCGTGGTGTGACATGATAGAGTTGGCTGTGTGACAAGCCACAGCTGGCTGTGTGACATCACAGACTAGGCAGAGACATCAACTGGGCTGTGTGACATCATAGAGTTAGTTGTGTGACATCACAGGGAGCCTGTGTGACATCACAGGGGTGTGTGGCTGTTTTGAGAAACTCCATGGCACGGGAATCCAAGGGAGAAGAAAAGCTACAGAGATCCCACAGGAGGAGGGGATCAAAACCCAGCCCAGGGTGCTCTGAGGAGGAAAGACCCACCCTGAGCCAGGAAGGTGGACAGAGCTTCAGCCAGAGCTCAGAGCTGGTGGTCCATGGGCAGCTTCACGATGGGGAGAAGCCCCACAAGTGCTTGGAGTGTGGGAAGAGCTTCAGGCAGAGCAGCACCCTGATCAGCCACCAGATGATCCACACTGGGGAATGGCCCTACGAGTGTGGGGAGTGTGGGAAGGGCTTCAGCTGCAGCTCTGCCCTCATCATCCACCAACGCATCCACACTGGGGAGAGGCCCTATGAGTGTCCTGAGTGCCAGAAGAGGTTTCAGACCAGCTCCAGTCTCCTCCAGCACCAGCAGATTCACACCGATGAGAGGCCCTTCCGCTGCCCTGACTGTGGGATGGGCTTCAAGTGCAACTCCACCCTCATCAGGCACCAGCGGATCCACACCGGGGAGAAGCCCTACAAGTGTGGGGAATGTGGGATGAGCTTCAGCCAGAACTCTAACCTGATCTCCCACCACAAGACCCACACCAGGGAACGACCCTATGAATATGGGGAATGTGGGAAGAGCTTTAGGCAGAAGTCTCTCTTGATCTGCCACCAGAGGATCCACACTGGGGAAAGGCCATACAACTGTGGGGAATGTGGGATGACCTTTAGTAGGAAGACCCAAATGATCATCCACCAAATGATCCACATAGGGGAGCAGCCCTATGAGTGCCCTGAGTGTGGGAAGAGGTTTCACACCAGCTCTCAGCTCCTCCAGCACCAGCGCATTCACATGGATGAGAGGCCCTTCCTCTGCCCCGACTGCGGGAAGGGCTTCAAGCACAACTCCACCCTCATCACCCACCAGCTCATCCACACTGGGGAGAGGCCCTACGAGTGTCCCCAGTGTGGGAAGAGCTTCACCAGCAGCTCACACTTGACCAGACACCAACAGAGGCACCAGTAAAAGAAGCCCTGCACATGCCCCAACTGCAGGAAGAGCTTCATGCACTGCTCCAGCTAAATCCCCCATTGGAGACCCCACGTTGGGAAGAGCCCTGGTGATCCATGTTCCCTGTGATCCATGCTGGGAAGACACCTGTACCTTTTGTTGCACCTGCCAATGACCTGACGTGGGCTTGGAGAACATGAGGGTTTGGCCATGGCCCTGTCAATACATTCACTCCCACCTCAGGTCATTGCCAGGGGCGGAAAAGGGACTCTCTCTCTCTCTCTCTCCCCAGGGAGAAGGTGTCCTTTCCAGACAGGAGGAAATACATTGCCAGGAAGAACTAGTTGTTGATGTTGTAGTTTTCTCTGTAAATAGTTTTACTTATCCCTTCTGTTATCAATATTGTTTCTGTTCCTGTTTGTTCCTTATCTCGTTCCTGTTCCCAATAAATTGTTCTACTCCCAGCCCGGGATCTTTGCCTTTTGTGCTTTCCACAGGAGGCGGGAGGGCAGCGAGGGCAGCGCGGTTTTAGCGGGAGCAGGAAATTGGGGAATCCCATTCCTGAAGCCCGGCCCGTGGAAACCGAGCATCGCAGCTGGTGGCAGCCCTGGTGGCCATGGCAACCACCCCTGGCATGGGGTCTCCATGGAGCTGCCAAGGGACTGAGCATAGCAACAGGGGCCTGGTGATGGTTGCCATGGAAACTGACCATAGCAACAGGGGGCTGGTGATGGTTGCCTGCTGTAGAGAGCTTTTTGGATAATTGGTTAGCTGAGAAAGGACATTCCGATGTGATACCGATGGATAAGGGTAAGAGAAACAAGCTGGGAACTGAGCAACCGGTGCCCAATTACTGACGAAGGTCACAGTGACTTTCTCTAAAACGGGAAGACGGGGGAGAAAATTGCTTGCCAGAAAATGTAGCTATCCCAAGGTAGAGAAATTAGAAGAATGTACACATAGAAGCAAAATAATTGTTAAGAGATAGAAGTAGGTGTGTTTGATCATAGTGTTCTTTAACCAATAATGAGCTCAGATTTTGCAATATGCATAAGCTTCATTAACACTAATATAAAAATGTGTAAGCTTTCAATGAACTTCGAGATTTGCTATTCATCGCATATGGTGTGTCGCATCTCTCCCGCCGTTACGACAGCCTGCTAAGGATCAGATTTGTCAGAGGCCCTCAGAGGGGTTCCATGGGGACTTTCCAAGAATCTCCAGGCTGTTCCAGAGCTGGAATGTCACACACAGAGACAGGGGCTCCATGGAGACCTCCCAGGGCTTTCTGGGGATGGTAAAGAGCCCTGTGGTCAGAGGCAGTCACAGCCATTCCATGGTGACATCCCAGGGCACCTTGGGCTGCAAAGGCACTGATCTGTCACAGGCACTCACGGGGGCTCCACGGTGACATCCCAGGAGTCCCCAGGCTGCCAAAGAGCCAGGATGGCCCAGACACTCACAGGGGCTCCTCTCATGGGCACAGTGGGAGCTTCAGGCAACACTTATTAGAGAAGCTCCTGTTGGGTCACAAGGTGCAAAAAGGATCCCCAATAGGCCCCACATATCCCCAAATGTCACCGTTGAATCAGTGTTCCGTGGTTTCTTTCCAATGGAAAACAACCATCCTTATCCTCCAGTGTCCATGTCTGAAATTGGGATTCCACCTCCAAAATTCTGTATATCCAAGGGTTGCTCCCAGGCACAATCTGCCAGTACCATCAAGCCTGGCTGGCCTTGGCCTCTGGTGGCAGCCCCTGCAACACTGGGGCTGGGTTCTTCCCTTCCCATGGAGATCACTGGGACACTGTGGGAACCTCATGGAACCAAGGGGATCATTGTGGCACCACTGGAGCCCATGGAACCAAGGAGCCATGGTGACACAGCGGGGCTTCATGGAACCCAGAGACCATTATGGCTCTGTGGGGCCTGATGGAACCATGGAGACCATTGGGACCCTTCAGGGCCTGGTGTCACCAAGGGGGCATTATGGCACCTCAGGGCCTCAGGGAAGCAAGGGACCATTGGGACACTGTGGGGCCCCATGGAACTGAGGGAACATGGAACAGGTCTGGCTGGTTTGGCCTCCCAGGGGTCCCCTGAGAGGTCTGGCTGATGTTTTGATGTCAAGGGCTGCCTCTCATCAGCTCCTGGAAAACTGGGGCTCCGTGCTTTTCTTGCTATGGAAAAGAACCGTCCCCCTTTTCCAATGCCCATTGCCAAAATTGGAACTCTCCCTAAAACAATTCCTATATGCAAGGATATCACTCAGAACAAAATCCTGCTTGCTCTGGCTGGCCTTGGCCTCTGGTGGCCACCTCTCATCTGCCCCTGAAACACTGGGGCTCTGTTCCTTCCTTCCTATGGAAAAGAACCGGCTTTCATGTCCAGGGACCATGGCCAAAATTAGAATTTGGCCTCTCAATTCTGTTTATCCAAGGACTGATCTCAGACAAAAGTAGCCAGGACAGACAGGTCAGGCTGGCCCTGTCCTCTTGTGATTTTCTTAGACCTTGAGCTGAATGTTTTCATTTGAAAACACCTTGGATAGGGCCCAGAGATCTCCCAGGGAGGTATTTTGAAACCTCGGGCACATGAGCACTATATATGGACAAAGGAGCTCTGTGCTCTGTGCAGTTGTGGTGGTTTTGCATCACAGAATTGATGTCCTAAAAGAAGTTGCTAGCAGTTTTCTTCCATGTCTGACAAAAAACCAATCAGTAATCAGCTTTGAGAATTGACAATCTGTTAAACCACTAAGGAAACTGTACACGCCTCTGTGAAGACACATGTTAAAGATGGGAGAGCCTGGGAGGGTCTCTTTCCCTTCTGGCTGGCCCAGAGGTAACCAGGCTGACCCGGCCCCGTCTCAGCCAGGCCGGGCCGGGCGGCTCCTGCCGTGGGGCCGGGCCCCTTCCCAGGGACCCCGCCAGGCCCCATCGGCTGCCGGGCAGGGCAGGGGAGGCCGCGGGGCCGAGGCCGGGCCGGGCCATGGCTGCAGTTGGGAACATCTGGGCCCTGCTGAGCCCTGCCCCGCCGCCAGCCCGGGCCCAGCCAGGATCCGCTGGGCCCCAGGAGCAGCCCCGGGCCGGGCCGGCTCGGCCAAGATTCTGCCACCCTTGGGCTTCAGCCGCAAGCCCCGGGCAGGGGCAGGAGAAGCCATCGGCCCCTGGCCGTGCTGCTGCTGTGCTCTGGCCTGGCTGCTGAGATCCTGGCCCTGCCCCAGCGCGGCCCATCCTGACACAGCCCCAGCACAGCCGCTGCAGAAACCTCCATCGTAAAACAGCTCCGGCCGCAAGCACCGAGCCCGGCCGGGGGCACGGAACCATCTGCAGGCCCCGGGTGAGATATGAACTCTTTCAGTGCTTCCATCCTCCCTCCAGTGAGAGAAAAGGACAAAGTGCAGGCACACAGAGGAGCAACATGAAGACACCCAGGTCACTGAATAGGAAGTTGAGTCCCAGATGGGAGGGATGAGGAGATGCCTTGATCTTGGGGCTGAAATCCTCTTGTAAAGCTATGGGGAAGGATGTAATTAATATGTCAGACTCTCTTTTTCCCTATAACTAATTGAAAATATGGGGAGATGACCTGTTCAGCAAAAACCTCCATGCTAAAGTAGGCAAATGTTGAAGTAGCTGTGATCCCATGAGAATTTTAAACAGAGAAAGAGAGAAGAGTAATGAGATCCTGCGCCCTCATGGAGAGAAGAAGATCTCTGTTGTCAGAGATGAAGATGATTTCATAAATAGGTGAAGAGAATCTTTGCTCTTCAACAGCTCATCTTTAAACTCATACCCCATAAGTTGACATGGCCCATAAAAACATCTGTGGGAAAAGCTATGAAAAAATGGGAGGAACATCACAATTGCAGATTTTCTGGGCAGCTGCTATTTGTGGGAATTGAGAGCCACGAGTGAACTGTTTTCTTATGGAGAAGTCTCCATAGCATGAAAGAGAGACTCCTCTCCCTAAGTGAACTGAAGAAAGACTGTTCTAGATGGTATAAACTGACTGAAACTTTCAGGTTTTGTCTCCTTGCATTGTCAGTAAGAAAGAAAAGGTTGTAGGGAGAGGAGAAGTGTTCAGATTCTTATTAATCTTTCTTCTATTTACTGGTAATAAACTTTTCCATATACTCTTTTAAAATTTTGAGACTACTTTGCCTTTCTCCTAATCCTATCTCAGAGCAAGAAATGAGTAAATATATTCCAGTGAGTGCAATGGTAATTAGCCAACACTGATCCCACTGCACAAATAGATGCATTGGCTGAGAAATCTCAAATTAGCAAACCAAAAATCACTCCAGATACATTCCTGATAAACTGCATTAGAGCAGAGGGAAATCAAGGCAGAGCCATGGTTTGTCAGGACTTGCTGCATCCTGATGAGCCCTGTGGTGCATTTGGAGCTGAGCCCTTGAACCTCAGGGCCTGAGAGGAGATTGCACAAACCTTTCCAGGAGTCAAAGTCAGAAGAAAACCCCAAAGTGTCTCAAAGCATGAATGGGTCCCACTGAGGTCCATCCCCAACCCAGGCTCCTCCTGGACTCCTTGGAGGAGAGAATTGGAGGCCAGGATTGACCAAAAACATCTCAGAGTCTCAGTGTGGAAAGGAAATTCCAAACTACCTTAAAAAATGTGAGAAGCTCAAAGCATTACTGAGCCCCACTGAGTGTCAGTACAAAGCTCTCCAGGGACTCATTAAAGCAGATAATTGGGGCCATGATTGCACAAACCTCTCACAGAGTCTGTATCAAAAGGGAAACACCAAGTACCTTCAAATAACTGGAGTACCTTAAAGCATTAATGAGCCCCACTGAGTGTTGTTACTGACAAAGCCTCTCCAGGGACTAATTACAGCAGATAATTGGACGCCACGATTGCACAAACTTCTCAGAGACTGCAAGGCAAAAGCCAAACCCCAAGTCCTTTGAAAAACCTGCAGTCCCTGCAGGGAGCATGAAGGAGCCCCCAGGGCCATTGCTGAGCAAGGCTCCCCAGGGACTCCTTGCAGCAGATCCTTGAGGCCACTGGGATGTGGGCTAGGGGGGGATGCTGAGGGCAGCACAAGGGGCTGACAGTGCCCAGCCGGGCTGGGGCTGTGCCAGGAGGCCCCAGGGCCTCAGGACAAGGTGTCTCCTCCCAGCCCTTGCTGGCACAGACCCTGCTGAGCGCCAGGGCACCAAGACTTGGCTTCTCTTTGTCCCCACCTGTCATCACTGCCTGCAGTTCTCTGCTCTGCCTGGGGCCTGGGGACACTTGCTCAGTCGTGTCCCTCACTGGGACCCATTAAAAGTCCAAGAAAGTTTGGAGTTGGATTCTGCCTTGGAGTTCTGGAGAGGTTTCTTCAGCTGCCTCTCAGGGACTGATGTTCAGGGCCTGAGCACAAAGCCCCAGAGGCTGATTAAAGTCCTTGTGCTGTGTCTGTGCTGCTGAGCTGGGCTGGGCTCCTGGCACAGAGGCAGCTCCTGCTCACCAAGAAGAGCTTCAAAAGCACATTTCTCTGGATGAGCAGCTCTTGTGCCAGCCCAGCAGGGCTGGGGCACTGCCTGCAGCCAGCCCGGGCACAGCCCAGAGGCACAGAGAGCTTCAATCAGTCAGGGCTGGGAAGGGGCTGAGAAGTGCCTGGGGCACAATCACTGCCAGCCCTTGGCACAGGAACCTCTGGCTGCAGGACAATGCAGCTGCAGCTCCTGGAGCCATCTCCTGCAGCTGGAACATGCCAATGCCTGCAGAGCCTGTGAGTACAACTCTGGGTATTTCTGGTGCAGGGGAGGTGAAATGTTCATGAAGCTCTGACATGCTGAGGGGTTCTGATCAGTCACAGAATATTTCCAAGACAAGGATTTTGATAAAAATGAGGAAATTTCCAACGACTTTCTATTCAGTTTCCAACTGTATGGGAATTGTGGGGAAGAAGGGAAGGGGGGGGGGCGGGCAGCAAAAATATTAAAAGGATGATAATGAATTATTAATCATTAATTTTGACATGTGCCTGAGACATCCAAACTGTTACTTTTAGTGATCAGGAGGTTCACAGGAGATCCCTAATGTTCTTTCAGCCACTCTGTCCATGGACAGCAGCAGCATCACCTTTGCTGGAGCCATCAGGCTCAGTCTGACCTCTCCTTTCTCCAAGCTGCAAACAGAACCTGCCCCCCGCCAGTGCCCTGCAAACAGGCAGGGTTCTGGAGGGCCAAGGAGAGTGCACAGAGATTTGGGGGCTGTGAGTGCTGGCAGGGAGAGATCAGGCACAGGGAAACACCTGCAGCAGGGAAATCTGCAGGAAGCAGAGAGAAGATCAGGCAATGGTAGAAAACAAAGCCCAGCAATGCTGTGGCAGGGAGAGTTTAGAGATGCCCACAGGAGCCCCTGCAGTGCAGCCCCTCCCTCTGAACAAGCCCCCTCCCTCCTGTGCCCCAGCCAAGCCTCTGCCCTCAGGGCCGGGGCTCCAAGGCGTGCAGCCCCTCCTGTGCAGGCAGAGCTGCAGCAGAGCCGTGGGGCAGCTCTGCAGCCCCGGGCCCAGTTCCCTCTGCAGAGCACAGGGCTGGGAGCAGCTGCCCGGCCCTGGGGGCTCTGGCAGGGGCACAGCTGGCTCAGGGTGACGCTGTCCCCAGTGCCCGGCTCTGGGCAATGCTGTCAGTGCAGCCAGGGAAGGAGCTGCATCTCCCTCAATCCAATGCCATCAGAAGGGCACTTGGAAGTATCCCTGAGATTTCAGTCCAAGCTGGGAGCTTCAATCCAGGGTGCAAACCTGTCCTGTAACATCTCTGTGTTATCTGAAAGCCCGAGGGTGAGGCACAGAAGTTCTAGGATGGGAAAATGCTGCTGGGTTGGTGAAATGAGGCCTGTGTTTCCCTGGGTACAAATGTGGGGCTGCGACCTTGAGAAAGGAATGGACATTTGGTGGACTGTGGGGGATCCATCTGCTCTCAGAAGTGTCAGGATGGTTTTTAAAGGAAACATGGGAGGGTGATCATCCTATGTCTAAGAATGATGAAAGCCCAGAGAATCCTGGAACAGGACTGGGAGACAGACCTCCTCCCCTCACTCTCCACTCACCACCTTGCCTCAGAGAACTCACTCTGTTCTCCCTGAGGGCAGCAGAAATGCTGAGAGTTACTGACATCTGAATATAGCAAGAGAGGGGGAAGAGGAGCTGTAAAATCTCTAGAAGATTTAAACAGATTTTACCATTCCTGCTCTCTGGCAGTGGGGGTGCACATGCTCACAGGGCCGTCTGTATTAACAAGGTTTCCAAGTGGAACACGAGGACAGGTCCCTGTCCTCCTCCCACATCTGCACAGCAGAGCTGAATAATAAAAACCCTGTGTGTAGCTGCCCTGAACCTGATGTCCCACTCAGCCAGCACCAGCCAGGGATCCCCCCTTGGAGCTGAATGAAAATCTGCTGGAAATTCAAAAGGGTGTCAGAGGGTTATACAAGAAGGGTCTATGGGAAAAGGCTTTGTTTTTGCTGGAAAAGGTTCCTCCTAACCTGTCACTGACTTTTCTCCATGAACAGCTCCCCAAGGCCAGTCCCAGCAAATGTCCAACAGCAGCTCCATCAGGCACTTCCTCCTGCTGGCATTGGCAGACACGCGGCAGCTGCAGCTCCTGCACTTCTGCCTCTTGCTGGGCATCTCCCTGGCTGCCCTCCTGGCCAACGGCCTCATCATCAGCGCCGTAGCCTGCGGCCACCACCTGCACACGCCCATGTTCTTCTTCCTGCTCAACCTGGCCCTCGCTGACCTGGGCTCCATCTGCACCACTGTCCCCAAAGCCATGCACAATTCCCTCTGGGACACCAGCACCATCTCCTACACCGGATGTGCTGCCCAACTCTTTCTGATTTTCTTCTTCCTTGGATCAGAGTTTTATCTGCTGACGATCATGTGCTACGACCGCTACGTGTCCATCTGCAAACCCCTGCACTATGGGACCCTCCTGGGCAGCAGAGCTTGTGCCCACATGGCAGCAGCTGCCTGGGCCAGTGCCTTTCTCACTGCTTTCATGCACACGGCCAATACATTTTCCCTGCCCCTGTGCCATGGCAATGCCCTGGGCCAGTTCTTCTGTGAAGTGCCCCAGATGCTCAAGCTCTCCTGTGCCAAATCCTATCTCAGGGAACTGGGGCTTCTTGCTGTTAGTGTGTGTTTATCTTCTGGATGTTTTGTGTTCATTGTTTTCTCCTATGTGCAGATCTTCAGGGCTGTGCTGAGGATCCCCTCTGAGCAGGGACGGCACAAAGCCTTTTCCACCTGCCTCCCTCACCTGGCTGTGGTCTCCCTGTTCATCAGCACTGCCACATTTTCCTACCTGAAGCCTCCCTCCATGTCCTCCCCATCCCTGGATCTGGCCCTGTCAGTTCTGTACTCAGTGGTGCCTCCAGCCCTGAACCCCCTCATCTACAGCCTGAGGAACCAGGAGCTCAAGGCTGCAGTGTGGAGACTGATCACTGGATGCTTTCAGAAACATTAAACTGCTGGCCAATTTCTGCAAATCGCTTGTCATAAAATTCATCTTTGATACTTCTTGTAGTTTTCATTTTGGAATTTCTTTTTCTTTTTTTTACTTTTTTCATGTTATCTACAAATAAATGTCATTGTTTGTGCCATTTCTCTTTTTGTTTCTCTCCACCTTCCCTGTGCCCACAGACTGTGTCAATGTGGGGCTGCACTCTTGGTGGCTTTAAAGGAACTAAAGGATCCCCCAGCAGAGTTTTCTGCAGAGATGCCCTTTTGTTGCCTTCTCTGGAGCTGCAGCAGCAATGTCTGTGTGCAGAGCTGGGGCAGATCAGTGCTGGCCCAGCAGCTGTGCCCAGCAGCAGCAGCAGCAGCACTTGGTGTTGCCAGTGCTGCTGCCGTGGCCCTGCCCCGCTGCCCTGGTGGCCCTGGTGTTGCTGCAGGGCCTGAGTGCTCTCGGGGCCGGGCACAGCCCTGGGGGTGGCAGTGCCGGGGCTGCAGCAGGGACAGGCCATGGGCACTGCTGGGGCAGCGCTGACGCCTCAGGCCAGGCCCTGGGGGCTCCAGGCTCCTTGCCCAGGCTCTCTCAAGAACACGGCCAGGCCAATGCTCAGCACAGAAACCCCCGTCAGCAGCCCCAGGCTGGCCGTGGGCAGGCTGGGGGCAAACAGCATGGCTGGGGCTCTGCAAGGGCCCTGGGGCAGACGGGAAGGAGCAGCAGAGCAGGGGCTGATCCATGCCCAGTGCGCTGCACAGCCCAGGGCAGCGTCCCAGAGCGTCCTCATGCAGCTGCCAACAACATCCCCCCTCTGCAGCCCTGGCCTCTCCCCCAGCTCACACAGGTGCCCCATCCTTGCAGGCACAGACACGGCAGCACTGCCTCAGCAGCCCCTGTTTGCATTGCACACAGCAGGGCCAGCACCCCCATGCTGTTGCTGTGGGGACATGAACCTGAGGGAGCGCAAATGCCACCAGCCCCTGGGGCCAGCCAGGGCTGGGGGACACCAGGGAAACCACTCAGCTTTGTCCTGGCCTCTGCACTCAGCCAGAAAGTTTGTTCCCATCAGCTGGGAGTTTCCTGTGCCACTGCAGACGCTGTTGCTCAGAGCCAGGGCTGCCTGGCAGCCACCCCCAAACTGCCCTGGGCATTTCCTTGGCTTCACCTTTGTTTTCTTTACTCTTCCCTTGTACAAATCTCTTCCTCTTGCCCAGCCCTGTTCCTTCCCCTGCAAACAGCCCATCCCTGTTTGCCCTTTCCTCTCTGGCCCCACTCCCCATTGCAGTTCCTGACTTGGCCCCATGGCAACGTCCCTTGGGGAGCAGGATCATCCTACAAGTGCTGCAGGAATTGTCTGCAGGCTCCTGCAGTGCCTGCTGCTGCTCCCTTGCCAGAGGCACCCCAGGCCAGGGGGGCACATCTGGGCTGCTGTGTCTGCCTCTGGGGCTCCCTGTTCTGGGCAATGAGGAGGAGCTGCAGAGGCTCTGCAGGACTGACAGGATGGGCTTTGGGGCTGCCAGGAGAAGCTGAGGGACCTGGGCTGCTGGAGCTTCTGCAGAGGAGGCCCAGGGCTCATCCTGCAACTGCTCCAGTGGTGGTTTCAGAGAATCCCAGGATCAGCAAGGTTGGAAAAGACCTTGGAGATCATCAAGTCCAACTTGTGCCCTGACACTGCCTTTTCCCCCCTGAGCCTCCTTTTCTCCAGGATAAACAACCCCAGCTCCCTCAGCCCCTCCTCACAGGACTTGTGTTCCAGACCTCTCCCCAGCCCCACACTCCAGCCCCTCCATGTCCTTCCTAAATTGGGGTCCCAGAACTGGACACAGCACTTCTGCCCAACCAGTGCTGAGCACAGGGGAAGAATCACTGCCCTGCTCCTGCTGGCCACACCATTCCTGAGCCAGGCCAGGAGCCATTGGCCTTCTTGCCCACCTGGGCACACTGCTGCCTCATGTCCAGCCTGCTGTCCATCAGTCCCTGCAGGTCCCTTTCTGCCTGGCTGCTCTCCAGACACTCTGTCCCCAGCCTGTAGCGCTTCAGGGGTTTTTGTGGCCAAAGTGCAGGACCCGGCACTGGGACTTGTTAAACCTCACCTTGTTGGATTTGGGCCCTGGATCCAGCCTGTCCAGGGCCCTGTGCAGAGCCCTCCTACCCTCCAGCAGATCCACACTCCCAGACAACTTGGTGTCACCATGGTTCCATGAGGCCCCAGAGTGTCACAATGGTCTCCATGATTCCATGAGGCTTCACAGTGTCACAATCTCCCTTTAGTTCCATGGGACCCCTTGGTGTCACAAAGTCCCTTGGATCCTTGGGCCTTGCAGTGTCACAATGGATCCTTGGTTCCATGAGATCTGGCAGTGCAGCAATGCTCTCCTTGGTTCCAGAGTGTCACAATGGCCTCTTGGTCCCAAGGGCCACCACGGTTTCAAACATGTTTCATTCATTCCATGGGTCCCTGAGGAGCAGCCCTGGCCCCTTGGTTCCATGGGGCCCTGCAGTGTCACAATGGCCCCATCATGACACCAGGTCCTGCTCTGTCACAATGCTCTGCATGGTTCCACAAGGCCCTGCAGGGTCACAGTGGCCTCTGTGGTTCCAGCAGGACCCAGACTGTCACCATGGACTCCTTGCTTCCATTCAGCCCCACAGTGTCACCATGGCCCCTTGGCTCTGTGCTGCCATGTCATACACAGTGTCACCATGGTCCTCTTAGTGCCACCAGGCCCTGCAGTGTCATAATGGCCCCTTGCTTCCCCAGGGCCCTGCAGGGTCACAATCATCAGAGAATCAGCCAGGCTGGAAAAGACCTTGGAGAGCATCAAGTCCAACCTGGCACCCAATACCACCTTGTCACCTAGACCATGGCACTCAGTGCCACATCCAGTCTTTCTTTAAACACTTCCAGGGACGGCGACACACCCACCTCCCTGGACAGCCCATGCCGTTGCCCGATCACCCTCTGTTTGAAGAATATTTCCAATGTCCAGCCTAAATGTCCCCTGGTGCAGCTGAAGGCTGTGTCCTCTTGTCCTGTCACTGTTCCCTGGGAAAAGAGCCCGACCCCCACCTGGCTGCACCCTCCTGTCAGGGAGTTGTAGAGAGTGATGAGGTCTCCCCTGAGCCTCCACTTCTCCAGGATAAACAAACCCAGCTCCCTCAGCCACTCCTCACAGGACTTGTGCTTCAGAGCCCTCCCCAGCCTTGTTTCCCTTCTCTGGACACGCTCCAGCCCCTCCGTGTCCTTCCTAAATTGGGGGTCCCTGAACTGGACACAGCACTTGAGGTGCTGCAGAACCAATGGCAAGCACAGGGGAAGAATCACAGCCCTGCCCCTGCTGGCCACACCATTCCTGATCCATAGGAGTGCCAGGGGTTGGATGAGGGAAATGGTGGGGAGGGAGTGGGGACAAAGTGTGATTGATTATCAGCCAGGAGGGGTCTTGATTATCATATCTGTTCAGACTGGATTAGAAGGTGCTGGCCCAGCCATGGTGGCCCAGCTCCATCCTCCTGCGGGGCTCAGGGCCTGTTCCCGGCCATGGCCAGCCCTGGCTGCCTCTCTGCTGGCCCAGAGGCCGGCAGAGCCCGGGGCAGGGCTGTCTGTGCAGCCCCACAGGTGCCACGGGCTCTGCAGGAGCTGGCAGAGGCTGCCCAGCAGGGAGGCCATGGGGCACAGAGCCCCAAGGCTGCTGTGGGCACCACGGCACAGGGGCCGTTCCCAGCCGCAATGCTCCTGGCCTGGGCTGGGCCTGCACAGGGGCTGGGCCACCATGGCTGGGCCAGCACAGGGCCACAAAGGGGCCACGCAGCCGCTGCCGGGGCTGACAGCAAGGCCAGGCACACACAAGCAATTGCTGAGCATGGCCTGCGCTGGCCAGGCCTGACTGTGCCAAAGGCAGAGCTCAGCTGCCCTTGGGGGCTGCAGCAACACTCCAGAGCCCAAAGAGCCTCCATGGCTGGGCTGGAGACCAAGGCTGCAGCAGGGAAATGCAGGGCTGCTGTGGGATGGCGAGGCCATTGAATTCCAGCACACACCTCAGCTCTCTGATGATCCCAGCACCATGCTGGGCCCTGTTTCAGATTGGAGCAGAGCAGATGTTGATGGGACAGGAGCCCTGCGGGGCTGTCAAGGACCTGCAGCTTGCAAGGTGCTCTGCTCTCCCTCAGGTGCTCTGGGAGAGATCCAATCCCAGCTGGGCACCTCAGGGCACAAGTGGCACTGCCTGTCCATGGGCACACAAATGATTTCTACCTGCAAAGGGGCACAGGTTTTAATACTTGTAAATTTTATAATATGCATGCACATTTTCATTATCTGGGTCATTTGAGTACTCTTTAGACATGGCAAAATTTTCTCACCAGGAACAGCAATTTCCTGGAAGTATACTGATGGCAGGAGAAGAAATACTGATCTTGCTCTCTGCTTGAGTCTCCAATAATCTGTGTATTATATCATCTCCCTTTTCCTCACAGGTGTTACCTGTGCTGTTTAAATGGCTGTCTCTATGTATGTCTCTTCACTAGACACACTGGATCTTTGTCATTCCCACTGCTTCCAGATTTCTTCCTCCAGATGCTCCCTGGTTATTCAAGTGCCTCTCAACTGACTGGATTCCTGCTTTGAACTTCAGGGAGTTTCCCAATCTTTCTGATATTCAGTAAATATCACCTTAGTCAACATCCTAATTTTTCTTATGTCTTTATCTAAAACTGTTCCAGTACAGAAATCCCTTGAGGATGGGGGACATGTCAGATGCAGCTGGGACATCCCAGAGAGCTGAAGGAAGAGCTTGATGGTTATTACACTGTCCAAATGTTCATCTTGTGTTTGTTGGCGAGAAACCCTTCTGTGCCTCTGAGTGTCACCAGACCCTGAGCCCAAAGGACACAAACCTGATGAGTTTTGGTTCCCACTGCAGGGGCTGCACTTGGACCTTGGCTCTGCACAGGAGAGCTCTTCATCCCCTTTCTCTCTTTTCCTCCCTCTGGGCTTGGAGGGAGCTCCTGACTTCAGCCTGTGACTCGTGTGTGCAAAGAGCAAATCTGGGCAGAATCGGGGCAGGGAGGGTTTGGGGGGACCTTGGAATCTGTGCTGGGAACAGAAGGTGTTTTCCATAGCTCTGAGATTGTCTGCTGTGCAAAGTGGATTGAATATCCGGCAGAGGAATGACTTTTGCATTTGATGGAGCTGTGCCTTCCCTTGGCTTTGTTGGCTGACAAGAAATGAACATCCCTCTGTGTCTCAGGCAGCTCCTTCTGCAAGGAAAGCAGGTGGGAGTTGGAGCCAAGGAGCTGAAAGCTGCAGGTGCAGCCTGGGCTGGAGGGAGCTGAGATTTGCACAAGGCTGCTCTGAATGCCAGGGCTTGGATGGGGGAAATGGTGGGCTGGGGGTAGGGACAGAGTCTGATCGATTTTCATATCTATTTAACTGCTTGAGGAGTTACTTGGATTCAGTGTCAATTGGAGATTGGACATTTCAATGTATTAACAGGAAAAAAAAACCCTAAACAGCACCTAAAAAAATCTTTTCTTACTGTTGTTGTAAATAAAATACATTCACTTTGAATACACTACTGAAATCTGTCAAATTAACCACAGAAGATATGGAGACTTAAATCAAATGATTCCCAGAGGCTTGGCTTGTTCAGGTGTTCTGAATGTTCATGAGCCCTGGGACACTGAATTCCTGCACTGAAGAGCTGAAGGCTGAACAAGCCTCTGGAGCAGTGAAATTCAGCAGCAGCCTCCAAGTTGCTGAGGATGTCAGCAGCCCCCAGTGAGGCCATCCCTGCCCAGAGACCGTGGGGGAATGGGCAGACAAGGAGAGCGTCCCTGGGGCTGGGGCAGCACAACTCAGAGGCACCAGCGGCTCCAGCTGGGCAATGGAGTGTGGAATGTGGCTGGGAAAGCCCTGCCTGGGCTGGGCCAAGCAGGACACACAAGCCCTGACTCCCATTCCCCAAACAACTCTCTCAAGGAGACATTTAAAAGGAATTACAATTGTTTGTGTTCTCTGAGTTGGACTCCCTGGAGTAATACCAACAAAGATTCTCAGGAGCTGAAAAGAAGAAAACAGTCACTACTGGGAGCTTTAGAAAATCAGAGAAACTTTTGCAAATGGTTTATTATGACATTGTAGTGGTTTTAGTTTGTTAATTTAAGATTTTTCTAATATTGAGATTTCTTAATTGATGAGTGTAGTGAGTTTTCGTGTCGGTTAATTATTTATTTATTTATTTTATTGTGAGATAGGATTAATGGAAAGGTCAAGTAGGCCTAACATTTTAAAAGGGTATAAAGAATTTTTTATTAAAAGTAAATTTAAAAAGAAAAAAGTAGTAAGAATTATAATAAACCCTTTAGAACACTTTTTTTTCTTTATAACTTTTTCTTTTTACTGACAGTGTAAAGTAAACTTAAAATTTCTAGTTGGTTTACTATTTCAAGAGTAGTCTTTTTTTAGTTTACTTGGGAAGTTTTTCTTGTTAAGGTTATGGATATTTTTTTACAAGAAGAAATTTTTTTTTTTTTTGGTTCTTAATTCCATCATGGATAACAGTTGTCTGGGGAACTTTGTTCTTGGGAAGTTGTTTTTATTGCTACAAGCTTTTTCACAGCTTGTAGATGGGCCATGTCAACTTATGGGGTATTGTTTTAAAGATGAGTTCTTTAAGGGTAAAAGTTTTTATATTTTATTTTTAAAATTATTTTTATCTCTGGGAATAGAGATCTTCTCTTGGGGATACTGGATTACTTGGATTTTTTTCCCTTCTGTTTAAACTTTTGATGAAATTACAGTTATTTTAACATTTGTTTATTTTATTATGGAGGGGTTTTTTAATATTAATTGTAATTTTTTAAAAAGTTTTTTGTGTTATAAAGAAAAAGAGTTTTTTCATTATAGTTTACAAGAGAATTTTAGTTTTAAGATTAAGGTATTTTTTCTTCTTTTTTATTTGGGATTTAATTTCTCCTTTACTGACTTTGATGGTTTTATATATTTTTTATATGCTGGTATTTTGTTTTTTTCTTTTACTCGATGGAGCAATGAAGTATTGAAAGGATTAACACCTGACCTGCCAGTAACTTGTGGTGGAAGTTGTGGTTGGGTTGTGTTAGGATTGGTTTTATGGTTGGTTTTGGGTTTTTCTTTGTGTTTAATTTTAGTTGCAGGGTTATTTTGTACGGGTGGTAGGTTGTAGGGGTTTTTGGTTTGAGTTGTGTTGGGGAGAGGGGACTTGATGGTGAGATTTTAATAGCTGTGGCTGGCTTTGTTCTGGTTGGGGTTTTGTAGCCTCTTTTGTTTTCCTGTTTGGGAGTTGTTGGGGTTTGGTTTGGTCAGAATGGGGCCGATGGGGGGGGGCAGCCTGGAGAGGGGGGAAGGGGCTCAGCCCATGGCAGGGATGCTTGGTTTGGTTTGGTTTGGTTTGGATTGGTTTGGTTTGGTTTGGTTGGGTTGAGATGGGGGCCAGGGCCATGGCCCGCTGCTTCTTTGTTGACTGGAAACGAAAGAGGAGGTTCCTGGGTTTTTCATCTTTAACATTTGTGTTTCACAGAGGCGTGTTCAGTATCTCAGTGGTTTAACAGATTGTCAGTGACACAAAAAGTTTTACATTACTTTTAAAAATCCTTGTCATGTATTACAACAGATATTCAATCAACAAAAAACACTTCTGAAAGCATTGACTTGGCCCATTCAACTTCACAAACTCTAAGCCTGTTCAATTTGAAGTTAATCAACATTTGCAGGAGCACAGAAACAGAAGAAGAAGACACAGAAAGAGAAAAACTCAAAAAAGATACAGAGAAGCACACACACAGCTACCAACTCCTGGATTCCAGCAGAGTTCAGAAGGAAATTCCAAGAGGAAGCAGGGTCAAGATGTGTGCTTGCCTTGTGGTCAGCCTTCAATACCCCTTGGTCTCCCTGGGCCCTTCCCCCAGGTGGGGCTTGGGCTCATTTGGTCCCTCAGGAGCTGGGCTGGGGGCTGCAGAGGTGGCTGTGGAGCATTGCCTGTGCTGTGCCAGGGACTGGCAGCCACTGCTGGGCTGGGATAGAGGCTCTGGGGGGATTGGGGTTCCAGGGCAGGGCAGGGCTGGGCTTCCAGGGCAGGGCAAGGCTGGACCTGCACCTTCCTCCCCCCACATATGAAATGTTTCCAGCCAATAGTCTCCTCCAATTTGTCACAACAGGCAATATTCAAGGTGGAACCCAAATTCTGGCCATGGGCATCTGGACTAGAAGGACAGTTCTTTTCCATAGGAAGGAAAGCACAGAGCCCCAGTGTTTGGAGAGCCTCACTAGGCCAAGACCAGCCAGACTTGTCAGGAATGGAAGATTTTGTCTGGGACCAGACTTTGGATATAGGGAATATTAGAGGTGGAACCCCAATCCCAGCCATGGGCACCTGGAGAAGCAGAACACTTCTTTTCCATAGGAAGGAAATCACAGAGCCTTCCCCACTGTTTTTTGAGATAGATGCAAAGTGACCCTTCTGAAACCACTGCAAGACAGACTTGTCCTGGGAATATTCCTATTGGAACAATCGCATGATATAAGGTGGTGTTGTTCTATTTCTGGAGTCCCATACTGTTGTTATCAAATTTCTGAAGTTCCATACCTCCTTGGTGTGTTCTTATGGCTGCAGATCTTCACAGCACAGACTCCTTCTCCTGCATCTTTCTCACTTCAGGGCTCCTTCAAGACTCTCCAACTGGCTAACCCACACCCTTTTATCCCAGTTATCTTCATTAGCCACAGCTGCAGCCCAATTAAGGACATTGCAGCTGCAGCCCATCAAGGACAACCGTGACCTCCCAGGGCAAAGCCTTTATACAGATATTCAAATACAATACATTTCCTCTACTATAATAAGAAAATTTGGAGGTGGAATCCCAGTTCTGGCCACGGGTGCCTGGAGGAGGAGGAGAGTTCTTTTCCATAGGAAGAAAAGCACGGAGCCCCAGTGCTTCAGCAGCAGATGAGAAGAGACCCTCAACATGCCAGGGTCAGCTGGACCAGTCAGGCAGCCCCTGGGAGGCCAAACCAGCCAGATCTGTTCTGTGTCCCCTTGGTTTTGTGGGGCCCTAGAGTGCCAAAATCGTGCCTTGGATCCATGGAGCCCCACTGTGCCATAATGGTGGCTTGATCCCATGGGGTCCAGCAGTGTCACGATGACCCCTTGTTTCCATGGGATCCAGCAGTTTCACGATGGCCCCTGGGTTCCAGAAGGCCCTGCAGTGTCACAATGGTCCCAATGACTCCATGAGCCCCTGCAGTGTCACAATGGACCTTTGGACCCTGGGGGTTTGCAGTGTCACAATGGTCTCCTTTGGCTCCACAGTGTCACAATGGACCATTGATGACAGGAGGCCCCTCTGTGTCACCCTGGAGCTTTGGTTCCATGCAGTCCTGCAGTGTCACAAAGGCCTCTTGGTTTCAGGAGGCCCCACAGTATCACAAGGATCCTCTTGGTTCTGTGGGGACCCCCAGGGTCACAATGGTCTCACCGGTTCCATGAGGCCTCACAGTGTCACAATGGTCTCTGTGATTCCATGAGTCCCGTTAGTGTCACATTGGTCTCCTTGTTTCCATGAGGCTGTGACGTGTCTTAATTGTGTCTCCATGTTCCATGAGGCCTTGCAAAGTCACAATGGGCCTGTGGCTCCATGGGGTCTCGCAGTTTCACAATGGACCCTTGGTCCCATGACACCTCAAATTGCCTGTTCTTGCAGCTTTAGTCTGAAAGCAACCCTTGGATATTCGGGGAGTATTAGGGGTGGAATTCCATTTCAGCCATGGGTTCCTGGAAGGAAGGGTGGATCCCAGTGTTTCAAAGTCTGATTAGAGGCAGCCCCAAGGAGGCCAAGACAAGCCAGGCCTGTTGTCAGGGAAGAATCCTTGGAGAGACAGAATTTGGGAGGCCAAACCACACTTTTGTCAATGGGCATCTGGACAAGAAAGACAATTATTTTCCATAGGAAGGAAAGTACAGAGCCCGAGTGTTTCAAAGGATGATGAAAGCTGGCCCTCAGGAAGCCAAGGGAACCTGGACAGGCCTGGAAGCTTTTGTCTGGGAGCCATCCTTGGATATAAGGAATTTTGGAGGTAGATCCTCAGTTTTGGCCATGGATGCCTGGACATAAAAGATGTTTTTTTGCATGGGAAGAAAAAGACAGGCCCCCTCTTTTTTGAAGGCAGATGAGAGTTGGCCCCCAAAAAACCAAGACCAGCCAGAGCTGTCTATCCTGACAGGTGACATATGGAAATAATCCTTGGATGTAATCAAATTTGGAGGAGGGATCCCAATTTCAGCCATGAAAAATTTCCCAATTTCAGCCTTCTCCACCCCTGGAGGAGAAGGACAGTTCTTTCCCACAGGAAGGAAAGCACACAACTCCAGGGTTTCAGGGGCTGATGAGAAGTGATCCTCAACATGCCAAGGTCAGCTGGACCAGTCAGGCAGCCCCCAGGAGGCCCAGCCAGCCAGACCTGTTCCATGTTCTTGGATCCTTGGGGCCCTGCAGCATCACAATGGCCCCTTGGTTCCATGAGGCTCTGTAGGATCACAACAGTGATATAACAATGGTCTCCTTGGCTCCACAGTGGCACAATGGCTCCTTGCTTCCATGAGGCCTTGCAGTGTCAAAATTGTTCCCTTGTTTCCATGGGTCACTGTGATCCTCTTGATTCCATGAGGCCCTGCCGTGCTACAATGGTCCCTTGGTTATACAAGGCCCTGCAGTGTCACAATGGTCCCTTGATTCCAGTGGGACCTGAAGTGTCATAATGGTCTTCATGGTTCCATGAGGCCCCACAATGTCAGAATGGACTTTTGGTTCCATGAGCTTTAGTACTGTCAACAACAGTCTCCTTGGATCTACAGTGTCTCAATGGACCCTTGGTTCCGTGAGGTTCAGTAACTTGGATGCCTTGGTTCCATGAGATTGTGTAGTGTCACAATGATCTCCTTGGTTCTGCAGCCCTGCTGTGGCTGCTGTGTAACAATGGACCTGTGGTACCATGAGGTTCCATAGTGTCACCATGGTCCCTTTGCTTCCACAAGGCCCTGCTGGGCCACAATGGCCCCTTGGTTCCAAGAGCTTCCATCCTGTCAACAATGATCTCCTTGGTTCTGCAGTGTCACAATGGAACCTTGATTCCATGAGTTTCCTGGGCTCCCACGGTCCCTCACAGCCCCCCACGGTCCCTCACAGCCCCTCACAGTCCCTCACAGCCCCTCACATGCCCTCACATGCCCTCACAGCCCCTCACTGCCCCTCACAGCCCCTCACAGCCCTTCATGACCCCTCACAGCCCCTCACAGCTCCTCATGGCCCCTCATGGCCTCTCACCACCCCTCATGGCCCCTCACCACCCCTCACGGCCCCTCACAGGCCCCTCACCGGCCCAGGCCCAGGGCTCCTCCCAAAAGAGGAGGGATCGGGCCCTGCTTGTTCTGCTTTCATTTCAGTCCCTTCCCAGCCACGAGTGCAGAAAGGCTGAAATGGAGCCTTTCCCCAACGTTTCCCTCGGGGTTAATTGCGGGCTGAAGCTCTGTGCAGGCGCTGGCCCCAGCATCACCATCCCTGCAGCCACCAGGCCTTTGCTGTCCCCCCCGCGTCCGTTCCCTGTCCCCGAGTCCCGCCCGGCTCTGGCAGCAGCAGCAGCCGCAGCGCAGGGGGCGCCGGCCCGGCCCAGCCGGGGCTCCCGGCCAGGAGCAGCAGCAGCGCCGGCCCCTTCCCGCCTGCTCCTGCCTCGGCTCCCAAGGGCTTTTTCCAGCTCAATTCTGGAGCAGAGCAGCCAGCACCCACACACAGCCCTGACTGCTCAGGGCCTGCCTGTGCTGCCCTGAGCCAGCCCTCAGAGGAAGAAAGGATCGGGTTCCAGCGCTGTTTTCAGCTCTGTTTGACTCACCCTGAGCTGACAGCAGGAGGCTGCTGGTGCCTTTGCCTTGGGAATTGGAGATCACGGCTGCTCTTGGCCCTCTTCTGCTTGCCACCTGAATTTTACCCATAAAACTGCAAGTGCCTCTTTCAGTTGGTGCTGCCCACGGTTCTTTCTTGAAAGTGAAGTCAGTGCTTTTGTTGCAGGCATAAAGATCAGCAGATACTGGAATATCACCAGCCCCTGAGCACTAAGGCGAGAGGAATTAAAGCCACACAGGCCACATTTGCAGTGCTCAAACACAGCCTTGTTGTGTTGAAAGAGAATAAACTGACAGAGGCCAGCACAGAAATTGCCTCCATAGTGTGGAATTAAATTTAAAAATCCACCAGGAGAAACAGAAACCAGAACTTCTCAACTCGCTTCATTGCTCCTTCCCAGCAGCAGCAAACACAGATGCCCAGAAGTGTTTTGCACTGCTGCTGCCCCCAGTTTGAGCCCAGGCTCTGCCCAGTCCCAGCGGGAAGCTGAGCCCAGCCCAGGGAGCTCAGCGCACGTAGGGCCAGGCCCAGAGCCCCGGGCACAGCCGCCCATTGCGGGGCAGCGGCACAGACAGAATGTCCTGTGGCCCAACCCTCCTGTTCCTGCCACACAGCGCCTGCCTTCTCCCCCTCCTCCTCCTCTCCCAGCACGGCACAAATTCCAGCTTGGAGGAGGCTGCCCCAGAGAGGGCTCCTGCTCCTGTTCCAGCCTGAGTGTCCCTGCAGAGGAACAGGGCATTGTTCAGGCACTCCACAAGCTCAGGCTTCCCATTTCATGGGGAGTCTGGGATGAAAATGGCTTTGTCAGGAAGGACAAAAGTGGAGGGAATGGATTGGAAAGTATTAGGAAAAATGATCCTTTGTACAGGCAAAGCTCACCAAGTCATTCCCTGCATTTCTCCTTTTCAGATTCTTTCCGTCATCTCCTGAGGGGTCCAGCTTGTTCTGGTGCCTTTCATGAACTGATTGTGCTCTTGATTTATATCAGTGCAGGAGATGTAGAAGCATCTGAACTGAACACTGAAACAAACTCCCTCTGTCAGCCCATTTTCATGTTCTACATCACTTTCAAGATGTCCATGGGGGCGTTGGAATGATTATCACACAGCTCTCCATTTCTGGCTGCAAGGTCTGGAGAGTCTTTCTCTGCATTCAGTCATGCTTGCATTCCCTAACAATTCCTGGTAGCCCATCATCTTTTCTTATTGTAAACCAGTAACAATGAAAACCTCACCAATGGCACAAGTGCCTAGCTCAAAAGGAAAAGAAAGAACAAGCTGTAAAGTTCTTCAAATGTTTGTCCTGCTTTGCTGCAAGAGTTGTGCTGCATGCACAGTGTGGAAAGCCAAGAGAAGCTGCAGTTGGTGGCACATCTTGTGACAGAAGCTGCACCTCGTTCTCCAGGAAAGGTTCTTGGACAGAGCAAACAGAACTGTGGACAAGATTCTGGAAGAACTGAAACAGTTTTTAGGAAATGAAATGAAAACAGAAAGAAACAATCCAAGATATTTTCCTCTATTTATTTCTATGCTGCCCTTTTCCATGTTGCACTACTTCTCCATCCCAGTAATTCCAGATGCACCGCACCTCTAAGATCGGCGACTTAGTGATTTTTAGACACTTGAAAATACCATGAGCCACACACGTTTTTCCTTCCCCTGTTTTTACTGGAAGGCAACACTGGAGATGTAAGTGCAGTGCTGGGCTCAGGTAGGAATCCTACAGCAAGGGAAGGTGGCCCGACAGTGTTTGACCCTCAGCCAGGCCAATGCAGAGCAGCAAGCAAGGGGATTGCTGTGCCAGTGTGCAGGAGTGAGGGCTCTGCATCTGGGCTCACCGCTGCAAAGTTCCCGTGTTTGGACAGACTCAGGGGCTGTGCCTGGGGCGCGCGGGGCTCGAACGTGGGGCTCGTGGGGCGAGCGGGGAACGGACACGGGGACGAACGGCCCCGGTGCTTCAGTTGCAGCGGCGGCAGCGGCGGCAGCAGCAGCGGCGGCAGCAGCAAAAGCAGATAATCTACAACACTCCTTCTCTTTTTGTTTCTCTTTCTCTCCCTTTCCCGCGGTCGGGCACCCTTCCCTCGGGGTCCCTTGCCCGGCGTCCCTCTCCTCTCCCCGCCTCCCTCTCCCCTGCCGGGCCGGGCCATGCCCCTGGCCCGCCCCCGGCCCCGGGCGGGGCTGCCCCGTGCCCGGCCCCGGCCGTCCCGCCGCGCTCTCGCCTCCGCCCGGCTCTGGCCGTACTGGCGGTGGCGCTGCTGGGCGGGCGTCAGTGCCTGGTGCGGGGGCGGCATCGCCGCCCTTCGGCTCCGCCTGGCCCGAGCCCGGCCCCGGACCCGAGGCAGGCTCCAGCCCCGAGCCCGGCCCCGGCCTCGACCCCGGCCCCGGCCCTGGTTCCTCCCGGGGCCCGCGGAGGACACAGGCGGCGCGGCCGCTCCCGCCGCCTCCGCTGCGGCTTCCCCGGCCCGAGCTCCGCCGCTCGACAGCGCGGCCGCCGGCCCCGAGCCTCCCGTGCCGCGTTCCGCGGAGCGAACGCCTGGGCATGTCCGGCCCGGGGCGGCTGAGGGGCGCTCGGGGGCCGTTGCTGGCCCCGGGCCGAGCGCTGACAGCCGCGTCCCGCCCGCAGGGAAGGCGCAGGAGGCCCTGCAGGAGCGGTACCGAGTGGGTTCGCTGCTGGGGCGCGGCGGCTTCGGCAGCGTCTGCTCGGGGACGCGGCTCTCGGACGGCGCCCCGGTGAGCGGCGGGGCCGGCGGCGGGCGAAGGAGGAGGAGGAGGAGGAGGAGGAGGAGAAGGCGGACAAGGAGGAGAAGGTCGGGGCGCGGCGGGCCGGGCGACATGCTCACCCGCTGCTCTCCCTCGCTCGCAGGTGGCCATCAAACGCGTGCCGCGGGATCGCATCCGGCACTGGGGCGAGCTGGTGAGTGAGCGGGGCCAGCGGCAGCAGCTGGGCCTGGCCGGGCGGCGAGGAGCCGGGGCCCGCCAGGGTGGGAGCCGCCGGGAGCCCTGCGGGGAGAGCAGGCGTGGGCTGAGCAGGGCGTGCAGAGCATCCCGGGCTGGCTGAGGGCTCCCAGAGCCCCGGCACGGCCTCAGCCCCACTGACGGCACCGCGCTCCTCCCGCAGCCCGACGGCAGCAGCGCGCCGCTGGAGATCGTGCTGCTGGCCAAGGTGTCCCGTGGCTGTGCCGCTGTCATTCAGCTCCTGGAGTGGCTCGAGCTCCCCGACAGCTTCCTGCTGGTGCTGGAGCGTCCGGAGCGGTGCCAGGAGCTCTCGGGTTTCCTGGCGGAGCGGGGGTTCCTGCCGGAGGAGGAGGCGCGGGCGCTGTTCCGCCAGGTGCTGGAGGCCGTGCGGCACTGCACCGCCTGCGGGGTCCTGCACAGGGACATCAAGCCCGAGAACATCCTGCTCGACCTGGCCAGGGGGCAGCTGAAACTCATCGACTTTGGCTGTGGCGCCTTCCTCCAAGACACAGCCTACACCCAGTTTGCAGGTGAGCCCTCCAGGGGATGCTCCTGGGCATCTCATGGCCCAGCCTGGGTGCAGCACCAGGGCTTCCCCCTATTGCAGCCGGGATGGGATTGATGCTGGAGCCGAGTTGATTTGGGTGGGGTGTGAGGGGGGCCAGCTGCCAGCCCTGCCGACAGCCTTCAGCACCCACTGTGGCCTGGGCTGGGGCTGGAGCTGGGGCAGCCAGCCCGACACAAACCCCCATGGGGGTAGCAGAGAGGGGGGTCTGACCCCGTGCCCTGGATGGTTTGGTGTGCAGGCAAGGAAGGGCTTGGACTGCTCCGCTCCCCTTGTTTGCCTTGGCTTATTAACATTTTTGGGGGCCATGCAGGTGGGGAGGAGAGTGGGTTTTCTCCACCACTGGGTGGGTTTCTCCTTTGTGTGTCATGGTTGGGCCTTCCCAAGGTTTCTGCTGCCCTCTTCCAGCACCTGTGGCTTCTTTTCCAGCCCCGAGTTTGTACACAAGTCCCAGGTGCTGGTGAGAGGGCAGCGCTCACCCCGTGTGCCTGTGGGGCAGCCCCCACATGGCCAGGGATGCTGGGGCCGGGCTCTGGGAGCAGCAGCATCCCCCTGCTGAGCTGTGTCTGTGTTCCACAGGAACCCTGTCCTACAGCCCACCAGAGTGGATCCAGCACCAACGCTACCACGGCGAGGCAGCGACGATCTGGTCCCTGGGCCTCCTGCTGTGCCACCTGGTCATGGGCAAGCACCCGTTCAGGAGGGGCCAGGAGATCATCCGGGGGCGGATCTTGTTCCCACGATGGCTCTCTCAAGGTGGATCCTCATCTCTGGGCACGGGGGGAATGCCAGTGCTGGGAGACAGCAGCGGGCTCGTGGGCATCCCGCTCTGGCAGCTGCTGAGGAGGTGGCACAGGTCCTGCTCTCCTGCTCTCCTCCAAACAGAGCATCCATGGGGAAGTTTAGGCCCAGCTCTGGGCACACCCAGCATGGCCTGGGCACAGGAACAGGGGGGCAACCTCTCCAGCTGACTGGTGATTTCTGGTTTCTCTCCCCAGAGTGCCAGGATATCATTAAGAGGTGTTTGTCCATGCAACCCTCAGACAGGCCGTCCTTAGAAGAGCTTTTCTGCCATCCATGGGTGCAGGGTGTTCCTCTGCCCTAGAAGATGGGAGAGATCCACGTGCACAGTTGGACCCAGGGGCCTGGCAGGTACCAGCTGCACACATCTCTTGGCACTCAGTGGCAAAGCAAACCAGGCTGGTTTTGTGCTGCCTGTAGCTCTGAGCAGGGTCCGCAGAAGAGAACACACAGCTCTTGGGCTGGAGCTGAGCTGGAGACCTGGTGTGGCAAGCACTGGTGGCCACCATCCCCCCTGGTTTGGTTTGTCTGGTTCATGGATGGCTGGGGCCCTGGGCAGAGCCCTGACAGCCTGGTCTGGCCCCAGGGAAGGAGAAGGAGCCCCTGGAGAAGCTGTACCAGGTGGGGCTGCTGCTGGAGACACCAAGGACAACCTCAAGGGTGACAATCTCTTCCTCGGCCTGGCCAGCTGAAGATGATGGACTTGGATTCTGGCACCTTTTTCAAAGCCAGGCTCCAGGCCCAATTTGCAGGTGAGTCCACAGGCAGGGGGATGCTCCCAGATCTGGGCCTGGCACGGCCTGGCCGGGCACCAAAGGTTCCCCCTTTGCTGGGGCAGATGCAATGAATTCTTCAGTCGCTGCCCAGCTGCTTTTTGGCTCTGGGCAGCTGCTGAGGGCTGGATGTGCCGTGGCTGGCTGCAGGCTGGGCACATGTCCTGCCCTCCTGCTCTGCTGCCAAAGGCAGCAGGGATGGGCAGCTCTGGGCACAGCTCTGGGCACAGCCAGCATGGCCTGGGCACCGCAGGCCTTGGCACAAGGGCACAGGAGCCCTCAGCTGATGGGCGGTTTCTGCTTTCTCTCCTTGCAGCCGGGCTCTGCGGCTGCTGAGGCTGCTCTGGGCTCTGCCAGGGCTCTGCTGGGCTCAGCCCTGGGCCCAGCTGGGCTGGCTCTGCCCTCACATTGCTCTCACAGCTCTGCATCAGACGAGCCCGTTGCGAGCACAGCGCCTGAGCTTTCTGCTTTGGCAGTGAGTGAGACTCTGCTGCAGGCCCAGAGATTGCAGCTGGGGACACACATCCAATTGGCAAGGACCCAAACTCTCCACAGTCCCAGCTGAACGCCTGCATCTGCACAGGCTGTTTGTCTGTCCCATTCTTCCTTCTTGATTGGCTGGAATTGTGCAGTTGCACTTTCTTCCTCCTCTAGCAGTGCCACGAGTGGGCCAAAGCTGGCGAGTGGGCCGTGCTCCTGAGGCAGTGCAGTCTGGAGCTGGTGGATGGAGAATTGCCCTTCTGCACTGCCAAACCAGAGCAAAAAGCCCTAAGTGGGACTTGGTGTCTTTAAGAAACCCCTGACAGTTTCAAAGGGAATGTGCAGCTCATTCACAGGGTGAGAAGGAAGGGCATCTTCTAAAGGATTTGGGCTTTGACAGAGTTTCCCTTCCCAGTCCTGCTTGGAGCTGGAAGGGCACAAAGCAATTTCCTCTTGCTTCAACCCCAGTTTCAAATGGCAATGTTGGAAACAAAGCCCAAAATCTTTTAAAAGGCTGCTGAGGTCAGTAAGATGGATCCATGCCATCAGCACATTTACAATGTAAATAACTGAGTTCTCTTTATAAAAAGATCATTTACCTTCTTAATGCAAAGAATGTTACTTTGCATTTATATTTTGTTTTTTTCACTAACATATTTTTTCTCTAACACTAGGATTTTATTCTTATCTTTTACAATTTACCTATTTTTTTCCCTTTTTCTTTTTTTTTCTTTTAAATAGAAAACATGTCCTATGAAAGGAATGTCCTTTACTCCTGGTTCCTGTGTGGAGCAGCTCCTTCCTGCTGGCTGAGCTGCTCAGGCAGAGCCCGGCAGCTCCTGGCCCTGCAGGGCTGAGGCTTTTCCCCGTTGCTGGGCACAGACTGATGGAGCAGCACTGCTGAACACGGGCACACAGAGGGACCAGGAGCAGCTGCCTTTGGCCACCTGAGGCTCCAAGGCCCAAACTCTGAGCAGCCAGGGCTGGAAGAGACTGGCAGGATCTGATCCCTGACTCTGGGCCAGGGCTGCACAAATGACCCCACAGCAGCAGCAGCAGCAGCAGCAGCAGATGGAGCTGACTTTCAGCACAGCCCCTGCCCCTGTTCCCTCCCATGTGCAGCGGTGTCACAGCAGCCTGAGGCACCTGGGAGCCCCCAGTGCCAGCAGGGACTTGAGATGGCAGCCCTGGGCTCCTGGAGGCTGTGCAAGGAACGGAGCTGGGCACTCCCTGTCCATGGGGAGCTTGCAGATGGAAAAGGCTGCTGTGCCCAGGCAGCTGCAAGGGCACAGAAAGGAGGCTCTGGAGCACTGGATCTGTGCCAGTGCCACAGTCCTGGGCAGCAGCCAGCCAGCCCTGGGGGAACAGAGGGCACAGCACGAGGGACAGAAGCAGGCAAGGGCAGAGACTGGAGAGAGCCAGAGCCAGGAGCAGGAACAGCTGCTCCATTGCACTCTTGGAGAAAGCTCTTGGCTGGTTCCAAGCGCTGAACGGCGTGAAGGGCAGAGAGGAGGCCACAGCAAACAATGCTCCTGTTTGCACAGCCTCCCCTCTCCGTGTCCCAGAAGGAATTGCATGGACTGTGCTCTTCTCTCCGAGTCGTCTCGTTCAGCATGAGCAGCTCAGCACCAGGAGCTGAAGGAGCTGAAGCCTCAGGCCACAGGAGCTGGGCAAGAGGAGACTTTCTGAGCAAGTGAATGCTGCTAACATGGACCCAGCTGAATGCAGTGGATAGAATCATGGAATCACAGAATCCTTTCTGTTGGAAAAGCCCTCTGAGCTCACCCAGTGCAGCCGCTCACCCAGCAGTGCCAAGCCCAGCACTAAAGCACGTCCCTGAAGTGCCAAGGCCTGGACAGCAGCC
Source organism: Agelaius phoeniceus (assembly GCF_051311805.1). Lineage (NCBI taxonomy): Eukaryota > Metazoa > Chordata > Aves > Passeriformes > Icteridae > Agelaius > Agelaius phoeniceus. The sequence continues at coordinate 2,584,762 of NW_027509866.1, forward strand.
CTGAGTGAGGCCTGAACAGCAGGCCCTGAGCCCAAGGTGGCCTCTGGATGAACCTTCCAAGCAAAGGTTATCTTTGTATCTGCTCCCTGATGAAATATGCATGGTCATTAGCACTGTGATAGATGTAGCCACTCATCAGTGAAACATGTATTGACCTATGTGTATTTAGAAGCCAGACAAGGCCATGAAATCTGACATCTGGCCTTGTTTGGGGCTGAATGGTCAAAGTCACCTCCCTTGATTCCTCCTGGGGCCCTGGCCAGGCTTTGGGAGGGAGCCAAGAGGAGGATGAAACCAGATGTTGCCACACTAGCAGTGCTGTCAGTTTGTCCATTCAGCACTGTCAGAGCTGGGCCCTGTCCCAGCGGGGTTGGAGCCTCAGCTGTGGCTGGAGGCACCTGCAGGAATTGCCAGTGCCCAGGAGTGGCTCTGCAGCCCTTGGCTGTGACAGCTTCCCCAGCTGCTGTGTGGGTCTGGGGGATGGTAAAGGCTGAGGGTAACTGGGGCTGGATCTTTCTCAATCACTGCAGGCAATCTTTGGTGGGGATGGTTGGGTGCATTGCTGAGCTGCTCCTGTTGTGATTCTTTGCTGCTTTGAGCTGCAGGAAATGACACTGATTCCTTCAGTTGGAGTCTGTGTCTTTGGTGCTGACCCTGCCCACTGGCAAAACAAAACTGGCCCAGTCTGGCCAGATCCCAACAAAATGTCACTTGTTCAGTGTAAATGTGAGGAATCAGTGCCATCAGAAATTCCCAGATGGGAAGCCCTTCCCTGGAGTTCCCTGGCTCTGGAGTGGGCTGAGGTCAGAGCCCCGTGGGAGCAGTGGGGCAGTCGGGTAAAAGAGGCTGCACCCCTGGATGGCTTCAAATGCATCCAAAAATTGCACATGGAACAGGAAAAGAACTTGTGGGGTTGGGCAGACAAAGATGAATTTGTTAAGAGTACATTGGAAACAGGAGCAACAGAAGGAAAACCTGTTGTTGGAACGCTCCCAGATGGAGCAAGAGAAGAAGGTTTTAATCTTGAGCTCAGATGCATTTGTGCAAGTGAAATATCAATATAATAAATAACTATATATGTGTTTATAGTACAATAAGACCTTCATATATATATTTTTATATATTTTTATATGTATGTCTAAGTCTGTCTATCTATATCAATATGTTTATCTACATATATAATTATAATAATGTGAAGTAGTGCTGACAATACTAATTTGGTAGCTTTGGCTGCTCAGGGATGTAACACTAAATACCCTACAGAACAGGATTGGCCAGGACCCTAATGTCAGTGGTCAACTTTGTGAGATTGTATACAATGAAAAAGGAGGAAGGGAGGAAATTGGCTGTTTTCCCAGGGTTTGCTGATACTGTGATGCAGAGTGCTTTGTCTGTTCCTGTGAAAAATACAGTGATGAAGCCTGCAGGGTTTTTCATGTACCAGACTATGCACAAGCTGCAGGATTGGTTGCACGGGTGAAGGGGTTGTTTAAAAAGCAGTTGAAAAAATAAGGAGATGGAAACCTTTGCCCATGGAGAACCCATCTCCCAGATGTGCTCCATGCCCTTAACAATGGGCACTGGGGAAATGGAAACCCCCTGGCTGTGCACGGCTGCCCCCAATTTGCAAATCCAACCATGGGCAGTGAGACTTGGGCTGCCTGGGAAATTGTTCTGGCTGTGATGGCCCCTGGCAGGGCCAGCCCAGAGGCTGCAGGGCTGGGCCTTCATGCACTGGAATTAGTTTGGATAAATTCAAAGCAAATGAGAGCTATCAATACTGAAACAGGAATTCAGATTCCTCCAGGACACTTTGCTTTGGTAACTGCTCACTTGGAGCTTGGCCTTGCAAAGTGGTCATGTCATGGCAGGAGGAATTGATGCAGAATATGCAGGAGAAATTACAGTAATTCCGTTAAACAATAGTGACCAGGATTGGATTAGTCAACCCCATGACAGGGTAGCACAATTATCGATATTGCAATTTTAAGAAGGATTGTGAAAAAAGGAGATCCACCTGCAATCACCACCGTTTGTGGAGATAAAGGGTTTGGATGCAGCAGCCCTAATAATGGAGCCCGAGTGTGGGTCCGGAGGCCAAATGGCCCTCCCGAGGCAGCTGAAGGAGCAGCTCCTGGGAAAGACAACTCTGAGTCCTGAAACCTGGGCAGGAACAATGGCAATGTGTCCCTGCAGCCAAGCGTTCTGTGTGAGAACAAGTAGATGTGACAGGATATTGTTTTACACATGCTGCCAGACCAAATCTCCCTGTTTGCCCCAAGGGCCCCTTTGGGAAATGCTCTGATCCACGGGGCTCCATGTGAAGGCTGCTGTGACACTGAGGGACTTGCACAGGAATTGCATCCAGGAGCCCGGGTGCCCCTCAGGGACTGGGACCCGGCCCCTTCCAGCCCGAGGGGAAAGGGCCCCCCCAGGCCTTGTTAGCCACAGACAGCATGGTAAAGCTGAACAGCAAAGGGCCTGGGGGCATTATTCTGGAATTAACATGGTGCCAGCTCCATGGACAGCAGAATTCTTGTTCTTATCTCAAATGAGAGTGAGAAAAATGGATGATTAACCTGTCACTGAAGTACTGCTGATGTCCCTAAGTTGTATCTTGATAGTCAGCCAGAATCTTTGTCTGCCACAAACACCTCTAGAGTTTCACCAAGGGGTTAGTCATCAAAATGTAATGATGAGTTCTGATGGCTTGCTGAGCTTCTTTTGTAATTCTTTCCTAATGATGATGTGCTTTGCTGAGCTTATCCTTTTGTAATTCTTTGCAGCTGTGCATGATATAAATGCCACAATTCCTTCAGTTGGTGTCTGTGTCTTTGACAGTGACCCTGCCCACTGGAGAAACAGGGCCCCCTCTTGCCTGAGTGTTACCTGGGAAGGCAGAAACCCTCCCTCCAAAATTCTCCCCTTCCTCCTTGTTCCCCCCCTTCCTCCTTGTTCCCCCCCTTCATACCCTGAGCATGATGTGCTCTGGTCTGGGCTGTGCCCGGGGTCAGTTGGGGTCACCTGTCCTGGCTGTGTCCCCTGCCCAGCTCCCCCGCAGCCCCAGCCCCTCCCCAGCGTGGCTGGACGAGGGGCAGGACAGGCCTTGGCTGTGCTGCAGCTCAGCAAGAACAAAACCATCTCTGCGTGCTCAGCGCTGTGCTCAGCACCCGGCCCAGCAGTGTCTCAGTGCCAGGGGCTGTGCCCTCAGTGCCTGCCAGGGCTTTCCATGGCAACTGCCAGGCCAGGTGACCCAGGTGTCCCCCCCAGTGCCGGTTGCCATGGAAACAGTGCCCAGCGCTGCCCCTTTCTGTCTGGCTGACCTGGCCTTTGGCCCTGGCAGTGCCCTTGGCTGCTGGTTCCTGGTGCCTGAGCGGCCAGCGCGGCACAGGGCAGGTGGCCATGGCACAGCCCCCAGCAAGGGATCCCCTCTGGCTCTGGGCACTGACACCAGCCCTGAGCAAGGGGCCCAGGGCAGCTTTCCATGGCCACCAACCACCACAACGGCTCCGGGCATTGCTTGCCATGGCACCAAACCAAGGAATGGGTCCCCATGGCCGTTGCCATGGCACCTGGTGGCACCAACGAGTGTCACTGCAATTGTACCTGGAACAGCCCTGGCACCGCTTTGTCCTCAGGGTTGCCATGGCTGCCCAGGGCAGCAACAGCTGGTGCTCTGCAAGGGCCCTGGGGCAGACGGGAAGGAGCAGCAGAGCAGGGGCTGATCCATGTCTAGTGCGCTGCACAGCCCAGGGCAGCGTCCCAGAGCGTCCTCATGCAGCTGCCAACAACATCCCCCCTCTGCAGCCCTGGCCTCTCCCCCAGCTCACACAGGTGCCCCATCCTTGCAGGCACAGACACGGCAGCACTGCCTCACCAGCCCCTGTTTGCATTGCACACAGCAGGGCCAGCACCCCCATGCTGTTGCTGTGGGGACATGAACCTGAGGGAGCACAAATGCCATCAGCCCCTGGGGCCAGCCAGGGCTGGGGGACACCAGGGAAACCACTCAGCTTTGTCCTGGCCTCTGCACTCAGCCAGAAAGTTTGTTCCCATCAGCTGGGAGTTTCCTGTGCCACTGCAGACGCTGCTGCTCAGAGCCAGGGCTGCTTGGCAACCTGCCCCGAGCATTTCCTTGGCTTCTCCTTTGCTTTCTTTACTCTTCCTGGTAGAAATTTCTACCCACTGCTCATGCCTGTTCCCTGCCCTGCAAACAGCCCATCCCTGTTTGCCCTTTCCTCTCTGGCCCCACTCCCCATTGCAGTTCCTGACTTGGCCCCATGGGAATGTCCCTTGGGCAGCAGGATCATCCTACAAGTGCAGCAGGAATTGTCTGCAGGCTCCTGCAGTGCCTGCTGCTGCTCCCTTGCCAGAGGCACCCCAGGCCAGGGGGGCACATCTGGGCTGCTGTGTCTGGCTCTGGGGCTCCCTGTTCTGGGCAGTGAGGAGGAGCTGCAGAGGCTCTGACAGGATGGGCTTTGGGGCTACCAGGAGAAGCTGAGGGACCTGGGCTGCTGGAGCTTCTGCAGAGGAGGCCCAGGGCTCATCCTGCAACTGCTCCAAGGGTGGTTCCAGAGAATCCCAGAATCAGCAAGGTTGGAAAAGACCTTGGAGATCATCAAGTCCAACCTGTGCCCTGACACTGCCTTGTCTCCCCTGGGCCTCCTCTTCTCCAGGAAAAACAACCCCAGCTCCCTCAGCTGCTCCTCACAGGACTTGTGCTCCAGACCCCTCCCCAGCCTTGTTGCCATTCTCTGGACACACTCTGGTCCCTCCATGTCCTTCCTAAATTGGGGGGCCCAGAACTGGACACAGCACTCAAGGTGCTGGCCAACCAGTGCTGATCACAGGGGAAGAATCCCTGCCCTGCTCCTGCTGGCCACACCATTCCTGATTCAGGCCAGGAGCCATTGGCCTTCTTGCCCACCTGGGCACACTGCTGCCTCATGTCCAGCCTGCTGTCCATCAGTCCCTGCAGGTCCCTTTCTGCCTGGCTGCTCTCCAGCCACTCTGTCCCCAGCCTGTAGTGCTGCAGGGGTTGTTGTGGCCAAAGTGCAGGATCTGGCACTGGGACTTGTTAAACCTCACCTTGTTGGATTTGGGCCCTGGATCCAGCCTGTCCAGGGCCCTGTGCAGAGCCCTCCTACCCTCCAGCAGATCAACACTCACACCCAGCTTGGTGTCATTTGCAAATTTGCTGATGCTGAACTCAATCCCCTCATCCAGACCATCAGTGCAGTTATTGAAATCCACGCTGGCTGGCTCTGATCCCTGGGCCATCCTGTGGGTGCCCTGTGATGGCACTCAAGGTGATCTGTTCCATAACCTTGCCAGGCACCCAGGTCAGGCTGACAGGCCTGGAGTTCCCCAGCTCCTCCTTCCAGCCCTTCCTGGGGATGGGCTCACACTGGCACCTCCAGTGCTCTGGGCCCTCCCTGCTGAGCCAGGACTGATGGTAAATGATGGAGAGCAGCCTGGGGAGCTCATCCACAGCTCCCTCATCCCCCTGGGATCTCATCTGATCCCATACACCTCTGGGCATCTGAGTGGCTCAGCAGGTCAGCAGCTGCTTCCTCCTGGATTCCAGGGGGCTGTTCTGCTCCCTGTGCCCATCCACCAGCTCTGGAGAACACTTGTCCTGAGGGAAACCTGTCCTAATACTGAAAATTGAAAAACAAGATATTAAATAGTTGAGTCTTTTACTTATCTTCAGTTACTCTATTCTCAACTTCATCCAATAAAAAGGAGTAGAGGTTCTCCTTCTCCCTCTTTTTGCTATAAACTTTTTAATAAAATCATGTTTTATTCTTTCTACAGAAACCGCCAGGTTAAGTTCTAATTGAGCTTTCACCTCTGAACTTTTCTTTCTGCATAACCTAACAACATCCTTAAACACTTCCTGAGTTGCTGGCCCTTTTTCCCTGAGTTCCCACAAAAGCTCCATGGACAGCCAGGACAGTCATTTTCCTCACCAGCTCATCTTTTACCACACTGGGATAGGCAGCTCCTTCCCCCTTAAGATTACTTTCTTGAAATGTGTCCATCCTTCCTGGACCTCATTTGTTTTTAAGGGCTGTTTCCCTTAAAAAATCAGTACCCAATTTGGTACTCCCCAAATCTGCATCCTGAACAGGCCGAAGTCTGCCCTTCCTAATTCCAGTAGAAGTTTTGTTACTGCCTCTCCTTCTTACCCAGAATATTGAAAACTTGAAAACCCCAATGTTCCAGTGGGCCTGGCTGAGCTGGCAGGACCCTGAGGCTGCTGAACTTCCAGTTCCCCTTCTCACACAATGGGCCTTGTGTGGTTTCCATAGGCCTGGGGATGTGGAGAACAAGCTCCAGGTGTCAGCTCACCTGGTGTAGGCAATTGATCATCTGGTAATATGAGGTCACAGAGTGGGCTATGACATCACAGAGTGGGGGAAGTGAGGTCATTGATCAGTTATGACATCACAGAGCCAACTGTGCTATCACAGAGCCAGTTGTGACATCACAGAGCAGACTATGACATCACAGACTTGGCTGTGACATCAGAGACCAGCTGTGTGACATTAGAGAAGGGGCTGTTGCATCACAGAGCAGGCTGTGACATCCCAGAGAGGCTGTGTGACATCCCAGAGGGGCTGTGTCAGGTCACTGGGTTGCTCACTCGGCCCCAGCTCCCCCTCACAGTTTCTCCCAACAAGTCCAATGCTGTCCATGCCCAGCAGGGTCCCTGTCCCCCGGGATCCCCCCGGCCCACCTGGAGCCACAGCCTCCACCAAAGGATGTTCCACAGGATCCACCCCAGAGCCTGACATGGGGACAAGGGGCCTGGGCTGTGTGACCAGGACATCAAGGACGGGGATTATCCAGGTCACTGTGGCCTGGGTTGGGTTGCCCAGGGCAGGAAAGATGTCTGGCAGCTGGAGCAGGGTCTGGGAAGGGCCTCCAAGGTGGGGCTGGAGCCCTTGGGCTGTGAGCAGAGGCTGAGGGAGCTGGGCTTGTCCAGCCCAGAGCAGGGAAGGCTGAGGGGCTCCTCATCCCAGCCTGGCAGGGCCAGCGAGGAGGGGATGGAGAACACAGAGCCAGGCTCTTCACCGGGGGCCTGGTGGGAGACAAAAGCCAATGGGTGGAAGGGGAAAGAGGGGAGATCAGCCAGGACAGGAGGAGATGAAATGAGTCAGGCTGGTTTCAGCATTTCCTCAGCACCAAGAGCAGCCTGACCTCCCTTCTCCATCCACCACTGACAGCTTTGCAAATCAGGAATTGCTGGAGCTGTTTTGCCCCCACTCCAGGATGAGCATCCTGATACAAGAACTTAATTGTGTTTATATCTATCACAGAACCACATTTGTTTGAAATTACTTTTAGGATGGAAATCCCTTGTGGATGGTGGACTCATCAAACACTGCTGGGACGTTGCACATGGCTCAGGGAAGAGTGTGATTTTTATTAAATTGTGTCCTGTTCAACCATGGTGTTTTTGCCATGAAGAGAAACTTTCTGTGCCTCTGAGTCTCACCAGTTCCTGACCCCCAAAGGACACAAACCTGGTGAGTTGTGGTTCCCACTCCAGTGGTGGCACTTGCACCTCCCTCTATCCCCAGAGCAGAGCTCCCTTGTCCCAGAAAGTCCCTGGCAATGCAGGAATGAAGGAAACAGGATAGGCTGTGGGGATCAGGGGCAGGGCATGCCAGGGATTTGGGGTGGTTGTGAGCCCAGGGCAGGATCCAGCCCCTGGCCTTGGTGAACCTCATCCAATTGTCCTGGGCCCATGGCTCCAGCCTGTCCAGATCCCTCTGCAGAGCTTCCTGCCCTCCAGCACAGCCACACTCCCACCCAGCTTGGGCTCACTGGGACCTGACTGAGGGTGCCCTCGGTGGCCTCATCCAGATCAGCAATAAAGAGATTGAATTGATCTGTCCCCAGTCCTGAGCCCTGGGGACACCCCTGGATGTGACTCCATTCCTCAACTGCTCTGAGTGCCAGGGGTTGGGTGAAGGAAATGGTGGGGAGGGGATAGGGACAAAGTGTGATTGATTGTCAGCCATGAAGGGTCTTGATTTTCATATCTGTTCAGAGTGCATGAGGAGGTGCTGGGGGCGAATATCTATTGGACATTGCTGATATCAATCTATAAACAGGAAAAGAAAACTTAAAGAGGCAAAACTATTCTCTCTGCATTATTTGCAATATAGCATATTCACTTTGAATACACTTCTGAAATATGTCTAATTAACCACAGAACAATTGAAAACTTCAATTATTCCCAGGGGCTTTTCTTTTCAAGTATTTCAAACAATTATTTATGAGCTTTGCTCACTGAATTCCTCAACTGAAGAGCTCAAAAAAGATAAGGCCTCTGGAGGAGTAAAATTCATCAGCAACCTCCAAGTGGCTGAGGATCCATCCCCATGACAGCAGCAATGAACAGAAATGGGCACAGCTTTGTGGCTGCCCCAGCTTTGGCATGGGCCCTGGGCCTGGAGCAGGAGCAGCTCTTGAGGGCCCCAAGGCCAGGGCTCTTGTGCTGCCCTGGGCAGATGGGATGGCAGCAGGGGCTGCAGAGCTCTCAGCACCTCAGGCCGAGGGCAGCAGGGCAGCCAGGGAGCCTCCTTTGGCCTTGGCCCAGCACCTTCCCCCATGGCCGGGGCTGAGTCCTGTGGCAGCTGCAGCTGCTGCTGTGGCCTTGGCAGGGGCTGAGGCCGTGGGGCCAGTGGCCAGAGCAGCCTGGCCTGAGCAGAGCTGTGGGGCCAGAGCCAGCTGGGCTGGGCTGGGCTCAGAGAGGCCCTTGGTGCTGCCCAGAGCTCAGGGCAGCTGGCAGAGCTTGCAGGGAGCTGGGCTGGGCTCCGAGAGCCTGGCCCAGAAACCATCAGTGTCCATCTCAGCCTGGCTGAGCGTGCAGGGGCAGGACTCAGGCCAGGCCTTGTGGGGCAGGGCCAGCGCCTGTGCAAGGCATTGCAAACAGGCAAGTGGCCCAGAGAGGAGGCTGCTCTGTGCCCTTGGTGGCACAGACAGAGCAGGGAGGGGGCCCAGGACATTTGTCAGTGCCAGCCTCTGTGCCCATGCGTTGGCAGCCCTGGCTGCTGAGCCCAGCTTTGGCCTGGGCTGAGTTTGGCTGTGGCCCAGCTCCACCCTCCTGCGGGGCTCAGGGCCTGTTCCTGGCCATGGCCAGCCCTGGCTGCCTCTCTCCTGGCCCAGAGGCTGGCAGAGCCCGGGGCAGGGCTGTCTGTGCAGCCCCACAGGTGCCACGGGCTCTGCAGGAGCTGGCAGAGGCTGCCCAGCAGGGAGGCCATGGGGCACAGAGCCCCAAGGCTGCTGTGGGCACCACGGCACAGGGGCCGTTCCCAGCCGCAATGCTCCTGGCCTGGGCTGGGCCTGCACAGGGGCTGGGCCACCATGGCTGGGCCAGCACAGGGCCACAAAGGGGCCACGCAGCCACTGCCGGGGCTGACAGCAAGGCCAGGCACACACAAGCAATTGCTGAGCGTGGCCTGCGCTGGCCAGGCCTGACTGTGCCAAAGGCAGAGCTCAGCTGCCCTTGGGGGCTGCAGCAACACTCCAGAGCCCAAAGAGCCTCCATGGCTGGGCTGGAGACCAAGGCTGCAGCAGGGAAATGCAGGGCTGCTGTGGGATGGGGAGGCCATTGAATTCCAGCACACACCTCAGCTTTCTGATGATCCCAGCACCATGCTGGGCCCTGTTTCAGATTGGAGCAGAGCAGATGTTGATGGGACAGGAGCCCTGCGGGGCTGTCAGGGACCTGCAGCTTGCAAGGTGCTCTGCTCTCCCTCAGGTGCTCTGGGAGAGATCCAATCCCAGCTCAGGGCACCTCAGGGCACAAGTGGCACTGCCTGTTCATGGACACACAACTGATGTCTGCCTGGAAAGTGGCACAGGTGTTAATGCCTGTTAGTTTCCTAATATACAAGAAAATCGTTATTATCTAGGTAATCTGAGTTCTTTTGAGAAATGGCAAAGTTTTCCCATCAGGAACCGGAATTTTCTGGATCTACTGGATTGTTCTACTAATGGCAGGAGAAGAAATGCTGATGATTCCATCTACTTGTGTCACCAATATTCAGTCTATTATTTAATCTCCTTTTTTCATCAGGTGTTTTTAGCACTCCTGTTGAAATGGCCATGTGTAAGTGGCCATCTCTTCACTAGACTGGCTGGATCTATGTCGTTTCCACTGCTCCCAGATTTCATCCTCCAGATGCTCTCAGTCATTCAAGTGCCTCTCAACTGACTGGTTTCATGCTTTAAGCTCCAGAAAGTTGCCCAGTCTTTCTGATGTTAAAATAAATACCATATTAGTCAACATCTTAATTGTGTTTATATCTCTCACAAAATTGTGTTTTCTTATGTCCTTGTCAAGAACTTTTCCTTTTCGAAAATCCCTTGGGGACCTGGACATGTCAGATGCTGCTGGGACATCCCAGGGAGCTAAGGGAAGAGCTGTGATGGTTATTAAACTGTTCAAATGTTCAACATGTGTTTGTTGGCAAGAAACCTTTCTGTGCCTCTGAGTGTCACCAGGCCCTGAGCCCAAAGGACACAAACCTGATGAGTTGTGGTTCCCACTGCAGGGGCTGCACTTGGACCTTGGCTCTGCACAGGAGAGCTCTTCATCCCCTTTCTCTCTTTTCCTCCCTCTGGGCATGGAGGGAGCTCCTGACTTCAGCCTGTGACTCGTGTGTGCAAAGAGCAAATCTGGGCAGAATCGGGGCAGGGAGGGTTTGGGGGGACCTTGGGATCTGTGCTGGGCACAGAAGGTGTTTTCCATTGCTCTGAGACTGTCTGCTGTGCAAAGTGGATTTAATATCCAGCAGAGGAATGACTTTTGCATTTGATGGAGCTGTGCCTTCCCTTGGCTTTGTTGGCTGACAAGAAATGAACATCCCTCTGTGTCTCAGGCAGCTCCTTCTTCCAGGAAAGCAGGTGGGAGTTGGAGCCAAGGAGCTGAAAGCTGCAGGTGCAGCCTGGGCTGGAGGGAGCTCAGATTTGCACAAGGCTGCTCTGAGTGCCAGGGCTTGGATGGGGGAAATGGTGGGGTGGGGGTAGGGACAGAGTCTGATTGATTGTCAGCCAGGAAGGGTCTTGATTTGCATATCTATTCAAACTGCATGAGGAGGTACCTGGATTCAATGTCAATTGGAGATTGCACATATCATTGTATTAACAGGGAAAAAAAAACCTAAACAGGACCTACAAAATGTTTTCTCGCTGTCTTTTTAAAAATCATGTATTCAGTTTCAATACACTACTGAGATCTACTTAACCACAAAGGATTTGAAAATTAAAATCAAATGATTCCCAGAGGCTTGGCTTGTTCAGGTGTTCTGAATGTTCATGAGCCCTGGGACACTGAATTCCTGCACTGAAGAGCTGTAGGCTGAACAAGCCTCTGGAGCAGGGAAATTCAGCAGCAGCCTCCAAGTTGCTGAGGATGTCAGCAGCCCCCAGTGAGGCCATCCCTGCCCAGAGAGCGTGGGGGAATGGGCAGACAAGGAGAGCGTCCCTGGGGCTGGGGCAGCACAACTCAGAGGCACCAGCGGCTCCAGCTGGGCAATGGAGTGTGGAATGTGGCTGGGAAAGCCCTGCCTGGGCTGGGCCAAGCAGCACAGACAAGCCCTGACTCCCATCCCCCAAACAATTCTCTCAAGGAGACATTTAAAAGGAATTTACGTTTGTTTGTGTTCTCTGAGTTGGAGAAATAGTAACAAGGGATTGTCAGCAGCTCAAAGCAACAAAACAGACTTTACTGGCAAATGTAGAAAATCAGAGAACCTTTGGCAAATGGTTTAATACAACATTCAATCAACACAAAACATTTCTCAAAGCATTAACTTGGCCCATTCAACTTCACAAACTCGTAGCGTGTTCAATTTTAAGTTAGTCACAATTTGCAAGGGGACAAAAATAGAAGACACAGGATGAGAGAAAAATGTGATATAGAGAAGCACACACACAGCTACCAACTCCTGGATTCCAGCAGTGTTCAGATGGAAATTCCAAGAGGAGGCTGGGTCAAGATGTGTGCTTGCCTTGTGGTCAGCCTTCAATAGCCCTTGGTCTCCCTGGGCCCTTCCCCCAGGTGGGGCTTGGGCTCATTTGGTCCCTCAGGAGCTGGGCTGGGGGCTGCAGAGGTGGCTGTGGAGCATTGCCTGTGCTGTGCCAGGGACTGGCAGCCACTGCTGGGCTGGGATAGAGGCTCTGGGGGGATTGGGGTTCCAGGGCAGGGCAGGGCTGGGCTTCCAGGGCAGGGCAAGGCTGGACCTGCCCCTTCCTCCCCCACACATGAAATGTTTCCAGCCAATAATCTCCTCCAGTCTGTCACAATAGGGAATATTGTAGGTGAAATCCCAATTCTGGCCATGGGCACCTGGCTGAGAAGGACAGTTCGTTTCCATAGGAAGGAAAGCATGGAGCTCCAGGGTTTCAGCAGCAGATGAGAAGAGCCCTTCAACATGCCAAGGCCAGCTAGACCAGTCAGGTAGTCCCTGGAAGGCCAAAGCAGCCAGACCTGTTCGATGTTGCCTTGGCTTTATGGTGCCCCATAATGTCTTAATGGTGCCTTGATTCCATGGGATCCAGCAGTGTCACAATGGACCCTTGGTTCAATTGGGTTCCACAGCGTTGCAGTGGGTCCAAGTTTCCAGAAGGCCCTGCAGTGTCACAATGGACTTTTGAACTGTGAGGGTTTTTGGTGTCACAGTAGTCTCCTTTGGCTCTACAGTGTCACAATGGACATTGATGACAAGGGGCCCCTCTGTGTCACCGTGGAACTTTGGTTCCATGTAGCCCAGCAGTGTCACAAAGGCCTATTGGTTTTATGAGGCCCCACAGTATCACAATGGTCCTCTGCGGTGTGTGGGGACCCCCAGGGTCACAGTGGTCTCACTGGTTCCATGAGGCCTCAGAGTGTCACAATGCTTTGCTTATTTCATGGGGCCTCATAGTGTCACAATGGTCTCCAGGATTCCATGAGCCCCCTCAGTGTCACAATAGACTCCTTGATTCCATGGTGCCCCAGAGTGTCACAATGGCCCCTTGGTTCCATGAGGCCATGAAGTGTCTTAATGGTGTCTCCACGGTTCCATGAGGCCCTGCGGTGTCACAGTGGACCCTTGGTCTGATGGGGCCTCTCAGTGTCACAATGATCCCTCCATTCCTTGGAGCCACACAGCATCAGTACAGCCCCTTTGGTTCCATGAGGCCCAGCAATGTCACAGTGCTCTCCATGATTCCATGAGGCGCCACAGTGTCACAATGGTCCCTTGGTGTCACAGGGCCCCACAGTGTCACAATGCTCCCTTGGTTCCACGGGCCCTGTGCTGCTGCATTCCCCCCTCCCCTTCTCAGCCCGCCCTGCCAGCTGAGAAATGATCCTTGGGGCACGGCCTTGGCCAACAGCCCCTGGGCTCAGCTCCTCTGCAGCTCATCACAAACACTGTCTGCTCCAGGCACTGCTGCTGCCCAACCAGCTCCTGCTTTCTGGAGGAGCAGCCCTGGGAATTGGTTTGGTTCCCTCAGTGGCACAACATCCCTGTTCTCACACTGCCAAAGAAAGTTGTTGATGCCAAGTGCAGCCAGGATGAACCATTGCTGGGACTGAAGCCCCTCTCTTGGGGCCCTACAAACAGCGCTCCAAAAGGAGCCCTTGGAGCTCTCCTGGGCCAGCGACTCCCTCTGAGTGGGGCCTCTCCCAGCCGGGAACTTTCCCGTTTGCTGCACTCGGGGATCCCCAACAACCACGGAGCCTGGGCCGATCCCCCCACTCCTGCAGGCTCAACCCTTTGCCCACTGGGGAGATGCCAAAGGATCCACAGGGAGCATTTCCTGCCCTGAGGGGAATTTCTCGCAGGTGCCTTGCACTGACTCTTTGTGTCTGTGTGCACACAGGAGTGTCTGTGCTGGGGAAATGTGGCAGAAATGCTGCTCTCTGAGGGGTTTGAGAGCTTTGGACAGCTGAGTCACTCAGATATCCAGATATCAGTAAGTAAGGTTAAGTCAGGAGATCTAAGCTAAGTTAAATGCTGCTAAGAGTTGTTCTTTTGCTAAGTTGTTAAGTTTAATTCAAGTTATTAGCTAAGTTTAGTTAAGTGTTATTCCTGTGTTAAATTATTGGGTCATTGGTTTTAAGTTAGGTTAAGTACTGTTAAGTGCTGTTCATTTGCTAAATTGTGAAGTTGATGGTATCAGTTAAGGTTAAGTTAAGTCCTTTTAAATTTCACCTCGGTTTACCTTTTTGGCTGTATTCCTTTTATCCTTGCCCTCCCTGTCCTTGTGTCACACACACACACACAGGGACAGTTCTCCGTTCAGTTCAGGTTTGATTGCCTGGATTTTATTTGGTTTTGTTTTTGCTTTGTTTCCTTGGTGTGCCTGAAATGTCCAGTCAGGAGCAAAATGACTCTTGCCAAGGAACTTTGTGCTGCTGTCCCTTAATATTCAATCTGGTTTTTGCTGCTCCCTTGCTGGGGATTTTTTCAGCGCTCTCAAGGCCTCATTTGTACCAGGGTGAAGGAGCCCTGGCCCAGGCTCTGGCCCTGGGGGACACGGGGACGCTGCCGGGGGGTCCCTGTCCCCCTGTGCCACCCCCAGAGCCCCAGCCCCCGTCCCCGTGTCAGGCCCTGGGGTCGATCTCGTGGAACATCCTCTGGGGGAGGCTGCAGCGCCGGGGGCGGGGGGACCCGGGGGGACAGGGGACCCCGCTGTGCACGAGCAGGGTTGGACTGCTCTGGGGGGAACTGTGAGGGGGGCCGGGGCAGAGTGACCTCCCCAGTGACCTCACACAGCCACTGTGATGTCACACAGCACCTGTGATGTCACACAGATGCCCTGTGATGTCACACAGTCAATGATGAGATGTTACCCTATGATGTGATGCAGCTGCTCTGTGATGTCACAGAAATCTCTGTGACATCACAGACTGCTCTATGATATTACACAGTCACCCAGTGCTGTCACCACTCTCTGATGTCACTGAGCCACCCTCTATGATGGCAGAGTCTGCTCTATGGCCTCACACTATGATGTCACAGACAGCTGTGTGATGTCACAACTCCCTCAGAGCTGCCACAAGACCCTCTCTGTGATGTCATACTGCCACTCTGTTATGTCACAGCACACACTTTGACCTAACAGTCTGCTCTATGATATCATACAGCCATGCCATGATGTCACAGCCTGCGATGTGATGTCACACAGTTCCCTCTATGATGCTGCAGCTGCTCAGTGACCTCACACAACAAACTCTGTGATGTCATAGCCCAATCTGTGACCTCACACAGCCCACTCTGTGCTGTCACATAGCCCCTTGGTGACATCACAGCTGATCTGTGCCTCCATGACACAGCCACAGAGGAGCTGCTGTGACACAGCCCCCTCTGGGACATGCCACAGCCCCTGCCAGTGCTGAGCCCCTGGGAGCTCTGTCTGTGCCCTGCTGGTGTCCCTGAGGGGCCCTGGCAGTGCCCCAGCCCTGCTGGGCTGTGCACAGGAGCTGCTCCTGGCCAGAGCTGTCTCTCTGCAGCTCTGCTGCCCTTGCCAGGAGCTGCCTCTGGGCCAGGAGCCCGGCCCAGCTCAGCAGTACAGACACAGCACAAGGACTGTAATCACCCTCTGGGGCTTTCGTGCTCTTTGCATCAGACTCAGTCCCTCAGAGTGAGCTCAAAGAACTTCTAAAAAAGTAAAAAAGAGATTGAAACACTGAAGTTTTTCAGACTTCGATCCTTCTGAAGGACAGGACTGAGAAAGTGTCCCCAGGTTCCAAGCAGAGCAGAACCCTGGAAGCACTGATGACAGCTGGGGACAAGCAAGGCAAAGGTGTCTCTGATGCTGAGCAAACCTGGATGTGGTTTAGGAATGCAAAGGGCCAAGGCCTGAACCCCAGCCCCTGGCCTGGCAGATCCTGTCCCTCCCTCAGTGCTCAGGGCTCTTCCTGGGATGGGCACTGGGATGTGGGGATGGGCAATGCCAAGGGCAGGAGCATGGGGCGGCCCCTGCCAGGCTGCTGAGCAGGGACAAGGAGGCAATGAGGCCCCAGGCCTGCAAGGGTCACTTGTCCCCTCGTGGCCTCAGGCCCAGGGCCAGCGGCCATGGCCAAAGTGCTGCCCAAGTTGGCTCTGTCAGGGCTGCCTTGCAGCTGCTGCCCATCCCTGTGCCCTGTGCAGCCCAGGCTGTGCTACGGTGTCCCTGCCCTGCCTCTGTCCCTGCAGGCTGTCGGCATCCCCTGGCTGCCCCACCTTGCTGGGCCCTTCCTTTGCTGACAGCTCTGCCTCCTTCCTGCCTCTGCCTGCCCACACAAAGCCTTGGGCTGCTCCAGGCTCCTTCTGGGGGATGTGTTGCACCACAGCCCTGCCCTGGCAGGGAAGTTCCTTTCTCCTGGTGTCCACTCTGGACCTCCCCACATGCCTTTGGAATTAATTCTTTCTTTCTCTGGCTGTTGTCTACTATGTGAAAAGGATCCACCATCTCTGAAACCACCCTTCAGTCCCTCCCAGGGCTCTCCTCTGATGTCCTCAGTCTCCACCCCACTGAGCACAGAGCTCCTGTGTCCCTATAGAGTGGTCAAGGGCTTGAGGCCAAGAGCACCTGGACAAGAGGGACAGTTCTTTTCTATAGGAAGGAAACCACAGAACCCCAGGGTTTGAAGGCAGATGAGAAGCAGTCACGAGAGGCCAAGGCCAGCGAGACCTGTCTGTCCTTGCAGCTTTTGTCTGAAAGCAGCCTTTGGATATTTGGGGAGTTTTGGGTGTGGAATTCCATTTCAGCCACGGGTTCCTGGACTGGAATGACAGTTCTCCATAAGAAGGAAAGGACAGAGCCCCAGTGTTCCAAAGGCTGATTAGAGGCAGCCCCAAGGAGGCCAAGGCAGCCAGATCTGTTGTCAGGGGAGAGTCCTTGGAGACACAGAATTTGGGAGGCCAAACCCCACTTTTGTCTATTGGGCTCTGGACAAGAAGGACAGTTCTTTTCCATAGGAAGGAAAGAGCAGAACCCCAGTGCTTCAAAGTAGATGAGAGCTGGCCCTTAGGAAGCCGAGGGAACCTAGATAGTCCTGAAAGCTTTTGTCTGGAGCTGTCATTGGATTTAAGGAATTCTGGAGGCGAATTCTCAGTTTTGGCCATGGATGCCTGGACTCGAAAGATGTTTTTTTTCCATGAGAAGAAAAGCACAGGCCTCCGGTGTATTGAAGGCAGATGAGAGCTGGCCCCCAAGAGGCCAAGGCCAGCCAGAGCTGTCTGTCCTGGCAGGTTTCATTTGGGAATAATCCTTGGATATAATCAAATTTGGAGGAGGAATCCCAATTTCAGCCATGAACCCCTGGAGGAGAAGGACAGTTCTTTCCCACAGGAAGGAAAGCACAGAACTCCAGGGTTTCAGGGGCTGATGAGAAGTGACCCTCAACATGCCAAGGTCAGCTGGACCAGTCAGGCAGCCCCCAGGAGGCCCAGCCAGCCAGACCTGTTCCATGTTCTTGGATCCTTGGAGCCCTCCAGCATCACAATTACCCTTTGGTTCCATGAGGCCCTGTAGGATCACAACAGATGTTTGTTTCCATGAGGCCCAGTGATATAACAATGGTCTCCTTGGCTCCACAGTGGCACAATGGCCCCTTGCTTCCATGAGGCCTCGCAGTGTCAAAATGGTTTCCTTGTTTCCATGGGACTGAGAATGCCGCAATGGCCCCTTGGTTCCATGAGGATGCAGAATCTCAAAATGGCCCCTTGGTTCTATTGGATTCCTCAGAGTCACAATGGCCCCTTGGTTCCATGAGACCTTGTAGTGTCACAATGGCCCCCTGGTCCATGAGGCCTTGTAGTGTCACCATGGTCTCCATGATTCTATAAAGCCTTGCAGTGTCACAACAGACCATTGGTTTCACTGAGCCCCACAGTGTCACTATGGTCCCCTTGGCTCCAAGAGGCTCTGAAGTGCCACAAAGGCCCTTTGGTTTCACAAGGCCTCCAAGTGTAAAAATGGCCTCCATGGTTCCATGAGGCCCCAGACTGCCACACTGGACCTTTGGTTCCATGAGGCCCCAGAGTGTCACAGTGGTCTCCTTGGCTCCATTGGACCCTTCATCCCACGGAGACCCACAGGGATCACTGGAGTCCCCTTGGTTCCATGAGGCCCTGCCATGCTATAATGGCCCCTTGGTTCCAGTGGGTCCCAAACCGTCAGAACAGTCTCCATTGTTCCATGAGGCTCCACAAAGTCGCTGTGGCCCCCTTGGTTCCACAGGGCCCCACAGTGGAACAATGGACTCTCGGTTCCATGAGGTTCCTCAGTCACAATGGTTTCCTTGGATCCGCAGTGTCACAGTGGCCCCTTGGCTCTATGTGGCCACTCTGTATCACAATGGCTCATGGTTCCATGAGGCCACACAGTTTAACAATGGACCCTTGGTTCCACAAGGGCCTTGCTGTGTCACAATGGATTTCTGGTTCCATGAGCTTTCACACTGCCCACAGCAGTCTCCTTGGTTCTGCAGGGTCTCCATGGACCATTTGTTCCATGAGGTTCCATAGTAGAAAATGGTCACCTTAGTTCTGTGAGGTTCTGCAGTGTCACAATGGACCCATGGTTCCACCAGGCCTTGCTGTGTCAGAATGGCCCCATGGTTCCCAGAGGTTTCTTAGTGTCACAATGGTCTCCTTGGATCTGCAGTATCACAATGGACCATTGGTTCAATGTGGCCCCAATGTGCCAAAAGGGATTTTGGTTCCATGGGGTTCCATGTTGTCACAATGGACCATTTGTTCCATGAGTTTGGTTCTGTGAGGCCTCGCCACAATCAAATAGCCAAAATATCAGAATAAGACTCATTAACACTAAATTGCTCTTTAAGAGGGTATCATTTATTCAGGCCTGAGGTCTAGTGAGGGATAACTCCTAACCCTATGTGGACATGTAATTCTACCAGCGTCATTAAATGTGTATTACAATTTACCCATTACCATAAATTCTACCGCAAGTTCCGAGTTTCGGTCCTTCTTTTTTCTGCCACTACATTATCAAGCCAGATGCCTTCTTGTCTTCCAACCATCCTTGCTGAGAAAGCAGCCCCTGCATGCCTTGTTCCTGTGCTGAAAGTTCACAGGCACAGTAAAAATTAAATTAACCCTTTTGATATCAAGCCCAAAGCTTTGAGTGGGCAGGCAGAGGCAGGCAGGAGGCAGAGCTGTCAGCAAAGGAAGGGCCCAGCCAGGTGGGGCAGCCGGGGGATGCCCACAGCCTGCAGGGACAGAGGCGCAGGGCAGGGACACCGTAGGACAGCCTGGGCTGCACAGGGCACAGGGATGGGCAGCAGCTGCAAGACAGCCCTGAGAGAGCCAACTTGGGCAGCACTTTGGCCATAGCTGCTGGCCCAGGGCCTGAGGCCACGAGGGGACAAGTGACCCTTGCAGGCCTTGGGCCTCATTGCCTCCTTGTCCCTGCTCAGCAGCCTGGCAGGGGCCACCCCAGGCTCCTGCCCTTGGCATTGCCCATCCCCATATCCCAGTGCCCATCCCGGAAACAGCCCTGAGAAATGAGGGAGGGACAGGATCTGCCTGGCCAGGGGCTGGGGTTCAGGCCTTGGCCCTTTGCATTCCTGAAACACATCCATGTTTGCTCAACGCCAGAGACACCTTTGCCTTGCTTGTCCCCACCTGTCATCACTGCCTCCAGAGTTCTGCTCTGACTGGAACCTGGGGACACTCTCTCAGTCATGTCCGTCACATGGACCTATTTTATGTATGAGAAACTTCATTGTTTCAACCTCACTTTGAGTCCCTGAGAAGTTCTTTGAGCATACTCTGAGGGACTGAGTCTGATGCAAAGAGCACCAAAGCCCCAGAGGGTGATTACAGTCCTTGTGCTGTGTCTGTGCTGCTGAGCTGGGCCGGGCTCCTGGCCCAGAGGCAGCTCCTGGCAAGGGCAGCAGAGCTGCAGAGAGACAGCTCTGGCCAGGAGCAGCTCCTGTGCACAGCCCAGCAGGGCTGGGGCACTGCCAGGGCCCCTCAGGGACACCAGCAGGGCACAGACAGAGCTCCCAGGGGCTCAGCACTGGCAGGGGCTGTGGCATGTCCCAGAGGGGGCTGTGTCACAGCAGCTCCTCTGTGGCTGTGTCATGGAGGCACAGATCAGCTGTGATGTCAGCAAGGGGCTGTGTGACAGCACAGAGTGGGTTGTGTGAGGTCACAGATTGGGCTATGACATCACAGAATTCATTGTGTGAGGTCATCGAGCAGCTGCAGCATCATAGAGGGGATTCTGTGACATCACAGAGCAGGCTGTAGCATCATGGCATGGCTGTATGACACCATGGAGCGGGCTGTGAGGTCAAAGTGTCTGCTGTGACATTACAGAGTGTCAGTATGACATCACAGAGAGGGTTTTGTGACATCACTGAGGGGGTTGTGACATCACAGAGCTGTCTGTGACATCACAGAGTAGGGTGTGAGGCCATAGAGTCGATCCTGCCATCATAGAGGGTGGCTCTGTGACATCAGCAAGTGCATTGTGACATCACTGGCTGGCTGTGTAACATCATAGAGCTGGCTGTGACATTACAGAACAAACTGAGAAAATATAGGGTGACATTTTGACATCACAGAGGCTTCTGTGACATCACAGAGCAGCTGAATCACATCATAGGGTGACATCTCAGAGTTGGCTTTGTGACATCACAGGAGGCTGCGTGACATTACAGGGGGCTGTGTGACATCACAGGGGCTGTGTGACATCACTGGGGCTCTGTGACATCCCAGGGGCTGTGTGAGGTCACTGGGGAGGTCACTCTGCCCCGGCCCCCCTCACAGTTCCCCCCAGAGCAGTCCAACCCTGCTCGTGCACAGCGGGGTCCCCTGTCCCCCCGGGTCCCCCCGCCCCCGGCGCCGCAGCCTCCCCCAGAGGATGTTCCACGAGATCGACCCCAGAGCCTGACACGGGGACGGGGGGCCAGGGCCCTGGCCGTGGGACAAGGGGACAGGGACCCCCTGGCAGCGTCCCCGTGTCCCCCAGGGCCAGAGCCTGGGCCAGGGCTCCTTCACCCTGGTACCAACGAGGCCTTGAGAGCACTGAAAAAATCCCCAGCAAGGGATCAGCAAAAACCAGATTGAATATTAAGGGACAGCAGCACAAAGTTCCTTGGCAAGAGTCACTCTGCTTCCGACTGGACACTTCAGGCACACCAAGGAAACAAAGCAACAACAAAACCAAACAGAATCCAGGCAATCAAACCAGAAATGAGCCGAGAACTGTCCCTGTGTGTATGACAAGAGGACAGTGAGGACAAGGATAAAAGGAATATGGCCCAAAATTTAAAGAGCTCAAACTTAACAGGACTTAACTGATACCTTAACCTCAACTGACACCATCATCTTCAAAATTTAGCAAAGAAGAACACTAAACAATATTTAGCCTGACTTAAAACCTATGATGTAGCAATTTAACAGAGGAATAATATTTAACAATATTCAACTTAGCTTACAACTTAGATTAAACATAACAACTTAGCAAAAGAACAACTCTTAGCAGCATTTAACTTAGCTTAGACCTTGTGATTTAACCTTACCTACAGGCCTGACTGACTCAGCTATCAAAGGCTCTCAAACCCCTCAGAGAGCAGCATTTCTGCCACATTTCCCCAGCACAGGCACTCCTGTGTGCACACAGACACAAAGAGTCAGTGCAAGGCACCTGGGAGAAATTCCCCTGAGGGCAGGAAATGCTCCCTGTGGATCCTTTGGCATCTCCCCAGTGGGCAAAGGGTTGAGCCTGCAGGAGTGGGGGGATCGGCCCAGGCTCCGTCGTTGTTGGGGATCCCCGAGTGCAGCAAACGGGAGAGTTCCCGGCTGGGAGAGGCCCCACTCAGAGGGAGTCGCTGGCCCAGGAGAGCTCCAAGGGCTCCTTTTGGAGCGCTGTTTGTAGGGCCCCAAGAGAGGGGCTTCAGTCCCAGCAATGGTTCATCCTGGCCACCCTTGGCACCAACAGCTTTCTTTGGCAGGGTGAGAACAGGGATGTTGTGCCACTGAGGGAACAAAACCAGTTCCCAGGGCTGCTCCTCCAGAAAGCAGGAGCTGGTTGGGCAGCAGCAGTGCCTGGAGCAGACAGTGTTTGTGAGGAGCTGCAGAGGAGCTGAGCCCAGGGGCTGTTGGCCAAGGCCGAGCCCCAAGGAGCATTTCTCAGCTGGCAGGGCGGCCTGAGAAGGGCAGGGGGGAATGCAGCAGCACAGGGCCCATGGAACCAAGGGACCATTGTGACACTGTGGGGCCCTATGAGACCAAGGGACCATTGTGAAACTGTGGGGCCCTGTGAGACCAAGGAACCATTGTTACACTGTGGGGCCTCATGGAATCATAGAGAGCACTGTGACATTGCTGGGCCTCATGGAACCAAGGGGACTGTACTGACACTGTGTGACTTCTTGAAATGTAGGGATCTCTGAGAGGCCCCATCAAGCCAAGGGTCCATTGTGACACTGCATGACCTCATGGAATCATTGGGACCATGATAACATTGAGGGGCCCCATGAAATTGTTGGGGCCATTGTGAAAATATTGGGTCCCATAAAAGCAAGGGAACACAGAACAGCTCTGGCTGGTTTGGCCTCCCAGGGGCTGCATGACTGGTCCAGCTGACCTTGGCATGTTGAGGGTCTCTTCTCATCTGCTAATGAAACACTGAGGCTCCGTAGTTTCCTTCCTATGGAAAAGAACCCTCCTTCTTCTCCAGGCACCCATTGCCAGAATTCGGATTTCACCTCGAAATTTCCTTATATCCAAGGATCGTTCCCATAGGAATATTGCCAAGACAAGACTGGGTGGCAGTGGTTTCATAAGGGTCACCTCCCATCTGTCCCCAAAACTCTGGGGAAGGCTCCGTGTTATCCTTTCTATGGGAAAGAACTGTCCTGCTTCTCCAGGTTCCCATGGCCAAGATTGGGTTTCCACCTCCAAATTTGCTAGATCCAAAGACTGCTCCTAGACAAAATCTGCCATTCCTGACAAGACTGGCTGGCCTTGGCCTAGTGAGACTCTCACCTGCCTTCCAAACATTGGATCTCTGGGCTTTCCTTCCTATGGAAAAGAACTGTCCTTCTCATCCAGGTGTCCATGGGGTTCCACATCCAACATCCAGCATTGCCTGTTGTGACAGACTGGAGGAGATTCTTGGCTGCAAACACTTCATGCATGGGAGAGGAAGGTGCAGATCCAGCCTTGCCCTGCCCTGCCCTGGAAGCCCAGCCCTGCCCTGCCCTGGAACCCCAATCCCCCCAGAGCCTCTATCCCAGCCCAGCAGTGGCTGCCAGTCCCTGGCACAGCACAGGCAATGCTCCACAGCCACCTCTGCAGCCCCCAGCCCAGCTCCTGAGGGACCAAATGAGCCCAAGCCCCACCTGGGGGAAGGGCCCAGGGAGACCAAGGGGTATTGAAGGCTGACCACAAGGCAAGCACACATCTTGACCCAGCCTCCTCTTGGAATTTCCATCTGAACAGTGCTGGAATCCAGGAGTAGGTAGCTGTGTGTGTGCTCCTCTGTATCTTTTCTGTCTTTCGCTCTCTCTGTGTCTTCTTCTATTTCTGTCCTTCTGCAAATTTTGACTAACTAAAAATTGAACAGGCTTAGAGTTTGTGAAATTGAATGGGCAAGGTAATGCTTTGAGAAGTGTTTTCTGCTGATTGAATGTGGCATTAAACCATATGCCAAGTTTCTCTTATTTTCTGAAGTTGCCAGTAAAGACTGTTTTGTTGTTTTGACATCTTGAGGATTTCTTGCCAGGATTCGTCCAGTGCATCCAACTCAGAGGACACAAACAATTATAATTCCTTTTAATTGTCTCCTTGAGAGAGTTTTTTAGTGAATGGGAGTCAGGGCTTGTCTGTGCTGCTTGGCCCAGCCCAGGCAGGGCTTTCCCAGCCACATTCCACACTCCATTGCCCAGCTGGAGCCGCTGGTGCCTCTGAGTTGTGCTGCCCCAGCCCCAGGGACGCTCTCCTTGTCTGCCCATTCCCCCACGCTCTCTGGGCAGGGATGGCCTCACTGGGGGCTGCTGACATCCTCAGCAACTTGGAGGCTGCTGCTGAATTTCACTGCTCCAGAGGCTTGTTCAGCCTTCAGCTCTTCAGGGCAGGAATTCAGTGTCCCAGGGCTCATTAACATTCAGAACACTTGAACAAGCCAAGCCTCTGGGAATCATTTGATTTAATTTTCCAAGTCACTTGTTCAGCCTTCAGCTCTTCAGTGCAGGAATTCAGTGTCCCATGGCTCATGAACATTCAGAACACCTGAACAAGCCAAGCCTCTGGGAATAAATTAAGTGTTCAAATCTTTTGTGGTTAATTTGACAGAATTCAGTAGTGTTTTCCAAAGTGAATGCATTATATTTAAAAAGACAGTGAGAAAACATTTTTTAGGTCCTGTTAAGGATTTTTTCCTATTCATAAAGCGATATGTGCAATCTCCAATTGACACTGAATCCAAGTACCTCCTCATGCAGTTTGAATGGATATGAAAATCAAGACCCTTCATGGCTGACAATCAATCAGACTCTGTCCCTACCCCCAGCCCACCATTTCCCCCATCCAAGCCCTGGCACTCAGAGCAGCCTTGTGCAAATCTGAGCTCCCTCCAGCCCAGGCTGCACCTGCAGCTTTCAGCTCCTTGGCTCCAACTCCCACCTGCTTTCCTTGCAAAAGGAGCTGCCCAAGACACAGAGGGATGTTCATTTCTTGTCAGCCAACAAAGCCAAGGGAAGGCACAGCTCCATCAAATGCCAAAGTCATTCCTCTGCTGGATATTAAATCCACTTTGCACAGCAGACAGTCTCAGAGCAATGGAAAACACCTTCTGTGCCCAGCACAGATCCCAAGGTCCCCCCAAACCCTCCCTGCCCCGACTCTGCCCAGATTTGCTCTTTGCACACACGAGTCACAGGCTGAAGTCAGGAGCTCCCTCCATGCCCACAGGGAAGAAAAGGGAGAAAGGGGATGAAGAGATCTCCTGTGCAGAGCCAAGGTCCAAGTGCAGCCCCTGCAGTGGGAACCACAACTCATCAGGTTTGTGTCCTTTGGGCTCAGGGCCTGGTGACACTCAGAGGCACAGAAAGGTTTCTTGCCAGCAAATAGAAGATGAACATTTGAACAGTTTAATAATCATCACAGCTCTTCTCTCAGCTGCTCTCTGTGATGTCCCAGCAGCTTCTGACATGTCCACCATCCCCAAGGGATTTCTTACAGGAACAGTTTTAGACAGAGACATAAGCAATGGTAATTCTGTGATACATATAAACACAATTAGGATGTTTATATGTAATGTGGACTTGTAATATCTGAAGTTCAAATATATACCACTAATGTGGTATATATTTGAACTTCAGAAAGACTGTCCACTAGCTGAAGCTCAAAGCATGAAACCAGTCATTTCAGAGGAACTTGAATGACCAGAGAGCATCTGGATGAGAAAATCAGGGAGCGAATGAAAGGACATAGATCCAGTTGCTCTAAATGAAGAGATATTCTTAGGCATGGACATTTAAAAAGGAGAGCAAGAAACACATGAAGTAGGTGGGGTCATTAAATATTAGAGTGAATGTCAGTGGCAAAGGTAGAGGGGAAGACGAGTATTTCTTCTCCTGCCATCAGTAGGAGAATCCAGTAAATCCAGGAAATTCCTGTTCCTGCTGGGAAAAGTTTGCTGTTTCTTAAAAGTACTCAAGTGACCCAGATAATAAAGATTTGCTTTTATATTATGAAACTAACAGGTATTAAAACCTGTGCCCCTTTCCAGGCAGACATCAGCTGTGTGCCCATGGACAGGCAGTGCAACTTGTGCCCTGAGGTGCCCAGCTGGGATTGGATCTCTCCCAGAGCACCTGAGGGAGAGCAGAGCACCTTGCAAGCTGCAGGGCCCTGACAGCCCCGCAGGGCTCCTGTCCCATCAACATCTGCTCTGCTCCAGTCTGAAACAGGGCCCAGCATGGTGCCGGGATCATCAGAGAGCTGAGGTGTGTGCTGGAATTCAATGGCCTCCCCATCCCGCAGCAGCCCTGCATTTCCCTGCTGCAGCCTTGGTCTCCAGCCCAGCCATGGAGGCTCTTTGGGCTCTGGAGTGTTGCTGCAGCCCCCAAGGGCAGCTGAGCTCTGCCTTTGGCACAGTCAGGCCTGGCCAGCGCAGGCCATGCTCAGCAATTGCTTGTGTGTGCCTGGCCTTGCTGTCAGCCCCGGCAGCGGCTGCGTGGCCCCTTTGTGGCCCTGTGCTGGCCCAGCCATGGTGGCCCAGCCCCTGTGCAGGCCCAGCCCAGGCCAGGAGCATTGCGGCTGGGAACGGCCCCTGTGCCGTGGTGCCCACAGCAGCCTTGGGGCTCTGTGCCCCATGGCCTCCCTGCTGGGCAGCCTCTGCCAGCTCCTGCAGAGCCCGTGGCACCTGTGGGGCTGCACAGACAGCCCTGCCCCGGGCTCTGCCGGCCTCTGGGCCAGCAGAGAGGCAGCCAGGGCTGACCATGGCTGGGAACAGGCCCTGAGCCCTGCAGGAGGATGGAGCTGGGCCACAGCCAAACTCAGCCCAGGCCAAAGCTGGGCTCAGCAGCCAGGGCTGCCGAGGGCTGGGCACAGAGGCTGGCACTGACAAATGTCCTGGGCCCCCTCCCTGCTCTGTCCATGCCACCAAGGGCACAGAGCAGCCTCCTCTCTGGGCCACTTGCCTGTTTGCAATGCCTTGCACAGGCGCTGGCCCTGCCCCACAAGGCCTGGCCTGAGTCCTGCCCCTGCATGCTCAGCCAGGCTGAGATGGACACTGATGGTTTCTGGGCCAGGCTCTCGGAGCCCAGCCCAGCTCCCTGCAAGCTCTGCCAGCTGCCCTGAGCTCTGGGCAGCACCAAGGGCCTCTCTGAGCCCAGCCCAGCCCAGCCGGCTCTGGCCCCACAGCTCTGCTCAGGCCAGGCTGCTCTGGCCACTGGCCCCACGGCCTCAGCCCCTGCCAAGGGCACAGCAGCAGCTGCAGCTGCCACAGGACTCAGCCCCAGCCATGGGGGAAGGTGCTTGGCCAAGGCCAAAGGAGGCTCCCTGGCTGCCCTGCTGCCCTCGGCCTGAGGTGCTGAGAGCTCTGCAGCCCCTGCTGCCATCCCATCTGCCCAGGGCAGCACAAGAGCCCTGGCCTTGGGGCCCTCAAGAGCTGCTCCTGCTCCAGGCCCAGGGCCCATGCCAAAGCTGGGGCAGCCACAAAGCTGTGCCCATTTCTGTTCATTGCTGCTGTCATGGGGATGGATCCTCAGCCACTTGGAGTTTGCTGATGAGTTTTACTACTCCAGAGGCCTCTTCTTTCTTGAGCTCTTCAGTTGATGAATTCCGTGAGAAAGGCTCATAAACATTTGCTCAAAATGCCCAAACAAGAAAAGACCCAGGGAAGATTTCAAATTTTCAATTCTTCTGTGGTATTTAGACTGATTTGAGAACTCTATTCAAAGTGAAAGTACTATATCGAAAACAATGCGAGAGAATTCTTTTGTCCTGTTTCCTTTTCCTGTTTATAGAAGGATATCAGCTATCCTCAGTTGATATTCATTCTCAGCACCTTCTAATTGAGTTTGAATAGATATGAAGAAGAAGACCCTTCATGGCTGACAATCAAAAACACTTTGTCCCCATCCCCTCCTCACCATTTCCCTCATCCAAACCCTGGCACTTCTATGGATCAGGAATGATGTGGCCAGCAAGAGCAGGGAAGGGATACTTCCCCTGTGCTGGGCACTGGTTGGGCAGCACTGCGGTGTCCAGTTCTAGCCCCCCTGGGGTGGTCAATAGGAAGAAATTCTTATCAGGAAGAGAAAAGAAAGCAAAGGTGGCACAAAGGAAATGGTCAGGGCAGTTTGGGGGTTGCTGCCAGGCAGCCCTGGCTCTGAGCAACAGCGTCTGCAGTGGCACAGGAAACTCCCAGCTGATGGGAACAAACTTTCCGGCTGACTGCAGAGGCCAGGACAAAGCTGAGTGGTTTCCCTGGTGTCCTGCAGGCCTGGCTGGCCCCAGGGGCTGATGGCATTTGTGCTCCCTCAGGTTCATGTCCCCACAGCAACAGCATGGGGGTGCTGGCCCTGCTGTGTGCAATGCAAACAGGGGCTGCTGAGGCAGTGCTGCCGTGTCTGTGCCTGCAAGGATGGGGCACCTGTGTGAGCTGGGGGAGAGGCCAGGGCTGCAGAGGGGGGATGTTGTTGGCAGCTGCATGAGGACGTTCTGGGACGCTGCCCTGGGCTGTGCAGCGCACTGGGCATGGATCAGCCCCTGCTCTGCTGCTCCTTCCCTTCTGCCCCAGGGCCCTTGCAGAGCCCCAGCCATGCTGTTTGCCCCCAGCCTGCCCACGGCCAGCCTGGGGCTGCTCACGGGGGTTTCTGTGCTGAGCATTGGCCTGGCCGTGTTCTTGAGAGAGCCTGGGCAAGGAGCCTGGAGCCCCCAGGGCCTGGCCTGAGGCGTCAGCGCTGCCCCAGCAGTGCCCATGGCCTGTCCCTGCTGCAGCCCCGGCACTGCCACCCCCAGGGCTGTGCCCGGCCCCGAGAGCACTCAGGCCCTGCAGCAACACCAGGGCCACCAGGGCAGCGGGGCAGGGCCACGGCAGCAGCACTGGCAACACCAAGTGCTGCTGCTGCTGCTGCTGCTGGGCACAGCTGCTGGGCCAGCACTGATCTGCCCCAGCTCTGCACACAGACATTGCTGCTGCAGCTCCAGAGAAGGCAACACAAGGGCATCTCTGCTGAAAACTCTGCTGGGAGATCCTTTAGTTCCTTTAAACCCCCCAAGAGTGCAGCCCCTCACTGACACAGTCTGTGGCCAAGGGAATGGGGAGTGAATCAAAACAAGAAATGGCACAAACAATGACCTTTATTTGTGGACAATATTGAAAAAACTAAATCAAAGAAAAAATACCTCCACTGGGAAACCAAGAAGAAGTATTAAAGATGACTTTTATTATAAGTGATTTGTAGAAATTGGCCAGCAGTTTAATGTTTCTGAAACCATCCAGTCATCAGTCTCCACACTGCAGCCTTGAGCTCCTGGTTCCTCAGGCTGTAGATGAGGGGGTTCAGGGCTGGAGGCACCACTGAGTACAGAACTGACAGGGCCAGATCCAGGGATGGGGAGGACATGGAGGGGGGCTTCAGGTGAGCAAATACAGCAGTGCTGACAAACAGAGAGAGCACAGCCAGGTGAGGGAGGCAGGTGGAAAAGGCTTTGTGCCGTCCCTGCTTAGAGGGGATCTTCAGCACAGCCCTGAAGATCTGCACATAGGAGAAAACAATGAACACAAAACATCCGAGTGCTAAACACACACTTACAGCCATAAGCCTGATTTCCCTGAGATAGGATTTGGAGCAGGAGAGTTTGAGGATCTGTGGGATTTCACAGAAGAACTGGCCCAGGACATTGCCATGGCACAGGGGCAGGGAAAATGTATTGGCCGTGTGCAGCAGTGAATAGAGAAAGGCACTGGCCCAGGCAGCTGCTGCCATGTGGGCACAAGCTCTGCTGCCCAGGAGGGTCCCGTAGTGCAGGGGTTTGCAGATGGACACGTAGCGGTCGTAGCACATGATGGTCAGGAGGGAAAATTCTGCTGAGATGAAGAACAGGAAGAAAAAGAGCTGTGCAGCACATGCAGTGTAGGAGATGTTGCTGGTGTCCCAGAGGGAATTGTGCATGGCTTTGGGGACAGTGGTGCAGATGGAGCCCAGGTCGCTGAGGGCCAGGTTGAGCAGGAAGAAGAACATGGGCGTGTGCAGGTGGTGGCCGCAGGCTACGGCGCTGATGATGAGGCCGTTGCCCAGGAGGGCAGCCAGGGAGATGCCCAGCAAGAGGCAGAAGTGCAGGAGCTGCAGCTGCCGCGTGTCTGCCAATGCCAGCAGCAGGAAGTGCCTGATGGAGCTGCTGTTCGACATTTGCTGTGATGCCTTGGCATGGGGATCTGTAAGAAAAGTAATCATGGAATAGTTGGGTTTGGAGAGGACTTGAAATATCCCAGCACAGCCTGGGGGCACTTTCCCCCCACTGCCTGCCCAGGGCTCTGCTGCCTGGAGCTGTCCCTGCCAGCAGCTGCTTCCCTGTGCCCAGGGCTGGGCCCTGCCAGTGCTGCCAGAGCCCAGCCCAGCCCTGGGGGCTCAGCTCTGCCCTGCAGAGCCCTCCCAGCTCAGGCACTGCCCAGGGTTGCTCTGGCTCTGCAGGCTCTGATGGCAACGTCAGAGCAACCCTGAGGAGGCTGGAAAAGCAACACTGATGCTGCCTGTGGGGGTCTCTGTGCTGATTTCTGTCACTGCCTGGTTTATGCAGATCTCAGGGAAAATTTCTTTATTTTATTCTACCTGAACTTAGAGATGGAAATATACATGCAGATTCTCATCCCAGAAACCCAGAGCAGAAGATTTAAAAGCAGGATTTTCCCTTTTATTCAGCTCCTCCCTTGCTGTGCTCCCTGTATAATCTACTTGGAAATGTTCTGCAGTTCACTGCCATGCTAGGAGCAGTCCTGAACAATGCAGCATCCTCCCCACACAAGGAGAACACTCCCAAGCCTCACCAGCTGTCTCCTCCCACCCAGATCTTGTCCCCCAGTGCTGGCAGCAGCTGCCAGGGCTGGCTGAGAGCTGTCCCTGGCAGGCAGCAGAGTCCCTGCCCCAGCACAGCGCCCTGGGCTGCAGGACCCTGCTCTGCAGGACAGCCCTGGACACCCCTGGCTGCTCTGCACAAGAGACAAGCAGAGAATGTACTCACAGGCTCTGCAGGCATTGGCATGTTCCAGCTGCAGGAGATGGCTCCAGGAGCTGCAGCTGCATTGTCCTGCAGCCAGAGGTTCCTGTGCCAAGGGCTGGCAGTGATTGTGCCCCAGGCACTTCTCAGCCCCTTCCCAGCCCTGACTGATTGAAGCTCTCTGTGCCTCTGTGCTGTGCCCGGGCTGGCTGCAGGCAGTGCCCCAGCCCTGCTGGGCTGGCACAAGAGCTGCTCATCCAGAGAAATGTGCTTTTGAAGCTCTTCTTGGTGACCAGGAGCTGCCTCTGTGCCAGGAGCCCAGCCCAGCTCAGCAGCACAGACACAGCACAAGGACTTTAATCAGCCTCTGGGGCTTTGTGCTCAGGCCCTGAACATCAGTCCCTGAGAGGCAGCTGAAGAAACCTCTGCAGAACTCCAAGGCAGAATCCAACTCCAAACTTTCTTGGACTTTTAATGGGTCCCACTGAGGGACACGACTGAGCAAGTGTCCCCAGGCCCCAGGCAGAGCAGAGAACTGCAGGCAGTGATGACAGGTGGGGACAAAGAGAAGCCAAGTCTTGGTGCCCTGGGGCACAGCAGGGTCTGTGCCAGCAAGGGCTGGGAGGAGACACCTTGTCCTGAGGCCCTGGGGCCTCCTGGCACAGCCCCAGCCAGGCTGGGCACTGTCAGCCCCTTGTGCTGCCCTCAGCATCCCCCCCTAGCCCACATCCCAGTGGCCTCAAGGATCTGCTGCAAGGAGTCCCTGGGGAGCCTTGCTCAGCAATGGCCCTGGGGGCTCCTGAATGCTCCCTGCAGGGACTGCAGGTTTTTCAAAGGACTTTGGCTTTGGCTTTTGCCTTGGAGTCTCTGAGAGGTTTGTGCAATCATGGCCTCCAATTATCTGCTGTAATTAGTCCCTGGAGAGGCTTTGTCAGTAACAACACTCAGTGGGGATCATTAATGCTTCAGGGTACTTCAGTTATTTGAAGGTACTTGGTGTTTCCCTTTTGATGCAGACTCTGTGAGAGTTTTGTGCAATCATGGCCCCAATTATCTGCTTTAACGAGTCCCTGGAGAGCTTTGTACTGACACTCAGTGGGGCTCATTAATACTTTGAGATACTCAAGTTGTTTAAGGTACTTAGGAATTTCCTGTCTGCACTGAGTCTCTCAGAAGTTTTTGGTCAATCCTGGCCTCAAATTCTCCCCTCCAAGGAGTCCATGATGATCCTGTGTTGGGGATGGACCTCAGTGGGACCCATTCATGCTTTGAGACACTTTGGGGTTTTCTACTGATTTGACTCCTGGAAAGGTTTGTGCAATCTCCTCTCAGGCCCTGAGGTTCCAGGGCTCAGCTCCAAATGCACCACAGGGCTCATTAGGATCAAGCAAGTCCTGACAAACCATGGCTCTGCCTTGATTTCCCTGTGCTTTAGTACTGTTCATTACGAAGATTTCCTATTACAGTTATGGAAAAATAATTCAGAGACCTTTTAAGAAATATGTATTCCTATCTTAAAGGGTGTCTTTTTGTGCTGTTCCTATTATACAAGAGGTGATTGCAGCATTCTGTGATTGATATTGATCCGGTGTCTCTCCTAAGGAGGTCTGGCCAGGTCAGTGAAGTTGTTCCTTAGAGCTGTCCCAGTGTGGACAACCCAGCCCCACATTCCCCAACCCCATGTGAGAAACAATTTTCACTTTCAAAAATGTAAATGCTTTATTAAGACCTTATCAAAATACAACAAGAAGACTGAATAAAGAAAGGAAAGGATATCACATCAGGAGCAAAGGATTCAGTAACCATGTGCTCATCTACAAAATGGATGTTCTGTCTTTTATAACTCTAGCCCTTCCCAAAGTCTTGTCAATCAACTCCTTCTTCACTGTCCAGTGGTGGAGATCACTGTCTCACACCTTGATTGGAGGTCAGGTGCTGCCATAGGAACAAGCCAACCCTCCCAAATGCCCCAGCTACTGAGGCCATCCTGTGATAGCAATGCAAGGGGGAGGGGAAGGATAACTGTACATCTACAAATCTTCTCCTAACATATATTTAATATTCACCCCTTAATTGTGAGCGTCAACTATAGGATTACTCATCTATAACAACCCCCCCTTTTCTTTTTCTGTAAGGCATTTTGCTCAAACAGTTAAGTAAAAAAGTTTCTCTCTCTTTTGAATGAGTCATACCAGCATCTGTTGATGCGGGCAAGGACAGTGGGAACAGGAGAAAAAATCTCAGGTTTTCCTTAGACACACTTATTTGGAATGGACAAAAGGGCATCCCAGAGGTCCAGTGTGGCTTTGACTCCCATCTACCATGCCTATGTGGCTGCTACCCATAGTTGGTGCATCTTAGGGGTGAGTACAGAGGCCAACTCGGTCCTGCCCTCCAGTCCCTGTTGAATTAAAAGACAACTGAGGAATTATAGAGGTCTGGAATGGCCTTTTGTCCCTACCTTACCATGCCTACGGGGTTGCTACCCACAGCAGGGCTATGGAGCCTTCTTGGTAGCAAACAAAGGGGCCAACCCGGCCTTGCCCTCCTTCCTTTGTCTTATTTTCTTAAAGAAGCTGTCCCATTACCTTTTACAGTCCCTTGTGTGTTTCCCCTCAACAGCTGCTGGTAATTCTCACCCATGAAAACAGGAACACAATTCTCGAGCTGGTTGGTGGAAGCTTGACTCTACCTTTTTTGGCATCTTGGTGTTTTTCTGGTTGACTCTCAGTCTCTGCTTGAGAGTCAATCTTGTTTCACCCAGCCTGGATGTTACAGTCCACTCTTTGGGTTCTTCTCCTGGGCCTTTGACTCTGTTGCCATGAGTCCATCCCCGCTCTGCAGCTCGCACGGCCGATTCGGTGGTGAGCAGTGCCTGAAAGGGACCTTCCCACTGAGGAGTTAGAGGCTGATCTCTCCATGGCTTAATCATCACCCAATCCCAGGATTAATATTATGAATTCTGAAATCCAGGGTGGTAGCTTGAGGAATTGCCCCTTTATGTCTTAGCCCTCCTAAGGTTTGTGCTGTAGACATCACTTATTTCTTGGCATTGGCTTCCCCTTCCTCATAGGTGGCAGCCTTCTGGGGTGAGGTCAGGAAGGGAAACCCAAACATCATTTCATAGGGTGACACCCCCAGATCTGACTGGGGTTGGGTTCTAATTCTTAATAAGGCCAAAGGGAGACATTTTACCCATGACATTTGGGTTTCAATCATTAGCTTAACTAGAGCTCATTTAAGAGTTTGATTCATTCTCTCAACCTGACCAGAACTCTATGGTTGCCATGGAGTGTGTAATTCCAATTTTACTGCCAGGGCCTGAACAACTTTCTGCAACATCTTTGATGTGAAATGAGTTCCCCAGTCTGAATAAATCTTGTCTCCCATCCCATATTGGGGAATGATTGATTATAAAAGGTTGTACTCACAACATTGGCATTGGCTTTCACAGTGGGTACCACCTCTACCCAATGAGTCACATGATCTACTATCACTGGCAAAAACTTCCAGCATTGTACCTGGGGAAGCTCAGTAAAGTCTACTTGGATGTTTTGAAAGGGCTGTAAGGCTAGCTCTTGCCCTCCCCTGGGTTTTTTCCTCATGATTTTCTTTTTCAGTTGTTGACATATCACACACCATTCAGTCACCTGCTTAGCCATCCCAAAATTTCCTACGCATCCCAAATCCTTCAGAAAGGATCACTTAGCGCTTGTGTACCCCAATGTGTTGTTCCATGTATGCCTTCTAGCATTTTCTTGGCAAGGGGTTTATTCAGCATTTGCCTCCCATCTGCTAATCTCCACTTCCCTCTGTTATCTTTCTTGGCTCCTATTTTAAGGAGTTCTTCCTCTTCTGTCCCACTGATTACGGGGACTTTTTGTCTAAACTTATGTCAGGATTGATATTTCAGCCAAGGGTCCAACTTTAGACACTGTTACATGAATATAACAAAGATAATAGTTCAGTGACCTTGTTGCACTGTAACAGCTTAAAGACTGAATGCATCAACCATACTAATGACCATTTCGGAGCCAAGATCCCACAGTCCATTTCTGTGGTGCCACCTCTGAAAATGCCTTGACTTGCAGAACATGAGCTTCATTCCCTTTTTGGACCAGCCATCCATCCATGCCCTATAATTCCACTGCTGATGACCTCCTGTGGAAGTCATTTGAATATGCCATCTCTCTTTTTCCTCTTCTCTTTCTACTGCTACTAATTTTCTCATCCCTTGTTTGTATCCTTCCTCTCAACTGCTAAAACCCCTCCATGCCTCTTCTAATAAGGCTTCTAAATTTCACCCCATAGGCCCCCAAATCTTCTAAACCTTACACCTAATGTCTCCTGTTTCCCAAAGCCAAATTTACTAACTGTTGTATCCCATTGTCATGGTTTAGGGCAAATTTGGAGGAGAATTTCCAAATTAGGGCCCCTCCAGTAAGCAAACCCACACGGCCCCTCCCCCCAACCGGTTCGGGAAGGATTCCTCGGAGAGGAGTGGAAAGAACCTGTTTATTTAACAAGCACGGCACCCCCTAGCACACAAAATGAACAATACCGGATGGCAACACTCTGAAAAAGATGACAAATTCAGAAAGTCTCTCTTGGGGGGTGGTCACTCTGTTCTCAGTCCCTCCGGTGCTGGGGCAGCTGCTGCAGGCCACAAGGTGCAGGATCTTGGTGTTTCCCAGGTCCCAGTCCGCAGCAGGTTCGAAATGGTCAGAAAAAGGAAAGGAGAAACAGTCCAGGAAGAAATTGGACAGTTTGGCTAAACTAGCTAAAGAGCAAAAGCCAGCAGAAGCGAAGCAAGCAAGAGCAAGAGAGCCAAAGCAAAAAGCAAAAGCAGAAAAAGCAAAAGCTGCAGTGTCTGTGCCCCGCCAGGCTGATAAGAAAACCAAAACAAAACTTTCCCTCTTCAGAGCCGGTCTTAAAGGTACAGAACATAATATCCAACATTAACAGAACACATGAATGGGGATACAAGCATCATAACGTCACCCTAGGACATTCCACCCCTTATCCCCATATCATCAACATACTACCACACATCATGCATTTATTCACACAAAATTTCCATCTGCTCCCCCAAAATTTACAAGCAATACCCATCATGCCCTCATCACATCCCCACACTGGACCACTGAATCCAGGCCCTATACTACAGAGCTGCAGGATTTCACCCCTTTCACTTTACTCACTCAAAGCTCCATCTTTCACTTGCTCAGACCTTTGACACTTGCACGTTTCCTTCTCCATCTTTCACTTGCCCAGACCTTCAGCACTTACACATTTCCTTCTGTCTCATGTCTGGATGGTGTAATGTAACGACAATGGCAGTAACATCCAACAAACAGTGATATTGCATATCATTCTCACCCCACAATCAGATCTCCCTGAGGTACACATCGTGTTGTTCCATCTCTTTGCATTATCCACCATATGCAACCTGGTCCCTGAGCAAAGACAACCCCACGAATGGGTTTGTCTGTACTCAAGGCAGAATTGACCCACACAGTCTTCCCCAACAAACTTCTGACACGTACCACTGGGACTTTATCTCCATCTATTACATTCAGGGACTCAGACTGGGCAAGACCTGCTGGGTTGGTGGAACCTCGGGTGTTAACTAACCAGGTGGCCTTTGCTAAATGCTGCTCCCAATTTTTGAAAGATCCCCCACCCAAAGCTTTCAGCTGGGTTTTTAGTAGTCCATTGTACCTCTCCACTTTGCCTGCAGCTGGTGCATGGTAGTGGATATGGTACACCCATTCAATGCCATGTTCCCTAGCCCAGGTGTTGATAAGGCTGTTCTTGAAATGAGTCCCATTGTCTGACTCAATCCTCTCAGGGGTACCATGTCTCCACAGGATTTGCTTTTCCAGGCCCAGGATGATGTTCTGAGCAGTGGCATGAGGCACAGGGTAGGTTTCCAACCATCCAGTGGTGGCTTCCACCATGGTCAGCACGTGGCGCTTGCCCTGGCGTGTCTGGGGCAGTGGGATGGAGTCAATCTGCCAGGCCTCCCCATACTTGTACTTGGACCCCTGCCCACCATACCATAGGGGCTTCACTCGCTTGGCCTGCTTGATGGCAGCACACGTCTCACAGTCATGGATAACCTGAGAAACACTGTCCATGCTTAAATCCACCCCTCGGCCTCTTGCCCACTTCTAGGTGGCATCTCTGCCCTGATGGCCTGAGGCATCATGGGCCCATCAAGCTAGGAACAACTCCCCCTTCTGTTGCCAATCTAAGTCTATCTTTGACACCTCTATTTTTGCTACCTGATCTACCTGGGTTTTTTTTGGTGTTCCTCATTAGCCCAACTCTTGGGGACATGGGCATCTACATGGTGGACCTTCACAGGTAGCCTCCCTACCCTGGTAGCAATGTCTTTCCACTCTTCAGCAGCCCAAATTGGTTTTCCTCTACGCTGCCAGTTGGACTCATTCCACCTCTCCAGCCTTTCCCACAGAGCATTGGCTACCATCCATGAATCAGTGTAGAGGTAGAGCTTCGGCCACTTCTCTCTTTCTACAATGTCCAGGGCCAGCTGAATGGCTTTGAGTTCCACAAGTTGGCTTGATCCACCTTCTCCTTCGGTAGCCTCTGCGACCTGTCGTGTGGGGCTCCATACGGCTGCTTTCCACTTCCGGTTCATCCCTACGATGGGACAGGAACCGTCAGTGAAAAGAGCGTAGCGCGTTTCCTCTGGGGGCAGTTGGGAACAGAAGGAGGAGCTTCTTCAGCCCGTGTTGCTGGTTTTGTTCTTCATCTGTGACAGCAAAATTTTCACCTTCGGGCCAATTTGTAATTACCTCCAAACTCCCAGGGCGATTCAGTTTACCTATACGGGTGCTGTCTCTGTCCCTCTGGGAGCCTCTCAGGAACCCTGGGCCAGTCCCGAGTCGGCAGACACCGGGGGCAGCCCCGACACGGCCGACAGCGGGGAGACACTCTCTGTGCCCCGAGGGTACTGAGGGCACCTGGGCTGGTGGCCTGTGCAGCACAAGAGACACCAGAGACATCGGTAGAAGATAAAGGGCCGACTCTTAGCAGGGGTTAATCCAAGGTTTTATTCTAGGAGTCCCAAAGGAGCCCCTACACCTCAGGGGCCTGCTGCCCACAGCCCCGGGAGATGTGCCAAGGTTACATTTAAAGGGAGGTGGAAACCCAAAGTAGATAACATTTTACTAACCAAGAAGTGACCCTAAGGGATGGGTACTGGGGGATGGACATTTAGGACAGCGTATGGGGCAAGGCTTGGGGGGCTGACCCCTGGCCTCTGGCTGATCACTCGACATCCTGGAACGAAGCTTCTGGATGGAGGGATGGGATGCTGAGTGATTGACAGAGAGCCAGGGTGGGGATTTGGGGATGATCTCAGCAAGGGAAAGGGATTACACAGGTAAAGGCAGGGGGGTACCATTTGGGATGAACCATTTGGGAAAAATACGGGGATTCAAAAACAAAACTATTACAAAATATTTTAAAGTATAAAAACACACTACAACACACCACCCAGATCTGGTGTTTGCTGCGCAAGTGCCCAGATCCAGAAATTTCCCAGGGCTGGCACAGCCCAAGTCCAGCAATTTGCTGGCACAGAAAGCCAAAATCCGGCAATTTCCTGATGCCAATACAGGCGCCCAGAGCTGGTGTTTGCTGCCACTGCCAGTGCTCAGATCTGGGTATTTCCCTGTTCTGGCAGAGCCAAGTCCAACAATTTTCTGGCAAAGAAAGCCAAAATCTGGCAATTCCCTGCTACCGTCATTGGCAATGCCAAGATCCGGTGTTTGCTGGCACCACCAGTGCCCAGATGCAGGAATTTCCTGATACTGGCACAGCCCCAGTCAAGTAATTTTCTGGCAAAGAAAGCCAAAACCTTGCAAATACCTGGTGCTGGCCCCACCCAGATCTGGTGTTTGCTGGCACTGCCAGCGCTCAGATCCAGCAGTTTCCCAGTGGCAGCACAGCCCAAGTCCAGCAGTTTCCTGGCACAGAAAGACAAAACCCGGCAATTTTCTGGTGATAGCACCGGCACCACCCAGATCTGCGGTTAGCTGGCACCGCCAGTGCCCAGATCTGGCAATTTCCCTGTGCCACCACAACCAAATGCAGCAATTGTCTGGCAAAGAAGGCCAAAACTCAGCACTGCCCAGATCAGGTGTGTTGGGGTTGGTTTAAAAGAAGAGGGAGACCTTGGCTTAAGGCCGTGGGAAAACCCTCTTTAGTCAGGGTCAGCAGGAGCTCCCACCCATAATCCTCTTGTTCAGTTATGCAGATTGTTACTAGAAAGTTCCATATTCTCTTTGCTACCATTGGTTACTTTATACTGCAAAAATTGTAATATTCTTAATCCCTCCTTCCTCTTGGATCCTTCCCTCAGATCCCACCTTAACCCCTCCCCATAAATAAATGGATAAATATCCCTGCTAGACCCTGGACCCAGGCTTTTTTCTGCTTTGCTCTCTCTACTGTGCACGCCGTCCTGTTTGTTGTGTTTGCCTTCATTAAAGTTCTGTTTCCAGAGCACCAGATGAAAGCAGTCTCTGTCTGTAAAGTGGCCAGAGCTGGTTCTCAGGGAAACCACTGGCCAATGGTCCGGACGAGGACCAGAAGGTTTCACTGGTGTTTGCTGGCACTGCCAGTGCCCACATCTGGAAATTTCCCTATTCTGACACAGCCCAAGTGCAGCAGCAATTTACTGGCACAGAAATCCAAAACCCGGCAACTTTCTGCTACTGGCTCTGGCACTGCCCACATTTTGTGTTTGCTGCGCCAGTGCCCAGATTTGGAAATTTCCTGGTGCCAGCAGAGCCCAAATCCGGCAGATTTCTGACGCTGGCAACGACACCACCCAGATCTGGTGTTTGCTGGCAGTGCCAGTGCCAGATCTGAAAACTTCCTGGTGCTGGCACAGCCCAAGTCCAGTGATTTGCTGGCACAGAAAGCCAAAATTTGGAAATTTCCAGGTTCTGGCTCCAGCACCATCCAGATCTGGTGTTTGCTGGGACCGCCAGTGCCCAGATTTGGAAATTTCCTGGTGCCAGCAGAGCCCAGGTCCAGCAATTTGGTTTTAGCTAGCTTAGGCAGAGAAGTTCCTTGGACTGTGACTTTCCTTTTTCTTGGAACTGTTTAAACCTGCTCTGGACTGAAAACCCAGAAAAATACCAGCAGCTCACACCTGTAGCCCACTGAGCTCTGGGATGCTGCATTCCAGCACCAGAGGGACTTAGAAGAGACCGAGTGAGCCAACTACAACCCACAAAAAGGACTTTCTGAATTTGCCATCTCTTCAGCACTGTCAGAGGTTTTATTTAATATTATGCATTTTTCATGCTTGTGAATAGTTTACTTGTTAAATAAACTGGGGTTTTTTCACTTTTTTCGAGGGAAGTCTTTTCCTGAACTAGTAGGGGGAGGGGCTGCTTGAACTTGCTTTCTAGACGGAGCCCTTTTGGAGGTTTCCTCCCAAAATTTGCCCTAAGCCAGCACAAACAGTCATCATGAAAATTTCACCAGTGGCATAATTTCCTGCTGGCAAATCTTGTGACAGAAGCTTGACCTTGTTCTCCATGAGGCATTCTTGGGAAGAGAGACAGGAGAAGATTCCTGGAAAACTGAAACAGCTTTCCAGAAGGGAAATGAAAATGAAAGAAACAATCCAAGATCTTTTCCTCTATTTATTTCTATGCTTCCCTTTTCCATGTTGCACTACTTCTCCATCCCAGGAATTCCAGATGCACTTCACCTCTAAGATCGGTGACTTAGTGATTTTTAGATGCTCAAAAATAACCATGAGCCACACACAGTTTTCCTTC
Organism: Agelaius phoeniceus; assembly: GCF_051311805.1. NCBI lineage: Eukaryota > Metazoa > Chordata > Aves > Passeriformes > Icteridae > Agelaius > Agelaius phoeniceus. The sequence continues at coordinate 2,625,293 of NW_027509866.1, forward strand.
CCTGGTTTTACTGGAAGGCAACACTGGAGATGTAAGTGCAGTGCTTGGGTCAGGTAGGAATCCTACAGCAAGGGAAGGTGGCCCGACAGTGTTTGAGCCTCAGCCAGGCCAATGCAGAGCAGCAAGCGAGGGGATTGCTGTGCCAGTGTGCAGGAGTCAGGGCTCTGCATCTGGGCTCACCGCTGCAAAGTTCCCGTGTTTGGACAGACTCAGGGGCTGTGCCCGGGGCGCGCGGGGCTCGAACGTGGGGCTCGTGGGGCGAGCGGGGGGAACGGACACGGGGACGAACGGCCCCGGTGCTTCAGTTGCAGCGGCGGCAGCGGCGGCAGCAGCAGCGACAGCGGCAGCAGCAGCAGCAGAAAAACAGATATTTTAGAGCACTCTTTCTCTCTTTCTCTTTTTCCTTCTCTTTCTGTTTTTTCTTCTGTTTTTCTTTCTCTCCCTTTCCCGCGGTCGGGCACCCTTCTCTCGGGGTCCCTTGCCCGGCGTCCCTCTCCTCTCCCCGCCTCCCTCTCCCCTGCCGGGCCGGGCCATGCCCCCGGCCCGCCCCCGGCCCCGGGCGAGGCTGCCCCGTGCCCGGCCCCGGCCGTCCCGCCGCGCTCTCGCCTCCGCCCGGCTCTGGCCGTGCTGGCGGTGGCGCTGCTGGGCGGGCATCAGTTCCTGGTGCGGGGGCGGCATCGCCGCCCTTCGGCTCCGCCTGGCCCGAGCCCGGCCCCGGACCCGAGGCAGGCTTCAGTCCCGGCCCCGGCCCCAACCCCGGCCCCGGCCCCAGCCCCGGCTCCTGCCGGGGCCCGCGGAGGACACAGGCGGCGCGGCCGCTCCCGCCGCCTCCGCTGGGGCTTCCCCGGCCCGAGCTCCGCCGCTCAGCAGCGCGGCCGCCGGCCCCGAGCCTCCCGTGCCGCGTTCCAAAGAGCGAACGCCTGGGCATGGCCGGCCCGGGGCGGCTGAGGAGCGCTCGGGGGCCGTTGCTGGCCCCGGGCCGAGCTCTGATAGCCGCGTCCCGCCCGCAGGGAAGGCGCACGAGGCCCTGCAGGAGCGGTACCGAGTGGGTTCGCTGCTGGGGCGCGGAGGATTCGGCAGCGTCTTCGCGGCCACGCGGCTCTCGGACGGCGCCCCGGTGAGCGGCGGGGCCGGCGGCGGGCGCAGGACGAGGGGGCGGAGGAGGAGAAGGAGGAGGATGGGGCTGGGCAGGGCGGGCGGCGAGCTGAGCCCGCTGCTGTCCTTGGCTTGCAGGTGGCCATCAAAAGGGTGCCACGGAACCGCGTCCGGCACTGGGGCGAGCTGGTGAGTGAGTGGGGCCAGCGGCAGCAGCCGGGGCTGCCGGGCGGGGATGAGCCGAGGCCCGGCACGGTGGAAGCCGCCAGGACGCCTCGAGGGAGAGCGGGCGTGGGTCCAGCGCAGGGCGCAGAGCATCCCGGGCTGGCTGAGGGCTCCCCGAGCCCCGGCACGGCATCGGCCCCACTGAGGGCATCGTGCTCCTCCCGCAGCCCGACGGCAGCAGGGCCCCGTTGGAGATCGTGCTGCAGGCCAAGGTGTCCACTGGCTTCCCTGGTGTGGTGCAGCTGCTGGAGTGGCTTGAGCTGCCCAACCACATCGTGATGGTGCTGGAGCGGCCAGAGCGGTGTCAGGACCTGCAGCGTTTCATTGGGGCACGGCGGTTCCTGCCCGAGGAGGAGGCGCGGGCGCTGTTCCGCCAGGTGCTGGAGGCCGTGCGGCACTGCACCAGCTGCGGGGTCCTGCACCGCAACATCAAGCCCGAGAACATCCTGCTCGACCTGCACACCGGGAAGGCCAAACTGATCGACTTTGGCTGTGGCACCTACCTGCAAGACACAGCCTACACCCACTTTGCAGGTGAGCCCACGTAAGGGTGTACTCCTGGTCCCGGCATCTCATGGCCCAACATCTCCCAGCCCAAGCTGGCTGTGGCAGAGGGGATTCTCCCTTTTGCTGCCAGTCAGGGGACTGAGTGTTCAGCTGAGTTGCTTTAGAGCAGGGCTGGGTGGTGGGGAGCCATCTTCCAGCCCTGCTGGCAGCCTTTGCCAGCCACTCTGCCCAGGACTGGGGCTGGGCTGGGGCAGCCAGCCCGACCAAAACCCCCGTGGGTGGGGGTAGCAGAGATGGGGGCGGAACCTGTGCCCCAGCCAGTTTGGTGTGCAGGCAAGAGGAAGGGCTTGGACTGATCCACTCGCCCTGTTTGCCTTGGCTTCCTAATATTTTTGGGGCAATGCAGGCAGGGAGGATAAGGGCATGTTTTTTCCCCAGCACGGAGAGGGTTTTTCCTTTGTAGGTCATGGTCAGGCTTAGCCAGGGCTTCCTCTGCCCTCTTCTGACACCAGCGGCTTCTTTTGCAAGCCTAAGTTTGTGCACAAGTCCCAGGTGCTGGCGAGAGGGCAGTGGTCACCCTGTGTGCCACTGATGCAGCCCCCGCAGGCCCAGGGATGCTGGGGCCAGGCTGTGGGAGCAGCAGCATCCCCCTGGTCAACTCCATCTGTATTCCATAGGAACACTGTCCTACAGCCCCCCGGAATGGAACGACTTTGGCTGGTACCATGGCGAGGCAGCAACGATCTGGTCCCTGGGCATCCTGCTGCACCAGATGGTCTGCGGGGAGCACCCGTTCAGGAGGGGCCGGAACCTCAGCTGGGGCCAGCTCCCGCTGCCACAAGGGCTCTCTCAAGGTGGATCCTCTTCTCTGGGCACGGGGGGAATCCCAGTGCTGGGAGCCAGCAGCGGGCTCGTGAGCATCCCGCTCTGGCGGCTGCTGAGGAGGTGGCACATGTCCTGCTCTCCTCCAAAACAGGGAATTGATGGGAAAGTTTAGGCCCAAGCCTGAGCTCATCCAGAATGGCCTGGGCATGGGAATAGTGGGGCAAAGCAGACAGGAGCCTTCTCTGGCTGACCGGCAGTTTCTGCTTTCTCTGCCCAGAGTGCAAAGATCTGATCAGGTGGTGTTTATCCGTGAACTCCTTGGAGAGACCCACATTAGAAGACCTGTTCTGTGATCCTTGGGTGCAGGATATTCCTCTGCCATAGAAGAAGGGAGAGAGCCACAGGCACACTTTGATCCAGGGCCCTGGTAAGTTGCAGCTCCACACATGCCTTGGCAATGAGAAGCAGAGGAACCCAGACCTTTTTGTGCTGCCTGTGTCACTGCACTGGGGCCATGGGATGGGCACACGCAGCCCTTGTGCTGCAGCTGAGCTGCTCTGCCCAGCACTGGTGGCCGCCATCCAAGCTGGTTTTGCTTGTGCTGGTTCCCTGACAGCTGGGGCCCTGGGCAGAGCCCTGAGAGCCTGGTATCCCCCAGGGAAGGAGCAGGAGCCCCTGGAGAAGCTGTACCGGGTGGGGATGCTGCTGCTGCTGCTGCTGCTGCTGGAGACAGCCAGGATGACATCAAGGATGACAAGCTCTTCCTCAGCCTGGCCACTGGAGGCTGAAGGTGATGGACTTTGATTCTGGCACCTTCTTCAAAGCCAAACTCCACAGGGAATTTGCAGATGAGTCCCCAGATGGGGAAATTCTGCCAGATTTGGGCACGGCCCAGCCTGGCTGGGAAGCAAAGGTTCCCCCTTTGCTGGGGCAGATGCAGCTCATCCTTCAGTCACTGCCCAGCTGCTTTTTGGCAGGGCTGGGGGCATGGGCTGGGCTGGGTACGAAATGGGAGTGGGCTCCTGGCCCTGCCAACAGCCCCCAGCAGCCACCGTGCCCCGGGCTGGGGCTGGGGCTGGGGCTGGGGCAGCCAGCCCGACACAAACAAAGCCCCATGGTGGGAGCAGAGGTGGGACTCCAGAACCTGTGCAGGGGCTGCTTTGCTCTGCAGGCAAGGAAGGGCTTGGGCTGCTCCACTCCCCTTGTTTGCTTTGGGATCACGGTGATTTTGGGGGGCAGTGCAGGGGGGAAGAGAGAAAGTGTGGGCTTCCCTCAGCCATGGCTGGGTTTTTCCCTACCATGTAGGAGTTGGGCCTTCCTCAAGGCCCTGACAGAGATAAGAGTTTTCACCATTTTTCTTGTTTTCCCTTTTTGCATCTAATCTCTTTTCAATCATGTGTTGTTTGTTTTTCCAGAGGAAGCGTTCTAGGTGGTCCAGTGTGGATGGGGAAGTGCTTGGGAGCAGCTGTGGCGTGGATGGGCGGTGCCCTTGGAGAAGGCTGAGGCCATGGTTTGGGAGCAGCTTTTCTTGCAGCCGTGGCTGGCGTGAGGTGGGTCCCTGTGTGCTTGGCAGGGTGGGATCAGAGCTTTTGGGAGATGGCAGCGAGCACAGGAGCATCCTGCTCTGGGCAGCTGCTGAGGGCTGGATGTGCCGTGGCTGGCTGCAGGCTGGGCACATGTCCTGCCCTCCTGCTCTGCTGCCAAAGGCAGCAAGGATGGGCAGCTCTGGGCACAGCTCTGGGCACAGCCAGCATGGCCTGGGCACCGCAGGCCTTGGCACAAGGGCACAGGAGCCCTCAGCTGACGGGCGGTTTCTGCTTTCTCTCCTTGCAGCCAGGCTCTGCGGCTGCTGAGGCTGCTCTGGGCTCTGCCAGGGCTCTGCTGGGCTCAGCCCTGGGCCCAGCTGGGCTGGCTCTGCCCTCACATTGCTCTGACAGCTCTGCATCAGACGAGCCCGTTGCGAGCACAGCGCCTGAGCTTTCTGCTTTGGCAGGTGAGTGAGACTCTGCTGCAGGCCCAGAGATTGCAGCTGGGGACACACATCCAATTGGCAAGGACCCAAACTCTCCACAGTCCCAGCTGAACGCCTGGATCTGCACAGGCTGTTTTGTCTGTCCCATTCTTCCTTCTTGATTGGCTGGAATTGTGCAGTTGCACTTTCTTCCTCCTCTAGCAGTGCCACGAGTGGGCCAAAGCTGGCGAGTGGGCCGTGCTCCTGAGGCAGTGCAGTCTGGAGCTGGTGGATGGAGAATTGCCCTTCTGCACTGCCAAACCAGAGCAAAAAGCCCTAAGTGGGACTTTGTGTCTCTAAGAAATCCCTGACACTTTCAAAGGGAATGTGCAGCTCATTTCCTGGCTGAGAAGGAAGGGCATCTTCTAAAGGATTTGGGCTTTGACAGAGTTTCCATTCCCAGTCCTGCTTGGAGCTGGAAGGGCACAAACCAATTTCCTCTTGCTTCGAGCACAATTTCAAGTGGCAATGTTGGAAACAAAGCCCAAAATCTTTTAAAAGGCTGCTGAGGTCAGTAAGATGGATCCATGGCATCAGCACTTTTACAATGTAAATAACTCAGTTCTCTTTTTAAAAAGATCATTTACCTCTTAATGCAAAGAATGTAACTTTGCATTTATGTTTTGTTGTTTTTCACTATTATGTTATGTTTTTTCACTAACACTTGGATTTTATTCTTATCTTTTACAATTTACCTAATTTTTTCCTTTTTCTTTTTTTTCCTTTAAATAGAAAACATGTCCTATGAAAGGAATGTCCTTTGCTCCTGGTTCCCGTGTGGAGCAGCTCCCTTCCTGCTGGCTGAGCTGCTCAGGCAGAGCCCGGCAGCTCCTGGCCCTGCAGGGCTGAGGCTTTTCCCCGTTGCTGGGCACAGACTGATGGAGCAGCACTGCTGAACACGGGCACACAGAGGGACCAGGAGCAGCTGCCTTTGCCCACCTGAGGCTCCAAGGCCCAACCTCTGAGCAGCCAGGGCTGGAAGAGACTGGTAGGATCTGATCCCTGACTCTGGGCCAGGGCTGCACAAATGACCCCACAGCAGCAGCAGCAGCAGCAGCAGCAGATGGAGCTGACTTTCAGCACAGCCCTGCCCCTGTTCCCTCCCGTGTGCAGCGGTGTCACAGCAGCCTGAGGCACCTGGGAGCCCCCAGTGCCAGCAGGGACTTGAGATGGCAGCCCTGGGCTCCTGGAGGCTGTGCAGGGAACGGAGCTGGGCACTCCCTGTCCATGGGGAGCTTGCAGATGGAAAAGGCTGCTGTGCCCAGGCAGCTCCAAGGGCACAGAAAGGAGGCTCTGGAGCACTGGATCTGTGCCAGTGCCACAGTCCTGGGCAGCAGCCAGCCAGCCCTGGGGGAACAGAGGGCACAGCACGAGGGACAGAAGCAGGCAAGGGCAGAGACTGGAGAGAGCCAGAGCCAGGAGCAGGAACAGCTGCTCCATTGCACTCTTGGAGAAAGCTCTTGGCTGGTTCCAAGCGCTGAAAGGCGTGAAGGGCAGAGAGGAGGCCACAGCAAACAATGCTCCTGTTTGCACAGCCTCCCCTCTCCGTGTCCCAGAAGGAATTGCATGGACTGTGCTCTTCTCTCCGAGTCGTCTCGTTCAGCATGAGCAGCTCAGCACCAGGAGCTGAAGGAGCTGAAGCCTCAGGCCACAGGAGCTGGGCAAGAGGAGACTTTCTGAGCAAATGAATGCTGCTAACATGGACCCAGCTGAATGCAGTGGATAGAATCATGGAATCACAGAATCCTTTCTGTTGGAAAAGCCCTCTGAGCTCACCCAGTGCAGCTGCTCACCCAGCAGTGCCAAGCCCAGCACTAAACCACGTCCCTGAAGTGCCAAGGCCTGGACAGCAGCCCTGAGTGAGGCCTGAACAGCAGGCCCTGAGCCAAAGGTGGCCTCTGGAGGAACCTTCCAACCAAAGGTTATCTTTGTATCTGCTCCCTGATCAAATATGCATGGTCATTAGCACTGTGATAGATGTAGCCACTCATTAGTGAAACATGTATTGACCTTTGTGTATTTAGAAGCCAGACCAGGCCATGAAATCTGACATCTGGCCTTGTGTGGGGCTGAATGGTCAAAGTCACCTCCCTTGGTTCCTCCTGGGGCCCTGGCCAGGCTTTGGGAGGGAGCCAAGAGGAGGATGAAACCAGATGCTGCCACACTAGCAGTGCTGTCAGTTTGTCCATTCAGCACTGTCAGTGCTGGGCCCTCTCCCAGCGGGGTTGGAGCCTCAGCTGTGGCTGGAGGCACCTGCAGGAATTGCCAGTGCCCAGGAGTGGCTCTGCAGCCCTTGGCTGTGACAGCTTCCCCAGCTGCTGTGTGGGTCTGGGGGATGGTAAAGGCTGAGGGTAACTGGGGCTGGATCTTTCTCAATCACTGCAGGCAATCTTTGGTGGGGATGGTTGGGTGCATTGCTGAGCTGCTCCTTTTGTGATTCTTTGCTGCTCTGAACTGCAGGAAGTGACACTGATTCCTTCAGTTGGTGTCTGTGTCTTTGGTGCTGACCCTGTCCACTGGTAAAACAAAACTGGCCCAGTCTGGCCAGATCGCAACAAAATGTCACTTGTTCAGTGTAAATGTGAGGAATCAGTGCCATCAGAAATTCCCAGATGGGAAGCCCTTCCCTGGAGTTCCCTGGCTCTGGAGTGGGCTGAGGTCGGAGCCCCGTGGGAGCAGTGGGGCAGTCGGGTAAAAGAGGCTGCACCCCTGGATGGCTTCAAATGCATCCAAAAATTGCATATGGAAAAGGAAAAGACCTTGTGTGTTTGGGCACACAAAGATGAATTTGTTAAGAGTCCATTGGAAACAGCACCTTCAGAAGGAACAATTATTGTTCCTTCCAACAATTATTGTTGGAATGCTCCCACATGGAGCAAGAGAAAAAGGTTTTAATATTGAGCTCAGCTGCATTTGTTCCAGTGAAATATCAATATAATAAATAACTATATATGTATTTATAGTGCAATAAGACTTTCCTATATATATTTTAATATATTTTTATATGTATATGTAGGTCTGTCTATCTAAATCTACATATAAAATTATAATAATGTGAAGTAGTGCTGACAATACTAATTTGGTAGCTTTGGCTGCTCAGGGATGTAACACTAAATACCCTACAGAACAGGATTGGCCAGTGCCCTAATGTCAGTGGTCAACTTTGTGAGATGGTATACAGTGAAAAAAGGAGGAAGGGAGGATATTGGCTGTTTTTACAGGGTTTGCTGATACTGTGATGCAGAGTGCTTTGTCTGTTCCTGTGAAAAATTCCGTGATGAAGCCTGCAGGGTTTTTCATGTACCAGACAATCCACAAGCTGCAGGTTTTGTTGCACGGGTGAAGGGGTTGTTTAAAAAGCAGTTGAAAAAATGAGGAGATGGGAACCTTTGCCCATGGAGAACCCATCTCCCAGATGTGCTCCATGCTCTTAACAATGGCCCACTGGGGAAATGGAAACCCCCTGGCTGTGCATGGCTGCCCCCAGTTTGCAAATCCAACCATGGGCAGTGAGACTTGGGCTGCCTGGGAAATTGTTCTGGCTGTGATGGCCCCTGGCAGGGCCAGCCCAGAGGCTGCAGGGCTGGGCCTTCATGCACTGGAATTAGTTTGGATAAATTCAAAGCAAATGAGAGCTATCAGTACTGAAACAGGAATTCAGATTCGTCCAGGACACTTTGCTTTGGTAACTGTTCCCTTGGAGCTTGGCCTTACAAAGTGTTCATGTCATGAGAGGAGGAATTATTGTTGCAGATATCAAGGAGAAATTAAAGGAATTGTGTTAAACAATAGTGACCAGGATTGGATTAGTCAACCCCATGACAGGGTAGCACAATTACCAATATTGCAATGTTAAGAAGGATTGTGAAAAAAGGAGATCCACCTGCAATCACCACCGTTTGTGGAGATAAAGGGTTTGGATGCAGCAGCCCTAATAATGGAGCCCGAGTGTGGGTCCGGAGGCCAAATGGCCCTCCCGAGGCAGCTGAAGGAGCAGCTCCTGGGAAAGACAACTCTGAGTCCTGAAACCTGGGCAGGAACAATGGGAATGTGTCCCTGCAGCCAAGCGTTCTGTGTGAGAACAAGTAGATGTGACAGGATATTGTTTTACACATGCTGCCAGACCAAATCTCCCTGTTTGCCCCAAGGGCCCCTTTGGGAAATGCTCTGATCCACGGGGCTCCATGTGAAGGCTGCTGTGACACTGAGGGACTTGCACAGGAATTGCATCCAGGAGCCCGGGTGCCCCTCAGGGACTGGGACCCGGCCCCTTCCAGCCCGAGGGGAAAGGGCCCCCCCAGGCCTTGTTAGCCACAGACAGCATGGTAAAGCTGAACAGCAAAGGGCCTGGGGGCATTATTCTGGAATTAACATGGTGCCAGCTCCATGGACAACAGAATTCTTGTTCCTAACTCAAATGAGATTGAGAAAAATGAATGAAGAACAGTGTCACTAAAGTACTACTGGTGTCTGTAAGTTGTACCTTGATAGTCAGCCAGAATCTTTGTCTGCCACAAACACCTCTAGAGTTTCACCAAGGGGTTAGTCATCAAAATGTAATGATGAGTTCTGATGGATTGCTGAGCTTCTTTTGTAGTTCTTTGCTAATGATGATGTGCTTTGCTGAGCTTTTCCTTTTGTAATTCTTTGCAGCTGTGCATGATATAAATGACACAATTCCTTCAGTTGGTGTCTGTGTCTTTGGTAGTGACCCTGCCCACTGGTGAAACAGGGCCCCCTCTTGCCTGAGTGTTACCTGGGAAGGCAAAAACCCTCCCTCCAAAATTCTCCCCTTCCTCCTTGTTCCCCCCTTCATACCCTGAGCATGATGTGCTCTGGTCTGGGCTGTGCCCGGGGTCAGTTGGGGTCACCTGTCCTGGCTGTGTCCCCTGCCCAGCTCCCCCGCAGCCCCAGCCCCTCCCCAGCGTGGCTGGACGAGGGGCAGGACAGGCCTTGGCTGTGCTGCAGCTCAGCAAGAACAAAACCATCTCTGCGTGCTCAGCGCTGTGCTCAGCACCCGGCCCAGCAGTGTCTCAGTGCCAGGGGCTGTGCCCTCAGTGCCTGCCAGGGGTTTCCCTGGCAACTGCCAGGCCAGGTGACCCAGGTGTCCCCCCCCCAGTGCCGGTTGTCATGGAAACAGTGCCCAGCCCTGCCCCTTTCTGTCTGGCTGACCTGGCCTTTGGCCCTGGCAGTGCCCTTGGCTGCTGGTTCCTGGTGCCCGAGCGGCCAGCGCGGCACAGGGCAGGTGGCCATGGCACAGCCCCCAGCAAGGGATCCCCTCTGGCTCTGGGCACTGACACCAGCCCTGAGCAAGGTCCGGCTCCGGGCATTGGTTGCCATGGCACCAATCTAAGGAACGGGTCCCCGTGGCCGTGGCCATGGCACCTGGTGGCACCAACGAGTGTCACTGCAATTGTACCTGGAACAGCCCTGGCACCGCTTTGTCCTCAGGGTTGCCATGGCAGCCCAGGGCAGCAACAGCTCTGCAGGCAAGGGGCCATGGAACCTGGCTGCAGAAATGGCTCCTTGGGCTGGTTTCCAAGGAAACCTGAACTGATGGGGGTTTCCATGGCACCCAAAGCCAGCAGTGGGGTCCCTGCAGTGTCCATGGCAACAGTCCCTTGCAATGGCCCAGTGCAGGTTGGGATGATGATCCACCCTCACAGCTGGCCCAGAGCAGGTCTGCAAATGCCCTTCCCACAGCCTGTTTGCACAGAAACACTTCCAGGGATCTCTGCATTTCCCTTCCCTCACTCTTGGGTCACTCACACACCTCCCAGCCACCCGCTTGGTGCTTTGAGCTGCAAGGAGTTCAAAGCTGGTCTGTCCTTCAGGAGCTGGTCTAATTCTGCCTTCAGCCAAGTTTGGATTAATGTTTATATTAGAACTTCCTTTGTGTCTGTGATAGATGAGTAATATGATGATTGTCTCTCACAATTAATGGACTAATATAGTGTGTATATGTATATGTATATATAATATAATATAATATAATATAATATAATATAATATAATATAATATTATATTATATTATATTATATTATATTATATATAATGTATATATAAGAAAAGTTTTATACATTTATAGTTGTACCCCCTCATGTGGTTATCAAGGGACAATGGGAGTTGGGATATCTGGAAGGGCTGGCTTGTCACTATGGCGACATCTGACCTCTAATCAGGATTTGAGGAAGAGATCACCACTGGGCAGCGAAGAAGAGGTTGATGGACTGTCCTAGGGTGACGTTATGATGCTTGTATCCCCATTCATGTGTTCTGTTAATGTTGGATATTATGTTCTGTACCTTTAAGACCAGCTCTGAAGAGTGAAAGTTTTGTTTTTGTTTTCTTATCAGCCTGGCGGGACACAGAGACTGCAGCTTTTGTTTTTTCTGCTTTTGCTTTTTGCTTTTGCTCTCTCGCTCTTGCTTGCTTCGCTTCTGCTTGCTTTTGCTCATTAGCTAGTTTAGCCAAACTGTCCAGTTTCTTCCTGGATGGTTTCTCCTTTCCTTTTTCTGATCATTTCGAACCTGCTCCGGACTGGGACCTGGGAAACACCAAGAGTCTGCACCTTCTGGCCTGCAGCAGCAGCCCCAGTGCTGGAGGGACTGAGAACAGAGTGACCACCCCCCCAAGAGAGACTTTCTGAATTTGTCATCTTTTTCAGAGCGGTGTCATCCGGTATTGTTCATTTTGTGTGCTGGGGGTGCTGTGCCTGTTAAATAAACAGGTTCTTTCCACTCCTCTACGAGGAATCCTTCCCGAACCGGTTGGGGGGAGGGGCTGTGTGGGTTTGCTTACTGGAGGGGCCCTAATTTGGAAATTCTCCTCCAAATTTGCCCTAAACCAGGACAGAGACCAAGAAGAAGAAGGAGAAAGACTGGACAACACCCAGATTCCTCCATCTTGCCTCCTGAACCCCCATTCTAAAAACTCCCAAAAATCTATTTTTCACCCCATGACTAACTATTATTCTTCTTAGAATTTCGTGGCTTGCAGATCTTCATATAAAGGTTGGTAATTTTTTTTTTCCATGGGTCAAAATCCAAGTTACAGGGGTCATGGGCTCTGTGCCAGGGTCTCTGAGCCCCCCAGGCAGGGGCTAGAGCCCTCCAGGGCAGCCAGAGGAATTTCCTGGGTTCTGACACCAGTAACTCTGTGTGGGGATTTGCATCCCTTGTCAATAACCCAAAGGAAAACAATTTAAATGATGCCTTTACTTAGGCCAGGGATCTTGCCTCAAGTCCCTAAAGGTCTAAAGTTGAGGTTCTCCCTGAAAATTCCTCAGTGCTGGCTGGAGATCTGTGGATTCATTGAAGCTCTAGGCTGATCTTTTGGCTGGCTCTCCAATTTACTGCCACAAAATCTCCAAAATACTGGAACAAGACTCCTTAACACTAATTTGGTTTAAAGAGGCATAATTTATTCAGGCCTGAGGTCACACAAAGGATACTCCTAACCATTCGTGCACGCATGATTTTACAAGTAAGCAATTTACATATTACAATTTACCCATTACCATCAAGCCCAGATTCAGTCCTTGTTTTGTCTATTCCTACATTCTTGAGCCGGATGTCCTTCTTCTTCTCTTCCAACTGTTCTTGCTGGGAAAAGCAGTTTTTGTGTGCCTTGTTTCTCTGCTGGAAGTTCACAGGCCCAGTAAAAACTAAATTAATTCCTTTGCTGTCACATAGCACGGAAGCCTCTCTCCAGCTTCCTTCCCTGAGCCCTCCTGCTCCTGCAGAACCACCCTGATAATGGATCTCCGTGTGTTGGACATGGTGGCTGTCACCTTGACGTGGCCAACACTCACCTGGACGGGCTCCTGGCAGGTGTCCAGGGTGACGTGGCAGCACGCAGGGGTCCCGTTGGTGGTGAAGGACGTCCTCATCTGGGACATGCGGTGGTAGGTGTCCTCCAACCTGCCCAGGTGAGCTCTGAGCAGGGACAGCTCCAGGCCCAGCTCCATGGCAAAGCGGTTGTAGTCCAGGGGGTTGGAGAAGAAGATGGCCACGGTGAAGGTGGGGGCCTCATAGACCAGGACTCCACAAGAGCCACGGAACAGGGGGCTGGAGAACTGGCAGGTGTCAGAGGAGCCTGGGGGCACGCAGGGGCTGGGGGGGACGGAGCTGTGCCCGCTGTAGAAGTAGGTCCTGGGGAGGAGAAATGGGGGTGTGCCATCAGGGGAGGATGGTGAGACCACCAGTGTCACAGACATCTTTTATGAAAAATCCTTTCCTTGGGATTTTTCCTCCTGAGAAGCTGAGAGGCCTCAGGAACAAAATGTAAACAATGGTTATCTGCTGCTGTGGTATGCACCAGGTGCATCTGTGATTGGTCTCATAGTGTTATTTCTTATTCATGGCCAATCACAGTCAGCTGGCTCAGACTCTCTGTCTGAGACACAAGCTTTTGTTATTCATTCTTTATTTTTCTATTCGTAGCTAGCCTTCTGATGAAATCTTTTCTTCTATTCTTTTAGTATAGTTTTAATATAATATATATCATAAAATAATAAATCAGCCTTCTGAGGACATGGAGTCAAATTCAAATGTAATGTTAACCCTTTCAGTGCCTCAATCCTCCCTCAAATGAGAAAAAACCCCAAAATACAAACATGTAAAAGAACAGCATAAAGTCATCAAAGTCAGTGTAGAAGAAGTCCCAAATAAGAAAGAAAAAGAAATGCCTTGTTTTTTAGAGCTAAAATCCTCTAATAAGCAATAGAGAAAATGCTCTTTTTCCTTGTAGCACATAAAACTATAAAGAGATAAAAGTGTATCAAATTGATATCAAGCAAAAGCCTCCATACTAAAATAAACAAATGTTTATGGAGCTAAAATCCTCTTATAAGCTATAGAGAAAAGACTCTTTTTCCTTATAGCCCATAAAACTATAAAGAGATGTGTTCAAATTAATATCAAACAAAAGCCTCCATACTAAAATAAACAAATGTTAAAATAGCTGTAATTCCATAAAAAGTTTAAACAGAAAAAAAGAGTAGTCATATGCTTCCAAAAAAAAGAAAAATCTCTATTCTCAAAAATAAAGGTAATTTTAAAAATAGACAATAAAGAGAATTTTTGCTTTTAAACAACTCATCTTTAAAACAATCATCATAAATCAATATAACCCATCAATAAACTATGAAAGTGCTTATAACAATAAGAAAAATTTCATCATAGCAAAATTCCACAAAGAACTGTTGTTCGTAACCAATTAAGAACCACAAAAAACCCTGTTTCCTTTCCTCTTATAAAAAAGTCTCCATAACCTTAAAAGAAAAGACTTCTCTCCCTCAGTAAACTAAAGAAAAACTATTTTAAAAGTCGTAAACTAACTAAAAATCTTAAGTGTAATTTCTTTACATTATCAGTGAGGAAGAAAAGTTGTGAGAAGCAAAGTGCTCTAAAAGGTTTGTTTTAATTCTTACTACTTTTTTGCTTCTAATTACTTCTAATAAAATTTGCTTTATACCCTCTTAAAGTTTTAAACCTACTTTATCTTTCTCCTAATCCTATCTCACAACAAAAACTAAATGTATCAGTAATTAGCCAACACCAAACCTACCACATTCTTTAGTACATCAGCCAAAAAAACTTCCAATTAAAAAAATCCTTAATTGCAAACCTAAACCACAACACACAATTAGCTTTTCCACCCAATTTCAAACTAAAACCACCACATACCCAGGGATCCTCCCATGCCTTCCCCTCACCTGGGGTTCTCCAGGGTGACATTCCGGGTGCTGTTGGATATCTGGATCTCCACAGCCCTCTCCAGGAAATTCCACATCTCGGCACGCGATTGGCTGCTCCAGGGGGACAGAATCTACTCCTCCAGTCTGGGGTTTCCTCAGATCTGGGATCGTGACCTTGGAGACAGAATTTTCTCAGCTCTGGGGTCTCCTTGAATCCGTAATCTTCTCACTCCAAGGTCTCCTCCTCAGCTCCAGATTCTCTCTGTTCCAGAATCTTCTTCCTGAATCCAGGATCTTTTCCGCAGCTCTGGGGTCTCCTTGGATTCAGAATCTTCTCAGCTCTGGAATCTTGTTCCTGTCTCTGGGAAATTCTTGAATCTGGAATCTCTTCAGATCTGGAATCTCCTCAGATTCAGTGTCTCTTCGGATCCAGGGTCTCCTCAGCACTGAAATCTTCTCCTCAGCTCCGGGGTTTCCTCAGTCCCGGGCTCTCCTCAGCACTCCTTGGATTCAGGGAGATCCTGGATCCAGAATCTCCACCCCAGCCCCTGACCTTCCCTGTGGTCTCCCCCTCTGAGCACCTTCTGGGTCTCCGCTGGTGTTGGGAATGTCCTGGGGCAGGGAAATCCCTCCCCTGGCTGGAAAAATCCTAAATTACAACTTCCTGGTGATAAAATGGAACCAACTTCCTGGTGGTGAATCTGGGGCAAAGTCCTCCAGGGCCTGGCACCTTCAGCTGGTGTAACTGGTTTAACTGGCTGAATTGTCTAATGTAACTTGTTTAATTGATTTCTCTAATTTAAGTAATTTAATCTAATCTATTTTACCAGATCTAACTCAGCTGGTTTAAATGTTTTAAATTATGTAAATGGTTCCACAATAAGTTTATAACTGGTTCAACCGGTTTAACTGGTTCATCTAATTGAACGAGTTTAATTGGTTTATCTAGTTAAACTGGTTGAATTCTCTCACTGCCTGAATTGGTCTAAGTGGTGTAGCTGACCAGAGGAGCAGATGATTGGCTCAAAGCAACCCAGTGGGGAGTGGTGGGTGATTTGTGGGAAAAAACTCCTCAACTTGTAAAAGATGTAAAGCTGGTATGATTTATTTCATTGCTGGACATGCTCCCCAAGGACATGAGCACCCCTGAAAATTCCCGAGTCTACTTTATCCCCTAATCTGTGCATTTGCATTAAAAATATGCCTATGTATTCAACTTATCAATTTTATGAGCCTGTGCAGTTCTTCAGTCATGTAGTTGTAATGTGGTGTTTATAACCCAGATTCAGTTTTTCTGTTTGCTTCAGTCTCAAGATCAGCAGGGAGCCTCTTCTTATCTCCAGCATTACTTTCTTGCCACATTCACATTTTCTGAAAAATCCCTTGGCCCAGGATTTTCCTCCGGGGAAGCTGAGAAGCCTCAGAGGAAAAGGAAAACAATAATTATCTGATTTGCTTCTCCTGTGTTTTGCTGCTTTGGAATGTGTTTGGAGATTGTTTATCCAACAGGTGACTGTTTCATTGGTTTCATGTGATTTGTTTTGACTTATTGACCAATCAGGGTCAAGCTGTGTTGGAGCTCTGGAAAGAGTCATGAGTTTTCATTATTATCTTTTTAGCCTTCTATAAGTATCCTTTCTGTATTCTTTAGTATAGTTTCTTGAATATAATATAGTATCTTAAAATAATAAATTAGCCTTCTGAGGACATGGAGGCAGATTCATCATTCTTTTCTTCATCTGGGCACCCCGCAAATCAAATACAATATTTTCTGAGTTGCCTTGAGTCTCCTTTGTTCTCTCTCTGCAGGCCTTTTGGCGAGCATGCAAGTTAAAAGACTAAACAAAAAAGTAAAAAATTGGTTTCTACCCTGAGTTAAATTTCCAATCCCCTGTTTCATTCCTCCCTTTTCTAGAAACAAGTAAATTATTTTACTTAGTACAAATTTCTACGATAATAGGTGTCCCTTAATGCTTTGCCATGTACATTTGATAAGGAGGTCAACACTGCTATTTGCTGTAGTATTCTCCATTTCCGAATTAGCACTAGATAACCCTAAACTCACCCTAACTAATACCAATAAATTTGTAAGGCTGCCAACAACTGTCTCCTTGGTTCCACAGTGTCACAACGGACCCTTTGCTCCATGAGGTTCATTGGTGTAACATGGACGCCCTGATTCCATGAGGTTGTGTAGTGTCACAATGATCTCCTTGGTTCTGCAGCCCTGCTGTGGCTGCTGTGTAACAATGGACCTGTGCTACCATGAGATTCCGTAGTGTCACCATGGTCCCTTTGGTTCCACAAGGCCCTGCTGGGCCACAATGGCCCCTTGGTTCCATGAGGTTCTGTACTGTCAACAATGATCTCCTTGGTTCCACAGTGTGACAATGGCCCCTTGGTTCCATGGGGTGCCTGGCCTCCCACAGCCCCTCACAGACTCTTATGGCCCTTCATGGCCCCTCACAGCCCTTCATGGCTCCCTCACAGTTCCCCATTGCCCTTCATGGCCCCTCACAGCCTCTCACAGCTCATGGCCCCTCACGGCTCCCTCACAGTTACCCATGGTCCCTCACAGGCTCCCCATGGCCCCTCACAGTTGCCCAAGACCCCTCACGGTCCCTCACTGTGGATGCCATGGGACAGAGAGAGAGAAACAGCAAGTGTTTCTCAGAGCAGCTTGTGAGAATTATTAGCAAGTTGTAAGAATGTGAGAACTTAAGTATAAACAATCTGCAGGTGGTGTTCTTCTACTTCGTCTTTCTCTTCTCGAGGACAGTGTATAAAGAATGGTTTTTGTTAACTAGCCAATCAAACAGAATATATCATATCACTCTGTAAAAACTGCACGGTTCTCTTGAATAAAACCTTCTTTTAGTCCTTCTGCAATACTGCCTCCTGCCTGTTCCTATGTCATTCTCGGCGCAAGAGTGACACCTCACGGCCCTTCATGGCCCCTCACAGCTCAAGGCTCTTCACGGCCCCTGAGCCGCCTCCGGCCCCGCCATTGGCGCCGCTCTTTGCTGCTCGCCAATGGCGGTCCCAGTCTGACGTGACGTCACCAGTTGCCGGTCAAAGGAAGGCCTGGGGCTGAGGTGCCCCGGGCTGGCCGGGAATGGGGTCTGGGGGTCCCCGGGCTCATGGAAACGGGGGATCCAGGGGCTGGGAGAGGAGGATACCCGGGAAAGGGGGTGCAGGGGGTGTCGGGGCAGGATAAGGGGGTGCAGGGGGTCCTGCAGCTGGGGAAGGAGATGCGAAGCGTCCCAGTGCCCAGGAATGGGCATTCAAGGGGGTCCCCGGGGGGCTCCCCAAAGCCCCTCCCAGGGGGCAGCAGGAGCTGGCTCAGGAGCTCTGGGCAGAGAAAAGGGGGTGACCCCGGCTTGGGGGGGACATGGGGGACTCACACACGCTCCCGGGGGGACACGACCCCCGGGGACCCCCCCTCACCTTGTCCCGCAGGGGAGGCCGAGCCCCAGCCCAGGCAGACGAAGCCCCCGAGCCCCGGCAGCATCTTGGGGGGCGTGCGGGGCCGGGAGGGGCAGGATCCGGGAAAGGGCGGTGGCTGCCGGGTTCCGCGGGTGCCTGGAAACCACGAACGCGGCGGCAGCGTCTGTGACAGCGGCACGGCCTCAGTTGCCTGAGAACGCGGCCCTGGCTGCTTGTGCGCAGCCTGGGCTCCTGCAGGCGGCTTCACTGGGCGATTCGCCAGGGGAATTGTTCGCGGAGCATTGGCCTGTGCAAAGTTCCTGAGCGTGCAGAGCACTGGCCTCTGCAAGGAGGTCATCAACGTGCAGAGCACTGGCCTCTGCAGAAAGTTCCTGAATTTCCTTTGAAGGTAAAGATTGACTCAAGTTGAACTTTTTGGTTTTGTCTCATCTGCACTCTGAGAGAGAATGCCAAAGGGAAATACAGGATGGGATAATGCCCGTCTTCTGGTGCAGCAGATCAGTGGCCTGCACTGTCACAGACATGTTTTATGAAAAATCCTTTCCTTTGGGTTTTTTCTCTTGAGAAGCTGAGAGACCTCAGGAACAAAATGTAAACAATGGTTATCTGCTGCTGTGGAATGCAACAGGTGCATCTGTGATTGGTCTCCTAGAGTTGTTTCTAATTAATGGCCACTCACAGTCAGCTGGCTCAGACTCTCTGTCTGAGACACAAGCTTTTGTTATTCATTCTTTCTTTTTCTATTCTTAGCTAGCCTTCTGATGAAATCCTTTCTTCTATTCTTTTAGTATAATTTTAATAGAATATATATCATAAAATAATAAATCAAGAGTCAGATCCTCATCTCTTCCCTCATCCTAAGACCCCTGTGAACACCACCACAATGCACAGCTGAGTGGATGAACAATATATGCTCTACTGATTGTGCTTTTTTTTTTTGCACTGAAGGAATGAAACATTTTCTAAATGTACTGGTCTATACTTTTTTTCCTGTATAGTGGTTGCTTAAACTGCTTAAAGGTGAATGAAGTCTGTTTCAGTTTCAGTGGGTTGTTATCATCTGGTTATTAAAATTATTAGGGAGAGGCCTGTGAATTATGGTGCAAATGAGACCATATGCCAAAATCAATAGTCTGGATTTTATGTAACAGTAAATAGGAGGAAGAGAGAGAGAAAGAAAAAGAAAAAGAAGCGGGGGGGGGGGGGGGGTGGAATGGGGGGTTGGGAAGAAGGCAAGAAAGAGAGTGACAGAGACAGATTAAGTGAAAAACATCACCATTCCATGGATCCCATTGGCATACCATTAAATCCTCTTCTGGTCTTCTCTGTGGTGAGGTCTGGCAAAACGTAAGACTCCAATGGATTCATGCAGATTTGGGCAGGGTGGGACCTCCCAGGTGCCTCCCTGGGGTGGGGCAAGTTGGACTCTGTCTATTGCTACTTTCAAATAATATAAAATCTTTAGCATCTGTCTGTCCTTTGAGTCTGCCATCAATTGGCTTCTGGATTTTCAGATCTGTTGTGTTACTTTGCGTGCCCTGCAGTCGTCTGGTGCAAGGCCTCAGGAATGGGTCTGGGGGCACTGTGGAGGTCTTTGATGGAAGGTTTGTGTGCAAACCTGGCCTCAGCAGACGAGTCTGTGGCTATGACTTGCCCACCTTGAAGCCAGACAGAGCTGATTTTCAGGACAGCTGCTGGGTTTGGCTTTGTTGTGGATAGGTTTTTCTCTGCAGCCTTATTTACTTCTCCCCAGACCTGAGCTAATGGGACAATAGTGTCACCTTGATCTTGTCTCAAGTTCCCTTAGGCAGCTTAACTCACAGTGCCAAGTTCCAGTCAGGAGACATTTTCAGGGAGGGGTGGACTTCGGTGGTCGCAGCTTCTTTATACAGTTTTGTCACAATGGGCAGAAAGTCCTTTATGATGATATTTAAGCCATTAGCCATAACATTCCAGTCTCTCACGAGTGTCTCAGCTGTGAGGAACAGCTGAGAGAGCAGGGGTGCTTTAGCCTAAAGAAGAGGAGGCCCACTCTAGCTATCTTTAAGTAATATTTAAGCTACAGCTTTGTCTGTTCCAACTATTATTAATGTTCAGATTTTTAGCTCCAGGTTTCAGTACGATCCATCTTTGAATTGCACAAGGCAGCCATATAGTTCAAATAAAGTCCTACTAGAGGCCTAACTATACTAGCTACTTAGACCAAACAAGCACATAGCTACTTTCAAATAATATAACATTTTTAGCACCAGTATATCCCTAGAATCTGCCATGAATTGGGTGCTGGATTTTCAGAGTTCCATTGTTGCTCCTTCCAGTTTTGTTGAGGCATTGTCGCTCATCTGCGACATCCTCCCTAGGAAATGGCATCAGGATTGCCAAAGAAGACACCAACACCTCGTCTTTTGTCCAGGGAAGGACTGAAGCCTGATACTGTGAGTAGCCCCTGGGGCTGTGTTCAGGCTGGCAGTGCCCTGGTGTCCCTGCTCTCCCTGCCCCTGTTGTCCAGCAGTGCTGTGGAGCTGCAGAGCCCCTCCCCAGCCCTTTGTGCCTGCTCCTGCTGCTGGGGCTGTCCTGGTGCAGTAGGGAACACTGTGGGATGCTTCAGTTGTGCCTTGCCTGGCTGTGCCAGCAGAGCCAAGTGAAACCAATGTACAGATGAAGCCCTGAGCATGTGTTCTGTCCCTTTCCCTTTGCCACAGGAATTCCTTCTGTCAGGCTGAGCACTCACCTGTGCTGCTCTGACCATCTGCCCTTGGGCACCTGGGCATGTGGGGGGGAAGCTCAAACTCTGCCCAAAGCCTTGAGAGCTATAGAATATTAATCCCGATGTTTCCGGGTGTGTCCTGCCTGGCTTCGTCTGGCCCTTGCTGCTGGACCAAAGGCTGCAGCTGTGGCGTTTTCACATCAGAGATACCTTTGGCCGGCTGGATGCTGCAGCTGGGCAGTCGGAACAAATCCAGGCAAAGTAGGAACTCAGTTTACCTCTGGTGGAAAAGGTTCAGGCAACAGTGAAGAGAAAAGAATGGATTCTATTGTAGAGTCTTAATCCAGAGTTTTATTTTAGGGTGGTAGACCTCTGAATGTGGTAACAGCTCCCAGACAGACACACCGGCCGCGTGGTCTCGTGTCCTTTTAAGCCCCGGGGACAGGGGGAGGGGAAGGGACAGGTGAGGGCCAACCAGGTGTGAGGAGGGGAAGGATCAAGGGATGTAGATGCTTGGACAGGCCAATGAGCCCGGACCTAAGGGGCATCTTTTGAACTTCTGCCAACCACAGGATGCCCTTGCTGGAATGTTAAGATTGATGGACACCTCTTAGCAGGAGGGCAAAAGGGAGAGGGGAAAGGCTGGCACACCTTGGGGGCATCACACTGCAACAAAAGTGTGTACTGTGACCATACAAAGTGGCAATATGACATCACAGAGAGGGTTTTGAGATATCACTGAGGGGGTTGTGACATCACACAGCTTTCTGTGACATCATAGTGTGAGGCCATAGAGCAGATCTTGCCATCATAGAGGGTGGCTCTGTGACATGAAGGAGTGGGTTGTGACATCACCAGGTGGCTGTGTAACATCATAGAGCAGGCTGTGACATCACAGAAAAAACTGTGACATCACAGTGTGACTCTGGCATCAGAATCATCTGTGACAACACAGAACAGCTGTGTAACATCACAGGGGCTGTGTGACATCGCAGGGGCTGTGTGACATCACAGGGGCTGTGTGAGGTCACTGGGGAGGTCACTCTGCCCCGGCCCCCCTCACAGTTCCCCCCAGAGCAGTCCAACCCTGCTCGTGCACAGCGGGGTCCCCTGTCCCCCTGGGTCCCCCCGCCCCCGGCGCCGCAGCCTCCCCCAGAGGATGTTCCACGAGATCGACCCTAGAGCCTGACACGGGGACGGGGGGCCGGGGCCCTGGGGGTGGCACAGGGGGACAGGGACCCCCCGGCAGCGTCCCCGTGTCCCCCAGGGCCAGAGCCTGGGCCAGGGCTCCTTCACCCTGGTACCAACGAGGCCTTGAGAGCGCTGAAAAAATCCCCAGCAAGGCAGCAGCAAAAACCAGATTTAATTTTAAGGGACAGCAGCACAAAGTTCCTTGGCAAGAGTCCCTCTGCTCCTGACTGGACACTTCAGGCACACCAAGGAAACAAAACAACAACAAAACCAAACTAAATCCAGGCAATCAAACCAGAAATGAGCCAAGAACTGTCCCTGTGTGTGTGTGTGTGTGACACAGGGACAGTGAGGGCAAGGATAAAAGGAATATGGCCTAAAAGCTTAACAGAGCTCAATTTTAATTGAACTTAACTGATACCTTAACCTTAACTGATACCTTCAACTTCACAATTTAGCAAAAGAACAGCACTTAACAGTATTTAATGTAACTTATAACCTATGACTTTGCAATTTAGCAGATGAATAACATTTAGCAATATTTAAATTAGCTTATAATTTATATTAAATATAACAACTTAGCAAAATAACAACTCTTAGCAGAATTTAGCTTCACTTAGGCCTTGTGATTTAACCTTACCTCAAGGCCTGACTGACTCAGCTATCCAGGGCACTCAAACCCCTCAGAGAGCAGCATTTCTGCCACATTTCCCCAGCACAGGCACTCCTGTGTGCACACAGACACAAAGAGTCAGTGCAAGGCACCTGGGAGAAATTCCCCTGAGGGCAGGAAATACTCCCTGTGGATCCTTTGGCATCTCCCCAGCGGGTGAAGGGTTGAGCCTGGAGGAGTGGGGGATCGGCCCAGGCTCCGTCGTTGTTGGGGATCCCCGAGTGCAGCAAACGGGAGAGTTCCCGGCTGGGAGAGGCCCCACTCAGAGGGAGTCGCTGGCCCAGGAGAGCTCCAAGGGCTCCTTTTGGAGCGCTGTTTGCAGGGCCCCAAGAGAGGGGCTTCAGTCCCAGCAATGGTTCATCCTGGCCACACTTGGCACCAACAGCTTTCTTTGGCAGGGTGAGAACAGGGATGTTGTGCCACGGAGGGAACAAAAGCAGTTCCCAGGGCTGCTCCTCCAGAAAGCAGGAGCTGGTTGGGCAGCAGCAGTGCCTGGAGCAGACAGTGTTTGTGATGAGCTGCAGAGGAGCTGAGCCCAGGGGCTGTTGGCCAAGGCCGAGCCCCAAGGAGCATTTCTCATCTGGCAGGGCGGCCTGAGAAGGGGAGGGGGGAATGCAGCAGCACAGGGCCCATGGAACCAAGGGAGCATTGTGACACTGTGGGGCCCTGTGAGACCAAGGGACCATTGGGACACTGTGGGGCCCCATGGAATCATGGAGAGCACTGTGACATTGCTGGGCCTCATGGAACCCAGGGGACTGTACTGATGCTGTGTGACTCCATGGAATGTAGGGATCATTGTGACACTGTGAGGCCCCATCAAACCAAGGTTCCATTGTAACACCGCAGGGCCTAATGGAACTGTGGAGACCATTAAGACACTTCACAGCCTCATGGAACCAAGAGGCCTTTTTGTACTCTGGGGCACCATGGAATCATGGAGACCATTGTGACACTGGGGGGACCCATGGGATCATGGAGACCATTGTGATGCTATGAGGGCCCATGGAATAAGCAAAGCATTGTGAGACTGTGAGGCTTCATGGAACCAGTGAGACCATGGTGACCCTGGGGGTCCCCAAAGAACCAAGAGGACCATTGTGATGCTGTGGGGCCTCATGAAACCAAGAGGCCTTTGTGGCACTGCAGGGCTGCATGGAACCAAAGCTCCAGGGTGACACAGAGGGGCCTCCTGTCATCAATGGTTCACTGTGACACTGTAGAGCCAAAGGAGACCATTGTGACACTGCAAACCCCCAGGGCCCAAAGGTCCATTGTGATATTGCAGGGCTTATGGAACAGAGGAGTCCCGTGACATTGTGGGGCCGGTGGAACCACAGAGACCATTGTGACACTGCAAGGCCTCATGGAATCATTGGGACCATAGTGACACTTCAGGGCCTTGTGGAATCGTGGGGACCATTGTGATACTTTGGGGCCTTCTGAAACCTAGGGGCCACTGTGACGTTGTGGGACCCTTTCAAACCTAGGGACCAGTGTCACACTGCAGGTATTCTTGTAATCAACAGGCCATTGTGACATTGTGGGGCCCCACAAAACCAAGGGGACAGAGAGCATATCTGACAGGTTTGGTCTCCCATGGACTGCCTGACTGGTCCAGCTGATCATTGCATGTTGAGGGTCTCTTCTCATCTGCTGCTGAAACACTGGAGCTCCGTGCTTTCCTTCCCAATGGAAAAGAACTCTCCTTCTCCACCAGGCACCCATGGCCAGAATTGGGATTTCACCTCCAAATTTTCCTTATATCCAAGGATAGTTCCAATAGGAATATTGCCAGGACAAGTCTGGCTGGAAATGGTTTCACAAGGGTCAGGTCTCACCCGTCCCTAAAACCCTGGGGAAGGCTCCATGCTCACCTGCCTATGGAAAAGAACTTTCCTGCTTCTGCAGGTGCCCATGGTTGAGATTATGGTTCCACCTCCAAAATTCCTCAAATCCAAAGACTGCTCCCAGACAAAATCTGCCATTCCTGACAAGTCTGGCTGGCCTTGGACTAGAGAGGCTCTCACCTGCCTTCCAAACACTGGGGCTCTCTGCATTCCTTCCTATGGAAAAAAGCTGCCCTTCTTGTCCTGGTGCCCATGGCCAGAATTGGCATTTCATCTCCAACATTCCCTGTTGTGAGACACTGGAGGAAATTCTTGGCTCAAAACATTTCATGTGTGGAGGAGGAAGGAGCAGGTCCAGCCTTGCCCTGCCCTGGAAGCCCAGCCCTGCCCTGCCCTGGAACCCCAATCCCCCCAGAGCCTCTATCCCAGCCCAGCAGTGGCTGCCAGTCCCTGGCACAGCGCAGGCAATGCTCCACAGCCACCTCTGCAGCCCCAGCCCAGCTCCTGAGGGACCAAATGAGCCCAAGGCCCACCTGGGGGAAGGGCCCAGGGAGACCAAGGGGTATTGAAGGCTGACCACAAGGCAAGCACACATCTTGACCCTGCATCCTCTTGGAATTTCCATCTGAACTCTGCTGGAATCCAGGAGTTGGTAGCTGTGTGTGTGCTTCTCTGCATCTTTTTTGTCTTTTATCTCTTTCTGTGTCTTCTTCTTCTGTTTCTCTTGCAAATTTTGATTAACATTAAATTGAACAGGCTTAGAGTTTGTGAAGATGAATGGGCCAAGTCAATGCTTTCAGAAGTGTTTTTTGTTGATTGAATATCTGTCGTAGTACATGACAAGAATTTTTAAAAGTAATGTAAAACTTTTTGTGTCACTGACAATCTGTTAAACCACTGAGATACTGAACATGCCTCTGTGAAACACAAATGTTAAAGATGAAAAAACCCAGGAACTTCCTCTTTCTTTCCAGTCAACAAAGAAGCAGCGGGCCCTGGCCCCAGCCCCCATCTCAACCAAACCAAACCAAACCAAACCAAACCAAGCAACCCTGCCATGGGCTGAGCCCCTTCCCCCCTCCCCAGGCTGCCCCCCCCATCAGCCCCATTCTGACAAAACCAAACCCCAACAACTCCCAAACAGGGAAAAAAAGAGGCTACAAAACCCCAACCAGAACAAAGCCAGCCACAGCTGTTAAAATCTCACCATCAAGTCCCCACCACGCAACACAATTCAAACCAAAAACCCCTACAACCTACAACGCACACAAAATAACCCTACAACTAAAATTAAAAACAAAAAACCCCAAAACCAGCCATAAAACCAATCCTAACAAAACCTGACCACAAATTCTACCACCAGTTACCAGCAGGTCAGGTCTTAACCCTTTCAATAATTCAATCCTCCCTCGAGTAAAAGAAAAAAAAAAATATAAGCATATAAATACCCATAAAACCATCAAAGTCAGTAAAGAAGAATCTAAACCCTAATTAAAAAAGAAGGAAGAAGTCTTAATTTTAAAATAAAATCCTCTTATAAACTATAAAGAAAAAGCTCTTTTTCTTTATAACACATAAAACTATTAAAAAAAATCAAAATAATATCGAACAAAAACCTTCATACTAAAATAAACAACCTTAAGAATGACTGTAATTTCATAAAAAGTTTAAACAGAAAAAAAAAAGTAATCCACTTTACCCTAGAGAAGATCTCTATTCCCAGAGATACAAATAATTTGTAAAGTAAATAATAAAAACTTTTACCTTTAAAGAATTCATCTTTAAAACAATACCCCATGAGTCGACATGGCCCATCAACAAGCTGTAAAGCAGCTTGTAGCACAAAAACCAACTTCAGAATAACAAAGTTCCCCAGCTGTGATCCATGACAAAATTAAGAACCACAAATTCCTATTTTTTCCTCTTGTAAAAAAATCTCCATAACCTTAACAAGAAAAATTTCTCTCCCTAAGTCAACTAAAAAAAGACTATTCTAGAAACAGCAAACTAATTAGAAATTTTAGATTTAGTTTCTTTACATTGTCATTAAAAGAAAAAGTTATAAAGAAAAATAAAGTGTTCTAAAGAGTTTATTTTAATTCTTACTACTTTTTTTTCTTTTAGTTACTTTTAATAAAATTTCTTTATACCCTTTTGGAATTTTAAGCCTACTTTACCTTTCTGCTAATCCTATCTCACAACAAAATAAATACATAAATACTTAACTGACACTAAAACCCACCACATTCATCAATACATTAATAAAGATATCTCAACATTAGAAAAAAATTTAAATTAACAAAACAACTACAATGTCGTAAAAAACCCTTTCCCAAAATTTCTCTGATTGTCGAAAGTCACCAGTAAAGGCTGTTTAGTTCTTTTGAGCTCCTGACAATCTCTTGTCGGTATTTCTCCAGGGAGTCCAACTCAGAGGACAGAAAGAATTGTAATTCCTTTTAGATATCTCCTTGAGAGAGTTTTTTGGTTGATGAGAGTCGGGGCTTGTGTGTGCTGCTTGGCCCAGCCCAGGCAGGGCTTTCCCAGCCACATTCCACACTCCATTGCCCAGCTGGAGCCGCTGGTGCCTCTGAGTTGTGCTGCCCCAGCCCCAGGGACGCTCTCCTTGTCTGCCCATTCCCCCACGGTCTCTGGGCAGGGATGGCCTCACTGGGGGCTGCTGACATCCTCAGCAACTTGGAGGCTGCTGCTGAATTTCACTGCTCCAGAGGCTTGTTCAGCCTTCAGCTCTTCAGTGCAGGAATTCAGTGTCCCAGGGCTCATGAACATTCAGAACACCTGAACAAGCCAAGCCTCTGGGAATCATTTGATTTTAATTTTCAAATCATTTGTGGTTAAGTAGATCTCAGTAGTGCATTCAAACTGAATACATGATATTTAAAAAGACAGTGAGAAAAGATTTTTTTATGTCCTGTTTAGGTTTCTTTTCCTGTCAATTCATTGACATGTGCAATCTCCAATTGACACTGAATCCAAGTGCCTCCTCATGCCGTTTGAATAGATATGAAAATCAAGGCCCTTCATGGCTGACAATCAATCAGACTCTGTCCCTACCCCCAGCCCACCATTTCCCCCATCCAAGCCCTGGCACTCAGAGCAGCCTTGTGCAAATCTGAGCTCCCTCCAGCCCAGGCTGCACCTGCAGCTTTCAGCTCCTTGACTCCAGCTCCCACCTGCTTTCCTTGGAGAAGGAGCTGCCCGAGACACAGAGGGATGTTCATTTCTTGTCAGCCAGCAAAGCCAAGGGAAGGCACAGCTCCATCAAATGCAAAAATCATTCCTCTGCTGGATATTAAATCCACTTTGCACAGCAGACAGTCTCAGACCAATGGAAAACACCTTCTGTGCCCAGCACAGATCCCAAGGTCCCCCCAAACCCTCCATGCCCTGATTCTGCCCAGATTTGCTCTTTGCACACACGAGTCACAGGCTGAAGTCAGGAGCTCCCTCCATGCCCAGAGGAAGGAAAAGAGAGAAAGGGGATGAAGAGCTCTCCTGTGCAGAGCCAAGGTCCAAGTGCAGCCCCTGCAGTGGGAACCACAACTCATCAGGTTTGTGTCCTTTGGGCTCAGGGACTGGTGACACTCAGAGGCACAGAAAGGTTTCTTGCCAACAAATAGAAGATGAACATTTGAACAGTTTAATAACCATCACAGCTCTTTCCTCAGCTCTCTGGGATGTCCCAGCAGCATCTGACATGTCCACCATCCCCCACGGCTTTCTGAACAGGAATAGTTTTTAAGCAAATACATAAGAAATGGAAATTCAGTGATAGTTATAACCACAGTAACATACTCAATTCCGATTTTTTTTAACTTGAAAGATTTGGCCACTCCTTGAAGGTCAAAGCATGAAACCAGTCAGTTGAGAGGTGCTCAAATGACCAGAGAGCATCTGGAGGAGGAAGTCTGGGAGCAGCAGGAAGGACATAGATCAAGCTGATCCAGTGAAGGGATGTCCTTAGACATGGCCATTTAAACAGGAGAGCTGGAAACACCTCAAGGAAGGGGATCATTAAATATTAGACTGAATGTCAGTGTCAAAGGTAGAGGGGATGATCTGTATTTCTTCTCCTGCCATCAGTAGAAGGATCCAGTAGATCCAGGAAATTCCTGTTCCTGCTAGGAAAAGTTTGCTGTTTCTTAAAAGTGCTCAAGTGACCCAGATAATAAAGATTTCTTTGTATATTATGAAACTAACAGACATTAAAACCTGTGTCCCTTTCCAGGCAGACATCAGTTGTGTGCCCATGAACAGGCAGTGCCACTTGTGCCCTGAGGGGCCCAGCTGGGATTGGATCTCTCCCAGAGCACCTGAGGGAGAGCAGAGCACCTTGCAAGCTGCAGGTCCCTGACAGCCCCGCAGGGCTCCTGTCCCATCAACATCTGCTCTGCTCCAGTCTGAAACAGGGCCCAGCATGGTGCTGGGATCATCAGAGAGCTGAGGTGTGTGCTGGAATTCAATGGCCTCCCCATCCCGCAGCAGCCCTGCATTTCCCTCCTGCAGCCTTGGTCTCCAGCCCAGCCATGGAGGCTCTTTGGGCTCTGCAGTGTTGCTGCAGCCCCCAAGGGCAGCTGAGCTCTGCCTTTGGCACAGTCAGGCCTGGCCAGCGCAGGCCATGCTCAGCAATTGCTTGTGTGTGCCTGGCCTTGCTGTCAGCCCCGGCAGCGGCTGCGTGGCCCCTTTGTGGCCCTGTGCTGGCCCAGCCATGGTGGCCCAGCCCCTGTGCAGGCCCAGCCCAGGCCAGGAGCATTGCGGCTGGGAACGGCCCCTGTGCCGTGGTGCCCACAGCAGCCTTGGGGCTCTGTGCCCCATGGCTTCCCTGCTGGGCAGCCTCTGCCAGCTCCTGCAGAGCCCGTGGCACCTGTGGGGCTGCACAGACAGCCCTGCCCCGGGCTCTGCCGGCCTCTGGGCCAGCAGAGAGGCAGCCAGGGCTGGCCATGGCCGGGAACAGGCCCTGAGCCCCGCAGGAGGATGGAGCTGGGCCACAGCCAAACTCAGCCCAGGCCAAAGCTGGGCTCAGCAGCCAGGGCTGCCAACGCATGGGCACAGAGGCTGGCGCTGACAAATGTCCTGGGCCCCCTCCCTGCTCTGTCTGTGCCACCAAAGGCACAGAGCAGCCTCCTCTCTGGGCCACTTGCCTGTTTGCAATGCCTTGCACAGGCGCTGGCCCTGCCCCACAAGGCCTGGCCTGAGTCCTGCCCCTGCACGCTCAGCCAGGCTGAGATGGACACTGATGGTTTCTGGGCCAGGCTCTCGGAGCCCAGCCCAGCTCCCTGCAAGCTCTGCCAGCTGCCCTGAGCTCTGGGCAGCACCAAGGGCCTCTCTGAGCCCAGCCCAGCCCAGCCGGCTCTGGCCCCACAGCTCTGCTCAGGCCAGGCTGCTCTGGGCACTGGCCCCACAGCCTCAGCCCCTGCCAAGGGCACAGCAGCAGCTGCAGCTGCCACAGGACTCAGCCCCAGCCATGGGGGAAGGTGCTTGGCCAAGGCCAAAGGAGGCTCCCTGGCTGCCCTGCTCCTCCCGGGCTGAGGTGCTGAGAGCTCTGCAGCCCCTGCTGCCATCCCATCTACCCAGGGCAGCACCAGAGCCCCGGCCTTGGGGCCCTCAAGAGCTGCTCCTGCTCCAGGCCCAGGGCCCATGCCAAAGCTGGGACAGCAGCCACAAAGCTGTGCCCATTTCTGTTCATTGCTGCTCTCATGGGCATGGATCCTCAGCCTTTTAGAGGTTCCTAATGAATTTTATTGCTCCAGAGGCCTCTTTCTTGAGCTCTTCAGTTCTGGAATTCAGTGAAAAAGGCTCATAAACATTTGCTTAAAACACCTGATCAAGAACAGCCCGGAGGGATAATCAAAGTTTTCAATTCTTCTGTGGTTAATTAGACAAATTTCACAGGTGTTTTCAATGTGAATCTGCTGTGTTGAAAAAAAAGGGAAGAGATCTGTTTTATTCAGTATTTTTTTTTCCTGTTTATAGTTTGGTATAATCAATGTCCAATTGATATTGACCCCCAGCACCTCCTAATGCTCTGTGAAGAGATATGAAAACCAAGACCCTTCATGGCTAACAATCAATAACACTTTGTCCCCACCCCCTCCCCACCTTTTCCCTCATCCAGCCCCTGGCACTCCTATGGATCAGGAATGGTGTGGCCAGCAGGAGTAGGCAGGGATTCTTCCCCTGTGCTCAGCACTGGTTGGGCAGCACCTCGAGTGCTGTGTCCAGTTCTGGGCCCCCCAATTTAGGAAGGACATGGAGGGGCTGGAGCATGTCCAGAGAAGGGCAACAAGGCTGGGGAGGGGTCTGAAGCACAAGTCCTGTGAGGAGCAGTGTCTGAGGGAGCTGGTATTGTTTATCCTGGAGAAGAGGAGGCTCAGGGGAGACCTCATCACTCTCTACAACTCCCTGACAGGAGGGTGCAGCCAGGTGGGGGTCAGGCTCTTCTCCCAGGGAACAGGGACAGGACAAGACGACACAGCCTTTTGCTGCACCAGGTAAAGTTTAGGCTTGACATTAGGAAATATTCTTCACACAAAGGGTGATTGGGCAGTGGAATGGGCTGCCCAGGGAGGTGGGTGAGTCACCATCCCTGGTGGTGTTTAAGGAAAGACTGGATGTGGCACTCAGTGCCATGGTCTGGGTGACAAGGTGGTGTTGGGTGCCAGGTTGGACTTGATGCTCTCCAAGGTCATTTCCAGCCTGGTTGATTCTCTGATGATTGTGACACTGCAGGGCCCTGGGGAAGCAAGGGGCCATTGTGACAATGCAGGGCCTGGTGGCACTAAGGGGACCATGGTGACACTGTGTACGACATGGCAGCACAGAGCCAAGGGGCCATGGTGACACTGTGGGGCTGGATGGAAGCAAGGAGTCCATGGTGACACTCTGGGTCCTGGTGGCACCACAGAGGCCACTGTGACCCTGCAGGGCCTTGTGGAACCATGCAGAGCATTGTGACAGAGCAGGATCTGGTGTCACGATGGGGCCATTGTGACACTGCAGAGCCCCATGGAACCAAGGGGCCAGGGCTGCTCCTCAGGGACTCCTGGAATGAAGGAAAGATGTTTGACACCGTGGTGGCCCTTGGGACCAAGAGGCCATTTTGACACTGTGGAACCAAGGAGAGCATTGCTGCACTGCCAGGCCTCATGGAACCAAGGATCCATTGTGACACTGCAGGGCCCAAGGATCCAAGGGACTTGGTGACTCCAAGGGGTCCCATGGAATCAACGAGATATTGTAACACTGGGGGGCCTCATGGAATCATGGAGACCATTGTGACACACTGGGGACACATGGAACCATGGTGACATCAAGTTGTCTGGGAGTGTGGATCTGCTGGAGGGTTGGAGGGCTCTGCACAGGGCCCTGGACAGGCTGGATGCAGGGCCCAAATCCAACAAGGTGAGGTTTAACAAGTCCCAGTGCCGGGTCCTGCACTTTGGCCACAACAACCCCTGCAGCACTACAGGCTGGGGACAGAGTGGCTGGAGAGCAGCCAGGCAGAAAGGGACCTGCAGGGACTGATGGACAGCAGGCTGGACATGAGGCAGCAGTGTGCCCAGGTGGCCAAGAAGGCCAATGGCTCCTGGCCTGGATCAGGAATGGTGTGGCCAGCAGGAGCAGGGCAGGGATTCTTCCCCTGTGCTCAGCACTGGTTGGGCAGCACCTCGAGTGCTGTGTCCAGTTCTGAGCCCCCCAATTTAGGGAGGACTTGGAGGGGCCAGAGCATGTCCAGAGAAGGGAAACAAGGCTGGGGAGGGGTCTCAAGCTCAACTCTTGTGAGGAGCAGCAGAGGCAGCTGGGGTTGTTTATCCTGGAGAAGAGGAGGCTCAGGGGAGACAAGGCAGTGTCAGGGCACACGTTGGACTTGATGATCTCCAAGGTCTTTTCCAGCCTTGCTGATTCTGGGATTCTCTGAAACCACCCTTGGAGCAGTTGCAGGATGAGCCCTGGGCCTCCTCTTCAGCAGCTCCAGCGGCCCAGGTCCTTCAGCTTCTCCTGGCAGCCCCAAAGCCCATCCTGTCAGTCCTGCAGAGCCTCTGCAGCTCCTCCTCATTGCCCAGAACAGGGAGCCCCAGAGGCAGACACAGCAGCCCAGATGTGCCCCCCTGGCCTGGGGTGCCTCTGGCAAGGGAGCAGCAGCAGGCACTGCAGGAGCCTGCAGACAATTCCTGCAGCACTTGTAGGATGATCCTGCTGCCCAAGGGACATTTCCATGGTGCCAAGTCAGGAACTGCAATGGAGAGTGGGGCCAGAGAGGAAAGGGCAAACAGGGATGGGCTGTTTGCAGGGCAGGGAACAGGGGGGGGGCAACATGAAGACATTTGTAACAGGAAAGAGGAAAGAAAGCAAAGGTGGCACACAGGAAATGTTGAGGGCAGTTTGGGGGTTGCTGCCAGGCAGCCCTGGCTCTGAGCAACAGCGTCTGCAGTGGCACAGGAAACTCCCAGCTGATGGGAACAAACTGGGGCTGATGGCATTTGTGCTCCCTCAGGTTCATGTCCCCACAGCAACAGCATGGGGGTGCTGGCCCTGCTGTCTGCAATGCAAACAGGGGCTGCTGAGGCAGTGCTGCCGTGTCTGTGCCTGCAAGGATGGGGCACCTGTGTGAGCTGGGGGAGAGGTCAGGGCTGCAGAGGGGGGATGTTGTTGGCAGCTGCATGAGGACGCTCTGGGACGCTGCCCTGGGCTGTGCAGCGCACTGGGCATGGATCAGCCCCTGCTCTGCTGCTCCTTCCCGTCTGCCCCAGGGCCCTTGCAGAGCCCCAGCCATGCTGTTTGCCCCCAGCCTGCCCACGGCCAGCCTGGGGCTGCTGACGGGGGTTTCTGTGCTGAGCATTGGCCTGGCCGTGTTCTTGAGAGAGCCTGGGCAAGGAGCCTGGAGCCCCCAGGGCCTGGCCTGAGGCGTCAGCACTGCCCCAGCAGTGCCCATGGCCTGTCCCTGCTGCAGCCCCGGCACTGCCACCCCCAGGGCTGTGCCCGGCCCCGAGAGCACTCAGGCCCTGCAGCAACACCAGGGCCACCAGGGCAGCGGGGCAGGGCCACGGCAGCAGCACTGGCAACACCAAGTGCTGCTGCTGCTGCTGCTGCTGCTGCTGGGCACAGCTGCTGGGCCAGCACTGATCTGCCCCAGCTCTGCACACAGACATTGCTGCTGCAGCTCCAGAGAAGGCAACACAAGGGCATCTCTGCAGAAAACTCTGCTGGGAGATCCTTTAATTCCTTAAAAGCCACCTAGAGCACAGCCCCTCATTGACACAGTCTGTAGCCACAGGGAAGGTGGAAAGAAACAAAATGAGAAGTGGCACAAACACTGACATATATTTGTGGACAATATGAAAAAAAGTAAAACAACGAAAAGCAACCCCCAAAATGAAACCATCAAGACGTATCAAAGATGACTTTTATTACAAGTGATTTGCAGAAATTGGCCAGCAGTTTAATTTTCCTGAAAGCATCCAGTCATCAGTCTCCACACTTCATCCTTGAGCTCCTGGTTCCTCAGGCTGTAGATGAGGGGGTTCAGGGCTGGAGTCACCACCGAGTACAGAACTGAAAGGGCCAGATCCAGGGATGGGGAGAAAATGGAGGGGGGCTTCACGTAGGCAAATGAGGCAGTGATGAAGAACAGAGAGACCACAGCCAGGTGAGGGAGGCAGGTGGAAAAGGCTTTGTGCCGTCCCTGCTCAGAGGGGATCCTCAGCACAGCCCTGAAGATCTGCACATAGGAGAAAACAATGAACACAAAACAGCCAAGTGCTAAACACACACTAACAGCAAGAAGCCCGAGTTCCCTGAGGTAGGAATTTGAGCAGGAGAGCTTGAGGATCTGTGGGATTTCACAGAAGAACTGGCCCAGGGCATTGCCATGGCACAGGGGCAGGGAAAATGTATTGGCTGTGTGCAGCAGTGAATAGAAAAGGCCACTGGCCCAGGCAGTTGCTGCCATGTGGGCACAAGCTCTGCTGCCCAGGAGGGTCCCGTAGTGCAGGGGTTTGCAGATGGACACGTAGCGGTCGTAGCACATCACGGTCAGGAGGGAAAATTCTGCTGACATGAAGAACACAAAGAAAAAGAGCTGAGCAGCACATCCAGTGTAGGAGATGTTGCTGGTGTCCCAGAGGGAATTGTGCATGGCTTTGGGGACAGTGGTGCAGATGGAGCCCAGGTCAGTGAGGGCCAGGTTGAGCAGGAAGAAGAACATGGGCGTGTGCAGGTGGTGGCCGCAGGCTACGGCGCTGATGATGAGGCCGTTGCCCAGGAGGGCAGCCAGGGAGATGCCCAGCAAGAGGCAGAAGTGCAGGAGCTGCAGCTGCCGCGTGTCTGCCAATGCCAGCAGCAGGAAGTGCCTGATGGAGCTGCTGTTGGACATTTGCAGTGCCTTGGAATAGGGATCTGTAAGAAAAGTAATCATGGAATAGTTGGGTTTGGAGAGGACTTGAAATATCCCAGCACAGCCTGGGGGCATTTTCCCCCCACTGCCTGCCCAGGGCTCTGCTGCCTGGAGCTGTCCCTGCCAGCAGCTGCTTCCCTGTGCCCAGGGCTGGGCCCTGCCAGTGCTGCCAGAGTCCAGCCCAGCCCTGGGGGCTCAGCTCTGCCCTGCAGAGCCCTCCCAGCTCAGGCACTGCCCAGGGGCAGCTCTGGCTCTGCAGCCTCTGATGGCAACGTCAGAGCAACCCTGAGGAGGCTGGAAAAGCGACACTGATGCTGAATGTGAGCGGCCCTGTTCTGATTTCTTTCACTGCCTTGTTTAATCAGATCAAAGAGAAAATTTTTTTTTTATTTTTCACAGGCTGAACTGAGAGATGAAGATCAATGTGCAATTTCCAACCCAGAGCAGTTGATTAAAAAAGTAGGATATCCACTTTTATACAGCCCATGCCTTGCTGTGCTCCCTGTATCATCTAAATTCTGCAGTTAAATGCCATGCTAGGAGCAGTCCTGAACAATGCAGCATCCTCCCCACACAAGGAGAACACTCCCAAGCCTCACCAGCTGTCTCCTGCCACCCAGATCTTGTCCCCCAGTGCTGGGAGCAGCTGCCAGGGCTGGCTGAGAGCTGTCCCTGGCAGGCAGCAGAGTCCCTGCCCCAGCACAGCGCCCTGGGCTGCAGGACCCTGCTCTGCAGGACAGCCCTGGGCACCCCTGGCTGCTCTGCACAAGAGACAAGCAGAGAATGTACTCACAGGCTCTGCAGGCATTGGCATGTTCCAGCTGCAGGAGATGGCTCCAGGAGCTGCAGCTGCACTGTCCTGCAGCCAGAGGTTCCTGTGCCAAGGGCTGGCAGTGATTGTGCCCCAGGCACTTCTCAGCCCCTTCCCAGTCCTGACTGATTGAAGCTCTCTGTGCCTCTGTGCTGTGCCTGGGCTGGCTGCAGGCAGTGCCCCAGCCCTGCTGGGCTGGCACAAGAGCTGCTCATCCAGAGAAATGTGCTTTTGAAGCTCTTCTTGGTGAGCAGGAGCTGCCTCTGTGCCAGGAGCCCAGCCCAGCTCAGCAGCACAGACACAGCACAAGGACTTTAATCAGCCTCTGGGGCTTTGTGCTCAGGTCCTGAGCATCAGTCCCTGAGAGGGAGCTGAAGAAATCTCTACAGAACTCCAAGTCAGAATCCAACTCCAAAGGTTCTTGGACTTTTAATGGGTCCCAGTGAGGGACACGACTGAGCAAGTGTCCCCAGGCCCCAGGCAGAGCAGAGAACTGCAGGCAGTGATGACAGGTGGGGACAAAGAGAAGCCAAGTCTTGGTGCCCTGGGCCACAGCAGGGTCTGTGCCACCAAGGGCTGGGAGGAGACACCTTGTCCTGAGGCCCTGGGGCCTCCTGGCACAGCCCCAGCCAGGCTGGGCACTGTCAGCCCCTTGTGCTGCCCTCAGCATCCCCCCCTAGCCCACATCCCAGTGGCCTCAAGGATCTGCTGCAAGGAGTCCCTGGGGAGCCTTGCTCAGCAATGGCCCTGGGGGCTCCTTCATGCTCCCTGCAGGGACTGCAGGATTTTCAAAGGACTTTGGCTTTGGCTTTTGCCTTGGAGTCTCTGAGAGGTTTGTGCAATCATGGCCTCCAATTATCTGCTGTAATTAGTCCCTGGAGAGGCTTTGTCAGTAACAACACTCAGTGGGGCTCATTAATGCTTCAGGGT
Organism: Agelaius phoeniceus; assembly: GCF_051311805.1. Classification (NCBI taxonomy): domain Eukaryota; kingdom Metazoa; phylum Chordata; class Aves; order Passeriformes; family Icteridae; genus Agelaius; species Agelaius phoeniceus. The sequence continues at coordinate 2,661,680 of NW_027509866.1, forward strand.
ACTTCAGTTATTTGAAGGTACTTGGTGTTTCCCATTTGATACGACTCTGTGAGAGGTTTGTGCAATCATGGCCCCAGTTATCGGCTTTAATGAGTCCCTGGAGAGCTTTGTACTGACACTCAGTGGGGCTCAGTAATGCTTTCAGCTTCTCAAATTTTTTAAGGTAGTTTGGAATTTCCTTTCCACACTGAGACTCTGAGAGGTTTTTGTGCCATCGTGGCCTCCAATTCTCTCCTCCAAGGAGTCCATGATGAGCCTGTGTTGGGGATGGACCTCACTGGGACCCATTCATGCCTTGAGACACTTTGGGGTTTTCTTCTGACTTTGACTCCTGGAAAGGTTTGTGCAATCTCCTCTCAGGCCCTGAGGTTCAAGGGCTCAGCTCCAAATGCACCACAGGGCTCATCAGGATGCAGCAAGTCCTGACAAACCATGGCTCTGCCTTGATTTCCCTCTGCTCTAATGCAGTTTATCAGGAATGTATCTGGAGTGAGTTTGGTTTGCTAATTTGAGATTTCTCAGCCAATGCATCTATTAGTGCAGTGGGATCAGTGTTGGCTAATTACCATTGCACTCACTGGAATATATTTACTCATTTCCTGCTGTGAGATAGGATTAGGAGAAAGGCAAAGTAGGCTCAAAATTTTAAAGGGGTATATTGAAAAGTTTATTATCAGTGAATAGAAGAAAGAATAATAAGAATCTGAACACTTCTCCTCTCCCTACAACCTTTTCTTTCTTACTGACAATGCAAGGAGACAAAACCTGAAAGTTTCAGTCAGTTTACACCATCTAGAACAGTCTTTCTTCAGTTCACTTAGGCAGAGGAGTCTCTCTCTCATGCTATGGAGACTTCTCCATAAGAAAAAAGTTCGCTCGTGGCTCTCAATTCCCATGAATAGCAGGTGCCCAGAAAATCTGCAATTGTGAAGTCCCTCCCATTTGTCACAGCTTTCCCCACAGCTGTTTTTATGGGCCATGTCAGCTTATGGGGTATGAGTTTAAAGATGAGCTGTTCAAGAGCAAAGATTCTCTTCACCTATTTCTGAAATCATCTTCATCTCTGAGAACAGAGATCTTCTTCTTCTCTCCCTGATAGCACAGGATCTCATTACTCTTCTCTCTTTCTCTGTTTAAACTTCTCATGGGATCACAGCTACTTCAACAATTGCCTACTTTAGCATGGAGGTTTTTGCTGAACAAGTCATCTCCCCATATTTTCAAATAGTTATAGGGAAAAAGAGAGTCTGTATCAATTACATCCTTCCCCATAGCTTTACAAGAGGATTTCAGCCCCAAGATCAAGTTATAGGGAATTAGTTATAGGGAAAAAGAGAGTCTGTATCAATTACATCCTTCCCCATAGCTTTACAAGAGGATTTCAGCCCCAAGATCAAGGCATCTCCTCATACCTCCCATCTGGGGCTCAACTTCCTCTTCAGTGACCTCGGTGTCTTCATGTTGCTCCTCTCTGTGCCTGCACTTTGTCCTTTTCTCTCACTGGAGGGAGGATGGAAGCACTGAAAGAGTTCATATCTCACCCGGAGCCTGCAGATGGTTCCGTGCCCCCGGCCGGGCTCGGTGCTTGCGGCCGGAGCTGTTTTATGATGGAGGTTTCTGCAGCGGCTGCGCTGGGGCTGTGTCAGGATGGGCCGCGCTGGGGCAGGGCCAGGATCTCAGCAGCCAGGCCAGAGCACAGCAGCAGCACGGCCGGGGCCGATGGCTTCTCCTGCCCCTGCCCGGGGCTTGCGGCTGAAGCCCCAAGGGTGGCAGAATCTTGGCCGAGCCGGCCCGGCCCGGGGCTGCTCCTGGGGCCCAGCGGATCCTGGCTGGGCCCGGGCTGGCGGCGGGGCAGGGCTCAGCAGGGCCCAGATGTTCCCAACTGCAGCCATGGCCCGGCCCGGCCTCGGCCCCGCGGCCTCCCCTGCCCTGCCCGGCAGCCGATGGGGCCTGGCGGGGTCCCTGGGAAGGGGCCCGGCCCCACGGCAGGAGCCGCCCGGCCCGGCCTGGCTGAGACGGGGCCGGGTCAGCCTTGTTACCTCTGTGCCAGCCAGAAGGGAAAGAGACCCTCCCAGGCTTTCTCATCTTAACATGTGCCTTCACAGAGGTGTGTACAGTTTCCTCAGCGGTTTAACAGATTGTCAATTTTCAAAGATAATTACCGATTGGTTTTTTGTCAGACATGGAGGAAACTGCTAGCAGCTTCTATTAGAACATCACTTCCGTGATGCAAAACCACCACAACTGCACAGAGCACAGAGCTCCTTTGTCCATATATAGTGCTCATGTGCCCGAGGTTTCAAAATACCTCCCTGGGAGATCTCTGGGCCCTCTCCAAGGTGTTTTCAAATGAAAACATTCAGCTCAGAGTCTAAGAAAATCACCAGAGGACAGGGCCAGCCTGACCTGTCTGTCCTGGCTACTTTTGTCTGAGATCAGTCCTTGGATAAACAGAATTGAGAGGCCAAATTCTAATTTTGGCCATGGTCGCTGGACCTGAAAGCCGGTTCCTTTCCATAGGAAGGAAGGAACAGAGCCCCAGTGTTTCAGGGGCAGATGAGAAATGGCCACCAGAGGCCAAGGCCAGCCAGAGCAAGCAGGATTTTGTTCTGAGTGATATCCTTGCATATAGGAATTGCTTTAGGGAGAGTTTCAATTTTGGCAATGGGCATCTGAAAAGGGGGGCGGTTCTTTCCCATAGCAAGAAAAGCACGGAGCCCCAGTTTTCCAGGAGCTGATGAGAGGCAGCCCTTGACATTGCAACATCAGCCAGACCTGTCAGGGGACCCCTGGGAAGCCAAACCAGCCAGGTCTGTTCAATGTTCCCTCAGTTCCATGGGGCCCCACAGTGTCCCAATGGTCCCTTGCTTCCCTGAGGCCCTGAGGTGCCATAATGCCCCCTTGGTGACACCAGGCCCTGAAGGGTCCCAATGGTCTCCATGGTTCCATCAGGCCCCACAGAGCCATAATGGTCTCTGGGTTCCATGAAGCCCCACTGTGTCACCATGGCCCCTTGGTTCCATGGGCTCCAGTGGTGCCACAATGATCCCCTTGGTTCCATGAGGTCTCCACAGTGTCCCAGTGTTCTCCATGGGAAGGAAAGAACCCAGCCCCAGTGTTGCAGGGGCAGTCACCAGAGGTCAAGGCCAGCCAGGCTTGATGGTACTGGCAGATTGTGCCTGGGAGCAACCCTTGGATATACAGAATTTTGGAGGTGGAATCCCAATTTCAGACATGGACACCTGGAGGATAAGGATGCTTGTTTTCCATTGGAAAGAAAGCATGGAACACTGATTACACAGTGACATTTGGGGATCTATGGGGAGCACTGGGGATCGTTTCTGCACCTCGTGACCCAACAGGAGCTTTTCTAATAAATGTTGCCTGAAGCTCCCACTATGCCCATCACAGGAACCCCTGTGAGTGTCTGGGACATCCCAGCTCTTTGGCAGCCTGGGGACTCCTGGGATGTCACCATGGAATGGCTGTGACTGCCTCTGACCACAGGGCTCTTTACCATCCCCAGAAAGCCCTGGGAGGTCTCCATGGAGCCCCTGTCTCTGCCTGTGACATTCCAGCTCTGGAACAGCCTGGAGATTCTTGGAATGTCCCCATGGAACCCTTCTGAGGGCCTGTGACAAATCTGATCCTTAGTAGGCAACCATCACCAGCCCCCTGTTGCTATGGGCAGTTTCCATAGCAACCATCACCAGCCCCCTGTTGCTATGCTCAGTCCTTTGGCAGCTCCATGGAGACCCCATGCCAGGGGTGGTTGCCTTGGTCGCCAAGGCTGGCACCAGCTGGGATGCTCAGTTTCCACGGGCCGGGCTTCAGCAATGGGATTCCCCAATTTCCTGCTCCCGCTAAAACCGTGCTGCCCTTGCTGCCCTCCCGCCTCCCATGGAAATCACAAAAGGCAAAGATCCCGGGCTGGGATAAGAACAATTTATTGGGAACAGCAAGGAGATAAGGAGCAAAAGGAACCGAAACAATATTGATAAAAGAAGGGATAAGTAAAACTATTTACAGAGAAAACTACAACATCAACAACTAGTTCTTCCTGGCAATGTATTTCCTCCTGTCTGGAAAGGACACCCTTTTCCTCAGGGAGAGAGAGAGAGAGAGTCCCTTTCCTGCCCCTGGCAATGACCTGAGGTGGGAGTGAATGTAATGACAGGGCCATGGCCAGACCCTCATGTTCTCCAATCCCACATAAAGTCATTGGCGGGGCAACAAAAGGTACAGGTGTCTTCCCAGCATTGATTACAGGGAACATGGATCACCAGGGCTCTGACCAACGTGGTGTCTCCAATGGGGGATTAAGCTGGAGCAGTGCATGAAGCTCTTCCTGCAGTTGGGGCATGTGCAGGGCTTCATTTACTGGTGGCTCCGTTGCTGTCTGGTAAGGTCAGAGCTGCTGGTGAAGCTCTTCCCACACTGGGGACACTCATAGGGCCTCTCCCCAGTGTGGATGCGCCGGTGGGTGATGAGCGTGGAGTTGTGCTTGAAGCCCTTCCCACAGTCAGGGCAGTGGAAGGGCCTCTCATCGGTGTGAATCTGCCGGTGGCAGAGGAGACAGGAGCTGGTCTGAAACCTCTTCTGACACTGGGGACACTCGTAGGGCCTCTCCCCAGTGTGGATGCGTTGGTGGATGATGAGGGCAGAGCTGCAGCTGAAGCCCTTCCCACACTCCCCACACTCATAGGGCCATTCCCCAGTGTGGATCATCTGGTGGCTGATCAGGGTGCTGCTCTGCCTGAAGCTCTTCCCACACTCCAAGCCCTTGTGGGCCTTCTCCCCATTGTGAAGCTGCTCATGGACCACCAGCTCTGAGCTCTGGCTGAAGCTCTGTCCACCTTCCTGGCTCAGGGTGGGTCTTTCCTCCTCAAAGCACCCTGGGCTGGGTTTGGAGACCCTCCTCCTGTGGGATCTCTGGGACTTTTCCTCTATGTCGGAATTCTGCACCGTAGAGCCACTCAAAATGGCCTCTTCCACATGGTTCTGCTGTGGGGATTTGTCCTCCCTGGTCTCCATCCTCAGCTCCTTGTCTGGCAGAGGACGGGATTGGCCTCCGTGCCAGAGGGAAGGGGAAGGAGATCCCCCCAGTGCATCCCCAGCAGGACGGGGTTGGCAGCAGGGTTGTCCTGCAGCCAGGGGCTGTGCTGGGCTGGGAGATGGAGCAGGAGAGAGGGGGAAAGGGTCACTGACTTCCTCCTCACCTGCCTGCGTGTCCCAGGGCTCCTTCCTGTTTCTGGCAGCCTCCTCCTCTTTTGAGTCAAGGTTTGGGAATGGGAAATCCTGTTTTGGGAACCAAACAAAGGGTGCACACATTGTCTTTTTACAGGATTTAAAGGAAACCTGGGGGAGAGTCTAAGCCAGAATTAGAATTTAATAAAAAAATGAAGTTCAAGGCAATGATACAGAAACACTGCCTTGAACTGACAGAGTCAGGATATAACCTGACACCCTGTTGCTGCTCAGGGTGGTGGCAGCAGTCCCATTAAATGGTGGCTGCAGTCCTGTGGGAGTGATGAACGTGATTCTGTCCAAGCAGTGATCCTGTAGAATGACCTGGTCTTCCTCTGAAGGTCCAGTGGTGGTTCTGGAGCTCTTGTCCTCTGGGAATCCAGTAGGCAAGCTGCTCCTGGTGTTGCAAGGCTCAGCTTATATGCAGGTAGGAATGCTTGGATCCTCCCGCTGGGTGGAGCATCCCACAATGGGAGGATGGAATTTGATCAGTCCTGCAGTGACACTCAATGGCCCATTCCCAGAAGATATCTCCCCTGGAGGGCATTATCAGGGCTGAGTCATGGAAGAGATCAAGAACACTGCCCCACCTGTTTATAGCAGTTGATGAAGATGGGGATTGAAAACATGCATTTGGTTCCATCTTACATTGCAGCCTGAAACAGTGGGGGAATCCCTGCTCAGGGGGTGAACACCACCCCCCTTACCCAAACTGGCTCAGGTGTAAAACCCCCACCCCGGGAAGGCCACACACACAGGGGACAATGTCACACTTGCCCTGCTCCAGGGCAAATGGCATCTCTCTAATATTTTCTTAACCAGATTGTGAAATTATTTTGACACAGTGAGTTCAGGGCACTGTTCTTTGACCCCAGTTGCCTTTGACAACAGCATGGTTCCTTCCTCTGAGGAGGTTGTGGGTCTCTCTGGAGGAACTCTTGGAAACTGACGCAGCTTCATCTGAGCAACCTATGGGAGAACTGATGAGGAAAATGGCTGTTGTGGGACTGGAGTGTAAAGAAAATACTTTGTTGTCCCTCCTTGAAAAGTTTGTTAAAATCACTGGAGGAAATGAAGCAAATGATAGCAGCAAGACTGACAAGGTTCATTCAACACATGGTGAGGAACACAAGGCTGCTAAAAGTCCCACAAGAAGCCCAGCTCAAGTAGCTAAATTCCCAAATAACTACTGAATTCCCAGGCTTGGGTTTTTTGCCAAATGTGAGAATCATTATTCTCTTCATCCCTGTCACCTTTGTGACAGCTACACAGAGCTTCCACTTCCTTTTAATAATATCTGTATTGGGCCGAATTTGCACTTTTCTTTAATTGTAACCTGCCAGCAGCTGAGCTGGAGCTGTGCAGGAACCAAGGAAACTTGGAATTGCCACAGAATTGCTTCTATTGTCAGCCGGTGCTGCAGTGGCCGTGGGGCAGAGGGGTGGGAAAGGGGGCTCCGGGGTGGCAATGGAGGAAATGCCGGGCCCGGGGGCTGAGCACAGGGCTGAGAACACAGAGATGGTTTTGTTCTTGCTGAGCTCGCACTGAGCCAAGGCCTGTCCTGCCCCTCATTCGGCCACGCTGGGGAGGGGCTGAGGGTGTGGGGGAGCTTGGGAGGGGACACAGCCAGGACAGGAGATCCCAGCTGACCCCAGGGATACCCCAGACCATAGGACATCATGATCAGTGCATGAAGTGTGGGGAACAAGGAGGAAGGGGGCACATTTGCAGTCAGGGTTTTGTCTCCCCAGGTAACACTTAGGCAGGATGGGGCCCTGTTTCGCCAGTGGGCAGGGCCCGCACCAAAGACACAGACACCAACTTAACTTAAGGAACAGTGTAATTTAGATAATGCAAATTTGCAAAAAATTACAAAGATATTAGGTAGGCAAAGCAAATAATCATTAGTCAATAATTCCAAAAGAGAAAATGTTGAAATGAGTATCACACAACTGTTCAATTCTGGCTGCAGGCTCTGGAGAGTCTATCTCTGCCTTCAATCAGGGTTGCATTCCCTAAAGAATCCTGGTACCAAATCCTGCTTTCCAAGGCTGGAACAGTGTCTCAGGTTTAGCTGCCTGTGTATTCAATTACCCTCTGTTAAAGGTGGGGCAATTATCATCTGTTAATTGAGCAGTTTACTTTATCTCTTCCACAAGGAATCCTCCCTCCAGGGAGATATCTTCTGTTAATGGGCCATTGAGTGTCACTGATAAAAATTCCATAATCCCATTGTGAGAAGATCTGCCCAGAGGGAGGAGCCAAGCATTCCTACCTGGATATAAGCTGAGAATGTGAACAACAGAGTCAGCTTTCTCCCAGAAGATTCCCAGAAGAGCAGCTTTCAGCTCCACTGGATTCCAGAGGAAGACCGGGCCAATGGACGCCACAACTGGACCTTCAGAGGAAAACTCCACCCTTCTACAGGATCACGGCTCCAACAGAACCACACCTGTCACTGCAGGAGCACTGCAGCCACCATTTAACAGGAGTGCTACCAACACTCTGACCCACAGGGTGTCAGGTCGTATTCTTACTCTGTAAGTAGTTTTTAGTACTACTGCATTTGTATTTTTAATTTTCCTTCTGAAGAACTGTTATTCCTATTCCCATAGACTTTGCTTGACAGCCCCTTGTTTTGAAAATTATAATTCCAAGTGAAGGGATTAACATTTTCCATTTCAAGGGAGTCTCCTGCCTTCCTTAGCAGACACCTGTCTTTTCAAACTGACACAATGCCCTGGGACAGCCAGGAAGGTGAGGAGGAAGTCAGTGCCCCTTTCCCCCTCTCTCCTGCTCCATCTCCCAGCCCAGCACAGCCCCCGGCTGCAGGACAACCCTGCTGCCAGCCCTGTCCTGCCGGGGATGCACTGGGGGGATCTCCTTCCCCTTCCCTGTGGCACGGAGGCAAATCCCATCCTCTCCTTGTCCTTCCTCCCCCAGGGAAGGAGCTGAGGATGGAGACCAGGGAGGACAAATCCCCAAAGCAGAACATCATGGAAGAGGCCATTTTGAGTGGCTCCATGGTGCAGAATTCCAACGTGGAGGAAAAGCCCCAGAGATTACACAGGAGGAGGGGCTCCAAACCCAGCCCAAGGTGCCCTGAGGAGGAAAGACCCACCCTGAGCCAGGAAGGTGGACAGAGCTTCAGCCAGAGCTCAGAGCTGGTGGTCCATGGGCAGCTTCACAATTAGGAGAAGCCCCCCAAGTGCTTGGAGTGTGGGAAGAGCTTCAGGCATAGCAGCACCCTGATCAGCCACCAGATGATCCACACTGGGGAATGGCCCTACGAGTGTGGGGAGTGTGGGAAGGGCTTCAGCTGCAGCTCTGCCCTCATCATCCACCAACGCATCCACACTGGGGAGAGGCCCTACGAGTGTCCCCAGTGTCAGAAGAGGCTTCACACCAGCTCCCATCTCCTCTGCCACCAGCGAATTCACTCAGAGGAGACGCCCTTCCACTGCCCTGACTGTGGGAAGGGCTTCAAGCAGAAATCCCACCTCATCAGGCACCAGCGCATCCACACTTGGGAGAGGCCCTACGAGTGTCCCAATTGTCAGAAGAGGCTTCCCACCAGCTTCCAACTCCTCCAACACCAGCGGATTCACTCAGAGGAGAGGCCCTTCCTCTGCCCAGACTGCGGAAAGGGCTTCAAGCACAACTCCACCCGCATCACCCACCGGCGCATCCACACTGGGGAGAGGCCCTACGAGTGTCCCCAGTGTGGGAAGAGCTTCACCAGCAGCTCTCACTTGACCAGACACCAACGGAGCCGCCAATAAGGAAAGGCCTGCAAATGCCCCAGCTGCAGGAACAGCTTCATGCACCAATCCATCTTTATCCCCCATGGGAGGACCCACGCCGGGAAGAGTCCTGGGGAACTGTGTTTCCCATGATCCATGCTGGGAAGACACCTGTCCCTTTTCCTGCCCGTGCCATGATGTGGGAATGGAAGAACATGATGATCTGGCCATGGCCCTTTCATTACATTCACTCCCACCTCAGGCCATTGCCAGGGGCAGGAAAGGGACTCTCTCTCTCTCCCTGAGGAGAAGGGTGTCCTTTCCAGACAGGGGAAATTGTGGCTGGGAAGAGACAGTCAGTTGTGTTTAGTTTTCCCTGTCAAAGTTTTATTTATCCCTTCTGTTATCAATATTGTTTCTGTTCCATTTTTTCCTTATCTCGTTGCTGTTCCCAATAAATTGTTCTTATCCCAGCCCAGGATCTTTGCCTTTTGTGATTTCCATGGGAGGCGGGAGGGCAGCAAGGGCAGCGGGGTTTTAGCAGGAGCAGGAAATTGGGGAATCCCATTGCTGAAGCCCGGCCCGTGGAAACCGAGCATCCCAGCTGGTGCCAGCAGCCTGGTGTTCATGGCAACCACCCCTGGCATGGGGTCTCCATGGAGCTGCCAAGGGAGTGAGCATAGCAACAAGGGGCTGGTGATGGTTTCCATGGAAACTGACCAGAGAATAGGGGGCTGGTGATGGTTGCTATGGAAACTTACCATAGCAACAGGGGGCTGGTGATGGTTGCCATGGAAACTGACCATAGCAACAGGGGGCTGGTGATGGTTGCCTGCTAAGGATCAGATTTGTCACAGACCCTCACAGGGGTTCCATGGGGACATTCCAAGAGTCTCCAGGCTGTTCAAGAGCTGGAATGTCACAGGCAGGGACAGGGGCTCCATGGAGACCTCCCAGGCCTTTCTGGGATGGTAAAGAGCCCTGTGGTCAGAGGCAGTCACAGCCATTCCATGGTGACATCCCGGGGCACCTTGGGCTGCAAAGGCACCCATCTGTCACAGGCACTCACGGGGGCTCCTCGGTGACATCCCAGGAGTCCCCAGGCTGCCAAAGAGCTGGAACTCACAGGGGTTCCTGTCATGGGCACAGTGGGAGCTTCAGGCAGCTTTTATTAGAGAAGCTCCTGTTGAGTCACGAGGTGCAGAAAGGAGCCCCAATAGCCCCCACAGATACCCAAATGTCACCATTGAGTCAGAGATAACACAGACTCAGATCAGAAGGCTAAGGGCTAAAAGCCACCCATTTATTCAATCCTCTTCCTTTTGACCTTGGTTTTCTACAGGTGGATCTCTTTGGTCATTTAATCAACACATTGCACATGATTGGCTGATAAAGACAACCCCCTTCAGTATACAACTTTATGGAAAAAACAACCTATTACAGACACCACCTGTTGATAATTTACAATTCTTTCTCTCCAGCTTGCTAATGGTTCCCAATCTAATTAATGGGAAAACTCTCTTGCTTTCTGTGTCTCTGACCAGACTCTCATATTCACAGAAAAATACCCCCAAGGACCTCCAGGCTTTGTAATCTCCTTCTGTGAGAGGAGCCTTGGAGCAGCTGGCTCCAATCCCATGGGTATTGGAGAGTTCATGGGTAAAGAATTCATGGGTAAAGAATTCTCAAGGTGAAATTTAACCTTTAGCATTTGTCCCACAGGATTAAGGATGACAAAGCATATAGATTTATAAAAAATTTCTATTATCTATTAAGGTAACAATTAGACAGAATTATCTTAATCAGAAATATTTAGTCCAAGGAATAAGAGCTGTAACATTTATATTATATTATATTATATTATACTAATTTATAGAAAGCACTCAGAAGGGATTTCAAAGCAATTTTATTAAAGGAAAAGAAGCTGTTTTTAAGGAGAGATTGATGTCACTCCCACAGACCAATGACCATGGGCAAATCCCTTTGGCTCAGCCTGAAGAAGTGACCTTGAGGGGTGTCCCGACTGCCGGGAGGAATCTCCACACACCCCAGGAAGGGAAATGTCAGGGGATGCTGCCATTAAAATTTGGGATGGGGCTTTTCTAGTCTGAGGTGCTGCTCTGTCAGTCTGGTGTGCCCAGGCTGGGCCAGCTCAGCAGCTCTGCAGAAGCTCTCAGTGGTGTCACTTGGTTGTTCCTTACTCTGGGGATTTTCCAGCACTGTCACAGCTTCAGCTCCCTCTGAGGATGTTCAACTTTGGGATGGAGGAGTCAGACTTGTTTCTGCAATATTCACCCCAAAAGCAGCGTGACCCCCCCCCCCCCCCCCCTTCATTTCCCACTGGGGGCTTTGCAAACAGGGCCTTGCTGGAGTTGTTGGAGGCCATTGCAGGCAGAGCCTCCTGCTCCAGCAGGAACTGCCTTTCCTGTGCCATCAGCAGGGCAGGTCCCACTGCAGGAAAAGCCCCAGGCCAGCCCCAGCACAGGGAAGGCCTCGGGCACAAGGGCAGAGTGCCGTGCTGGGAGCTGTGCCAGGGAGAGCCTGAGGCACCAAAGGCACCTTGGCAGCAGCAGCTGCTTGCAGCCCATGGCCAGAAGCCTCCCTTGGCAGCCCGGCCTGGTGGCCACCACTTCAGAGCTGCTGCCTCAGGGCTCATTTCCGGCTGGCCTCTGAAAAGCCACTGCTGCTCCAGGAGCCTGACTGGGAAGCCATTGGCCCCAGCACCTCGGGGACAAGATATCAATGACAAAACTCTTCATGCCAGCAGAGCCAAGGCAGGGGCAGAGGAAAGGGCAGAGCCAGGCCCAGGGGACAGGGCTGCCATGGTGATGGCTGTGAGGGCACTGCCCCTGCAGCAGCCTGGCTGCCCTCGGCAGACATTCTGGCCAGAAGCCTTGTGAGGGCACCCAGCACATCAGAGAATCCACACTACAGGAATTCTGTCACTGGGGAGGGCAGGGGGTTTCACTGAGTCAGGTTGCACAAAGCTCCTGCTCTTGGACAATTCCTGGGATGGGGCATCCACTTCTCTGGAATAACTCTTGCAGTTTCATGCCACTGTCATAACTGTAAAATATTTCCTCTTCTAACAAATGTAAATCCACCCTCGTTCAGTTTAGAGATATTGACCCTTGTTCTGTCATGGCAAGATTTGGGAGAAAATCACTTTGATCACTATTTTCCCATTTTCACAGACCTTGGAGAGGACCCAAAAATCTCCCAAGATCGGGTTTGGAGGTCTCATCACAAAACCAGCAGGGAGAGGCTGAGGGCTCTGGTGTCAGTGTGGTGGAGACCGAGGACAGAACAGGAATAGCCTGGAAGGGATGGAAGGGTGGTTTCAGTGAGGCTGGAGCTTTTCTTCCTAGTGGGAATGAGCCTGAAGAAGACGTAATAGCACCAAGGGCAGCTGGGGAGGCCCAGAGTGGACACCAGAAGAAAGGAATTTCCCTGCCAGGGCAGGGCTGTGGTGCAGCACGTCCCCCAGCAGGAGGCTGGAGCAGCCCAAGGCTTTGTGTGGGCAGGCAGAGGCAGGCAGGAGGCAGAGCTGTCAGCAAAGGAAGAGCCCAGCCAGGTGGGGCAGCCGGGGGATGCCCACAGCCTGCAGGGACAGAGGCGCAGGGCAGGGACACCGTAGGACAGCCTGGGCTGCACAGGGCACAGGGATGGGCAGCAGCTGCAAGAGAGCCCTGACAGAGCCAGCTTGGGCAGCACTTTGGCCATGGCAGACACTAAGAGCACCAAAGCCCCAGAGGGTCATTAAAGCACTTGTGCTGTGTCTGTGCTGCTGAGCTGGGCCGGGCTCCTGGCCCAGAGGCAGCTCCTGGCAAGGGCAGCAGAGCTGCAGAGAGACAGCTCTGGCCAGGAGCAGCTCCTGTGCACAGCCCAGCAGGGCTGGGGCACTGCCAGGGCCCCTCAGGGACACCAGCAGGGCACAGACAGAGCTCCCAGGGGCTCAGCACTGGCAGGGGCTGTGGCATGTCCCAGAGGGGGCTGTGTCACAGCAGCACCTCTGTGGCTGTGTCATGGAGGCACAGAGCAGCTGTGATGTCAGCAAGGGGCTGTGTGACAGCACAGAGTGGGCTGTGTGAGGTCACAGATTGGGCTATGACATCACAGAGTTTGGTCTGTGAGGTCATTGAGCAGCTACAGCATCATAGAGGGGACTGTGTGACATCACAGAGCAGTCTGTGACATCATGGCATGGCTGTATGAATCACAGAGCAGGCTGTGATGTGAACGTGTGTGCTGTGACATTATAGAGTGCCAGTGTGACATCATAGAGTGGGTTTTATGACATCACAGAGCTGTCTGTGACATCATAGAGTAGGGTATGTGGCCATAGGGCAGATCTTGCCATCATAGAGGGTGTCTCTGTGGCATCAGAGAGTGGTTGTGACATCCCTGGGTGGCTGTGTAATATCATAGAGCAGGCTGTGACATCACAGAAAAGACTCTGGCATCACAGAGTGACTTTTTGACATCAGAGTCTTCTGTGATATCACAGAGCAGCTGTGTGGCATCACAACATGCTGTGTGACATCACGGGACTGTGTGACATCACAGGAGTCTGTGTGACATCACAGGGGCTGTGTGAGGTCACTGGGGAGGTCACTCTGTCCCGGCCCCCCTCACAGTTCCCCCCAGAGCAGTCCAACCCTGCTCGTGCACAGCGGGGTCCCCTGTCCCCCCGGGTCCCCCCGGGTCCCCCCGCCCCCGGTGCCGCAGCCTCCCCCAGAGGATGTTCCACGAGATCGACCCCAGAGCCTGACACGGGGACAGGGGGCCGGGGCCCTGGGGGTGGCACAGGGGGACAGGGACCCCCTGGCAGCGTCCCCGTGTCCCCCAGGGCCAGAGCCTGGGCCAGGGCTCCTTCACCCTGGTATGAATGAGGCCTTGAGAGCGCTGAAAAAATCCCCAGCAAGGGAGCAGCAAAAACCAGATTGAATATTAAGGGACAGCAGCACAAACTTGCTTGGCAAGAGTCACTCTGCTCCTGACTGGACACTTCAGGCCCAGCAAGGAAAAAAAGCAACAACAAAACCAAACCAAATCCAGGCAATCAAACCAGAAATGAGCCGAGAACTGTCCCTGTGTGTGTGTGTTACAAAAGCACAGTGACGGCAAGGATAAAAGGAATATCGCCCAAAAGCTTAATGCAGCTTAAACCTAACAGGACTTAACTTACACCCAAGCCTTAACTGATACCTTCAATTTCACAATTTTACAAAACAACAGAGCTTAACAGTATTTAACCTAACTTAAAATATATGACTTAGCAATTTAACAGAGGAATAGCATTTAATATTCAACTTACCTAATAAAGTAAATTAAACTTAATACCTTAGGAAAAGAACAACTCTTAGCAGCATTTAACTTTACTTAGACCTTGTGATTTAACCTTACCTACAGGCCTGACTGACTCAGCTGTCCAGGGTACTCAAACCCCTCAGAGAGCAGCATTTCTGCCACATTTCCCCAGCACAGGCACTCCTGTGTGCACACAGACACAAAGAGTCAGTGCAAGGCACCTGGGAGAAATTCCCCTGAGGGCAGGAAATGCTCCCTGTGGATTCTTTGGCATCTCCCCAGAGGGTGAAGGGTTGAGCCTGGAGGAGTGGGGGGATCGGCCCAGGCTCCGTCGTTGTTGGGGATCCCCGAGTGCAGCAAACGGGAGAGTTCCCGGCTGGGAGAGGCCCCACTCAGAGGGAGTCGCTGGCCCAGGAGAGCTCCAAGGGCTCCTTTTGGAGCACTGTTTGCAGGGCCCCAAGAGAGGGGCTTCAGTCCCAGCAATGGTTCATCCTGGCCACACTTGGCACCAACAGCTTTCTTTGGCAGGGTGAGAACAGGGATGTTGTGCCACTGAGGGAACAAAACCAGTTCCCAGGGCTGCTCCTCCAGAAAGCAGGAGCTGGTTGGGCAGCAGCAGTGCCTGGAGCAGACAGTGTTTGTGATGAGCTGCAGAGGAGCTGAGCCCAGGGGCTGTTGGCCAAGGCCGAGCCCCAAGGAGCATTTCTCAGCTGGCAGGGCGGCCTGAGAAGGGGAGGGGGGAATGCAGCAGCACAGGGCCCATGGAACCAAGGGAGCATTGTGACACTGTGGGGCCCTGTGAGACCAAGGGACCATTGTGACACTGTGGGGCCTCATGGAACTGTGGAGACCATTGTGACACTTTGGGGTATCATGGAACCAAGGGGCCATTGTGACACTGTGAGACCCCCATGGAGTGTAGGGATCACTGTGACACTGGGGAGCCCCATCAAACCAAGGGTCCATTGTGACACCACGGGGCCTCATTGAACTGTGGAAACCATTGTGCACTTTGGGGTGTCATGGAACAAAGGGGTCATTGTGACACTGCGAGACCCCATGGAGCCAAAGGTTCATTGTGACATTGCAGGGCCTCATGGAACAATGGAGACACTGTTAAGACACTTGACAGCCTCATGGAACCAAGCGGCCATTGTGACACTGAGGGGACTCATGAGATCATGGAGACCAATGTGACACTATGAGGCCCCTGGAATAAGCAAAGCATTGTGACACTGTGAGGTCTCATGGAACCAGTGAGACCATTGTGACCCTGGGGGGTCCCCACACAACCAAGAGGACCATTGTGATACTGCAGGGCCTCATGAAACCAAGAGGCCTTTGTGACACTGCAGGGCTGCATGGAACCAAAGGTCCAGGGTGACATTGCAGGGCCTGATGTCATCAGTGGTCCATTGTGACCTTGTGGAGACAAAGGAGACCATTGTGACACCGTAGGGCTTCATGGAACCAAGAGGACCATGTTAACATTCTGGAACCCCATTGAACCAAGGGTTCATCGTGACACTGCAGGGCTGCATGGAACCAAAGGGTGACACAGAGGGGCCTCCTGTCATCAATGGTCCATTGTGACTCTGTGGAGCCAAAGGAGACCATTGTGACACTGCAAAACCCCAGGGTCCAAAGGTCCATTGTGACATAGCAGGGCTCCTGGAAGAGAGGAGTCCCGTGACATTGTGGGGGGCTGGGGAACCACGGAGGCCATTGTGATACTTGGTGGCCTTCTGGAACCTAGGAGGAATTGTGACACTCTGGGACCCCATTGAACCAAGGGTCCATTGTGACACTGCGGGACCCCATGGAACCAAGGGGACCACAGTGATA
Organism: Agelaius phoeniceus; assembly: GCF_051311805.1. Taxonomy (NCBI): domain Eukaryota; kingdom Metazoa; phylum Chordata; class Aves; order Passeriformes; family Icteridae; genus Agelaius; species Agelaius phoeniceus. The sequence goes on from NW_027509866.1 coordinate 2,677,825, forward strand.
ATGCAGGGCGTCATAAAACCAACAGAATATGGAACAGGTCTGGCTTGTTTGGCCTCCCATGGACTGCCTGACTGGTCCAACTGACCTTGGCATGTTGGGCGTCTCTTCTTATCAGCTGCTGAAACACAGGGGCTCTGTGCTTTCATTCCCAATGGAAAAAAACTGTCCTTCTCCTCCAGGCACCCATGGCCAGAATTGGGATATCACCTCCAAATTTCCCTATATCCCGGGATTGTTCCCATTGGAATATTGCCAGAACAAGTCTGGCTGTTAATGGTTTCACAAGGGTCACTTCACATCTGTCCCCAAAACTCTGGGGAAGGCTCTGTACATTCCTTCCTATAGAAAAGAACTGTCCTGCTTCTCCAGGCATTCATGGCCGAGACTGGGCTTCCACCTCCAAAATTCCCTAAATCCAAAGATAGGTCCCAGACAAAATATGTCATTTCTGACAAGTCTGGATGGCCTTGCCCTAGTGAGGCTCTCACCTGCCTTCCAAACACTGGGGCTCCATGGTTTACTTCCTGTGGAAACAAACTGTCCTTCTCAGCCAGATGCCCATGGCCAGAAATGGGATTTCACCTCCAACATTCCCTGTTCTGACAGACTGAAGGAGATTGCTGGCTCAAAACATTTCAAGTGTGGGGGATGAAGGGTCAGGTCCAGCCTTGCCCTGCCCTGGAACCCCAGCCTTGCCCTGGAATCCCAATCCCCCCAGAGCCTCTATCCCAGCCCAGCAGTGGCTGCCAGTCCCTGGCCCAGCACAGGCAATGCTCCACAGCCACCTCTGCAGCCCCAGCCCAGCTCCTGAGGGACCAAATGAGCCCAAGCCCCACCTGGGGGAAGGGCCCAGGAAGACCAAGGGGTATTGAAGGCTGACCACAAGGCAAGCACACATCTTGACCCTGCATCATCTTGGACCTTCCATCTGAACAGTGCTGGAATCCAGGGCTTTGTAGCTGTGTGTTTGCTTCTTAGTATCTTTTTTGTCTTTCTCTCTTTCTGTGTATTCTTCTTCTGTTTCTGTGCTCCTGCAAATTTTGATTAACATAAATTGAACAGGCTTAGAGTTTGTGAAGTTCAATGGGCTAAGTCAATGCTTTGAGAAGTGTTTTTGGTTGCTTGAATGTTTGCTGTAGTTTGGCATGAGAAGAATTTTAAAAAGTAATACAAAACTTTTTGTGTCACTGACAATCTGTTAAACCACTGAGATTCTGAACACGCCTCTGTGAAACACAAATGTTAAAGATGAAAAAACCCAGGAACCTCCTCTTTCTTTCCCAGTCAACAAAGAAGCAGCGGGCCCTGACCCCGGCCCCCATCTCAACCAAACCAAACCAAACCAAACCAAACCAAACCAAACCAAACCAAACCAAACCAAGCAACCCTGCCGTGGGCTGATTTTCCCCCCTCCCCAGGCCACCCCCCACCCCCATCGGCCCCATTCTGACCAAACCAAACCCCAACAACTCCCAAACAGGAAAACAAAAGAGGCTACAAAACCCCAACCAGAACAAAGCCAGCCACAGCTATTAAAATATTACCAAGTCCCCTCCCCGCAACACAACTAAAACCAAAAACTCCTACAACCTACAACCATGCAAAATAACCCAACAACTAAAACACAAAAAACCCTGAAACCAACCATAAAACCAATCCTAAAACAACCCAACCGCAACTTCCACCACACATTGCCAGTAGGTCAGGTGTTAACTCTTTCAATACTTCAATCCTCCCATGAGTAAAAGAAAAAAAACAAAATGCAAGCCTATCAAAAAACCAATATAAAACCATCAAAGTAAGTAAAGAAGAAATTAAATCCTAAATAAAAAAGAATAAGAAATATGTTACTCTTAAAACTAAAATCCTCTTATAAACTATAAAGAAAAAACTCTTTTTCATTATAACACAAAAAAATATTTAAAAAAATTTAAATTATTATCAAAAAAACCCATCCATACTAAAATAAGCAAATGTTAAAATAACTTTAATTTCATAAAATGCTTAAACATGGGAAAAAAAAAGTAATCCAGTATCTCCAAGAGAAGATCTCTATTCCCGGAGTAAAAATATTTTTTAAAGTAAATAATAAAAACTTATACCTTTAAATAACTCATCTTTAAAACAATACCCCATAAGTCAACATGGCCCATCAACAAGCTGTGAAAAAGCTTGTAGCAATAAAAACAACTTCACAAGAACAAAGTTCCCCAGACAGGTGTTATCCATGAAAAAATTAGGAGCCAGAAAAAAAATATTTTTTCCTCTTGTAAAAAAATCTCCACAACCTTAAGAAGAAAAACTTCTCTCCCTAAGTAAACTAAATAAAGACAATTCTATAAATAGTAAACTAACTAGAAATTTTAAGTTTACTTTCTTTACATTGTCAGTAAAAAACGTTGTAAAGAAAAAACAGGGTTCTAAATAATTTATTATTTATTTTAATTCTTACTACCTTTTCTCTTTATAAATTTATTTTAAATAAAATTTTCTATATAGCCTTTTAAAATTTTAGGCCTACTTTACTATTCTCATAATACAATCTCACAATAAAATAAATAGATAAATAATTAACTGACACTAAACCCCCCCATACTCATCAATCCATTAAATAAGAACTCTCAAGAATAGAAAAATCTTAAATTAACAAACCAAAACCACTACAATGTCATAATAAACCTTTTGCCAAAGTTTCTCTGATTTTCTGAACTTCCCAGGGAAGGCTGTTTGGTTGTTTTGAGCTCCTAGAATCTCTTGTACTGGTATTTCTCCAGTGCACCTAACTCAGAGGGCACAAACAATTGTAATTCCTTTTAAATGTCTCCTTGAGAGAGTTGTTTGGGGGATGGGAGTCAGGGCTTGTGTGTCCTGCTTGGCCCAGCCCAGGCAGGGCTTTCCCAGCCACATTCCACACTCCATTGCCCAGCTGGAGCCGCTGGTGCCTCTGAGTTGTGCTGCCCCAGCCCCAGGGACGCTCTCCTTGTCTGCCCATTCCCCCACGCTCTCTGGGCAGGGATGGCCTCACTGGGGGCTGCTGACATCCTCAGCAACTTGGAGGCTGCTGCTGAATTTCACTGCTCCAGAGGCTTGTTCAGCCTTCAGCTCTTCAGTGCAGGAATTCAGTGTCCCAGGGCTCATGAACATTCAGAACACCTTAACAGGCCAAGCTTCTGGGAATAATTCCATTTAATTCTCCAAATCACTTGTTCAGACTTCAGATCTTCAGTGCAGGAATTCAGTGTCCCATGGCTCATTAACATTCAGAACACCTTAACATGCCAAGCCTCTGGGAATAATTTGATTTCAGTTTTCAAATCATCAGTGGTTAATTACACAGATCTCAGGAGTGTGTTCAAACAGGATATATTCTATTTACAAAGACAGTGAGAAAACATTTTGTAGGTCCTATTTAGGTTTTTTCCTAATCATAATTCAATATGTGTAGTCTCCAACTGACACTGAATCCAAGTACATCCTCATGCAGTGTGAATACATACGAAAATCAAGACCCTTCCTGGCTGACAATCAATCAGACTCTGTCCCTACCCCCACCCCACCATTTCCCCCATCCAAGCCCTGGCACTCAGAGCAGCCTTGTGCAAATCTGAGCTCCCTCCAGCCCAGGCTGCACCTGCAGCTTTCAGCTCCTTGGCTCCAACTCCCACCTGCTTTCCTTGGAGAAGGAGCTGCCCGAGACACAGAGGGATGTTCATTTCTTGTCATCCAAGAAAGCCAAGGGGAGGCACAGCTCCATCCAATGCCAAAGTCATTCCTCTGCTGGATATTAAATCCACTTTGCACAGCAGACAGTCTCAGAGCAATGGAAAACACCTTCTGTGCCCAGCACAGATCCCAAGGTCCCCCCAAACCCTCCCTGCCCCGATTCTGCCCAGATTTGCTCTTTGCACACATGAGTCACAGGCTGAAGTCAGGAGCTCCCTCCATGCCCAGAGGGAGCAAAAGAGAGAAAGGGGATGAAGAGCTCTCCTGTGCAGAGCCAAGGTCCAAGTGCAGCCCCTGCAGTGGGAACCACAACTCATCAGGTTTGTGTCCTTTGGGCTCAGGGCCTGGTGACACTCAGAGGCACAGAAAGGTTTCTTCCCAAAAACCCAAAAAGAACATTTGAACAGTTTAATAACCATCACAGCTCTTGCCTCAGCTCTCTGAGATGTCCCAGCAGCATCTGACATGTCTCCCATCCCCAAGGGATGGAGCTGGGCCACAGCCAAACTCAGCCCAGGCCAAAGCTGGGCTCAGCAGCCAGGGCTGCCAAGGCATGGGCACAGAGGCTGGTGCTGACAAATGTCCTGGGCCCCCTCCCTGCTCTGTCCATGCCACCCAGGGCACAGAGCAGCCTCCTCTCTGGGCCACTTGCCTGTTTGCAATGCCTTGCACAGGCGCTGGCCCTGCCCCACAAGGCCTGGCCTGAGTCCTGCCCCTGCACGCTCAGCCAGGCTGAGATGGACACTGATGGTTTCTGGGCCAGGCTCTCGGAGCCCAGCCCAGCTCCCTGCAAGCTCTGCCAGCTGCCCTGAGCTCTGGGCAGCACCAAGGGCCTCTCTGAGCCCAGCCCAGCCCAGCCGGCTCTGGCCCCACAGCTCTGCTCAGGCCAGGCTGCTCTGGCCACTGGCCCCACGGCCTCAGCCCCTGCCAAGGCCACAGCAGCAGCTGCAGCTGCCACAGGACTCAGCCCCAGCCATGGGGGAAGGTGCTGGGCCAAGGCCAAAGGAGGCTCCCTGGCTGCCCTGCTCCCCTCGGCCTGAGGTGCTGAGAGCTCTGCAGCCCCTGCTGCCATCCCATCTGCCCAGGGCAGTGCAAGAGCGCCGGCCTTGGGGCCCTCAAGAGCTGCTCCTGCTCCAGGCCCAGGGCCCATGCCAAAGCTGGGGCAGCCACAAAGCTGTGCCCATTTCTGTTCATTGCTGCTCTGATGGGGATGGATCCTCAGCCACTTCGAGGTTGCTGATGAATTTTATTACTCCAGAGGCCACTTTATCCTTGAGCTCTTCAGTTGAGGAATTCAGTCACAAACGATCAAAAACATTTGTTCGAAACCCCCAAACAAGAAAAGCCCATGGGAATAATTGAAGTTTTCAATTCTTCTCTAGTTACAAAGACATATTTCAGAATTGTATTCAAAGTGAATATACTATATTGAAAACAATGCAGAGAGAATTGTTTTCCCCGTTTAAGTTTTCTTTTCCTGTTTATTGATAGATATCAGCAATGTCCACTTGATAGTGACCGCCAGCACCTCCTAATGCAGTTTCAACTGATTTGAAAATCAAGACCCTTCATGGCAGACAATCACACTTTGTCCCTACCCACACCCCACCACTTCCCTCATCCAACCCCTGGCACTCAGAGCAGCTGAGGAATGGAGTCACATCCAGGGGTGTCCCCAGGGCTCAGGATTGGGGACAGATCAGTTCAATCTCTTTATTGCTGATCTGGACGAGGCCATCGAGGGCACCCTCAGTCAGTTCCCAGGTTCCCCAAGCTGGGTGGGAGTGTGGCTGTGCTGGAGGGCAGGAAGCTCTGCAGAGGGATCTGGACAGGCTGGAGCCATGGGCCCAGGACAATTGGATGAGGTTCACCAAGGCCAGGGGCCAGACCATGGCCTGGGCTCACAACCACCCCAAATCCCTGGCCATGCCCTGCCCCTGATCCCCACAGCCTGTCCTGTTTCCTTCATCCCTGCATTGCCAGGGACTTTCTGGTACAAGGGAGTTCTGCTCTGGCTATGGAGGGACGTCCAAGTGCCACCACTGGAGTGGGAACCACAACTCATCAGGTTTGTGTCCTTTGGGGGTCAGGAACTGGTGAGACTCAGAGGCACAGAGAGCTTCTCCTCATGGCCAACACACCATGGTTGAACAGGACACAATTTAATAACAATCTCACTCTTCCCTGAGGTATGTGCAAAGTCCCAGCAGTGTCTGATGTGTCCTCCATCCACATTTCCATTCAAACATTAATTTCACACAAATGTGGTTCTGTGACAGATAAAAACACAATTAAGTTCTTGTATCAGGATGCTCATCCTGTAATGGGGGCAAAACAGCTCCAACAATTCCTGATTTGCAAAGCTGTCAGTGGTGGATGGAGAAGGGAGGTCAGGCTGCTTTAGTGCTGAGGAAATGCTGAAACCAGCCTGACTCATTTCATCTCCTCCTGTCCTGGCTGATCTCCCCTCTTTCCCCTTCCACCCATTGGCTTTTGTCTCCCACCAGGCCCCCGGTGAAGAGCCTGGCTCTGTGTTCTCCATCTCCTCCTCACTGGCACTGCCAGGCTGGGATGAGGAGCCCCTCAGCCTTCCCTGCTCTGGGCTGGACAAGCCCAGCTCCCTCAGCCTCTGCTCACAGCCCAAGGGCTCCAGCCCCACCTTGGAGGCCCTTCCCAGACCCTGCTCCAGCGGCCAGACATCTTTCCTGCCCTGGGCAACCCAACCCAGGCCACAGTGACCTGGATAATCCCCATCCTTGATGTCCTGGTCACACAGCCCTGGCCCCTTGTCCCCATGTCAGGCTCTGGGGTGGATCCTGTGGAACATCCTTTGGTGGAGGCTGTGGCTCCAGGTGGGCCGGGGGGATCCCGGGGGACAGGGACCCCGCTGGGCATGGACAGCATTGGACTTGTTGGGAGAAACTGTGAGGGGGAGCTGGGGCCGAGTGACCAACCCAGTGACCTGACACAGCCCTGCTGGGATGTCACACAGCCCCTCTGGGATGTCACAGCCTGCTCTGTGAGCTCACAGCCCCTTCTCTAATGTCACACAGCTGGTCTCTGATGTCACAGCCAATTCTGTGATGTCATAGTCTGCTCTGTGATGCCATCGCTAATCAATGATCTCACATTACCCACTTTGTGATGTCATAGCCCACTCTGTCCCCTCATGTTACCAGATGATCAATTGCCTACACCAGGTGAGCTGACACCTGGAGCTTGTTCTCCATATCCCCAGGCCTATGGAAACCACACAAGGCCCATTGTGTGAGAAGGGGAACTGGAAGTTCAGCAGCCTCAGGGTCCTGCCAGCTCAGCCAGGCCCACTGGAACATTGGGGTCCACGACCACCAGGGACCACCAGAGAGACCCCCAGGACAGAAGAACACATGGGTAAAGGGGAGGGGGGAATATGTTAATGATTTTGGGGAAATGATTATCATATGCATGTTAAGTCCAGGACAATCAATGAATATGTGTGCAAAATGCAGAATATAAACAGAAACTTTCCTGTACTCAGCATGCACAGCTTTGGGAGGAGCTCTCCCCTGTGCATCCAGCTGAATAAAGAATGCTGCTTCTTAATGCTACACTGGGGTTAAAAAGATTTTTCTGTTTCACTGAATTTTTGGTGACACTCCCACTGCCATGGAAAGCTCTGTCTGCTGCTGTTCACAAACAGAGAAGGGCTGGGGGCAGATGTGGGGCTCAGAGGCTGCCTGGGGCAGAGTGACCATGAAATAATCAAGTTTTCAATGTTCTGTGAAAGAAAGAGGGGCAGCAACAAAACTTCTACATTGCAATTAGGAAGGGCAGACTTTGGCCATTTTAGGATGCAGACTTGGGGAGTAGCAAATCAGGTACTGATTTTTTGAAGGGAAACAGCCCTTAGGAAAAAAGGGGTCCAGGAAGAATGAACACACTTAAAGATAGTAATCTTAAGGAGGAAGGAGCAGCCTGTCCCAGGATGGCAAAAGATGAGCTAGAGAGGAAAATGACTGTCCTGGCTCCACATGGAGATTTTGTGAGAACTTGGAGGGAAAAAGGACCAGGAACTCAGGAAGTGTTTAAGGACATCCTTAGGTTATACAGAAGGAAAATTATAGAAGTCAAAGCTCAATTAGAACTTAATCTGGTGGTTCCTGTAAGGAAAAAAAAAAGAGTTTTTATAAAAATTCATAGCAAAAGTTAGGAGAAGAACATCTACTCGTTGTTGGATGCAGTGGAGAATATAGTAAGAAAAGAAAAAGAAAAGTCTGAGCTACTTAACACCTTGTTTGTCTCAATTTTCAGTATTAGGGCAGGTTGTCCTCAGGACAAGTGTTCTCCTGAGCTGGTAGATGGGCACAGGGGGCAGAACAGCCCCCTGGAATCCAGGAGGAAGCAGCTGCTGACCTGCTGAGCCACTCAGATGCTCACAGGTGTATGGGATCAGATGGGATCCATCCCAGGGGGATGAGGGAGCTGTGGATGAGCTCCCCAAGCTGCTCTCCATCATTTACCATCAGTCCTGGCTCAGCAGGGAGGGCCCAGAGCACTGGAGGTGCCAGTGTGAGCCCATGCCCAGGAAGGGCTGGAAGGAGGAGCTGGGGAACTCCAGGCCTGTCAGCCTGACCTGGGTGCCCAGCAAGGTTATGGAACAGATCACCTTGAGTGCCATCCCAGGGCACCCACAGGATGGCCCAGGGATAAGAGCCAGCCCGCATGGATTTCAATATCTGCATTGATGATCTGGATGAGGGGATTGAGTCCATCATCAGCAAATTTGCAGATGACACCAAGATGGGTGTGAGTGTGGATCTGCTAGAGGGTAGGAGGGCTCTGGACAGGGCCCTGGACAGGCTGGATCCAGGGCCCAAATCCAACAAGGTGAGGTTTAACAAGTCCCAGTGCCGGGTCCTGCACTTTGGCCACAACAACCCCTGCAGCACTACAGGCTGGGGACAGAGGGGCTGGAGAGCAGCCAGGCAGAAAGGGACCTGCAGGGATTGATGGACAGCAGGCTGGACATGAGGCAGCAGTGTGCCCAGGTGGCCAACAAGGCCAATGGCTCCTGGCCTGGATCAGAAACGGTGTAGCCAGCAGGAGCAGGGCAGGGATTCTTGCCCTGTGCTGGGCACTGGTTGGGCAGCACCTCAAGTGCTGCGTCCAGATCTGGGCCCCCTGGGGTGGGCAAGAGGAAGAAATTTGTGCAAGGAAAGAGTAAAGAAAGCAAAGGAGCAAAGGTTCATCCAAGGAAATGCTGAGGGCAGTTTGGGGGTGGCTGCCAGGCAGCCCTGGCTCTGAGCAACAGCGTCTGCAGTGGCACAGGAAACTCCCAGCTGATGGGAACAAACTTTCTGGCTGACTGCAGAGGCCAGGACAAAGCAGAGTGGTTTCCCTGGTGTCCCGCAGGCCTTGCTGGCCCCAGGGGCTGATGGCATTTGTGCTCCCTCAGGTTCATGTCCCCACAGCAACAGCATGGGGGTGCTGGCCCTGCTGTGTGCAATGCAAACAGGGGCTGCTGAGGCAGTGCTGCCGTGTCTGTGCCTGCAAGGATGGGGCACCTGTGTGAGCTGGGGCAGAGGCCAGGGCTGCAGAGGGGGGATGTTGTTGGCAGCTGCATGAGGACGCTCTGGGACGCTGCCCTGGGCTGTGCAGCGCACTGGGCATGGATCAGCCCCTGCTCTGCTGCTCCTTCCCGTCTGCCCCAGGGCCCTTGCAGAGCCCCAGCCATGCTGTTTGCCCCCAGCCTGCCTACAGCCAGCCTGGGGCTGCTCACGGGGGTTTCTGTGCTGAGCATTGGCCTGGCCGTGTTCTTGAGAGAGCCTGGGCAAGGAGCCTGGAGCCCCCAGGGCCTGGCCTGAGGCGTCAGCGCTGCCCCAGCAGTGCCCATGGCCTGTCCCTGCTGCAGCCCCGGCACTGCCACCCCCAGGGCTGTGCCCGGCCCCGAGAGCACTCAGGCCCTGCAGCAACACCAGGGCCACCAGGGCAGCGGGGCAGGGCCACGGCAGCAGCACTGGCAACACCAAGTGCTGCTGCTGCTGCTGCTGCTGGGCACAGCTGCTGGGCCAGCACTGATCTGCCCCAGCTCTGCACACAGACATTGCTGCTGCAGCTCCAGAGAAGGCAAAACAAGGGCATCTCTGCAGAAAACTCTGCTGGGACATCCTTTAGTTCCTTTAAACCCATCAAGAGCGCAGCCCCTCATTGACATGGTCTGTGGCAACAGGGAAGGTGGGGAGAAACACAGTGAGAATCAGTACAAACAGTGACAATCTTTTGGACAATATTAAAACATAAAACAGAGGAAAAACTACCACCACAACCAAACCAACAAGAAGTATTAAGATGGTATTTATTTCAATGATTTGCAGAAATTGGCCAGTAGTTTAATATTTCTGAAACCATCCAGTCATCAGTCTCCCCACTGCAGCCTTGAGCTCCTGGTTCCTCAGGCTGTAGATGAGGGGGTTCAGGGCTGGAGGCACCACCGAGTACAGAACTGACAGGGCCAGATCCAGGGATAGGGAGGACATGGAGGGGGGCTTCAGGTAGGAAAACATTGCAGTGCTGAGGAACAGAGAGACCACAGCCAGGTGAGGGAGGCAGGTGGAAAAGGCTTTGTGCCGTCCCTGCTCAGAGGGGATCCTCAGCACAGCCCTGAAGATCTGCATATAGGAGAAAACAATGAACACAAAACAGCCAAAAAATAAACAGGAACCTACAGTAAGAAGTCCCAGTTCCCTGAGGTGGGATTTGGAGCAGGAGAGCTTGAGGATCTGTGGGATTTCACAGAAGAACTGGCCCAGGGCATTGCCATGGCACAGGGGCAGGGAAAATGTATTGGTCGTGTGAATCAATGAAAAGAGAAAGGCACTGGCCCAGGCAGCTGCTGCCATGTGGGCACAAGCTCTGCTGCCCAGGAGGGTCCCGTAGTGCAGGGGTTTGCAGATGGACACGTAGCGGTCGTAGCACATCACGGTCAGGAGGGAAAATTCTGCTGACATGAAGAACACAAAGAAAAAGAGCTGAGCAGCACATCCAGTGTAGGAGATGTTGCTGGTGTCCCAGAGGGAATTGTGCATGGCTTTGGGGACAGTGGTGCAGATGGAGCCCAGGTCAGTGAGGGCCAGGTTGAGCAGGAAGAAGAACATGGGCGTGTGCAGGTGGTGGCCGCAGGCTACGGCGCTGATGATGAGGCCGTTGCCCAGGAGGGCAGCCAGGGAGATGCCCAGCAAGAGGCAGAAGTGCAGGAGCTGCAGCTGCCGCGTGTCTGCCAATGCCAGCAGCAGGAAGTGCCTGATGGAGCTGCTGTTGGACATTTGCTGGGGCTGCACATGGGCACCTGTTCATGGAGAAAAGGACAGTGAAGAGTTAGAGGAGATTCCTGTAACCAAAATCAAAGCCTTTTCCCATACACCTACCCTGGAGCGCACACAGATACACTTCTGTTTTTAAGAATTCTGGTGTTTTCTTTAAAGCTTCCCCATACCTCTGCTGGTGTACTTGAATATCAGAAACCCTCAGCATTTCTGCTGTCCTTAGGGAATAGAGAGCATGTTCTGAGAGGCAAAGTGATAAGTGGAGAGCTAGTGGACATTGTCTGTCATTCTGACCTGTTCAGAATTTTGCTGGGCTTTAACCTTTGCCAGTTGGAGGGTGATCACCTCCCCATGTTTCCCTTTAAAATTCCCCAGGTACAGCTTAGAGGAGATGTTTCTACCACAGCCCAGCTCCACATTTGTAGCCAAGGACTCACGTTGCTCATGTCACCAACCCAGCAGCATTTTCAGTGTCACAACACCTCTGCCTCTCCCCATCAATCTCATAACCCAGAGCTGCTCTAGGACAAGTTTGCACCCTGCATTGAAGCTCCCAGCTTGGACTGAAATCTCAGGGAGACTTCCAAGTGTCCTTCTGATGGCATTGGATTGTGGGAGATGCAGCTCCTTCCCTGGCTGCACTGACAGCATTGCCCAGAGCCGGGCCCTGGGGACAGCGTCACCCTGAGCCAGCTGTGCCCCCTGCCAGAGCCCCCAGGGCCGGGCAGCTGCTCCCAGCCCTGTGCTCTGCAGAGGGAACTGGGCCCGGGGCTGCAGAGCTGCCCCACGGCTCTGCTGCAGCTCTGCCTGCACAGGAGGGGCTGCACGCCTTGGAGCCCCGGCCCTGAGGGCAGAGGCTTGGCTGGGGCACAGGAGGGAGGGGGCTTGTTCAGAGGGAGGGGCTGCACTGCAGGGGCTCCTGTGGGCATCTCTAAACTCTCCCTGCCGCAGCATTGCTGGGCTTTGTTTTCTCTCATTGCCTGATCTTCTCTCTGCTTTCTGCAGATTTCCCTCCTGCAGGTGTTTCCCTGTGCCTGATCTCTCCCTGCCAGCACTCACAGCCCCCAAATCTCTGTGCACTCTCCTTGGCCCTACAGAACCCTGCCTGTTTGCAGGGCACTGGCGGGGGGCAGGTTCTGTTTGCAGCTTGGAGAAAGGACAGCTCAGACTGAGCCTGATGGCTCCAGCAAAGGTGATGCTGCTGCTGTCCATGGGCAGAGTGGCTGAGAGCACATTAGGGATCTCCTGTGAACCTATTGGTCACTAAAAGCAACAGTTCAGATGTCTTGGGAACTTTCAAAATTTCATAAATAATAATTAATAAGCAAAATTTACCAGGTCAGATATTACAGGCAACTGTCAAAATTTATAATCATCCTTTAATATTTATCACCACCTCCCTACCATTCTTCAATAGTAGGAAACTGAATACAAAGTCTTAAGAAATTTCTTATATTTTATCAAAATCCTAGACTTGGAAATATTCTATGACTGACCAGAACCCTTGAGCATGTCAGAGCATCATGAACCTTTCACCTCCCCTGCCCCGGAAATACTCAGTTGTACTCACAGGCTCTGCAGGCATTGGCATGTTCCAGCTTGAGGAGATGGCTCCAGGAGCTGCAGCTGCATTGTCCTGCAGCCAGAGGTTCCTGTGCCAAGGGCTGGCAGTGATTGTGCCCCAGGCACTTCTCAGCCCCTTCCCAGCCCTGACTGATTGAAGCTCTCTGTGCCTCTGGGCTGTGCCCGCGCTGGCTGCAGGCAGTGCCCCAGCCCTGCTGGGCTGGCACAAGAGCTGCTCATCCAGAGAAATGTGCTTTTGAAGCTCTTCTTGGTGACCAGGAGCTGCCTCTGTGCCAGGAGCCCAGCCCAGCTCAGCAGCACAGACACAGCACAAGGACTTTAATCAGCCTCTGGGGCTTTGTGCTCAGGCCCTGAACATCAGTCCCTGAGAGGCAGCTGAAGAAACCTCTGCAGAACTCCAAGGCAGAATCCAACTCCAAACTTTCTTGGACTTTTAATGGGTCCCAGAGAGGGACACGACTGAGCAAGTGTCCCCAGGCCCCAGGCAGAGCAGAGAACTGCAGGCAGTGATGACAGGTGGGGACAAAGAGAAGCCAAGTCTTGGTGCCCTGGGGCACAGCAGGGTCTGTGCCAGCAAGGGCTGGGAGGAGACACCTTGTCCTGAGGCCCTGGGGCCTCCTGGCACAGCCCCAGCCAGGCTGGGCACTGTCAGCCCCTTGTGCTGCCCTCAGCATCCCCCCCTAGCCCACATCCCAGTGGCCTCAAGGATCTGCTGCAAGGAGTCCCTGGGGAGCCTTGCTCAGCAATGGCCCTGGGGGCTCCTTCATGCTCCCTGCAGGGACTGCAGGTTTTTCAAAGGACTTTGGCTTTGGCTTTTGCCTTGGAGTCTGAGAGCTTTGTGCAATCATGGCCTCCAATTATCTGCTGTAATTAGTCCCTGGAGAGGCTTTGTCAGGAACAACACTCAGTGGGGCTCATTAATGCTTCAGGGTACTTCAGTTATTTTAAGGTACTTGGTGTTTCCCTTTTGATACAGACTCTGTGAGAAGGATTGTGCAGTTGCAGCCCCCAATTATCTGCTGTAATTAGTCTCTTGAGAGCCTTTATCAGTAATGACACTCATGGGCTCATTAATGCTTCAAGGTACTTCAGTTATTTGAAGGTATTTGGTGTTGCCCTTTTGATACAGACTGTGAGAGGTTTGTGCAATCATGGTCTCAATTATCTGCTTTAATGAGTCCCTTGAGGGCTTTGTACTGACACTCAGTGGGGCTCATTAATACTTTCAGATACTCAAGGTTTTTAAGGTACTTTGGATGTTCCTTTCCACTCTGAATCTCTGAGAGGTGTTTTTTCCAATTCTGGCCTCCAGTTCTCCCCTCCCAGGAGTCCAGGAGGAGCTTGTATTGGGGATGGACCTCAGAGGGACCCATTCATGCTTTGAGATACTCTGAGTTTTTCCTCTGACTTTGACTGCTGGAAAAGTTTCTGCAATCTCAGGCCCAGAGGTTCCAGGGCTCAGCTCCAAATGCACCACGGGGCTCATTAGGGTCAAGCAAGTCCTGACACACCATGGCTCTGCCTTGATTTCCCTCGGCTCTGGAGCGTTTATTAGGCAGATTTCCTTTTACAGTTGTGAAGAAATATTTCAATGACCTTCTAAGAAATAAGTAATCCTATTTTCAAGAGTGTATTTTATTACTGTTCTCTTCAGAGAAGAGCTGATTGCAGCTTTCTGTGATTTATATTGATGTAGGGCTGCTCCTAAGGAGGGCTCACCAGGTCAGAGAAGTTGTACCTTGAGAGTTGACCCAGTGTAGACAACCTTGCCCCACATTCCCCAACCTCATGTGAGAAACCATTTTCACTTTCAAAAATTTAAAATATTAAGATCTTATCAAAATACAACAGAAGACTGAATAAAGAAAATAACACAGTGAGAGAAGCAAAGGATTCAGTCAGGATGTGCTCATCTACAAAATGGATGTTCTGTCTTTTATACCTCTGGCCCCTCCCAAAGTCTTGTCAATCAACTCCCTCTTCACTGTCCAGTGGTGGAGATCACTGTCTCACACCTTGATTGGAGGTCAGGTGTCGCAGACATCTTTTCATGAAAAATCCTTTCTTTAGGCTGTTTCCTCCTGAGAAGCTGAGAGGCCTCAGGAACAAAATGTAAACAATGGTTATCTGCTGCTGTGGAACGCAACAGGTGGATCTGTGATTGGTCTCATAGAGTTGTTTCTAATTAATGGCCAATCATGGTCAGCTGGCTTGGACTCTCTGTTTGAGACAGATGCTTTTGTTATCATTCCATTCTATTCTTAGCTTAGCTAGCCTTCTGATGAAACCTTTTCTTCTATTCTTTTAGCATAGTTTTAATGTAATATATATCATAAAATAATAAATAAACCTTCTGAAACATGGAGTCAACATTCTCATCTCTTCCCTCATCCAAGAACCCTTGTGAACATCACCACAGTCAGGTGCTGCCATAGGAACAAGCCAACCCTCCCAAATGCCCCAAATACTGAGGCCATCCTGTGATAGCAATGCAAGGGGGAGGGGAAGGATAACCATACAGCTACAAAACTTCTCCTAACATGTATTTAATATCCAGCCCTTAATTGTGAGAGTCAACCATAGGATTACGCATCTATAACAAGCCCCCTTTTTCTTTTTCTAGAAGTCATTTTGCTCAAACAGTTAAGTAAAAAATTTTCTTTTTCTCTTGAATGAGTCATACCACCATCTGTGGATGTGGGCAAGGACAGTGGGAACAGGAGAAAAAAATCTCAGGTTTTCCTTAGACACACTTATTTGGAATGGACAAAAGGGCATCCCAGAGGTCCAGTATGGCTTTGACTCCCATCTACCGTGCCTGTGTGGCTGCTACCCATAGTTGGTGCATCTTAGGGGTGAGCACAGAGGCCAACTCAGTCCTGTCCTCCAGTCCCTGTTGAATTAAAAGACAACTGAGGAATTACAGAGGTCCGGTCTGGCCTTTTGTCCCTACCTTACCATGCCTATGAGGTTGCTACCCACAGCAGGGCTATGGAGCCTTCTTGGTAGCGAACAAAGGGGCCAACCCGGTCTTGCCTTCCTTCCTTTGTCTTATTTTCTTAAAGAAGCTGTCCCATTACCTTTTACAGTCCCTTGTGTGTTTCCCCTCAACAGATGCTGGTAATTCTCTCCCATGAAAACAGGAAGACAGTTCTCGAGCTGGTTGTTGGATGCTTGACTCTACATTTTGGGTGTCTCTGTGTTTTCCTCGTTGTCTTTCAGTCTCTGCTTGAGAGTCAATCTCTTTTTCCCCGGCCTGGATATTATAGTCCACTCTTTGGGTTCTTCTCCTGGGCCTTCGACTCTGTTGCCATGAGTCCATCCCCGCTCTGCAGCTCGCACGGCCGATTCGGTGCTGAGCAGTACCTGAAAGGGACCTTCCCACTGAGGAGTTAGAGGCTGATCTCTCCATGACTTAATCATCACTCAATCCCCGGGATTAATATTATGGATTCTGAAATCCAGGGTGGTAGTTTGAGGAACTGCCCCTTTATGTCTTAGCCCTTCTAAGGTTTGTGCTATAGACATCACTTATTTCTCGGCATTGGCTTCCCCTTCCTCATAGGTGGCAGCCTTCTGGGGTGAGGTCAGGAAGGGAAACCCAAACATCATTTCATAGGGTGACACCCCCAGATCTGACCAGGGTTTGGTTCTAATTCTTAATAAATCCAAAAGGGAGACATTTTATCCATGACATTTGGGTTTCAATCATTACCTTCACTAGAGCTCTTCACAGTGGGTACCCCCTCTACCCAATGAGTCAAGTTGTGGAGGGATAGAATGTAAAAAAATAAAGATAGTGCAGAAGGTTATCTCACCCCTGAGGAGTTGCAGCTGTACTAATTACCAGAGATTAGGAACAGGCCTGCCCTTAACAGGCCACAGCTGGGTCCAATGAGGATGAAAGCTGTAAAAGAGGGGGTTAGCTGCTTGAGGGAAGTGGTGGAGTTTGTTTGCTGTGCTGTGGAGGGGGTTTGTTGGCTGTACTGTGGAGAGGGATGGAGTTTTTTTGTCTGTACTGAGAAGAAGGAGTCAGTGCTGCAAGGAGTTGCCCATGAGAAATCACTGAGAAGGTATGGAACTTTTGCAATTCGATGATATCAATTGGTGATCCCGACATGAGTCTGATGTCATTTTGTGGTGGTTTGGGAAAAAGGACTTAAATATTAAACTGATGTGATCCTGTGGAGATTTGGGCAGAGAACTGGTGAGAGAGCAGTAAGGAGGTGATCCTGTGGTGGTTTGGGAAAAAGGGCTTAAATATTAAGCAATGAGATCCCAAGGTGATTCAGGGAGATGACTGCATAAGAGAAATAAGATGGTGGAGTCAGGCAGGCCAAGAGCCTGAGAGCCTAAAAATCCAGATGAGCTATAACCAGGCAGACCTGGGAGCCTAGAAGTCTGGACAATGCATGAGACAGCACCCCAAGAAGAAGAGTGTTGGACATGAGGAGCAGATGCTACATGCTTTGCTTACTTGGTGCATTGGAGCAAGCCCCATGCCCCTGCCAAGGTATGGCCACAGTCCAGAGGGGGCCCAGGACGGTGCCGGGTGCCCCCTGAATGGCAGCGTGTGCTGCAGGACACAGGAGCGGCGTGATAGAAGTGGCAAATGGCATGGCCACAGCAGCAGCCAGTGCCTCAGCAATAGCATGGCCCCTGAGGAGTACAGGGGCAAGTTTGCTACACGAGCACTGGAACAAAAGCAACATGGAGCTCTAAGAGGCAGAGTCAGAGCTGCACAGACAACATGTAAGAGAAGCTCTCTAAAACTGTATAGTGGCTATCTCTACAGGAACCCAATGTGATTTGGGATTGGGCTGTAGATGGAGGTGCAGCTGGAGATGGAGCCCAGCATAGCCTTGAGAGCAGCAGGGGAGGCTGCCTGCTCTGGACCTGATAGAATTTGACACCTGGAGCACAAGTGAGCCACTGGGGACACATTGAAAAATGACTCATCAAGTGAAGAGATTGTTTTGTCTGCATGGAAAACAGAGTAGAGCAAGAGAGGCTTGCAGTGGCCGACTAATACAACAAAGAACTGTAAAAGGAAGAAGTGAATTATTTAAACAGCAGCTGGGAGCTGGGGACAGAGTATCTCTATCATTCAGTATAGTGTATTTGTTTGCTGATGAAACATGTGCATTTTGTTTGTGAATTGCAGCTATTAATCTTTGATTAGGCATAAGTGTAAAAGTTTATATTCCATAAGCACAAGTACACTCGACAAATACTGGATCAATGTTGTTCAAGTTGTAGAGCAATTGATAAAATTATGTAACTGTTGAATTGTTAATATCCTAATGTTGAACCTTTAAATTGTTCTTGTGAATTGCCTTATCAAGCTATTGATATTGTCAATATTCTAGAAGTTAGTATAAGAGTTTCTGATAATATGTAATCTAAGTTTGAGTAATGAATCAAGGTCAGTGCACCGACACATTGCAGAGTTAAATGGAAATTATACAAAAGATGATTGTACTAAGTTTACTATCTTTTGCAAAGGGCCCTGCAGATGATAGTGAACACGACATTACTTTATGACAAGCCTTAGGTTGATGTTCTAGACTGTGAAAAGCAAAACTAAATCAGAACTTAGAAACAGATGTTCCTACTGTGATGCGCTGCCTGAACATTTGTGTACAGTTAGTCCTAAGTGAGATATGTGAATATGTTATAATATCAATTTACTCAAACAAATCTTTCCAGAGATGTTGCAACTTTGTAATTAAAAGAAAAGGAGGAATTGTGAAGGGATAGAACATAAAAAAATAGTGCAGAAGGTAGTCTCACACCTGAGGAGTTGCAGCTGTACTAATCGCCAAAGATTAGGAACAGGCCTGCCCTTAGTAGGCCACAGCTGTGTCCACTAAGAAGATGAGTGCTACAACAGAGTGGGTTAGCTGGTTGAAGAGAGAGTTGGAGTTTGTTGGCTGTGTTGTGAAGAAGACAAAGTAAGTGCTGTGAGGGAGTGCCCATGAGAAATCACCAAGAGGGTATGGAACTTTTGCAATAAGCTGTCAACATAATGTGACTCCTCTGTTCCATGAGGCCTGCAATGTCACAATGGACCTTTGGACCCTGGGGGTTTGTAGTGTCACAATGGTCTCCTTTGGCTCCACCATGTCACAATGAACCATTGATGACAGGAGGCCCCTCTGTGTCACCCTGGAGCTTTGTTTCCATGCAGCCCTGCAGTGTCACAAAGGCCTCTTGGTTTCACCAGGCCCCAGAGTATCACAATGGTCCTCTTGGTTCTGTGGGGACCCCCAGGGTCACAATGGTCTCACTGGTTCCATGAGGCCTGACAGCGTCACAATGGTCTCCTTGGTTCTATGAGGCTGTGAAATGTCCTAATGGTGTCTCCATGATTCCATGAGACCCGCAAATTGTAATATCACAATGAAACTTTGGCTCTGTGGGGTCTCACAGTGTTACAATGGCCCCTTGGTTCCATGACAACCCAAAGTGTCACAATGGCCTCCACAGTTCCATGAGGCACCATCGTGTCACTCAGTGACACAATGATCCCTACCTTTCATGGAGTCACACAGCATCTGTACAGTCCCCTTGATTCCATGAGGCTCAGCAATGTCACAGTGGTCACTATAATTCCATGAGGCGCCACAGTGTCACAATGCTCCCTTGGTCTCACAGGGCCCCACAGTGTCACAATGGCCCCTTGGTTCCATGGGCCCTGTGCTGCTCCATTCCCCCCTCCCCTTCTCAGCCCGCCCTGCCAGCTGAGAAATGCTCCTTGGGGCTTGGCCTTGGCCAACAGCCCCTGGGCTCAGCTCCTCTGCAGCTCATCACAAACACTGTCTGCTCCAGGCACTGCTGCTGCCCAACCAGCTCCTGCTTTCTGGAGGAGCAGCCCTGGGAACTGCTTTTGTTCCCTCAGTGGCACAACATCCCTGTTCTCACCCTGCCAAAGAAAGCTGTTGGTGCCAAGTGTGGCCAGGATGAGCCATTGCTGGGACTGAAGCCCCTCTCTTGGGGCCCTGCAAACAGCGCTCCAAAAGGAGCCCTTGGAGCTCTCCTGGGCCAGCGACTCCCTCTGAGTGGGGCCTCTCCCAGCCGGGAACTCTCCCGTTTGCTGCACTCGGGGATCCCCAACAACGACGGAGCCTGGGCCGACCCCCCCACTCCTCCAGGCTCAACCCTTCACCCTCTGGGGAGATGCCAAAGGATGCACAGGGAGCTTTTCCTGCCCTCAGGGGAATTTCTGCCAGGTGCCTTGCACTGACTCTTTGTGTCTTGAGTGCCCACAGGAGTGCCCGTGCTGGGGAAATGTGGCAGAAATGCTGCTCTCTGAGGGGCTTGAGTGCCTTGGATAGCTGAGCCAGTCAGGCCTGTACGAAATGTCCAGTCATGAGGTATGAGCTAAGTTAAATGCTCCTTAGTGTTTTTCTCTTGCGAAGTTGTTATTTTAATGTAAGTTATTAGGCTAAGTTAAATACTGTTAAGTGTTATTCCTCTGTTAAATTGCTAAGTCATAGGTTATAAGTTAGGTTAAATATTGTTAGCTGCTCTTTTTGCCTGAATTGTGACATTAAGCTATCAGGTATGGTTAAGTCCTGTTACGTTTGAGCTCTGATAATCCTTTGGGCCATAATCCTTTTATCCTTGCCCTCAATGTCCTTGTGTCTCATACACACACACAGGGACAGTTCTCGGCTCATTTCTGGTTTGATTGCCTGGATTTGGTTTGGTTTTGCTGTTGCTTTGTTTCCTTGGTGTGCCTGAAGTGTCCAGTCAGGAGCAGAGTGACTCTTGCCAAGGAACTTTGTGCTGCTGTCCCTTAATATTAAATCTGGTTTTTGCTGATCCCTTGCTGGGGATTTTTTCAGCTCTCTCAAGGCCTCGTTGGTACCAGGGTGAAGGAGTCCTGGCCCAGGCTCTGGCCCTGGGGGACACGGGGACGCTGCCGGGGGGTCCCTGTCCTCCTGTGCCACCCCCAGGGCCCCGGCCCCCCGTCCTCGTGTCAGGCTCTGGGGTCGATCTCGTGGAACATCCTCTGGGGGAGGCTGCGGGGCCGGGGGCGGGGGGACCCGGGGGGACAGGGGACCCCGCTGTGCACGAGCAGGGTTGGACTGCTCTGGGGGGAACTGTGAGGGGGCCAGGGCAGAGTGACCTCCCCAGGGACCTCACACAGCCACTGTGATGTCACACAGCCCCTGTGATGTCACACAACCCCTGTGATGTCACCCACCTCTTTTGCGATGTCACACAGCCCCTCTGGTGTCACAGAGCCATCTCTGTGATGTCACCCTGGAATGTAATGCAGCTGCAATGTGATGGCTCAGAAGTCTCTGTGATCTCAGAAAGTCACCCTGTGATGTCAGTCTGTTCTGTGATGTCACAGCCTGCTCCATGATGTTACATAGCCACCCAGTGTTGTCACAACACACTCTCTGATGTCACCGAGCCACTCTCTATGACGGCAGGATCTGCTCTATGGCCTCACTCCCTGCTCTATGATGTCACAGCCAGCTCTGTGATGTCACAACCCCCTCAGTGATGCCACAAAACCCTCTCCGTGATGTCATACTGCCGCTCTGTAATGTCACAGCACACACTTTGAGCTCTCAGCCCCCTCTAAGATGTCACACAGCCATGCCATGGTGTCACAGCCTGCTCTGTGATGTTACACAGTTCCCTCTATGATGCTGTAGCTGCTCAATGACCTCACGCGAAGAACTCTGTCTTGTCATAGCCCAATCTGTGACCTCACACAGCCCACTCTGTGCTGTCACACTGCCCCTTGATGACATCACAGCTGCTCTGTGCCTCCATGACACAGCCCCAGAGGAGCTGCTGTGACACAGCCCCCTCTGGGACATGCCACAGCCCCTGCCAGTGCTGAGCCCCTGGGAGCTCTGTCTGTGCCCTGCTGGTGTCCCTGGGGGCCCTGGCAGTGCCCCAGCCCTGCTGGGCTGTGCACAGGAGCTGCTCCTGGCCAGAGCTGTCTCTCTGCAGCTCTGCTGCCCTTGCCAGGAGCTGCCTCTGGGCCAGGAGCCCAGCCCAGCTCAGCAGCACAGACACAGCACAAGGACTTTAATGACCCTCTGGGGCTTTGGTGCTCTTTGTGTCTGCCATGGCCAAAGTGCTGCCCAAGTTGGCTCTGGCAGGGCTGTCTTGAAGCTGCTGCCCATCCCTGTGCCCTGTGCAGCCCAGGCTGTCCTACGGTGTCCCTGCCCTGCGCCTCTGTCCCTGCAGGCTGTCGGCATCCCCCGGCTGCCCCACCTGGCTGGGCCCTTCCTTTGCTGACAGCTCTGCCTCCTGCCTGCCTCTGCCTGCCCACACAAAGCTTTGGGCTTAATACCAAAAGGGTTAATTCCATTTTTACTGTGCCTGTGAACTTTCAGCACAGGAACAAGGCATGCAGTGGCTGCTTTCCCAGCAAGGATGGCTGGAAGACAAGAAGACATCTGGCTCAAGAATGTAGTGGCAGAAAAAAGAAGGACTGAAACTGGGAACTTGGGGTGGGTTTTATGGTAATGGGTAAATTGTGATACACATTTAGCAACGCTGGTAGAATTACATGTCCACACAAGATTGGGGCTATCCCTCACTAGACCTCAGGCCTGAATAAATGATACCCTCTTAAATAGGAAATTAGTGTTAAGGAGCCTTATTCTGATATTTTAGAGACTTGGTGATGGCAAGGCCTTACAGAACAAGGAGTCAGCTGTGAGACTGTGCAAACTCATGGAACAAAGGGTCCATTGTGACTCTGCAGAACCCCATGGAACCAAAATCCATTTTGGCACATTGGGGCTACATTGAGCCAATTGTGATACACCACATTGTGATACTGCCGATCCAAGGACACCATTGTGACCCTGAGAAACCACTTGGAACCAAAGGGCCATTCTGACTCATCAAGGCCTTGCGGAATCATGGGTCCATTGTGACACTGCAGAACCAAGGAGATGCTGTTGGCTGTGTGAAAGCTCATGGAACCAGAAATCCATTGTGACACAGCAAGTCCTTATGGAACCAAGGGTCCCTTGTTTAACTCTGTGGCCTCATGGAATCATGAGCCATTGTGACACAGCATGGCCACATGGAGCCAAGGGGCCACTGTGACACTGCAGATTCAAGGAGACCATTGTGACTGAGGAACCTCATGGAACCAAGAGTTCATTGTTACACTGTGGGGGCCTGGGGAACCAAGGGGAGCACAGTGACATTGCAGGGCCTCAATGGACACTATTCTGATACTTTGGGACCCACTGGAACCAAGGGGCCATAACAGCGTGGCAGGGCCTCATGGAACCAATGGGACTACAGTGAACCCTGGGGGTCTCCATGGGATGAAGGGTCCAAGGAAGCAAGGATACCATTGTGACACTCTGGGGCCTCATGGAACCAAAGGGCCATTGAGACACTTCAGAGCCTTGTGGAGCCAAGGGGACTACAATGACACAGTGGGGCTCAGTGAAACATATGGTCCGTTGTGACACCGCAAGGCCTTATGGAATCATGGAGACTATTGTGACACCAAAGGCTTCACTGAACCAAGGGGCCATTGTGACACTACAAGGCCTCATGGAAGCAAGGAATCATTGTGACACTATGGAGTCTTGGCAGGTCAAGGGGCAGTTGTCACACTGTGTGGCACCATTGAACCATGGAGACCATTATGACACTTCAGGACCCACTGGAACCTAGGGGCCATTGTGACACTGCAGGGCCTTGTATAACCAAGGCAACCACTGTGACACTGCAAGGTCTCATGGGAGCAAGGGGCCACTGTGACACTGTGGGTCCCCATGGAACCAATGGGCCATTGTGACCCTGAGGAACCCAATAGAACCAAGGGGCCATTTTGAGACACTGTGACCTCATGGAACCAAAGGACCATTGTGGCATTCTCAGTCCCATGGAAACAAGGAAACCATTTTGACACTGCAAGGCCTCATGGAAGCAAGGGGCCACTGTGCCACTGTGGACCCAAGGAGACCATTGTTATATCACTGGGCCTCATGGAAACAAAGATCTGTTGTGATCCTACAGAGCCTCATGGAACCAAGGGGCCATTGTGATGCTGCAGGGCCCCAAGGATCCAAGAACATGGAACAGGTCTGGCTGGCTGGGCCTCCTGGGGGCTGCCTGACTGGTCCAGCTGACCTTGACATGTTGAGGGTCACTTCTTATCAGCCCCTGAAACCCTGGAGTTGTGTGCTTTCCTTCCTGTGGGAACGAACTGTCCTTCTCCAGGGGTTCATGGCCGAAATTGGGATTCCTCCTCCAGATCTGATTATATCCAAAGACTATTCCTGTATGAAACCTGCCAGGACAGAAAACTCTAGCTGGCCTTGGCCTCACCTTCTTGGGGGCCAACTCTCATCTGCCTTCAAAACACCAGGGGACCTGTGCTTTTATTCCCATTAGAAAAAACATCTTTTATGTCCAGGCATCCATGGCCAAACCTGAGAATCTGCCTCCAAAATTCTTTATATCCAAGGATAGCTCCCAGACAAAAGCTGCCAGGACTGTCCAGATTCCCTTGGCTTCCTGAGGGCCAGCGTTCATCTGCCTTTGAAGAACTGGGGCTCTGTACCGTGATGGTGTTCACAGGGGTTTTCAGGTGAGGAAAGAGACGAGAATGTTGACTCCATGTTCAGAAGGCTTGATTTATTATTTTATGATATACATTACAATAAAACTATACTAAAAAGCATAGAAGGAAAGTTTCATCTCAGAAGGCTAGAACAAGAATAGAATAGAATTAATAATAATGGTTTGTCTCTCGGACAGAGAGTCCAAGCTAACCGGGCTGTGGTTGGCCATTAATTGTAAACACCCAAGATGGGCCAATCACAGATGCACCTGTTGCATTCCACAGCAGCAGATAACCATTGTTTACATTTTGTTGCTGAAGCCTCTCAGCTTCTCAGCAGGAAAAAATCCTAATTAAAGGATTTTCAGAAAACGATGTCTGCAACACTGTACTTCCCTTTCTTATGGAAAAGAACTGTCCTTCTCGTACAGATGCCCATAGACAAAAGTGGGGTTTGGCCTCCCAAATTCTGTCTATCCAAGTATTCTTCCCTGACAGCAGATCTGGCTGGCCTTGGCCTCCTTGGGGCCGCCTCTAATCAGCCTTTGAAACACTGGGGCTCCATCTTTTCCTTCGTATGGAGAACTGTCATTCCAGTCCAGGAACCCGTGGCTGAAATGGAATTCCACCCCCAAAACTCCCCATATATCCAAGGGTTGTTTTCAGACAAAAGTTGCAAGGACAGACAGGTCTGGCTGCCTTGGCCTCTGGTGACTGCTTCTCATCTGCCTTCAAACCCTGGGGTTCTTTTCCTTCTTATAGAAAAGAACTGTCCCTCTTGTCCAGGTGCTCTTGGCCTCAAGTGCTTGACCACTCTATAGGGACACAGGAACTCTGTGCTCAGTGGAGTGGAGACTGAGGACATCAGAGAGCCCTGGGAGGTATTGAAGGGTAGTTTCAGAGAGGGTGGATCCTTTTGACATAGTAGGGAACAGCGAGAGAAAGAAAGAATTAATGGAAAGGGCAGCTGGGGAAGGCCAGACTGGACATGACAAGAAAGGAATTTCCCTGCCAGGGCAGGGCTGTGGTGCAGCATGTCCCCCAGGAGGAGCCTGGAGCAGCCCAAGGCTTTGTGTGGGCAGGCAGAGGCAGGCAGGAGGCAGAGCTGTCAGCAAAGGAAGGGGCCAGCCAGGTGGGGCAGCCAGGGGATGCCGGCAGCCTGCAGGGACAGAGGCTCAGGTTTGCTCAGCACCAGAGACACCTTTGCCTTGTTTGTCCCCACCTGGCATCACTGCCACCAGTGTTCTGCTCTACCTGGAACCCGGGGATGCTTTCTCAGGTGTGTCCCTGACACGGATCTCTTCAAAGTACAAGAAACTTCAGTGTTTCAATGTAACTGAGTTCTTGAGGGTTCTGTGACATCACTGAGGGGATTGTGACATCACAGAGCAGGCTGTGACATCACAGAACAGACAGTGACATGACATAGTGACTTTTTGACATCTCAGCATCTTCTGTGACATCACAGAACAGCTGTATTACATCACAGGGTGACATCATAGAGTTGGCTCTGTGATGTCACAGGGAGCTGTGTGACATCGCAAAGGGACTGTGTGACATCACAGGTTCTGTGTGACATCACAGGGGCTGTGTGAGGTCACTGGGGAGGTCACTCTGCCCCGGCCCCCTCACAGTTCCCCCCAGAGCAGTCCAACCCTGCTCGTGCACAGTGGGGTCCCCTGTCCCCCCGGGTCCCCCCCGCCCCCGGCGCCACAGCCTCTCCCAGAGGATGTTCCACGAGATCGACACCAGAGCCTGACACGGGGACGGGGGGCCGGGGCCCTGGGGGTGGCACAGGGGGACAGGGACCCCCCGGCAGCGTCCCCGTGTCCCCCAGGGCCAGAGCCTGGGCCAGGACTCCTTCACCTTGGTACCAACGAGGCCTTGAGAGAGCTGAAAAAATACCCAGCAAGGGATCAACAAAAATCAGATTTAATATTAAGGGACAGCAGCACAAAGTTCCTTGGCAAGAGTCACTGTGCTCCTGAGTGGACACTTCAGGCACACCAAGGAAACAAAGCAACAGCAAAACCAAACCAAATCCAAGCAATCGAACCAGAAATGAGCCGAGAACTGTCCCTGTGTGTGTGTGTGTATGACACAAGGAGAGTGAGGGCAAGGATAAAAGGAATACAGGCCACAAGCTTAACAGATCTCAAACTTAACAGGACTTAACTTCTACCTTAACCTTTACTGATACCTTCAAATTCACAATTTAGCAAAAGAACAGCACTTAACTGTATTTAAGCGAACTTAAAACCTATGACTTTGCAATTTAACAGAGGAATAACATTTAACAGTAATCAACTCCGCTTATAACTTATATTAAACAACTTAGCAAAAGAACAACTCTTAACAGCATTTAACTTCACTTAGACCTTGTGATTTAACCTTACCTCAAGGCCTGACTGACTCAGCTATCCAGGGCACTCAAACCCCTCAGAGAGCAGCATTTCTGCCACATTTCCCCAGCACAGGCACTCCTGTGTGCACACAGACACAAAGAGTCAGTGCAAGGCACCTGGCAGAAATTCCCCTGAGGGCAGGAAATGCTCCCTGTGGATCCTTTGGTGTCTCCCCAGCCGGCAAAGGGTTGAGCCTGGAGGAGTGGGGGGATCGGCCCAGGCTCCGTCGTTGTTGGGGATCCCCGAGTGCAGCAAACGGGAGAGTTCCCGGCTGGGAGAGGCCCCACTCAGAGGGAGTCGCTGGCCCAGGAGAGCTCCAAGAGCTCCTTTTGGAGCGCTGTTTGCAGGGCCCCAAGAGAGGGGCTTCAGTCCCAGCAATGGTTCATCCTGTCCACACTTGGCACCAACAGCTTTCTTTGGCAGTGTGAGAACAGGGATGTTGTGCCACTGAGGGAACAAAAGCAGTTCCCAGGGCTGCTCCTCCAGAAAGCAGGAGCTGGTTGGGCAGCAGCAGTGCCTGGAGCAGACAGTGTTTGTGATGAGCTGCAGAGGAGCTGAGCCCAGGGGCTGTTGGCCAAGGCCAAGCCCCAAGGAGCATTTCTCAGCTGGCAGGGCGGGCTGAGAAGGGGAGGGGGGAATGCAGCAGCACAGGGCCCATGGAACCAAGGGACCATTGTGACACTGTGGGGCCCCTGTGAGACCAAGGGACCATTGTGACACTGTGAGGCCTCATGGAACCAAGGGACCATTGTGACCCTGGGGGACTCTGCAGAACCAAGACGACCATTGTGATACTGTGGGGCCTCCTCAAACCAAGAGGCCTTTGTGACACTGCAGGGCTGCATGGGACCAAAGGCCCATTGTGACATTGCAGGGCCTGATGTCATCAGTGGTCCATTGTGACACTGTGGAACCAAAGGAGACCATTGGGTCACCACAAACCCCCAGGGTTCAAAGGTCCATTGTGACATTGCAGGGCTCATGGAATAGAGGAGTCATGTGACACTGTGGGGCCTGGGGAACCACAGAGACCATTGTGACACTGCAAGGCCCCATGGAATCATTGGGACCATTGTGACACTGCAGGGCCTTCTGGAACCTTGGGGCCATTGTGACACTGTGGGACCCCATGGAACCAAGTCACCATTAGGGCACTGTGGGGCCTCATGGATCCAAGGCATCATTGTGACACTATGGGGTCCCACAAAACCAATGGAACACAGAACAGGTCTGGCTGGTTTGGCCCCCCAGAGGCCACCTGACTGGTCCAGCTGACCGTGGCACGTTGAGGGTCTCTTCTCATCTGCTGCTGAAACACTGGGGCTCTGTGCTTTCCTTCCTATGGAAAAGAACTGTCCTTCTTCTCCCGGCACCCATGGCCAGAATTGGGATTTCTCCTCCAAATTTCCATATATCCAGGGATTGTTCCAATAGGAATATTGCCAGAACAAGTCTGGCTGGCAATGGTTTCACAAGGGTCACCTCTCATGTGTCCCCAAAACACTGGGGAAGACTCCATGCTCCCCTTCCTATGGGAAAGAACTGTCCAGCTTCTCCACGAACCCATGGGTGAGATTGGGCTTCCAACTCCAAATTTCCATATATCCAAAGACTGCTCCCAGACAAAATCTGCCATTCCTGACAAGTCTGGATGGCCTTGCCCTAGTGAGGCTCTCATCTGCCTTCCAAACACTGGGGCTCTGTGCTTTCCTTCCTATGGAAAAGAACTGTCCTTCTCGGCCAGATGCCCTTGGCCAGAATTGGGGTTCCACCTCCAAAATTCCCTGTTGTGACAGCCCGGAGGAGATTGTTGGCTCGAAACATTTCATGTGTGGGGGAGGAAGGGGCAGGTCCAGCCCTGCCCTGCCCTGGAACCCCAGCCCTGCCCTGCCCTGGAACCCCAATCCCCCCAGAGCCTCTATCCCAGCCCAGCAGTGGCTGCCAGTCCCTGGCACAGCATAGGCAATGCTCCACAGCCACCTCTGCAGCCCCAGCCCAGCTCCTGAGGGACCAAATGAGCCCAAGCCCCACCTGGAGGAAGGGCCCAGGGAGACCAAGGGGGATTGAAGGCTGATCACAAGGCAAGCACACATCTTGACCCTACCTCCTCTTGGAATTTCCATCAGAACACTGCTGGAATACAGGAGTTGGTAGCTGTGTGTATGTCGGGATCGTTAGCTTGTCAGAGTGATCCCAAGAAAAGTTTGAAAGTCTCTTTTCCCAGCCTGGCGCTTGAAGAAGGAGTCAGAGCTCTTCATTTCTTGGTCTCAAGGTTGTTTATTTTACCTTATCTATACAAAATTTTCTTCTGCCCTGCCGAGGTCAGATCAGCAGCACAGTCAGAGGCATCATTCTGCCTGCCCCCGGGGTGGTGTTATGTCTTTATACTAAAAACTACGTGTAGAATGTTTACAATTACTTTCCAATTCCTATCACCTATGTTAGACAGTGAGCTTCTACTTGAAACCAATCTCTAAGTGCCAACATCACAGCAGAAGATGGAGGGCAAGAAGAAGAAGGAGAAAATACCCAGTTCCAAGTTCCCTCCATGTTGCCTCCTGGACCCCCATACCAAAAACCCTAAAATCTACTTTTCCGCCCCATGATAACTTCACTAATATTCTACTTAATCTGTTGTGGCTTGCTGATTTTCATACAAGGTTGGTAATTTGCTCCATGGGTCATAATCAAAACCACAGGTGTTTTGGGCTCTGTGCCACGGTCTCTGAGACCCCTGGCAGGGGTCTTGGCTGCTCAGGACAGCCAAAGGGATGTCCTGGGTCCTGATATGTGTGCACTTCTTTAAATCATATTTTCTCTCTTTCTGTGTCTACTTCTATATACGTCCTCTTGGACATTTTGTTTAACTTAAAATTGAACAGGCTTAGAGTTTGTGAAGTGGAATGGGCCAAGATAATGCTTTGATAAGTGTTTTTTGTTGATTGAATTTCATATTAAAACTTTTGCCAAAGCTTCTCTGATTTTCCGAAGTTCCAAGTAAAGTTCCTGTTTTGTTGTTTTGAGCTCCTAAAAATCTCTTATTGATATTTCTTAGTGCATCTAACTTAGAGTACACAAACAATTGTAATTCCTTTTAAATGTCTCCTTGAGAGAGTTTTTTTGGGATATGGGAGTCAGGGCTTGTGTGTGCTGCTTGGCCCAGCCCAAGCAGGGCTTTCCCAGCCACATTCCACACTCCATTGCCCAGCTGGAGCCCCTGGTGCCTCTGAGTTGTGCTGCCCCAGCCCCAGGGACGCTCTCCTTGTCTGCCCATTCCCCCACGGTCTCTGGGCAGGGATGGCCTCAGTGGGGGCTGCTGACATCCTCAGCAACTTGGAGGCTGCTGCTGAATTTCCCTGCTCCAGAGGCTTGTTCAGCCTTCAGCTCTTCAGTGCAGGAATTCAGTGTCCTTGGGCTCATTAACATTCAGAACACCTGAACATGCCAAGCCTCAGGGAATAATTTGATTTAATTTTCCAAATCACTTGTTCAGCCTTCAGCTCTTCAGTGCAGGGATTCAGTGTCCCATGGCTCATTAACATTCTTTCATGGTTTGACACTGGCACAATGCCAGTGCCCCCATGAGGATACCCTCTCTTGGTAGCTGCTGTGAGATGTGACCAGGAATAAGCAAAGCAGGCTCCCACTTGGAAATGAAGAAAACAAAACTTTATTAACTACACTACAACTACAGATAAAAAGGAACACACACAAGGAAAATGAAAACCTTACAAATACATTTCCTCCTCCCCCCACAAAATTTCCAACACAATGCATCTATTCCTCAAATCACCAACTCCTGGTCCAGCACCACTCTTCAAACAATCAATCCTCAGTTCATCGAGAGGAGAGGAGTCCTTCTTGTGCCATGGGCTTCCCCTGGAAACACAGCTGAAGCCTCGTGTGTTTCTGTGTCACTCGTGGCACCGCCCGGAGTACATCTGCCGTCGTGACCTCTTCCTTTCATGTCCAGTGCTCTCACCACTGAACACGGACCAGAGCTGCTTCTAGGGTTGTCTTTTTAAGGATGCTCTGTCTTGATCTAAAAAAGGCACAGTCTCTCCTTTGGGACACCTGTCCCCACAATCTCTCCTTTGGGACACCTGTCCCCACAATCTCTCCTTTGGGACACCTGTCCCCCCCATATTTTTTCACCCCCTGGGGCCGAGGGGCACCAACACTGAACCCTCTTGGTTCTGTGGCCATTGCCTCCCCCTAGATGCAGTCTCTGTGTCACAAGGAACATGGGTATGTCCATGGCTGTACAAAAAGAGTCCAGCAAAAGCCACTCCATCATCTCTTCCCACAAGGATTCTTCTCTATTCTTCCACTATTTCTCACTCGCCCAGACTTCTCTCACACTTGCACATTCCTTCCTCATCTTCTACTCTATCTTCTAGGAGAGGTCAATGTTCTGTAAAGTTCTCATTCTCCGAAAAGGGGTTAAAAGCTCCTACAAGCGGCCGGCTGAACCCCCCCCCCCCCCTTCATCTTCTTCCCAGCCGTGCTGCCGGCACAGGCCCATGTTTATCAAGCTTCAAGGTTACAGTCCCAGGCAGCGGCTCTCTCTCTCTTTCTCTCTCTCTCTCTCTGTGTCTCTCAGGGGGGGCTGCCCGATGGCTCCCGGTGTCTCTCTTTCTCTTTCTCTCTTCCACCCTTCCACCCCGGGGCTCAGGCCGACCTCTCCCGGCCACATGGCTTTCCCCTCCCCCTGCCCAGCCAGCAGCTGGGCCGGGGCAGAGACCCGAACTCTTTCCCGCTGGAAACCCAAGAGAGCCCTCCCAGGGGAGAGCTCTGCTTTTAACCCCGTGTTCTCAGAGGCGGATCCATGTCCTAAATGGCCAGGTTAAATGCCAATATTAAAATCTGAACATCCATTGGCCTGACCACAGCATCCCAGAAAACACATTTCCTGTCAAACCACCACAATAGCTAAGAAGGCAAAGTGTATGTTAGTTAGAAGGGGTTTTTATGACGTAGAGCAAAGGATAAGCCCACCTCAAACAAGATGTTTTTACCAAGCAGAAAGATAGCACAGGCAAACAAGTCAGCAAATGCTGCAGGTAGAAAAAAGGTCTCAGAATTTTCCACTGCAAGAAAACTGGAAAACAACTTCTAGCTTAAACTGTAATGTACTAACTTTTAGTGACTGGAGAATAGTAACATGAATATGGTAATTATAGTAGTTATGATTGACTATAGATAAAAGTTAAGGTATAGATTGGTTCTACTGTATTAAGATGTTCAGCAAAGAAAAGTATATAATGCATTTGTAACCTAAACTAAGGGTCTCCAGGCCTGCAGCTGGAGCTGACATCTGTGGGCACAGCTCTGTCACCCACGACCCTGGACTGCTGTAACACCTTGCAAACAATAAACTGCATTTTGAAGAGCCACCTGGAGTGCCACATCCCTCATTTCGGCTCTCACAAACTGATGTTTCCCGGATCTACCAGAGCCCAGATCCAGAAATTTCCTGGTGCTGGTGCAGCCCAAGTGCAGCAATTTGCAGGCAAAAAAAGCCAAAATCTGGCAATTTTCCATTGCTGGCTCTGTCGCTGCCCAGACCTGGAGTTGCCCAGCACTGCCATTGCCCAGATGCAGAAATTTCCCAGTGCTGGCAAAGCCCAAGTGCAGCAATTTGCTGGCACAGAAATCCAAAACCCGGCAAATACCTGGGGCTGGCACCACCCTGATCTGGTGTTTTCCAGCACTGCCAGTGTCCAGACCTGGCAATTTCCTGGTGTGGCACAGCCTAATTCCAGCAATTTGCTGGCAAAGAAAGCCAAAATCAAGCAAATACCTGGTACCTAAAGCAACACAATCTCGTGTTTGCTGACACCGCCAGTGCCCAGATCCAGAATTTTTCAGATGCCTGCACAGCATAATTCCAGCAATTTGCTGGCACAGAAAGTTAACATTTAGCAATTTCCCGGTGCTGGCACATTCCCCACCCAGATCTGGTGTGCGCTGGCACTGCCAGTGCCCACATCTGGCAATTTCCTGGTGCCAGCACCTCCCAAATGCAGCAATTTTCTGGCAAAGAAAGCCAAAGCCCAGCAGCTTCCTGGTGCTGACACTGGCATCACCCAATCTGGTGTGTTGGGGGGCCTCAGCTTAAGACTGTGGGAAAACCCTCTTTAGTTGGGGTCAGCAGGAGCTCCCAGCCATAATCCTCTTGTTCAGTTATGCAGATTGTTACTAGAAAGTTCTGGGTTCTCTTTGCTATCATTGGTTACTTTTTACTGCAAAAAGTGTAATATTCTTAATCGTTCCTTCCTCTTGGGTCCTTCCCTCAGATCCCACCTTAACCCCTCCCCATAAATAAATGGATAAATATCCCTGCTAGACCCTGGACCCAGGCTTTTTTCTGCTTTGCTCTCTCTACTGTGCACACCGCCCTGTTTGTTGTGTTTGCCTTCATTAAAGTTCTGTTTCCAGAGCACCAGATGAAAGCAGTCTCTGTCTGTAAAGTGGCCAGAGCTGGTTCTCAGGGAAACCACTGGCCAATGGTCCGGACGAGGACCAGAAGGTTTCACTGGTGTTTGCTGGCACCACCAGTGCCCACATCTGGAAATTTCCCTATTCTGCACAGCCCAAGTGCAGCAGCAATTTACTGGCACAGAAATCCAAAACCCTGCAACTTTCTGCTGCTGGGTCTGGCACCACCCACATCTTGTGTTTGCTGTGCCAGTGCCCAGATTTGGAAATTTCCCGGTGCCAGCAGAGCCCAAATCCAGCAGATTTCTGTCACTGGCAACGACACCACCCAGATCTGGTGTTTGCTGGCAGTGCCAGCGCCCAGATCTGAAAACTTCCTGGTGCTGGCACAGACCAAGTCCAGTGATTTGCTGGCACAGAAAGCCAAAATTTGGAAATTTCCAGGTTCTGGCTCCAGCACCATCCAGATCTGGTGTTTGCTGGGACCGCCAGTGCCCAGATTTGGAAATTTCCCGATGCCTTCACAGCCCAGGTCCAGCAATTTGGTTTTAGCTAGCTTAGGCAGAGAAGTTCCTTGGACTGTGACTTTCCTTTTTCTGGGAACTGTTTAAACCTGCTCTGGACTGAAAACCCAGAAAAACACCGGCAGCTAAAACCTATGGCCCACCAAGGTCTGGGACGCTGCATTCCAGCACCAGAGGGACTTAGAAGAGACTGAGTGAGCCAACTACAACCCACAAAAAGGACTTTCTGAATTTGCCATCTCTTCAGCACTGCCAGAGGTTTCATTTAATATTATTCGTTTTTCATGCTTGTGACTACTTTACTTGTTAAATAAACTGGGGTT
Source organism: Agelaius phoeniceus (assembly GCF_051311805.1). NCBI lineage: Eukaryota > Metazoa > Chordata > Aves > Passeriformes > Icteridae > Agelaius > Agelaius phoeniceus. The sequence goes on from NW_027509866.1 coordinate 2,711,698, forward strand.
TTTTCACTTTTCTCGAGGGAAGTCTTTTCCTGAACTAGTAGGGGGAGGGGCCGCTTGAACTTGCTTTCTAGACGGAGCCCTTTTGGAGGTTTCCTCCCAAAATTTGCCCTAAGCCAGCACAAACAGTCATCATGAAAATTTCACCAGTGGCATAATTTCCTGCTGGCAAATCTTGTGACAGAAGCTTGACCTTGTTCTCCATGAGACATTCTTGAGAAGAGAGACAGGAGAAGATTCCTGGAAAACTGAAACAGCTTTCCAGAAGGGAAATGAAAATGAAAGAAACAATCCAAGATCTTTTCCTCTATTTATTTCTATGCTCCCCTTTTCCATGTTGCACTACTTCTCCATCCCAGGAATTCCAGATGCACTTCACCTCTAAGATCGGTGACTTAGTGATTTTTAGACACTCAAAAAAACCATGAACCACACACATTTTCCTTCCCCTGGTTTTACTGGAAGGCAACACTGGAGATGTAAGTGCAGTGCTGGGCTCAAGTAGGAATCCTATAGCAAGGGAAGGTGGCCCGACAGTGTTTGACCCTCAGCCAGGCCAATGCAGAGCAGCAAGCGAGGGGATTGCTGTGCCAGTGTGCAGGAGTCAGGGCTCTGCATCTGGGCTCACCGCTGCAAAGTTCCCGTGTTTGGACAGACTCAGGGGCTGTGCCCGGGGTGCGCGGGGCTCGAACGTGGGGCTCGTGGGGCGAGCGGGGAACGGACACGGGGACGAACGGCCCCGGTGCTTCAGTTGCAGCGGCGGCAGCGGCGGCAGCAGCAGCAGCAGCAGCAGCAGCGACAGCAGCAGCAGCGACAGCAGAAAAACAGATATTTTAGAGCATTCTTTCTTTCTTTCTCTTTCTCTTTTTCTTTCTCTTTCTGTTTTTCCTTCTGTTTTTCTTTCTCTCCCTTTCCCGCGGTCGGGCACCCTTCTCTCGGGGTCCCTTGCCCGGCGTCCCTCTCCTCTCCCCGCCTCCCTCTCCCCTGCCGGGCCGGGCCATGCCCCCGGCCCGCCCCCGGCCCCGGGCGGGGCTGCCCCGTGCCCGGCCCCGGCCGTCCCGCCGCGCTCTCGCCTCCGCCCGGCTCTGGCCGTACTGGCGGTGGCGCTGCTGGGCGGGCGTCAGTGCCTGGTGCGGGGGCGGCATCGCCGCCCTTCGGCTCCGCCTGGCCCGAGCCCGGCCCCGGACCCGACGCAGGGTCCAGTCCCGAGCCCGGCCCCGACCCCGGCCCCGGCCCCGGCCCCGGCCCCGTCCCCGTCCCCGGCTCCGGCTCCTCCCGGGGTCCGCGGAGGACACAGGCGGGGCGGCCGCTCCCGCCGCCTCCGCTGCGGCTTCCCCGGCCCGAGCTCCTCCGCTCGGCAGCGCGGCCGCCGGCCCCGAGCCTCCCGTGCCGCGTTCCAAAGAGCGAACGCCTGGGTATGGCCGGCCCGGGGCGGCTGAGGGGCGCTCGGGGACCGTTGCTGGCCCCGGGCCGAGCTCTGACAGCCGCATCTCGCCTGCAGGGAAGGCGCAGGAGGCCCTGCAGGAGCGGTACCGAGTGGGTTCGCTGCTGGGGCGCGGAGGATTCGGCAGCGTCTTCGCGGCCACGCGGCTCTCGGACGGCGCCCCGGTGAGCGGCGGGGCCGGCGGCGGGCGCAGGAGGAGGGGGCGGAGGAGGAGGAGGAGGAGGATGGGGCTGGGCAGGGCGGGCGGCGAGCTGAGCCCGCTGCTGTCCTTGGCTTGCAGGTGGCCATCAAAAGGGTGCCACGGAACCGCGTCCGGCACTGGGGCGAGCTGGTGAGTGAGCGGGGCCAGCGGCAGCAGCCGGGGCTGCCGGGCGGGGATGAGCCGAGGCCCGGCACGGTGGAAGCCGCCAGGACGCCTCGAGGGAGAGCGGGCGTGGGTCCAGCGCAGGGCGCAGAGCATCCCGGGCTGGCTGAGGGCTCCCCGAGCCCCGGCACGGCATCGGCCCCACTGAGGGCATCGTGCTCCTCCCGCAGCCCGACGGCAGCAGGGCCCCGCTGGAGGTCGTGCTGCAGGCCAAGGTGTCCACTGGCTTCCCTGGTGTGGTGCAGCTGCTGGAGTGGCTTGAGCTGCCCAACCACATCGTGATGGTGCTGGAGCGGCCAGAGCGGTGTCAGGACCTGCAGCGTTTCATTGGGGCACGGCGGTTCCTGCCCGAGGAGGAGGCGCGGGCGCTGTTCCGCCAGGTGCTGGAGGCCGTGCGGCACTGCACCAGCTGCAGGGTCCTGCACCGCGACATCAAGCCCGAGAACATCCTGCTCGACCTGGCCACCGGGAAGGCCAAACTGATCGACTTTGGCTGTGGCACCTACCTGCAAGACACAGCCTACACCCACTTTGCAGGTGAGCCCACGTAAGGGTGTACTCCTGGTCCCGGCATCTCATGGCCCAACATCTCCCAGCCCAAGCTGGCTGTGGCAGAGGGGATTCTCCCTTTTGCTGCCAGTCAGGGGACTGAGTCTTCAGCTGAGTTGCTTTAGAGCGGGGCTGGGTGGGGAGCCATCTTCCAGCCCTGCTGGCAGCCTTTGCCAGCCACTCTGCCCAGGACTGGGGCTGGGCTGGGGCAGCCAGCCCGACCAAAACCCCCGTGGGTGGGGGTAGCAGAGATGGGGGCGGAACCTGTGCCCCAGCCAGTTTGATGTGCAGGCAAGAGGAAGGGCTTGGAATGATCCACTCGCCCTGTTTGCCTTGGCTTCCAAATATTTTTGGGGCAATGCAGGCAGGGAGGATAAGGGCATGTTTTCCCCAGCATGGAGAGGGTTTTTCCTTTACAGGTCAGGGTCAGGCTTAGCCAGGGCTTCCTCTGCCCTCTTCTGACACCAGTGGCTTCTTTTCCAAGCCTAAGTTTGTGCACAAGTCCCAGGTGCTGGCGAGAGGGCAGTGGTCACCCTGTGTGCCACTGATGCAGCCCCGGCAGGCCCAGGGATGCTGCGGCCAGGCTGTGGGAGCAGCAGCATCCCCCTGCTGAACTCCATCTGTATTCCATAGGAACACTGTCCTACAGCCCCCCGGAATGGAACGACTTTGGCTGGTACCATGGCGAGGCAGCAACGATCTGGTCCCTGGGCATCCTGCTGCACCAGATGGTCTGCGGGGAGCACCCGTTCAGGAAGGGCCGGAACCTCAGCTGGGGCCAGCTCCCGCTGCCACAAGGGCTCTCTCAAGGTGGATCCTCTTCTCTGGGCACGGGGAGAATCCCAGTGCTGGGAGCCAGCAGCGGGCTCATGAGCATCCCGCTCTGGCAGCTGCTGAGGAGGTGGCACAGGTCCTGCTCTCCTCCAAAACAGGGAATTGATGGGAAAGTTTAGGCCCAGCCCTGAGCGCATCCAGAATGGCCTGGGCATGGGAATAGTGGGGCAAAGCAGACAGGAGCCTTCTCTGGCTGACCGGCAGTTTCTGCTTTCTCTTGCCAGAGTGCAAAGATCTGATCAGGTGGTGTTTATCCGTGAACTCCTTGGAAAGACCCACATTAGAAGATGTGTTCTGTGATCCTTGGGTGCAGAATATTCCTCTGCCATAGAAGAAGGGAGAGAGCCACAGGCACACTTTGATCCAGGGCCCTGGTAAGTTGCAGCTCCACACATGCCGTGGCAATCAGAAGCAAAGGAACCCAGACCTTTTTGTGCTGCCTGTGTCACTGCACTGGGGCCATGGGATGGGCACACGCAGCCCTTGTGCTGGAGCTGAGCTGCTCTGCCCAGCACTGGTGGCCGCCATCCAAGCTGGTTTTGCTTGTGCTGGTTCCCTGACAGCTGGGGCCCTGGGCAGAGCCCTGAGAGCCTGGTCTCCCCCCAAGGAAGGAGCAGGAGCCCCTGGAGAAGCTGTACCAGGTGGGGATGCTGCTGCTGCTGCTGCTGCTGCTGCTGGGGACAGCCAGGATGACAGCAAGGATGACAAGCTCTTCCTCAGCCTGGCCACTGGAGGCTGAAGGTAATGGACTTTGATTCTGGCACCTTCTACAAAGCCAAACTCCACAGGGAATTTGCAGATGAGTCCCCAGCCAGGGAAATGCTGCCAGATTTGGGCATGGCCCAGCCTGGCTGGGAAGCAAAGGTTCCCCCTTTGCTGGGGCAGATGCAACTGAACCTTCAGTCGCTGCCCAGCTGCTTTTTGGCAGGGCTGGGGGCATGGGCTGGGCTGGGTACGAAATGGGAGTGGGCTCCTGGCCCTGCCAACAGCCCCCAGCACCCACCGTGCCCCGGGCTGGGGCTGGGGCTGGGGCTGGGGCAGCCAGCCCAACACAAACAAAGCCCCATGCTGGGAGCAGAGGTGGGACTCCAGAACCTGTGCAGGGGCTGCTTTGCTCTGCAGGCAAGGAAGGGCTGGGCTACTGCACTGCCCTCATTTGCTTTGGGATCACGGTGATTTTGGGGGGCAGTGCAGGGTGAAAGATAGAAAGTGTGGGCTTCCCTCAGCCATGGCTGGGTTTTTCCCTACCATGGAGGAGTTGGGCCTTCCTCAAGGCCCTGACAAAGATAAGAGTTTTTCCCGTTTTTCTTGTTTTCCATTTTTGCATCTAATCTCTTTTCAAGAATGTGTTGTTTGTTTTTCCAGAGGAAGTGTTCTAGGTGGTCCAGTGTGGATGGGGAAGTGCTTGGGAGCAGCTGTGGTGTGGATGGGCCATGCCCTTGGAGAAGGCTGAGGCCATGGTTTGGGAGCAGCTTTTCTTGCAGCCGTGGCTGGCGTGAGGTGGGTCCCTGTGTGCTTGGCAGGGTGGGATCAGAGCTTTTGGGAGATGGCAGCGAGCACAGGAGCATCCTGCTCTGGGCAGCTGCTGAGGGCTGGATGTGCCGTGGCTGGCTGCAGGCTGGGCACATGTCCTGCCCTCCTGCTCTGCTGCCAAAGGCAGCAGGGATGGGCAGCTCTGGGCACAGTTCTGGGCACAGCCAGCATGGCCTGGGCACTGCAGGCCTTGGCACAAGGGCACAGGAGCCCTCAGCTGACGGGCGGTTTCTGCTTTCTCTCCTTGCAGCCGGGCTCTGCGGCTGCTGAGGCTGCTCTGGGCTCTGCCAGGGCTCTGCTGGGCTCAGCCCTGGGCCCAGCTGGGCTGGCTCTGCCCTCACATTGCTCTGACAGCTCTGCATCAGATGAGCCCGTTGCGAGCACAGCGCCTGAGCTTTCTGCTTTGGCAGCTGAGTGAGACTCTGCTGCAGGCCCAGAGATTGCAGCTGGGGACACACATCCAATTGGCAAGGACCCAAACTCTCCACAGTCCCAGCTGAACGCCTGGATCTGTACAGGGTGTTTTGTCTGTCCCATTCTTCCTTCTTGATTGGCTGGAATTGTGCAGTTGCACTTTCTTCCTCCTCTAGCAGTGCCACGAGTGGGCCAAAGCTGGTGAGTGGGCCGTGCTCCTGAGGCAGTGCAGTCTGGAGCTGGTGGATGGAGAATTGCCCTTCTGCACTGCCAAACCAGAGCAAAAAGCCCTAAGTGGGACTTTGTGTCTCTAAGAAACCCCTGACAGTTTCAAAGGGAATGTGCAGCTCATTTCGGGGCTGAGAAGGAAGGGCATCTTCTAAAGGATTTGGGGTTTGACAGATTTTCTATTCCCAGTCCTGCTTGGAGCTGGAAGGGCACAAAGCAATTTCCTCTTGCTTCGACCATTATTTCAAATACCAATGTTGGAAACAAAGCCCAAAATCTTTTAAAAGGCTGCTGAGGTCAGTAAGATGGATCCATGGCATCAGCACATTTACAATGTAAATAACTGAGTTCTCTTTTTCAAAAGATCATTTACCTCTTAATGCAAAGAATGTAACTTTGCATTTATGTTTTGTTTTTTTCACTAACATTATGTTATGTTTTTTCACTAACACTTGGATTTTATTCTTATCTTTTACAATTTACCTATTTTTTTCCCTTTTTCCTTTTTTTTCTTTTAAATAGAAAACATGTCCTTTGCTCCTGGTTCCCGTGTGGAGCAGCTCCCTTCCTGCTGGCTGAGCTGCTCAGGCAGAGCCCGGCAGCTCCTGGCCCTGCAGGGCTGAGGCTTTTCCCCGTTGCTGGGCACAGACTGATGGAGCAGCACTGCTGAACACGGGCACACAGAGGGACCAGGAGCAGCTGCCTTTGCCCACCTGAGGCTCCAGGGCCCAACCTCTGACCAGCCAGGGCTGGAAGAGACTGGCAGGATCTGATCCCTGACTCTGGGCCAGGGCTGCACAAATGACCCCACAGCAGCAGCAGCAGCAGCAGCAGCAGCAGCAGCAGCAGCAGCAGCAGATGGAGCTGACTTTCAGCACAGCCCCTGCCCCTGTTCCCTCCCGTGTGCAGCGGTGTCAGAGCAGCCTGAGGCGCCTGGGAGCCCCCAGTGCCAGCAGGGACTTGAGATGGCAGCCCTGGGCTCCTGGAGGCTGTGCAAGGAACGGAGCTGGGCACTCCCTGTCCATGGGGAGCTTGCAGATGGAAAAGGCTGCTGTGCCCAGGCAGCTCCAAGGGCACAGAAAGGAGGCTCTGGAGCACTGGATCTGTGCCAGTGCCACAGTCCTGGGCAGCAGCCAGCCAGCCCTGGGGGAACAGAGGGCACAGCACGAGGGACAGAAGCAGGCAAGGGCAGAGACTGGAGAGAGCCAGAGCCAGGAGCAGGAACAGCTGCTCCATTGCACTCTTGGAGAAAGCTCTTGGCTGGTTCCAAGCGCTGAAAGGCGTGAAGGGCAGAGAGGAGGCCACAGCAAACAATGCTCCTGTTTGCACAGCCTCCCCTCTCCGTGTCCCAGAAGGAATTGCATGGACTGTGCTCTTCTCTCCGAGTCGTCTCGTTCAGCATGAGCAGCTCAGCACCAGGAGCTGAAGGAGCTGAAGCCTCAGGCCACAGGAGCTGGGCAAGAGGAGACTTTCTGAGCAAATGAATGCTGCTAACATGGACCCAGCTGAATGCAGTGGATAGAATCATGGAATCACAGAATCCTTTCTGTTGGAAAAGCCCTCTGAGCTCACCCAGTGCAGCCGCTCAGCCAGCAGTGCCAAGCCCAGCACTAAACCACGTCCCTGAAGTGCCAAGGCCTGGACACCAGCCCTGAGTGAGGCCTGAACAGCAGGCCCTGAGCCAAAGGTGGCCTCTGGAGGAACCTTCCAACCAAAGGTTATCTTTGTATCTGCTCCCTGATGAAATATGCATGGTCATTAGCATTGTGATAGATGTAGCCACTCATTAGTGAAACATGTATTGACCTTTGTATATTTAGAAGCCAGGCAAGGCCATGAAATCTGACATCTGGCCTTGTTTGGGGCTGAAGGGTCAAAGTCACCTCCCTTGTTCTTCCTTGGGCCCTGGCCAGGCTTTGGGAGGGAGCCAAGAGGAGGATGAAACCAGATGTTGCCATACTAGCAGTGCTGTCAGTTTGTTCATTCAGCACTGTCAGAGCTGGGCCCTCTCCCAGCAGGGTTGGAGCCTCAGCTGTGGCTGGAGGCACCTGCAGGAATTGCCAGTGCCCAGGAGTGGCTCTGCAGCCCTTGGCTGTGACAGCTTCCCCAGCTGCTGTGTGGGTCTGGGCGATGGTAAAGGCTGAGGGTAACTGGGGCTGGATCTTTCTCAATCACTGCAGGCAATCTTTGGTGGGGATGGTTGGGTGCATTGCTGAGCTGCTCCTGTTGTGATTCTTTGCTGCTTTGAGCTGCAAGAAATGACACTGATTCCTTCAGTTGGAGTCTGTGTCTTTGGTGCTGACCCTGCCCACTGGTAAAACAAAACTGGCCCAGTCTGGCCAGATCCCAACAAAATTTCACTTGTTCGGTGTAAATGTGAGTAATCAGTGCCATCAGAAATTCCCAGATGGGAAGCCCTTCCCTGGAGTTCCCTGGCTCTGGAGTGGGCTGAGGTCGGAGCCCCGTGGGAGCAGTGGGGCAGTCAGGTAAAAGAGGCTGCACCCCTGGATGGCTTCAAATGCATCCAAAAATTGCACATGGAAAAGGAAAAGAACTTGTGGGCTTGGGAAGATGGGGGTGAACTTTGTTAATGACACTTTGGAAACAGCGCCAACAGAAGGAAAAATTGTTGTTGTCACTCCCACACGGAGTGACAGAAGGTTTCATTCTTGAGCTCAGGTTCATTTGTGCTAGTGATATAATTATAATGATAGTATTAATAATAAGAATAATAAATTAATCGTAATAGTTATATATAATACAACACAATAATTTATATTTGTATCTATGTAATTAAAAATTGATACTATTAAATAAGGCCGACAGTACTAATATGTCAGCTTTAGCTGCTCACTGTGACACTAAATACTCTACATAAAAGGACTGGCCAAGACCCAAATGTCAGTGGTAAACTTTGTGAACTCTATACAAGGCATAAAGGAGGAAGGGATGAAATTGGCTATTTCTATAGGATTTGCTGATACTGTGATGCAGAGTGCTTTTTCTATTACTGTGAGAAATGCAGTGATTAAGACTGCTGGGTTTTTCATATCCCAGACAATCCACAAGCTGCAGGATTGGTTGCAGGGGTGAAGGGGTTGTTAAAAGAGCAGCTGAAAAAATGAGGAGATGGGAACCTTTGCCCATGGAGAACCCATCTCCCAGATGTGCTCCATGCCCTTAACAATGGCCCACTGGGGAAATGGAAACCCCTGGCTGTGCATGGCTGCACCCAATTTACATTAATGAACTAAATCAATTATTAGAAGAAGTAAGAAGTGATGCTGTTAAAATATCCAACAGCACATCCTGCGAGCTCCAACAAACACAAATGGGGCTCTGCAGAACTGCACAGCCTTGGATTATCTGCTTGCTGGCCAGGGAGGATCCTGGGCTATTCCAGGACAGGAATGTTGCAGGAATGTCTATCAGTGCTGGGTTTGAGGTCCAACAATCAGGAATCACCTCAATAGAAAGATCAGTAGAAGAGAGGCAGAAAGAAGAAAATTCCTCATGGTGGGATTGGCTCCCAAATTGGAGGCTGCTGTGAAATGCATTCATGGCAGTCACTGCAATCATTGCATTGTGAGCACTTGGTGTGTTATGATTCCATGTTGGAGTTGTTGTGACACCTTGTGCTGGAAATGGAGTACTGGGACTTGTCTGAAAAGAGACACAGTCTCAAGGAAAAAAGGGGAATTTGATAAAGAACAGAGAATAGCAACTAATTAAGCATGTTTTAAAAGGAATTAAAATTATAGCTCTGAGTAATGAACTTGAGCAGCACTTAATTGAAGAACAAGAGGTGATGCCTTTGTGCCTAATACCTAAATTTAAACTGTGTTATTGCAATTGTTCTGAAGATTGCAGTTCATCTGTAGGTCAAAGCACTGAGTGAAGCACTGAGGCCTCACCAGGCCCTGACTGAGGCCTGAACAACAGGCCCTGAGGCAAAGCTGAGCTCCAGATGAACCTTCCAACCAAAGGTAATATTTGTATGCACTCATCAATGAATCATTATTAGCAATATAATCTCTGTAAATGTTCATTGGTGAAATATGGATTTACTTTTTTTTGTATTTGGAAACCAGAAAAGGTCTCATCTGGCCTTGTTTGGGTCTGAATGGTCAAAATCACCTCCCTTGGTTCCTCCTGGGGCCCTGGCCAGGCTTTGGGAGGGAGCCAAGAGGAGGATGAAGCCAGATGTTGCCACACTAGCAGTGCTGTCAGTTTGTTCATTCAGCACTGTCAGAGCTGGGCCCTCTCCCAGCGGGGTTGGAGCCTCACCTGTGGCTGGAGGCACCTGCAGGAATTGCCAGTGCCCAGGAGTGGCTCTGCAGGCCTTGGCTGTGACAGCTTCCCCAGCTGCTGTGTGGGTCTGGGGGATGGTAAAGGCTGAGGGTAACTGGGGCTGGATCTTTCTCAATCACTGCAGGCAATCTTTGGTGGGGATGGTTGGGTGCATTGCTGAGCTTCTGCTTTTGTAATTATTTTCTAACGATTATGTGCTTTGCTGAGCCTCTCCTATTGTAATTTTTTGCAGACATACATTAGATAAATTACACAATTCCTTCAGTTGGTGTCTGTGTGTTTGGTGCTGACCCTGCCCACTGACAAAACTGACCCTGTGGGCTCCATAGAACCAAGGGGACATTGTGACACTGAAGGGCCTCCTGTAACCAGGGTACCGTGGGGACCCTATGGGGCCCAATGGAACCAAGGGGCCATTGTGACACCGTGGGGCTCATGAAACCACAGATAGCATTCTGACTCTGGGGACTCTGGGGACTCATGGGGACTCATGGGGACAAGGCTCCATTGTTTTCCCCTCCGTGCCCCTGCCCCAGCCCAGCAGAGCAGCAGAGTCAGGTCAGGGCCTGCAGCAGGAACTGGAGGCCCTGGAGGTCAGGGACAGCCACTCTGTGTCTGGGATGCTCAGCAGATGCTCAGCTCGGGCAGCTCCTGCAGCCCCAGGGCCAGCCCCGCTGCCCAGCCCAGCAGCAGAGTTGGCCCCACGGCTCCTCAGGCAGCTCCTGCTGGCCCAGGGACAGGGCAGCCTCTTGCCAGGGCTCCTCTGCACCCCCACGGGCTCCTGCCCTGCTCCTGGCCCATGCCAGCTGCCCCCAGAGCCTTTCCCAGGGGAACACGTCTGTGCTGGCCCGAGCAGCCATTGCTGCAGCCCTGCCCTGCTGCCCAGAGCCCCGAGCTGGGGCTGCTGCTCTGCAGAGCACGGGGGCTGTGCTGCCCGGGGCCCTGGGCTGCCTCTGCTGGGCTCTGCTGCTCAGCCTGGGACACAGAGGCAGCTGAGGGTGCTCCTGCCCTGACCCCCTCCCACACGGGCTCTGCGGGGCCATGGAGGGGCTCAGAGGTGCCTGCCTTGTTCCAGGGCTGCCAGAGGGGCTCGGGGCTGCCCTGGATCCTCCTGGGGGAGATCCCTGAGGGGCAGAGGAGTCAGTGCCCAGACTCCTTTCCCTGTGCCTGCTGTGTCCCTGGGCTGCAGAGCTCTCCTGGCTCACAGCAGACATTCAGGCCTTGATCTCAGGGTGACCCCACCCTGGCCAGGCCTGTGCCCAGTGAGTTCCACTCCCTGCTGGTCCCTGGCACACTCTGTCCCTGCAGGTCCCCTGTGCTCTCCTGCAGCTCCCAAGGCCCTCCAGACAAACATTCCCCTGCCATCATCCCTGGCACAAGCTGCAGAGGAAGGTTCAGCACAGACCATTCAGCATCTGATGGGCACTGGCCAGCAACCAGCAAAACCTGACCCAGACCTGAGTCCCCTGAAGGCCCAGGGAGACCCTGATCTCATCCCACTGAGCCCTGGGAGAGCAAGGAACACAGGGAGCCCCTTAAGAGTCCTGAGAGTGGCTCTGAAGGGGAGCAAAGCCTCCCTGCCCTGCCCTCAGGAGATGCCCTTTGCTGATGGAGCTGCTGTGCTGGAGCCCAGCTGTGTCCCAGCAGTGCCCATGGCCTGTCCCTGCCTGAGGTCACAGCAGGGACACGCAGCAGGACAGGGACCAAGCTGCCAGAGCACTCTGGCCTTGCACCCACAGCAGGGCTGGGGAGGGGAGTGTGGAGCTGGGGGGAGCAGATGTGCAAAGAGGCAGGGCCATTGTCCCTGGCCGTGCTGCTGTGCTGGGAGCCCCTTCCCTCAGCCTCTGCTCACAGGCACTGCCCCTGCAGAGCCAGAGAAGGGCTGAGGAAATGCCTTGGACACACAAGGCAGGGCAGACACTGGATTTTATTCAAATTCACAGGGATCAAGCCTCCTGAAAGTCTTGGTGTCTCAAAAAAAAGTAGATGTTTATGTAGAAATGCTCAATGGAGTATTACAGCATTTTATAAAAAACATTAAAACACTGGAAAAATAATAAGAAAAAGTCCCAATGGAAAAATGGACAAATAGGAAAAAATGGCTGAGAGATTGTAAAGAGTTACATTCTGAAGGTTCTGAAGCAGAAAAGAGAGAGTTTATTGTTTCTGAAAGATAAAGTAATCATTTTCCTCAGGGCATCCTTGAGCTCCTGGTTCCTCAGGCTGTAGATGAGGGGGTTCAGGGCTGGAGGCACCACCGAGTACAGAACTGAGAGAGCCAGATCCAGGGATGGGGAGGAGATGGAGGGGGGCTTCAGGTAGGCAAACATGCCAGTGCTGAGGAACAGGGTGACCACGGCCAGGTGAGGGAGGCAGGTGGAAAAGGCTTTGTGCCGTCCCTGCTCAGAGGGGATCCTCAGCACAGCCCTGAAGATCTGCACATAGGAGAAAACAATGAACACAAAACAACCCAAAAAAAGAAAAGCACTAAAAGCAAGAAGCCCAGATTCCCTCAGGTTTGTGTCTGAGCAGGAGAGCTTGAGGATCTGTGGGATTTCACAGAAGAACTGGCCCAGGGCATTGCCATGGCACAGGGGCAGGGAAAATGTATTGGCTGTGTGCATGAGAGCATTGAGAAAGGCACTGGCCCAGGCAGCTGCTGCCATGTGGGCACAAGCTCTGCTGCCCAGGAGGGTCCCGTAGTGCAGGGGTTTGCAGATGGACACGTAGCGGTCGTAGCACATGATGGTCAGGAGGGAAAGCTCTGCTCCCATGAAGAACACAAAGAAAAAGAGCTGTGCAGCACATCCAGTGTAGGAGATGTCGCTGGTGTCCCAGAGGGAATTGTGCATGGCTTTGGGGACAGTGGTGCAGATGGAGCCCAGGTCAGCGAGGGCCAGGTTGAGCAGGAAGAAGAACATGGGCGTGTGCAGGTGGTGGCCGCAGGCTACGGCGCTGATGATGAGGCCGTTGCCCAGGAGGGCAGCCAGGGAGATGCCCAGCAAGAGGCAGAAGTGCAGGAGCTGCAGCTGCCGCGTGTCTGCCAATGCCAGCAGCAGGAAGTGCCTGATGGAGCTGCTGTTGGACATTTGCTGGGGCTGCACATGGGCACCTGTTCATGGAGAAAAGGACAGTGAAGAGTTAGAGGAGATTCCTGTAACCAAAATCAAAGCCTTTTCCCATACAACTACCCTGGAGCGCACACAGATACACTTCTGTTTTTAAGAATTCTGGTGTTTTCTTTAAAGCTTCCCCATACCTCTGCTGGTGTACTTGAATATCAGAAACCCTCAGCATTTCTGCTGTCCTTAGGGAATAGAGAGCATGTTCTGAGAGGCAAAGTGATAAGTGGAGAGCTAGTGGACATTGTCTGTCATTCTGACCTGTTCAGAATTTTGCTGGGCTTTAACCTTTGCCAGTTGGAGGGTGATCACCTCCCCATGTTTCCCTTTAAAATTCCCCAGGTACAGCTTAGAGGAGATGTTTCCACCACAGCCCAGCTCCACATTTGTAGCCAAGGACTCACGTTGCTCATGTCACCAACCCAGCAGCATTTTCAGTGTCACAACACCTCTGCCTCTCCCCATCAATCTCATAACCCAGAGCTGCTCTAGGACAAGTTTGCACCCTGCATTGAAGCTCCCAGCTTGGACTGAAATCTCAGGGAGACTTCCAAGTGTCCTTCTGATGGCATTGGATTGTGGGAGATGCAGCTCCTTCCCTGGCTGCACTGACAGCATTGCCCAGAGCCGGGCCCTGGGGACAGCGTCACCCTGAGCCAGCTGTGCCCCCTGCCAGAGCCCCCAGGGCCGGGCAGCTGCTCCCAGCCCTGTGCTCTGCAGAGGGAACTGGGCCCGGGGCTGCAGAGCTGCCCCACGGCTCTGCTGCAGCTCTGCCTGCACAGGAGGGGCTGCACGCCTTGGAGCCCCGGCCCTGAGGGCAGAGGCTTGGCTGGGGCACAGGAGGGAGGGGGCTTGTTCAGAGGGAGGGGCTGCACTGCAGGGGCTCCTGTGGGCATCTCTAAACTCTCCCTGCCACAGCATTGCTGGGCTTTGTTTTCTCTCATTGCCTGATCTTCTCCCTGCTTCCTGCAGATTTCCCTCCTGCAGGTGTTTCCCTGTGCCTGATCTCTCCCTGCCGGCACTCACAGACCCCAAATCTCTGTGCACTCTCCTTGGCCCTACAGAACCCTGCCTGTTTGCAGGGCACTGGCTGGGGGCAGGTTCTGTTTGCAGCTTGGAGAAAGGAGAGCTCAGACTGAGCCTGATGGCTCCAGCAAAGGTGACGCTGCTGCTGTCCATGGGCCGAGTGGCTGAAAGCACATTAGGGATCTCCTGTGAACCTATTGATCACTAAAAGGAACAGTTTGGATGTCTCAGGCACATGTCAAAATTAATGAATAATAATTCATTATCATACTTTAAATATTTTTACTGCCCGCCCCCCCCCTTCCCTTCTTCCCCACAATTCCCATACAGTTGGAAACTGAATAGAAAGTCGTTGGAAATTTCCTCATTTTTATCAAAATCCTTGTCTTGGAAATATTCTGTGACTGATCAGAACCCCTCAGCATGTCAGAGCTTCATGAACATTTCATCTCCCCTGCACCAGAAATACCCAGAATTGTACTCACAGGCTCTGGAGGCATTGGGATGCTCCAGCTTGAGGAGATGGCTCCAGGAGCTGCAGCTGCATTGTCCTGCAGCCAGAGGTTCCTGTGCCAAGGGCTGGCAGTGATTGTGCCCCAGGCACTTCTCAGCCCCTTCCCAGCCCTGACTGATTGAAGCTCTCTGTGCCTCTGGGCTGTGCCCGCGCTGGCTGCAGGCAGTGCCCCAGCCCTGCTGGGCTGGCACAAGAGCTGCTCATCCAGAGAAATGTGCTTTTGAAGCTCTTCTTGGTGACCAGGAGCTGCCTCTGTGCCAGGAGCCCAGCCCAGCTCAGCAGCACAGACACAGCACAAGGACTTCAATGAGCCCCTCTGGGGCTTTGTGCTCAGGCCCTGAACATCAGTCCCTGAGAGGGAGCTGAAGAAACCTCTGCAGAACTCCAAGGCAGAATCCAACTCCAAAGTTTCTTGGACTTTTAATGGGTCCCAGTGAGGGACACGACTGAGCAAGTGTCTCCAGGCCCCAGGCAGAGCAGAGAACTGCAGGCAGTGATGACAGGTGGGGACAAAGAGAAGCCAAGTCTTGGTGCCCTGGGGCACAGCAGGGTCTGTGCCAGCAAGGGCTGGGAGGAGACACCTTGTCCTGAGGCCCTGGGGCCTCCTGGCCCAGCCCCATCCAGGCTGGGCACTGTCAGCCCCTTGTGCTGCCCTCAGCATCCCCCCCTAGCCCACATCCCAGTGGCCTCAAGGATCTGCTGCAAGGAGTCCCTGGGGAGCCTTGCTCAGCAATGGCCCTGGGGGCTCCTTCATGCTCCCTGCAGGGACTGCAGGTTTTTCAAAGGACTTTGGCTTTGGCTTTTGCCTTGCAGTCTCTGAGAGCTTTGTGCAATCCTGGCCTCCAATTATCTGCTGTAATTAGTCCCTGGAGAGGCTTTGTCAGTAACAACACTCAGTGGGGCTCATTAATACTTCAAGGTACTCCAGTTATTTGAAGGTACTTAGTGTTTCCCTTTTGATCCAGACTCTGTGAGAGGTTTGTGCAATCATGGCCCCAATTATCTGCTTTAATGAGTCCCTTGAGAGCTTTGTACTGACACTCAGTGGGGCTCAGTAATGCTTTGAGCTTCACAAATTTGTTAAGGTAGTTTGGAATTTCCTTTCCACATTGAGACTCTGAGAAGTTTTTGGTCCATCCTGGCCTCCAATTCTCTCCTCCAAGGAGTCCATGAGGAGCCTCTGTTGGGCATGGACCTCACTGAGACCCATTCATGCTTTGAGACACTTTGGGGTTTTCTTCTGACTTTGACTCCTGGCAAGGTTTGTGCAATCTCCTCTCAGGCCCTGAGGTTCAAGGGCTCAGCTCCAAATGCACCACAGGGCTCATCAGGATGCAGCAAGTACTGACAAAAAATGGCTCTGCCTTGATTTCCCTCTGCTCTAATGCAGTTTATCAGGAATGTATCTGGAGTGATTTTGGTTTGCTAATTTGAGATTTCTCAGCCAATGCATCTATTAGTGCAGTGGGATAGGTGTTGGCTAATTACCATTGCACTCACTGGAATATATTTACTCATTTCCAGCTGTGAGATAGGATTAGGAGAAAAGAAAAGTAGGCTCAAAATTTTAAAAGGGTCTATGGAAAAGTTTATTACCAGTAAATAGGAGAAAGATTAATAAGAATCTGAACACTTCTCCTCTCCCTACAAGCTTTTCTTTCTTACTGACAATGCAAGGAGACAAAACCTGAAAGTTTCAGTCAGTTTACACCATCTAGAACAGTCTTTCTTCAGTTCACTTAGGGAGAGGAGTCTCTCTTTCATGTTATGGAGACTTCTCCATAAGATAAAAGTTCGCTCGTGGCTCTCAATTCCCACAAATAGCAGCTGCTCAGAAAAACTGCAATTGTGAACTCTCCCATTTTTCACAGCTTTTCCCACAGCTGTTTTTATGGGCAATGTCAGCTTATGGGGTATGAGTTTAAAGATGAGCTGTTCAGGAGCAAAGATTCTCTTCATCTATTTCTGAAATCATCTTCATCTCTGAGAACAGAGATCTTCTTCTTCTCTCCCTGAGGGCATAGGATCTCACCACTCTTCTCTCTTTCTCTGTTTAAACTTCTCATGGGATCACAGCTACTTCAACATTTGCCTACTTTAGCATGGAGGTTTTTGCAGAACAGGTCATCTCCCCATATTTTCAATTAGTTGTAGAGAAAAAGAGAGTCTGATATATTAATTACATCCTTCTCCATAGCTTTACAAGAGGATTTCAGCCCCAAGATCAAGGCATCTCCTCATCCCTCCCATCTGGGGCTCAACTTCCCTTTCAGTGACCTGGGTGCCTTCATGTTGCTCCTCTGTGTGCCTGCACTTTGTCCTTTTCTCTCACTGGAGGGAGGATGGAAGCACTGAAAGAGTTCATATCTCACCCGGGGCCTGCAGATGGTTCCGTGCCCCCGGCCGGGCTCGGTGCTTGCGGCCGGAGCTGTTTTACGATGGAGGTTTCTGCAGCGGCTGCGCTGGGGCTGTGTCAGGATGGGCCGCGCTGGGGCAGGGCCAGGATCTCAGCAGCCAGGCCAGAGCACAGCAGCAGCACGGCTGGGGGCCGATGGCTTCTCCTGCCCCTGCCCAGGGCTTGCGGCTGAAGCCCATGGGTGGCAGAATCTTGGCCGAGCCGGCCCGGCCCGGGGCTGCTCCTGGGGCCCGGCGGATCCTGGCTGGGCCCGGGCTGGCGGCGGGGCAGGGCTCAGCAGGGCCCAGATGTTCCCAACGGCAGCCATGGCCTGGCCCGGCCTCGGCCCCGCGGCCTCCCCTGCCCTGCCCGGCAGCCGATGGGGCCTGGCGGGGTCCCTGGGAAGGGGCCCGGCTCCACGGCAGGAGCCGCCCGGCCCGGCCTGGCTGAGACGGGGCCGGGTCAGCCTTGTTACCTCTGTGCCAGACAGAAGGGAAAGAGACCCTCCCAGGCTTTCCCATCTTTAACATGTGTCTTCACAGAGCCGCGTACAGTTTCCTTCATAGTTTAACAGATTGTCAGTTCTCAAAGATAATTACTGATTGGTTTTTTTTGTCAGACATGGAGGAAACTGCTAGCAGCTTCTCTTAGAACATCACTTCCATGATGCAAAACCACCACAACTGCACAGAGCACAGAGCTCTTTTGTCCATATGTAGTGCTCATGTGCCCGAGGTTTCAAAATACCTCCCTGGGAGATCTCTGGGCCCCGTCCAAGGTGTTTTCAAATGAAAACATTCAGCTCAGAGTCTAAGAAAATCACCAGAGGACAGGGCCAGCCTGACCTGTCTGTCCTGGCTACTTTTGTCTGAGATCAGTCCTTGGATATACAGAATTGAGAGGCCAAATTCTAATTTTGGCCATGGTCCCTGGACCTGAAAGCCGGTTCTTTTCCATAGGAAGGAAGGAACAGAGCCCCAGTGTTTCAGGGGCAGATGAGAAATGGCCACCAGAGGCCAAGGCCAGCCAGAGCAAGCAGGGTTTTGTTCTGAGTGATATCCTTGCATATAGGAATTGTTTTAGGGAGAGTTCCAATTTTGGCAATGGGCATTGGAAAAGGGGGACGGTTCTTTTCCATAGCAAGAAAAGCACGGAGCCCCAGTTTTCCAGGAGCTGATGAGAGGCGGCCCTTGACATCGCAACATCAGCCAGACCTGTCAGGGGACCCCTGGGAGGCCAAGCCAGCCAGACCTGTTCCATGTTCCCTCAGTTCCATGGGGCCCCACAGTGTCCCAATGGTCCCTTGCTTCCCTGAGGCCCTGAGGTGCCATAATGCCCCCTTGGTGACACAAGGCCCTGAAGGGTCCCAATGGTCTCCATGGTTCCATCAGGCCCCACAGAGCCAGAATGGTCTCTGGGTTCCATGAAGCCCCACTGTGTCACCATGGCCCCTTGGTTCCATGGGCTCCAGTGGTGCCACAATGATCCCCTTGGTTCCATGAGGTCTCCACAGTGTCCCAGTGATCTCCATGGGAAGGAAAGAACCCAGCCCCAGTGTTGCAGGGGCAGCCACCAGAGGCCAAGGCCAGCCAGGCTTGATGGTACTGGCAGATTGTGCCTGGGAGTAACCCTTGGATATACAGAATTTTGGAGGTGGAATCCCAATTTCAGACATGGACACCTGGAGGATAAGGATGGTTGTTTTCCATTGGAAAGAAAGCACGGAACACTGATTACACAGTGACATTTGGGGATCTATGGGGAGCATTGGGGATCGTTTCTGCACCTCGTGACCCAACAGGAGCTTCTCTAATAAATGTTGCCTGAAGCTCCCACTGTGCCCATCACAGGAACCCCTGTGAGTGTCAGGGCCATCCCGGCTCTTTGGCAGCCTGGGGACTCCTGGGATGTCACCATGGGATGGCTGTGACTGCCTCTGACCACAGGGCTCTTTACCATCCCCAGAAAGGCCTGGGAGGGCTCCATGGAGCCCCTGTCTCTGCCTGTGACATTGCAGCTCTGGAACAGCCTGGAGATTCTTGGAATGTCCCCATGGAACCCCGCTGAGGGCCTGTGACAAATCTGATCTATAGTAGGCAACCATCACCAGTCCACTGTTGCTATGGGCAGTTTCCATAGCAACGACCACCTACCCCCTGTTGCTATGGTCAGTCCCTTGGCAGCTCCATGGAGACCCCATGCCAGGGGTGGTTGCCATGGCCACCAGGGCTGCCACCAGCTGGGATGCTCGGTTTCCACGGGCCGGGCTTCAGGAATGGGATTCCCCAATTTCCTTCTCCTGCTAAAACCGCGCTGCCCTCGCTGCCCTCCCGCCTTCCATGGAAAGCACAAAAGGCAAAGATCCCGGGCTGGGATAAGAACAATTTATTGGGAAGAGCAAGAGATACGGAACAAACAGGAACAGAAACAATATTGATAACAGAAGGGATAAGTAAAACTATTTACAGAGAAAACTACAACATCAACAACTAGTTCTTCCTGGCAATGTATTTCCTCCTGTCTGGAAAGGACACCCTTTTCCTCAGGGAGAGAGAGAGAGAGAGAGTCCCTTTCCTGCCCCTGGCAATGACCTGAGGTGGGAGTGAATGTAATGACAGGGCCATGGCCAGACCCTCATGTTCTCCAATCCCACATCACGTCATTGGCGGGGCAACCAAAGGGACAGGTGTCTTCCCAGCATGGATCACAGGGAACATGGATCACCAGGGCTCTGACCAACATGGTGTCTCCAATGGGGGATTTAGCTGGAGCAGTGCATTAAACTCTTCCTGCAGTTGGGGCATGTGCAGGGCTTCCCTTACCGGTGCCTCCATTGGTGTCTAGTCAAGTGAGAGCTGCTGGTGAAGCTCTTCCCACACTGGGGACACTCGTAGGGCCTCTCCCCAGTGTGGATGCGCCGGTGGGTGACGAGGGTGGAGTTGTGCTTGAAGCCCTTCCCGCAGTCAGGGCAGTGGAAGGGCCTCTCATCCGTGTGAATTCGCTGGTGCTGGAGGAGCTGAGAGCTGGTGTGAAACCCCTTCCCACACTCGGGGCACTTGTAGGGCTGCTCCCCTGTGTGGATCATTTGGTGGATGATCATTTGGGTCTTCCTACTAAAGGTCATCCCACATTCCCTGCAGTTGTATGGCCTTTCCCAGTGTGGATCCTCTGGTGGCAGATCAAGAGAGACTTCTGCCTAAAGATCTTCCCACATTCCCCAAATTCTTAGGGTCGTTCCCTGGTGTGGGTCTTGTGGTGGGAGATCAGGTTAGAGTTCTGGCTGAAGCTCATCCCACATTCCCCACACTTGTAGGGCTTCTCCCTGGTGTGGATCCGCTGGTGCCTGATGAGGTGGGAGTTGCGCTTGAAGCCCATCCCACAGTCAGGGCAGCGGAAGGGCCTCTCATCCGTGTGAATCCGCTCATGCAGGAGGAGATCGGAGTCGGTGTAAAACCTCTTCTGACACTGGGGACACTCGTAGGGCCTCTCCCTCTCCCCAGCGTGGATGCGCTGGTGGGTGATGAGGGTGGAGTTGCGCTTGAAGCCCTTCCCACAGTCAGGGCAGCAGAAGGGCCTCTCATCGGTGTGAATCTGCTGGTGCTGGAGGAGACTGGAGCTGCTCTGAAACCTCTTCTGACACTGGGGACACTCGTAGGGCCATTCCCCAGTGTGGATGCGTTGGTGGATGATGAGGGCAGAGCTGCAGCTGAAGCCCTTCCTACACTCCCCACACTCGTAGGGCCATTCCCCAGTGTGGATCATCTGGTGGCTGATCAGGGTGCTGCTCTGCCTGAAGCTCTTCCCACACTACAAGCATTTGTGTGGCTTCTCCCCATTGTGAAGCTGCCCATGGACCACCAGCTCCATGCTCGGGCTGAAGCTCTGTCCACCTTCCTGGCTCAGGGTGGGTCTTTCCTCCTCACCCTGGGCTGGCTTTGGAGCCCCTCCTCTTGTGGAATCTCTGGGGATTTTCCTCCCCATTGGATTCCTGTGCCCTGGAGTCACTCAAAATGGCCTCTTCCATGAGGTCCTGCCCTGGGGATTTTTCCTCCCTGGTCTCCATCCTCAGCTCCTTGTCTGGGGGAGGAAGGCCAAGGAGAGGATGGGATTTGCCTCCGTGCCAGAGGGAAGGGGAAGGAGATCCCCCCAGTGCATCCCCGGCAGGACGGGGTTGGCAGCAGGGTTGTCCTGCAGCCGGGGGCTGTGCTGGGCTGGGAGATGGAGCAGGAGAGAGGGGGAAAGGGGCACTGACTTCCTCCTCACCTGCCTGAGTGTCCCAGGGCATTGTGTCAGTTTGAAAAGACAGGTGTCTGCTAAGGAAGGCAGGAGACTCCTTTTAAATGGAAAATGTTAATCCCTTCCCTTGGAATTATAATTTTCAAAACAAGGGGCTGTCAAGCAAAGTCTATGGGAATAGGAATAACAGTTCTTCAGAAGGAAAATTAAAAATACAAATGCAGTAGTACTAAAAACTACTTACAGAGTAAGAATACGACCTGACACCCTGTGGGTCAGAGTGTTGGTAGCACTCCTGTTAAATGGTGGCTGCAGTGCTCCTGCAGGGACAGGTGTGGCTCTGTTGGAGCAGTGATCCTGTCGAAAGGTGGAGTTTTCCTCTGAAGGTCCAGTTGTGGCATCGATTGGCCTGGTCTTCCTCTGGGATCCAGTGGAGCTGAAAGCTGCTCTTCTGGGAATCTTGTGGGAGAAGGCTGTCTCTGATGTTCACATTCTCAGATTATATCCAGGTAGGAATGCTTGGCTCCTCCCTCTGGGCAGATCTTCTCACAATGGGATGATGGAATTTTTATCAGTGACACTCAATGGCCCATTAACAGAAGATATCTCCCTGGAGGGAGGATTCCTTGCGGAAGAGATAAAGTAAACTGCTCAATTAACAGATGATAATTGCCCCAGCTTTAACAGAGGGTAATTGAATACACACCCAGCTAAACCTGAGACACTGTTCCAGCCTTGGAAAGCAGGATTTGGTACCAGGATTCTTTAGGGAATGCAACCCTGATTGAAGGCAGAGATAGAATCTCCAGAGCCTGCAGCCAGAAATGGACAGTTGTGTGATACTCATTTCAATATCTTCTCTTTTGGAATTATTGACTAATGATTATTTCCTTTGCCTACCTAATATTTTTGTAATTTTTTGCAAATTTGCATTATCTAAATTACACTGTTCCTTAAGTTAAGTTGGTGTCTGTGTCTTTGGTGCGGGCCCTGCCCACTGGCGAAACAGGGCCCCATCCTGCCTAAGTGTTACCTGGGGAGACAAAACCCTCACTGCAAATGTGCCCCCTTCCTCCTTGTTCCCCACACTTCATGCACTGATCATGATGTCCTATGCTCTGGGGTATCCCTGGGGTCAGCTGGGATCTCCTGTCCTGGCTGTGTCCCCTCCCAAGCTCCCCCACACCCTCAGCCCCTCCCCAGCGTGGCCGAATGAGGGGCAGGACAGGCCTTGGCTCAGTGCGAGCTCAGCAAGAACAAAACCATCTCTGCGTGCTCAGCCCTGTGCTCAGCCCCCGGGCCCGGCATTTCCTCCACTGCCACCCCGGAGCCCCCTTTCCCACCCCTCTGCCCCACGGCCGCCGCAGCACTGGCTGACAATAGAAGCAATTCTGTGGCAATTCCAAGTTTCCTTGGTTCCTGCACAGCTCCAGCTCAGCTGCTGGCAGGTTACAATTAAAGAAAAGTGCAAATTTGGCCCAATACAGATATTATTAAAAGGAAGGGAAAGCTCTGTGTAGCTGTCACAAAGGTGACAGGGATGAAGAGAATAATGATTCTCACATTTGGAAAAAACCCAAGCCTGGGAATTCAGTAGTTATTTGGGAATTTAGCTACTTGAGCTGGGCTTCTTGTGGGACTTTTAGCAGCCTTGGGTTCATCACCATGTGGTGAATGAACCTTGTCAGTCTTGCTGGTATTATTTGCTCCATTTCCTCCAGTGATTTTAACAAACTTTTCAAGGAGGGACAACAAAGTATTTTCTTTACACTCCAGTCCCACAACAGCCATTTTCCTCATCAGTTCTCCCATAGGTCGCTCAGACGAAGCTGCATCCAAGTTTCCAAGAGTTCCTCCAGAGAGACCCACAACCTCCTCAGAGGAAGGAACCATGCTGTTGTCAAAGGCAACTGGGGTCAAAGAACAGTGCCCTGAACTCACTGTGCCAAAATAATTTTGCAATCTGGTTAAGAAAATATTAGAGAGATGCCATTTGCCCTGGAGCAGGGCAAGTGTGACATTGTCCCCTGTGTGCGTGGCCTTCCCGGGGTGGGGGTTTTACACCTGAGCCAGTTTGGGTAAGGGGGGTGGTGTTCACCCCCTGAGCAGGGATTCCCCCACTGTTTCAGGTTGCAATGTAAGATGGAACCAAATGCATGTTTTCAATGCCCATCTTCATCAACTGCTAGAAACAGGTGGGGCAGTGTTCTTGATCTCTTCCATGACTCAGCCCTGATAACGCCCTCCAGGGGAGATATCTTCTGGGAATGGGCCATGAGTGTCACTGCAGGACTGATCAAATTCCATCCTCCCATTGTGGGAGGCTCCGCCCAGGGGGAGGATCCAAGCATTCCTACCTGCATATAAGCTGAGGCTCTCAACAACCAGGAGCAGCTTGCCTACTGGATTCCCAGAGGACAAGAGCTCCAGAACCACCCCTGGACCTTCAGAGGAAGACCAGACCCTTCTACAGGATCACTGCTTGGACAGATTCACGTTCATCACTCCAACAGGACTGCAGCCACCATGTAATGGGACTGCTGCCACCACCCTGACCAGCAACAGGGTGTCAGGTTATATCCTGACTCTGTCAGTTTAAGGCAGTCTTTCTGTAGCATTGCCTTCATCTTCTTTTCTTATGAAATTGTAATTCTCGCTTAGACTCTCCCCCAGGTTTGCCTTGAAACCAGTTCAAAATTCAATGCGCTCATCCCTTGCTTTCCTCCCAAAACAGGATTTCACATCCCCAAACTTGGCCAGATGGAGGAGGAGGCTGTGAGGAAGAGGAAGGAGCCCTGGGACACTCAGGCAGGTGAGGAGGAAGTCAGTGCCCCTTTCCCCCTCTCTCCTGCTCCATCTCCCAGCCCAGCACAGCCCCCGGCTGCAGGACAACCCTGCTGCCAACCCCGTCCTGCCAGGGATGCACTGGGGGGATCTCCTTCCCCTTCCCTCTGGCATGGAGGCAAATCCCATCCTCTCCTTGTCCTTCGTCCCCCCGGGAAGAAACTGAGGATGGAGACCAGAGAGGAGAAATCTACACAGCAGAAACTCATCGAAGAGGCCATTTTGAGTGACTCCAGGGTACAGGAATCCAATGGGGAGGAAAATCCCCAGAGATTCTGCAAGAAGAGGGGCTCCAAACCTAGCCCAGGGTGCTCTGAGGAGGAAAGACCCACTCTGAGCCAGGAAGGTGGACAGAGCTTCAGCCAGAGCTCAGAGCTGGTGGTCCATGAGCAGCTTCATGATGGGGAGAAGCTCCACAAGAGCTTGGAGTGTGGGAAGAGCTTCAGGCAGAGCAGCACCCTGATCAGCCACCAGATGATCCACACTGGGGAATGGCCCTACGAGTGTGGGGAGTGTGGGAAGGGCTTCAGCTGCAGCTCCACCCTCATCATCCACCAACGCATCCACACTGGGGAGAGGCCCTACGAGTGTCCCCAGTGGCAGAAGAGGTTTCACACCAGCTCTGATCTCCTCCAGCACCAGCAGATTCATACTGAGGAGAGGCCCTTCCGCTGCCCTGACTGCGGGAAGGGCTTCAAGCGCAACTTTACCCTCATCACCCACCAGCGCATCCACACTGGGGAGAGGGAGAGGCCCTACGAGTGTCCCCAGTGTCAGAAGAGGTTTTACTCCAGCTCTGATCTCCTCCTGCATGAGTGGATCCACACAGATGAGAGGCCCTTCTGCTGCCCCAACTGTGGGATGGGCTTCAAGCGCAACTCCCACCTCATCAGGCACCGGCGGATCCACACCGGGGAGAAGCCCTACGAGTGTGGGGAATGTGGGATGAGCTTCCACCAGAACTCTAACCTGATCTCCCACCACAAGACCCACACCAGGGAACGACCCTATGAATGTGGGGAATGTGGGAAGAGCTTTAGGCAGAAGTCTCTCTTGATCTGCCACCAGAGGATCCACACTGGGGAAAGGCCATACAAGTGTGGGGAATGTGGGATGACCTTTAGTAGGAAGACCCAAATGATCATCCACCAAATCATCCACACAGGGGAGCAGCCCTACGAGTGCCCCGAGTGTGGGAAGAGGTTTCACACCAGCTCTCAGCTCCTCCAGCACCAGCGCATTCACACGGATGAGAGGCCCTTCCACTGCCCCGACTGCGGGAAGGGCTTCAAGCACAACTCCACCCTCGTCACCCACCGGCGCATCCACACTGGGGAGAGGCCCTACGAGTGTCCCCAGTGTGGGAAGAGCTTCACCAGCAGCTCACACTTGACCAGACACCAACAGAGGTACCAGTAAAAGAAGCCCTGCACATGCCCCAACTGCAGGAAGAGCTTCATGCACTGCTCCAGCTTTATCCCCCATTGGAGACCTCACGTTGGTCAGAGTCCTGGTGATCCATGTTCCCTGTGATCCATGCTGGGAAGACACCTGTCCCTTTTGTTGCACCTGCCAATGACCTGACGTGGGCTTGGAGAACAGGATGGTCTGGCCATGGCCCTGTCATTACATTCAGTCCCACCTCAGGTCATTGCCAGGGGCAGGAAAGGGACTCTCTCTCTCTCCCCAGGGAGAAGGGTGTCCTTTCCAGACAGGAGGAAATACATTGCCAGGAAGACCTAGTTGTTGATGTTGTAGTTTTCTCTGTAAATAGTTTTACTTATCCCTTCTGTTATCAATACTGTTTCTGTTCCTGTTTGTTCCTTATTTCGTTCCTGTTCCCAATAAATTGTTCTTTTCCCAGCCCGGGATCTTTGCCTTTTGTGCTTTCCACGGGAGGCGGGAGGGCAGTGAGGGCAGCGCGGTTTTAGCGGGAGCAGGAAAATGGGGAATCCCATTGCTGAAGCCCGGCCCATGGAAACCGAGCATCCCAGCTGGTGGCAGCCCTCGTGGCCATGGCAGCAGCCTTGGGAGCAGGTCCCTGGCTGGGGCTGTGGGAACCTCTTCCCTGTGGGGCCCAGGGACAGGAGTGGAGAGAGCGGCTGCAGCTGAGTCGGGGCAGGCTCAGGTTGGATGTCAGGAAAAGGTTTTTGGCCAGAGGCTGCTGGGGCCCTGGCCAGGCTCCCCAGGGAAAGGTCCCAGCTCCAGGGCTCTCTGAGCTGCAGCAGCGTTTGGCCAGCGCTGCCAGGCCCAGGCTGGCATTGTTGGGGTGTCCTGTGCAGGGCCAGCAGTTGGACTGGAGGATCCTGATGGGTCCCTCCCAGCTCAGCCAATTCTGTGCTTCTGGGATCCCATCAGCCTGGGGATGGGGCTGCCAATGGTTGCCATGGCAATGGGCTCTGGCTGCAGGCCTGAGCTGGTGTCCATGGCCACCACCCCTGGCATGGGGTCTCCATGGAGCTGCCAAGGGACTGAGCATAGCCACAGGGGCCTGGTGATGGTTGCCATGGAAACTGACCATAGCAACAGGGGCCTGGTGATGGTTGCCATGGAAACTGACTGACCATAGCAACAGGGGGCTGGGGATGGTTGCCATGGAAACTGACCATAGCAACCGGATCCTGGTGATGGTCCATGGATACTGACCATAGCAACAGGGGGCTGGTGATGGTTGCCTGCTAAGGATCAGATTTATCACAGGCCCTCAGAGGGGTTCCATGGGGACTTTCCAAGAGTCTCCAGGCTGTTCCAGAGCTGAAATGTCACAGGCATAGACAGGGGCTCCATGGAGACCTCCCAGGGATTTCTGGGATGGTAAAGAGCCCTGTGGTCAGAGGCAGTCACAGCCATTCCCTGGTGACATCCCAGGGCACCTTGGGCTGCAAAGGCACCCATCTGTCACAGGCACTCACGGGGGCTCCACAGTGACATCCCAGGAGTCTCCAGTCTGCCAAAGAGCTGGGATGTCCCAGACACTCACAGGGGTTCCTCTCATGGGCACAGTGGGAGCTTCAGGCAAAAGCTTTATTTCTTTTTTGGAGAAACTCCTTCTGAGTTATGAGGTGAAGAAATGACACCCAACAGCCACCATGGATCCTCAAACCCCTGCAGCACCCCTAGACTTCTAAATACCTTCTAAGAGAGGAGACTGGGAGCGGCTGGATCCAACTCCTGCCACAGACTTTGTCAAAGGTGTAAAAAATTGAACAGGTGGAATTGAACTTTAAAACAATTTGTCCTGCAGGAATAATGATAGAATGCCAGATAGATTTTTTTAACTATGTCTCTGGCTTATTCTGATCATGGTCAGATGGAAAGATCACTTGCACAGTTATTTAACCCACAGTTCAATTGCTATAACAATTATCAGAATATAATGCTGTAGGAAGCAATATTGAAGTCAACAGGCCCTTGCTGGAGTTGTTGGAGCCCATTGCAGGCAGAGCCTCCTGCTCCAGCAGGAACTGCCTTTCCTGTGCCATCAGCAGGGCAGGTCCCGCTGCAGGAAAAGCCCCAGGCCAGCCCCAGCACAGGGAAGGCCTCGGGCACAAGGGCAGAGTGCCGTGCTGGGAGCTGTGCCAGGGAGAGCCTGAGGCACCAAAGGCACCTTGGCAGCAGCAGCTGCTTGCAGCCCATGGCCAGAAGCCTCCCTTGGCAGCCCGGCCTGGTGGCCACCACTGCAGAGCTGCTGCCTCAGGGCTCATTCCTGCCTGGGCTCTGAAAAGCCACTTCTGCCCCAGGAGCCTGACTGGGAAGCCATTGGCCCCAGTACCTCGGGGACAAGATATCAATGACAAAACTCTTCATGCCAGCAGAGGCAAGGCAGGGGCAGAGGAAAGGGCAGAGCCAGGCCCAGGGGACAGGGCTGCCATGGTGATGGCTGTGAGGTCACTGCCCCTGCAGCAGCCTGGCTGCCCTCAACAGACATTCTGGCCAGAAGCGTTGTGAGGGCACCCAGCACATCAGAGAACCCACACTACAGGAATTCTGTCACTGGGGAGGGCAGCAGGTTCCACTGGGTCAGGTTGCACAAAGCTCCTGATCTTGGACAATTCCTAGGATGGGGAATCCACTTCTCTGGAAACACAGCTGCAGTTTCATGTCACCTTCATAATTGTGAAATATTTCCTGTTCTAACAAATGTAAATCCACCCTCATTTAGCTTAGAGATATTGACCCTTGTTTTGTCACTTCAAGATTTGGGAGAAAATAACTTTGATCACTATTTTTCCATTTTCACAGACCTTGGAGAGCACCCAAAAATCTCCCAAGATGGGGTTTGGAGGCGTCCTCACAAAACCAGCAGGGAGAGGCTGAGGGCTCTGTGCTCAGCGGGGTGGAGACTGAGGATAGAACAGGAGTAGCCTGGGAGGAATGGAAGGGTGGTTTCAGAGAGGCTGGAGCTTTTGTTCCTAGTGGGAATGAGCCTGAAGAAGACATAATAGCACCAAGGGCAGCTGGGGAGGCCCACATTGGACACCAGGAGAACGGAATTTCCCTGCCAGGGCAGGGCTGTGGTGCAGCACGTCCCCCAGCAGGAGCCTGGATCAGCCCAAGGCTTTGTGTGGGCAGGCAGAGGCAGGCAGGAGGCAGAGCTGTCAGCAAAGGAAGGGGCCAGCCAGGTGGGGCAGCCGGGGGATGCCCACAGCCTGCAGGGACAGAGGCACAGGTTTGCTCAGCACCAGAGACACCTTTGCCTTGCTTGTCCCCACCTGTCATCACTGCCACCAGTGTTCTGCTCTACCTGGAACCTGGGGACACTTTCTCAGTCCTGTCCCTCAGAAGGATCAATTTAAAGTTCCATGAGAAACTTCAGTGTTTCACTCTCTTTTTGAGTCCCTGAGAAGTTCTTTGAGCACACTCTGAGGGACTGAGTCTGATGCAAAGTGCACCAAAGCCCCAGAGGCTCATTAAAGCCCTTGTGCTGTGTCTGTGCTGCTGAGCTGGGCCGGGCTCCTGGCCCAGAGGCAGCTCCTGGCAAGGGCAGCAGAGCTGCAGAGAGACAGCTCTGGCCAGGAGCAGCTCCTGTGCACAGCCCAGCAGGGCTGGGGCACTGCCAGGGCCCCTCAGGGACACCAGCAGGGCACAGACAGAGCGCCCAGGGGCTCAGCACTGGCAGGGGCTGTGGCATGTCCCAGAGGGGGCTGTGTCACAGCAGCTCCTCTGTGGCTGTGTCATGGAGGCACAGAGCAGCTGTGATGTCAGCAAGGGGCTGTGTGACAGCACAGAGTGGGCTGTGTGAGGTCACAGATTGGGCCGTGACATCACAGAGCTCGTTGTGTGAAGTCATCGAGGAGCTATGGCATCATAGAGGGAACTGTGTGACATCACAGAGCAGGCTGTGACATCATGGCATGGCTGTGTGACATCATAGCGCAGGCTGTGAGGTCAAAGTGTGTGCTGTGACATTACAGAGTGTCAGTATGATATCACAGAGAGGGTTTTCTGGCATCACTGAGGGGGTTGTGACATCACACAGCTGTCTGAGACATCATAGTGTGAGGCCATAGAGTAGATCTGGCGTTCATAGAGGGTGGCTCTGTGACATCAGAGAGTGGGTTGTGACATCACTGGCTGGCTGTGTAACATCATAGGGCAGGCTGTGATGTCACAGAACAGACTGTGACATCACAGGGTGGCTTTCTGACATCACAGTGACATCACAATACTGTGACATCACAGGGGTGCTGTATGACATGCCAGAGTGCACTGTGACATCACAGGGGGCTGTGTGACATCACAGGGGGTGTCTGACATTTACGGGTGGATGTGTGACATCACAGGGGTATGTGACGTCAGAGGGGCAGTGTGACATCCCAGGGGCTGTGTGAGGTCACTGGGGAGGTCACTCTGCCCCGACCCCCCTCACAGTTCCCCCCAGAGCAGTCCAACCCTGCTCGTGCACAGCGGGGTCCCCTGTCCCCCCGGGTCCCCCCGCCCCCGGCGCCGCAGCCTCCCCCAGAGGATGTTCCACGAGATCGACCCCAGAGCCTGACACGGGGACGGGGGGCCGGGGCCCTGGGGGTGGCACAGGGGGACAGGGACCCCCCGGCAGCGTCCCCGTGTCCCCCAGGGCCAGAGCCTGGGCCAGGGCTCCTTCACCCTGGTACCAACGAGGCCTTGAGAGCGCTGAAAAAATCCCCAGCAAGGGATCAGCAAAAACCAGATTTAATATTAAGGGACAGCAGCACAAAGTTCCTTGGCAAGAGTCACTGTGCTTCTGACTGGACACTTCAGGCACAGCAGGGAAACAAAGCAACAACAAAACCAAACCAAATCCACGCAAGGAAAACAGAAATGAAGTGAGAACTCTCCCTGTGTGTGTGTGTGACACAAGGACAGTGAGGGCAAGGATAAAAGGAATATGGCCTAAAGGTTCAAAGACCTCAAAATAAACAGGACTTAACTTACACCTTGACTTTAACTGATACCATCAATTTCACAATTTAGGAAAAGAACAGCACTTAAGAGTATTTAACCTAACTTATAACCTATGACATTGCAATTTAACAAATCTAATAATTAAACTTAAATAATAATTTAAATTAAACTTAACAACTTAGAAAAAGAACAACTCTTAGGAGCATTTAACTTAGTTTAGACCTTTTGATTTAACCTTACTTACTGATATCTGGATATCTGACTGACTCAGCTATCCAAGGCTCTCAAACCCCTCAGAGAGCAGCATTTCTGCCACATTTCCCCAGCACAGGCACTCCTGTGTGCACACAGACACAAAGAGTCAGTGCAAGGCACCTGGGAGAAATTCCCCTGAGGGCAGGAAATGCTCCCTGTGGATCCTTTGGCATCTCCCCAGCAGGTGAAGGGTTGAGCCTGGAGGAGTGGGGGGATCGGCCCAGGCTCCGTCGTTGTTGGGGATCCCCGAGTGCAGCAAACGGGAGAGTTCCCGGCTGGGAGAGGCCCCACTCAGAGGGAGTCGCTGGCCCAGGAGAGCTCCAAGGGCTCCTTTTGGAGCGCTGTTTGCAGGGCCCCAAGAGAGGGGCTTCAGTCCCAGCAATGGTTCATCCTGGCCACACTTGGCACCAACAGCTTTCTTTGGCAGGGTGAGAACAGGGATGTTGTGCCACTGAGGGAACAAAACCAGTTCCCAGGGCTGCTCCTCCAGAAAGCAGGAGCTGGTTGGGCAGCAGCAGTGCCTGGAGCAGACAGTGTTTGTGATGAGCTGCAGAGGAGCTGAGCCCAGGGACTGTTGGCCAAGGCCGAGGCCCCAAGGAGCATTTCTCAGCTGGCAGGGCAGCCTGAGAAGAGGAGGGGGGAATGCAGCAGCACAGGGCCCATGGAACCAAGGGAGCATTGTGACACTGTGGGGCCCTGTGAGACCAAGGGACCATTGTGACACTGTGGGGCCCTGTGAGACCAAGGGACCATTGTGACACTGTGGGGCCCTGTGACACCAAGGGACCATTGTGACACTGTGGGGCCTCATGGAATCATGGAGAGCACTGTGACATTGATGGGCCTCATGGAACCAAGGGGACTGTACTGACGCTGTGTGGCTCCATGGAATGTTCGGATCATTGCGACCACTGAGAGGCCCCATCAGACCAAGGGTCCATTGTGACACCGTAGGGCCTCATGGAACCGTGGAGACCATTGTGACACTTTGAGGTGTCATGGGACCAAGGGGCCATTGTGACACTGCGAGACCCCATGGAGCCAAAGGTTCATTGTGACATTTCAAGGCCTCATGAAATCATGGAGAGACCGTTAAGGCACTTGATGGCCTCATGAGCCAAGGGGTCATTTTGACCCTGTGGGGCACCATGGAACCAAGGAGACCATTGTGACACTGAGGGGGCTCATAGAATAAGCAAAGCATTGTGACACTCTGAGGCCTCATGGAACCAGTGAGCCCATTGTGACCCTGGGGGACCCCACAGAACCAAGAG
The DNA here is from genome assembly GCF_051311805.1 of Agelaius phoeniceus. NCBI lineage: Eukaryota > Metazoa > Chordata > Aves > Passeriformes > Icteridae > Agelaius > Agelaius phoeniceus. The sequence continues at coordinate 2,743,419 of NW_027509866.1, forward strand.
GACCATTGTGATACTGTTGGGCCTGGTGAAATCAAGAGGCCTTTGTGACACTGCAGGGCTGCATGGAACCAGAAGTCCATTGTGACTCTGCAGGGCCTGGTGTCATCAGGGGTCCATTGTGACACTGGGAACCAAAGGAGACCACTGTGACACTGCAGGGCTGTGTGGAACCAAAGCTCCAGGGTGACACAGAGGGGCCTCCTGTCATCAATGGTCCATTGTGACACTGTGGAGCCAAAGGAGACCATTGTGACACTGCAAACACTCACGGCTCAAAAGTCCATTGTGACAATGCAGGGCCTTCTGGAACCTTGGACCCACTGCAACGGTGTGGAACCCAATTGAACCAAGGGTCCATTGTGACACTGCTGGACCCCATGGAATCAAGGCACTGTTAAGACATTAAGGGGCACCATAAAGCCAAGGGAACATCGAACAGATCTGGCTGGTTCGGCCTCCCAGGGACCACCTGACTGGTCTAGCTGGCCTTGGCATCTTGAGGGGCTTTTCTCATCTGCTGCTGAAACCCTGGAGCTCCATGCTTTCATTCCTATGGAAAAGGACTGTCCTTCTGATCCAGGTGCCCATGGTCAGAATTGGGATTTCACCTCCAACATTCCCTGTTGTGAAAGACTGGAGAAGATTGTTGTGTCAAAACATTTCATGTGTGGGGGAGGAAGGGGCAGGTCCAGCCTTGCCCTGCCCTGGAAGCCCAGCCCTGCCCTGCCCTGGAACCCCAATCCCCCCAGAGCCTCTATCCCAGCCCAGCAGTGGCTGCCAGTCCCTGGCACAGCACAGGCAATGCTCCACAGCCACCTCTGCAGCCCCCAGCTCAGCTCCTGAGGCACCAAATGAGCCCAAGCCCCACCTGGGGGAAGGGCCCAGGGAGACCAAGGGGTATTGAAGGCTGACCATAAGGCAAGCACACATCTTGACACTACCTACTCTTGGAATTTCCATCTGAACACTGCTGGAATTCAGGAGTTGGAAGCTGTGTGTGTGCTTCTCAATATATTTTTTGTTTTTCTCTATCTGTGTCTATTTCTTCTATTTCTGTTCTCTTGCAAATCATGAGTAAGTTAAAACTGCACAGGCTTAGAGTTTGTGAAGGTGAATGGTCCAATTTAATGCTTTGACAAGAGGTTTTTGTTTTTCATTGAATGTCATATCAAACCATTTGCCAAGTTTCCATAATTTTCTAACATTACTAGTAAAGGCTGTTTAGTTCTTTTGAGCTCCTGAGGATCTCTTGTCAGAATTTCTCCAGTGTGTCCCACTCAGAGGACACAAACAAATGTAAATTCCTTTTAAATGTCTCCTTGAGAGAGTTGTTTCCGGGATGTGGGTCAGGGCTTGTGTGTCCTGCTTGGCCCAGCCCAGGCAGGGCTTTCCCAGCCACATTCCACACTCCATTGCCCAGCTGGAGCCGCTGGTGCCTCTGAGTTGTGCTGCCCCAGCCCCAGGGACGCTCTCCTTGTCTGCCCATTCCCCCACGGTCTCTGGGCAGGGATGGCCTCACTGGGGGCTGCTGACATCCTCAGCAACTTGGAGGCTGCTGCTGAATTTCACTGCTCCAGAGGCTTGTTCAGCCTTCAGCTCTTGAGTGCAGGAATTCAGTGTCCCAGGGCTCATGAACATTCAGAACACCTGAACAAGCCAAGCCTCTGGGAATAATTTGATTTCAGTTTTCAAATCATCAGTGGTTTATTCGACCGATTTCAGTAGTGTGTTCAAATCTATTTACAAAGACAGTGAGAAAACATTTTTTAGGTCATGTTTAGTTTTGGGGTTTTTTTCCCTGTTAATAGAAATCTCCAATTGACACTGAATCCAAGTACGTCCTCATGCAGTTTGAATAGATATGAAAATCAAGACCCTTCATGGCTGACAATCAATCAGACTCTGTCCCTACTCCCACCGCACCATTTCCCCCATCCAAGCCCTGGCACTCAGAGCAGCCTTGTGCAAATTTGAGCTCCCTCCAGCCCAGGCTGCACCTGCAGCTTTCAGCTCCTTGGCTCCAACTCCCACTTGCTTTCCTTGCAGAAGGAGCTGCTCGAGACACAGAGGGATGTTCATTTCTTGTCAGCCAGCAAAGCCAAGGGAAGGCACAGCTCCATCAAATGCAAAAGTCATTCCTCTGCTGGATATTCAATCCACTTTCCACAGCAGACAGTCTCAGAGCAATGGAAAACACCTTCTGTGCCCAGCACAGATCCCAGGGCCCCCCAAACCCTCTCTGCCCCGATTCTGCCCAGATTTGCTCTTTGCACACATGAGTCACAGGCTGAAGTCAGGAGCTCCCTCCATGCCCAGAGGGAGCAAAAGAGAGAAAGGGGATGAAGAGCTCTCCTGTGCAGAGCCAAGGTCCAAGTGCAGCCCCTGCAGTGGGAACCACAACTCATCAGGTTTGTGTCCTTTGGGCTCAGGGCCTGGTGACACTCAGGGGCACAGAAAGGTTTCTTGCCAGCAAACAGAAGATTAACATTTGAACAGTTTAATAACCATCACAGCTCTTGCCTCAGCTCTCCGGGATGTCCCAGCAGCATCTGACATGTCCACCGTACCCAAGGGATTTCTGTACCGGCATAGTTTTAGACAGAGACATAAGGAAAGGTAATTCTGTGATAGATAGAAACACAATTAAGATGTTGACTAATGTGGTATTTATTTGAACTTCAGAAAGACTGGACAACTCGCTGAAGCTCAAAGCATGAAACCAGTCCGTTGAGAGGCACTTGAATGACCAGAGAGCATCTGGAGGAGAGAATCTTGAGGGAATGGGAAGAATAAAGTTTCAGAGAGCCTAGTGAAGAGATGCCCATAGACATGGCCATTCAAACAAGAGAGCTGAAAACACGTGAAGGAAGAGCGAGAGGAAATATTAGACTGAATATTGGTGACAGGAGTAGAGGGAAAGATCAGTATTTCTTCTTCTGCCATTATTAGAAAAATCCAGTAGATCCAGGAAATTCCTGTTCCTGATGGGAAAACATTGCCATTTCTTAAAAGGACTCAAATGACCAAGATAAAGAAGATTTGCTTGCATATTATGAAACTAACAGACATTAACACCTGTGCCCCTTTCCAGGCAGACTGTGTGCCCATGGACAGGCAGTGCCACTTGTTCCCTGAGGTGCCCAGCTGGGATTGGATCTCTCCAAGAGCACCTGAGGGAGAGCAGAGCACCTTGCAAACTGCAGGTCCCTGACAGCCCCACAGGGCTCCTGTCCCATCCACATCTGCTCTGCTCCAGTCTGAAACAGGGCCCAGCATGGTGCTGGGATCATCAGAGAGCTGAGGTGTGTGCTGGAATTCAATGGCCTCCCCATCCCGCAGCAGCCCTGCATTTCCCTGCTGCAGCCTTGGTCTCCAGCCCAGCCATGGAGGCTCTTTGAGCTCTGGAGTGTTGCTGCAGCCCCCAAGGTCAGCTGAGCTCTGCCTTTGGCACAGTCAGGCCTGGGCAGCGCAGGCCATGCTCCGCAATTGCTTGTGTGTGCCTGGCCTTGCTGTCAGCCCCAGCAGCGGCTGCGTGGCCCCTTTGTGGCCCTGTGCTGGCCCAGCCTTGGTGGCCCAGCCCCTGTGCAGGCCCAGCCCAGGCCAGGAGCATTGCGGCTGGGAACGGCCCCTGTGCCGTGGTGCCCACAGCAGCCTTGGGGCTCTGTGCCCCATGGCCTCCCTGCTGGGCAGCCTCTGCCAGCTCCTGCAGAGCCCCTGGCACCTGTGGGGCTGCACAGACAGCCCTGCCCCGGGCTCTGCCGGCCTCTGGGCCAGCAGAGAGGCAGCAAGGGTGGCCATGGCCGGGAACAGGCCCTGAGCCCCGCAGGAGGATGGAGCTGGGCCACAGCCAAACTCAGCCCAGGCCAAAGCTGGGCTCAGCAGCCAGGGCTGCCAACGAATGGGCACAGAGGCTGGCGCTGACAAATGTCCTGGGCCCCCTCCCTGCTCTGTCCCTGCCACCAAGGGCACAGAGCAGCCTCCTCTCTGGGCCACTTGGCTGTTTGCAATGCCTTGCACAGGCGCTGGCCCTGCCCCACAAGGCCTGGCCTGAGTCCTGCCCCTGCACGCTCAGCCAGGCTGAGATGGACACTGATGGTTTCTGGGCCAGGCTCTCGGAGCCCAGCCCAGCTCCCTGCAAGCTCTGCCAGCTGCCCTGAGCTCTGGGCAGCACCAAGGGCCTCTCTGAGCCCAGCCCAGCCCAGCCGGCTCTGGCCCCACAGCTCTGCTCTGGCCACTGGCCCCACGGCCTCAGCCCCTGCCAAGGCCACAGCAGCAGCTGCAGCTGCCACAGGACTCAGCCCCAGCCATGGGGGAAGGTGCTTGGCCAAGGCCAAAGGAGGCTCCCTGGCTGCCCTGCTCCCCTCGGCCTGAGGTGCTGAGAGCTCCGCAGCCCCTGCTGCCATCCCATCTGCCCAGGGCAGCACAAGAGCCCTGGCCTTGGGGCCCTCAAGAGCTGCTCCTGCTCCAGGCCCAGGGCCCATGCCAAAGCTGGGGCAGCCACAAAGCTGTGCCCATTTCTGTTCATTGCTGCTCTCATGGGGATGGATCCTCAGTCACTTGGAGGTTGATGATGAATTTTACTGCTCCAGAGACTTCTTCTTTCTTGAGCTCTTCAGTTCAGGAATTCAGTGAGAAGATCTCATAAACATTTGTTCAGAATACCTGAACAAGAAAAGGCCCTGGGGAATATTTCAAGTTTTCAGTTCTTAATGTGGTTAATTAGACAGATGACAGAAGTATATTCAAAGTGAATATACAATAATATAAAACAATGCTGAGAGTACAGTTTTGTTCTGTTAAGTTTTATTTTCCTGTTTATAGATTGATCTCAGCAATTTTCAATTGATACTGATCCCCAGCAGCTTTTAATGCAGTTTGAATAGATATGAAAATCAAGACCCTTGATGGCTGACAATCAATCAGAATTTTTCCCCACCCCCTCCCCACCATTTCCCTCATCCATCCCCTGGCACTCCTATGGATCTGGAATGGTGTGGCCAGCAGGAGCAGGGCAGGGATTCTTCCCATGTGCTGGGCACTGGCTGGACAGCACCTCGAGTGCTGTGTCCAGTTCTGGGCTCCCCAATTTAGGAAGGACATGGAGGGGCTGGAGCATGTCCAGAGAAAGGCAACAAGGCTGGTCAGGGGTCTGGAAGAAAGTCTTGTGAGGAGCAGTGGCTGAGGGAGCTGGGGTTGTTTATCCTGGAGAAGAGGAGGCTCAGGGGAGACCTCATCACTCTCTACAACTCCCTGACAGGAGGGTGCAGCCAGGTGGGGTCAGGCTCTTTTCCCAGGGAACAGTGACAGGACAAGAGGACACAGCCTTTTGCTGCACCAGGTAAAGTTTAGGCTGGACATTAGGAAATATTTTCCACACAAAGGGTGATTGGGCATTGGAAAGGGCTGCCCAGGGAGGTGGGTGAGTCACTGTCCCTGGAAGTGTTTCAGGAAAGACTGGATGTGGCACTCAGAGCCATGGTCTGGGTGACAAGGTGGTGTTGGGTCCCAGGCTGGACTTGATGCTCTCCAAGGTCTTTTCCAGCCTGGCTGATTCTCTGATGATTGTGACACTGCAGGGCCCTGGGGAAGCGAGGGGCCATTGTGACACAGCAGGGCCTGGTGGCACTAAGAGGACCATGGTGACACTGTGTACGACATGGCAGCACAGAGCCAAGGGGCCATGGTGACACTGTGGGGCTGAATGGAAGCAAGGAGTCCATGGTGACAGTCTGGGTCCTGGTGGAACCACAGAGGCCACTGTGACCCTGCGGGGCCTTGTGGAACCAAGGGGCCATTGTGACACTGCGGAACCAAGGAGAGGCTTGGGAATGCCTGGGGACAATGGAATCAAGGGGCCATTGCTCCATTGCAAGGACTCTGGGAACTGAGAGAACAATTGTGACACTGTGGTGCCCCAAGGAACCACAGCGTCACAATGACAGTGACACTGCAGGATCTTGTGTCACCAGGGCTCCATTGTGACACTGCAGCACAAAGGAATTCATTGTGGAACTCTGAGGCCTCCTAGAACCAAGAGGCCACTGTGACCCTGCAGGGCCTTGTGGAACCATGCAGAGCATTGTGACAGAGCAGGACCTGGTGTCACGATGGGGCCATTGTGACACTGCAGGGCCCCATGGAACCAAGGGGCCAGGGCTGCTCCTCAGGGACTCCTGGAATGAAGGAAACATTTGTGACACCGTGGTGGCCCTTGGGACCAAGAGGCCATTGTGACACTGTGGAACCAAGGAGAGCATTGCTGCTATGCCAGACCTCATGGAACCAAGGATCCATTATGACACTGCAGGGCCCAAGGATCCAAGGGACTTTGTGACACCAAGGGGTCCCATGGAACCAAATGGACATTGTGACACTGGGAGGCCTCATGGGTCATGGAGGCCATTGGGACATTCTGGGGCCTCATGGAACCCTGGAGACACCAAGTTGTCTGGGAGTGTGGATCTGCTGGAGGGTAGGAGGGCTCGGCACAGGGCCCTGGACAGGCTGGATCCAGGGCCCAAATCCAAGAAGGTGAGGTTTAACAAGTCCCAGTGCTGGGTCCTGCACTTTGGCCACAACAACCCCTGCAGCACTACAGGCTTGGGACAGAGTGGCTGGAGAGCAGCCAGGCAGAAAGGGACCTGCAGGGACTGATGGACAGCAGGCTGGACATGAGGCAGCAGTGTGCCCAGGTGGCCAAGAAGGCCAATGGCTCCTGGCCTGGATCAGGAATGGTGTGACCAGCAGGAGCAGGGCTGGGATTCTTCCTTTGTGCTTTGGGGCACTGGGTGGGCAGCCCCTCAAATGCTGTGTCCAGTTCTAGACCCCTTGGGGTGGGCATTAGGGAGAAATTTGTACCAGAAAAAGGAAAGAATGCAAAGGTGAAGCCAAGGAAATGCTCAGGGCAGTTTGGGGGTGGCTGCCAGGCAGCCCTGGCTCTGAGCAACAGCGTCTGCAGTGGCACAGGAAACTCCCAGCTGATGGGAACAAACTTTCTGGCTGAGTGCAGAGGCCAGGGCAAAGCTGAGTGGTTTCCCTGGTGTCCCCCAGGCCTTGCTGGCCCCAGGAGCTGATGGCATTTGTGCTCCCTCAGGTTCATGTCCCCACAGCAACAGCATGGGGGTGCTGGCCCTGCTGTGTGCAATGCAAACAGGGGCTGCTGAGGCAGTGCTGCCGTGTCTGTGCCTGCAAGGATGGGGCACCTGTGTGAGCTGGTGGGAGAGGCCAGGGCTGCAGAGGGGGGATGTTGTTGGCAGCTGCATGAGGACGCTCTGGGACGCTGCCCTGGGCTGTGCAGCGCACTGGGCATGGATCAGCCCCTGCTCTGCTGCTCCTTCCCGTCTGCCCCAGGGCCCTTGCAGAGCCCCAGCCATGCTGTTTGCCCCCAGCCTGCCCACGGCCAGCCTGGGGCTGCTGACGGGGGTTTCTGTGCTGAGCATTGGCCTGGCCGTGTTCTTGAGAGAGCCTGGGCAAGGAGCCTGCAGCCCCCAGGGCCTGGCCTGAGGCCTCAGCGCTGCCCCAGCAGTGCCCATGGCCTGTCCCTGCTGCAGCCCCGGCACTGCCACCCCCAGGGCTGTGCCCGGCCCCGAGAGCACTCAGGCCCTGCAGCAACACCAGGGCCACCAGGGCAGCGGGGCAGGGCCACGGCAGCAGCACTGGCAACACCAAGTGCTGCTGCTGCTGCTGCTGGGCACAGCTGCTGGGCCAGCCCTGATCTGCCCCAGCTCTGCACACAGACATTGCTGCTGCAGCTCCAGAGAAGGCAACACAAGGGCATCTCTGCAGAAAACTCTGCTGGGACATCCTTTAGTTCCCTTAAAGCCACCAAGAGCGCAGCCCCTCCTTGACACAGTCTGTGGCCACAGGGAAGGAGGAGAGAAACAAAATGAGAAATTGCACAAGGAATGGCTTTTCTTCTTTGACAATATGAAAAAAGAAAAACAAAGGAAAAGTGAAAGAAAAAACAAAGGAAATGAAACCACGGCGAAAAATAAAAGATGAGTTTTATTACAAGTGATTTGCAAACACTGGCCACCAGTTTAATACTTCCGAAACCATCCAGTCATCAGCCTCCCCACTTCAGCCTTGAGCTCCTGGTTCCTCAGGCTGTAGATGAGGGGGTTCAGGGCTGGAGGCATCACTGAGTACAGAACTGACACAACCAGATCCAGCGATGGACTGGAGATGGAGTGGGGCTTCAGGTTAGCATAGGTGCCAGTGCTGAGGAACACAGAGAGCACGGCCAGGTGAGGGAGGCAGGTGGAAAAGGCTTTGTGCCGTCCCTGCTCAGAGGGGATCCTCAGCACAGCCCTAAAGATTCGTACATAGGAGAAAACAATGAACACAAAACAACCAAAAACCAGAAAAACACTACCCAGAAGAGGACCAAGTTCCCTAATGTAGGAATTTGAGCAGGAGAGCTTGAGAATCTGTGGGATTTCACAGAAGAACTGGCCCAGGACATTGCCATGGCAAAGAGGCAGGGAAAATGTATTGGCTGTGTGCAGCACTGAATAAAGAAAGGCACTGGCCCAGGCAGCTGCTGCCATGTGGGCACAAGCTCTGCTGCCCAGGAGGGTCCCGTAGTGCAGGGGTTTGCAGATGGACACGTAGCGGTCATAGCACATGATGGTCAGGAGGGAAAACTCTGCTGAGAGGAAGAAGAGAAAGAAAAAGAGCTGAGCTGCACATCCTGAGTAGGAGATGTTTCTGGTGTCGCAGAGGGAATTGTGCATGGCTTTGGGGACAGTGGTGCAGATGGAGCCCAGGTCAGCGAGGGCCAGGTTGAGCAGGAAGAAGAACATGGGCGTGTGCAGGTGGTGGCCGCAGGCTACGGCGCTGATGATGAGGCCGTTGCCCAGGAGGGCAGCCAGGGAGATGCCCAGCAAGAGGCAGAAGTGCAGGAGCTGCAGCTGCCGCGTGTCTGCCAATGCCAGCAGGAGGAAGTGCCTGATGGAGCTGCTGTTCGACATTTGCTGGGGCTGCACATGGGCACCTGTTCATGGAGAAAGGACTGTGACAAGTCAGCAGAGGCTGCTTTGAGTCAAACCTGGGCCATTCCCTGTAGACTGTCCCTACATTTGGGACACACCACCCTTCTAGCTGCTGTGGGAAAGCCTTTGGCTGCAATCAGAGCACAATCACACTCCCCGGGTACCCTGGGATAAACCAGACCCTGCCCAGAGCAGAGGGATCCCTGAAGGTCTCACCCTTTCTCAAGGTCTCTGGGCAAGGTCTCAGCACCCCCTTGTGCCAAGGACACTCATGGCTCCTGGGCAAACCCAGCAGCATTTCCTCAGCTGTGGCAGCTCTGCCCTTCCCCGTGGGACATTCAGGGAGCTCCCAGAGGCTCTGGCACAGATTTGCACCCAGGAGGGCAGCTCAGAGCCTGGCAGGGTACAGCAAGGAGATCCCTGGCTGTGCCCATGATGGGATCTCAGGGAGGGGGCTCAGCTCATTCCCCTTTGCCATGGACTGCTTTGCCCACAGCCCCACAGGTGCCAGGGAAGCTTGGACACCCCATTCCCATGGACAGCCCTGCCTGGCAGGAATGCCAAGGGCAGTGCCTGACTCAGCTGCTGCAGATGCCAGAGCCTCCCTGAGAGCAGCAGATAACAGTGCCAATGTCAGGGCAGTGCAGAAGCAAGAGCAGATGTTGTGGTGCTGTGCCTGAGAGGGCAGGGCAGAGACAGCCGGGCACTCAGGACAGTGTTCCCGTGCCCAGCTGTGCCCGGCACCTCCCACACACCAACAGTGCCCTCCTGCCCCAGCCCTGCTTCTTCAGCCCCCTCTGCTTCCCTGAGCATCTCCCTGGGCCTGGACATTCCCTCCTGAGAGGAGCCTTGTCCCTGCCAGCGCTCACAGAGCCCATGCCAGCCTGTGTGCCCTGGCTGGGGCCCTACAGAAACCTGCCTGTGTGCAGGGCCCTGGCTGGGGCAGGCTCTGTGTGCAGCTGGGCAAGGGCAGCTCAGGAGAGCCCTGCTGGGCCCTGCAAAGGTGATGCTGCTGCTGCTGTGCAGGGCTGAGGAGTGGCTGAGGGCCCTTTGGGAGGCTCCCAGCAGAGACACTGACCACCCAAAGTTACAGTTCTGGACTCTCTGTAAATGTTCAGACATTCCTTTGGTGATCCTGTGTGTCCCTTTCAATTTAGAATGTTTTGGGATTCTGGGATAACAATTCCTGTTCTGCTTCTCTTATCCCCCTGCTGTCTATAATCCAAAGAGAAAAAAACCCCTTGCAACAGTGTTAGAACAGTAAAGTAAAAAACAGACATTAATTGGAAGCTTCCAGGTGTCCCAATGGGGATGGGGCACACCCGGGGCCTGATTTCAACAATTTATTAAGGTTGATTAATTAGGATATTTAACAGGAACATCCAATAGGAGATTCAGTTGCCCTGGTTACAGGGCCATTGTGTTACACACCCCCTGCTCAACCTGTTGGAATAGGTCCAAAGGCTTCTTTGCCAAAAATTTTTGTTATGACTGCTCACATTCTGGTCAATTAAAAAAATGGTTTTGTAGGTTCTCTTCCTGATAATAAGACAGTATTTCAGGAAGGTATTTAGACAGTGAGCTTATTGTTCTAAAATCTAAGAGAAAGGTTAGGAAACATACTAGAGTTAATTATTATAATTATATAAGTATGTAATATTAGTTTATTATAGTTAATTAGGAATTTAGTAGTGTTAAGTAAGGATTGTAGATTTATAACTATATAATAGTAAGTTACAGAGCTATGAATATATGAAAAATGTGTAAAATGCAAAAATCTTTTCGTCATCACCCCAACTTTCCCATCCTTCTCCAAGAACGAAATTGAAAACACTCTCAGGAAAGCTCCTGATCTTTCCAGCAATCCCAGGCTTACCTTCTTTGGGAAGTGCCCTGCGGAGCTGTGCCCAGGCTGGTCTGGAGCTGGGAGCAGCCCTGCCCCACCCAGCCCCTCTCAGCAGCAGCCCCTGCCCTGCTCAGGGCGGCTCCTTCCCCCCAGAGCTTCTCCCCAGTGCTGGGAGCAGCTGCCAGGGCTGGCTGAGAGCTGTCCCTGGCAGGCAGCAGAGTCCCTGCCCCAGCACAGCGCCCTGGGCTGCAGGACCCTGCTCTGCAGGACAGCCCTGGGCACCCCTGGCTGCAGCCCTGGCTGCTCAGCCCTGCAGCAGAGCCTGGCAACAGGAGCTGCCTTGGGCTGTGCCTGGGCTGGGGCAGCAGGGAAAGCCAGCCCTGCCTAGGGCCACAGCCCTGCCCTGGAGCAGCCCTGAGAGTCCTCCTGAAAGGTCCTAAAAGCTCTGGGCTGTGCCAGCTCCAGGAGATCCCTGCAGGAACTGCGGCTTCTCTTCCCACAGCCAGGGAATGACTGTTTCAAACCTGGACTGATTTCTGCTCTAGTGAGCCCTGAGTGAGCTCTGCCCTGTGCTCCCAGCCCAGGCTGACTTTAACCACTCTGTGGCTCTGTGCTGTGCCCGGGCTGGCTGCAGGCAGTGCCCCAGCCCTGCTGGGCTGGCACAAGAGCTGCTCATCAAGAGAAATGTGCTTTTGAAGCTCTTCTTGGTGAGCAGGAGCTGCCTCTGTGCCAGGAGCCCAGCCCAGCTCAGCAGCACAGACACAGCACAAGGACTTTAATCAGCCTCTGGGGCTTTGTGCTCAGGCCCTGAACATCAGTCCCTGAGAGGGAGCTGAAGAAACCTCTGCAGAACTCCAAGGCAGAATCCAACTCCAAAGTTTCTTGGACTTTTAATGGGTCCCAGAGAGGGACACGACTGAGCAAGTGTCCCCAGGCCCCAGGCAGAGCAGAGAACTGCAGGCAGTGATGACAGGTGGGGACAAAGAGAAGCCAAGTCTTGGTGCCCTGGGGCACAGCAGGGTCTGTGCCAGCAAGGGCTGGGAGGAGACACCTTGTCCTGAGGCCCTGGGGCCTCCTGGCACAGCCCCAGCCAGGCTGGGCACTGTCAGCCCCTTGTGCTGCCCTCAGCATCCCCCCCTAGCCCACATCCCAGTGGCCTCAAGGATCTGCTGCAAGGAGTCCCTGGGGAGCCTTGCTCAGCAATGGCCCTGGGGGCTCCTGAATGCTCCCTGCAGGGACTGCAGGTTTTTCAAAGGACTTTGGCTTTGGCTTTGGCCTTGGAGTCTCTGAGAGGTTTGTGCAATCATGGCCTCCAATTATCTGCTGTAATTAGTCCCTGGAGAGGCTTTGTCAGTAACAACACTCAGTGGGGCTCATTAATACTTCCGGGTACTCCAGTTATTTGAAGGTACTTGGTGTTTCCCTTTTGATCCAGACTCTGTGAGAGGTTTGTGCAATCCTGGCCCCAATTATCTGCTTTAATGAGTCCCTTGAGAGCTTTGTACTGACACTCAGTGCTGCTCAGTAATGCTTTTAGCTTCTCAAATTTTTTAAGGTAGTTTGGATTTTCCTTTCCACATTCAATCTCTGAGAGGTTTTTTTGTGCAATCCTGGCCTCCAAATCTGTCCTCCTCCAAGGAGTCCATGAGGAGCCTGTGCAGGGCATGGACCTCACTGAGACCCATTCATGCTTTGAGACACTTTGGGGTTTTCTTCTGGCTTTGACTCCTGGAAAGGTTTGTGCAATCTCCTCTCAGGCCCTGAGGTTCAAGGGTTCAGCTCCAAATGCACCACAGGGCTCATCAGGATGCAGCAAGTCCTGACAAACCATGGCTCTGCCTTGATTTCCCTCTGCTCTAATGCAGTTTATCAGGAATGTATCTGGAGTGATTTTTGGTTTGCTAATTTGAGATTTCTCAGCCAATGCATCTATTAGTGCAGTGGGATCAGTGTTGGCTAATTACCATTGCACTCACTGGAATATATTTCCTCATTTCCTGCTGTGAGAAAGGATTAGGAGAAAGGCAAAGTATGCTTAAAATTTTAAAAGGGTATATAGAAAAGTTTATTACCAGTAAATAGAAGAAAGAGTAATAAGAATCTAAACACTTCTCCTCTCCCTACAACCTTTTCTTTCTTACTGACAATGCCAGGAGACAAAACCTGAAAGTTTCAGTCACTTTACACCATCTAGAACAGTCTTTCTTCAGTTCACTTAGGGAGAGGAGTCTCTCTTTCATGCTATGGAGACTTCTCCATAAGAAAAAGTTCGCTCCTGGCTCTCAATTCCCACAAATAGCACCTGCCCAGAAAATCTGCAATTGTGATGTTCCTCCCAGTTTTTCACAGCTCTTTTACAGTTGTGTTTATGGGCCATGTCACCTTATGGGGTATTAGTTTAAAGATGAGCTGTTTAAGAGCAAATGTTCTCCTTATCTATTTCTGAAACAATCTTCATCTCTGAGAACAGAGATCTTCTTCTCTCCCTGAGGGCACAGAGTCTCATCACTCTTTTCTTTTTCTGCGTTCAAACTTCTCATGGGATCACAGCTGCTTCAACATTTGCTTATTTTGCATGGAGACCTTTGCTGAACAAGTCATCTCCCCATACTTTTCAATGCCTTATAGGGAAAAAGAGTCTGATGTATCAATTCCATCCTTCTCCATAGCTTTACAAGAGGATTTCAGCCCCAAAATCAAGGCATATCCTCATCCTTTCCATCTGGAACCCAACTTCTTCTTCACTGATCTTGGTGTCTTCACGTTGCCCCTCTGTGTGCCTGCACTTTGTCCTTTTCTCTCACTGGAGGGAGGATGGAAGCACTGAAAGAGTTCATATCTCACCTGGGGCCTGCAGATGGTTCCGTGCCCCCGTCCGGGCTCGGTGCTTGCGGCCGGAGCTGTTTTACGATGGAGGTTTCTGCAGTGGCTGCACTGGGGCTGTGTCAGGATGGGCCGCGCTGGGGCAGGGCCAGGATCTCAGCAGCCAGGCCAGAGCACAGCAGCAGCACGGCCGGGGGCCGATGGCTTCTCCTGCCCCTGCCCGGGGCTTGCGGCTGAAGCCCAAGGGTGGCAGAATCTTGGCCGAGCCGGCCCGGCCCGGGGCTGCTCCTGGGGCCCGGCGGATCCTGGCCGGGCCCGGGCTGGCGGCGGGGCAGGCTCAGCAGGGCCCAGATGTTCCCAACTGCAGCCATGGCCCGGCCCGGCCTCGGCCCTGCGGCCTCCCCTGCCCTGCCCGGCAGCCGATGGGGCCTGGCGGGGTCCCTGGGAAGGGGCCCGGCCCCACGGCAGGAGCCGCCCGGCCCGGCCTGGCTGAGACGGGGCCGGGTCAGCCTTGTTACCTCTGTGCCAGCCAGAAGGGAAAGAGACCCTCCCAGGCTTTCCCATCTTTAACATGTGTCTTCACAGAGGCATGTACAGTTTCCTTAGTGGTTTAACAGATTGTCAGTTCTCAAAGCTGATTACTGATTGGTTTTTTTGTCAGACACAGATGAAACTGCTAGAAGCTTCTCTTAGGACATCACTTCCATGATGCAAAATCACCACAACAGCACAGAGCCCAGAGCTCCTTTGTCCATATGTATCGGTCATGTGCCCAAGTCCTCAAAAACCCTTCTTGGGAGATCTCTGGCCCCTTTCCAAGGTTTTTTCAACTGAAAGCATTCAACTCAGAGTCTAAGAAAATCACCAGAGGACAGGGCCAACCTGACCTGTCTGTCCTAGCTACTTTTGTCTGGGATCAGTCCTTGGATAAACAGAATTGAGAGGCCAAATTCTAATTTTGGCCAGGGTCTCTGGACCTGAAAGCCGGTTCCTTTCCATAGGAAGGAAGGAACAGAACCCCAGTGTTTCAGGGGCAGATGAGAAATGGCCACCAGAGGCCAAGGCCAGCCAGAGCAAGCAGGATTTTGTTCTGAGTGATATCCTTGCATATAGGAATTGCTTTAGGGAGAGTTTCAATTTTGGCAATGGGCATCTGAAAAGGGGGGCGGTTCTTTCCCATAGCAAGAAAAGCATGGAGCCCCAGTGTTCCAGGAGCTGATGAGAGGCAGCCCTTGACATTGCAGCATCAGCCAGACCTGTCAGGGGACCCCTGGGAGGCCAAGCCAGCCAGACCTGTTCCATGTACCCTTAGTTCCATGGGGCCCAACAGTGTCCCAATGGTCCCTTGCTTCCCTGAGGCCCTGAGGAGTCATAATGCCCCCTTGGTGACACCAGGCCCTGAAGGGTCCCAATGGTCTCCATGGTTCCATCAGGCCCCACAGAGCCATGATGGTCTCTGGGTTCCATGAAGCCCCGCTGGGTCACCATGGCTCCTTGGTTCCATGGGCTCCAGTGGTGCCACAATGATCCCCTTGGTTCCATGAGGTCTCCACAGTGTCCCAGTGATCTCCATGGGAAGGGAAAAACCGAGCCCCAGTGTTGCAGGGGCAGCCACCAGAGGCCAAGGCCAGCCAGGCTTGATGGTACTGGCAGATTGTGCCTGGGAGCAACCCTTGGATATCCAGAATTTTAGAGGTGGAATCCCAATTTCAGACATGGACACCGGGAGGATAAGGATGGGTGTTTTCCATTGGAAAGAAAGCACGGAACACTGATTCAACGGTGACATTTGGGGATCTATGGGGAGCATTGGGGATCGTTTCTGCACCTCGTGAACCAACAGGAGCTTTTCTAATAAATGTTGCCTGAAGCTCCCACTGTGCTCATGACAGGAACCCATGTGAGTGTCAGGGCCATCCCGGCTCTTTGGCAGCCTGGGGACTCCTGGGATGTCACCATGGAATGGCTGTGACTGCCTCTGACCACGGGGCTCTTTACCATCCCCAGAAAGCCCTGGGAGGTCTCCATGGAGCCCCTGTCTCTGCCTGTGACATTGCAGCTCTGGAACAGCCTGGAGATTCTTGGAATGTCCCCATGGAACCCCTCTGAGGGCCTGTGACAAATCTGATCCTTAGTAGGCAACCATCACCAGTCCACAGTTGCTATGGGCAGTTTCCATAGCAACCATCCCCAGCCCCCTGTTGCTATGATCAGTCCCTTGGCAGCTCCATGGAGACCCCATGCCAGGGGTGGTTGCCATGGCCACCAGGGCTGGCACCAGCTGGGATGCTCGGTTTCCACGGGCCGGGCTTCAGCAATGGGATTCCTCAATTTCCTGCTCCTGCTAAAACCGCGCTGCCCTCGCTGCCCTCCCGCCTCCCATGGAAAGCACAAAAGGCAAAGATCCCAGGCTGGGATAAGAACAATTTATTGGGAACAGCAACGAGATAAGGAGCAAAAGGAACAGAAACAATATTGATAACAGAAGGGATAAGTAAAACTATTTACAGAGAAAACTACAACATCAACAACTAGTTCTTCCTGGCAATGTATTTCCTCCTGTCTGGAAAGGACACCCTTTTCCTCAGGGAGAGAGAGAGAGAGTCCCTTTCCTGCCCCGGGCAATGACCTGAGGTGGGAGTGAATGTAATGACAGAGCCATGGCCAGACCCTCATGTTCTCCAATCTCACATAAAGTCATTGGCGGGGCAACCAAAGGGACAGGTGTCTTCCCAGCATGGATCACAGGGAACATGGATCACCAGGGCTCTGACCAACGTGGGGTCTCCAATGGGGGATTTAGCTGGAGCAGTGCATGAAGCTCTTCCTGCAGTTGGGGCATGTGCAGGGCTTCCCTTACCGGTGCCTCCATTGGTGTCTAGTCAAGTGAGAGCTGCTGGTGAAGCTCTTCCCACACTGGGGACACTCGTAGGGCCTCTCCCCAGTGTGGATGCGCCGGTGGGTGACGAGGGTGGAGTTGTGCTTGAAGCCCTTCCCGCAGTCGGGGCAGTGGAAGGGCCTCTCATCCGTGTGAATGCGCTGGTGCTGGAGGAGCTGAGATCTGGTGTGAAACCTCTTCCCACACTCGGGGCACTGGTAGGGCCTCTCCCCTGTGTGGATCATTTGGTGGATGATCATTTGGGTCTTCCTACTAAAGGTCATCCCACATTCCCCGCAGTTGTATGGCCTTTCCCCAGTGTGGATCCTCTGGTGGCAGATCAAGAGAGACTTCTGCCTAAAGCTCTTCCCACATTCCCCACATTCATAGGGTCATTACCTGGTGTGGGTCTTGTGGTGGGAGATCAGGTTAGAGTTCTGGCTGAAGCTCATCCCACATTCCCCACACTTGTAGGGCTTCTCCCCGGTGTGCATCCGCTGGTGCCTGATGAGGTGGGAGTTGCGCTTGAAGCCCCTCCCACAGTCAGGGCAGTGGAAGGGCCTCTTATCAGTGTGAATCTGCTGGTGCTGGAGGAGACTGGAGCTGGTCTGAAACCTCTTCTGACACTCAGGACACTCGTAGGGCCTCTCCCCAGTGTGGATGCGTTGGTGGATGATGAGGGCAGAGCTGCAGCTGAAGCCCTTCCCACACTCCCCACACTCGTAGGGCCATTCCCCAGTGTGGATCATCTGGTGGCTGATCAGGGTGCTGCTCTGCCTGAAGCTCTTCCCACACTCCAAGCACTTGTGGGGCTTCTCCCCATCATGAAGCTGCTCATGGGCCACCAGCTCCATGCTCGGGCTGAAGCTCTGTCCACCTTCCTGGCTCAGGGTGGGTCTTTCCTCCTCAGAGCACCCTGGGCTGGCTTTGGAGCCCCTCCTCTTGTGGAATCTCTGGGGATTTTCCTCCCCATTGGATTCCTGTGCCCTGGAGTCACGCAAAATGGCCTCTTCCATGAGGTCCTGCCCTGGGGATTTTTCCTCCCTGGTCTCAATGCTCAGCTTCTTCCCTGGGGGAGGAAGGACAAGGAGAGGATGGGATTTGCCTCCGTGCCAGAGGGAAGGGGAAGGAGATCCCCCCAGTGAATCCCCGGCAGGATGGGGTTGGCAGCAGGGTTGTCCTGCAGCCGGGGGCTGTGCTGGGCTGGGAGATGGAGCAGGAGAGAGGGAGAAAGGGGCACTGACTTCCTCCTCACCTGCCTGGCTGTCCCAGGGCATTGTGTCAGTTTGAAAAGACAGGTGTCTGCTAAGGAAGGCAGGAGACTCCCTTGAAATGGAAAATGTTAATCCCTTCACTTGGAATTATAATTTTAAAAACAAGGGGCTGTCAAGCAAAGTCTATGGGAATAGGAATAACAATTCTTCAGAAGGAAAATTAAAAATACAAATGCAGTAGTACTAAAAACTACTTACAGAGTAAGAATACAACCTGACACCCTGTGGGTCAGAGTGTTGGTAGCACTCCTGTTAAATGGTGGCTGCAGTGCTCCTGCAGGGACAGGTGTGGTTCTGTTGGAGCAGGGATCCTGTAGGTGGGTGGAGTTTTCCTCTGAAGGTCCAGTTGTGGCGTCCATTGGCCCGGTCTTCCTCTGGGATCCAGTGGAGCTGAAAGCTGCTCTTCTGGGAATCTTGTGGGAGAAGGCTGTCTCTGATGTTCACATTCTCAGATTATATCCAGGTAGGAATGCTTGGCTCCTCCCTCTGGGCAGAGCTTCTCACAATGGGATGTTGGAATTTTTATCAGTGACACTCAATGGCCCATTAACAGAAGATATCTCCCTGGAGGGAGGATTCATGTGGAAGAGATAAAGTAAACTGCTCAATTAACAGATGATAATTGCCCCAACTTTAACAGAGGGTAATTGAATACACACCCAGCTAAACCTGAGACACTGTTCCAGCCTTGGAAAGCAGGATTTGGTACCAGGATTCTTTAGGGAATGCAGCCCTGATTGAAGGCAGAGATAGAATCTCCAGAGCCTGCAGCCAGAAATGGACAGTTGTGTGATACTCATTTCAACATGTCCTCTTTTGGAATTATTTACTAATGGTTATTTGCTTTGCCTACCTAATATTTTTGTAATTTTTTGCAAATTTGCATTATCTAAATTACACTGTTCCTTAAGTTAAGTTGGTGTCTGTGTCTTTGGTGCGGGCCCTGCCCACTGGCGAAACAGGGCCCAATCCTGCCTAAGTGTTACCTGGGGAGACAAAACCCTCACTGCAACTGTGCCCCCTTCCTCCTTGTTCCCCACACTTCATGCACTGATCATGATGTCCTATGCTCTGGGGTATCCCTGGGGTCAGCTGGGATCTCCTGTCCTGGCTGTGTCCCCTCCCAGCCTCCCCCACACCCTCAGCCCCTCCCCAGCGTGGCCGAATGAGGGGCAGGACAGGCCTTGGCTCAGTGCGAGCTCAGCAAGAACAAAACCATCTCTGCGTGCTCAGCCCTGTGCTCAGCCCTCGGGCCCGGCATTTCCTCCACTGCCACCCCGGACCCCCCTTTCCCACCCCTCTGCCCCACGGCCGCCGCAGCACCGGCTGACAATAGAAGCAATTCTGTGGCAATTCCAAGTTTCCTTGGTTCCTGCACAGCTCCAGCTCAGCTGCTGGCAGGTTACAATTAAAGAAAAGTGCAAATTTGGCCCAATACAGATATTATTAAAAGGAAGGGAAAGCTCTGTGTAGCTGTCACAAAGGTGACAGGGATGAAGAGAATAATGATTCTCACATTCGGAAAAAACCCAAGCCTGGGAATTCAGTAGTTATTTGGGAATTTAGCTACTTGAGCTGGGCTTCTTGTGGGACTTTTAGCAGCCTTGTGTTCCTCACCATGTGGTGAATGAACCTTGTCAGTCTTGCTGGTATTATTTTCTCCATTTCCTCCAGTGATTTTACCAAACTTTTCAAGTAGGGACAACAAAGTATTTTCTTTACACTCCAGTCCCACAACAGCCATTTTCCTCATCAGTTCTCCCATAGGTTGCTCAGAGGAAGCTGCATCCAAGTTTCCAAGAGTTCCTCCAGAGAGACCCACAACCTCCTCAGAGGAAGGAACCATGCTGTTGTCAAAGGCAACTGGGGTCAAACAACAGTGCCCTGAACTCACTGTGCCAAAATAATTTTGCAATCTGGTTAAGAAAATATTAGAGAGATGCCATTTGCCCTGGAGCAGGGCAAGTGTGACATTGTCCCCTGTGTGCGTGGCCTTCCCGGGGTGGGGGTTTTACACCTGAGCCAGTTTGGGTAAGGGGGGTGGTGTTCACCCCCTGAGCAGGGATTCCCCCACTGTTTCAGGCTGCAGTGTAAGATGGAACCAAATGCATGTTTTCAATCCCCATCTTCATCAACTGCTATAAACAGGCGGGGCAGTGTTCTTTATCTCTTCCATGACTCAGCCCTGATAACGCCCTCCAGGGGAGATATCTTCTGGGAATGGGCCATTGAGTGTCACTGCAGGACTGATCAAATTCCATCCTCCCATTGTGGGATGCTCCGCCCAGGGGGAGGATCCAAGCATTCCTACCTGGATATAAGCTGAGCCTTGCAACACCAGGAGCAGCTTGCCTACTGGATTCCCAGAGGACAAGAGCTCCAGAACCACCACTGGACCTCCAGAGGAAGACCAGACCCTTCTACAGGATCACTGCTTGGACAGAATCACGTTCATCTCTCCAAGAGGACTGCAGCCACCATTTAATGGGACTGCAGCCACCACCCTGAGCAGCAACAGGGTGTCAGGTTATATCCTGACTCTGTCAGTTTAAGGCAGTGTTTCTGCATCATTGCCTCGATCTTCATTTTCTTATTAAACTGTAATCCTGGTTTAGACCCTCCCCAGGTTTGCCTTCAAACAAGTACAAAATTCAATGTACTTATCCATTGTTTTCTTCTCAAAACAGGATTTTCCATCCCTTAAACTTGGCCAGATGGAGGAGGAGGCTGCGAGGAAGAAGACGGTGCCCCAGGAGCCCCAGGCAGGTGAGGAGGAAGTCAGTGCCCCTTTCCCCCTCTCTCCTGCTCCATCTCCCAGCCCAGCACAGCCCCCGGCTGCAGGACAACCCTGCTGCCAACCCCGTCCTGCTGGGGATGCACTGGGGGGATCTCCTTCCCCTTCCCTCTGGCACGGAGGAGAATCCCATCCCCTCCTTGTCC
Source organism: Agelaius phoeniceus (assembly GCF_051311805.1). Taxonomy (NCBI): domain Eukaryota; kingdom Metazoa; phylum Chordata; class Aves; order Passeriformes; family Icteridae; genus Agelaius; species Agelaius phoeniceus. The sequence goes on from NW_027509866.1 coordinate 2,764,173, forward strand.
TTCCTCCCCCAGACAAGAAGCTGAGGATGGAGACCAGGGAGGACAAATCTCTGTGGCAGAACCTCATGGAAGAGGCTGTTTTTAGTGACTCCACAGTGCAGAATTCCAATGGAGAGGAAAATCCACAGAGATCCTGCAGGAGGGGATGCTGCAAACCCAGCCCCGTGTGCTCTGAGGAGGAAAGACCCACCCTGAGCCAGGAAGGTGGACAGAGCTTCAGCCAGAGCTCAGAGCTGGTGGCCCATGAGCAGCTTCATGATGGGAAAAAGCCCCACAAGTGCTTGGAGTGTGGGAAGAGCTTCAGGCAGAGCAGCACCCTGATCAGCCACCAGATGATCCACACTGGGGAGAGGCCCTACGAGTGTCCTGAGTGCCAGAAGAGGTTTCACACCAGCCCTGATCTCGCCAGGCACTGGCAGATTCACACAGAAGAAAGGCCCTTCCACTGCCCTGATTGCGGGAAGGGCTTCAAGCGCAAGTCCCACCTCATCAGGCACCAGCTCATCCACACTGGGGAGAGACCCTACGAGTGCCGCACGTGTGGGAAGAGGTTTCGGACCAGCTCAAATCTCCACCTGCATGAGCGGATTCACGCGGATGAGAGGCCCTTCTACTGCCCTGACTGCGGGAAGAGCTTCAAGCACAATTCCACCCTCATCAGGCACCAGCGCATCCACACTGGGGAGAGGCAGAGGCCCTACGAGTGTCCCCAGTGTGGGAAGAGCTTCACCAGAAGCTCTCATTTGACAAGACACCAACGGAGCCACCCGTAAATGAAGCCCTGCAAGTGCCTCGATTGCAGGAACAGCTTCATGCACCACTCCAGCTTCATCCCCCATGGGAGAAGCCAGATTGCAAAGAGCCCTGGTGATCCATGTTCCCTGTGATCCATGCTGGGAAGACACCTGTACCTTTTCCTGCCCTTTGCCAATGACCTGATGTGGGATTGGAGAACATGAGGGTCTGGCCATGGCCCTGTCATTACATTCAGTCCCACCTCAGAGCATTGCCAGGGACAGGAAAGGGACTCTCTCTCTCTCTCCCTGAGGAGAAGGGTGTCCTTTCCAGGCAAGAAATATTGTAGCCAGGCAGACCCTGTGAGGTGTGTTGTAGTTTTCCCTGTAAACAGTTTTATTTATCCCTTCTGTTATCAATATTGTTTCTGTTCCTGTTTGTTCCTTATCCCGTTGCTGTTCCCATTAAATTGTTCTTAAACCAGTCCGGGATCTTTGCCTTTTGCGCTTTCCATGGGAGGCGGGAGGGCAGCGAGGGCAGCACGGTTTTAGCGGGAGCAGGAAATTGGGGAATCCCATTGCTGAAGCCCGGCCCGTGGAAACCGAGCATCCCAGCTGGTGGCAGCCCTGGTGGCCATGGCAGCAGCCTTGGGAGCGGGTCCCTGGCTGGGGCTGTGGGAACCTCTTCCCTCTGGTGCCCAGGGACAGGAGTGGAGGGAGCGGCTGCAGCTGAGTCGGGGCAGGCTCAGCTTGGATGTCAGGAAAAGGTTTTTGGCCAGAGGCTGCTGGGGCCCTGGCCAGGCTCCCCAGGGAAGGGTCCCAGCTCCAGGGCTCTCTGAGCTGCAGCAGCGTTTGGCCAGCGCTGCCAGGCCCAGGCTGGCATTGTTGGGGTGTCCTGTGCAGGGCCAGCAGTTGGACTGGAGGATCCTGATGGGTCCCTCCCAGCTCAGCCAATTCTGTGCTTCTGGGATCCCATCAGCCTGGGGATGGGGGCTGCCAATGGTTGCCATGGCAACGGGCTCTGGCTGCAGGCCTGAGCTGGTGTCCATGGCAACCACCCCTGGCATGGGGTCTCCATGGAGCTGCCAAGGGACTGAGCATAGCAACAGGGGGCTGGTGATGGTTGCCATGGAAACTGACCATAGCAACAGGGGTTGGGGATGGTTGCCATGGAAACTGACCATAGCAACAGGGGGCTGGGGATGGTTGCCTGCTAAGGGTCAGATTTTTCACAGGCCCTCAGAGGGGCTCCATGGGATCTTTCCAAGAGTCTCCAGGCTGTTCCAGAGCTGGAATGTCACACACAGAGACAGGGGCTCCATGGATGCCTCCCAGGGCTTTCTGGGATGGTAAAGAGCCCTGTGGTCAGAGACAGTCACAGCCATCCCATGGTGACATCCCAGGAGTCCCCAGGCTGCCAAAGAGCCGGGATGTCCCAGACACTCACATGGGTTCCTGTCATGACCACAGTGGGAGCTTCAGGCAACATTTATTAGAGAAGCTCCTGTTGGGTCACGAGGTGCAGGAACAATCCCCAATACTCCCCATAGATCCCCAAATGTCACTGTGTAATCAGTGTTCCGTTCTTTCTTTCCAATGGAAAACAAGCATCCTTATCCTCCAGGTGTCCATGTCTGAAATTGGATTCCACCTCCAAAATTCTGGATATCCAAGGGTTGCTCCCAGGCACAATCTGCCAGTACCATCAAGCCTGGGTGGCCTGGACCTCTGGTGACTGCCCCTGCAACACTGGGGCTGGGTTCTTCCCTTCCCATGGAGATCACTGGGACACTGTGGGAACCTCATGGAACCAAGGGAATCATTGTGGCACCACTGGAGCCCATGGAACCAAGGGGCCATGGTGACCCAGCGGGGCTTCATGGAACCCAGAGACCATTATGGCTCCGTGGGGCCTGATGGAACCATGGAGACCATTGGGACCCTTCAGGGCCTGGTGTCACCAAGGGGGCATTATGACTCTTCAGGGCCTCAGGGAAGCAAGGGACCATTGGGACACTGTGGGGCCCCATGGAACTGAGGGTACATGGAACAGGCCTGGCTGGTTTGGCTTCCCAGGAGTCCCCTGACAGGTCTGGCTGATGTTGCAATGTCAAGGGCTGCCTCTCATCAGCTCCTGGAAAACTGGGGCTCCATGCTTTTCTTGCTATGGGAAAGAACCGCCCCCCTTTTCCAATGCCCATTGCCAAAATTGAAACTCTCCCTAAAGCAATTCCTATATGCAAGGATATCACTCAGAACAAAATCCTGCTTGCTCTGGCTGGCCTTGGCCTCTGGTGGCCATTTCTCATCTGCCCCTGAAACACTGGGGCTCTGTTCCTTCCTTCCTATGGAAAAGAACCGGCTTTCAGGTCCAGGGACCCTGGCCAAAATTAGAATTTGGCCTCTCAATTCTGTTTATCCAAGGACTGATCTCAGACAAAAGTAGCCAGGACAGACAGGTCAGGCTGGCCCTGTCCTCTGGTGATTTTCTTAGACTCTGAGCTGAATGTTTTCATTTGAAAACACCTTGGACGGGGCCCAGAGATCTCCCAGGGAGGTATTTTGAAACCTCGGGCACATGAGCACTATATATGGACAAAGGAGCTCTGTGCTCTGCGCTGTTGTGTTGGTTTTGCATCACGGAAGTGATGTTCTAAGAGAAGCTGCTAGCAGTTTCCTCCATGTCTGACAAAAAAAACAATCAGTAATTATCTTTGAGAATTGACAATCTGTTAAACTATGAAGGAAACTGTACACGCCTCTGTGAAGGCACATGTTAAAGATGGGAAAGCCTGGGAGGGTCTCTTTCCCTTCTGTCTGGCACAGAGGTAACAAGGCTGACCCGGCCCCGTCTCAGCCAGGCCGGGCCGGGCGGCTCCTGCCGTGGGGCCGGGCCCCTTCCCAGGGACCCCGCCAGGCCCCATCGGCTGCCGGGCAGGGCAGGGGAGGCCGCGGGGCCGAGGCCGGGCCGGGCCATGGCTGCAGTTGGGAACATCTGGGCCCTGCTGAGCCCTGCCCCGCCGCCAGCCCGGGCCCAGCCAGGATCTGCCGGGCCCCAGGAGCAGCCCCGGGCCGGGCCGGCTCGGCCAAGATTCTGCCACCCATGGGCTTCAGCCGCAAGCCCCGGGCAGGGGCAGGAGAAGCCATCGGCCCCCGGCCGTGCTGCTGCTGTGCTCTGGCCTGGCTGCTGAGATCCTGGCCCTGCCCCAGCGCGGCCCATCCTGACACAGCCCCAGCGCAGCCGCTGCAGAAACCTCCATCGTAAAACAGCTCCAGCCGCAAGCACCGAGCCCGGCCGGGGGCACGGAACCATCTGCAGGCCCCGGGTGAGATATGAACTCTTTCAGTGCTTCCATCCTCCCTCCAGGGAGAGAAAAGGAAAAAGTGCAGGCACACAGAGGAGTAACATGAAGACTCCGAGGTCACTGAAGGGGAAGTTGAGTCCCAGATGGAAGGGATGAGGAGATGCCTTGATCTTGGGGCTGAAATCCTCTTGTAAAGCTGTGGAGAAGGATGTAATTAATATATCAGACTCTCTTTTCCCTATAACTATTTGAAAATATGGGGAGATGACTTGTTCAGCAAAAACCTCCATGCTAAAGTAGGCAAATGTTGAAGTAGCTGTGATCCTATGAGAAGTTTAAACAGAGAAAGAGAGAAGAGTGGTGAGATCCTGTGCCCTCAGGGAGAGAAGAAGAAGATCTCTGTTCTCAGAGATGAAGATGATTTCAGAAATAGATGAAGAGAATCTTTGCTCTTGAACAGCTCATCTTTAAACTCATACCCCATAAGTTGACATGGCCCATAAAAACAGCTGTGGGAAAAGCTATGAAAAATGGGAGGGACTTCACACTTGCAGATTTTCTGGGCAGCTGCTATTTGTGGGAATTGAGAGCCACGAGCAAATGTTTTTCTTTTGGAGAAGTCTCCATAGCATGAAAGAGAGACTCCTCTCCCTAAGTGAACTGAAGAAAGACTATTCTAGGTAGTGTAAACTGACTGAAACTTTCAGGTTTTGTCTCCTTGCATTGTCAGTAAGAAAGAAAAGGTTGTAGGGAGAGGAGAAGTGTTCAGATTCTTATTACGCTTTCTTCTTTTTACTGGTAATAAACTTTTCTGTATACCCTTTTAAAATTTTGAGCCTACTTTGCCTTTCTCCTAATCCTATCTCACAGCAGGAAATGAGTAAATATATTCCAGTGAATGCAATGGTAATTAGCCAACATTGATCCCACTGCACTAATAGATGCATTGGCTGAGAAATCTCAAATTAGCAAACCAAAAATCACTCCAGATACATCCTTGATAAACTGCATTCAAGCAGAGGGAAATCAAGGCAGAGCCATGGTTTGTCAGGACTTGCTGCATCCTGATGAGCCCTGTGGTGCATTTGGAGCTGAGCCCTTGAACCTCAGGGCCTGACTGGAGATTGCACAAACCTTTCCAGGAGTCAAAGTCAGAAGAAAACCCCAAAGTGTCTCAAAGCATGAATGGGTCTCAGTGAGGTCCATGCCCTGCACAGGCTCCTCATGGACTCCTTGGAGGAGGACAGATTTGGAGGCCAGGATGGCACAAAAATCTCTCAGAGTCTCAGTGTGGAAAGGAAATTCCAAACTACCTTAAAATTTTTGAGAAGCTCAAAGCATTACTGAGCACCACTGAGTGTCAGTACAAAGCTCTCAAGGGACTCATTAAAGCAGATAATTGGGGCCATGATTGCACAAACCTCTCACAGAGTCTCTATCAAAAGGGAAACACCAAGAACCTTAAAATAACTGAAGTACCCTGAAGCATTAATGAGCCCACTGAAGGTTGTTACTGATAACGGCTCTCCAGGGACTCATTAAGCAGATAATTGGAACCTGTAAATGCACAATCTTTCTCATAGAGTCTGTATCAAAAGGGAAAGAGGAAGTAGCTTAAAAAACTTAAGTACCCTGAAGTATTAATGAGTCCCAATCAATGCTGCAACAGGCAGAGAATCTCCAGGGACTAATTACAGCAGATAATTGGAGGCCATGATTGCAGAGACCTCTCAGAGCCTCCAAGGCAAAAGCCAAAGCCAAAGTCCTTTGAAAAACCTGCAGTCCCTGCAGGGAGCATGAAGGAGCCCCCAGGGCCATTGCTGAGCAAGGCTCCCCAGGGACTCCTTGCAGCAGATCCTTGAGGCCACTGGGATGTGGGCTAGGGGGGGATGCTGAGGGCAGCACAAGGGGCTGACAGTGCCCAGCCTGGCTGGGGCTGGGCCAGGAGGCCCCAGGGCCTCAGCACAAGGTGTCTCCTCCCAGCCCTTGCTGGCACAGACCCTGCTGTGCCCCAGGGCACCAAGACTTGGCTTCTCTTTGTCCCCACCTGTCATCACTGCCTGCAGTTCTCTGCTCTGCCTGGGGCCTGGGGACACTTGCTCAGTCGTGTCCCTCTCTGGGACCCATTAAAAGTCCAAGAAACTTTGGAGTTGGATTCTGCCTTGGAGTTCTGCAGAGGTTTCTTCAGCTCCCTCTCAGGGACTGATGTTCAGGGCCTGAGCACCAAGCCCCAGAGGCTGATTAAAGTCCTTGTGCTGTGTCTGTGCTGCTGAGCTGGGCTGCGCTCCTGGCACAGAGGCAGCTCCTGCTCACCAAGAAGAGCTTCAAAAGCACATTTCTCTGGATGAGCAGCTCTTGTGCCAGCCCAGCAGGGCTGGGGCACTGCCTGCAGCCAGCCCGGGCACAGCACAGAGGCACAGAGAGCTTCAATCAGTCAGGGCTGGGAAGGGGCTGAGAAGTGCCTGGGGCACAATCACTGCCAGCCCTTGGCACAGGAACCTCTGGCTGCAGGACAGTGCAGCTGCAGCTCCTGGAGCCATCTCCTGCAGCTGGAACATGCCAATGCCTGCAGAGCCTGTGAGTACATTCTCTGCTTGTCTCTTGTGCAGAGCAGCCAGGGGTGCCCAGGGCTGTCCTGCAGAGCAGGGTCCTGCAGCCCAGGGCGCTGTGCTGGGGCAGGGACTCTGCTGCCTGCCAGGGACAGCTCTCAGCCAGCCCTGGCAGCTGCTCCCAGCACTGGGGGACAAGATCTGGGTGGGAGGAGACAGCTGGTGAGGCTTGGAAGTGTTCTCCTTGTGTGGGGAGGATGCTGCATTGTTCAGGACTGCTCCCAGCATGGCATTTACCTGCAGAACATTTCCAAGTAGATTATACAGGGAGAACAGCAAGGCAGGGGCTGCATAAAAGGGAAAATCCTGTTTTCTTAATCTACTGCTCTGGGTTGCCTGGATGGGATATTGCACATAGATATTCATCTCTCAGATCATGTTGAGAAAAATAAAAATATTTTCTCTCAGATGTTAGTAAACCAGGCACTTAAGGAAATCAGCACAGGGCCTCTCAAGGGCATCCTCAGTGTCGCTTTTCCAGCCTCCTCAGGGTTGTTCTGATGTTGCCATCAGAGCCTGCAGAGCCAGAGCTGCCCCTGGGCAGTGCCTGAGCTGGGAGGGCTCTGCAGGGCAGAGCTGAGCCCCCAGGGCTGGGCTGGGCTCTGGCAGCACTGGCAGGGCCCAGCCCTGGGCACAGGGAAGCAGCTGCTGGCAGGGACAACTCCAGGCAGCAGAGCCCTGGGCAGGCAGCGGGGGGAAAGTGCCCCCAGCCTGTGCTGGGATATTTCAAGTCCTCTCCACACCCAACTATTCCATGATTACTTTTCTTACAGATCCCCATGCCAAGGCATATCAAATGTCCAACAGCAGCTCCATCAGGCACTTCCTCCTGCTGGCATTGGCAGACACGCGGCAGCTGCAGCTCCTGCACTTCTGCCTCTTGCTGGGCATCTCCCTGGCTGCCCTCCTGGGCAACGGCCTCATCATCAGCGCCGTAGCCTGCGGCCACCACCTGCACACGCCCATGTTCTTCTTCCTGCTCAACCTGGCCCTCAGCGACCTGGGCTCCATCTGCACCACTGTCCCCAAAGCCATGCACAATTCCCTCTGGGAAACCAGGAACATCTCCTACTCAGGATGTGCTGCACAGGTCTTTCTGACTTTCTTCTTCCTTGGATCAGAGCTTGCCGTCCTGACCATCATGTGTTACGACCGCTACGTGTCCATCTGCAAACCCCTGCACTATGGGACCCTCCTGGGCAGCAGAGCTTGTGCCCACATGGCAGCAGCTGCCTGGGCCAGTGCCTTTCTTTATTCACTGATTCACACGGCCAATACATTTTCCCTGCCCCTGTGCCATGGCAATGGCCTGGGCCAGTTCTTCTGTGAAATCCCACAGATCCTCAAGCTCTCCTGCTCCAAATCCCAGCTCAGGGAACTGGGGCTTCTTGCTGTCAGTGCCTGTTTAGCACTTGGTTGTTTCATGTTCATAGTTTTCTCCTATGTGCAGATCTTCAGGGCTGTGCTGAGGATCCCCTCTGAGCAGGGACGGCACAAAGCCTTTTCCACCTGCCTCCCTCACCTGGTTGTGGTCTCCCTGTTCCTCAGCACTATTATCTTTGCTCACCTGAAGTCCCCCTCTATCTCCTCTCCATCGCTGGATCTGGCACTGGCAGTTTTGTATTCGGTGGTGCCTCCAGCCCTGAACCCCCTCATCTACAGCCTGAGGAACCAGGAGCTCAAGGCTGCAGTGTGGAGACTGATGACTGGATGGTTTCACAAACATTAAACATCTGGCCAATTTCTTTAAATCACTTGAAATAAAATTCATATTTGATACTTCTTCTTGGTTTCATTTTGGAAGTTCTTTTTCTTTTTTTTAGTTTTTTCATATTATCTACAAATAAATGTCATTTTTTGTGCCATTTCTCATTTTGTTTCTCTCCACCTTCCCTATGGCCACAGACTGTGTCAATGAGGGGTTGTGCTCTTGGTGGCTTTAAATTAACTAAAGGATCTCCTAGCAGAGTTTTCTGCAGAGATGCCCTTTAGTTGCCTTTTGTGGAGCTGCAGCAGCAATGTCTGTGTGCAGAGCTGGGGGCAGATCACTGCTGGCACAGCAGCTCTGCTCCTGCTGGCCACACCATTCCTGATCCAGTCCAGGAGCCATTGGCCTTCTTGGCCACCTGGGCACACTGCTGCCTCATGTCCAGCCTGCTGTCCATCAGTCCCTGCAGGTCCCTTTCTGCCTGGCTGCTCTCCAGCCACTCTGTCCCCAGTCTGCAGCACTTGGGCCAAATAGCAGGGCTTGGCACTTGGATTTGTCAAACCTCACCTTGTTGGATTCATCCTCTGGATCCAGCCTGTCCAGGTCCCTGTGCAGAGACCTCCTACCCTCCAGCAGCTCAACACTCACACCCAGCTTGGTGTCATCTGCAAAGATGTCCTTGGTTCCATGGGGCCCCTCAGTGTCACAATGGCCCTTTGATTACACCAGGCCCTGCACTGTCACACTGGTCTCCTTGGTTCCATGGGGCCTCAAAATGTGACAAGGGACTTCTTGCTTCTGTGGGGCTTTACAGTGTAAACAATGTCCTCGTAGGTGCTGCAGTTTCACAGTGGCTCCTTGGTTCCCTGGAGGCCCAGAGTGTCACAATGTCCCCATGGTCACATGAGGTCCCACACTGTCACCATGGTCTCTGTGGTTCCACAAGTCCCCTCAGTGTCACAATGGACTCTATGTTTCCACAAGGCCACACAGTGTCACAACGTTCTTCTTCCAGATCCCTTGAGGCCCCATCGTGTCACAGTGGCCCCTTGATTACATAGGATCCTGCAGTGTCACAATGTCCCCTTGGTTCCATGAGGCCCAGCAGTGTCAGAATGGCCCCTTGGTTCCACTGGGCCCTGCAGTCTCCCAATGGTCTCCTTGGTTTTGCAGTGTCAAAATGGTGAAACCCCTTGGTTACACGAGGCCCTGCAGTGTCACAATGGCCTCTGTGGTTCCACGAGGACCCAGAGTGTCACAGGGCACTCCCTGGTTCCATTTGGCCCCAGAGCACCACAATGGAGCCCTGGTTCTGTGGGGCTGCACGGTGTCACCCTGGTCCTCTTAGTTCCACGAGGCCCTGCAGTGTCACAACGGCCCCAGAGTGTCCCAATCATCACAGAATGACAGAATCAAATAGGCTGGAAAAGACCTTTGGGATCATCAAGTCCAACCAATGCCCTAATACTGCCTTGTCACCCAGACCATGCCACTGAGTGCCACTGGAGAGGGACGGTGACTCTGCCATCTCCCCCCTGGCCAGCCCATTCCAGTTCCCACTCACCCTTTCTGTGAGGAACTCCTTCCTATTGTCCAGCCTGAGCCTCCCCTGGTGCAGCTTAAGGCTGGGTCTTCTTGTCCTGCCCTCCAGCAGATCCACACTCACACCCAGCTTGGTGCCATCTGCACTTTGTGAATGCTGGACTCGATCCCCTCACCCAGATCATCAGTGAAGATATTAAACAGGACTGGGCCCAGCACAGATCCCTGGGGACAGCCCCAGTGCCTGGACACCAGCTGGGTGCAGCACCATCCCCACCACTCTCTGGGCCCAGCCTCCAGCCAGCTCTTAAATCTCCCAGCCAGGAGGGAACCTGCCCAAGCCGTGGGCTGCAGCTTTTCCAGGGAATGCTGTCAGAGACAGAGTCAAAGGCTCTGCTGGAGTCCAGGCACACAACATCCACAGCCTTTCCCCCATCCACAGGTGGGTCACCTGGGCATAAAAGGAGACCAGGTTGGTCAGGCAGGACCTGCCACCCCTAAATCCACTGAGCTGGCTGGCTCTGATCCCTGGGCCATCCTGTGGGTGCCCTGTGATGGCACTCAAGGTGATCTGTTCCATAACCTTGCCAGGCACCCAGGTCAGGCTGACAGGCCTGGAGTTCCCCAGCTCCTCCTTCCAGCCCTTCCTGGGGATGGGCTCACACTGGCACCTCCAGTGCTCTGGGCCCTCCCTGCTGAGCCAGGACTGATGGTAAATGATGGAGAGCAGCTTGGGGAGCTCATCCACAGCTCCCTCATCCCCCTGGGATGGATCCCACCAGATCCCACACACCTGTGAGCATCTGAGTGGCTCAGCAGGTCAGCAGCTGCTTCCTCCTGGATTCCAGGGGGCTGTTCTGCTCCCTGTGCCCATCTACCAGCTCAGGAGAACACTTGTCCTGAGGACAACCTGTCCTAATATTGAAAATTGAGAGAAACAAGGTGTTAAGTAGCTCAGCCTTTTCCTTATCTTTAGTTACTATATTCTCTACTGCATCCAATAAATAGTAGAGGTTCTTATTCTCCCTACTTTTGCTACAATTTTTTTTTATAAAAACCTCTTTTTTACAGAAGCTGCCAGGTTAAGTTCTATTTGAGCTTTCACATCTCAACTTTTCTTTCTGAATAACCCATCAAAATCCTTAAATGCTTCCTGTGTTACTAGTCCTTTTATCCCCTGAGTTCCCACAAAAGCTCCATGGGCAGCCAGGCCAGTCACTTTCATCACCAGCTCATCTTTTGCCACACTGGGACAGGCTGCTCTTCTCCCTTAAGATTACTTCCTTGAAATGTGTCCATCCTTCCTGGACCCCTTTGTTTAAAGGGCTGTTTCTTTTTAAGAAAGTCAGTACCTAATTCAATACTCCCCAAATCAGCGTCCTAAACAGGCCAAAGTCTGCCCTTCCTAATTCCAGTGTGGAAGTTTTGTTGCTGCCCCTCCTTCTTTCACAGAACACTGAAAACTTGATTATTTCATGGTCACTGTGCCCCAGGCAGCCTCCGAGCCCCACATCTGCCCCCAGCCCTTCTCTGTCTGTGAACAGCAGCAGACAGAGCTTTCCTTGGCAGTGGGAGTGTTACCAAAAATTCAGTGAAAGAGAAAACTCTTTTTAGCCCCAATGTGGGGATGTGGAGAAGAAGCTCCAGGTGTCAGCTCACCTGGTGTAGGCAATTGATCATCTGGTAACATGAGGTCAGAGAGTAGGTTGTGACATCACAGGGCAGACATCTGACATCACAGAGCAGACTATGACATCACTGAATTGGCTGTGGCATCAGAGACCAGCTGTGTGACATTAGAGAAGGGGCTGTTACATCCCAGAGGGGCTGTGTGACATCCCAGAGGGGCTGTGTGACATCCCAGAGGGGCTGTGTGCCATCCCAGCAGGGCTGTGTCAGGTCACTGGGTTGGTCACTCGGCCCCAGCTCCCCCTCACAGTTTCTCCCAACAAGTCCAATGCTGTCCATGCCCAGCGGGGTCCCTGTCCCCCGGGATCCCCCCGGCCCACCTGGAGCCACAGCCTCCACCAAAGGATGTTCCACAGGATCCACCCCAGAGCCTGACATGGGGACAAGGGGCCAGGGCTGTGTGACCAGGACATCAAGGACGGGGATTATCCAGGTCACTGTGGCCTGGGTTGGGTTGCCCAGGGCAGGAAAGATGTCTGGCAGCTGGAGCAGGGTCTGGGAAGGGCCTCCAAGGTGGGGCTGGAGCCCTTGGGCTGTGAGCAGAGGCTGAGGGAGCTGGGCTTGTCCAGCCCAGAGCAGGGAAGGCTGAGGGGCTCCTCATCCCAGCCTGGCAGTGCCAGCGAGGAGGGGATGGAGAACACAGAGCCAGGCTCTTCACCGGGGGCCTGGTGGGAGACAAAAGCCAATGGGTGGAAGGGGAAAGAGGGGAGATCAGCCAGGACAGGAGGAAATGAAATGAGTCAGGCTGGTTTCAGCATTTCCTCAGCACCAAGAGCAGCCTGACCTCCCTTCTCCATCCACCACTGACAGCTTTGCAAATCAGGAATTGTTGGAGCTGTTTTGCCCCCACTCCAGGATGAGCATCCTGATACAAGAACTTAATTGTGTTTATATCTGTCAGAGAACCACATTTGTGTGAAATTAATATTAGAATTGAAATGTGGATGGTGGACTCATCAAACACTGCTGGGACGTTGCACATGGCTCAGGGAAGAGTGAGATTGGTTTTAAATAGCATTCTGTTCAACTGCGGTCTGTTGGCCATGAAGAGAAACTTTCTGTGCCTCTGAGTCTCACCAGTTCCTGACCCCCAAAGGACACAAACCTGATGAGTTGTGGTTCCCACTCCAGTGGTGGCACTTGCACCTCCCTCCATCCCCAGAGCAGAGCTCCCTTGTCCCAGAGAGTCCCTGGAAATGCAGGGATGAAGGAAACAGGACAGGCTGTGGGGATCAGGGGCAGAGCCAGGGAGAAGAATGACTTTTGCATTTGATGGGGCTGTGCCTTCCCTTGGCTTTGTTGGCTGACAAGAAATGAACATCCCTCTGTGTCTCGGGCAGCTCCTTCTGCAAGGAAAGCAGGTGGGAGTTGGAGCCAAGGAGCTGAAAGCTGCAGGTGCAGCCTGGGCTGGAGGGAGCTGAGATTTGCACAAGGCTGCTCTGAGTGCCAGGGCTTGGATGGGGGAAATGGGGGGGTGGGGGTAGGGACAGAGTCTGATTGATTGTCAGCCATGAAGGGTCTTGATTTGCATATCTATTCAAACTGCATGACGAGGTACTTGGATTCAATGTAGATTGGAGATTGCACATATCAATGAATTAAGAGGAAAAAAACAATAAATTGCAGGATCTAAAAATATTTACTTGCTGTCTTTTTAAATATAATGCATTCACTTTTAATAGGCTTTTGAAATCTGTTGAATTAACCACACAAGATTTGGAAACTGAAATGAAATGATTCCCAGAGGCTTGGCTTGTTCAGGTGTTCTGAATGTTCATGAGCCCTGGGACACTGAATTCCTGCACTGAAGAGCTGAAGGCTGAACAAGCCTCTGGAGCAGGGAAATTCAGCAGCAGCCTCCAAGTTGCTGAGGATGTCAGCAGCCCCCAGTGAGGCCATCCCTGCCCAGAGACCGTGGGGGAATGGGCAGACAAGGAGAGCGTCCCTGGGGCTGGGGCAGCACAACTCAGAGGCACCAGCGGCTCCAGCTGGGCAATGGAGTGTGGAATGGGGCTGGGAAAGCCCTGCCTGGGCTGGGCCAAGCAGCACAGACAAGCCCTGACCCCCATCCACTAAAAAACTGTCTGAAGGAGACATTTAAGGGGAATTACAATTGTTTCTGTACCCTGAGTTGGACACACTGGAGAAATACCAACAAGAGATTGTCAGGAGCTCCAAACTATAAAACAGCCTTTACTGGGAACTTTAGAAAATCAGGGAAACTTTGGCAAAAGGTTTGTTATGACATTGTAGTGGTTTTGGTTTGTTAATTTAAGATTTTTCTAGTCTTGAGATTTCTTAACTAACGATTTGATGAGTATGGTGGATTTTACTGTTGGTTAATTATTTATGTATTTATTTTGTTGTGAGATTGGATTACGAGAAAGGTAAAGTGGGCTTAAAATTTTAAAAGTGTATAAAGAAATTTTTATTAAAAGTAAATTAAGAAAGAAACAAGGAGCAAGAATTAAATTCGTTCGAACACTATTTTTCTTTACAACTTTTTATTTTTACTGACAATATAAAGAAAGTAAAAATTCAATTTCTAGTTAGGTTACTATTTCTAGAATAGTCTTTTTTTAGTTTACTTAGGGAGAGAAGTTTTTCTTGTTAAGGTTATGGAGACTTTTTTTCAAAAGAAAAAAATAGGTTTTTTGTAATTCTTAATTTTGTCATGGATAACAGTTCTGTGGAACTTTGGTATTGTTAAGTTGTTTTTATTGCCATAAGCTTTTCTACAGCTTGTTGATGGGCCATGTCAACTTATGGGATATTATTTTAAAGATGAGTTATTTAAAGGTAAAAACTTTTATTATTTACTTTTGAAATTATTTTTATCTCTGGGAATAGATATCTTCTCTTGGGGGTACTGGATGATGTTTTTATCTTTTCCTGTTTTAACTTCTTATGAAATGACAGTTATTTTAACATTTGGGTTTTTTTAGTATGCAGGTTTTTTGTTTGATAACAATTTGAATATTTTTATTTTTTTATAATTTTATGTGCTATAAAAAAAGAGTTTTTTCATTATAGTTTATAAGAGGATTTTATTTTTAGGATTAATGTACTTTTTCTTTTTTTTTTTTTGGGATTTCATGTCTTCTTTACTGACTTTGATGGTTTTATAATTTTTTTTTATGTTTGTATTTTGGTTTTTTCCTTTTACTTGAGGGAGGACTGAAGTATTGAAAGGGTTGGCACCTGACCCGCCAGTAACTTGTGGTGGAAGTTATGGTTGGGTTGTGTTAGGATTGGTTTTATGGTTCATTTTTGTGGGGTTTTTTGTTTAATTTTAGTTGTAGGGTTATTTTGTATGGGTTGTAGGCTGTAGGGGTTTCTGGTTTTAGTTGTGTAGAGGGAGGGGACTTGATGGTGAGATTTTAATAGCTGTGGCTGGCTTTGTTCTGGTTGGGGTTTTGTAGCCTCTTTTTGGGAGTTTTCCTTTTTGGGAGTTGTTGGGGTTTGGTTTGGTCAGAATGGGGCCAGTGGGGGTGGGGGGGCAGCCTGGGGAGGGGGGAAGGGGCTCAGCCCATGGCAGGGTTGCTTGGTTTGTTTTTGGTTTGGTTTGGTTTGGTTTGGTTTGGTTTGGTTTGGTTGAGATGGGGCTGGGGCCAGGGCCACTACTTCTTTATTGACTGGAAAAGAAAGAGGAGGTTTCTGGGATTTTTCATATTTAACATTTGTGTTTAACAGAGGCATGTTCAGTATCTCAGTGGTTTAACAGACGGTCAGTTACACAAAAAGTTTTGTATTACTTTTAAAAATTCTTCTCATGTCAAGCTACGACAGACATTCAATCAACAAAAAATACTTCTCAAAGCATTGACTTAGCCCATTCAACTTCAGAAACTCTAAGCCTGTTCAATTTAATGTTAAACAAAATTTGCAGGAGCACAAAAACAGAAGAAGAATAGACAGAAAGAGAGAAAGGCAAAAAAGATACAGAGAAGCACACACACAGCTACCAACTCCTGTGTTCCAGCATCGTTCGGATGGAAATTCCAAGAGGATGCAGGGTCAAGATGTGTGCTTGCCTTGGGTCAGCCTTCAATACCCCTTGGTCTCCCTGGGCCCTTCCCCCAGGTGGGGCTTGGGCTCATTTGGTCCCTCAGGAGCTGGGCTGGGGCTGCAGAGGTGGCTGTGGAGCATTGCCTGTGCTGTGCCAGGGACTGGCAGCCACTGCTGGGCTGGGATGGAGGCTCTGGGGGGATTGGGGTTCCAGGGCAGGGCAGGGCTGGGCTTCCAGGACAGGGCAAGGCTGGACCTGCCCCTTCCTCCCCCACACATGAAATGTTTCCAGCCAACAATCTTCTCCAGTCTGTCACACTGGGGAATGTTGGAGGTGCAACCCCAAATGTGGCCATGGGCATCTGGACAAGGAGGAGAGTTCTTTTCCATAGGAAGGAAAGCACAGAGTCCCAGTATTTGAAAGGCAGGTCTGAGCCTCACTAGGCCAAGTCCAGCCAGACTTGTCAGGAATGGCAGATTTTTCTGGGAACAGTCTTTGGACATAGGGAATTTTGGAGTGAAATCCCAGTCTCGTCCATGGGCGCCTGGAGAAGCAGGACAGCTCTTTCCCATAGGAAGGAAAGCATGGAGCCTTCCCCAGTGTTTTGGGGATAGAAGAGAGGTGACCTTTGTGAAACCATTGCCAGCCAAATTTGTCCTGGCAATATTCCTACTGGAAAAATCCCTGGATATAGGGAAATTTGGAGGTGAAATCCAAATTTTGGCCATGGGTTCTTGGAGGAGAAGGACAGATCTTTTCCATATGAAGGAAAGCATGGAGCCCCAGTGTTTCAGCAGCAGAAGAGAAGAGACCCTCAACATGCCATGATCAGCTGGACCAGTCAGGTGGCCCCTGGGAGGCCAAACCAGCCAGACCTTTTCTGTGTTCCCTTGGTTTTGTGGGGCCCCACAATGTCCCAATGGTTCCTTGGATCCATGAGGCCCCACAGTGCCTATGGGAATGGTGGGATGGTGACTTGTTTCTATGGGGGCACACAGTTTCACAACGACTCCTAGGTTCCAGAAGGCCTTGCAGTGTCACAATGGTCCCAAAAATTCCATTCGGCTCTGCAGTGTCACAATGGTCTCCATGGTTCCCCAGCCCCCACAATGTCACGGGACTCCTCTGTTCCATGAGCCCTGCAATGTCACAATGGACCTTGGACCCTGGGGGTTTGCAGTGTCACAATGGTCTCCTCTGGCTCCACAGTGTCACAATGGACCATTGATGACAGGAGGCCCCTCTGTGTCACCCTGGAGCTTTGGTTCCACACAGCCCTGCAGTGTCACAAAGGCTTCTTGGTTTCATGAGGCCCCACAGCATCACAATGATCCTCTTGGTTCTGTGGGCACACCCAGGGTCACAATGGTCTCCATTATTCCATGAGGCCTCACAGTGTCACAATGGCCCCTTGGTTCCATGAGGCTGTGAAGTGTCTTAATGGTCTCTCCATGGTTTCATGAGGCCCTGCAATGTCACAATGGACCCTTGGCTCCATGGGGTCTTGCAGTGTCACAATGGCCCCTTGATTCCATGACATCCCAAAGTGTCATAATGGTCTCCATGGCTCCATGAGGCCCCATAGAGTCACAATGGACCCTTGGTTCGATGGGGCCTCTCAGTGTCACAATGATCCCTACATTCCATGGAGCCACACAGTGTCACAATGGTCCCCTTGGTTCCATGAGGCTCAGCAACCTCACAGTGCTCTCCATGATTCCATGAGGCCCCACAGTGTCACAATGGTCCCTTGGTCTCACAGGGCCCCACAGTGTCACAATGGTCCCTTGGTCTCACAGGGCCCCACAGTGTCACAATGGTCCCTTGGTTCCATGGGCCCTGTGCTGCTGCATTCCCCCCTCCCCTTCTCAGGCTGCCCTGCCAGATGAGAAATGCTCCTTGGGGCTCGGCCTTGGCCAACAGCCCCTGGGCTCAGCTCCTCTGCAGCTCATCACAAACACTGTCTGCTCCAGGCACTGCTGCTGCCCAACCAGCTCCTGCTTTCTGTAGCAGCAGCCCTGGAAACTGGTTTTGTTCCCTCAGTGGCACAACATCCCTGTTCTCACCCTGCCAAAGAAAGCTGCTGATGCCCAGTGCGGCCAGGATGAAACATTGCCTGTAGGTAAGGTTAAGTCAAAAGGTCAGTTTGAAGTTAAACGTTGCTAAGAGTTGTTCTTTTGCTAAATTGTTATGTTTATATAAGTTAAAGGCTGAGTTAAATACTGTTAAATGTTAATCCTCTGTTAAATTGCAAAGTCATAGGTTATAATTTAGCTTAAATACTGTTAGCTGCTGGTTTTGGCTAAATTGTGACATTTAAGATATCAGTTAAGGTTAAGGTATAAGTTAAGTCCGTTAAGTTTGAGCTCTGTTAAGCTTTTTGGCCATGTTCCTTTTATCCTTGCCCTCACTGTCCTTGTGTCACACACCCACACACACAGGGACAGTTCCCAATTCATTTCTGGTTTGATTGCCTGGATTTGGTTTGGTTTTGTTTTTGCTTTGTTTCCTTGGTGTGCCTGAAGTGTCCAGTCAGAAGCAGAGTGACTCTTGCCAAGGAACTTTGTGCTGCTGTCCCTTAATATTAAATCTGGTTTTTGCTGCTCCCTTGCTGGGGATTTTTTCAGCGCTCTCAAGGCCTCGTTGGTACCAGGGTGAAGGAGCCCTGTCCCAGGCTCTGGCCCTGGGGGACACGGGGACACTGCCGGGGGGTCCCTGTCCCCCTGTGCCACCCCCAGGGCCCCGGCCCCCCGTCCCCGTGTCAGGCTCTGGGGTCGATCTCATGGAACATCCTCTGGGGGAGGCTGCGGTGCCAGGAGCGGGGGGACCCGGGGGGACAGGGGACCCCGCTGTGCATGAGCAGGGTTGGACTGCTCTGGGGGGAACTGTGAGGGGGGCCGGGGCAGAGTGACCTCCCCAGTCACCTCACACAGCCCTGTGATGTCACACAGCCCCTGTAATGTCACACAGCCATCTCTGTTATGTCACCCTATGAGGTATATACAGCTGCTCTGTGATGTCACAGAAGCCTCTGTGATGTCACAAAGTCACCCTATGATTTCACATTCTATTCTGTGATGTCACAGCCTGCTCTATGATGTTACACAGCCACCTGGTTATGTCACAACCCTGTCTCTGGTGCCACACAGCCACACTCTATGATGCAGACTTTGCTCTATGGCCTCATATCCTACTCTGTCATGTCTAAGACAGATCTGTGATGTCACAACCCCCTCAGTGATGTCACAGAACCCTCAAGAACTCAGTTACATTGAAACTCTGAAGTTTCTTGTATTTTGAAGAGATCCCTGTCAGGGACACAACTGAGAAAATGTCCCCAGCTTCCAGGTAGAGCAGAACTCTGGAGGCAGTGATGACAAGTGGGGACAAGCAAGGCCAAGATGTCTCTGGTGCTGAGCAAACCTGGATGTGTTTCAGGAATGCAAAGGGCCAAGGCCTGAGCCCCAGCCCCTGGCCAGGCAGATCCTGTCCCTCCCTCATTGCTCAGGGCTCTTCCCAGGATGGGCACTGGCATGTGGGGATGGGCAATGCCAAGGGCAGGAGCATGGGGCGGCCCCTGCCAGGCTGCTGAGCAGGGACAAGGAGGCCATGAGGCCCCAGGCCTGCAAGGGTGACTTGTCCCCTCATGGCCTCAGGCCCAGGGCCAGCAGCCATGGCCGAAATGCTGCCCAAGTTGGCTCTGTCAGGGCTGTCTTGCAGCTGCTGCCCATCCCTGTGCCCTGTGCAGTCCAGGCTGTCCCACGGTGTCCCTGCCCTGCACCTCTGTCCCTGCAGGCTGTCGGCATCCCCCGGCTGCCCCACCTGGCTGGGCCCTTCCTTTGCTGACAGCTCTGCCTCCTGCCTGCCCCTGCCTGCCCACACAAAGCCTTGGGCTGCTTCAGGCTCCTTCTGGGGGTGTGTTGCACCACAGCCCTGCCCTGGCCTGGGGCTGCTTTCTCCTGGTGTCCAGTCTTGACCTCCCCAGGTGCCTTTGGAATTAATTCTTTCTTTCTCTGGCTGTTTTCTACTATGTCAAAAGGATCCACCATTTCTGAAACCACCCTTCAATCCCTCCCAGGGCTCTCCTCTACTGTCCTCAGTCTCCACCCCACTGAGCACAGAGCTCCTGTGTCCCTATAGCGTGGTCAAGTGCTTGAGGCCAAGAGCACCTGGACAAGAGGGACAGTTCTTTTCTATAGGAAGGAAACCACAGAACCCCAGGGTTTGAAGGCAGATGAGAAGCAGTCACCAGAGGCCAAGGCCAGCGAGATCTATCTGTCCTTGCAGTTTTTGTCTGAAAGCAACCTTTGGATATTTGGGGAGTTTTGGGGGTGAAATTCCATTTCAGCCATGGGTTCCTGGACTGGAATGACAGTTCTCCATAGGAAGGAAAGGACAGAGCCCCAGTGTTCCAAAGGCTGATTAGAGGCAGCCCCAAGGAGGCCAAGGCAGCCAGATCTGTTGTCAGGGAAGAATCCTTGGAGAGACAGAATTTGGGAGGCCAAACTCCACTTTTGTCTATTGGGCTCTGGACAGGAAGGAAAGTTCTTTTCCATAGGAAGGAAAGTTCAGAACCCCAGTGCTTCAAAGGGAGATGTGAGCTGGCCCTTAGCAAGCCGAGGGAACCTAGACAGTCCTGGAAGCTTTTGTCTGGAGCTGTCCTTGGATTTAAGGAATTCTGGAGGCGGATTCTCAGTTTTGGCCATGGATGCCTGGACTTGAAAGATGTTTTTTTCCATGAGAAGAAAAGCACAGGCCCCCACTGTTTTGAAGGCAGATGAGAGGTGTCCCCCAAGAGGCCAAGGCCAGCCAGAGCTGTCTGTCCTGGCAGGTTTCATATGGCAATAATCCTTGGATATAATCAAATTTGGAGGAGGAATCCCAATTTCAGCCATGAACCCCTGGAGGAGAAGGACAGTTCTTTCCCACAGGAAGGAAAGCACACAACTCCAGGGTTTCAGGGGCTGATGAGAAGCAACCCTCAATATGCTAGGGTCAGCTGGACCAGTCAGGCAGCCCCCAGGAGGCCCAGCCAGCCAGACCTGTTCCATGTTCTGGGATCCTTGGGGCCCTGCAGCATTACAGTGGCCCCTTGGTTCCATGAGGTCCTGTAGGATCACAACCGATCTTTGTTTTCAGGAGGCCCAGTGATATAACAATGGTCCACTTGGCTCCACAGTGCCACAATGGCCCCTTGCTTCCATGAGGCCTTGCAGTGTCAAAATGGTTTCCTTGTTTCCATGGGACTGAGAATGCCACAATGGCCCCTTTGTTCCATGAGGATGCAGAGTCTCAAGATGGCCCCTTTGTTTTATTGGGTTCCTCAGGGTCACAATGGCCCCTTGCTTCCACCAGGCCTGGATGTGTCACAATGGTCCCTTGCTTCCATGAGACCTTGCAGTGTCACAGTGGCTGCTTCAGTTATACGAGACCCTGTGGTGTCACAGTGGCCCCTTGGTTCCTGTGGGTCCTGAAGTGTCATAACGGTCTCCATGGTTCAATGAGGCCCCAGAATGTCACAATGGACTTTTGTTTCCATGAGCTTTTGTACTGCCGACAACAGCCAACAACGGTCTTCTTGGATCTACAGTGTCACAATAGACCCTTGGTTCCATGGGGACTCACAATGTCAGAAGGGGCTCCTTGGTTCCATGAGGCCCTGCCGAGCCCCTTGAGGCCTCAAAGTGTCATCATGGCCTCCAGGATTCCATGAGGCCCCGCAGTGTCACAATGGACCTTTGGTTCCATGTGTTCCAGCACTGTTCCACGAATCCTTAGTTCCATGGGGCCCTGTAGTGTCACAATGGACTCCTTGGTGCCACACAGTGTGACAACTGCCCCTTGGCCTGCCAACGCTCCATGGTACCACAATGATTCCTTGCTTCCAAGAGGCCTTGTAGTGTCACAATGGCCCTTTGTTTCAATGAGGCCTTTGGTGTCACCATGGTCTCCATGATCCCATAAGGCCTCACAGTGTCACAACAGACCATTGCTTTCACTGAGCCCCACAAGATCACTATGGTCCCCTTGGCTCCACTGTGCCCTGCTGTGTCACAATGGACCTTTGGTTCCATGATGCCCCAGAGTGTCACAATGGTATCCTTGGTTCCATTGGACCCTTCATCCCATGGAGACCCACAGGGTTCACTGGAGTCCCCTTGATTCCATGAGGCCCTGCCATGCTGGTATGGCCCCTTGGTTCCAGTGGGTCCCAAAGTGTCAGAACAGTCTCCATTGTTCCATGAGGCCCCACAAAGTCACTGTGCTCCCCTTGGTTCCCCAGGCCCCCACAGTGTAACAATGGACTCCTGGGTTCCATGAGGTTCCTCAGTCCCAATGGTCTCTTTGGATCCACAGTGTCACAGTGGCCCCTTGGCTCCATGTGGCCATGCTGTGTCACAATGGCTCATGATTCCATGAGGCCATAGAATTTAACAAGGGACCCTTGGTTCCATGAGGCCTTGCTGTGTCACAATAGATTTCTGGTTACATGAGCTTTCACACAGCCAACAGCATCTCCTTGGTTCTGCAGTGTCACAATGGACCCATGATTCCACAAGGCCTTGATGAGTCAGAATGGCCCCTTGGTTCCAAGAGGTTTCCCAGGGTCACAATGATGTCCTTGGATCTGCAGTATCACAATGTGGTGTATCACAATTGGTTCAATGTAGCCCCAATGTGCCAAAATGGATTTTGGTTCAATGGGGTTCT
This sequence comes from Agelaius phoeniceus, assembly GCF_051311805.1. NCBI lineage: Eukaryota > Metazoa > Chordata > Aves > Passeriformes > Icteridae > Agelaius > Agelaius phoeniceus. The sequence continues at coordinate 2,786,480 of NW_027509866.1, forward strand.
GCAGAGTCACAATGGACCCTTTGTTCCATGAGTTTGCACAGTCTCACAGCTGACTCCTTGTTCTGTGAGGCCTTGGCGTCACCAAGTCTCTGAAATATCAGAATAAGGCTCCTTAACACTAATTTCCTATTTAAGAGGGTATCATTTATTCAGGCCTGAGGTCTAGTGAGGGATAGACCCAATCTTATGTGGACATGTAATTCTACCAGCATTGCTAAATGTGTATCACAATTTACCCATTACCATAAAACCCACCCCAAGTTCCCAGTTTCAGTCCTTCTTTTTTCTGCCATTACATTCTTGAGCCAGATGTCTTCCTGTCTTCCAGCCATCCTTCCTGGGAAAGCAGCCCCTGCATGCCTTGTTCCTGTGCTAAAAGTTCACAGGCACAGTAAAAATTGAATGAACCCTTTTGGTGTCAAGGCCAAGGCTTTGTGTGGGCAGGCAGAGGCAGGCAGGAGGCAGAGCTGTCAGCAAAGGAAGGGCCCAGCCAGGTGGGACAGCCGGGGGATGCCGACAGCCTGCAGGGACAGAGGCGCAGGGCAGGGACACCGTAGGACAGCCTGGGCTGCACAGGGCACAGGGATGATGGGCAGCAGCTGCAAGACAGCCCTGACAGAGCCAACTTGGGCAGTACTTTGGCCATGGCAGACACAAAGAGCACCAAAGCCCCAGAGGGTCATTACAGCCCTTGTGCTGTGTCTGTGCTGCTGAGCTGGGCCGGGCTCCTGGCCAGAGGCAGCTCCTGGCAAGGGCAGCAGAGCTGCAGAGAGACAGCTCTGGCCAGGAGCAGCTCCTGTGCACAGCCCAGCAGGGCTGGGGCACTGCCAGGGCCCCTCAGGGACACCAGCAGGGCACAGACAGAGCTCCCAGGGGCTCAGCACTGGCAGGGGCTGTGGCATGTCCCAGAGGGGGCTGTGTCACAGCAGCTCCTCTGTGGCTGTGTCATGGAGGCACAGAGCAGCTGTGATGTCAGCAAGGATTGTGTGACAGCACAGAGTGGGCTGTGTGAGGTCACAGATTGGGCTATGACATCACAGAGTTTGTTCTGTGAGGTCATTGAGCAGCTACAGCATCATAGAGGGGCTTCTGTGACATCACAGAGCAGGCTGTGACATCATGGCATGGCTGTGTGACATCATTGTGGGGGCTGTGAGGTCAAAGTATCTGCTGTGACATTACAGAGTGGCAGTATGACATCACAGAGAAGGTTTTGTGACATCACTGAGGGGGTTGTAACATCACACAGCTGTCTGTGACATCACAGAGTAGGGTGTGAGGCCATAGAGTCGATCGTGCCATCATAGAGGGTGGCTCTGTGACATCAGAGAGTGGGTTGTGACATCACTGGCTGGCTGTGTAACACCATAGAGCAGGCTGTGACGTCACAGAATAGACAATGACATCACAGAGTGTCTTTCTGACATCACAGTGATATCACATCACTGTGACATCACAGGGCAGCTACATGACATTCCAGGGTGACATCCCAGATTTGGCTCTGTGACATCACAGGGGTGCTGTATGACATCCCAGAGTGCACTGTGACATCACAGGGACTGTGTGACATCACAGAGGCTGTGTGACATCACAGGGGGCTGTGTGAGGTCACTGGGGAGGTCACTCTGCCCCGGCCCCCCTCACAGTTCCCCCCAGAGCAGTCCAACCCTGCTCGTGCACACCGGGGTCCCCTGTCCCCCCGGGTCCCCCCGGCGCCGCAGCCTCCCCCAGAGGATGTTCCACGAGATCGACCCCAGAGCCTGACACAGGGACGGGGGGCCGGGGCCCTGGGGGTGGCACAGGGGGACAGGGACCCCCCGGCAGCGTCCCCGTGTCCCCCCGGGCCAGAGCCTGGGCCAGGGCTCCTTCACCCTGGTACCAACGAGGCCTTGAGAGCACTGAGACCAAGTCCCACCTGGGGGAAGGGCCCAGGGAGACCAAGGGGTATTGAAGGCTGACCACAAGGCAAGCACACATCTTGCCTCTACCTCCTCTTGGAATTTCCATCTGAACAGTGCTGGAATACAGGAGTTGGTAGCTGTGTGTGTTCTCCTCTGTATCTTTTTCGTCTTTCTCGCTTTTTGTGCAGTCTTGCAATTCCCACTAATTCAAAATTTTGAGTAAATTAAAACTGAGCTGGCTGAGTGTTTGTGAAGACAAATAGGCCAAGTTCATGCTTTGAGAAGTGTTTTGTGTTGATTGAATGTCATATTAAACATTTTGCCAACATTTCTCTGATTTTCCAAAGTTCCCAGTAAAGGCTATTTCTTGTGAACTCTTGATGATCTATGGTTGACATTTCTCCAGTGCATCCAACTCAAAAGACACAAACAATTGTAATTCCTTTTAAATGTCTCCTTGAGAGAGTTGTTTGGGGGATGAGAGTCAGGGCTTGTGTGTCCTGCTTGGCCCAGCCCAGGCAGGGCTTTCCCAGCCACATTCCACACTCCATTGCCCAGCTGGAGCCGCTGGTGCCTCTGAGTTGTGCTGCCCCAGCCCCAGGGACGCTCTCCTTGTCTGTCCATTCCCCCACGGTCTCTGGGCAGGGATGGCCTCACTGGGGGCTGCTGACATCCTCAGCAACTTGGAGGCTGCTGCTGAATTTCCCTGCTCCAGAGGCTTGTTTAACCTTCAGCTCTTGAGTGCAGGAATTCAGTGTCCCAGGGCTCATGAACATTCAGAACACCGGAACAAGCCAAGCCTCTGGGAATCATTTGATTTAATTTTCCAAATCATTTGTGGTTAATTAGACAGATCTCAGTAGTCTATCCAAAGTGAATGCAATATATTTTAAAAGACAGCGAGAAAAGATTTTTTAAGTCCTGTTTAGTTTTTTTTTTTTTCCTCTTAATTCATCGATATGTGCAATCTCCAAGTGACACTGAATCCAAGTACTGCTCCAGAGGCTTGTTCAGCCTTCAGGTCTTCAGTGCAGGAATTCAGTGTCCCAGGGCTCATTAACATTCAGAGCACTTTAACAGGCCAAGCCTCTGGGAATAATTAGATTTCAGTTTCCAAATCTTGTGTGGTTAATACGAGAGATTTCAGAAGTGCATTCAACTGAATATATTCTATTTAAAAAGACAGTGAGAAAACTTTTTTTAGGTCCTGTTTAGTTTGGGTTTTTTTCCCTGTTAATAGCAATCTCCAATTGACACTGAATCCAGGTACCTCCTCATGCAGTTTGAATAGATATGAAAATCAAGACCCTTCATGGCTGACAATCAATCAGACTCTGTCCCTACCCCCACCCCACCATTTCCCCCATCCAAGCCCTGGCACTCAGAGCAGCCTTGTGCAAATCTGAGCTCCCTCCAGCCCAGGCTGCACCTGCAGCTTTCAGCTCCTTGGCTCCAACTCCCACCTGCTTTCCTTGGAGAAGGAGCTGCCCGAGACACAGAGGGATGTTCATTTCTTGTCAGCCAACAAAGCCAAGGGAAGGCACAGCTCCATCCAATGCAAAAGTCATTCCTCTGCTGGATATTAAATGCCTTGCACAGGCGCTGGCCCTGCCCAACAAGGCCTGGCCTGAGTCCTGCCCCTGCACGCTCAGCCAGGCTGAGATGGACACTGATGGTTTCTGGGCCAGGCTCTCGGAGCCCAGCCCAGCTCCCTGCAAGCTCTGCCAGCTGCCCTGAGCTCTGGGCAGCACCAAGGGCCTCTCTGAGCCCAGCCCAGCCCAGCCGGCTCTGGCCCCACAGCTCTGCTCAGGCCAGGCTGCTCTGGCCACTGGCCCCACGGCCTCAGCCCCTGCCAAGGCCACAGCAGCAGCTGCAGCTGCCACAGGACTCAGCCCCAGCCATGGGGGAAGGTGCTGAGCCAAGGCCAAAGGAGGCTCCCTGGCTGCCCTGCTCCCCTCGGCCTGAGGTGCTGAGAGCTCTGCAGCCCCTGCTGCCATCCCATCTGCCCAGGGCAGCACCAGAGCCCCGGCCTTATGCCCTCAAGAGCTGCTCCTGCTCCAGGCCCCGGGCCCATGCCAAAGCTGGGGCAGCCACAAAGCTGTGCCCATTTCTGTTCAGTGCTGCTCTGCACGGGATGGATCCTCAGCCACTTGAAATTCGCTGATGAGTTTTACTACTCCAGAGGCCTCTTCTTTCTTGAGCTCTTCAGTTCAGGAATTCAGTGAGGAAAGCTCATAAACATTTGTGCAAAAACTCCAGAACAACAAAATCCACAGGGAATATTCTATGTTTTTATTTATTCTGTGAACAATTAGACAGATTTCAGAAGTGTATTCTAAGTGAATACACTGTCTTGAAAACAATGCAGAGAGAAGTGTTTTGTCATGTTAAGTTTTCTTTTCCTATTTGTAGATTGGTATGAGCAATGTCCAATTGATATTGATCTCTAGCACCTCATAATCCAGTCTGAACAGATATCAAAAAAAAAAAATCAAAACCCTTCATGGCTGACAATCAATCACACTTTGTCTCCATTCCCTCCCCAGCATTTCCCTCATCCAACCACTGGAATTCCAATGGATCAGGAATGGTGTGGCCAGCAGGGGCAGGGCAGGGATTCTTCCCCTGTGCTTGGTATTGGTTCTGCAGCACCTCAAGTGCTGTCTCCAGTTCTGGGTCCCCAATTTAAGAAGGACATGGAGGGGCTGGAGTGTGTCCAGAGAAGCGCAACAAGGCTGGGGAGGGTTCTGAAGCACAAGTCCTGAGAGGAGCAGCTGAGGGAGCTGGGGTTGTTTATCCTGAAGAAGAGGAGGCTCAGGGGAAACCTCATCACTCTCTACAACTCCCTGATAGGAGGGTGCAGCCAGGTGGGGGTCGGGCTCTTTTCCCAGGGAACTGTGACAGGACAAGAGGACACAGCCTTCAGCTGCACCAGGGGACATTTAGGCTGGACATTGGAAATATTCTTCACAAAAAGGGTGATTGGGCATTGGAATGGGCTGCCCAGGGAGGTGGGTGAGTCACCATCCCTGGAAGTGTTTAAGGAAAGACTGGATGTGGCACTGAGTGCCATGGTCTGGGTGACAAGGTGGTGTTGGGTCCCAGGTTGGACTTGATGCTCTCCAAGGTCATTTCCAGCCTGGTTGATTCTCTGATGATTGTGACCCTGCAGGGCCTTGTGGAACCAAGGGGCCATTGTGCCACTGTGGAACCAAGGAGAGCCTTGGGAGAGCCCGGGGACAATGGAATCAAGGGGCCATTGCTCCATTGCAAGGACTCTGGAAACCGAGGGAACAATTGTGACACGGTGGTGCCCCATGGAACCAAGGGTCCCTGGTGACACTGCAGGATCTTGTGTCACCAGGGCTCCATTGTGACACTGCAGCACCAAGGAATTCATTGTGGCACTCTGAGGCCCCATGGAACCGCAGAGGCCACTGTGACCCTGCAGGGCCCTGTGGAACCATGCAGAGCATTGTGACAGAGCAGGACCTGGTGTCACGATGGGGCCATTGTGACACTGCAGGGCCCCATGGAACCAAGGGGCAAGGGCTGCTCCTCAGGGACACGTGGAATGAATGAAACATGTTTGAAACCGTGGTGGCCCTTGGGACCAAGAGGCCATTGTGACCCTGTGGAACCAAGGAGAGCATTGCTGCACTGCCAGACCTCATGGAACCAAGGATCCATTGTGACACTGCATGGCCCAAGGATCCAAGGGACTTGGTGACACCAAGGGGTCCCATGGAACTAAAGGGAGATTGTGACACTGTGAAGCCTCATGGAATCATGGAGACCATTGTGACACTCCGGGGCCTCATGGAACCCTGGTGACAGCAAGTTGTCTGGGAGTGTGGATCTGCTGGAGGGTAGGAGGGCTCTGCACAGGGCCCTGGACAGGCTGGATCCAGGGCCCAAATCCAGCAAGGTGAGGTTTAACAAGTCCCAGTGCTGGGTCCTGCACTTTGGCCACAACAACCCCTGCAGCTCTACAGGCTGGGGACAGAGTGGCTGGAGAGCAGCCAGGCAGAAAGGGACCTGCAGGGACTGATGGACAGCAGGCTGGACATGAGGCAGCAGTGTGCCCAGGTGGCCAAGAAGGCCAATGGCTCCTGGCCTGGATCAGGAATGGTGTGGCCAGCAGGAGCAGGGCAGGGATTCTTCCCCGTGCTCAGCACTGGTTGGGCAGAAGTGCTGTGTCCAGTTCTGGGACCCCAATTTAGGAAGGACATGGAGAGGCTGGAGTGTGGGGCTGGGGAGAGGTCTGGAACACAAGTCCTGTGAGGAGGGGCTGAGGGAGCTGGGGTTGTTTATCCTGGAGAAGAGGAGGCTCAGGGGAGATAAGGCAGTGTCAGGGCACAGGTTGGACTTGATGATCACCAAGGACTTTTCCAACCTTGCTGATCCTGGGATTCTCTGAAACCACCACTGGAGCAGTTGCAGGATGAGCCCTGGGCCTCCTCTGCAGAAGCTCCAGCAGCCCAGGTCCCTCCTGCCAGCCCCAAAGCCCATCCTGTCAGTCCTGCAGAGCCTCTGCAGCTCCTCCTCATTGCCCAGAACAGGGAGCCCCAGAGGCAGACACAGCAGCCCAGATGTGCCCCCCTGGCCTGGGGGGCCTCTGGCAAGGGAGCAGCAGCAGGCACTGCAGGAGCCTGCAGACAATTCCTGCAGCACTTGTAGGATGATCCTGCTGCCCAAGGGACGTTCCCATGGGGCCAAGTCAGGAACTGCAATGGGGAGTGGGGCCAGAGAGGAAAGGGCAAACAGGGATGGGCTGTTTGCAGGGCAGGGAACAGGGCTGGGCAAGAGGAAGAATTCTGAACCAAGGAAGAGTAAAGAAAGCAGAGGTGAAGGAAAGGAAATGCTGAGGGCAGTTTGGGGGTGGCTGCCAGGCAGCCCTGGCTCTGAGCAACAGCGTCTGCAGTGGCACAGGAAACTCCCAGCTGATGGGAACAAACTTTCTGGCTGAGTGCAGAGGCCAGGACAAAGCTGAGTGGTTTCCCTGGTGTCCCGCAGCCCTTGCTGGCCCCAGGGGCTGATGGCATTTGTGCTCCCTCAGGTTCATGTCCCCACAGCAACAGCATGGGGGTGCTGCCCCTGCTGTGTGCAATGCAAACAGGGGCTGCTGAGGCAGTGCTGCCGTGTCTGTGCCTGCAAGGATGGGGCACCTGTGTGAGCTGGGGGAGAGGCCAGGGCTGCAGAGGGGGGATGTTGTTGGCAGCTGCATGAGGACGCTCTGGGACGCTGCCCTGGGCTGTGCAGCGCACTGGGCATGGATCAGCCCCTGCTCTGCTGCTCCTTCCTGTCTGCCCCAGGGCCCTTGCAGAGCCCCAGCCATGCTGTTTGCCCCCAGCCTGCCTACAGCCAGCCTGGGGCTGCTCACGGGGGTTTCTGTGCTGAGCATTGGCCTGGCCGTGTTCTTGAGAGAGCCTGGGCAAGGAGCCTGGAGCCCCCAGGGCCTGGCCTGAGGCGTCAGCGCTGCCCCAGCAGTGCCCATGGCCTGTCCCTGCTGCAGCCCCGGCACTGCCACCCCCAGGGCTGTGCCCGGCCCCGAGAGCACTCAGGCCCTGCAGCAACACCAGGGCCACCAGGGCAGCGGGGCAGGGCCACGGCAGCAGCACTGGCAACACCAAGTGCTGCTTCTGCTGCTGCTGCTGGGCACAGCTGCTGGGCCAGCACTGATCTGCCCTAGCTCTGCACACAGACATTGCTGCTGCAGCTCCAGAGAAGGCAACAAAAGGGCATCTCTGCAGAAAACTCTGCTGGGACATCCTTTAGTTCCTTTAAAGCCACCGAGAGCACAGCCCCTCCTTGACACAGTCTGTGGCCACAGTGAAGGTGGAGAGAAACAAAATGAGAATTGGTACAAACAGTGGCTTTTTATTGTGGACAATATGAATACCTAAAACAAAGGAAAACATGCCATCACAACCAAACCCACCTGAAATATCAAATATGACTTCTATTGCAAGTGATTTGCAGAAATTGGCCAGCACATTAATGTCCCTGAAAGCATCCAGTCATCAATCTCCACACTGCAGCCTTGAGCTCCTGGTTCCTCAGGCTGTAGATGAGGGGGTTCAGGGCTGGAGGCACCACCGAGTACAGAACTGACACTGACAGATCCAGGGATGGGGAGGAGTTGGAGGGGGGCTTCAGATGAGCAAATGTGCCAGTGCTGATAAACAAGGACACCACGGCCAGGTGAGGGAGGCAGGTGGAAAAGGCTTTGTGCCGTCCCTGCTCACAGGGGATCCTCAGCACAGCCCTGAAGATCTGCACATAGGAGAAAACAATGAACACAAAACAGCCAAATGATAAACAAAGGCTAACTACAATAAGCCTAAGTTTCCTGAGGTTGGAGTGTGAGCAGGAGAGCTTGAGGATCTGTGGGACTTCACAGAAGAACTGGCCCAGGGCATTGCCATGGCACAGGGGCAGGGAAAATGTATTGGCTGTGTGCATGAGAGCATTGAGAAAGGCACTGGCCCAGGCAGCTGCTGCCATGTGGGCACAAGCTCTGCTGCCCAGGAGGGTCCCGTAGTGCAGGGGTTTGCAGATGGACACGTAGCGGTCGTAGCACATGATGGTCAGGAGGGAAAGCTCTGCTGAGATGAAGAACATAAAGAAAAAGAGCTGAGCAGCACATCCAGTGTAGGAGATGTTGCTGGTGTCCCAGAGGGAATTGTGCATGGCTTTGGGGACAGTGGTGCAGATGGAGCCCAGGTCGCTGAGGGCCAGGTTGAGCAGGAAGAAGAACATGGGCGTGTGCAGGTGGTGGCCGCAGGCTACGGCGCTGATGATGAGGCCGTTGCCCAGGAGGGCAGCCAGGGAGATGCCCAGCAAGAGGCAGAAGTGCAGGAGCTGCAGCTGCCGCGTGTCTGCCAATGCCAGCAGGAGGAAGTGCCTGATGGAGCTGCTGTTGGACATTTGCTGGGGCTGCACATGGGCACCTGTTCATGGAGAAAGGACAATGACAAGTCAGGAGAGGCTGCTTTGGGCCAAACCTGGGCCATTCCCTGCAGACTGCCCCGCTGGGACTCACCCACCCTTGTTCCTGCTCTGGGAAAACCTTCACCCAGGTCCCTGCCTGAGCTCCAGTTGTGCTGGCGGAGTGTGCCAGGAGCAGCCAGGCCTGTGCATGGGGGCTCTCGAGGAGCCATCCCTGCCCTACTGTCCTGGGTTTGTGGCCATGAGGCAGAGGGACAAGGCTGGATATTCAAGATTTGTCAGGGGAATCACTCCTAATGCAGACAGACTTGGTAGCATCTGCACTCACAGTCCTATAGGACATGGATGTCAGTAGCTGGTTTAAGGAATTTTTTTCCTACCCACACATCATTCCTGGCTCTCTGAGGTCACAAATCCCCAGCATTTCTGCTGCACTCAGAGCTTGCCACTGAGAGATGGGAGAGGCAAAGGATTCCCTGTGGCTCAGGGAAGGTGAGGGGCTGGATGGGCTTGTTGTTCCCAGCTGCCCTGGCTTTGCACCTTGGGCTGCAATCAGAGCACAATCACACTCGCAGGTCAGCCTGGGATAAACCAGACCCTGCCCAGAGCAGAGGGATCCCTGAATGTCTCGCCCTCTCTCATGGTCTCTGGGCAAGGTCTCAGCACCCCCTGTGCCAAGGACACTCACGGCTCCCTGGGCAAACCCAGCAGCATTTCCTCAGCTGTGGCAGCTCTGCCCCTCCCCGTGGCACATCCAGGGAACTCCCAGAGGCTCTGGCACAGATTTGCACCCAGGAGGGCAGCTCAGAGCCTGGCAGGGCACAGCAAGGAGATCCCTGGCTGTGCCCATGATGGGATCTCAGGGAGGGGCTCAGCTCATTCCCCTTTGCCATGGACTGCTTTGCCCACAGCCCCACAGGTGCCAGGGAAGCTTGGACACCCCATTCCTATGGATAGCCCTGCATGGCAGGAATGCCAAGGGCAGTGCCTGGCTCAGCTGCTGCAGATGCCAGAGCCTCCCTGAGAGCAGCAGATAACAGTGCCAATGTCAGGGCAGGGCAGAAGCAAGAGCAGATGTTGTGGTGCTGTGCCTGAGAGGGCAGGGCAGAGACAGCCGGGCACTCAGGACAGTGTTCCCGTGCCCAGCTGTGCCCGGCACCTCCCACACACCAACAGTGCCCTCCTGCCCCAGCCCTGCTCTCTCCAGCCCCCTCTGCTTCCCTGAGCATCTCCCTGGGCCTGGACATTCCCTCCTGAGAGGAGCCTTGTCCCTGCCAGCGCTCACAGAGCCCATGCCAGCCTGTGTGCCCTGGCTGGGGCCCTACAGAAACCTGCCTGTGTGCAGGGCCCTGGCTGGGGCAGGCTCTGTGTGCAGCTGGGCAAGGGCAGCTCAGGAGAGCCCTGCTGGGCCCTGCAAAGGTGATGCTGCTGCTGTGCAGGGCTGAGGAGTGGCTGAGGGCCCTTTGGGAGGCTCCCAGCAGAGACACTGATCAACTTAATTTACAGTTCTGCAGTCTCTGTAAAAGTTCAAACATTCCTTTGATGATTCTGCTGTGTCCCTTTCAACTCAGAATGTTCTGTCATTCTGGGATTACAATTCCTGTTCTGCTTCTCTCATCCCCTTGTTTTTTATAATCAAAAGAGAAAAAAATTCCCTTTCAACAGTGTTAGAACAGTAAAGTAAAAACCAGATATTAATTGGAAGCTTCCAGGTGTCCCAGTGGGGATGGGGCACACCCGGCCCCTGATTTCAGCAATTTATTAAGGTTGATTAATTAGGAAATTTAACAGGAACATCCAATAGGAGATTCAGTTGCCCCAGTTACACACCCCTGGCTCAAACCTTTGGAGTAGGTGCAAGGGCTTCTTTGCCTTCACTTTTTGTAATGACTGCTCAGATTCTGGTTAAAAACCAAAATGTTCCTATAGGTCCTCTTCCTATAAGACCATACGATATTTCAGGACTATATAAGAGAATAAGACCATACAGTATTTCAGGACTGTATTTAGACAGTCAGGTTATTGTTCTAAAATTTAAGAGAGAGGTAAGGAAACATACTAGACTAAATTAAGGATTAAAGTTATATAAGTATATAACAGTACTTTAATAGAGTTAGTTAAGAGTTAAATAGATTTAAGTAAGGATTATAGTTTTATAACTATATAACAGTAATTAACAGATCTATGAATATATAAAAATATTTAAAAAGCAAAAATCCTTTTGTCATCACCCCAACTTTCCCATCCTTCTCCAAGAAGGAAATGGAAAACACTCTCAGGAAAGCTCGTGATCTTTCCAGCAATCCCAGGCTTACCTTCTTTGGGAAGTGCCCTGCGGAGCTGTGCCCAGGCTGGTCTGGAGCTGGGAGCAGCCCTGAACAATGAAGCATCCTCCCCACACAAGGAGAACACTTCCAAGCCTCACCAGCTGTCTCCTCCCACCCAGATCTTGTCCCCCAGGGCTGGGAGCAGCTGCCAGGGCTGGCTGAGAGCTGTCCCTGGCAGGCAGCAGAGTCCCTGCCCCAGCACAGCGCCCTGGGCTGCAGGACCCTGCTCTGCAGGACAGCCCTGGGCACCCCTGGCTGCTCTGCACAAGAGACAAGCAGAGAATGTACTCACAGGCTCTGCAGGCATTGGCATGTTCCAGCTTGAGGAGATGGCTCCAGGAGCTGCAGCTGCATTGTCCTGCAGCCAGAGGTTCCTGTGCCAAGGGCTGGCAGTGATTGTGCCCCAGGCACTTCTCAGCCCCTTCCCAGCCCTGACTGATTGAAGCTCTCTGTGCCTCTGGGCTGTGCCCGCGCTGGCTGCAGGCAGTGCCCCAGCCCTGCTGGGCTGGCAGAAGAGCTGCTCATCCAGAGAAATGTGCTTTTGAAGCTCTTCTTGGTGAGCAGGAGCTGCCTCTGTGCCAGGAGCCCAGCCCAGCTCAGCAGCACAGATGCAGCACAAGGACTTTAATCAGCCTCTGGGGCTTTGTGCTCAGGCCCTGAGCATCAGTCCCTGAGAGGGAGCTGAAGAAACCTCTGCAGAACTCCAAGGCAGAATCCAACTCCAAAGTTTCTTGGACTTTTAATGGGTCCCAGAGAGGGACACGACTGAGCAAGTGTCCCCAGGCCCCAGGCAGAGCAGAGAACTGCAGGCAGTGATGACAGGTGGGGACAAAGAGAAGCCAAGTCTTGGTGCCCTGGGGCACAGCAGGGTCTGTGCCAGCAAGGGCTGGGAGGAGACACCTTGTCCTGAGGCCCTGGGGCCTCCTGGCACAGCCCCAGCCAGGCTGGGCACTGTCAGCCCCTTGTGCTGCCCTCAGCATCCCCCCCTAGCCCACATCCCAGTGGCCTCAAGGATCTGCTGCAAGGAGTCCCTGGGGAGCCTTGCTCAGCAATGGCCCTGGGGGCTCCTGAATGCTCCCTGCAGGGACTGCAGGTTTTTCAAAGGACTTTGGCTTTGGCTTTTGCCTTGGAGTCTCTGAGAGGTTTGTGCAATCATGGCCTCCAATTATCTGCTGTAATTAGTCCCTGGAGAGGCTTTGTCAGTAACAACACTCAGTGGGCTCATTAATACTTCAGGGTACTTCAGTTATTTTAAGGTACTTGGTGTTTCCCTTTTGATACAGATTCTATGAGAAGGGTTGTGCAGTCACAGCCTCCAATTATCTGCTGTAATTAGTCCCTGGGGAGGCTTTATCAGTAAGGAGACTCAGTGGGGTCATTACTGCTTCAAGGTACTTCAGATATTTTAAGGTATTTGGTGTTGCCCTTTTGATACAGACTCTGTGACAGGTTTGTGTAATCATGGTCTCAATTATCTGCTTTAATGAGTCCCTTGAGGGCTTTGTACTGACACTCAGTGGGGCTCATTAATACTTTCAGATACTCAAGGTTTTTAAGGTACTTTGGATGTTCCTTTCCACTCTGAATCTCTGAGAGGTGTTTTTTATAATTCTGGTCTCCAGTTCTCCCCTCCCAGGAGTCCATGAGGAGCCTGTGTTGGGGATGGACCTCACTGAGACCCATTCCTGCTTTGAGACACTTTGGGGTTTTCTTCTGACTTTGACTCCTGCAAAGGTTTGTGCAATCTCAGACCCTGAGGTTCCAGGGCTCAGCTCCAAATGGACTATGGGGCTCATTAGGGTCAAGCAAGTCCTGACACACCATGGCTCTGCCTTGATTTCCCTCGGCTCGGGAGAGTTTATTAGGCAGATTTCCTTTTACAGTTGTGAAGAAATATTTCAATGAGCTTCTAAGAAATAAGTAATCCTATTTTCAAGAGTGTATTTTATTACTGTTCTCTTTAGAGAAGAGCTGATTGCAGCCTTCTGTGATTTATATTGATGTAGGGCCACTCCTAAGGAGGTCTCACCAGGTCAGAGAAGTTTTACCTTGAGAGTTGACCCAGTGTGGACAACCTTGTCCCACATTCCCCAACCTCATGTGAGAAACCATTTTCACTTTCAAAAATGTAAAATATTAAGATCTTATCAAAATACAACAGAAGACTGAATAAAGAAAATAACACAGTGAGAGAAGCAAAGGATTCAGTCAGGATGTGCTCATCTACAAAATGGATGTTCTGTCTTTTATACCTCTGGCCCGTCCCAAAGTCTTGTCAATTGACTCCTTCTTCACTGTCCAGTGGTGGAGATCACTGTCTCACACCTTGATTGGAGGTCAGGTGTCGCAGACATCTTTTCATGAAAAATCCTTTCTTCAGGATTTTTCCTCCTGAGAAGCTGAGAGGCCTCAGGAACAAAATGTAAACAATGGTTATCTGCTGCTGTGGGATGCAACAGGTGCATCTGTGATTGGTCTCAGAGAGTTGTTTCTAATTAATGGCCAATCACAGTCAGCTGGCTTGGACTCTCTGTCAGAGACAGAAGCTTTTGTTATCATTCCATTCTATTCTTAGCTTAGCCAGCCTTCTGATGAAACCTTTTCTTCTATTCTTTTAGTATGGTTTTAATGTAATATATATCATAAAATAATATATAAACCTTCTGAAACATGGAGTCAACATTCTCATCTCTTCCCTCATCCAAGAACCCCTGTGAACATCACCACAGTCAGGTGCTGCCATAGGAACAAGCCAACCCTCCCAAATGCCCCAACTACTGAGGCCATCCTGTGATAGCAATGCAAGGGGGAGGGGAAGGATAACTCTACACCTACAAAACTTCTCATAACATATATTTAATATTCACCCCTTAATTGTGAGACTCAACCATAGGATTAGTCATCTATAACAAACCCCCTTTTTCTTTTTCTATAAGTCATTTTGCTCAAACAGTTAAGTAAAAAATTTTTTCTCTCTGGAATGAGTCATACCAGCATCTGTTGATGTGGGCAAGGACAGTGGGAACAGGAGAAAAAAATCTCAGGTTTTCCTTAGACACACTTATTTGGAATGGACAAAAGGGCATCCCAGAGGTCCAGTATGGCTTTGACTCCCATCTACCGTGCCTGTGTGGCTGCTACCCATACTTGGTGCATCTTAGGGGTGAGTACAGAGGCCAACTCAGTCCTGCCCTCCAGTCCCTGTTGAATTAAAAGACAACTGAGGAATTACAGAGGTCTGGAATGGCCTTTTGTCCCTACCTTACCATGCCTACGGGGTTGCTACCCACAGCAGGGCTATGGAGCCTTCTTGGTAGCGAACAAAGGGGCCAACCCGGTCTTGCCTTCCTTCCTTTGTCTTATTTTCTTAAAGAAGCTGTCCCATTACCTTTTACAGTCCCTTGTGTGTTTCCCCTCAACAGATGCTGGTAATTCTCTCCCATGAAAACAGGAAGACAGTTCTCGAGCTGGTTGTTGGATGCTTGACTCTAATTTTTGGGTGTCTCTGTGTTTTCCTTGTTGTCTTTCAGTCTCTGCTTGAGAGTCAATCTCTTTTTCCCCGGCCTGGATATTATAGTCCACTCTTTGGGTTCTTCTCCTGGGCCTTTGACTCTGTTGCCATGACTCCATCCCTGCTCTGCAGCTCACACGGCCGATTCGGTGCTGAGCAGTACCTGAAAGGGACCTTCCCACTGAGGAGTTAGAGGCTGATCTCTCCATGACTTAATCATCACTCAATCCCAGGGATTAATATTATGGATTCTGAAATCCAGGGTGGTAGCTTGAGGAACTGCCCCTTTATGTCTTAGCCCTTCTAAGGTTTGTGCTATAGACATCACTTATTTCTTGGCATTGGCTTCCCCTTCCTCATAGGTGGCAGCCTTCTGGGGTGAGGTCAGGAAGGGAAACCCAAACATCATTTCATAGGGTGACACCCCCAGATCTGACCAGGGTTTGGTTCTAATTCTTAATAAATCCAAAAGGGAGACATTTTATCCATGACATTTGGGTTTCAATCATTACCTTCACTAGAGCTCTTCACAGTGGGTACCCCCTCTACCCAATGAGTCAAGTTGTGGAGGGATAGAATGTAAAAAAATAAAGATAGTGCAGAAGGTTATCTCACCCCTGAGGAGTTGCAGCTGTACTAATTACCAGAGATTAGGAACAGGCCTGCCCTTAACAGGCCACAGCTGGGTCCAATGAGGATGAAAGCTGTAAAAGAGGGGGTTAGCTGCTTGAGGGAAGTGGTGGAGTTTGTTTGCTGTGCTGTGGAGGGGGTTTGTTGGCTGTACTGTGGAGAGGGATGGAGTTTTTTTGTCTGTACTGAGAAGAAGGAGTCAGTGCTGCAAGGAGTTGCCCATGAGAAATCACCGAGAAGTTATGGAACTTTTGCAATTCGATGACATCAATTGGTGATCCCGACATGATTCTGATGTCATTTTGTGGTGGTTTGGGAAAAAGGACTTAAGTATTAAACTGATGTGATCCTGTGGAGATTTGGGCAGAGAACTGGTGAGAGAGCAGTAAGGAGGTGATCCTGTGGTGGTTTGGGAAAAAGGGCTTAAATATTAAGCAATGAGATCCCAAGGTGATTCAGGGAGATGACTGCATAAGAGAAATAAGATGGTGGAGTCAGGCAGGCCAAGAGCCTGAGAGCCTAAAAATCCAGATGAGCTATAACCAGGCAGACCTGGGAGCCTAGAAGTCTGGACAATGCATGAGACAGCACCCCCAAGAAGAAGAGTGTTGGACATGAGGAGCAGATGCTACATGCTTTGCTTGCTTGGTGCATTGGAGCAAGCCCCATGCCCCTGCCAAGGTATGGCCACAGTCCAGAGGGGGCCCAGGACGGTGCCGGGTGCCCCCTGAATGGCAGCGTGTGCCGCAGGACACAGGAGCGGTGTGATAGAAGTGGCAAATGGCATGGCCACAGCAGCAGCCAGTGCCTCAGCAATAGCATGGCCCCTGAGGAGTACAGGGGCAAGTTTGCTACACGAGCACTGGAACAAAAGCAACATGGAACTCTGAGAGGCAGAGTCAGAGCTGCACAGACAACATGTAAGAGAAGCTCTCTAAAACTGTATAGTGGCTATCTCTACAGGAACCCAATGTGATTTGGGATTGGGCTGTAGATGGAGGTGCAGCTGGAGATGGAGCCCAGCATAGCCTTGAGAGCAGCAGGGGAGGCTGCCTGCTCCGGATCTGACAGAATTTGACACCTGGAGCACAGGTGAGCCGCTGGGGACACATTGAAAAATGACTCATCGAGTGAAGAAGAGATTGTTTTGTCTGCATGGAAAACAGAGTAGAGCAAGAGAGGCTTGCAGTGGCCAACTAATACAACAAAGAACTGTAAAAAGAAGAAGTGAATTATTTAAACAGCAGCTGGGAGCTGGGGACAGAGTATCTCTATCATTCAGTATAGTGTATTTGTTTGCTGATGAAACATGTGCATTTTGTTTGTGAATTGCAGCTATTAATTTTGATTAGGCATAAGTGTAAAAGTTTATATTCCATAAGCACAAGTACACTCGACAAATACTGGATCAATGTTGTTCAAGTTGTAGAGCAATTGATAAAATTATGTAACTGTTGAATTGTTAATATCCTAATGTTGAACCTTTAAATTGTTCTTGTGAATTGCCTTATCAAGCTATTGATATTGTCAATATTCTAGAAGTTAGTATAAGAGTTTCTGATAATATGTAATCTAAGTTTGAGTAATGAATCAAGGTCAGTGCACCAACACATTGCAGAGTTAAATGGAAATTATACAAAAGATGATTGTACTAAGTTTACTATCTTTTGCAAAGGGCCCTGCAGATGATAGTGAACACGACATTACTTTATGACAAGCCTTAGGTTGATGTTCTAGACTGTGAAAAGCAAAACTAAATCAGAACTTAGAAACAGATGTTCCTACTGTGATGCGCTGCCTGAACATTTGTGTACAGTTAGTCCTAAGTGAGATATGTGAATATGTTACAATAGCAATTTACTCAAACAAATCTTTCCAGAGATGTTGCAACTTTGTAATTAAAAGAAAAGGAGGAATTGTGAAGGGATAGAACATAAAAAAATAGTGCAGAAGGTAGTCTCACACCTGAGGAGTTGCAGCTGTACTAATCACCAAAGATTAGGAACAGGCCTGCCCTTAGTAGGCCACAGCTGTGTCCACTAAGAAGATGAGTGCTACAACAGAGTGGGTTAGCTGGTTGAAGAGAGAGTTGGAGTTTGTTGGCTGTGTTGTGAAGAAGACAAAGTAAGTGCTGTGAGGGGGTGCCCATGAGAAATCACCAAGAGGGTATGGAACTTTTGCAATAAGCTGTCAACATAATGTGACTCCTCTGTTCCATGAGCCCTGCAATGTCACAATGGACCTTTGGACCCTGGGGGTTTGCAGTGTCACAATGGTCTCCTTTGGCTCCACCATGTCACAATGAACCATTGATGACAGGAGGCCCCTCTGTGTCACCCTGGAGCTTTGTTTCCATGCAGCCCTGCAGTGTCACAAAGGCCTCTTGGTTTCACCAGGCCCCAGAGTATCACAATGGTCCTCTTGGTTCTGTGGGGACCCCCAGGGTCACAATGGTCTCACTGGTTCCATGAGGCCTGACAGCGTCACAATGGTCTCCTTGGTTCTATGAGGCTGTGAAATGTCCTAATGGTGTCTCCATGATTCCATGAGACCCTCAAATTGTAATATCACAATGAAACTTTGGCTCTGTGGGGTCTCACAGTGTTACAATGGCCCCTTGGTTCCATGACAACCCAAAGTGTCACAATGGCCTCCACAGTTCCATGAGGCACCATCGTGTCATGAATGGATCCTTGGTTTGATGGTGTCACTCAGTGACACAATGATCCCTACCTTTCATGGAGTCACACAGCATCTGTACAGTCCCCTTGATTCCATGAGGCTCAGCAATGTCACAGTGGTCACTATAATTCCATGAGGCCCCACAGGGTCACAATGGTCCCTTGGTTCCATGGGCCCTCTGCTGCTGCATTCCCCCCTCCCCTTCTCAGGCCGCCCTGCCAGCTGAGAAATGCTCCTTGGGGCTCGGCCTTGGCCAACAGCCCCTGGGCTCAGCTCCTCTGCAGCTCATCACAAACACTGCTCCAGGCACTGCTACTGCCCAACCAGCTCCTGCTTTCTGGAGGAGCAGCCCTGGGAACTGGTTTTGTTCCCTCCGTGGCACAACATCCCTGTTCTCACCCTGCCAAAGAAAGCTGTTGGTGCCAAGTGTGGCCAGGATGAACCATTGCTGGGACTGAAGCCTCTCTCTTGGGGCCCTGTAAACAGCGCTCCAAAAGGAGCCCTTGGAGCTCTCCTGGGCCAGCGACTCCCTCTGAGTGGGGCCTGTCCCAGCCGGGAACTCTCCCGTTTGCTGCACTCGGGGATCCCCAACAACGACGGAGCCTGGGCCGATCCCCCCACTCCTCCAGGCTCAACCCTTCACCTGCTGGGGAGATGCCAAAGGATGCACAGGGAGCATTTCCTGCCCTCAGGGGAATTTCTCCCAGGTGCCTTGCACTGACTCTTTGTGTCTGAGTGCACACAGGAGTGCCTGTGCTGGGGAAATGTGGCAGAATTGCTGCTCTCTGAGGGGTCTGAGTGCCTTGCATAGCTGAGTCGGTCAGATATCCAGATATCAGTAAGTAAGGTTAAGTCAGGAGATCTAAGCTAAGTTAAATGCTGCTAAGAGTTCTTTTGCTAAGTTGTTAAGTTTAATTCAAGTTATTAGCTAAGTTTTGTTAAGTGTTATTCCTGTGTTAAATTATTGAGTCATTGTTTTTAAGTTAGGTTAAGTGCTGTTAAGTGCTGTTCTTTTGCTAAATTGTGAAATTGAAGGTATCAGTTAATATTAAGTCCTTTTAAATTTCACCTTGGTTAAGCTTTTGGGCTCTATTCCTTTTATCCTTGCCCTCTCTGTCCTTATGTCACACACACACACACAGGGACAGTTGTCGGCTCATTTCAGGTTTGATTGCCTGGATTTGGATTGGTTTTGTCATTGCTTTGTTTCCTTGGTGTGCCTGAAGTGTCCAGTCAGAAGCAGAGTGACTCCTGCCAAGGAAATTTTGCTGCTGTCCCTTAATATTCAATCTGGTTTTTGCTGATCCCTTGCTGGGGATTTTTTCAGCACTCTCAAGGCCTCGTTGGTACCAGGGTGAAGGAGCCCTGGCCCAGGCTCTGGCCCTGGGGGACATTGGGACGTTGCCGGGGGTCCCTGTCCCCCTGTGCCACCCCCAGGGCCCCAGCTCCCGTCCCCGTGTCAGGCTCTGGGGTCGATCTCGTGGAACATCCTCTGGGGGAGGCTGCGGCGCCGGGGGCGGGGGGACCCGGGGGGACAGGGGACCCCGCTGTGCACGAGCAGGGTTGGACTGCTCTGGGGGGAACTGTGAGGGGGGCCGGGGCAGAGTGACCTCCCCAGTGACCTCACAAAGCCCCTGTGATGTCACACAGACATCTCTGTCATGTCACAGAGCTGCCCCTGTGATGTCATATAGTCCCCTGTGATGTTACACAGCTGCTCTGTGATGTCACAGAAGACTCTGATGTCAAAGAGTCACGCTGCAATGTCACAGTTTATTCTGTGATGTCACAGCCTGCTCTATGATCTTACACAGCCACCCGGTGATGTCACAACCCACTCCCTCATGTCACAGAGCCACCCTCTATGATGGCAAGATCTGCTCTATGGCCTCACACTATGATGTCACAGACAGCTGTGTGATATCACAATCCCCTCAGTGGTGCCTCAAGACCCTCTCTGTGATGTCATACTGCCACTCGGTAATGTCACAGCACACACTTTGACCTCACAGCCTGCTCTGTAATGTCACACAGCCATGCCATGATGTCACAGCCTGCTCTGTGATATCACACAGTCCCCTCTATGATGCTGTAGCTGCTCAGTGACCTCACACAACAAACTCTGTGATGTCAGAGCCCAATCTGTGCCCTCACACAGCCCACTCTGTGCTGTCACACAGCCCCTTGCTGACATCACAGCTGCTCTGTGCCTCCATGACACAGCCCCAGAGGAGCTGCTGTGACACAGCCCCCTCTGGGACATGCCACAGTGCTGAGCCCCTGGGAGCTCTGTCTGTGCCCTGCTGGTGTCCCTGAGGGGCCCTGGCAGTGCCCCAGCCCTGCTGGGCTGTGCACAGGAGCTGCTCCTGGCCAGAGCTGTCTCTCTGCAGCTCTGCTGCCCTTGCCAGGAGCTGCCTCTGGGCCAGGAGCCCGGCCCAGCTCAGCAGCACAGACACAGCACAAGGACTGTAATCACCCTCTGGGGCTTTGGTGCTCTTTGTGTCTGCCATGGCCAAAGTGCTGCCCAAGTTGGCTCTGGCAGGGCCGTGCAGCTGCTGCCCATCCCTGTGCCCTGTGCAGCCCAGGCTGTCCTACGGTGTCCCTGCCCTGCGCCTCTGTCCCTGCAGGCTGTCGGCATCCCCCGGCTGCCCCACCTGGCTGGCCCCTTCCTTTGCTGACAGCTCTGCCTCCTGCCTGCCCACACAAAGCCTTGGGCTGCTCCAGGCTCCTGCTGGGGGATGTGCTGCACCACAGCCCTGTCCTGGCAGGGAAATTCCTTTCTCCTGGTGTCCAGTCTGGACCTCCCCAGGTGCCTTTGGAATTAATTCTTTCTTTCTCTGGCTGTTTTCTACTATGTCAAAAGGATCCACCATCTCTGAAACCACCCTTCAATACCTCCCAGGGCTCTCCTCTGATGTCCTCAGTCTCCACCCCACTGAGCACAGAGCTCCTGTGTCCCTATAGAGTGGTCAAGTGCTTGAGGCCAAGAGCACCTGGACAAGAGGGACAGTTCTTTTCTATAGGAAGGAAACCACAGAACCCCAGGGTTTGAAGGCAGATGAGAAGCAGTCACCAGAGGCCAAGGCAGCCAGACCTGTCTGTCCTTGCAGCTTTTGTCTGAAAGCAGCCTTTGGATATATGGGGAGTTTTGGGGGTGGAATTCCATTTCAGCCATGGGTTCCTGGACTGGAATGACAGTTCTCCATAGGAAGGAAAGGAGAGAGCCCCAGTGTTTTAAGGGCTGATTAGAGGCAGCCCCAAGGAGGCCAAGGCAGCCCGATCTGTTGTCAGGGAAGAATCCTTGGAGAGACAGAATTTGGGAGGCCAAACCCCACTTTTGTCTATTGGGCTCTGGACATGAAAGACAGTTTTTTTCCATAGGAAGGAAAGTGTAGAACCCCAGTGCTTCAAAGGGAGATGAGAACTCGCTCTTAGGAAGCCGAGGGAACCTAGACAGTCCTGGAAGTTTTTGTCTGGAGCTGTCCTTGGATTTAAGGAATTCTGGAGGCGAATTCTCAGTTTTAGCCATGGATGCCTGGACTTGAAAGATGTTTTTTTCCATGAGAAGAAAAGCACAGGCCCCCACTGTTTTGAAGGCAGATGAGAGGTGTCCCCCAAGAGGCCAAGGCCAGCCAGAGCTGTCTGTCCCTCCAGGTGACATATGGGAATAATCCTTGAATATAATCAAATTTGGAGGAGGAATCCCAGTTTCAGCCATGAACCCCTGGAGGAGAAGGACAGTTCTTTCCCACAGGAAGGAAAGCAGACAACTCCAGGGTTTCAGGGGCAGATGAGAAGCAACCCTCAATATGCCAAGGTCAGCTGGACCAGTCAGGCAGCCCCCAGGAGGCTCAGCCAGCCAGACCTGTTCCATGTTCTTGGATCCTTGGGGCCCTGCAGCATCACAATGGCCCCTTGGTTCCATGCGACCCTGTAGGATCACAACAGATCTTTGTTTCCATGAGGCCTAGTGATATAACAATGGTCTCCTTGGCTCCACAGTGGCACAATGGCCCCTTGCTTCCATGAGGCCTTGCAGTGTCAAAATGGTTTCCTTGTTTCCATGGGACTGAGAATGCTACAATGGCCCCTTGGTTCCATGAGGATGCAGAGTCTCAAAATGGCCCCTTGGTTTTATTGGGTTCCTCAGGGTCACAATGGCCCCTTGTTTCCACCAGGCCTGGATGTGTCACAAAGGTCCCTTGCTTCCATGAGGCCTTGTAGTGTCACAATGGCCTCCTGGTTCATGAGGCCTTTGGTATCACCATGGTCTCCATGATTCCATAAGGCCTTGCAGTGTCACAACAGACCATTGGTTTCACTGAGCCCCACAGTGTCTCTGTGGTCCCCTTGGCTCCAAGAGGCTCTGAAATGCCACAAAGGCCCTTTGGTTTCACAAGGCTTCCAAGTGTAAAAATGGCCTCCATGGTTCCATGAGGCCCCAGAGTGTCACAATGGTATTCTTGGCTCCATTGGACCCTTCATCCCATGGAGACCCACAGGGATCACTGGAGTCCCCTTGGTTCCATGAGGCCCTGCCATGCTATAATGGCCCCTTGCTTCCAGTGGGTCCCAAAGTGTCAGAACAGTCTCCATTGTTCCATTAGGCCCCACAAAGTCGCTGTGGCCGCCTTGGTTCCACTGGCCCCACAGTGTAACAATGGACTCTTGGTTCCATGAGGTTCCTCAGTCACAATGGTCTCCTTGGATCTGCAGTGTCACAGTGGCCCCTTGGCTCCATGTGGCCACGCTGTGTCACAATGGCTCATGGTTCCATGAGGCCACACAGTTTAACAATGGAGCCTTGGTTCCACGAGGGCCTTGCTGTGTCACAATGGATTTCTGGTTCCATGAGCTTTCACACTGCCCACAGCAGTCTCCTTGGTTCTGCAGGGTCACCATGGACCATTTGTTCCATGAGGTTCCGTAGTAGAAAATGGTCACCTTAGTTCTGTGAGATTCTGCAGTGTCACAATGGACCCATGGTTCCAGACCTTACTGTGTCAGAATGGCCCCCGTGGTTCCCAGAGGTTTCTCATTGTCACAATGGTCTCCTTGGATCTGCAGTATCACAATGGACCGTTGGTTCAATGTTGCCCCAATGTGCCAAAATGGATTTTGGTTCCATGGGGTTCCATGGTGTCACAATGGACCCTTTGTTCCATGAGTTTGGTTCTGTGAGGCCTTGCCACAATCAAATAGCCGAAATATCAGAATAAGATTCATTAACACTAAATTGCTGTTTAAGAGGGTATCATTTATTCAGGCCTGAGGTCTAGTCAGGGATAACTCCTAACCGTATGTGGACGTGTAATTCTAGCAGCATCATTAATGTGTATTACAATTTACCCATTACCATAAAATCCAGCCCAAGTTCCCAGTTTCAGTCCTTCGTTTTTCTGCCACTACATTCTTGAGCCAGATGTCTTCTTGTCTTCCAGTCATCCTTTCTGGGAAAGCAGCCTGTGCATGGCTTATTACTGTGCTGAAAGTTCACAGGCGCAGTAAAGATTAAATTAACCCTTTTGATATCAAGCCCAAAGCTTTGTGTGGGCAGGCAGGGGCAGGCAGAGGCAGGCAGGAGGCAGAGCTGTCAGCAAAGGAAGGGCCCAGCCAGGTAGGGCAGCCGGGGGATGCCGACAGCCTGCAGGGACAGAGGCGCAGGGCAGGGACAACGTAGGACAGCCTGGGCTGCACAGGGCACAGGGATGGGCAGCAGCTGCAAGACAGCCCTGACAGAGCCAACTTGGGCAGAACTTTGGCCATGGCTGCTGGCCCTGGGTCTGAGGCCACGAGGGGACAAGTGACCCTTGCAGGCCTGGGGCCTCATTGCCTCCTTGTCCCTGCTCAGCAGCCTGGCAGGGGCCGCCCCATGCTCCTGCCCTTGGCATTGCACATCCCCACATGCCAGTGCCCATCCCGGGAAGAGCCCTGAGCAATGACGGAGGGACAGGATCTGTCTGGCCAGGGGCTGGGGCTCAGGCCTTGGCCCTTTGCATTCCTGAATCACATCCAGGTTTGCTCAGCACCAGAGACACCTTTGCCTTGCTTGTCCCCACCTGTCATCAGTGCTTTCAGGGTTCTGCTCTACCTGGAACTGGGGATATTTTGTCAGTCATATTTCTCATGAGGATCTCTTTAAAGTACAAGAAACTGCCATGTTTCAATCTGACTTTGAATTATTGAGAGGTTTTTGAGCACACTCTGAGACTCTGAGGCAAAGAGCACCAAAGGCCCAGAGGGTCATTACAGTCCTTGTGCTGTGTCTGTGCTGCTGAGCTGGGCCAGGCTCCTGGCCCAGAGGCAGCTCCTGGCAAGGGCAGCAGAGCTGCAGAGAGACAGCTCTGGCCAGAAGCAGCTCCTGTGCACAGCCCAGCAGGGCTGGGGCACTGCCAGGGCCCCTCAGGGACACCAGCAGGGCACAGACAGAGCTCCCAGGGGCTCAGCACTGGCAGGGGCTGTGGAATGTCCCAGAGGGGGCTGTGTCACAGCAGCACCTCTGTGGATGTGTCATGGAGGCACAGAGCAGCTGTGATGTCAGAAAGGGGCTGTGTGACTGCACAGAGTGGGCTGTGTGGGGTCTCAGATTGGGCTATGACATGACAGAGTTTGTTGTGTGAGGTCACTGAGCAGCTACAGCATCATAGAGGGGACTGTGTGATATCACAGAGCAGGCTGTGACATCATGGCATGGCTGTATGACATCATTGAGGGGGCTGTGAGGTCAAAGTGTGTGCTATGACATTACAGAGTGTCAGTATGACATCACAGAGAGGGTTTTGTGGCATCACTGAGGGGATTGTGACATCACACAGCTGTCTGTGACATCATAGTGTGAGGCCATAGAGCAGATCTTGCCATCATAGAGGGTGGCTCTGTGACATGAGGGAGTGGGTTGTGACATCACTGGGTAGCTGTGTAACATCATAGAGAAGCCTGTGACATCACAAAACAAACTGTGACATTGCAGTGTGACTCTTTGACATCAGAGTCTTCTGTGACATCACAGAGCAGCTGTGTGACATCACAGGGGACTTTGTGACATCACAGGTTGCTGTTTGACATCACAGGCGTGCTGTGTGACATCACCGGGGCTGTGTGACATCACAGGTGTCTGATGTCACAGGGGACTGTGTGACATCAAAGGGCTGTGTGACATCACAGGGGCTGTGTGATGTCACTGGGGAGGCCCCTCTGCCCCGGCCCCCCTCACAGTTCCCCCCAGAGCAGTCCAACCCTGCTCGTGCACAGCGGGGTCCCCTGTCCCCCCGGGTCCCCCCGCCCCCCGGCGCCGCAGCCTCCCCCAGAGGATGTTCCACAAGATCGACCCCAGAGCCTGACACGGGGACGGGGGGCCGGGGCCCTGGGGGTGGCACAGGGGGACAGGGACCCCCCGGCAGCAGCGTCCCCGTGTCCCCCAGGGCCAGAGCCTGGGCCAGGGCTCCTTCACCCTGGTACCAACGAGACCTTGAGAGCGCTGAAAAAATCCCCAGCAAGGGAGCAGAAAAAACCAGATTGAATCTTAAGGGACAGCAGCACAAAGTTCCTTGGCAAGAGTCACTCTGCTCCTGACTGGAAACTTCAGGCACACCAAGGAAACAAAGCAACGACAAAACCAAACAAAATCCAGGCAATCAAACCAGAAATGAACTGAGAACTGTCTTGTCGGGTCCGGCTGTCTGTCTCTGCCCCGACACGGGTAGAGTGGTTCTTGGGTGGCACGCGATTCAAAGGACGAGTCTGGACTCTTCAGCTTTTCGGTCTTCAGGTTGTTTATTATTTCTTATCTACAAAATTTTCTGTCTGCCCAACAGAGGTCTGATCTGCAAGCAGTCACAGGCACTCTCTGACCACCCACGGGGCGGTCATGTCTTTTTATACTAAAATCTATGTACACAATATTTACCTTTATTTCCCAATGCTTTTCACCCATGTTAGCAAGTGCACCTTCACCAGAAACCAATCCCCAAGTGCCAACATCATCACACGAGATGGAGGACAAGAAGAAGAAAGAAGAAGGACGAGACATGCCCTGATCCCTCCATCTTGTCTCCATAACTCCCCTGTACCAAAAACCTTAAAGTTTATATTTCACCCTCTAAATGTGTCTCTTTTACACCTTTTACTCTAAAGTGATTCTCTTGTCCTCAAACTCTTGTTACTTCTGTGGATGGATCAAAATCAAGCCACCAAACACTCTTGGCAACATTCCAGGGTTTTCAAGACCCCCAAGGGTTCTCCTGGCATCTCTGGACATCAGGAACGATGTGCTGAGATCCCACATCTCCCCCTTCTGTTTGCACCAA
The DNA here is from genome assembly GCF_051311805.1 of Agelaius phoeniceus. NCBI lineage: Eukaryota > Metazoa > Chordata > Aves > Passeriformes > Icteridae > Agelaius > Agelaius phoeniceus. Next base: position 2,812,788 of record NW_027509866.1, read on the forward strand.
GAAGACTTCTTTGGCAACTTGACTCATGACACGTCTCACACACAAAAAGATGCATGGGACGATGAGCATGAGGACTAAGAGTATTATTAAAATATAAAATCCCATTTTTAAAAACCCTCTCCATAAGGGAGAAAGATCAAAAAATCCCGCCACATCATCAATCCATGACCCAGTGATTTCGCCTAGTTTCTTTATACTGTCTTTTATATTTTGAATACTTTCATGAATTGATTTCGAATGATCTGAGAGATTCATGCAGCACATTCCTTCAAACTCTTCACATCCATGTCCATGAGCAAGCAATAGATAATCGATTGCTGCCCTATTTTGAAGAGTTGCCTCTCTCACACTGCTTATATCTTTTAACATGTCACTCAAAGCGAGAGAGACTGATTGAGCATGCTTGCTCAACCAACAACCCATGTGGTCCAGTTGAGTCAAGGCCACCCCCGACGCTGTCTGAGGTGAGAAAATTGCTGCCGCAGTTCTCCTTGCCTTGTCCCAGGTGTATACTTCATCACAGTCTGCACTGTAATGTTGCAAGAACCTTTTTTCTTTGTGTTTTTGCTCTCTTAATACTTTCAAATCTGGTGACAACATTGAAATCCTCCCAATGCTGCATGGACCTCCCTTGGCATTTGCAGGAATGCCGTGCCAAATTCTGTCCCAACAAATTAAAAACAACCCACGTGGCAATTGCACTGGGACCTGGATTGATCCTTTGGCTGTCGTCACAGTGTGATTGCACCAAGCTGATGCGTTTCTATAATATTCGTGATTTGGTGTGACATCAATGCTATTGTTTGTCCTTGACACATTCGAATTTTCAAATTTCATGCATAGCTCCATTGTTGTGGACCCAAAAATTTCCAATTCCTGCGGTTCGGTAGAAGCCACAGGTAAAAGATGTGTCCACGCACACCATTCATTCACAGGATCTTTGATGACCTGCGAAATCTCCATTGGAGGATGCCCTGGAATTGGCCATTCGCCCACTGGCAACCCAACCATGCATGCTGTGAATGGTTTCCCTGGTTTCGAATGTGTCAGGCAGATACTTTCTAAATTTGCTGCCTGGGCTAACGTTTCCCAAACATTTTGTTTTGGCTGACTGACAGGTAGATTTGCTCCACTGCTTAAAGCAACAGATGAAAGCATGAGCATCATGAAACTCATGACTTCACCCTTATAAAAAATCATTTTCATGCTCCCACTCAAAGCCACAAAGGAAAAAACCCCCCAAAGTTTTTATTCCTTTTGTTCTCCTTCTGAGTTGTTGCTCACAACTTGAGTTTCTTCCTCCGTCTGCGTGCTCATTTTCCTGCTTCCGGGATCTGTGCTCTCTTGCTCTCTCGTTCGAAATGGCTTCACGTGCCGCGCTGACACCCACTTCAGCCCTCGCCCTGTGGAAACACAAGTGAAACCCTTGCCCCAAGTGATTAGTTTGAAAGGACCCTCTATTTGTCCTGTCTCTGGGTTTCTGATCAAAACCAAAGGATTCTCCCTTAGTTTTGCCTGAGAGCTGTTTGAAAAATGCCTCACGATTGGTGGATTGGGTTCAGAAGACGAACTGTTAAGAAAATTCAACACATACAATGCTTTGTTTAACTTCATGTGTGGTGTCGCCTCTGGCTCCCCCCTTTTCTGCCTGTCCAAAAGGGATTTCAGGGTGTGATGTGTTCTTTCAATGATTGCCTGACCTCTGGGTGAATGTGGAATGCCAAATGTGTGTCTGACACCCCATCTTTTCAGGAATCTGTCAAGCACCCTGCCTGTATATGTTGGACCATTATCAGTTTTTATTTCTTGAGGCACACCTAATGATGCAAACGCTTGTAAAAAATGTCGACAAGCACGTTCTGCTGTTTCCCCTGCATGTGCTGAAGCAAAGACTGCCCCTGAAAATGTATCTACGGATACATGAACATTTTTGAGTCTCCCAAATGATGGATATTTTGTGACATCTGTTTGCCACAGCTGAAGACTTTGCAGTCCTCGTGGATTGACTGCTCCTGTCGAAGCAGGTGGTTGCACGAGTTGACAATCTGGACAAGCACTAATGATTTCCCTCGCCTGAGTTTTTGTGAGATGAAAGGATTCCATCAGCGCCTGCGCATTCTGATGAAAAAATGCATGACTCAGTCGTGCTTGCTCAAAAATGTCTGGAAGTGTTTGTGAAATGGGCATTGTCAACCTGTCTGCCTGAGCATTCCCTTCCGCTAGAAATCCTGGAAGTGTTGTGTGCGCTCTGATGTGAGTAATGAAATATTCTTCTTTCCTGCTTTCTAGCACTGTTTTCATGCTCACTAGATAGGAATATAAGACTTCGTTGCTGACTTCTTTCAAGAGCGAACCTTCCAATCGTTTGACCACACCTGCAACATATGCAGAGTCCGTGACCAAATTGAGCGGTTGTTGGAACAACTGAAATGCTCGGACAACAGCTGCCAACTCCACAATTTGTGGAGAGCCTTGAACCGTCTTCACGTTTGATTCCCATTCCCCTGTTGTTGAGTTCATCCACGTGATCACTGACTTGTGTGTCTTTCCTGATCCATCAGTGAACACTGTGATCCCGTCCAGAGGTTCTTCACTTATTTTTGGCTTTGCTCTGTAGCATATTTGTGACTGCAACATTCTATGTTGTGGAAAGTTGATTGTGCAAGCTCCTGGAAAAGCTAACAATGCAATTAACAAATCTTTTGATTTCTGCGTCGCCCAATCAAAATAATCTTTCTTCAAAGGCAGATATATCTTTGAAAATTCTCGTCCTGCCATTGTCAGCAATCTTGTTCTCCCTTTTATGATGATCTGTGCTGCCATCTCCAAATCTGTCAGAATTGTCTTTGAAGGCCTATACGGTAAGAAAATCCACTCTATGATTATTAAAGGATCTCTCTGAGATGCGTCCCATTGGAAGATTAAACCATGGAATTGTGCTTTCTTTCCCAACACTGCTAACTGGAAAGGCAACGATTCAACGAATTGATGTGCCTGTCTCTTCTGAATGGCATCTGTAACTTTTTCCAACTCCTCTTTGCTTCTTTTGTGAGCGTCCTGGGAGATCGAATGTCTGCATCTCCTCTCAAGAGATCAAGCAACACTGGAATGTCACTGTTTGTGATTCCCAAAATCAACCTCATCCAGTTGATTTCCCCCAGAAGTTGTTGTAAATCATGTAGATTGTTGACTCTTGTGCTGATTTCCATCTTTTGAGGCCTTATTGTTCTCTCCGAGATTTTCCACCCTAGATATTTCCAAGGCGCGACTTCCTGAATCTTTGAAACACTGATTTCCAGACCTGCCTTTTGCACTTCTGCAATCACACAGTCACGAGCCTTTTGCAGCTCTTGTTGTGTTGATGCCGCAATGAGCAAATCATCCATATAATGAATGATTCTCACCTTCGGGAATTCTTCCGCGCTGGTGACAAAGCTCGCGCCACGTACCATTGGCAGATTGTCGGCGAGTTTTTCAGGCCCTGAGGAAGAACGACCCAATGGTACCGCTGCAGAGGCGTTTCCTTGTTGATGCTTGGAACTGAAAAGGCAAGCCTCGGAGCATCATCCGGATGAAGTGGAATGCTGAAGAAACAGTCCTTGAGGTCAATGACCACAAGCGGCCAATCTCTGGGAATCTTCGAAACAGATGGAAGACCCAGCTGAAGCGGTCCCATGTCTTCGAGGACTTCATTGATCTTCCTGAGATCGTGCAACAGCCTCCATTTGCCTGACAGCTTCTTTTTGATGACGAACACTGGAGAATTCCAAGGGCTGTTTGTTGGCTTGATGTGTCCCTTTTGCAACTGTTCTTGGACCAGGGTTTTCAATGCACTCAACTTTTTTCGCTCCAGGGGCCACTGATCCACCCAGACTGGATCATCTGTTTTCCAAGTCAATTTCAATGTGGAGAGTGCCGCAGTGACCCCTACTAAAAATCCACCTCGATCTTCGTACCCCATTGTGCCAAGAGATCTCATCCCCAAACTGTGATTGGCTTCTGCACAACGAAAGGACGAATGATCGCCGTCTTGTTTCCTGGTCCCGTGACAACAATGGCATTATCACTCTGCAGACACAGAGAAACTCCCCCTATGCCTGAGAGAGACCCCAAGGGCGCAATCAAGCTCCAGTTGCGAGGCCAAAAGATGTAGGATATTTTGGTGACATCTGCCCCTGTGTCGAGTATGCCTCTGACCTCTATTGTTCTGTCTCCACAAGTTAATTGACATGTGACCGTGGGTTGATCTTGACCTATGTGCTTTACCCATGTGGTATGTATTTCTACATGTTCCCTCAAAGGAAGCCCTTCTTCATCGAAGATTGACATGACTTCAATGGCGTGTGGTGGCAGAGCAAAAGGTCTCGCGATCTGAGTGTTTTCCGCCACAGTCAATGGTGGACGAAGTGCTTTTGCCAGAACTGTCAGTTCCGTATTTTTATCTGCGGAAACAACGGACGGATAAACAATAAGTCCAAGGATTCTGCTCCTATCCTGTCCTATTATTAAGAAATCTTGTTTTTTGTATGAATCTCTGTGGATCCCTGTGGGAACCTCCGCATGACTTTCATCCAGAAAGCAAATTAATTTGGAAGTTGCCAGTGTGCACTGTGCCCCTGGTGGAAGGAGTTCTGGGTCGCTTGAGAATCGACTGAGGAGTTTGCTGAGCGCGTCTGCTTGACGATCCCTGATGATTGTCCTGTTGGTTGTTGTGTCACCGCCATCACTTGTGTCGACGCGCGCTGACGGTTTGTGGGCGCGCTCCTTCTCCCGTTTCCCGGAAGTGGTAAAGGATTCCCTTCCACGTCTGTCTGGGAAAAACATTCCTTCACAGAGTGTCTTCCTCTTCCACACCGCACACAAAGTGGCTTTGCAGGCTTTTGTGTCTGCACTTGTGCATGTGCATGTGGACAATTCTTTTTCAAGTGTCCAAACGCTCCACATTTGTAGCATTGTCCTCCTGATGGATTGCTTTTCTTCTGGATGGTTGCAAGAACTTTATTTATGTTTTCACTCTGTTGTTGGAGTACCTTTTCCAGCATCTTTTCAACCTTGTCCTGATCTTCTGACTGCCTCTCCGGGTTTCTTCTTATCTGTTCTCCCCATTCTCCTCTCAGCTCATCCCTCACGATTGATGCGACGTGCTGAGGTGTTCCCACTCTGCTGCATGCCTCCACCATCTCTGCCAAGGATGGCTGTCCTGGCATTGCGCTGATGACCCGTTGACAATCCGGGTTGGCATTGCCGAAAGCTAAACTTTCCATGAGAGGTTGCTTCGCCTCGTCAATCGTCACCTGTCGATCCACAGCTTGCGAGAGTCGATCTATGAAAGATGAGAATGGTTCTGTGGGACCTTGCCTGATGCATGAGAATGGGACGTCCGGAACTCCCGCCGGAGCAATCTGCAAGATCGCTTTGCGTGCTGCTTCTTTGATGTCATTCAACACCCGTCATGGAAGCCGTGCTGCTTGCTCCACTGGATTGTCATCTGGAGGATCTCCTGCCAACTGTGCTTCTGTGAGGTTTGCGTTTGGCCCACCTTGATAGCTGGCTCTCAACTCTGTGAGATATCTTTTCCATCTTCTGTCCCAGATAAGACTTTGTGTGTCAGTGAGAATCATCGACACAAGACATCGAATGTCCAATGGCGTGAAATCATATGTATTGAATGTCCCCTTCAGGAGCTGTTTGAAGTACTGCGAATTCAGACCATTGTTTTGAATGGCCTTTGATAAGTCCTTGATCACCTCGTGACCCAGCCTTTCCCACCTTGGATTTTGGCCTTGTGCATCATATGTCACTGGCATTATTATGTCTCCTGATCCTCTGATCAAACCCTTTTCTTTTGTTAACTCATTTCTAATTTCCTTCCAGTCTATTGGTTCTATTGGTTGCTCTTCTTCATCCTCTTCTGGAAACTCCATTGGCCATTGCCTGCACAATGGAATCGTGGAGGCTCTTGGTGATCCTTCGCTCCATGTTCTTTGACTTGAGGTCCTCAGTCTTGCTCCTAAATCTGGAAAAGAAACTTGAGGCTCTCTTGAACGTGTTCTTTTTGCTGCATCAAAATACTGCAGAAGATTCCTTGCTGCTTCCGCTGCTGAAAGCATCAATGCTGGAATTCCCTCTCTTGCTGTAATGTGTATCATTTCTTCTTCTTGAGACTGTGCTTCATCTGAACTGTCTTCAACTTCATATGATCCTGAAGTTGACGGAATATTATCCTTTTGTTGTGTTGCTGTTGTTGTTTTTATCTTCTTTGATGTGGCTTTCTTTTTATAAATTGTTGGAAAAAATTGCTGCATTGTTGCAGTTTGGCCAGTAGGTGATGTGGTGGCGCTGTCGAGCAGGTCCGACGTGTCCTGCAATGTGGTCGTCCCTCCACGAGGTGGCGCTGTCGCCTGCCTGGACAACCTTGATGACGACACGAACTCCATCGGTTTTTGCTCAGCAGACTGCAACGCTCGCAACTGTGTTTGAGACCGAGTTTGCATGGCTGTTGACTGAGCTGGCATTGAGGGTTGAATACTTGAGCGTTTCTTTTGAGTGGAAGGGGTTTGAACCATAGGGTTTGAGACTAAAGGCATTGGGCCCAGAGAGGGGGTGGAGCCCTGGGATGTTGAACCCCGAGCGTGGCTCCTCCTTTTTGCCCCAGACGTCACAGAGGATCGGACCCGCCCCCGACCTCGCTCCGCCGGCACTTCCCGCGCATGCGTGCCTTCGGGGACGCCCTCTGCCTCCCCTGTACTGACGTCACTGTCTCCGTCCCGCTCCACCTCCGAAGCCTCCTCCCTATCATCTGTTCCTGCCCCTCTCTCCTCCTCCTCTGACGCTGTATCCACACCCCCCGCCAAAGCGCGCAGCCCCCCCCCCCCCCCCCCCCCCCTTCCCACGGGTGTCCCCTTTCTCGCTGCGATTCGAGCCGATCTCCGGGTCCAGATTTCCGGGTCTGACATCACCACCGCGCGTCTCCTGCGTCCCCCCATGGCAGCTCGCCAGAGCTCTGCAGCTGCTCCGCCCTTGCTGCCCGTGTCTGACGCTGCTGCGCCGGTTTGAGAGCCCTCCCCGGCCATTCCCTGAGCCTTGCTTGACCTGCGCGCTTTTGGCACCGTGCTACATGAGGCTGCCGCCGCTCTCGGCGTTGCGCTCACAAAAGCCACACCAGAACCCGTGTCTCCCATTGCCTCCACGCCCCCCCCACCAGCCGCCGCCGCCGCCGCCGCGCCGCTGCGCCTGCCGCGAGAGAGCACATCCCCCTCCCCGACTCCGCCACGTTTTCCACCTCCTCCCCCCCTGATTCCTGCGAATCGGGATGGTACACTCCTGAAGGGTGACCTGTCTCCTCGATGTCGCTAGGAGAAAACCTCATTTCATCAGGGAGTGGAATGGTATCATCAGTGTCTGAGTCGGAGTCTGAAGCCCCTGCACTCTCTGGGGTCTCAGGGTTCTTTAGAGTTCCCTTGGGTTTTCGGGATGGTGGGATTGAAGGCAATGACATTTCTCCTTGTCCCCTTTTCTCGGGCACCTTTTCCCCTGGGCCAATTGAGATCAGAGCCAATTTCTGCTTGGAACCTTGCTCTGCTCCCTCTGCCCTTGTGGGACTCGCAACAAGTTGTTGCCTGGCTGACCCCCTAAATTGAGTCGAGGTCGCCTCTAACATAATTCTTGCTGAAGACAGCAATTGTAAGGCTGTCTTATCCTCATTGATGGCTAGAAAATATAGATGTCTGTTAACTTCTTGCCAAAAGCCTACTTCAAATAACAACCTTGTTTCGGAGTACGGGTAATTACACTGCACCCACAGCAATAATTCTCTAAGCTTTTTCTTTGGGATCCCCTTAGTGTGTGTGTCTGCCACGCCTTGTAGGTCGGACAGAATTTCTATTTGTTCCTGGGAAAGTGTACCCCCCATGTTCTTAATTCTTGACCTTCTCACCGAATTCCTGTCGTCAGAGCAGTCCGGAGGCTCCTGGTCTCTGGCCTGCAGGTCACAGGAGATGGATCCGGAGGCGCCTTTCCGATTCCGATCCGGGCTGTTCTGCTACGAACTTTCTTCGGCTGAGGTGGAGTGCGATGTCCTCTGCGGCTGCTGCGTTTTCAGATTCTCCTGGCTGCTTTCTGGCTGTTTTCCCAAGGAGTTATCAGGCTCTCCTGGGAATGAGTCCAACTCGGGAGCTGCCCACTCGGTGCTTCAAGGCTGCCCCTGTGCAAGCGGTGCACAGCAGAGCTCACCGTGGCTCAGCGAAGGCTGCCGGATGCTGCTGGATCGCCGGTCGCTGCCGAGCTGCTCCCCGGATGCCCACCGGGTGCCCACCCAGGGACGCCAGATGTCGGGTACGGCTGTCTGTCTCTGCCCCGACACGGGTAGAGTGATTCTTGGGTGGCACGCGATTCAAAGGACGAGTCTGGACTCTTCAGCTTTCGGTCTTCAGGTTGTTTATCATTTCTTATCTACAAAATTTTCTGTCTGCCCAACAGAGGTCTGATCTGCAAGCAGTCACAGGCACTCTCTGACCACCCACGGGGCGGTCATGTCTTTTTATACTAAAATCTACGTACACAATATTTACCTTTATTTCCCAATGCTTTTCACCCATGTTAGCAAGTGCACCTTCACCAGAAACCAATCCCCAAGTGCCAACATCATCACAGGAGATGGAGGACAAGAAGAAGAAAGAAGAAGGACGAGACACGCCCTGATCCCTCCATCTTGTCTCCATAACTCCCCTGTACCAAAAACCTTAAAGTTTATATTTCACCCTCTAAATGTGTCTCTTTTACACCTTTTACGCTAAAGTGATTCTCATGTCCTCAAACTCTTGTTACTTCTGTGGATGGATCAAAATCAAGCCACCAAACACTCTTGGCAACATTCCAGGATTTCCGAGACCCCCAAGGGTTCTCCTGGCATCTCTGGACATCAGGAACGATGTGCTGAGATCCCACACTGTCTCTGAGTGTGTGTGTGACACAAGGACAGTGAGGGCAAGGATAAAAGGAATACAGCCCAAAAGCTGAACAGAGCTCAGACTTAACAGGACTTAACTTACACTTTAACCTTAACTGATACCTTCAACTTGACAATTTAGCAAAAGAAAAGCACTTAACTGTGACGCCGGCCAGGGGTTTATTTACAGACACGAACAAGATGGGGTTGCTATATGAGAAGTGTCTCGAGCTGTTTATTTTTTCAGCATCAGTCTCATTACATGATTTTGATAATGGGAAGATGCTAGCAGCTCACAATCCAGGCTGCAGGCCAGAAAACTTCATGTTACAACATACTTTACAAGCTTCTTGACCAATCACACAAAGCAAAAGCATATTGACAGTAGTTCTATCCAATCACCATAAGCACATGTACCTTTGGTTAAAACAATGCTTGCTTATTTAGAATACAATACCCGTTTGTAAGAGACAACACACAGAGCTCCATTATTAAGCTTTAACCTTGCTAATATCTTGCTAGATAAACTTTCTGAACTTAGAGAGCTATTCAGACAAGCATTAATACATAGGCTATTGTTCTATTTGCCCTTGCCTTTTCTACAGTTTAAATAATTTTTCTGATGACGTATCTCATGACTGTTGCTTTAGCACTGTTCACAATTCTGCTGTATCTGAGGCCTGCCTTTTGCAGCTTTCCTGGAACCCTCTAATTTTATGGATTCCCACAAACAGTATTTAACCTAACTTAGAACCTATGACTAAATGATTTAATGGTAGAATAACATTAAACAATATTCAACTTAACTTATCTCATATTAAACTTTACTTAGCAAAAAAAAGCTCTTAACACCATTTAACTTATTCCTCATGATGTAATCTTACTTACAGGCCTGACTGACTCAGCTATCCAAGGCTCTCAAACCCCTCAGAGAGCAGCATTTCTGCCACATTTCCCCAGCACAGGCACTCCTGTGTGCACACAGACACAAAGAGTCACCTCCAAATTCCCTATATCCAAAGACTGCTCCCAGACAAAATCCGCCATTCCTGACAAGTCTGGCTGGCCATGGACTAGAGAGGCTCTCACCTGCCTTCCAAACACTGGGGCTCTGTGCTTTCCTTCCTATGGAAAGGAACTGTCCTTCTGGGCCAGGCACACATGGCTAAATTTGGGATTTCACCTCCAGCATTGCCTGTTGTGACAGCCTGGAGGAGATTGTTGGATCAAAACATTCTGTGTGTGGGGGAGAGGAAGGGGCAGGTCCAGCCTTGCCCTGCCCTGGAGGCCCAGCCCTGCCCTGCCCTGGAACCCCAATCCCCCCAGAGCCTCTATCCCAGCCCAGCAGTGCCTGCCAGTCCCTGGCACAGCACAGGCAATGCTCCACAGCCACCTCTGCAGCCCCAGCCCAGCTCCTGAGGGACCAAATGAGCCCAAGCCCCACCTGGGGGAAGGGCCCAGGGAGACCAAGGGCTATTGAAGGCTGACCACAAGGCAAGCACACATCTTGACCCTGGATCCTCTTGGAATTTCCATCTGAACACCACTGGAATCCAGGAGTAGGTAGCTGTGTGTGTACTTCTCTGTATCTTTTTTGTCTTTCTCTCTTTCTGTGTCTTCATCTTCTAATTCCCTCTTCTTGCAAATTTTGATTAAATTTAAATAGAAGTGTCTTAGAATTGGCGAAGCTGAATAGGCCAAGTCAATGCTTTGAAAAGTGGTTTTTGTTGAATGAATGTTGTATTAAATGTTTTTTCCAAAGTTTCTCTAATTTTTTAAAGCTCCCGGTGAAGGCTGTTTGGTTGTTTTGGGCACCTGAGAATGTCTTGTTTTTATTTCTCCAGCACATAAAACTCACAGGACAGAATTGTAATTCCCATTAAATGTCTCCTTGAGGTAATTGTTTTGGGGATGGGAGTCAGGGCTTGTGTGTCCTGCTTGGCCCAGCCCAGGCAGGGCTTTCCCAGCCACATTCCACACTCCATTGCCCAGCTGGAGCCGCTGGTGCCTCTGAGTTGTGCTGCCCCAGCCCCAGGGGCGCTCTCCTTGTCTGCCCATTCCCCCACGGTCTCTGGGCAGGGATGGCCTCACTGGGGGCTGCTGACATCCTCAGCAACTTGGAGGCTGCTGCTGAATTTCCCTGCTCCAGAGGCTTGTTCAGCCTTCAGCTCTTCAGTGCAGGAATTCAGTGTCCCAGGGCTCATGAACATTCAGAACACCTGAACAAGCCAAGCCTCTGGGAATCATTTGATTTTAATTTTCAAATCCTTTGTGGTTAATTAGACAGATTTCAGTAGTGTATTCAAACTGAACATGTTTTATTTAAAAAGACAGAGAAAAGATTTTTTAGGTCCTGTTTAGGGTTTTTTTTGTCCTGATCATAAATTGATATGTGCAGTCTCCAATTGACACTGAGTCCAAGTACCTCCACATGCAGTTTGAATGGATATGAAAATCAAGACCCTTCCTGGCTGACAATCAATCAGACTCTGTCCCTACCCCCAGCCCACCATTTCCCCCATCCAAGCCCTGGCACTCAGAGCAGCCTTGTGCAAATCTCAGCTCCCTCCAGCCCAGGCTGCACCTGCAGCTTTCAGCTCCTTGGCTGCTTTCTCCTCCCACCTGCTTTCCTTGGAGAAGGAGCTGCCCGAGACACAGAGGGATGTTCATTTCTTGTCAGCCAACAAAGCCAAGGGAAGGCACAGCTCCATCAAATGCAAAAGTCATTGTTCGCCCTGGCTCTGCCCCTGATCCCCCAACCTGTCCTGTTTCCTTCATCCCTGCATTGCCAGGGACTCTCTGGGACAAGGGAATTCTGCTCTGGCTATGGAGGGAGGTGCAAGTGCAGCCACTGGAGTGGGAAGCACAACTCATCAGGTTTGTGTCCTTTGGGGGTCAGGAACTGCTGAGACTCAGAGGCACAGAAAGTTTCTCCTCATGGCCAACAGACCACAGTTTAACAGGACACAATTTAATAACAATCTCACTCTTCCCTGAGCTATGCACAATATCCCAGCAGCATCTGATGACTCCACCATCCACAAGGGATTTCCATACTAGAATTAATTTTAGACAAAACATGGTTCTGTGACAGGTATAAACACAATTTAGTTCTTGTATCAGGATGCTCATCCGGGAGTGGGGGCAAAACAGCTCCAACAATTCCTGATTTGCAAAGCTGTCAGTGGTGGATGGAGAAGGGATGTCAGGCTGCTCTTGGTGCTGAGGAAATGCTGAAACCAGCCTGACTCATTTCATCTCCTCCTGTCCTGGCTGATCTCCCCTCTTTCCCCTTCCACCCATTGGCTTTTGTCTCCCACCAGGCCCCCGGTGAAGAGCCTGGCTCTGTGTTCTCCATCCCCTCCTCGCTGGCACTGCCAGGCTGGGATGAGGAGCCCCTCAGCCTTCCCTGCTCTGGGCTGGACAAGCCCAGCTCCCTCAGGCTCTGCTCACAGCCCAAGGGCTCCAGCCCCACCTTGGAGGCCCTTCCCAGACCCTGCTCCAGCTGCCAGACATCTTTCCTGCCCTGGGCAACCCAACCCAGGCCACAGTGACCTGGATAATCCCCGTCCTTGATGTCCTGGTCACACAGCCCTGGCACCTTGTCCCCATGTCAGGCTCTGGGGTGGATCCTGTGGAACATCCTTTGGTGGAGGCTGTGGCTCCAGGTGGGCCGGGGGGATCCTGGGGGACAGGGACCTCGCTGGGCATGGACAGCATTGGACTTGTTGGGAGAAACTGTGAGGGGGAGCTGGGGCCGAGTGAGCAACCCAGTGACCTGACACAGCCCTGCTGGGATGGCACACAGCCCCTCTGGGATGTCACACAGCCCCTCTGGGATGGCACAGCCTGGTCTGTGATGTCACAGCCCCTTCTCTAATGTCACACAGCTGGCCTCTGATGTCACAGCCAACTCTGTGATGTCATAGTCTGCTCTGTGATGTCACAGCCCATTCTCTAATGTCACACAGCTGGTCTCTGATGTCACAGCCAAATCTCTGATGTCATCATCTGCTCTTTGATGTCAGAATTCTGCCGTGTGGTGTCACAGATATGGCCTATGATGTCATAGCATCTCCATGACCTCACATCCCCCACTCTCTGATGTCATAGCCCACTCTGTGCCCTCATGTTACCAGATGATCAATTGCCTACACCAGGTGAGCTCACACCTGGAGCTTGTTCTCCACATCCCCAGGCCAATGGAAACCACACAAGGCCCATTGTGTGAGAAGGGGAACTGGAAGTTCAGCAGCCTCAGTGTCCTGCCAGCTCAGCCAGGTCCACTGGAACATTGGGGTCCACGACCACCAGGGACCACCAGAGAGACCCCCCAGGACAGAAGAACACATGGGTAAAGGGGAGGGGGAATATGTTAATGATTTTGGGGAAATGATTATAATATGTGTGTTTAGTCCAAGACAATCAATGAATATGTGTGCAAAACACAGAAAATAAACAGAAACTGCCCTGTACTCAGCCTGCAGGGCTTTGGGAGGAGCTCTCCCCTGTGCATCCAGCTGAATAAAGAATGCTGCTTCTTAATGCTGCACTGGGGTTAAGGAGTTTTCTGTTGTACTAAATTTTTGGCAACACTCCCACCGCCAAGGAAAGCTCTGTCTGCTGCTGTTCACAAACAGAGAAGGGCTGGGGGCAGATGTGGGGCTCAGAGGCTGCCTGGGGCACAGTGACCATGAAATAATCTAGTTTTCAATGTTCTGTGAAAGAAGGAGGGGCAGCAACAAATCTTCTACACTGGAATTAGGAAGGGCAGACTTTGGCCTGTTTAGGATGCTTATTTGGGGAGTACCAAATTGGGTACTGATTTTTTTAAAGAGAAACAGCCCTTAAAAATAAAGAGGGCTGGGAAGGATGGACACATTTCAAGAAAGTAATCTTAAGGGGGAAGGAGCAGCCTGTCCCAGTGTGGCAAAAGATGAGCCAGTGAGGAAAATGACTGTCCTGGCTCCACATGGAGATTTTGTGGGAAGTCAAGGGGAAAACGGACTGACAACTCAGGAAGTGTTTAAGGATGTCATTAGGTTATGCAGAAAGAAAAGTTGAGAGTTGAAAACTCCATCAGAACTTAACCTATCAGCTTCTGTAAAAAAATAAAAATGTTTTTATAAAAAAATTTATAGCAAAAGGAGGGAGAAGGAGAACCTCCACTCTTCATTGGATGGAATGGGGAATATAGTAACTAAAGATCAGGAAAAGGCTGAGCTATTTAACACCTTGTTTCTCTCAATTTTCAATATTAGGACAGGCTGTCCTCCGGACAAGTGTTCTCCTGAGCTGGTAGATGAGCACAGGGAGCAGAACAGCCCCCCTGGAATCCAGGAGGAAGCAGCTGCTGACCTGCTGAGCCACTCAGATGCTCACAGGTGTATGGGATCAGATGGGATCCATCCCAGGGGGATGAGGGAGCTGTGGATGAGCTCCCCAAGCTGCTCTCCATCATTTACCATCAGTCCTGGCTCAGCAGGGAGGGCCCAGAGCACTGGAGGTGCCAGTGTGAGCCCATGCCCAGGAAGGGCTGGAAGGAGGAGCTGGGGAACTCCAGGCCTGTCAGCCTGACCTGGGTGCCCGGCAAGGTTATGGAACAGATCACCTTGAGTGCCATCACAGGGCACCCACAGGATGGCCCAGGGATCAGAGCCAGCCAGCTCAGTGGATTTAGGGGTGGCAGGTCCTGCCTGACCAACCTGGTCTCCTTTTATGCCCAGGTGACCCACCTGTGGATGTGGGAAAGGCTGTGGATGTTGTGTGCCTGGACTCCAGCAGAGCCTTTGACTCTGTCTCTGACAGCATTCCCTGGAAAAGCTGCAGCCCACGGCTTGGGCAGGTTCCCTCCTGGCTGGGAGATTTAAGAGCTGGCTGGAGGCTGGGCCCAAAGAGTGGTGGGGATGGTGCTGCACCCAGCTGGTGTCCAGGCACTGGTGCTGTCCCCAGGGATCTGTGCTGGGCCCAGTCCTGTTTAATATCTTCACTGATGATCTGGGTGAGGGGATCGAGTCCAGCATTCACAAATTGCAGATGGCACCAAGCTGGGTGTGAGTGTGGATCTGCTGGAGGGCAGGACAAGAAGACCCAGCCTTAAGCTGCACCAGGGGAGGTTCAGGCTGGACAATAGGAAGGAGTTCTTCACAGAAAGGGTGAGTGGGAACTGGAATGGGCTGGCCAGGGGGGAGGTGGCAGAGTCACTGTCCCTCTCCAGTGGCACTCAGTGGCATGGTCTGGGTGACAAGGCAGTATTAGGGCATTGGTTGGACTTGATGATCCCAAAGGTCTTTTCCAGCCTATTTGATTCTGTCATTCTCTGATGATTGGGACACTCTGGGGCCATTGTGACACTGCAGGGCCTCCTGGAACTAAGAGGACCATGGTGACACCGTGCAGCCCCACAGAACCAGGGGTCCATGGTGGTGCTGTGGGGCCAAATGGAACCAGGGTGTGCATTGTGACACTCTGGGTCCTCGTGGAACCACAGAGGCCATTGTGACACTGCAGGGCCTCGTGTAACCAAGAGGTTTCACCACTTTGACACTGCAAAACCAAGGGGACCATTGGGAGACTGCCGGGCCCAGTGGAACCAAGGGGCCGTTCTGACACTGCGGGGCCTCATGGCACCAAGGGGACATTGTGACACTGCAGGATCCTGTGTAACCAAGGGGCCACTGTGACACGATGGGGCCTCAAGGGATCTGGAAGAACGTTGTGACACTGTGTGGCCTTGTGGAAACAAGGAGTCCATTGTGACACTGAGGGGACTTGTGGAACCCCAGAGACCATGGTGACAGTGTGGGACCTCATGTGGCCATGGGACCTTTGTGACACTGTGAAGCCCCATGGAACCAAGGGGACCATTGTCACATTTTGAGGCCCCATGGAAGCAAGGAGACCAGTGTGACAGTGCAAGGGCCTGGTGTAACCAAGAGGCCATTGTGACACTGAGGGGCCCCATGGAACCAAGGACATCTTTGCAGATGTCACCAAGCTGGATGTGAATTTTGATCTGCTGGAGAGTTGGAGGGCTCTGCACAGTGACTTGGACAGGCTGGATCCAGGGGATGAATCCAACAAGGTGAGGTTTAACAAATCCAAGTGCCAGGCCCTGATATTTGGCCCCAGTGCTACAGGCTGGGGACAGAGTGGCTGGAGAGCAGCCAGGCAGAAAGGGACCTGCAGGGACTGATGGACAGCAGGCTGGACATGAGGCAGCAGTGTGCCCAGGTGGCCAAGAAGGCCAATGGCTCCTGGCCTGGATCAGGAATGGTGTGGCCAGCAGGGCAGAGCTGCTGTGCCAGCACTGATCTGCCCCAGCTCTGCACACAGACATTGCTGCAGCTCCAGAGAAGGCAACAAAAGGGCATCTCTGCAGAAGACTCTGCTGGGACATCCTTTAGTTCCTTTAAAGCCACTGAGAGCGCAGCCCCTCATTGACAATGTCTGTGGCCCCAGGGAAGGGGGAGAGAAACAAAATGAGAAATGGCACAAATAATGACATTTATTTGTGGACAAGATTAAAAACCTAAAATAAAAAGAGAAAGAACCTCCAAAATGAAGCCAACATGTACTATCAAAGATACCTTTTATTAGAAGTGATTTGCAGAAACCGGCCATCAGTTTAATGTTTGTGAAAGCATCCAGTCATCAGTGTCCACACCGCAGCCTTGAGCTCCTGGTTCCTCAGGCTGTAGATGAGGGGGTTCAGGACTGGAGGCACCACCGAGTAGAGAACTGACAGGGCCAGATCCAGGGATGGGGAGGACATGGAGGGGGGCTTCAGGTAGGTAAATATGCCAGTACTGACAAAGAGAGAGACAACGGCCAGGTGAGGGAGGCAGGTGGAAAAGGCTTTGTGCCGTCCCTGCTCAGAGGGGATCCTCAGCACAGCCCTGAAGATCTGCACATAGGAGAAAACAATGAACACAAAACAACCGGAATTTAAACACACACTAACAGCAAGAAGCCCAAGTTCCCTGATGTAGGAGTGAGAGCAGGAGAGCTTGAAGATCTGTGGGATTTCACAGAAGAACTGGCCCAGGGCATTGCCATGGCAAAGGGGCAGGGAAAATGTATTGGCCATGTGCATGAGAGCAGTGAGAAAGGCACTGGCCCAGGCAGCTGCTGCCATGTGGGCACAAGCTCTGCTGCCCAGGAGGGTCCCGTAGTGCAGGGGTTTGCAGATGGACACGTAGCGGTCGTAGCACATGATGGTCAGGAGGAAATACTCTGCTGAGATGAAGAACACAAAGAAAAAGAGCTGAGCAGCACATGCAGTGTAGGAGATGTTGCTGGTGTCCCAGAGGGAATT
The DNA here is from genome assembly GCF_051311805.1 of Agelaius phoeniceus. Taxonomy (NCBI): domain Eukaryota; kingdom Metazoa; phylum Chordata; class Aves; order Passeriformes; family Icteridae; genus Agelaius; species Agelaius phoeniceus. The sequence continues at coordinate 2,830,052 of NW_027509866.1, forward strand.
GTGCATGGCTTTGGGGACAGTGGTGCAGATGGAGCCCAGGTCGCTGAGGGCCAGGTTGAGCAGGAAGAAGAACATGGGCGTGTGCAGGTGGTGGCCGCAGGCTACGGCGCTGATGATGAGGCCGTTGCCCAGGAGGGCAGCCAGGGAGATGCCCAGCAAGAGGCAGAAGTGCAGGAGCTGCAGCTGCCGCGTGTCTGCCAATGCCAGCAGGAGGAAGTGCCTGATGGAGCTGCTGTTCGACATTTGCTGTGCCTTGGCATGGGGATCTGTAAGAAAAGTAATCATGGAATAGTTGGGTTTGGAGAGGACTTGAAATATCCCAGCACAGCCTGGGGGCACTTTTCTCCCCACTGCCTGCCCAGGGCTCTGCTGCCTGGAGCTGTCCCTGCCAGCAGCTGCTTCCCTGTGCCCAGGGCTGGGTCCTGCCAGTGCTGCCAGAGCCCAGCCCAGCCCTGGGGGCTCAGCTCTGCCCTGCAGAGCCCTCCCAGCTCAGGCACTGCCCAGGGGCAGCTCTGGCTCTGCAGGCTCTGATGGCAACGTCAGAGCAACCCTTAGGAGGCTGGAAAAGCAACACTGATGCTGCCTCTAAGGGGTCCTGTGGTGATTGCTGTCACCGCCTGGTTTATTAACACCTGATAGATTTTTTGTTTTCTCAACCTGAACTGAGAGATGAATATTCATGTGGAATTTCCCATCCAGGCAACACAGAGCAGTAGATTAAAAAAGCAGGATTTTCCGTTTTATGCAGCCCCTGCCTTGCTGTGCTCCCTGTATAATCCACTTGGAAATGTTCTGGAGTTAAATGCCATGCTGGGAGCAGTCCTGAACAATGCAGCATCCTCCCCACACAAGGAGAACACTTCCAAGCCTCACCAGCTGTCTACTCCCACCCAGATCTTGTCCCCCAGCGCTGGGAGCGGCTGCCAGGGCTGGCTGAGAGCTGTCCCTGGCAGGCAGCAGAGTCCCTGCCCCAGCACAGCGCCCTGGGCTGCAGGACCCTGCTCTGCAGGACAGCCCTGGGCACCCCTGGCTGCTCTGCACAAGAGACAAGCAGAGAATGTACTCACAGGCTCTGCAGGCATTGGCATGTTCCAGCTTGAGGAGATGGCTCCAGGAGCTGCAGCTGCACTGTCCTGCAGCCAGAGGTTCCTGTGCCAAGGGCTGGCAGTGATTGTGCCCCAGGCACTTCTCAGCCCCTTCCCAGCCCTGACTGATTGAAGCTCTCTGTGCCTCTGGGCTGTGCCCGGGCTGGCTGCAGGCAGTGCCCCAGCCCTGCTGGGCTGGCACAAGAGCTGCTCATCCAGAGAAATGTGCTTTTGAAGCTCTTCTTGGTGACCAGGAGCTGCCTCTGTGCCAGGAGCCCAGCCCAGCTCAGCAGCACAGACACAGCACAAGGACTTTAATCAGCCTCTGGAGCTTTGTGCTCAGGCCCTGAACATCAGTCCCTGAGAGGGAGCTGAAGAAACCTCTCCAGAACTCCAAGGCAGAATCCAACTCCAAAGTTTCTTGCACTTTTAATGGGTCCCAGTGAGGGACACGACTGAGCAAGTGTCCCCAGGCAGAGCAGAGAACTGCAGGCAGTGCTGACAGGTGGGGACAAAGAGAAGCCAAGTCTTGGTGCCCTGGGGCACAGCAGGGTCTGTGCCAGCAAGGGCTGGGAGGAGACACCTTGTCCTGAGGCCCTGGGGCCTCCTGGCACAGCCCCAGCCAGGCTGGGCACTGTCAGCCCCTTGTGCTGCCCTCAGCATCCCCCCCTAGCCCACATCCCAGTGGCCTCAAGGATCTGCTGCAAGGAGTCCCTGGGGAGCCTTGCTCAGCAATGGCCCTGGGGGCTCCTTCATGCTCCCTGCAGGGACTGCAGGTTTTTCAAAGGACTTTGGCTTTGGCTTTTGCCTTGGAGTCTCTGAGAGGTTTGTGCAATCATGGCCTCCAATTATCTGCTCTAATTAGTCCCTGGAGATTCTCTGCCGGTTGCAGCATTGATTGGGACTCATTAATACTTCAGGGTACTTAAGTTTCTTAAGCTACTTCCTCTTTCCCTTTTGATACAGACTCTATGAGAAAGATTGTGCATTTACAGGTTCCAATTATCTGCTTAATGAGTCCCTGGAGAGCCGTTATCAGTAACAACATTCAGTGGGCTCATTAATGCTTCAAGGTACTTCGGTTATTTTAAGGTATTTGGTGTTGCCCTTTTGATACAGACTCTGTGAGAGGTTTGTGCAATCATGGCCCCAATTATCTGCTTTAATGAGTCCCTTGAGAGCTCTGTACTGACACTCAGTGGTGCTCAGTAATGCTTTGAGCTTCTCAAAAATTTTAAGGTAGTTTGGAATTTCCTTTCCACTCTGAGTCTCTGAGATGTTTTTGGTCAATCCTGGCCTCCAATTCTCTCCTCCAAGGAGTCCATGCGGAGCCTGTGTTGGGGATGGACCTCAGTGGGACCCATTCATGCTTTGAGACACTTTGGGGTTTTCTTCTGACTTTGACTCCTGGAAAGGTTTGTGCCATCTCCTCTCAGGCCCTGAGGTTCAAGGGCTCAGCTCCAAATGCACCACAGGGCTCATCAGGATGCAGCAAATCCTGACAAACCATGGCTCTGCATTGATTTCCCTCTGCTCTAATGCAGTTTATCAAGGATGTATCTGGAGTGATTTTTGGTTAGCTAATTTGAGATTTCTCAGCCAATGCATCTATTAGTGCAGTGGGATCAGTGTTGGCTAATTACCATTGCATTCACTGGAATATATTTACTCATTTCCTGCTGTGAGATAGGATTAGGAGAAAGGCCAAGTAGGCTCAAAATTTTAAAAGGGTATACAGAAAAGTTTATTTCCAGTAAAAAGAAGAAAGAGTAATAAGAATCTGAATACTTCTCCTTTCCCTACAACCTTTTCTTTCTTACTGACAATGTAAGGAGACAAAACCTGAAAGTTTCAGTCAGTTTACACCATCTAGAACAGTCTTTCTTCAGTTCACTTAGGGAGAGGAGTCTCGCTTTCATGCTATGGAGACTTCTCCATAAGAAAAACATTTGCTCGTGGCTCTCAATTCCCACGAAGAGCAGCTGCCCAGAAAATCTGCAATTGTCAAGTCCCTCCCATTTTTCATAGCTTTTCCCACAGCTGTTTTTATGGGCCATGTCAACTTATGGGGTATGAGTTTAAAGATGAGCTGTTCAAGAGCAAAGATTCTCTTCATCCATTTCTGAAATCATCTTCATCTCTGAGAACAGAGATCTTCTTCTTCACTCCCTGAGGGCACAGGATCTCACCACTCTTCTCTCTTTCTCTGTTTAAACTTCTCATAGGATCACAGCTACTTCAACATTTGCCTACATTAGCATGGAGTTTTTTGCTGAACAAGTCATCTCCCCATATTTTCAAATAGTTATAGGGAAAAGAGAGTCTGATATATTAATTACATCCTCCTCCATAGCTTTACAAGAGGATTTCAGCCCCAAGATCAAGGCATCTCCTCATCCCTTCCATCTGGGACTCAACTTCCTATTCACTGACCTCGGTGTCTTCATGTTGCTCCTCTGTGTGCCTGCACGTTGTCCTTTTCTCTCACTGGAGGGAGGATGGAAGCACTGAAAGAGTTCATATCTCACTTGGGGCCTGCAGATGGTTCCGTGACCCCGGCTGGGCTCGGTGCTTGCGGCCGGAGCTGTTTTACGATGGAGATTTCTGCAGTGGCTGCGCTGGGGCTGTGTCAGGATGGGCCGCGCTGGGGCAGGGCCAGGATCTCAGCAGCCAGGCCAGAGCACAGCAGCAGCACGGCCGGGGGCCGATGGCTTCTCCTGCCCCTGCCCGGGGCTTGCGGCTGAAGCCCAAGGGTGGCAGAATCTTGGCCGAGCCGGCCCGGCCCGGGGCTGCTCCTGGGGCCCAGCGGATCCTGGCTGGGCCCGGGCTGGCGGCGGGGCAGGGCTCAGCAGGGCCCAGATGTTCCCAACTGCAGCCATGGCCCGGCCCGGCCTCGGCCCCGCGGCCTCCCCTGCCCTGCCCGGCAGCCGATGGGGCCTGGCGGGGTCCCTGGGAAGGGGCCCGGCCCCACGGCAGGAGCCGCCCGGCCCGGCCTGGCTGAGACGGGGCCGGGTCAGCCTTGTTACCTCTGTGCCAGCCAGAAGGGAAAGAGACCCTCCCAGGCTTTCCCATCTTTAACATGTGTCTTCACAGAGGCGTGTACAGTCTCCTTAGTGGTTTAACAGATTGTCAGTTCTCAAAGCTGATTACTGATTGGTTTTTTTGTCAGACACAGATGAAACTGCTAGCAGCTTCTCTTAGAACATCACTTCCATGATGCAAAATCACCACAACAGCTCAGAGCCCAGAGCTCCTTTGTCCATATGTATCGGTCATGTGCCCAAGTCCTCAAAAACCCTTCTTGGGAGATCTCTGGGCCTTTTCCAAGGTTTTTTCAACTGAAAGCATTCAACTCAGAGTCTAAGAAAATCACCAGCAGACATGGCCAGCCTGACCTGTCTGTCCTTACTACTTTTGTCTGGGAGCAATCTTTGGATATATGGAATTTGGGAAGCCAAATTCTAATTTTGGCCATGGACCATGGACATGAAGGTTGGTTCTTTTCCGTAGGAAGGAAGGAACAGAGCCCCAGTGTTTGCCAGGCAGAAGAGAGTGACCACCAGAGGACAAGGCCAGCCAGAAGTGGCAGGTTTTTTTCTGAGAGAAACCCTTGCATATAGGAAAATTTTTAGAGAGAATACCAATTTTGGCAATGGACATTTAAAAAAAGGGATGGTTCCTTTCTATAGCAAGGAAAGCAGGGAGCCCCAGTGTTCCAGGAGCTGATGAGAGGCATTCCTTGACATTGCAACATCAGCCAGAGCTGTCAGGTGGCCCCTGGGAGGCCAAGCCAGCCAGGCCTGTTCCATATTTCCTCAGTTCCATGGGGCCCCACAGTGTCCCAATGGTCCCTTGCTTCCCTGAGGCCCTGAGGTGTCATAATGCCCCCTTGGTGACACCAGGCCCTGAAGGGTCCCAATGGTCTCCATGGTTCCATCAGGCCCCACAGAGCCATAATGGTCTCTGGGTTCCATGAAGCCCCGCTGTGTCACCATGGCCCCTTGGTTCCATGGGCTCCAGTGGTGCCACAATGATCCCCTTGGTTCCATGAGGTCTCCACAGTGTCCCAGTGATCTCCATGGGAAGGGAAGAACCCAGCCCCAGTGTTGCAGGGGCTCCCACCAGAGGCCAAGGGCAGCCAGGCTTGATGGTACTGGCAGATTGTGCCTGGGAGCAACCCTTGGATATACAGAATTTTGGAGGTGGAATCCCAATTTCAGACATGGACACCTGGAGGATAAGGATGGTTGTTTTCCATTGGAAAGAAAGCACGGAACACTGATACAACAGTGACATTTGGGGATCTATGGGGAGCATTGGGGATCGTTTCTGCACCTCGTGACCCAACAGGAGCTTCTCTAATAAACTTCGCCTGAAGCTCCCACTGTGCCCATCACAGGAACCCATGTGACTGTGTGGGACATCCCGGCTCTTTGGCAGCCTGGGGACTCCTGGGATGTCACCATGGAATGGCTGTGACTGCCTCTGACCACAGGGCTCTTTACCATCCCAGAAAGCCCTGGGAGGTCTCCATGGAGCCCCTGCCTGTGACATTCCAGCTCTGGAACAGCCTGGAGATTCTTGGAAAGTCCCCATGGAACCCTTCTGAGGGCCTGTTACAAATCTGATCCTTAGCAGGCAACCATCACCAGCCCCCTGTTGCTATGCTCAGTCCCTTGGCAGCTCCATGGAGACCCCATGCCAGGGGTGGTTGCCATGGCCACCAGGGCTGGCACCAGCTGGGATGCTCGGTTTCCACGGGCCGGGCTTCAGGAATGGGATTCCCCAATTTCCTGCTCCTGCTAAAACCGCGCTGCCCTCGCTGCCCTCCCGCCTCCCATGGAAAGCAAAAAAGGCAAAGATCCCGGGCTGGGATAAGAACAATTTATTGGGAACTGCAAGGAGATAAAGAACAAAAAGGAACAAAAACAATATTGATAACAGAAGGGATAAGTAAAACTATTTACAGAGAAAACTACAACATCAACAACTAGTTCTTCCTGGCAATGTATTTCCTCCTGTCTGGAAAGGACACCCTTCTCCTCAGGGGGAGAGAGAGAGAGAGTCCCTTTCCTGCCCCTGGCAATGACCTGAGGTGGGAGTGAATGTAATGACAGGGCCATGGCCAGACCCTCATGTTCTCCAATCCCACATCATGTCACTGGCAGGGGCAGGAAAAGAAACAGGGGTCTTCCCAGCATGGATCACAGGGAACATGGATCACCAGGACTCTGACCAACGTGGGGTCTCCAATGGGGGATAAAGCTGGAGCAGTGCATGAAGCTGTTCCTGCAGTTGGGGCATGTGCAGGGCTTCTTTTACCGGTGCCTCTGTTGGTGTCTGCTCAAGTGAGAGCTGCTGGTGAAGCTCTTCCCACACTGGGGACACTCGTAGGGCCTCTCCCCAGTGTGGATGCGCCGGTGGGTGACGAGGGTGGAGTTGTGCTTGAAGCCCTTCCCGCAGTCAGGGCAGTGGAAGGGCCTCTCATCCGTGTGAATGCGCTGGTGCTGGAGGAGCTGAGAGCTGGTGTGAAACCTCTTCCCACACTCGGGGCACTTGTAGGGCCTCTCCCCTCTGTGGATCATTTGGTGGATGATCATTTGGGTCTTCCTACTAAAGGTCATCCCACATTCCCCACAGTTGTATGGCCTTTCCCCAGTGTGGATCCTCTGGTGGCAGATCAAGAGAGACTTCTGCCTAAAGCTCTTCCCACATTCCCCACATTCATAGGGTCGTTCTCTGGTGTGGGTCTTCTGATGGGAGATCAGGTTAGAGTTCTGGCTGAAGCTCATCCCACATTCCCCACACTCATAGGGCTTCTCCCGGTGTGGATCCGCTGGTGCCTGATGAGGTGGGAGTTGCACTTGAAGCCCTTCCCACAGTCAGGGCAGCAGAAGGGCCTCTCATCCGTGTGAATCCGCTCATGCAGGAGGAGATCAGAGCTGGTGTAAAACCTCTTCTGACACTGGGGACACTTGTAGGGCCTCTCCCTCTCCCCAGCGTGGATGCGCTGGTGGGTGATGAGGGTGGAGTTGCGCTTGAAGCCCTTCCCACAGTCAGGGCAGCGGAAGGGCCTCTCCTCAGTGTGAATCTGCTGGTGCTGGAGGAGACTGGAGCTGGTCTGAAACCTCTTCTGACACTGGGGACACTCGTAGGGCCTCTCCCCAGTGTGGATGCATTGGTGGATGATGAGGGCAGAGCTGCAGCTGAAGCCCTTCCCACACTCCCCACACTCGTAGGGCCATTCCCCAGTGTGGATCATCTGGTGGCTGATCAGGGTGCTGCTCTGCCTGAAGCTCTTCCCACACTCCAAGCACTTCTGGGGCTTCTCCCCATCATGAAGCTGCCCATGGACCACCAGCTCTGAGCTCTGGCTGAAGCTCTGTCCACCTTCCTGGCTCAGGTTGGGTCTTTCCTCCTCAGAGCACCCTGGGTTGTGTTTGGAGCCCCTCCTCCTTTGGGATCTCTGGGCATTTTCCTCCCCATTGGATTCCTGTGCCCTGGAGCCATTTAAAATGGCCTCTTCCATGAGGTTCTGCTGTGGGGATTTCTCCTCCCTGGTCTCCATCCTCACCTCCTTCTCTAGGGGAGGAAGGACAAGGGGAGGATGGGATTTGCCTCCGTGCAAAGGGAAGGGGAAGGAGATCCCCCCAGTGCATCCCCAGCAGGACGGGGTTGGCAGCAGGGTTTTCCTGCAGCCAGGGGCTGTGCTGGGCTGGGAGATGGAGCAGGAGAGAGGGGGAAAGGGGCATTGACTTCCTCCTCACCTGCCTGCGTGTCCCGGGGCTCCTTCCTCTTCCTTGCAGCCTCCTCCTCCATCTGGCAAAGGTTTGGGGATGTGAAATCCTGTTTTGGGAGGAAAGCAAGGGATGAGCGCATTGAATTTTTACTGGTTTGAAGACAAACCTGGGGGAGAGTCTAAACCAGAATTACAATTTAATAAGAAAAGAAGATCAAGGCAATGATACAGAAACACTGCCTTAAACTGACAGAGTCAGGATATAACCTGACACCCTGTTGCTGCTCAGGGTGGTGGCTGCAGTCCCATTAAATGGTGGCTGCAGTCCTGTTGGAGTGATGAACGTGATTCTGTCCAAGCAGTGATCCTGTAGAAGTGTCTGGTCTTCCTCTGAAGGTCCAGTGGTGGTTCAGGAGCTCTTGTCCTCTGGGAATCCAGTAGGCAAGCTGCTCCTGGTGTTGCAAGGCTCACCTTATATGCAGGTAGGAATGCTTGGATCCTCCCCCTGGGCGGAGCATCCCACAATGGGAGGATGGAATTTGATCAGTCCTGCAGTGACACTCAATGGCCCATTCCCAGAAGATATCTCCCCTGGACGGCGTTATCAGGGCTGAGTCATGGAAGAGATCAAGAACACTGCCCCACCTGTTTATAGCAGTTGATGAAGATGGGCATTGAAAACATGCATTTGGTTCCATCTTACACTGCAGCCTGAAACAGTTGGGGAATCCCTGCTCAGGGGGTGAACACCACCCCCCTTACCCAAACTGGCTCAGGTGTGAAACCCCCACCCTGGGAAGGCCACGCACACACAGGGGACAATGTCACACTTGCCCTGCCCCAGGGGAGGTCTCTGTCCCTGTCACTCCCTTGCTCTTCCCCCTTTACTCTTTCTTTCCATCTCTCTCTTTACCCCGCATTTACTGTTCAATAAAATCCACTTTGGATTTGGTCTCATTAGCACTTTAATTGGGGCAGAGGCATCTCTCTAACAATTTTACTAACCTGATTGTGATATTATTTTGGCACAGTGAGTTCAGGGCACTGTTCTCTGACCCCAAGTGACTTTGACAACAGCATGGTTCCCTCCTCTGAGGAGGTTGTGGTTCTCTCTGGAGGAACTCTTGGAAACTTGGACGCAGCTTCCTCTGAGCAACTTACAGGAGAACTGATGAGGAAAATGGCTGTTGTCGGTGGCCAGTGTAAAGAAAATATTTTGATGCCCTTTCTTGAACAGCTTGTTAAAATCACTGGAGGAAAGGGAGAAAAAATACCAGCGAAACTAACAAGGTTCATTCACCCCAAGGTGAGGAACACAGGGCTGCTGAAAGTCTCAAAGAAGCCCAGCTCAAGCAGCTAAATTCCCAAATAACTCCCAAATTCACAGGCTGGTGGGCTTTGCCAAGTGTGAGAATCATTTGTCTCATTGTCCCTGTCACCTTTGTGACAGCTACACAGAGCTTTCCCTTCCTTTTCATACTCTATATTGGGCCGAATTTCCACCTTTCTTTTATCAGAATGCGCCAGCAGCGGAGCTGGAGCTGTGCAGAAACCAATGGATTTTGGAATTGCCACAAAATTGCTTCTAGTGTCAGTTTATTAAATTTTGGGATTTGTTTGCATTTCCATCACAATTGTGTTTAGGGAAGAGCAACTTCAAGGCATTTTATGTAGGGTTAAGTTTGATTTCTGTCAAGAAACAATTTTACTTTGTCCGGTGCCCAGTGGATGCTCAAGGGGTCTCTGAGCCTCTCACACTGGGGGATGCTTGGGAGGGGCTTGGGAGGGTTTGTCCCTGTCCCTGTGACCCCAGGCCATTCCCCAGGGGTGTGCCTGTCCCTCTCACCCCAGGCCATTCCCCAGGTGTGTCCCTGTCCCTGTCATCCCAGGCCATTCCCCAGGGGTGTCCCTGTCCCTGTCACCCCAGGCCATTCCCCAGGGCTGTCCCTGTCACCCCAGGCCATTCCCCAGGGGTCTCCATCATTCTCACCCCAGGGAATGCCTGGGGGGTCTCCCTCCCTCTCTCCCCTGTGCCAGGGGGTGCTCGGGGCAGTCTCTGTCCCTCTCAGCCCAGGGGATGCTCAGGGCTCTCTGTCCCCTGGCCCTGGGGGATGCTCGGGGGGTCTCCATCCCTCTGGCCTCAGGCAATGCCTGTGCAGGGCTGGGCACCAGGGGCTCTGTGTCCCTCTCACCGCTGAGGCTGCTCGGGGCTGGGGGGGCTCTGCCACCTTCTCACCCCTGGGGAGGCCGGGGGGGTCTCTGTCCCTCTCAGCCCTGCTGGGACCCCACCCAAACATCATCGGGGTCACAGGGACAGAGACACCCCCAAAGCCCCAGAAGGGCTGAACCTGGGATTTGGTTTGGGGCTGAGGATTTAGGAAGGGGCTGGAATTGGGGCTGGGCTTGGAGTTGGGGCTGAGATTTGGATTAGAGCTGGGATTGGGGTTAAGGCGAGACATGGGATTGGCTTTAGGGCTGGGCTTGGGATTGGGTCTGGGGCTAGATGAGTCTGGCACTGGGATGGGATTTAATACAGAACTGTGAGTGTGTCTGAACATGGAGTGAGATTGAGACCAGGATCAGGGTCAGGTTTGGGACTGAGCTCATCCAGAGCAGGACAGGAGGGGATGTCACTGTGGGAAGGTTTGGGGAAAATACTGATTTGGGGAGAAACAAGGTGTGAATGCCTTGGGTTGGGGATTCCTCCCCCACAAGTCCATCTCTGGAAGTCACCTGATGTCCATAAAAACCTCCAAAAATCAAGAGTGTATAAAAAAAGCACCACCAGGAGTGTCCCATTTCCAGTCTCATCCCTCTGGGGTTCTGGTGGTCCCCTGTCTCTGGGCTGTTGGGGATCCCATGGGTCCTGGGGATCCCCCCTCTCTAGGGTCCTGCTAAGGGATGCAGGCGGATTTTGGGGTCCCAAGGTCCCTCTCTCCAGCCTCCCCTCAATCCAGCCTCTTGGGCTTCCCCCCTCTTCCCACCACCCTGTCCTGCTTTAGGGCAATTTTGGGAGAAAACCTCCAAAAGGAGTTTCCTCTGGAATGCAGATTCAGCAGCCCCACCCTCAGCCAGTTCGGGAAAATATCTCCTTGGATAAAAGTGGAAAAAACCACTTTATTTAACAGGCAAAGCATTCACCAGCACAAAAATTGAACAATATTAAGCAATAAAACCTCCTGCTGCTGGAAAATAGGTGACAAACTCCAAAAGTCCCTCCTTGGGCTGGGGCTTGGCTCACTCAGTGTCTTATCAGTCTCTTATCACTCTCTTATCAGTCTCTTATCTGTCTCTTATCAGTCCCTCCTGTATTGGAAATGCCGCGGCCCAGGCTCAGCCCGGTGGGCCACAGGTGGGAGCTGCCGGTGGTGTTCTGGGTGTTCAGTTTAGAGCAGGTTTAAACAGCTCCAAAGAAAAAGAAAAAACCACAGTCCAGGGAACTTCTCTGCCTCAGAGAGCTAAAAACTAACTAAAAGCAAAGGAGAGCTCTGTCCTGCTCTCTGTCCATCCAGGAGCCGGAATGTGGAGGAGTGAGTGCAGTGTCTGAAAACAAACTGCAGCTTCTTCCTCCTCCCCTTGGCTCTCAGAACCAGCCTTAAAGGTGCAGAACTCATTTCTGGGCTAAACGGGCCGATGGGGCACGAGCATCATGAAGTCACCCCAGGACGCGCCCCTGTCAGGGTCAGGGGGTCCCGTCCCCGCCTCATCTCCGGGCTGCCGGGGGTGCCCCAGCTCCGGTATCGCCCCTTCCCCTCTCCCCGCCCCGGGGATCCCCCGTTCCACAGCCCCGGCTCTCACGGGGATCCCCAAAACCAATGTCCCGCCCTGTCGGTACCGGGCCATCGCCACGTGGACCCCCCGGGACCCTCCCGAGGGGCGATCGCGGCTCCTCTGCCCCCGAAAAAGCTCCTCTTAGGGAGCCCGGAGATACCCGGGGCTCGAGTCCGGGATCTGCCGGCTCCGAACACTCTCCAAAAAAATCCTCCCGGACACCCCTGGCTGGAGCCGGGGCGAGCTCGGCCTCGCCCTCACCTGCGGCTCGGGCTGGGGGCGATGCTCCCGGGGCAGGGGCTGCTGCAGGCTCAGCGTGCGGGCGCTGCGAGCGCCGGGATTCTCCCACTCCCGCTCCTGCTCCTCCTCTCCCTCCTTTTCCTCCCGCATTTCCTCCGCTGCCAGCCCGGACCCCCCCTTTCCCACCCCTCTGCCCCGCGCAGCCTCGGCTGCTGGGTGGGGGAGCCCCCGATCGGCCCCAGGGCTGGGCAGGGGGCTCGGGGACCCCCCCGGGGCGGATCCGTGCCCCCGGCCCGAGCCCCAAACTCCGCTCCGGGGCCGCTGGGCTCTGCGGGTCCGCCTGGCAACCGGTGAGTCATCGGCGAGAAAAGCTCTGGTTGGCTGGAAATTGTTCAGCGCGTTCTCTGATTGGCTGGAATTGTGAAAGGCGCTGCGCCCTGCGGGTGTCCCCGGGAGCTGCGGAGTCCGGGCCGGAGCCTTTTCCTCTTTCTTTCTCCCCCTCTGAGAACTCTTTCCTATTTCTTTCTTTCTCTGAGATCTCTTCCAGATTTCTTTCTCTCCCTCTCTCTTCCCCATTTCTTGTTCAGTTCAATCCAAGTTCGAGCAGATCCACAGGTTGCGTTCCCATGGTCTCATTCGCACCTTCCCTGGGGCAGAGGCGTCTCTCCCTCGCGAAATCCTAACCCATGGGCAGGGTCCCTTCCCACCACAACCATTCTGGGATTCTATCAGTGACTCACTTCCCTTCTTCCCTCTGCTTCCAGCGGGGAAGGTGCTGGGAAATGTCCATCAAAGCCACCTTTGCTGTGTGCTCTGGGAGCCCACAGAGCTGCTGGACCTTGTCCCCTGGCCCTGCACAGCTCCTTGGGAGGCACGGCAGGAGCAGCACCCTGGGAACCTCGGGAATGCCCCTCTGGGATCCATGGCACACACTGCCAGGGGCTGGAATTCCAGTTCCCAGACAGGAAAAGATGTTCCTGCCCTGGAAGGCAAAGCTCTTAAGAAGGAGCCAAAAGCCAAGTGGAGCAAGATCTTACAGTGACATTTCACTGCCAGCCTTCATAACTTCACGCATGGTTATTGTAGCTCCTGGATTGGGAATTAAATCAGGGAAGGGTCTTTGGTGGGAGCTGCCCTGGGTCAAGGGAGACACTGAGAGAGAAACAGAGCAGGCAAAGAGAGGCAGGAGAGAAAGGGGGACACAAACACAATCAGCTGAGAAGGTGGCACTCTGAAAAACAGAACTGGAACTGACTGAAAATGAATGGGACAGAAAGAAATAATTTTGTAACTTGTATTTACTATTAAAATACAATTTCATCCCTTTGTCACAAACCTCTTCTTAGTGTCATTCAGCAGGGCTGTCAGAAAGTTTTTCATTCTGGGTGGATGTTCCAGGCTGTATCCACAAGCAAACAGGGAATGGGGATTTTCCTGCTCCTGGTGAGTTTGACATCCTCAGCTGAGGAGAGGAGGAGGCACCAGAAGAAAAGGACAGCTGGGCTTCGTCCTCCCACATGGAAGAGGTGGGGGATAAAAATCTCCCATGCTGCTTGCAGCTGCTCCCACAGGGATGTGAGGGCTGATCCCAGAGCCCCAAGGGTCACAGTCAGGGCTGCCCTCAGGGAATGCTCACCTGGTATTGAGGGGCAGTGTGGGAGCACCTGGATCTTGGGGCACCCAGCTGCCCCCCATGTTTGGAGGTGCCTGAAGAGGGCTGGGACAATGCCAGGGACATCCCGCAGTGACATCCCCCCTGTCCTGCTCTGGGTGAGCTCAGTCCCAAACCTGACCCTGATCCTGGTCTCAATCTCACTCCACGTTTAGACACACTCACAGTTCTGTATTTAATCTCATCCCAGTCCCAGACTCGTCTAGCCCCAGACCCAATCCCAACCCCAGCCCTAAAGCCAATCCCATGTCTAGCCTTAAAGCCAATCCCAGCTCTAATCCAAATCTCAGCCCCAACTCCAAGCCTCCAAGCCCAGCCCCAATTCCAGCCCCTTCCTAAATCCTCAGCCCCAACCCAAATCCCAGGTTCAGCCCTTCTGGGGCTTTGGGGGTGTCTCTGTCCCTGTGACCCCGATGATGTTTGGGTGGGGTCCCAGCAGGGCTGAGAGGGACAGAGACCCCCCCGGCCTCCCCAGGGGTGAGAAGGTGGCAGAGCCCCCCCAGCCCCGAGCAGCCTCAGCGGTGAGAGGGACACAGAACCCCTGGTGCCCAGCCCTGCACAGGCATTGCCTGAGGCCAGAGGGATGGAGACCCCCCGAGCATCCCCCAGGGCCAGGGGACAGAGAGCCCCGAGCATGCCCTGGGCTGAGAGGGACAGAGACTGCCCCGAGCACCCCCTGGCACAGGGGAGAGAGGGAGGGAGACCCCCCAGGCATTCCCTGGGTGAGAATGATGGAGACCCCTGGGGAATGGCCTGGGGTGACAGGGACAGGGACACCCCTGGGGAATGGCCTGGGGTGACAGGGACAGGGACACCCCTGGGGAATGGCCTGGGGTGCCAGGGACAGGGACAGCCCTGGGGAATGGCCTGGGGTGAGAGGGACAGGGACACCCCTGGGGAATGGCCTGGGGTGACAGGGACAGGGACACCCCTGGGGAATGGCCTGGGGTGAGAGGGACAGGGTCACCCCTGGGGAATGGCCTGGGGTGACAGGGACAGGGACAGCCCCTGGGGAATGGCCTGGGGTGACAGGGACAGGGACAACCCCCCCAAGGCCCTCCCAAGCATCCCCCAGTGTGAGAGGCTCAGTGACCCCTTGACCATCCCCTGGGCACCGGACAAAGTAAAGTTGTTTCTTGACAGAAATCAAACCTAACCCTACAGAAAATGCCTTGAATTTGCTCTTCCCACAAGTCAGTTGTGGTGAAAACACAAACAAATCCCAAAATTTAATAAACTCACAATAGAAGCAATTTTGTTGCAATTCCAAAATCCATTGGTCCTGCACAGCTCCAGCTCAGATGCTGGACAGTGGAAATTTGGCCCAATACATTGCAATACCTCTTTTATGAAGAGATTATGAAAAGGAAGGGAAAGCTCTGTGTAGATGTCACAAAGGTGACAGGGACAAAAGAAAAATTATACTTAGATTTGGCAAAGCCCCCAGCCTGTGAAAGAGAAAAGGGGGGACAGCCACAGACTGAGAGTGACAGAGACCTCCCCTGGGGCAGGGCAAATGTGACATTGTCCCCTGTGTGTGTGGCCTTCCCGGGGTTGGGGTTTTACACCTGAGCCAGTTTGGGTAAGGAGGGTGGTGTTCACCCCCTGAGCAGGGATTCCCCCACTGTTTCAGGCTGCAATGTAAGATGGAACCAAATGCATGTTTTCAATGCCCATCTTCATCAACTGCTATAAACAGGTGGAGCAGTGTTCTTGATCTCTTCCATGACTCAGCCCTGATAACGCCCTCCAGGGGAGAGATCTTCTGGGAATGGGCCATTGAGTGTCACTGCAGGACTGATCAAATTCCATCCTCCCATTGTGGGATGCTCCGCCCAGGGGGAGGATCCAAGCATTCCTACCTGGATATAAGCTGAGCCTTGCAACACCAGGAGCAGCTTGCCTACTGGATTCCCAGAGGACAAGAGCTCCAGAACCACCCCTTGACCTTCAGAGGAAGACCAGACCCTTCTACAGGATCACTGCTTGGACAGAATCACGTTCATCACTCCAACAGGACTGCAGCCACCATTTAATGGGACTGCTGCCACCACCCTGACCAGCAGGGTGTCAGGTTATATCCTGACTCTGTCAGTTTAAGGCAGTGTTTCTGTAGCATTGCCTTGATCTTCATTTTCTTATTAAATTGTAATTCTGGCTTAGACTCTTCACCAGGTTTGCCTTCAAACCAGTACAAAAGACGATGTGTGCACACTTTGTTTGGTCTCCGAAACAGGATTTCCCATTCCCAAATCTCGATTGGATGGAGGAGGAGGCTGCGCGAAACAGAAAGAAGCCCTGGGATACCCGGGTAAGTGAGGAGGAAGTCAGTGCCCCTTTCCCCCTCTCTCCTGCTCCATCTCCCAGCCCAGCACAGCCCCCGGCTGCAGGACGAACCCGGTGTCAACCCCGTCCTGCTGGGGATGCACTGGGGGGATCTCCTTCCCCTTCCCTTTGCACGGAGGCAAATCCCATCCTCTCCTTGGCCTTCCTCCCCTAGAGAAAGAGCTGAGGATGGAGACCAGGGAGGAAAAATCCCCTTGGCAGGACCTCGTGGAAGAGGCAGTTTTGAGCAGCTCCATGGCACAGGAATCCAATGTGGAAGAAAAAACACAGAGATCCTGCAGGAGGAGGGTCTCCAGAGCCAGCCCAGGGTTCTCTGAGGAGGAAAGACCCACCCTGTGCCAGGAAGGTGGGCAGAGCTTCAGTCAGAGCTCAGAGCTGATGGTCCAGGAGCAGCTTCACAATGGGGAGAAGCCCCACAAGTGCTTGGAGTGTGGGAAGAGCTTCAGGCAGAGCAGCACCCTGATCAGCCACCAGATGATCCACACTGGGGAATGGCCCTACGAGTGTGGGGAGTGTGGGAAGGGCTTCAGCTGCAGCTCTGCCCTCGTCAACCACCAGCAGATAAACACCAAGTTAAAGCCCTTCTGCTGCCCAACTGTGGGAAGGCCTTCAACCGCAACACCAAGCTCATCATCCACCTGCGCATCCACACTGGGGAGAGGCCCTACAAGTGCCCTCAGTGTGGGAAGAGCTTCTCAGACCATTCATTCTTTACCCGACACCAATGGAAGCACTGGTAAGGGAAGCCCTGCAAGAGCCCTGACTGCAGGAAGAGCTTCATGCACCATGCACTGCTCCAACTGCATCCCCATTGGAGGATCCACATTTGTCAGAACCCCGGTGACCCACATTCCCTCTGATACACAGTGGGAAGTTATTTGTGTTCCTTTTTCTTTGCCTCTCATTATCTTTTGATTTATCTCCCTCCCTTTAAAACACAGAAAGTTGGGGTAAAAAATTGACCCAATTCATTAAAGGCATCTAAAGCCTTGCATTTGACTTGTGTTTTGAGGGAAACTTGGATTCTGGGAGATATCTGGGAGGATATATGGGGCGGGGGGGGGGGGGGGGTTGTGGGTATTTGGTTGCCTTTATTTCTTGGCACTCCAAAAGATGAGAGGGATTGATCTGTCAGCTCAAAACCACTCAATGCCACTGAAAACTACTCAATCCCACCCCATAATTCCTTGATTCCACAGCCCCTCAGGATGAAATGGGGTTGGAAGGAGATTGGGTGAAGTGGGGTGCAAATCAGGAGGGGTGAGATGAGCATTGGGTGGGGCAGGATGGGTGGGATGGGGTTTGGGAGGTGTGGAATGGGGGAAATACAGCTTGGGAAGGGGGTCTTGATGTTCAGGAGGGGTGGGAAGGGTTGGGATTGGGACTAGGGAAGTGGGCTGGGGTCGGGAATGAGACAGCCAAAGTTTGGGGATAATGAAGGGAAGGGAAGCCCATTACTGAGTGAGTTTTTGGATATTCCATGTTCATGAAGAGATGCTGGGGTATCTCACATTTCTGAGGCAGTTTTGGGGCATTCCCCAGCTCTTGGGGGGGTTTCCTGAGAGCAGCTCCATGGAGCCCCATTGCCAGGGGTGGTTGCCTTGGGCACGAGCTCAGACCTGTAGCCAGAGTCCATTGCCTCGGTGCTGGAGAGCAGAGAAATGATGAAAGGCCCCAGACATCCCCAGTTTGTGTTTGGGGGCAGGGAGAGTTCTGCATAGGTGGGGTGGTCACTGCCCCACCCCAGCCACGGCAGCCGCTGGTGCAGCTCCAAAGTGGCTGCCAAGCCCCTGGCACCCTGAAAACCCCACCTGGGAGAGGGACCAGAGCAGGTCAGGCTGTGACACAGGTGTGACACTGACACGTCCCATGGCCCCAGAGCTCACAGCAGCTGAGATCCAAGGCTGACTGTGGATCTCTCTCTCCCTCTCTCTCTTCTCCTGACTTCCCCTTCTCTAAATCTGGTTAGCTTGAAGTTGAACAGGTTAGAGTTTGCTTAGTCAATGCTTTGTCAAGTGATTTAATGGCATTCCATGTTGTTTAAGATTTTCCAAATAACTCATTCTCTGAAGTTTGCAACTAAAAGTTTGTTCTCCACCCTCCTGAGAAGTTTTTCTCCCCTTGGCCATGTGCCCTGCAGGCCGTGCCCCCTGTGCGTGCTGCTCCTCTGCCCTGGCCGGCTGCACTCGCCCATCTTGCTGTGCCCCAGCATTTCTCACCCAGCGTTTCTGTGCCCTCCCTGGGCTCCCTGCACCAGGGAGGAAGGGGCAGGTCCAGCCCTGCCCTGCCCTGGAACCCCAATCCCCCCAGAGCCTCTATCCCAGCCCAGCAGTGGCTGCCAGTCCCTGGCACAGCACAGGCAATGCTCCACAGCCACCTCTGCAGCCCCAGCCCAGCTCCTGAGGGACCAAATGAGCCCAAGCCCCACCTGGGGGAAGGGCCCAGGGAGACCAAGGGGGATTGAAGGCTGACCACAAGGCAAGCACACATCTTGACCCTGCCTCCTCTTGGAATTTCTATTTTTTAGAACACCACTGGAATCCAGGAGTTGGTAGCTGTGTCTGCCCCTCTCTGTATCTTTTTTGTCTTTCTCTCTTTCTGTGTCTTCTTCTGTTTCTGTGCTCCTGTAAATTTTGATTAACTTAAAATTGAACAGGCTTAGAGTTTGTGAAATTGAATGGGCCAAGTCAATGCTTTGAAAAGTGTTTTTTGTTTGAATATCTGTTGTAGTATGACATGAGAAGAATTTTAAAAAGTAATACAAAACTTTTTGTGTTACTGACAATCTGTTAAACCACTGAGATACTGAACATGCCTCTGTGAAACACAAATGTTAAAGATGAAAAAACACAGGAACCTCCTCTTTCTTTCCCAGTCAACAAAGAAGCAGCGGGCCCTGGCCCTGGCCCCCTGCTCAACCAAACCAAACCAAACCAAACCAAACCAAACCAAACCAAACCAAACCAAGCAACCCTGCCATGGGCTGAGCCCCTTCCCCCCTCCCCAGGCTGCCCCACCCCATCGGCCCCATTCTGACCAAACCAAACCCCAACAACTCCCAAACAGGAAAACAAGAGAGGTTACAAAACCCCAACCAGAACAAATCCAGCCACAACTATTAAAATCTCACGATGAAGTCCCCTCTCCCCAACACAACTCAAACCAAAAACCCCTAAAACTTACAACCCATACAAAATACCCCTACAACTAAAATTAAACAAAAAACCCCACAAAAACGAACTGTAAAGCCAATCCTAACACAACTCAGCCACAACTTCAGCTACAAGTAACTGGCAGGTCAGGTGTTAACCCTTTCAATACTTCAATCCTCCATCAAGTAATAGGAAAAAACAAAGTACAAACATATAAAAAAATTATAAAACCATCAAAGTCCGGAAAGAAGAAATGAAATCCCAAATAAAAAATAAGAAAAAATACCTTTAAGGATCTTAAAAGTAAAATCGTCTTATAAATGATAAAGAAAGAAATTATTTTTTATAGCACATAAAATTATAAAAAAATAAAAATATTTAAATTATTATCAAACAAAAACCTTCATATTAAAATAAAAAAATGTTAAAAAAACTGTCATTTCATAAAAAGTTTAAACAGGAAGAGATAAAAACATAATCCAGTACCCCTAAGAGAGGATCTCTACTTCCAGAAATAAAAATAATTTTAAAAGTAAAAATTAAAAACTTTCACCCTTAAACAATTCATCTTTAAAACAGTACCCCATAAGTTGACATGGCCGATCCACAAGCTGTAAAAAAGCTTCTGGCAATAAAAACAACTTCACAATAACAAAGTTCCCCAGACAACTGTTATCCATGACTGAATTAAGAACCACAAAAACCCTAATTTTTCCTCTTGCAAAAAAATCTCCATAACCTTAACAAGAAAAACTTCTCTCCCGAAGTGAACTAAAAAAGACTATTCTAGAATTAGTAAACCAACTAGAAATTTTAAGTTTAGTTTCATTACATTGTAAGTAAAAAGAAAAAGTTATAAAGAAAAAAAATTGTTCCAAAGAGTTCATTTCAATTCTCACTGCCTTTTTTCTTTAGGCTGCTTTTAATTAAATTTTCTTTATACCCTTTTAAAATTTTAGACCTACTTTACCTTTCTTGTAATCCTATTTCAGAACAAAATACATAAATAAAGTGACATTAAAACACATCACACTCATCAATACATTAATAAGAAATCTCAAGATAAGAAAAATCTTAAATTAATAACCAAAACCACTAAAATATCATGATACACATTTTGCCAAGTTTCTCTGATTTTCTAAAGTTGCCAGTAAATGCTGCTTTGTTGTTTTGAGCTCCTGAGAATCTCTGGTCAGTATTCCTCCAGTGCAACTGACTCGGAGAACACAAACAATTGTAATTCCTTTTAAATGTCTCCTTGAGAGAATTGTTTGGGGGATGGGGGTCAGGGCTTGTGTGTCCTGCTTGGCCCAGCCCAGGCAGGGCTTTCCCAGCCACATTCCACACTCCATTGCCCAGCTGGAGCCGCTGGTGCCTCTGAGTTGTGCTGCCCCAGCCCCAGGGGCGCTCTCCTTGTCTGCCCATTCCCCCACGGTCTCTGGGCAGGGATGGCCTCACTGGGGGCTGCTGACATCCTCAGCAACTTGGAGGCTGCTGCTGAATTTCACTGCTCCAGAGGCTTGTTCAGCCTTCAGCTCTTCAGTGCAGGAATTCAGTGTCCCAGGGCTCATGAACATTCAGAACACCTGAACAAGCCAAGCCTCTGGGAATCATTTAAGTGTTCAAATCTTTTGTGGTTAATTAGACAGACTTCAGTTGTGTGTTCAAAGTTAATGCAATATATTTAAAAAGACAGTGAGAAAACATTTTTTAGGTCCTGTTAAGGATTTTTTCCTGTTCATAAATTGATATGTGCGATCTCCAATTGACACTGAATCCAAGTACCTCCTCATGCAGTTTGAATAGATATGCAAATCAAGACCCTTCCTGGCTGACAATCAATCAGACTCTGTCCCTACCCCCAGCCCACCATTTCCCCCATCCAAGCCCTGGCACTCAGAGCAGCCTTGTGCAAATCTCAGCTCCCTCCAGCCCAGGCTGCACCTGCAGCTTTCAGCTCCTTGGCTCCAACTCCCACCTGCTTTCCTTGCAGAAGGAGCTGCCCGAGACACACAGGGATGTTCATTTCTTGTCAGCCAACAAAGCCAAGGGAAGGCACAGCTCCATCAAATGCCAAAGTCATTCCTCTGCTGGATATTAAATCCACTTTGCACAGCAGACAGCCTCAGAGCAATGGAAAACACCTTCTGTGCCCAGCACAGATCCCAAGGTCTCCCCAAACCCTCCCTGCCCCGATTCTGCCCAGATTTGCTCTTGGCACACACGAGTCACACACTGAAGTCAGGAGCCCCTTCATGCCCAGAGGGAGGAAAAGAGAGAAAGGGGATGAAGAGCTCTCCTGTGCAGAGCCAAGGTCCAAGTGCAGCCCCTGCAGTGTGACCCACAACTCATCAGGTTTGTGTCCTTTGGGCTCAGGGCCTGGTGACATTCAGAGGCACAGAAAGGTTTCTTGCCAACAAACACAAGTTGAACATTTGAACAGTTTAATAACTGTCACAGCTCTTCCCTCAGCTGTCTGGGATGTCCCAGCAGCTTCTGACATGTCCACCATCCCCAAGGGATTTCTTACAGGGACAGTTTTAGACAGAGACATAAGCAAAGGTAATTCTGTAATACATATAAACACAATTAGGATGTTTATATGTAATGTGGAGTTGTATATATAATATGTGAAGTTCAAATATATACCACTAATGTGGTATATATTTGAACTCAGAAAGATTGGCAACTAGCTGAAGTTCAAAGCATGAAACCAGTCATTTGAGAGGCACTTGAATGACCAGAGAGCATCTGGATGAGAAAATGGGGGAGCAATGGAAAGGACATAGATCCAGTTGCTCTAAATGAAGAGATGTTCTTAGACATGGACATTTAAACAGGAGAGCAGGAAACACATGAAGGAGGTGGGGTCATTAAATATTAGAGTGAATGTCAGTGGCAAAGGTAGAGGGGAAGATGAGTAATTCTTCTCCCATCAGTAGGAGAATCCAGTAGATCCAGGAAATTCCTGTTCCTGCTGGGAAAAGTTTGCTGTTTCTTAAAAGTACTCAAGTGACCCAGATAATAAAGATTTGCTTGTATATTATAAAACTAACAGGTATTGAAACCTGTGCCCCTTTCCAGGCAGACATCAGCTGTGTGCCCATGAACAGGCAGTGCCACGTGTGCCCTGAGGTGCCCAGCTGGGATTGGATCTCTCTGAGAGCACCTGAGGGAGAGCAGAGCACCTTGCAAGCTGCAGGTCCCTGACAGCCCCGCAGGGCTCCTGTGCCATCAACATCTGCTCTGCTCCAGTCTGAAACAGGGCCCAGCATGGTGCCGGGATCATCAGAGAGCTGAGGTGTGTGCTGGAATTCAATGGCCTCCCCATCCCGCAGCAGCCCTGCATTTCCCTGCTGCAGCCTTGGTCTCCAGCCCAGCCATGGAGGCTCTTTGGGCTCTGGAGTGTTGCTGCAGCCCCCAAGGGCAGCTGAGCTCTGCCTTTGGCACAGTCAGGCCTGGCCAGCGCAGGCCATGCTCAGCAATTGCTTGTGTGTGCCTGGCCTTGCTGTCAGCCCCGTGAGCGGCTGTGTGGCCCCTTTGTGGCCCTGTGCTGGCCCAGCCATGGTGGCCCAGCCCCTGTGCAGGCCCAGCCCAGGCCAGGAGCATTGCGGCTGGGAACGGCCCCTGTGCCGTGGTGCCCACAGCAGCCTTGGGGCTCTGTGCCCCATGGCCTCCCTGCTGGGCAGCCCCTGCCAGCTCCTGCAGAGCCCGTGGCACCTGTGGGGCTGCACAGACAGCCCTGCCCCGGGCTCTGCCGGCCTCTGGGCCAGCAGAGAGGCAGCCAGGGCTGGCCATGGCCGGGAACAGGCCCTGAGCCCCGCAGGAGGATGGAGCTGGGCCACAGCCAAACTCAGCCCAGGCCAAAGCTGGGCTCAGCAGCCAGGGCTGCCAACGCATGGGCACAGAGGCTGGCGCTGACAAATGTCCTGGGCCCCCTCCCTGCTCTGTCCATGCCACCAAGGGCACAGAGCAGCCTCCTCTCTGGGCCACTTGCCTGTTTGCAATGCCTTGCACAGGCGCTGGCCCTGCCCCACAAGGCCTGGCCTGAGTCCTGCCCCTGCACGCTCAGCCAGGCTGAGATGGACACTGATGGTTTCTGGGCCAGGCTCTCGGAGCCCAGCCCAGCTCCCTGCAAGCTCTGCCAGCTGCCCTGAGCTCTGGGCAGCACCAAGGGCCTCTCTGAGCCCAGCCCAGCCCAGCCCAGCCGGCTCTGGCCCCACAGCTCTGCTCAGCCCAGGCTGCTCTGGGCACTGGCCCCATGGCCTCAGCCCCTGCCAAGGGCACAGCAGCAGCTGCAGCTGCCACAGGACTCAGCCCCAGCCATGGGGAAGGTGCTTGGCCAGGGCCAAAGGAGGCTCCCTGGCTGCCCTGCTCCCCTGGGGCTGAGGTGCTGAGAGCTCTGCAGCCCCTGCTGCCATCCCATCTGCCCAGGGCAGCACAAGAGCCCCGGCCTTGGGGCCCTCAAGAGCTGCTCCTGCTCCAGGCCCAGGGCCCATGCCAAAGCTGGGGCAGCCACAAAGCTGTGCCCATTTCTGTTCATTGCTGCTCTGATGGGGATGGATCCTCAGCCACTTGGAGGTTGCTGATGAATTTTAATACTCCAGAGGCCTCTTCTTTCTTGAGCTCTTTAGTTCAGGAATTCAGTGAGAAGAGATCATAAACATTTGTTCAGAATACCTGAACAAGAAAAGGCCCTGGGGAATATTTCAAATTTTCAATTCTTAATGTGTTTAGTTGTACAAATGACAGAAGTCTACTCAAAGTGAATATACAATAGTATAAAACAATGCAGACAGCACAGTTTTGTTCAGTTAAGTTTTATTTTCCTGTTTATAGCTTGATCTTAGCAATTTCCAATTGATATTGATCCCCAGCAGCTTTTAATGCAGTCGGAACAGATATGAAGATCAAGACCCTTCATGGCTGACAATCAATAACACTTTGTCCCCACTCCCTCCCCACCATTTCTCTCATCCAGCCCCTGGCACTCCTATGGATCAGGAATGGTGTGGCCAGCAGGAGGAGGGCAGTGAGTCTTCCCCTGTGCTCAGCACTGGTTGGGCAGCACCTTGAGTGCTGTGTCCCGTTCTGGGCCCCCCAATTTAGGAAGGACATGGAGAGGATGGAGCGTGTCCAGAGAAGGGCAATGAAGCTGATGAGGGGTCTGGAGCACAAGTCATGTGAGGAGAGGCTGAGGCAGCTGGGGCTGTTTATCTTGGAGAAGAGGAGGCTCAGGGGAGACAAGGCACTGCCAGGGCACAGGTTGGACTTGATGATCCCCAAGGACTTTTCCAACCTTGCTGATTCTGGGATTCTCTGAAACCACCCTTGGAGCAGTTGCAGGATGAGCCCTGGGCCTCCTCTTCAGCAGCTCCAGCAGCCCAGGTCCCTCAGCTTCTCCTGGCAGCCCCAAAGCCCATCCTGTCAGTCCTGCAGAGCCTCTGCAGCTCCTCCTCATAGCCCCGAACAGGGAGCCCCAGAGGCAGACACAGCAGCCCAGATGTGCCCCCCTGGCCTGGGGTGCCTCTGGCAAGGGAGCAGCAGCAGGCACTGCAGGAGCCTGCAGACAATTCCTGCAGCACTTGTAGGATGATCCTGCTGCCCAAGGGACGTTCCCATGGGGCCAAGTCAGGAACTACAATGGGGAGTGGGGCCAGAGAGGAAAGGGCAACCAGGAATGGGCTGTTTGCAGGGGAGGGAACAGGGCTGGGCAAGAGGAAGAAATTTGTAGGAGGGAACAGTAAAGAAAGCAAAGGTGCAGCCAAGGAAATGCCCAGGGCAGTTTGGGGGTTGCTGCCAGGCAGCCCTGGCTCTGAGCAACAGCGTCTGCAGTGGCACAGGAAACTCCCAGCTGATGGGAACAAACTTTCTGGCTGAGTGCAGAGGCCAGGACAAAGCTGAGTGGTTTCCCTGGTGTCCCCCAGGCCTTGCTGGCCCCAGGAGATGATGGCATTTGTGCTCCCTCAGGTTCATGTCCCCACAGCAACAGCATGGGGGTGCTGGCCCTGCTGTGTGCAATGCAGGGGGGGGTTGCTGAGGCAGTGCTGCTGTGTCTGTGCCTGCAAGGATGGGGCACCTGTGTGAGCTGGGGGAGAGGCCAGGGCTGCAGAGGGGGGATGTTGTTGGCAGCTGCATGAGGACGCTCTGGGACGCTGCCCTGGGCTGTGCAGTGCACTGGGCATGGATCAGCCCCTGCTCTGCTGCTCCTTCCCGTCTGCCCCAGGGCCCTTGCAGAGCCCCAGCCATGCTGTTTGCCCCCAGCCTGCCCACGGCCAGCCTGGGGCTGCTGACGGGGGTTTCTGTGCTGAGCATTGGCCTGGCCGTGTTCTTGAGAGAGCCTGGGCAAGGAGCCTGGAGCCCCCAGGGCCTGGCCTGAGGCGTCAGCGCTGCCCCAGCAGTGCCCATGGCCTGTCCCTGCTGCAGCCCCGGCACTGCCACCCCCAGGGCTGTGCCCGGCCCCGAGAGCACTCAGGCCCTGCAGCAACACCAGGGCCACCAGGGCAGCGGGGCAGGGCCACGGCAGCAGCACTGGCAACACCAAGTGCTGCTGCTGCTGCTGCTGCTGGGCACAGCTGCTGGGCCAGCACTGATCTGCCCCAGCTCTGCACACAGACATTGCTGCTGCAGCTCCAGAGAAGGCAACAAAAGGGCATCTCTGCAGAAAACTCTGCTGGGACATCCTTTAGTTCCTTTAAAGCCACCAAGAGCGCAGCCCCTCATTGACACAGTTTGTGACTACAGGGAAGGTGGAGAGAAACAAAAAAAGAAATGGCACAAACAATGACATTTATTTGTTGGAAATATTTAAAAAGTAAAACAAAGGGAAAAAAAACCTGAAAAATAAAACCAACAAGAAGTATCAAAGATAACTTTTATTTCTAGTGATTGGCAGAAATTGGTCAGCACTTTAATGTTTCCGAAACCATCCAGTCATCTTTGTCCACACTGCAGCCTTGAGCTCCTGGTTCCTCAGGCTGTAGATGAGGGGGTTCAGGGCTGGGGGCACCACCGAGTACAGAACTGACAGGGCCAGATCCAGAGATGGGGAGGACATGGAGGGGGGCTTCAGGTAGGAAAATGTGCCAGTGCTGACAAACAGGGAGACCACAGCCAGGTGAGGGAGGCAGGTGGAAAAGGCTTTGTGCCGTTCCTGCTCAGAGGGGATCCTCAGCACAGCCCTGAAGATCTGCACATAGGAGAAAACAATGAACACAAAACAGCCAAATGATAAACAGGCACTAACAGCAAGAAGAAGTAGACTCCTGAGGTAGGATTTGGCGCAGGAGAGCTTGAGGATGTGTGGGATTTCACAGAAGAACTGGCCCAGGGCATTGCCATGGCACAGGGGCAGGGAAAATGTATTGGCCGTGTGCATGAGAGCAGTGAGAAAGGCACTGGCCCAGGCAGCTGCTGCCATGTGGGCACAAGCTCTGCTGCCCAGGAGGGTCCCGTAGTGCAGGGGTTTGCAGATGGACACGTAGCGGTCGTAGCACATGATCGTGAGGAGGAAATACTCTGCTGAGAGGAAGACCAGAAAGAAAAAGAGCTGAGCAGCACATCCAGTGTAGGAGATGTTGCTGGTGTCCCAGAGGGAATTGTGCATGGCTTTGGGGACAGTGGTGCAGATGGAGCCCAGGTCAGCGAGGGCCAGGTTGAGCAGGAAGAAGAACATGGGCGTGTGCAGGTGGTGGCCGCAGGCTACGGCGCTGATGATGAGGCCGTTGCCCAGGAGGGCAGCCAGGGAGATGCCCAGCAAGAGGCAGAAGTGCAGGAGCTGCAGCTGCCGCGTGTCTGCCAATGCCAGCAGGAGGAAGTGCCTGATGGAGCTGCTGTTGGACACTATCAGTGTATTGGCATGGGGATCTGTAAGAAAAGTAATCATGGAATAGTTGGGTGTGGAGAGGACTTGAAATATCCCAGCACAGCGTGGGGGCACTTTCCCCCCACTGCCTGCCCAGGGCTCTGCTGCCTGGAGCTGTCCCTGCCAGCAGCTGCTTCCCTGTGCCCAGGGCTGGGCCCTGCCAGTGCTGCCAGAGCCCAGCCCAGCCCTGGGGGCTCAGCTCTGCCCTGCAGAGCCCTCCCAGCTCAGGCACTGCCCAGGGGCTCTGCAGGCTCTGATGGCAACATGAGAACAACCCTGAGGAAGCTGGAAAAGCGACACTGATGCTGCATGTGAGGGGCCCTGTTCTGATTTCTTTCACTACCTTGTTTAATCAGATCAAAGAGAAACTTTTTTTTTTTTTTATTTTTCACAGGCTGAACTGAGAGATGAAGATCTATGTGCAATTTCCAACCCAGAGCAGTTGATTAAAAAAGCAGGATATCCACTTTTATACATCCCCTGCCTTGCTGTGCTTCCTGTATCATCTAAATTCTGCAGTTAAATGTCATGCTGAGAGCAGTCCTGAACAATGCAGCATCCTCCCCACACAAGGAGAACACTCCCAAGCCTCACCAGCTGTCTCCTCCCAGCCAGATCTTGTCCCCCAGTGCTGGCAGCAGCTGCCAGGGCTGGCTGAGAGCTGTCCCTGGCAGGCAGCAGAGTCCCTGCCCCAGCACAGCGCCCTGGGCTGCAGGACCCTGCTCTGCAGGACAGCCCTGGGCACCCCTGGCTGCTCTGCACAAGAGACAAGCAGAGAATGTACTCACAGGCTCTGCAGGCATTGGCATGTTCCAGCTTGAGGAGATGGCTCCAGGAGCTGCAGCTGCATTGTCCTGCAGCCAGAGGTTCCTGTGCCAAGGGCTGGCAGTGATTGTGCCCCAGGCACTTCTCAGCCCCTTCCCAGCCCTGACTGATTGAAGCTCTCTGTGCCTCTGGGCTGTGCCCGGGCTGGCTGCAGGCAGTGCCCCAGCCCTGCTGGGCTGGCACAAGAGCTGCTCATCCAGAGAAATGTGCTTTTGAAGCTCTTCTGGGTGAGCAGGAGCTGCCTCTGGGCCAGGAGCCCAGCCCAGCTCAGCAGCACAGACACAGCACAAGGACTTTAATCAGCCTCTGGGCCTTTGTGCTCAGGCCCTGGACATCAGTCCCTGAGAGGGAGCTGAAGAAACCTCTCCAGAACTCCAAGGCAGAATCCAACTCCAAAGTTTCTTGGACTTTTAATGGGTCCCACTGAGGGACACGACTGAGCAAGTGTCCCCAGGCCCCAGGCAGAGCAGAGAACTGCAGGCAGTGATGACAGGTGGGGACAGAGAGAAGCCAAGTCTTGGTGCCCTGGGGCACAGCAGGGTCTGTGCCAGCAAGGGCTGGGAGGAGACACCTTGTCCTGAGGCCCTGGGGCCTCCTGGCACAGCCCCAGCCAGGCTGGGCACTGTCAGCCCCTTGTGCTGCCCTCAGCATCCCCCCCTAGCCCACATCCCAGTGGCCTCAAGGATCTGCTGCAAGGAGTCCCTGGGGAGCCTTGCTCAGCCATGGCCCTGGGGGCTCCTTCATGCTCCCTGCAGGGACTGCAGGTTTTTCAAAGCACTTTGGCTTTGGCTTTTGCCTTGGAGTCTCTGAGAGGTTTGTGCAATCAAGGCCTCCAATTATCTGCTGTAATTAGTCCCTGCAGAGGCTTTGTCAGTAACAACACTCAGTTGGGCTCATTAATGCTTCAGGGTACTTCAGTTATTTTAAGGTACTTGGTGTTTCCCTTTTGATACAGACTCTGTGAGAGGTTTGTGCAATCATGGCCCCAATTATCTGCTTTAATGAATCCCTGGAGAGCTTTGTACTGACACTCAGTGGGGCTCAGTAATGCTTTGAGCTTCTCACATTTTTTAAGGTAGTTTGGAATTTTCTGTCCACACTGAGACTCTGAGAGGTTTTTGGTCAATCCTGGCCTCCAATTGTCTCCTCCAAGGAGTCCATGAGGAGCCTGTGTTGGGGATGGACCTCACTGAGACCCATTCATGCTTTGAGACACTTTGGGGTTTTCTTCTGACTTTGACTCCTGGAAAGGTTTGTGCAATCTCCTCTCAGGCCCTGAGGTTCCAGTGCTCAGCTCCAAATGTACCACAGGGCTCATCATGATGCAGCAAGTCCTGACAAACCATGGCTCTGCCTTGATTTCCCTCTGCTCTAATGCAGTTTATCAGGAACGTATCTGGAGTGATTTTTGGTTTCCTAATTTGAGATTTCTCAGCCAATGCATCTATTACTGCAGTGGGATCAGTGTTGGCTAATTACCATTGCACTCACTGGAATATATTTACTCATTTCCTGCTGTGAGATAGGATTAGGAGAAAGGCAAAGTAGGCTCAAATTTTTAAAGGGGTATATAGAAAACTTTATTACCAGTAAATAGAAGAAAGATTAAGAAGAATCTGAACACTTCTCCTCTCCCTACAACCTTTTCTTTCTTACTGACAATGCAAGCAGACAAAGCCTGAAAGTTTCAGTCAGTTTACACCATCTAGAACAGTCTTTCTTCAGTTCACTTAGGCAGAGGAGTCTCTCTTTCATGCTATGGAGACTCCTCCATAAGAAAAAAGTTCTCTTGTGGCTCTCAATTCCCATGAATAGCAGCTGCCCAGAAAATCTGCAATTGTCAAGTCCCTCCCATTTTTCACAGCTTTCCCCACAGCTGTGTTTATGGGCCATGTCAGCTTATGGGGTATGAGTTTAAAGATGAGCTGTTGAAGGGCAAAGATTCTTTTCATCTATTTCTGAAATCATCTTCATCTCTGAGAACAGAGATCTTCTTCTTCTCTCCCTGAGGCCACAGGGTCTCACCACTCTTCTCTCTTTCTCTGATCAAACTTCTCATGGGATCAGAGCTACTTCAACATTTGCTTACTTTAGCATGGAGGCCTTTGCTGAACGAGTCATCTCCCCATATTTTCAATTAGTTATAGGGAAAAAGAGAGTCTGATATATTAATTACATCCTTCTCCATTGCTTTACAGGAGGATTTCAGCCCCAAGATCAAGGCATCTTCTCATCCCTCCCATCTGGGACTCAACTTTCCCTTCACTGACCTGGGTGTCTTCATGTTCCTCTGTGTGCCTGCACTTTGTCCTTTTCTCTCACTGGAGGGAGGATGGAAGCACTGAAAGAGTTCATATCTCACCCGGGGCCTGCAGATGGTTCTGTGCCCCCGGCCGGGCTCGGTGCTTGCGGCCGGAGCTGTTTTACGATGGAGGTTTCTGCAGCGGCTGCGCTGGGGCTGTGTCAGGATGGGCCACGCTGGGGCAGGGCCAGGATCTCAGCAGCCAGGCCAGAGCACAGCAGCAGCACGGCCGGGGCCGATGGCTTCTCCTGCCCCTGCCCGGGGCTCGCGGCTGAAGCCCAAGGGTGGCAGAATCTTGGCCGAGCCGGCCCGGCCCGGGGCTGCTCCTGGGGCCCGGCGGATCCTGGCTGGGCCCGGGCTGGCGGCGGGGCAGGGCTCAGCAGGGCCCAGATGTTCCCAACGGCAGCCATGGCCTGGCCCGGCCTCGGCCCCGCGGCCTCCCCTGCCCTGCCCGGCAGCCGATGGGGCCTGGCGGGGTCCCTGGGAAGGGGCCCGGCTCCACGGCAGGAGCCGCCCGGCCCGGCCTGGCTGAGACGGGGCCGGGTCAGCCTTGTTACCTCTGGGCCAGCCAGAAGGGAAAGAGACCCTCCCAGGCTTTCCCATCTTTAACATGTGTCTTCACAGAGCCGCGTACAGTTTCCTTCATAGTTTAACAGATTGTCAGTTCTCAAAGATAATTACTGATTGGTTTTTTTTGTCAGACATGGAGGAAACTGCTAGCAGCTTCTCTTAGAACATCACTTCCATGATGCAAAACCACCACAACTGCACAGAGCACAGAGCTCTTTTGTCCATATGTAGTGCTCATGTGCCCGAGGTTTCAAAATACCTCCCTGGGAGATCTCTGGGCCCCGTCCAAGGTGTTTTCAAATGAAAACATTCAGCTCAGAGTCTAAGAAAATCACCAGAGGACAGGGCCAGCCTGACCTGTCTGTCCTGGCTACTTTTGTCTGAGATCAGTCCTTGGACATACAGAATTGAGAGGCCAAATTCTAATTTTGGCCATGGACCCTGGACATGAGAGCCGGTTCTTTTCCATAGGAAGGAAGGAACAGAGCCCCAGTGTTTCAGGGGCAGATGAGAAATGGCCACCAGAATCCAAGGCCAGCCAGAGCAAGCAGGATTTTGTTCTGAGTGATATCCATGCATATAGGAATTGTTTTAGGGAGAGTTCCAATTTTGTCAATGGGCATCTGAAAAGGGGGACGTTCTTTTCCAGAGCAAGAAAAGCACGGAGCCCCAGTTTTCCAGGAGCTGATGAGAGGCAGCCCTTGACATCCCAACATCAGCCAGACCTGTCAGGGGACCCCTGGGAAGCCAAACCAGCCAGGCCTGTTCAATGTTCCCTCGGTTCCATGGGGCCCCACAGTGTCCCAATGGTCCCTTGCTTCCCTGAGGCCCTGAAGTGCCATAATGCCCCCTTGGTGACACCAGGCCCTGAAGGGTCCCAATGGTCTCCATGGTTCCATCAGGCCCCACGGAGCCATAATGGTCTCTGGGTTCCATGAAGCCCCGCTGTGTCACCATGGCTCCTTGGTTCCATGGGCTCCAGGGGTGCCACAATGATCCCCTTGGTTCCATGAGGTCCCACAGTGTCCCAGTGATCTCCATGGGAAGGGAAGAACCCAGCCTCAGTGTTGCAGGGGCAGCCAGCCAGAGGCCAAGACCAGGCAGACTTGATGGTACTGGCAGACTGTGCCTAGGAGCAACCCTTGGATATACAGAATTTTAGAGGTAGAATCCTAACTTCAGACATGGATACCTGGAGGAGAAGGGTGGCTCTTTTCCAAAGAAAAGAAAGCATGGAACATTGATTCCACAGTGTCATTCTCAGGCCTGCAGCCAGAGCCCGTTGCCATGGCAACCATTGGCAGCCCCATCCCCAGGCTGATGGGATCCCAGAAGCACAGAATGGACTGAGCTGGGAGGGACCCATCAGGATCCTCCAGTCCAACTGCTGGCCCTGCACAGGACACCCCAACAATGCCAGCCTGGGCCTGGCAGCGCTGGCCAAACGCTGCTGCAGCTCAGAGAGCCCTGGAGCTGGGACCCTGCCCTGGGGAGCCTGGCCAGGGCCCCAGCAGCCTCTGGGCAAAAACCTTTCCCTGACATCCAACCTGAGCCTGCCCCGACTCAGCTGCAGCCGCTCCCTCCACTCCTGTCCCTGGGCACCAGAGGGAAGAGGTTCCCACAGCCCCAGCCAGGGACCCGCTCCCAAGGCTGCTGCCATGGCCACCAGGGCTGCCACCAGCTGGGATGCTCGCTTTCCACGGGCCGGGCTTCAGGAATGGGATTCCCCAATTTCCTGCTCCTGCTAAAACCGCGCTGCCCTCGCTGCCCTCCCGCCTCCCGTGGAAAGCACAAAAGGCAAAGATCCCAGGCTGGGATAAGAACAATTTATTGGGAAGAGCAAGAGATACGGAACAAACAGGAACAGAAACAATATTGATAACAGAAGGGATAAGTAAAACTATTTACAGAGAAAACATCAACATCAACAACTGGCTCTTCCTGGCAACGTATTTCATCCTCTCTGGAAAGGACACTCTTCTCCTCAGGGGGGGAGAGAGAGAGAGAGAGTCCCTTTCCTGCCCCTGGCAATGACCTGAGGTGGGAGTGAATGTAATGACAGGGCCATGGCCAGACCCTCATGTTCTCCAATCCCACAACATGTCATTGGCAGGGGCAACAAAAGGTACAGGTGTCTTCCCAGCATGGATCACAGGGAAAATGGATCCCCAGGGCTCTTCCCAACGTGGGGTCTCCAATGGGGAATGAAGCTGGAGTGGTGCATGAAGCTCTTCCATGCATTTGGGGCATTTGCAGGGCTTCTCTTACCGGTGTCTCCATTGGTGTCTTGTCAAGTGAGAGCTGCTGGTGAAGCTCTTCCCACACTGGGGACACTCGTAGGGCCTCTCCCCAGTGTGGATGCGCCGGTGGGTGACGAGGGTGGAGTTGTGCTTGAAGCCCTTCCCACACTCCCCACACTCGTAGGGCCATTCCCCAGTGTGGATCATCTGGTGGCTGAGCAGGGTGCTGCTCTGCCTGAAGCTCTTCCCACACTCCAAGCACTTGTGGGGCTTTTTCCCATCATGAAGCTGCTCATGGGCCACCAGCTCTGAGCTCTGGCTGAAGCTCTGTCTACCTTCCTGGCTCAGGGTGGGTCTTTCCTCCTCAGAGCCCCCTGGGCTGGGTTTGCAGCCCCTCTTCCTGTGGGATCTCTGTAGATTTTCTTCTCCCTTGGATTCCTGTCCCATGGAGCCTCTCAAAACGGCCACACACCCCTGTGATGTCACAGAGGCTCCCTGTGATGTCACACAACTAACTCTATGATGTCACACAGCCCAGTTGATGTCTCTGTCCAGTCTGTGATGTCACACAGCCAGCTGTGGCTTGTCACACAGCCAACTCTATCATGTCACACAACCCCTGTGATTTCACACAGCCAACACTATGATGTCACACAGCCCCCTGTGATGTCACACAACCTTGGCTCAGTGCTGGGCAGCCCCGGCACTGTCCCAGCATTGGCCTCTCCCTCCTGCCCCGTCCCTCAGCCAGTGCTGCCCTTGGGGCGCTGGGCCTTGGCTTCCTCTTCTCCCTGGGCATCCCCTGCTGCCCACCCAGGGTGTCCTGGGGAGCTGCTGCCCCTGAGGCAGGGGCTCTGCTCTGCTGCCCTGGGCATCCCGGGGCTCCTGAAACACCCCATGGCCAGGGCAGGCCCAGAGTGTCACAATGTCCCCCTGGTTCCATCAGGCCCCGCAGTGTCACAGTGCTCCCTGTGCTCCCTGAGGCCCCACATCACCCAGCCCAGGCCATTGCCCTGGTTCCAGTGACTCCCAGTATGATCCCAGTGACCCCAGTCTCACTGAGTATATCCCAGTTGATCCCAGCATGCTCCCAGTCACTCCCACTTCCAGTTGCTTCCAGCATGATTCCGGTTGCTCACAGCTACTGCAAATCACCCTCCAGTGCAGTTCCAGTTTCTCCCAGTATATCCCAGTTGTCTCCAACATTGTCCAAACTGCCCTCAGCATGCTCCTGGTCACTCCCAGTATGATCCCAGTCCCCCTCAATATCATCTGAATTCCACCCAGTATGATCCCGCTTGCCCCCACTTGCCCCAGTACGGTCCCAGTCACTGCCAGTATGATCTCACTGGCCCCCAGTATAGACACAGTCACTCCCAGTTGCCCCCAGTTGCTCCCAACATGGTCCCAGCTGTTCCCAGTGTCGTCCCCTCCAGTATCATTACAGAGACTCCCAGTATATTCCAGTTGCTCATTCCCAGCCACCCCAGTTGCCCCAGCATGGTTCCAGTTGCCCACAGGCCGATCTCACTCATTCCCAGTATATCCAAGTTGCCCCCAGCACTCACCCATCTTTCCCAGTTGCTACCAGTAGCCCTCAGTGTGCTCCCAGTCGCTCCCAGTATTTCCATGTCCGTGCTCCAAGTGCTGCTCCCAGCCCTGATCCGTGGGCATGGGAATGTCCTGCTCCCTTGCCAGGGCAGGGTCACACCTGAGCCAGGTGTGCAGGGCAGGACCTTGCCCTGACCCCAAGCACTGTCCCAGCTGCAGGATTTGCTTCCCATCGCTCTTCCTCCTGCAGCCCCGAGCCCAGCTTGATGCTGAACAAAGGGGCTGGGCTGGGGTCATCCCCCAGTGGGGGCTGTGCACCCCCTCTGCCCCCTCCCCAAATTCCCTCTGGGGGAGCAGGAGCTGGGGCAGGAGCCCTGTGGGGAGGGACAAGGAGGTGACACCAGGATGGGAGGGTCACACATGCTCTAGGGGGGGGTCACACACAGTCCCTGAGGACCCCCCCTCACCTCTCCTGCAGCACCAGGAGGATGAACCCCAACATGGAGCCCCTGACCCCTGGCAGTATCTTGTGGGGTGGGGTCTGGTGGCTGCTTTGGGGGTCTGGGGGGTCACGACCACCCAAAAACCCCCTCCCAACCCTACAGCTACTCCCAGTCCCCTCGCACCACCCCACAGCTCCTGGCCAGGACACCCCCAACCACTCCCTGCAACATAAATGTCCCCAAAAACCACAAAACCCCTTCCCATCTCCCCTAAGTCCCACCCAAATTCTCTCCATAACACACAGCCCTGCCAACACACACAAATCCCCACAACCCTCCCAGAAGGCCCCCAAACCCTCTCCCAGCAAGACAAATTCTCCCAAGAGCCACAAGAGCCTCTCTCAGTCCCCACAGGAGTCCCTAAAACCCCTCCCACCTCCCATGGCACTGAGCAGGAGAGGTTGGTGGACAGGAACATCCCCAGCCAGGAGCAGCTTGGCACTTCAGCAGTGATTTGGGCACTTTGAGGGAACACCCCAAATGGGGGGACCCAGGCCAGGAACTGGGACAGACAACCAGAATTCCTGGAGAACAGATGGAGTCAGGTGAACACATTTTGCCCACACACCTATGAGGTTGTGGCCATGTCCCCTGGTTTTGACAGCCTCAGAACACCCAAATCCTCTCAAATATTCCATTGAACCAAGCCCAAATTCACCTCCAAATCCCAGTAAATGGTGCAGCTTTAGATCTCTTTGTTTAATTTCTTTATTTTCACCCCAGATTTGGTTGTTTCGAGAGGGTGAAAATGGAAATTATTTCCATGGAAAAGACCTCCAAGATTATGCAGCACTGCTTGATGCCATCAGAAGAAACAATTGAACAGAGCAGGTGAGATTTTTTGGGGTGTAAATTCAACAAATCACTTCTTCCCAATCAATTTCCAGTTTAGATCAGAGTCCTGATGGATGTTCCTGCTGCTGTGTTCATCCAGGGGATCCAGGAGGACATGGATAAGCAGCCCGCTGTCTCCTCAGCAGGGATCACTGGGAACATGGATCACCAGGGCTCTGACCAACATGGGTCCTCCCATAGGGATGGAGCTGGGGCAGTGCACTAAGCTCTTCCTACAGTTGGGGCACTCACAGGGCTTCCCTTACTGGTGCCTCCATTGGTGTCTGGTCAAGTGAGAGCTCTGGGTGAAGCTCTTCCCACACTGGGGACACTCGTAGGGCGTCTCTCCAGTGTGGATGTGCTTGTGCCTGTCAAGACTGAAGTTTTGCTTGAAGCTCTTCTTGCAGTCGGGGCAGTGGAAGAGCCTCTCATCCATGATGGAGGAGATCGGAGCTGGTCTGAAACCTCCTCTGACACTCAGGACACTCGT
Source organism: Agelaius phoeniceus (assembly GCF_051311805.1). Classification (NCBI taxonomy): domain Eukaryota; kingdom Metazoa; phylum Chordata; class Aves; order Passeriformes; family Icteridae; genus Agelaius; species Agelaius phoeniceus. The sequence goes on from NW_027509866.1 coordinate 2,866,236, forward strand.
AGGGCCTCTCCCCAGTGTGGATGCATTGATGGGTAAAGAGGGTGGATCTGCAGCTGAAGCCCTCCCGCACTCCCCACACTCATAGGGCCGTTTCCCAGTGTGGATCATCTGTAGCACATCAGGGTACTGCTGCAGCCGAAGCTCTTCCCACTCTCCAAGCACTTGTGGGGCTTCTCCCCATCATGAAACTGCTCATGGGTGAACAGCTCTGAGCTCTGGCTGAAGCTCTGCCCACCTTCCTGGCACAGGGTGGGTCTTTCCTCCTGTCCTGGATTGTCAAGCAAATTGTATTCTATTTGCCATCTGTATGGCAGTTGTCTTCTGTTAAGTGAGCAGTTTTCCTTACCTCTTCCACAACCACTCCTCCCTCCTGGGAGACATCTGCTGATAACAGGCTATTGAATGTCACTGCATGATTGATAAGAACTACGGCATCCCATTGGGAGATGCTCCGCCCAGAGGGAAGAGCCAAGCATTCTACCCATATATAATCTGGAAATTCTGGAACACCAGCACGGCTTCTCCACTGGATTTCCCAGAGGAACAGCTGCTCTCTTCTTCCATTGGATCTTCAAAGGAAGACCACACCCTTTCCTACAGGATCCCTGCTCCAGCAAAAACACACCTGATGCTCCAGGAGGACTGCAGCCACATTTCCAATTAGACTGCTACCAACACCCTGACCAACAGGGTGTCAGGTTGTGTTCTGACTCTGTCAGTGTCGATTTACCTTACTGCATAGTTGATTTTATCTTTATATTTTCTTCCCTATTAAAGAACTGTTATTCCCTGCTCCCATATTTTTTTTTGCCTGAGAGCCCCTGAATTTAAAATTTAGAGCAATTTGATAGGGGGGTTTCACATTTTCCATTTCAGAGGAGGCTCCTGCCTTCCTTATCAGACACCTGCCTTTCCAAACCTAGACAGCTATGATATCACAGAGTAGCAGGCTATGACAACATGGCATGGTTGTATGACATCATAGAGGGGGCTGTGAGGTCAAAGTGTGTGCTGTGACACTACAGAGTGGCAGTATGACATCACAAAGAGGGTTTTGTGACATCAGAGAGTGGGTTGTGACATCAAAGATCTGGCTGTGACATCATAGAGTAGGGTGTGAGGCCATAGAGCAGATCCTGCCATCATAGAGGGATGCTCTGTGACATCAGAGTGGGTTGTGACATCACTGGGTGGCTGTGTAACATCATACAGCAGGCTGTGACATCACAGAACACACAGTGATATCACATGGTGACTTTGTGACATCACAGCACTGCTGTATGACATAACAGGGTGACATCATAGAATTGGCTCTGTGACATCACAAGAGGCTGTGTGACATCACAGGGGCTGTGCGACATCACAGGGGCTGTGTGAGGTCCCTGGGGAGGTCACTCTGCCCCGGCCCCCCTCACAGTTCCCCCCAGAGCAGTCCAACCCTGCTCGTGCACAGTGGGGTCCCCTGTCCCCCCGGGTCCCCCCGCCCCCGGCGCCGCAGCCTCCCCCAGAGGATGTTCCACGAGATCGACCCCAGAGCCTGACACGGGGACGGGGGCCGGGGCCCTGGGGGTGGCACAGGGGGACAGGGACCCCCCGGCAGCGTCCTCGTGTCCCCCAGGGCCAGAGCCTGGGCCAGGGCTCCTTCACCCTGCTACCAACGAGGCCTTGAGAGCCCTGAAAAAATCCCCAGCAAGGGATCAGCAAAAACCAGATTGAATATTAAGGGACAGCAGCACAAAGTTCCTTGGCAAGAGTCACTCTGCTCCTGACTGGACACTTCAGGCTCAGCAGGGAAACAAAGCAACGACAAAACCAAAGAAAATCCAGGCAATCAAACCAGAAATGAACCCAGAACAGTCCCTGTGTTTGTGTATGAGACACAAGGACAGTGAGGGGTAAAAGAAATATGGCCCAAAAGCTTAACAGAGCTCAAACTTAATAGGACTTAACATAACGTTAACTGATAACTTCAACTTCACAACTTAGCAAAAGAAAAGCACTTAACAGTATTTAACCTAACTTTTAGCCTATGACTTTGCAATTTAACAGAGGAATAACATTTAACTGTATTTAACTCCGATTATAACTTATATTAAACAACTTAGCAAAAGAACAACTCTTAGAAGTATTTAACTTCACTTGGACCTCATGACTTAACCTCACTTACAGGCCTGACTGACTCAGCTATCCAAGGCACTCAAAGCCCTCAGAGAGCAGCATTTCTGCCCCATTTCCCCAGCACAGGCACTCCTGTGTGCACACAGACACAAAGAGTCAGTGCAAGGCATCTGGGAGAAATTCCCCTGAGGGCAGGAAATGCTCCCTGTGCATCCTTTGGCATCTCCCCAGCAGGTGAAGGGTTGAGCCTGGAGGAGTGGGGGGATCGGCCCAGGCTCCGTCGTTGTTGGGGATCCCCGAGTGCAGCAAACGGGAGAGTTCCCGGCTGGGACAGGCCCCACTCAGAGGGAGTCGCTGGCCCAGGAGAGCTCCAAGGGCTCCTTTTGGAGCGCTGTTTGTAGGGCCCCAAGAGAGGGGCTTCAGTCCCAGCAATGGTTCATCCTGGCCACACTTGGCACCAACAGCTTTCTTTGGCAGTGTGAGAACAGGGATGTTGTGCCACTGAGGGAACAAAGCCAGTTCCCAGGGCTGCTCCTCCAGAAAGCAGGAGCTGGTTGGGCAGCAGCAGTGCCTGGAGCAGACAGTGTTTGTGATGAGCTGCAGAGGAGCTGAGCCCAGGGGCTGTTGGCCAAGGCCGAGGCCCAAGGAGCATTTCTCAGCTGGCAGGGCGGCCTGAGAAGGGGAGGGGGGAATGCAGCAGCACAGGGCCCATGGAACCAAGGGACCATTGTGCCACTTTGGGGCCCTGTGAGACCAAGGGACAATTGTGACACTGTGGGGCCTTGTAAGACCAGGCGATCATTGTGACACTGTGGGGCCTCATGGAATCATGGAGTCCACTGTGACATTGCTGGGCCTCATGGAACCAAGGGGACTGTACTGACACTGTGTGACTTCATGAAATGTAGGGATCATAGTGTCACTGAGAGGCCCCATCAAACCAAGGGTCCATTGTGACACCGCAAGGCCTCATGGAACTGTGGAAACCATTGTGACAGTTTGAGGTGTTGGGCCTCGTGAAACCAAGAGGCCTTTGTGACACTGCAGGGCTGCATGGAACCAAAGGTCCATTATGAAACTGCAGGGCCTTGTGTCATCAGTGGTCCATTGTGACACTGTGGAGCCAAAGGAGACCATTGTGACACAGCAAACCCCTAGGGTCCAAAGATCCATTGTGACACTGCAAGGCCTCATGGAATCATTGGGATCATGATAACATTGAGGGGCCCCATGAAATTGTTGGGGCCATTGTGAAAATATTGGGTCCCATAAAAGCAAGGGAACACAGAACAGGTTTGGCTGGTTTGGCTTCCCAGGGGCCGCATGACTGGTCCAGCTGACCTTGGCATGCTGAGCATCTCTTCTCATCTGCTAATGAAACACTGAGGCTCTGTGCTTTCCTTCATATGGAAAAGGATTGTTCTTCTCCTCCAGGCACGCATGGCCACAATTGGAGTTTCACCTCCAAATTTCCTTATATCCAGGGACTATTCCAATAGGAATGTTGTCAGGACAGTCTGGCTGGCAACGGTTTCACAATGGTCAGCTCTCATCTGTCCCCAAAACACTGGGGAAGGCTCCGTGATTTCCTTCCTATGGGAAAGAACTGTCCTGCTTCTCCACGAACCCATGGGTGAGATTGGGTTTCCACCTCCAAATTCCCGTAATCCAAACACTGCTCCCAGACAAAATCTGCCATTCCTGACAAGCCTGGCTGGCCTTGGCCTCGTGAGACTCTCACCTGCCTTCCAAACACTGGAGCTCTGGGCTTTCCTTCCTATGGAAAAGAACTGTCCTTCTCATCCAGGCACCCATGGCCAGAAATTGGGTTCCACATCCAACATTGCCTGTTGTGAGGGACTGGAGGAGATTGTTGGCTCAAAACATTTCATGTGTGGGGGAGGAAGGGGCAGGTGCAGCCTTGCCCTGCCCTGGAACCCCAATCCCCCCAGAGCCTCTATCCCAGCCCAGCAGTGGCTGCCAGTGCCTGGCACAGCACAGGCAATGCTCCACAGCCACCTCTGCAGCCCCAGCCCAGCTCCTGAGGGACCAAATAAGCCCAAGTCCAACCTGGGGGAAGGGCCCAGGGAGACCAAGGGGTATTGAAGGCTGACCACAAGGCAAGCACACATCTTGAATCTGCATCCTCATGGAATTTCCATCTGAACAATGCTGGAATCCAGAGCTTGGTAGTTGTGTGTGTGTGCTTCTCTGTATCTTTTCTGTCTTTCGCTGTCTCTGTGTCTTCTTCTATTTCTGTCCTCTTGCAAATTTTGAGTAACTTAAAACTGAACAGGCTTACAGTTTATGAAATTGAATGGGCCAAGGTAATGCTTTGAGAAGTGTTTTTTGCTGATTGAGTGTGGCATTAAACCATTTGCGAAGTTTCTCTAAATTTCTGAATTTGCCAGCAAAGACTGTTTTGTTGTTTTGACCTATTGAGGATTTCTTGTCAGGATTTCTCCAGTGCATCCAACTCAGGGTACAGAAACAATTGTAATTCCTTTTAAATGTCTCCTTGAGGGAGTTGTTTGGGGGATGGCAGTCAAGGCTTGTGTGTGCTGCTTGGCCCAGCCCAGGCAGGGCTTTCCCAGCCACATTCCACACTCCATTGCCCAGCTGGAGCCGCTGGTGCCTCTGAGTTGTGCTGCCCCAGCCCCAGGGACGCTCTCCTTGTCTGCCCATTCCCCCACGGTCTCTGGGCAGGGATGGCCTCACTGGGGGCTGCTGACATCCTCAGCAACTTGGAGGCTGCTGCTGAATTTCACTGCTCCAGAGGCTTGTTCAGCCTTCAGCTCTTCAGTGCAGGAATTCAGGGTCCCAGGGCTCATGAACATTCAGAACACCTGAACAAGCCAAGCCTCTGGGAAAAATTTGATTTAAGTGTTCAAAGCTTTTGTGGTTAATTAGACAGATTTCAGTAGTGTCTTCAAAGTGAATGCATTATATTTAAAAAGACAGTGAGAAAAGATTTTTTAAGTCCGGTTTAGGATTTTTTCTGGTTTATAAATCGATATTTGCGATCTCCAATTGACACTGAATCCAAGTACCTCCTCATGCAGTTTGAATAGATATGCAAATCAAGACCCTTCATGGCTGACAATCAATCAGACTCTGTCCCTACCCCCAGCCCACCATTTCCCCCATCCAAGCCCTGGCACTCAGAGCAGCCTTGTGCAAATCTCAGCTCCCTCCAGCCCAGGCTGCACCTGCAGCTTTCAGCTCCTTGGCTCCAACTCCCACCTGCTTTCCTTGCAGAAGGAGCTGCCCGAGACACACAGGGATGTTCATTTCTTGTCAGCCAACAAAGCCAAGGGAAGGCACAGCTCCATCAAATGCCAAAGTCATTCCTCTGCTGGATATTAAATCCACTTTGCACAGCAGACAGTCTCAGAGCAATGGAAAACACCTTCTGTGCCCAGCACAGATCCCAAGGTCTCCCCCGTCCCCCCCAAACCCTCCCTGCCCCGATTCTGCCCAGATTTGCTCTTTGCACACACGAGTCACAGGCTGAAATCAGGAGCTCCCTCCATGCCCAGAGGGAGGAAAAGAGAGAAAGGGCATGAAGAGCTCTCCTGTGCAGAGCCAAGGCCCAAGTGCAGCCCCTGCAGTGGGAACCACAACTCATCAGGTTTGTGTCCTTTGGGCTCAGGGCCTGGTGACACTCAGAGGCACAGAAAGGTTTCTTGCCAACAATTACAAGTTGAACATTTGAACAGTTTAAGAACCATCACAGCTCTTCCCTCAGCTCTCTGGGATGTCCCAGCAGCATCTGACATATCCTCCATCCCCAAGGGATTTCCGAAAAGGAACAGTTCTAGACAAGGACATAAGAAAACGCAATTTTGTGATAGATATAAACACAATTAAGATGTTGACTAATATGGTATTAATTTTAACATCAGAAAGATTGGGCAACTTCCTGGAGCTTAAAGCATGAAACCAGTCAGTTGAGAGGCACTTGAATGACCAGAGAGCATCTGGAGGACGAAATCTGGTAGCAATGGAAAGGACATAGATCCAGCAAGTCTAGTGAAGAGATGGCCACTCAGACATGGCCATTTCAACTGGAGAGCTAAAAACACCAGATGAAAAAAACAATTAAATAATAGACTGAATATTGGTGACACAAGTAGAGGAATGATCAGCATTTCTTCTCCTGCCATTAGTAGAACAATCCAGTAGATCCAGAAAATTCCTGCTCCTGATGGGAAAACTTTGCCATTTCTCAAAAGAACTCAGATGACCCAGATAATAACGATTTTCTTGTATATTAGGAAACTAAAAGGTATTAACACCTGTGCCCCTTTCCAGGCAGACATCAGCTGTGTGCCCATGAACAGGCAGTGCCACGTGTGCCCTGAGGTGCCCAGCTGGGATTGGATCTCTCCCAGAGCATCTGAGGGAGAGCAGAGCACCTCGCAAACTGCAGGTCCCTGACAGCCCCGCAGGGCTCCTGTGCCATCAACATCTGCTCTGCTCCAGTCTGAAACAGGGCCCAGCATGGTGCCGGGATCATCAGAGAGCTGAGGTGTGTGCTGGAATTCAATGGCCTCCCCATCCCGCAGCAGCCCTGCATTTCCCTGCTGCAGCCTTGGTCTCCAGCCCAGCCATGGAGGCTCTTTGGGCTCTGGAGTGTTGCTGCAGCGCCCAAGGGCAGCTGAGCTCTGCCTTTGGCACAGTCAGGCCTGGCCAGCACAGGCCATGCTCACAATTGCTTGTGTGTGCCTGGCCTTGCTGTCAGCCCCGTGAGCGGCTGCGTGGCCCCTTTGTGGCCCTGTGCTGGCCCAGCCATGGTGGCCCAGCCCCTGTGCAGGCCCAGCCCAGGCCAGGAGCATTGCGGCTGGGAACGGCCCCTGTGCTGTGGTGCCCACAGCAGCCTTGGGGCTCTGTGCCCCATGGCCTCCCTGCTGGGCAGCCTCTGCCAGCTCCTGCAGAGCCCCTGGCACCTGTGGGGCTGCACAGACAGCCCTGCCCCGGGCTCTGCCGGCCTCTGGGCCGGCAGAGAGGCAGCCAGGGCTGGCCATGGCCGGGAACAGGCCCTGAGCCCCGCAGGAGGATGGAGCTGGGCCACAGCCAAACTCAGCCCAGGCCAAAGCTGGGCTCAGCAGCCAGGGCTGCCAACGCATGGGCACAGAGGCTGGCGCTGACAAATGTCCTGGGCCCCCTCCCTGCTCTGTCCCTGCCACCAAGGGCACAGAGCAGCCTCCTCTCTGGGCCACTTGGCTGTTTGCAATGCCTTGCACAGGCGCTGGCCCTGCCCCACAAGGCCTGGCCTGAGTCCTGCCCCTGCACGCTCAGCCAGGCTGAGATGGACACTGATGGTTTCTGGGCCAGGCTCTCGGAGCCCAGCCCAGCTCCCTGCAAGCTCTGCCAGCTGCCCTGAGCTCTGGGCAGTACCAAGGGCCTCTCTGAGCCCAGCCCAGCCCAGCCGGCTCTGGCCCCACAGCTCTGCTCAGGCCAGGCTGCTCTGGCCACTGGCCCCACGGCCTCAGCCCCTGCCAAGGCCACAGCAGCAGCTGCAGCTGCCACAGGACTCAGCCCCAGCCATGGGGGAAGGTGCTTGGCCAAGGCCAAAGGAGGCTCCCTGGCTGCCCTGCTCCCCTCGGCCTGAGGTGCTGAGAGCTCTGCAGCCCCTGCTGCCATCCCATCTGCCCAGGGCAGCACCAGAGCCCCAGCCTTGGGGCCCTCAAGAGCTGCTCCTGCTCCAGGCCCAGGGCCCATGCCAAAGCTGGGACAGCAGCCACAAAGCTGTGCCCATTGCTGTTCATTGCTGCTCTGATGGGGATGGATCCTCAGCCACTTGGAGGTTGCTAATGAATTTTATTACTCCAGAGGCCTCTTTCTTGAGCTCATCAGTTAAGGAATTCAGTGAAAAAGGCTCATAAACATTTTTTAAAAACACCTGAACAAGAACAGCCCTGAGGAATAATCAAAGTTTTCAGTTCTTCTCTGGTTCATTAGACAAATTTCAGAAGTATTTTCAATGTGAATCTGCTGTATTGAAAAAAAAGGAACAGATCTGTTTTATCCAGTATTCCCTTCCTATTTAGAGTTTGGTATAATCAATGTCCAATTGATCTTGACCCCCAGCACCTCCTAATACTGTGTGAAGAGATATAAAAATCAAGACCCTTCACGGCTGACAATCAATAACACTTTGTCCCCACCGCCTCCCCACCATTTCAGTCATCCAACCCCTGGCACTCCTATGGATCAGGAATGGTGTGGCCAGCAGGAGCAGGGCAGGGATTCTTCCCCTGTGCTGGGCACTGTTTGGGCAGTACCTCAAGTGCTGTGTCCAGTTCTGGGCCCCCAATTTAGGCAGGACAAGGCTGGTCAGGGGTCTGGAGCACAAGTCCTGTGAGGAGCAGCTGAGGGAGCTGGGGTTGTTTATCCTGGAGAAGAGGAGGCTCAGGGGAGACCTCATCACTCTCTACAACTCCCTGACAGGAGGGTGCAGCCAGGCTGGGGTCAGGCTCTTCTCCCAGGGAACAGTGACAGGACAAGACGACACAGCCTTCAGCTGCACCAGGGGACATTTAGGCTGGACATTAGGAAATATTCTACACACAAGGGGTGATTGGGCATTGGAATGGGCTGCCCAGGGAGGTGGGTGAGTCGCCATCCCTGGAGGTGTTTAAGGAAAGACTGGATGTGGCACTCAGTGCCATGGTCTGGGTGACAAGGTGGTGTTTGGTCCCAGGTTGGACTTGATGCTCTTCAAGGTCTTTTCCAGCCTGGCTGATTCTCTGATGATTGTGACACTGCAGGGCCCTGGGGAAGCAAGGGGCCATTGTGACACTGCAGGGCCTGGTGGCACTAAGAGGACCATGGTGACACTGTGTACGACATGGCAGCACAGAGCCAAGGGGCCATAGTGACACTGTGGGGCTGAATGGAAGCCAGAAGTCCATGGTGACAGTCTGGGTCCTCCTGGAACCACAGAGGCCACTGTGACCCTGCAGGGCCTTGTGGAACCATGCAGAGCATTGTGACAGAGCAGGACCTGGTGTCACGATGGGGCCATTGTGACACTGCAGGGCCCCATGGAACCAAGGGGCCAGGGCTGCTCCTCAGGAACTCCTGGAATGAAGGAAACGTGTTTGACACCGTGGTGGCCCTTGGGACCAAGAGGCCATTGTGCCACTGTGGAACCAAGGAGAGCATTGCTGCACTGCCAGACCTCATGGAACCAAGGATCCATTGTGACACTGCAGGGCCTTGGGAGACCAAGGATCCATTGTGACACTGCAGGGCACAAGGATCCAAGGGACTTTCTGACACCAAGGTTTCCCATGGAACCAAAGGGACATTGTGACACTGGGAGGTCTCATGGAGTCATGGAGACCATTGGGACACTCTGGGGCCTCATGGAACCATGGTGACACTAAGTTGGCTGGGAGTGTGGATCTGCTGGACGGGTAGGAGGGCTCTGCACAGGGCCCTGGACAGGCTGGATCCAGGGCCCAAATCCAACAAGGTGAGGTTTAACAAGTCCCAGTGCCGGGTCCTGCACTTTGGCCACAACAACCCCTGAAGCACTACAGGCTGGGGACAGAGTGGCTGCAGAGCAGCCAGGCAGAAAGGGACCTGCAGGGACTGATGGGCAGCAGGCTGGACATGAGGCAGCAGTGTGCCCAGGTGGGCAAGAATGCCAATGGCTCCTGGCATGGATCAGGAATGGTGTGGCCAGGAGGAGCAGGGCAGGGATTCTTCCCCTGTGCTCAGCCCTGGTTGGGCAGCACCTCGAGTGCTGTGTCCAGTTCTAAACCCTTTGGGGTGGGCATTCGGGAGAAATTTGAAGCAGGAAGAGTAAAGAAAGCAAAGGAGAAGCCAAGGAAATGCTCAGGGCAGTTTGGGGGTGGCTGCCAGGCAGTCCTGGCTCTGAGCAACAGCGTCTGCAGTGGCACAGGAAACTCCCAGCTGATGGGAACAAACTTTCTGGCTGAGTGCAGAGGCCAGGACAAAGCTGAGTGGTTTCCCGGGTGTCCCCCAGCCCTTGCTGGCCCCAGGGGCTGATGGCATTTGTGCTCCCTCAGGTTCATGTCCCCACAGCAACAGCATGGGGGTGCTGGCCCTGCTGTGTGCAATGCAAACAGGGGCTGCTGAGGCAGTGCTGCCGTGTCTGTGCCTGCAGGGATGGGGCACCTGTGTGAGCCGGGGGGAGAGGCCAGGGCTGCAGAGGGGGGATGTTGTTGGCAGCTGCATGAGGACGCTCTGGGACGCTGCCCTGGGCTGTGCAGCGCACTGGGCATGGATCAGCCCCTGCTCTGCTGCTCCTTCCCGTCTGCCCCAGGGCCCTTGCAGAGCCCCAGCCATGCTGTTTGCCCCCAGCCTGCCCACGGCCAGCCTGGGGCTGCTGATGGGGGTTTCTGTGCTGAGCATTGGCCTGGCTGTGTTCTTGAGAGAGCCTGGGCAAGGAGCCTGGAGCCCCCAGGGCCTGGCCTGAGGCGTCAGCGCTGCCCCAGCAGTGCCCATGGCCTGTCCCTGCTGCAGCCCCGGCACTGCCACCCCCAGGGCTGTGCCCGGCCCCGAGAGCACTCAGGCCCTGCAGCAACACCAGGGCCACCAGGGCAGCGGGGCAGGGCCACGGCAGCAGCACTGGCAACACCAAGTGCTGCTGCTGCTGCTGCTGCTGGGCACAGCTGCTGGGCCAGCACTGATCTGCCCTAGCTCTGCACACAGACATTGCTGCTGCAGCACCAGAGAAGGCAACAAAAGGGCATCTCTGCAGAAAACTCTGCTGGGAGATCCTTTACTTCCTTTAAAACCACCAAAAGCACAGCCCCTCATTGGCACCGTCTGTGGCCACAGGGAAGATAGAGAGAAAAAAAATGAGAAATGGCATAAGGAATGGCTTTTCGTTGTGGACCATATGAAAAAAATAAAACAAAGGAAAGAAATCTCCAAAATGAAACCAACAAGAAGTATCAAAAATGAGTATTATTACAAGTGATTTACAGAAATTCTCCAGCAGTTTAATGTTTCTGAAAGCATCCAGTCATCAGTCTCCACACTGCAGCCTTGAGCTCCTGGTTCCTCAGGCTGTAGATGAGGGGGTTCAGGGCTGGAGGCACCACCGAGTACAGAACTGACAGGGCCAGATCCAGGGATGGGGAGGACATGGAGGGGGGCTTCAGGTAGGCAAATGAGGCGGGAAAGAAGAACAGAGAGACTACGGCCAGGTGAGGGAGGCAGGTGGAAAAGGCTTTGTGCCGTCCCTGCTCAGAGGGGATCCTCAGCACAACCCTGAAGATCTGCACATAGGAGAAAACAATGAACACAAAACAACCAAATGCTAAACACACACTAACAACCATAAGCCCGATTTCCCTGAGGTAGGATTTGGAGCAGGAGAGCTTGAGGACTGGGGGAATTTCACAGAAGAACTGGCCCAGGGCATTGCCATGGCACAGGGGCAGGGAAAATGTATTGGCCGTGTGCAGCAGTGAATAGAGAAAGGCACTGGCCCAGGCAGCTGCTGCCATGTGGGCACAAGCTCTGCTGCCCAGGAGGGTCCCGTAGTGCAGGGGTTTGCAGATGGACACGTAGCGGTCATAGCACATCACGGTCAGGAGGGAAAATTCTGCTGAGATGAAGAACACAAAGAAAAAGAGCTGAGCAGCACATCCAGTGTAGGAGATGTTGCTGGTGTCCCAGAGGGAATTGTGCATGGCTTTGGGGACAGTGGTGCAGATGGAGCCCAGGTCAGCGAGGGCCAGGTTGAGCAGGAAGAAGAACATGGGCGTGTGCAGGTGGTGGCCGCAGGCTACGGTGCTGATGATGAGGCCGTTGCCCAGGAGGGCAGCCAGGGAGATGCCCAGCAAGAGGCAGAAGTGCAGGAGCTGCAGCTGCCGCGTGTCTGCCAATGCCAGCAGCAGGAAGTGCCTGATGGAGCTGCTGTTGGACATTTGCTGTGCCTTGGCATGGGGATTTGGAAGAAAAGTAATCATGGATTAGTTGGGTTTGGAGAGGACTTGAAATATCCCAGCACAGCCTGGGGGCACTTTCCCCCCACTGCCTGCCCAGGGCTCTGCTGCCTGGAGCTGTCCCTGCCAGCAGCTGCTTCCCTGTGCCCAGGGCTGGGCCCTGCCAGTGCTGCCAGAGCCCAGCCCAGCCCTGGGGGCTCAGCTCTGCCCTGCAGAGCCCTCCCAGCTCAGGCACTGCCCAGGGGCACCTCTGGCTCTGCAGGCTCTGAGGGCAACATCAGAGCAACCCTGAGGAGGCTGAAAAAGCAACACTGATGCTGGCTCTAAGGGCTGGTTTCTGTCACGGCCCAATTTATTCAGATCTAAGAGAATTTTTATATTTATTTTTCTCAACGTGAACTGAGAGATGGATATCTATGAGCAGTTTCTTATCCAGGCGACCCAGAGCAGTAGATTAAAAAAGTAGGATTTTCCCTTTTACGCAGTCCCTGCCTTGCTGTGCTCCCTGTATAATCTACTTGGAAATGTTCTTCAGTTAAATGCCATGCTGGGAGCAGTCGTGAACAATGCAGCATCCTCCCCACACAAGGAGAACACTTCCAAGCCTCACCAGCTGTCTCCTGCCACCCAGATCTTGTCCCCCAGCGCTGGGAGCAGCTGCCAGGGCTGGCTGAGAGCTGTCCCTGGCAGGCAGCAGAGTCCCTGCCCCAGCACAGCGCCCTGGGCTGCAGGACCCTGCTCTGCAGGACAGCCCTGGGCACCCCTGGCTGCTCTGCACAAGAGACAAGCAGAGAATGTACTCACAGGCTCTGCAGGCATTGGCATGTTCCAGCTTGAGGAGATGGCTCCAGGAGCTGCAGCTGCACTGTCCTGCAGCCAGAGGTTCCTGTGCCAAGGGCTGGCAGTGATTGTGCCCCAGGCACTTCTCAGCCCCTTCCCAGCCCTGACTGATTGAAGCTCTCTGTGCCTCTGGGCTGTGCCCGGGCTGCTGCAGGCAGTGCCCCAGCCCTGCTGGGCTGGCACAAGAGCTGCTCATCCAGAGAAATGTGCTTTTGAAGCTCTTCTTGGTGAGCAGGAGCTGCCTCTGGGCCAGGAGCCCAGCCCAGCTCAGCAGCACAGACACAGCACAAGGACTTTAATCAGCCTCTGGGGCTTTGTGCTCAGGCCCTGAGCATCAGTCCCTGAGAGGGAGCTGAAGAAACCTCTGCAGAACTCCAAGGCAGAATCCAACTCCAAACTTTCTTGGACTTTTAATGGGTCCCAGAGAGGGACACAACTGAGCAAGTGTCCCCAGGCCCCAGGCAGAGCAGAGAACTGCAGGCAGTGCTGACAGGTGGGGACAAAGAGAAGCCAAGTCTTGGTGCCCTGGGGCACAGCAGGGTCTGTGCCAGCAAGGGCTGGGAGGAGACACCTTTTCCTGAGGCCCTGGGGCCTCCTGGCACAGCCCCAGCCAGGCTGGGCACTGTCAGCCCCTTGTGCTGCCCTCAGCATCCCCCCCTAGCCCACATCCCAGTGGCCTCAAGGATCTGCTGCAAGGAGTCCCTGGGGAGCCTTGCTCAGCAATGGCCCTGGGGGCTCCTTCATGCTCCCTGCAGGGACTGCAGGTTTTTCAATGGACTTGGGCTTTGGCTTTTGCCATGGAGGCTCTGAGAGGTTTGTGCAATCATGGCCTCCAATTATCTGCTGTAATTAGTCCCTGGAGAGGCTTTGTCAGTAACAACACTCAGTGGGGCTCATTAATACTTCAGGGTACTCCAGTTGTTTTAAGGTACTTGGTGTTTCCCTTTTGATACAGACTCTGTGAGAGGTTTGTGCAATCATGGCCCCAATTATCTGCTTTAATGAGTCCCTGGAGAGCTTTGTACTGACACTCAGTGGGGCTCAGTAATGCTTTGAGCTTCTCAAATTTTTTAAGGTAGTTTTGAATTTCCTTCCCACACTGAGTCTCTGAAAGGTTTTTGTGCCATCCTGTCCTCCAATTGTCTCCTCCAAAGAGTCCATGATGAGCCTATGTTGGGGATGGACCTCACTGAGACCCATTCATGCTTTGAGACACTTTGGGATTTTTCTCTGACTTTGACTCCTGGAAAGGTTTGTGCAATCTCCTCTCAGGCCCTGAGGTTCAAGGGCTCAGCTCCAAATGCACCGCGGGGCTCATGAGGATCAAGCAAGTCCTGACAAACCATGGCTCTGCCTTTATTTCTCTCTGGTCTAGTTCAGTTCATTGGGAATATTTCCTTTTACAGTTATGGAGAAATATTTCAAAGTGCTTCTAAGAAATATGTAATCCTATTTAAAGAGTGTATTTTATTACTGTTCTCTTTAGAGAGGAGCTGATTGGAGCATTCAGTGATTGATATTGAGCCAGGGTCTCTCCTAAGGAGGTCTGGCAGGTCAGAGAAGTTGTACCTTGGGAGCTGACCCAATGTGGACAACTTTGCCTCACATTCCCCACCTCCATGTGAGAAATTATTATTACTTTCAAAAATTTAAATGGTTTATTAAGACCTTATCAAAATACAACAGAAGACTGAATAAAGAAAAGAATACAGTGCCAGGAGCAAAAGATTCAGTCACCATGCGCTCATCTACAAAATGGATGTTCTGTCTTTTACACCTCCAGCCCCTCCCAAAGTCTTGTCAATCGACTCCTTCTTCACTGTCCAGTGGTGGAGATCACTGTCTCACACCTTGATTGGAGGTCAGGTGCTGCCATAGGAACAAGCCAACCCTCCCAAATGCCCCAGCTACTGAGGCCATCCTGTGATAGCAATGCAAGGGGGAGGGGAAGGATAACTGTACATCTACAAAACTTCTCTTAACATATATGTTATATTCACACCTTAATTGTGAGAGTCAACCCTAGGATTACTCATCTATAACAAACCCCCTCTTCTTTTTCTCTAAGTAATTTTGTTCAAACAATTGAGTGAAAAATTTTCTCTCTCTTTTGAATGAGTCATACCAGCATCTGTTGATGGGGGCAAGAACAGTGGGAACAGGAGAAAAAAAAATGTCAGGTTTTCTTTAGACACACTTATTTGGAATGGGCAAAAGGGCATCCCAGAGGTCCAGTGTGGCTTTGACTCCCATCTACCGTGCCTGTGTGGCTGCTACCCATAGTTGGTGCATCTTAGGGGTGAGCATAGAGGCCAACTCGGTCCTGCCCTCCAGTCCCTGTTGAATTAAAAGACAACTGAGGAATTACAGAGGTCTGGTCTGGCCTTTTGTCCCTACCTTACCATGCCTACAGGGTTGCTACCCACAGCAGGGCTATGGAGACTTCTTGGTAGCAAACAAAAGGGCCAACCCAGCCTTGCCCTCCTTCCTTTGTCTTATTTTCTTGAAGAAGCTGTCCCATTACCTTTTACAGTCCCTTGTGTACTTCTCTTCAACAGATGCTGGTAATTCTCACCCATGAAAACAGGAAGACAGTTCCCGAGCTGGTTGGTGCAAGCTTGACTCTACTTTTTGGGTGTCTTGGTGTTTTACTGGTTGTCTTTCAGTCTCTGCTTGAGAGTCAATCTTGTTTCACCCAGCCTGGATGTTACCGTCCACTCTTTGGGTTCTTCTCCTGGGCCTTTGACTCTGTTGCCATGAGTCCATCCCCGCTCTGCAGCTCGCACGGCCGATTCGGTGGTGAGCAGTACCTGAAAGGGACCTTCCCACTGAGGAGTTAGAGGCTGATCTCTCCATGGCTTAATCATCACCCAATCCCCGGGATTAATATTATGGATTCTGAAATCCAGGGTGGTAGTTTGAGGAATTGCCCCTTTATGTCTTAGCCCTTCTGAGGTTTGTGCTGTAGACATCACTTATTTCTTGGCATTGGCTTCCCCTTCCTCATAGGTGGCAGCCTTCTGGGGTGAGGTCAGGAAGGGAAACCCAAACATCATTTCATAGGGTGACACCCCCAGATCTGACTGGGGTTGGGTTCTAATTCTTGATAAGGCCAAATGGAGACATTTTATCCATGACATTTGGGTTTCACTCATTAGCTTAACTAGAGCTCTTTTAAGAGTTTGATTCATTCTCTCAACCTGACCAGAACTCTGTGGATGCCATGGAGTGTGTAATTCCCATTTTACTCACAGGGCCTGAAAGACTTTCTGCAATATCTTTGATGTGAAATGAGTTCCCCAGTCTGAATCAATCCTGTTTGCCATCCCATATTGGGGAATGATTGATTCTAGAAGTGTTTTACTCACAACATTGGCATTGGCTTTCACAGTGGGTACCACCTCTACCCAATGAGTCAAGTGATCTACTATCACTGGCAAAAACTTCCACCATTGTACCTGGGGAAGCTCAGTAAAGTCTCCTTGGATGTTTTGGAAGGGCCTTAAGGCCAGTTCTCGCCCTCCCTGGGTGTTTGCCTCATGATTTTCTTATTCACTTGTTGACATATCACACACTGTTCAGTTACTTCTTAGCTATTCTGAAAATTCCTTTGCATCCCAAATCCTTCAGAAATTGATCACTTAGCGCTTGTGTACCCCAGTGTGTTGTTCCATGTATGCCTTCTAGCATTTTCTTGGCAAGGGGTTTATTCAGCATTTGCCTCCCATCTGCTAATCTCCAATTCCCTTTGTTATCTATCTTGGCTCCTATTTTAAGGAGTTCTTCCTCTTCTGTCCCACTGAATACGGGGACTTTTTGTCTAAACTTATGTCAGGATTGATATTTCAGCCAAGGGTCCAACTTTAGACACTGTTACATGAATATAACAAAGACAATAGTTCAGTGACCTTGTTGCACTGTAACAGCTTAAAGACTGAATGCATCAACCATACTAATGACCATTTCGGAGCCAAGATCCCACAGTCCATTTCTGTGGTGCCATCTCTGAAAATGCCTTGACTTGCAGAACATGAGCTTCATTCCCTTTTGGACCAGCCATCCATCCATGCCCTATAATTCCACTGCTGATGACCTCCTGTGGAAGTCATTTGAATATGCCATCTCTCTTTTTCCTCTTCTCTTTCTACTGCTACTAATTTTCTCATCCCTTGTTTGTATCCTTCCTCTCAACTGCTAAAACCCCTCCATGCCTCTTCTAATAAGGCTTCTAAATTTCACCCCATAGGCCCCCAAATCTTCTACACCTTACACCTAATGTCTCCTGTTTCCCAAAGCCAAATTTACTAACTGTTGTATCCCATCCTAGGAATCAGGATCTAAAGCTGCATGATGATGCATTGCCTCCCACAAGTGGTCTAAAAATTCAGGACTTCCAGAAGGGCCTTGTCTCACTGCATATAGGGCAGCCCAGTTTATGGTTTTAGGGATTGACCTTTCCATTCCCTTTATTATAATCTCCTGATAATCCTCCAGTTTGGAAAAATCTTCTGGTTTAGTTCAATCCCATCATGGATTTCAAAGGGGGAAAAATTCCTTAGCATCAAGTTCAGCTGGTCTACAAGTGTCTCCCATGAAGTTCCTGTTAATTTTCAAAATTAACTGCTTTTCCATCTCAGTTAAAGCATCCAACAGGAATTGAATGTCAGTCCAGTCTGGGTTGTGTTGTTTCATCATATATTTTAATCATTTAGCAGTGCCTATCAGATCACTCTGATAGTTCTTGGCAACCCTTTCCATAGCTCAAATCCCGGGAGTCAACTCACCCCACTATTCTCATACAACAAGCTGTCCCTGTTACAGCTCTAACAACCCACAAACACTGGTTCAAGCTGAAGCCATCCTAAAAGGGGTGGCCTAAAGGGCTGAACCATTTCAACCCGGGCTCAAGCTTCAACTGCCACCACAAGACATCCAACAACACACAGCTATAGCCAACAATCACAGCTGCACAAGGCAAAAATTACCAGGTTTTTGCCATTATAACTTTTGACACAAGATAGCAGTATGGCAGTATTGTACTAAAAATACACACTAACCATCAAAACCCCAAACCACACCAAATAAACCCAAGAAAATAAAGGCATTACGACTTCACAAACCCTGCAAAAAGGGACCACAAAGACACCGTGTTACAGCATCCGACCCTTGCCTCTCAAGTTCCAGAGGCAGGGCATTGGTGAAACCCAAACCCAAAACATTGGCAGGGACCAGTTAAACCCAACCACCAGGTGTTAAAGGGAACACCATCCCCTGCAACTAAAAAGTCCACACACAGAATCACTGGGGAGGGGTATCTCTTTTTCAAGGGATAAAGTGTTCACCTCCTCTCAACACACAGCATACAGCACCTTAGCATTCACCCACATTCACCTCACCAATCAGCTCACACAAACACATCAAAATCAAAACACAATCAAAATAACAACACACAATCAAATAGCAGCAATAAACCAGAATTTGCTCAATTCACCCAGAATTGCTAGCGGGTCCTTATCAACACAGAAAATCCTTCTGCTGGCAACAAACCCAAAGGGAAACTGTACAGGCTCACGTTGTGTGCAGGATGTCTCTGTGTGGCTTACCAACAGCCCTTCCCCTACGTACGGCTTGTGGGTTACTTTACACAGATTTAAACATACCCATTATCCACAGTCCCAGCAGTTCTTGTCTGTCCCTGCAATGAACAGCCGAGAGTGTAGGTCCCTCCAGGAAAGGAATGTCCTGGGGGTGCCCAGAGACGCGCTCAGCCTGGCTGCTCTCGCCAGGGCAGAGAAGTGTCCTGCCATGGTCATCAAATGAGGTGGGGAATAGAACTCCCCAAGCAGTTAAAGTTAGAAAGTGGTGTGCTTATTGACAGTGCCAGACACAAGCAGAGTAATCTCCCAAAGGCATGTGCAAAGAATTACAGGCTCTGGCTCTCTATTTATCTGAAAAAGTCTTATATATTCATATAATTTCCAAAGTGCCTAATACATATTCAGTACCTAACCCTGCCTATCCCCACTTCATATTAAAAAGTATTATAATTGCGTCCAAAGTTCCTTCACGCTTGTGCAGTCTTTCACTTCAAATGGGTCGGGAGGTTTTAAAATGGGAGTGGTCTCCTTCTGATGAAGGCAAAGATGCCTTCCTCAATTTGACCTCTTTACTTATGACTTGTTGGCAGGCTTTCCAAACCCATGGCTACAGCTGAAGTTTCAGGGCACAGGTGCAGGCCACAGTCCTCTTCCACAATTCAATCCACATCCCACCCTGCTTTTTGTGACAGCTACAGAGAGTTTCCCCTTCCCCAAAAGAAACTTGGCAGAAATCAATCTTAACTCTGCATAAATCACTTTGATGAATATTTGATTTTCCCACAAGTCACATGTGATGAAAACACAAACAAATCCCAAGCATGAATAAATCAACAATAGAAGCAATTTCGTGGCAATTCCAAGTTTCATTGGTTTCTGCACAGCTCCATCTCAGCTGCTGGCAGGTTCCAATAAAAGAAAAGTGGAAATTAAGCCCAGTACAGGTTATGAAAAGGAAGGGAAATCTCTGTGTAGCTGTCACAAAGGTGACCGGGACAAAGAGAAAAATGATTCTCACATTTGGCAAAGAACCCAAGCCTGGGAATTCAGGAGTTATTCAGGAATTTAGCTACTTGAGCTGGGCTTCTTGTGGGACTTTTAGCAGCCTTGTGTTCCTCACCTTGGGGTGAATGAACCTTGTCAGTGTCGCTGGTATCATTTGCTCCCTTTCCTCCAGTGATTTTAACAAACGTTTCAAGGAAGGACAACAAAATATTTTCTTTACACTGGCCACCCACAACAGCCATTTTCCTCATCAGTTCTCCTGTAAGTTTCTCAGAGGAAGCTGCGTCCAAGTTTCCAAGAGTTCTTCCAGAGAGACCCACAACCTCCTCAGAGTAGGGAACCATGCTGTTGTCAAAGGCACTTGGGCTCAGAGAACAGTGCCTAAACTCACTGTGCCAAAATAATCTCACAATCTGGATAAGAAAATCATGAGAGAGATGTCTCTGCCTCAATTAAGGTGCTAATGAGACCAAATCCAAAGTGGATTTTATTGAAAAGTAAATGTGAGGTAGACAGAGAGATGGAAAGAACGAGAAAAGGGGAGAGAGCAAGGGAGTGACAGGGACAGAGACTTCCCCTGGGGCAGGGCAAGTGTGACATTGTCCCCTGTGTGTGTGTGGCCTTCCCAGGGTGGGGGTTTTACACCTGAGCCAGTTTGGGTAAGGGGGGTGGTGTTCACCCCCTGAGCAGGGATTCCCCCACTGTTTCAGGCTGCAATGTAAGATGGAACCAAATCCATGTTTTCAATCCCCATCTTCATCAACTGCTAGAAACAGGTGGGGCAGTGTTCTTGATCTCTTCCATGACTCAGCCCTGATAACGCCCTCCAGGGGAGATATCTTCTGGGAATGGGCCATTGTGTGTCACTGCAGGACTGATAAAATTCCATCCTCCCATTGTGGCATGCTCCGCCCAGGGGCAGGATCCAAGCATTCCTACCTGGATATAAGCTGAGCCTTGCAACACCAGGAGCAGCTTGCCTACTGGATTCCCAGAGGACAAGAGCTCCAGAACCACCACTGGACTTCCAGAGGAAGACCAGACCCTTCTACAGGATCACTGCTTGGACAGAATCACGTTCATCACTCCAACAGGACTGCAGCCACCATTTAATGGGACTGCTGCCACCACCCTGAGCAGCAACAGGGTGTCAGGTTATATCCTGACTCTGTCAGTTTAGGGCAGTGTTTCTGTATCATTGCCTTGATCTAAATTTTCTTATTAAATTGTAATTGTGACTTACACTCGCTCCCAGGTTTGCCTTCAAACCAGAACAAAAGACAATGTGCGCACCCTTTGTTTTCTTCCCAAACCAGGATTTCCCATTCCCAAACCTTGACTGGATGGAGGAGGAGGCTGTGAGGAAGAGGAAGGAGCCCTGGGATACCCAGGCAGGTGAGGAGGAAGTCAGTGCCCCTTTCCCCCTCTCTCCTGCTCCATCTCCCAGCCCAGCACGGCCCCCGGCTGCAGGACAACCCTGCTGCCAACCCCGTCCTGCTAGGGATGCACTGGGGGGATCTCCTTCCCCTTCCCTCTGGCACGGACGCAAATCCCATCCCCTCCTTGTCCTTCCTCCCCCAGACAAGAAGCTGAGGATGGAGACCAGGGAGGACAAATCTCTGTAGCAGAACCTCATGGAAGAGGCTGTTTTTAGTGACTCCACAGTGCAGAATTCCAATGGAGAGGAAAATCCACAGAGATCCTGCAGGAGGGGATGCTGCAAACCCAGCCCCGTGTGCTCTGAGGAGGAAAGACCCACCCTGAGCCAGGAAGGTGGACAGAGCTTCAGCCAGAGCTCAGAGCTGGTGGTCCATGGGCAGCTTCATGATGGGGAGAAGGCCCACAAGTGCTTGGAGTGTGGGAAGAGCTTCAGGCAGAGCAGCACCCTGATCAGCCACCAGATGATCCACACTGGGGAATGGCCCTACCAGTGTGGGGAGTGTGGGAAGGGCTTCAGCTGCAGCTCTGCCCTCATCATCCACCAATGCATCCACACTGGGGAGAGGCCCTATGAGTGTCCCCAGTGTGGGAAGAGCTTCACCAGCAGCTCTCACTTGACAAGACACCAACAGAGGCACCGGTAAGAGAAGCCCTGCAAAAGGCTCAAATTCAGGAGGAGCTTTTTACCCAGCTCCAGCTTCAACCCCCATAGGAGAAGCTACATTGGGAAGAGCCCTGGTGATCCATGTTCCCTGTGATCCATGCTGGGAAGACATCTGTATCTTTTCCTGCCCCTGCCAATGACATGATGTGGAATGAAGCACATGAGGGTCTGGCCATGGCCCTGTCATTACATTCACTCCCACCTCAGGTCATTGCCAGGGGCAGGAAAGGGACTCTCTCTCTCTCTCTTCCAGAGGAGAAGGGTGTCCTTTCCAGACAGGGGAAATACGAAACTGGGAAGAGCCAGTTGTTGATGTTGTAGTTTTCCCTGTAAACATTTTTATTGATCCCTTCTGTTATCAATATTGTTTCTGTTCCTGTTTGTTCCTTATCTGGTTGCTGTTCCCAATAAATTGTTCTTATCCCAGTCCAGGATCTTTGCCTTTTGTACTTTCCATGGGAGGCGGGACAGCAGCGAGGGCAGCGCGGTTTTAGCGGGAGCAGGAAATTGGGGAATCCCATTCCTGAAGCCCGGCCCGTGGAAAGCGAGCATCCCAGCTGGTGCCAGCCCTGGTGGCCATGGCAGCAGCCTTGGGAGCGGGTCCCTGGCTGGGGCTGTGGGAACCTCTTCCCTCTGGTGCCCAGGGACAGGAGTGGAGGGAGCGGCTGCAGCTGAGTCGGGGCAGGCTCAGGTTGGATGTCAGGAAAAGGTTTTTGGCCAGAGGCTGCTGGGGCCCTGGCCAGGCTCCCCAGGGCAGGGTCCCAGCTCCAGGGCTCTCTGAGCTGCAGCAGCGTTTGGCCAGCGCTGCCAGGCCCAGGCTGGCATTGTTGGGGTGTCCTGTGCAGGGCCAGCAGTCGGACTGGAGGATCCTGATGGGTCCCTCCCAGCTCAGCCAATTCTGTGCTTCTGGGATCCCATCAGCCTGGGGATGGGGCTGCCAATGGTTGCCATGGCAACGGGCTCTGGCTGCAGGCCTGAGCTGGTGTCCATGGCCACCACCCCTGGAATGGGGTCTCCATGGAGCTGCCAAGGCACTGACCATAGCAACAGGGGGCTGGTGATGGTTGCCATGGAAACTGACCATAGCAACAGGGGCCTGGTGATGGTTGCCTGCTCAGGATCAGATTTGTCACAGGCCCTCAGAGGGGTTCCATGGGGACTTTCCAAGAGTCTCCAGGCTGTTCCAGAGCTGGAATGTCACAGGCAGAGACAGGGGCTCCATGGAGACCTCCCAGGGCTTTCTGGGGATGGTAAAGAGCCCTGTGGTCAGAGGCAGTCACAGCCATTCCATGGTGACATCCCAGGGCACCTTGGGCTGCAAAGGCACCCATCTGTCACAGGCACTCACGGGGGCTCCACGGTGACATCCCAGGAGTCCCCAGGCTGCCAAAGAGCCGGGATGGCCCAGACACTCACAGGGGTTCCTGTCATGGGCACAATGGGAGCTTCATGCAAAAGCTTTGTTTCTTTCTTGGAGAATCTCCTGCTGAGTCATGAGGTAGAGAAATGACACCCAACAGCCACCATGGATCCTCAAAGCCCTGCAGCACCTTTAGACTTCTAAAATTCCTTCTAAGAGAGGAGACTGGGAGTGGCTGGATCGAACTCCAGCCCCAGACTTTGTCAAAGGTGTAAAAAATTGAACAGGTGAAATTGAACGTTAACACAATTTGTCCTGCAGGATTAATGATAGAATGCCAGATAGATTTATATAAATATGTCTCTGGCTTATTCTGATCATGGTCAGATGGAAAGATCACTAGCACAGTTATTTAACCCACAGTTCAATTGCTATAACAATTATCTGAATATAATGCTGTAGGAAGCAATATTGAAGTCAACAGGCCCTTGCTGGAGCTGTTGGAGGCCATTGCAGGCAGAGCCTCCTGCTCCAGCAGGAACTGCCTTTCCTGTGCCATCAGCAGGGCAGGTCCCGCTGCAGGAAAAGCCCCAGGCCAGCCCCAGCACAGGGAAGGCTTCGGGCACAAGGGCAGAGTGCCATGCTGGGAGCTGTGCCAGGGAGAGCCTGAGGCACCAAAGGCACCTTGGCAGCAGCAGCTGCTTGCAGCCCATGGCCAGAAGCCTCCCTTGGCAGCCCGGCCTGGTGGCCACCACTGCAGAGCTGCTGCCTCAGGGCTCATTCCTGGCTGGCCTCTGAAAAGCCACTTCTGCCCCAGGAGCCTGACTGGGAAGCCATTGGCCCCAGCACCTTGGGGACAAGATATCAATGACAAAACTCTTCATGCCAGCAGAGCCAAGGCAGGGGCAGAGGAAAAGGCAGAGCCAGGCCCAGGGGACAGGGCTGCCATGGTGATGGCTGTGAGGGCACTGCCCCTGCAGCAGCCTGGCTGCCCTCAGCAGACATTCTGGCCAGAAGCCTTGTGAGGGCACCCAGCACATCAGAGAACCCACACTACAGGAATTCTGTCCTTGGGGAGGGCAAGGGGTTTCAGAAGAGCAGGTTGGACAAAGCTCATGCTCTTGGACCATTCCTGGGATGGGGCATCCACTTCTTTGGAATAACTGTTTCAGTTTTGTGCCGCTCTTATAATTCTAAAATTTTTCCTCTTTCTAACAAAGGTAAATCTGCCCTAATTCAGTTTAGAGATATTGACCCTTCTTCCGCCACTGCAAGATTTGGGAGAAAATACCTTTGACCACAATTTTTCCATTTTCACAGACCTTATTTTTTTTCCAAAAATCTCCCACAATGGGGTTTGGAGGCCTCATCACAAAACCAGCAGGGAGAGGCTGAGGGCTCTGGGGTCAGTGGGGTGGAGACTGAGGACAGAACAGGAATAGCCTGGGCAGGATTGGAGGGTGGTTTGAGAGGGGCTGGAGCTTTTCTTCCTAGTGGGAATGAGCCTGAAGAAGACATAATAGCACCAAAGGCAGCTGGGGAGGCGCAGAGTGGACACCAGGAGAAAGGAATTTCCTTGCCAGGACAGGGCTGTGGTGCAGCACGTCCCCCAGCAGGAGCCTGGAGCAGCCCAAGGCTTTGTGTGGGCAGGCAGAGGCAGGCAGGAGGCAGAGCTGTCAGCAAAGGAAGGGGCCAGCCAGGTGGGGCAGCCGGGGGGATGCCCACAGCCTGCAGGGACAGAGGCGCAGGTTTGCTCAGCACCAGAGACACCTTTGCCTTGCTTGTCCCCAGCTGTCATCACTGCCACCAGTGTTCTGCTCTACCTGGAACCTGGGGACATTTTCTCAGTTGTGTCCCTCAGAAGGATCTATTTAAAGTATGAGAAATTTCATTGTTTCAGCCTCTTTTTGAGTCCCTGAGAAGTTCTTTGAGCCCACTCTGAGGGACTGAGTCTGATGCAAAGAGCACCAAAGCCCCAGAGGGTCATTACAGTCCTTGTGCTGTGTCTGTGCTGCTGAGCTGGGCCAGGCTCCTGGCCCAGAGGCAGCTCCTGGCAAGGGCAGCAGAGCAGCAGAGAGACAGCTCTGGCCAGGAGCAGCTCCTGTGCACAGCCCAGCAGGGCTGGGGCACTGCCAGGGCCCCTCAGGGACACCAGCAGGGCACAGACAGAGCTCCCAGGGGCTCAGCACTGGCAGGGGCTGTGGCATGTCCCAGAGGGGGCTGTGTCCCAGCAGCTCCTCTGTGGCTGTGTCATGGAGGCACAGAGCAGCTGTGATGTCAGCAAGGGGCTGTGTGACATCACAGAGTGGGTTGTGTGAGGTCACAGATTGGGCTATGACATCACTGAGCTTGTTTCGTGAGGTCATCGAGCACCTACAGCATCATAGAGGGGAATATGTGACACCACAGAGCAGGCTGTATGATATCATGAAGCAGGTTGTGAGGTCAAAGTGTGGGCTGCGACATTACAGAGTAGCAGTACGACATCACAGAGAGGGCTTTGTGGCATCAATTAGGGGGTTGTGACATCACACAGCTGTCTGTGACATCACAGTGTGAGGCCATAGAGCAGACTCTGCCATCATAGAGTGTGGATCAGTGACATCAGAAAGTGGGTTGTGACATCACTGGGTGGCTGTGTAATATCATAGAGCAGGCTGTGACATCACAGAGACTTCTGTGACATCACAGAGCAGTTGTATCACATCATAGGGTGACATCTCATAGTTGACTGTGTGACACCACAGGGCAGCTCTGTGACATCACAGTTGGCTGTGTGACATCACAGTGGCAGTGTGAGGTCACTGGGGAGGTCACTCTGCCCCGGCCCCCCTCACAGTTCCCCCCAGAGCAGTCCAACCCTGCTCATGCACAGCAGGGTCCCCTGTCCCCCTGGGTCCCCCCGCCCCCGGCGCCGCAGCCTCCCCCAGAGGATGTTCCATGAGATCGACCCCAGAGCCTGACACGGGGACGGGGGGCCGGGGCCCTGGGGGTGGCACAGGGGGACAGGGACCCCCCCCGGCAGCGTCCCCATGTCCCCCAGGGCCAGAGCCTGGGCCAGGGCTCCTTCACCCTGGTACCAACGAGGCCTTGAGAGCGCTGAAAAAATCCCCAGCAAGGGAACAGCAAAAACCAGATTGAATATTAAGCAACAGCAGCACAAAGTTCCTTGGCAAGAGTCACTCTGCTCCTGACTGGACACTTCAGGCACACCAAGGAAACAAAGCAACAACAAAACCAATCAAAATCCAGGCAATCAAACCAGAAATGAGCCAAGAACTGTCCCTGTGTGTGTGTGACACATGGACAGTGAGGGCAAGGATAAAAGGAATACAGGCCACAAGCGTAACAGAGCTCAAACTTAACAGGACTTAACTTATACATTGACCTAGTCTGATACCTTCAACTTCACAATTTAGCAAATGAACAGCACATAACAGTACTTAACCTAACTCACAACCTATGACTTAATGATTTAATGGTGGAATAAAAATGAAACAATATTCAACTTAGATTATAACATATTAAACTTTACTTTGGAAAAAAAAGGTCTTAACAGCATTTAACTTATTCCTCATGATGTAACCTCACTTACAGGACTGACTGACTCAGCTATCCAAGGCACTCTAGCCCCACAGAGAGCAGCATTTCTGCCACATTTCCCCAGCACAGGCACTCCTGTGTGCACACAGACACAAAGAGTCAGTGCAAGGCACCTGGGAGAAATTCCCCTCAGGGCAGGAAATGCTCCCTGTGGATCCTTTGGCATCTCCCCAGTGGGTGAAGGGTTGAGCCTGGAGGAGTGGGGGGATCGGCCCAGGCTCCGTCGTTGTTGGGGATCCCCGAGTGCAGCAAACGGGAGAGTTCCCGGCTGGGAGAGGCCCCACTCAGAGGGAGTCGCTGGCTCAGGAGAGCTCCAAGGGCTCCTTTTGGAGCGCTGTTTGCAGGGCCCCAAGAGAGGGGCTTCAGTGCCAGCAATGGTTCATCCTGGCCACACTTGGCACCAACAGCTTTCTTTGGCAGGGTGAGAACAGGGATGTTGTGCCACTGAGGGAACAAAACCAGTTCCCAGGGCTGCTCCTCCAGAAAGCAGGAGCTGGTTGGGCAGCAGCAGTGCCTAGAGCAGACAGTGTTTGTGATGAGCTGCAGAGGAGCTGAGCCCAGGGGCTGTTGGCCAAGGCCGAGCCCCAAGGAGCATTTCTCAGCTGGCAGGGCGGCCTGAGAAGGGGAGGGGGGAATGCAGCAGCACAGGGCCCATGGAACCAAGGGACCATTGTGACACTGTGGGGCCCTGTGACACCAAGGGACCATTGTGACACTGTGGGGCCTCATGGAACTGTGGAGACCATTGTGACACTTTGGGGTATCATGGAACCAAGGGGCCATTGTGACACTGTGAGACCCCCATGGAGTGTAGGGATCATTGTGACACTGGGGAGCCCCATCAAACCAAGGGTCCATTGTGACACCACGGGGCCTCATTGAACTGTGGAAACCATTGTGCACTTTGGGGTGTCATGGAACAAAGGGGTCATTGTGACACTGCGAGACCCCATGGAGCCAAAGGTTCATTGTGACATTGCAAGGCCTCATGGAACAATGGAGACACTGTTAAGACACTTGACAGCCTCATGGAACCAAGCGGCCATTGTGACACTGAGGGGACTCATGAGATCATGGAGACCAATGTGACACTATGAGGCCCCTGGAATAAGCAAAGCATTGTGACACTGTGAGGTCTCATGGAACCAGTGAGACCATTGTGACCCTGGGGGGTCCCCACACAACCAAGAGGACCATTGTGATACTGCAGGGCCTCATGAAACCAAGAGGCCTTTGTGACACTGCAGGGCTGCATGGAACCAAAGGTCCAGGGTGACATTGCAGGGCCTGATGTCATCAGTGGTCCATTGTGACCTTGTGGAGACAAAGGAGACCATTGTGACACCGTAGGGCTTCATGGAACCAAGAGGACCATGTTAACATTCTGGAACCCCATTGAACCAAGGGTTCATCGTGACACTGCAGGGCTGCATGGAACCAAAGGGTGACACAGAGGGGCCTCCTGTCATCAATGGTCCATTGTGACTCTGTGGAGCCAAAGGAGACCATTGTGACACTGCAAAACCCCAGGGTCCAAAGGTCCATTGTGACATAGCAGGGCTCCTGGAAGAGAGGAGTCCCGTGACATTGTGGGGGGCTGGGGAACCACGGAGGCCATTGTGATACTTGGTGGCCTTCTGGAACCTAGGTGCCATTGTGACACTCTGGGACCCCATTGAACCAAGGGTCCATTGTGACACTGCAGGACCCCATGGAACCAAGGGGACCACAGTGATAATGCAGGGCGTCATAAAACCAACAGAATATGGAACAGGTCTGGCTTGTTTGGCCTCCCATGGACTGCCTGACTGGTCCAACTGACCTTGGCATGTTGGGCGTCTCTTCTTATCAGCTGCTGAAACACAGGGGCTCTGTGCTTTCATTCCCAATGGAAAAAAACTGTCCTTCTCCTCCAGGCACCCATGGCCAGAATTGGGATTTCGCCTCCAAATTTCCGTATATCCCGGGATTGTTCCCATTGGAATATTGCCAGAACAAGTCTGGCTGTTAATGGTTTCACAAGGGTCACTTCACATCTGTCCCCAAAACTCTGGGGAAGGCTCTGTACATTCCTTCCTATAGAAAAGAACTGTCCTGCTTCTCCAGGCATTCATGGCCGAGACTGGGCTTCCACCTCCAAAATTCCCTAAATCCAAAGATAGGTCCCAGACAAAATATGTCATTTCTGACAAGTCTGGATAGCCTTGCCCTAGTGAGGCTCTCACCTGCCTTCCAAACACTGGGGCTCCATGGTTTACTTCCTGTGGAAACAAACTGTCCTTCTCAGCCAGATGCCCATGGCCAGAAATGGGATTTCCACCTCCAGCATTGCCTGTTGTGACAGACTGGAGGAGATTGTTGGCTCAAAACATTTCAAGTGTGGGGGATGAAGGGTCAGGTCCAGCCTTGCCCTGCCCTGGAACCCCAGCCCTGCCCTGGAATCCCAATCCCCCCAGAGCCTCTATCCCAGCCCAGCAGTGGCTGCCAGTCCCTGGCACAGCACAGGCAATGCTCCACAGCCACCTCTGCAGCCCCAGCCCAGCTCCTGAGGGACCAAATGAGCCCAAGCCCCAGCTGGGGGAAGGGCCCAGGAAGACCAAGGGGTATTGAAGGCTGACCACAAGGCAAGCACACATCTTGACCCTGCATCATCTTGGACCTTCCATCTGAACAGTGCTGGAATCCAGGGCTTTGTAGCTGTGTGTTTGCTTCTTAGTATCTTTTTTGTCTTTCTCTCTTTCTGTGTATTCTTCTTCTGTTTCTGTGCTCCTGCAAATTTTGATTAACATAAATTGAACAGGCTTAGAGTTTGTGAAGTTCAATGGGCTAAGTCAATGCTTTGAGAAGTGTTTTTGGTTGCTTGAATGTTTGCTGTAGTTTGGCATGAGAAGAATTTTAAAAAGTAATACAAAACTTTTTGTGTCACTGACAATCTGTTAAACCACTGAGATTCTGAACACGCCTCTGTGAAACACAAATGTTAAAGATGAAAAAACCCAGGAACCTCCTCTTTCTTTCCCAGTCAACAAAGAAGCAGCGGGCCCTGACCCCGGCCCCCATCTCAACCAAACCAAACCAAACCAAACCAAACCAAACCAAACCAAACCAAACCAAGCAACCCTGCCGTGGGCTGATTTTCCCCCCTCCCCAGGCCACCCCCCACCCCCATCGGCCCCATTCTGACCAAACCAAACCCCAACAACTCCCAAACAGGAAAACAAAAGAGGCTACAAAACCCCAACCAGAACAAAGCCAGCCACAGCTATTAAAATCTCACCATGAAGTCCCCTCTCCCCAACACAACTCAAACCAAAAACCCCTACAACCTACCACCCGTACAAAATAACCCTGCAACTAAAATTAAACACAAAGAAAAACCCAAAACCAACCATAAAACCAATCCTAACACAACCCAACCACAACTTCCACCACAAGTTACTGGCAGGTCAGGTGTTAATCCTTTCAATACTTCATTGCTCCATCGAGTAAAAGAAAAAAACAAAATACCAGCATATAAAAAATATATAAAACCATCAAAGTCAGTAAAGGAGAAATTAAATCCCAAATAAAAAAGAAGAAAAAATACCTTAAGCTTAAAACTAAAATCCTCTTGTAAACTATAATGAAAAAACTCTTTTTCTTTATAACACAAAAAACTTTTTTAAAAAATTACAATTAATATTAAAAAAACCCCTCCATACTAAAATAAACAAATTAAATAACTGTAATTTCATCAAAAGTTTAAACAGAAGGGAGAAAATCCAAGTAATCCAGTATCCACAAGAGAAGATCTCTATTCCCAGAGATAAAAATAATTTTAAAAGTAAAAAATAGAAACTTTTACCCTTAAAGAACTCATCTTTAAAGCAATACCCCATAAGTTGACATGGCCCATCTACAAGCTGTAAAAAAGCTTGTAGCAATAAAAACAACTTCACAAGAACAAAGTTCCCCAGACAACTGTTATCCATGACAGAATTAAGAACCACAAAAAAAAAATTTTCTTCTTGTTAAAAAATCTCCATAACCTTAACAAGAAAAACTTCTCTCCTAAAGTAAATGAAAAGACTATTCTTGAAATAGTAAACGAGCTAGAAATTTTAAGTTTACTTTACATTGTCAGTAAAAGGAAAAAGTTATAAAGAAAAAAAGTGTTCTAAAGGGTTTATTTAATTCTTACTACTTTTTTCTTTTTCAATTTACTTTTAATAAAAATGTCTCTATACCCTTTTAAAATGTTAGGACAACTTTACCTTTCCATTCATCCTATCTCACAATAAAATAAATAAATAAATAATTAACCGACACTAAAACTGAACAAACTCATCAATACATTAATTAAGAAATCTCAAGATTAGAAAAATCTTAAATTAACAAACTAAAACCACTACAATGTCATAATAAACCATTTGCCAAAGTTTCTCTGATTTTCTAAAGCTCCCAGTAGTGCCTGTTTTGTTCTTTTCAGCTCCTGAGAATCTTTGTTGGTATTTCTCCAGGGAGTCCAACTCAGAGGACACAAACAATTGTAATTCCTTTCAAATGTCTCCTCAAGAGAGTTATTTTAGGGATGGGAGTCAGGGCTTGTCTGTGCTGCTTGGCCCAGCCCAGGCAGGGCTTTCCCAGCCACATTCCACACTCCATTGCCCAGCTGGAGCCGCTGGTGCCTCTGAGTTGTGCTGCCCCAGCCCCAGGGACGCTCTCCTTGTCTGCCCATTCCCCCACGGTCTCTGGGCAGGGATGGCCTCACTGGGGGCTGCTGACATCCTCAGCAACTTGGAGGCTGCTGCTGAATTTTCCTGCTCCAGAGGCTTGTTCAGCCTTCAGCTCTTCAGTGCAGGAATTCAGTGTCCCAGGGCTCATTAACATTCAGAGCACCTGAACAAGCCAAGCCTCTGGGAATCATTTGATTTTAATTTTCAAATCCTCTGTGGTTACGTAGATCTCAGTAGTGTATTGGAACGGAATACATGATATTTAAAAAGACAGCGAGAAAACATTTTTTAGGTCCTGTTTATTTTTGTTTCCCTGTTAATTAAATGATATGTGCAATCTCCGATTGACACTGAGTCCAAGTACCTCCTCATGCAGTTTGAATAGATATGCAAATCAAGACCCTTCATGGCTGACAATCAATCAGACTCTGTCCCTACCCCCAGCCCACCATTTCCCCCATCCAAGCCCTGGCACTCAGAGCAGCCTTGTGCAAATCTGAGCTCCCTCCAGCCCAGGCTGCACCTGCAGCTTTCAGCTCCTTGGCTCCCACTCCCTCCTGCTTTCCTTGCAGAAGGAGCTGCCCGAGACACAGAGGGATGTTCATTTCTTGTCAGCCAACAAAGCCAAGGGAAGGCACAGCTCCATCAAATGCAAAAGTCATTCTTCTCCCTGGCTCTGCCCTGCCCATGATCCCGAGAGCCTGTCCTGTTTCCTTCATCCCTACATTGCCAGGGACTTTCTGGGACAAGGGAGCTCTGCTCTGGGGATGGAGGGAGGTGCAAGTGCCACCACTGGAGTGGGAAGCACAACTCATCAGGTTTGTGTCCTTTGGGGGTCAGGAACTGCTGAGACTCAGAGGCACTGAAAGCTTCTCCTCATGGCCAAAAGACCATGGTTGAACAGGACACAATTTAATAACAATCTCACTCTTCCCTGAGCTATGTGCAAAGTGCCAGCAGTGTCTGATGAGTCCTCCGTCCACATTTCCATTCAAACATTAATTTCACACAAATGTGGCTCTGATACAATCAAGTTCTTATGTCAGGATGCTCATCCTGGAATGGGGGCAAAACAGCTCCAACAATTCCTGATTTGCAAAGCTGTAAGTGGTGGGTGGAGAAGGGAGGTCAGGCTGCTCTTGGTGTTGAGGAAATGCTGAAAGCAGCCTGACTCATTTCATCTCCTCCTGTCCTGGCTGATCTCCCCTCTTTCCCCTTCCACCCATTGGCTTTTGTCTCCCACCAGGCCCCCGGTGAAGAGCCTGGCTCTGTGTTCTCCATCCCCTCCTCGCTGGCACTTCCAGGCTGGGATGAGGAGCCCCTCAGCCTTCCCTGCTCTGGGCTGGACAAGCCCAGCTCCCTCAGCCTCTGCTCACAGCCCAAGGGCTCCAGCCCCACCTTGGAGGCCCTTCCCAGACCCTGCTCCAGCTGCCAGACATCTTTCCTGCCCTGGGCAACCCAACCCAGGCCACAGTGACCTGGAGAATCCCCGTCCTTGATGTCCTGGTCACACAGCCCTGGCCCCTTGTCCCCATGTCAGGCTCTGGGGTGGATCCTGTGGAACATCCTTTGGTGGAGGCTGTGGCTCCAGGTGGGCCGGGGGGATCCCGGGGGACAGGGACCCCGCTGGGCATGGACAGCATTGGACTTGTTGGGAGAAACTGTGAGGGGGAGCTGGGGCCGAGTGACCAACCCAGTGACCTGACACAGCCCTGCTGGGATGGCACACAGCCCCTCTGGGATGTCACACAACCCCTCTGGGATGTCACAGCCTGCTCTGTGAGCTCACAGCCCATTCTCTAATGTCACACAGCTGGTCTCTGATGTCACAGCCAACTCATTGATGTCATAGTCTGCTCTGTGATGTCAGACCTCTGCCCTGTGGTGTCACAGCTGGCTCTGTGATGTCACAGAGGCAGTCTGTGATGTCATAGCTTCTCTATGCCCTCACATGACCCACTCTGTGATGTCATAGCCCACTCTGTGACCTCATGTTACCAGATGATCAATTGCCTAAACCAGGTGAGCTGACACCTGGAGCTTGTTCTCCACATCCCCAGGCCTATGGAAACCACACAAGGCCCATTGTGTGAGAAGGGGAACTGGAAGTTCAGCAGCCTCAGGGTCCTGCCAGCTCAGCCAGGCCCACTGGAACATTGGGGTTTTCAAGTTTTCAATATTCTGGGTAAGAAAGAGTGACAGTAACAAAACTTCTACGCAGGAATTAGGAAGGGCAGACTTTGGCCTGTTCAGGATGCAGATTTGGGGAGTACCAAATCAGGTACTGATTTTTTAAGGGAAACAGCCCTTAAAAACAAATGGGGTCCAGGAAGGATGAACACATTTCAAGAAAGTAATCTTAAGGGGGAAGGAGCTGCCTATCCCAGTGTGGCAGAAGATGAGCTGGTGAGGAAAATGACTGGCCTGGCTGCCCATGGAGCTTTTGTGGGAACTCAGGGAAAAAGGGCCAGAAACTCAGGAAGTGTTTAAGGATGTTTTTAGGTTATAAAGAAAAAAAA
This sequence comes from Agelaius phoeniceus, assembly GCF_051311805.1. Taxonomy (NCBI): domain Eukaryota; kingdom Metazoa; phylum Chordata; class Aves; order Passeriformes; family Icteridae; genus Agelaius; species Agelaius phoeniceus. The sequence continues at coordinate 2,900,029 of NW_027509866.1, forward strand.
GTTGAGAGGTGAAAGCTGAGTTAGAAATTAACCTGGCAGCATCTGTAAAAAATGTTAAGTCATTTTTATATAAAATTTAATAGCAAAAAGGAGGGAGAAGGAGAACCTCTACTCTTCATTGGATAAAGTGGAGAAAACTGTAACTAAAGAAAAGGAAAAGGCTGAGCTACTTAACACCTTCTTTTCTCAATTTTCAATATTAGGACAGGCTGTCCTCAGGACAAGTGTTCTCCTGAGCTGGTGGATGGGCACAGGGAGCAGAACAGCCCCCTGGAATCCAGGAGGAAGCAGCTGCTGACCTGCTGAGCCACTCAGATGCTCACAGGTGTATGGGATCAGATGGGATCCATCCCAGGGGGATGAGGGAGCTGGTGGATGAGCTCCCCAAGCTGCTCTCCATCATTTACCATCAGTCCTGGCTCAGCAGGGAGGTCCCAGAGCACTGGAGGTGCCAGTGTGAGCCCATCCCCAGGAAGGGCTGGAAGGAGGAGCTGGGGAACTCCAGGCCTGTCAGCCTGACCTGGGTGCCCGGCAAGGTTATGGAACAGATCACCTTGAGTGCCATCACAGGGCACCCACAGGATGGCCCAGGGATCAGAGCCAGCCAGCGTGGATTCAGGGCTGGCAGGTCCTGCCTGACCAACCTGGTCTCCTTTTATGCCCAGGTGACCCACCTGTGGATGGGGGAAAGGCTGTGGATGTTGTGTGCCTGGACTCCAGCAGAGCCTTTGACTCTGTCTCTGACAGCATTCCCTGGAAAAGCTGCAGCCCACGGCTTGGGCAGGTTCCCTCCTGGCTGGGAGATTTAAGAGCTGGCTGGAGGCTGGGCCCAGAGAGTGGTGGGGATGGTGCTGCACCCAGCTGGTGTCCAGGCACTGGTGCTGTCCCCAGGGATCTGTGCTGGGCCCAGTCCTGTTTAATATCTTCACTGATGGTCTGGGTGAGGGGATCGAGTCCAGCATTCACAAATTGCAGATGGCACCAAGCTGGGTGTGAGTGTGGATCTGCTGGAGGGCAGGACAAGAAGACCCAGCCTTAAGCTGCACCAGGGGAGGCTCAGGCTGGACAATAGGAAGGAGTTCTTCACAGAAAGGGTGAGTGGAAACTGGAATGGGCTGGCCAGGGGGGAGGTGGCAGAGTCACTGTCCCTCTCCATTTGCACTTAGTGGCATGGTCTGGGTGACAAGGCAGTATCAGGGCATTGGTTGGACTTGATGATCCCAAAGGTCTTTTCCAGCCTATTTGATTCTGTCATTCTCTGATGATTGGGACACTCTGGGGCCGTTGTGACACTGCAGGGCCTTGTGGAACTAAGAGGACCATGGTGACACCGTGCAGCCCCACAGAACCAGGGCTCCATGGTGGTGCTGTGGGGCCAAATGGACCCAGGGAGTGCCCCGTGACACTCTGGGTCCTCGTGGAACCACAGAGGCCATTGTGACACTGCAGGGCCTCGTGTAACCAAGGGGTTTCACCATTTTGACACTGCAAAACCAAGGGGACCATTGGGAGACTGCAGGGCCCAGTGGAACCAAGGGGCCGTTCTGACACTGCTGGGCCTCATGGAACCAAGGGGACATTGTGACACTGCAGGATCCTGTGTAACCAAGGGGCCACTGTGACACAATGGGGCCTCAAGGGATCTGGAAGAACGTTGTGACACTGTGTGGCCTTGTGGAAACAAGGAGTCCATTGTGACACTGAGGGGACTTGTGGAACCACAGAGACCATGGTGACAGTGTGGGACCTCGTGTGACCATGGGGCCATTGTGACACCCTGGGGCCCCATGGAACCAAGGAGACCAGTGTGACAGTGCAGGGCCTGGTGTAACCAAGAGGCCATTGTGACACTGAGGGGCCCCATGGAACAAGGGACATCTTTGCAAATGTCACCAAGCTGGATGTGAGTGTTGATCTGCTGGAGCGTCGGAGGGCTCTGCACAGTGATTGGACAGGCTGGATCCAGGGGATGAATCCAACAAGGTGAGGTTTAACAAATCCAAGTGCCAGGCCCTGATATTTGGTCCCAGTGCTACAGGCTGGGAACAGAGTGGCTGGAGAGCAGCCAGGCAGAAAGGGACCTGCAGGGACTGATGGACAGCAGGCTGGACATGTGGCAGCAGTGTGCCCAGGTGGGCAAGAAGGCCAATGGCTCCTGGCCTGGATCAGGAATGGTGTGGCCAGCAGGAGCAGAGCTGCTGTGCCAGCACTGATCTGCCCCAGCTCTGCACACAGACATTGCTGCTGCAGCTCCAGAGAAGGCAACAAAAGGGCATCTCTGGAGAAAACCCTGCTGGGAGATCCTTTAGTGCATTTAAAGCCACAAAGAGCACAGCCCCTCATTGACACAGTCTGTGGCCACAGGATAGGTGGAGAGAAACAAAATGAGAAATGGCACAATGACATTTATTTGTAGATGATATGAAAAAAGTAAAAAAAAGAAAAAGAACTTCCAAAATGAAACCAACAAGTATGAAAGATGAATTTTATTACAAATGATATGCAGAAATTGGCCAGCAGTTTAATATTTCCGAAACCATCCAGTCATCAGTCTCCACACTGCAGCCTTGAGCTCCTGGTTCCTCAGGCTGTAGATGAGGGGGTTCAGGGCTGGAGGCACCACCGAGTACAGAACTGACAGGGCCAGATCCAGGGATGGCGAGGACATGGAGGGGGGCTTCAGGTGAGCAACGATAATAGTGCTGATGAACAGAGAGACCACGGCCAGGTGAGGGAGGCAGGTGGAAAAGGCTTTGTGCCGTCCCTGCTCAGAGGGGATCCTCAGCACAGCCCTGAAGATCTGCATATAGGAGAAAACAATGAACATGAAACAACTAAGTGCTAAACAGGCACTAACACCAAGAAGCCCCAGTTCCCTGAGTTGGGATTTGGAGCAGGAGAGCTTGAGGATCTGTGGAATTTCACAGAAGAACTGGCCCAGGGCATTGCCATGGCACAGGGGCAGGGAAAATGTATTGGCCGTGTGCAGCAGTGAATAGAGAAAGGCACTGGCCCATGCAGCTGCTGCCATGTGGGCACAAGCTCTGCTGCCCAGGAGGGTCCCATAGTGCAGGGGTTTGCAGATGGACACGTAGCGGTCGTAGCACATGATGGTCAGGAGGGAATACTCTGATCCAAGGAAGAAGAGAAAGAAAAAGAGCTGAGCAGCACATCCAGTGTAGGAGATGTTGCTGGTGTCCCAGAGGGAATTGTGCATGGCTTTGGGGACAGTGGTGCAGATGGAGCCCAGGTCAGCGAGGGCCAGGTTGAGCAGGAAGAAGAACATGGGCGTGTGCAGGTGGTGGCCGCAGGCTACGGCGCTGATGATGAGGCCGTTGCCCAGGAGGGCAGCCAGGGAGATGCCCAGCAAGAGGCAGAAGTGCAGGAGCTGCAGCTGCCGCGTGTCTGCCAATGCCAGCAGCAGGAAGTGCCTGATGGAGCTGCTGTTGGACATTTGCTGGGGCTGCACATGGGCACCTGTTCATGGAGAAAGGACAGTGACAAGTGAGCAGAGGCTGCTTTGAGCCAAACCTGGGCCATTCCCTGCAGACTGCCCCGCTGGGACTCACCCAGCCTTGTTCCTGCTCTGGGAAAACCTTCACCCAGGTCCCTGCCTGAGCTCCAGTTGTGCTGGCTGAGTGTGCCAGGAGCAGCCAGGCCTGTGCCTGGGGGCTCTCGAGGAGCCATCCCTGCCCTGCTGTCCTGGGTTTGTGGCCATTTGGCAGAGGGACAAGGCTGGATATTCAAGATTTGTCAGGAGAATCACTCCTAATGCAGAAAGTCTTGGTAGCATCTGCACTCACAGTCCTATAGGACATGGATGTCAGGAGCTGGTTTAAGGAATTTTTTTCCTACTCACACATCATTCCTGGCTCTCTGAGGTCACAAATCCCCAGCATTTCTGCTGCACTCAGAGTTTGCCACTGAGAGATGGGAGAGGCAAAGGATTCCCCGTGGCTGAGGGAAGGTGAGGGGCTGGATGGGCTTGTTCCCAGCTGCCCTGGCTTTGCACCTTGGGCTGCAATCAGAGCACAATCACATTCCTGGGTCACCCTGGGATGCTCCAACAGGCTGGAACTCCAAGAGATCCAGGCACAGGTCTGTACCCAGGAGGGCAGCTCAGAGCCTGGCAGGGCACAGCAAGGAGATCCCTGGCTGTGCCCATGATGGGATCTCAGGGAGGGGGCTCAGCTCATTCCCCTTTGCCATGGACTGCTTTGCCCACAGCCCCACAGGTGCCAGGGAAGCTTGGACACCCCATTCCCATGGACAGCCCTGCCTGGCAGGAATGCCAAGGGCAGTGCCTGGCTCAGCTGCTGCAGATGCCAGAGCCTCCCTGAGAGCAGCAGATAAGAGTGACAATGTCAGGGCAGTGCAGAACCAAGAGCAGATGTTGTGGTGCTGTGCCTGAGAGGGCAGGGCAGAGACAGCCGGGCACTCAGGACAGTGTTCCCGTGCCCAGCCGTGCCCGGCACCTCCCACACACCAACAGTGCCCTCCTGCCCCAGCCCTGCTCTCTTCAGCCCCCTCTCCTTCCCTGAGCATCTCCCTGGGCCTGGACATTCCCTGCTGAGAGGAGCCTTGTCCCTGCCAGCGCTCACAGAGCCCATCCCAGCCTGTGTGCCCTGGCTGGGGCCCTACAGAAACCTGCCTGTGTGCAGGGCCCTGGCTGGGGCAGGCTCTGTGTGCAGCTGGGCAAGGGCAGCTCAGGAGAGCCCTGCTGGGCCCTGCAAAGGTGATGCTGCTGCTGTGCAGGGCTGAGGAGTGGCTGAGGGCCCTTTGGGAGGCTCCCAGCAGAGACACTGATCAACTTAATTTACAGTTCTGCAGTCTCTGTAAAAGATCAAACATTCCTTTGATGATTCTGCTGTGTCCCTTTCAACTCAGAATGTTCTGTCCTTCTGGGATTACAATTCCTGTTCTGCTTCTCTCATCCCCTTGTTTTTTAAAATCAAAAGAGAAAAAAATCCCCTTGCAACAGTGTTAGAACAGTAAAGTAAAAACCAGATATTAATTGGAAGCTTTCAGTTGTCTCAGTGGGGATGGGGAACACCCGGCCCCTGATTTCAACAATTTATTAAGGTTGATTAATTAGGAAATTTAACAGGAACATCCAATAGGAGATTCACTTGCCCCAGTTACACACCCCTGGCTCAAACCTTTGGAGTAGGTGCAAGGGCTTCTTTGCCTTCACTTTTTGTAATGACTGCTCAGATTCTGGTTAAAAACCAAAATGTTCCTATAGGTCCTCTTCCTATAAGACCATACGATATTTCAGGACTATATAAGAGAATAAGACCATACAGTATTTCAGGACTGTATTTAGACAGTCAGGTTATTGTTCTAAAATCTAAGAGAGAGGTAAGGAAACATACTAGACTAAATTAAGGATTAAAGTTATATAAGTATATAATAGTACTTTAATAGAGTTAGTTAAGAGTTTAATAGATTTAAGTAAGGATTATAGTTTTATAACTATATAACAGTAATTAACAGATCTATGAATATATAAAAATATTTAAAAAGCAAAAATCCTTTTGTCATCACCCCAACTTTCCCATCCCTCTCCAAGCAGAAAATTGAAAACACTCTCAGGAAAGTTCCTGATCTTTAGAGCCATCCCAGGCTTACCTTCATTTCGGAAGTGCCCTGCGGAGCTGTGCCCAGGCTGGTCTGGAGCTGGGAGCAGCCCTGCCCCACCCAGCCTCTCTCAGCAGCAGCCCCTGCCCTTCTCAGGGCGGCTCCTTCCCCCCAGAGCTTCTCCCCAGTGCTGGGAGCAGCTGCCAGGGCTGGCTGAGAGCTGTCCCTGGCAGGCAGCAGAGTCCCTGCCCCAGCACAGCGCCCTGGGCTGCAGGACCCTGCTCTGCAGGACAGCCCTGGGCACCCCTGGCTGCTCTGCACAAGAGACAAGCAGAGAATGCACTCACAGGCTCTGCAGGCATTGGCATGTTCCAGCTGCAGGAGATGGCTCCAGGAGCTGCAGCTGCACTGTCCTGCAGCCAGAGGTTCCTGTGCCAAGGGCTGGCAGTGATTGTGCCCCAGGCCCTTCTCAGCCCCTGCCCAGCCCTGACTGATTGAAGCTCTCTGTGCCTCTGTGCTGTGCCCGGGCTGGCTGCAGGCAGTGCCCCAGCCCTGCTGGGCTGGCAGAAGAGCTGCTCATCAAGAGAAATGTGCTTTTGAAGCTCTTCTTGGTGAGCAGGAGCTGCCTCTGTGCCAGGAGCCCAGCCCAGCTCAGCAGCACAGACACAGCACAAGGACTTTAATCAGCCTCTGGGGCTTTGTGCTCAGGCCCTGAACATCAGTCCCTGAGAGGGAGCTGAAGAAACCTCTCCAGAGCTCCAAGGCAGAATCCAACTCCAAACTTTCTTGGACTTTTAATGGCTCCCAGAGAGGGACACGACTGAGCAAGTGTCCCCAGGCCCCAGGCAGAGCAGAGAACTGCAGGCAGTGATGACAGGTGGGGACAGAGAGAAGCCAAGTCTTGGTGCCCTGGGGCACAGCAGGGTCTGTGCCAGCAAGGGCTGGGAGGAGACACCTTGTCCTGAGGCCCTGGGGCCTCCTGGCACAGCCCCAGCCAGGCTGGGCAATGTCAGCCCCTTGTGCTGCCCTCAGCATCCCCCCCTAGCCCACATCCCAGTGGCCTCAAGGATCTGCTGCAAGGAGTCCCTGGGGAGCCTTGCTCAGCAATGGCCCTGGGGGCTCCTTCATGCTCCCTGCAGGGACTGCAGGTTTTTCAAAGGACTTTGGCTTTGACTTTTGCCTTGGAGTCTCTGAGAGGTTTGTGCAATCAAGGCCTCCAATTATCTGCTGTAATTAGTCCCTGGAGAGGCTTTGTCAGTAACAACACTCAGTGGGGCTCATTAATGCTTCAGGGTACTTCAGTTATTTGAAGGTACTTGGTGTTTCCCTTTTGATACAGACTCTGTGAGAGGTTTGTGCAATCATGGCCCCAATTATCTGCTTTAATGAGTCCCTTGAGAGCTTTGTACTGACACTCAGTGCTGCTCAGTAATGCTTTGAGCTTCTCACATTTTTTAAGGTAGTTTGGAATTTTCTGTCCACACTGAGACTCTGAGAGGTTTTTGGTCAATCCTGGCCTCCAATTGTCTCCTCCAAGGAGTCCATGAGGAGCCTCTGTTGGGCATGGACCTCACTGAGACCCATTCATGCTTTGAGACACTTTGGGGTTTTCTTCTGACTTTGACTCCTGGCAAGGTTTGTGCAATCTCCTCTCAGGCCCTGAGGTTCCAGTGCTCAGCTCCAAATGTACCACAGGGCTCATCATGATGCATCAAGTCCTGACAAACCATGGCTCTGCCTTGATTTCCCTCTGCTCTAATGCAGTTTATCAGGGATGTATCTGGAGTGATTTTGGTTTGCTGATTTGAGACTTCTCAGCCAATGCATCTCTTAGTGCAGTGGGATCAGTGTTGGCTAATTACCATTGCACTCACTGGAATATATTTACTCATTTCCTGCTGTGAGATGGGATTAGGAGAAAGGCAAAGTAGGCTCAAAATTTTAGAAGTGTATATAGAAAACTTTATTACCAGTAAATAGAAGAAAGATTAATAAGAATCTGAACACTTCTCCTCTCCCTACAACCTTTTCTTTCTTACTGACAATGCAAGGAGACAAAGCCTGAAAGTTTCAGTCAGTTTACAGCATCTAGAACAGTCTTTCTTCAGTTCACTTAGGGAGAGGAGTCTCTCTTTCATGCTATGGAGACTCCTCCATAAGAAAAAAGTTCTCCCGTGGCTCTCAATTCCCATGAATAGCAGCTGCCCAGAAAATCTGCAATTGTGAAGTCCCTCCCATTTTTCACAGCTTTCCCCACAGCTGTGTTTATGGGCCATGTCAACTTATGGGGTATGAGTTCAAAGATGAGCTGTTGAAGAGCAAAGATTCTTTTCATCTATTTCTGAAATCATCTTCATCTCTGAGAACAGAGATCTTCTTCTTCTCTCCATGAGGCCACAGGGTCTCACCATTCTTCTCTCTTTCTCTGATCAAACTTCTCATGGGATCAGAGCTACTTCAACATTTGCTTACTTTAGCATGGAGGCCTTTGCTGAACAAGTCATCTCCCCATATTTTCAATTAGTTATAGGGAAAAAGAGAGTCTGATATATTAATTACATCCTTCTCCATTGCTTTACAGGAGGATTTCAGCCCCAAGATCAAGGCATCTTCTCATCCCTCCCATCTGGGACTCAACTTTCCCTTCACTGACCTGGGTGTCTTCATGTTCCTCTGTGTGCCTGCACTTTGTCCTTTTCTCTCACTGGAGGGAGGATGGAAGCACTGAAAGAGTTCATAACTCACCCGGGGCCTGCAGATGGTTCCGTGCCCCCGGCCGGGCTCGGTGCTTGCGGCCGGAGCTGTTTTACGATGGAGGTTTCTGCAGCGGCTGCGCTGGGGCTGTGTCAGGATGGGCCGCGCTGGGGCAGGGCCAGGATCTCAGCAGCCAGGCCAGAGCACAGCAGCAGCACGGCCGGGGGCCGATGGCTTCTCCTGCCCCTGCCCGGGGCCTGCGGCTGAAGCCCAAGGGTGGCAGAATCTTGGCCGAGCCGGCCCGGACCGGGGCTGCTCCTGGGGCCCAGCGGATCCTGGCTGGGCCCGGGCTGGCGGCGGGGCAGGGCTCAGCAGGGCCCAGATGTTCCCAACTGCAGCCATGGCCCGGCCCGGCCTCGGCCCCGCGGCCTCCCCTGCCCTGCCCGGCAGCCGATGGGGCCTGGCGGGGTCCCTGGGAAGGGGCCCGGCCCCACGGCAGGAGCCTCCCGGCCCGGCCTGGCTGAGACGGGGCCGGGTCAGCCTTGTTACCTCTGTGCCAGCCAGAAGGGAAAGAGACCCTCCCAGGCTTTCCCATCTTTAACATGTGTCTTCACAGAGCCGTGTACAGTTTCCTTCATAGTTTAACAGATTGTCAATTCTCAAAGCTGATTACTGATTGGGTTTTTGTCAGACATGGAAGAAAACTGCTAGCAACTTCTTTTAGGACATCACTTCTGTGATGCAAAACCATCACAACTGCACAGAGCACAGAGCTCCTTTGTCCATATATAGTGCTCATGTGCCCGAGGTTTCAAAATACCTCCCTGGGAGATCTCTGGGCCCTCTCCAAGGTGTTTTCAAATGAAAACATTCAGCTCAGAGTCTAAGAAAATCACCAGAGGACAGGGCCAGCCTGACCTGTCTGTCCTGGCTACTTTTGTCTGAGATCAGTCCTTGGATAACCAGAATTGAGAGGCCAAATTCTAATTTTGGCCATGGACCCTGGACATGAGAGCCGGTTCTTTTCCATAGGAAGGAAGGAACAGAGCCCCAGTGTTTCAGGGGCAGATGAGAAATGGCCACCAGAATCCAAGGCCGGCCAGAGCAAGCAGGGTTTTGTTCTGAGTGATATCCTTGCATATAGGAATTGTTTTAGGGAGAGTTCCAATTTTGGCAATGGGCATCTGAAAAGGGGGACGTTCTTTTCCATAGCAAGAAAAGCACGGAGCCCCAGTTTTCCAGGAGCTGATGAGAGGCAGCCCTTGACATCCCAACATCAGCCAGACCTCTCAGGGGACCCCTGGGAGGCCAAGCCAGCCAGGCCTGTTCCATGTTCCCTCAGTTCCATGTTCCCACAGTGTCCCAATGGTCACTTGCTTCCAGGAGGCCCTGAGGTGCCATAATGCCCCCTTGGTGTCACCAGGCCCTGAAGGGTCTCAATGGACTCCATGGTTCCATCAGGCCCCACAGAGCCCTAATTGTCTCTGGGTTCCATGAAGCCCCGCTGTGTCACCATGGCTCCTTGGTTCCATGGGCTCCAGGGGTGCCACAATGATCCCCTTGGTTCCATGAGGTCCCACAGTGTCCCAGTGATCTCCATGGGAAGGGAAGAACCCAGCCTCAGTGTTGCAGGGGCAGCCAGCCAGAGGCCAAGACCAGGCAGACTTGATGGTACTGGCAGACTGTGCCTAGGAGCAACCCTTGGATATACAGAATTTTAGAGGTAGAATCCTAACTTCAGACATGGATACCTGGAGGAGAAGGGTGGCTCTTTTCCAAAGAAAAGAAAGCATGGAACATTGATTCCACAGTGTCATTCTCAGGCCTGCAGCCAGAGCCTGTTGCCATGGCAACCATTGGCAGCCCCATCCCCAGGCTGATGGGATCCCGGAAGCACAGAATTGGCTGAGCTGGGAGGGACCCATCAGGATCCTCCAGTGCAACTGCTGGCCCTGCACAGGACACCCCAACAATGCCAGCCTGGGCCTAGCAGCGCTGGCCAAACGCTGCTGCAGCTCAGAGAGCCCTGGAGCTGGGACCCTGCCCTGGGGAGCCTGGCCAGGGCCCCAGCAGCCTCTGGCCAAAAACCTTTTCCTGACATCCAACCTGAGCCTGCCCCGACTCAGCTGCAGCCGCTCCCTCCACTCCTGTCCCTGGGCACCAGAGGGAAGAGGTTCCCACAGCCCCAGCCAGGGACCCGCTCCCAAGGCTGCTGCCATGGCCACCAGGGCTGCCACCAGCTGGGATGCTCGGTTTCCACGGGCCGGGCTTCAGCAATGGGATTCCCCAATTTCCTGCTCCTGCTAAAACCGCGCTGCCCTCGCTGCCCTCCCGCCTCCCGTGGAAAGCACAAAAGGCAAAGATCCCAGGCTGGGATAAGAACAATTTAATGGGAACAGCAACGAGATAAGGAACAAATGGAACAGAAACAATATTGATAACAGAAGGGATAAATAAAACTATTTACAGAGAAAACTACAACATCAACAACTGGCTCTTCCTGGCAACGTATTTCATCCTCTCTGGAAAGGACACTCTTCTCCTCAGGGGGGGAGAGAGAGAGAGAGAGAGTCCCTTTCCTGCCCCTGGCAATGACCTGAGGTGGGAGTGAATGTAATGACAGGGCCATGGCCAGACCCTCATGTTCTCCAACCCCACATCATGTCATTGGCAGGGGCAGGAAAAGAAACAGGTGTCTTCCCAGCATGGATCACAGGGAAAATGGATCCCCAGGGCTCTTCCCAACGTGGGGTCTCCAATGGGGAATGAAGCTGGAGTGGTGCATGAAGCTCTTCCATGCATTTGGGGCATTTGCAGGGCTTCTCTTACCGGTGTCTCCATTGGTGTCTTGTCAAGTGAGAGCTGCTGGTGAAGCTCTTCCCACACTGGGGACACTCGTAGGGCCTCTCCCCAGTGTGGATGCGTTGGTGGGTCAAAAGGGTGGAGCTGCAGCTGAAGCCCTTCCCACACTCCCCACACTCGTAGGGCCATTCCCCAGTGTGGATCATCTGGTGGCTGATCAGGGTGCTGCTCTGCCTGAAGCTCTTCCCACACTCCAAGCACTTGTGGGGCTTTTTCCCATCATGAAGCTGCTCATGGGCCACCAGCTCTGAGCTCTGGCTGAAGCTCTGTCCACCTTCCTGGCTCAGGGTGGGTCTTTCCTCCTCAGAGCCCCCTGGGCTGGGTTTGCAGCCCCTCTTCCTGTGGGATCTCTGTAGATTTTCTTCTCCCTTGGATTCCTGTCCCATGGAGCCTCTCAAAACGGCCACACACCCCTGTGATGTCACACAGGCTTCCTGTGATGTCACACAACTAACTCTATGATGTCACACAGCCCAGTTGATGTCTCTGCCCAGTCTGTGATGTCACACAGCCAGCTGTGGCTTGTCACACAGCCAACTCTATCATGTCACACCACCCCTGTGATTTCACACAGCCAACACTATGATGTCACACAGCCCCCTGTGATGTCACACAACCTTGGCTCAGTGCAGGGCAGCCCCGGCACTGTCCCAGCATTGGCCTCTCCCTCCTGCCCCGTCCCTCAGCCAGTGCTGCCCTTGGGGCGCTGGGCCTTGGCTTCCTCTTCTCCCTGGGCATCTCCTGCTGCCCGCCCAGGGTGTCCTGGGGAGCTGCTGCCCCTGAGGCAGGGGCTCTGCTCTGCTGCCCTGGGCACCCCGGGGCTCCTGAAACACCCCATGGCCAGGGCAGGCCCAGAGTGTCACAATGTCCCCCTGGTTCCATCAGGCCCCGCAGTGTCACAGTGCTCCCTGTGCTCCCTGAGGCCTCACATCACCCAGCCCAGGCCATTGCCCTGGTTCCAGTGACTCCCAGTATGATCCCAGTGACTCCCAGTCTCACTGAGTATATCCCAGTTGATCCCAGCATGCTCCCAGTCACTCCCACTTCCAGTTGCTTCCAGCATGATTCCGGTTGCTCACAGCTACTCCAAATCACCCTCCAGTGCAGTTCCAGTTTCTCCCAGTATATCCCAGTTGTCTCCAACATTGTCCAAACTGCCCTCAGCATGCTCCTGGTCACTCCCAGTATGATCCCAGTCCCCCTCAATATCGTCTGAATTCCACCCAGTATGATCCCGCTTGCCCCCACTTGCCCCAGTACGGTCCCAGTCACTGCCAGTATGATCTCACTGGCCCCCAGTATAGACACAGTCACTCCCAGTTGCCCCCAGTTGCTCCCAACATGGTCCCAGCTGTTCCCAGTGTTGTCCCCTCCAGTATCATTACAGACACTCCCAGTATATTCCAGTTGCTCATTCCCAGCCACCCCAGTTGCCCCAGCATGGTTCCAGTTGCCCACAGGCTGATCTCACTCATTCCCAGTATATCCAAGTTGCCCCCAGCACTCACCCATCTTTCCCAGTTGCTACCAGTAGCCCTCAGTGTGCTCCCAGTCGCTCCCAGTATTTCCATGTCCGTGCTCCAAGTGCTGCTCCCAGCCCTGATCCGTGGGCATGGGAATGTCCCGCTCCCTTGCCAGGGCAGGGTCACACCTGAGCCAGGTGTGCAGGGCAGGACCTTGCCCTGACCGCAAGCACTGTCCCAGCTGCAGGATCTGCTTCCCATTGGCTCTTCCTCCTGCAGCCCCGAGCCCAGCTTGATGCTGAACAAAGGGTCTGGGCTGGGGTCATCCCCCAGTGGGGGCTGTGCACCCCCTCTGCCCCCTCCCCAAATTCCCTCTGGGGGAGCAGGAGCTGGGGCAGGAGCCCTGTGGGGAGGGACAAGGAGGTGACACCAGGATGGGAGGGTCACACATGCTCTAGGGGGGGGTCACACACAGTCCCTGAGGACCCCCCCCTCACCTTCTCCTGCAGCACCAGGAGGATGAACCCCAACATGGAGCCCCTGACCCCTGGCAGTATCTTGTGGGGTGGGGTCTGGTGGCTGCTTTGGGGGTCTGGGGGGTCACGACCACCCAAAAACCCCCTCCCAACCCTACAGCTACTCCCAGTCCCCTTGCACCACCCCACAGCTCCTGGCGAGGACACCCCCAACCACTCCCTGCAACATAAATGTCCCGCAAAACCACAAAACCCCTTCCCATCTCCCCTAAGTCCCACCCAAATTCTCTCCATAACACACAGCCCTGCCAACACACACAAATCCCCACAACCCTCCCAGAAGGCCCCCAAACCCTCTCCCAGCAAGACAAATTCTCCCAAGAGCCACAAGAGCCTCTCTCAGTCCCCACAGGAGTCCCTAAAACCCCTCCCACCTCCCATGGCACTGAGCAGGAGAGGTTGGTGGACAGGAACATCCCCAGTCAGGAGCAGCTTGGCACTTCAGCAGTGATTTGGGCACTTTGAGGGAACACCCCAAATGGGGGGACCCAGGCCAGGAACTGGGACAGACAACCAGAATTCCTGGAGAACAGATGGAGTCAGGTGAACACATTCTACCAACACACCTATGAGGTTGTGGCCATGTCCCCTGGTTTTGACAGCCTCAGAACACCCAAATCCTCTCAAATATTCCTTTGAACCAAGCCCAAATTCACCCCCAAATCCCAGTAAATGGTGCAGCTTTAGATCTCTTTGTTTAATTTCTTTATTTTCACCCCAGATTTGGTTGTTTCGAGAGGGTGAAAATGGAAATTATTTCGATGGAAAAGACCTCCAAGATCATGCAGCACTGCTTGATGCCACCAGAAGAAACAATTGAACAGAGCAGGTGAGATTTTTTTGGGGTGTAAATTCAACAAATCACTTCTTCCCAATCAATTTCCAGTTTAGATCAGAGTCCTGATGGATGTTCCTGCTGCTGTGTTCATCCAGGGGATCCAGGAGGACATGGATAAGCAGCCAGGTGTCTTCCCAGCAGGGATCATTGGGAACATGGATCACCAGGGCTCTGACCAACATGGGTCCTCCCATAGGGATGGAGCTGGGGCAGCGCACTAAGCTTTTCCTACAGTTGGGACACTCACAGGGCTTCCCTTACCGGTGCCTCCATTGGTGTCTGGTCAAGTGAGAGCTCTGGGTGAAGCTCTTCCCACACTGGGGACACTCGTAGGCGTCTCCCCAGTGTGGATGTGCTTGTGCTTGACAAGACTGAAGTTTTGCTTGAAGCCCTTCTCGCAGCTGGGGCAGTGGAAGAGCCTCTCATCCATGTTGGAGGAGATCGGAGCTGGTCTGAAACCTCCTCTGACACTCAGGACACTCGTGGGACCTCTCCCCAGTGTGGATGCGTTGATGGGTAAAGAGGGTGGATCTGCAGCTGAAGCCCTCCCGCACTCCCCACACTCATAGGGCCGTTTCCCAGTGTGGATCATCTGTAGCACATCAGGGTACTGCTGCAGCCGAAGCTCTTCCCACACTCCAAGCACTTGTGGGGCTTCTCCCCATCATGAAGCTGCTCATGGATGAACAGCTCTGAGTTCTGGCTGAAGCTCTGCCCACCTTCCTGGCACAGGGTGGGTCTTTCCTCCTGTCCTGGATTGTCAAGCAAATTGTATTCTGTTTGCCATCTCTATGGCAGTTGTCTTCTGTTAAGTGGGCAGTTTTTCTTACCTCTTCCACAACCACTCCTCCCTCCTGGGAGACATCTGCTGATAACAGGCTATTGAATGTCACTGCATGACTGATAAGAACTACGGCATCCCATTGGGAGATGCTCCGCCCAGAGGGAAGAGCCAAGCATTCTACCCATATATAATCTGGAAATTCTGGAACACCAGCACGGCTTCTCCACTGGATTTCCCAGAGGAACAGCTGCTCTCTTCTTCCACTGGATCTTCAAAGGAAGACCACACCCTTTTCAGGATCCCTGCTCCAGCAGAAACACACCTGATGCTCCAGGAGGACTGCAGCCACATTTCCAATTAGACTGCTACCAACACCAACACAGGGTGTCAGGTTGTGTTCTGACTCTGTCAGTGTCAATTTACTTTACTGCATAGTTTATTTTATCTTTATATTTTCTTCCCTATTAAAGAACTGTTATTCCCTGCTCCCATATTTTTTTGCCTGAGAGCCCCTGAATTTAAAATTTAGAGCAATTTGATAGGGGGGTTTCAAATTTTCCATTTCAGAGGAGGTTCCTGCCTTCCTTATCAGACACCTGCCTTTCCAAACCTAGACAGCTATGATATCACAGAGTAGTAGGCTGTGGCATCATGGCATGGATGTATGACATCATAGAGGGGGCTGTGAGGTCAAAGTGTGTGCTGTGACACTACAGAGTGGTAGTATGACATCACAGAGAGGGTTTTGTGGCATCACTGAGGGGGTTGTGAAATCACAAAGATGGCTGTGACATCATAGAGTAGGATGAGGGGCCATAGATCAGCCTCTGCCATAATAGGATGTGGCTCTCTGACATCAGAGAGTGGGTTGTGAAATCACAGGGAGGCTGTGTGACATTGCAAGGGGGCAATGTGACATCACAGGGGCTGTGTGACATCACAGGGGCTGTGTGAGGTCACTGGGGAGGTCACTCTGCCCCGGCCCCCCTCACAGTTCCCCCCAGAGCAGTCCAACCCTGCTCGTGCACAGCGGGGTCCCCTGTCCCCCCGGGTCCCCCCGCCCCCGGCGCCGCAGCCTCCCCCAGAGGATGTTCCACGAGATCGACCCCAGAGCCTGACACGGGGACGGGGGGCCGGGGCCCTGGGGGTGGCACAGGGGGACAGGGACCCCCCGGCAGCGTCCCCCGTGTCCCCCAGGGCTCCTTCACCCTGGTACCACCGAGGCCTTGAGAGCACTGAAAAAATCCCCAGCAAGGGATCAGCAAAAACCAGATTTACTATTAAACAACAGCACAAAGAAGAATGAGCCCCTTGAGGGCTGACCCTGTTTGGACAAGCTGCTCCTCACCCCCAGCCTCACCGTGTCTGACATGGCCCACCTGGCACTGACATCCCTGTGCCCTGCAGCAGAACCTTGTCCCTGAGCTCTGCAGCTCCATGTCCCAGCCCATTGCACCGTGTCCCACCTGCTCTCCTCAGGGCTCTGCCTGCACACAGGCCCTGGAGAAGTTTTCCTGTTGGTGAGAAAAGAAAGGAAAAGCCTGAGCAGGTTTCCTGAGCAACAAACCCCACTCAGGAACCACCTGCTCAGTCCAGGCTGCCTGGAATGGTGTCACCTTTCTGCAAGGGACAGTGTGAGCAGAAATGATCTCTGGGAGCAGAATTCTCTGAGTCTTGCAGCTGAATCCTCTGTCCCTGTCCTTTCCCAGGATCTCTGTTGCAGATGGAAGCTGCTAGTGCCATCCTCACCTTTAACCTCTTTCTTGAATGCCAACAGATGTTCCCAGGTGTGTTAAGCAGGATTTGCTCAATGTTTCTACTTTTGTGTTCCTCATGGAACAAAGAGGCCATTTTGACACTGAGTGAGTTATGTGGAAGCAAGGCGTCAATTGTGACCCTGGGGTCCCATGGAACCAAGGGGCCATGGTGACACAGCAGGGCCACATGGATCCAGTGGTCCATTGTGACACTGTGGACCCAAGGAGACCATGGAGACACCCCCAGAACCTCATGGAACCATGGAGTCCATGGTGACCCAGCGGGGCTGCCTGGAGCCAATGGTCCATGGTGACACTGCCCATCCAAGGAGGCCATTGTGACACTGAAGAACTTCATGGCACCAAATATCCATGGTGACACAGCAGCAGGGCATCATGGGAACCAAGGAACTGCTGTTGGCAGTAGGGAAACTCATGGAAGCAGGGGCCCTTGTGGCACTGCAGCACCAACAGAGCTGCTGGACCTTGTGCCCTGGCCCTGCACAGCTCCTTGGGAGGCACAGCAGGAGCAGCACCCTGGCAGGCTCGGGAATGCCCCTCTGGGATCCATGGCACACACTGCCAGGGGCTGGAATTCCAGTTCCCAGCCAGGAAAAGATGTTCCTGCCCTGGAAAGCAAAGCTCTTAAGAAGGAGCCAAAATCCAAGAGGAGCAAGATCTTACAGTGACATTTCACTGCCAGCCTTCATAACTTCACCCATGGTTGTTGTAGCTCCTGGATGGGGAATTAAATCAGGGCAGGGTCTTTGGTAGGAGCTGCCCTGGGTCAAGAGAGACACTGAGAGAGAAACAGAGCAGGCAAAGAGAGGCAGGAGAGAAAGGAGAACACAAACATAATCAGCTGAGAAGGTAGCACTCTGAAAAACAATTTGGAACTGCCTGAAAATGAATGGGACAGAGAGAAATAATTTTGTAACTTTATTTCCTATCAAAACACAATTTCCTCCCTTTGTAACATACCTCTTCCCAGTGTCATTCAGCAGGGCTGCCAGAAAGATTTTCATTATGAGTGGATGTTCCAGGCTGCAGCCACAAGCAAACAGGGAATGGGGATTTTCCTGCTCCTGGGGAGTTTGACATCCTCAGCTGAGGAGAGGAGGAGGCACCAGAACAAAAGGGCAGCTGGGCTTCGTCCTCCCACAGGAAAGAGGGGGGGGGGAAATCTCTCATCCTGTCTGCAGCTGCTCCCACAGGGATGTGAGGGCTGATCCCCGAGCCCCAAGGGTCACAGTCAGGGCTGCCCTCAGGGAATGCTCATCTGGTATTGAGGGGCAGCGTGGGAGCACCTGGATCTTGGGGCACCCAGCTGCCCCCCCATGTTTGGAGGTGCCTGAGGAGGGCTGGGACAATGCCAGGGACATCCCACAGTGACATCCCCCCTGTCCTGCTCTGGGTGAGCTCAGTCCCAAACCTGACCCTGATCCTGGTCTCAATCTCACTCCATGTTCAGACACACTCACAGTTCTGTATTTAATCTCATCCCAGTCCCAAACTCGTCTAGCCCCAGACCCGATCCCAAGCTCAGCCCTAAAGCCAATCCCATGTCTAGCCTTAACCCCAATCCCAGCTCTAATCCAAATCTCAGCCCCAACTCCAAGCCCAGCCCCAATTCCAGCCCCTTCCTAAATCCTCAGCCCCAAACCAAATCCCAGGCTCAGCCCTTCTGGGGCTTTGGGGGTGTCTCTGTCCCTGTGACCCCGATGATGTTTGGGTGGGGTCCCAGCAGGGCTGAGAGGGACAGAGACCCCCCCGGCCTCCCCAGGGGTGAGAAGGTGGCAGAGCCCCCCCAGCCCCGAGCAGCCTCAGCGGTGAGAGGGACACAGAGCCCCTGGTGCCCAGCCCTGCACAGGCATTGCCTGAGGCCAGAGGGATGGAGACCCCCCGAGCATCCCCCAGGGCCAGGGGACAGAGAGCCCCGAGCATCCCCTGGGCTGAGAGGGACAGAGAGTGCCCCGAGCACCCCCTGGCACAGGGGAGAGAGGGAGGGAGACCCCCCAGGCATTCCCTGGGTGAGAATGATGGAGACCCCTGGGGAATGGCCTGGGGTGACAGGGACAGGGACACCCCTGGGGAATGGCCTGGGGTGACAGGGACAGGGACACCCCTGGGGAATGGCCTGGGGTGACAGGGACAGGGACAACCCCTGGGGAATGGCCTGGGGGGACAGGGACAGGGACAACCCCCCAAACCCCTCCCAAGCATCCCCCAGGGAGAGTGGAACAGAGACCCCTTGAGCATCCCCTGGGCACTGGACAAAGTAAAGTTGTTTCTTGACAGAAATCAAACTTAACCCTACAGAAGATGCCTTGAATTTGCTCTTCCCAAAGTCACTTGTGGTGAAAATGCAAACAAATCCCAAAATTTAATAAACTGACAGTAGAAGCGATTCTGTGGCAATTCCAAAATCCATTGGTCCTGCCCAGCTCCAGCTCTGCTGCTGCCACATTTTGATAAAAGAAAAGTGGAAATTCGGCCGAATACATTGTGTTACCTCTTTTCTGAAAAGAGTATGAAAAGGAAGGGAAAGCTCTGTGTAGATGTCACAAAGGTGACAGGGACAAAAGAAAAATTATTCTTAGATTTGGCAAAGCCCCCAGCCTGTGAAAGAGAAAAGGGGGGACAGCAAGGGAGTGACAGGGACAGAGACCTCCCCTGGGGCAGGGCAAGTGTGACATTGTCCCCTGTGTGTGGCCTTCCCGGGGTGGGGGTTTTACACCTGAGCCAGTTTGGGTAAGGGGGGTGGTGTTCACCCCCTGAGCAGGGATTCCCCCACTGTTTCAGGCTGCAGTGTAAGATGGAACCAAATGCATGTTTTCAATCCCCATCTTCATCAACTGCTATAAATGGGTGGGGCAGTGTTCTTGATCTCTTCCATGACTCAGCCCTGATAACGCCCTCCAGGGGAGAGATCTTCTGGGGATGGGCCATTGAGTGTCACTGCAGGACTGATCAAATTCCATCCTCCCATTGTGGGATGCTCCGCCCAGGGGCAGGATCCAAGCATTCCTATCTGGATATAAGCGGAGCCTTGCAACACCAGGAGCAGCTTGGCTACTGGATTCCCAGAGGACAAGAGCTCCAGAACCATCATAGGACCTTCAGAGGAAGACCAGACCCTTCTACAGGATCACTGCTTGTACAGAATCACGTTCATCTCTCCAACAGGACTGCAGCCACCATTTAATGGGACTGCAGCCACCACCCTGACCAGCAACAGGGTGTCAGGTTATATCCTGACTCTGTCAGTTTAAGGCAGTGTTTCTGTATCATTGCCTTCATCCTCATTTTCTTATTAAATTGTAATCCTGGTTTAGACCCTCCCCAGGTTTGCCTTCAAACAAGTACAAAATTCAATGTACTTATCCCTTGTTTTCTTCTCAAAACAGGATTTTCCATCCCCTAAACTTGGCCAGATGGAGGAGGAGGCTGTGAGGAAGAAGAAGGTGCCCCAGGAGCCCCAGGCAGGTGAGGAGGAAGTCAGTGCCCCTTTCCCCCTCTCTCCTGCTCCATCTCCCAGCCCAGCACAGCCCCCAGCTCCAGGACAACCCTGCTGCCAACCCTGTCCTGCTGGGGATGCACTGGGGGGATCTCCTTCCCCTTCCCTCTGGCACGGAGGCAAATCCCATCCTCTCCTTGTCCTTCCTCCCCCAGGGAAGGAGCTGAGGATGGAGACCAGGGAGGGCAAATCCCTGTGGCAGAACCTCATGGAAGAGGCCATTTTGAGTGGCTCCACAGTGCAGAATTCCAACGTGGAGGACAAGTCCCAGAGATCCCACAGGAGAAGGGGCTCCAAACCCAGCCCAGGGTGCTCTGAGGAGGAAAGACCCACCCTGAGCCAGGAAGGTGGGCAGAGCTTCAGCCAGAGCTCAGAGCTGGTGGCCCATGAGCAGCTTCATGATGGGGAAAAACCCCACAAGTGCTTGGAGTGTGGGAAGAGCTTCAGACAGAGCAGCACCCTGATCAGCCACCAGATGATCCACACCGGGGAATGGCCCTATGAGTGTGGGGAGTGTGGGAAGGGCTTCAGCTGCAGCTCCACCCTTTTGACCCACCAGTGCATCCACACTGGGGAGAGGCCCTACGAGTGTCCTGAGTGCCAGAAGAGGTTTCACACCAGCCCTGATCTCGCCAGGCACCGGCAGATTCACACAGAGGAAAGGCCCTTCCACTGCCCTGATTGCGGGAAGGGCTTCAAGCGCAAGTCCCACCTCATCAGGCACCAGCACATCCACACTGGGGAGAGGCCCTACGAGTGCCGCACGTGTGGGAAGAGCTTCACCAGCAGCTCTCATTTGACAAGACACCAACGGAGCCACCAGTAAATGAAGCCCTGCAAGTGCCTCGATTGCAGGAACAGCTTCATGCACCACTCCAGCTTCATCCCCCATGGGAGAAGCCAGATTGGAAAGAGCCCTGGTGATCCATGTTCCCTGTGATCCATGCTGGGAAGACACCTGTCCCTTTTCCTGCCCTTTGCCAATGACCTGATGTGGCATTGAAAAACATGAGGGTCTGGCCATGGCCCTGTCATTACATTCACTCCCACTTCAGTTCATTGCCAGGGACAGGAAAGGGATTCTCTCTCTCTCCCCCAGAGGAGAAGGGTGTCCTTTCCAGGCAAGAAATATTGTAGCCAGGCAGACCCTGTGAGTTGTGTTGTAGTTTTCCCTGTAAACAGTTTTATTTATCCCTTCTGTTATCAATATTGTTTCTGTTCCTGTTTGTTCTTTATCTCGTTGCTGTTCCCATTAAATTGTTCTTAACCCAGTCCAGGATCTTTGCCCTTTGTGCTTTTCATGGGAGGCGGGAGGGCAGCGAGGGCAGCGCAGTTTTAGCGGGAGCAGGAAATTGGGGAATCCCATTGCTGAAGCCCAGCCCGTGGAAACCGAGCATCCCAGCATCCCACCATCCTGGTGGCCATGGCAGCAGCCTTGGGAGCGGGTCCCTGGCTGGGGCTGTGGGAACCTCTTCCCTCTGGTGCCCAAGGACAGGAGTGGAGGGAGCGGCTGCAGCTGAGTTGGGGCAGGCTCAGGTTGGATGTCAGGAAAAGGTTTTTGGCCAGAGGCTGCTGGGGCCCTGGCCAGGCTCCCCAGGGAAGGGTCCCAGCTCCAGGGCTCTCTGAGCTGCAGCAGCGTTTGGCCAGCGCTGCCAGGCCCAGGCTGGCATTGTTGGGGTGTCCTGTGCAGGGCCAGCAGTTGGACTGGAGGATCCTGATGGGTCCCTCCCAGCTCAGCCAATTCTGTGCTTCTGGGATCCCATCAGCCTGGGGATGGGGCTGCCAATGGTTGCCATGGCAACGGGCTCTGGCTGCAGGCCTGAGCTGGTGTCCATGGCAACCACCCCTGGCATGGGGTCTCCATGGAGCTGCCAAGGGACTGAGCATAGCAACAGGGGTTTGGTGATGGTTGCCATGGAAACTGACCATAGCAACAGGGGGCTGGTTATGGTTGCCTGCTAAGGATCAGATTTGTCACAGACCCTCAGAGGGGTTCCATGGGGACATTCCAAGAGTCTCCAGGCTGTTCCAGAGCTGGAATGTCACAGGCAGAGCCAGGGGCTCCATGGAGACCTCCCAGGGCTTTCTGGGATGGTAAAGAGCCCTGTGGTCAGAGGCAGTCACAGCCATTCCATGGTGACATCCCAGGGCACCTTGGGCTGCAAAGGCACCCATCTGTCACAGGCACTCACGGGGGCTCCACGGTGACATCCCAGGAGTGCCCAGGCTGCCAAAGGGCCGGGAACGCCCAGACACTCACAGGGGTTCCTGTCATGGGCACAGTGGGAGCTTCACGCAAAAGCTTTATTTCTTTATTGGAGAAACTCCTGCTGATTCATGAGATGGAGAAATGAGACTCAACAGACACCATGGATCCTCTACCCCCGCAGGGCCCCTAGACTTCTTAAATTCCCTCTAAGAGAGGAGACTGGGAGTGTGTGGATCAAATCCCAGCCCATGAATTTGTCCAAGGTTTATGTGTAAAAGATTGGACAGGTGGAATTGAACTTCAACCCAATTTGTCCCACAGGATTAATGATCGAACACCAGATAAATCTATATAAATAGAGCTCCAATTGATTCTGATCATGATCGGACAGAAAGATCTTAACCACAGTTATTTACTCCACAGTTCAGGAGCTACAACAATAATTAGAATATAGTGTTCTAGGCAGCAATTTTGAAGTCAACAAATTGGGCTGACACCACAGAGTTTGTTGTGTGAGGTCATTGAACAGCTATGGCATTATAGAGGGCATTCTGTGACATCACAGAGCAGTCTGTGACATCATGGCATGGCTGTATGATATCATAGAGCCAGGTGTGAGGCCAATGTGTGCGCTGTGATATTACAGAGTGGTAGGGTGACATCACAGAGAGGGCTTTGTGACATCACTGAGGGGATTGTGACATCCCACATCTGTCTGTGACATCATAATGTGAGGCCATAGAGCAGATCTTGCCATCATAGAGGGTGGCTCTGTGACATGAGGGAGGGGGTTGTGACATCACTGGGTGGCTGTGTAACATCATAGAACAGCCTGTGACATCACAGAACAAATGGTGACATCGCAGTGTGACTCTGACATCAGAGTCTTCTGTGACATCACAGAGCAACTGTGTAACATCACAGGGGACTGTGTGACATCATAGGAGGCAATGTGACATCACAGGGGGCTGTGCAGCATCACAGATGGCTGTGTGACATCACAGGGGCTGTGTGACATCACAGGGGCTGTGTGAGGTCACTGGGGAGGTCACTCTGCCCCGGCCCCCCTCACAGTTCCCCCCAGAGCAGTCCAACCCTGCTCGTGCACAGCGGGGTCCCCTGTCCCCCTGGGTCCCCCCGCCCCCGGCGCCGCAGCCTCCCCCAGAGGATGTTCCACGAGATCGACCCCAGAGCCTGACACGGGGACGGGGGGCCGGGGCCCTGGGGGTGGCACAGGGGGACAGGGACCCCCCGGCAGCGTCCCCGTGTCCCCCAGGGCCAGAGCCTGGGCCAGGGCTCCTTCACCCTGGTACCAACGAGGCCTTGAGAGCACTGAAAAAATCCCCAGCAAGGGATCAGCAAAAACCAGATTGAATATTAAGGGACAGCAGCACAGAGTTCCTTGGCAAGAGTCACACTGCTCCTGACTGGACACTTCAGGCACACCAAGGAAACAAAGCAACAACAAAACCAAACAGAATCCAGGCAAGGGAAACAGAAATGAGCTGAGAACTGTCCCTGTGTGTGTGTGTGACACAAAGACAGTTAGGGGAAGGATAAAAGGAATACGGCCTAAAGGTTCTAAGAGCTCAAACTTTACAGGACTTAACTTACACCTTAACTTTAACTGATACCATCAACTTCACAATTTAGCAAAAGAATAGCACTTAACAGTACTTAACCTAACTTCTTATCTATGACTTTGCAATTTAACAGAGGAATAAGACTTAACAATCCTTAACTTAGCTAATAATTTAAATTAAACTTAACAACTTAGAAAAAGAACAACTCTTAGGAGCATTTAACTTAGTTTAAACCTTGTGACTTAAACTTACTTACTGATATTTCGATATCTGACTGACTCAGCTATCCAAGGCTCTCAAACCTTTCAGAGAGCAGCATTTCTGCCACATTTCCCCAGCACAGGCACTCCTGTGTGCACACAGACACAAAGAGTCAGTGCAAGGCACCTGGGAGACATTCTTCCCCTGAGGGCAGGAAATGCTCCCTGTGGATCCTTTGGCATCTCCCCAGTGGGTGAAGGGTTGAGCCTGGAGGAGTGGGGGGATCGGCCCAGGCTCCGTCGTTGTTGGGGATCCCCAAGTGCAGCAAACGGGAGAGTTCCCAGCTGGGAGAGGCCCCACTCAGAGGGAGTCGCTGGCCCAGGAGAGCTCCAAGGGCTCCTTTTGGAGCGCTGTTTGCAGGGCCCCAAGAGAGGGGCTTCAGTCCCAGCAATGGTTCATCCTGGCCGCACTGGGCACCAACAGCTTTCTTTGGCAGTGTGAGAACAGGGATGTTGTGCCACGGAGGGAACAAAACCAGTTCCCAGGGCTGCTCCTCCAGAAAGCAGGAGCTGGTTGGGCAGCAGCAGTGCCTGGAGCAGACAGTGTTTGTGATGAGCTGCAGAGGAGCTGAGCCCAGGGGCTGTTGGCCAAGGCCGAGCCCCAAGGAGCATTTCTCAGCTGGCAGGGCGGGCTGAGAAGGGGAGGGGGGGATGCAGCAGCACAGGGCCCATGGAACCAAGGGAGCATTGTGACACTGTGAGGCCTCATGGAACCAGTGAGACCATGGTGACTGTGGGGGTGCCCACAGATCCAAGAGGACCATTGTGATACTGTGGGCCCTCGTGAAACCAAGAGGCCTTTGTGACATTGCAGGGCTGAATGGAACCAAAGGTCCATTGTGACACTGTGGGGCCTGATGTCATCATTGGTCCATTGTGACACTGTGGAGCCAAAGGAGACCATTGTGACACTGCAAACCCCCAGGGTCCAAAGGTCCATTGTGACATTGCAGGGCTCATGGAACAGAGGAGTCCCGTGACACTGTGGGGCCTGTGGAACCATGGAGACCATTGTGACACTGCAAGGCCTCATGGAATAAGTTGGACCATTGTGAAACTGCAGGACCTTCTGGGACCTTGGGCCCACTGTGACATTGTGGGACCCCATCAAACCAAGGGTCCATTGTGATATTGCAGGACTTTGCCATTGTGACACTGCTGGACCCCATAGAAACAAGTCACCCTTATGGCACTGTGGGGCCTCACGGATCCAAGGCATCATTGTGACACTATGGGGTTTCAGAAAACCAATGGAACACAGAACAGGTTTGGCTGGTTTGGCCCCCCAGGGGCCACCTGACTGGTCCAGCTGACCTTGGCATGTTGAGGGTCTCTTCTCATCTGCTGCTGAAGCACTGGGGCTCTGTGCTTTCCTTCCTATGGAAAAGAACTGTCCTTCTTTTCCCGGCACCCATGGCCAGAATTGGGATTTCACCTCCAAATTTCCTTATATCCAGGGATTGTTCCCATAGAAATATTGCTAGGATAAGTCTGGCTGGCAGTGGTTTCACAAGGGTCACCTCTCATTTGTCCCCAAAACACTGGGGAAGACTCCGTGCTCTCCTTCCTATGGGAAAGAACTGTCCTGCTTCTCCAGGCAGCCATGGGTGAGATTGGGCTTCCACCTCCAAAATTCCCTTAATCCAAAGACTGCTCCCAGACAAAATCTGCCATTCCTGACGAGTCTGGATGGCCTTGGCCTAGTGAGGCTCTCACCTGCCTTCCAAACACTGGGGCTCTGTGCTTTCCTTCCTATGGAAAAGGACTGTCCTTCTCAGCCAGGTGCCCATGGCCAGGATTGGGGTTCCACCTCCAACATTCTCTGTTTTGACAGCCTGGAGGAGATTGTCGGCTGGAAACATTTCATGTGTGGGGGAGGAAGGGGCAGGTCCAGCCTTGCCCTGCCCTGGAAGCCCAGCCCTGCCCTGCCCTGGAACCCCAATCCCCCCAGAGCCTCTATCCCAGCCCAGCAGTGGCTGCCAGTCCCTGGCACAGCACAGGCAATGCTCCACAGCCACCTCTGCAGCCCCCAGCCCAGCTCCTGAGGGACCAAATGAGCCCAAGCCCCACCTGGGGGAAGGGCCCAGGGAGACCAAGGGGTATTTCAGGGGCTGACCACAAGGCAAGCACACATCTTGACCCTAGCTCCTCTTGGAATTTCCTTCTGAGCGGTGCTGGAATCCAGGAGTTGGTAGCTGTGTGTGTGCCTCTCTGTCTCTTTTTTGTCTTTCTCTCTTTCTGTGTCTTCTTCTTCTGTTTCTCTTGCAAATATTGATTAACATTACATTGAACAGGCTTAGGGTTTGGGAACTTGAATGGGCCAAGTCAATGCTTTGAGAAATGTTTTTTGTTGATTGAATGTCTGTTGTAGTTTGACATGAGAAGAATTTAAAAAGTAATACCAAACTTTTTGTGTTACTGACAATCTGTTAAACCACTGAGATACTCAACACGCCTCTGTGAAACACAAATGTAAAAGACAAAAAAACCCAGGAACCTCCTCTTTCTTTTCCAGTCAACAAAGAAGCAGCGGGCCCCGGCCCTGGCCCCATCTCAACCAAACCAAACCAAACCAAACCAAACCAAACCAAACCAAACCAAGCCAAACCAAACCAAACCAAGCAACCCTGCTGTGGGCTGAGCCCCTTCCCCCCTTCCCAGGCTGCCCCCCCCATCAGCCCCATTCTGACCAAACCAAACCCCAACAACTCCCAAACAGGAAAACAAAAGAGGCTACAAAACCCCAACCAGAACAAAGCCAGCCACAGCTATTAAAATCTCACCATCAAGTCCCCTCTCCCCAACACAACTAAAACCAAAAACCCCTACAACCTACAACCCATACAAAAAACCCCACATCTAAAAACTTAAACATAAAAAAAAACCCCCAAACCAACCATAAAACCGATCGTAAACACAATCCCACCACAACTTCCACCACAAGTTGCCGGCAGGTCAGGTGTTAACCCTTTCAATACTTCTAATCCTCCCTCAGGTAAAAGTAAAAAACAAAATATGAACATGTAAAAAACCAAAATACAAGCATATAAAAAAATAACATAAAACCATCAAAGTCAGTAAAGAAGAAATTAAATTCCAAATAAAAAAGAAGAAAAAATACGCTAATCTTAAAACGAAAATCTTCTTATAAACTACAAAGAGAAAAATATTTTTCTTTATAACACACAAAACTATAAAATATTCAAAGTAATTTCAAACAAAAACCTGCATACTAAAATAAACAAATGTTAAAATAACTGTAATTTCATGAAAGGTTTAAATAGGGGGGGAAAAAGTAATCCAGTATTCCCAAGAGAAGATGTCTATTCCCAGAAATAAAAATAATTTTAAAAGTAAATTATAAAAACTTATACCTTAAAATAACTCATCTTTAAAACAAAACCCCATAAGTTGACATGGTCCATCAACAAGCTGTGAAAAAGCTTGTAGCAATAAAAACAACTTGACAAGAACAAAGTTCCCCAGACACCTGTTATCCATGACAAAATTAAGAACCACAAAAAAACTTTTCCTCTTGTAAAAAAATCTCCATAACCTTAAGAAGAAAAACTTCTTTCCCTAAGTAAACTAAAAAAGGACTATTCTAGAAACAGCAAACTAAATAGAAATTTTAAATTTACTTTCTTTACATTGTCAGTTAAAAGAAAAAATTGTAAACAAAAAAAAGTGTTCTGAAGACTTTATTTCATGCTACCCTTTTTCTTTTTTAATTTCTATTTAATAAAATTTTCTTTATACCCTTTTAAAATGTTAGGCCTACTTTACCATTCTTGTATTCCTATCTCAAAACAAAATAAACACATAAATAATTAACCGACAATAAAACCCACCATATTCAGCAATCCATTAATTAAGAAATCTCAAAATTAGAAAAATCTTAAATTAACAAACCAAAACCACTACAATGTCATATTAAAACTTTTGCCAAATTTTTTCTGATTTTCTAAAGTTGCCAGAAAAGACCGTTTTGTTGTTTTGAGCTCCTGAGAATCTCTTGTTGGTATTTCTCCAGGGAGTCCAACTCAGTGTATACAAACAATTGTAATTCCTTTTAAATGTCTCCTTGAGAGAGTTGTTTGAGGGATGGGAGTCAGGGCTTGTGTGTGCTGCTTGGCCCAGCCCAGGCAGGGCTTTCCCAGCCACATTCCACACTCCATTGCCCAGCTGGAGCCGCTGGTGCCTCTGAGTTGTGCTGCCCCAGCCCCAGGGACGCTCTCCTTGTCTGCCCATTCCCCCACGGTCTCTGGGCAGGGATGGCCTCACTGGGGGCTGCTGACATCCTCAGCAACTTGGAGGCTGCTGCTGAATTTCACTGCTCCAGAGGCTTGTTCAGCCTTCAGCTCTTCAGTGCAGGAATTCAGTGTCCCAGGGCTCATGAACATTCAGAACACCTGAACAAGCCAAGCCTCTGGGAATAATTTGATTTTAATTTTCAAATCCTTTGTGGTTAAGTAGTCCTCAGTAGTGTATTGAAACTGAATACATGATATTTAAAAAGACAGGGAGAAAATATTTTTTAGGTCCTGTTTAGATTTGTTTTCCTGTTAATTCATTGATATGTGCAATCTCCAATTGACACTGAATCCAGGTACCTCCTCATGCAGTTTGAATGGATATGAAAATCAAGACCCTTCCTGGCTGACAATCAATCAGACTCTGTCCCTACCCCCAGCCCACCATTTCCCCCATCCAAGCCCTGGCACTCAGAGCAGCCTTGTGCAAATCTCAGCTCCCTCCAGCCCAGGCTGCACCTGCAGCTTTCAGCTCCTTGGCTCCAACTCCCACCTGCTTTCCTGGAAGAAGGAGCTGCTCAAGACACAGAGGGATGTTCATTTCTTGTCAGCCAACAAAGCCAAGGGAAGGCACAGCTCCATCAAATGCAAAAGTCATTCCTCTGCTGGATATTAAATCCACTTTGCACAGCAGACAGTCTCAGAGCAATGGAAAACACCTTCTGTGCCCAGCACAGCTCCCAAGGTCCCCCCAAACCCTCCCTGCCCCGATTCTGCCCAGATTTGCTCTTTGCACACACGAGTCACAGGCTGAAGTCAGGAGCTCCCTCCATGCCCAGAGGGAGGAAAAGAGAGAAAGGGGATGAAGAGCTCTCCTGTGCAGAGCCAAGGTCCAAGTGCAGCCCCTGCAGTGGGAACCACAACTCATCAGGTTTGTGTCCTTTGGGCTCAGGGACTGGTGACACTCAGAGGCACAGAAAGGTTTCTTTCCAGCAAACAGAACCTGATCATTTGAACAGTTTAATAACCATCACAGCTCTTCCCTCAGCTCTCTGGGATGTCCCAGCAGCATCTGACATGTCTCCCATCCTCAAGGGATGTCCATACAGGAACAACTTTAGACAAAGACATAGGAAAAGGTAATTCTGTATAAGATGGAAATGCAAATATGATGTCGACTAATATATATTTTATTTTCAACATCAGAAAGACTGGGCAACTTCCTGTTGCTCAGAGCATGAAACCAGTTGGTTGTATATGAATTACCAGAGAGCACCTGGAGAAGGAAATCAGAGAGCAGTAGGAAGCACATAGATCCACCAACTCTAAATGAAGAGATGTCCTTTGACATTGCCATTTAAACAAGAGAGGTCCAAACACTTGAAGGAAGAGGGAGAGAAAAAATGATTAGAATATTGGTGACACCAGTAGAAGGCAAGAACACAGCTTCTTCTCGCCTACAATCAGTACACCTCCAGGAAATTGCTCGTTGCTGGTGGGAAAGCTTTGCTATTTCTTAAAAGTACCTAACTGACCCAGATAATAAAGAGTTGCTTGTATATTATCAAACTAACAGGTATTAACACCTGTGCCCCTTTCCAGGAAGACATCAGCTGTGTGCCCATGAACAGGCAGTGCCACTTGTGCCCTGAGGTGCCCAGCTGGGATTGGATCTCTCCCAGAGCACCTGAGGGAGAGCAGAGCACCTTGCAAGCTGCAGGTCCCTGACAGCTCCTCAGGGCTCCTGTGCCATCAATATCTGCTCTGCTCCAGTCTGAAACAGGGCCCAGCATGGTGCTGGGACCATCAGAGAGCTGAGGTGTGTGCTGGAATTCAATGGCCTCCCCATCCCGCAGCAGCCCTGCATTTCCCTGCTGCAGCCTTGGTCTCCAGCCCAGCCATGGAGGCTCTTTGGGCTCTGGAGTGTTGCTGCAGCCCCCAAGGGCAGCTGAGCTCTGCCTTTGGCACAGTCAGGCCTGGGCAGCGCAGGCCATGCTCAGCAATTGCTTGTGTGTGCCTGGCCTTGCTGTCAGCCCCGTGAGCGGCTGCGTGGCCCCTTTGTGGCCCTGTGCTGGCCCAGCCATGGTGGCCCAGCCCCTGTGCAGGCCCAGCCCAGGCCAGGAGCATTGCGGCTGGGAACGGCCCCTGTGCCGTGGTGCCCACAGCAGCCTTGGGGCTCTGTGCCCCATGGCCTCCCAGCTGGGCAGCCTCTGCCAGCTCCTGCAGAGCCTGTGGCACCTGTGGGGCTGCACAGACAGCCCTGCCCCGGGCTCTGCCGGCCTCTGGGCCAGCAGAGAGGCAGCCAGGGCTGGCCATGGCCGGGAACAGGCCCTGAGCCCCGCAGGAGGATGGAGCTGGGCCACAGCCAAACTCAGCCCAGGCCAAAGCTGGGCTCAGCAGCCAGGGCTGCCAACGCATGGGCACAGAGGCTGGCGCTGACAAATGTCCTGGGCCCCCTCCCTGCTCTGTCCATACGACCAAGGGCACAGAGCAGCCTCCTCTCTGGGCCACTTGCCTGTTTGCAATGCCTTGCACAGGCGCTGGCCCTGCCCCACAAGGCCTGGCCTGAGTCCTGCCCCTGCATGCTCAGCCAGGCTGAGATGGACACTGATGGTTTCTGGGCCAGGCTCTCGGAGCCCAGCCCAGCTTCCTGCAAGCTCTGCCAGCTGCCCTGAGCTCTGGGCAGCACCAAGGGCCTCTCTGAGCCCAGCCCAGCCCAGCCGGCTCTGGCCCCACAGCTCTGCTCAGGCCAGGCTGCTCTGGGCACTGGCCCCACGGCCTCAGCCCCTGCCAAGGCCACAGCAGCAGCTGCAGCTGCCACAGGACTCAGCCCCAGCCATGGGGGAAGGTGCTTGGCCAAGGCCAAAGGAGGCTCCCTGGCTGCCCTGCTCCCCTGGGGCTGAGGTGCTGAGAGCTCTGCAGCCCCTGCTGCCATCCCATCTGCCCAGGGCAGCACAAGAGCCCCAACCTTGGGGCCCTCAAGAGCTGCTCCTGCTCCAGGCCCAGGGCCCATGCCAAAGCTGGGGCAGCCACAAAGCTGTGCCCATTTCAGTTCATTGCTGCTCTCATGGGGATGGATCCTCAGCTGCTTGGATTTTGCTGATGAGTTTTACTACTCCAGAGGCCTCTTCTTTCTTGAACTCTTCAGTTCAGGAATTCAGTGAGGAAAGCTCCTGAAAATTTGTGCAAAAACTCCAGAACAACAAAATCCACAGGGAATATTCTATGTTTTTATTTATTCTGTGAATAATTAGACAGATTTTAGAAGTGTATTCTAAGTGAATACACTGTCTTGAAAACAATGCAGAGAGAAGTGTTTTGTCATGTTAAGTTTTCTTTTCCTATTTGTAGATTGGTATGAGCAATGTCCAATTGATATTGATCTCTAGCACCTCATAATCCAGTCTCAACAGATATAAAAAAAATCAAAACCCTTCATGGCTGACAATCAATCACACTTTGTCCCCATTCCCTCCCCAGCATTTCCCTCATCCAACCCCTGGAATTCCAATGGAGCAGGAATGGTGTGGCCAGCAGGGGCAGGGCAGGGATTCTTCCCCTGTGCTTGGCATTGGTTCTGCAGCACCTCAAGTGCTGTGTCCAGTTCTGGGTTCCCAATTTAGGAAGGACATGGTGGGGCTGGAGCGAGTCCAGAGAAGGGCAACAAGGCTGGTCAGCGGTCTGAAGCACAAGTCCTGTGAGGAGCAGTTGAGGGAGCTGGGGTTGTTTATCCTGGAGAAGAGGAGGCTCAGGGGAGACCTCATCACTCTCTACAACTCCCTGACAGGGAGCCAGGTGGGGGTCGGGCTCTTTTCCCAGGGAACAGGGACAGGACAAGAGGACAGAGCCTTCAGCTGCACCAGGGGACATTTAGGGTGCACATTAGGAAATATTCTCCACACGAAGGGTGATTGGGCTTTGGAATGGGCTGCCCAGGAAGGTGGGTGAGTCACCATCCCTGGAGGTGTTTAAGGAAAGACTGGATGTGGCACTCAGTGCCATGGTCTGGGTGACAAGGTGGTGTTGGGTCCCAGGTTGGACTTGATGCTCTCCAAGGTCTTTTCCAGCCTGGTTGATTCTCTGATGATTGTGACACTGCAGGGCCCTGGGGAAGCAAGGGGCCATTGTGACACTGCGGGGCCTGGTGGCACTAAGAGGACCATGGTGACACTGTGTACGACATGGCAGCAAAGAGCCAAGGGGCCATGGTGACACTGTGGGGCTGGATGGCAGCAAGGAGTCCATGGTGACACTCTGGGTCCTGGTGGAACCACAGAGGCCACTGTGACCCTGCAGGGCCTTGTGGAACCAAGGGGCCATTGTGACACTGTGGAACCAAAGAGAGCCTTGGGAGAGCCTGGGGACAATGGAATCAAGGGGCCATTGCTCCATTGTAAGGACTCTGGGAACTGAGGGAACAATTGTGACACTGTGGTGCCCCATGGAACCAAGGGTCCCTGGTGAATACTGCAGGATCTTGTGTCACCAGGGCTCCACTGTGACACTGCAGCACCAAGGAATTCATTGAGGAACTCCAAGGCCTCATGGAACCAAGAGGCCACTGTGACCCTGCAGGGCCTTGTGGAACCATGCAGAGATTTGTGACAGAGCAGGACCTGGTATCACGATGGGGCCATTGTGACACTGCAGGGCCCCATGGAAGCAAAGGGCCAGGGCTGCTCCTCAGGGACTCCTGGAATGAAGGAAACATGTTTGACACTGTGGTGGCTCTTGGGACCAAGGATCCATTGTGACACTGCAGGGCCCAAGGATCCAAGGGACTTTATGATACCAAGGGGTCCCATGGACCCAACGGAACATTGTGACTCTGAGAGGCCTCATGGAATCATGGAGACCATTGGGACACTCTGGGAAAACCTGGTGACACCAAGCTGGGTGTGAGTGTGGATCTGCTGGAGGGTAGGAGGGCTCTGCACAGGGCCCTGGACAGGCTGGATGCAGGGCCCAAATCCAACAAGGTGAGGTTGAACAAGTCCCAGTGCTGGGTCCTGCACTTTGGCCACAACAACCCCTGCAGCTCTACAGGCTGGGGACAGAGTGGCTGGAGAGCAGCCAGGCAGAGAGGGACCTGCAGGGACTGATGGACAGCAGGCTGGACATGAGGCAGCAGTGTGCCCAGGTGGCCAAGAAGGCCAATGGCTCCTGGCCTGGATCAGGAATGGTGTGGCCAGCAGGAGCAGGGCAGGGATTCTTCCCCTGTGCTCAGCACTGGTTGGGCAGAAGTGCTGTGTCCAGTTCATGGCCCCCCAATTTAGGAAGGACATGGAGGGGCTGGAGCGTGGGGCTGGGGAGGGGCCTGGAACACAAGTCCTGTGAGGAGGGGCTGAGGGAGCTGGGGTTGTTTATCCTGGAGAAGAGGAGGCTCAGGGGAGACAAGGCAGTGTCAGGGCACAGGTTGAACTTGATGATCACCAAGGTCTTTTCCAGCCTTGCTGATTCTGGGATTCTCTGAAACCACCCTTGGAGCAGCTGCAGGGTGAGCCCTGGGCCTCCTCTTCAGCAGCTCCAGCAGCCCAGGTCCCTCAGCTTCTCCTGCCAGCCCCAAAACCCATCCTGTCAATCCTGCAGAGCGTCTGCAGCTCCTCCTCATTGCCCAGAACAGGGAGCCCCAGAGGCAGACACAGCAGCCCAGATGTGCCCCCCTGGCCTGGGGGGCCTGTGGCAAGGGAGCAGCAGCAGGCACTGCAGGAGCCTGCAGACAATTCCTGCAGCACTTGTAGGATGATCCTGCTCCTCAAGGGACGTTCCCATGGTGCCAAGTCAGGAACTGCAATGGGGAGTGGGGCCAGAGAGAAAAGGGCAAAGAGGGATGGGCTGTTTGCAGGGGAGGGAACAGGGCTGGATAAGAGGAAGAAACTTGTACCAGGAAGAGTAAAGAAAGCAAAGGTGCAGACAAGGAAATGGTCAGGGCAGTTTGGGGGTGGCTGCCAGGCAGCCCTGGCTCTGAGCAACAGCGTCTGCAGTGGCACAGGAAACTCCCAGCTGATGGGAACAAACTTTCTGGCTGAGTGCAGAGGCCAGGACAAAGCTGAGTGGTTTCCCTGGTGTCCCCCAGCCCTGGCTGGCCCCAGGGGCTGATGGCATTTGTGCTCCCTCAGGTTCATGTCCCCACAGCAACAGCATGGGGGTGCTGGCCCTGCTGTGTGCAATGCAAACAGGAGCTGCTGAGGCAGTGCTGCCGTGTCTGTGCCTGCAAGGATGGGGCACCTGTGTGAGCTGGGGGAGAGGCCAGGGCTGCAGAGGGGGGATGTTGTTGGCAGCTGCATGAGGACGCTCTGGGACGCTGCCCTGGGCTGTGCAGCGCACTGGGCATGGATCAGCCCCTGCTCTGCTGCTCCTTCCCGTCTGCCCCAGGGCCCTTGCAGAGCCCCAGCCATGCTGTTTGCCCCCAGCCTGCCCACGGCCAGCCTGGGGCTGCTGACGGGGGTTTCTGTGCTGAGCATTGGCCTGGCCGTGTTCTTGAGAGAGCCTGGGCAAGGAGCCTGGAGCCCCCAGGGCCTGGCCTGAGGCGTCAGCGCTGCCCCAGCAGTGCCCATGGCCTGTCCCTGCTGCAGCCCCGGCACTGCCACCCCCAGGGCTGTGCCCGGCCCCGAGAGCACTCAGGCCCTGCAGCAACACCAGGGCCACCAGGGCAGCGGGGCAGGGCCACGGCAGCAGCACTGGCAACACCAAGTGCTGCTGCTGCTGCTGCTGCTGGGCACAGCTGCTGGGCCAGCACTGATCTGCCCCAGCTCTGCACACAGACATTGCTGCTGCAGCTCCAGAGAAGGCAACAAAAGGGCATCTCTGCAGAAAACTCTGCTGGGAGATCCTTTAGTTCCTTTAAAGGCACCAAGATCGCAGCCCCTCATTGACACAGTCTGTGGCCACGGGGAAGATGGAGAGAAATAAAATGAGAAATGGCCCAAAAATTGACATTTATTTGTGGACAGTATGAAAAAAGTAAAAGAAAAGAAAAAACCCCACAAACAAACCAACAAGAAGTATCAAAGATTCCCTTATTACAAGTAATTGGTGTAAATTGGCCAGCAGTTTAATGTTTCTGAAAGCATCCAGTCATCAGTCTCCACACTGCAGCCTTGAGCTCCTGGTTCCTCAGGCTGTAGATGAGGGGGTTCAGGGCTGGAGGCACCACCGAGTACAGAACTGACAGAGCCAGATCCAGGGATGGGGAGTACATGGAGGGGGGCTTCAGGTAAGCAATTGTGCCAGTGCTGATAAACAGGGAGAGCACGGCCAGGTGAGGGAGGCAGGTGGAAAAGGCTTTGTGCCGTCCCTGCTCAGAGGGGATCCTCAGCACAGCCCTGAAGATCTGCACATAGGAGAAAACAATGAACACAAAACAGGCAAAAGCTAAAGCAACACTAGCAGCAAGAAGCCGAAGTTCCCTGAGGTAGGATTTGGCACAGGAGAGCTTGAGGATCTGTGGGATTTCACAGAAGAACTGGCCCAGGGCATTGCCATGGCACAGGGGCAGGGAAAATGTATTGGCCGTGTGCATGAGAGCATTGAGAAAGGCACTGGCCCAGGCAGCTGCTGCCATGTGGGCACAAGCTCTGCTGCCCAGGAGGGTCCCGTAGTGCAGGGGTTTGCAGATGGACACGTAGCGGTCGTAGCACATGATGGTCAGCAGGGAAAGCTCTGTTGAAAAGAAAAAGACAAACAGAAAGAGCTGAGCAGCACATCCTGTGTAGGAGATGGTGCTGGTGTCCCAGAGGGAATTGTGCATGGCTTTGGGGACAGTGGTGCAGATGGAGCCCAGGTCAGCGAGGGCCAGGTTGAGCAGGAAGAAGAACATGGGCGTGTGCAGGTGGTGGCCGCAGGCTACGGCGCTGATGATGAGGCCGTTGCCCAGGAGGGCAGCCAGGGAGATGCCCAGCAAGAGGCAGAAGTGCAGGAGCTGCAGCTGCCGCGTGTCTGCCAATGCCAGCAGCAGGAAGTTCCTGATGGAGCTGCTGTTGGACATTTGCTGTGTCTGGGCATTTCAACCTGCAGAAGGTGGAAAGACAGGGCAATGGAAGGGAGATTTCTCTCAGAATTATCAAAGCCCTTTCTCATAGAGTCGTTCCTGCCACTGAACAGCTTCCCCTGTCCATGTCTCAGAGATCTTCCTTTAGCTCTGTTGCTGGAGCCCTGATTGCTGCTGGCCAATGTTGTGTCAGGAGCTGGACCTTGATCTGCAGGACACCTGGGAGTCAGCCCTGACCCCCAGTCAGTGCAGGGGAACAGTGAGGGCAGGGGCCAGTACTGGTGTTGGGACTTGGATAAAAATGTTCAGCTAAGGCAGAGGAGCTGCATGGGGGAAGGGATGGGGATGACAGAAGGCAGAATGAGAGATTCTGCTGCACTGTGGAAGAACAGAGAGTCCAGGTAGGTAGGAGGGTTGTCTGAGGCTTAGTGCAGACTGAGGGGAGCTGCTCTGTCCCTCTCTCCTGTTCCAGCTGCCTTGGACTGGCACCTTTCTGAAAGCCACTCCCATGTTACCCTGGACAGCCAGGAGACACTGCAGAGAGCAGAGGGATCCCTGGCACACAAAGTGGCTCCTGCCCTTCCCAGAGTCAGGACAGTGGGCTCATTGCCAGCCTCCCAGGCTGCCCTGCCCAGAGCTCCCCAGGCACAGGGAGCTGGGACACCCCATTGCTCTGCTCAGCCTGCACAGGAGGAGCCCAAGGGCTGGGCCTGGCCCTGCAGCTGGAACTGCCATTCCAGAGAGCCCCTCAGCAATGCCAGCAGCACCTGGGCCAGGCAAGGGGAGAGAGAGAGCCAGGCCTGAGGAAAAGCCTCTCCCTGCCCAGCCCTGCTCAGCCCCTGCCAGGCAGCAGCAGGGCAGGACAGTGGCCCCCAGGCCCTGGTCAGCAGGGAATGGGCACATGGATGGAGAGTGTGGCCATGTGGCCAAGATGAAGTGGCCCCTTCATCTCTGGGGCTGCTCTGCCAGCCCAGGAGGGACTGAGGGCCCCGAGC
This sequence comes from Agelaius phoeniceus, assembly GCF_051311805.1. Lineage (NCBI taxonomy): Eukaryota > Metazoa > Chordata > Aves > Passeriformes > Icteridae > Agelaius > Agelaius phoeniceus. The sequence goes on from NW_027509866.1 coordinate 2,937,350, forward strand.
CCCCGGGCTGAGGGCTGTGCTGGCTGTGAGGGGACACAAGAGCTGTGCTGCTCAGGGCAGTGTCTGCCCTGCAGGGCAGGCCCAGCAGGTGCCACATCTGCCCTGCAGCAGGGCTGCCCTCAGCACTGCCTCCCTCCCTCCCTGCCCACAGCTCTGCTGCTGGAGCTGTCCCAGCCCAAGCTGCCCCTGTGGCCCCGGGCTCCTTCCCTGCCAGAGCTGCCAGAGCCCAGCCCAGCCCCTGGGCCAGTCCTGCCCTGCAGCTGCTCGGCCCTGCAGGGATTAAAGAGCAGCTTCCCCCAGACTGGGCACCATGGAAAGGTGATGCTGCATGGATCTGGAGGCTGGGCAAGTGCAGGCACTTGCTGAGGTGCCCAGGAATCCTCAGTGTGATGGTTTAAGAGCCTCAGCCCCTGCTCTGCCCTGCACAGCTGAGTTTCCATTACCACCCAGTTGAGCCAGGGAAAAGTGGGGGCACAGATTCAGGAAAGCAGAGACCCAAGCAGGAAATTCCTGCCCTGAATGAGCTCATGAAAAATCCCCTAAGAAGGGGTGCTCTGCTCTGCAGCACATCCTCCTCCTCCTCCTCCTCCTCCTCTGCCACAGAGAAACGGGGAGAGTCATCCTGACACATCCCCCAGGCTGTGGGGTGTGCTGGCTTCAGGAGATCCCTCCAGGAGCACAGGGGACATTGCCCTGCACCCACACACTCACCATGCAGAGGGATGTGAAGATCTTTCCCCAAGTGAAGTCTCAGCTCAATGTCTTCCCAATCCTGATTGCCTTCAGCCTGTCTCTGCCTGGCTCCTGTCCCCTCAGTGCCTGCAGGCAGAGCCCTCAGCCCTGCTGGGCTGGGAGAGGAGCTGGCCCTGGGAAGAGCTGTTCCTTTAAAGCTCAGCAGCACAGACACAGCACAAGGACTTTAATGAGCCTCTCAGGGATTTGGTGTTTACATCAGACTCAGTCCCTGAGAGAATCTTCAAAAAACTTCTCAGAAACTCAAAATTAAATTGAAACTCTGAAGTTTCTTGAAGTTTTAATGGGTCCCACTGAGGGAGACAACTGGGAAAGTGTCCCCAAGTTCCAGCTAGAGCAGAACACTGGAGGCAGTGATGACAGCTGGGGACAAACAAGGCAAAGGTGTCTCTGGTGCTGAGCAAAGCTGGATGTGTTTCAGGAATGCAAAGGGCCAAGGCCTGAGCCTCAGCCCCTGGCCAGGCAGATCCTCTCCCTCCCTCATTTCTCAGGGCTTTTCCCAGGATGGGCACTGGCATGTGGGGATGGGCAATGCCAAGGGCAGGAGCATGGGGCGGGACCTGCCAAGCTGCTGAGCAGGGACAAGGAGGCAATGAGGCCCCAGGCCTGCAGGGGTCACTTGTCCCCTCGTGGCCTCAGGCCCAGGGCCAGCAGCCATGGCCAAAGTGCTGCCCAAGTTGGCTCTGGCAGGGCTCTCTTGCAGCTGCTGCCCATCCCTGTGCCCTGTGCAGCCCAGGCTGTCCTACGGTGTCCCTGCCCTGCGCCTCTGTCCCTGCAGGCTGTGGGCATCTCCCGGCTGCCCCACCTGGCTGGGCCCTTCCTTTGCTGACAGCTCTGCCTCCTGCCTGCCTCTGCCGGCCCACACAAAGCCTTGGGCTGCTCCAGGCTCCTCCTGGGGGATGTGTTGCACCACAGCCCTGCCCTGGCAGGGAAATGCCTTTCTCCTTGTGTCCAGTCCGCATCTCCCCAGCAGCAATTTACGTTAATTTTTTTCTTTTTTCTTCTCCCTGTTTACTATTATGTCAAAAGGATCCACCATCTCTGAAACCTCCCTTCAATCCCTCCCAGGTCTCCTCTGCTGTCCTCAGTTTCCACCCCACTGAGACAGAGCTCCATTGTCCCTGTACAGTGCTCATGTGCTTGAGGCCATGGGTGCCTGGACAAGAGGGACAGTTCTTTTCTACAGGAAGGAAACCACAGAGCCCCAGGGATTTGAAGGCAGATGAGAGGCAGTCACCAGAGGCCAAGGCAGCCAGACCTGTCTGTCCTTGCAGCTTTTGTCTGAAAGCAACCCTTGGATATTTGTGGAGTTTCAGAGGTGGAATTCCATTTCAGCTATGGGTGCCTGGATCAGAATGACAGTTCTAGTCCACAGGAAGGAAAGGGCAGAGCCCCAGTGTTTCATAGGGTGATTAGAGGCAGCCCCAAGGAGGCCAAGGCCAGCCAGACCTGTTTGTCTTGGCAGCTTTTGTCTGGGAGCAATCCTTGGGTAGAAGGAATTTGGGAGGCCAAATCCCAGTTTTGTCCATGGCCACCTGGATGAGAAGGACGATTCTTTTCCATAGGAAGGAGAGTACAGAGCCCCAGTGTTTCACAGGCAGATGAGAGCTGGCCCTCAGGAAGCCAAGGGAACCTAGACAGTCCTGGCAGCTGGCCAGGCCTGACTGTGCCAAAGGCAGAGCTCAGCTGCCCTTGGGGGCTGCAGCAACACTCCAGAGCCCAAAGAGCCTCCATGGCTGGGCTGGAGACCAAGGCTGCAGCAGGGAAATGCAGGGCTGCTGCGGCATGGGGAGGCCATTGAATTCCAGCACACACCTCAGCTCTCTGATGGTCCCAGCACCATGCTGGGCCCTGTTTCAGACTGGAGCAGAGCAGATGTTGATGGCACAGGAGCCCTGAGGAGCTGTCAGGGACCTGCAGCTTGCAAGGTGCTCTGCTCTCCCTCAGGTGCTCTCAGAGAGATCCAATCCCAGCTGGGCACCTCAGGGCACAAGTGGCACTGCCTGTTCATGGGCACACAGCTGATGTCTTCCTGGAAAGGGGCACAGGTGTTAATACCTGTTAGTTTGATAATATACAAGCAACTCTTTATTATCTGGGTCAGTTAGGTACTTTTAAGAAATAGCAAAGCTTTCCCACCAGCAACGAGCAATTTCCTGGAGGTGTACTGATTGTAGGCGAGAAGAAGCTGTGTTCTTGCCTTCTACTGGTGTCACCAATATTCTAATCATTTTTTCTCTCCCTCTTCCTTCAAGTGTTTGGACCTCTCTTGTTTAAATGGCAATGTCAAAGGACATCTCTTCATTTAGAGTTGGTGGATCTATGTGCTTCCTACTGCTCTCTGATTTCCTTCTCCAGGTGCTCTCTGGTAATTCATATACAACCAACTGGTTTCATGCTCTGAGCAACAGGAAGTTGCCCAGTCTTTCTGATGTTGAAAATAAAATATATATTAGTCGACATCATATTTGCATTTCCATCTTATACAGAATTACCTTTTCCTATGTCTTTGTCTAAAGTTGTTCCTGTATGGACATCCCTTGAGGATGGGAGACATGTCAGATGCTGCTGGGACATCCCAGAGAGCTGAGGGAAGAGCTGTGATGGTTATTAAACTGTTCAAATGATCAGGTTCTGTTTGCTGGAAAGAAACCTTTCTGTGCCTCTGAGTGTCACCAGTCCCTGAGCCCAAAGGACACAAACCTGATGAGTTGTGGTTCCCACTGCAGGGGCTGCACTTGGACCTTGGCTCTGCACAGGAGAGCTCTTCATCCCCTTTCTCTCTTTTCCTCCCTCTGGGCATGGAGGGAGCTCCTGACTTCAGCCTGTGACTCGTGTGTGCAAAGAGCAAATCTGGGCAGAATCGGGGCAGGGAGGGTTTGGGGGGACCTTGGGAGCTGTGCTGGGCACAGAAGGTGTTTTCCATTGCTCTGAGACTGTCTGCTGTGCAAAGTGGATTTAATATCCAGCAGAGGAATGACTTTTGCATTTGATGGAGCTGTGCCTTCCCTTGGCTTTGTTGGCTGACAAGAAATGAACATCCCTCTGCGTCTCGGGCAGCTCCTTCCCCAAGGAAAGCAGGTGGGAGTGGGAGCCAAGGAGCTGAAAGCTGCAGGTGCAGCCTGGGCTGGAGGGAGCTCAGATTTGCACAAGGCTGCTCTGAGTGCCAGGGCTTGGATGGGGGAAATGGTGGGCTGGGGGTAGGGACAGAGTCTGATTGATTGTCAGCCAGGAAGGGTCTTGATTTTCATATCCATTCAAACTGCATGAGGAGGTACCTGGATTCAGTGTCAATTGGAGATTGCACATATCAATGAATTAACAGGAAAACAAATCTAAACAGGACCTAAAAAATATTTTCTCCCTGTCTTTTTAAATATCATGTATTCAGTTTCAATACACTACTGAGGACTACTTAACCACAAAGGATTTGAAAATTAAAATCAAATTATTCCCAGAGGCTTGGCTTGTTCAGGTGTTCTGAATGTTCATGAGCCCTGGGACACTGAATTCCTGCACTGAAGAGCTGAAGGCTGAACAAGCCTCTGGAGCAGTGAAATTCAGCAGCAGCCTCCAAGTTCCTGAGGATGTCAGCAGCCCCCAGTGAGGCCATCCCTGCCCAGAGACTGTGGGGGAATGGGCAGACAAGGAGAGCGTCCCTGGGGCTGGGGCAGCACAACTCAGAGGCACCAGCGGCTCCAGCTGGGCAATGGAGTGTGGAATGTGGCTGGGAAAGCCCTGCCTGGGCTGGGCCAAGCAGCACACACAAGCCCTGACTCCCATCCCTCAAACAACTCTCTCAAGGAGACATTTAAAAGGAATTACAATTGTTTGTATACACTGAGTTGGACTCCCTGGAGAAATACCAACAAGAGATTCTCAGGAGCTCAAAACAACAAAACGGTCTTTTCTGGCAACTTTAGAAAATCAGAAAAAATTTGGCAAAAGTTTTAATATGACATTGTAGTGGTTTTGGTTTGTTAATTTAAGATTTTTCTAATTTTGAGATTTCTTAATTAATGGATTGCTGAATATGGTGGGTTTTATTGTCGGTTAATTATTTATGTGTTTATTTTGTTTTGAGATAGGAATACAAGAATGGTAAAGTAGGCCTAACATTTTAAAAGGGTATAAAGAAAATTTTATTAAATAGAAATTAAAAAAGAAAAAGGGTAGCATGAAATAAAGTCTTCAGAACACTTTTTTTTGTTTACAATTTTTTCTTTTAACTGACAATGTAAAGAAAGTAAATTTAAAATTTCTATTTAGTTTGCTGTTTCTAGAATAGTCCTTTTTTAGTTTACTTAGGGAAAGAAGTTTTTCTTCTTAAGGTTATGGAGATTTTTTTACAAGAGGAAAAGTTTTTTTGTGGTTCTTAATTTTGTCATGGATAACAGGTGTCTGGGGAACTTTGTTCTTGTCAAGTTGTTTTTATTGCTACAAGCTTTTTCACAGCTTGTTGATGGACCATGTCAACTTATGGGGTTTTGTTTTAAAGATGAGTTATTTTAAGGTATAAGTTTTTATAATTTACTTTTAAAATTATTTTTATTTCTGGGAATAGACATCTTCTCTTGGGAATACTGGATTACTTTTTCCCCCCCTATTTAAACCTTTCATGAAATTACAGTTATTTTAACATTTGTTTATTTTAGTATGCAGGTTTTTGTTTGAAATTACTTTGAATATTTTATAGTTTTGTGTGTTATAAAGAAAAATATTTTTCTCTTTGTAGTTTATAAGAAGATTTTCGTTTTAAGATTAGCGTATTTTTTCTTCTTTTTTATTTGGAATTTAATTTCTTCTTTACTGACTTTGATGGTTTTATGTTATTTTTTTATATGCTTGTATTTTGGTTTTTTACATGTTCATATTTTGTTTTTTACTTTTACCTGAGGGAGGATTAGAAGTATTGAAAGGGTTAACACCTGACCTGCCGGCAACTTGTGGTGGAAGTTGTGGTGGGATTGTGTTTACGATCGGTTTTATGGTTGGTTTGGGGGTTTTTTTTTATGTTTAAGTTTTTAGATGTGGGGTTTTTTGTATGGGTTGTAGGTTGTAGGGGTTTTTGGTTTTAGTTGTGTTGGGGAGAGGGGACTTGATGGTGAGATTTTAATAGCTGTGGCTGGCTTTGTTCTGGTTGGGGTTTTGTAGCCTCTTTTGTTTTCCTGTTTGGGAGTTGTTGGGGTTTGGTTTGGTCAGAATGGGGCTGATGGGGGGGGCAGCCTGGGAAGGGGGGAAGGGGCTCAGCCCACAGCAGGGTTGCTTGGTTTGGTTTGGTTTGGCTTGGTTTGGTTTGGTTTGGTTTGGTTTGGTTTGGTTTGGTTTGGTTGAGATGGGGCCAGGGCCGGGGCCCGCTGCTTCTTTGTTGACTGGAAAAGAAAGAGGAGGTTCCTGGGTTTTTTTGTCTTTTACATTTGTGTTTCACAGAGGCGTGTTGAGTATCTCAGTGGTTTAACAGATTGTCAGTAACACAAAAAGTTTGGTATTACTTTTTAAATTCTTCTCATGTCAAACTACAACAGACATTCAATCAACAAAAAACATTTCTCAAAGCATTGACTTGGCCCATTCAAGTTCCCAAACCCTAAGCCTGTTCAATGTAATGTTAATCAATATTTGCAAGAGAAACAGAAGAAGAAGACACAGAAAGAGAGAAAGACAAAAAAGAGACAGAGAGGCACACACACAGCTACCAACTCCTGGATTCCAGCACCGCTCAGAAGGAAATTCCAAGAGGAGCTAGGGTCAAGATGTGTGCTTGCCTTGTGGTCAGCCCCTGAAATACCCCTTGGTCTCCCTGGGCCCTTCCCCCAGGTGGGGCTTGGGCTCATTTGGTCCCTCAGGAGCTGGGCTGGGGGCTGCAGAGGTGGCTGTGGAGCATTGCCTGTGCTGTGCCAGGGACTGGCAGCCACTGCTGGGCTGGGATAGAGGCTCTGGGGGGATTGGGGTTCCAGGGCAGGGCAGGGCTGGGCTTCCAGGGCAGGGCAAGGCTGGACCTGCCCCTTCCTCCCCCACACATGAAATGTTTCCAGCCGACAATCTCCTCCAGGCTGTCAAAACAGAGAATGTTGGAGGTGGAACCCCAATCCTGGCCATGGGCACCTGGCTGAGAAGGACAGTCCTTTTCCATAGGAAGGAAAGCACAGAGCCCCAGTGTTTGGAAGGCAGGTGAGAGCCTCACTAGGCCAAGGCCATCCAGACTCGTCAGGAATGGCAGATTTTGTCTGGGAGCAGTCTTTGGATTAAGGGAATTTTGGAGGTGGAAGCCCAATCTCACCCATGGCTGCCTGGAGAAGCAGGACAGTTCTTTCCCATAGGAAGGAGAGCACGGAGTCTTCCCCAGTGTTTTGGGGACAAATGAGAGGTGACCCTTGTGAAACCACTGCCAGCCAGACTTATCCTAGCAATATTTCTATGGGAACAATCCCTGGATATAAGGAAATTTGGAGGTGAAATCCCAATTCTGGCCATGGGTGCCGGGAAAAGAAGGACAGTTCTTTTCCATAGGAAGGAAAGCACAGAGCCCCAGTGCTTCAGCAGCAGATGAGAAGAGACCCTCAACATGCCAAGGTCAGCTGGACCAGTCAGGTGGCCCCTGGGGGGCCAAACCAGCCAAACCTGTTCTGTGTTCCATTGGTTTTCTGAAACCCCATAGTGTCACAATGATGCCTTGGATCCGTGAGGCCCCACAGTGCCATAAGGGTGACTTGTTTCTATGGGGTCCAGCAGTGTCACAATGGCAAAGTCCTGCAATATCACAATGGACCCTTGGTTTGATGGGGTCCCACAATGTCACAGTGGGCCCAAGGTCCCAGAAGGTCCTGCAGTTTCACAATGGTCCAACTTATTCCATGAGGCCTTGCAGTGTCACAATGGTCTCCATGGTTCCACAGGCCCCACAGTGTCACGGGACTCCTCTGTTCCATGAGCCCTGCAATGTCACAATGGACCTTTGGACCCTGGGGGTTTGCAGTGTCACAATGGTCTCCTTTGGCTCCACAGTGTCACAATGGACCAATGATGACATCAGGCCCCACAGTGTCACAATGGACCTTTGGTTCCATTCAGCCCTGCAATGTCACAAAGGCCTCTTGGTTTCACGAGGGCCCACAGTATCACAATGGTCCTCTTGGATCTGTGGGCACCCCCACAGTCACCATGGTCTCACTGGTTCCATGAGGCCTCACAGTGTCACAATGCTCCCTTGGTTCCATGGGCCCTGTGCTGCTGCATCCCCCCCTCCCCTTCTCAGCCCGCCCTGCCAGCTGAGAAATGCTCCTTGGGGCTCGGCCTTGGCCAACAGCCCCTGGGCTCAGCTCCTCTGCAGCTCATCACAAACACTGTCTGCTCCAGGCACTGCTGCTGCCCAACCAGCTCCTGCTTTCTGGAGGAGCAGCCCTGGGAACTGGTTTTGTTCCCTCCGTGGCACAACATCCCTGTTCTCACACTGCCAAAGAAAGCTGTTGGTGCCCAGTGCGGCCAGGATGAACCATTGCTGGGACTGAAGCCCCTCTCTTGGGGCCCTGCAAACAGCGCTCCAAAAGGAGCCCTTGGAGCTCTCCTGGGCCAGCGACTCCCTCTGAGTGGGGCCTCTCCCAGCTGGGAACTCTCCCGTTTGCTGCACTTGGGGATCCCCAACAACGACGGAGCCTGGGCCGATCCCCCCACTCCTCCAGGCTCAACCCTTCACCCACTGGGGAGATGCCAAAGGATCCACAGGGAGCATTTCCTGCCCTCAGGGGAAGAATGTCTCCCAGGTGCCTTGCACTGACTCTTTGTGTCTGTGTGCACACAGGAGTGCCTGTGCTGGGGAAATGTGGCAGAAATGCTGCTCTCTGAAAGGTTTGAGAGCCTTGGATAGCTGAGTCAGTCAGATATCGAAATATCAGTAAGTAAGTTTAAGTCACAAGGTTTAAACTAAGTTAAATGCTCCTAAGAGTTGTTCTTTTTCTAAGTTGTTAAGTTTAATTTAAATTATTAGCTAAGTTAAGGATTGTTAAGTCTTATTCCTCTGTTAAATTGCAAAGTCATAGATAAGAAGTTAGGTTAAGTACTGTTAAGTGCTATTCTTTTGCTAAATTGTGAAGTTGATGGTATCAGTTAAAGTTAAGGTGTAAGTTAAGTCCTGTAAAGTTTGAGCTCTTTGAACCTTTAGGCTGTATTCCTTTTATCCTTCCCCTAACTGTCTTTGTGTCACACACACACACAGGGACAGTTCTCAGCTCATTTCTGTTTCCCTTGCCTGGATTCTGTTTGGTTTTGTTGTTGCTTTGTTTCCTTGGTGTGCCTGAAGTGTCCAGTCAGGAGCAGAGTGACTCTTGCCAAGGAACTCTGTGCTGCTGTCCCTTAATATTCAATCTGGTTTTTGCTGATCCCTTGCTGGGGATTTTTTCATCACTCTCAAGGCCTCGTTGGTACCAGGGTGAAGGAGCCCTGGCCCAGGCTCTGGCCCTGGGGGACACGGGGACGCTGCCGGGGGGTCCCTGTCCCCCTGTGCCACCCCCAGGGCCCCGGCCCCCGTCCCCGTGTCAGGCTCTGGGGTCAATCTCGTGGAACATCCTCTGGGGGAGGCTGCGGCGCCGGGGGCGGGGGGACCCGGGGGGACAGGGGACCCCGCTGTGCATGAGCAGGGTTGGACTGCTCTGGGGGGACCTGTGAGGGGGGCCGGGGCAGAGTGACCTCCCCAGGGACCTCACACAGCCCCTGTGATGTCTCCCAGCTTCCTCTGTTTTCATACAACCCCTGTGATGTCACACAGCCCCCTGTGACATCACAGCACACTCTGGGATGTCAGACAGCACCCTTGTGGCATCGTAGAGCCAAATCTGGGATGTCACCCTGGAATGTCATGCAGCTGCACTGTGATGTCGCAGTGATGTCAGAAAGCCACCCTGTGATGACACTGTCTGTTCTGTGACGTCACAGCCAGGTCTATGGTGTTACACAGCCAGCCAGTGATGTCACAACCCACTCTCTGATGTCACAGAGTCACCCTCTATGATGGCAGGATCTGCTCTATGACCTCATACTATGATGTCACAGACAGCTGTGTGATGCCACAACCTCCTCAGTGATGCCACAAAGCCCTCTCTGTGATGTCATACTGCCACTCGGTAATGTCACAGCACACACTTTGACCTCACAGCCATCTCTGTGATTTCATACAGCCATGCCATGATGTCACTGCCTGCTCTGTGCTGTCACACAGCCCCTTGCTGACATCACAGCTGCTCTGTGCCTCCATGACACAGCCACAGAGGAGCTGCTGTGACACAGCCCCCTCTGGGACATGCCACAGCCCCTGCCAGTGCTGAGCCCCTGGGAGCTCTGTCTATGCCCTGCTGGTGTCCCTGAGGGGCCCTGGCAGTGCCCCAGCCCTGCTGGGCTGTGCACAGGAGCTGCTCCTGGCCAGAGCTGTCTCTCTGCAGCTCTGCTGCCCTTGCCAGGAGCTGCCTCTGGGCCAGGAGCCCGGCCCAGCTCAGCAGCACAGACACAGCACAAGTGCTTTAACGACCCTCTGGGGCTTTGGTGCTCTTTGTGTCTGCCATGGCCAAAGTGCTGCCCAAGTTGGCTCTGGCAGGGCTGTCTTGCAGCTGCTGCCCATCCCTGTGCCCTGTGTAGCCCAGGCTGTCCTACGGTATCCCTGCTCTGTGCCTCTGTCCCCGCAGGCTTTGGGCATCCCCCGGCTGCCCCACCTGGCTGGCCCCTTCCTTAGCTGACAGCTCTGCCTCCTGCCTGCCTCTGCCTGCCCACACAAAGCCTTGGGCTGATACCAAAAGGGTTCATTCCATTTTTACTGTGCCTGTGAACTTTCAGCACAGGAACAAGCCATGCAGGATCTGCTTTCCCAGCAAGCATGGCTGGAAGACAGGAAGATATCTGGCTCAAGAATGTAATGGCAGAAAAAAGAAGGACTGAAACTGGGAACTTGGGGTGGATTTTATGGTAATGGGTAAATTGTAATACACATTTAGTGACGCTAGTAGAATTACACATCCACATAGGGTTAGGAGTTATCCCAAACTAGATCTCAGGCCTGAATAAATGATACCTCTTAAACAGCAATTTAGTGTTAATGAGTCCTATTCTGATATTTTGGCTTTGATAGTGGTGAGGCCTCACAGAACCAAGGATTCAGCTGTGACACTGAGCAAACCCATGGAATAAAGGGTCCATTGTGACACCATGGAACCCCATGGAACCAAAATCCATTTTGGCACATTGGGGCCACATTGAAAAAATGGCCCATTGTGAAACTGCAGCTCCAAGGAGACCATTGTGACACTGAAAAACCTCTGGGAACCATGGGGCCATTCCAACACAGCAAGGCCTGGTGGAACCATGGGTCCATTGTGACACTGCAGAACCTCATGGAATCAAGGTGACCGTGTTCTGCTATGGAACCTCATGGAACAAATGGTCCATGGTGACCCTGCAGAACCAAGGAGACTGCTGTTGGCTGTGTGAAAGCTCATGGAACTAGAAATCCATTGTGACACAGCAAGGCCTTATGGAACCAAGGGTCCCTTGTTAAACTCTGTGGCCTCATGGAATCATGAGCCATTGTGACACAGCGTGGCCACATGGTGTCAAGGGGCCACTGTGACACTGCAGATCCAAGGAGGCCATTGGGATTGAGAAACCTCATGGAACCGAGAGTTCATTTTTACACTGTGGGGCCGGTGGAACCAAGGGGACCACAGTGACTTTGTGGGGCCTCATGGAACAATGGAGACTTTTCTGACACTTTGGGACCCACTGGAACCAAAGGACCATTATAGAATGGCACAGCCTCAAGGAATCAAGGGGACTACAGTAAACCTTGGGGGTCTCCATGGGATGAAGGGTCCAAGGAACCAAAGATACCATTGTGACACTCTGGGGCATCATGGAACCAAAGGGCCATTGTGACACAGCAGGGCCTTGTGGAGCCAAGGGGACCACAGTGATACTGTGGGGCTCAGTGAAACCAATGGTCTGTTGTGACACTGCGAGGCCTTATGGAATCATGGAGACCACTGTGACACCAAAGGCCTCATTGAAACAAGGGGCCATTGTGACACTACAAGGCCTCTTGGAAGCAAGGAATCATTGTGGTACCATGGAGCGTTGGCAGGCCAAGGGGCAGTTGTCACACTGTGTGGCACCAAGGAGTCCATTGTGACACTACAGGGCCCCATGGAACTAAGGATTTGTGGAACAGTGCTGGAACACCTGGAACCAAAGTTCCATTATGACACTGCAGGGCCTCATGACATCCTGGAGGCCATGATGACACTGTGAGGCCTCGTTGAATCAAGGGGCTCTGCAGGGCCTCATGGAACCAAGGAGCCCTTTCTGACACTGTGAGTACCCATGGAACCAAGGTCTAGTGTGACACCCTAGAACCAAGGAGACTGTTGTTGTCTGGTTTTGGCAGTACAAAAGCTCAAGGAACAAAAAGTCCATTGTGACACTGTGGGGCCTCATAGAACCAAGGAGACTGATATGACACTTAGGGACCCACTGGAACCAAGGGGCCATTGTGACACCACAGGGCCTCATAGAACCAAGGCAACCACTGTGACACTGCAAGGTCTCATAGAACCAAGGCAACCACTGTGACACTGCAAGGTTTCATAGAAACAAGGGGCCACTGTGACACTGCAGGTCCCCATGGAAGCAAGGGGCCAGTGTAACACATCCAGGCCTGATGGAACCAAGGGAGCATTGTGATCATCAGGAACCCATGGAAGCAAGGAGACATTTTAAGACTACGACCTAATGGAACCAATGGGCCATTGTGGCATTTCCCATGGAAACAAGGAAACCATTTTGACACTGCAAGGCCTCATGGAAGCAAGGGGCCATTGTGCCACTGTGGAGCCAAGGAGACCATTGTTATATCACTGGGCCTCATGGAAACAAAGATCTGTTGTGATCCTACAGAGCCTCATGGAACCATGGGGCCATTGTGATGCTGCAGGGCCCCAAGGATCCAAGAGCATGGAACAGGTCTGGCTGGCTGGGTCTCCTGGGGGCTGCCTTACTGGTCCAGCTGACCTTGACATGTTGAGGGTCACTTCTTATCAGCCCCTGAAACCCTGGAGTCGTGTGCTTTCCTTCCTGTGGGAAAGAACTGTCCTTCTCCTCCAGGGGTTCATGGCTGAAATTGAGATTCCTCCTCCAAATTTGATTATATCCAAGGATTATTCCCATATGTCACCTGTCAGGACAGACAGCTCTGGCTGTTCTTGGTTTTTTGGGGGCCAACTCTCATCTGCCTTCAAAAAAGAGGGGGCCTGTCTTTTTCTTCCCATGCAAAAAAACATCTTTTATGTCTAGGCATCCATGGCCAAAACTGAGGATCTACCTCCAAAATTCCTTATATCCAAGGATGACTCCCAGACAAAAGCTTCCAGGCCTGTCCAGGTTCCCTTGGCTTCCTGAGGGCCAGCTCTCATCATCCTTTGAAACACTGGGGCCCTGTACTTTCCTTCCTATGGAAAATAATTGCCCTTCTTGTCCAGATGCCCATTGACAAAAGTGGGGTTTGGCCTCCCAAATTCTGTCTATCCAAGGATTCTTCCCTGACAACAGGTCTGGCTGGCCTTGGCCTCCTTGGGGCTGCCTCAAATCAGCCTTTGAAACACTGGGATCCAACCTTCCTTCCAGGACCCCATGGCTGAAATGGAATTCCACCCCTAATACTCCCCAAATATCCAAGGGATGCTTTCAGACTAAAGCTGCAAGGACAGGCAATTTGAGGTGTCATGGGACCAAGGGTCCATTGTGAAACTGCAAGACCCCATGGAGCCAAAGGTCCATTGTGACTTTGCAAGCCTCATGGAATCATGGAGACACAATTAAGACACGTCACAGCCTCATGGAACCAAGGAGACCAATGTGACACTAAGGGGACTCATGGAATCACAGAGACCATTGTGACACTGCGAGGCCTCATGGAACCGGTGAGACCATTGTGACCCTGGGGGTCCCCACAGAACCAAGAGGACCATTGTGATACTGTGGGGCCTCATGAAACCAAGAGGCCTTTGTGACACTGCAGGGCTGCATGGAACTATAGCTCCAGGGTGACACAGAAGAGCCTCCTGTCATCAATGGTCCATTGTGACACTGTAGAGCCAAAGGAGACCATTGTGACACTGCAAACCCCCAGGGTCCAAAGGTCCATTGTGACACTGCAGGGGCTCATGGAGTCATTGGGACCATTGTGACACAGCGGGGCCTTCTGGAACCCAGGGGCCATCGTGACATTGCTGGATCCCATGGAAACAAGGGGTCATCGTGACACTGCTGGACCCCATGGGATCAAGCCACCATTATGGCACGGCGGGGCTCCATGGATCCAAGGCACGATTTTGGCACTCTAGGGCCCCACAAAACCAAGGGAACACAGAACAGATCTGGCTGGTTTGGCCTCCCAGGGGCTGCCTGACTGGTCCAGCTGACCCTGGCATGTTGAGGGTCTCGTCTCATCTGCTGCTGAAGCACTGGGGCTCCGTGCTTTTCTTCCTATGGAAAAGAACTGTCCTTCTCCTCCAGGCACCCATGGCCAGAATTGGGATTTCATCTCCAAATTTCCTTATATCCAAGGATAGTTCCAATAGGAATATTGCCAGGACAAGTCTGGCTGTTAATGGTTTCACAAGGGTCAGGTCTCACCCGTCCCCAAATCCCTGGGGACGGCTCCATGCTCTCCTTCCTATGGAAAAGAACTTTCCTGCTTCTGCAGGTGCCCATGGTTGAGATTATGGTTCCACCTCCAAAATTCCTTAAATCCAGAAAAAATCTGGCATTGCTGACAAGTCTGGATGGCCTTAGCATAGTGAGGCTTTCACCTACCGTCCAAACACTGGAGCTCTGTGCTTTCCTTCCTATGGAAAAGAGCTGCCCTTCTTGTCCAGGTTCCCATGGCCAGAATTGGGATTTCATCTCCAACATTCTCTGTTGTGACAGACTGAAGGAGATTGTTGGCTCAAAACATTTTGTCTCTGGGGGAGGAAGGTCCAGCCCTGCCCTGCCCTGGAACCCCAATCCCCCCAGAGCCTCTATCCCAGCCCAGCAGTGGCTGCCAGTCCCTGGCACAGCACAGGCAATGCTCCACAGCCACCTCTGCAGCCCCAGCCCAGCTCCTGAGGGACCAAATAAGCCCAAGCCCCACCTGGGGGAAGGGCCCAGGGAGACCAAGGGGTATTGAAGGATGACCACAAGGCAAGCACACATCTTGACCCTACCTCCTCTTGGAATTTCCATCTGAACAATGCTGGAATCCAGGAGTTGGTAGCTGTGTGTGTGCTTCTCTGTATCTTTTTTGTCTTCCTCTCTCTCTGTCTACTTCTTCTAATTCTGTCCTCTTGCAAATTTTGAGTAACTTAATTTGAACAGGCTTAGAGTTGTGATGTTGAATGGCCGAATGAATGCTTTGAAAAGTGTTTTTTGTTGATTGAGTATAATTTTAAACCTTTTGCCAAAGTTTCTCTGATTTTATAAAGTACCCAGTAAAGGCGGTTTTATTGTTTTGAGCTCCTGGGAACTTCTTGTGGTTATTTCTCCAGCACATCCAACTCAGATGACACAAATAACTGTATTTCCTTTTAAATGTCTCATTGAGAGAGTTTTTTAGTGAATGGAAGTCAGGGCTTGTCTGTCCTGCTTGGCCAGCCCAGGCAGGGCTTTCCCAGCCACATTCCACACTCCATTGCCCAGCTGGAGCCGCTGGTGCCTCTGAGTTGTGCTGCCCCAGCCCCAGGGACGCTCTCCTTGTCTGCCCATTCCCCCACGGTCTCTGGGCAGGGATGGCCTCACTGGGGGCTGCTGACATCCTCAGCAACTTGGAGGCTGCTGCTGAATTTCACTGCTCCAGAGGCTTGTTCAGCCTTCAGCTCTTCAGTGCAGGAATTCAGTGTCCCAGGGCTCATGAACATTCAGAACACCTGAACAAGCCAAGCCTCTGGGGATCATTTGATTTTAATTTTCAAATCCTTTGTGGTTAAGTAGATCTCAGTAGTGTATTGGAACGGAATACATGATATTTAAAAAGACAGCGAGAAAACATTTTGTAGGTCCTGTTTATTTTTGTTTCCCTGTTAATTAAATGATATGTGCAATCTCTGATTGACACTGAGTCCAGGTAGTTCCTCATGCAGTTGGAATAGTTATGAAAATCAAGACCCTTCCTGGCTGACAATCAATCAGACTCTGTCCCTACCCCCACCCCACCATTTCCCCCATCCAAGCCCTGGCACTCAGAGCAGCCTTGTGCAAATCTCAGCTCCCTCCAGCCCAGGCTGCACCTGCAGCTTTCAGCTCCTTGGCTCCAACTCCCACCTGCTTTCCTTGCAGAAGGAGCTGCCTGAGACACAGAGGGATGTTCATTTCTTGTCAGCCAACAAAGCCAAGGGAAGGCACAGCTCCATTGAATGCAAAAGTCATTCTTCTCCCTGGCTGTGCCCTGCCCATTATCCCCACGGCCTGTCCTGTTTCCTTTGTCCCTGCATTTCCAGGGACTTTCTGGCTCTGGAGGGAGGTCCTAGTGCAGCCCTGGAGTGGGAACAACAACTCACCAGGTTTGTGTCCCTTGGGGGTCAGGAACTGATGAGACTCAGAGGCACAGAAAGTTTCTCCTCATGGCCAACAGACCATGGTTGAACAGGACACAATTTAATAACAATCACACTCTTCCCTGAGCTATGTGCAATGTCCCAGCAGCATCTGATGAGTCCTCCATCCACAAGTAATTTCCATACTAAAAGTAATTCTGGACAAACATGGTTCTGTGATAGACGTAAACACAATTAAGTTCTTGTATCAGGATGCTCATCCTGGAGTGGGGGCAAAACAGCTCCAACAATTCCTCATTTGCAAAGCTGTCAGTGGTGGATGGAGAAGGGAGGTCAGGCTGCTCTTGGTGTTGAGGAAATGCTGAAACCAGCCTGACTCATTTCATCTCCTCCTGTCCTGGCCGATCTCCCCTCTTTCCCCTTCCACCCATTGGCTTTTGTCTCCCACCAGGCCCCCGGTGAAGAGCCTGGCTCTGTGTTCTCCATCCCCTCCTCGCTGGCACTGCCAGGCTGGGATGAGGAGCCCCTCAGCCTTCCCTGCTCTGGGCTGGACAAGCCCAGCTCCCTCAGCCTCTGCTCACAGCCCAAGGGCTCCAGTCCCACCTTGGAGGCCCTTCCCAGACCCTGCTCCAGCTGCCAGACATCTTTCCTGCCCTGGGCAACCCAACCCAGGCCACAGTGACCTGGATAATCCCCGTCCTTGATGTCCTGGTCACACAGCCCTGGCCCCTTGTCCCCATGTCAGGCTCTGGGGTGGATCCTGTGGAACATCCTTTGGTGGAGGCTGTGGCTCCAGGTGGGCCGGGGGGATCCCAGGGGACAGGGACCCCGCTGGGCATGGACAGCATTGGACTTGTTGGGAGAAACTGTGAGGGGGAGCTGGGGCCGAGTGACCAACCCAGTGACCTGACACAGCCCCTCTGGGATGTCACACAGCCCCTCTGGGATGTCACAGCCCATTCTCTAATGTCACACAGCTGGTCTCTGATGTCACAGCCAAATCTCTGATGTCATCATCTGCTCTATGATGTCAGAATTCTGCCGTGTGGTGTCACAGATATGGCCTATGATGTCATAGCTTCCCCATGACCTCACATCCCCCACTCTGTGATGTCATATCCCACTCTGTGACCTCATGTTACCAGATGATCAATTGCCTACACCAGCTGAGCTCACACCTGGAGCTTGTTCTCCACATCCCCAGGCCTATGGAAACCACACAATGCCCATTGTGTGAGAAGGGGAACTGGAAGTTCAGCAGCCTCAGGGTCCTGCCAGCTCAGCCAGGCCCACTGGAACATTGGGGTCCACGACCACCAGGGACCACCAGAGAGACCCCCCAGGACAGAAGAACACATGGGTAAAGGGGAGGGGGAATATGCTAATGATTTTGGGGAAATGATTATCAGATGTATGTTTAGTCCAGGACAATCAATGGATGTGTGTGCAAAATACAGAAAATAAACAGAAACTTTCCTGTACTCAGCCTGCAGGGCTTTGGGAGGAGCTATCCCCCATGCATCCAGATGAATAAAGAATGCTGCTTCTTAATGCTACACTGGGGTTAAAAAGAGTTTTCTGTTTTACTGAATTTTTGGTGACACTCCCACTGCCATGGAAAGCTCTGTCTGCTGCTGTTCACAAACAGAGAAGGGCTGGGGGCAGATGTGGGGCTCAGAGGCTGCCTGGGGCACAGTGACCATGAAATAATCAAGTTTTCAATGTTCTGTGAAAGAAGGAGGGGCAGCAACAAAACTTCTGCACTGGAATTAGGAAGGGCAGACTTTGGCCTGTTTAGGATGCAGATCTGGGGAGTACCAAATCAGGTACTGATTTTTTAAGGGAAACAGCCCTTAAAAACAAAGAGGGCTGGGAAGGATGGACAAATTTCAAGAAAGCAATCTTAAGGGGGAAGGAGCAGCCTGTCCCAGTGTGGCAAAAGATGAGCTGGTGAGGAAAAGGACTGTCCTGGCTCCACATAGAGCTTTTTGTGGGAAAAGGGGAAAATGGACTGACAACTCAGGAAGTGTTTAAGGATGTCATTAGGTTATGCAGAAAGAAAAGTTGAGAGCTGAAAACTCAAGCAGAACTTAACCTATCAGCTTCTGTAAAAAAATAAAAATGTTTTTATAAAAAAAATTATAGCAAAAGGAGGGAGAAGGAGAACCTCTACTCTTTATTGGCTGCAGTGGGGAATACAATAACTAAAGATAAGGAAAAGGCTGAGCTACGTAACACCTTGTTTGTCTCAATTTTTAATATTAGGACAGGCTGTTCTCAGGACAAGTGTTCTCCTGAGCTGGTAGATGGGCACAGGGAGCAGAACAGCCCACTGGAATCCAGGAGGAAGCAGCTGGGGACCTGCTGAGCCACTCAGATGCTCACAGGTGTATGGGATCAGATGGGATCCATCCCAGGGGGATGAGGGAGCTGTGGATGAGCTCCCCAAGCTGCTCTCCATCATTTACCATCAGTCCTGGCTCAGCAGGGAGGGCCCAGAGCACTGGAGGTGCCAGTGTGAGCCCATCCCCAGGAAGGGCTGGAAGGAGGAGCTGGGGAACTCCAGGCCTGTCAGCCTGACCTGGGTGCCTGGCAAGGTTATGGAACAGATCACCTTGAGTGCCATCACAGGGCACCCACAGGATGGCCCAGGGATCAGAGCCAGCCAGCTCAGTGGATTTCAAAATGTGTATTGATGGTCTGGATGAGGGGATTGAGTCCATCATCAGCAAATTTGCAGATGACACCAAGCTGGGTGTGAGTGTGGATCTGCTGGAGGGTAGGAGGGCTCTGCACAGGGCCCTGGACAGGCTGGATCCAGGCCCAAATCCAACAAGGTGAGGTTTAACAAGTCCATGTGCCAGGCCCTGCACTTTGGCCACAACAACCCCTGCAGCACTACAGGCTGGGGACAGAGTGGCTGGAGAGCAGCCAGGCAGAAAGGGACCTGCAGGGATTGATGGACAGCAGGCTGGACATGAGGCAGCAGTGTGCCCAGGTGGGCAAGAAGGCCAATGGCTCCTGTCCTGGATCAGGAATGGTGTGGCCAGCAGGATGAGGTCAGAGATGGGCTGTTGGCAGGGGAGGAAACAGGGGTGGGAAATGGGAAGAAATTTGTAGCAGGAAGAGTAAAGAAAGCAAAGGTGAAGGAAAAAATGCTCAGGGCAGTTTGGGGGTGGCTGCCAGGCAGCCCTGGCTCTGAGCAACAGCGTCTGCAGTGGCACAGGAAACTCCCAGCTGATGGGAACAAACTTTCTGGCTGAGTGCAGAGGCCAGGACAAAGCTGAGTGGTTTCCCTGGTGTCCCGCAGGCCTTGCTGGCCCCAGGGGCTGATGGCATTTGTGCTCCCTCAGGTTCATGTCCCCACAGCAACAGCATGGGGGTGCTGGCCCTGCTGTGTGCAATGCAAACAGGGGCTGCTGAGGCAGTGCTGCCGTGTCTGTGCCTGCAAGGATGGGGCACCTGTGTGAGCTGGGGGAGAGGCCAGGGCTGCAGAGGGGGGATGTTGTTGGCAGCTGCATGAGGACGCTCTGGGACACTGCCCTGGGCTGTGCAGCGCACTGGGCATGGATCAGCCCCTGCTCTGCTGCTCCTTCCCGTCTGGCCCAGGGCCCTTGCAGAGCCCCAGCCATGCTGTTTGCCCCCAGCCTGCCCACGGCCAGCCTGGGGCTGCTGACGGGGGTTTCTGTGCTGAGCATTGGCCTGGCCGTGTTCTTGAGAGAGCCTGGGCAAGGAGCCTGGAGCCCCCAGGGCCTGGCCTGAGGCGTCAGCGCTGCCCCAGCAGTGCCCATGGCCTGTCCCTGCTGCAGCCCCGGCACTGCCACCCCCAGGGCTGTGCCCGGCCCCGAGAGCACTCAGGCCCTGCAGCAACACCAGGGCCACCAGGGCAGCGGGGCAGGGCCACAGCAGCAGCACTGGCAACACCAAGTGCTGCTGCTGCTGCTGCTGGGCACAGCTGCTGGGCCAGCACTGATCTGCCCCAGCTCTGCACACAGACATTGCTGCTGCAGCTCCAGAGAAGGCAACACAAGGGCATCTCTGCAGAAAACTCTGCTGGGACATCCTTTAGTTCCTTTAAAGCCACTGAGAGTGCATTGACACAGTCTGTGGCTACAGGGAAGGTGGAGAGACACAAAATGAGAAATGTCAGAGGCAATGACATTTCTTTCAGTGGATATTGAAAAAGTAAAACAAAGAAAAAGAACCTCCGAAATGAAACCAAGAAGAAGTATCAAAGATGACTTTTATTACAAGTGATTGTCAGAAATTGGCCAGCAGTTTAATGTTCCTGAAACCATCCAGTCATCAGTCTCCACACTGCAGCCTTGAGCTCCTGGTTCCTCAGGCTGTAGATGAGGGGGTTCAGGGCTGGAGGCACCACCGAGTACAGAACTGACAGGGCCAGATCCAGGGATGGGGAGGACATGGAGGGGGGCTTCAGGTAGGTAAATACTGCAGTGCTGATGAACAGAGAGACCACAGCCAGGTGAGGGAGGCAGGTGGAAAAGGCTTTGTGCTGTCCCTGCTCAGAGGGGATCCTCAGCACAGCCCTGAAGATCTGCACATAGGAGAAAACTATGAACACAAAACAGCCACATGATAAACTACCGGTAACTACAAGAAGCCAAAGTTCCCTGAGGTACAAGTTTGAGCAGGAGAGCTTGAGGATCTGGGGGATTTCACAGAAGAACTGGCCCAGGGCATTGCCATGGCACAAGGGCAGGGAAAATGTATTGGCCGTGTGCATGAGAGCATTGAGAAAGGCACTGGCCCAGGCAGCTGCTGCCATGTGGGCACAAGCTCTGCTGCCCAGGAGGGTCCCGTAGTGCAGGGGTTTGCAGATGGACACGTAGCGGTCGTAGCACATGATGGTCAGGAGGAAAAACTCTGCTGACAGGAAGAAGAAAATTAGGAAGACCTGAGCAGCACATGCAGTGTAGGAGATGTTGCTGGTGTCCCAGAGGGAATTGTGCATGGCTTTGGGGACAGTGGTGCAGATGGAGCCCACGTCGCTGAGGGCCAGGTTGAGCAGGAAGAAGAACATGGGCGTGTGCAGGTGGTGGCCGCAGGCTACGGCGCTGATGATGAGGCTGTTGCCCAGGAGGGCAGCCAGGGAGATGCCCAGCAAGAGGCAGAAGTGCAGGAGCTGCAGCTGCCGCGTGTCTGCCAATGCCAGCAGCAGGAAGTGCCTGATGGAGCTGCTGTTGGACATTTGCTGGGACTGGCCTTGGGGAGCTGTTCATGGAGAAAAGTCAGTGACAGGTTAGGAGGAACCTTTTCCAGCAAAAACAAAGCCTTTTCCCATAGACCCTTCTTGTATAACCCTCTGACACCCTTTTGAATTTCCAGCAGATTTTCATTCAGCTCCAAGGGGGGATCCCTGGCTGGTGCTGGCTGAGTGGGACATCAGGTTCAGGGCAGCTACACACAGGGTTTTTATTATTCAGCTCTGCTGTGCAGATGTGGGAGGAGGACAGGGACCTGTCCTCGTGTTCCACTTTGAACCCTTGTTAATACAGACGGCCCTGTGAGCATGTGCACCCCCACTGCCAGAGAGCAGGAATGGTAAAATCTGTTTAAATCTTCTAGAGATTTTACAGCTCCTCTTCCCCCTCTCTTGCTATATTCAGATGTCAGTAACTCTCAGCATTTCTGCTGCCCTCAGGGAGAACAGAGTGAGTTCTCTGAGGCAAGGTGGTGAGTGGAGAGTGAGGGGAGGAGGTCTGTCTCCCAGTCCTGTTCCAGGATTCTCTGGGCTTTCATCATTCTTAGACATAGGATGATCACCCTCCCATGTTTCCTTTAAAAACCATCCTGACACTTCTGAGAGCAGATGGATCCCCCACAGTCCACCAAATGTCCATTCCTTTCTCAAGGTCGCAGCCCCACATTTGTACCCAGGGAAACACAGGCCTCATTTCACCAACCCAGCAGCATTTTCCCATCCTAGAACTTCTGTGCCTCACCCTCGGGCTTTCAGATAACACAGAGATGTTACAGGACAGGTTTGCACCCTGGATTGAAGCTCCCAGCTTGGACTGAAATCTCAGGGAGACTCCCAAGTGCCCTTCTGATGGCATTGGCTGAAGGGAGATGCAGCTCCTTCCCTGGCTGCACTGACAGCATTGCCCAGAGCCGGGCACTGGGGACAGCGTCACCCTGAGCCAGCTGTGCCCCCTGCCAGAGCCCCCAGGGCCGGGCAGCTGCTCCCAGGCCTGTGCTCTGCAGAGGGAACTGGGCCCGGGGCTGCAGAGCTGCCCCACGGCTCTGCTGCAGCTCTGCCTGCACAGGAGGGGCTGCACGCCTTGGAGCCCCGGCCCTGAGGGCAGAGGCTTGGCTGGGGCACAGGAGGGAGGGGGCTTGTTCAGAGGGAGGGGCTGCACTGCAGGGGCTCCTGTGGGCATCTCTAAACTCTCCCTGCCACAGCATTGCTGGGCTTTGTTTTCTCTCATTGCCTGATCTTCTCTCTGCTTCCTGCAGATTTCGCTCCTGCAGGTGTTTCCCTGTGCCTGATCTCTCCCTGCCAGCACTCACAGACCCCAAATCTCTGTGCACTCTCCTTGGCCTGACAGAACCCTGACTGTTTGCAGGGAACTGGCTGGGGGCAGGTTCTGTTTGCAGCTTGGAGAAAGGACAGTTCAGACTGATCCTGATGGCTCCAGCAAAGGTGATGATGCTGCTGTCCATGGGCAGAGTGGCTGAAAGAACATTAGGGATCTCCTGTGAACCTCCTGATCACTAAAAGTAATAGTTTGGATGTCTCAGGCACATGTCAAAATTAATGATTAATAATTCATTATCATCCTTTTAATATTTTTGCTGCCCGCCCCCCCCCCCTTCCCTTCTTCCCCACAATTCCCATACAGTTGGAAACTGAATAGAAAGTCGTTGGAAATTTCCTCATTTTTATCAAAATCCTTGTCTTGGAAATATTCTGTGACTGATCAGAACCCCTCAGCATGTCAGAGCTTCATGAACATTTCACCTCCCCTGCACCAGAAATACCCAGAATTGTACTCACAGGCTCTGCAGGCATTGGGATGTTCCAGCTGCAGGAGATGGCTCCAGGAGCTGCAGCTGCATTGTCCTGCAGCCAGAGGTTCCTGTGCCAAGGGCTGGCAGTGATTGTGCCCCAGGCACTTCTCAGCCCCTTCCCAGCCCTGACTGATTGAAGCTCTCTGTGCCTCTGTGCTGTGCCCGGGCTCAGCAGTGCTGCAGGCAGTGCCCCAGCCCTGCTGGGCTGGCACAAGAGCTGCTCATCAAGAGAAATGTGCTTTTGAAGCTCTTCTTGGTGACCAGGAGCTGCCTCTGTGCCAGGAGCCCAGCCCAGCTCAGCAGCACAGACACAGCACAAGGACTTTAATCAGCCTCTGGGCCTTTGTGCTCAGGCCCTGAACATCAGTCCCTGAGAGGCAGCTGAAGAAACCTCTCCAGAACTCCAAGTAAGAATCCACCTCCAAAGTTTCTTGGACTTTTAATGGGTCCCAGAGAGGGAAACGACTGAGCAAGTGTCCCCAGGCCCCAGGCAGAGCAGAGAACTGCAGGCAGTGATGACAGGTGGGGACAAAGAGAAGCCAAGTCTTGGTGCCCTGGGGCACAGCAGGGTCTGTGCCAGCAAGGGCTGGGAGGAGACACCTTGTCCTGAGGCCCTGGGGCCTCCTGGCCCAGCCCCAGCCAGGCTGGGCACTGTCAGCCCCTTGTGCTGCCCTCAGCATCCCCCCCTAGCCCACATCCCAGTGGCCTCAAGGATCTGCTGCAAGGAGTCCCTGGGGAGCCTTGCTCAGCAATGGCCCTGGGGGCTCCTTCATGCTCCCTGCAGGGACTGCAGGTTTTTCAAAGGACTTTGGCTTTGGCTTTTGCCTTGGAGTCTCTGAGAGGTTTGTGCAATCATGGCCTCCAATTATCTGCTGTAATTAGTCCCTGGAGAGGCTTTGTCAGTAACAACACTCAGTGGGGCTCATTGATGCTTCAGGGTACTTCAGTTATTTAAAGGTACTTGGTGTTTGCCTTTTGATACAGACTCTATGAGAAGGATTGTGCAGTTGCAGCCCCCAATTATCTACTTTAATTAGTCCCTTGAGAGCCTTTATCAGTAATGACACTCATGGGCTCATTAATGCTTCAGGGTACTTCAGTTATTTTAAGGTATTTGGTGTTGCCCTTTTGATACGGACTCTGTGAGAGGTTTGTGCAATCATGGTCTCAATTATCTGCTTTAATGAGTCCCTTGAGAGCTTTGTACTGACACTCAGTGGGGCTCAGTAATGCTTTCAGATACTCAAGGTTTTTAAGGTACTCTGGATGTTCCTTTCCACTCTGAATCTCTGAGAGGTGTTTTTTCCAATTCTGGCCTCCAATTCTCCCCCCCCCCCCCCCACAAGGAGTCCATGAGGAGCCTGTGTTGGGGATGGACCTCAGAGGGACCCATTCATGCTTTGAGATACTCTGAGTTTTTCCTCTGACTTTGACTCCTGGAAAGGTTTGTGCAATCTCAGGCCCTGAGGTTCCAGGGCTCAGCTCCAAATGCACCACGGGGCTCATTAGGGTCAAGCAAGTCCTGACACACCATGGCTCTGCCTTGATTTCCCTCGGCTCTGGAGCGTTTATTAGGCAGATTTCCTTTTACAGTTGTGAAGAAATATTTCAATGAGCTTCTAAGAAATAAGTAATCCTCTTTTAAAGAGTGTATTTTATTACTGTTCTCTTTAGAGAAGAGCTGATTGCAGCTTTCTGTGATTTATATTGATGTAGGGCCACTCCTAAGGAGGTCTCACCAGGTCAGAGAAGTTTTACCTTGAGAGTTGACCCAGTGTGGACAACCTTGCCCCACATTCCCCAACCTCATGTGAGAAACCATTTTCACTTTCAAAAATTTAAAATATTAAGATCTTATCAAAATACAACAGAAGACTGAATAAAGAAAATAACACAGTGCGAGAAGCAAAGGATTCAGTCAGGATGTGCTCATCTACAAAATGGATGTTCTGTCTTTTATACCTCTGGCACTTCCCAAAGTCTTGTCAATCAACTCCCTCTTCACTGTCCAGTGGTGGAGATCACTGTCTCACACCTTGATTGGAGGTCAGGTGTCGCAGACATCTTTTCATGAAAAATCCTTTCTTTAGGATTTTTCCTCCTGAGAAGCTGAGAGGCCTCAGGAACAAAATGTAAACAATGGTTATCTGCTGCTGTGGAATGCAACAGGTGGATCTGTGATTGGTCTCAGAGAGTTGTTTCCAATCAATGGCCAATCATGGTCAGCTGGCTTGGACCCTCTGTTTGAGACAGAAGCTTTTGTTATCATTCCATTCTATTCTTAGCTTAGCCAGCCTTCTGATGAAACCTTTTCTTCTATTCTTTTAGTATAGTTTTAATGTAATATATATCATAAAATAATAAATAAACCTTCTGAAACATGGAGTCAACATTCTCATCTCTTCCCTCATCCAAGAACCCCTGTGAACATCACCACAGTCAGGTGCTGCCATAGGAACAAGCCAACCCTCCCAAATGCCCCAACTACTGAGGCCATCCTGTGATAGCAATGCAAGGGGGAGGGGAAGGATAACTATACAGCTACAAAACTTCTCCTAACATGTATTTAATATCCAGCCCTTAATTGTGAGAGTCAACCATAGGATTACGCGTGTATAACAAGCCCCCTTTTTCTTTTTCTATAAGTCATTTTGCTCAAACAGTTAGGTAAAAAATTTTCTCTCTCTCTTGAATGAGTCATACGAGCATCTGTTGATTTGGGCAAGAACAGTGGGAACAGGAGAAAAAAATCTCAGGTTTTCCTTAGACACACTTATTTGGAATGGGCAAAAGGGCATCCCAGAGGTCCAGTATGGCTTTGACTCCCATCTACCGTGCCTCTGTGGCTGCTACCCATAGTTAGTGCATCTTAGGGGTGAGTCCAGAGGCCAACTCAGTCCTGCCCTCCAGTCCCTGTTGAATTAAAAGACAACTGAGGAATTACAGAGGTCTGGAATGGCCTTTTGTCCCTACCTTACCATGCCCATGGGGTTGCTACCCACAGCCGGGCTATGGAGCCTTCTTGGTAGCAAACAAAGGGGCCAACGCGGTCTTGCCCTCCTTCCTTTGTCTTATTTTCTTGAAGAAGCTGTCCCATTACCTTTTACAGTCCCTTGTGTACTTCTCCTCAACAGATGCTGGTAATTCTCACCCATGAAAACAGGAAGACAGTTCTCGAGCTGGCTGGTGGAAGGTTGACTCTACTTTTTGGGCGTCTTGGTGTTTTTCTGGTTGTCTCTCAGTCTCTGCTTGAGAGTCAATCTTGTTTCACCCAGCCTGGATGTTACAGTCCACTCTTTGGGTTCTTCTCCTGGGCCTTTGACTCTGTTGCCATGAGTCCATCCCCGCTCTGCAGCTCGCACGGCCGATTCGGTGCTGAGCAGTGCCTGAAAGGGACCTTCCTACTGGGGAGTTAGAGGCTGATCTCTCCATGGCTTAATCATCACCCAATCCCCAGGATTAATATTATGGATTCTGAAATCCAGGGTGGTAGTTTGAGGAATTGCCCCTTTATGTCTTACCCCTTCTAAGGTTTGTGCTATAGACATCACTTATTTCTTGGCATTGGCTTCCCCTTCCTCATAGGTGGCAGCCTTCTGGAGTGAGGTCAGGAAGGGTAACCCAAACATCATTTCATAGGGTGACACCCCCAGATCTGACTGGGGTTGGGTTCTAATTCTTAATAAGGCCAAAGGGAGACATTTTATCCATGACATTTGGGTTTCAATCATTAGCTTCACTAGAGCTCATTTAAGAGTTTGATTCATTCTCTCAACCTGACCAGAACTCTATGGTTGCCATGGAGTAATTCCAATTTTACTCCCAGCGCCTGAACAACTTTCTGCAATATCTTTGATGTGAAATGAGTTCCCCGGTCTGAATCAATCCTGTTTGCCATCCCATATTGGGGTGTCCTAGTTTAGGGCAAATTTGGGAGAGAATCTCCAAAGGGGGGCCCCTCCAGAAAGCAAACTCACACAGCCCCTCCCCCCAGCCGGTTCGGGAAGAATTCCTTGGAGAGAAGTGGAAAGAACCTGTTTATTTAACAGGCACAGCACCCCCAGCACACAGAATGAACAATACCAGATGACACCGCTCTTTCACCACTCTGAAAAATAGATGGCAAATTCAGAAACTCTCTCTTGGGGGTGGTCACTCAGTCCCTCCGGCACTGGGGCAGCTGCTGCAGGCCACAGGGTGCAAACACTCGGTGTTCCCAGGTCCCTGTCTGGAGCAGGTTCGAGATGGTTCAAAAAGGAAAGGAGAAACAGTCCAGGAAGAAATTTGGACTGTTTAGCTAAACTAGCTAATGAGCAAAAGCAAGAGCAAGCAGAAGTGAAGCAGAAGCAAGAGTGAGAGAGCAATGCAAAAAGCAAAAGCAAAAAGCAAAAGCAGCACTATGTCCTGCCAGGCTGATAAGAAAACCCAAACAAAACTTTCACTCTTCAGAGCCAGTGTTAAAGGCACAGAACATAATATCCAGCATAAACAGAACACATTAATGGGGATACAAGCATCATAGCATCACCCTAGGACATTCCACCCCTTATCCCCATATCATCAACATACTACCACACATCATGCATTTATTCACACAAAATTTCCATCTGCTCCCCCAAAATTTACAAGCAATACCCATCATGCCCTCATCACATCCCCACACTGGACCACTGAATCCAGGCCCTATGCTACAGAGCTGCAGGATTTCCCCCTTTCACTTTACTCACTCAAAGCTCCATCTATCACTTGCTCAGACCTTCGACACTTGCACATCTCCTTCTCCATCTTCCACTTGCCCAGACCTGCAACACTTACACATTTCCTTCTGTCTCATGTCTGTATGGTGTAATGTACAGACAATGGCAGTAACATCCAACAAACAGTGATATTGCATATCATTCTCACCCCACAATCAGATCTCCCTGAGGTACACATCATGTTGTTCCATCTCTTTGCATTATCCACCATGAGCAACCTGGTCCCTGAGTAAAGACAACCCCACAAATGGGTTTGTCTGTACTTGAGGCAGAATTGATCCACACGGTCTTCCCTAACAAACCTCTGGCATGCACCACTGGGACTTTATCTCCATCTGTTATATTCAGGGACTCAGACTGGGCAGGACCTGATCGGTTGGTGGAACCTCAGGTATTAACTAACCAGGTGGCCTTTGCTAAATGCTGCTCCCAATTTTTGAAAGATCCCCCACCCAAAGCTTTCAGCTGGGTTTTTAGTAGTCCATTGCACCTCTCCACTTTGCCTGCAGCTGGTGCATGGTAGGGGATATGGTACACCCACTCAATGCCATGTTCCCTAGCCCAGGTGTTGATAAGGCTGTTCTTGAAATGAGTCCCATTGTCTGACTCAATCCTCTCAGGGGTACTATGTCTCCACAGGATTTGCTTTTCCAGGCCCAGGATGATGTTCTGAGCAGTGGCATGAGGCACAGGGTAGGTTTCCAACCATCCAGTGGTGGCTTCCACCATGGTCAGCACGTGGCGCTTGCCCTGGTGTTTCTGGGGCAGTGGGATGGAGTCAATCTGCCAGGCCTCCCCATGCTTGTACTTGGACCCCTGCCCACCATACCATAGGGGCTTCACTCGCTTGGCCTGCTTGATGGCAGCACACGTCTCACAGTCATGGATGACCTGAGAAATACTGTCCATGGTTAAATCCACCCCTCGGTCTCTTGCCCACTTATAGGTGGCATCTCTGCCCTGATGGCCTGAGGCATCATGGGCCCATTGAGCTAGGAACAACTCCCCCTTCTGTTGCCAATCTAAGTCTATCTTTGACACCTCTATTTTTGCTACCTGATCTACCTGGTTTTTTTTTGGTGTTCCTCATTAGCCCAACTCTTGGGGACATGAGCATCTACATGGTGGACCTTCACAGGTAGCCTCCCTACCCTGGTAGCAATGTCTTTCCACTCTTCAGCAGCCCAAATTGGTTTTCCTCTATGCTGCCAGTTGGACTCATTCCACTTCTCCAGCCATCCCCACAGAGCATTGGCTACCATCCATGAATCAGTGTAGAGGTAGAGCTTCAGCCACTTCTCTCTTTCTACAATGTCCAGGGCCAGCTGAATGGCTTTGAGTTCCACAAGTTGGCTTGATCCACCTTCTCCTTCGGTAGCTTGTGCGACCTGTCGTGTGGGGCTCCATACGGCTGCTTTCCACTTCCTGTTCATCCCTACGATGCGACAGGAACCGTCAGTGAAAAGAGCGTAGCGCGTTTCCTCTGGGGGCAGTTGGGAACAGAAGGAGGAGCTTCTTCAGCCCGTGTTGCTGGTTTTGTACTTCATCTGTGACACCAAAATTTTCACCTTCGGGCCAATTTGTAATTACCTCCAAACTCCCAGGGCGATTCAGTTTACCTATACGGGCACTGTCTCTGTCCCTCTGGGAGCCTCTCAGGAACCCTGGGCCAGTCCCGAGTCGGCAGACACCGGGGGCAGCCCCGACACGGCGACAGCGGGGAGACACTCTCTGTGCCCCGAGGGTACTGAGGGCACCTGGGCTGGGCGCCTGTGCAGCACAAGAGACACCAGAGACATCGGTAGAAGATAAAGGGCCCACTCTTAGCAGGGGTTAATCCAAGGTTTTATTCTAGGAGTCCCAAAGGAGCCCCTACACCTCAGGGGCCTCCTGCCCACAGCCCCAGGAGATGTGCCAAGGTTACATTTAAAGGGAGGTGGAAACCCAAGGTAGATAACATTTTACTAACCAAGAAGTGACCCTAAGGGATGGGTACTGGGGGATGGACATTTAGGACAGCGTATGGGGCAGGGCTTGGGGGGCTGACCCCTGGCGTCTGGCTCATCACTCGACATCCTGGAATGAAGCTTCTGGATGGAGGGGATGGGATGCTGAGTGATTGACAGAAAGCCAGGGTGGGGATTTGGGGATGATCTCAGCAAGGGAAAGGGATTACACAGGTAAAGGGAGGGGGGTACCATCTGGGATGAACCATTTGGGAAAAATACGGGGATTCAAAAACAAAACTATTACAAAGTATTACAAAGTATAAAAACACACTACAACACACCACCCAGATCTGGTGTTTGCTGTGCAAGTGCCCAGATCCGGAAATTTCCCAGGGCTGGCACAGCCCAAGTCCAGCAATTTGCTGGCACAGAAAGCCAAAATCCGGCAATTTCCTGATGCCAATACAGGTGCCCAGACCTGGTGTTTGCTGCCACTGCCAGTGCTCAGATCTGGATATTTCCCTGTTCTGGCAGAGCCAAGTCAAGCAATTTTCTGGCAAAGAAAGCCACAACCCAGCACTGCCCAGATCTGGTGTGTTGGGGTTGGTTTAAAACAAGAGGGAGACTTCGGCTTAAGGCCATGGGAAAACCCTCTTTAGTTGGGGTCAGCAGGAGCTCCCACCCATAATCCTCTTGTTCAGTTATGCAGATTGTTACTAGAAAGTTCTGAGTTCTCTTTGCTACCATTGGTTACTTTATACTGCAAAAATTGTAATATTCTTAATCCTTCCTTCCTCTTGGATCCTTCCCTCAGATCCCACCTTAACCCCTCCCCATAAGTAAATGGATAAATATCCCTGCTAGACCCTGGACCCAGGCTTTTTTCTGCTTTGCTCTCTGTACTGTGCACGCCGTCCTGTTTGTTGTGTTTGCCTTCATTAAAGTTCTGTTTCCAGAGCACCAGATGAAAGCAGTCTCTGTCTGTAAAGTGGCCAGAGCTGGTTTTCAGGGAAACCACTGGTCAGCAGTCCAGACGAGGGCCAGAAGGTTTCACTGGTGTTTGCTGGCACCGCCAGTGCCCACATCTGGAAATTTCCCTATTCTGACACAGCCCAAGTGCAGCAGCAATTTACTGGCACAGAAATCCAAAACCCAGCAACTTTCTGCTACTGGCTCTGGCACTGCCCACAACTTGTGTTTGCTGCGCCAGTGCCCAGATTGGGAAATTTCCCGGTGCCAGCGGAGCCCAAATCTGGCAGATTTCTGTTGCTGGCAACGACACCACCCAGATCTGGTGTTTGCTGGCAGTGCCAGCGCCCAGATCTGAAAACTTCCTGGTGCTGGCACAGCCCAAATCCAGTGATTTTCTGGCACAGAAAGCCAAAATTTGGAAATTTCCAGATTCTGGCTCCAGCACCATCCAGATCTGGTGTTTGCTGGGACCACCAGTGCCCAGATTTGGAAATTTCCCGATGCCTTCACAGCCCAGGTCCAGCAATTTTTTTAGCTAGCTTAGGCAGAGAAGTTCCTTGGACTGTGACTTTCCTTTTTCTTGGAACTGTTTAAACCTGCTCTGGACTGAAAACCCAGAAAAACACCGGCAGCTCACACCAGTGGCCCACCGAGCTCTGGGACACTGCATTCCAGCACCAAAGAGACATAGAAGAGACCGAGTGAGCCAACTACAACCCACAAAAAGGACTTTCTGAATTTGCCATCTCTTCAGCACTGTCAGAGGTTTTATTTAATATTATGCATTTTTCATGCTTCTGAATACTTTACTTGTTAAATAAACTGGGGTTTTTGCACTTTTTTCGAGGGAAGTCTTTTCCTGAACTAGTAGGGGGAGGGGCTGCTTGAACTTGCTTTCTAGACAGATCCCTTTTGGAGGTTTCCTCCCCAAATTTGCCCTGAGCCAGCACAAACAGTCATCATGAAAATTTCACCAGTGGCATAATTTCCTGCTGGCAAATCTTGTGACAGAAGCTTGACCTTGTTCTCCATGACACATTCTTGGGAAGAGGGACAGGAGAAGATTCCTGGAAAACTGAAACAGCCTTCCAGAAGTGAAATGAAAATGAAAGAAACAATCCAAGATGTTTTCCTCTATTTATTTCTATGCTCCCCTTTTCCATGTTGCACTACTTCTCCATCCCAGGAATTCCAGATGCACCGCACCTCTAAGATCCGTGACTTAGTGATTTTTAGACACTCGAAAATACCATGAGCCACACAGAGTTTTCCTTCCCCTGGTATTACTGGAAGGCAACATTGGAGATGTAAGTGCAGTGCTGGGCTCAGGTAGGAATCCTACAGCAAGGGAAGGTGGCCCGACAGTGTTTGACCCTCAGCCAGGCCAATGCAGAGCAGCAAGCGAGGGGATTGCTGTGCCAGTGTGCAGGAGTCAGGGCTCTGCATCTGGGCTCACCGCTGCAAAGTTCCCGTGTTTGGACAGACTCAGGGGCTGTGCCCGGGACGCGCGGGGCTCGAACGTGGGGCTCGTGGGGCGAGCGGGGAACGGACACGGGGACGAACGGCCCCGGTGCTTCAGTTGCAGCGGCGGCAGCGGCGGCAGCAGCAGCGACAGCAGCAGCAGTGGCGGCAGCGACAGCAGCAAAACAGATATTTTAGATCACTCTTTCTTTCTTTCTCTTTCTCTTTTTCCTTCTCTTTCTGTTTTTCCTTCTGTTTCTCTTTCTCTCCCTTTCCCGCAGTCGGGCACCCTTCTCTCGGGGTCCCTTGCCCGGCGTCCCTCTCCTCTCCCCGCCTCCCTCTCCCCTGCCGGGCCGGGCCATGCCCCCGGCCCGCCCCCGGCCCCGGGCGGGGCTGCCCCGTGCCCGGCCCCGCCCGTCCCGCCGCGCTCTCGCCTCCGCCCGGCTCTGGCCGTACTGGCGGTGGCGATGCTGGGCGGGCATCAGTTCCTGGTGCGGGGGCGGCATCGCCGCCCTTCGGCTCCGCCTGGCCCGAGCCCGGCCCCGGACCCGACGCAGGGTCCAGTCCCGACCCCTACCCCGACCCCGGCCCCGGCCCCGGCCCCGGCCCCGGCTCCTCCCGGGGCCCGCGGAGGACACAGGCGGCGCGGCCGCTGCCGCCGCCTCCGCTGGGGCTTCCCCGGCCCGAGCTCCGCCGCTCGACAGCGCGGCCGCCGGCCCCGAGCCTCCCGTGCCGCGTTCCAAAGAGCGAACGCTTGGGCATGGCCGGCCCGGGGCGGCTGAGGGGCGCTCGGGGGCCGTTGCTGGCCCCGGGCCGAGCTCTGACAACCGCGTCTCTCCCGCAGGGAAGGCGCAGGAGGCCCTGCAGGAGCGGCACCGGCTGGGTTCGCTGCTGGGCCGCGCTCCAGTCGCAAACATGGAGCAGAGAGCGCCGAGAGTGCGCAAGGTGGTCTGGCTGGATCAGAAGGAGGAGGACGAAGGCCCTGGAGCTGCCCCAGCACAGGGGACCGAGGCGGTGCCCGTCCATCCACCGCAGGAGGGTGAGTGGCAGAGCTGGGCTGCAGGGCTGGAGCCTGCAGCCAACTTGGCCCCATCCCATCCCATCCCATCCCATCCCATCCCATCCCATCCCATCCCATCCCATCCCATCCCATCCCATCCCATCCCATCCCATCCCATCCCCTGGGGAAATGCCCAGGGACAGGACGGAAGAGGGGCCGGGCAGACACCCCGCAGTGGCCGTGCTCCATCCCCCTGGAACATCCCGGGGCTCTCCCTGCCTGGGCAGTGCAGGGCTGGGCTGTGTTCTCCGGCCTCTCCCGCAGCCCCTCAGCTCTGGCTGCGCTCGCTCTTTGCCAGATGCAGCCGTGGAACACACACAAGAGCAGGAATCCAGCCGTGGCCGCTTCCGCAGCATAGCGCAGGTACCTGCAGCCACCCCCACCTGGGCTGGGCCTGCTGTCCCTGCTCAGCCCAGCACGGTGTGTGCAGCACTC
This sequence comes from Agelaius phoeniceus, assembly GCF_051311805.1. Taxonomy (NCBI): domain Eukaryota; kingdom Metazoa; phylum Chordata; class Aves; order Passeriformes; family Icteridae; genus Agelaius; species Agelaius phoeniceus. The sequence goes on from NW_027509866.1 coordinate 2,971,338, forward strand.
CGTGCAACATCCCCGGCTTCCTGCCCTTCTCCTACAGCTCGTTTGCAACTTCATCTGGAGCATTCGGCAGGAAGAGATCAGCACCATGGGCACTGGGCTCAGAGCTCACTCTGAGCTCCTCAATCATGAGACCAGTGCCGCCCTGCTGGATTTGCTCCTGGAGAAGGGTGCTGCCAGGCCAGAACAAGTGAGCAGCCTGGGGCCAGGCTTCAATTCCCCCATGAGTCCCGTGGCTTCCCCAGCCAGGCCTGTTGGTCCCTGGGAGCCTTTGAGGCCATGGCAGTGCGCTGGCAAGGGAAGCATTCTCTGGGGACCCTGGGGACATTGCTCCCTCTGGCAGCTTTCCAAGTCTCCCCGTGCCTTCTCCAGGTGCCCACCATGGTCAGGTACATTCACCGATGGCTCCTGGCCAATGATTCTGCCGAGCACAGGCTGGACGAGGCCCTGCTGACTCTCACCAAAGCACACCCGGGTGACGCAGTCGTGACGCTGCTGCGTGTGGCCCCGTCCTGTGACAGGTATGGGGCCCACCTGCCCAGAGGGCTCAGGCCTCCCCAGCCCATCACCCTGTACCGCCTGGCCAAGGTGTCTGACCAACAGAGAGTTCCAGGGCCCTCTGGCTGCTGCCTTTCCCAGCCCTGGCATGTCAGCCCCCGAGCCTGCTGCCATGCTCCCTTGCCACCCCTCAGGGCTCTGTCCCCACAGGGCTGGGCTGCCTGGCTGCTGCTGGCGAGGGCCAGTGGGCAGAGGAAAAGCCAGCCGTCAGCCCGGGCCCCTAGGGATGCCCAGGCCATGGTGCCGTGTCTGAGACCCCCCTGAGACAGAGCTCTAACCCCACAGAGCTGCCATCACCATGTGGAAGACCATCATGTGCTCGCTCAGGACTGCGGAGCCAGTGCAGCTGATACTCCTGGATGTGCTGGGGAGCTGGCCCAAGCATAGCACTTGCACCTCTGATGGGGACAAAACGGGTGTCTTTGGCCTGGCTGTGAGTTTCTGCAAGTGGCCTTTGCTGGCCCCAAGGCTGCCTCTCCAGCAGCTCTCCATCCTTCTTCCCCCACTGCATCTCCCTGCCTCAGGCACTGGCCTGAAACCCGGCCCAGGGGCAGCTTCAGGCCCACCAGGCCCCGTGCTCCCCCTGCCAAGGTCTCTCTGGGCCTCTCCCTGCCAAGCTCGGGCCCTGCCACATGGACACCTCGGCACTGAGTGCTGTCTCGGGGGGCTTTGTCCCTTGCAGGCAACCATGGTGATGTGGAAGATCCTCCAGGAGCCCCCTGTCCCACGTGTAGTGGCTCCGTATTTCCCCCGCCTATTTTTGCATCTGCTCTTCCAAGTGTTCTTCAGCACAGAAGAGATGCCAGAGGAGGTCGATGCCTTCTGGAAGGGATGCCAGGAAGAGCACGGCCTTGCCACCAGCCCCAACAGGTGCTCCATGCCAGTCCTCCTGTCCCTGCCACATGGCCTGCCAAGGAGCCAGTGCTGCCAGTGTGACCTGGGCTTTGCTGTGCACACAGGTTTGCAGTGCAGACCCTGAAGTCCCTGCTCTGCCTTGTCCAGTGTGAGCATGTGGTGGTGTCAATGGAAAGCAAGCGTGGCTGGGACACGCTGCTCTGCGTTGATACCCACCACTATGCTGTGGCTCTGCTGGCCAGGTGAGACCCCCCCCTTGTCCCCATTGCTCCTGGCATTTCTGCCCTGAGCCCGGGCTGTCCCACACGGTCCCCGTGGCTGTGGGCCAAAGGGACGAGGGACAGCCAAGCAGACTGGGAAAGGCTGGGAAAGGAGGGTGCCCAGGAGCGGCCACATCTCAAAGGGCCCAGGTCCCCTGGCAGGGTGGTGGGGAAAGACAAGAACCGTGTGAGTCAGTGCTGGGAGAGGCTTCCCTCCCTCCCCCGGCTCAGGGTCTTAGTGCCATTTTCCACCTTCCAGGGAGATTTGCCATGCATCCAGGCCCTTGTGTAAAAGGATCTTATGCTGCCTCCTTGAGATGCTCAGCAAAGAGATGCCATACTGGGATTTCCCTGCCCTGGCATTCCTTGTGGAGGTGAGCCTGAAGGCCAGCATGACCTGGCTGAGCTGCCTCCCAGCTCTCTGCCCTCTCGTCGCCGCAGCCGCCTGGGACGGTGCCCGTGCCCTGTGCTGCTGCCTGGGCCCAGCCCTGTGCGGCTCCGGGCTCCTGCCAGCCAGCTCCCCCGTCACTGGCCTCTGCCTTTCAGCTCCTCGAGTGCCTGGACTTGAGGGAATGCAGGGACAGCATCATGGATCTTGTCTTGTCATGGCACCTGCGGAGGGAGCGCGCAGACATTGGCAGCCAGCTTCTCAGGGCCCTCCTCCCGCTCAGGGACCATTCCCCGCTGGTGAGAAGGGGGCAGTGGCTGAAGCCCTGCAGGCAGCGTGGGGCTGGGCAACGCAGTCGCTTGGCCTTGCCTGGCCTTCGGGTTCTGGGGCAGCTGCTCCCAGCTCTCCTGCCTCCCACTTCAGCTGCCCGAGTGCTTCAGGACAGGCCTTTGGCCTCTGGGCCCCGCGGCAGCAGGGTGGCCTTTCACAAACTTGCCTTCCACACAGGCTGAAAGAATGTGGAGCCTGACCGAAAGGCTCGTGGAGCTCCTGCGGGTCAGGATGACCACCATGCTACTGGGCTATCTGTTCCTGGATAATGGTGCCCGCATACCCAGCCCCATCGCCCTGCATTTGGCTAACGTGTTCCTGCCACTCTTTGACTACGTAAGGCTCTGTGTCCCCAGCCATGGCCACTGGCTGCTGCCTGGACACTTGGTGCCCTGTGGAGATGCAGGCCTGCACCAGTGTGGGCCAGAATCAGCTGATGCTGAGCTCTTGCTGCCTTCCTGTTCTACAGGGTGATAGCCAGGTGCAGCAGCTCTCCATGATTGTCTTTCACACCTTGATGTCTGCTGTAGAAGAAGAAGGAAGGAAGCCCCTGATGACACAAGTGTGGCAGAGCCTGCTCCCACTGCTCTTCCACTGCCACGATGAGAATCTGCGTGTGGCACAGGCGAGCACTCGTGGGCTGCTGCTGTCCCCATGGCAGGGGCTCGGCTGCCTCCTTCCCTGCGCCTGCTGGACCGCAGCCTCCTCCAGGCTGCGGCTCCTGTGCCCTGGGCTCTGGGGCCATCTCCGCGTCTCTGTTGCTCTCCAGACTTCTCGGGAAACGCTGCTTTGTGCGGTCAAGTTCCTGAAAAAGAAAGATCTTCAAAAAAGTGTGAAGAAAGAGAAACTCTCCAAGTTCGCTGAGCTCCTGGTAAGGAGGGCTTGCAAGCCCCAGCCTCAGCCCGGAGAAGGCCCCTGAGGGCGGTGCTCAGTGTGCGGGGCTGGCAGCTGTGCCCCTGCCCACTGCTGCAGCCAGAGGCCACACGGGCTCTTCTCCAGGCTCCTGTGGGCCCGAGCCGGGTGCCCGTGGAGCCCCGGCCCGGCGGGGCTGCGGGCCGGCACCGCGGCTCCCCGGGCAGCAGCCGGCCCTCTGCCCCCTGCCCTCGGGGGCCCTTGGTCAGCGGCTGCTGGCTGTGCCTCAGGGCTGTGCGGGCAGGGGAGGCCGGGGCTGGGTGCAGGCAGTGCCCGGCCCCGGGCCTGAGCCCGCGCCAACCCTTCCCTCCTGCCGCTCTCTGCAGCTGGCAGAGGACAGGAGCCGAGCGGCCGAGCACCTGCGCCGGGCCCTGCGCTACCTGCAGAGCCCACAGGAGCCCCTGCGAGAGGCGGCCATCAGGTTCACGGGTGAGCCACGAGCCCGGGCTCCCTCCCCGGCCCGCCACAGCTCGGCCCCGGCCCCGCCTGCTGCCCCGGCAGCGCCAGCCGGGCCCGGCGCCGTGGAGCCCCGCCTGGCCTGGGCATTGCTGCTGCCGCCCTCTGGCAGCCGTGCCCTGGGGCGGCAGCGTGCGCCAAGGGCCGGGCTGAGCCCTGCCGGGCCAGCAGCCCGTGTGGCCACAGCGCCGGCAGCGCCGCTGGCAGGGAGCTGTGCCGCTGGCGCCGTGACAGGCTCTGTGTTCACAGGCATGGCCGGGCGGCACCTGAGGGGGCAGCAGCAAGAGCTGCAGCTGATCTGCACTGGTGAGTGAGGGCAGCGGGCTGGCAGCGGGGGCTGCCGGGGGGAGAGCTGCAAGCCCTGCCCCGGCTGCGGAGGGCTCTGCTCCCGTGGGCAGAGCACACGGAGCTTTCAGGGCCACGTTGGCCATTGGAGGCCAGCAGCTTCGGGCTGATCCCCTTGCTCCCTGCTCCCTCCTGGCCATGGCCAGAGCCAGCTGGGATGGCCCTGTCAGGGGGCTCTCCTGGGCTCCCTGCAGATCCAGCTCTGACCGTGGCTCTGTTCCTCTCTCTTGCAGCCCTGGAACGCCTGACGGAGGACGTGAGCAGTGCCGTGTCACAGCTGGCACTTGAAACACTGCATGTCCTCCGGGCAATAGAGCGTGGGCGATATTCCACCATCCAGAGGCTGCACGACCAGCTGCGCAGGGCATGGAGGACTCGGCCTCGCCTGTCGGGGTTCGGCTGCCTGCACTGCCGGATGACTTAGGAGGAGAGCTGATCTGGGAGGCTGTCTTTGCTGGGGCAACCTGAGCCAGAGGTAATTTTCTTTAAGATTTTTCTTATTTTCTATTTTTATCTATATTGTAAATAAATAAATTATAGAGTATATAGAATTATATATATTATTAGAGATCATATATTACTGTAAATAATTCTAGAATGTGTTATGATACTCAGACTGCCAGGAGCTTTTCTTTGCTGCCCAGGGTCTGCAGGGCAAGAGGCAGGAAAGGGTGAAAAGGGAGTTTGTGCTCAGCAGCACAGCAGGCTGAGGGGTCCTGAGGCCCTGAAGGGGGAAAGGGTGCTTGTGCTCAGCCAGCTGCCCGGGCGTGCAGTGGGCAAGGGGAAATGGCCAGAAGCCCCTTGGCCTGTGGTGGTTCTGCTGAAGCCTTTGTGCTGCCCACAGAGCGGCCGGGCAGGGGCCGGAGCTGCGGGGATCCCTGCCAGAGCGGTGCCTGGAGATGGCCACAAGCCCTGTGCCAGGCAGGAAGCGCCATCCGTGCCCTCCTGCCCGTGTGCTGCTGGCTGCCTTGCTGAGGGCTCCCAGGTGCCTCTGGCTGGGGCTGCTCTGGAGCTGCTGTGGGGCTACGGCGCTGCTGCCGGGCAGCTTGGCCGGGCTGGGGCAGGGCCTGAGGGGCTGGGGCGCTGGCAAGCCCTGAGCAATGGGGCTGTCAGAGGCCACAAGCAGCCCCCGGCAGCCGCCTTGTTCCTGCCAGAGTTGACTTACGAGAGGGATCCTGGGCACTGTGGAACCAACAGCATCAGTGTTGTTGGAAACCCAAATGCAGGGAAATCCCAGACCTTTGGTCTTGTCAGCAAAGCTTAGAATTGAACCCAGGATTTGATCTGAGACCTTGGAAAGGGCTTCCAAACTTAGGTGCTAGAAGCGAGAATGTTGATTTGTAGATTCCAGCAGAGACATGGCGAGGAAAATTGAAGTGGAGGAAAGTTTAGAGTTTTAGAGTTCAAGATGTAGAAAAAGTAAAAGTAGTTACAATGGTAAAGAAGAAGTTTAGGATGCAGTGCTGTAGGTTTGTGTGTCATAACATGATTGGCTAAGGAAGCTTGCACTGTAGCATGAGTCCATAAGATGAAAGATTGAAGGATTGGCTCCAAAACACAAATATCCTTGTTGGCCGTGTCTTCTTGGCCAAGAAATCCTTCAAAGCTTTTGTAACTACAAGTCTTGCGGCCTTGTGAGCCATGTGGTGGAGTGGGAGCCAAACTCACCCTTCCTGTCTATGTAGAAGAGAAGAAAAAACAATAGCATCATCTAAAAAACTCAGAGGTCTGCTCTCTAGCTCATTCCAAACTCCTTCAACTCCCCCAAAGTGGGATTTAGCTACAAACACATGGCAAGGACTCTTAGTGCTGCCTCTTTGACTCCAGAGCAGCTGCTTTAGGATCTTCCTCATAACCCTGTGTAGTTATGTGCCAGAAATGTATCATTTGAAGAAACTTTCCCAACTGACTTGCATGGAGGTTTGTTTGAAGGGTATTTGAGGAGAAAGGCTCCCAGCAGAGGTCTGGCCTTTGGCCGAGCTGTGTCCCCTGCTGATTGTGAAGTGTGCCATCAGCTGCAGGGCTTTCTGGGCTAAAAATATCATCAAGTCACTTGGACTTGCTCTTTTTGGCCTCTCAGAGCTGGACCCAATTTTGGGGCAAATTTGGAGACCTCATCTATGGGTGGATGGAGCAGCTAGGATTTTCCCAATTGTTGGGAATGGTTCTCCAGGTCCCTGGAGTATCCAGGGCCCTGGTAAGTTCCAGCTCCACACATGCCTTGGCAATGAGAAGCAGAGGAAGCCAGACCTTTTTGTGCTGCCTGTGTCACTGCACCGGGGCCATGGGATGGGCACACGCAGCCCTTGTGCTGGAGCTGAGCTGCTCTGCCCAGCACTGGTGGCCGCCATCCAAGCTGGTTTTGCTTGTGCTGGTTCCCTGACAGCTGGGGCCCTGGGCAGAGCCCTGAGAGCCTGGTCTGCCCCCAGGGAAGGAGCAGGAGCCCCTGGAGAAGCTGTACCGGGTGGGGATGCTGCTGCTGCTGCTGCTGCTGCTGCTGCTGCTGCTGCTGCTGCTGCTGCTGCTGCTGCTACTGCTGCTGGAGACAGCCAGGATGACATCAAGGAGGACAAGCTCTTCCTCAGCCTGGCCACTGTAGGCTGAAGGTGATAGACTTTGATTCTGGCACCTTCTTCAAAGCCAAACTCCACAGGGAATTTGCAGATGAGTCCACACCCGGGGAAATGCTGCCAGATTTGGGCATGGCCCAGCCTGGCTGGGAACCAAAGGTTCCCCCTTTGCTGGGGCAGATGCAACTCATCCTTCAGTCGCTGCCCAGCTGCTTTTTGGCAGGGCTGGGGGCATGGGCTGGGCTGGGTATGAAGTGGGAGTGGGCTCCTGGCCCTGCCAACAGCCCCCAGCAGCCACCGTGCCCCGGGCTGGGGCTGGGGTGGGGCTGGGGCAGCCAGCCCGACACAAACAAAGCCCCATGGTGGGAGCAGAGGTGGGACTCCAGAACCTGTGCAGGGGCTGCTTTGCTGTGCAGGCAAGGAAGGGCTTGGGCTGCTCAGCTGCCCTTGTGTGCTTTGGGATCACGGTGATTTTGGGGGGCAGTGCAGGGGGGAAGAGAGAAAGTGTGGGCTTCCCTCAGCCATGGCTGGGTTTTTCCCTACCATGGAGGAGTTGGGCCTTCCTCAAGGCCCTGACAGAGATAAGAGTTTTTCCTGTTTTTCTTGTTTTCCCTTTTTGCATCTAATCTCTTTTCAAGAATGTGTTGTTTGTTTTTCCAGAGGAAGCGTTCTAGGTGGTCCAGTGTGGATGGGGAAGTGCTTGGGAGCAGCTGTGGCGTGGATGGGCCGTGCCCTTGGAGAAGGCTGAGGCCATGGTTTGGGAGCAGCTTTTCTTGCAGCCGTGGCTGGCGTGAGGTGGGTCCCTGTGTGCTTGGCAGGGTGGGATCAGAGCTTTTGGGAGATGGCAGCGAGCACAGGAGCATCCTGCTCTGGGCAGCTGCTGAGGGCTGGATGTGCCGTGGCTGGCTGCAGGCTGGGCACATGTCCTGCCCTCCTGCTCTGCTGCCAAAGGCAGCAGGGATGGGCAGCTCTGGGCACAGCTCTGGGCACAGCCAGCACGGCCTGGGCCCCGCAGGCCTTGGCACAAGGGCCCAGGAGCCCTCAGCTGACGGGCGGTTTCTGCTTTCTCTCCTTGCAGCCGGGCTCTGCGGCTGCTGAGGCTGCTCTGGGCTCTGCCAGGGCTCTGCTGGGCTCAGCCCTGGGCCCAGCTGGGCTGGCTCTGCCCTCACATTGCTCTGACAGCTCTGCATCAGACGAGCCCCTTGCGAGCACAGCGCCTGAGCTTTCTGCTTTGGCTGGTGAGTGAGACTCTGCTGCAGGCCCAGAGATTGCAGCTGGGGACACACATCCAATTGGCAAGGACCCAAACTCTCCACAGTCCCAGCTGAACGCCTGGATCTGCACAGGCTGTTTTGTCTGTCCCATTCTTCCTTCTTGATTGGCTGGAATTGTGCAGTTGCACTTTCTTCCTCCTCTAGCAGTGCCACGAGTGGGCCAAAGCTGGCGAGTGGGCCGTGTTCCTGAGGCAGTGCAGTCTGGAGCTGGTGGATGGAGAATTGCCCTTCTGCACTGCCAAACCAGAGCAAAAAGCCCTAAGTGGCACTTTGTGTCTCTAAGAAATCCCTGACAGTTTCAAAGGGAATGTGCAGCTCATTCACAGGGTGAGAAGGAAGGGCATCTTCTAAAGGATTTGGGCTTTGACAGAGTTTCCATTCCCAGTCCTGCTTGGAGCTGGAAGGGCACAAAGCAATTTCTTCTTGCTTCGACCACAATTTCAAACAACAATGATGGAAACAAAGCCCAAAATCTTTTAAAAGGCTGCTGAGGTCAGTAAGATGGATCCATGCCATCAGCACATTTACAATGTAAATAACTGAGTTCTCTTTTTAAAAAGATCATTTACCTCTTAATGCAAAGAATGTAACTTTGCATTTATGTTTTGTTTTTTTCTCTAACATTATGTTATGTTTTTTCACTAACACTTGGATTTTATTCTTATCTTTTACAATTTACCTATTTTTTCCCTTTTTCCTTTTTTTTCTTTTAAATAGAAAACATGTCCTATCAAAGGAATGTCCTTTGCTCCTGGTTCCCGTGTGGAGCAGCTCCCTTCCTGCTGGCTGAGCTGCTCAGGCAGAGCCCGGCAGCTCCTGGCCCTGCAGGCCTGAGGCTTTTCCCCGTTGCTGGGCACAGACTGATGGAGCAGCACTGCTGAACACGGGCACACAGAGGGACCAGGAGCAGCTGCCTTTGCCCACCTGAGGCTCCAAGGCCCAACCTCTGAGCAGTCAGGGCTGGAAGAGACTGGCAGCATCTGATCCCTGACTCTGGGCCAGGGCTGCACAAATGACCCCACAGCAGCAGCAGCAGCAGCAGCAGCAGCAGATGGAGCTGACTTTCAGCACAGCCCCTGCCCCTGTTCCCTCCCGTGTGCAGCGGTGTCACAGCAGCCTGAGGCACCTGGGAGCCCCCAGTGCCAGCAGGGACTTGAGATGGCAGCCCTGGGCTCCTGGAGGCTGTGCAGGGAACGGAGCTGGGCACTCCCTGTCCATGGGGAGCTTGCAGATGGAAAAGGCTGCTGTGCCCAGGCAGCTGCAAGGGCACAGAAAGGAGGCTCTGGAGCACTGGATCTGTGCCAGTGCCACAGTCCTGGGCAGCAGCCAGCCAGCCCTGGGGAACAGAGGGCACAGCACGAGGGACAGAAGCAGGCAAGGGCAGAGACTGGAGAGAGCCAGAGCCAGGAGCAGGAACAGCTGCTCCATTGCACTCTTGGAGAAAGCTCTTGGCTGGTTCCAAGCGCTGAAAGGCGTGAAGGGCAGAGAGGAGGCCACAGCAAACAATGCTCCTGTTTGCACAGCCTCCCCTCTCCGTGTCCCAGAAGGAATTGCATGGACTGTGCTCTTCTCTCCGAGTTGTCTCGTTCAGCATGAGCAGCTCAGCACCAGGAGCTGAAGGAGCTGAAGCCTCAGGCCACAGGAGCTGGGCAAGAGGAGACTTTCTGAGCAAATGAATGCTGCTAACATGGACCCAGCTGAATGCAGTGGGCAGAATCATGGAATCACAGAATCCTTTCTGTTGGAAAAGCCCTCTGAGCTCACCCAGTGCAGCCGCTCACCCAGCAGTGCCAAGCCCAGCACTAAAGCACGTCCCTGAAGTGCCAAGGCCTGGACAGCAGCCCTGAGTGAGGCCTGAACAGCAGGCCCTGAGCCCAAGGTGGCCTCTGGATGAACCTTCTAACCAAAGGTTATCTTTGTATCTGCTCCCTGATGAAATATGCATGGTCATTGGCATTGTGATAGATGTAGCCACTCCTTAGTGAAACATGTATTGACCTTTGTGTATTTAGAAGCCAGACCAGGCCATGAAATCTGACATCTGGCCTTGTTTGGGGCTGAATGGTCAAAGTCACCTCCCTTGGTTCCTCCTGGGGCCCTGGCCAGGCTTTGGGAGGGACCCAAGAGAGGATGAAACCAGATGTTTCCACACTAGAAGTGCTGTCAGTTTGTTCATTCAGCACTGTCAGAGCTGGGCCCTCTCCCAGCGGGGTTGGAGCCTCACCTGTGGCTGGAGGCACCTGCAGGAATTGCCAGTGCCCAGGAGTGGCTCTGCAGCCCTTGGCTGTGACAGCTTCCCCAGCTGCTGTGTGGGTCTGGGGGATGGGAAAGGCTGAGGGTAACTGGGGCTGGATCTTTCTCAATCACTGCAGGCAATCTTTGCTGGGGATGGTTGGGTGCATTGCTGAGCTGCTCCTGTTGTGATTCTTTGCTGCTTTGAGCTGCAGGAAATGACACTGATTCCTTCAGTTGGTGTCTGTGCCTTTGGTGCTGACCCTGCCCACTGGTAAAACAAAACTGGCCCAGTCTGGCCAGATCCCAACAAAATGTCACTTGTTCAGTGTCAATGTGAGGAATCAGTGCCATCAGAAATTCCCAGATGGGAAGCCCTTCCCTGGAGTTCCCTGGCTCTGGAGTGGGCTGAGGTCGGAGCCCCGTGGGAGCAGTGGGGCAGTCGGGTAAAAGAGGCTGCACCCCTGGATGGCTTCAAATGCATCCAAAAATTGCACATGGAAAAGGAAAAGAACTTGTGGGTGTGGGAAGACGAGGGTGAATTTTGTTAACAACACATTGGAAACAGCACCAACAGAAGGAAAAACTGTTGTTGTAACACTCCCACATGGAGTGACAGAAGGTTTTAATCTTGAGCTCAGGTTCATTTGGACAAGTGAAATATTATTATTATTATTATTATTATTATTATTATTATTATTATTATTATTATTATTGTAATACTTATATGTAATATAACACAATAATTTATATTTTTATCTATGTATTTAAAAATTGATAATGTGAAATAATGCTGACAATACTAATTTGTCAGCTTTGTCTGCTCACTCTGACACTAAATACTCTACAGAAAAGGACTGGCCAGGACCCAAATGTCAGTGGTAAACTTTGTGAATTGTATACAAGGAATAAATGAGGAAGGGATGAAATTGGCTGTTTTTACAGGATTTGCTGATACTGTGATGCAGAGTGCTTTTTCTATTACTGTGAGAAATGCAGTGATTAAGACTGCTGGGTTTTTCATATCCCAGACAATCCACAAGCTGCAGGATTGGTTGAATGGGTGAAGGGGTTGTTAAAAGAGCAGTTGAAAAAATGAGGAGATGGGAACCTGTCCCCATGGAGAACCCATCTCCCAGATGTGCTCCATGCCCTTAACAATGGCCCACTGGGAAAATGGAAACCCCTGGCTGTGCATGGCTGCACCCAATTTACATTAATGAACTAAATCAATTATTAGAAGAAGTAAGAAGTGATGCTGTTAAAATATCCAACCTCACATCCTGCGAGCTCCAACAAACACCAATGGGGCTCTGCAGAACTGCAGGGCCTTGGATTATCTGCTTGCTGGCCAGGGAGGATCCTGGGCTATTCCAGGACAGGAATGTTGCAGGAATGTCTGTCAGTGCTGGGTTTGAGGTCCAACAATCAGGAATCACCTCAATAGAAAGATGAGTAGAAGAGAGGCAGAAAGAAGAAAATTCCTCATGTTGAGATTGGCTCCCAAATTGGAGGCTGCTGTGAAATGCATTCATGGCAGTCACTGCAATCATTGCATTGTGAGCACTTGGTGTGTTATGATTCCATGTTGGAGTTATTGTGACACCTTGTGCTGAAAATGGAGCACTGGGACATGTCTAAAAAGAGACACAGTCTCAAGGAAAGAACGGGCATTTGATAAAGAACAGAGAATAGCAACTAATTAGGCATGTTTTAAAAGGAATTAAAATTATAGCTCTGAGTAATGAACTTGAGCAGCACTTAATTGAAGAACAAGAGGTGATGCCTTTGTGCCTAATACCTAAATCTAAACTGTGTTATTGAAATTGTTCTGAAGGTTGTTGCAGTTCATCTGTAGGTCAAAGCACTGAGTGAAGCACTGAGGCCTCACCAGGCCCTGACTGAGGCCTGAACAACAGGCCCTGAGGCAAAGCTGAGCTCCAGATGAACCTTCCAACCAAAGGTAGTATTTGTATCCACTCATCAATGAATCATTATTAGCAATATGATCTCTGTATGTGTTCATTGGTGAAATATGGATTTACATTCCTGTATTTAGAAAGCAGGCCAGATCCCATCTGGCTTTGTTTGAGGCTGTGGGATCAAAGTCACCTCCCTTGGTTCCTCCTTGAGCCCTGGCCAGGCTTTGGGAGAAGCCAATCAGGAGAATGAAACCAGATGTTCCCACACCAGCAGTGGTGTCAGCTTGTTTGTTTAACAGTGTAAAAGCTGGGCCCTCTCACAGTGAGGTTGGAGCCTCATTGTCTGCAAAGGTGGGTGCACCTGCAGGAATTCCCAGGGTCCAGGAGTGGCTCTCCAGTCCTTGGCTGTGAAAGGGTTAAAAGCACTGTACCCAGGCATACTTGGGAGAGAATAAGAGACACTGCACCCAATATGGAAGCTTGCAAATATTCAGCCACAAGCTCAAGACACAGGATGAAACTTGGCAAGAAGCAGGGAACAAAACTGGCAGAAATGAAGAGCAGAGCTTGCTAAAACCAGTGAGGAAATTGCTGAAACAGCCAACAAGAGACTGTGCATGCCTAGAGGAGAAAGGTGCAAAGGGCACGGCGATGAAGACGTCCAGCCTTCATCAGGAGCCCCCCGAGGAAGACGCGGAGCCTTCCTCAGTGCCAGCACCAGTGCGCGCTGCGCCTGCGCCTGGCGCATGCTAATGATGGTAATGAGTGCTGAGAGATCGTTTGCATAACCACACCTTTTCTAAGGAAAACCATGAATGTGCATAGAGTATAACCATCCATTGTAATCTCTGTGTGCTGTGTGCTGTCAGGAGGAGATATCCCCGCACACCCGGCGCTGAATAAAGCAAATCCCCCTCCCTGGGCTTTGTCTGGGAAGTGTCTCTGGGCCCCATTTGGGGCCATCCACGTCCATGGGGTTCTGTCAAGTCCCAGAGGAACCTTGGTGCCACGTTGTTCCCCAGCCTCACAGTGCTCTCCTGCTGCCATGAGGTCCCTCCCTGTGTGACACCCTGCAGCCCTGGCTCCATCAGGGTCTCTGGGGTTCCTTGGTGCACGCCTTTCTCCCATCTGAGCCTTGCTTCCATGGCTTCCATGGACTGACAGTGGCCCTCTGCATTCCATGGGCCCAGCTAGATCACGGCAGAGCCTGGCTTTCATCAGGTTCTGATACCTGTTCTGCCAGCTGACAGGGCTTATTTAAAGAGCACAGAAACCAATGGGAAGAATGGTCTTATTTTACTGTGAGTGTTAAGGCAACACAGAAGTAAAATTATACATTCAATAAAGCTACGTTCTTGGCTTTAGCAACAAGCAAAAAGAAGCAAGGTAATGCACCTAATCATTATTACAGGAGAGAAAGGATAGAGACTGAGAAAGACACATCCCCAATTGCCTAAATACTTTACCATCATCCAGAGTCTGCAGTCGCTGGGGAGCCCCATTTCACAGCGAGGACCGGGAGAACTCTTGCAAGCACTTGGGAAAATCCCACGTGGTGCATCCACCCATAGGTGAGGTCTCCAAATTTGCTCCAAAAGTGGGTCCAGGTTTTTAGACCTAAATCAGCAAGTCAAAGGAACTGGACTGTATTTTTAGCCCATGAACTCTTGGGTCTCCTGGCACTTTTTCTGACCAGGAGGACCCAGGGCTTGGCCAGAGCCCAGTCCCTGGCTTGGAGGGTTTCCCCTAAAATATCCTACAAGCCTCTATTCATGTCAGTTGGGAAAATTTCTTAGAGTGACACATTTCTTGCAGGTAACTACACAAGATTATGTGAAAGTCTCCAAAGCAGGTGGCTTGGTGTTAAACAGCTGCAGAAGCACCTTGGTCATCTATTTTTAGCTAACTAAAACTGATGGTGTTAGTCACATAATGCCCAGGGTTTGTCCTGTAAGCCAGCTCTGGCTGAGGGCTGCCCCTCAGGCCTGAGCACATCAGCAGCTGAAGTGACCACGACTGGGAATGGCAAAAACACCCCCTGGGACTGGCCCAGAGGCCCTGGGACTCCCTGGCATGGATCACCTCAGGAGACAGGATTTCAGGGAGCCCAAAGGACTTTTGGGAGAGCTGCTGTGGACACAGAGGGAATGGCACAGCTGGATCCCTTGCCTGGGCTCCCAGAGGACCCTTCTGCTGTGGGGCTGCTGAGGGTGGAGGAACAGCAGGTACCCATGGCCACCCCAAAGCAGGGCCCCGTTGGCAACACGGCCCCGACCGGGGCTGCGGGACCCCATCCCTGGGATGAGTCAGGAGCTGCAGAGCTGGGAGTGCTCAGCCAGACCCGCTGAGCCTTCAGCAGCCCCACACGGCCAGAGCGTGAGCCCAGTGGGGAGTGGGCACTGACAGGGACTGTGGGGCCTGAACCAAGGCCCAGCCCCACTGACAGCGGCTGTGCCGGACACGCTGCAGCTCCAGGAGCAGCTGGAGCCCCAGGCAGCCAAGGGGAGCCACCATGGATGTTCCTTTCTTCCCCTCAGAAAGGACACTGGGAAGCTGGGGAAGTGTCAGTGAAAGGAGCAGGGATGGTGGGAGCTGTGGAACAGCACTGACACGAGAAACCCAAACTCTCCTGAGAAAGGAGGGCAGAAATCCCGTGTCCAGCATCCTGCCAGAGAAACCCATTCCCAGAATTACCAACATAAAGCCATCCTCCAATTCTCTGGATTGTGCTGCTCCCAACCCACCAACACCTTCCCCCCAGAGTGAAGCTCTGAAGTGGAATTGATGGAGGGAAGCTGAGCCCTGAGCCAGGCCAGGGGCAGTGCCAGGAGCATCCCCTGGCGCTGTTTGACAGCGGCTCTGCAGGAGCTGGGGATGCAAACAGGACAAACCTGAGCATCTCCCACCATCAGATACCTCAGAGCTCACACAGCAACACGGCCGTGGCTCTCCCAAACTGGATTTAGGAATGGCACACCTACTGCAGCCATTGGATCCAGATCAGCCCAGATCCCTTTGGGACTGTTATAAATGAGAAACTTGACTGGGCCATTATTCAAGCACAAACCGATGCCAGGAGTGAGCAGGGCCCGTTGTTTCAGGACTGGTTCCTATGGGAAACATCCCGTTTCCCATGGCAGACATCCCGCTCCAGTCAGGCCAGCACCCCTGGGTTAGAATTTGAAGGGTCTCAGTCTCAGTCCTTGGGGAGGGCTTCAAGCTCCGTCCTTGACAGCACTTGTGAGGCATGTTATGAATAAGAAGCTTGACTAGGCCAATATTCAAGCAGCAATCAATTTATTAATTATTATGGTAAAGTATGAGCAATACAGCGCTGAGTACAGTGGGGGAAGTTTTCCCTCCAACTGCACCCCGATAATTGAGGGTTACAGGTATTTATAGGGGTACTCATCAGCTTTTTTCAACAGTTTCTATTTCCAATTTTTACTCATCAGCAATTTTTATTTCAAATTATTACATCACAATTCTATACACTATTGTGATTTTAATTTCTCAGGATGTATTTTCAAAGGAGTATCCCCAGATGCTGATGGTCCGGTTTCCAAAAGAAGAAAGACGAATCCCATCTGGTGGAGTCCAGCTCCCCAGATGTGTCCACCTTTTAATTGCAGAGACTATAAATCTCATAACAGTGATGTCCAGCTTCCCTTTGGTCAAAACCATAAATCCTTGAGGTGATGTTCATCTTCCTTTCTCAAACTGTTTTTCTCTGCTTCAATAAGGCGTGAGATAAGCATATTTCCTATATATATGTTCCAAAGCTATAATTTCAAGGATACAAGTAATATTCCAAAATTATACTTCAAAAGGTTATTATTGCAGAGCTTTTTTATGGATTAAATAGAAGCAAAAAGCAACATCCTTAACACCTTAATTCCAATGCTCTTAAATCAACCAGGGTTAATTGCATACAAAAGATAGGTTCAAAGGCCTTTTTCCATGCTTTGTTTTCCTCAGTTATTATTCGAATTCACAACTATCCCATTGTCAATGTCCACACACTTCACATTCACAAGCACACACTTGGCCTGTTTGTACCTGACACGAAACACAGCTTTGCATCTCACAGGCACATGAGGGATCTTTGGACCGTCTCTTACAGACTGACATCCCAAAACATAAAAGTAATCATGCATTTCCTCTTAAAAATAAAATTTACTGAATTAATAAAATTAAAATTATTTTTCTTATTTATAAAAATATGCCATATTTGTATTACCAAATTTGAATATTTATATTAAAAATTCCATACCTTTTTAGCAAGCAAACAATTTATTGGTCATTGGTTCTAAGGAACACAATTCCCTTCATTGATTCATTGACCAGTGTGGCTATTGATTTCTCCTTCTTTATGCTAATTAGTCCCATTTTAAATCTTTTTGTCATCTTTTTTATAATTTTCACAGACAGGGTAAAAAGGGGCCACATTGTGGTCCAGGGAGAACTTTCTAGGGATATTTGGGGCAGTTCTGGGTCTGCAGAGGGAATTCAGAGAGAACTTGAGGGACTGGAGGACACTTGGGGGAGCTGGGTGGGCACTTGGAGGGGCACTCAGGGATTCCGAGGGACATTTCGGGGTCCGGGGCAGCACTTTGGGGGCTCTGATGGGGCTCTCTGGGGCGCGGGGGGTGATGGGAGTTGTAGGCACGGGTCTAATACAGTTTAACAGGGCCGGGGAGCATCACGGGAGATCGAGGCGCAGCTGCAGGGGCTCTCGGTGGAAGCGCGGGGCATGACGGGAGATGAAGTCCCGGCTGGAACAGCTCTGGACGTGCGCCGCGGAGCATGATGGGAGCCGTAGTCCCGGAAGTAGTTCGAACGCTTTGTTTAGGGGTCTGGGAAGGCACTTGGGGGACCCTTTTGCGTCCGAGCCGCGACTTGAGATCCTCGTGGTAACGTAAACAGTTCAGGAGAACTTGCGGGGATCTCAGGGAGCTCTAACCGGGCTCTTTAGGGCGTGGGGCACAGCAGGAGTTTTCGGCGCTGGACTGTGTTATGAGGGGTCTGGGGCCGCGGAGGATGAGAGGAGATGAATTCCCAGAAGTGGCTGTACCGGGCATCTGTGGGCTCGGGAGCACTGAGGGGTCCGGGGACGCTTCTGGGGGGTGCCGAATGGGCGCTGAAGGGGGACTGAGGGATCCTGGAGGGTCTGAGGGACACTTAAGGGATAGAGGGGTTGCGGATACCGGGGGTTCTGTGGGGCGCGGGGCATGACGGGCGTTGTAGTCCCGGCTCCAATGGGGCTCAATCGGCCCGCGGGGCATGACGGGAGTGTAGGCAAAAAGGAAAGATGGCGCCCAGCCGAGGACCGCCTTCAAGGCCCCTTTCCAGGCGCTGATTGGCTGTGGGTGCTGATGGGCGGAAGCCTCGGCAAATGGGATGCGGTGGAGGCGGGAACAGCCCATTCAACCTCTCCAGTCCCTCCCAGTACAGCGCAGTTCATCCCCAGTACTACCCCAGTACAACCCCAGTGCCCCTCCAATCCCTCCCAGGACAGCCCAGTAAAACCCCAGTTCCTCCCCAGTCCCTCCCAGTACACCTGAGTGTACATTGCCTGTCCCTTCCAGTTCCCACCCAATGTCATCCACAGGATGCCCCAGTGTCTCCCAGTGTTCCCCCTAATGTTCCCAGTGTTCCCCAGTATGTCCCAGTCCTCCCCAGTGTCACTCCCAGGATGTTCCAGTGTCTCCCACAGCGCTCCCAGTGTTCCCCAGTATGTCCCAGTCCCCCCCAGTGTTTCCAAGGACAGTTTAATTTCTCTCGGTGCCCGTGGCAGCCAAACCCAGCAGTGGGGTCAGTGCAGTGCCCATGGCCACAGCCCCTTGCAGTGGCCCAGTGCAGCTTGGGCTGATGATCCACCCTCACAGCCGGCCCAGGGCAGCTCTGCAGTGGCTCTGGTGGCACCTGGGGCTGGCACACACCTGAGCAGTGTGTCTGTTTGCAGTGGAGAAACTCAGGAGTTTGAGATTGCTGCAAAAAGCACAAAAAGGGAAAACCCCTCTTAGGCTGGGTGCAGCCAGCTCTCCAAGCACAGCAGCTCCCAGGGCACTGAGGACAGACAGGATGGGGCTGGGCAATGTGGAGCAAGGTTGTCCACGCTGGGTCAGAGCTCCAGGCACAGCTTCTGTGAGCAGGCCAGGGCTGCTGAGGAGAGACCCTGGGTCAATATCAATCACAGAATGCTGCAATCACCTCTGCTCTAAAGAGAAATAAAGGACACCCTTTAAAACAGGAATGTGTATTTCTTACAAGTTCTTTGAAATCTTTTTCCATAACTGGACTAGGAAAACTTTAATGACCCTCTCAGGGCTTTGGTGTTGTTTACATCAGACTCAGTCCTTGAGAGTGTCTTGAAAAAACTTCTCAAGAACTCAAATTTAAATTTAGACTCCAAATTTTCTTGAAGTTTTAATGGGTCCCACAGAGGGACTCGACTGGGAAAGTGTCCCCAGGTTCCACTCTGAGCAGAACACGGGAGGCAGTGATGACCGGTGGGGACAAGCAAGGCAAAGGTGTCTCTGGTGCTGAGCAAACCTGGATGTGTTTCAGGAATGCAAAGGACCAAGGCCTGAGCCCCAGCCCCTGGCCAGGCAGATCCTGTCCCTCCCTCATTGCTCAGGGCTGACAGCCTGCAGGGACAGAGGCACAGGGCAGGGACACCGTAGCACAGCCTGGGCTGCACAGGGCACAGGGATGGGCAGCAGCTGCAAGACAGCCCTGACAGAGCCAACTTGGGCAGCACTTTGGCCATGGCTGCTGGCCCTGGGCCTGAGCCCACGAGGGGACAAGTGACCCTTGCAGGCCTGGGGCCTCATTGCCTCCTTGTCCCTGCTCAGCAGCCGGGCAGGGGCCGCCCCATGCTCCTGCCCTTGGCATTGCCCATCCCCACATGCCAGTGCCCATCCCGGGAAGAGCCCTGAGCAATGAGGGAGGGACAGGATCTGTCTGGCCAGGGGCTGGGGCTCAGGCCTTGGCCCTTTGCATTCCTGAACCACATCCAGCTTTGCTCAGCACCAGAGATGTTAGCGTTCACAAACACATAATCACATCAGCAATTATATGCGGTGCTTTTTATTCAAGAGCTCTGGGAATCGGGGTAGTTTCCACCCAAATCTGATTCCGAGCATACATTCAGGGTGAACGTGTTTTATACTCTATCATTACATAACTTTCATGTTAATTATTAAACTTATATTGTTCTATTGTATACACAGATTTCAGCTAAACATAGCCCCCTTTAAATTTCCAACATAGTTTCTCACAATTCGTCTTATGGTTATATAATAATTATATTTAATTACTAAACAATCACCACATCTAACAATTATATCTTTTATCATACTGCCTACACAGGTGCAGTGATCTGAGAAAACACAAAGCCCAATATTTTCAAAGACTATTTTTAACATTTTCCAGGACTCCACTATCAGAGACACCTTTGCCTTGCTTGTCCTCAGCGGTCATCACTGCCTCCCGTGTTCTGCTCTACCTGGAACCTGGGGACATTTTCCCAGTTGTGTCCCTCAGTGGGATCCATTAAAACTTCAAGAAAAATGGAGTTTGAAACTGACTTGGAGTTTTCGACAAGTTTTCTCAAGACACTCTCAGGCACTGAGTCTGATGTAAACAACACCAAAGCCCTGAGAGGGTCATTAAAGTTTTCCTAGTCCAGTTATGGAAAAAGATTTCAAAGAACTTGTAAGAAATACACATTCCTATTTTAAAGGGTGTCTTTTATTAAATTTCTCTTTAGAGCAGAGGTGATTGCAGCATTCTGTGATTGATATTGACCCAGGGTCTCTCCTCAGCAGCCCTGGCCTGCTCACAGAAGCTGTGCCTGGAGCTCTGACCCAGCGTGGACAACCTTGCTCCACATTGCCCAGCCCCATCCTGTCTGTCCTCAGTGCCCTGGGAGCTGCTGTGCTTGGAGAGCTGGCTGCACCCAGCCTAAGAGGGGTTTTCCCTTTTTGTGCTTTTTGCAGCAATCTCAAACTCCTGAGTTTCCCCACTGCAAACAGACACACTGCTCAGGTGTGTGCCAGCCCCAGGTGCCACCAAAGCCACTGCAGAGCTGCCCTGGGCCGGCTGTGAGGGTGGATCATCAGCCCAAGCTGCACTGGGCCACTGCAAGGGGCTGTGGCCATGGGCACTGCACTGACCCCACTGCTGGGTTTGGCTGCCACGGGCACCGAGAGAAATTAAACTGTCCTTGGAAACACTGGGGGGGACTGGGACATACTGGGGAACACTGGGAGCGCTGTGGGAGACACTGGAACATCCTGGGAGTGACACTGGGGAGGACTGGGACATACTGGG
The DNA here is from genome assembly GCF_051311805.1 of Agelaius phoeniceus. NCBI lineage: Eukaryota > Metazoa > Chordata > Aves > Passeriformes > Icteridae > Agelaius > Agelaius phoeniceus. The sequence continues at coordinate 2,991,774 of NW_027509866.1, forward strand.
GAACACTGGGAGCGCTGTGGGACACACTGGGATATACTGGGGACACTGGGAACATTGGGGGGAAGACTGGGAGACACTGGGGCATCCTGTGGATGACATTGGGTGGGAACTGCAAGGGTCTGGGAATGTAAACTCAGGTGTATTGGGAGGGACTGGGCTGTACTGGGAGGGACTGGGGAGGAACTGGGGATGAACTGGGCTGTCCTGGGCGGGATTGCAGGGGCACTGGGGTTGTACTGGGGTAGTACTGGGGATGAACTGAGCTGTACTTGGGATGAACTGCGCTGTACTGGGAGGGACTGGAGAGGTTGAATGGGCTGTTCCCGCCTCCACCGCATCCCATTTGCCGAGGCTTCCGCCCATCAGCACCCACAGCCAATCAGCGCCTGGAAAGGGGCCTCGAAGGCGGTCCTCAGCTGGGCGCCATCTTTCTTTTTTGCCTACACTCCCGTCATGCCCCGCGGGCCGATTGAGCCCCATTGGAGCCGGGACTACAACGCCCGTCATGCCCCGCGCCCCACAGAACCCCGGGATCCGCCCCGTCTTTGTCCCTTAAGTGTCCCCCAGACCCTCCAGGATCCCTCAGTGCCCCCTCAGCGCCCATTCAGGACCCCCCAGAAGCGTCCCCGGACCCCCTGAGTGCTCCCAAGCCCACAGATGTCCGGTACAGCCACTTCTGGGAATTCATCTCCTCTCCTCCCCCGCGGCCCCAGAGCCCCTCAGAATAGTCCCGCGCCTAAAACTCCTGATGTCCCCCGCGCCCTAAAGAGTCCGGTTAGAACTCCCCGAACTCCCCGAAATTTCTCTCGAACCGTTTACGTTACCACGAAGATCTGTAGTTGCAGCTCGGACGCAGAAGTGTCCCCGAAGAGCCTTCCCAGACCTCTAAACAATGCGTTGGAGCCACTTCCGGGACTACAGCTCCCATCAACCTCCGCGGCGCAGTTCCAGCGCTCTTCAAGCCGGGACTTCATCTCCCGTCACGCCCCGCGCTTCCACCGAGAGCCATTGCAGCTGCGCCTCGAACTCCCGTGATGCTCCCCGGCCTTGTTAAACCGTATCAGACCCGCGCCTACAACTCCCATCACCCCCCGCGCCCCAGAGAGCCCCATCAGAGCCCCCAAAGTGCTGCCCCGGATCCCGAACTGTCCCTCGGAATCCCTGAGTGCCCCTCCAAGTGCCCACCCGGCTCCCCCAAGGGTCCTCCAGACCCTCAAGCTTTCTCTGAATTCCCTCCCCAGACCAGAACTGCCCCAAATGTGCTTCAGAAATGTCTCCCTTGACCCCAAAGTGGCCCCTTTTATCCTGTCTGTGGAAATGATAAAAAAGATGACAAAAAGATTTAAAATGGGACTAATTAGCATAAAGAAGGAGAAATCAATAGCCACACTGGTCAATGAATCAATGAAGGGAATTGTGTTCCTTAGAACCAATGACCAATAAATTTTTTGCTTGCTAAAAAGGTATGGATTTTTAATGTAAACATTCAAATTTGGTAATACAAATATAAATAATTCTTTTATAAATAAGAAAAATAATTATAATTTTAATAATTCAGTAAATTTTACTTTTAAAGGGAAATGCATAATTATGTTTTGGGACGTCAGTCTGTAAGAGATGGTCCAAAGATCCTTCATCTGCTTCACAACTGCTGTCAAGGACGGAGCTTGAAGCCCTCCCCGAGGACTGAGACTGAGACCCTTCAAATTCTAACCCAGGGGTGCTGGCCTGACTGGAGCGGGATGTCTGCCATGGGAAGCTGATGTTTCCCATAGGAACCAGTCCTGAAACAACGGGCCCCGCTCACTGCTGGCACCGGTTTGTGCTGTTCAGAACTGGGCTGTCTGTACCTGTTCTCAATGGGTTTATTCTCCACTGTTCCCTCCATGTGCTGTCCTGCTCCCCTCCCGGCGGTAGATTATAAAAGAGCCCTGAGTTAACCAAAGACTTTGAGATTCTCCCTGACGTGACAAGACAGATCTATTGGCTGGACCACGAGGATTTCATCTCTCTCTTGGCAGCTATTCCCCCCCTTCTTTTCTCTGTCTCTCTCTCCTTTATCTGCTTTCCAATCCTTGTGTTGCATCTGCTGTGGGCACTCAATGAAAGGTGCATTTGTTTTGGTTAATACTGAAGGTCCCCTGCTGTGTGTCTTTGCGCTCTGAGATCAGTAAAACGAACCATCGTGACCCCCCTTGTGCCAGGGGATGGTGACACGGCCTGATGGGGCTGTGCCCACAGCATGTGAGCGTGATCTTCTTGGTGGCGACTACACTGGCTCATCTGCTCTTGCTTTCTGGTCTGCCTATCCCAGAATTACCTATGCCACCTGCTTTTCTTATATTGTGGTTCTCTGTGGTTCCTTCAATAGTCAGCCCTTCTTAGGTTCACTCTTGGAATAGGGGATCATCACCTCCCCATCATATCAAGTGCAGTGGAATGCACTTGAATGCATTTTGCATGCATTCAAAGTACGGTCCCTGTTTTTGATTTACTGTGGAATCTCAGTTTGTATTTTCTACCTCTGTCGAGGCTGGGATTGAAGGTGCTTGAGATGATATTTTGCGTTCAGATTCAGGTTGTTTTTGTTTCTTATCAGTGACACAGCCTCACAACCATGAGTTTGCAGCCTTTCATCTAAGGCACAAAATGGCTCAGTATCTCTTGTTACAAGGCCTGGATGGTACCAAGGAGACCGTGGTGACACCATGGAAACTCATGGAACCGTGGGCATTGTGACACAGCAGGGCTTCATGGAACCAAGGAGTCAATTGGGACTCTACAAAACCTCATGGAATCAAGGTCCCATTGTGACACTGAAGAACTTCAGGGACCCAAGAGTCTCTTGTGACACAGGGGGTACTCGTGAAACCATGGAGACCATTTTGAACCTTCAAGGCCTGATGGAACCAAAGGGTCATTCTGGCACTTCTGAGCCCTGGAACCAAAGGTACCACAGTGACACAGTGGGGCTCTGTGGAACCAAGGGGCCGTGGTGACATTGTGGAGTGTCATTGAACCAACTGTCCATGGTGACACTGCAGGGCCTGATGGAATCATGGGCACCATTGTGACACTGCAGGGCGTCATGGAAGCAAGGGGCCATTGTCACACGATGGGGCCTCTTGGGATCCAAGGGCAGTTGTGATACCATGGAAATTATGGCAGCTGTGGCACCATGAAACCAAGGAGACCATTGTGATCCTACAGGACCCCATGGAACTAAGGATTCATGGAACAGTGCAGGACACATGGAACCGAGGGGCCATAGGGAAGCTGTGGAACCAAAAGAGCCCATTGTGACACTGTGGGCCCCCATGGATCCAAAGGTCCATTTTGACATTGCAGGGGCTCATTGAATTAGATGAGATTTATAGTCCTTGCAATCAAAAGGTGGACCCACATCTGGAGAGCAGGACCTTACCATCTGGGAAACTTCTTCCTTCTTTTGGAAACCGAACCACCACCATCTGGGGATACTCCTTTCTGGGAAACATCCTGAGAAAAACTAAATCACAATAGTGTATAGAGTTGTGAGGTAAAAATTGGGAATAGAAACTGCTGCTGAGTAAAAATTGGGACTAGAAACTGCTGAGAAAGCTGATGAGTACCCCTATAAATACCTGTAAGCCTCAACTATGGGTGTGCATTTGGAGGGAAAACTTCCCCCACTGTACCCAGCGCTGTATTGCTCATGCTTTACCATATTAATTAATAAATTGATTGCTGCTTGAATATTGGGCTATTCAAGTTTCTCATTTATAACACAGTGCTCAGTGGATGCTCGAGGGGTCTCTGTACCTCATGCCCTGGGAATGCTTGGGAGGGGCTGGGGGGGGTTGTCCCTGTCCCTGTCACTCCAGGCCATTCCCCAGGGGTGTCCCTGTCCCTGTCACCCCAGGCCATTCCCCAGGGGTGTCCCTGTCCCTGTCACCCCAGGCCATTCCCCAGGGGTGTCCCTGTCCCTGTCACCCCAGGCCATTCCCCAGGGGTGTCCCTGTCCCTGTCACCCCAGGCCATTCCCCAGGGGTCTCCATCATTCTCACCCAGGGAATGCCTGGGGGGTCTCCCTCCCTCTCTCCCCTGTGCCAGGGGGTGCTCGGGGCAGTCTCTGTCCCTCTCAGCCCAGGGGATGCTCGGGGCTCTCTGTCCCCTGGCCCTGGGGGATGCTCGGGGGGTCTCCATCCCTCTGGCCTCAGGCAATGCCTGTGCAGGGCTGGGCACCAGGGGCTCTGTGTCCCTCTCACCGCTGAGGCTGCTCGGGGCTGGGGGGGCTCTGCCACCTTCTCACCCCTGGGGAGCCCGGGGGGGTCTCTGTCCCTCTCAGCCCTGCTGGGACCCCACCCAAACATCATCGGGCTCACAGGGACAGAGACACCCCCAAAGCCCCAGAAGGGCTGAGCCTGGGATTTGGTTTGGGGCTGAGGATTTAGGAAGGGGCTGGAATTGGGGCTGGGATTAGAGTTGGGGCTGAGATTTGGATTAGAGCTGGGATTGGGGTTAAGGCTAGACATGGGATTGGCTTTAGGGCTGGGGTTGGGATTGGGTCTGGGGCTAGACAAGTCTGGGACTGGGATGGGATTTAATACAGAACTGTGAGTGTGTCTAAATGTGGAGTGAGATTGAGACCAGGATCAGGGTCAGGTTTGGGACTGAGCTCACCCAGAGCAGGACAGGGGGGATGTCACTGCAGGATGTCCCTGGCTTTGTCCCAGCCCTCCTCAGGCACCTCCAAACATGGGGGGCAGCTGGGTGCCCCAAGATCCAGGTGCTCCCACGCTGCCCCTCAATACCAGATGAGCATTCCCTGAGGGCAGCCCTGACTGTGACCCTTGGGGCTCTGGGATCAGCCCTCACATCTCTGTGGCAGCAGCTGCAGACAGGATGAGAGATTCCCCCCTCTCTTTCCTGTGGGAGGATGAAGCCTGGCTGCCCTTTTTCTTCTTGTGCCTCCTCCTCTCCTCAGCTGAGGATGTCAAACTCCCCAGGAGCAGGAAAATCCCCATTCCCTGTTTGCTTGTGGCTGCAGCCTGGAACATCCACCCAGAATGAAAAACTTTCTGACAGCCCTGCTGAATGACACTGGGAGGAGGTTTCTGAGAAGGGGAAGAAATTGTATTTTGATAGGAAATAAAAGGTGCAAAATTATTTCTTTCTCTCATATTCCTTTCAGTCAGTTCTGGTCTGTTTTCAGAGTGCCACCTTCTCATCTGATTGTGTTTGTGTCCCCCTTTCTCTCCTGCCTCTCTTTGCCTGCTCTGTTTCTCTCTCAGTGTCTCCCTTGACCCAGGGCAGCTCCCACCAAAGACCCTGCCCTGATTTAATTCCCAATCCAGGAGCTACAACAACCATGGGTGAAGTTATGAAGGCTGGCAGTGAAATGTCACTGTAGGATCTTGCTCCACTTGGCTTTTGGCTCCTTCTTAAGAGCTTTGCCTTCCAGGGCAGGAACATCTTTTGCTGGCTGGGAACTGGAATTCCAGCCCCTGGCAGTGTGTGCCATGGATCCCAGAGGGGCATTCCCGAGGCTGCCAGGGTGCTGCTCCTGCCGTGCCTCCCAAGGAGCTGTGCAGGGCCAGGGGACAAGGTCCAGCAGCTCTGTGGGCTCCCAGAGCACACAGCAAAGGTGGCTTTGATGGACATTTCCCAGCACCTTCCCCGCTGGAAGCAGAGGGAGGGAGGAAATGGAAGCGAGTCCCCGACAAAATCTTGGAAGGATTGGGCTGGGAAGGGACCCTGCCCATGGGTTACGATTTCGCGAGGGAGAGACGCCTCTGCCCCAGGGAAGGTGCGAATGAGAGCGTGGGAACGCAACCTGTGGATCTGCTCGAACTTGGATTGAACTGAACAAGAAATGGGGAGGAGAGAGGGAGAGAAAGAAATCGGGAAGAGATCTCAGAGAGAGAAAGAAATAGGAAAGAGTTCTCAGAGGGGGAGAAAGAAAGAGGAAAAGGCTCCGTCCCGGACTCCGCAGCTGCCGGGGACACCCGCAGGGCGCAGCGCCTTTCACAATTCCAGCCAATCAGAGGAGGCGCTGAACAATTTCCAGCCAACCAGTGCTTTTCTCGCCGATGACTCACCGGTTGCCAGGCGGATCCGCAGAGCCCAGCGGCCCCGGAGCGGAGTTTGGGGCTCGGGCCGGGGGCACGGATCCGCCCCGGGGGGGTCCCCGAGCCCCCTGCCCACCCCTGGGGCCGATCGGGGGCTCCCCCACCCAGCAGCCGGGGCTGCGGGGCCGCGGGGCAGAGGGGTGGGAAAGGGGGGTCTGGGCTGGCAGCGGAGGAAATGCGGGAGGAAGAGGAGGGAGAGGAGGAGCAGGAGCGGGAGCGGGAGAATCCCGGCGCTCGCAGCGCCCACACGCTGAGCCTGCAGCAGCCCCTGCCCCGGGAGCATCGCCCCCAGCCCCGAGCCGCAGGTGAGGGCGAGGCCGAGCTCGCCCCGGCTCCAGCCAGGGGTGTCCGGGAGGATTTTTTTGGAGCGTGTTCGGAGCCGGCAGATCCCGGACTCGAGCCCCGGGTATCTCCGGGCTCCCTAAGAGGAGCTTTTTCGGGGGCAGAGGAGCCGCGATCGCCCCTCGGGAGGGTCCCGGGGGGTCCACGTGGGGATGGCCCGGTACCGACGGGGCGGGACATTGGTTTTGGGGATCCCCGTGAGAGCCGGGGCTGTGGAACGGGGGACCCCCGGGGCGGGGAGAGGGGAAGGGGCGATACCGGAGCTGGGGCACCCCCGGCAGCCCGGAGATGAGGCGGGGACGGGACCCCCTGACCCTGACAGGGGCGCGTCCTGGGGTGACTTCATGATGCTCGTGCCCCATCGGTCCGTTTAGCCCAGAAATGAGTTCTGCACCTTTAAGGCTTGTTCTGAGAGCCAAGGGGAGGAGGAAGAAGCTGCAGTTTGTTTTCAGACACTGCACTCACTCCTCCACATTCCAGCTCCTGGATGGACAGAGGGCGGGACAGAGCTCTCCTTTGCTTTTAGTTAGTTTTTAGCTCTCTGAGGCAGAGAAGTTCCCTGGACTGTGGTTTTTCTTTTTCTTTGGAGCGGTTTAAACCTGCTCTGGACTGAACAACCAGAACACCACCGGCAGCTCCTGCCTGTGGCCCACCGGGCTGAGCCTGGGCCCTGGCATTTCCAGCACTGCAGAGACTGATAAGAGACTGATAAGAGACTGATAAGAGACTGAGTGAGCTGAGCTACAGCCCAAGGAGGAACATTCCGAGTTCATCATCTCTTTTGGAGAAGCAAGAAGTCTTATTGTTTAATATTGTTCATTTGTTGTGCTGGTGAATGCTTTGCCTGCTAAATAAACAGATTTTTTTTTGCTTTTCTCCGAGGAAATCTTTTCTCGATCCGGCTGCGGTAGGGGCTGCTTGTATTTGCTTTGTAGAGGAAAATCTTTTGGAAATTTTCTCCCAAATTTGCCATAAACCAGGACGGGGTGTTGGGAAGAGGGGGGAGCCCCAAGTGGCTGGTCTGGGGTGAGGTTGGAGAAGGGGACCCCAAACCCCCCAACATCCCTAAGTAGGACCCTGGAGAGGGGGGATCCCAATGACCCCTGAGGATCCCCAGCAGCCCTGAGATGGGGGACCACCAGAACCCCAGAGGGATGAGACTGGACATGGGATACTCCTCGTGGCTTTTTTTTTATTCAGTCTTGATTTTTGGAGGATTTTATGGATACCAGATGACTCCTAGAGATGGACTTGTGTGGGCGGAATCCCCAACCAAAGGCATTCACACCTTGTTTTTCCCCAAACCAGGATTTTCCCCAAACCATCCCACAGTGACATCCCCTCTGTCCTGCTCTGGGTGAGCTCAGTCCCAAACCTGACCCTGATCCTGGTCTCAATCTCACTCCATGTTCAGACACACTCACAGTTCTGTATTTAATCCCATCCCAGTGCCAGACTCGTCTAGCCCCAGACCCAATCCCAACCCCAGCCCTAAAGCCAATCCCATGTCTAGCCTTAACCCCAATCCCAGCTCTAATCCAAATCTCAGCCCCAACTCTAATCCCAGCCCCAATTCCAGCCCCTTCCTAAATCCTCAGCCCCAAACCAAATCCCAGGTTTAGCCCTTCTGGGTCTTTGGGGGTGTCTCTGTCCCTATGACCCCGATGATGTTTGGGTGGGGTCCCAGCAGGGCTGAGAGGGACAGAGACCCCCCCCGGCCTCGCCAGGGGTGAGAAGGTGGCAGAGCCCCCCCAGCCCCGAGCAGCCTCAGCGGTGAGAGGGACACAGAGCCCCTGGTGCCCAGCCCTGCACAGGCATTGCCTGAGGCCAGAGGGATGGAGACCCCCCGAGCATCCCCCAGGGCCAGGGGACAGAGAGCCCCGAGCATCCCCTGGGCTGAGAGGGACAGAGACTGCCCCGAGCACCCCCTGGCACAGGGGAGAGAGGGAGGGAGACCCTCCAGGCATTCCCTGGGGTGAGAATGATGGAGACCCCTGGGGAATGGCCTGGGGTGACAGGGACAGGGACAACCCTGGGGAATGGCCTGGGGTGACAGGGACAGGGACAGCCCTCCTAAGCCCCTCCCAAGCATCCCCCAGTGTGAGAGGGTCAGTGACCCCTTGACCATCCCCAGGGCACTGGACAAAGTAAAGTTGTTTCTTGACAAAAATCAAACTTAAGCCTACAGAAAATGCCTTGAATTTGCTCTTCCCACAAGTCACTTGTGGTGAAAACACAAACAAATCCCAAAATTCAGTAAACTCACAGTAGAAGCAATTTTGTGGCAATTCCAAAATCCATTGGTCCTGCACAGCTCCAGCTCTGCTGCTGCCACATTCTGATAAAAGAAGCGTGGAAATTCGGCCCAATACATTGCAATACCTCTTTTATGAAAAGATTATGAAAAGGAAGGGAAAGCGCTGTGTAGATGTCACAAAGGTGACAGGGAAAAAGAAAAAAATTATTCTTAGATTTGGCAAAGCCCCCGGCCTGTGAAAGAGAAAATGGGGGACAGCCACGGACTGAGAGAGACAGAGACCTCCCCTGGGGCAGGGCAAGTGTGACATTGTCCCCTGTGTGTGTGGCCTTCCCAGGGTGGGGGTTTTACACCTGAGCCAGTTTGGGTAAGGGGGGTGGTGTTCACCCCCTGAGCAGGGATTCCCCCACTGTTTCAGGCTGCAATGTAAGATGGAACCAAATGCATGTTTTCAATGCCCATCTTCATCAACTGCTAGAAACAGGTGGGGCAGTGTTCTTGATCTCTTCCATGACTCAGCCCTGATAACGCCCTCCAGGGGAGATATCTTCTGGGAATGGGCCATGAGTGTCACTGCAGGGCTGATCAAATTCCATCCTCCCATTGTGGGATGCTCCGCCCAGGGGCAGGATCCAAGCATTCCTACCTGCATATAAGCTGAGCCTTGCAACACCAGGAGCAGCTTGCCTACTGGATTCCCAGAGGACAAGAGCTCCAGAACCACCACTGGACCTTCAGAGGAAGACCAGACCCTTCTACAGGATCACTGCTTGGACAGAATCACGTTCATCACTCCCACAGGACTGCAGCCACCATTTAATGGGACTGCTGCCACCAGCCTGACCAGCAACAGGGTGTCAGGTTATATCCTGACTCTGTCAGTTTAAGGCAGTGTTTCTGTATCATTGCCTTGATCTTCATTTTCTTATTAAATTCTAATTCTGACTTAGACCCTCCCCCAGGTTTCCCTTTAATCCTGTACAAAAGACCACATGTTCACCCTTTCTTTGGTCCCCAAAACAGGATTTCCCATTCACAAACCTTGACTCAATGGAGGAGGAGGCAGTGAGGAAGAGGAAGGAGCCCTGGGATACCCAGGCAGGTGAGGAGGAAGTCAGTGCCCCTTTCCCCCTCTCTCCTGCTCCATCTCCCAGCCCAGCACAGCCCCCGGCTGCAGGACAACCCTGCTGCCAACCCCGTCCTGCCGGGGATGCACTGGGGGGGATCTCCTTCCCCTTCCCTCTGGCACAGAGGCAAATCCCATCCTCTCCTTGTCCTTCCTCCCCCAGGGAAGGAGCTGAGGATAGAGACCACAGAGGACAAATCCCCATGGCAGAACTTTGTGGAAGAGGCTGTTTTGAGTTGCTCCATGGCACAGGAATTCAACAGGCCGGAAATGCCTGGAAGATCTTACATGAGGAAGGGCTCCAAACCCAGCCCAGTGTGCTCTGAGGAGGAAAGACCCACCCTGAGCCACCCTGAAGGTGGGCAGAGCTTCAGCCAGAGCTCAGAGCTGGTGGTCCCTGAGCAGCTTCATGATGGGAAAAAGCCCCACAAGTGCTTGGAGTGTGGGAAGAGCTTCAGGCAGAGCAGCACCCTGATCAGCCACCAGATGATCCACACTGGGGAATGGCCCTACGAGTGTGGGGAGTGTGGGAAGTGTGATGGTGTTGGCAGGGTTCTTAGGATGAGAGAAGAGACAAGAATGTCGACTCCATGTTTCAGAAGGCTTGATTTATTATTTTATGATATATATTATATTAAATCTGTGCTACAAGAATAGAAGAAAGTATATTATCAGAAGTCTAGCTACGAATAGAAAAGGAATGATAACAAAGGCTTGTGACTGACTGAGACAGTCTGGACAGCTGGACTGTGAATGGCCATTATTAGAAACAACCACATGAGACCAATCACAGATCCACTTGTTGCATTCCACACGACCAAATTATCATGGTTTACATTTTGTTCCTGAGGCCTCTCAGCTTCACCAGAGAAAAAATCCTTTCAGAAAATATCATGGCTACAGGGAAGGGCTTCAGCTGCATGTCCCACCTCATCACTCACCGGCGCATCCACACTGGGGAGAGGCCCTACGAGTGTCCCCAGTGTGGGAAGAGCTTCCCCAGCAGCTCTCACTTGACCAGACACCAACAGATCCACCCATAGGGGAAGCCCTGCAACATCTCTGACTGTGGGAAGAGCTTCCTGCACTGCTCCAACTCCATGCCCCATGAGAGGACCCACTTTGGGCAGAGCCCTGGTAACCCACATTCCCTGTGATCCATGTTGGGAGGAGATCTTGATGGTTATCCTTTTGGTCTGGCCCTAATTTTCTTCTCATTTGTCTCTATTACTTAAAAATAATATGACTAAAAAGAAAGTAATTGATCAAAGATGTCTAAAGTGCCACAATTTAACAGGTATTTCAGATGGAATTTATGGTTTGGGGACATATTTTGGGGGATTTGTGGGTTCTTGGGCGATTTCAGGAAGTGTTCTCCGTATCTTTGCACTCCAAAACCAAGATGATTTGATCTGTCACCTCAAAATTACTTAATTGCCCTGAAAAAAACTCAGTCATACCCCACAAGGGCTCAATCCCACCTCAAATTGGCTTGTTCCCACCTCAAAAAAAAAATCAGTCCCATGTCAAAATTACTCAATTCCACAGCCTCTAGGGTGAGATGGGATTGGAAGGAGATTTGGGGAAGTGGCATACAAATTTGGAGAAGTGGGATCAGGATTGTGTGGGGCTGGGTGTGTGGGATGTATTTTGACAATAAATAAAACATTCAGATTATTAACTTCTATCCCATTCATTTTCCATCAGTTCTGGTTTGTTTTTCAGAGTGCCACCTTCTCAGCTGATTGTGTTGGTGTCCTCCTTTCTCTCCTGCCTCTCTTTGCCTGCTCTGTTTCTCTCTCAGTGTCTCCCTTGACCCAGGGCAGCTCCCACCAAAGACTCTGCCCTGATTTAATTCCCAATCCATGAGCTACAACAACCATGGGTGAAGTTATGAAGGCTGGCAGTGAAATGTCACTGTAAGATCTTGCTCCACTTGGCTTTTTGCTCCTTCTTAGGGCTTTGCCTTCAAGGGCAGGAACATCTTTTCCTGTCTGGGAACTGGAATTCCAGCCCCTGGCAGTGTGTGCCATGGATCCCAGAGGGGCATTCCTGAGGCTGCCAGGGTGCTGCTCCTGCCGTGCCTCCCAAGGAGCTGTGCAGGGCCAGGGGACAAGGTCCAGCAGCTCTGTTGGTGCTGCAGTGCCACAAGGGCCCCTGCTTCCATGAGTTTCCCTACTGCCAGCAGCGGTTCCTTGGTTCCCATGATGCCCTGCTGCTGTGTCACCATGGATATTTGGTGCCATGAAGTTCTTCAGTGTCACAATGGCCTCCTTGGATGGGCAGTGTCACCATGGACCATTGGCTCCAGGCAGCCCCACTGGGTCACCATGGACTCCTTGGTTCCATGAGGATCTGGGGGTGTCTCCATGGTCTCCTTGGATCCCCAGTGTCACAATGGACCACTGGATCCACATGGCCCTGCTGTGTCACCATGGCCCCTTGGTTCCATGGGACCCCAGGGTCACAATTGACTCCTTGCTTCCACATCGCCCCCTCAGTGTCAAAATGGCCCCTTTGTTCCATGAGGAACACAAAAGTTTTGTAGGAACATTGAGCAAATCCTGCTTAACACACCTGGGAACATCTGTTTGCATTCCAAAGAGGGGTTAAAGGTGAGGATGGCACCAGCAGCTTCCATCTGCAACAGAGATCCAGGGAAAGGACAGGGACAGAGGATTCAGCTGCAAGACTCAGAGAATTCTGCTCCCAGAGATCATTTCTGCTCACACTGTCCCTTGGAGAAAGGTGACACCATTCCAGGCAGCCTGGACTGAGCAGGTGGTTCCTGGGTGGGGTTTGTTGCTCAGGAAACCTGCTCAGGCTTTTCCTTTTTTTCCTCACCAACAGGAAAACTTCTCCTGGGCCTGTGTGCAGGCAGAGCCCTGAGGAGAGCAGGTGGGACACGGTGAAATGGGCTGGGACATGGAGCTGCAGAGCTCAGGGACAAGGTTCTGCTGCAGGGCACAGGGATGTCAGTGCCAGGTGGGCCATGTCAGACATGGTGAGGCTGGGGGTGAGGAGCAGCTTGTCCAAACAGGGTCAGCCCTCAAGGGACTCATTCTTCTTTGTGCCCAGACCTCCTAAGGAGACATTCAGCATCAAGATCACCTGGGGAATGCTTCTATCTGCTCTTCTCTGACCTGAAAAATAAAAAAATACACAGTTGATTAAAGAAGAAAAGTCATGAGGTGCACTTTAAATTTCCTCCTTACAAGAATCCCAAACTCATTCCAATCAGCTGCACAAGCCCTGGAGACTGGAAGACCACTGAAGGAAGACAAAGCACCCCCAAGAATTTTCTGTATTTTATTGAGCCCCACAAGGGATTTGGGGCTGAGTCCAGGACCCTCAGGCACTGAGAGAAGGGCGAAGAAGCTGCTCAAGGAGTCAGAAGCAAAACTCCAAGTCCCTTGGAGCATCACTGGGCCCCACTGAGGGCAGGGAGTGCCAAAGGCTCCCCAGGGATTGCAGAGAGCAGCTCCTTGAGGCCAGGATTGCAGGGAGCCACAGGCTCTGAGCAGGGAACTGCAATGCTGAGCAAGGCCTGGGCTGGCTGGGGGAAGCAGAAAGGCCAAGCCCTGAGCCAGCCTGGGACAGCAGGGCCTGTCCCTCACGGGTGGCTCGGGGATGTTTGTGGGGCACTGGGATGTGAGGGGCAGCAAGGACAAATGCCATAAACCTGTGTGACACTGCAGACCCTCATGGAACCAAGGGGCCAGTGGGACACTGGGGGAAGTTGTGGGACCAAGGGGATCATTGTGGCACTGTTGGGGCCTATGGAACCAAGGGGCCAGTATGACACTGTGGGGCCTCATGGAAACAAGAGGCCATTGTGAGCCTGCAGGGCTGGAACACCCCAGAACACTGAAATGCTGGGGGTAACCAAAGGTTCCTCTCCTTGAGTTTGGTGCACAGGAGAAACACCAACCAGATATTCTCAACATGGACAGATGTAAAGAATATTCTTCTTTTAAGAAAGGAACCCACAAGGATCATCAAGTCCAGCTCTGAAGTGAATGGCCCACACAAGGATTGAGCCCACAACCTCAGTGATACCAGCACCATGCTCTAACCAACAGAGCAAAAGGTCAAAATGACGCAAAATTTTACTGGTAAAATATAGACAATCGAGGAAATTTGGCAAAGGGTTTAACAAAACATGCACTTCAACATAAAACACTTATCATAGCATTAACTTGATTAACTTAGTTCATTTAACCTAAAAACCGGTAACCCTTAAAGTGTTAAGCAACCAAAAATGTTCCAGGTAAATAGGATTAGAAGGAAAAGAAATAGAGAACAACAGCAAAACAGAAGATGTATAGAAAGACACACACACACATAGGTACCAACTGCACAGGTTCCAGCATCACCAACAGAGGAACCCCAGCAGAAGGCAGGATCCAGACCCTGGGCTGGCCTCGTGCTCCAGCTTTTAACCCCCTGGGCCTTCATGGGCCCGCCCCTGGGGTGGGACTGCCAGTTGTTGTCCAATCAGAGCCAGGGTAGCACCAGCTGCCAGTGTGTGAATGATTGACAGCTCAGCCAATCAGAGCTGGGTTAGCACCACCCCCTGCTGTGTGATTGGCAGCTCTGCCAGGCCAGGGCTGGGGGCGGGGCTCTGTCCCACCACAAACCAAGGCCTGACACGGCCCTGGCCCCACACGGGCATTCCGAGCATCCCAAGGTGTCTCGGGATATGGATCTCATCCAGCCTCTGACAGCGACCACGGTGACACTACGGAACCTCATGGAGCCATGGCTCAGTTGTGACAATGGAGGTCCAAGGACACCATGGTGGCATTACAGAACCTCGTGGGACCAAGGGGCCATTGTGACATTGTGGTGGCTCATGGAATCAAGGAGACCATTGTGAAACTCGGGGGCCCCAAGGAACCAAGGGTCCATGGTGACCTTGTGCAGCCTGTAGTGTCACAGAGGAGCCACTGTGACACAGCCAGGGCGCATGGAGCCGAGGGGCCATGGTGACACATCAGGGCTTAGTGGAGCCACGAAGCCATTGCAACATTGCAAGACCCCATGGAAGCACGGGGCCATGGTGACACAGCAGAAGCAAGGGGAACATTGTGACACTCCAGGGCCTCATGGAACCAAGGAGACCATTGTGACACTGTGGGGCCCCATGGAACTGAGGGAACATGGAACAGGCCTGGCTGGCTTGGCCTCCCAGGGGCCACCTGACAGGTCTGGCTGATGTTGTGATGTCAAGGGCTGCCTCTCATCAGCTCCTGGAACACTGGGGCTCCATGCTTTCCTTGCTATAGAAAAGAACCCTCCCTCTTTTTAGATGCTCATTTCCAAAATTGGTATTCTCTCAAAAAATTTTCCTATATGCAAGGGTTTCTCTCAGAAAAAAACCTGCCACTTCTGGCTGGCCTTGTCCTCTGGTGGTCACCTCTCTTCTGCCTGGCAAACACTGGGGCTCTGTTCCTTCCTTCCTATGGAAAAGAACTGTCTTTCATGTCCAGGGTCCATGGCCAAAATTAGAATTTGGCCTCCCAAATTCCATATATCCAAGGATTGCTCCCAGACAAAAGAAGCCAGGACAGACAGGTCAGGCTGGCCCTGTCCTCTGGTGATTTTCTTAGACTCTGAGCTGAATGTTTTCATTTGAAAACACCTTGGAAAGGGCCCAGAGATCTCCCAAGGTGGGGTTTTGAAGCCTCGGGCACATGACCGATACATATGGACAAAGGAGCTCTGTGCTCTGTGCAGTTGTGGTGGTTTTGCATCACAGAAGTGATGTCCTAAGAGAAGCTGCTAGCAGTTTCCTCCGTGTCTCACTAAAAAAACAATCAGTAATTATCTTTGAGAACTGACAATCTGTTAAACCACTAAGGAAACTGTACACACCTCTGTGAAGACACATGTTAACGATGGGAAAGCCTGGGAGGGTCTCTTTCCCTTCTGGCTGGCACAGAGGTAACAAGGCTGACCCGGCCCCGTCTCAGCCAGGCCGGGCCGGGCGGCTCCTGCCGTGGGGCCGGGCCCCTTCCCAGGGACCCCGCCAGGCCCCATCGGCTGCCGGGCAGGGCAGGGGAGGCCGCGGGGCCGAGGCCGGGCAGGGCCATGGCTGCAGTTGGGAACATCTGGGCCCTGCTGAGCCCTGCCCCGCCGCCAGCCCGGGCCCAGCCAGGATCCGCCGGGCCCCAGGAGCAGCCCCGGGCCGGGCCGGCTCGGCCAAGATTCTGCCACCCTTGGGCTTCAGCCGCAAGCCCCGGGCAGGGGCAGGAGAAGCCATCGGCCCCCGGCCGTGCTGCTGCTGTGCTCTGGCCTGGCTGCTGAGGTCCTGGCCCTGCCCCAGCGCGGCCCATCCGGACACAGCCCCAGCACAGCCGCTGCAGAAACCTACATCGTAAAACAGCTCCGGCCGCAAGCACCGAGCCCGGCCGGGGGCACAGAACCATCTGCACGCCCCGGGTGAGATATGAACTCTTTCAGTGCTTCCATCCTCCCTCCAGTGAGAGAAAAGGACAAAGTGCAGGCACACAGAGGAGCAACATGAAGACACCGAGTTCAGTGAAGGGAAAGTTGAGTCCCAGATGGGAGGGATGAAGAGATGCCTTGATCTTGGGACTGAAATCCTCTTGTAAAGCTATGGGGAAGGATGTAATTAATATATCAGACTCTCTTTTTCCCTACAACTAATTGAAAATATGGGGAGATGACTTGTTCAGCAAAAACCTCCATGCTAAAGTAGGCAATTGTTGAAGTAGCTGTGATCCTATGAGAAGTTTAAACAGAGAAAGAGAGAAGATCGGTGAGATCCTGTGCCCTCAGGGAGTGAAGAAGAAGATCTCTGTTCTCAGAGATGAAGATGATTTCAGAAATAGATGAAGAGAATCTTTGCTCTTGAACAGCTCATCTTTAAACTCATACCCCATTAGTGTACATGGCCCATAAAAACAGCTGTGGGAAAAGCTATGAAAAAATGGGAGGGACTTGACAATTGCAGATTTTCTGGGCAGCTGCTATTTGTGGGAATTGAGAGCCACGAGAGAACTTTTTTCTTATGGAGAAGTCTCCATAGCATGAAAGAGAGACTCCTCTCCCTAAGTGAACTGAAGAAAGACTGTTCTAGGTGGTGTAAACTGACTGAAACTTTCAGGTTTTGTCTCCTTGCATTGTCAGTAAGAAAGAAAAGGTTGTAGGGAGAGGAGAAGTGTTCAGATTCTTATTATTCTTTCTTCTATTTACTGGTAATAAACTTTTCTATATACCCTTTTAAAATTTTGAGCCTACTTTGCCTTTCTCCTAATCCTATCTCACAGCAGGAAATGAGTAAATATATTCCAGTGAGTGCAATGGTAATTAGCCAACACTGATCCCACTGCACTAATAGATGCATTGGCTGAGAAATCTCAAATTAGCAAACCAAAATCACTCCAGATACATTCCTGATAAACTGCATTAGAGCAGAGGGAAATCAAGGCAGAGCCATGGTTTGTCAGGACTTGCTGTATCCTAATGAGCCCCGTGGTGCATTTGGAGCTGGGCCCTTGAACCTCAGGGCCTGAGAGGAGATTGCACAAACCTTTCCAGGAGTCAAAGTCACAAGAAAACACCAAAGTGTCTCAAAGCATGAATGGGTCTCAGTGAGGTCCATCCCCAACACAGGCTCCTCATGGACTCCTTGGAGGTGACAATTGCAGGCCAGGATGGCACAAAAACCTCTCAGAGTCTCAGTGTGGAAAGGAAATTCCAAACTACCTTAAAAAATTTGAGAAGCTGAAAGCATTACTGAGCAGCACTGAGTGTCAGTACAAAGCTCTCAAGGGACTCGTTAAAGCAGATAATTGGGGCTATGATTGCACAAAGCTCTCACAGAGTCTGTATCAAAAGGGAAACACCAAGTACCTTCAAATAACTGGAGTACCTTAAAGCATTAATGAGCCCCACTGAGTGTTGTTACTGGCAAAGCCTCTCCAGGGACTAATTACAGCAGATAATTGGAGGCCATGATTGCACAAACTTCTCAGAGACTCCAAGGCAAAAGCCAAAGCCAAAGTCCTTTGAAAAAGCTGCAGTCCCTGCAGGGAGCATGAAGGAGCCCCCAGGGCCATTGCTGAGCAAGGCTCCCCAGGGACTCCTTGCAGCAGATCCTTGAGGCCACTGGGATGTGGGCTAGGGGGGGATGCTGAGGGCAGCACAAGGGGCTGACAGTGCCCAGCCTGGCTGGGGCTGTGCCAGAAGGCCCCAGGGCCTCAGGACAAGGTGTCTCCTCCCAGCCCTTGCTGGCACAGACCCTGCTGTGCCCCAGGGCACCAAGACTTGGCTTCTCTTTGTCCCCACCTGTCATCACTGCCTGCAGTTCTCTGCTCTGCCTGGGGCCTGGGGACACTTTCTCAGTTGTGTCCCACAGTGGGACCCATTAAAAGTCCAAGAAACTTTGGAGTTGGATTCTGCCTTGGAGTTCTGGAGAGGTTTCTTCAGCTCCCTCTCAGGGACTGATGTCCAGGGCCTGAGCACAAAGCCCCAGAGGCTGATTAAAGTCCTTGTGCTGTGTCTGTGCTGCTGAGCTGGGCTGGGCTCCTGGCCCAGAGGCAGCTCCTGGTCACCAAGAAGAGCTTCAAAAGCACATTTCTCTGGATGAGCAGCTCTTCTGCCAGCCCAGCAGGGCTGGGGCACTGCCTGCAGCCAGCGCGGGCACAGCCCAGAGGCACAGAGAGCTTCAATCAGTCAGGGCTGGGAAGGGGCTGAGAAGTGCCTGGGGCACAATCACTGCCAGCCCTTGGCACAGGAACCTCTGGCTGCAGGACAGTGCAGCTGCAGCTCCTGGAGCCATCTCCTGCAGCTGGAACATCCCAATGCCTGCAGAGCCTGTGAGTACATTCTCTGCTTGTCTCTTGTGCAGAGCAGCCAGGGGTGCCCAGGGCTGTCCTGCAGAGCAGGGTCCTGCAGCCCAGGGCGCTGTGCTGGGGCAGGGACTCTGCTGCCTGCCAGGGACAGCTCTCAGCCAGCCCTGGCAGCTGCTCCCAGCGCTGGGGGACAAGATCTGGGTGGGAGGAGACAGCTGGTGAGGCTTGGAAGTGTTCTCCTTGTGTGGGGAGGATGCTGCATTGTTCAGGACTGCTCCCAGCATGGCATTTAACTGCAGAACATTTCCAAATAGATTATAAAGGGAGCACAGCAAGGCAGGGGCTGCATAAAAGGGGAAATCCTGCTTTTTTAATCTACTTCTCTGGGTTGCCTGGATGTGAAATAGCACATAGATATTCATCTCTGATTTCAGGCAGTAAAAAATAAAAAACATTTCTATTACATCTGAATAAACTGGGCAGTTACTGAGATGAGCACAGGGTCCCTTAGGGCAGAATCAGTGTTGCTTTTCCAGCCTCCTCAGGGTTGCTCTGACGTTGCCATCAGAGCCTGCAGAGCCAGAGCTGCCCCTGGGCAGTGCCTGAGCTGGGAGGGCTCTGCAGGGCAGAGCTGAGCCCCCAGGGCTGGGCTGGGCTCTGGCAGCACTGGCAGGGCCCTGCCCTGGGCACAGGGAAGCAGCTGCTGGCAGGGACAGCTCCAGGCAGCAGAGCCCTGGGCAGGCAGTGGGGGGAAAGTGCCCCCAGGCTGTGCTGGGATACTTAAAGTTTTCTCCAAACTCAACTATTCCATGATTACCTTTTTTACAGATCCCTATGTGCAGCCCCAGCAAATGTCCAACAGCAGCTCCATCAGGCACTTCCTCCTGCTGGCATTGGCAGACACGCGGCAGCTGCAGCTCCTGCACTTCTGCCTCTTGCTGGGCATCTCCCTGGCTGCCCTCCTGGGCAACGGCCTCATCATCAGCGCCGTAGCCTGCGGCCACCACCTGCACACGCCCATGTTCTTCTTCCTGCTCAACCTGGCCCTCGCTGACCTGGGCTCCATCTGCACCACTGTCCCCAAAGCCATGCACAATTCCCTCTGGGACACCAGGGACATCTCCTACACTGGATGTGCTGCTCAGCTCTTTTTCTTTCTGCTCTTCATCTCAGCAGAGCTTTCCCTCCTGACCATCATGTGCTACGACCGCTACGTGTCCATCTGCAAACCCCTGCACTACGGGACCATCCTGGGCAGCAGAGCTTGTGCCCACATGGCAGCAGCTGCCTGGGCCAGTGCCTTTCTCTATTCACTGCTGCACACAGCCAATACATTTTCCCTGCCCCTGTGCCATGGCAATGTCCTGGGCCAATTCTTCTGTGAAATCCCCCAGGTACTCAAGCTCTCCTGCTCCAAATCCCAACTCAGGGAACTGGGGATTCTTGCTGTTAGTGCCTGTTTGGTATTTGGCTGTTTTGTGTTCATTGTTTTCTCCTATGTGCAGATCTTCAGGGCTGTGCTGAGGATCCCCTCTGAGCAGGGACGGCACAAAGCCTTTTCCACCTGCCTCCCTCACCTGGCTGTCATCTCCCTGTTCCTCACCACTGGCACATTTGCTCATCTCAAGCCCCCTTCCCTGTCCTCCCCATCCCTGGATCTGGCCCTGTCAGTTCTGTACTCGGTGGTGGCTCCAGCCTTGAACCCCCTCATCTACAGCCTGAGGAACCAGGAGCTCAAGGCTGCTGTGAAGAGACTGATGACTGGATGCTTTCAGAAACAGTAAACTGCTGGCCAGTTTCTGCCAATTACTTTAAATAAAAGTCATCTTTGACACTTCTTGTTGGTTTCATTTTCACAGTCCTTTGTCTTTCTTTTACTTTTTTCATATTGTCTATGGAGAAATGTAATTTTTCTGCTATTTCTTATTTTGTTTCTCTCCACCTTCCCTGTGGCAACAGACTGTGTCAATGAGGGGCTGCACTCTTGGAGCCTTTAAATGAACTAAAGGATCTTCCAGCAAAGTTTTCTGCAGAGATGCCCTTGTGATCCCTTCTCTGGAGCTGCAGCAGCAATGTCTGTGTGCAGAGCTGGGGGGACATCACTGCTGGCACAGCAGCTCTGCTCCTGCTGGCCACACCATTCCTGATCCAGGCCAGGAGCCATTGGCCTTCTTGGCCACCTGGGCACACTGCTGCCTCATGTCCAGCCTGCTGTCCATCAGTCCCTGCAGGTCCCTTTCTGCCTGGCTGCTCTCCAGCCACTCTGTCCCCAGCCTGTAGCACTGGGGCCAAATATCAGGGCCTGGCACTTGGATTTATCAAACCTCACCTTGTTGGATTTGGGCCCTGGATCCAGCCTGTCCAGGTCCCTTTGCAGAGCCCTCCTACCCTCCAGTAGATTCACACTCCCACCCAGCGTGGTGTCATCTGCAAAGATGTCCTTGGTTCCATGGGGCCCCTCAGTGTCACAATGGCCCTTTGATTACACCAGGCCCTGCACTGTCACACTGGTCTCTTTGGTTCCATGGAGCCTCAAAATGTGACAAGGGACTTCTTGCTTCTGTGATGCTTTACAGCATCACAATGTTCTCGTTGGTGCTGCAGCTCCACAGTGGCCCCTTGGTTCCATGGGGCCCCAGGGTGTCACAATGGCCCCATGGCCACATGAGGTCCCACACTGTCACCATGGTCTCTGGGGTTCCACAAGTCCCCTCAGTGTCACTATGGACTCCTTGTTTCCACAAGGCCACACAGTGTCACAGCATTATTCCAGATCCCTTGAGGCCCCATCGTGTCACAGTGGCCCCTTGGTTACATAGGATCCTGCAGTGTCACAATGTCCCCTGGGTGCCATGAGGCCCCGCAGTGTCAGAACGGCCCCTTGGTTCCACTGGGCCCTGCAGTCTCCCAATGGTCCCCTTGGTTTTGCAGTGTCAAAATGGTGAAACCCCTTGGTTACACGAGGCCCTGCAGTGTCACAATGGCCTCTGTGGTTCCACGAGGACCCAGAGTGTCACGGGGCACTCCCTGGTTCCATTTGGCCCCAGAGCACCACAATGGAGCCCTGGTTCTGTGGGGCTGCACGGTGTCACCATGGTCCTCTAAGTTCCACAAGGCCCTGCAGTGTCACAATGGCCCCAGAGTGTCCCAATCATCACAGAATGACAGAATCAAATAGGCTGGAAAAGACCTTTGGGATCATCAAGTCCAACCAATGCCCTAATACTGCCTTGTCACCCAGACCATGCCACTGAGTGCCACTGGAGAGGGACAGTGACTCTGCCACCTCCCCCCTGGCCAGCCCATTCCAGTTCCCACTCACCCTTTCTGTGAAGAACTCCTTCCTATTGTCCAGCCTGAGCCTCCCCTGGTGCAGCTTAAGGCTGGGTCTTCTTGTCCTGCCCTCCAGCAGATCCACACTCACACCCAGCTTGGTGCCATCTGCAATTTGTGAATGCTGGACTCGATCCCCTCACCCAGACCATCAGTGAAGATATTAAACAGGACTGGGCCCAGCACAGATCCCTGGGGACAGCACCAGTGCCTGGACACCAGCTGGGTGCAGCCCCATCCCCACCACTCTCTGGGCCCAGCCTCCAGCCAGCTCTTAAATCTCCCAGCCAGGAGGGAACCTGCACAAGCCGTGGGCTGCAGCTTTTCCAGGGAATGCTGTCAGAGACAGAGTCAAAGGCTCTGCTGGAGTCCAGGCACACAACATCCACAGCCTTTCCCCCATCCACAGGTGGGTCACCTGGGCATAAAAGGAGACCAGGTTGGTCAGGCAGGACCTGCCACCCCTAAATCCACGCTGGCTGGCTCTGATCCCTGGGCCATCCTGTGGGTGCCCTGTGATGGCACTCAAGGTGATCTGTTCCATAACCTTGCCGGGCACCCAGGTCAGGCTGACAGGCCTGGAGTTCCCCAGCTCCTCCTTCCAGCCCTTCCTGGGGATGGGCTCACACTGGCACCTCCAGTGCTCTGGGCCCTCCCTGCTGAGCCAGGACTGATGGTAAATGATGGAGAGCAGCTTGGGGAGCTCATCCACAGCTCCCTCATCCCCCTGGGATGGATCCCATCTGATCCCATACACCTGTGAGCATCTGAGTGGCTCAGCAGGTCCCCAGCTGCTTCCTCCTGGATTCCAGGGGGCTGTTCTGCTCCCTGTGCCCATCTACCAGCTCAGGAGAACACTTGTCCTGAGGACAACCTGTCCTAATATTGAAAATTGAGACAGACAAGGTGTTAAACTGTTCAGACGTTTCTTTAGTTACTCTATTCTCCACTGCATCCAATAAAGAGTAGAGGTTCTCTTTATCTGGTGTTTTGCTACTAATTTATTTATAGAAACATTTCCTATTATTTCTCACACAAGTGGCCAGATTAAGCTCTAACTGGGCTTTCACCTCTTTCCTCTTCTTTCTGCATAACCTAACAACATCCTTAAACACTTCCTGAGTTGCCTGTTTCTCTTTTCAAAATGATGCATCCTCTTTTTTCCCTTAAGTTCCCACAAAAGCTCCATGTGGAGCCAGGCCAGTCCTTTTCCTCACCAGCTCATCTTTTACCACACTGGGACAGGCTGCTCCTTCCCCCTTGAGATTACTTTCTTGAAATGTGTCATCCTTCCTGGACCCCTTTGATTTTAAGGGCTCTTTCTCTTTAAAAAATCAGTACCTGATTCAGTACTCCCCAAATCAGCGTCCTAAACAGGCCAAAGTCTGCCCTGCCTAATTCCAGTGTAGTTTTGTTGCTGCCCCTCCTTCTTTCACAGAACATTGAAAACTTGATTATTTCATGGTCACTGTGCCCCAGGCAGCCTCTGAGCCCCACATCTGCCCCCAGCCCTTATCTGTCTGTGAACAGCAGCAGACAGAGCTTTCCTTGGCAGTGGGAGTGTTACCAAAAATTTGGTAAAATATAAAACTCCTTAACTCGAGTGTAGCATTAAGAAGCAGCATTCTTTATTCAGCTGGATGTACGGGGGAGAGCTCCTCTCAAAGCCGTGCATGCTGAGTACAGGAAAGTTTCTGTTTATATTCTCTATTTTGCACACATATTCATTGATTGTCATGGACTAAACATGCATATGATAATCATTTCCCCAAAATCATTGGCATATTTCCCCTCCCCTTTACCCTTGTGTTCCTCTGTCCTGGGGGTCTCTCTGGTGGTCCCTGGTGGTCATGGACCCCAATGTTCCAGTGGGCCTGGCTGAGCTGGCAGGACCCTGAGGCTGCTGAACTTCCAGTTCCCCTTCTGACACAATGGGCCTTGTGAGGTTTCCATAGGCCTGGGGTTGTGGAGAACAAGCTCCAGGGGTGAGCTCAGCTGGTGTAGACAATTGATCATCTGGTAATATGAGGTGACAGAGTGGGGTATGACATCACAGAGTGGGTAATGTGAGATCATAGAGAAGCTATGACATCATAGGCCATATCTGTGACGCCACACGGCAGAATTCTGACATCATAGAGCAGATGATGACATCAGAGATTTGGCTGTGACATCAGAGACCAGCTGTGTGACATTAGAGAATGGGCTGTGACATCCCAGAGGGGCTGTGTGACATCCCAGAGGGGCTGTGTGCCATCCCAGCAGGGCTGTGTCAGGTCACTGGGTTGGTCACTCGGCCCCAGCTCCCCCTCACAGTTTCTCCCAACAAGTCCAATGCTGTCCATGCCCAGTGGGGTCCCTGTCCCCCGGGATCCCCCCGGCCCACCTGGAGCCACAGCCTCCACCAAAGGATGTTCCACAGGATCCACCCCAGAGCCTGACATGGGGACAAGGGGCCAGGGCTGTGTGACCAGGACATCAAGGACGGGCATTATCCAGGTCACTGTGGCCTGGGTTGGGTTGCCCAGGGCAGGAAAGATGTCTGGCAGCTGGAGCAGGGTCTGGGAAGGGCCTCCAAGGTGGGGCTGGAGCCCTTGGGCTGTGAGCAGAGGCTGAGGGAGCTGGGCTTGTCCAGCCCAGAGCAGGGAAGGCTGAGGGGCTCCTCATCCCAGCCTGGCAGTGCCAGCGAGGAGGGGATGGAGAACACAGAGCCAGGCTCTTCACCGGGGGCCTGGTGGGAGACAAAAGCCAATGGGTGGAAGGGGAAAGAGGGGAGATCAGCCAGGACAGGAGGAGATGAAATGAGTCAGGCTGATTTCAGCATTTCCTCAACACCAAGAGCAGCCTGACCTCCCTTCTCCATCCACCACTGACAGCTTTGCAAATGAGGAATTGTTGGAGCTGTTTTGCCCCCACTCCAGGATGAGCATCCTGATACAAGAACTTAATTGTGTTTATATCTATCACAGAATCACTTTTGTCTGAAATTAATTTTAGTATGGAAATCACTTGTCAATGGTGGACTCCTCAGATGCTGCTGGGACGTTGCACATAGCTCAGGGAAGAGCGAGATTGTTATTAAATTGTATCCTGTTCAACCATGGTCTGTTGGCCATGAGGAGAAACTTTCTGTGCCCCTGAGTCTCACCAGTTCCTGACCCCCAAAGGACACAAACCTGGTGAGTTGTGGTTCCCACTCCAGTGGTGGCACTTGGGCATTCCTCCATAGCCAGAGCAGTGCTCCCTTGTACCAGAGAGTCCCTGGCAATGTAGAGATGAAGGAAACAGGACAGGCTAAGGGGATCAGGGGCAGAGCACAGTCAGGGATTTGGGGTTGTTGTGAGCCCAGGGCAGGACCTGGCCCTTGGCCTTGGTGAATATCATCCAATTGTCCTGGGCCCATGGCTCCAGCCTGTCCAGATCTGCAGAGCTTCCTGCCCTCCAGCACAGCCACACTCCCACTCAGCCTGGACTCACCTGGAAACTGACTGAGGGTGCCCTTGAAGGCCTCATCCAGATCAGCAATAAAGAGATTGAATTGATCTGTCCCCAATCCTGAGCCCTGGGCACACCCCTGGATGTGACTCCATTCCTCAGCTGCTCTGAGTGCCAGGGGCTGGATGAGGGAAATGGTGGGGTGTGGGTAGGGACAAAGTGTGATTGATTGTCAGCCATGAAGGGTCTTGATTTTCAAATCTGTTCAGAGTGCATGAGGAGGTGCTGGTGGTCACTATCAAGTGGACATTGCTGATGTCCATTGCTATAAACAGGAAAAGAAAACTTAAACGGGCAAAACAATTCTCTCAGCATTGTTTTCAATAGAGTATATTCACTTTGAATACACTTCTGAAATATGTCTAATTAACCAGAGAAGAATTGAAAACTTCAATTATTCCCATGGGATTTTCTTGTTTGGGGGTTTCGAACAAATATTTATGAGCTTTTCCCACTGAATTCCTGAACTGTAGAGCTCAAGAAAGAAGAGGCCTCTGGAGTAATAAAATTCATCAGCAAATTCCAAGTGGCTGAGGATCCATGCCCATGAGAGCAGCAATGAACAGAAATGGGCACAGCTTTGTGGCTGCCCCAGCTTTGGCATGGGCCCTGGGCCTGGAGCAGGAGCAGCTCTTGAGGGCCCCAAGGCCGGGGCTGTTGTGCTGCCCTGGGCAGATGGGATGGCAGCAGGGGCTGCAGAGCTCTCAGCACCTCAGCCCCAGGGGAGCAGGGCAGCCAGGGAGCCTCCTTTGGCCTTGGCCAAGCACCTTCCCCCATGGCTGGGGCTGAGTCCTGTGGCAGCTGCAGCTGCTGCTGTGGCCTTGGCAGGGGCTGAGGCCGTGGGGCCAGTGGCCAGAGCAGCCTGGCCTGAGCAGAGCTGTGGGGCCAGAGCCGGCTGGGCTGGGCTGGGCTCAGAGAGGCCCTTGGTGCTGCCCAGAGCTCAGGGCAGCTGGCAGAGCTTGCAGGGAGCTGGGCTGGGCTCCGAGAGCCTGGCCCAGAAACCATCAGTGTCCATCTCAGCCTGGCTGAGCACGCAGGGGCAGGACTCAGGCCAAGCCTTGTGGGGCAGGGCCAGCGCCTGTGCAAGGCATTGCAAACAGGCAAGTGGCCCAGAGAGGAGGCTGCTCTGTGCCCTTGGTGGCAGGGACAGAGCAGGGAGGGGGCCCAGGACATTTGTCAGCGCCAGCCTCTGTGCCCACGCATTGGCAGCCCTGGCTGCTGAGCCCAGCTTTGGCCTGGGCTGAGTTTGGCTGTGGCCCAGCTCCATCCTCCTGCGGGGCTCAGGGCCTGTTCCCAGCCATGGCCAGCCCTGGCTGCCTCTCTGCTGGCCCAGAGGCCGGCAGAGCCCGGGGCAGGGCTGTCTGTGCAGCCCCACAGGTGCCACAGGCTCTGCAGGAGCTGGCAGAGGCTGCCCAGCTGGGAGGCCATGGGGCACAGAGCCCCAAGGCTGCTGTGGGCACCACGGCACAGGGGCCGTTCCCAGCCGCAATGCTCCTGGCCTGGGCTGGGCCTGCACAGGGGCTGGGCCACCATGGCTGGGCCAGCACAGGGCCACAAAGGGGCCACGCAGCCGCTGCCGGGGCTGACAGCAAGGCCAGGCACACACAAGCAATTGCTGAGCATGGCCTACGCTGGCCAGGCCTGACTGTGCCAAAGGTAGAGCTCAGCTGCCCTTGGGGGCTGCAGCAACACTCCAGAGCCCAAAGAGCCTCCATGGCTGGGCTGGAGACCAAGGCTGCAGCAGGGAAATGCAGGGCTGCTGCGGGATGGGGAGGCCATTGAATTCCAGCACACAACTCAGCTCTCTGATGATCCCGGCACCATGCTGGGCCCTGTTTCAGACTGGAGCAGAGCAGATGTTGATGGGACAGGAGCCCTGCGGGGCTGGCAGGGCCCTGCAGCTTGCAAGGTGCTCTGCTCTCCCTCAGGTGCTCTCGGAGTGATCCAATCCCAGCTGGGCACCCCAGGGCACAAGTGGCACTGCCTGTTCATGGGCACACAGCTGATGTCTGCCTGGAAAGGGGCACAGGTTTTAATACCTGTTAGTTTTATAATATACAAGCAAATCTTTATTATCTGGGTCACTTGAGCACTTTTAAGAAACAGCAAACTTTTCCTAGCGGGAACAGGAATTTCCTGGATCTACTGGATCCTTCTACTGATGGCAGGAGAAGAAATACAGATCTTCCCCTCTACCTTTGACACTGACATTCAGTCTAATATTTAATGATCCCCTTCCTTGAGGTGTTTCCAGCTCTCCTGTTTAAATGGCCATGTCTAAGGACATCCCTTCACTGGATCAGCTTGATCTATGTCCTTCCTGCTGCTCCCAGACTTCCTCCTCCAGATGCTCTCTGGTCATTTGAGCACCTCTCAACTGACTGGTTTCATGCTTTGACCTTCAAGGAGTGGCCAAATCTTTCAAGTTAAAAAAAATCGGAATTGAGTATGTTACTGTGGTTATACCTATCACAGAATTTCCATTTCTTATGTATTTGCTTAAAACTATTCCTGTTCAGAAAGCCGTTGGGGATGGTGGACATGTCAGATGTTGCTGGGACATCCCAGAGAGCTGAGGGAAGAGCTGTGATGGTTATTAAACTGTTCAAATGTTCAACTTGTGTTTGTTGGCAAGAAACCTTTCTGTGCCTCTGAGTGTCACCAGGCCCTGAGCCCAAAGGACACAATCCTGATGAGTTGTGGTTCCCACTGCAGGGGCTGCGCTTGGACCTTGGCTCTGCACAGGAGAGCTCTTCATCCCCTTTCTCTCTTTTCCTTCCTCTGGGCATGGAGGGAGCTCCTGACTTTAGCCTGTGACTCATGTGTGCAAAGAGCAAATCTGGGCAGAATCAGGGCAGGGAGGGTTTGGGGGGACCTTGGGAGCTGTGCTGGGCACAGAAGGTGTTTTCCATTGATCTGAGACTGTCTGCTGTGCAAAGTGGATTTAATATCCAGCAGAGGAATGACTTTGGCATTTGATGGAGCTGTGCCTTCCCTTGGCTTTGTTGGCTGACAAGAAATGAACATCCCTCTGTGTCTCAGGCAGCTCCTTCTCCAAGGAAAGCAGGTGAGAGTTGGAGCCAAGGAGCTGAAAGCTGCAGGTGTAGCCTGGGCTGGAGGGAGCTCAGATTTGCACAAGGCTGCTGTGAGTGCCAGGGCTTGGATGGGGGAAATGGTGGGGTGGGGGCTAGGGACAGAGTCGGATTGATTTTCATATCTATTTAACTGCTTGAGAAAGTACTTGGAGTCAGTGTCACTTGCAGATTGCACATTTCAATGTATTAACAGGAAAAAAAACCCCTAAACATCACCTAAAAAAACCGTTTCTTACTGTTGTTGTAAATAAAATACATTCACTTTGAATACACTACTGAAATCTGTCAAATTAAGCGCAAAAGATTTGGAAACTTAAATCAAATAATTCCCAGAGGCTTGGCTTGTTCAGGTGTTCTGAATGTTCATGAGCCCTGGGACACTGAATTCCTGCACTGAAGAGCTGAAGGCTGAACAAGCCTCTGGAGCAGTGAAATTCAGCAGCAGCCTCCAAGTTGCTGAGGATGTCAGCAGCCCCCAGTGAGGCCATCCCTGCCCAGAGACCGTGGGGGAATGGGCAGACAAGGAGAGCGTCCCTGGGGCTGGGGCAGCACAACTCAGAGGCACCAGCGGCTCCAGCTGGGCAATGGAGTGTGGAATGTGGCTGGGAAAGCCCTGCCTGGGCTGGGCTAAGCAGGACACACAAGCTCTGACCCCCATCCCCCAAACAATTCTCTCAAGGAGACATTTAAAAGTAATTATAATTGTTTGGGTACACTGACTTGGACGCACTGGAGAAATATCAGCAAGAGATTCTAGGAGCTCAAAACAACCAAACAGTCATTTCTGGCAACTTTAGAAAATCAGAGAAACTTTGGCAAAAGTTTTGTTATGACATTATAGTGGTTTTGGTTTGTTAATTTAAGATTTTTCTATGAGATTTCTTGAGATCTTTTCTTGAGATTTCCTAATTAATGGATTGATGAGTGTGCTGGGTTTTAGTGTCGGTTAATTATTTATCTTTTTATTTTATTGCGAGATTGGATTACCAGAAAGGTAAAGTATGCTGAAAATTTTAATACGGTATAATGGTAAGGTTTTTTTAAAAATAAATTAAAAAGAGAAGGGTAGTAAGAATAAAAATAAACTCTTTAGAACACTTTTGTTTTTCTCTACAACTTTTTCTTTTTACTGACAATCTATATAAGGTAAACTTAAAATTTCTAGTTAGTTTACTATTTCTAGAATAGTCTTTTTTTAGTTTACTTAGGGATAGAAGTTTTTCTTGTTAAGGGTATGGAGATTTTTTTATAAGAGGAAAAAATATGTTTTTTTGTGGTTCTTAATTTTGTCAAGGATATCAGAGGTCTGGGGAAGTTTATTATTGTGAAGTTGTTTTTATTGCTAGAAGCTATTTTACAGCTGGTTGATGGGCCATGTCGACTTACAGGGTATTGTTTTAAAGATGAGTTCTTTAAATGTATACATTTTTATTATTTACTTTTAAAATTATTTTTATCCCTGGGAATAGAGATCTTCTCCTGGGGATACTGGATTTTTTTTCTTCCCTGTTTAAACTTTTGATGAAATTACAGTTATATTAACATTTGGTTTTTTTTGGTATGGAGGTTCTTGTTTGATATTAATTTGAAATTTTTTTAATAGTTTTTTGTGTTTTAAAGGAAAAGAGTTTTTTCTTTATAGTTTATAAGAGGATTTTAGTTTTAAGATTTAGGTAATATTTCTTCTTTCTTATTTGGGATTTAATTTCTTCTGCACTGACCTTGATGGTTTTATATTGTTTTTAATATGCTTGTATTTTGTTTTTTCTTATACTCGAGGGAGGGTTAAAGTATTGAAAGGATTAACACCTAAACTGCCAGTAACTTGTGGTTTAAGTTATGGTAGGGTTGTGTTAGTATCGGTTTTATGGATTGTTTTTGGCTTTTTTTGTGTTTAAGTTTTTAGTTGTAGGTTATTTTGTGTGGGTTGTGGGTGGTAGGGGTTTTTGGTTTTAGTTGTGTTGGGAGAGGGGACTTGATGGTAAGATTTTAATAGCTGTGGCTGGCTTTGTTCTGGTTGGGGTTTTGTAGCCTCTTTTGTTTTCCTGTTTGGGAGTTGTTGGGGTTTGGTTTGGTCAGAATGGGGCCGATGGGGAGGGGGTGGCCTGGGGAGGGGGGAAGGGGCTCAGCCCACGGCAGGGTTGCTTGGTTTGGTTTGGTTTGGTTTGGTTTGGTTGGGTTGGGTTGGGTTTGGTTTGGTTTGGTTTGGTTTGGTTTGGTTTGGTTTGGTTTGGTTTGGTTTGGTTTGGTTTGGTTGAGATGGGGGCCAGGGCCGGGGCCCGCTTCTTCTTTGTTGACTGGAAAAGAAAGAGGAGGTTCCTGGGTTTTTTTATCTTTAACATTTGTGTTTAACAGAGGCATGTTCAGAATCTTAGTGGTTTAACAGATTGTCAGTTACACAAAAAGTTTCATATTACGTTTTAAAATTCTTCTCATGTCAAACTATGACAAACATTCAACCAATGAAAACACTTTTCAAAGCATTGACTTGGCCCATTCAACTTCACAAACTCTAAGTCTGTTCAATTTAATGTTAATCAAAATTTACAGGAGCACAGAAATAGAAGAAGACACAGAAAGAGAGAAAGACAAAAAAGGTACAGAGAAGCACACACACAGCTACCAACTCCTGGATTCCAGCACTGTTCAGATGGAAATTCCAAGAGGATCCAGGGTCAAGATGTGTGCTTGCCTTGTGGTCAGTCTTCAATACCCCTTGGTCTCCCTGGGCCCTTCCCCCAGGTGGGGCTTGGGCTCATTTGGTCCCTCAGGAGCTGGGCTGGGGCTGCAGAGGTGGCTGTGGAGCATTGCCTGTGCTGTGCCAGGGACTGGCAGCCACTGCTGGGCTGGGATAGAGGCTCTGGGGGGATTGGGGTTCCAGGGCAGGGCAGGGCTGGGCTTCCAGGGCAGGGCAAGGCTGGACCTGCCCCTTCCTCCCCCACACATGAAATGTTTCCAGCCAACAATCTCCTCCAGGCTGTCTCAACAGGGAATGTTGGAGGTGAAATCCCAATTCTGGCCATGGGTGCATAGAGGAGCAGGACAGTTCTTTTCCATAGGAAGGAAAGCACAGAGCCCAGTGTTTGAAAGGCAGCTGAGAGACTCACTAGGCCAAGGCCATCCAGACTTGTCAGTAATGGCAGATTTTGTCTGGGAGCAGTCTTTGGATTATGGGAATTTTGGAGGTGGAAGCTCAGTCTTGGCCATGGTCACCTGGAGAAGCAGGACAGTTCTTTTCCATAGGAAGGAAAGCATGGAGCCTTCCCCAGTGGTTTGGGGACAGATGGAAAGGGACCCTTGTGAAACCATTGCAAGACAGACTTGTCCTGGCAATATTCCTATGGGAACAATCCCTGGATATAAGGAAATTTGGAGATGAAATCCCAATTCTGGCCATGGGTACCTGGCGGAGAAGGACAGATCTTTTCCATTGGGAAGGAAAGCACAGAGCCCCAGTGTTTAAATAGCAGATGAGAAGAGACCCTCAACATTCCATGGTCATTTGGACCAGTCAGGCAGTCAATGGGAGGCCAGACCAGCCAGACCTGTTCGGTGTTCCCTTGCTTTTATGAGGCCCTGCAGTGTCACCATGGTCCCCTTGGTTCCATGGGGCCCTGCAGTGTCCCAGTGGTGCTTTGATTCCATGGGGTCCAGCAGTGTCACAATGGACCCTTGGTTCAATGGGGTCCCAGAGTGTCACAATGACTCCTAGGTTCCAGAAGGCCCTGCAGTGTCACAGCGGTCCCAATGATTCCATGAGGCCTTGCAGTGTCACAAGGGTCTCCGTGGTCCCACAGGTCCCACAACGTCACGGGACTCCTCTGTTCCATGAACCCTGCAATGTCACAATGGACCATTGGATCATGGGGGTTTGCAGTGTCACAATGGTCTCCTTTGGCTCCACAGTGCCACAATGGACCATTGATGACTGGAGGCCCTGCTGTGTCACCCTGGAGCTTTGGTTCCATGCAGCCCTGCAGTGTCACAAAGGCCTCTTGGTTTCACCAGGACCCACAGATCACAATGGTCCCCTTGGTTCTTTGGGGACTACCAGGGTCAAAATGGTCTCACTGGTTCCATGAGGCCTCACAGTGTCACAATGCTTTGCATATTCCCTTAGGCCTCATAGTGTCACAATGGTCTCCATGATTCAATAGTGCCCCAGAGTATAACAATGGTCTCCTTGGTTCCAGGAGGCAGTGAAGTGTCTTAATGATCTCTCCATGGTTCCATGAGGCCCAGCAATGTCACTGTGGTCTCTTTGATTCCATGAGGCCCCACAGCGTCACCATGGTCCCTTGGTCTCACAGGGCCCCACAGTGTCACAATGGTCCCTTGGTGTCACAGGGCCCCACAGTGTCACAACGGCCCCTTGGTCTCACAGGGCCCCACAGTGTCACAATGGTCCCTTGGTCTCACAGGGCCCCACAGTGTCACAATGCTCCCTTGGTCTCACAGGGCCCCACAGTGTCACAATGGTCCCTTGGTTCCATGGGCCCTGTTCTGCTGCATTCCCCCCTCCCCTTCTCAGGCCGCCCTGCCAGATGAGAAATGCTCCTTGGGGCTCGGCCTTGGCCAACAGCCCCTGGGCTCAGCTCCTCTGCAGCTCATCACAAACACTGTCTGCTCCAGGCACTGCTGCTGCCCAACCAGCTCCTGCTTTCTGGAGGAGCAGCCCTGGGAACTGCTTTTGTTCCCTCAGTGGCACAACATCCCTGTTCTCACCCTGCCAAAGAAAGCTGTTGATGCCAAGTGTGGCCAGGATGAACCATTGCTGGGACTGAAGCCCCTCTCTTGGGGCCCTGCAAACAGCGCTCCAAAAGGAGCCCTTGGAGCTCTCCTGGGCCAGCGACTCCCTCTGAGTGGGGCCTCTCCCAGCCGGGAACTCTCCCGTTTGCTGCACTCGGGGATCCCCAACAACGACAGAGCCTGGGCTGATCCCCCCACTCCTCCAGGCTCAACCCTTCACCCTCTGGGGAGATGCCAAAGGATCCACAGGGAGCATTGCCTGCCCTCAGGGGAATTTCTCCCAGGTTCCTTGCACTGACTCTTTGTGTCTGTGTGCACACAGGAGTGCCTGTGCTGGGGAAATGTGGCAGAAATGCTGCTCTCTGAGGGGTTTGAGTGCCTTGGATAGTTGAGACACTCAGGCCTGTACGGAATGTTCAGTCATGAGGTATGAGCTAAGATAAATGCTCCTGAGAGTTGTTCTCTTGCTAAGTTGTTATTTTAATGTAAGTTATTAGGCTAAGTTAAATACTGTTAAGTGTTATTCCTCTGTTAAATTGCAAAGTCATAGGTTATAATTTAGGTTAAATACTGTTAGCTGCTCTTTTTGCCTGAATTGTGACATTTAAGCTATCAGTTTCGGTTAAGTCCTGTTAAGTTTGAGCTCTGTTAAACCTTTGGGCCATATTCCTTTTATCCTGGCCGTCACTGTACTTTTGTCATACACACACTCAGGGACAGTTCTTGGTTCATTTCTGGTTTGATTGCATGGATTTTGTTTGGTTTCGTTGTTGCTTTGTTTTCTTGGTGTGCCTGAAGTGTCCAGTCAGGAGCAGAGTGACTCTTGCCAAGGAACTTTGTCCTGCTGTCCTTTAATATTAAATCTGGTTTTTGCTGATCCCTTGCGGGGGTTTTTTTTCAGCACTCTCAAGGCCTCGTTGGTACCAGGGTGAAGGAGCCGTGGCCCAGGCTCTGGCCCTGGGGAACACGGGGACGCTGCCGGGGGGTCCCTGTCCCCCTGTGCCACCCCCAGGGCCCCGGCCCCCGGTCCCCGTGTCAGGCTCTGGGGTCGATCTCGTGGAACATCCTCTGGGGGAGGCTGCGGCGCCGGGGGCAGAGGGACCCGGGGGGACAGGGGACCCCGCTGTTCACGAGCAGGGTTGGACTGCTCTGGGGGGAACTGTGAGGGGGCCGGGCAGAGTGACCTCCCCAGTGACCTCACACAGCCACTGTGATGTCACGCAGCCCCTGTGATGTCACACAGCCACTGTGATGTCACAGAGCCCCCCTGTGATGTCACACAGCCAACTGAGATGTCACCCTATGATGTGATACAGCTGCTCTGTGTTGTTCCAGAAGTCTCTGTCATGTCACAGGCTGCTCTATGATATTACACCACCACCTGGTGATGTCACAACCCCACTCTGATGTCACAGAGCCACCCTCTATGATGGCAGGATCTGCTCTATGACCTCACACCCTACTCTATGATGTCACCAACAGCTGTGTGATGCCACAACCCCCTCAGTGATGCCACAAAACCCTCTCTGTGATGTCATACTGCCACTCTGTAATCTCACACCACACGCTTTGACCTCACACCTGGACTTATGATATCATACAGCCATGCCATACTGTCACAGCCTGCTCTGTGATGTTACAGAATCCCCTCTATGATGCTGTAGCTCTTTAATGACCTCGCAAAAAAACCTCTGTGATGTCATAGCCCAATCTGTGACCTCACACAGCCCACTCTGTGCTGTCACACAGCCCCTTGCTGACATCACAGCTGCTCTGTGCCTCCATGACACAGCCACAGAGGAGCTGCTGGGACACAGCCCCCTCTGGGACATGCCACAGCCCCTGGCAGTGCTGAGCCCCTGGGAGCTCTGTCTGTGCCCTGCTGGTGTCCCAGAGGGGCCCTGGCAGTGTCCCAGCCCTGCTGGGCTGTGCACAGGAGCTACTCCTGGCCAGAGCTGTCTCTCTGCAGCTCTGCTGCCCTTGCCAGGAGCTGCCTCTGGGCCAGGAGCCCGGCCCAGCTCAGCAGCACAGACACAGCACAAGGACTGTAATGACCCTCTGGGGCTTTGGTGCTCTTTGCATCAGACTCAGTCCCTCAGAGTGTGCTCAAAGAACTTCTCAGGGACTCATAAAGAGGGTGAAACAATGAAGTTTCTCATACTTTAAATAGATCCTTCTGAGGGACAGGACTGAGAAAATGTCCCCAGGTTCCAGGTAGAGCAGAACACTGGTGGCAGTGATGACAGCTGGGGACAGGCAAGGCAAAGGTGTCTCTGGTGCTGAGCAAACCTGCGCCTCTGTCCCTGCAGGCTGTCGGCATCCCCCGGCTGCCCCACCTGGCTGGCCCCTTCCATTGCTGACAGCTCTGCCTCCTGCCTGCCCCTGCCTGCCCACACAAAGCCTGGGGCTGCTCCAGGCTCCTGCTGGGGGACGTGCTGCACCACAGCCCTGCCCTGCCAGGGAAATTCCTTTCTCCTGGTGTCCACCCTGCGCTTCCCCAGCTGCCCTTTGTATGATTATTATTTCCTCAGGCTCATTCCCACTATGAAGAAAAGCTCCAGCCTCTCTGGAACCACCCTCCAATCCCTCCCAGGCTATTCCTGTTCTTTCCTCAGTCTCCACACCACTGACTCCAGACCCTGCAGACTCTACCAGCTTGTTTTGTGATGAGGTCTCCAAACCCCATCTTGGGAGATTTTTGGAAAAAAAATAAGGTCTGTGAAAATGGAAAAATAGTGATCAAAGTTATTTTCTCCCAAATCTTGGGTCAATACCTTTAAACTGAACAAGGGTGGATTAACATTTGTCAGAAAAGGAAATATTTTACAATCATGAGAGTGGCATGAAACTGCAACTGCTTTTCTAGAGAAGGGAATGCCTCATCCCAGGAATTGTCCAAGAACAGGAGCTTTGTGCAGCCTGACCCAGTGAAACCCCCTGCCCTCCCCAGTGACAGAATTCCTGTAGTGTGGGTTCTCTGATGTGCTGGGTGCCCTCACAACGCTTCTGGCCAGAATGTCTGCTGAGGGCAGCCAGGCTTCTGCAGGGGCAGTGACCTCACAGCCATCACCATGGCAGCCCTGTCCCCTGGGCTCTACCCTTTCCTCTGCCCCTGCCTTGGCTCTGCTGGCATGAAGAGTTTTGTCATTGATATCTTGTCCCCGAGGTGCTGGGGCCAATGGCTTCCCGGTCAGGCTCCTGGAGCAGAAGTGGCTTTTCAGAGGCCAGCCAGGAATGAGCCCTGAGGCAGCAGCTCTGCAGTGGTGGCCACCAGGCCGGGCTGCCAAGGGAGGCTTCTGGCCATGGCCTGCAAGCAGCTGCTGCTGCCAAGGTGCCTTTGGTGCCTCAGGCTCTCCCTGGCACAGCTCCCAGCACGGCACTCTGCCCTTGTGCCCGAGGCCTTCCCTGTGCTGGGGCTGGCCTGGGGCTTTTCCTGC
This sequence comes from Agelaius phoeniceus, assembly GCF_051311805.1. Taxonomy (NCBI): domain Eukaryota; kingdom Metazoa; phylum Chordata; class Aves; order Passeriformes; family Icteridae; genus Agelaius; species Agelaius phoeniceus. The sequence continues at coordinate 3,028,540 of NW_027509866.1, forward strand.
AGCGGGACCTGCCCTGCTGATGGCACAGGAAAGGCAGTTCCTGCTGGAGCAGGAGGCTCTGCCTGCAATGGCCTCCAACACCTTCAGCAACACCGTGTTTGCAAAGGCCCCAGTGGGAAACGAAGAGGGGTGGGGGTCACGCTGCTTTTGGGGTGCATAATGCAGAAACCAGCCTGACTCCTCCATCGCAAAGTTCAACATCCTCAGAGGGAGCTGAAGCTGTGAGAGTGCTGGAAAATCCCCAGAGTAAGGAACAACCAAGTGACACCACTGAGAGCTTCTGCAGAGCTGCTGAGCTGGCCCAGCCTGGGCACACCTGACTGACAGAGCAGCACCTCACACTAGAAAAGCCCCATCCCAAATTTTAAAGGCAGCATCCCCTGACATTTCCCTTCCTGGGGGGTGTGGAGATTCCTCCCTGCAGTCGGGACACCCCTCAAGGTCACTGCTTCAGGCTGAGCCAAAGGGATTTGCCCATGGTCATTGGTCTGTGGGAGTGACATCAATCTCTCCTTAAAAACAGCTTCTTTTCCTTTAAAAAAATTGCTTTGAAATCCCTTCTGAGTGCTTTCTATAAATTAGTATAATATAATAAAATATGGTACAGCTCTTATACCTTGGACTAAATATTTCTGATTAAGATAAGATAATTTTGTCTAATCGTTACCCTAATAGATAATAGAAATTCTTTATAAATATATATGCTTTGTCATCCTTAATCCTGTGGGACAAATGCTAAAGGTTAAATTTCACCTTGAGAATTCTTTACCCATGAACTCTGTAAAAGTCTGAGGCTGGGATTGGAGCCAGCTGCTCCAAGGCTCCTCTCACAGAAGGAGATTACAAAGCCTGGAGGTCCTTGGGGGTATTTTTCTGTGAATATGAGAGTCTGGTGAGAGACAGAGAAAGCAAGAGTGTTTTCCCATTAATTAGATTGGGAACCATTAGCAAGCTGGAGAGAAAGAATTGTAAACTATTGACAGGTGGTGTCTGTAATAGGTTGTTTTTTCCATTAAGTTGTTTACTGAAGGGGGTTGTCCTTCAGTAATCATGTGAAAGTGTTGATTAAATGACCAATGAGATCCACCTGTAGAAAACCAAGGTCAAAAGGAAGAGGATTGAAAAAATGGATGGCTTTTAGCCCTTAGCCTTCTGATCTGAGTCTGTGTCATCTCTGACTCAATGGAGACATTCGCGGATCTGTGGGGGCTATTGGGGCTCGTTTCTGCACCTTGTGACCTAACAGGAGCTTCTCTAATAAACTTTGCCTGAAGCTCCCACTGTGCCCATGAGAGGAACCCCTGTGAGGGTCTGGGCCATCCCGGCTCTTTGGCAGCCTGGGCACTCCTGGGATGTCACCGTGGAGCCCCCGTGAGTGCCTGTGACAGATGGGTGCCTTTGCAGCCCAAGGTGCCCTGGGATGTCACCATGGAATGGCTGTGACTGCTCTGACCCCAGGGCTCTTTACCATCCCAGAAAGCCCTGGGAGGTCTCCATGGAGCCCCTGTCTCTGCCTGTGACATTCCAGCTCTGGAACAGCCTGGAGACTCTTGGAAAGATCCCATGGAACCCCTCTGAGGGCCTGTGACAAATCTGATCCTTAGCAGGCAACCATCACCAGCCCCCTGTTGCTATGGTCAGTTTCCATGGTAACCATCACACGGAGCCTGTTTCTATGGTCAGTTTCCATGGCAACCATCACCAGCCCCCTGTTGCTATGCTCAGTCCCTTGGCAGCTCCATGGAGACCCCATGCCGGGGTGGTTGCTATGAACACCAGGGCTGGCACCAGCTGGGATGCTCGGTTTCCACGGGCCGGGCTTCAGCAATGGGATTCCCCAATTTCCTGCTCCTGCTAAAACCACGCTGCCCTCGCTGCCCTCCCGCCTCCCATGGAAAGCACAAAAGGCAAAGATCCCGGGCTGCGATAAGAACAATTTATTTGGTACAGCAACCAGATAAGGAAAAAACAGGAACAGAAACAATATTGATAACAGAAGGGATAAATCAAACTATTTACAGGGAAAACTCCAACACAACTGCCTGTCTCTTCCCAGCAACATATTTCCCCCACCTGGAAAGGACACCCTTCTCCTCATGGAGGGAGAGAGAGAGAGAGATTGGTTTCCTGCCCCTGGCAATGACCTGAGGTGGGAGCGAATGTAATGACACAGCCATGGCCAGACCATTATGTTCTTCAGTTCTACACCATGTCATTGACAGGGGAAGACGGACAGGTGTCTTCCCAGCATGGATCATGGGGAACATGGATCACCCAGGCTCTACCCAACATGTTTTTCTCATGGGGGATGAAGCTGGAGCAGTGCACGAAGCTCCTCCTGCAGTTGGGGCATTTTCAGGGGTTCTCTTACCGGTGCCTCCATGGGTGTTGTGTCAAGGCAGAGCTCCAGGCGAAGCTCATCCCACACTGGGTGCACTCGTAGGGCCTCTCCCCAGTGTGGATGTGCCAGTGCCTGATGAGGTTGGAGTTGTGCTTTAAGCCCTTCCCACAGTCAGGGTAGCAAAATGGCTTCTCCCCAGTGTGAATCTGCTGGTGGCGGAGGAGACTGGAGCTGCTCTGAAACCTCTTCCCACAGGTGGAGCACTCATAGGGCCTCTCCCCAGTGTGGATGCGTTGGTGCCTGATGAGCTCTGAGCTGCAGCTGAAGCCCTTCCCACACTCCCCACACTCGTAGGGCCATTCCCCAGTGTGGATCATCTGGTGGCTGATCAGGGTGCTGCTCTGCCTGAAGCTCTTCCCACACTCCAAGCACTTGTGGGGCTTCTCCCCATCATGAAGCTGCCCATGGACCACCAGCTCTGAGCTCTGGCTGAAGCTCTGTCCACCTTCCTGGCTCAGGGTTGGTCTTTCCTCCTCAGAGCACCCTGGGCTGGGTTTGGAGCCCCTCCTCCTGTGGGATCTCTGGGGATTTTCCTCCCTGTTAGATTCCTGTGCCCTGGAGTCACTCAAAATGGCCTCTTCCATGTGGTTCTGCTGTGCGGATTTCTCCTCCCTGGTCTCCATCCTCAGCTTCTTTTCTGGGGGAGGAAGGACAAGGAGAGGATGGGATTTGCCTCCGTGCCAGAGGGAAGGGGAAGGAGATCCCCCCAGTGCATCCCCAGCAGGACGGGGTTGGCAGCAGGGTTGTCCTGGAGCCGGGGGCTGTGCTGGGCTGGGAGATGGAGCAGGAGAGAGGGGGAAAGGGGCACTGACTTCCTCCTCACCTGCCCGGGTACCCCAGGGCTCCTTCTTCCTCTTCCTCAGATCCTCCTCCTCCATCCAGTCAAGGTTTGGGAATGGAAAATTCTCTTTTGGGAACCAAACAAGGGGTGAGTACATTGTCTTTTGTACAGGATTGAAGGCAAACATGGGGGTTAGTCTAAGTCACAATTTGAATTTAATAAGAAAATTACAATCAAGGCAATGATACAGAAACACTGCCTTAAACTGACAGAGTCAGGATATAACCTGACACCCTGCTGGTCAGGGTGGTGGCAGCAGTCCCATTAAATGGTGGCTGCAGTCCTGTTGGAGTGATGAACGTGATTCTGTCCAAGCAGTGATCCTGTAGAAGGGTCTGGTCTTCCTCTGAAGGTCCAGGGGTGGTTCTGGAGCTCTTGTCCTCTGGGAATCCAGTAGGCAAGCTGCTCCTGGTGTTGCAAGGCTCAGCTTATATCCAGGTAGGAATGCTTGGATCCTGCCCCTGGGCAAGCATCCCACAATGGGATGATGGAATTTGATCAGTCCTGCAGTGACACTCAATGGCCCATTGCCAGAAGATATCTCCCCTGGAGGGCGTTATCAGGGCTGAGTCATGGAAGAGATCAAGAACACTGCCCCACCTGTTTATAGCAGTTGATGAAGATGGGGATTGAAAACATGCATTGGGTTCCATCTTACAGTGCAGCCTGAAACAGTGGGGGAATCCCTGCTCAGGGGGTGAACACCACCCCCCTTACCCAAACTGGCTCAGGTGTGAAACCCCCACCCCGGGAAGGCCACACACACAGGGGACAATGTCACACTTGCCCTGCCCCAGGGGAGGTCTCTGTCCCTGTCACTCCCTTGCTGTCCCCCCCTTTTCTCTTTCTTTCCATCTCTCTCTCTACCTCAGATTTACTGTTCAATAAAATCCACCTTGGATTTGGTCTCATTTGCACCTTAATTGGGGCAGAGGCATCTCTCTTATGATTTTCTTAACCAGATTGCAAGATTATTTTGGCACAGTGAGTTCAGGGCACTGTTCTCTGTCCCCAAGTGCCTTTGAGAACAGCATGGTTCCCTTGTCTGAGGAGGTTGTGGTTCTCTCTGGAGGAACTCTTGGAAACTTGGACGCAGCTTCCTCTGAGCGACTTATGGGAGAACTGATGAGGAAAATGGCTGTTGTGGGTGGCCAGTGTAAAGAAAATATTTTTATGTCCTTTCTTGAAGAGTTTGTTAAAATCACTGGAGGAAAGGGAGCCAAAGATACCATCGAGACTGTCAAGGTTCATTCACCCCATGGTGAGGAATACAAGGCTGCTAAAAGTCTCACAAGAAGCCCAGCTCAAGTTGCTAAATTCCCAAATAACTCCTGAATTCCCAGGCTTGGGTTCTTTGCCAAATGTGAGAATCATTTTTCTCATTGTCCCTGTCCCCTTTGTGACAGCTACACAGAGCTTTCCCTTCCTTTTCATAATCTGTATTGGGCTGAATTTCTACTTTTTTTTTATCAGAATGTGCCAGCAGCTGAGCTGGAGCTAAGCAGGAACCAATGAAACTTGCAATTGCCACAAAATTGCTTGTACTGTCAGTTTATTAATGTTTGGGATTTGTTTGCATTTCCATCACAATTGTCCTTGGGGAAGAGCAACTTCAAGGCATTTTCTGTAGGGTTAAGTTTGATTTCTGACGAGAAACAATTTTACTTTGTCCAGTGCCCAGGGAACGCTCAAGGGGTCTCTGTGCCTCTTGCCCTGGGGGATGTTTGGGAGGGGCTTGGGGGGGTTGTCCCTGTCCCTGTCACCCCAGGCCATTCCCCAGGAGTGTCCCTGTCCCTGTCACCCCAGGCCATTCCCCAGGGGCTGTCCCTGTCCCTGTCACCCCAGGCCATTCCCCAGGGGTGTCCCTGTCCCTGTCACCCCAGGCCATTCCCCAGGGGTGTCCCTGTCCCTGTCACCCCAGGCCATTCCCCAGGGGTCTCCATCATTCTCACCCCAGGGAATGCCTGGGGGGTCTCCCTCCCTCTCTCCCCTGTGCCAGGGGGTGCTCGGGGCAGTCTCTGTCCCTCTCAGCCCAGGGGATGCTCGGGGCTCTCTGTCCCCTGGCCCTGGGGGATGCTCGGGGGGTCTCCATCCCTCTGGCCTCAGGCAATGCCTGTGCAGGGCTGGGCACCAGGGGCTCTGTGTCCCTCTCACCGCTGAGGCTGCTCGGGGCTGGGGGGGCTCTGCCACCTTCTCACCCCTGGGGAGGCCGGGGGGGTCTCTGTCCCTCTCAGCCCTGCTGGGACCCCACCCAAACATCATCGGGGTCACAGGGACAGAGACACCCCCAAAGCCCCAGAAGGGCTGAAGCTGGGATTTTGTTTGGGGCTGAGGATTTAGGAAGGGGCTGGAATTGGGGCTGGGCTTGGAGTTGGGGCTGAGATTTGGATTAGAGCTGGGATTGGGGTTAAGGCTAGACATGGGATTGGCTTTAGGGCTGGGGTTGGGATTGGGTCTGGGGCTAGATGAGTCTGGCACTGGGATGAGATTAAATACAGAACTGTGAGTGTGTCTAAACCTGGAGTGAGATTGAGACCAGGATCAGGGTCAGGTTTGGGACTGAGCTCACCCAGAGCAGGACAGAAGGGGATGTCACTGTGGGAAGCTTTGGGGAAAATCCTGTTTTGGGGAAAAACAAGCTGTGAATGCCTTGGGTTGGGGATTCCTCCCACACAAGTCCATCTCTAGAAGTCACCTGATGTGCATAAAAACCTCCAAAAATCAATAGTGAATAAAAAAAAAGCCACCAGGAGTGTCCCATTTCCAGTCTCATCCCTCTGGGGTTCTGGTGGTCCCCTGTCTCTGAGCTGTTGGGGATCCCATGGGTCCTGGGGATCCCCCCTCTCCAGGGTCCTGCTAAGGGATGCAGGCGGATTTTGGAGTCCCAGGGTCCCCCTCTCCAGCCTACCCTCAATCCAGCCTCTTGGGCTTCCCCCCTCTTCCAACCACCCTGTCCTGCTTTAGGGCAAATTTGGTTGAAAACCTCCAAAAGGGGTTTCCTCTAGAATGCAGATTCAGCAGCCCCACCCTCAGCCAGTTTGGAAAAATATTTCCTTGGAGAAAAGTGGAAAAACCCGCTTTATTTAACAGGCAAAGCATTCACCAGCAGAAAAATTGAACAATATTAAGTAATAAACCTCCTGCTGCTCCAAAATAGATGACAAACTCCACATGTCCCTCCTTGGCCTGTAGCTCAGTGCACTCAGTCTCTTATCAGTCTCTTATCAGTCCCTCCTGTATTGGAAATGCCACGGCCCAGGCTCAGCCCGGTGGGCCACAGGTGGGAGCTGCCAGTGGTGTTCTGGGTGTTCAGTCCAGAGCAGGATTAAACAGCTCCAAAGAAAAAGAAAAAAACACAGTCCAGGGAACTTCTCTGCCTCAGAGAGCTAAAAACTAACTAAAAGCAAAGGAGAGCTCTGTCCCGCCCTCTGTCCATCCAGGAGCTGGAATGTGGAGGAGTGAGTGCAGTGTCTGAAAACAAACTGCAGCTTCTTCCTCCTCCCCTTGGCTCTCAGAACCAGCCTTAAAGGTGCAGAACTCATTTCTGGGCTAAACGGACCGATGGGGCACGAGCATCATGAAGTCACCCCAGGACGCGCCCCTGTCAGGGTCAGGGGGTCCCGTCCCCGCCTCATCTCCGGGCTGCCGGGGGTGCCCCAGCTCCGGTATCGCCCCTTCCCCTCTCCCCGCCCCGGGGGTCCCCCGTTCCACAGCCCCGGCTCTCACGGGGATCCCCAAAACCAATGTCCCGCCCCGTCGGTACCGGGCCATCCCCACGTGGACCCCCCGGGACCCTCCTGAGGGGCGATCGCGGCTCCTCTGCCCCCGAAAAAGCTCCTCTTAGGGAGCCCGGAGATACCCGGGGCTCGAGTCCGGGATCTGCCGGCTCCGAACACGCTCCAAAAAAATCCTCCCGGATACCCCTGGCTGGAGCCGGGGCGAGCTCGGCCTCGCCCTCACCTGCGGCTCGGGGCTGGGGGCGATGCTCCCGGGGCAGGGGCTGCTGCAGGCTCAGCGTGCGGGCGCTGCGAGCGCCGGGATTCTCCCGCTCCCGCTCCTGCTCCTCCTCTCCCTCCTCTTCCTCCCGCATTTCCTCCGCTGCCAGCCCGGACCCCCCTTTCCCACCCCTCTGCCCCGCGGCCCCGCAGCCCCGGCTGCTGGGTGGGGGAGCCCCCGATCGGCCCCAGGGCTGGGCAGGGGGCTCGGGGACCCCCCCGGGGCGGATCCGTGCCCCCGGCCCGAGCCCCAAACTCCGCTCCGGGGCCGCTGGGCTCTGCGGGTCCGCCTGGCAACCGGTGAGTCATCAGCGAGAAAAGCTCTGGTTGGCTGGAAATTGTTCAGCGCCTCCTCTGATTGGCTGGAATTGTGAAAGGCGCTGCGCCCTGCGGGTGTCCCCGGCAGCTGCGGAGTCCGGGACGGAGCCTTTTCCTCTTTCTTTCTCCCCCTCTGAGAACTCTTTCCTATTTCTTTCTCTCTCTGAGATCTCTTCCCGATTTCTTTCTCTCCCTATCTCCTCCCCATTTCTTGTTCAGTTCAATCCAAGTTCGAGCAGATCCACAGGTTGCGTTCCCACGCTCTCATTCGCACCTTCCCTGGGGCAGAGGCGTCTCTCCCTCGCGAAATCGTAACCCATGGGCAGGGTCCTTTCCCAGCCCAATCCTTCCAAGATTTTGTCGGGGACTCGCTTCCATTTCCTCCCTCCCTCTGCTTCCAGCGGGGAAGGTGCTGGGAAATGTCCATCAAAGCCACCTTTGCTGTGTGCTCTGGGAGCCCACAGAGCTGCTGGACCTTGTCCCCTGGCCCTGCACAGCTCCTTGGGAGGCACAGCAGGAGCAGCACCCTGGGAACCTCGGGAATGCCCCTCTGGGATCCATGGCACACACTGCCAGGGGCTGGAATTCCAGTTCCCAGACAGGAAAAGATGCTCCTGCCCTGGAAGGAAAAGCTCTTAAGAAGGAGCCAAAAGCCAAGTGGAGCAAGATCCTACAGTGACATTTCACTGCTGGCCTTCATAACTTCACCCATGGTTGTTGTAGCTCCTGGATTGGGAATTAAATCAGGGCAGGGTCTTTGGGGGGAGCTGCCCTGGGTCAAGGGAGACACTGAGAGAGAAACAGAGCAGGCAAAGAAAGGCAGGAGAGAAAGGAGGACACAAACACAATCAGCTGAGAAGGTGGCACTCTGAAAACAGACCAGAACTGACTGAAAAGGAATATTAGAGAAAGAAATCATTTTGCACCTTTTATTTCCTATCAAAATACAATTTTTTCCCCTTCTCAGAAACCTCCTCCCAGTGTAATTCAGCAGGGCTGTCAGAAAGTTTTTCATTCTGGGTGGATGTTCCACGCTGTATCCACAAGCAAACAGGGAATGGGGATTTTCCTGCTCCTGGTGAGTTTGACATCCTCAGCTGAGGAGAGGAGGAGGCACCAGAAGAAAAGGACAGCTGGGCTTCGTCCTCCCACATGGAAGAGGTGGGGGATAAAAATCTCCCATGCTGCTTGCAGCTGCTCCCACAGGGATGTGAGGGCTGATCCCAGAGCCCCAAGGGTCACAGTCAGGGCTGCCCTCAGGGAATGCTCACCTGGTATTGAGGGGCAGCATGGGAGCACCTGGATCTTGGGGCACCCAGCTGCCCCCCATGTTTGGAGGTGCCTGAGGAGGGCTGGGACAATGCCAGGGACATCCTGCAGTGACAACCCCCCTGTCCTGCTCTGGGTGAGCTCAGTCCCAAACCTGACCCTGATCCTGGTCTCAATCTCACTCCATGTTCAGACACACTCACAGTTCTGTATTTAATCTCATCCCAGTGCCAGACTCGTCTAGCCCCAGACCCAATCCCAACCCCAGCCCTAAAGCCAATCCCATGTCTAGCCTTAACCCCAATCCCAGCTCTAATCCAAATCTCAGCCCCAACTCCAAGCCTCCAAGCCCAGCCCCAATTCCAGCCCCTTCCTAAATCCTCAGCCCCAAACCAAATCCCAGGTTCAGCCCTTCTGGGGCTTTGGGGGTGTCTCTGTCCCTGTGACCCCGATGATGTTTGGGTGGGGTCCCAGCAGGGCTGAGAGGGACAGAGACCCCCCCGGCCTCCCCAGGGGTGAGAAGGTGGCAGAGCCCCCCCAGCCCCGAGCAGCCTCAGCGGTGAGAGGGACACAGAGCCCCTGGTGCCCAGCCCTGCACAGGCATTGCCTGAGGCCAGAGGGATGGAGACCCCCCGAGCATCCCCCAGGGCCAGGGGACAGAGAGCCCCGAGCATCCCCTGGGCTGAGAGGGACAGAGACTGCCCCGAGCACCCCCTGGCACAGGGGAGAGAGGGAGGGAGACCCTCCAGGCATTCCCTGGGGTGAGAATGATGGAGACCCCTGGGGAATGGCCTGGGGTGACAGGGACAGGGACAACCCTGGGGAATGGCCTGGGGTGACAGGGACAGGGACACCCCTGGGGAATGGCCTGGGGTGACAGTGACAGGGACACCCCTGGAGAATGGCCTGGGGGGACAGGGACAGGGACAAACCCTGGGGAATGGCCTGGGGTGACAGGGACAACCCCCCCAAGGCCCTCCCAAGGATCCCCCAGTGTGAGAGGCCCAGAGACCCCTTGACCATCCCCTGGGCACCGGACAAAGTAAAGTTGTTTCTTGACAAAAATCAAACTTAACCCTACAGAAAATGCCTTGAATTTGCTCTTCCCACAAGTCACTTGTGGTGAAAACCCAAACAAATCCCAAAATTTAATAAACTGACAGTAGAAGCAATTCTGTGGCAATTCCAAAATCCATTGGTCCTGCCCAGCTCCAGCTCAGCTGCTGGCACATTCTGATAAAAGAAAAGTGGAAATTCGGCCCAACACATTGCAATACCTCTGTTATGAAAAGGAAGGGAAAGCTCTGTGTAGATGTCACAAAGGTGACAGGGAAAGAGAAAAAACTTATTCTTAGATTTGGAAAAGCCCCCGGCCTGTGAAAGAGAAAAGGGATGACAGCCACGGAGTGACAGGGACAGAGACCTCCTCTGGGGCAGGGCAAGTGTGACATTGTCCCCTGTGTGTGTGGCCTTCCCGGGGTGGGGGTTTTACACCTGAGCCAGTTTGGGTAAGGGGGGTGGTGTTCACCCCCTGAGCAGGGATTCCCCCACTGTTTCAGGCTGCAGTGTAAGATGGAACCCAATGCATGTTTTCAATGCCCATCTTCATCAACTGCTATAAACAGGTGGGGCAGTGTTCTTGATCTCTTCCATGACTCAGGCCTGATAACGCCCTCCAGGGGAGATATCTTCTGGGAATGGGCCATTGAGTGTCACTGCAGGACTGATAAAATTCCATCCTCCCATTGTGGGATGCTCCGCCCAGGGGCAGGATCCAAGCATTCCTACCTGGATATAAGCTGAGCCTTGCAGCACCAGGAGCAGCTTGCCTACTGGATTCCCCGAGGACAAGAGCTCCAGAACCACCCCTGGACCTTCAGAGGAAGACCAGACCCTTCTACAGGATCACTGCTTGGACAGAATCACGTTCATCACTCCAACAGGACTGCAGCCACCATTTAATGGGACTGCTGCCACCACCCTGACCAGCAGGGTGTCAGGTTATATCCTGACTCTGTCAGTTTAAGGCAGTGTTTCTGCATCATGGCCTTGATTGTAATTTTCTTATTAAATTGTAATTCTGACTTAGACTCTCCCCCAGGTTTGCCTTCAAACCAGTACAAAAGACAATGTGTGCACCCTGTGTTTGGTCCCTGAAACAGAATTTCCCATTCCCAAATCTCGATTGGATGGAGGAGGAGGCTGCCCAAAAAAGGAAGATGGCCCAGGAGCCCCAGGCAGGTGAGGAGGAAGTCAATGCCCCTTTCCCCCTCTCTCCTGCTCCATCTCCCAGCCCAGCACAGCCCCCAGCTGCAGGACAACCCTGCTGACAACCCCGTCCTTCTGGGGATGCACTGGGGGGATCTCCTTCCCCTTCCCTCTGGCACGGAGGCAAATCCCAACCTATCCTCGTCCTTCCTCCCCCAGGGAAGGAGGTCAGGATGGAGACCAGGGAGGACAAATCTCCTTGGCAGGACCTCGTGGAAGAGGCAGTTTTGAGTGGCTCCACAGTGCAGAACTCCAATGGGGAGGAAAATCTTCATAGATCCTGCAGGAGGAGGGTTTGCAAACCCAGCTCCGGGTGCTCTGAGGAGGAAAGACCCACCCTGAGCCAGGAAGGTGGACAGAGCTTCAGCCAGAGCTCAGAGCTGGTGGTCCATGGGCAGCTTCATGATGGGGAGAAGCCCCACAAGTGCTTGGAGTGTGGGAAGAGCTTCAGGCAGAGCAGCACCCTGATCAGCCACCAGATGATCCACAATGGGGAATGGCCCTACGAGTGTGGGGAGTGTGGGAAGGGCTTCAGCTGCACATCCCAACTCAACACCCACCGGCGCATCCACACTGGGGAGAGGCCCTACTAGTGTCCCCAGTGTGGGAAGAGCTTCACTTTCAGCTCTAACTTGACCAGACACAAACAGAGTCAGCGGTAAGAGAAGCCCTGCAAATTCCCCAGTTTCAGGAGGAGCTTCGTTCACTGCTCCAAATTCGGTCCTCCATTGGAGGTCCCACATTGGGAAGAGCCCTGGTGATCCATACTCCCTGTGATCCATGTGAGGAAGACACCTGTCCCTTTTCCTGCCCCTCCCAGTGACATGATGTGGCTTTGAAAAATATGAGGGGCTGGCCATGGTCCTGTCATTACATTCACTCCCACCACAGGTCATTGCCTGGGACAGGAAAGGGACTCTCTCTCTCTCTCCCTGAGGAGAAGGGTGTCCTTTCCAGGCAGGAAATATTGTAGCCAGGCGGACCCTGTGAGTTGTGTTGTAGTTTTCCCTGTAAACAGTTTTATTTTTCCCTTCTGTTATCAATATTGTTTCTGTTCCTGTTTCTTCTTTATCTCATTCCTGTTCCCAATAAATTGTTCTTATCCCAGCCTGGGATCTTTGCCTTTTGTGCTTTCCATGGGAGGCGGGAGGGCAGCAAGGGCAGCGCGGTTTTAGCGGGAGCAGGAAATTGGGGAATCCCATTCCTGAAGCCCGGCCCGTGGAAAGCGAGCATCCCAGCTGGTGCCAGCCCTGGTGGCCATGGCAGCAGCCTTGGGAGCGGGTCCCTGGCTGGGGCTCTGGGAACCTCTTCCCTCTGGTGCCCAGGGACAGGAGTGGAGGGAGCGGCTGCAGCTGAGTCGGGGCAGGCTCAGGTTGGATGTCAGGAAAAGGTTTTTGCCCAGAGGCTGCTGGGGCCCTGGCCAGGCTCCCCAGGGCAGGGTCCCAGCTCCAGGGCTCTCTGAGCTGCAGCAGCGTTTGGCCAGCGCTGCCAGGCCCAGGCTGGCATTGTTGGGGTGTCCTGTGCAGGGCCAGCAGTCGGACTGGAGGATCCTGATGGGTCCCTCCCAGCTCAGCCAATTCTGTGCTTCTGGGATCCCATCAGCCTGGGGATGGGGCTGCCAATGGTTGCCATGGCAACGGGCTCTGGCTGCAGGCCTGAGCTGGTGTCCATGGCCACCACCCCTGGAATGGGGTCTCCATGGAGCTGCCAAGGCACTGACCATAGCAACAGGGGGCTGGTGATGGTTGCCATGGAAACTGACCATAGCAACAGGGGCCTGGTGATGGTTGCCATGGAAACTGACCATAGCAACAGGGGGCTGGGGATGGTTGCCCGCTAAGGATCAGATTTGTCACAGGCCCTCAGAGGGGTTCCATGGGGACTTTCCAAGAGTCTCCAGGCTGTTCCAGAGCTGGAATGTTACAGGCATGGACAGGGGCTCCATGGAGACCTCCCAGGGCTTTCTGGGGATGGTAAAGAGCCCTGTGGTCAGAGGCAGTCACAGCCATTCCATGGTGACATCCCAGGGCACCTTGGGCTACAAAGGCACCGATCTGTCACAGGCACTCACGGGGGCTCCATGGTGACATCCCAGGAGTCCCCAGGCTGCCAAAGACCGGGATGTCCCAGACACTCACAGGGGTTCCTGTCATAGGCACAGTGGGAGCTTCAGGAAAAAGCTTTATTTCTTTTTTGGAGAAACTCCTGCTGAGACATGAGGTGGAGAAATGACACCCAACAGCCACCATGGATCCTCAAACCCCTGCAGGACCCCTGGACTTCTAAAATTCCTCGTTTGGCTTCCTGGGGGCTGTCTGACAGGTCCCACTGAATTTAACATGTCAAGGGCCACTTCCCATCTGACTGTGAAGCACTGGGGCTCTGTGCTTTTATTCCTATGGGAAAGAACTGTCTTTCTTGTCTAGGCACCCATGGCCAAAATTGGGATTCTGCATCTAAAATTCCCTATATCCAAGGGTTACTCCCAGACAAAATCTGCCCGTACAGTCAAGTCTGGCCAGCCTTGGCCTCTGGTGACTTCCTCTCATCTGCCCCTGCACCACTGGGGCTCACTTGTTTCCTTCCTATGGAGACCATTGTGACACTGCAGAGCATTGTGGAACCAATGGGCCATGGTGACACTGCAGGCCCTTGTGGAACCTGTGACACTGTAGGAACTTGTGGAACCAAGGGGATCATTGTGACCCTGCAGGGTACCATGGATCCAAGGGGCCACTGTGACACTGTGGGGCCTCATGGAACCAAGGACATCTTTGTGGCTCTGTTGGGCCGCATGGTCCCAAGGGGCCAGTGTGAAGCAGCAGGGCTTTGTGGAACCAAGAGGCCATTGCTGCATTTCCGGGCCTCGTGGAGCCAAAGGGCCGTTGTGATCCTGCAGGGCACTGTGGATCCATGGAGAGCATTGTGGCATTGCAAGGCCCCATGGAATCACGGAGACCATTGTGACCCCGCAGGGCCTCATGGAGGGAAGGGGCCATTGTGACACTATGGGAACTTGTGGAACCAAGGGAATCATTGTTGCACTACTGGGCCCCAATGGAACCAAGGGGCCAGAGCAAAGCAGCAGTGTGGGAGTTAGCCCAGCTGTAACTCAGAGTCAGACAGATTTTACCCCGGAAGAACTGGGCATGAGTTTCAAGCCCTGGGAATCATTTGTTTAACTTAGGGTGAGCTTGAGAGTTCCCCAATAAGCCTTTGGTGTTTCTATGCTAACTTGTCCAAGTTCTATTCTCCTATTGGTTACTTGTTTCCCTTATATGGAAACAAGGATTGTTCCAGAGTGTTCTATCCCCAAGTGTACATGTTGTTGCTTCCCCTTTTTCTCAGGTCTTTGGATCCTGCCCCTTGTACTGTGCTCAATTTCTCCATGTTTATTGTTTTTCACCCTGTTATTAAAGTTCTTTTTGGGCAACTCCATCGAACCCACACCTTTTCATTTTCCCCACCCTTGCCCTGAAGTCAGGGAACCAGAGAGGTTTGTCACAGCCACCCTCACTGTGACCTTTGGTGCCCGAACAGGGACCATGACACTCAGGGTTCCCTGTGTCAGTCACGTCAGCTGGGGTTGGCTGATGGATAGGCCAGGGCTCCCCGGGATTTTGGATTGTGCCGGGCCCAGTGGATTCATCGTTGCTTTGAGGGACCTTGCACAGGATCAGCAGGGACAACGACGGTTTCACCTGCATAGGATTGCAGGTGGGTTTGGGGAAATGCAAGACATTTATTGCCCATTTTGCCACTGTGTTTTTACAACATGCACCCACGTCCCATAATTGACTTGGGGTCCTCTGGTGGCTCTTCCCCATAAGGCAGAGAAAGAGAAAAATGGGCAGCCAGATGTCCAAAGTAGAAAGGAGCATATATAGGTGCTTTAATTCTCACTGATCATGACCAAATATTTTCAAAGAAGAAATTAAAATCAATCATGAGGAGGATCATTAAAAATTTTCCATATGCCTCTGCTGATGAAATCCATACCACTGAATTTTGGGACTCAGTGAGAGTTAAAATACACAACATTTTGATCAAAATGGACCCCATTGCATCCCACATGCTCCCCATCTTCCACACCACCATTCACCAGCAAGCAGTGTGTCAGAAACTCAATCCATTGGTCACTCCTAACTTGGGACCTCCCCTCAAACCTGCCTTTCTAAGACCTTCCACGATGGTCCAAGATGGCAATGGCCACGCTTCTTGGAGCATCATGCCCAGGAGACTCAAGATGGAAGGAGCCTGAATGTGGCTCGGGAGCCCGAGCATCCTCCCTCCATCTTGGCTCCTCCACTTCCTGCTACCACAACCTTCTCTTCCGCCCTGAACGAACCTCCAGACTCCACCCCCACAACTGCGGGTCACGCCCCCACTGTCAATCATTCCACCTCCACCCTGGGCCATGACTCCAGAACTCCACCCTGGAAGTCCGCCATCCTAAATCAAGGCCCGGAATGCCTGAAAAAATGGCAGTGCCCTTTGCCTCACCCTCTTGCAACAATATAACCCCATAATCACAGATACTAAGCCCAACTGTCACACTATTTCTGATCCAAATGTTTCTGCTCCAAGTTATTCTTCCTCCCCAGAAGACAGTTTGGATTCCTCTGAGCCACCTCGCCCCTCAGCCCCAAAAGATCCCTAGGAAAGGATCCAGAAAGAAGCAGTTAAGGAAGGAGACTGGCAAATAGTCTTGAAACTCCACATTGCCCTGGGATGGTATGAAAGTAGGGGGCAGAATCCCAGGTATCAGCCATTGGTTTATGGGGAAATCAAGGATCTGTGTAGGGCAGATAAAGACCATAGGAAGGACTTACCTTGTTTTAATGGCCTAATGAGGGCCATGTTTACAGCACTTGCTTTAACCCCCTATAATTTAAAATATATCATGACCAGGTTGTTGTCATGTACAGAATACACCCTGTGGGAAGGGGGATGGAAGTGTTTACTAAATCAATTAATAGCAGACTATGCTAATAATGAGGCAAGGACAGAATTGACAACCAACTATCTCGCTGGAGAAGGACAACAGACCCTACCAGATGATCAAGCAGCAGGTATCCCCAGAGAAGTATTGAATGATATCAAAGAGATGGCTTTGAAAGCTTTGATCCAGGTATCGGATGGTAGCACCCCCAATTCGGACTACCTTGGATGGCTGCAGCTGAAGCTTTAGGACAATCAGACCATCCTGGGTGCCTGTTGAGTAAGCAAACCAATGCTGCCTCCCTCACATTGAGTGGCTGCTCTCAGACACAGAGACCATCAGACACGCCACCTTGCAGAACAGTGATAGAGTTTTTACTCTGGGTACCTGGGCATGGTTGTGTAGACTCTGAGGGCATGTGCTGCATGAACCTCTCCAGCCACAGCCAGTCAATCCACAAGAGCATTCAGGTACTGAAGGAAGGGTTCAAGAAGCTTCAAGTGGAAAACAAAGACTGGGTCAATAAACTCTTCCAGTCCAAGGGACTAAAGGGTTGGATGATGCCGAGCTAAAACAGGACGATCAATTATCTTAGAGGTTGTTGTTGTATTGTTAATTGTCCCATGTTTGTTTGGATGCTTTTAGAATGTCTTACAAAATTATTTCAGTTCCATCTTTGTGTTAAAACAGAAAAAGGGAAGATACCCAACACAGGCTCCTCATGGACTCCTTAGAGGAGAGAATTGGAGGCCAGGATGGCACAAAAACCTCTCAGAGACTCAGTGTGGGAAGGAAAATCCTTAAAAGTACCTAAAAGTATTCTTAAATCCATAAAATACCTAAAAATCCTTGAGTATCTCAAGGCATTAATGAGCCCCACTGACTGTCAGTACAGACCTCTCCAGGGACTCATTAAAGCCGATAATTGGAGCCATGATTGCACAAACCTCTCACAGAGTCTGTATCAAAAGGGAAACACCAAGTACCTTCAAATAACTCAAGTACCCTGAAGCATTAATGAGCCCCACTGAGTGTTGTTACTGACAAAGCCTCTCCAGGGACTAATTACAGCAGATAATTGGAGGCCATGATTGCACAAACCTCTCAGAGACTCCAAGGCAAAAGCCAAAGCCAAAGTCCTTTGAAAAACCTGCAGTCCCTGCAGGGAGCATGAAGGAGCCCCCAGGGCCATTGCTGAGCAAGGCTCCCCAGGGACTCCTTGCAGCAGATCCTTGAGGCCACTGGGATGTGGGCTAGGGGGGGATGCTGAGGGCAGCACAAGGGGCTGACAGTGCCCAGCCTGGCTGGGGCTGGGCCAGGAGGCCCCAGGGCCTCAGCACAAGGTGTCTCCTCCCAGCCCTTGCTGGCACAGACCCTGCTGTGCCCCAGGGCACCAAGACTTGGCTTCTCTTTGTCCCCACCTGTCATCACTGCCTGCAGTTCTCTGCTCTGCCTGGGGCCTGGGGACACTTGCTCAGTTGTGTCCCTCACTGGGACCCATTAAAAGTCCAGGAAACTTTGGAGTTGGATTCTGCTTGGAGTTCTGCAGAGGTTTCTTCAGCTCCCTCTCAGGGACTGATGTTCAGGGCCTGAGCACAAAGGCCCAGAGGGGCTGATTAAAGTCCTTGTGCTGTGTCTGTGCTGCTGAGCTGGGCTGGGCTCCTGGCACAGAGGCAGCTCCTGCTCACCAAGAAGAGCTTCAAAAGCACATTTCTCTTGATGAGCAGCTCTTGTGCCAGCCCAGCAGGGCTGGGGCACTGCCTGCAGCCAGCGCGGGCACAGCCCAGAGGCACAGAGAGCTTCAATCAGTCAGGGCTGGGAAGGGGCTGAGAAGTGCCTGGGGCACAATCACTGCCAGCCCTTGGCACAGGAACCTCTGGCTGCAGGACAATGCAGCTGCAGCTCCTGGAGTCATCTCCTCAAGCTGGAACATGCCAATGCCTACAGACCCTGTGAGTACAACTCTGGGTATTTCTGGTGCAGGGGAGGTAAAATGCTCATGGAGCTCTGACATGCTGAGGGGTTCTGATCAGTCATAGAATATTTCCAAGACTAGGATTTTGATAAAATATAAGAAATTTCTTAAGACTTTGTATTCAGTTTCCTACTACTGAAGAATGGTAGGGAGGTGGTGATAAATATTAAAAGATGATGATAAATTTTGACAATTGCCTGTAATATCTGACCTGGTAAATTTTGCTTATGAATTATTAATTATGAAATTTTAAAAGTTCCCAAGACACCCAAACTGTTACTTTTAGTGATCAATAGGTTCACAGGAGATCCCTAATGTGCTTTCAGCCACTCTGCCCATGGACAGCAGCAGCATCACCTTTGCTGGAGCCATCAGGCTCAGTCTGAGCTGTCCTTTCTCCAAGCTGCAAACAGAACCTGCCCCCAGCCAGTGCCCTGCAAACAGGCAGGGTTCTGTAGGGCCAAGGAGAGTGCACAGAGATTTGGGGTCTGTGAGTGCTGGCAGGGAGAGATCAGGCACAGGGAAACCCCTGCAGCAGGAAAATCTGCAGGAAGCAGAGAGAAGATCAGGCAATGAGAGAAAACAAAGCCCAGCAATGCTGTGGCAGGGAGAGTTTAGAGATGCCCACAGGAGTCCCTGCAGTGCAGCCCCTCCCTCTGAACAAGCCCCCTCCCTCCTGTGCCCCAGCCAAGCCTCTGCCCTCAGGGCCGGGGCTCCAAGGCGTGCAGCCCCTCCTGTGCAGGCAGAGCTGCAGCAGAGCCGTGGGGCAGCTCTGCAGCCCCGGGCCCAGTTCCCTCTGCAGAGCACAGGGCTGGGAGCAGCTGCCCGGCCCTGGGGGCTCTGGCAGGGGCACAGCTGGCTCAGGGTGACGCTGTCCCCAGGGCCCGGCTCTGGGCAATGCTGTCAGTGCAGCCAGGGAAGGAGCTGCATCTCCCACAATCCAATGCCATCAGAAGGACACTTGGAAGTCTCCCTGAGATTTCAGTCCAAGCTGCGAGCTTCAATCCATGATGCAATCCTGTCCTGTAACATCTCTGTGTTATCTGAAAGCCCAAGGGTGAGGCACAGAAGGTTTAGGATGGGAAAATGCTGCTGGGTTGGTGAAATGAGCCCTGTGTGTCCCTGGGTACAAATGTGGGGCTGAGACCTTGAGAAAAGAATGGACAATTGGTGGACTGTGGGGGATCCATCTGCTCTCAGCAGGGTCAGGATGGTTTTAATGGGAAACATGGGAGGGTGATCATCCTCTGTCTGAGAAAGATGAAAGCCCAGAGAATCCTGGAACAGGACTGGGAGACAGACCTCCTCCCCTCACTCTCCACTCACCACCTTGCCTCAGAGAACTCACTCTGTTCTCCCTGAGGGCAGCGGAAATGCTGAGAGTTTCTGACATCTGAATATAGCAAGAGAGGGGGAAGAGGAGCTGTAAAATCTCTAGAAGATTTAAACAGATTTTACCATTCCTGCTCTCAGGCAGTGGGGGTGCACGTGCTCACAGGGCCATCTATATTAACAAGGTTTCAAAGTGGGAAACAAGGACAGGTTCCTGTCCTCCTCCCACATCGGCACAGCAGGGCTGAATAATAAAAACCCTGTGTGTAGCTGCCCTGAACCTGATGTCCCACTCAGCCAGCACCAGCCAGGGATCCCCCCTTGGAGCTGAATGAAAATCTTCTGGAAATTCAAAAGGATGTCAGAGGGTTATACAAGAAGGGTCTATGGGAAAAGGCTTTGTTTTTGCTGGGAAAAGTCTTTCTTTTTGCTGGAAAAAGTTCCTCCTAACCTGTCACTGACATTTCTCCATGAACAGCTCCCCAGGGCCAGTCCCAGCAAATGTCCAACAGCAGCTCCATCAGGCACTTCCTCCTGCTGGCATTGGCAGACACGCGGCAGCTGCAGCTCCTGCACTTCTGCCTCTTGCTGGGCATCTCCCTGGCTGCCCTCCTGGGCAACGGCCTCATCATCAGCGCCGTAGCCTGCGGCCACCACCTGCACACGCCCATGTTCTTCTTCCTGCTCAACCTGGCCCTCGCTGACCTGGGCTCCATCTGCACCACTGTCCCCAAAGCCATGCACAATTCCCTCTGGGACACCAGCAACATCTCCTACACTGCATGTGCTGCACAGCTATTTTTCTTTCTCTTCTTCATCTCAGCAGAGTTCTATCTTCTGACCATGATGTGCTATGACCGCTACGTGTCCATCTGCAAACCCCTGCACTACGGGACCCTCCTGGGCAGCAGAGCTTGTGCCCACATGGCAGCAGCTGCCTGGGCCAGTGGCTTTCTCAATGCTCTCGTGCACACGGCCAATACATTTTCCCTGCCCCTTTGCAAGGGCAATGCCCTGGGCCAGTTCTTCTGTGAAATCCCACAGATCCTCAAGCTCTCCTGCTCCAAATCTTACCTTGCAGAACTTTGGCTTCTTGTGGTTACTGCCAGTTTTTCAATGTGTTGTTTTGTGTTCATTGTTTTCTCCTATGTGCAGATCTTCAGGGCTGTGCTGAGGATCCCCTCTGAGCAGGGACGGCACAAGGCCTTTTCCACCTGCCTCCCTCACCTGGCTGTGGTCTCTCTGTTCCTCAGCACTGGTATATTTTACTACCTGAAGCCTCCCTCCATCTCCTCCCAATCCCTGGATCTGGCCCTGTCAGTTCTGTACTCGGTGGTGGCTCCAGCCCTGAACCCCCTCATCTACAGCCTGAGGAACAAGGAGCTCAAGACTGCAGTGAGGAGACTTATCATTGGAAAATTTCAGAAACATTAAACTGCTGGCCAGTGTTTGCAAATCATTTGTAACAAAAGTCATATTTGATACTTCTTCTTGGGTTCATTTTGGAGTTTCTTTACCTTTGTATAATTTTTTAATCTTGTCCACAAATAAATGTCATTGTTTGTACCATTTCTCATTTTGTTTCTCTCCACCTTCCCTGTGGACACAGACTGTGTCAATGAGGGGCTGTGCTCTCGGTGCCTTTAAATGAATTGATGCTCTCTCCCAACAAAGTTTTCTGCAGAAAACTGCAGAACTTTTCTGCCCTTTTGTTGCCTTCTCTGGAGCTGCAGCAGCAATGTCTGTGTGCAGAGCTGGGGCAGATCAGTGCTGGCCCAGCAGCTGTGCCCAGCAGCAGCAGCAGCAGCACTTGGTGTTGCCAGTGCTGCTGCCGTGGCCCTGCCCCGCTGCCCTGGTGGCCCTGGTGTTGCTGCAGGGCCTGAGTGCTCTCAGGGCCGGGCACAGCCCTGGGGGAGGCAGTGCCGGGGCTGCAGCAGGGACAGGCCATGGGCACTGCTGGGGCAGCGCTGACGCCTCAGGCCAGGCCCTGGGGGCTCCAGGCTCCTTGCCCAGGCTCTCTCAAGAGCACGGCCAGGCCAATGCTCAGCACAGAAACCCCCGTGAGCAGCCCCAGGGTGTGGGCATGGGGAGAGGCACCTGAGGGAGCACAAATGCCATCAGCCCCTGGGGCAAGCAAGGCCTGCGGGACACCAGGGAAACCACTCAGCTTTGTCCTGGCCTCTGCACTCAGCCAGAAAGTTTGTTCCCATCAGCTGGGAGTTTCCTGTGCCACTGCAGACGCTGTTGCTCAGAGCCAGGGCTGCCTGGCAGCCACCCCCAAACTGCCCTCAGCATTTCCTTGGCTTCACCTTTGTTTTCTTTACTCTTCTGGTACAAATTTCTTCCTCTTGCCCAGCCCTGTTCCCTCCCCTGCAAACAGCCCATCCCTGGTCGCCCTTTCTTCTCTGGCCCCACTCCCCATTGCAGTCCCTGAATTGGCCCCATGGGAACGTCCCTTGGGCAGCAGGATCATCCTACAAGTGCTGCAGGAATTGTCTGCAGGCTCCTGCAGTGCCTGGTGCTGCTCCCTTGCCACAGGCACCCCAGGCCAGGGGAGCACATCTGGGCTGCTGTGTCTGCCTCTGGGGCTCCCTGTTCTGGGCAATGAGGAGGAGCTGCAGAGGCTCTGCAGGACTGACAGGATGGGCTTTGGGGCTGCCAGGAGAAGCTGAGGGACCTGGGCTGCTGGAGCTGCTGAAGAGGAGGCCCAGGGCTCATCCTGCAACTGCTCCAAGGGTGGCTTCAGAGAATCCCAGAATCAGCAAGGTAGGGAAAGACCTTGGAGATCATCAAGTCCAACCTGTGCCCTGACACTGCCTTGTCTCCCCTGAGCCTCCTCTTCTCCAGGATAAACAACCCCAGCTCCCTCAGCCACTCCTCACAGGACTTGTGCTCCAGACCCCTCCCCAGCCTTGTTGCCCTTCTCTGGACACGCTCCAGCCCCTCCATGTCCTTCCTAAATTGGGGGGCCCAGAACCGGACACAGCACTCGAGGTGCTGCCCAAGCAGTGCTGAGCACAGGACAAGAATCCCTGCCCTGCTCCTGCTGGCCACACCATTCCTGATCCAGGCCAGGAGCCATTGGCCTTCTTGGTCACCTGGGCACACTGCTGCCTCATGTCCAGCCTGCTGTCCATCAGTCCCTGCAGGTCCCTTTCTGCCTGGCTGCTCTCCAGCCACTCTGTCCCCAGCCTGTAGCACTGGGGCCAAATATCAGGGCTTGGCACTTGGACTTGTTCAACCTCACCTTGTTGGATTTGGGCCTTGGATCCAGCCTGTCCAGGGCCCTGTGCAGAGCCCTCCTGCCCTCCAGCAGATCCACACTCACACCCAGCTTGGTGTCATCTGCAAATTTGCTGATGCTGGAATCAATCCCCTCATCCAGACCATGAATGCAGATATTGAAATCCACGCTGGCTGGCTCTGATCCCTGGGCCATCCTGTGGGTGCCCTGTGGTGGCACTCAAGGTGATCTGTTCCATAACCTTGCCGGGCACCCAGGTCAGGCTGACAGGCCTGGAGTTCCCCAGCTCCTCCTTCCAGCCCTTCCTGGGCATGGGCTCACACTGGCACCTCCAGTGCTCTGGGACCTCCCTGCTGAGCCAGGACTGATGGTAAATGATGGAGAGCAGCTTGGGGAGCTCATCCACAGCTCCCTCATCCCCCTAGGATGGATCCCATCTGATCCCATACACCTGTGAGCATCTGAGTGGCTCAGCAGGTCAGCAGCTGCTTCCTCCTGGATTCCAGGGGGCTGTTCTGCTCCCTGTGCCCATCTACCAGCTCAGGAGAACACTTGTCCTGAGAACAACCTGTCCTAATATTGAAAATTGAGACAAACAAGATATTAAGTAGCTTTGTCTTTTACTTATCTTCAGTTGCTCTATTCTCAACTGCATCCAATAAGGAGTAGATGTTCTCCTTCTCCCTCCTTTTGCTATAATTTTTTATATAAATATTTTTTATTCTTTTTACAAACCGCCAGTTTAAATTCTAATTGAGCTTTCATTTCTTCACATCACTTTCTTCATAACCTAACAACATCCTTAAACACTTCCTGCATTGCTGGTCCTTTTTTCCCCTGAGTTCCCAGAAAAGCTGCATGGGCAGCCAGGCCAGTCATTTTCCTCTCTAGATCGTGTTTTGGCACACTGGGACAGGTTGCTCCTTCCCCCTTAAGATTACTTTCTTGAAATTTGTCCATCCTTCCTGGATCCCTTTGTTTTAAAGGGCTCTTTCCTTTCAAAAAATCAGTACCTGATTTGGTACTCCCCCAAAGTCTGGGGAGGGCCAAAGTCTGCCCATCCTAATGCCTGTGTAGGAGTTCTGTCGCTGCCCCTCCTTCTTTCATAGAACACTGAAAACTTGATTGTGACCGTGGTCACAAAGGTTTTCAGGATGAAGAAGAGACAAGAATGTTGACTTTATGATCAGAAGGTTTGATTTATTATTTTATGATATATGTTACATTAAGACTATACTAAAAAGCAATAGAAAGGAAAAGGTTTCTTTAGAAGCTAGCTAAGCTAAGAATAGAAAAGAATGAATAACAAAAATCTGTGTCTCAGACAGAGAGCAAGAGCCAGCTCTGCCATGAGTGGTCAGTAAATCTAAATATCTACAAGAGACCAATCACGGGTCTAGCTGTTGCATTCTACAGTAGCAGATAACCATTGTTTACTTTTAGTTGCTGAAACTGCAGCTTCTCACAAAGAAAAATCCTAAGAAAGGATTTTTCATGAAAGATGTCTGCGACACTTGATTATTTCATGGTCACTGGGCCCCAGGCAGCCTCCGTGTGAACAGCAGCAGACAGAGCTTTCCTTGGCAGTGTCACCAAAAATTCGGTAAAACAGAAAAATCCTTAACCCCAGTGTAGCATTAAGAAGCAGCATTCTTTATTCAGCTGGATGCACAGGGGATAGCTCCTCCCAAAACCGTGAATGCTGAGTAGAGGAAAGTTTCTGTTTATTTTCTGTATTTTGCTCACATATTCATTGATTGTCCTGGACTAAACACACATATGAGAATCATTTCCCCCAAATCATTGCCATATTTCCCCTCCCCTTTACCCATGTGTTCTTCTGTCCTGGGGGTCTCTCTGGTGGTCCCTGGAGAACAAGCTCCAGGTGTGAGCTCAGCTGGTGGAAACAATTTATCATCCGGTAACATGAGGTCACAGAGTGGGATATGACATGTGGGGTATATGAGGTCACAGAGAAGCTATGAAATCATAGGCCATATCTGTGACACCACACGGCAGAATTCTGACATCAAAGAGCAGATGATGACATCAGAGAATTGGCTGTGACATCAGAGATCAGATGTGTGACATTAGAGAAGGGGCTGTGCCATCCCAGAGGGGCTGTGTGACATCCCAGAGGGGCTGTGTGCCATCCCAGAGGGGCTGTGTCAGGTCACTGGGTTGGTCACTCGGCCCCAGCTCCCCCTCACAATTTCTCCCAACAAGTCCAATGCTGTCCATGCCCAGCGGGGTCCCTGTCCCCCGGGATCCCCCTGGCCCACCTGGAGCCACAGCCTCCACCAAAGGATGTTCCACAGGATCCACCCCAGAGCCTGACATGGGGACAAGGGGCCAGGGCTGTGTGAGCAGGACATCAAGGACGGGGATTATCCAGGTCACTGTGGCCTGGGTTGGGTTGCCCAGGGCAGGAAAGATGTCTGGCAGCTGGAGCAGGGTCTGGGAAGGGCCTCCAAGGTGGGGCTGGAGCCCTTGGGCTGTGAGCAGAGGCTGAGGGAGCTGGGCTTGTCCAGCCAAGAGCAGGGAAGGCTGAGGGGCTCCTCATCCCAGCCTGGCAGTGCCAGCGAGGAGGGGATGGAGAACACAGAGCCAGGCTCTTCACCGGGGGCCTGGTGGGAGACAAAAGCCAAAGGGTGGAAGGGGAAAGAGGGGAGATCAGCCAGGACAGGAGGAGATGAAATGACTCAGGGTGGTTTCAGCATTTCCTCAACACCAAAAGCAGCCTGACCTCCCTTCTCCACCCACCACTGACAGCTTTGCAAATCAGGAATTGTTCTGAGCTGTTTTGCACCCACTCCAGGATGAGCATCCTGATACAAGAACTTAATTGTGTTTTTATCTGTCACAGAACCACATTTGTGTGAAATTAATGCTTGAATGGAAATGTGGATGGAGGACACATCAGACACCGTTCGGACTTTGCATGTAGCTCAGGGAAGAGTGAGATTGTTATTAAATTGTATCCTGTTCAACCATGGTCTGTTGGCCATGAGGAGAAGCTTTCTATGCCTCTGAGTCTCACCAGTTCCTGACCCCCAAAGGATACAAACCTGATGAGTTGTGGTTCCTGCTCCAGTGGTGGCACTTGGACCTCCCTCCATCCCCAGAGCAGAACTCCCTTGTGCCAGAGAGTCCCTGGCAATGCAGGGATGAAGGAAACAGGACAGGCTGTGGGGATCAGGGCCAGGGCATGGCCAGGGATTTGGGGTGGTTGTGAGCCCAGGGCAGGACCCAGCCCTTGGCCTTGGTGAACCTCATCCCATTGTTTTGGGCCCATGGCTCTAGCCTGTCAAGATCCCTCTGCAGAGCTTCCTGCCCTCCAGCACAGCCACACTCCCACCCAGCTTGGGCTCACCTGGGAACTGACTGAGGGTGCCCTCGATGGCCTTGTCCAGATCAGCAATTAAGAGATTGAACTGACCTAGGCCAAATGCTGAGGCCTGGGGACACCCCTGGATGTGACTCCATTCCTCAGCTGCTCTGAGTGCCAGGGGTTGATTGAGGGAAGTCCTGGGGTGTGGGTAGGGACAAAGTGTGATTGTCTGCCATGAAGGGTCTTCATTTTCAAATCTATTGAAACTGCATTAGGAGGTGCTGGCGGTCACTATCAAGTGGACAATGCTGATATCTATCTATAAACAGGAAAAGAACACTTAAACGAGCAAAACAGTTCTCTCTGCATTGTTTTCAATATAGTATATTCACTTTGAATACAATTCTGAAATATGTCTAATTAACTAGAGAAGAATTGAAAACTTCAATTTTTCCCATGGGCTTTTCTTGTTTGGGGGTTTCAAACAAATGTTTATGAGCGTTTGTCACTGAATTCCTCAACTGAAGAGCTCAAGAAGGAAGTGGCCTCTGGAGTAATAAAATTCATCACCAACCTCCAAGTGGTTGAGGATCCATGCCCATCAAAACAGCAATGAACAGAAATGGGCACAGCTTTGTGGCTGCTGTCCCAGCTTTGGCATGGGCCCTGGGCCTGGAGCAGGAGCAGCTCTTGAGGGCCCCAAGGCCGGGGCTCTGGTGCTGCCCTGGGCAGATGGGATGGCAGCAGGGGCTGCAGAGCTCTCAGCACCTCAGCCTGAGGGGAGCAGGGCAGCCAGGGAGCCTCCTTTGGCCTTGGCCAAGCACATTCCCCCATGGCTGGGGCTGAGTCCTGTGGCAGCTGCAGCTGCTGCTGTGCCCTTGGCAGGGGCTGAGGCCATGGGGCCAGTGCCCAGAGCAGCCTGGGCTGAGCAGAGCTGTGGGGCCAGAGCCGGCTGGGCTGGGCTGGGCTCAGAGAGGCCCTTGGTGCTGCCCAGAGCTCAGGGCAGCTGGCAGAGCTTGCAGGGAGCTGGGCTGGGCTCAGAGAGCCCGGCCCAGAAACCATCAGTGTCCATCTCAGCCTGGCTGAGCGTGCAGGGGCAGGGCTCAGGCCAGGCCTTGTGGGGCAGGGCCAGCGCCTGTGCAAGGCATTGCAAACAGGCAAGTGGCCCAGAGAGGAGGCTGCTCTGTGCCCTTGGTGGCAGGGACAGAGCAGGGAGGGGGCCCAGGACATTTGTCAGTGCCAGCCTCTGTGCCCATGCGTTGGCAGCCCTGGCTGCTGAGCCCAGCTTTGGACTGGGCTGAGTTTGGCTGTGGCCCAGCTCCATCCTCCTGCGGGGCTCAGGGCCTGTTCCCGGCCATGGCCAGCCCTGGCTGCCTCTCTGCTGGCCCAGAGGCCGGCAGAGCCCGGGGCAGGGCTGTCTGTGCAGCCCCACAGGTGCCACGGGCTCTGCAGGAGCTGGCAGAGGCTGCCCAGCAGGGAGGCCATGGGGCACAGAGCCCCAAGGCTGCTGTGGGCACCATGGCACAGGGGCCGTTCCCAGCCGCAATGCTCCTGGCCTGGGCTGGGCCTGCACAGGGGCTGGGCCACCATGGCTGGGCCAGCACAGGGCCACAAAGGGGCCACGCAGCCGCTCACGGGGCTGACAGCAAGGCCAGGCGCACACAAGCAATTGCTGAGCATGGCCTGCTCTGGCCAGGCCTGACTGGGCCAAAGGCAGAGCTCAGCTGCCCTTGGGGGCTGCAGCAACACTCCAGAGCCCAAAGAGCCTCCATGGCTGGGCTGGAGACCAAGGCTGCAGCAGGGAAATGCACGGCTGCTGCGGGATGGGGAGGCCATTGAATTCCAGCACACACCTCAGCTCTCTGATGATCCCAGCACCATGCTGGGCCCTGTTTCAGACTGGAGCAGAGCAGATGTTGATGGCACAGGAGCCCTGCGGGGCTGTCAGGGACCTGCAGCTTGCAAGGTGCTCTGCTCTCCCTCAGGTGCTCTGGGAGAGATCCAATCCCAGCTGGGCAGCTCAGGGCACAAGTGGCACTGCCTGTTCATGGGAACACAGCTGATGTCTGCCTGGAAAGGGGCAGAGGTTTTAATACCTGTTAGTTTCATAATATACAAGCAAATCTTAATTATCTGGGTCACTTGAGTATTTTAAGTAATGGCAACGTTTTCCCACGAGGAACAGGGATTTCCTGGATCTACTGGATCCTTCTAATGAAGGATGGCAAGGGAAGAAATACAGATCTTCCCCTCTACCTTTGCCACTGACATTCAGTCTAACAATTAATGACCCCCTTCCTTGTGGTGTTTCCAGCTCTCCTGTTTAAATGGCCGTGTCTAAGGACATCTCTTCACTGGATCAGCTGGATCCGTGTCCTTCCTGCTGCTCTCAGATTTCCTCCTCCAGATGCTCTCTGGTCATTTGAGCACCTCTCAACTGACTGGTTTCATGCTTTGAACTTCAGGGAGTGGCCAAATCTTTCAAGTTAAAAAAAATATGAATTGAGTATCTCACTGTGGTTATACCTATCACAGAATTTCCATTTCTTATGTATTTGCTTAAAAACTATTCTTGTTCAGAAAGCCGTTGGGGATGGTGGACATGTCAGAAGCTGCTGGGACATCAGAGAGAGCTGAGAGAAGAGCTGTGATTGTTATTAAACTGTTCAAATGTTCAGCTTGTGTTTGTTGGCAAGAAACCTTTCTGTGCCTCTGAGTGTCACCAGGCCCTGAGACCAAAGGACACAAACCTGATGAGTTGTGGTTCCCACTGCAGAGGCTGCACTTGGACCTTGGCTCTGCACAGGAGAGCTCTTCATCCCCTTTCTCTCTTTTCCTCCCTCTGGGCATGGAGGGAGCTCCTGAATCCAGTTTGTGACTCGTGTGTGCAAAGAGCAAATCTGGGCAGAATCGGGGCAGGGAGGGCTTGGGGGGACCTTGGGACCTGTGCTGGGCACAGAAGGTGTTTTCCATTGCTCTGACACTGTCTGCTGTGCAAAGTGGATTTAATATCCAGCAGAGGAATGACTTTGGCATTTGATGGAGCTGTGCCTTCCCTTGGCTTTGTTGGCTGACAAGAAATGAACATCTCTCTGTGTCCCAGGCAGCTCCTTCTGCAAGGAAAGCAGGTGGGAGTTGGAGCCAAGGAGCTGAAAGCTGCAGGTGCAGCCTGGGCTGGAGGGAGCTCAGATTTGCACAAGGCTGCTGTGAGTGCCAGGGCTTGGATGGGGGAAATGGTGGGGTGGGGGTAGAGACAGAGTCTGATTGATTGTCAGCCATGAAGGGTCTTGATTTTCATATCCATTCAAACTGCATGAGGAGGTACCTGGATTCAGTGTCAATTGGAGATTGCACATATCAATGAATTAACAGGAAAACAAAACTAAACAGGACCTAAAAAATCTTTTCTTGCTGTCTTTTTAAATATCATGTATTCAGTTTGAATACACTACTGAGATCTACTTAACCACAAAGGATTTGAAAATTAAAATCAAATGATTCCCAGAGGCTTGGCTTGTTCAGGTGTTCTCAATGTTCATGAGCCCTGGGACACTGAATTCCTGCACTGAAGAGCTGAAGGCTGAACAAGCCTCTGGAGCAGGGAAATTCAGCAGCAGCCTCCAAGTTGCTGAGGATGTCAGCAGCCCCCAGTGAGGCCATCCCTGCCCAGAGACCGTGGGGGAATGGGCAGACAAGGAGAGCGTCCCTGGGGCTGGGGCAGCACAACTCAGAGGCACCAGCAGCTCCAGCTGGGCAATGGAGTGTGGAATGTGGCTGGGAAAGCCCTGCCTGGGCTGGGCCAAGCAGGACACACAAGCCCTGACTCTCATCCCCCAAACAACTCTCTCAATGTGACATTTAAAAGGAATTTACAGGTTTTTGTGTCCTCTGAGTTGGATGTGCTGGAGAAATACCAACAAGGGATTGTCAGGAGCTCCAAGCAACAAAACAGCCTTTATTGGCAAATTTAGAAAATCAGAGAAACTTTGGCAAAAGGTTTAATACAACATTCAATCAACACAAAACACTTCTCAAAGCATTAACTTGGCCCATTCAACTTCACAAACTTGTAGCTTGCTCAATTTTAAGTTAACCAAAATTTGCAAGGGGACAAAAATAGAAGAAGACACAGGAAGAGAGAAAAATGTGATATAGAGAAGCACACACACAGCTACCAACTCCTGGATTCCAGCAGTGTTCAGATGGAAATTCCAAGAGGATGCAGGGTCAAGATGTGTGCTTGCCTTGTGGTCAGCCTTCAATAGCCCTTGGTCTCCCTGGGCCCTTCCCCCAGGTGGGGCTTGGGCTCATTTGGTCCCTCAGGAGCTGGGCTGGGGCTGCAGAGGTGGCTGTGGAGCATTGCCTGTGCTGTGCCAGGGACTGGCAGCCACTGCTGGGCTGGGATAGAGGCTCTGGGGGGATTGGGGTTCCAGGGCAGGGCAGGGCAGGGCTTGGGTTCCAGGGCAGGGCAAGGCTGGACCTGCCCCTTCCTCCCCCACACATGAAATGTTTTGAGCCAACAATCTCCTCCAGTCTGTCTCAACAGGGAATGTTGGAGGTGGGATTCAATTCTGGCCATGGGCACTGGGACAAGAAGAACAGTTCTTTTCCATAGGCATGAAAGCACAGAGCCCCAGTGTTTCAGCAGCAGAGGAGAAGTGACCCTCAACATGCCAATGTCAGCTGGACCAGTCAAGCTGGGAGGCCAAGCCAGCCAGACCTGTTCCATGTTCTTTTGGTTTCATGGTGCCCCATAGTGTCCCAATGGCGCCTTGGACCCATGGGGCTCCGCACTGTCACAATGGTCCCTTGGTCTCACAGGGCCCCACAGTTTCACAATGCTCCCTTGGTTCCATGGGCCCTGTGCTGCTGCATTCCCCCCTCCCCTTCTCAGGCTGCCCTGCCAGCTGAGAAATGCTCCTTGGGGCTCGGCCTTGGCCAACAGCCCCTGGGCTCAGCTCCTCTGCAGCTCATCACAAACACTGTCTGCTCCAGGCACTGCTGCTGCCCAACCAGCTCCTGCTTTCTGGAGGAGCAGCCCTGGGAACTGCTTTTCTTCCCTCAGTGGCACAACATCCCTGTTCTCACCCTGCCAAAGAAAGCTGTTGGTGCCAAGTGTGGCCAGGATGAACCATTGCTGGGACTGAAGCCCCTCTCTTGGGGCCCTGCAAACAGCGCTCCAAAAGGAGCCCTTGGAGCTCTCCTGGGCCAGCGACTCCCTCTGAGTGGGGCCTCTCCCAGCCGGGAACTCTCCCGTTTGCTGCACTCAGGGATCCCCAACAGCGACGGAGCCTAGGCCGATCCCCCCACTCCTCCAGGCTCAACCCTTCACCCACTGGGGAGATGCCAAAGGATCCACAGGGAGCATTTCCTGCCCTCAGGGGAATTTCTCACAGGTGCCGTGCACTGACTCTGGGTCTGTGTGCACACAGGAGTGCCTGTGCTGGGGAAATGTGGCAGAAATGCAGCTCTCTGAGGGGTTTGAGTGCCTAGGACAGCTGAGTCAGTCAGGCCTGTAAGTAAGGGTGTGTGATGAGGTCTAAGTGAAGTTAAATGCTTCTAAGAGTTGTTCTGTTGCTAAGGTATTAAGTTTAATTTAATTTATTAACTAAGTTGAATATTAAATGTTATTCCTCTGTTAAATTGCTAAGTCATATGTTTTAAGTTAGGTTAAATAGTGTTAAGTCCTGTTATTTTGCTAAATTGTTAAATTGATGGTATCAGTTAAGGTTAAGGTGTAACTTAAGTCCTGTTAAGTTTGAGCTCTGTTAAGCTTTTGGGCCGTAACCCTTTCATCCTTGTTCTCACTGTCCTTGTGTCACACACACAGGGACAGTTCTCAGTTCATTTCTGGTTTGATTGCCTGGATTTGGTTTGGTTTTGTTGTTGCTTTGTTTTCTTGGTGTGCCTGAAGTGTCCAGTCAGGAGCAGAGTGACTCTTGCCAAGGAACTTTGTGCTGCTGTCCCTTAATATTCAATCTGGTTTTTCCTGCTCCCTTGCTGGGGATTTTTTCAGCGCTCTCAAGGCCTCGTTGGTACCAGGGTGAAGGAGCCCTGGCCCAGGCTCTGGCCCTGGGGGACACGGGGACGCTGCCGGGGGGTCCCTGTCCCCCTGTGCCACCCCCAGGGCCCCGGCCCCCGTCCCCATGTCAGGCTCTGGGGTTGATCTCGTGGAACATCCTCTGGGGGAGGCTGCGGCGCCGGGGGCGGGGAGACCCGGGGGGACAGGGGAGCCCGCTGTGCACGAGCAGGGTTGGACTGCTCTGGGGGGACCTGTGAGGGGGGCCGGGGCAGAGTGACCTCCCCAGGGACCTCACACAGCCCCTGTGATTTCACACAGCCCCTGTGATGTCACACAGCCCCTGTGATGTTACACAGCCCCCTGTGATGTCACACAGCCAACTATGAGATGTCACCCTATGATGTGATACAGCTGCTGTATGATGTCACAGAAGTCTCTGTGATGTCACAGTCTGCTCTATGATATTACACAGCCAGCCAGTGATGTCACAACCCACTCCCTCATGTCACTGAGCCACACTCAATGATGGCAAGATCTGCTCTATGGCCTCACACTATGATGTCACAGACAGCTGTGTGATGTCACAACCCCCTCAGTGATGACACAAAACCCTCTCTGTGATGTCATACTGCCACTCTGTAAGGTCATAGCACACACTTTGACCTCACAGCCAGCTCTATGATGTCATACAGCCACGCCTTGATGTAACAATCTGCTCTGTGATGTCACACTGTCCCCTCTATGATGCTCAGTCACCACAATGACCTCACAAAACAAACACAGTGATGTCACAGCCCAATCTGTGACCTCACACAGCCCACTCTGTGCTGTCACACAGCCCCTTGCTGACATCACAGCTGCTCTGTACCTCCATGACACAGCCACAGAGGTGCTGCTGTGACACAGTCCCCTCTGGGACATGCCACAGCCTCTGCCAGTGCTGAGCCCCTGGGAGCTCTGTCTGTGCCCTGCTGGTGTCCCAGAGGGGCCCTGGCAGTGTCCCAGCCCTGCTGGGCTGTGCACAGGAGCTGCTCCTGGCCAGAGCTGTCTCTCTGTAGCTCTGCTGCCCTTGCCAGGTGCTGCCTCTGGGCCAGGAGCCCGGCCCAGCTCAGCAGCACAGACACAGCACAAGGATTGTAATGACCCTCTGGGGCTTTGGTGCTCCTTGCATCAGACTCAGTCCCTCAGAATGTGCTCAAAGAACTTCTCAGGCACTCAAAATGAGGATGAAACACTGAAGTTTCTCATACTTTAAATAGATCCTTCTGAGGGACAGGACTGAGAAAGTGTCCCCAGGTTCCAGGTAGAGCAGAACACTGGTGGCAGTGATGACAGGTGGGGACAAGCAAGGCAAAGGTGTCTCTGGTGCTGAGCAAACCTGCACCTCTGTCCCTGCAGGCTGTGGGCATCCCCCGGCTGCCCCACCTGGCTGGCCCCTTCCTTTGCTGACAGCTCTGCCTCCTGCCTGCCTCTGCCTGCCCACACAAAGCCTTGGGCTGCTCCAGGCTCCTGCTGGGGGACGTGCTGCACCACAGCCCTGCCCTGGCAGGGAAATTCCTTTCTCCTGGTGTCCACTCTGGGCCTCCCCAGATGCCCTTGCTGCCATTATTTCCTTCTCATGCTTATATGCTCTAGGAAGAAAAGCTCCAGCCTCTCTGAAACCACCCTTCAATCCCTCCCACGCTATTCCTGTTCTGTCCTCAGTCTCCACACCACTGAGCATGGAGCCCTCAGCCTCTACCTCCTGATTTTGTGATGAGGCCTCCAAACCTCACATTGCGAGTTTTTTCGTCCTCTCCAAGGTCTGTGAAAATGGAAAAATAGAGATCAAAGTTATTTTCTCCCAAATCTTGCAGTGATAAAAGGGTCAATACCTTTAAACTGAATGAGGGAGAATTTACATTTGTTAGAAGAGAAAATATTTTTCAAGGATGAGAGTGGCACAAAACTGCAGCTGTTTTTCCAGAGAAGTGGATTTCCCATCCCAGGAATTGTCCAAGAGCAGGAGCATTGTGCAACCTGACCCAGTGAAACCCTCTTATCCCCAAGGACAGAATTCCTGTAGTGTGGGTTCTCTGATGTGCTGGGTGCCCTCACAACGCTTCTGGCCAGAATGTCTGCTGAGGGCAGCCAGGCTGCTGCAAGGGGCAGTGACCTCACAGCCATCACCATGGCAGCCCTGTCCCCTGGGCCTGGCTCTGCCCTTTCCTCTGCCCCTGCCTTGGCTCTGCTGGCATGAAGAGTTTTGTCATTGATATCTTGTCCCCAAGGTGCTGGGGCCAATGGCTTCCCAGTCAGGCTCCTGGAGCAGAAGTGGCTTTTCAGAGGCCAGCCAGGAATGAGCCCTGAGGCAGCAGCTCTGCAGTGGTGGCCACCAGGCCGGGCTGCCAAGGGAGGCTTCTGGCCATGGGCTGCAAGCAGCTGCTGCTGCCAAGGTGCCTTTGGTGCCTCAGGCTCTCCCTGGCACAGCTCCCAGCACGGCACTCTGCCCTTGTGCCTGAGGCCTTCCCTGTGCTGGGGCTGGCCTGGGGCTTTTCCTGCAGCGGGACCTGCCCTGCTGATGGCACAGGAAAGGCAGTTCCTGCTGGAACAGGAGGCTCTGCCTGCAATGGCCTCCAACAACTCCAGCAAGGGCCTGTTTGCAAAGGCCCCAGTGGGAAATGAAGGGGGGGGGGGGTCATGCTGATTTTGGGGTGAATATTGCAGAAACAAGTCTGACTCCTCCATCCCAAAGTTGAACATCCTTAGCGGGAGCTGAAGCTGTGACAGCACTGGAAAACTCCCCAGAGAAAGGAACAACCAAGTGACACCAGTGAGAGCTTCTGCAGAGCTGCTGAGCTGGCCCAGCCTGGGCACACCCGACTGACAGAGCAGCACCTCACACTAGAAAAGCCTATTTCCCTTCTTGGAGGGTGTAGAGTTTCCTCTCTGTATGGGGACACCCTGAAGGTCATTCACTGCTCCAGGCTGAGCCAAAGGGATTTGCCCATGGTCATTGTTCTGGGGGACTGACATCAATCTCTGCTTAATTACTGGTTTTGCTTTAACAAAATTGCTTTGAAATCACTTCATAGTGTATAATATAATATAATATAATATAATGTTATATAAATGTTACAACTCCAATACCTTGCTGTAAATATTTCTGATAAAGATAATTTTATTTAATCATTACCATAGTAGATAATTATATAAATATCTCTGTTTTCCTATCCTTAATCCTGTGGGACAAATACTGTAATGATTTAATTCCACCTTGATAATTTTTTACACACAAACACTTGAAAAGTCTGAGGCTGAGATTGGAACCAGCTGCTCCAATGCTCCACTCCTAGAAGGAGTTTAGGAACTCTGGAGGTCCTTGGGGATATCTGGGGATCTGTGGAGACTATTGGGGCTTCTTTCTGTACCTTCTCACCCAACAGGAACTTTTGTAATAAACTTTGCCTGAAGCTCCCACTGTGCCCATGGCAGGAACCCCTGTGAGTGTCTGGGACATCCCGGCTGTTTGGCAGCCTGGGGACTCCTGGGATGTCACCGTGGAGCCCCCGTGAGTGCCTGTGACAGATCGGTGCCTTTGCAGCCCAAGGTGCCCTGGGATGTCACCATGGAATGGCTGTGACTGCCTCTGACCACAGGGCTCTTTACCATCCCCAGAAACGCCTGGGAGGTCTCCATGGAGCCCCTGGCTCTGCCTGTGACATTCCAGCTGTGGAACAGCCTGGAGACTCTTGGAAAGTCCCCATGGAATCCCTCTGAGGGCCTGTGACAAATCTGATCCTTAGAAGGCAACCATCACCGGCCCCCTGTTGCTATGCTCAGTCCCTTGGCAACTCCATGGAGACCCCATGCCAGGGGTGGTTGCCATGGCAACCAGGGCTGGCACCAGCTGGGATACTCGGTTTCCTTGGGCCGGGCTTCAGGAATGGGATTCCCATGGATGATGAGGGCAGAGCTGCAGCTGAAGCCCTTCCCACACTCCCCACACTTGTAGGGCCATTCCCCAGTGTGAATCATCTGGTGGCTGATCAGGGTGCTGCTCTGCCTGAAGCTCTTCCCACACTCCAAGCACTTGTGGGCCTTCTCCCCATTGTGAAGCTGCTCATGGACCACCAGCTCCATGCTCGGGCTGAAGCTCTGTCCACCTTCCTGGCTCAGGGTGGGTCTTTCCTCCTCAGAGCACCCTGGGCTGGGTTTGGAGCCCCTCCTCCTATGGAATCTCTGGGGCTTTTGCTCCACATTGGAATTCTGCACCATGGAGCCACTTAAAATGACATCGTCCAGGCGATTCTGCTGTGGGGATTTGTCCTCCCTGGTCTCCATGCTCAGATCCTTCCCTGGGGGAGGAAGGCCAAGGAGAGGATGGGATTTGCCTCCGTGCCACAGGGAAGGGGAAGGAGATCCCCCCCAGTGAATCCCCGGCAGGACGGGGTTGGCAGCAGGGTTTTCCTGCAGCCGGGGGCCGTGCTGGGCTGGGAGATGGAGCAGGAGAGAGGGGGAAAGGGGCACTGACTTCCTCCTCACCTGCCTGGCTGTCCCAGGGCATTGTGTCAGTTTGAAAAGACAGGTGTCTGCTAAGGAAGGCAGGAGACTCCCTTGAAATGTAAAATGTTAATCCTTTCCCTTGGAATTATAATTTTCAAAAGAAGGAGGTGTCAAGCAAAGTCAATGGGAATAGGAATAACAGTTCTTCAGAAGGAAAATTAAAAATACAAATGCAGTAGTACTAAAAACTACTTACAGAGTAAGAATACGACCTGACACCCTGTGGGTCAGAGTGTTGGTAGCACTCCTGTTAAATGGTGGCTGCAGTGCTCCTGCAGTGACAGGTGTGGTTCTGTTGGAGCAGTGATCCTGTAGAAGGGTGGAGTTTTCCTCTGAAGGTCCAGATGCGGCATCGATTGGCCTGGTCTTCCTCTGGGATCCAGTGGAGCTGGAAGCTGCTCTTCTGGGAATCTTGTGGGAGAAGGCTGACTCTGTTGTTCACATTCTCAGATTATATCCAGGTAGGAATGCTTGGCTCCTCCCTCTGGGCAGATCTTCTCACAATGGGATGATGGAATTTTTATCAGTGACACTCAATGGCCCATTAACAGAAGATATCTCCCTGGAGGGAGGATTCATGCGGAAGAGATAAAGTAAATTGCTCAATTGACAGATGATAATTGCCCCAACTTTAACAGAGGGTAATTGAATACACACCCAGCTAAACCTGAGACACTGTTCCAGCCTTGGAAAGCAGGATTTGGTACCAGGATTCTTTAGGGAATGCAACCCTGATTGAAGGCAGAGATAGAATCTCCAGAGCCTGCAGCCAGAAATGGACAGTTGTGTGATACTCATTTCAACATCTTCTCTTTTGGAATTATTTACTAATGATTATTTGCTTTGCCTACCT
The DNA here is from genome assembly GCF_051311805.1 of Agelaius phoeniceus. Lineage (NCBI taxonomy): Eukaryota > Metazoa > Chordata > Aves > Passeriformes > Icteridae > Agelaius > Agelaius phoeniceus. The sequence continues at coordinate 3,065,876 of NW_027509866.1, forward strand.
AATATTTTTGTAATTTTTTGCAAATTTGCATTATCTAAATTACACTGTTCCTTAAGTTAAGTTGGTGTCTGTGTCTTTGGTGCGGGCCCTGCCCACTGGCGAAACAGGGCCCAATCCTGCCTAAGTGTTACCTGGGGAGACAAAACCCTCACTGCAAATGTGCCCCCTTCCTCCTTGTTCCCCACACTTCATGCACTGATCATGATGTCCTATGGTCTGGGCTATCCCTGGGGTCAGCTGGGATCTCCTGTCCTGGCTGTGTCCCCTCCCAAGCTCCCCCACACCCTCAGCCCCTCCCCAGCGTGGCTGAATGAGGGGCAGGACAGGCCTTGGCTCAGTGCGAGCTCAGCAAGAACAAAACCATCTCTGCGTGCTCAGCCCTGTGCTCAGCCCCCGGGCCCAGCATTTCCTCCACTGCCACCCTGGACCCCCCTTTCCCACCCCTCTGCCCCACGGCCGCCGCAGCACTGGCTGACAATAGAAGCAATTCTGTGGCAATTCCAAGTTTCCTTGGTTCCTGCACAGCTCCAGCTCAGCTGCTGGCAGGTTACAATTAAAGAAAAGTGCAAATTTGGCCCATTAAAGATATTATTAAAAGGAAGGGAAAGCTCTGTGTAGCTGTCACAAAGGTGACAGGGATGAAGAGAATAATGATTCTCACATATGGAAAAAACCCAAGCCTGGGAATTCAGTAGTTATTTGGGAATTTAGCTACTTGAGCTGGGCTTCTTGTGGGACTTTTAGCATCCTTGTGTTCCTCACCATGTGGTGAATGAACCTTGTCAGTCTTGCTGGTATCATTTGCTCCATTTCCTCCAGCGATTTTAACAAACTTTTCAAGGAGGGACAACAAAATATTTTCTTTACACTCCAGTCCCACAACAGCCATTTTCCTCATCAGTTCTCCCATAGGTCGCTCAGACGAAGCTGCATCCAAGTTTCCAAGAGTTCCTCCAGAGAGACCCACAACCTCCTCAGAGGAAGGAACCATGCTGTAGTCAAAGGCAACTGGGGTCAAAGAACAGTGCCCTGAACTCACTGTGCCAAAATAATTTTGCAATCTGGTTAAGGAAATATTAGAGAGATGCCATTTGCCCTGGAGCAGGGCAAGTGTGACATTGTCCCCTGTGTGTGTGGCCTTCCCAGGGTGGGGGTTTTACACCTGAGCCAGTTTGGGTAAGGGGGGTGGTGTTCACCCCCTGAGCAGGGATTCCCCCACTGTTTCAGGCTGCAATGTAAGATGGAACCAAATGCATGTTTTCAATGCCCATCCCCATCAACTGCTGTAAACAGGTGGGGCAGTGTTCTTGATCTCTTCCATGACTCAGCCCTGATAACGCCCTCCAGGGGAGATATCTTCTGGGAATGGGCCATTGAGTGTCACTGCAGGACTGATCAAATTCCATCCTCCCATTGTGGCATGCTCCGCCCAGGGGGAGGATCCAAGCATTCCTACCTGCATATAAGGTGAGCCTTGCAACACCAGGAGCAGCTTGCCTACTGGATTCCCAGAGGACAAGAGCTCCAGAACCACCACTGGACCTTCAGAGGAAGACCAGACCCTTCTACAGGATCACTGCTTGGACAGAATCACGTTCATCACTTCAACAGGACTGCAGCCACCATTTAATGGGACTGAAGCCACCAGCCTGACCAGCAACAGGGTGTCAGGTTATATCCTGACTCTGTCAGTTTAAGGCAGTGTTTCTGTATCATTACCTTGATCTTCTTTTCTTATTAAATTGTAATTCTGGTTTAGACTCTCCCCCAGGTTTGTCTTCAAACCAGTAAAAATTCAATGCGCTCATCCCTTGCTTTCCTCCCAGAACAGGATTTCACATCCCCAAACCTTTGCCAGATGGAGGAGGAGGCTGCAAGGAAGAGGAAGGAGGCCCGGGACACGCAGGAAGGTGAGGAGGAAGTCAGTGCCCCTTTCCCCCTCTCTCCTGCTCCATCTCCCAGCCCAGCAGAGCCCCTGGGTGCAGGACAACCCTGCTGCCAACCCCGTCCTGCTGGGGATGCACTGGGGGGATCTCCTTCCCCTTCCCTCTGGCACGGAGGCAAATCCCATCCTCCCCTTGTCCTTCCTCTCCCCGGGAAGGATCTGAGCATGGAGACCAGAGAGGAGAAATCCCCACAGCAGAAACTCATGGAAGAGGCCATTTTGAGTGACTCCAGGGCTTAGGAATCCAATGGGGAGGAAAATCCCCAGAGATCCCACAGGAGAAGGGGCTCCAAACCCAGCCCAGGGTGCTCTGAGGAGGAAAGACCCACCCTGAGCCAGGAAGGTGGACAGAGCTTCAGCCCGAGCATGGAGCTGGTGGTCCATGAGCAGCTTCACAATGGGGAGAAGGCACACAAGTGCTTGGAGTGTGGGAAGAGCTTCAGGCAGAGCAGCACCCTGATCAGCCACCAGATGATCCACACTGGGGAATGGCCCTATGAGTGTGGGGAGTGTGGGAAGGGCTTCAGCTGCAGCTCTGCCCTCATCACCCACCAACGCATCCACACTGGGGAGAGGCCCTATGAGTGTCCCCAGTGTCAGAAGAGGTTTCAGACCAGCTCCAGTCTCCTCCAGCACCAGCAGATTCACACGGATGAGAGGCCCTTCCGTTGCCCCAACTGTGGGAAGGGCTTAAAGCGCAACTCCACCCTCATCAGGCACCAGCGCATCCACGCTGGGGAGAGGGAGAGGCCCTACGAGTGTCCCCAGTGTCAGAAGAGGTTTTACACCAGCTCTGATCTCCTCCTGCATGAGCGGATTCACACGGATGAGAGGCCCTTCTGCTGCCCTGACTGTGGGATGGGCTTCAAGCGCAACTCCCACCTCATCAGGCACCAGCGGATCCACACCAGGGAGAAGCCCTACGAGTGTGGGGAATGTAGGATGAGCTTCAGCCAGAACTCTAACCTGATCTCCCACCAGAAGACCCACACCAGGGAACGACCCTATGAGTGTGGGGAATGTGGGAAGAGCTTTAGGCAGAAGTCTCTCTTGATCTGCCACCAGAGGATCCACACTGGGGAAAGGCCATACAACTGTGGGGAATGTGGGATGACCTTTAGTAGGAAGACCCAAATGATCATCCACCAAATGATCCACACAGGGGAGCAGCCCTACGAGTGCCCCGAGTGTGGGAAGAGGTTTCACACCAGCTCTCAGCTCCTCCAGCACCAGCGGATTCACACGGATGAGAGGCCCTTCCTCTGCCCCGACTGCGGGAAGGGCTTCAAGCACAACTCCACCCTTGTCACCCACCGGCACATCCACACTGGGGAGAGGCCCTACGAGTGTCCCCAGTGTGGGAAGAGCTTCACCAGCAGCTCTCACTTGAGCAGACACCAACGGAGGCACCAGTAAGGGAAGCCCTGCACATGCCCCAACTGCAGGAAGAGTTTAATGCACTGCTCCAGCTTTATCCCCCATTGGAGACCCCACGTTGGTCAGAGCCCTGGTGATCCATGTTCCCTGTGATCCATGCTGGGAAGACACCTGCCCCTTTTCCTGCCCCTGGCAATGACATGATGTGGGATTGGAGAACATGAGGGTCTGGCCATGGCCCTGTCATTACATTCACTCCCACCTCAGGTCATTGCCAGGGGCAGGAAAGGGACTCTCTCTCTCTCTCTCCCTGAGGAAAAGGGTCTCCTTTCCAGACAGGAGGAAATACATTGCCAGGAAGAACTAGTTGTTGATGTTGTAGTTTTTTCTGTAAATAGTTTTACTTATCCCTTCTGTTATCAATATTGATTCTGTTCCTTTTGCTCCTTATCTTGTTGCTGTTCCCAATAAATTGTTCTTATCCCAGCCCGGGATCTTTGCCTTTTGTGCTTTTCATGGGAGGCGGGAGGGCAGCGAGGGCAGCGCGGTTTTAGCGGGAGCAGGAAATTGGGGAATCCCATTCCTGAAGCCCGGCCCGTGGAAACCGAGCATCCCAGCTGGTGCCAGCCCTGGTGGCCATGGCAACCACCCCTGGCATGGGGTCTCCATGGAGCTGCCAAGGGACTGAGCATAGCAACAGGGGGCTGGTGATGGTTGCCTGCTAAGGATCAGATTTGTCACAGGCCCTCAGAGGGGTTCCGTGGGGACTTTCCAAGAGTCTCCAGGCTGTTCCAGAGCTGGAATGTCACACACAGAGACAGGGGCTCCATGGAGACCTCCCAGGGCTTTCTGGGGCTGGTAAAGAGCCCTGTGGTCAGAGGCAGTCACAGCCATTCCATGGTGACATCCCAGGAGTCCCCAGGCTGCCAGAGAGCTGGGATGTCCCAGACACTCACATGGGTTCCTGTCATGGGCACAGTGGGAGCTTCAGGCAACATTTATTAGAAAAGCTCCTGTTGGGTCACGAGGTGCAGAAACAATCCCCAATGCTCCCCATAAATCCCCAAATGTCACTGTTGTATCAGTGTTCCATGGTTTCTTTCCAATGGAAAACAACCATCCTTATCCTCCAGGTGTCCATGTCTGAAATTGGGATTCCACCTCCAAAATTCTGTATATCCAAGGGTTACTCCCAGGCACAATCTGCCAGTACCATCAAACCTGGCTGGCCTTGGCCTCTGGTGGCTGCCCCTGCAACACTGGGGCTGGGTCCTTCCCTTCCCATGGAGATCACTGGGACACTGTGGAGACCTCATGGAACCAAGGGGATCATTGTGGCACCACTGGAGCCCATGGAACCAAGGGGCCATGGTGACACAGTGGGGCTTCATGGAACCCAGAGACCATTATGGCTCTGTGGGGCCTGATGGAACCATGGAGACCATTGGGACCCTTCAGGGCCTGGTGTCACCAAGGGGGCATTATGACTCCTCAGGGCCTCAGGGAAGCAAGGGACCATTGGGACACTGTGGGGCCCCATGGAACCGAGGGAACATGGAACAGGCCTGGCTGGTTTGGCCTCCTAGGGGCCACCTGAAAGCTCTGGCTGATGTTGTGATGTCAAGGAATGCCTCTCATCAGCTCCTGGAACACTGGGGCTCCGTGCTTTCCTTGCTATAGAAAAGAACCATCCCTCTTTTTAAATGTCCATTGCCAAAATTGGTATTCTCTCAAAAAAATTTTTCTATATGCAAGGGTTTCTCTCAGAAAAAAACCTGCCCCTTCTGGCTGGCCTTGTCCTCTGGTGGTCACCTCTCTTCTGCCTGGCAAACACTGGGGCTCTGTTCCTTCCTTCCTATGGAAAAGAACCAACCTTCATGTCCAGGATCCATGGCCAAAATTAGAATTTGGCCTCCCAAATTCCATATTTCCAAAGATTGCTCCCAGAAAAAAGTAGCAAGGACAGACAGGTCAGGCTGGCCATGGCCTCTGGTGATTTTCTTAGACTCTGAGCTGAATGTTTTCAGTTGAAAAAACCTTGGAAAGGGCCCAGAGATCTCCCAAGAAGGGTTTTTGAGGACTTGGGCACATGACCGATACATATGGACAAAGGAGCTCTGGGCTCTGTGCTGTTGTGAGGGTTTGGCATCATGGAAGTGATGTTCTAAGAGAAGCTGCTAGCAGTTTCCTCCGTGTCTGACTAAAAATCCAATCAATATTTAGCTTTGAGAATTGACAATCTGTTAAACCAGTAAGGAAACTGTACATGCCTCTGTGAAGACACATGTTAAAGATGGGAAAGCCTGGGAGGGTCTCTTTCCCTTCTGGCTGGCACAGAGGTAACAAGGCTGACCCGGCCCCGTCTCAGCCAGGCCGGGCCGGGCGGCTCCTGCCGTGGGGCCGGGCCCCTTCCCAGGGACCCCGCCAGGCCCCATCGGCTGCCGGGCAGGGCAGGGGAGGCCGCGGGGCCGAGGCCGGGCCGGGCCATGGCTGCAGTTGGGAACATCTGGGCCCTGCTGAGCCCTGCCCCGCCGCCAGCCCGGGCCCAGCCAGGATCCGCCGGGCCCCAGGAGCAGCCCCGGGCCGGGCCGGCTCGGCCAAGATTCTGCCACCCTTGGGCTTCAGCCGCAAGCCCCGGGCAGGGGCAGGAGAAGCCATCGGCCCCGGCCGTGCTGCTGCTGTGCTCTGGCCTGGCTGCTGAGATCCTGGCCCTGTCCCAGCGCGGCCCATCCTGACACAGCCCCAGCGCAGCCGCTGCAGAAACCTCCATCGTAAAACAGCTCCGGCCGCAAGCACCGAGCCCGGCCGGGGTCACGGAACCATCTGCAGGCCCTGGTGAGATATGAACTCTTTCAGTGCTTCCATCCTCCCTCCAGTGAGAGAAAAGGACAAAGTGCAGGCACACAGAGGAACATGAAGACACCCAGGTCAGTTAAGGGAAAGTTGAGTCCCAGATGGAAGGGATGAGAAGATGCCTTGATCTTGGGGCTGAAATCCTCCTGTAAAGCAATGGAGAAGGATGTAATTAATATATCAGACTCTCTTTTTCCCTATAACTAATTTAAAATATGGGGAGATGACTTGTTCAGCAAAGGCCTCCATGCTAAAGTAAGCAAATGTTGATGTAGCTGTGATCCTATGAGAAGTTTGAACAGAGAAAGAGAGAAGAGTGGTGAGATCCTGTGCCCTCAGGGAGAGAAGAAGAAGATCTCTGTTCTCAGAGATGAAGATGATTTCAGAAATAGATGAAGAGAATCCTTGCTCTTGAACAGCTCATCTTTAAACTCATACCCCATAAGCTGACATGGCCCATAAACACAGCTGTGGGGAAAGCTGTGAAAAATGGGAGGGACTTCACAATTGCAGATTTTCTGGGCAGCTGCTATTCATGGGAATTGAGAGCCACGGGAGAACTTTTTTCTTATGGAGGAGTCTCCATAGCATGAAAGAGAGACTCCTCTCCCTAAGTGAACTGAAGAAAGACTGTTCTAGATGGTGTAAACTGACTGAAACTTTCAGGTTTTGTCTCCTTGCATTGTCAGTAAGAAAGAAAAGCTTGTAGGGAGAGGAGAAGTGTTCAGATTCTTATTACTCTTTCTTCTATTTACTGGTAATAAAGTTTTCTATATACACTTCTAAAATTTTGAGCCTACTTTGCCTTTCTCCTAATCCCATCTCACAGCAGGAAATGAGTAAATATATTCCAGTGAGTGCAATGGTAATTAGCCAACACTGATCCCACTGCACTAAGAGATGCATTGGCTGAGAAATCTCATATTAGCAAACCAAAATCACTCCAGATACATTCCTGATAAACTGCATAAGAGCAGAGGGAAATCAAGGCAGAGCCATGGTTTGTCAGGACTTGATGCATCCTGATGAGCCCTGAGGTACATTTGGAGCTGAGCACTGGAACCTCAGGGCCTGAGAGGAGATTGCACAAACCTTTCCAGGAGTCAAAGTCAGAAGAAAACCCCAAAGTGTCTCAAAGCATGAATGGGTCTCAGTGAGGTCCATCCCAACAGAGGCTCCTCATGGACTCCTTAGAGGAGAGTATTGGAGGCCAGGATTGACCAAAAACCTCTCAGAGTCTCAGTGTGGAAAGAAAATTCCAAACTATCTTAAAAAATGTGAGAAGCTCAAAGCATTACTGAGCACCACTGAGTGTCAGTACAAAGCTCTCCAGGGACTCATTAAAGCAGATAATTGGGGCCATGATTGCACAAACCTCTCACAGAGTCTGGATCAAAAGGGAAACACCAAGTACCTTAAAAGAATGGAAGTACCCTGAAGTATTAATGAGCCCCACTGAGTGTTGTTACTGACAAAGCCTCTCCAGTAACTAATTACAGCAGATAATTGGAGGCCATGATTGCACAAACCTCTCAGAGACTCCAAGGCAAAAGCCAAAGCCAAAGTCCTTTGAAAAACCTGCAGTCCCTGCAGGGAGCATTCAGGAGCCCCCAGGGCCATTGCTGAGCAAGGCTCCCCAGGGACTCCTTGCAGCAGATCCTTGAGGCCACTGGGATGTGGGCTAGGGGGGGATGCTGAGGGCAGCACAAGGGGCTGACAGTGCCCAGCCTGGCTGGGGCTGTGCCAGGAGGCCCCAGGGCCTCAGCACAAGGTGTCTCCTCCCAGCCCTTGCTGGCACAGACCCTGCTGTGCCCCAGGGCACCAAGACTTGGCTTCTCTCTGTCCCCACCTGTCATCACTGCCTGCAGTTCTCTGCTCTGCCTGGGGCCTGGGGACACTTTCTCAGTCGTGTCCCTCACTGGGACCCATTAAAAGTCCAAGAAACTTTGGAGTTGGATTCTGCCTTGGAGTTCTGCGGAGGTTTCTTCATCTCCCTCTCAGGGACTGATGTTCAGGGCCTGAGCACAAAGCCCCAGAGGCTGATTAAAGTCCTTGTGCTGTGTCTGTGCTGCTGAGCTGGGCTGGGCTCCTGGCCCAGAGGCAGCTTCTGGTCACCAAGAAGAGCTTCAAAAGCACATTTCTCTGGATGAGCAGCTCTTGTGCCAGCCCAGCAGGGCTGGGGCACTGCCTGCAGCCAGCCCGGGCACAGCCCAGAGGCACAGAGAGCTTCAATCAGTCAGGGCTGGGAAGGGGCTGAGAAGTGCCTGGGGCACAATCACTGCCAGCCCTTGGCACAGGAACCTCTGGCTGCAGGACAGTGCAGCTGCAGCTCCTGGAGCCATCTGCTCAAGCTGGAACATCCCAATGCCTACAGAGCCTGTGAGTACAACTCTGAAGATTTCTGGTGCAGGGGAGGTGAAATGCTGTTGAAGATCTGACATGCTGAGGGGTTCTGGTCAGTCATAGACTATTTCCAAGAAAAGGATTTCAACAAAAATTAGAAAATTTCCAAAGACTTTTCCTTTAGTTTCCTGCTATTGGAGAATGGCTGGGAGGGGGGATAAATATTAAAGGATGATTATGAATTATTATTTATGAATTTTGACAAGTGCCTGAGACAACCGAACTGTGCTTTTAGTGACCAATAGGTTCACAGGAGATCCCTAATGTGCTTTCAGCCACTCTGCCCATGGACAGCAGCAGCATCACCTTTGCTGGAGCCATCAGGATCAGTCTGAGCTGTCCTTTCTCCAAGCTGCAAACAGAACCTGCCCCCAGCCAGTGCCCTGTAAACAGGCAGGGTTCTGTAGGGCCAAGGAGAGTGCACAGAGATTTGGGGGCTGTGAGTGCTGGCAGGGAGAGATCAGGCACAGGGAAACACCTGCAGGAGGAAAATCTGCAGGAAGCAGAGAGAAGATCAGGCAATGAGAGAAAACAAAGCCCAGCAATGCTGTGGCAGGGAGAGTTTAGAGATGCCCACAGGAGTCCCTGCAGTGCAACCCCTCCCTCTGAACAAGCCCCCTCCCTCCTGTGCCCCAGCCAAGCCTCTGCCCTCGGCCTGAGAGTTCCTGATATCTAAGAATAGAAGGAAAGACATAGGGGGAGCTTAAAAAGAAAACCCTAGAACTCTTAAACACCAAAGGCTGTCTTTGTGTTCCAGGGCAGGGTGTATGGGAAAAGGCTTTGATTTTGGTTACAGGAATCTCCTCTAACTCTTCACTGTCCTTTCTCCATGAACAGGTCGCCATGTGCAGCCCCAGCAAATGTCCAACAGCAGCTCCACCAGGCACTTCCTGCTGCTGGCATTGGCAGACACGCGGCAGCTGCAGCTCCTGCACTTCTGCCTCTTGCTGGGCATCTCCCTGGCTGCCCTCCTGGGCAACGGCCTCATCATCAGCGCCGTAGCCTGCGGCCACCACCTGCACACGCCCATGTTCTTCTTCCATGCTCAACCTGGCCCTCGCTGACCTGGGCTCCATCTGCACCACTGTCCCCAAAGCCATGCACAATTCCCTCTGGGACACCAGCAACATCTCCTACACTGGATGTGCCGCCCAAGTCTTTTTCTTTCTGTTCTTCCTTGGATCAGAGTATTCCCTCCTGACGATCATGTGCTACGACCGCTACGTGTCCATCTGCAAACCCCTGCACTATGGGACCCTCCTGGGCAGCAGAGCTTGTGCCCACATGGCAGCAGCTGCCTGGGCCAGTGCCTTTCTCAATGCTCTCATGCACACGGCCAATACATTTTCCCTGCCCCTGTGCCATGGCAATGGCCTGGGCCAGTTCTTCTGTGAAATCCCACAGATCCTCAAACTCTCCTGCTTCAAATCCTACCTCAGGGAACTTGGGCTCATTGCTTTTAGTGTCTGCTTGGTATTTGGTTGTTTTGTGTTCATTGTTTTCTCCTATGTGCAGATCTTCAGGGCCGTGCTGAGGATCCCCTCTGAGCAGGGACGGCACAAAGCCTTTTCCACCTGCCTCCCTCACCTGGCTGTGGTCTCTCTATTTGTCAGCACTGTTATCTTTGCTCACCTGAAGCCCCCCTCCATCTCTTCCCCATCCCTGGATCTGGCAGTCTCTGTTCTGTACTCGGTGGTGACTCCAGCCCTCAACCCTCTCATCTACAGCCTGAGGAACCAGGAGCTCAAGGATGCCCTGAGGAAAATGATGACTTTATCTTTTAAGAAACAGTAAACTCTCTTTTTCTGCTCTATAACCTTAAGAATGTAACTCTTTACAATCTCAGCCTTTTTTTCCTAGTTCTGCAGTTTTTCATTGAGACCTTTTTTTATTATTATACTAGTGTTATAATGTTTTTTATAAAATACTGTAGTCCTCTGCTGAGCATGTCTACATGGACATCTACTTTTCTTGTGTACCACAAAGACTTTCAGGGGTCTTGTTCCCTGTTCATTTCAATAATATCCAGTGTCTGCCCTGCCTTGTGTGTCCAAGGCATTTCCTCAGCCCTTCTCTGGCTCTGCAGGGGCAGTGCCTGTGAGCAGAGGCTGAGGGAAGGGGCTCCCAGCACAGCAGCACGGCCAGGGACAATGGCCCTGCCTCTTTGCACATCTGCTCCCCCCAGCTCCACACTCCCCTCCCCAGCCCTGCTGTGGGTGCAAGGCCAGAGTGCTCTGGCAGCTTGGTCCCTGTCCTGCTGCGTGTCCCTGCTGTGACCTCAGGCAGGGACAGGCCATGGGCACTGCTGGGACACAGCTGGGCTCCAGCACAGCAGCTCCATCAGCAAAGGGCATCTCCTGAGGGCAGGGCAGGGAGGCTTTGCTCCCCTCCAGAGCCACTCTCAGGAATCTCAAGGGGCTCCTTGTGTTCCTTGCTCTCCCAGGGCTCAGTGGGATGAGATCAGGGTCTCACTGGGGCCTTCAGGGGACTCAGGTCTGGGTCAGGTTTTGCTGGTTGCTGGCCAGTGCCCATCAGATGCTGAACGGTCTGTGCTGAACCTTCCTGGGGCTCTGCAGCTTGTGCCAGGGATGATGGCAGGGGAATGTTTGTCTGGAGGGCCTTGGGAGCTGCAGGAGAGCACAGGGGACCTGCAGGGACAGAGTGTGCCAGGGACCAGCAGGGAGTGGAGCTCACTGGGCACAGGCCTGGCCAGGGTGGGGTCACCCTGAGATCAAGGCCTGAATGTCTGCTGTGAGCCAGGAGAGCTCTGCAGCCCAGGGACACAGCAGGCACAGGGAAAGGAGTCTGGGCACTGACTCCTCTGCCCCTCAGGGATCTCCCCCGGGAGGATCCAGGGCAGCCCCGAGCCCCTCTGGCAGCCCTGGAACAAGGCAGGCACCTCTGAGCCCCTCCATGGCCCCGCAGAGCCCGTGTGGGAGGGGGTCAGGGCAGGAGCAGCCTCAGCTGCCTCTGTGTCCCAGGCTGAGCAGCAGAGCCCAGCAGAGGCAGTCCAGGGCCCCGGGCAGCACAGCCCCCGTGCTCTGCAGAGCAGCAGCCCCAGCTCGGGGCTCTGGGCAGCAGGGCAGGGCTGCAGCAATGGCTGCTCGGGCCAGCACAGACGTGTTCCCCTGGGAAAGGCTCTGGGGGCAGCTGGCATGGGCCAGGAGCAGGGCAGGAGCCCGTGGGGGTGCAGAGGAGCCCTGGCAAGAGGCTGCCCTGTCCCTGGGCCAGCAGGAGCTGCCTGAGGAGCCCCGGGGCCAACTCTGCTGCTGGGCTGGGCAGCGGGGCTGGCCCTGGGGCTGCAGGAGCTGCCCGAGCTGAGCATCTGCTGAGCATCCCAGACACAGAGTGGCTGTCCCTGACCTCCAGGGCCTCCAGTTCCTGCTGCAGGGCCTGACCTGACTCTGCTGCTCTGCTGGGCTGGGGCAGGGGCAGGGAAAGGCTGAACCGGGCAGAGCCAGGGAGGGGAAAACAATGGACCCCTTGTCCCCATGAGTCCCCACAGAGTCAGAATGGTATCTGTGGTTCCATGAGGCCCCAGAGTGTCACAATGGCCCCTTGGTTCCATTAGGCCCCACAGGATCACCACGGTCCCCTGGTTACAGGAGGCCCTTCAATGTCACAATGTCCCTTGGTTCCATGGAGCCCACAGGGTCAGTTATGCCAGTGGGCAGGGTCAGCACCAAACACACAGACACCAACTGAAGGAATTGTGTAATTTATATAATGTATGTCTGCAAAAAATTACAGTAGGAGAGGCTCAGCAAAGCACATAATCATTAGAAAATAATTACAAAAGCAGAAGCTCAGCAATGCACCCAACCATCCCCACCAAAGATTGCCTGCAGTGATTGAGAAAGATCCAGCCCCAGTTACCCTCAGCCTTTACCATCCCCCAGACCCACACAGCAGCTGGGGAAGCTGTCACAGCCAAGGGCTGCAGAGCCACTCCTGGGCACTGGCAATTGCTGCAGGTGCCTCCAGCCCCAGGTGAGGCTCCAACCCCGCTGGGAGAGGGCCCAGCTCTGACAGTGCTGAATGGACAAACTGACAGCACTGCTAGTGTGGCAACATCTGGTTTCATCCTCCTCTTGGGTTCCTCCCAAAGCCTGGCCAGGGCCCCAGGAGAATCCAAGGGAGCTGACTTTGACCATTCAGCCCCAAACAAAGTCAGATGGGGCCTTTTCTGGTTTCAAAATACAGAAAAGTAAATCCATATTTCACCAATGAACACATACAGAGATTTTATTGCTAATGATGATTCATTAATGAGTGGTTTCAAAAATTTCATTTGGTTGAAAGGTTCATCTGGAGCTCAGCTTTGCCTCAGGGCCTGTTGTTCAGTCCTCAGTCAGGGCCTCGTGAGGCCTCTGTACTTCAATCAGTGCTTTGACCAACAGATGAACTGCAACCTTCAGAACAATTGCAATAACACAGTTTAGATTTAGGTATTAGGCATAAAGGCATCACCTTTTGTTCTTCAATTAAGTACTGCTCAAGTTCATTACTTAGAGCTATAATTTGCATCCATTTTAAAATAGCCCTAATAAGTTGCTATTCACTGTTCTTTATCAAAGTCTCTTTTTTCTTGAGACTGTGTCTCATTTTAGACAAATCTCAATACTCCATTTCCAGCACAAAGTGTCACAGCCAATCTAACATGGAATCATAACACACCAAGTGCTCACACTGCAATGATGACAGACACTGCCATGAATGCATTTCACAGCAGCCTCCAATTTGGCAGCCATGAAGCCAATCCCACCAAGAAGAATTTTCTTCTTGCTGCCACTCTTGTACTGCTTTTTCTGTCAAGGTGATTCATGACTGTTGGACCTCAAACCCAGCACTGATAGACATTCCTGCAATATTCCTGTCCTGGAATAGCCCAGGTTCCTCCTTGGCCAGCAAGCAGACAATCCAAGGCCATGTGGGTCTGTGGAGTCCCCATTCCATCCCATTGGAGCTCCTGGGATGTGCTATTGGATATTATAACAGGATCATTTGCTATTTCTTCTAATAATCAATTTATCTCATTACTGTAAGCTCCACAGGACGAGGCAGTGCCCATGGGGCACAGGGTGAACCAGAATCTTTGGCTTTCTGAAACCCAAGGCACTCCTTGGGGGAAAATGTTCTCTGGGCCCCAACTCTTCCTTGTGGCTGTTGCTGAAGGACCCGAAATGGTGGCCCTGCAGCCAAGAGTGGTGTGACACTGACACTGACCTGTTCCAGCACCCCAAGTTCTACTGACATTGGCAGTGATGGTGAAGCACAGAAATCCTCTCACACTGTGGAATCTGGAACTAGAACAGGGTTTGGTTTCTCCTGAAGGGAAATCTTAGTGAAGCCTGTCCAACTGATCATTGCATTACTGTGTTCCACAGCACAGTTTTCTGTACCTGTCCCTGCACTGACAGTGACGAGGCAGAGCCCATGGACAGAGTTCTGGCCACCCCACAGGGTGGGCCCTCCAAGGGAGCCCCATTCCTCCCAACTCCAGCGGAGAACACACCCAGCAATTGGTGACATGCAGTACTTTGCCTACCCCGATCTTTACATTTTCATAACTCATCATTATATTTTGATGACTAACCCCTTGGTGAAACCCTAGAGGTGTTTGTGGCAGACAAAGATTCTGGTTGACTATGAAGGTACAACTTTACAGACACCAGTAGTACTTCAGTGACACTGTTCTTCATCCATTTTTCTCAATCTCATTTGAGTTAGGAACAAGAATTCTGTTGTCCATGGAGCTGGCACCATGTTAATTCCAGAATAATGCCCCCAGGCCCTCTGCTGTTCAGCTTTACCATGCTGTCTGTGGCTAACAAGGCCTGGGGGGGCCCTTTCCCCTCTGGCTGGAAGGGGCCGGGTCCCAGTCCCTGAGGGGCACCCGGGCTCCTGGATGCAATTCCTGTGCAAGTCCCTCAGTGTCACAGCAGCCTTCCCATGGAGCCCCGTGGATCAGAGCATTTCCCAAAGGGGCCCTTGGGGCAAACAGGGAGATTTGGTCTGGCAGGATGTGTAAAACAATATCCTGTCAGATCTACTTGTTCTCACACAGAACACTTGGCTGCAGGGACACATTCCCATTGTTCCTGCCCAGGTTTCAGGACTCAGAGTTGTCTTTCCCAGGAGCTGCTCCTTCAGCTGCCTCGGGAGGGCCATTTGGCCTCCGGACCCACACTCTGGCTCCATTATTAGGGCTGCTGGATCCAAACCCTTTATCTCCACAAACGGTGGTGATTGCAGGTGGATCTCCTTTTTTCACAATCCGTCTTAAAATTGCAATATTGATAATTGTGCTACCCTGTCATGGGGTTGACTAATCCAATCCTGGTCACTATTGTTTAACAGAATTACTGTAATTTCTCCTTGATATTCTGCATCAATTCCTCCTGCCACGACATGAACACTTTGCAAGGCCAAGCTCGAGTGAGCAGTTACCAAAGCAAAGTGTCCTGGAGGAATCTGAATTCCTGTTTCAGTATTGATAGCTCTCATTTGCTTTGAATTTATCCAAACTAATTCCAATGCATGAAGGCCCAGCCCTGCAGCCTCTGGGCTGGCCCTGCCAGGGGCCATCACAGCCAGAACAATTTCCCAGGCAGCCCAAGTCTCACTGCCCATGGTTGGATTTGCAAATTGGGGGCAGCTGTGCACAGCCAGGGGGTTTCCATTTCCCCAGTGGGCCATTGTTAAGGGCAAGGAGCACATCTGGGAGATGGGTTCTCCATGGGCAAAGGTTCCCATCTCCTCATTTTTTCAACTGCTTTTAAACAACCCCTTCACCCGTGCAACAAAACCTGCAGCTTGTGCATAGTCTGGTACATGAAAAACCCTGCAGGCTTCATCACTGAATTTTTCACAGGAACAGACAAAGCACTCTGCATCACAGTATCAGCAAACCCTGTAAAAACAGCCAATTTCCTCCCTTCCTCCTTTTTTCATTGTATACAATCTCACAAAGTTGACCACTGACATTAGGGTCCTGGCCAATCCTGTTCTGTAGGGTATTTAGAGTTACATCCCTGAGCAGCCAAAGCTACCAAATTAGTATTGTCAGCACTACTTCACATTATTATAATTTTATATGTAAATAGTGATATAGAAATATAGATATAGATATAAATCTAGAAATATATATAAAGGTCTTATCGTACTATAAATACATATATAGTTATTTATTATATTGATATTTCACTTGCACCAATGCATCTGAGCTCAAGATTAAAACCTTCTTCTCTTGCTTCATGTGGGAGCATTCCAACAACAGTTTTTCCTTCTGTTGGTGCTGTTTCCACTGTGTCATTAACAAAATTCACCCCTGTCTTCCCAAACCCACAAGTTCTTTTCCTTTTCCATGTGCAATTTTTGGATGCATTTGAAGCCATCCAGGGGTGCAGCCTCTTTTACCCGACTGCCCCACTGCTCCCATGGGGCTCCCACCTCAGCCCACTCCAGAGCCAGGGAACTCCAGGGAAGGGCTTCCCATCTGGGAATTTCTGATGGCACTGATTCCTCACATTGACACTGAACAAGTGACATTTTGTTGGGATCTGGCCAGACTGGGCCAGTTTTGTTTTGCCAGTGGGCAGGGTCAGCACCAAAGACACAGACACCAACTGAAGGAATCAGTGTCATTTCCTGCAGCTCAAAGCAGCAAAGAATCACAACAGGAGCAGCTCAGCAATGCACCCAACCATCCCCACCAAAGATTGCCTGCAGTGATTGAGAAAGATCCAGCCCCAGTTACCCTCAGCCTTTACCATGCCCCAGACCCACACAGCAGCTGGGGAAGCTGTCACAGCCAAGGGCTGCAGAGCCACTCCTGGGCACTGGCAATTCCTGCAGGTGCCTCCAGCCACAGCTGAGGCTCCAACCCCGCTGGGACAGGGCCCAGCTCTGACAGTGCTGAATGGACAAACTGACAGCACTGCTAGTGTGGCAACATCTGGTTTCATCCTCCTCTTGGCTCCCTCCCAAAGCCTGGCCAGGGCCCCAGGAGGAACCAAGGGAGGTGACTTTGACCATTCAGCCCCAAACAAGGCCAGATGTCAGATTTCATGGCCTTGTCTGGCTCTAAATACACAAAGGTCAATACATGTTTCACTAATGAGTGGCTACATCTATCACAGTGCTAATGACCATGCATATTTCATCAAGGAGCAGATACAAAGATAACCTTTGGTTGCAAGGTTCATCCAGAGGCCACCTTGGGCTCAGGGCCTGCTGTTCAGGCCTCACTCAGGGCTGCTGTCCAGGCCTTGGCACTTCAGGGACGTGGTTTAGGGCTGGGCTTGGCACTGCTGGCTGAGCGGCTGCACTGGGTGAGCTCAGAGGGCTTTTCCAACAGAAAGGATTCTGTGATTCCATGATTCTATCCACTGCATTCAGCTGGGTCCATGTTAGCAGCATTCATTTGCTCAGAAAGTCTCCTCTTGCCCAGCTCCTGTGGCCTGAGGCTTCAGCTCCTTCAGCTCCTGGTGCTGAGCTGCTCATGCTGAACGAGACGACTCGGAGAGAAGAGCACAGTCCATGCAATTCCTTCTGGGACACGGAGAGGGGAGGCTGTGCAAACAGGAGCATTGTTTGCTGCGGCCTCCTCTCTGCCCTTCACGCCTTTCAGCGCTTGGAACCAGCCAAGAGCTTTCTCCAAGAGTGCAATGGAGCAGCTGTTCCTGCTCCTGGCTCTGGCTCTCTCCAGTCTCTGCCCTTGCCTGCTTCTGTCCCTCGTGCTGTGCCCTCTGTTCCCCCAGGGCTGGCTGGCTGCTGCCCAGGACTGTGGCACTGGCACAGATCCAGTGCTCCAGAGCCTCCTTTCTGTGCCCTTGGAGCTGCCTGGGCACAGCAGCCTTTTCCATCTGCAAGCTCCCCATGGACAGGGAGTGCCCAGCTCCGTTCCTTGCACAGCCTCCAGGAGCCCAGGGCTGCCATCTCAAGTCCCTGCTGGCACTGGGGGCTCCCAGGTGCCTCAGGCTGCTGTGACACCGCTGCACACGGGAGGGAACAGGGGCAGGGGCTGTGCTGAAAGTCAGCTCCATCTGCTGCTGCTGCTGCTGCTGCTGCTGCTGCTGCTGTGGGGTCATTTGTGCAGCCCTGGCCCAGAGTCAGGGATCAGATCCTGCCAGTCTCTTCCAGCCCTGGCTGCTCAGAGTTTGGGCCCTGGAGCCTCAGGTGGGCAAAGGCAGCTGCTCCTGGTCCCTCTGTGTGCCCGTGTTCAGCAGTGCTGCTCTATCAGTCTGTGCCCAGCAACGGGGAAAAGCCTCAGCCCTGCAGGGCCAGGAGCTGCCAGGCTCTGCCTGAGCAGCTCAGCCAGCAGGGAGGGAGCTGCTCCACACAGGAACCAGGAGCAAAGGACATTCCTTTTTTACAGCATGCTTTCTGTTTTAAGGAAAAAAGAAAGGAAAAAGCAAAGAAGAAAACCTCTATAAAATGGGAAAGATAAAAACAAAACCCTAGTGTGCAGTGAAAAATCTTCTGTAACTCTGAATTAAGAGGTAACTGATATTTTGAAACAGGGAACTCAGGTATTTACTTTATAAATGTGCTGATGGCATTGATGCATGATACTGGCTTCAGTAATCTTTTTAAAAAAGATTTTGGGCTTTGTTTCCAACATTGTTTTTTCCCAAATGTTGAGAAATTGTTGTGAAGCAAGAGGAAATTGCTTTGTGCCCTTCCAGCTCCAAGCAGGACTGGGAATGGAAACTCTGTCAAGCCCCAAATCCTTTAGAAGATGCCCTTCCTTCTCATCCTGTGAATGAGCTGCACATTCCCTTTGAAACTGTCAGGGGTTTCTTAAAGACACAAAGTCCCACTTAGGGCTTTTTGCTCTGGTTTGGCAGTGCAGAAGGGCAATTCTCCATCCACCAGCTCCAGACTGCACTGCCTCAGGAGCACGGCCCACTCGCCAGCTTTGGCCCACTCGTGGCACTGCTAGAGGAGGAAGAAAGTGCAACTGCACAATTCCAGCCAATCAAGAAGGAAGAATGGGACAGACAAAACAGCCTGTGCAGATCCAGGTGTTCAGCTGGGACTGTGGAGAGTTTGGGTCCTTGCCAATTGGATGTGTGTCCCCAGCTGCAATCTCTGGGCCTGCAGCAGAGTCTCACTCACTGCCAAAGCAGAAAGCTCAGGCGCTGTGCTCGCAAGGGGCTCGTCTGATGCAGAGCTGTCAGAGCAATGTGAGGGCAGAGCCAGCCCAGCTGGGCCCAGGGCTGAGCCCAGCAGAGCCCTGGCAGAGCCCAGAGCAGCCTCAGCAGCCGCAGAGCCCGGCTGCAAGGAGAGAAAGCAGAAACCGCCCGTCAGCTGAGGGCTCCTGTGCCCTTGTGCCAAGGCCTGCGGTGCCCAGGCCGTGCTGGCTGTGCCCAGAGCTGTGCCCAGAGCTGCCCATCCCTGCTGCCTTTGGCAGCAGAGCAGGAGGGCAGGACATGTGCCCAGCCTGCAGCCAGCCACGGCACATCCAGCCCTCAGCAGCTGCCCAGAGCAGGATGCTCCTGTGCTCGCTGCCATCTCCCAAAAGCTCTGATCCCACCCTGCCAAGCACACAGGGACCCACCTCACGCTATCCATGGCTGCAAGAAAAGCTGCTCCCAAACCATGGCCTCAGCCTTCTCCAAGGGCACAGCCCATCCATGCCACAGCTGCTCCCAAGCACTTCCCCATCTGCACTGGACCACCTAGAACGCTTCCTCTGGAAAAAAAAACACCACATTCTTGAAAAGAGATTAGATGCAAAAAGGGAAAGCAAGAAAAACGGTAAAAACTCTTCTCTCTGTCAGGGCCTTGAGGAAGGCCCAACTCCTACATGGTAGGGAAAAACCCAGCCATGGCTGAGGGAAGCCCACACTTTCTCTCTTCCCCCCTGCACTGCCCCCCAAAATCACCGTGATCCCAAAGCAAACGACGGCAGTGCAGTAGCCCAGCCCTTCCTTGCCTGCAGAGCAAAGCAGCCCCTGCACAGGTTCTGGAGTCCCACCTCTGCTCCCACCATGGGGCTTTGTTTGTGTCGGGCTGGCTGCCCCAGCCCCAGCCCCAGCCCCAGCCCGGGGCACGGTGGCTGCTGGGGGCTGTTGGCAGGGCCAGGAGCCCACTCCCATTTCATACCCAGCCCAGCCCATGCCCCCAGCCCTGCCAAAAAGCAGCTGGGCAGCGACTGAAGGATGAGTTGCATCTGCCCCAGCAAAGGGGGAACCTTTGCTTCCCAGCCAGGCTGGGCCATGCCCAAATCTGGCAGCATTTCCCCGGCTGGGGACTCATCTGCAAATTCCCTGTGGAGTTTGCCTTTGAAGAAGGTGCCAGAATCAAAGTCCATCACCTTCAGCCTCCAGTGGCCAGGCTGAGGAAGAGCTTGTCATCCTTGATGTCATCCTGGCTGTCTCCAGCAGCAGCAGCAGCAGCAGCAGCAGCAGCAGCAGCAGCAGCATCCCCACCCGGTACAGCTTCTCCAGGGGCTCCTGCTCCTTCCCTGGGGGGAGACCAGGCTCTCAGGGCTCTGCCCAGGGCCCCAGCTGTCAGGGAACCAGCACAAGCAAAACCAGCTTGGATGGCGGCCACCAGTGCTGGGCAGAGCAGCTCAGCTCCAGCACAAGGGCTGCGTGTGCCCATCCCATGGCCCCGGTGCAGTGACACAGGCAGCACAAAAAGGTCTGGCTTCCTCTGCTTCTCATTGCCAAGGCATGTGTGAAGCTGCAACTTACCAGGGCCCTGGATACTTCAGGGACCTGGAGAACCATTCCCAGCAACTGGGAGAATCCTAGGTGCTCCATCCACCCATAGATGAGGTCTCCAAATTTGCCCCGAAAGTGGATCCAGCTTTTACAGGCCAAAAAGAGCAAGTCCAAGTGACTTGATGATATTTTTAGCCCAGAAAGCCCTGCAGCTGATGGCACACTTCACAATCAGCAGGGGACACAGCTCGGCCAAAGCCCAGACCTCTGCTGGGAGCCTTTCTCCTCAAACACCCTTCAAACAAACCTCCAGGCAAGTCAGTTGGGAAAGTTTCTTCAAATGATACATTTCTGGCACATAACTACACAGGGTTATGAGGAAGATCCTAAAGCAGCTGCTCTGGAGTCAAAGATACAGCACTAAGAGTCCTTGCCATGTGTTTGTAGCTAAATCCCACTTTGGGGGAGTTGAAGGAGTTTGGAATGAGCTAGAGAGCAGACCTCTGAGTTTTTTAGATGATGACATTGCTTTTTCTTCTCTTCTACATAGACAGGAAGGGTGAGTTTGGCTCCCATCTCCACCACATGGCTCACAAGGCTGCAAGACTTGTAGTTACAAAAGGTTTGAAGGATTTCTTGGCCAAGAAGACACTGCCAACAAGGATATTTGTGTTTTGGAGCCAATCATTCAATCTTTCGTCTTATGGACTCATGCTACAGTGGAAGCTTCCTTAGCCAATCATGTTATGAAACACAAACCTACAGCACTGCATCCTAAACTTCTGGTTTACCATTGTAACTACTTTCACTTTTTCTACATCTTGAACTCTAAAACTCTAAACTTTCCTCCACTTCAATTTTCCTCCCCGTGTCTCTGCTAGAAACTACAAATCCACATTCTCACTTCTAGCACCTAAGTTTGGAAGCCCTTTCCAAGGTCTCAGATCAAATCCTGGGTTTAATTCTAAGCTTTGCTGACAAGACCAAAGGTCTGGGATTTCCCTGCATTTGGGTTTCCAACAACACTGATGCTGTTCGTTCCACAGTGCCCAGGATCCCTCTTGCAAGTCAACTCTGGCAGGAACAAGGCGGCTGCCGGGGGCTGCTTGTGGCCTCTGACAGCCCCATTGCTCAGGGCTTGCCAGCGCCCCAGCCCCTCAGGCCCTGCCCCAGCCCGGCCAAGCTGCCCGGCAGCAGCGCCGCAGCCCCACAGCAGCTCCAGAGCAGCCCCAGCCAGAGGCACCTGGGAGCCCTCAGCAAGGCAGGCAGCAGCACACGGGCAGGAGGGCACGGATGGCGCTTCCTGCCTGGCACAGGGCTTGTGGCCATCTCCAGGCACCGCTCTGGCAGGGATCCCCGCAGCTCCGGCCCCTGCCCAGCCGCTCTGTGGGCAGCACAAAGGCTTCAGCAGAACCACCATAGGCCAAGGGGCTTCTGGCCATTTTCCCTGCAGCACTGCATGCATGGGCAGCATGCTAAGTAGAAGCACGCTTTTCTCCACTTTCCCTATGCCCTACGGACCCTGGGCAGCAAAGAAAATCTCCTGAGAGTGTGTATATTATAACATGGTATATATTTACATAGGGTAAAAAATAGAATGGAAGAAAAGAAAAATCTTAAAGAAAAGTAAAAATCCCCACTGGCTCAGGCTGCCCCAGCAAAGAGAGCCTCCCGGATCAACTGTCCTCAGAGCTCCAGCAGTGCAGGCAGCCAAGCCGTGACAGACGAGGCCGAGTGATCCATGCCCTGTGCAGCTGGTCGTGCAGCCTCTGGAAGATGGAATATCGCCCACTGGCTGTTGCCCGGAGGACATGCAGTGTTTCAAGTGCCAGCTGTGACACGGCACTGCTCACGTCCTCCGTCAGGCGTTCCAGGGCTGCAAGAGAGAGGAACAGAGCCATGGTCAGATGCCGGCTCTGCCGGGAGCCAAGGAGAGCCCCCTGCTAGGGCCATCCCAGCCGGCTCTTGCCATGGCCAGGAGGGAGCAGCGAGCAAGGGGATCAGCCTGAAGCTGCTGGCCACCAATGGCCCACGTGGCCCTGAAAGCTCCGTGTGCTCTGGCCACGGGAGCAGAGCCCTCCGCAGCCGGGGCAGGGCTTGCAGCTCCCCCCCGGCAGCCCCCGCTGCCAGCCCGCTGCCCTCACTCACCAGTGCAGATCAGCTGCAGCTCTCGCTGCTGCCCCCTCAGGTGCCGCCCGGCCATGCCTGTGAACACAGAGCCTGTCACGGCCCCAGCGGCACAGCTCCCTGCCAGCGGCGCTGCCGGCGCTGTGGCCACACGGGCTGCTGGCCCGGCAGGGCTCAGCCCGGCCCTTGGCGCACGCTGCCGCCCCAGGGCACGGCTGCCAGAGGCCGGCAGCAGCAATGCCCAGCCCAGGCGGGGCTCCACGGCGCCGGGCCCGGCCGGCGCTGCCGGGGCAGCAGGCGGGGCCGGGGCCGAGCTGCGGCGGGCCGGGGAGGGAGCCCGGGCTCGTGGCTCACCCGTGAACCTGATGGCCGCCTCTCGCAGGGGCTCCTGTGGGCTCTGCAGGTAGCGCAGGGCCCGGCGCAGGTGCTCGGCCGCTCGGCTCCTGTCCTCTGCCAGCTGCAGAGAGCGGCAGGAGGGAAGGGTTGGCGCGGGCTCAGCCCCTGGGCCGGGCGCTGCCTGCACCCAGCCCCGGCCTCCCCTGCCCGCACAGCCCTGAGGCGCGGCCAGCAGCCGCTGGCCAAGGGCCCCCGAGGGCAGGGGGCAGAGGGCCGGCTGCTGCCCGGGGAGCCGCGGTGCCGGCCCGCAGCCCCGTCGGGCTGGGCTCCATGGGCACCTGGCTCAGGCCCACGGGAGCCTGGAGAAGAGCCCGCGCGGCTTCTGGCTGCAGCAGCGGGCAGGGGCACAGCTGCCAGCCCCGCACACTGAGCACCGCCCTCAGGGGCCTTCTCCAGCCTGAGGCTGGGGCTTGCAGGCCCTCCTTACCAGGCACTCGCTGAACTTCCACAGCTTCTGGCTCTTCACCAGTTTTTCAAGATCCATCCTTTTCAGGAACTTGGCCACACAAATCAGCGTTTTCTGAGAAGCCTGGAGAGCAGTAGAGACACGGAGATGGCCTCATAGCCCAGGGCGCAGGACCTGCATCCCTGGGCCAAGGCCTGGAGGAGGCTGCAGCCCGGCAGGTGCCAGGGCAGGAGGCAGCCGAGCCCCCTGCCAGGGGGACAGCAGCAGCCCACAAATCTTCACCTGTGCCACACACTGATTCTCATCATGGCAGTGGAAGAAGAGTGGCAGCAGGCTCTGGCACAGGGGTGTGTTCAGGGCCTTTTTTTCCTTTTCCTGTGGAAGAGTCACCAATGTTCGGAAAAGCAGTATGGAGAGCAGCTGCACCTGGCTATTGTCCTGTATGAAAGGAAGAGAAAAAGACCTCAGCATTGGCTGCACGGGGCTCAGCTTAGCACAGGCCTGCAAATCCACAGGGCACAAAGTGTCCGGGCAGCAGCCAGTGGCTGTGGCTGGGAGCAGTGAGCCTTACGTGCTCAAAGAGTGGCAGGAGCGCCTCAAGCAGCTGCAGTGTGACGGGGCTGGGCATCAGCATGTCATTGTCCAAGATGATAAAGCTGAGTAGCACGACTGTCATGCTAACTATCTCTCCATCCACATCCCACAGAGGCTCCACAAGACTTTCAGTCAGGCTCCACATTTTTTCGGTCTGTGCAGAATACAAGTTTGAGAAACGCCATCCTGCTGCTGCAGGGCCCAGAGGCCAAAGGCCTGTCCTGAAGCACTTGGGCAGCTGAACTGGGAGGCAGGAGAGCTGGGAGCAGCTGCTCCAACACCCAAAGCCCTGCCAAGCCCAAACGACTGCATTCCCCAGCTCAGCCTCAGCTGCTGCCCCCTTCTCACCATTGAGGGCTCCTCCATGAGCTTGAGAAGGGCCCTGAGGGCCAGGCGACGCTTCTCCCTGCTCTCGCTCCGCAGCTGCCTCGACAAGATTTCCAGGACTCTGTTAGCACCACGTTGACTCAAGTCCAGGCACTCGAGGACCTGGATGGCACAGGGCAGTGACAGGGGAGCTGGCCGGCAGGAGCCCGGAGCCCCACAGGCTTGGGCCCAGGCAGCAGCACAGGGCGCGGGCACCGTCCCAGGCAGCTGTGGCTGTGAGAGGGCAGAGAGCTGGCAGGCAGCTCAGCCAGGCAGCGCTGGCCTTCAGGCTCACCTCCACAAGGAACGCCAGGGCGGGCAGCTCCCAGCATGGCTCCTGTGTGCTGAGCAGCCGGAGCAGGTAGCGAGCGATGCGGGACCGCAAGGGGATGGAGACACAGCACATCTCCCTGGCAGGAGAAAAAGGAGACAAGACTGTGGGCCAGGGGGACAAACCTCTGCCAGGACTGACTCACAGAGCTCTGCTCTTTCCCCAGCATCCTGCAAGGGGCCCCGTTTGGGAGGCAGCTCCTGGTGGGCACGCTCCTCTGCCAGCCTTTTCCAGTCTGCTTGGCCATCCCTCGGTGACAAGGCCCTCTGGCCCACGACCTTGGGGACTGTGTGGAGCTCCCTGGGCACAGAGCACAAATGTCAGAGGCAGTGGGGAGAAGGGGCTCTCACCTGGCCAGCAGACCCACAGCATAGTGGTGGGTGTCAGCACACAGCAGCGTGTCCCAGCCACAATTGCGTTCCATTGCCACCACCACATCCTCGCGCTGCATGCGGCAGAGCAGGGACTTCAGGGTCCGCACTGCAAACCTGCGTGCACAGCAAAGGCCAGGTCACACTGGCAGCACTGGCTCCTGCCCAGGGACATGGCAGGGACAAGAGGAGTGGGATGGAGCACCTGTTGGGGCTGGTGGCAAGGCCATGCTCTTCCTGGCATCCCTTCCAGAAGGTATCGACCTCCTCTGGCATATCCAGAGTGCTAAAGAAGACTTGGGAGAGCAGATGCACAAATAGGCGGGGGAAATAGGCCGTCACCATATGTGGGACACGGGGCACCTGGACGATCTTCCACATCACCACGGTTGCCTGCAAAGGACAAAGCTCCCTGAGACAGTGCTCAGTGCCGAGGTGTCCGTGTGGCAGGGCCCAAGCTTGGCAGGGAGAGGCCCAGAGAGACGCAGGGGGAGCACGGGGCCTGGTGGGCCTAAAGCTGCCCCTGGGCCGGGTTTCAGGCCAGTGCCTGAGGCAGGGAGATGCAGTGGGGGAAGGAGGATGGAGAGCTGCTGGAGAGGCGGCCTTGGGGCCAGCAAAGGCCACTTGCAGAAACTCACAGCCAGGCCAAAGACACCCGTTTTGTCCCCATCAGAGGTGCAAGTGCTATGCTTGGGCCAGCTCCCCAGCACATCCAGGAGTATCAGCTGCACTGGCTCCGCAGTCCTGAGCGAGCACATGATGGTCTTCCACATGGTGATGGCAGCTCTGTGGGGTTAGAGCTCTGTCTCAGGGGGGTTTCAGACACGGCACCGTGGCCTGGGCATCCCTAGGGGCCCGGGCTGATGGCCGGCTCTGCCTCTGCCCACTGGCCCTCGCCAGCAGCAGCCAGGCAGCCCAGCCCTGTGGGGACAGAGCCCTGAGGGGTGGCAAGGGAGCATGGCAGCAGGCTCGGGGGCTGACGTGCCAGGGCTGGGAAAGGCAGCAGCCAGAGGGCCCTGGAACTCTCTGTTGGTCAGACACCTGGGCCAGGCTGTACAGGGTGATGGGCTGGGGAGGCCTGAGCCCTCTGGGCAGGTGGGCCCCATACCTGTCACAGGACGGGGCCACACGCAGCAGCGTCACGACTGCATCACCCGGGTGTGCTTTGGTGAGAGTCAGCAGGGCCTCGTCCAGCCTGTGCTCGGCAGAATTATTGGCCAGGAGCCATCGGTGAATGTACCTCACCATGGCGGGCACCTGGAGAAGGCACGGGGAGACTTGGAAAGCTGCCAGAGGGAGCAATGTCCCCAGGGTCCCCAGAGAATGCTTCCCTTGCCAGCGCACTGCCATGGCCTCAAAGGCTCCCAGGAACCAGCAGGCCTGGCTGGGGAAGCCACGGGACTCATGGGGGAATTGATGCCTGGCCCCAGGCTGCTCACTTGTTCTGGCCTGGCAGCCCCCTTCTCCAGGAGCAAATCCAGCAGGGCGGTACTGGTCTCATGATTGAGGAGCTCGGAGTGAGCTCTGAGCCCAGTGCCCATGGTGCTGGTCTCTTCCCGCCGGATGCTCCGGATGAAGTCGCAGACGAGCTGTAGGAGAAGGGCAGGAAGCCAGGGATGTTGCATGGAGTGCTGCACACACGGTGCTGGGCTGAGCAGGGACAGCAGGCCCAGCCCAGGTGGGGGTGGCTGCAGGTACCTGTGCTGTGCTGCGGAAGCGGCCACGGCTGGATTCCTGCCCTTGTGTGCGCTCCAGGGCTGCATCTGGCAAAGAGCGAGCACAGCCAGAGCTGAGGGGCTGCGGGAGAGGCCGGAGAACACAGCCCAGCCCTGCGCTGCCCAGGCAGGGAGAGCCCCGGGATGCTCCAGGGGGATGGAGCACAGCCCCTGCGGGCTGTCTGCCTGGTCCCTCTTCCGTCCTGTCCCTGGGCATTTCCCCAGGGGATGGGATGGGATGGGATGGGATGGGATGGGATGGGATGGGATGGGATGGGATGGGATGGGATGGGATGGGATGGGATGGGATGGGATGGGATGGGATGGGACGGGGCCAAGTTGGCTGCAGGCTCCAGCCCTGCAGCCCAGCTCTGCCACTCACCCTCCTGCGGTGGATGGAACGGCACCGCCGCATTGGTCTCCTGTGCTGGGCCAGCTCCAGGGCCTTCTTCCTCCTCCTCCTCCTGATCCAGCCAGACCACCTTGCGCACTCTCGGGGCTCTGTGCTCCATGTTTGTGACTGGAGCGCGGCCCAGCAGCGAACCCCGCCGGTGCCGCTCCTGCAGGGCCTCCTGCGCCTTCCCTGCGGGCGGGACGCGGCTGTCAGAGCTCGGCCCGGGGCCAGCAACGGCCCCCGAGCGCCCCTCAGCCGCCCCGGGCCGGCCATGCCCAGGCGTTCGCTCTTTGGAACGCGGCACGGGAGGCTCGGGGCCGGCGGCCGCGCTGTCGAGCGGCGGAGCTCGGGCCGGGGAAGCCGCAGCGGAGGCGGCGGGAGCGGCCGCGCCGCCTGTGTCCTCCGCGGGCCCCGGGAGGAGCCGGGGCCGGGGCCGGGACTGGACTCTGCGTCGGGTCCGGGGCCGGGCTCGGGCCAGGCGGAGCCGAAGGGCGGCGATGCCGCCCCCGTACAAGGCACTGACACCCGCCCAGCAGCGCCACCGCCAGTACGGCCAGAGCCGGGCGGAGGCGAGAGCGCGGCGGGACGGCCGGGGCCGGGCACGGGGCAGCCCCGCCCGGGGCCGGGGGCGGGCCGGGGGCATGGCCCGGCCCGGCAGGGGAGAGGGAGGCGGGGAGAGGAGAGGGACGTCGGGCAAGGGACCCCGAGAGAAGGGTGCCCGACCGAGGGAAAGGGAGAAAAAGAAACAAAGGGAGAGAAAGAAAAAGAGAAAGAGAAAGAAAGAAAAAAAGTGATCTAAAATATCTGTTTTTCTGCTGTCGCTGCTGCTGCTGCCGCTGCTGCTGCTGCTGCTGCCGCCGCTGCCGCCGCTGCCGCCGCTGCAACTGAAGCACCGGGGCCGTTCGTCCCCGTGTCCGTTCCCCGCTCGCCCCACGAGCCCCACGTTCGAGCCCCCTGCGCCGGGCACAGCCCCTGAGTCTGTCCAAACACGGGAACTTTGCAGCAGTGAGCCCAGATGCAGAGCCCTGACTCCTGCACACTGGCACAGCAATCCCCTCGCTTGCTGCTCTGCATTGGCCTGGCTGAGGGTCAAACACTGTCGGGCCACCTTCCCTTGCTGTAGGATTCCTACCTGACCCCAGCACTGCACTTACATCTCCAGTCTTGCCTTCCAGTAAAACCAGGGGAAGGAAAACTCTGTGTGGCTCATGGTATTTTCAAGTGTCTAAAAATCACTAAGTCACCGATCTTAGAGGTGCGGTGCATCTGGAATTCCTGGGATGGAGAAGTAGTGCAACATGGAAAAGAGGAGCATAGAAATAAATAGAGGAAAAGATCTTGGATTGTTTCTTTCATTTTCATTTCCCTTCTGGAAAGCTGTTTCAGTTTTCCAGGAATCTTCTCCTGTCTGCTCTTCCCAAGAATGTCTCATGGAGAACAAGGTCAAGCATCTGTCACAAGATTTGCCAGGAGGAAATTATGCCACTGGTGAAATTTTCATGATGACTGTGCTGGCTTAGGGCAAATTTTAGGAGGAAACCTCCAAAAGGGGTCTGTTTTGCAGAGATAGCCAAAACCTCCACAACGTTGTGTAAGTTGTAAAGCTGGTATGTTTATTATTACAGCGCTGGATGCATGCAGAGATTACTCTCCTTAAAAGACATGCGTACCTCTGGGAACTTCAGGTCCCTTTTTATCCTCCTCTCAAATACATATCCATACAATTTCACAATAGGTTCATACATATTCATTTTTACAAATTTTGCGTGACATTTGCCACTAGTTCTTCTTTATCAGAAAGAATTCTTAGGTCAGGTTGACGTGCTTTCACAGCAGTCTCTCTGTGTCTCTTTATCACCCTCTGTCCCGTCCCCCCCTTATCTCTGTCCTTCACTGAATCAGTTTCCCTGAGCCTAGGCTTTGCAGTCAGGCTACATAGCTATGTTTTCTAACCACAGACTCAAAGATGTACATTTCACCTAAATCAAAATGGATTTCTACTCTGGAGAATTTCTACTCTGTCTCAGAAGCGCTTCTCCCTCTGCTCCTCACACGCTGGCCCTGCCTGGCGTTCCTCATCCCTTTCCCCACCGCTCTCCTGCCCTTCCCCTCTCTTAGAAGATGGACAAAGCTGCCTTGGACAGCAAAGTGGATTGCAGCCAGTGTGAAGAGAACATGGAGGAGCTGGATGAGAGGATGCAGGAGTTGCAGAGCCAGATTTCAGGCCAGGAGCAGCACTGGAACAGTACCCAGCAGCAGTTCAGCGATGCAATTGAAGACAAGGTGAGGGGTACCTCGTCCCCACCACAAGGAACTGGCACCTTTGGGACTTGACAGCCTGAGGCAGCATCCCTCTGAGGATCCCCCTCCAGGCTTTTCCCTGGAGAGCTCCACATCACATCCTGGAGCAGCTGGCTGAGGCTGTGCACCTGTTCACAGCTTGATCGCCTGGAGCTGAAGACTTTCCGTAAACACCGGGAGGACTCCTGGAACAGGAACATGGAGGAACTCGAGGATAGGCTGTTGCATGAAAACGCTGCTGGGATTAAGAAGTGAGTGCAATGGAGATTCTGATGGCTTTGGGGACAGCGATGGCAACTGCTCCTGCCAGGCAGGGCTGTCACACACCATGCCCTGAGCTGGGTTGTGCCCTGCCCTCCTGGCCGTGCACACGGGGGAGCTTTGGTGCCAGAGAGGGGCTGAAAGCGCTGCAGGGGCTGCTTGGGATGGTGGCATGGGTGCCTGTGCCCTTCACCTGGCATCAGCCAGCACCTTGGGGATGGGGAGAAACAGGCTCAAGAGCCCACGGTTCACCCTGCAATGGCCGTGCCCCTGTGCAGTGAGCTGCCCAGCAGCTGGCTGCTGCAGGGAGCTGCTGCCTGTGTGCTGCAGGGCTGTGGGCCCAGGAGCTCAGCCAGCCCTCTTTCCTCCCCCTCCTTAGGCAGCCGCCGGTCCCTTTCTCGTGCCTGTCCTGTGACCGCATGCTCAGCGTGCAGGTTCCTGGCCAGTGAGTAGCACCAGTGCCTCGGGGGCAGCGGGGCTGGCATGGGGGGAGATGGGTGCCAGCAGTGACCCGCTGTGCTGGCACAGGGGGACAGTGTCTGCTTGGGAGGGGCTGATGTGGGGAGCCCCCTCTGCAGCCCTGCCCATCAGCAGGGGCTGTGGGGGCTCATCCCAAGGGCTACAGGCAGCGGGATGCCATGGGCTACAATCCCATGGCTTTGGGGGTGCTGCCTCCAACAGGAACAGGTTCTTTGTCCCCTGTCACACACCTGTGACTCCTGCCCTCCCCAGGTAACCCTGAGACACTCCCGTATTTACAGCCCATGCCCCCCAGCAAGGAGCCACCGCCCAGCAAAAGGTGAGGGCCCTGAGGACACATCCCCAGCGCCTGGGGTGCAGAGCAGCCCTGACACAGCAAGGAGGGCTCTGCACCTGGGCTGGGGCAGAGCAGCCTGGGGGGACGGGGCAGGGCAGGGGAGCAGAGGGCAGCTGTGGAGGGCCAGTGCTTGCCCCAGGGCTGGGGGCTTTTGCATTCCTTGCCTTGCACTGCCCTGTCTGGCCCATCTCTCTGTCCCAAGGCTGCTGAAAGCACATCTGATGCGCTGTGTCTGTTTGCAGTCTGAGCTCAGGCTTGGAGGGCTGTTGGGGAAGATGAAACAGGAAAGCCTTATAAATATGATTGCCTGGCAAAAGATTTTGAGAATATGGAAACTATAAGTGAGATTGAAATGAAAGCAAGCTTCGAGATCCCTTAGTTACTGAACAATGGGAAAACAATGGTGTGGCCAGCTGAAGGTAATCCCCTTTTGATGAAACAAGACCCTCTGCTTACAGGCAGGTCCAAGGGTCCCAGCAGACCCTGCCAGCTTGGCAGAAGGGGACCAAAGAGGAGTTTTTAGGGTTTAAAATGTAGCACAGTATGGTAATGTAGTGATTCTTATAGGCTGTATGGAAATGCTATAGGATTTGTATGTTGTACTAGATTGGTTAAGTGAGAATCAGAATATTCAACGCAGATGATTTATTGTATTGTAATGGGAACTTAGCTCTTACTTTTCTATGCTCTTGCCTCTTACCTCTTAGCTCTTACCTCTTGTCTCTTAGCTCTTGCCTTTTATCCTCATACCCCTTTTACTCTCTTATGCTTTTACTCTCTTACCCTCTCATCCTCTCTACCCCTCTCTTCTCTCAGGCCTGCTCTGAGCTGTGGCTGGCAGTTCCAAGCAGGGCCCTGCACCCACACCCTTTGCAATAAACCGTCCACGACCTGGCTTCAGAGATCTCTCGTCTCCGTTCGTCCCGACCGTGCTACCCCCGTCAATCCTACAGACGGGGATTGGGTGCCTCCTGTGAAAGGAGTTCCCAAAACCAATCCCTGCAGCTGGGACAGCCCAGCTCCTGCCAGTTGGTGTCCTGTGCACAGGGACCTGCCTGGTGCCATGGCCAGCACACGTGGCCATGGGGACAGAGCCAGCAGATGCAGCCTGGTGGGATGGGCTTGGGGCTCCTGCAGCAGGTGGACAGGAGCTGGCAGGGACATGCCCCTGCAGGCAGCACTGCCAGTGCCCTCCCTGGCACAGCAGGGTGATGCCCTGCATGCCACAGGGCTGGGCACTGAGTGTCCTCTGCCCCATCCCACAGGAGGCCGCTGGTCCGTGCCAGTGTCCCCGTGTGCCGCAGAGCTCTGGGGACCATCAGAGCAGCAGCTCCATGATGCAGAACATCAAGGCTTCCCCACATACAAGTGCACAGCTGCAGTGTCTCCTGGTACACAACAAGGTAGGTGTGATGAAGGTGGGGACACAGAATGGTGACTGAGGCTTGATGGCATTGCTGACTATCCAGGGGGAATCTGTGCCTTCAGTCTCCAGGGAGACCTGAGTTGGATTATTGGGGTGTGCTGGATTGGGCCCTGCATTGCAGCCAGCTGCCCTCTCCTCTTCAGCCCAGTGTGACCCTGCTGCACGGTGATGGACACATCTCGAGGGGCCGTAATGACCAGCATCATACGGCGATCAGGACACAGGATGCGTCAGGTATGGCCCTGTCAGGGCAAGGGGGTCAGTGATGACAGGGGCTGATTATCTGCAGGGTGCCGGCTGGGGGATGAGCAGGGCTCTGTGTACAGAGCTGGGTAATGTGGCATTGGTATTTTGCATCTGGGGTAAGAAGGAAGGGGCAGAATGGAGCAGGAGGACTGGCACATGGGGCAACTGAGCTTGGAGCTGGAGTAACGTGGGAGAATGGCCATGCCCAGTGTGGGACAAGAGCTTGAGTCCTGGTGTGCTGGGGCCAGCACCTGTGGCGGCTCACCCTTGCCCTTCACGCCCAGGCCCTGCCGCCTCAGGAGAGCACGGCCAGGCACAGCTCCTCGACAGGTCTCATGGGCCCCAGGGCTCGAGCAGCCTCTGCAGCCCCGCCAGACATCAACAGCCCCCGGCCAGCTGGAAAGGACTCAGCGCCCAGTGCTCGACCTGGGACATCTTGTCCAAAGCGAGAAACGCCTGTGACAATTGTCATAAGAAACTTGACTTTTTACTTGTATATAGTTATTAAGTTAGTTGTATATAGTTATTAGGTTAATAAAAACTGTTAAAATTCTAGGCAGAGCCTTGTCTCACAGCCTGTCTCTCCCCGGGCTCCCTGGTGCTCCTTCAGCTCCTTCCCCCGTGCTGGGACTCTGCCCCCGGGCTGAGCAGATGGAGCCCCGGGCTGGGCCCTGAGGCCGCTGCTGCTGCCGCGGCGCCTGCGGGGCAGCCCTGAGGCTCCGGGCCGGCTGTGGGAGCAGGAGCGGCGCTGCAGAGCCCGCGGCCCTCACGGGCTGCGAAGGCACGGGCGGATGGCCGTGGGGCCCGGCTGGCACTGCCGGCGCTGCTGCTCTGGGCTGCCGCCTGCAATCCTTACAGGCAGCCCTTAGGCCGGCTCAGGAGCCGCTCGGAGCCGTGCCCGAGGGCTGGCCCCGACCCCCGGCCCCCAAGGGCACTTGTCCCTTCATCTCTGCACTGCCACATTCCGAGCTCATTTGTCAGCTTCCTCCTGCCCTTCCTGTGGTAGGCCAGGGACAGGCGTTCGGAAGATTTCGGGCTGTAACGGAAAGTTACAGGAATCCTTCTACCCCCCTCCCCAGAGATAAGGATCACCCTTGGAATGTAGCCAGACGTGTAGCCCCCCTAACCTATGCATGCCAGTAACTTTCCACTCCACACTAACCCTAGAAAGTATAGCCAAACCCCTGTCTGACGTAGAGAAACCCCTTAGTCCATAAATACCCTTAAGACCCCTCAATAAACGCCTTTAACCGTCCACCACATTGGTGTCAGCGTCCGTTACTGGCCCCGAGGGATCCCACACAGGAGGTCGAAGTGCTGGACTCTGAAACCAGGTCATCGCGGCCTTCACAAGAAGGCAACAACCCATTCACACCCATCCCCCTCCTGGCAGTCCAATTTCATCCAGAACTAGGAGGCAACAGACCCCTCTCCGAGAGGCAGTGAGACCAGAAGAAAAGAAGAGGGTGGAATTTTAGTTCAATTTTATATTCAGTTTTAAATAAAGCTTTAGTACCTGTGGGGAATGATTATGTTGTAGTGTGGGGAACAACTAGTCAGTCTGAGGAGGCATACTTTTGCAAACCTTTAAAGTAACATGTGTATTTAGAAGCTTTTGTATATGCCCAATTTGCTAAACATTCTAAAATGGGGAGGTTACTCTGGAGGTAAATGATATAAAGATGTTAGGCTTAACACTAACAGCCATTGAAATTAAGAAGGAAATTCGTAAAGAGATATTAGAACAAGTATTTTTGGAGGTATGGGCCTCTGATGTACCAGGGAGGGTGAAGAATGCTCCCCCATAGTAATCAAGCTTAAAGAAGGAACACAACCAGTGAGAATTAAGCAGTACCCCCTGAAAAGGAGATAGGAAAGAAAACAGCCCAGTAATTGACAGTACTGGATTGAGGGCTGTCAATAAGATAACAAAGAATCTATACCCTGTAGTAGCAAATCCATATATTTACTAACTTGTTTAACACCTGAGCTAAATTGTTTTACTGTTTTAAATCTGAGAGATGCCTTCTTTTGCCTCCCCATCCCTGAAGCCAGCCAGAAAATTTTTGCATTCGAATGGGAAAGCCCTAAAAGTGGGCACAAAACCCAGCTCACATGGTCAAGATTGCCCCAAGGCTTCAAAAATTCCCCCACTCTGTTTGGGGAGCAACTTGCAAAAGATCTGGAGTCCTGGGAAGCTCCACAGGAAGAAGGGAGGCTGTTGCAGTATGTGGATGATCTAGTAGCCACTGGGACAAGGGAAGCATGTGTGGCCTGGACAGTAAGCCTTTCGAATTTCCTAAGACTCCAAGGATACAGAGTATCAAAGAAAGAGGCACAGGCAGTGAAACAGAAGCTGGGCAATGGACTTTAGGGCAGGGAAGCCATATGCCAAACCCTGAAACCCCAAACGACAAAGGAACTCTGAACCTTCTTAGGCATGGCAGGGTGGTGCCGGCTGTGGGTTTATAATCATGGACTGCTCGTCAGACCCCTCTATGCTCTTATTGCCAATGGAATCAGAGATCTCCAGTGGACAAAGGAACGCACACGGGCCTTTTACCAGCTAAAGAGTGCCCTCATGTCAGCTCCAGCTTTGGAACTTCCAGATGTAAGTAAACCATTCTTTCTATTTTCCCATGAAAGACAAGGAATTGCCCTGGGAATACTGGCTCAGGACTTGGGTCCATACCAGAGGGCAGTTGCTTACTTCTCTAAGCAACTGGATGCAACAGCCAAAGGATGGCCAGGTTGCCTCAGAGCTGTGGCAGCAGTCGTGCTGAATATTCAAGAGGCACTCAAGTTTACCCTGGGACAGAAAATGACTGTGCTGGTGTCCCACACAGTGTCTGCAGTACTGGCAGTGAAGGGCAGCCACTGGCTTTCACCACAGAGGTTTTGATGTACTAGGCCATTATGGTAGAGCAAAATGATGTAGAGATAGTGGTGACTGATACTGTCAACCCAGCTTCTTTTCTCAGTGTAATCAAGGAGAAGCAGTGCACCACGATTGCCTGGAGACCACTGAAGCTACTTACTCCAGATGCCCAGACTTGAAAGACACTCCTCTGGACAATGCAGAGACCTGGTTCACTGACAGGAGCAGCTGCATTGCCAGTGGAAAGAGACATGCTGGGTACAGTGACTACCTGCAGAGAGGTAATACAGTCTGGACCCTTACCAACAGGTACCTCTGCACAGAAGGCCGAGATAAATGCACTGACCCGTGCCTTCGAAATGGCAAAAGGAAAAGAAAATAAATATCTATACAGACTCGAGGTATGCATTCAGACTCATGCATGCACATGGAGCCATCTGGAAGGAGAGGGGACTGCTAACCTCACAAGGAAAGAAGAGACCATCCGGCTGTTGGAAGCACTTCAGCTGCCTCAAAAGGCATATTAAGGCACACCAGAGAGTGAGCTCAGACTTGGAGGAAGGAAATGAGCTGGTGGGTGGAGAGGCAAAGAAAGCAGCAAAAGGTGAGGTAATTATGGACAGGTTTCCTCGAAGGTAAGCCAGAATATAATAATACTAATCAA
The DNA here is from genome assembly GCF_051311805.1 of Agelaius phoeniceus. Classification (NCBI taxonomy): domain Eukaryota; kingdom Metazoa; phylum Chordata; class Aves; order Passeriformes; family Icteridae; genus Agelaius; species Agelaius phoeniceus. The sequence continues at coordinate 3,101,422 of NW_027509866.1, forward strand.
AAGAGACATGCAACCACAAGGGGTGGGCTACCATTGAAAGAGAGCTGGTAATCCCTTCCCATTTTTGTGGTCACTAGTGTAGGAGGAGCACTAGAAAACACACTGGGGCCTAACTACTTAAAAGCTTTATAAAGTGTGGCTCCTTTCCCAAAATGACCAAGGCTTCCAGTGATACAGAGTGCATGGAAATGAAGTGTTGACTTTGAAGTAGGAGTTTGCACAGGCTTTCTAGAACACACATCTGATTGAAAGAATCGTTGTCAGAAATTTATATGCCTCTATTACTCAGGTAAACCGACAGTGTGATCCTTACCTCCAGACTAACCCCAGGGCGAAACTCGGTCAGATTGGGAGAGGCCATGGGCCTGGACAGCAGAGTCAAATTGACTTTTCAGAACTCCCAAGGAAAGGGGGATATTGGTATTTACTGGTATTGACAGATACATTTTCAGGGTGGCCAGAAGCATTCCCCACCAGAACTGTCAAAGCTCGAGAGGTGACCAGAGTATTATCACAAGAAATAATACCATGCTTCAGAGTTCCAGCCACAATAACCTCAGATAGAGGATCACATTTCATTTCCAAAGTAGTGCAACAGATTAGTAGCCACCTGGGCATAGATTGGGAACTTCACACTCCATACCGCCCCCAGTCAAGCAGCCAGGTGGAGAAAATGAATCATTTGATTAAGCAGCAGATTGTAAGACTGGGGCAGGAAGTTAATCTACCCTGGCCCCAAGCTCTTCCACTGACACTATTACAAATTTGAACTAAACCTTGGGCTAAAGGAAAGCTGAGTCCTTTTGAAATGCTTTATAGAAGACCATATGGAATACAAGAGGGAATGTCCACCCACACTGGGGAGGTAACACTGGCCACCTACACGGTGGCTTTAAGCAAACAGCTCAGAGAAATTGAGAAACACGTGGCTGGAACTCGGAGCAGGGAGCTAGATAGACCAATACATAACATACAGTCTGGAGATTATGTATAAATTAAGCCTCTTGCAGAAAAGACTTTGGAACCACAGTGGGAGGGACCGTTCCAAGTGCTTCTCACCACCTTCACTGCAATCAAGATCAAGGAGCAGAATGCCTGGTTCCATCACTCTCGAGTGAAGAAGGCCCCAGGAGCCCCTTGGAGAGTGACACCAGGAGACAATGAACTGAGATTAGGCTTACTCAGACAAAACGAGCACATTGCAGCCGGAAGTAGTTTGTAATTTCATTTACAGAATTGTTTTATATATAATTATAACTGGAGTCTTAGAACTAGAGAGTACCTCTATCCAAAGCAATGCTGAATGGCCTTGGTCCCAGGCTTTTAATCAGTATACTGGATCCATGGGAGAAGTTTCTGAGATAGAAGATTTAAACCTATCCACTGTAGTACTCCTTGGGGATCAGGTATATGAGGAGCAGGAGTGGCAGGAATGGGAACAGTGGACACTTCAAGGGATCAGAAGAGAAGAAATCAAGGTAGGGTGCTGGGTGGTGAATGGGACGGTTCATGAGAGACCAGATGCAATTAGTGTCTCAACCTCTCCTGTATACAGGCACCAGGAAGTTTGTGATAGCCTAAGTGAATCAGATTGTTGGTGTCATTTCACCTTGATACAGCCTGTAGAAGTGACTTGCCTTTGGGCTTGTGATCAGGCTCTCATTTAAATTTAAAATAGACACTGCACTTTTTACAACAGCAGGACCTTATACAACCCAGACTGAGACTCAAATACTTCAGACTCAACCCAAACTTGAACCTGAAGTATGAAATAAGCCCCTACATAGTGAGGAATGTGGGTGAACAACAACTGTTGTTCAATTCAAAATGGTCTCTCAAACGTGTTGAGTTGCTAATGCAAATTAACATCTCAAAAATCCAACCAGCCTGCTCCTCTTTCCTGAGAACATCCTTTGAGGGCTGGACAATGTGGTTACAAAGACAGGTATACCTCAGGAGCAGAATAAGAAAGGATCTAACTGGGATATTAGGAGTTTTAAATGGAATTGATTCAGAAATAATGATGAATAAGCTGGCCACTGCAGCAGGTGGCCTAACAAAATTGAAACAGCCATTACAGTCATCTCTATTGGCATTAGGAACTAGCCAGTGGCAGATTTCAAAAATACTGCCAAAGTGGGAAAAGGCCAGGGACCAAGACCACAAGTTAACAGTAGAAGCACTTAGTACAGTTCAAGATAATGTGTCTTTAGCTTTCAGCTGTATACAAGCACAGCTACGGATGCAGGCAGCAGCAGCTCTGATCATATGGGAAGGGGGTGAAGGTAATTTTCCAGCTGAAATTCGGAAAATTGTCTGGGATAATGCGATTGATTTTGAAAGAAAGTTTCAATCCAGGTGGACTATGGTAAATTTCACCTATGATCCTGCTTCTAATGTGGCCACTGCCTTTGTGCTTACCATACATAATGCCACTGTTTACATTATCCATCCCGTCATTGCACTAGGATTAAATCATGAAAAAACTGTGCTCTACCCTTCAGAACATAGAGTGTGGGCATGAAAGGTGAATGAAAAGTGGCAAACAGTAAACTTAGAATCCTGCATTACTAGAGAACAACTAGGGTTCATTTGTGAAAGCAATACTATTAATGCCCAGGATGTGTGTCTAGACACTGAACAGAGTATTTGCCACTTTGAAATTCATCCAGTCACTGATCAGAAAACTGCCCTTGTATATACTGGTAAAGGTTGTGTGTGCCTGAGAACTGCCTGTGCTACTATAAAAATTGATAACAATGTTATTTTGTCCAGTAGAAATCATTCTAATTTCTGTATTTTTAATTTTGTTAAGATTATTGAGTGTGACTTTTTGTAGGTGGCTCCAGTGACATCCCACCAGTTGATTAAAACCAATTACAAAATATATCACAGACTGTCACCTACTCCTATTGGAATAGACCTCACATTGGTAAAACAATTAATTAAACACCATAGAGCTACTAGAGATCTTGAAGAAAACCCAAGAAAGTGGAGAGAAAACCCTAATTACTGTCCAACATGATACAAAAGAAATAACCAGAATTCTGCAAAGTATAAAACAAAATGCAGATCATCACTGGTGGGATGTAATCTTTGGGTGGTCACCAACTGCAAATGGAATCTTTATTGAGCTTGTGTCATCCTATTGTAGTTTTGTAAATATTAGTTGGAGTAAGTTTAGGGTTCTCCTTTTTATTGTTAATTTGGAATTGGAGAATACTACAGCGAGTAGCTGTGTTAACCTCCTTATCAAACGTACATGGTAAAGCACTAAGGCACACTGATTGTCATAGGAATTTGAATTAAGTAAAATAATTTACTTATTCCTTTTAGGAAAGGGGGAAATGAGGATGAGTGGAAGATATCCAGAGTAGAAATCCATTTTGATTTAGGGGAAATGTACATCTTTGAGTTAGGTCTGTAGCTTGCTGTTTAGTCTGACTGCCTGTTCTTGCAAAGGGCCTGTGCTTGGAGGGAATGCTTCAGCTGAAGGACAAGAGGGCGGGGGGGGGGGGGGGGGGGGTGGCAGATAGAGCAGGGCAACCTGACCCAGGAGTTCTTTCTGATAAAGAAGAATTACCAGCAATTGTCACAAGAAATAAGTGGAATGAACACATATAAACCTATAGTGAAATTGCAGGCCTATGTATTAGAGAGGGAGATAAAAGGGAACCTGGAGAACCCAGAGGTACGCATGTCATTTTAGGGGAATGATTCCCAAATGTGTCCAGCGCTGTAATAAACATACCAGCTTTACAACTTTCACAAAAGCTGTGGAGTTTGTTTGATTCCTCAAAGCAGGATGCTGCCCAGGGCTGTGCAGTGCACTGGGCATGGATCAGCCCCTGCTCTGCTGCTCCTTCCCGTCTGCCCCAGGGCCCTTGCAGAGCCCCAGCCATGCTGTTTGCCCCCAGCCTGCCCACGGCCAGCCTGGGGCTGCTGACGGGGGTTTCTGTGCTGAGCATTGGCCTGGCCGTGTTCTTGAGAGAGCCTGGGCAAGGAGCCTGGAGCCCCCAGGGCCTGGCCTGAGGCGTCAGCGCTGCCCCAGCAGTGCCCATGGCCTGTCCCTGCTGCAGCCCCGGCACTGCCACCCCCAGGGCTGAGCCCGGCCCCGAGAGCACTCAGGCCCTGCAGCAACACCAGGGCCACCAGGGCAGCGGGGCAGGGCCACGGCAGCAGCACTGGCAACACCAAGTGCTGCTGCTGCTGCTGCTGCTGGGCACAGCTGCTGGGCCAGCACTGATCTGCCCCAGCTCTGCACACAGACATTGCTGCTGCAGCTCCAGAGAAGGCAACAAAAGGGCATCTCTGCAGAAAACTCTGCTGGGAGATCCTTTAGTTCCTTTAAAGTCACAAAGAGCGCAGGCCCTCATAGACACAGTCTGTTGCCACAGGGAAGGTGAAGAGAAACAAAATGAGAAATGGCTCAAACAATGACATTTTTAATGGACAAAATGAAAAAAGTAAAACCAAGAAAAAGACCTTGCAAGATGAAACCAACAAGAAGTATGAATGATTTCTTTCATTGCAAGTGATTTGCAGAAATTGGCCAGCAGATTAATGTTTCTGTAACCATCCAGTCATCAGTCTCCACACTGCAGCCTTGAGCTCCTGGTTCCTCAGGCTGTAGATGAGGGGATTCAGGGCTGGAGGCACCACCGAGTAGAGAACTGACAGGGCCAGATCCAGGGATGGGGAGGACATGGAGGGGGGCTTCAGGTGAGCAATTGTGCCAGTGCTGATGAACAGAGAGAGCACGGCCAGGTGAGGGAGGCAGGTGGAAAAGGCTTTGTGCCGTCCCTGCTCAGAGGGGATCCTCAGCACAGCCCTGAAGATCTGCACATAGGAGAAAACAATGAACACAAAACAAACAAATAGCAAACAGGCACTAACAGCAATCAGCCCATGTTCCCTGACGAAGGAATTTGAGCAGGAGAGCTTGAGGATCTGTGGGATTTCACAGAAGAACTGGCCCAGGGCATTGCCATGGCACAGGGGCAGGGAAAATGTATTGGCTGTGTGAATCAGTGAATAGAGAAAGGCACTGGCCCAGGCAGCTGCTGCCATGTGGGCACAAGCTCTGCTGTCCAGGAGGGTCCCATAGTACAGGGGTTTGCAGATGGACACGTAGCGGTCGTAGCACATGATGGTCAGGAGGAAATACTCTGTAGTTGCGCAGAAAACAAAAAAAAAGAGCTGAGCAGCACATGCAGTGTAGGAGATGTCGCTGGTGTCCCAGAGGGAATTGTGCATGGCTTTGGGGACAGTGGTGCAAATGGAGCCCAGGTCAGCGAGGGCCAGGTTGAGCAGGAAGAAGAACATGGGCGTGTGCAGGTGGTGGCCGCAGGCTACGGCGCTGATGATGAGGCCGTTGCCCAGGAGGGCAGCCAGGGAGATGCCCAGCAAGAGGCAGAAGTGCAGGAGCTGCAGCTGCCGCGTGTCTGCCAATGCCAGCAGGAGGAAGTGCCTGATGGAGCTGCTGTTGGACATTTGCTGGTGCTGCACATGGGCACCTGTTCATGGAGAAAAGGACAGTAAACATTTAGGAGACATACCTGTAACCAAAATCAATTCCATTTCCTATTCACCGTCCTCTATAACACAGACCCACTTTTATGTTCAAGGGTTCTGAGGTTTTCTTTTTATTCTCCCCCACATCTCTCCTGGCATTCTTGGATATCAGGATTTCTGAGCATTTCTGCTCCCCTCAGAGAGAATACAGTGAGTTCCCTGAGGCAACATGATGAGTGGAAAGTGAGGGGAGATGTTGTGTCACTTCATTCTCTTTGAAGTTTCTCTGGGCTTTCACTTTTCTCAAATAGGATGATATGTGCACTCTCAAGTTTTCCTTAAAGATCACCAGGTACTGCTGAGAGCAGATGTTTCCACCACAGCCCAGCTCCACATTTGTAGCCAAGGACTCACGTTGCTCATTTCACCAACCCAGCAGCATTTTCAGTGTCACAACACCTCTGCCTTTCCCCATCAGTCTCATAACTCAGAGATGCTCTAGGACAGGTTTGCACCCTGGATTGAAGCTCCCAGCTTGGACTGAAATCTCAGGGAGACTTCCAAGTGTCCTTCTGATGGCATTGGATTGTGGGAGATGCAGCTCCTTCCCTGGCTGCACTGACAGCATTGCCCAGAGCCGGGCCCTGGGGACAGCGTCACCCTGAGCCAGCTGTGCCCCCTGCCAGAGCCCCCAGGGCCGGGCAGCTGCTCCCAGCCCTGTGCTCTGCAGAGGGAACTGGGCCCGGGGCTGCAGAGCTGCCCCACGGCTCTGCTGCAGCTCTGCCTGCACAGGAGGGGCTGCACGCCTTGGAGCCCCGGCCCTGAGGGCAGAGGCTTGGCTGGGCCACAGGAGGGAGGGGGCTTGTTCAGAGGGAGGGGCTGCACTGCAGGGGCTCCTGTGGGCATCTCTAAACTCTCCCTGCCACAGCATTGCTGGGCTTTGTTTTCTCTCATTGCCTGATCTTCTCTCTGCCTCCTGCAGATTTCCCTCCTGCAGGTGTTTCCCTGTGCCTGATCTCTCCCTGCCAGCACTCACAGACCCCAAATCTCTGTGCACTCTCCTTGGCCCTACAGAACCCTGCCTGTTTGCAGGGCACTGGCTGGGGGCAGGTTCTGTTTGCAGCTTGGAGAAAGGACAGCTCAGACTGAGCCTGATGGCTCCAGCAAAGGTGATGCTGCTGCTGTCCATGGGCAGAGTGGCTGAAAGCACATTAGGGATCTCCTGTGAACCCATTGATCACTAAAAGCAACAGTTCGGATGTCTGAAGCTCTTGTCAAAATTCATAATCAATAATTCAGAATTAACGTTTAATATGTATCTACTCCTCCCTGCCATTCTCCAGTAGTAGTAAACTGAATACCTAGTCTTAGGAAATTTCCTCATTTTGAACAAAACCCTTGCCCTGGAAATATTCTATGACTGATCAGAACCCCTCAGCATGTCAGAACTCCATGAGCATTTCACCTCCCCTGCACCAGAATTACTCAGAGTTGTACTCACAGGCTCTGCAGGCATTGGGATGTTCCAGCTTGAGGAGATGGCTCCAGGAGCTGCAGCTGCACTGTCCTGCAGCCAGAGGTTCCTGTGCCAAGGGCTGGCAGTGATTGTGCCCCAGGCACTTCTCAGCCCCTGCCCAGCCCTGACTGATTGAAGCTCTCTGTGCCTCTGTGCTGTGCCCGGGCTGGCTGCAGGCAGTGCCCCAGCCCTGCTGGGCTGGCACAAGAGCTGCTCATCAAGGGAAATGTGCTTTTGAAGCTCTTCTTGGTGACCAGGAGCTGCCTCTGGGCCAGGAGCCCAGCCCAGCTCAGCAGCACAGACACAGCACAAGGACTTTAATGAGCCTCTGGGCCTTTGTGCTCAGGCCCTGAACATCAGTCCCTGAGAGGGAGCTGAAGAAACCTCTGCAGAACTCCAAGGCAGAATCCAACTCCAAAGTTTCTTGGACTTTTAATGGGTCCCAGTGAGGGACACGACTGAGCAAGTGTCCCCAGGCCCCAGGCAGGGCAGAGAACTGCAGGCAGTGATGACAGGTGGGGACAAAGAGAAGCCAAATCTTGGTGCCCTGGGGCACAGCAGGGTCTGTGCCAGCAAGGGCTGGGAGGAGACACCTTGTCCTGAGGCCCTGGGGCCTCCTGGCACAGCCCCAGCCAGGCTGGGCACTGTCAGCCCCTTGTGCTGCCCTCAGCATCCCCCCCTAGCCCACATCCCAGTGGCCTCAAGGATCTGCTGCAAGGAGTCCCTGGGGAGCCTTGCTCAGCAATGGCCCTGGGGGCTCCTTCATGCTCCCTGCAGGGACTGCAGCTTTTTCAAAGGACTTTGGCTTTGGCTTTTGCCTTGGAGTCTCTGAGAGGTTTGTGCAATCATGGCATCCAATTATCTGCTGTAATTAGTCCCTGGAGAGGCTTTGTCAGTAACAACACTCAGTGGGGCTCATTAATGCTTCAGGGTACTTCAGTTATTTTAAGGTACTTGGTGTTTCCCTTTGATACAGATTCTATGAGAAAGATTGTGCAGTCACAGCCTCCAATTATCTGCTGCAATTAGTCCCTGGGGAGGCTTTGTCAGTAAGGAGACTCAGTGGGGTCATTAATGCTTCAAGGTACTCAGTTATTTTAAGGTATTTTTTGTTTCCCTTTTCATACAAACTCTATGGGAGGTTTGTGCAATCATGGCCCCAATTATCTGCTTTAATGAGTCCCTGGAGAACTTTGTACTGACACTCAGTGGAGCTCATTAATACTTTGAGATACTCAAGGTTCTTGAGGTACTTTGGATTTTCCTTTCCACACTGAGACTCTGAGAGGTTTTTGGTCAATCCTGGCCTCCAGTTCTCTCCTCCAAGGAGTCCATGAGGAGCCCGTGTTGGGGATGGACCTCAGTGAGACCCATTAATGCTCTGAGACACTTTGGAGTTTTCTTGTGACTTTGACTTCTGGAAAGGTTTGTGCAATCTCCTCTCAGGCCCTGAGGTTCAAGGGCTCAGCTCCAAAGGCACCACAGGGCTCATTAGGATCAAGCAAGTCCTGACAAACCATGGCTCTGCCTTGATTTCCCTCTGCTCTCGTGCAGTTCACCAGGAAGGTTTCTGTAGTGGTTTTGGTGCACCAATATGAGATTTCTCAGCCAATGCATCAGTGTTTTGGGTTCACTGTTGGCTAATTACCAGTGCAGTCATTAGAATATACTTACTCATTTCCTGCTGTGTGGCAGGATTAGGATAAAGGCAAAGTAGGCTTAAAATTTTAGAAGGTTATAAAGAAAAGTTTATTAATAGTAACTAAAAGAAACAGTAGTAAGAAACTGAAGAAAACTTACCTCTACCTACAACCTTTTCTTACTTACTGAGAATGTAAGGGGCCAAACTTGATTTTGCAGTCAGTTTACCACATCTAGAATGGTCTTTCTTCAGTTCACTTAGGGAGAGGAGTCTCTCTTTCATGCTATGGAGACTTCTCCATAAGAAAACAGTTCTCTCATGGCTCTTAATTTCCACGAACAGCAGCCACCTAGAAAATCTGCAATAGTGAAGTCACTCCCATTTTTTCACAGCTTTTCCCACAGCTGTGTTTATGGGCAATGTCAACTTATGTGTTATTAGTTTAAAGATGAGCTGTTGAAGAGCAGAGGTTCTCTTCTGAAATCTGTTTCTGAAATCATCTTCATCTCTGGGAACAGAGGTCTTCTCTCACTGAGGGCACAGGATCTCATCACTCTGCTCTCTTTCAATGTTCATACTTCTAATGGGATCACAGCTACCCCAACATTTGCTTACTTTAGCACTGAGACCTTTGCTGAACAAGTCATCTCCCCATATTTTCAAATAGTTATAGGGAAAAGAGAGTCTGATATATTAATTACATCCTTCTCCACAGCTTTTCAAGAGGATTTCAGCCCCAAGATCCAGGCATCTCCTCATCCCTTCCATCTGGGACTCAACTTTCTATTCAGTGACCTCGGAGTTTTCATGTTGCTCCTCTGTGTGCCTGCACTTTGTCCTTTTCCCTCACTGGAGGGAGGCTGGAAGCACTGAAAGAGTTCATATCTCACCCGGGGCCTGCAGATGGTTCTGTGCCCCCGGCCGGGCTCGGTGCTTGCGGCCGGAGCTGTTTTACGATGGAGGTTTCTGCAGCGGCTGCACTGGGGCTGTGTCAGGATGGGCCGCGCTGGGGCAGGGCCAGGATCTCAGCAGCCAGGCCAGAGCACAGCAGCAGCACGGCCGGGGGCCGATGGCTTCTCCTGCCCCTGCCCGGGGCTTGCGGCTGAAGCCCAAGGGTGGCAGAATCTTGGCCGAGCCGGCCCGGCCCGGGGCTGCTCCTGGGGCCCGGCGGATCCTGGCTGGGCCCGGGCTGGCGGCGGGGCAGGGCTCAGCAGGGCCCAGATGTTCCCAACTGCAGCCATGGCCCGGCCCGGCCTCGGCCCCGCGGCCTCCCCTGCCCTGCCCGGCAGCCGATGGGGCCTGGCGGGGTCCCTGGGAAGGGGCCCGGCCCCACGGCAGGAGCCGCCCGGCCCGGCCTGGCTGAGACGGGGCCGGGTCAGCCTTGTTACCTCTGTGCCAGCCAGAAGGGAAAGAGACCTTCCCAGGCTTTCCCATCTTTAACATGTGTCTTCACAGAGGCGTGTACAGTTTCCTTAGTGGTTTAACAGATTGTCAGTTCTCAAAGCTAAATATTGATTGGTTTCTTTGTCAGACACAGATGAAACTGCTAGCAGCTTCTCTTAGGACATCACTTACATGATGCAAAACCAACACAACAGCACAGAGCACAGAGCTCCTTTGTCCATATGTAGTGCTCATGTGCCCAAGTCCTCAAAAACACTTCTTGGGAGATCTCTGGGCCCTTTCCAAGGTTTTTTCAACTGAAAGCATTCAACTCAGAGTCTAAGAAAATCACCAGAAGACATGGCCAGCCTGACATGTCTGTCCTTGCTACTGTTGTCTGGAAGCAATCTTTGGATATATGGAATTTGGGAGGCCAAATTCTAATTTTGGCCATGGACCCTGGACATGAAGGTTGGTTCTTTTCCATAGGAAGGAAGGAACAGAGCCCCAGTGTTTGCCAGGCAGAAGAGAGTGACCACCAGAGGACAAGGCCAGCCAGAAGCGGCAGGTTTTTTTTCTGAGAGAAACCCTTGCATATAGGAAAATTTTTAGAGAGAATACCAATTTTGGCAATGGACATTTAAAAAGAGGGACGGTTCTTTTCTATAGCAAGAAAAGCATGGAGCCCCAGTGTTCCAGGAGCTGATGAGAGGCAGCCCTTGACATCCCCACATCAGCCAGACCTTTCAGGTGGCCCCTGGGAGGCCAAGCCAGCCAGGCCTGTTCCATGTTCCCTCAGTTCCATCAGGCCCCACATTGTCCCAATGGTCCCTCGCTTCCCTGAGGCCCTGAGGAGTCATAATGCCCCCTTGGTGACACCAGGCCCTGAAGGGTCCCAATGGTCTCCATGGTTCCATCAGGCCCCACAGAGCCATAATGGTCTCTGGGTTCCATGAAGCCCCGCTGGGTCACCATGGCTCCTTGGTTCCATGGGCTCCAGTGGTGCCACAAGGATCCCCTTGGTTCCATGAGGTCTCCACAGTGTCCCAGTTATCTCCATGGGAAGGGAAGAACCCAGCCCCAGTGTTGCAGGGGCAGCCATCCAGAGGCCAAGGCCAGCCAGGCTTGATGGTACTGGCAGATTGTGCCTGGGAGTAACCTTTGGATATCCAGAATTTTGGAGGTGGAATCCCAATTTCAGACATGGACACCTGGAGGATAAGGATGCTTGTTTTCCATTGGAAAGAAACCACGGAACACTGATTCAACAGTGACATTTGGGGATCTATGGGGAGCACTGGGGATCGTTTCTGGACCTTGTGACCCAACAGGAGCTCCTCTAATAAACGCTGCCTGAAGCTCCCACTGTGCCCATCACAGGAACCCATGTGAGTGTCTGGGACATCCCAGCTCTCTGGCAGCCTGGGGACTCCTGGGATGTCACCATGGAATGGCTGTGACTGCCTCTGACCACAGGGCTCTTTACCATCCCAGAAACGCCTGGGAGGTCTCCATGGAGCCCCTGCCTGTGACATTCCAGCTCTGGAACTGCCTGGAGATTCTTGGAATGTCCCCATGGAACCCCTCTGAGGGCCTGTGACAAATCTGATCCTTAGCAGGCAACCATCACCAGTCCACTGTTGCTATGGTCAGTTTCCATAGCAACCATCACCAGCCCCCTGTTGCTATGCTCAGTCCCTTGGCAGCTCCATGGAGACCCCATACCGGGGTGGTTGCCATGGCCACCAGGGCTGGCACCAGCTGGGATGCTCGCTTTCCACGGGCCGGGCTTCAGGAATGGGATTCCCCAATTTCCTGCTCCTGCTAAAACTGCACTGCCCTCGCTGCCCTCCCGCCTGCCATGGAAAGCACAAAAGGCAAAGATCCCGGGCTGGGATAAGAACAATTTATTGGGAACTGCAATGAGATAAAGAACAAACAGGAACAAAAACAATATTGATAACAGAACGGATAAGTAAAACTATTTACAGAGAAAACTACAACATCAACGACTAGTTCTTCCTGGCAATGTATTTCCTCCTGCCTGGAAAGGACACCCTTCTCCTCAGGGAGAGAGAGAGAGAGAGTCCCTTTCCTGCCCCGGGCAATGACCTGAGGTGGGAGTGAATGTAATGACAGGGCCATGGCCAGACCCTCATGTTCTCCAATCCCACATCATGTCATTGGGACATGAAAAGGGACAGGACATGAAAAGGGGCAGGAAAAGGGACAGGTGTCTTCCCAGCATGGATCACAGGGAACATGGATCACCAGGGCTCTTCCCAGTGTGGGGTCTCCAATGGGGGATAAAGCTGGAGCAGTGCATGAAGCTCTTCCTGCAGCTGAGGCATGTGCAGGGCTTCTTTTACTGGTGGCTCCGTTGGTGTCTGCTCAAGTGAGAGCTGCTGGTGAAGCTCTTCCCACACTGGGGACACTTGCAGGGCCTCTCCCCAGTGTGGATGCGCCGGTGGGTGACGAGGGTGGAGCTGTGCTTGAAGCCCTTCCCGCAGTCGGGGCAGAGGAAGGGCCTCTCATCCGTGTGAATGCGCTGGTGCTGGAGGAGCTGAGAGCTGGTGTGAAACCTCTTCCCACACTCGGGGCACTGGTAGGGCCGCTCCCCAGTGTGGATCATTTGGTGGATGATCATTTGGGTCTTCCTACTAAAGGTCATCCCACATTCCCCGCAGTTGTATGGCCTTTCCCCAGTGTGGATCCTCTGGTGGCAGATCAAGAGAGACTTCTGCCTAAAGCTCTTCCCACATTCCCCACACTTGTAGGGCTTCTCCCTGGTGTGGATCCGCTGGTGCCGGATGAGGTGGGAGTTGCGCTTGAAGCCCATCCCACAGTCAGGGCAGCGGAAGGGCCTCTCATCCGTGTGGATCCGCTCATGCAGGAGGAGATCAGAGCTGGTGTAAAACCTCTTCTGACACTGGGGACACTCGTAGGGCCTCTCCCTCTCCCCAGCGTGGATGCGCTGGTGGGTGATGAGGGTGGAGTTGCGCTTGAAGCCCTTCCCACAGTCAGGGCAGTGGAAGGGCCTCTCCTCTGTGTGAATCTGCTGGTGCTGGAGGAGACTGGAGCTGGTGTGAAACCTCTTCTGACACTGGGGACACTCGTAGGGCCTCTCCCCAGTGTGGATGCGTTGGTGGATGATGAGGGCAGAGCTGCAGCTGAAGCCCTTCCCACACTCCCCACACTCGTAGGGCCATTCCCCGGTGTGGATCATCTGGTGGCTGATCAGGGTGCTGCTCTGCCTGAAGCTCTTCCCACACTCCAAGCACTTGTGGGGCTTTTTCCCATCATGAAGCTGCTCATGGGCCACCAGCTCCGAGCTCTGGCTGAAGCTCTGTCCACCTTCCTGGCTCAGGGTGGGTCTTTCCTCCTCAGAGCACCCTGGGCTGGGTTTGGAGCCCCTTCTCCTGTGGGATCTCTGGGACTTGTCCTCCACATTGGAATTCTGCACTGTGGAGCCACTCGAATTGGCCTCTTCCATGAGGTTCTGCCACAGGGATTTGCCCTCCCTGGTCTCCATCCTCAGCTTCTTCCCTGGGGGAGGCAGGACAAGGAGAGGATGGGATTTGCCTCCGTGCCAGAGGGAAGGGGAAGGAGATCCCCCCAGTGCATCCCCGGCAGGACGGGGTTGGCAGCAGGGTTGTCCTGCAGCCGGGGGCTGTGCTGGGCTGGGAGATGGAGCAGGAGAGAGGGGGAAAAAGGCACTGACTTCCTCCTCACCTGCCTGGGGCTCCTGGGGCACCTTCTTCTTCCTCACAGCCTCCTCCTCCATCTGGCCAAGTTTAAGGGATGGAAAATCCTGTTTTGAGAAGAAAACAAGGGATAAGTACATTGAATTTTGTACTTGTTTGAAGGCAAACCTGGGGAGGGTCTAAACCAGGATTACAATTTAATAAGAAAATGAAGATCGAGGCAATGATGCAGAAACACTGCCTTAAACTGACAGAGTCTGGATATAACCTGACACCCTGTTGCTGCTCAGGGTGGTGGCAGCAGTCCTATTAAATGGTGGCTGCAGTCCTGTTGAAGTGATGAACGTGATTCTGTCCAAGCAGTGATCCTGTAGAAGGGTCTGGTCTTCCTCTGAAGGTCCAGTGGTGGTTCTGGAGCTCTTGTCCTCTGGGAATCCAGTAGGCAAGTTACTCCTGGTGTTGCAAGGCTCAGCTTATATGCAGGTAGGAATGCTTGGATCCTGTCCCTGGGCGGAGCATGCCACAATGGGAGGATGGAATTTGATCAGTCCTGCAGTGACACTCAATGGCCCATTCCCAGAAGATATCTCCCCTGGAGGGCGTTATCAGGGCTGAGTCATAAGAGATCAAGAACACTGCCCCACCTGTTTACAGCAGTTGATGGGGATGGGCATTGAAAACATGCATTTGGTTCCATCTTACATTGCAACCTGAAACAGTGGGGGAATCCCTGCTCAGGGGGTGAACACCACCCCCCTTACCCAAACTGGCTCAGGTGTAAAACCCCCACCCCGGGAAGGCCACACACACAGGGGACAATGTCACACTTGCCCTGCTCCAGGGCAAATGGCATCTCTCTAATATTTTCTTAACCAGATTGCAAAATTATTTTGGCACATTGAGTTCAGGCCATTGTTCTTTGACCCCAGTTGCCTTTGACTACAGCATGGTTCCTTCCTCTGAGGAGGTTGTGGGTCTCTCTGGAGGAACTCTTGGAAACTTGGATGCAGCTTCATCTGAGCGACCTATGGGAGAACTGATGAGGAAAATGGCTGTTGTGGGACTGGAGTGTAAAGAAAATATTTTGTTGTCCCTCCTTGAAAAGTTTGTTAAAATCACTGGAGGAAATGGAACAAATGATACCAGCAGACTGACAAGGTTCATTCACCACATGGTGAGGAACACAAGGCTGCTAAAAGTCCCACAAGAAGCCCAGCTCAAGTAGCTATATTCCCAAATAACTACTGAATTCCCAGGCTTGGGTTTTTGCCAAATGTGAGAATCATTATTCTCTTCATCCCTGTCACCTTTGTGACAGCTACACAGAGCTTTCCCTTCCTTTTAATAATATCTGTATTGGGCCAAATTTGCACTTTTCTTTAATTGTAACCTGCCAGCAACTGAGCTGGAGCTGTGCAGGAACCAAGGAAACTTGGAATTGCCCCAGAATTGCTTCTATTGTCAGCCAGTGCTGCGGTGGCCGTGGGGCAGAGGGGTGGGAAAGGGGGCTCAGGGGTGGCAGTGGAGGAAATGCCGGGCCCGGGGGCTGAGCACAGGGCTGAGCACGCAGAGATGGTTTTGTTCTTGCTGAGCTCGCATTGAGCCAAGGCCTGTCCTGCCCCTCATTCGGCCACGCTGGGGAGGGGCTGAGGGTGTGGGGGAGCTTGGGAGGGGACACAGCCAGGACAGGAGATCCCAGCTGACCCCAGGGATAGCCCAGACCATAGGACATCATGATCAGTGCATGAAGTGTGGGGAACAAGGAGGAAGGGGGCACATTTGCAGTGAGGGTTTTGTCTCCCCAGGTAACACTTAGGCAGGATTGGGCCCTGTTTCGCCAGTGGGCAGGGCCCGCACCAAAGACACAGACACCAACTTAACTTAAGGAACAGTGTAATTTAGATAATGCAAATTTGCAAAAAATTACAAAAATATTAGGTAGGCAAAGCAAATAATCATTAGTCAATAATTCCAAAAGAGAAGATGTTGAAATGAGTATCACACAACTGTCCATTTCTGGCTGCAGGCTCTGGAGATTCTATCACTGCCTTCAATCAGGGTTGCATTCCCTAAAGAATCCTGGTACCAAATCCTGCTTTCCAAGGCTGGAACAGTGTCTCAGGTTTAGCTGGGTGTGTATTCAATTACCCTCTGTTAGAGTTGGGGCAATTATCATCTGTTAATTGAGCAGTTTACTTTATCTCTTCCACATGAATCCTCCCTCCAGGGAGATATCTTCTGTTAATGGGCCATTGAGTGTCACTGATAAAAATTCCATCATCCCATTGTGAGAAGCTCTGCCCAGAGGGAGGAGCCAAGCATTCCTACCTGGATATAATCTGAGAATGTGAACAACAGAGTCAGCCTTCTTCCATAGGATTCCCAGAAGAGCAGCTTTCAGCTCCACTGGATCCCAGAGGAAGACCAGGCCAATCGATGCCACAACTGGACCTTCAGAGGAAAACTCCACCCTTCTACAGGATCACTGCTCCAACAGAACCACACCTGTCCCTGCAGGAGCACTGCAACCACCATTTAACAGGAGTGCTACCAACACTCTGACCCACAGGGTGTCAGGACGTATTCTTACTCTGTAAGTAGGTTTTAGTACTTCTGCATGTGTATTTTTAATTTTCCTTCTGAAGAACTGTTATTCCTATTCCCAAAGACTTTGCTTGACAGCCTCTTGTTTTGAAAATTATAATTCCAAGTGAAGGGATTAACATTTTCCATTTCAAGGGAGTCTCCTGCCTTCCTTAGCAGACACCTGTCTTTTCAAACTGACACAATGCCCTGGGAAACGCAGGCAGGTGAGGAGGAAGTCAGTGCCCCTTTCCCCCTCTCTCCTGCTCCATCTCCCAGCCCAGCACAGCCCCCGGCTGCAGGACAACCCTGCTGCCAACCCCGTCCTGCTGGGGATGCACTGGGGGGATCTCCTTCCCCTTCCCTCTGGCACGGAGGCAAATCCCATCCTCTCCTTGTCCTTCCTCCCCCAGGGAAGGAGCTGAGGATGGAGACCAGGGAGGAAAAATCCCCAAAGCAGAACCACGTGGAAGAGGCCATTATAAATGGCTCCACGGTGCAGAATTCCAACGTGGAGGAAAAGCCCCAGAGATCCCACAGGAGAAGGGGCTCCAAACCCAGCCCAGGGTGTTCTGAGGAGGAAACACCCACCCTGAGCCAGGAAGGTGGACAGAGCTTCAGCCAGAGCTTGGAGCTGGTGGCCCATGAGCAGCTTCATGATGGGGAGAAGCCCCACAAGTGCCTGGAGTGTGGGAAGAGCTTCAGGCAGAGCAGCACCCTGATCAGCCACCAGATGATCCACACTGGGGAATGGCCCTACGAGTGTGGGGAGTGTGGGAAGGGCTTCAGCTGCAGCTCTGCCCTCATCACCCACCAACGCATCCACACTGGGGAGAGGCCCTACGAGTATGCCCAGTGTCAGAAGAGGTTTCAGACCAGCTCCAGTCTCCTCCAGCACCAGCAGATTCACACTGAGGAGAGGCCCTTCTGCTGCCCTGACTGTGGGAAGGGCTTCAAGCGCAACTCCACCCTCATCACCCACCAGCGCATCCACGCTGGGGAGAGGGAGAGGCCCTACGAGTGTCCCCAGTGTCAGAAGAGGTTTTACACCAGCTCTGATCTCCTCCTGCATGAGCGGATTCACACGGATGAGAGGCCCTTCCGCTGCCCTGACTGTGGGATGGGCTTCAAGCGCAACTCCCACCTCATCAGGCACCAGCGGATCCACACCGGGGAGAAGCCCTACAAGTGTGGGGAATGTGGGATGAGCTTCAGCCAGAACTCTAACCTGATCTCCCACCAGAAGACCCACACCAGGGAATTGCCCTATGAGTGTGGGGAATGTGGGAAGAGCTTTAGGCAGAAGTCTCTCTTGATCTGCCACCAGAGGATCCACACTGGGGAAAGGCCATACAACTGCGGGGAATGTGGGATGACCTTTAGTAGGAAGACCCAAATGATCGTCCACCAAATGATCCACACAGGGGAGAGGCCCTACCAGTGCCCCAAGTGTGGGAAGAGGTTTCACACCAGCTCTCAGCTCCTCCAGCATCAGCGGATTCACACAGATGAGAGGCCCTTCCTCTGCCCCGACTGCGGGAAGGGCTTCAAGCACAACTCCACCCTCGTCACCCACTGGCGCATCCACACTGGGGAGAGGCCCTACGAGTGTCCCCAGTGTGGGAAGAGCTTCACCAGCAGCTCTCACTTGAGCAGACACCAACAGACGCACCAGTAAAAGAAGCCCTGCACATGCCTCAGCTGCAGGAAGAGTTGAATGCACTGCTCCAGCTTTATCCCCCATTGGAGACCCCACGTTGGGAAGAGCCCTGGTGATCCATGTTCCCTGTGATCCATGCTGGGAAGACACCTGTCCCTTTTCCTGCCCCTGCCAATGACATGATGTGGGATTGGAGAACATGAGGGTCTGGCCATGGCCCTGTCATTACATTCACTCCCACCTCAGGTCATTGCCAGGGGCAGGAAAGGGACTCTCTCTCTCTCTCTCCCTGAGGAGAAGGGTGTCCTTTCCAGACAGGAGGAAATACATTGCCAGGAAGAGCTAGTTGTTGATGTTGTAGTTTTCTCTGTAAATAGTTTTATTTATCCCTTCTGTTATCATTATTGTTTATGTTCCTTTTTGTTCTTTATCTCATTGCAGT
This sequence comes from Agelaius phoeniceus, assembly GCF_051311805.1. NCBI lineage: Eukaryota > Metazoa > Chordata > Aves > Passeriformes > Icteridae > Agelaius > Agelaius phoeniceus. Next base: position 3,119,866 of record NW_027509866.1, read on the forward strand.
TCCCAATAAATTGTTCTTTTCCCAGCCCAGGATCTTTGCCTTTTGTGCTTTCCATGGGAGGCGGGAGGGCAGCGAGGGCAGCGCGGTTTTAGCAGGAGCAGGAAATTGGGGAATCCCATTCCTGAAGCCCAGCCCCTGGAAACCGAGCATCCCAGCTGGTGCCAGCCCTGGTGGCCATGGCAACCACCCCTGGCATGGGGTCTCCATGGAGCTGCCAAGGCACTGAGCATAGCAACAGGGGGCTGGTGATGGTTGCCTGCTAAGGATCAGATTTGTCACAGGCCCTCAGAAGGGTCCCATGGGGACTTTCCAAGAATCTCCAGGCTGTTCCAGAGCTGGAATGTGACAGGCAGAGACAGGGGCTCCATGGAGACCTCCGAGGGTCTCCTTTACCAAAGGATGGTAAAGAGCCCTGTGGTCAGAGGCAGTCACAGCCATTCCATGGTGACATCCCAGGAGTCCCCAGGCTGCCAGAGGGCTGGGATGTCCCAGGCACTCACATGGGTTCCTGTGTTGGGCACAGTGGGAGCTTCAGGCAACATTTATTAGAGGAGCTCCTGTTGGGTCACAAGGTCCAGAAACAATCCCTAATGCTCCCCATAGATCCCCAAATGTCACTGTGTAATCAGTGTTCCATGGTTTCTTTCCAATGGAAAACAACCATCCTTATCCTCCAGGTGTCCATGTCTGAAATTGGATTCCACCTCCAAAATTCTGTATATCCAAGGGTTGCTCCCAGGCACAATCTGCCAGTACCATCAAGCCTGGCTGGCCTTGGCCTCTGGTGACTGCCCCTGCAACACTGGGGCTGGGTTCTTCCCTTCCCATGGAGATCACTGGGACACTGTGGAGACCCCATGGAACCAAGGGGATCATTGTGGCACCACTGGAGCCCATGGAACCAAGGGGCCATGGTGACCCAGTGGGGCTTCATGGAACCCAGAGACCATTCTGGCTCTGTGGGGCCTGATGGAACCATGGAGACCATGGGGACCATTCAGGGCCTGGTGTCACCAAGGGGGCATTATGGCACCTCAGGGCCTCAGGGAAGCGAGGGACCATTGGGACACTGTGGGGCCCCATGGAACTGAGGGAACATGGAACAGACCTGGCTGGTTTGGCTTCCCAGGGCTACCTGACAGGTCTGGCTGATGTTGCAATGTCAAGGAATGCCTCTCATCAGCTCCTGGAACATTGGGGCTCCGTGCTTTCCTTGCTATAGAAAAGAACCCTCCCTCTTTTTAAATGTCCATTCCCAAAATTGGTATTCTCTCAAAAAATTTTCCTATATGCAAGGGTTTCTCTCAGAAAAAAAACCCGCCACTTCTGGCTGGCCTTGTCCTCTGGTGGTCACTCTCTTCTGCCTGGCAAACACTGGGGCTCTGTTCCTTCCTTCCTATGGAAAAGAACCAACCTTCATGTCCAGGGTCCATGGCCAAAATTAGAATTTGGCCTCCCCAATTCCATATATCCAAAGATTGGTCCCAGACAACAGTAGCAAGGACAGACAGGTCAGGCTGGCCCTGTCTTCTGGTGATTTTCTTAGACTCTGAGCTGAATGCTTTCAGCTGAAGAAACCTTGGAAAGGGCCCAGAGATCTCCCAAGAAGGGTTTTTGAGGACTTGGACACATGACCGATACATATGGACAAAGGAACTCTGTGCTCTGTGCTGTTGTGAGGGTTTTGCATCATGGAAGTGATGTCCTAAGAGAAGCTGCTAGCAGTTTCCTCCGTGTCTGACTAAAAAACCAATCAGTAATTAGCTTTGAGAATTGACAATCTGTTAAACTATGAAGGAAACTGTACACGCCTCTGTGAAGACACATGTTAAAGATGAGAAAGCCTGGGAGGGTCTCTTTCCCTTCTGGCTGGCACAGAGGTAACAAGGCTGACCCGGCCCTGTCTCAGCCAGGCCGGGCCGGGCGGCTCCTGCCGTGGGGCCGGGCCCCTTCCCAGGGACCCCGCCAGGCCCCATCGGCTGCCGGGCAGGGCAGGGGAGGCCGCGGGGCCGAGGCCGGGCCGGGCCATGGCTGCAGTTGGGAACATCTGGGCCCTGCTGAGCCCTGCCCCGCCGCCAGCCCGGGCCCAGCCAGGATCCGCCGGGCCCCAGGAGCAGCCCCGGGCCGGGCCGGCTCGGCCAAGATTCTGCCACCCTTGGGCTTCAGCCGCAAGCCCCGGGCAGGGGCAGGAGAAGCCATCGGCCCCCGGCCGTGCTGCTGCTGTGCTCTGGCCTGGCTGCTGAGATCCTGGCCCTGCCCCAGCGCGGCCCATCCTGACACAGCCCCAGCGCAGCCGCTGCAGAAACCTCCATCGTAAAACAGCTCCGGCTGCAAGCACCGAGCCCGGCCGGGGGCACAGAACCATCTGCAGGCCCCGGGTGAGATATGAACTCTTTCAGTGCTTCCAGCCTCCCTCCAGTGAGGGAAAAGGACAAAGTGCAGGCACACAGAGGAGCAACATGAAAACTCCGAGGTCACTGAATAGAAAGTTGAGTCCCAGATGGAAGGGATGAGGAGATGCCTGGATCTTGGGGCTGAAATCCTCTTGAAAAGCTGTGGAGAAGGATGTAATTAATATATCAGACTCTCTTTTCCCTATAACTATTTGAAAATATGGGGAGATGACTTGTTCAGCAAAGGTCTCAGTGCTAAAGTAAGCAAATGTTGGGGTAGCTGTGATCCCATTAGAAGTATGAACATTGAAAGAGAGCAGAGTGATGAGATCCTGTGCCCTCAGTGAGAGAAGACCTCTGTTCCCAGAGATGAAGATGATTTCAGAAACAGATTTCAGAAGAGAACCTCTGCTCTTCAACAGCTCATCTTTAAACTAATAACACATAAGTTGACATTGCCCATAAACACAGCTGTGGGAAAAGCTGTGAAAAAATGGGAGTGACTTCACTATTGCAGATTTTCTAGGTGGCTGCTGTTCGTGGAAATTAAGAGCCATGAGAGAACTGTTTTCTTATGGAGAAGTCTCCATAGCATGAAAGAGAGACTCCTCTCCCTAAGTGAACTGAAGAAAGACCATTCTAGATGTGGTAAACTGACTGCAAAATCAAGTTTGGCCCCTTTACATTCTCAGTAAGTAAGAAAAGGTTGTAGGTAGAGGTAAGTTTTCTTCAGTTTCTTACTACTGTTTCTTTTAGTTACTATTAATAAACTTTTCTTTATAACCTTCTAAAGTTTTGAGCCTACTTTGCCTTTATCCTAATCCTGCCACACAGCAGGAAATGAGTAAGTATATTCTAATGACTGCACTGGCAATTAGCCAACAGTGAACCCACAACACTGATGCATTGGCTGAGAAATCTCATATTGGTGCACCAAAACCACTACAGAAACCTTCCTGGTGAACTGCACGAGAGCAGAGGGAAATCAAGGCAGAGCCATGGTTTGTCAGGACTTGCTTGATCCTAATGAGCCCTGTGGTGCCTTTGGAGCTGAGCCCTTGAACCTCAGGGCCTGAGAGGAGATTGCACAAACCTTTCCAGAAGTCAAAGTCACAAGAAAACTCCAAAGTGTCTCAGAGCATTAATGGGTCTCACTGAGGTCCATCCCCAACACAGGCTCCTCATGGACTCCTTGGAGGAGAGAATTGGAGGCCAGGATTGACCAAAAACCTCTCAGAGTCTCAGTGTGGAAAGGAAAATCCAAAGTACCTCAAGAACCTTGAGTATCTCAAAGTATTAATGAGCTCCACTGAGTGTCAGTACAAAGAACTCAAGGGACTCATTAAAGCAGATAATTGGGGCCATGATTGCACAAACCTCCCATAGAGTTTGTATGAAAAGGGAAACAAAAAATACCTTAAAATAACTGAGTACCTTGAAGCATTAATGACCCCACTGAGTCTCCTTACTGACAAAGCCTCCCCAGGGACTAATTGCAGCAGATAATTGGAGGCTGTGACTGCACAATCTTTCTCATAGAATCTGTATCAAAGGGAAACACCAAGTAGCATAAAAAACTGAAGCACCTTGAAGCATTAATGAGCCCCACTGAGTGTTGTTACTGACAAAGCCTCTCCAGGGACTAATTACAGCAGATAATTGGATGCCATGATTGCACAAACCTCTCAGAGACTCCAAGGCAAAAGCCAAAGCCAAAGTCCTTTGAAAAAGCTGCAGTCCCTGCAGGGAGCATGAAGGAGCCCCCAGGGCCATTGCTGAGCAAGGCTCCCCAGGGACTCCTTGCAGCAGATCCTTGAGGCCACTGGGATGTGGGCTAGGGGGGGATGCTGAGGGCAGCACAAGGGGCTGACAGTGCCCAGCCTGGCTGGGGCTGTGCCAGGAGGCCCCAGGGCCTCAGGACAAGGTGTCTCCTCCCAGCCCTTGCTGGCACAGACCCTGCTGTGCCCCAGGGCACCAAGATTTGGCTTCTCTTTGTCCCCACCTGTCATCACTGCCTGCAGTTCTCTGCCCTGCCTGGGGCCTGGGGACACTTGCTCAGTCGTGTCCCTCACTGGGACCCATTAAAAGTCCAAGAAACTTTGGAGTTGGATTCTGCCTTGGAGTTCTGCAGAGGTTTCTTCAGCTCCCTCTCAGGGACTGATGTTCAGGGCCTGAGCACAAAGGCCCAGAGGCTGATTAAAGTCCTTGTGCTGTGTCTGTGCTGCTGAGCTGGGCTGGGCTCCTGGCCCAGAGGCAGCTCCTGGTCACCAAGAAGAGCTTCAAAAGCACATTTCTCTTGATGAGCAGCTCTTGTGCCAGCCCAGCAGGGCTGGGGCACTGCCTGCAGCCAGCGCGGGCACAGCCCAGAGGCACAGAGAGCTTCAATCAGTCAGGGCTGGGAAGGGGCTGAGAAGTGCCTGGGGCACAATCACTGCCAGCCCTTGGCACAGGAACCTCTGGCTGCAGGACAGTGCAGCTGCAGCTCCTGGAGCCATCTCTTCAAGCTGGAACATGCCAATGCCTGCAGAGCCTGTGAGTACATTCTCTGCTTGTCTCTTGTGCAGAGCAGCCAGGGGTGCCCAGGGCTGTCCTGCAGAGCAGGGTCCTGCAGCCCAGGGCGCTGTGCTGGGGCAGGGACTCTGCTGCCTGCCAGGGACAGCTCTCAGCCAGCCCTGGCAGCTGCTGCCAGCACTGGGGGACAAGATCTGGGTGGCAGGAGACAGCTGGTGAGGCTTGGGAGTGTTCTCCTTGTGTGGGGAGGATGCTGCATTGTTCAGGACTGCTCCCAGCATGGCATTGAACTGCAGAACATTTCCAAGTAGATTATACATGGAGCACAGCAAGGCAGGGGCTGCATGAAAGGGAAAAATCTGCTTTTTAATCTACTGCTCTGTGTTGCCTGGATGGGAAATTCCACATGAATCCTCATCTCTCACTTCAGGTTGAGAAAACAAAAAATCTTTTAGATGTGAATAAACCAGGCAGTGACAGAAATCAGTACAGGGCCCCTCACAGGCAACATCAGTGTCGCTTTTCCAGCCTCCTCAGGGTTGCTCTGACGTTGCCATCAGAGCCTGCGGAGCCAGAGCTGCCCCTGGGCAGTGCCTGAGCTGGGAGGGCTCTGCAGGGCAGAGCTGAGCCCCCAGGGCTGGGCTGGGCTCTGGCAGCACTGGCAGGGCCCAGCCCTGGGCACAGGGAAGCAGCTGCTGGCAGGGACAGCTCCAGGCAGCAGAGCCCTGGGCAGGCAGTGGGGGAAAGTGCCCCCAGGCTGTGCTGGGATATTTCAAGTCCTCTCCAAACCCAACTATTCCATGATTACTTTTCTTACAGATCCCCATGCCAAGACAGAAGAAATGTCGAACAGCAGCTCCATCAGTCACTTCCTCCTGCTGGCATTGGCAGACACGCGGCAGCTGCAGCTCCTGCACTTCTGCCTCTTGCTGGGCATCTCCCTGGCTGCCCTCCTGGGCAACGGCCTCATCATCAGCGCCGTAGCCTGCGGCCACCACCTGCACACGCCCATGTTCTTCTTCCTGCTCAACCTGGCCCTCAGCGACCTGGGCTCCATCTGCACCATTGTCCCCAAAGCCATGCACAATTCCCTCTGGGACACCAGCAACATCTCCTACTCTGGATGTGCTGCTCAGGTCTTCCTGATTTTCTTCTTCATCTCAGCAGAGTTTTATCTCCTGACCATCATGTGCTACGACCGCTACGTGTCCATCTGCAAACCCCTGTACTATGGGACCCTCCTGGGCAGCAGAGCTTGTGCCCACATGGCAGCAGCTGCCTGGGCCAGTGCCTTTCTCTATTCACTGATTCACACAGCCAATACATTTTCCCTACCCCTGTGCCATGGCAATGTCCTGGGCCAGTTCTTCTGTGAAATCCCTCAGATCCTCAAGCTCTCCTGCTCACACTCAAACCTCAGGGAAGTGGGGCTTCTTGCTGTCAGTGCCTCTTTAGGTTTGGGCTGTTTTGTGTTCATTGTTTTCTCCTATGTGCAGATCTTCAGGGCTGTGCTGAGGATCCCCTCTGAGGAGGGATGGCACAAAGCCTTTTCCACCTGCCTCCCTCACCTGGCTGTGGTCTCTCTCTTTGTTAGTACTGGCATATTTACCTACCTGAAGCCCCCCTCCATGTCCTCCCCATCCCTGGATCTGGCCCTGTCAGTTCTGTACTTGGTGGTGCCTCCAGCCCTGAACCCTCTCATCTACAGCCTGAGGAACCAGGAGCTCAAGGCTGCAGTGTGGAGACTGATGACTGGATGCTTTCAGAAACATTAATCTGCTGGCCAATTTCTGCAAATCACTTGTAATAAAAGTGATCTTTGATAGTACATGTTGGTTTCATTTTGGAGGTTCTTTCTCTTTTCATTTTAGGTTTTTAATCTTGTCCACAAATAAATGTCATTTATTGTGCCATTTCTCATTTTGTTTCTGTCCACCTACCCTGTGGCCACAGACTGTGTCAATGAGGGGTTGTGCTCTCAATGGCTTTAAAGGAACTAAAGGATCTCCCAGCAGAGTTTTCTGCAGAGATGCCCTTTTATTACCTTCTCTGGAGCTGCAGCAGCAATGTCTGTGTGCAGAGCTGGGGCAGATCAGTGCTGGCCCAGCAGCTGTGCCCAGCAGCAGCAGCAGCAGCAGCACTTGGTGTTGCCAGTGCTGCTGCCGTGGCCCTGCCCCGCTGCCCTGGTGGCCCTGGTGTTGCTGCAGGGCCTGAGTGCTCTCGGGGCCGGGCACAGCCCTGGGGGTGGCAGTGCCGGGGCTGCAGCAGGGACAGGCCATGTAATATAAATCACCTTTGATAATTCTTTTGGGTTTGGTTATGGGTTTGTTCTGTTTTCCCCCATGTTTCAGTTTTTCAATATTGTCCACAAAGAAAAGCCATTGGTTTTGCCATTTATCATTTTGTTTCCCTCTATCTTCCCTGTGACCACAGAGTGTGTCGATGAGGGGCTGCACTCCATGTGGCTTTAAAGAACTAAAGGATCTCCCAGCAAAGATTTTTCCAGAGATCCCCTTGTGTTGCCTTCTCTGGAGCTGCAGCAGCAATGTCTGTGTGCAGAGCTGGGGGCAGATCAATGCTAGCACAGCAGCTCTGCTCCTGCTGGCCACACCATTCCTGATCCAGGCCAGGAGCCATTGGCCTTCTTGGCCACCAGGGCACACTGCTGCCTCATGTCCAGCCTGCTGTCCCTCAGGCCCTGCAGGTCCCTTTCTGCCTGGCTGCTCTCCAGCCACTCTGTCCCCAGCCTGTTGCGCTGCAGGGGTTGTTGTGGCCAAAGTACAGGACCCAGCTCTGGGACTTGTTAAACCTCACCTTGTTGGATTTGGGCCCTGGATCAAGCCTGTCCAGGGCCCTGTGCAGAGCCCTCCTACCCTCCCACAGATCAACACTCATACCCAGCTTGGTGTCATCTGCAAAGATGTCCTTGGTTCCATGGGGCCCCTCAGTGTCACAATGGCCTCCTGGTTACACCAGGCCCTGCACTGTCACACTGGTTTCCTTGGTTCCATGAGTCCATGCAGAGCAATAATGGTCTCCTTGGTTTCATGGGCCACAAAATGTGACAGTGGACTCCTTGGTTCCATGGGGCTTCACAATGTCACAATGTTCTCGTGGGTGCTGCAGTTCCACAGTGGCCTCTTGGTTCCATGGGGCCCAGGGTGTCACAATGGCCCCATGGTCACATGAGATCCCACACTGTCACCATGGTCTCTGTGGTTCCACAAGTCCCCTCAGTGTCACAATGGACTCCTTGTTTCCACAAGGCCACACAGTGTCACAGCATTATTCCAGATTCCTTGAGGCCCCAACGTGTCACAGTGGCCCCTTGGTTACACAGGATCCTGCAGTGTCACAATGTCCCCTTGGTGCCATGAGGCCCCGCAGTGTCAGAACGGCCCCTTGGTTCCACTGGGCCCTGCAGTCTCCCAATGGTCCCCTTGGTTTTGCAGTGTCAAAATGGTGAAACCCCTTGGTTACACGAGGCCCTGCAGTGTCACAATGGCCTCTGTGGTTCCACGAGGACCCAGAGTGTCACGGGGCACTCCCTGGGTCCATTTGGCCCCACAGCACCACCATGGACCCCTGGTTCTGTGGGGCTGCACGGTGTCACCATGGTCCTCTTAGTTCCAGGAGGCCCTGCAGTGTCACAATGGCCCCAGAGTGTCCCAATCATCAGAGAATGACAGAATCAAATAGGCTGGAAAAGACCTTTGGGATCATCAAGTCCAAGCAATGCCCTAATACTGCCTTGTCACCCAGACCATGCCACTGAGTGCCATTGGAGAGGGACAGTGACTCTGCCACCTCCCCCCTGGCCAGCCCATTCCAGTTCCCACTCACCCTTTCTGTGAAGAACTCCTTCCTATTGTCCAGCCTGAGCCTCCCCTGGTGCAGCTTAAGGCTGGGTCTTCTTGTCCTGCCCTCCAGCAGATCCACACTCACACCCAGCTTGGTGCCATCTGCAATTTGTGAATGCTGGACTCGATCCCCTCACCCAGACCATCAGTGAAGATATTAAACAGGACTGGGCCCAGCACAGATCCCTGGGGACAGCCCCAGTGCCTGGGCACCAGCTGGGTGCAGCACCATCCCCACCACTCTCTGGGCCCAGCCTCCAGCCAGCTCTTAAATCTCCCAGCCAGGAGGGAACCTGCCCAAGCCGTGGGCTGCAGCTTTTCCAGGGAATGCTGTCAGAGACAGAGTCAAAGGCTCTGCTGGAGTCCAGGCACACAACATCCACAGCCTTTCCCACATCCACAGGTGGGTCACCTGGGCATAAAAGGAGACCAGGTTGGCCAGGCAGGACCTGCCAGCCCTAAATCCACGCTGGCTGGCTCTGATCCCTGGGCCATCCTGTGGGTGCCCTGTGATGGCACTCAAGGTGATCTGTTCCATAACCTTGCCGGGCACCCAGGTCAGGCTGACAGGCCTGGAGTTCCCCAGCTCCTCCTTCCAGCCCTTCCTGGGGATGGGCTCACACTGGCACCTCCAGTGCTCTGGGCCCTCCCTGCTGAGCCAGGACTGATGGTAAATGATGGAGAGCAGCTTGGGGAGCTCATCCACAGCTCCCTCATCCTCCTGGGATGGATCCCATCTGATCCCATACACCTATGAGCATCTGAGTGGCTCAGCAGGTCAGCAGCTGCTTCCTCCTGGATTCCAGGGGGCTGTTCTGCTCCTTGTGCCCATCTACCAGCTCAGGAGAACACTTGTCCTGAGGACAGCCTGTCCTAATATTGAAAATTGAGGGAAACAAGTGTAAAGTAGCTCAGCCTTTCCTTATCTTTAGTTACTGTATTCCCCACTGCACTCAAAAAGAGTAGAGGTTCTCCTTATCTTATCATTTGATATTAATTTATTTATAGACACATTTTCTATTGTTTTACACAGAAGTGGCCAGGTTAAGTTCTAATTGAGCTTTCGCATCTCAACTTTTCTTTCTGCATAACCTAACACCATCCTTAAACACTTCTTAAGTTGCCTGACCTTCTTTCAAAAGTTCATGTATCCTTTTCTTTCCTGAGTTCCCACAAAATCTCCATGGGCAGCTAGACCAGTCATTTTCATCACCAGCTCATCTTTTGCCACACTGGGACAGGCTGCTCCTTCCCCCTTAAGATTACTTTCTTGAAATGTGTCCATCCTTCCTGGACCCCATTCGTTTTTGAGGGCTGTTTCCCTTAAAAAATCAGTACCTAATTCAATACTCCCCAAATATGCATCCTGAACAGGCGAAAGTCTGCCCTTCCTAATTCCTGTGTACAAGTTTTGTTACTGCCTCTCTTTCTTACCCAGAATATTGAAAACTTGAAAACCCCAATGTTCCAGTGGGCCTGGCTGAGCTGGCAGGACCCTGAGGCTGCTGATCTTCCAGTTCCCCTTCTCATACAATGGGCCTTGCGTGGTTTCCATAGGCCTGGGGATGTGGAGAACAAGCTCCAGGTGTGAGCTCACCTGGTGTAGGCAATTGATCATCTGGTAACATGAGGTCACAGAGTGGGCTATGACATTACAGAGTGGGGGATGTGAGGTCATTGAGAAACTATGACATCACAGACTGCCTCTGTGACATCACAGAGCCAGCTGTGACATCACAAGGCAGATGTTTGACATCCTAGAACAGACTATGACATCACAGAGCAGGCTGTGACATCCCAGAGGGGCTGTGTGCCATCCCAGCAGGGCTGTGTCAGGTCACTGGGTTGGTCACTCGGCCCCAGCTCCCCCTCACAGTTTCTCCCAACAAGTCCAATGCTGTCCATGCCCAGCGGGGTCCCTGTCCCCCGGGATCCCCCCGGCCCACCTGGAGCCACAGCCTCCACCAAAGGATGGTCCACAGGATCCACCCCAGAGCCTGACATGGGGACAAGGGGCCAGGGCTGTGTGACCAGGACATCAAGGACGGGGATTCTCCAGGTCACTGTGGCCTGGGTTGGGCTGCCCAGGGCAGGAAAGATGTCTGGCAGCTGGAGCAGGGCCTGGGAAGGGCCTCCAAGGTGGGACTGGAGCCCTTGGGCTGTGAGCAGAGGCTGAGGGAGCTGGGCTTGTCCAGCCCAGAGCAGGGAAGGCTGAGGGGCTCCTCATCCCAGCCTGGCAGTGCCAGCGAGGAGGGGATGGAGAACACAGAGCCAGGCTCTTCACCGGGGGCCTGGTGGGAGACAAAAGCCAATGGGTGGAAGGGGAAAGAGGGGAGATCAGCCAGGACAGGAGGAGATGAACTGAGTCAGGCTGGTTTCAGCATTTCCTCAGCACCAAGAGCAGCCTGACCTCCCTTCTCCATCCACCACTGACAGCTTTGCAAATCAGGAATTATTGGAGCTGTTTTGCACCCACTCCAGGATGAGCATCCTGATACAAGAACTTAATTGTGTTTATATCTCTCACAGAACCACGTTTTGTCTAAAATTAATTCTAGTATGGAAATCCCTTGTGGATGGAGGACTCATCAGATGCTGCTGGGACATTGCACATAGCTCAGGGAAGGGCGTGATTGTTATTAAATTTTGTCCTGTTCAACTGTGATCTCTAGGCCATGAGGAGAAACTTTCTGTGCCTCTGAGTCTCACCAGTTCCTGACCCCCAAAGGACACAAACCTGATGAGTTGTGGTTCCCACTCCAGTGGTGGCACTTGCACCTCCCTCCATCCCAAGAGCAGAGCTCCCTTGTCCCAGAGAGTCCCTGGCAATGCAGGGATGAAGGAAACAGAACAGGCTGGGGGGATCAGGGGCAGATCCAGGGAGAAGAATGACTTTTGCATTTGATGGAGCTGTGCCTTCCCTTGGCTTTGTTGGCTGACAAGAAATGAACATCCCTCTGTGTCTCGGGCAGCTCCTTCTCCAAGGAAAGCAGGTGGGAGTTGGAGCCAAGGAGCTGAAAGCTGCAGGTGCAGCCTGGGCTGGAGGGAGCTCAGATTTGCACAAGGCTGCTCTGAGTGCCAGGGCTTGGATGGGGGAAATGGTGGGGTGGGGGTAGGGACAGAGTCTGATTGATTGTCAGCCAGGAAGGGTCTGGATTTTCATATCTATTCAAACTGCATGAGGAGGTACTTGGATTCAGTGTCAATTGGAGATTGCACATATCAGTGAATTCACTGGAAAACAAAACTAAACAGGACCTACAAAATGTTTTCTCGCTGTCTTTTTAAATATCATGTATTCAGTTTCAATACACTACTGAGATCTACTTAACCACAAAGGATTTGAAAATTAAAATCAAATGATTCCCAGAGGCTTGGCTTGTTCAGGTGCTCTGAATGTTCATGAGCCCTGGGCCACTGAATTCCTGCACTGAAGAGCTGAAGGCTGAACAAGCCTCTGGAGCAGTGAAATTCAGCAGCAGCCTCCAAGTTGCTGAGGATGTCAGCAGCCCCCAGTGAGGCCATCCCTGCCCAGAGACCGTGGGGGAATGGGCAGACAAGGAGAGCGTCCCTGGGGCTGGGGCAGCACAACTCAGAGGCACCAGCGGCTCCAGCTGGGCAATGGAGTGTGGAATGTGGCTGGGAAAGCCCTGCCTGGGCTGGGCCAAGCAGGACACACAAGCCCTGACCCCCATCCCCCAAACAACTCTCTCACGGAGACATTTAAAAGGAATTAACATTTGTTTCTGTCCTCTGAGTTGGAGAAATACGAACAAGGGATTGTCAGGAGTTCAAAGCAACAAAACAGACTTTACTGGCAAATTTAGAAAATCAGAAAAATTTTGGCAAAAGGTTTAATACAACATTCAATCAACACAAAACACTTCTCAAAGCATTAACTTGGCCCATTCAACTTCACAAACTTGTAGCTTGTTCAATTTTCAGTTAGTCAAAATTTGCAAGGGGACAAAAATAGAAGAAGACACAGGATGAGAGAAAAATGTGATATAGAGAAGCACACACACAGCTACCAACTCCTGGATTCCAGCACTTTTCAAATGGAAATTCTAAGAGGATGCAGGGTCAAGATGTGTGCTTGCCTTGTGGTCAGCCTTCAATACCCCTTGGTCTCCCTGGGCCCTTCCCCCAGGTGGGGCTTGGGCTCATTTGGTCCCTCAGGAGCTGGGCTGGGGCTGCAGAGGTGGCTGTGGAGCATTGCCTGTGCTGTGCCAGGGACTGGCAGCCACTGCTGGGCTGGGATAGAGGCTCTGGGGGGATTGGGGTTCCAGGGCAGGGCAGGGCTGGGCTTCCAGGGCAGGGCAAGGCTGGACCTGACCCTTCCTCACCCACCCATAAAATGTTTTGAGCCAACATTCTCCTCCGGTCTCTCACAGTAAGGCAATGTTGCAGGTGAAATCCCAATTCTGGCCATGGGCATCTGGATGAGAAGGAAAATTATTTTCCATAGGAAGGGAAGCACACACCTCCTATGTTTAGAAGGCAGGTGAGAGCCTCACTAGGCCAAGGCCAGCCAGACTTGTCAGGAATGGCAGATTTTGTCTGGGAGCAGTCTTTGCTTTTAGGGAATTTTGGAGGTGCAAGCCCAGTCTCAGCCATGGGCATCTGGAGAAGCAGGACAGTTCTTTTCCATTGGGAAGGAAAGCATGGAACCCCAGTGTTTCAGCAGCAGATGAGAAGAGACCCTCAACATGCCAAGGTCAGTTGGATCAGTTAGGTGGTCCCTGGGAGGCCAAGCTGGCCAGACCTGTTCTGTGTTCTTTTGGTTTTATGGCGCCCCAAAAGGTCACAAGGGCTCCTTGGACCCATGGGGCCTCTCAGTGTCATAATGGTGCTTTGAATCCATGGGGTCCAGCAGTATCACAATAGACCCTTCTTTCAATTGAGTTCCACAGTGTCACAGTGGCCCCAAGTTTTCATAAGGCCCCGCAGTGTCATAATGGTCCCAATGATGCCATTAGGCCCCACGGTGTCACGATGGTCTCCATGGTTCCCCAGGCCTCCACAATGTCACATGACTCCTCTGTTCCATGAGCCCTGCAATGTCATAATGGACCTTTGGACCCTGGGAGTTTGATGTGTCACAATGGTCCCCATTGGCTCCACAGTGTCACAATGGACCATTGATGACACAAGTCCCTGCAATGTCACCCAGGAGCTTTGGTTCCATGCAGCCCTGCAGTGTCACAAAAAGGTCTCTTGGTTTCCCAAGGCCCCACAGTATCACAATGGTCCTCTTGGTTCTGTAGGGATCCCCAGGGTCACAATGGCCTCACCTGTTCCATGAGGCCTCACAGTGTCACAATGCTTTGCTTACTCCATTGGGGCTCACAGTGTCACAATGGTCTCCATGATCCCATGAGTTGCCTCAGTGTCACAATGGTCTCCTTAGTTGTTCCATGAGGCTGTGAAGTGTTTTAATGGTCTCTCTATGGTTCCATGAGGCCTTGCAATGTCACAATGGACCTTTGGCTCCATGAGGCCCCGCAGTGACACAATGGACCTTTGGTTTGATGAGGCCTCTCAGTGTCACAATGATTCCTGCATTCCATGGAGCCACACAGCACCAGTACGGTCCCCTTAGTTCCATGAGGCCTGGCAATGTCACAATGGTCTCCATGATTCCATGAGGCCCCACAGTGTCACAATGGTCCCTTGGTGTCACAGGGCCCCACAGTGTCACAATGGTCCCTTGGTTCCATGGGCCCTGTGCTGCTGCATTCCCCCCTCCCCTTCTCAGGCCGCCCTGCCAGCTGAGAAATGCTCCTTGGAGCTCGGCCTTGGCCAACAGCCCCTGGGCTCAGCTCCTCTGCAGCTCATCACAAACACTGTCTGCTCCAGGCACTGCTGCCGCCCAACCAGCTCCTGCTTTCTGGAGGAGCAGCCCTGGGAACTGGTTTTGTTCCCTCAGTGGCACAACATCCCTGTTCTCACCCTGCCAAAGAAAGCTGTTGGTGCCAAGTGTGGCCAGGATGAACCATTGCTGGGACTGAAGCCCCTCTCTTGGGGCCCTGCAAACAGCGCTCCAAAAGGAGCCCTTGGAGCTCTCCTGGGCCAGCGACTCCCTCTGAGTGGGGCCTCTCCCAGCCGGGAACTCTCCCGTTTGCTGCACTCGGGGATCCCCAACAATGACGGAGCCTGGGCCGATCCCCCCACTCCTCCAGGCTCAACCCTTCACCCGCTGGGGAGATGCCAAAGGATGCACAGGGAGCATTTCCTGCCCTCAGGGGAATTTCTCCCAGGTGCCTTGCACTGACTTTGTGTCTATGTGCACACAGGAGTGCCTGTGCTGGGGAAATGTGGCAGAAATGCTGCTCTCTGAGGGGTTTGAGTGCCTTGGACAGCTGAGTCAGTCAGACCTGTAAGTGAGGTTAAGTCATGAGGTCTAAGCTAAGTTAAATGCTGCTAAGAGTTTTTCCTTTTCTAAGCTGTTATGTTTAATAAAAGTTATTGGCTAAGTAAAATATTGTTACGTGTTATTCCACTGTTAAATCATTAAGTCATAGGTTGTAAGTTAGGTTAAATACTGTTAAGTGCTGTTCTTTTGCTAAATTGTCAAGTTGAAGGTAGCAGTTAAGGTTGAGGTATAAGTTCAGTCCTGTTAAGTTTGAGCTCTGCTAACCTTTTGGGCTGTATTCCTTTTATCCTTGCCCTCACTCTCCGTGTGTCACACACACACACAGGGACAGTTCTTGGTTCATTTCTGGTTTGATTGTCTGGATTTTGTTGAGTTTTGTTGTTGCTTTGTTTCCTTGGTGTGCCTGAAGTGTCCAGTGAGGAGCAGAGTGACTCTTGCCCAGGAACTTTGTGCTGCTGTCCCTTAATATTCAATCTGGTTTTTGCTGATCCCTTACTGGGGATTTTTTCAGCGCTCTCAAGGCCTCGTTGGTACCAGGGTGAAGGAGCCCTGGCCCAGGCTCTGGCCCTGGGGGACACAGGGACGCTGCCGGGGGGTCCCTGTCCCCCTGTGCCACCCCCAGGGCCCTGGCCCCCATCCCCATGTCAGGCTCTGGGGTCGATCTCGTGGAACATCCTCTGGGGGCGGCTGCGGCGCCGGGGGCTGGGGGCCTGAGGGGACAGGGGACCCCACTGTGCACGAGCAGGGTTGGACTGCTCTGGGGGGAACTGTGAGGGGGGCCGGGGCAGAGTGACCTCCCCAGTGACCTCACACAGCCCATGGGATGTCACAAAGCCTCCTGTGACATCACATAGCACCCTTGTGATGTCACAGAGCCAACTCTGAGATATCACCCCAGAATGACATGCAGCTGCACTGTGATGTCACAGAAGATGCTGTGATGTCAGCCCCCATGTGATGCCACTGTCTGTTCTGTGATGTCACAGCCTGCTCAATGATGTCACAGAGCCACCCTCTATGATGGCAGGATCTGCTCTATGGTCTCACACCCTACTCTGTGATGTCACAGACAGCTGTGTGATGTCACAAAACCCTCTCTGTGATGTCATACTGCCACTCTGGAATGTCACAGCACACACTTTGTCATCACTCTATGATGTCACACAGTCATGCCGTGATGTCACAGCCTGCTCTGTGATGTCACAGAACCCCGCTATGTTGCTGTAGCTGCTCAATGACCTCACACAACAAACTCTGTGATGTCATCGCCCAATCTGTGACCGCGCTCAGCTGTCACACAGCCCCTTGCTGATCATCACAGCTGCTCTGTGCCTCTATGACACAGCCACAGAGGTGATGCTGTGACACAGCCCCCTCTGGGACATGCCACAGCCCCTGCCAGTGCTGAGCCCCTGGGAGCTCTGTCTGTGCCCTGCTGGTGTCCCTGAGGGGCCCTGGCAGTGCCCCAGCCCTGCTGGGCTGTGCACAGGAGCTGCTCCTGGCCAGAGCTGTCTCTCTGCAGCTCTGCTGCCCTTGCCAGGAGCTGCCTCTGGGCCAGGAGCCCAGCCCAGCTCAGCAGCACAGACACAGCACAAGGGCTTTAATGACCCTCTGGGGCTTTGGTGCTCTTTGTGTCTGCCATGGCCAAAGTGCTGCCCAAGTTGGCTCTGGCAGGGCTGCCTTGCAGCTGCTGCCCATCCCTGTGGCCTGTGCAGTCCAGGCTGTCCTACGGTGTCCCTGCCCTGCGCCTCTGTCCCTGCCGGCTGTCGGCATCCCCCGGCTGCCCCACCTGGCTGGGCCCTTCCTTTGCTGACAGCTCTGCCTCCTGCCTGCCTCTGCCTGCCCACACAAAGCAGGGCAGACCAAAAGGGTTCATTCAATTTTTACTGTGCCTGTGAACTTTCAGCACAGGAACAAGCCATGCAGGGGCTGCTTTCCGAGCAAGGATGGTTGGAAAACAAGAAGACATCTGGCTCAGGAATGTAGTCGCAGAAAAAAGAAGGACTGAAACTGGGCACTTAGGGTGGATTTTATGGTAATGGGGAAATTGTAATACACATTTAGTGACGCTGGTAGAATTACACGTCCACACAGGGTTAGGAGTTATCCCCAACTAGATCTCAGACCTGAATAAATGATACCCTCTTAAGCAGCAATTTAGTCTTAATGAGTCTTGTTCTGATATTTCAGCTATTTGATTGTGGCGAGGCCTCACAGAACCAAGGAGTCAGCTGACACTGAGCAAACTCATGGAACAAATGGTCCATTGTGGCACCATGGAACCCCATGGAACCAAAATCCATTTTGGCACATTGGGGCCACATTGATCGAATGGTCCATTGTGAAACTGCAGATCCAAGGAAACCATTGTGACACTGAAAAACCTCTGGAAAACACGGGGCCATTCTGTCACAGCAAGGCCTGGTGGAACCATGGGCCCATTGTGACACTGCAGAACCTCACAGAACCAAGGTGACCGTGTTCTACTATGGAACCTCATGGAACAAATGGTCCATGGTGACCCTGCAGAACCAAGGAGACTGCTGTGGGCAGTGTGAAAGCTCATGGAACCAGAAGTGCATTGTGACACAGCAAGGCCTCGTGGAACCAAGGGTCTGTTGTTAATCTGTGTGGCCTCATGGAACCACGAGCCATTGTGACACAGTGTGGCCACATGGAGCCAAGGGGTCACTGTGAAACTGTGGATCCAAGGAGACCATTATGACTGAGGAACCTCATGGAACCGAGAGTCCATTGTCACACTGTGGGGTCTAGGGGAACCACAGGGATGACAGTGACTTTGTGGGGCCTCATGGAACAATGGAGACTGTTCTGACACTTTGGGACCCACTGGAACCAAAGGGCCATTATAGCATGGCAGGGCCTCATGGAACCAAGGGGACTCCAGTGATCCCTGTGGGTCTTCAGTGGATGAAGGGTCCAATAGAACCAAGGTTACCATTGTGACACTCAGGGGCCTCATGGAACCAAGGGTCCAATGTGACACTGTGGAACCAAGGAGACTGTTGTTGGCAGTAAAAAAGCTCATGGAACCAAAAGTCCATTGTGACATTGTGGGGCCTCATTGAACCATGGAGACCATTATGACACTTCAGGACCCACTGGAACCAAGGGGCCACTGTGACACCACAGGGTCTCGTATAACTGAAGCAGCCACTGTGACACTGCAAAGCCTCATGGAAGCAAGGGACCATTGTGACACATCCAGGCCTGGTGGAAACAAGGGGCCATTGTGACCCTGAGGAACCCAATAGAACCAAGGGGCCATTTTGAGACTCTGTATCCTCATGGAACCAAGGGGCCATTGTGGCATTCTCAGTCCCATGGAAACAAGGAAACCATTTTGACACTGCAAGGCCTCATTGAAGCAAGGGGCCATTGTGCCACTGTGGAGCCAAGGAGACCATTGTTATATCACTGAGCCTCATGGAAACAAAGATCTGTTGTGATCCTACAGGGCCTCATGGAACCAAGGGGCCATTGTGATGATGCTGCAGGGCCCCAAGGATCCAAGAACATGGAACAGGTCTGGCTGGCTGGGTCTCCTGGGGGCTGCCTGACTGGTCCAGCTGACCTTGGCATGTTGAGGATTGCTTCTCATCAGCCCCTGAAACCCTGGAGTTCTGTGCTTTCCTTCCTGTGGGAAAGAGCTGTCCTTCTCCTCTAGGGGTTCATGGCCGAAATTGGGATTCCTCCTCCAAATTTGATTATATCCAAGGATTATTCCCATATGTCACCTGTCAGGACAGACAGCTCTGGCTGGTCTTGGCCTCTTGGGGACCACCTCTCATCTGCCTTCAAAACACCGGGGGCCTGTGCTTTTCTTCTCATGGAAAAAACATCTTTCAAGTCCAGGCATCCATGGCCAAAACCGAAAATTCACCTCCAGAATTCCTTAAATCCAAGGACAGCTCCAAACAAAAGCTTCCAGGACTATCTAGGGTCCCTCGGCTTCCTAAGGGCCAGCTCACATCTCCCTTTGAAGCACTGGGGTTCTGCACTTTCCTTCCTATGGAAAAGAACTGTCCTTCTTGTCCAAAGCCCAATAGACAAAAGTGGGGTTTGGCCTCCCAGATTCTGTCTATCCAAGGATTCTTCCCTGACAACAGATCAGGCTGCCTTGGCCTCCTTGGGGCTGCCTCTAATCAGCCTTTGGAACACTGGGGCTCTCTCCTTTCCTTCCTATGGAGAACTGTCATTCCAGTCCAGGAACCCATGGCTGAAATGGAATTCCACACCCAAAACTCCCCATATATCCAAAGGCTGCTTTCAGACAAAAGCCGCAAGGACAGATAGGTCTCGCTGGCCTTGGCCTCTGGTGACCGCTTCTCATCTGCCTTCAAACCCTGGGGTTCTGTGGTTTCCTTCCTATAGAAAAGAACTGTCCCTCTTGTCCAGGTGCTGTTGGCCTCAAGCACTTGACCACTCTATAGGGACACAGGACCTCTGTGCTCAGTGGGGTGGACATTGAGGACAGTAGAGGAGAGCCCTGGGAGGGATTGAAGAGTGGTTTCAGAGATGGTGTATCCTTTTGACATAGTAGAAAACAGCCAGAGAAAGAAAGAATTAATTCCAAAGGCACCTGCGGAGGTCCAGGCTGGACACCAGGAGAAAGGAATTTCCCTGCCAGGGCAGGGCTGTGGTGCAGCACGTCCCCCAGGAGGAGCCTGGAGCAGCCGAAGGCTTTGTGTGGGCCGGCAGAGGCAGGCAGGAGGCAGCAAAGGAAGGGCCCAGCCAGGTGGGCAGCCGGGGGATGCCCACAGCCTGCAGGGACAGAGGCGCAGGGCAGGGACACTGTAGGACAGCCTGGGCTGCACAGGGCACAGAGATGGGCAGCAGCTGCAAGACAGCCCTGACAGAGCCAACTTGGGCAGCACTTTGGCCATGGCTGCTGGCCCTGGGCCTGAGGCCGTGAGGGGACAAGTGACCCTTGCAGGCCTGGGGCCTCATTGCCTCCTTGTCCCTGCTCAGCAGCCTGGCAGGGGCCACCCCATGCTCCTGCCCTTGGCATTGCACATCCCCACATGCCAGTGCCCATCCCGGGAAGAGCCCTGAGCAAGGAGGGAGGGACAGGATCTGCCTTGCCAGGGGCTGGGGCTCAGGCCTTGGCCCTTTGCAATCCTGAAACACACCCAGGTTTGCTCAGCACCAGAGACACCTTTCCCTTGCTTGTCCCCAGCTGTCATCACTGCCTCCAGTGTTCTGTTCAGCTTGGAACCTGGGGACACTTTCTCAGTCCTGTCCTTCAGATGGATCTATTTTTTGTATGAGAAACTTCAGTGTTTCAATCTCACTTTGAGTTCTTGAGAAGTTCTTTGAGCACACTCTGAGGGACTGAGTCTGATGCACAAAGAGCACCAAAGCCCCAGAGGGTCATTAAAGTCCTTGTGCTGTGTCTGTGCTGCTGAGCTGGGCTGGGCTCCTGGCCCAGAGGCAGCTCCTGGCAAGGGCAGCAGAGCTGCAGAGAGACAGCTCTGGCCAGGAGCAGCTCCTGTGCACAGCCCAGCAGGGCTGGGGCACTGCCAGGGCCCCTCAGGGACACCAGCAGGGCACAGACAGAGCTCCCAGGGGCTCAGCACTGGCAGGGGCTGTGGCATGTCCCAGAGGGGGCTGTGTCACAGCAGCTCCTCTGTGGCTGTGTCATGGAGGCACAGAGCAGCTGTGATGTCAGCAAGGGGCTGTGTGACAGCACAGAGTGGGCTGTGTGAGGTCACAGATTGGGCGATGACATCACAGAGTTTGTGGGGAGAGGTCATTAAGCAGCTACAGCATCATAGCAGGGGTTCTGTGACATCACAGAGCAGGCTGTGACATCATGGCATGGCTGTGTGACATCATAGCGCAGGCTGTGAGGTCAAAGTGTGTGCTGTGACATTACAGTGTCAGTATGATATCACAGAGAGGGTTTTGTGGCATCACTGAGGGGGTTGTGACATCACACAGCTGTCTGAGACATCATAGTGTGAGGCCATAGAGTAGATCTGGCGTTCATAGAGGGTGGCTCTGTGACATCAGAGAGTGGGTTGTGACAACACTGGGTGGCTGTGTAACATCATAGGGCAGGCTGTGATGTCACAGAACAGACAGTGACATCACAGGGTGGCTTTCTGACATCACAGTGACATCACATTACTGTGACATCACAGGGGTGCTGTATGACATGCCAGAGTGCACTGTGACATCACAGGGGGCTGTGTGACATCAAAGGGGGTGTCTGACATTTATGGGTGGATGTGTGACATCACAGGGGTATGTGACATCAGAGGGGCTGTGTGACATCACAGGGGCTGTGTGAGGTCACTGGGGAGGTCACTCTGCCCCGGCCCCCCTCACAGTTCTCCCCAGAGCAGTCCAACCCTGCTCATGCACACCGGGGTCCCCTGTCCCCCCGGGTCCCCACGCCCCCGGCGCCGCAGCCTCCCCCAGAGGATGTTCCACGAGATCGACCCCAGAGCCTGACACGGGGATGGGGGCCGGGGCCCTGGGAGTGGCACAGGGGGACAGGGACCCCCCGGCAGCGTCCCCGTGTCCCCCAGGGCCAGAGCCTGGGCCAGGGCTCCTTCACCCTGGTACCAACGAGGCCTTGAGAGCACTGAAAAAATCCCCAGCAAGGGATCAGCAAAAATCAGATTTAATATTAAGGGACAGCAGCACAAAGTTCCTTGGCAAGAGTCACTCTGCTCCTGACTGGACACTTAAGCACAGCAGGGAAACAAAGCAACAACGAAACGAAACAAAATCCAGGCAATCAAACCAGAAATGAACTGAGAACTCTCCCTGTGTGTGTGACAAAGAACAGTGAGGACAAGGATAAAAGGAATAAAGAGATAAAAGCTTAGAAGAGCTCAGACTTAACAGGACTTAACTTACACCTTAACCTTAACTGATACCTTCAACTTCACAATTATGCAAAAGAACAGCACTTAACACTATTTAACCTAACTTTTAACCTATAACTTAATGATTCAATAGTGGAATAACACATACCAATATTCAACTTAGCTAATAACTTATATTAATATTAAGAACTTAGCAAAAGAACAACACTTAGGAGCATTGAACTTTGCTTAGACCACATGACCTAACCTCACTTCCAGGCCTGAGTGTCTCAGCTGTCCAAGGCTCTCAAACCCCTCAGAGAGCAGCATTTCTGCCACATTGCCCCAGCACAGGCACTCCTGTGTGCACACAGACACAAAGAGTCAGTGCAAGGCACCTGGGAGAAATTCCCCTGAGGGCAGGAAATGCTCCCTGGGGATCCTTTGGCATCTCCCCAGCGGGTGAAGGGTTGAGCCTGGAGGAGTGGGGGGATCGGCCCAGGCTCCGTCGTTGTTGGGGATCCCCGAGTGCAGCAAACGGGAGAGTTCCCGGCTGGGAGAGGCCCCACTCAGAGGGAGTCGCTGGCCCAGGAGAGCTCCAAGGGCTCCTTTTGGAGCGCTGTTTGCAGGGCCCCAAGAGAGGGGCTTCAGTCCCAGCAATGGTTCATCCTGGCCACACTTGGCACCAACAGCTTTCTTTGGCAGGGTGAGAACAGGGATGTTGTGCCACTGAGGGAACAAAACCAGTTCCCAGGGCTGCTCCTCCAGAAGGCAGGAGCTGGTTGGGCAGCAGCAGTGCCTGGAGCAGACAGTGTTTGTGATGAGCTGCAGAGGAGCTGAGCCCAGGGGCTGTTGGCCAAGGCCGAGCCCCAAGGAGCATTTCTCATCTGGCAGGGCGGCCTGAGAAGGGGAGGGGGGAATGCAGCAGCACAGGGCCTATGGAACCAAGGGACCATTGTGACACTGTGGGGCCCTGTGAGACCAAGGGACCATGGTGACACTGTGGGGCCTCATGGAATCATGGAGAGCACTGTGACATTGCTGGGCCTCATGGAACCAAGGGGACAGTACTGACACTGTTTGGCACCATGGAATGCAGGGATCATTGTGACACTGGGAGGCCCCATCAAACCAAGGGTCCATTGTGACACCACAGGGCCTCATTGAACTGTCGAGACCATTGTGACGCTTTGAGGTGTCATGGAACCAAGGGGCCATTGTGACACTGGGAGAACCCATGGAGCCAAAGGTTCATTGTGACATTGCAAGGCCTCATGGAACAATGGAGACACCATTAAGACACTTCACAGCCTCATGGAACCAAGCGGCCATTGTGACACTGAGGGGACTCGTGAGATCATGGAGACCATTGTAACACTATGAGGTCCCATGGAATAAGCAAAGCGCTGTGACACTGTGAGGTCTCATGGAACCAATGAGACCATTGTGACCCTGGGGGTCCCCACAGAACCAAGAGGATCATTGTGATTCTGCGGGGCCTCATGAAACCAAGAGGACCATTGTGATACTGCAGGGCTGCATGGAACTATAGCTCCAGGGTGACACAGAAGAGCCTCCTGTCATCAATGGTCCATTGTGACACTGTGGAGCCAAAGGAGACCATTGTGACACTGCAGGGCTTCATGGAACCAAAGCTCCAGGGTGACACAGAGGAGCCTCCACTCACCAATGGTCCATTGTGACACTGTGGAGCTAAAGGGGACCATTGTGACACTGCAAACACCCAGGGTCCAAAGGTCCATTGTGACATTGCAGGGCTCATGGAACAGAGGAGTCCTGTGACATTGTAGGTTCCTGGGGAACCACTTGTGATACTTGGTGGCCTTCTGGAACCTAGGAGATATTGTGACACTCTGGGACCCCATTGAACCAAGGGGACCACGGTGATAATGCAGGGCATCATAAAACCAATGGAACATGGAACAGGTCTGGCTTTTTTGGCCTCCCATGGACTGCCTGACTGGTCCAACTGACCTTGGCACGTTGGGGGTCTCTTCTTATCAGCTGCTGAAACACTGGGGCTCTGTGCTTTCCTTCCCAATGGAAAAGAACTCTCCTTCTCCGCCAGGTACCCATGGCCAGAATTGGGATATCACCTCCAAATTTCCCTATATCCAGGGATTGTTCCCAAAGGATTATTGCCAGGACAAGTCTGGATGGCAGTGGTATTACAAGGGTCACCTCCCATCTGTCCCCAAAACATTGGGGAAGGCTCTGAGCTTTCCTTCCCATGGGAAAGAACTGTCCTGCTTCTCCAGGTGCCCATGGCTGAGACTGGACTTCCACCTCCATAATTCCCTACATCCAAAGACTGCTCCCAGAAAAATTTGTCATTCCTGACAAGTCTGGATGGCCTTGGCCTACTGAGGCTCTCACCTGCCTTCCAAACACTGGAGCTCAGTGCTTTCCTTCCTATGGAAAAGAACTGTCCTTCTTGGCCAGGTGCCCATGCCCAGAATTGGGATTTCACCTCCAACATTGCCTGTTGTGACAGAATGGAGGAGATTGTGGCTCAAAGGAGTTTGTGTTTGGGGGAGGAAGGTCCAGCCTTGCCCTGCCCTGGAAGCCCAGCCCTGCCCTGCCCTGCAACCCCAATCCCCCCAGAGCCTCTATCCCAGCCCAGCAGTGGCTGCCAGTCCCTGGCACAGCACAGGCAATGCTCCACAGCCACCTCTGCAGCCCCCAGCCCAGCTCCTGAGGGACCAAATGAGCCCAAGCCCCACCTGGGGGAAGGGCCCAGGGAGACCAAGGGGTATTGAAGGCTGAGCACAAGGCAAGCACACATCTTGACCCTACCTCCTTTTGGAATTTCCATCTGAACTCTGCTGGAATCCAGGAGATGGTAGCTCTGTGTGTGATTCCCTATATCTTTCCTATTCCCACTTCTTGTAAAATTTTGAGCAACTTAAAATTGAACAGACTTAGAGTTTGTGAAGTTGAATGAAACAAATTAATGCTTTGAGAAGTGTTTTCTGTTGATTGAACATCATATTAAACCTTTTGTCAAAGTTTCTCTGATTTTCTAAAGTTGCCAGTAAAGGCTGTTTGGTTGTTTTCAGCTTCTGAGAATCTCCTGTTGGTATTTCTCCAGTACATACAACTCAGAGGACACAAATAATTGTAATTCCTTTTAAATGTCTTGTTGAGAGAGTTGTTTAGTGGATGGGGGTCAGGGCTTGTGTGTCCTGCTTGGCCCAGCCCAGGCAGGGCTTTCCCAGCCACATTCCACACTCCATTGCCCAGCTGGAGCCGCTGGTGCCTCTGAGTTGTGCTGCCCCAGCCCCAGGGACGCTCTCCTTGTCTGCCCATTCCCCCACGGTCTCTGGGCAGGGATGGCCTCACTGGGGGCTGCTGACATCCTCAGCAACTTGGAGGCTGCTGCTGAATTTCCCTGCTCCAGAGGCTTGTTCAGCCTTCAGCTCTTCAGTGCAGGAATTCAGTGGCCCAGGGCTCATGAACATTCAGAACACCTGAACAATCCAAGCCTCTGGGAATCATTTGATTTTAATTTTCAAATCCTTTGTGGTTAAGTAATCTCAGTAGTGTATTCAAAGTGAATACATGATATTTAAAAAGACAGTGAGAAAACATTTTTTAGGTTCCGTTTAGTTTTTTTTTCCTGTGAATTCATTGAGACCTGCAATCTCCAACTGACATTGAATCCAAGTACCTCCTCATGCAGTTTGAATAGATATGAAAATCAAGACCCTTCATGGCTGACAATCAATCAGACTCTGTCCCTACCCCCAGCCCACCATTTCCCCCATCCAAGCCCTGGCACTCAGAGCAGCCTTGTGCAAATCTCAGCTCCCTCCAGCCCAGGCTGCACCTGCAGCTTTCAGCTCCTTGGCTCCAACTCCAACCTGCTTTCCTTGGAGAAGGAGCTGTCCGAGACACAGAGGGATGTTCATTTCTTGTCAGCCAGCAAAGCCAAGGGAAGGCACAGCCCCATCAAATGCAAAAGTCATTCTTCTCCCTGGCTCTGCCCCTGATCCCCACAGCCTGTCCTGTTTCCTTCATCCCTGCATTGCCAGGGACTCTCTGGGACAAGGGAGCTCTGCTCTGGCTATGGAGGGAGGTGCAAGTGCCACTACTGGAGTGGGAACCACAACTCATCAGGTTTGTGTCCTTTGGGGGACCAGGAACTGGTGAGACTCAGAGGCACAGAAAGTTTCTCCTCATGGCCAACAGATCACATTTGAACAGGACACAATTTTATAACAATCTCACTCTTACCTGAGATATGTGCAACGTCCCAGCAGCATCTGAGGAGTCCTCCATCAACAAGTGATATCCATTCTAAAAGTAATTTTAGACAAATGTGTCTCTGTCATAGATATAAAAACAATTAAATACTTGTATCAGGATGCTCGTCCTGGAGTGGGTGCAAAACAGCTCCAACAATTCCTGATTTGCAAAGCTGACAGTGGTGGATGGAGAAGGGAGGTCAGGCTGCTTTTGGTGTTGAGGAAATGCTGAAACGAGCCTGACTCATTTCATCTCCTCCTGTCCTGGCTGATCTCCCCTCTTTCCCCTTCCACCCATTGGCTTTTGTCTCTCACCAGGCCCCCGGTGAAGAGCCTGGCTCTGTGTTCTCCATCCCCTCCTCGCTGGCACTGCCAGGCTGGGATGAGGAGCCCCTCAGCCTTCCCTGCTCTGGGCTGGACAAGCCCAGCTCCCTCAGCCTCTGCTCACAGCCCAAGGGCTCCAGCCCCACCTTGGAGGCCCTTCCCAGACCCTGCTCCAGCTGCCAGACATCTTTCCTGCCCTGGGCAACCCAACCCAGGCCACAGTGACCTGGGTAATGCCCGTCCTTGATGTCCTGGTCACACAGCCCTGGCCCCTTGTCCCAGGCTCTGGGGTGGATCCTGTGGAACATCCTTTGGTGGAGGCTGTGGCTCCAGGTGGGCCGGGGGGATCCCGGGGGACAGGGACCCCGCTGGGCATGGACAGCATTGGACTTGTTGGGAGAAACTGTGAGGGGGAGCTGGGGCCGAGTGACCAACCCAGTGACCTGACACAGCCCTGCTGGGATGTCACACAGCCCCTCTGGGATGTCACACAGCCCCTCTGGGATGTCACAGCCTGCTCTGTGAGCTCACAGCCCCTTCTCTAATGTCACACAGCTGGTCTCTGATGTCACAGCCAACTCAATGATGTCATAGACTGCCTCTGTGATGTCAGACATCTGCCATGTGATGTCACAGCTGGCTCTGTGATTTCGCAGAGGGAGTCTGTGATGCTGTAGCTTCTCCATGACCTCACATTACCGACTCTGTGATGTCATAACCCACTCTCTGACCTCATGTTACCAGATGATCAATTGCCTACACCAGCTGAGCTCACACCTGGAGCTTGTTCTCCACAACCCCAGGCCTATGGAAACCACACAAGGCCCATTGTGTGAGAAGGGGAACTGGAAGTTCAGCAGCCTCAGGGTCCTGCCAGCTCATCCAGGCCCACTGGAACATTGGGGTCCACGACCACCAGGGACCACCAGAGAGACCCCCAGGACAGATGAATGCTTGGGTAAAGAGTAGGGGAAATATGTCAATGACTTCAGGAAAATGATTATCATATGTGTGTTTAGTCCAGGACAATCAATGAATATGTGAGCAAAATACAGAAAATAAACAGAAATATTCCTGTTCTCAGCATGCAGGGCTTTGGGAGGAGCTCTCCCCCGTCCATCCAGCTGAATAAAGAATGCTGCTTCTTAATGCTACACTGGGGTTAAGGAGATTTATATTTTAGCAAATTTTTGGTAACACTCCCACTGCCAAGGAAAGCTCTGTCTGCTGCTGTTCACAGACAGAGAAGGGCTGGGGGCAGATGTGGGGCTCAGAGGCTGCCTGGGGCACAGTGACCATGAAATAATCAAATTTTCAATGTTCTGTGAAAGAAGGAGGGGCAGCAACAAAACTTCTACACTGGAATTAGGAAGGGCAGACTTTGGCCTGTTTAGGATGCTGATTTGGAGAGTACTGAATCGGGTACTGATTTTTTAAGGGAAACAGCCCTTAAAAACAAAGAGGGCTGGGAAGGATGGACACATTTCAAGAAAGTAATCTTAAGGAGGAAGGAGCAGCCTGTCCCAGTGTGGCAAAAGATGAGCTGGTGAGGAAAATGACTGGCCTGGATGCCCATGGAGCTTTTGTGGGAAGGCAAGGGGAAAACGGACTGACAACTCAGGAAATGTTTAAGGATGTCTTTAGGTTATGCAGAAAGAAAAGTTGATACTTGAAAACTCAATCAGAACTTAACCTATCAGCTTCTGTAAAAAAAAAAAAAAGTTTTTATAAAAAAAATTATAGCAAAAGGAGGGAGAAGGAGAACCTCTACTCTTCATTGGATGCAAGGGGTAATACAGTAACTAAAGATAAAGAAAAGGCTGAGCTACTTAACACCTGTTTCCCTCAATTTTCAATATTAGGACAGGCTGTCCTCAGGACAAGTGTTTTCCTGAGCTGGTAGATGAGCACAGGGAGCAGAACAGCCCCCTGGAATCCAGGAGGAAGCAGCTGCTGACCTGCTGAGCCACTCAGATGCTCACAGGTGTATGGGATCAGATGGGATCCATCCCAGGGGGATGAGGGAGCTGTGGATGAGCTCCCCAAGCTGCTCTCCATCATTTACCATCAGTCCTGGCTCAGCAGGGAGGGCCCAGAGCACTGGAGGTGCCAGTGTGAGCCCATCCCCAGGAAGGGCTGGAAGGAGGAGCTGGGGAACTCCAGGCCTGTCAGCCTGACCTGGGTGCCCGGCAAGGTTATGGAACAGATCACCTTGAGTGCCATCACAGGGCACCCACAGGATGGCCCAGGGATCAGAGCCAGCCAGCGTGGATTTAGGGCTGGCAGGTCCTGCCTGGCCAACCTGGTCTCCTTTTATGCCCAGGTGACCCACCTGTGGATGGGGGAAAGGCTGTGGATGTTGTGTGCCTGGACTCCAGCAGAGCCTTTGACTCTGTCTCTGACAGCATTCCCTGGAAAAGCTGCAGCCCACGGCTTGGGCAGGTTCCCTCCTGGCTGGGAGATTTAAGAGCTGGCTGGAGGCTGGGCCCAGAGAGTGGTGGGGATGGTGCTGCACCCAGCTGGTGTCCAGGCACTGGTGCTGTCCCCAGGGATCTGTGCTGGGCCCAGTCCTGTTTAATATCTTCACTGATGGTCTGGGTGAGGGGATCGAGTCCAGCATTCACAAATTGCAGATGGCACCAAGCTGGGTGTGAGTGTGGATCTGCTGGAGGGCAGGACAAGAAGACCCAGCCTTAAGCTGCACCAGGGGAGGCTCAGGCTGGACAATAGGAAGGAGTTCTTCACAGAAAGGGTGAGTGGGAACTGGAATGGGCTGGCCAGGGGGGAGGTGGCAGAGTCACTGTCCCTCTCCAGTGGCACTCAGTGGCATGGTCTGGGTGACAAGGCAGTATTAGGGCATTGCTTGGACTTGATGATCCCAAAGGTCTTTTCCAGCCTATTTGATTCTGTCATTCTGTGATGATTGGGACACTCTGGGGCCATTGTGACACTGCAGGGCCTCCTGGAACTAAGAGGACCATGGTGACACCGTGCAGCCCCACAGATCCAGGGCTCCATGGTGGTGCTGTGGGGCCAAATGGACCCAGGGAGTGCCCCGTGACACTCTGGGCCCTCGTGGAACCACAGAGGCCATTGTGACACTGCAGGGCCTCATGTAACCAAGGGGTTTCACCATTTTGACACTGCAAAACCAAGGAGACCATTGGGAGACTGCAGGGCCCAGTGGAACCAAGGGGCCGTTCTGACACTGCGGGGCCTCATGGCACCAAGGGGACATTGTGACACTGCAGGATCCTGTGTAACCAAGGGGCCACTGTGACACGATGGGGCCTCAAGGGATCTGGAAGAACGTTGTGACACTGTGTGGCCTTGTGGAAACAAGGAGTCCATTGTGACACTGAGGGGACTTGTAGAACCCCAGAGACCATGGTGACAGTGTGGGACCTCATGTGGCCATGGGGCCATTGTGACACCTTGGGGCCCCATGGAACCAAGGGGCCACTGTGAAACTGCAGCACCAATGAGAACATTGTGACACTGTGAAGCCCCATTAAACCAAGGAGACCATTGTCACATTTTGGGGCCCCATGGAACCAAGGAGAGCATTATTGCTCTGCATGGTCTTATGGAACCAAGGAGACCAGTGTGACAGTGCAGGGCCTGCTGTAACCAAGAGGCCATTGTGACACTGAGGGGCCCCTTGGAACCAAGGACATCTTTGCAGATGACACCAAGCTGGGTGCGAGCGTTGATCTGCTGGAGCATATGAGTGGTCTGCACAGGAACCTTGACAGGCTGGATCCAGAGGATGAATCCAACAAAGTGAGGTTTAACAAATCCAAGTGCCAGGCCCTGATATTTGGCCCCAGTGCTGCAGGCTGGGGACAGAGTGGCTGCAGAGCAGCCAGGCAGAAAGGGACCTGCAGGGACTGATGGACAGCAGGCTGGACATGTGGCAGCAGTGTGCCCAGGTGGGCAAGAAGGCCAATGGCTCCTGGCCTGGATCAGGAATGGTGTGGCCAGCAGGAGCAGAGCTTTTGTGCCAGCACTGATCTGACCCAGCTCTGCACACAGACATTGCTGCTGCAGCTCCAGAGAAGGCAACAAAAGGGCATCTCTGCAGAAAACTCTGCTGGGAGATCCTTTAGTTCATTTAAAGCCACCAAGAGCACAACCCCTCATTGACACAGTCTGTGACCACAGGATCGGTGGAGAGAAACAAAATGAGAAATGGCACAATAAACGGCTATTTTTGTAGACAATATGAAAAAGCTAAAACAAACGAAAAAAAGCCCACAATCAAACCAACAAGAAGTATGAAAGATGAATTTTTATTACAAGGGATGATTTGCAGGAAATTGAAGCAGTTTAATGTTTCTGAAAGCATCCAGTCATCAGTCTCCTCCCTGCAGCCTTGAGCTCCTGGTTCCTCAGGCTGTAGATGAGGGGGTTCAGGGCTGGAGGCACCACCGAGTACAGAACTGACAGGGCCAGATCCAGGGATGGGGAGGACATGGAAGGGGGGTTCAAGTGGGCAAACACAACAGCGCTGAGGAACAAGGAGACCACGGCCAGGTGAGGGAGGCAGGTGGAAAAGGCTTTGTGCCGTCCCTGCTCAGAGGGGATCCTAAGCACAGCCCTGAAGATCTGCACATAGGAGAAAACAATGAAAAAAAAACAGCTAAGTGCTAAAGAGGCACTAACAGCAAGAAGGCCCTGTTCTCTGAGGTAGGATTTTGAGCAGGAGAGCTTGAGGATCTGTGGGATTTCACAGAAGAACTGGCCCAGGGCATTGCCATGGCAAAGGGGCAGGGAAAATGTATTGGCTGTGTGCATGAGAGCATTGAGAAAGGCGCTGGCCCAGGCAACTGCTGCCATGTGGGCACAAGCTCTGCTGCCCAGGAGGGTCCCGTAGTGCAGGGGTTTGCAGATGGACACGTAGCGGTCATAGCACATGATGGTCAGGAGGAAATACTCTGCTCCAATGAAGAACAGGAAAAAAAAGAGCTGTGCAGCACATCCTGTGTAGGAGATGTTGCTGGTGTCCCAGAGGGAATTGTGCATGGCTTTGGGGACAGTGGTGCAGATGGAGCCCAGGTCAGCGAGGGCCAGGTTGAGCAGGAAGAAGAACATGGGCGTGTGCAGGTGGTGGCCGCAGGCTACGGCGCTGATGATGAGGCCGTTGCCCAGGAGGGCAGCCAGGGAGATGCCCAGCAAGAGGCAGAAGTGCAGGAGCTGCAGCTGCCGCGTGTCTGCCAATGCCAGCAGCAGGAAGTGCCTGATGGAGCTGCTGTTGGACATTTGCTGTGTCGCCTTGGCATGGGGATCTGTAAGAAAAGTAATCATGGAATAGTTGGGTTTGGAGAGGACTTGAAATATCCCAGCACAGCCTGGGGGCACTTTCCCCCCACTGCCTGCCCAGGGCT
Source organism: Agelaius phoeniceus (assembly GCF_051311805.1). Classification (NCBI taxonomy): domain Eukaryota; kingdom Metazoa; phylum Chordata; class Aves; order Passeriformes; family Icteridae; genus Agelaius; species Agelaius phoeniceus. Next base: position 3,151,824 of record NW_027509866.1, read on the forward strand.
CTGCTGCCTGGAGCTGTCCCTGCCAGCAGCTGCTTCCCTGTGCCCAGGGCTGGGCCCTGCCAGTGCTGCCAGAGCCCAGCCCAGCCCTGGGGGCTCAGCTCTGCCCTGCAGAGCCCTCCCAGCTCAGGCACTGCCCAGGGGCACCTCTGGCTCTGCAGGCTCTGATGGCAACGTCAGAGCAACCCTGAGGAGGCTGGAAAAGTGACACTGATGCTGGCTCTAAGGGGCCCTGTGCTGATTTGCTTAAGTGCCTGGTTTACTAACATCTGAGAGAAAATATTTTTATTTTTCTCAACATGATCTGAGAGATGAATATCTATGTGCAATATCCCATCCAGGCAACCCAGAGCAGTAGATTAAGAAAACAGGATTTCCCCTTTCATGCAGCCCCTGCCTTGCTATGCTCCCTGTTTAATCTACTTGAAAATGTTCTGCAGTTCAATGCCATGCTGGGAGCAGTCCTGAACAATGCAGCAACCTCCCCATACAAGGAGAACACTTCCAAGCCTCACCAGCTGTCTCCTGCCACCCAGATCTTGTCCCCCAATGCTGGGAGCAGCTGCCAGGGCTGGCTGAGAGCTGTCCCTGGCAGGCAGCAGAGTCCCTGCCCCAGCACAGCGCCCTGGGCTGCAGGACCCTGCTCTGCAGGACAGCCCTGGGCACCCCTGGCTGCTCTGCACAAGAGACAAGCAGAGAATGCACTCACAGGCTCTGCAGGCATTGGCATGTTCCAACTTGAGGAGATGGCTCCAGGAGCTGCAGCTGCACTGTCCTGCAGCCAGAGGTTCCTGTGCCAAGGGCTGGCAGTGATTGTGCCCCAGGCACTTCTCAGCCCCTTCCCAGCCCTGACTGATTGAAGCTCTCTGTGCCTCTGGGCTGTGCCCGCGCTGGCTGCAGGCAGTGCCCCAGCCCTGCTGGGCTGGCAGAAGAGCTGCTCATCCAGAGAAATGTGCTTTTGAAGCTCTTCTTGGTGAGCAGGAGCTGCCTCTGTGCCAGGAGCCCAGCCCAGCTCAGCAGCACAGACACAGCACAAGGACTTTAATCAGCCTCTGGGGCTTTGTGCTCAGGCCCTGAGCATCAGTCCCTGAGAGGGAGCTGAAAAAACCTCTCCAGAACTCCAAGGCAGAATCCAACTCCAAACTTTCTTGGACTTTTAATGGGTCCCAGAGAGGGACACGACTGAGCAAGTGTCCCCAGCCCCAGGCAGAGCAGAGAACTGCAGGCAGTGATGACAGGTGGGGACAAAGAGAAGCCAAGTCTTGGTGCCCTGGGGCACAGCAGGGTCTGTGCCACCAAGGCCTGGGAGGAGACACCTTGTCCTGAGGCCCTGGGGCCTCCTGGCACAGCCCCAGCCAGGCTGGGCACTGTCAGCCCCTTGTGCTGCCCTCAGCATCCCCCCCTAGCCCACATCCCAGTGGCCTCAAGGATCTGCTGCAAGGAGTCCCTGGGGAGCCTTGCTCAGCAATGGCCCTGGGGGCTCCTTCATGCTCCCTGCAGGGACTGCAGGTTTTTCAAAGGACTTTGGGCTTGGCTTTTGCCTTGGAGTCTCTGAGAGGTTTGTGCAATCATGGCCTCCAATTATCTGCTGTAATTAGTCCCTGGAGAGGCTTTGTCAGTAACAACACTCAGTGGGGCTCATTAATGCTTCAGGGTACTTCAGTTATTTCAGGTACTTGGTGTTTCCCTTTTGATACAGACTCTGTGAGAGATTTGTGCAATCATGGCCCCAATTATCTGCTTTAATGAGTCCCTTGAGAGCACTGTACTGACACTCAGTGCTGCTCAGTAATGCTTTGAGATACTCAAGGTTTTTTAAGGTACTTTGGATTGTTCTTTCCACACTTTATCTCTGAGAGGTTTTTTGTGCCATCCTGGCCTCCAATTCTCTCCTCCAAGGAGTCCATGAGGAGCCTGTGTTGGGGATGGACCTCAGTGGGGCCCATTCATGCTTTGAGGCACTCTGAGTTTTTCCTCTTACTTTGACTCCTGGAAAGGTTTGTGTAATCTCCTCTCAGGCCCTGAGGTTCCAGGGCTCAGCTCCAAATGCACCACAGGGCTCATTAGGATGCAGCAAGTTCTGACAAACCATGGCTCTGCCTTGATTTCCCTCTGGTCTTTTGCAGATCAGCAGGAAGGTTTCCTTTTACAATTATGGAGAAATATTTCAAAGAGCTTCTAAGTAATATTTAATACTATTTTAAAGAGTGCATTTTATTACTGTTCTCTTTAGAGAAGAGCTGATTGCAGCTTTCTGTTATTGATATTGATCCAGGGTCTCTCCCGAGGAGATCTGGCCAGGTCAGTGAAGTTGTACTTTGGAGCTGACCCAGTGTGGACAACCTTGACCCACATTCCCCAGTCCCCTGTTAGAAACGATTTTCACTTTAAAAAATTTAGATGCTTTATTAAGACCTTTACAGAATACAACAGAAAACTGAATAATGAAAAGAGTACTGTGCCAGGAGCAAAGGATTCAGTCATTGTGTTCTCATCTACAAAATGGATGTTCTGTCTTTTATACCTCTGGCCCCTCCCAAAGTCTTGTCAATCGACTCCTTCTTCACTGTCCAGTGGTGGAGATCACTGTCTCACACCTTGATTGGAGGTCAGGTGCTGCCATAGGAACAAGCCAACCCTCCCAAATGCCCCAACTACTGAGGCCATCCTGTGATGGCAATGCAAGGGGGAGGGGAAGGATAACTGTACATCTACAAAACTTCTCTTAGCATATATTTAATATTCACCCCTTAATTGTGAGAGCCAACCACAGGATTACTCATCTACAACAAACCCCTCTTTTCTTTATCTATAAGTAATTTTGCTTGAACAATTGAGTAAAAACATTTCTCTCTCTCTTGAATGAGTCATACCAGTATCTGTTGATGTGGGCAAGGACAGTGGGAACAGGAGAAAAAATCTCAGGTTTTTCATTAGACACACTTATTTGGAATGGACAAAAGGGCATCCCAGAGGTCCAGTGTGGCTTTGACTCCCATCTACCGTGCCTGTGTGGCTGCTACCCATAGTTGGTGCATCTTAGGGGTGAGTACAGAGGCCAACTCGGTCCTGCCCTCCAGTCCCTGTTGAATTAAAAGACAACTGAGGAATTACAGAGGTCTGGAATGGAGTTTTGTCCCTACCTTATCATGCCTACAGGGTTGCTACCCACAGCAGGGCTATGGAGCCTTCTTGGTAGCAAACAAAGGGGCCAACCTGGTCTTGCCCTCCTTCTTTTGTCTTATTTTTTTGAAGAAGCTGTCCCATTACCTTTTACTGTCACTTGTGTACTTCTCCTCAACAGCTGCTGGTAATTCTCACCCATGAAAACAGGAAGACAGTTCTCAAGCTGGTTGGTGGAAGTTTGACTCTGCTTTTTGGGCATCTTGGTGTTTTTCTGGTTGTCTCTCAGTCTCTGCTTGAGAGTCAATCTTGTTTCACCCAGCCTGGATGTTATAGTCCACTCTTTGGGTTCTTCTCCTGGGCCTTTGACTCTGTTGCCATGAGTCCATCCCCGCTCTGCAGCTCGCACGGCCGATTTGGTGGTGAGCAGTACCTGAAAGGGACCTTCCCACTGGGGAGTTAGAGGCTCATCTCTCCATGACTTAATCATCACCCAATCCCTGGGATTAATATTATGGATTCTGAAATCCAGGGTGGTGGTTTGAGGAATTGCCCCTTTATGTCTTAGCCCTTCTAAGGTTTGTGCTATAGACATCACTTATTTCTTGGCATTGGCTTCCCCTTCCTCATAGGTGGCAGCCTTCTGGGGTGAGGTCAGGAAGGGAAACCCAAACATCATTTCATAGGGTGACACCCCCAGATCTGACTGGGGTTGGGTTCTAATTCTTAATAAGGCCAAAGGGAGACATTTTATCCATGACATTTGGGTTTCAATCATTAGCTTAACTAGAGCTCTTTTAAGAGTTTGATTCATTCTCTCAACCTGACCAGAACTCTATGGTTGCCACTGGGTGTGTAATTCCAATTTTACTGCCAGGGCCTGAACAACTTTCTGCAATATCTTTGATATGAAATGAGTTCCCTGGTCTGAATCTATCCTGTTTGCCATTCCTTATTGGGGTGTCCTGGTTTAGGGCAAATTTGGGAGAGAATCTCCAAAGGGGGGCCCCTCCAGAAAGCAAACCCACATGGCCCCTCCCCACAGCCAGTTTGGGAAGGATTCCTTCGAGAGAAGTGGAAAGAACCTGTTTATTTAACAGGCACAGCACCCCCAGCACACAGAATGAACAATACCGGATGACACCGCTCTTTCACCACTCTGAAAAAAGATGGCAAATTCAGAAAGTCTCTCTTGGGGTGGTCTCTCAGTCCCTCTGGCGCTGGGGCAGCTGCTGCAGGCCACAGGGTGCAAACGCTCGGTGTTCCCAGGTCCCAATCTGGAGCAGGTTCGAGATGGTTCAAAAAGGAATGGAGAAACAGTCCAGGAAGAAATTTGGACTGTTTAGCTAAACTAGCTAATGAGCAGAAGCAAGAGCAAGCAGAAGTGAAGCAGAAGCAAGAGTGAGAGAGCAACGCAAAAAGCGAAGGCAAAAAGCAAAAGCAGCACAATGTACTGCCCATCTCTGTGTCCCACCAGGCTGATAAGAAAACCCAAACAAAACTTTCACTCTTCAGAGCCAGTCTTAGAGGCATAGAACATAATATCCAGCATAAACAGAACACATGAATGGATATACAAGCATCGTAACGTCACCCTAGGACATTCCACCCCTTATCCCCATATCATCAACATACTACCACACATCATGCATTTATTCACACAAAATTTCCATCTGTTCCCCCAAAAATTACAAGCAATACCCATCATGCCCTCATCACATCCCCACACTGGACCACTGAATCCAGGCCCTATACTACAGAGCTGCAGGATTTCACCCCTTTCACCTTACTCACTCAAAGCACCATCTTTCACTTGCTCAGACCTTCAACACTTGCACGTTTCCTTCTCCATCTCCCACTTGCCCAGACCTTCAACACTTACACATTTCCTTCTGTCTCATGTCTGTATGGTGTAATGTACAGACAATGGCAGTAACATCCAACGAACAGTGATATTGCATATCATTCCCACCCCACAATCAGATCTCCCTGTGGTACACATCGTGTTGTTCCATCTCTTTGCATTATCCACCATGTGCAACCTGGTCCCTGAGTAAAGACAACCCCACCAAGGGGTTTGTCTGTACTCGAGGCAGAATTGACCCACACAGTCTTCCCTAACAAACCTCTGACATGCACCACTGGGACTTTATCTCCATCTGTTATATTCAGGGACTCAGACTGGGCAGGACCTGCTCGGTTGGTGGAACCTCAGGTGTTAACTAACCAGGTGGCCTTTGCTAAATGCTGCTCCCAATTTTTGAAAGATCCCCCACCCAAAGCTTTCAGCTGGGTTTTTAGTAGTCCATTGTACCTCTCCACTTTGCCTGCAGCTGGTGCATGGTAGGGGATATGGTACACCCACTCAATGCCATGTTCCCTAGCCCAGGTGTTGATAAGGCTGTCCTTGAAATGAGTCCCATTGTCTGACTCAATCCTCTCAGGGGTGCCATGTCTCCACAGGATTTGCTTTTCCAGGCCCAGGATGATGTTCTGAGCAGTGGCATGAGGCACAGGGTAGGTTTCCAACCATCCAGTGGTGGCTTCCACCATGGTCAGCACGTGGCGCTTGCCCTGGCGTGTCTGGGGCAGTGGGATGGAGTCAATCTGCCAGGCCTCCCCATACTTGTACTTGGACCCCTGCTCACCATACCATAGGGGCTTCACTCGCTTGGCCTGCTTGATGACAGCACACGTCTCACAGTCATGGATAACCTGAGAAATACTGTCCATGCTTAAATCCACCCCTTGGTCTCATGCCCACTTATAGGTGGCATCTCTGCCCTGATGGCCTGAGGCATCATGGGCCCATCGAGCTAGGAATAACTCTCCCTTCTGTTGTCAATCTAAGTCTATCTTCGACACCTCTGTTTTTGCTACCTGATCTACCTGTTTGTTGTTTTGGTGTTCCTCATTAGCCCAACTCTTGGGGACATGGGCATCTACATGGTGCACCTTCACAGGTAGCCTCCCTACCCTGGTAGCAATGTCTTTCCACTCTTCAGCAGCCCAAATTGGTTTTCCTCTACACTGTCAGTTGGACTCATTCCACCTCTCCAGCCATCCCCATAGAGCATTGGCTACCATCCATGAATCAGTGTAGAGGTAGAGCTTTGGCCACTTCTCTCTTTCTACAATGTCCAGGGCCAGCTGAATGGCTTTGAGTTCAGCAAGTTGGCTTGATCCACCTTCACCTTCAGTGGCCTCTGTGACCTGTCGTGTGGGGCTCCATACGGCTGCTTTCCACTTCCGGTTCATCCCTACCATGCAACAGGAACTGTCAGTGAAAAGAGCATAGCACGTTTCCTCTGGGGGCAGTTGGTTATATGGAGGAGCCTCTTCAGCCCGTGTCACTGGTTCTTGTTCTTCATCTGTGACACCAAAATTCACACCTTCGGGCCAATTTGTAATTACCTCCAAAATCCCAGGGCGATTCAGTTTACCTATACGGGCGCTGTCTCTGTCCCTCTGGGAGCCTCTCAGGAACCCTGGGCCAGTCCCGAGTCGGCAGACACCGGGGGCAGCCCCGACACGGCCGACAGCGGGGAGACACTCTCTGTGCCCCGAGGGTACTGAGGGCACCTGGGCTGGGCGCCTGTGCAGCACAAGAGACACCAGAGACATCGGTAGAAGATAAAGGGCCCACTCTTAGCAGGGGTTAATCCAAGGTTTTATTCTAGGAGTCCCAAAGGAGCCCCTACACCTCAGGGGCCTCCTGCCCACAGCCCCAGGAGATGTGCCAAGGTTACATTTAAAGGGAGGTGGAAACCCAAAGTAGATAACATTTTACTAACCAAGAAGTGACCCTAAGGGATGGGTACTGGGGGATGGACATTTAGGACAGTGTATGGGGCAGGGCTTGGGGGGCTGACCCCTGGCCTCTGGCTCATCACTCGACATCCTGGACTGAAGCTTCTGGATGGAGGGGATGGGATGCTGAGTGATTGACAGAGAGCCAGGGTGGGGATTTGGGGATGATCTCAGCAAGGGAAAGGGATTACACAGGTAAAGGGAGGGGGGTACCATCTGGGATGAACCATTTGGGAAAAATACGGGAATTCAAAAACAAAACTATTACAAAGTATTACAATGTATGAAAACACAACACACAACCCAGATCTGGTGTTTGCTGCGCAAGTGCCCAGATCTGGAAATTTCCCAGGGCTGGCACAGCCCAAGTCCAGCAATTTGCTGGCACAGAAAGCCAAAATCCGGCAATTTCCTGATGCCAATACAGGTGCCCAGACCTGGTGTTTGCTGCCACTGCCAGTGCCCAGATCTGGATATTTCCCTGTTCTGGCAGAGCCAAGTCCAGCAATTTTCTGGCAAAGAAAGCCAAAATCTGGCAATTCCCTGCTACTGTCATTGGCAATGCCAAGATCCGGTGTTTTCTGGCACCACCAGTGCCCGGATGCGGGAATTTCCTGGTGCCGGCACAGCCCCAGTCAAGTAATTTTCTGGCAAAAAAAGCCAAAACCTTGCAAATACCTGGTGCTGGCCCCACCCAGACCTGGTGTTTGCTGGCACTGCCAGTGCTCAGATCCAGCAGTTTCCCAGTGGCAGCACAGCCCAAGTCCAGCAGTTTGCTTGCACAGAAAGACAAAACCCGGCAATTTTCTGGTGATAGCACCGGCACCACCCAGATCTGCGGTTAGCTGGCACCGCCAGTGCCCAGATCTGGCAATTTCCCTGTGCCACCACAACCCAAATGCAGCAATTTTCTGGCAAAGAAAGCCAAAACCCAGCAGTGCGCAGATCTGGTGTGTTGGGGTTGGTTTAAAAGAAGAGGGAGACCTCAGCTTAAGGCCGTGGGAAAACCCTCTTTAGTCAGGGTCAGCAGGAGCTCCCGCCCCTAATCCTCTTGTTCAGTTATGCAGATTGTTACGAGAAAGTTCTGAGTTCTCTTTGCTGCCATTGGATACTTTAAACTGCAAAAATTGTAATATTCTTAATCCTTCCTTCCTCTTGGATCCTTCCCTCAGATCCCACCTTAACCCCTCCCCATAAATAAATGGATAAATATCCCTGCTAGACCCTGGACCCAGGCTTTTTTCTGCTTTGCTCTCTCTACTGTGCACGCCGTCCTGTTTGTTGTGTTTGCCTTCATTAAAGTTCTGTTTCCAGGGCACCAGATGAAAGCAGTCTCTGTCTGTAAAGTGGCCAGAGCTGGTTCTTAGGGAAACCACTGGTCAACGGTCCGGACGAGGGCCAGAAGGTTTCACTGGTGTTTGCTGGCACTGCCAGTGCCCACATCTGGAAATTTCCCTATTCTGACACAGCCCAAGTGCAGCAGCAATTTACTGGCACAGAAATCCAAAACCCGGCAACTTTCTGCTACTGGCTCTGGCACCGCCCACATCTTGTGTTTGCTGCGCCAGTGCCCAGATTGGGAAATTTCCCGGTGCCAGCGGAGCCCAAATCCAGCAGATTTCTGTCACTGGCAACGACACCACCCAGATCTGGTGTTTGCTCACAGTGCCAGCGCCCAGATCTGAAAACTTCCTGGTGCTGGCACAGCCCAAGTCCAGTGATTTGCTGGCACAGAAAGCCAAAATTTGGCAATTTCCAGGTTCTGGCTCCAGCACCATCCAGATCTGGTGTTTGCTGGGACCGCCAGTGCCCAGATTTGGAAATTTCCTGATGCCTTCACAGCCCAGGTCCAGGAATTTGGTTTTAGCTAGCTTAGGCAGAGAAGTTCCTTGGACTGTGACTTTCCTTTTTCTTGGAACTGTTTAAACCTGCTCTGGACTGAAAACCCAGAAAAACACCGGCAGCTCACACCTGTGGCCCACCGAGCTCTGGGATGCTGCATTCCAGCACCAGAGGTACTTAGAAGAGACCGAGTGAGCCAACTACAACCCACAAAAAGGACTTTCTGAATTTGCCATCTCTTCAGCACTGTCAGAGGTTTCATTTAATATTATTCATTTTTCATGCTTGTGAATACTTTACTTGTTAAATAAACTGGGGTTTTTTCACTTTTCTCGAGGGAAGTCTTTTCCTGAACTAGTAGGGGGACGGGCCGCTTGAACTTGCTTTCTAGACAGATCCCTTTTGGAGGTTTCCCCACCAAATTTGCCCTAAGCCAGCACAAACAGTCATCATGAAAATTTCACCAGTGGCATAATTTCCTGCTGGCAAATCTTGTGACAGAAGCTTGACCTTGTTCTCCATGAGGCATTCTTGGGAAGAGAGACAGGAGAAGATTCCTGGAAAACTGAAACAGCTTTCCAGAAGGGAAATGAAAATGAAAGAAACAATCCAAGATCTTTTCCTCTATTTATTTCTATGTTCCCCTTTTCCATGTTGCACTACTTCTCCATCCCAGGAATTCCAGATGCACCACACCTCTAGGATCGGTGACTTAGTGGTTTTTAGACACTCAAAAATAACCATGAGCCTCACCGAGTTTTCCTTCCCCTGGTTTTACTGGAAGGCAACACTGGAGATGTAAGTGCAGTGCTGGGCTCAGGTAGGAATCCTACAGCAAGGGAAGGTGGCCCGACAGTGTTTGACCCTCAGCCAGGCCAATGCAGAGCAGCAAGCGAGGGGATTGCTGTGCCAGTGTGCAGGAGTCAGGGCTCTGCATCTGGGCTCACCGCTGCAAAGTTCCCGTGTTTGGACAGACTCAGGGGCTGTGCCCGGGGCGCGCGGGGCTCGAACGTGGGGCTCGTGGGGCGAGCGGGGAACGGACACGGGGACGAACGGCCCCGGTGCTTCAGTTGCAGCGGCGGCGGCAGCAGCGGCAGCGGCAGCAGCAGCAGCGACAGCAGAGAAACAGATATTTTAGATCACTCTTTCTCTCTTTCTCTTTATCTTTTTCTTTCTCTTTCTCTCCCCTTCCCACTGTCGGGCACCCTTTGCTCGGGGTCTCTTGCCCGGCGTCCCTCTCCTCTCCCCGCCTCCCTCTCCCCTGCCGGGCCGGGCCATGCCCCCGGCCCGCCCCCGGCCCCGGGCGGGGCTGCCCCGTGCCCGGCCCCGGCCGTCCCGCCGCGCTCTCGCCTCCGCCCGGCTCTGGCCGTACTGGCGGTGGCGCTGCTGGGCGGGCGTCAGTGCCTGGTGCGGGGGCGGCATCGCCGCCCTTCGGCTCCGCCTGGCCCGAGCCCGGCCCCGGACCCGGCCCCGGCCCCGGCTCCTCCCGGGGCCCGCGGAGGACACAGGCGGCGCGGCCGCTGCCGCCGCCTCCGCTGCGGCTTCCCCGGCCCGAGCTCCGCCGCTCGGCAGCGCGGCCGCCGGCCCCGAGCCTCCCGTGCCGCGTTCCAAAGAGCGAACGCCCGGGCATGGCCGGCCCGGGGCGGCTGAGGGGCGCTCGGGGGCCGTTGCTGGCCCCGGGCCGAGCGCTGACAGCCGCGTCCCGCCCGCAGGGAAGGCGCAGGAGGCCCTGCAGGAGCGGTACCGAGTGGGTTCGCTGCTGGGGCGCGGAGGATTCGGCAGCGTCTTCGCGGCCACGCGGCTCTCGGACGGCGCCCCGGTGAGCGGCGGGGCCGGCGGCGGGCGCAGGAGGAGGGGGCGGAGGAGGAGGAGGAGGATGGGGCTGGGCAGGGCGGGCGGCGAGCTGAGCCCGCTGCTGTCCTTGGCTTGCAGGTGGCCATCAAAAGGGTGCCACGGAACCGCGTCCGGCACTGGGGCGAGCTGGTGAGTGAGCGGGGCCAGCGGCAGCAGCCGGGGCTGCCGGGCGGGGATGAGCCGAGGCCCGGCACGGTGGAAGCCGCCAGGACGCCTCGAGGGAGAGCGGGCGTGGGTCCAGCGCAGGGCGCAGAGCATCCCGGGCTGGCTGAGGGCTCCCCGAGCCCCGGCACGGCATCGGCCCCACTGAGGGCATCGTGCTCCTCCCGCAGCCCGACGGCAGCAGGGCCCCTCTGGAGATCGTGCTGCAGGCCAAGGTGTCCACTGGCTTCCCTGGTGTGGTGCAGCTGCTGGAGTGGCTCGAGCTCCCCGAACACATCGTGATGGTGCTGGAGCGGCCAGAGCGGTGTCAGGACCTGCAGCGTTTCATTGGGGCACGGCGGTTCCTGCCCGAGGAGGTGGCGCGGGAGCTGTTCCGCCAGGTGCTGGAGGCCGTGCGGCACTGCACCAGCTGCGGGGTCCTGCACCGCGACATCAAGCCCGAGAACATCCTGCTCGACCTGCACACCGGGAAGGCCAAACTGATCGACTTTGGCTGTGGCACCTACCTGCAAGAGACAGCCTACACCCACTTTGCAGGTGAGCCCACGTAAGGGTGTACTCCTGGTCCCGGCATCTCATGGCCCAACATCTCCCAGCCCAAGCTGGCTGTGGCAGAGGGGATTCTCCCTTTTGCTGCCAGTCAGGGGACTGAGTCTTCAGCTGAGTTGCTTTAGAGTGGGGCTGGGTGGGGAGCCATCTTCCAGCCCTGCTGGCAGCCTTTGCCAGCCACTCTGCCCAGGACTGGGGCTGGGCTGGGGCAGCCAGCCCTACCAAAACCCCCGTGGGTGGGGGTAGCAGAGATGGGGGCGGAACCTGTGCCCCAGCCAGTTTGGTGTGCAGGCGAGAGGAAGGGCTTGGACTGATCCACTCTCCCTGTTTGCCTTGGCTTCCTAATATTTTTGGGGCAATGCAGGCAGGGAGGATAAGGGCATGTTTTTTCCCCAGCACGGAGAGGGTTTTTCCTTTACAGGTCAGGGTCAGGCTTAGCCAGGGCTTCCTCTGCCCTCTTCTGACACCAGTGGCTTCTTTTCCAAGCCTAAGTTTGTGCACAAGTCCCAGGTGCTGGCGAGAGGGCAGTGGTGACCCTGTGTGCCACTGCTGCAGCCCCCGCAGGCCCAGGGATGCTGGGGCCAGGCTGTGGGAGCAGCAGCATCCCCCTGCTGAACTCCATCTGTATTCCATAGGAACACTGTCCTACAGCCCCCCGGAATGGAACGACTTTGGCTGGTACCATGGCGAGGCAGCAACGATCTGGTCCCTGGGCATCCTGCTGCACCAGATGGTCTGCGGGGAGCACCCGTTCAGGAGGGGCCGGAACCTCAGCTGGGGCCAGCTCCCGCTGCCACAAGGGCTCTCTCAAGGTGGATCCTCTTCTCTGGGCACGGGGGGAATCCCAGTGCTGGGAGCCAGCAGCGGGCTCGTGAGCATCCCGCTCTGGCAGCTGCTGAGGAGGTGGCACGTGTCCTGCTCTCCTCCAAAACAGGGAATTGATGGGAAAGTTTAGGCCCAACCCTGAGCGCATCCAGAATGGCCTGGCCATGGGAATAGTGGGGCAAAGCAGACAGGAGCCTTCTCTGGCTGACCGGCAGGTTCTGCTTTCTCTTGCCAGAGTGCAAAGATCTGATCAGGTGGTGTTTATCCGTGAACTCCTTGGAGAGACCCACATTAGAAGACCTGGTCTGTGATCCTTGGGTGCAGGATATTCCTCGGCCATAGAAGAAGGGAGAGAGCCACAGGCACACTTTGATCCAGGGCCCTGGTAAGTTGCAGCTTCACACATGCCTTAGCAATGAGAAGCAGAGGAAGCCAGACCTTTTTGTGCTGCCTGTGTCACTGCACCGGGGCCATGGGATGGGCACATGCAGTCCTTGTGCTGGAGCTGAGCTGCTCTGCCCAGCACTGGTGGCCGCCATCCAAGCTGGTTTTGCTTGTGCTGGTTCCCTGACAGCTGGGGCCCTGGGCAGAGCCCTGACAGCCTGGTCTCCCCCCAGGGAAGGAGCAGGAGCCCCTGGAGAAGCTGTACCGGGTGGGGATGCTGCTGCTGCTGCTGCTGCTGCTGCTGGAGACAGCCAGGATGACATCAAGGATGACAAGCTCTTCCTCAGCCTGGCCACTGGAGGCTGAAGGTGATGGACTTTGATTCTGGCACCTTCTTCAAAGCCAAACTCCACAGGGAATTTGCGGATGAGTCCACACCGGGGAAATGCTGCCAGATTTGGGCATGGCCCAGCCTGGCTGGGAACCAAAGGTTCCCCCTTTGCTGGGGCAGATGCAGCTCATCCTTCAGTCGCTGCCCAGCTGCTTTTTGGCAGGGCTGGGGGCATGGGCTGGGCTGGGTACGAAATGGGAGTGGGCTCCTGGCCCTGCCAACAGCCCCCAGCAGCCACCGTGCCCCGGGCTGGGGCTGGGGCTGGGGCTGGGGCAGCCAGCCCGACACAAACAAAGCCCCATGGTGGGAGCAGAGGTGGGACTCCAGAACCTGTGCAGGGGCTGCTTTGCTGTGCAGGCAAGGAAGGGCTTGGGCTGCTCCACTGCCCTTGTTTGCTTTGGGATCATGGTGATTTTGGGGGGCAGTGCAGTGGGGAAGAGAGAAAGTGTGGGCTTCCCTCAGCCATGGCTGGGTTTTTCCCTACCATGTAGGAGTTGGGCCTTCCTCAAGGCCCTGACAGAGATAAGAGTTTTTACTGTTTTTCTTGTTTTCCCTTTTTGCATCTAATCTCTTTTCAAGAATGTGTTGTTTGTTTTTCCAGAGGAAGCATTCTAGGTGGTCCAGTGTGGATGGGGAAGTGCTTGGGAGCAGCTGTGGTGTGGATGGGCCGTGCCCTTGGAGAAGGCTGAGGCCATGGTTTGGGAGCAGCTTTTCTTGCAGCCGTGGCTGGCGTGAGGTGGGTCCCTGTGTGCTTGGCAGGGTGGGATCAGAGCTTTTGGGAGATGGCAGCGATCACAGGAGCATCCTGCTCTGGGCAGCTGCTGAGGGCTGGATGTGCCGTGGCTGGCTGCAGGCTGGGCACATGTCCTGCCCTCCTGCTCTGCTGCCAAAGGCAGCAGGGCTGGGCAGCTCTGGGCACAGCTCTGGGCACAGCCAGCATGGCCTGGGCACCGCAGGCCTTGGCACAAGGGCACAGGAGCCCTCAGCTGACGGGCGGTTTCTGCTTTCTCTCCTTGCAGCCGGGCTCTGCGGCTGCTGAGGCTGCTCTGGGCTCTGCCAGGGCTCTGCTGGGCTCAGCCCTGGGCCCAGCTGGGCTGGCTCTGCCCTCACATTGCTCTGACAGCTCTGCATCAGACGAGCCCGTTGTGAGCACAGCGCCTGAGCTTTCTGCTTTGGCAGGTGAGTGAGACTCTGCTGCAGGCCCAGAGATTGCAGCTGGGGACACACATCCAATTGGCAAGGACCCAAACTCTCCACAGTCCCAGCTGAACGCCTGCATCTTCCCAGGATGTTTTGTCTGTCCCACTCTTCCTTCTTGATTGGCTGGAATTGTGCAGTTGCATTTTCTTCCTCCTCTAGCAGTGCCACGAGTGGGCCAAAGCTGGCGAGTGGGCCGTGCTCCTGAGGCAGTGCAGTCTGGAGCTGGTGGATGGAGAATTGCCCTTCTGCACTGCCAAACCAGAGCAAAAAGCTGCAAGTGGAACTTTGTGTCTTTAAGAAACCCCTGACAGTTTCAAAGGGAATGTGCAGCTCATTCACAGGCTGAGAAGGAAGGGCATCTTCTAAAGGATTTGGGGTTTGACAGAGTTTCCATTCCCAGTCCTGCTTGGAGGTGGAAGGGCACAAAGCAATTTCCTCTTGCTTTGACCACAATTTCAAATACCAACGATGGAAACAAAGCCCAAAATCTTTTAAAAGGCTGCTGAGATCAGTAAGATGGATTCATGCCATCAGCACATTTCCAGAGTAAATAACTGAGTTCTCTTTTTCAAAAGATCATGTACCTCTTAATGCAAAGAATGTAACTTTGCATTTATGTTTTGTTTTTTTCACTAACATTATGTTATGTTTTTTCACTAACACTTGGATTTTATTCTTATCTTTTACAATTTACCCATTTCTTTCCATTTTCCTTTTTTTTCCTTTAAATAGAAAACATGTCCTGTCAAAGGAATGTCCTTTGCTCCTGGTTCCCGTGTGGAGCAGCTCCCTTCCTGCTGGCTGAGCTGCTCAGGCAGAGCCCGGCAGCTCCTGGCCCTGCAGGGCTGAGGCTTTTCCCCGTTGCTGGGCACAGACTGATGGAGCAGCACTGCTGAACACGGGCACACAGAGGGACCAGCAGCAGCTGCCTTTGGCCACCTGAGGCTCCAAGGCCCAACCTCTGAGCAGCCAGGGCTGGAAGAGACTGGCAGGATCTGATCCCTGACTCTGGGCCAGGGCTGCACAAATGACCCCACAGCAGCAGCAGCAGCAGCAGCAGCAGCAGATGGAGCTGACTTTCAGCACAGCCCCTGGCCCTGTTCCCTCCCGTGTGCAGTGGTGTCACAGCAGCCTGAGGCACCTGGGAGCCCCCAGTGCCAGCAGGGACTTGAGATGGCAGCCCTGGGCTCCTGGAGGCTGTGCAAGGAACGGAGCTGGGCACTCCCTGTCCATGGGGAGCTTGCAGATGGAAAAGGCTGCTGTGCCCAGGCAGCTCCAAGGGCACAGAAAGGAGGCTCTGGAGCACTGGATCTGTGCCAGTGCCACAGCCTGGGCAGCAGCCAGCCAGCCCTGGGGGAACAGAGGGCACAGCACGAGGGACAGAAGCAGGCAAGGGCAGAGACTGGAGAGAGCCAGAGCCAGGAGCAGGAACAGCTGCTCCATTGCACTCTTGGAGAAAGCTCTTGGCTGGCTCCAAGCACTGAAAGGCGTGAAGGGCAGAGAGGAGGCCACAGCAAACAATGCTCCTGTTTGCACAGCCTCCCCTCTCCGTGTCCCAGAAGGAATTGCATGGACTGTGCTCTTCTCTCCGAGTCGTCTTGTTCAGCATGAGCAGCTCAGCACCAGGAGCTGAAGGAGCTGAAGCCTCAGGCCACAGGAGCTGGGCAAGAGGAGACTTTCTGAGCAAATGAATGCTGCTAACATGGACCCAGCTGAATGCAGTGGATAGAATCATGGAATCACAGAATCCTTTCTGTTGGAAAAGCCCTCTGAGCTCACCCAGTGCAGCCGCTCACCCAGCAGTGCCAAGCCCAGCACTGAACCACGTCCCTGAAGTGCCAAGGCCTGGACAGCAGCCCTGAGTGAGGCCTGAACAGCAGGCCCTGAGCCCAAGGTGGCCTCTGGATGAACCTTCCGAGCAAAGGTTATCTTTGTGTCTGCTCCCTGATGAAATATGCATGGTCATTAGCACTGTGATAGATGTAGCCACTCATTAGTGAAACATGGATGGACCTTTGTGTATTTAGAAGCCAGACCAGGCCATGAAATCTGACATCTGGCCTTGTTTGGGGCTGAATGGTCAAAGTCACCTCCCTTGGTTCCTCCTGGAGCCCTGGCCAGGCTTTGGGAGGGACCCAAGAGGAGGATGAAACCAGATGTTGGCACACTAGCAGTGCTGTCAGTTTGTCCATTCAGCACTGTCAGAGCTGGGCCCTCTCCCAGCGGGGTTGGAGCCTCACCTGGGGCTGGAGGCACCTGCAGCAATTGCCAGTGCCCAGGAGTGGCTCTGCAGCCCTTGGCTGTGACAGCTTCCCCAGCTGCTGTGTGGGTCTGGGGGATGGTAAAGGCTGAGGGTAACTGGGGCTGGATCTTTCTCAATCACTGCAGGCAATCTTTGGTGGGGATGGTTGGGTGCATTGCTGAGCTTCTGCTTTTGTAATTATTTTCTAATGATTATGTGCTTTGCTGAGCCTCTCCTATTGTAATTTTTTGCAGACATACATTTTATAAATTACACAATTCCTTCAGTTGGAGTCTGTGTCTTTGGTGCTGACCCTGCCCACTGGCAAAACTGAGCCTGTGGGGTTCCATAGAACCAAGGGGGCCCTTGTGACACTGAAGGGCCTCCTGTAACCAGGGGACCGTGGTGACCCTATGGGGGTCCATGGAACCACTGAGACCATTCTGACACTGTGGGGACTCATGGGGACAAGGCTCCATTGTTTTCCCCTCCCTGCCCCTGCCCCAGCCCAGCAGAGCAGCAGAGTCAGGTCAGGCCCTGCAGCAGGAACTGGAGGCCCTGGAGGTCAGGGACAGCCACTCTGTGTCTGGGATGCTCAGCAGATGCTCAGCTCGGGCAGCTCCTGCAGCCCCAGGGCCAGCCCCACTGCCCAGCCCAGCAGCAGAGTTGGCCCCGGGGCTCCTCAGGCAGCTCCTGCTGGCCCAGGGACAGGGCAGTCTCTTGCCAGGGCTCCTCTGCACCCCCACGGGCTCCTGCCCTGCTCCTGGCCCATGCCAGCTGCCCCCAGAGCCTTTCCCAGGGGAACACGTCTGTGCTGGCCCGAGCAGCCATTGCTGCAGCCCTGCCCTGCTGCCCAGAGCCCCGAGCTGGGGCTGCTGCTCTGCAGAGCACGGGGGCTGTGCTGCCCGGGGCCCTGGGCTGCCTCTGCTGGGCTCTGCTGCTCAGCCTGGGACACAGAGGCAGCTGAGGGTGCTCCTGCCCTGACCCCCTCCCACACGGGCTCTGCGGGGCCATGGAGGGGCTCAGAGGTGCCTGCCTTGTTCCAGGGCTGCCAGAGGGGCTCGGGGCTGCCCTGGATCCTCCTGGGGGAGATCCCTGAGGGGCAGAGGAGTCAGTGCCCAGACTCCTTTCCCTGTGCCTGCTGTGTCCCTGGGCTGCAGAGCTCTCCTGGCTCACAGCAGACATTCAGGCCTTGATCTCAGGGTGACCCCACCCTGGCCAGGCCTGTGCCCAGTGAGCTCCACTCCCTGCTGGTCCCTGGCACACTCTGTCCCTGCAGGTCCCCTGTGCTCTCCTGCAGCTCCCAAGGCCCTCCAGACAAACATTCCCCTGCCATCATCCCTGGCACAAGCTGCAGAGGAAGGTTCAGCACAGACCATTCAGCATCTGATGGGCACTGGCCAGCAACCAGCAAAACCTGACCCAGACCTGAGTCCCCTGAAGGCCCAGGGAGACCCTGATCTCATCCCACTGAGCCCTGGGAGAGCAAGGAACACAAGGAGCCTCTTGAGAGTCCTGAGAGTGGCTCTGGAGGGGAGCAAAGCCTCCCTGCCCTGCCCTCAGGAGATGCCCTTTGCTGATGGAGCTGCTGTGCTGGAGCCCAGCTGTATCCCAGCAGTGCCCATGGCCTGTCCCTGCCTGGGGTCACAGCAGGGACACGCAGCAGGACAGGGACCAAGCTGCCAGAGCACTCTGGCCTTGCACCCACAGCAGGGCTGGGGAGGGGAGTGTGGAGCTGGGGGGAGCAGATGTGCAAAGAGGCAGGGCCATTGTCCCTGGCCGTGCTGCTGTGCTGGGAGCCCCTTCCCTCAGCCTCTGCTCACAGGCACTGCCCCTGCAGAGCCAGAGAAGGGCTGAGGAAATGCCTTGGACACACAAGGCAGGGCAGACACTGGATTTTATTCAAATTCACAGGGATCAAGCCTCCTGAAAGTCTTGGTGTCTCAAAAAAAAGTAGATGTTTATGTAGAAATGCTCAATGGAGTATTACAGCATTTTATAAAAAACATTAAAACACTGGAAAAATAATAAGAAAAAGTCCCAATGAAAAAATGGACAAATAGGAAAAAATGGCTGAGAGATTGTAAAGAGTTACATTCTGAAGGTTCTGAAGCAGAAAAGAGAGAGTTTATTGTTTCTGAAAGATAAAGTAATCATTTTCCTCAGGGCATCCTTGAGCTCCTGGTTCCTCAGGCTGTAGATGAGGGGGTTCAGGGCTGGAGGCACCACCGAGTACAGAACTGAGAGAGCCAGATCCAGGGATGGGGAGGAGATGGAGGGGGGCTTCAGGTAGGCAAACATGCCAGTGCTGAGGAACAGGGTGACCACGGCCAGGTGAGGGAGGCAGGTGGAAAAGGCTTTGTGCCGTCCCTGCTCAGAGGGGATCCTCAGCACAGCCCTGAAGATCTGCACATAGGAGAAAACAATGAACACAAAACAACCCAAAAAAAGAAAAGCACTAAAAGCAAGAAGCCCAGATTCCCTCAGGTTTGTGTCTGAGCAGGAGAGCTTGAGGATCTGTGGGATTTCACAGAAGAACTGGCCCAGGGCATTGCCATGGCACAGGGGCAGGGAAAATGTATTGGCTGTGTGCATGAGAGCATTGAGAAAGGCACTGGCCCAGGCAGCTGCTGCCATGTGGGCACAAGCTCTGCTGCCCAGGAGGGTCCCGTAGTGCAGGGGTTTGCAGATGGACACGTAGCGGTCGTAGCACATCACAGTCAGGAGGGAAAACTCTGCTCCCATGAAGAACACAAAGAAAAAGAGCTGTGCAGCACATGCTGTGTAGGAGATGTTGCTGGTGTCCCAGAGGGAATTGTGCATGGCTTTGGGGACAGTGGTGCAGATGGAGCCCAGGTCAGCGAGGGCCAGGTTGAGCAGGAAGAAGAACATGGGCGTGTGCAGGTGGTGGCCGCAGGCTACGGCGCTGATGATGAGGCCGTTGCCCAGGAGGGCAGCCAGGGAGATGCCCAGCAAGAGGCAGAAGTGCAGGAGCTGCAGCTGCCGCGTGTCTGCCAATGCCAGCAGCAGGAAGTGCCTGATGGAGCTGCTGTTGGACATTTGCTGGGGCTGCACATGGGCACCTGTTCATGGAGAAAAGGACAGTGAAGAGTTAGAGGAGATTCCTGTAACCAAAATCAAAGCCTTTTCCCATACACCTACCCTGGAGCGCACACACATACACTTCTGTTTTTAAGAATTCTGGTGTTTTCTTTAAAGCTTCCCCATACCTCTGCTGGTGTACTTGAATATCAGAAACCCTCAGCATTTCTGCTGTCCTTAGGGAATAGAGAGCATGTTCTGAGAGGCAAAGTGATAAGTGGAGAGCTAGTGGACATTGTCTGTCATTCTGACCTGTTCAGAATTTTGCTGGGCTTTAACCTTTGCCAGTTGGAGGGTGATCACCTCCCCATGTTTCCCTTTAAAATTCCCCAGGTACAGCTTAGAGGAGATGTTTCCACCACAGCCCAGCTCCACATTTGTAGCCAAGGACTCACGTTGCTCATGTCACCAACCCAGCAGCATTTTCAGTGTCACAACACCTCTGCCTCTCCCCATCAATCTCATAACCCAGAGCTGCTCTAGGACAAGTTTGCACCCTGCATTGAAGCTCCCAGCTTGGACTGAAATCTCAGGGAGACTCCCAAGTGTCCTTCTGATGGCATTGGCTGAAGGGAGATGCAGCTCCTTCCCTGGCTGCACTGACAGCATTGCCCAGAGCCGGGCCCTGGGGACAGCGTCACCCTGAGCCAGCTGTGCCCCCTGCCAGAGCCCCCAGGGCCGGGCAGCTGCTCCCAGCCCTGTGCTCTGCAGAGGGAACTGGGCCCGGGGCTGCAGAGCTGCCCCACGGCTCTGCTGCAGCTCTGCCTGCACAGGAGGGGCTGCACGCCTTGGAGCCCCGGCCCTGAGGGCAGAGGCTTGGCTGGGGCACAGGAGGGAGGGGGCTTGTTCAGAGGGAGGGGCTGCACTGCAGGGGCTCCTGTGGGCATCTCTAAACTCTCCCTGCCACAGCATTGCTGGGCTTTGTTTTCTCTCATTGCCTGATCTTCTCCCTGCTTCCTGCAGATTTCCCTCCTGCAGGTGTTTCCCTGTGCCTGATCTCTCCCTGCCGGCACTCACAGACCCCAAATCTCTGTGCACTCTCCTTGGCCCTACAGAACCCTGCCTGTTTGCAGGGCACTGGCTGGGGGCAGGTTCTGTTTGCAGCTTGGAGAAAGGAGAGCTCAGACTGAGCCTGATGGCTCCAGCAAAGGTGACGCTGCTGCTGTCCATGGGCCGAGTGGCTGAAAGCACATTAGGGATCTCCTGTGAACCTATTGATCACTAAAAGGAACAGTTTGGATGTCTCAGGCACATGTCAAAATTAATGATTAATAATTCATTATCATACTTTAAATATTTTTACTGCCCCCCCCCCCCCCCTTCCCTTCTTCCCCACAATTCCCATAGAGTTGGAAACTGAATAGAAAGTCGTTGGAAAGTCGTTGTCCCTCATTTTTATCAAAATCCTTGTCTTGGAAATATTCTGTGACTGATCAGAACCCCTCAGCATGTCAGAGCTTCATGAACATTTCATCTCCCCTGCACCAGAAATACCCAGAGTTGTACTCACAGGCTCTGGAGGCATTGGGATGCTCCAGCTTGAGGAGATGGCTCCAGGAGCTGCAGCTGCATTGTCCTGCAGCCAGAGGTTCCTGTGCCAAGGGCTGGCAGTGATTGTGCCCCAGGCACTTCTCAGCCCCTTCCCAGCCCTGACTGATTGAAGCTCTCTGTGCCTCTGGGCTGTGCCCGCGCTGGCTGCAGGCAGTGCCCCAGCCCTGCTGGGCTGGCACAAGAGCTGCTCATCAAGAGAAATGTGCTTTTGAAGCTCTTCTTGGTGACCAGGAGCTGCCTCTGTGCCAGGAGCCCAGCCCAGCTCAGCAGCACAGACACAGCACAAGGACTTCAATGAGCCCCTCTGGGGCTTTGTGCTCAGGCCCTGAACATCAGTCCCTGAGAGGGAGCTGAAGAAACCTCTCCAGAACTCCAAGGCAGAATCCAACTCCAAAGTTTCTTGGACTTTTAATGGGTCCCAGTGAGGGACACGACTGAGCAAGTGTCTCCAGGCCCCAGGCAGAGCAGAGAACTGCAGGCAGTGATGACAGGTGGGGACAAAGAGAAGCCAAGTCTTGGTGGCCTGGGGCACAGCAGGGTCTGTGCCACCAAGGGCTGGGAGGAGACACCTTGTCCTGAGGCCCTGGGGCCTCCTGGCACAGCCCCAGCCAGGCTGGGCACTGTCAGCCCCTTGTGCTGCCCTCAGCATCCCCCCCTAGCCCACATCCCAGTGGCCTCAAGGATCTGCTGCAAGGAGTCCCTGGGGAGCCTTGCTCAGCAATGGCCCTGGGGGCTCCTTCATGCTCCCTGCAGGGACTGCAGGTTCTTCAAAGGACTTTGGCTTTGGCTTTTGCCTTGCAGTCTCTGAGAGCTTTGTGCAATCCTGGCCTCCAATTATCTGCTGTAATTAGTCCCTGGAGAGGCTTTGTCAGTAACAACATTCAGTGGGGCTCATTAATGCTTTAAGGTACTCAGTTATTTGAAGGTACTTAGTGTTTCCCTTTTGATACAGACTCTGTGAGAGGTTTGTGCAATCATGGCCCCAATTATCTGCTTTAATGAGTCCCTTGAGAGCTTTGTACTGACACTCAGTGCTGCTCAGTAATGCTTTGAGCTTCACAAATTTGTTAAGGTAGTTTGGAATTTTCTTTTCCACATTGAGACTCTGAGAGGTTTTTGGTCAATCCTGGCCTCCAATTCTCTCCTCCAAGGAGTCCATGAGGAGCCTCTGTTGGGCATGGACCTCACTGAGACCCATTCATGCTTTGAGACACTTTGGGGTTTTCTTCTGACTTTGACTCCTGGCAAGGTTTGTGCAATCTCCTCTCAGGCCCTGAGGTTCAAGGGCTCAGCTCCAAATGCACCACGGGGCTCATCAGGATGCAGCAAGTACTGACAAAAAATGGCTCTGCCTTGATTTCCCTCTGCTCTAATGCAGTTTATCAGGAATGTATCTGGAGTGATTTTGGTTTGCTAATTTGAGATTTCTCAGCCAATGCATCTATTAGTGCAGTGGGACAGGTGTTGGCTAATTACCATTGCACTCACTGGAATATATTTACTCATTTCCAGCTGTGAGATAGGATTAGGAGAAAAGAAAAGTAGGCTCAAAATTTTAAAAGGGTCTATGGAAAAGTTTATTACCAGTAAATAGGAGAAAGATTAATAAGAATCTGAACACTTCTCCTCTCCCTACAAGCTTTTCTTTCTTACTGACAATGCAAGGAGACAAAACCTGAAAGTTTCAGTCAGTTTACACCATCTAGAACAGTCTTTCTTCAGTTCACTTAGGGAGAGGAGTCTCTCTTTCATGCTATGGAGACTTCTCCATAAGATAAAAGTTCGCTCGTGGCTCTCAATTCCCACAAATAGCAGCTGCTCAGAAAAACTGCAATTGTGAACTCTCCCATTTTTCTCAGCTTTTCCCACAGCTGTTTTTATGGGCAATGTCAGCTTATGGGGTATGAGTTTAAAGATGAGCTGTTCAGGAGCAAAGATTCTCTTCATCTATTTCTGAAATCATCTTCATCTCTGAGAACAGAGATCTTCTTCTTCTCTCCCTGAGGGCATAGGATCTCACCACTCTTCTCTCTTTCTCTGTTTAAACTTCTCATGGGATCACAGCTACTTCAACATTTGCCTACTTTAGCATGGAGGTTTTTGCAGAACAGGTCATCTCCCCATATTTTCAATTAGTTGTAGAGAAAAAGAGAGTCTGATATATTAATTACATCCTTCTCCATAGCTTTACAAGAGGATTTCAGCCCCAAGATCAAGGCATCTCCTCATCCCTCCCATCTGGGGCTCAACTTCCCTTTCAGTGACCTGGGTGCCTTCATGTTGCTCCTCTGTGTGCCTGCACTTTGTCCTTTTCTCTCACTGGAGGGAGGATGGAAGCACTGAAAGAGTTCATATCTCACCCGGGGCCTGCAGATGGTTCCGTGCCCCCGGCCGGGCTCGGTGCTTGCGGCCGGAGCTGTTTTATGATGGAGGTTTCTGCAGCGGCTGCGCTGGGGCTGTGTCAGGATGGGCCGCGCTGGGGCAGGGCCAGGATCTCAGCAGCCAGGCCAGAGCACAGCAGCAGCACGGCCGGGGGCCGATGGCTTCTCCTGCCCCTGCCCAGGGCTTGCGGCTGAAGCCCAAGGGTGGCAGAATCTTGGCCGAGCCGGCCCGGCCCGGGGCTGCTCCTGGGGCCCGGCGGATCCTGGCTGGGCCCGGGCTGGCGGCGGGGCAGGGCTCAGCAGGGCCCAGATGTTCCCAACGGCAGCCATGGCCTGGCCCGGCCCAGCCGATGGGGCCTGGCGGGGTCCCTGGGAAGGGGCCCGGCCCCACGGCAGGAGCCGCCCGGCCCGGCCTGGCTGAGACGGGGCCGGGTCAGCCTTGTTACCTCTGTGCCAGCCAGAAGGGAAAGAGACCCTCCCAGGCTTTCCCATCTTTAACATGTGTCTTCACAGAGCCGCGTACAGTTTCCTTCATAGTTTAACAGATTGTCAGTTCTCAAAGATAATTACTGATTGGTTTTTTTTGTCAGACATGGAGGAAACTGCTAGCAGCTTCTCTTAGAACATCACTTTCGTGATGCAAAACCACCACAACTGCACAGAGCACAGAGCTCTTTTGTCCATATGTAGTGCTCATGTGCCCGAGGTTTCAAAATACCTCCCTGGGAGATCTCTGGGCCCCGTCCAAGGTGTTTTCAAATGAAAACATTCAGCTCAGAGTCTAAGAAAATCACCAGAGGACAGGGCCAGCCTGACCTGTCTGTCCTTGCTACTGTTGTCTGAGATCAGTCCTTGGATATACAGAATTGAGAGGCCAAATTCTAATTTTGGCCATGGTCCCTGGACCTGAAAGCCGGTTCTTTTCCATAGGAAGGAAGGAACAGAGCCCCAGTGTTTCAGGGGCAGATGAGAAATGGCCACCAGAGGCCAAGGCCAGCCAGAGCAAGCAGGGTTTTGTTCTGAGTGATATCCTTGCATATAGGAATTGTTTTAGGGAGAGTTCCAATTTTGGCAATGGGCATTGGAAAAGGGGGACGGTTCTTTTCCATAGCAAGAAAAGCACGGAGCCCCAGTTTTCCAGGAGCTGATGAGAGGCAGCCCTTGACATCCCAACATCAGCCAGACCTGTCAGGGGACCCCTGGGAGGCCAAGCCAGCCAGACCTGTTCCATGTTCCCTCAGTTCCATGGGGCCCCACAGTGTCCCAATGGTCCCTTGCTTCCAAGAGGCCCTGAGGTGTCATAATGCCCCCTTGGTGACACAAGGCCCTGAAGGGTCCCAATGGTCTCCATGGTTCCATCAGGCCCCACAGAGCCATAATGGTCTCTGGGTTCCATGAAGCCCCACTGTGTCACCATGGCCCCTTGGTTCCATGGGCTCCAGTGGTGCCACAATGATCCCCTTGGTTCCATGAGGTCTCCACAGTGTCCCAGTGATCTCCATGGGAAGGAAAGAACCCAGCCCCAGTGTTGCAGGGGCAGCCACCAGAGGCCAAGGCCAGCCAGGCTTGATGGTACTGGCAGATTGTGCCTGGGAGTAACCCTTGGATATACAGAATTTTGGAGGTGGAATCCCAATTTCAGACATGGACACCTGGAGGATAAGGATGGGTGTTTTCCATTGGAAAGAAAGCACGGAACACTGATTACACAGTGACATTTGGGGATCTATGGGGAGCATTGGGGATCGTTTCTGCACCTCGTGACCCAACAGGAGCTTCTCTAATAAATGTTGCCTGAAGCTCCCACTGTGCCCATCACAGGAACCCCTGTGAGTGTCAGGGCCATCCCGGCTCTTTGGCAGCCTGGGGACTCCTGGGATGTCACCATGGGATGGCTGTGACTGCCTCTGACCACAGGGCTCTTTACCATCCCCAGAAAGGCCTGGGAGGTCTCCATGGAGCCCCTGTCTCTGCCTGTGACATTCCAGCTCTGGAACAGCCTGGAGATTCTTGGAATGTCCCCATGGAACCCTGCTGAGGGCCTGTGACAAATCTGATCCATAGTAGGCAACCATCACCAGTCCACTGTTGCTATGGGCAGTTTCCATAGCAACCACCACCTACCCCCTGTTGCTATGCTCAGTCCCTTGGCAGCTCCATGGAGACCCCATGCCAGGGGTGGTTGCCATGGCCACCAGGGCTGGCACCAGCTGGGATGCTCGGTTTCCACGGGCCGGGCTTCAGGAATGGGATTCCCCAATTTCCTTCTCCTGCTAAAACCGCGCTGCCCTCGCTGCCCTCCCGCCTTCCATGGAAAGCACAAAAGGCAAAGATCCCGGGCTGGGATAAGAACAATTTATTGGGAAGAGCAAGAGATACGGAACAAACAGGAACAGAAACAATATTGATAACAGAAGGGATAAGTAAAACTATTTACAGAGAAAACTACAACATCAACAACTAGTTCTTCCTGGCAATGTATTTCCTCCTGCCTGGAAAGGACACCCTTCTCCTCAGGGAGAGAGAGAGAGAGAGAGTCCCTTTCCTGCCCCTGGCAATGATCTGAGGTGGGACTGAATGTAATGACAGGGCCATGGCCAGACCCTCATGTTCTCCAATCCCACATCACGTCATTGGCGGGGCAACCAAAGGGACAGGTGTCTTCCCAGCATGGATCACAGGGAACATGGATCACCAGGGCTCTGACCAACATGGTGTCTCCAATGGGGGATTTAGCTGGAGCAGTGCATTAAACTCTTCCTGCAGTTGGGGCATGTGCAGGGCTTCCCTTACCGGTGCCTCCATTGGTGTCTAGTCAAGTGAGAGCTGCTGGTGAAGCTCTTCCCACACTGGGGACACTCGTAGGGCCTCTCCCCAGTGTGGATGCGCTGGTGGGTGACGAGGGTGGAGTTGTGCTTGAAGCCCTTCCCGCAGTCAGGGCAGTGGAAGGGCCTCTCATCCGTGTGAATTCGCTGGTGCTGGAGGAGCTGAGAGCTGGTGTGAAACCCCTTCCCACACTCGGGGCACTTGTAGGGCTGCTCCCCTGTGTGGATCATTTGGTGGATGATCATTTGGGTCTTCCTACTAAAGGTCATCCCACATTCCCTGCAGTTGTATGGCCTTTCCCAGTGTGGATCCTCTGGTGGCAGATCAAGAGAGACTTCTGCCTAAAGATCTTCCCACATTCCCCAAATTCTTAGGGTCGTTCCCTGGTGTGGGTCTTGTGGTGGGAGATCAGGTTAGAGTTCTGGCTGAAGCTCATCCCACATTCCCCACACTTGTAGGGCTTCTCCCTGGTGTGGATCCGCTGGTGCCTGATGAGGTGGGAGTTGCGCTTGAAGCCCATCCCACAGTCAGGGCAGCGGAAGGGCCTCTCATCCGTGTGAATCCGCTCATGCAGGAGGAGATCGGAGTCGGTGTAAAACCTCTTCTGACACTGGGGACACTCGTAGGGCCTCTCCCTCTCCCCAGCGTGGATGCGCTGGTGGGTGATGAGGGTGGAGTTGCGCTTGAAGCCCTTCCCACAGTCAGGGCAGCAGAAGGGCCTCTCCTCTGTGTGAATCTGCTGGTGCTGGAGGAGACTGGAGCTGCTCTGAAACCTCTTCTGACACTGGGGACACTCGTAGGGCCATTCCCCAGTGTGGATGCGTTGGTGGATGATGAGGGCAGAGCTGCAGCTGAAGCCCTTCCCACACTCCCCACACTCGTATGGCCATTCCCCAGTGTGGATCATCTGGTGGCTGATCAGGGTGCTGCTCTGCCTGAAGCTCTTCCCACACTACAAGCATTTGTGTGGCTTCTCCCCATTGTGAAGCTGCCCATGGACCACCAGCTCCATGCTCGGGCTGAACCTCTGTCCACCTTCCTGCCTCAGGGTGGGTCTTTCCTCCTCACCCTGGGCTGGCTTTGGAGCCCCTCCTCTTGTGGAATCTCTGGGGATTTTCCTCCCCATTGGATTCCTGTGTCCTGGAGTCACTCAAAATGGCCTCTTCCATGAGGTCCTGCCCTGGGGATTTTTCCTCCCTGGTCTCCATCCTCAGCTCCTTGTCTGGGGGAGGAAGGCCAAGGAGAGGATGGGATTTGCCTCCGTGCCAGAGGGAAGGGGAAGGAGATCCCCCCAGTGCATCCCCGGCAGGACGGGGTTGGCAGCAGGGTTGTCCTGCAGCCGGGGGCTGTGCTGGGCTGGGAGATGGAGCAGGAGAGAGGGGGAAAGGGGCACTGACTTCCTCCTCACCTGCCTGAGTGTCCCAGGGCATTGTGTCAGTTTGAAAAGACAGGTGTCTGCTAAGGAAGGCAGGAGACTCGCTTGAAATGGAAAATGTTAATCCCTTCCCTTGGAATTATAATTTTCAAAACAAGGGGCTGTCAAGCAAAGTCTATGGGAATAGGAATAACAGTTCTTCAGAAGGAAAATTAAAAATACAAATGCAGTAGTACTAAAAACTACTTACAGAGTAAGAATACGACCTGACACCCTGTGGGTCAGAGTGTTGGTAGCACTCCTGTTAAATGGTGGCTGCAGTGCTCCTGCAGGGACAGGTTTGGTTCTGTTGGAGCAGTGATCCTGTAGAAGGGTGGAGTTTTCCTCCGAAGGTCCAGTGGTGGTGCCAATCGGCCAGGTCTTCCTCTGGGATCCAGTGGAGCTGAAAGCTGCTCTTCTGGGAATCTTGTGGGAGAAGGCTGACTCTGTTGTTCACATTCTCAGATTATATCCAGGTAGGAATGCTTGGCTCCTCCCTCTGGGCAGATCTTCTCACAATGGGATGATGGAATTTTTATCAGTGACACTCAATGGCCCATTAACAGAAGATATCTCCCTGGAGGGAGGATTCATGTGGAAGAGATAAAGTAAACTGCTCAATTAACAGATGATAATTGCCCCATCTTTAACAGAGGGTAATTGAATACACACCCAGCTAAACCTGAGACACTGTTCCAGCCTTGGAAAGCAGGATTTGGTACCAGGATTCTTTAAGGAATGCAACCCTGATTGAAGGCAGAGATAGAATCTCCAGAGCCTGCAGCCAGAAATGGACAGTTTTGTGATACTCATTTCAACATCTCCTCTTTTGGAATTATTTACTAATGATTATTTGCTTTGCCTACCTAATATTTTTGTAATTTTTTGCAAATTTGCATTATCTAAATTACACTGTTCCTTAAGTTAAGTTGGTGTCTGTGTCTTTGGTGCGGGCTCTGCCCACTGGCGAAACAGGGCCCAATCCTGCCTAAGTGTTACCTGGGGAGACAAAACCCTCACTGCAAATGTGCCCCCTTCCTCCTTGTTCCCCACACTTCATGCACTGATCATGATGTCCTATGGTCTGGGCTATCCCTGGGGTCAGCTGGGATCTCCTGTCCTGGCTGTGTCCCCTCCCAAGCTCCCCCACACCCTCAGCCCCTCCCCAGCGTGGCCGAATGAGGGGCAGGACAGGCCTTGGTTCAGTGTGAGCTCAGCAAGAACAAAACCATCTCTGCGTGCTCAGCCCTGTGCTCAGCCCCCGGGCCCAGCATTTCCTCCACTGCCACCCTGGACCCCCCTTTCCCACCCCTCTGCCCCACGGCCGCCGCAGCACCGGCTGACAATAGAAGCAATTCTGTGGCAATTCCAAGTTTCCTTGGTTCCTGCACAGCTCCAGCTCAGCTGCTGGCAGGTTACAATTAAAGAAAAGTGCAAATTCGGCCCAATACAGATATTATTAAAAGGAAGGGAAAGCTCTGTGTAGCTGTCACAAAGGTGACAGGGATGAAGAGAATAATGATTCTCACATTTGGAAAAAACCCAAGCCTGGGAATTCAGTAGTTATTTGGGAATTTAGCTACTTGAGCTGGCATTCTTGTGGGACTTTTAGCAGCCTTGTGTTCCTCACCATGTGGTGAATGAACCTTGTCAGTCTTGCTGGTATTATTTGCTCCATTTCCTCCAGTGATTTTAACAAACTTTTCAAGTAGGGACAACAAAGTATTTTCTTTACACTCCAGTCCCACAACAGCCATTTTCCTCATCAGTTCTCCCATAGGTCGCTCAGACGAAGCTGCATCCAAGTTTCCAAGAGTTCCTCCAGAGAGACACACAACCTCCTCAGAGGAAGGAACCATGCTGTTGTCAAAGGCAACTGGGGTCAAAGAACAGTGCCCTGAACTCACTGTGCCAAAATAATTTTGCAATCTGGTTAAGAAAATATTAGAGAGATGCCATTTGTCCTGGAGCAGGGCAAGTGTGACATTGTCCCCTGTGTGTGTGGCCTTCCCGGGGTGGGGGTTTTACACCTGAGCCAGTTTGGGTAAGGGGGGTGGTGTTCACCCCCTGAGCAGGGATTGCCCCACTGTTTCAGGCTGCAATGGAAGATGGAACCAAATGCATGTTTTCAATGCCCATCTTCATCAACTGCTATAAACAGGTGGGGCAGTGTTCTTGATCTCTTCCATGACTCAGCCCTGATAACGCCCTCCAGGGGAGATATCTTCTGGGAATGGGCCATTGAGTGTCACTGCAGGACTGATCAAATTCCATCCTCCCATTGTGGGATGCTCCGCCCAGGGGGAGGATCCAAGCATTCCTACCTGCATATAAGGTGAGCCTTGCAACACCAGGAGCAGCTTGCCTACTGGATTCCCAGAGGACAAGAGCTCCAGAACCACCCCTGGACCTTCAGAGGAAGACCAGACCCTTCTACAGGATCACTGCTTGGACAGAATCACGTTCATCACTCCAACAGGACTGCAGCCACCATTTAATGGGACTGCTGCCACCAGCCTGACCAGCAGGGTGTCAGGTTATATCCTGACTCTGTCAGTTTAAGGCAGTGTTTCTGTATCATTGCCTTGATCTAAATTTTCTTATTAAATTGTAATTCTGGTTTAGACTCTCCCCAGGTTTGCCTTCAAACCAGTACAAAATTCAATGTACTTATCCCTTGTTTTCTTCTCAAAACAGGATTTTCCATCCCTTAAACTTGGCCAGATGGAGGAGGAGGCTGTGAGGAAGAAGAAGGTGCTCCAGGAGCCCCAGGCAGGTGAGGAGGAAGTCAGTGCCCCTTTCCCCCTCTCTCCTGCTCCATCTCCCAGCCCAGCACAGCCCCTGGCTCCAGGACAACCCTGCTGCCAACCCCGTCCTGCTGGGGATGCACTGGGGGGATCTCCTTCCCCTTCCCTCTGGCACGGAGGCAAATCCCATCCTCTCCTTGTTTTTCCTCCCCCAGGCAAGGAGCTGAGGATGGAGACCAGGGAGGACAAATTCCCACAGCAGAATCTCGTGGAAGAGGCCATTATAAATGGCTCCACGGTGCAAAATTCCAACGTGGAGGAAAAGCCCCAGAGATCCCACAGAAGGAGGAGCTCCAAACCCAGCCCAGGGTGCTCTGAGGAGGAAAGACCCACCCTGAGCCAGGAAGGTGGACAGAGCTTCAGCCAGAGCTCAGAGCTGGTGGTCCATGAGCAGCTTCACAATGGGGAGAAGCCCCACAAGTGCTTGGAGTGTGGGAAGAGCTTCAGGCAGAGCAGCACCCTGATCAGCCACCAGATGATCCACACTGGGGAATGGCCCTACGAGTGTGGGGAGTGTGGGAAGGGCTTCAGCTGCAGCTCTGCCCTCATCAACCACCAACGCATCCACACTGGGGAGAGGCCCTACGAGTGTCCCCAGTGTCAGAAGAGGTTTCACACCAGCTCTGATCTCGCCAGGCACCGGCAGATTCACACAGAGGAGAGGCCCTTCCTCTGCCCTGACTGTCGTAAGGGCTTCAAGCGCAACTCCCACCTCATCAGGCACCAGCGCATCCACACTGGGGAGAGGCCCTACGAGTGTCGCACCTGTGGGAAGAGGTTTCAGACCAGCTCAAATCTCCGCCTGCATGAGCGCATTCACACGGAGCAGAGGCCCTTCCGCTGTCCTGACTGTGGGATGGGCTTCAAGCGCAACTTCACCCTCATCAGGCACCAGTGCATCCACACTGGGGAGAGGCCCTACGAGTGTCCCCAGTGTGGGAAGAGCTTCACCCAGAGCTCTGACCTGACCAAACACCAACAGAGACATCAGTAAGGGAAGTCCTACAAATGCCCCAAGTGCAGGAGGAGCTTCGTGCACTGGTCCAGCTTCATCCCCCATTGGAGGATCTATATTGGGAAAAGCCCTGGAGATCCATTTTCCCTGTGATCCAAGCTGGGAAGACACCTGTCCCTTTTCCTGCCCCTGCCAATTACATGATGTGGGATTGAAGAACATGAGGGTCTGGCAATGGCCCTGTCATTACATTCACTCCCACCTGAGAACATTGCCAGGGCCAGGAAAGGGACTCTCTCTCTCTCTCTCCCTGAGGAGAAGGGTGTCTTTTCCAGGGAGGGGAAATACTAAACTGGGGAGAGCCATTAGTTGATGTTGTAGTTTTCACTGTAAACAGTTTTATTGATCCCTTCTGTTATCAATATTGTTTCTGTTCCCTTTTTTCCTTATCTCGTTGCTGTTCCCAATAAATTGTTCTTCTCCCAGCCTGGGATCTTTGCCTTTTGTGCTTTCCATGGGAGGCGGGAGGGCAGCGAGGGCAGCGCGGTTTTAACGGGAGCAGGAAATTGGGGAATTCCATTGCTGAAGCCCGGCTCGTGGAAACCGAGCATCCCAGCTGGTGCCAGCCCTGGTGGCCATGGCAGCAGCCTTGGGAGCGGGTCCCTGGCTGGGGCTGTGGGAACCTCTTCCCTCTGGTGCCCAGGGACAGGAGTGGAGGGAGCGGCTGCAGCTGAGTCGGGGCAGGCTCAGGTTGGATCTCAGGAAAAGCTTTTTCCCTGTAGCCTGCTCTGTGGTCACGGAGCTGGACAAATGCTGGCCAGCTGCTCCCGGTGTGTGGCTGGAGGAGAGCACAAGATCTGCCACTCCTGGGTTCTCCTCAGAAACCTTTGGGTAGTGGTGCTGTCTGCGGCCTGGGGGCCGCAGGCGAGAGCGTGGCTACCAAGTCCCGAGATAAAGGAAGGAGAGAGTGCACACCCGTGTGGATGCCACGGTGCTTTATTTCCCAGGCGGGACCAGTGATGGGTGTCAGAGGAGGACGGCTTAGGGAGGCACTGATAAAGGGAATGAGCGTGACAGGAGGAGACTCAAGGTGACCAATAAACGGAGATCAGGGGAGGAGCGTGGGACACAGCGGGACCAATAAGGATTACATAAGGGAGGGAAGAGCCTCTGGAGGCAAATCATACATTGAGGAAGGGATGATTGACACAGAAGGTTCTCGAAATAAAGAGGGGTGGTTGCAATGATAGACAGGGGAAGTGGGCAGCACCAGGAGGGAGGAAATAAACTTATAAGGGCATAAAGGGAAGGATCAAGGGATCAGTCACCTTGAGGGACAAAGCCATTGGCGGGAAAACAAGGGGTAACCAGCTTAGGGAGAAACCATTATGAGGGAAGTACATGGGGGGAACCGAGGGCCAAACCATATTTCTAACTTATAGAAGGGATAAACAACTTCACAACTGAACTCATATAAACATTTTAAAACACACGACAGCCACAGAGCAGTTAGATCAGTTTCTGGGGCCCAATATGTATACATGGGAGGAAATGCAATCATTAATGATTATGTTGTTCACACCAGAAGAAAGACACATGATCCGAGCGGCTGGGATACAAATATGGGAAAGGGAGCATGTGCAAGGACCTCCTGTGTATCTGAAAATGCCCATAGTGCTCCCCACCAGGGACCACAGCAGCACTGGGGGGAGGCAAGACATGGAGGAATATAGAACATTGATTATAAGAGGCATCAAAGAAGCAGCTCCACTTAACCAAAATGCCCATGAGGCTTTCAATGAGCAGCAAAAGAGCAAAGAAACCCCCACAGAGTGTTTAGAAAGGTTGAGGAAAAGTATAAGGCAGTATTCAGGGGTTGACCCTGACACGGTGGCTGGACAGATCTTACTAAAGATAAATTTTGTC
The DNA here is from genome assembly GCF_051311805.1 of Agelaius phoeniceus. Taxonomy (NCBI): domain Eukaryota; kingdom Metazoa; phylum Chordata; class Aves; order Passeriformes; family Icteridae; genus Agelaius; species Agelaius phoeniceus. Next base: position 3,185,165 of record NW_027509866.1, read on the forward strand.
ACTCACATCTGGCCAGATAGACAGAGAAAGTTAGAAAAGTTAGATGGTTGGCAAGAAAGGAGGTTCGAAGACCTTTTAAGGGAAGCACAGAAGGTGTATGTAAAAAGGGATGAAGTGAAGGCCAAGGCAAAATCAAATGGTAACTGCCATTAGGGAAGGAAACCAGCATGCAAAGAACAACTCAGGTAAGGGAGGGAGATTCCGAGTGCGGGAGGATAGGTGGAGGGAGGATGCAGGCCCCTGGGCCTCCACACAAAAAGGAGAGTTTAGGAAACAAGGGAACCCAGGACCAGTTTGCTTTTCCTGTAAAGAGAGTGGGCATATAAGAAAGAATTGCCCCCAGAAGGAAAAGGATCTGAGGGTCTATGAGACTGAGCAAAAAGGAGAAGTGGAAGACTAGGGGTATCAGGGGCTCTACCTCCTGGGGACAGAATACCATCAGGAGCCCTTGATAACTTTAAAAATAGATCCCCAGGAGGAAGAATTTGAATTCTTAGTAGGCACAGGGACTGAAAGAACTTGTGTTTGTAGAATCCCAAAGGGGTGCAGAAAGAGTCAAGATACTGAGCAAGTAGTAGGTGCTAAAGGGAAAGGGTTCAAAGCCTCAGTTGTAAAGCAAATAAAGTTTGAAGGAACAAAGAAAATAGGAACCAGGGATGTTCTATTAGTTCCAGATGGAGGGTGAAATTTATTAGGACAGGATTTACAGGTGCAGTTTGACATTGGAGTGCTTCTAGAGTAAGGGAAAATGATAGTTAAGCTTCTCCAATTCAGGGAAGAAGATGAGGAGAAAATTCATGAGATGGTGTGGGCAAAACCAAAAAACCGAGGCAAATTGAACATGAAACCTATAGTAATAAAAATAGTTAATGAAAACCATCCAGTTCGGATAGAACAATATCCACTTTCCCTGGAAGGGAGACAAGGACTGCAGCCACTGATCCAGGACCTACTTGAGGACAGGACCTTAGAATTATGTATGTCCCCCCATAATACACCCATATTACCAGTAAAGAAGTCAGACGGGACTTACAGGCTTGTCCAAGATTTGAGAGAAGTGAACAAAAGAACAGTGAATCCGTACCCCGTAGTGCCTAATCCCTATACACTATTGAGTAATACCCCCCAGCACACCAGTGGTTTAGTGTCATAAACCTAAAAGATGCTTTTTGGGTTGCCCACTGGCAGAGCAAAGTCGGATATATTTACCTTTGAATGGGAGGACCCTGATTCTGGGAGGAAACAACAGCTCTGGTGGACTGGGTTACCCCAAAGGTTTTCCGAATCCCCAAACCTCTTGGGTCAAACCCTAGGAGAAGTACTACAACTCTTCTCCATCAAACCTGAGATAAAGCTCATCCAATATGTAAATTATTTGCTTCTCTCAGGACAGGAAGAAAAAGAAGTTTGGTAATCCACCATAGTGTTGTTAAATTTTCTGGGGGACCAAGGACTTTGGATATTAAAAGAGAAACTTGATTTTGTAGAGAGGGAAGTAAAATACCAAGGACATGTGATTTGTCAAGGGAGCTGGCGGCTGAACCCTGAGAGAATTACAGGGATTGCTTCAGTCCCACCACCAAAAACTAAGAGGGAAGTCAGAAGGTTTTTAGGCCTGTTGGGATATTGCAGGCTATGGATTGAAGGATACATGCAGGCCATCCAGTTCTTGTATGAAAAGTTAGTGGAAGAGATTAGGTGGGGAAAAGACAATGAACAAAAGTTTGAAGCTTTAAAGCAAAAATCAGTCAGTGCACTGGCACAGTCTTCCTGCATTAGACAAACCCTTCTATTGTTTGTGGATGTAGAAAAAGGAATAACACATGGAGTGTTAGCCCAGGACTGGGGAGGATCCAGGAAACCAGTGGCCTATTTATCAAAACTGCTAGACTCTGTCAGCCAGGGGTGGCCAACCTGCATTCAGGCTGTGGCAGTGACTGCCCTACTCATAGCAGAAAGCAAAAAATTAACCTTTTGGGGGAAATTGAAGATATATATCCCAAACTCAGTAAGGAGTATCCTAAGCCAAAATGCTGAGGAATGGCTCACTGATTCCCGACTGCTAATGTATGAAGCCATCTTAATAGATAATGGTTTAGAGCTGATCATGAGTAACCAACTCAACCCTGCCCAATTTTTTTATGGAGAACGAGATGAGGAACTAATACATAATTGCCTAGAGGTTATAAACTATCAAACTAAAGGAAGAGAGGACCTAACAGATCAACCACTCCAAGGTGGAAAACCACTGTAGATCGATGGGTAATAAAGGGGCACAGGGTATCAGGGTACACTACAGTGCATGAAGGGTTGGTGGCCATAGAAAAGGGAAAGTTACCTTCCAACTGGTCAGCCCAAGGTGTGAGTTGTATGCCCTAAAGCAAGCTCTGGAAATATTAGCGTGGAAAAGGGGAAAAAATATATACAGACCAAAAATACACTTTTGGAGTGGTGCATACCTTTGGAAAAATTGGGAGGAGAGGGGACTATTCACTTCAAAGGGAAAGGGACTGATTCATGAAAAAATTGTATTAGAAGAGTTAGAAACCTTACAATTACCAGAGGAAGTAGTGGTGGTATATGTTGAAGGACATCAAAACGGGACCAAGGGAACAATTTAGACAATTTAGAAGCTAAAAATGCAACTGAATCAGGGACAGAAAAACTAATAATAGTATTAACCCCCATGAGAAAAATGCAAAAAGTCCCTGTATTCAGTGGGACAGAAGAGGAAGAACTCCTTAAAATAGGAGCCAAGAAAGATAACAAAGGGAAATGAGCAGATGGAAGGAAATAATAATAAACCCTTTGCCAGGAAAATGCTAGAATGCATACATGGAACAACACATTGGGGTACACAAGCGCTAAGTGATCAATTTCTAAGGAATTGGGGATGCACATGAATTTTCAGAATCGCTAAGCAAGTAACTGAACAGTGTGTAGTATGTCAACAGTGAATAAGAAAATCATGAGGAAAACACCCAGAGGAGGGCAAGAACTGGCCTTATGACCCTTCCAAAACATCCAAGCAGACTTTACTGAGCTTCCCCAGGTACAATTGTGGAAGTTTTTGCCAGTGATAGTAGATCACTTGACTCATTGGGTAGAGGTGGTACCCACTGTGAAAGCCAATGCCAATGTTGGGAGTAAAACACTTCTAGATTCAATTATTCCCCAATATGGGATGGCAAACAGGATTGATTTAGACTGGGGAACTCATTTCACATCAGAGATATTGCAGAAAGTCTTTCAGGCCCTGGCAGTAAAATGGGAATTACACACTCCATGGCATCCACAGAGTTCTGGTCAGGTTGAGAGAATGAATCAAACTCTCTAAAGAGCTCTAGTTAAGCTAATGATTGAAACGCAAATGTCATGGATAAAATGTCTCCCTTTGGCCTTATTAAGAATTAGAACCCAACCCTGGTCAGATCTGGGGCTGTCACCCTATGAAATGATGTTTGGGTTTCCCTTCCTGACCTCACCCCAGAAGGCTGCCACCTATGAGGAAGGGGAAGCCAATGCCAAGAAATAAGTGATGTCTATAGCACAAACCTTAGAAGGGCTAAGACATAAAGGGGCAATTCCTCAAACTACCACCCTGGATTTCAGAATCCATAATATTAATCCTGGGGATTGGGTGATGATTAAGCCATGGAGAGATCAGCCTCTAACTCCTCAGTGGGAAGGTCCCTTTCAGGCACTGCTCACCACCGAATCGGCCGTGTGAGCTGCAGAGCGGGGATGGACTCATGGCAACAGAGTCAAAGGCCCAGGAGAAGAACCCAAAGAGTGGACTATAACATCCAGGCTGGGTGAAACAAGATTGACTCTCAAGCAGAGACTGAGAGACAACCAGAAAAACACCAAGACACCAAAAAGTAGAGTCAAGCTTCCACCAGCCAGCTCGAGAACTGTCTTCCTGTTTTCATGGGTGAGAATTACCAGCATCTGTTGAGGAGAAGTACACAAGGGACTGTAAAAGGTAATGGGACAGCTTCTTCAAGAAAATAAGACAAAGGAAGGAAGGCAAGACCGGGTTGGCCCCTTTGTTTGTTACCAAGAAGGCTCCATAGCCCTGCTGTGGGTAGCAACCCCATGGGCATGGTAAGGTAGGGACAAAAGGCCAGACCAGACCTCTGTAATTCCTCAGTTGTCTTTTAATTCAACAGGGACTGGAGGGCAGGACCGAGTTGGCCTCTGTACTCACCCCTAAGATGCACCAACTATGGGTAGCAGCCACACAGGCACGGTAGATGGGAGTCAAAGCCACACTGGACCTCTGGGATGCCCTTTTGCCCATTCCAAATAAGTGTGTCTAAGGGAAACCTCAGATTTTTTCTCCTGTTCCCACTGTCCTTGCCCACATCAACAGATGCTCATATGACTCATTCAAGAGACAAAGAAAATTTTTTACTTAACTGTTTGAGCAAAATGACTTCTAGAAAAAGAAAAAGGGGGCTTGTTATAGATGCATAATCCTAAGGTTGACTCTCACAATTAAGGGTTGGATATTAAATACAATTTAGGAGAAGTTTTGTAGCTGTATAGTTATCCTTCCCCTCCTCCTTTTTTGGATATATTGCTATCACAGGATGACCTCAATAGTTAGGGCATTTGCGAGAGTCTGCTTGTTACTATGGCAGCACCTGACTGTGGTGTTTGAGTTTGGGTTCTAATTCTGATGTTCACAGGGGTTCTTGGATGAGGGAAGAGATGGGAATGTTGACTCCATGTTTCAGAAGGTTTATTTATTATTTTATGATATATATTACATTAAAACTATACTAAAAGAGTAGAAGAAAAGGTTTCATCAGAAGGCTAGCTAAGCTAAGAATAGAATGGAATGATAACAAAAGCTTCTCTCTCTGACAGAGAGTCCAAGCCAGCTGACCGTGATTGGCCATTAATTAGAAACAACTCTGTGAGACCAATCACAGATCCACCTGTTGCATTCCACAGCAGCAGATAACCATTGTTTACATTTTGTTCCTGAGGCCTCTCAGCTTCTCAGGAGGAAAAATCCTAAGGAAAGGATTTTTCATAAAAGATGTCTGTGACACCTGACCTCCAATCAAGGTGTGAGACAGTGATCTCCACCACTGGACAGTGAAGAAGGAGTCGATTGACAAGACTTTGGGACGGGCCAGAGGTATAAAAGACAGAACATCAATTTTGTAGATGAGCACATCCTGACTCAATTCTTTGATCCCGGTACTGTGTTATTTTCTTTATTAAGTCTTCTGTTATATTGTGATAAGCTCTTAATATTTTAAATTTTTGAAAGTGAAAATTGTTTCTCACATGAGGTTGGGGAATGTGGGGCAAGGTTGTCCACACTGGGTCAACTCTCAAGATAAAACTTGTCTGACGTGGTGAGACCTCCATAGGAGCGGCCCTACATCAATATAAATCACAGAAAGCTGCAATCAGCTCTTCTCTAAAGAGATCAGTAATAAAATACACTCTTGAAAAGAGGATTACATATTTCTTAGAAGCTCTTTTAAATATTTCTCCGTAACAGTAAAAGGAAATCTTCCTGCTGAACTGAACAAGACCAGAGGGAAATCAAGGCAGAGCCATGGTTTGTCACGACTTGCTTGATCCTAATGAGCCCCGTGGTGCATTTGGAGCTCAGCCCTTGAACCTCGGGGCCTGAGAGGAGATTGCACAAACCTTTCCAGGAGTCAAAGTCCGAAGAAACACCCCAAAGTGTCTCAAAGCATGAATGGGTCCCACTAAGGTCCATCCCATCACAGGATCCTCATGGACTCCTTGGAGGGCAGAATTGGAGGCCAGGATTGACCAAAAACCTCTCAGAGATTCAGAGTGGAAAGGAAAATCCAAAGTACCTTAAAAACCTTGAGTATCTCAAAGTATTAATGAGCGCCACTGAGTGTCAGTACAAAGCTCTCAAGGGACTCATTAAAGCAGATAATTGGGGCCATGATTGCACAAACCTCTCACAGAGTCTGTAACAAAAATGAAAGCACCAAGTTCCTTAAAATAACTGAGTACCTTGAAGCATTAATGACCCCACTGAGTCTCCTTACTGACAAAGCCTCTCCAGGGACTAATTACAGCAGATAATTGGTGCCTTGATTGCACAAACCTCTCAGAGACTCCAAGGCAAAAGCCAAAGCCAAAGTCCTTTGAAAAACCTGCAGTCCCTGCAGGGAGCATGAAGGAGCCCCCAGGGCCATTGCTGAGCAAGGCTCCCCAGGGACTCCTTGCAGCAGATCCTTGAGGCCACTGGGATGTGGGCTAGGGGGGGATGCTGAGGGCAGCACAAGGGGCTGACAGTGCCCAGCCTGGCTGGGGCTGTGCCAGGAGGCCCCAGGGCCTCAGGACAAGGTGTCTCCTCCCAGCCCTTGCTGGCACAGACCCTGCTGTGCCCCAGGGCACCAAGACTTGGCTTCTCTTTGTCCCCACCTGTCATCACTGCCTGCAGTTCTCTGCTCTGCCTGGGGCCTGGGGACACTTGCTCAGTCGTGTCCCTCACTGGGACACATTAAAAGTCCAAGAAACTTTGGAGTTGGCTTCTGCCTTGGAGTTCTGGAGAGGTTTCTTCAGCTCCCTCTCAGGGCCTGATGTTCAGGGCCTGAGCACAAAGCCCCAGAGGTTGATTAAAGTCCTTGTGCTGTGTCGGTGCTGCTGAGCTGGGCTGGGCTCCTGGCACAGAGGCAGCTCCTGCTCACCAAGAAGAGCTTCAAAAGCACATTTCTCTTGATGAGCAGCTCTTCTGCCAGCCCAGCAGGGCTGGGGCACTGCCTGCAGCCAGCGTGGGCACAGCACAGAGGAACAGAGAGCTTCAATCAGTCAGGGCTGGGAAGGGGCTGAGAAGTGCCTGGGGCACAATCACTGCCAGCCCTTGGCACAGGAACCTCTGGCTGCAGGACAGTGCAGCTGCAGCTCCTGGAGCCATCTCCTGCAGCTGGAACATGCCAATGCCTGCAGAGCCTGTGAGTACATTCTCTGCTTGTCTCTTGTGCAGAGCAGCCAGGGGTGCCCAGGGCTGTCCTGCAGAGCAGGGTCCTGCAGCCCAGGGCGCTGTGCTGGGGCAGGGACTCTGCTGCCTGCCAGGGACAGCTCTCAGCCAGCCCTGGCAGCTGCTTCCAGCACTGGGGGACAAGATCTGGCTGGGAGGAGACAGCTGGTGAGGCTTGGAAGTGTTCTCCTTGTGTGGGGGGGATGCTGCATTGTTCAGGACTGCTCCCAGCATGGCATTTAACTCCAGAACATTTCCAGGTAGATTATACAGGGAGCACAGCAAGGCAGGGACTGTATAAAAATGGATATTCTGCTTTTTTAATCAACTGCTCTGGGTTGGAATTTGCACATAGATATTCATCTTTCAGGTCAGGCTAAGAAAAATAAAAAAATTCTCACTGATCTGAATAAACCAGGCAGCAACAACAATCACCACAGGACCCCTTAGAGGCAGCATCAGTGTTGCTTTTCCAGCCTCCTCAGGGTTGCTCTGACGTTGCCATCAGAGCCTGCAGAGCCAGAGCTGCCCCTGGGCAGTGCCTGAGCTGGGAGGGCTCTGCAGGGCAGAGCTGAGCCCCCAGGACTGGGCTGGGCTCTTGCAGCACTGTCAGGGCCCAGCCCTGGGTACAGGGAAGCAGCTGCTGGCAGGGACAGCTCCAGGCAGCAGAGCCCTGGGCAGGCAGTGGGGGGAAAGTGCCCCCAGCCTGTGCTGGGATATTTCAAGTCCTCTCCACACCCAACTATTCCATGATTACTTTTCTTACAGATCCCCATGTGCAGCCCCAGCAAATGTCCAACAGCAGCTGCATCAGGCACTTCCTCCTGCTGGCATTGGCAGACACGCGGCAGCTGCAGCTCCTGCACTTCTGCCTCTTGCTGGGCATCTCCCTGGCTGCCCTCCTGGGCAACGGCCTCATCATCAGCGCCGTAGCCTGCGGCCACCACCTGCACACGCCCATGTTCTTCTTCCTGCTCAACCTGGCCCTCGCTGACCTGGGCTCCATCTGCACCACTGTCCCCAAAGCCATGCACAATTCCCTCTGGGACACCAGCAACATCTCCTACACTGGATGTGCTGCTCAGCTCTTTTTCTTTACGTTCTTCATCTCAGCAGAGTATTTCCTCCTGACCATCATGTGCTACGACCGCTACGTGTCCATCTGCAAACCCCTGCACTACGGGACCCTCCTGGGCAGCAGAGCTTGTGCCCACATGGCAGCAGCTGCCTGGGCCAGTGCCTTTCTCAATGCTCTCATGCACACAGCCAATACATTTTCCCTGCCCCTGTGCCATGGCAATGCCCTGGGCCAGTTCTTCTGTGAAATCCCACAGATCCTCAATCTCTCCTGTGCCAAATCCTCTCTCAGAGAACTTGGGCTTCTTACTGTTAGTGTGTGCTTATCATTTGGTTGTTTTGTGTTCATTGTTTTCTCCTATGTGCAGATCTTCAGGGCTGTGCTGAGGATCCCCTCTGAGCAGGGATGGCACAAAACCTTTTCCACCTGCCTCCCTCACCTGGCTGTGGTGTCCCTGTTCCTCAGCACTGGTATATTTTACTACCTGAAGCCCCCCTCCATGTCCTCCCCATCCCTGGATCTGGCCCTGTCAGTTCTGTACTCAGTGGTGCCTCCAGCCCTGAACCCCCTCATCTACAGCCTGAGGAACCAGGAGCTCAAGGCTGCAGTGTGGAGACTGATGACTGGATGGTTTCAGAAACATTAAACTGTTGGCCAATTTCTGCAAATCACTTGTAATAAAAGTTATCTTTGATCCTTCTTATTCGTTTAATTTTGAAGGTTCTTTTCCTTTGTTTTAGTATTTTCATATTGTCAACAAAGAAATGTCAATCTTTTTGCCATTTCTCATTTTGTTTCTCTCCACCTTCCCTGTGGCCACAGACTGTGTAAAAGAGGGGCTGTGCTCTTGGTGGCTTTAAAGGAACTAAAGGATGTCCCAGCAGAGTTTTCTGCAGAGATGCCCTTTTGTTGCCTTCTCTGGAGCTGCAGCAGCAATGTCTGTGTGCAGAGCTGGGGCAGATCAGTGCTGGCCCAGCAGCTGTGCCCAGCAGCAGCAGCAGCAGCAGCACTTGGTGTTGCCAGTGCTGCTGCCGTGGGCCTGCCCCGCTGCCCTGGTGGCCCTGGTGTTGCTGCAGGGCCTGAGTGCTCTCGGGGCCGGGCACAGCCCTGGGGGTGGCAGTGCCGGGGCTGCAGCAGGGACAGGCCATGGGCACTGCTGGGGCAGCGCTGACGCCTCAGGCCAGGCCCTGGGGGCTCCAGGCTCCTTGCCCAGGCTCTCTCAAGAACACGGCCAGGCCAATGCTCAGCACAGAAACCCCCGTCAGCAGCCCCAGGCTGGCCGTGGGCAGGCTGGGGGCAAACAGCATGGCTGGGGCTCTGCAAGGGCCCTGGGGCAGATGGGAAGGAGCAGCAGAGCAGGGGCTGATCCATGCCCAGTGCGCTGCACAGCCCAGGGCAGCGTCCCAGAGCGTCCTCATGCAGCTGCCAACAACTCTCCCCTCTCTGCAGCCCTGGCCTCTCCCCCAGCTCACACAGGTGCCCCATCCTTGCAGGCACAGACACGGCAGCACTGCCTCAGCAGCCCCTGTTTGCATTGCACACAGCAGGGCCAGCACCCCCATGCTGTTGCTGTGGGGACATGAACCTGAGGGAGCACAAATGCCAGCAGCCCCTGGGGCCAGCAAGGCCTGGGGAACACCAGGGAAACCACTCGGCTTTGTCCTGGCCTCTGCACTCAGCCAGAAAGTTTGTTCCCATCAGCTGGGAGTTTCCTGTGCCACTGCAGACGCTGTTGCTCAGAGCCAGGGCTGCCTGGCAGCCACCCACAAACTGCCCTGAGCATTTCCTTTGCTTCACATTGTTTTCTTTACTCTTCCCTTGCACAAATTTCTTCCTCTTGCCCACCCCAGGGGGCCCAGAACTGGACGCAGCACTTGAGGTGCTGCCAAACCTGTGCCCAGCGCAGGGGAAGAATCCCTGCCCTGCTCCTGCTGGCCACACCAGTCCTGATCCAGGCCAGGAGCCATTGGCCTTCTTGCCCACCTGGGCACACTGCTGCCTCATGTCCAGCCTGCTGTCCATCAGTCCCTGCAGGTCCCTTTCTGCCAGGCTGCTCTGCAGCCACTCTGTCCCCAGCCTGTAGTGCTTCAGGGGTTGTTGTGGCCAAAGTGCAGGACCCGGCACTGGGACTTGTTAAACCTCACCTTGTTGGGTTTGGGCCCTGGATCCAGCCTGTCCAGGGCGCTGTGCAGAGCCCTCCTACCCTCCAGCAGATCAACACTCCCAGACAACTTGGTGTTACCATGGTTTCTTGATACCCTAAAGTGTCACGATCGTCTCCATGACTCCATGAGGCCTCCCAGTGTCACAATGTCCCTTTGGTTCCATGGGATCCCTTGGTGCCATAAAGTCCCTTGTATCCTTGGGCCCTGCAGTGTCACAATGGATCCTTGGTTCCATGAGGTCTGGCAGTGCAGCATTGCTCTCCTTGGTTCCACAGTGTCACAATGGCCTCTTGGTCCCAAGAGCCACCACGGTGTCAAACATGTTTCCTTCATTCCATGAGTCCCTGAGGAGCAGCCCTGGCCCCTTGGTTCCATGGGGCCCTGCAGTGTCACTATGGCCCCATCATGACACCAAGTCCTACTCTGTCACAATGCTCTGCATGGTTCCACAAGGCCCCACAGGGTCACAGTGGCCTCTGTGGTTCCATGAGGCCTCAGAGTGCCACAATGAATTCCTTGGTGCTGCAGTGTCACAATGGAGCCCTGGTGACACAAGATCCTGCAGTGTCACCAGGGACCCTTGGTTCCTTGGGGCACCACAGTGTCATAATTGTTCCCTCAGTTCCCAGAGTCCTTACAATGGAGCAATGGCTCCTTGATTCCATTGTCCCCAGGCTCTCCCAAGGCTCTCCTTGGTTCCACAGTGTCATAATGCTCTGCATGGTTCCACAAGGTCCTGCAGGGTCACAGTGGCCTCTGTGGTTCCACCAGGACCCAGACTGTCACCATGGACTCCTTGCTTGCATCCAGCCCCACAGTGTCACCATGGCCCCTTGGCTCTGTGCTGCCATGTCGTACACAGTGTCACCATGGTCCTCTTAGTGCCACCAGGCCCTGCAGTGTCACAATGGCCCCTTGCTTCCCCAGGGCCCTGCAGTGTCACAATCATCACAGAATCAACCAGGCTGGAAATGACCTTGGAGAGCATCAAGTCCAGCCTGGGACCCAACACCACCTTGTCACCCAGACCATGGCACTGAGTCCCACATCCAGTCTTTCCTTAAACACTTTCAGAGATGGTGACTCACCCACCTCCCTGGCAGCCCATTCCAATGCCCAATCACCCTTTGTGTGAAGAATATTTCCAATGTCCACCCTAAATGTCCCCTGGTGCAGCTGAAGGCTGTGTCCTCTTGTCCTGTCACTGTTCCCTGGGAAAAGAGCCCAACCCCCACCTGGCTGCACCCTCCTGTCAAGGAGTTGTAGAGAGTGATGAGGTCTCCCCTGAGCCTCCTCTTCTCCAGGATAAACAACTCCAGCTCCCTCAGGCACTGCTCCTCACAGGACTTGTGCTCCAGACCCTTCACCAGCCTTGTTGCCCTTCTCTGGACACACTCCAGCCCCTCCATGTCCTTCCTAAAATGGGGGTCCCAGAACTGGACACAGCACTCGAGGTGCTGCCCAACCAGTGCTGAGCACAGGGGAAGAATCACTGCCCTGCTCCTGCTGGCCACACCATTCCTGATCCATAGGAGTGCCAGGGGTTGAATGGGGGAAATGGTGGGGTGGGGGTAGGGACAGAGTCTGATTGATTGTCAGCCATGGATGGTCTTGATTTTCATATCTGTTCAGACTGGATTATGAGGTGCTAGAGGTCAATATCAATTGGACATTGCTGCAATCAAATTATAAACAGGAAAAGAAAACCGGACAAAACAGTTGTCTCTGTTTTTTTTTTTTTCCAGTACAGCAGATTCACTTTAAATACACTTCTGAAGTCTGACTAAATTAACCACAGAAAAATTGAACACCTTAATTATTCCTAACAGCTTGTCTTGTTTGGTTTTTTTGAACAAATATTTTTGATCCTTTTTCACTGAATTCCTGAACTGCAGGGCTCAAGAAAGAAGACTCTGAAGTATAAAAATTCATGATCAGACACCTCCAAGTGGCTGAGGATCCATCCCCATGAGAGCAGCAATGAACAGAAATGGGCACAGCTTTGTGGCTGCCCCAGCTTTGGCATGGGCCCTGGGCCTGGAGCAGGAGCAGCTCTTGAGCGCCCCAAGGCCGGGGCTCTTGTGCTGCCCTGGGCAGATGGGATGGCAGCAGGGGCTGCAGGGCTCTCAGCACCTCAGGCTGAGGGGAGCAGGGCAGCCAGGGAGCCTCCTTTGGCCCTGGACCAGCACCTTCCCCCATGGCTGGGGCTGAGTCCTGCGGCAGCTGCAGCTGCTGCTGTGGCCTTGGCAGGGGCTGAGGCCGTGGGGCCAGTGGCCAGAGCAGCCTGGGCTGAGCAGAGCTGTGGGGCCAGAGCCGGCTGGGCTGGGCTGGGCTCAGAGAGGCCCTTGGTGCTGCCCAGAGCTCAGGGCAGCTGGCAGAGCTTGCAGGGAGCTGGGCTGGGCTCCGAGAGCCTGGCCCAGAAACCATCAGTGTCCATCTCAGCCTGGCTGAGCGTGCAGGGGCAGGACTCAGGCCAGGCCTTGTGGGGCAGGGCCAGCGCCTGTGCAAGGCATTGCAAACAGGCAAGTGGCCAGAGAGGAGGCTGCTCTGTGCCCTTGGTGGCATGGACAGAGCAGGGAGGGGGCCCAGGACATTTGTCAGCGCCAGCCTCTGTGCCCATGCGTTGGCAGCCCTGGCTGCTGAGCCCAGCTTTGGCCTGGGCTGAGTTTGGCTGTGGCCCAGCTCCATCCTCCTGCGGGGCGCAGGGCCTGTTCCCGGCCATGGCCAGCCCTGGCTGCCTCTCTGCTGGCCCAGAGGCCGGCAGAGCCCGGGGCAGGGCTGTCTGTGCAGCCCCACAGGTGCCAGGGGCTCTGCAGGAGCTAGCAGAGGCTGCCCAGCAGGGAGGCCATGGGGCACAGAGCCCCAAGGCTGCTGTGGGCACCACGGCACAGGGGCCGTTCCCAGCCGCAATGCTCCTGGCCTGGGCTGGGCCTGCACAGGGGCTGGGCCACCATGGCTGGGCCAGCACAGGGCCACAAAGGGGCCACGCAGCCGCTGCTGGGGCTGACAGCAAGGCCAGGCACACACAAGCAATTGCTGAGCATGGCCTGCGCTGGCCAGGCCTGACTGTGCCAAAGGCAGAGCTCAGCTGCCCTTGGGGGCTGCAGCAACACTCCAGAGCCCAAAGAGCCTCCATGGCTGGGCTGGAGACCAAGGCTGCAGCAGGGAAATGCAGGGCTGCTGCAGGATGGGGAGGCCATTGAATTCCAGCTCACACCTCAGCTCTCTGATGATCCCAGCACCCTGCTGGGCCCTGTTTCAGACTGGAGCAGAGCAGATGTTGATGGGACAGGAGCCCTGTGGGGCTGTCAGGGACCTGCAGCTTGCAAGGTGCTCTGCTCTCCCTCAGGTGCTCTGGGAGAGATCCAATCCCAGCTGGGCCCCTCAGGGCACAAGTGGCACTGCCTGTTCATGGTCACACAGCGGATGTCTGCCTGAAAGGGGCACAGGTGTTAATACCTGTTTGTTTGTTAATATACAAGCAAATCTTAATTATCTGGGTCATTTGAGTACTTTTAAGAAATAGCAAAGTATTCCTGCCAAGAAAAGGAATTTCCTGGATTTACTGATGGCAGGAGGAGAAATACTGATCTTCCCCTCTGCTCTTGTCACCAACATTCAGTCTAATATGTCATGACCCTCTTCCTTTAGGTGTTTCCAGCTCTCCTGGTTAAATGGCCATGTCTAAGGATATGTCTTTATTTAGAGCAGCTGGATCTATGTCCTTCCCCTTTCTCCTAGATTTCCTCCTGCAGCTGTTTTCTGGTCCTTCCAATGAGTGTCCCTTGACTGGCTTCATGCTTTGAGCTTAAGGGAGTTGCCCACTCTTTCAGAAGTTTAAATAACTCATTAATCAGCATCTTAGTTGTAGTTTTATCTTTTATCTCACCTCTTCTTATGTCTTTGTCTAAAGACCTTCCTTTATGGCTATCCCTTGTGGCTGGTAGACATGTCAGATATTGCTGAGATTTCACAAGGAATTGAGGGAAGTCTTCTGATGTTTCTTAAATTTTATCATGGTCACAATTTTTATGTTGGCCATGAGAAGAAGCATTTCTTTGCCTCTGTCTCATGAGTTTCTGCTCCCTCAAAGGACACAAACCTGATGAGTTGTGGTTCCCACTCCAATGGCTGCACTTGGACCTCCCTCCATCCCCAGAGCAGAGCTCCCTTGACCCAGAAATTGCCTGGCAAAGGAAGGATGAAGGAAACAGGAGAGGATGGGGGGATCAGGGGTAGGGCAGAGCCAGGGAGAAGAATGACTTTGGCATTTGATGGAGCTGTGCCTTCCCTTGGCTTTGCTGGCTGACAAGAAATAAACATCCCTCTGTGTCTCGGGCAGCTCCTTCTGCAAGGAAAGCAGGTGGGAGTTGGAGCCAAGGAGCTGAAAGCTGCAGGTGCAGCCTGGGCTGGAGGGAGCTGAGATTTGCACAAGGCTGCTCTGAGTGCCAGGGCTTGGATGGGGGAAATGGTGGGCTGGGGGTAGGGACAGAGTCTGATTGATTGTCAGCCATGAAGGGTCTTGATTTTCATCTCTATTCAAACTGCATGAGGAGGTGCTTGGATTCAGTGTCAATTGGAGACTGCACATATCGATTTATAAACAGGAAAAAATCCTTAACAAGACCTAAAAAATGTTTTCTCACTGTCTTTTTAAATATCATGTATTCACTTTTAATACACTACTGAAATTGACGTAACCACAAATTATTTGAAAATTAAAATCAAATTATTCCTAGGGGCTTGGCTTGTTCAGGTGTTCGGAATGTTCATGAGCCCTGGGACACTGAATTCCTTCACTGAAGAGCTGAAGGCTGAACAAGCCTCTGGAGCAGTGAAATTCAGCAGCAGCCTCCAAGTTGCTGAGGATGTCAGCAGCCCCCAGTGAGGCCATCTGTGGTGGTTTGACAGGAAATGTGTTTTTTGGGATGCTGTGTTTTTGGCCAATGGATATTCAGACTTTAATATTGGCATTTAACCTGGCCATTGAGACATGGACACGCCTCTGAGAACACGGGGTTAAAAGCAGGGCTCTCCCCTGGGAGGGTCCTCTTGGGTTTCCGGCGGGAAAGAGTTCGGGTCTCTCCCCCGGCCCAGCTGCTGGCTGGGCAGGGGGAGGGGAAAAGCCATGTGGCCGGGAGAGGTAGGCCTGAGCCCCGGGGTGGAAGGGTGGAAGAGAGAAAGAGAGAGAGAGACACCGGGAGGCATCGGGCAGCCCCCCCCTGAGAGACACAGAGAGAGAGAGAGAGAGAAAGAGCCGCTGCCTGAGACTGTGACCTTGAAGCTTGATAAACATGGGCCTGTGCCGGCAGCACGGCTGGGACGGAGAAGAGGGGGGGGTTCAGCCGGCCGCTTGTAGGAGCTTTTAACCCCTTTTTGGAGAATGAGAACTTTACAGAACATTGACCTTTCCTAGAAGATAGAGTGGAAGATGAAAAAAGGAAATGGGCCAGTGTGAGAGAGGTCTGGGCGAGTGAGAGATAGTAGAAGAGTAGAGAAGAATCTTAGTGGGAAGAGATGATGGAGTGGCTTTTGCTGGACTCTTTTTGTACAGCCATGGACAGAACCATGTTCCTTGTGACACAGAGACTGCATTCTAGGGGGAGGCAATGGCCTCAGAGCCAAGAGGGTTCAGTGTTGATGCCCCTCGGCCCCAGGGGGTGAAAAAATATGGGGGGGACAGGTGTCCCAAAGGAGAGATTGTGGGGACAGGTGTCCCAAAGGAGAGACTGTGCCTTTTTTGGATCGGGACAAAGCATCCCTAAAAAGACAACCCTAGAAGCAGCTCTGGTCTGTGTTCAGTGGTGAGAGCACTGGACATGAAAGGAAGAGGTCACGACGGCAGATGTACTCCGGGCAGTGCCACAAGTGACACAGAAACACACGTGGCTTCAGCTGTGTTTCCAGGGGAAGCCCATGGTACAAGAAGGACTCCTCTCCTCTGGATGAACTGAGGATTGATTGTCTAAAAGGTGGTGCTGGACTAAGAGTTGGTGATTTGGGGAATAGATGCATTGTGTTGGGAATTTTGTGGGGGGAGGAGGAAATGTACTTGTAAGGTTTTCATTTTCCTGTGTGTGTTCCTTTTTATCTATAGTTGTAGCGTAGTTAATAAAGTTTTGTTTTCTTCATTTCCAAGTGGAAGCCTGCTTTGCTCATTCCTGCTCACATCTCCCAGCAGAAACCAGGGAGAGGGTATCCTCATGGGGGCACTGGCATTGTGCCAGTGTCAAACCATGAAAGAATGGTAATGAGCCATGGGACACTGAATCCCTGCACTGGAGAGCTGAAGGCTGAACAAGTGATTTGGAAAATTAAATCAGTGATTTGGAAAATTAAATCAAATTATTCCCTGAGGCTTGGCTTGTTAAGATGTTCTGAATGTTAATGAGCCATGGGACACTGAATTCCTGCACTGAAGAGCTGAAGGCTGAACAAGCCTCTGCAGCAGTGAAATTCAGCAGCAGCCTCCAAGTTGCTGAGGATGTCAGCAGCCCCCACTGAGGCCATCCCTGCCCAGAGACCGTGGGGGAATGGGCAGACAAGGAGAGCGTCCCTGGGGCTGGGGCAGCACAACTCAGAGGCACCAGCGGCTCCAGCTGGGCAATGGAGTGTGGAATGTGGCTGGGAAAGCCCTGCCTGGGCTGGGCCAAGCAGCACACACAAGCCCTGACTCCCATATCCCAAAAAAACGCTCTCAATGAGACATTTAAAAGTAATTACAATTATTTGTGTCCTCTGTGTTAGATGCACTAAGAAATATCAATAAGAGATTTTTAGAAGCTCAAAACAACAAAACAGGAACTTTACTTGGAACTTCAGAAAATCAGAGAAGCTTTGGCAAAAGTTTTAATATGACATTCAATCAACAAAAAACACTTATCAAAGCATTATCTTGGCCCATTCCACTTCACAAACTCTAAGCCTGTTCAATTTTAAGTTAAACAAAATGTCCAAGAGGACGTATATAGAAGTAGACACAGAAAGAGAGAAAATATAATTTAGAGAAGTGCACACATATCAGGACCCAGGACATCCCTCTGGCCGTCCTGAGCAGCCAAGACCCCTGCCAGGGGTCTCAGAGACTGTGGCACAGAGCCCAAAACACCTGTGGTTTTGATTATGACCCGTGGAGCAAATTACCAACCTTGTATGAAAATCAGCAAGCCACAACAGATTAAGTAGAATACTAGTGAAGTTATCATGGGGGGGAAAAGTAGATTTTAGGGTTTTTGGTATGGGGGTCCAGGAGGCAACATGGAGGGAACTTGGAACTGGGTATTTTCTCCTTCTTCTTCTTGGCCTCCATCTTCTGCTGTGATGTTGGCACTTAGAGATTGGTTTCGAGTAGAAGCTCACTGTCTAACATAGGTGATAGGTATTGGAAAGTAATTGTAAACATTCTACACGTAGTTTTTAGTATAAAGACATAACACCACCCTGGGGGCAGGCAGAATGCCTCAGACTGTCCTGCTGATCTGACCTCGGCAGGGCAGAAGAAAATTTTGTATAGATAAGGTAAAATAAACAACCTTGAGACCAAGAAATGAAGAGCTCTGACTTCTTCTTCAAGCGCCAGGCTGGGAAAAGAGACTTTCAAACTTTTCTCGGGGTCACTCTGACAAGCTAACGATCCCAACATACACACAGCTACCAACTCCTGGATTCCAGCAGTGTTCTGATGGAAATTCCAAGAGGAGGTAGGGTCAAGATGTGTGCTTGCCTTGTGGTCAGCCTTCAATACCCCTTGGTCTCCCTGGGCCCTTCCTCCAGGTGGGGCTTGGGCTCATTTGGTCCCTCAGGAGCTGGGCTGGGGCTGCAGAGGTGGCTGTGGAGCATTGCCTGTGCTGTGCCAGGGACTGGCAGCCACTGCTGGGCTGGGATAGAGGCTCTGGGGGATTGGGGTTCCAGGGCAGGGCAGGGCTGGGCTTCCAGGGCAGGGCAGGGCTGGACCTGCCCCTTCCTCCCCCACACATGAAATGTTTCGAGCCAACAATCTCCTCCGGGCTGTCACAACAGGGAATTTTGGAGGTGGAACCCCAATTCTGGCCAAGGGCATCTGGCCGAGAAGGACAGTTCTTTTCCATAGGAAGGAAAGCACAGAGCCCCAGTGTTTGGAAGGCAGGTGAGAGCCTCACTAGGGCAAGGCCATCCAGACTTGTCAGGAATGGCAGATTTTGTCTGGGAGCAGTCTTTGGATATATGGAAATTTGGAGGTGGAAGCCCAATCTCACCCATGGGTTCGTGGAGAAGCTGGACAGTTCTTTCCCATAGGAAGGGGAGCATGGAGTCTTCCCCAGTGTTTTGGGGACACATGAGAGGTGACCCTTGTGAAACCATTGCCAGCCAGACTTGTTCTGGCAATATTCCTATTGGAACAATCCCTGGATATATGGAAATTTGGAGGTGAAATCCCAATTCTGGCCATGGGTGCCGGGAGAAGAAGGACAGTTCTTTTCCATAGGAAGGAAAGCACAGAGCCCCAGTGTTTCAGCAGCAGATGAGAAGAGACCCTCAACGTGCCACGGTCAGCTGGACCAGTCAGGTGGCCTCTGGGGGGCCAAACCAGCCAGAGCTGTTCTGTGTTCCATTGGTTTTGTGGGACCCCATAGTGTCACAATGATGCCTTGGATCCATGAGGCCCCACAGTGCCCTAATGGTGACTTGTTTCCATGGGGTGCCACAGTGTCACAATGACCCCAAGGTTCCAGAAGGCCCTGCAGTGTCACAATGGTCCCAACAATTCCATGGGGCCTTGCAGCGTCACAATGGTCTCTGTGGTTCCCCAGGCCCCACAGTGTCACATGACTCCTCTATTCCATGAGCCCTGCAATGTCACAATGGACCATTGAACCCTGGGGGTTTGTGGTGACCCAATGGTCTCCTTTGGTTCCACAGTGTCACAATGGACCACTGATGACATCAGGCCCTGCAATGTCACAATGGGCCTTTGGTCCCATGCAGCCCTGCAGTGTCACAAAGGCCACTTGGTTTGAGGAGGCCCCACAGTATCACAATTGTCCTCTTGGTTCTGCAGAGTCCCCCAGGGTCACAATGGTCCCTTGGTTCCATGAGGCCTCACAGTGTCACCATCGTTCCTTGGTCTCACAGGGCCCACAGTGTCACAATGGTCCCTTGGTTCCATGGGCCCTGTGCTGCTGCATTCCCCCCTCCCCTTCTCAGCCCGCCCTGCCAGCTGAGAAATGCTCCTTGGGGCTCGGCCTTGGCCAACAGCCCCTGGGCTCAGCTCCTCTGCAGCTCATCACAAACACTGTCTGCTCCAGGCACTGCTGCTGCCCAACCAGTCCTGCTTTCTGGAGGAGCAGCCCTGGGAACTGGTTTTGTTCCCTCAGTGGCACAACATCCCTGTTCTCACCCTGCCAAAGAAAGCTGTTGGTGCCAAGTGTGGCCAGGATGAGCCATTGCTGGCACTGAAGCCCCTCTCTTGGGGCCCTGCAAACAGCGCTCCAAAAGGAGCCCTTGGAGCTCTCCTGGGCCAGCGACTCCCTCTGCGTGGGGCCTCTCCCAGCCGGGAACTCTCCCGTTTGCTGCACTCGGGGATCCCCAACAACGACGGAGCCTGGGCCGATCCCCCCACTCCTCCAGGCTCAACCCTTCACCCACTGGGGAGATGCCAAAGGATCCTCAGGGAGCATTTCCTGCCCTCAGGGGAATTTCTCCCAGGTGCCTTGCAATGACTCTTTGTGTCTGTGTGCACACAGGAGTGCCTGTGCTGGGGAAATGTGGCAGAAATGCTGCTATCTGAGGTGTTTGAGTGCCTTGGATAGCTGAGTCAGTCAGGCCTTGAGGTAAGGTTAAATCACAAGGTCTAAGTGAAGTTAAATGCTGTTAAGAGTTGTTCTTTTGCTAAGTTGTTTAATATAAGTTATAAGCGGAGTTGATTACTGTTAAATGTTATTCCTCTGTTAAATTGCAAAGTCATAGGTTTTAAGTTCGCTTAAATACAGTTAAGTGCTGTTCGTTTGCTAAATTGTGAAGTTGAAGGTATCAGTCAAGGTTAAGGTAGAAGTTAAGTCCTGTTAAGTTTGAGCTCTGTTAAGCTTGTGGCCTGTATTCCTTTTATCCTTGCCCTCACTCTCCTTGTGTCACACACACACACACACACAGGGACAGTTCTCGGCTCATTTCTGGTTCGATTGCTTGGATTTGGTTTGGTTTTGCTGTTGCTTTGTTTCCTTGGTGTGCCTGAAGTGTCCAGTCAGGAGCAGAGTGACTCTTGCCAAGGAACTTTGTGCTGCTGTCCCTTAATATTAAATCTGATTTTTGCTGATCCCTTGCTGGGGATTTTTTCAGCGCTCTCAAGGCCTCGTTGGTACCAGGGTGAAGGAGTCCTGGCCCAGGCTCTGGCCCTGGGGGACATGGGGACGCTGCCGGGGGGTCCCTGTCCCCCTGTGCCACCCCCAGGGCCCCGGCCCCCCGTCCCCGTGTCAGGCTCTGGGGTCGATCTCGTGGAACATCCTCCGGGGGAGGCTGCGGCGCCGGGGGCGGAGGGACCCGGGGGGACAGGGGACCCCGCTGTGCACGAGCAGGGTTGGACTGCTCTGGGGGGAACTGTGAGGGGGCCGGGGCAGAGTGACCTCCCCAGTGACCTCACACAGCCCCTGTGATGTCACACAGCCCCTGTGATGTCACACAGTCCCTTTGCGATGTCACACAGCTCCCTGTGACATCACAGAGCCAACTCTATGATGTCACACTGTGATGTAATACAGCTGTTCTGTGATGTCACAGAAGATGCTGAGATGTCAAAAAGTCACTATGTCATGTCACTGTCTGTTCTGTGATGTCACAGCCTGCTCTGTGATGTCACAATCCCCTCAGTGATGTCACAGAACCCTCAAGAACTCAGTTACATTGAAACACTGAAGTTTCTTGTACTTTGAAGAGATCCCTGTCAGGGACACACCTGAGAAAGCATCCCCGGGTTCCAGGTAGAGCAGAACACTGGTGGCAGTGATGCCAGGTGGGGACAAACAAGGCAAAGGTGTCTCTGGTGCTGAGCAAACCTGAGCCTCTGTCCCTGCAGGCTGTGGGCATCCCCTGGCTGCCCCACCTGGCTGGCCCCTTCCTTTGCTGACAGCTCTGCCTCCTGCCTGCCTCTGCCTGCCCACACAAAGCCTTGGGCTGCTCCAGGCTCCTCCTGGGGGACATGCTGCACCACAGCCCTGCCCTGGCAGGGAAATTCCTTTCTTGTCACGTCCAGTCTGGCCTTCCCCAGCTGCCCTTTCCATTAATTCTTTCTTTCTCTCGCTGTTCCCTACTATGTCAAAAGGATCCACCCTCTCTGAAACTACCCTTCAATACCTCCCAGGGCTCTCCTCTGATGTCCTCAGTCTCCACTCCACTGAGCACAGAGTTCCTGTGTCCCTATAGAGTGGTCAAGCACTTGAGGCCAAGAGCACCTGGACAAGAGGGACAGTTCTTTTCTATAAGAAGGAAAAGAACCCCAGGGTTTGAAGGCAGATGAGAAGCAGTCACCAGAGGCCAAGGCAGCCAGACCTGTCTGTCCTTGCAACTTTTGTCTGAAAACAACCCTTGGATATATGGGGAGTTTTGGGGGTGGAATTCCATTTCAGCCACGGGTTCCTGGACTGGAATGACAGTTCTCCATAGGAAGGAAAGGGTGGAGCCCCAGTGTTTCAAAGGCTGATTAGAGACGGCCCCAAGGAGGCCAAGGCCAGCCAGATCTGCTGTCAGGGAAGAATACTTGGATAGACAGAATTTGGGAGGCCAAACCCCACTTTTGTCTATGGGCATCTGTACGAGAAGGACAGTTCTTTTCCATAAGAAAGGGAAGTACAGTGTTGCAGACATCGTTTTCTGAAAATCCTTTAATTAGGATTTTTTCCTGCTGAGAAGCTGAGAGGCTTCAGCAACAAAATGTAAACAATGGTTATCTGCTGCTGTGGAATGCAACAGGTGCATCTGTGATTGGCCCATCTTGGGTGTTTACAATTAATGGCCAACCACAGCCCGGTTAGCTTGGACTCTCTGTCCGAGAGACAAACCATTATTATTAATTCTATTCTATTCTTATTCTAGCCTTCTGAGATGAAACTTTCCTTCTATGCTTTTTAGTATAGTTTTATTGTAATGTATATCATAAAATAATAAATCAAGCCTTCTGAACATGGAGTCAACATTCTCGTCTCTTCCCTCACCTGAAAACCCCTGTGAACACCATCACAGTACAGAGCCCCAGTTCTTCAAAGGCAGATGAACGCTGGCCCTCAGGAAGCCAAGGGAATCTGGACAGTCCTGGCAGCTTTTGTCTGGGAGCTATCCTTGGATATAAAGAATTTTGGAGGCAGATTCTCAGGTTTGGCCATGGATGCCTGGACATAAAAGATGTTTTTTCTAATGGGAATAAAAGCACAGGTCCCCTGGTGTTTTGAAGGCAGATGAGAGTTGGCCCCCAAGAAGGTGAGGCCAAGGCCAGCTAGAGTTTTCTGTCCTGGCAGGTTTCATACAGGAATAGTCTTTGGATATAATCAGATCTGGAGGAGGAATCCCAATTTCGGCCATGAACCCCTGGAGGAGAAGGACAGTTCGTTCCCACAGGAAGGAAAGCACACAACTCCAGGGTTTCAGGGGCTGATAAGAAGTGACTCTCAAGATGCCAAGGTCATCTGGACCAGTCAGGCAGCCCCCAGGAAGCCCAGCCAGCCAGACCTGTTCCATGTTCTTGGATCCTTGGGGCCCTGCAGCATCACAATGGCCCCTTGGTTCCATGAGGCTCTGTAGGATCACAACAGATCTTTGTTTCCATGAGGCCCAGTGATATAACAATGGTCTCCTTGGGTCCACAGTGGCACAGTGGCCCCTTGCTTCCATGAGGCCTTGCAGTGTCAAAATGGTTTCCTTGTTTCCATGGGACTGAGAATGCCACAATGGCCCTTTGGTTCCATGAGGTCATAGCGTCTCAAAATGGCCCCTTGGTTCTATTGGGTTCCTCAGGGTCACAATGGCCCATTGGTTCCATGGGGACCCACAGTGTCACAGTGGCCCCTTGCTCCCATGAGACCTTGCAGTGTCACAGTGGTTGCCTTGGTTATACAAGGCCCTGCAGTGTCACAATGGCCCCTAGGTTCCAGTGGGTCCTGAAGTGTCATAATGGTCTCCATGGTTCAATGGTGCCACACAGTGTGACAACTGCCCCTTGACCTGCCAAGACTCCATAGTGTCACAATGATTCCTTGCTTCCATGAGGCCTTGTAGTGTCAAATTTGCCCCTTGGTTCAGTGAAGCCTTTGGTGTCACAATAGTCTCCATGATTCCATAAGGCCTTGCGGTGTCACAACAGACCATATGTTTCACTGAGCCCCACTGTGTCATTGTAGTCCCCTTGGCTCCACAAGGCTCTGAAGTGTCTCAATGGCCCTTTGGTTCCATGAGGCCCCAGAGTGTCACAATGGTATCCTTGCTTCCTTGGACCCTTCATCCCATGGAGACCCCCAGGGTTCACTGTAGTCCCATTGGTTCCATGAGGCCCTGCCACGCTGTTATGGCCCCTTGGTTCCAGTGGGTCCCAAAGTATCAGAATAGTGTCCATTGAGGCCCTGCAATGTCACTGTGCTCCCCTTGGTTCCCCAGGCCCCCACAGTGTAACAATGAACTCTTGGTTCCATGAGGTTCGTCAGTCACAATGGTCTCCTTGAATCTGCAGTGTCACAGTGGCCCCTTGGCTCCATGTGGCCATGCTGTGTCACAATGGCTCATGATTCCATGAGGCCACAGAGTTAAACAAGGGACCCTTGGTTCCATAAGGACTTGCTGTGTCACAATGGATTTCTGGTTCCATGAGCTTTCACACAGCCAACAGCATCTCCTTGGTTCTGCAGTGTCACAATGGACCCATGATTCCGCAAGGCCTTGATGAGTCAGAATGGCCCTTTGGTTCCAAGAGGTTTCTCAGGGTCACAATGGTGTCCTTAGATCGGCAGTATCACAATGTGGTGTATCACAATTGGTTCAATGTAGCCCCAATGTGCCAAAATGGATTTTGGTTCCATGGGGTTCTGCAGAG
This sequence comes from Agelaius phoeniceus, assembly GCF_051311805.1. Taxonomy (NCBI): domain Eukaryota; kingdom Metazoa; phylum Chordata; class Aves; order Passeriformes; family Icteridae; genus Agelaius; species Agelaius phoeniceus. Next base: position 3,209,443 of record NW_027509866.1, read on the forward strand.
TCACAATGGACCCTTTGTTCCATTGGTTTGCACAGTCCCACAGCTGACTCCTTGTTCTGTAAGGCCTTGCCAGCACCAAGTCTCTAAAATATCAGAATAAGGCTCCTTAACACTAATTTCCTATTTAAGAGGGTATCATTTATTCAGGCCTGAGGTCTAGTGAGGGATAGCCCCAATCTTGTGTGGACATGTAATTCTACCAGCGTTGCTAAATGTGTATCACAATTTACCCATTACCATAAAACCCACCCCAAGTTCCCAGTTTCAGTCCTTCTTTTTTCTGCCACTACATTCTTGAGCCAGATGTCTTCTTGTCTTCCAGCCATCCTTGCTGGGAAAGCAGCCCCTGCATGCCTTGTTCCTGTGCTGAAAGTTCACAGGCACAGTAAAAATGGAATTAACCCTTTTGGTATTAAGCCCAAAGCTTTGTGTGGGCAGGCAGAGGCAGGCAGGAGGCAGAGCTGTCAGCAAAGGAAGGGCCCAGCCAGGTGGGGCAGCCGGGGGATGCCAACAGCCTGCAGGGACAGAGGCGCAGGGCAGGGACACCGTAGGACAGCCTGGGCTGCACAGGGTACAGGGATGGGCAGCAGCTGCAAGACAGCCCTGCCAGAGCCAACTTGGGCAGCACTTTGGCCATGGCAGACACAAAGAGCACCAAAGCCCCAGAGGGTCATTAAAGTCCTTGTGCTGTGTCTGTGCTGCTGAGCTGGGCCGGGCTCCTGGCCCAGAGGCAGCTCCTGGCAAGGGCAGCAGAGCTGCAGAGAGACAGCTCTGGCCAGGAGCAGCTCCTGTGCACAGCCCAGCAGGGCTGGGGCACTGCCAGGGCCCCCAGGGACACCAGCAGGGCACAGACAGAGCTCCCAGGGGCTCAGCACTGGCAGGGGCTGTGGCATGTCCCAGAGGGGGCTGTGTCCCAGCAGCTCCTCTGTGCCTGTGTCATGGAGGCACAGAGCAGCTGTGATGTCATCAAGGGGCAGTGTGACAGCACAGAGTGGGCTGTGTGAGGTCACAGATTGGGCTCTGACATCACAGAGTTCCTTGTGTGAGGTCATTGAGCAGCTACAGGATCATAGAGGGAACTGTGTAACATCACAGAGCAGGCTGTGACACCATGGCATGGCTGTGTGACATCATAGAGGGGGCTGAGAGCTCAAAGTGTGTGCTGTGACATTACAGAGTGGCAGTATGACATCACGGAGAGGGTTTTGTGGCATCACTGAGGGGGTTGTGACATCACAGAGCTGGCTGTGACATCATAGAGCAGGGAGTGAGGCCACAGAGCAGATCCTGCCGTCATAGAGAGTGGCTCGGTGACATCAGAGAGTGTGTTGTGACAACACTGGGTGGCTGTGTAACATCATGGAGCAGGCTGTGACATCACAGAACAGACTGACATCACAGGGTGACTTTCTGAGATCACAGAGACTTCTGAGCCATCACATTGCAGCTGCATTACATTCCAGGGTGACATCACAGAGATGGCTCTGTGACACCAGAGGGGCTGTGTGACATCGCAAAAGAGGTGGGTGACATCACAGGGGTTGTGTGACATCACAGGGGCTGTGTGACATCACAGTGGCTGTGTGAGGTCACTGGGGAGGTCACTCTGCCCTGGCCCCCTCACAGCTCCCCCCAGAGCAGTCCAACCCTGCTCGTGCACAGTGGGGTCCCCTGTCCCCCCGGGTCCCTCCGCCCCCGGCGCCGCAGCCTCCCCCGGAGGATGTTCCACGAGATCGACCCCAGAGCCTGACACGGGGACGGGGGCCGGGGCCCTGGGGGTGGCACAGGGGGACAGGGACCCCCCGGCAGCGTCCCCGTGTCCCCCAGGGCCAGAGCCTGGGCCAGGACTCCTTCACCCTGGTACCAACGAGGCCTTGAGAGCGCTGAAAAAATCCCCAGCAAGGGATCAGCAAAAATCAGATTTAATATTAAGGGACAGCAGCACAAAGTTCCTTGGCAAGAGTCACTCTGCTCCTGACTGGACACTTCAGGCACACCAAGGAAAGGAAACAGCAAAACCAAACCAAATCCAGGCAATCAAACCAGAAATGAACTGAGAACTGTCCCTGTGTGAGTGTATGAGACACAAGGAGAGTGAGGGCAAGGATAAAAGGAATACGGCTAAAAAGCTTAACAGGCCTCACACTTAACAGGACTTAACTCAGACCTTAACCTTAACTGTTCCCTTCAACTTCACAATTTAGCAAACGAACAGCACTTAACAGTACTTAACCTAACTCACAACCTATGACTTAATGATTTAATGGTGGAAAAAAAATGAAACAATATTCAACTTAGATTATAACTTATATTAAACTTTACTTAGCAAAAAAAGCTTTTAACACCATTTAACTTATTCCTCGTGATGTAACCTCACTTAGAGGCCTCACTGATTCAGCTTTCCAAGGCACTCAAACACCTCAGAGAGCAGCATTTCTGCCACATTTCCCAAACACAGGCACTCCTGTGTGCACACAGACACAAAGAGTCAGTGCAAGGCACCTGGGAGAAATTCCCCTGAGGGCAGGAAATGCTCCCTGTGCATCCTTTGGCATCTCCCCAGCGGGTGAAGGGTTGAGCCTGGAGGAGTGGGGGGATCGGCCCAGGCTCCGTCGTTGTTGGGGATCCCCGAGTGCAGCAAACGGGAGAGTTCCCGGCTGGGAGAGGCCCCACTCAGAGGGAGTGGCTGGCCCAGGAGAGCTCCAAGGGCTCCTTTTGGAGCGCTGTTTGCAGGGCCCCAAGAGAGGGGCTTCAGTGCCAGCAATGGCTCATCCTGGCCACACTTGGCACCAACAGCTTTCTTTGGCAGTGTGAGAACAGGGATGTTGTGCCACAGAGGGAACAAAACCAGTTCCCAGGGCTGCTCCTCCAGAAAGCAGGAGCTGGTTGGGCAGCAGCAGTGCCTGGAGCAGACAGTGTTTGTGATGAGCTGCAGAGGAGCTGAGCCCAGGGGCTGTTGGCCAAGGCCGAGCCCCAAGGAGCATTTCTCAGCTGGCAGGGCGGCCTGAGAAGGGGAGGGGGGAATGCAGCAGCACAGGGCCCATGGAACCAAGGGACCATTGTGACACTGTGGGGCCCTGAGAGACCAAGGGACCATTGTGACACTGTGGAGACCTCATGGAACCAGTGAGACAATTGAGACACTGGGTGCCCCCGCAGAACCAAGAGGACAATTGTGATACTGTGGGGCCTCGTGGAACCAAGTGGCCTTTGTGACACCGTAGGGCTGCATGGAACCAAAGGTCCATTGTGACACTTCAAGGCCCCATGGAATTGTTGGGACCATTGTAACACTGCAGGGCCTTCTGGAACCTAGGGGCCATTGTGACACTGTGGGACCCCATGGAAACAAGTCACCATTAGGGCACTGTGGGGCCTCATGGATCCAAGGCATCATTGTGACACTATGGGGTCCCAAAAAACCAATGGAACACTGAACAGGTCTGGCTTGTTTGGCCCCCCAGGGGCCACCTGACTGGTCCAGCTGAACTTGGCATGTTGAGGGTCTCTTCTCATCTGCTGCTGAAACACTGGGGCTCTGTATAGTAGAGGTTGCCTTTGAGTCCTAGCAAAATAGAAGTATTGTACTTGAATATCTGTATAGAGGCTTTGCCCCGGTAGGTCCCGGTTGTCCTTGATGGGCTGCAGCTGCGATGTCCTTCATTGGGCCGCAGCTATGGCTAATGAAGTTAACTGGGATAAAAGGGGTGGGTTAGCCAGTTAGGGAGGGCCTTGAAGGAGCCCTGAACTAAGAAAGAGCAACATGCAGAAAAAAGGAGCCTGTGCTGTGAAGATCTGCAGCTGTGAGAACACACCAAGGAGGTATGGGACTTTAGAAATCTGATAACAACTGTATGTGACTCTAGAAATAGAACAACAACAGCTCTGTACTTTCCTTCCTATGGAAAAGAACTGTCCTTCTTCTCCCAGCACCCATGACCAGAATTGGGATTTCACCTCCAAATTTCCTTATATCCAGGGATTGTTCCAATAGGAATATTGCCAGAACAAATCTGGCTGGCAATGGTTTCACAAGGGTCACCTCTCATGTGTCCCCAAAACACTGGGGAAGACTCCATGCTCTCCTTCCTATGGGAAAGAACTGTCCTGCTTCTCCAGGAACCCATGACCAAGATGGGGATTCCACCTCCAAAATTCCCTATATCCAAAGACTGCTCCCAGATACAATCTGCCATTCCTGACAAGTCTGGATAGCCTTGGCCTGGTGAGGCTCTCACCTGCCTTCCAAACACTGAGGCTCTGGGCTTTCCTTCCTATGGAAAGGAACTGTCCTTCTCGGCCAGATGCCCATGGCCAGAATTGGGGTTCGACCTCCAACATTCCCTGTTGTGACAGACTGGAGGAGATTGCTGGCTGGAAACATTTCATGTGTGTGGGGGAGGAAGTGGAAGGTCCAGCCCTGCCCTGCCCTGGAACCCCAATCCCCCCAGAGCCTCTATCCCAGCCCAGCAGTGGCTGCCAGTCCCTGGCACAGCACAGGCCATGCTCCACAGCCACCTCTGCAGCCCCCAGCCCAGCTCCTGAGGGACCAAATGAGCCCAAGCCCCACCGGGGGGAAGGGCCCAGGGAGACCAAGGTGTACTGAAGGCTGACCACAAGGCAAGCACACATCTTGACCCTGGATCCTCTTGGAATTTCCATCAGAACACTGCTGGAATCCAGGAGTTGGTAGCTGTGTGTCTGTGCTTCTCTGTATCTTTTTTGTCTTTTATCTCTTTCTGTGTCTTCTTCTGTTTCTGTGCTCCTGCAAATTTTGATTAACATTCTATTGAACAGGCTTAGAGTTTGTGAAGTTGAATGGACCTAGTCAATGCTTTGAGAAGTGTTTTTTGTTGACTGGGTATCTGTCGTAGTTTGACATGAGAAGAATTTTAAAAAGTAATACAAAACTTTTTGTGTAACTGACAATCTGTTAAACCACTAAGATACTGAACACGCCTCTGTGAAACACAAATGTTACAGATGAAAAAACCCAGGAACCTCCTCTTTCTTTCCAGTCAACAAAGAAGCAGCGGGTCCCAGCCCCCATCTCAACCAAACCAAACCAAACCAAACCAAACCAAGCAACCCTGCCATGGGCTGAGCCCCTCCCCAGGCTTCCCCCCCACCCCTGCATCGGCCCCATTCTGACCAAACCAAACCCCAACAACTCCCAAACAGGAAAACAAAAGAGGCTACAAAACCCCAACCAGAACAAAGCCAGCCACAGCTATTAAAATCTCACCATCAAGTCCCCTCCCCCCAACACAACTAAAACCAAAACCCCTACAATCTACAACCCACACAAAATAACCCTACAACTAAAACACAAAAAACCCTAAAACCAACCATAAAACCAATCCTAACACAACCCAACCACAACTTCCACCACACGTTGCCAGCAGGTCAGGTGTTTACTCTTTCAATACTTCAATCCTCCCATGAGTAAAAGAAAAAAAAACAAAATACAAGCTTGTAAGAAACCAATATAAAACCATCAAAGTAAGTAAAGAAGAGATTAAATCCTAAAAAAAATAAGAATAAAAAATACTTTACTCTTAAAACTAAAATCCTCTTGTAAACTATAAAGAAAAAACTCTTTTTCTTTATAACACAAAATAATATTTTTAAAAATTCAAATTATTATCAAAGAAAAACCTCCATACTAAAATAAACAAATGTTAAAAATACTTTAATTTCATAAAATGCTTAAACAGGGAAAAAAAAAAGTAATCCAGTATCTCCAAGAGAAGATCTCTATTCCCAGACATAAAAATAATTTTAAAAGTAAATAATAAAAACTTATACCTTTAAATAAGTCATCTTTAAAACAATACCTCATAAGTCAACATGGCCCAACAGCAAGCTGTGAAAAAGCTTGTAGCAATAAAAACAACTTCACAAGAACAAAGTTCCCAGACAGGTGTTATCCATGGCAAAATTAAGAGCCACAAAAAAGTATATTTTTTCCTCTTGTAAAATATCTCCACAACCTTAACAAGAAAAACTTCTCTCCCTAAGTAAACTAAAGAAAAACAATTCTATAAATAGTAAACTAACTAGAAATTTTAAGTTTACTTTCTTTACATTGTCAGTAAAAAGAAAAAGTTGTAAAGAAAAAAAAGTGTTCTAAATAAATTATTTAATTCCTACTACATTTTTTCTTTATAAATTTATTTTAAATAAAATTTTCTATATACCCTTTTAAAATCTTAGGCCTACTTTACTATTCTTATATTACAATCTCACAATAAAATAAATAGATAAATAATTACTGATGCTAAAACCCCCCATATTCATCAATCCATTAATTAAGAAATCTCAATAATAGAAAAATCTTAAATTGACAAACCAAAACCACTACAATGTCATAATAAATCTTTTGCCAAAGTTTCTCTGATTTTCTGAACTTCCCAGGGAAGGCTGTTTGGTTGCTTTGAGCTCCTAGAATCTCTTGTACTGGTATTTATCCAGTGCACCTAACTCAGAGGACACAAACAATTGTAATTCCTTTTAAATGTCTCCTTGAGAGAATTATTTTAGGGATGGGAGTCAGGGCTTGTGTGTCCTGCTTGGCCCAGCCCAGGCAGGGCTTTCCCAGCCACATTCCACACTCCATTGCCCAGCTGGAGCCGCTGGTGCCTCTGAGTTGTGCTGCCCCAGCCCCAGGGACGCTCTCCTTGTCTGCCCATTCCCCCACGGTCTCTGGGCAGGGATGGCCTCACTGAGGGCTGCTGACATCCTCAGCAACTTGGAGGCTGCTGCTGAATTTTCCTGCTCCAGAGGCTTGTTCAGCCTTCAGCTCTTCAGTGCAGGAATTCAGTGTCCCAGGGCTCATTAACATTCAGAACACCTGAACAAGCCAAGCCTCTGGGAATAATTAGATTTAATTTTCAAATCCTTTGTGGTTAAGTAGAACTCAGTAGTGTATTCAAAGTGAATATATGATATTTAAAAAGACAGTGAGAAAACATTTTTTAGGTCCTGTTAAGGATTTTTTCCTGTTTATAAATTGATATGTGCGACCTCCAATTGACACTGAATCCAGGTACCTCCTCATGCATTTTGAATGGATATGCAAATCAAGACCCTTCATGGCTGACAATCAATCAGACTCGGTCCCTACCCCCACCCCACCATTTCCCCCATCCAAGCCCTGGCACTCAGAGCAGCCTTGTGCAAATCTCAGCTCCCTCCAGCCCAGGCTGCACCTGCAGCTTTCAGCTCCTTGGCTCCCACTCCCACCTGCTTTCCTTGCAGAAGGAGCTGCCCGAGACACAGAGGGATGTTCATTTCCTGTCAGCCAACAAAGCCAAGGGAAGGCACAGCTCCATCAAATGCAAAAGTCATTCCTCTGCTGGATATTAAATCCACTTTGCACAGCAGACAGTCTCAGAGCAATGGAAAACACCTTCTGTGCCCAGCACAGATCCCAAGATCCCCCCAAACCCTCCCTGCCCCGATTCTGCCCAGATTTGCTTTTTGCACACACGAGTCACAGGCTGAAGTCAGGAGCTCCCTCCATGCCCAGAGGGAGGAAAAGAGAGAAAGGGGATGAAGAGCTCTCCTGTGCAGAGCCAAGGTCCAAGTGCAGCCCCTGCAGTGGGAACCACAACTCATCAGGTTTGTGTCCTTTGGGCTCAGGGCCTGGTGACACTCAGAGGCACAGAAAGGTTTCTTGCCAACAATTACAAGTTGAACATTTGAACAGTTTAATAACCATCACAGCTCTTCCCTCAGCTCTCTGTGATGTCCCAGCAGCATCTGACATGTCTCCCATCCCCAAGGGATGTCCATACAGGACCAACTTCAGACAAAGAGATAGGAAAAAGTAATTCTGTATAAGATGGAAACATAAATAGGATGTTGACTAATATAATTTTTTTTGAACATCAGAAAGACTGGGCAATTTCCTGTTGCTCAAAGCATGAAACCAGTTGGTTGAGAAGCATATGAATTACCTCAGAGCACCTGGAGAAGGAAATCAGAGAGCAGTAGGAAGCACATAGATCCACCTACTCTAAATGAAGAGATGTCCTTTGAAATGATCGTTTAAACAAGAGAGCTGTAAATACCTGAAGGAAGAGGGAGAGGAAACAATGAACAGAATATTGGTGACACCAGTAGAAGGCAAGATCAGTATTTCTCCTCCTGCCATCAGTAACCTCCAGGAAATTCCTGTTGCTTGTGGGAAAACATTGCCATTTCTTAAAAAGTAATGAAATGACCCAGATAATAAAGATTTGCTTGTATATTATCAAACCAACAATTATTAACACCTGTGCCCCTTTCCAGGTAGACATCAGCTGTGTGCCCATGAACAGGCAGTGCCACTTGTGCCCTGAGGTGCCCAGCTGGGATTGGATCTCTCCAAGAGCACCTGAGGGAGAGCAGAGCACCTTGCAAGCTGCAGGTCCCTGTCAGCCCCGCAGGGCTCCTGTCCCATCAACATCTGCTCTGCTCCAGTCTGAAACAGGGCCCAGCAGGGTGCTGGGATCATCAGAGAGCTGAGGTGTGTGCTGGAATTCAATGCCCTCCCCATCCCGCAGCAGCCCTGCATTTCCCTGCTGCAGCCTTGGTCTCCAGCCCAGCCATGGAGGCTCTTTGGGCTCTGGAGTGTTGCTGCAGCCCCCAAGGGCAGCTGAGCTCTGCCTTTGGCACAGTCAGGCCTGGCCAGCACAGGCCATGCTCAGCAATTGCTTGTGTGTGCCTGGCCTTGCTGTCAGCCCCGGCAGCGGCTGCGTGGCCCCTTTGTGGCCCTGTGCTGGCCCAGCCATGGTGGCCCAGCCCCTGTGCAGGCCCAGCCCAGGCCAGGAGCATTGCGGCTGGGAACGGCCCCTGTGCCGTGGTGCCCACAGCAGCCTTGGGGCTCTGTGCCCCATGGCCTCCCTGCTGGGCAGCCTCTGCCAGCTCCTGCAGAGCCCCTGGCACCTGTGGGGCTGCACAGACAGCCCTGCCCCGGGCTCTGCCGGCCTCTGGGCCAGCAGAGAGGCAGCCAGGGCTGGCCATGGCCGGGAACAGGCCCTGAGCCCCGCAGGAGGATGGAGCTGGGCCACAGCCAAACTCAGCCCAGGCCAAAGCTGACAAATGTCCTGGGCCCCCTCCCTGCTCTGTCCATGCCACCAAGGGCACAGAGCAGCCTCCTCTCTGGCCACTTGCCTGTTTGCAATGCCTTGCACAGGCGCTGGCCCTGCCCCACAAGGCCTGGCCTGAGTCCTGCCCCTGCACGCTCAGCCAGGCTGAGATGGACACTGATGGTTTCTGGGCCAGGCTCTCGGAGCCCAGCCCAGCTCCCTGCAAGCTCTGCCAGCTGCCCTGAGCTCTGGGCAGCACCAAGGGCCTCTCTGAGCCCAGCCCAGCCCAGCCGGCTCTGGCCCCACAGCTCTGCTCAGCCCAGGCTGCTCTGGCCACTGGCCCCACGGCCTCAGCCCCTGCCAAGGCCACAGCAGCAGCTGCAGCTGCCACAGGACTCAGCCCCAGCCATGGGGGAAGGTGCTTGGCCAAGGCCAAAGGAGGCTCCCTGGCTGCCCTGCTCCCCTCGGCCTGAGGTGCTGAGAGCTCTGCAGCCCCTGCTGCCATCCCATCTGCCCAGGGCAGCACCAGAGCCCCAGCCTTGGGGCCCTCAAGAGCTGCTCCTGCTCCAGGCCCAGGGCCCATGCCAAAGCTGGGACAGCAGCCACAAAGCTGTGCCCATTTCTGTTCATTGCTGTTCTGATGCGGATGGATCCTAAGCCACTTGGAGTTGCTGAAGAATTTTATTACTCCAGAGGCCTCTTCTTTCTTGAGCTCTTCAGTTCAGGAATTGAGTCAGTAAAGCACATAAACATTTATTCACAACACCCGAGAAAGAAAAGCCCTTGAGAATAATATAGGTGTTCAATTCTTCTGTGGTTAATTAGACAGATTTCAAAAATTGATTGAAAGTGAATACAATGTATTTAAAACAATGCAAAGAGGACAGTTTTGTCCAGTTTTCTTTTTCTTTCTATAGATTGATTTCATCAATCCAATATATCAACATTCAATTGATATTGACCCCAAGCAACTTCTAATGCAGTGTGGACAGATATGAAAATCCACACCCTTCATAGCTGAAAATCAAGAACAATTTGTCCCCAGTCCCTCCCCACCATTTCCCTCATCCAACCCCTGGCACTCCTATGGAACAGGAATCGTGTGGCCAGCAGGAGCAAGGCAGTGATTCTTCCCCTGTGCTTGGCACTGGTTGGGCAGCACCTCGAGTGCTGTGTCCAGTTCTGGGGCCCCCCATTTAGGAAGGACACGGAGGGGCTGGAGCGTGTCCAGAGAAAAGCAACAAGGATGGGGAGGGGTCTGGAGCACAAGTCCTGTGAGGATTGGCTGAGGGAGCTGGGGTTGTTTATCCTGGAGAAGAGGAGGCTCAGAGCAGACAAGGCAGTGTCAGGGCACAGGTTGGACTTGATGATCTCCAAGGTCTTTTCCAACCTTGCTGATTCTGGGATTCTCTGGAATCACCCTTGGAGCAGTTGCAGGATGAGCCCTGGGCCTCCTCTGCAGAAGCTCCAGCAGCCCAGGTCCCTCAGCTTCTCCTGGCAGCCCCAAAGCCCATCCTGTCAGTCCTGCAGAGCCTCTGCAGCTCCTCCTCATTGCCCAGAACAGGGAGCCCCAGAGGCAGACACAGCAGCCCAGATGTCTCCCGCTGGCCTGGGGTGCCTCTGGCAAGGGAGCAGCACCAAGCACTGAAGGAGCCTGCAGAAAATTCCTGCAGCACTTGTAGGATGATCCTGCTCCCCAAGGGACGTTCCCATGGGGCCAAGCCAGGAACTGCAATGGGGAGTGGGGCCAGAGAGGAAAGGGCAAACAGGGATGGGCTGTTTGCAGGGCAGGGAACAGGGCTGGGCAAGAGGAAGAAATTTGAAGCAGAGAAAGTAAAGAAATTAAAGGTGAAGCCAAGGAAATGGTCAGGGCAGTTTGGGGGTGGCTGCCAGGCAGCCCTGGCTCTGAGCAACAGCGTCTGCAGTGGCACAGGAAACTCCCAGCTGATGGGAACAAACTTTCTGGATGAGTGCAGAGGCCAGGACAAAGCTGAGTGGTTTCCCTGGTGTCCCGCAGGCCTTGCTGGCCCCAGGGGCTGATGGCATTTGTGCTCCCTCAGGTTCATGTCCCCACAGCAACAGCATGGGGGTGCTGGCCCTGCTGTGTGCAATGCAAACAGGGGCTGCTGAGGCAGTGCTGCCGTGTCTGTGCCTGCAAGGATGGGGCACCTGTGTGAGCTGGGGGAGAGGCCAGGGCTGCAGAGGGGGGATGTTGTTGGCAGCTGCATGAGGACGCTCTGGGACGCTGCCCTGGGCTGTGCAGCGCACTGGGCATGGATCAGCCCCTGCTCTGCTGCTCCTTCCCGTCTGCCCCAGGGCCCTTGCAGAGCCCCAGCCATGCTGTTTGCCCCCAGCCTGCCCACGGCCAGCCTGGGGCTGCTCACGGGGGTTTCTGTGCTGAGCATTGGCCTGGCCGTGTTCTTGAGAGAGCCTGGGCAAGGAGCCTGCAGCCCCCAGGGCCTGGCCTGAGGCGTCAGCGCTGCCCCAGCAGTGCCCATGGCCTGTCCCTGCTGCAGCCCCGGCACTGCCACCCCCAGGGCTGTGCCCGGCCCCGAGAGCACTCAGGCCCTGCAGCAACACCAGGGCCACCAGGGCAGTGGGGCAGGGCCACGGCAGCAGCACTGGCAACACCAAGTGCTGCTGCTGCTGCTGCTGCTGGGCACAGCTGCTGGGCCAGCACTGATCTGCCCCAACTCTGCACACAGACATTGCTGCTGCAGCTCCAGAGAAGGCAACACAAGGGCATCTCTGCAGAAAACTCTGCTGGGACATCCTTTATTTCCTTTAAAGGCACCAAGAGCGCAGCCCCTCATTGACACAGTCTGTGGCCACAGGGAAGGTGGAGAGAATCAGAATGAGAAATATCACAAGGAATTACATTTCTTTTTGCACTATATTGTAAAAGAATTAGAAACGAAAAAAATCCCCACAATGAAAAGAACAAGAAGTATCAAAGATGATTTTTATTACAAGTGATTTCCAGAAATTGGCTAGAATTTTAATGTTTCTGAAACCATCCAGTCATCAGTCTCCTCACTGCAGCCTTGAGCTCCTCGTTCCTCAGGCTGTAGATGAGGGGGTTCAGGGCTGGAGGCACCACCGAGTACAGAACTGAAAGGGACAGATCCAGGGATGGGGAAGACATGGAGGGGGGCTTCAGGTAGGCAAACACTGCAGTGCTGATGAACAGAGAGACCACAGCCAGGTGAGGGAGGCAGGTGGAAAAGGCTTTGTGCCGTCCCTGCTCAGAGGGGATCCTCAGCACAGCCCTGAAGATCTGCACATAGGAGAAAACAATGAACACAAAACAAATGAAATCTAAACACACACAAGCAGCAATGAGCCCAAATTCCCTGAGGTAAGACTGGGAGCAGGAGAGCTTGAGGATCTGTGGGATTTCACAGAAGAACTGTCCCAGGGCATTGCCATGGCACAGGGACAGGGAAAATATATTGGCTGTGAGCAGTAGAGCAGTGAGAAAGGCACTGGCCCAGGCAGCTGCTGCCATGTGGGCACAAGCTCTGCTGCCCAGGAGGGTCCCGTAGTGCAGGGGTTTGCAGATGGACACGTAGCGGTCGTAGCACATGATGGTCAGCAGATAAAACTCTGTTGCTGTGCAGAAATCAAATAAAAATACTTGGGCAGCACATCCAGTGTAGGAGATGTTGCTGGTGTCCCAGAGGGAATTGTGCATGGCTTTGGGGACAGTGGTGCAGATGGAGCCCAGGTCAGCGAGGGCCAGGTTGAGCAGGAAGAAGAACATGGGCGTGTGCAGGTGGTGGCCGCAGGCTACGGCGCTGATGATGAGGCCGTTGCCCAGGAGGGCAGCCAGGGAGATGCCCAGCAAGAGGCAGAAGTGCAGGAGCTGCAGCTGCCGCGTGTCTGCCAATGCCAGCAGGAGGAAGTGCCTGATGCAGCTGCTGTTGGACATTTGCTGGGGCTGCACATGGGGATCTGTAAGAAAAGTAATCATGGAATAGTTGGGTTTGGAGAGGAATTGAAATATCCCAGCACAGGCTGGGGGCACTTTCCCCCCACTGCCTGCCCAGGGCTCTGCTGCCTGGAGCTGTCCCTGCCAGCAGCTGCTTCCCTGTGCCCAGGGCTGGGCCCTGCCAGTGCTGCAAGAGCCCAGCCCAGCCCTGGGGGCTCAGCTCTGCCCTGCAGAGCCCTCCCAGCTCAGGCACTGCCCAGGGGCAGCTCTGGCTCTGCAGGCTCTGATGGCAACGTCAGAGCAACCCTGAGGAGGCTGGAAAAGCGACACTGATGCTGCCTGTGAGGGGCCCTGTTCTGATTTCTGTCACTGCCTTGTTTAATCAGATCAAAGAAATACTTTTTTTTTTATTTTTCACAGGCTGAACGGAGAGATGAATATCTATGTGCAATTTCCAACCCAGAGCAGTTGATTAAAAACGCAGGATATCCACTTTTATACAGCCCCTGCCTTGCTGTGCTCCCTGTATCATCTAAATTCTGCAGTTAAATGTCATGCTGGGAGCAGTCCTGAACAATGCAGCATCCTCCCCACACAAGGAGAACACTTCCAAGCCTCACCAGCTGTCTCCTGCCACCCAGATCTTGTCCCCCAGTGCTGGGAGCAGCTGCCAGGGCTGGCTGAGAGCTGTCCCTGGCAGGCAGCAGAGTCCCTGCCCCAGCACAGCGCCCTGGGCTGCAGGACCCTGCTCTGCAGGACAGCCCTGGGCACCCCTGGCTGCTCTGCACAAGAGACAAGCAGAGAATGCACTCACAGGCTCTGCAGGCATTGGCATGTTCCAGCTGCAGGAGATGGCTCCAGGAGCTGCAGCTGCATTGTCCTGCAGCCAGAGGTTCCTGTGCCAAGGGCTGGCAGTGATTGTTCCCCAGGCACTTCTCAGCCCCTTCCCAGCCCTGACTGATTGAAGCTCTCTGTGCCTCTGGGCTGTGCCCGCGCTGGCTGCAGGCAGTGCCCCAGCCCTGCTGGGCTGGCACAAGAGCTGCTCATCAAGAGAAATGTGCTTTTGAAGCTCTTCTTGGTGAGCAGGAGCTGCCTCTGTGCCAGGAGCCCAGCCCAGCTCAGCAGCACAGACACAGCACAAGGACTTTAATCAGCCTCTGGGGCTTTGTGCTCAGGCCCTGAACATCAGTCCCTGAGAGGGAGCTGAAGAAACCTCTCCAGAACTCCAAGGCAGAATCCAACCCCAAACTTTCTTGGACTTTTAATGGGTCCCAGAGAGGGACAGGACTGAGCAAGTGTCCCCAGGCCCCAGGCAGAGCAGAGAACTGCAGGCAGTGATGACAGGTGGGGACAAAGAGAAGCCAAGTCTTGGTGCCCTGGGGCACAGCAGGGTCTGTGCCAGCAAGGGCTGGGAGGAGACACCTTGTCCTGAGGCCCTGGGGTCTCCTGGCACAGCCCCAGCCAGGCTGGGCACTGTCAGCCCCTTGTGCTGCCCTCAGCATCCCCCCCTAGCCCACATCCCAGTGGCCTCAAGGATCTGCTGCAAGGAGTCCCTGGGGAGCCTTGCTCAGCAATGGCCCTGGGGGCTCCTTCATGCTCCCTGCAGGGACTGCAGGTTTTTCAAAGGACTTGGGGTTTGGCTTTTGCCTTGGAGTCTCTGAGAGGTTTGTGCAATCATGGCCTCCAATTATCTGCTGTAATTAGTCCCTGGAGAGGCTTTGTCAGTAACAACACTCAGTGGGGCTCATTAATACTTCAAGGTACTTCAGATATTTGAAGGTATTTGGTGTTTCTCTTTTGATACAGACTCTGTTAGAGGTTTTTGCAATTATGGCCCCAATTATCTGCTTTAATGAGTCCCTGGAGAGCTTTGTACTGACACTCAGTGGGGCTCATTAATGCCTTGAGATACTCAAGATTTTTAAGGTACTTTGGATTCTCCTTTCTACACTCTGAATCTCTGAGAGGTTCTTTTGCCATCCTGGCCTCCAATTCTCTCCTCCAGGAGTCCATGAGGACCCTGTGTTGGGGATGGACCTCTGTGGGTCCTATTAATGCCTCGAGACACTTTGGGATTTTCTTCTGACTTTGACTCCTGGAAAGGTTTGTGCAATCTCCTCTCAGGCCCTGAGGTTCCAGGGCTCAGCTCCAAATGCTCCACAGGCCTCATTAGGATCAAGCAAGTCCTGACCAACCATGGCTCTGCCTTGATTTCCCTCTGCTCTCGTGCAGTTCATCAGGAAGATTTCCTTTTACGTTTATGGAGAAATATTTCAAAGAGCTTCTAAGAAAAATGTAATCCTATTTTAAACAGTCTATTTTATTACTCTTCTCTTTAGAAAAGAGCTGAATGCAGCATTCTGTGCTTGGTATTGATCCAGGGTCTCTCCTAAGGAGGTCTGGCCAGGTCAGTGAAGTTTTACCTTGAGAACTGACCCAGAGTGGACAACCTTGCCCCACATTATCGAACCCCATGTGAGAAACGATTTTCACTTTCAAAAATGTAAATGCTTTATTAAGACCATATCAAAATAAAACAGAAGACTGAAGAAAGAAAAGGATACAGCAGCAGGAGCAAAGGATTCAGTCATTGTGTGCTCATCTACAAAATGGATGTTCTGTCTTTTACACCTCCAGCCCCTCCCAAATTCTTGTCAATCGATTCCTTCTTCTCTGTCCAGTGGTGGAGATCACTGTCTCACACCTTGATTGGAGGTCAGGTGCTGCCATAGGAACAAGCCAACCCTCCCAAATGCCCCAGCTACTGAGGCCATCCTGTGATAGCAATGCAAGGTGGAGAGGAAGGATAACTATACATCTACAAAACTTCTCCTAACATATATTTAATATTCACCCCTTAATTGTGAGACTCAACCACAGAATCACTCATCTATAACAAGCCCCCTTTTTGTTTTCTATAAGTCATTTTGCTTGAACAATTAAGTGAAAAAATTTCCCTGTCTCTTGAATGAGTCATACCAGCATCTGTTGATGTGGGCAAGGACAGTGGGAACAGGAGAAAAAAAAAAGTCAGGTTTTCCTTAGACACACTTATTTGGAATGGACAAAAGGGCATCCCAGAGGTCCAGTGTGGCTTTGACTCCCATCTACCGTGCCTGTGTGGCTGCTACCCATAGTTGGTGCATCTTAGGGGTGAGTACAGAGGCCAACTCAGTCCTGCCCTCCAGTCCCTGAATTAAAAGACAACTGAGGAATTACAGAGGTCTGGAATGGCCTTTTGTCCCTACCTTACCATGCCCATGGGGTTGCTACCCACAGCAGGGCCATGGAGCCTTCTTGGTAGTGAACAAAGGGGTCAACCCGGCCTTGCCCTCCTTCCTTTGTCTTATTTCCTTGAAGAAGCTGCCCCATTACCTTTTACAGTCCCTTGTGTACTTCTCCTCAACAGATGCTGGTAATTCTCACCCATGAAAACAGGAAGACAGTTCTCGAGCTGGTTGGTGGAAGCTTGACACTACTTTTTGGGCATCTTGGTGTTTTTCTGGTTGTCTCTCAGTCTCTGTTTGAGAGTCAATCTTGTTTCACCCAGCCTGGATGTTACAGTCACTCTTTGGGTTCTTCTCCTGGGCCTTTGACTCTGTTGCCATGAGTCCATCCCCGCTCTGCAGCTCACACGGCCAATTCGGTGCTGAGCAGTACCTGAAAGGGACCTTCCCACTGAGGAGTTAGAGGCTGATCTCTCCATGACTTAATCATCACCCAATCCCCAGGATTAATATTATGGATTCTGAAATCCAGGGTGGTGGTTTGAGGAATTGCCCCTTTATGTCTTAGCCCTTCTAAGGTTTGTGCTATAGACATCACTTATTTCTTGGCATTGGCTTCCCCTTCCTCATAGGTGGCAGCCTTCTGGGGTGAGGTCAGGAAGGGAAACCCAAACATCATTTCATAGGGTGACAGCCCCAGATCTGACTGGGGTTGGGTTCTAATTCTTAATAAGGCCAAAGGGAGACATTTTATCCATGACATTTGGGTTTCAATCATTAGCTTAACTAGAGCTCTTTTAAGAGTTTGATTCATTCTCTCAACCTGACCAGAACTCTATGGTTGCCACTGGGTGTGTAATTCCAATTTTACTGCCAGGGCCTGAACAACTTTCTGCAATATCTTTGATATGAAATGAGTTCCCTGGTCTGAATCTATCCTGTTTGCCATTCCTTATTGGGGTGTCCTGGTTTAGGGCAAATTTGGGAGAGAATCTCCAAAGGGGGGCCCCTCCAGAAAGCAAACCCACATGGCCCCTCCCCACAGCCAGTTTGGGAAGGATTCCTTCGAGAGAAGTGGAAAGAACCTGTTTATTTAACAGGCACAGCACCCCCAGCACACAGAATGAACAATACCGGATGACACCGCTCTTTCACCACTCTGAAAAAAGATGGCAAATTCAGAAAGTCTCTCTTGGGGTGGTCACTCAGTCCCTCTGGCGCTGGGGCAGCTGCTGCAGGCCACAGGGTGCAAACGCTCGGTGTTCCCAGGTCCCAATCTGGAGCAGGTTCGAGATGGTTCAAAAAGGAATGGAGAAACAGTCCAGGAAGAAATTTGGACTGTTTAGCTAAACTAGCTAATGAGCAGAAGCAAGAGCAAGCAGAAGTGAAGCAGAAGCAAGAGTGAGAGAGCAACGCAAAAAGCGAAGGCAAAAAGCAAAAGCAGCACAATGTACTGCCCATCTCTGTGTCCCACCAGGCTGATAAGAAAACCCAAACAAAACTTTCACTCTTCAGAGCCAGTCTTAGAGGCATAGAACATAATATCCAGCATAAACAGAACACATGAATGGATATACAAGCATCGTAACGTCACCCTAGGACATTCCACCCCTTATCCCCATATCATCAACATACTACCACACATCATGCATTTATTCACACAAAATTTCCATCTGTTCCCCCAAAAATTACAAGCAATACCCATCATGCCCTCATCACATCCCCACACTGGACCACTGAATCCAGGCCCTATACTACAGAGCTGCAGGATTTCACCCCTTTCACCTTACTCACTCAAAGCACCATCTTTCACTTGCTCAGACCTTCAACACTTGCACGTTTCCTTCTCCATCTCCCACTTGCCCAGACCTTCAACACTTACACATTTCCTTCTGTCTCATGTCTGTATGGTGTAATGTACAGACAATGGCAGTAACATCCAACGAACAGTGATATTGCATATCATTCCCACCCCACAATCAGATCTCCCTGTGGTACACATCGTGTTGTTCCATCTCTTTGCATTATCCACCATGTGCAACCTGGTCCCTGAGTAAAGACAACCCCACCAAGGGGTTTGTCTGTACTCGAGGCAGAATTGACCCACACAGTCTTCCCTAACAAACCTCTGACATGCACCACTGGGACTTTATCTCCATCTGTTATATTCAGGGACTCAGACTGGGCAGGACCTGCTCGGTTGGTGGAACCTCAGGTGTTAACTAACCAGGTGGCCTTTGCTAAATGCTGCTCCCAATTTTTGAAAGATCCCCCACCCAAAGCTTTCAGCTGGGTTTTTAGTAGTCCATTGTACCTCTCCACTTTGCCTGCAGCTGGTGCATGGTAGGGGATATGGTACACCCACTCAATGCCATGTTCCCTAGCCCAGGTGTTGATAAGGCTGTCCTTGAAATGAGTCCCATTGTCTGACTCAATCCTCTCAGGGGTGCCATGTCTCCACAGGATTTGCTTTTCCAGGCCCAGGATGATGTTCTGAGCAGTGGCATGAGGCACAGGGTAGGTTTCCAACCATCCAGTGGTGGCTTCCACCATGGTCAGCACGTGGCGCTTGCCCTGGCGTGTCTGGGGCAGTGGGATGGAGTCAATCTGCCAGGCCTCCCCATACTTGTACTTGGACCCCTGCTCACCATACCATAGGGGCTTCACTCGCTTGGCCTGCTTGATGACAGCACACGTCTCACAGTCATGGATAACCTGAGAAATACTGTCCATGCTTAAATCCACCCCTTGGTCTCATGCCCACTTATAGGTGGCATCTCTGCCCTGATGGCCTGAGGCATCATGGGCCCATCGAGCTAGGAATAACTCTCCCTTCTGTTGTCAATCTAAGTCTATCTTCGACACCTCTGTTTTTGCTACCTGATCTACCTGTTTGTTGTTTTGGTGTTCCTCATTAGCCCAACTCTTGGGGACATGGGCATCTACATGGTGCACCTTCACAGGTAGCCTCCCTACCCTGGTAGCAATGTCTTTCCACTCTTCAGCAGCCCAAATTGGTTTTCCTCTACACTGTCAGTTGGACTCATTCCACCTCTCCAGCCATCCCCATAGAGCATTGGCTACCATCCATGAATCAGTGTAGAGGTAGAGCTTTGGCCACTTCTCTCTTTCTACAATGTCCAGGGCCAGCTGAATGGCTTTGAGTTCAGCAAGTTGGCTTGATCCACCTTCACCTTCAGTGGCCTCTGTGACCTGTCGTGTGGGGCTCCATACGGCTGCTTTCCACTTCCGGTTCATCCCTACCATGCAACAGGAACTGTCAGTGAAAAGAGCATAGCACGTTTCCTCTGGGGGCAGTTGGTTATATGGAGGAGCCTCTTCAGCCCGTGTCACTGGTTCTTGTTCTTCATCTGTGACACCAAAATTCACACCTTCGGGCCAATTTGTAATTACCTCCAAAATCCCAGGGCGATTCAGTTTACCTATACGGGCGCTGTCTCTGTCCCTCTGGGAGCCTCTCAGGAACCCTGGGCCAGTCCCGAGTCGGCAGACACCGGGGGCAGCCCCGACACGGCCGACAGCGGGGAGACACTCTCTGTGCCCCGAGGGTACTGAGGGCACCTGGGCTGGGCGCCTGTGCAGCACAAGAGACACCAGAGACATCGGTAGAAGATAAAGGGCCCACTCTTAGCAGGGGTTAATCCAAGGTTTTATTCTAGGAGTCCCAAAGGAGCCCCTACACCTCAGGGGCCTCCTGCCCACAGCCCCAGGAGATGTGCCAAGGTTACATTTAAAGGGAGGTGGAAACCCAAAGTAGATAACATTTTACTAACCAAGAAGTGACCCTAAGGGATGGGTACTGGGGGATGGACATTTAGGACAGTGTATGGGGCAGGGCTTGGGGGGCTGACCCCTGGCCTCTGGCTCATCACTCGACATCCTGGACTGAAGCTTCTGGATGGAGGGGATGGGATGCTGAGTGATTGACAGAGAGCCAGGGTGGGGGTTTGGGGATGATCTCAGCAAGGGAAAGGGATTACACAGGTAAAGGGAGGGGGGTACCATCTGGGATGAACCATTTGGGAAAAATACGGGAATTCAAAAACAAAACTATTACAAAGTATTACAATGTATGAAAACACAACACACAACCCAGATCTGGTGTTTGCTGCGCAAGTGCCCAGATCTGGAAATTTCCCAGGGCTGGCACAGCCCAAGTCCAGCAATTTGCTGGCACAGAAAGCCAAAATCCGGCAATTTCCTGATGCCAATACAGGTGCCCAGACCTGGTGTTTGCTGCCACTGCCAGTGCCCAGATCTGGATATTTCCCTGTTCTGGCAGAGCCAAGTCCAGCAATTTTCTGGCAAAGAAAGCCAAAATCTGGCAATTCCCTGCTACTGTCATTGGCAATGCCAAGATCCGGTGTTTTCTGGCACCACCAGTGCCCGGATGCGGGAATTTCCTGGTGCCGGCACAGCCCCAGTCAAGTAATTTTCTGGCAAAAAAAGCCAAAACCTTGCAAATACCTGGTGCTGGCCCCACCCAGACCTGGTGTTTGCTGGCACTGCCAGTGCTCAGATCCAGCAGTTTCCCAGTGGCAGCACAGCCCAAGTCCAGCAGTTTGCTTGCACAGAAAGACAAAACCTGGCAATTTTCTGGTGATAGCACCGGCACCACCCAGATCTGCGGTTAGCTGGCACCGCCAGTGCCCAGATCTGGCAATTTCCCTGTGCCACCACAACCCAAATGCAGCAATTTTCTGGCAAAGAAAGCCAAAACCCAGCAGTGCGCAGATCTGGTGTGTTGGGGTTGGTTTAAAAGAAGAGGGAGACCTCAGCTTAAGGCCGTGGGAAAACCCTCTTTAGTCAGGGTCAGCAGGAGCTCCCGCCCCTAATCCTCTTGTTCAGTTATGCAGATTGTTACGAGAAAGTTCTGAGTTCTCTTTGCTGCCATTGGATACTTTAAACTGCAAAAATTGTAATATTCTTAATCCTTCCTTCCTCTTGGATCCTTCCCTCAGATCCCACCTTAACCCCTCCCCATAAATAAATGGATAAATATCCCTGCTAGACCCTGGACCCAGGCTTTTTTCTGCTTTGCTCTCTCTACTGTGCACGCCGTCCTGTTTGTTGTGTTTGCCTTCATTAAAGTTCTGTTTCCAGGGCACCAGATGAAAGCAGTCTCTGTCTGTAAAGTGGCCAGAGCTGGTTCTTAGGGAAACCACTGGTCAACGGTCCGGACGAGGGCCAGAAGGTTTCACTGGTGTTTGCTGGCACTGCCAGTGCCCACATCTGGAAATTTCCCTATTCTGACACAGCCCAAGTGCAGCAGCAATTTACTGGCACAGAAATCCAAAACCCGGCAACTTTCTGCTACTGGCTCTGGCACCGCCCACATCTTGTGTTTGCTGCGCCAGTGCCCAGATTGGGAAATTTCCCGGTGCCAGCGGAGCCCAAATCCAGCAGATTTCTGTCACTGGCAACGACACCACCCAGATCTGGTGTTTGCTCACAGTGCCAGCGCCCAGATCTGAAAACTTCCTGGTGCTGGCACAGCCCAAGTCCAGTGATTTGCTGGCACAGAAAGCCAAAATTTGGCAATTTCCAGGTTCTGGCTCCAGCACCATCCAGATCTGGTGTTTGCTGGGACCGCCAGTGCCCAGATTTGGAAATTTCCTGATGCCTTCACAGCCCAGGTCCAGGAATTTGGTTTTAGCTAGCTTAGGCAGAGAAGTTCCTTGGACTGTGACTTTCCTTTTTCTTGGAACTGTTTAAACCTGCTCTGGACTGAAAACCCAGAAAAACACCGGCAGCTCACACCTGTGGCCCACCGAGCTCTGGGATGCTGCATTCCAGCACCAGAGGTACTTAGAAGAGACCGAGTGAGCCAACTACAACCCACAAAAAGGACTTTCTGAATTTGCCATCTCTTCAGCACTGTCAGAGGTTTCATTTAATATTATTCATTTTTCATGCTTGTGAATACTTTACTTGTTAAATAAACTGGGGTTTTTTCACTTTTCTCGAGGGAAGTCTTTTCCTGAACTAGTAGGGGGACGGGCCGCTTGAACTTGCTTTCTAGACAGATCCCTTTTGGAGGTTTCCCCACCAAATTTGCCCTAAGCCAGCACAAACAGTCATCATGAAAATTTCACCAGTGGCATAATTTCCTGCTGGCAAATCTTGTGACAGAAGCTTGACCTTGTTCTCCATGAGGCATTCTTGGGAAGAGAGACAGGAGAAGATTCCTGGAAAACTGAAACAGCTTTCCAGAAGGGAAATGAAAATGAAAGAAACAATCCAAGATCTTTTCCTCTATTTATTTCTATGTTCCCCTTTTCCATGTTGCACTACTTCTCCATCCCAGGAATTCCAGATGCACCACACCTCTAGGATCGGTGACTTAGTGGTTTTTAGACACTCAAAAATAACCATGAGCCTCACCGAGTTTTCCTTCCCCTGGTTTTACTGGAAGGCAACACTGGAGATGTAAGTGCAGTGCTGGGCTCAGGTAGGAATCCTACAGCAAGGGAAGGTGGCCCGACAGTGTTTGACCCTCAGCCAGGCCAATGCAGAGCAGCAAGCGAGGGGATTGCTGTGCCAGTGTGCAGGAGTCAGGGCTCTGCATCTGGGCTCACCGCTGCAAAGTTCCCGTGTTTGGACAGACTCAGGGGCTGTGCCCGGGGCGCGCGGGGCTCGAACGTGGGGCTCGTGGGGCGAGCGGGGAACGGACACGGGGACGAACGGCCCCGGTGCTTCAGTTGCAGCGGCGGCGGCAGCAGCGGCAGCGGCAGCAGCAGCAGCGACAGCAGAGAAACAGATATTTTAGATCACTCTTTCTCTCTTTCTCTTTATCTTTTTCTTTCTCTTTCTCTCCCCTTCCCACTGTCGGGCACCCTTTGCTCGGGGTCTCTTGCCCGGCGTCCCTCTCCTCTCCCCGCCTCCCTCTCCCCTGCCGGGCCGGGCCATGCCCCCGGCCCGCCCCCGGCCCCGGGCGGGGCTGCCCCGTGCCCGGCCCCGCCCGTCCCGCCGCGCTCTCGCCTCCGCCCGGCTCTGGCCGTACTGGCGGTGGCGCTGCTGGGCGGGCGTCAGTGCCTGGTGCGGGGGCGGCATCGCCGCCCTTCGGCTCCGCCTGGCCCGAGCCCGGCCCCGGACCCGGCCCCGGCCCCGGCTCCTCCCGGGGCCCGCGGAGGACACAGGCGGCGCGGCCGCTGCCGCCGCCTCCGCTGCGGCTTCCCCGGCCCGAGCTCCGCCGCTCGGCAGCGCGGCCGCCGGCCCCGAGCCTCCCGTGCCGCGTTCCAAAGAGCGAACGCCCGGGCATGGCCGGCCCGGGGCGGCTGAGGGGCGCTCGGGGGCCGTTGCTGGCCCCGGGCCGAGCGCTGACAGCCGCGTCCCGCCCGCAGGGAAGGCGCAGGAGGCCCTGCAGGAGCGGTACCGAGTGGGTTCGCTGCTGGGGCGCGGAGGATTCGGCAGCGTCTTCGCGGCCACGCGGCTCTCGGACGGCGCCCCGGTGAGCGGCGGGGCCGGCGGCGGGCGCAGGAGGAGGGGGCGGAGGAGGAGGAGGAGGATGGGGCTGGGCAGGGCGGGCGGCGAGCTGAGCCCGCTGCTGTCCTTGGCTTGCAGGTGGCCATCAAAAGGGTGCCACGGAACCGCGTCCGGCACTGGGGCGAGCTGGTGAGTGAGCGGGGCCAGCGGCAGCAGCCGGGGCTGCCGGGCGGGGATGAGCCGAGGCCCGGCACGGTGGAAGCCGCCAGGACGCCTCGAGGGAGAGCGGGCGTGGGTCCAGCGCAGGGCGCAGAGCATCCCGGGCTGGCTGAGGGCTCCCCGAGCCCCGGCACGGCATCGGCCCCACTGAGGGCATCGTGCTCCTCCCGCAGCCCGACGGCAGCAGGGCCCCTCTGGAGATCGTGCTGCAGGCCAAGGTGTCCACTGGCTTCCCTGGTGTGGTGCAGCTGCTGGAGTGGCTCGAGCTCCCCGAACACATCGTGATGGTGCTGGAGCGGCCAGAGCGGTGTCAGGACCTGCAGCGTTTCATTGGGGCACGGCGGTTCCTGCCCGAGGAGGTGGCGCGGGCGCTGTTCCGCCAGGTGCTGGAGGCCGTGCGGCACTGCACCAGCTGCGGGGTCCTGCACCGCGACATCAAGCCCGAGAACATCCTGCTCGACCTGCACACCGGGAAGGCCAAACTGATTGACTTTGGCTGTGGCACCTACCTGCAAGAGACAGCCTACACCCACTTTGCAGGTGAGCCCACGTAAGGGTGTACTCCTGGTCCCGGCATCTCATGGCCCAACATCTCCCAGCCCAAGCTGGCTGTGGCAGAGGGGATTCTCCCTTTTGCTGCCAGTCAGGGGACTGAGTCTTCAGCTGAGTTGCTTTAGAGCGGGGCTGGGTGGGGAGCCATCTTCCAGCCCTGCTGGCAGCCTTTGCCAGCCACTCTGCCCAGGACTGGGGCTGAGCTGGGGCAGCCAGCCCTACCAAAACCCCCGTGGGTGGGGGTAGCAGAGATGGGGGCGGAACCTGTGCCCCAGCCAGTTTGGTGTGCAGGCGAGAGGAAGGGCTTGGACTGATCCACTCGCCCTGTTTGCCTTGGCTTCCTAATATTTTTGGGGCAATGCAGGCAGGGAGGATAAGGGCATGTTTTTTCCCCAGCACGGAGAGGGTTTTTCCTTTACAGGTCAGGGTCAGGCTTAGCCAGGGCTTCCTCTGCCCTCTTCTGACACCAGTGGCTTCTTTTCCAAGCCTAAGTTTGTGCACAAGTCCCAGGTGCTGGCGAGAGGGCAGTGGTGACCCTGTGTGCCACTGCTGCAGCCCCCGCAGGCCCAGGGATGCTGGGGCCAGGCTGTGGGAGCAGCAGCATCCCCCTGCTGAACTCCATCTGTATTCCATAGGAACACTGTCCTACAGCCCCCCGGAATGGAACGACTTTGGCTGGTACCATGGCGAGGCAGCAACGATCTGGTCCCTGGGCATCCTGCTGCACCAGATGGTCTGCGGGGAGCACCCGTTCAGGAGGGGCCGGAACCTCAGCTGGGGCCAGCTCCCGCTGCCACAAGGGCTCTCTCAAGGTGGATCCTCTTCTCTGGGCACGGGGGGAATCCCAGTGCTGGGAGCCAGCAGCGGGCTCGTGAGCATCCCGCTCTGGCAGCTGCTGAGGAGGTGGCACAGGTCCTGCTCTCCTCCAAAACAGGGAATTGATGGGAAAGTTTAGGCCCAACCCTGAGCGCATCCAGAATGGCCTGGCCATGGGAATAGTGGGGCAAAGCAGACAGGAGCCTTCTCTGGCTGACCGGCAGGTTCTGCTTTCTCTTGCCAGAGTGCAAAGATCTGATCAGGTGGTGTTTATCCGTGAACTCCTTGGAGAGACCCACATTAGAAGACCTGGTCTGTGATCCTTGGGTGCAGGATATTCCTCGGCCATAGAAGAAGGGAGAGAGCCACAGGCACACTTTGATCCAGGGCCCTGGTAAGTTGCAGCTTCACACATGCCTTAGCAATGAGAAGCAGAGGAACCCAGACCTTTTTGTGCTGCCTGTGTCACTGCACCGGGGCCATGGGATGGGCACATGCAGTCCTTGTGCTGGAGCTGAGCTGCTCTGCCCAGCACTGGTGGCCGCCATCCAAGCTGGTTTTGCTTGTGCTGGTTCCCTGACAGCTGGGGCCCTGGGCAGAGCCCTGACAGCCTGGTCTCCCCCCAGGGAAGGAGCAGGAGCCCCTGGAGAAGCTGTACCGGGTGGGGATGCTGCTGCTGCTGCTGCTGCTGCTGCTGCTGCTGCTGCTGCTGCTGCTGCTGGAGACAGCCAGGATGACATCAAGGATGACAAGCTCTTCCTCAGCCTGGCCACTGGAGGCTGAAGGTGATGGACTTTGATTCTGGCACCTTCTTCAAAGCCAAACTCCACAGGGAATTTGCGGATGAGTCCACACCGGGGAAATGCTGCCAGATTTGGGCATGGCCCAGCCTGGCTGGGAACCAAAGGTTCCCCCTTTGCTGGGGCAGATGCAGCTCATCCTTCAGTCGCTGCCCAGCTGCTTTTTGGCAGGGCTGGGGGCATGGGCTGGGCTGGGTACGAAATGGGAGTGGGCTCCTGGCCCTGCCAACAGCCCCCAGCAGCCACCGTGCCCCGGGCTGGGGCTGGGGCTGGGGCTGGGGCAGCCAGCCCGACACAAACAAAGCCCCATGGTGGGAGCAGAGGTGGGACTCCAGAACCTGTGCAGGGGCTGCTTTGCTGTGCAGGCAAGGAAGGGCTTGGGCTGCTCCACTGCCCTTGTTTGCTTTGGGATCATGGTGATTTTGGGGGGCAGTGCAGTGGGGAAGAGAGAAAGTGTGGGCTTCCCTCAGCCATGGCTGGGTTTTTCCCTACCATGTAGGAGTTGGGCCTTCCTCAAGGCCCTGACAGAGATAAGAGTTTTTACTGTTTTTCTTGTTTTCCCTTTTTGCATCTAATCTCTTTTCAAGAATGTGTTGTTTGTTTTTCCAGAGGAAGCATTCTAGGTGGTCCAGTGTGGATGGGGAAGTGCTTGGGAGCAGCTGTGGTGTGGATGGGCCGTGCCCTTGGAGAAGGCTGAGGCCATGGTTTGGGAGCAGCTTTTCTTGCAGCCGTGGCTGGCGTGAGGTGGGTCCCTGTGTGCTTGGCAGGGTGGGATCAGAGCTTTTGGGAGATGGCAGCGAGCACAGGAGCATCCTGCTCTGGGCAGCTGCTGAGGGCTGGATGTGCCGTGGCTGGCTGCAGGCTGGGCACATGTCCTGCCCTCCTGCTCTGCTGCCAAAGGCAGCAGGGCTGGGCAGCTCTGGGCACAGCTCTGGGCACAGCCAGCATGGCCTGGGCACCGCAGGCCTTGGCACAAGGGCACAGGAGCCCTCAGCTGACGGGCGGTTTCTGCTTTCTCTCCTTGCAGCCGGGCTCTGCGGCTGCTGAGGCTGCTCTGGGCTCTGCCAGGGCTCTGCTGGGCTCAGCCCTGGGCCCAGCTGGGCTGGCTCTGCCCTCACATTGCTCTGACAGCTCTGCATCAGACGAGCCCGTTGTGAGCACAGCGCCTGAGCTTTC
The DNA here is from genome assembly GCF_051311805.1 of Agelaius phoeniceus. Taxonomy (NCBI): domain Eukaryota; kingdom Metazoa; phylum Chordata; class Aves; order Passeriformes; family Icteridae; genus Agelaius; species Agelaius phoeniceus. The sequence goes on from NW_027509866.1 coordinate 3,236,684, forward strand.
TGCTTTGGCAGCTGAGTGAGACTCTGCTGCAGGCCCAGAGATTGCAGCTGGGGACACACATCCAATTGGCAAGGACCCAAACTCTCCACAGTCCCAGCTGAACGCCTGCATCTTCCCAGGATGTTTTGTCTGTCCCACTCTTCCTTCTTGATTGGCTGGAATTGTGCAGTTGCATTTTCTTCCTCCTCTAGCAGTGCCACGAGTGGGCCAAAGCTGGCGAGTGGGCCGTGTTCCTGAGGCAGTGCAGTCTGGAGCTGGTGGATGGAGAATTGCCCTTCTGCACTGCCAAACCAGAGCAAAAAGCTGCAAGTGGAACTTTGTGTCTTTAAGAAACCCCTGACAGTTTCAAAGGGAATGTGCAGCTCATTCACAGGCTGAGAAGGAAGGGCATCTTCTAAAGGATTTGGGGTTTGACAGAGTTTCCATTCCCAGTCCTGCTTGGAGGTGGAAGGGCACAAAGCAATTTCCTCTTGCTTTGACCACAATTTCAAATACCAACGATGGAAACAAAGCCCAAAATCTTTTAAAAGCCTGCTGAGATCAGTAAGATGGATTCATGCCATCAGCACATTTCCAGAGTAAATAACTGAGTTCTCTTTTTCAAAAGATCATGTACCTCTTAATGCAAAGAATGTAACTTTGCATTTATGTTTTGTTTTTTTCACTAACATTATGTTATGTTTTTTCACTAACACTTGGATTTTATTCTTATCTTTTACAATTTACCCATTTCTTTCCATTTTCCTTTTTTTTCCTTTAAATAGAAAACATGTCCTGTCAAAGGAATGTCCTTTGCTCCTGGTTCCCGTGTGGAGCAGCTCCCTTCCTGCTGGCTGAGCTGCTCAGGCAGAGCCCGGCAGCTCCTGGCCCTGCAGGGCTGAGGCTTTTCCCCGTTGCTGGGCACAGACTGATGGAGCAGCACTGCTGAACACGGGCACACAGAGGGACCAGCAGCAGCTGCCTTTGGCCACCTGAGGCTCCAAGGCCCAACCTCTGAGCAGCTAGGGCTGGAAGAGACTGGCAGGATCTGATCCCTGACTCTGGGCCAGGGCTGCACAAATGACCCCACAGCAGCAGCAGCAGCAGCAGCAGCAGCAGATGGAGCTGACTTTCAGCACAGCCCCTGGCCCTGTTCCCTCCCATGTGCAGCGGTGTCACAGCAGCCTGAGGCACCTGGGAGCCCCCAGTGCCAGCAGGGACTTGAGATGGCAGCCCTGGGCTCCTGGAGGCTGTGCAAGGAACGGAGCTGGGCACTCCCTGTCCATGGGGAGCTTGCAGATGGAAAAGGCTGCTGTGCCCAGGCAGCTCCAAGGGCACAGAAAGGAGGCTCTGGAGCACTGGATCTGTGCCAGTGCCACAGCCTGGGCAGCAGCCAGCCAGCCCTGGGGGAACAGAGGGCACAGCACGAGGGACAGAAGCAGGCAAGGGCAGAGACTGGAGAGAGCCAGAGCCAGGAGCAGGAACAGCTGCTCCATTGCACTCTTGGAGAAAGCTCTTGGCTGGCTCCAAGCACTGAAAGGCGTGAAGGGCAGAGAGGAGGCCACAGCAAACAATGCTCCTGTTTGCACAGCCTCCCCTCTCCGTGTCCCAGAAGGAATTGCATGGACTGTGCTCTTCTCTCCGAGTCGTCTTGTTCAGCATGAGCAGCTCAGCACCAGGAGCTGAAGGAGCTGAAGCCTCAGGCCACAGGAGCTGGGCAAGAGGAGACTTTCTGAGCAAATGAATGCTGCTAACATGGACCCAGCTGAATGCAGTGGATAGAATCATGGAATCACAGAATCCTTTCTGTTGGAAAAGCCCTCTGAGCTCACCCAGTGCAGCCGCTCACCCAGCAGTGCCAAGCCCAGCACTGAACCACGTCCCTGAAGTGCCAAGGCCTGGACAGCAGCCCTGAGTGAGGCCTGAACAGCAGGCCCTGAGCCCAAGGTGGCCTCTGGATGAACCTTCCGAGCAAAGGTTATCTTTGTATCTGCTCCCTGATGAAATATGCATGGTCATTAGCACTGTGATAGATGTAGCCACTCATTAGTGAAACATGGATGGACCTTTGTGTATTTAGAAGCCAGACCAGGCCATGAAATCTGACATCTGGCCTTGTTTGGGGCTGAATGGTCAAAGTCACCTCCCTTGGTTCCTCCTGGAGCCCTGGCCAGGCTTTGGGAGGGACCCAAGAGGAGGATGAAACCAGATGTTGGCACACTAGCAGTGCTGTCAGTTTGTCCATTCAGCACTGTCAGAGCTGGGCCCTCTCCCAGCGGGGTTGGAGCCTCACCTGGGGCTGGAGGCACCTGCAGGAATTGCCAGTGCCCAGGAGTGGCTCTGCAGCCCTTGGCTGTGACAGCTTCCCCAGCTGCTGTGTGGGTCTGGGCGATGGTAAAGGCTGAGGGTAACTGGGGCTGGATCTTTCTCAATCACTGCAGGCAATCTTTGGTGGGGATGGTTGGGTGCATTGCTGAGCTTCTGCTTTTGTAATTATTTTCTAATGATTATGTGCTTTGCTGAGCCTCTCCTATTGTAATTTTTTGCAGACATACATTTTATAAATTACACAATTCCTTCAGTTGGAGTCTGTGTCTTTGGTGCTGACCCTGCCCACTGGCAAAACTGAGCCTGTGGGGTTCCATAGAACCAAGGGGGCCCTTGTGACACTGAAGGGCCTCCTGTAACCAGGGGACCGTGGTGACCCTATGGGGGTCCATGGAACCACTGAGACCATTCTGACACTGTGGGGACTCATGGGGACAAGGCTCCATTGTTTTCCCCTCCCTGCCCCTGCCCCAGCCCAGCAGAGCAGCAGAGTCAGGTCAGGCCCTGCAGCAGGAACTGGAGGCCCTGGAGGTCAGGGACAGCCACTCTGTGTCTGGGATGCTCAGCAGATGCTCAGCTCGGGCAGCTCCTGCAGCCCCAGGGCCAGCCCCGCTGCCCAGCCCAGCAGCAGAGTTGGCCCCGGGGCTCCTCAGGCAGCTCCTGCTGGCCCAGGGACAGGGCAGCCTCTTGCCAGGGCTCCTCTGCACCCCCACGGGCTCCTGCCCTGCTCCTGGCCCATGCCAGCTGCCCCCAGAGCCTTTCCCAGAACACGTCTGTGCTGGCCCGAGCAGCCATTGCTGCAGCCCTGCCCTGCTGCCCAGAGCCCCGAGCTGGGGCTGCTGCTCTGCAGAGCACGGGGGCTGTGCTGCCCGGGGCCCTGGGCTGCCTCTGCTGGGCTCTGCTGCTCAGCCTGGGACACAGAGGCAGCTGAGGGTGCTCCTGCCCTGACCCCCTCCCACACGGGCTCTGCGGGGCCATGGAGGGGCTCAGAGGTGCCTGCCTTGTTCCAGGGCTGCCAGAGGGGCTCGGGGCTGCCCTGGATCCTCCTGGGGGAGATCCCTGAGGGGCAGAGGAGTCAGTGCCCAGACTCCTTTCCCTGTGCCTGCTGTGTCCCTGGGCTGCAGAGCTCTCCTGGCTCACAGCAGACATTCAGGCCTTGATCTCAGGGTGACCCCACCCTGGCCAGGCCTGTGCCCAGTGAGTTCCACTCCCTGCTGGTCCCTGGCACACTCTGTCCCTGCAGGTCCCCTGTGCTCTCCTGCAGCTCCCAAGGCCCTCCAGACAAACATTCCCCTGCCATCATCCCTGGCACAAGCTGCAGAGGAAGGTTCAGCACAGACCATTCAGCATCTGATGGGCACTGGCCAGCAACCAGCAAAACCTGACCCAGACCTGAGTCCCCTGAAGGCCCAGGGAGACCCTGATCTCATCCCACTGAGCCCTGGGAGAGCAAGGAACACAGGGAGCCCCTTAAGAGTCCTGAGAGTGGCTCTGAAGGGGAGCAAAGCCTCCCTGCCCTGCACTCAGGAGATGCCCTTTGCTGATGGAGCTGCTGTGCTGGAGCCCAGCTGTGTCCCAGCAGTGCCCATGGCCTGTCCCTGCCTGAGGTCACAGCAGGGACACGCAGCAGGACAGGGACCAAGCTGCCAGAGCACTCTGGCCTTGCACCCACAGCAGGGCTGGGGAGGGGAGTGTGGAGCTGGGGGGAGCAGATGTGCAAAGAGGCAGGGCCATTGTCCCTGGCCGTGCTGCTGTGCTGGGAGCCCCTTCCCTCAGCCTCTGCTCACAGGCACTGCCCCTGCAGAGCCAGAGAAGGGCTGAGGAAATGCCTTGGACACACAAGGCAGGGCAGACACTGGATTTTATTCAAATTCACAGGGATCAAGCCTCCTGAAAGTCTTGGTGTCTCAAAAAAAAGTAGATGTTTATGTAGAAATGCTCAATGGAGTATTACAGCATTTTATAAAAAACATTAAAACACTGGAAAAATAATAAGAAAAAGTCCCAATGAAAAAATGGACAAATAGGAAAAAATGGCTGAGAGATTGTAAAGAGTTACATTCTGAAGGTTCTGAAGCAGAAAAGAGAGAGTTTATTGTTTCTGAAAGATAAAGTAATCATTTTCCTCAGGGCATCCTTGAGCTCCTGGTTCCTCAGGCTGTAGATGAGGGGGTTCAGGGCTGGAGGCACCACCGAGTACAGAACTGAGAGAGCCAGATCCAGGGATGGGGAGGAGATGGAGGGGGGCTTCAGGTAGGCAAACATGCCAGTGCTGAGGAACAGGGTGACCACGGCCAGGTGAGGGAGGCAGGTGGAAAAGGCTTTGTGCCGTCCCTGCTCAGAGGGGATCCTCAGCACAGCCCTGAAGATCTGCACATAGGAGAAAACAATGAACACAAAACAACCCAAAAAAAGAAAAGCACTAAAAGCAAGAAGCCCAGATTCCCTCAGGTTTGTGTCTGAGCAGGAGAGCTTGAGGATCTGTGGGATTTCACAGAAGAACTGGCCCAGGGCATTGCCATGGCACAGGGGCAGGGAAAATGTATTGGCTGTGTGCATGAGAGCATTGAGAAAGGCACTGGCCCAGGCAGCTGCTGCCATGTGGGCACAAGCTCTGCTGCCCAGGAGGGTCCCGTAGTGCAGGGGTTTGCAGATGGACACGTAGCGGTCGTAGCACATCACAGTCAGGAGGGAAAACTCTGCTGACAGGAAGAACACAAAGAAAAAGAGCTGTGCAGCACATGCTGTGTAGGAGATGTTGCTGGTGTCCCAGAGGGAATTGTGCATGGCTTTGGGGACAGTGGTGCAGATGGAGCCCAGGTCAGCGAGGGCCAGGTTGAGCAGGAAGAAGAACATGGGCGTGTGCAGGTGGTGGCCGCAGGCTACGGCGCTGATGATGAGGCCGTTGCCCAGGAGGGCAGCCAGGGAGATGCCCAGCAAGAGGCAGAAGTGCAGGAGCTGCAGCTGCCGCGTGTCTGCCAATGCCAGCAGCAGGAAGTGCCTGATGGAGCTGCTGTTGGACATTTGCTGGGGCTGCACATGGGCACCTGTTCATGGAGAAAAGGACAGTGAAGAGTTAGAGGAGATTCCTGTAACCAAAATCAAAGCCTTTTCCCATACACCTACCCTGGAGCGCACACACATACACTTCTGTTTTTAAGAATTCTGGTGTTTTCTTTAAAGCTTCCCCATACCTCTGCTGGTGTACTTGAATATCAGAAACCCTCAGCATTTCTGCTGTCCTTAGGGAATAGAGAGCATGTTCTGAGAGGCAAAGTGATAAGTGGAGAGCTAGTGGACATTGTCTGTCATTCTGACCTGTTCAGAATTTTGCTGGGCTTTAACCTTTGCCAGTTGGAGGGTGATCACCTCCCCATGTTTCCCTTTAAAATTCCCCAGGTACAGCTTAGAGGAGATGTTTCCACCACAGCCCAGCTCCACATTTGTAGCCAAGGACTCACGTTGCTCATGTCACCAACCCAGCAGCATTTTCAGTGTCACAACACCTCTGCCTCTCCCCATCAATCTCATAACCCAGAGCTGCTCTAGGACAAGTTTGCACCCTGCATTGAAGCTCCCAGCTTGGACTGAAATCTCAGGGAGACTCCCAAGTGTCCTTCTGATGGCATTGGCTGAAGGGAGATGCAGCTCCTTCCCTGGCTGCACTGACAGCATTGCCCAGAGCCGGGCCCTGGGGACAGCGTCACCCTGAGCCAGCTGTGCCCCTGCCAGAGCCCCCAGGGCCGGGCAGCTGCTCCCAGCCCTGTGCTCTGCAGAGGGAGCTGGGCCCGGGGCTGCAGAGCTGCCCCACGGCTCTGCTGCAGCTCTGCCTGCACAGGAGGGGCTGCACGCCTTGGAGCCCCGGCCCTGAGGGCAGAGGCTTGGCTGGGGCACAGGAGGGAGGGGGCTTGTTCAGAGCGAGGGGCTGCACTGCAGGGGCTCCTCTGGGCATCTCTAAACTCTCCCTGCCACAGCATTGCTGGGCTTTGTTTTCTCTCATTGCCTGATCTTCTCCCTGCTTCCTGCAGATTTCCCTCCTGCAGGTGTTTCCCTGTGCCTGATCTCTCCCTGCCGGCACTCACAGACCCCAAATCTCTGTGCACTCTCCTTGGCCCTACAGAACCCTGCCTGTTTGCAGGGCACTGGCTGGGGGCAGGTTCTGTTTGCAGCTTGGAGAAAGGAGAGCTCAGACTGAGCCTGATGGCTCCAGCAAAGGTGACGCTGCTGCTGTCCATGGGCCGAGTGGCTGAAAGCACATTAGGGATCTCCTGTGAACCTATTGATCACTAAAAGGAACAGTTTGGATGTCTCAGGCACATGTCAAAATTAATGATTAATAATTCATTATCATACTTTAAATATTTTTACTGCCCCCCCCCCCCCCCTTCCCTTCTTCCCCACAATTCCCATACAGTTGGAAACTGAATAGAAAGTCGTTGGAAAGTCGTTGTCCCTCATTTTTATCAAAATCCTTGTCTTGGAAATATTCTGTGACTGATCAGAACCCCTCAGCATGTCAGAGCTTCATGAACATTTCATCTCCCCTGCACCAGAAATACCCAGAGTTGTACTCACAGGCTCTGGAGGCATTGGGATGCTCCAGCTTGAGGAGATGGCTCCAGGAGCTGCAGCTGCATTGTCCTGCAGCCAGAGGTTCCTGTGCCAAGGGCTGGCAGTGATTGTGCCCCAGGCACTTCTCAGCCCCTTCCCAGCCCTGACTGATTGAAGCTCTCTGTGCCTCTGGGCTGTGCCCGCGCTGGCTGCAGGCAGTGCCCCAGCCCTGCTGGGCTGGCACAAGAGCTGCTCATCCAGAGAAATATGCTTTTGAAGCTCTTCTTGGTGACCAGGAGCTGCCTCTGTGCCAGGAGCCCAGCCCAGCTCAGCAGCACAGACACAGCACAAGGACTTCAATGAGCCCCTCTGGGGCTTTGTGCTCAGGCCCTGAACATCAGTCCCTGAGAGGGAGCTGAAGAAACCTCTGCAGAACTCCAAGGCAGAATCCAACTCCAAAGTTTCTTGGACTTTTAATGGGTCCCAGAGAGGGACACGACTGAGCAAGTGTCTCCAGGCCCCAGGCAGAGCAGAGAACTGCAGGCAGTGATGACAGGTGGGGACAAAGAGAAGCCAAGTCTTGGTGCCCTGGGGCACAGCAGGGTCTGTGCCAGCAAGGGCTGGGAGGAGACACCTTGTCCTGAGGCCCTGGGGCCTCCTGGCCCAGCCCCAGCCAGGCTGGGCACTGTCAGCCCCTTGTGCTGCCCTCAGCATCCCCCCCTAGCCCACATCCCAGTGGCCTCAAGGATCTGCTGCAAGGAGTCCCTGGGGAGCCTTGCTCAGCAATGGCCCTGGGGGCTCCTTCATGCTCCCTGCAGGGACTGCAGGTTCTTCAAAGGACTTTGGCTTTGGCTTTTGCCTTGCAGTCTCTGAGAGCTTTGTGCAATCCTGGCCTCCAATTATCTGCTGTAATTAGTCCCTGGAGAGGCTTTGTCAGTAACAACATTCAGTGGGGCTCATTAATACTTCAAGGTACTCCAGTTATTTGAAGGTACTTAGTGTTTCCCTTTTGATACAGACTCTGTGAGAGGTTTGTGCAATCATGGCCCCAATTATCTGCTTTAATGAGTCCCTTGAGAGCTTTGTACTGACACTCAGTGGGGCTCAGTAATGCTTTGAGCTTCACAAATTTGTTAAGGTAGTTTGGAATTTTCTTTTCCACATTGAGACTCTGAGAGGTTTTTGGTCAATCCTGGCCTCCAATTCTCTCCTCCAAGGAGTCCATGAGGAGCCTCTGTTGGGCATGGACCTCACTGAGACCCATTCATGCTTTGAGACACTTTGGGGTTTTCTTCTGACTTTGACTCCTGGCAAGGTTTGTGCAATCTCCTCTCAGGCCCTGAGGTTCAAGGGCTCAGCTCCAAATGCACCACGGGGCTCATCAGGATGCAGCAAGTACTGACAAAAAATGGCTCTGCCTTGATTTCCCTCTGCTCTAATGCAGTTTATCAGGAATGTATCTGGAGTGATTTTGGTTTGCTAATTTGAGATTTCTCAGCCAATGCATCTATTAGTGCAGTGGGATAGGTGTTGGCTAATTACCATTGCACTCACTGGAATATATTTACTCATTTCCAGCTGTGAGATAGGATTAGGAGAAAAGAAAAGTAGGCTCAAAATTTTAAAAGGGTCTATGGAAAAGTTTATTACCAGTAAATAGGAGAAAGATTAATAAGAATCTGAACACTTCTCCTCTCCCTACAAGCTTTTCTTTCTTACTGACAATGCAAGGAGACAAAACCTGAAAGTTTCAGTCAGTTTACACCATCTAGAACAGTCTTTCTTCAGTTCACTTAGGGAGAGGAGTCTCTCTTTCATGCTATGGAGACTTCTCCATAAGATAAAAGTTCGCTCGTGGCTCTCAATTCCCACAAATAGCAGCTGCTCAGAAAAACTGCAATTGTGAACTCTCCCATTTTTCTCAGCTTTTCCCACAGCTGTTTTTATGGGCAATGTCAGCTTATGGGGTATGAGTTTAAAGATGAGCTGTTCAGGAGCAAAGATTCTCTTCATCTATTTCTGAAATCATCTTCATCTCTGAGAACAGAGATCTTCTTCTTCTCTCCCTGAGGGCATAGGATCTCACCACTCTTCTCTCTTTCTCTGTTTAAACTTCTCATGGGATCACAGCTACTTCAACATTTGCCTACTTTAGCATGGAGGTTTTTGCAGAACAGGTCATCTCCCCATATTTTCAATTAGTTGTAGAGAAAAAGAGAGTCTGATATATTAATTACATCCTTCTCCATAGCTTTACAAGAGGATTTCAGCCCCAAGATCAAGGCATCTCCTCATCCCTCCCATCTGGGGCTCAACTTCCCTTTCAGTGACCTGGGTGCCTTCATGTTGCTCCTCTGTGTGCCTGCACTTTGTCCTTTTCTCTCACTGGAGGGAGGATGGAAGCACTGAAAGAGTTCATATCTCACCCGGGGCCTGCAGATGGTTCCGTGCCCCCGGCCGGGCTCGGTGCTTGCGGCCGGAGCTGTTTTATGATGGAGGTTTCTGCAGCGGCTGCGCTGGGGCTGTGTCAGGATGGGCCGCGCTGGGGCAGGGCCAGGATCTCAGCAGCCAGGCCAGAGCACAGCAGCAGCACGGCCGGGGGCCGATGGCTTCTCCTGCCCCTGCCCAGGGCTTGCGGCTGAAGCCCAAGGGTGGCAGAATCTTGGCCGAGCCGGCCCGGCCCGGGGCTGCTCCTGGGGCCCGGCGGATCCTGGCTGGGCCCGGGCTGGCGGCGGGGCAGGGCTCAGCAGGGCCCAGATGTTCCCAACGGCAGCCATGGCCTGGCCCGGCCTCGGCCCCGCGGCCTCCCCTGCCCTGCCCGGCAGCCGATGGGGCCTGGCGGGGTCCCTGGGAAGGGGCCCGGCCCCACGGCAGGAGCCGCCCGGCCCGGCCTGGCTGAGACGGGGCCGGGTCAGCCTTGTTACCTCTGTGCCAGCCAGAAGGGAAAGAGACCCTCCCAGGCTTTCCCATCTTTAACATGTGTCTTCACAGAGCCGCGTACAGTTTCCTTCATAGTTTAACAGATTGTCAGTTCTCAAAGATAATTACTGATTGGTTTTTTTTGTCAGACATGGAGGAAACTGCTAGCAGCTTCTCTTAGAACATCACTTTCGTGATGCAAAACCACCACAACTGCACAGAGCACAGAGCTCTTTTGTCCATATGTAGTGCTCATGTGCCCGAGGTTTCAAAATACCTCCCTGGGAGATCTCTGGGCCCCGTCCAAGGTGTTTTCAAATGAAAACATTCAGCTCAGAGTCTAAGAAAATCACCAGAGGACAGGGCCAGCCTGACCTGTCTGTCCTGGCTACTTTTGTCTGAGATCAGTCCTTGGATATACAGAATTGAGAGGCCAAATTCTAATTTTGGCCATGGTCCCTGGACCTGAAAGCCGGTTCTTTTCCATAGGAAGGAAGGAACAGAGCCCCAGTGTTTCAGGGGCAGATGAGAAATGGCCACCAGAGGCCAAGGCCAGCCAGAGCAAGCAGGGTTTTGTTCTGAGTGATATCCTTGCATATAGGAATTGTTTTAGGGAGAGTTCCAATTTTGGCAATGGGCATTGGAAAAGGGGGACGGTTCTTTTCCATAGCAAGAAAAGCACGGAGCCCCAGTTTTCCAGGAGCTGATGAGAGGCAGCCCTTGACATCCCAACATCAGCCAGACCTGTCAGGGGACCCCTGGGAGGCCAAGCCAGCCAGACCTGTTCCATGTTCCCTCAGTTCCATGGGGCCCCACAGTGTCCCAATGGTCCCTTGCTTCCAAGAGGCCCTGAGGTGCCATAATGCCCCCTTGGTGACACAAGGCCCTGAAGGGTCCCAATGGTCTCCATGGTTCCATCAGGCCCCACAGAGCCATAATGGTCTCTGGGTTCCATGAAGCCCCACTGTGTCACCATGGCCCCTTGGTTCCATGGGCTCCAGTGGTGCCACAATGATCCCCTTGGTTCCATGAGGTCTCCACAGTGTCCCAGTGATCTCCATGGGAAGGAAAGAACCCAGCCCCAGTGTTGCAGGGGCAGCCACCAGAGGCCAAGGCCAGCCAGGCTTGATGGTACTGGCAGATTGTGCCTGGGAGTAACCCTTGGATATACAGAATTTTGGAGGTGGAATCCCAATTTCAGACATGGACACCTGGAGGATAAGGATGGTTGTTTTCCATTGGAAAGAAAGCACGGAACACTGATTACACAGTGACATTTGGGGATCTATGGGGAGCATTGGGGATCGTTTCTGCACCTCGTGACCCAACAGGAGCTTCTCTAATAAATGTTGCCTGAAGCTCCCACTGTGCCCATCACAGGAACCCCTGTGAGTGTCAGGGCCATCCCGGCTCTTTGGCAGCCTGGGGACTCCTGGGATGTCACCATGGGATGGCTGTGACTGCCTCTGACCACAGGGCTCTTTACCATCCCCAGAAAGGCCTGGGAGGGCTCCATGGAGCCCCTGTCTCTGCCTGTGACATTCCAGCTCTGGAACAGCCTGGAGATTCTTGGAATGTCCCCATGGAACCCTGCTGAGGGCCTGTGACAAATCTGATCCATAGTAGGCAACCATCACCAGTCCACTGTTGCTATGGGCAGTTTCCATAGCAACCACCACCTACCCCCTGTTGCTATGCTCAGTCCCTTGGCAGCTCCATGGAGACCCCATGCCAGGGGTGGTTGCCATGGCCACCAGGGCTGGCACCAGCTGGGATGCTCGGTTTCCACGGGCCGGGCTTCAGGAATGGGATTCCCCAATTTCCTTCTCCTGCTAAAACCGCGCTGCCCTCGCTGCCCTCCCGCCTTCCATGGAAAGCACAAAAGGCAAAGATCCCGGGCTGGGATAAGAACAATTTATTGGGAAGAGCAAGAGATACGGAACAAACAGGAACAGAAACAATATTGATAACAGAAGGGATAAGTAAAACTATTTACAGAGAAAACTACAACATCAACAACTAGTTCTTCCTGGCAATGTATTTCCTCCTGTCTGGAAAGGACACCCTTTTCCTCAGGGAGAGAGAGAGAGAGAGAGTCCCTTTCCTGCCCCTGGCAATGACCTGAGGTGGGAGTGAATGTAATGACAGGGCCATGGCCAGACCCTCATGTTCTCCAATCCCACATCACGTCATTGGCGGGGCAACCAAAGGGACAGGTGTCTTCCCAGCATGGATCACAGGGAACATGGATCACCAGGGCTCTGACCAACATGGTGTCTCCAATGGGGGATTTAGCTGGAGCAGTGCATTAAACTCTTCCTGCAGTTGGGGCATGTGCAGGGCTTCCCTTACCGGTGCCTCCATTGGTGTCTAGTCAAGTGAGAGCTGCTGGTGAAGCTCTTCCCACACTGGGGACACTCGTAGGGCCTCTCCCCAGTGTGGATGCGCTGGTGGGTGACGAGGGTGGAGTTGTGCTTGAAGCCCTTCCCGCAGTCAGGGCAGTGGAAGGGCCTCTCATCCGTGTGAATTCGCTGGTGCTGGAGGAGCTGAGAGCTGGTGTGAAACCCCTTCCCACACTCGGGGCACTTGTAGGGCTGCTCCCCTGTGTGGATCATTTGGTGGATGATCATTTGGGTCTTCCTACTAAAGGTCATCCCACATTCCCTGCAGTTGTATGGCCTTTCCCAGTGTGGATCCTCTGGTGGCAGATCAAGAGAGACTTCTGCCTAAAGATCTTCCCACATTCCCCAAATTCTTAGGGTCGTTCCCTGGTGTGGGTCTTGTGGTGGGAGATCAGGTTAGAGTTCTGGCTGAAGCTCATCCCACATTCCCCACACTTGTAGGGCTTCTCCCTGGTGTGGATCCGCTGGTGCCTGATGAGGTGGGAGTTGCGCTTGAAGCCCATCCCACAGTCAGGGCAGCGGAAGGGCCTCTCATCCGTGTGAATCCGCTCATGCAGGAGGAGATCGGAGTCGGTGTAAAACCTCTTCTGACACTGGGGACACTCGTAGGGCCTCTCCCTCTCCCCAGCGTGGATGCGCTGGTGGGTGATGAGGGTGGAGTTGCGCTTGAAGCCCTTCCCACAGTCAGGGCAGCAGAAGGGCCTCTCATCGGTGTGAATCTGCTGGTGCTGGAGGAGACTGGAGCTGCTCTGAAACCTCTTCTGACACTGGGGACACTCGTAGGGCCATTCCCCAGTGTGGATGCGTTGGTGGATGATGAGGGCAGAGCTGCAGCTGAAGCCCTTCCCACACTCCCCACACTTGTATGGCCATTCCCCAGTGTGGATCATCTGGTGGCTGATCAGGGTGCTGCTCTGCCTGAAGCTCTTCCCACACTACAAGCATTTGTGTGGCTTCTCCCCATTGTGAAGCTGCCCATGGACCACCAGCTCCATGCTCTGGCTGAACCTCTGTCCACCTTCCTGCCTCAGGGTGGGTCTTTCCTCCTCACCCTGGGCTGGCTTTGGAGCCCCTCCTCTTGTGGAATCTCTGGGGATTTTCCTCCCCATTGGATTCCTGTGCCCTGGAGTCACTCAAAATGGCCTCTTCCATGAGGTCCTGCCCTGGGGATTTTTCCTCCCTGGTCTCCATCCTCAGCTCCTTGTCTGGGGGAGGAAGGCCAAGGAGAGGATGGGATTTGCCTCCGTGCCAGAGGGAAGGGGAAGGAGATCCCCCCAGTGCATCCCCGGCAGGACGGGGTTGGCAGCAGGGTTGTCCTGCAGCCGGGGGCTGTGCTGGGCTGGGAGATGGAGCAGGAGAGAGGGGGAAAGGGGCACTGACTTCCTCCTCACCTGCCTGAGTGTCCCAGGGCATTGTGTCAGTTTGAAAAGACAGGTGTCTGCTAAGGAAGGCAGGAGACTCGCTTGAAATGGAAAATGTTAATCCCTTCCCTTGGAATTATAATTTTCAAAACAAGGGGCTGTCAAGCAAAGTCTATGGGAATAGGAATAACAGTTCTTCAGAAGGAAAATTAAAAATACAAATGCAGTAGTACTAAAAACTACTTACAGAGTAAGAATACGACCTGACACCCTGTGGGTCAGAGTGTTGGTAGCACTCCTGTTAAATGGTGGCTGCAGTGCTCCTGCAGGGACAGGTTTGGTTCTGTTGGAGCAGTGATCCTGTAGAAGGGTGGAGTTTTCCTCCGAAGGTCCAGTGGTGGTGCCAATCGGCCTGGTCTTCCTCTGGGATCCAGTGGAGCTGAAAGCTGCTCTTCTGGGAATCTTGTGGGAGAAGGCTGACTCTGTTGTTCACATTCTCAGATTATATCCAGGTAGGAATGCTTGGCTCCTCCCTCTGGGCAGATCTTCTCACAATGGGATGATGGAATTTTTATCAGTGACACTCAATGGCCCATTAACAGAAGATATCTCCCTGGAGGGAGGATTCATGTGGAAGAGATAAAGTAAACTGCTCAATTAACAGATGATAATTGCCCCATCTTTAACAGAGGGTAATTGAATACACACCCAGCTAAACCTGAGACACTGTTCCAGCCTTGGAAAGCAGGATTTGGTACCAGGATTCTTTAAGGAATGCAACCCTGATTGAAGGCAGAGATAGAATCTCCAGAGCCTGCAGCCAGAAATGGACAGTTTTGTGATACTCATTTCAACATCTCCTCTTTTGGAATTATTGACTAATGATTATTTGCTTTGCCTACCTAATATTTTTGTAATTTTTTGCAAATTTGCATTATCTAAATTACACTGTTCCTTAAGTTAAGTTGGTGTCTGTGTCTTTGGTGCGGGCTCTGCCCACTGGCGAAACAGGGCCCAATCCTGCCTAAGTGTTACCTGGGGAGACAAAACCCTCACTGCAAATGTGCCCCCTTCCTCCTTGTTCCCCACACTTCATGCACTGATCATGATGTCCTATGGTCTGGGCTATCCCTGGGGTCAGCTGGGATCTCCTGTCCTGGCTGTGTCCCCTCCCAAGCTCCCCCACACCCTCAGCCCCTCCCCAGCGTGGCCGAATGAGGGGCAGGACAGGCCTTGGCTCAGTGCGAGCTCAGCAAGAACAAAACCATCTCTGCGTGCTCAGCCCTGTGCTCAGCCCCCGGGCCCAGCATTTCCTCCACTGCCACCCTGGACCCCCCTTTCCCACCCCTCTGCCCCACGGCCGCCGCAGCACCGGCTGACAATAGAAGCAATTCTGTGGCAATTCCAAGTTTCCTTGGTTCCTGCACAGCTCCAGCTCAGCTGCTGGCAGGTTACAATTAAAGAAAAGTGCAAATTCGGCCCAATACAGATATTATTAAAAGGAAGGGAAAGCTCTGTGTAGCTGTCACAAAGGTGACAGGGATGAAGAGAATAATGATTCTCACATTTGGAAAAAACCCAAGCCTGGGAATTCAGTAGTTATTTGGGAATTTAGCTACTTGAGCTGGCATTCTTGTGGGACTTTTAGCAGCCTTGTGTTCCTCACCATGTGGTGAATGAACCTTGTCAGTCTTGCTGGTATTATTTGCTCCATTTCCTCCAGTGATTTTAACAAACTTTTCAAGTAGGGACAACAAAGTATTTTCTTTACACTCCAGTCCCACAACAGCCATTTTCCTCATCAGTTCTCCCATAGGTCGCTCAGACGAAGCTGCATCCAAGTTTCCAAGAGTTCCTCCAGAGAGACACACAACCTCCTCAGAGGAAGGAACCATGCTGTTGTCAAAGGCAACTGGGGTCAAAGAACAGTGCCCTGAACTCACTGTGCCAAAATAATTTTGCAATCTGGTTAAGAAAATATTAGAGAGATGCCATTTGTCCTGGAGCAGGGCAAGTGTGACATTGTCCCCTGTGTGTGTGGCCTTCCCGGGGTGGGGGTTTTACACCTGAGCCAGTTTGGGTAAGGGGGGTGGTGTTCACCCCCTGAGCAGGGATTCCCCCACTGTTTCAGGTTGCAATGTAAGATGGAACCAAATGCATGTTTTCAATGCCCATCTTCATCAACTGCTATAAACAGGTGGGGCAGTGTTCTTGATCTCTTCCATGACTCAGCCCTGATAACGCCCTCCAGGGGAGATATCTTCTGGGAATGGGCCATTGAGTGTCACTGCAGGACTGATCAAATTCCATCCTCCCATTGTGGGATGCTCCGCCCAGGGGGAGGATCCAAGCATTCCTACCTGCATATAAGGTGAGCCTTGCAACACCAGGAGCAGCTTGCCTACTGGATTCCCAGAGGACAAGAGCTCCAGAACCACCACTGGACCTTCAGAGGAAGACCAGACCCTTCTACAGGATCACTGCTTGGACAGAATCACGTTCATCACTCCAACAGGACTGCAGCCACCATTTAATGGGACTGCTGCCACCAGCCTGACCAGCAGGGTGTCAGGTTATATCCTGACTCTGTCAGTTTAAGGCAGTGTTTCTGTATCATTGCCTTGATCTAAATTTTCTTATTAAATTGTAATTCTGGTTTAGACTCTCCCCAGGTTTGCCTTCAAACCAGTACAAAATTCAATATACTTATCCCTTGTTTTCTTCTCAAAACAGGATTTTCCATCCCTTAAACTTGGCCAGATGGAGGAGGAGGCTGTGAGGAAGAAGAAGGTGCTCCAGGAGCCCCAGGCAGGTGAGGAGGAAGTCAGTGCCCCTTTCCCCCTCTCTCCTGCTCCATCTCCCAGCCCAGCACAGCCCCTGGCTCCAGGACAACCCTGCTGCCAACCCCGTCCTGCTGGGGATGCACTGGGGGGATCTCCTTCCCCTTCCCTGTGGCACGGAGGCAAATCCCATCCTCTCCTTGTTTTTCCTCCCCCAGGCAAGGAGCTGAGGATGGAGACCAGGGAGGACAAATTCCCACAGCAGAATCTCGTGGAAGAGGCCATTATAAATGGCTCCACGGTGCAAAATTCCAACGTGGAGGAAAAGCCCCAGAGATCCCACAGAAGGAGGAGCTCCAAACCCAGTCCAGGGTGCTCTGAGGAGGAAAGACCCACCCTGAGCCAGGAAGGTGGACAGAGCTTCAGCCAGAGCTCAGAGCTGGTGGCCCATGAGCAGCTTCACAATGGGGAGAAGCCCCACAAGTGCTTGGAGTGTGGGAAGAGCTTCAGGCAGAGCAGCACCCTGATCAGCCACCAGATGATCCACACTGGGGAATGGCCCTACGAGTGTGGGGAGTGTGGGAAGGGCTTCAGCTGCAGCTCTGCCCTCATCAACCACCAATGCATCCACACTGGGGAGAGGCCCTACGAGTGTCCCCAGTGTCAGAAGAGGTTTCACACCAGCTCTGATCTCGCCAGGCACCGGCAGATTCACACAGAGGAGAGGCCCTTCCTCTGCCCTGACTGTCGTAAGGGCTTCAAGCGCAACTCCCACCTCATCAGGCACCAGCGCATCCACACTGGGGAGAGGCCCTACGAGTGTCGCACCTGTGGGAAGAGGTTTCAGACCAGCTCAAATCTCCGCCTGCATGAGCGCATTCACACGGAGCAGAGGCCCTTCCGCTGTCCTGACTGTGGGATGGGCTTCAAGCGCAACTTCACCCTCATCAGGCACCAGTGCATCCACACTGGGGAGAGGCCCTACGAGTGTCCCCAGTGTGGGAAGAGCTTCACCCAGAGCTCTGACCTGACCAAACACCAACAGAGACATCAGTAAGGGAAGTCCTACAAATGCCCCAAGTGCAGGAGGAGCTTCGTGCACTGGTCCAGCTTCATCCCCCATTGGAGGATCTATATTGGGAAAAGCCCTGGAGATCCATTTTCCCTGTGATCCAAGCTGGGAAGACACCTGTCCCTTTTCCTGCCCCTGCCAATTACATGATGTGGGATTGAAGAACATGAGGGTCTGGCAATGGCCCTGTCATTACATTCACTCCCACCTGAGAACATTGCCAGGGCCAGGAAAGGGACTCTCTCTCTCTCTCTCCCTGAGGAGAAGGGTGTCTTTTCCAGGGAGGGGAAATACTAAACTGGGGAGAGCCATTAGTTGATGTTGTAGTTTTCACTGTAAACAGTTTTATTGATCCCTTCTGTTATCAATATTGTTTCTATTCCCTTTGTTCCTTATCTCGTTGCTGTTCCCAATAAATTGTTCTTCTCCCAGCCTGGGATCTTTGCCTTTTGTGCTTTCCATGGGAGGCGGGAGGGCAGCGAGGGCAGCGCGGTTTTAACGGGAGCAGGAAATTGGGGAATCCCATTGCTGAAGCCCGGCTCGTGGAAACCGAGCATCCCAGCTGGTGCCAGCCCTGGTGGCCATGGCAGCAGCCTTGGGAGCGGGTCCCTGGCTGGGGCTGTGGGAACCTCTTCCCTCTGGTGCCCAGGGACAGGAGTGGAGGGAGCGGCTGCAGCTGAGTCGGGGCAGGCTCAGGTTGGATCTCAGGAAAAGCTTTTTCCCTGTAGCCTGCTCTGTGGTCACGGAGCTGGACAAATGCTGGCCAGCTGCTCCCGGTGTGTGGCTGGAGGAGAGCACAAGATCTGCCACTCCTGGGTTCTCCTCAGAAACCTTTGGGTAGTGGTGCTGTCTGCGGCCTGGGGGGCACAGGCGAGAGCGTGGCTACCAAGTCCCGAGATAAAGGAAGGAGAGAGTGCACACCCGTGTGGATGCCACGGTGCTTTATTTCCCAGGCGGGACCAGTGATGGGTGTCAGAGGAGGACGGCTTAGGGAGGCACTGATAAAGGGAATGAGCGTGACAGGAGGAGACTCAAGGTGACCAATAAACGGAGATCAGGGGAGGAGCGTGGGACACAGCGGGACCAATAAGGATTACATAAGGGAGGGAAGAGCCTCTGGAGGCAAATCATACATTGAGGAAGGGATGATTGACACAGAAGGTTCTCGAAATAAAGAGGGGTGGTTGCAATGATAGACAGGGGAAGTGGGCAGCACCAGGAGGGAGGAAATAAACTTATAAGGGCATAAAGGGAAGGATCAAGGGATCAGTCACCTTGAGGGACAAAGCCATTGGCGGGAAAACAAGGGGTAACCAGCTTAGGGAGAAACCATTATGAGGGAAGTACATGGGGGGAACCGAGGGCCAAACCATATTTCTAACTTATAGAAGGGATAAACAACTTCACAACTGAACTCATATAAACATTTTAAAACACACGACAGCCACAGAGCAGTTAGATCAGTTTCTGGGGCCCAATATGTATACATGGGAGGAAATGCAATCATTAATGATTATGTTGTTCACACCAGAAGAAAGACACATGATCCGAGCGGCTGGGATACAAATATGGGAAAGGGAGCATGTGCAAGGACCTCCTGTGTATCTGAAAATGCCCATAGTGCTCCCCACCAGGGACCACAGCAGCACTGGGGGGAGGCAAGACATGGAGGAATATAGAACATTGATTATAAGAGGCATCAAAGAAGCAGCTCCACTTAACCAAAATGCCCATGAGGCTTTCAATGAGCAGCAAAAGAGCAAAGAAACCCCCACAGAGTGTTTAGAAAGGTTGAGGAAAAGTATAAGGCAGTATTCAGGGGTTGACCCTGACACGGTGGCTGGACAGATCTTACTAAAGATAAATTTTGTCACTCACATCTGGCCAGATAGACAGAGAAAGTTAGAAAAGTTAGATGGTTGGCAAGAAAGGAGGTTCGAAGACCTTTTAAGGGAAGCACAGAAGGTGTATGTAAAAAGGGATGAAGTGAAGGCCAAGGCAAAATCAAATGGTAACTGCCATTAGGGAAGGAAACCAGCATGCAAAGAACAACTCAGGTAAGGGAGGGAGATTCCGAGTGCGGGAGGATAGGTGGAGGGAGGATGCAGGCCCCTGGGCCTCCACACAAAAAGGAGAGTTTAGGAAACAAGGGAACCCAGGACCAGTTTGCTTTTCCTGTAAAGAGAGTGGGCATATAAGAAAGAATTGCCCCCAGAAGGAAAAGGATCTGAGGGTCTATGAGACTGAGCAAAAAGGAGAAGTGGAAGACTAGGGGTATCAGGGGCTCTACCTCCTGGGGACAGAATACCATCAGGAGCCCTTGATAACTTTAAAAATAGATCCCCAGGAGGAAGAATTTGAATTCTTAGTAGGCACAGGGACTGAAAGAACTTGTGTTTGTAGAATCCCAAAGGGGTGCAGAAAGAGTCAAGATACTGAGCAAGTAGTAGGTGCTAAAGGGAAAGGGTTCAAAGCCTCAGTTGTAAAGCAAATAAAGTTTGAAGGAACAAAGAAAATAGGAACCAGGGATGTTCTATTAGTTCCAGATGGAGGGTGAAATTTATTAGGACAGGATTTACAGGTGCAGTTTGACATTGGAGTGCTTCTAGAGTAAGGGAAAATGATAGTTAAGCTTCTCCAATTCAGGGAAGAAGATGAGGAGAAAATTCATGAGATGGTGTGGGCAAAACCAAAAAACCGAGGCAAATTGAACATGAAACCTATAGTAATAAAAATAGTTAATGAAAACCATCCAGTTCGGATAGAACAATATCCACTTTCCCTGGAAGGGAGACAAGGACTGCAGCCACTGATCCAGGACCTACTTGAGGACAGGACCTTAGAATTATGTATGTCCCCCCATAATACACCCATATTACCAGTAAAGAAGTCAGACGGGACTTACAGGCTTGTCCAAGATTTGAGAGAAGTGAACAAAAGAACAGTGAATCCGTACCCCGTAGTGCCTAATCCCTATACACTATTGAGTAATACCCCCCAGCACACCAGTGGTTTAGTGTCATAAACCTAAAAGATGCTTTTTGGGTTGCCCACTGGCAGAGCAAAGTCGGATATATTTACCTTTGAATGGGAGGACCCTGATTCTGGGAGGAAACAACAGCTCTGGTGGACTGGGTTACCCCAAAGGTTTTCCGAATCCCCAAACCTCTTGGGTCAAACCCTAGGAGAAGTACTACAACTCTTCTCCATCAAACCTGAGATAAAGCTCATCCAATATGTAAATTATTTGCTTCTCTCAGGACAGGAAGAAAAAGAAGTTTGGTAATCCACCATAGTGTTGTTAAATTTTCTGGGGGACCAAGGACTTTGGATATTAAAAGAGAAACTTGATTTTGTAGAGAGGGAAGTAAAATACCAAGGACATGTGATTTGTCAAGGGAGCTGGCGGCTGAACCCTGAGAGAATTACAGGGATTGCTTCAGTCCCACCACCAAAAACTAAGAGGGAAGTCAGAAGGTTTTTAGGCCTGTTGGGATATTGCAGGCTATGGATTGAAGGATACATGCAGGCCATCCAGTTCTTGTATGAAAAGTTAGTGGAAGAGATTAGGTGGGGAAAAGACAATGAACAAAAGTTTGAAGCTTTAAAGCAAAAATCAGTCAGTGCACTGGCACAGTCTTCCTGCATTAGACAAACCCTTCTATTGTTTGTGGATGTAGAAAAAGGAATAACACATGGAGTGTTAGCCCAGGACTGGGGAGTATCCAGGAAACCAGTGGCCTATTTATCAAAACTGCTAGACCCCGTCAGCCGGGGGTGGCCAACCTGCATTCAGGCTGTGGCAGTGACTGCCCTACTCATAGCAGAAAGCAAAAAATTAACCTTTTGGGGGAAATTGAAGATATATATCCCAAACTCAGTAAGGAGTATCCTAAGCCAAAATGCTGAGGAATGGCTCACTGATTCCCGACTGCTAATGTATGAAGCCATCTTAATAGATAATGGTTTAGAGCTGATCATGAGTAACCAACTCAACCCTGCCCAATTTTTTTATGGAGAACGAGATGAGGAACTAATACATAATTGCCTAGAGGTTATAAACTATCAAACTAAAGGAAGAGAGGACCTAACAGATCAACCACTCCAAGGTGGAAAACCACTGTAGATCGATGGGTAATAAAGGGGCACAGGGTATCAGGGTACACTACAGTGCATGAAGGGTTGGTGGCCATAGAAAAGGGAAAGTTACCTTCCAACTGGTCAGCCCAAGGTGTGAGTTGTATGCCCTAAAGCAAGCTCTGGAAATATTAGCGTGGAAAAGGGGAAAAAATATATACAGACCAAAAATACACTTTTGGAGTGGTGCATACCTTTGGAAAAATTGGGAGGAGAGGGGACTATTCACTTCAAAGGGAAAGGGACTGATTCATGAAAAAATTGTATTAGAAGAGTTAGAAACCTTACAATTACCAGAGGAAGTAGTGGTGGTATATGTTGAAGGACATCAAAACGGGACCAAGGGAACAATTTAGACAATTTAGAAGCTAAAAATGCAACTGAATCAGGGACAGAAAAACTAATAATAGTATTAACCCCCATGAGAAAAATGCAAAAAGTCCCTGTATTCAGTGGGACAGAAGAGGAAGAACTCCTTAAAATAGGAGCCAAGAAAGATAACAAAGGGAAATGAGCAGATGGAAGGAAATAATAATAAACCCTTTGCCAGGAAAATGCTAGAATGCATACATGGAACAACACATTGGGGTACACAAGCGCTAAGTGATCAATTTCTAAGGAATTGGGGATGCACATGAATTTTCAGAATCGCTAAG
Source organism: Agelaius phoeniceus (assembly GCF_051311805.1). NCBI lineage: Eukaryota > Metazoa > Chordata > Aves > Passeriformes > Icteridae > Agelaius > Agelaius phoeniceus. The sequence goes on from NW_027509866.1 coordinate 3,258,869, forward strand.
CAAGTAACTGAACAGTGTGTAGTATGTCAACAGTGAATAAGAAAATCATGAGGAAAACACCCAGAGGAGGGCAAGAACTGGCCTTATGACCCTTCCAAAACATCCAAGCAGACTTTACTGAGCTTCCCCAGGTACAATTGTGGAAGTTTTTGCCAGTGATAGTAGATCACTTGACTCATTGGGTAGAGGTGGTACCCACTGTGAAAGCCAATGCCAATGTTGGGAGTAAAACACTTCTAGATTCAATTATTCCCCAATATGGGATGGCAAACAGGATTGATTTAGACTGGGGAACTCATTTCACATCAGAGATATTGCAGAAAGTCTTTCAGGCCCTGGCAGTAAAATGGGAATTACACACTCCATGGCATCCACAGAGTTCTGGTCAGGTTGAGAGAATGAATCAAACTCTCTAAAGAGCTCTAGTTAAGCTAATGATTGAAACGCAAATGTCATGGATAAAATGTCTCCCTTTGGCCTTATTAAGAATTAGAACCCAACCCTGGTCAGATCTGGGGCTGTCACCCTATGAAATGATGTTTGGGTTTCCCTTCCTGACCTCACCCCAGAAGGCTGCCACCTATGAGGAAGGGGAAGCCAATGCCAAGAAATAAGTGATGTCTATAGCACAAACCTTAGAAGGGCTAAGACATAAAGGGGCAATTCCTCAAACTACCACCCTGGATTTCAGAATCCATAATATTAATCCTGGGGATTGGGTGATGATTAAGCCATGGAGAGATCAGCCTCTAACTCCTCAGTGGGAAGGTCCCTTTCAGGCACTGCTCAGCACCGAATCGGCCGTGTGAGCTGCAGAGCGGGGATGGACTCATGGCAACAGAGTCAAAGGCCCAGGAGAAGAACCCAAAGAGTGGACTATAACATCCAGGCTGGGTGAAACAAGATTGACTCTCAAGCAGAGACTGAGAGACAACCAGAAAAACACCAAGACACCAAAAAGTAGAGTCAAGCTTCCACCAGCCAGCTCGAGAACTGTCTTCCTGTTTTCATGGGTGAGAATTACCAGCATCTGTTGAGGAGAAGTACACAAGGGACTGTAAAAGGTAATGGGACAGCTTCTTCAAGAAAATAAGACAAAGGAAGGAAGGCAAGACCGGGTTGGCCCCTTTGTTTGTTACCAAGAAGGCTCCATAGCCCTGCTGTGGGTAGCAACCCCATGGGCATGGTAAGGTAGGGACAAAAGGCCAGACCAGACCTCTGTAATTCCTCAGTTGTCTTTTAATTCAACAGGGACTGGAGGGCAGGACCGAGTTGGCCTCTGTACTCACCCCTAAGATGCACCAACTATGGGTAGCAGCCACACAGGCACGGTAGATGGGAGTCAAAGCCACACTGGACCTCTGGGATGCCCTTTTGCCCATTCCAAATAAGTGTGTCTAAGGGAAACCTCAGATTTTTTCTCCTGTTCCCACTGTCCTTGCCCACATCAACAGATGCTCATATGACTCATTCAAGAGACAAAGAAAATTTTTTACTTAACTGTTTGAGCAAAATGACTTCTAGAAAAAGAAAAAGGGGGCTTGTTATAGATGCATAATCCTAAGGTTGACTCTCACAATTAAGGGTTGGATATTAAATACAATTTAGGAGAAGTTTTGTAGCTGTATAGTTATCCTTCCCCTCCTCCTTTTTTGGATATATTGCTATCACAGGATGACCTCAATAGTTAGGGCATTTGCGAGAGTCTGCTTGTTACTATGGCAGCACCTGACTGTGGTGTTTGAGTTTGGGTTCTAATTCTGATGTTCACAGGGGTTCTTGGATGAGGGAAGAGATGGGAATGTTGACTCCATGTTTCAGAAGGTTTATTTATTATTTTATGATATATATTACATTAAAACTATACTAAAAGAGTAGAAGAAAAGGTTTCATCAGAAGGCTAGCTAAGCTAAGAATAGAATGGAATGATAACAAAAGCTTCTCTCTCTGACAGAGAGTCCAAGCCAGCTGACCGTGATTGGCCATTAATTAGAAACAACTCTGTGAGACCAATCACAGATCCACCTGTTGCATTCCACAGCAGCAGATAACCATTGTTTACATTTTGTTCCTGAGGCCTCTCAGCTTCTCAGGAGGAAAAATCCTAAGGAAAGGATTTTTCATAAAAGATGTCTGTGACACCTGACCTCCAATCAAGGTGTGAGACAGTGATCTCCACCACTGGACAGTGAAGAAGGAGTCGATTGACAAGACTTTGGGACGGGCCAGAGGTATAAAAGACAGAACATCAATTTTGTAGATGAGCACATCCTGACTCAATTCTTTGATCCCGGTACTGTGTTATTTTCTTTATTAAGTCTTCTGTTATATTGTGATAAGCTCTTAATATTTTAAATTTTTGAAAGTGAAAATTGTTTCTCACATGAGGTTGGGGAATGTGGGGCAAGGTTGTCCACACTGGGTCAACTCTCAAGATAAAACTTGTCTGACGTGGTGAGACCTCCATAGGAGCGGCCCTACATCAATATAAATCACAGAAAGCTGCAATCAGCTCTTCTCTAAAGAGATCAGTAATAAAATACACTCTTGAAAAGAGGATTACATATTTCTTAGAAGCTCTTTTAAATATTTCTCCGTAACAGTAAAAGGAAATCTTCCTGCTGAACTGAACAAGACCAGAGGGAAATCAAGGCAGAGCCATGGTTTGTCACGACTTGCTTGATCCTAATGAGCCCCGTGGTGCATTTGGAGCTCAGCCCTTGAACCTCGGGGCCTGAGAGGAGATTGCACAAACCTTTCCAGGAGTCAAAGTCCGAAGAAACACCCCAAAGTGTCTCAAAGCATGAATGGGTCCCACTAAGGTCCATCCCATCACAGGATCCTCATGGACTCCTTGGAGGGCAGAATTGGAGGCCAGGATTGACCAAAAACCTCTCAGAGATTCAGAGTGGAAAGGAAAATCCAAAGTACCTTAAAAACCTTGAGTATCTCAAAGTATTAATGAGCGCCACTGAGTGTCAGTACAAAGCTCTCAAGGGACTCATTAAAGCAGATAATTGGGGCCATGATTGCACAAACCTCTCACAGAGTCTGTAACAAAAATGAAAGCACCAAGTTCCTTAAAATAACTGAGTACCTTGAAGCATTAATGACCCCACTGAGTCTCCTTACTGACAAAGCCTCTCCAGGGACTAATTACAGCAGATAATTGGTGCCATGATTGCACAAACCTCTCAGAGCCTCCAAGGCAAAAGCCAAAGCCAAAGTCCTTTGAAAAACCTGCAGTCCCTGCAGGGAGCATGAAGGAGCCCCCAGGGCCATTGCTGAGCAAGGCTCCCCAGGGACTCCTTGCAGCAGATCCTTGAGGCCACTGGGATGTGGGCTAGGGGGGGATGCTGAGGGCAGCACAAGGGGCTGACAGTGCCCAGCCTGGCTGAGGCTGTGCCAGGAGGCCCCAGGGCCTCAGGACAAGGTGTCTCCTCCCAGCCCTTGCTGGCACAGACCCTGCTGTGCCCCAGGGCACCAAGACTTGGCTTCTCTTTGTCCCCACCTGTCATCACTGCCTGCAGTTCTCTGCTCTGCCTGGGGCCTGGGGACACTTGCTCAGTCGTGTCCCTCTCTGGGACCCATTAAAAGTCCAAGAAACTTTGGAGTTGGCTTCTGCCTTGGAGTTCTGGAGAGGTTTCTTCAGCTCCCTCTCAGGGCCTGATGTTCAGGGCCTGAGCACAAAGCCCCAGAGGTTGATTAAAGTCCTTGTGCTGTGTCGGTGCTGCTGAGCTGGGCTGGGCTCCTGGCACAGAGGCAGCTCCTGCTCACCAAGAAGAGCTTCAAAAGCACATTTCTCTTGATGAGCAGCTCTTCTGCCAGCCCAGCAGGGCTGGGGCACTGCCTGCAGCCAGCGTGGGCACAGCACAGAGGAACAGAGAGCTTCAATCAGTCAGGGCTGGGAAGGGGCTGAGAAGTGCCTGGGGCACAATCACTGCCAGCCCTTGGCACAGGAACCTCTGGCTGCAGGACAGTGCAGCTGCAGCTCCTGGAGCCATCTCCTCAAGCTGGAACATGCCAATGCCTGCAGAGCCTGTGAGTACATTCTCTGCTTGTCTCTTGTGCAGAGCAGCCAGGGGTGCCCAGGGCTGTCCTGCAGAGCAGGGTCCTGCAGCCCAGGGCGCTGTGCAGGGGCAGGGACTCTGCTGCCTGCCAGGGACAGCTCTCAGCCAGCCCTGGCAGCTGCTTCCAGCACTGGGGGACAAGATCTGGCTGGGAGGAGACAGCTGGTGAGGCTTGGAAGTGTTCTCCTTGTGTGGGGGGGATGCTGCATTGTTCAGGACTGCTCCCAGCATGGCATTTAACTCCAGAACATTTCCAGGTAGATTATACAGGGAGCACAGCAAGGCAGGGACTGTATAAAAATGGATATTCTGCTTTTTTAATCACCTGCTCTGGGTTGGAATTTGCACATAGATATTCATCTTTCAGGTCAGGCTAAGAAAAATAAAAAAATTCTCACTGATCTGAATAAACCAGGCAGCAACAACAATCACCACAGGACCCCTTAGAGGCAGCATCAGTGTTGCTTTTCCAGCCTCCTCAGGGTTGCTCTGACGTTGCCATCAGAGCCTGCAGAGCCAGAGCTGCCCCTGGGCAGTGCCTGAGCTGGGAGGGCTCTGCAGGGCAGAGCTGAGCCCCCAGGACTGGGCTGGGCTCTTGCAGCACTGTCAGGGCCCAGCCCTGGGTACAGGGAAGCAGCTGCTGGCAGGGACAGCTCCAGGCAGCAGAGCCCTGGGCAGGCAGTGGGGGGAAAGTGCCCCCAGCCTGTGCTGGGATATTTCAAGTCCTCTCCACACCCAACTATTCCATGATTACTTTTCTTACAGATCCCCATGTGCAGCCCCAGCAAATGTCCAACAGCAGCTCCATCAGGCACTTCCTCCTGCTGGCATTGGCAGACACGCGGCAGCTGCAGCTCCTGCACTTCTGCCTCTTGCTGGGCATCTCCCTGGCTGCCCTCCTGGGCAACGGCCTCATCATCAGCGCCGTAGCCTGCGGCCACCACCTGCACACGCCCATGTTCTTCTTCCTGCTCAACCTGGCCCTCAGCGACCTGGGCTCCATCTGCACCACTGTCCCCAAAGCCATGCACAATTCCCTCTGGGACACCAGCAACATCTCCTACACTGCATGTGCTGCTCAGCTCTTTTTCTTTACGTTCTTCATCTCAGCAGAGTATTTCCTCCTGACCATCATGTGCTACGACCGCTACGTGTCCATCTGCAAACCCCTGCACTACGGGACCCTCCTGGGCAGCAGAGCTTGTGCCCACATGGCAGCAGCTGCCTGGGCCAGTGCCTTTCTCATTGCTCTCATGCACACAGCCAATACATTTTCCCTGCCCCTGTGCCATGGCAATGCCCTGGGCCAGTTCTTCTGTGAAATCCCACAGATCCTCAATCTCTCCTGTGCCAAATCCTCTCTCAGAGAACTTGGGCTTCTTACTGTTAGTGTGTGCTTATCATTTGGTTGTTTTGTGTTCATTGTTTTCTCCTATGTGCAGATCTTCAGGGCTGTGCTGAGGATCCCCTCTGAGCAGGGATGGCACAAAACCTTTTCCACCTGCCTCCCTCACCTGGCTGTGGTGTCCCTGTTCCTCAGCACTGGTATATTTTACTACCTGAAGCCCCCCTCCATGTCCTCCCCATCCCTGGATCTGGCCCTGTCAGTTCTGTACTCAGTGGTGCCTCCAGCCCTGAACCCCCTCATCTACAGCCTGAGGAACCAGGAGCTCAAGGCTGCAGTGTGGAGACTGATGACTGGATGCTTTCAGAAACATTAAACTGTTGGCCAATTTCTGCAAATCACTTGTAATAAAAGTTATCTTTGATCCTTCTTATTCGTTTAATTTTGAAGGTTCTTTTCCTTTGTTTTAGTATTTTCATATTGTCAACAAAGAAATGTCAATCTTTTTGCCATTTCTCATTTTGTTTCTCTCCACCTTCCCTGTGGCCACAGACTGTGTAAAAGAGGGGCTGTGCTCTTGGTGGCTTTAAAGGAACTAAAGGATGTCCCAGCAGAGTTTTCTGCAGAGATGCCCTTTTGTTGCCTTCTCTGGAGCTGCAGCAGCAATGTCTGTGTGCAGAGCTGGGGCAGATCAGTGCTGGCCCAGCAGCTGTGCCCAGCAGCAGCAGCAGCAGCAGCACTTGGTGTTGCCAGTGCTGCTGCCGTGGGCCTGCCCCGCTGCCCTGGTGGCCCTGGTGTTGCTGCAGGGCCTGAGTGCTCTCGGGGCCGGGCACAGCCCTGGGGGTGGCAGTGCCGGGGCTGCAGCAGGGACAGGCCATGGGCACTGCTGGGGCAGCGCTGACGCCTCAGGCCAGGCCCTGGGGGCTGCAGGCTCCTTGCCCAGGCTCTCTCAAGAACACGGCCAGGCCAATGCTCAGCACAGAAACCCCCGTCAGCAGCCCCAGGCTGGCCGTGGGCAGGCTGGGGGCAAACAGCATGGCTGGGGCTCTGCAAGGGCCCTGGGGCAGATGGGAAGGAGCAGCAGAGCAGGGGCTGATCCATGCCCAGTGCACTGCACAGCCCAGGGCAGCATCCCAGAGCGTCCTCATGCAGCTGCCAACAACTCTCCCCTCTCTGCAGCCCTGGCCTCTCCCCCAGCTCACACAGGTGCCCCATCCTTGCAGGCACAGACACGGCAGCACTGCCTCAGCAGCCCCTGTTTGCATTGCACACAGCAGGGCCAGCACCCCCATGCTGTTGCTGTGGGGACATGAACCTGAGGGAGCACAAATGCCAGCAGCCCCTGGGGCCAGCAAGGCCTGGGGAACACCAGGGAAACCACTCGGCTTTGTCCTGGCCTCTGCACTCAGCCAGAAAGTTTGTTCCCATCAGCTGGGAGTTTCCTGTGCCACTGCAGACGCTGTTGCTCAGAGCCAGGGCTGCCTGGCAGCCACCCACAAACTGCCCTGAGCATTTCCTTTGCTTCACATTGTTTTCTTTACTCTTCCCTTGCACAAATTTCTTCCTCTTGCCCACCCCAGGGGGCCCAGAACTGGACGCAGCACTTGAGGTGCTGCCAAACCTGTGCCCAGCGCAGGGGAAGAATCCCTGCCCTGCTCCTGCTGGCCACACCAGTCCTGATCCAGGCCAGGAGCCATTGGCCTTCTTGCCCACCTGGGCACACTGCTGCCTCATGTCCAGCCTGCTGTCCATCAGTCCCTGCAGGTCCCTTTCTGCCAGGCTGCTCTGCAGCCACTCTGTCCCCAGCCTGTAGTGCTTCAGGGGTTGTTGTGGCCAAAGTGCAGGACCCGGCACTGGGACTTGTTAAACCTCACCTTGTTGGGTTTGGGCCCTGGATCCAGCCTGTCCAGGGCGCTGTGCAGAGCCCTCCTACCCTCCAGCAGATCAACACTCCCAGACAACTTGGTGTTACCATGGTTTCTTGATACCCTAAAGTGTCACGATCGTCTCCATGACTCCATGAGGCCTCCCAGTGTCACAATGTCCCTTTGGTTCCATGGGATCCCTTGGTGCCATAAAGTCCCTTGTATCCTTGGGCCCTGCAGTGTCACAATGGATCCTTGGTTCCATGAGGTCTGGCAGTGCAGCATTGCTCTCCTTGGTTCCACAGTGTCACAATGGCCTCTTGGTCCCAAGAGCCACCACGGTGTCAAACATGTTTCCTTCATTCCATGAGTCCCTGAGGAGCAGCCTTGGCCCCTTGGTTCCATGGGGCCCTGCAGTGTCACTATGGCCCCATCATGACACCAAGTCCTACTCTGTCACAATGCTCTGCATGGTTCCACAAGGCCCCACAGGGTCACAGTGGCCTCTGTGGTTCCATGAGGCCTCAGAGTGCCACAATGAATTCCTTGGTGCTGCAGTGTCACAATGGAGCCCTGGTGACACAAGATCCTGCAGTGTCACCAGGGACCCTTGCTTCCATGGGGCACCACAGTGTCATAATTGTTCCCTCAGTTCCCAGAGTCCTTACAATGGAGCAATGGCTCCTTGATTCCATTGTCCCCAGGCTCTCCCAAGGCTCTCCTTGGTTCCACAGTGTCATAATGCTCTGCATGGTTCCACAAGGCCCTGCAGGGTCACAGTGGCCTCTGTGGTTCCACCAGGACCCAGACTGTCACCATGGACTCCTTGCTTGCATCCAGCCCCACAGTGTCACCATGGCCCCTTGGCTCTGTGCTGCCATGTCGTACACAGTGTCACCATGGTCCTCTTAGTGCCACCAGGCCCTGCAGTGTCACAATGGCCCCTTGCTTCCCCAGGGCCCTGCAGTGTCACAATCATCACAGAATCAACCAGGCTGGAAATGACCTTGGAGAGCATCAAGTCCAGCCTGGGACCCAACACCACCTTGTCACCCAGACCATGGCACTGAGTCCCACATCCAGTCTTTCCTTAAACACTTTCAGAGATGGTGACTCACCCACCTCCCTGGCAGCCCATTCCAATGCCCAATCACCCTTTGTGTGAAGAATATTTCCAATGTCCACCCTAAATGTCCCCTGGTGCAGCTGAAGCTTGTGTCCTCTTGTCCTGTCACTGTTCCCTGGGAAAAGAGCCCAACCCCCACCTGGCTGCACCCTCCTGTCAAGGAGTTGTAGAGAGTGATGAGGTCTCCCCTGAGCCTCCTCTTCTCCAGGATAAACAACTCCAGCTCCCTCAGGCACTGCTCCTCACAGGACTTGTGCTCCAGACCCTTCACCAGCCTTGTTGCCCTTCTCTGGACACACTCCAGCCCCTCCATGTCCTTCCTAAAATGGGGGTCCCAGAACTGGACACAGCACTCGAGGTGCTGCCAACCAGTGCTGAGCACAGGACAAGAATCACTGCCCTGCTCCTGCTGGCCACACCATTCCTGATCCATAGGAGTGCCAGGGGTTGAATGGGGGAAATGGTGGGGTGGGGGTAGGGACAGAGTCTGATTGATTGTCAGCCATGGATGGTCTTGATTTTCATATCTGTTCAGACTGGATTATGAGGTGCTAGAGGTCAATATCAATTGGACATTGCTGCAATCAAATTATAAACAGGAAAAGAAAACCGGACAAAACAGTTGTCTCTGTTTTTTTTTTTTTCCAGTACAGCAGATTCACTTTAAATACACTTCTGAAGTCTGACTAAATTAACCACAGAAAAATTGAACACCTTAATTATTCCTAACAGCTTGTCTTGTTTGGTTTTTTTGAACAAATATTTTTGATCCTTTTTCACTGAATTCCTGAACTGCAGGGCTCAAGAAAGAAGACTCTGAAGTATAAAAATTCATGATCAGACACCTCCAAGTGGCTGAGGATCCATCCCCATGAGAGCAGCAATGAACAGAAATGGGCACAGCTTTGTGGCTGCCCCAGCTTTGGCATGGGCCCTGGGCCTGGAGCAGGAGCAGCTCTTGAGCGCCCCAAGGCCGGGGCTCTTGTGCTGCCCTGGGCAGATGGGATGGCAGCAGGGGCTGCAGGGCTCTCAGCACCTCAGGCTGAGGGGAGCAGGGCAGCCAGGGAGCCTCCTTTGGCCCTGGACCAGCACCTTCCCCCATGGCTGGGGCTGAGTCCTGCGGCAGCTGCAGCTGCTGCTGTGCCCTTGGCAGGGGCTGAGGCCGTGGGGCCAGTGGCCAGAGCAGCCTGGCCTGAGCAGAGCTGTGGGGCCAGAGCCGGCTGGGCTGGGCTGGGCTCAGAGAGGCCCTTGGTGCTGCCCAGAGCTCAGGGCAGCTGGCAGAGCTTGCAGGGAGCTGGGCTGGGCTCCGAGAGCCTGGCCCAGAAACCATCAGTGTCCATCTCAGCCTGGCTGAGCGTGCAGGGGCAGGACTCAGGCCAGGCCTTGTGGGGCAGGGCCAGCGCCTGTGCAAGGCATTGCAAACAGGCAAGTGGCCAGAGAGGAGGCTGCTCTGTGCCCTTGGTGGCATGGACAGAGCAGGGAGGGGGCCCAGGACATTTGTCAGCGCCAGCCTCTGTGCCCATGCGTTGGCAGCCCTGGCTGCTGAGCCCAGCTTTGGCCTGGGCTGAGTTTGGCTGTGGCCCAGCTCCATCCTCCTGCGGGGCGCAGGGCCTGTTCCCGGCCATGGCCAGCCCTGGCTGCCTCTCTGCTGGCCCAGAGGCCGGCAGAGCCCGGGGCAGGGCTGTCTGTGCAGCCCCACAGGTGCCAGGGGCTCTGCAGGAGCTGGCAGAGGCTGCCCAGCAGGGAGGCCATGGGGCACAGAGCCCCAAGGCTGCTGTGGGCACCACGGCACAGGGGCCGTTCCCAGCCGCAATGCTCCTGGCCTGGGCTGGGCCTGCACAGGGGCTGGGCCACCATGGCTGGGCCAGCACAGGGCCACAAAGGGGCCACGCAGCCGCTGCCGGGGCTGACAGCAAGGCCAGGCACACACAAGCAATTGCTGAGCATGGCCTGCGCTGGCCAGGCCTGACTGTGCCAAAGGCAGAGCTCAGCTGCCCTTGGGGGCTGCAGCAACACTCCAGAGCCCAAAGAGCCTCCATGGCTGGGCTGGAGACCAAGGCTGCAGCAGGGAAATGCAGGGCTGCTGCAGGATGGGGAGGCCATTGAATTCCAGCTCACACCTCAGCTCTCTGATGATCCCAGCACCATGCTGGGCCCTGTTTCAGACTGGAGCAGAGCAGATGTTGATGGGACAGGAGCCCTGTGGGGCTGTCAGGGACCTGCAGCTTGCAAGGTGCTCTGCTCTCCCTCAGGTGCTCTGGGAGAGATCCAATCCCAGCTGGGCCCCTCAGGGCACAAGTGGCACTGCCTGTTCATGGTCACACAGCGGATGTCTGCCTGAAAGGGGCACAGGTGTTAATACCTGTTTGTTTGTTAATATACAAGCAAATCTTAATTATCTGGGTCATTTGAGTACTTTTAAGAAATAGCAAAGTATTCCTGCCAAGAAAAGGAATTTCCTGGATTTACTGATGGCAGGAGAAGAAATACTGATCTTCCCCTCTGCTCTTGTCACCAACATTCAGTCTAATATGTCATGACCCTCTTCCTTTAGGTGTTTCCAGCTCTCCTGGTTAAATGGCCATGTCTAAGGATATGTCTTTATTTAGAGCAGCTGGATCTATGTCCTTCCCCTTTCTCCTAGATTTCCTCCTGCAGCTGTTTTCTGGTCCTTCCAATGAGTGTCCCTTGACTGGCTTCATGCTTTGAGCTTAAGGGAGTTGCCCACTCTTTCAGAAGTTTAAATAACTCATTAATCAGCATCTTAGTTGTAGTTTTATCTTTTATCTCACCTCTTCTTATGTCTTTGTCTAAAGACCTTCCTTTATGGCTATCCCTTGTGGCTGGTAGACATGTCAGATATTGCTGAGATTTCACAAGGAATTGAGGGAAGTCTTCTGATGTTTCTTAAATTTTATCATGGTCACAATTTTTATGTTGGCCATGAGAAGAAGCATTTCTTTGCCTCTGTCTCATGAGTTTCTGCTCCCTCAAAGGACACAAACCTGATGAGTTGTGGTTCCCACTCCAATGGCTGCACTTGGACCTCCCTCCATCCCCAGAGCAGAGCTCCCTTGACCCAGAAATTGCCTGGCAAAGGAAGGATGAAGGAAACAGGAGAGGATGGGGGGATCAGGGGTAGGGCAGAGCCAGGGAGAAGAATGACTTTGGCATTTGATGGAGCTGTGCCTTCCCTTGGCTTTGCTGGCTGACAAGAAATAAACATCCCTCTGTGTCTCGGGCAGCTCCTTCTGCAAGGAAAGCAGGTGGGAGTTGGAGCCAAGGAGCTGAAAGCTGCAGGTGCAGCCTGGGCTGGAGGGAGCTGAGATTTGCACAAGGCTGCTCTGAGTGCCAGGGCTTGGATGGGGGAAATGGTGGGCTGGGGGTAGGGACAGAGTCTGATTGATTGTCAGCCATGAAGGGTCTTGATTTTCATCTCTATTCAAACTGCATGAGGAGGTGCTTGGATTCAGTGTCAATTGGAGACTGCACATATCGATTTATAAACAGGAAAAAATCCTTAACAGGACCTAAAAAATGTTTTCTCACTGTCTTTTTAAATATCATGTATTCACTTTTAATACACTACTGAAATTGACGTAACCACAAATTATTTGAAAATTAAAATCAAATTATTCCTAGGGGCTTGGCTTGTTCAGGTGTTCGGAATGTTCATGAGCCCTGGGACACTGAATTCCTTCACTGAAGAGCTGAAGGCTGAACAAGCCTCTGGAGCAGTGAAATTCAGCAGCAGCCTCCAAGTTGCTGAGGATGTCAGCAGCCCCCAGTGAGGCCATCTGTGGTGGTTTGACAGGAAATGTGTTTTTTGGGATGCTGTGTTTTTGGCCAATGGATATTCAGACTTTAATATTGGCATTTAACCTGGCCATTGAGACATGGACACGCCTCTGAGAACACGGGGTTAAAAGCAGGGCTCTCCCCTGGGAGGGTCCTCTTGGGTTTCCGGCGGGAAAGAGTTCGGGTCTCTCCCCCGGCCCAGCTGCTGGCTGGGCAGGGGGAGGGGAAAAGCCATGTGGCCGGGAGAGGTAGGCCTGAGCCCCGGGGTGGAAGGGTGGAAGAGAGAAAGAGAGAGAGAGACACCGGGAGGCATCGGGCAGCCCCCCCCTGAGAGACACAGAGAGAGAGAGAGAGAGAAAGAGCCGCTGCCTGAGACTGTGACCTTGAAGCTTGATAAACATGGGCCTGTGCCGGCAGCACGGCTGGGACGGAGAAGAGGGGGGGGTTCAGCCGGCCGCTTGTAGGAGCTTTTAACCCCTTTTTGGAAAATGAGAACTTTACAGAACATTGACCTTTCCTAGAAGATAGAGTGGAAGATGAAAAAAGGAAATGGGCCAGTGTGAGAGAGGTCTGGGCGAGTGAGAGATAGTAGAAGAGTAGAGAAGAATCTTAGTGGGAAGAGATGATGGAGTGGCTTTTGCTGGACTCTTTTTGTACAGCCATGGACAGAACCATGTTCCTTGTGACACAGAGACTGCATTCTAGGGGGAGGCAATGGCCTCAGAGCCAAGAGGGTTCAGTGTTGATGCCCCTCGGCCCCAGGGGGTGAAAAAATATGGGGGGGACAGGTGTCCCAAAGGAGAGATTGTGGGGACAGGTGTCCCAAAGGAGAGACTGTGCCTTTTTTGGATCGGGACAAAGCATCCCTAAAAAGACAACCCTAGAAGCAGCTCTGGTCTGTGTTCAGTGGTGAGAGCACTGGACATGAAAGGAAGAGGTCACGACGGCAGATGTACTCCGGGCAGTGCCACAAGTGACACAGAAACACACGTGGCTTCAGCTGTGTTTCCAGGGGAAGCCCATGGTACAAGAAGGACTCCTCTCCTCTGGATGAACTGAGGATTGATTGTCTAAAAGGTGGTGCTGGACTAAGAGTTGGTGATTTGGGGAATAGATGCATTGTGTTGGGAATTTTGTGGGGGGAGGAGGAAATGTACTTGTAAGGTTTTCATTTTCCTGTGTGTGTTCCTTTTTATCTATAGTTGTAGCGTAGTTAATAAAGTTTTGTTTTCTTCATTTCCAAGTGGAAGCCTGCTTTGCTCATTCCTGCTCACATCTCCCAGCAGAAACCAGGGAGAGGGTATCCTCATGGGGGCACTGGCATTGTGCCAGTGTCAAACCATGAAAGAATGGTAATGAGCCATGGGACACTGAATCCCTGCACTGGAGAGCTGAAGGCTGAACAAGTGATTTGGAAAATTAAATCAGTGATTTGGAAAATTAAATCAAATTATTCCCTGAGGCTTGGCTTGTTAAGATGTTCTGAATGTTAATGAGCCATGGGACACTGAATTCCTGCACTGAAGAGCTGAAGGCTGAACAAGCCTCTGCAGCAGTGAAATTCAGCAGCAGCCTCCAAGTTGCTGAGGATGTCAGCAGCCCCCACTGAGGCCATCCCTGCCCAGAGACCGTGGGGGAATGGGCAGACAAGGAGAGCGTCCCTGGGGCTGGGGCAGCACAACTCAGAGGCACCAGCGGCTCCAGCTGGGCAATGGAGTGTGGAATGTGGCTGGGAAAGCCCTGCCTGGGCTGGGCCAAGCAGCACACACAAGCCCTGACTCCCATATCCCAAAAAAACGCTCTCAATGAGACATTTAAAAGTAATTACAATTATTTGTGTCCTCTGTGTTAGATGCACTAAGAAATATCAATAAGAGATTTTTAGAAGCTCAAAACAACAAAACAGGAACTTTACTTGGAACTTCAGAAAATCAGAGAAGCTTTGGCAAAAGTTTTAATATGACATTCAATCAACAAAAAACACTTATCAAAGCATTATCTTGGCCCATTCCACTTCACAAACTCTAAGCCTGTTCAATTTTAAGTTAAACAAAATGTCCAAGAGGACGTATATAGAAGTAGACACAGAAAGAGAGAAAATATAATTTAGAGAAGTGCACACATATCAGGACCCAGGACATCCCTCTGGCCGTCCTGAGCAGCCAAGACCCCTGCCAGGGGTCTCAGAGACTGTGGCACAGAGCCCAAAACACCTGTGGTTTTGATTATGACCCGTGGAGCAAATTACCAACCTTGTATGAAAATCAGCAAGCCACAACAGATTAAGTAGAATACTAGTGAAGTTATCATGGGGGGGAAAAGTAGATTTTAGGGTTTTTGGTATGGGGGTCCAGGAGGCAACATGGAGGGAACTTGGAACTGGGTATTTTCTCCTTCTTCTTCTTGGCCTCCATCTTCTGCTGTGATGTTGGCACTTAGAGATTGGTTTCGAGTAGAAGCTCACTGTCTAACATAGGTGATAGGTATTGGAAAGTAATTGTAAACATTCTACACGTAGTTTTTAGTATAAAGACATAACACCACCCTGGGGGCAGGCAGAATGCCTCAGACTGTCCTGCTGATCTGACCTCGGCAGGGCAGAAGAAAATTTTGTATAGATAAGGTAAAATAAACAACCTTGAGACCAAGAAATGAAGAGCTCTGACTTCTTCTTCAAGCGCCAGGCTGGGAAAAGAGACTTTCAAACTTTTCTCGGGGTCACTCTGACAAGCTAACGATCCCAACATACACACAGCTACCAACTCCTGGATTCCAGCAGTGTTCTGATGGAAATTCCAAGAGGAGGTAGGGTCAAGATGTGTGCTTGCCTTGTGATCAGCCTTCAATACCCCTTGGTCTCCCTGGGCCCTTCCTCCAGGTGGGGCTTGGGCTCATTTGGTCCCTCAGGAGCTGGGCTGGGGCTGCAGAGGTGGCTGTGGAGCATTGCCTGTGCTGTGCCAGGGACTGGCAGCCACTGCTGGGCTGGGATAGAGGCTCTGGGGGATTGGGGTTCCAGGGCAGGGCAGGGCTGGGCTTCCAGGGCAGGGCATGGCTGGACCTGCCCCTTCCTCCCCCACACATGAAATGTTTCGAGCCAACAATCTCCTCCGGGCTGTCACAACAGGGAATTTTGGAGGTGGAACCCCAATTCTGGCCAAGGGCATCTGGCCGAGAAGGACAGTTCTTTTCCATAGGAAGGAAAGCACAGAGCCCCAGTGTTTGGAAGGCAGGTGAGAGCCTCACTAGGGCAAGGCCATCCAGACTTGTCAGGAATGGCAGATTTTGTCTGGGAGCAGTCTTTGGATATATGGAAATTTGGAGGTGGAAGCCCAATCTCACCCATGGGTTCGTGGAGAAGCTGGACAGTTCTTTCCCATAGGAAGGGGAGCATGGAGTCTTCCCCAGTGTTTTGGGGACACATGAGAGGTGACCCTTGTGAAACCATTGCCAGCCAGACTTGTTCTGGCAATATTCCTATTGGAACAATCCCTGGATATATGGAAATTTGGAGGAGAAATCCCAATTCTGGCCATGGGTGCCGGGAGAAGAAGGACAGTTCTTTTCCATAGGAAGGAAAGCACAGAGCCCCAGTGTTTCAGCAGCAGATGAGAAGAGACCCTCAACGTGCCACGGTCAGCTGGACCAGTCAGGTGGCCTCTGGGGGGCCAAACCAGCCAGAGCTGTTCTGTGTTCCATTGGTTTTGTGGGACCCCATAGTGTCACAATGATGCCTTGGATCCATGAGGCCCCACAGTGCCCTAATGGTGACTTGTTTCCATGGGGTGCCACAGTGTCACAATGACCCCAAGGTTCCAGAAGGCCCTGCAGTGTCACAATGGTCCCAACAATTCCATGGGGCCTTGCAGCGTCACAATGGTCTCTGTGGTTCCCCAGGCCCCACAGTGTCACATGACTCCTCTATTCCATGAGCCCTGCAATGTCACAATGGACCATTGAACCCTGGGGGTTTGTGGTGACCCAATGGTCTCCTTTGGTTCCACAGTGTCACAATGGACCACTGATGACATCAGGCCCTGCAATGTCACAATGGGCCTTTGGTCCCATGCAGCCCTGCAGTGTCACAAAGGCCACTTGGTTTGAGGAGGCCCCACAGTATCACAATTGTCCTCTTGGTTCTGCAGAGTCCCCCAGGGTCACAATGGTCCCTTGGTTCCATGAGGCCTCACAGTGTCACCATCGTTCCTTGGTCTCACAGGGCCCACAGTGTCACAATGGTCCCTTGGTTCCATGGGCCCTGTGCTGCTGCATTCCCCCCTCCCCTTCTCAGCCCGCCCTGCCAGCTGAGAAATGCTCCTTGGGGCTCGGCCTTGGCCAACAGCCCCTGGGCTCAGCTCCTCTGCAGCTCATCACAAACACTGTCTGCTCCAGGCACTGCTGCTGCCCAACCAGCTCCTGCTTTCTGGAGGAGCAGCCCTGGGAACTGGTTTTGTTCCCTCAGTGGCACAACATCCCTGTTCTCACCCTGCCAAAGAAAGCTGTTGGTGCCAAGTGTGGCCAGGATGAGCCATTGCTGGCACTGAAGCCCCTCTCTTGGGGCCCTGCAAACAGCGCTCCAAAAGGAGCCCTTGGAGCTCTCCTGGGCCAGCGACTCCCTCTGCGTGGGGCCTCTCCCAGCCGGGAACTCTCCCGTTTGCTGCACTCGGGGATCCCCAACAACGACGGAGCCTGGGCCGATCCCCCCACTCCTCCAGGCTCAACCCTTCACCCACTGGGGAGATGCCAAAGGATCCTCAGGGAGCATTTCCTGCCCTCAGGGGAATTTCTCCCAGGTGCCTTGCAATGACTCTTTGTGTCTGTGTGCACACAGGAGTGCCTGTGCTGGGGAAATGTGGCAGAAATGCTGCTATCTGAGGTGTTTGAGTGCCTTGGATAGCTGAGTCAGTCAGGCCTTGAGGTAAGGTTAAATCACAAGGTCTAAGTGAAGTTAAATGCTGTTAAGAGTTGTTCTTTTGCTAAGTTGTTTAATATAAGTTATAAGCGGAGTTGATTACTGTTAAATGTTATTCCTCTGTTAAATTGCAAAGTCATAGGTTTTAAGTTCGCTTAAATACAGTTAAGTGCTGTTCGTTTGCTAAATTGTGAAGTTGAAGGTATCAGTCAAGGTTAAGGTAGAAGTTAAGTCCTGTTAAGTTTGAGCTCTGTTAAGCTTGTGGCCTGTATTCCTTTTATCCTTGCCCTCACTCTCCTTGTGTCACACACACACACACACACAGGGACAGTTCTCGGCTCATTTCTGGTTCGATTGCTTGGATTTGGTTTGGTTTTGCTGTTGCTTTGTTTCCTTGGTGTGCCTGAAGTGTCCAGTCAGGAGCAGAGTGACTCTTGCCAAGGAACTTTGTGCTGCTGTCCCTTAATATTAAATCTGATTTTTGCTGATCCCTTGCTGGGGATTTTTTCAGCGCTCTCAAGGCCTTGTTGGTACCAGGGTGAAGGAGTCCTGGCCCAGGCTCTGGCCCTGGGGGACATGGGGACGCTGCCGGGGGGTCCCTGTCCCCCTGTGCCACCCCCAGGGCCCCGGCCCCCCGTCCCCGTGTCAGGCTCTGGGGTCGATCTCGTGGAACATCCTCCGGGGGAGGCTGCGGCGCCGGGGCCGGAGGGACCCGGGGGGACAGGGGACCCCGCTGTGCACGAGCAGGGTTGGACTGCTCTGGGGGGAACTGTGAGGGGGGCCGGGGCAGAGTGACCTCCCCAGTGACCTCACACAGCCCCTGTGATGTCACACAGCCCCTGTGATGTCACACAGTCCCTTTGCGATGTCACACAGCTCCCTGTGACATCACAGAGCCAACTCTATGATGTCACACTGTGATGTAATACAGCTGTTCTGTGATGTCACAGAAGATGCTGAGATGTCAAAAAGTCACTATGTCATGTCACTGTCTGTTCTGTGATGTCACAGCCTGCTCTGTGATGTCACAATCCCCTCAGTGATGTCACAGAACCCTCAAGAACTCAGTTACATTGAAACACTGAAGTTTCTTGTACTTTGAAGAGATCCCTGTCAGGGACACACCTGAGAAAGCATCCCCGGGTTCCAGGTAGAGCAGAACACTGGTGGCAGTGATGCCAGGTGGGGACAAACAAGGCAAAGGTGTCTCTGGTGCTGAGCAAACCTGAGCCTCTGTCCCTGCAGGCTGTGGGCATCCCCTGGCTGCCCCACCTGGCTGGCCCCTTCCTTTGCTGACAGCTCTGCCTCCTGCCTGCCTCTGCCTGCCCACACAAAGCCTTGGGCTGCTCCAGGCTCCTCCTGGGGGACATGCTGCACCACAGCCCTGCCCTGGCAGGGAAATTCCTTTCTTGTCACGTCCAGTCTGGCCTTCCCCAGCTGCCCTTTCCATTAATTCTTTCTTTCTCTCGCTGTTCCCTACTATGTCAAAAGGATCCACCCTCTCTGAAACTACCCTTCAATACCTCCCAGGGCTCTCCTCTGATGTCCTCAGTCTCCACTCCACTGAGCACAGAGTTCCTGTGTCCCTATAGAGTGGTCAAGCACTTGAGGCCAAGAGCACCTGGACAAGAGGGACAGTTCTTTTCTATAAGAAGGAAAAGAACCCCAGGGTTTGAAGGCAGATGAGAAGCAGTCACCAGAGGCCAAGGCAGCCAGACCTGTCTGTCCTTGCAACTTTTGTCTGAAAACAACCCTTGGATATATGGGGAGTTTTGGGGGTGGAATTCCATTTCAGCCATGGGTTCCTGGACTGGAATGACAGTTCTCCATAGGAAGGAAAGGGTGGAGCCCCAGTGTTTCAAAGGCTGATTAGAGACGGCCCCAAGGAGGCCAAGGCCAGCCAGATCTGCTGTCAGGGAAGAATACTTGGATAGACAGAATTTGGGAGGCCAAACCCCACTTTTGTCTATGGGCATCTGTACGAGAAGGACAGTTCTTTTCCATAAGAAAGGGAAGTACAGTGTTGCAGACATCGTTTTCTGAAAATCCTTTAATTAGGATTTTTTCCTGCTGAGAAGCTGAGAGGCTTCAGCAACAAAATGTAAACAATGGTTATCTGCTGCTGTGGAATGCAACAGGTGCATCTGTGATTGGCCCATCTTGGGTGTTTACAATTAATGGTCAACCACAGCCCGGTTAGCTTGGACTCTCTGTCCGAGAGACAAACCATTATTATTAATTCTATTCTATTCTTATTCTAGCCTTCTGAGATGAAACTTTCCTTCTATGCTTTTTAGTATAGTTTTATTGTAATGTATATCATAAAATAATAAATCAAGCCTTCTGAACATGGAGTCAACATTCTCGTCTCTTCCCTCACCTGAAAACCCCTGTGAACACCATCACAGTACAGAGCCCCAGTTCTTCAAAGGCAGATGAACGCTGGCCCTCAGGAAGCCAAGGGAATCTGGACAGTCCTGGCAGCTTTTGTCTGGGAGCTATCCTTGGATATAAAGAATTTTGGAGGCAGATTCTCAGGTTTGGCCATGGATGCCTGGACATAAAAGATGTTTTTTCTAATGGGAATAAAAGCACAGGTCCCCTGGTGTTTTGAAGGCAGATGAGAGTTGGCCCCCAAGAAGGTGAGGCCAAGGCCAGCTAGAGTTTTCTGTCCTGGCAGGTTTCATACAGGAATAGTCTTTGGATATAATCAGATCTGGAGGAGGAATCCCAATTTCGGCCATGAACCCCTGGAGGAGAAGGACAGTTCGTTCCCACAGGAAGGAAAGCACACAACTCCAGGGTTTCAGGGGCTGATAAGAAGTGACTCTCAAGATGCCAAGGTCATCTGGACCAGTCAGGCAGCCCCCAGGAAGCCCAGCCAGCCAGACCTGTTCCATGTTCTTGGATCCTTGGGGCCCTGCAGCATCACAATGGCCCCTTGGTTCCATGAGGCTCTGTAGGATCACAACAGATCTTTGTTTCCATGAGGCCCAGTGATATAACAATGGTCTCCTTGGGTCCACAGTGGCACAGTGGCCCCTTGCTTCCATGAGGCCTTGCAGTGTCAAAATGGTTTCCTTGTTTCCATGGGACTGAGAATGCCACAATGGCCCTTTGGTTCCATGAGGTCATAGCGTCTCAAAATGGCCCCTTGGTTCTATTGGGTTCCTCAGGGTCACAATGGCCCATTGGTTCCATGGGGACCCACAGTGTCACAGTGGCCCCTTGCTCCCATGAGACCTTGCAGTGTCACAGTGGTTGCCTTGGTTATACAAGGCCCTGCAGTGTCACAATGGCCCCTAGGTTCCAGTGGGTCCTGAAGTGTCATAATGGTCTCCATGGTTCAATGGTGCCACACAGTGTGACAACTGCCCCTTGACCTGCCAAGACTCCATAGTGTCACAATGATTCCTTGCTTCCATGAGGCCTTGTAGTGTCAAATTTGCCCCTTGGTTCAGTGAAGCCTTTGGTGTCACAATAGTCTCCATGATTCCATAAGGCCTTGCGGTGTCACAACAGACCATATGTTTCACTGAGCCCCACTGTGTCATTGTAGTCCCCTTGGCTCCACAAGGCTCTGAAGTGTCTCAATGGCCCTTTGGTTCCATGAGGCCCCAGAGTGTCACAATGGTATCCTTGCTTCCTTGGACCCTTCATCCCATGGAGACCCCCAGGGTTCACTGTAGTCCCATTGGTTCCATGAGGCCCTGCCACGCTGTTATGGCCCCTTGGTTCCAGTGGGTCCCAAAGTATCAGAATAGTGTCCATTGAGGCCCTGCAATGTCACTGTGCTCCCCTTGGTTCCCCAGGCCCCCACAGTGTAACAATGAACTCTTGGTTCCATGAGGTTCGTCAGTCACAATGGTCTCCTTGAATCTGCAGTGTCACAGTGGCCCCTTGGCTCCATGTGGCCATGCTGTGTCACAATGGCTCATGATTCCATGAGGCCACAGAGTTAAACAAGGGACCCTTGGTTCCATAAGGACTTGCTGTGTCACAATGGATTTCTGGTTCCATGAGCTTTCACACAGCCAACAGCATCTCCTTGGTTCTGCAGTGTCACAATGGACCCATGATTCCGCAAGGCCTTGATGAGTCAGAATGGCCCTTTGGTTCCAAGAGGTTTCTCAGGGTCACAATGGTGTCCTTAGATCGGCAGTATCACAATGTGGTGTATCACAATTGGTTCAATGTAGCCCCAATGTGCCAAAATGGATTTTGGTTCCATGGGGTTCTGCAGAGTCACAATGGACCCTTTGTTCCATTGGTTTGCACAGTCCCACAGCTGACTCCTTGTTCTGTAAGGCCTTGCCAGCACCAAGTCTCTAAAATATCAGAATAAGGCTCCTTAACACTAATTTCCTATTTAAGAGGGTATCATTTATTCAGGCCTGAGGTCTAGTGAGGGATAGCCCCAATCTTGTGTGGACATGTAATTCTACCAGCGTTGCTAAATGTGTATCACAATTTACCCATTACCATAAAACCCACCCCAAGTTCCCAGTTTCAGTCCTTCTTTTTTCTGCCACTACATTCTTGAGCCAGATGTCTTCTTGTCTTCCAGCCATCCTTGCTGGGAAAGCAGCCCCTGCATGCCTTGTTCCTGTGCTGAAAGTTCACAGGCACAGTAAAAATGGAATTAACCCTTTTGGTATTAAGCCCAAAGCTTTGTGTGGGCAGGCAGAGGCAGGCAGGAGGCAGAGCTGTCAGCAAAGGAAGGGCCCAGCCAGGTGGGGCAGCCGGGGGATGCCAACAGCCTGCAGGGACAGAGGCGCAGGGCAGGGACACCGTAGGACAGCCTGGGCTGCACAGGGTACAGGGATGGGCAGCAGCTGCAAGACAGCCCTGCCAGAGCCAACTTGGGCAGCACTTTGGCCATGGCAGACACAAAGAGCACCAAAGCCCCAGAGGGTCATTAAAGTCCTTGTGCTGTGTCTGTGCTGCTGAGCTGGGCCGGGCTCCTGGCCCAGAGGCAGCTCCTGGCAAGGGCAGCAGAGCTGCAGAGAGACAGCTCTGGCCAGGAGCAGCTCCTGTGCACAGCCCAGCAGGGCTGGGGCACTGCCAGGGCCCCCAGGGACACCAGCAGGGCACAGACAGAGCTCCCAGGGGCTCAGCACTGGCAGGGGCTGTGGCATGTCCCAGAGGGGGCTGTGTCCCAGCAGCTCCTCTGTGCCTGTGTCATGGAGGCACAGAGCAGCTGTGATGTCATCAAGGGGCAGTGTGACAGCACAGAGTGGGCTGTGTGAGGTCACAGATTGGGCTCTGACATCACAGAGTTCCTTGTGTGAGGTCATTGAGCAGCTACAGGATCATAGAGGGAACTGTGTAACATCACAGAGCAGGCTGTGACACCATGGCATGGCTGTGTGACATCATAGAGGGGGCTGAGAGCTCAAAGTGTGTGCTGTGACATTACAGAGTGGCAGTATGACATCACGGAGAGGGTTTTGTGGCATCACTGAGGGGGTTGTGACATCACAGAGCTGGCTGTGACATCATAGAGCAGGGAGTGAGGCCACAGAGCAGATCCTGCCGTCATAGAGAGTGGCTCGGTGACATCAGAGAGTGTGTTGTGACAACACTGGGTGGCTGTGTAACATCATGGAGCAGGCTGTGACATCACAGAACAGACTGACATCACAGGGTGACTTTCTGAGATCACAGAGACTTCTGAGCCATCACATTGCAGCTGCATTACATTCCAGGGTGACATCACAGAGATGGCTCTGTGACACCAGAGGGGCTGTGTGACATCGCAAAAGAGGTGGGTGACATCACAGGGGTTGTGTGACATCACAGGGGCTGTGTGACATCACAGTGGCTGTGTGAGGTCACTGGGGAGGTCACTCTGCCCTGGCCCCCTCACAGCTCCCCCCAGAGCAGTCCAACCCTGCTCGTGCACAGTGGGGTCCCCTGTCCCCCCGGGTCCCTCCGCCCCCGGCGCCGCAGCCTCCCCCGGAGGATGTTCCACGAGATCGACCCCAGAGCCTGACACGGGGACGGGGGCCGGGGCCCTGGGGGTGGCACAGGGGGACAGGGACCCCCCGGCAGCGTCCCCGTGTCCCCCAGGGCCAGAGCCTGGGCCAGGACTCCTTCACCCTGGTACCAACAAGGCCTTGAGAGCGCTGAAAAAATCCCCAGCAAGGGATCAGCAAAAATCAGATTTAATATTAAGGGACAGCAGCACAAAGTTCCTTGGCAAGAGTCACTCTGCTCCTGACTGGACACTTCAGGCACACCAAGGAAAGGAAACAGCAAAACCAAACCAAATCCAGGCAATCAAACCAGAAATGAACTGAGAACTGTCCCTGTGTGAGTGTATGAGACACAAGGAGAGTGAGGGCAAGGATAAAAGGAATACGGCTAAAAAGCTTAACAGGCCTCACACTTAACAGGACTTAACTCAGACCTTAACCTTAACTGTTCCCTTCAACTTCACAATTTAGCAAACGAACAGCACTTAACAGTACTTAACCTAACTCACAACCTATGACTTAATGATTTAATGGTGGAAAAAAAATGAAACAATATTCAACTTAGATTATAACTTATATTAAACTTTACTTAGCAAAAAAAGCTTTTAACACCATTTAACTTATTCCTCGTGATGTAACCTCACTTAGAGGCCTCACTGATTCAGCTTTCCAAGGCACTCAAACACCTCAGAGAGCAGCATTTCTGCCACATTTCCCCAGCACAGGCACTCCTGTGTGCACACAGACACAAAGAGTCAGTGCAAGGCACCTGGGAGAAATTCCCCTGAGGGCAGGAAATGCTCCCTGTGCATCCTTTGGCATCTCCCCAGCGGGTGAAGGGTTGAGCCTGGAGGAGTGGGGGGATCGGCCCAGGCTCCGTCGTTGTTGGGGATCCCCGAGTGCAGCAAACGGGAGAGTTCCCGGCTGGGAGAGGCCCCACTCAGAGGGAGTGGCTGGCCCAGGAGAGCTCCAAGGGCTCCTTTTGGAGCGCTGTTTGCAGGGCCCCAAGAGAGGGGCTTCAGTGCCAGCAATGGCTCATCCTGGCCACACTTGGCATCCACAGCTTTCTTTGGCAGTGTGAGAACAGGGATGTTGTGCCACAGAGGGAACAAAACCAGTTCCCAGGGCTGCTCCTCCAGAAAGCAGGAGCTGGTTGGGCAGCAGCAGTGCCTGGAGCAGACAGTGTTTGTGATGAGCTGCAGAGGAGCTGAGCCCAGGGGCTGTTGGCCAAGGCCGAGCCCCAAGGAGCATTTCTCAGCTGGCAGGGCGGCCTGAGAAGGGGAGGGGGGAATGCAGCAGCACAGGGCCCATGGAACCAAGGGACCATTGTGACACTGTGGGGCCCTGAGAGACCAAGGGACCATTGTGACACTGTGGAGACCTCATGGAACCAGTGAGACAATTGAGACACTGGGTGCCCCCGCAGAACCAAGAGGACAATTGTGATACTGTGGGGCCTCGTGGAACCAAGTGGCCTTTGTGACACCGTAGGGCTGCATGGAACCAAAGGTCCATTGTGACACTGCAAGGCCCCATGGAATTGTTGGGACCATTGTAACACTGCAGGGCCTTCTGGAACCTAGGGGCCATTGTGACACTGTGGGACCCCATGGAAACAAGTCACCATTAGGGCACTGTGGGGCCTCATGGATCCAAGGCATCATTGTGACACTATGGGGTCCCAAAAAACCAATGGAACACTGAACAGGTCTGGCTTGTTTGGCCCCCCAGGGGCCACCTGACTGGTCCAGCTGAACTTGGCATGTTGAGGGTCTCTTCTCATCTGCTGCTGAAACACTGGGGCTCTGTATAGTAGAGGTTGCCTTTGAGTCCTAGCAAAATAGAAGTATTGTACTTGAATATCTGTATAGAGGCTTTGCCCCGGTAGGTCCCGGTTGTCCTTGATGGGCTGCAGCTGCGATGTCCTTCATTGGGCCGCAGCTATGGCTAATGAAGTTAACTGGGATAAAAGGGGTGGGTTAGCCAGTTAGGGAGGGCCTTGAAGGAGCCCTGAACTAAGAAAGAGCAACATGCAGAAAAAAGGAGCCTGTGCTGTGAAGATCTGCAGCTGTGAGAACACACCAAGGAGGTATGGGACTTTAGAAATCTGATAACAACTGTATGTGACTCTAGAAATAGAACAACAACAGCTCTGTACTTTCCTTCCTATGGAAAAGAACTGTCCTTCTTCTCCCAGCACCCATGACCAGAATTGGGATTTCACCTCCAAATTTCCTTATATCCAGGGATTGTTCCAATAGGAATATTGCCAGAACAAATCTGGCTGGCAATGGTTTCACAAGGGTCACCTCTCATGTGTCCCCAAAACACTGGGGAAGACTCCATGCTCTCCTTCCTATGGGAAAGAACTGTCCTGCTTCTCCAGGAACCCATGACCAAGATGGGGATTCCACCTCCAAAATTCCCTATATCCAAAGACTGCTCCCAGATACAATCTGCCATTCCTGACAAGTCTGGATAGCCTTGGCCTGGTGAGGCTCTCACCTGCCTTCCAAACACTGAGGCTCTGGGCTTTCCTTCCTATGGAAAGGAACTGTCCTTCTCGGCCAGATGCCCATGGCCAGAATTGGGGTTCGACCTCCAACATTCCCTGTTGTGACAGACTGGAGGAGATTGCTGGCTGGAAACATTTCATGTGTGTGGGGGAGGAAGTGGAAGGTCCAGCCCTGCCCTGCCCTGGAACCCCAATCCCCCCAGAGCCTCTATCCCAGCCCAGCAGTGGCTGCCAGTCCCTGGCACAGCACAGGCCATGCTCCACAGCCACCTCTGCAGCCCCCAGCCCAGCTCCTGAGGGACCAAATGAGCCCAAGCCCCACCGGGGGGAAGGGCCCAGGGAGACCAAGGTGTACTGAAGGCTGACCACAAGGCAAGCACACATCTTGACCCTGGATCCTCTTGGAATTTCCATCAGAACACTGCTGGAATCCAGGAGTTGGTAGCTGTGTGTCTGTGCTTCTCTGTATCTTTTTTGTCTTTTATCTCTTTCTGTGTCTTCTTCTGTTTCTGTGCTCCTGCAAATTTTGATTAACATTCTATTGAACAGGCTTAGAGTTTGTGAAGTTGAATGGACCTAGTCAATGCTTTGAGAAGTGTTTTTTGTTGACTGGGTATCTGTCGTAGTTTGACATGAGAAGAATTTTAAAAAGTAATACAAAACTTTTTGTGTAACTGACAATCTGTTAAACCACTAAGATACTGAACACGCCTCTGTGAAACACAAATGTTACAGATGAAAAAACCCAGGAACCTCCTCTTTCTTTCCAGTCAACAAAGAAGCAGCGGGTCCCAGCCCCCATCTCAACCAAACCAAACCAAACCAAACCAAACCAAGCAACCCTGCCATGGGCTGAGCCCCTCCCCAGGCTTCCCCCCCACCCCTGCATCGGCCCCATTCTGACCAAACCAAACCCCAACAACTCCCAAACAGGAAAACAAAAGAGGCTACAAAACCCCAACCAGAACAAAGCCAGCCACAGCTATTAAAATCTCACCATCAAGTCCCCTCCCCCCAACACAACTAAAACCAAAACCCCTACAATCTACAACCCACACAAAATAACCCTAGAACTAAAACACAAAAAACCCTAAAACCAACCATAAAACCAATCCTAACACAACCCAACCACAACTTCCACCACACGTTGCCAGCAGGTCAGGTGTTTACTCTTTCAATACTTCAATCCTCCCATGAGTAAAAGAAAAAAAAAACAAAATACAAGCTTGTAAGAAACCAATATAAAACCATCAAAGTAAGTAAAGAAGAGATTAAATCCTAAAAAAAATAAGAATAAAAAATACTTTACTCTTAAAACTAAAATCCTCTTGTAAACTATAAAGAAAAAACTCTTTTTCTTTATAACACAAAATAATATTTTTAAAAATTCAAATTATTATCAAAGAAAAACCTCCATACTAAAATAAACAAATGTTAAAAATACTTTAATTTCATAAAATGCTTAAACAGGGAAAAAAAAAAGTAATCCAGTATCTCCAAGAGAAGATCTCTATTCCCAGACATAAAAATAATTTTAAAAGTAAATAATAAAAACTTATACCTTTAAATAAGTCATCTTTAAAACAATACCTCATAAGTCAACATGGCCCAACAGCAAGCTGTGAAAAAGCTTGTAGCAATAAAAACAACTTCACAAGAACAAAGTTCCCAGACAGGTGTTATCCATGGCAAAATTAAGAGCCACAAAAAAGTATATTTTTTCCTCTTGTAAAATATCTCCACAACCTTAACAAGAAAAACTTCTCTCCCTAAGTAAACTAAAGAAAAACAATTCTATAAATAGTAAACTAACTAGAAATTTTAAGTTTACTTTCTTTACATTGTCAGTAAAAAGAAAAAGTTGTAAAGAAAAAAAAGTGTTCTAAATAAATTATTTAATTCCTACTACATTTTTTCTTTATAAATTTATTTTAAATAAAATTTTCTATATACCCTTTTAAAATCTTAGGCCTACTTTACTATTCTTATATTACAATCTCACAATAAAATAAATAGATAAATAATTACTGATGCTAAAACCCCCCATATTCATCAATCCATTAATTAAGAAATCTCAATAATAGAAAAATCTTAAATTGACAAACCAAAACCACTACAATGTCATAATAAATCTTTTGCCAAAGTTTCTCTGATTTTCTGAACTTCCCAGGGAAGGCTGTTTGGTTGCTTTGAGCTCCTAGAATCTCTTGTACTGGTATTTATCCAGTGCACCTAACTCAGAGGACACAAACAATTGTAATTCCTTTTAAATGTCTCCTTGAGAGAATTATTTTAGGGATGGGAGTCAGGGCTTGTGTGTGCTGCTTGGCCCAGCCCAGGCAGGGCTTTCCCAGCCACATCCCACACTCCATTGCCCAGCTGGAGCCGCTGGTGCCTCTGAGTTGTGCTGCCCCAGCCCCAGGGACGCTCTCCTTGTCTGCCCATTCCCCCACGGTCTCTGGGCAGGGATGGCCTCACTGAGGGCTGCTGACATCCTCAGCAACTTGGAGGCTGCTGCTGAATTTTCCTGCTCCAGAGGCTTGTTCAGCCTTCAGCTCTTCAGTGCAGGAATTCAGTGTCCCAGGGCTCATTAACATTCAGAACACCTGAACAAGCCAAGCCTCTGGGAATAATTAGATTTAATTTTCAAATCCTTTGTGGTTAAGTAGAACTCAGTAGTGTATTCAAAGTGAATATATGATATTTAAAAAGACAGTGAGAAAACATTTTTTAGGTCCTGTTAAGGATTTTTTCCTGTTTATAAATTGATATGTGCGACCTCCAATTGACACTGAATCCAGGTACCTCCTCATGCATTTTGAATGGATATGCAAATCAAGACCCTTCATGGCTGACAATCAATCAGACTCGGTCCCTACCCCCACCCCACCATTTCCCCCATCCAAGCCCTGGCACTCAGAGCAGCCTTGTGCAAATCTCAGCTCCCTCCAGCCCAGGCTGCACCTGCAGCTTTCAGCTCCTTGGCTCCAACTCCCACCAGCTTTCCTTGCAGAAGGAGCTGCCCGAGACACAGAGGGATGTTCATTTCTTGTCAGCCAGCAAAGCCAAGGGAAGGCACAGCTCCATCCAATGCCAAAGTCATTCCTCTGCTGGATATTAAATCCACTTTGCACAGCAGACAGTCTCAGAGCAATGGAAGACACCTTCTGTGCCCAGCACAGATCCAAAGGTCCCCCCAAACCCTCCCTGCCCCGATTCTGCCCAGATTTGCTCTTTGCACACACGAGTCACAGGCTGAAGTCAGGAGCTCCCTCCATGCCCAGAGGGAGGAAAAGAGAGAAAGGGGATGAAGAGCTCTCCTGTGCAGAGCCAAGGTCCAAGTGCAGCCCCTGCAGTGGGAGCCACAACTCATCAGGATTGTGTCCTTTGGGCTCAGGGCCTGGTGACACTCAGAGGCACAGAAAGGTTTCTTGCCAACAAACACATGTTGAACATTTGAACAGTTTAATAACCATCACAGCTCTTCCCTCAGCTCTCTGGGATGTCCCAGCAGCATATGACATGTCTACCATCCCCCACGGCTTTCTGAACAGGAATAGTTTTTAAGCAAAAACATAAGAAATGGAAATTCTGTGATAGGTATAACCACAGGGAGATACTCAATTCATATTTTTTTTAACTTGAAAGATTTGGCCACTCCCTGAAGTTCCAAGCATGAAACCAGTCAGTTGAGAGGCGCTCAAATGACCAGAGAGCATCTGGAGGAGGAAATCTGAGAGCAGCAGGAAGGACATAGATGCAGCTGGTCCAGTGAAGAGATGTCCTTAGACACGGCCATTTAAATAGGAGAGCTGGAAACACCTCAAGGAAGTGGGGTCATGAAATATTAGACTGAATGTCAGTGGCAAAAGTAGAGGGGAAGATCTGTATTTCTTCCCTTGCCATTAGTAGAAGGATCCAGTAGATCCAGGAAATTCCTGTTCCTGGTGGGAAAACGTTGCCATTTCTTAAAAGTACTCAAATGACCCAGATAATAAAGATTTGCTTGTATATTATGAAACTAACAGGAATTAAAACCTGTGCCCATTTCCAGGCAGACATGAGTTGTGTGCCCATGAACAGGCAGTGCCACTTGTGCCCTGAGGGACTGACCTGGGATTGGATCTTCCGAGAGCACCTGAGGGAGAGCAGAGCACCTTGCAAGCTGCAGGTCCCTGACAGCCCCACAGGGCTCCTGTCCCATCAACATCTGCTCTGCTCCAGTCTGAAACAGGGCCCAGCATGGTGCTGGGATCATCAGAGAGCTGAGGTGTGTGCTGGAATTCAATGGCCTCCCCATCCCGCAGCAGCCCTGCATATCCCTGCTGCAGCCTTGGTCTCCAGCACAGCCATGGAGGCTCTTTGGGCTCTGGAGTGTTGCTGCAGCCCCCAAGGGCAGCTGAGCTCTGCCTTTGGCACAGTCAGGCCTGGGCAGCGCAGGCCATGCTCAGCAATTGCTTGTGTGTGCCTGGCCTTGCTGTCAGCCCCAGCAGCGGCTGCGTGGCCCCTTTGTGGCCCTGTGCTGGCCCAGCCATGGTGGCCCAGCCCCTGTGCAGGCCCAGCCCAGGCCAGGAGCATTGCGGCTGGGAACGGCCCCTGTGCCGTGGTGCCCACAGCAGCCTTGGGGCTCTGTGCCCCATGGCCTCCCTGCTGGGCAGCCTCTGCCAGCTCCTGCAGAGCCCATGGCACCTGTGGGGCTGCACAGACAGCCCTGCCCCGGGCTCTGCCGGCCTCTGGGCCAGCAGAGAGGCAGCCAGGGCTGGCCATGGCCGGGAACAGGCCCTGCGCCCCGCAGGAGGATGGAGCTGGGCCACAGCCAAACTCAGCCCAGGCCAAAGCTGGGCTCAGCAGCCAGGGCTGCCAACGCATGGGCACAGAGGCTGGCGCTGACAAATGTCCTGGGCCCCCTCCCTGCTCTGTCCATGCCACCAAGGGCACAGAGCAGCCTCCTCTCTGGGCCACTTGCCTGTTTGCAATGCCTTGCACAGGCGCTGGCCCTGCCCCACAAGGCTTGGCCTGAGTCCTGCCCCTGCACGCTCAGCCAGGCTGAGATGGACACTGATGGTTTCTGGGCCAGGCTCTCGGAGCCCAGCCCAGCTCCCTGCAAGCTCTGCCAGCTGCCCTGAGCTCTGGGCAGCACCAAGGGCCTCTCTGAGCCCAGCCCAGCCCAGTCGGCTCTGGCCCCACAGCTCTGCTCAGCCCAGGCTGCTCTGGGCACTGGCCCCATGGCCTCAGCCCCTGCCAAGGCCACAGCAGCAGCTGCAGCTGCCACAGGACTCAGCCCCAGCCATGGGGGAAGATGCTTGGCCAAGGCCAAAGGAGGCTCCCTGGCTGCCCTGCTCCCTTCAGGCTGAGGTGCTGAGAGCTCTGCAGCCCCTGCTGCCATCCCATCTGCCCAGGGCAGCACAAGAGCCCCGGCCTTGGGGCCCTCAAGAACTGCTCCTGCTCCAGGCCCAGGGCCCATGCCAGAGCTGGGGCAGCCACAAAGCTGTGCCCATTTCTGTTCATTGCTGCTCTCATGGGGATGGATCTGCAGCCACTTGGAGGTTGCTGATGAGTTTTACTACATCAGATTCCTCTTCGTTCTTGAATTCTTCAGTTCGGAATTCAGTGAGGAAAGCTCATAAACATTTGTGCAAAAACTCCAGAAAAACAAAAGCCACAGGGAATATTCTACATATTTATTTATACAGTGAATAATTAGACAGATTTTAGAGGTGTATTCTAAGTGAATACACTGTATTGAAAACAATGCAGAAAGAAGTGTTTTGTCATGTTAAGTTTTCTTTTCCTGTTTAGGGTTTGGTATAATCAATGTCCAATTGATATTGACCCCCAGCACCTTCTAATCCAGTCTGAACAGATATGATAATCAAGACCCCTCCTGGCTGATAATCAATAACACTTTGTCCCCACTCCCTCCCCACCATTTCCCTCATCCAGCCCCTGGAATTCCAATGGATCAGGAATGGTGTGGCCAGCAGGGGCAGGGCTGTGATTCTTTCCCTGTGCTTGGCATTGGTTCTGCAGCACCTCATGTGCTGTTTCCAGTTCTGGGCCCCCCAATTTAGGAACAACATGGAGGGGCTGGAGCGTGTCCAGAGAAGGGAAATAAGGCTGCTCAGGGGTCTGAAGTACAAGTCCAGTGAGTAGCAGCTAAGGGAGCTGGGGTTGTTTATCCTGGAGAAGAGGAGGCTCAGGGGAGACCTCATCACTCTCTACAACTCCCTGACAGGAGGGTGCAGCCAGGTGGGGGTCGGGCTCTTTTCCCAGGGAACAGGGACAGGACAAGAGGACACAGCCTTCAGCTGCACCAGGGGATGCTTAGGCTGGACATTAGAAGATATTCTCCACACAAAGGGTGATTGGGCATTGGAATGGGCTGCCCAGGGAGTTGGGTGAGTCAGCAGCTGTGGTGGTGTTTAAGGAAAGACTGGATGTGGCACTGAGTGCCATGGTCTGGGTGACAAGGTGGTGTTGGGTCCCAGGTTGGACTTGATGCTCTCCAAGGTCTTTTCCAGCCTGGCTGATTCTCTGATGTTTGTGACACTGCAGGGCCCTGGGGAAGCAAGGGGCCATTGTGACACTGCGGGGCCTGGTGGCACTAAGAGGACCATGGTGACACTGTGTACGACATGGCAGCACAGAGCCAAGGGGCCATGGTGAAACTGTGGGGCTGAATGGAAGCAAGGAGTCCATGGTGACAGTCTGGGTCCTGCTGGAACCACAGAGGCCACTGTGACCCTGCAGGACCTTGTGGAACCATGCAGAGCATTGTGACAGAGCAGGACCTGGTGTCACAATGGGGCCATTGTGACACTGCAGAGCCCCATGGAACCAAGGGGCCAGGGCTGCTCCTCAGGGACTCCTGGAATGAAGGAAACATGTTTGACACCATGGTGGCCCTTGGGACCAAGAGGCCATTGTGACACTGTGGAACCAAGGAGAGCATTGCTGCACTGCCAGACCTCATGGAACCAAGGATCCATTGTGACACTGCAGGTCCTAAGGATCCATGGGACTTGCTGACACCAAGGGGTCCCATGGAAACAAAGGGACATTGTGACACTGGGAGGCCTCATGGAATCATGGACACTATTGTGACACACTGGGGACACATGGAACCATGGTGACATCAAGTTGTCTGGGAGTCTGGATTTGCTGGAGGTTAGGAGGGCTCTGAACAGGGCCCTGGACAGGCTGGATCCAGGGCCCAAATCCAACAAGGTGAGGTTTAACAAGTTCAAGTGCTGGGTCCTGCACTTTGGCCACAACAACCCCTGAAGCACTACAGGCTGGGGACAGAGTGGCTGGAGAGCAGCCAGGCAGAAAGGGACCTGCAGGGACTGATGGACAGCGGGCTGGACATGAGGCAGCAGTGTGCCCAGGTGGCCAAGAAGGCCAATGGCTCATGGCCTGGATCAGGAATGGTGTGGCCAGCAGGAGCAGGGCAGGGATTCTTCCCCTGTGCTCGGCACTGGTTGGGCAGCACCTTGAGTGCT
Organism: Agelaius phoeniceus; assembly: GCF_051311805.1. NCBI lineage: Eukaryota > Metazoa > Chordata > Aves > Passeriformes > Icteridae > Agelaius > Agelaius phoeniceus. Next base: position 3,291,977 of record NW_027509866.1, read on the forward strand.
GTGTCCAGTTCTGGGCCTCCCAATTTAGGAAGGACATGGAGGGGCCAGAGCGTGTCCAGAGAAGGGAAAAAAGGCTGGGAAGGGGTGTGGAACAAAGTCCTGTGAGGAGTGGCTGAGGGAGCTGGGGTTGTTTATCCTGGAGAAGAGGAGGCTCAGGGGACAAAAGGCAGTGTTAGGGCACAGGTTGGACTTGATGATCTCCAAGGTCTTTTCCAGCCTTGCTGATGCTGGGATTCTCTGAAACCACCCTTGGAGCAGTTGCAGAATGAGCCCTGGGCCTCCTCTTCAGAAGGAGGGAACAGGGGTGGGCAATAGAAGAAATTTGTATCAGGAAAGAGTAAATAAAGCAAAGGTGAAGCCAAGGAAATGCTCAGGGCAGTTTGTGGGTGGCTGCCAGGCAGCCCTGGCTCTGAGCAACAGCGTCTGCAGTGGCACAGGAAACTCCCAGCTGATGGGAACAAACTTTCTGGCTGAGTGCAGAGGCCAGGACAAAGCTGAGTGGTTTCCCTGGTGTCCCGCAGGCCTTGCTGGCCCCAGGGGCTGATGGCATTTGTGCTCCCTCAGGTTCATGTCCCCACAGCAACAGCATGGGGGTGCTGGCCCTGCTGTGTGCAATGCAAACAGGGGCTGCTGAGGCAGTGCTGCCGTGTCTGTGCCTGCAAGGATGGGGCACCTGTGTGAGCTGGGGGAGAGGCCAGGGCTGCAGAGGGGGGATGTTGTTGGCAGCTGCATGAGGACGCTCTGGGACGCTGCCCTGGGCTGTGCAGCGCACTGGGCATGGATCAGCCCCTGCTCTGCTGCTCCTTCCCGTCTGCCCCAGGGCCCTTGCAGAGCCCCAGCCATGCTGTTTGCCCCCAGCCTGCCCACGGCCAGCCTGGGGCTGCTGACGGGGGTTTCTGTGCTGAGCATTGGCCTGGCCGTGTTCTTGAGAGAGCCTGGGCAAGGAGCCTGGAGCCCCCAGGGCCTGGCCTGAGGCGTCAGCGCTGCCCCAGCAGTGCCCATGGCCTGTCCCTGCTGCAGCCCCGGCACTGCCACCCCCAGGGCTGTGCCCGGCCCCGAGAGCACTCAGGCCCTGCAGCAACACCAGGGCCACCAGGGCAGCGGGGCAGGGCCACGGCAGCAGCACTGGCAACACCAAGTGCTGCTGCTGCTGCTGCTGCTGGGCACAGCTGCTGGGCCAGCACTGATCTGCCCCAGCTCTGCACACAGACATTGCTGCTGCAGCTCCAGAGAAGGCAACAAAAGGGCATCTCTGCAGAAAACTCTGCTGGGACATCCTTTAGTTCCTTTAAAGCCACCAAGAGCGCAGCCCCTCATTGACACAGTCTGTGGCCACAGGGAAGGTGGAGAGAAACAAAATGAGAAATTGCACAAGGAATGGCTTTTCTTCTTTGACAATATGAAAAAAGAAAAACAAAGGAAAAGTGAAAGAAAAAACAAAGGAAATGAAACCACGGAGAAAAATTAAAGATGAGTTTTATTACAAGTGATTTGTAAACACTGGCCAGCAGTTTAATGACCCTGAAAGCATCCAGTCATCAGTCTCCACACTGCTGCCTTGAGCTCCTGGTTCCTCAGGCTGTAGATGAGGGGGTTCAGGGCTGGAGGCACCACCGAGTACAGAACTGACAGGGCCAGATCCAGGGATGGGGAGGACAGGGAAGGGGGCTTCAGGTGGGTAAATATGCTAGTACTGACTAAGAGAGAGACCACAGCCAGGTGAGGGAGGCAGGTGGAAAAGGCTTTGTGCCGTCCCTGCTCAGAGGGGATCCTCAGCACAGCCCTGAAGATCTGCACATAGGAGAAAACAATGAACACAAAACAGCCAAAACCTAAAGAGGCACTGACAGCAATGAGCCCAAGTTCTCTGAGGTTGGACTGTGAGCAGGAGAGCTTGAGGATCTGTGGGATTTCACAGAAGAACTGTCCCAGGGCATTGCCATGGCACAGGGGCAGGGAAAATGTATTGGCTGTATAAAACAGAGCAATGAGAAAGGCACTGGCCCAGGCAGCTGCTGCCATGTGGGCACAAGCTCTGCTGCCCAGGAGGGTCCCGTAGTGCAGGGGTTTGCAGATGGACACGTAGCGGTCATAGCACATGATGGTCAGGAGGAAATACTCTGCTGAGATGAAGAACAGGAAGAAAAAGAGCTGAGCAGCACATCCAGTGTAGGAGATGTTGCTGGTGTCCCAGAGGGAATTGTGCATGGCTTTGGGGACAGTGGTGCAGATGGAGCCCAGGTCAGCGAGGGCCAGGTTGAGCAGGAAGAAGAACATGGGCGTGTGCAGGTGGTGGCCGCAGGCTACGGTGCTGATGATGAGGCCATTGCCCAGGAGGGCAGCCAGGGAGATGCCCAGCAAGAGGCAGAAGTGCAGGAGCTGCAGCTGCCGCGTGTCTGCCAATGCCAGCAGCAGGAAGTGCCTGATGGAGCTGCTGTTGGACATTTGCTGGGGCTGCACATGGGCACCTGTTCATGGAGAAAAGGACAGTGAAGTTTTGGAGGACATACCTGTAACCAAAATCAAAGCCATTTCCAATACACCCTCCCTCGGAAAATACACAGATACTCTTTTGTTTTTAGGAGTTCTGGGTTTTTTTAAAAACCTCCCCCATGTTTTTCCTGGTGTTCTCGGATATCAGAAAGCCTCAGAATTTCTGCTGCCCCCAGGGAAAACAGAGTGCATTCTGCGAGGCAAAGTGATGAGTGGAGAGTGAGGGGATATGGTCTGGTTCATTCTGACCTATTCAGAGGTCCTCAGGGTTTTACCTTGCTCAGGTGGAGGGTGATCACCTTCCCATGCTTCCCCAAAAATGTCATCAGGCACTGCTGAGAGCAGATGTTTCCACCACAGCACAGCTCCACATTTGTAGGCAAGGACTCACATTGCTCATTTCACCAACCCAGCAGCATTTTCAGTGTCACAACACCTCTGCCTTTGCCCATCAATCTCATAACTCAGAGATGCTCTAGGACAGGTTTGCGCCCTGGATTGGAGCTCCCAGCTTGGACTGAAATCTCAGGGAGACTTCCAAGTGTCCTTCTGATGGCGTTGGATTGGGGGAGATGCATCTCCGTCCCTGGCTGCACTGACAGCATTGCCCAGAGCCAGGCCCTGGGGACAGCGTCACCCTGAGCCAGCTGTGCCCCTGCCAGAGCCCCCAGGGCCGGGCAGCTGCTCCCAGCCCTGTGCTCTGCAGAGGGAACTGGGCCCGGGGCTGCAGAGCTGCCCCACGGCTCTGCTGCAGCTCTGCCTGCACAGGAGGGGCTGCACGCCTTGGAGCCCTGGCCCTGAGGGCAGAGGCTTGGCTGGGGCACAGGAGGGAGGGGGCTTGTTCAGAGGGAGGGGCTGCACTGCAGGGGCTCCTGTGGGCATCTCTAAACTCTCCCTGCCACAGCATTGCTGGGGTTTGTTTTCTACCATTGCCTGATTTTCTCTCTGCTTCCTGCAGATTTCCCTCCTGCAGGTGTTTCCCTGTGCCTGATCTCTCCCTGCCAGCACTCACAGACCCCAAATCTCTGTGCACTCTCCTTGGCCCTACAGAACCCTGCCTGTTTGCAGGGCACTGGCTGGGGGCAGGTTCTGTTTGCAGCTGGGAGAAAGGACAGCTCAGACTGAGCCTGATGGCTCCAGCAAAGAGTGGCTGAAAACACATTAGGGATCTCCTGTGAACCTATTGGTCACTAAAGGCAACACTTTGGATGCCTCAGGCACTTTTCAAAATTAATACTTAAAAATACATAACCTTTAATATACTCCCCCCCTCCCGCCCCCCCCCCCCCCCCCCCCCTTCTCCAGTACTAGGAAACTGACTAAAAAGTATTAGGAAATGTTGTTGTTTTTGTTGAAATCATTGACTTGGAAATATTCTAGAACTGACCAGAAGCCCTCAGCATGTCAGATCTTCATGAGTATTTTACCTCCCCTGCACCAGAAATACCCAAAGTTGTACTCACAGGCTCTGCAGGCATTGGCATGTTCCAGCTTGAGGAGATGGCTCCAGGAGCTGCAGCTGCATTGTCCTGCAGCCAGAGGTTCCTGTGCCAAGGGCTGGCAGTGATTGTGCCCCAGGCACTTCTCAGCCCCTTCCCAGCCCTGACTGATTGAAGCTCTCTGTGCCTCTGGGCTGTGCCCGGGCTGGCTGCAGGCAGTGCCCCAGCCCTGCTGGGCTGGCACAAGAGCTGCTCATCAAGAGAAATGTGCTTTTGAAGCTCTTCTTGGTGAGCAGGAGCTGCCTCTGGGCCAGGAGCCCAGCCCAGCTCAGCAGCACAGACACAGCACAAGGACTTTAATCAGCCTCTGGGGCTTTGTGCTCAGGCCCTGAACATCAGTCCCTGAGAGGGAGCTGAAGAAACCTCTGCAGAACTCCAAGGCAGAATCCAACTCCAAACTTTCTTGCACTTTTAATGGGTCCCAGAGAGGGAAACGAGTGAGAAAGTGTCCCCAGGCCCCAGGCAGAGCAGAGAACTGCAGGCAGTGATGACAGGTGGGGACAGAGAGAAGCCAAGTCTTGGTGCCCTGGGGCACAGCAGGGTCTGTGCCAGCAAGGGCTGGGAGGAGACACCTTGTCCTGAGGCCCTGGGGCCTCCTGGCACAGCCCCAGCCAGGCTGGGCACTGTCAGCCCCTTGTGCTGCCCTCAGCATCCCCCCCTAGCCCACATCCCAGTGGCCTCAAGGATCTGCTGCAAGGAGTCCCTGGGGAGCCTTGCTCAGCAATGGCCCTGGGGGCTCCTTCATGCTCCCTGCAGGGACTGCAGCTTTTTCAAAGGACTTTGGCTTTGGCTTTTGCCTTGGAGTCTCTGAGAGGTTTCTGCAATCATGGCCTCCAATTATCTGCTGTAATTAGTCCCTGGAGAGGCTTTGTCAGTAACAACACTCAGTGGGGCTCATTAATACTTCAGGGTACTCCAGTTATTTGAAGGTACTTGGTGTTTCCCTTTTGATACCAATTCTATGAGAGGTTTGTGCAATCATGGCCCCAATTATCTGCTTTAATGAGTCCCTGGAGAGCTTTGTACTGACACTCAGTGCTGCTCAGTAATGCTTTGAGCTTCTCAAATTTTTTAAGGTAGTTTGAAATTTCCTTTCCACACTGAGACTCTGAGAAGTTTTTGGTCAATCCTGTCCTCCAATTGTCTCCTCCAAGGAGTCCATGAGGAGCCTCTGTTGGGCACGGACCTCACTGAGACCCATTCATGCTTTGAGACACTTTGGGGTTTTCTTCTGACTTTGACTCCTGGAAAGGTTTGTGCAATCTCCTCTCAGGCCCTGAGGTTCAAGGCCTCAGCTCCAAATGCACCACAGGGCTCATCAGGATGCAGCAAATCCTGACAAACCATGGCTCTGCCTTGATTTCCCTCTACTCTAATGCAGTTTATCAGGAACGTATCTGGAGTGATTTTTGGTTTCCTAATTTGAGATTTCTCAGCCAATGCATCTATTACTGCAGTGGGATCAGTGTTGGCTAATTACCATTGCACTCACTGGAATATATTTACTCATTTCCTGCTGTGAGATAGGATTAGGAGAAAGGCAAAGTAGGCTCAAATTTTTAAAGGGGTATATAGAAAAGTTTATTACCAGTAAATAGAAGAAAGAGTAATAAGAATCTGAACACTTCTCCTCTCCCTACAACCTTTTCTTTCTTACTGACAATGCAAGGAGGCAAAACTTGAAAGTTTCAGTCAGTTTACACCATCTAGAACAGTCTTTCTTCAGTTCACTTAGGGAGAGGAGTCTCTCTTTCATGCTGTGGAGACTTCTCCATAAGAAAAAAGTTCTCCCATGGCTCTCAATTCCCACGAAGAGCAGCTGCCCAGAAAATCTGCAATTGTGAAGTCCCTCCCATTTTTCACAGCTTTTCCCACAGCTGTGTTTATGGGCCATGTCAATGTATGGGGTATGAGTTTAAAGATGAGCTGTTGAAGAGCAAAGATTCTTTTCATCTATTTCTGAAATCATCTTCATCTCTGAGAACAGAGATCATCTTCTCTCCCTGAGGCCACAGGATCTCACCACTCTTCTCTCTTTCTCTGTTTAAACTTCTGATGGGATCACAGCTACTTCAACATTTGCTTACTGTAGCATGGAGGCCTTTGCTGAACAAGTCATCTCCCCATATTTTCAATTAGTTATAGGGAAAAAGAGAGTCTGATATATTAATTCCATCCTTCTCCATAGCTTTACAAGAGGATTTCAGCCCCAAGATCAAGGCATCTCCTCATTCCTCCCATCTGGGACTCAACTTCCCCTTCAATGACCTGGGTGTCTTCATGTTGCTCCTCTGTGTGCCTGCACTTTGTCCTTTTCTCTCACTGGAGGGAGGATGGAAGCACTGAAAGAGTTCATATCTCACCCGGGGCCTGCAGATGGTTCCGTGCCCCCGGCCGGGCTCGGTGCTTGCGGCCGGAGCTGTTTTACGATGGAGGTTTCTGCAGCGGCTGCGCTGGGGCTGTGTCAGGATGGGCCGCGCTGGGGCAGGGCCAGGATCTCAGCAGCCAGGCCAGAGCACAGCAGCAGCACGGCCGGGGGCCGATGGCTTCTCCTGCCCCTGCCCAGGGCTTGCGGCTGAAGCCCAAGGGTGGCAGAATCTTGGCCGAGCCGGCCCGGCCCGGGGCTGCTCCTGGGGCCCGGCGGATCCTGGCTGGGCCCGGGCTGGCGGCGGGGCAGGGCTCAGCAGGGCCCAGATGTTCCCAACTGCAGCCATGGCCCGGCCCGGCCTCGGCCCCGCGGCCTCCCCTGCCCTGCCCGGCAGCCGATGGGGCCTGGCGGGGTCCCTGAGAAGGGGCCCGGCCCCACGGCAGGAGCCGCCCGGCCCGGCCTGGCTGAGACGGGGCCGGGTCAGCCTTGTTACCTCTGTGCCAGCCAGAAGGGAAAGAGACCCTCCCAGGCTTTCTCATCTTTAACATGTGCCTTCACAGAGGCGTGTACAGTTTCCTTCATAGTTTAACAGATTGTCAATTCTCAAAGATAATTACTGATTTTTTTTTTGTCAGACATGGAGGAAACTGCTAGCAGCTTCTCTTAGAACATCACTTCCGTGATGCAAAACCAACACAACAGCGCAGAGCACAGACCTCCTTTGTCCATATATAGTGCTCATGTGCCCGAGGTTTCAAAATACCTCCCTGGGAGATCTCCGGGCCCTCTCCAAGATGTTTTCAAATGAAAACATTCAGCTCAGAGTCTAAGAAAATCACCAGAGGACAGGGCCAGCCTGACCTGTCTGTCCTGGCTACTTTTGTCTGAGATCAGTCCTTGGATAAACAGAATTGAGAGGCCAAATTCTAATTTTGGCCATGGTCCCTGGACCTGAAAGCCGGTTCTTTTCCATAGGAAGGAAGGAACAGAGCCCCAGTGTTTCAGGGGCAGATGAGAAATGGCCACCAGAGGCCAAGGCCAGCCAGAGCAAGCAGGATTTTGTTCTGAGTGATATCCTTGCATATAGGAATTGCTTTAGGGAGAGTTTCAATTTTGGCAATGGGCATCTGAAAAGGGGGGCGGTTCTTTCCCATAGCAAGAAAAGCACGGAGCCCCAGTTTTCCAGGAGCTGATGAGAGGCGGCCCTTGACATTGCAACATCAGCCAGACCTGTCAGGGGACCCCTGGGAAGCCAAACCAGCCAGACCTATTCCATGTTCCCTCAGTTCCATGGGGCCCCACAGTGTCCCAATGGTCCCTTGCTTCCCTGAGGCCCTGAGGAGTCATAATGCCCCCTTGGTGACACCAGGCCCTGAAGGGTCCCAATGGTCTCCATGGTTCCATCAGGCCCCACAGAGCCAGAATGGTCTCTGGGTTCCATGAAGCCCCACTGGGTCACCATGGCCCCTTGGTTCCATGGGCTCCAGTGGTGCCACAATGATTCCCTTAGTTCCATGAGGTCTCCACAGTGTCCCAGTGATCTCCATGGGAAGGGAAGAACCCAGCCCCAGTGTTGCAGGGGCAGTCACCAGAGGTCCAGGCCACCCAGGCTTGATGGTACTGGCAGATTGTGCCTGGGAGCAACCCTTGGATATCCAGAATTTTGGAGGTGGAATCCAATTTCAGACATGGACACCTGGAGGATAAGGATGGTTGTTTTCCATTGGAAAGAAAGCACGGAACACTGATTACACAGTGACATTTGGGGATCTATGGGGAGCATTGGGGATTGTTCCTGCACCTCGTGACCCAACAGGAGCTTCTCTAATAAATGTTGCCTGAAGCTCCCACTGTGGTCATGACAGGAACCCATGTGAGTGTCTGGGACATCCCGGCTCTTTGGCAGCCTGGGGACTCCTGGGATGTCACCATGGGATGGCTGTGACTGTCTCTGACCCCAGGGCTCTTTACCATCCCAGAAAGCCCTGGGAGGTCTCCATGGAGCCCCTGTCTCTGTGTGTGACATTCCAGCTCTGGAACAGCCTGGAGACTCTTGGAAAGTCCCCATGGAACCCTTCTGAGGACCTGTGACAAATCTGATCCTTAGCAGGCAACCATCACCAGTCCACTGTTGCTATGGTCAGTTTCCATGGCAACCATCACCAGCCCCCTGTTGCTATGCTCAGTCCCTTGGCAGCTCCATGGAGACCCCATGCCAGGGGTGGTTGCCATGGACACCAGCTCAGGCCTGCAGCCAGAGCCCGTTGCCATGGCAACCATTGGCAGCCCCCATCCCCAGGCTGATGGGATCCCAGAAGCACAGAATTGGCTGAGCTGGGAGGGACCCATCAGGATCCTCCAGTCCAACTGCTGGCCCTGCACAGGACACCCCAACAATGCCAGCCTGGGCCTGGCAGCGCTGGCCAAACGCTGCTGCAGCTCAGAGAGCCCTGGAGCTGGGACCCTTCCCTGGGGAGCCTGGCCAGGGCCCCAGCAGCCTCTGGGCAAAAACCTTTTCCTGACATCCAACCTGAGCCTGCCCTGACTCAGCTGCAGCCGCTCCCTCCATTCCTGTCCCTGGGCACCAGAGGGAAGAGGTTCCCACAGCCCCAGCCAGGGACCCGCTCCCAAGGCTGCTGCCATGGCCACCAGGGCTGCCACCAGCTGGGATGCTCGCTTTCCACGGGCCGGGCTTCAGGAATGGGATTCCCCAATTTCCTGCTCCCGCTAAAACCGCGCTGCCCTCGCTGCCCTCCCGCCTCCCATGGAAAGCACAAAAGGCAAAGATCCCGGGCTGGGATAAGAACAATTTAATGGGAACAGCAACGGGATAAGGAACAAACAGGAACAGGAACAATATTGATAACAGAAGGGATAAATAAAACTGTTTACAGGGAAAACTACAACACAACTCACAGGGTCTGCCTGGCTACAATATTTCTTGCCTGGAAAGGACACCCTTCTCCTCAGGGAGAGAGAGAGAGTCCCTTTCCTGTCCCTGGCAATGATCTGAGGTGGGACTGAATGTAATGACAGGGCCATGGCCAGACCCTCATGTTCTCCAATGCCACATCAGGTCATTGGCAAAGGGCAGGAAAAGGTACAGGTGTCTTCCCAGCATGGATCACAGGGAACATGGATCACCAGGGCTCTTTCCAATCTGGCTTCTCCCATGGGGGATAAAGCTGGAGTGGTGCATGAAGCTGTTTCTGCAATCGAGGCACTTGCAGGGCTTCATTTACGGGTGGCTCCGTTGGTGTCTTGTCAAATGAGAGCTTCTGGTGAAGCTCTTCCCACACTGGGGACACTCGTAGGGCCTCTCCCCAGTGTGGATGCGCTGGTGCCTGATGAGGGTGGAATTGCGCTTGAAGCTCTTCCCGCAGTCAGGGCAGTAGAAGGGCCTCTCATCCGCGTGAATCCGCTCATGCAGGTGGAGATTTGAGCTGGTCCGAAACCTCTTCCCACACGTGCGGCACTCATAGGGTCTCTCCCCAGTGTGGATGAGCTGGTGCCTGATGAGGTGGGAGTTGCGCTTGAATCCCTTCCCGCAATCAGGGCAGTGCAAGGGCCTTTCTTCTGTTTGAATCTGCCGGTGCCTGGCGAGATCAGGGCTGGTGTGAAACCTCTTCTGGCACTCAGGACACTCGTAGGGCTTCTCCCCAGTGTGGATGCACTGGTGGGTCAAAAGGGTGGAGCTGCAGCTGAAGCCCTTCCCACACTCCCCACACTCGTAGGGCCATTCCCCGGTGTGGATCATCTGGTGGCTGATCAGGGTGCTGCTCTGCCTGAAGCTCTTCCCACACTCCAAGCACTTGTGGGGCTTTTTGCCATCATGAAGCTGCTCATGGGCCACCAGCTCTGAGCTCTGGCTGAAGCTCTGTCCACCTTCCTGGCTCAGGGTGGGTCTTTCCTCCTCAGAGCACCCTGGCCTGGGTTTGGAGCCCCTTCTCCTGTGGGATCTCTGGGACTTGTCCTCCACGTTGGAATTCTGCACTGTGGAGCCACTCAAAATGGCCTCTTCCATGAGGTTCTGCCACAGGGATTTGCCCTCCCTGGTCTCCATCCTCAGCTTCTTCCCTGGGGGAGGAAGGACAAGGAGAGGATGGGATTTGCCTCCGTGCCAGAGGGAAGGGGAAGGAGATCCCCCCAGTGCATCCCCAGCAGGACGGGGTTGGCAGCAGGGTTGTCCTGCAGCCGGGGGCCGTGTTGGGCTGGGAGATGGAGCAGGAGAGAGGGGGAAAGGGGCATTGACTTCCTCCTCATCTGCCTGGGGCTCCTGGGGCACCTTCTTCTTCCTCACAGCCTCCTCCTCCATCTGGCTAAGTTTATGGGATGGAAAATCCTGTTTTGAGAAGAAAACAAGGGATAAGTACATTGAATTTTGTACTTGTTTGAAGGCAAACCTGGGGAGGGTCTAAACCAGGATTACAATTTAATAAGAAAATGAAGATCAAGGCAGTGATGCAGAAACACTGCCTTAAACTGACAGAGTCTGGATATAACCTGACACCCTGTTGCTGGTCAGGCTGGTGGCAGCAGTCCCATTAAATGGTGGCTGCAGTCCTGCTGGAGTGATGAACGTGATTCTGTCCGAGCAGTGATCCTGTAGAAGGGTCTCGTCTTCCTCTGAAGGTCCAGTGGTGGTTCTGGAGCTCTTGTCCTCTGGGAATCCAGTAGGCAAGCTGCTCCTGGTGTTGCAAGGCTCAGCTTATATCCAGGTAGGAATGCTTGGATCCTCCCCCTGGGCGGAGCATCCCACAATGGGAGGATGGAATTCTATCAGTCCTGCAGTGACACTCAATGGCCCATTCCCAGAAGATATCTCCCCTGGAGGGCGTTATCAGGGCTGAGTCATGGAAGAGATCAAGAACACTGCCCCACCTGTTTAGAGCAGTTGATGAAGATGGGCATTGAAAACATGCATTTGGTTCCATCTAACACTGCAGCCTGAAACAGTGGGGGAATCCCTGCTCAGGGGGTGAACACCACCCCCCTTACCCAAACTGGCTCAGGTGTAAAACCCCCACCCCGGGAAGGCCACACACACAGGGGACAATGTCACACTTGCCCTGCCCCAGGGGAGGTCTCTGTCCCTGTCACTCTCTGGCTGTCCCCCCTTTTCTCTTTCACAGGCCGGGGGCTTTTCGAAATCTAAGAATATGTTTTTTCTTTGTCCCTGTAACCTTTGTGACATCTACACAGAGCTTTCCCTTCCTTTTCATACTCTTTTCAGAAAAGAGGTATCACAATGTTTTGGGCCAAATTTCCACTTTTCTTATATTGGAACCTGCCAGCAGCTGAGCTGGAGCTGGGCAGGACCAATGGATTTTGGAATTGCCACAAAATTGCTTCTACTGTCAGTTTATTAAATTTTGGGATTTGTTTGCTTGTTCACCACAAGTGACTTGTGGGAAGAGCAAATTCAAGGCATTTTCTGTAGGGTTAAGTTTGATTTCTGTCAAGAAACAACTTTACTTTGTCCAGTGCCCTGGGGATGCTCAAGAGGTCTCTGAGCCTCTCACACTGGGGGATGCTTGGGAGGGGTTTGGGAGGGTTGTCCCTGTCACCCCAGGCCATTCCCCAGGGGTGTCCCTGTCCCTGTCACCCCAGGCCATTCCCCAGGGGTGTCCCTGTCCCTGTGACCCCAGGCCATTCCCCAGGGGTGTCCCTGTCCCTGTCACCCCAGGCCATTTCCCAGGGGTCTCCATCATTCTCACCCCAGGGAATGCCTGGGGGGTCTCCCTCCCTCTCTCCCCTGTGCCAGGGGGTGCTCGGGGCAGTCTCTGTCCCTCTCAGCCCAGGGGATGCTCGGGGCTCTCTGTCCCCTGGCCCTGGGGGATGCTCGGGGGGTCTCCATCCCTCTGGCCTCAGGCAATGCCTGTGCAGGGCTGGGCACCAGGGGCTCTGTGTCCCTCTCGCCGCTGAGGCTGCTCGGGGCTGGTGGGGCTCTGCCACCTTCTCACCCCTGGGGAGGCCGGGGGGGGTCTCTGTCCCTCTCAGCCCTGCTGGGACCCCACCCAAACATCATCGGGGTCACAGGGACAGAGACACCCCCAAACCCCCAGAAGGGCTGAACCTGGGATTTGGGTTGGGGCTGAGGATTTAGGAAGGGGCTGGAATTGGGGCTGGGATTAGAGTTGGGGCTGAGATTTGGATTAGAGCTGGGATTGGGGTTAAGGCTAGACATGGGATTGGCTTTAGGGCTGGGGTTGGGATTGGGTCTGGGGCTAGATGAGTCTGGGACTAGGATGTGATTTAATACAGAACTGTGAGTGTGTCTAAACATGGAGTGAGATTGAGACCAGGAGCAGGGTCAGGTTTGGGACTGAGCTCACCCAGAGCAGGAGAGGAGGGGATGTCAGTGTGGGAAGGTTTGGGGAAAATACTGATTTGGGGAGAAACAAGGTGTGAATGCCTTGGGTTGGAGATTCCTCTTGCCCAAGTCCATCTCTAGAAGTCACCTGATGTCCATAAAAACCTTCAAAAATCAAGAGTGAATTTAAAAAAAGCCACCAGGAGTGTCCCATTTCCAGTCTCATCCCTCTGGTGTTCTGGTGGTCCCCTGTCTCTGGGCTGTTGGGGATCCCATGGGTCCTGGGGATCCCCCCTCTCCAGGGTCCTGCTAAGGGATGCAGGCGGATTTTGGGGTCCCAGGGTCCCTCTCTCCAGCCTCCCCTCAATCCAGCCACTTGGGCTTCCCCCCTCTTCCCACCACCCTGTCCTGCTTTAGGGCAATTTTGGGAGAAAACTCCCAAAAGGGGTTTCCTCTGGAATGCAGATTCAGCAGCCCCACCCTCAGCCAGTTCGGGAAAATATTTCCTTGGAGAAAAGTGAAAAAAACACTTTATTTAACAGGCAAAGCATTCACCAGCACAAAAATTGAACAATATTAAGCAATAAAACGTCCTGCTGCTGGAAAATAGGTGACAAACTCCAAAAATCCTTCCTTGGGCTGGGGCTTGGCTCACTCAGTGTCTTATCAGTCTCTTATCACTCTCTTATCAGTCTCTTATCAGTCTCTTATCAGTCCCTCCTGTATTGGAAATGCCGTGACCCAGGCTCAGCCCAGTGGGCCATAGGTGGGAGATGCCAGTGGTGTTCTGGGTGTTCAGTCCAGAGCAGGTTTAAACCGCTCCAAAGAAAAAGAAAAACCACAGTCCAGGGAACTTCTCTGCCTCAGAGAGCTAAAAACTAACTAAAAGCAAAGGAGAGCTCTGTCCCGCCCTCTGTCCATCCAGGAGCTGGAATGTGGAGGAGTGAGTGCAGTGTCTGAAAACAAACTGCAGCTTCTTCCTCCTCCCCTTGGCTCTCAGAACCAGCCTTAAAGGTGCAGAACTCATTTCTGGGCTAAACGGACCGATGGGGCATGAGCATCATGAAGTCACCCCAGGACGCGCCCCTGTCAGGGTCAGGGGGTCCCGTCCCCGCCTCATCTCCGGGCTGCCGGGGGTGCCCCAGCTCCGGTATCGCCCCTTCCCCTCTCCCCGCCCCGGGGGTCCCCCGTTCCACAGCCCCGGCTCTCACGGGGATCCCCAAAACCAATGTCCCGCCCCGTCGGTACCGGGCCATCCCCACGTGGACCCCCGGGACCCTCCCGAGGGGCGATGGCGGCTCCTCTGCCCCCGAAAAAGCTCCTCTTAGGGAGCCCGGAGATACCCGGGGCTCGAGTCCGGGATCTGCCGGCTCCGAGCACTCTCCAAAAAAATCCTCCCGGACACCCCTGGCTGGAGCCGGGGCGAGCTCGGCCTCGCCCTCACCTGCGGCTCGGGGCTGGGGGCGATGCTCCCGGGGCAGGGGCTGCTGCAGGCTCAGCGTGCGGGCGCTGCGAGCGCCGGGATTCTCCCGCTCCCGCTCCTGCTCCTCCTCTCCCTCCTCTTCCTCCCGCATTTCCTCCGCTGCCAGCCCGGACCCCCCTTTCCCACCCCTCTGCCCCGCGGCCCCGCAGCCCCGGCTGCTGGGTGGGGGAGCCCCCGATCGGCCCCAGGGCTGGGCAGGGGGCTCGGGGACCCCCCCGGGGCGGATCCATGCCCCCGGCCCGAGCCCCAAACTCCGCTCCGGGGCCGCTGGGCTCTGCGGGTCCGCCTGGCAACCGGTGAGTCATCGGCGAGAAAAGCTCTGGTTGGCTGGAAATTGTTCAGCGCCTCCTCTGATTGGCTGGAATTGTGAAAGGCGCTGCGCCCTGCGGGTGGCCCCGGGAGCTGCGGAGTCCGGGCCGGAGCCTTTTCCTCTTTCTTTCTCCCCCTCTGAGAACTCTTTCCTATTTCTTTCTTTCTCTGAGATCTCTTCCCGATTTCTTTCTCTCCCTCTCTCTTCCCTATATCTTGTTCAGTTCAATCCAAGTTCGAGCAGATCCACAGGTTGCGTTCCCATGGTCTCATTCGCACCTTCCCTGGGGCAGAGGCGTCTCTCCCTCGCGAGGACCCATGGGCAGGGTCCTTTCCCAGCCCAATCCTTCCAAGATTTTGTCGGGGACTCGCTTCCATTTCCTCCCTCCCTCTGCTTCCAGCGGGGAAGGTGCTGGGAAATGTCTATCAAAGCCACCTTTGCTGTGTGCTCTGGGAGCCCACAGAGCTGCTGGACCTTGTCCCCTGGCCCTGCACAGCTCCTTGGGAGGCACGGCAGGAGCAGCACCCCGGCAGCCTCGGGAATGCCCCTCTGGGATCCATGGCACACACTGCCAGGGGCTGGAATTCCAGTTCCCAGACAGGAAAAGATGTTCCTGCCCTGGAAGGCAAAGCTCTTAAGAAGGAGCCAAAAGCCAAGTGGAGCAAGATCTTACAGTGACATTTCACTGCCAGCCTTCATAACTTCAGCCATGGTTGTTGTAGCTCCTGGATGGGGAATTAAATCAGGGCAGGGTCTTTGGGGGGAGCTGCCCTGGGTCAAGGGAGACACTGAGAGAGAAACAGAGCAGGCAAAGAGAGGCAGGAGAGAAAGGGGGACACAAACACAATCAGCTGAGAAGGTGGCACTCTGAAAACACAACAGAACTGACTGAAAAGGAATATGAGAGAAAGAAATAATTTTGCATATTTATTTCCTATCAAAATACAATTACTTCCCCTTCTCACAAACCTCCTCCCAGTGTCATTCAGCAGGGCTGTCAGAAAGTCCTTGATTCTGGGTGGATGTTCCAGGCTGTATCCACAAGCTGTGGTGGTTTGACAGGAAATGTGTTTTGTGGGATGCTGTGTTTTTGGCCAATGGATATTCAGACTTTAATATTGGCATTTAACCTGGCCATTGGGACATGGACACGCCTCTGAGAACACGGGGTTAAAAGCAGAGCTCTCCCCTGGGAGGGCCTCTTGGGTTTCCGGCGGGAAAGAGTTCGGGTCTCTCCCCCGGCCCAGCTGCTGGCTGGGCAGGGAGAGGGGAAAAGCCATGTGGCCGAGAGAGGTAGGCCTGAGCCCCGGGGTGGAAGGGTGGAAGAGAGAGAGAGAGAGACACCGGGCAGCCCCCCCTGAGAGACACAGAGAGAGAGAGAGAGAGAGAGAGCGAGAGCCGCTGCCTGGGACTGTAACCTTGAAACTGGATAAACATGGGCCTGTGCCGGCAGCACGGCTGGGACGGAGAAGAGGGGGGGGTTCAGCCGGCCACTTGTAGGAGCTTTTAACCCCTTTTTGGAGAATGAGAACTTTACAGAACATTGACCTTTCCTAGAAGATAGAGTAGACGATGAGGAAGGAAATGGGCCAGTGTGAGAGAGGTCTGGGCAAGTGAGAGATAGTAGAAGAATAGAGAAGAATCCTAGTGGGAAGAGATGATGGAGTGGCTTTTGCTGGACTCTTTTTGTACAGCCATGGACAGAACCATGTTCCTTGTGATACAGAGACTGCATTCTAGGGGGAGGCAATGGCCTCAGAACCAAGAGGGTTCAGTGTTGATGCCCCTCAGCCCCAGGGGGTGAAAAATATGGGGGGGACAGGTGTCCCAAAAGAGAGATTGTGGGGACAGGTGTCCCAAAGGAGAGACTGTGCCTTTTTTGGATTGGGACAGAGCATCCTTAAAAGACAACCCTAGAAGCAGGTCTGGTCCGTGTTCAGCGGTGAGAGCACTGGACATGAAAAGGAAGAGGTCACGACGGCAGATGTACTCCGGGCAGTGCCACGAGTGACACAGAAACACACAAAGCTTCAGCTGTGTTTCCAGGGGAAGCCCATGGTACAAGAAGGACTCCTCTCCTCTTGATGAACTGAGGATTGATTGATTGATTGATTGATTGTGTAAAAGGTGCTGCTGGACCGAGAGTTGGTGATTTGAGGATCAAATGTATTGTGTTGGAAATTTGGTGGGGGGAGGAGGAAATGTATTTGTGAGGTTTTCATTTTCCCTGTGTGTGTGTTTCATTTTATCTGTAGTTGTAGAGTAGTTAATAAAGTTCTGGTTCTTTTTTCCCTAAGTAGGAGCCTGCTTTGCTTATTCCTGGTCACATCTCACAGCAGAAACCAGGGAGAAGGTATCTTCATGGGGGCACTGGCATTGTGCCAGTGTTAAACCATGACAACAAGCAAACAGGGAATGGGGATTTTCCTGCTCCTGGGGAGTTTGACATCCTCAGCTGAGGAGAGGAGGAGGCACCAGAAGAAAAGGGCAGCCGGGTTTCATCCTCCCACAGGAAAGAGAGGGGGGAAAATCTGGGGTGAGAGGGACAGGGACACCCCTGGGGAATGGACGGGGGTTACAGAGACAGGGACAACCGCCCCAAGCTCCTCCCAAGCATCCCCCAGGGTGAGAGGCACAGAGACCCCTTGAGCATCCCCTGGGCACTGGACAAAATAAAGCTGTTTCTTGTCAGAAAAAAAAACTTTACCCTACATAAAATGCCTTGAATTTGCTCTTCCCACAAGTCACTCGTGATGGAAATGCAACAAATCCCAAACTTAAATAAACTGACAGTACAAACAATTCTGTGGCAATTCCAAGTTTCATTGGTTCCTGCACAGCTCCAGCTCAGCTGCTGGCACATTCTGATAAAAGAAATGTGGAAATTCGGCCCAATACAGATTATGAAAAGGAAGGGAAAGCTCTGTGTAGCTGTCACAAAGGTGACAGGGACAAAGAGAAAAATTATTCTCCTGTTTGGAAAAGCCTCCCAGCCTGTGAAAGAGAAAAGGGGTGACAGCCACAGAGTGAGAGGGACAGAGACCTCCCCTGGGGCAGGGCAAGTGTGACATTGTCCCCTGTGTGTGTGGCCTTCCCAGGGTGGGGGTTTTACACCTGAGCCAGTTTGGGTAAGGGGGGTGGTGTTCACCCCCTGAGCAGGGATTCCCCCACTGTTTCAGGCTGCAGTGTAAGATGGAACCAAATGCATGTTTTCAATGCCCATCTTCATCAACTGCTCTAAACAGGTGGGGCAGTGTTCTTGATCTCTTCCATGACTCAGCCCTGATAACGCCCTCCAGGGGAGATATCTTCTGGGAATGGGCCATTGAGTGTCACTGCAGGACTGATCAAATTCCATCCTCCCATTGTGGGATGCTCTGCCCAGGCGGAGGATCCAAGCATTCCTACCTGGATATAAGCTGAGCCTTGCAACACCAGGAGCAGCTTGCCTACTGGATTCCCAGAGGACAAGAGCTCCAGAACCACCCCTGGACCTCCAGAGGAAGACCAGACCCTTCTACAGGATCACTGCTTGGACAGAATCACGTTCATCAATCCCACAGGATTGCAGCCACCATTTAATGGGACTGCTGCCACCAGCCTGACCAGCAACAGAGTGTCAGGTTATATCCTGACTCTGTCAGTTTAAGGCAGTGTTTCTGCATCATTGCCTTGATCTTCATTTTCTTAATAAATTCTAAGTCTGGCTTAGACCCTCCCCACGTTTGCCTTCAAACAAGTACAAAACTCAATGTACTTATCCCTTGTTTTCTTCTCAAAACAGGATTTTCCATCCCGTAAACTTGGCCAGATGGAGGAGGAGGCTGTGAGGAAGAAGAAGGTGCCCCAGGAGCCCCAGGCAGGTGAGGAGGAAGTCAGTGCCCCTTTCCCCCTCTCTCCTGCTCCATCTCCCAGCCCAGCACAGCCCCTGGCTCCAGGACAACCCTGCTGCCAACCCCGTCCTGCTGGGGATGCACTGGGGGGATCTCCTTCCCCTTCCCTCTGGCACGGAGGCAAATCCCATCCTCTCCTTGGCCTTCCTCCCCCAGAAAAGGAGCTGAGGATGGAGACCAGGGAGGACAAATCCCTGTGGCAGAACCTCATGGAAGAGGCTGTTTTGAGTGGCTCCACAGTGCAGAATTCCAACAGGGAGGAAAAGCCCCAGAGATCCCACAGGAGGAGGGGCTCCAAACCCAGCCCAGGGGACTCTGAGGAGGAAAGACCCACCCTGAGCCAGGAAGGTGGGCAGAGCTTCAGCCAGAGCTGAGAGCTGGTGGTCCATGGGCAGCTTCACAATGGGGAGAAGCCCCACAAGTGCTTGGAGTGTGGGAAGAGCTTCAGGCAGAGCAGCACCCTGATCAGCCACCAGATGATCCACACTGGGGAATGGCCCTACGAGTGTGGGGAGTGTGGGAAGGGCTTCAGCTGCAGCTCTGCCCTTGTCACCCACCAGCGCATCCACACTGGGGAGAGGCCCTACAAATGTCCCCAGTGTGGGAAGAGGTTTCAGAGCAGCTCCAATCTCCTCCAGCACCAGCAGGTTCACAGGGATGAGAGGCCCTTTCTCTGTCCCAACTCTGGGAAGGGCTTCAAGCACAGCTCTACCCTCATCACCCACTGGCGCATCCACACTGGGGAGAGGCCCTACGAGTGTCCTGAGTGCCAGAAGAGGTTTCACACCAGCCCTGATCTCGCCAGGCACCGGCAGATTCACACAGAGGAAAGGCCCTTCCACTGCCCTTACTGCAGGAAGGGCTTCAAGCGCAAGTCCCAGCTCATCCACACTGGGGAGAGACCCTACGAGTGCCCCACATGTGGGAAGAGGTTTCGGACCAGCTCAAATCTCCTCCTGCATGCACAGATTCACACGGATGAGAGGCCCTTCCGCTGCCCGGACTGCGGGAAGGGCTTCAAGCAAAACTCCCAACTCGTCACCCACCAGCGCATCCACACTGGGGAGAGGCCCTACGAGTGTCCCCAGTGTGGGAAGAGCTTCACCAGCAGCTCTCATTTGACAAGACACCAACCAAGTCACCGGTAAGGAAAGGCTTGCCAATGCTCTGATTGCAGGAACAGCTTGATGCACCACTCCAATTTCAACCCCCATGGGAGAAGCCAGATTGGAAAGAGCCCTGGTGATCCATGTTCCCTGTGATCCATGCTGGGAAGACACCTGTACCTTTTCCCGCCCTTGCAAATGACCTGATGTGGCATTGAAAAACGTGAGGGTCTGCCCATGGCCCTGTTATTACATTCAGTCCCACCTCAGATCATTGCCACGGACAGGAAAGGGACTCTCTCTCTCTCCCTGAGGAGAAGGGTGTCCTTTCCAGGCAAGAAATATTGTAGCCAGGCAGACCCTGTGAGTTGTGTTGTAGTTTTCCCTGTAAACAGTTTTATTTATCCCTTCTGTTATCAATATTGTTTCTGTTCCTGTTTGTTCTTTATCTCGTTGCTGTTCCCATTAAATTGTTCTTATCCCAGCCCGGGATCTTTGCCTTGTGTGCTTTCCATGGGAGGCTGGAGGGCAGCAAGGGCAGCGCGGTTTTAGCGGGAGCAGGAAATTGGGGAATCCCATTCCTGAAGCCCGGCCCATGGAAACCGAGCATCCCAGCTGGTGCCAGCCCTGGTGGCCATGGCAGCAGCCTTGGGAGCGGGTCCCTGGCTGGGGCTGTGGGAACCTCTTCCCTCTGGTGCCCAGGGACAGGAGTGGAGGGAGCGGCTGCAGCTGAGTCGGGGCAGGCTCAGCTTGGATGTCAGGAAAAGGTTTTTGCCCAGAGGCTGCTGGGGCCCTGGCCAGGCTCCCCAGGGCAGGGTCCCAGCTCCAGGGCTCTCTGAGCTGCAGCAGCGTTTGGCCAGCGCTGCCAGGCCCAGGCTGGCATTGTTGGGGTGTCCTGTGCAGGGCCAGCAGTTGGACTGGAGGATCCTGATGGGTCCCTCCCAGCTCAGCCAATTCTGTGCTTCTGGGATCCCATCAGCCTGGGGATGGGGCTGCCAATGGTTGCCATGGCAACGGGCTCTGGCTGCAGGCCTGAGCTGGTGTCCATGGCAACCACTCCTGGCATGGGGTCTCCATGGAGCTGCCAAGGGACTGAGCATAGCAACAGGGGGCTGGGGATGGTTGCCATGGAAACTGACCATAGCAACAGGGGGCTGGTGATGGTTGCCATGGAAACTGACCATAGCAACAGGGGGCTGGTGATGGTTGCCTGCTAAGGATCAGATTTGTCACAGACCCTCAGAGGGGTTCCATGGGGACATTCCAAGAGTCTCCAGGCTGTTCCAGAGCTGGAATGTCACACACAGAGAGAGGGGCTCCATGGAGACCTCCCAGGGGTTTCTGGGATGGTAAAGAGCCCTGTGGTCAGAGGCAGTCACAGCCATTCCATGGTGACATCCCAGGGCACCTTGGGCTGCAAAGGCACCCATCTGTCACAGGCACTCACGGGGGCTCCACGGTGACATCCCAGGAGTCCCCAGGCTGCCAAAGGGCCGGGAACGCCCAGACACTCACAGGGGTTCCTGTCATGGGCACAGTGGGAGCTTCACGCAAAAGCTTTATTTTTTATTGGAGAAACTCCTGCTGAGTCATGAGATGGAGAAATGAGACTCAACAGACACCATGGATCCTCTACCCCCGCAGGGCCCCTAGACTTCTTAAATTCCCTCTAAGAGAGGAGACTGGGAGTGTGTGGATCAAATCCCAGCCCATGAATTTGTCCAAGGTTTATGTGTAAAAGATTGGACAGGTGGAATTGAACTTCAACCCAATTTGTCCCACAGGATTAATGATCGAACACCAGATAAATTTATATAAATAGAGCTCCAATTGATTCTGATCATGATCGCTCTTAACCACAGTTATTTACTCCACAGTTCAGGAGCTACAACAATAATTAGAATATAGTGTTCTAGGCAGCAATTTTGAAGTCAACAGATTGGGCTATGACACGACAGAGTTTGTTGTGTGAGGTCATTGAACAGCTATGGCATTATAGAGGGCATTCTGTGACATCACAGAGCAGTCTGTGACATCATGGCATGGCTGTATGATATCATAGAGCCAGGTGTGAGGCCAATGTGTGCGCTGTGACATTACAGAGTGGTAGGGTGACATAACAGAGAGGGCTTTGTGACATCACTGAGGGGATTGTGACATCCCACAGCTGTCTGTGACATCATAATGTGAGGCCATAGAGCAGATCTTGCCATCATAGAGGGTGGCTCTGTGACATGAGGGAGGGGGTTGTGACATCACTGGGTGGCTGTGTAAGATCATAGAGCAGGCTGTGACATGAGAGAACAAACTGTGACATCGCAGTGTGACTCTGACATCAGAGTCTTCTGTGACATCACAGAGCAACTGTGTAACATCACAGGGGACTGTGTGACATCATAGGAGGCAATGTGACATCACAGGGGGCTGTGCAGCATCACAGATGGCTGTGTGACATCACAGGGGCTGTGTGACATCACAGGGGCTGTGTGAGGTCACTGGGGAGGTCACTCTGCCCCAGCCCCCCTCACAGTTCCCCCCAGAGCAGTCCAACCCTGCTCGTGCACAGTGGGGTCCCCTGTCCCCCCGGGTCCCCCCGCCCCCAGCGCCGCAGCCTCCCCCAGAGGATGTTCCACGAGATCGACCCCAGAGCCTGACACGGGGACGGGGGGCCGGGGCCCTGGGGGTGGCACAGGGGGACAGGGACCCCCCGGCAGCGTCCCCGTGTCCCCCAGGGCAAGAGCCTGGGCCAGGGCTCCTTCGCCCTGGTACCAACGAGGCCTTGAGAGCGCTGAAAAAATCCCCAGCAAGGGATCAGCAAAAACAGATTTAATATTAAGGGACAGCAGCACAAAGTTCCTTGGCAAGAGTCACTCTGCTCCTGACTGGACACTTCAGGCACACCAAGGAAACAAAGCAACAACAAAACGAAACAAAATCCAGACAATCAAACCAGAAACAAACCAAGAACTGTCCCTGTGTGTGTGTGTGTGTGTGACAAAAGGACAGTGAGGGCAAGGATAAAAGGAATATGGCCCGAAAGCTTAACAGAGCTCAAACTTAACAAGACTTAACTTATACCTTATTCTTAACTGATACATTCAATTTTACAATTTAGCAAAAGAACAGCACTTAACACTATTTAACCTAACTTAAAACATATGACTTAGCAATTTAACAGAGGAATACCATTTAATAGTCAACGTAGCTAGTAAATTAAATTAAACTTAATACCTTGGCAAAAGAACAACTCTTAGCAGCATTTGATTTCACATAGACCTCATGACTTAACCTCACTTACAGGCCTCACTGACTCAGCTATCCAAGGCACTCAAACCCCTCAGAGAGCAGCATTTCTGCCACATTTCCCCAGCACAGGCACTCCTGTGTGCACACAGACACAAAGAGTCAGTGCAAGGCACCTGGGAGAAATTCCCCTGAGGGCAGGAAATGCTCCCTGTGCATCCTTTGGCATCTCCCCAGCGGGTGAAGGGTTGAGCCTGGAGGAGTGGGGGGATCGGCCCAGGCTCCGTCGTTGTTGGGGATCCCCGAGTGCAGCAAACGGGAGAGTTCCCGGCTGGGAGAGGCCCCGCTCAGAGGGAGTCGCTGGCCCAGGAGAGCTCCAAGGGCTCCTTTTGGAGCACTGTTTGCAGGGCCCCAAGAAAGGGGCTTCAGTCCCAGCAATGCTTCATCCTGGCCGCACTTGGCACCAACAGCTTTCTTTGGCAGTGTGAGAACAGGGATGTTGTGCCACTGAGGGAACAAAAGCAGTTCCCAGGGCTGCTCCTCCAGAAAGCAGGAGCTGGTTGGGCAGCAGCAGTGCCTGGAGCAGACAGTGTTTGTGATGAGCTGCAGAGGAGCTGAGCCCAGGGGCTGTTGGCCAAGGCCGAGCCCCAAGGAGCATTTCTCAGCTGGCAGGGCGGCCTGAGAAGGGGAGGGGGGAATGCAGCAGCACAGGGCCCATGGAACCAAGGGACCATTGTGACACTGTGGGGCCCTGTGACACCAAGGGACCATTGTGACACTGTGGGGCCTCATGGAACTGTGGAGACCATTGTGACACTTTGGGGTGTCATGGAACCAAGGGGCCATTGTGACACTGCGAGACCCCATGGTCTCACAATGGTGCCAAGGGTCCACTGTGACATTGCAAGGCCTCATGGAAACATGGGGAGTCCATTAAGACACTGCATAGCCTCATGGCACCAAGGAGACCATTGTGACACTGAGGGAACTCATGGAATCATGGAGACCATTGTGGTGCTATGTCGGCGAATGGAATAGGCAAAGCATTGTGACACTGTGAGGCCTCATGGAAACAGTGAGACCATTGTGACCCTGGGGGTCCCCACAGAACCAAGAGGACCATTGTGATACTGTGGGGCCTGGTGAAACCAAGAGGCCTTTGTGACACTGCAGGGCTGCATGGAACCAAAGCTCCAGGGTGACATTGCAGGGCCTGATGTCATCAGTGGTCCACTGTGGCACTGTGGAGCCAAAGGAGACCATTGTGACACAGCAAAAACCCAGGGTCCAAAGGTCATTGTGACACTGCAGGGCTCATGGAACAGAGGAGTCCCGTGACATTGTGGGGCCTGTGGACCACGGAGACCATTGTGACACTGCAGAGCCTTCTGGAACCAAGGGTCCATTGTGACACTGCTGGACCCCATGGAATCAAAGCACCACTGGGACAGTACAGGGCCCCATGGAACCAAGGGGACCATGGTGATACTGCAGGACCTCATAAAAGCAAGGGAACACCGAACAGGTCTGGCTGGTCTGGCCTCCCGTTGACTGCCTGACTGGTCCAAATGACCCTGGAATGTTGAGGGTCTCTTCTCATCTGCTATTGAAACACTGGGGCTCTGTGCTTTCCTTCCCAATGGAAAAGAACTCTGCTTCTCCACCAGGTACCCAGGGCCAGAATTGGGATTTCACCTCCAAATTTTCTTGTATTCAGAGATTGTTCCCAGAGGAATATTGCCAGGACAAGTCTGTCTTGCATTGGTTTTAAAAGGGTCACCTCCCATCTGTCCCCAAAACACTGGGAAAGGCTCTGAGCTTTGCTTCCCATGGGAAAGAACTGTCCTGCTTCTCCAGATGCCCATGGCTGAGATTGGGCTTCCATCTCCAAAATTACCTACATCCAAAGATAGGACCCAGACAAAATATGTCATTTCTGACAAGTCTGGCTGGCCTTGGCCTAGTGAGGCTCTCACCTTTCTTCCAAGCACTGGGGCTCTGTGCTTTCCTTCCTATGAAAAAGAACTGCCCTTCTTGGCCAGGTGCCCATGGCCAGAATTGGGATTTCACCTGCAACATTGCCTTACTGTGAGAGACTGGAGGAGATTGTTGGCTCAAAACATTTCGTGTGTGGGGAGGAAGGGGCAGGTCCAGCCTTGCCCTGCCCTGGAAGCCCAGCCCTGCCCTGCCCTGGAACCCAAATGCCCCCAGAGCCTCTATCCCAGCCCAGCAGTGGCTGCCAGTCCCTGGCACAGCACAGGCAATGCTCCACAGCCACCTCTGCAGCCCCAGCCCAGCTCCTGAGGGACCAAATGAGCCCAAGCCCCACCTGGGGGAAGGGCCCAGGGAGACCAAGGGGTATTGAAGGCTGACCACAAGGCAAGCACACATCTTGACCCTGCATCCTCTTGGAATTTCCATCTGAACTCTGCTGGAATCCAGGAGTTGGTAGCTGTGTGTGTGATTCCCTGTATCTTTCCTATTCCCACTTGTTGTAAAATTTTGAGCAACTTAAAATTGAACAGGCCTAGAATTTTTGAAGTTGAATGGCACAAATTAATGCTTTGAGAAGTGTTTTCTGTTGATTGAATGTTGTAATAAACCTTTTGCCAAAGTTTCTCTGATTTTCTAAAGTTGCCAGTAAAGGCTGTTTTGTTCTTTTCAGCTCCTGAGAATCTCTTGTTGGTATTTCTCCAGTACGTACAACTCAGAGTAGACAATTGCAATTATTTTAAATGTCTCCTTGAGAGAATTGTTTGGGGAATGGGGGTCAGGGCTTGTGTGTCCTGCTTGGCCCAGCCCAGGCAGGGCTTTCCCAGCCACATTCCACACTCCATTGCCCAGCTGGAGCCGCTGGTGGCTCTGAGTTGTGCTGCCCCAGCCCCAGGGACGCTCTCCTTGTCTGCCCATTCCCCCACGCTCTCTGGGCAGGGATGGCCTCACTGGGGGCTGCTGACATCCTCAGCAACTTGGAGGCTGCTGCTGAATTTTCCTGCTCCAGAGGCTTGTTCAGCCTTCAGCTCTTCAGTGCAGGAATTCAGTGTCCCAGGGCTCATGAACATTCAGAACACCTGAACAAGCCAAGCCTCTGGGAATCATTTGATTTAAGTTTCCAAATCTTCTGTGGTTAATTTGACAGATTTCAGTAGTGTATTCAAAGTGAATGTATTTTATTTACAACAACAGTAAGAAAAGATTTTTTTAGATGCTGTTTAGGGTTTTTTTTTTCCTGTTAATACATTGAAATGTGCAATCTCCAATTGACACTGAATCCAAGTAACTCCTCAAGCAGTTAAATAGATATGAAAATCGATCAGACTCTGTCCCTACCCCCACCCCACCATTTCCCCCACCCAAGCCCTGGCACTCAGAGCAGCCTTGTGCAAATCTCAGCTCCCTCCAGCCCAGGCTGCACCTGCAGCTTTCAGCTCCTTGGCTCCAACTCCCACCTGCTTTCCTTGGAGAAGGAGCTGCCCGAGACACAGAGGGATGTTCATTTCTTTTCAGCCAACAAAGCCAAGGGAAGGCACAGCTCCATCAAATGCCAAAGTCATTCTTCTCCCTGGCTCTGCCCTGCCCCTGATCCCCACAGCCTGTCCTGTTTCCTTCATCCCTGCATTGCCAGGGACTCTCTGGGACAAGGGAGCTCAGCTCTGGGGATGGAGGGAGGTCCAAGTGCAGCCCTGGATTGGGAACCACAACTCACCAGGTTTCTGTCCTTTGGGGGTCAGGAACTGGTGAGAGTCAGAGTAACAGAAAGTTTCTCTTCATGGCCAACAGACCACAGTTGAACAGGACACAATTTAATAACAATCACGCTCTTCCCTGAGCCATGTGCAACGTCCCAGCAGTGTCTGATGAGTCCACCACCCAAAAGTGATTTCCATCCTAAAAGTAATTTTAGACAAATGTGTCTCTGTGATAGATATAAAAACAATGAAGTTCTTGTATCAGGATGCTCATCCTGGAGTGGGGGCAAAACAGCTCCAACAATTCCTGATTTGCAAAGCTGTCAGTGGTGGATGGAGAAGGGAGGTCAGGCTGCTTTTGGTGCTGAGGAAATGCTGAAACCAGCCTGACTCATTTCATCTCCTCCTGTCCTGGCTGATCTCCCCTCTTTCCCCTTCCACCCATTGGCTTTTGTCTCCCACCAGGCCCCCGGTGAAGAGCCTGGCTCTGTGTTCTCCATGCCCTCCTCGCTGGCACTGCCAGGCTGGGATGAGGAGCCCCTCAGCCTTCCCTGCTCTTGGCTGGACAAGCCCAGCTCCCTCAGCCTCTGCTCACAGCCCAGGGGCTCCAGCCCCACCTTGGAGGCCCTTCCCAGACCCTGCTCCAGCTGCCAGACATCTTTCCTGCCCTGGGGCAGCCAATCCAGGCCACAGTGACCTGGATAATCCCCGTCCTTGATGTCCTGGTCACACAGCCCTGGCCCCTTGTCCCCATGTCAGGCTCTGGGGTGGATCCTGTGGAACATCCTTTGGTGGAGGCTGTGGCTCCAGGTGGGCCGGGGGGATCCCGGGGGACAGGGACCCCGCTGGGCATGGACAGCACTGGACTTGTTGGGAGAAACTGTGAGGGGGAGCTGGGGCCGAGTGACCAACCCAGTGACCTGACACAGCCCTGCTGGGATGGCACACAGCCCCTCTGGGATGTCACACAGCCCCTCTGGGATGTCACACAGCCCCTCTGGGATGTCACAGCCCATTCTCTAATGACACACAGGTGGTCTCTGATGTCACAGCCTGCTCTGTGATGTCACAGAGGCAGTCTATGATCTCATAGCTCTCGATGACCTCACATCCCCCACTCTGTGATGTCATAGCCCACTCTGTCACCTCATGTTACCAGATGATCAATTGCCTACACCAGCTGAGCTCACACCTGGAGCTTGTTCTCCACATCCCCAGGCCTATGGAAACCACACAAGGCCCATTGTGTGAGAAGGGGAACTGGAAGTTCAGCAGCCTCAGTGTCCTGCCAGCTCAGCCAGGCCCACTGGAATATTGGGGTCCACAACCACCAGGGACCACCAGAGAGACCCCCAGGACAGAAGAACACATGGGTAAAGGGGAAGGGAAATATGTTAATGATTTTGGGGAAATGATTATCATATGCATGTTAAGTCCAGGACAATCAATGAATGTGTGTGCAAAATACAGAAAATAAACAGAAACTTTCCTGCACTCAGCCTGCAGGGCTTTGGGAGGAGCTCTCCCCCGTGCATCCAGCTGAATAAAGAATGCTGCTTCTTAATGCTACACTGGGGTTAAGGAGTTTTCTGTTTCACTGAATTTTTGCTAACACTCCCACTCCCAAGGAAAGCTCTGTCTGTTGCTGTTCACATACAGAGAAGGGCTGGGGGCAGATGTGGGGCTCAGAGGCTGCCTGGGGCACAGTGACCATGAAATAATCAAGTTTTCAATGTTCTGTGAAAGAAGGAGGGGCAGCAACAAAACTTCTACACTGGAATTAGGAAGGGCAGACTTTGGCCTGTTTAGGATGCTGATTTGGGGAATATTGAATCAGGTACTGATTTTTTTAAAGAGAAACAGCCCTTAAAAACAGAGGGGTCAAGGAAGGGTGACATATTTCAAGAAAGTAATCTTAAGGGGGAAGGAGCAGCCTGTCCCAGTGTGGCAAAAGATGAGCTAGTGAGGAAAATGACTGTCCTGGCTCCACATGGTGCTTTTGTAGGAACTTGGGAATGAAAAGAATGCATGAACTTTTGACAGAAGGTCAGGCAGCTTAGGAAGTGTTTAAGAATGTTGTTAGGTTATGCAGAAAGAAAAGTTCAGATGTGAAAGCTCAATTAGACCTTAACCTGGCCACTTCTGTGAAAAATAATAGAAACAGTTTCTATAAATAAAGTATTATCAAACGATAAGATAAGGAGAACCTCTACTCTTTTTTGAGTGCAGTGGGGAATATAGTAACTAAAAATAAGGAAAAGGCAGAGCTACTTTACACTTGTTTCTATCAATTTTCAATATTAGGACAGGTTGCCCTCAGGACAAGTGTTCTCCTGAGCTGGTAGATGGGCACAGGGAGCAGAACAGCCCCCTGGAATGCAGGAGGAAGCAGCTGGGGACCTGCTGAGCCACTCAGATGCTCACAGGTGTGTGGGATCAGATGGGATCCATCCTAGGGGGATGAGGGAGCTGTGGATGAGCTCCCCAGGCTGCTCTCCATCATTTACCATCAGTCCTGGCTCAGCAGGGAGGGCCCAGAGCACTGGAGGTGCCAGTGTGAGCCCATCCCCAGGAAGGGCTGGAAGGAGGAGCTGGGGAACTCCAGGCCTGTCAGCCTGACCTGGGTGCCCGGCAAGGTTATGGAACAGATCACCTTGAGTGCCATCACAGGGCACCAACAGGATGGCCCAGGGATCAGAGCCAGCCAGAGTGGATTTCAGTATCTGCATTGATGACCTGTATGAGGGGATTGAGTCCAGCATCAGCAAATTTGCAGATGACACCAAGCTCTGTGTGAGTGTGGATCTGCTGGAGGGTAGGAGGGCTCTGCACAGGGCCCTGGACAGGCTGGATCCAGGGCCCAAATCCAACAAGGTGAGGTTTAACAAGTCCAAGTGACGGGTCCTGCACTTTGGCCACAACAACTCCTGCAGCACTACAGGCTGGGGACAGAGTGTCTGGAGAGCAGCCAGGCAGAAAGGGACCTGCAGGGACTGATGGACAGCAGGCTGGAAATGAGGCAGCAGTGTGCCCAGGTGGCCAAGAAGGCCAATGGCTCCTGGCCTGGCTCAGGAATGGTGTGGCCAGCAGGAGCAGGGCAGGGATTCTTCCCCTGTGCTCAGCACTGGTTGGGCAGCACCTCGAGTGCTGTGTCCAGTACTGGGCCCCCTAGGGTGGGCAAGAGGAAGAAATTTGTTCAAGGAAAGAGTAAAGAAAGCAAAGGTGCAGCCAAGGAAATGGTTGAGGCAGTTTGGGGGTGGCTGCCAGGCAGCCCTGGCTCTGAGCAACAGCGTCTGCAGTGGCACAGGAAACTCCCAGCTGATGGGAACAAACTTTCTGGCTGAGTGCAGAGGCCAGGACAAAGCTGAGTGGTTTCCCTGGTGTCCCCCAGGCCTTGCTGGCCCCAGGGGCTGATGGCATTTGTGCTCCCTCAGGTTCATGTCCCCACAGCAACAGCATGGGGGTGCTGGCCCTGCTGTGTGCAATGCAAACAGGGACTGCTGAGGCAGTGCTGCCGTGTCTGTGCCTGCAAGGATGGGGCACCTGTGTGAGCTGGGGGAGAGGCCAGGGCTGCAGAGGGGGGATGTTGTTGGCAGCTGCATGAGGACACTCTGGGACGCTGCCCTGGGCTGTGCAGCGCACTGGGCATGGATCAGCCCCTGCTCTGCTGCTCCTTCCCGTCTGCCCCAGGGCCCTTGCAGAGCCCCAGCCATGCTGTTTGCCCCCAGCCTGCCCACGGCCAGCCTGGGGCTGCTGACGGGGGTTTCTGTGCTGAGCATTGGCCTGGCCGTGTTCTTGAGAGAGCCTGGGCAAGGAGCCTGGAGCCCCCAGGGCCTGGCCTGAGGCGTCAGCGCTGCCCCAGCAGTGCCCATGGCCTGGCCCTGCTGCAGCCCCGGCACTGCCACCCCCAGGGCTGTGCCCGGCCCCGAGAGCACTCAGGCCCTGCAGCAACACCAGGGCCACCAGGGCAGCAGGGCAGGGCCACGGCAGCAGCACTGGCAACACCAAGTGCTGCTGCTGCTGCTGCTGGGCACAGCTGCTGGGCCAGCACTGATCTGCCCCAGCTCTGCACACAGACATTGCTGCTGCAGCTCCAGAGAAGGCAACAAAAGAGCATCTCTGCAGAAAACTCTGCTGGGAGATCCATTAGTTCCTTTAATGCCACCAAGAGCGCAGCCCCTCATTGACACAGTGTGTGGCCCCAGGGAAGGTGGAGAGCAACAAAATGAGAAATGGCACAAACAATGACATTATTTGTGAACAATATGAAAAAGCTACAACAAAGGGGAAAAAATTCATAATCAATCCAACAAGAAGAATCGAAGAAGATTTTTATTACAGGTGGTTTGCAGAAATTGGTCAGCAGTTTAATACTTCTGAAACCATCCAGTAATCAGTCTCCACACTGCAGACTTGAGCTCCTGGTTCCTCAGGCTGTAGATGAGGGGGTTCAGGACTGGAGGCACCACCGAGTACAGAACTGACAGGGCCAGATCCAGGGATGGAGTGGAGGTGGAGGGGGGCTTCAGGTTAGCATAGATGCCAGTGCTGAGGAACAGAGAGACCACAGCCAGGTGAGGGAGGCAGGTAGAAAAGGCTTTGTGCCATCCCTGCTCAGAGGGGATCCTCAGCACAGCCCTGAAGATCCGCACATAGGAGAAAACAATGAACACAAAACAGCTAAAAAACAGAAAAACACTACCCAGAAGAGGACCAAGTTCCCTAATGTAGGAATTTGAGCAGGAAAGCTTGAGGATCTGAGGGATTTCACAGAAGAACTGGCCCAGGGCATTGCCATGGCACAGGGGCAGGGAAAATGTATTGGCCGTGTGCATGAGAGCATTGAGAAAGGCACTGGCCCAGGCAGCTGCTGCCATGTGGGCACAAACTCTGCTGCCCAGGAGGGTCCCGTAGTGCAGGGGTTTGCAGATGGACACGTAGCGGTCGTAGCACATGATGGTCAGGAAGGAAAACTCTGTCGCTGCACAGAAAACAAAAAAAAACATTTGGGAAGCACATCCAGTGTAGGAGATGTTGCTGGTGTCCCAGAGGGAATTGTGCATGGCTTTGGGGACAGTGGTGCAGATGGAGCCCAGGTCAGCGAGGGCCAGGTTGAGCAGGAAGAAGAACATGGGCGTGTGCAGGTGGTGGCCGCAGGCTACGGCGCTGATGATGAGGCCGTTGCCCAGGAGGGCAGCCAGGGAGATGCCCAGCAAGAGGCAGAAGTGCAGGAGCTGCAGCTGCCGCGTGTCTGCCAATGCCAGCAGCAGGAAGTGCCTGATGCAGCTGCTGTTGGACATTTGCTGTGGTGCTTTGGCATGGGGATCTGTAAGAAAAGTAATCATGGAATAGTTGGGTTTGGAGAGGACTTGAAATATCCCGGCACAGGCTGGGGGCACTTTCCCCCCACTGCCTGCCCAGGGCTCTGCTGCCTGGAGCTGTCCCTGCCAGCAGCTGCTTCCCTGTGCCCAGGGCTGGGCCCTGCCAGTGCTGCCAGAGCCCAGCCCAGCCCTGGGGGCTCAGCTCTGCCCTGCAGAGCCCTCCCAGCTCAGGCACTGCCCAGGGGCAGCTCTGGCTCTGCAGGCTCTGATGGCAACGTCAGAGCAACCCTGAGGAGGCTGGAAAAGCAACACTGATGCTGCCCCTAAGGGCTGATTTCTGTCACTGCCTGGTTTATTCAAATTTGAGAGAAATTTTTTTTATTTCTTCTCGTCCTGAACTGAGAGATGAACTTCTATGGGGTAAATTCCCATCCAGGAAACCAAGAGCAGTAGATTAAAAAAGCAGGATTTTCCCTTTTACGCAGTCCCTGCCTTGCTGTGCTCCCTGTATAATCTACTTGGAAATGTTCTTCAGTTAAATGCCATGCGGGGAGCAGTCCTGAACAATGCAGCATCCTCCCCACACAAGCAGAACACTTCCAAGCCTCACCAGCTGTCT
This sequence comes from Agelaius phoeniceus, assembly GCF_051311805.1. NCBI lineage: Eukaryota > Metazoa > Chordata > Aves > Passeriformes > Icteridae > Agelaius > Agelaius phoeniceus. The sequence goes on from NW_027509866.1 coordinate 3,324,314, forward strand.
CCCCCACCCAGATCTTGTCCCCCAGTGCTGGCAGCAGCTGCCAGGGCTGGCTGAGAGCTGTCCCTGGCAGGCAGCAGAGTCCCTGCCCCAGCACAGCGCCCTGGGCTGCAGGACCCTGCTCTGCAGGACAGCCCTGGGCACCCCTGGCTGCTCTGCACAAGAGACAAGCAGAGAATGGACTCACAGGCTCTGCAGGCATTGGCATGTTCCAGCTTGAGGAGATGGCTCCAGGAGCTGCAGCTGCATTGTCCTGCAGCCAGAGGTTCCTGTGCCAAGGGCTGGCAGTGATTGTGCCCCAGGCACTTCTCAGCCCCTTCCCAGCCCTGACTGATTGAAGCTCTCTGTGCCTCTGGGCTGTGCCCGCGCTGGCTGCAGGCAGTGCCCCAGCCCTGCTGGGCTGGCACAAGAGCTGCTCATCCAGAGAAATGTGCTTTTGAAGCTCTTCTTGGTGAGCAGGAGCTGCCTCTGTGCCAGGAGCCCAGCCCAGCTCAGCAGCACAGACACAGCACAAGGACTTGAATGAGCCTCTGGGGCTTTGTGCTCAGGCCCTGAACATCAGTCCCTGAGAGGCAGCTGAAGAAACCTCTCCAGAACTCCAAGGCAGAATCCAACTCCAAAGTTTCTTGGACTTTTAATGGGTCCCAGAGAGGGACACGACTGAGAAAGTGTCCCCAGTCCCCAGGCAGAGCAGAGAACTGCAGGCAGTGATGACAGGTGGGGACAGTCTTGGTGCCCTGGGGCACAGCAGGGTCTGTGCCAGCAAGGGCTGGGAGGAGACACCTTGTCCTGAGGCCCTGGGGCCTCCTGGCACAGCCCCAGCCAGGCTGGGCACTGTCAGCCCCTTGTGCTGCCCTCAGCATCCCCCCCTAGCCCACATCCCAGTGGCCTCAAGGATCTGCTGCAAGGAGTCCCTGGGGAGCCTTGCTCAGCAATGGCCCTGGGGGCTCCTTCATGCTCCCTGCAGGGACTGCAGGTTTTTCAAAGGACTTTGGCTTTGGCTTTTGCCTTGGACTCTCTGAGAGGTTTGTGCAATCATGGCCTCCAATTATCTGCTGCAATTAGTCCCTGGAGAGGCTTTGTCAGTAACAACACTCAGTGGGCTCATTAATGCTTCAGGGTACTTGAGTTATTTGAAGGTACTTGGTGTTTCCCTTTTGATACAGACTCTGTGAGAGGTTTGTGCAATCATGGCCGCAATTATCTGCTTTACTGAGTCCCTTGAGAGCTTTGTACTGACACTCAGTGGCGCACATTAATGCCTTGAGGTACTCAAGGTTTTTAAGGTACTTTATGGATTTAAGAATACTTTTAGGTACTTCTAAGGATTTTCCTTCCCACACTGAGTCTCTGTGAGGTTTTTGTGCCTTCCTGGCCTCCAGTTCTCTCCTCTAAGGAGTCCATGAGAGCCTGTGTTGTGTATCTTCCCCCTTTCTGTTTTACAACAAAGATGGAACTGAAAGAATTTTGTAAGACATTCTAAAAGCATCCAAATAAACACAGGAGAATTAACAATACACGAACAACCACTAAGAGAATTAATAGTCCTGTTGTAGCTAGACATCATCCAACCCTTTAGTTCTCAGGATTGGAAGAGTTTATTGACCCAGTCTTTGTTTTCCACTTGAAGCTTCTTGAACCCTTCCTTCAGTACCTGAATGCTCTTGTGGATTGACTCGCTGTGGCTGGAGAGGTTCATGCAGCACATGCCCTCAGAGTCTACACAGCCATGCCCATGTGCCCAGAGTAAAAACTCTATCGCTGTTCTGCAAGGTGGCGTGTCTGATGGTCTCTGTGTCTGAGAGCAGCCACTCAATGTGAGGGAGGCAGCATTGGTTTGCTTACTTAACAGGCACCCAGGATGGTCTGATTGTCCTAAAGCTTTAGCTGCAGCCACCCAAGGTAGTCCAAATTGGGGGTGCTACCATCCAATACCTGGATTAAAGCTTTCAAAGCCATCTCTTTGATAGCATCCCATACTTCTCTGGGGATACCTGCTGCTTGATCATCTGGCAGGCTGTGTTGTCCTTCTCCAGCTGGATGGCTGATTGTCAATTCTGCCCTTGCCTCATTATTAGCATAGTCTGCTATTAATTGATTTAGTAAACACTTCCATCCCCCTTCCCACAGGGTGTATTCTGTAGATGACAACAACATGGTCATAATATATTTTGCATTATAGGGGGTTAAAGCATGTGCTGTAAACATGGCCCTCATTAGGCCATTAAAACAAGGTAAGTCCCTCCTATGGTCTTTAGCTGCCCTACACAGATCCTTGATTTCCCCATAAACCAATGGCTGATCCCTGGGATTCTGCCCCCTTCTTTCATACAGGGACAATGAGGAGTTTTGAGGTTATTTGCCAGTCTCCTTCCTTAACTGGAGGCAAGGCCCAGGGTGAAGGTGGAATGATTGACAGTGGGGGCGTTGCCTGCAGTTGTGGGGGTGGAGTCTGGAGGTTCGTTCAGGGCGGAAGAGAAGGCTGTGGTAGCAGGAAGTGGAGGAGCCAAGATGGAGGGAGGATGGTTGGGCTCCCGAGCCAAATTCAGGCTCCTTCCATCTTGAGTCTCCAGAGCATGATGCTCCAAGATTTTGTGGCCATTGCCATCTTGGACCATTGTTGAAGGTCTGAGAAAGGCAGGTTTGAGGGGAGGTCCCGAGTTAGGAGTGACCAACGGATTGCATTTTTGAGACACTGCTTGCTGGTGAAGGTTCTCAAGGATGGTGTGGAAGATGGGGAGCATGTGGGGTGCAATGGGGTCCCTTTTGATCGAAACGTTGTACAATTTAACTCCCACTGAGTCCCAAAATTCAGTGGTATGGATTTCACGAGCAGAGGCGTCTGGAAAATTTTTAATGATCCACCTCATGATTGATTTTAATATGTTCTTTGAAAATATTTTGTCATGATCAGTGAGAATTAACGTAAAGCATCCATATATGCTGCTTTCTAATTTGGACATCTGGCTGCCCATTTTTCTCTTTCTCCACCTTATGGGGAAGAGCCACCAGAACACCCCAAATCAATAATGGGACATGGGTGCATAGTGTAAAAACACAGTGGCAAAAAGGGCAGTAAATGTCTTGCATTTCCCCAAACCCACCTGCAATCCTATGCAGGTGAAACCATCGTTGTCCCTGCTGATCCTGGGCAAGGTCCCTCGAAGCAACGATGAATCCACTGGGCCCAGCACAATCCAAAATCCCGGGGAGCCCTGGCCTATCCATCAGCCAACCCCAGCTGACGTGACTGACACAGGGAGCCCTGAGTGTCATGGTCCCTGTTCGGGCACCAAAGGTCACAATGAGGGTGGCTGTGAAAAACCTCTCTGGTTCCCTGACTTCAGGGCGAAGGTGCCAGAAAAGAAAAGGAGCAGGATCAATGGAGTTGCCCAAAAATAACTTTATTAACAGGGTGAAAAACAATAAAAATGGAGAAGTCCAGCACAGTACAAGGGGCAAGATCCTAAGACCTGAGACAAAGGGGAAGCAACAACATAAACACTTGGGGCTAGAAAACTAGAACAATAACCCTATAGAAGAAATAAATAACCTAAAATGATAAGGGGGTAGAATTTGGACAACTTAACAACACTAAAGCCTTATGGGAGACCTCTCAAGCTTACCCTTAGTTAAACGAATGATTCCTAGGACTTCGAACTCATGCCCAGTTCTTCCAGGGTAAAATCTGGCTGACTCTGAGTTACAGCTGGGCTAACTCCCACACCGCTGCTTTGCTCTGGCCCCTTGTGACCATGCGGCCCAACAGAGCCACAATGATGTCCTTGGTTCCACGAGGCTCCACAGTGTCACAGTGGTGCCTTGGATCCATGGTGCTCTGCAGTGCCACAATGGCCCCTTCATTTCACAAGGCTCCCAAGTGTCACATTGGTCTCCATAGGAAGGAAACCACGGAGCCCCCATGTTTCAGGAGCTGATGAACAGCAACCACCAGAGGCCAAGGCAAGCCTGATCTGTCTGTCCTGGCAGGTTTGCTCAGAGCAACACTTGGATATTTGAAATTATGAATTCAGAGTCCTAATTTAAAACATTTGTTCCAGGAGAAGGGTGATTTTTTCCGTACAAAGAAAAACACAGAGCCCTTTCTAGTGTTTAGAAAACAGGTGAGTTCTGGCACTCAGGAGTTAAAGACCAGCCAGACCTGTCTGTCCTGGCAGCTTTTGTCTGGGAGCAATCCTTGGATGCATAGAAATTTGGAGGTGGAATCCTAATTTTGGGCATGAATACCTGGAAAAGATGGACAGTTCTTTTCCATAAAAAGAAAAGCCCAGAGCCCCAGTGTTTCAGGGGCAGATGGGAGTGGCCTTCCACATTCCAAGGTCAGCCAGACCTGTCAGGTGACCCCTGGGAGGCCAAGGCAGCCACACCTGTTTCATGTTCCCTTGCTTCCACAGGGCCCTGCAGTGTCACAATGGCTCCTTGCTCCCATGATGCCCTCAGGTGTCATAATGGCCCCTTGGTTACACAAGTCCTTAAGGATCTTCATGGTCTCCATGGTTCCACAAGGCCCCACAATGTCATGATGCTCTATTGGTTCCATGAAGCCTCGCTGTGTCCAATGGCCCCTTGGTTCCATTGGGGCCCAGTAGTGCAACAATGATTCCCTTGGTTCCACAAGTTCCCACAGTGTCACAATGGCCCCTTCCTTCCATGGGGCCCCACAGTGTCACAAGGGTCTCCATGATTCCATGGGGCCTTGCAATGCCACAATGCTCTCCATGGATCCACGGTGCCCTGCAGGATCACAACGGCCCTTTGGCTCCACGAGGCCCTGAAATGCAGCAATGGCCTCTTGGTTCCACAAAGCCCTGCTGCTTCACACTGGCCCCTTGGGACCATGCAGCCCAACAGAGCGACATGTTCTTGGTTCCACGAGAACAGAAAGATGTTCTTGGTTTCTGGTTCCACGAGGCCCCACAGTGTCACAGTGGTCCCTTGGATCCATGGTACCTGCAGGGTCACAGTGTCACAGTGGCCCCTTGAATCCATGGTACCTGCAGGGTCACAATGTTCCTACAAGTTCCTACAGTGTAACCGGTTCCACAAGGGCCTGCAGTGTCACCATGGCCCATTGGTTCCACAATGCTCCGCAGTGTCACAATGGTCTCCATAGGAAGGAAACAAGTGAGCCCCAGTGGTGCAGGGGCAGATGAGAGGCAGCCACCAGAGACCAAGGCTGGCCAGACTTGACTGTATGGGCAGATTTTGTCTGGGAGTAACCCTTGGATATAGGGAATTTTAGACACAGAATCCCAATTTTGGCCATGTGAGCCGAGACAAGAAAGACAGTTCTTTCCCATAGGAATAAAAGCACAGAGCCCCAGTGCTTCATGGTCAGACGGGAAGTGGCCCTTGACATGTCAAATTCAGTGGGACCCTGTCAGACAGCCTCCAGGAGGCCAAACCAGGGAGACCTGTACCATGTTCCATTGACTTCATGGGTCCTAACACTGTCACAATGGTCTCCTTGATTCCATGAGCTCTGGCAATGTCACAATGGCGTCTTGGTTTCATGAGCCCCAACAGAGTCACAAGGGTTCCCGTGGCTCCACGCGGCCCCGCTGTGTCACAATGGCTCCTTGTTTCTATTTTAAATCAATCACAATCAAAGCACAGTTTGATCATTGATCCTTGCTTCCATAGGGCCCATGATTTGCACAATGGTCTCCTTGATTCCATGATTCCTGGATTCCACAGTCTCACCATCGTTTCCTTGGATCTCCATTGTCACAACTGACCCATGGCTCCATGAGGTTCCGTAGTGTCACCGTGGTCGCTGTCAGAGGCTGGATGAGATCCATGTCCCGAGACACCTTGGGATGCTCGGAATGCCCGTGTGGGGCCAGGGCCGGGTCAGGCCTTGGTTTGGGGTGGGACAGAGCCCCGCCCCCAGCCCTGGCCTGGCAGAGCTGCCAATCACACAGCAGGGGCAGTGCTAACCCAGCTCTGATTGGCTGAGCTGGCAATCAATCAATCACACACCAGCAGCTGGTGCTACCCTGGCTCTGATTGGACAAGCAACTGGCAGTCCCACCCCAGGGGCGGGGCCATGAAGGCCCAGAGGGTTTAAAGCCAGAGCACAAGGCCAGCCCAGGGTTGGAATCCTGCCTTCTGCTGGGGTTCCTCTGTTGGTGATGCTGGAACCTGAGCAGTTGGTGCCCATATGTGTGTCTTTCTGTTGTTCTCTATTTCTTCTCCTTCTTATTCTACTTACCTGAAACATTTTTGGGTAACTTAAAATCTAAAAGGTTAAAGGATTTTAGGTTAAATGTGTGGGACTCCAGGGCACAGGGAATATTTCTCTGTCTGCTCTGAGGGATCCTGACACTCAGAGAAACACTGCCTTGAACCTTCGCCAATGGAGAGGACTTCCAGGACTTTGAGACAGATGAGAATTTACCCAAGTGTAAAATAGATCAGAGGGTAGTACAGCATGTCACTTGGGTGAGAAATTTAGGTTTTGGGATTTTTAGTATGGTGTAGATAGGAAGAAAGATGGAGGTCTTGGGGTGTAGTCCCTGTCTTCTTCTTCATCTACTGCATTTTCTGCAGTGTTGGTGGCACAGGGTGATTGGTCAAGGAAAGCACAGTGCAGAGGTTATGTGGACAGTCAAGGGACGAGTTATTGGTAAACAAGTAGAAATAATGTATATTTTGAGACTTCATTGGATGAGACAACTTCAGAAGTCCTTGAAACTATATTTTGGGGCCATTTTGTGGGGCTTTTCCAGTGCGCTGAGCCTGGGGTGGACAGCATGCAAAACTTTCAAGAAGATAACAATAAACCACAAGCTGAAGACTGAAATAGTCCTGTGCATCACATTTTACCTGGCACAGAACTGCTACAGGAGGCTTTCCCCCATCCAAGGAGCCCTCAGAAAGGCCCAACATAAAGTAAACATCAATACCTGGTGCCCTGAAAACATTTGTAATAAGTTGGCTGTTTTCCAAAACGTTGTTTACTGAGGGGGTGTTGTCTTAATTGGCCAATCATGTGAATTCTGTTGATTAAATGACCAATGAGGTCCACCTGTAGTAAACCAAGATATAAAAGAAGAGGATTGAAAAAACAGGTGGCTTTTAGCCCTTAGCCTTCTGATCTGAGTCTGTGTCATCTCTGACTCAAAGGTGACATTTAGGGATCTGTGGGGGCTATTGGGGATCCTTTCTGCACCTTGTGACCCAACAGGAGCTCCTCTAATAAACGCTGCCTGAAGCTCCCACTGTGCCCATGACAGGAACCCCTGTGAGCGTCTGGGACATCCCGGCTCTTTGGCAGCCTGGGGACTCCTGGGATGTCACCGTGGAGCCCCCGTGAGTGCCTGTGACAGATCGGTGCCTTTGTAGCCCAAGGTGCCCTGGGATGTCACCATGGAATGGCTGTGACTGCCTCTGACCACAGGGCTCTTTACCATCCCCAGAAAGCCCTGGGAGGTCTCCATGGAGCCCCCGTATCTGCCTGTGACATTCCAGCTCTGGAACAGCCTGGAGACTCTTGGAATGTCCCCATGGAACCCCTCTGAGGGCCTGTGAAAAATCTGATCCTTAGCAGGCAACCATCCCCAGCCCCCTGTTGCTATGGTCAGTTTCCATGGCAACCATCACCAGCCCCCTGTTGCTATGCTTAGTTTCCATGGCAACCATCACCAGCCTCCTGTTGCTAGAGTCAGTTTCCATGGCAACCATCCCCCGCCCCCTGTTGCTATGCTCAGTCCCTTGGCAGCTCCATGGAGACCCCATGCCAGGGGTGGTTGCCATGGACACCAGCTCAGGCCTGCAGCCAGAGCCTGTTGCCATGGCAACCATTGGCAGCCCCATCCCCAGGCTGATGGGATCCCAGAAGCACAGAATTGGCTGAGCTGGGAGGGACCCATCAGGATCCTCCAGTCCAACTGCTGGCCCTGCACAGGACACCCCAACAATGCCAGCCTGGGCCTGGCAGCGCTGGCCAAACGCTGCTGCAGCTCAGAGAGCCCTGGAGCTGGGACCCTGCCCTGGGGAGCCTGGCCAGGGCCCCAGCAGCCTCTGGCCAAAAACCTTTTCCTGACATCCAAGCTGAGCCTGCCCCGACTCAGCTGCAGCCGCTCCCTCCACTCCTGTCCCTGGGCACCAGAGGGAAGAGGTTCCCACAGCCCCAGCCAGGGACCCGCTCCCAAGGCTGCTGCCAAGGCCACCAGGGCTGCCACCAGCTGGGATGCTCGGTTTCCACGGGCCGGGCTTCAGGAATGGGATTCCCCAATTTCCTGCTCCCGCTAAAACCGTGCTGCCCTCGCTGCCCTCCTGCCTCCCATGGAAAGCACAAAAGGCAAAGATCCCGGACTGGTGTAAGAACAATTTAATGGGAACAGCAACGAGATAAGGAACAAACAGGAGCAGAAACAATATTGATAACAGAAGGGATAAATAAAACTGTTTACAGGGAAAACTACAACACAACTCACAGGGTCTGCCTGGCTACGATTTTTCCTGCCTGGAAAGGACAGCCTTCTCCTCAGGGAGAGAGAGAGAGAGAGAGAGTCCCTTTCCTGTCCCTGGCAATGACCTGAGGTGGGACTGAATGTAATGACAGGGCCATGGCCAGTCCCTCATGTTTTTCAATGCCACATCAGGTCATTGGCAAGGGCAGGACAAGGTACAGGTGTCTTCCCAGCAAGGATCACAGGGAACATGGATCACCAGGGCTCTTTCCAATCTGGCTTCTCCCATGGGGGATGAAGCTGGAGTGGTGCATGAAGCTGTTCCTGCAATTGGGGCATTTGCAGGCCTTTCCTTACCGGTGACTCCGTTGGTGTCTGGTCAAGCTAGAGCTCTGGGTGAAGCTCTTCCCACACTGGGGACACTCGTAGGGCCTCTCCCCAGTGTGGATGCACTGGTGGGTGACAAGGTGGGAGTTTTGCTTGAAGCCCTTCCCGCAGTCAGGGCAGCGGAAGGGCCTCTCATCCGTGTGAATCTGCGCATGCAGGAGGAGATTTGAGCTGGTCTGAAACCTCTTCCCACACGTGGGTCACTCATAGGGCCTGTCCCCAGTGTGGATGAGCTGGTGCCTGATGAGGTGGGACTTGCGCTTGAAGCCCTTCCCGCAATCAGGGCAGTGGAAGGGCCTCTCCTCTGTGTGAATCTGCTGGTGCCTGCCGAGATCAGGGCTGGTCTGAAACCTCTTCTGACACTCAGGACACTCGTAGGGCCTCTCCCCAGTGTGGATGCATTGGAGGATCAAAAGGGTGGATCTGCAGCTGAAGCCCTTCCCACACTCCCCCCAGCCCAGTGTGCTCCAAGGAGGAAAGACCCACCCTGATCCAGGAAGGTGGACAGAGCTTCAGCCAGAGCTCAGAGTTGGTGGTCCCTGAGCAGCTTCACGATGGGGAGAAGCCCCACAAGTGCTTGGAGTGTGGGAAGAGCTTCAGGCAGAGCAGCACCCTGATCAGCCACCAGATGATCCACACCGGGGAGAGGCCCTACGAGTGTCCTCAGTGTCAGAAGAGGTTTCACACCAGCTCCCATCTCCTCCCCCACCAGCTGATTCCCATGGATGAGAGGCCCATCCCCTGCCCTGACTGTAGGAAGGGCTTCAAGCGCAACTCCCACCTCATCAGGCTCCAGCACATCCACACCAGGGAGACTGGTGTGGCCTTACAAGTGTGGGGAATGTGGGATGAGTTTTAGCCAGAGCTCAAACCTGATCTGCCACCAGAGGACCCACACCAGTGAACGGCCCTATGAATGTGGGGAATGTGGAAAGAGCTTCAGGCAGAAGTCCCTCTTGATCTGCCACCAGCGCATCCATACTGGGGAGAGGCCCTACGAGTGTCCCACCTGTGGGAAGAACTTCATCCAGAGCAATGACTTGACCAGACACCAATGGAGACACCAGTAAGGGAAGTCCTGCGAATGCTCCAAGTTCAGGAGGAGCTTTATGCCTAGTTCCAGCTTCATCCCCCATTGGAGGATCCATATTGGGAAGAGCCCTGGTGATCCATGTTCCCTGTGATCCATACTGGGAAGACACCTGTCCCTTTTCCTGCTCCTACCAATGGCATGAGGTGGGAATGAAGCACATGAGGGTCTGGCCATGGCCCTGTCATTACATTCAGTCCCACCTCAGGTCATTGCCAGGGACAGGAAAGGGACTCTCTCTTTCTGTCCCGGAGAAGAAGGGTGTCCTTTCCAGGCAGGAGGAAATAAAATGCTGGAAAGAGCCAGTCAGTTGTGTTGTACTTTTCCCTGTATATAATTTTCCTATTCCTTCTGTAATCAATATTGTTTCTATTCCTGTTTGTTCCTTATCTTGTTTCTGTTCCCAATAAATTGTTCTTATCCCAGCCTGGGATCTTTGCCTTTTGTGCTTTCCATGGGAGGCAGGAGGGCAGCGAGGGCAGCGCGGTTTCAGCGGCAGCAGGAAATTGGGGAATCCCATTCCTGAAGCCCGGCCCGTGGAAACCGAGCATCCCAGCTGGTGCCAGCCCTGGTGGCCATGGCAGCAGCCTTGGGAGCGGGTCCCTGGCTGGGGCTGTGGGAACCTCTTCCCTCTGGTGCCCAGGGACAGGAGTGGAGGGAGCGGCTGCAGCTGAGTCGGGGCAGGCTCAGCTTGGATGTCAGGAAAAGGTTTTTGGCCAGAGGCTGCTGGGGCCCTGGCCAGGCTCCCCAGGGCAGGGTCCCAGCTCCAGGGCTCTCTGAGCTGCAGCAGCGTTTGGCCAGCGCTGCCAGGCCCAGGCTGGCATTGTTGGGGTGTCCTGTGCAGGGCCAGCAGTTGGACTGGAGGATCCTGATGGGTCCCTCCCAGCTCAGCCAATTCTGTGCTGCTGGGATCCCATCAGCCTGGGGATGGGGCTGCCAATGGTTGCCATGGCAACGGGCTCTGGCTGCAGGCCTGAGCTGGTGTCCATGGCAACCACCCCTGGCATGGGGTCTCCATGGAGCTGCCAAGGGACTGAGCATAGCAACAGGGGGCGGGGGATGGTTGCCGTGGAAACTGACCATAGCAACAGGGGGCTGGTGATGGTTGCCATGGAAACTAAGCATAGCAACAGGGGGTGGTGATGGTTGCCTGCTAAGGATCAGATTTGTCACAGGCCCTTAGAGGGGTTCCATGGGGACTTTCCAAGAGTCTCCAGGCTGTTCCAGAGCTGGAATGTCACAGGCAGAGACAGGAGCTCCATGGACACCTCCCAGGGCTTTCTGGGATGGTAAAGAGCCCTGTGGTCAGAAGCAGTCACAGCCATTCCATGGTGACATCCCAGGGCACCTTGGGCTGCAAAGGCACCCATCTGTCACAGGCACTCACGGGGGCTCCACGGTGACATCCCAGGAGTGCCCAGGCTGCCAAAGAGCCGGGATGTCCCAGACATTCATAGGGGTTCCTGCCATGGGCACAGTGGGAGCTTCAGGCAAAGTTGATTAGAGAAGCTCCTGTTGGGTCACAAGGTGCAGAAAGGATCCCCAATAGCCCCCACAGATCCCCAAATGTCACCACTGAATCAGAGATGACACAGACTCAGATCAGAAGGCTAAGGGTTAAAACCACCTGTTTTTTCAATCCTCTTCTTTTATATCTTGGTTTTCTACAGGTGGACCTCATTGGTCATTTAATCAACACATTTCACATGATTGGCCAAGTAAGACAACACCCCCTCAGTAAACAACTTTCTGGAAAAAAGCCAACTTATTACAAACATTGTCAATGCACCAGTCATTGAGGTTTGTTTTAAGTGGGCCTGTCTGGGGGCTCCCTGGATGGAGGAAACCCTCCAGTAGCAGTTCTGTGATAGGTAAAAGGAGACACACAGGACTTCTTCAGTCTTCAGCTTCTTGTTTGTGGTTATCTCAATTTTTGCATGGTGTGCACACCAGGCTCAGCATGCTGGGAAAACACCTCAAAATGGCTCTAAAATGTACAGTTACAAGGTTTTTAAAAGTTTTCTCATCCAATTAATTCTTAAAACCTACATTATTTCTACTTATTGAAAAATAACTCATCCCTTGACAGTCCACATGACCTTTGCACTGTGCTTTCCCTGACCAATCACCCTGTGCCACCAGCACTGCAGAAAATGCAGTAGATGAAGAAGAAGAAGACAGGGACTACACCCAAATTCCTCCATCTTGCTTCCTATCTACACCAAACTAAAAATCCCGAAACCTAAATTTTCTCACCCAAGGGACATAGTATAGTATTCTCTATTACCTATGTCACACATTGGTAAATTCTAATTGCTCGCAAAGGCTGGAAGTCCTCTCCATGGGCAAATGTTAAAGACAGTATTTCTCTGGGGGTCAGGACCCCTCAGAGCAGACAGAGAAATATTCCCTCTGCCCTGGATTTCCACGCATTTAACCTAAAATCTTTTAACCCTTAACATGGAAAGTAACCCAAAAATATTCCAGGTAAGTAGGATTAGAAGGAGAAGAAATAGAGAACAACAGAAAGACAGAGGATCCATAGAAAGACACACGCATAGCTACCAACTGCTGGGGTTCCAGCATCACCAACAGAGGAACCCCAGTAGAAGGCAGGATCCACACCCTGGGCTGGCCTCGAGCTCAGGCTTTTAACCCCCTGGGCCTTCATGGCCCCACCCCTGGGGTGGGACTTCCAGTTGCTTGTCCAATCAGAGCCAGGGTAGCACCAGCTGCTGGTGTGTGATTGATTGATTGCCAGCTCAGCCAATCAGAGCTGGGTTAGCACTGCCCCCTGCTGTGTGATTGGCAGCTCTGCCAGGCCAGGGCTGGGGGCGGGGCTCTGTCCCACCCCAAACCAAGGCCTGACCCAGCCCTGGCCCCACACGGGCATTCCGAGCATCCCAAGGTGTCTCGGGACATGGATCTCATCCAACCTCTGACAGTGACCACGGTGACACTGTGGAACCTCATGGAGCCATGGCTCAGTTGTGACAATGGAGATCCAAGGAAACGATGGTGAGACTGTGGAATCCAGGAATCATGGAATCAAGGAGACCATTGTGCAAATCATGGGCCCTATGGAAGCAAGGATCAATGATCAAACTGTGGTTTGATTGGGATTGATTTAAAATAGAAACAAGGAGCCATTGTTTCACAGCGGGGCTGCGTGGGGCCAATGGACCCTTGTGACTCTGTTGGGGCTCATGAAACCAAGACGCCATTGTGACATTGCCAGAGCTCATGGAATCAAGGAGACCATTGTGACAGTGTTAGGACCCATGAAGTCAATGGAACATGGTACAGGTCTCCCTGGTTTGGCCTCCTGGGGGCTGTCTGACAGGTCCTACTGAATTTGGCATGTCAAGGGCCACTTCCCATCTGACCATGAAGCAATGGGGCTCCGTGCTTTTATTCCTATGGGAAAGAACTGTCTTTCTTGTCTAGGCACCCATGGCCAAAATTGGGATTCTGTGTCTAAAATTCCCTATATCCAAGGGTTTCTCCCAGACAAAATCTGCCCATACAATCAAGTCTGGCCAGCCTTGGCCTCTGGTGACTGCCTCTCATCTGCCCCTGCACCACTGGGGCTCACTTGTTTCCTTCCTATGGAGACCATTGTGACACTGCAGAGCATTGTGGAACCAATGGGCCATGGTGACACTGCAGGCCCTTGTGGAACCTGTGACACTGTAGGAACTTGTGGAACCAAGGGGAACATTGTGACCCTGCAGGGTACCATGGATCCAAGGGACCATTGTGACACTGTGGGGCCTCGTGGAAGCAAGGACATCTTTGTGGCTCTGTTGGGCCACATGGTCCAAAGGGGCCAGTGTGAAGCAGCAGGGCTTTGTGGAATCATGAGGCCATTGCTGCATTTCAGGGCCTCATGGAGCCAAAGGGCCATTGTGATCATGCAGGCCACCATGGAATCATGGAGACCATTGTGACACTGTGGGGCCTCATGGAAGGAAGGGGCCATTGTGACACTATGGGAACTTGTGGAACCAAGGGAATCATTGTTGCACTGCTGGGCCCCAATGGAACCAAGGTGCCATTGGACACAGCCAGGCTTCATGGAACCAATTGACCATTATAAGACTGTGGGGCCTTGTGGAGCCATGGAGACCATTAAGATCCTTAAGGACCTGTGTAATCAAGGGGCCATTATGACACCAGAGGGCATCATGGAAGCCAGAGAACCATTGTGGCACTGCAAGGCCTCATGGAATCAAGGAGCCATTGTGACACTGCAGGGTCCTGTGGAAGCAAGGGAGCATGAAATAGGTGTGGCTGCCTTGGCCTCCCAGGGGTCACCTGACAGGTCTGGCTGACCTTGGAATGTGGAAGGCCACTCCCATCTGCCCCTGAAACACTGGGGCTCTGGGGTCTTCTTTGTATGGAAAAGAACTGTCCATCTTTTCCAGGCATCCATGGCCAAAATTAGGATTCCACCTCCAAATTTCTGTGTATCCAAGGATTCCTGCCAGACAAAAGCTGCCAGGACAGACAGGTCTGGCTGGTCTTTAACTCCTGAGTGCCAGAACTCACCTGTTTTCCAAACACTGGAAAGGGTTCTCTGCTTTTCTTTATATGGAAAAAATCATCCTTCTCCAGGCACAAATGCCTGAAATTAGGACTCCGCATTCATAATTTCAAATATCCAAGGATTGCTCCAAGCAAACCTACCAGGATAGACAGGTCAGGCTTGCCTTGGCCTCTGGCGGTTGCTGTTCATCAGCTCCTGAAACACAAGGGCTCCGTGGTTTCCTTCCTATGGAGACCAATGTGACATTGGGAGCCTTGTGAAATGCAGGGGCCATTGTGGCACTGCAGAGCACCATGGATCCAAGGGACCATTGTGACACTGTGGAGCCTCGTGGAACCCAGGACATCATTGTGGCTCTGTTGGGCCGCATGGTCCCAAGGGACCAGAGCAAAGCAGCGGTGTGGGAGTTAGCCTGGCTGTAACTCAGAGTCAGCCAGATTTTACCCCAAAACATTTGGGCATGAGTTTCAAGCCCTGGAAATCATTTGTTTAACTTAGGGTAAGCTTGAGAATTCCCCCATAAGCCTTTAGTGTTGTTATGCTAAGTTGTCCAAGTTCTGCTTCCTATTGGTTACTTGTTTTCCCTCTATGGTTATTGTTCTAGAGTGTTCTACCCCCAAGTGTACACGCTGTTGCTTCCCCTTTGTCTCGGGTCTTTGGATCCTGCCCCTCATACTGTTCTCGACTTCTCCATGTTCATTATTTTTCACCCTGTTATTAAAGTTCTTTTTGAGCAACTCCATCGAACCCGCTCCATTTCATTTTCGCCACCCTTGCCCTGAAGTCAGGGAACCAGAGAGGTTTGTCACAGCCACCCTCATTGTGACCTTTGGCGCCCGAACAGGGACCATGACACTCAGGGCTCCCTGTGTCAGTCACGTCAGCTGGGGTTAGCTGATGGATAGGCCAGTGCTCCCCGGGATTTTGGATTGTGCCAGGCCCGGCAGATTCATCGTTGCTTCAAGGGACCTTGCCCAGGATCGGCAGGGACAACGATGGTTTCACCTGCATAGGATTGCAGGTGGGTTTTGGGAAATGCAAGACATTTATTGCTCATTTTGCCACTGTGTTTTTACAATATGCACCCACGTCCCATAATTGATTTGGGGTGTTCCGGTGGCTCTTCCCCATAAGGCAGAGAAAGAGAAAAATGGGCAGCCACATGTCCAAAGTAGAAAGGAGCATACATGGATGCTTCAATTCTCACTGATAATGACACAATATCTTCAAAGAAGGAATTAAAATCAATCATGAGGTGGATCATTAAAAATTTTCCAGACGCCTCTGCTCATGAAATACATACCATTGAATTTTGGGACTCAGTGAGAGTTAAACTGTACAACCTTTTGATCAAAATGGACCCCATTGCATCCCACATGCTCCCCTTCTTCCACGCCACCATTCACCAGCAAGCAGTGTGCTGAAAACGCAATCCGTTGGTCACTCCTAACTCGGGACCTCCCCTCAAACCTGCCTTTCTCACACCTTCCACGATGGTCCAAGATGGCAATGGCCACGCTGTCTTGGAGCATCATGCCCTGGAGACTCAAGATGGAAGGAGCCCGAATGTCGAATGTGGCTCGGGAGCCCAACCATCCTCCCTCCATCTTGGCTCCTCCACATCCTGCTACCACAGCCTTCTCTTTCGCCCTGAAAAAACCTCCAGACTCCACCCCCACAACTGCAGGTCACGCCCCCACTGTCAATCATTCCACCTTCACCCTGGGCCATGCCTCCAAAGCTCCACCCCAGGAGTCCGCCATCCTCAATCAAGGCCCTTCCTCCCCAACACCTGACAAAGTGGCAGCACCCTCTGCCTCACCCTCTGGCAAAAATATAACCCCATGATCAAAGATACTAAGTCCAACTGTCACACTATTTCTAATCCAAATGTTTCTGCTCCAAGTTATTCTTCCTCCCCAGAAGACAGTTTGGCTTCCCCAGAGCCACCTCGCCCCTCAGCCCCAGAAGATCCCTAGGAAAGAAGCAATTAAGGAAGGAGATTGGCAAATAGTCTCGAAACTCCTTGTTGCCCCAGTATGTTATGAAAGAAGGGGGCAGAATCCCAGCTGTTAGCCAGTGGTTTACAGGGAAATCAAGGATCTGTGTTGGGCAGCTAAAGACCATAGGAAGGACTTACCTTGTTTTAATGGCCTAATGAGGGCCATGTTTACAGCACATGCTTTAACCCCCTATAATTTAAAATATATTATGACCATGTTGTTGTCACCTACAGAATACACCCTGTGAGAAGGGGGATGGAAGTGTTTACTAAATCAATTAATAGCAGACTATGCTAATAATGAGGCAAGGGCAGAATTGACAATCAGCCATCTAGCTGGAGAAGGACAACACAGCCTACCAGATGATCAAGCAGCAGGGATCCCCAGAGAAGTATTGGATGATATCAAAGAGATGGCTTTGAAAGCTTTAATCCAGGTATCGGATGGTAGCACCCCCAATTTGGACTACTTTGGGTGGCTGCAGCTAAAGCTTTAGGAAAATCAGACCATCCTGGGTGCCTGTTGAGTAAGCAAACCAATGCTGCCTCCCTCACACTGAGTGGCTGCTCTCAGACACAGAGACCATCAGACACACCACCTTGCAGAACAGCGATAGAGTTTTTACTCTGGGCACATGGGCATGGCTGTGTAGACTCTGAGGGCATGTGCTGCATGAACCTCTCCAGCCACAGCCAGTCAATCCACAAGAGCATTCAGGTACAGAAGGAAGGGTTCAAGAAGCTTCAAGTGGAAAACAAAGACTGGGTCAATAAACTGTTCCAATCCAAGGGACTAAAGGGTTTGATGATGTCGAGCTAAAACAGGACTATTAAATCTCTTAGTGGTTGTTATTGTGTTGTTAATGGTCCCACGTTTCTTTGAATGTTTTTAGAAGGTCTTACAAAATTCTTTCAATTCCATCTTTGTTGTAAAACAGAGAGGGGGAAGATACCCAATACAGGCTCCTCATGGACTCCTTGGAGGAGAGAATTGGAGGCCAGGATGGCACAAAAACCTCTCAGAGACTCAGTGTGGGTAGGAAAATCTTTAAAAGTCGCTAAAAGTATTCTTAAATCCATAAAGTACCTTAAAAACCTTGAGTATTTCAAGGCATTAATAAGCCCCACTGAGTGTCAGTACAGAGCTCTCCAGGGACTCATTAAAGAAGATAATTGGGGCCATGATTGCACAAACCTCTCACAGACTCTGTATCAAAAGGGAAACACCAAGTACCTTCAAATAACTGAAGTACCTTGAAGTATTAATGATCCCCACTGAGTGTTGTTACTGACAAAGCCTCTCCAGGGACTAATTACAGCAGATAATTGGAGGCCAGGATTGCACAAACCTCTCAGAGACTCCAAGGCAAAAGCCAAAGCCAAAGTCCTTTGAAAAACCTGCAGTCCCTGCAGGGGGCATTCAGGAGCCCCCAGGGCCATTGCTGAGCAAGGCTCCCCAGGGACTCCTTGCAGCAGATCCTTGAGGCCACTGGGATGTGGGCTAGGGGGGGATGCTGAGGGCAGCACAAGGGGCTGACAGTGCCCAGCCTGGCTGGGGCTGTGCCAGGAGGCCCCAGGGCCTCAGGACAAGGTGTCTCCTCCCAGCCCTTGCTGGCACAGACCCTGCAGTGGCCCAGGGCACCAAGACTTGGCTTCTCTCTGTCCCCACCTGTCATCACTGCCTGCAGTTCTCTGCTCTGCCTGGGGCCTGGGGACACTTGCTCAGTCCTGTCCCTCTCTGGGACCCATTAGAAGTCCAAGAAATTTTGAGATGGATTCTGCCTTGGAGTTCTGGAGAGGTTTCTTCAGCTCCCTCTCAGGGACTGATGTTCAGGGCCTGAGCACAAAGCCCCAGAGGCTCATTCAAGTCCTTGTGCTGTGTCTGTGCTGCTGAGCTGGGCTGGGCTCCTGGCACAGAGGCAGCTCCTGCTCACCAAGAAGAGCTTCAAAAGCACATTTCTCTGGATGAGCAGCTCTTGTGCCAGCCCAGCAGGGCTGGGGCACTGCCTGCAGCCAGCCCGGGCACAGCCCAGAGGCACAGAGAGCTTCAATCAGTCAGGGCTGGGAAGGGGCTGAGAAGTGCCTGGGGAACAATCACTGCCAGCCCTTGGCACAGGAACCTCTGGCTGCAGGACAGTGCAGCTGCAGCTCCTGGAGCCATCTCCTGCAGCTGGAACATGCCAATGCCTGCAGAGCCTGTGAGTACATTCTCTGCTTGTCTCTTGTGCAGAGCAGCCAGGGGTGCCCAGGGCTGTCCTGCAGAGCAGGGTCCTGCAGCCCAGGGCGCTGTGCTGGGGAAGGGACTCTGCTGCCTGCCAGGGACAGCTCTCAGCCAGCCCTGGCAGCTGCTGCCAGCACTGGGGGACAAGATCTGGGTGGGGGAGACAGCTGGTGAGGCTTGGAAGTGTTCTGCTTGTGTGGGGAGGATGCTGCATTGTTCAGGGCTGCTCCCAGCATGGCATTGAACTGCAGAACATTTCCAAGTAGATTATACAGGGAGCATAGTGAGGCAGGTGCTGCACAAAAGGGAAAATCCTGTTTTTTTTATTCTACTCCTCTGTGTTGCCTGGATGGGAAATTGCCCATAGATATTCATCTTTTAGTTCAGGTTGAGAAAAATAAAAAAATTTCTCTAAGATTTTACTAAACAGGGCAGTGACAGAAATCAGCACAGGGCCCCTTAGAGGCAACATCAGTGTCACTTTTCCACCCTCCTCAGGGTTGCTCTGACGTTGCCATCAGAGCCTGCAGAGCCAGAGCTGCCCCTGGGCAGTGCCTGAGCTGGGAGGGCTCTGCAGGGCAGAGCTGAGCCCCCAGGGCTGGGCTGGGCTCTGGCAGCACTGGCAGGACCCAGCCCTGGGCACAGGGAAGCAGCTGCTGGCAGGGACAGCTCCAGGCAGCAGAGCCCTGGGCAGGCAGTGGGGGGAAAGTGCCCCCAGGCTGTGCTGGGATATTTCATGTCCTCTCCAAACCCAACACTTCCATGATTACTTTTCTTACAGATCCCCATGCCAAGACACCACAGCAAATGTCCAACAGCACCTGCATCAGGCACTTCCTGCTGCTGGCATTGGCAGACACGCGGCAGCTGCAGCTCCTGCACTTCTGCCTCTTGCTGGGCATCTCCCTGGCTGCCCTCCTGGGCAACGGCCTCATCATCAGCGCCGTAGCCTGCGGCCACCACCTGCACACGCCCATGTTCTTCTTCCTGCTCAACCTGGCCCTCGCTGACCTGGGCTCCATCTGCACCACTGTCCCCAAAGCCATGCACAATTCCCTCTGGGACACCAGCAACATCTCCTACATTGGATGTGCTGATCAGCTCTTTTTCTTTCTGGTCTTCCTCTCAGCAGAGTATTTCCTCCTGACGATCATGTGCTACGACCGCTACGTGTCCATCTGCAAACCCCTGCACTACGGGACCCTCCTGGGCAGCAGAGCTTGTGCCCACATGGCAGCAGCTGCCTGGGCCAGTGCCTTTTTCCATGCTCTCATGCACACGGCCAATACATTTTCCCTGCCCGTGTGCCATGGCAATGCCCTGGGCCAGTTCTTCTGTGAAATCCCACACATCCTCAAGCTTTCCTGCTCAAATTCCTACATTAGGGAACTTGGTCCTCTTCTGGGTAGTGTTTTTCTGTTTTTTAGCTGTTTTGTGTTCATTGTTTTCTCCTATGTGCGGATCTTCAGGGCTGTGATGAGGATCCCCTCTGAGCAGGGACGGCACAAAGCCTTTTCCACCTGCCTCCCTCACCTGGCTGTGGTGTCTCTGTTCCTCAGCACTGGCATCTATGCTCACCTGAAGCCCCCCTCCATCTCCTCCCAATCCCTGGATCTGGCCCTGTCAGTTCTGTACTCGGTGGTGCCTCCAGCCCTGAACCCCCTCATCTACAGCCTGAGGAACCAGGAGCTCAAGTCTGCAGTGTGGAGACTGATTACTGGATGGTTTCAGAAGTATTAAACTGCTGACCAATTTCTGCAAACCACCTGTAATAAAAATCTTCTTCGATTCTTCTTGTTGGATTGATTATGAATTTTTTCCCCTTTGTTGTAGCTTTTTCATATTGTTCACAAATAATGTCATTGTTTGTGCCATTTCTCATTTTGTTGCTCTCCACCTTCCCTGGGGCCACACACTGTGTCAATGAGGGGCTGCACTCTTGGTGGCATTTAAGGAACTAAAGGATGTCCCAGCAGAGTTTTCTGCAGAGATGCCCTTTCGTTGCCTTCTCTGGAGCTGCAGCAGCAATGTCTGTGTGCAGAGCTGGGGCAGATCAGTGCTGGCCCAGCAGCTGTGCCCAGCAGCAGCAGCAGCAGCACTTGGTGTTGCCAGTGCTGCTGCCGTGGCCCTGCCCCGCTGCCCTGGTGGCCCTGGTGTTGCTGCAGGGCCTGAGTGCTCTCGGGGCCGGGCACAGCCCTGGGGGTGGCAGTGCCGGGGCTGCAGCAGGGACAGGCCATGGGCACTGCTGGGGCAGTGCTGACGCCTCAGGCCAGGCCCTGGGGGCTCCAGGCTCCTTGCCCAGGCTCTCTCAAGAACACGGCCAGGCCAATGCTCAGCACAGAAACCCCCGTGAGCAGCCCCAGGCTGGCCGTGGGCAGGCTGGGGACAAACAGCATGGCTGGGGCTCTGCAAGGGCCCTGGGGCAGACGGGAAGGAGCAGCAGAGCAGGGGCTGATCCATGCCCAGTACGCTGCACAGCCCAGGGCAGCGTCCCAGAGCGTCCTCATGCAGCTGCCAACAACATCCCCCCTCTGCAGCCCTGGCCTCTCCCCCAGCTCACACAGGTGCCCCATCCTTGCAGGCACAGACACGGCAGCACTGCCTCAGCAGCCCCTGTTTGCATTGCACACAGCAGGGGAGCACCCCCATGCTGTTGCTGTGGGGACATGAACCTGAGGGAGCACAAATGCCATCAGCCCCTGGGGCCAGCAAGGGCTGGGGGACACCAGGGAAACCACTCAGCTTTGTCCTGGCCTCTGCACTCAGCCAGAAAGTTTGTTCCCATCAGCTGGGAGTTTCCTGTGCCACTGCAGACGCTGTTGCTCTGAGCCAGGGCTGCCTGGCAGCCACCCCCAAACTGCCCTGAGCATTTTCTTTCCTTCACCTTTGCTTTCTTTACTCTTCCTGCTACAAATTTCTTCCCATTTCCCACCCCTGTTTCCTCCCCTGCCAACAGCCCATCTCTGTCTTCATCCTGCTGGCTACACCATTCCTGATCCAGGCCAGGAGCCATTGGCCTTCTTGGCCACCTGGGCACACTGCTGCCTCATGTCCAGCCTGCTTTCCATCAGTCCCTGCAGGTCCCTTTCTGCCTGGCTGCTCTCCAGCCACTCTGTCCCCAGCCTGTAGTGCTGCAGGGGTTGTGGTGGCCAAAGTGCAGGGCCCGGCACTGGGACTTGTTAAACCTCACCTTGTTGGATTTGGGCCTTGGATCCAGCCTGTCCAGGGCCCTGTGCAGAGCCCTCCTACCCTCCAGCAGATCCACACTCCCAGACAACTTGGTGTCCCTTCAGTTCCATGAGGCCCCAGAGTGTCCCAAAGGTCTCTGTGATTCCATGAGGCCTCCCAGTGTCACAATGTCCCTTTGGTTCCATGGGACCCCTTGGTGTCACAAAGTCCCTTGGATCCTTGGGCCCTGCAGTGTCCCAATTGCACCGTGGTCCCCCAAGGCCCTGCAGTGTCACAATGGATCCTTGGTTCCATGAGGTCTGGCAGTGCAGCAATGCTCTCCTTGGTTCCACAGTGTCACAATGGCCTCTTGGTCCCAAGGGCCACCACGGTGTCAAACATGTTTCCTTCATTCCAGGAGTCCCTGAGGAGCAGCCCTGGCCCCTTGGTTCCATGGGGCCCTGCAGTGTCACAATGGCCCCATCGTGACACCAGGTCCTGCTCTGTCACAATGCTCTGCATGGTTCCACAAGGCCCTGCAGTGTCACAGAGGCCTCTGTGGTTCCAGTGGGACCCAGACTGTCACCATGGACTCCTTGCTTCCATTCAGCCCCACAGTGTCACAATGGCCCCTTGGCTCTGTGCTGCCATGTCATACACAGTGTCACCATGGTCCTCTTAGTGCCACCAGGCCCCGCAGTGTCACAATGGCCCCTTGCTTCCCCAGGACCCTGCAGTGTCACAATCATCAGAGAATCAGCCAGGCTGGAAAAGACCTTGGAGAGCATCAAGTCCAACCTGGGACCCAACACCACCTTGTCACCCAGACCATGGCACTGAGTGCCACATCCAGTCTTTCCTTAAACACTTCCAGGGATGGTGACTCACCCACCTCCCTGGGCAGCCCATTCCACTGCCCAATCACCCTTTGTGTGAAGAATATTTCCTAATGTCCAGCCTAAACTTTACCTGGTGCAGCTGAAGGCTGTGTCCTCTTCTCCTGTCACTGTTCCTGGGAAAAGAGCCTGACCCCAACCTTGCTGCACCCTCCTGTCAGGGAGTTTTAGAGAGTGATGAGGTCTCCCCTGAGCCTCCTCTTCTCCAGGATAAACAATACCAGCTCCCTCAGCCACTGCTCCTCACAAGACTTTTAGTCCCCTGAGCAGCCTTGTTGCCCTTCTCTGGACACACTCCAGCTCCTCCATGTCCTTGATAAATTGGGGGCCCAGAACGGGACACAGCACTCAAGGTGCTGCCCAACCAGTACCCAGCACAGGGGAAGAATCACTGCCCTGCTCCTCCTGGCCACACCGTTCCTGACCCATAGGAGTGCCAGGGGCTGGACGAGGGAAATGGTGGGGAGGGGGTGGGGAAAAGTTCTGATTGATTGTCAGCCATGAAGGGTCTTGATTTTCATATCTGTTCAAACTGCATTAAAAGCTGCTGGGGATAAATATCAACTGGACATTGCTGAGATCAATCTTTAAAGAGGAAAATAAAACTTAACAGAACAAAACTGTACACTCAGCATTGTTTTATTATATTGTATATTCAGTTTGAGTACACTTCTGTCATCTGTCTAATTAACTATATTAAGAATAGAAAACTTAAATTATTCCCAGGGGCTTTTCTTGTTCAGGGGTTTCGAACAAATATTTATGCGCTTTTATAACTGAATTCCTGAACTGAAGAGCTCAAGAAAGAAGAGGCTTCTGGAGTAATAAAATTCATCATCAACCTTCAAGTGGCTGAGGATCAATCTCCATCAGAGCAGCAATGAACAGAAATGGGCACAGCTTTGTGACTGCCCCAGCTTTGGCATGGGCCCTGGGCCTGGAGCAGGAACAGCTCTTGAGGGCCCCAAGGCCGGGGCTCTTGTGCTGCCCTGGGCAGATGGGATGGCAGCAGGGGCTGCAGAGCTCTCAGCACCTCAGGCCAAGGGGAGCAGGGCAGCCAGGGAGCCTCCTTTGGCCTTGGCCAAGCACCTTCCCCCATGGCTGGGGCTGAGTCCTGTGGCAGCTGCAGCTGCTGCTGTGGCCTTGGCAGGGGCTGAGGCCGTGGGGCCAGTGGCCAGAGCAGCCTGGCCTGAGCAGAGCTGTGGGGCCAGAGCCGGCTGGGCTGGGCTGGGCTCAGAGAGGCCCTTGGTGCTGCCCAGAGCTCAGGGCAGCTGGCAGAGCTTGCAGGGAGCTGGGCTGGGCTCCGAGAGCCCGGCCCGGAAACCATCAGTGTCCATCTCAGCCTGGCTGAGCGTGCAGGGGCAGGACTCAGGCCAGGCCTTGTGGGGCAGGGCCAGCGCCTGTGCAAGGCATTGCAAACAGGCAAGTGGCCCAGAGAGGAGTCTGCTCTGTGCCCTTGGTGGCATGGACAGAGCAGGGAGGGGGCCCAGGACATTTGTCAGTGCCAGCCTCTGTGCCCATGCGTTGGCAGCCCTGGCTGCTGAGCCCAGCTTTGGCCTGGGCTGAGTTTGGCTGTGGCCCAGCTCCATCCTCCTGCGGGGCTCAGGGCCTGTTCCTGGCCATGGCCAGCCCTGGCTGCCTCTCTGCTGGCCCAGAGGCCGGCAGAGCCCGGGGCAGGGCTGTCTGTGCAGCCCCACAGGTGCCACAGGCTCTGCAGGAGCTGGCAGAGGCTGCCCAGCAGGGAGGCCATGGGGCACAGAGCCCCAAGGCTGCTGTGGGCACCACGGCACAGGGGCCGTTCCCAGCCGCAATGCTCCTGGCCTGGGCTGGGCCTGCCCAGGGGCTGGGCCACCATGGCTGGGCCAGCACAGGGCCACAAAGGGGCCACGCAGCCGCTGCCGGGGCTGACAGCAAGGCCAGGCACACACAAGCAATTGCTGAGCATGGCCTGCGCTGCCCAGGCCTGACTGAGCCAAAGGCAGAGCTCAGCTGACCTTGGGGGCTGCAGCAACACTCCAGAGCCCAAAGAGCCTCCATGGCTGGGCTGGAGACCAAGGCTGCAGCAGGGAAATGCAGGGCTGCTGTGGGATGGGGAGGCCATTGAATTCCAGCACACACCTCAGCTCTCTGATGATCCCAGCACCATGCTGGGCCCTGTTTCAGACTGGAGCAGAGCAGATGTTGATGGGACAGGAGCCCTGTGGGGCTGTCAGGCACCTGCAGCTTGCAAGGTGCTCTGCTCTCCCTCAGGTGCTCTGGGAGAGATTCAATCCCAGCTGGGCACCTCAGGGCACAAGTGGCGCTGCCCGTCCATGGGCACACAACTGATGTCTGCCTGGAAAGGGACACAGGTTTTATTACCTGTTAGTTTCATAATACTCAGGCAAATCTTTATTATCTGGGTCACTTGAGTACTTTTAAGAAATGGCAAAGTTTTCCCACCAGGAATGGGAATTCCCTGGAAGCTTGCTTATGGCAGGAGAAGAAATACTGATCTTCCCCTCTATTCCTGTCCCCAGTGATCAGTCTATTATTTCCTCTCCCTCTTCCGTCAGGTGTTTCCATCTCTCCTGTTGAAATGGCCATGTCTGACTACATCTCTTCACTAGACCAGCTGGATCCATGTCCCTCCTGCTACTCTCCAATTTCCCCCTCCAGATGCCCTCTGGTCATTCAAGTGCCTCTCAACTGACTGCTTTCATGCTTTGAGCTTCAGGGAGTGGCTCAGTCTTTCAAGTTCAAATAAATATTAATTAAATATCTCATTATGGTTATATCTAATACTAAATTACCTTTTCTTATGTCTCTGTCTAAAACTGTTCAGAAATCCCTTGGGGATGGGGGACATGTCAGATGCTGCTGGGACATCACAGAGAGCTGAGGGAAGAGCTGTGATGGTTATTAAACTGTTCAAATGTTCAACTTGTGTTTGTTGGCAAGAAACCTTTCTGTGCCTCTGAGTGTCACCAGGCCCTGAGCCCAAAGGACACAAACCTGATGAGTTGTGGTTCCCACTGCAGGGGCTGCACTTGGACCTTGGCTCTGCACAGGAGAGCTCTTCATCCCCTTTCTCCCTTTTCTTCCCTGTGGGCATGGAGGGAGCTCCTGACTTCAGCCTGTGACTCGTGTGTGCAAAGAGCAAATCTGGGCAGAATCTGGGCAGGGAGGGTTTGGGGGGACCTTGGGATCTGTGCTGGGCACAGAAAGTGTTTTCCATTGATCTGAGACTGTCTGCTGTGCAAAGTAGATTTAATATCCAGCAGAGGAATGACTTTGGCATTGGATGGAGCTGTGCCTTCCCTTGACTTTGTTGGATGACAGGAAATGAACATCCCTCTGTGTCTCGGGCAGCTCCTTCTCCAAGGCAAGCAGGTGGGAGTTGGAGCCAAGGAGCTGAAAGCTGCAGGTGCAGCCTGGGCTGGAGGGAGCTGAGCTTTGCACAAGGCTGCTCTGAGTGCCAGGGCTTCGATGGGGGAAATGGTGGGGTGGGGGTAGGGACAGAGTCTGATTGATTGTCAGCCATGAAGGGTCTTGATTTTCATATCAATTCAGACTGCATGAGGAGGTACTTGGATTCAGTGTCAATTGTAGATTGCACATATCGATTTATAAACAGGAAAAAATCCTAAACAGGACCTAAAAGATGTTTTCTCACTGTCTTTTTAAATATCATGTATTCACTTTGAATACACTACTGAGATCTACTTAACCACAAAGGATTTGAAAATTAAAATCAAATTATTCCCAGAGGCTTGGCTTGTTCAGGTGTTCTGAATGTTAATGAGCCCTGGGACACTGAATTCCTGCACTGAAGAGCTGAAGGCTGAACAAGCCTCTGGAGCAGGAAAATTCAGCAGCAGCCTCCAAGTTGCTGAGGATGTCAGCAGCCCCCAGTGAGGCCATCCCTGCCCAGAGACCGTGGGGGAATGGGCAGACAAGGAGAGCGTCCCTGGGGCTGGGGCAGCACAACTCAGAGGCACCAGCGGCTCCAGCTGGGCAATGGAGTGTGGAATGTGGCTGGGAAAGCCCTGCCTGGGCTGGGCCAAGCAGGACACACAAGCCCTGACCCCCATTCCCCAAACAATTCTCTCAAGGAGACATTTAAAAGGAATTACAATTGTTTGTGTCCTCTGAGTTAGGTGCACTGGAGAAATATCAGTACAAGAGATTCTAGGAGCTCAAAACAACCAAACAGCCTTCGCTGGGAAGTTCAGAAAATTAGAGAAACTTTGGCAAAAGGTTTATTATGACATTGTAGTGGTTTTGGTTTGTTAATTTCAGATTTTTCTATTCTTGACATTTCTTAATTAATGGATTGATGAGTATGGGGTGTTTTAGTGTCGGTTAATTATTTATCTATTTATTTTATTGTGAGATTGTATTATGAGAATAGTAAAGTAGGCCTAAAATTTTAAAAGGGTATATAGAAAATTTTTTTTAAAGTAAATTTATAAAGAAAAAAGGTAGTAAGAATTAGAATAAGTTATTTAGAACCCTTTTTTTTTCTTTACAACTTTTTCTTTTTACTGACAATGTAAAGAAAGTAAACTTAAAATTTCTAGTTTGTTTACTATTTATAGAATTGTCTTTATTTAATTTACTTAGGAAGAGAAGTTTTCTTGTTAAGGTTGTGAAGATTTTTTTACAAGAGGAAAAAATTGGGGTTTTTTTGACTCATATTTTTGTCATGGCTAACAGTTGTCTGGGGAAATTTGTTCTTGTGAAGTTTTTTTATTGCTAGAAGCTTTTTCACAGCTTGCTGATGGGCCATGTTGACTTATGAGGTATTGTTTTAAAGATGACTTATTTAAAGCTATAAGTTTTTTTTATTTTCTTCAAAATTATTTTACTCTGGGAATAGAGATCTCTTGGAGATACTGGATTACTTTTTTTTTCCCTATTTAAGCATTTTATGAAATTAAAGTTATTTTAACATTTGCTTATTTTAGTATGGAGGTTTTTCTTTGATAATAATTAGAGTTTTTAAAATTTTTTTTTTGTCTTATAAAGAAAAAGTGTTTTTTCTTTATAGTTTAGAAGAGGATTTTAGTTTTCAGAATAATGTATTTTTTATTCTTTTTTATTTAGGATTTAATTTATTCTTTATTTTTTTGGTGGTTTTATATTGGTTTTTTCTAGGCTTGTATTTTGTTTTTTTTCTTTTACTTATGGGAGGATTGAAGTATTGAAAGAGTTAACCCCTGACCTGCTGGCATCGTGTGGTGGAAGTTGTGGTTGGGTTGTGTTAGGATTGGTTTTATGGTTGGTTTTAGGGTTTTTTTTGTTTTAGTTGTAGGGTTATTTTGTATGGTTGTAGGTTGTAGGGGTTTTGGTTTTAGTTGCGTTGGGCGGAGGGGGACTTGATGGTGAGATTTTAATAGCTGTGGCTGGCTTTGTTCTGGTTGGGGTTTTGTAGCCTCTTTTGTTTTCCTGTTTGGGAGTTGTTGGGATTTGGTTTGGTCAGAATGGGGCTGATGGAGGGGGGCAGCCTGGGGAGGGGGGAAGGGGCTCAGCCCATGGCAGGGTTGCTTGGTTTGGTTTGGTTTGGTTTGGTTTGGTTTGGTTTGGTTTGGTTTGGTTGAGATGGGGGCTGGGGCCAGTGCCCGCTGCTTCTTTGTTGACTGGAAAGAAAGAGGAGGCTCCTGGGTTTTTTTCATCTTTAACATTTGTGTTTCACAGAGGCGTGTTCAGTATCTCAGTGGTTTAACAGATTGTCAGTAACACAAGAAGTTTGTATTGCTTTTTAAAATTCTTCTCATCTCAAACTACAACAGATATTCAACCAACAAAAACACTTCTCAAAGCATTGACTTGGCCCATTCAACTTCACAAACTCTAAGCCTGATCAATTTTAAGTAAATCAAAATTTTCAAAAGGACAGAAATAGAAGAAGAAGACACAGAAAGGTTGAAAGACAAAAAAAAGATATAGAGAAGCACCTACCAACTCCTGGATTCCAGCACTGTTCAGATGGAAATTCCAAGAGGATGCAGGGTCAAGCTGTGTGCTTGCCTTGTGGTCAGCCTTCAATACCCCTTGGTCTCCCTGGGCCCTTCCCCCAGATGGGGCTTGGGCTCATTTGGTCCCTCAGGAGCTGGGCTGGGGCTGCAGAGGTGGCTGTGGAGCATTGCCTGTGCTGTGCCAGGGACTGGCAGCCACTGCTGGGCTGGCATAGAGGCTCTGGGGGGATTGGGGTTGCAGGGCAGGGCAGGGCTTGATCTTCCCTTCCTCCCCCACACACAAAATGTGTTGAGCCGACAATCTCTGCCAGTCCCTGACAACAGGGAATGTTGGAGGTGCAATTCACATTCTCCTTATGGGTGCCTGGAGGAGAACAGTTCTTTCCTATAGGAAGGAAAGCACAGACCCCCAGTGTTTGGAAGGCAGGTGAGAGCCTCACTAGGCCAAGGCCAGCCAGACTTGTCAGGAATGGAAGATTTTGTCTGGGAGCAGTCATTGGATTTAGGGAAGGTGGAACCCAGTCTTGGACATGGATGCCTGGAGAAACAGGACAGTTCTTTTCCATGGGAAGGAAAGCATGCTGAACCAGTGCTTCAGCAGCAAATGAGTAGAGACCTTCAACATGCCAAGGTCAGCTGGACCAATCAGGTGGTCCCTAGGAGGCCAAGTCAGCCAGACTTGTTCCATGTTCTTTTGGTTTTATGGCGCCCCATCGTGTCACAAGGGCTCCTTGGACCCATGGGGCCCCACAGTGTCATTATGGTGATTTGAATCCATGGGGTCCAGCAGTGTCACAATAGACTCTTCTTTTGATTGCGTTCCAGAGTGTCACAGTGGCCCTAAGGTTTCATACAGCCCCACAGTGTCACAATGGTCCCAACGATTCCATGAGGCCTTGCAGTGTCATAATGGTCTCCGTCGTTCCCCAGGCCCCAAAATGACACGGGACTGCTCTGTTCATGGGCCCTGCAATGTTACAATGGACCTTGGACCCTGGGGGTTTGTGGTGTCACAATGATCTCCTTTGGCTCCACAGTGTCACAATGGACCAATGATGACACAAGGCCCCACAATGTCACAATGGACCTTTGGTTCCATGCAGCCCTGTCACAAAGGCCTCTTGGTTTCATGAGGGTCCACAGTATCACAACGGTGCTCTTGGTTCTGTGGGGACTCCCAGGGTCACAATGGTCTCACTGGTTCCACGAGTCCTCACAGTGTCACAATGATCCCTTGATGTCACAGGGCCCCACAGTGTCACAATGGTCCCTTGGTCTCACAAGGCCCCACAGTGTCACAATGGTCCCTTGGTCTCACAGGGCCCCACAGTGTCACAATGCTCCCTTGGTCTCATAGGGCCCCACAGTGTCACAATGGTCCCTTGGTTCCATAGGCCCTGTGCTGCTGCATTCCCCCCTCCCCTTCTCAGGCTGCCCTGCCAGCTGAGAAATGCTCCTTGGGGCTCGGCCTTGGCCAACAGCCCCTGGGCTCAGCTCCTCTGCAGCTCATCACAAACACTGTCTGCTCCAGGCACTGCTGCTGCCCAACCAGCTCCCGCTTTCTGGAGGAGCAGCCCTGGGAACTGGTTTTGTTCCCTCAGTGGCACAACATCCCTGTTCTCACCCTGCCAAAGAAAGCTGTTGATGCCAAGTGTGGCCAGAATGACTTAACCTTACCTACATTGTCGTAAACGGCGGGAGAAATGCGACACACCATATGCGATGATTAGCAAATCCCAAAGTTTATTGAAACCCCACACATATTTATATTGGTGTTAATGAAGCTTATACATATTGCAAAAGCTGAGCTCATTATTGGTTAAAGCACACTTAGATCAACCACACCTACTTCTATGCTCTAATGATTATTTTGCTTCTATGTTTGCATTCTTCTAACTTTTCTACCTAAGATATCTACATTTTCTGGTAAGCGATTTTCTCCCCCGCGTTCCCGTTTTGGAGAAGGTCACTGTGACCTTCGTCAGTAATTGGGCACTGGTAGCTCAGTTCCCAGCTTGTTTCCCCTATCCTTATCCATTGGTATCACATCAAAATGTCCTTTCTCAGCTAGCCAATTATCCAAAAAGCTCTCTACATCTCCCCTGTTTTTCTGTTGAACAAGCATAGTTTGATTAAATGCAGTAGTTATCATCTTTCTCACCATATTCTGTAAGCATATACAAAAACAAGGCAAAACTAATACTAACAGCAAAGCTACAATAGCTACTACAATGCTAATCTTAACAATAGAACGTAACCATGATCCTAAGTTTAAAGATTTGAGCCATCCATCAATACCAAGGCCTGATTCCACCTGTAAGTTCCCAGTTAACCTTCGTAACTCAGAGAGCTGTGAGTGTACAGATCGTGCATAATCAGAGAGATTCATGCAACACATGCCCTCAAATTCATCACAGCCATGGCCTTGTGCAAGTAAGAGAAAATCAATTGCAGCCCTATTTTGAAGTGTCACATGGCGAATAGAATCTACATCAAGCAAAAGACTGGAAATTGCTAAAGAAGTTGCATTTGTTTGTTTAGCAAGCCAACACCCTAACTTATTTAAAATAGCATGAGCACCTGCGGCTGATACCCCTGGAGCTAAGAAAGATGCTGCAACTATGGCCGCTGGGGACCAAAACTTTACATCGTCCCGGCAGTCGGCTGCAAAGGCATGAGCCATTCGTCTGCCTCTACGATGGCGACGGCTCATGTTCAGTATCATGGACATGTTAGGTGTAAGTAGAGACAGCCGTCCAAGTGTACATGGTCTCCCGTGCAGCATTGATGGGATACTGGCCCAAGCACGGTCTCCACATATCAGGAAATATCTTGCTGGCAATTGAATAGGGTCATTTGATGAGACTGACACTCTCTTTGTTATATAATTGCACCAGGCCAATGCATTTCGGTAGACAGCCATGCTGGAAGTTACAACATTAGAGTGGTTCTTGACTGACAGCAGGCTTCTATGGTTAAAATGAATGCACGCATCTGCCATCACTGACCCTAACAACTCCAACTCTTGGGGCTCCTGTGGTGCTATAGGAAAGTGGGAAATCCACTGATCCCAATTATCTACACTCGTCCTAGCATTGCTGACCTTACAAGTTGGTACATGTGAAGGGCACGGCCAGGGATCTGCTGGTAATCCAACTAAACAGGTTGTGAATGGATTGCCAGGAGAAGATAATGACAGGCAAATAGTCTCCTGTTTAGTCAAGTTTGCCAGGGTGACCCATATGTTAGTCTTGGGCTGAGGTGGGGCCCATGCCTGATGGTCTACACTGTCCCCAAAAGAAGCAAAAATTAATAAAGCAACAACATAAAGTTTCCATCCCATCATGATTTTCCCAGGCACCCTTTTGGACCACTCGGCCATCATATCTGTCACAAACCCTTAAGAATATCTCTTCTTTCTCAGCTTCAGCTTCTTTAGGTTCTTCAGACAATCCTCCCACACTTGGTTGGGATCCTGACCTCCGAAAATAGGACCTATCACATTCGACTGTGACAGAGGAATATTTCTACCACACTTAGTCTGCAAAATACAGGACCAAGATATCCCCAAAACACGTTTGACTAAACGTTGTATTTCCCATCTAAACCATGCAAGGATTTTCTGTTCTGGGGACTCATACAATTGTAACCCTTGGAAACCAGGTAGTCCTGTGAACAATTTAAGATCTCTCTGCCAAGAGTCAAACTGCCAATAGAAATTACAGCTTTCACACCACAACTCAGCTAATCGGGTTTGGTGTACCCACTGAGTTTCCTGACAACCTCCACAGAAAAATAATACCCATGCAGCACAATATCTATCTTGACACTTAATACAAGCTAAACTCCTAGGCCCTTCAGATTCAAAATCAGAAAGCATCGAATACAAGCTTAATATGTTATCAATAGATTTACACCGATCAACTGCTCGATCGATGGCAGCACCACACTGTCCTTTCAGTTTAAGAAGTATCGGTCGAAGGATGATCAGCAGCTTCGTCTCCACCCGCTGACGATCCCCTTCGCTCAGCTGGTCGAGGTGCTCCATCAAACACAGCTGCTCGGGTCCATTTAGCAGATACCCACAGAGATCCTGTAGGGGTAGAAACACAAAGATATCCGTGGCCCCAATATAACACCTTACCAGGACCTTGCCATTGTCTTGTTTTAGGATCTCTGTATCTCACCCATACATCTTTCTTTACACCATCTGTTTCTTGTACGTAGTGACAAATCACAGCAGGAACCTTATTTTCCCCAAAAACACACAAGTGGTTCAAAACAAACAAACACTTTAACAATCTTTCTTGTGTCTCTCTGGTATCCATATATTTACTCAAATATCTTTTCAAGGTACCATTTGCTCTCTGCAGCTGCATAAACAGCTCATGTAACCTCCGGTTTTGAACCTTTTTTATAGAGGCATCCTCTATTCGCTCACACACTCCTGAAACATACAAAGAATCTGTTACAATGTTAAGAGGTCCAGAGAAATGCATCATGGCCCACACAACAGCCAATAGCTCCATCGTTTGCAAAGCGTCCAACTCGGTAGCTTGGAGTATATGATGATGCCATTGTCCCTTTTCTCGCCAGGTCACTGCAGCGGTTTTGGATTTTCTTCCTGCATCTGTGTAAACAGTTATAGCACCTGATAAGGGCTTTAGTGATCTTTTTGGTCATTGAATCCAACCCCACTGTCCTATCCAATTCAACGGTATATTGGGAATATCATCAGTGGCAGTCACACTATCGGCTCCCAATAGAGCCTCTTGTAATTCCATACTGTTTGTCAGGTACCAGGTCAGTGTATCCTTCTTCATTGGTATCTGTATCTGATCAGGTTCCTTTCCCGTAACCTGTAACGCCCGTTCACGACCCTTTTTGAGCAAATCAGCTAAAATTTCAATTTTCTGAAGAAGGGTTTTATGTTGTTGAAGTGGAGGAGATATCCATTCCAAGGCCCATATCTCCCCCGTTTTTCTGTTATGCTGAGTAAGTGCACCCAGTAAAAATTTTGGTCCACACCAAACTGTCAGCTGTATGGGAAGATCAAGATCACGTCTCCGAACACTGCCTTGTGTGACACAGTCCAGTATCTGCTGCAGTGTCTTAACCTGTTCAGAGGTTATACGAACAGGCTGTGCTGGATCAGTTCCCTTTAGCAAAGGTCGAAGTTCATCTAACAGTTCATTAGGGATACCGACAATGGGGCACAGCCACTGTAGGTCACCAAGCAATTTTTGAACATCATGCAATGTATGTAATTTAATGTTTAATTGCAATTTCTGAGGGGTAACAATTTGATCAGTAAGTGTCCACCCCAGATATTTCCACGGTGCAGATAGCTGAATTTTCTCAGAAGCTACAGTCAGTCCATAGAGCTTCAAAGCATCATATATTGCCTGAATTTGTTGACCTGTAAAAGGTTCTGGTTGTGCAAATAAAATATCATCCATGTAATGGTAAATGATTGTTTCAGGCCAGGCATGCCGTAAGGGTTGTAAAGCTGCTGTGCAACGGCCCTTGCCAGGTCACTCTCTGACCCGGGGATGGGCACATTACTAGGTGGAGGAGGTGTAGGGTTTGACACCTGGGCAGGCGGTGCAGACGGCATTGTTGGAGTACACGCGGGGGGTGGGGGGGGGGGCGCTGCTGCCTGAAGCAGGAGCTGATACCGGCGGGGAGCTGCTGTTTAGAGCAGGAACTTGTGTCGGCGGGGAGCCGCCAGCTAAAGTAAGTGCCGGTGCCGGCGGGGGACCGCCGTATGAGGCAGGAACCGAAGTCGGCGAGGGGGTGCCACTTAAAACAGGCGCCGATGCTGGCGGGGCCATGTTGCTTAAAGCAGGCGCCAGTGTGGGTGGGGAACTGCCATTTAAAGCAGAAGGCGATGCCGGCGGCAGATTGACTGGGGGCATAACAGGGGGTAGCGGGGAACCAAACCAGTCCCCATAACTCCTGTTCCTTTCATGAGCTGCACTGGCCTGCTGGGCAGCTCTTTCCTCTGCCTGATATTTCAGCAATTCATCATGCATGACTCGCCATAACTTTCCCAACTTTCTCGCAGTCTTATCATCATCTATGACCGCCTGCCACAACTTATCCCCAAATATACGCCACTCTGACAATTCATGCACCGTGTGCGGATTACGAAAAAGCCCCTGTGCACACCCATAAGCTAACAACCCAGGAAGCTCTTTCTGCAAATCTATACCCTTAACCTGATGCCCTCGTAAAAAGTCAGTAAATAAATCACATGCTGCTTGCCTTTCTTTATCCATGTTAAAGATAACAGCACGCCTCTTGCAGCCCTTGCAGACTCCGGCAGCACGTATCGGCCGGGGTCTCTGTTGAGGTCACCCGGGGCACTGCACTTCCCCTCTTTTCAGCGGTGCTTTTGCTGTCCTCAGCTGCGATAGGACCCGAACTTCCTACGCCGCTCGACCGTGGCTACCGTTGAAAGACGTCCGGGGTCGCCATTTGTCATGAACGGCGGAAGAAATGCCTCACACAATATGCGTGGATGGCAAATCCCAAAGTTTATTGAAAGCTCACACATATTTATATTGGTGTTAATGAAGCTTATACATATTGCAAAAGCTGAGCTCATTATTGGTTAAAGCACACTTAGATCAACCACACCTACTTCTATGCTCTAATGATTATTTTGTTTCTATGTTTGCATTCTTCTAGCTTCTCTACCTAGGATATCTACATTTTCTGGCAAACAATTTTCTCCCCTATCTTCCCATTTCAGCGAAGGTCACTATGACCTTTGTCAGTGATTGGACACCGGTTACATAATTCCCAGCTTGTTTCCCCTATCCTTATCCATCGGTATCACATCGAAATGTCCTTTCTCAGCTAACCAATTATCCAAAAAGCTCTCTACACACCCTGATCAGCCACCAGATGATCCACACTGGGGAATGGCCCTACGAGTGTGGGGAGTGTGGGAAGGGCTTCAGCTGCAGCTCCCACCTCATCAGGCACCAACGCATCCACACTGGGGAGAGGCCCTATGAGTGTCCCCAGTGCCAGAAGAGGTTTCAGACCAGCTCCCATCTCCTCAAGCACCTCCTCACTCAGAGGAGAGGCCCTTCCTCTGCCCTGACTGTGGTAATGGCTTCAAGCGCAGCACCCACCTCATCAGACACCAGCAGCGCATCCACACTGGGGAGAGGCCCTACGAGTGTCTCCAGTGTGGGAAGAGCTTCACTTTCAGCTGTAACTTGACCAGACACAGAGTCATGGGTAAGAGAAGCCCTGCAAATGCCCCAGTTTTAGGAGGAGCTTCCTTCACTGCTCCAAATTCGGTCCTCCATTGGAGGGCCCACATTGGGAAGAGCCCCAGTGATCCATGTTCCCTGTGATCCACGTGAGGAAGACACCTGTCCCTTTCCCTGCCCTCCCAGTGACATGATGTGGCATTGAAAAACATGAGGGTCTGGCCATGGTCCTGTCATTACATTCACTCCCACCTCAGGTCATTGCCAGGAGCAGGAAAGGGACTCTCTCTCTCTCTCTCTCACCCCTGAGGAGAAGGGTGTCCTTTCCAGGAGGGGGAAATTGTGGCCAGGCAGACCCAGTGAGTTGTGTTTTAATTTTCCCTGTAAACAGTTATATTTACCCCTTCTGTTATCAATATTTTTTCTGTTCCATTTGTTCCTTATCTCGTTGCTGTTCCCAATAAATTGTTCTTATCCCAGCCCAGGATCTTTGCCTTTTGTGCTTTCCATGGGAGGTAGGAGGGCAGCGAGGGCAGCGCGGTTTTAGCGGGAGCAGGAAATTGGGGAATCCCATTCCTGAAGCCCGGCCCGTGGAAACCAAGCATCCCAGCTGGTGCCAGCCCTGGTGGCCATGGCAACCACCCCTGGCATGGGGTCTCCATGGAGTTGTGAAGGGACTGAAGACAGCAACAGGGAGCCTGTGATGGTTGCCATGGAAACTGACCATACCAACAGGGGGCTGCTGATGGTTGCCTGCTGAGGATCAGATTTGTCACAGGCCCTCAGAGGGGTTCCATGGGGATTTTCCAAGAGTCTCCAGGCTGTTCCAGAGCTGGAATGTCACAGGCAGAGACAGGGGCTCCATGGAGACCTCCCAGGGCTTTCTGGGGATGGTAAAGAGCCCTGGGGTCAGAGACAGTCACAGCCATCCCATGGTGACATTCCAGGGCACCTTGGGCTGCAAAGGCACCCATCTGTCACAGGCACTCACGGGGGCTCCACGGTGACATCCCAGGAGTGCCCAGGCTGCCAAAGACCGGGATGTCCCAGACACTCACAGGGGTTCCTGTCATGGGCACAGTGGGAGCTTCTGGCAAAGTTTATTAGAGAAGCTCCTGTTGGTCACAAGGTACAGAAAGGATCCCCAATAGCCCCCACAGATCCCCAAATACCCCCAAGGACCTCCAGGCTTTCTAAACTCTTTCTGTGAGAGGAGCATTGGAGCAGCTGGTTGCAATCCCAGCCTCAGACTTTTCAAGTGTTTGTGTGTAAAAAATTATCAAGGTGGAATTAAACCTTTATAGTATTTGTCCCACAGGATTAAGGAGATATTTATATAATTATCTACTATGGTAATGATTAGATAAAATTATCTTTATCAGAAATATTTACACCAAGGTATTGAAGTTGCAACATTTATATAACAATATATTATATTATATTATATTATATTATACAATATGAAGTGATTTCAAAGAAATTTTGTTAAAGCAAAACCAGTAATTAAGCAGAGATTGATGTCAGTCCCCCAGACCAATGACCATGAGCAAATCCCTTTGGCTCAGCCTGGAGCAGTGACCTTGAGGGTTTCCCCACTACAGGGAGGAAACTCTACACCACCCAAGAAGGGAAATATCAGGAGATGCTGCGGTTAAGATTTGGGATGGGGCTTTTCTAGTCTGAGGTGCTGCCCTGTCAGTCAGATGTGCCCAGGCTGGGCCAGCTCAGCAGCTCTGCAGAAGCTCTCAGTGGTGTCACTTGGTTGTTCCTTTCTCTGGGGATTTTTCCAGCTCTGCCTCAGCTTCAGCTCCCTCTGAGGATGTCGAACTTTGGGATGGAGGAGTCAGGCTGGTTTCTGCAATATTCACCCCAAAAGCAGCATGACCCCCCCTCCTTCATTTCCCACTGGGGGCTTGGCAAACGGGGCCTTGCTGGAGCTGTTGGAGCCCATTGCAGGCAGAGCCTCCTGCTCCAGCAGGAACTGCCTTTCCTGTACCATCAGCAGGGCAGGTCCCGCTGCAGGAAATGCCCCAGGCCAGCCCCAGCACAGGGAAGGCCTCGGGCACAAGGGCAGAGTGCCGTGCTGGGAGCTGTGCCAGGGAGAGCCTGAGGCACCAAAGGCACCTTGGCAGCAGCAGCTGCTTGCAGGCCATGGCCAGAAGCCTCCCTTGGCAGCCCGGCCTGGTGGCCACCACTGCAGAGCTGCTGCCTCAGGGCTCATTCCTGGCTGGCCTCTGAAAAGCCACTTCTGCTCCAGGAGCCTGACTGGGAAGCCATTTGCCCCAGCACCTCGGGGACAAGATATCAATGACAAAACTCTTCATGCCAGCAGAGTCAAGGCAGGGGCAGAGGAAAGGGCAGAGCCAGGCCAGGGGACAGGGCTGCCATGGTGATGGCTGTGAGGTCACTGCCCCTGCAGCAACCTGGCTGCCCTCAGCAGACATTCTGGCCAGAAGCGTTGTGAGGGCACCCAGCAGAGCAGAGAACCCACACTGCAGGAATTCTGTCACTGGGGAGGGCAGGGGGTTTCACTGGGTCAGGTTGCACAAAGCTCCTGCTCTTGGACAATTCCTGGGATGGGGAATCCACTTCTCTGAAAAAAACAGCTGCAGTTTCGTGCCACTGTCATAATTGTAAAATATTTCCTCCTTCTAACTAATGTAAATCCACCCTCATTCAGTTTAGAGATATTGACCCTTGATCTGTCACTGCAAGATTTGGGAGAAAATAACTCTGATCTCTATTTTTCCATTTTCAAAGACTTTGGAGAGGACCCATAAATCTCCCAAGATGGGGTTTGGAGGCCTCATCATAAAACCAGCAGGGACAGTCTGCAGGCTCTGGGCTCAGTGGAGTGGAGATTGAGGACAGAACAGGAGTAACCTGGGAGGGATGGAAGGGTGGTTTCAGAGGGGCTGGAGCTTTTCTTCCTAGTGGGAATGAGCCTGAAGAAGAAATAATAGCAAAAAGGGCAGCTGGGGAGGTCCAGAGTAGACACCAGGAGAAAGGAATTTCCCTGCCAGGGCAGGGCTGTGGTGCAGCATGTCCCTCAGCAGGAGCCTGGAGCAGCCCAAGGCTTTGTGTGGGCAGGCAGGGGCAGGCAGGAGGCAGAGCTGTCAGCAAAGGAAGGGGCCAGCCAGGTGGGGCAGCCGGGGGATGCCCACAGCCTGCAGGGACAGAGGCGCAGGTTTGCTCAGCACCAGAGACACCTTTGCCTTGCCTGTCCCCAGCTGTCATCACTGCCACCAGTGTTCTGCTCTACCTGGAACCTGGGGACACTTTCTCAGTCCTGTCCCTCAGAAGGATCTATTTAAAGTATGAGAAACTTCAGAGTTTCACTCTCTTTTTGAATCCCTGAGAAGCCCTTTGAGCACACTCTGAGGGACTGAGTCTGATGCAAAGAGCACCAAAGCCCCAGAGGGTCATTACAGCCCTTGTGCTGTGTCTGTGCTGCTGAGCTGGGCCGGGCTCCTGGCCCAGAGGCAGCTCCTGGCAAGGGCAGCAGAGCTGCAGAGAGACAGCTCTGGCCAGGAGCAGCTCCTGTGCACAGCCCAGCAGGGCTGGGGCACTGCCAGGGCCCCTCAGGGACACCAGCAGGGCACAGACAGAGCTCCCAGGGGCTCAGCACTGGCAGGGGCTGTGGCATGTCCCAGAGGGGGCTGTGTCACAGCAGCTCCTCTGTGGCTGTGTCATGGAGGCACAGAGCAGCTGTGATGTCAGCAAGGGGCTGTGTGACAGCACAGAGTGGGCTGTGTGAGGTCACAGATTGGGCTATGACATCACAGAGTTTGTTGTGTGACGTCAATGAGCAGCTATGGCATCATAGAGGGGACTGTGTGACATCACAGAGCGGGCTGTGACATCATGGCATGGCTGTATGACATCACAGAGCAGGCTGTGAGGTCAAACTGTGTGCTGTGACATTACAGAGTGTCAGTATGACATCACAGAGAGGGTTTTGTGGCATCACTGAGGGGGTTTTGACATCACACAGCTGTCCGTGACATCATACAGTAGGGTGTGAGGTCATAGAGCAGATCCTGCCATCATAGAGGGTTGCTCTGTGACATGAGGGAGTGGGTTGTGACATCACCGGGTGGCTGTGTAACATCATAGAGCAGGCTGTGACATCACAGAACAAACTGTGACATTGCAGCATGACTCTTTGACATCAGAGTCTTCTGTGACATCACAGAGCAGCTGTGTAACATCACAGCTGACTGTGTGACATCACAGATGGCTGTGTGACATCACAGGTTGCTGTGTGACATCACAGGGGCTGTGTGAGGTCACTGGGGAGGTCACTCTGCCCCAGCCCCCCTCACAGTTCCCCCCAGAGCAGTCCAACCCTGCTCCTGCACAGCAGGGTCCCCTGTCCTCCCGGGTCCCCCTGCCCCCGGCCCCGCAGCCTCCCCCAGAGGATGTTCCACGAGATCGACCCCAGAGCCTGACACGGGGACGGGGGGACGGGGGGCCGGGGCCCTGGGGGTGGCACAGGGGGACAGGGACCCCCCGGCAGCGTCCCCGTGTCCCCCAGGGCCAGAGCCTGGGCCAGGGCTCCTTCACCCTGGTACCAACGAGGCCTTGAGAGCGCTGAAAAAATCCCCAGCACGGGATCAGCAAAAACCAGATTGAATATTAAGGGACAGCAGCACAAAGTTCCTTGGCAAGAGTCACTCTGCTCCTGACTGGACACTTCAGGCACACCAAGGAAACAAAGCAACAACAAAACTAAGTAAAATCCAGGCAATCAAACCAGAAATGAACCGAGAACTGTCCCTGTGTGTGTTTGTGACACAAGGACAGTGAGGGCAAGGATAAAAGGAATACAGCCCAATAGGTTAACAGAGCTCAAACTTAATAGGACTGAACTTATACCTTAACCTTAACTGATGCCTTTAACTTCACAATTTAGCAAAAGAACAGAGTGTAGCAGAACTTAACCGAACTTATAACCTATGACTTTGCAATTTAACAGACGAATAACACTTGAAAAGTTTAACTTAGCTTATAACTTATATGAAACACAACAACTTAGGAAAAGAACAACTCGTAGCAGAATTTAACTTCACTTAGACCTCATGACTTACCCTCACTTCCAGGCCTGACTGACTCAGCTATCCGCGGCTCTCAAAACCCTCAGAGAGCAGCATTTTTGCCACATTTCCCCAGCACAGGCACTCCTGTGTGCACACAGACACAGAGTCAGTGCAAGGCACCTGGGAGAAATTCCCCTGAGGGCAGGAAATGCTCCCTATGGATCCATTGGCATCTCCCCAGCGGGTGAAGGGTTGAGCCTGGAGGAGTGGGGGGATCGGCCCAGGCTCCGTCGTTG
The DNA here is from genome assembly GCF_051311805.1 of Agelaius phoeniceus. Taxonomy (NCBI): domain Eukaryota; kingdom Metazoa; phylum Chordata; class Aves; order Passeriformes; family Icteridae; genus Agelaius; species Agelaius phoeniceus. The sequence continues at coordinate 3,365,586 of NW_027509866.1, forward strand.
TTGGGGATCCCTGAGTGCAGCAAACAGGAGAGTTCCCGGCTGGGAGAGGCCCCACTCAGAGGGAGTCGCTGGCCCAGGAGAGCTCCAAGGGCTCCTTTTGGAGCGCTGTTTGCAGGGCCCCAAGAGAGGGGCTTCAGTCCCAGCAATGGTTCATCCTGGCCGCACTTGGCATCAACAGCTTTCTTTGGCAGGGTGAGAACAGGGATGTTGTGCCACGGAGGGAACAAAACCAGTTCCCAGGGCTGCTCCTCCAGAAAGCAGGAGCTGGTTGGGCAGCAGCAGTGCCTGGAGCAGACAGTGTTTGTGATGAGCTGCAGAGGAGCTGAGCCCAGGGGCTGTTGGCCAAGGCCGAGCCCCAAGGAGCATTTCTCAGCTGGCAGGGCGGCCTGAGAAGGGGAGGGGGGAATGCAGCAGCACAGGGCCCATGGAACCAAGGGACCATTGTGACACTGTGGGGCCCTGAGAGACCAAGGGAGCATTGTGACACTGTGGGGCACTGTGAGACTATGGGACCATGGTGACACCGTGGGGCCCTGTGAGAGCATGGGACCATTGTGACACTGTGGGGCCTTGTGAGACAAAGGGACCATTGTGACCCTATAGGGCCCCATGGAATCATGGAGACCCTTGTGAGCCTCAGAAACCAAGAGGATGTTCTGACACTGCAGGGCCACATGGAACTAGTGAGACCATTGTGACACAATGAGGTCCCATGGAACCAAGTAGAGCATTCTGACATTGTGTGGCACCCTGGAACCAAGGACCCTTGTGATGCCATGGGGCCTCATGGAACCAAGGGCACCATAGTGACACTGGGGGGATCCATGGGACCAAGGGGATCATTGTGACATTGTGGGGCCTGTGGAACCACAGAGACCATTGTGACACTGCAGGGCCAATGGAACCAGGAGAACACAGCACAGATGTGTCTTGTTTGACATCCTGGGGGCTACCTGACTGGTCCAGCTGACCGTGGCATGAGGAGGGTCTCTTCTCATCTGCTACTGAAAATCTGGAGATCTGTGCCTTCCTTCCTATGGAAAAGAACTGTCCTCCTCCAGGTGCCCATGGCCAGAATTGGGAGTTCCGCCTCCAACATTCCCTGTTGTGACAGACTGAAGGAGATTGTTGGCTCAAAACATTTTTTGTGTGGGGGACGAAGGGGCAGGTCCAGCCTTGCCCTGCCCTGGAACCCCAATCCCCCCAGAGCCTCTATCCCAGCCCAGCAGTGGCTGCCAGTCCCTGGCACAGCACAGGCAATGCTCCACAGCCACCTCTGCAGCCCCAGCCCAGCTCCTGAGGGACCAAATGAGCCCAAGCCCCACCTGGGGGAAGGGCCCAGGGAGACCAAGGGGTATTGAAGGCTGACCACAAGGCAAGCACACATCTTGACCCTGCATCCTCTTGGAATTTCCATCGGAACAGTGCTGGAATCCAGGAGTTGGTAGCTGTGTGTGTGCTTCTCTGTATCTTTTTTGAGTTTTTCTCTTTCTGCATCTTCTTCTTCTGTTTCTGTGCTCCTGCAAATGTTGATTAACTTTAAATTGAACAGGCTTAGAGTTTGTGAAGTTGAATGGGCCAAGTCAATGCTTTCAGAAGTGTTTTTTGTTGATTGAATATCTGTTGTAATACATGACAAGAATTTTTAAAAGTAATGTAAAACTTTTTGTGTCACTGACAATCTGTTAAACCACTGAGATACTGAACACGCCTCTGTGAAACACAAATGTTAAAGATGAAAAAACCCAGGAACTTCCTGTTTCGTTTCCAGTCAACAAAGAAGCAGCGGGCCATGGCCCTGGCCCCCATCTCAACCAAACCAAACCAAACCAAACCAAACCAAACCAAACCAAACCAAGCAACCCTGCCATGGGCTGAGCCCCTTCCCCCCTCTCCAGGCTGCTCCCCCCCCATCGGCCCCATTCTGACCAAACCAAACCCCAACAACTCCCAAACAGGAAAACAAAAGAGGCTACAAAACCCCAACCAGAACAAAGCCAGCCACAGCTATTAAAATCTCACCATCAAGTCCCCTCTCCCAACACAACTCAAACCAAAAACCCCTACAACCTACCACCCATACAAAATAACCCTGCAACTAAAATTAAACACAAAGAAAAACCCAAAACCAACCATAAAACCAATCCTAACACAACCCAACCACAACTTCCACCACAAGTTACTGGCAGGTCAGGTGTTAATCCTTTCAATACTTCATTGCTCCATCGAGTAAAAGAAAAAAACAAAATACCAGCATATAAAAAATATATAAAACCATCAAAGTCAGTAAAGGAGAAATTAAATCCCAAATAAAAAAGAAGAAAAAATACCTTAATCTTAAAACTAAAATTCTCTTGTAAACTATAATGAAAAAACTCTTTTTCTTTATAACACAAAGAACTTTTTAAAAAAATTACAATTAATATTAAAAAACCCCTCCATAATAAAATAAACAAATGTTAAAATAACGGTAATTTCATAAAAAGTTTAAATAGAAGGGAAAAAAATCCAAGTAATCCAGTATCCCCAAGAGAAGATCTCTATTCCCAGAGATAAAAATAGTTTTAAAAATAAAAAATAAAAACTTTTACCCTTAAAGAACTCATCTTTAAAACAATACCCCATAAGTTGACATGGCCCATCTACAAGCTGTGAAAAAGCTTGTAGCAATAAAAACAACTTCACAAGAACAAAGTTCCCCAGACAACTGTTATCCATGATGGAATTAAGAACCAAAAAAAAAAGAAAATTTCTTCTTGTAAAAAAATATCCATAACCTTAACAAGAAAAACTTCTCTCCCCAAGTAAACTAAAAAAAGACTACTCTTGAAATAGTAAACCAACTAGAAATTTTAAGTTTACTTTACACTGTCAGTAAAAAGAAAAAGTTATAAAGAAAAAAAAGTGTTCTAAAGGGTTTATTATAATTCTTACTACTTTTTTCTTTTTAAATTTACTTTTAATAAAAATTCCTTTATACCCTTTTAAACTGTTAGGCCTACTTGACCTTTCCATTAATCCTATCTCACAATAAAATAAATAAATAAATAATTAACCGACACGAAAACTCACTACACTCATCAATTAAGAAATCTCAATATTAGAAAAATCTTAAATTAACAAACTAAAACCACTACAATGTCATAATAAACCATTTGCAAAAGTTTCTCTGATTTTCTAAAGCTACCAGTAGTGACTGTTTTCTTCTTTTCAGCTCCTGAGAATCTTTGTTGGTATTACTCCAGGGAGTCCAACTCAGAGAACACAAACAATTGTAATTCCTTTTAAATGTCTCCTTGAGAGAGTTGTTTGGGGAATGGGAGTCAGGGCTTGTCTGTGCTGCTTGGCCCAGCCCAGGCAGGGCTTTCCCAGCCACATTCCACACTCCATTGCCCAGCTGGAGCCGCTGGTGCCTCTGAGTTGTGCTGCCCCAGCCCCAGGGATGCTCTCCTTGTCTGCCCATTCCCCCAGAGTCTCTGGGCAGGGATGGCCTCAGTGGGGGCTGCTGACATCCTCAGCAACTTGGAGGCTGCTGCTGAATTTTCCTGCTCCAGAGGCTTGTTCAGCCTTCAGCTCTTCAGTGCAGGAATTCAGTGTCCCAGGGCTCATGAACATTCAGAACACTTGAACAAGCCAAGCTTCTGGGAATCATTTGATTTAATTTTCGAAGTCACTTGTTCAGCCTTCAGCTCTTCAGTGCAGGAATTCAGTGTCCCATGGCTCATTAACATTCAGAACCCCTGAACAAGCCAAGCCTCTGGGAATAAATTAAGTGTTCAAATCTTTTGTGGTTAATTTGACAGAATTCAGTAGTGTGTTCCAAAGTGAATGCATTATATTTAAAAAGACAGTGAGAAAACATTTTTTAGGTCCTGTTAAGGATTTTTTCCTATTCATAAATCGATATGTGCAATCTCCAATTGACACTGAATCCAAGTACCTCCTCATGCAGTTGGAATAGATATGAAATTCAAGACCCTTCATGGCTGACAATCAATCAGACTCTGTCCCTACCCCCACCCCACCATTTCCCCCATCCAAGCCCTGGCACTCAGAGCAGCCTTGTGCAAATCTGAGCTCCCTCCAGCCCAGGCTGCACCTGCAGCTTTCAGCTCCTTGGCTCCAACTCCCACCTGCTTTCCTTGGAGAAGGAGCTGCTCGAGACACAGAGGGATGTTCATTTCTTGTCAGCCAACAAAGCCAAGGGGAGGCACAGCTCCATCAAATGCAAAAGTCATTCCTCTGCTGGATATTAAATCCACTTTGCACAGCAGACAGTCTCAGAGCAATGGAAAACACCTTCTGTGCCCAGCACAGATCCCAGGGCCCCCCAGACCCTCCCTGCCCCGATTCTGCCCAGATTTGCTCTTTGCACACACGAGTCACAGGCTGAAGTCAGGAGCTCCCTCCATGCCCAGAGGGAGGAAAAGAGAGAAAGGGAATGAAGAGCTCTCCCGTGCAGAGCCAAGGTCCAAGTGCAGCCCCTGCAGTGGGAACCACAACTCATCAGGTTTGTGTCCTTTGGGCTCAGGGACTGGTGACACTCAGAGGCACAGAAAGGTTTCTTCCCAAAAACCCAAAAAGAACATTTGAACAGTTTAATAATCATCCCAGCTCTTCCCTCAGCTCTCTGTGATGTCCCAGCAGCATCTGACATGTCTCCCATCCCCAAGGGATTTCTGAACTGTTCTAGACAGAGACATAAGAAAAGGTAATTTAGTGATAGATATAACCATAATGAGATATTTAATTCATATTTATTTGAACTTGAAAGACTTGGCCACTCCCTGAAGCTCAAAGCATGAAACCAGTCAGTTGAGAGGCACTTGAATGACCAGAGAGCATCTGGAGGGGGAAATCGTAGAGCAGCAGGAAGTAGATGGATCCAGCTGGTCTAGTGAAGAGATGTAGTCAGACAGGGCCATTTCAACAGGAGAGATTGAAACACCTGACAGAAGAGGGAGAGGAAATAATAGACTGATCATTGGTGAGAGGAATAGAGGGGAAGATCAATATTTCTTCTTCTGCCATCAGCAAACTTCCAAGAAATTCCCATTCCTGGTGGGAAAACATTGCCATTTCTTAAAAGGAATCAACTGACCCAGATAATAAAGATTGCCTGAGTATTAAGAAACTAACAGGTAATAAAACCTGTGCACCTTTCCAGGAAGACATCAGCTGAGTGCCCATGGACAGGCAGTGCAACTTGTGCCCTGAGGTGCCCAGCTGGGATTGGATCTCTCCCAGAGCACCTGAGGGAGAGCAGAGCACCTTGCAAGCTGCAGGTGCCTGACAGCCCCACAGGGATCCTGTCCCATCAACATCTGCTCTGCTCCAGTCTGAAACAGGGCCCAGCATGGTGCCGGGATCATCAGAGAGCTGAGGTGTGTGCTGGAATTCAATGGCCTCCCCATCCCGCAGCAGCCCTGCATTTCCCTGCTGCAGCCTTGGTCTCCAGCCCAGCCATGGAGGCTCTTTGGGCTCTGGAGTGTTGCTGCAGCCGCCAAGGGCAGCTGAGCTCTGCCTTTGGCACAGTCAGGCCTGGCCAGCGCAGGCCATGCTCAGCAATTGCTTGTGTGTGCCTGGCCTTGCTGTCAGCCCCGGCAGCGGCTGCGTGGCCCCTTTGTGGCCCTGTGCTGGCCCAGCCATGGTGGCCCAGCCCCTGTGCAGGCCCAGCCCAGGCCTGGAGCATTGCGGCTGGGAACGGCCCCTGTGCCGTGGTGCCCACAGCAGCCTTGGGGCTCTGTGCCCCATGGCCTCCCTGCTGGGCAGCCTCTGCCAGCTCCTGCAGAGCCCGTGGCACCTGTGGGGCTGCACAGACAGCCCTGCCCCGGGCTCTGCCGGCCTCTGGGCCAGCAGAGAGGCAGCCAGGGCTGGCCATGGCCGGGAACAGGCCCTGAGCCCCGCAGGAGGATGGAGCTGGGCCACAGCCAAACTCAGCCCAGGCCAAAGCTGGACTCAGCAGCCAGGGCTGCCAACGCATGGGCACAGAGGCTGGTGCTGACAAATGTCCTGGGCCTCCTCCCTGCTCTGTCCCTGCCACAGAGGGCACAGAGCAGCCTCCTCTCTGGGCCACTTGCCTGTTTGCAATGCCTTGCACAGGCGCTGGCCCTGCCCCACAAGGCCTGGCCTGAGTCCTGCCCCTGCACGCTCAGCCAGGCTGAGATGGACACTGATGGTTTCTGGGCCAGGCTCTCGGAGCCCGGCCCAGCTCCCTGCAAGCTCTGCCAGCTGCCCTGAGCTCTGGGCAGCACCAAGGGCCTCTCTGAGCCCAGCCCAGCCCAGCCGGCTCTGGCCCCACAGCTCTGCTCAGGCCAGGCTGCTCTGGGCACTGGCCCCACGGCCTCAGCCCCTGCCAAGGCCACAGCAGCAGCTGCAGCTGCCACAGGACTCAGCCCCAGCCATGGGGGAAGGTGCTGGGCCAAGGCCAAAGGAGGCTCCCTGGCTGCCCTGCTCCCCTCAGGCTGAGGTGCTGAGAGCTCTGCAGCCCCTGCTGCCATCCCATCTGCCCAGGGCAGCACAAGAGCCCCGGCCTTGGGGCCTTCAAGAGCTGCTCCTGCTCCAGGCCCAGGGCCCATGCCAAAGCTGGGGCAGCCACAAAGCTGTGCCCATTTCTGTTCCTTGCTGCTCTGTATGGGATGGATCCTCAGCCATTTGGAGTTTGCTAATGAATTTTATTTCTCCAGTGGACTCTGTCTTGAGCTCTTCAGTTGAGGAATTCAGTGAAAAAGGTTCATAAACATTTGTTTAAAACACCTGAAGAAGAACAGCCCCGAGGAACAATCGAAGTTTTCAATTCTCCTGTGGTTAATTAGACAAATTTCACAAGTGTTTTCAATGTGAATCTGCTGTATTGAAAAAAAAAAAGGAAGAGAACTGTTTTATCCAGTATCCTTTTCTTGTTTCTAGTTTGATCTATTCAATGTCCAATTGTTATTGACCCTCAGCACCTCCTAATGCTGTGTGAAGAGATATAAAAATCAAGACCCCTCATGGCTGACAATCAATAACACTTTGTCCCCACCCCCTCTCCACCATTTCTCTCATCCAACCCCTGGCACTCCTATGGATCAGGAATGGTGTGGCCAGCAGAACCAGGGCAGTGAATCTTTCCCTGTTCTCAGAACTGTTTGGGCAGCACCACAAGTGCTGTGTCCAGTTCTGGGCCCCGAATTTAGGAAGGACGTGGAGGGGCTGGATTCTTTCCAGAGAAGGGCAACAAGGCTGGGGAGGGGTCTGAAACACAAGTCCAGTGAGGAGCAGCTGAGGGAGCTGGGGTTGTTTATGCTGGAGAAGAGGAGGCTCAGGGGAGACCTCATCACTCTCTAAACTCCCTGACAGGAGGGTGCAGCCAGGTGGGGGTCGGGCTCTTCTCCCAGGGAACAGTGACAGGACAAGAGGACACAGCCTTCAGCAGCACCAGGGGATGTTTAGGCTGGACATGAGGAAATATTCTTCACACAAAGCGTGATTGGGCATCAGAATGGGCTGCCCAGGGAGGTGGGTGAGTCACCATCCCTGGCAGTGTTTAAGGAAAGACTGGATGTGGCACTGAGTGCCATGGTCTGGGTGACAAGGTGGTGTTGGGTGCCAGGTTGGACTTGATGCTCTCCAAGGTCTTTTCCAGCCCAGTTGATTCTCTGATGATTGTGACACTGCAGGGCCTGGTGGCACTAAGAGGACGTGGTGACACTGTGTACGACATGGCAGCACAGAGGCAAGGGGCCATGGTGACACTGTGGGGCTGAATGGAAGCAAGGAGTCCATGATGACAGTCTGGGTCCTGGTGGCATCACAGAGGCCACTGTGACCCTGCAGGGCCTTGTGGAACCATGCAGAGCATTGTGACAGAGCAGGACCTGGTGTCATGATGGGGCCATTGTGACACTGCAGGGCCCCATGGAACCAAGGGGCCAGTGGTGCTCCTCAGGGACTCATGGAATGAAGGAAACATGTTTGACACCGTGGTGGCCCTTGGGACCAAGAGGCCATTGTGACACTGTGGAACCAAGGAGAGCATTGCTGCACTGCCAGACCTCATGGAAACAAGGATCCATTGTGACACTGCAGGGCCTTGGGGCACCACGGTGCCATTGTGGCACTGAGGGGCCCAAGGATCCAAGGGACTTTGTGACACCAAGGGGTCCCATGGAACCAAAGGAACATTGTGACACTGGGAGGCCTCATGGAACCATGGTGACACCAATTTGGCTGGGAGTGTGGACCTGCTGGAGAGTAGGAGGGCTCTGCACAGGGCCCTGGACAGGCTGGATCCAGGGCCCAAATCCAACAAGGTGAGGTTTAACAAGTCCCAGTGCCGGGTCCTGCACTTTGGCCACAACAAGCCCTGCAGCACTACAGGCTGGGGACAGAGTGGCTGGAGAGCAGCCAGGCAGAAAGGGACCTGCAGGGAGTGATGGACAGCAGGCTGGACATGAGGCAGCAGTGTGCCCAGGTGGCCAAGAAGGCCAATGGCTCCTGGCCTGGCTCAGGAATGGTGTGGCCAGCAGGCGCAGGGGGTAGATGGGTTCTTTGCAGGGGAGGGAACAGGGGTGGGCTAGAGGAAGAAATTTGTATCAGGAAAGAGTAAAGAAAGCAAAGGTGAAGCCAAGGAAATGCTCAGGGCAGTTTGGGGGTTGCTGCCAGGCAGCCCTGGCTCCGAGCAACAGCGTCTGCAGTGGCACAGGAAACTCCCAGCTGATGGGAACAAACTTTCTGGCTGAGTGCAGAGGCCAGGACAAAGCTGAGTGGTTTCCCTGGTGTCCCGCAGGCCTTGCTGGCCCCAGGGGCTGATGGCATTTGTGCTCCCTCAGGTTCATGTCCCCACAGCAACAGCATGGGGGTGCTGGCCCTGCTGTGTTCAATGCAAACAGGGGCTGCTGAGGCAGTGCTGCCGTGTCTGTGCCTGCAAGGATGGGGCACCTGTGTGAGCTGGGGGAGAGGCCAGGGCTGCAGAGGGGGGATGTTGTTGGCAGCTGCATGAGGACGCTCTGGGACGCTGGCCTGGGCTGTGCAGCGCACTGGGCATGGATCAGCCCCTGCTCTGCTGCTCCTTCCCGTCTGCCCCAGGGCCCTTGCAGAGCCCCAGCCATGCTGTTTGCCCCCAGCCTGCCCACGGCCAGCCTGGGGCTGCTGACGGGGGTTTCTGTGCTGCTGAGCATTGGCCTGGCCGTGTTCTTGAGAGAGCCTGGGCAAGGAGCCTGGAGCCCCCAGGGCCTGGCCTGAGGCGTCAGCGCTGCCCCAGCAGTGCCCATGGCCTGTCCCTGCTGCAGCCCCGGCACTGCCACCCCCAGGGCTGTGCCCGGCCCCGAGAGCACTCAGGCCCTGCAGCAACACCAGGGCCACCAGGGCAGCGGGGCAGGGCCACGGCAGCAGCACTGGCAACACCAAGTGCTGCTGCTGCTGCTGCTGGGCACAGCTGCTGGGCCAGCACTGATCTGCCCCAGCTCTGCACACAGACATTGCTGCTGCAGCTCCAGAGAAGGCAACACAAGGGCATCTCTGCAGAAATCTCTGCTGGCAGATCCTTTAGTTCCTCTAAAGCCACAAAGAGCACAGGCCCTCACTGACAGAAGCTGCGGCCACAGGGGATTTGGAGAGTAACAAAATAAGAAATGGCACAAACAATGACATTTCTTTGTTGACAATATGGAAAAAGTGAAACAAAGAAACAGAACCCCCGAAATGAGAACAACAAGAAATATCAAAGATGATTTTTATTACAAGTGATTTGCTGAAATTGGCCAGCAGTTTAATGTTTCTGAAAGCATCCAGTCATCAGTGTCCACACTGCAGCCTTGAGCTCCTGGTTCCTCAGGCTGTAGATGAGGGGGTTCAGGGCTGGAGGCACCACCGAGTACAGAACTGACAGGGTCAGATCCAGGGATGGGGAGGAGATGGAGGGGGGCTTCAAGTCAGAAAATGTGCCAGTGGTGAGGAACAGGGAGACGACAGCCAGGTGAGGGAGGCAGGTGGAAAAGGCTTTGTGCCGTCCCTGCTCAGAGGGGATCCTCAGCACAGCCCTGAAGATCTGCACATAGGAGAAAATAATGAACACAAAACAGCCGAGTGCTAAGCAGATGGAAAACACAAGAAGTCCTAATTTCCTGAGGTAGGATTTGGCACAGGAGAGCTTGAGGATCTGAGGAATTTCACAGAAGAACTGGCCCAGGGCATTGCCATGGCACAGGGGCAGGGAAAATGTATTGGCCGTGTGCATGAGAGCAATGAGAAAGGCACTGGCCCAGGCAGCTGCTGCCATGTGGGCACAAGCTCTGCTGCCCAGGAGGGTCCCGTAGTGCAGGGGTTTGCAGATGGACACGTAGCGGTCGTAGCACATGATGGTCAGGAGGGAAAGCTCTGCTGTAGCATAAAAAACAAAAAAAAATACTTGGGCAGCACATGCAGTGTAGGAGATGTTGCTGGTGTCCCAGAGGGAATTGTGCATGGCTTTGGGGACAGTGGTGCAGATGGAGCCCAGGTCAGCGAGGGCCAGGTTGAGCAGGAAGAAGAACATGGGCGTGTGCAGGTGGTGGCCGCAGGCTACGGCGCTGATGATGAGGCCGTTGCCCAGGAGGGCAGCCAGGGAGATGCCCAGCAAGAGGCAGAAGTGCAGGAGCTGCAGCTGCCGCGTGTCTGCCAATGCCAGGAGCAGGAAGTGCCTGATGGAGCTGCTGTTGGACATTTGCTGGGGCTGCACATGGCGACCTGTTCATGGAGAAAGGACAGTGAAGAGTTAGAGAAGATTCCTGTAACCAAAATCAAAGCCTTTTCCCATACACCCTGCCCTGGAACACAAAGACAGCCTTTGGTGTTTAAGAGTTCTAGGGTTTTCTTTTTAAGCTCCCCCTATGTCTTTCCTTCTATTCTTAGATATCAGGAACTCTCAGGCCGAGGGCAGAGGCTTGGCTGGGGCACAGGAGGGTGGGGGCTTGTTCAGAGGGAGGGGTTGCACTGCAGGGGCTCCTGTGGGCATCTCTAAACTCTCCCTGCCACAGCATTGCTGGGCTTTGTTTTCTCTCATTGCCTGATCTTCTCTCTGCTTCCTGCAGATTTCCCTCCTGCAGGTGTTTCCCTGTGCCTGATCTCTCCCTGCCAGCACTCACAGACCCCAAATCTCTGTGCACTCTCCTTGGCCTGACAGAACCCTGCCTGTTTGCAGGGCACTGGCTGGGGGCAGGTTCTGTTTGCAGCTTGGAGAAAGGACAGCTCAGACTGAGCCTGATGGCTCCAGCAAAGGTGATGCTGCTGCTGTCCATGGGCAGAGTGGCAGAAAGCACATTAGGGATCTCCTACCGTTCACTAAAAGAAACATTTGGATGTCTCAGGCACTTGTCAAAATTAATAATTATAATTCATAATCAACCTTTATACTTATCCCCCCTTCTCTGCCATTGTCCAATAGTAGGAAACTGAATACAAAGTCTTTAAAAGTTTCCTCATTTTTTACAAAGTCCTTGTCTTGGAAATATTCTGTGAATGATCAGAACCCCTCAGCATGTCAGATCTTCATGATCATTTCACCTCCCCTGCACCAGAAATACCCAGAGTTGTACTCACAGGCTCTGCAGGCATTGGGATGTTCCAGCTGCAGGAGATGGCTCCAGGAGCTGCAGCTGCATTGTCCTGCAGCCAGAGGTTCCTGTGCCAAGGGCTGGCAGTGATTGTGCCCCAGGCACTTCTCAGCCCCTTCCCAGCCCTGACTGATTGAAGCTCTCTGTGCCTCTGGGCTGTGCCCGCGCTGGCTGCAGGCAGTGCCCCAGCCCTGCTGGGCTGGCACAAGAGCTGCTCATCCAGAGAAATGTGCTTTTGAAGCTCTTCTTGCTGAGCAGGAGCTGCCTCTGTGCCAGGAGCCCAGCCCAGCTCAGCAGCACAGACACAGCACAAGGACTTTAATCAGCCTCTGGGGCTTTGTGCTCAGGCCCTGAACATCAGTCCCTGAGAGGGAGCTGAAGAAACCTCTCCAGAACTCCAAGGCAGAATCCAACTCCAAAGTTTCTTGGACTTTTAATGGGTCCCAGAGAGGGAAACGACTGAGCAAGTGTCCCCAGGCCCCAGGCAGAGCAGAGAACTGCAGGCAGTGATGACAGGTGGGGACAAAGAGAAGCCAAGTCTTGGTGCCCTGGGGCACAGCAGGGTCTGTGCCAGCAAGGGCTGGGAGGAGACACCTTGTCCTGAGGCCCTGGGGCCTCCTGGCACAGCCCCAGCCAGGCTGGGCACTGTCAGCCCCTTGTGCTGCCCTCAGCATCCCCCCCTAGCCCACATCCCAGTGGCCTCAAGGATCTGCTGCAAGGAGTCCCTGGGGAGCCTTGCTCAGCAATGGCCCTGGGGGCTCCTTCATGCTCCCTGCAGGGACTGCAGGTTTTTCAAATGACTTTGGCTTTGGCTTTTGCCTTGGAGTCTCTGAGAGGTTTGTGCAATCATGGCCTCCAATTATCTGCTGTAATTAGTCCCTGGAGAGGCTTTGTCAGTAACAACACTCAGTGGGGCTCATTAATACTTCAGGGTACTTCAGTTATTTGAAGGTACTTGGTGTTTCCCTTTTGATACAGACTCTGTGAGGAGTTTGTGCAATCATGGCCCCGATTATCTGCTTTAACAAGTCCCTGGAGAGCTTTGTACTGACACTCAGTGGTGCTCAGTAATGCTTTGAGATACTCAAGGTTTTTAAGGTACTTTGGATTTTCCTTTCCACTTTGAATCTCTGAGAGTTTTTTTGTGCCATCCTGGCCTCCAATTGTCTCCACTTTGCTCTGCCAGTGGGCACACCCAAAAAGCATCTTTTACGTCTATCATGCTAAACCACTGGTGTTCTGGGGGGATATTACTCAGTAGTGTATAGGGGTTAGGCACTACTGGGTAAGGATTCACTGTTCTTTTGTTCAGTTCTCTCAAATCCTGGACAAACCTGTAAGTCCCATCTGACTTCTTTACTGGTAATATGGGTGTATTATGGGGGGACATACATGGTTCTAAGGTCCTGTCCTCAAGTAGGTTCTGGATCAGTGGCTGCAGTTCTCGTCTCCCTTCCCGGGAGAGTGGATATTGCCGTACCCGAACTGGATGGTTCTCATTAACTATTTTTATTACTATAGGTTTCGTGTTCAATTTACCTTGGTTTTTTGGTTTTGCCCACACCATCTCATGAATTTTCTCCTCATCTTCTTCCCTTAATTGGAGAAGCTTAACTATCATTTTCCCTTACTCTAGAAGCACTCCAATGTCAAACTGCACCTGTAAATCCTGTCCTAATAAATTTCACCCTGCATCTGGAACTAATAGAACATCCCTGGTTCCTATTTTCTTTGTTCCTTCAAACTTTATTTGCTTTACAACTGAGGCTTTGAACCCTTTCCCTTTAGCACCTACTACTTGCACAGTATCTTGACTCTTTCTGCACCCCTTTGGGATTCTACAAACACAAGTTCTTTCAGTCCCTGTGCCTACTAAGAATTCAAATTCTTCCTCCTGGGGATCTATTTTTAAAGTTATCAAGGGCTCCTGATGGTATTCTGTCCCCAGGAGGTAGAGCCCCTGACACCCCTAGTCTTCCACTTCTCCTTTTTGCTCAGTCTCATAGACCCTCAGGTCCTTTTCCTTCTGGGGGCAATTCTTTCTTATATGCCCACTCTCTTTACAGGAAAAGCAAACTGGTCCTGGGTTCCCTTGTTTCCTAAACTCTCCTTTTTGTGTCGAGGCCCAGGGGCCTGCATCCTCCCTCCACCTATCTTCCCGCACTTGGAATCTCCCTCCCTTACCTGAGTTGTTCTTTGCATGCTGGTTTCCTTCCCTAATGGCAGCTACCATTACCTTTGATTTTGCCTTGGCCTTCACTTCATCCCTTTTTACATACACCTTCTGTGCTTCCCTTAAAAGGTCTTCTAACCTCCTTTCTTGCCAACCATCTAACTTTTCTAACTTTCTCTGTATATCTGGCCAGATGTGAGTGACAAAATTTATCTTTAGTAAGATCTGTCCAGCCACCATGTCAGGGTCAACCCCTGAATAATGCCTTATATATTTCCTCAACCTTTCTAAACACTCTGTGGGGGTTTCTTCGCTCTTTTGCTGCTCATTGAAAGCCTCATGGGCATTTTGGTTAAGTGGAGCTGCTTCTTTGATGCCTCTTATAATCAATGTTCTATATTCCTCCATGTCTTGCCTCCCCCCAGTGCTGCTGTGGTCCCTGGTGGAGCGCACTATGGGCATTTTCAGATCCCCAGGAGGTCCTTGCACATGCTCCCTTTCCCATATTTGTATCCCAGCCGCTCGGATCATGTGTCTTTATTCTGGTGTGAACAACATAATCATTAATGATTGCATTTCCTCCCATGTATACATATTGGGCCCCAGAAACTGGTCTAACTGCTCTGTGGCTGTCGTGTGTTTTAAAATATTTATATGAGTTCAGTTATGAAGTTGTTTATCCCTTCTGTAAGTTAGAAATATGGTTTGGCCCTCGGTTCCCCCCATGTACTTCCCTCATAATGGTTTCTCCCTAAGCTGGTTACCCCTTGTTTTCCTGCCAATGGCTTTGTCCCTCAAGGTGACTGATCCCTTGATCCTTCCCTTTATGCCCTTATAAGTTTATTTCCTCCCTCCTGGTGCTGCCCACTTCCCCTGTCTCTCATTGCAACCACCCCTCTTTATTTCGAGAACCTTCTGTGTCTATCATCCCTTCCTCAATGTATGATTTGCCTCCAGAGGCTCTTCCCTCCCTTATGTAATCCTTATTGGTCCAGCTGTGTCCCACGCTCCTCCCCTGATCTTCGTTTATTGGTCACCTTGAGTCTCCTCCTGTCACGCTCATTCCCTTTATCAGTGCCTCCCTAAGCCGTCCTCCTCTGACACCCATCACTGGTCAGGCCTGGGAAATAAAGCACCTTGGCATCCACACGGGTGTGCACTCTCTCCTTCCTTTATCTCGAGACTTCGTAGCCACGCTCTCGCCTGCGCCCCCATGCCGCAGACAGCACCACTACCCGAGGGTTTTTGAGGAGAACCTGGGGGTGGCAGATCTTGTGCCCTCCTCCAGCCACACACCGGGAGCAGCTGGCTGGCATTTGTCCAGCTCCCGTGGCCGCAGAGCAGGCTACAGGGAAAAAGCTTTTCCTGAGATCCAACCTGAGCCTGCCCCGACTCAGCTGCAGCTGCTCCCTCCACTCCTGTCCCTGGGCACCAGAGGGAAGAGGTTCCCACAGCCCCAGCCAGGGACCCGCTCCCAAGGCTGCTGCCATGGCCACCAGGCCTGGCACCAGCTGGGATGCTCGGTTTCCACAGGCCGGGCTTCAGCAATGGGATTCCCCAATTTCCTGCTCCTGCTAAAACCGCGCTGCCCTCGCTGCCCTCCCGCCTGCCATGGAAAGCACAAAAGGCAAAGATCCCGGGCTGTGAGAAGAACAATTTATTGGGAACAGCAACGAGATAAGGAAAAAACGGAACAGAAACATTATTGATAACAGAAGGGATCAATAAAACTGTTTACAGGGAAAACTACAACACCAACTAATGGCTCTCCCCAGTTTCGTATTTCCCCTCCCTGGAAAGGACACCCTTCTCCTCTGGAAGAGAGAGAGAGAGAGTCCCTTTCCTGCCCCTGGCAATGACCTGAGGTGGGAGTGAATGTAATGACAGGGCCATTGCCAGACCCTCATGTTCTTCCATCCCAAATCATGTAATTGGCAGGGCCAGGAAAAGGGACAGGTGTCTTCCCAGCATGGATCACAGGGAAAATGGATCTCCAGGGCTTTTCCCAATATAGATCCTCCAATGGGGGATGAAGCTGGACCAGTGCACGAAGCTCCTTCTGCACTTGGGGCATTTGTAGGACTTCCCTTACTGGTGTCTCTGTTGGTGTTTGGTCAGGTCAGAGCTCTGGGTGAAGCTCTTCCCACACTGGGGACACTCATAGGGCCTCTCCCCTGTGTGGATGCGCCGGTGCCTGATGAGGGTGAAGTTGCGCTTGAAGCCCCTCCCACAGTCAGGACAGCGGAAGGGCCTCTGCTCCGTGTGAATGCGCTCATGCAGGCGGAGATTTGAGCTGGTCTGAAACCTCTTCCCACAGGTGCGACACTCGTAGGGCCTCTCCCCAGTGTGGATGCGCTGGTGCCTGATGAGGTGGTACTTGCGCTTGAAGCCCTTCCCGCAATCAGGGCAGTGGAAGGGCCTCTCCTCTGTGTGAATCTGCCGGTGCCTGGCGAGATCAGAGCTGGTGTGAAACCTCTTCTGGCACTCAGGACACTCGTAGGGCCTCTCCCCAGTGTGGATGCGTTGGTGGGTGATGAGGGCAGAGCTGCAGCTGAAGCCCTTCCCACACTCCCCATACTTGTAGGGCCATTCCCCGGTGTGGATCATCTGGTGGCTGATCAGGGTGCTGCTCTGCCTGAAGCTCTTCCCACACTCCAAGCACTTGTGGGGCTTCTCCCCATTGTGAAGCTGCTCATGGGCCACCAGCTCTGAGCTCTGGCTGAAGCTCTGTCCACCTTCCTGGCTCAGGGTGGGTCTTTCCTCCTCAGAGCACACTGGGCTGGGTTTGCAGCCCCTCCTCCTGTGTAATCTCTGGGGCTTTTCCTCCACGTTGGAATTCTGCACCGTGGAGCCACTCAAAATGGCCTCTTCCATGATGTTCTGCTGTGGGGATTTGTCCTCCCTGGTCTCCATCCTCAGCTCCTTTTCTGGGGGAGGAAGGACAAGGAGAGGATGGGATTTGCCTCCGTGCCAGAGGGAAGGGGAAGGAGATCCCCCCAGTGCATCCCCAGCAGGATGGGGTTGGCAGCAGGGTTGTCCTGGAGCCGGGGGCTGTGCTGGGCTGGGAGATGGAGCAGGAGAGAGGGGGAAAGGGGCACTGACTTCCTCCTCACCTGCCTGGGTGTCCCAGGGCATTGTGTCAGTTTGAAAAGACAGTTGTGTGCTAAGGAAGGCAGGAGACTCCTTTTAAATGGAAAATGTTAATCCCTTCACTTGGAATTATAATTTTCAAAACAAGAGGCTGTCAAGCAAAGTCTTTGGGAATAGGAATAACAGTTCTTCAGAAGGAAAATTAAAAATACAAATGCAGTAGTACTAAAAACTACTTACAGAGTAAGAATATGACCTGACACCCTGTGGGTCAGAGTGTTGGTAGCACTCCTGTTAAATGGTGGCTGCAGTGCTCCTGCAGGGACAGGTGTGGTTCTGTTGGAGCAGTGATCCTGTCAAAAGGTGGAGTTTTCCTCTGAAGGTCCAGTTGTGGCATCGATCGGCCTGGTCTTCTTCTGGGATCCAGTGGAGCTGGAAGCTGCTCTTCTGGGAATCTTGTGGGAGAAGGCTGACTCTGTTGTTCACATTCTCAGATTATATCCAGGTAGGAATGCTTGGCTCCTCCCTCTGGGCAGAGCTTCTCACAATGGGATGATGGAATTTTTATCAGTGACACTCAATGGCCCATTAACAGAAGATATCTCTCTGGAGGGAGGATTCATGTGGAAGAGATAAAGTAAACTGCTCAATTAACAGATGATAATTGCCCTAACTTTAACAGAGGGTGATTGAATACACACCCAGCTAAACCTGAGACACTGTTCCAGCCTTGGAAAGCAGGATTTGGTACCAGGATTCTTTAGGGAATGCAACCCTGATTGAAGGCAGAGATAGAATCTCCAGAGCCTGCAGCCAGAAATGGACAGTTGTGTGATACTCATTTCAACATCTTCTCTTTTGGAATTATTGACTAATGATTATTTGCTTTGCCTACCTAA
Organism: Agelaius phoeniceus; assembly: GCF_051311805.1. Taxonomy (NCBI): domain Eukaryota; kingdom Metazoa; phylum Chordata; class Aves; order Passeriformes; family Icteridae; genus Agelaius; species Agelaius phoeniceus. Next base: position 3,383,321 of record NW_027509866.1, read on the forward strand.
TATTTTTGTAATTTTTTGCAAATTTGCATTATCTAAATTACACTGTTCCTTAAGTTAAGTTGGTGTCTGTGTCTTTGGTGCGGGCCCTGCCCACTGGCGAAACAGGGCCCAATCCTGCCTAAGTGTTACCTGGGGAGACAAAACCCTCACTGCAAATGTGCCCCCTTCCTCCTTGTTCCCCACACTTCATGCACTGATCATGATATCCCATGCTCTGGGGTATCCCTGGGGTCAGCTGGGATCTCCTGTCCTGGCTGTGTCCCCTCCCAAGCTCCCCCACACCCTCAGCCCCTCCCCAGCGTGGCCGAATGAGGGGCAGGACAGGCCTTGGCTCAGTGCGAGCTCAGCAAGAACAAAACCATCTCTGCGTGCTCAGCCCTGTGCTCAGCCCCCGGGCCCGGCATTTCCTCCACTGCCACCCCGGAGCCCCCTTTCCCACCCCTCTGCCCCACGGCTGCCGCAGCACCGGCTGACAATAGAAGCAATTCTGTGGCAATTCCAAGTTTCCTTGGTTCCTGCACAGCTCCAGCTCAGCTGCTGGCAGGTTACAATTAAAGAAAAGTGCAAATTTGGCCCAATACAGATATTATTAAAAGGAAGTGGAAGCTCTGTGTAGCTGTCACAAAGGTGAAGAGAAGATGAAGAGAATAATGATTCTCACATTTGGCAAAAAACCCAAGCCTGGGAATTCAGTAGTTATTTGGGAATTTAGCTACTTGAGCTGGGCTTCCTGTGGGACTTTTAGCAGCCTTGTCTTCCTCACCATGTGGTGAATGAACCTTGTCAGTCTTGCTGGCATCATTTGCTCCCTTTCCTCCAGTGATTTAAACAAACTTTTCAAGGAGGGACAACAAAATATTTTCTTTACACTCCAGTCCCACAACAGCCATTTTCCTCATCAGTTCTCCCATAGGTTGCTCAGACGAAGCTGCATCCAAGTTTCCAAGAGTTCCTCCAGAGAGACCCACAACCTCCTCAGAGGAAGGAACCATGCTGTTGTCAAAGGCAACAGGGGTCAAAGAACAGTGCCCTGAACTCACTGTGCCAAAATAATTTTGCAATCTGGTTAAGAAAATATTAGAGAGATGCCATTTGCCCTGGAGCAGGGCAAGTGTGACATTGTCCCCTGTGTGTGTGGCCTTCCCGGGGTGGGGGTTTTACAACTGAGCCAGTTTGGGTAAGGGGGGTGGTGTTCACCCCCTGAGCAGGGATTCCCCCACTGTTTCAGGCTGCAGTGTAAGATGGAACCAAATGCATGTTTTCAATGCCCATCTTCATCAACTGCTATCAACAGGCGGGGCAGTGTTCTTGATCTCTTCCATGACTCAGCCCTGATAACGCCCTCCAGGGGAGATATCTTCTGGGAATGGGCCATGAGTGTCACTGCAGGACTGATCAAATTCCATCCTCCCATTGTGGGATGCTCCGCCCAGGGGGAGGATCCAAGCATTCCTACCTGCATATAAGCTGAGCCTTGCAACACCAGGAGCAGCTTGCCTACTGGATTCCCAGAGGACAAGAGCTCCAGAACCACCCCTGGACCTCCAGAGGAAGACCAGACCCTTCTACAGCATCACTGCTTGGACAGAATCACGTTCATCACTCCAACAGGACTGCAGCCACCATTTAATGGGACTGCAGCCACCACCCTGACCAGCAACAGGGTGTCAGGTTATATCCTGACTCTGTCAGTTTAAGGCAGTGTTTCTGCATCATTGCATTGATCTAGATTTTCTTATTAAACTCTAATTCTGATTAAGACTCTCCCTCATGTTTCCCTTTAATCCTGTAAAAAGACGATGTGTGCACCCTTTGTTTGGTTCCCAGAACAGCATTTCCCATCCCCAAACCTTGACTGGATGGAGGAGGAGGCTGCGAGGAAGAGGAAGGAGCCCTGGGATACCCAGGCAGGTGAGGAGGAAGTCAGTGCCCCTTTCCCCCTCTCTCCTGCTCCATCTCCCAGCCCAGCACAGCCCCCGGCTGCAGGACAACCCTGCTGCCAACCCCGTCCTGCTGGGGATGCACTGGGGGGATCTCCTTCCCCTTCCCTCTGGCACGGAGGCAAATCCCATCCTCTCCTTGTCCTTCCTCTCCCCGGGAAGGAGCTGAGCATGGAGACCAGAGAGGAGAAATCCCCACAGCAGAAACTCATGGATGAGGCCATTTTGAGTGACTCCAGGACACAGGAATCCAATGGGGAGGAAAATCCCCAGAGATCCCACAGGAGGAGGGGCTCCAAACCCAGCCCAGGGTGCTCTGAGGAGGAAAGACCCACCCTGAGCCAGGAAGGTGGACAGAGCTTCAGCCAGAGCTCAGAGCTGGTGGCCCATGAGCAGCTTCACGATGGGGAGAAGCCCCACAAGTGCTTGGAGTGTGGGAAGAGCTTCAGGCAGAGCAGCACCCTGATCAGCCACCAGATGATCCACACTGGGGAATGGCCCTACGAGTGTGGGGAGTGTGGGAAGGGCTTCAGCTGCAGCTCTGCCCTCATCATCCACCAACGCATCCACACTGGGGAGAGGCCCTATGAGTGTCCCCAGTGTCAGAAGAGGTTTCAGACCAGCTCCAGTCTCCTCCAGCACCAGCAGATTCACACAGAGGAGAGGCCCTTCCGCTGCCCTGACTGCGGGAAGGGCTTCAAGCGCAACTCCACCCTCATCACCCACCAGCGCATCCACGCTGGGGAGAGGGAGAGGCCCTACGAGTGTCCCCAGTGTCAGAAGAGGTTTTACACCAGCTCTGATCTCCTCCTGCATGAGCGGAGTCACACGGATGAGAGGCCCTTCCGCTGCCCTGACTGTGGGATGGGCTTCAAGCGCAACTCCCACCTCATCAGGCACCAGCGGATCCACACCGGGGAGAAGCCCTACGAGTGTGGGGAATGTGGGATGAGCTTCAGCCAGAACTCTAACCTGATCTCCCACCAGAAGACCCACACCAGGGATCGACCCTATGAGTGTGGGGAATGTGGGAAGAGCTTTAGGCAGAAGTCTCTCTTGATCTGCCACCAGAGGATCCACACTGGGGAAAGGCCATACAACTGTGGGGAATGTGGAATGACCTTTAGTAGGAAGACCCAAATGATCATCCACCAAATGATCCACAGAGGGGAGCAGCCCTACAAGTGCCCCGAGTGTGGGAAGAAGTTTCACACCAGCTCTCAGCTCCTCCAGCACCAGCGCATTCACACGGATGAGAGGCCCTTCCTCTGCCTCGACTGCGGGAAGGGCTTCAAGCACAGCTCCACCCTCGTCACCCACCAATGCATCCACACTGGGGAGAGGCCCTACGAGTGTCCCCAGTGTGGGAAGAGCTTCACCAGCAGCTCTCACTTGACCAGACACCAATGGAGCCACCAGTAAAAGAAGCACTGCACATGCCCCAACTGCAGGAAGAGCTTCATGCGCTGCTCCAGCTTTATCCCCCATTGGAGACCCCACGTTGGTCAGAGCCCTGGTGAACCATGTTCCCTGTGATCCATGCTGGGAAGACACCTGTCCCTTTTCCTGCCCCTGCCAATGACATTATGTGGGATTGGGGAACATGAGGGTCTGGCCATGGCCCTGTCATTACATTCACTCCCACCTCAGGTCATTGCCAGGGGCAGGAAAGGGACTCTCTCTCTCTCTCTCTCTCCCTCTGAGGAGAAGGGTGTCCTTTCCAGACAGGAGGAAATACATTGCCAGGAAGAACTAGTTGTTGATGTTGTAGTTTTCTCTGTAAATAGTTTTACTTATCCCTTCTGTTATCAATATTGTTTTTGTTCCTTTTTGTTCTTTATCTCATTGCAGTTCCCAATAAATTGTTCTTATCCCAGCCCGGGATCTTTGCCTTTTGTGCTTTCCATGGGAGGCGGGAGGGCAGCGAGGGCAGCGCGGTTTTAGCGGGAGCAGGAAATGGGGGAATCCCATTCCTGAAGCCCAGCCCGTGGAAACCGAGCATCCCAGCTGGTGCCAGCCCTGGTGGCCATGGCAACCACCCCTGGCATGGGGTCTCCATGGAGCTGCCAAGGCACTGAGCATAGCAACAGGGGTCTGGTGATGGTTGCTATGGAAACTGCCCATAGCAACAGTGGACTGGTGATAGTTGCTATGGAAACTGCCCATAGCAACAGTGGACTGGTGATGGTTGCCTGCTAAGGATCAGATTTGTCACAGGCCCTCAGAAGGGTTCCATGGGGACATTCCAAGAATCTCCAGGCTATTACAGAGCTGGAATGTCACAGGCAGGGCAGGGGCTCCATGGAGACCTCCGAGGGGTTTCTAGGATGGTAAAGAGCCCTGTGGTCAGAGGCAGTCACAGCCATTCCATGGTGACATCCCAGGAGTCCCCAGGCTGCCAGAGAGCTGGGATGTCCCAGACACTCACAGGGGCTCCTGTCATGACTACACTGGGAGCTTCAGGCAACATTTATTAGAGGAGCTCCTGTTGGGTCACAAGGTCCAGAAACGATCCCCAATGCTCCCCATAAATCCCCAAATGTCACTGTTGAATCAGTGTTCCATGGTTTCTTTCCAATGGAAAACAAGCATCCTTATCCTCCAGGTGTCCATATCTGAAATTGGGATTCCACCTCCAAAATTCTGTATATCCAAGGGTTACTCCCAGGCACAATCTGCCAGTACCATCAAGCCTGGCTGGCCTTGGCCTCTGGTGGCTGCCCCTGCAACACTGGGGCTGGGTTCTTCCCTTCCCATGGAGATCACTGGGACACTGTGGGGACCTCATGGAGTCAAGGGGATCATTGTGGCACCACTGGAGCCCATGGAACCAAGGGGCCATGGTGACCCAGCGGGGCTTCATGGAACCCAGAGACCATTATGGCTCTGTGGGGCCTGATGGAACCATGGAGACCATTGGGACCCTTCAGGGCCTGGTGTCACCAAGGGGGCATTATGGCACCTCAGGGCCTCAGGGAAGCAAGGGACCATTGGGACAATGTGGGGCCTGATGGAACTGAGGGTACATGGAACAGGCCTGGCTGGTTTGGCCTCCCAGGGGCCCCTGACAGGTCTGGCTGATGTTGTGATGTCAAGGGCCGCCTCTCATCAGCTCCGGGAGCACTGGGGCTCCGTGCTTTCCTTGCTATGGGAAAGAACCCTCCCTCTTTTTAAATGTCCATTGCCAAAATTGTTATTCTCTCTAAAAATTTTCCTATATGCAAGAGTTTCTCTCAGAAAAAAACCTGCCACTTCTGCCTGGCCTTGTCCTCTGGTGGTCACCTCTCTTCTGCCTGGCAAACACTGGGGCTCTGTTCCTTCCTTCCTATGGAAAAGAACCAACCTTCATGTCCATGGTCCATGGCCAAAATTAGAATTTGGCCTCCCAAATTCCATATATCCAAAGATTGGTCCGAGACAACAGTAGCAAGGACAGACAGGTCAGGCTGGCCGTGTCCTCTGGTGATTTTCTTAGACTCTGAGCTGAATGCTTTCAGTTGAAAAAACCTTGGAAAGGGCCCAGAGATCTCCCAAGAAGCGTTTTTGAGGACTTGGGCACATATGCACTATATATGGACAAAGGAGCTCTTGGCTTTGTGCTGTTGTGAGGGTTTTGCATCATGGAAGTGATGTTCTAAGAGAAGCTGCTAGCAGTTTCCTCCACGTCTGACAAAAAACCACTGAGTAATTATCTTTGAGAATTGACAATCTGTTAAACCAGTAAGGAAACTGTACACGCCTCTGTGAAGACACATGTTAAAGATGGGAAAGCCTGGGAGGGTCTCTTTCCCTTCTGGCTGGCACAGAGGTAACAAGGCCAGCCCAGCTCCCCATCTCAGCCAGGGTTGGCCATGTGGGTTCCCTGCTTGCTTTTTCTACTTCTCTTGGGCTTGGGATTGAAGGCACTTGAGATGACAGGACGTGTTCAGACTCAGGTGTTTATTGTTTCTTACCCATGTTACATTCTTAAGGCCGTGAGTTCTGCACTCTTTCATTATCAGGGTACAAAATGGCTAACTATCTCTTGTTACAAGGTCTTTTAAGGCTAAACTATCCAATTAAGAAAAGATACCTAAATTATTTTCCCTTTTAACCCAATAATTGATCATTTGAAGCCTGCAATGCAGACTTTTATGTCCAATTACAAAATACCACCCAAACCCATGAAGAAGAAGGAAGAAGAAGGTGAAGAAGAAGGAAGAAGGTAAAGAAGAACAAGCTGTCTTCACCCTAAAACCTCCATCTGGCTTCATATTTATTATTATCTTCTAAAACCCCGAAGTCTTAAGATTTTTCTGTGATATTATACACTTCTAACCAACTACACACCCATAATCCCAATGCTATTGATCAATTTTGGAAGGCTTCTCCACAGCCTCAGGTCAAATGCAGTGTTCTCTTGCAGGTCTGTGCCTTTCAGCAGAGAAAGTTTAAATTTCTCAGCATCCAGGGCTCCAGCAGGGCCGGGCGGCTCCTGCCGTGGGGCCGGGCCCCTTCCCAGGGACCCCGCCAGGCCCCATCGGCTGCCGGGCAGGGCAGGGGAGGCTGCGGGGCCGAGGCCGGGCCGGGCCATGGCTGCAGTTGGGAACATCTGGGCCCTGCTGAGCCCTGCCCCGCCGCCAGCCCGGGCCCGGCCAGGATCCGCCGGGCCCCAGGAGCAGCCCCGGGCCGGGCCGGCTTGGCCAAGATTCTGCCACCCTTGGGCTTCAGCCGCAAGCCCCGGGCAGGGGCAGGAGAAGCCATCGGCCCCCGGCCGTGCTGCTGCTGTGCTCTGGCCTGGCTGCTGAGATCCTGGCCCTGCCCCAGCGCGGCCCATCCTGACACAGCCCCAGCGCAGCCGCTGCAGAAACCTCCATCGTAAAACAGCTCCGGCCGCAAGTACCGAGCCCGGCCGGGGGCACGGAACCATCTGCAGGCCCCGGGTGAGAGATGAACTCTTTCAGTGCTTCCATCCTCCCTCCAGTGAGAGAAAAGGACAAAGTGCAGGCACACAGAGGAGCAACATGAAGACACCCAGGTCACTGAAGGGGAACTTGAGTCCCAGATGGGAGGGATGAGGAGATGCCTTGATCTTGGGGCTGAAATCCTCTTGTAAAGCTATGGAGAAGGATGGAATTAATATATCAGACTCTCTTTTTCCCTATAACTAATTGAAAATATGGGGAGATGACTTGTTCAGCAAAGGCCTCCTTGCTAAAGTAAGCAAATGTTGAAGTAGCTGTGATCCCATCAGAAGTTTAAACAGAGAAAGAGAGAAGAGTAATGAGATCCTGTGCTATCAGGGAGAGAAGAAGATCTCTGTTGTCAGAGATGAAGATGATTTCAGAAATAGATGAAGAGAATCTTTGCTCTTGAATAGCTCATCTTTAAACTCATACCCCATAAGTTGACATGGCCCATAAAAACAGCTGTTGGAAAAGCTGTGAAAAATGGGAGGGACTTCACAATTGCAGATTTTCTGGGCAGCTGCTCTTCGTGGGAATTGAGAGCCACAAGAGAACTTTTTTCTTATGGAGAAGTCCCCATAGCATGAAAGAGGGACTCATCTCCCTAAGTGAACTGAAGAAAGACTGTTCTAGATGGTGTAAACTGACTGAAACTTTCAGGTTTTGTCTCTTTGCATTGTCAGTAAGAAAGAAAAGGTTGTAGGGAGAGGAGAAGTGTTCAGATTCTTATTACTCTTTCTTCTATTTACTGATAATAAACATTTCTATATACCCCTTTAAAATTTTGAGCCTACTTTTCTTTTCTCCTAATCCTATCTCAAAGCAGGAAATGAGTAAATATATTCCAGTGAGGGCAATGGTAATTAGCCAACACAGATCCCACTGCATTAATAGATGCATTGGCTGAGAAATCTCAAATTAGCAATCCAAAATCACTCCAGATACGTTCCTGATAAACTGCATTAGACCAGAGGGAAATCAAGGCAGAGCCATGGTTTGTCAGGACTTGCTGCATCCTGATGAGCCCTGTGGCGCATTTGGAGCTGAGCCCTGGAACCTCAGGGCCTGAGAGGAGATTGCACAAACCTTTCCAGGAGTCAAAGTCAGAGGAAAACCCAAAAGTGTCTTAGAGCTTGAATGGGTCCCACTGAGGTTCATCCCCAACTCAGGCTCCTCCTGGACTCCTTGGAGGAGAGAACTGGAGGCCAGGATTGACCAAAAACCTCTCAGAGTCTCAATGTGGAAAGGAAATTCCAAACTACCTTAAAAATTTTGAGAAGCTCAAAGCATTACTGAGCACCACTGAGTGTCAGTACAAAGCTCTCCAGGGACTCATTAAAGCAGATAATTGGGGCCATGATTGCACAAACCTCTCACAGAGTCTGTATCAAAAGGGAAACACCAAGTACCTTCAAATAACTGAAGTACCCTGAAGTATTAATGAGCCCCACTGAGTGTTGTTACTGACAAAGCCTCTCCAGGGACTAATTACAGCAGATAATTGGAGGCCAGGATTGCACAAACCTCTCAGAGACTCCAAGGCAAAAGCCAAAGCCAAAGTCCTTTGAAAAAGCTGCAGTCCCTGCAGGGAGCATGAAGGAGCCCCCAGGGCCATTGCTGAGCAAGGCTCCCCAGGGACTCCTTGCAGCAGATCCTTGAGGCCACTGGGATGTGGGCTAGGGGGGGATGCTGAGGGCAGCACAAGGGGCTGACAGTGCCCAGCCTGGCTGGGGCTGTGCCAGGAGGCCCCAGGGCCTCAGGACAAGGTGTCTCCTCCCAGCCCTTGCTGGCACAGACCCTGCTGTGCCCCAGGGCACCAAGACTTGGCTTCTCTTTGTCCCCACCTGTCATCACTGCCTGCAGTTCTCTGCTCTGCCTGGGGCCTGGGGACACTTGCTCAGTCGTGTCCCTCAGTGGGACCCATTAAAAGTCCAAGAAACTTTGGGGTTGGATTCTGCCTTGGAGCTCTGGAGAGGTTTCTTCAGCTGCCTCTCAGGGACTGATGTTCAGGGCCTGAGCACAAAGCCCCAGAGGCTCATTAAAGTCCTTGTGCTGTGTCTGTACTGCTGAGCTGGGCTGGGCTCCTGGCACAGAGGCAGCTCCTGCTCACCAAGAAGAGCTTCAAAAGCACATTTCTCTTGATGAGCAGCTCTTGTGCCAGCCCAGCAGGGCTGGGGCACTGCCTGCAGCCAGCGCGGGCACAGCCCAGAGGCACAGAGAGCTTCAATCAGTCAGGGCTGGGAAGGGGCTGAGAAGTGCCTGGGGCACAATCACTGCCAGCCCTTGGCACAGGAACCTCTGGCTGCAGGACAATGCAGCTGCAGCTCCTGGAGCCATCTCCTCAAGCTGGAACACCCAGCCAAGCCTCTGCCCTCAGGGCCAGGGCTCCAAGGCGTGCAGCCCCTCCTGTGCAGGCAGAGCTGCAGCAGAGCCGTGGGGCAGCTCTGCAGCCCCGGGCCCAGTTCCCTCTGCAGAGCACAGGGCTGGGAGCAGCTGCCCGGCCCTGGGGGCTCTGGCAGGGGCACAGCTGGCTCAGGGTGACGCTGTCCCCAGGGCCCGGCTCTGGGCAATGCTGTCAGTGCAGCCAGGGAAGGAGCTGCATCTCCCTCAATCCAATGCCATCAGAAGGACACTTGGAAGTCTCCCTGAGATTTCAGTCCAAGCTGGGAGCTTCAATCCAGGGTGCAAACTTGTCCTAGAGCATCTCTGAGTTATGAGATTGAAGGGGAAAGGCAGAGGTGTTGTGACACTGAAAATGCTGCTGGGTTGGTGAAATGAGCAATGTGAGTCCTTGGCTACAAATGTGGAGCTGGGCTGTGGTGGATCCATCTGCTCCCAGCAGTACCTGGTGACATTTTAGGGGAAGCATAGGAAGGAGATCACCATCCACCTGGCAAAGTTTAAAGCCCAAAGAAACTCTGAACAGGTCAGAATGACAGACCATTGTCCCTCACTCTCCACTCATCATGTTGCCCCAGGGAGCTCACATTGTTCTCCCTGAGGGCCTCAGACACGCTGATGGTTTGATATCCAAAAATACCAGGAGAGACATGGGGGGAGCTGATAAAGAAAACCTCAGAGCTCTTAAAGACCATGTCTGTGTGTTACAGAGGAGGATGTATGGGGAATGGCTTTGATTTTGGTCACAGGTATCTCCTCTATCTCTTCACTCTCTTTTCTCCATGAACAGGTGCCCATGTGCAGCCCCAGCAAATGTCCAACAGCAGCTCCATCAGGCACTTCCTGCTGCTGGCATTGGCAGACACGCGGCAGCTGCAGCTCCTGCACTTCTGCCTCTTGCTGGGCATCTCCCTGGCTGCCCTCCTGGGCAACGGCCTCATCATCAGCGCCGTAGCCTGCGGCCACCACCTGCACACGCCCATGTTCTTCTTCCTGCTCAACCTGGCCCTCGCTGACCTGGGCTCCATCTGCACCACTGTCCCCAAAGCCATGCACAATTCCCTCTGGGACACCAGGGACATCTCCTACACTGCATGTGCTGCCCAAGTTTTTTTTTTTGTTTTCTGTGCTATAACAGAGTTTTATCTCCTGACCGTGATGTGCTACGACCGCTACGTGTCCATCTGCAAACCCCTGCACTACGGGACCCTCCTGGGCAGCAGAGCTTGTGCCCACATGGCAGCAGCTGCCTGGGCCAGTGCCTTTCTCACTGCTCTCATGCACACGGCCAATACATTTTCCCTGCCCCTGTGCCATGGCAATGCCCTGGGCCAGTTCTTCTGTGAAGTCCCCCAGATCCTAAAGCTATCCTGCTCCAAATCCTACCTCAGGGAATTTGGGCTTCTGGCTGTTACTGTGTGTTTAAATTTCAGTTGTTTTGTGTTCATTGTTTTCTCCTATGTGCAGATCTTCAGGGCTGTGTTGAGGATCCCCTCTGAGCAGGGATGGCACAAAGCCTTTTCCACCTGCCTCCCTCACCTGGCTGTGGTCACCCTGTTCATCAGCACTGGCATGTTTGCCTACCTGAAGACCCCCTCCATGTCCTCCCCATCCCTGGATCTGACCCTGTCAGTTCTGTACTCGGTGCTGCCTCCAGCCCTGAACCCCCTCATCTACAGCCTGAGGAACCAGGAGCTCAAGGCTGCAGTGTGGAGACTGATGACTGGATGGTTTCGGAAACATTTGGCCAATTAAATGTTGTAACAATTTGGCCAATAAACTGTTGGCCAATTTCTGCAAAATCACTCATAATATAAGTTATCTTTGATCCTTCTTGTTGATTTAATTTTGGAGGTTCTTTTTCATTATTTTAGTATTTTCATATTGTCAACAAAGAAATGTCAATCTTTGTGCCATTTCTCGTTTTGTTTCTCTCCACCTTCCCTGTAGCCACAGACTGTGTCAATGAGGGGTTGTGCTCTCAATGGCTTTAAAGTAACTAATGGATCTCCCGGCAGAGTTTTCTGCAGAGATGCCCTTTTGTTGCCTTCTCTGGAGCTGCAGCAGCAATGTCTGTGTGCAGAGCTGGGGCAGATCAGTGCTGGCCCAGCAGCTGTGCCCAGCAGCAGCAGCAGCAGCAGCACTTGGTGTTGCCAGTGCTGCTGCCGTGGCCCTGCCCCGCTGCCCTGGTGGCCCTGGTGTTGCTGCAGGGCCTGAGTGCTCTCGGGGCCAGGCACAGCCCTGGGGGTGGCAGTGCCGGGGCTGCAGCAGGGACAGGCCATGTAATATAAATCACCTTTGATGATTCCTTTGGGTTTGGTTGTGGGTTTGTTCTTTTTTTCCAAATGTTTCAGTTTTTTAATATTGTGCACAAAGAAGAGCCATTGGCTTTGCCATTTCTCATTTTCTTTCTCTCCATCTTCCCTGTGGCCACAGACTGTGTCAATGAGGGGCTGCAGTCCGTGTGGCTTTAAAGGAACTAAAGCATCTCCCAGGAAAGTTTTTTTCCAGAGATGCCCTTGCGTTCCCTTCTCTAGAGCTGCAGCAGCAATGTCTGTGTGCAGAGCTGGGGCAGATCAGTGCTGAGCACAGCAGCTCTGCTCCTGCTGGCCACACCATTCCTGATCCAGGCCAGGAGCCATTGGTCTTCTTGGCCACCTGGGCACACTGCTGCCTCATGTCCAGCCCGCTGTCCATCAGTCCCTGCAGGTCCCTTTCTGCCTGGCTGCTCTCCAGCCACTCTGTCCCCAGCCTGTAGCACTGGGGCCAAATATGAGGGCCTGGCCCTTGGATTTTTTTAAACCTCACCTTGTTGGATTCATCCCCTGGATCCAGCCTGTCCAAGTCACTGTGCAGAGCCCTCCAACTCTCCAGCAGATATATCCAGCTTGGTGTAATCTGCAAAGATCTCCTTGGTTCTTTGGGCCCCCTCAGTGTCACAATGGCCTCTTGGTTACACCAGACCCTGCACTGTCACACTGGTCTCCTTGGTTCCATGGGGCCTCAAAATGTGACAATGGTCCCCTTGATTCCATTGGGCCCCAGGGTGTCACAATGGCCCCATGGCCACATGAGGTCCCACACTGTCACCATGGTCTCTGTCATTCCACAAGTCCCCTCAGTGTCACAATGGACTCCTTGTTTCCACAAGGCCACACAGTGTCACAACGTTCTTCCAGATCCCTTGAGGCCCCATCGTGTGACAGTGGCCCCTTGGTTACACAGGATCCTGCAGTGTCACAATGTCCCCTTGGTGCCATGAGGCCCCGCAGTGTCAGAACGGCCCCTTGGTTCCACTGGGCCCTGCAGTCTCCCAATGGTCTCCTTGGTTTTGCAGTGTCAAAATGGTGAAACCCCTTGGTTACACGAGGCCCTGCAGTGTCACAATGGCCTCTGTGGTTCCATGAGGGCCCAGAGTGTCACGGGGCACTCCCTGGTTCCATTTGGCCCCACAGCACCACCATGGAGCCCTGGTTCTGTGGGGCTGCACGGTGTCACCATGGTCCTCTTAGTTCCAGGAGGCCCTGCAGTGTCACAATGGCCCCCGAGTGTCCCAATCATCAGAGAATGACAGAATCAAATAGGCTGGAAAAGACCTTTGGGATCATCAAGTCCAACCCATGCCCTAATACTGCCTTGTCCCCCAGACCATGCCACTGAGTGCCACTGGAGAGGGACAGTGACTCTGCCACCTCCCCCCTGGCCAGCCCATTCCAGTTCCCACTCACCCTTTCTGTGAAGAACTCCTTCCTATTGTCCAGCCTGAGCCTCCCCTGGTGCAGCTTAAGGCTGGGTCTTCTTGTCCTGCCCTCCAGCAGATCCACACTCACACCCAGCTTGGTGCCATCTGCAATTTGTGAATGCTGGACTCGATCCCCTCACCCAGATCATCAGTGAAGATATTAAACAGGACTGGGCCCAGCACAGATCCCTGGGGACAGCCCCAGTGCCTGGACACCAGCTGGGTGCAGCACCATCCCCACCACTCTCTGGGCCCAGCCTCCAGCCAGCTCTTAAATCTCCCAGCCAGGAGGGAACCTGCCCAAGCCGTGGGCTGCAGCTTTTCCAGGGAATGCTGTCAGAGACAGAGTCAAAGGCTCTGCTGGAGTCCAGGCACACAACATCCACAGCCTTTCCCACACCCACAGGGGGGTCACCTGGGCATAAAAGGAGACCAGGTTGGTCAGGCAGGACCTGCCAGCCCTAAATCCACGCTGGCTGGCTCTGATCCCTGGGCCATCCTGTGGGTGCCCTGTGATGGCACTCAAGGTGATCTGTTCCATAACCTTGCCGGGCACCCAGGTCAGGCTGACAGGCCTGGAGTTCCCCAGCTCCTCCTTCCAGCCCTTCCTGGGGATGGGCTCACACTGGCACCTCCAGTGCTCTGGGACCTCCCTGCTGAGCCAGGACTGATGGTAAATGATGGAGAGCAGCTTGGGCAGCTCATCCACAGCTCCCTCATCCCCCTGGGATGGATCCCATCTCATCCCGTACACCTGTGAGCATCTGAGTGGCTCAGCAGGTCCCCAGCTGCTTCCTCCTGGATTCCAGGGGGCTGTTCTGCTCCCTGTGCCCATCTACCAGCTCAGGAGAACACTTGTCCTGAGGACAGCCTGTCCTAATATTGTAAATTGAGACAAACAAGGTGTTAAGTAGCTCAGCCTTTGCCTTATCTTTAGTTACTGTATTCCCCACTGCATCTAATGAACAGTAGAGGTTCTCCTTCTCCCTCCTTTTGCTATTAAATTTCTTTATAAAAAGAATTTTATTTTTTTACAGAAGCTGATAGGTTAAGTTCTGATGGAGTTTTCAACTCTCAACTTTTCTTTCTGCATAACCTAATGACATCCTTAAACACTTCCTGAGTTGTCAGTCCATTTTCCCCTTTTCCCACAAAAGCTCCATGCCCTGCCAGGCCAGTCATTTTCCTTACCAGCTCATCTTTTGCCACACTGGGACAGGCTGCTCCTTCCCCCTTAAGATTACTTTCTTGAAATGTGTCCACCCTTCCCAGCCCTCCTTGTTTTTAAGGGCTGTTTCCCTTAAAAAATCAGTACCCAATTTGGTACTCCCCAGGTCTGCATCCTGAACAGGCCAAAGTCTGCCCTTCCTAATTCCAGTGCAGAAGTTTTGTTGCTGCCCCTCCTTCTTTCACAGAACATTGAAAACTTGATTATTTCATGGTCACTGTGCCCCAGGCACCCTCTGAGTCCCACATCTGCCCCCAGCCCTTCTCTGTCTGTGAACAGCAGCAGACAGAGCTTTCCATGGCAGTGGGAGTGTTACCAAAAATTCAGTAAAACAGGAAACTCCTTAACCCCAGTGTAGCACTAAGAAGCAGCATTCTTTATTCAGCTGCTTGCACGGGGGAGAGCTCCTCCCAAAGCCGTGCAGGCTAAGTACAGGAAAATTTCTGTTTATATTCTGTATTTTGCACACATATTCATTGATTGTCCTGGACTAAACATACATATGATAATCATTTCCCCAAAATCATTAACATATTTCCCCTCCCCTTTACCCATGTGTTCTTCTGTCCTGGGGGGTCTCTCTGGTTGTCCCAGGTGGTCGTGGACCCCAATGTTCCATTGGGCCTGGCTGAGCAGGCAGGACACTGAGGCTGCTGAACTTCCAGTTCCCCTTCTCACACAGTGGGCCTTGTGTGGTTTCCATAGGCTGGGGATGTGGAGAACAAGCTCCAGGTGTCAGCTCACCTGGTGTAGGCAATTGATTATCTGGTAACATGAGGTCACAGAGTGGGCTGTGACATCAGAGAGTGGGGGATGTGAGGTCATTGATCAGTTATGACATCACAGAGCCAACTGTGCCATCACAGTGCCAGCTGTGACATCACACAGCAGACTATGACATCACAGAGTTGGCTGTGACATCAGAGACCAGCTGTGTGACATTAGAGAAGGGGCTGTGAGCTCACAGAGCAGGCTGTGACATCCCAGAGGGGCTGTGTGACATCCCAGAGGGGCTGTGTGCCATCCCAGCAGGGCTGTGTCAGGTCACTGGGTTGGTCACTCGGCCCCAGCTCCCCCTCACAGTTTCTCCCAACAAGTCCAATGCTGTCCATGCCCAGCGGGGTCCCTGTCCCCCGGGATCCCCCCGGCCCACCTGGAGCCACAGCCTCCACCAAAGGATGTTCCACAGGATCCACCCCAGAGCCTGACATGGGCACAAGGGGCCAGGGCTGGGTGACCAGGACATCAAGGACGGGGATTATCCAGATCACTGTGGCCTGGGTTGGGTTGCCCAGGGCAGGAAAGATGTCTGGCAGCTGGAGCAGGGTCTGGGAAGGGCCTCCAAGGTGGGGCTGGAGCCCCTGGGCTGTGAGCAGAGGCTGAGGGAGCTGGGCTTGTCCAGCCCAGAGCAGGGAAGGCTGAAGGGCTCCTCATCCCAGCCTGGCAGTGCCAGCGAGGAGGGGATGGAGAACACAGAGCCAGGCTCTTCCCTGGGGGCCTGGTGGGAGACAAAAGCCAATGGGTGGAAGGGGAAAGAGGGGAGATCAGCCAGGACAGGAGGAGATGAAATGAGTCAGGCTGGTTTCAGCATTTCCTCAGCACCAAAAGCAGCCTGACCTCCCTTCTCCATCCACCACTGACAGCTTTGCAAATCAGGAATTGTTGGAGCTGTTTTGCCCCCATTCCAGGATGAGCATCATGATACAAGAACTTCATTGTTTTTATATCTATCACAGAGACACATTTGTCTGAAATTACTTTTAGGATGGAAATCACTTGTGGGTGGTGGACTCATCAGACACTGCTGGGACATTGCACTTAGCTCAGGGAAGAGCGTGAGTGTTAATAAATTGTGTCCAGTTCAACTGTGATCTCTAGGCCATGAGGAGAAACTTTCTGTTACTCTGAGTCTCACCAGTTCCTGGCCCCCAAAGGACACAAACCTGATGAGCTGTGGTTCCCACAGCAGGGGCTCCACTTGGACCTCCCTCCATAGCCAGAGCAGAGCTCCCTTGTCCCAGAGAGTCCCTGGCAATGCAGGGATGAAGGAAACAGGACAGGCTGTGGGGATCAGGGGCAGGGCACAGCCAGGGAGAAGAATGACTTTGGCATTTGGTGGAGCTGTGCCTTCCCTTGGCTTTGCTGGCTGACAAGAAATGAACATCCCTGTGTGTCTCAGGCAGCTCCTTCTGCAAGGAAAGCAGGTGGGAGTTGGAGCCAAGGAGCTGAAAGCTGCAGGTGCAGCCTGGGCTGGAGGGAGCTGAGATTTGCACAAGGCTGCTCTGAGTGCCAGGGCTTGGATGGGGGAAATGGTGGGCTGGGGGTAGGGACAGAGTCTGATTGATTGTCAGCCATGAAGGGTCTGGATTTTCATATCCATTCAAACTGCATGAGGAGGTACTTGGATTCAGTGTCAATTGGAGATTGCACATATCGATTTATAAACAGGAAAAAATCCTTAACAGGACCTAAAAAATGTTTTCTCACTGGCTTTTTAAATATAATGCATTCACTTTGAACACACTATTGAAGTCTGTCAAATTAACCACAAAAGATTTGAACACTTAAATTATTCCCAGTGGCTTGGCTTGTTCAGGTGTTCTGAATGGTAATGAGCCTTGGGACACTGAATTCCTGCACTGAGGAGCTGAAGGCTGAAAAAGTGATTTGGAAAATTAAATCAAATGATTCCCAGACGTTTGGCTTGTTAAGGTATTCTGAATGTTCATGAGCCCTGGGACACTGAATTCCTGCACTGAAGAGCTGAAGGCTGAACAAGCCTCTGGAGCAGGGAAATTCAGCAGCAGCCTCCAAGTTGCTGAGGATGTCAGCAGCCCCCAGTGAGGCCATCCCTGCCCAGAGACCGTGGGGGAATGGGCAGACAAGGAGAGTGTCCCTGGGGCTGGGGCAGCACAACTCAGAGGCACCAGCAGCTCCAGCTGGGCAATGGAGTGTGGAATGTGGCTGGGAAAGCCCTGCCTGGGCTGGGCCAAGCAGCACAGACAATTCCTGACCACCATCTCCAAAAAAACTCTCTCAAGCAGACATTTAAAGTAATTACAATTGTTTGTGTCCTCTGAGTTGGACTCCCTGGAGAAATACCAACAAGAGATTCTCAGGAGCTCAAAACAACCAAACAGCCTTTACTTTAGAAAATCACAGAAACTTTGGCAAATGGTTTAATGTCACATTCAATCAGCAGAAAACACTTCTCAAGGCATTACCTTGGCCCATTCAACTACATAAACTCTAAACCTGTTCAATTTTAAGTTAATCAAAATTTGCAAATGGACAGAAATAGAAGAAGAAGACACAGAAAGAGAGAAAGACAAAAAAAGAGAAGCACACACAGAGCTTCCAACTCCTGGATTCCAGCAGTGTTCAGATGGAAATTCCAAGAGGATCCAGGGTCAAGATGTGTGCTTGCCTTGTGGTCAGCCTTCAATACCCCTTGGTCTCCCTGGGCCCTTCCCCCAGGTGGGGCTTGGGCTCATTTGGTCCCTCAGGAGCTGGGCTGGGGCTGCAGAGGTGGCTGTGGAGCATTGCCTGTGCTGTGCCAGGGACTGGCAGCCACTGCTGGGCTGGGATAGAGGCTCTGGGGGGATTGGGGTTCCAGGGCAGGGCAGGGCTGGGCTTCCAGGGCAGGGCAAGGCTGGACCTGCCCCTTCCTCCCCCACACATGAAATGTTTTGAGCCAACAATCTCCTCCAGTCTCTCACAGTAAGGCAATTTTGCAGGTGAAATCCCAATTCTGGCCATGGGCATCTGGATGAGAAGGAAAATTATTTTCCATAGGAAGGGAAGCACACACCCTCTGTGTTTAGAAGGCAGGTGAGAGCCTCACTAGGCCAAGGCCAGCCAGACTTGTCAGGAATGGCAGATTTTGTCTGGGAGCAGTCTTTGCTTTTAGGGAATTTTGGAGGTGCAAGCCCAATCTCAGCCATGGGCATCTGGAGAAGCAGGACAGTTCTTTTCCATTGGGAAGGAAAGCCCCAATGTTTCCACAGCAGATGAGAAGAGACCCTCAACATGCCAAGGTCAGCTGGACAAGTCAGGTGGTCCCTGGGAGGCCAAGCCAGCCAGACCTGTTCCGTGTTCCATTGGTTTTGTGGGCCCCATAGTGTCACAATGATGCCTTGGACCCATGGGGCCCCGCAGTGTCATAATGGTGACTTGATTCCATGGGGTCCAGCAGTATCACAATAAACCCTTCTTTCAATTGGGTTCCACAGTGCCACCATGGCCCCAAGGTTCCAGAAGGCCCTGCAGTTTCACAATGGTCCCAATGATGCCATTAGGCCCCACAGTGTCACAACGGTCTCCGTGGTTCCCCTGGCCTCCACAATGTCACATGACTCCTCTGTTCCATGAGCCCTGCAATGTCATAATGGGCCTTTGGAGCCTGGGGGTTTGCAGTGTCACAATGGTCTCTTTTGGCTCCACAGTGTCACAATGGACCACTGATGACATCAGGCCCTGCAATGTCACAATGGGCCTTTGGTTCCATGCAGCCCTGCAGTGTCACAAAGGCCCCGTGGTTTCACCAGGCCCCCAGGGTCACAATGGTCTCACTGGTTCCATGAGGCCTCACAGTGTCACAATGCTTTGCTTATTCCATTGGGCCTCACAGTGTCACAATGGTCTCCATGATCCCATGAGTCGCCTCAGTGTCACAATGGTCTCCTTGGTTCCATGGTGCCCCGCAGTGTCACAATGGCCCCTTGGTTGTTCCATGGGGCTGTGAAGTGTTTTAATGGTCTCTCTATGATTCCATGAGGCCTTGCAATGTCACAATGGACCTTTGGTACCATGAGGCCCCGCGGTGACACAATGGACCCTTGGTTTGATGGGGCTTCCAGTGTCACAATGATTCGTGCATTCCATGGGGCCATACAGCACCAGTACAGTCCCCTTTGTTCTATGAGGCCCGGCAATGTCACAATGGTCTCCATGATTCCATTCAGCCCCACAGTATCACAATGGTCCCTTGGTCTCACAGGGCCCCACAATGTCACAATGGTCCCTTGGTTCCATGGGCCCTGTGCTGGTGCATTCCCCCCTCCCCTTCTCAGCCCGCCCTGCCAGATGAGAAATGCTCCTTGGGGCTCGGCCTTGGCCAACAGCCCCTGGGCTCAGCTCCTCTGCAGCTCATCACAAACACTGTCTGCTCCAGGCACTGCTGCTGCCCAACCAGCTCCTGCTTTCTGGAGGAGCAGCCCTGGGAACTGCTTTTGTTCTCTCAGTGGCACAACATCCCTGTTCTCACACTGCCAAAGAAAGCTGTGGATGCCAAGTGTGGCCAGGATGACTTAACCTTACCTACATTACCTGTAGGTAAGGTTAAGTCACAAGGTCTAAGTGAAGTTAAACACTGCTGAGTTGATGATTTCCTTAGTTGTTATGTTTAATAAAAGTTATAAGCTGAGTTAAATACTGTTAAATGTTTATCCTCTGTAAAATTCCAAAGTCATAGGTTATAAATTAGATTAAATCCTGCTAAATGCTGTCCTTTGCTAAATGGTGAAATTGAAGGTGTCAGTTAAGGGTAAGGTATAAGCTAAGTTTCAGCTCTGTTAAACCTTAGGGCTGTATTTCTTTTATCCTTGCCCTCACTGTCCTTGTGTCACTCACACACAGGGACAGTTCTTGGCTCATTTCTGCTTTGATTGCCTGGATTTGCTTTGGTTTTGTTGTTGCTTTGTTTTCTTGGTGTCTCTGAAGTGTCCAGTCAGAAGCAAAATGACTCTTGCCAAGGAACTTTGTGGTGCTTAATATTAAATCTGGCTTTTCTGCTCCCTTGCTGGGGATTTTTTCAGCACTCTCAAGGCCTAATTGGTACCAGGGTGAAGGAGCCCTGGCCCAGGCTCTGGCCCTGGGGGACACGGGGACGCTGCTGGGGGGTCCCTGTCCCCCTGTGCCACCTCCAGGGCCCCGGCCCCCCGTCCCCGTGTCAGGCTCTGGGGTCGATCTCGTGGAACATCCTCTGGGGGAGGCTGCGGCGCCGGGGGCGGGGGGACCCGGGGGAACAGGGGACCCCACTGTGCACGAGCAGGGTTGGACTGCTCTGGGGGGAACTGTGAGGGGGCTGGGGCAGATTGACCTCCCCAGTGACCTCACACAGCCCCTGTGATGTCACACAGCCTCCTGTGATGTCACATTGCCTCCTATGATGTCACACAGTCCCCTGTGATGTCATACAGCCAACTATGAGATGTCAACCTATGATGTGATACAGCTGCTCTGTGATGTCACAGAAATCTCTGTGATCTCACAGCCTGCTCTATGATGTTACACAGCCAGCCAGTGATGTCACAACCCACTCTCTGATGTCACTGAGCCACACTCTATGATGGCAGAGTCTGCTCTATGGCTTCACACAGTGATTTCACAGACAGCTGTGTGATGTCACAACCCCCTCAGTGATGCCACAAAGCCCTCTCTGTGATGTCATACTGCCACTCTGTAATGTCACAGCACACACTTTGACCTCACAGCCATCTCTATGATGTCATACAGCCATGCCATGATGTCACAGCCTGCTCTGTGATGTCACGAAGTTCCCTCTATGATGCTGTAGCTGCTCAATGACCTCACACAACAAACTCTGTGATGTCACAGCCCAATCTGTGACCTCACACAGCCCACTCTGTGCTGTCACACAGCCCCTTGCTGACATCACAGCTGCTCTGTGCCTCCATGACACAGCCCCCTCTGGGACATGCCACAGCCCCTGCCAGTGCTGAGCCCCTGGGAGCTCTGTCTGTGCCCTGCTGGTGTCCCTGAGGGGCCCTGGCAGTGCCCCAGGCCTGCTGGGCTGTGCACAGGAGCTGCTCCTGGCCAGAGCTGTCTCTCTGCAGCTCTGCTGCCCTTGCCAGGAGCTGCCTCTGGGCCAGGAGCCTGGCCCAGCTCAGCAGCACAGACACAGCACAAGGACTGTAATGACCCTCTGGGGCTTTGGTGCTCTTTGCATCAGACTCAGTCCCTCGGAGTGTGCTCAAAGAACTTCTCAGAGACTCAAAAAGAGAGTGAAACACTGAATTTTCTCATATTTTAAATGGATTCATCTGAGGGATGGGACTAAAGAAATGTCCCCCGGTTCCACGTAGAGCAGAACACTGGTGGCAGTGATGACAGCTGGGGACAAGCAAGGCAAAGGTGTCTCTGGTGCTGAGCAAACCTGCACCTCTGTCCCTGCAGGCTGTGGGCATCCCCCGGCTGCCCCACCTGGCTGGGCCCTTCCTTTGCTGACAGCTCTGCCTCCTGCCTGCCTCTGCCTGCCCACACAAAGCCTTGGGCTGCTCCAGGCTCCTGCTGGGGGACGTGCTGCACCACAGCCCTGCCCTGGCAGGGAAATTCCTTTCTCCTGGTGTCCACTCTTGCCCTCCGCAGCTGCCCTTGGTGCTGTTATGTCTTCTTCGGGCTCATTCCCAATGAAGAAAAGCTCCAGCCTCTCTGAAACCACACTTCATTCCCTCCCAGGCTATTCCTGTTCTGTCCTCAGTCTCCACCCCGCTGAGCACAGAGCCATCAGCCTCTCCCTGCTGGTTTTATGATGAGACCTCCAAACCGCATCTTGGGAGATTTTTGGGTCCTCTCCAAGGTCTGTGAAAGTGGAAAAATAGTGATCAAAGTTATTTTCTTCCAAATCTTGCAGTGGCAGAAGAAGGGTCAATATCTCTAAACTGAATAAGGGTGGATTTACATTTGTTAGAAGAGGAAATATTTTGCAGTTATGAAAGTGACATGAAACTTCAACTGTTTTTCTAGAGAAGTGGATTCCCCATCCCAGGAATTGTCCAAGATCAGGAGCTTTGTGCAACCTGACCCAGTGAAACTCCCTGCCCTCCCCAGTGACAGAATTCCTGTAGTGTGGGTTCTCTGATGTGCTGGGTGCCCTCACAACGCTTCTGGCCAGAATGTCTGCTGAGGGCAGCCAGGCTGCTGCAGGGGCAGTGCCCTCACAGCCATCACCATGGCAGCCCTGTCCCCTGGGCCTGGCTCTGCCCTTTCCTCTGCCCCTGCCTTGGCTCTGCTGGCATGGAGAGTTTTGTCATTGATATCTTGTCCCCAAGGTGCTGAGGCAAATGGCTTCCCAGTCAGGCTCCTGGAGCAGCAGTGGCTTTTCAGAGGCCAGCCAGGAATGAGCCCTGAGGCAGCAGCTCTGCAGTGGTGGCCACCAGGCCGGGCTGCCAAGGGAGGCTTCTGGCCATGGCCTGCAAGCAGCTGCTGCTGCCAAGGTGCCTTTGGTGCCTCAGGCTCTCCCTGGCACAGCTCCCAGCACGGCACTCTGCCCTTGTGCCCGAGGCCTTCCCTTTGCTGGGGCTGGCCTGGGGCTTTTCCTGCAGCGGGACCTGCCCTGCTGATGGCACAGGAAAGGCAGTTCCTGCTGGAGCAGGAGGCTCTGCCTGCAATGGGCTCCAACAGCTCCAGCAAGGCCCTGCTGACTTCAAAATTGCTGCCTAGAGCACTATATTCTAATAATTGTTATAGCTCCTGAACTGTGGAGTAAATAACTCTGCTTAAGATCTTTCTGTATGACCATCATCAGAATCAGTCAGAGCCATATTTATATAAATATATCCAGTATTCTATCCTGGAGGCAAAGATCCTGGGCTGCGAATGCCCCAAATGCCGGAAGAGCTTCATGCACCGCTCCAGCTTCATTCCCCATTTGAGACCCCACATTGGGAAGAGCCTTGGTGATCCATGTTCCATGAGATTCATGCTGGGAAGACACCTGTCCCTTTTCCTGCCCCTGCCAATGATGTGATGTGGGATCGAAGAAAATGAGGGTCTGGCCATGGCCCTGTCATTACATTCACTCCCACCTCAGGTCGTTGCCAGGGACAGGAAAGGGACTCTCTCTCTTTCTCTCTCCCTGAGGAGAAGGGTGTCCTTTCCAGGCAGGAGAAATTGTGTCCAGGAAGACCCAGTCAGTTGTGTTGTAGTTTTCCCTGTAAATAATTTTATTTATCTCTTCTGTTATCAATATATTTCTGTTCCTGTTTGTTCCTTATCTCGTTGCTGTTCCCAATAAATTGTTCTTATCCCAGCCTGGGATCTTTGCCTTTTGTGCTTTCCATGGGAGGCGGGAGGGCAGCGAGGGCAGCGCGGTTTTAGCGGGAGCAGGAAATTGGGGAATCCCATTCCTGAAGCCCGGCCCGTGGAAACCGAGCATCCCAGCTGGTGCCAGCCCTGGTGGCCATGGCAGCAGCCTTGGGAGCGGGTCCCTGGCTGGGGCTGTGGGAACCTCTTCCCCCTGGTGCCCAGGGACAGGAGTGGAGGGAGCGGCTGCAGCTGAGTCGGGGCAGGCTCAGGTTGGATGTCAGGAAAAGGTTTTTGCCCAGAGGCTGCTGGGGCCCTGGCCGGGCTCTCCAGGGCAGGGTCCCAGCTCCAGGGCTCTCTGAGCTGCAGCAGCGTTTGGCCAGCGCTGCCAGGCCAGGCTGGCATTGTTGGCGTGTCCTGTGCAGGGCCAGCAGTTAGACTGGAGGATCCTGATGGGTCCCTCCCAGCTCAGCCAATTCTGTGCTTCTGGGATCCCATCAGCCTGGGGATGGGGCTGCCAATGGTTGCCATGGCAACGGGCTCTGGCTGCAGGCCTGAGCTGGTGTCCATGGCAACCACCCCTGGCATGGGGTCTCCATGGAGCTGCCAAGGGACTGAGCATAGCAACAGGGGGCTGGTGATGGTTGCCATGGAAACTGACCATAGCAACAGGGGCCTGGTGATGGTTGCCATGGAAACTGACCATAGCAACAGGGGGCTGGGGATGGTTGCCTGCTAAGGATCAGATTTGTCACAGGCCCTCAGAGGGGTTCCATGGGGACTTTCCAAGAGTCTCCAGGCTGTTCCACAGCTGGAATGTGACAGGCAGAGACAGGGGCTCCATGGAGACCTCCCAGGGGTTACTGGGGATGGTAAAGAGCCCTGTGGTCAGAGGCAGTCACAGCCATTCCATGGTGACATCCCAGGGTACCTTGGGCTGCAAAGGCATCCAAGTTTTTCAAAGGCAGATGAGAGGTGTCCCCTGGGTGGCCAAGGCAGCCAGAGCTGTCTCTCTTGGCAGATTTCATCTGGGAACAATCTCTGCACATATAGAAATTTGGAGGAGGAATTGCTATTTTGTACGGGGGCCTCTGGACGGGGGGACAGTTCTGTCACAGGCACCCACGGGGGCTCCACGGTGACATCCCTGGAGTCCCCAGGCTGCCAAAGAGCCGGGATGTCCCAGACACTCACAGGGATTCCTGTCATGGGCACAGTGGGAGCTTCAGGCAATGTTTAATATTACAGAAGCTCCTGTTGGGTCTCAAAACACAGAAAGGATCCCCAACAGCCCCTACAGATCCCCAAATGCCCCCGTTGAATCAGCGATGACAAAGACTCAGATCAGAAGGCTAAGGGTTAAAACCACCTGTTTTTTTAATCCTCTTCTTTTATGCCTTGGTTTCCTACAGGTGGATCTCACTGGTCATTTATCCAGCACATTTCACATGATTGGCCAATTAAGACAACACCCTTCAGTAAACAACTTTATGGAAAAGAGCCAACTTATTACAGACATTGTCAGGGAACCAGTTATTCATGCTTGTTTAATGTTGGGCCTTTCTGGGGGCACCCTGGATGGGGTAACCCTCCTATAGCAGTTCTGTGCCAGGTGAATGGAAATGCATGGGACTTTTTCAGTCTTCAGCTTCTTGTTTATTGTTATCTTTTCTAAAGTTTATATGCTGTGCACACCAGGCTCAGCATGCTGGGAAAACACCACAAAATGGCCCCAAAATGTACGGTTTCAAGGCCTTTGAGAGTTGTCTCATCCAATCAAGTCTTAAAACGTACATTATTTCTACTTATTTACCAGTAACTTGTCCCTTGACTGTCCCCATAACCTTTGCACTGTGCTTTCCTTGACCAACCATGCTGTGCCACCAACACTACAGGAAATGGAGCAGATAAAGAAGAAGACAGAGACTACACCCCAATTCCTCCATCTTGCTTCCTATCTACACCATACTAAAAATTCCAAAACCTAAATTTCTCACCCAAGTGACATACTATACTACTCTCTATTATCTATTTCACACTTTGCTAAATTCTAATCTATCTCAAAGTCCTGGAAGTCCTCTCCATGGGTGAAGGTTAAAGGCAGTGTTTCTCTGGGGGTCAGGACCCCTCAGAGCAGACAGAGAAATATTCCCTGTGCCCTGGATTCCCACACACTTAACCTAAAAATCTTTAACCCTTGACACATTAAGTTACCCAAAAATGTTCCAGGTAAGAAGGATTAGAAGGAGAAGAAATAGAGACCAACAGAAAGACAGAAGATCCATAGAAAGACACACACAGGGGTACCAACTGCTCAGGTTCCAGCATCACCAACAGAGGAACCCCAGCAGAAGGCAGGATCCAGACCCTGGGCTGCCCTCGTGCTCCGGTTTTTAACCCCCTGGGCCTTCATGGCCCTGCCCCTGGGGTGGGACTGCCAGTTGCTTGTCCAATCAGAGCCAGGGTAGCACCAGCTGCTGCTGTGTGATTGATTGACAGCTGGGCCAATCAGAGCTGGGTTAGCACCGCCCCTGCTGTGTGATTGACAGCTCTGCCAGGCCAGGGCTGGGAGCGGGGCTCTGTCCCACCACAAACCAAGGCCTGACCCGGCCCTGGCCTCACACGGGCATTCCGAGCATCCCAAGGTGTCTCGGGACATGGATCTCATCCAGCCTCTGACAGCGACCACGGTGACACTGCGGAACCTCATGGAGCCATGGCTCAGTTGTGACAATGGAGATCCAAGGAAACGATGGTGAGACTGTGGAATCCCGGAATCATGGAATCAAGGAGACCATTGTGCAAATCATGGGCCCTATGGAAGCAAGGATCAATGATCAAACTGTGGTTTGATTGTGATTGATTTAAAATAGAAACAAGGAGCCATTGTTTGACAGCGGGGCTGTGTGGGGCCAATGGACCCTTGTGACTCTGTTGGGGCTCCTGAAACCAAGAAGCCATTGTGACATTGCCAGACCTCATGGAACCAAGGAGACCATTGTGACAGTGTGGGCACCCATGAAGTCAATGGAACATGGAACAGGTCTGCCTGGTTTGGCCTCCTGGGGGCTGTCTGACAGGTCCCACTGAATTTGGCATGTCAAGGGCCACTTCCCATCTGACCATGCAGCACTGGGGCTCTGTGCTTTTATTCCTATGGGAAAGAACTGTCTTTCTTGTCTAGGCGCCCATGGCCAAAATGGGAATCCTTCATCTAAAATTCTCTATATCCAAGGGTTACTCCCAGACAAAATCTGCCTGTACAGTCAAGTCTGGCCAGCCTTGACCTCTGGTGACTGCCTCTCATCTGCCCCTGCCCCACTGGGGCTCACTTGTTTCCTTCCTATGGAGACCACTGTGAAACTGCGGGGCATTGAGGAATCTGTGGGACTCTTTCCTGCAGTCAAAGATCTGTGTAGGGCAGCTAAAGACAAGAGGAAGGACTTACCCTGTTTTAATGGCCTAATGAGGGCCATGTTTACAGCATATGTCTTAACTCCCTATGATTTAAAATATATTATGACCATGTTGTTGTCACCTACAGAATACACCCTGTGGGAAGGGGGATGGAAGTGTTTACTAAATCAATTAATAGCAGACAATGCTAATAATGAGGCAAGGGTGGAATTGACAATCAACCATCTAGCTGGAGAAGGACAGCACAGCCTACCAGATGATCAAGCAGCAGGTATCCCCAGAAGAGCATTGGATGATATAAAAAAAAAAATAGTTTTGAAAGCTTGAATCCAGGTACCGGATGGTACCACCCCCAGTTTGGACTATGTAAACATAAGACAAGAACCTGGAGAGCCCTACATGAAATTTATTGATCACCTTAAACAGGCACTAGAAAAACAAGTCCGGAATGAAAAGACTCAAAATTAATTACTAAAATTGTTGGGGGTAGCCAATGCCAACCCGGAATGTAAGAAAGTGCTGTGTGCCCTTCCACTAGAGCTGGAACCCACACTCCTGCAGATGACTGAGGCCTGTAACTGCCTCAGAACAACAGAACACAGAGCAGCTGTACAAGCTCAGGCCTTTGGGCAAGGAGTTGTAGAAGCCCTAGGGGCCATGAAATTCCCCTTTATGGAGCCCCAGCAACATCTACAGGGCCCAAAAATATGTTTCCAGTGTGGTCAACAAGGACATCTTAGAAAAGATTGTCCCCAAGGAGGAGGGGCCTATCCAGTCCCTAATGGATAATCAACATCAAATTAGGTGGAATTTCTCAAAAGGCAACTACACCAAGCAGCCAAAAACTGCCATTGGAGTGCAAGGTGGTCTCAGGCTATGGCACAAATGTTCAAGCCAATGATGCCTACAATCGCTGAATTGTACACCCATTACAGATAATGTAGCCCTAAACTCCAGCACCTCATCTCCCATTTGCCAACCACCTTACCACAGGGGGCAAAATTGAAGTTGGTGAGTCTGGAATCTGTTGTTTTAACTGATTATTTTGCCCATGAAATATCGACAGGACAGCTGGGGCCCGAAGATCAGCCCTGTGAACTATTAATTTTAGTAAACTACCAATCAAGCACTGAAGGATTTTTTGTATTGCCATCCATACTATCAATGTCCTCACAATGAGAAATTACAGTGCTGACCCTGTCTCCCAACCCACCTTGTTTTATACCCCAAGGACTAACAATTGCCCAAGCAGGATGCTGATGACACTTCACTAGGGATGTGATAAATCAGGATTGACCAAAAATCACCTGCACTCTGGAACTTAACAATGAAAAGATTGTTTTGACAGGGCTTGTGGACATGGGAGCAGATGTGACAGGTATCTCACGTTCCAAGTGGGCTCCTAACTGGGCGTTTACAGCTACTGCAGGAATATTGTCCGAGATTGGAGGTGACAGTGACAGTGTCCGAAGTGCAGAACTTTTTAACATCAAAGAACCTGAAGGCCAAATTGCCACAATGAGACCATTTGTGATAAAGGACCTTGGTGTATCCCAGATAAGAACATCAAGCCCTACCTGTAGCCACTGAGTGTGGATTCATCAAAGGAACCCCCAAGTCCACCCCAAGACAAAACCCACCAGACAGTGACTCTAGCACCTGGACTAGACAATTCTTTTGAAGATGACACATAGGAAGCTTCTACTCACATTCCTCAGCCTGTTTGCAACCATGGTCCTCGCGAGTGGATGGGTAGCCCTCAAAAACACAAAGCACAGTGTATGGGTAACTCTAGCAAAGCCATGAAACAAGACACCCTGTGCCTGTCTGTCGCTAGCCCTGATGACCCCTTCTCCACCTGCCTACTGGGGTGGCCTACAGATGTCTGGCCAATACCTGAGGGTGCCATCTGCAGTATGCCAGGTGACAATCCTGACAGCAAATAGAAGTGCAACCCTGTCGGTGCTTGGGACTACTGGACCCAGAAGCTCCTGCATGCACCGCTTGAACACAGGGGGTAGAAATTCTCAGCTCTGTAAAAATGGACTTTTGTGTAAGGTTTCATTACTGTCTGAGATGGGAAGAGGGTGAAAGATACAAAATTACAAGAAAAAAAGAAACTATCAGGAGAGACATCTCCCCATACCATCCCACTTACAAAAACCAGACCTGATGGTGTAATTACACCTCTTCCATAATTTCTTGGTCCAGTAGCTACCCACTCAACTTGCTGCAGGGTGTGTTTCTTATTTGCAAGGATAGTGCATGGCCTGCTGTCCCTTCACACATCAAAGGCAGGTCTTGTAGCTTGGGGAGGCTTACCTTGCTGGCACCCAACACAAAAATGATTAATGGCCAGAGAAAGAGAGCAAAAAGATCTACACACTACTTTGAATCTGATTGAAAAAATAATGTCATCTATTGGAGTAAAAACCAAAGAATAGCAGCCTCCATCTTACTACCTTGGGTGGCTGCAGCTAAAGCTTTAGGACAATCAGACCATCCTGGGTGCCTGTTGAGTAAGCAAACCAATGCTGCCTCCCTCACATTGAGTGGCTGCTCTCAGACACAGAGACCATCAGACACGCCACCTTGCAGAACAGCGATAGAGTTTTTACTCTGGGCACATGGGCATGGCTGTGTAGACTCTGAGGGCATGTGCTGCATGAACCTCTCCAGCCACAGCGAGTCAATGCACAAGAGCATTCAGGTACTGAAGGAAGGGTTCAAGAAGCTTCAAGTAGAAAACAAAGACTGGGTCAATAAACTCTTCCAATCCAAGGGACTAAAGGGTTGGATGATGTCTAGCTAGAACAGGACTATTAATTCTCTTAGTGGTTGTTGTTGTATTGCTGATTGTCCCATGTTTGTTTGGATGCTTTTAGAAAGTCTTAAAAAATTCTTTCAATTCCACCTTTGTGTTAAAACAGAAAGGGGGAAGATACTCAACACAGGCTCCTCATGGACCCCTTGGAGGAGAGACTTGGAGGCCAGGATGGCACAAAAACCTCTCAGAGACTCAGTGTGGGAAGGAAAATCCTTAAAAGTATCTAAAAGTATCCTTAAATTCATAAAGTACCTTAAAAACCTTGAGTATCTCAAAGCATTACTGAGCACCACTGAGTGTCAGTACAAAGCTCTCAAGGGACTCATTAAAGCAGATAATTGGGGCCATGATTGCACAAACCTCTCACAGAGTCTGTATCAAAAAGGAAACACCAAGTACCTTCAAATAACTGAAGTACCCTGAAGTATTAATGAGCCCCACTCAGTGTTGTTAATGACAAAGCCTCTCCAGGGACTAATTACAGCAGATAATTGGAGGCCATGATTGCACAAACCTCTCAGAGACTCCAAGGCAAAAGCCAAAGCCAAAGTCCTTTGAAAAAGCTGCAGTCCCTGCAGGGAGCATGAAGGAGCCCCCAGGGCCATTGCTGAGCAAGGCTCCCCAGGGACTCCTTGCAGCAGATCCTTGAGGCCACTGGGATGTGGGCTAGGGGGGGATGCTGAGGGCAGCACAAGGGGCTGACAGTGCCCAGCCTGGCTGGGGCTGTGCCAGGAGGCCCCAGGGCCTCAGGACAAGGTGTCTCCTCCCAGCCCTTGCTGGCACAGACCCGGCTGTGCCCCAGGCCACCAAGACTTGGCTTCTCTTTGTCCCCACCTGTCATCACTGCCTGCAGTTCTCTGCTCTGCCTGGGGCCTGGGGACACTTGCTCAGTCGTGTCCCTCAGAGGGACCCATTACAAGTCCAAGAAAGTTTGGAGTTGGATTCTGCCTTGGAATTCTGCAGAGGTTTCTTCAGCTCCCTCTCAGGGACTGATATTCAGGGCCTGAGCACAAAGGCCCAGAGGCTGATTAAAGTCCTTGTGCTGTGTCTGTGCTGCTGAGCTGGGCTGCGCTCCTGGCACAGAGGCAGCTCCTGCTCACCAAGAAGAGCTTCAAAAGCACATTTCTCTGGATGAGCAGCTCTTGTGCCAGCCCAGCAGGGCTGGGGCACTGCCTGCAGCCAGCCCAGGCACAGCACAGAGGCACAGAGAGCTTCAATCAGTCAGGGCTGGGAAAGGGCTGAGAAGTGCCTGGGGCACAATCACTGCCAGCCCTTGGCACAGGAACCTCTGGCTGCAGGACAATGCAGCTGCAGCTCCTGGAGCCATCTCCTGCAGCTGGAACATGCCAATGCCTGCAGACCCTGTGAGTACATTCTCTGCTTGTCTCTTGTGCAGAGCAGCCAGGGGTGCCCAGGGCTGTCCTGCAGAGCAGGGTCCTGCAGCCCAGGGCGCTGTGCTGGGGCAGGGACTCTGCTGCCTGCCAGGGACAGCTCTCAGCCAGCCCTGGCAGCTGCTGCCAGCACTGGGGGACAAGATCTGGCTGGGAGGAGACAGCTGGTGAGGCTTGGGAGTGTTCTCCTTGTGTGGGGAGGATGCTGCATTGTTCAGGACTGCTCCTAGCATGGCATTTAACTGCAGAATTTAGATTATATAGGGAGCACAGCAAGGCAGGGGATGCATAAAAGGGGAAATCCTGCTTTTCATTCTACTGCTCTGTGATGCCTTGATGGGAAATTGTACATACATATTCATCCCTGAGGTAAGGCTGAGGAAACATAATAAATTATCTGAGATCTGAATAAAGCATGCAGTGAAAGAAATCAGTCCTTTGAGGCAGCATCAGTGTCGCTTTTCCAGCCTCCTCAGGGTTGCTCTGACGTTGCCATCAGAGCCTGCAGAGCCAGAGCTGCCCCTGGGCAGTGCCTGAGCTGGGAGGGCTCTGCAGGACAGAGCTGAGCCCCCAGGGCTGGGCTGGGCTCTGGCAGCACTGGCAGGGCCCAGCCCTGGGCACAGGGAAGCAGCTGCTGGCAGGGACAGCTCCAGGCAGCAGAGCCCTGGGCAGGCAGTGGGGGGAAAGTGCCCCCAGGCTCTGCTGGGATATTTCAAGTCCTCTCCAAACCCAACTATTCCATGATTACTTTTTCTACAGGTCCCCTTGCCAAGACAGAACAAATGTCCAACAGCAGCTCCATCAATCACTTCCTCCTGCTGGCATTGGCAGACACGCGGCAGCTGCAGCTCCTGCACTTCTGCCTCTTGCTGGGCATCTCCCTGGCTGCCCTCCTGGGCAACGGCCTCATCATCAGCGCTGTAGCCTGCGGCCACCACCTGCACACGCCCATGTTCTTCTTCCTGCTCAACCTGGCCCTCAGCGACCTGGGCTCCATCTGCACCACTGTCCCCAAAGCCATGCACAATTCCCTCTGGGACACCAGCAACATCTCCTACACTGGATGTGCTGCACAGGTCTTTTACTTTCTTTTCTTTATCTCAGCAGAGTTTTCCCTCCTGACCATCATGTGCTACGACCGCTACGTGTCCATCTGCAAACCCCTGCACTACGGGACCCTCCTGGGCAGCAGAGCTTGTGCCCACATGGCAGCAGCTGCCTGGGCCAGTGGCTTCCTCTTTTCACTGCTGCACACGGCCAATACATTTTCCCTGCCCCTGTGCCATGGCAATGCCCTGGGCCAGTTCTTCTGTGAAATCCCACAGATCCTCAAGCTCTCCTGCTCCAAATCCTACCTCAGAGAGCTTGGGCTCATTGCTCTTAGTGCTTTTTTAGGACTTGGTTGTTTTGTGTTCATTGTTTTCTCCTATGGGCAGATCTTCAGTGCCGTGCTGAGGATCCCCTCTGAGCAGGGACGGCACAAAGCCTTTTCCACCTGCCTCCCTCACCTGGCTGTGGTCTCTCTGTTCATCAGCACTGGCACATTTGCTTACCTGAAGCCCTTATCCATGTCCTCCCCATCCCTGGATCTGTCAGTGTCAGTTCTATACTCAGTGGTGCCTCCAGCCCTGAACCCCCTCATCTACAGCCTGAGGAACCAGGAGCTCAAGGCTGCAGTGTGGAGAGTGATGACTGGATGGTTTCAGAAACATTAAACTGCTGTCAAATTTATGCCAATCATTTGTAACAAATGGAATCTTTGATACTTCTTGTTGGTTTGTTCGTGGGTTTTTTTCTTTTCTTTTACTTTTTCCATATTGTCCACAAATAATGTCATTGTTTGTGCCATTTCTCATATTGTTTCTCTCCACCTTCCCTGTGGCCACACACTGTGTCAATGAGGGGCTGCATTCTCAGTGTATTTAAAGGAACTAAAGGATCTCCCAGCAGAGTTTTCAGCAGAGATGCCCTTTTGTTGCCTTCTCTGGAGTGGCAGCAGCAGTGTCTGTGTGCAGAGCTGGGGCAGATCAGTGCTGGCCCAGCAGCTGTGCCCAGCAGCAGCAGCAGCAGCAGCACTTGGTGTTGCCAGTGCTGCTGCCGTGGGCCTGCCCCGCTGCCCTGGTGGCCCTGGTGTTGCTGCAGGGCCTGAGTGCTCTCGGGGCCGGGCACAGCCCTGGGGGTGGCAGTGCCGGGGCTGCAGCAGGGACAGGCCATGGGCACTGCTGGGGCAGCGCTGACGCCTCAGGCCAGGCCCTGGGGGCTCCAGGCTCCTTGCCCAGGCGCTCTCAAGAACACAGCCAGGCCAATGCTCAGCACAGAAACCCCCGTCAGCAGCCCCAGGCTGGCCGTGGGCAGGCTGGGGGCAAACAGCATGGCTGGGGCTCTGCAAGGGCCCTGGGCCAGACGGGAAGGAGCAGCAGAGCAGGGGCTGATCCATGCCCCGTGCGCTGCACAGCCCAGGGCAGCGTCCCAGAGCGTCCTCATGCAGCTGCCAACAACATCCCCCCTCTGCAGCCCTGGCCTCTCCCCCAGCTCACACAGGTGCCCCATCCTTGCAGGCACACACACGGCAGCACTGCCTCAGCAGCCCCTGTTTGCATTGCACACAGCAGGGCCAGCACCCCCATGCTGTTGCTGTGGGGACATGAACCTGAGGGAGCACAAATGCCATCAGCCCCTGGGGCCAGCAAGGCCTGGGGGACACCAGGGAAACCACTCAGCTTTGTCCTGGCCTCTGCACTCAGCCAGAAAGTTTGTTCCCATCAGCTGGGAGTTTCCTGTGCCACTGCAGACGCTGTTGCTCAGAGCCAGGGCTGCCTGGCAGCCACCCCCAAACTGCCCTGAGCATTTCCTCTGCTTCACCTTTGCTTTCTTTACTCTTTCTCTGCTACAAATTTCTTCCTCTTGCCCTCCCCAGGTGGCCCAGATATGGACACAGCACTCGAGGTGCTGCCCAAGCAGTGCCCCTGAGCAGAGTAGAAGAATCCCTGCCCTGCTCCTGCTGGCCACACCATTCCTGATCCAGGCCAGGAGCCATTGGCCTTCTTGGCCACCTGGGCACACTGCTGCCTCATGTCCAGCCTGCTGTCCATCAGTCCCTGCAGGTCCCTTTCTGCCTGGCTGCTCTCCAGCCACTCTGTCCCCAGCCTGTAGCACTGGGACCAAATAGCAGGGCCTGGCACTTGGATTTGTTAAACTTCACCTTGTTGGATTCATCCCCTGGATCTAGCCTGTCCAAGTCACTGTGCAGAGCCCTCCGACCCTCCAGCAGATCAACACTCACATCCAGCTTGGTGTCATCTGCAAAGATGTCCTTGGTTCCATGGGGCCCCTCAGTGTCACAATGGCCTCTTGGTTACACCAGGCCCTGCACTGTCACACTGGTCTCCTTGGTTCCATGAGGCCTCAAACTGTGACAATGGACTCCTTGGTTCCATGGGGCCCCAGGGTGTCACAATGGCCCCATGGCCACATGAGGTCCCACACTGTCACCATGGTCTCTGTCATTCCACAAGTCCCCTCAGTGTCACGATGGACTCCTTGTTTCCACGAGGCCGTACAGTGTCACAGCATTATTCCAGATCCCTTGAGGCCCCATCGTGTGACAGTGGCCCCTTGGTTACACAGGATCCTGCAGTGTCACAATGTCCCCTTGGTGCCATGAGGCCCCGCAGTGTCAGAACGGCCCCTTGGTTCCACTGGGCCCTGCAGTCTCCCAATGGTCCCCTTGGTTTTGCAGTGTCAAAATGGTGAAACCCCTTGGTTACACGAGGCCCTGCAGTGTCACAATGGCCTCTGTGGTTCCACGAGGACCCAGAGTGTCACGGGGCACTCCCTGGTTCCATTTGGCCCCACAGCACCACCATGGACCCCTGGTTCTGTAGGGCTGCATGGTGTCACCATGGTCCTCTTAGTTCCACAAGGCCCTGCAGTGTCACAATGGCCCCAGAGTGTCCCAATCATCAGAGAATGACAGAATCAAATAGGCTGGAAAAGACCTTTGGGATCATCAAGTCCAACCCATGCCCTAATACTGCCTTGTCCCCCAGAACATGCCACTGAGTGCCACTGGAGAGGGACAGTGACTCTGCCACCTCCCCCCTGGCCAGCCCATTCCAGTTCCCACTCACCCTTTCTGTGAAGAACTCCTTCCTATTGTCCAGCCTGAGCCTCCCCTGGTGCAGCTTAAGGCTGGGTCTTCTTGTCCTGCCCTCCAGCAGATCCACACTCACACCCAGCTTGGTGCCATCTGCAATTTGTGAATGCTGGACTCGATCCCCTCACCCAGACCATCAGTGAAGATATTAAACAGGACTGGGCCCAGCACAGATCCCTGGGGACAGCACCAGTGCCTGGACACCAGCTGGGTGCAGCACCATCCCCACCACTCTCTGGGCCCAGCCTGCAGCCAGCTCTTAAATCTCCCAGCCAGGAGGGAACCTGCCCAAGCCGTGGGCTGCAGCTTTTCCAGGGAATGCTGTCAGAGACAGAGTCAAAGGCTCTGCTGGAGTCCAGGCACACAACATCCACAGCCTTTCCCCCATCCACAGGTGGGTCACCTGGGCATAAAAGGAGACCAGGTTGGCCAGGCAGGACCTGCCAGCCCTAAATCCACGCGGGCTGGCTCTGATCCCTGGGCCATCCTGTGGGTGCCCTGTGATGGCACTCAAGGTGATCTGTTCCATAACCTTGCCAGGCACCCAGGTCAGGCTGACAGGCCTGGAGTTCCCCAGCTCCTCCTTCCAGCCCTTCCTGGGGATGGGCTCACACTGGCACCTCCAGTGCTCTGGGACCTCCCTGCTGCGCCAGGACTGATGGTAAATGATGGAGAGCAGCTTGGGGAGCTCATCCACAGCTCCCTCATCCCCCTGGGATGGATCCCATCTGATCCCATACACCTGTGAGCATCTGAGTGGCTCAGCAGGTCCCCAGCTGCTTCCTCCTGGATTCCAGGGGGCTGTTCTACTCCCTGTGCCCATCCACCAGCTCAGGAGAACACTTGTCCTGAGGACAGCCTGTCCTAATATTGAAAATTGAGACAAACAAGGTGTTAAGTAGCTCAGCCTTTTCTTTATCTTTAGTTACTATATTCCCCATTCCATCCAATGAAGAGTGGAAGTTCTCCTTCTCCCTCCTTTTGCTATAAATTTTTTTATAAAAACATTTTTATTTTTTTACAGAAGCTGATAGGTTAAGTTCTGATTGAGTTTTCAACTCTCAACTTTTCTTTCTGCATAACCTAATGACATCCTTAAACACTTCCTGAGTTGTCAGTCCGTTTTCCCCTTGACTTCCCACAAAATCTCCATGTAGAGCCAGGACAGTCATTTTCCTCACCAGCTCATCTTTTGCCACACTGGGACAGGCTGCTCCTTCCCCCTTAAGATTACTTTCTTGAAATGTGTCCATCCTTCCTGGACCCCTTTGATTTAAAGGGCTCTTTCTCTTTAAAAAAATCAGTACCTGATTTATATTCCCCAAATCAGCATCCTAAACAGGCCAAAGTCTGCCCTTCCTAATTCCAGTGTAGAAGATTTGTTGCTGCCCCTCCTTCTTTCACAGAACATTGAAAACTTGATTATTTCATGGTCACTGTGCCCCAGGCAGCCTCTGAGCCCCACATCTGCCCCCAGCCCTTCTCTGTCTGTGAACAGCAGCAGACAGAGCTTTCCATGGCAGTGGGAGTGTTACCAAACATTCAGTAAAACAGAAAACTCCTTAACCCCAGTGTAGCATTAAGAAGCAGCATTCTTTATTCAGCTGGATGCACGGGGGAGAGCTCCTGCCAAAGCTGTGCAGGCTGAGAACAGGAAAGTTTCTGTTTATATTCTGTATTTTGCACACATATTCATTGATTGTCCTGGACTAAACACACATATGATAATCATTTCCCCAAAATCATTAACATATTACCCCTCCCCTTTACCCATGTGTTCTTCTGTCCTGGGGGGTCTCTCTGGTGGTCCCTGGTGGTCGTGGACCCCAATGTTCCAGTGGGCCTGGCTGAGCTGGCAGGACCCTGAGGCTGGTGAACTTCCAGTTCCCCTTCTCACACAATGGGCCTTGTGTGGCTTCCATAGGCCTGGGGATGTGGAGAACAAGCTCCAGGTGTGAGCTCACCTGGTGTAGGCAATTGATCATCTGGTAACATGAGGTCACAGAGTGGGCTATGACATCACAGAGTGGGGGATGTGAGGTCATGGAGAAGCTACAGCATCACAGACTGCCTCTTTGACATCATAGAGCCAGCTGTGACATCACAGAGCTGATTATGACATCACAGAGCTGGCTGTGACATCAGAGATCAGCTGTGTGACATTACAGAAGGGGCTGTGAGCTCACAGAGGAGGCTGTGACATCCCAGAGGGGCTGTGTGACATCCCAGAGGGGCTGTGTGCCATCCCAGCAGGGCTGTGTCAGGTCACTGGGTTGGTCACTCGGCCCCAGCTCCCCCTCACAGTTTCTCCCAACAAGTCCAATGCTGTCCATGCCCAGTGGGGTCCCTGTCCCCCGGGATCCCCCCGGCCCACCTGGAGCCACAGCCTCCACCAAAGGATGTTCCACAGGATCCACCCCAGAGCCTGACATGGGGACAACGAGCCAGGGCTGTGTGACCAGGACATCAAGGACGGGGATTATCCAGGTCACTGTGGCCTGGGTTGGGTTGCCCAGGGCAGGAAAGATGTCTGGCAGCTGGAGCAGGGTCTGGGAAGGGCCTCCAAGGTGGGGCTGGAGCCCTTGGGCTGTGAGCAGAGGCTGAGGGAGCTGGGCTTGTCCAGCCCAGAGCAGGGAAGGCTGAGGGGCTCCTCATCCCAGCCTGGCAGTGCCAGCGAGGAGGGGATGGAGAACACAGAGCCAGGCTCTTCACCGGGGGCCTGGTGGGAGACAAAAGCCAATGGGTGGAAGGGGAAAGAGGGGAGATCAGCCAGGACAGGAGGAGATGAAATGAGTCAGGCTGCTTTCAGCATTTCCTCAACACCAAGAGCAGCCTGACCTCCCTTCTCCGTCCACCACTGACAGCTTTGCAAATCAGGAATTGTTGGAGCTGTTTTGCCCCCACTCCAGGATGAGCATCCTGATACAAGAATTTAATTGTGTTTATGTCTATCACAGAACCATGTTTGTCCAGAATTACTTTTAGTATGGAAATCCCTTGTGGATGGTGGACTCATCAGGCACTGCTGGGACATTGCACTTAGCTCAGGGAAGAGTGTGATTGTTATTAAATTGTGTCCTGTTCAACCATGGTCTGTTGGCCATGAAGAGAAACTTTCTGTGCCTCTGAGTCTCACCAGTTCCCGACCCCCAAAGGACACAAACCTGATGAGTTGTGGTTCCCACTCCAGTGGTGGCACTTGGGCATTCCTCCATCCCCAGAGCAGAGCTCCCTTGTCCCAGAGAGTCCCTGGCAATGCAGGGATGAAGGAAACAGGACAGGCTGGGGGGATCAGGGGCAAGGTACAGCCAGGGATTTGGGGTGGTTGTGAGCCCAGGGCAGGACCCGGCCCTTGGCCTTGGTGAATCTCATCCAATTGTCCTGGGGCCCATGGCTCCAGCCTGTCCAGATCCCTCCGCAGAGCTTCCTACCCTCCAACACAGCCACACTCCCACCCAGCCTGGGCTCACCTAGGAACTGACTTGAGGGTGCCCTCAGTGGCCTCGTCCAGATCAGCAATAAAGTGATTTCACTGACCTGGCCCCAGTCCTGAGCCCTGGGGACACACCTGGATGGGACTCCATTCCTCAGCTTCTGAGTGCCAGGGGTTGGATGAGGGAAATGGTAGAAGGGGGAAGGGACAAATTGTGATTGACTGTCAGCCATGAAGGGTCTTAATTTTCATATCTGTTCAGGCTGCATTAGGAGGTGCTAGAGGTCAATATCAACTGGGGATTGCTGACACCAATCTATGAACAGGAAAAGAAAACTTAACAGGACAGTTCTCTCTTCATTGTTTTCATTACAGTATATTCACTTTAAATACATTCTGAAATTTGTCTAATTAACCACAGAAGAATTAAAAGCTTGAATGATTCCCAGGGGCTTTTCCTGTTTGGGTATTTTGAGCAAATGTTTATGAGCTTTTCACACTGAATTCCTAAACTGAAGAACTCAAGAAAGAAGAGGCCTCTGGAGTAATAAAATTCATCAGCAACCTCCCAGTGGCTGAGGATCCATCCCCATGGGAGCAGCAAGGAACAGAAATGGGCACAGCTTTGTGGCTGCCCCAGCTCTGGGATGGGCCCTGGGCCTGGAGCAGGAGCAGCTCTTGAGGGCCCCAAGGCCGGGGCTCTTGTGCTGCCCTGGGCAGATGGGATGGCAGCAGGGGCTGCAGAGCTCTCAGCACCTCAGGCCGAGGGCAGCAGGGCAGCCAGGGAGCCTCCTTTGGCCTTGGCCCAGCACCTTCCCCCATGGCTGGGGCTGAGTCCTGTGGCAGCTGCAGCTGCTGCTGTGCCCTTGGCAGGGGCTGAGGCTGTGGGGCCAGTGCCCAGAGCAGCCTGGCCTGAACAGAGCTGTGGGGCCAGAGCCGGCTGGGCTGGGCTGGGCTCAGAGAGGCCCTTGGTGCTGCCCAGAGCTCAGGGCAGCTGGCAGAGCTTGCAGGGAGCTGGGCTGGGCTCCGAGAGCCTGGCCCAAAAACCATCAGTGTCCATCTCAGCCTGGCTGAGCGTGCAGGGGCAGGACTCAGGCCAGGCCTTGGGGGGCAGGGCCAGCGCCTGTGCAAGGCATTGCAAACAGGCAAGTGGCCCAGAGAGGAGGCTGCTCTGTGCCCTTGGTGGCAAGGACAGAGCAGGGAGGGGGCCCAGGACATTTGTCAGCGCCAGCCTCTGTGCCCATGCGTTGGCAGCCCTGGCTGCTGAGCCCAGCTTTGGACTGGGCTGAGTTTGGCTGTGGCCCAGCTCCATCCTCCTGCGGGGCTCAGGGCCTGTTCCCGGCCATGGCCAGCCCTGGCTGCCTCTCTGCTGGCCCAGAGGCCGGCAGAGCCCGGGGCAGGGCTGTCTGTGCAGCCCCACAGGTGCCACGGGCTCTGCAGGAGCTGGCAGTGGCTGCCCAGCAGGGAGGCCATGGGGCACAGAGGCGCAGGGCAGGGACACTGTAGGACAGCCTGGGCTGCACAGGGCACAGGGATGGGCAGCAGCTGCAAGGCCCTGACAGAGCCAACTTGGGCAGCACTTTGGCCATGGCAGACACAAAGAGCACCAAAGCTGTCGGGTTCGGCTGTCTGTCTCTGCCCCGACACGGGTAGGGTGGTTCGTGGGTGGCACGCATTTCAAAGGACGAGTCTGGACTCTTCAGCTTTTCGGTCTTCAGATTGTTTATTGTTTCTTATCTACAAAATTTTCTGTCTGCCCAACAGAGGTCTGATCTGCAAGGCAGCCAAGGGCACTCTGACCGCCCACGAGACGGTCATGTCTTTTTATACTAAAATCTACGTAGATGATATTTACCTTTATTTTCCAATACTTTTCACCCATGTTAGCAAGTGCACCTTCACCATAAACCAATCCCCAAGTGCCAACATCACCATAGGAGATGGAAGACAAGAAGAAGAAAGAAGAAGGATGAGACACGCCCTGATCCCTCCATCTTGTCTCCATAACCCCCCTGTACCAAAAACCCTATAGTTTATATTTCACCCTCTAAATGTGTCCCTTTTACACCTCTTACTCTAAAGTGATTCTCATGTCCTCAAACTGCTGTCCCTTCTGTGGATGGATCAAAATCAAGCCACCAAGCACTCTTGGCAACATTCCAGGATTTCCGAGACCCCCCAAGGGTTCTCCTGGCATCTCTGGACATCGGGAATGATTGCTGAGTTCCCACACAAAGCCCCAGAGGGTCATTACAGTCCTTGTGCTGTGTCTGTGCTGATGAGCTGGGCCAGGCTCCTGGCCCAGAGGCAGCTCCTGGCAAGGGCAGCTGAGCTGCAGAGAGACAGCTCTGGCCAGGAGCAGCTCCTGTGCACAGCCCAGCAGGGCTGAGGCACTGCCCGGGCCCCTCAGGGACACCAGCAGGGCACAGACAGAGCTCCCAGGGGCTCAGCACTGGCAGGGGCTGTGGCATGTCCCAGAGGGGGCTGTGTCACAGCAGCTCCTCTGGGGCTGTGTCATGGAGGCACAGAGCAGCTGTGATGTCAGCAAGGGGCTGTGTGACAGCTCAGAGTGGGCTGTGTGAGGCCACAGATTGGGCTCTGACAACACAGAGTTTGTTGTGTGAGGTCATTGAGCAGCTACAGCATCATAGAGGGAACTGTGTGACATCACAGAGCAGGCTGTGACCTCATGGCATGGCTGTATGACATCATAGAGCAGGCTGTGAGGTCAAAGTGTGTGCTGTGACATTACAGAGTGGCAGTATGACATCACAGAGAGGGTCTTGTGGCACCACTGAGGGGATTGTGACATCACACAGCTGTCTGTGACATCATAGTGTGAGGCCATAGAGCAGATCTTGCCATCATAGAGGGTGGCTCTGTGACATGAGGGGGTGGGTTGTGACATCACTGGGTGGCTGTGTAACATCATAGAGCAGGCTGTGACATCACAGAACAAACTGTGACATCGCAGTGTGACTCTTTGACATCAGAGTCTTCTGTGACATCACAGGCGACTGTGTGACATCACAGGGGACTGTGTGACATCACAGAGATGGCTGTGTGACATCACAGGTTGCTGTGTGACATCCCAGGGGCTGTGTGAGGTCACTGGGGAGGTCACTCTGCCCCGGCCCCCCTCACAGTTCCCCCCAGAGCAGTCCAACCCCGCTCGTGCACAGTGGGGTCCCCTGTCCCCCCCGGTCCCCCCGCCCCCGGCGCCGCAGCCTCCCCCAGAGGATGTTCCACGAGATCGACCCCAGAGCCTGACACGGGGATGGGGGCCGGGGCCCTGGGGGTAGCACAGGGGGACAGGAACCCCCCGGCAGCGTCCCCGTGTCCCCCAGGGCCAGAGCCTGAGCCAGGGCTCCTTCACCCTGGTACCAACGGAGGCCTTGAGAGCACTGAAAAAATCCCCAGCAAGGGATCAGCAAAAACCAGATTTAATATTAAGGGACAGCAGCACAGAGTTCCTTGGCAAGAGTCACTCTGCTCCTGACTGGAAACTTCAGGCACACCAAGGAAACAAAGCAACAGCAAAACCAAACAGAATCCAGGCAATTGAACCAGAAATGAGCCGAGAACTGTTCCTGTGTGTGTGTTTGACAAAAAGACAGTGAGGGCAGGGATAAAAGGAATACGGCTAAAAAGTTTAACAGGCCTCACACTCAACAGGACTGAACTTATACCTTAACCGTAACTGATACCTTCAACTTCACAATTTAGGAAATGAACAGCACTTAACAGTCCTTAACCAAAGTCACAACCTATGACTTAATGATTTAATGGTGGAATAAAAATGAAACAATATTCAACTTAGATTATAACATATTAAACTTTACTTAGCAAAAAAAAGCTCTTAACACCATTAAACTTATTCCTCATGATGTAACCTCACTTACAGGCCTGACTGACTCAGCTATCCAAGGCACTCAAACCCCTCAGAGAGCAGCAATTCTGCCACATTTCCCCAGCACAGGCACTCCTGTGTGCACACCGACACAAAGAGTCAGTGCAAGGCACCTGGGAGAAATTCCCCTCAGGGCAGGAAATGCTCCCTGTGGATCCTTTGGCATCTCCCCAGTGGGTGAAGGGTTGAGCCTGGAGGAGTGGGGGGATCAGCCCAGGCTCCATCGTTGTTGGGGATCCCCGAGTGCAGCAAACGGGAGAGTTCCCGGCTGGGAGAGGCCCCACTCAGAGGGAGTCGCTGGCCCAGGAGAGCTCCAAGGGCTCCTTTTGGAGCGCTGTTTGCAGGGCCCCAAGAGAGGGGCTTCAGTCCCAGCAATGGTTCATCCTGGCCACACTTGGCACCAACAGCTTTCTTTGGCAGTGTGAGAACAGGGATGTTGTGCCACGGAGGGAACAAAGCCAGTTCCCAGGGCTGCTCCTCCAGAAAGCAGGAGCTGGTTGGGCAGCAGCAGTGCCTGGAGCAGACAGTGTTTGTGATGAGCTGCAGAGGAGCTGAGCCCAGGGGCTGTTGGCCAAGGCTGAGCCCCAAAGAGCATTTCTCAGCTGGCAGGGCAGCCTGAGAAGGGGAGGGGGGAATGCAGCAGCACAGGGCCCATGGAACCAAGGGACCATTGTGACACTGTGGGGCCCTGTGAGACCAAGGGACCATTGTGACACTGTGGGGCGTCATGGAATCAAAGAGACCACAGTGACATTGCTGGGCCTCATGGAACCATGGAGAGATCATTAAGACACTTCACTGCCTCCTGGAACCAAGGAGACCATTGTTATACTGTGGGGCACTATTGAATCATGGAGACCATTGTGACACTATGAGGCCTAAGGGAATAAGCAAAGCACTGTGACACTGTGAGGCCTCATGGAACCAGTGAGACCATTGTGACCCATGGAGCCCCCACAGAACCAAGGGGACCATTGTGATCTGTGGGGCATGGTGAAACCAAGAGGCCTTTGTGACATTGCAGGGCTGCATGGAACCAAAGCTCCAGGGTGACACAGAGGGGCCTCCTGTCATCTATGGTCCATTGTGACACTGTGGAGCCCAAGGAGACCATTGTGACACTGCAAACCCCCAGGGTCCAAAGGTCCATTGTGACACTGCAAGGCCTCATGGAATCATTGGGACCATTGTGACACTGTGGGGTCTTCTGGAACCCAGGGGCCATTGTGACATTGCTGGATTCCATGGAAACAAGGGTCCATCGTGACACTGCTGGACCCCATGGGATCAAGCCACCATTATGGCACGGCGGGGCCCCATGGATCCAAGGCACGATTGTGGCACTGTAGGGCCTCACAAAACCAAGGGGACACAGAACAGATCTGGCTGGTTTGGCCTCCTGTTGACTGCCTGACTGGTCCAGCTGACCCTGGCATGTTGAGGGTCTCTTCTCATCTGCTGCTGAAGCACTGCAGCTCCGTGCTTTTCTTCCTATGGAAAAGAACTCTCCTCCTCCTCCAGGCACCTGTGGCCAGAACTGGGATTTCACCTCCAAATTTCCTTATATCCAGCGATTGTTCCAATAGGGATATTGCCAGGACAAGTCTGTCTTGCAGTGGTTTTACAAGGGTCACTTTGCATCGGTCTCAAAAAACACTGGGGAAGGCTCTGTGATTTCCTTCCTATGGAAAAGAACTGTCCTGCTTCTCCAGGTGCCCATGGCTGAGATTGGGGTTCCACCTCTAATATTCCCTATATCCAAAGTCTGGTCCCAGACAAAATCTTCCATTCCTGACAAGTCTGGCTGGCCTTGGTCTAGTGAGGCTCTCCAAACACTGAGGCTCTGTGCTTTTCTTCTATGGAAAACAACTGTCCTTCTAGTCCAGATGCCCATGGCCAGAATTTGGGTTCCACCTTGAATATTGCCTGTTGTGACAAATTGGAGGA
Source organism: Agelaius phoeniceus (assembly GCF_051311805.1). Taxonomy (NCBI): domain Eukaryota; kingdom Metazoa; phylum Chordata; class Aves; order Passeriformes; family Icteridae; genus Agelaius; species Agelaius phoeniceus. The sequence goes on from NW_027509866.1 coordinate 3,427,703, forward strand.
GATTGTTGGCTGGAAACATTTCATATGTGGGGGGAGGAAGGTGCAGGTCCAGCCTTGCCCTGCCCTGGAAGCCCAGCCCTGCCCTGCCCTGGAACCCCAATCCCCCCAGAGCCTCTATCCCAGCCCAGCAGTGGCTGCCAGTCCCTGGCACAGCACAGGCAATGCTCCACAGCCACCTCTGCAGCCCCAGCCCAGCTCCTGAGGGACCAAATGAGCCCAAGCCCCACCTGGGGGAAGGGCCCAGGGAGACCAAGGGGTATTGAAGGCTGACCACAAGGCAAGCACACATCTTGACCCTGCATCCTCTTGGAATTTCCATCTGAACTCTGCTGGAATCCAGGAGTTGGTAGCTGTGTGTGTGCTTCTCTGTATCTTTTTTGAGTTTTTCTCTTTCTGCATCTTCTTCTTCTGTTTCTGTGCTCCTGCAAATGTTGATTAATTTTGAATTGAACAGGCTTAGAGTTTGTGAAGTTGAATGGGCCAAGTCAATGCTTTCAGAAGTGTTTTTTGTTGATTGAATATCTGTTGTAATACATGACAAGAATTTTTAAAAGTAATGTAAAACTTTTTGTGTCACTCACAATCTGTTAAACCACTGAGATTCTGAACACGCCTCTGTGAAACACAAATGTTAATTATGAAAAAACCCAGGAACGTCCTCTTTCGTTTCCAGTCAACAAAGAAGCAGCGGGCCCCGGCCCTGGCCCCCATCTCAACCAAACCAAACCAAACCAAACCAAACCAAACCAAACCAAACCAAACCAAGCAACCCTGCCATGGGCTGAGCCCCTTCCCCCCTCTCCAGGCTGCCCCCCCCCCATCGGCCCCATTCTGACCAAACCAAACCCCAACAACTCTCAAACAGGAAAACAAAAGAGGCTACAAAACCCCAACCAGAACAAAGCCAGCCACAGCTATTAAAATCTCACCATCAAGTCCCCTCTCCCCAACACAACTCAAACCAAAAACCCCTACAACCTACCACCCGTACAAAATAACCCCACAACTAAAATTAAACACAAAGAAAAACCCAAAACCAACCATAAAACCAATCCTAACACAACCCAACCACAACTTCCACCACAAGTTACTGGCAGGTCAGGTGTTAATCCTTTCAATACTTCATTGCTCCATCGAGTAAAAGAAAAAAACAAAATACCACCATATAAAAAAATTATATAAAACCATCAAAGTCAGTAAAGGAGAAATTAAATCCCAAATAAAAAAGAAGAAAAAATACCTTAAGCTTAAAACTAAAATCCTCTTGTAAACTATAATGAAAAAACTCTTTTTCTTTATAACACAAAAAACTTTTTAAAAAAATTACAATTAATATTAAAAAAACCCCTCCATACTAAAATAAACAAATTAAATAACTGTAATTTCATCAAAAGTTTAAACAGCAGGGAGAAAATCCAAGTAATCCAGTATGCACAAGAGAAGATCTCTATTCCCAGAGATAAAAATAATTTTAAAAGTAAAAAATAGAAACTTTTACCCTTAAAGAACTGATCTTTAAAGCAATACCCCATAAGTTGACATGGGCCATCTACAAGCTGTAAAAAAGCTTTTAGCAATAAAAACAACTTCACAAGAACAAAGTTCCCCAGACAACTGTTATCCATGACAGAATTAAGAACCACAAAAAAAAAATTTTCTTCTTCTTAAAAAATCTCCATAACATTAACAAGAAAAACTTCTCTCCTAAAGTAAACTAAAAGACTATTCTTGAAATAGTAAACGAGCTAGAAATTTTAAGTTTACTTACTTTACATTGTCAGTAAAAAGAAAAAGTTATAAAGAAAAAAAGTGTTCTAAAGGGTTTATTTAATTCTTACTACTTTTTTCTTTTTCAATTTACTTTTAATAAAAATGTCTCTATACCCTTTTAAAATGTTAGGACTACTTTACCTTTCCCGTAATCCTATCTCACAACAAAATAAATACATAAATAATTAACCGACACTAAAACTGAACAAACTCATCAATACATTAATTAAGAAATCTCAAGATTAGAAAAATCTTAAATTAACAAACTAAAACCACTACAATGTCATAATAAACCATTTGCCAAAGTTTCTGTGATTTTCTAAAGCTCCCAGTAGTGCCTGTTTTGTTGTTTAGAGCTCCTGAGAATCTTTGTTGGTATTTCTCCAGGGAGTCCAACTCAGAGGACACAAACAATTGTAATTCCTTTCAAATGTCTCCTCAAGAGAGTTATTTTAGGGATGGGAGTCAGGGCTTGTGTGTGCTGCTTGGCCCAGCCCAGGCAGGGCTTTCCCAGCCACATTCCACACTCCATTGCCCAGCTGGAGCCGCTGGTGCCTCTGAGTTGTGCTGCCCCAGCCCCAGGGACGCTCTCCTTGTCTGCCCATTCCCCCACGGTCTCTGGGCAGGGATGGCCTCACTGGGGGCTGCTGACATCCTCAGCAACTTGGAGGCTGCTGCTGAATTTCACTGCTCCAGAGGCTTGTTCAGCCTTCAGCTCTTCAGTGCAGGAATTCAGTGTCCCAGGGCTCATGAACATTCAGAACACCTGAACAAGCCAAGCCTCTGGGAATCATTTGATTTTAATTTTCAAATCCTTTGTGGTTAAGTAGATCTCAGTAGTGTATTCAAAGTGAATACTTGCTATTTAAAAAGACAGCAAAAAAAGATTTTATGGGTCCTTTTTAGTTGTGGTTTTTTTCATGTTAATTAAATGATATGTGCAATCTCCAATTGACACTGAATCCAGGTACTTCCTCATGCAGTTTGAATGGATATGAAAATCAAGACCCTTCATGGCTGACAATCAATCAGACTCTGTCCCTACCCCCAGCCCACCATTTCCCCCATCCAAGCCCTGGCACTCAGAGCAGCCTTGTGCAAATCTGAGCTCCCTCCAGCCCAGGCTGCACCTGCAGCTTTCAGCTCCTTGGCTCCAACTCCCACCTGCTTTCCTTGCAGAAGGAGCTGCCCGAGACACAGAGGGATGTTCATTTCTTGTCAGCCAACAAAGCCAAGGGAAGGTACAGCTCCATCAAATGCAAAAGTCATTCTTCTCCCTGGTTCTGCCCCTGATCCCCTCAGCCTGTCCTGTTTCCTTCATCCCTGCATTGCCAGGGACTCTCTGGGTCAAGGGAGTTCTGCTCTGGGGATGGAGGGAAGTCCAAGTGCAGCCACTGGAGTGGGAATCACAACTCATCAGGTTTATGTCCTTTGGGGGTCAGGAACTGGTGAGACTCAGAGGCACAGAAAGTTTCTCCTCATGGCCAACAGACCACATTTGAACAGGACACAATTTAATAACAATCTCGCTCTTCCCTGAGCTATGTGCAATGTCCCAGCAGTGCCTGATGAGTCCACCATCTACAAGTGATTTCCATACTAAAATTAATTTTAGACAAACGTGATCCTGTAATAGATATAAACACAATTATGTTCTTGTATCAGGATGCTCGTCCTGGAGTGGGGACAAAACAGCTCCAACAATTCCTGATTTGCAAAGCTGTCAGTGGTGGACAGAGAAGGGAGGTCAGGCTGCTTTTGGTGTTGAGGAAATGCTGAAAGCAGCCTGACTCATTTCATCTCCTCCTGTCCTGGCTGATCTCCCCTCTTTCCCCTTCCACCCATTGGCTTTTGTCTCCCACCAGGCCCCCAGGGAAGAGCCTGGCTCTGTGTTCTCCATCCCCTCCTCGCTGGCACTGCCAGGCTGGGATGAGGAGCCCCTCAGCCTTCCCTGCTCTGGGCTGGACAAGCCCAGCTCCCTCAGCCTCTGCTCACAGCCCAGGGGCTCCAGCCCCACCTTGGAGGCCCTTCCCAGACCCTGCTCCAGCTGCCAGACATCTTTCCTGCCCTGAGCAACCCAAACCTAGGCCACAGAGACCTGGATAATCCCCGTCCTTGATGTCCTGGCCACACAGCCCTGGCCCCTTGTCCCCATGTCAGGCTCTGGGGTGGATCCTGTGGAACATCCTTTGGTGGAGGCTGTGGCTCCAGGTGGGCCGGGGGGATCCTGGGGGACAGGGACCCCGCTGGGCATGGAGAGCATTGGACTTGTTGGGAGAAACTGTGAGGGGGAGCTGGGGCCGAGTGACCAACCCAGTGACCTGACACAGCCCCTCTGGGATGTCACACAGCCCCTCTGGGATGTCACACAGCCCCTCTGGGATGTCACAGCCCATTCTCTAATGTCACACAGCTGGCCTCTGATGTCACAGCCAACTCATTGATGTCATAGTCTGCTCTGTGATGTCACAGCCTATTCTCTAATGTCACACAGCTGGTCTCTGATGTCACAGCCAAATCTCTGATGTCATCATCTCCTCTTTGATGTCAGAATTCTGCCATGTGGTGTCACAGATATGGCCTATGATGTCATAGCATCTCCATGACCTCACATCCCCCACTCTGTGATGTCATAGCCCACTCTGTGACCTCATGTTACCAGATGATCAATTGCCTACACCAGGTGAGCTGACACCTGGAGCTTGTTCTCCACAACCCCAGGCCTATGGAAACCACACAAGGCCCATTGTGTGAGAAGGGGAACTGGAAGTTCAGCAGCCTCAGGGTCCTGCCAGCTCAGCCAGGCCCACTGGAACATTGGGGTCCACGACCACCAGGGACCACCAGAGAGACCCCCAGGGGTCTGGAAGAACACATGGGTAAAGGGGAGGGGAAATATGTCAATGATTTGGGGGAAATGATTATCATATGTGTGTTTAGTCCAAGCCAATCAATGAATATGTGTGCAAAATACAGAAAATAAACAGAAACTTTCCTGTACTCAGCCTGCAGGGCTTTGGGAGGAGCTCTCCCCCATGCATCCAGCTGAATAAAGAATGCTGCTTCTTAATGCTACACTGGGGTTAAGGAGTTTTCTGTTTTACTAAATTTTTGGTAACACTCCCACTGCCAAGGAAAGCTCTGTCTGCTGCTGTTCACAAACAGAGAAGGGCTTGGGGCGGATGTGGGGCTCAGAGGGCACAGTGACCATGAAATCATCAAGTTTTCAATGTTCTGTGAAAGAAGGAGGGGCAGCAACAAATCTTCTACACTGGAATTAGGAAGGGCAGACTTTGGCCGGTTTAGGATGCAGATTTGGGGAGTACCGAATCAGGTACTGATTTTTTTAAAGAGAAACAGCCCTTAAAAACAAAGAGGGCTGGGAAGGATGGACACATTTCAAGAAAGTAATCTTAAGGGGGAAGGACCTGCCTGTCCCAGTGTGGTAAAAGATGAGCTGGTGAGGAAAATGACTGTCCTGGCTCCACATGGAAATTTTGTGGGAAGTCAAGGGGAAAACGGACTGACAACTCAGGAAGTGTTTAAGGATGTCGTTAGGTTATGCAGAAAGAAAATTTGAGAGCTGAAAACTCAAGCAGAACTTAACCTATCAGCTTCTGTAAAAAAATAAAAATGTTTTTATAAAAAAAAATTATAGCAAAAGGAGGGAGAAGGAGAACCTCTACTCTTCATTGGATGCAGTGGGTAATACAGTAACTAAAGATAAAGAAAAGGCTGAGCTACTTAACACCTTTTTTGTCTCCATTTTCAATATTAGGACAGGTTGTCCTCAGGACAAGTGTTCTCCTGAGCTGGTAGATGGGCACAGGGAGCAGAACAGCCCCCTGGAATCCAGGAGGAAGCAGCTGCTGACCTGCTGAGCCACTCAGATGCTCACAGGTGTATGGGATCAGATGGGATCCATCCCAGGGGGATGAGGGAGCTGTGGATGAGCTCCCCAAGCTGCTCTCCATCATTTACCATCAGTCCTGGCTCAGCAGGGAGGGCCCAGAGCACTGGAGGTGCCAGTGTGAGCCCATCCCCAGGAAGGGCTGGAAGGAGGAGCTGGGGAACTCCAGGGCTGTCAGCCTGACCTGGGTGCCCGGCAAGGTTATGGAACAGATCACCTTGAGTGCCATCACAGGGCACCCACAGGATGGCCCAGGGATCAGAGCCAGCCAGCATGGATTTAGGGCTGGCAGGTCCTGCCTGACCAACCTGGTCTCCTTTTATGCCCAGGTGACCCACCTGTGGATGGGGGAAAGGCTGTGGATGTTGTGTGCCTGGACTCCAGCAGAGCCTTTGACTCTGTCTCTGACAGCATTCCCTGGAAAAGCTGCAGCCCACGGCTTGGGCAGGTTCCCTCCTGGCTGGGAGATTTAAGAGCTGGCTGGAGGCTGGGCCCAGAGAGTGGTGGGGATGGTGCTGCACCCAGCTGGTGTCCAGGCACTGGTGCTGTCCCCAGGGATCTGTGCTGGGCCCAGTCCTGTTTAATATCTTCACTGATGGTCTGGGTGAGGGGATCGAGTCCAGCATTCACAAATTGCAGATGGCACCAAGCTGGGTGTGAGTGTGGATCTGCTGGAGGGCAGGACAAGAAGACCCAGCCTTAAGCTGCACCAGGGGAGGCTCAGGCTGGACAATAGGAAGGAGTTCTTCACAGAAAGGGTGAGTGGGAACTGGAATGGGCTGGCCAGGGGGGAGGTGGCAGAGTCACTGTCCCTCTCCAGTGGCACTTAGTGGCATGGTCTGGGTGACAAGGCAGTATTGGGGCATTGGTTGGACTTGATGATCCCAAAGGTCTTTTCCAGCCTATTTGATTCTGTCATTCTCTGATGATTGGGACACTCTGGGGCCATTGTGACACTGCAGGGCCTCCTGGAACTAAGAGGACCATGCTGACACCGTGCAGCCCCACAGAACCAGGGATCCATGGTGGTGCTGTGGGGCCAAATGGAACCAGGGAGTGCCCTGTGACACTCTGGGCCCTCGTGGAACCACAGAGGCCATTGTGACACTGCAGGGCCTTGTGTAACCAAGGGGTTTCACCATTTTGACACTGCAAAACCAAGGGGACCATTGGGAGACTGCAGGGCCCAGTGGAACCAAGGGGCCACTGTGACACGATGGGGCCTCAAGGGATCTGGAATAATGCTGTGACACTGTGTGGCCTCGTGGAAACAAGGAGTCCATTCTGACACGGAGGGGACTTGTGGAACCACAGAGACCATGGTGACAGTGTGGGACCTCGTGTGACCATGGGGCCATTGTGACACCCTCGGGCCCCATGGAACCAAGGGGCCACTGTGAAACTGCAGCACCAACGAGAACATTGTGACACTGTGAAGCCCCATGAAACCAAGGAGACCATTGTCACATTTTGAGGCCCCATGGAACCAAGGAGACCAGTGTGACAGTGCAGGGCCTGGTGTAACCAAGAGGCCATTGTGACACTGAGGGGTCCCATGGAACCAATGGAACCCCATGGACATCGTCGCAAATGTCACCAAGCTGGATGTGAATGTTGACCTGCTGGAGGGTCAGGGGACTCTGCACAGTGACTTGGACAGGCTGGATCCAGGGGATGAATCCAACAAGGTGAGGTTTAACAAATCCAATGGCCAGGCCCTCATATTTGGGCCCAGTGCTACAGGCTGGGGCCAGAGTGGCTGGAGAGCAGCCAGGCAGAAAGGGCCCTGCAGGGACTGATGGACAGCAGGCTGGACATGAGGCAGCAGTGTGCCCAGGTGGCCAAGAAGGCCAATGACTCCTGGCCTGGATCAGGAATGGTGTGGCCAGCAGGAGCAGAGCTGCTGGGCCAGAACTGATCTGCCCCAGCTCTGCACACAGACATTGCTGCTGCAGCTCCAGAGAAGGCAACACAAGGGCATCTCTGGAAAAAACTTTGCTGGGAGATCCTTTAGTTTCTTTAAAGCTACATGGAGTGCCGCCCCTCACCGACACAATCTGTGGCCACAGGAAAAATGGAAAGAAACAAAATGAGAAATGGCACAAACATTGACATTTCTTTGTCAACAATATGAGAAAAATAAAACAAAGGAAATGAACATCCAAAATGAAATCAACATGAAGTATCAAATATTACTTTTGTTATAAATGATTTGGAGAAATTTTCCAGCAGTTTGATGTTCCTGAAAGCATCCAGTCATCAGTGTCCACACTGCAGCCTTGAGCTCCTGGTTCCTCAGGCTGTAGATGAGGGGGTTCAGGGCTGGAGGCATCAATGAGTACAGAACTGTCACTGCCATATCCAGGGATGGGGAAGAGATTGAGGGGGGCTTCAGGTGAGCAAATATGGCACTACTGATGAACAGGGAGAGCACAGCCAGGTGAGGGAGGCAGGTGGAAAAGGCTTTGTGCCGTCCCTGCTCAGAGGGGATCCTTAGCACAACCCTGAAGATCTGCACATAGGAGAAAACAATGAACACAAAACAGCTAAAAGCTAAAAAGGCACTAACAGCAATGAGCACAAATTCCCTGAGGTAGGATTTGGCACAGGAGAGCTTGAGGATCTGAGGGATTTCACAGAAGAACTGGCCCAAGGCATTGCCATGGCACAGGGGCAAGGAAAATGTATTGGCTGTGAGCAGCAGAGCATTGAGAAAGGCACTGGCCCAGGCAGCTGCTGCCATGTGGGCACAAGCTCTGCTGCCCAGGAGGGTCCCGTAGTGCAGGGGTTTGCAGATGGACACGTAGCGGTCATAGCACATGATGGTCAGAAGGCAAAGCTCTGCTGAGATGAAGAACATAAAGAGAAATAGCTGAGCAGCACATCCAGTGTAGGAGATGTTGCTGGTGTCCCAGAGGGAATTGTGCATGGCTTTGGGGACAGTGGTGCAGATGGAGCCCAGGTCAGCGAGGGCCAGGTTGAGCAGGAAGAAGAACATGGGCGTGTGCAGGTGGTGGCCGCAGGCTACAGCGCTGATGATGAGGCCGTTGCCCAGCAGGGCAGCCAGGGAGATGCCCAGCAAGAGGCAGAAGTGCAGGAGCTGCAGCTGCCGCGTGTCTGCCAATGCCAGGAGCAGGAAGTGCCTGATGCAGCTGCTGTTCGACATTTTCTGGGGCTGCACATGGGGATCTGTAAAAAAAGTAATCATGGAATAGTTGGGTTTGGAGAGGACTCGAAATATCCCAGCACAGCCTGGGGGCACTTTCCCCCCACTGCCTGCCCAGGGCTCTGCTGCCTGGAGCTGTCCCTGCCAGCAGCTGCTTCCCTGTGCCCAGGGCTGGGCCCTGCCAGTGCTGCCAGAGGCCAGCCCAGCCCTGGGGGCTCAGCTCTGCCCTGCAGAGCCCTCCCAGCTCTGGCACTGCCCAGGGGCAGCTCTGGCTCTGCAGGCTCTGATGGCAACACCAGAGCAACCCTGAGGAGGCTGGAAAAGCAACACTGATACTGCCTGTGAGGGGCCCTGTGGTGATTACTGTCATTGCCTGGTTTATTACATCTGATGGATTTTTGGTTTTCTCAACCTGAACTGAGAGTTGAATATCAATGTGCAATTTCCCATCCATGCAACCCAGAGCAGTAGTTTAAAAAAGCAGGATTTTCCCTTTTATACAGCCCCTGCCTTGCCATGCTCCAAGTATAATCTACTTGGAAATGTTCTGCAGTTCAATGCCATGCTGGGAGCAGTCCTGAACAATGCAGCATCCTCCCCACACAAGGAGAACACTCCCAAGCCTCACCAGCTGTCTCCTCCCAGCCAGATCTTGTCCCCCAGTGCTGGCAGCAGCTGCCAGGGCTGGCTGAGAGCTGTCCCTGGCAGGCAGCAGAGTCCCTGCCCCAGCACAGCGCCCTGGGCTGCAGGACCCTGCTCTGCAGGACAGCCCTGGGCACCCCTGGCTGCTCTGCACAAGAGACAAGCAGAGAATGTACTCACAGGCTCTGCAGGCATTGGCATGTTCCAGCTTGAGGAGATGGCTCCAGGAGCTGCAGCTGCATTGTCCTGCAGCCAGAGGTTCCTGTGCCAAGGGCTGGCAGTGATTGTGCCCCAGGCACTTCTCAGCCCCTTCCCAGCCCTGACTGATTGAAGCTCTCTGTGCCTCTGGGCTGTGCCCGCGCTGGCTGCAGGCAGTGCCCCAGCCCTGCTGGGCTGGCAGAAGAGCTGCTCATCCAGAGAAATGTGCTTTTGAAGCTCTTCTTGGTGAGCAGGAGCTGCCTCTGTGCCAGGAGCCCAGCCCAGCTCAGCAGCACAGACACAGCACAAGGACTTTAATCAGCCTCTGGGGCTTTGTGCTCAGGCCCTGAACATCAGTCCCTGAGAGGGAGATGAAGAAACCTCTGCAGAACTCCAAGGCAGAATCCAACTCCAAACTTTCTTGCACTTTTAATGGGTCCCAGAGAGGGACACGACTGAGCAAGTGTCCCCAGGCCCCAGGCAGAGCAGAGAACTGCAGGCAGTGATGACAGGTGGGGACAAAGAGAAGCCAAGTCTTGGTGCCCTGGGGCACAGCAGGGTCTGTGCCAGCAAGGGCTGGGAGGAGACACCTTGTCCTGAGGCCCTGGGGCCTCCTGGCACAGCCCCAGCCAGGCTGGGCACTGTCAGCCCCTTGTGCTGCCCTCAGCATCCCCCCCTAGCCCACATCCCAGTGGCCTCAAGGATCTGCTGCAAGGAGTCCCTGGGGAGCCTTGCTCAGCAATGGCCCTGGGGGCTCCTTCATGCTCCCTGCTGGGACTGCAGCTTTTTCAAAGGACTTTGGCTTTGGCTTTTGCCTTGCAGTCTCTGAGAGCTTTGTGCAATCATGGCCTCCAATTATCTGCTGTAATTAGTCCCTGGAGAGGCTTTGTCAGTAACAACACTCAGTGGGACTCATTAATACTTCAGGGTACTCCAGTTATTTTAAGGTACTTTGTGTTGCCCTTTTGATACAGACTCTGTCAGAGGTTTATGCAATCATGGTCCCAATTATCTGCTTTAACGAGTCCCTGGAGAGCTTTGTACTGACACTCAGTGGGGCTCATTAATGCCTTGAGATACTCAAGGATTTTTAGGTATTTTATGGATTTAAGAATACTTTTAGGTACTTTAAAGAATTTTCCTTCCCACACTGAGTTTCTGAGAGGTTTTTGGGCCATCCTGGCCTCCAGTTCTCTCCTCCAAGGAGTCCATGAGGAGCCTGTGTTGGGTATCTTCCCCCTTTCTGTTTTAACACAAAGATGGAACTGAAAGTATTTTGTAAGACATTCTAAAAGCATCCAAACAAACATGGGACAATTAACAATACAACAACAACCTCTAAGATAATTGATCGTCCTGTTTTAGCTCGGCATCATCCAACCCTTTAGTCCCTTGGACTGGAAGAGTTTATTGAACCAGTCTTTGTTTTCCACTTGAAGCTTCTTGAACCCTTCCTTCAGTACCTGAATGCTCTTGTGGATTGACTCGCTGTGGCTGGAGAGGTTCATGCAGCACATGCCCTCAGAGTCTACACAGCCATGCCCATGTGCCTAGAGTAAAAACTCTATCGCTGTTCTGCAAGGTGGCGTGTCTGATGGTCTCTGTGTCTGAGAGCAGCCACTCAATGTGAGGGAGGCAGCATTGGTTTGCTTACTCAACAGGCACCCAGGATGGTCTGATTGCCCTAAAGCTTTAGCTGCAGCCACCCAAGGTAGTCCAACTTGGGGGTGCTACCATCCAATACCTGGATTAAATCTTTCAAAGCCATCTCTTTGATATCATCCAATACTTCTCTGGGGATACCTGCTGCTTGATCATCTGGTCGGCTGTGTTGTCCTTCTCCAGCTAGATGGTTGATTGTCAATTCCACCCTTGCCTCATTATTAGCATAGTCTGCTATTAATTGATTTAGTAAACACTTCCATGCCCCTTCCCACAGGGTGTATTCTGTAGGTGACAACCACCTGGTCATGATATAATTTAAATTATAGGGGGTTAAAGCATGTGCTGTAAACATGGCCCTCATTAGGCCATTAAAACAAGGTAAGTCCTTCCTATGGTCTTTAGCTGCCCTACACAGATCCTTGATTTCCCCATAAACCAATGGCTGACACCTGGGATTCTGCCCCCTACTTTCATAACATCCCAGGGCAATGTGGAGTTTCAAGACTATTTGCCAGTCTCCTTCCTTAACTGCTTCTTTCTGGATCCTGTCCTAGGGATCTTTTGGGGCTGAGGGGCGAGGTGGCTCTGAGGAATCCAAACTGTCTTCTGGGGAGGAAGAATAACTTGGAGCAGAAACATTTGGATCAGAAATAGTGTGACAGTTGGGCTTAATATCTGTGATTATGGGGTTATATTGTTGCTGGAGGGTGAGGCAAAGGCCACTGCCATTTTTTCAGGCGTTCCGGGCCTTGATTTAGGATGGCGGACTTCCAGGGCTGGAATTCTGGAGGCATGGCCCAGGTTGAAGGTGGAATGATTGACAGTGGGGGTGTGACCCACAGTTGTGGGGGTGGAGTCTGGAGGTTCATTCAGGGCGGAAGAGAAGGCTGTGGTAGCAGGAAGTGGAGGAGCCAAGATGGAGGGAGGATGCTCCGGCTCCCGAGCCACATTCAGGCTCCTTCCATCTTGAGTCTCCAGGGCATGATGCTCCAAGACAGCGTGGCCATTGCCATCTTGGAGCATCATAGAAGGTCTGAGAAAGGCAGGTTTGAGGGGAGGTCCCGAGTTAGGAGTGACCAACGGATTGAGTTTTCAACACACTGCTTGCTGGTGAAGGGTCTCAAGGATAGTGTGGAAGATGGGGAGCATGCAGGGTGCAATGGGGTCCCTTTTGATTGAAAGGTTGTACAATTTAACTCCCAATGAGTCCCAAAATTCAGTGGTATGGATTTCATCAGCAGAGGCATATGGAAAATTTTTAATGATCCTCCTCATGATTGATTTTAATTTCTTCTTTGAAAATATTTTGTCATGATCAGTGAGAATTAAAGCACCTATATATGCTCCTTTCTACTTTGGACATCTGGCTGCCCATTTTTCTCTTTCTCTGCCTTATGGGGAAGAGCCACCGGAGGACCCCAAGTCAATTATGGGACGTGGGTGCATGTTGTAAAAACACAGTGGCAAAATGGGCAATAAATGTCTTGCATTTCCCCAAACCCACCTGCAATCCTATGCAGGTGAAACTGTCGCTGTCCCTGCTGATCCTGTGCAAGGTCCCTTGAAGCAACGATGAATCCACTGGGCCGGGCACAATCCAAAATCCCAGGGAGCACTGGCCTATCCATCAGCCAACCCCAGCTGACGTGACTGACACAGGGAGCCCTGAGTGTCATGGTCCCTGTTTGGCCGCCAAAGGTCACAATGAGGGTGGCTGTGACAAACCTCTCTGGTTCCCTGACTTCAGGGCAAGGGTGGGGAAAATGAAAAGGTGTGGGTTCGATGGAGTTGCCCAAAAAGAACTTTAATAACAGGGTGAAAAACAATAAACATGGAGAAATTGAGCACAGTACAAGGGGCAGGATCCAAAGACCTGAGAAAAAGGAGAAGCAACAACATGTACACTTGGGGATAGAACACTCTGGAACAATCCTTGTTTCCATATAAGGGAAACAAGTAACCAATAGGAGAATAGAACTTGGACAAGTTAGCATAGAAACACCAAAGGCTTATTGGGGAACTCTCAAGCTCACCCTAAGTTAAACAAATGATTCCCAGGGCTTGAAACTCACGTCCAGTTCTTCCGGGGTAAAATCTGGCTGACTCTGAGTTACAGCCAGGCTAACTCCCAAACTGCTGCTTTGCTCTGGCCCCTTGGTTCCATTGCGGTCCAGTAGTGCAACAATGATTCCCTTGGTTCCACAAGTTCCCAGAGTGTCACAATGGCCCCTTCCCTCCATGAGGCCCTGCAGGGTCACAATGGTCTCCATGATTCCATGGGGCCTTGCAATGCCACAATGCTCTCCATGGATCCACGGTGCCCTGCAGGATCACAACGGCCCTTTGGCTCCATGAGGCCCTGAAATGCAGCAATGGCCTCTTGGTTCCACAAAGCCCTGCTGCTTCACACTGGCCCCTTGGGACCATGCGGCCCAACAGAGCCACAGTGATGTCCTTGATTCCATGAGGCCCCACAGTGTCACAGTGGCCCCTTGGATCCATGGTACCCTGCAGGGTCACAATGTTCCCCTTGGTTCCACAAGTTCCTACAGTGTCACAGGTTCCACAAGGGCCTGCAGTGTCATCATGGCCCATTGGTTCCACAATGCTCTGCAGTGTCACAATGGTCTCCATAGGAAGGAAACAAGTGAGCCCCAGTGGTGCAGGGGCAGATGAGAGGCAGCCACCAGAGGCCAAGGCTGGCCAGACTTGACTGTATTGGTAGATTATTTTGGCGATTAACCCTTTGAATACACGGAATTTTAGAGGTGGAATCCCAATTTCAGCCATGGGCGCCTAGACAAGGAAGACAGTTCTTTTCCATAGGAATAAAAGCACGGAGCCCCAGTGCTTCACGGTCAGATGGGAAGTGGCCCTTGACATGCCAAATTCAGTGGGACCTGTCAGACAGCCCCCAGGAGGCCAAGCCAGGCAGACCTGTCCCATGTTCCATGGATTTCATGGGTCCCCACACTGTCACAATGGTCTCCTTGATTCCATGAGGTCTGGCAATGTCACAATGGCTTCTTGGTTTCATGAGCCCCAACAGAGTCACAAGGGTCCATTGGCCCCACGCAGCCCCGCTGTCAAACAATGGCTCCTTGTTTCTATTTTAAATCAATCACAATCAAACCACAGTTTGATCATTGATCCTTGCTTCCATAGGGGCCATGATTTGCACAATGGTCTCCTTGATTCCACGATTCCTGGATTCCACAGTCTCACCATCGTTTCCTTGGATCTCCATTGTCACAACTGACCCAAGGCTCCATGAGGTTCCGTAGTGTCACCGTGGTCAATGTCAGAGGCTGGATGAGATCCATGTCCCGAGACACCTTGGGATGCTCGGAATGCCCGTGTGGGGCCAGGGCCGGGTCAGGCCTTGGTTTGTGGTGGGACAGAGCCCCGCCCCCAGCCCTGGCCTGGCAGAGATGTCAATCACACAGCGGGGGGGGGGGGGGGGGGGGGGGGTGATGTTAACCCAGCTCTGATTGGTCCAGCTGTCAATCAATCAATCACACACCAGCAGCTGGTGCTACCCTGGCTCTGATTGGACAAGCAACTGGCAGTCCCACCCCAGGGGCAGGGCCATGAAGGCCCAGGGGGTTAAAAGCCGGAGCACGAGGCCAGCCCAGGGTCTGGATCCTGCCTTCTCCTGGGGTTCCTCTGTTGGTGATGCTGGAACCCCAGCAGTTGGTGCCCATGTGCGTGTCTTTCTATGGATCTTCTGTCTTTCTGTTGTTCTCTATTTCTTCTCCTTCTAATTCTACTTACCTGGAACATTTTTAGGTAACTTCACATGTTTCTGGGAACTCCCACATGTGTGGGAATCCAAGGCACAGGGAATATTTCTCTGTCTGCTCTGAGGGATCCTGAGCCCCAGAGAAACACTGCATTTAACCTTCACCCATGGAGTGGACTTCCAGGACTTTGAGACAGATTAGAATTTACCAAAGTGTGAAATAGATCAGAGGGTAGTATTGTATTTCACTAGGGTGACAAATTTAGGTTTTGGAATTTTTAGTATGGTGTAGATAGGAAGCAAGATGGAGGAATTGGGGTGTAGTCCCTGTCTTCTTCTTTATCTGCTCCATTTCCTGTACTGTTGGTGGCACAGCGTGGTTGCTCAAGGAAAGCACAGTGCAGAGGTTATGTGGACAGTTAAGGGACAAGTTATTGGTAAATAAGTAGAAATAATGTACGTTTTAAGACTTAATTGGATGAGACAACTTTCAAAGACCTTGAAACTGTACACTGTGGGGCCATTTTGTGGTGTTTTCCCCGCTTGCTGAGCCTGGTGGGCACAGCATGCAAAACTTTAGAAAACATAACAATAAACAAGAAGCTGAAGACTGAAAAAGTCCCATGCATTTCCATTCACCTGGCACAGAACTGCTATAGGAGGGTTACCCCATCCAGGGTGCCCCCAGAAAGGCCCAACATTAAACAAGCATGAATAACTGCTGCCCCAAAAATGTCTGTAATAAGTTGGCTCTTTTCCATAAAGTTGTTTACTGAAGGGTGTTGTCTTAATTGGCCAATCATGTGAAATGTGCTGGATAAATGACCAGTGAGGTTCACCTGTAGCAAACCAAGGCCTAAAAGAAGAGGATTAAAAAAACAGGTGGCTTTCTACCCTTAGCCTTCTGATCTGAGTCTGTGTCATCTCTGACTCAATGGTGACATTTGGGGATCTGTGGGGGCTGTTGGGAATCCTTTCTGTGTTTTGAGACCCAACAGGAGCTTCTGTAATATTAAACATTGCCTGAAGCTCCCACTGTGCCCATGAGAGGAACCCCTGTGAGTGTCTGGGCCATCCCGGCTCTTTGGCAGCCTGGGGACTCCTGGGATGTCACTGTGGAGGCCCCGTGGGTGCCTGCGACAGAACTGTCCCCCCGTCCAGAGGCTCCTGTACAAAATAGCAATTCCTCCTCCAAATTTCCATATGTGCAGAGATTGTTCCCAGATGAAATCTGCCAAGGGAGACAGCTCTGGCTGCCTTGGCCACCCAGGGGACTCCTCTCATCTGCCTTTGAAACACTTGGATGCCTTTGCAGCCCAAGGTCCCCCGGGGTGTCACCATGGAATGGCTGTGACTGCCTCTGACCACAGGGCTCTTTACCATCCCAGCAAGCCCTGGGAGGTCTTCATGGAGCTCCTGTCTCTGCCTGTGACATTGCAGCTCTGGAACAGCCTGGAGACTCTTGGAAAGATCCCATGGAACCCCTGTGAGGGCCTGTGACAAATCTGATCCTTAGCAGGCAACCATCACCAGCCCCCTGTTGCTATGGTCAGTTTCCATGGCAACCATCCCCAGGCCCCTGTTGCTATGGTCAGTTTCCATGGCAACCATCCCCAGCCCCCTGTTGCTATGGTCAGTCCCTTGGCAGCTCCATGGAGACCCCATGCCAGGGGTGGTTGCCATGGACACCAGCTCAGGCCTGCAGCCAGAGCCCGTTGCCATGGCAACCATTGGCAGCCCCATCCCCAGGCTGATGGGATCCCAGAAGCACAGAATTGGCTGAGCTGGGAGGGACCCATCAGGATCCTCCAGTCCAACTGCTGGCCCTGCACAGGACACCCCAACAATGCCAGCCTGGGCCTGGCAGCGCTGGCCAAACGCTGCTGCAGCTCAGAGAGCCCTGGAGCTGGGACCCTGCCCTGGGGAGCCTGGCCAGGGCCCCAGCAGCCTCTGGGCAAAAACCTTTTCCTGACATCCAACCTGAGCCTGCCCCGACTCAGCTGCAGCCGCTCCCTCCGCTCCTGTCCCTGGGCACCAGAGGGAAGAGGTTCCCACAGCCCCAGCCAGGGACCCGCTCCCAAGGCTGCTGCCATGGCCACCAGGGCTGGCACCAGCTGGGATGCTCGGTTTCCACGGGCTGGGCTTCAGCAATGGGATTCCCCAATTTCCTGCTCCTGCTAAAACCGCGCTGCCCTCGCTGCCCTCCCGCCTCCCATGGAAAGCACAAAAGGCAAAGATCCCGGGCTGGGATAAGAACAATTTATTGGGAACAGCAACCAGATAAAGAACAAACAGGAACAGAAACAATATTGATAACAGAAGGGATAAGTAAAACTATTTACAGAGAAAACATCAACATCAACAACTGGCTCTTCCTGGTAATGTATTTCCTCGTGTCTAGAAAGGACACACTTGTCCTCAGGGAGGGAAAGAGAGAGTCCCTTTCCTGCCCCTGGCAATGACCTGAGGTGGGACTGAATGTAATGACAGGGCCATGGCCAGACCCTCATGTTCTCCCATCCCACATCATGTTATTGGTAGGGGCAACAAAATGTACAGGTGTCTTCCCAGCATGGATCACAGGGAAGATGGATCACCAGGGCTCTGGCCAACGTGGGGTCTCCAATGGGGGATGAATTCTGAGCAGTGTACGAAGCTCCTCCTGCACTTGGGGCATTTGCAGGACTTCCCTTACTGCTGGCTCCATTGGTGTTTGGTCAGGTCAGAGCTCTGGGTGAAGCTCTTCCCACACTGGGGACACTCGTAGGGCCTCTGCCTCTCCCCAGTGTGGATGTGTTGGTGGATGATGAGGGCAGAGCTGCAGCTGAAGCCCTTCCCACACTCCCCACACTCGTAGGGCCATTCCCCAGTGTGGATCATCTGGTGGCTGATCAGGGTGCTGCTCTGCCTGAAGCTCTTCCCACACTCCAAGCACTTGTGGGGCTTCTCCCCATCATGAAGCTACTCCTGGGCCACCAGCTCCGAGCTCTGGCTGAAGCTCTGTCCACCTTCCTGGCTCAGGGTGGGTCTTTCCTCCTCAGAGCACACTGGGCTGGGTTTGGAGCCCCTCCTCCTGCAGGATCTCTGGGACTTGTCCTCCATGTTGGAATTCTGCACCGTGGAGCCACTAAAAATGGCCTCTTCCATGAGGTTCTGCCACAGGGATTTGCCCTCCCTGGTCTCCATCCTCAGCTCCTTTTCTGGGGGAGGAAGGACAAGGAGAGGATGGGATTTGCCTCCGTGCCAGAGGGAAGGGGAAGGAGATCCCCCCAGTGCATCCCCAGCAGGACGGGGTTGGCAGCAGGGTTGTCCTGAAGCCGGGGGCTGTGCTGGGCTGGGAGATGGAGCAGGAGAGAGGGGGAAAGGGGCACTGACTTCCTCCTCACCTGCCTGGGGCTCCTGGGGCACCGTCTTCTTCCTCCCAGCCTCCTCCTCCATCGGGCCAAGTTTACAGGATGGAAAATCCTGTTTTGGGAAGAAAACAAGGGATGAGTACATTGAATTTTGTACTTGTTTGAAGGCAAACCTGGGGAGGGTCTAAACCAGGATTACAATTTAAGAAGAAAATGAAGATCAAGGCAATGATACAAAAACACTGCCCTAAACTGACAGAGTCAGGATATAACCTGACACCCTGTTGCTGCTCAGGCTGGTGGCAGCAGTCCCATTAAATGGTGGCTGCAGTCCTGTTGGAGTGATGAACGTGATTCTGTCAGAGCAGTGATCCTGTAGAAGGGTCTGGTCTTCCTCTGGAGGTCCAGTGGTGGTTCTGGAGCTCTTGTCCTCTGGGAATCCAGTAGGCAAGCTGCTCCTGCTCTTGCAAGGCTCAGCTTATATCCAGGTTGGAATGCTTGGATCCTCCCCCTGGGCGGAGCATCCCACAATGGGAGGATGGAATTTGATCAGTCCTGCAGTGACACTCAATGGCCCATTCCCAGAAGATATCTCCCCTGGAGGGCGTTATCAGGGCTGAGTCATGGAAGAGATCAAGAACACTGCCCCACCTGTTTATAGCAGTTGATGAAGATGGGCATTGAAAACATGCATTTGGTTCCATCTTACACTGCAGCCTGAAACAGTTGGGGAATCCCTGCTCAGGGGGTGAACACCACCCCCCTTACCCAAACTGGCTCAGGTGTAAAACCCCCACCCCGGGAAGGCCACACACACAGGGGACAATGTCACACTTGCCCTGCTCCAGGGGAGGTCTCTGTCCCTGTCACTCCCTTGCTCCTCCCCCTTTTCTCTTTTTTTCCATCTCTCTCTCTACCTCACATTTACTGGTCATAAAATCCACTTTGGATTTGGTCTCGTTAGCACCTTTATTAGGGCAGAGGAATCTCTCCAACAATTCGGGTCACCAGACTGTGACATTATTTTTGCACAGTGAGTTCAGGGCACTGTTATCTGACTCCAAGTGCCTGTGACAAAAGCATGGTTCCCTTCTCTGAGGACTTTGTGGCTCTTTCTGGAAGAACTCTTGGAAACTTGGACACAGTCCCTCCTTCCTCCTGGGGATCTTATGGGAGAACTGATGAGGAAAATGGCTGTTGTGGGTGGCCAGTTTAAAGAAAATATTTTGTTGTCCTTGCTTGAAAAGTTTGGTAAAATCAGTGGAGGAAAGGGAGCAAATGTTACCAGCGACACTGACAGGGTTCATTCCCCCCACAGTGAGGAACACAATGCTGCTGAAAGTCCCACAAGAAGCTCAGCTCAAGTAGCCAAATTCCCAAACAGCTCCAGCCAGGGGTGTCCGGGAGGATTTTTTTGGAGAGTGTTGGGAGCCGGCAGATCCCGGACTCGAGCCCCGGGTATCTCCGGGCTCCCTAAGAGGAGCTTTTTCGGGGGCAGAGGAGCCGCGATCGCCCCTCGGGAGGGTCCCGGGGGGTCCACGTGGGGATGGCCCGGTACCGACGGGGCGGGACATTGGTTTTGGGGATCCCCGTGAGAGCCGGGGCTGTGGAACGGGGGACCCCCGGGGCGGGGAGAGGGGAAGGGGCGATACCGGAGCTGGGGCACCCCCGGCAGCCCGGAGATGAGGCGGGGACGGGACCCCCTGACCCTGACAGGGGCGCGTCCTGGGGTGACTTCATGATGCTCATGCCCCATCGGTCCCTTTAGCCCAGAAATGAGTTCTGCACCTTTAAGGCTGGTTCTGAGAGCCAAGGGGAGGAGGAAGAAGCTGCAGTTTGTTTTCATACACTGCACTCACTCCTCCACATTCCGGCTCCTGGATGGACAGAGGGCAGGACAGAGCTCTCCTTTGCTTTTAGTTAGTTTTTAGCTCTCTGAGGCAGAGAAGTTCCCTGGACTGTGGTTTTTCTTTTTCTTTGGAGCTGTTTAAACCTGCTCTGCACTGAACACCCAGAACACCACCAGCAGCTCCCTCCTGTGGCCCACCGGGCTGAGCCTGGGCCGCTGGAAGTGGCATTTCCAGCGCTGGAGGGACTGATCAGAGACTGATAAGAGACTGATAAGACACTGAGTGAGCCGAGCTACAGCCCAAGGAAGGACTTTCAGAGTTTCTCATCTATTTTGGAGCAGCTGGAGGTTTATTACTTAATATTGTTCAATTTTTGTGCTGGTGAATGCTTTGCCTGTTTAATAAAGCATTTTTTTCCACTTTTCTCCAAGGAAATATTTTCCCGAACTGGCTGAGGGTGGGGCTGCTGAATCTGCATTCCAGAGGAAACTCCTTTTGGAGGTTTTCAACCAAATTTGCCCTAAAGCAGGACAGGGCGGTGGAAAGAAGGGGGAACCCCAAGTGGCTGGATTGAGGGGAGGCTGGAGAGGGGGACCAAGGGACTCCAAAACCTCCCAGAATCCAAAAGCAGGACCCTGGAGAGGGGGGATCCCCAGGACATATGGGATCCCCTCCAGCCCTGAGACGGGGGACCCCCAGAACCCCAGAGGGATGAGACTGGATATGGGAAACTCCTGCTGAACTTCTTTTATTCACTCTTGATTTTTGGACATCAGGTGACTTCTAGAAATGGACTTGGGTGGGAGGAATCCCCAACCGAAGGCATTCACACCTTGTTTTTCCCCAATCCAGGGTTTTCCCCAAACCTTCCCACAGTGACATCCCCCCTGTCCTGCTCTGGGTGAGCTCAGTCCCAAACCTGACCCTGCTCCTGGTCTCAATCTCACTCCACGTTCAGACACACTCACAGTTCTGTATTCAATCACATCCTAGTCCCAGACTCGTCTAGCTCCAGACCCAATCCCAAACCCAGCCCTAAAGCCAATCCCATGTCTAGCCTTAGCCCCAATCCCAGCTCTAATCCAAATCTCAGCCCCATCTCCAAGCCCAGCCCCAATTCCAGCCCCTTCCTAAATCCTCAGCCCCAAACCAAATCCCAGGTTCAGCCCTTCTGGGGCTTTGGGGGTGTCTCTGTCCCTGTGACCCCGATGATGTTTGGGTGGGGTCCCAGCAGGGCTGAGAGGGACAGAGACCCCCCCGGCCTCCCCAGGGGTGAGAAGGTGGCAGAGCCCCCCCAGCCCCGAGCAGCCTCAGCGGTGAGAGGGACACAGAGCCCCTGGTGCCCAGCCCTGCACAGGCATTGCCTGAGGCCAGAGGGATGGAGACCCCCCGAGCATCCCCCAGGGCCAGGGGACAGAGAGCCCCGAGCATCCCCTGGGCTGAGAGGGACAGAGACTGCCCCGAGCACCCCCTGGCACAGGGGAGAGAGGGAGGGAGACCCCCCAGGCATTCCCTGGGGTGAGAATGATGGAGACGCCTGGGGAATGGCCTGGGGTGACAGGGACACTCCTGGGGAATGGCCTGGGGTGACAGGGACAGGGACACCCTGGGGAATGGCCTGGGGTGATAGGGACAGGGAAAACCCCCCCAAGCCCCTCCCAAGCATCCCCCAGTGTAAGAGGGTCAGTGACCCCTTGAGCATCCCCTGGGCACTGGACAAAGTAAAGTTGTTTCTTGACAGAAATCAAACTTAACCCTACAGAAAATGCCTTGAATTTGCTCTTCCCACAAGTCACTTGTGGTGAACACGCAAACAAATCCCAAAATTTAATAAACTGACAATAGAAGCGATTTTGTGGCAATTCCAACAGCCATTGGTCCTGCCCAGCTCCAGCTCAGCTGCTGGCAGGTTCCAATATAAGAAAAGTGGAAATTCAGCCCAATACATTGGGATACCTCTTTTATGAAAAGATTATGAAAAGGAAGGGAAAGCTCTGTGTAGATGTCACAAAGGTGACAGGGACAAAGAAAAAACTTATTCTTAGATTTGGCAAAGCCCCCGGCCTGTGAAAAAGAAAAGGGGGGACAGCCACGGACTGAGAGGGACACAGACCACCCCTGGGGCAGGGCAAGTGTGACATTGTCCCCTGTGTGTGTGGCCTTCCCAGGGTGGGGGTTTTACACCTGAGCCAGTTTGGGTAAGGGGGGTGGTGTTCACCCCCTGAGCAGGGATTTCCCCGCTGTTTCAGGCTGCAATGTAAGATGGAACCAAATGCATGTTTTCAATGCCCATCTTCATCAACTGCTATAAACAGGTGGGGCAGTGTTCTTGATCTCTTCCATGACTCAGCCCTGATAACGCCCTCCAGGGGAGATACCTTCTGGGAATGGGCCATTGAGTGTCACTGCAGGACTGATAAAATTCCATCATCCCATTGTGGCATGCTCCGCCCAGGGGGAGGATCCAAGCATTCCTACCTGGATATAAGCTGAGCCTTGTAGCACCAGGAGCAGCTTGCCTACTGGATTCCCAGAGGACAAGAGCTCCAGAACCACCCCTGGACCTTCAGAGGAAGACCAGACCCTTCTACAGGATCACTGCTTGGAGAGAATCACGTTCATCACTCCCACAGGACTGCAGCCAACATTTAATGGGACTGCTGCCACCAGCCTGAGCAGCAACAGGGTGTCAGGTTATATCCTGACTCTGTCAGTTTAAGGCAGTGTTTCTGTAGCATTGCCTTGATCTTCATTATCTTATTAAACTCTAATTCTGATTTAGACTCTCCCCCAGGTTTCCCTTAAATCCTGTAAAAAGACGATGTCTGCGCCCTTTGTTTGGTTCCCAGAACAGGATTTCCTATACCCAAACCTTGACTGGATGGAGGAAAAGGTTGCGAGGAAGAGGAAGGAGCCCTGGGATACCCAGGCAGGTGAGGAGGAAGTCAGTGCCCCTTTCCCCCTCTCTCCTGCTCCATCTCCCAGCCCAGCACAGCCCCCGGCTTCAGGACAACCCTGCTGCCAACCCCGTCCTGCTGGGGATGCACTGGGGGGATCTCCTTCCCCTTCCCTCTGGCATGGAGGCAAATCCCATTCTCTCCTTGTCCTTCCTCGCCCAGGGAAGAAACTGAGGATGGAGACCGGGGAGGATAAATCTCTGTGGCAGAACCTCATGCAAGAGGCCATTTTGAGTGACTCCTGGGCACAGGAATCCAACAGGGAGGAAAATTCATGGAGATCCCACAGAAGGAGGGGCTGCAAACCCAGCCCAGTGTGCTCTGAGGAGGAAAGACCCACCCTGAGCCAGGAAGGTGGACAGAGCTTCAGCCAGAGCTTGGAGCTGGTGGTCCATGAGCAGCTTCATGATGCGGAGAAGCCCCACAGGTGCTTGGAGTGTGGGAAGAGCTTCAGGCAGAGCAGCACCCTGATCAGCCACCAGATGATCCACACTGGGGAATGGCCCTGTGAGTGTGGGGAGTGTGGGAAGGGCTTCAGCTGCAGCTCTGCCCTCATCACCCACCAATGCATCCACACTGGGGAGAGGCCCTACGAGTGTCCCCAGTGTGGGAAGAGCTTCACCCAGAGTTCTCACTTGACCAGTCACCAACGGAGCCAGCAGTAAGGGAAGGCCTGCAAATGCCTTGATTGCAGGAACAGATTCATGCCCACTCCAGTTTCATTCCCCATGGGAGAACCCACATTGGGAAGAGTCCTGGTGATCCATGTTCCCTGTGATCCATGCTGGGAAGACACCTGTCCCTTTTCCTGCCCTAGCAGTGACATGATGTGGTATTGAAAAATATGAGGATCTGGCTGGCATTGAAGAATATGAGGGTCTGGCCATGGCCCTGTCATTACATTCACTCCCACCTCAGGTCATTGCCAGGGGCAGGAAAGGGACTCTCTCTCTCTCTCTCCCCTGAGGAGAAGGGTGTCCTTTCCAGGCAGGAGGAAATACATTACCAGGAAGAGCCAGTTGTTGATGTCGTAGTTTTCTCTGTAAATAGTTTTACTTATCCCTTCTGTTATCAATATCGTTTCTGTTCCATTTGTTCCTTATCTCATTGCTGTTCCCAATAAATTGTTCTTATCCCAGCCTGGGATCTTTGCCTTTTGTGATTTCCATGGGAGGCGGGAGGGCAGCGAGGGCAGTGCGGTTTTAGCAGGAGCAGGAAATTGGGGAATCCCATTCCTGAAGCCCGGCCCGTGGAAACCGAGCATCCCAGCTGGTGCCAGCCCTGGTGGCCATGGCAGCAGCCTTGGGAGCGGGTCCCTGGCTGGGGCTGTGGGAACCTCTTCCCTCTGGTGCCCAGGGACAGGAGTGGAGGGAGCGGCTGCAGCTGAGTCGGGGCAGGCTCAGGTTGGATGTCAGGAAAAGGTTTTTGCCCAGAGGCTGCTGGGGCCCTGCTGGGTCTGGGAAGGGCCTCCAAGGTGGGGCTGGAGCCCTTGGGCTGTGAGCAGAGGCTGAGGGAGCTGGGCTTGTCCAGCCCAGAGCAGGGAAGGCTGAGGGGCTCCTCATCCCAGCCTGGCAGTGCCAGCGAGGAGGGGATGGAGAACACAGAGCCAGGCTCTTCACTGGGGGCCTGGTGGGAGACAAAAGCCAATGGGTGGAAGGGGAAAGAGGGGAGATCAGCCAGGACAGAAGGAGCTGAAATGAGTCAGGCTGCTTTCAGCATTTCCTCAGCACCAAAAGCAGCCTGACCTCCCTTCTCCATCCACCACTGACAGCTTTGCAAATCAGGAATTGTTGGAGCTGTTTTGCTCCCACTCCAGGACAAGCATCCTGATACAAGAACTTAATTGTTTTTACATCTAATAAAGGATCACGTTTGTCTAAAATTAATTTTAGTATGGAAATCACTTCTGAATGGTGCACTCATCAGGCACTCCTGGGACATTACACTTAGCTCAGGGAAGAGCATGAGTGTTATTAAATTGTGTCCTGTTCAGCCATGGTCTGTTGGCCATGAAGAGAAACTTTCTGTGCCTCTGAGTCTCACCAGTTCCTTGCTCCCAGACGACACAAGCCTGATGACTTGTGGCTCCCACTCCAGTGGCTGCACTTGGCCCTCCCTCCATCCCCAGAGCAGAGCTCCCTTGTCCCAGGGAGTCGCTGGCAATGCAGGGATGAAGGAAACAGGACAGGCTGGGGGGATCAGGGGCAGGGCACAGCCAGGGAGAAGAATGACTTTGGCATTTGATGGAGCTGTGCCTTCCCTTGGCTTTGCTGGCTGACAAGAAATGAACATCCCTCTGTGTCTCGGGCAGCTCCTTCTCCAAGGAAAGCAGGTAAAGCAGGGTGGAGTTGGAGCCAAGGAGCTGAAAGCTGCAGGTGCAGCCTGGGCTGGAGGGAGCTCAGATTTGCACAAGGCTGCTCTGAGTGCCAGGGCTTGGATGGGGGAAATGGTGGGGTAGGGGTAGGGACAGAGTCTGATTGATTGTCAGCCATGAAGGGTCTTGATTTTCATATCTATTCAAACTGCATGAGGAGGCACTTGGATTCAATGTCAATTGGAGATTGCACAGAGTGACTTATGAACAGGAAAAAATCCTAAACCGGACCTAAAAAATGTTTTCTCACTGTCTTTTTAAATATAATGCCTTCACTTTGAAGACACTACTGAAGTCTATCAAATTAACCACAAAAGATTTGAACACTTAAATCAAATGATTCCCAGAGGCTTGGCTTGTTCAGGTGTTCTGAATGTTCATGAGCCCTGGGACACTGAATTCCTGCACTGAAGAGCTGAAGGCTGAACAAGCCTCTGGAGCAGGGAAATTCAGCAGCAGCCTCCAAGTTGCTGAGGATGTCAGCAGCCCCCAGTGAGGCCATCCCTGCCCAGAGACCGTGGGGGAATGGGCAGACAAGGAGAGCGTGCCTGGGGCTGGGGCAGCACAACTCAGAGGCACCAGCGGCTCCAGCTGGGCAATGGAGTGTGGAATGTGGCTGGGAAAGCCCTGCCTGGGCTGGGCCAAGCAGGACACACAAGCCCTGACTCCCATTCCCCAAACAACTCTCTCAAGGAGACATTTAAGAGGAATTACAATTGTTTCTGTACCCTAAGTTGGACACACTGGAGAAATACTGACAGGAAATCCTCAAGAGCTCAAAACAACCAAACAGCCTTTACTGGCAACTTTAGAAAATCAAAGAAATTTTCGCAAAAGTTTTAATGGGATATTCAGTCAACAAAAAACACTTCTCAAAACATTAATTTGGCCCATTCAACTTCACAAACTCTAAGCCTGTTCAATTTCATGTTAATCAAAATTTGCAAGAGGACAAAAATAGAAGAAGCATTTTTCTTCCTCTTTCTCAGAGCGAGAGAAAAAAAATTAAGATTGAGAGAAGCACACACAGAGCTTGCAACTCCTGGATTCCAGCAGAGTTCAGATGGAAATTCCAAGAGGATGCAGGGTCAAGATGTGTGCTTGCCTTGTGGTCAGCCTTCAATAGCCCTTGGTCTCCCTGGGCCCTTCCCCCAGGTGGGGCTTGGGCTCATTTGGTCCCTCAGGAGCTGGGCTGGGGCTGCAGAGGTGGCTGTGGAGCATTGCCTGTGCTGTGCCAGGGACTGGCAGCCACTGCTGGGCTGGGATAGAGGCTCTGGGGGATTGGGGTTCCAGGGCAGGGCAGGGCTGGGCTTCCAGGGCAGGGCATGGCTGGACCTGCACCTTCCTCCCCCACACATGAAATGTTTCCAGCCAACAATCTCCTCCAGTCTGTCACACTAGGGAATGTTGGAGGTGGAACTCCAATTCTGGCCATGGGCACCTGGCCGAGAAGGACAGATCTTTTCCATAGGAAGGAAAGCCCAGAGCCCAATGTTTGAAAGGCAGCTGAGAGACTCACTAGGCCAGGGCCAGCCAGACTTGTCAGGAATAGCAGATTTTGTCTGGGAGCAGTCTTTGGATTATGGGAATTTTGGAGGTGGAAGCCCAATCTTGGCCGTAGGCTCCTGGAGAAGCAGGACAGTTCTTTTCCATAGGAAGGAAAGCATGGAGCATTTCCCAGTGGTTTGGGGACAGATGGAAAATTCACACTTGTGAAACCACTGCAAGACAGACTTGTCCTGACAATATTCCTATTGGAACAATCCCTGGATATAAGGAAATTTGGAGGTGAACTCCCAATTCTGGCCATGGGTACCTGGCGGAGAAGGAGAGTTCTTTTCCATTGGGAAGGAAAGCACAGAGCCCCAGTGTTTCAATACCAGATGAGAAGAGACCCTCAACATTCCAGGGTCATTTGGACCAGTCAGGCAGTCAACAGGAGGCCAGACCAGCCAGACCTGTTCGGTGTTCCCTTGCTTTTATGAGGTCCTGCAGTATCACCATGGTCCCCTTGGTTCCATGGGGCCCTGCAGTGT
Source organism: Agelaius phoeniceus (assembly GCF_051311805.1). Taxonomy (NCBI): domain Eukaryota; kingdom Metazoa; phylum Chordata; class Aves; order Passeriformes; family Icteridae; genus Agelaius; species Agelaius phoeniceus. The sequence continues at coordinate 3,455,366 of NW_027509866.1, forward strand.
CCCAGTGGTGCTTTGATTCCATGGGGTCCAGCAGTGTCACAATGGACCCTTGGTTCAATGGGGTCCCAGAGTGTCACAATGACTCCTAGGTTCCAGAAGGCCCTGCAGTGTCACAGCGGTCCCAAGTATTCCATGAGGCCTTGCAGTGTCACAATGGTCTCCATGGTTCCACAGCCCCCACAATGTCACGGGACTCCTCTGTTCTATGAGCCCTGCAATGTCACAATGGACCTTTGGACCCTGGGGGTTTGCAGTGTCACAATGGTCTCCTCTGGCTCCACAGTGTCACAATGGACCACTGATGACATCAGGCCCTGCAATATAACCCTGGAGCTTTGGTTCCATGCAGCCCTGCAGTGTCACAAAGGCCTCTTGGTTTCACCAGGCCCCACAGTATCACAATGGTCCTCTTGGTTCTTTGGGGATCCCCAGGGTCACAATGGTCTCACTGGTTCCATGAGGCCTCACAGTGTCACAATGCTTTGCCTATTCCATTCGCCAACATAGCACCACAATGGTCTCCATGGTTTCAGGAGTCCCCTTGGTGTCACAATGTCCTCTTGATTCCTTTAGGCTGTGAAGTTGCTTAACGGTCTCTCCAGTAGGTTCCGTGCGGCCTTGCAATGTCACAATGGACCTTTGGCAACATTGTGAGACCATGGGGTATCACTGTGTCACAATGGCCCCTTGGTACCACGATACCCCAAAGTGTCACAATGGTCTCCACAGTTCCATGAGGCCCTGCAGTGTCACAATGGACCCTTGGTTTGATGGAGCCTCTCAGTGTCACAATGATCCCTGTATTCCATGGAGACACACTGCATCAGTATGGTTCCCTTGATTCTATGAGGTCCAGCAATGTCACTGTGCTCTCCATGATTCCATGAGGCCCCACAGTGTCACAATGGTCCCTTGGTGTCACAGAGCCCCACAGTGTCACAATGGTCCCTTGGTATCACAAGGCCCCTGTCGAGGTTTAGGGCAAATTTGGAGGAGAATTTCCAAATTAGGGCTCCTCCAGTAAGCAAACCCACAGAGCCCCTCCCCCCAACCGGTTCGGGAAGGATTTCTCAGAGAGGAGTGGAAAGAACCTGTTTATTTAACAGGCACAGCACTCCTCAGCACACAAAATGAACAATACCGGATGACACCGCTCTGAAAAAAAGATGAAAAATTCAGAAAGTCTCTCTTGGGGGGTGGTCACTCTGTTCTCAGTCCCTCCAGCGCTGGGGCAGCTGCTGCAGGCCTCAAGGTGCAGACTCTTGGTGTTTCCCAGGTCCCAGTCCGGAGCAGGTTCAAAATGGTCAGAAAAAGGAAAGGAGAAACAGTCCAGGAAGAAATTGGACAGTTTAGCAAACTAGCTAATGAGCAAAAGCAAGCAGAAGCGAAGCAAGCAAGAGCGAGAGAGCAAAAGCAAAAAGCAAAAGCAGCAAAAGCAAAAGCTGCAGTCTCTGTGTCCCACCAGGCTGATAAGAAAACCAAAAAAAACTTTCCCTCTTCAGAGCCGGTCTTAAAGGTACAGAACATAATATCCAACATTAACAGAACACATGAATGGGGATACAAGCATCATAACATCACCCTAAGACATTCCACCCCTTATCCCCATGTCATCAACATACTACCACACATCATGCATTTATTCACACAAAATTTCCATCTGCTCCCCCAAAATTTACAAGCAATACCCATCATGCCCTCATCACATCCCCACACTGGACCACTGAATCCATGCCCTATACCACAGAGTGGCAGGATTTCACCCCTTTCACCTTACTCACTCAAAGCTCCATCTATCACTTGCTCAGACCTTCGACACTTGCACATCTCCTTCTCCATCTCCCACTTGCCCAGACCTTCAACACTTACACATTTCCTTCTATCTCATGTCTGTATGGTGTAATGTACAGACAATGGCAGTAACATCCAACAAACAGTGATATTGCATATCATTCCCACCCCGCAATCAGATCTCCCTGAGGTACACATCATGTTGTTCCATCTCTTTGCATTATCCACCATGTGCAACCTGGTCCCTGAGCAAAGACAACCCCACAAATGGGTTTGTCTGTACTCGAGGCAGAATTGACCCACACAGTCTTCCCCAACAAACTTCTGACACGTACCACTGGGACTTTATCGCCATCTATTACATTCAGGGACTCAGACTGGGCAGGACCTGCTCGGTTGGTGGAACCTCGGGTGTTAACTAACCAGGTGGCCTTTGCTAAATGCTGCTCCAAATTTTTGAAAGATCACCCACCCAAAGCTTTCAGCTGGGTTTTTAGTAGTCCATTGTACCTCTCCACTTTGCCTGCAGCTGGTGCATGGTAGGGGATATGGTACACCCACTCAATGCCATGTTCCCTTGCCCAGGTGTTGATAAGGCTGTTCTTGAAATGAGTCCCGTTGTCTGACTCAATCCTCTCAGGGGTTCCATGTCTCCACAGGACCTGCTTTTCAAGGCCCAGGATGGTGTTCTGAGCAGTAGCATGAAGCACAGGGTGGGTTTGCAACCCTCCAGTGGTGGCTTCCACCATGGTCAGCACGTAGCGCTTGCCCTGGCGTGTCTGGGGCAGTGGGATGGAGTCAATCTGCCAGGCCTCCCCATACTTGTACTTGGACCCCTGCTCACCATACCATAGGGGCTTCACTCGCTTGGCCTGCTTGATGGCAGCACACGTCTCACAGTCATGGATAACCTGAGAAATACTGTCCATGCTTAAATCCACCCCTCGGTCTTGTGCCCACTTATAGGTGGCATCTCTGCCCTGATGGCCTGAGGCATCATGGGCCCATTGAGCTGGGAATAAATCTCCTTTATGTTGCCAATTTAAGTCTGTCTTTGACACTTCTATCTTTGCTACCTGGTCTACCTGCTTATTGTTTTGGTGCTCCTCATTGGCTCTACTCTTGGGGACATGGGCATCTACATGGCGGACTTTCACAGGTAGCCTCCCTACCCTGGTAGCAATGTCTTTCCACTCTTCAGCAGCCCAAATTGGTTTTCCTCTATGCTGCCAGTTGGACTCATTCCACCTCTCCAGCCATCCCCACAGAGCATTGGCTACCATCCATGAATCAGTGTAGAGGTAGAGCTTTGGCCACTTCTCTCTTTCTGCAATGTCCAGGGCCAGCTGAACGGCTTTGAGTTCTGCAAGTTGGCTTGATCCACCTTCACCTTCAGTGGCCTCTGCGACCTGTCGTGTGGGGCTCCATACGGCTGCTTTCCACTTCCGGTTCATCCCTACGATGCGACAGGAACCGTCAGTGAAAAGAGCGTAGCGCGTTTCCTCTGGGGGCAGTTGGGATCAGAAGGAGGAGCTTCATAAGCCCGTGTTGCTGGTTTTGTTCTTCATCTGTGACACCAAAATTCACACCTTCGGGCCCATTTGTAATTACCTCCAAAATCCCAGGGCGATCCAGTTTACCTATACGGGCGCTGTTTCTGTCCCTCTGGGAGCCTCTCAGGAACCCTGGGCCAGTCCCGAGTCGGCAGACACCGGGGGCAGCCCCGACACGGCCGACAGCGGGGAGACACTCTCTGTGCCCCGAGGGTACTGAGGGCACCTGGGCTGGGCGCCTGTGCAGCACAAGAGACACCAGAGACATCGGTAGAAGATAAAGGGCCGACTCTTAGCAGGGCTTAATCCAAGGTTTTATTCTAGGAGTCCCAAAGGAGCCCCTACACCTCAGGGGCCTCCTGCCCACAGCCCCGGGAGATGTGCCAAGGTTACATTTAAAGGGAGGTGGAAACCCAAAGTAGATAACATTTGACTAACCAAGAAGTGACCCTAAGGGATGGGTACTGGGGGATGGACATTTAGGACAGCATATGGGGCAGGGCTTGGGGGGCTGACCCCTGGCCTCTGGCTGATCACTCAACATCCTGGAATGAAGCTTCTGGATGGAGGGGATGGGATGCTGAGTGATTGACAGAAAGCCAGGGTGGGGATTTGGGGATGATCTCAGCAAGGGAAAGGGATTACACAGGTAAAGGGAGGAGGGTACCATCTGGGATGAACCATTTGGGAAAAATACAGGGATTCGAAAACAAAACTACTACCAAATATTTCAAAGTATAAAAACACACTACAACACACCACCCAGATCTGGTGTTTGCTGTGCAAGTGCCCAGATCCGGAAATTTCCCAGGGCTGGCACAGCCCAAGTCCAGCAATTTGCTGGCACAGAAAGCCAAAATCTGGCAATTCCCTGATGCCAATACAGGCACCCAGACCTGGTGTTTGCTGCCACTGCCAGTGCTCAGATCTGGGTATTTCCCTGTTCTGGCAGAGCCAAGTCCAGCAATTTTCTGGCAAAGAAAGCCAAAATCTGGCAATTCCCTGCTACCGTCATTGGCAATGCCAAGATCCGGTGTTTGCTGGCACCACCAGTGCCCAGATGCGGGAATTTCCTGGTGCCGGCACAGCCCCAGTCGAGTAATTTTCTGGCAAAGAAAGCCAAAACCTTGCAAATACCTGGTGCGGGCCCCACCCAGATCTGGTGTTTGCTGGCACTGCCAGTGCTCAGATCCAGCAGTTTCCCAGTGGCAGCACAGCCCAAGTCCAGCAGTTTGCTGGCACAGAAAGACAAAACCCGGCAATTTTCTGGTGATAGCACCGGCACCACCCCGATCTGCGGTTAGCTGGCACTGCCAGTGCCCAGATCTGGGTATTTCCCTGTGCCACCACAACCCAAATGCAGCAGTTGTCTGGAAAAGAAAGCCAAAACCCAGCACTGCCCAGATCTGGTGTGTTGGGGTTGGTTTAAAAGAAGAGGGAGACCTTGGCTTAAGGCCGTGGGAAAACCCTCTTCATTGGTTACTTTATACTGCAAAAATTGTAATATTCTTAATCCCTCCTTCCTCTTGGATCCTTCCCTCAGATCCCACCTTAACCCCTCCCCATAAATAAATGGATAAATATCCCTGCTAGACCCTGGACCCAGGCTTTTTTCTGCTTTGCTCTCTCTACTGTGGCACGCCGTCCTGTTTGTTGTGTTTGCCTTCATTAAAGTTCTGTTTCCAGAGCACCAGATGAAAGCAGTCTCTGTCTGTAAAGTGGCCAGAGCTGGTTCTCAGGGAAACCACTGGCCAATGGTCTGGACGAGGGCCAGAAGGTTTCACTGGTGTTTGCTGGCACTGCCAGTGCCCACATCTGGAAATTTCCCTATTCTGACACAGCCCAAGTGCAGCAGCAATTTACTGGCACAGAAATCCAAAACCCGGCAACTTTCTGCTACTGGCTCCATCTTGTGTTTGCTGCGCCAGTGCCCAGATTTGGAAATTTCCCGGTGCCAGCGGAGCCCAAATCCAGCAGATTTCTGTTGCTGGCAACGACACCACCCAGATCTGGTGTTTGCTGGCAGTGCCAGCGCCCAGATCTGAAAACTTCCTGGTGCTGGCAGAGCCCAAGTCCAGTGATTTGCTGGCACAGAAAGCCAAAATTTGGAAATTTCCAGGTTCTGGCTCCAGCACCATCCAGATCTCGTGTTTGCTGAGACCGCCAGTGCCCAGATTTGGAAATTTCCCGATGCCTTCACAGCCCAGGTCTAGCAATTTGGTTTTAGGCTAGCTTAGGCAGAGAAGTCCTGTGACTTTCCTTTTTCTTGGAACTGTTTAAACCTGCTCTGGACTGAAAACCCAGAAAAACACCGGCAGCTCACACCTGTGGCCCACCAAGGTCTGGGACGCTGCATTCCAGCACCAGAGGGACTTAGAAGAGACCGAGTGAGCCAACTACAACCCACAAAAAGGACTTTCTGAATTTGCCATCTCTTCAGCACTGTCAGAGGTTTTATTTAATATTATTCATTTTCATGCTTGTGAATACTTTACTTGTTAAATAAACTGGGGTTTTTTCACTTTTCTCAAGGGAAGTCTTTTCCTGAACTAGTAGGGGGAGGGGCTGCTTGAACTTGCTTTCTAGACAGATCCCTTTTGGAGGTTTCCTCCCCAAATTTGCCCTAAGCCAGCACAAACAGTCACAATGAAAATTTCACCAGTGGCATAATTTCCTGCTGGCAAATCTTGTGACAGAAGCTTGACCTTGTTCTCCATGAGACATTCTTGGGAAGAGCAGACAGGAGAAGATTCCTGGAAAACTGAAACAGCTTTCCAGAAGTGAAATGAAAATGAAAGAAACAATCCAAGATCTTTTCCTCTATTTATTTCTATGCTCCCCTTTTCCATGTTGCACTACTTCTCCATCCCAGGAATTCCAGATGCACTTCACCTCTAAGATCGGTGACTTAGTGATTTTTAGACACTCAAAAATACCATGAGCCACACACATTTTCCTTCCCCTGGTTTTACTGGAAGGCAACACTGGAGATGTAAGTGCAGTGTTGGGGTCAGGTAGGAATCCTACAGCAAGGGAAGGTGGCCCGACAGTGTTTGAGCCTCAGCCAGGACAATGCAGAGCAGCAAGCGAGGGGATTGCTGTGCCAGTGTGCAGGAGTCAGGGCTCTGCATCTGGGCTCACCGCTGCAAAGTTCCCGTGTTTGGACAGACTCAGGGGCTGTGCCCGGGGCGCGCGGGGCTCGAACGTGGGGCTTGTGGGGCGAGCGGGGAACGGACACGGGGACGAACGGCCCCGGTGCTTCAGTTGCAGCGGCGGCAGCGGCGGCAGCAGCAGCGGCGGCAGCAGCAGCGACAGCAGCAGCAGCGACAGCAGCAGAACAGATATTTTAGATCACTCTTTCTTTCTTTCTCTTTATCTTTTACTCTTTCTCTCCCTTTCCCGCGGTCGGGCACCCTTCTCTCGGGGTCCCTTGCCCGGCGTCCCTCTCCTCTCCCCGCCTCCCTCTCCCCTGCCGGGCCGGGCCATGCCCCCGGCCCGCCCCCGGCCCCGGGCGGGGCTGCCCCGTGCCCGGCCCCGGCCGTCCCGCCGCGCTCTCGCCTCCGCCCGGCTCTGGCCGTGCTGGCGGTGGCGCTGCTGGGCGGGCGTCAGTGCCTGGTGCGGGGGCGGCATCGCCGCCCTTCGGCTCCGCCTGGCCCGAGCCCGGCCCCGGACCCGACGCAGGGTCCAGTCCCGAGTCCGGCCCCGGCCCCGACCCCGGCCCCCACCCCGGCCCCGACCCCGGCCCCGGCTCCTCCCGGGGCCCGCGGAGGACACAGGCGGCTCGGCCGCTCCCGCCGCCTCCGCTGCGGCTTCCTCGGCCCGAGCTCCGCCGCTCGGCAGCGCGGCTGCCGGCCCCGAGCCGCCGGGGCCCGGGGCGGGTGGGGATGCCCGGCCCGGGCCGCTCGGGGGGCGCTCGGGGGCCGTTGCTGGCCCCGGGCCGAGCGCTGACAGCCGCGTCTCGCCCGCAGGGAAGGCGCACGAGGCCCTGCAGGAGCGGTACCGAGTGGGTTCGCTGCTGGGGCGCGGCGGCTTCGGCAGCGTCTGCTCGGGGACGCGGCTCTCGGACGGCGCCCCGGTGAGCGGCGGGGCCAGCGGCGGGCGGAGGGGAAGGAGGAGGAGGAGAAGGGCGGAGGATGGGGCTGGGCAGGACGGGCGGCGAGCTGAGCCCGCTGCTCTCCCTCGCTCGCAGGTGGCCATCAAACGCGTGCCGCGGGATCGCATCCGGCACTGGGGCGAGCTGGTGAGTGAGCGGGGCCAGCGGCGGCAGCCGGGCCGGGCCGGGCGGCGAGGAGCCGGGGCCCGGCAGGGTGGGAGCCGCCGGGAGCCCTGCGGGGAGAGCGGGCGTGGGCTGAGCGGGGCGTGCAGAGCATCCCGGGCTGGCTGAGGGCTCCCCGAGCCCCGGCACGGCCTCAGCCCCACTGACGGCACCGCGCTCCTCCCGCAGCCCGACGGCAGCAGCGCGCCGCTGGAGATCGTGCTGCTGGCCAAGGTGTCCCGTGGCTGTGCCGCTGTCATTCAGCTCCTGGAGTGGCTCGAGCTCCCCGACAGCTTCCTGCTGGTGCTGGAGCGTCCGGAGCGGTGCCAGGAGCTCTCGGCTTTCCTGGCGGAGCGGGGGTTCCTGCCGGAGGAGGAGGCGCGGGCGCTGTTCCGCCAGGTGCTGGAGGCCGTGCGGCACTGCACCGCCTGCGGGGTCCTGCACAGGGACATCAAGCCCGAGAACATCCTGCTCGACCTGGCCAGCGGGCAGCTGAAACTCATCGACTTTGGCTGTGGCGCCTTCCTCCAAGACACAGCCTACACCCAGTTTGCAGGTGAGCCCTCCAGGGGATGCTCCTGGGCATCTCATGGCCCAGCCTGGGTGCAGCACCGGGGCTTCCCCCTATTGCAGCCGGGATGGGATTGATGCTGGAGCCGAGTTGATTTGGGTGGGGTGTGAGGGGGGGCAGCTGCCAGCCCTGCCGACAGCCTTCAGCACCCACTGTGGCCTGGGCTGGGGCTGGAGCTGGGGCTGGAGCTGGGGCAGCCAGCCCAACACAAACCCCCATGGGCGTAGCAGAGAGGGGGGTCTGACCCCGTTCCCCGGATGGTTTGGTGTGCAGGCGAGGAAGGGCTTGGACTGCTCCACTCCCCTGGTTTTCCTTGGCTTATTAACATTTCTGGGGGCCATGCAGATGGGGAGGAGAGTGGGTTTTCTCCACCACTGGGTGGGTTTCTCCTTTGTGTGTCATGGTTGGGCCTTCCCAGGGTTTCTGCTGCCCTCTTCCAGCACCTGTGGCTTCTTTTCCAGCCCCGAGTTTGTACACAAGTCCCAGGTGCTGGTGAGAGGGCAGCGCTCACCCCGTGTGCCTGTGGGGCAGCCCCCACATGGCCAGGGATGCTGGAGCCGGGCTCTGGGAGCAGCAGCATCCCCCTGCTGAGCTGTGTCTGTGTTCCACAGGAACCCTGTCCTACAGCCCACCAGAGTGGATCCAGCACCAGCGCTACCACGGCGAGGCAGCGACGATCTGGTCCCTGGGCCTCCTGCTGTGCCACCTGGTCATGGGCAAGCACCCGTTCAGGAGGGGCCAGGAGATCATCCGGGGGCGGATCTTGTTCCCACGATGGCTCTCTCAAGGTGGATCCTCATCTCTGGGCACGGGGGGAATCCCAGTGCTGGGAGACAGCATCGGGCTCGTGGGCATCCCGCTCTGGCAGCTGCTGAGGAGGTGGCACAGGTCCTGCTCTCCTGCTCTCCTCCAAACAGAGCATCCATGGGGAGGTTTAGGCCCAGCTCTGGGCACACCCAGCATGGCCTGGGCACGGGAACAGGGGGGCAACCTCTCCAGCTGACTGGTGATTTCTGGTTTCTCTCCCCAGAGTGCCAGGATATCATTAAGAGGTGTTTGTCCATGCAACCCTCGGACAGGCCATCCTTAGAAGAGCTTTTCTGCCATCCTTGGGTGCAGGGTGTTCCTCTGCCCTAGAAGATGGGAGAGATCCACGTGCACAGTTGGATCCAGGGGCCTGGCAGGTACCAGCTCCACACATCTCTTGGCACTCAGTGGCAAAGCAAACCAGGCTGGTTTTGTGCTGCCTGTAGCTCTGAGCAGGGGTCAGCAGAAGGGAACACGCAGCTCTTGGGCTGGAGCTGAGCTGGAGACCTGGTGTGGCAAGCAGTGGTGGCCACCATCCCCCCTGGTTTGGTTTGTCTGGTTCATGGATGGCTGGGGCCCTGGGCAGAGCCCTGACAGCCTGGTCTGGCCCCAGGGAAGGAGAAGGAGCCCCTGGAGAAGCTGTACCAGGTGGGGCTGCTGCTGGAGACACCAAGGACAAGCTCAAGGATGACAATCTCTTCCTCGGCCTGGCCAGCTGAAGATGATGGACTTGGATTCTGGCACCTTCTTCAAAGCCAGGCTCCAGGCCCAATTTGCAGGTGAGTCCACAGGCAGGGGGATGCTCCCAGATCTGGGCCTGGCATGGCCTGGCCGGGCACCAAAGGTTCCCCCTTTGCTGGGGCAGATGCAATGAATTCTTCAGTCACTGCCCAGCTGCTTTTTGGCTCTGGGCAGCTGCTGAGGGCTGGATGTGCCGTGGCTGGCTGCAGGCTGGGCATATGTCCTGCCCTCCTGCTCTGCTGCCAAAGGCAGCAGGGATGGGCAGCTCTGGGCACAGCTCTGGGCACAGCCAGCATGGCCTGGGCACCGCAGGCCTTGGCACAAGGGCACAGGAGCCCTCAGCTGACGGGCGGTTTCTGCTTTCTCTCCTTGCAGCCGGGCTCTGCGGCTGCTGAGGCTGCTCTGGGCTCTGCCAGGGCTCTGCTGGGCTCAGCCCTGGGCCCAGCTGGGCTGGCTCTGCCCTCACATTGCTCTGACAGCTCTGCATCAGACGAGCCCGTTGCGAGCACAGTGCCTGAGCTTTCTGCTTTGGCAGGTGAGTGAGACTCTGCTGCAGGCCCAGAGATTGCAGCTGGGGACACACATCCAATTGGCAAGGACCCAAACTCTCCACAGTCCCAGCTGAACGCCTGTATCTGCACAGGGTGTTTTGTCTGTCCCATTCTTCCTTCTTGATTGGCTGGAATTGTGCAGTTGCACTTTGTTCCTCCTCTAGCAGTGCCACGAGTGGGCCAAAGCTGGCGAGTGGGCCGTGCTCCTGAGGCAGTGCAGTCTGGAGCTGGTGGATGGAGAATTGCCCTTCTGCACTGCCAAACCAGAGCAAAAAGCCCTAAGTGGGACTTGGTGCCTTTAAGAAATCCCCGACAGATTCAAAGGGAATGTGCAGCTCCTTCCCAGGCTGAGAAGGAAGGGCATCTTCTGAAGGATTTGGGGTTTGACAGAGTTTCCATTCCCAGTCCTGCTTGGAGCTGGAAGGGCACAAAGCAATTTCTTCTTGCTTTGATCACAATTTCAAATACCAACGATGGAAACAAAGCCCAAAATCTTTTAAAAGGCTGCTGAGATCAGTAAGAAGGATCCATGCCATCAGCACATTTACAATGTAAATAACTGAGTTCTCTTTTTAAAAAGATCACTTACCTCTTAATGCAAAGAATGTAACTTTGCATTTATGTTTTGTTTTTTTCACTAACATTGTTATGTTTTTTCACTAACACTTGGATTTTATTCTTATCTTTTACAATTTACCTATTTTTTCCCTTTTTCTTTTTTTTCCTTTAAATAGAAAACATGTCCTATCAAAGGAATGTCCTTTGCTCCTGGTTCCTATGTGGAGCAGCTCCCTTCCTGCTGGCTGAGCTGCTCAGGCAGAGCCCGGCAGCTCCTGGCCCTGCAGGGCTGAGGCTTTTCCCCGTTGCTGGGCACAGACTGATGGAGCAGCACTGCTGAACACGGGCACACAGAGGGACCAGGAGCAGCTGCCTCTGCCCACCTGAGGCTCCAAGGCCCAACCTCTGAGCAGCCAGGGCTGGAAGAGACTGGCAGGATGTGATCCCTGACTCTGGGCCAGGGCTGCACAAATGACCCCACAGCAGCAGCAGCAGCAGCAGCAGCAGCAGCAGCAGCAGCAGCAGCAGCAGATGGAGCTGACTTTCAGCACAGCCCCTGCCCCTGTTCCCTCCCGTGTGCAGCGGTGTCACAGCAGCCTGAGGCACCTGGAAGCCCCCAGTGCCAGCAGGGACTTGAGATGGCAGCCCTGGGCTTCTGGAGGCTGTGCAAGGAACGGAGCTGGGCACTCCCTGTCCATGGGGAGCTTGCAGATGGAAAAGGCTGCTGTGCCCAGGCAGCTCCAAGGGCACAGAAAGGAGGCTCTGGAGCACTGGATCTGTGCCAGTGCCACAGTCCTGGGCAGCAGCCAGCCAGCCCTGGGGGAACAGAGGGCACAGCACGAGGGACAGAAGCAGGCAAGGGCAGAGACTGGAGAGAGCCAGAGCCAGGAGCAGGAACAGCTGCTCCATTGCACTCTTGGAGAAAGCTCTTGGCTGGTTCCAAGCACTGAAAGGCGTGAAGGGCAGAGAGGAGGCCACAGCCAACAATGCTCCTGTTTGCACAGCCTCCCCTCTCCGTGTCCCAGAAGGAATTGCATGGACTGTGCTCTTCTCTCTGAGTCGTCTCGTTCAGCATGAGCAGCTCAGCATCAGGAGCTGAAGGAGCTGAAGCCTCAGGCCACAGGAGCTGGGCAAGAGGAGACTTTCTGAGCAAATGAATGCTGCTAACATGGACCCAGCTGAATGCAGTGGATAGAATCATGGAATCACAGAATCCTTTCTGTTGGAAAAGCCCTCTGAGCTCACCCAGTGCAGCCGCTCAGCCAGCAGTGCCAAGCCCAGCACTAAACCACGTCCCTGAAGTGCCAAGGCCTGGACAGCAGCCCTGAGTGAGGCCTGAACAGCAGGCCCTGAGCCCAAGGTGGCCTCTGGATGAACCTTCCAACCAAAGGTTATCTTTCTATCTGCTCCCTGATGAGATATGCATGGTCATTAGCACTGTGATAGATGTAGCCACTCCTTAGTGAAACATGTGTTGACCTTTGTGTATTTAGAAGCCAGACCAGGCCATGAAATCTGACATCTGGCCTTGTTTGGGGCTGAATGGTCAAAGTCACCTCCCTTGGTTCCTCCTGGGGCCCTGGCCAGCCTTTGGGAGGGAGCCAAGAGGAGGATGAAACCAGATGTTGCCACACTAGCAGTGCTGTCAGTTTGTTCATTCAGCACTGTCAGAGCTGGGCCCTCTCCCAGCGGGGTTGGAGCCTCAGCTGTGGCTGGAGGCACCTGCAGGAATTGCCAGTGCCCAGGAGTGGCTCTGCAGCCCTTGGCTGTGACAGCTTCCCCAGCTGCTGGGTGGGTCTGGGGGATGGTAAAGGCTGAGGGTAACTGGGGCTGGATCTTTCTCAATCACTGCAGGCAATCTTTGGTGGGGATGGTTGGGTGCATTGCTGAGCTGCTGCTGTTGTGATTCTTTGCTGCTTTGAGCTGCAGGAAATGACACTGATTCCTTCAGTTGGAGTCTGTGCCTTTGGTGCTGACCCTGCCCACTGGCACAAAAAAACTGGCCCAGTCTGGTCAGATCCCAACAAAATGTCACTTGTTCAGTGTAAATGTGAGGAATCAGTGCCATCAGAAATTCCCAGATGGGAAGCCCTTCCCTGGAGTTCCCTGGCTCTGGAGTGGGCTGAGGTCGGAGCCCCGTGGGAGCAGTGGGGCAGTCGGGTAAAAGAGGCTGAACCCCTGGATGGCTTCAAATGCATCCAAAAATTGCACATGGAAAAGGAATAGAACTTGTGGGTGTGGGAAAACGAGGGTGAATTTTGTTAACAACACATTGGAAACAGCAGCAACAGAAGGAAAAAACTGTTGTTGTAACACTCCCACATGGAGTGACAGAAGGTTTTAATCTTGAGCTCAGGTTCATTTGGACAAGTGAAATATTATTATTATTATTATTATTATTATTATTATTATTATTATTATTATTATTATTATTATGTAATATAACACAATAATTTATATTTTTATCTATGTATTTAAAAATTGATAATGTGAAATAATGCTGACAATACTAATTTGTCAGCTTTGGCTGCTCACTCTGACACTAAATACTCTACAGAAAAGGACTGGCCAGGACCCAAATGTCAGTGGTAAACTTTGTGAATTGTATACAAGGAATAAATGAGGAAGGGATGAAATTGGCTGTTTTTACAGGATCTGCTGATACTGTGATGCAGAGTGCTTTGTCTGTTAATGTGAAAAATGCAGTGATTAAGACTGCTGGATTTTTCATATCCCAGACAATCCACAAGCTGCAGGATTGGTTGAATGGGTGAAGGGGTTGTTAAAAGAGCAGTTGAAAAAATGAGGAGATGGGAACCTTTGCCCATGGAGAACCCATCTCCCAGATGTGCTCCATGCCCTTAACAATGGCCCACTGGGGAAATGGAAACCCCTGGCTGTGCATGGCTGCACCCAATTTACATTAATGAACTAAATCAATTATTAGAAGAAGTAAGAAGTGATGCTGTTAAAATATCCAACAGCACATCCTGCGAGCTCCAACAAACACAAATGGGGCTCTGCAGAACTGCACGGCCTTGGATTATCTGCTTGCTGGCCAGGGAGGATCCTGGGCTATGCCAGGACAGGAATGTTGCAGGAATGTCTATCAGTGCTGGGTTTGAGGTCCAACAATCAGGAATCACCTCAATAGAAAGATCAGGAGAAGAGAGGCAGAAAGAAGAAAATTCCTCATAGTGGGATTGGCTCCCAAATTGGAGGCTGCTGTGAAATGCATTTGTGGCAGTCACTGCAATCATTACATTGTGAGCACTTGGTGTGTTACGATTCCATGTTGGAGTTATTGTGACACCTTGTGCTGGAAATGGAGTACTGAGACTTGTCTGAAAAGAGACACAGTCTCAAGGAAAAAAGGGGCATTTGATAAAGAACAGAGAATAGCAACTAATTAGGCATGTTTTAAAAGGAATTAAAATTATAGCTCTGAGTAATGAACTCAAACAGCACTTAATTGAAGAACAAGAGGTGATGCTTTTGTGCCTAATACCTAAATTTAAACTATGTTATTGCAATTGTTCTGAAGGTTGCAGTTCATCTGTAGGTCAAAGCACTGATTGAAGCACTGAGGCCTCACCAGGCCCTGACTGAGGCCTGAACAACAGGCCCTGAGGCAAAGCTGAGCTCCAGATGAACCTTTCAACCAAAGGTAATATTTGTATCCACTCATCAATGAATCATTATTAGCAATATGATCTCTGTATGTGTTCATTGGTGAAATATGGATTTACATTCCTGTATTTAGAAAGCAGGCCAGATCCCATCTGGCTTTGTTGGAGGCTGTGGGATCAAAGTCACCTCCCTTGGTTCCTCCTTGAGCCCTGGCCAGGCTTTGGGAGAAGCCAATCAGGAGAATGAAACCAGATGTTCCCACACCAGCAGTGGTGTCAGCTTGTTTGTTTAACAGTGTAAAAGCTGGGCCCTCTCACAGTGAGGTTGGAGCCTCATTGTCTGCAAAGGTGGGTGCACCTGCAGGAATTCCCAGTGTCCAGGAGTGGCTCTCCAGTCCTTGGCTGTGAAAGGGTTAAAAGCACTGTGCCCGGGCATACTTGGGCAAGAATAAGAGACACTGCACCCAATATGGAAGCTTGCAAAAATTCAGCCACAAGCTCAAGACACAGGATGAAACTTGGCAAGAAACAGAGAACAAAACTGGCAATAATGAAGGGCAGAGCTTGCTAAAACCAGTGAGGAAATTGCTGAAACAGCCAACAAGAGACTGTGCATGCCTAGAGGAGAAAGGTGCAAAGGGCACGGCGATGAAGACGTCCAGCCTTCATCAGGAGACCCCCGAGGAAGACACGGAGCCTTCCTCAGTGCCAGCACCAGTGCGCGCTGCGCCTGCGCCTGGCGCATGCTAATGGTGGTAATGAGTGCTGAGAGATCGTTTGCATAACCACACCTTTTCTAATGAAAACCATGAATGTGCATAGAGTATAACCATCCATTGTAATCTCTGTGTGCTGTGTGCTGTCAGGAGGAGATATCCCCGCACACCCAGCGCTGAATAAAGCAAATCCCCCTCCCTGGGCTTTGTCTGGGAAGTGTCTCTGGGCCCCGTTTGGGGCCATCCACGTCCATGGGGTTCTGTCAAGTCCCAGTGGAACCTTGGTGCCACGTTGTTCCACAGCCTCGCAGTGCTCTCCTGCTGCCATGAGGTCCCTCCCTGTGTGACACCCTGCAGCCCTGGCTCCATCAGGGTCTCTGGGGTTCCTTGGTGCACGCCTTTCTCCCATCTGAGCCTTGCTCCCATGGGTTCCATGGACTGACAGTGGCCCTCTGCATTCCATGGGCCCAGCTAGATCACAGCAGAGCCTGGCTTTCATCAGGTTCTGATACCTGTTCTGCCAGCTGACAGGGCTGATTTAAAGAACACAGAAACCAATGGGAAGAATGGTCTTATTTTACTGTGAGGGTTAAGGCAACACAAAATTATACATTCAATACAACTGCATGCTTGGCTTTAGCAACAAGCAAAAAGAAGCAAGGTAATGCACCTAATCATTATTACAGGAGAGAAAGGATAGGGACTGAGAAAGACACATCCCCAATTGCCTAAATACTTTACCATCACACAGAGTCTACAGTCGCTGGGGAGCCCCATTTCACAGCGAGGACCTGGAGAACTCTTGCAAGCACTTGGGAAAATCCCACGTGGTGCATCCACCCGTAGGTGAGGTCTCCAAATTTGCTCCAAAAGTGGGTCCAGGTTTTTAGGCCCAAATCAGCAAGTCAAAGGAACTGGATTATATTTTTAGCCCATGAACTCCTGGGTCTCCTGGCACTTTTGCTGACCAGGAAGACCCAGGGCTTCGCCAGAGCTGAGTCCCTGGCTTGGAGGGTTTCCCCTAAAATATCCTACAAGCGTCTATTCATGTCAGTTGGGAAAATTTCTCAGAGTGATACATTTCTTGCAGGTAACTACACAAGATTATGTGAAAGTCTCCAAAGCAGCTGGCTTGGTGTTAAACAGCTGCAGAAGCACCTTGGTCATCTATTTTTAGCTAACTAAAACTGATGGTGTTAGTCACATAATGCCCAGGGTTTGTCCTGTAAGCCAGCTCTGGCTGAGGGCTGCCACTCAGGCCTGAGCACATCAGCAGCTGAAGTGACCAGGACTGGGAATGGCAAAAACACCCCCTGGGACTGGCCCAGAGGCCCTGGGACTCCCTGGCATGGATCACCTCAGGAGACAGGATTTCAGGGAGCCCAAAGGACTTTTGGGAGAGCTGCTGTGGACACAGAGGGAATGGCACAGCTGGATCCCTTGCCTGGGCTCCCAGAGGACCCTTCTGCTGTGGGGCTGCTGAGGGTGGAGGAGCAGCAGGTACCCATGGCCACCCCAAAGCAGGGCCCCGTTGGCAACACGGCCCCGACCGGGGCTGCGGGACCCCATCCCTGGGATGAGTCAGGAGCTGCAGAGCTGGGAGTGCTCAGCCAGAGCCGCTGAGCCTTCAGCAGCCCCACACGGCCAGAGCGTGAGCCCAGTGGGGAGTGGGCACTGATGGGGACTGTGGGGCCTGAACCAAGGCCCAGCCCCACTGAGAGCGGCTGTGCCGGACACGCTGCAGCTCCAGGAGCAGCTGGAGCCCCAGGCAGCCAAGGGGTGCCACCATGGATGTTCCTTTCTTCCCCCTCAGAAAGGACACTGGGAAGCTGGAGAAGTGTCAGTGAAAGGTGCAGGGATGGTGGGAGCTGTGGAACAGCACTGACACGAGAAACCCAAACTCTCCTGAGAAAGGAGGGCAGAAATCCCTGGTGTCCAGCATCCTGCCAGAGAAACCCATTCCCAGAATTACCAACATAAAGCCATCCTCCAATTCTCTGGATTGTGCTGCTCCTGACCCACCAACACCTTCCCCCCAGAGTGAAGCTCTGAAGTGGGATTGATGGAGGAAAGCTGAGCCCTGAGCAAGGCCAGGGGCAGTGCCAAGAGCATCCCCTGGCGCTGTGTGACAGCGGCTCTGCAGGAGCTGGGGATGCAAACAGGACAAACCTGAGCATCTCCCACCATCAGATACCTCAGAGCTCACACAGCAACACGGCCGTGGCTCTCCCAAACTGGATTTAGGAATGGCACACCTACTGCAGCCATTGGATCCAGATCAGCCCAGATCCCTTTGGGACTGTTATAAATGAGAAACTTGACTGGGCCATTATTCAAGCACAAACCAGTGCCAGCAGTGAGCGGGGCCTGTTGTTTCAGGACTGGTTCCTATGGGAAACATCCCGCTTCCCATGGCAGACATCCCGCTCCAGTCAGGCCAGCACCCCTGGGTTAGAATTTGAAGGGTCTCAGCCTCAGTCCTCGGGGAGGGCTTCAAGCTCCGTCCTTGACAGCACTTGTGAGGCATGTTATGAATAAGAAGCTTGACTAGGCCAATATTGAAGCAGCAATCAATTTATTAACTAATATGGTAAAGTATGAGCAATACAGCGCTGGGGACAGTGGGGGAAGTTTTCCCTCCAACTGCACCCCGATAATTGAGGGTTACAGGTATTTATAGGGGTACTCATCAGTTTTTTTCAACAGTTTCTATTTCCAATTTTTACTCATCAGCAATTTTTATTTCAAATTATTACATCACAATTCTATACACAATTGTGATTTTAATTTCTCAGGATGTATTTTCAAAGGAGTATCCCCAGATGGTGATGGTCCGGTTTCCAAAAGAAGAAAGACGAATCCCATCTGGTGGAGTCCAGCTCCCCAGATGTGTCCACCTTTTAATTGCAGAGACTATAAATCTCATAACAGTGATGTCCAGCTTCCCTTTGGTCAAAATCATAAATCCTTGAGGTGATGTTCATCTTCCTTTCTCAAACTGTTTTTCTCTGCTTCAATAAGGCCTGAGATAAGCATATTTCCTATATATATGTTCCAAAGCTATAGTTTCAAGGATACAAGTAATATTCTAAAATTATACTTCAAAAGGTTATTATTGCAGAGCTCTTTTATGGATTAAATAGAAGCAAAAAGCAACATCCTTAACACCTTCATTCCAATGCTCTTAAATCAACCAGGGTTAATTGCAAACAAAAGATAGGTTCAAAGGCCTTTTTCCATGCTTTATTTTCCTCAGTTATTATTCGAATTCGCATCTATCCCATTGTTGATGTCCACACATTTCGCATTAGCAAGTACACACTTCGCCTGTTTGTACCTGACACGAAACACAGCTTTGCATCTCACAGGCACATAAGGGATCTTTGGACCATCCTTTTAAGACTGACATCCCAAAACGTAAAAATAATTATGCATTTCCTCTTAAAAATAAAATTTACTGAATTAATAACATTAAAATTATTTTTCTTATTTATAAAATTATGCCATATTTGTATTACCAAATTTGAATATTTATATTAAAAATTCCATACCTTTTTAGCAAGCAAAAAATTTATTGGTCATTGGTTCTAAGGAACACAATTCCCTTCATTAATTCATTGACCAGTGTGGCTATTGATTTCTCCTTCTTTATGCTAATTAGTCCCATTTTAAATCCTTTTTGTCATCTTTTTTATCATTTTCACAGACAGGGTAAAAGGGGCCACTTTGGGGTCCAGGGAGAACTTTCTGGGGCACATTTGGGGCAGTTCTGGGTCTAGGGAGGGAATTCAGAGAGAACTTGAGGGTCTGGAGGACACTTGGGGGAGCTGGGTTGGCAATTCGAGGGGCACTCAGGGATTCCGAGGGACAGTTCGGGGTCCGGGGCAGCACTAGGGGGGCTCTGATGGGGCTCTCTGGGGCGCGGGGTGTGATGGGAGTTGTAGGCACGGGTCTAATACAGTTTAACGGGGCCGGGGAGCATCACGGGAGATCGAGGCGCAACTGCAAAGGCTCTCGGTGGAAGCGCGGGGCATGACGGGAGATGAAGTCTCGGCTGGAAAAGCTCTGGACGTGCGCCGCGGAGCATGATGGGAGCCGTAGTCCCGGAAGTGGCTCGAACGCTTTGTTTAGGGGTCCGGGAAGGCACTTGGGGGACACTTTTGCGTCCGAGCCGCGACTTGAGATCCTCGTGGTAACGTAAACGGTTCAGGAGAACTTGCGGGGATCTCAGGGAGCTCTACCCAGGCTCTTTAGGGCGTGGGGCACAGCAGGAGTTTTCGGCGCTGGACTGTGTTATGAGGGGTCTGGGGCCGCGGAGGATGAGAGGAGATGAATTCCCAGAAGTGGCTGTACCGGGCATCTGTGGGCTTGGGAGCACTGAGGGGTCCGGGGACGCTTCTGGGGGGTGCCGAATGGGCGCTGAAGGGGGACTGAGGGATCCTGGGGGGTCTGAGGGACACTTAAGGGATAGAGGGGTTGCGGATACCGGGGGTTATGTGGAGTGCGGGGCATGACGGGCGTTGTAGGCCCCGCTCCAATGGGGCTCAATCGGCCCGCGGGGCATGACGGGAGTGTAGGCAAAAAGGAAAGATGGCGCCTAGCTGAGGACCGCCTTCAAGGCCCCTTTCCAGGCGCTGATTGGCTGTGGGTGCTGATGGGCGGAAGCCTCGGCAAATGGGATGTGGTGGAGGCGGGAACAGCCCATTCAACCTCTCCCAGTACAGCGCAGTTCATCGCCAGTACTACCCCAGTACAGCCCCAGTGCCCCTCCAATCCCTCCCAGGACAGCCCAGTAAAACCCCAGTTCCTCCCCAGTCCCTCCCAGTACACCTGAGTGTACATTGCCTGTCCCTTCCAGTTCCCACCCAATGTCATCCACAGGATGCCCCAGTGTCTCCCAGTCTTCCCCCAATGTTCCCAGCATCCCCAGTATGTCCCAGTCCTCCCCAGTGTCACTCCCAGTATGTCCCAGTGTCTCCCACAGCGTTCCCAGTGTTCCCCAGTATGTCCCAGTCCCCCCCAGTGTTTCCAAGGACAGTTTAATTTCTCACGGTGCCTGTGGCAGCCAAACCCAGCAGTGGGGTCAGTGCAGTGCCCATGGCCACAGCCCCTTGCAGTGGCCCAGTGCAGCTTGGGCTGATGATCCACCCTCACAGCCGGCCCAGGGCAGCTCTGCAGTGGCTCTGGTGGCACCTGGGGCTGGCACACACCTGAGCAGTGTGTCTGTTTGCACTGGGGAAACTCAGGAGTTTGAGATTGCTGCAAAAAGCACAAAAAGGGAAAACTCTTCTTATGCTGGGTGCAGCCAGCTCTCCAAGCACAGCAGCTCCCAGGGCACTGAGGACAGACAGGATGGGGCTGGGCAATGTGGAGCAAGGCTGTCCACGCTGGGTCAGAGCTCCAGGCACAGCTTCTGTGAGCAGGCCAGGGCTGCTGAGGAGAGACCCTGGGTCAATATCAATCACAGAATGCTGCAATCACCTCTGCTCTAAAGAGAAATTTAATAAAAGACACCCTTTAAAATAGGAATGTGTATTTCTTACAAGTTCTTTGAAATCTTTTTCCATAACTGGACTAGGAAAACTTTAATGACCCTCTCAGGGCTTTGGTGTTGTTTACATCAGACTCAGTCCCTGAGAGTGTCTTAAAAAAAATTGTCAAAAACTCCAAGTCGGTTTCAAACTCCAAATTTTCTTGAAGTTTTAATGGATCCCACTGAGGAACTTGACTGGGAAAATGTCCCCAGGTTCCAGGTAGAGCAGAACACGGGAGGCAGTGATGACCGGTGGGGACAAGCAAGGCAAAGGTGTCTCTGATGGTGGAGCCCTGGAAAATGTTACAAATAGTCTTTGAAAATATTGGGCTTTGTGTTTTCTCAGATCACTGCACCTGCGTAAGCAGTATGATAAAAGATATAATTGTTAGATGTGGTGATTGTTTAGTAATTAAATATAATTATTATATAACCATAAGAAGAATCATGAGAAACTATGTTGGAAATTTAAAGGGGGCTATGTTTAGCTGAAATCTGTGTATACAATAGAACAATATAAGTTTAATAATTAACATGAAAGTTATGTAATGATAGAGTATAAAACACGTTCACCCTGAATGTATGCTCGGAATCAGATTTGGGTGGAAACTACCCCGATTCCCAGAGCTCTTGAATAAAAAGCACAGCATATAATCGCTGATGTGATTATGTGTTTGTGAACGCTAACATCTCTGGTGCTGAGCAAAGCTGGATGTGGTTCAGGAATGCAAAGGGCCAAGGCCTGAGCCCCAGCCCCTGGCCAGGCAGATCCTGTCCCTCCCTCCTTGCTCAGGGCTTTTCCCGGGATGGGCACTGGCATGTGGGGATGGGCAATGCCAAGGGCAGGAGCATGGGGCGGCCCCTGCCAGGCTGCTGAGCAGGGACAAGGAGGCAATGAGGCCCCAGGCCTGCAAGGGTCACTTGTCCCCTCGTGGCCTCAGGCCCAGGGCCAGCAGCCATGGCCAAAGTGCTGCCCAAGTTGGCTCTGGCAGGGCTGTCTTGGAGCTGCTGCCCATCCCTGTGCCCTGTGCAGCCCAGGCTGTCCCACGGTGTCCCTGCCCTGTGCCTCTGTCCCTGCAGGCTGTCGGCCCTGAGCAATGAGAGAGGGACAGGATCTGCCTGGCCAGGGGCTGGGGCTCAGGCCTTGGTCCTTTGCATTCCTGAAACACATCCAGCTTTGCTCAGCAACAGAGACACCTTTGCCTTGCTTGTGCCCAGCTGCCATCACTGCCTCCTGTGTTCTGCTCAGAGTGGAACCTGGGGACATTTTCCCAGTCGTGTCCCTCTCTGGGACCCATTAAAACTTCAAGAAAATTTGGAGTCTAAATTTAAATTTGAGTTCTTGAGAAGTTTTTTCAAGACACTCTAAAGGACTGAGTCTGATGTAAACAACACCAAAGCCCTGAGAGGGTCATTAAAGTTTTCCTAGTCCAGTTATGGAAAAAGATTTCAAAGAACTTGTAAGAAATACACATTCCTATTTTAAAGGGTGTCTTTTATTAAATTTCTCTTTAGAGCAGAGGTGATTGCAGCATTCTGTGATTGATATTGACCCAGGGTCTCTCCTCAGCAGCCCTGGCCTGCTCACAGAAGCTGTGCCTGGAGCTCTGACCCAGCGTGGACAGCCTTGCTCCACATTGCCCAGCCCCATCCTGTCTGTCCTCACTGCCCTGGGAGCTGCTGTGTTTGGAGAGCTGGCTGCACCCAGCCTAAGAGGGGTTTTCCCTTTTTGTGCTTTTTGCAGCAATCTCAAACTCCTGAGTTTCCCCACTGCAAACAGACACACTGCTCAGGTGTGTGCCAGCCCCAGGTGCCACCAAAGCCACTGCAGAGCTGCCCTGGGCCGGCTGTGAGGGTGGATCATCAGCCCAAGCTGCACTGGGCCACTGCAAGGGGCTGTGGCCATGGGCACTGCACTGACCCCACTGCTGGGTTTGGCTGCCACAGGCACCGAGAGAAATTAAACTGTCCTTGGAAACACTGGGGGGAACTGGGACATACCGGGGAACACTGGGAACGCTGTGGGAGACACTGGGACATACTGGGAGTGACACTGGGGAGGACTGGGACATACTGGGGAACACTGGGAATGATGTGGGAGACACTGGGACATACTGAGAGTGACCCTGGGGATGACTGGGACATACTGGGGACACAGGGAACATTGGGGGAAGACTGGGAGACACTGGGGCATCCTGTGGATGACATTGGGTGGGAACTGGAAGGGACAGGCAATGTACACTCAGGTGTATTGGGAGGGACTTGGCTGTACTGAAGGGACTGGGGAGGAACTGGGGTTTTACTGGGCTGTCCTGGGAGGGATTGGAGGGGCACTGGGGTTGTACTGGAGTAGTACTAGGGATGAACTGGGCTGTACTTGGGATGAACTGCGCTGCACCGGGAGAGGTTGAATGGGCTGTTCCCGCCTCCACCACATCCCATTTGCCGAGGCTTCCGCCCATCAGCACCCACAGCCAATCAGCGCCTGGAAAGGGGCCCCGAAGGCGGTCCTCGGCTGGGCGCCATCTTTCCTTTTTGCCTACACTCCCGTCATGCCCCGCGGGCCGATTGAGCCCCATTGGAGCCGGGACTACAACGCCCGTCATGCCCCGCACTCCACATAACCCCGGTATCCGCAACCCCTCTGTGCCTTAAGTGTCCCTCAGACCCTCCAGGATCCCTCAGTGCCCACTCAGCGCCCACTGGGGACCCCCCAGAAGCGTCCCCGGACCCCCCAGAGCTCCCAAGCCCACAGATGCCCGGTACAGCCACTTCTGGGAATTCATCTCCTCTCATCCTCCGCGGCCCCGAGCCCCTGAGAACAGTCCCGCGCCGAAAGCTCCTGCTGTACCCCGCACCCTAAAGAGCCCGGTTAGAGCTCCCTGAGATCCCCGCAAGTTCTCCTGAACCGTTTACGTTACCACGAGGATCTCAAGTCGCGGCTCGGACGCAAAAGTGTCCCCCAAGTGCCTTCCCGGACCCCTAAACAAAGCGTTCGAGCCACTTCCGGGACTACGGCTCCCATCATGCTCCGCGGCGCACGTCCAGAGCTTTTCCAGCCGAGACTTCATCTCCCGTCATGCCCCGCGCTTCCACCGAGAGCCTTTGCAGTTGCGCCTCGATCTCCCGTGATGCTCCCCGGCCCCGTTAAACTGTATTAGACCCGTGCCTACAACTCCCATCACACCCCGCGCCCCAGAGAGCCCCATCAGAGCCCCCCAAGTGCTGCCCCGGACCCCGAAGTGCCCCAAATTCCCCTCCCTGACCTTCAAGGGCCCCCCTGGACCCCCAAAGTGCTTCCCCAGACCCCGAACTGTCCCTCGGAATCCCTGAGTGCCCCTCCAAGTGCCCACCCAGCTCCCCTAAGTGTCCTCCAGTCCCTCAAGTTCTCTCTGAATTCCCTCCCTAGACCCAGAACTGCCCCAAATGTGCCCCAGAAAGTTCTCCCTGGACCCCAAAGTGGCCCCTTTTACCCTGTCTGTGAAAATGATAAAAAAGATGACAAAAAGGATTTAAAATGGGACTAATTAGCATAAAGAAGGAGAAATCAATAGCCACACTGGTCAATGAATTAATGAAGGGAATTGTGTTCCTTAGAACCAATGACCAATAAATTTTTTGCTTGCTAAAAAGGTATGAATTTTTAATATAAATATTCAAATTTGGTAATACAAATATGGCATAATTTTATAAATAAGAAAAATAATTTTAATGTTATTAATTCAGTAAATTTTATTTTTAAGAGGAAATGCATAATTATTTTTACATTTTGGGATGTCAGTCTTAAAAGGATGGTCCAAAGATCCCTTATGTGCCTGTGAGATGCAAAGCTGTGTTTCGTGTCAGGTACAAACAGGCGAAGTGTGTACTTGCTAATGCGAAATGTGTGGACATCAACAATGGGATAGTTGTGAATTCGAATAATAACTGAGGAAAATAAAGCATGGAAAAAGGCCTTTGAACCTATCTTTTGTTTGCAATTAACCCTGGAATGAAGGTGTTAAGGATGTTGCTTTTTGCTTCTATTTAATCCATAAAAGAGCTCTGCAATAATAACCTTTTGAAGTATAATTTTAGAATATTACTTGTATCCTTGAAACTATAGCTTTGGAACATATATATAGGAAATATGCTTATCTCACGCCTTATTGAAGCAGAGAAAAACAGTTTGAGAAAGGAAGATGAACATCACCTCAAGGATTTATGATTTTGACCAAAGGGAAGCTGGACATCACTGTTATGAGATTTGTAGTCTCTGCAATTAAAAGGTGGACACATCTGGGGAGCTGGACTCCACCAGATGGGATTCGTCTTTCTTCTTTTGGAAACCGGACCATCACCATCTGGGGATACTCCTTTGAAAATACGTCCTGAGAAATTCAAATCACAATAGTGTATAGAATTGTGATATAATAATTTGGAATAAAAATTGCTGATGAGTAAAATTTGGAAATAGAAACTGTTGAAAAAAGCTGATGAGTACCCCTATAAATACCTGTAACCCTCAATTATCGGTGTGTAGTTGGAAGGAAAACTTCCCCCACTGTACCCAGCGCTGTATTGCTCATGCTTTACCATATTAGTTAACAAATTGATTGCTGCTTGAATATTGGCCTAGTCAAGCTTCTTATTCATAACATGCCTCAAAATTGCTGTCAAGGACGGAACTTGAAGCCCTCCCCGAGGACTGAGACTGAGACCCTTCAAATTCTAACCCAGGGGTGCTGGCCTGACTGGAGCGGGATGTCTGCCATGGGAAGCGGGATGTTTCCCATAGGAACCAGTCCTGAAACAACGGGCCCCGCTCACTGCTGGCACCGGTTTGTGCTTGAATAATGGCCCAGTCAAGTTTCTCATTTATAACAGTCCCAAAGGGATCTGGGCTGATCTGGATCCAATGGCTGCAGTAGGTGTGCCATTCCTAAATCCAGTTTGGGAGAGCCACGGCCGTGTTGCTGTGTGAGCTCTGAGGTATCTGATGGTGGGAGATGCTCAGGTTTGTCCTGTTTGCATCCCCAGCTCCTGCAGAGCCGCTGTCACACAGCGCCAGGGGATGCTCCTGGCACTGCCCCTGGCCTGGCTCAGGGCTCAGCTTTCCTCCATCAATCCCACTTCAGAGCTTCACTCTGGGGGGAAGGTGTTAGTGGGTCAGGAGCAGCACAATCCAGAGAATTGGAGGATGGCTTTATGTTGGTAATTCTGGGAATGGGTTTCTCTGGCAGGATGCTGGACACCAGGGATTTCTGCCCTCCTTTCTCAGGAGAGTTTGGGTTTCTCGTGTCAGTGCTGTTCCACAGCTCCCACCATCCCTGCTCCTTTCACTGACACTTCCCAGCTTCCCAGTGTCCTTTCTGAGGGGAAGAAAGGAACATCCATGGTGGCTCCCCTTGGCTGCCTGGGGCTCCAGCTGCTCCTGGAGCTGCAGCGTGTCCGGCACAGCCGCTCTCAGTGGGGCTGGGCCTTGGTTCAGGCCCCACAGTCCCTGTCAGTGCCCACTCCCCACTGGGCTCACGCTCTGGCCGTGTGGGGCTGCTGAAGGCTCAGTGGCTCTGGCTGAGCACTCCCAGCTCTGCAGCTCCTGACTCATCCCAGGGATGGGGTCCCACAGCCCCGGTCGGGGCCGTGTTGCCAACGGGGCCCTGCTTTGGGGTGGCCATGGGTACCTGCTGCTCCTCCACCCTCAGCAGCCCCACAGCAGAAGGGTCCTCTGGGAGCCCAGGCAAGGGATCCAGCTGTGCCATTCCCTCTGTGTCCACAGCAGCTCTCCCCAAAGTCCTTTGGGCTCCCTGAAATCCTGTCTCCTGAGGTGATCCATGCCAGGGAGTCCCAGGGCCTCTGGGCCAGTCCCAGGGGGTGTTTTTGCCATTCCCAGTCGTGGTCACTTCAGCTGCTGATGTGCTCAGGCCTGAGTGGCAGCCCTCAGCCAGAGCTGGCTTACAGGACAAACCCTGGGCATTATGTGACTAACACCATCAGTTTTAGTTAGCTAAAAATAGATGACCAAGGTGCTTCTGCAGCTGTTTAACACCAAGCCAGCTGCTTTGGAGACTTTCACATAATCTTGTGTAGTTACCTGCAAGAAATCTGTCATTCTAAGAAATTTTCCCAACTGACATGAATAGAGGCTTGTAGGATATTTTAGGGGAAACCCTCCAATCCAAGGGACTGGGCTCTGGCCAAGCCCTGGGTCCTCCTGCTCAGCAAAAGTGCCAAGAGATCCAGGAGTTTATGTGCTAGAAGTATCATCAAGTCACTTGGACTTGCTCATTTGGGCCTATGAAACCTGAACCCACTTTTGGAGCAAATTTGGAGACCTCATCTGCTATTGGATGCACCATGTAGGATTTTCCAAAGTGCTTGGATGAATTCTCCAGGTCCTCGCTGTGAAATGGGGCTCCCCAGCGACTGCTGACTCTGGGTGATGGTAAAGTGTTTAGGCAATTGGGGATGTGTCTTTCTCAGTCCCTATCCTTTCTCTCCTGTAATAATGATTAGGTGCATTACCTTGCTTCTTTTTGCTTGTTGCTAAAGCCAAGCATGTAGTTGTATTGAATGTATAATTTTAATTTTGTGTTGCCTTAACACTCACAGTAAAATAAGACCATTCTTCCCATTGGTTTCTATGCTCTTTAAATCAGCCCTGTCAGCTGGCAGAACAGGTATCAGAACCTGATGAAAGCCAGGCTCTGCTGTGATCTAGCTGGGCCCCATGGAATGCAGAGGGCCACTGTCAGTCCATGGAACCCATGGAAGCAAGGCTCAGATGGGAGAAAGGCGTGCACCAAGGAACCCCAGAGACCCTGATGGAGCCAGGGCTGCAGGGTGTCACACAGGGAGGGACCTCATGGCAGCAGGAGAGCACTGTGAGGCTGGGGAAAAACGTGGTACCAAGGTTCCACTGGGACTTGACAGAACCCCATGGACGTGGATGGCCCCAAACGGGGCCCAGAGACACTTCCCAGACAAAGCCCAGGGAGGGGGATTTGCTTTATTCAGCACCAGGTGTGCAGGGATATCTCCTCCTGACAGCACACAGCACACAGAGATTACAATGGATGGTTATACTCTTTGCACATTCATGGTTTTCCTTAGAAAAGGTGTGGTTATGCAAACGATCTCTCAGCACTCATTACCATCATTGGCATGCGCCAGGCACAGGCGCAGCGCGCACTGGTGCTGGCACTGAGGAAGGCTCCGCGTCTTCCTCGGGGGTCTCCTGATGAAGGCTGGACGTCTTCATCGCCGTGCCCTTTGCACCTTTCTCCTCCAGGCATGCACAGTCTCTTGTTGGCTGTTTCAGCAATTTCCTCACTGGTTTTAGCAAGCTCTGCCCTTCATTATTGCCAGTTTTGTTCCCTGTTTCTTGCCAACATTCATCCTGTGTCTTGAGCTTGTGGCTGAATTTTTGCAAGCTTCCATATTGGGTGCAGTGTCTCTTATTCTTGCCCAAGTATGCCCGGGCACAGTGCTTTTAACCCTTTCACAGCCAAGGACTGGAGAGCCACTCCTGGACACTGGGAATTCCTGCAGGTGCACCCACCTTTGCAGACAATGAGGCTCCAACCTCACTGTGAGAGGGCCCAGCTTTTACACTGTTAAACAAACAAGCTGACACCACTGCTGGTGTGGGAACATCTGGTTTCATTCTCCTGATTGGCTTCTCCCAAAGCCTGGCCAGGGCTCAAGGAGGAACCAAGGGAGGTGACTTTGATCCCACAGCCTCCAACAAAGCCAGATGGGATCTGGCCTGCTTTCTAAATACAGGAATGTAAATCCATATTTCACCAATGAACACATACAGAGATCATATTGCTAATAATGATTCATTGATGAGTGGATACAAATACTACCTTTGGTTGAAAGGTTCATCTGGAGCTCAGCTTTGCCTCAGGGCCTGTTGTTCAGGCCTCACTCAGGGCCTGGTGAGGCCTCAGTGCTTCAATCAGTGCTTTGACCTACAGATGAACTGCAACCTTCAGAACAATTGCAATAACACAGTTTAAATTTAGGTATTAGGCACAAAGGCATCAGCTCTTGTTCTTCAATTAAGTGCTGCTAAAGTTCATCAATTAAGTACTGCTAAAGTTCATTACTCAGAGCTACAATTTGCATTCCTTTTAAAACATGCCTAATTAGCTGCTATTCTCTGTTCTTTATCAAATGCCCCTTTTTTCCTTGAGACTGTGTCTCTTTTTAGACAAGTCCCAGTACTCCATTTCCAGCACAAGGTGTCACATGGAATCATAACACACCAAGTGCTCACAATGCAATGATTGCAGTGACTGCCACAAATGCACTTCACAGCAGCCTCCAATTTGGGAGCCAATCCCACCATGAGGAATTTTCTTCTTTCTGACTGTCTTCTACTCATCTTTCTATTGAGGTGATTCCTGATTGTTGGACCTCAAACCCAGCACTGATAGACATTCCTGCAACATTCCTGTCCTGGAATAGCCCAGGATCCTCCCAGGCCAGCAAGCAGATAATCCAAGGCCGTGCAGTTTTGCAGAGCCCCATTTGTGTTTGTTGGAGCTCGCAGGATGTGCTGTTGGATATTTTAACAGCATCACTTCTTTCTTCTTCTAATAATTGATTTAGTTCATTAATGTAAATTGGGTGCAGCCATGCACAGCCAGGGGGTTTCCATTTCCCCAGTGGGCCATTGTTAAGGGCATGGAGCACATCTGGGAGATGGGTTCTCCATGGGCAAAGGTTCCCATCTCCTCATTTTTTCAGCTGCTCTTTTAACAACCCCTTCACCCTTTCAACCAATCCTGCAGCTTGTGGATTGTCTGGGATACGAAAAACCCAGCAGTCTTAATCACTGCATTTCTCCAGTAATAGAAAAAGCATTCTGCATCACAGTATCAGCAAATCCTGTAAAAACAGCCAATTTCATCCCTTCCTCCTTTATGCCTTGTATAGAGTTCACAAAGTTTACCACTGACATTTGGGTCTTGGCCAGTCTTTTTCTGTAGAGTATTTAGTGTCAAAGCTAAAGCTGACATATTAGTACTGTCCGCCTTATTTAATAGTATCAATCTTTAATTACATAGATACAAATATAAATTATTGTGTTATATTATATATAACTATTATGATTAATTTTTTATTATTATTATTATTACTACTATCATTATAATTATATCACTAGCACAAATGAACCTGAGCTCAAGATTGAAACCTTCTGTCACTCTGTGTGGGAGTGACAACAACAATTTTTCCTTCTGTTGGTGCTGTTTCCAAAGTGTCATTAACAAAGTTCACCCCCATCTTCCCAAACCCACAAGTTCTTTTCCTTTTCCATGTGCAATTTTTGGATGCATTTGAAGCCATCCAGGGGTTCAGCCCCTTTTACCCGACTGCCCCACTGCTCCCACGGGGCTCCGACCTCAGCCCACTCCAGAGCCAGGGAACTCCAGGGAAGGGCTTCCCATCTGGGAATTTCTGATGGCACTGATTCCTCACATTTACACTGAACAAGTGACATTTTGTTGGGATCTGGCCAGACTGGGCCAGTTTTGTTTTACCAGTGGCCAAAGTCAGCACCAAAGACACAGACTCCAACTGAAGGAATCAGTGTCATTTCCTGCAGCTCAAAGCAGCAAAGAATCACAACAGCAGCAGCTCAGCAATGCACCCAACCATCCCCACCAAAGATTGCCTGCAGTGATTGAGAAAGATCCAGCCCCAGTTACCCTCAGCCTTTACCATCCCCCAGACCCACACAGCAGCTGGGGAAGCTGTCACAGCCAAGGGCTGCAGAGCCACTCCTGGGCACTGGCAATTCCTGCAGGTGCCTCCAGCCACAGCTGAGGCTCCAACCCCGCTGGGAGAGGGCCCAGCTCTGACAGTGCTGAATGGACAAACTGACAGCACTGCTAGTGTGGCAACATCTGGTTTCATCCTCCTCTTGGCTCCCTCCCAAAGCCTGGCCAGGGCCCCAGGAGGAACCAAGGGAGGTGACTTTGACCATTCAGCCCCAAACAAGGCCAGATGTCAGATTTCATGGCCTGGTCTGGCTTCTAAATACACAAAGGTCCATACATGTTTCACTAAGGAGTGGCTACATCTATCACAGTGCTAATGACCATGCATATTTCATTAGGGAGCAGATACAAAGATAACCTTTGGTTGGAAGGTTCATCCAGAGGCCACCTTGGGCTCAGGGCCTGCTGTTCAGGCCTCACTCAGGGCTGCTGTCCAGGCCTTGGCACTTCAGGGACGTGCTTTAGTGCTGGGCTTGGCACTGCTGGGTGAGCGGCTGCACTGGGTGAGCTCAGAGGGCTTTTCCAACAGAAAGGATTCTGTGATTCCATGATTCTATCCACTGCATTCAGCTGGGTCCATGTTAGCAGCATTCATTTGCTCAGAAAGTCTCCTCTTGCCCAGCTCCTGTGGCCTGAGGCTTCAGCTCCTTCAGCTCCTGGTGCTGAGCTGCTCATGCTGAACGAGACGACTCGGAGAGAAGAGCACAGTCCATGCAATTCCTTCTGGGACACGGAGAGGGGAGGCTGTGCAAACAGGAGCATTGTTTGCTGTGGCCTCCTCTCTGCCCTTCACGCCTTTCAGCGCTTGGAACCAGCCAAGAGCTTTCTCCAAGAGTGCAATGGAGCAGCTGTTCCTGCTCCTGGCTCTGGCTCTCTCCAGTCTCTGCCCTTGCCTGCTTCTGTCCCTCGTGCTGTGCCCTCTGTTCCCCCAGGGCTGGCTGGCTGCTGCCCAGGACTGTGGCACTGGCACAGATCCAGTGCTCCAGAGCCTCCTTTCTGTGCCCTTGCAGCTGCCTGGGCACAGCTGCCTTTTCCATCTGCAAGCTCCCCATGGACAGGGAGTGCCCAGCTCCGTTCCTTGCACAGCCTCCAGGAGCCCAGGGCTGCCATCTCAAGTCCCTGCTGGCACTGGGGGCTCCCAGGTGCCTCAGGCTGCTGTGACACCGCTGCACACGGGAGGGAACAGGGGCAGGGCTGTGCTGAAAGTCAGCTCCATCTGCTGCTGCTGCTGCTGCTGCTGCTGCTGTGGGGTCATTTGTGCAGCCCTGGCCCAGAGTCAGGGATCAGATCCTGCCAGTCTCTTCCAGCCCTGGCTGCTCAAAGGTTGGGCCTTGGAGCCTCAGGTGGCCAAAGGCAGCTGCTCCTGGTCCCTCTGTGTGCCCGTGTTCAGCAGTGCTGCTCCATCAGTCTGTGCCCAGCAACGGGGAAAAGCCTCAGCCCTGCAGGGCCAGGAGCTGCCGGGCTCTGCCTGAGCAGCTCAGCCAGCAGGAAGGGAGTTGCTCCACACGGGAACCAGGAGCAAAGGACATTCCTTTGATAGGACAGGTTTTCTATTTAAAGGAAAAAAAAAGGAAAAGGGAAAAAAATAGGTAAATTGTAAAAGATAAGAATAAAATCCAAGTGTTAGTGAAAAAACATAACATAATGTTAGTGAAAAAAACAAAACAGAAATGCAAAGTTACATTCTTTGTATTAAGATGTAAATGATCTTTTGAACAAGAGAACTCAGTTATCTACATTGTAAATGTGCTGATGCCATGGATCCATCTTGCTGACTTCAGCACCCCTTTTTATAAGTTTTTGAGGTTATTTCCAACATTGTTAAATTGTGGGTGAAGCAATGGGAATTGCTTTGTGCCCTGCCACCTCCAAGCAGGACTGGGAATGGAAACTCTGTCAAAGCCCAAATCCTTTAGAAGATGCCCTTCCTTCTCACCCTATTGTGGTAGGCCAGGGACAGGCGCTCGGAAGATTTCGGGCTGTAACGGAAAATTACAGGAATCCTTCTGCCCCCCTCCCCATAGATAAGGATCACCCTTGGAATGTAGCCAGACGTGTAGCCCCCCTAACCTATGCATGCCAGTAACTTTCCACTCCATACTAACCCTAGAAAGTATAGCCAAACCCCTGTCTGACGTAGAGAGACCCCTTAGTCCATAAATACCCTCAAGACCCCTCAATAAAGGCCTTTAACCGTCCACCACATTGGTGTCAGCGTCCGTTATTGGCCACAAGGGATCCCACAAAAGGAGATCGAAGTGCTGGACCCCTGAAACCAGGTCATCGCGGCCTTCACAAGAAGGCAACATAGTGGTGCCGAAACCCGGGATCGGGACGAAGGGACGAGTCCGGGCGACGGGAGTACTCCTGGCCAGGGGACAGCACTCAACGCCGGAACGGCCATAACGAAGAAGGGGGACGCCCCA
Source organism: Agelaius phoeniceus (assembly GCF_051311805.1). Classification (NCBI taxonomy): domain Eukaryota; kingdom Metazoa; phylum Chordata; class Aves; order Passeriformes; family Icteridae; genus Agelaius; species Agelaius phoeniceus. Next base: position 3,488,267 of record NW_027509866.1, read on the forward strand.
GAGACCCGCGATTCGTATGGAAGCGATAGCGAAGGTCGTAAGTTTGATACATATGCAATGGGGAATCAAATGTGAACTCAGGAATTTTAATCTCGCTTTGACGAGACTCCTAGAGATTGGGGTCATTTCTCGACCCATAGATATATTACACCCTGGGGTGTGGCAGAAATGTACTGTCGCGCTAGCAGAGGACACAAAAGCCACAGGCAGCAGCAAAAGCCTGAAAGCGTGGGGGAAGGCAGAAGCCGCCCTACGCAAAGCATTAGAAGAACAGGAGACGTGGAACGTTGCGCGCTCCTGTTTGTTAATCGCGCCACAGCAGGGGGAGGGGGCAGGAACGCGAAACCCCCCTGGTGGCGACTCGATTGAGAGCGGGGAGACGGGGGGGCCGGGCGCGACCCATCCCTCCTCCGGCCCAAAGCCCCCGGAGCCCTCGGAGCCCCCGGGGGACCCCCTGACCCTTTCGGGGGACCCGCCGGAGCCCAGACCACCTCCGGAGCCCCCCGGGGTGCCCGCGGACCCCTCGCCCAACCCTTCCCCGCCGCTAGCCGACTTAGCGCAAGAAGCGGAGGGACTCGCACGGTCCTTTTGGGAGGGGCTGGCGACAGAAGCCCGAAATATCGAGAGGGCTGGCGCGCGGGCGAGCGGCGGAGGGGATCCGCCGCCCTACCCGTTTGAATATGGCGCGGGTGGCCGGGAAGAGGGGTGGAGCCCGCCGCCTCACGGCGGGAAGAACCCAGAACAGCGGCCAGCCGCGAACACGCATGCGCGGGAAACCAGCGCTGAGCCCATGCCCGGCCGAGAGCCACGGATCCCAGCAGACGCGCATGCGTGGGGGTGCAACAGAGGGCAGGCACTCACTCGGGAGCCGCGCCCACTGATGCCACCATATATGGGAGAGATCCCTCCCTGCGGGAGGCAGGGCGAGCCCAGGGGGCGGCACCGCCAGCAACATCAGCACCGCCCCCGAGGGGAGGAGCGGGGCCGTAGCCGGACAAAACGGCAGCAGAGGCCGGAAGTATATTGGCAGTCGACTTCCGACTCTGAAGGGAGCCACAGCTCCCCGGATCGCTCTGCGGAGCCCACCGAGTCCAGCAGTGACTCGGAAGCAGAGAAAACAGAATCAATGCGGTTTCGGACGAAACCAATTAAAACTTTTAACACAACCGGGAACCAGCCCCAATACGAACTCACCGACTGGGGTAAAATCAAAATCGAATGCGCGGAATGGGCATCCGCAGCATCGGTGCATGCCTTCCCGGTGAGAATTACGGGACCCCAGGGAAACCAGCAAAGAACGTATACTCCCGTTAATTCCAAAGACGTTCAGACAACAGTAAAAGCCATCTCAGAAAAAGGAATTAACTCAGGGGTGGTTTCCACTCTCGTGGATGGTCTTTTTAGCAATGATGATTTACTCCCTTTTCATATAGTGCAAATAAGCCGTATGCTTTTTGAGAGGGAGGGGACGTGCGGGATTCAGCCCCCTCCCGCTATGGAGGCGAGACGGCCCATCTATGTCAACCCACAATGGGGCAGGGGATCCTCATACCCTATGCTCCCACAGGCAAAAGCACACAGAAAGGGAGAAACATGACCTACCCCAAACCCTTACCCACAAGGGTCACGGATGTCCTGACTGGCGATGAGGAAGCCTTCCAGATAGGCCAATCAGCCAGCTCAGGCTCGAACCCAATCCTTCGCATGTTAGAAGCTACCTTTTTATCCCTGAACGAATCTAACCCTAACCTAACCGATTCCTGCTGGCTTTGTTACGATGTTAAACCCCCCTTTTACGAAGGAGTCGCTTTAGATACCCCCTTTAGCTATTCCACAGCCGATGCCCCTCGCCAGTGCAAATGGGACACACCCCGCAAAGGAATTACCCTGAGTCAAGTCACAGGTCAGGGCAGATGCTTTGGCAATGCAACCCTAGCTAAGCGGAAAGGTGACATCTGCACCGAAGTAGTTGAGCCCGACAGGAAGAATAATAAGTGGGTAGTCCCATCCGCATCTGGGATGTGGGTTTGCCAGAGATCTGGAGTAAGTCCCTGCGTGTCTCTTGCCAAATTCGATAACTCTAACGACTTTTGTGTTCAAGTTCTGATCATCCCTAGGATCCTGTACCACTCAGACGAAGAGGTGTACCACCTTTCCGAAAATAACAACCGGCTCCACAAGAGAGAAATATTAACAGGTATAACTATCGCAATGCTGCTCGGCCTAGGAGCGGCTGGAACGGCAACAGGTGTCTCAGCCCTAGCAACTCAACACCAAGGACTGTCCCAGCTGCAGATGACCATCGATGAGGACCTGCAGAGGATCGAGAAATCCATTTCCTTTCTAGAAAAGTCAGTCTCTTCACTCTCAGAAGTGGTCCTGCAGAACAGGCGAGGACTGGATCTCCTGTTCATGCAGCAAGGGGGCCTGTGTGCTGCCTTGAAAGAGGAATGCTGTTTCTACGCTGACCATACAGGAGTCGTTAGAGACTCCATGGCAGAACTCCGAAACAGACTGGCTCAGAGACAGAAAGACAGGGAAGCCCAACAGAACTGGTTCGAATCCTGGTTCAACCAATCACCATGGCTAACCACCCTGATTTCTACCCTAATAGGTCCATTGGCAATACTGCTTTTAGCTGTTACCTTCGGGCCATGCCTGCTAAACAAGCTAGTCTCATTCGTTCAGGCCCGCATAGAACGGGCTAACATCCTGTTCCTGGGACAGCCACAATTCCTGTGAATTCAACAGGAGACACTGCCAGTCACGAGAGACTTGCCTGGCAGAAACTTACTCAGGTTTCCCAAGACCCTTTTCCCTAATCAGATCTCAACTTCCTACCTCATTTTAGTGCCTATGTATAAGACTACCTCGTTCATTTGTGAAAGAGGGGGGGGAAGTGTGGTAGGCCAGGGACAGGCGCTCGGAAGATTTCGGGCTGTAACGGAAAATTACAGGAATCCTTCTGCCCCCCTCCCCATAGATAAGGATCACCCTTGGAATGTAGCCAGACGTGTAGCCCCCCTAACCTATGCATGCCAGTAACTTTCCACTCCATACTAACCCTAGAAAGTATAGCCAAACCCCTGTCTGACGTAGAGAGACCCCTTAGTCCATAAATACCCTCAAGACCCTTCAATAAAGGCCTTTAACCGTCCACCACATTGGTGTCAGCGTCCGTTATTGGCCACAAGGGATCCCACAAAAGGAGATCGAAGTGCTGGACCCCTGAAACCAGGTCATCGCGGCCTTCACAAGAAGGCAACACCCTATGAATGAGCTGCACATTCCCGTTGAAACTGTCAGGGGTTTCTTAAAGACACAAAGTCCCACTTGCAGCTTTTTGCTCTGGTTTGGCAGTGCAGAAGGGCAATTCTCCATCCACCAGCTCCAGACTGCACTGCCTCAGGAGCACGGCCCACTCGCCAGCTTTGGCCCACTCGTGGCACTGCTAGAGGAGGAAGAAAGTGCAACTGCACAATTCCAGCCAATCAAGAAGGAAGAATGGGACAGACAAAACAGCCTGTGCAGATGCAGGCATTCAGCTGGGACTGTGGAGAGTTTGGGTCCTTGCCAATTGGATGTGTGTCCCCAGCTGCAATCTCTGGGCCTGCAGCAGAGTCTCACTCACCTGCCAAAGCAGAAAGCTCAGGCGCTGTGCTCGCAATGGGCTCGTCTGATGCAGAGCTGTCAGAGCAATGTGAGGGCAGAGCCAGCCCAGCTGGGCCCAGGGCTGAGCCCAGCAGAGCCCTGGCAGAGCCCAGAGCAGCCTCAGCAGCCGCAGAGCCCGGCTGCAAGGAGAGAAAGCAGAAACCGCCCGTCAGCTGAGGGCTCCTGTGCCCTTGTGCCAAGGCCTGCGGTGCCCAGGCCATGCTGGCTGTGCCCAGAGCTGTGCCCAGAGCTGCCCATCCCTGCTGCCTTTGGCAGCAGAGCAGGAGGGCAGGACATGTGCCCAGCCTGCAGCCAGCCACGGCACATCCAGCCCTCAGCAGCTGCCCAGAGCCAAAAAGCAGCTGGGCAGCGACTGAAGAATTCATTGCATCTGCCCCAGCAAAGGGGGAACCTTTGGTGCCCGGCCAGGCCGTGCCAGGCCCAGATCTGGGAGCATCCCCCTGCCTGTGGACTCACCTGCAAATTGGGCCTGGAGCCTGGCTTTGAAGAAGGTGCCAGAATCCAAGTCCATCATCTTCAGCTGGCCAGGCTGAGGAAGAGATTGTCACCCTTGAGCTTGTCCTTGGTGTCTCCAGCAACAGCCCCACCTGGTACAGCTTCTCCAGGGGCTCCTTCTCCTTCCCTGGGGCCAGACCAGGCTGTCAGGGCTCTGCCCAGGGCCCCAGCCACCCATGAAGCAGACAAACCAAACCAGGGGGGATGGTGGCCACCAGTGCTTGCCACACCAGGTCTCCAGCTCAGCTCCAGCCCAAGAGCTGCATGTTCCCTTCTGCTGACCCCTGCTCAGAGCTACAGGCAGCACAGGTTTGCTTTGCCACTGAGTGCCAAGAGATGTGTGGAGCTGGTACCTGCCAGGCCCCTGGATCCAACTGTGCACGTGGATCCCTCCCATCTTCTAGGGCAGAGGAACACCCTGCACCCAAGGATGACAGAAAAGCTCTTCTAAGGACGGCCTGTCTGAGGGTTGCATGGACAAACACGTCTTAATGATATCCTGGCACTCTAGGGAGAGAAACCAGAAATCACCAGTCAGTTGGAGAAGTTGCCCCCCTGTTCCCGTGCCCAGACCATGCTGGGTGTGCCCAGAGCTGGGCCTAAACTTCCCCATGGATGCTCTGTTTGGAGGAGAGCAGGAGAGCAGGACCTGTGCCACCTCCTCAGCAGCTGCCAGAGCGGGATGCCCATGAGCCCGCTGCTGTCTCCCAGCACTGGGATTCCCCCCGTGCCCAGAGATGAGGATCCACCTTGAGAGAGCCATCGTGGGAACAAGATCCGCCCCCGGATGATCTCCTGGCCCCTCCTGAACGGGTGCTTGCCCATGACCAGGTGGCACAGCAGGAGGCCCAGGGACCAGATCGTCGCTGCCTCGCCGTGGTAGCGTTGGTGCTGGATCCATTCTGGTGGGCTGTAGGACAGGGTTCCTGTGGAACACAGACGCAGCTCAGCTGGGGGATGCTGCTGCTCCCAGAGCCCGGCCCCAGCATCCCTGGCCATGTGGGGGCTGCCCCAGAGGCACACGGGGTGAGCGCTGCCCTCTCGCCAGCACCTGGGACCTGTGTACAAACTCGGGGCTGGAAAAGAAGCCACAGGTGCTGGAAGAGGGCAGCAGAAACCCTGGGAAGGCCCAACCATGACACACAAAGGAAAAACCCACCCACTGGTGGAGAAAACCCACTCTCCTCCCCATCTGCATGGCCCCCAGAAATGTTAATAAGCCAAGGCAAACAAGGGGAGCAGAGCAGTCCAAGCCCTTCCTCACCTGCACACCAAACCATCCGGGGCACGGGGTCAGACCCCGCTCTCTGCTACCCCCATGGGGGTTTGTGTCGGGCTGGCTGCCCCAGCTCCAGCCCCAGCTCCAGCCCCAGCCCAGGCCACAGTGGGTGCTGAAGGCTGTCGGCAGGGCTGGCAGCTGGCCCCCCTCACACCCCACCCAAATCAACTCGGCTCCAGCATCAATCCCATCCCGGCTGCAATAGGGGGAAGCCCTGGTGCTGCACCCAGGCTGGGCCATGAGATGCCCAGGAGCATCCCCTGGAGGGCTCACCTGCAAACTGGGTGTAGGCTGTGTCTTGGAGGAAGGCGCCACAGCCAAAGTCGATGAGTTTCAGCTGCCCGCTGGCCAGGTCGAGCAGGATGTTCTCGGGCTTGATGTCCCTGTGCAGGACCCCGCAGGCGGTGCAGTGCCGCACGGCCTCCAGCACCTGGCGGAACAGCACCCGCGCCTCCTCCTCGGGCAGGAACCCCCGCTCCGCCAGGAAACCCGAGAGCTCCTGGCACCGCTCCGGACGCTCCAGCACCAGCACGAAGCTGTCGGGGAGCTCGAGCCACTCCAGGAGCTGAATGACAGCGGCACAGCCACGGGACACCTTGGCCAGCAGCACGATCTCCAGCGGCGCGCTGCTGCCGTCGGGCTGCGGGAGGAGCGCGGTGCCGTCAGTGGGGCTGAGGCCGTGCCGGGGCTCTGGGAGCCCTCAGCCAGCCCGGGATGCTCTGCACGCCCCGCTCGGCCCACGCCCGCTCTCCCCGCAGGGCTCCGGCGGCTCCCACCCTGCCGGGCCCCGGCTCCTCGCCGCCCGGCCCGACCCGGCTGCTGCCGCTGGCCCCGCTCACTCACCAGCTCGCCCCAGTGCCGGATGCGATCCCGCGGCACGCGTTTGATGGCCACCTGCGAGCGAGGGAGAGCAGCGGGCTGAGCTTGCCGCCTGTCCTGCCCAGCCCCATCCTCCGCCCTTCTCCTCCTCCTCCTCCCCCACCGCCCGCCGCCGGCCCCGCCGCTCACCGGGGCGCCGTCCGAGAGCCGCGTCCCCGAGCAGACGCTGCCGAAGCCGCCGCGCCCCAGCAGCGAACCCACTCGGTACCGCTCCTGCAGGGCCTCCTGCGCCTTCCCTGCGGGCGAGACGCGGCTGTCAGAGCTCGGCCCGGGGCCAGCAACGGCCCCCGAGCGCCCCCCGAGCGGCCCGGGCCGGGCATCCCCACCCGCCCCGGGCCCCGGCGGCTCGGGGCCGGCGGCCGCGCTGCCGAGCGGCGGAGCTCGGGCCGGGGAAGCCGCAGCGGAGGCAGCGGCAGCGGCAGCGCCGCCTGTGTCCTCCACGGGTCCCGGGAGGAGTCGGGGACGGGGCCGGGGCCGGGGCTGCGGCCGAGGCCGGGATCGGGACGGGACTTCACGTCGGGGCCGGAGCCGGGGCCGGGCTCGGGCCAGGCGGAGCCGAAGGGCGGCGATGCCGCCCCCGCACCAGGCACTGACGCCCGCCCAGCAGCGCCACCGCCAGTACGGCCAGAGCCGGGCGGAGGCGAGAGCGCGGCGGGACGGCCGGGGCCGGGCACGGGGCAGCCCCGCCCGGGGCCGGGGGCGGGCCGGGGGCATGGCCCGGCCCGGCAGGGGAGAGGGAGGCGGGGAGAGGAGAGGGACGCCGGGCAAGGGACCCCGAGAGAAGGGTGCCCGACCGCGGGAAAGGGAGAGAAAGAGAAACAAAAAGATAAAGAGAAAGAAAGAAAGAATGCTCTAAAATATCTGTTTTTCTGGTGTCGCTGCTGCTGCCGCCGCTGCTGCTGCCGCCGCTGCCGCCGCTGCAACTGAAGCACCGGGGCCGTTCATCCCCGTGTCCGTTCCCCGCTCGCCCCACGAGCCCCACGTTCGAGCCCCGCGCGCCCCGGGCACAGCCCCTGAGTCTGTCCAAACACGGGAACTTTGCAGCGGTGAGCCCAGATGCAGAGCCCTGACTCCTGCACACTGGCACAGCAATCCCCTCGCTTGCTGCTCTGCATTGGCCTGGCTGAGGCTCAAACACTGTTGGGCCACCTTCCCTTGCTGTAGGATTCCTACCTGACCACAGCACTGCACTTACATCTCCAGTCTTGCCTTCCAGTAAAACCAGGGGAAGGAAAACTCTGTGTGGCTGATGGTATTTTTGAGTGTCTAAAAATCACTAAGTCACCGATCTTAGAGGTGCGGTGCATCTGGAATTCCTGGGATGGAGAAGTAGTGCAACATGGAAAAGGGGAGCATAGAAATAAATAGAGGAAAAGATCTTGGATTGTTTCTTTCATTTTCATTTCCCTTCTGGAAAGCTGTTTCAGTTTTCCAGGAATCTTCTCCTGTCTCTCTTCCCAAGAATGTCTCATGGAGAACAAGGTCAAGCTTCTGTCCCAAGATTTGCCAGCAGGAAATTATGCCACTGGTGAAATTTTCATGATGACTGTTTGTGCTGGCTTAGGGCAAATTTGGGGAGGAAACCTCCAAAAGGGGTCTGTTTTGCAGAGATAGCCAAAAGCTCCACAACTTTGTGAAAGTTGTAAAGCCGGTATGTTTATTATTACAGCGCTGGATGCATGCAGAGATTACTCTCCTTAAAAGACATGCGTACCTCTGGGAACTTCAGGTCCCTTTTTATCCTCCTCTCAAATACATATCCATACAATTTCACAATAGGTTCATACATATTCATTTTTACAAATTTTGCGTGACATTTGCCACTAGTTCTTCTTTATCAGAAAGAATTCTTAGGTGAGGTTGACCTGCTTTCACAGCAGTCTCTCTGTCTCTCTTTATCACCCTCTGCCCCGTCCCCCCCTTATCTCTGTCCTTCACTGAATCAGATTCCCTGAGCCTAGGCTTTGCAGTCAGGCTACATAGCTATGTTTTCTAACCACAGACTCAAAGATGTACATTTCACCTAAATCAAAATGGATTTCTACTCTGGAAAATTTCTACTCTGTCTCAGAAGCACTCCTCCCTCTGTCCCTCACACGCTGGCCCTGCCTGGCGTTCCTCATCCCTTTCCCCACTGCTCTCCTGCCCTTCCCCTCTGCTAGAAGGCGGACAAAGCTGCTTTGGACAGCAAAGTCAATGGCAGCCAGTGTGCAGAGAACATGGAGGAGCTGGATGAGAGGATGCAGGAGTTGCAGAGCCAGATTTCAGACCAGGAGCAGCACTGGAACAGTACCCAGCAGCAGTTCAGCGATGCAATTGAAGACAAGGGGAGGGGTACCTCGTCCCCACCACGAGGAACTGGCACCTTTGGGACTTGACAGCCTGAGGCAGCATCCCTCTGAGGATCCCCCTCCAGGCTTTTCCCTGGAGAGCTCCACATCACATCCTGGAGCAGCTGGCTGAGGCTGTGCACCTGTTCCCAGCTGGATCGCCTGGAGCTGAAGACTTTCCGTAAACACTGGGAGGACTCCTGGAACAGGAACATGGAGGAACTTGAGGATAGGCTGTTGTGTGAAAATGCTGCTGGGATTAAGAAGTGAGTGCAATGGAGATTCTGATGGCTTTGGGGACAGCTATGGCAACTGCTCCTGCCAGGCAGGGCTGTCACACACCATGCCCTGAGCTGGGTCGTGCCCTGCCCTCCTGGCCGTGCACATGGGGGAGCTTTGGTGCCAGAGAGGGGCTGAAAGCGCTGCAGGGGCTGCTTGGGATGGTGGCATGGGTGCCTGTGCCCTTCACCTGGCATCAGCCAGCACCTTGGGGATGGGGAGAAACAGGCTCAAGAGCCCACGGTTCACCCTGCAATGGCCGTGCCCCTGTGCAGTGAGCTGCCCAGCAGCTGGCTGCTGCAGGGAGCTGCTGCCTGTGTGCTGCAGGGCTGTGGGCCCAGGAGCTCAGCCAGCCCTCTTCCCTCACCCTCCTTAGGCAGCTGCCAGTCCCTTTCTCGTGCCTGTCCTGTGACCGCATGCTCAGCGTGCAGGTTCCTGGCCAGTGAGTAGCACCAGTGCCTCGGGGGCAGCGGGGCTGGCATGGGGGGAGATGGGTGCCAGCAGTGACCTGCTGTGCTGGCACAGGGGGACAGTGTCTGCTTGGGAGGGGCTGATGTGGGGAGTCCCCTCGGCAGCCCTGCCCATCAGCAGGGGCTGTGGGGGCTCATCCCAAGGGCTACAGGCAGCGGGATGCCATGGGCTACAATCCCATGGCTTTGGGGGGGCTGCCTCCCACAGGAACAGGTTCTTTGTCCCCTGTCACACCCCTGTGACTCCTGCCCTCCCCAGGTACCCCGAGACACTCCCGTATTTGCAGCCCATGCCCCCCAGCAAGGAGCCACTGCCCAGCAAAAGGTGAGGGCCCTGAGGACACATCCCCAGCGCCTGGGGTGCAGAGCAGCCCTGACACAGCAAGGAGGGCTCTGCACCTGGGCTGGGGCAGAGCAGCCTGGGGGGACGGGGCAGGGCAGGGGAGCAGAGGGCAGCTGTGGAGGGCCAGTGCTTGCCCCAGGGCTGGGGGCTTTTGCATTCCTTGCCTTGCACTGCCCTGTCTGGCCCATCTCTCTGTCCCAAGGCTGCTGAAAGCACATCTGATGAACTGTGTCTGTTTGCAGTCTGAGCTCAGGCTTGGAGGGCTGTTGGGGAAGATGAAACAGGAAAGCCTTATAAATATGATTGCCTGGCAAAAGATTTTGAGAATATGGAAACTATAAGTGAGATTGAAATGAAAGCAAGCTTCGAGATCCTTTAGTTACTGAACAACGGGAAAACAACAGTGTGGCCGGCTGAAGGTAATCCCCTTTTGATGAAACAAGACCCTCTGCTTGCAGGCAGGTCCAAGGGTCCCAGCAGACCCTGCCAGCTTGGTAGAAAGGGTCCAAAGAGTAGTTTTTAGGGTTTAAAATGTAGCACAGTATGGTAATGTAGTGATTCTTATAGGCTGTAAGGAAATGCTATAGGATTTGTATGTTGGACTAGATTGGTTAAGTGAGAATCAGAATATTCAACACAGAAAATGATTTATTGTATTGTAATGGGAACTTAGCTCTTACTTTTCTATGCTCTTAGCTCTTAGCTCTTAGCTCTTACCTCTTGTCTCTTAGCTCTTGCCTTTTATCCTCATACCCCTTTTACTCTCTTATGCTTTTACTCTCTTACCCTCTCATCCTCTCTACCCCTCTCTTCTCTCAGGCCTGCTCTGAGCTGTGGCTGGCAGCTCCAAGCAGGGCCTGCACCCACGCCCTTTGCAATAAACCGTCCACGACGTGGCTTCAGAGATCTCTCGTCTCCGTTCGTCCCGACCGTGCTACCCCCGTCAATCCTACAGACGGGGATTGGGTGCCTCCTGTGAAAGGAGTTCCCAAAACCAATCCCTGCAGCTGGGACAGCCCAGCTCCTGCCAGTTGGTGTCCTGTGCACAGGGACCTGCCTGGTGCCATGGCCAGCACACGTGGCCATGGGGACAGAGCCAGCAGATCCAGCCTGGTGGGATGGGCTTGGGGCTCCTGCAGCAGGTGGACAGGAGCTGGCAGGGACATGCCCCTGCAGGCAGCACTGCCAGTGCCCTCCCTGGCACAGCAGGGTGATGCCCTGCATGCCACAGGGCTGGGCACTGAGTGTCCTCTGCCCCATCCCACAGGAGGCCGCTGGTCCGTGCCAGTGTCCCCGTGTGCCGCAGACCTCTGGGGACCATCAGAGCAGCAGCTCCACGATGCAGAACATCAAGGCTTCCCCACATACAAGTGCACAGCTGCAGTGTCTCCTGGTACACAACAAGGTAGGTGTGATGAAGGTGGGGACACAGAATGGTGACTGAGGCTTGATGGCATTGCTGACTATCCAGGGGGAATCTGTGCCTTCAGTCTCCAGAGAGACCTGAGTTGGATTATTGGGGTGTGCTGGATTGGGCCCTGCATTGCAGCCAGCTGCCCTCTCCTCCTCAGCCCAGTGTGACCCTGCTGCATGGTGATGGACACATCTCGAGGGGCTGTAATGACCAGCATCGTACGGTGATCAGGACACAGGATGCGTCAGGTATGGCCCTGTCAGGGCAAGGGGGTCAATGACGACAGGGGCTGATTATCTGCAGGGTGCCAGCTGGGGGATGAGCAGGGCTCTGTGTACAGGGCTGGGTAATGTGGCGTGGGTATTTTGCATCTGGGGTAAGAAGAAAGGGGCAGAATGGAGCAGGAGGACTGGCACATGGGGCAACTGAGCTTGGAGCTGGAGTAACGTGGGAGAATGGCCGTGCCCAGCGTGGGACAAGAGCTTGAGTCCTGGTGTGCTGGGGCCAGCACCTGTGGCAGCTCACCCTTGCCCTTCACGCCCAGGCCCTGCCGCCTCAGGGGAGCACGGCCAGGCACAGCTCCTCGACAGGTCTCATGGGCCCCAGGGCTCGAGCAGCCTCTGCAGCCCCGCCAGACATCAACAGCCCCTGGCCAGCTGGAAAGGACTCAGCGCCCAGTGCTCGACCTGGGACATCTTGTCCAAAGTGAGAAACGCCTGTGACAATTGTCATAAGGAACTTGACTTTTTACTTGTATATAGTAATTAAGTTAGTTGTATATTGTTATTAGGTTAATAAAAACTGTTAAAATTCTAGGCAGAGCCTTGTCTCACAGCCTGTCTCTCCCCGGGCTCCCTGGTGCTCCTTCAGCTCCTTCTCCCCTGCTGTGGCTCTGGCCCCGGGCTGAGCAGATCGAGCCCCGGGCCGGGCCCTGAGGCCGCTGCTGCTGCCGCGGCGCCTGCGGGGCAGCCCTGAGGCTCCGGGCCGGCTGTGGGAGCAGGAGCGGCGCTGCAGAGCCCGCGGCCCTCACGGGCTGCGAAGGCACGGGCAGATGGCCGTGGGGCCCGGCTGGCACTGCCGGCGCTGCTGCTCTCGGCTGCCGCCTGCAATCCTTACAGGCAGCCCTTAGGCCGGCTCAGGAGCCGCTCGGAGCCGTGCCCGAGGGCTGGCCCCAACCCCCGGCCCCCAAGGGCACTTGTCCCTTCATCTCTGCACTGCCACATTCCGAGCTCATTTGTCAGCTTCCTCCTGCCCTTCCTTCCTGCGGGGCAGCGTTAGGGGCTGGCCCAGCGGCTTTCCTCCCGCACGGCTGCAGCCCCTTGCCCACAGCTCCCTGGTGGGAGCCAGAGCTGCTTTGCAGCCGGGCACCCCCGCCGTGTCCCGCAGCCCGGGCCGGCTCCTGCCCGCTGCCGGCGAGGCCCCGCGGCTGGGCCCGGCCATCCCGGGCCAGAGCAGCTCCCTGCCCGGGGGAACACAGGGGGACACGGCGGGATGTGAAATACAAAGCTGCGTGTCGTGTCAGGTACAGACAGGCAATGTGTGTATTTGTGATTGCGACATGCGTGGAGACCGACAATGGGACAGTTGTGAATTCTAATAATAACTGAGGAAAGTAAAGCATGGAAGAAGTCCTTTGAACCCATCTTTTGTTTGCAATTAACCTTGGTTGATTTAGGAGCATTGGCATTAAAGCATTAAGAATGTTGCTTCTTGCTTGTAGTTAATCCTTAAAGAGTTCTGCAATAATAACCTTTTGAAGCATAATTTTAGAACATTGCTTGTATCCTTGAAACTATAGCTTTGGAATATATATAAAGGAAACATGCTTATCTCACGCCTTATTGAAGCAGAGAAAATCAGCTTGAGAAAGGAAGATGAACACCACCTCAAGGATTTATAGTTTCAACCAAGGGAAGCTGGACATCACTGTTGTTAGATTTATAGTCTCTGCAATTAAAAGGAGGACCCACATCTGGGGAGCTGGACCTCACCAGATGGGATTCGTCTTTCTTCTTTTGGAAACCGGACTGCCACCATCTGGGGATACTCCTTTTGGGATACATCCTGAGAAAAGCTAAATCACAATAGTACATAGAATTGTGACGTAAAAATTGGGAATAGAAACTGCTGATGAGTAAAAATTGGAATAGAAACTGCTGAGAAAGCTTATGAGTACCCCTATAAATACCTGTAAGCCTCAACTATCTGTGTGCAGTTGGAGGGAAAACTTCCCCCACTGTACCCAGCGCTGTATTGCTCATACTTTACCATATTAATTAATAAATTGATTGCTGCTTGAACATTGGCCTAGTCAAGCTTCTTATTTATGCCATCCATAACTGTAAAAGGAAATCTTCCTGCTGAACTGAACAAGAGGAGAGGGAAATCAAGGCAGAGCCATGGTTCGTCAGGACTTGCTGCATCCTGATGAGCCCTGTGGTGCATTTGGAGCTGAGCCCTTGAACCTCAGGGCCTGAGAGGAGATTGCACAAACCTTTCCAGGAGTCAAAGTCAGAAGAAAACCCCAAAGTGTCTCAAAGCATGAATGGGTCTCAGTGAGGTCCATCCCCAACACAGGCTCTTCATGGACTCCTTGGAGGAGACAATTGGAGAACAGGATTGACCAAAAACCTCTCAGAGTCTCAGTGTGGAAAGGAAATTCCAAACTACCTTAAAAATTTGAGAAGCTCAAAGCCTTACTGAGCACCTCTGAGTGTCAGTACAAAGCTCTCAAGGGACTCATTAAAGCAGATAATTGGGGCCATGATTGCACAAACCTCTCACAGAGTCTGCATCAAAAGGGAAACACCAAGTACCTTAAAATAACTGGAGTACCCTGAAGTATTAATGAGCCCCACTGAGTGTTGTTACTGACAAAGCCTCTCCAGGGACTAATTACAGCAGATAATTGGAGCCTGTAAATGCACAATCTTTCTCATAGAGTCTGTATCAAAAGGGAAAGGGGAAGTAGCTTAAAAAAACTTATGTACCCTGAAGTATTAATGAGTCCCAATCAATGCTGCAACAGGCAGACAATCCCCAGGGACTAATTACAGCAGATAATTGGAGTCCATGATGGCACAAACCTCTCAGAGACTCCAAGGCAAAAGCCAAACCCAAAGTCCTTTGAAAAACCTGCAGTCCCTGCAGGGAGCATGAAGGAGCCCCCAGGGCCATTGCTGAGCAAGGCTCCCCAGGGACTCCTTGCAGCAGATCCTTGAGGCCACTGGGATGTGGGCTAGGGGGGGATGCTGAGGGCAGCACAAGGGGCTGACAGTGCCCAGCCTGGCTGGGGCTGTGCCAGGAGGCCCCAGGGCCTCAGCACAAGGTGTCTCCTCCCAGCCCTTGCTGGCACAGACCCTGCTGTGCCCCAGGGCACCAAGACTTGGCTTCTCTTTGTCCCCACCTGTCAGCACTGCCTGCAGTTCTCTGCTCTGCCTGGGGCCTGGGGACACTTGCTCAGTCGTGTCCCTCAGTGGGACCCATTAAAAGTCCAAGAAACTTTGGAGTTGGATTCTGCCTTGGAGTTCTGGAGAGGTTTCCTCAGCTCCCTCTCAGGGACTGATGTTCAGAGCCTGAGCACAAAGCCCCAGAGGCTGATTAAAGTCCTTGTGCTGTGTCTGTGCTGCTGAGCTGGGCTGGGCTCCTGGCACAGAAGCAGCTCCTGGTGACCAAGAAGAGCTTCAAAAGCACATTTCTCTGGATGAGCAGCTCTTGTGCCAGCCCAGCAGGGCTGGGGCACTGCCTGCAGCCAGCCTGGGCACAGCACAGAGGCACAGAGAGCTTCAATCAGTCAGGGCTGGGAAGGGGCTGAGAAGTGCCTGGGGCACAATCACTGCCAGCCCTTGGCACAGGAACCTCTGGCTGCAGGACAATGCAGCTGCAGCTCCTGGAGCCATCTCCTGCAGCTGGAACATCCCAATGCCTGCAGAGTCTGTGAGTACATTCTCTGCTTGTCTCTTGTGCAGAGCAGCCAGGGGTGCCCAGGGCTGTCCTGCAGAGCAGGGTCCTGCAGCCCAGGGCGCTGTGCTGGGGCAGGGACTCTGCTGCCTGCCAGGGACAGCTCTCAGCCAGCCCTGGCAGCTGCTCCCAGCACTGGGGGACAAGATCTGGGTGGCAGGAGACAGCTGGTGAGGCTTGGAAGTGTTCTCCTTGTGTGGGGAGGATGCTGCATTGTTCAGGACTGCTCCCAGCATGGCATTGAACTGCAGAACATTTCCAAGTAGATTATACAGGGAGCATAGCAAGGGAGGGGCTGCATAAAAGGAAAATCCTGCTTTCTAAATCTACTGCTGTGGGTTGCTGGATGAGAATCTTCATGTATATTTTCATCTCTCAGTTCAGGGAGAAAAAAAATAAAGAAATTTTCTCTGACATCTGTAAAAACCAGGCAGCAACAGCAATCACCACAGGACCCCTTAGAGCCAGCATCAGTGTCTCTTTTCCAGCCTCCTCAGGGTTGCCCTGACGTTGCCATCAGAGCCTGCAGAGCCAGAGCTGCCCCTGGGCAGTGCCTGAGCTGGGAGGGCTCTGCAGGGCAGAGCTGAGCCCCCAGGGCTGGGCTGGGCTCTGGCAGCACTGGCAGGGCCCACCCCTGGGCACAGGGAAGCAGCTGCTGGCAGGGACAGCTCCAGGCAGCAGAGCCCTGGGCAGGCAGTGGGGGGAAAGTGCCCCCAGGCTGTGCCGGGATATTTCAAGTCCTCTCCAAACCCAACTATTCCATGATTACTTTTTTTACAGATCCCCATGCCAAGGCTCCTTAAATGTCCAACAGCAGCTCCATCAGGCACTTCCTCCTGCTGGCATTGGCAGACACGCGGCAGCTGCAGCTCCTGCACTTCTGCCTCTTGCTGGGCATCTCCCTGGCTGCCCTCCTGGGCAACGGCCTCATCATCAGCGCCGTAGCCTGCGGCCACCACCTGCACACGCCCATGTTCTTCTTCCTGCTCAACCTGGCCCTCGCTGACCTGGGCTCCATCTGCACCACTGTCCCCAAAGCCATGCACAATTCCCTCTGGGACACCAGCAACATCTCCTACACTGGATGTGCTGCACAGCTCTTTTACTTTCTTTTCTTTATCTCAGCAGAGTTTTCCCTCCTGACCATCATGTGCTATGACTGCTACGTTTCCATCTGCAAAGCCCTGCACTACGGGACCCTCCTGGGCAGCAGAGCTTGTGCCCACATGGCAGCAGCTGCCTGGGCCAGTGCCTTTCTCATTGCTCTGTTTCATACAGCCAATACATTTTCCCTGCCCCTGTGCCATGGCAGTGCCCTGGGCCAGTTCTTTTGTGAAGTCCCACAGATCCGCAAGCTCTCCTGCTCACACTCCAACCTCAGGAAAGTGGGGCTCATTGCAGTTAGTGCCTGCTTGGTATTTGGTTGTTTTGTGTTCATTGTTTTCTCCTATGTGCAGATCTTCAGGGCTGTGCTGAGGATCCCCTCTGAGCAGGGACGGCACAAAGCCTTTTCCACCTGCCTCCCTCACCTGGCTGTGCTCTCCCTGTTCCTCAGCACTGTAATGTTTGCCTACCTGAAGCCCCCCTCCATGTCCTCCCCATCCCTGGATCTGGCAGTTTCAGTTCTGTACTCAGTGGTGCCTCCAACCCTGAACCCCCTCATCTACAGCCTGAGGAACCAGGAGCTCAAGGCTGCAGTGTGGAGACGGATGACTGGATGGTTTCAAAAACATTAATCTGCTGGCCAATTTCTGCAAATCACTTGTAATAAAAGTTATCCTTTATCCTTCTTATTGATTTAATTTTGGAGGTTCTTTTCCTTTGTTTTAGCATTTTCATATTGTCAACAAAGAAATGTCAATCTTTGTTCCATTTCTCATTTTGTTTCTCTCCACCTTCTCTGTGGCCACAGACTGTGTCAATGAGGGGTTGTGCTCTCAGTGGCTTTAAAGGAACTAAAGGATCTCCCAGCAGAGTTTTCTGCAGAGATGCCCTTGTGTTGCCTTCTCTGGAGCTGCAGCAGCAATGTCTGTGTGCAGAGCTGGGGCAGATCAGTGCTGGCCCAGCAGCTGTGCCCAGCAGCAGCAGCAGCAGCACTTGGTGTTGCCAGTGCTGCTGCCGTGGCCCTGCCCCGCTGCCCTGGTGGCCCTGGTGTTGCTGCAGGGCCTGAGTGCTCTCGGGGCTGGGCACAGCCCTGGGGGTGGCAGTGCCGGGGCTGCAGCAGGGACAGGCCATGGGCACTGCTGGGGCAGCGCTGACGCCTCAGGCCAGGCCCTGGGGGCTCCAGGCTCCTTGCCCAGGCTCTCTCAAGAACACGGCCAGGCCAATGCTCAGCACAGAAACCCCCGTCAGCAGCCCCAGGCTGGCCGTGGGCAGGCTGGGGGCAAACAGCATGGCTGGGGCTCTGCAAGGGCCCTGGGCCAGACGGGAAGGAGCAGCAGAGCAGGGGCTGATCCATGCCCAGTGCGCTGCACAGCCCAGGGCAGCGTCCCAGAGCGTCCTCATGCAGCTGCCAACAACATCCCCCCTCTGCAGCCCTGGCCTCTCCCCCAGCTCACACAGGTGCCCCATCCTTGCAGGCACAGACACGGCAGCACTGCCTCAGCAGCCCCTGTTTGCATTGCACACAGCAGGGCCAGCACCCCCATGCTGTTGCTGTGGGGACATGAACCTGAGGGAGCACAAATGCCATCAGCCCCTGGGGCCAGCAAGGCCTGCGGGACACCAGGGAAACCACTCAGCTTTGTCCTGGCCTCTGCACTCAGCCAGAAAGTTTGTTCCCATCAGCTGGGAGTTTCCTGTGCCACTGCAGACGCTGTTGCTCAGAGCCAGGGCTGCCTGGCAGCCACCCCCAAACTGCCCTGAGCATTTCCTTGGCTTCACCTTTGCTTTCTTTACTCTTTCCTCATACAAATTTCTTCTAATTGCCCACCTCTGTTCCGTCCTTCTGAAGAGGAGGACCAGGGCTCATTCTGCAACTGCTCCAAGGGTGGTTTCAGAGAATCCCAGAATCAGCAAGGATGGAAAAGACCGTGGAGATCATCAAGTCCAACCTGTGCCCTAATACTGCCTTTTCCCCCCTGAGCCTCCTCTTCTCCAGGATAAACAACCCCAGCTCCCTCAGCTGCTCCTCACAGGACTTGTGCTCCAGACCCCTCCCCAGCCTTGTTGCCCTTCTCTGGACACGCTCCAGCCCCTCCATGTCCTTCCTAAATTGGGGAGCCCAGAAATGGATACAGCATTTGAGGTGCTGCCCAGACAGTGCCGAGCACAGGGGAAGAATCCCTGCCCTGCTCCTGCTGGCAACACCATTCTTGATCCAGGCCAGGAACCATTGGCCTTCTTGGCCACCTGGGCACACTGCTGCCTCATGTCCAGCCTGCTGTCCATCAGTCCCTGCAGGTCCCTTTCTGCCTGGCTGCTCTCCAGCCACTCTGTCCCCAGCCTGTGGTGCTGCAGAGGTTGTTGTGGCCAAAGTGCAGGGCCTGGCACTGGGACTTGTTAAACCTCACCTTGTTGGATTTGGGCCCTGGATCCAGCCTGACCAGGGTCCTGTGCAGAGCCCTCCTACCCTCCAGCAGATCCACACTCCCAGACAACTTTATGTCACCATGGTTCCATGTGTCCCCAGTGTGTCACAAAGGTCTCCATGATTCCATGAGGCCTCCTCCCAGTGTCACAATATCCCTTTAATTCCATGGGACACCTTGGAGTCACCAAGTCCCTTGGATCCTTGGGCCCTGCAGTGTCACAATGGCACCATAGTCCCCCATGGCCCTGCAGTGTCACAATGGATCCTTGGTTCCATGAGGTCTGACAGTGCAGCAATGCTCTCCTTGGTTCCACTGTGTCACAATGGCCTCTTGGTCCCAAGGGCCACCACGGTGTCAAACATGTTTCCTTCATTCCAGGAGTCCCTGAGGAGCAGCACTGGCCCCTTGGATCCATGGGGCCCTGCAGTGTCACAATGGCCCCATCGTGACACCAGGTCCTGCTCTGTCACAATGCTCTGCATGGTTCCACAGGGCCCTGCAGGGTCACAGTGGCCTCTGTGGTTCCAGCAGGACCCAGACTGTCACCATGGACTCCTTGCTTCCATCCAGCCCCACAGTGTCACCATGGCCCCTTGGCTCTGTGCTGCCATGTCATACACAGTGTCACCATGGTCCTCTGAGTGCCACCAGGCCCCGCAGTGTCACAATGGCCCCTTGCTTCCCCAGGGCCCTGCAGTGTCACAATCATCAGAGAATCAGCCAGGCTGCAAAAGACCTTGGAGAGCATCAAGTCCAACCTGGCACCCAACACCACCTTGTCACCCAGACCATGGCGCTGAGTGCCACATCCAGTCTTTCCTTAAACACCTCCAGGGATGGCGACTCACCCACCTCCCTGGGCAGCCCATTCCAATGCCCAATCACCCTTTGTGTGGAGAATATTTCCTAATGTCCAGCCTAAATGTCCCCTGGTGCAGCTGAAGGCTGTGTCCTCTTGTCCTGTCCCTGTTCCCTGGGAAAAGAGCCCGACCCCCACCTGGCTGCACCCTCCCTTCAGGGAGTTGTAGAGAGTGATGAGGTCTCCCCTGAGCCTCCTCTTCTCCAGGATAAACAACCCCAGCTCCCTCAGCTGCTCCTCACAGGACTTGTGCTCCAGACCCCTCCCCAGCCTGGTTTCTCTTCTCTGGACTCGCTCCAGCTCCTCCATGTCCTTCCTAAATTGGGGGGCCCAAAACTGGAAACAGCACATGAGGTGCTGCAGAACCAATGCCAAGCACAGAGGAAGAATCACAGCCCTGCCCCTGCTGGCCACACCATTCCTGATCCATTGGAATTCCAGGGGCTGGATGAGGGAAATGGTGGGGAGGGAGGGGGGACAAAGTCTGATTGATTATCAGCCAGGAGGGGTCTTGATTATCATATCTGTTCACACCGGATTAGAAGGTGCTGGGGGTCAATATCAATTGGACATTGATTATACCAAACCATAAACAGGAAAAGAAAACTTAACATGACAAAACACTTCTTTCTGCATTGTTTTCAATACAGTGTATTCACTTAGAATACACTTCGGAAATCTGTCTAATTATTCACAGAATAAATAAATACGTAGAATATTCCCTGTGGCTATTGTTGTTCTGGAGTTTTTGCACAAATATTTATGAGCTTTTCTCACTGAATTCCTCAACTGAAGAGCTCAAAAAAGACAAGGCCTCTGGAGTAGCAAAATTCATCATTAACTCCAAGTGGCTGAAGATCCACCTCCATCAGAGCAGTAACGAACAGAAATGGGCACAGCTTTGTGGCTGCCCCAGCTTTGGAATGGGCCCTGGGCCTGGAGCAGGAGCAGCTCTTGAGGGCCCCAAGGCCGGGGCTCTTGTGCTGCCCTGGGCAGATGGGATGGCAGCAGGGGCTGCAGAGCTCTCAGCACCTCAGGCCGAGGGCAGCAGGGCAGCCAGGGAGCCTCCTTTGGCCTTGGCCAAGCACCTTCCCCCATGGCTGGGGCTGAGTCCTGTGGCAGCTGCAGCTGCTGCTGTGGCCTTGGCAGGGGCTGAGGCCGTGGGGCCAGGGCCCAGAGCAGCCTGGCCTGAGCAGAGCTGTGGGGCCAGAGCCGGCTGGGCTGGGCTGGGCTCAGAGAGGCCCTTGGTGCTGCCCGGAGCTCAAGGCAGCTGGCAGAGCTTGCAGGGAGCTGAGCTGGGCTCCAAGAGCCTGGCCCAGAAACCATCAGTGTCCATCTCAGCCTGGCTGAGCGTGCAGGGGCCAAGAAGAGACACCTTTGCCTTGCTTGTCCCCACCTGTCATCACTGCCTCCTGTGTTCTGCTCTACCTGGAACCTGGGGACACTTTGTCTCTCTTGTGCCTCACAGGAATCTATTTAAAGTACAAGAAACTTCAGTGTTTCAGTCTAAGTTTGAGTTCCCGAGAAATTTTTGACCCCTCTCTGGGGGACTGACTCTGATGAAAAGAGCACCAAAGCCTGAGGGGGCACCTCTGTGGCCATGTCATGGAGGCACAGAGCAGCTGTGATGTCAGCAAGGGGCTGTGTGACAGCACAGAGTGGGCTGTGTGAGGTCACAGATTGGGCTATGACATCACAGAGTTTGTTGTGAGAGGTCACTGAGCAGCTACAGCATCATAGAGGGGATTCTGTGACATCACAGAGCAGGCTGTGACATCATGGCATGGCTGTATGACATCATAGAGTGGGATGTGAGGTCAAAGTGTGTGCTGTGACATAACAGAGTGTCAGTATGGCATCCCAGAGAGGGTTTTGTGACATCACTGAGGGGGTTGTGACATCACACAACTGTCTGTGACATCATAGTGTGAGGCCATAGAGCAGACCTTGCCATCATAGAGGGTGGCTCTGTTACATGAGGGAGTGGGTTGTGACATCACCGAGTGGCTGTGAAACATCACAGAGCAGATTCTGACATCAAATGGTGGCTTTCTGACATCCCTGGGTCTTTTGCGACAACAGTGCAGCTGCATGACATTCCAGGGTGAAATACCAGAGTTTGCTCCGTGACATCACAAGGGTGGGTTGTGATGTCCCAGAGTGAGCTGTGGCATCACAGGCGATGTGTGACAACACAGGAAGTCTGTGTGACATCACAGGGGCTGTGTGACATCCCAGGGGCTGTGTGAGGTCCCTGGGGAGGTCACTCTGCCCCGGCCCCCCTCACAGTTCCCCCCAGAGCAGTCCAACCCTGCTCGTGCACAGTGGGGTCCCCTGTCCCCCCGGGTCCCCACGCCCCTGGCGCCGCAGCCTCCCCCAGAGGATGTTCCACGAGATTGACCCCAGAGCCTGACACGGGGACGGGGGCCGGGGCCCTGGGGGTGGCACAGGGGGACAGGGACCCCCCGGCAGCGTCCCCGTGTCCCCCAGGGCCGGAGCCTGGGCCAGGGCTCCTTCACCCTGGTACCAACAAGGCCTTGAGAGCGCTGAAAAAATCCCCAGCAAGGCAGCAGCAAAAACCAGATTGAATATTAAGGGACAGCCCCACAAAGTTCCTTGGCAGGAGTCACTCTGCTCCTGACTGGACACTTCAGGCACACCAAGAAAACAAAGCAACAACAAAACCAAACCAAATCCAGGCAATCGAACCAGAAATGAGCCGAGAACTGTCCCTGTGTGTGTGTGTGACACAAGGACTATGAGGGCAAGGATAACAGGAATACAGCCCAAAAGGTTAACTGAGGTGAAATTTAAAAGGACTTAACCTTAACTGATACCGTCAACTTCACAATTTAGCAAAAGAACAGCACTTAACAGTACTTAACCTAACTTAAAACCAATGACTCAATAATTTTACACAGGAATAACACTTAACAAAACTTAGCTAATAACTAGAATTAAACTTAACAAGTTAAATAAAGAACAACTCTTAGCAGCATTTAACTTAGCTTAGATCTCCTGACTTAACCTTACCTACTGATATCTGACTGACTCAGCTGTCCAAGGCACTCAAACCCCTCAGAGAGCAGCATTTCTGCCACATTTCCCCAGCACAGGCACTCCTGTGTGCAAACAGACACAAAGAGTCAGTGCAAGGCACCTGGGAGAAATTCCCCTGAGGGCAGGAAATGCTCCCTGTGCATCCTTTGGCATCTCCCCAGCGGGTGAAGGGTTGAGCCTGGAGGAGTGGGGGGGTCGGCCCAGGCTCCGTCGTTGTTGGGGATCCCCGAGTGCAGCAAACGGGAGAGTTCCCGGCTGGGAGAGGCCCCACTCAGAGGGAGTCGCTGGCCCAGGAGAGCTCCAAGGGCTCCTTTTGGAGCGCTGTTTGCAGGGCCCCAAGAGAGGGGCTTCAGTCCCAGCAATGGCTCATCCTGGCCGCACTTGGCACCAACAGCTTTCTTTGGCAGTGTGAGAACAGGGATGTTGTGCCACTGAGGGAACAAAACCAGTTCCCAGGGCAGCTCCTCCAGAAAGCAGGAGCTGGTTGGGCAGCAGTGCCTGGAGCAGACAGTGTTTGTGATGAGCTGCAGAGGAGCTGAGCCCAGGGGCTGTTGGCCAAGGCCGAGCCCCAAGGAGCATTTCTCAGCTGGCAGGGCGGCCTGAGAAGGGGAGGGGGGAATGCAGCAGCACAGGGCCCATGGAACCAAGGGAGCATTGTGATACTGTGGGGCCCTGTGAGACCAAGGGACCATTGTGACACTGTGGGGCCTCATGGAACCAGTGAGACCATTGTGGCCCTGGGAGTCCCCACAGAAACAAGAGGACCATTGTGATACTGTGGGGCCTCCTGAAACCAAGAGGCCTTTGTGACACTGCAGGGCTGCATGGAACCAAAGGTCCATTGTGACAATGCAGGGCTCATGGAATAGAGGAGTCATGTGACACTGTGGGGCCTGGGGAACACTGGAGACCATTGTGACACTGCAAGGCCCCATGGAATCATTGGGACCATTGGGACACTGCAGGACCTTCTGGAACCTAGGGGCCATTGTGACCCTGTGGGACCCCATGGAAACAAGTCACCATTAGTGTACTGTGGGGCCTCATGGATCCAAGGCATCATTGTGACACTATGGGGGTCCCACAAAACCAATGGAACACAGAACAGGTCTGGCTCGTTTGGCCCCCCAGGGGCCACCTGACTGGTTCAGCTGACCTTGGCATGTTGAGGGTCTCTTCTCATCTGCTTCTGAAACACTGGGCCTCTGTGCTTTCCTTCCTATGGAAAAGAACTGTCCCTCTTCTCCAGGCATCCTGGCCAGATTTGAGATTTTACGTCCAAATTTCCTTCTATCCAGGGATTATTCCAATAGGAATATTGTCAGGACAGGTCTGGCTGGCAACGGTTTCACAATGGTCACCTCTCATCTGTCCCCAAAACACTGGGGAAGGCTCCGTGCTTTCCTTCCTATGGGAAAGAATTGTCCTGCTTCTCCAGGTGCCCATGGCTGAGACTGGGTTTCCACCTTCAAAATTCCCTTAATTGAAAGACTGATCCCAGACAAAATCTGCAATTCTCGAGAAGTCTGTCTGGCCGTGGCCTACTTAGGCTCTCTCCTGCCTTCCAAACACTGGGGCTCTGTGCTTTCCTTACCATGGAAAAGAACTGTCCTTCTTGTGGCGCCCATGGCAAGAATGGAATTCCACCTCCAACATTGCCTTACTGTGAGAGACTGGAGGAGATGTTGGCTCAAAACATTTCATGTGTGGGGGGAGGAAGGGGCAGGTCCAGCCTTGCCCTGCCCTGGAACCCCAGCCCTGCCCTGCCCTGGAACCCCAATCCCCCCAGAGCCTCTATCCCAGCCCAGCAGTGGCTGCCAGTCCCTGGCACAGCACAGGCAATGCTCCACAGCCACCTCTGCAGCCCCAGCCCAGCTCCTGAGGGACCAAATGAGCCCAAGCCCCACCTGGGGGAAGGGCCCAGGGAGACCAAGGGGTATTGAAGGCTGACCACAAGGCAAGCACACATCTTGACCCTAGATCCTCTTGGAATTTCCATCTGAACAATGCTGGAATGCAGGAGTTGGTAGCTGTGTCTGTGTGCTTCTCTATATCACATTTTTTCTCTCTTCCTGTGTCTTCTTCTATTTTTGTCCCCTTGCAAATTTTGATTAATTTAAAATTGAACAAGCTATGAGTTTGTGAAGTTGAATGGGCCAAGGTAATGCTTTGAGAAGTGTTTTGTGTTGATTGAATGTTGTATTAAACCTTTTGCCAAAGTTTCTCTGATTTTCTAAATTTGCCAGTAAAGTCTGTTTTGTTGCTTGGAGCTCCTGACACTCCCTTGTTGGTATTTCTCCAGTGCATCCAACTCAGAGGACACAAACAACTGTAAATTCCTTTTAAATGTCTCATTGAGAGAGTTGTTTGGGGGATGGGAGTCAGGGCTTGTGTGTCCTGCTTGGCCCAGCCCAGGCAGGGCTTTCCCAGCCACATTCCACACTCCATTGCCCAGCTGGAGCCGCTGGTGCCTCTGAGTTGTGCTGCCCCAGCCCCAGGGACGCTCTCCTTGTCTGCCCATTCCCCCACGCTCTCTGGGCAGGGATGGCCTCACTGGGGGCTGCTGACATCCTCAGCAACTTGGAGGCTGCTGCTGAATTTTCCTGCTCCAGAGGCTTGTTCAGCCTTCAGCTCTTGAGTGCAGGAATTCAGTGTCCCAGGGCTCATGAACATTCAGAACACCTGAACAAGCCAAGCCTCTGGGAATAATTTTGATTTTAATTTTCAAATCTTTTCTGGTTAATTAGAAAGATCTCAGTAGTATATCCACAGTGAATGCAATATATATTTAAAAAGACAGTGAGAAAAGATTTTTTATGTCCTGTTTAGGGTTTTTTTCCCTCTTAATTCATTGACATGTGCAATCTCCAATTGACACTGAATCCAAGTACCTCCTCATTCAGTTTGAATAGATATGAAAATCAAGACCCTTCATGGCTGACAATCAATCAGACTCTGTCCCTACCCCCACCCCACCATTTCCCCCATCCAAGCCCTGGCACTCAGAGCAGCCTTGTGCAAATCTGAGCTCCCTCCAGCCCAGGCTGCACCTGCAGCTTTCAGCTCCTTGGCTCCAACTCCCACCTGCTTTCCTTGCAGAAGGAGCTGCCCGAGACACAGAGGGATGTTCATTTCTTGTCAGCCAACAAAGCCAAGGGAAGGCACAGCTCCATCAAATGCAAAAGCCATTCCTTTGCTGAATATTAAATCCACTTTACACAGCAGGCAGTGTCAGAGCAATGGAAAACACCTTCTATGCCCAGCACAGATCCCAAGGTCCCCCCATTGGCCCAGGACAATTGGATGAGATTCACCAAGGCCAAGCGCCAGGTCCTGCCCTGGGCTCACAACCACCCCAAATCCCTGGCTCTGGCCTGCCCCTGATCCCCACAGCCTGTCCTGTTTCCTTCATCCCTGCATTGCCAGGGACTCTCTGGGACAAGGGAGCTCTGCTCTGGGGATGGAGGGAGGTGCAAGTGCAGCCACTGGAGTGGGAACCACAACTCATCAGGTTTGTGTCCTTTGGGGGTCAGGAACTGGTGAGACTCAGAGGCACAGAAAGCTTCTCCTCATGGCCAACAGATCACAGTTGAACAGGACACAATTTAATAACACTCACGCTCTTCCCTGAGCCATGTGCAATGTCCCAGCAGCATCTGATGAGTCCACCATCCACAAGGGATTTCCATCCTAAAAGTATTTTTAGACAAGCATGGTTCTGTGATAGATATAAACACAATCAACTTCTTGTATCAGGATGCTCATCCTGGAGTGGGGGAAAAACAGCTCCAACAATTCCTGATTTGCAAAGCCATCAGTGGTGGATGGAGAAGGGAGGTCAGGCTGCTCTTGGTGCTGAGGAAATGCTGAAACCAGCCTGACTCATTTCATCTCCTCCTGTCCTGGCTGATCTCCCCTCTTTCCCCTTCCACCCATTGGCTTTTGTCTCCCACCAGGCCCCCGGTGAAGAGCCTGGCTCTGTGTTCTCCATCCCCTCCTCACTGGCACTGCCAGGCTGGGATGAGGAGCCCCTCAGCCTTCCCTGCTCTGGGCTGGACAAGCCCAGCTCCCTCAGCCTCTGCTCACAGCCCAAGGGCTCCAGCCCCACCTTGGAGGCCCTTCCCAGACCCTGCTCCAGCTGCCAGACATCTTTCCTGCCCTGGGCAACCCAACCCAGGCCACAGTGACCTGGGTAATCCCCATCCTTGATGTCCTGGTCACACAGCCCTGGCCCCTTGTCCCCATGTCAGGCTCTGGGGTGGATCCTGTGGAACATCCTTTGGTGGAGGCTGTGGCTCCAGGTGGGCCGGGGGGATCCTGGGGGACAGGGACCCCGCTGGGCATGGACAGCATTGGACTTGTTGGGAGAAACTGTGAGGGGGAGCTGGGGCCGAGTGACCAACCCAGTGACCTGACACAGCCCTGCTGGGATGTCACACAGCCCCTCTGGGATGGCACAGCCTGCTCTGGGATGTCACAGCCATTCTCTAATGTCACACAGCTGGTCTCTGATGCCACAGCCAATTCAGTGATGTCATAGTCTGCTCTGTGATGTCAGATGTCTGCCCTGTGATGTCACAACCTACTCTCTGACCTCATATTACCAGATGATCAATTGCCTACACCAGGTGAGCTGACACCTGGAGCTTGTTCTCCACATCCCCAGGCCTATGGAAACCACACAATGCCCATTGTGTGAGAAGGGGAACTGGAAGTTCAGCAGCCTCAGGGTCCTGCCAGCTCAGCCAGGCCCACTGGAACATTGGGGTCCACGACCACCAGGGACCACCAGAGAGACCCCCAGGACAGAAGAACACATGGGTAAAGGGAAGGGGAAATATGTTAATGATTTTGGGAATTGATTATCATATGTATGTTTAGTCCAGGACAATCAATGAATATGTGTGCAAAATACAGAAAATAAACAGAAACTTCCCTGTACTCAGCATGCAGGGCTTTGGGAGGAGCTCTCCCCTGTGCATCCAGCTGAATAAAGAATGCTGCTTCTTAATGCTTCACTGGTGTTAAGAAGTTTTCTGTTTCACTGAATTTTTGGTAACACTCCCACTGCCAAGGAAAGCTCTGTCTGCTGCTGTTCACAGACAGAGAAGGGCTGGGGGCAGATGTGGGGCTCAGAGGCTGCCTGGGGCACAGTGACCATGAAATAATCAAGTTTTCAATGTTCTGTGAAAGAAGGAGAGGCAGCAACAAAACTTGTGCACTGGAATTAGGAAGGGCAGACTTTGGCCTATTTAGGATGCAGATTTGGGGAATATAAAATCAGGTACTGACTTTTTTAAAGAGAAAGAGCCCTTTAAATCAAAGGGGTCCAGGAAGGATGGACACATTTCAAGAAAGTAATCTAAAGGAGGAAGGAGCAGCCTGTCCCAGTGTGGCAAAAGATGAGCTGGTGAGGAAAAGGACTGGCCTGGCTCCACATGGTGCTTTTCTGGGAACTCGGGAAAGAAAAGGATGCATGAACTTTTGACAGAATGTCAGGCAACATAGGAAGTGTTTAAGGATGTTGTCAGGTTATGCAGAAAGAAAAGTTGAGATGTGAAAGCTCAATTAGAGCTTAACCTGGCCACTTCTGTGAAAAACAATAGAAAATATTTCTATACATAAATTAATATCAAATGATAAGGTATGAAGAACCTCTACCCTTTTTTGAGTGCAGTGGGGAATACAGTAACTAAAGATAAGGAAAAGGCTAAGCTACTTTACACTTTTTTGTCACAATTTTCAATATAGGACAGATTTCCGTCAGGACAAGTGTTCTCCTGAGCTGGTAGATGGGCACAGGGAGCAGAACAGCCCCCTGGAATCCAGGAGGAAGCAGCTGGGGACCTGCTGAGCCACTCAGATGCTCACAGGTGTATGGGATCAGATGGGATCCATCCTAGGGTGATGTGGGAGCTGTGGATGAGCTCCCCAAGCTGCTCTCCATCATTTACCATCAGTCCTGGCTCAGCAGGGAGGGCCCAGAGCACTGGAGGTGCCAGTGTGAGCCCATGCCCAGGAAGGGCTGGAAGGAGGAGCTGGGGAACTCCAGGCCTGTCAGCCTGACCTGGGTGCCCGGCAAGGTTATGGAACAGATCACCTTGAGTGCCACCACAGGGCACCCACAGGATGGCCCAGGGATCAGAGCCAGCCCGCATGGATTTAGGGCTGGCAGGTCCTGCCTGACCAACCTGGTCTCCTTTTATGCCCAGGTGACCCAGCTGTGGATGGGGGAAAGGCTGTGGATGTTGTGTGCCTGGACTCCAGCAGAGCCTTTGACTCTGTCTCTGACAGCATTCCCTGGAAAAGCTGCAGCCCACGGCTTGGGCAGGTTCCCTCCTGGCTGGGAGATTTAAGAGCTGGCTGGAGGCTGGGCCCAGAGAGTGGTGGGGATGGTGCTGCACCCAGCTGGTGTCCAGGCACTGGTGCTGTCCCCAGGGATCTGTGCTGGGCCCAGTCCTGTTTAATATCTTCACTGATGGTCTGGGTGAGGGGATCGAGTGCAGCATTCACAAATTGCAGATGGCACCAAGCTGGGTGTGAGTGTGGATCTGCTGGAGGGCAGGACAAGAAGACCCAGCCTTAAGCTGCACCAGGGGAGGCTCAGGCTGGACAATAGGAAGGAGTTCTTCACAGAAAGGGTGAGTGGGAACTGGAATGGGCTGGCCAGAGGGGAGGTGGCAGAGTCCCTGTCCCTCTCCAGTGGCATTCAGTGGCATGGTCTGGGTGACAAGGCAGTATTAGGGCATTGGTTGGACTTGATGATCCCAAAGGTCTTTTCCAGCCTATTTGATTCTGTCATTCTCTGATGATTGGGACACTCTGGGGCCATTGTGACACTGCAGGGCCTCCTGGAACTAAGAGGACCAGGGTGACACCGTGCAGCCCCACAGAACCCGGGGTCCATGGTGGTGCTGTGGGGCCAAATGGAACCAGGGAGTGCCCCGTGACACTCTGGGTCCTCGTGGAACCACAGAGGCCATTGTGACACTGCAGGGCCTCGTGGAACCAAGGGGTTTCACCATTTTGACACTGCAAAACCAAGGGGACCATTGGGAGACTGCAGGGCCCAGTGGAACCAAGGGGCCATTCTGACACTGCGGGGCCTCATGGCACCAAGGGGACATTGTGACACTGCAGGATCCTGTGTAACCAAGGGGCCACTGTGACACGATGGGGCCTCAAGGGATCTGGAGTAATGCTTTGACACTGTGTGGCCTTGTGGAAACAAGGAGTCCATTGTGACACTGAGGGACTTGTGGAACCACAGAGACCATGGTGACAGTGTGGGACCTCATGTGACCATGGGGCCATTGTGACACCCTGGGGCCCCATGGAACCAAGGAGCCACTGTGAAACTGCAGCACCAATGAGAACATTGTGACACTGTGAAGCCCCATGGAACCAAGGAGAACATTGTCACATTTTGGGACCCATGGAACCAAGGAGACCAGTGTGACAGTGCAGGGCCTGGTGTAACCAAGAGGCCATTGTGACACTGAGGGGCCCCTTGGAACCAAGGACTTCTTTGTAGATGTCAGCAAGCTGGATGTGAGTTTTGACCTGAGAGAACATAGGAGTGGTCTGCACAGGGATCTTGATAGGCTGGATCCAGAGGATGAATCCAACAAGGTGAGGTTTAACAAGTCCCAGTGCCAGGAGCTGATATTTGGCCCCAGTGCTACAGGCTGGGGACACAGTTCCAGGACAGCAGCCAGGCAGAAAGGGACCTGCAGGGACTGATGGACAGCAGGCTGCACATGAGGCAGCAGTGTGCCCAGGTGGCCAAGAAGGCCAATGGCTCCTGGCCTGGATCAGGAATGGTGTGGCCAGCAGGAGCACAGCTGCTGTGCCAGCACTGATCTGCCCCAGCTCTGCACACAGACATTGCTGCTGCAGCTCCAGAGAAGGGAACACAAGGGGATCTCTGGAAAAAACTTTGCTGGGAGATCCTTTAGTTTCTTTAAAGCCACATGGAGTGCAGCCCCTCACCGACACAATCTGTGGCCACAGGGAAGATGGAGAGAAACAAAATAAGAAATGGCAAAACCAATGGCTTTTCTTTGTGGACAATATTAAAAAACTGAAACATGGGGAAAAAAAGGAACAAACCCATAACCAAACCCAAAAGAATTATCAAAGGTGATTTATATTACATGGCCTGTCCCTGCTGCAGCCCCGGCACTGCCACCCCCAGGGCTGTGCCCGGCCCCGAGAGCACTCAGGCCCTGCAGCAACACCAGGGCCACCAGGGCAGCGGGGCAGGGCCACGGCAGCAGCACTGGCAACACCAAGTGCTGCTGCTGCTGCTGCTGCTGGGCACAGCTGCTGGGCCAGCACTGATCTGCCCCAGCTCTGCACACAGACATTGCTGCTGCAGCTCCAGAGAAGGCAACACAAGGGCATCTCTGCAGAAAACTCTGCTGGGAGGTCCTTTAGTTCATTTAAAGCCACCGAGAGCGCAGCCCCTCATTGACACAGTCTGTGGCCACAGGGAAGGTGGAGAGAAACAAAAGGGGAAATGGCAGAAACATTGACATTTCTCTGTGGACCATATAATCAGGCTTGACAGTTTGCTTACAAGCAAAGCTGAGTTAATAGATGAAATAACAATTGATGATTTTAGAGTGTATCCATCAAGAAAGAAGACAAGGCATTAGCATGGGAATAGACTAGAAAAGATACATGTAAATTTTTGTTAGGTAGACTAGAGGCATAAGTAAATGTGTATGCATAGCTTATTAACTTTCTGTAAAACTTTTGACAATTATATTGATACTAATAGCTTTGTTCTTATTAATATAATAAGTTATTGTGATCTAATTAATGACTTTAAATGATATTTTCTTAAAAGTATATAAACTAGAGAACATGAAATATAAAAACATTTACTTCTTTGACCCTAATCATGTGTGAGTAGGTCACATCCAATCTAACAGTATCCGACAAGATAAATAAAGTAAAACAAAGAAAAAGAACCTCCAAAATGAAACCAACAAGAAGTATCAAAACCAACTTTTATTACAAGTGATTGACAGAAACTGGTCAGCAGTTTAATGTTTCCAAAACCATCCAGTCATCAGTCTCCACACTGCAGCCTTGAGCTCCTGGTTCCTCAGGCTGTAGATGAGGGGGTTCAGGGCTGGAGGCACCACTGAGTACAGAACTGACAGAGACAGATCCAAAGATGGGGAGGACATGAAGGGGGGCTTCAGGTAGGCAAATGTGCCTGTGGTTACAAACAGGGAGACCACAGCCAGGTGAGGGAGGCAGGTGGAAAAGGCTTTGTGCTGTCCCTGCTCAGAGGGGATCCTCAGCACAGCCCTGAAGATCTGCACATAGGAGAAAACAATGAACACAAAACAGCCACATGATAAAAAAAGGCTAACCACAATGAGCCCAATTTTCCTGAGATTTGAGTGTGAGCAGGAGAGCTTGAGGATTTGTGGGATTTCACAGAAGAACTGGCCCAGGGCATTGCCATGGCACAGGGGCAGGGAAAATGTATTGGCTGTATAAAACAGAGCAATGAGAAAGGCACTGGCCCAGGCAGCTGCTGCCATGTGGGCACAAGCTCTGCTGCCCAGGAGGGTCCCGTAGTGCAGGGGTTTGCAGATGGACACGTAGCGGTCATAGCACATGATGGTCAGGAGGCAAAGCTCTGCTCCCATTAAGAATAGAAAGAAAAAGAGCTGAGCAGCACATCCAGTGTAGGAGATGTTGCTGGTGTCCCAGAGGGAATTGTGCATGGCTTTGGGGACAGTGGTGCAGATGGAGCCCAGGTCAGCGAGGGCCAGGTTGAGCATGAAGAAGAACATGGGCGTGTGCAGGTGGTGGCCGCAGGCTACGGCGCTGATGATGAGGCCGTTGCCCAGGAGGGCAGCCAGGGAGATGCCCAGCAAGAGGCAGAAGTGCAGGAGCTGCAGCTGCCGCGTGTCTGCCAATGCCAGCAGCAGGAAGTGCCTGATGGAGCTGCTGTTGGACATTTGCTGCGGCTGCACATGGGCACCTGTTCATGGAGAAAGGACAGTGAAGAGTTAGAGGAGATACCAGTAAAGAAAATCAAAGCCTTTTCCCATACACCTACCCTGGAACACACATAGATACACTTCTGTTTTTAAGAATTCTGGTGTTTACTTTAAAGCTTCCCCATACCTCTGCTGGTGTTCTTGAATATCAGAAACCCTCACCATTTCTACTGCCCTTAGGGAATAGAGAGCATGTTCTGAGAGGCAAAGTGATAAGTGGAGAGCTAGTGGACATCGTCTGTCATTCTGACCTGTTCAGAATTTCGCTGGGGTTTAACCTTTGCCAGTTGGAGGGTGATCACCTCCCCATGTTTCCATTTAAAATTCCCCCAGGTACTGCTGAGAGCAGATGTTTCCACCACAGCCCAGCTCCACATTTGTAGCCAAGGACTCACGTTGTTCATTTCACCAACCCAGCAGCATTTTCAGTCTCACAACACCTCTGCCTTTCCCCATCAATCTCATAACTCAGAGATGCTCTAGGACAGGTTTGCACCCTTGATTGAAGCTCCCAGCTTGGACTGAAATCTCAGGGAGACTTCCAAGTGTCCTTCTGATGGCATTGGATTGTGGGAGATGCAGCTCCTTCCCTGGCTGCACTGACAGCATTGCCCAGAGCCGGGCCCTGGGGACAGCGTCACCCTGAGCCAGCTGTGCCCCCTGCCAGAGCCCCCAGGGCCGGGCAGCTGCTCCCAGCCCTGTGCTCTGCAGAGGGAACTGGGCCCGGGGCTGCAGAGCTGCCCCACGGCTCTGCTGCAGCTCTGCCTGCACAGGAGGGGCTGCACGCCTTGGAGCCCCGGCCCTGAGGGCAGAGGCTTGGCTGGGGCACAGGAGGGAGGGGGCTTCTTCAGAGGGAGGGGCTGCACTGCAGGGGCTCCTGTGGGCATCTCTAAACTCTCCCTGCCACAGCATTGCTGGGCTTTGTTTTCTCTCATTGCCTGATCTTCTCTCTGCTTCCTGCAGATTTCCCTCCTGCAGGTGTTTCCCTGTGCCTGATCTCTCCCTGCCAGCACCCACAGACCCCAAATCTCTGTGCACTCTCCTTGGCCCTCCAGAACCCTGCCTGTTTGCAGGGCACTGGCTGGGGGCAGGTTCTGTTTGCAGCTTGGAGAAAGGAGAGCTCAGACTGAGCCTGATGGCTCCAGCAAAGGTGATGCTGCTGCTGTGCATGGGCAGAGTGGCTGAAAGCACATTAGGGATCTCCTGTGAACCTATTGATCACTGAAAGGAACAGTTCAGATGTCTTAGACACTTGTAAAATATCATAACTAATAATTCATCATTAATCTTTAATAATAATCCCCGCACTCCCTGCCATGCTCCAATATTAGGAAACTGAATACAAAGTCTTTGGAAATGTCCTAATTTTTAATGAAATCCTTGTCTTGGAAATATTCCACGACTGATCAGCATCCTACAGCATGTCAGAGATTCATGAGCATTTCACCTCCCGTGCACCAGAAATACTCAGAGTTGTACTCACAGGCTCTGCAGGCATTGGCATGTTCCAGCTTGAGGAGATGGCTCCAGGAGCTGCAGCTGCATTGTCCTGCAGCCAGAGGTTCCTGTGCCAAGGGCTGGCAGTGATTGTGCCCCAGGCACTTCTCAGCCCCTTCCCAGCCCTGACTGATTGAAGCTCTCTGTGCCTCTGTGCTGTGCCCGCGCTGGCTGCAGGCAGTGCCCCAGCCCTGCTGGGCTGGCAGAAGAGCTGCTCATCCAGAGAAATGTGCTTTTGAAGCTCTTCTTGGTGAGCAGGAGCTGCCTCTGTGCCAGGAGCCCAGCCCAGCTCAGCAACACAGACACAGCACAAGGACTTTAATCAGCCTCTGGGGCTTTGTGCTCAGGGCCTGGACATCAGTCCCTGAGAGGCAGCTGAAGAAACCTCTCCAGAACTCCACGGCAGAATCCAACTCCAAAGTTTCTTGGACTTTTAATGGGTCCCAGTGAGGGACACGACTGAGCAAGTGTCCCCAGGCCTCAGGCAGAGCAGAGAACTGCAGGCAGTGATGACAGGTGGGGACAAAGAGAAGCCAAGTCTTGGTGCCCTGGGGCACAGCAGGGTCTGTGCCAGCAAGGGCTGGGAGGAGACACCTTGTGCTGAGGCCCTGGGGCCTCCTGGCCCAGCCCCAGACAGGCTGGGCACTGTCAGCCCCTTGTGCTGCCCTCAGCATCCCCCCCTAGCCCACATCCCAGTGGCCTCAAGGATCTGCTGCAAGGAGTCCCTGGGGAGCCTTGCTCAGCAATGGCCCTGGGGGCTCCTTCATGCTCCCTGCAGGGACTGCAGCTTTTTCAAAGGACTTTGGCTTTGGCTTTGGCCTTGGAGTCTCTGAGAGATTTGTGCAATCATGGCCTCCAATTATCTGCTGTAATTAGTCCCTGGAGAGGCTTTGTCAGTAACAACACTCAGTGGGGCTCATTAATGCTTCAGGGTACTTCAGTTATTTGAAGGTACTTGGTGTTTCCCTTTTGATAGAGACTCTGTGAGAGGTTTGTGCAATCATGCCCCAATTATCTGGTTTAACGAGTCCCTTGAGAGCTTTGTACTGACACTCAGTGGGGCTCATTAATGCCTTGAAATACTCAAGGTTTTTTAGGTACTTTATGGATTTAAGGATACTTTTAGGTACTTTTAAGGATTTTCCTTCCCACACTGAGTCTCTGGGAGGTTTTTGGGCCATCCTGGCCTCTAATTCTCTCCTCCAAGGAGTCCATGAGGATCCTGTGTTTGGTATCTTCCCCCTTTCTGTTTTAAAACAAAGACGGAACTGAAAGAATTTTGTAAGACTTTCTAAAAGCATGCAAACAAACATGAGACAATTAACAATACAACAACAACCAATAAGAGAATTATAAGTTCTGTTTCAGCTCGACATCATCCAACCCTTTAGTCCCTTGGATTGGAAGAGTTTATTGACCCAGTCTTTGTTTTCCACTTGAAGCTTCTTGAACCCTTCCTTCAGTACCTGAATGCTCCTGTGGATTGACTCGCTGTGGCTGGAGAGGTTCATGCAGCACATGCCCTCAGAGTCTACACAGCCATGCCCATGTGCCCAGAGGAAAAACTCTATTGCTGTTCTGCAAGGTGGCATGTCTGATGGTCTCTGTGTCTGAGAGCAGCCACTCAATGTGAGGGAGGCAGCATTGGTTTGCTTACTTAACAGGCACCCAGGATGGTCTGATTGCCCGAAAGCTTTAGCTGCAGCCACCCAAGGCAGTCCAAATTGGGGGTGCTACCATCTGATACCTGGATTAAAGCTTTCAAAGCCATCTCTTTGATATCATCCAATCCTTCTCTGGGGATACCTGCTGCTTGATCATCTGGTAGGCTGTGTTGTCCTTCTCCAGCCAGATGGTTGATTGTCAATTCTGCCCTTGCCTCATTATTAGCATAGTCTGCTATTAATTGATTTAGTAAACACTTCCATCCCCCTTCCCACAGGGTGTATTCTGTAGGTGACAACAACATGGTCATAATATATTTTAAATCATAGGGGGTTAAAGCATGTGCTGTAAACATGGCCCTCATTAGGCCATTAAAATAAGATGAGTCCTTTCCATGGTCTTTAGCTGCCCTACACAGATCCTTGATTTCCCCATAAATCAATGGCTGATAGCAGGGATTCTGCCCCCTTCTTTCATACAGGGGCAATGAGGAGTTTTGATGCTGTTTGCCAGTCTCCTTCCTTAACTGGAGGCATGGCCCAGGGTGGCGAGTATGATTGACAGTGGGGGAGTGACCCGCAGTCGTGGGGGTGGAGTCTGGAGGTTCGTTCAGGGCGGAAGAGAAGGCTGTGGTAGCAGGAAGTGGAGGAGCCAAGATGGAGGGAGGATGGTCGGGCTCCCGAGCCACATTCAGGCTCCTTCCATCTTGAGTCTCCAGGGCATGATGCTCCAAGACAGCGTGGCCATTGCCATCTTGGACCATCGTGGAAGGTCTGAGAAAGGCAGGTTTGAGGGGAGGTCCCGAGTTAGGAGTGACCAATGGATTGAGTTTTCAACACACTGCTTGCTGGTGAAGGGTCTCAAGGTTGGTGTGGAAGATGGGGAGCATGCGGGGTGCAATGGGGTCACTTTTAACTCCAACGGAGTTCCAAAATTCAGTGATATGGATTTCATCAGCAGAGGCATCTGGAAAATTTTTAATGATCCACCTCATGATTGATTTATTGATTTTAATTCGTTCTTTGAAAATATTATGTCATGATCAGTGAGAATTAAAACATCCATGTATGCTCCTTTCTACTTTGGACATCTGACTGCCCTTTTTTTTTTCTCTACCTTATGGGGAAGAGCCACCAGAACACCCCAAATCAATTATGGGATGTGGGTGCATATTGTAAAAACACAGTGGCAGAATGGGCAATAAATGTCTTGCATTTCCCCAAACCCACTTGCAATCCTATGCAGGTGAAACCATCGTTGTCCCTGCTGATCCTGGGCAAGGTCCCTTGAAGCAACGATGAATCCACTGGGCCCAGCACAATCCAAAATCCCGGGGAGCACTGGCCTATCCATCAGCCAACCCCAGCTGACGTGACTGACACAGGGAGCCCTGAGTGTCATGGTCCCTGTTCGGGTGCCAAAGGTCACAATGAGGGTGGCTGTGACCAAACCTCTCTGGTTCCCTGACTTCAGGGCGAGGGCGGCAAAAATGAAAAGGAGCAGGATAAATGGAGTTGCTTAAAAGGAACTTTAATAACAGGGTGAAAAACAATAAACATGGAGAAGTCGAGCACAGTATGAGGGGCAGGTTCCAAAGACCCAAGACAAAGGGGAGCAACAACATGTACACCTGGGGGTAGCACACTCTAGAACAATAACCCTATAGGGGAAACAAGTAACCAATAGGGGAATAGAACTTGGACAAGTTAGCATAACAACACTAAAGGCTTTTTGGAGAACTTTCAAGCTCACCTTAATTTAAACAAATGATTCCCAGGGCTTGAAACTCATGCCCAGTACTTCTGGGGTAAAATCTGTCTGACTCTGAGTTACAGCCGGGCTAACTTCCACACCACTGCTTTGCTCTGGCCCCTTGGGACCATGAGGCCCAACAGAGCCACAATGATGCCCTTGGTTCCACGAGGCCCCACAGTGTCACAATGGTCCCTTGGATCCATGGTGCTCTGCAGTGTCACAATGGCCCCTTCATTTCACAAGGCTCCCAAGTGTCGCATTGGTCTGCATAGGAAGGAAACCACGGAGCCCCCATGTTTCAGGAGCTGAATAACGGCAGCCACCAGAGGTTTTTCCAGGACTTTGAGACAGGTAAGAATTTACCGAAGTTTGAAATAGATTAGAGGGTAGTATAGCATTTCACTAGGGTGAGAAATTTAGGTTTTGGGATTTCTAGTATGGTGTAGATAGGAAGCAAGATGGAGGAATTGGGGTGTAGTCCCTGTCTTCTTCTTCATCTACTCCATTTTCTGCAGTGTTGGTGGCACAGGGTGATTTGTCAAGGAAAGCACAGTGCAGAGGTTATGTGGACAGTCAAGGGATGAGTTATTGGTTGATAAGTAGAAATAACGTATGTTTTAAGAGTTGATTGGATGAGACAACTTTAAAAGACCTTAAAACCATACATTTTGGGGCCATTTTGCAGTGCTTTTCCAGCGTGCTGAGCCTGGTGTGCACAGCAATGCAGAACTTTAGATCAGATAACAATAAACAAGAAGCTGAAGACTGAAAAAGTCCCATGCATCTCCTTTTACTTGGCACAGAACTGCTACTGGAGGGTTTCTCCCCCCCCAGAAAGGCTCAACATGAAACAAACATCAATAACTGGTGCCCCAACAATGTTTGAAATAAGTTGGCTTCTTTACAGAAAGTTGTTTACTGAAGGGTGTTGTCTTAATTGGCCAATCATGTGAAATGTGTTGATTAAATGACCAATGAGGTCCACCAGTAGCAAACCAAGATATAAAAGAAGGGGATTGAAAAAATGGGTGACTTTTAGCCCTTAGCCTTCTGATCTGAGTCTGTGTCATCTCTGATTCAACGGTGACATTTGGGAATCTGTGGGGGCTGCTGGGGATCCTTTCTGCACCTCATGACCCAACAGGAGCTTCTCTAATAAACTTTGCCTGAAGCTCCCACTGTGCCCATGACAGGAACCCCTGAGAGTGTCTGGGACATCCCGGCTCTTTGGCAGCCTGGGCACTCCTGGGATGTCACCGTGGAGCCCCCGTGAGTGCCTGTGACAGATGGGTGCCTTTGCAGCCCAAGGTGCCCTGGGATGTCACCATGGAATGGCTGTGACTGCCTCTGACCACAGGGCTCTTTACCATCCCCAGAAAGCCCTGGGAGGTCTCCATGGAGCCCCTGGCTCTGCCTGTGACATTCCAGCTCTGGAACAGCCTGGAGACTCTTGGAAAGTCCCTATGGAACCCCTCTGAGGGCCTGTGACAAATCTGATCCTTAGCAGGCAACCATCACCAGGACCCTGTTGCTTTGGTCAGTTTCCATGGCAACCATCACCAGCCCCCTGTTGCTATGGTCAGTTTCCATGGCAACCATCACCAGCCCCTGTTGCTATGCTCAGTCCCTTGGCAGCTCCATGGAGACCCCATGCCAGGGGTGGTTGCCATGGACACCAGCTCAGGCCTGCAGAAGCTCCTGTTGGGTCACGAGGTGCAGAAAGGATCCCCAATAGCCCCCACAGATCCCCAAATGTCACCTTTGACTCAGAGATGACACAGACTCAGATCAGAAGGCTAAGGACTAAAAGCCACTTGTTTTTTCAATCCTCTTCTTCTATGTCTTGTTTTGCTACAGGTGGACCTCACTGGTCATTTATTCAACACATTTGACATGATTGGTCTATTAAGACAACACCCTTCAATAAACAACTTTATGGAAAAAAGTCAACCTATTACAAACGTTGTAGGGGCACCAGTTATTGAGGTTTGTTCTATGTTGGGCCTTTTTGGGGCCTCCCTGGATGGGGGAAACCCTCCTGTAGCAGTTCTGTGCCAGGTAAAAGGAGATGCACTGGACTTTTTCAGTCTTCAGCTTCTTGCTTATTGTTATTTTATTGAAAGTTTTGCATTGCTGTCCACACCAGGCTCAGCATGCTGGAAAAGCACCGCAAAATGGCCCCAAAATGTACAGTTTCAAGGTCTTCTATAGTTGTCTCATCCAATTAACTCTTAAAACATACATTATTTCTACTTATCTACCAAAACCTCTCCCCTTGACTGTCCACATGACCTCTGCACTGTGCTTTCCTTGACCAATGACCCTGTGCCACCAACACTGCAGAAAATGGAGTAGATGAAGAAGACAGGGACTACACCCCAATTCCTCCATCTTGCTTCCTATCTACACCGTACTAAAAATCCCAAAAACTAAATTTCTCACCCAAGTGGCATGCTGTACTACCCTCTAATCTATTTCACACTTTGCTAAATTCTAATCTATCTCAAAGTCCTGGAAGTCCACTCCATTGGCAAAGGTTAATGGCAGTGTTTCTGTGGGGGTCCGGATTCCTCAGAGCAGACAGAGAAATATTCCCTGTACCCTGGATTCCCACACATTAAACCTAAAAAACTTGAAAGATTTTGGGTTACCCAAAAATGATCCAGGTGAGTAGGATTAGAAGGAGAAGAAATAGAGAAAAACAGCAAGACAGAAGATCATAGAAAGACACACACATGGGTACCAACTGCTCAGGTTCCAGCATCACCAAGAGAGGAACCCCAGCAGAAGGCAGGATCCAGACCCTGGGCTGGCCTCGTGCTCTGGCTTTTAACCCCCTGGGCCTTCATGGCCCCGCCCCTGGGGTGGGACTGCCAGTTGCTTGTCCAATCAGAGCCAGGGTAGCACCAGCTGCTGGTGTGTGATTGATTGACAGCTCAGCCAATCAGATCTGGGTTAACATCACTCCCTGCTGTGTGATTGACAGCTCTGCCAGGCCAGGGCTGGGGGCAGGGCTCTGTCCCACCACAAACCAAGGCCTGACCCGGCCCTGGCCCCACATGGAACAGGTCTGCCTGGTTTGGCCTCCTGGGGGCTGTCTGACAGGTCCCACTGAATTTGGCATGTCAAGGGCCACTTCCCATCTGACCATGAAGCACTGGGGCTCTGTGCTTTTATTCCTATGGAAAAGAACTGCCTTTCTTGTCTAGGCACCCATGGCCAAAATTGGGATTCTGTGTCTAAAATTCCCTATATCCAAGGGTTACTTCCAGACAAAATCTGCCCATACAGTCAAGTCTGGCCAGCCTTGGCCTCTGGTGACTGCCTCTCATCTGCCCCTGCACCACTGGGGCTCACTTGTTTCCTTCCTATGGAGACCATTGTGACACTGCGGGGCGTTGTGGAACCAATGGGCCATGGTGACACTGCAGGCCCTTGTGGAACCTGTTACACTGTAGGAACTTGTGGAATCAAGGGGAACATTGTGACCCTGCAGGGTACCATGGATCCAAGGGGCCACTGTGACACTGTGGAGCCTCGTGGAACCAAGGACATCCCTGTGGCTCTGCTGGGCCGCATGGTCCCAAGGGGCCAGTGTGAAGCAGCAGGGCTTTGTGGAACCAAGAGGCCACTGCTGCATTTCCGGGCCTCCTGGAGCCAAAGGGCCGCAGCGATCCTGCAGGGCACCTTGGATCCATGGAGAGCATTGTGGCATTGCAAGGCCCCATGGAATCATGGAGACCATTGTGACACTGTGGGGCCCCATGGAAGGAAGGGGCCATTGTGACACTATGGGAACTTGTGGAACCAAGGGAATCATTGTTGCATTACTGGGCCCCATTGTTGCACCAAGGGGCCATTGGACACAGCGAGGCTTCATGGAACCCAAAGGCCATTATTGCACTGTGGGGCCTTGTGGAACTATGGCGACCATTAAGATCCTTAAGGACTTGTGTAATCAAGGGGCCATTATGACACCTGAGGGCCTCATGGGAGCAAGGAGCCATTGTGACACTGCAGGGCCATGTGGAACCAAGGGAACATGAAACAGGTGTGGCTGCCTTGACCTCCCAGGGGTCACATGAGAGGTCTGGCTGACCTTGGAATGTGGAAGGCCACTCCCATCTGCCCCTGAAACACTGGGGCTCTGTGCTTTCCTTTGTCTGGAAAAGAACTGTCCATCTTTTCCAGGTATCCATGGCCAAAATTAGGATTCCACCTCCAAATTTCTGTGTATGTAAAGATTGCTGCCAGACAAAAGTTGCAAGGACAGACAGGTCTGGCTGATCTTTAAATCCTGAGTGCCAGAACTCACCAGTTTTCTAAACACTGGAAAGGGCTCTCTGCTTTTCTTTTTATGGAAAAAATCATCCTTCTCCAGGCACAAATGTCTGATATTAGGACTCCACATTCATAATTTCAAATACCCAAGGGTTGCTCCAAGCAAAACTTCTAGGACAGACAGGTCAGGCTTGCCTTGGCCTCTGGTGGTTGCTGTTCATCAGCTCCTGAAACATGGGGGCTCCGTGGTTTCCTTCCTATGGAGACCAATGTGACACTTGGGAGCCTTGTGAAATGCAGGGGCCATTGTGGCACTGCAGAGCACCATGGATCCAAGGGACCATTGTGACACTGCGGAGCCTCATGGAACCCAGGACATCCCAATGGCTCTGTTGGGCCACATGGTCCCAAGGGACCAGTGCAAAGCAGTGGTGTGGGAGTTAGCCCGGCTGTAACTCAGTCAGCCAGATTTTACCCCAAAAGAATTGGGCATGATTTTCAAGCCCTGGGAATCATTTGTTTAACTTAGGGTGAGCTTGAGAGTTGCTCCATAAGCCTTTAGTGTTGCTGTGCTAAGTTGTCCAAGTTCTCCTCCCCTATTGGTTACTTGTTTCCCCTATAGGGTTATTGTTCTAGAGTGTTCTACCTCCAAGTGTACATGTTGTTTCTTCCCCTTTGTCTCAGGTCTTTGGATCCTGCCCCTCATACTGTTCTCAACTTCTCCATGTTTATTGTTTTTCACCCTGTTATTAAAGTTCCTTTTAAACAACTCCATTGATCCTTCTCCTTTTCATTTTTGCCACACTTGCCCTGAAGTCAGGGAACCAGAGAGGTTTGTCACAACCACCCTCATTGTGACCTTGAGCACCCAAACAGGGACCATGACACTCAGGGCTCCCTGTGTCAGTCATGTCAGCTGGGGTTGGCTGATGGATAGGCCAGCGCTCCCTGGGATTTTGGATTGTGCTGGGCCCAGTGGATTCATCGTTGCTTCGAGGGACCTTGGCCAGGACCGGCAGGGACAATGACGGTTTCACCTGCATAGGATTGCAGGTGGGTTTGCGGAAATGCAAGACATTTATTGCCCATTTTGCCACTGTGTTTTTACAGTATGAGCCCATGTCCCATAATTGATTTGGGGTGTTCAGTGGCTGTTCCCCCTCAGGTGGACACAGAGAAAAATGGGCAGCCTGATGTCCAAAGTAAAAAGGAACATATATGGATGCTTTAATTCTCACTGATCATGACAAAATATTTTCAAAGAACAAATTAAAATCAATTGTGAGGTGGATCATTAAAAATTTTTCAGATGCCCCTGCTGACGAAATCCATACCACTGAATTTTGGGACTCAGTGGGAGTTAAACTGTACAACCTTTCGATCAAAAGCGACCCCATTGCACCCCGCATGCTCCCCATCTTCCACACCAACCTTGAGACCCTTCACCAGCAATCAGCGTGTCGAAAACTCAATCTGTTGCTCACTCCTTACTCAGGACCACCCCTCAAACCTGCCTTTCTCAGACCTTCCACGATGGTCCAAGATGGCAATGGCCACGCTGTCTTGGAGCATCATGCCCTGGAGACTCAAGATGGAAGGAGCCTGAATGTGGCTCGGGAGCCCGACCATCCTCCCTCCATCTTGGCTCCTCCACTTCCTGCTACCACAGCCTT
Source organism: Agelaius phoeniceus (assembly GCF_051311805.1). Classification (NCBI taxonomy): domain Eukaryota; kingdom Metazoa; phylum Chordata; class Aves; order Passeriformes; family Icteridae; genus Agelaius; species Agelaius phoeniceus. The sequence goes on from NW_027509866.1 coordinate 3,531,739, forward strand.
CTCTTCCGCCCTGAATGAACCTCCAGACTCCACCCCCGCGACTGCGGGTCACAGCCCCACTGTCAATCATTCCACCTTCACCCTGGGCCATGCCTCCAGTTAAGGAAGGAGACTGGCAAATAACCTCAAAACTCCTCGTTGCCCCCATATGTTATGAAAGAAGGGGGCAGAATCCCTGCTATCAGCCATTGGTTTATGGGAAAATCAAGGATCTGTGTAGGGCAGCTAAAGACCATAGGAAGGACTTACCTTGTTTAAATGGCCTAATGACGGCCATGTTCACTGCACATGTCTTAACCCCCTATGATTTAAAATACATTATGACCCTGTTGTTGTCACCTACAGAATACACCCTGTGGGAAGGGGGATGGAAGTGTTTACTAAATCAATTAATAGCAGACTATGCTAATAATGAGGCAAGGGCGGAATTGACAATCAGCCATCTAGCTGCAGAAGGACAACACAGCCTACCAGATGATCAAGCAGCAGGTATCCCCAGAGAAGTATTGGATGATATCAAAGAGATGGCTTTGAAAGCTTTAATCTAGGTACTGGATGGTAGCACCCCCAATTTGGACTATGTAAACATAAGACAAAAACCTGGAGAGCCCTACATGAAATTTATTTATCACCTTAAACAGGCACTAGAGAAACAAGTCCAGGATAAAAAGCTCAAAATGAATTACCAAAATCATTGGGAGTTGTCAATGCCAACCTAGAATGTAAGAAAGTGCTGTGTGCCCTTCCACTAGAGCTGGAACCCACACTCCTGCAGATGACTGAGGCCTGTAATCGCCTCAGAACAACAGAACACAGAGCAGCTGTACAAGCCCAGGCATCGGGCAAGGAGTTGCAGAAGCCCTAGGGGCCATGTATTTCCCCTTTAAGGGGCCCCAGCAACATCTACAGGGCCCAAAAATTTGTTTCCAGTGTTGTCAACAAGGACATTTTAGAAAAGATTGTCTCCAGAGGGGAAGGGACTATCCAGTCCCTAACAGAAATCAACATCAAATTAGGTGGAATTTCTCAAAAGGTAACTACATCAAGCAGCCATTAAAAAAACTACCACCAGAGCACAAGGCAGCCTCACACTCTGACACAAATGTTCAAATCAATGATGCCTACAACTGACGACGGTCAAGTAGCACAAACACCCATTACAGACCATGGAGCACTGAACTCCAGCACCTCGTCTCCCAGTTGCCAAACACCACCAGGGGCAAAATTTGTCTCGGGTCTTGGTGAGTGTGAAGTCTGTTGTTTTAACTGACTATTTTGCCCATGCAATATTGACAGGACAGCTGGGGCCTGAAGATTGGCCCTGTGAACTATTAATCTTAGGAAACTGCCAATTGAGGACTGAAGGATTTTTCGTATTGCCATCCGTACTATCAGTGGCCTCACAAAAAGAAATGACAGTGCTGGCCCTGTCTCCCAACCCACCTTGTTTTATACCCTAAGAAATAACAATTGCCCAAGCAGGATGCTAATGACACTTCACTAGGGATGTGGACCCAGGTGATAAATCACGATCAACCAAAAATCACCTGCACTCTGGAACTTAAGAATGAAAAGATTGTTTTGACAGGGCTTGTGGACATGGGAGCAGATGTGACAGGTATCTCACAATCCAAGTGGGCTCCTAACTGGGTGTTCACATCTACTGCAGGAATATTGTCAGAGATCAGAGGTGACAGTGACAGTCTCCAAAGTGCAGGACTTATTAGCATCAAAGGACCTGAAGACCGAATTGCCACAATGAGACCATTTGTGATAAAGGACCTTGGTGTATCCCGGATAAGAACATCAAGCCCTACCTGTAGCCACTGAATGTTGATTCTGCAAAGGAACCCCCAAGTCTACCCCAAGACAAAACCCACCAGACAGTGACTCTAGCACCTGGACTAGACAATTCTCTTGAAGATGACACATAAGAAGCTTCTACTCACATGCCTCAGCCTGTTTGCAACCATGCTCCTCACAAGTGGATGGGCAGCCCTCAAAAACACAAAGCACAGTGTATGGATAACTCTAGCAAAAGCCATGAAACAAGACACCCTGTGCCTGTCTGTCACTAGCCCTGACGACCCCTTCTCCACCTGCCTACTGGGGTTGCCTACAGATGTCTGGCCAATACCTGAGGGTGCCATTTGCAGTATGCCAGGTGACAATCCTGACGGCAAATAGAAGTGCAACCCTGTCGGTGCTTGGGACTACTGGACCCAGAAGCTCCTGCATGCACCACTCAAACTCAGGGGGTAGAAATTCTCAGCTCTGTAAAAATGAACTTTTGTGTAAGGTTTTATTACTGTCTGAGATGGGAAGAGGGTGAAAGACACAAAATTACAAGAAAAAAAGAAACTATCAGGAGAGACATCTCCCCATACCATCCCACTTACAAAAACCAGACCTGATGGTGTAATTACACCTCTTCCATAATTTCTTGGTCCAGTAGCTACCCACTCAACTTGCTGCAGGGTGTGTTTCTTATTTGCAAGGATAGAGCATGGCCTGGTGTCCCTTCAGACATCAAAGGCAGGTCTTGTAACTTGGGGAGGCTTACCTTGCTGGCACCAAACACAAAAATGATTAATGGCCAGAGAAACAGAGCAAAAAGATCTACACACTACTTTGAATCTGATTGCAAAAATAATGTCATGTATTGGAGTCAAAACAAGAGAATAGCAGCCTCCATGTTACTACCTTGGGTGGTTGCAGCCAAAGCTTTAGGACAATCAGACCATCCTGGGTGCCTGTTAAGTAAGCAAACCAATGCTGCCTCCCTCACACTGAGTGGCTGCTCTCAGACACAGAGACCATCAGACACGCCACCTTGCAGAACAGCGATAGAGTTTTTACTTTGGGCACATGGGCATGGCTGTGTAGACTCTGAGGGCATGTGCTGCATGAACCTCTCCAGCCACAGCGAGTCAATCCACAAGAGCATTCAGGTACTGAAGGAAGGGTTCAAGAAGCTTCAAGTGGAAAACAAAGACTAGGTCAATAAATTCTTCCAATCCATAAGACTAAAGGGTTGCATGATGTCTAGCTAAAACAGGACTATTAATTCTCTTAGTGGTTGTTATAGTGTTGTTAATGGTCCCACGTTTGTTTGAATGTTTTTAGAAGGTCTTACAAAATTCTTTCAATTCCATCTTTGTTGTAAAACAGAAAGGGGGAAGATACCCAATACAGGATCCTCATGGACTCCTTGGAGAAGAGAATTGGAGGCCAGGATGGCACAAAAACCTCTCAGAGACTCAGTGTGGAAAGGAAAATCCTTAAAAGTACCTAAAAGTATCCTTAAATGCATAAAGTACCTTAAAAACCTTGAGTATTTCAAGGTATTGATGAGCCCCACTGAGTGTCAGTACAAAGCTCTCCAGGGACTCATTAAAGCAGATAATTGGGGCCATGATTGCACAAACCTCTCACAGAGTCTGTATCAAAATGGAAACACCAAGTACCTTCAAATAACTGAAGTACCCTGAAGTATTAATGAGCCCCACTGAGTGTTGTTACTGACAAAGCCTCTCCAGGGACTAATTACAGCAGATAATTGGAGGCCATGATTGCACAAAGCTCTCAGAGACTCCAAGGCAAAAGCTAAAGCCAAAGTCCTTTGAAAAACCTGCAGTCCCTGCAGGGAGCATGAAGGAGCCCCCAGGGCCATTGCTGAGCAAGGCTCCCCAGGGACTCCTTGCAGCAGATCCTTGAGGCCACTGGGATGTGGGCTAGGGGGGGATGCTGAGGGCAGCACAAGGGGCTGACAGTGCCCAGCCTGGCTGGGGCTGTGCCAGGAGGCCCCAGGGCCTCAGGACAAGGTGTCTCCTCCCAGCCCTTGCTGGCACAGACCCTGCTGTGCCCCAGGGCACCAAGACTTGGCTTCTCTTTGTCCCCACCTGTCATCACTGCCTGCAGTTCTCTGCTCTGCCTGGGGCCTGGGGACACTTGCTCAGTCGTGTCCCTCAGTGGGACCCATTAAAAGTCCAAGAAACTTTGGAGTTGGATTCTGCCGTGGAGTTCTGGAGAGGTTTCTTCAGCTGCCTCTCAGGGACTGATGTCCAGGCCCTGAGCACAAAGCCCCAGAGGCTGATTAAAGTCCTTGTGCTGTGTCTGTGTTGCTGAGCTGGGCTGGGCTCCTGGCACAGAGGCAGCTCCTGCTCACCAAGAAGAGCTTCAAAAGCACATTTCTCTGGATGAGCAGCTCTTCTGCCAGCCCAGCAGGGCTGGGGCACTGCCTGCAGCCAGCGCGGGCACAGCACAGAGGCACAGAGAGCTTCAATCAGTCAGGGCTGGGAAGGGGCTGAGAAGTGCCTGGGGCACAATCACTGCCAGCCCTTGGCACAGGAACCTCTGGCTGCAGGACAGTGCAGCTGCAGCTCCTGGAGCCATCTCCTCAAGCTGGAACATGCCAATGCCTGCAGAGCCTGTGAGTACAACTCTGAGTATTTCTGGGGCAGGGGAGGTAAAATGCTTATGAATCTCTGACATGCTGAGGGGTTCTGGTCAGTCACAGAATATTTCCAAGACAAGGACTTTGTAAAAAATGAGGAAACTTTCAAAGACATTGTATTCAGTTTCTCACTATTGGAGCATGGCAGGGAGGGGGGGATAAGTATAAAGGTTGATTATGAATTATAATTATGAATTTTGACAAGTGCCTGAGACATCTGAACTGTTTCTTTTTAGTGATCAGTAGGAGATCCCTAATGTGCTTTCAGCCACTCTGCCCATGGACAGCAGCAGCATCACCTTTGCTGGAGCCATCAGGCTCAGTCTGAGCTCTCCTTTCTCCAAGCTGCAAACAGAACCTGCCCCCAGCCAGTGCCCTGCAAACAGGCAGGGTTCTGGAGGGCCAAGGAGAGTGCACAGAGATTTGGGGTCTGTGGGTGCTGGCAGGGAGAGATCAGGCACAGGGAAACACCTGCAGGAGGAAAATCTGCAGGAAGCAGAGAGAAGATCAGGCAATGAGAGAAAACAAACCCAGCAATGCTGTGGCAGGGAGAGTTTAGAGATGCCCACAGGAGCCCCTGCAGTGCAGCCCCTCCCTCTGAAGAAGCCCCCTCCCTCCTGTGCCCCAGCCAAGCCTCTGCCCTCAGGGCCGGGGCTCCAAGGCGTGCAGCCCCTCCTGTGCAGGCAGAGCTGCAGCAGAGCCGTGGGGCAGCTCTGCAGCCCCGGGCCCAGTTCCCTCTGCAGAGCACAGGGCTGGGAGCAGCTGCCCGGCCCTGGGGGCTCTGGCAGGGGCACAGCTGGCTCAGGGTGACGCTGTCCCCAGGGCCCGGCTCTGGGCAATGCTGTCAGTGCAGCCAGGGAAGGAGCTGCATCTCCCACAATCCAATGCCATCAGAAGGACACTTGGAAGTCTCCCTGAGATTTCAGTCCAAGCTGGGAGCTTCAATCCTGGGTGTAAACCTGTCCTAGAGCAGCTCTGAGTTACGAGATTGATGGGGAAAGACAGAGGTGTTGTGACACTGAAAATGCTGCTGGGTTGGTGAAATGAGCAACGTGAGTCCTTGGCTACAAATGTGGATCTGGGCTGTGGTGGAAACATCTGCTCTAACTGTACCTGGGGAATTTTAAAGGGAAACATGGGGAGGTGATCACACTCCAACTGACAAAGTTTAAAGCACAGAGATATTCTGAGCAGGTCAGAATGACAGACAATGTCCCCTAGCTCTCCACTTATCACTTTGCCTCTCAGAACATGCTCTCTATTCCCTAAGGGCAGCAGAAATGCTGAGGGTTTCTGATATTCAAGTACACCAGCAGAGGTATGGGGAAGCTTTTAAAGAAAACACAAGAACTCTTAAAAATAGAAGTGTGTTTGTGTGTGTTCCAGGGTAGGTGTATTGGAAAAGGCTTTGGTTTTGTTTACAGGTATCTCCTCTAACTCTTCACTGTCCTTTCTCCATAAACAGGTGCCCATGTGCAGCCGCAGCAAATGTCCAACAGCAGCTCCATCAGGCACTTCCTGCTGCTGGCATTGGCAGACACGCGGCAGCTGCAGCTCCTGCACTTCTGCCTCTTGCTGGGCATCTCCCTGGCTGCCCTCCTGGGCAACGGCCTCATCATCAGCGCCGTAGCCTGCGGCCACCACCTGCACACGCCCATGTTCTTCTTCCTGCTCAACCTGGCCCTCGCTGACCTGGGCTCCATCTGCACCACTGTCCCCAAAGCCATGCACAATTCCCTCTGGGACACCAGCAACATCTCCTACACTGCATGTGCCACACAACTCTTTCTGATTTACTTCTTCCTTGGATCAGAGTTTTATCTGCTGACCATCATGTGCTACGACCGCTACGTGTCCATCTGCAAACCCCTGCACTACGGGACCCTCCTGGGCAGCAGAGCTTGTGCCCACATGGCAGCAGCTGCCTGGGCCAGTGCCTTTCTCACTGCTCTCATGCACACAGCCAATACATTTTCCCTGCCCCTGTGCCATGGCAATGCCCTGGGCCAGTTCTTCTGTGAAATCCCACAGATCCTTAAGCTCTCCTGCTCACACTCAAACCTCAGGGAACTGGGGCTCATTGCTGTTAGCTCCTGTTTATCATTTGGCTGTTTTGTGTTCATTGTTTTCTCCTATGTGCAGATCTTCAGGGCTGTGCTGAGGATCCCCTCTGAGCAGGGACGGCACAAAGCCTTTTCCACCTGCCTCCCTCACCTGGCTGTGGTCTCTCTGTTCATCAGCACGGTTATCTTTGCTCACCTGAAACCCCCCTCCATGTCCTCCCCATCCCTGGATTTGGCCCTGTCAGTTCTGTACTCGGTGGTGCCTCCAGCCCTGAACCCCCTCATCTACAGCCTGAGGAACCAGGAGCTCAAGGCTGCAGTGTGGAGACTGATGACTGGATGCTTTCAGAAACACTAAACTGCTGGCGAATTTCTGCAAATCACTTGTAATAAAAGTCGTCTTTGATACTACTTGTTGGTTTCATTTTGGAGGTTCTTTTATTTGCATTATTTTTATTCATCTTGTCCACAAAGAAATGTCATTCTTTGTGCTATAATTAATTTAGTTTCTCTCCACCTTCCCCGTGGCCACAGACTGTTTCAATGAGGGGCTGCACTCTTGGTGGCTTTAAAGGAATAAAGGATCTCCCAGCAGAGTTTTCTGCAGAGATGCCCTTGTGTTGCCTTCTCTGGAGCTGCAGCAGCAATGTCTGTGTGCAGAGCTGGGGCAGATCAGTGCTGGCCCAGCAGCTGTGCCCAGCAGCAGCAGCAGCAGCAGCACTTGGTGTTGCCAGTGCTGCTGCCGTGGCCCTGCCCCGCTGCCCTGGTGGCCCTGGTGTTGCTGCAGGGCCTGAGTGCTCTCGGGGCCGGGCACAGCCCTGGGGGTGGCAGTGCCGGGGCTGACAGCAAGGCCAGGCACACACAAGCAATTGTTGAGCATGGCCTGCGCTGGCCAGGCCTGACTGGCAGAGCTCAGCTGTCCTTGGCGGCTGCAGCAACACTCCAGAGCCCAAAGAGCCTCCATGGCTGGGCTGGAGACCAAGGCTGCAGCAGGGAAATGCAGGGCTGCTGCGGGATGGGGAGGCCATTGAATTCCAGCACACACCTCAGCTCTCTGATGATCCCGGCACCATGCTGGACCCTTTTTCACACTGGAGCAGAGCAGATGTTTATGGGACAGGAGCCCTGTGGGGCTGTCAGGGACCTGCAGCTTGCAAGGTGCTCTGCCTCTCCCTCAGGTGTTCTCAGAGAGATCCAATCCCAGCTGGGCCACTCAGGGCACAAGTGGCACTGCCTGTAATGGGCACACAGCTGATGTCAGCCTGGATGGGGCACAGGTGTTAATGCATGTTAGTTTCATAATATACAAGAAAATCATTATTATCTAGGTAATCTGAGTTCTTTTGAGAAATGGCAAAGTTTTCCCATCAGGAACAGGAATTTTCTGGATCTACTGGATTGTTCTACTAAAGGCAGGAGAAGAAATGCTGGTGATTCCATCTACTTGTGTCACCAATATTCAGTCTATTATTTAATCTCCTTTTTTCATCAGGTGTTTTTAGCTCTCCTGTTGAAATGGCCATGTCTAAGTGGCCATCTCTTCACTAGACCGGCTGGATCTATGTCCTTTCCATTGCTCCCAGATTTCGTCCTCCAGATGCTATCTGTCATTCAAGTGCCTCTCAACTGACTGGTTTCGTGCTTTAAGCTCCCGAAAGTTGCCCAGTCTTTCTGATGTTAAAATAAATACCATATTAGTCAACATCTTAATTGTGTTTATATCTATCACAAAATTGTGTTTTCTTATGTCCTTGTCTAGAACTTTTCCTTTTTGGAAATTCCCTGGGGATCTGGGCATGTCAGATGCTGCTGGGACATCCCGGAGAGCAGCTGAGGGAAGAGCTGTGATGGTTATTAAACTGTTCAAATGTTCAACTCGTGTTTGTTGGAAGGAAACCTTTCTGTGCCTCTGAGTGTCACAAGTCCCTGAGCCCAAAGGACACAAACCTGATGAGTTGTGGTTCCCACTGCAGGGGCTGCACTTGGACCTTGGCTCTGCACAGGAGAGCTCTTCATCCCCTTTCTCTCTTTTCCTCCCTCTGGGCATGGAGGGAGCTCCTGACTTCAGCCTGTGACTCGTGTGTGCAAAGAGCAAATCTGGGCAGAATCGGGGCAGGGAGGGTTTGGGGGAACCTTGGGATCTGTGCTGGGCACAGAAGGTGTTTTCCATTGCTCTGAGACTGTCTGCTGTGCAAAGTGGATTTAACACCCAGCAGAGGAATGACTTTGGCATTGGATGGAGCTGTGCCTTCCCTTGGCTTTGTTGGCTGACAAGAAATGAACATCCCTCTGTGTCTCAGGCAGCTCCTCCTCCAAGGAAAGCAGGTGGGAGTGGGAGCCAAGGAGCTGAAAACTGCAGGTGCAGCCTGGGTTGGAGGGAGCTCAGATTTGCACAAGGCTGCTCTGAGTGCCAGGGCTTGGATGGGGGAAATGGTGGGGTGGGGGTAGGGACAGAGTCTGATTGATTGTCAGCCGTGAAGGGTCTTGATTTTCATATCTATTCCAACTGCATGAGGAGGTACTTGGATTCAGTGTCAATTGGAGACTGCACATATCAATGTATTAACATGAAAAAACCACAACTAAAAAGGACCTAAAAATCTTTTCTCGCTGTCTTTTTAAATATCATGTATTCAGTTTCAATACACTACTGAGATCTACTTAACTACAAATGATTTGGAAACTGAAATCAAATGATTCCCAGAGGCTTGGCTTGTTCAGGTGTTCTGAATGTTCATGAGCCCTGGGACACTGAATTCCTGCACTGAAGAGCTGAAGGCTGAACAAGCCTCTGGAGCAGGGAAATTCAGCAGCAGCCTCCATGTTGCTGAGGATGTCAGCAGCCCCCACTGAGGCCGTCCCTGCCCAGAGACCGTGGGGGAATGGGCAGACAAGGAGAGCGTCCCTGGGGCAGCACAACTCAGAGGCACCAGCGGCTCCAGCTGGGCAATGGAGTGTGGAATGTGGCTGGGAAAGCCCTGCCTGGGCTGGGCCAAGCAGCACACACAAGCCCTGACTCCCATCCCCCAAACAACTCTCTCAAGGAGATATTTAAAAGGAATTACAATTGTTTGTGTCCTCTGAGTTGGACTCACTGGAGAAATACCAACAAGAGATCATCAAGAGTTCACAAGAAAACAGCCTTTACTGGGAACATTAGAAAATCAGAGAAATGTTGGCAAAAGGTTTAATATGACATTCAATCAACAAAAAAACACTTCTCAAAGCATTAACTTGGCCTATTTGTCTTCACAAACTCTCAGCCAGCTCAGTTTTAAGTTACTCAAAATTTTGAAGAAGTGGGAATTGCAAGACTGCACAGAAAGCGAGAAAGACAAAAAAGATACAGAGGAGCACACACACAGCTACCAACTCCTGGATTCCAGCACTGTTCTCTGATGGAAATTCCAAGAGGAGGTAGGGGCAAGATGTGTGCTTGCCTTGTGGTCAGCCTTCAATACCCCTTGGTCTTGCTGGGCCCTTCCCCCAGGTGGGACTTGGGCTCAGCGCTCTCAAGGCCTCTTTGGTAAGGGGTGAAGGAGCCCTGGCCCAGGCTCTTGCCCTGGGGGACACGGGGACGCTGCCGGGGGGTCCCTGTGCCCCTGTGCCACCCCCAGGGCCCCGGCCCCCCGTCCCCGTGTCAGGCTCTGGGGTCGATCTCGTGGAACATCCTCTGGGGGAGGCTGCGGCGCCGGGGGCGGGGGGACCCGGGGGGACAGGGGACCCCACTGTGCACGAGCAGGGTTGGACTGCTCTGGGGGGAACTGTGAGGGGGGCCGGGGCAGAGTGACCTCCCCAGTGACCTCACACAGCCCCTGTGATGTCACACATCCACCTCTGATGTCACAGTGCACTCTGGGATGTCATATAGCACCCCTGTGATGTCACAGAGTCAAATCTGGGATGCCACCCTGGAATATCATGCAGCTGCACTGTGATGTCACAGTGATGTGATGTCACCGTGATGTCAGAAAGCCACTCTGTGATGTCACTGTCTGTTCTGTGATGTCACATACTGCTCTGTGGTGTTACACAGCCAGCCAGTGATGTCACAACCCACTCTCTGATATCACAGAGCCACCCTCTATGATGGCAAGATCTGCTCTATGGCCTTACACTATGATGTCACAGACAGCTCTGTGATGTCACAACCCCCTCAATGATGTCACAAAACCCTCTCTGTGATGTCATACTGCAACTCTGTAATGTCACAGCATACACTTTGACCTCACAGCCCCCTCAATGATGTCACACAGCCCTGCCATGATGTCACAGCCTGCTTTGTGATGTCACAGAATCCCCGCTATGATGTTATAGCTGCTCGATGACCTCACACAAAGAACTCTTGGATGTCATAGCCCAATCTGTGACCTCACACAGCCCACTCTGTGCTGTCACACAGCCCCTTGCTGACATCACAGCTGCTCTGTGCCTCCATGACACAGCCACAGAGGCGCTGCTGTGACACAGCCCCCTCTGGGACATGCCACAGCCCCTGCCAGTGCTGAGCCCCTGGGAGCTCAGTCTGTGCCCTGCTGGTGTCCCTGAGGGGCCCTGGCAGTGCCCCAGCCCTGCTGGGCTGTGCACAGGAGCTGCTCCTGGCCAGAGCTGTCTCTCTGCAGCTCTGCTGCCCTTGCCAGGAGCTGCCTCTGGGCCAGGAGCCTGGCCCAGCTCAGCAGCACAGACACAGCACAAGGACTGTAATGACCCTCTGGGGCTTTGGTGCTCTTTGTGTCTACCGTGGCCAAAGTGCTGCCCAAGTTGGCTCTGTCAGGGCTGTCTTGCAGCTGCTGCCCATCCCTGTGCCCTGTGCAGCCCAGGCTGTCCTACGGTGTCCCTGCCCTGCGCCTCTGTCCCTGCAGGCTGTTGGCATCCCCCGGCTGCCCCACCTGGCTGGGCCCTTCCTTTGCTGACAGCTCTGCCTCCTGCCTGCCCCTGCCTGCCCACACAAAGCCTTGGGCTTGATACCAAAAGGGTTAATTCAATTTTTACTGTGCCTGTGAACTTTTAGCACAGGAACAAGGCATGCAGGGGCTGCTTTCCCAGCAAGGATGTCTGGAAGACAGGAAGACATCTGGCTCAAGAGTGTAGTGGCAGAAAAAAGAAGGACTGAAACTGGGAACTTGGAGTGGGTTTTATGGTAATGAGTAAATTGTAATACACATTTAGCGACGCTGATAGAATTACATGTCCACATAAGATTGGGGCTATCCCTCACTAGACCTCAGGCCTGAATAAATGATACACTCTTAAATAGGAAATTAGTGTTACGGAGACTTATTCTGATATTTCAGAGACTTGGTGACAGCAAGGCCTCACAGAACAAGAGTCAGCTGTGGGACTGTGCAAACCAATGGAACAAAGGGTCCATTGTGACTCTGCAGAACCCCATTGAACCAAAATCCATTTTGGCACATTGGGGCTACATTGAACCAATTGTGATACATCACATTGTGATACTGAAGATCCAAGGACACCATTGTGACCCTGAGAAACCTCTTGGAACCAAGGGGCCATTCTGACTCATCAAGGCCTTGTGGAATCATGGGTCCATTGTGACACTGCAGAACCAAGGAGATGCTGTTGGCTGTGTGAAAGCTCATGGAACCAGAAATCCATTGTGACACAGCAAGGCCTTGTGGAACCAAGGGTCCCTTGTTAAACTCTGTGGCCTCATGGAATCATGAGCCATTGTGACACAGTGTGGCCACATGGAGCCATGGGGCCACTGTGACACTGCAGATCCAAGGAGACCATTGGGACTGAGGAACCTCATGGAACCGAGAGTCCATTGTTACACTGTGGGGCCGGTGGAACCAAGGGGAGCACAGTGACTTTGTGGGGCCTCATGGAACAATGGAGACTGTTCTGACACTTTGGGACCCACTGGAACCCACTGAAATAAGGGGCCATTATAGCATGGCAGGGCCTCATGGAATCAAGGGGACTACAGTGAACCCTGTGGGTCTCCATGGTATAAAGGGTCCAAGGAACCAAGGATACCATTGTGACACTCTGGGGCATCATGGAACCAAAGGTCCATTGTGACACAGCAGGGCCTTGTGGAGCCAAGGGGACCACAGTGACACTGCGGGGCTCAGTGAAACCAATGGTCTGTTGTGACACTGCAAGGCCTTATGGAATCATGGAGACCATGGTGACACCAAAGGCCTCATTGAAACACGGGGCCATTGTATCACTACAAGGCCTCTTGGAAGCAAGGAATCATTGTGGTACCATGGAGCGTTGGCAGGCCAAGGGGCAGTTGTCACACTGTGTTGCACCAAGGAGTCCATTGTGACACTACAGGGCCCCATGGAACTTAGGATTAATGGAACAGTGCTGGAACACATGGAACCAAAGGTCCATTGTGACACTGCGGGGCCTCATGGAATCCTGGAGGCCATGATGACACTTTGAGGCCTCGTTGAATCAAGGGGTTCTGCAGGGCCTCATGGAACCAAGGAGCCCCTTCTGACACTGTGAGTGCCCATGGAACCAAGGTCCAGTGTGACGCCATGGAACCACGGAGACTGTTGTTGTCTGGTTTTGGCAGTACAAAAGCTCATGGAACAAAAAGTCCATTGTGACACTGTGGGGCCTCATAGAACCAAGGAGACTGATATGACACTTAGGGACCCACTGGAACCAAGGGGCCATTGTGACACCACAGGGCCTCACAGAACCAAGGAGCCATTGTAGCATGGCAGGGCCTCATGGAATCGAGAGGATCACAGTGACCCTATGGGGCTCCACAAGGGGCCATGGGGCTCTATGAGACCATAGGGCTGTTTTAACTGTGGAACCAAGGATACCATTGTTACACTATGGGGCATCATGGAACCAAGGAGGCCATTGTGAATAAGCGGGGGAACCTGCTGAGACCATTGTGACACTTCAAGGGCCATTGTGGAGCTGCAGGGCCTTGTGGAACCAATGAGACCATTGTGACATGGCACGGCCTCATGGGAGCAAGGGGACACTGTGACACTATGGGGCCTTGTAGAGCTGAGGGGCCCTTGGGACCCTGAGTGGCACCATGGAACCAAGGAGAGCACTGTGACACTGCAGGGCTCCGTGGAACTGAGAATTCCTGTGACAGTGAGGAGCCCAATGGAACCAAGCGTCCATTCCGTACTTCAGGGCTTCACGGAACCAAGGTGCCATTGTGATTCTGTGGAACCAAAAGAGACCATTGTGACACTGAGGGGCTTCATGGAACCAGTGAGACCATTCTGACACTTTGAGTCCCCATGGAACCAAGGGGCCATTGTGACACCAAAGGGCCTCATAGAACCAAGGCAGCCACTGTGACACTGCAAGGTTTCATGGAAGCAAGGGGCCATTGTGTCACTGTGGGTCCCCATGGAAGCAAGGGACCAGTGTAACACATCCAGGTCTGCTGGAACCAAGGGGCCATTGTGATCCTGGGGAACCCAATAGAACCAAGGGGCCATTTTGAGACTCTGTGACCTCATGGAACCAAAGGGCCATTGTGGCATTGCGCAGACCCATGGAAACAAAGAAACCACTGTGACACTGCAAGGCCTCATGGAAGCAAGGGGCCATTGTGCCACTGTGGAGCCAAGGAGACCATTGTTATATTGCTGGGCCTCATGGAAACAAACATCTGTTGTGATCCTACAGAGCCTCATGGAACCAAGGGGCCATTGTGATGCTGCAGGGCCCCAAGGATCCAAGAACATGGAACAGGTCTGGCTGGCTGGGCCTCCTGAGGGCTGCCTGACTGGTCCAGATGACCTTGGCATGTTGAGGGTCACTTCTCATCTGCCCCTGAAACCCTGGAGTTGTGTGCTTTCCTTCCTGTGGGAAAGAACTGTCCTTCTCCTCTAGGGGTTCATGGCTGAAATTGGGATTCTTCCTCCAAATTTGATTATATCCAACGATTATTCCCATATGGAAGCTGCCAGGACAGACAGCTCTGGCTGGCCTTGGCTTCTTGGGGGCCACCTCTTTTCTGCCTTCAAAACACTGGGGGCCTGTGCTTTTCTTCCCATGGAAAAAAACATCTTTTATGTCCAGGCATCCATGGCCAAAATTGAGAATCCACCTCCAAAATTCCTTAAATCCAAGGATAGCTCCCAGACAAAAGTTTCCAGGACTGTTTAGGTTCCCTTGGTTTCCAGAGGCCCAGCTCTCATCTACCTTTGAAACTCTGGGGTTCCACACTTTCCTTCCTATGGAAAGGAACTCTCCTTCTCATCCAGATCCCCATAGACAAAAGTGGGGTTTGGCCTCCCTAATTCCGTCTGTCCAAGGATTCTTCCCTGACAAAAAGTCTGGCTGGCCTTGGCCTCCTTGGGGCAGCCTCTAATCAGCCTTTGAAACACTGGGACTCCATCCTTTCCTTCCTATGGAGAACTGTCATTCCAATCCAGGAACCCGTGGCTGAAATGGAATTCCACCCCCAAAACTCCCCATATATCCAAACGCTGCTTTCAGTCAAAAGCAACAAGAACAGACAAGTCTGGCTTGCCTTGGCCTCTGGTGACTGCTTCTCATCTGCCTTCAAACCCTGGGATTCTGTGGTTTCTTTCCTATAGAAAAGAACTGTCCCTCTTGTCCAGGTGCTCATGGCCTCAAGCACTTGACCACTCTATAGGGACACAGGAGCTCTGTGCTCAGTGGGGTGGAGACTCAGGAAAGCAGAGGAGAGCCCTGGGAGGGATTGAAGGGTGGTTTCAGAGATGGTGGATGCTTTTGACATAGTAGAGAACAGCCAGAGAAATTAAGAATTAATTACAAGGGCAGCTGAGGACTCCCAGAGTGGACACCAGGAGAAAGGAATTTCCCTGCCAGGGCAGGGCTGTGGTGCAGCACGTCCCCCAGCAGGAGCCTGGAGCAGCCCAAGGCTTTGTGTGGACAGGCAGGAGGCAGAGCTGTCAGCAAAGGAAGGGGCCAGCCAGGTGGGGCAGCCAGGGGATGCCGACAGCCTGCAGGGACAGAGGCGCAGGTTTGCTCAGCACCAGAGACACCTTTGCCTTGCTTGTCCCCACCTGTCATCACTGCCACCAGTGTTCTGCTCTACCTGGAACCTGGGGGCACTTTCTCAGTCCTGTCCCTCAGAAGGATCTATTTAAAATATGAGAAACTTGAGTGTTTTACCCTCTTTTTGAGTCCCTGAGAAGTTCTTTGAGCACACTCTGAGGGACTGAGTCTGATGTACAAAGAGCACCAAAGCCCCAGAGGGTCATTAAAGCCCTTGTGCTGTGTCTGTGCTGCTGAGCTGGGCCAGGCTCCTGGCCCAGAGGCAGCTCCTGGCAAGGGCAGCAGAGCTGCAGAGAGACAGCTCTGGCCAGGAGCAGCTCCTGTGCACAGCCCAGCAGGGCTGGGCCACTGCCAGGGCCCCTCAGGGACACCAGCAGGGCACAGACAGAGTTCCCAGGGGCTCAGCACTGGCAGGGGCTGTGGCATGTCCCAGAGGGGGCTGTGTCACAGCAGCTCCTCTGTGGCTGTGTCATGGAGGCACAGAGCAGCTGTGATGTCAGCAAGGGGCTGTGTGACAGCACAGAGTGGGCTGTGTGAGGTCACAGATTGGGCTATGACATCACAGAGTTCTTTGTGTGAGGTCATCGAGCAGCTATAACATCACAGAGGGAACTGTGTGACATCACAGGGCAGGCTGTGACATCATGGCATGGCTGTATGACATCATAGAGCAGACTGTGAGGTCAAAGTATGTGCTGTGACATTACAGAGTGGCACCATGATATCACAGAGAGGGTTTTGTGACATCATTGAGGGGGTTGTGACATCACAGAGCTGTCTGTGTAATCATAGAGTAGGGTGTGAGGCCATAGATCAGATCCTGACATCATAGAGGATGGCTCTGTGACATGAGGGAGTTGGTTGTGACATCACTGGTGGATGTGCAACAGCATAGAGCAGGCTGTGACATCACAGAAAAGATTCTGACATCACATGGTGGCTTTCTGACATCAGAAAGTCTTCTGGGACATCACAGTGCAGCTGTATGACACCACAGGATGACATCACAGAATTAACTCTGTGACATCAGAAGGGTGTTGTATGATGTCCCAGAGTGGGCAGTGACATAACACTAGGTTGTGTGACATCACAGGGGCTGTGTGACATCCCAGGGACTGTGTGACATCACATGTGTGTCATGGTTTAACACTGGCACAATGCCAGTGCCCCCCATGAAGATACCTTCTCCCTGGTTTCTGCTGTGAGATGTGACCAGGAATAAGCAAAGCAGGCTCCTACTTAGGGAAAAAAGAACTAGAACTTTATTAACTACTCTACAACTACAGATAAAGTGAAACACACACACAGGGAAAATGAAAACCTCACAAATGCATTTCCTCCTCCCCCCACCAAATTTCCACACAATACATTTGATCCTCAAATCACCAACTCTCGGTCCAGCAGCACCTTTTAGACAATCAATCCTCAGTTCATCAAGAGGAGAGGAGTCCTTCTTGTGCCATGGGCTTCCCCTGGAAACACAATCGAAGCCTCATGTGTTCCTGTGTCACTCATGGCACCGCCCGGAGTCCATCTGCGGTCGTGACTTCTTCCTTTTCATGCCCAGTGCTCTCACCACTGAACACGGACCAGAACTGCTTCTAGGGTTGTCTTTTAAGGATGCTCTGTCCCGATCCAAAAAAGGCACAGTCTCTCCTTTGGGACACCTGTCCCCACAATCTCTCCTTTGGGACACCTGTCCCCCCCATATTTTTTCACCCCCTGGGGCCGAGGGGCATCAACACTGAACCCTCTTGGCTCTGAGGCCATTGCCTCCCCCTAGAATGCAGTCTCTGTGTCACAAGGAACTTGGGTCTGTCCATCTCTCTTTTGGGACACCTTGCCCCACAATCTCTCCTTTGGGACACCTGTCCCCCCCATATTTTTCACCCCCTGGGGCTGAGGGGCATCAACACTGAACCCTCTTGGTTCTGAGGCCGTTGCCTCCCCCTAGAATGCAGTCTCTGTATCACAAGGAACATGGGTCTGTACATCTCTCTTTTGGGACACCTGTCCCCACAATCTCTCCTTTGGGACACCTGTCCCCCCATATTTTTTCACCCCCTGGGGCCGAGGGGCATCAACACTGAACCCTCTTGGTTCTGTCCATGGCTATACAAAAAGAGTCCAGCAAAAGCTACTCCATCATCTCTTCCCACTAGGATTCTTCTCTACTCTTCTACTATCTCTCGCTTGCCCAGACCTCTCTCACACTGGCCCATTTTCTTCCTCATCTTCCACTCTGTCTTCTAGGAAAGGTCAATGTTCTGTAAAGTTCTCATTCTCCAAAAAGGGGTTAAAAGCTCCTACAAGCAGCCAGCTGAACCCCCCCCCCCCCCACCTTCTCCGTCCCAGCCGTGCTGCCGGCACAGGCCCATGTTTATCCAGTTTCAAGGTCACAGTCTCAGGCAGCGGCTCTTTCTCTCTCTCTCTCTCTCTGTCTCTCAGGGGGGGCTGCCTGATGGCTCCCGGTGTCTCTCTCTCTCTCTCTCTCTCTTCCACCCTTCCACCCCGGGGCTCAGGCCTACCTCTCTCGGCCACATGGCTTTTCCCCTCTCCCTGCCCAGCCAGCAGCTGGGCCGGGGGAGAGACCCGAACTCTTTCCCGCCGGAAACCCAAGAGGCCCTCCCAGGGGAGAGCTCTGCTTTTAACCCCGTGTTCTCAGAGGCGTGTCCATGTCCCAATGGCCAGGTTAAATGCCAATATTAAAGTCTGAATATCCATTGGCCAAAAACACAGCATCCCAAAAAACACATTTCCTGTCAAACCACCACACATCACATGTGGCTATGTGACATCACTGGGGCTGTGTGACATCACTGGGGCTGTGTGAGGTCACTGGGGAGGTCACTCTGCCCCTGCCCCCCTCACAGTTCCCCCCAGAGCAGTCCAACCCTGCTCGTGCACAGCGGGGTCCCCTGTCCCCCCGGGTCCCCCCGCCCCTGGCGCCGCAGCCTCCCCCAGAGGATGTTCCATGAGATCGACCCCAGAGCCTGACACGGGGACGGGGGACGGGGCCCTGGGGGTGGCACAGGGGGACAGGGACCCCCTGGCAGCGTCCCCGTGTCCCCCAGGGCCAGAGCCTGGGCCAGGGCTCCTTCACCCTGGTATGAATGAGGCCTTGAGAGCGCTGAAAAAATCCCCAGCAAGGGATCAGCAAAAACCAGATTGAATATTAAGGGACAGCAGCACAAAGTTCCTTGGCAAGAGCCACTCTGCTCCTGACTGGACACTTCAGGCACACCAAGGAAACAAAGCAACAACAACAACCAAACAAAATCCAGACAATCAAACCAGAAATAAACCAAGAACGGTCCCTGTGTGTGTGTGACACAAGGACAGTGACAGCAAGGATGAAAGAAAAATGGCCCAAAAGCTTATCAGAGCTCGATCTTAACAGGATTTAACTTATACCTTAACCTAAACTGATACCTTCAGTTTCACATTTTAGCAAAAAAGAGCTTTTAGCAGGATTTAATCTAACTTGTAACCTATGACTTTGCAATTTAACAGTGGAGAAACATTTAACTGTATTTAACTCAGCTTATAACTTATATTAAACATAACTACTTAGGAAAACAATAACTCTTAGCAGTGTTTAACTTCACTTAGACCTTGTGACTTACCCTTACCTACAGGCAATGTAAGTAAGGTTAAGTCATCCTGGCCACACTTGGCATCAACAGCTTTCTTTGGCAGGGTGAGAGCAGGGATGTTGTGCCACAGAGGGAACAAAACCAGTTCCCAGGGCTGCTGCTACAGAAAGCAGGAGCTGGTTGGGCAGCAGCAGTGCCTGGAGCAGACAGTGTTTGTGATGAGCTGCAGAGGAGCTGAGCCCAGGGGCTGTTGGCCAAGGCCGAGGCCCAAGGAGCATTTCTCATCTGGCAGGGCCGCCTGAGAAGGGGAGGGGGGAATGCAGCAGCACAGGGCCCACGGAACCAAGGGAGCATTGTGACACTGTGGGGCCCTGTGAGACCAAGGGACCATTGTGACACTGTGGGGCCTTGTGACGCCAAGGGACCATTGTGACACTGTTGGGCCCTGTGAGACCAAGGGACCATTGTGACATTGTGGGGCCCTGTGACACCAAGGGACCATTGTGACACTGTGGGGCCTCGTGGAATCATGGAGAGCACTGTGACATTGCTGGGCCTCCTGGAACCAAGGGGACCATACTGACGCTGTGTGGCACCATGGAATGCAGGGATCATTGTGACACTGAGAGGCCCCATTAAACCAAGGGTCCATTGTGACACCACAGGGCCTCATTGAACTGTGGAGACCATTGTGACACTTTGAGGTGTCATGGAACCAAGGGGCCATTGTGACACTGCGAGACCCCATGGAGCCAAAGGTTCATTGTGACATTGCAAGGCCTCATGGAACAATGGAGACACCATTAAGACACTTCACAGCCTCATGGAACCAAGGGGCCATTGTGACACTGAGGGGACTCGTGAGATCATGGAGACCATTGTAACACTGTGAGGTCCCATGGAATAAGCAAAGCACTGTGACACTGTGAGGTCTCATGGAACCAGTGAAACCATTGTGACCCTGGGGGTCCCCACAGAACCAAGAGGACCATTGTGATTCTGCGGGGCCTCATGAAACCAATAGGCCTTTGTCACACTGCAGGGCTGCATGGAACTAAAGCTCCAGGGTGACACAGAAGAGCCTCCTGTCATCAATGGTCCATTGTGACAGTGTGGAGCCAAAGGAGACCATTGTGACACTGCAAACCCCCAGGGTCCAAAGGTCCATTGTGACATTGCAGGGCTCATGGAACAGAGGAGTCCTGTGACATTGTAGGTTCCTGGGGAACCACTTGTGATACTTGGTGGCCTTCTGGAACCTAGGAGATATTGTGACACTCTGGGACCCCATTGAACCAAGGGGACCACGGTGATAATGCAGGGCATCATAAAACCAATGGAACATGGAACAGGTCTGGCTGGTTTGGCCTCCCATGGACTGCCTGACTGGTCCAACTGACCTTGGCATCTTGGGGGTCTCTTCTTATCAGCTGCTGAAACACAGGGGCTCTGTGCTTCCTTCCCAATGGAAAAGAACTCTCCTTCTCCGCCAGGCACCCATGGCCAGAATTGGGATATCACCTCCAAATTTCCCTATATCCAGGGATTGTTCCCAAAGGATTATTGCCAGGACAAGTCTGGATGGCAGTGGTATTACAAGGGTCACCTCCCATCTGTCCCCAAAACACTGGGGAAGGCTCTGAGCTTTCCTTCCCATGGGAAAGAACTGTCCTGCTTCTCCAGGTGCCCATGGCTGAGACTGGACTTCCACCTCCATAATTCCCTACATCCAAAGATAGCTCCCAGACAAAATTTGTCATTCCTGACAAGTCTGGATGGCCTTGGCCTACTGAGGCTCTCACCTGCCTTCCAAACACTGGAGCTCAGTGCTTTCCTTCCTATGGAAAAGAACTGTCCTTCTTGTCCAGGTGCCCATGGCCAGAATTGGGATTTCACCTCCAACACTGCCTGTTGTGACAGACTGATGGAGATTGTGGCTCAAAGGAGTTTGTGTTTGGGGGAGGAAGGTCCAGCCTTGCCCTCCCCTGGAAGCCCAGCCCTGCCCTGCCCTGGAACCCCAATCCCCCCAGAGCCTCTATCCCAGCCCAGCAGTGGCTGCCAGTCCCTGGCCCAGCACAGGCAATGCTCCACAGCCACCTCTGCAGCCCCAGCCCAGCTCCTGAGGGACCAAATGAGCCCAAGCCCCACCTGGGGGAAGGGCCCAGGGAGACCAAGGGGTATTGAAGGCTGACCACAAGGCAAGCACACATCTTGACCCTGCATCCTCTTGGAATTTCCATCTGAACAGTGCTGGAATCCAGGAGATGGTAGCTCTGTGTGTGATTCCCTATATCTTTCCTATTCCCACTTCTTGTAAAATTTTGAGCAACTTAAAATTGAACAGACTTAGAGTTTGTGAAGTTGAATGAAACAAATTAATGCTTTGAGAAGTGTTTTCTGTTGATTGAGTATCATATTAAACCATTTGTCAAAGTTTCTCTGATTTTCTAAAGTTGCCAGTAAAGGCTGTTTGGTTGTTTTGAGCTTCTGAGAATCTCCTGTTGGTATTTCTCCAGTACATACTACTCAGAGGACACAAATAATTGTAATTCCTTTTAAATGTCTTGTTGAGAGAGTTGTTTAGTGGATGGGGGTCAGGGCTTGTGTGTGCTGCTTGGCCCAGCCCAGGCAGGGCTTTCCCAGCCACATCCCACACTCCATTGCCCAGCTGGAGCCGCTGGTGCCTCTGAGTTGTGCTGCCCCAGCCCCAGGGACGCTCTCCTTGTCTGCCCATTCCCCCACGGTCTCTGGGCAGGGATGGCCTCACTGGGGGCTGCTGACATCCTCAGCAACTTGGAGGCTGCTGCTGAATTTCACTGCTCCAGAGGCTTGTTCAGCCTTCAGCTCTTCAGTGCAGGAATTCAGTGTCCCAGGGCTCATGAACACTCAGAACACCTGAACAAGCCAAGCCTCTGGGAATAATTTCATTTAATTTTCCAAATCACTTGTTCAGCCTTCAGCTCTTCAGTGCAGGAATTCAGTGTCCCAGGGCTCATTAACATTCAGAACACCTGAACAAGCCAAGCCTCTGGGAATCATTTGATTTCAGTTTCCAAATCATTTGTAGTTAAGTAGATCTCAGTAGTGTATTGAAACTGAATACATGATATTTAAAAAGACAGCGAGAAAAGATTTTGTAGGTCCTGTTTAGGTTTTTTTTTCCCTGTTAATACAATGATATGCACAA
The DNA here is from genome assembly GCF_051311805.1 of Agelaius phoeniceus. Classification (NCBI taxonomy): domain Eukaryota; kingdom Metazoa; phylum Chordata; class Aves; order Passeriformes; family Icteridae; genus Agelaius; species Agelaius phoeniceus. The sequence goes on from NW_027509866.1 coordinate 3,554,050, forward strand.
TCTCCAATTGACATTGAATCCAGGTAAATCCTCATGCAGTTTGAATAGATACGAAAATCAAGACCCTTCATGGCTGACAATCAATCAGACTCTGTCCCTACCCCCACCCCACCATTTCCCCCATCCAAGCCCTGGCACTCAGAGCAGCCTTGTGCAAATCTGAGCTCCCTCCAGCCCAGGCTGCACCTGCAGCTTTCAGCTCCTTGGCTCCTACTCCCACCTGCTTTCCTTGCAGAAGGAGCTGCCCGAGACACAGAGGGATGTTCATTTCTTGTCAGCCAACAAAGCCAAGGGAAGGCACAGCTCCATCCAATGCCAAAGTCATTCCTCTGCTGGATATTAAATCCACTTTGCACAGCAGTCTCAGAGCAATGGAAAACACCTTCAGTGCCCAGCACAGATCCCAAGGTCCCCCCAAACCCTCCCTGCCCTGACTCTGTCCAGATTTGCTCTTTGCACACACGAGTCACAGGCTGAAGCCAGGAGCTCCCTCCATGCCCAGAGGGAGGAAAAGAGAGAAAGGGGATGAAGAGCTCTCCTGTGCAGAGCCAAGGTCCAAGTGCAGCCCCTGCAGTGGGAACCACAACTCATCAGGTTTGTGTCCTTTGGGCTCAGGGTCTGGTGACACTCAGAGGCACAGAAATGTTTCTTGCCAACTAACACAAATTGAACATTTGAACAGTTTAATAACCATCACTGCTCTTCCCTCAGCTCTCTGGGATGTCCCAGCAGCATCTGACATGTCCACCATACCCAAGGGATTTGTGTACAGGAACAGTTGTAGACAATGATGTAAGAAAACGTAATTCTTTGATAGATATAAATATAAGTAAGGTGCTGACTAATGTGGTATATATTTTAACTTCACAAAGATTGGACAACTCCCTGAAGTTCAAAGCATGAAACCAATCAGTTGAAAGGCAGTTGAATGACTGGAGAGCATTTGGAGGACAAAATCTGGGAGCAATGGAAAGGACATAGATCCATCCGGTCTCCTGAAGAGATGTCCTTAGACATGGCCATTTAAACAGGAGAGCAGGAAACACTTGATGGGAAAGGAAGATGATATAATAAATAGAATATTGGTGATGCAAGTGGAAGGAAAGATCAGTATTTCTTTTACTAACATCAGTACACTTCCAGGAAATTGCTGTTCCTAGTGGGAAAACGTTGCCATTTCTTAAAAGTACTCAAATGACCCAGATAATAAAGATTTGCTTGCGTATTATAAAATAAATGGGTATTAACACCTGTGCCCCTTTCCAAGCAGATATCAGTTGTGTGCCCATGAACAGGCAGTGCCACTTGTGCCCTGAGGTGCCCAGCTGGGATTGGATCTCTCCCAGAGCACCTGAGGGACAGCAGAGCACCTTGCAAGATGCAGGTCCCTGACAGCCCCACAGGGCTCCTGTCCCATCAACATCTGCTCTGCTCCAGTCTGAAACAGGGCCCAGCATGGTGCTGGGACCATCAGAGAGCTGAGGTGTGTGCTGGAATTCAATGGCCTCCCCATCCCGCAGCAGCCCTGCATTTCCCTGCTGCAGCCTTGGTCTCCAGCCCAGCCATGGAGGCTCTTTGGGCTCTGGAGTGTTGCTGCAGCCCCCAAGGGCAGCTGAGCTCTGCCTTTGGCACAGTCAGGCCTGGGCAGCGCAGGCCATGCTCAGCAATTGCTTGTGTGTGCCTGGCCTTGCTGTCAGCCCCGGCAGCGGCTGCGTGGCCCCTTTGTGGCCCTGTGCTGGCCCAGCCATGGTGGCCCAGCCCCTGTGCAGGCCCAGCCCAGGCCAGGAGCATTGCGGCTGGGAACGGCCCCTGTGCCGTGGTGCCCACAGCAGCCTTGGGGCTCTGTGCCCCATGGCCTCCCTGCTGGGCAGCCCCTGCCAGCTCCTGCAGAGCCCGTGGCACCTGTGGGGCTGCACAGACAGCCCTGCCCTGGGCTCTGCCGGCCTCTGGGCCAGCAGAGAGGCAGCCAGGGCTGGCCATGGCCGGGAACAGGCCCTGAGCCCCGCAGGAGGATGGAGCTGGGCCACAGCCAAACTCAGCCCAGGCCAAAGCTGGGCTCAGCAGCCAGGGCTGCCAACGCATGGGCACAGAGGCTGGCACTGACAAATGTCCTGGGCCCCCTCCCTGCTCTGTCCATGCCACCAAGGGCACAGAGCAGCCTCCTCTCTGGGCCACTTGCCTGTTTGCAATGCCTTGCACAGGCGCTGGCCCTGCCCCACAAGGCCTGGCCTGAGTCCTGCCCCTGCACGCTCAGCCAGGCTGAGATGGACACTGATGGTTTCTGGGCCAGGCTCTCGGAGCCCAGCCCAGCTCCCTGCAAGCTCTGCCAGCTGCCCTGAGCTCTGGGCAGCACCAAGGGCCTCTCTGAGCCCAGCCCAGCCCAGCCGGCTCTGGCCCCACAGCTCTGCTCAGGCCAGGCTGCTCTGGGCACTGGCCCCACGGCCTCAGCCCCTGCCAAGGCCACAGCAGCAGCTGCAGCTGCCACAGGACTCAGCCCCAGCCATGGGGGAAGGTGCTTGGCCAAGGCCAAAGGAGGCTCCCTGGCTGCCCTGCTCCCCTCGACCTGAGGTGCTGAGAGCTCTGCAGCCCCTGCTGCCATCCTATCTGCCCAGGGCAGCACAAGAGCCCCGGCCTTGGGGCCCTCAAGAGCTGCTCCTGCTCCAGGCCCAGGGCCCATGCCAAAGCTGGGGCAGCAGCCACAAAGCTGTGCCCATTTCTGTTCATTGCTGCTCTCATGGGGATGGATCCTCAGCCACTTCGAGGTTGCTGAAGAATTTTCCTACTCCAGAGGCCTTGTCTTTCTTGAGCTCTTCAGTTCAGGAATTCACTGAAAAAGGAAGCTCATAAACATTTGTTCAAAACGCCTTAAGAAGAAAAGCCCTTGGGAAAAATTTAGGTTTTCAATTCTTCTGTGGCTAATTAGTCAGATTTCAGAAGTATATTCGAGGTGAAATAAAATATTGAAAACAATGCAGAGAGAACTGTTCTGTCCTTTTACCTTCTCCGGTTTATGGATTGATATCAGCAATGTCCAGTTGATATTTATCCCTAGCACCTCCTCATGAAGTTTGAACAGGTATGAAAATCCAGACTGGTATGAAAATCCAGACCCTTCATGGCTTACAATCAATCAGACTTTGTCCCTACCCCCACACCACCATTTCCCTCATCTAATCATCCAATCCCTGCCACTCAGAGCAGCTCAGAAATGGAGTCACATTCAGGGTTGTCCCCATGGCTCAGGGTTGGGGCCTGGTTAGTTCAATCTCTTTATTGCTGACACTGCAATTAGGAAGGGCAGACTTTGGCCTTTTTAGGATGCTGATTTGGGGAGTACCGAATCAGGTACTGATTCTTTTAAGGGAAACAGCCATTAAAAAAAAGGGGTCAAGGAAGGATGGACACCTTTCAAGAAAGTAATCTTAAGGGGGAAGGAACAGTCGGTCCCAGTGTGGCAAATGATGAGCTGGTGAGGAAAATGACTGTCCTGGCTCCACATGGAGCTTTTGTGGGAACTCAGAGGATAAAAGGACCATTAACTCAGAAAGTGTTTAAGGATGTAGTTAGGTTATACAGAAAAAAAAGTTGAGAGGTGAAAGCTGAATTAGAAATTAACCTGGCAGCGTCTGTAAAAAAAAATTAAGTAGTTTTTATATAAAATTTAATAGCAAAAAGGAGGGAGAAGGAGAACCTCTACTCTTTATTGGATAAAGGGGAGAAAATGGTAACTAAAGACAAGGAAATGGCTGAGCTACTTAACACCTTGTTTGTCTCAATTTTCAATATTAGGACAGGTTGTCCTCAGGACAAGTGTTCTCCTGAGCTGGTGGATGGGCACAGGGAGCAGAACAGCCCCCTGGAATCCAGGTGGAAGCAGTTGGGGACCTGCTGAGCCACTCAGGTGCTCACAGGTGTATGGGATCAGATGGGATCCATCCCAGGGGGATGAGGGAGCTGTGGATGAGCTCCCCAAGCTGCTCTCCATCATTTACCATCAGTCCTGGCTCAGCAGGGAGGGCCCAGAGCACTGGAGGTGCCAGTGTGAGCCCATCCCCAGCAAGGGCTGGAAGGAGGAGCTGGGGAACTCCAGGCCTGTCAGCCTGACCTGGGTGCCTGGCAAGGTTATGGAACAGATCACCTTGAGTGCCATCCCAGGGCACCCACAGGATGGCCCAGGGATCAGAGCCAGCATGCATTTCAAGAACTGCATTGATGATCTGGATGAGGGGATAGAGTCCATCATCGTCAGCAAATTAGCAGATGATACCAAGCTGGACAGGCTGGATCCAGGGCCCAAATCCAACAAGGTGAGGTTTAACAAGTCCAAGCACCAGGTCCTGCATTTTGGCCACAACAACCCCTGAAGCACTACAGGCTGGGGACAGAGTGGCTGCAGAGCAGCCAGGCAGAAAGGGACCTGCAGGGACTGATGGACAGCAGGCTGGACATGAGGCAGCAGTGTGCCCAGGTGGCCAAGAAGGCCAATGGCTCCTGGCCTGGATCAGGAATGGTGTGGCCAGCAGGAGCAGGGCAGGGCTTCTTACCCTGTGCTGGGGACTGGTTGGGCATAACCTCAAGTGCTGTGTCCAGTTCTGGGCCCCCCAATTTAGGAAGGCCATGGAGGGGCTGGAGCGTGTCCAGAGAAGGGCAACAAGGCTGGGGAGGGATCTGGAACACAAGTCCTGTGAGGAGTGGCTGAGAGAGCTGCTGGGGTTGTTTATCCTGGAGAAGAGGAGGCTCAGGAGAGACAAGGCAGCGCCAGGGCACAGGTTGGACTTGATGATCTCCAAGGCCTTTTCCAAACTTCCTAATTCTGGGATTCCCTGAAACCACCCTTGGAGCAGCTGCAGGATGAGCCCTGGGCCTCCTCTTCAGCAGCTCCAGCAGCCCAGGTCCCTCAGCTTCTCCTGGCAGCCCCAAAGCCCATCCTGTCAGTCCTGCAGAGCCTCTGCAGCTCCTCCTCATTGCCCAGAACAGGGAGCCCCAGAGCCAGACACAGCAGCCCAGATGTGCCCCCCTGGCCTGGGGTGCCTCTGGCAAGGGAGCAGCAGCAGGCACTGCAGGAGCCTGCAGACAATTCCTGCAGCACTTGTAGGATGATCCTGCTGCCCAAGGGACGTTCCCATGGGGCCAAGTCAGGAACTGCAATGGGGAGTGGGGCCAGAGAGGAAAGGGCAAACAGGGATGGGCTGTTTGCAGGGGAGGGAACCAGGCTGGGCAGTGGGTAGAAATTTGAAGCAGGAAGAGTAAAGAAAGCAAAGGTGAAGCCAAGGAAATACTCAGGGCAGTTTGGGGGTGGCTGCCAGGCAGCCCTGGCTCTGAGCAACAGTGTCTGCAGTGGCACAGGAAACTCCCAGCTGATGGGAACAAACTTTCTGGCTGAGTGCAGAGGTCAGGACAAAGCTGAGTGGTTTCCCTGGTGTCCCGCAGGCCTTGCTGGCCCCAGGGGCTGATGGCATTTGTGCTCCCTCAGGTTCATGTCCCCACAGCAACAGCATGGGGGTGCTGGCCCTGCTGTGTGCAATGCAAACAGCGGCTGCTGAGGCAGTGCTGCCGTGTGTGTGCCTGCAAGGATGGGGCACCTGTGTGAGCTGGGGGAGAGGCCAGGGCTGCAGAGGGGGGATGTTGTTGGCAGCTGCATGAGGACGCTCTGGGACGCTGCCCTGGGCTGTGCAGCGCACTGGGCATGGATCAGCCCCTGCTCTGCTGCTCCTTCCCGTCTGGCCCAGGGCCCTTGCAGAGCCCCAGCCATGCTGTTTGCCCCCAGCCTGCCCACGGCCAGCCTGGGGCTGCTCACGGGGGTTTCTGTGCTGAGCATTGGCCTGGCCGTGTTCTTGAGAGAGCCTGGGCAAGGAGCCTGGAGCCCCCAGGGCCTGGCCTGAGGCGTCAGCGCTGCCCCAGCAGTGCCCATGGCCTGTCCCTGCTGCAGCCCCGGCACTGCCACCCCCAGGGCTGTGCCCGGCCCCGAGAGCACTCAGGCCCTGCAGCAACACCAGGGCCACCAGGGCAGCGGGGCAGGGCCATGGCAGCAGCACTGGCAACACCAAGTGCTGCTGCTGCTGCTGCTGCTGGGCACAGCTGCTGGGCCAGCACTGATCTGCCCCAGCTCTGCACACAGACATTGCTGCTGCAGCTCCAGAGAAGGCAACACAAGGGCATCTCTGCAGAAAACTCTGCTAGGAGATCCTAGAATTCTTTTAAAGCCCCCAAGACTGCAGCCCCTCATTGACACAGTCTGTGGGCAGAGGAAAGGTGGAGAGAAACAAAATGAGAAATGGCACAATAAATGACATTTCTTTGTGGGCAATAGTAAAAAAAAATAACAAAAGAAAAAGACCCACAACCAAACCAACAAGAAGTATGAAAGAGTATTTTTATTGCAAGTGATTTGCAGAAATTGGCCAGCAGTTTAATGTTTCTGAAACCATCCAGTCATCAGTCTCCACACTGCAGCCTTGAGCTCCTGGTTCCTCAGGCTGTAGATGAGGGGGTTCAGGGCTGGAGGCACCACTGAGTACAGAACTGACAGGGCCAGATCCAGGGACGGGGAGGACATTGAAAGTGGTTTCAGGTAGGAAAAAAATGAGGTGCTGATAAACAGTGAGACCACAGCCAGGTGAGGGAGGCAGGTGGAAAAGGCTTTGTGCCGTCCCTGCTCAGAGGGGATCCTCAGCACAGCCCTGAAGATCTGCACATAGGAGAAAACAATGAACACAAAACAGCCAAAGAACAGGAAAGCACTACCCATAGGGGGACCAAGTTTCCTGAGGTAGGAATTTGAGCAGGAGAGCTTGAGGATCTGTGGGATTTCACAGAAGAACTGGCCCAGGGCATTGCCATGGCACAGGGGCAGGGAAAATGTATTGGCCGTGTGCATGAGAGCATGGAGAAAGGCACTGGCCCAGGCAGCTGCTGCCATGTGGGCACAAGCTCTGCTGCCCACGAGGGTCCCGTAGTGCAGGGGTTTGCAGATGGACACGTAGCGGTCGTAGCACATCACGGTCAGGAGGAAATACTCTGCTGAGATGAAGAACACAAAGAAAAAGAGCTGAGCAGCACATCCAGTGTAGGAGATGTTGCTGGTGTCCCAGAGGGAATTGTGCATGGCTTTGGGGACAGTGGTGCAGATGGAGCCCAGGTCAGCGAGGGCCAGGTTGAGCAGGAAGAAGAACATGGGCGTGTGCAGGTGGTGGCCGCAGGCTACGGCGCTGATGATGAGGCCGTTGCCCAGGAGGGCAGCCAGGGAGATGCCCAGCAAGAGGCAGAAGTGCAGGAGCTGCAGCTGCCGCGTGTCTGCCAATGCCAGCAGGAGGAAGTGCCTGATGGAGCTGCTGTTGGACATTTGCTGGGGCTGCACATGGGCACCTGTTCATGGAGAATGGGACAATGAAGTGTTAGAGGAGATACCTGTAACCAAAATCAAAGCCATTGCCCATACACCCTCCTCTGTAACATACATGGATTAATTTGATTTTAAATTAAATGCTTCGGTGTTTAAGAGTTCTGAGGTTTTCTTTTTACGCTCCCCCCATGTGTCTCCTGGTATTCTTGAATATGAGAAACCCTCAACATTCTTTCTGCACTCAGGGAGAACAGAGCAAGTTCTGTGAGGCAAAGTTATTAGAAGAGGTGGAGGGGAGTTTGTCTGTCATTCTGACTTGTTCAGAGTTTATCTGGGTTTTAAACTCTCTCAGGTGGAGGATGATCACCTTCCCATGTTTTCCCCTAAATTCCACGAGGCACTGCTGAGAGCAAATGGATCCACCACAGCCCAGCTCCACATTTGTAGCCAAGGACTCACGTTGCTCATTTCACCAACCCAGAAGCATTTTCAGTGTCACAACACCTCTGCCTTTCCCCATGAATCTCATAACTCAGAGGTGCCCTAGGACAGGTTTGCACCTTGGATTGAAGCTCCCAGCTTGGACTGAAATCTCAGGGAGACTTCCAAGTGTCCTTCTGATGGCATTGGATTGAGGGAGATGCAGCTCCTACCCTGGCTGCACTGACAGCATTGCCCAGAGCCGGGCACTGGGGACAGCGTCACCCTGAGCCAGCTGTGCCCCCTGCCAGAGCCCCCAGGGTCGGGCAGCTGCTCCCAGCCCTGTGCTCTGCAGAGGGAACTGGGCCCGGGGCTGCAGAGCTGCCCCACGGCTCTGCTGCAGCTCTGCCTGCACAGGAGGGGCTGCACGCCTTGGAGCCCCGGCCCTGAGGGCAGAGGCTTGGCTGGGGCACAGGAGGGAGGGGGCTTCTTCAGAGGGAGGGGCTGCACTGCAGGGGCTCCTGTGGGCATCTCTAAACTCTCCCTGCCACAGCATTGCTGGGCTTTGTTTTCTCTCATTGCCTGATCTTCTCTCTGCTTCCTGCAGATTTTCCTCCTGCAGGTGTTTCCCTGTGCCAGATCTCTCCCTGCCAGCACCCACAGACCCCAAATCTCTGTGCACTCTCCTTGGCCCTACAGAACCCTGCCTGTTTGCAGGGCACTGGCTGGGGGCAGGTTCTGTTTGCAGCCTGGAGAAAGGACAGCTCAGACTGAGCCTGATGGCTCCAGCAAAGGTGATGCTGCTGCTGTCCATGGGCAGAGTGGCTGAAAGCACATTAGGGATCTCCTGTGAACCTATTGGTCACTAAAAGCAACAGTTCAGATTTCTTGGGAACTTTCAAAATTTCATAAATAATAATTCATAAGCAAAATTTACCAGGTCAGATATTACAGGCAATTGTCAAAATTTATAATCATCCTTTAATATTTATCACCACCTCCCTACCATTCTTCAATAGTAGGAAACGGAATACAAAGTCTTAAGAAATTTCTTATATTTTATCAAAATCCTAGACTTGGAAATATTCTATGACTGACCAGAACCCTTGAGCATGTCAGAGCTTCATGAACCTTTCACCTCCCCTGCACCAGAAATACCCCGAGTTGTACTCACAGGCTCTGCAGGCATTGGCATGTTCCAGCTTGAGGAGATGGCTCCAGGAGCTGCAGCTGCATTGTCCTGCAGCCAGAGGTTCCTGTGCCAAGGGCTGGCAGTGATTGTGCCCCAGGCACTTCTCAGCCCCTTCCCAGCCCTGACTGATTGAAGCTCTCTGTGCCTCTGGGCTGTGCCCGGGCTGGCTGCAGGCAGTGCCCCAGCCCTGCTGGGCTGGCACAAGAGCTGCTCATCCAGAGAAATGTGCTTTTGAAGCTCTTCTTGGTGACCAGGAGCTGCCTCTGTGCCAGGAGCCCAGCCCAGCTCAGCAGCACAGACACAGCACAAGGACTTTAATCAGCCTCTGGGGGCTTTGTGCTCAGGCCCTGAACATCAGTCCCTGAGAGGGAGCTGAAGAAACCTCTCCAGAACTCCAAGGCAGAATCCAACTCCAAACTTTCTTGCACTTTTAATGGGTCCCAGAGAGGGACACGACTGAGCAAGTGTCCCCAGGCCCCAGGCAGAGCAGAGAACTGCAGGCAATGATGACAGGTGGGGACAAAGAGAAGCCAAGTCTTGGTGCCCTGGGGCACAGCAGGGTCTGTGCCAGCAAGGGCTGGGAGGAGACACCTTGTCCTGAGGCCCTGGGGCCTCCTGGCACAGCCCCAGCCAGGCTGGGCACTGTCAGCCCCTTGTGCTGCCCTCAGCATCCCCCCCTAGCCCACATCCCAGTGGCCTCAAGGATCTGCTGCAAGGAGTCCCTGGGGAGCCTTGCTCAGCAATGGCCCTGGGGGCTCCTTCATGCTCCCTGCAGGGACTGCAGGATTTTCAAAGGACTTTGGGTTTGGCTTCTGCCTTGGAGTCTCTGAGAGGTTTGTGCAATCATGGCCTCCAATTATCTGCTGTAATTAGTCCCTGGAGAGGCTTTGTCAGTAACAACACTCAGTGGGGCTCATTAATACTTCAGGGTACTTCAGTTATTTGAAGGTACTTGGTGTTTCCCTTTTGATACAGACTCTCTGAGAGGTTTGTGCAATCATGGCCCCAATTATCTGCTTTAACGAGTCCCTTGAGAGCTTTGTACTGACACTCAGTGGGGCTCATTAATACCTTGATATACTCAAGGTTTTTCAGCTACATTATGGATTTAAGAATACTTTTAGGTACTTTTCAGGATTTTCCTTCCCACACTGACTCTCTGAGAGGTTTTTGTGCCATCCTGGCCTCCAATTCTCTCCTCCAAGGAGTCCATGAGGAGCCTGTGTTGGGTATCTTCCCCCTTTCTGTTTTACAACAAAGATGGAACTGAAAGAATTTTGTAAGACTTTCTAAAAGCATCCAAACAAACATGGGACAATTAACAATACACCAACAACCACTAAGAGAATTAATAGTCCTCTTTTAGCTAGACATAATCCAGCCCTTTTAGTCCCTTGGATTGGAAGAGTTTATGGACCCAGTCTTTGTTTTCCACTTGAAGCTTCTTGAACCCTTCTTTCAGTGCCTGAATGCTCTTGTGGATTGACTCGCTGTGGCTGGAGAGGTTCATGCAGCACATGCCCTCAGAGTCTACACAGCCATGCCCATGTGCCCAGAGTAAAAACTCTATCGCTGTTCTGCAAGGTGGCGTGTCTGATGGTCTCTGTGTCTGAGAGCAGCCACTCAATGTGAGGGAGGCAGCATTGGTTTGCTTACTTAACAGGCACCCAGGATGGTCTGATTGCCCTAAAGCTTCAACTGCAGCCACCCAAGGTAGTCCAAATTGGGGGTGCTACCATCCGATACCTGGATTAAAGCTTTCAAAGCCATCTCTTTGATATCATCCCATACTTCTCTGGGGATACCTGCTGCTTGATCATCTGGTAGGCTGTGTTGTCCTTCTCCAGCCAGATGGTTGATTGTCAATTCCACCCTTGCCTCATTGTTAGTATAGTCTGCTATTAATTCATTTAGTAAACACTTCCATCCCCCTTCTCACAGGGTGTATTCTGTAGGTGACAACAACATGGTCATAATATATTTTAAATCATAGGGGGTTAAGACATGTGCTGTAAACATGGCCCTCATTAGGCCATTAAAACAAGGTAAGTCCTTCCTATGGTCTTTAGCTGCCCTACACAGATCCTTGATTTCCCCATAAACCAATGGCTGATACCTGGGATTCTGCCCCCTTCTTTCATACAGGGGCAATGAGGAGTTTCGAAGTTATTTGCCAGTCTCCTTCCTTAACTGGAGGCATGGCCCAGGGTGAAGGTGGAATGATTGACAGTGGGGGCGTGACCCGCAGTTCTGGGGGTGGAGTCTGGAGGTTCATTCAGGGCGGAAGAGAAGGTTGCGGTAGCAGGAAGTGGAGGAGCCAAGATGGAGGGAGGATGGTCGGGCTCCTGAGCCACATTCAGGCTCCTTCCGTCTTGAGTCTCCAGGGCATGATGCTCCAAGACAGCGTGGCCATTGCCATCTTGGACCATCGTGGAAGGTCTGAGAAAGGCAGGTTTGAGGGGAGGTCCCAAGTTAGGAGTGACCACTGGATCGAGTTTTCAGCACACTGCTTGCTGGTGAAGGGTCTCAAGGATGGTGTGGAAGATGGGGAGCATGTGGGGGTGCAATGGGGTCCCTTTTGATTGAAACGTTGTACAATTTAACTCCCAGTGAGTCCCAAAATTCAGTGGTATGGATTTCATCAGCAAAGGCGTCTGGAAAATTTTTCATGATCCACCTCATGATTGATTTTAATATGTTCTTTGAAAATATTTTGTCATGATCAGTGAGAATTACTGAAAGCATCCACATATGCTGCTTTCTACTTTGGACATCTGGCTGCCCATTTTTCTCTTTCTCCACCTTATGGGGAAGAGCCACCAGAACACCCCAAATCAATTATGGGACATGGGTGCATATTGTAAAAACACAGTGGCAAAATGGGCAATAAATGTCTTGCATTTCCCCAAACCCACCTGCAATCCTATGCTGGTGAAACCTTCGTTGTCCCTGCCGATCCTGGGCAAGGTCCCTCAAAGCAACGATGAATCCACTGGGCCCAGCACAATCCAAAATCCCGGGGAGCGCTGGCCTATCCATCAGCTAACCCCAGCTGACGTGACTGACACAGGGAGCCCTGAGTGTCATGGTCCCTGTTCGGGCGCCAAAGGTCACAATGAGGGTGGCTGTGACAAACCTCTCTTGTTCCCTGACTTCAGGACGAGGGTGGCAAAAATGAAAAGGAGCAGGATCAATGGAGTTGTTTAAAAGGAACTTTAATAACAGGGTGAAAAATAATAAACATGTAGAAGTCGAGAACAGTATGAGGGGCAGGATCCAAAGACCCGAGACAAAGGGGAGCAACAACATAGACACTTGGGGGTAGAACACTCTAGAACAATAACCCTATAGGGGAAACAAGTAACCAATAGGGGAATAGAACTTGGACAAGTTAGCATAACAACACTAAAGGCTTTTTGGAGAACTTTCAAGCTCACCTTAATTTAAACAAATGATTCCCAGGGCTTGAAACTCATGCCCAGTACTTCTGGGGTAAAATCTGTCTGACTCTGAGTTACAGCTGGGCTAACTCGCACACCACTGCTTTGCTCTGGCCCCTTGGGACCATGCGGCCCAGCAGAGCCACAATGATGTCCTGGGTTCCATGAGGCTCCACAGTGTCACAATGGTCCCTTGGATCCATGGTGCTCTGCAGTGTCACAATGGCCCCTTCATTTCACAAGGCTCCCAATGTCACATTGGTCTCCATAGGAAGGAAACCACGGAGCCCCCATGTTTCAGGAGCTGATGAACGGCAGCCACCAGAGGTTTGCCCAGGACTATGAGACAGGTAAGAATTTACCGAAGTGTGAAATAGATTAGAGGGTAGTATAGCATTTCACTAGGGTGAGAAATTTAGGTTTTAGGATTTTTAGTATGGTGTAGATAGGAAGCAAGATGCAGGAATTGGGGTGTAGTCCCTGTCTTCTTCATCTACTCCATTTTCTGCACTGTTGGTGGCACAGGATCATTGGTCAAGGAAAGCACAGTGCAGAGGTTATGTGGACAGTCAAGGGATGAGTTATTGGTCGATAAGTAGAAATAACGTATGTTTTAAGAGTTGATTGGATAAGACAACTTTAAAAGACCTTAAAACCATACATTTTGGGGCCATTTTGCGGTGCTTTTCCAGCGTGCTGAGCCTGGTGTGCAAAGGAATGCAGAACTTTAGATCAGATAACAATAAACAAGAAGCTGAAGACTGAAAAAGTCCCATGCATCTCCTTTTACTTGGCACAGAACTGCTACTGGAGGGTTTCTCCCCCCCCAGAAAGGCCCAACAGAAAACAAACATCAATAACTGGTGCCCCAACAATGTTTGAAATAAGTTGGCTTTTTTCCAGAAAGTTGTTTACTGAAGGGTGTTGTCTTAATTGGCCAATCATGTGAAATGTGTTGATTAAATGACCAATGAGGTCCACCTGTAGCAAACCAAGATATAAAAGAAGGGGATTGAAAAAATGGGTGACTTTTAGCCCTTAGCCTTCTGATCTGAGTCTGTGTCATCTCTGATTCAACGGTGACATTTGGGGATCTGTGGGGGCTGCTGGGGATCCTTTCTGCACCTCATGACCCAACAGGAGCTTCTCTAATAACCTTTGCCGGAAGCTCCCACTGTGCCCATGGCAGGAACCCCTGTGAGTGTCTGGGACATCCCGGCTCTTTGGCAGCCTGGGGACTCCTGGGATGTCACCGTGGAGCCCCCGTGAGTGCCTGTGACAGATCAGTGCCCTTGCAGCCCAGGGTGCCCTGGGATGTCACCATGGAATGGCTGTGACTGCCTCTGACCACAGGGCTCTTTAGCATCCCCAGAAAGCCCTGGGAGGTCTCCATGGACCTGCTGTCTCTGCCTGTGACATTCCAGCTCTGGAACAGCCTGGAGACTCTTGGAAAGTCCCCATGGGACCCCTCTGAGGGCCTGTGACAAATCTGATCCTTAGCAGGCAACCATGACCAGCCCCCTGTTGCTACGCTCAGTCCCTTGGCAGCTCCATGGAGACCCCATGCCAGGGGTGGTTGCCATGGACACCAGCTCAGGCCTGCAGAAGCTCCTGTTGGGTCACAAGGTGCAGAAAGGATCCCCAATAGCCCCCACAGATCCCCAAATGTCACCTTTGACTCAGAGATGACACAGACTCAGATCAGAAGGCTAAGGACTAAAAGCCACCTGTTTTTTCAATCCCCTTCTTCTATGTCTTGTTTTGCTACAGGTGGACCTCACTGGTCATTTATTCAACACATTTGACATGATTGGCCAATTAAGACAACACCCTTCAGTAAACAACTTTATGGAAAAAAGTCAACTTATTACAAACATTGTAGGGGCACCAGTTATTGAGGTTTGTTCTATGTTGGGCCTTTTTGGGGGTTCCCTGGATGGGGGAAACCCTCCTGTAGCAGTTCTGTGCCAGGTAAAAGGAGATGCACTGGACTTTTTCAGTCTTCAGCTTCTTGCTTATTGTTATCTTATCTAAAGTTTTGCATTTCTGTCCACACCAGGCTCAGCATGCTGGAAAAGCACTGCAAAATGGCCACAAAATGTACGGTTTCAAGGTCTTCTATAGTTGTCTCATCCAATTAACTCTTAAAACATACATTATTTCTACTTATCTACCAAAACCTCTCCCCTTGACTGTCCACATGACCTCTGCACTGTGCTTTCCTTGACCAATCACCCTGTGCCACCAACACTGCAGAAAATGGAGTAGATGAAGAAGACAGGGACTACACCCCAATTCCTCCATCTTGCTTCCTATCTACACCGTACTAAAAATCCCAAAAACTAAATTTCTCACCCAAGGGACATACCATACTACTCTCTATTACCTATTTCACACCTTGGAAAATTCTAATGTATCTCAAAGTCTTGGAAGTCCACTCCATTGGCAAAGGTTAAAGGCAGTGTTTCTGTGGGGGTCAGGACCCCTCAGAGCAGACAGAGAAATATTCCCTGTACCCTGGATTCCCCAACATTTCACCTAAAATCCTTTAACCCTTAATATGTGAAATTACCCAAAAATGTTCCAGGTAAGTAGGATTAGAAGGAGAAGAAATAGAGAATAACAGAAAGACAGAAGATCTGTAGAAAGACACACACATGGATACCAACTGCTGGGGTTCCAGCATCACCAACAGAGGAACCCCAGCAGAAGGCAGGATCCAGACCCTGGGCTGGCCTCATGCTCCAGCTTTTAACCCCCTGAGCCTTCATGGGCCCGCCCCTGGGGTGGGACTGCCAGTTGCTTGTCCAATCACAGGCAGGGTAGCACAAGCTGCTGCTGTGTGATTGATTGATTGATTGATTGATTGATTGACAGCTGGGCCAATCAGAGCTGGGTTAACATCACCCCCTGCTGTGTGATTGACAGCTCTGCCAGGCCAGGGCTGGGGGCGGGGCTCTGTCCCACCACAAACCGAGGCCTGACCCGGCCCTGGCCCCACACGGGCATTCCGAGCATCCCAAGGTGTCTCGGGACATGGATCTCATCCAGCCTCTGACAGCGACCACGGTGACACTACGGAACCTCATGGAGCCATGGGTCAGTTGTGACAATGGAGATCCAAGGAAACGATGGTGAGACTGTGGAATCCAGGAATCATGAAATCAAGGAGACCATTGTGCAAATCATGGGCCCTATGGAAGCAAGGATCAATGATCAAACTGTGATTTGATTGTGATTGATTTAAAATAGAAACAAGGAGCCATTGTTTCACAGCGGGGCTGCGTGGGGCCAATGGACCCTTGTGACTCTGTTGGGCCTCATGAAACCAAGAAGCCATTGTGACATTGCCAGACCTCATGGAATCAAGGAGAACACTGTGACAGTGTTAGGACCCATGAAGTCAATGGAACATGGAATAGGTCTGCCTGGTTTGGCCTCCTGGGGGCTGTCTGACAGGTCCCACTGAATTTGGCATGTCAAGGGCCACTTCCCATCTGACCGTGAAGCACTGGGGCTCTGTGCTTTTATTCCTATGGAAAAGAACTGTCTTTCTTGTCTAGGCACCCATGCCTGAAATTAGGATTCCACCTCTAAAATTCCCTATATCCACGGGTTTCTCCCAAACAAAATCTGCCCATACAATCAAGTCTGGGCAGCCTTGGCCTCTGGTGACTGCCTCTTTTCTGCCCCTGCACCACTGGGGCTCACTTGTTTCCTTCCTATGGAGACCACTTTGACACTGCAGGGCGTTGTGGAGCCAAAGGGCCAGCGTGACACTGCAGGCCCTTGGGGAACCTGTTACACTGTAGGAACTTGTGGAACCAAGGGGAACATTGTGACCCTGCAGGGTACCATGGATCCAAGGGGCCATGGTGACACTGTGGGGTCTTGAGGAACCAAGGACATCTCTGTTACTCTGCTGGGCCACATGGTCCCAAGGGGCCAGTGTGAAGCAGCAGGGCTTTGTGGAACCAAGAGGCCATTGCTGCATTTCAGGGCCTCATGGAGCCAAAGGGCCGTTGTGATCCTGCAGGGCACTGTGGATCCATGGAGAGCATTGTGGCACTGCAAGGCCCCATGGAATCATGGAGACCATTGTGACCCTGCAGGGCCTCATGGAAGGAAGGGGCCATTGTGACACTATGGGAACTTGTGGAACCAAGGGAATCATTGCTGCACTACTGGGCCCCAATGGAACCAAGGGGCCATTGGACACAGCCAGGCTTCATGGAACCAATAGACCATTAGGACACTGTGGGGCCTTGTGGAACCATGGAGACCATTAAGATCCTTAAGGACTTGTGTAATCAAGGGGCCATTATGACACCTGAGGGCATCATGGAAGCAAGGAGCCATTGTGACACTGCAGGGCCCTGTGGAACCAAGGGAACATGAAACAGGTGTGGCTGCCTTGGCCTCCCAGGGGTCACCTGACAGGTCTGGCTGACCTTGGAATGTGGAAGGCCACTCCCATCTGCCCCTGAAACATTGGGGCTCTGGGCTTTCGATTGTATGGAAAACAACTTTCCATCTTTTCCAGGCATCCATGGCCAAAATTAGGATTCCACCTCCAAATTTCTGTGTATCCAAGGATTGCTCCCAGAGAACATCTGCCAGGACAGACAGGTCTGGCTGGTCTTTAACTCCTGAGTTCCAGCATTCACCTGTTTTCCAAACACTGGAAAGGGCTCTCTGCTTTTCTATGTATGGAAAAAATCATCCTTCTCCAGGCACAGATGTCTGAAATTAGGACTCCACATTCATAATTTTGAATATCCAAGGGTTGTTCTGAGCAAACCTGCCAGGACAGACAGGTCAGGCTTGCCTTGGCCTCTGGTGGTTGCTGTTCATCAGCTCCTGAAACATGGGGGCTCCGTGGTTTCCTTCCTATGGAGACCAATGTGACACTTGGGAGCCTTGTGAAATGAAGGGGCCATTGTGACACTGCAGAGTACCATGGATCCAAGGGACCATTGTGACACTGTGGAGCCTCGTGGAACCAAGGACATCCCTGTGGCTCTGTTGGACTGCATGGTCCTAAGGGGCCAGAGCAAATCAGCGGTGTGGGAGTTAGCCTGGCTCTGACTCAGAGTCAGACAGATTTTACCCCAAAAGAATTGGGCATGAGTTTCAAGCCCTGGGAATCATTTGTTTAACTTAGGGTGAGCTTGAGAGTTCCCCCATAAGCCTTTAGTGTTACTATGCTAAGTTGTCCAAGTTCCAGACCCATACTGGTTACTTGTTTCCCCTATATGGTTATTGTTCTAGAGTGTTCTACCCCCAAGTGTACATGTTGTTGCTTCCCCTTTGTCTCAGATCTTAGGATCCTGCCCCTCATACTGTTCTCAACTTCTCCATGTTTATTGTTTTTCACCCTGTTATTAAAGTTCCTTTTAAACAACTCCATTAATCCTGCTCCTTTTCATTTTTGCCACCCTTGCCCTGAAGTCAGTGAACCAGAGAGGTTTGTCACAGCCACCCTCATTGTGACATTTGGCACCCGAACAGGGACCATGACACTCAGGGCTCCCTGTGTCAGTCACGTCAGCTGGGGTTGGCTGATGAATAGGCCAGTGCTCCCCGGGATTGTGGATTGTGGCTGGGCCCGGCAGATTCATCGTTGCTTCAAGGGACCTTGCCCAGGATCGGCAGGGACAACGAAGGTTTCACCTGCATAGGATTGCAGGTGGGTTTGGGGAAATGCAAGACATTTATTGCCCATTTTGCCACCGTGTTTTTACAATATGCACCCATGTCCCATATTTGATTTGGGGTGTTCTGGTGGCTGTTCCCCATAAGGCAGAGAAAGAGAAAAATGGGCAGCCAGATGTCCAAATTAGAAAGGAGCATATATGGATACTTTAATTCTAACTGATCATGACATAATATTTTCAAAGAATGAATTAAAATCAATCCTGACATGGATAATTAAAAATTTTCCAGACGCCTCTGCTGATGAAATCCATATCACCGAAGCTTGGGACTCAGTGGGAGTTAAATTGTACAACCTTTCGATCTAAATGGACCCCATTGCACCCCACATGCTCCTCATCTTCCACACCACCATTCACCAGCAAGCAGTGTGCTGAAAACTCAATCCATTGGTCACTCCTAACTTGGACTTCTCCTCAAACCTGCCTTTCTCAGACCGTCCACGATGGTCTAAGATGGCAATGGCCACGCTGTCTTGGAGCATCATGACCTGGAGACTCAAGACGGAAGGAGCCTGAACGTGGCTCAGGAGCCCAACCATCCTCCCTCCATCTTGGCTCCTCCACTTCCTGCTACCACAACCTTCTCTTCCGCCCTGAATGAACCTCCAGACTGCACCCCCACAACTGCAGGCAACGCCCCCACTGTCAATCATTCCACCTTCACCCTGGGCCATGCCTCCAGAACTCCACCCTGGAAGTCCGCCATCCTAAATCAAGACCCTTCCTCCCCAACACCTGACAAAATGGCAGCGCCCTTTGCCTCACCCTCCGGCAACAATATAACCCCCATGATCCAAGATACTAAGCCCAACTGTCACACTATTTCTAATCTGAATGTTTCTGCTCCAAGTTATTCTTCCTCCCCAGAAGACAGTTTAGATTCCCCAGAGCCACCTTGCCCCTCGACCCCAGAAGATCCCTAGGAAAGGATCCAGAAAAAAGCAGTTAAGGAAGGAGACTGGCAAATAGTCTCGAAACTCCTCATCGCCCCTGTACGTTATGAAAGAAGGGGGCAGAATCCCAGGGATCAGCCATTGGTTTATGGGGAAATCAAGGATCTGTGTAGGCCAGCTAAAGACCATAGGAAGGACTTAACTTGTTTTAATGGCCTAATGAGGGCCATGTTTACAGCTCATGTCTTAATCCCCTATGATTTAAAATATATTATGACCATGTTGTTGTCACCTACAGAATACACCCTGTGGGAAGAGTGATGGAAACGTTTGCTAAGTGGATTAAGAGAAGACTGTGCTAATAATGAGGCAAGGGCAGAAATGACAATCAACCATCTAGCTGGAGAAGGACCACACAGCCTGCAAGATTATCAAGCAGCAGGTATCCCCAGAAGAGCATTGGATGATATCAAAGAGATGGTTTTGAAAGCTTTAATCCAGGTACTGGATGGTACCACCCCCAGTTTGGACTACGTAAACATAAGACAAGAACCTGGAGAGGCCCTACATGAAATTTATTGATCACCCTAAACAGGCACTAGAGAAACAAGTCTGGAATGAAAAGACTCAAAATTAATTACTAAAATCGTTGGGGGCAGCCAATGCCAACCTGGAATGTAAGAAAGTGCTGTGTGCCCTTCCACTAGAGCTGGAACCCACACTCCTGCAGATGATTGAGGCCTGTAATTGCCTCAGAACAACAGAACACAGAGCAGCTGTACAAGCCCAGGCCTTTGGGCAAGGAGTTGCAGAAGCCCTAGGGGCCATGCAATTCCCCTTTAGGGGGCCCCAGTAACATCTACAGGGCCCAAAAATATGTTTCCAGTGTGGTCAACAAGGACATTTTAGGAAAGATTGTCCCCAAGGAGGAGGTCCGGTCCCTAATGGATAATCAACATCAAATTAGGTGGAATTTCTCAAAAGGGAGCTACACCAAGCAGCCAAAAACTGCCATCGGAGTGCAAGGTGGCCTCAGGCTATGACACAAATGTTCAAGCCAACGATTCCTAGAATCACTGAATTGTAAACCCATTAGAGATAATGTAGCCCTAAACTCCAGCACCTCATCTCCCATTTTCCAACCACCTTACCACCAGGGGCAAAATTGAAGTTGGTGAGTCTGGAATCTGTTGTTTTAACTGATTATTTTGCCCATGAAATATCGACAGGACAGCTGGGACCTGAAGATTGGCCCTGTGAACTATTAATCTTAGGAAACTGCCAATTGAGGACTGAAGGATTTTTCGTATTGCCATCCGTACTATCAGTGGCCTCACAAAAAGAAATGACAGTGCTGGCCCTGTCTCCCAACCCACCTTGTTTTATACCCTAAGAACTAACAATTGCCCAAGCCATAATACTCCCCAAACAGGATGCCAATGACACTTCACTAGGGATGGGGACCCAGGTGATAAATCACAATCAACCAAAAATCACCTGCACTCTGGAACTTAACAATGAAAAGATTGTTTTGACAGGGCTTGTGGACATGGGAGCAGACGTGACAGGTATCTCACGTTCCAAGTGGGCTCCTAACTGGGCGTTTACAGCTACTGCAGGAATATTGTCCGAGATTGGAGGTGACAGTGACAGTCTCCAAAGTGCAGAACTTCATAACATCAAAGGATCTGAAGACCGAATTGCCACAACAAGACCATTTGTGGTAAAGGACCTTGGTGGATACCAGCTAAGTACATAAAGCCCTACCTGCAGCTACTGAGCAAGGATTCATCAAAGGAGCCCTCAAGTCTACCCCAAGTCAAAACCCACAGGACAGCGATCCTAACACCTGACAGACTAGACAATTTTCAGACCAGGCAATTCTTTCAAAGATGACACATGAAAAGTTTCTACTCACATTCCTCAGCCTGTTTGCAACAATGCTCCTCCTGAGTGGATAGGTAGTCCCACAGCCAAAGCACAATGTATGGATAACTCCAGCAAAAGCCATGAAACAAGACACCCTGTGCCTGTCTGTCGCTAGCCCTGACGACCCCTTCTCCACCTGCCTAGTGGGGTTGCCTACAGATGTCTGGCCAATACCTGAGGGTGCCATCTGCCAGGTGACAATCCTGATGGCAAATAGAAGTGCAACCCTGTCGGTGCTTGGGACTACTGGACCCAGAAGCTCCTGCGTGCACCACTCGAACTCAGGGGGTAGAAATTCTCAGCTCTGTAAAAATGGACTTTTGTGTAAGGTTTTATTACTGTCTGAGATGGGAAGAGGGTGAAAGACACAAAATTACAAGAAAAAAGAAACTATCAGGAGAGACATCTCCCCATACCATCCCACTTACAAAAACCAGACATGGTGGTGTAATTACACCTCTTCCATAATTTCTTGGTCCAGTAGCTACCCACTGCAGTTGCTGCAGGGTGTGTTTCATATTTGCAAGGATAGAGCATGGCCTGGTGTCCCTTCACACATCAAAGGCAGACCTTGTAGCTTGGGGACGCTTACCTTGCTGGCACCCAACACAAAAATGATTAATGGCCAGAGAAACAGAGCAAAAAGATCTACACACTACTTTGAATCTGATTGCAAAAATAACGTCATCTATTGGAGTCAAAACAAAAGAATAGCAGCCTCCATGTTACTACCTTGGGTGGCTGCAGCTAAAGCTTTAGGGCAGTCAGACCATCCTGGGTGCCTTTTGAGTAAGCAAACCAATGCTGCCTCCCTCACATTGAGTGGGCTGCTCTCAGACACAGAGACCATCAGACACGCCACCTTGCAGAACAGCGATAGAGTTTTTACTCTGGGCACATGGGCATGGCTGTGTAGACTCTGAGGGCATGTGCTGCATGAACCTCTCCAGCCACAGCGAGTCAATCCACAAGAGCATTCAGGTACTGAAGGAAGGGTTCAAGAAGCTTCAAGTGGAAAAAAAAGACTAGGTCAATAAATTCTTCCAATCCAAGGGACTAAAGGGTTGCATGATGTCTAGCTAAAACAGGACTATTAATTCTCTTAGTGGTTGTTATAGTGTTGTTAATGGTCCCACGTTTGTTTGAATGTTTTTAGAAGGTCTTACAAAATTCTTTCAATTCCATCTTTGTTGTAAAACAGAAAGGGGGAAGATACCCAATACAGGATCCTCATGGACTCCTTGGAGAAGAGAATTAGAGGCCAGGATGGCACAAAAACCTCTCAGACACTCAGTGTGGAAAGGAAAATCCTTAAAAGTACCTAAAAGTATCCTTAAATGCATAAAGTACCTTAAAAACCTTGAGTATTTCAAGGTATTGATGAGCCCCACTGAGTGTCAGTACAAAGCTCTCCAGGGACTCATTAAAGCAGATAATTGGGGCCATGATTGCACAAACCTCTCACAGAGTCTGTATCAAAAGGGAAACACCAAGTACCTTCAAATAACTGAAGCACCCTGAAGCATTAATGAGCCCCACTGAGTGTTGTTACTGACAAAGCCTCTCCAGGGACTAATTACAGCAGATAATTGGAGGCCATGATTGCACAAAGCTCTCAGAGACTCCAAGGCAAAAGCCAAACCCAAAGTGCTTTGAAAAACCTGCAGCCCCTGCAGGGAGCATGAAGGAGCCCCCAGGGCCATTGCTGAGCAAGGCTCCCCAGGGACTCCTTGCAGCAGATCCTTGAGGCCACTGGGATGTGGGCTAGGGGGGGATGCTGAGGGCAGCACAAGGGGCTGGCAGTGCCCAGCCTGGCTGGGGCTGTGCCAGGAGGCCCCAGGGCCTCAGCACAAGGTGTCTCCTCCCAGCCCTTGCTGGCACAGACCCTGCTGTGCCCCAGGGCACCAAGACTTGGCTTCTCTTTGTCCCCACCTGTCATCACTGCCTGCAGTTCTCTGCTCTGCCTGGGGCCTGGGGACACTTGCTCAGTCCTGTCCCTCTCTGGGACCCATTAAAAGTCCAAGAGACTTTGGAGTTGGATTCTGACATGGCGTTCTGGAGAGGTTTCTTCAGCTCCCTCTCAGGGACTGATGTTCAGGGCCTGAGCACAAAGCCCCAGAGGCCGATTAAAGTCCTTGTGCTGTGTCTGTGCTGCTGAGCTGGGCTGGGCTCCTGGCACAGAGGCAGCTCCTGGTCACCAAGAAGAGCTTCAAAAGCACATTTCTCTGGATGAGCAACTCTTGTGCCAACCCAGCAGGGCTGGGGCACTGCCTGCAGCCAGCGCGGGCACAGCACAGAGGCACAGAGAGCTTCAATCAGTCAGGGCTGGGAAGGGGCTGAGAAGTGCCTGGGGCACAATCACTGCCAGCCCTTGGCACAGGAACCTCTGGCTGCAGGACAATGCAGCTGCAGCTCCTGGAGCCATCTCCTCAAGCTGGAACATCCCAATGCCTGCAGAGCCTGTGAGTACATTCTCTGATTGTCTCTTGTGCAGAGCAGCCAGGGGTGCCCAGGGCTGTCCTGCAGAGCAGGGTCCTGCAGCCCAGGGCGCTGTGCTGGGGCAGGGACTCTGCTGCCTGCCAGGGACAGCTCTCAGCCAGCCCTGGCAGCTGCTCCCAGCCCTGGGGGACAAGATCTGGGTGGGAGAAGACAGCTGGTGAGGCTTGGAAGTGTTCTCCTTGTGTGGGGAGGATGCTGCATTGTTCAGGACTGCTCCCAGCATGGCATTTAACTGCAGAACATTTCCAAGTAGATCATACAGGGAGCACAGCAAGGCAGGGGCTGTATAAAAGGGAAAATCCTGCTTTTTAATCTTCTGCTCTTGATTGCCTGGATGGGAAATTGCACATAGATATTAATTTCTCAGTTCAGGCTAAGAAAAATAAAAATAGATTTTCTCTCATATCTGAATAAATTCAGCAGTGACAGAAATCAGCCCTTAGAGGCAGCCTCAGAGCCGCTTTTCCAGCCTCCTCAGGGTTGCTCTGACGTTGCCATCAGAGCCTGCAGAGCCAGAGCTGCCCCTGGGCAGTGCCTGAGCTGGGAGGGCTCTGCAGGGCAGAGCTGAGCCCCCAGGGCTGGGCTGGGCTCTGGCAGCACTGGCAGGGCCCAGCCCTGGGCACAGGGAAGCAGCTGCTGGCAGGGACAGCTCCAGGCAGCAGAGCCCTGGGCAGGCAGTGGGGGGAAAGTGCCCCCAGCCTCTGCTGGGATATTTCAAGTCCTCTCCAATCCCAACTATTCCATGATTACTTTTCTTACAGATCCCCATGCCAAAGCACCCACAAATGTCGAACAGCAGCTCCATCAGGCACTTCCTGCTGCTGGCATTGGCAGACACGCGGCAGCTGCAGCTCCTGCACTTCTGCCTCTTGCTGGGCATCTCCCTGGCTGCCCTCCTGGGCAACGGCCTCATCATCAGCGCCGTAGCCTGCGGCCACCACCTGCACACACCCATGTTCTTCTTCCTGCTCAACCTGGCCCTCGCTGACCTGGGCTCCATCTGCACCACTGTCCCCAAAGCCATGCACAATTCCCTCTGGGACACCAGCAACATCTCCTACACTGCATGTGCTGCACAGGTCTTTTTCTTTGTTTTCTGTGCTCTAACAGAGTTTTATCTCCTGACCGTAATGTGCTACGACCGCTACGTGTCCATCTGCAAACCCCTGCACTACGGGACCCTCCTGGGCAGCAGAGCTTGTGCCCACATGGCAGCAGCTGCCTGGGCCAGTGACTTCCTAAATGCTCTCATGCTCACAGCCAATACATTTTCCCTGCCCCTTTGCAAGGGCAATGCCCTGGGCCAGTTCTTCTGTGAAATCCCTCAGATCCTCAAGCTCTCCTGCTCACACTCCAACCTCAGGGAACTTGGGCTCATTGTGGTTACTAGCAGTTTTTCATTGTGTTGTTTTGTGTTCATTGTTTTCTCTTATGTGCAAATTTTCAGGGCTGTGCTGAGGATCCCCTCTGAGCAGGGACGGCACAAAGCCTTTTCCACCTGCCTCCCTCACCTGGCTGTGGTCACCCTGTTTATTAGCACTGGGACATTTGCCTACTTGAAGCCCCCCTCCGTTTCCTCCCCATCCCTGGATCTGGCCCTGTCAGTTCTGTACTCGGTGGTGCCTCCAGCCCTGAACCCCCTCATCTACAGCCTGAGGAACCAGGAGCTCAAGGCTGCAGTGTGGACACTGATGACTGGATGGTTTCAGGAACATTAAACACCTGGCCAATTTCTGCAAATCACTTGTAATAAATGTCATCTTTGATAGTACACGTTGGCTGCAGTTTGGAGATTCTGTATCTTTTATTTTAGGTTTTTAATCTTGTCCACAAAGAAATGTCAATCTTTGTGCCATTTCTCATTTTGTTTCCCTCCACCTACCTGTGGCCACAGACTGTGTCAATGAGGGGCTGCGCTCTTGGTGCCTTTAAAGTAACTAAAGGATGTCCCAGCAGAGTTTTCTGCAGAGATGCCCTTGTGTTGCCTTCTCTGGAGCTGCAGCAGCAATGTCTGTGTGCAGAGCTGGGGCAGATCAGTGCTGGCCCAGCAGCTGTGCCCAGCAGCAGCAGCAGCAGCAGCACTTGGTGTTGCCAGTGCTGCTGCCGTGGCCCTGCCCCGCTGCCCTGGTGGCCCTGGTGTTGCTGCAGGGCCTGAGTGCTCTCAGGGCCGGGCACAGCCCTGGGGGTGGCAGTGCCGGGGCTGCAGCAGGGACAGGCCATGGGCACTGCTGGGGCAGCGCTGACGCCTCAGGCCAGGCCCTGGGGGCTCCAGGCTCCTTGCCCAGGCTCTCTCAAGAACACGGCCAGGCCAATGCTCAGCACAGAAACCCCCGTGAGCAGCCCCAGGCTGGCCGTGGGCAGGCTGGGGGCAAACAGCATGGCTGGGGCTCTGCAAGGGCCCTGGGGCAGACGGGAAGGAGCAGCAGAGCAGGGGCTGATCCATGCCCAGTGCGCTGCACAGCCCAGGGCAGCGTCCCAGAGCATCCTCATGCAGCTGCCAACAACATCCCCCCTCTGCAGCCCTGGCCTCTCCCCCAGCTCACACAGGTGCCCCATCCTTGCAGGCACAGACACGGCAGCACTGCCTCAGCAGCCCCTGTTTGCATTGCACACAGCAGGGGAGCACCCCCATGCTGTTGCTGTGGGGACATGAACCTGAGGGAGCACAAATGCCATCAGCCCCTGGGGCCAGCAAGGCCTGCGGGACACCAGGGAAACCACTCAGCTTTGTCCTGGCCTCTGCACTCAGCCAGAAAGTTTGTTCCCATCAGCTGGGAGTTTCCTGTGCCACTGCAGACGCTGTTGCTCAGAGCCAGGGCTGCCTGGCAGACACCCCCAAACTGCCCTGACCATTTCCTTGGCTTCACCTTTGTTTTCTTTACTCTTCCCTTGTACAAATCTCTTCCTCTTGCCCAGCCCTGTTCCCTGCCCTGCAAACAGCCCATCCCTGGTTGCCCTTTCCTCTCTGGCCCCACTCCCCATTGCATTTCCTGACTTGGCCCCATGGGAACGTCCCTTGGGCAGCAGGATCATCCTACAAGTGCTGCAGGAATTGTCTGCAGGCTCCTGCAGTGCCTGCTGCTGCTCCCTTGCCAGAGGCACCCCAGGCCAGGGGGGCACATCTGGGCTGCTGTGTCTGCCTCTGGGGCTCCCTGTTCTGGGCAATGAGGAGGAGCTGCAGAGGCTCTGCAGGACTGACAGGATGGGCTTTGGGGCTGCCAGGAGAAGCTGAGGGACCTGGGCTGCTGGAGCTCCTGAAGAGGAGGCCCAGGGCTCATCCTGCAACTGCTCCAAGGGTGGTTTCAGAGAATCCCAGAATCAGCAAGGTTGGAAAAGGCCTTGGAGATCATCAAGTCCAACCTGTGCCCTGACACTGCCTTGTCTCCCCTGGGCCTCCTCTTCTCCAGGATAAACAACCCCAGCAGCTCCCTTAGCCACTCCTCACAGGACTTGTGCTCCAGACCCCTCCCCAGCCTTGTTGCCCTTCTCTGGACACGCTCCAGCCCCTCCATGTCCTTCCTAAATTGGGGAGCCCAGAACTGGACACAGCACTCGAGGTGCTGCCCAACCAGTGCTGAGCACAGGGGAAGAATCCCTGCCCTGCTCCTGCTGGCCACACCATTCCTGATTCAGGCCAGGAGCCATTGGCCTTCTTGGCCACCTGGGCACACTGCTGGCTCATGTCCAGCCTGCTGTCCATCAGTCCCTGCAGGTCCCTTTCTGTCTGGCTGCTCTCCAGCCACTCTGTCCTCAGCCTGTGATGCTGCGGGGGTTGTTTTGGCCAAAGTGCAGGACCGAGCACTTGGACTTGTTAAACCTCACCTTGTTGGATTTGGGCCCTGGATCCAGCCTGTCCAGGGCCCTGTGCAGAGCCCTCCTACCCTCCAGCAGATCCACACTCCCAGACAACTTGGTGTCACCACGGTTCCATGAGGCCCCTGAGTGTCCCAATGGTGTCCATGGTTCCATGAGGCCTCCCAGTGTCACAATGTCCCTTTGGTTGCATGGGACCCCTTGGTGTCACAAAGTCTCTTGGATCCTTGGGCCCTGCAGTGTCACAATTGCCCTTGGTCCCCCCAGGCCCTACAGTGTCACAATGGATCCTTGGTTCCATGAGGTCTTGCAGTGCAGCAATTCTCTCCTTGGTTCCACTGTGTCACAATGGCCTCTTGGTTCCAAGGGCCACCACAGTGTCAAAGATGTTTCCTTCATTCCAGGAGTCCCTGAGGAGCACCCCTGGCCCCTTGGTTCCATGGGGCCCTGCAGTGTCACAATGGCCCCATCATGACACCAGGTCCTGCTCTGTCACAATGCTCTGCATGGTTCCACAAGGCCCTGCAGGGTCACAGTGGCCTCTGTGGTTCCACAAGGACCCAGACTGTCACCATGGACTCCCTGCTTCCATTCAGCGCCACAGTGTCACAATGGTCCCTTGGCTCTGTGCTGCCATGTCGTATACAGTGTCACCATGGTCCTCTGAGTGCCACCAGGCCCCGCAGTGTCACAATGGCCCCTTGCTTCCCCAGGGCCCTGAAGTGTCACAATCATCAGAGAATCAACCAGGCTGGAAAAGACCTTGGAGAACATCAAGTCCAACATGGGATCCAACACCACCTTGTCACCCAGACAATGGCACTGAGTGCCACATCCAGTCTTTCCTTACACACCTCCAGGGACGGTGACTCACCCACCTTCCTGGGCAGCCCATTCCAAAGCCCAATCACCCTTTGTGTGAATAATATCTCCTAATGTGCTGTCTAAAAATCCCCAGGTGCAGCTGAAGGCTGTGTCCTCTTGTCCTCTCACTGTTCCCTGGGAAAAAAGGCCAACCCTCACTTGTCTGCACCCTCCTGTCAGGGAGTTGTAGAGAGAGATGAGGTCTCCCCTGTGCCTCCTCTTCTCCAGGATAAACAACCCCAGCTCCCTCAGCCACTCCTCACAGGACTTGTGTTCCAGACCCCTCCCCAGCCTTGTTGCCCTTCTCTGGACACGCTCCAGCCCCTCCATGTCCTTCCTAAATTGGGGCGCCCAGAACTGGACACAGCACTCGAGGTGCTGCCCAAGCAGTGCTGAGCACAGGGGAAGAATTACTGCCCTGCTCCTGCTGGCCACACCATTCCTGATCCATAAGAGTGACAGGGGCTGGATGAGGGAAATGGTGGGGAGGGAGTGGGGACAAAGTTATTGATTGTCAGCCATGAAGAGTCTTCTTCTTCATATCTATTCAAACTCAATTAGAAGGTGCTGAGAATCAATATCAACTGAGGATAGCTGATAGCCATCTATAAACAGGAAAAGGAAACAGGACAAACCATTCTCTCGCATTGTTTTCGATAGAGTACATTCACTTTGAATAGAGTTCTCAAATCAGTCTAAATACCAGGGAAGAACTGAAAATTTGAATTATTCCCAGGGTCTT
The DNA here is from genome assembly GCF_051311805.1 of Agelaius phoeniceus. Taxonomy (NCBI): domain Eukaryota; kingdom Metazoa; phylum Chordata; class Aves; order Passeriformes; family Icteridae; genus Agelaius; species Agelaius phoeniceus. Next base: position 3,582,901 of record NW_027509866.1, read on the forward strand.
TTCTTGTTTGGGCATTTTGACCAAATGTTTATTAACCTTTCTCACTGAATTCGTGAACTGAAGAGCTCCAGAAAGAATAGGGCTCTGGAGTATTAAAATTCACCAGCATCCTCCAAGTGGCTGAGGATCCATGCCCATGAGAGCAGAAATGAACAGAAATGGGCACAGCTTTGTGGCTGCTGTCCCAGCTTTGGCATGGGCCCTGGGCCTGGAGCAGGAGCAGCTCTTGAGGGCCCCAAGGCCGGGGCTCCTGTGCAGCCCTGGGCAGATGGGATGGCAGCAGGGGCTGCAGAGCTCTCAGCACCTCAGGCCAAGGGGAGCAGGGCAGCCAGGGAGCCTCCTTTGGCCTTGGCCAAGCACCTTCCCCCATGGCTGGGGCTGAGTTCTGTGGCAGCTGCAGCTGCTGCTGTGGCCTTGGCAGGGGCTGAGGCCGTGGGGCCAGTGCCCAGAGCAGCCTGGCCTGAGCAGAGCTGTGGGGCCAGAGCCGGCTGGGCTGGGCTGGGCTCAGAGAGGCCCTTGGTGCTGCCCGGAGCTCAGGGCAGCTGGCAGAGCTTGCAGGGAGCTGGTCTGGGCTCCGAGAGCCTGGCCCAGAAACCATCAGTGTCCATCTCAGCCTGGCTGAGCGTGCAGGGGCAGGACTCAGGCCAGGCCTTGTGGGGCAGGGCCAGCGCCTGTGCAAGGCATTGCAAACAGGCAAGTGGCCCAGAGAGGAGGCTGCTCTGTGCCTTTGGTGGCATGGACAGAGCAGGGAGGGGGCCCAGGACATTTGTCAGCGCCAGCCTCTGTGCCCATGCATTGGCAGCCCTGGCTGCTGAGCCCAGCTTTGGCCTGGGCTGAGTTTGGCTGTGGCCCAGCTCCATCCTCCTGCGGGGCTCAGGGCCTGTTCCCGGCCATGGCCAGCCCTGGCTGCCTCTCTGCTGGCCCAGAGGCCGGCAGAGCCCGGGGCAGGGCTGTCTGTGCAGCCCCACAGGTGCCAGGGGCTCTGCAGGAGCTGGCAGAGGCTGCCCAGCAGGGAGGCCATGGGGCACAGAGCCCCAAGGCTGCTGTGGGCACCACGGCACAGGGGCCGTTCCCAGCCGCAATGCTCCTGGCCTGGGCTGGGCCTGCACAGGGGCTGGGCCACCATGGCTGGGCCAGCACAGGGCCACAAAGGGGCCACGCAGCCGCTCACGGGGCTGACAGCAAGGCCAGGCACACACAAGCAATTGCTGAGCATGGCCTGCGCTGCCCAGGCCTGACTGTGCCAAAGGCAGAGCTCAGCTGCCCTTGGGGGCTGCAGCAACACTCCAGAGCCCAAAGAGCCTCCATGGCTGGGCTGGAGACCAAGGCTGCAGCAGGGAAATGCAGGGCTGCTGCGGGATGGGGAGGCCATTGAATTCCAGCACACACCTCAGCTCTCTGATGATCCCAGCACCATGCTGGGCCCTGTTTCAGACTGGAGCAGAGCAGATGTTGATGGGACAGGAGCTCTGCGGGTCTGTCAGGGACCTGCAGCTTGCAAGGTGCTCTGCTCTCCCTCAGGTGCTCTGGGAGAGATCCAATCCCAGCTGGGCACCTCAGGGCACAAGTGGGACTGCCTGTTCATGGGCACACAGCTGATGTCTGCCTGGAAAGGGGCACAAGTGTTAATACCTGTTTGTATCAAAATATACAAGCAAATCTTTATTATCTAGGTAATTTGAGTACTTTTAAGAAATGGCAACGTTTTACCACCAGGAAGTGGGAGTTCCTGGAAGTGTACTGATGGCACAAGGAGAAGAAATACTGATCTTCCCCTCTACCTTTGCCACCAACATTCAGTCTAATATTTCATGACTCTCTTCCTTCAGGTGTTTCCAGCTTTCCTGTTTAAATGGCCATGTCTAAGGATGTCTCTTCATTTAGAGCAGCTGGATCTATGTCCTTCCTGCTGCTCCCAGATTTCCTCCTGAAGCTGTTCTCTAATCATTCCAATGCATCTCCCTTAACCAGCTTCATGGTTTGAGCTTCAGGGAGTTGCCTAGTCTTTCAGAATTTTAAATAGTCAGCATTTTAGTTGTATTTTTATGTTTTCTATCACCTGTTCTTATGTCTTTCTATAAATTCCTTCCAGTATGGTGATCCCCTGTGGATGGTGGACATGTCAGATGTTACTGGGATGTCACAAGAAGTTCAGGGAAGGGTTTTGAGGTTTAATCAATTTTATCATGTTCACATTTTTCATGTTGACCATGAGGAGAAACCTTCCCGTGCCTCTGAGTCTCACCACCTCACCCCCAAAGGACACAAACCGGATGAGTTGTGGTTTCCACTCCAGGGGCTGCACTTGGACCTCCCTCCATAGCCAGAGCAGAGCTCCCTTGTCCCAGAGAGTTCCTGGCAATGCAGGGATGAAGGAAACCGGATAGGCAGTGGGGATCATGGGCATAGCACAGCCAGGGAGAAGAATGACTTTTGCATTTGATGGAGCTGTGCCTTCCCCTGGCTTTGTTGGCTGACAAGAAATGAACATCCCTCTGTGTCTCAGGCAGCTCCTTCTGCAAGGAAAGCAGGTGGGAGTTGGAGCCAAGGAGCTGAGAGCTGCAGGTGCAGCCTGGGCTGGAGGGAGCTCAAATTTGCACAAGGCTGCTCTGAGTGCCAGGGCTTGGATGGGGGAAATGGTGGGGTGGGGGTAGGGACAGAGTCTGATTGATTGTCAGCCATGGAGGGTCTTGATTTTCATATCTATTCCAACTGCATGAGGAGGTACATGGATTCAGTGTCAATTGGAGATTGCACAGAGTGATTTATGAACAGGAAAAAATCCTAAACCGGACCTAAAAAATATTTTCTCACTGTCTTTTTAAATATAATGCCTTCACTTTGAAGACACTACTGAAGTCTATCAAATTAACCACAAAAGATTTGAACACTTAAATCAAATGATTCCCAGAGGCTTGGCTTGTTCAGGTGTTCTGAATGTTAATGAGCCCTGGGACACTGAATTCCTGCACTCAAGAGCTGAAGGCTGAACAAGCCTCTGGAGCAGGAAAATTCAGCAGCAGCCTCCAAGTTGCTGAGGATGTCAGCAGCCCCCAGTGAGGCCATCCCTGCCCAGAGACCGTGGGGGAATGGGCAGACAAGGAGAGCGTCCCTGGGGCTGGGGCAGCACAACTCAGAGGCACCAGCGGCTCCAGCTGGGCAATGGAGTGTGGAATGTGGCTGGGAAAGCCCTGCCTGGGCTGGGCCAAGCAGGACACACAAGCCCTGACTCCCATTCCCCAAACAACTCTCTCAAGGAGACATTTAAGAGGAATTACAATTGTTTCTGTACCCTAAGTTGGACACACTGGAGAAATACTGACAGGAAATCCTCAAGAGCTCAAAACAACCAAACAGCCTTTACTGGCAACTTTAGAAAATCAAAGAAATTTTCGCAAAAGTTTTAATGGGATATTCAGTCAACAAAAAACACTTCTCAAAACATTAATTTGGCCCATTCAACTTCACAAACTCTAAGCCTGTTCAATTTCATGTTAATCAAAATTTGCAAGAGGACAAAAATAGAAGAAGCATTTTTCTTCCTCTTTCTCAGAGCGAGAGAAAAAAAAATAAGATTGAGAGAAGCACACACAGAGCTTGCAACTCCTGGATTCCAGCAGAGTTCAGATGGAAATTCCAAGAGGATGCAGGGTCAAGATGTGTGCTTGCCTTGTGGTCAGCCTTCAATACCCCTTGGTCTCCCTGGGCCCTTCCCCCAGGTGGGGCTTGGGCTCATTTGGTCCCTCAGGAGCTGGGCTGGGGCTGCAGAGGTGGCTGTGGAGCATTGCCTGTGCTGGGCCAGGGACTGGCAGCCACTGCTGGGCTGGGATAGAGGCTCTGGGGGGATTGGGGTTCCAGGGCAGGGCTGGGCTTCCAGGGCAGGGCAAGGCTGGACCTGCCCCTTCCTCCTCCACACATGAAATGTTTTGATCCAACAATCTCCTCCAGGCTGTCACAACAGGCAATGTTGGAGGTGGAAATCCCAATTCTGGCCATGGACACCTGGCTGAGCAGGACAGTTCGTTTCCACAGGAAGTAAACCATGGAGCCCCAGTGTTTGGAAGGCAGATGAGAGCCTCACTAGGCCAAGGCCATCCAGACTTGTCAGAAATGACATATTTTGTCTGGGACCTATCTTTGGATTTAGGGAATTTTGGAGGTGGAAGCCCAATCGCGGCCATGGATGCCTGGAGAAGTAGGACAGTTCTTTTCTATAGAAAGGAATGTACGGAGTCTTCCCAGTGTTTTGGAGACAGATGTGAAGTGACCCTTGTGAAACCATTAACAGCCAGACTTGTCCTGGCAATACTCCTATGGGAACAATCCCTGCATATAAGGAAATTTGGAGGCGAAATCCCAATTCTGGCCATGGGTGCCTGGAGGAGAAGGACAGTTTTTTTCCATTGGGAATGAAAGCACAGAGCCCCAGTGTTTCAGCAGCTGATAAGAAGAGCCCCCCAACATGCCAAGGTCAGTTGGACCAGTCAGGCAGTCCATGGGAGGCCAAACAAGCCAGACCTGTTCCATATTCTGTTGGTTTTATGACGCCCTGCATTATCACCATGGTCCCCTTGATTCCATGGGGTCCCACAGTGTCACAATTGACCCTTGGTTCAATGGGGTCCCAGAGTGTCACAATGGCACCTAGGTTCCAGAAGGCCATCAAGTATCACAATGGTCTCTCTGGTTCCCCAGGACCTACAATGTCACGGGACTCCTCTGTTCCATGAGCCCTGCAATGTCACAATGGGCCTTTGGACCCTGGGGGTTTGCAGTGTCACAATGGTCTCCTTTGCCTCCACAATGTCACAATGGACCATTGGTGAGTGGAGGCCCCTCTGTGTCACCCATTGGTTCCATGCAGCCCTGCAGTGTCACGATGAACCCTTGGTTCAATGGGGTTCCACAATGTTACCATGGCCCCTTGGTTCCATGAAGCCCTGTGGTGTCACAATGGTCTCCTTTGGCTCCACAGTGTCACAATGGACCACTGATGATATCAGGCCCTGAAATGTCACCCTGGACCTTTGGTTCCATGCAGCCCTGCAGTGCCACAAAGGCCTCTCTTGGTTTCATGAAGCCCCACAGTATCACAATGGTCCTCTTGGTTCTGTGGGGACTCCCAGGGTCACAGTGGTCTCACTGGTTCCATGAGGCCTCACAGTGTCACAATGCTTTGCTTATTCCAGGGGCCTCATAGTGTCAAAATGGTCTCCATGATCCCATGAGTCCCCTCAGAGTCACAATGGCCCCTTAGTTCCATGAGGCTGTGAAGTGTCTTAATGGTGTCTCCATTATTCCATGAGGCCTTGCAACGTCACAATGAACCTTTGGCTCCATGGGGTCTCGCAGTGTCACAATGGCCCCTTGGTTCCATGCACCCCAAAGTGTCACAATGGTCTCCACAGTTCAATGAGGCCCCACGGTGTCACAATGGACCCTTGGTTTGATGGGGCCTCTCAGTGTCACAATGATCCCTACACTCCATGGAGTCACACAGCGTCAGTATGGTCCCCTTGGTTCCATGAGGCCCAGCAATGTCACAGTGGTCTCCATGATTCCATGAGGCCCCACAGTGTCACAATGGTCCCTTGGTCTCACAGGGCTCCACAGTGTCCCAATGGTCCCTTGGTCTCACAGGGCCCCACAGTGTCACAATGGTCCCTTGGTTCCATGGGCCCTGTGCTGCTGCATTCCCCCCTCCCCTTCTCAGGCCGCCCTGCCAGCTGAGAAATGCTCCTTGGGGCTCGGCCTTGGCCAACAGCCCCTGGGCTCAGCTCCTCTGCAGCTCATCACAAACACTGTCTGCTCCAGGCACTGCTGCTGCCCAACCCGCTCCTGCTTTCTGGAGGAGCAGCCCTGGGAACTGCTTTTGTTCCCACAGTGGCACAACATCCCTGTTCTCACACTGCCAAAGAAAGCTGTGGATGCCAAGTGCATCCAGGATGACTTAACCTTACCTCCATTGCCTGTAGGTAAGGTTAAGTCACAAGGTCTAAGTGAAGTTAAACACTGAAAAGAGTTGTTTTTTTCCTAAATTGTTATGTTTAATATAAGTTATAAGCTGAGTTAAATACTGTTAAATGTTAATCCTCTGTTAACTTGCAAAGTCATAGGTTGTAAGTTAGATTAAATCCTGCTAAATGCTGTTCTTTTGCTCAAATTTGAAATTGAAGGTATCAGTTTAGGTTAAGGTATAAGTTAAGTCCTGTTAAGTTTGAGCTCTGTTAAGCTTTCGGGCCGTATTCCTTTCATCCTTGCTCTCACTGTCCTTGTGTCACAGACACACACAGGGACAGTTTTCAGTTCATTTCTGGTTTGATTGCCTGGATTTGGTTTGGTTTTGTTGTTGCTTTGTTTCCTTGGTGTGCCTGAAGTGTCCAGTCAGGAGCAGAGTGACTCTTGCTAAGGAACTTTGTGCTGCTGTCCCTTAATAGTCAATCTGGTTTTTGCTGATCCCTTGCTGGGGATTTTTTCAGCGCTCTCAAGGCCTCGTTGGTACCAGGGTGAAGGAGCCCTGGCCCAGGCTCTGGCCCTGGGGGACACGGGGACGCTGCCGGGGGCTCCCTGTCCCCCTGTGCCACCCCCAGGGCCCCGGCCCCCCGTCCCCATGTCAGGCTCTGGGGTCGATCTCGTGGAACATCCTCTGGGGGAGGCTGCGGCGCCGGGGGTGGGGGGACCCGGGGGGACAGGGGACCCCGCTGTGCACGAGCAGGGTTGGACTGCTCTGGGGGGAACTGTGAGGGGGGCCGGGGCAGAGTGATGACCTCCCCAGTGACCTCACACAGCCCCTGTGATGTCACACAGCCCCTGTGATGTCACACAGCCCCCTGTGATGTCACACAGCTACTCTGTGATGTCACAGAAAACTGCAATGTCAGCCTTTGTTCTTTGATCTCACAGCTGCTCAATGGTGTTACACAGCCACCCGGTGATGTCACAACCCACTTTCTGATGTCACAGAGACACCCTCTATGATGGCAGGATCTGCTCTATGGCCTCACACTATGATGTCACAAACAGCTGGGTGATGTCACAATCCCCTCAGTGATGTCACAAAACCCTCTGTGATGTCATACTGCCACTCTGTAATGTCACAGCACACACTTTGACCTCACACCTGGCTCTATGATGTCATACAGCCATGCCATGATCTTTCAGCCTGCTCTGTGATGTCACAGAATCCCCTCTATGATGCTGTAGCTGCTCAGTGACCTCACACAGCCCACTCTGTGCTGTCACACAGCCCCTTGCTGACATCACAGCTGCTCTGTGCCTCCATGACACAGCCACAGAGGAGCTGCTGTGACACAGCCCCCTCTGGGACATGCCACAGCCCCTGCCAGTGCTGAGCCCCTGGGAGCTCTGTCTGTGCCCTGCTGGTGTCCCTGAGGGGCCCTGGCAGTGCCCCAGCCCTGCTGGGCTGTGCACAGGAGCTGCTCCTGGCCAGAGCTGTCTCTCTGCAGCTTTGCTGCCCTTGTCAGGAGCTGCCTCTGGGCCAGGAGCCCGGCCCAGCTCAGCAGCACAGACACAGCACAAGGGCTTTAATGACCCTCTGGGGCTTTGGTGCTCTTTGCATCAGACTCAGAGCCTCACTGTGTGCTCAAAGAACTTCTCAGGGACTCAAAAAGAGGGTGAAACACTGAAGTTTCTCATACTTTAAACTTTAAATAGAACCTTCTTAGGGACAGGACTGAGAAAGTGTCCCCAGGTTCCAGGTAGAGCAGAACACTGGTGGCAGTGATGACAGCTGGGGACAAGCAAGGCAAAAGTGTCTCTGGTGCTGAGCAAACCTGCGCCTCTGTCCCTGCAGGCTGTGGGCATCCCCCGGCTGCCCCACCTGGCTGGCCCCTTCCTTTGCTGACAGCTCTGCCTCCTGCCTGCCTCTGCCTGCCCACACAAAGCCTTGGGCTGCTCCAGGCTCCTGCTGGGGGACGTGCTGCACCACAGCCTTGCCCTGGCAGGGAAATTCCTTTCTCCTGGTGTCCACTCTGCGCCTCCCCAGCTGCCTTTGGTGCTATTATGTCTTCTTCAGGCTCATTCCCACTAGGAAGAAAAGCTCCAGCCCCTCTCAAACCACCCTCCAATCCTGCCCAGGCTATTCCTGTTCTGTTCTCAGTCTCCACCCCACTGAGCACAGAGCCCTCAGCCTCTCCCTGCTGGTTTTGTGATGAGGCCTCCAAACCCCATTGTGGGAGATTTTTGGAAAAAAAAAAAAGGTCTGTGAAAATGGAAAAATTGTGGTCAAAGGTATTTTCTCCCAAATCTTGCAGTGGCGGAAGAAGGGTCAATATCTCTAAACTGAATTAGGGCAGATTTACATTTGTTAGAAAGAGGAAAAATTTTAGAATTATAAGAGTGGCACAAAACTGCAACAGTTATTCCAAAGAAGTGGATGCCCCATCCCAGGAATGGTCCAAGAGGATGAGCTTTGTCCAACCTGCTTTTCTGAAACCCCCTGCCCTCCCCCATGACAGAATTCCTGTAGTGTGGGTTCTCTGCTGTGCTGGGTGCCCTCACAACGCTTCTGGCCAGAATGTCTGCTGAGGGCAGCCAGGCTGCTGCAGGGGCAGTGCCCTCACAGCCATCACCATGGCAGCCCTGTCCCCTGGGCCTGGCTCTGCCCTTTCCTCTGCCCCTGCCTTGGCTCTGCTGGCATGAAGAGTTTTGTCATTGATATCTTGTCCCCAAGGTGCTGGGGCCAATGGCTTCCCAGTCAGGTTCCTGGGGCAGAAGTGGCTTTTCAGAGGCCAGCCAGGAATGAGCCCTGAGGCAGCAGCTCTGCAGTGGTGGCCACCAGGCCGGGCTGCCAAGGGAGGCTTCTGGCCATGGCCTGCAAGCAGCTGCTGCTGCCAAGGTGCCTTTGGTGCCTCAGGCTCTCCCTGGCACAGCTCCCAGCACGACACTCTGCCCTTGTGCCCGAAGCCTTCCCTGTGCTGGGGCTGGCCTGGGGCTTTTCCTGCAGCGGGACCTGCCCTGCTGATGGCACAGGAAAGGCAGTTCCTGCTGGAGCAGGAGGCTCTGCCTGCAATGGCCTCCAACAGCTCCAGCAAGGGCCTGTTGACTTCAAAATTGCTTCCTACAGCATTATATTCTGATAATTGTTATAGCAATTGAACTGTGGGTTAAAAACCTGTGCTAGTGATCTTTCCATCTGACCATGATCAGAATAAGCCAGAGACATATTTATATAAATCTATCTGGCATTCTATCATTAATCCTGCAGGACAAATTGTGTTAACGTTCAATTTCACCTGTTCAATTTTTTACACCTTTGACAAAGTCTGGCGCTGGAGTTCGATCCAGCCGCTCCCAGTCTCCTCTCTTAGAAGGAATTTTAGAAGTCTAAAGGTGCTGCAGGGGTTTGAGGATCCATGGTGGCTGTTGGGTGTCATTTCTCTACCTCATGACTCAGCAGTAGATTCTCCAAGAAAGAAACAAAGCTTTTGCATGAAGCTCCCACTGTGCCCATGACAGGAACCCCTGTGAGTGTCTGTGCCATCCCGGCTCTTTGGCAGCCTGGGGACTCCTGGGATGTCACCGTGGAGCCCCCGTGAGTGCCTGTGACAGGTGGGTGCCTTTGCAGCCCAAGGTGCCCTGGGATGTCACCATGGAATAGCTGTGACTGCCTCTGACCACAGGGCTCTTTACCATAACCAGAAAGCCCTGGGAGGTCTCCATGGCGCCCCTGTCTCTGCGTGTGACATTGCAGCTCTGGAACAGCCTGGAGACTCTTGGAAAGTCCCCATGGAACCCTTCTGAGGGCCTGTGACAAATGTGATCCTTAGCAGGCAACCATCACCAGGCCCCTGTTGCTATGGTCAGTTTCCATGGCAACCATCCCCAGCCCCCTGTTGCTATGGTCAGTGCCTTGGCAGCTCCATGGAGACCCCATGCCAGGGGTGGTTGCCATGGACACCAGCTCAGGCCTGCAGCCAGAGCCCATTGCCATGGCAACCATTGGCAGCCCCATCCCCAGGCTGATGGGATCCCAGAAGCACAGAATTGGCTGAGCTGGGAGGGACCCATCAGGATCCTCCAGTGCAACTGCTGGCCCTGCACAGGACACCCCAACAATGCCAGCCTGGGCCTGGCAGCGCTGGCCAAACGCTGCTGCAGCTCAGAGAGCCCTGGAGCTGGGAGCCTTCCCTGGGGAGCCTGGCCAGGGCCCCAGCAGCCTCTGGGCAAAAACCTTTTCCTGACATCCAAGCTGAGCCTGCCCCGACTCAGCTGCAGCCGCTCCCTCCACTCCTGTCCCTGGGCACCAGAGGGAAGAGGTTCCCACAGCCCCAGCCAGGGACCCGCTCCCAAGGCTGCTGCCATGGCCACCAGGGCTGCCACCAGCTGGGATGCTCGGTTTCCACGGGCCGGGCTTCAGGAATGGGATTCCCCAATTTCCTGCTCCCGCTAAAACCACGCTGCCCTCGCTGCCCTCCCGCCTCCCATGGAAAGCACAAAAGGCAAAGATCCCGGGCTGGGAGAAGAACAATTTATTGGGAACAGCAACCAGATAAGGAACAAACAGGAACAGAAACAATATTGATAACAGAAGGGATCAATAAAAATGTTTACAGGGAAAACTACAACATCAACAACTGGCTCTTCCCAGTTTCGTATTTCCCTTGTCTGGAAAGGACACCCTTCTCCTCTGGAAGAGAGAGAGAGAGAGTCCCTTTCCTGCCCCTGGCAATGACCTGAGGTGGGAGTGAATGTAATGACAGGGCCATGGCCAGACCCTCATGTTCTCCAATCCCACATCATGTCATTGGCAGGGGCAGGAAAAGAAACAGGTGTCTTCCCAGCATGGATCATAGGGAACATGGATCACCAGGGCTCTTCCCAATGTAGCTTCTCCTATGGGGGTTGAAGCTGGAGCTGGGTAAAAAGCTCCTCCTGCACTTGAGCCTTTTGCAGGGCTTCTCTTACCAGTGCCTCTGTTGGTGTCTTGTCAAGTGAGAGCTCCTGGTGAAGCTCTTCCCACACTGGGGACACTCGTAGGGCCTCTCCCCAGTGTGGATGCGCAGGTGCCTGATGAGGGCAGAGCTGCAGCTGAAGCCCTTCCCACACTCCCCACACTCGTAGGGCCATTCCCCAGTGTGGATCATCTGGTGGCTGATCAGGGTGCTGCTCTGCCTGAAGCTCTTCCCACACTCCAAGCACTTGTGGGGTTTCTCCCCATTGTGAAGCTGCCCATGGACCACCAGCTCTGAGCTCTGGCTGAATCTCTCTCCACCTTCCTGGCTCAGGGTGGGTCTTTCCTCCTCAGAGTACCCTGGGCTGGGTTTGCAGCATCCCCTCCTGCAGGATCTCTGGGGATTTTCCTCTCCATTGGAATTCTGCACTGTGGAGTCACTAAAAACAGCCTCTTCCATGAGGTTCTGCTACAGAGATTTGTCCTCCCTGGTCTCCATCCTCAGCTCCTTGTCTGGGGGAGGAAGGACAAGGAGAGGATTGGATTTGCCTCCGTGCCAGAGGGAAGGGGAAGGAGATCCCCCCAGTGCATCCCCAGCAGGACGGGGTTGGCAGCAGGGTTGTCCTGCAGCCGGGGGCTGTGCTGGGCTGGGAGATGGAGCAGGAGAGAGGGGGAAAGGGGCATTGACTTCCTCCTCACCTTCCTGCATGTCCCGGGGTTCCTTCCTCTTCCTCACAGCCTCCTCCTCCATCTGGCAAAGGTTTGGGAATGGGAAATCCTGTTCTGGGAACCAAACAAAGGGTGCGCACATTGTCATCTTTTCTGGTTTGAAGGCAAACCTGGGAGAGAGTGTAAGTCAGAATTACAATTTAATAAGAAAATGAAGATCAAGGCAATGATACAGAAACACTGCCCTAAACTGACAGAGTCAGGATATAACCTGACACCCTGTTGCTGCTCAGGGTGGTGGCAGCAGTCCCATTAAATGGTGGCTGCAGTCCTGTTGGAGTGATGAACGTGATTCTGTCAGAGCAGTGATCCTGTAGAAGGGTCTGGTCTTCCTCTGGAAGTCCAGTGGTGGTTCTGGAGCTCTTGTCCTCTGGGAATCCAGTAGGCAAGCTGCTCCTGCTGTTGCAAGGCTCACCTTATATGCAGGTAGGAATGCTTGGATCCTCCCCCTGGGCGGAGCATCCCACAATGGGATGATGGAATTTGATCAGTCCTGCAGTGACACTCAATGGCCCATTCCCAGAAGATATCTCCCCTGGAGGGCGTTATCAGGGCTGAGTCATGGAAGAGATCAAGAACACTGCCCCACCTGTTTCTAGCAGTTGATGAAGATGGGGATTGAAAACATGCATTTGGTTCCATCTTACACTGCAGCCTGAAACAGTTGGGGAATCCCTGCTCAGGGGGTGAACACCACCCCCCTTACCCAAACTGGCTCAGGTGTAAAACCCCCACCCCGGGAAGGCCACACACACAGGGGACAATGTCACACTTGCCCTGCCCCAGGGGAGGTCTCTGTCCCTGTCACTCCCTTGCTCTCCCCCCTTTTCTCTTTCTTTCCATCTCTCTCTTTACCCTGCATTTACTGTTCAATAAAATCAACTTTGGATTTGGTCTCATTAGCACTTTAATTGGGGCAGAGGCATCTCTCTAACAATTTTACTAACCTGATTGTGATATTATTTTGGCACAGTGAGTTCAGGGCCCTGTTCTCTGACCCCAAGTGACTTTGACAACAGCATGGTTCCCTCCTCTGAGGAGGTTGTGGTTCTCTCTGGAGGAACTCTTGGAAACTTGGACGCAGCTTCCTCTGAGCAACTTACAGGAGAACTGATGAGGAAAATGGCTGTTGTGGGTGGCCAGTGTAAAGAAAATATTTTGATGCCCTTTCTTGAAAAGCTTGTTAAAATCACTGGAGGAAAGGGAGAAAAAATACCAGCGAAACTAACAAGGTTCATTCACCCCAAGGTGAGGAACACAGGGCTGCTAAAAGTCTCACAAGAAGCCCAGCTCAAGTAGCTAAATTCCCGAATAACTGTCAAATTCACAGGCTGGTGGGCTTTGCCAAATGTGAGAATCATTTTTCTCATTGTCCCTGTCACCTTTGTGACAGCTACACAGAGCTTTCCCTTCCTTTTCATAATCTATATTGGGCTGAATTTCCACCTTTCTTTTATCAGAATGCGCCAGCAGCGGAGCTGGAGCTGTGCAGAAACCAATGGAAATTGGAATTGCCACAGAATTGCTTGTACTGTTAGTTTATTAATGTTTGGGATTTGTTTGCATTTCCATCACAATTGTGTTTAGGGAAGAGCAACTTCAAGGCATTTTATGTAGGGTTAAGTTTGATTTCTGTCAAGAAACAATTTTACTTTGTCCGGTGCCCAGTGGATGCTCAAGGGGTCTCTGAGCCTCCCACACTGGGGGATGCTTGGGAGGGGCTTGGGAGGGTTGCTCCTGTCCCTGTCACCCCAGGCCATTCCCCAGGGGTGTCCCTGTCCCTGTCACCCCAGGCCATTCCCCAGGGGTGTCCCTTTCCCTGTCACCCCAGGCTATTCCCCAGGGGTGTCCCTGTCCCTGTCACCCCAGGCCATTCCCCAGGGCTGTCCCTGTCCCTGTCACCCCAGGCCATTCCCCAGGGGTGTCCCTGTCCCTGTCACCCCAGGCCATTCCCCAGGGGTGTCCCTGTCCCTGTTACCCCAGGCCATTCCCCAGGGGTCTCCATCATTCTCACCCAGGGAATGCCTGGGGGGTCTCCCTCCCTCTCTCCCCTGTGCCAGGGGGTGCTCAGGGCAGTCTCTGTCCCTCTCAGCCCAGGGGATGCTCGGGGCTCTCTGTCCCCTGGCCCTGGGGGATGCTCGGGGGGTCTCCATCCCTCTGGCCTCAGGCAATGCCTGTGCAGGGCTGGGCACCAGGGGCTCTGTGTCCCTCTCACCGCTGAGGCTGCTCGGGGCTGGGGGGGCTCTGCCACCTTCTCACCCCTGGGGAGGCCGGGGGGGTCTCTGTCCCTCTCAGCCCTGCTGGGACCCCACCCAAACATCATCGGGGTCACAGGGACAGAGACACCCCCAAACCCCCAGAAGGGCTGAACCTGGGATTTGGTTTGGGGCTGAGGATTTAGGAAGGGGCTGGAATTGGGGCTGGGCTTGGAGTTGGGGCTGAGATTTGGATTAGAGCTGGGATTGGGGTTAAGGCTAGACATGGGATTGGCTTTAGGGCTGGGGTTGGGATTGGGTCTGGGTCTGGATGAGTCTGGCACTGGGATGAAATTAAATACAGAATTGTGAGTGTGTCTAAACGTGGAGAGAGATTGAGATCAGGATCAGGGTCAGGTTTGGGACTGAGCTCACCCAGAGCAGGACAGGGGGGATGTCACTGTGGGATGGTTTGGAGAAAATCCTATTTTGGGGAAAAAACAAGGTGTGAATGCTTTCTGTAGGGGATTCCTCCTACCCAAGTCCATCTCTAGAAGTCATCTGGTGTCCATAAAAACTTCCAAAAATCAAGAGTGTATAAAAAAAAGCCACCAGGAGTGTCCCATGTTCAGTCTAATCCTTATGGGGTTCTGGTGGTCCCCTGTCTCTGGGCTGCTGGGGATCCCATGGGTCCTGGGGATCCCCCCTCTCTAGGGTCCTACTTAGGGATTCTGGGGGGTTTTGGGTTCCCCCTCTCCAGCCTCCCCCCAGTTCAGCCACTTGGGGGGTCCCCCCTCTTCCCACACACCTTGGCCTGGTATAGGGCAAATTTGGGAGAAAATCTCCAAAAGAGTTTCCTCTAGAAAGCTGATTTAAGAAGCCCCTCCCCCAACCAGATCGGGAAAAGATTTCCATGGAGGAAAGGGGAAAAATCTGTTTATTTAACAGGCAAAACATTCACCAGCACAAAAAATGAACAATACTAAAGAATAAACCTCTTGCCACTCCAAAAGAGATGACAAACTCAGAAAGTCCCTCTGTGGGCTGTAGCTCAGCTCACTCAGTCTCTTATGAGTCTCTTATCAGTCTCTGATCAGTCTCTTATCAGCCTCTCCAGTGCAGGAAATACCACGGCCCAGGCCTGGTCCAGTGGGCCACAGGCAGGAGCTGCTGGCGGTGTTCTGGATGATCAGTTTAGAGCAGGTTTAAACAGAAGCAAAGAAAAAGAAAAATCACAGTCCAGGGAACTTCTCTGCCTCAGAGAGCTAAAAACTAACTAAAAGCAAAGGAGAGCTCTGTCCCGCCTTCTGTCCATCCAGGAGCCGGAATGTGGAGGAGTGAGTGCAGTGTCTGAAAACAAACTGCAGCTTCTTCCTCCTCCCCTTGGCTCTCAGAACCAGCCTTAAAGGTGCAGAACTCATTTCTGGGCTAAAGGGACCGATGGGGCACGAGCATCATGAAGTCACCCCAGGACGCGCCCCTGTCAGTGTCAGGGGGTCCCGTCCCCGCCTCATCTCCGGGCTGCCGGGGGTGCCCCAGCTCCGGTATCGCCCCTTCCCCTCTCCCCGCCCCGGGGGTCCCCCGTTCCACAGCCCCGGCTCTCACGGGGATCCCCAAAACCAATGTCCCGCCCTGTCGGTACCGGGCCATCCCCACGTGGACCCCCGGGACCCTCATGAGGGGCGATCGCGGCTCCTCTGCCCCCGACAAAGCTCCTCTTAGGGAGCCCGGAGATACCCGGGGCTCGAGTCCGGGATCTGCCGGCTCCCAACACGCTCCAAAAAAATCCTCCCGGATACCCCTGGCTGGAGCCGGGGCGAGCTCGGCCTCGCCCTCACCTGCGGCTCGGGCTGGGGGCGATGCTCCCGGGGCAGGGGCTGCTGCAGGCTCAGCGTGCGGGCGCTGCGAGCGCCGGGATTCTCCCGCTCCCGCTCCTGCTCCTCCTCTCCCTCCTCTTCCTCCCGCATTTCCTCCGCTGCCAGCCCGGACCCCCCTTTCCCACCCCTCTGCCCCGCGGCCCCGCAGCCCCGGCTGCTGGGTGGGGGAGCCCCCGATCGGCCCCAGGGCTGGGCAGGGGGCTCGGGGACCCCCCCGGGGCGGATCCGTGCCCCCGGCCCGAGCCCCAAACTCCGCTCCGGGGCCGCTGGGCTCTGCGGGTCCGCCTGGCAACCGGTGAGTCATCGCCGAGAAAAGCTCTGGTTGGCTGGAAATTGTCCAGCGCCTCCTCTGATTGGCTGGAATTGTGAAAGGCGCTGCGCCCCGCGGGTGGCCCCGGGAGCTGCGGAGTCCGGGCCGGAGCCTTTTCCTCTTTCTTTCTCCCCCTCTGAGAACTCTTTCCTATTTCTTTCTCTCTCTGAGATCTCTTCCCGATTTCTTTCTCTCCCTCTCTCTTCCCCATATCTTGTTCAGTTCAATCCAAGTTCGAGCAGATCCACAGGTTGCGTTCCCACGCTCTCATTCGCACCTTCAATGGGGCAGAGGCGTCTCTCCCTCGCGAAATCGTAACCCACGGGCAGGGTCCCTTCCCAGCCCAATCCTTCCAAGATTTTGTCGGGGACTCGCTTCCATTTCCTCCCTCCCTCTGCTTCCAGCGGGGAAGGTGCTGGGAAATGTCCATCAAAGCCACCTTTGCTGTGTGCTCTGGGAGCCCACAGAGCTGCTGGACCTTGTCCCCTGGCCCTGCACAGCTCCTTGGGAGGCACGGCAGGAGCAGCACCCTGGCAGCCTCGGGAATGCCCCTCTGGGATCCATGGCACACACTGCCAGGGGCTGGAATTCCAGTTCCCAACCAGGAAAAGATGCTCCTGCCCTGGAAGGCAAAGCTCTTAAGAAGGAGCCAAAAGCCAAGTGGAGCAAGATCTTACAGTGACATTTCACTGCCAGCCTTCATAACTTCACCCATGGTTGTTGTAGCTCCTGGATTGGGAATTAAATCAGGGCAGGGTCTTTGGTGGGAGCTGCCCTGGGTCAAGGGAGACACTGAGAGAGAAACAGAGCAGGCAAAGAGAGGCAGGAGAGAAAGGGGGACACAAACACAATCAGCTGAGAAGGTGGCACTCTGAAAACACAACAGAACTGACTGAAAAGGAATATGAGAGAAAGAAATAATTTTGCATATTTATTTCCTATCAAAATACAATTTCTTCCCCTTCTCACAAACCTCCTCCCAGTGTCATTCAGCAGGGCTGTCAGAAAGTCCTTGATTCTGGGTGGATGTTCCAGGCTGTATCCACCAGCTGTGGTGGTTTGACAGGAAATGTGTTTTTTGGGATGCTGTGTTTTTGGCCAATGGATATTCAGACTTTAATATTGGCATTTAACCTGGCCATTGGGACATGGACACGCCTCTGAGAACACAGGGTTAAAAGCAGAGCTCTCGCCTGGGAGGGTCTCTTGGGTTTCCGGCGGGAAAGAGTTCGGGTCTCTGCCCCGGCCCAGCTGCTGGCTGGGCAGGGGGAGGGGAAAAGCCATGTGGCCGGGAGAGGTAGGCCTGAGCCCGGG
The DNA here is from genome assembly GCF_051311805.1 of Agelaius phoeniceus. Taxonomy (NCBI): domain Eukaryota; kingdom Metazoa; phylum Chordata; class Aves; order Passeriformes; family Icteridae; genus Agelaius; species Agelaius phoeniceus. The sequence goes on from NW_027509866.1 coordinate 3,600,238, forward strand.
GGTGGAAGGGTGGAAGAGAGAGAGAGACACCGGGAGCCATCGGGCAGCCCCCCCCCCCCCCCACCCCGAGAGACACAGAGAGAGAGAAAGAGAGAGAGAGAGAGAGAGAGCCGCTGCCTGGGACTGTAACCTTGAAGCTTGATAAACATGGGCCTGTGCCGGCAGCACGGCTGGGACGGAGAAGAGGGGGGGATTAGCCGGCCGCTTGTAGGAGCTTTTAACCCCTTTTTGGAGAATGAGAACTTTACAGAACATTGACCTTTCCTAGAAGATAGAGTAGACGATGAGGAAGGAAATGGGCCAGTGTGAGAGAGGTCTGGGCAAGTGAGAGATAGTAGAAGAATAGAGAAGAATCCTAGTGGGAAGAGATGATGGAGTAGCTTTTGCTGGACTCTTTTTGTATAGCCATGGACAGAACCATGTTCCTTGTGATACAGAGACTGCATTCTAGGGGGAGGCAATGGCCTCAGAACCAAGAGGGTTCAGTGTTGATGCCCCTCAGCCCCAGGGGGTGAAAAATATGGGGGGGACAGGTGTCCCAAAAGAGAGATTGTGGGGACAGGTGTCCCAAAGGAGAGACTGTGCCTTTTTTGGATCGGGACAGAGCATCCTTAAAAGACAACCCTAGAAGCAGCTCTGGTCCGTGTTCAGCGGTGAGAGCACTGGACATGAAAAGGAAGAGGTCACGACGGCAGATGTACTCCGGGCAGTGCCACGAGTGACACGGAAACACACGAGGCTTCAGCTGTGTTTCCAGGGGAAGCCCATGGTACAAGAAGGACTCCTCTTCTCTTGATGAACTGAGGATTGATTGATTGATTGATTGATTGTGTAAAAGGTGCTGCTGGACCGAGAGTTGGTGATTTGAGGATCAAATGTATTGTGTTGGAAATTTGGTGGGGGGAGGAGGAAATGTATTTGTGAGGTTTTCATTTTCCCTGTGTGTGTGTTTCATTTTATCTGTAGTTGTAGAGTAGTTAATAAAGTTCTGGTTCTTTTTTCCCTAAGTAGGAGCCTGCTTTGCTTATTCCTGGTCACATCTCACAGCAGAAACCAGGGAGAAGGTATCTTCATGGGGGCACTGGCATTGTGCCAGTGTTAAACCATGACAACAAGCAAACAGGGAATGGGGATTTTCCTGCTCCTGGGGAGTTTGACATCCTCAGCTGAGGAGAGGAGGAGGCACCAGAAGAAAAGGGCAGCCGGGTTTCATCCTCCCACAGGAAAGAGAGGGGGGAAAATCTGGGGTGAGAGGGACAGGGACACCCCTGGGGAATGGACGGGGGTTACAGAGACAGGGACAACCGCCCCAAGCTCCTCCCAAGCATCCCCCAGGGTGAGAGGCACAGAGACCCCTTGAGCATCCCCTGGGCACTGGACAAAATAAAGCTGTTTCTTGTCAGAAAAAAAAACTTTACCCTACATAAAATGCCTTGAATTTGCTCTTCCCACAAGTCACTTGTGATGGAAATGCAACAAATCCCAAACTTAAATAAACTGACAGTACAAACAATTCTGTGGCAATTCCAAGTTTCATTGGTTCCTGCACAGCTCCAGCTCAGCTGCTGGCACATTCTGATAAAAGAAATGTGGAAATTCGGCCCAATACAGATTATGAAAAGGAAGGGAAAGCTCTGTGTAGCTGTCACAAAGGTGACAGGGACAAAGAGAAAAATTATTCTCATGTTTGGAAAAGCCTCCCAGCCTGTGAAAGAGAAAAGGGGTGACAGCCACAGAGTGACAGGGACAGAGACCTCCCCTGGGGCAGGGCAAGTGTGACATTGTCCCCTGTGTGTGTGGCCTTCCCGGGGTGGGGGTTTTACACCTGAGCCAGTTTGGGTAAGGGGGGTGGTGTTCACCCCCCGAGCAGGGATTCCCCCACTGTTTCAGGTTGCAGTGTAAGATGGAACCAAATGCATGTTTTCAATCCCCATCTTCATCAACTGCTATAAACAGGTGGGGCAGTGTTCTTGATCTCTTCCATGACTCAGCCCTGATAACGCCCTCCAGGGGAGATATCTTCTGGGAATGGGCCATTGAGTGTCACTGCAGGACTGATAAAATTCCATCATCCCATTGTGGGATGCTCCGCCCAGGGGGAGGATCCAAGCATTCCTACCTGCATATAAGCTGATCCTTGCAACAGCAGGAGCAGCTTGCCTACTGGATTCCCAGAGGACAAGAGCTCCAGAACCACCACTGGACCTCCAGAGGAAGACCAGACCCTTCTACAGGATCACTGCTTGGACAGAATCACGTTCATCACTCCAACAGGACTGCAGCCACCATTTAATGGGACTGCAGCCACCAGCCTGACCAGCAGGGTGTCAGGTTATATCCTGGCTCTGTCAGTTTAAGGCAGTGTTTCTGCATCATTGCCTTCATGTTCATTTTCTTATTAAATTCTAATCCTGGTTTAGACCCTCCCCAGGTCTGCCTTCAAACAAGTACAAAATTCAATGTATTTATCCCTTGTTTTCTTCCCAAAACAGGATTTTCCATCCCGTAAACTTGGCCAGATGGAGGAGGAGGCTGTGAGGAAGAAGAAGGTGCCCCAGGAGCCCCAGGCAGGTGAGGAGGAAGTCAGTGCCCCTTTCCCCCTCTCTCCTGCTCCATCTCCCAGCCCAGCACAGCCCCTGGCTCCAGGACAACCCTGCTGCCAACCCCGTCCTGCTGGGGATGCACTGGGGGGATCTCCTTCCCCTTCCCTCTGGCACGGAGGCAAATCCCATCCTCTCCTTGTCCTTCCTTGCCCAGGGAAGAAGCTGAGGATGGAGACCAGGGAGGGCACATCCCTGTGGCAGAACCTTATGGAAGAGGCCATTTTGAGTGGCTCCATGCTGCAGAATTCCAACGTGGAGGACAAGTCCCAGAGATCCCACAGGAGGAGGGTCTCCAAACCCAGCCCAGGGTGCTCTGAGGAGGAAAGACCCACCCTGAGCCAGGAAGGTGGACAGAGCTTCAGCCAGAGCTCGGAGCTGGTGGCCCATGAGCAGCTTCATGATGGGGAGAAGCCCCACAAGTGCTTGCAGTGTGGGAAGAGCTTCAGGCAGAGCAGCACCCTGATCAGCCACCAGATGATCCACACTGGGGAATGGCCCTACGAGTGTGGGGAGTGTGGGAAGGGCTTCAGCTCCAGATCCACCCTTTTGACCCACCAACACATCCACACTGGGGAGAGGCCCTACGAGTGTCCTGAGTGCCAGAAGAGGTTTCCCACCAGCTCTGATCTCACCAGGCACCAGCACATTCACACAGAGGAGAGGCCCTTCCACTGCCCTGATTGAAGGAAGGGCTTCAAGCGCAAGTCCCACCTCATCAGGCACCAGCGCATCCACACTGGGGAGAGGCCCTACAGATGCCCCACGTGTGGGAAGAGGTTTCAGACCAGCTCAAATCTCTGCCTGCATGAGCGCATTCACACCGAGCAGGGGCCCTTCCGCTGCCCTGACTGTGGGAAGGGCTTCAAGCGCAGCTTCACCCTCGTCAGACACTGGCGCATCCACACTGGGGAGAGGCCCTACGAGTGTCCCCAGTGTGGGAAGAGCTTCACCCAGAGCTCTGACCTGACCAAACACCAACAGACGCACCAGTAAGGGAAGCCCTGCAAATGCCCCAAGTGCAGGAGGAGCTTTGCACACTGTTCCAAATTCATCCCCCAAAGGAGACCCCACGTTGGTCAGAGCCCTGGAGATCCATGTTCCCTGTGATCCATGCTGGGAAGACACCTGTACATTTTGTTGCCCCTACCAATGACATGATGTGGGATGGGAGAACATGAGGGTCCGGCCATGGCCCTGTCATTACATTCACTCCCACCTCAGGTCATTGCCAGGGGCAGGAAAGGCAATCTCTCTTTCCCTCCCTGAGGAGAAGGGTGTCCTTTGCAGACATGAGGAAATACATTGCCAGGAAGAGCCAGTTGTTGATGTTGATGTTTTCTCTGTAAATAGTTTTACTTATCCCTTCTGTTATCAATATTGTTTCTGTTCCCTTTGTTCCTTATCTCGTAGCTGTTCCCAATAAATTGTTCTTATCCCAGCCCGGGATCTTTGCCTTTTGTGTTTTCCATGGCAGGCAGGAGGGCAGCGAGGGCAGCGCGGTTTAGCGGGAGCAGGAAATTGGGGAATCCCATTCCTGAAGCCCGGCCCGTGGAAACCGAGCATCCCAGCTGGTGCCAGCCCTGGTGGCCATGGCAGCAGCCTTGGGAGCGGGTCCCTGGCAGGGGCTGTGGGAACCTCTTCCCTCTGGTGTCCAGGGACAGGAGTGGAGGGAGCGGCTGCAGCTGAGTCGGGGCAGGCTCAGGTTGGATGTCAGGAAAAGGTTTTTGGCCAGAGGCTGCTGGGGCCCTGGCCAGGCTCCCCAGGGCAGGCTCCCAGCTCCAGGGCTCTCTGAGCTGCAGCAGCGTTTGGCCAGCGCTGCCAGGCCCAGGCTGGCATTGTTGGGGTGTCCTGTGCAGGGCCAGCAGTTGCACTGGAGGATCCTGATGGGTCCCTCCCAGCTCAGCCAATTCTGTGCTTCTGGGATCCCATGAGCCTGGGGATGGGGCTGCCAATGGTTGCCATGGCAACGGGCTCTGGCTGCAGGCCTGAGCTGGTGTCCATGGCAACCACCCCTGGCATGGGGTCTCCATGGAGCTGCCAAGGGAGTGAGCATAGCAACAGGGGCTGGTGATGGTTGCTATGGAAACTTACCATAGCAACAGGGGGCTGGTGATGGTTGCCATGGAAACTGACCACAACAACAGGGGTCCTGGTGATGGTTGCCCGCTAAGGATCAGATTTGTCACAGGCCCTCAGAGGGGTTCCATGGGGACTTTCCAAGAGTCTCCAGGCTGTTCCAGAGCTGGAATGTCACAGGCAGAGACAGGAGCTCCATGGAGACCTCCCAGGGCTTTCTGGTTATGGTAAAGAGCCCTGTGGTCAGAGGCAGTCACAGCCATTCCAAGGTGACATCCCAGGGCATCTTGGGCTGCAAAGGCACCCATCTGTCACAGGCACTCATGGGGGCTCCACGGTGACATCCCAGGAGTCTCCAGGCTGCCAAAGAGCCAGGATGTCCCAGACACTCACAGGGGCTCCTGTCATGGGCACAGTGGGGGCTTCTGCCTAAAGCTTTATTTCTTTATTGGAGAAACTCCTGCTGAGTCATGAGGCGGAGAAATGACACCCAGCAGCCACCATGGATCCTCAAACCCCTGCAGGACCCCTACGCTTCTTAAATTCCTTCTAAGAGAGGAGACTGGGAGCGGCTGGATCCAATCCCAGACCCAGAATTTTTCAAATGTGTAAAAGATTGGACAGGTGGAATTGAACTTTTACACAATTTGTCCCACAGGATTAAAGATTGAATACCAGATAAATTTATATAAATACGGCTCTGATTGATTCTGATCATGATCGGACAGAAAGCTCTTAACCAGAGTCATTCACTCCACAGTTCAGGAGCTATAACAATTATTAGAATATAGTACTGTAGGCAGCAATTTTGAAGTCAGCAGGGCCTTGCTGGAGTTGTTGGAGGCCATTGCAGGCAGAGCCTCCTGCTCCAGCAGGAACTGCCTTTCCTGTGCCATCAGCAGGGCAGGTCCCGCTGCTGGAAAAGCCCCAGACCAGCCCCAGCACAGGGAAGGCCTCGGGGACAAGGGCAGAGTGCCGTGCTGGGATCTGTGCCAGGGAGAGCCTGAGGCACCAAAGGCACCTTGGCAGCAGCAGCTGCTTGCAGGCCATGGCCAGAAGCCTCCCTTGGCAGCCCGGCCTGGTGGCCACCACTGCAGAGCTGCTGCCTCAGGGCTCATTCCTGGCTGGCCTCTGAAAAGCCACTTCTGCTCCAGGAGCCTGACTGGGAAGCCATTGGCCCCAGCACCTTGGGGACAAGATATCAATGACAAAACTCTTCATGCCAGCAGAGCCAAGGCAGGGGCAGAGGAAAGGGCAGAGCCAGGCCCAGGGGACAGGGCTGCCATGGTGATGGCTGTGAGGTCACTGCCCCTGCAGCAGCCTGGCTGCCCTCAGCAGACATTCTGGCCAGAAGCGTTGTGAGGGCACCCAGCACATCAGAGAACCCACACTACAGGAATTCTGTCACTGGGGAGGGCAGGGGGTTTCACTGGGTCAGGGTGCAGAAAGTTCCTGCTCCTGGACAATTCCTGGCATGGTGCATCAACCTCTGCAAGAAAAGTTTCAGTTTTGTTCCACTCTAATCATTGTAAAATATTTCCTCCTTCTAAAAAATGTCAATTCAGCCTCATTCACTTTTGACATATTGACCCTTGTTCTGCCACTGCAAGATTTGGGAGAAAATACCTTTGACCACTATTTTTCCATTTTCACAGACCTTGGAGAGGACCCAACAATCTCCCAAGATGGAATTTGGAGACCTCATCACATAACCAGCAGATAGAGGCTGCAGGTTCTGGGCTCAGTGGTGTGGAGACTGAGGACAGAACAGGAGTAGCCTGGCAGGGGCTGAAGGGTGGTTTCAGAGAGGCTGGAGCTTTTCTTCCTAGAGGATATAAGCATGAGAAGGAAATAATGGCAGCAAGGGCAGCTGGGGAGGCCCCGACTGGGCAGCAGCAGAAAGGAATTTCCATGCCAGGGCAGGGCTGTGGTGCAGCACGTCCCCCCACAGGAGCCTGGAGTAGCCCAAGGCTTTGTGTGGGCAGGCAGAGGCAGGCAGGAGGCAGAGCTGTCAGCAAAGGAAGGGGCCAGCCAGGTGGGGCAGCCGGGGGATGCCCACAGCCTGCAGGGACAGAGGCGCAGGGCAGGGACACCGTAGGACAGCCTGGGCTGCACAGGGCACAGGGATGGGCAGCAGCTGCAAGACAGCCCTGACAGAGCCAACTTGGGCAGCACTTTGGCCATGGCTGCTGGCCCGGGGCCTGAGGCCACGAGGGGACAAGTGACCCTTGCAGGCCTGGGGCCTCATTGCCTCCTTGTCCCTGCTCAGCAGCCTGGCAGGGGCCGCCCCATGCTCCTGCCCTTGGCTTTGCACATCCCCACATGCCAGTGCCCATCCCGGGAAGAGCCCTGAGCAATGAGGGAGGGACAAGATCTGCCAGGGGCTGGGGCTCAGGCCTTGGCCCTTTGCATTCCTGAAACAGATTCAGGTTAGCTCAGCACCAGAGACACGTTTCCCTTGTTTGTCCCCAGCTGTCATCAGTGCTTCCAGGGTTCTGCTCTACCTGGAACTGGGGACATTTTCTCAGTCATATTCCTCATAAGGATCGCTTTAAAGTACAAGAAACTGCCATGTTTCAATCTGACTTTGAATTATTGAGAGGTTTTTGAGCACACACTGAGGCACTGATGAGTCTGATGCACAAAGCACCAAAGCCCCAGAGGGTTATTCAAATCCTTGTGCTGTGTCTGCTGGGCTGGGCTCCTGGCCCAGAGGCAGCTCCTGGCAAGGGCAGCAGAGCTGCAGAGAGACAGCTCTGGCCAGGAGCAGCTCCTGTGCACAGCCCAGCAGGGCCAGGGCACTGCCAGGGCCCCTCAGGGACACCAGCAGGGCACAGACAGAGCTCCCAGGGGCTCAGCACTGGCAGGGGCTCTAGGATGTCCCAGAGGGGGCTGTGTCACAGCAGCTCCTCTGGGGCTGTGTCATGGAGGCACAGAGCAGCTGTGATGTCAGCAAGGGGCTGTGTGACAGCACAGAATGGGCTGTGTGAGGTCACAGATTGGGCTATGACATGACAGAGTTTGTTGTGTGAGGTCACTGAGCAGCTATGGCATCATAGAGGGGATTCTGTGACATCACAGATCAGGCTGTGACATCATGGCATAGGTGTATGACGTCATAGCGCAGGCATTGAGGTCAAAGTGTGTGCTGTGACATTACAGAGTGGCAGTATGACATCACAGAGAGGGTTTTGTGGCATCACTGAGGGGATTGTGACATCACACAGCTATCTGTGACATCATAGTGTGAGGCCATAGGGCAGATCTTGCCATCATAGTGGGTGGCTCTGTGACATGAGGGAGTGGGTTGTGACATCACTGGCTGGCTGTGTAACATCATAGAGCTGGCTATGACATCACAGAAAAACTGTGACATTGCAGTGTGACTCTTTGACATCAGAGTCTTCTGTGACATCACAGAGCAGCTGTGTAACACCACAGGGGACTGTGTGACATCATCGGAGGCAAGGTGACATCCCAGGGGCTGTGTGACATCACAGGGGCTGTGTGAGGTCATTGGGGAGATCACTCTGCCCTGGCCCCCCTCACAGTTCCCCCCAGAGCAGTCCAACCCTGCTCGTGCACAGCGGGGTCCCCTGTCCCCCCGGGTCCCCCCGCCCCCGGCGCCGCAGCCTCCCCCAGAGGATGTTCCACGAGATCGACCCCAGAGCCTGACACGGGGACAGGGGGCCGGGGCCCTGGGGGTGGCATAGGGGGACAGGGACCCCCCGGCAGCATCCCCGTGTCCCCCAGGGCCAGAGCCTGGGCCAGGGCTCCTTCACCCTGGTACCAACGAGGCCTTGAGAGCGCTGAAAAAAATCCCCAGCAAGGGAGCAGCAAAAACCAGATTGAATATTAAGGGACAACAGCACAAAGTTCCTTGGCAAGAGTCACTCTGCTCCTGACTGGACACTTCAGGTACACCAAGGAAACGAAGCAACAACAAAACCAAACAGAATCCAGGCAATCAAACCAGAAATAAGCCATGTGTGTGCGTGACAGAAGGAGAGTGAGGGCAAGGATGAAAGGAATACAGCCCAAAAGCTTAACAGAGGTCAAAACTAACAGGACTTAAGTTACACCTTAACCTTTACTGATACGTTTATCTTCAAAATTTAGCAAAAGAACAGCACTAAACAGTACTTCACCTAACATAAAACCTATGACTTAGCAATTTAACAGAGGAATAATAATTAACAATATTCAACTTAACTTATTACTTAGATTAAACATAACAATATAGCAAAAGAACAACTCTTAGGAGCATTTAACTTAGCTTAGACCTTGTGATTTAGCCTGACCTACAGGCCTGATTGACTCAGCTATCCAAGGCTCTCAAACCCCTCAGAGAGCAGCATTTCTGTCACATTTCCCCAGCACAGGCACTCCTGTGTGCACACAGACACAAAGAGTCAGTGCAAGGCACCTGGGAGAAATTCCCCTCAGGGCAGGAAATGCTCCCTGTGGATCCTTTGGCATCTCCCCAGCGGGTGAAGGGTTGAGCCTGGAGGAGTGGGGGGATCGGCCCAGGCTCCATCGTTGTTGGGGATCCCCGAGCGCAGCAAACGGGAGAGTTCCCGGCTGGGAGAGGCCCCACTCAGAGGGAGTCGCTGGCCCAGGAGAGCTCCAAGGGCTCCTTTTGGAGCGCTGTTTGTAGGGCCCCAAGAGAGGGGCTTCAGTCCCAGCAATGGTTCATCCTGGCCACACTTGGCACCAAAAGCTTTCTTTGGCAGTGTGAGAACAGGGATGTTGTGCCACTGAGGGAACAAAAGCAGTTCCCAGGGCTGCTCCTCCAGAAAGCAGCAGCTGGTTGGGCAGCAGCAGTGCCTGGAGCAGACAGTGTTTGTGATGAGCTGCAGAGGAGCTGAGCCCAGGGGCTGTTGGCCAAGGCCAAGCCCCAAGGAGCATTTCTCATCTGGCAGGGCGGCCTGAGAAGGGGAGGGGGGAATGCAGCAGCACAGGGCCCATGGAACCAAGGGACCATTGTGACACTGTGGGGCCCTGTGAGACCAAGGGACCATTGTGACACTGTGAGACCTGATGAGACCAAGGGACCATTGTGACCCTGTGAGGCCCCATGGAACCAGTGAGACCATGGTGACCGTGGGAGTCCCCACAGAACCAAGAGGACCATTGTGATACTCTGGGGCCTTGTGAAACCAAGAGGCCTTTGTGACATTGCAGGGCTGAATGGAACCAAAGGTCCATTGTGACATTGTGGGGCCTCGTGTCATCATTGGTCCATTGTGACACTGTGGAGCCAAAGGAGACCATTGTGACACTGCAAACCCCCAGGGTCCAAGGTCCATTGTGACATTGCAGGGCTCATGGAACAGAGGAGTCATGTGACTTTGTGGGGCCTGGAGAACCACCGAGACCATTGTGACACTGCAGGGCCTAATGAAACCTTGGGGCCGTTGTGACACTGTGGAACCCAATGAAAAGAAGGGTTGACCCGTCTGGACCCCATGGAATCAAAGCACCATTATGACACTGCGGGGCCCCATGGGACCAAGGAGCCATTGTGACACTATGGGGCGTCATAAAACCAAAAGAACATGGAACAGGTCTGGCTGGTTTGGCCTCCCATGGACTGTCTGACTGGTCCAGCTCACCTTGGCATGTTGAAGGTCTCTTCTCATCTGCTGCTGAAACACTGGGACTCTGTGCTTTCCTTCCCAATGGAAAAGAACTGTCCTTCTTCTCCAGGCACCCATGGCCAGAATTGGGATTTCACCTCCAAATTTCCTTATATCCAGTGATTGTTCCCATAGGAGTATTACCAGGACAAGTCTGGCTGGTAGTGGTTTCTGGCTGAAGGGTCACCTCCCATCTGTCCTTTAAACTCTGGGGAAGGCTGCGTGCTTTCCTTCCTATGGAAAAGAACTGTCCTGCTTCTCCAGGCATCCATGGCTAGGACTGGGTTCCACCTTCCCTAAATCCAACGACTGCTCCCAGACAAAATCTGCCATTCCTGACAAGTCTGGCTGGCCTTGGCCTAGTGAGGCTCTCACCTGCCTTCCAAACACTGGGGCTCTGTGCTTTCCTTCCTATAGGAAAGAACTGTTCTCCTCCAGGCACCCATCGGCAGAATTTGGATTGCACCTCCAACATTCCCTATTGTGAGAGACTGGCGGAGATTGTTGGCTCAAAACATTTTGTGTGTAGGGGAGGAAGGGGCAGGTCCAGCCTTGCCCTGCCCTGTGACCCCAGCCCTGCCCTGCCCTGGAACCCCAATCCCCCCAGAGCCTCTATCCCAGCCCAGCAGTGGCTGCCAGTCCCTGGCACGGCACAGGCAATGCTCCACAGCCACCTCTGCAGCCCCAGCCCAGCTCCTGAGGGACCAAATGAGCCCAAGCCCCACCTGGGGGAAGGGGCCAGCAAGACCAAGGGGTATTTCAGGGGCTGACCACAAGGCAAGCACACATCTTGACACTGCATCCTCTTGGAATTTCCATCTGAACAGTGCTGGAATCCAGGAGTTGGTACTTGTGTGTGTGCTTCTCTGTATCTTTTTGTCTTTCTTTCTGTGTCTACTTCTTCTATTTTTGTCCTCTTGCAAATTTTGATTAACTTAAAATTGAACAAGCTAAGAGTTTGTGAAGTTGAATGGGCCAAGGTAATGCTCTGAAAAGTGTTTTCTGTTGATTAAATGTCATATTAACCCTTTTGCCAAAGTTTCTCTGATTTTCTAAAGTAAAGGCTCTTTGGTTGTTTTGAGCTCCTCAGAATCTATTGTGGGTATTTCTCCAGTGCTCCAACTCAGCGTACACAAACAACTGTAATTCCTTTTAAATGTCTCCTTGAGAGAGTTGTTTGGGAGATGGGAGTCAGGGCTTGTCTGTGCTGCTTGGCCCAGCCCAGGTAGGGCTTTCCCAGCCACATTCCACACTCCATTACCCAGCTGGAGCCGCTGGTGCCTCTGAGTTGTGCTGCCCCAGCCCCAGGGACGCTCTCCTTGTCTGCCCATTCCCCCACGGTCTCTGGGCAGGGATGGCCTCACTGGGGGCTGCTGACATCCTCAGCAACTTGGAGGCTGCTGCTGAATTTCACTGCTCCAGAGGCTTGTTCAGCCTTCAGCTCTTCCGTGCAGGAATTCAGTGTCCCAGGGCTCATGAACACTCAGAACACCTGAACAAGCCAAGCCTCTGGGACTAATTTCATTTAATTTTCCAAATCACTTGTTCAGCCTTCAGCTCTTCAGTTCAGGATTTCAGGGGCCCAGGGCTCATTAGCATTCGGAACAGGTCAACAAGCCAAGCCTCTGGGAATCATTTGATTTTAATTTTCAAATCCTTTGTGGATAAGTGGATCTCAGTAGTGTATTCAAACTGATTACATGATATTTAAAAAGACAGTGAGAAAACATATTTTAGGTCCTGTTTAGGATTTTTTCCTGTTTATAAATTGGTATGTGCAATCTCCAATTGACATTGAATCCAGGTACCTCCTCATGCAGTTTGAATAGATATAAAAATCAAGACCCTTCATGGCTGACAATCAATCAGACTCTGTCCCTACCCCCACCCCACCATTTCCCCCATCCAAGCCCTGGCACTCAGAGCAGCCTTGTGCAAATCTCAGCTCCCTCCAGCCCAGGCTGCACCTGCAGCTTTCAGCTCCTTGGCTCCAACTCCCACCTGCTTTCCTTGCAGAAGGAGCTGCCCGAGACACAGAGGGATGTTCATTTCTTGTCAGCCAACAAAGCCAAGGGAAGGCACAGCTCCATCAAATGCAAAAGTCATTCTTCTCCCTGGCTGTGCTATGCCCATGATCCCCACTGCCTATCCTGTTTCCTTCATCCCTGCATTGCCAGGGACTCTCTGGGACAAGGGAGCTCTGCTCTGGGGATGGAGGGAGGTCCAAGTGCCACCACTGGAGTGGGAAGCACAACTCATCAGGTTTGTGTCCTTTGGGGGTCAGGAACTGGTGAGACTCAGAGGCACAGAAAGTTTCTCCTCATGGCCAGGAGACCACATTTGAGAAGGATACAATTTAATAACAATCTCACTCTTCCTTGAGCTATGTGCAATGTCTCAGCAGTGTCTGATGAGTCCTCCATCCACATTTCTATTCTAACATTAATTTCACACAAATGTGGTTCTGTGATAGACATAAACACAATTAAGTTTTTGTATCAGGATGCTTGTCTTGGAGTGGGGGCAAAACAGCTCCAACAATTCCTGACTTGCAAAGCTGTCAGTGGTGGGTGGAGAAGGGAGGTCAGGCTGCTCTTGGTGCTGAGGAAATGCTGAAAGCAGCCTGAGTCATTTCATCTCCTCCTGTCCTGGCTGATCTCCCCTCTTTCCCCTTCCACCCAGTGGCTTTTGTCTCCCACCAGGCCCCCAGGGAAGAGCCTGGCTCTGTGTTCTCCATCCCCTCCTCGCTGGCACTGCCAGGCTGGGATGAGGAGCCCCTCAGCCTTCCCTGCTCTGGGCTGGACAAGCCCAGCTCCCTCAGCCTCTGCTCACAGGCCAAGGGCTCCAGCCCCACCTTGGAGGCCCTTCCCAGACCCTGCTCCAGCTGCCAGACATCTTTCCTGCCCTGGGCAACCCAACCCAGGCCACAGTGATCTGGATAATCCCCGTCCTTGATGTCCTGGTCACACAGCCCTGGCCCCTTGTCCCCATGTCAGGCTCTGGGGTGGATCCTGTGGAACATCCTTTGGTGGAGGCTGTGGCTCCAGGTGGGCCGGGGGGATCCCGGGGGACAGGGACCCCGCTGGGCATGGACAGCATTGAACTTGTTGGGAGAAACTGTGAGGGGGAGCTGGGGCCGAGTGACCAACCCAGTGACCTGACACAGCCCTGCTGGGATGGCACACAGCCCCTCTGGGATGTCACAGCCTGCTCTGGGATGGCACAGCCTGCTCTGTGAGCTCACAGCCCATTCTCCAATGTCACACAGCTGGTCTCTGATGTCACAGCCAAATCTCTGATGTCATCATCTGCTCTGTGATGTCAAAACTCTGCCGTGTGGTGTCACAGATATGGCCTATGATGTCATAGCATCTCCATGACCTCACATCCCCCACTCTGTGATGTCATAGCCCACTCTGTGACCTCATGTTACCAGATGATCAATTGCCTACACCAGGTGAGCTCACACCTGGAGCTTGTTCTCCACATCCCCAGGCCTATGGAAACTACACAAGGCTCATTGTGTGAGAAGGGGAACTGGAAGCTCAGCAGCCTCAGGGTCCTGCCAGCTCAGCCAGGCCCACTGGAACATTGGGGTCCACAACCACCAGGGACCAGCAGAGAGACCCCCAGGACAGAAGAACACATGGGTAAAGGGGAGGGGGAATATGTTAATGATTTTGGGGAAATGATTATCATATGTGTGTTTAGTCCAAGACAATCAATGAATATGTGTGCAAAATACAGAAAATAAACAGAAACTTTCCTGTACTCAGCCTGCAGGGCTTTGGGAGGAGCTCTCCCCCGTGCATCCAGCTGAATAAAGAATGCTGCTTCTTAATGCGACACTGGGGTTAAGGAGTTTTCTGTTTCACTGAATTTTTGGCAACACTCCCACCGCCAAGGAAAGCTCTGTCTGCTGCTGTTCACAGACAGAGAAGGGCTGGGGGCAGATGTGGGGCTCAGAGGCTGCCTGGGGCACAGTGACCATGAAATAATCAAATTTTCAATGTTCTGTGAAAGAAGGAGGGGCAGCAACAAAACTTCTACACTGGAATTAGGAAGGGCAGACTTTGGCCTGTTTAGGATGCTGATTTGGAGAGTACTGAATCGGGTACTGATTTTTTAAGGGAAACAGCCCTTAAAAACAAAGAGGGCTGGGAAGGATGGACACATTTCAAGAAAGTAATCTTAAGGAGGAAGGAGCAGACTGTCCCAGTGTGGCAAAAGATGAGCTGGTGAGGAAAATGACTGGCCTGGATGCCCATGGAGCTTTTGTGGGAAGGCAAGGGGAAAACGGACTGACAACTCAGGAAATGTTTAAGGATGTGTTTAGGTTATGCAGAAAGAAAAGTTGATACTTGAAAACTCAATCAGAACTTAACCTATCAGCTTCTGTAAAAAAAAAAAAAAAGTTTTTATAAAAAAAATTATAGCAAAAGGAGGGAGAAGGAGAACCTCTACTCTTCATTGGATGCAAGGGGTAATACAGTAACTAAAGATAAAGAAAAGGCTGAGCTACTTAACACCTGTTTCCCTCAATTTTCAATATTAGGACAGGCTGTCCTCAGGACAAGTGTTTTCCTGAGCTGGTGGATGGGCACAGGGAGCAGAACAGCCCCCTGGAATCCAGGAGGAAGCAGCTGCTGACCTGCTGAGCCACTCAGATGCTCACAGGTGTATGGGATCAGATGGGATCCATCCCAGGGGGATGAAGGAGCTGTGGATGAGCTCCCCAAGCTGCTCTCCATCATTTACCATCAGTCCTGGCTCAGCAGGGAGGTCCCAGAGCACTGGAGGTGCCAGTGTGAGCCCATCCCCAGGAAGGGCTGGAAGGAGGAGCTGGGGAACTCCAGGCCTGTCAGCCTGACCTGGGTGCCCGGCAAGGTTATGGAACAGATCACCTTGAGTGCCATCACAGGGCACCCACAGGATGGCCCAGGGATCAGAGCCAGCCAGCTCAGTGGATTTAGGGCTGGCAGGTCCTGCCTGACCAACCTGGTCTCCTTTTATGCCCAGGTGACCCACCTGTGGATGGGGGAAAGGCTGTGGATGTTGTGTGCCTGGACTCCAGCAGAGCCTTTGACTCTGTCTCTGACAGCATTCCCTGGAAAAGCTGCAGCCCACGGCTTGGGCAGGTTCCCTCCTGGCTGGGAGATTTAAGAGCTGGCTGGAGGCTGGGCCCAGAGAGTGGTGGGGATGGTGCTGCACCCAGCTGGTGTCCAGGCACTGGTGCTGTCCCCAGGGATCTGTGCTGGGCCCAGCCCTGTTTAATATCTTCACTGATGGTCTGGGTGAGGGGATCGAGTGCAGCATTCACAAATTGCAGATGGCACCAAGCTGGGTGTGAGTGTGGATCTGCTGGAGGGCAGGACAAGAAGACCCAGCCTTAAGCTGCACCAGGGGAGGTTCAGGCTGGACAATAGGAAGGAGTTCTTCACAGAAAGGGTGAGTGGGAACTGGAATGGGCTGGCCAGGGGAGAGGTGGCAGAGTCACTGTCCCTCTCCAGTGGCACTCAGTGGCATGGTCTGGGTGACAAGGCAGTATCAGGGCATTGCTTGGACTTGATGATCCCAAAGGTCTTTTCCAGCCTATTTGATTCTGTCATTCTGTGATGATTGGGACACTCTGGGGCCATTGTGACACTGCAGGGCCTCGTGGAACTAAGAGGACCATGGTGACACCGTGCAGCCCCACAGAACCAGGGCTCCATTGTGGTGCTGTGGGGCCAAATGGAACCAGGGAGTGCCCTGTGACACTCTGGGCCCTCGTGGAACCACAGAGGCCATTGTGACACTGCAGGGCCTCGTGGAACCAAGGGGTTTCACCATTTTGACACTGCAAAACCAAGGGGACCATTGGGAGACTGCAGGGCCCAGTGGAACCAAGGGGCCGTTCTGACACTGCGGGGCCTCATGGCACCAAGGGGACATTGTGACACTGCAGGATCCTGTGTAACCAAGGGGCCACTGTCACATGATGGGGCCTCAAGGGATCTGGAAGAACGTTGTGACACTGTGTGGCCTTGTGGAAACAAGGAGTCCATTGTGACACTGAGGGGACTTGTGGAACCACAGAGACAATGGTGACAGTGTGGGACCTCATGTGACCATGGGGCCATTGTGACACTCTGGGGTCCCATGGAACCAAGGGGCCACTGTGAAACTGCAGCACCAACGAGAACATTGTGACACTGTGAAGCCCCATGGAACCAAGGAGTCCATTGTCACATTTTGAGGCCCCATGGAACCAAGGAGACCAGTGTGACAGTGCAGGGCCTGGTGTAACCAAGAGGCCATTGTGACACTGAGGGGTCCCATGGAACCAATGGAACCCCATGGACATCGTCGCAAATGTCACCAAGCTGGATGTGAATGTTGACCTGCTGGAGGGTCAGGGGACTCTGCACAGTGACTTGGGCAGGCTGGATCCAGTGGATGAATCCAACAAGCTGAGGTTTAACAAATCCAAGTGCTAGGCACTGATATTTGGCTCCAGTGCTACAGGCTGGGGACAGAGTGGCTGGAGAGCAGCCAGGCAGAAAGGGACCTGCAGGCACTGATGGACAGCAGGCTGGACATGAGGCAGCAGTGTGCCCAGGTGGGCAAGAAGGCCAATGGCTCCTGGCCTGGATCAGGAATGGTGTGGCCAGCAGGAGCAGAGCTTTTGTGCCAGCACTGATCTGCCCCCAGCTCTGCACACAGACATTGCTGCTGCAGCTCCAGAGAAGGGAACAAAAGCAGTATAGCCGCAGCTGTCTCTATAGAGAGCAGCAGACATGATTTTCTTAGTATTTTCTTGGGGAAGCTTGTGAGAAGATTGGAGAAAAGAGTAAGAAATTATTTTTATTTTTATTTGTTATACTTATTGTGTACACGTAGAATGTGTTTTAGAGATATGTTTATTAAATGGTGATTTCTTATTTAGACAATAGTAATAGTGTTTTAGATTCATTGACCAATTCAGTCAATGCTGTATTGGACTGTTGGTAAGGGGTTAAGTTTCTTAAGAAGTACAATATTATAAGATAATAAAGTGATTGATCAGCCTTTTAGAATAATGGAGTCAATGCTAATTATTACCTGGGTGGCAGCAGCCGACAACAAGGAGAATCTCTGGAGAAAACTTTGCTGGAAGATCATTTAGTTCCTTTAAAGTCACCAAGAGCGCAGCCCCACATTGACATCGTCTGTGGCGAATGGGAATGTAGGGAGAAACAAAATGAGAAATGGCAAAAACAATGACCTTTCTTTGTGGAAAATATGAGAAAACTAAAACAAAAGAAAAATATTGCCACATAAATAAAAGCCCCCAGCCAAACCAACTCGAAGTATGAAAGATGACTTTTATTACAAGTGATTTGCAGAAATTTCCAGCAGTTTAATGTTTCTGAAAGCATCCAGTCATCAGTCTCCTCACTGCAGCCTTGAGCTCCTGGTTCCTCAGGCTGTAGATGAGCGGGTTCAGGGCTGGAGGCACCACTGAGTACAGAACTGACAGGGACAGATCCAGGGATGGGGAGGACATTGAGGGAGGCTTCAAATAGGCAAACATGAGAGTGCTGAGGAACAGAGAGACCACAGCCAGGTGAGGGAGGCAGGTGGAAAAGGCTTTGTGCCGTCCCTGCTCAGAGGGGATCCTCAGCACAACCCTGAAGATCTGCACATAAGAGAAAACAATGAACACAAAAGAACCAAGTCCTAAAGACGCACTTAAAACAATGAGCCCAAATTCCCTGAGGGAATTGGAGTGTGAGCAGGAGAGCTTGAGGATCGGGGGCACATCACAGAAGAACTGGCCTAGGGCATTGCCATAGCACAGGGGCAGGGAAAATGTATTGGCTGTGTGCACGAGAGCATTGAGAAAGGCACTGGCCCAGGCAGCTGCTGCCATGTGGGCACAAGCTCTGCTGCCCAGGAGGGTCCCGTAGTGCAGGGGTTTGCAGATGGACACGTAGCGGTCGTAGCACATCACGGTCAGGAGGAAATACTCTGCTGAGATGAAGAACACAAAGAAAAAGAGCTGAGCAGCACATCCAGTGTAGGAGATGTTGCTGGTGTCCCAGAGGGAATTGTGCATGGCTTTGGGGACAGTGGTGCAGATGGAGCCCAGGTCAGCGAGGGCCAGGTTGAGCAGGAAGAAGAACATGGGCGTGTGCAGGTGGTGGCCGCAGGCTACGGCGCTGATGATGAGGCCGTTGCCCAGGAGGGCAGCCAGGGAGATGCCCAGCAAGAGGCAGAAGTGCAGGAGCTGCAGCTGCCGCGTGTCTGCCAATGCCAGCAGGAGGAAGTGCCTGATGCAGCTGCTGTTGGACATTTGCTGGGGCTGCACATGAGGATCTGTAAAACAAAGTAGTCATGGAATAGTTGGGTTTGGGGAGGACTTGAAATATCCCAGCAGAGGCTGGGGGCACTTTCCCCCCACTGCCTGCCCAGGGCTCTGCTGCCTGGAGCTGTCCCTGCCAGCAGCTGCTTCCCTGTGCCCAGGGCTGGGCCCTGCCAGTGCTGCCAGAGCCCAGCCCAGCCCTGGGGGCTCAGCTCTGCCCTGCAGAGCCCTCCCAGCTCAGGCACTGCCCAGGGGCAGCTCTGGCTCTGCAGGCTCTGATGGCAACGTCAGAGCAACCCTGAAGAGACTGGAAAAGGGACACTGATGCTGCCTGTGGGGGTCTCTGTGCTGATTTCTGTCACTGCCTGGTTTATGCAGATCTCAGGGAAAATGTCTTTATTTTATTCTACCTGAACTTAGAGATGGAAATATACATGCAGATTCTCATCCCAGCAACCCAGAGCAGAAGATTAAAAAGCAGGATTTTCCCTTTTATTCAGTGCCTCCCTTGCTGTGCTCCCTGTATAATCTACTTAGAAATGTTCTGCAGTTCACTGCCATGCTAGGAGCAGTCCTGAACAATGCAGTATCCTCCCCACACAAGGAGAACACTTCCAAGCCTCACCAGCTCTCTCCTGCCACCCAGATCTTGTCCCCCAGCGCTGGGAGCAGCTGCCAGGGCTGGCTGAGAGCTGTCCCTGGCAGGCAGCAGAGTCCCTGCCCCAGCACAGCGCCCTGGGCTGCAGGACCCTGCTCTGCAGGACAGCCCTGGGCACCCCTGGCTGCTCTGCACAAGAGACAAGCAGAGAATGTACTCACAGGCTCTGCAGGCATTGGCATGTTCCAGCTTGAGGAGATGGCTCCAGGAGCTGCAGCTGCATTGTCCTGCAGCCAGAGGTTCCTGTGCCAAGGGCTGGCAGTGATTGTGCCCCAGGCACTTCTCAGCCCCTTCCCAGCCCTGACTGATTGAAGCTCTCTGTGCCTCTGGGCTGTGCCCGGGCTGGCTGCAGGCAGTGCCCCAGCCCTGCTGGGCTGGCACAAGAGCTGCTCATCCAGAGAAATGTGCTTTTGAAGCTCTTCTTGGTGACCAGGAGCTGCCTCTGGGCCAGGAGCCCAGCCCAGCTCAGCAGCA
Organism: Agelaius phoeniceus; assembly: GCF_051311805.1. Lineage (NCBI taxonomy): Eukaryota > Metazoa > Chordata > Aves > Passeriformes > Icteridae > Agelaius > Agelaius phoeniceus. The sequence continues at coordinate 3,620,014 of NW_027509866.1, forward strand.
CAGACACAGCACAAGGACTTTAATCAGCCTCTGGGGCTTTGTGCTCAGGCCCTGAACATCAGGCCCTGAGAGGGAGCTGAAGAAACCTCTGCAGAACTCCAAGGCAGAATCCAACTCCAAAGTTTCTTGGACTTTTAATGGGTCCCAGAGAGGGACACGACTGAGCAAGTGTCCCCAGGCCCCAGGCAGAGCAGAGAACTGCAGGCAGTGCTGACAGGTGGGGACAAAGAGAAGCCAAGTCTTGGTGCCCTGGGGCACAGCAGGGTCTGTGCCAGCAAGGGCTGGGAGGAGACACCTTGTCCTGAGGCCCTGGGGCCTTCTGGCACAGCCCCAGCCAGGCTGGGCACTGTCAGCCCCTTGTGCTGCCCTCAGCATCCCCCCCTAGCCCACATCCCAGTGGCCTCAAGGATCTGCTGCAAGGAGTCCCTGGGGAGCCTTGCTCAGCAATGGCCCTGGGGGCTCCTTCATGCTCCCTGCAGGGACTGCAGGTTTTTCAAAGGACTTTGGCTTTGGCTTTGGCCTTGGAGGCTCTGAGAGGTTTGTGCAATCCTGGCCTCCAATTATCTGCTGTAATTAGTCCCTGGAGAGGCTTTGTCAGTAACAACACTCAGTGGGGCTCCATACTTCAGGGTACTGCAGTCATTTTAAGGTACTTTGTGTTGCCCTTTTGATACAGACTCTGTGAGAGGTTTGTGCAGTTGCAGCCTCCAATTATCTTCTTTAATTAGTCCCTTGAGGGCCTTTATCAGTAATGACACTCAGTGGGCTCATTAATGCTTCAAGGTACTTCAGTTATTTTAAGGTATTTGGTGTTGCCCTTTTGATCCAGACTCTGTGAGAGGTTTGTGCAATCATGGCCCCAATTATCTGCTTTAATGAGTCCCTGGAGAGCTTTGTACTGACACTCAGTGGGGCTCATTAATGCCTTGAGATACTCAAGATTTTTAAAGTACTTTACAGTTTTAGGAATACTTTTAGGTACTTTTAAGGATTTTCCTTCCCACACTGAGTCTCTGAGAGGTTTTTGAGCCATCCTGGCCTCCAATTCTCTCCTCCAAGGAGTCCATGAGGAGCCTGTGTTGGGTATCTTCCCCGTTTCTGTTTTACAAGAAAGATGGAACTGAAAGAATTTTGTAAGACTTTCTTAAAGCATCCAAACAAACACAGGACAATTAACAATACAACAACAACCACTAATAGAATTAATATTCCTTTTTAACCTAGACATCATCCAACCCTTTAGTCCCTTGGATTGGAAGAGTTTATTGAACCAGTCTTTGCTTTCCACTTGAAGCTTCTTGAACCCTTCCTTCAGTACCTGAATGCTCTGGTGGATTGACTCGCTGTGGCTGGACAGGTTCATGCAGCACATGCCCTCAGAGTCTACACAGCCATGCCCATGTGCCCAGAGTAAAAACTCTATCGCTGTTCTGCAAGGTGGCGTGTCTGATGGTCTCTGTGTCTGAGAGCAGCCACTCAATGTGAGGGAGGCAGCATTGGTTTGCTTACTCAACAGGCACCCAGGATGGTCTGATTGTCCTAAAGCTTTAGCTGCAGCCACCCAAGGCAGTCCAAATTGGGGGTGCTACCATCTGTCCTGGTTTAGGGCAAATTTGGAGGAGAATTTCCAAATTAGGGCCCCTCCAGTTAGCAAACCCACACAGCCCCTCCCCCCAACTGGTTTGGGAAGGATTCCTCGGAGAGGAGTGGAAAGAACCTGTTTATGTAATAGGCACAGCACCCCCCAGCACACAGAATGAACAATTCCGGATGACACCGCTCTGAAAAAAATGACAAATTCAGAAAGTCTCTCTTGGGGGGTGGTCACTCTGTTCTCAGTCCCTCCGGCGCTGCGGCAGCTGCTGCAGCCCACAAGGTGCAGACTCTTGGTGATTCCCAAGTCCCAGTCCAGAGCAGGTTTGAAATGGTCAGAAAAAGGAAAGGAGAAACAGTCCAGGAAGAAATTGGACAGTTTAGCTAAACTAGCTAATGAGCAAAAGCAAGCAGAAGCAAAGCAAGCAAGAGCGAGAGAGCCAAAGCAAAGCAAAAGCAGAAAAAGCAAAAGCTGCAGTCTCTGTGTCCCACCAGGCTGATAAGAAAACCAAAACAAAACTTTCCCTCTTCAGAGCCAGTCTTAAAGGTACAGAACATAATATCCAGCATAAACAGAACACATGAATGGGGATACAAGCATCATAATGTCACCCTAGGACATTCCACCCCTTATCCCCATATCATCAACATACTACCACACATCATGCATTTATTCACACAAAATTTCCATCTGTTCCCCCAAAAATTACAAACAATACCCATCATGCCCTCATCCCATCCCCACACTGGACCACTGAATCCATGCCCTATACTACAGAGCTGCAGGATTTCACCCCTTTCACTTTCCTCACTCAAAGCTCCATCTTTCACTTGCTCAGACCTTCGACACTTGCACATCTCCTTCTCCATCTTCCACTTGCCCAGACCTTCAGCACTTACACATTTCCTTCTGTCTCATGTCTGTATGGTTTAATGTACAGACAATGGCAGTAACATCCAACGAACAGTGATATTGCATATCATTCTCACCCCACAATCAGATCTCCCTGAGGTACACATCGTGTTGCTCCATCTCTTTGCATTATCCACCATGTGCAACCTGGTCCCTGAGCAAAGACAACCCCATGAATAGGTTTGTCTGTACTCGAGGCAGAATTGACCCACACAGTCTTCCCTAACAAACCTCTGACATGCACCACTGGGACTTTATCTCCATCTGTTATATTCAGGAACTCAGACTGGGCAGGACCTGCTCGGTTGGTGGAACCTCGGGTGTTAACTAATCAGGTGGCCTTTGCTAAATGCTGCTCCCAATTTTTGAAAGATCCCCCACCCAAAGCTTTCAGCTGGGTTTTAGTAGTCCATTGTACCTCTCCACTTTGCCTGCAGCTGGTGCATGGTAGGGGATATGGTACACCCACTCAATGCCATGTTCCCTAGCCCAGGTGTTGATAAGGCTGTCCTTGAAATGAGTCCCATTGTCTGACTCAATCCTCTCAGGGGTTCCATGTCTCCACAGGACCTGCTTTTCAAGGCCCAGGATGATGTTTTGGGCAGTAGCATGAGGCACAGGGTGGGTTTCCAACCATCCAGGTGTGGCTTCCACCATGGTCAGCATGTGGCGCTTGCCCTGGCGTGTCTGGGGCAGTGGGATGGAGTCAATCTGCCAGGCCTCCCCATACTTGTACTTGGACCCCCGCCCACCATACCATAGGGGCTTCACTCGCTTGGCCTGCTTGATGGCAGCACACGTCTCACAGTCATGGATAACCTGAGAAATACTGTCCATGGGTAAATCCACCCCTCGGTCTCGTGCCCACTTATAGGTGGCATCTCTGCCCTGATGGCCTGAGGCATCATGGGCCCATCAAGCTGGGAATAACTCTCCCTTGTGTTCCCAATCTAGGTCTATCTTTGACACCCCTATCTTTGCTGCCTGGTCTACCTGCTCATTGTTTTGGTGCTCCTCATTGGCTCTACTCTTGGGGACATGGGCATCTACATGGCGGACTTTCACAGGTAGCCTCCCTACCCTGGTAGCAATGTCTTTCCACTCATCAGCAGCCCAAATTGGTTTTCCTCTACGCTGCCAGTTGGACTCTTTCCACCTCTCCAGCCATCCCCACAGAGCATTGGCTACCATCCATGAATCAGTGTAGAGGTAGAGCTTCGGCCATTTCTCTCTTTCTGCAATGTCCAGTGCCAGTTGAACAGCTTTGAGTTCAGCAAGTTGACTTGATCCACCTTCTCCTTCGGTAGCTTGTGCGACCTGTCGTGTGGGGCTCCATACGGCTGCTTTCCACTTCCGGTTCATCCCTACGATGCGACAGGAACCGTCAGTGAAAAGAGCGTAGTGCGTTTCCTCTGGGGGCAGTTGGTTATATGGAGGAGCCTCTTCAGCCCATGTCACTGGTTCTTGTTCTTCATCTGTGACACCAAAATTCTCACCTTCAGGCCAATTTGTAATTACCTCCAAAATCCCAGGGCGATTCAGTTTACCTATATGGGCGCGCTGAGTGATAAGAGCAATCCACTTGCTCCATGTGGCACCAGTGGCATGGTGAGTGGAAGGAACCTTGCTTTTGAACATCCACCCCAGCACCGGCAGTTGGGGTGCCAGGAGGAGTTGTGCTTCTGTACCAATCACCTCTGAAGCGGCTTGGACTCCTCCATAGGCAGCCAAGATTTCCTTCTCTGTGGGAGTGTAGTTGGCCTCAGAGCCTCTGTAGCCTCGACTCCAAAATCCCAGTGGTCGACCCCGAGTCTCTCCAGGCACCTTCTGCCAAAGGCTCCAGGACAAGCCATGGTTCCCGGCTGCAGAGTAGAGCACGTTCTTCACATCTGGTCCTGTCCTAACTGGGCCAAGAGCTACTGCATGAGTGGTCTCCTGCTTGATCTGGACAAAGGCTTGTTGCTGCTCAGGGCCCCAGTGGAACTCGTTCTTCTTGCGGGTGACCAGGTAAAGAGGGCTCACGATCTGACTGTACTCAGGAATGTGCATCCTCCAAAAACCTATGGCACCTAGGAAGGCCTGTGTCTCTTTCTTATTGGTGGGTGGAGACATTGCTGTGATCTTGTTGATGACGTCTGTAGGAATCTGACGCCGTCCATCTTGCCACTTCACTCTCAGGAACTGAATCTCACGAGCTGGTCCCTTTACTTTGCTCTTTTTAATGGCAAAACCAGCTCCCAGGAGGATTTGGATGATTTCCTTTCCTTTCTCAAACACTTCCGCAGCTGTATTCCCCCACACAATGATGTCATCAATATATTGAAGATGTTCTGGAGCCTCACCCCTTTCTAGTGCAGTCTGGATCAGTCCATGGCAGATGGTAGGACTGTGCTTCCATCCCTGGGGCAGTCGGTTCCAGGTATACTGCACTCCCCTCCACGTGAAAGCAAACTGAGGCCTGCATTCTGCTGCCAGAGGAATGGAGAAAAATGCATTGGCAATGTCTGTAGTGGCATACCACCTCGCTGCCTTGGACTCAAGCTCGTACTGGAGCTCTAATATGTCTGGCACAGCAGCACTCAGCGGTGGAGTCACCTCATTCAATGCACGGTAGTCCACAGTCAATCTCCATTCTCCTTCAGATTTTCGCACAGGCCAAATGGGGCTGTTGAAGGGTGAGTGGGTCTTGCTGACCACCCCTTGGCTCTCCAGCTCTCGGATCATCTTATGGATGGGGATCACAGCATCTCGAGTGGTTCTATACTGTCGTCAATGCACTATGGAGGTGGCAATTGGCACTCGTTGCTCTTCTCCCATCAGACATCCTACTGCAGATGGATTCTCAGACAGCCCAGGCAAGGTGTTCAATTGCTGGATGCCCTCTGTCTCTACAGCAGCTATCCCAAATGCCCACTTGAGTCTTTTTGGGTCTTTGAAATACCCACTTCAAAGGTAGTCTATGCCCAAAATACATGGGGCCTCTGGGCCAGTCACAATAGGATGTTTCTTCCACTCATTCCCAGTGAGGCTCACATCAGCTTCCACCAAAGTGAAATCCTGGGATCCCCCTGTCACACCAGCAATAGAAACAGACTCTGTCCCCACATGTCTCGACGGAATTACTGTACATTAAGCACCAGTATCAACCAAAGCTTTATACTCTTGTGGTTCCGATGTGCCAGGCCAATGAATCCACACAGACCAGAAAACACGATTTTCCCTGGCCTCTACCTGGCTAGAGGCAGGGCCCCTCTAAGCCTGGTTATCCTTCTTTCCCTGGGCATATGTCTTGGATGTTCCTTCAAGGGGATCAGACATGGCATCATCAGCATCATACCTGGCGGTTCGGCTACGGGCAACTGGAGCTGCTTTCTTCCTGGTGGCTTCCTTCAATTCACGCACCTGTCGTGCCAGAACAGCAGTAGGTTTTCCATCCCACCTCCTCATATTTTCTCCACAGTCACGCAGGTAGAACCACAGCTCTGTTCGTGGGGTGTACCTTCTCTGGCCATCTGGGGAACGTCTGCCTTGGATACCAGAACCTCTGATCTGTACTGCCGAGATTTGGAGAAGGTCTTCTTTAATCTCCTCTATCTTATCCTCTAAGTTCTGCAGACGTGTTTCTACCGCTGCAATTCTGGCGTGTGTTGGGCCATGCACAGCATCTGCATATGCTCGGAGCTTCCTTGCCGTATCCAGCACAGTCTCGTCCCTCTCATCCCGTTTCATTATGGCTAGGGCAGAAGCATATTTGTGTGGCCCAAGTCGCACAAGTTTCTGCCACATCACAGACGTGCATGGCACCAAGTCTGGGTTCCTAGTTGTCACATCATCTGAGAAGATAATCTCTGCCACTGCCATCTCTCTCAGGCATTGGATCCCTTGCTCTATGGTCTTCCACTGTGTCTGTTGCATATAAAGATCATCTGCACACAGGTATCTTTGTGCAACACTTTCCAAGACCTGTGCCCAGAGGCTCTGAGGGTTTGCCCCCCTCATCGTTCCTTGGTCGATGACAGGATCATGTGACAGGGATTCCAAATGCCTCGCTTCCGTGCCATCCAGAATTGTAGCCTCGCCTGCAGCATCCCAGAGACGGACTAACCAACTAATTATAGATTCATCAGGTCATCGGGTGTAATCCTTCCGTAAGCCACGAAGGTCCTTCAGGGAAAAGGACTCAATATTTGCATCTGGTCTTGCACCTGCTGCTTTGACTCCTGATTTTATGTCAGGAGGCATTGAGGTTCCTTCTGCTGCATCATCATCATCATCATCATCCCCTGGTCGATTGGTCTTGTCCGTGCATTTCCCACTTCTAGTACTGGTAGCAACAGCCATTGGTTTAGCTGCTGGCTCAGGCTCACTATCTGGTTTGGCTGCTGGCTTTGAGCCTGGGCTGTTGGCTGCAGCCTGAGTGACTGGGATAGCTGCTGATTTATCTCCCTGCCCCCTTGCCTCTGTCTGCTGTCCTACAGTCTCCAACAGAGTGCGATAAGCATATGCCAGGGCCCAGCTCACTGCAATGACCTTTCTCTCCTTAGGCTCATCCTGGTATTTTTCTTTCAGATATTTCCCCACCTCAGCTGGGTTCTGAATTTGTTTATGGGGAAAATCCCAGACTATAGGGTCAGAGAATTCCTTCAGGATTTGGCCCATTTCCTCCCATTTCCCACACCACTCAGGATGTTTCACACCTGGGTCTACTCCTGAGTCAGGGGTCTCATCAGCCCGTCTAGAAATCTCAGCCCTCATTCTGGAGAAACAGCAGACTGTATAGAAGAAGGTTACCAGATTGAATACAAGAAAGATGGTTTCTTTAACATTCAGGGGAAACTGAACATCCTTTACTACTGATGCAACCGATTCATAGGAGAAGAAGGAAAGCAAAGGCTGAAAAGCCTCATTCCCTGCTGCTCCTCCTCTAACAAACTGGACGAATAACCATAGCCAAGAACCATTCATACCTGGAGCAGACCCCAACATGTTTATAAACTTCTTGCACATCATTGCCATCAAGCCCAGCAGGATAGCTATTCTGGTCACTGCCCCTCTGCTGTAAAAACTATGTATGAGGGACAATACTAGAAGTATTTCAGGATAGGAAAATAAACCTAGGGACCACAGAGATATTAAAATCTCGAAAAACCCTAGGGACCAGAAGCACATGCAAGCCTTCACCCCAACACTCATCATGAATTCAAAAAGCATAGCTATTAACTGCTTCAAACAAACAGAGAGTAATGGCAACCAAAATACCCTCAAAACAGGGTTTTTCCACTCACTCTCTCGAGCCCAGCGTTGGGCGCCAAGATTTTGTCGTGGTTTAGGGCAAATTTGGAGGAGAATTTCCAAATTAGGGCTCCTCCAGTAAGCAAACCCAAACAGCCCCTCCCCCCAACCGGTTTGGGAAGGATTCCTCAGAGAGGAGTGGAAAGAACCTGTTTATTTAACAAGCACAGCACCCCCCAGCACACAAAATGAACAATTCCGGATGACACCGCTCTGAAAAAGATGACAAATTCAGAAAGTCTCTCTTGGGGGTGGTCACTCTGTTCTCAGTCCCTCCGGCGCTGGGGCTGCTGCTGCAGGCCACAAGGTGCAGGATCTTGGTGTTTCTCAGGTCCCAGTCCGGAGCAGGTTCGAAATGATCAGAAAAAGGAAAGGAGAAACCGTCCAGGAAGAAATTGGACAGTTTAGCTGAACTAGCTAAAGAGCAAAAGCAAGCAGAAGCGAAGCAAGCAAGAGCGAGAGAGCAAAAGCAAAAAGCAAAAGCTGCAGTCTCTGTGCCCCGCCAGGCTGATAAGAAAACCAAAACAAAACTTTCCCTCTTCAGAGCCGGTCTTAAAGGTACAGAACATAATATCCAACATTAACAGAACACATGAATGGGGATACAAGCATCATAACGTCACCCTAGGACAGTCCATCAACCTCTTCTTCGCTGCCTAGTGGTGATCTCTTCCTCAAATCCTGATTAGAGGTCAGATGTCGCCATAGTGACAAGCCAGCCCTTCCAGATATCCCAACTCCCATTGTCCCTTGATAACCACATGAGGGGGTACAACTATAAATCTATAAAACTTTTCTTATATATACATTATATATAATATAATATAATATAATATAATATAATATAATATAATATAATATAATATAATATAATATTATATTATATTATATTATATTATATTATATTATATATACATATACACACTATATTAGTCCATTAATTGTGAGAGACAATCATCATATTAGTCATCTATCACAGACACAAAGGAAGTTCTAATATAAACATTAATCCAAACTTGGCTGAAGGCAGAATTAGACCAGCTCCTGAAGGACAGACCAGCTTTGAACTCCTTGCAGCTCAAAGCACCAAGCGGGTGGCTGGGAGGTGTGTGAGTGACCCAAGAGCGAGGGAAGGGAAATGCAGAGATCCCTGGAAGTGTTTCTGTGCAAACAGGCTGTGGGAAGGCACTTGCAGACCTGCTCTGGGCCAGCTGTGAGGGTGGATCATCATCCCAACCTGCACTGGGCCATTGCAACGGGCTGTTGCCATGGACACTGCAGGGACCCCCCTGCTGGCTTTGGGTGCCATGGCAACCCCCATCAGTTCAGGTTTCCTTGGAAACCAGCCCAAGGAGCCATTTCTGCAGCCAGGTTCCATGGCCCCTTGCCTGCAGAGCTGTTGCTGCCCTGGGCAGCCATGGCAACCCTGAGGACAAAGTGGTGCCAGGGCTGTTCCAGGTACAATTGCAGTGACACTCGTTGGTGCCACCAGGTGCCATGGCAATGGACACAGGGACCCGTTCCTTGGTTTGGTGCCATGGCAACCAATGCCCGGAGCCGTTGTGGTGGTTGGTGGCCATGGAAAGCTGCCCTGGGCCCCTTGCTCAGGGCTGGTGTCAGTGCCCAGAGCCAGAGGGGATCCCTTGCTGGGGGCTGTGCCATGGCCACCTGCCCTGTGCCGCGCTGGCCGCTCGGGCACCAGGAACCAGCAGCCAAGGGCACTGCCAGGGCCAAAGGCCAGGTCAGCCAGACAGAAAGGGGCAGCGCTGGGCACTGTTTCCATGGCAACCGGCACTGGGGGGGACACCTGGGTCACCTGGCCTGGCAGTTGCCATGGAAACCCCTGGCAGGCACTGAGGGCACAGCCCCTGGCACTGAGACACTGCTGGGCCGGATGCTGAGCACAGGGCTGAGCACGCAGAGATGGTTTTGTTCTTGCTGAGCTGCAGCACAGCCAAGGCCTGTCCTGCCCCTCGTCCAGCCACGCTGGGGAGGGGCTGGGGCTGCGGGGGAGCTTGGCAGGGGACACAGCCAGGACAGGTGACCCCAACTGAGCCCGGGCACACCCCAGACCAGAGCACATCATGCTCAGGGTATGAAGGGGGGAACAAGGAGGAAGGGGGAATTTTGGAGGGAGGGTTTCTGCCTTGCCAGGTAACACTCAGGCAAGAGGGGGCCCTGTTTCTCCAGTGGGCAGGGTCACTACCAAAGACACACATCAGCTTAAGGAATTGTGTCATTTATATCGTGCACAGCTGCAAAGAATTACAAAAGGAAAAGCTCAGCAAAGCACATCATCATTAGCAAAGAATTACAAAAGAAGCTCAGCAGTCCCTCAGAACTCATCATTACATTTTGATGACTAACCCCTTGGTGAAACTCTAGAGGTGTTTGTGGCAGACAAAGATTCTGGCTGACTATCAAGGTACACCTTACAGACACCAGTAGTACTTCAGTGACACTGTTCTTCATTCATTTTTCTCCATCTCATTCGAGTTAGGAACAAGAATTCTGCTGTCCATGGAGCTGGCACCATGTTAATTCCAGAATAATGCCCCCAGGCCCTTTGCTGTTCAGCTTTACCATGCTGTCTGTGGCTAACAAGGCCTGGGGGGGCCCTTTCCCCTCTGGCTGGAAGGGGCCGGGTCCCAGTCCCTGAGGGGCACCCGGGCTCCTGGATGCAATTCCTGTGCAAGTCCCTCAGTGTCACAGCAGCCTTCACATGGAGCCCTGTGGATCAGAGCATTTCCCAAAGGGGCCCTTGGGGCAAACAGGGAGATTTGGCCGGGCAGGATGTGTAAAACAATATCCTGTCAGATCTCCTTGTTCTCACACACAACACTTGGCTGCAGGGACACATTCCCATTGTTCCTGCCCAGGTTTCAGGACTCAGAGTTGTCTTTCCCAGGAGCTGCTCCTTCAGCTGCCTCGGGAGGGCCATTTGGCCTCTGGACCCACACTCGGGCTCCATTATTAGGGCTGCTGGATCCAAACCCTTTATCTCCACAAACGGTGGTGATTGCAGGTGGATCTCCTTTCTTCACAATCCTTCTTAACATTGCAATATTGATAATTGTGCTACCTGTCATGGGGTTGACTAATCCAATCCTGGTCACTATTGTTTAACACAATTCCTTTAATTTCTTCTTGATATCTGCAACAATAATTCCTCCTCTCATGACAGGAACACTTTGCAAGGCCAAGCTCGGGTGAGCAGTTACCAAAGCAAAGTGTCCTGGAGGAATCTGAATTCCTGTTTCAGTATTGATAGCTCTCATTTGCTTTGAATTTATCCAAACTAATTCCAGTGCATGAAGGCCCAGCCCTGCAGCCTCTGGGCTGGCCCTGCCAGGGGCCATCACAGCCAGAACAATTTCCCAGCCAGCCCAAGTCTCACTGCCCATGGTTGGATTTGCAAATTGGGGGCAGCTGTGCACAGCCAGGGGGTTTCCATTTCCCCCGTGGGCCATTGCTAAGGGCATGGAGCACATCTGGGAGATGGGTTCTCCATGGGCAAAGGTTCCCATCTCCTCATTTTTTCAACTGCTCTTTTAACAACCCCTTCACCCTTTCAACAAATCCTGCAGCTTGTGCATAGTCTGGTACATGAAAATCCCTGCAGGCTTAATCACTGAATTTTTCACAGGAACAGACAAAGCACTCTGCATCACAGTATCAGCAAACCCTGGGAAAACAGCCAATTTCCTCCCTTCCTCCTTTTTTCACTGTATACAGTCTCACAAAGTTGACCACTGACATTAGGGCACTGGCCAATCCTGTTCTGTAGGGTATTTAGTGTTACATCCCTGAGCAGCCAAAGCTACCAAATTTGTATTGTCAGCACTACTTCACATTATTATAATTTTATATGTAGTATACATATTGATATAGATAGACAGACCTAGACATACATATAAAAATATATCAAAATATATATATGAGGATCTTATTATACTATAAATACATATATAGTTATTTATTATATTGATATTTCACTTGCACCAATGCATCTGAGCTCAAGATTAAAACCTTCTTCTCTTGCTCCATGTGGGAGCATGCCAACAATAATTGTTCCTTCTGAAGGTGCTGTTTCCAATGCACTCTTAACAAATTCATCTTTGTCTGCCCAAACCCACAAGTTCTTTTCCTTTTCCATGTGCAATTTTTGGATGCATTTGAAGCCATCCAGGGGTTCAGCCTCTTTTACCCAACTGCCCACTGCTCCCATGGGGCTCTGACCTCAGCCCACTCCAGAGCCAGGGAACTCCAGGGAAGGGCTTCCCATCTGGGAATTTCTGATGGCACTGATTCCTCACATTTACACTGAACAAGGGACATTTTGTTGGGATCTGGCCAGACTGTGCCAGTTTTGTTTTGCCAGTGGGCAGGGTCAGCACCAAAGACACAGACTCCAACTGAAGGAATCAGTGTCATTTCCTGCAGCTCAAAGCAGCAAAGAATCACAACAGGAGCAGCTCAGCAATGCACCCAATCATCCCCACCAAAGATTGCCTGCAGTGATTGAGAAAGATCCAGCCCCACTTACCCTCAGCCTTTACCATGCCCCAGACCCACACAGCAGCTGGGGAAGCTGTCACAGCCAAGGGCTGCAGAGCCACTCCTGGGCACTGGCAATTCCTGCAGGTGCCTCCAGCCACAGCTGAGGCTCCAACCCCGCTGGGAGAGGGCCCAGCTCTGACAGTGCTGAATGGACAAACTGACAGCACTGCTAGTGTGGCAACATCTGCTTTCATCCTCCTCTTGGCTCCCTCCCAAAGCCTGGCCAGGGTCCCAGGAGGAACCAAGGGAGGTGACTTTGATCCTTCAGCCCCAAACAAGGCCAGATGTCAGATTTCATGGCCTGGTCTGGCTTCTAAATACAGAAAGGTCAATACATGTTTCACTAATGAGTGGCTACATCTATCACAGTGCTAATGACCATGCATATCTCATCAGGGAGCAGATACAAAGATAACCTTTGCTTGGAAGGTTCATCCAGAGGCCACCTTTGGCTCAGGGCCTGCTGTTCAGGCCTCACTCAGGGCTGCTGTCCAGGCCTTGGCACTTGAGGGACGTGCTTTAGTGCTGGGCTTGGCACTGCTGGGTGAGCGGCTGCACTGGGTGAGCTCAGAGGGCTTTTCCAACAGAAAGGATTCTGTGATTCCATTATTCCATCTGCTGCATTCAGCTGGGTCCATGTTAGCAGCATTCATTTGCTCAGAAAGTCTCCTCTTGCCCAGCTCCTGTGGCCTGAGGCTTCAGCTCCTTCAGCTCCTGGTGCTGAGCTGCTCATGCTGAACGAGACGACTCGGAGAGAAGAGCACAGTCCATGCAATTCCTTCTGGGACACGGAGAGGGGAGGCTGTGCAAACAGGAGCATTGTTTGCTGTGGCTCCTCTCTGCCCTTCACGCCTTTCAGCGCTTGGAACCAGCCAAGAGCTTTCTCCAGGAGTGCAATGGAGCAGCTGTTCCTGCTCCTGGCTCTGGCTCTCTCCAGTCTCTGCCCTTGCCTGCTTCTGTCCCTGGTGCTGTGCCCTCTGTTCTCCCAGGGCTGGCTGGCTGCTGCCCAGGACTGTGGCACTGGCCCAGATCCAGTGCTCCAGAGCCTCTTTTCTGTGCCCTTGGAGCTGCCTGGGCACAGCAGCCTTTTCCATCTGCAAGCTCCCCATGGACAGGGAGTGCCCAGCTCCGTTCCTTGCACAGCCTCCAGGAGCCCAGGGCTGCCATCTCAAGTCCCTGCTGGCACTGGGGGCTCCCAGGTGCCTCAGGCTGCTGTGACACCGCTGCACATGGGAGGGAACAGGGGCAGGGGCTGTGCTGAAAGTCAGCTCCATCTGCTGCTGCTGCTGCTGCTGCTGCTGCTGCTGCTGCTGCTGCTGGTGCTGTGGGGTCATTTGTGCAGCCCTGGCCCAGAGTCAGGGATCAGATCCTGCCAGTCTCTTCCAGCCCTGGCTGCTCAGAGGTTGGGCCTTGGAGCCTCAGGTGGGCAAAGGCAGCTGCTCCTGGTCCCTCTGTGTGCCCGTGTTCAGCAGTGCTGCTCCATCAGTCTGTGCCCAGCAACGGGGAAAAGCCTCAGCCCTGCAGGGCCAGGAGCTGCCAGGCTCTGCCTGAGCAGCTCAGCCAGCAGGAAGGGAGCTGCTCCACACAGGAACCAGGAGCAAAGGACATTCCTTTGATAGGACATGTTTTCTATTTAAAAGAAAAAAAAAGAAAAAGGGAAAAAAATAGGTAAATTGTAGAAGATAAGAATAAAATCCAAGTGTTAGTGAAAAAACTAACATAATGTTAGTGAAAAAAAACAAAACATAAATGCAAAGTTACATTCTTTGCATTAAGAGGTAAATGATCTTTTGAAAAAGAGAACTCAGTTATTTACATTGTAAATGTGCTGATGCCATGGATCCATCTTACTGACCTCAGCCGCCTTTTAAAAGATTTTGGGCTTTGTTTCCAACATTGCTATTTTAAATTGTGGTTGAAGCAAGAGGAAATTGCTTTGGCCCTTCCAGCTCCAAGCAGGACTGGGAATGGAAACTCTGTCAAACCCCAAATCCTTTAGAAGATGCCCTTCCTTCTCAGCCTGGAAATGAGCTGCACATTCCCTTTGAAAGTGTCAGGGATTTCTTAGAGACACAAAGTCCCACTTAGGGCTTTTTGCTCGGGTTTGGCAGTGCAGAAGGGCAATTCTCCATCCACCAGCTCCAGACTGCACTGCCTCAGGAGCACGGCCCACTCGCCAGCTTTGGCCCACTCGTGGCACTGCTAGAGGAGGAAGAAAGTGCAACTGCACAATTCCAGCCAATCAAGAAGGAAGAATGGGACAGACAAAACAGCCTGTGCAGATCCAGGCGTTCAGCTGGGACTGTGGAGAGTTTGGGTCCTTGCCAATTGGATGTGTGTCCCCAGCTGCAATCTCTGGGCCTGCAGCAGAGTCTCACTCAGCTGCCAAAGCAGAAAGCTCAGGCGCTGTGCTCGCAATGGGCTCGTCTGATGCAGAGCTGTCAGAGCAATGTGAGGGCAGAGCCAGCCCAGCTGGGCCCAGGGCTGAGCCCAGCAGAGCCCTGGCAGAGCCCAGAGCAGCCTCAGCAGCCGCAGAGCCCGGCTGCAAGGAGAGAAAGCAGAAACCGCCCGTCAGCTGAGGGCTCCTGGGCCCTTGTGCCAAGGCCTGCGGTGCCAAGGCCGTGCTGGCTGTGCCCAGAGCTGTGCCCAGAGCTGCCCATCCCTGCTGCCTTTGGCAGCAGAGCAGGAGGGCAGGACATGTGCCCAGCCTGCAGCCAGCCACGGCACATCCAGCCCTCAGCAGCTGCCCAGAGCCAAAAAGCAGCTGGGCAGCAACTGAAGAATTCATTGCATCTGCCCCAGCTAAGGGGGAACCTTTGGTGCCTGGCCAGGCCGTGCCAGGCCCAGATCTGGGAGCATCCCCCTGCCTGTGGACTCACCTGCAAATTGGGCCTGGAGCCTGGCTTTGAAGAAGGTGCCAGAATCCAAGTCCATCATCTTCAGCTGGCCAGGCTGAGGAAGAGATTGTCACCCTTGAGGTTTTCCTTGGTATCTCCAGCAGCAGCCCCACCTGGTACAGCTTCTCCAGGGGCTCCTTCTCCTTCCCTGGGGCCAGACCAGGCTGTCAGGGCTCTGCCCAGGGCCCCAGCCATCCATGAACCAGACAAACCAAACCAGGGGGGATGGTGGCCACCAGTGCTTGCCACACCTGGTCTCCAGCTCAGCTCCAGCTCAAGAGCTGCGTGTTCCCTTCTGCTGACCCCTGCTCAGAGCTACAGGCAGCACAAAACCAGCCTGGTTTGCTTTGCCACTGAGTGCCAAGAGATGTGTGCAGCTGGTACCTGCCAGGCCCCTGGATCCAACTGTGCATGTGGATCTCTCCCATCTTCTAGGGCAGAGGAACACCCTGCACCCAAGGATGGCAGAAAAGCTCTTCTAAGGATGGCCTGTCTGAGGGTTGCATGGACAAACACCTCTTAATGATATCCTGGCACTCTGGGGAGAGAAACCAGAAATCACCAGTCAGCTGGAGAAGTTGTCCCCCTGTTCCCGTGCCCAGGCCATGCTGGGTGTGCCCAGAGCTGGGCCTAAACTTCCCCATGGATTCTCTGTTTGGAGGAGAGCAGGAGAGCAGGACCTGTGCCACCTCCTCAGCAGCTGCCAGAGTGGGATGCCCACGAGCCCGATGCTGTCTCCCAGCACTGGGATTCCCCCCGTGCCCAGAGATGAGGATCCACCTTGAGAGAGCCATCGTGGGAACAAGATCTGCCCCCGGATGATCTCCTGGCCCCTCCTGAACGGGTGCTTGCCCATGACCAGGTGGCACAGCAGGAGGCCCAGGGACCAGATCGTCGCTGCCTCGCCGTGGTAGCGTTGGTGCTGGATCCACTCTGGTGGGCTGTAGGACAGGGTTCCTGTGGAACACAGACACAGCTCAGCAGGGGGATGCTGCTGCTCCCAGAGCCCGGCCCCAGCATCCCTGGCCATGTGGGGGCTGCCCCAGAGGCACACGGGGTGAGCGCTGCCCTCTCACCAGCACCTGGGACTTGTGTACAAACTCGGGGCTGGAAAAGAAGCCACAGGTGCTGGAAGAGGGCAGCAGAAACCCTGGGAAGGCCCAACCATGACACACAAAGGAGAAACCCACCCAGTGGTGGAGAAAACCCACTCTCCTCCCCAGCTGTATGGCCCCCAAAAATGTTAATAAGCCAAGGCAAACAAGGGGAGCAGAGCAGTCCAAGCCCTTCCTCGCCTGCACACCAAACCATCCGGGGAACGGGGTCAGACCCCCCTCTCTGCTACCCCCATGGGGGTTTGTGTTGGGCTGGCTGCCCCAGCTCCAGCCCCAGCCCAGGCCACAGTGGGTGCTGAAGGCTGTCGGCAGGGCTGGCAGCTGGCCCCCCTCACACCCCACCCAAATCAACTCGGCTCCAGCATCAATCCCATCCCGGCTGCAATAGGGGGAAGCCCCGGTGCTGCACCCAGGCTGGGCCATGAGATGCCCAGGAGCATCCCCTGGAGGGCTCACCTGCAAACTGGGTGTAGGCTGTGTCTTGGAGGAAGGCGCCACAGCCAAAGTCGATGAGTTTCAGCTGCCCGCTGGCCAGGTCGAGCAGGATGTTCTCGGGCTTGATGTCCCTGTGCAGGACCCCGCAGGCGGTGCAGTGCCGCACGGCCTCCAGCACCTGGCGGAACAGCACCCGCGCCTCCTCCTCCGGCAGGAACCCCCGCTCCGCCAGGAAACCCGAGAGCTCCTGGCACCGCTCCGGACGCTCCAGCACCAGCACGAAGCTGTCGGGGAGCTCGAACCACTCCAGGAGCTGAATGACAGCGGCACAGCCACGGGACACCTTGGCCAGCAGCACGATCTCCAGCGGCGCGCTGCTGCCGTCGGGCTGCGGGAGGAGCGCGGTGCCGTCAGTGGGGCTGAGGCCGTGCCGGGGCTCTGGGAGCCCTCAGCCAGCCCGGGATGCTCTGCACGCCCCGCCCGGCCCACGCCCGCTCTCCCCGCAGGGCTCCCGGCGGCTCCCACCCTGCCGGGCCCCGGCTCCTCGCCGCCCGGCCCGGCCCGGCTGCTGCCGCTGGCCCCGCTCACTCACCAGCTCGCCCCAGTGCCGGATGCGATCCCGCGGCACGCGTTTGATGGCCACCTGCGAGCGAGGGAGAGCAGCGGGCTGAGCTTGCCGCCCGTCCTGCCCAGCCCCATCCTCCGCCCTTCTCCTCCTCCTCCTCCCCCTCCGCCCGCCGCCGGCCCCGCCGCTCACCGGGGCGCCGTCCGAGAGCCGCGTCCCCGAGCAGACGCTGCCGAAGCCGCCGCGCCCCAGCAGCGAACCCACTCGGTACCGCTCCTGCAGGGCCTCCTGCGCCTTCCCTGCGGGCGAGACGCGGCTGTCAGCGCTCGGCCCGGGGCCAGCAACGGCCCCCGAGCGCCCCCCGAGCGGCCCGGGCCGGGCATCCCCACCCGCCCCGGGCCCCGGCGGCTCGGGGCCGGCGGCCGCGCTGCCGAGCGGCGGAGCTCGGGCCGGGGAAGCCCCAGCGGAGGCGGCGGGAGCGGCCGCGCCGCCTGTGTCCTCCGCGGGCCCCGGGAGGAGCCGGGGCCGGGGCCGGGGCCGGGGCCGGGCTCGGGGCCGGGCTCGGGACTGGACCCTGCGTCGGGTCCGGGGCCGGGCTCGGGCCAGGCGGAGCCGAAGGGCGGCGATGCCGCCCCCGCACCAGGCACTGACGCCCGCCCAGCAGCGCCACCGCCAGTACGGCCAGAGCCGGGCGGAGGCGAGAGCGCGGCGGGACGGCCGGGGCCGGGCACGGGGCAGCCCCGCCCGGGGCCGGGGGCGGGCCGGGGGCATGGCCCGGCCCGGCAGGGGAGAGGGAGGCGGGGAGAGGAGAGGGACGCCGGGCAAGGGACCCCGAGAGAAGGGTGCCCGACCGCGGGAAAGGGAGAGAAATAGTAAAAGAGAAAGAGAAAGAAAGAAAGAAAGAGTGATCTAAAATATCTGTTTTGCTGCCGCTGCTGCTGCCGCCGCTGCCGCCGCTGCAACTGAAGCACCGGGGCCGTTCGTCCCCGTGTCCGTTCCCCGCTCGCCCCACGAGCCCCACGTTCGAGCCCCGCGCGCCCCGGGCACAGCCCCTGAGTCTGTCCAAACACGGGAACTTTGCAGCGGTGAGCCCAGATGCAGAGCCCTGACTCCTGCACACTGGCACAGCAATCCCCTCGCTTGCTGCTCTGCATTGGCCTGGCTGAGGGTCAAACACTGTCGGGCCACCTTCCCTTGCTGTAGGATTCCTACCTGACCCAAGAACTGCACTTACATCTCCAGTGTTGCCTTCCAGTAAAACCAGGGGAAGGAAAATGTGTGTGGCTCATGGTATTTTCGAGTGTCTAAAAATCACTGAGTCACCGATCTTAGAGGTGTGGTGCATCTGGAATTCCTGGGATGGAGAAGTAGTGCAACATGGGAAAGGGGAACATAGAAATAAATAGAGGAAAAGATCTTGGATTGTTTCTTTCATTTTCATTTCCCTTCTGGAAAGCCATTTCAGTTTTCCAGGAATCTTCTCCTGTCTGCTCTTCCCAAGAATGTCTCATGGAGAACAAGGTCAAGCTTCTGTCCCAAGATTTGCCAGCAGGAAATTATGCCACTGGTGAAATTTTCATGATGACTGTTTTTGCTGGCTTAGGGCAAATTTGGGGAGGAAACCTCCAAAAGGGATCCGTCTAGAAAGCAAGTTCAAGCAGCCCCTCCCCCTACTAGTTCAGGAAAAGACTTCCCTCAAAAAAAGTGAAAAAAACCCAGTTTATTTAACAAGTAAAGTATTCAGAAGCATGAAAAATGAATAATATTAAATAAAACCTCTGACAGTGCTGAAGAGATGGCAAATTCAGAAAGTCCTTTTTGTGGGTTGTAGTTGGCTCACTCGGTCTCTTCTAAGTCCCTCTGGGGCTGGAATGCAGCGTCCCAGAGCTCGGTGGGCCACAGGTGTGAGCTGCTGGTGTTTTTCTGGGTTTTCAATCCAGAGCAGGTTTAAACATTTCCCAGAAAAAGGAAAGTCACAGTCCAAGGAACTTCTCTGCCTAAGCTAGCTAAAAACCAAATTGCTGGACCTGGGCTGTGAAGGCATCGGGAAATTTCCAAATCTGGGCACTGGCGGTCCCAGCAAACACCAGATCTGGATGGTGCTGCAGCCAGAACCTGCAGATTTCCAAATTTTGGCTTTCTGTGCCAGCAAATCACTGGACTTGGGCTGTGCCAGCACCAGGAAGTTTTCAGATCTGGGTGCTGGCATTGCCAGCAAACACCAGATCTGGGTGGTGTCGTTGCCAGTGACAGAAATCTGCTGGATTTGGGCTCTGCTGGCACCGGGAAATTTCCAAATCTGGGTACTGGCGCAGCAAACACAAGATGTGGGCGGTGCCAGAGCCAGAAGCAGAAAGTTGCTGGGTTTTGGATTTCTGTGCCAGTAAATTGCTGCACTTGGGCTGTGTCAGAATAGGGAAATTTCCAGATGTGGGCACTGGCAGTGCCAGCAAACACCAGTGAAACCTTCTGGTCCTTGTCCAGACTATTGTCCAGTGGTTTCCCTGAGAACCAGCTCTGGCCACTTTACAGACAGAGACTGCTTTCATCTGCTTGTCTGGAAACAGAACTTTAATGAAGGCAAACACAACAAACAGGGCAGCGTGCACAGTAGAGAGAGCAAAGCAGAAAAAAGCCTGGGTCCAGGGTCTAGCAGGGATATTTATCCATTTATTTATGGGGAGGGGTTAAGGTGGGATCTGAGGGAAGGATCCAAGAGGAAGGAGGGATTAAGAATATTACAATTTTTGCAGTATAAAGTAACCAATGGTAGCAAAGAGAACTCAGAACTTTCTAGTAACAATCTGCATAACTGAACAAGAGGATTATGGGCGGGAGCTCCTGCTGACCCCGACTAAAGAGGGTTTTCCCATGGCCTTAAGCCGAGGTCTCCCTCTTCTTTTAAACCAACCCCAACACACCAGATCTGGGCAGTGCTGGGTTTTGGCTTTCCTTGCCAGAAAATTGCTGCATTTGGGTTGTGGTGGCACAGGGAAATTGCCAGATCTGGGCACTGGCAGTGCCAGCTAACCGCAGATCTGGGTGGTGCCGGTGCTATCACCAGAAAATTGCCGGGTTTTGTCTTTCTGTGCCAGCAAACTGCTGGACTTGGGCTGTGCTGCCACTGGGAAACTGCTGGATCTGAGCACTGGCAGTGCCAGCAAACACCAGATCTGGGTGGGGCCAGCACCAGGTATTTGCAAGGTTTTGGCTTTCTTTGCCAGAAAATTACTCGACTCAGGCTGTGCCGGCATCAGGAAATTCCCGCATCTGGGCACTGGTGGTGCCAGCAAACACCGGATCTTGGCATTGCCAATGATGGTAGCAGGGAATTGCCAGATTTTGGCTTTCTTTGCCAGAAAATTGCTGGACTTGGCTCTGCCAGAACAGGGAAATACCCAGATCTGAGCACTGGCAGTGGCAGCAAACACCAGGTCTGGGTGCCTGTATTGGCATCAGGAAATTGCCGGATTTTGGCTTTCTGTGCCAGCAAATTGCTGAACTTGGGCCGTGTCAGCCCTGGGAAATTTCCGGATCTGGGCACTTGCGCAGCAAACACCAGATCTGGGTGGTGTGTTGTAGTGTGTTTTTATACTTTGTAATATTTTGTAATAGTTTTGTTTTTGAATCCCCGTATTTTTCCCAAATGGTTCATCCAAGATGGTACCCCCCTCCCTTTACCTGTGTAATCCCTTTCCCTTGCTGAGATCATCCCCAAATCCCCACCCTGGCTCTCTGTCAATCACTCAGCATCCCATCCCTCCATCCAGAAGCTTCGTTCCAGGATGTCGAGTGATCAGCCAGAGGCCAGGGGTCAGCCCCCCAAGCCTTGCCCCATATGCTGTCCTAAATGTCCATCCCCAGTACCCATCCCTTAGGGTCACTTCTTGGTTAGTCAAATGTTATCTACTTTGGGTTTCCACCTCCCTTTAAATGTAACCTTGGCACATCTCCTGGGGCTGTGGGCAGGAGGCCCCTGAGGTGTAGGGGCTCCTTTGGGACTCCTAGAATAAAACCTTGGATTAACCCCTGCTAAGAGTCGGCCCTTTATCTTCTACCGATGTCTCTGGTGTCTCTTGTGCTGCACAGGCGTCCAGCCCAGGTGCCCTCAGTACCCTCGGGGCACAGAGAGTGTCTCCCCGCTGTCGGCCGTGTCGGGGCTGCCCCCGGTGTCTGCCGACTCGGGACTGGCCCAGGGTTCCTGAGAGGCTCCCAGAGGGACAGAGACAGTGCCCGTATAGGTAAACTGAATCGCCCTGGGATTTTGGAGGTAATTACAAATTGGCCCGAAGGTGCGAATATTGGTGTCACAGATGAAGAACAAGAAGCAGTGACACGGGCTGAAGAGGCTCCTCCATATAACCAACTGCCCCCAGAGGAAACACGCTACGCTCTTTTCACTGACGGTTCCTGTCACATCGTAGGGATGAACCGGAAGTGGAAAGCAGCCGTATGGAGCCCCACACGACAGGTCGCTGAGGCCACTGAAGGAGAAGGTGGATCAAGCCAACTTGCAGAACTCAAAGCCATTCAGCTGGCCCTGGACATTGTAGAAGTAGAGAAGTGGCCAAAGCTCTACCTCTACACTGATTCATGGATGGTAGCCAATGCTCTGTGGGGATGGCTGGAGAGGTGGAATGAGTCCAACTGGCAGCGTAGAGGAAAACCAATTTGGGCTGCTGAAGACATTGCTACCAGGGTAGGGAGGCTACCTGTGAAGGTCCACCATGTAGCTGCTCATGTCCCCAAGAGTTGGGCCAATGAGGAACACCAAAACAACAAACAGGTAGATCAGGTAGCAAAAATAGAGGTGTCGAAGATAGACTTAGATTGGCAACAGAAGGGGGAGTTGTTCCTAGCTCGATGGGCCCATGATGCCTCAGGCCATCAGGGCAGAGATGCCACCTATAAGTGGGCATGAGACTGAGGGGTGGATTTAACCATGGACAGTATTTCTCAGGTTATCCATGACTGTGAGACGTGTGCTGCCATCAAGCAGGCCAAGCGAGTGAAGCCCCTATGGTACGGTGGGCGGGGGTCCAAGTACAAGTATGGGGAGGCCTGGCAGATTGACTCCATCACACTGCCCCAGACACGCCAGGGCAAGCGCCACGTGCTGACCATGGTGGAAGCCACCACTGGATGGTTGGAAACCTACCTTGTGCCTCATGCTACTGCCTGGAACACCATCCAGGGCCTTGAAAAGCAGGTCCTGTGGAGACATGGCACCCCTGCGAGGATTGAGTCAGACAATGGGACTCATTTCAAGAACAGCCTTATCAACACCTGGGCTAGGGAACATGGCATTGAGTGGGTGTACCATATCCCCTACCATGCACCAGCTGCAGGCAAAGTGGAGAGGTACAATGGACTACTAAAAACCCAGCTGAAAGCTTTGGGTGGGGGATCTTTCAAAAATTGGGAGCAGCATTTAGCAAAGGCCACCTGGTTAGTTAACACCTGAGGTTCCACCAACCGAGCAGGTCCTGCCCAGTCTGAGTCCCTGAATATAACAGATGGAGATAAAGTCCCAGTGGTGCATGTCAGAGGTTTGTTGGGGAAGACTGTGTGGATCAATTCTGCCTCGAGTACAGACAAACCCATTTGTGGGGTTGTCTTTGCTCAGGGACCAGGTTGCATATGGTGGATAATGCAAAGAGATGGAACAACACCATGTGTACCTCAGGGAGATCTGATTGTGGGGTGAGAATGATATGCAATATCACTGTTTGTTGGATGTTACTGCCATTGCCTGTACATTTAGCCATACAGACATGAGACAGAAGGAAATGTGTAAGTGTTGAAGGTCTGGGCAAGTGAAAGATGGAGAAGGAGATGTGCAAGTGTTGAAGGTCTGAGCAAGTGATAGATGGAGCTTTGAGTGAGTAAAGTGAAAGGGGGGAAATCCTGCAGCTCTGTAGCATAGGGCCTGGATTCAGTGGTCCAGTGTGGGGCTGTGATGAGGGCATGATGGGTATTGCTTGTAAATTTTGGGGGAGCAGATGGAAATTTTGTGTGAATAAATGCATGATGTGTGGTAGTATGTTGATGATATGGGGATAAGGGGTGGAATGTCCTAGGGTGACGTTATGATGCTTGTATCCCCATTCATGTGTTCTGTGAATGTTGGATATTATGTTCTGTACCTTTAAGACTGGCTCTGAAGAGGGAAAGTTTTGTTTTGGTTTTCTATCAGCCTGGCAGGGCACAGAGACTGCAGCTTTTGCTTTTGCTGCTTTTGCTGCTTTTGCTTTTTGCTTTGGCTCTCTCACTCTTGCTTGCTTCGCTTCTGCTTGCTTTTGCTCATTAGCTAGTTTAGCTAAACTGTCCAATTTCTTCCTGGACTGTTTCTCCTTTCCTTTTTCTGACCATTTCAAACCTGCTGCGGACTGGGACCTGGGAAACACCAAGAGTCTGCACCTTGTGGCCTGCAGCAGCTGCCCCAGTGCCGGAGGGACTGAGAACAGAGTGACCACCCCCCAAGAGAGACTTTCTGAATTTGTCATCTTTTTCAGAGCGGTGTCATCCGGTATTGTTCATTTTGTGTGCTGGGGGGTGCTGTGCTTGTTAAATAAACAGGTTCTTTCCACTCCTCTCTGAGGAATCCTTCCCAAACCGGTTGGGGGGAGGGGCTGTGTGGGTTTGCTTACTGGAGGAGCCCTAATTTGGAAATTCTCCTCCAAATTTGCCCTAAACCATGACATCTGCCCATTCCCCCAAAGTCTCTGGGCAGGGATGGCCTCAATGGGGGCTTCTGACATCCTCAGCAACTTGGAGGCCGTTGCTGAATTTTCCTGCTCCAGAGGCTTGTTCAGCCTTCAGCTCTTCAGTGCAGGAATTCAGTGGCCCAGGCCCTTAACAAGCCAAGCCTCTGGGAATAATTTGATTTTAATTTTCAAATCCTTTGTGGTTAATTTGACAGATTTGAGTAGTGTATTCAAACTGAATAAATTCTATTTAAAAAGACACCGAGAAAAGAATTTTTAGGTCCTATTTAGGTTTTCTTTTCCTGTTGATATATTAATATGTGCAATCTCCAGTTGGCATTGAATCCAGGTACCTCCTTGTGCAGTTTGAATAGATAGGAAAATCAAGACCCTTCATGGCTGACAATCAATCAGACTCTGTCTCTACGCCCTCCCCACCATTTCCCTCGTCCAACCCCTGGCACTCCTATGGATCAGGAATGGTGTGGCCAGCAGGAGCAGGGCAGGGATTCTTCCCCTGTGCTCAGCACTGGTTGGGCGGCACCTCGAGGGCTGTGTCCAGTTCTGGGCCCCCAATTTAGGAAGGACATGGAGGGGCTGGAGCATGTCCAGAGAAGGGCAACAAGGCTGGGGAGGGGTCTGGAACACAAGACCTGTGAGGAGTGGCTGAGGAAGCTGGGGTTGTTTATCCTGGAGAAGAGGAGGCTCAGGGGAGACCTCATCACTCTCTACAACTCCCTGACAGGAGGGTGCAGCCAGGTGGGGGTCAGGCTCTTTTCCCAGGGAACAGTGACAGGACAAGAAGACACAGCCTTCAGCTGCACCAGGTAAAGTTTAGGCTGGACAATAGGGAATATTCTTAAAACAAAGGGTGATTGGGCATTGGAATGGGCTGCCCAGGAAGGTGGGTGAGTCACCATCCCTGGAAGTGTTTAAAGAAAGACTGGATGTGGCACGCAGTGCCATGGTCTGGGTGACAAGGTGGTGTTGGGTCCCAGGTTGGACCTGATGCTCTCCAAGGTCTTTTCCAGCCTGGCTGATTCTCTGATGATTGTGACCCTGCAGGGCCCTGGGGAAGCAAGGGGCCATTGTGACACTGCGGGGCCTGGTGGCACTAAGAGGACCACGGTGACACTGTGTATGACATGGCAGCACAGAGCCAAGGGGCCATGGTGACACTGTGGGGCTGAATGGAAGCAAGGAGTCCATGGTGACAGTCTGGGTCCTGGTGGAACCACAGAGGCCACTGTGACCCTGCAGGGCCTTGTGGAACCATGCAGAGCATTGTGACAGAGCAGGACCTGGTGTCACGATGGGGCCATTGTGACACTGCAGGGCCCCATGGAACCAAGGGGCCAGGGCTGCTCCTCAGGGACTCCTGGAATGAAGGAAACATGTTTGACTCCGTGGTGGCCCTTGGGACCAAGAGGCCATTGTGACACTGAGGAGAACATTGCTGCCCTGCCAGACCTCATGGAACCAAGGATCCATTGTGACACTGCAGGGCCCAAGGATCCATGAGACTTTGTGACACCACGGGATCCCATGGAATCAAAAGGGACATTGTTACACTGGGAGGCGTCATGGAGTCATGGAGACCATTGGGAGACTCTGGGGCCTCATGGAACTGTGGTGACACCAAGATG
The DNA here is from genome assembly GCF_051311805.1 of Agelaius phoeniceus. Lineage (NCBI taxonomy): Eukaryota > Metazoa > Chordata > Aves > Passeriformes > Icteridae > Agelaius > Agelaius phoeniceus. The sequence continues at coordinate 3,645,737 of NW_027509866.1, forward strand.
GGTGTGAGTGTGGATCTGCTGGAGGGTAGGAGGGCTCTGCACAGGGCCCTGGACAGGCTGGATCCAGGGCCCAAATCCAACAAGGTGAGGTTTAACAAGTCCCAGTGCCAGGCCCTGCACTTTGGCCACAACAACCCCTGCAGAACTACAGGCTGGGGACAGAGTGGCTGGAGAGCAGCCAGGCAGAAAGGGACCTGCAGGGACTGATGGAAAGCAGGCTGGACATGAGGCAGCAGTGTGCCCAGGTGGCCAAGAACACCAATGGCTCCTGGCCTGGATCAGGAATGGTGTGGCCAGCAGGACCAGGAGAGAGATGGGCAGATTGCAGGGGAGGGAGCAGGGGTGGGCAATGGGAAGAAATTTGTACCATGAAGAGTAAAGAAAGCAAAGGTGGCACACAGGAAATGCTGAGGGCAGTGTGGGGGTGGCTGCCAGGCAGCCCTGGCTCTGAGCAACAGCGTCTGCAGTGGCACAGGAAACTCCCAGCTGATGGGAACAAACTTTCTGGCTGAGTGCAGAGGCCAGGACAAAGCTGAGTGGTTTCCCTGGTGTCCCCCAGGCCTTGCTGGCCCCAGGGGCTGATGGCATTTGTGCTCCCTCAGGTTCATGTCCCCACAGCAACAGCATGGGGGTGCTGGCCCTGCTGTGTGCAATGCAAACAGGGGCTGCTGAGGCAGTGCTGCCGTGTCTGTGCCTGCAAGGATGGGGCACCTGTGTGAGCTGGGGGAGAGGCCAGGGCTGCAGAGGGGGGATGTTGTTGGCAGCTGCATGAGGACGCTCTGGGATGCTGCCCTGGGCTGTGCAGCGCACTGGGCATGGATCAGCCCCTGCTCTGCTGCTCCTTCCCGTCTGGCCCAGGGCCCTTGCAGAGCCCCAGCCATGCTGTTTGCCCCCAGCCTGCCCACGGCCAGCCTGGGGCTGCTCACGGGGGTTTCTGTGCTGAGCATTGGCCTGGCCGTGTCCTTGAGAGAGCCTGGGCAAGGAGCCTGGAGCCCCCAGGGCCTGGCCTGAGGCGTCAGCGCTGCCCCAGCAGTGCCCATGGCCTGTCCCTGCTGCAGCCCCGGCACTGCCACCCCCAGGGCTGTGCCCGGCCCCGAGAGCACTCAGGCCCTGCAGCAACACCAGGGCCACCAGGGCAGCGGGGCAGGGCCACGGCAGCAGCACTGGCAACACCAAGTGCTGCTGCTGCTGCTGCTGCTGGGCACAGCTGCTGGGCCAGCACTGATCTGCCCCAGCTCTGCACACAGACATTGCTGCTGCAGCTCCAGAGAAGGCAAGAAAAGGGCATCTCTGCAGAAAACTCTGCTGGGACATCCTTTAGTTCCTTTAAAGCCACCGAGAGCGCAGCCCCTCATTGACACAGTGTGTGGCCCCAGGGAATGTGGAGAGAAACAAAATGAGAATTGGCACAAACAATGACATTTATTTGTAGTCAAGATTAAAAAAAGCAAAATAAAGGGAAAGAAACTCACAACCAATCCCAAAGGAACTGTCAAAGATGACTTTTATTACAAGTGATTGGCTGAAATTGGTCAGCAGTTTAATGTTTCTGAAAGCATCCAGTCATCAGTGTCCACACTGCAGCCTTGAGCTCCTGGTTCCTCAGGCTGTAGATGAGGGGGTTCAGGGCTGGAGGCACCACCGAGTACAGAACTGACAGGGCCACATTCAGGGATGGGGAAGAGATGGAGGGGGGCTTTAGATGGGAAATTGAGCCAGTGATGAGGAACAGGGAGACCACAGCCAGGTGAGGGAGGCAGGTGGAAAAGGCTTTGTGCCGTCCCTGCTCAGAGGGGATCCTCAGCACAGCCCTGAAGATCTGCACATAGGAGAAAACTATGAACACAAAACAGCCAAGTGCTAAACACACACTAACTGCAATGAGCCCAAGTTCCTTGAGGTGGGATTTGGAGCAGGAGAGTTTGAGGATCTGGGGGATTTCACAGAAGAACTGGCCCAAGGCATTGCCATGGCATAGGGGCAGGGAAAATGTATTGGCCGTGTGCATGAGAGCATTGAGAAAGGCACTGGCCCAGGCAGCTGCTGCCATGTGGGCACAAGCTCTGCTGCCCAGGAGGGTCCCGTAGTGCAGGGGTTTGCAGATGGACACGTAGCGGTCGTAGCACATTACGGTCAGAAGGGAAAACTCTGCTGACAGGTAGAACAGATAGAAGAAGAGCTGAGCAGCACATCCAGTGTAGGAGATGTTGCTAGTGTCCCAGAGGGAATTGTGCATGGCTTTGGGGACAGTGGTGCAGATGGAGCCCAGGTCAGCGAGGGCCAGGTTGAGCAGGAAGAAGAACATGGGCGTGTGCAGGTGGTGGCCGCAGGCTACGGCGCTGATGATGAGGCCGTTGCCCAGGAGGGCAGCCAGGGAGATGCCCAGCAAGAGGCAGAAGTGCAGGAGCTGCAGCTGCCGCGTGTCTGCCAATGCCAGCAGGAGGAAGTGCCTGATGGAGCTGCTGTTGGACATTTGCTGGGGCTGCCCATGGATGAAAGGACGGTGAAGATTTAGATGACACACCTGTAACCAAAATCAAAGCCATTCCCCATACACCCTCCTCTGTAACACACAGACATGGTCTTTAGTGTTTCAGAGTTCTGAGGTTTTCTTTATAAGCTCCCCCCATGTCTCTGCCAGTAGTTTTGGATATCAAACCTTCAGCATTTCTTCTGCCCTCAGGGAGAAGAGTGATTTCCCTGGGGCAAGATGATGAGTGGAGACGGAGGGGAGATGGTCTGTTATTCTGACCTGTTCAGAGATTCTTTGGGCTTTAACCTTTCTCAGGTGGAGGGTGATCACCTTCCCATGCTTCCCCTAAAATGTCACCAGGTACTCCTGAGAACAAATGGATCCACCAGAGCCCAGCTCTACATTTGTAGCCAAGGACTCACGTTTCTCATTTCATCAACCCAGCAGCATTTTCAGTGTCACAACACCTCTGCCTTTCCCCATCAATCTCATAACTCAGAGATGCTCTAGGACAAGTTTGCACCCTGCATTGAAGCTCCCAGCTTGGACTGAAATCTCAGGGAGACTTCCAAGTGTCCTTCTGATGGCATTGGATGAAGGGAGATGCAGCTCCTTCCCTGGCTGCACTGACAGCATTGCCCAGAGCCGGGCCCTGGGGACAGTGTCACCCTGAGCCAGCTGTGCCCCCTGCCAGAGCCCCCAGGGCCGGGCAGCTGCTCCCAGCCCTGTGCTCTGCAGAGGGAACTGGGCCCGGGGCTGCAGAGCTGCCCCACGGCTCTGCTGCAGCTCTGCCTGCACAGGAGGGGCTGCACGCCTTGGAGCCCCGGCCCTGAGGGCAGAGGCTTGGCTGGGGCACAGAAGGGAGGGGGCTTGTTCAGAGGGAGGGGCTGCACTGCAGGGGCTCCTGTGGGCATCTCTAAACTCTCCCTGCCACAGCATTGCTGGGCTTTGTTTTCTCTCATTGCCTGATCTTCTCTCTGCTTCCTGCAGATTTCCCTCCTGCAGGTGTTTCCCTGTGCCTGATCTCTCCCTGCCAGCACCCACAGATCCCAAATCTCTGTGCACTCTCCTTGGCCTGACAGAACCCTGCCTGTTTGCAGGGCACTGGCTGGGGGCAGGTTCTGTTTGCAGCTTGGAGAAAGGACAGCTCAGACTGAGCCTGATGGCTCCAGCAAAGGTGATGCTGCTGCTGTTCATGGGCAGAGGGGCTGAAAACACATTAGGGATCTCCTGTGAACCTCCTGATCACTAAAAGCAACAGTTCAGATGTGTCAAGCTCTTGTCAGCATACATAATAATAATTCCTAATCAACCTTTAATATTTATCCCCTCCTTGCTGCCATGGTCCAATAGTAGGAAACTGAATACAAAGTCTTAGGAATATCCTCTTTTCTTTTAAAATCCTTGTCTTGGAAATATTCTATGACTGATCAGAACCCCTCAGCATGTCAGAACTTCATGAGTATTTCACCTCCCCTGCCCCAGAAATACTCAGAGTTGTACTCACAGAGTCTGTAGGCATTGGGATGTTCCAGCTTGAGGAGATGGCTCCAGGGGCTGCAGCTGCATTGTCCTGCAGCCAGAGGTTCCTGTGCCAAGGGCTGGCAGTGATTGTGCCCCAGGCACTTCTCAGCCCCTTCCCAGCCCTGACTGATTGAAGCTCTCTGTGCCTCTGGGCTGTGCCCGGGCTGGCTGCAGGCAGTGCCCCAGCCCTGCTGGGCTGGCACAAGAGCTGCTCGTCCAGAGAAATGTGCTTTTGAAGCTCTTCTTGGTGAGCAGGAGCTGCCTCAGGGCCAGGAGCCCAGCCCAGCTCAGCAGCACAGACACAGCACAAGGACTTTAATCAGCCTCTGGGGCTTTGTGCTCAGGACCTGAACATCAGTCCCTGAGAGGGAGATGAAGAAACCTCTCAGGAACTCCAAGGCAGAATCCAACTCCAAACTTTCTTGGACTTCTAATGGGTCCCAGTGAGGGACACGACTGAGCAAGTGTCCCCAGGCCCCAGGCAGAGCAGAGAACTGCAGGCAGTGCTGACAGGTGGGGACAAAGAGAAGCCAAGTCTTGGTGCCCTGGGGCACAGCAGGGTCTGTGCCAGCAAGGGCTGGGAGGAGACACCTTGTCCTGAGGCCCTGGGGCCTTCTGGCACAGCCCCAGCCAGGCTGGGCACTGTCAGCCCCTTGTGCTGCCCTCAGCATCCCCCCCTAGCCCACATCCCAGTGGCCTCAAGGATCTGCTGCAAGGAGTCCCTGGGGAGCCTTGCTCAGCAATGGCCCTGGGGGCTCCTTCATGCTCCCTGCAGGGACTGCAGGTTTTTCAAAGGACTTTGGGCTTGGCTTTTGCCTTGGACTCTCTGAGAGGTTTGTGCAATCCTGGCCTCCAATTATCTGCTGTAATTAGTCTCTGGAGAGGCTTTGTCAGTACCAACACTCAGTGGGCTCATTAATACTTCGAGGTACTTCAGTTATTTGAAGGTACTTGGTGTTTCCCTTTTGATACAGACTTTGTGAGAGGTTTGTGCAATCATGGCTCCAATTATCAGCTTTAATGAGTCCCTTGAGAGCTTTGTACTGACACTCAGTGGTGCTCAGTAATGCTTTGAGCTTTTCAAATTTTTTAAGGTAGTTTGGAATTTTCTTTCCACACTGAGACTCTCATAAGTTTTTGGTCAATCCTGGCCTCCAGTTCTCTCCTCCGAGGAGTCCATGAGCAGCCTGTTTTTGGGATGGACCTCACTGAGACCCATTCAAGCTCTGAGACACTTTTGGGTTTTCCTCTGACTTTGACTCCTGGAAAGGTTTGTGCAATCTCCTCTCAGGCCCTGAGGTTCCAGGGCTCAGCTCCAAATGCACCACAGGGCTCATCAGGATGCAGCAAGTCCTGACAAACCATGGCTCTGCCTTGATTTCCCTCTGCTTGAATGCAGTTTATCAGGAATGTATCTGGAGTGATTTTTGGTTTGCTAATTTGAGATTTCTCAGCCAATGCATCTATTCGTGCAGTGGGATCAGTGTTGGCTAATTACCATTGCACTCCCTGGAATATATTTACTCATTTCCTGCTGTGAGATAGGATTAGGAGAAAGGCAAAGTAGGCTCAAAATTTTAAAAGGGTATATAGACAAGTTCATTACCAGTAAATAGAAGAAAGAGTAATAAGGATCTGAACACTTCTCCTCTCCCTACAACCTTTTCTTTGTTACTGACAATGCAAGGAGACAAAACCTGAAAGTTTCAGTCGCTTTACACCATCTAGAACAGTCTTTCTTCAGTTCACTTAGGGAGAGGAGTCTCTCTTTCATGCTATGGAGACTTCTCCATAAGAAAATAGTTCACTCGTGGCTCTCAATTCCCACAAAGAGCAGCTGCCCAGAAAATCTGCAATTGTGAAGACCCTCCCATTTTTCACAGCTTTTCCCACAGCTGATTTTATGGGCCATGTCAATGTATGGGGTATGAGTTTAAAGATGAGCTGTTCAAGAGCAAAGATTCTCTTCATCTATTTCTGAAATAATCTTCATCTCTGAGAACAGAGATCTTCTTCTTCTCTCCATGAGGGCGCAGGATCTCATTACTCTTCTCTCTTTCTCTGTTTAAACTTCTCATGGGATCAGAGCTACTTCAACATTTGCCTACTTTAGCATGGAGGTTTCTGCTGAACAGGTCATCTCCCCATATTTTCAATTAGTTATAGGGAAAAAGAGAGTCTGATATATTAATTCCATCCTTCTCCATAGCTTTACAAGAGGATTTCAGCCCCAAGGTCAAGGCATCTCCTCATCCCTCCCATCTGGGACTCAACTTCCCCTTCAGTGACCTCGGTGTCTTCATGTTGCCCCTCTGTGTGCCTGCACTTTGTCCTTTTCCCTCACTGGAGGGAGGATGGAAGCACTGAAAGAGTTCATATCTCACCCGGGGCGTGCAGATGGTTCCGTGCCCCCGGCCGGGCTCGGTGCTTGCGGCCGGAGCTGTTTTACGATGGAGGTTTCTGCAGCGGCTGCGCTGGGGCTGTGTCAGGATGGGCCGCGCTGGGGCAGGGCCAGGATCTCAGCAGCCAGGCCAGAGCACAGCAGCAGCACGGCCGGGGGCCGATGGCTTCTCCTGCCCCTGCCCGGGGCTTGCGGCTGAAGCCCCAAGGGTGGCAGAATCTTGGCCGAGCCGGCCCGGCCCGGGGCTGCTCCTGGGGCCCGGCGGATCCTGGCTGGGCCCGGGCTGGCGGCGGGGCAGGGCTCAGCAGGGCCCAGATGTTCCCAACTGCAGCCATGGCCCGGCCCGGCCTCGGCCCCGCGGCCTCCCCTGCCCTGCCCGGCAGCCGATGGGGCCTGGCGGGGTCCCTGGGAAGGGGCCCGGCCCCACGGCAGGAGCCGCCCGGCCCGGCCTGGCTGAGACGGGGCCGGGTCAGCCTTGTTACCTCTGTGCCAGCCAGAAGGGAAAGAGACCCTCCCAGGCTTTCTCATCTTTAACATGTGTCTTCACAGAGGCATGTACAGTTTCCTTAGTGGTTTAACAGATTGTCAATTCTCAAAGCTAATTACTGATTGGTTTTTTAGTCAGACACGGAGGAAACTGCTAGCAGCTTCTCTAAGAACATCACTTCCATGATGCAAAATCACCACAACAGCCCAGAGCCCAGAGCTCCTTTGTCCATATGTAGAGGTCATGTGCCCAAGTCCTCAAAAACCCTTCTTGGGAGATCTCTGGGCCCTTTCCAAGGTTTTTTCAACTGAAAGCATTCCACTCAGAGTCTAAGAAAATCACCAGCAGACATGGCCAGCCTGACCTGTCTGTCCTTACTACTTTTGTCTGGGAGCAATCTTTGGATATATGGAATTTGGGAAGCCAAATTCTAATTTTGGCCATGGACCATGGACATGAAGGTTGGTTCTTTTCCGTAGGAAGGAAGGAACAGAGCCCCAGTGTTTGCCAGGCAGAAGAGAGGTGACCACCAGAGGACAAGGCCAGCCAGAAGCGGCAGGTTTTTTTCTGAGAGAAACCCTTGCATATAGGAAAATTTTTAGAGAGAATACCAATTTTGGCAATGGACATTTAAAAAAAGGGATGGTTCCTTTCTATAGCAAGGAAAGCACGGAGCCCCAGTGTTCCAGGAGCTGATGAGAGGCATTCCTTGACATTGCAACATCAGCCAGAGCTGTCAGGTGGCCCCTGGGAGGCCAAGCCAGCCAGGCCTGTTCCATGTTCCCTCGGTTCCATGGGGCCCCACATTGTCCCAATGGTCCTTTGCTTCCCTGAGGCCCTGAGGTGTCATAATGCCCCCTTGGTGACACCAGACCCTGAAGGGTCCCAATGGTCTCCATGGTTCCATCAGGCCCCACAGAGCCATAATGGTCTCTGGGTTCCATAAAGCCCCGCTGGGTCACCATGGCCCCTTGGTTCCATGGGCTCCAGTGGTGCCACAATGATCCCCTTGGTTCCATGAGGTCTCCACAGTGTCCCAGTGTTCTCCATGGGAAGGAAAGAACCCAGCCCCAGTGTTGCAGGGGCAGTCACCAGAGGTCAAGGCCAGCCAGGCTTGATGGTACTGGCAGATTGTGCCTGGGAGCAACCCTTGGATATACAGAATTTTGGAGGTGGAATCCCAATTTCAGACATGGACACCTGGAGGATAAGGATGGTTGTTTTCCATTGGAAAGAAAGCACGGAACACTGATTCAACAGTGACATTTGGGGATCTATGGGGAGCATTGGGGATCGTTTCTGCACCTCGTGACCCAACAGGAGCTTCTCTAATAAATGTTCCCTGAAGCTCCCACTGTGCCCATGACAGGAACCCATGTGAGTGTCTGGGACATCCCAGCTCTCTGGAAGCCTGGGGACTCCTGGGATGTCACCATGGAATGGCTGTGACTGCCTCTGACCACAGGGCTCTTTACCATCCTAGAAACCCCTCGGAGGTCTCCATGGAGCCCCTGTCTCTGCCTGTGACATTCCAGCTCTGGAACAGCCTGGAGATTCTTGGAAAGTCCCCATGGAACCCTTCTGAGGGCCTGTGACAAATCTGATCCTTAGCAGGCAACCATCACCAGCCCCCTGTTGCTATGCTCAGTCCCTTGGCAGCTCCATGGAGACCCCATGCCAGGGGTGGTTGCCATGGCCACCAGGGCTGGCACCAGCTGGGATGCTCGGTTTCCACAGGCCAGGCTTCAGGAATGGGATTCCCCAATTTCCTGCTCCTGCTAAAACCGCGCTGCCCTCGCTGTCCTCCCGCCTCCCATGGAAAGCAAAAAAGGCAAAGATCCCGGGCTGGGATAAGAACAATTTATTGGGAACTGCAAGGAGATAAAGAACAAAAAGGAACAAAAACAATATTGATAACAGAAGGGATAAGTAAAACTATTTACAGAGAAAACTACAACATCAACAACTAGGTCTTCCTGGCAATGTATTTCCTCCTGTCTGGAAAGGACACCCTTCTCCTCAGGGAGAGAGAGAGAGAGAGAGAGAGTCCCTTTCCTGCCCCTGGCAATGACCTGAGGTGGGAGTGAATGTAATGACAGGGCCATGGCCAGACCCTCATGTTCTCCAATCCCACATCATGTCATTGGCAGGGGCAGGAAAAGGGACAGGTGTCTTCCCAGCATGGATCACAGGGAAGATGGATCACCAGGGCTCTGGCCAACGTGGGGTCTCCAATGGGGGATGAATTCTGAGCAGTGTACGAAGCTCCTCCTGCACTTGGGGCATGTGCAGGGCTTCTTTTACTGGTGTCTCCATTGGTGTCTTGTCGAGTGAGAGCTGCTGGTGAAGCTCTTCCCACACTGGGGACACTCGTAGGGCCTCTCCCCAGTGTGGATGCGCCGGTGCCTGATGAGGGTGGAGTTGTGCTTGAAGCCCTTCCCGCAGTCAGGGCAGAGGAAGGGCCTCTCATCCGTGTGAATGTGCTGGTGCTGGAGGAGCTGAGAGCTGGTGTGAAACCTCTTCCCACACTCGGGGCACTGGTAGGGTCTCTCCCCTGTGTGGATCATTTGGTGGATGATCATTTGGGTCTTCCTACTAAAGGTCATCCCACATTCCCCACAGTTGTATGGCCTTTCCCCAGTGTGGATCCTCTGGTGGCAGATCAAGAGAGACTTCTGCCTAAAGCTCTTCCCACATTCCCCACACTCATAGGGTCGATCCCTGGTGTGGGTCTTCTGGTGGGAGATCAGGTTAGAGTTCTGGCTGAAGCTCATCCCACATTCCCCACACTCGTAGGGCTTCTCCCCGGTGTGGATCCGCCGGTGCCTGATGAGGTGGGAGTTGCGCTTGAAGCCCATCCCACAGTCAGGGCAGCGGAAGGGCCTCTCATCCGTGTGAATCCGCTCATGCAGGAGGAGATCGGAGTTGGTGTAAAACCTCTTCTGACACTGGGGACACTCGTAGGGCCTCTCCCTCTCCCCAGCGTGGATGCGCTGGTGGGTGATGAGGGTGGAGTTGCGCTTGAAGCCCTTCCCACAGTCAGGGCAGTGGAAGGGCCTCTCCTCTGTGTGAATCTGCTGGTGCTGGAGGAGACTGGAGCTGGTCTGAAACCTCTTCTGACACTGGGGACACTCGTAGGGCCTCTCCCCAGTGTGGATGCGTTGGTGGATGATGAGGACAGAGCTGCAGCTGAAGCCCTTCCCACACTCCCCACACTTGTAGGGCCATTCCCCAGTGTGGATCATCTGGTGGCTGATCAGGGTGCTGCTCTGCCTGAAGCTCTTCCCACACTCCAAGCACTTGTGGGGCTTCTCCGCATCATGAAGCTGCCCATGGACCACCAGCTCTGAGCTCTGGCTGAAGCTCTGTCCACCTTCCTGGCTCAGGGTGGGTCTTTCCTCCTCAGAGCACACTGGGCTGGGTTTGGAGCCCCTTCTCCTGTGGGATCTCTGGGGATTTTCCTCCCCATTGGATTCCTGTGTCCTGGAGTCACTCAAAATGGCCTCATCCATGAGTTTCTGCTGTGGGGATTTCTCCTCTCTGGTCTCCATGCTCAGCTCCTTCCTGGGGAGAGGAAGGACAAGGAGAGGATGGGATTTGCCTCCGTGCCACAGGGAAGGGGAAGGAGATCCCCCCAGTGCATCCCCAGCAGGACGGGGTTGGCAGCAGGGTTGTCCTGCAGCCGGGGGCTGTGCTGGGCTGGGAGATGGAGCAGGAGAGAGGGGGAAAGGGGCACTGACTTCCTCCTCACCTTCCTGAATGTCCCGGGGCTCCTTCCTCTTCCTTGCAGCCTCCTCCTCCATCTGGCAAAGGTTTGGGGATGTGAAATCCTGTTCTGGGAGGAAAGCAAGGGATGAGCGCATTGAATTTTTTACTGGTTTCAAGGCAAACCTGGGGGAGAGTCTAAACCAGAATTACAATTTCATAAGAAAAGAAGATCAAGGCAATGATGCAGAAACACTGCCTTAAACTGACAGAGTCAGGATATAACCTGACACCCTGTTGCTGGTCAGGGTGGTGGCAGCAGTCCCATTAAATGGTGGCTGCAGTCCTGTTGGAGAGATGAACGTGATTCTGTCCAAGCAGTGATCCTGTAGAAGGGTCTGGTCTTCCTCTGAAGGTCCAGTGGTGGTTCTGGAGCTCTTGTCCTCTGGGAATCCAGTAGGCAAGCTGCTCCTGGTGTTGCAAGGCTCACCTTATATGCAGGTAGGAATGCTTGGATCCTCCCCCTGGGCGGAGCATCCCACAATGGGAGGATGGAATTTGATCAGTCCTGCAGTGACACTCAATGGCCCATTCCCAGAAGATATCTCCCCTGGAGGGCGTTATCAGGGCTGAGTCATGGAAGAGATCAAGAACACTGCCCCACCTGTTTCTAGCAGTTGATGAAGATGGGGATTGAAAACATGCATTTGGTTCCATCTTACACTGCAGCCTGAAACAGTGGGGGAATCCCTGCTCAGGGGGTGAACACCACCCCCCTTACCCAAACTGGCTCAGGTGTAAAACCCCCACCCCGGGAAGGCCACACACACACAGGGGACAATGTCACACTTGCCCTGCCCCAGGGGAGGTCTCTGTCCCTGTCACTCTGTGGCTGTCCCCCCTTTTCTCTTTCACAGGCCGGGGGCTTTGCCAAATCTAAGAATAATTTTTTTCTCTTTCCCTGTCACCTTTGTGACATCTACACAGAGCTTTCCCTTCCTTTTCATAATCTTTTCATAAAAGAGGTATCTCAATGTATTGGGCCGAATTTCCACGTTTCTTTTATCAGAATGTGGCAGCAGCAGAGCTGGAGCTGGGCAGGACCAATGGATTTTGGAATTGCCACAAAATTGCTTCTACTGTGAGTTTACTGAATTTTGGGATTTGTTTGCATTTTCACCACAAGTGACTTTTGGGAAGAGCAGATTCAAGGCATTTTCTGTAGGGTTAAGTTTGATTTTTGTCAAGAAACAACTTTACTTTGTCCAGTGCCCTGGGGATGGTCAAGGGGTCACTGACCCTCTTACACTGGGGGATGCTTGGGAGGGGCTTGGGAGGGTTGTGCCTGTCACTGTCACCCCAGGCCATTCCCCAGGGTGTCCCTGTCCCTGTCACTCCAGGCCATTCCCCAGGGGCTGTCCCTGTCCCTGTCACCCCAGGCCATTCCCCAGGGGTGTCTCTGTCCCTGTCACCCCAGGCCATTCCCCAGGGGTGTCCCTGTCCCTGTCACCCCAGGCCATTCCCCAGGGGCTGTCCCTGTCCCTGTCACCCCAGGCCATTCCCCAGGGGTGTCCCTGTCCCTGTCACCCCAGGCCATTCCCCAGGGGTCTCCATCATTCTCACCCCAGGGAATGCCTGGGGGGTCTCCCTCCCTCTCTCCCCTGTGCCAGGGGGTGCTCGGGGCAGTCTCTGTCCCTCTCAGCCCAGGGGATGCTCGGGGCTCTCTGTCCCCTGGCCCTGGGGGATGCTCGGGGGGTCTCCATCCCTCTGGCCTCAGGCAATGCCTGTGCAGGGCTGGGCACCAGGGGCTCTGTGTCCCTCTCACCGCTGAGGCTGCTCGGGGCTGGGGGGGCTCTGCCACCTTCTCACCCCTGGGGAGGCCGGGGGGGTCTCTGTCCCTCTCAGCCCTGCTGGGACCCCACCCAAACATCATCGGGGTCACAGGGACAGAGACACCCCCAAAGCCCCAGAAGGGCTGAACCTTGGATTTGGTTTGGGGCCAAGGATTTAGGAAGGGGCTGGAATTGGGGCTGGGCTTGGGGTTGGGGCTGAGATTTGGATTAGAGCTGGGATTGGGGTTAAGGCGAGACATGGGATTGGCTTTAGGGCTGGGGTTGGGATTGGGTCTGGGGCTAGACGAGTCCGGCATTGGGATGGGATTAAATACAGAACTGTGAGTGTGTCTGAACATGGAGTGAGATTGAGACCAGGATCAGGGTCAGGTTTGGGACTGAGCTCACCCAGAGCAGGACAGGGGGGATGTCACTGTGGGAAGGTTTGGGGGAAATACTGATTTGGGGAAAACCAAGGTGTGAATGCCTTGGGTTGGGGATTCCTCCCACACAAGTCCATCTCTGGAAGTCACCTGATGTCCATAAAAACCTCCAAAAATCAAGAGTGTATAAGAAAAAAGTCACCAGGAGTGCCCCATTTCCAGTCTCATCCCTCTGGGGTTCTGGTGGTCCCCTGTCTCTGGGCTGTTGGGGATCCCATGGGTCCTGGGGATCCCCCCTCTCCAGGGTCCGGCTAAGGGATGCAGGCGGATTTTGGGGTCCCAAGGTCCCTCTCTCCAGCCTCCCCTCAATCCAGCCACTTGGGATTCCCCCCTCTTCCCACCACCCTGTCCTGCTTTAGGGCAATTTTGGGAGAAAACTCCCGAAAGGGGTTTCCTCTAGAATGCAGATTCAGCAGCCCCACCCTCAGCCAGTTCGGGAAATGATTTCCTTGGAGAAAAGTGAAAAAAACACTTTATTTAACAGGCAAAGCATTCACCAGCACAAAAATTGAACAATATTAAGCAATAAAACCTCCGGCTGCTGGAAAATAGGTGACAAACTCCAAAAGTCCCTCCTTGGGCTGGGGCTTGGCTCACTCAGTGTCTTATCAGTCTCTTATCAGTCTCTTATCTGTCTCTTATCAGTCTCTTATCAGTCTCTTATCAGTCCCTCCTGTATTGGAAATGCCGCGGTGCAGGCTCAGCCCGGTGGGCCACAGGTGGGAGCTGCCGGTGGTGTTCTGGTTGTTCAGTCCAGAGCAGGTTTAAACAGCACCAAAGAAAAAGAAAAACCACAGTCCAGGGAACTTCTCTGCCTCAGAGAGCTAAAAACTAACTAAAAGCAAAGGAGAGCTCTGTCCCGCCCTCTGTCCATCCAGGAGCCGGAATGTGGAGAAGTGAGTGCAGTGCCTGAAAACAAACTGCAGCTTCTTCCTCCTCCCCTTGGCTCTCAGAACCAGCCTTAAAGGTGCAGAACTCATTTCTGGGCTAAACGGACCGATGGGGCACGAGCATCAAGAAGTCACCCCAGGACGCGCCCCTGTCAGGGTCAGGGGGTCCCATCCCCGCCTCATCTCCGGGCTGCCGGGGGTGCCCCAGCTCCGGTATCGCCCCTTCCCCTCTCCCTGCCCCGGGGGTCCCCCGTTCCACAGCCCCGGCTCTCACGGGGATCCCCAAAACCAATGTCCCGCCCCGTGGGTACCGGGCCATCCCCACGTGGGCCCCCCGGGACCCTCCCGAGGGGCGATCGCGGCTCCTCTGTCCCCGAAAAAGCTCCTCTTAGGGAGCCCGGAGATACCCGGGGCTCGAGTCCGGGATCTGCCGGCTCCGAACACGCTCCAAAAAAATCCTCCCGGACACCCCTGGCTGGAGCCGGGGCGAGCTCGGCCTCGCCCTCACCTGCGGCTCGGGGCTGGGGGCGATGCTCCCGGGGCAGGGGCTGCTGCAGGCTCAGCGTGCGGGCGCTGCGAGCGCCGGGATTCTCCCGCTCCCGCTCCTGCTCCTCCTCTCCCTCCTCTTCCTCCCGCATTTCCTCCGCTGCCAACCCGGACCCCCCTTTCCCACCCCTCTGCCCCGCGGCCCCGCAGCCCCGGCTGCTGGGTGGGGGAGCCCCCGATCGGCCCCAGGGCTGGGCAGGGGGCTCGGGGACCCCCCCGGGGCGGATCCGTGCCCCCGGCCCGAGCCCCAAACTCCGCTCCGGGGCCGCTGGGCTCTGCGGGTCCGCCTGGCAACCGGTGAGTCATCGGCGAGAAAAGCTCTGGTTGGCTGGAAATTGTTCAGCGCGTTCTCTGATTGGCTGGAATTGTGAAAGGCGCTGCGCCCTGCGGGTGTCCCCGGGAGCTGCGGAGTCCGGGCCGGAGCCTTTTCCTCTTTCTTTCTCCCCCTCTGAGAACTCTTTCCTATTTCTTTCTCTCTCTGAGATCTCGTCCCGATTTCTTTCTCTCTTTCTCCCCATTTCTTGTTCAGTTCAATCCAAGTTCGAGCAGATCCACAGGTTGCGTTCCCACGCTCTCATTCGCACCTTCACTGGGGCAGAGGCGTCTCTCCCTCGCGAAATCGTAACCCATGGGCAGGGTCCTTTCCAGCCCAATCCTTCCAAGATTTTGTCGGGGACTTGCTTCCATTTCCTCCCTCCCTCTGCTTCCAGCGGGGAAGGTGCTGGGAAATGTCCGGCAAAGCCACCTTTGCCGTGTGCTCTGGGAGCCCACAGAGCTGCTGGACCTTGTCCCCTGGCCCTGCACAGCTCCTTGGGAGGCACGGCAGGAGCAGCACCCTGGCAGCCTCGGGAATGCCCCTCTGGGATCCATGGCACACACTGCCAGGGGCTGGAATTCCAGTTCCCAGACAGGAAAAGATGTTCCTGCCCTGGAAAGCAAAGCTCTTAAGAAGGAGCCAAAAGCCAAGTGGAGCAAGATCCTACAGTGACATTTCACTGCCAGCCTTCATAACTTCACCCATGGTTGTTGTAGCTCCTGGATGGGGAATTAATTCAGGGAAGGGTCTTTGGTGGGAGACGCTGAGGGGAGACACTGAGAGAGAAACAGAGCCAGCAAAGAAAGGCAGGAGAGAAAGTAGGACACAAACATAATCAGCTATGAAGGTAGCACTCTGAAAAACAATTTGGAACTGCCTGAAAATGAATGGCACAGAGAGAAATAATTTTGTAATTTTATTTCCTATCAAAACACAATTTCCTCCCTTTGTCACATACCTCCTCCCAGTGTCATTCAGCAGGGCTGCCAGAAAGATTTTCATTATGAGTGGATGTTCCAGGCTGCAGCCACAAGCAAACAGGGAATGGGGATTTTCCTGCTCCTGAGGAGTTTGACATCCTCAGCTGAGGAGAGGAGGAGGCACCAGAAGAAAATGGCAGCCGGGCTTCATCCTCCCGCAGGAAAGAGAGGGGGGAAATCTCTCATCCTGTCTGCAGCTGCTCCCACAGGGATGTGAGGGCTGATCCCAGAGCCCCAAGGGTCACAGTCAGGGCTGCCCTCAGGGAATGCTCACCTGGTATTGAGGGGCAGCGTGGGAGCACCTGGATCTTGGGGCACCCAGCTGCCCCCCATGTTTGGAGGTGCCTGAGGAGGGCTGGGACAATGCCAGGGACATCCTGCAGTGACATCCCCCCTGTCCTGCTCTGGGTGAGCTCAGTCCCAAACCTGACCCTGATCCTGGTCTCAATCTCACTCCATGTTCAGACACACTCACAGTTCTGTATTTAATCTCATCCCAGTCCCAGACTCATCCAGACCCAGACCCAATCCCAACCCCAGCCCTAAAGCCAATCCCATGTCTCGCCTTAACCCCAATCCCAGCTCTAATCCAAATCTCAGCCCCAACTCCAAGCCCAGCCCCAATTCCAGACCCTTCCTAAATCCTCAGCCCCAAACCAAATCCCAGGTTCAGCCCTTCAGGGGGTTTGGGGGTGTCTCTGTCCCTGTGACCCCGATGATGTTTGGGTGGGGTCCCAGCAGGGCTGAGAGGGACAGAGACCCCCCCGGCCTCCCCAGGGGTGAGAAGGTGGCAGAGCCCCCCCAGCCCCGAGCAGCCTCAGCGGTGAGAGGGACACAGAGCCCCTGGTGCCCAGCCCTGGACAGGCATTGCCTGAGGCCAGAGGGATGGAGACCCCCCGAGCATCCCCCAGGGCCAGGGGACAGAGAGCCCCGAGCATCCCCTGGGCTGAGAGGGACAGAGACTGCCCCGAGCACCCCCTGGCACAGGGGAGAGAGGGAGGGAGACCCCCCAGGCATTCCCTGGGGTGAGAATGATGGAGACCCCTGGGGAATGGCCTGGAGTGACAGGGACAGGGACACCCCTGGGGAATGGCCTGGGGTGACAGGGACAGGGACACCCCTGGGGAATGGCCTGGGGTGACAGGGACAGGGACAACCCCCCCAATTCGCTCCCAAGCATCCCCCACTGTGAGAGGCTCAGTGACCCCTTGAGCGTCCCCTGGGCACGGGAGAAAGTAAAGTTGTTTCTTGACAAAAATCAAACTTAAGCCTACAGAAAATGCCTTGAATTTGCTCTTCCCACAAGTCATTTGTAGTGAAAACCCAAACAAATCCCAAAATTTAATAAACTGACAGTAGAAGCAATTTTGTGGCAATTCCAAAATCCATTGGTCCTGCACAGCTCCAGCTCAGCTGCTGCCACATTCTGATAAAAGAAAAGTGGAAATTCGGCCCAATAAACTCTGATATCTCTTTTATGAAAAGAGTATGAAAAGGAAGGGAAAGCTTTGTGTAGATGTCACAAAGGTGACAGGGACAAAGAAAAAACTTATTCTTAGATTTGGCAAAGCCCCCGTCCTGTGAAAGAGAAAAGGGGGGACAGCCATGGAGTGACAGGGACAGAGACCTCCCCTGGGGCAGGGCAAGTGTGTCATTGTCCCCTGTGTGTGTGGCCTTCCCGGGATGGGGGTTTTACACCTGAGCCAGTTTGGGTAAGGGGGGTGGTGTTCACCCCCTGAGCAGGGATTCCCCCACTGTTTCAGGTTGCAGTGTAAGATGGAACCAAATGCATGTTTTCAATGCCCATCTTCATCAACTGCTAGAAACAGGTGGGGCAGTGTTCTTGATCTCTTCCATGACTCAGCCCTGATAACGCCCTCCAGGGGAGATATCTTCTGGGAATGGGCCATTGAGTGTCACTGCAGGACTGATCAAATTCCATCAAATTCCATTGTGGGATGCTCCGCCCAGGGGGAGGATCCAAGCATTCCTACCTGGATATAAAGTGAGGCTTTCAACACCAGGAGCAGCTTGCCTACTGGATTCCCAGAGGACAAGAGCTCCAGAACCACCACTGGACCTCCAGAGGAAGCCCAGACGCTTCTACAGGATCACTGCTTGGACAGAATCACGTTCATCACTCCAACAGGACTGCAGCCACCATTTAATGGGACTGCAGCCACCAGCCTGACCAGCAACAGGGTGTCAGGTTATATCCAGACTCTGTCGGTTTAAGGCAGTGTTTCTGTAGCATTGCCTTGATCTTCATTTTCTTATTAAATTGTAATTCTGACTTAGACTCTCCCCCAGGTTTGCCTTAAATCCTGGACAAAAGACAATGTGTGCCCCCTTTTATTGGTTCCCAGAACAGGATTTCCCATTCCCAAACTTGATTCAATGGAGGAGGAGGCTGTGAGGAAGAAGAAGGGGCCCCAGGAGCCCCAGGCAGGTGAGGAGGAAGTCAATGCCCCTTTCCCCCTCTCTCCTGCTCCATGTCCCAGCCCAGCACGGCCCCCGGCTGCAGGACAACCCTGCTGCCAACCCTGTCCTGCCGGGGATGCACTGGGGGGATCTCCTTCCCCTTCCCTGTGGCACGGAGGCAAATCCCATCCCCTCCTTGTCCTTCCTCCCCCAGGGAAGAAGCTGAGGTAGGAGACCAGGGAGGAAAAATCCCCACAGCAGGATCTCATGGAAGAGGCATTTTTGAGTGACTCCACAGTGCAGAATTCCAATGGGGAGGAAAATCCCCAGAGATCCCACAGGAGGAGGGGCTCCAAACCCAGCCCAGTGTGCTCTGAGGAGGAAAGACCCACCCTGAGCCAGGAAGGTGGACAGAGCTTCAGCCAGAGCTCAGAGCTGGTGGCCCATGAGCAGCTTCACAATGGGGAGAAGCCCCACAAGTGCTTGGAGTGTGGGAAGAGCTTCAGGCAGAGCAGCACCCTGATCAGCCACCAGATGATCCACACTGGGGAATGGCCCTACGAGTGTGGGGAGTGTGGGAAGGGCTTCAGCTGCAGCTCTGCCCTCGTCACCCACCAACGCATCCACGCTGGGGAGAGGCCCTACGAGTGTCCTGAGTGTCAGAAGAGGTTTCGGACCAGCTCCAGTCTCCACCTGCATGAGCGAATTCACTCAGAGGAGAGGCCCTTCCATTGCCCTGACTGCGGGAAGGGCTTTAAGCATAAATCCCACCTCATCAGGCACCAGCGGCGCATCCACACTGGGGAGAGACCCTACGAGTGTCTCCAGTGTGGGAAGAGCTTCACCCAGAGCTCTCACTTGACAAGACCACTGAAGTCACTGGTAAGAGAAGCACTGCAAATGCCCCAATTTCAGGAGGAGCTTCGTTCACTGCTCCATCTTCATCCCCCATTGGAGACCCCATGTTGGTTAGAGCCCTGGTGATCCATGTTCCCTGTGATCCATGCTGGGAAGACACCTGTCCCTTTTCCTGCCCCTGCCAATGACATGATGTGAGATTGGAGAACATGAGGGTCTGGCCATGGCCCTGTCATTACATTCACTCCCACCTCAGGTCATTGCCAGGGGCAGGAAAGGGACTCTCTCTCTCTCCCCCTGAGGAGAAGGGTGTCCTTTCCAGGCAGGAGGAAATACATTACCAGGAAGAGTCAGTTGTTGATGTTGTAGTTTTCTCTGTAAATAGTTTTACTTATCCCTTCTGTTATCAATATTGTTTCTGTTCCTTTTGCTCCTTATCTCGTTGCTGTTCCCATTAAATTGTTCTTATCCCAGCCCGGGATCTTTGCCTTTTGTGCTTTCCATGGGAGGCGGGAGGGCAGCGAGGGCAGCGCGGTTTTAGCGGGAGCAGGAAATTGGGGAATCCCATTGCTGAAGCCCGGCCTGTGGAAAGCGAGCATCCCAGCTGGTGCCAGCCCTGGTGGCCTTGGCAGCAGCCTTGGGAGCGGGTCCCTGGCTGGGGCTGTGGGAACCTCTTCCCTCTGGTGCCCAGGGACAGGAGTGGAGGGAGCGGCTGCAGCTGAGTCGGGGCAGGCTCAGGTTGGATGTCAGGAAAAGGTTTTTGGCCAGAGGCTGCTGGGGCCCTGGCCAGGCTCCCCAGGGCAGGGTCCCAGCTCCAGGGCTCTCTGAGCTGCAGCAGCGTTTGGCCAGCGCTGCCAGGCCCAGGCTGGCATTGTTGGGGTGTCCTGTGCAGGGCCAGCAGTTGGACTGGAGAATCCTGATGGGTCCCTCCCAGCTCAGCCAATTCTGTGCTTCTGGGATCCCCTGAGCCTGGGGATGGGGCTGCCAATGGTTGCCATGGCAACGGGCTCTGGCTGCAGGCCTGAGCTGGTGTCCATGGCAACCACCCCTGGCATGGGGTCTCCATGGAGCTGCCAAGGGACTGAGCATAGCAACAGGGGCCTGGTGATGGTTGCCATGGAAACTGACCATAGCAACAGGGGGCTGGTGATGGTTGCCTGCTAAGGATCAGATTTTTCACAGGCCCTCACAGGGGTTCCATGGGGACTTTCCAAGAGTCTCCAGGCTGTTCCAGAGCTGGAATGTCACAGGCAGAGACAGGGGCTCCATGGAGACCTCCCAGGGCTTTCTGGGGATGGTAAAGAGCCCTGTGGTCAGAGGCAGTCACAGCCATTCCATGGTGACATCCCAGGGCACCTTGGGCTGCAAAGGCACCCATCTGTCACAGGCACTCACGGGGGCTCCACGGTGACATCCCAGGAATCCCCCGGCTGCCAAAGAGCTGGGATGTCCCAGACACTCACAGGGGTTCCTGTCATGGGCACAGTGAGAGCTTCAGGCAACATTTATTAGAGATGCTCCTGTTGGGTCACGAGGTGCAAAAAGGGTCCCCAATAGGCCCCACATATCCCCAAATGTCACCGTTGAATCAGTGTTCCGTGGTTTCTTTCCAATGGAAAACAAGCATCCTTATCCTCCAGTGTCCATGTCTGAAATTGGGATTCCACCTCCAAAATTCTGTATATCCAAGGGTTGCTCCCAGGCACAATCTGCCAGTACCATCAAGTCTGGCTGGCCTTGGCCTCTGGTGGCTGCTCCTGCAACACTGGGGCTGGGTTCTTCCCTTCCCATGGAGATCTGAGACACTGAGGGGACCTCATGGAACCAAGGGGATCATTGTGGCACCACTGGAGCCCATGGAACCAAGGGGCCATGGTGACACAGCGGGGCTTCATGGAACCCAGAGACCATTATGGCTCTGTGGGGCCTGATGGAACCATGGAGACCATTGGGACCCTTCAGGGCCTGGTGTCACCAAGGGGGCATTATGGCACCTCAGGGCCTCAGGGAAGTGAGGGACCATTGGGACACTGTTGGGCCCCATGGAACTGAGGGAACATGGAACAGGCCTGGCTGGTTTGGCTTCCCAGGGGCCCCTGACAGGTCTGGCTGATGTTGCAATGTCAAGGGCCGCCTCTCATCAGCTCCTGCAAAACTGGGGCTCCGTGCTTTCCTTGCTATAGAAATGAACCCTCCCTCTTTTTAGATGCTCATTTCCAAAATTGGTATTCTCTCTAAAAATTTTCCTATATGCAAGGGTTTCTCTCAGAAAAAATCCTGCCAGCTCTACCTGGCCTTGTCCTCTGGTGGTCACCTCTCTTCTGCCTGGCAAACACCGGGGCTCTGTTCCTTTCTTCCTATGGAAAAGAACTGTCTTTCATGTCCAGGGTCAATGGCCAAAATTGGAATTTGGCCTCCCAAATTCCATATATCCAAGGATTGCTCCCAGACAAAAGAAGCCAGGACAGAAAGGTCAGGCGGGCCCTGTCCTCTGGTGATTTTCTTAGACTTTGAGCTGAATGTTTTCATTTGAAAACACCTTGGAGAGGGCCCAGAGATCTCCCAAGGTGGGGTTTTGAAGCCTCGGGCACATGACCTCTACATATGGACAAAGGAGCTCTGTGCTCTGTGCAGTTGTGGTGATTTTGCATCACAGAAGTGATGTTCTAAGAGAAGGTGCTAGCAGTTTCCTCCATGTCTGACAAAAAACCAATCAGTAATTAGCTTTGAGAATTGACAATCTGTTAAACCACTAAGGAAACTGTACTCGCCTCTGTGAAGACACATGTTAAAGATGGGAAAGCCTGGGAGGGTCTCTTTCCCTTCTGGCTGGCACAGAGGTAACAAGGCTGACCCGGCCCCGTCTCAGCCAGGCCGGGCCGGGCGGCTCCTGCCGTGGGGCCGGGCCCCTTCCCAGGGACCCCACCAGGCCCCATCGGCTGCCGGGCAGGGCAGGGGAGGCCGCGGGGCCGAGGCCGGGCCGGGCCATGGCTGCAGTTGGGAACATCTGGGCCCTGCTGAGCCCTGCCCCGCCGCCAGCCCGGGCCCAGCCAGGATCCGCCGGGCCCCAGGAGCAGCCCCGGGCCGGGCCGGCTCGGCCAAGATTCTGCCAGCCTTGGGCTTCAGCCGCAAGCCCCGGGCAGGGGCAGGAGAAGCCATCGGCCCCCGGCCGTGCTGCTGCTGTGCTCTGGCCTGGCTGCTGAGATCCTGGCCCTGCCCCAGCGCGGCCCATCCTGACACAGCCCCAGCGCAGCCGCTGCAGAAACCTACATCGTAAAACAGCTCCGGCCGCAAGCACCGAGCCCGGCCGGGGGCACGGAACCATCTGCAGGCCCCGGGTGAGATATGAACTCTTTCAGTGCTTCCATCCTCCCTCCAGTGAGAGAAAAGGACAAAGTGCAGGCACAGAGAGGAACAACATGAAGACACCGAGGTCACTGAAGGGGAAGTTGAGTCCCTGATAGAAGGCACGAGGATATGCCTTGATCTTGGGGCTGAAATCCTCTTGTAAAGCTATGGGGAAGGATGCAATTAATATATCAGACTCTCTTTTTCCCTATAACTAATTGAAAATATGGGGAGATGACCTGTTCAGCAAAAACCTCCATGCTAAAGTAGGCAAATGTTGAAGTAGCTGTGATCCCATGAGAAGTTTAAACAGAGAAAGAGAGAAGAGTGGTGAGATCCTGTGCCCTCAGGGAGAGAAGAAGAAGATCTCTGTTCTCAGAGATGAAGATGATTTCAGAAATAGGTGAAGAGAATCTTTGCTCTTGAACGGCTCATCTTTAAACTCATACCCCATAAGTTGACATGGCCCATGAAAACAGCTGTGGGAAAAGCTATGAAAAATGGAAGGGACTTCACACTTGCAGATTTTCTGGGCAGCTGCTCTTCGTGGGAATTGAGAGCCACAAGAGAACTTTTTTCTTATGGAGAAGTCTCCATAGCATGAAAGAGGGACTCCTCTGCCTAAGTGAACTGAAGAAAGAATGTTCTAGATGGTGTAAACTGACTGAAACTTTCAGGTTTTGTCTCCTTGCATTGTCAGTAAGAAAGAAAAGATTGTAGGGAGAGGAGAAGTGTTCAGATTCTTATTACTCTTTCTTCTATTTACTGGTAATAAACATTTCTATATACCCCTTTAAAATTTTGAGCCTACTTTCCCTTTCTCCTAATCCTTTCTCACAGCAGGAAATGAGTAAATATATTCCAGTGAGGGCAATGGTAATTAGCCAACACTGATCCCACTGCATTAATAGATGCATTGGCTGAGAAATCTCAAATTAGCAAACCAAAATCACTCCAGATACGTTCCTGATAAACTGCATTAGGGCAGAGGGAAATCAAGGCAGAGCCATGGTTTGTCAGGACTTGCTGCATCCTGATGAGCCCTGTGGTGCATTTGGAGCTGAGCCCTGGAACCTCAGGGCCTGAGAGGAGATTGCACAAAGCTTTCCAGGAGTCAAAGTCAGAGGAAAACCCAAAAGTGTCTCAGAGCTTGAATGGGTCCCACTGAGGTTCATCCCCAACCCAGGCTCCTCCTGGACTCCTTGGAGGAGAGAACTGGAGGCCAGAATTGACCAAAAACCTCTCAGAGTCTCAATGTGGAAAGGAAATTCCAAACTACCTTAAAAATTTTGAGAAGCTCAAAGCATTACTGAGCACCACTGAGTGCCAATGCAAAGCTCTCCAGGGACTCATTAAAGCAGATAATTGGAGCCATGATTGCACAAACCTCTCACAGAGTCTGTATCAAAAGGGAAACACCAAGTACCTTCAAATAACTGAAGTACCCTGAAGTATTAATGAGCCCCACTGAGTGTTGTTACTGACAAAGCCTCTCCAGGGACTAATTACAGCAGATAATTGGAGGCCATGATTGCACAAACCTCTCAGAGACTCCAAGGCAAAAGCCAAAG
Source organism: Agelaius phoeniceus (assembly GCF_051311805.1). NCBI lineage: Eukaryota > Metazoa > Chordata > Aves > Passeriformes > Icteridae > Agelaius > Agelaius phoeniceus. Next base: position 3,669,532 of record NW_027509866.1, read on the forward strand.
CCAAAGTCCTTTGAAAAAGCTGCAGTCCCTGCAGGGAGCATGAAGGAGCCCCCAGGGCCATTGCTGAGCAAGGCTCCCCAGGGACTCCTTGCAGCAGATCCTTGAGGCCACTGGGATGTGGGCTAGGGGGGGATGCTGAGGGCAGCACAAGGGGCTGACAGTGCCCAGCCTGGCTGAGGCTGTGCCAGGAGGCCCCAGGGCCTCAGGACAAGGTGTCTCCTCCCAGCCCTTGCTGGCACAGACCCTGCTGTGCCCCAGGGCACCAAGACTTGGCTTCTCTTTGTCCCCACCTGTCATCACTGCCTGCAGTTCTCTGCTCTGCCTGGGGCCTGGGGACACTTGCTCAGCCGTGTCCCTCACTGGGACCCATTAAAAGTCCAAGAAAGTTTGGAGTTGGATTCTGCCTTGGAGTTCTGGAGAGGTTTCTTCAGCTCCCTCTCAGGGACTGATGTTCAGGGCCTGAGCACAAAGCCCCAGAGGCTCATTAAAGTCCTTGTGCTGTGTCTGTGCTGCTGAGCTGGGCTGGGCTCCTGGCACAGAGGCAGCTCCTGGTCACCAAGAAGAGCTTCAAAAGCACATTTCTCTGGATGAGCAGCTCTTGTGCCAGCCCAGCAGGGCTGGGGCACTGCCTGCAGCCAGCCTGGGCACAGCACAGAGGCACAGAGAGCTTCAATCAGTCAGGGCTGGGAAGGGGCTGAGAAGTGCCTGGGGCACAATCACTGCCAGCCCTTGGCACAGGAACCTCTGGCTGCAGGACAATGCAGCTGCAGCTCCTGGAGCCATCTCCTCAAGCTGCAACATCCCAATGCCTGCAGACTCTGTGAGTACAACTCTGAGTATTTCTGGGGCAGGGGAGGTGAAAGGTTCATGATGCTCTGACATGCTCAAGGGTTCTGGTCAGTCATAGAATATTTCCAAGTCTAGGATTTTGATAAAATATAAGAAATTTCTTAAGACTTTGTATTCAGTTTCCTACTATTGAAGAATGGTTGGGAGGTGGTGATAAATATTAAAGGATGATTATAAATTTTGACAGTTGCCTGTAATATCTGACCTGGTAAATTTTGCTTATGAATTATTATTTATGAAATTTTGAAAGTTCCCAAGACATCTGAACTGTTGCTTTTAGTGACCAATAGGTTCACAGGAGATCCCTAATGTGCTTCAAGCCCTTCTGCCCATGGACAGCAGCAGCATCACCTTTGCTGGAGCCATCAGGCTCAGCCTGAGCTGTCCTTTCTCCAGGCTGCAAACAGAACCTGCCCCCAGCCAGTGCCCTGCAAACAGGCAGGGTTCTGTCAGGCCAAGGAGAGTGCACAGAGATTTGGGGTCTGTGGGTGCTGGCAGGGAGAGATCAGGCACAGGGAAACACCTGCGGGAGGAAAATCTGGAGGAAGCAGAGAGAAGATCAGGCAAGGAGAGAAAACAAAGCCCAGCAATGCTGTGGCAGGGAGAGTTTAGAGATGTCCACAGGAGCCCCTGCAGTGCAGCCCCTCCCTCTGAACAAGCCCCCTCCCTCCTGTGGCCCAGCCAAGCCTCTGCCCTCAGGGCCGGGGCTCCAAGGCGTGCAGCCCCTCCTGTGCAGGCAGAGCTGCAGCAGAGTCGTGGGGCAGCTCTGCAGCCCCGGGCCCAGTTCCCTCTGCAGAGCACAGGGCTGGGAGCAGCTGCCCGGCCCTGGGGGCTCTGGCAGGGGGCACAGCTGGCTCAGGGTGACGCTGTCCCCAGGGCCCGGCTCTGGGCAATGCTGTCAGTGCAGCCAGGGAAGGAGCTGCATCTCCCTTCAGCCAATGCCATCAGAAGGACACTTGGAAGTCTCCCTGAGATTTCAGTCCAAGCTGGGAGCTTCAATCCAGGATGCAAACCTGTCCTAGAGCATCTCTGAGTTATGAGATTAATGGGGAAAGGCAGAGGTGATGTGACACTGAAAATGCTGCTGGGTTGGTGAAATGAGCAATGTGAGTCCTTGGCTACAAAAGTGGAGCTGGGCTGTGGTGGAAACATCTGCTCTCAGCAATACCTGGGGGAATTTTAAAGGGAAACATGGAGAGGTGATCACCCTCCAACTGGCAAAGGTTAAAGCCCAGCGAAATTCTGAACAGGTCAGAATGACAGACGATGTCCACTAGATCTCCATTTATCACTTTGCCTCTCAGAACATGCTCTCTATTCCCTAAGGGCAGTAGAAATGGTGAGGGTTTCTGATATTCAAGAACACCAGCAGAGGTATGGGGAAGCTTTAAAGTAAACACCAGAATTCTTAAAAAAAAAAGTGTATGTGTGTTCCAGGGTAGGTGTATGAGAAAAGGCTTTGATTTTGTTTACAGGTATCTCCTCTAACTCTTCACTGTCCTTTCTCCATGAACAGGTGCCCATGTGCAGCCCCAGCAAATGTCCAACAGCAGCTGCATCAGGCACTTCCTCCTGCTGCCGTTGGCAGACACGCGGCAGCTGCAGCTCCTGCACTTCTGCCTCTTGCTGGGCATCTCCCTGGCTGCCCTCCTGGGCAACGGCCTCATCATCAGCGCCGTAGCCTGCGGCCACCACCTGCACACGCCCATGTTCTTCTTCCTGCTCAACCTGGCCCTCAGCGACCTGGGCTCCATCTGCACCACTGTCCCCAAAGCCATGCACAATTCCCTCTGGGACACCAGCAACATCTCCTACTCAGGATGTGCTGCACAGGTTTTTTTCCTGATCTTCTTCATTGGAGCAGAATATTTTCTCCTCACTACTATGTGCTACGACCGCTACGTGTCCATCTGCAAACCCCTGCACTACGGGACCCTCCTGGGCAGCAGAGCTTGTGCCCACATGGCAGCAGCTGCCTGGGCCAGTGCCTTTCTCAATGCTCTCATGCACACGGCCAATACATTTTCCCTGCCCCTGTGCCATGGCAATGCCCTTGGCCAGTTCTTCTGTGAAATCCCACAGATCCTCAAGCTCTCCTGCTCAGAATCCCACCTCAGGGAACTTGGGCTCATGGCTGTCAGTGCCTTTTTAGGACTCGGTTGCTTTGTGTTCATTGTTTTCTCCTATGTGCAGATCTTCAGAGCTGTGCTGAGGATCCCCTCTGAGCAGGGACGGCACAAAGCCTTTTCCACCTGCCTCCCTCACCTGGCTGTGGTCTCCCTGTTTGTCAGCACTGTCATGTTTGCCTACCTGAAGCCCCCCTCCATCTTCTCCCCATCCCTGGATCTGACCCTGTCAGTTCTGTACTCAGTGGTGCCTCCAGCCCTGAACCCCCTCATCTACAGCCTGAGGAACCAGGAGCTCAAGGCTGCAGTGAGAAGACTGATGACTGGATGGTTTCAGAAACATTAAACTGCTAGTGAATATCTGTAAATAGATTGTAATAAAAGTAAACTTTGATACTTCTTCTTGGTTTCAGAGGTTCTATTTCTTTGTTTCAGGTTTTTCATATTTTCCGCAAAGAAATGTCATTGTTTGTGCCATTTCTCTTTTTGTTTCACTCCTCCTTCCCTGTGGCCACAGACTGTGTCAATGAGGGGCTGCGCTCTTGGTGGCTTTAAAGGAACTAAAGGATGTCCCAGCAGAGTTTTCTGCAGAGATGCCCTTTTGTTGCCTTCTCTGGCGCTGCAGCAGCAATGTCTGTGTGCAGAGCTGGGGCAGATCAGTGCTGGCCCAGCAGCTGTGCCCAGCAGCAGCAGCAGCAGCACTTGGTGTTGCCAGTGCTGCTGCCGTGGCCCTGCCCCGCTGCCCTGGTGGCCCTGGTGTTGCTGCAGGGCCTGAGTGCTCTCGGGGCCGGGCACAGCCCTGGGGGTGGCAGTGCCGGGGCTGCAGCAGGGACAGGCCATGTAATATAAATCACCTTTGATAATTCTTTTGGGTTTGGTTGTGGGTTTGTTCTTTTTTTCCCCATGTTTAAGTTTTTTAATATTGTCCACAAAGAAAAGCCATTGGTTTTGCCATTTCTCATTTTGTTTCTCTCCATCTTCCCTGTGTCCACAGATTGTGTGGGTGAGGGGCTGCACTCCGTGTGGCTTTAAAGGAACTAAAGCATCTCCCAGCGAAGTTTTTTCCAGAGATGCCCTTGCGTTCCCTTCTCTGTAGCTGCAGCAGCAATGTCTGTGTGCAGAGCTGGGGCAGATCAGTGCTGGCACAGCAGCTCTGCTCCTGCTGGCCACACCATTCCTGATCCAGGCCAGGAGCCATTGGCCTTCTTGGCCACCTGGGCACACTGCTGCCTCATGTCCAGCCTGCTGTCCATCAGTCCCTGCAGGTCCCTTTCTGCCTGCTGCTGTCCTGGAACTCTGTCTGCAGCCTGTAACACTGGGGCTAAATATCAGAGTCTGGCACTTGGATTTGTTAAACTTCACCTTGTTGGATTCATCCACTGGATCCAGCCTGCCCAAGTCACTGTGCAGAGTCCCCTGACCCTCCAGCAGGTCAACACTCACATCCAGCTTGGTGACATTTGCGACGATGTCCATGGGGTTCCATTGGTTCCATGGGGCCCCTCAGTGTCACAATGGCCTCTTGGTTACACCAGGCTCTGCACTGTCACACTGGTCTCCTTGGTTCCATGGGGCCTCAAAATGTGACAATGGACTCCTTGGTTCCATGGGGCTTCACAGTGTCACAATGTTCTCATTGGTGCTGCAGTTCCACAGTGGCCCCTTGGTGCCATGGGGCCCCAGGGTGTCACAATGGCCCCATGGTCACATGAGGTCCCACACTGTCACCATGGTCTCTGGGGTTCCACAAGTCCCCTCAGTGTCACAATGGACTCCTTGTTTCCACAAGGCCACACAGTGTCACAGCATTATTCCAGATCCCTTGAGGCCCCATCGTGTCACTGTGGCCCCTTGGTTACACAGGATCCTGCAGTGTCACAATGTCCCCTTGGTGCCATGAGGCCCCACAGTGTCAGAACGGCCCCTTGGTTCCACTGGGCCCTGCAGTCTCCCAATGGTCTCCTTGGTTTTGCAGTGTCAAAATGGTGAAACCCCTTGGTTACATGAGGCCCTGCAGTGTCACAATGGCCTCTGTGGTTCCACGAGGGCCCAGAGTGTCACGGGGCACTCCCTGGGTCCATTTGGCCCCACAGCACCACCATGGACCCCTGGTTCTGTGGGGCTGCACGGTGTCAGCATGGTCCTCTTAGTTCCACAAGGCCCTGCAGTGTCACAATGGCCCCAGAGTGTCCCAATCATCAGAGAATGACAGAATCAAATAGGCTGGAAAAGACCTTTGGGATCATCAAGTCCAAGCAATGCCCTAATACTGCCTTGTCACCCAGACCATGCCACTGAGTGCCACTGGAGAGGGACAGTGACTCTGCCACCTCCCCCCTGGCCAGCCCATTCCAGTTCCCACTCACCCTTTCTGTGAAGAACTCCTTCCTATTGTCCAGCCTGAGCCTCCCCTGGTGCAGCTTAAGGCTGGGTCTTCTTGTCCTGCCCTCCAGCAGATCCACACTCACACCCAGCTTGGTGCCATCTGCAATTTATGAATGCTGGGCTCGATCCCCTCACCCAGACCATCAGTGAAGATATTAAACAGGACTGGGCCCAGCACAGATCCCTGGGGACAGCACCAGTGCCTGGACACCAGCTGGGTGCAGCACCATCCCCACCACTCTCTGGGCCCAGCCTGCAGCCAGCTCTTAAATCTCCCAGCCAGGAGGGAACCTGCCCAAGCCGTGGGCTGCAGCTTTTCCAGGGAATGCTGTCAGAGACAGAGTCAAAGGCTCTGCTGGAGTCCAGGCACACAACATCCACAGCCTTTCCCACATCCACAGGTGGGTCACCTGGGCATAAAAGGAGACCAGGTTGGTCAGGCAGGACCTGCCAGCCCTAAATCCACGCTGGCTGGCTCTGATCCCTGGGCCATCCTGTGGGTGCCCTGTGATGGCACTCAAGGTGATCTGTTCCATAACCTTGCCGGGCACCCAGGTCAGGCTGACAGGCCTGGAGTTCCCCAGCTCCTCCTTCCAGCCCTTCCTGGGGATGGGCTCACACTGGAACCTCCAGTGCTCTGGGCCCTCCCTGCTGAGCCAGGACTGATGGTAAATGATGGAGAGCAGCTTGGGGAGCTCATCCACAGCTCCCTCATCTCCCTGGGATGGATCCCATCTGATCCCATACACCTGTGAGCATCTGAGTGGCTCAGCAGGTCCCCAGCTGCTTCCTCCTGGATTCCAGGGGGCTGTTCTGCTCCCTGTGCCCATCTACCAGCTCAGGAGAACACTTGTCCTGAGGGCAACCTGTCCTAATATTGAAAATTGAGACAGACAAGGTGTTAAGTAGCTCAGACTTTTCTTTATCTTTAGTTACTCTATTCTCCACTTTATCCAATGAAGAGTAGAGGTTCTCCTTATCCCATGTTTTGCTATTAACTTATTTATAGACACATTTTCTATTATTTTTAACACAAGTGCACAGGTTAAGCTCTAATTGAGCTTTCACCTTTTTTCTTTTTCTTTCTGCATTACCTAATACCATCCTTAAACACTGCCTAAGTTTTCAGACCTTTAGTCCAAAGGTGATGCTCACTCTTCCTTCCCTTGACTTTCCACAAAAGCTCCAAGGGAAGCCAGGATGGTCATTTTCATCAGCAGCTCATCTTTTTGCCACACTGGGACAGGATGCTCTTCTCCCTTAAGATTATTTTCTTGAAATGTGTCCATCCTTTCTGGACCCCTTTGTTTTTAAGTGCTGTTTCTCTTTAAAAAAATAAGTACCTGATTCAATATTCCCCAAATCAGCATCCTGAACAAGCCAAAGTCTGCCCTTCCTAATTCCAGTGCAGAAGTTTTGTTGCTGCCCCTCCTTCTTTCACAGAACATTGAAAACTTGATTATTTCATGGTCACTGTGCCCCAGGCAGCCTCTGAGCCCCACATCTGCCCCCAGCCCTTCTCTGCTTGTGAACAGCAGCAGACAGAGCTTTCCTTGACAGTGGGAGTGTTACCAAAAATTCAGTGAAAGAGAAAACTCCTTAACCCCAGTGTAGCATTAAGAAGCAGCATTCTTTATTCAGCTGGATGCACAGGGGAGAGCTCCTCCCAAAGCCCTGCATGCTGAGTACAGGAAAGTTTCTGTTTATATTCTGTATTTTGCACACATATTCATTGATTGTCCTGGACTTAAAATGCATATGATAATCATTTCCCCAAAATCATTAACATATTCCCCCTCCCCTTTACCCATGTGTTCTTCTGTCCTGGGGGTCTCTCTGGTGGTCCCTGGTGGTCGTGGACCCCAATGTTCCAGTGGGCCTGGCTGAGCTGGCAGGACCCTGAGGCTGCTGAACTTCCAATTCCCCTTCTGACACAATGGGCCTTGTGTGGTTTCCATAGGCCTGGGGATGTGGAGAACAAGCTCCAGGTGTCAGCTCACCTGGGGTAGACAATTTATCATCTGGTAACATGAGGTGACAGAGTGGGCTATGACATCACAGAGCGGGTTATGTGAAGTCATTTATCAGCTATGACATCATAGACTGCCTCTGTGATATCACAGAGCCAGCTGTGACATCACAGGACAGATATCTGACATCACAGAGAAGGCTATGACATCACAGAGTTGGCTGTGACATCAGAGGCCAGCTGTGTGACATTAGAGAATGGGCTGTGACATCCCAGAGGGGCTGTGTGACATCCCAGAGGGGCTGTGTGCCATCCCAGCAGGGCTGTGTCAGGTCACTGGGTTGGTCACTCGGCCCCAGCTCCCCCTCACAGTTTCTCCCAACAAGTCCAATGCTGTCCATGCCCAGTGGGGTCCCTGTCCCCCGAGATCCCCCCAGCCCACCTGGAGCCACAGCCTCCACCAAAGGATGTTCCACAGGATCCACCCCAGAGCCTGACACGGGGACAAGGGGCCAGGGCTGGGTGACCAGGACATCAAGGACGGGGATTATCCAGGTCACTGTGGCCTGGGTTGGGTTGCCCAGGGCAGGAAAGATGTCTGGCAGCTGGAGCAGGGTCTGGGAAGGGCCTCCAAGGTGGGGCTGGAGCCCTTGGCCTGTGAGCAGAGGCTGAGGGAGCTGGGCTTGTCCAGCCCAGAGCAGGGAAGGCTGAGGGGCTCCTCATCCCAGCCTGGCAGTGCCAGCGAGGAGGGGATGGAGAACACAGAGCCAGGCTCTTCACCGGGGGCCTGGTGGGAGACAAAAGCCACTGGGTGGAAGGGGAAAGAGGGGAGATCAGCCAGGACAGGAGGAGATGAAATGAGTCAGGCTGGTTTCAGCATTTCTTCAGCAACAAAAGCAGCCTGACCTCCCTTCTCCATCCACCACTGACAGCTTTGCAAATCAGGAATTGTTGGAGCTGTTTTTCCCCTACTCCAGGACGAGCATCCTGATACAAGAACTTAATTGTGTTTATATCGATCACAGACCCACATTTGTCTGAAATTACTTTTAGGATGGAAATCCCTTGTGGATGGTGGACTCATCAAACACTGCTGGGACGTTGCACATGGCTCAGGGAAGAGTGTGATTTTTATTAAATTGTGTCCTGTTCAACCATGGTGTTTTGGCCATGAAGAGAAACTTTCTGTGCCTCTGAGTCTCAGCAGTTCCTGACCCCCAAAGGACACAAACCTGATGAGTTGTGGTTCCCACTCCAGTGGTGGCACTTGCACCTCCCTCCATCCCCAGAGCAGAGCTCCCTTGTCCCAGAGAGTCCCTGGCAATGCAGGGATGAAGGAAACCGGACAGGCTGTGGGGATCAGGGGCAGGGCAGGGCCACAGAGAAGAATGACTTTTGCATTTGATGGAGCTGTGCCTTCCCTTGACTTTGTTGGCTGACAAGAAATGAACATCCCTCTGTGTCTCGGGCAGCTCCTTCTCCAAGGAAAGCAGGTGGGAGTTGGAGCCAAGGAGCTGAAAGCTGCAGGTGCAGCCTGGGCTGGAGGGAGCTGAGATTTGCACAAGGCTGCTCTGAGTGCCAGGGCTTGGATGGGGGAAATGGTGGGGCGGGGGTAGGGACAGAGTCTGATTGATTGTCAACCATGGAGGGTCTTGATTTTCATATCCATTCAAACTGCATGAGGAGGTACTTGGATTCAATGTAAATTGGAGATTGCACATATCAATGAATTAAGAGGAAAAAAACAATAAATTGCAGGATCTAAAAATATTTACTTGCTGTCTTTTTATATATAATGCATTCACTTTTAATAGGCTTTTGAAATCTGTTGAATTAACCACACAAGATTTGGAAACTGAAATCAAGTTATTCCCAGAGGCTTGGCTTGTTCAGGTGTTCTGAATGTTCATGAGCCCTGGGACACTGAATTCCTGCACTGAAGAGCTGAAGGCTGAACAAGCCTCTGGAGCAGTGAAATTCAGCAGCAGCCTCCAAGTTGCTGAGGATGTCAGCAGCCCCCAGTGAGGCCATCCCTGCCCAGAGACCGTGGGGGAATGGGCAGACAAGGAGAGCGTCCCTGGCGCTGGGGCAGCACAACTCAGAGGCACCAGGGGCTCCAGCTGGGCAATGGAGTGTGGAATGTGGCTGGGAAAGCCCTGCCTGGGCTGGGCCAAGCAGCACAGACAAGCCCTGACTCCCATCCCCCAAACAACTCTCTCAAGGAGACATTTAAAAGGAATTACAATTGTTTGTGTTCTCTGAGTTGGACTCCGTGGAGTAATACCAACAAAGATTCTCAGGAGCTGAAAAGAAGAAAACAGTCACTACTGGGAGCTTTAGAAAATCAGAGAAACTTTTGCAAATGGTTTATTATGACATTGTAGTGGTTTTAGTTTGTTAATTTAAGATTTTTCTAATATTGAGATTTCTTAATTGATGAGTGCAGTGAGTTTTCGTGTCGGTTAATTGTTTATTTATTTATTTTATTGTGAGATAGGATTAATGGAAAGGTCAAGTAGGCCTAACATTTTAAAAGGGTATAAAGAAATTTTTATTAAAAGTAAATTTAAAAAGAAAAAAGTAGTAAGAATTATAATAAACCCTTTAGAACACTTTTTTTTCTTTATAACTTTTTCTTTTTACTGACAGTGTAAAGTAAACTTAAAATTTCTAGTTGGTTTACTATTTCAAGAGTAGTCTTTTTTCAGTTTACTTGGGGAGAGAAGTTTTTCTTGTTAAGGTTATGGATATTTTTTTACAAGAAGAAATTTTTTTTTTTTGGTTCTTAATTCCATCATGGATAACAGTTGTCTGGGGAACTTTGTTCTTGTGAAGTTGTTTTTATTGCTACAAGCTTTTTCACAGCTTGTAGATGGGCCATGTCAACTTATGGGGTGTCGGGTCCGGCTGTCTGTCTCTGCCCCGACACGGGTAGAGTGGTTCTTTGGTGGGCGCGATGCAAAGGACGAGTCTGGACTCTTCAGCTTTCGGTCTTCAGGTTGTTTATTATTTCTTATCTACAAAATTTTTCTGTCTGCCCAACAGAGGTCTGATCTGCAAGCAGTCACAGGCACTCTCTGACCACCCACGGGGCGGTCATGTCTTTTTATACTAAAACCTACGTATACAATATTTACCTTTATTTCCCAATGCTTTTTGCCCATGTTAGCAAGTGCACCTTCACCATAAACCAATCTCTAAGTGCCAACATCATCACAGGATATGGAGGACAAGAAGAAGAAAGAAGAAGGACGAGACACGCCCTGATCCCTCCATCTTGTCTCCATAACCCCCCTGTACCAAAAACCTTAAAGTCTATATCTCACCCTCTAAATGTGTCTCTTTTACACCTTTTACTCTACAGTGATTCTCTTGTCCTCAGACTCTTGTTACTTCTGTGGATGGATCAAAATCAAGCCACCAAACACTCTTGGCAACATTCCAGGGTTTTCGAGACCCCCAAGGGTTCTCCTGGCATCTCTGGACATCGGGAACGATGTGCTGAGATCCCACAATGGGGTATTGTTTTAAAGATGAGTTCTTTAAGGGTAAAAGTTTTTATTTTTTATTTTTAAAATTATTTTTATCTCTGGGAATAGAGATCTTCTCTTGGGGATACTGGATTACTTGGATTTTTTTCCCTTCTGTTTAAACTTTTTATGAAATTACAGTTATTTTAACATTTGTTTATTTTATTATGGAGGGGTTTTTTTATATTAATTGTAATTTTTTTAAAAAGTTTTTTGTGTTATAAAGAAAAAGAGTTTTTTCATTATAGTTTACAAGAGGATTTTAGTTTTAAGATTAAGGTATTTTTTCTTCTTTTTTATTTGGGATTTAATTTCTCCTTTACTGACTTTGATGGTTTTATATATTTTTTATATGCTGGTATTTTGTTTTTTTCTTTTACTTGATGGAGCAATGAAGTATTGACAGGATTAACACCTGACCTGCCAGTAACTTGTGGTGGAAGTTGTGGTTGGGTTCTGTTAGGATTGGTTTTATGGTTGGTTTTGGGTTTTTCTTTGTGTTTAATTTTAGTTGTAGGGTTATTTTGTACGGGTGGTAGGTTGTAGGGGTTTTTGGTTTGAGTTGTGTTGGGGAGAGGGGACTTAATGGTGAGATTTTAATAGCTGTGGCTGGCTTTGTTCTGGTTGGGGTTTTGTAGCCTCTTTTGTTTTCCTGTTTGGGAGTTGTTGGGGTTTGGTTTGGTCAGAATGGGGGCGATGGGGGGGGGGGGCAGCCTGGGGAGGAGGGAAGGGGCTCAGCCCATGGCAGGGTTGCTTGGTTTGGTTTGGTTTGGTTTGGTTTGGTTTGGTTGAGATGGGGGCCAGGGCCATGGCCCGCTGCTTCTTTGTTGACTGGAAATGAAAGAGGAAGTTCCTGGGTTTTTTCATCTGTAACATTTGTGTTTCACAGAGGTGTGTTCAGTATCTCAGTGGTTTAACAGATTGTCAGTGACACAAAAAGTTTTACATTACTTTTAAAAATTCTTGTCATGTATTACAACAGATATTCAATCAACAAAAAACACTTCTGAAAGCATTGACTTGGCCCATTCAACTTCACAAACTCCAAGCCTGTTCAATTTAAAGTTAATCAACATTTGCAGGAGCACAGAAACAGAAGAAGAAGATGCAGAAAGAGAAAAACTCAAAAAAGATACAGAGAAGCAAACACACAGCTACCAACTCCTGGATTCCAGCAGAGTTCAGATGGAAATTCCAAGAGGATGCAGGGTCAAGATGTGTGCTTGCCTTGTGGTCAGCCTTCAATACCCCTTGGTCCCCCTGGGCCCTTCCCCCAGGTGGGGCTTGGGCTCATTTGGTCCCTCAGGAGCTGGGCTGGGGCTGCAGAGGTGGCTGTGGAGCATTGCCTGTGCTGTGCCAGGGACTGGCAGCCACTGCTGGGCTGGGATAGAGGCTCTGGGGGGATTGGGGTTCCAGGGCAGGGCGGGGCTGGGCTTCCAGGGCAGGGCAAGGCTGGACCTGCACCTTCCTCCCCCCACATATGAAATGTTTCCAGCCAATAGTCTCCTCCAATTTGTCACAACAGGCAATATTCAAGGTGGAACCCAAATTCTGGCCATGGGCATCTGGACTAGAAGGACAGTTCTTTTCCATAGGAAGAAAAGCACAGAGCCTCAGTGTTTGGAGAGCCTCACTAGACCAAGGCCAGCCAGACTTGTCAGGAATGGAAGATTTTGTCTGGGACCAGACTTTGGATATAGGGAATATTAGAGGTGGAACCCCAATCTCAGCCATGGGCACCTGGAGAAGCAGGACAGTTCTTTTCCATATGAAGGAAAGCACAGAGCCTTCCCCACTGTTTTTTGAGACCGATGCAAAGTGACCCTTGTAAAACCACCGCAAGACAGACTTGTCCTGGCAATATCCCTATTGGAACAATCGCTGGATATAAGGAAATTTGGAGGTGAAATCCCAGTTCTGGCCACAGGTGCCTGGAGGAGGAGGACAGTTCTTTTCCATAGGAAGAAAAGCACGGAGCTGCAGTGCTTCAGCAGCAGATGAGATGAGACCCTCAACATGCCAGGGTCAGCTGGACCAGTCAGGCAGTCAACAGGAGGCCAAACCAGCCAGATCTGTTCTGTGTCCCCTTGGTTTTGTGGGGCCCTACAGTGCCACAATCGTGCCTTGGATCCATGGGGCCCCGCCGTGCCATAATGGTGGCTTGATCCCATGGGGTCCAGCAGTGTCACGATGGACCCTTGTTTCCATGGGATCCAGCAATGTCACTGTGGTCTCTTTGATTCCATGACGCCCCACAGCGTCACCATGGTCCCTTGGTCTCACAGGGCCCCACAGTGTCACAATGGTCCCTTGGTTCCATGGGCCCTGTGCTGCTGCATTCCCCCCTCCCCTTCTCAGGCCACCCTGCCAGATGAGAAATGCTCCTTGGGGCTCGGCCTTGGCCAACAGCCCCTGGGATCAGCTCCTCTGCAGCTCCTCACAAACACTGTCTGCTCCAGGCACTGCTGCTGCCCAACCAGCTCCTGCTTTCTGGAGGAGCAGCCCTGGGAACTGGTTTTGTTCCCTCAGTGGCACAACATCCCTGTTCTCACACTGCCAAAGAAAGCTGTTGGTGCCAAGTGCGGCCAGGATGAACCATTGCTGGGACTGAAGCCCCTCTCTTGGGGCCCTGCAAACAGCGCTCCAAAAGGAACCCTTTGAGCTCTCCTGGGCCAGCGACTCCCTCTGAGTGGGGCCTCTCCCAGCCAGGAACTCTCCCGTTTGCTGCACTCGGGGATCCCCAACAACGACGGAGCCTGGGCCGATCCCCCCACTCCTCCAGGCTCAACCCTTCACCCGCTGGGGAGATGCCAAAGGATGCACAGGGAGCATTTCCTGCCCTCAGGGGAATTTCTCCCAGGTGCCTTGCACTGACTCTTTGTGTCTGTGTGCACACAGGAGTGCCTGTGCTGGGGAAATGTGGCAGAAATGCTGCTCTCTGAGGGGCTTGAGAGCCTTGGATAGCTGAGTCAGTCAGGCCTTGAGGTAAGGTTAAATCACAAGGTCTAAGTAAAGTTAAATGCTGCTAAGAGTTGTTCTTTTCCTAAGGTATTAAGTTCAATTTAATTTATTAGCTAAGTTGCATAGTAAATGTTATTCTTATGTTAAATTGGTAAGTCATATGTTTTAAGTTTGGTTAAATAGTGTTAAGTGCTGTTCTTTTGCTAAATTGTGAAATTGATGGTATCAGTTAAGGTTAAGGTGTAAGTTAAGTCCTGTTAAGTTTGAACTCTGTTCAGTTTTTGGGCCATATTCCTTTTATCCTTGCCCTCACTGTCCTTGTGTCACACACACACAGGGACAGCTCGTGGTTCATTTCTGGTTTGATTGCCTGGATTTGCTTTGGTTTTGTTGTTGCTTTGTTTCCTTGGTGTGCCTGAAGTGTCCAGTCAGGAGCAGAGTGACTCTTGCCAAGGAACTTTGTGCTGCTGTCCCTTAATATTAAATCTGGTTTCTGCTAATCCCTTACTGGGGATTTTTTCAGCGCTCTCAAGGCCTCGTTGGTACCAGGGTGAAGGAGCCCTGGCCCAGGCTCTGGCCCTGGGGGACACGGGGACGCTGCCGGGGGGTCCCTGTCCCCCTGTGCCACCCCCAGGGCCCCGGCCCCCCGTCCCCGTGTCAGGCTCTGGGGTCGATCTTGTGGGACATCCTCTGGGGGAGGCTGCGGCGCCGGGGGCGGGGGGACCCGGGGGGCAGGGGACCCCGCTGTGCACGAGCAGGGTTGGACTGCTCTGGGGGGAACTGTGAGGGGGCTGGGGCAGAGTGACCTCCCCCGTGACCTCACACAGCCCCTGTGATGTCACACAGCCCCTGTGATGTCACACAGCTGCTCTGTGGTGTCACAGAAGACTCTGATGTCAAAGAGTCACACTGCGATGTCACAGTTCTTTCTGTGACGTCACAGGCTGCTCTATGATGTTACACAGCCACCCAGTGATGTCACAACCCATTCTCTCATGTTCACAGAGCCCCTCTCTATGATGGCAAGATCTGCTCTATGGCCTCACACTATGATGTCACAGACAGCTGTGTGCTGTCACAATGCCCTCTGTGATGCCACAAAACCCTCTCAGTGATGTCATACTGTTGTTCTTCTATTATTTCTAGAGTCCCATATTGTTGTTATTAGATTTCCAAAGTCCCTACCTCTCTGATGTATTCTCATGGCTGCAGATCTTTGCTGCACAGACTCCTTCTTCTGCACGCTGTTCTCTCTCAGGTCAGGGCTCCTCCAAGGCTCTCCCCGACTGGCTTACCCACCCCCTTTTATCCCGGTCATCTTCATCAGTTACAGCTGCAGCCCAATTAAGGACATCGCAGCTGCAGCCCGTCGAGGGCAACCAGGACCTCTGGGGCAAAGCCTCTATACACATATTCAAATACATTTCCTCTACTATATTTCCCCCTTTGCTTTTACTTAAGTTAACAGTTATACAGATGTTAAATTACAATACATACCTTTCTCATGACTCACAGGTCATGCACAACACCCACATTCTCCCATGACTCACAGGCCATGTTCAATACACATAGCTCTTTGCTCAAAGGCCATACTCTTTCACAGCTCCCTGACCAAAGGCTATGTTGTCACAGCTCTTGGCCGTCACAGCTCTCAGCTGTCTTATCTTCTGCTAGCAACCACCGCAGCTCTTGGCTGTTCCGTCGCAGCTCTTGGCCACCACAGCTCTCGGCTGTCTTATGCTCTGCTAACTATCACGTCGGGGTCACCACTTGTTTTTCTTCTATTATTTCTAGAGTCCCATATTGTTGTTATTAGATTTCCAAAGTCCCTACCTCTCTGATGTATTCTCATGGCTGCAGATCTTCGCTGCACAGACTCCTTCTTCTGCACGCTGTTCTCTCTCAGGTCAGGGCTCCTCCAAGGCTCTCCCCGACTGGCTTACCTACCCCCTTTATCCCGGTCATCTTCATCAGTTACAGCTGCAGCCCAATTAAGGACATCGCAGCTGCAGCCCATCGAGGGCAACCGGGACCTCTGGGGCAAAGCCTCTATACACATATTCAAATACATTTCCTCTACTATATCATACTGCCACTCTGTAATGTCACAGCACACACTTTGACCTCACAGCCTGCTCTATGATGTCATACAGCCATGCCATGATGTCACAGCCTGCTCTGTGATGTCACACAGTTCCCTCTGTGATGCTGTAGCTGCTCAGTGACCTCACACAACAAATTCTTTGATGTCATAGCCCAATCTGTGACCTCACACAGCCCACTCTGTGCTGTCACACAGCCCCTTGCTGACATCACAGCTGCTCTGTGCCTCCATGACACAGCCCCAGAGGAGCTGCTGTGACACAGCCCCTTCTGGGACATGCCACAGCCCCTGCCAGTGCTGAGCCCGTGGGAGCTCTGTCTGTGCCCTGCTGGTGTCCCTGAGGGGCCCTGGCAGTGCCCCAGCCCTGCTGGGCTGTGCACAGGAGCTGCTCCTGGCCAGAGCTGTCTCTCTGCAGCTCTGCTGCCCTTGCCAGGAGCTGCCTCTGGGCCAGAAGCCTGGCCCAGCTCAGCAGCACAGACACAAAGGATTTAATGACCCTCTGGGGCTTTGGTGCTCTTTGTGCATCAGACTCAGTCCCTCAGAGCGTGCTCGAAGAACTTCTCAAGAACTCAAAGTGAGATTGAAACACTGAAGTTTCTTATACTTAAAATAGATCCTTTTGGAGGACAGGACTGAGAAAGTGTCCCCAGGTTCCAGGTAGAACAGAACACTGGAGGCAGTGATGACAGCTGGGGACAAGCAAGGCAAAGGTGTCTCTGGTGCTGAGCAAAGCTGGATGTGTTTCAGGAATGCAAAGGGCCAAGGCCTGAGCCCCAGCCCCTGGCCAGGCAGATCCTGTCCCTCCCTCCTTGCTCAGGGCTCTTCCCGGGATGGGCACTGGCATGTGGGGATGGGCAATGCCAAGGGCAGGAGCATGGGGCGGCCCCTGCCAGGCTGCTGAGCAGGGACAAGGAGGCAATGAGGCCCCAGGCCTGCAAGGGTCACTTGTCCCCTCGTGGCCTCAGGCCCAGGGCCAGCAGCCATGGCCAAAGTGCTGCCCAAGTTGGCTCTGTCAGGGCTGTCTTGCAGCTGCTGCCCATCCCTGTGCCCTGTGCAGCCCAGGTTGTCCTACGGTGTCCCTGCCCTGTGCCTCTGTCCCTGCAGTCTGTCGGCATCCCTCGGCTGCCCCATCTGGCTGGGCCCTTCCTTTGCTGACAGCTCTGCCTCCTGCCTGCCTCTGCCTGCCCACACAAAGCCTTGAGCTGATACCAAAAGGGTTCATTCAATTTTTACCGTGCCTGTGAACTTTAAGTAGAGGAACAAGGCATGCAGGGGCTGCTTTCCCAGCAAGGATGGTTGGAAAAGATGAAGAAGACATCTGGCTAAAGAATGCAGTGATAGAAAAAAGAAGGACTGAAACTGGGAACTTGGGGTGGGTTTTATGGTAATGGGTAAATTGCAATACACATTTAATGACGCTGGTACAATTACATGTCCACATAGGGTTAGGAGTTATCCCTCACTGGACCTCAGGCCTGAATAAATGATACCCTCTTAAACAGCAAATTAGTGTTAATGAGTCCTATTCTGATATTTCGGCTATTTGATTGTGGCGAGGCCTCACAGAACCAAACTCATGGAACAAAGGGTCCATTGTCCATGGAACCCCATGGAACCAAAATCCATTTTGGCACATTGGGGCCACATTGAACCAATGGTCCATTGTGATACTGCCAATCCAAGGAGACCACTGTGACACTGAGAAACCTCTGGGAACCAAGGGGCCATTGTGACACAGCAAGGCCTGGTGGAACCATGGGTCCATTGTGACACTGCAGAACCTCACAGAACCAAGGTGACCATGTTCTACTGTGGAACCTCATGGAACAAAGGGTCCATGGTGACCCTGCAGAACCAAGGAGACTGCTGTGGGCAGTATGAAAGCTCATGGAACCAGAAATCCATTGTGGCACAGCAAGGCCTCATGGAACCAAGGGTCCGTTGTTAAACTCTGTGGTCTCATGGAACCATGAGCCATTGTGACACAGCATGGCTACATGGAGCCAAGGGGCCACTGTGACACTGCAGATCCAAGGAGACCATTGTGACTTAGGAACCTCATGGAACCAAGAGTCCATTGTTCCACTGTGGGGCCTAGGGGAACCACAGGGATGACAGTGACTTTGTGGGGCCTTATGGAACAATGGAGACTGTTCTGACACTTTGGGACCCACTGAAGCCAAAGGGCCATAGCAGCATGGCAGGGCCTCATGGAACCAAGGGGAATGCAGTGAACACTGTGGGTCTCCATGGGATGAAGGGTCCAGTGGAACCAAGGATACCATTGTGACACTCTGGGGCGTCATGGAACCAAGGCTCCATTGTGACACAGCAGGGCCTCATGGAATCATGGAGGCCATTTTTACACTTTGAGGCCTTGTGGAACCAAAGGGCCATTGTGACACAGCAGGGCCTTGTGGAACCAAGGGGACCACAGTGACACTGTGGGGCTCAGTGAAACCAATGGTCTGTTGTGACACTGCAAGGCCTTAGGGAATCATGGAGACCACTGTGACATTACACGGCATCACTGAACCAAGGGGCCATTGTGACACTACAAGACCTCATGGAAGCAAGGAACCATTGTGACACTATGGAGTCTTGGCAGGCCAAGGGACAGTTGTCACACTGTGTGGCACAATGGAACCAAGGAGGCCATTGTGACCCTACAGGGCCCTAAGGAACTAAGGATTCATGTGATAGCGTGGGACCCCATGGAACCAAAGGTCCATTGTGACATTGAGGGGCCTCATGGAATCCTGGAGGCCATGATGACACTTTGAGGCCCTGTTGAATCAAGGGGCTCTGCAGGGCCTCATGGAACCAAGGAGACCCTTCTGACACTGTGAGTCCCCATGGAACCAGGGGTCCATTGTGACACCAAGGTACCAAGAAGACCTCTGTGACACAGCAAGGCCTCGTGGAAGCAAGGGACCATTGTGACATCATGGGGTCCCATGATGTCAAGTGGACAGTGTGACACATCTGGGCCTCATGGAACCAAGGATCCAATATGACACCACCATTGTGACACTGCAGGGGCCCATGGAAAAAGGGGAACAGGTAACAGGTCTGGTTGGCTTAGCCTGACTGGTCCAACTGCCCTTGGCTTGTCAAGGGTCTCTTCCTATATACCCCTGAAACACTGGGGCTCTGGACATTCCTTCCTATGGAAAAGAACTTTCCTTCTCATTCAAGCATCCATGACCAAAATGGGATTCCCTCTCCCAAATTCCCAAATTCCCAATATCCAGGGATTGCTCCCAGACAAAAGCTGCCATTAACAACAAGTCTGGCTGATCTTGACTTTCTGAGAGCTGGCTCTCACCTGCCTTCAACACTGGAGCTCTGTGCTTTCCTTCCTATGGAAAAGAAACCTCCCTCCTCCACAGGCACCCATGGCCAAAACGCGTACTTTTCCTCCAAAATTCCCTACAAGCTAGGGTTTCTCAAGACAAAAGCTGCCAGGACAGACTGCTCTGTCTGGCCTTAGCTTCTGGTGGTCGCCTCTATTCTGCCCTGAAACACTGGGGCTCGGTGCTTTCCTTCCCATGGAAAAGAACTATCCTTCTTCTCCAGGTGCCCATGACCAAAATTGGGATTCCACCTCCAAAAGTCCTATATTCAAAGTTTCTTCCTAAAGAAAAGCTGCCATTACAGACAGGACTGGCTGGCCTTGGCCTCCTTAGGGCCAGCTCTCCCCTTCCTTTCAAACACAGGGGCTCCATGCTTTCCTTCCAATGGAAAAGATCCGGCCTCCTCATCCAGGCTAAATGGGCTGAAATTGGGATTCAACATTCAAAACTTCAAATATCCAAGAGTTGCTCCCAGACAAACCTGTCAGGACAGACAGGCCCATCTGGTCTTGGCCCCTGCTGACTGCAGTTCATCAGTGGTCAGTGGCTGATCGGTTCCATTGACTGGACATGGCTCTGGACGCTTCCCTTGGAGCATCTCCAGGGAAGGAATGCTGGGGCTGTCACCACTGGGGTGTCACAGACAGGGGAACATGGGGGCTCTGAGGTTTCCTTTCTGTGGAGACCAATGTGACACTTCAGGGCCTCATGAAACCAAGGGGCCACTGTGACACTGTGGGGCCTCGCGGAACCAAGGACATCTTTGTGGCTCTGTTGGGCCGCATGGTCCAAAGGGGCCAGTGTGAAGCAGCAGGGCTTTGTGGAACCAAGAGGCCACTGCTGCATTTCAGGGCCTCGTGGAGCCAAAGGGCCGCTGTGATCCTGCGGGGCACCGTGGATCCATGGAGAGCATTGTGGCATTGCAAGGCCCCAATGGAATCATGGAGACCCTTGTGACACTGTGGGGCCCCAGGGAACCAAAGGGCCACTGTGACCCTGCAGGGCCTCATGGAAGCACGGGGCCATTGTGACACTTCAGAAGCAAGGAGAACATTGTGACACTGCAGAGTGCCATGAAACCAAAGGAATATGGAACAAGTCTGGCTTGCTTGGCCTCCCAGGGGCCACTTGACAGGCCCAGCTGATCTTGGAATGTTGAGGGCTGCCTCTCATCACCCCTGGAGAACTGGGGCTCTGTGCTTTCCTTCCCATGGAAAAGAGCTGTCCGTCTTTCCAGGAGCCCATGGCTAAAACTGATACTCACTCAGAAAAATTGCCTACATGCAAGGGTTCTCCCAGATAAAAGCTGCCAGGAGAGAGAGCTCTGGCTGGCCTTGGCCTCTGGTGGTCACCTCTCATCTCAAGGAAGCTCTAAGGAAAATATTTGAACAGGTTTGACTGCTGGAACATCAATGAGTCTCACGCACTTAAAAACCCAGATGCTATTCTGATCATATGTGTCCTTTTTTTCTTATTGTGTATTATGCATGAAAGATTACTTTCAGCTAAAAAATATAATTCTTCCCACTTTACCAGTGTTATCTGACACAAAACGCACCCTCCGTATATAGATGCAGGTCACCTGTATAAGCAAACACAATAAACAATCCAGCAGAAATTATTTGTCTCTGCTCCCATCTGTCACATCTCCTCTGGAGCTGGAGGTGCAGCCCCAGCACATGAGAGGGCTCAGGGGCCACAAGCTCAGCTCCCACACAGAGAACTTGCGGACCCTGGGCTGCTCTTCTTGGGCCCTGCACGCTCAGCCAGGCTGAGATGGACACTGATGGTTTCTGGGCCAGGCTCTCGGAGCCCAGCCCAGCTCCCTGCAAGCTCTGCCAGCTGCCCTGAGCTCCGGGCAGCACCAAGGGCCTCTCTGAGCCCAGCCCAGCCCAGCCGGCTCTGGCCCCACAGCTCTGCTCAGCCCAGGCTGCTCTGGGCACTGGCCCCACGGCCTCAGCCCCTGCCAAGGCCACAGCAGCAGCTGCAGCTGCCACAGGACTCAGCCCCAGCCATGGGGGAAGGTGCTTGGCCAAGGCCAAAGGAGGCTCCCTGGCTGCCCTGCTCCCCTCGGCCTGAGGTGCTGAGAGCTCTGCAGCCCCTGCTGCCATCCCATCTGCCCAGGGCAGCACCAGAGCCCCGGCCTTGGGGCCCTCAAGAGCTGCTCCTGCTCCAGGTCCAGGGCCCATGCCAGAGCTGGGGCAGCCACAAAGCTGTGCCAATTTCTGTTCACTGCTGCTCTCATGGGGATGGATCCTCAGCCACTTGGAGGTTGCTGATGAATTTTACTGCTCCGAAGATTTCTTCTTTCTTGAGCTCCTCAGTTCAGGAATTCATTGAGAAGAGCTCATTAACATTTGTTCAGAATACCTGAAGAAGAAAAGGCCCTGGGGAATATTTCAAGTTTTCAGTTCTTAATGTGGTTAATAAGACAGATGACAGAAGTGTACTCAAAGTGAATATACAATAGTTTAAAACAATGCAGAGAGTACAGTTTTGTTCTGTTAAGTTTTATTTTCCTGTTTATAGATTGATCTCACCAATGTCCAATTGATATTGATCCTCAGACGCTTTTAATGCAGTTTGAAAAGATATGATAATCAAGACCCTTGATGGCTGACAATCAATCAGAATTTTTCCCCACCCCCTCCCCACCATTTCCCTCATCCAACCCCTGGCATTCCTATGGATCAGGAATGGTGTGGCCAGCAGGAGCAGGGCAGTGATTCTTCCCCTGTGCTGGACACTGGTTGGGCAGCACCTCGAGTGCTGTGTCCAGTTCTGGGCCCCCCAATCAAGGAAGGCCATGGAGGGGCTGGAATGTGTCCAGAGAAAGGCAACAAGGCTGGGGAAGGGTCTGGAACACAAGTCCTGGGAGGAGTGGCTGAGGGAGCTGGGGTTGTTTATCCTGGAGAAGAGGAGGCCCAGGGGAGACAAGGCGGTGTCAGGGTACAGGTTGGATATGATGATCTCCAAGGTCTTTTCCAGCCTTGCTGATTCTGGGATTCTCTGAAACCACCCTTGGAGCAGTTGCAGGATGAGCCCTGGGCCTCCTCTTCAGAAGCTCCAGCAGCCCAGGTCCCTCAGCTTCTCCTGGCAGCCCCAAAGCCCATCCTGTCAGTCCTGCAGAGCCTCTGCAGTTCCTCCTCACTGCCCAGAACAGGGAGCCCCAGAGGCAGACACAGCAGCCCAGATGTGCCCCCCTGGCCTGGGGTGCCTCTGGCAAGGGAGCAGCAGCAGGCACTGCAGGAGCCTGCAGACAATTCCTGCAGCACTTGTAGGATGATCCTGATGCCCAAGGGACATTCCCAAGGGGCCAAGTCAGGAACTGCAATGGGGAGTGGGGCCAGAGAGGAAAGGGCAACCAGGGATGGGCTGTTTGCAGGGGAGGGAACAGGGCTGGGCAACATGAAGAAATTTGGATTAGGAAAGAGGAAAGAAAGCAAAGGTGAAGCCAAGGAAATGCTGAGGGCAGTTTGGGGGTGGCTTCCAGGCAGCCCTGGCTCTGAGCAACAGCGTCTGCAGTGGCACAGGAAACTCCCAGCTGATGGGAACAAACTTTCTGGCTGAGTGCAGAGGCCAGGACAAAGCTGAGTGGTTTCCCTGGTGTCCCGCAGGCCTTGCTTGCCCCAGGGGCTGATGGCATTTGTGCTCCCTCAGGTTCATGTCCCCACAGCAACAGCATGGGGGTGCTGGTCCTGATGTGTGCAATGCAAACAGGGGCTGCTGAGGCAGTGCTGCCGTGTCTGTGCCTGCAAGGATGGGGCACCTGTGTGAGCTGGGGGAGAGGCCAGGGCTGCAGAGGGGGGATGTTGTTGGCAGCTGCATGAGGACGCTCTGGGACGCTGCCCTGGGCTGTGCAGCGCACTGGGCATGGATCAGCCCCTGCTCTGCTGCTCCTTCCCGTCTGCCCCAGGGCCCTTGCAGAGCCCCAGCCATGCTGTTTGCCCCCAGCCTGCCCACGGCCAGCCTGGGGCTGCTGACGGGGGTTTCTGTGCTGAGCATTGGCCTGGCCGTGTTCTTGAGAGAGCCTGGGCAAGGAGCCTGCAGCCCCCAGGGCCTGGCCTGAGGCGTCAGCGCTGCCCCAGCAGTGCCCATGGCCTGTCCCTGCTGCAGCCCCGGCACTGCCACCCCCAGGGCTGTGCCCGGCCCCGAGAGCACTCAGGCCCTGCAGCAACACCAGGGCCACCAGGGCAGCGGGGCAGGGCCACGGCAGCAGCTCTGGCAACACCAAGTGCTGCTGCTGCTGCTGCTGCTGGGCACAGCTGCTGGGCCAGCACTGATCTGCCCCAGCTCTGCACACAGACATTGCTGCTGCAGCTCCAGAGAAGGCAACACAAGGGCATCTCTGCAGAAAACTCTGCTGGGAAAGATGCTTTAGCTCCTTTAAAGCCACTGAGAGCACAACCCCTCATTGACACAGTCTGTGGCCACAGGGAAGGTGGAGAGAAACAAAATGAGAAATGGCACAGAGGTTGACATTTCTTTTTGGACAATATGAAAATACTAAAACAAAGGAAAAGAACCTCCAAAATTAAATCAACAAGAAGGATAAAAGATGACTTTTATTACAAGTGCTTTGCAGAAATTGGCCAGCATTTTAATGTTTCTGAAAGCATCCAGTCATCAATCTCCCCACTGCAGCCTTGAGCTCCTGGTTCCTCAGGCTGTAGATGAGGGGGTTCAGGACTGGAGGCACCACCGAGTACAGAACTGACAGGGCCAGATCCAGGGATGGGGAGGACATGGAAGGGGGGTTCAAGTGGGCAAACAGAACAGCGCTGAGGAACAAGGAGACCACAGCCAGGTGAGGGAGGCAGGTGGAAAAGGCTTTGTGCCGCCCCTGCTCTGAGGGGATCCTCAGCACAGCCCTGAAGATCTGCACATAGGTGAAAACAATGAACAGAAAACAGCTAAGTGCTAAAGAGGCACTAACAGCAAGAAGGCCCTGTTCTCTGAGGTAGGATTTGGAGCAGGAGAGCTTGAGGATCTGTGGGATTTCACAGAAGAACTGGCCCAGGGCATTGCCATGGCACAGGGGCAGGGAAAATGTATTGGCTGTGAGCAGCAGAGCATTGAGAAAGGCACTGGCCCAGGCAGCTGCTGCCATATGGGCACAAGCTCTGCTGCCCAGGAGGGTCCCGTAGTGCAGGGGTTTGCAGATGGACACGTAGCGGTCGTAGCACATCACAGTCAGGAGATAAAACTCTGCTCCAATGAAGAACAGAAAGAAAAAGAGCTGTGCAGCACATGCAGTGTAGGAGATGTTGCTGGTGTCCCAGAGGGAATTGTGCATGGCTTTGGGGACAGTGGTGCAGATGGAGCCCAGGTCAGCGAGGGCCAGGTTGAGCAGGAAGAAGAACATGGGCGTGTGCAGGTGGTGGCCGCAGGCTACGGCGCTGATGATGAGGCCGTTGCCCAGGAGGGCAGCCAGGGAGATGCCCAGCAAGAGGCAGAAGTGCAGGAGCTGCAGCTGCCGCGTGTCTGCCAATGCCAGCAGCAGGAAGTGCCTGATGGAGCTGCTGTTCGACATTTGCTGGGGCTGCACATGGGGATCTGTAAAACAAAGTAGTCATGGAATAGTTGGGTGTGGAGAGGACTTGAAATATCCCAGCACAGCCTGGGGGCACTTTCCCCCCACTGCCTGCCCAGGGCTCTGCTGCCTGGAGCTGTCCCTGCCAGCAGCGGCTTCCCTGTGCCCAGGGCTGGGCCCTGCCAGTGCTGCCAGAGCCCAGCCCATCCCTGGGGGCTCAGCTCTGCCCTGCAGAGCCCTCCCAGCTCAAGCACTGCCCAGGGGCAGCTCTGGCTCTGCAGGCTCTGATGGCAACGTCAGAGCAAACCTGAGGAGGCTGGAAAAGCAACAATGATGCTGCCTCTGAGAGGTCTTCTGCTGATTTCTTTTACTGCCTGGTTTATAAACATCTGAGAAGATTGTGTTTTAAAACCTGAACTGAGAGATAAATATCTATATGCATTTTCCTATCAAGACAACCCAGGAAAATACATTTAAAAAGCATGATTTCCCCTTTGATCCAGTCCCTGCCTTGCTGTGCTCCCTGTATGATCCACTTGGAAATGTTCTGCAGTTCAATGCCATGCTGGGAGCAGTCCTGAACAATGCAGCATCCTCCCCACACAAGGAGAACACTCCCAAGCCTCACCAGCTGTCTCTCCCACCCAGATCTTGTCCCCCAGTGCTGGCAGCAGCTGCCAGGGCTGGCTGAGAGCTGTCCCTGGCAGGCAGCAGAGTCCCTGCCCCAGCACAGCGCCCTGGGCTGCAGGACCCTGCTCTGCAGGACAGCCCTGGGCACCCCTGGCTGCTCTGCACAAGAGACAAGCAGAGAATGCACTCACAGGCTCTGCAGGCATTGGCATGTTCCAGCTTGAGGAGATGGCTCCAGGAGCTGCAGCTGCATTGTCCTGCAGCCAGAGGTTCCTGTGCCAAGGGCTGGCAGTGATTGTGCCCCAGGCACTTCTCAGCCCCCTCCCAGCCCTGACTGATTGAAGCTCTCTGTGCCTCTGGGCTGTGCCCGGGCTGGCTGCAGGCAGTGCCCCAGCCCTTCTGGGCTGGCACAAGAGCTGCTCATCCAGAGAAATGTGCTTTTGAAGCTCTTCTTGGTGACCAGGAGCTGCCTCTGGGCCAGGAGCCCAGCCTAGCTCAGCAGCACAGACACAGCACAAGGACTTTAATCAGCCCCTGGGGCTTTGTGCTCAGGCCCTGAACATCAGTCCCTGAGAGGGAGCTGAAGAAACCTCTGCAGAACTCCAAGGCAGAATCCAACTCCAAAGTTTCTGTGACTTGTAATGGGTCCCAGTGAGGGACACAACTGAGCAAGTGTCCCCACGCCCCAGGCAGAGCAGAGAACTGCAGGCAGTGCTGACAGGTGGGGACAAAGAGAAGCCAAGTCTTGGTGCCCTGGGGCACAGCAGGGTCTGTGCCAGCAAGGGCTGGGAGGAGACACCTTGTCCTGAGGCCCTGGGGCCTCCTGGCACAGCCCCAGCCAGGCTGGGCACTGTCAGCCCCTTGTGCTGCCCTCAGCATCCCCCCCTAGCCCACATCCCAATGGCCTCAAGGATCTGCTGCAAGGAGTCCCTGGGGAGCCTTGCTCAGCAATGGCCCTGGGGGCTCCTTCATGCTCCCTGCAGGGACTGCAGGTTTTTCGAAGGGCTTTGGCTTTTGCCTTGGAGTCTCTGAGAGGTTTGTGCAATCATGGCCTCCAATTATCTGCTTTAACGAGTCCCTGGAGAGGCTCTGTCAGTAACAACACTCAGTGGGGCTCATTAATACTTCAGGGTACTCCAGTTATTTTAAGGTCCTTGGTGTTTTCCTTTTGTTACAGACTCTGTGAGAGGTTTGTGCAATCATGGCCCCAATTATCTGCTTTAATGAGTCCCTGGAGAGCTTTGTACTGACACTCAGTGGGGCTCATTAATGCCTTGAGATACTCAAGGTTTTTCAGGTACTTTATGGATTTAAGAATACTTTTAGGTACTTTTAAGGATTTTCCTTCCCACACTGAGTCTCTGGGAGGTTTTTGGGCCATCCTGGCCTTCAATTCTCTCCTCCAAGGAGTCCAGGGGGATCCTGTGTTGGGTATCTTCCCGCTTTCTGTTTTACAACAAAGATGGAACTGAAAGAATTTTGTATAACTTTCTAAAAGCATCAAAATAAACATGGGACAATTAACAATACAACAACAACCAATAAGAGAATTATAAGTTCTGTTTCAGCTCGACATCATCCAACCCTTTAGTCACGTTGGATTGGAAGAGTTTATTGACCCAGTCTTTGTTTTCCACTTGAAGCTTCTTGAACCCTTCCTTCAGTACCTGAATGCTCTTGTGGATTGACTCGCTGTGGCTGGAGAGGTTCATGCAGCACATGCCCTCAGAGTCTACACAGCCATGCCCATGTGCCCAGAGTAAAAGCTCTATCGTTGTTCTGCAAGGTGGCGTGTCTGATGGTCTCTGTGTCTGAGAGCAGCCACTCAATGTGAGGGAGGCAGCATTGGTTTGCTTACTTAACAGGCACCCAGGATGGTCTGATTGCCCTAAAGCTTTAGCTGCAGCCACCCAAGGTAGTCCAAATTGGGGGTGCTACCATCCAATACCTGGATTAAAGCTTTCAAAGCCATCTCTTTGATATCATCCAATACTTCTCTGGGGATACCTGCTGCTTGATCACCTGGTAGGCTGTGTTGTCCTGCTCCAGCTAGATGGTTGATTGTCAATTCTGCCCTCGCCGTAATTATTAGCATAGTCTGCTATAATTGATTTAGTAAACACTTCCATCCCCCTTCCCACAGGGTGTATTCTGTAGGTGTATGGTCATAATATATTCTAACAAACATGGTCATAATATATTCTAAATCATACGGGGTTAAGACACATGCTTTAAACATGGCCCTCATTAGGCCATTAAAACAAGGTAAGTCCTTCCTATGGTCTTTAGCTGCCCTACACAGATCCTTGATTTCCCCGTAAACCAGGGGCTGACACCTGGGATTCTGCCCCCTTCTTTCATAACATACTGGGGCAATGAGGAGTTTCGAGACTATTTGCCAGTCTCCTTCCTTAACTGCTTCTTTCCAGATCCTTTCCTAGTGATCTTCTGGGGTTGAGTGGCGAGGTGGCTCTGGGGAATCAAAACTGTCTTCTGGGGAGGAAGAATAACTTGGAGCAAAAACATTTGGATTAGAAATAGTGTGACAGTTGGACTTAGTATCTTTGATCATGGGGTTATATTTTTGCTGGAGGGTGAGGCAACGGGTTCTTCCATTTTGTCAGGTGTTGGGGATGAAGGGCCTTGATTTAGGATGGCAGGCTTCAGGGCTGGAATTCTGGAGGCATGGCCCAGGTTGAAGGTGGAATGATTGACAGTGGGGGCGTGACCCACAGTTGTGGGGGTGGAGTCTGGAGGTTCGTTCAGGGCGGAAGAGAAGGCTGTGGTAGCAGGAAGTGGAGGAGCCAAGATGGAGGGAGGAAGGTCAGGCTCCCGAGCCACATTCAGGCTACTTCCATCTTGAGTCTCCAGGGCATGATGCTCCAAGACTGTGTGGCCATTGCCATCTTAGACCATCATGGAAGGTCTGAGAAATGTAGGTTTGAGGGGTGGTCCCGAGTTAGGAGTGACCAACAGACTGAGTTTTCAGCACACTGCTTGCTGGTGAAGGGTCTCAAGGATGGTGTGGAAGATGGGGAGCATGCAGGGTGCAATGGGGTCCCTTTTGATCGAAAGGTTGTACAATTTAACTCTGAGTCCCAAAATTAAGTGGTATGGATTTCGTCCACAGAGGCATCTGGAAAATTTTTAATGATCCACCTCATGATTGATTTTAATTCATTCTTTGAAAATGTTATGTCATTATCAGTGGGAATTTAAGCATCCATATATGCTCCTTTCTACTTTCGACATCTGGCTGCCCATTTTTCTCTTTCTCTGCCTTATGGGGAAGAGCCACCAGAACACCCCTAATCAATTATGAGATGTGGGTGCATATTGTAAAAACACAGTGGCAAAAAGGGCAATAAATGTCTTGCATTTCCCCAAACCCACCTGCAATCCTATGCAGGTGAAACCGTTGTTGTCCCTGCCGATCCTGGGCAAGGTCCCTTGAAGCAACGATGAATCCACCCGGCCCAGCACAATCCAAAATCCCAGGGAGCGCTGGCCTATCCATCAGCTAACCCCAGCTGACGTGACTGACACAGGGAGCCCTGAGTGTCCTGGTCCCTGTTTTGGCGCCAAAGGTCACAATGAGGGTGGCTGTGACAAACCTCTCTGGTTCCCTGACTTCAGGGCAAGGTTGACAAAAATGAAAAGGAGCAGGATCAATGGAGTTGTTTAAAAGGAACTTTAATAACAGGGTGAAAAACAATAAACATGGAGAAGTTGAGAACAGTATGAGGGGCAGGATCCAAAGACCCAAGACAAAGGGGAGCAACAACATGTACACTTGAGGGTAGAACACTCTAGAACAATAACCCTATAAGGGAAACAAGTAACCATTAGGGGAGGAGAACTTGGACAAGTTAGCATAACAACACTAAAGGCTTTTTGGAGAACTTTCAAGCTCATTTTAATTTAAACAAATGATTCCCAGGGCTTGAAACTCATGCCCAATTCTTTCAGAGTAAACTCTGGCTGACTCTGAGTTACAGCTGGGCTAACTCCCACACCACTGCTTTGCTCTGGCCCCTTGGGACCCTGCGGCCCAACAGAGCCACAATGATGTCCTTGGTTCCACGAAGCCCCACAGTGTCACAATGGTCCCTTGGATCCATGGTGCTCTGCAGTGTCACAATGGCCCCTTCATTTCACAAGGCTCCCAAGTGTCACATTGGTCTCCATAGGAAGGAAACCACGGAGCCCTTGTGTTTCAGGAGCTGATGAACGGCAGCCACCAGAGGCCAAGGCAAGCCTGACCTGTCTGTCCTGGCAGGTTTGCTTGGAGCAACCCTTGGATATTTGAAATTATGAATGTGGAGTCCTAATTTCAGACATTTGTGCCTGGAGAAGGATGATTATTTCCATACAAAGAAAAGCAGAGACCCCTTTCCAGTGTTTGGAAAACAGGTGAGTTCTGGCACTCAGGAGTCAAAGACCAGCCAGACCTGTCTGTCCTGGCAGCTTTTGTCTGGCAGCAATCCTTTCATACACAGAAATTTGGAGATGGAA
The DNA here is from genome assembly GCF_051311805.1 of Agelaius phoeniceus. NCBI lineage: Eukaryota > Metazoa > Chordata > Aves > Passeriformes > Icteridae > Agelaius > Agelaius phoeniceus. Next base: position 3,699,490 of record NW_027509866.1, read on the forward strand.
CCCAAATTTTGGCCATGGATACCTGGAAAAGGTGGACAGTTCTTTTCCATAAAAAGAAGGAAAGCCCAGAGCCCCAGTGTTTCAGGGGCAGATGGGAGTGGCCTTCCACATTCCAAGGTCAGCCAGGCCTGTCAGGTGACCCCTGGGAGGCCAAGGCAGCCACACCTGTTTCATGTTCCCTTGGTTCCACAGGGTCCTGCAGTGTCACAATGGCTCCTTGCTTCCATGAGGCCTTGCAGTGTCACAATGGTTCTCTGGCTTCCATGATGCCCTCAGGTGTCATAATGGCCCCTTGGTTACACAAGTCCTTAAGGATCTTGAAGGTCTCCATGGTTCCACAAGGCCCCACAGTGTCCTAATGGTCTTTGGGTTCCATGAAGCCTGGCTGTGTCCAATGGCCCCTTGGTTCCATTGGGGCCCAGTAGTGCAACAATGATTCCCTTGGTTCCACAAGTTCCCACAGTGTCACAATGGCCCCTTCCTTCCATGGGGCCCTGCAGGGTCACAATGGTCTCCATGATTCCATGAGGCCCCACAGTGTCACAATGCTCTCCATGGATCCACGGTGCCCTGCAGGATCACAACGGCCCTTTGGCCCCAGGAGGCCCGGAAATGCAGCAATGGCCTCTTGGTTCCACAAAGCCCTGCTGCTTCACACTGGCCCTTTGGGACCATGCGGCCCAACAGAGCCACAATGATGTCCTTGGTTCCACGAGGCCTCACAGTGTCACAGTGGCCCCTTGGATCCATGGTACCCTGCAGGGTCACAAGGATCCCTTTACTTCCACAAGTTCCTACAGTGTCACAGGGTCCACAAGGGCCTGCAGTGTCACCATGGCCCATTGGTTCCACAATGCTCCGCAGTGTCACAATGGCCTCCATAGGAAGGAAACAAGAGCCAGTGGTGCAGGGGCAGATGAGAGGCAGCCACCAGAGGCCAAGGCTGGCCAGACTTGACTTTACAGGCAGATTTTGTCCGGGAGTAACCCTTGGATATAGGGAATTTTAGACACAGAATCCGAATTTTGGCCATGGGTGCCTAGACAAGAAAGGCAGTTCTTTCCCATAGGAATAAAAGCACAGAGCCCCAGTGCTTCATGGTCAGATGGGAAGTGGCCCTTGACATGCCAAATTCAGTGGGACCTGTCAGACAGCCCCCAGGAGGCCAAACCAGGCAGACCTGTTCCATGTTCCATTGACTTCATGGGTCCTAACACTGTCACAAGGGTCTCCTTGATTCCATGAGGTCTGGCAATGTCACAATGGCTTCTTGGTTTCAGGAGCCCCAACAGAATCACAGGGTTCCCGTGGCTCCATGCGGCCCCGCTGTGTCACAATGGCTCCTTGTTTCTATGGGCCCCACTGTTTGATTACTGACCCTTGCTTCCATAGGGGCCATGATTTGCACAATGGTCTCCTTGATTCCATGATTCCTGGATTGCACAGTTCTCACCATCGTTTCCTTGGATCTCCATTGTCACAACTGGCCCATGGCTCCATGAGGTTCCGTAGTGTCACCGTGGTCGCTGTCAGAGGCTGGATGAGATCCATGTCCCGAGACACCTTGGGATGCTCGGAATGCCCGTGTGGGGCCAGGGCCGGGTCAGGCCTTGGTTTGTGGTGGGACAGAGCCCCGCCCCCAGCCCTGGCCTGGCAGAGCTGCCAATCACACAGCGGGGGGGGGGGGGTGTTAACCCAGCTCTGATTGGCCCAGCTGTCAATCAATCAATCACACACCAGCAGCTGGTGCGACCCTGGCTCTGATTGGACGAGCAACTGGCAGTCCCACCCCAGGGGCGGGTCCATGAAGGCCCAGGGGGTTAAAAGCCAGAGCACGAGGCCAGCCCAGGGTCTGGATCCTGCCTTCTGCTGGGGTTCCTCTGTTGGTGATGCTGGAACCTGAGCAGTTGGTGCCCATGTGTGTGTCTTTCTATGGATCGTCTGTCTTTCTGTTGGTCTCTATTTCTTCACTTTCTTATTCTACTTTCCTGGATCATTTTTGGGTAACTTAAAATCTTAAAGCTTAAAGGATTTTAGGTGAAATGTGTGGGAATCCAGGGCACAGGGAATATTTCTCTGTCTGCTCTGAGGGCTCCTGACCCCCAGAGAAACACTGCCTTTAACCTTCGCCCATGGAGAGGACTTCCAGGACGTTGAGATAGATTAGAATTTACCAAAGTGTGAAATAGATTAGAGGGTAGTATACTATATCCCTTGGGTGAGAAATTTAGTTTTTGGGATTTTTAGTATGGTGTAGATAGGAGGTGAGATGGAAGAATTTGGGTGTAGTCCCTGTCTTCTTCATCTACTCCATTTTCTGCAGTGTTGGTGGCAGAGGATGATTGGTCCAGGAAAGCACAGTGCAGAGATTTTGTGGACAGTCAAGGGATGAGTTTTTGGTAGATAAGTAGAAATAATTTACGTTTTAAGAGTTAATTGGATGAGACAATTTTAAAAGACGTAGAAACCGTACATTTTAGAGCAATTTTGAGGTGTTTTCCCAGCATGCTGAGCCTGGTGAGCAGAGCAAAGCAAAACTTTAGATAAGATAACAATAAGCAAGAAGCTGAAGATTGAAGAAGTCCCATGCATCTCCTTTCACCTGGCACAGAACTGCTATAGGAGGGTTTCCCCCATCCAGGGAGCCCCCAGAAGGGCCCAACATAAAAGAAACATAAATAACGGGTTCCCTGAAAATGTTTGTAATGAGTTGGCTCTTTTCCATAAAGTTGTTTACAGAAGGGTTTTTTATTAACTGGCCAATCATGTGAAATGCGTTGATTAAAGGACCAGTGAGGACCACCTGTAGCAAACCAAGGAATAAAAGAAAAGGATAAAAAAAAAACAGGTGGCTTTTAGCCCTTACCCTTCTGATCTGGATCTGTGTCATCTCTGACTCCACACCGACATTTGGGGATCTGTGGGGGCTATTGGGGATTCTTTCTGCACCTCGTGACCCAACAAGAACTCCTCTTATAAATGTTGCCGGAAGCTCCCACTGTGCCCATGACAGGAACCCCTGTGAGTGTCTGGGCCATCCCGGCTCTTTGGCAGCCTGGGGACTCCTGGGATGTCACCGTGGAGCCCCCGTGAGTGCCTGTGACAGATGGGTGCCTTTGCAGCCCAAGGTGCCCTGGGATGTCACCATGGAATGGCTGTGACTGCCTCTGACCACAGGGCTCTTTACCATCCCCAGAAAGCCCTGGGAGGTCTCCATGGAGCCCCTGTCTCTGCCTGTGACATTCCAGCTTTGGAACAGCCTGGAGACTCTTGGAAAGTCCCCATGGAACCCCTCTGAGGGCCTGTGACAAATCTGATCCTTAGCAGGCAACCATCACCAGCCCCCTGTTGCTATGGTCAGTTTCCATGGCAACCATCACCAGGCCCCTGTTGCTATGGTCAGTTTCCATGGCAACCATCACCAGCCCCCTGTTGCTGTGCTCAGTCCCTCGGCAGCTCCATGGAGACCCCATGCCAGGGGTGGTTGCAATGGACACCAGCTCAGGCCTGCAGCCAGAGCCTGTTGCCATGGCAACCATTGGCAGCCCCATCCCCAGGCTCAGGGGATCCCAGAAGCACAGAATTGGCTGAGCTGGGAGGGACCCATCAGGATCCTCCAGTCCAACTGCTGGCCCTGCACAGGACACCCCAACAATGCCAGCCTGGGCCTGGCAGCGCTGGCCAAACGCTGCTGCAGCTCAGAGAGCCCTGGAGCTGGGACCCTGCCCTGGGGAGCCTGGCCAGGGCCCCAGCAGCCTCTGGCCAAAAACCTTTTCCTGACATCCAGCCTGAGCCTGCCCCGACTCAGCTGCAGCCGCTCCCTCCACTCCTGTCCCTGGGCACCAGAGGGAAGAGGTTCCCACAGCCCCAGCCAGGGACCCGCTCCCAAGGCTGCTGCCATGGCCACCAGGGCTGGCACCAGCTGGGATGCTCGGTTTCCATGGGCCGGGCTTCAGGAATGGGATTCCCCAATTTCCTGCTCCCGCTAAAACCGCGCTGCCCTTGCTGCCCTCCCGCCTCCCATGGAAAGCACAAAAGGCAAAGATCCTGGGCTGGGATAAGAACAATTTACAGGGAACAGCAGCCAGATAAGGAACAAACAGGAACAGAAACAATATTGATAACAGAAGGGATAAATAAAACTGTTTACAGGGAAATCTAAAACACAACTCACTGGGTCTGCCTGGCCACAATTTCCCCTGTCTGGAAAGGACACCCTTCTCCTCAGAGGTGAGAGAGAAAGAGAGAGTCCCTTTCCTGCTCCTGGCAATGACCTGAGATGGGAGTGAATGTAATGACAGGACCATGGCCAGACCCTCATGTTTTTCAATGCCACATCATGTCACTGGGAGGGGCAGGAAAAGGTACAAGTGTCTGTCCAGCATGGATCATGGGGAACATGGATCTCCAGGGCTTTTCCCTATATAGATCCTCCAATGGGGGATGAAGATGGACCAGTGCACAAAGCTCCTCCTGCACTTGGGGAATTTGTAGGACTTTTCTTACTGGTGCCTCTGTTGGTGTTTGGTCAGGTCAGAGCTCTGGGTGAAGCTCTTCCCACACTGGGAACACTCATAGGGCCTCTTCCTCTCCCCAGCGTGGATGCGCCAGTGCCTGATGAGGGTGAAGTTGCGCTTGAAGCCCTGCCCGCACTCAGGGCAGCGGAAGGGCCTCTCCTCTGTGTGAATGTGCTCATGCAGGCGGAGATTTGAGCTGGTCTGAAACCCTTCCCACATGTGGGACACTCGTAGGGCCTCTCCCCAGTGTGGATGCGTTGGTGGATGATGAGGACAGAGCTGCAGCTGAAGCCCTTCCCACACTCCCCACACTCGTAGGGCCATTCCCCAGTGTGGATCATCTGGTGGCTGATCAGGGTGCTGCTCTGCCTGAAGCTCTTCCCACACTCCAAGCACTTGTGGGGCTTTCCCCATCATGAAGCTGCTCATGGGCCACCAGCTCTGAGCTCTGGCTGAAGCTCTGCCCACCTTCCTGGCTCAGGGTGGGTCTTTCCTCCTCAGAGCACCCTGGGCTGGGTTTGGAGCCCCTCCTTCTTTGGGATCTCTGCAGCTTTTCCTCCACGTTGGAATTCTGCACTGTGGAGCTGCTCAAAACAGCCTCTTCCATGAGGTTCTGCCACAGGGATTTGCCCTCCCTGGTCTCCATCCTCAGCTTCTTCCCTGGGGGAGGAAGGCCAAGGAGAGGATGGGATTTGCCTCCGTGCCAGAGGGAAGGGGAAGGAGATCCCCCCAGTGCATCCCCGGCAGGACGGGGTTGGCAGCAGGGTTGTCCTGCAGCCGGGGGCTGTGCTGGGCTGGGAGATGGAGCAGGAGAGAGGGGCAAAGGGGCACTGACTTCCTCCTCACCTGCCTGGGTGTTCTGGGGCTCCTTCCTCTTCCTTGCAGCCTCCTCCTCCATTGAGTCAAGGTTTGGGAATGGGAAATGCTGTTCTGGGAACCAAACAAAGGGTGCACACATTGTCTTTTGGACTGGTTTCAAGGCAAACCTGGGGGAGAGTCTAAGCCAGAATTACAATTTAATAAGAAAATTTAGATCAAGGCAATGCTACAGAAACACTGCCTTAAACTGACAGAGTCAGGATATAACCTGACACCCTGTTGCTGCTCAGGGTGGTGGCTGCAGTCCCATTAAATGGTGGCTGCAGTCCTGTTGGAGTGATGAACGTGATTCTGTCCAAGCAGTGATCCTGTAGAAGGGTCTGGTCTTCCTCTGAAGGTCCAGTGGTGGTTCTGGAGCTCTTGTCCTCTGGGAATCCAGTAGGCAAGCTGCTCCTGGTGTTGCAAGGCTCAGCTTATATCCAGGTAGGAATGCTTGGATCCTCCCCCTGGGCGGAGCATCCCACAATGGGAGGATGGAATTTGATCAGTCCTGCAGTGACACTCAATGGCCCATTCCCAGAAGATATCTCCCCTGGAGGGCGTTATCAGGGCTGAGTCATGGAAGAGATCAAGAACACTGCCCCACCTGTTGATAGCAGTTGATGAAGATGGGGATTGAAAACATGCATTTGGTTCCATCTTACACTGCAGCCTGAAACAGTGGGGGAATCCCTGCTCAGGGGGTGAACACCACCCCCCTTACCCAAACTGGCTCAGGTGTAAAACCCCCACCCCGGGAAGGCCACACACAGAGGGGACAATGTCACACTTGCCCTGCTCCAGGGCAAATGGCATCTCTCTAATATTTTCTTAACCAGATTGCAAAATTATTTTGGCACAGTGAGTTCAGGGAACTGTTCTTTGACCCCAGTTGCCTTTGACAACAGCATGGTTCCTTCCTCTGAAGAGGTTGTGGGTCTCTCTGGAGGAACTCTTGGAAACTTGGATGCAGCTTCGTCTGAGCAACCTATGGGAGAACTGATGAGGAAAATGGCTGTTGTGGGACTGGAGTGTAAAGAAAATACTTTGTTGTCCCTACTTGAAAAGTTTGTTAAAATCACTGGAGGAAATGGAGCAAATAATACCAGCAAGACTGACAAGGTTCATTCACCACATGGCGAGGAACACAAGGCTGCTAAAAGTCCCACAAGAAGGCCAGCTCAAGTAGCTAAATTCCCGAATAACTACTGAATTCCCAGGCTTGGGTTTTTTCCAAATGTGAGAATCATTATTCTCTTCATCCCTGTCACCTTTGTGACAGCTACACAGAGCTTCCACTTCCTTTTAATAATATCTGTATTGGGCCAAATTTGCACTTTTCTTTAATTTTAACCTGCCAGCAGCTGAGCTGGAGCTGTGCAGGAACCAAGGAAACTTGGAATTGCCACAGAATTGCTTCTATTGTCAGCCAGTGCTGCGGCGGCCGTGGGGCAGAGGGGTGGGAAAGGGGGCTCCGGGGTGGCAGTGGAGGAAATGCCGGGCCCGGGGGCTGAGCACAGGGCTGAGCACACAGAGATGGTTTTGTTCTTGCTGAGCTCGCACTGAGCCAAGGCCTGTCCTGCCCCTCATTCGGCCACGCTGGGGAGGGGCTGAGGGTGTGGGGGAGCTTGGGAGGGGACACAGCCAGGACAGGAGATCCCAGCTGACCCCAGGGATAGCCCAGAGCATAGGACATCATGATCAGTGCATGAAGTGTGGGGAACAAGGAGGAAGGGGGCACATTTGCAGTGAGGGTTTTGTCTCCCCAGGTAACACTTAGGCAGGATGGGGCCCTGTTTCGCCAGTGGGCAGAGCCTGCACCAAAGACACAGACACCAACTTAACTTAAGGAACAGTGTAATTTAGATAATGCAAATTTGGAAAAAATTACAAAAATATTAGGTAGGCAAAGCAAATAATCATTAGTCAATAATTCCAAAAGAGAAGATGTTGAAATGAGTATCACACAACTGTCCATTTCTGGCTGCAGGCTCTGGAGATTCTATCTCTGCCTTCAATCAGGGTTGCATTCCCTAAAGAATCCTGGTACCAAATCCTGCTTTCCAAGGCTGGAACAGTGTCTCAGGTTTAGCTGGGTGTGTATTCAATTACCCTCTGTTAAAGATGGGGCAATTATCATCTGTTAATTGAACAGTTTACTTTATCTCTTCCGCAAGGAATCCTCCCTCCAGGGAGATATCTTCTGTTAATGGGCCATTGAGTGTCACTGATAAAAATTCCATCATCCCATTGTGAGAAGCTCTGCCCAGAGGGAGGAGCCAAGCATTCCTACCGGGATATAATCTGAGAATGTGAACAACAGAGTCAGCCTTCTCCCATAGGATTCCCAGAAGAGCAGCTTTCAGCTCCACTGGATCCCAGAGGAAGATCAGACCAATCGACGCCACAACTGGACCTTCAGAGAAACACTCCACCCTTCTACAGGATCACTGCTCCAACAGAACCACACCTGTCACTGCAGGAGCACTGCAGCCACCATTTAACAGGAGTGCTACCAACACTCTGACCCACAGGGTGTCAGGTTGTATTCTTACTCTGTAAGTAGTTTTTAGTACTACTGCATTTGTATTTTTAATTTTCCTTCTGAAGAACTGTTATTCCTATTCCCATAGATTTGCTTGACAGCCTCTTGTTTTGAAAATTATAATTCCAAGTGAAGGGATTAACATTTTCCATTTCAAGGGAGTCTCCTGCCTTCCTTAGCAGACACCTGTCTTTTAAAACTGACACAATGCCCTGGGACAGCCAGGCAGGTGAGGAGGAAGTCAGTGCCTCTTTCCCCCTCTCTCCTGCTCCATCTCCCAGCCCAGCACAGCCCCCGGCTGCAGGACAACCCTGCTGCCAACCCCATCCTGCTGGGGATGCACTGGGGGGGATCTCCTTCCCCTTCCCTCTGGCACGGAGGCAAATCCCATCCTCTCCTTGTCCTTCCTCCCCCAGGGAAGAAGCTGAGGATGGAGACCAGGGAGGAGAAATCCCCAAAGCAGAACATCGTGGAAGAGGCCATTTTGAGTGGCTCCACGGTGCAGAATTCCAACGTAGAGGAAAGGCCCCAGAGATTGCACAGGAGGAGGGGCTGCAAACCCAGCCCAGTGTGCTCTGAGGAGTAAAGACCCACCCTGAGCCAGGAAGGTGGACAGAGCTCAGAGGTGGTGGTCCATGGGCAGCTTCACAATGGGGAGAAGCCCCACAAGTGCTTGGAGTGTGGGAAGAGCTTCAGGAAGAGTAACCACCTGATCCGCCACCAGATGATCCACACCGGGGAATGGCCCTACGAGTGTGGGAATGTGGGAAGGGCTTCAGCTGCAGCTCTGCCCTCATCATCCACCAACGCATTCACACTGGGGAGAGGCCCTACGAGTGTCCTGAGTGTCAGAAGAGGTTTCACACCAGCTCCAGTCTCCTCTGCCACCAGCGAATTCACACCGATGAGAGGCCCTTCCGCTGCCCTGACTGTGGGAAGGGCTTCAAGCACAACTCCACTGTCGTCACCCACCGGCACATCCACACTGGGGAGAGGCCCAGTGTCCCCAGTGTGGGAAGAGCTTCACCAGCAGCTCTCCCTTGACCAGACACCAACGGAGCCGCCAGTAAGGAAAGCCCTGCAAATGCCCCAGCTGCAGGAACAGCTTCATGCACCACTCCAGCTTCATCCCCCTTTAGAGGACCCGCATTGGGAAGAGTCCTGGGGATCCGTGTTGCCCATGATCCATGCTGGGAAGACACCTGTCCCTTTTCCTGCCCGTGGCATGATGTGTGTTTTAAGAACATGAGGGTCTGGCCATGGCCCTTTCATTACATTCACTCCCACCTCAGGCCATTGCCAGGGGCAGGAAAGGGACTCTCTCTCACTCTCTCTCTCCCTGAGGAGAAGGGTGTCCTTTCCAGACAGGGGAATTTGTGGCTGGGAAGAGACAGTCAGTTGTATTGTAGTTTTCCCTGTCAAAGTTTTATTTATCCCTTCTGTTATCAATATTGTTTCTGTTGATTTTTTCTTTATCTTGTTGCTGTTCCCAATAAATTGCTCTTATCCCAGCCCGGGATCTTTGCCTTTTGTGCTTTCCATGGGAGGTGGGAGGGCAGCGAGGGCAGCGCGGTTTTAGTGGTAGCAGGAAATTGGGGAATCCCATTCCTGAAGCCTGGCCCATGGAAACCGAGCATCCCAGCTGGTGCCAGCCCTGGTGTTCATGGCAACCACCCCTGGCATGGGGTCTCCATGGAGTTGCCAAGGGACTGAACACAGCAACAGGGGGCTGGTGATGGTCGCCATGGAAACTGAGCATAGCAACAGGGGGCTGGTGATGGTTGCCATGGAAACTGACCATAGCAACAGGCTCCTGGTGATGGTTGCCTGCTAAGGATCTGATTTGTCACAGGCCCTCAGAGGAGTTCCATGGGATCTTTCCAAGAGTCTCCAGGCTGTTCCAGAGCTGGAATGTCACACACAGAGACAGGGGCTCCATGGAGACCTCCCAGGGCTTTCTGGGATGGTAAAGAGCCCTGTGGTCAGAGGCAGTCACAGCCATTGCATGGTGACATCCCAGGGCACCTTGGGCTGCAAGGGCACCGATCTGTCACAGGCACTCATGGGGGCTCCATGGTGACATCCCAGGAGTCCCCAGGCTGCCAAAGAGCCGGGATGTCCCAGACACTCACAGGGGTTCCTGTCATGGGCACAGTGGGAGCTTCAGGCAAAGTTTATTAGAGAAGCTCCTGTTGGGTCACAAGGTGCGGAAACGATTCCCAATAGTCCCCATAGATCCGCAAATGTCACCGTTGAGTCAGAGATGACACAGACTCAGATCAGAAGGCTAAGGGCTAAAAGCCACCCATTTTTTCAATCCTCTTCCTTTTGACCTTGGTTTTCTACAGGTGGATCTCATTGGTCATTTAATCAACACATTTCACATGATTGGCTGATAAAGACAACCCCCTTTGGTAAACAACTTTATGGAAAAAACAACCTATTACAGACACCACCTGTTGATAATTTACAATTCTTTCTCTCCAGCTTCCTAATGGTTCCAAATCTAATTAATGGGAAAACTCTCTTGCTTTCTGTGTCTCTGACCAGACTCTCATATCCACAGAAAAATATCCCCAAGGACCTCCAGGCTTTGTAATCTCCTTCTGTGAGAGGAGCCTTGGAGCAGCTGGCTCCAATCCCAGCCTCAGACTTTTACAGAGTTCATGGGTAAAGAATTATCAAGGTGAAATTTAACCTTTAGCATTTGTCCCACAGGATTAAGGATGACAAAGCATATATATTTATAAAAAATTTCTATTATCTCTTATGGTAACAATTAGACAAAATTATCTTATCTTAATCAGAAATATTGAGTCCAAGGTATAGGAGCTGTACCATATTATATTATATTATATTAATTTATAGAAAGCACTCAGAAGGGATTTCAAAGCAATTTTATTAAAGGAAAAGAAGCTGTTTTTAAGGAGAGATTGATGTCACTTCCACAGACCAATGACCATGGGCAAATCCCTTTGGCTCAGCCTGAAGAAGTAACCTTAAGGGGTGTCCCGACTGCAGGGAGGAATCTTGACACCCCCCAGGAAGGGAAATATCAGGAGATGCTGCCATTAAAATTTGAGATGGGGCTTTTCTAGTCTGAGGTGCTGCCCTGTCAGTCAGGTGTGCCCAGGCTGGGCCAGCTCAGCAGCTCTGCAGAAGCTCTCAGTGGTGTCACTTGGTTGTTCCTTACTCTGGGGATTTTCCAGCACTGTCACAGCTTCAGCTCCCTCTGAGATGTTGAACTTTGGGATGGAGGAGTCAGGCTGGTTTCTGCATTATTCACCCCAAAAGCAGCATGACCCCCCCCTCCTTCATTTCCCACTGGGGCCTTTGCAAACAGGGCCTTGCTGGAGTTGTTGGAGGCCATTGCAGGCAGAGCCTCCTGCTCCAGCAGGAACTGCCTTTCCTGTGCCATCAGCAGGGCAGGTCCCGCTGCAGGAAAAGCCCCAGGCCAGCCCCAGCACAGGGAAAGCCTCGGGCACAAGGGCAGAGTGCCGTGCTGGGAGCTGTGCCAGGGAGAGCCTGAGGCACCAAAGGCACCTTGGCAGCAGCAGCTGCTTGCAGGCCATGGCCAGAAGCCTCCCTTGGCAGCCCGGCCTGGTGGCCACCACTGCAGAGCTGCTGCCTCAGGGCTCATTCCTGGCTGGCCTCTGAAAAGCCACTGCTGCTCCAGGAGCCTGACTGGGAAGCCGTTGGCCCCAGCACCTCAGGGAGAAGATATTAATGACAAAACTCTTCATGCCAGCAGAGCCAAGGCAGGGGCAGAGGAAAGGGCAGAGCCAGGCCCAGGGGACAGGGCTGCCATGGTGATGGCTGTGAGGGCACTGCCCCTGCAGCAGCCTGGCTGCCCTCAGCAGACATTCTGGCCAGAAGCCTTGTGAGGACACCCAGCGCATCAGAGAACCCACACTAGGAATTCTGTCACTGGGGAGGGCAGGGGGTTTCACTGGGTCAGGTTGCACAAAGCTCCTGTTCTTGTACAATTCCTGGGATGGGGAATCCACTTCTCTGGAATAAATCTTGCAGTCTTTTGCCACTCTTATAATTCTAAAATTTTTCCCCTTTCTAACAAATGTAAATCCACCCTCATTCAGTTTAGAGATATTGACCCTTGTTTTGTCACTGCAAGATTTGGGAGAAAATACTTTTGATCACTATTTTTCAATTTTCACAGACCTTGGAGAATACCCAAAAATCTCCCAAGATGGGATTTGGAGGCCTCCTCACAAAACCAGCAGGGAGAGGCTGAGGGCTCTGTGCTCAGTGGTGTGGAGACTGAGGACAGAAGAGGACTAGCCTGGGAGGGATAGAAGGGTGGTTCCAGAGAGTCTGGAGCTTTTCTTCATGGTGGGAATGAGCCTGAAGAAGACATAATAGCACCAAGGGCAGCTGGGGAGGCCCAGAGTGGACACCAGGAGAAAGGAATTTCCCTGCCAGGGCAGGGCTGTGGTGCAGCACGTCCCCCAGCAGGAGCCTGGAGCAGCCCAAGGCTTTGTGTGGGCAGGCAGAGGCAGGCAGGAGGCAGAGCTGTCAGGAAAGGAAGGGGCCAGCCAGGTGGGGCAGCCGGGGGATGCCCACAGCCTGCCGGGACAGAGGTGCAGGTTTGCTCAGCACCAGAGACACCTTTGCCTTGCTTGTCCCCAGCTGTCATCACTGCCACCAGTGTTCTGCTCTACCTGGAACCTGGGGACACTTTCTCAGTCCTGTCCCTCAGATGGATCTATTTAAAGTATGAGAAACTTCAGTGTTTCACTCTCTTTTTGAGTCCCTGAGAAGTTCTTTGAGCATACTCTGAGGGACTGAGTCTGATGCAAAGAGCACCAAAGCCCCAGAGGGTCATTAAAGTCCTTGTGCTGTGTCTGTGCTGCTGAGCTGGGCCGGGCTCCTGGCCCAGAGGCAGCTCCTGGCAAGGGCAGCAGAGCTACAGAGAGACAGCTCTGGCCAGGAGCAGCTCCTGTGCACAGCCCAGCAGGGCTGGGGCACTGCCAGGGCCCCTCAGGGACACCAGCAGGGCACAGACAGAGCTCCCAGGGGCTCAGCACTGGCAGGGGCTGTGGCATGTCCCAGAGGGGGCTGTGTCCCAGCAGCTCCTCTGGGGCTGTGTCATGGAGGCACAGAGCAGCTGTGATGTCAGCAAGGGGCTGTTTGACAGCACAGAGTGGGCTGTGTGAGGGCACAGATTGGACTATGACATCATAGAGTTTGTTGTGTGAGGTCATTGAGAAGCTACAGCATCATAGAGGGAACTGTGTGACATCACAGAGTGGGCTGTGACATCATGGTGTGGTTGTTTGACATCAGAGAGCAGGCTGTGAGGTCAAAGTGTGTGCTGTGACATTCCAGAGTGTCATTATGACATCTCAGAGAGGGTTTTGTGACATCACTGAAGGGATTGTAACGTCACACAGCTGCCTGTGACATCATAGTGTGAGACCATAGAGCAGATCTTGCCATCATAGAGGGTGGCTCTGTGACATGAGGGAGTGGGTTGTGACATCACCAGGTGGCTGTGTAACATCATAGAGCAGGCTGTGACATCACAGAACAAACTGTGACATTGCAGCGTGACTCTTTGACATCAGTCTTCTGTGACATCACAGAGCAGCTGTGTAACATCACAGCTGACTGTATGACATCACAGGGGACTGTGTGACATCACAGATGGCTGTGTGACATCACAGGGGCTGTGTGAGGTCACTGGGGAGGTCACTCTGCCCCGGCCCCCCTCACAGTTCCCCCCAGAGCAGTCCAACCCTGCTCGTGCACACCGGGGTCCCCTGTCCCCCCGGGTCCTCCCGCCCCCGGCGCCGCAGCCTCCCCCAGAGGATGTTCCACGAGATCGACCCCAGAGCCTGACACGGGGACGGGGGGCCAGGGCCCTGGGGGTGCCCCTGGGGGCAGGGACCCCCCGGCAGCGTCCCTGTGTCCCCCAGTGCCAGAGCCTGGGCCAGGGCTCCTTCACCCTGCTACCAACGAGGCCTTGAGAGCGCTGAAAAAATCCCCAGCAAGGGAGCAGCAAAGACCAGATTTAACATTAAGCAACAGCAGCACAACGTTCCTTGGCAAGAGTCACTCTGCTCCTGACTGGACACTTCAGGCACACCAAGGAAACAAAGCAACAACAAAACCAAACAGAATCCAGGCAATCAAACCAGAAATGAACTGAGAACTGGCCCAGGAGAGCTCCAAGGGCTCCTTTTGGAGCGCTGTTTGCAGGGCCCCAAGAGAGGGGCTTCAGTCCCAGCAATGGTTCATCCTGGCCGCACTTGGCACCAACAGTTTTCTTTGGCAGGGTGAGAACAGGGATGTTGTGCCACGGAGGGAGCAAAACCAGCTCCCAGGGCTGCTCCTACAGAAAGCAGGAGCTGGTTGGGCGGCAGCAGTGCCTGGAGCAGACAGTGTTTGTGATGAGCTGCAGAGGAGCTGAGCCCAGGGGCTGTTGGCCAAGGCCGAGCCCCAAGGAGCATTTCTCAGCTGGCAGGGCGGGCTGAGAAGGGGAGGGGGGAATGCAGCAGCACAGGGCCCATGGAACCAAGGGAGCATTGTGACACTGTGGGGCCCTGTGAGACCAAGGGACCATGGTGACACTGAGGGGACTCATGGAATCATGGAGACCATTGTGACACTATGAGACCCCATGGAATAAGCAAAGCATTGTGACACTGTGAAGCCTCATGGAACCAGTGAGACCACTGTGACTGTGGCGTCCCCACAGAACCAAGAGGACCATTGTGATTGTGTGGGGCCTCGTGAAGCCAAGAGGCCTTTGTGACACTGCAGAGCTGCATGGAACCAAAACTCCATGGTTACACAGAGGGGCCTTCTGTCATCAATGGTCCATTGTGACACTGTGGAGCCAAAGGAGACCATTGTGACATTGCAAACCCCCAGGGTCCCAAGGTCCATTGTGACATTGCAGGGCTCATGGAACAGAGGAGTCCTGTGACATTGTAGGGCCTGGGGAACCCCGGAGACCATTGTGACACTGCTGGACCGCATGGAATCAAGGTACCATTATGATACTGCAGGGCCCCATAAGACCAAGGGAACATGGAAATGGTCTGTCCCAGAGGCCACCTGACTGGTCCAGCTGACCTTGGCCTGTTGAGGGTCTCTTCTGCTAATGAAACCCTGGGGCTCTGTACTTGCCTTTCTATGGAAAAGAACTCTCCTTCTCCTCCAGGCACCCAGGTCCAGAATTAGGATTTCTCCTTCAAATTTCCTTATATCCAGAGATTGTTCCCACAGGAATATTTCCAGGACAAGTATGGCTGGCAATGGTTTTACAAGGGTCACCTCTCAGCTATCCCCAAAACACTGGGAAAGACTCTGTGCTTTCCTTCTTGTGGGAAAGAATTGTCCGGCTTCTCCAGGTGCCCATGGCTGATACTGGGCTTCCACCTAAAAAATTCCCTAAATCCAAAGACTCATTCCAGACAAAATCTGCCATTCCTGACAAGTCTGGCTGGCCTTGGCCTCGTGAGGCTCTCCAAACACTGGGGGTCCATACTTTCCTTCCTATGGAAAACAACTGTGCTTCTCAGCCAGGTGCCCATGGCCAGAAATGGGATTTCCACCTCCAACATTCCCTGTTGTGACAGACTGAAGGAGATTGTTGGCTCAAAACATTTATTGTGTGTGGGGGAGGAAGGGGCAGGTCCAGCCTTGCCCTGCCCTGGAAGCCCAGCCCTGCCCTGCCCTGGAACCCCAATCCCCCCAGAGCCTCTATCCCAGCCCAGCAGTGGCTGCCAGTCCCTGGCACAGCACAGGCAATGCTCCACAGCCACCTCTGCAGCCCCAGCCCAGCTCCTGAGGGACCAAATGAGCCCAAGCCCCACCTGGGGGAAGGGCCCAGGGAGAACAAGGGGTATTGAAGGCTGACCACAAGGCAAGCACACATCTTGACCCTGGATCCTCTTGGAACTTCCTTCTGAAATGTCCTGGAATCCAGGGGTTACAAGGTGTGTGTGTGCTTCTCTAAATCTTATTTGTCTTCTTCTTATTCCCTCTTCTTGCAAAATTTGAGTAACCTAAAATGGAACAGGCTTAGAGTTTGGGAAATTGAATGAGCAAAGTTAATGTTATTAGAAGTGTTTCTTGTTAATTGAATGTTGTATTAAACCTTTTGACAAAGTTTCTCTGATATTCTAAATTTGCCAGTAAAGTTCGTCTTTTGTTGTTTAGAGCTCCTGAGAATCTCTTGCTGATATTTCTCCAGTGCACCTAACTCAGAGTAAACAAACAATTGTAATTCCTTTTAAATGTCTCCTTGAGAGAGTTGTTTAGGGGATGGGGGTCAGGGCTTGTCTGTGCTGCTTGGCCCAGCCCAGGCAGGGCTTTCCCAGCCACATTCCACACTCCATTGCCCAGCTGGAGCTGCTGGTGCCTCTGAGTTGTGCTGCCCCAGCCCCAGGGACGCTCTCCTTGTCTGCCCATTCCCCCACGGTCTCTGGGCAGGGATGGCCTCACTGGGGGCTGCTGACATCCTCAGCAACTTGGAGGCTGCTGCTGAATTTCACTGCTCCAGAGGCTTGTTCAGCCTTCAGCTCTTCAGTGCAGGAATTCAGTGTCCCAGGGCTCATGAACATTCCGAACACCTGAACAAGCCAAGCCTCTGGGAATCATTTGATTTTAATTTCCAAATCTTTTGTGGTTAATTAGACAGATCTCAGTAGTATATCCAAAGTGAATGCAATATATTTAAAAAGACAGTGAGAAAAAGATTTTTCAGGACCAGTTTTTTTCCCCTGTTAATTCATTGATATGTGCAATCTGCAATTGACACTGAGTCCAAGTACCTCCTCATGCCCTTTGAATAGATATGAAAATTAAACCCTTCATGGCTGACAATCAATCAGGCTCTGATCCTACCCCCAGCCCACCATTTCCCCCATCCAAGCCCTGGCACTCAGAGCAGCCTTGTGCAAATCTCAGCTCCCTCCAGCCCAGGCTGCACCTGCAGCTTTCAGCTCCTGGGCTCCAACTCCCACCTGCTTTCCTTGCAGAAGGAGCTGCCCGAGACACAGAGGGATGTTCATTTCTTGTCAGCCAACAAAGCCAGGGGAAGGCACAGCTCCATCAAATGCAAAAGTCATTCCTCTGCTGGATATTAAATGCCTTGCACAGGCGCTGGCCCTGCCCCACAAGGCCTGGCCTGAGTCCTGCCCCTGCACGCTCAGCCAGGCTGAGATGGACACTGATGGTTTCTGGGCCAGGCTCTCGGAGCCCAGCCCAGCTCCCTGCAAGCTCTGCCAGCTGCCCTGAGCTCTGGGCAGCACCAAGGGCCTCTCTGAGCCCAGCCCAGCCCAGCCGGCTCTGGCCCCACAGCTCTGCTCAGCCCAGGCTGCTCTGGGCACTGGCCCCACGGCCTCAGCCCCTGCCAAGGCCACAGCAGCAGCTGCAGCTGCCACAGGACTCAGCCCCAGCCATGGGGGAAGGTGCTTGGCCAAGGCCAAAGGAGGCTCCCTGGCTGCCCTGCTCCCCTCAGCCTGAGGTGCTGAGAGCTCTGCAGCCCCTGCTGCCATCCCATCTGCCCAGGGCAGCACCAGAGCCCCGGCCTTGGGGCCCTCAAGAGCTGCTCCTGCTCCAGGCCCAGGGCCCATGCCAGAGCTGGGACAGCCACAAAGCTGTGCCCATTTCTGTTCATTGCTGTTCTCATGGGGATATATCCTCAGCCATTTGGAGGTTGCTGATGAATTCACTACTCCAGAGGCATCTTCTTTCTTGAACTCTTCAGTTCAGGAATTCACTGAAAAAGGAACATAAACATTTGTTCCAAAACACCTGAACAGGAAAAACCCCTGGGAATCATATAAATGTTCAACTTTCTGTGGTTAATTGAACAGATTTCAGACATTTATTAAAGGTGAATATACTGTATTGAAAAGAATGCAGAGAGAAGTGATATGTCCTGTTTTCTCTTCCTGTTTATAGATTCATATCAGCAATGTCCAGTTGATATTGATCCCCAGTACCTTCTATTGCAGTCTAAATAGATATGAAAATCAAGGCCCTTCATGGCTGACAATCAATAACACTTTGTCCCCACCTCCTCCCCACCATTTCCCTCATCCAATCACTGGATCTCCTATGGATCAGGAATGGTGTGGCCAGCAGGAGCAGGGCAGGGATTCTTCCCCTGTGCTCAGCACTGGTGGGGCAGCATGCCAAGGTCTGTGTCCAGTTCAGGGACCCCCAATTTAGGAAGGACATGGAGGGGCTGGAGCGTGTCCAGAGAAGGGCAACAAGGCTGCTGAGGGCTCTGGAGCACAAGTCCTGTGAGGAGTGGCTGAGGGAGCTGGGGTTGTTTATCCTGGAGAAGAGGAGGCTCAGGGGAGACCTCATCACTCTCTACAACTCCCTGACAGGAGGGTGCAGCCAGGTGGGGGTCGGGCTCTCTTCCCAGGGAACAGGGACAGGACAAGAGGACACAGCCTTCAGCTGCACCAGGGGACATTTAGGTTGGACATTGGAAATATTCTTCAAACAGAGGGTGATCGGGCAACGGCATGGGCTGTCCAGGGAGGTGGGTGTGTCGCCGTCCCTGGAAGTGTTTAAAGAAAGACTGGATGTGGCACTGAGTGCCATGGTCTGGGTGACAAGGTGGTATTGGGTGCCAGGTTGGACTTGATGCTCTCCAAGGTCTTTTCCAGCCTGGCTGATTCTCTGATGATTGTGACACTGCAGGGCCCTGGGGAAGCAAGGGGCCATTGTGACACTGCGGGGCCTGGTGGCACCAAGAGGACCATGGTGACACTGTGTACGACATGGCAGCACAGAGCCAAGGGGCCATTGTGACACGGTGGGGCTGGATGGAAGCAAGGAGTCCATGGTGACAGTCTGGGTCCTGGTGGCACCACAGAGGCCACTGTGACCCTGCAGGGCCTTGTGGAACCATGCAGAGCATTGTGACAGAGCAGGACCTGGTGTCATGATGGGGCCATTGTGACACTGCAGGGCCCCATGGAACCAAGGGCCCAGGGCTGCTCCTCAGGGACTCATGGAATGAAGGAAACATGTTTGACACCGTGGTGGCCCTTGGGACCAAGAGGCCATTGTGACACAGTGGAACCAAGGAGAGCATTGCTGCACTGCCAGACCTCATGGAACCCAGGATCCATTGTGACACTGCTGGGCCTTGGGGGACACCAGTGCCATTGTGAAACTGGGAGGCCACATGGAACCCTGGTGACACCAAGTTGTCTGGGAGTGTTGATCTGCTGGAGGGTAGGAGGGCTCTGCAAAGGGCCCTGGACAGGCTGGATCCAGGGCCCAAATCCAACAAGGTGAGGTTTAACAAGTCCCAGTGCCAGGCCCTGCACTTTGGCCACAACAACCCCTGCAGTGCTACAGGCTGGGGACAGAGTGGCTGGAGAGCAGCCAGGCAGAAAGGGACCTGCAGGGACGGATGGACAGCAGGCTGGACATGAGGCAGCAGTGTGCCCAGGTGGCCAAGAAGGCCAATGTCTCCTGGCCTGCATCAGGAATGGTGTGGCCAGCAGGAGCAGGGCAGGGATTCTTCCCCTGTGCTCAGCACTGGTTGGGCAGCACCTCAAATACTGTGTCCAGTTCTAGACCCCTTGGGGTGGGCATTAGAGAGAAATATGTACCAGGAAGAGTAAAGAAAGCAAAGGTGGCACAAAGGAAATGCTCAGGGCAGTTTGGGGGTGGCTGCCAGGCAGCCCTGGCTCTGAGCAACAGCGTCTGCAGTGGCACAGGAAACTCCCAGCTGATGGGAACAAACTTTCTGGCTGAGTGCAGAGGCCAGGACAAAGCTGAGTGGTTTCCCTGGTGTCCCGCAGGCCTTGCTGGCCCCAGGGGCTGATGGCATTTGTGCTCCCTCAGGTTCATGTCCCCACAGCAACAGCATGGGGGTGCTGGTCCTGATGTGTGCAATGCAAACAAGGGCTGCTGAGGCAGTGCTGCCGTGTCTGTGCCTGCAAGGATGGGGCACCTGTGTGAGCTGGGGGAGAGGCCAGGGCTGCAGAGGGGGGATGTTGTTGGCAGCTGCATGAGGACACTCTGGGACGCTGCCCTGGGCTGTGCAGCGCACTGGGCATGGATCAGCCCCTGCTCTGCTGCTCCTTCCCATCTGGCCCAGGGCCCTTGCAGAGCCCCAGCCATGCTGTTTGCCCCCAGCCTGCCCACGGCCAGCCTGGGGCTGCTGACGGGGGTTTCTGTGCTGAGCATTGGCCTGGCCGTGTTCTTGAGAGAGCCTGGGCAAGGAGCCTGGAGCCCCCAGGGCCTGGCCTGAGGCGTCAGCGCTGCCCCAGCAGTGCCCATGGCCTGTCCCTGCTGCAGCCCCGGCACTGCCACCCCCAGGGCTGTGCCCGGCCCCGAGAGCACTCAGGCCCTGCAGCAACACCAGGGCCACCAGGGCAGCGGGGCAGGGCCACGGCAGCAGCACTGGCAACACCAAGTGCTGCTGCTGCTGCTGCTGCTGGGCACAGCTGCTGGGTCAGCACTGATCTGCCCCAGCTCTGCACACAGACATTGCTGCTGCAGCTCCAGAGAAGGCAACAAAAGGGCATCCATGCAGAAAACTTTGCTGGGAGATCCTTTAGTTCCTTTAAAGCCACCGAGAGCTCGTTGATACTGTCTGGTACCACAGGGAAGGTGGAGAGAAACAAAATGAAAAATGGCACAAAGAATGACATTACTTTGCAGACAATATGAAAAAAGTAAAGCAAAGGAAAAGAACTTCCAAAAATGAAACCAAGAAGAAGTATCAAATATGAATTGTATTTCAAGTGATTTAAAGAAATTGGCCAGATGTTTAATGTTTGCGAAACCATCCAGTCATCAGTCTCCACACTGCAGCCTTGAGCTCCTGGTTCCTCAGGCTGTAGATGAGGGGGTTCAGGGCTGGAGTCACCACTGAGTACAGAACTGACAGGGCCAGATCCAGGGATTGGGAGGGGATGGAGGGGGGCTTCAGGTAGGCAAATATGGCAGTGCTGAGGAACAGGGAGAGCACGGCCAGGTGAGGGAGGCAGGTGGAAAAGGCTTTGTGCTGTCCCTGCTCAGAGGGGATCCTCAGCACAGCCCTGAAGATCTGCACATAGGAGAAAACAATGACCACAAAAGAACCAAGTGCTACACAGGCATTAACAGCAAGAAGCCCCAATTCCCTGAGGTTTGAGTGTGAGCAGGAGAGCTTGAGAATCTGTGGGATTTCACAGAAGAACTGGCCCAGGGCATTGCCATGGCACAGGGGCAGGGAAAATGCATTGGCTGTGTGCATGAGAGCATTGAGAAAGGCACTGGCCCAGGCAGCTGCTGCCATGTGGGCACAAGCTCTGCTGCCCAGGAGGGTCCCGTAGTGCAGGGGTTTGCAGATGGACACGTAGCGGTCGTAGCACATCACGGTCAGGAGGAAATACTCTGCTGAGATGAAAAAGGCAAAAAAAAAGAGCTGTGCAGCACATCCAGTGTAGGAGATGTTGCTGGTGTCCCAGAGGGAATTGTGCATGGCTTTGGGGACAGTGGTGCAGATGGAGCCCAGGTCAGCGAGGGCCAGGTTGAGCAGGAAGAAGAACATGGGCGTGTGCAGGTGGTGGCCGCAGGCTACGGCGCTGATGATGAGGCCGTTGCCCAGGAGGGCAGCCAGGGAGATGCCCAGCAAGAGGCAGAAGTGCAGGAGCTGCAGCTGCCGCGTGTCTGCCAATGCCAGCAGGAGGAAGTGCCTGATGCAACTGCTGTTGGACATTTGCTGGGGCTGCACAGGTGCACCTGTTCATGGAGAAAGGACAATGACAAGTTAGGAGAGGCTGCTTGGAGCCAAACCTGGGCCATTCCCTGTAGACTGTCCCTACATTTGGGACAAACTGCCCTTCTAGCTTCTCTGGGAATGCCTTTGGCTGCAATCAGAGCACAATCACACTCCCCGGGTACCCTGGGATAAACCAGACCCTGCCCAGAGCAGAGGGATCCCTGAATGTCTCACCCTCTCTCAAGGTCTCTGGGCAAGGTCTCAGCACCCCCTTGTGCCAAGGACACTCACGGCTCCCTGGGCAAACCCAGCAGCATTTCCTCAGCTGTGGCAGCTCTGCCCTTCCCCGTGGGACATTCAGGGAACTCCCAGAGGCTCTGGCACAGATCTGCACCCAGGAGGGCAGCTCAGAGCCTGGCAGGGCACAGCAAGGAGATCCCTGGCTGTGCCCATGATGGGATCTCAGGGAGGGGGCTCAGCTCATTCCCCTTTGCCATGGACTGCTTTGCCCACAGCCCCACAGGTGCCAGGGAAGCTTGGACACCCCATTCCCATGGACAGCCCTGCCTGGCAGGAATGCCAAGGGCAGTGCCTGGCTCAGCTGCTGCAGATGCCAGAGCCTCCCTGAGAGCAGCAGATAACAGTGCCAATGTCAGGGCAGGGCAGAAGCAAGAGCAGATGTTGTGGTGCTGTGCCTGAGAGGGCAGGGCAGAGACAGCCGGGCACTCAGGACAGTGTTCCCATGCCCAGCTGTGCCCGGCACCTCCCACACACCAACAGTGCCCTCCTGCCCCAGCCCTGCTCTCTTCAGCCCCCTCTGCTTCCCTGAGCATCTCCCTGGGCCTGGACATTCCCTGCTGAGAGGAGCCTTGTCCCTGCCAGCGCTCACAGAGCCCATCCCAGCCTGTGTGCCCTGGCTGGGGCCCTACAGAAACCTGCCTGTGTGCAGGGCCCTGGCTGGGGCAGGCTCTGTGTGCAGCTGGGCAAGGGCAGCTCAGGAGAGCCCTGCTGGGCCCTGCAAAGGTGATGCTGCTGCTGTGCAGGGCTGAGGAGTGGCTGAGGGCCCTTTGGGAGGCTCCCAGCAGAGACACTGATCAACTTAATTTACAGTTCTGCAGTCTCTGTAAAAGTTCAAACATTCCTTTGATGATTCTGCTGTGTCCCTTTCAATTCAGAATGTTCTGTCATTCTGGGATTACAATTCCTGTTCTGCTTCTCTCATCCCCCTGTTGTCTATAATCCAAAGAGAAAAAAAACCCTTTCAACAGTGTTAGAACAGTAAAGTAAAAACCAGACATTAATTGGAAGCTTTCAGGTGTCCCAGTGGGGATGGGGCACACCCGGCCCCTGATTTCAGCAATTTATTAAGGTTGATTAATTAGGAAATTTAACAGGAACATCCAATAGGAGATTTAGTTGTCCTGGTTACACACCCCTGGCTCAACCCGTTGAAATAGGTCCAAAGGCTTCTTTGCCAAAAATTTTGGTTATGACTGCTCACATTCTGGTGAAAAATCAAAATGTTCTTGTAGGTTCTCTTCCTGATAATAAGACTATTTGATAATAAGACTGATAATAAGAAAGTATTTCAGGAACATTGATCATCAGTTTATTGTTCTAAAATCTAAGAGAATGGTTAGGAAGCGTACTTGAGTTAACTAATTATTATAGTTATAAAAGTATATAATAGTAATTTTATCGAGTTAGTTAAGAGTTTAATAGAATAAAGTAAGGATTATAGTTTTATAACCATATAATATTAATTTACAGAGCTATGAATATATAAAAATGTAAAAAAAGCAAAAATCTTTGTCATCACCCCAACTTTCCCATCCTTCTCTGAGTAGGAAATTGAAAACACTCTCAGGAAAGCTCCTGATCTTTACAGCAATCCCAGGCTTACCTTCTTTGGGAAGTGCCCTCCGGAGCTGTGCCCAGGCAGGTCTGGAGCTGGGAGCAGCCCTGCCCCACCCAGCCCCTCTCAGCAGCAGCCCCTGCCCTGCTCAGGGTGGCTCCTTCCCCCCAGATCTTGTCCCCAGTGCTGGGAGCAGCTGCCAGGGCTGGCTGAGAGCTGTCCCTGGCAGGCAGCAGAGTCCCTGCCCCAGCACAGCGCCCTGGGCTGCAGGACCCTGCTCTGCAGGACAGCCCTGGGCACCCCTGGCTGCAGCCCCGGCTGCTCAGCCCTGCAGCAGAGCCTGGCAACAGGAGCTGCCTTGGGCTGTGCCTGGGCTGGGGCAGCAGGGAAAGCCAGCCCTGCCCTAGGGCCACAGCCCTGCCCTGGAGCAGCCCTGAGAGTCTGCCTGAAAGGTCCTAAAAGCTCTGGGCTGTGCCAGCTCCAGGAGATCCCTGCAGGAACTGCGGTTTCTCTTCCCACAGCCAGGGAATGACTGCTTCAAACCTGGGCTGATTCCTGCTCTAGTGAGCCCTGAGTGAGCTCTGCCCTGTGCTCCCAGCCCAGGCTGACTTTAACCCCTCTGTGCCTCTGTGCTGTGCCCGGGCTGGCTGCAGGCAGTGCCCCAGCCCTGCTGGGCTGTGCACAGGAGCTGCTCCTGCCCAGAGCTGTCTCTCTGCAGCGCTGCCCTTGCCAGGAGCTGCCTCTGTGCCGGGAGCCTCTCTGCAGGTTTTTCAAAGGATTTCAGGTTTTTCTTTTGCCTTGGACTCTCTGAGAGGTTTGTGCAATCATGGCCTCCAATTATCTGCTGTAATTAGTCCCTGGAGAGGCTTTGTCAGTAACAACACTCAGTGGGGCTCATTAATACTTCAAGGTACTTCAGTTTTTTAAGGTACTTGGTGTTGCCCTTTTGACACAGACTCTGTGAGAGGTTTGTGCAATCATGGCCCCAATTATCTGCTTTAATGAGTCCCTTGAGAGCTTTGTACTGACACTCAGTGGGGCTCATTAATGCCTTGAGATACTCAAGGTTTTTAAGGTACTTTGGATTTTTCTTTCCACACCGAGTCTCTGAGAGGTTTTTCAGCCATCCTGGCCTCCAATTCTGTCCTCCAAGGAGTCCATGAGGAGCCTGTGTTGGGGATGGACCTCAGTGGGACCCATGCATGCCTTGAGACACTTTGAGGGAAACTTGGATGCTCAATATGAGTGTTTAGCAAGCTTCATTTATTGAAGAGAGCATCAAACTTTTATGCACAACATGCAATAAGCACATACATATTTTGCAAGCTAAGCAATCTATTGGCTATACTACAATATCAGCTCTTCCTCATACCTTAGGGATTACATCTTTCTTTTCTCATGTCTCTCTCACTGCTTGTTATTGTACCACAGCTATGCTCAAGGACACAGTGTTTTGCAGGTGCAGGGACCCAGATTAGCTGCATCCTCCCGATTCTTGGTCCAGAACGTGGCCCCTGTCACGTGGCCATTCCTCCACAATTCCCCTGTTTTATTTTTGCACAAGCAATGTTTGATTAAATGCAGCAGAAATCATCCTTTGCACCATATTTTGTAAGCATATGCAAAAGCAAGGCAAAACTAATACTACCAATAAAACTATAATGCCTACTATAATGCCAGCCTTAACCAGAGATCGTAGCTATGATCCCAGGCCTAAAGATTTGAGCCAGCCATCAATACCAAATCCCAATTCTACCTGTAGGGTTCCGGTTAACCTCTGCAACTCAGAGAGCTGGAAATGGATGGACTGCGAATTGTCAGAAAGATTCATGCAACACATGCCTTCAAATTCTTCATAACCATGGCCTTGTGCAAGCAAAAGAAAATCAATTGCAGCTCTATTTTGAAGCGTTGCATGGCAAATAGAATCAACATCAAGCAAAAGGCTAGAAAGCGCCATAGAAGTGGCATTGGTTTGCTTCGCAGGCCAGCATCCCAACTTATTTAGGGTGGCATGGGTGCCTGCTGCTGCAACCTCTGGAGCCAGAAAGCTACCGACTGAGCTATCTGGGCTGCAGGGCTCCCATACTATGCATCTGATCATCGACGGCACGTAGATCATGCACAAGCCCATATTTGCCAGATTTCCTCTTGATCACAAAAACAGGAATATTCCAAGGACTAACAGATAACCAGAGATGTCCTTGGTCAAACTGCTCCTGCACCAGCTTGTGTGCCTGAATGAGACTTTCCCCTTTTAAAGGCCATTGCTCAACCCACACCGGGTCCTCTGTTTTCCACCGGAGTGGGATCGGGAAAGTCCATGCAATGGCCGTCCCTATAAAGGGAGATCTGTTGTAAGGACCATTCCCAACTGCGCCAACACATCACGGCCCAGCAAGGCATGGACGCCCTCAGGGAGTGGTATTACAGAAACTGTACAGGTGACAGTCTTTCCCTCTATAATAATTTTCAGCAGAGGGGATTTCCATGTAAGCGTGAGTCCTCCTACTCCTGCGACTGTGGCATTTGCCGCCTGGGTGGGCCACTGGGGTGGCCATTTCTGCATCCCTATGATGCTGACGTCTGCACCGGTGTCTAGGAGCGCAACCAGGGTGATGGTTTGACCCTGATACTGGACGTCAATATGTTTTTTAGGATGATGCTTTAAGTCCACTGTTAACAATGCCATTGTTCCTGTGGAACCAAAACTACCTTCACCACATTGCTGCTTGCCAAGTGGTACAGTCCCTCTAGTTAATTGAGGCAAGGGGATTAATTGAGCAATTCACAATCCAGCTGGAATAAACAATGGTGGGAATAGTGTTTGTGCCATTATTTGTATTTCACCTGTATAATCAGCATCAATTAGTCCAACAAGAATAGTAAGTCCCGACATGCTGGCGGACGAGCGTCCAATCAACAAAGCTCCCACGGTTTGTCCACTGGCTGTAACAGGGCCCTTAATCCCTGTTGGGATACGCTGCGGTTTGCAGTCTGTTAAGGTGCAGTCTATTGAGGTTGCCAGGTCCAACCCAAGGCTTCTGCTGGTTGCGGGGCAGAGGGAGGAGGCGCTTGTGCTGGGAAGGTGCTTGGACTCTGGGCCGACACTTGTTCATTGATGCTTGCCAGGGGGCAAGGGCAGTCAACACCTGACTCTGCGTCACCTGCACCTGCTCCCTGAAACTACTTCCCAATTCTCTTACTGCTTCCACTAACATAGCCTGCGGCCCCACCAGCACCTGAGCCATTCGTTCTAAAGCCTCCTCAACAGTCCAGGTACCAGGGAGTGTGACAAGTATACTCCTAGTGGTGGGATTGCAATTCTGTAGGGCACATTGCTTTAGTAGTGCTCCGTGCATATATTCAGGGACCCCTGCTGTCTGAATAGCATTCGCCATTCTGTCAATAAACAACCCAATTGGCTCTTCTCTTCCTTGTTTAATTCCCATGTATGAGGGAATACCCCCTGGGGATTTCACCCTATTGAGCCCCACACGGGCTAATCTCACAGCCTCTCTCAGCTTTTCGGGCCCGATAAGTGCTTGTGCCTCTGTCCTTAGGTATGCCCCTATCCCCATAAGTTCCTCTAAAGTAACTCCATATAGCGGATCCCCTGGCTGTCTTGGGGTAGCCACAGACTCTTGGCAAGCAGCCTGCCAGTGAGCATTGAACAGCAACTGTTGATGCTGGGTAAGCACTAGCCTCATGAGGCTTTTAATATCCGATGGCAGCAGTATGTTTCCTCCCCACAAATAATTGAGCATTTGACGAGTGGGCTCTCCATGGATACCACACTCACTTACAGTGGCACGGAGCTGTGCCAGCCATTTCCAATCTAAGGTAGTGAAAGTTGCTTGCAAGCCTCCGGCAGGACTTGGTGCATAAACCACCGGACAAGCCACCTCAAGCAAGGCATCAGCAGCTGCTTGGTCGCCTGCAACTATCGCCTGTAATTTCTCGCCATGCCTTACGCCTTTCATTAGCAATTCGCACCGCCTCGGGGTCAAGCATTTCCTTTGTTCTTTCCCCGCAGTTCTCTCCAGCCAGAGGGGGGGCAATCCCTTGCTGCCAGCAGAGGCGCAGAAGGAGCGGCTCGGGCGGCTGGCGCGAAGGCTGTCCCCGCCGGCAGATACACCGTGTTAGTTGCTGGGGGCAGAGGATAAGAGAACGTAGACACCGAGGCCCTGCTATTCTCACTAGGAACAGGCATTCCCAATCGGGCGGAGGCTGCCTGAGCAGCCTTCTGCTCTGCCCGGTACTGTTTTAGTGCATTAGCAACTATCCGCCAAGTTTTAGACAACTTTTTTGCAGTTTTACACTCATCTAACACAGCTTCCCACAACTTATCCCCAAACCTACACCACTCTAACTCCTCAAAGACCTGATTGGGATCTGCAAAGCACCCTGTTGCAACTCCATATGCAAGCAATCGCGGGAGTTCTTTTCCCAGGTCAATACCCTGTAATCCCTGCTTTTGTAAAAAGCATTTAAAAAGCTCATACGCCTCTTGTCTCTCCATTACCTTCTAATTTAGTCGTCAGCGCGCTGTTGCAGCCCTTGCAAGACATCGGTGGCACTTAGTCGGCTGAGACCCTTCTCTAAGGTGGCTCGGGGCACAGAGGCCGCTCTTTCACCGGCCGAGACCCTTCTCTAAGGTCACTCAGGGACATGGAGCCCGCTCTTTCACCGGCCGAGACCCTTCTCTAAGGTGGCTCGGGGCACAGAGCCCGCTCTTTCACCGGCCGAGACCCTTCTCTAAGGTCACTCAGGGACACGGAGCCCGCTCTTTCACCGGCCGAGACCCTTCTCTAAGGTCACTCAGGGACACGGACCCCACTCTTTCGCCGGCCGAGACCCTTCTCTAAGGTGGCTCGGGGCACAGAGCCCGCTCTTTGGCCAGCTGAGACCCTTCTCTAAGGTCGCTCGGGGCACGGAGCCCGCTCTTTGGCCAGCTGAGACCCTTCTCTAAGGTCGCTCGGGGCACGGAGCCCGCTCTTTCCCCGGCCGAGACCCTTCTCTAAGGTCGCTCAGGGACACGGACCCCACTCTTTCGCCGGCCGAGACCCTTCTCTAAGGTCGCTCGTGGCACGGAGCCCGCTCTTTTGCCTCCCATGCTGTATCGGGACCGACACGGAATACTGCACCGGACCGTGGCTCGCAGGTTCAAGCCCTCTGTAGGGTCCCTGTTCAGGGGCCATTCGTCGCGGTGAGGGAAACTTGGACGCTCAATATGAGTGTTTAGCAAGCTTCGTTTATTGAAGAGAGCATCAGACTTTTATGCACAACAAGTAATAAGCTCATACATATTCTGCAAGCTAAGCAATCTATTGGTATACTACAATATCAGCTCTTCCTCATACCTTAGGGATTACATCTTTCTTTTCTCATGTCTCTCTCACTGCTTGTTATTGTACCACAGCTATGCTCAAGGACACAGTGTTTTGCAGGTGCAGGGACCCAGATTAGCTGCATCCTCCCGATTCTTGGTCCAGAACGTGGCCCCTGTCACGTAGCCATTCCTCCACACCTTATTCTCTTCCCCTCTGATTTTCCCACACCCTCCCCAGGCCCTGCTCCAGAGTAGTGTTGGCCATGCCACCCTGGTTCCTCCTTTCCAAGATGGTGATGGCCACACCACTTGGAACCTGTTCTCCTGCTCTTCACCTTCTCTTCCTGGCCCTGATCTTGCCTCTGGCTCCACCTCTGGAGGTTGTGACCACTCCATCACAGGACACGTCTGTTCCAGGGAAGATGGAACCAGAAACCCCACTGCAGAAACCTTCTTTTGTTTACTCCCCCAAAATGGTGATGCCCATAACCCTCCTAGCAGAGCCCCAGACAACTTGCTACAGTGACCCAGCACAAACATCAGGGCTTCCACTCCTTCTCTTGAGAGGATCTCCCACTTCATTGCCTCTGCCGGCACCATAGGGCCCCTCCAAAGCCAGGCCAGTCCATCAAACAGTTTGGGACCTGTGTTTCAGCATCGAGAGCCTCCTTTGAATGCGGCCACTGCCATCCGGACTCCCCAAAGAAACTTTGTGTTCAACCAAATTGTGCCTGTGCCAGTGCCCACCGCCATGGATTGCAGCGGCAGGCACCTCCAGCACGCCATGGCAAACTGCACTCAACAAAGTTTGACACCCAGAGCTCCCAAGCACAGCTGGTGGAGAAGGAGAAATCATCACCAAGCCTGCTCCAGACAGGAAATTAATGTAACTGTGCAAGTTTTCTGTAGAAACCCTAACACTTCCCTTTTTATTCCCCCTTCCTGGTAAATATATTTTCAGTTGTATTTAGATCATTTTAATTTTAAGCGAGTTCTAGATCATGTTTATATCACAAAAGATATGTTTGTTTGATTAACCTTTTCCAACCCCCCAGTCTTCATTAGAAAGGAGTAGCTTGATTTAATAGTACTAATTTAACTCATGTAAGCTATTAAATACCAGAATTATTATTTCATTTGTTAATGTTAATTTAGTTTTTACAGACTATTATTATCTCTTTTCATTTTAATATATACATAAATGTAAATAGTTCTCAACTAATGTTACAAGAAGTTAATATGACACAAACAATCCTAACTCCCATTACTCATGTTAAGTTTTTAAATCTCTTTATTTTAATTAATTGGAAAAATCAGGTTTCCAGAATACACTCTTTATACCCTATTATCCTTTATGGAAGGAACCCTGCAGAAAAACAATATCTCATGATAAATGTGTAAGTCTAATTTGATGCTTGATTTTTCACTGGTTTAAAAAGTTTTTTACAAATGATGAGTTTCATTTTGTGTTTTTATAAATTATGTGTTTTACTTTCGTACTTGATCTTGCAAATGACAATTTTTTGTTAGCAGAAAAATAACAGAAGTTTTAATTAGAGTGAAAAGCAAGTGAAAAGAAGGTGTGCATAAGCTGTTTGATTGTAAGTCAAGAAGTGATAGTATAGAATACTTGAAAGATGTTTAAAGGGAAGAGAAAAAGGGGAAAGAGGAAAAAAGGAAAAAGAGAAAGTAAGAGAGTGAGCAAAAAAGAGAAGGACTAATTTACTAAGAATAAGGGTATTAAGTTGAGAGCAAAGAAATGAAAGAAAAGGCTTAAGTGTTACTTTAATTATTACATTAAACTTACTTTCTTACCTATACCTTTTAATCTTCTTGTGTGTACCCCCTTCATGTTTAGTCTTTCCATTAAGATTGTTTATTGTCTCAAGTTTAGCTAAAATTATCAGTTTTATAATTGTTATTGTCATGTTAATAGTGTTTTACTGTTCATTATTATGTCCCTGGGAATCCCTTTATGAGTTGTCATAATCTATCTATAAGTTACCTCATAAGTATTAACTAATTTAAGGGCTATAACTTTAATTTTTCCCCTGTTTCTAAAAGAAAGAAAAAGGGGGAGGTATGGGGTTCCCCCGCCCCAGGAGGTGGGGATTCTACCCAGACAGAGAGCATCAGGCGAGGGGTGTGATTTAAAGAAGATTCCACCCCTCCATCCTGTGGGCTGTGACCCCGGAAGCCCAGGAAGAAACACTCCACTCCATTTTGTCAAATAAGGAATGGCCCCAGAATGTTCTTCTTTTCCTGTACTCCCATTAGTGTAAATTCTACTGCAATGTCCCCGCCTTAGTTTTTTCTATTGATTTTTTTCCTTAGTTTTTTCCTTGATCCACCCCTTTGCAGTCCCCTGCTCCTCCTGCTATTGGACCCCAACCCTAAACACCACCCCTACCCTTTCATGTAAAATCCATGACCCTCCGCCCCTCGTTTCTTGTCTTGGTCCCTGGCACAATAAAGGATCCTGGGTTTTGCTAAACCCAGACCGGTCCTGTTGCCTTCCTGTCCCTGTTGGTCACCAGTGGCTGCCTGAGGTCTGAGACTCTGGGGCCTGGGGGAGTTGTTACACCACAGGCCCCTGGACCCGAATGCCAGCCCTTTGCCATAGGAAACCAAACTCACCACTCCAGTGTCCTGATGTCAGTTTGCAGGAGGCGCTTGGCACTGCCAGGGCAGCCTGAATTGGAGGTGGTGGCAGGTTGGATCTGGGAGACATCCTTTGCTGTTCGGGATTTCAGGAGGCAGAAGCCCAACTGGGGCCACAGGCCCCTGGGCTGAACGCAGGCCTTTCTCCATTGGAAACAAAACTCACCACCCCAGTTTCCTGATGTCATTTTGCAGAAGGAGCTTGGCACTGCCAGGGCAGCCCAAGTTGGAGGTGCTGGCAGCTTGAGTCTGGGAGATGCTGTGCGCCATTCGGAATTTCAGGAGGCGGCAGCGCAGTTGGGGCCATGGGCCCCTGGACACGAATGCCAACCCTTTTCATGGGAATCAAAACTCACCAATCCAGTTTCCTGATGTCAGTTTGCAGGAGGCGCTTGGCACTGCCAGGGCAGCCTGAGTTGGAGGTGGTGGCAGGTTGCCTCTGGGAGACATCCTGCGCTGTTCGGGATTTCAGGAGGCAGCACCCACTCAGGGTCACAGGCCCCTGGACATGAACACTGGTGGAGGAAAGATCCAATGTTAAAAGCATCACCCAGGCAATGCTCTTTTGACAAGTTCTGCCCTGAGCTTTCCTTAAGAAGATCTGAAACGTTCAATGTCACCAGCAAAGGCTCCTGCAATGGCTGCTGGCCAGCAGAGCAGGGCTGTCAGCTGTGAAACAAGTGCTGCCACAAGCAGCAGCTCCCCCAGGGCAGCAAATCAAGAGCTGGGAAGGAGCTGATCTGATGGCCAAACCTCCTTAGCTCCTTCTGAAAGAGCAGGAACAGTTCCTCATTCCAGTGAGGTGGAATGCTGGGCAGCACAGCTCCAGGTGAGGACTGGACACAAGTTTGCTCCCACTGAGTGCTGTGATGGTTTCTGCAGGATCTCTGGGCCCCTGTGCTTGCCATGCACAATGAGGAGAGAAGGAGCCGAGTGCACTGATGTGGAAAAAGGATATGTAAAAAGTTTTTAGAGCCTAATAGAAGGCCCACACAGTATGAATCTGTATATAAATCTTGAGACAAGAAATGCTGACTTAAAAATGCCATGGAATAGGACAGATATTGTTGAGAGAGAAATGGAGCTAGAAAAAAATTTCGAAAGATGGCCTTGCAAATAAGACTTTGGAAAAATAAAGCTATGAAAGATGCATTGTAGTGGGACCCACAAGGGGTAGTTTGAAATAATTGGCTTTAAGGCATCTACAACATGGCGTGGAAAAAAACAGATAGACCAAGAAACACTTAAAAGGTATTATAATTAGGAAATAGTCAGCTTCTGATTGTGATGGTGTGAATTATAAGATCTGTATTGTCTCACCCTTCTCATGAGACTGAAAATGGAATAAAAGTTTTTAAAACACCTCTCAGTTGTCCCATTTCTAGGTCCTGAAAAGAGTATTATCCAACACACTGACACACCTTTGCCTCGAGCATAACCCAGCCTGCACCAAACACACTGAAAGCTTTCCCCTTTGGCCCGTGTCTTGAAACATCAGGTCTGCTGTTTGACAGCTCAGGTTGGTTTGGTGTCAAGGAGTTTCCCTCAGAAATACTGGGTTTGTCTTCCTCTGTGCCTTCCCCTCAGCAGCCTTGGGCATGCTCCTATGTGAAGCCATCTGTCTCACACAGTTTGAAACAATTTAAAACAGGACATTGTGCAATAAGTCATCTCCTCTATAGTGTTCCAACAATCCCTTTCCAGCAATATGAAGTTATTACTAATAGATGAAAGTGGAAAAACCCCAACAGTTTATTAACAAACAGAATCCCCCCATGACACGCGTTCCAAGAAGGCGCCGGGTTCTCTCTCGGGAAGAACAGGAGCTGTCACGGAGCAGTTCCAGCAGCTGATGGAAGCTCGGTGGCTCGTCCGGCGTCGGTTTTCTCCCACGGCAGAGCTCCCTGGAACGGTCAGGGCAGGGGAAGCAGCTGGGCTGGAGCCCCTCGCTGTCTTTTCTCCCCGGCGTGGCTCAGCTCACAGACTCTCGGGCTGGGAGCGGGGCCGCTCCGCTTCTGCCGGCACCATGTCCCTGGGCTTGGACAAACAGTTTTCTGCCAGGAGAGCCATGCACACTGCTCCACTGATCCCTCATAAAGGCCCAAACCAACTCCAAACACTCTGTCTGCAGCAGCTTTTCACAAAGGGCTGCAGAAATCCAGGACAGCTGCAAGTGAGTGTTGGAAGGCTCTTGTCTTGCTCCTGACAGCAGAATTCTTGATGATCTTATGCAATTTTATTCAGATGTAACATGAGAGCTGAGGTTTTTTGTTAAAATATTTCATGATGAGTAACAAGCCTTGGGAGCATGAGGTACAGGACTGACATGTGAAAGCATGAGCATATCCTCCAAAGTGGCCAGTTTAATTGTCCATTTTATTATTCTTCTATTTACTCCACACTAATAAGGAAAACCAAGCTTTGCTTGGAGGCAAAACAGGCATGGGATACACTACAGTCCCTCGCAGGCTCACCAGGGCTGGCAGTGACAAAGCAGGCAGTCTGCTTCATTGTGAACCACTACAGAGCCACATCCCAATCTGGTTTAAGCAGCGTGGTATTATTAAGAGCTCCTTTTCTGCATGAGATACACAAAGGAGATCCCAAAGGATTTTCATGCAAGCATGCAGTAAAGAACTGGTCCTGCTATCCTAATGAAGGATGGCTTTGGCAATTACACTCTTCCCATTCATCTTTTGATGCAGACACTTCAGGTTTTCCCCCACACCCCTGCAGGGCTGGCAGTCACTGTTTCCCATTTCCTGTTCTTCCCTAGAGATGGTGCAGTGGCTGCTTTGAAGCAGAAAGCCCTGAGATCTGGACAGCTCAAAGGAGCATGAAATGCTAATTAAGTGCTCATATTGGTAATACCCAGGTCTGTCCTTCCCAGTCCTCTGAAGCAGCAGCAGGAGGACCATGCATCATTCCTGTTGGTGGATGGTCATGTTTCTGATGTGCAAGAACAATGGCTTTGAGGAGGGACAAAAATGCCCCTATTCAAGCAGTGGGTGTGCAAGGAAATGTGAAGTTTCACAGCCTTTTCTAGGATATTTCAGAAAGATCTAAGAGAATATTGTGGCATGGAGTAGGTCCCTAATTTTGTCTCCAGAGAAATCCCCAAAGGGCACATTCACTCTGCTGCTGATGGCAACCCCATAAGCTCATGGACCAGTTTTCCCTGCAATGTGCCACCCTGCCTGGGCTTTATTAGGCCAGGACTAGACCCAGAGCAAAGCAAACACATGCAGCCAGGTGACATTGTGTGACATCAGAAGCTGGCAACCAAGAGTACAGTTTGCACTGGGGCCAGAAGGGTTTTTCCCTAAGACAAAGCAAATTGAAATGTGAAATTTAATACTTCAAATGATTATGAAAGGAAGCTGCAGAATAATTTCTGGAAGGGCAGCATTGTCAATGATCATGCAGCCCACCAAGAGCTGGAGCTGAATCCAGAATTGCTTCTTCCAGCTGTGCAGGAATTCATTACACTGGCAAGCACTGGTCCATGGGAACAAATGATGCCCTAGCTCTGGGCTGAATGGCAGCCAGGCTGCAGTACAGATTGGAGGAACCCTTGTCACTTGTTATTGGCCTTCCAGTGCACTCATCCTTCTGCAAACAAGGTGCAAACAACACAGCTGGACTGCTGTCCCAGGTAAATATACATACAGGTGACTTTTCTAAAGCAGTGCATCATTTCCCAGTGAAATACATGACCTCTTCTTACCTATGAAATTGTGATTGAAGACACCTGTGAGCCAGATCTGTGGGAGGTTGCAAAGGAGCAAAGCTTTGGGATTTGGGCACACTTCTCTTTGTTTCTTTGCTCAGGCCTTTGGTGAGCACAGAACACACCTAGGTAGAAAACCTTTGACTATACAGGATCTTTTGGATCCATTGTCCCCAAACAGGTCAATGGTGGCCCCATTGTAATGCCAAGTAACAAAGAGCAGCACAAATGACACAAAGAAAACATGGCCAAAGAGGAAGAGGAGAGGCCCAATGAGGAAAGGATGTGGTGAGACACTGGCACATTGAGTGAGCTGCACTCCCATAATCCCTAGGCTAGCAGGTCCTGGTATCACATTCTCCTCTTGGTTTATTTAAGTTTTATTTGTTTATTTACTTTTTTCATCATCAAAAATATATATAGTTAAAAATATGTCAAAAATTTTAAAGATACAATCAAAACACATTAATTCAAAACTACATCTAAAGATCAGAACATATGTACAGCTGTAACTATGAAGCCTAAGGCATCAATCCTATTCTTCAAACACTCTTCATGCAGGCAGCAGCTTCTTCCTGAGCTTGGAGGAAAGAGAGCTCTTCTGGACGGGAGGCGAGGACTTTGTGGGTGAGGGAACATCGGAAGTGTCTGGAGAAAACTTCTCGGTAAGACTGTAACCAGCCAGATCTGCAAAATGGAGACACAAACTTAGCAGCGGCCACCATGCAAACCTAAAGCATCTGAAGCTCCATATTTCATGGGACACATTTCCTGCCAACTTCTAAACAGCTGCACAGGGAAACATGCTCCTGCTGGCAGACACTTGAGGCAGGCCAGGGCAAAACCCTGAGCCACTTGCCCAGAGCTAGCACAGGCACAGCCTGGCCTCTGGGCTGCCCTGGGACAGCAGGGAGCCCAGAGCCCTGTGCTCTCCAGGAATGGCTCAGCTGCACATGCACCCTCCTGCTCCTCTGCCTGCCCCACAGCTCAGCAGCCCTGCAGCTCCAGGGGCACTGGCAGCAGCACAGCTCCTTGCATGGGCACATGCAGGGCACAGCTGTTCCCTGGCAATGTGCACAGCCTCTCTGCGCTGCCACAAGACCCTTCCTCCCAACAGAGACTGGCCCAGCTCCCCCCTCACCTCTGTGTGAGGCTGAGCCATGATTCCCTTCACCTTGTCCTCCACCTGGAGCTGCTTCAGGCCCCCCATGCCATGACTAGGAAGGGCAATGGAGAGAGCGGGGGCAGATGCAAACCCTTCCTTTGGATTTCATCTTTTTTGGCACAGCTAAAAAGGCAAATCCAGGGTGTCCAACTCAGCGCTTCCTCAGCCTTCTGGAGAACATCTCGCCTTCACCAGCCCAGCATTTTGGAGAGGTTTTCCCGCACGTGTGCAGGCTTGCTGGCAGCACATTTCTTCAGCTGGGTGCCCATCACCTTGTAGAGGGCAGAGGCGAGCTTGGTGGCCACGGTGCGGACACTGGCGCTCCGCACGGGCAGCGCCTTGTTCTCCAGGAAGGACCAGAGCACGGGCAGGGCGTCGCGCTGGACGACTGCAGGGCTCCTGGCATGGACCCACTGCACAAGCACTGCCGGGACAGAGACACAGCTCCTTAGCCACAACCTCAATGCAAACAAGGATCTACCTCTGCTTTTGCTTCTGGCAAGCCTCTCTGGCCAAGGTCAGCAAAACAGCACACAGAGCCCCTTGATCCAGAAACGGGCAAAGCAGCTGATCATCCTGGAAACAGAACCACCAACCCCCCAGGACTAATTGCTCCAACCAGAGCCTTGTCCCTGTGGCAGACTTTGCACATTTATTAAATTATTTCACAATCTCTTTCTGCATGAACAATGAATGAAACGTCCAACTGCCTTTTATTTCCATTAGGAACTTGTCTAAACCCACACTGAATATTTGGAAATGCACCATAGAGAGGAAATGGAGAGATTTCTAATAAAGGGATGATTCCATTTTTGTAACTTTGATGTCAAGTTCCAAATGTCTAATCTGGCTCTTCCCTGTGCTCAGTGGCACACAGCAAAGGGCAGGATTAGAACACACCTCAAAACTCCAGCCCAGCAGAGATGGCTGCTCCTTGACAGCTGGATTGGAAACATCAGTGACCAGCTGGTGTCTTTGGCAGAATGCTTTTGGGGCTTCCAAGAAACAGCTGTTTCAAACCTCAGGGTGTCTTAGAGAATTACCCAGATCCCATTGCTGTGGCATTTGAGTATCTCCACATTTTATTGCCACTTTCCCCTCCCAATGTTAATGGCATTTTTTCTTTTAATGTCCACTGAAATAGGGGCATAGAGAAAGAAAAATGCTACACAGGGGACTGAAATGCAACCAAAACACGAATGTTTTCTCATATTGTCTCTGAAATGTGCTCTCTGCCCATTTTTTGAACTGAACTATATCAAACACAGACAAAAATTTACTACCAACAGGCTTCTTGCATGGCAGATTTGGCTGAGAGACCAAAACCTGAATGGCTCTGGAGACCATTCTTATTTTCTGATCAGACAAAATGTTATCTAGCAGCCATTTAATATTCTGTGGTGGAAGAGACTTCATTTTCTCAATGCTGTTAATCCACCACCAGTCATCAACATTGAAAGAGTTCCTGCAAGTACCCAAAACCAATTTTGCTAAGCAGGAAAGGTTTATGGTACCCTTTATGGTACCCATTTTAAAATGGGAATTAATTTGAGTTTAAATGCAGTTAAAGACATCGGTGACTACTGAACGTGAGGAACAGCTGTCTGTTCCTACTAAATCTCAGAGACAACATCTGCTCTTTCTAAAGTAATCCTAATTTATGGTTAATTCCTTTATTTGAAAAAGAGATCAAAAGAACTGCTAAACTAAATTCCCTGTTGCTGGAGATCTACTTTATTCAAATGCTCTTTAAAGGGCCTTTGACATTCCTAGTCACTGAACATGCCCTTTTGAGATTCCTAATGGAGACACAAAGTGTATTAAACCTTGCATTCAATGATGTTGGCATAATTAGCAGTGGATTTAGCCCCAGGTAAAGCAAGGTGATCAATTCTCCTCTCTACTATATATTGAGATTATCCTTTTTCCATTCCTTGGCTCTTGCTGACATAGCAAGCTCCTCTGAGGAATCAATTATCAGCTGCATTTGTAGCTTTTGGACAGCGCTGGCACAGGCAGACACTGTTTGCACACCCTGAAAGGCTCAGTCCAAGCCACTTTGACAGCACAGGCAGGGAGCCTCAGCCCTCTGCTTCTGTCCCTGTGCCCCAGGGGCTGCCTTGCACTAAACCCCTGCCTCTGATGCCTCTGTTGAGTTTTGACCTGAGCTGTGACCCCCAGGCTCTGCATGGTTCAGCCTCAAAACTTTCCAACAGAAAAACAAGAATTTTGTGAGGACAGAACAAACTGATGCCCTGAAACAGCATTTGCCACCATTTCCCCTCAAAGATCACAAATGTCCCTGAGCTTCCCAGAGAGGATCCAGCTGGGGTATTTTCAGCCCCTCCCTTTGCTGGAGGTGGTTCTGAGATGCCCCAGTGAGAGCTCAGCCCGAGGCCGAGCGCTGCCCCCATCTCAGATGCTGCCCAGCTCTGCAGCAGCCAGGGAAATCCTGCCAAATCCACCTGCCTGGGCTATTGGGCAGCAGGGACAAGCTCAGCACCTCCTGATGTGGAGGAGCTGCTCTGCTGTCTGTTCACAGGCATTCCCTGTCAATACTCCCTGGGCAGAGCTCTTGGCTCAGAAGGGGAGGCCATACCTGTGATACGCTCGGTGACATCCAGCAGAGCTTGGCCACTCAGGTGATTCCATTGGTAGCTGAACTCTTTCAGCAGTGACACATGATCTACAAGGGAAACACATGGTTCTGCTCACTTTTCTCAGGTCATAGGAGAAAGGACAGTGAGGAGGGAAAGGGCAGGGCCAACCCCATTTTATAAAATAAAGTACATTTCTGTGGATTTTTGAATCCTTTTCTTCTTTCCTTCCAGCCTGCTTGGCAGGGTTTAAAATTCCAAAAGAAAAGCTCTCCTTTCACATTTGTAAATCCAAACTTGTCTGCTGTAGCAGGAGCTATGTTAAAACATTTCACATCAGGGACCTCAAGAGTTCAGTCACATGGAAGCAGTGAAAAGGTTTTGCATCCCAGAGCAAAAAGGAAGAAGCCCATACTTGGGTCACAGAAAGGCACTGAGTCAGGCAGTTCCTGAGTTTACAGAGCAGCTGGGGAGGAGAAAGTGGAAACTCCTCTTGAAGACCTGCCTCTTCAACACTCCTTTTTTCAGGCATATTTCCCCAGTGGGCATTCTCAGAGCTGACATAAATCTGTGTGGCAGAGGAATTTAGAGCAGCCCTTGCCTATGTAGTTAATTGCTGTGGCCATCTTGCCCCATGCAAAACAACATGTGGAACAAGGCATCATTGACAGCTGGGTTTATACCTGTTTGTTCTAAAGAAATGAACTTGGTGAATCATAAGTTCCCCTTTGAACATGGAAGACAAAGAAGAAAAGTGGAAAATAGGCAGCTGATGCCTCTAATGTAGAGCCTCCCAGGTGGCTGCTCTGCAGAAGCTCTGATGGGCCAGTGTCCCTTCATGCCAACAGCAAAGCTGTTCATTTGGGAAGTCAGACAGGGCCCAAGCACACTCCAAAACCCCCTTTTCCTCTGAACTGTAGCAAAGCTGTAGCCCAGGACTTGCTCTTCAGACAAGCGGCACAGAGCCAAGGGAGCCTGGGACTGTTGGGAAATGCTGCTGCACATTCCAGCCTGTTGGGGATGGTGCATAAGGACTGCAGCTGCACAGCTTCTGGTGGGTGTCAGCTGGAGTGTTCCACAGACAAGAGCAGCTGTCAAGGCACTCAGCGCTCTCTTGTGCAGGAGAGACAGAGACGAAGTTGAGGAGAGTCCCTGCCAGGGCTCAGCCTTACCCAAATGAGCAATGGATTCTTCCAGTGCTTTCACAGCTGCCCCACGAACCCTGGGATCCTTTGAGTTCAGGTTCTTTGTTATTCCTTCCACCAAACCAATGATCACTGGGTTCAAGGCATCTTTCAGGACTCCTGTGATTTCAGCCAGCACATCCAGTGCCCTCTGCTTCACTTTCTTGTGGCTGTCAGATATCCTCAGGACAAAATAATCAAAAATCTGTGAAGAGAACAAGCAACGTGAAAGCTGGATTCAAATGTCCTTGTTTGAAGAGTGGCTGTAGCAGTCAGCAATGTCAAAGACAAAAGTGATCCTTTCTGTCAGGTCAGCACTTGCTTGCACAATTTCACTGTTTTCCTGTGGGCTACTCACTGGAATAGTGGCGCAACCTCATGCTGGTTGAAAGATTTTCTTCTGTTTTTAAGAGATTGGGCTGGGGACAGAGTAGCCCCTATGGTATTTCTCTCCATCTCTAAATCATTAAATCAATTCCATTTATTAATGCTAAAGAGTACCTTTGCTTTGAATGGAAGCAGATGTTTACAATGCCTGGTTTTCTATACAGTTGCCTCAAGTACTGAGGGCAGTTATGATTTTGCCAAAACTATGGCTGGAGGAGATCTAAGTTTTATTTTGTTTGTCTCAGAGCCAGTGTCTGGAGAAGTGCAGGGCTCTGGTCAACTCTTCCAGGATCCAGACTATTTCTCTAAGTAACATGTGGACTTCTGAAATGGAATGTGCTGTACAGCTCTCATTAGAGCAGGTTCAGTCCCTTGACAGCCACATTGTCAGGCACCTTTTCCTGGAAAAAGGGAAAAAGCAGCTACTGGGAGGAGAAGGCAGAGATGAGTCCTTAGCTGTTTCCATCCTTTTCCAAAGAGAAAAAAAGACCCCCCCAAGAAGGGTGAGCACTGTCTTTACCAAGAGGAATAGGAACAAGGATGGAAATGAGTAGCCAGAGTTGTGCCTGTGCAAGACAAGATGGAGTATATAGAAGTGTTGTTTTTGAAAAACCAACTGGGTTTAAACCAACCCAGCCTGATACTTCTCTTCCCTATGCAAACCCATTTTTGGTCTAGAGAACAATTGCCATGCTTTCAGGGGCTGGATTCCCTTCACTTAACCCAACTGGGAGTAGGAGACAGCAGCAGTTACACCAGCAGAAAATTCTGCCATCATCTGATAAACAGCATCAATAGGCACCTGCCAGACAAATACAGCTGGACTGAAATAACACTTCCTGAAGACTGGACCTGAATTACATTTGTCTGGGTAAGAGGGACCAGCATGTCCCAAACAGCCAGGACAGAGTGCCAAGACACACTGAATTAACTTTGCTGCTACAGGCTTAGGAAAGGAGCTAAAGGAAAGGAGCAGTGAAGATACCCTACGTACTTGGACAATGTTGGTGGAGATGAGCTGGGGGCTGGTTTTGCACAGGTCTTGGAGGAGCTCCACTCCTTCCATCCTTGTCTGAAACCCCTTGGCTTCCAGGAGATGGTAAAGCTTCTGCAGCAGCTCCGTTTCTTCCACAGCTGGAGGTGACATGACCTGGGCTTTTGCACAGTGTAGGAGGTGTCCATCAGAGGTAGATTTCACCCTGGAAAATAAAACCAAATGAGGACCTGTTGGTGATAATTATTGTAGCATGGCATCCCTGTCAAGGAAATAATTAGCATTGACTCCATGATTCCAGAAAGCTGAGGCTGATCAATCACTTTATTACACTATACTATACTATACTATACTATACTATACTATACTATACTATACTATACTATACTATATAGAAACTCATCGCCCTTACAGACAGTCTGATACAGACAGACCAGATTGGTCAATTGAATCCAAAACACCATCACCAGTAGCCAATTAAGAAATTACCCTTTAGTAAACAAATCTCTATAACACATTCCACATGTTCACAACAACAGGCGCAGCAAGGGCAGATAAGAATTGTTTCTGATTCTTTTCTCTGATCTTCTCACAGCCTTCCCCAGGACAATGCCTGGGAAAGTTGTGCCTGCTGCTCTCTATGGAGAGAGCTGCAGCCACAGACAATACCTTCAGTTAATTGTGAGCAAAACATCTTGAGCAGCTTTCCTAATTTATGTGATTTCAAGCTGGAAAGTCATGAGGGTCTGAAGAACAATGTGGACCTCATGACAATGATTACCGGAGACAATCTGCAAGTAACATTCTTGCCAGAGCTCACTGAGGAAAACCAAGGATGAGATGCATCTGATCTATCTTCAGATGGCTGCCAGGGCACACAGGTCACATTGCTTTGTGGAGAAAGAGAGACACTGCTTCCAAGTCTAAATGCCTCCTCATAAGGGACGTGTGTGTCTTAGAATAAGGAGACTCATCACTCTGGAGAAGTGTCTCTGCACCAGGCATGACAATCTGGAAAAGTAGCTCAGATGCATCTGAACAGATAAACAGGGGTATATTTGAAGGATTCAGAAAATCAGTAAGAGAGATAAAAACGGAAGCCAGACATCCCAGAACTACACTCCACTCACATTTCATTTGCTTCCCTAGAGCCTAGATGCACAGGTTAACAAACCCACTGGGAACAATTCTCCTGATCAACCTGTCTCTTCCATGAGCACGGGAAGATGCTAGCTGTGCTACTGAGGCATGTGGTCACTTTCCTGCCACTGCTGAGCAGGACAGAGCTAAATTCTGTTATCAGAGGAGAAGAGGTACAAGCAGCTCTGCAACTGCCATGAAAGAGACAGCAAGGAGCAATTCCTGTCTTAAATGCTAATTGCAGCATAGGGGGAAATAAACCAAACATGCTGTCCATCAAGCAAATTACATGAAGGACAGGAATATCAAGACAAAAAGTCCACATTGAGACACCTGTTGACTGAAGTTGTTCAGAAATTGCCTTCCTCCTTACTACTCAAACTTGATACTATTTGAGTGTAAGAAAACCATGATTCAGCCAGGCCAAACCACATGGATGAGAACTGCATCTTTGTGGAATGGCATCTTGCTTCCAGACTGAGATTTCTCATCAAAACACTCATCTGAAAAAGACTCCACTCAGATGAAAACAAAGCCCTGTTTGAATTTACTTGTCCCAAGTCAGGCAGCAGAAACTTGGCCCTCTCCCAGCCTCCACAACACTGCCCTTGCCACTGCACTGCATCGTCTGAGCTGCAACCAATGGGTGTCTTTTTGTCTCTCCATTTTTGTGGAAACCCCTCCAGAGAAGTTGTGTTCAGCACAATGCAGAAGTAGACATTTTTTTATCCTAGAGCATTTGTAGGGAAAGGAAACAATCTCTGGCATTGGTCATCTCTGCCAGAAAGTTTTTCCTGAGGAAGAGACATGTAAAGCTTGTCATGTGCTTTGTCTCATCTAACAAAAGTGCTCAGTACCATTTGCTAGAAGACAACGTGGCTTGGGGCTTCTTTGAGCCACCGTTCCTCTCCTTCACCGGCTCCTTGACAGATGGGCCTTCAGCCTTCTGGTTTGCCATCCCCTACAAAGACATAGAGAAACCCCGTCAATCTTTGGAGTATAAAATTGGAAATTCCCTGTTGAAAACACAAATTAGAACCAGGATCACTGCTACCAAGGCTTAGGGAAACATTTCCTAACTTACAGATGGAAACAGACCAGAGATTCAGTGATGCCAACTCTTTGTTTTCAGTAGCCCAAGGCTGGTTATGGGTGCTACCACACTGAGCAGCAATATAAAATCCTAAATTCCTTAAGTCTTGAGCATAAATGGGAATAATGCAAACTGGCAGGCAACGAGTGTTCGTGAAGGAAGCAGCAGAAAAAACTGGACTCTTTGGGGGTTGGCCCATTGTGTTGGAAGTCAATTTGGTTCAACAGTCACTCTCCCTGTGCCTGCACAAAGGCAGGCTCCCTTCTGTAATGTCGATAGAAAAATAAAATTCCCCCCCCTCAAACAAACAAAGGATTTTCTACTGGATGCTGCTGAATTCACCAAGCTTCTTCCAGCTGCACAGGGCTTGACAGCAGGGCAGTATTCCCAAAAGACAGACAGTAATTGTAGTAACTAGGATTGACTTGGACATCTTTTGTATATTTGCAAATTTTCTTGGTGCTACTACTTCCAGTGTCCTTTGCAAAGACTCTGTTATGTTCAGAAGCACAATTCTCACTTAATTCCTTTACAGGGGCAGAGTAGGGAGAGCATGGTGGGGGCTTACGCTTAAATGTAAACCCATTTTCTCCTCTTTCCCTTTCCTCTTTGTGACCAATATTGAAAATATTCAAAACCCCACTTTTTCCCTAATAATATCAATTCCTTTGTGATCTGCAGATGAACAGGCTGAGGATTAACAGC
The DNA here is from genome assembly GCF_051311805.1 of Agelaius phoeniceus. Classification (NCBI taxonomy): domain Eukaryota; kingdom Metazoa; phylum Chordata; class Aves; order Passeriformes; family Icteridae; genus Agelaius; species Agelaius phoeniceus. Next base: position 3,743,967 of record NW_027509866.1, read on the forward strand.
TCATTCCCAGGAGCAAAATGATTCAGCAGAAAAGGAATGAGCTAAAGACAGATTGGGTATGTTTGATCTCATATTAGCAGTAGCAATACTTGCACAAAGGAGACATTTCTCCTGCCAAGCACTTACTTTCTTCTTAATTCTTGTCAGAATATCTTCCAGGTCACGGGTGGAAAGAGATTGTTCCAAAAGCTTTTTAAATTGTTGATGACTGAGCAACATCTTCACCATCTCCTGTCCATAATGCCTAAGGAAGGAAGGAAGGACAGAAGAAAGGAAGGAAGGAGGCAAAAAGGAAGGCAGGAAGGCATGAAGGAAGGAAGGAAACAAAAGAAAAGTGAACAAACACAGGAAGAGTGTTAACAGAAAAGGCTGATACCTTAAACTCATCAGGTGCAATCCTTGCGCAAGAAGGCATTTCCTGCTCAGCAAAGAGGGAGATTTACCTCACTTGACACTGCACAGTGCTGTCAGCTGAACACAAGAGGCAAGAGGAGAATGTGGGGCAACAGAAAAATACCATTTCACTCTGAAACTGTGGGTGTGCTTCTGTGGCATCAAAGGATCTCAGGGAACAAGCAAAACACATCTGCTTTGTTGTCAGAGCCTATTAGCAGTGTCTTGCTGCCATTGCACAATATTTTGCCTTTCTTTAACTGGCAGGGAAGCCAGAACAAAACACCTCATGCATCCTATTGATTATTCTATACTATGTGTTTGCACAGGGGCAGCTAGTTGCTCTGGTGTTCTTGGCAGCTATTCATGGGAATTTCATCATCAAAGGAAGGGGATTTTGGTGGTTTGGGTTGATTTTGCCACAGTTTTCTTCAAGAAGAAATGTGGAGTTCACTGAGCCACAGATAACAGCATTCTAGAAATCTGCAGAACAGGTTTAGAAAGACTGAATATATTGGCTGAAGACCTCTGAAATATTTCTAGGAAAGTCTGAAGTTAATGAGAAATGGATGTTTGGGATCCTTCAGTGATGAACATTAGCCAACACTTTGGCTTTGTGTTGTGCACCTAAGGCCAAACAAAACTGTTGGACTGGCTGATCTGAGCTCTTTTGATCTCAGTAAAGAATCCTTCAAGCCACAGGAAAAAGTTGGCAATGCTCCTTTTTGCTGGCCAACCTCAGGTTTCCCAGTACAGCCATTTGCCCAGGCAACCCAGAGCAGTGGTCACAGTGCCAAGGCTGACAGAGCTCAAGAAGTGTTTGGACAATGCTCTCAAGCACATGGAGTGACTCTTGGGGTCACTGCACATGGCCAGGAGCTGGACTCCATGACCCTGATGGGTCCCTTCCAACTCAGCATATTCCATTATTCACACCATGAGGTAACTTCATATTCCCTTTAGTTTCCACTCTTTTGTGGTTTCACCTTTATAGCCAGACACAAAACAGTTTTGCTGTTTTAGGAGGTGAAATGAAGATCATTACCTTGTGTCCTTGTGACAGTCCTGAGCAAGCTTCCCTGCCACGTGTGCCAGCCTCTCAGCCCTGGCTGTGCCTGCAAGCTTGGTGACTCCAATTCTCTGCATCAGGGACAGGAGGAGTTCGGCCGCACGCTTACGCACCGGGGCGTGGCGGCTGCTGGGGAGGAGAGAGCAAACCCTGGGCCACAGGGACCAGGAGCAGCAGCAGCACAGGCCTTGGCCAGAGCCTGCTCCCTGCCCTTGCTGGGGGAAGGAGCCTGGGCTCTCCCTGCACCTTCAGACACCTGCAGAAGGTTCTGTCCTCAGGTAAACACAAAGTTAGCATGGTACACAAGGCCTGCCTGCACGGAAGAGGGAGGAATTCAGCCTCCCTGCACGGTCTGATACTCAATTTCTTTCTCAGTTTTTATTCTGAGAAAGATTAAAGAAATAGGTGACATATGAATAATTTAGAAATTAAGGACAATTGATGCTGACCCATCAGAGGGCACCCAGTACACAGAGCTGCAGCAGGATTGAGGCTCTTTCCACCCATTTATCCCCAAATCTGCAGAACTTTGGAAAACAACAAATGCAGGGAAAACACATTGTGGGCCATGAAGTTGCAGAATATCCAGCAATGCAGCCTGTTTCTTCTGTGAGGCTTGGCAATGGATCCATCTGAATGTTTTTCCCTATTCCAAAGCTGGGGAAAGGGTGGCAGGCAGTTTAGCCAGGTTGTCCTGTTCTAGAGAGTGTCTCTTGGGAACTATCACCAACATTTAAGGCAGCATTTGCTTCAACTGTCCCATGGCACTCGGCCTGTGAAGGTGCCTTTAGAGTGATTCATCATCTCAAGGCTAACACGAAACATCAGTTTGAATGGAAAGTAGAGCTCTAAGGCCAGGACAGTCATACAAGACTCCTTTGGCAGGAGCTGCCCCTGCTGTGCAGGCTGTGCCACACCCAGCAGATTGTCCCCCATGTGCTCCATGCCCCAGCAAGGACCCTCCTCATTTCTCAAGTTAATGGCATCATGAGGAGCCATGGTTTTCCCCAGGGCCTCTGTGGTTAGTGCTGTGAAATACCAAACACTGCTCACAGCTGCAATTGCAATTGTCCCTCTTCCCACAAAAGCACAAGACTCTATCCTTGGCCCTTGCAGGCACTTTCCCTTCCCCACCAGTCACCATATCTAGGAAAATCTGACGGACTGGGAGAACTCCAGGAAGCAGCAGGAAGCTGAGTCAGAGGAGCTTTAATTTGGATATCAGGAAAAAGGGTTTTTCACCAGAGGGTGGCTGGGCACTGGAACAGGCTCCCCAGGGCAGTGGTCACAGCACCAAGCCTGACAGGGTTGAAGAAGCATTTGGACAACAATCTCAGGCACTTGGTGTGACCCTTGGGCTGTTCTGTGCAAGGCCAGGAGCTGGACTTGATGGTCCTGATGGGCCCCTTCCGACTCCCCATATTCTACAGTTCTGTGATTCTGAGAACTAATAATAGGCTGCAGGAGGGCAGAAATAGGTGACAAGAGGAAAGAAGTGAGGGTGGTCAGAGAATCAAGTCACTGAGTCCACAGAAGATGCAGGATACAGGACCCTTCCCTCCCACCATTCCCATTCTCTGTCTCATCCCTTCTCCCTCCCACACACACGAAGGTGAAGAACATCACTAAAAGAAGAAGAACCTACTTGACTCCCATGTCCATGAGAGCAGCCATTGCTCGTGCAGGAGTCACATTCTCCACCATGATCCCCAGGGTCTGACTGGCTGCTTTCTGAACAAATTCTGGTGAGTTGGACACCATCTGGAGAAGGACCCGAGCAACCTCATCCACCTCAGAGTCCATGTCCTTCTTCAAGGTCACAAAGAGCTCTCCCAGAGTGACAATGGCAGAGTAGGACACCTTGGAACGGAGGTTGGTCACCTGGGGAAGTCATGAGGGGAAGTATAAGAATCACCTTGAAAAGAAAACCAGTTACCTTCAACAGAAGTCCCAGGAAATGACAGCACATCCCACTGTGTCCAGAGGAACATACAAGTACAAGAAGAGCAGGAGAGCACAAGCACAGAAAGGCACTTACTCTGGCACCAATTTCTGGCCTCAGACCTGCTTACTGCAGGCCTAAAAAAAATTTGACCAAAGTGTTCTACTTAACCCTTCTAAAATGTCCACAGCTTTGATTTTAGGCCCTTTTACTAGAAAATTAAAGCAAGAGCTGCTTTCAGATCATAAAGGCACAAGTCATAAAGATTAAAGAGTCAGGTGCTCCTGTTCAAAAAAGCAACACCAGCAGCTGAAGCACTCAGCCAGGAAACAGAAAACACAGGCTCTGGTCTACAGAATAATTTGCAGTGTTGAATTACAGTTTGGGCAGAGTTTGGGACTCTGGAAAATAATGTTATTAGTGTCTCAGTTTCTGCCTTTGCACATTGCATTATAAAGGCACCACACTCAAAGATGAGTGTCAGATACCTGACCTGCCAGTAGATACAGCTGCATGTACCCACGGATCCTACAGATAGCTGACAGACATTAGAAATATCAGGTCTAAAACCAGAAATGAAGGCAGACCTTGAGCACACATGGAGATGAGCAAGCACATACCTACTCTACACACCGTGTATGAAGTATGGAGGACAATTCAGAACAATGTTCTCACCTCGCTGGTAACTGCCAAGCAAATGTCACGAAGTCTACAAAGCAGGACCTCTGAATGGGACCCAGCCAGGTGTTTGATGGTGAAGAGTCCCTTCTCTTTCAGCTCCCTGAAAGGCAGAAGATTGATTTTTCTCTCCACCAAGGCAGCACCCTCTGAAATGACCAGGCTGGCAGCTCAGTTGAACAATGGGAGGTGCTTTTCAAGGAGTGCTTATTGAAATCCTGGAACGCGTTGCCCCAGGATGCTGTGGCTGTCAAAAGCATTCACAAACCCAAGAGGCAAAGAGAGGGGTTTCAGAGTGGCCATTTAAGAAGACAGCCTTTCTGAAATCTCTGGCACATGAGGCCCCTCTGTCACTGCTTCCTAGAAGCTGTGAGACCGGGCCATGCTGCTGTTTCTTGTCACCTCTCTGTACCTGTCCCTGAGGCACAGTGCCACCGGGCTGTTATTGGGGCATTTTCCTTCTTTGTCAGCCCCAGCAGGCATTCAGCAGGGAGAGTCTGCACTGCCACTCTGGAGCTGAGTTCCCACTCTACAATCTCAGCCTCTCTGTCACCCCCTCCACTCCACCTCACACATTCCCCAAAAAAGCAGCAGGATGACCCAGGAGATTCCACCCCTGGGCAAACTCTGGGCAAACTCTGGCTTTTCCCAAAACCCCCTACCTAAAACAACCCCCACAACAGCAACAAGTTATTTAAAAGGTGCAAACAACTCTGTCTCTGAGCACTTGCTTTGTGCAGGCCCTCAGCTACAGGAAGGTCTGTGAGGCATCAGGGCTGCAGCCCAGGGCTGGTGACCGATCCCACAGGCACCCCTGAGTGTCATCCAGACCCCCCACACCTGCAGAAGCTCTCTGCACCTCACAGAGCACCAAAGAGAAATGGGGAAGAGAAAGCAGAAGTGAAAGGGCAAAACAAAGGTGATTCCACAAGGAGATGCATCATGGCAGATTTTTCATGCTTATCCCGGTGTGAATGGAGTTCTTACCCCTGTGTGAATGAAGCATCCACCAGGGAGTGATAAAAAAAGACATCAAAAAGAAAACCAGTATCAGCTAAAATTTGTAGGGTTATCACCTCTGGGCCTCCTTCTGCCTGTGTATAATTTTGGGACACATTGGGAGTATTGGCAAAACATCTCAGGTCCATATGAAGCAGTGAGAGGTAAAAAGTTGAATTCCAAAAGTGCAAGATTCCTAGAGGGTTTTCTTTCTTTTTCCTTCTCTTCTGCCATGAGCCCTTCAGGAGTAATGGCAGGCTGAGGGACTTGAAAGCACAACTCAGTCCATTTCTCAGAAAAAGGAACTCCCTGGAGCTGCTTCTTGGACTCCCATGCAGGAGGTCACAGGGAGACCCTGTCACCTGCCATTGCTGTCAGCAGTGGGAGCAGAGAGGAATCTTACTCAGTCCCACTGGGCCAGTGGCCCAAGGCACCCAAATCTCTACACTCAAAACTTCTGCCATCCTGCTTCTGCCTTCAGCCAGCAAATCATCTCCTTCCAGAGCTTTCTCTCTTCCCTCAAGGTTTCCTTTGCAGCTCCATGGAGCAGCAGGCAAAGCGAGGAAACAGCACGGACCTGCTGCAGCTGGAGCACTGCTGCAGAGCAAGGCCAAGAAAAGGCTGCTCCCCAGTCTTCATCCTCTCCCTGCTCTGCAGGGGTTTCACCAGTGCCCTTTGGCCCTCTGGGCTCTCGGGGCTCCGAGGCACGAGCAAGACACGCTTCTGACCGACCTTAACGCCGAGAGGGACACAGAGGGAACGGGGCCTTTCTTACCAGTCATCGCTGCCCAGCAAGGAGACTGCCTCCTGCAAGGACTGCTGTGGGTCTGAAGAGGCTCTGTCCTTCTGCCCACGCCCACGGAGCGGCTCCTCTCGGCGCTTGGCACCAGGGGCCGTCTGCGAGGTCACTGTGAGGAGAGGGTCGGCCATGGGTGCTGCAGCCCTGGGCAAGGCCCCGCCATGGAGCGGCCTCAGCCCCATCTCCCAGCCAGGGCTCCGTGTGCTACAAACTGGCACTGGCTCAGAGGCTTCCCTGCTGTCTGGCTCCTGGGGCTCCTTGCTTGCTCCCAGCCTCCCCCAGCTGGGCCCAGCTCCAGGCTGAAGCTGACAATTGCCCCGCAGCGCCAGCTCCCAAGTGCCACAGGTGCCCAGATGGTGAGTGAACAACTGATCCTGGTGGTTCTCGTAGGAGCACAGTGAGCACAGCCTGGCAGACTGCCCTGCAGCTCATCCCTGCAGTCCCAGCTGCCTCCTGGCACCAGTGCTGTAGTTTGGACTCTCAGGATGGGCAAAAGCCAGAGCTTAGGCCTTTACCACTACTTTATTCAGCTCAACTTTCCAATGGATCTCTAAGAACCAACTGCTCCAGTACTTCCAAGCTGGAGTCACTCAAAAGTAGATTTGCTGTTCACTCTCAGGACAGACTATGGAGCCAAGATCCCAGCAGTGCTGGCTGAGGCAGGAGGCAGTTTGTGCTCCTTGTGCAAGGACAAACCCGTGTGGAAAAAGCTGCCACGGAGCAGGCTTACCTGAGGAGCTGTGCGGGAAGCTGCCATCCCCATGGATGATGGGTGTATTGGGCAGTAAGGGAACGTTGTCCTGCTTCCTCACGACCTCCTTCTTCAAGGCACCACCAGGGTGTGTTCTCTGCACTCTAGAAGCTGTGCCATCAACAGGTGATAGGCTAAAGGCTGCAGGGACCAAAGAGGAGCTTGTAAGGGGAGAATGCTGGACAGGGCGATGATGGAAAGGGCCAGAAAACTTGCTGGAGCTGCGTAACATCTCTTTGTTATCCCAAAGAACTTCAAGTATAACAATGAAATACCACTTTATACCAAGTATAACACTAACATGGGACAATGAGCACAGAGTCCTAGAAGATTTTGGGTTGGAAGGCACCTTTAAGCACTATCTAGTCCAACTCCTGTGAGCAGGGACATCTTCATCCTGATCAGGTTCCTCAGAGCCCCATGTAAGATGGCCTTGAGCACCTTCAAGGATGGACCAACAACAGCTTCTCTGGGAAAACCCTTCCAGCTTTTCATTCCCTTCATTATAAAAAAAATTCTCCCTTATGTCTAATCTAAATCTACCCTATTCTAGCTTAAAGCCAAACTGCAGCAATGCTTTCCCTAAGAAACAATGAAACCCAGCATTGCTTTGCCTTTGTTCTCCTGTTGCAGAGGCTGGCAGGGGCAGTTGCCAAAGGAAAGTGCAGATAACCTTGCGTGATGGCCTCGGGCTGAGTGCTGCCTCCTCAGGGCCCCGCTGCCGCCCTCAGGCAGCGCTCACAGCCCTGCAGGCAGAGCCCCTCAGCCGGGATTCAGTCGGGAACGCTGCTGCCTCCTGGGGCTACAGCAGAAGCCCTGGCTGGGGCTTCAGCACAGCTCTACAGTGCCAGCTCCTCAGCAGGGAGTGGCAGGAGAAGGATCTCTGGTGTCTTCATTACAAGGAGCTGAATTTTGTTTCTTCCAGGCTGCACCCCGGTTGAAAAGCATTCTTTTGGACTCCCCTTCCCTGGAGGCTGCTCTCCAGGAGAGAGTCTGAAGCCCCAGTGCACTTTGCAAGACAGAGTTTTCTACTCTAAAAGACTTTAGAGATTAAGGGAGGAAGCTGATATTCTGTTACTGACTCAGTGAGGCCATGGGCAAGACACTTCATGCCTCTGTATTTTCCTTTGAGAAACAGAATTCAATCCCAAGCAAGCTTCCACTCAGATGCAAGCAGAACAGCTCCCCAGTCTGATTGCAACACTGTGCAAAGGGTCAAAAAGGACCACCACAAGTGTAGCCACCACTTACTTGCTTCAGCTGCATCCCCAGGCTCGACTGTCTCAGGAATAGGCTGCAATGATGTTTTCCTTTGTCTCCTTTTCTTCATCTCTCTCTTGAAAAGCTCTGCGTCCTTCCGCCCCAAGTTCTTTTGAGCCAAAATGCACAAAGCAGCACGGATCTGCAGCAATGGAAATACATCATAGACTGCAAGCAGAGACACACAAACCACACACAACATCTCATCAGGAGCACAGAGTCCACACAGTGCCATAGGCTTCAATGCAGCTCCAGCCACATTCCAATAGTTTCAGAGGAATGCCTCCAGTCCTCACCTTGGCCATTACACACAATGAGGGGGAACACTTCAGTGCCACAACCTTCCACTGCTGCAGCTGCAACCTATGTCAGGAAGCCCTGCTTGAAGCATCAAAGTCATAGGAGTGCTCCAAGACAGAGGAAGAGCTGACATGGCCAGTGAGCAGGCGGTTCAGTTCCTACAGGCCATGGCAGGAGAATAAAAACCATGTGCAATACCCAGCAAGGAGGGCTAATGAGCTGTTGCTTAACACTCATGGCCAGGAATTGCAGCTGTTTCTCACTTCCTGGCTTCTGAACAACTCAGCTCTGAAGGGCTCTGAAGGACTTGGTCTCTCAAACCAGGAGACCAAAAGGAGGAGTCATGTGAAAACAAGTTGCAGAAACACTGATGATAATGAGCAGAAAACTTGAGAATGAGAGGGCTGTGAGATACAGCCATAAAGGTGACCAGGAAAAATCAACCTCTCCCATTTTCTTTTGCAGCCTTGCTTAAACCCAACATTAGAATCTTTGCTTCTCTGCTTCCGAGGGTGCACTTTGCCCATGTGCACTGATGTGTAGCTTGCTCTGTCATTCAGAACTTCTCTAAAACAGCCTTTGCACATAAAGAATGCTTCTGGCATGACCTTAGCACCATCTCCAAACCAGGGACCTTGGCACCACTGGAAATAGCCAAGCAGTGGTTCTGTAGCTGTCCAATATATTCCCAAGGGAATCCCCATCCCCCAAGAGTGGCAGATGATGATTTTCAGTGACATTTTGGGCCAAGCACTAAACAGCCACTGGAAAGGAAGTCTGCTCATCCCTGTCCTTATCCCTTACCTTTCCAAAGCCATCCCTCAGCTCTTTGTCCCTCGTTAGACCAGGACTGGTGGGATGATCTGTCTCCTTGGCCTGGCTCAGTGGGCGGCCTGGGAATGGAAGCAAAGCTTTGTGTAAATCTCTAGCAGACTTCAAGCCCCCAAAAATGCAATGCTGGGCAACAGGCAAGACAGGTTCCAGAGTGCAGAGCTCTCAAGACACAGAGATTGTGACTGAGAGCAGCAAGGTACAATGCCTGGACCCTCTCCCAAGGGAAGGGCTACTGGCAGCAGACATGACATGGCTCTGTTGGCCAGCAGACTGAAACCTGCTGCATGATGAAGGCCTCAGCCCCTGCAGGCTGGAGAGCCTCTGTGTCTGACAGAGAAGGGCAGAGACAGAGATTGCTCTTGACAGAGATTCTTTTCTGCCCTTTTTCACGCTGATTTTAGTAAACATCATCTTTCTGGTTCCTGAAAGAAGCCCCAGGTTCTAATACCTGGATGCATTTAGATCAACATTGTCTTCTTTTTGTTGGAATATTTTAGAGGACATTCAAAGAAAATCTGAGCATTGCAGGAGTGTTACCCAAATGTGAACTGTGTTCTTGACACTAGATATTTCATTTTCCCCAAGGATTTTCATTCTAAACTGTATGAGCTTGGGCCACTTTTGGGCCAGCCTGACTAAAGCCTGATTTTCTGTCACAGACATCTTTTATGAAAAAGCCTTTCCTTAGGATTTTTCCTCCTGAGAAGCTGAGAGGCCTCAGGAACAAAATGTAAACAATGGTTATCTGCTGCTGTGGAATGCAACAGGTGGATCTGTGATTGGCCCATGTTGGTTGTTTCTAATTAATGGCCAATCACAGTCAGCTGGCTCGGACACAGAGGAAATCCTTCTGAGGAAATCCTTTCTTCTATTCTTTTAGTATAGTTTTTCTTCTATTCTTTTAGTATAGTTTTAATGTAATATATATCATAAAATAATAAATCAAGCCTTCTGAACAATGGAGTCAAATCCTCATCTCTTCCCTCAACCTGAGACCCCTGTGAACACCGTCATAATTTTCTAGTTGCAATTCTATACAACAGCTTCACAGAGGATAAATTAAGTGGCAACGCAGTAGAAAAAAAGCAATGTCTTAAATCAGGACTTTTTGCCCCTGCAGAATGGTCAGCATAATAAAAAAAAGGAGACTTAACTAGTGGCTCTTTCAAAGGAGGGCCTTGGAAGGTAAAAGCCTTTGGGATATTGGCAGGGAAACTACAGATCCCAAGGTAACCTCCTTGGGACCACTGCTGTCAGTCAGGCCAGCAAAATGGACACACAAAATATAACAGAGGTGACGACGCAATCTAAAGCATCTGAAGCTCCATATTTCATGGGACACATTTCCTGCAAACTTCTAAACAGCTGCACAGGGAAACATGCTCCTGCTGGCAGACACTTGAGGCAGGCCAGGGCAAAACCCTGAGCCACTTGCCCAGAGCTAGCACAGGCACAGCCTGGCCTCTGGGCTGCCCTGGGACAGCAGGGAGCCCAGAGCCCTGTGCTCTCCAGGAATGGCTCAGCTGCACCTGCACCCTCCTGCTCCTCTGCCTGCCCCACAGCTCAGCAGCCCTGCAGCTCCAGGGGCAGCAGCACAGCTCCTTGCAGGGGCCCATGCAGGGCACAGCTGTTCCCTGGCAATGTGCACAGCCTCTCTGTGCTGCCACAGGACCCTTCCTGCTGCCAGCAAGCAGCCCAGCGCCCCCCTCCCCTCTGTCCTTGTCCTCCCTGGCAGTGCCCCTGGGGCCTGCGCGGCTCCGCGGCCTCTGCCGGGGCTCCTGGGCCCAGGCCCCTGAGCCGCCCCGGAGCCCAAACCTCCATTCCCAAGGCCGGGCTGCGGCACAGGAGGCTCCAAGCCCAACAGGTCAGCCAGTTCCTTGGGAACAGAGCCATCCCAGCTCCTATCTTGCACCAAGAGCTCTTTCCCTTCTTCCTCTGGGTGTTTGCTGTAGGCTCAGAAGAAGCTGACATTCAGGTACAAGAGAAGAAGTGAGTTAATTGAATTCATGCCTTTACAATCAACCCATCTAATGGGTGAGGAATTCAAAGCATATTTTAGTTACTGAAAAGATTGCTTGTTTTTTTTATTTTTCATGAAATGAGCATCAGTTTAATTTCTCTGAACAATATGGAGCTGGTAAGCCAAGAGAGAAGGGCTCTACTAGTTCATGTGGTGCCCATTGCCTCCCCACTACTACAGGACCCCTTTCCTTCCAAACAGTTGGAAATTCACTGTGCTCTCTAGAATCTGACACTGGCAAGGAAGTAATTGTTTTCAAAAGTAATTTTCAAGGCCTTTGTTTCTGTAGGTCCCACTGAATTCCAGGTCAGGTTTTGCATTTCTGGGATTTTATATTACTCTTTACAACAAAAGAAGTGCTGGGACACAAACAATGGCACCACGTTTTAGATGCAAAAGAAGCTTTGCTTTCTCCATTAGATGTGCCCAGTATTCTGTGAGCCTGGCTTTGTAGGGAACAAAGTGTTCATCCCAAAGTTCCATTTTTGCTCTACTTACTTGTTCCAGGGGTTTATTATCCCCTGCTGTCTTTTCAGCAGAGACACTCAAACACAACATAAACATGACCTGCCTCAAAACATTTCTGATCTTGGCTAATACTGTCAACTCAAAATATTCCTAATGGAAATAGCAGAGGGTAGGTCATTTTGAAATACTCTCCAACAGAGCAGTTAGAATTAAGAGAACTAGTTCTTTACATGGCTACACAGAGAATAAAATCATATGGCAGCCAAGGAGGATGAGTGTCTTAAACCTGGATTCCTTCACCCTGACCACTGCTGTGGTCAGTAATAAAAGTAAGACAGGTAAGATTTAATGAGAGGTCATTTCTAGTCCAGAATTGATCCAGCAAAAATGTCACCTTACTTAGTGAGCATTAAGCATTCCAGCTGCATATCAGCAAGTAAGGAGTCATTCCAAAGGGGCCATAGCCAGGATTTGGCAGAACTAACCCTGATCCCCAAAGGAACCAGGGGATCTGATCCCTTTTTCTGCATCAGCAGAATTATTTCTCCAAGTCTCATCTCTCCTATCATTACACACCCAGAGATGACACAGGAACAACAACAGTGTCGTTGGGGCTTTCAACTTGAAAGCATTGCCTGACCCAGATGCACCAGGGACTGCATTTTGTCTGGCACAATTCCACTTGTCAGGGATCAGGCAAGGCAGGGACAGGGACAAGGCAGAAGGCATCTCCTGCCCCAGCCTCAGCCTGCAACACTGACACAGGCAGAGAGAGCTGGGCAAGAGATTTGTCACTGTGAACCTGCCATGGGTGGCTGAGGGCTTGTGCTGTCACAGCATGACAAACTCACACCCTGCCTAGGCTGCATCCATTTGGAAGCCACCTTCTCCTTCATTGGAAAATTCAACAGGACTTTCTATCATAGGAAATTTCCAGATTTCTGCCAGTGCAAAACCAGGCAATGTCCATGAATCCTCTTCAGATCTCAAAGGGTTCAGCTCAGAAACTGCCCCAAGGAAAGGTTTTCTTCTTCAAAAGCAGGAGGAAGGAGTGGGAACATCTCTCATTTCATGATAAATGCTTTCTTTACCCTAATTGTGACACTAGAAAGGCTGCAGGAGATAAAAGACATGTGCAGGATGGAGAGGAAGGTATCCTCTTCCAGCTCAGCATTTCAGGGGCCAACAGGTACCACTCAACACTTCACACTGGTGGAATTTTCACTACACCACCAGAGAACACTCCCACTGACAGGGCTCTGGGAGAGTCCACTGAGCCCACAAAAGAATTGAAATGAATTTAAAGAAATTTTGAAAATAATTGGTTTTAACCAAGATTTCCAAATATCACCTCTGAGTCAAGACTACAATGGTCATTTTAGGACAGACATGCCCTGTACCTACCTGCAAGTTCAGAGTTCTTCTCTTTGTTTATGCTGTTGGGTCTTGGCCTGGAGAAAATGGAGGACAAAAGAACATGTGAGGAGGTAGAAAGAGAAGGGAGGGAATGGGTGTACCATGAAAGGAGGCAAACCTACTTAGCATGGTCACTCTGATGAAGGAGGAAATGCAACCCATAAACCAACAGGATGCAGAGCTGATTCATTGTCCTTAAGATTTACGTTGCTGGAGTCACACAGAGCTGGCCAAACACAGCAGTCATTCTTCAACTTGCATCAGAACTCCCCATTTCTGCTGTCTCTCCTTTTGCAGCCAAGTGGCTCCTACAGCCTCTCTGAAGCAGCAAGAGCTGCTGAGCTGAGACACGAGTCCGTATGGAGGGCAGCTACTTTTGTACAGCTGCCAAAGCTTGACTTTGCTTGCTCGTTCCTTACCCTGGTGACAGCCTCGTGCTACATGGGATCAGAGCACTGCTGTCTCCTGAGAATGATATTACACCTGCTGGCTCTTTCAAGAACAAAAAGGCTGTTTCTGACTCAGCTGCTAGGGGAGGAGATTCAGATTGCACACCTTAAAAGCCCCACCGAAGATTCTCAATTGGCATGATACTTCTGTGACTCCCTCTTTATTGATAACACTTGGATAAGGGTAACAGCGACATTTTCTCTTGCATATCCAAGCCAATATTTTTCCACAGGTACAGTCCTATGCCTCTTCTCTAGCACCTTGCCCTCTTTGATCTTAAGCCCAGATCAAAATATTAAACATCAATCGGATTATACATCAGATTTTACATCTATACTGAAAAATTTATCTGGCATCTCATTTCACTGTGGAGTCCCACGCATAGTCACATTACACCTGACGTTTACAGAAGCAGCACCTGAATTTGCAGACACCTTTCCAGTAGCCAATATTTGCCCAAGCACATTCTCCTGGTTGCAGAATTTGACAGTCAAGGATGACAGCATTCAAACATCTGCTGATCCGACCCATGCAATTCAGTTCCCAAATGTCACCACAACAATTACAGAGAGATTCAATAGCCAAGCCCAGCAGAGGACCCATCAGGGGGTGCTTTAAAGACCTGCCTCCTCTTCCCCACCACCACCTCTGCTTTTGGGGCATATGGTGTTGGGTTTGACATTGTGCTGGATCATCATGTGTAGAGAGCTTTTTGGAGAATTGGTTAGCTGAGAAAGGACATTCCGAGGTGATACCGATGGATAAGGGTAAGAGAAACAAGCTGGGAACTGAGCAACCAGTGCCTACTTACTGACGAAGGTCACAGTGACCTTCTCTAAAACGGGAAGACGGGGGAGAAAATTGCTTGCCAGAAAATGTAGTTATCCCAAGGTAGAGAAATTAGAAGAATGTACACATAGAAGCAAAATAATTGTTAAGAGATAGAAGTAGGTGTGTTTGATTATAGTGTGCTTTAACCAATAATGAGCTCAGATTTTGCAATATGCATAAGCTTCATTAACACTAATATAAAAATGTGTAAGCTTTCAATAAACTTCGAGATTTGCTATTCATCGCATATGGTGTGTCGCATCTCTCCCGCCGTTACGACAAATGGTGACCCCGGACGTGTTCCTTCGGGACTAGCCACGGTCGGAGGCGTAAAAGTCAAGTGCAGGTCCTTTCGCGGCTGGGGACGGCAAAAAACACCGCTGAAAAAGGAAGGTGTTCAGGCCCCGGGTGACCTCAGAGGAGAGCCCGGCTGCTACGTGCTGCCGGACCTGAATAGAGCCGCAAGAAGCGCGCAATCGTCGTTGAAATGGATAAAGACAGGCAAGCAGCATATGATTTATTTACTGACTTTTTACGAGGGCGTCAGATTAGAGGGATAGATTTACAGAAAGAACTTCCTGGGTTGTTAGCTTATGGGTGTGCACAGGGGTTTTTTCGTAATCCGCATACAGTGCATGAGTTGTCGGAATGGCCTATGTTCGGAGATAAGCTGTGGCGTGCAATCATAGATGAGGATAAGACCGCGAGAGAGTTGGGAAATTTATGGCGAGTCGTGCATGCTGAATTCTTGAAATACAAGGCAGAGGAAAGAGCTGCCCAGCAGACTAGTACAGCCCGTGAAAGCAACAGGAGTTGCAGAGACTGGTTTGGGTCCCCGCCGATACAAGCTCCTGCTCTAAACAGCAGCTCCCTGCAGCTATCGGCTTCTGCCTCGGGCAGCAGCCCCCCCGCGCGTAGTCCAGCCGTGCCGTCCGCGCCGCCTGCCCCGGTGTTAAACCCTGCACCGCCTCCGCCTCCTCCCGCTCCGGACCCGCACCCTCCGCCGCCCTGCCGCAGCGCACAGCCCGCAGCCGCCCCGCCGGAGAGGCTCGTGCCGGCCCCGGCCCTGGGCGACTCAGCAGCTGCAGCGCGGCCGCCTCCTGCTCCGCAGCCGCCAGCACCGCTCCGCAGCCGCCCCGCCCCCGAGCCGAAGGGGGGGCGGCAGGACGGGCCTCCCGCCCCCCGTGGAGCAACGGGCTCCGGTGAGTCCGCCCGCCCCGCGGCTGCCCGCAGCTATCACCACTTCGGCTAAACCTGCCTTCAGCCCGCAACCGCCAGGAGCCTCGGGGTAGACCTAGCAACAGCAGCAGACAGTGAATTTGGTGGCTGTTCACCCACAAAAGTCCCAACGAGAGTAAAGAGACCACTCATTATTGATGAATTATCTGTGAGAGTTTTGCTTTTAGGACATTTCTCGGTTACAGTGTTGGGATTGTTTGTTTTATCTAAAATAAGGGACGCTGGCTATGTAGGGGAGAGTTCTATTATGCTGTATACTGCTTTTCCACCTATGCGAATCGAACACTGAACTGTTAGATGCACTTTGACCTTTGTTAAAGGGAACTGATCCAGCACAGCCTGTTCGTATAACCCCTGAACGGGCTGAAACACTGCAGCAGATATTAGACTGTGTTACACAAGGCAGTGTTCAGAGACGTGATTTTGATCTCCCTGTACAGCTGACAGTTTGGTGTAGACAAAAATTTTTTACTAGGTGCACTTACTTAGCATAACAGAAAAACGGGGGAGATATGGGCCTTGGAATGGATATCTCCTCCACTTCAACAATACAAAACTCTTTTTCAGAAAATTGACATTTTAACTGATTTGCTCAAAAAGGGTCGTGATAAGACAGTAGAGTTAGATTTAATGCCCAAAAAGATCACTAAAGCCCTTATCGGATGCTATAACTGCTTACACAGATGCAAGAAGAAAATCCAAACAACTGTTACTCATTGTATACATTTATATG
The DNA here is from genome assembly GCF_051311805.1 of Agelaius phoeniceus. Classification (NCBI taxonomy): domain Eukaryota; kingdom Metazoa; phylum Chordata; class Aves; order Passeriformes; family Icteridae; genus Agelaius; species Agelaius phoeniceus. The sequence goes on from NW_027509866.1 coordinate 3,760,149, forward strand.
TTTAGAAAACTGGACTGGATGTCATGTAACATTTAGAATTATAATTTAACCTGAATGTTAGTTTGCACAAAAAAAACAACTCCCTCCAAACAACAAAAACAACAAAACTTCCACTCAAAACAGATACTAAAATATATAATAGACTTCCAACTATAATATTAATATTATTATTATTATTATTGTAGACAATTTTGATAAATAATTACCAAAAAGAATATATTCATCCCTACTGTTTAAGCATCAATTGACTTTTAAAACATAAAGCATAAACACTGATGTTTGAGGCCTAGAAAACATTCATTCTATTGTTTAAATAATTATTTCAGTCTACAAGAAAACTGTTGCTTAGCTTTTCCTGTAACATCGAACAAAGAGTATTTTGTACTTAGTTGTTATCCTTTTTTTTGTCCAAGTGAAAACACAATATGTCATTTAAAATATTCTCTCATTTAATTTACATTTTAATCTGAAAGAGAATATGAGTTTAAAAAATCATACCACAGCATTAACGTCCCTTTGTACTTAGAAACATATTTCTTGTACCTGTTCAATTTAAAGCAAACCTGCAATACTCTAAGCACCTGACTCAACTTGTAACTTCTCCATCACTTCTTATATTTTTTCCCTCTGAAAATAACCAGTGTGAGCTGTAGCTTGTCTCACATGTGTTAAGTTCTTTACTGGCTTTGCATAAAGAGATTCACAAGCACATGAGTTATTCTACACTGCTTATTTGTCTCAAATATCCAATCTAAAACACATCATCTGATTTGTATTTCTTAATATTTTATAAGTGAGTTAGTTCTGAGTTATTTTTCTCTGTTTCCTGTGTTTAACCAAGATGCTAAAAGACTTTGTTGATACGTCAGACTTCACTGAAACAAAGGCTTCACACAGATCAGGCCTTGGTATTGATGGATGGCTCAAATCTTTAAACTTAGGATTGTGGTTATGTTCAATTATTAAGGTTAGCATTGTAGTAGCTATTGTAGTTTTGTTGTTAGTATTAGTCTTGCCTTGTTTTTGCATATGCTTACAGAATATGGTGAGAAAGATGATAACTACTGCATTTAATCAAACTATGCTTGTTCAACAGAAAAACAGGGGAGATGTAGAGAGCTTTTTGGAGAATTGGTTAGCTGAGAAAGGACATTCCGAGGTGATACCGATGGATAAGGGTAAGAGAAACAAGCTGGGAACTGAGCAACCAGTGCCTACTTACTGACGAAGGTCACAGTGACCTTCTCTAAAACGGGAAGACGGGGGAGAAAATTGCTTGCCAGAAAATGTAGTTATCCCAAGGTAGAGAAATTAGAAGAATGTACACATAGAAGCAAAATAATTGTTAAGAGATAGAAGTAGGTGTGTTTGATTATAGTGTGCTTTAACCAATAATGAGCTCAGATTTTGCAATATGCATAAGCTTCATTAACACTAATATAAAAATGTGTAAGCTTTCAATAAACTTCGAGATTTGCTATTCATCGCATATGGTGTGTCGCATCTCTCCCGCCGTTACGACAATCATGGATGGGCATAATGGTGAATACACAGAGGCTTGCCTAAATACAGGGGACAGATGGACGTGCAAAATAACCCAACAAGAAAGGAAGAGTAAGGTGAACAACACACTGCAGCAGCAGACACCTTGGCTCACCTCATCTCCTGGGACTCCTGGAATTCCAGCTGGGGAGAGCTTTCCAGAGACCCTGCAGCACTGCCCACAGGGGGACTCACTGCCTTGCCTATGGGGGGGATCAAAGGTGGTGCCAGTGACCCCTTCTTCATATCCCCACCACTGGAATAGAGCAAGGAAGTCTGGAAAGAGTAGAATACAGTGCTCAGATCAAGCATCCAGCCTTGCCCTCATTCATGCCTCAAGACATTTAGATATGCCCTCAATTGGGACCTGGCAGGAAAAGCCAAACTGATGAAGCAGCTTGGACCAGGATAGGGAATGAAAATGGAGGAGGTGAGGGAGAGACCATGTCCCAGATTTGCCACCTCTCCCCTCATGCTCATTTTTCACTAAGGGTTCCTACATTCCCAGCTGGCATCCAGGTTTTGGACATGAAGATGCTCTGAGGTGCCCCTGCCTCCACTGCCCTTTTGGATGGCATGGCAGTGGCTTTAGATCACTGTTCTCTCCCTGCCCCTGAGGTGTCTCACAGCCAGTGCTGATCTCCAGCCAAGTCCCCACAAAGCCATTCTGCAGGATGTCCAAACCTGCTTTTCTCAAGCCCCTCATTTCTCCTGCTGCTGCCCTTCCCTCCTGCACTTCCCCAGCAGCCTTGGAGCCCAGATGCTGCTGAGCTCTCGGGATGCTGGCTGCTCTCCAGCTCCCACACATCCATCATCTCAGGCTCCCTGGCACTGAGGAAGTTCAGCAGAGCTCCCTGCCCTGCTGCTCTCTGCAAGCTCTCTGCCTGCCCACATTGCTCCAGGGCCCCCATGCCATGGCCAGGAATGGGGCTGGGGGCAGCAGGGGCAGGTGCACACCCTTCCTTCATATCCCATCATTTCTGGCCCAGCTAAAGAGCCAAACCAGGACCTGTTCACCTTCAGTGAGAGGGTCAGTTCCTGTCAGGGAAAAGGTCTCAGAGCTCTGCCCACAGCACATCACCTGAACATTTACCACACTGCACTTACTTTGGTCTCCTTACCTTACATCCTTTTCCCTCTGAAATCAGCTCCTGTTTTTTTACCCAGGACCCATCCCAGCCGGTGCCATTTTCCCCATTCTCCTGCTCTCTGCTGCATGTTGGGCCTGGCTTGGTAGAAGGAGAGCTCTTCTGGATGGGAGGCAATGGCTTGGAAGGAAGGAGCATGGAGGAACTTGCCAGGGAAAACCTCTTGGCAAGAGGGCAGCCAGTCAGGCCTGCAAAGTGGAGACACAAAATAGAACAGAGGCCACCATGCAAACCTAAAGCATCTGAAGCTCCATATTTCATGGGACACATTTCCTGCAAACTTCTAAACAGCTGCACAGGGAAACATGCTCCTGCTGGCAGACACTTGAGGCAGGCAGGGCAAAACCCTGAGCCACTTGCCCAGAGCTAGCACAGGCACAGCCTGGCCTCTGGGCTGCCCTGGGACAGCAGGGAGCCCAGAGCCCTGTGCTCTCCAGGAATGGCTCAGCTGCACCTGCACCCTCCTGCTCCTCTGCCTGCCCCACAGCTCAGCAGCCCTGCAGCTCCAGGGGCAGCAGCACAGCTCCTTGCAGGGGCACATGCAGGGCACAGCTGTTCCCTGGCAATGTGCACAGCCTCTCTGGGCTGACACAGGACCCTTACTCCCAACAGAGACTGGCCCAGCTCCCCCCTCACCTCTGTGTGAGGCTCAGCCATGCTCACAAGGGAAGAAGTGAGTTAGGTGAACTCCCACCCTTACAATCAATCCATGCAAAGATTGATGAGGCGTCCAAGGTGTTTTTACTATTCAGAAGATCACTCTGTTTTTTTATTTCATGAAACTAGCATCACTAGAATTCCTCTAACTGTATGGAGCAGGGACGCCAAGAGACAAAGCTTCTACTGCTTTGCTTAGGTGTTACTCATTGCCCATCCACTACTTTGAAATCCCTTTCCTTCCAAACAGTTGGCAACCCACAGTGGTCTCCAGAATTTGACAATTACACCTAGGAAATAATTGGTTTCCAAAGCTAGTTTTCATGGCTTTTGTTTCTGTAACTCCCACTCAGTTCTGGGTTGGGTTTGGTTGGTTCCAAAACTCATTCCATTTCTCTTCACAAGGAAGGAAGTGCTGGTACGTGAACAATGGCACCCCATGTCAGAAGTAAAAGAAGCTTTGCATACCCATTTCAAGTCCCCAGTATTCAAGGACCCAAATCTGCAGGGAACTAATTAGCTTTCAAATATTTTGCTTTTGCTCAGCTTCATTGCTCCATGGCTTTATTTCCTGCTTTCTTTGCTGCACAGACCCAAACCCCACATAATCATGACCTGGTTGAAAACATTTCTGATCATGGCAGTTCATAACAATTAAAAAAATTTTAGTGGAGATTACAAAGGGCAGATCATTAAAAAAAGACCATTCTCCAATCTGTATTTTTTTATCCCTGTAGAATGGCCTGATCATTTTTAAAACCATAACAGGTAAGGTTTAATGAAATAGATAATTTCTAGTACAGAATTGATCCAGAAAAATTGTCACCTTACTTAGTGAGCAATACTATTCCCTGGCTGCATTAAGCATTCCAGCTGCATATGAGCGAGTAAAGAGTCATTCCAAAGGGGCCACAGCCAGGATTTGGCAGAACTAACCCTGATCCCCAAAGGAACCAGGGGATCTGATCCCTTTTTCTGCATCAGCAGAATTATTTCTCCAAGTCTCATCTCTCCTATCATTACACACCCAGAGATGACACAGGAACAACAACAGTGTCGTTGGGGCTTTCAACTTGAAAGCATTGCCTGACCCAGATGCACCAGGGACTGCATTTTGTCTGGCACAATTCCACTTGTCAGGGATCAGGCAAGGCAGGGACAGGGACAAGGCAGAAGGCATCTCCTGCCCCAGCCTCAGCCTGCAACACTGACACAGGCAGAGAGAGCTGGGCAAGAGATTTGTCACTGTGAACCTGCCATGGGTGGCTGTGGGCTTGTGCTGTCACAGCATGACAAACTCACACCCTGCATAGGCTGCATCCATTTGGAAGCCACCTTCTCCTTCATTGGAAAATTCAACAGGACTTTCTATCATAGGAAATTTCCAGATTTCTGCCAGTGCAAAACCAGACAATGTCCATGAATCCTCTTCAGATCTCAAAGGGTTCGGCTCAGAAACTGCCCCAAGGAAAGGTTTTCTTCTTCAAAAGCAGGAGGAAGGAGTGGGAACATCTCTCATTTCATGATAAATGCTTTCTTTACCCTAATTGTGACACTAGAAAGGCTGCAGGAGATAAAAGGCATGTGCAGGATGGAAAGGAATGTTTCCTTGCCCTGCACTGCATCTCCAGGGCCCACTCCACCTGCCACTCAACACTTCAAACTGGAGGAATTTTCACTGCACCACTGGAGCACAGTCCCAGGGACTGGGCTCTGGGAGAGTCCAGTGAGCCCATCAAGGAATTGAAATGAATTTAAAGAAATTTTTAAAACAATGGGTTTTAACCAGGCTTTCCAAATATCACCTCTGAGTCAAGACTACAATGGTCATTTTAGGACAGACATGCCCTGTACCCACCTGCATGTTCAAAGTTCTCTTTGTTTATGCTGCTGGGTCTTGGCCTGGAGAAAATGGAGGACAAAAGAACATGTGAGGAGGTAGAAAGAGAAGGGAGGGAATAGGTGTACCATGAAAGGAGGCAAAACTTTTAAACATGGTCACTCTGATGAAGGAGGAAATGCAACCCATAAACCAACAGGATGCAAAGCTAATTCACTGTCCTTAAGCTTTCAGTTTCTGGAGTCACACAGAGCTGGCCAAGCTCTGGATGAAATAATGGCCAAGTCCAGCAGAGGACCCATCATGAGGTGCTTTGAAGCCCTGCCTCCTCTTCCCCACCACCAGCAGCAGTCATTCTTCAACTTGCACCAGAACTCCCCATTTCTGCTGTCTCTCCTTTTGCAGCCAAGTGGCTCCTACAGCCTCTCTGAAGCAGCAAGAGCTGCTGAGCTGAGACACGAGTCCATATCGAGGGCAGCTACTTTTGTACAGCTGCCAAAGCTTGACTTGGCCTGCCCGTGCCTTACCCTGGTGACAGCCTCGTGCTACATGGGATCAGAGCACTGCTGTCTCCTGAGAATGATATTACACCTGCTGGCTCTTTCAAGAACAAAAAGGCTGTTTCTGACTCAGCTGCTAGGGGAGGAGATTCAGATTGCACACCTTAAAAGCCCCACCGAAGATTTTCAATTAGAATGATACTTCTGTATCTCCTTCCTTATTGTTATCACTCAGATAAGCTTGACAGCTACATTTTCTTACGCATATCCAAGCCAATATCTTTCCATAAGGTACAGTCCTATGCCTTTTCTCTACCACCTTGCCCTCTTTGATCTTAAGCCCAGATAAAAATAATAAACATCGATTGGATTATGCATTTATACCCCAAAACATATCTGGAATCTCATTTCACAGCGGAGGCCCAGGCACAGTGAAGTTACACCTGATGTTTACAGAAGCAGCACCTGAATTTGCAGACACCTCTCCAGTAGCCAATATTTGCCCACAGATAATCTCATGGGTGCAGAAGTTGACAGTCAAGGATCACAGTGTTCAAAGATCTGCAGGATCCAGACCCATGCAATTCAGTTCCCAAATGACACCACAAACATTGCAGAGGGAATCAATAGCCAAGTCCAGCAGAGGACCCATCAGGGGGTGCTTTAAAGCCCTGCCTCCTCTTCCCCACCACCACCTCTGCTCTTGGGACATTGCTGTTGCCTTTGACATTGTGCTGGATCATCATAGATGGGCATAAGGGTGAATACACAGATGTTTGCCTAAATACATGGGATATCTGACTGGGCAAAATAACCACACGAGATGGGAAGAGAGAGCTGAACAGCACACTGCAGCAGCAGACACCTTGGCTCACCTCATCTCCTGGGACTCCTGGAATTCCAGCTGGGGAGAGCTTGGCAGAGACCCTGCAGCGCTGCCCACAGGGGGACTCACTGCCTTGCCTATGGGGGGGATCAAAGGTGGTGCCAGTGACCCCTTCTTCATATCCCCACCAATGGAATAGAGCAAGGAAGCCTGGAAAGAGTAGAATACATTGCTCAGATCAAGCATCCAGACTTGCCCCCATTCATGCTTCAAGACATTTAGCCATGCATTTAACTGGGACCTGGCAGGAAAAGCCAAACTGATGAAGCAGCTTGGACCAGGATGAGGAAGGGTGACCTAGGAAAGGAAGGTGGTGAGGGTCAGCCTATGTCACACATTTGCCACCTCTCCCCTTCTGCTCAGGTTTCTCCAAGTGTGGCTGCATTCCCAGCTGGCATTCACATGTTTGACATCAAGATGTTCTGAGGTGCCCCTGCCTCCACTGCCCTTTTGGATGGCATGGCAGTGGCTTTAGATCACTGTTCTCTCCCTGCCCCTGAGGTGTCTCACAGCCAGTGCTGATCTCCAGCCAAGTCCCCACAAAGCCATTCTGCAGGATGTCCAAACCTGCTTTTCTCAAGCCCCTCATTTCTCCTGCTGCTGCCCTTCCCTCCTGCACTTCCCCAGCAGCCTTGGAGCCCAGATGCTGCTGAGCTCTCGGGATGCTGGCTGCTCTCCAGCTCCCACACATCCATCATCTCAGGCTCCCTGGCACTGAGGAAGTTCAGCAGAGCTCCCTGCCCTGCTGCTCTCTGCAAGCTCTCTGCCTGCCCACATTGCTCCAGGGCCCCCATGCCATGGCCAGGAATGGGGCTGGGGGCAGCAGGGGCAGGTGCACACCCTTCCTTCATATCCCATCATTTCTGGCCCAGCTAAAGAGCCAAACCAGGACCTGTTCAAACTTCAGTGAGGGGGTCAGTTCCTGTCAGGGAAAAGGTCTCAGAGCTCTGCCCACAGCACATCACCTGAACATTTACCACACTGCACTTACTTTGGTCTCCTTACCTTACATCCTTTTCCCTCTGAAATCAGCTCCTGTTTTTTTACCCTGGACTCATCCCAGCTGGTGCCATTTTTCCCATTCTCCTGCTCTCTGCTGCATGTTGGGCCTGGCTTGGTAGAAGGAGAGCTCTTCTGGATGGGAGGCAATGGCTTGGAAGGAAGGAGCATGGAGGGACTTGCCAGGGAAAACCTCTTGGCAAGAGGGTAACCAGTCAGGCCTGCAAAGTGGAGACACAAAATAGAACAGAGGCCACCATGCAAACCTAAAGCATCAGAAGCTCCATATTTCATGGGACACATTTCCTGCAAACTTCTAAACAGCTGCACAGGGAAACATTCTCCTGCTGGCAGACACTTGAGGCAGGCAGGGCAAAACCCTGAGCCACTTGCCCAGAGCTAGCACAGGCACAGCCTGGCCTCTGGGCTGCCCTGGGACAGCAGGGAGCCCAGAGCCCTGTGCTCTCCAGGAATGGCTCAGCTGCACCTGCACCCTCCTGCTCCTCTGCCTGCCCCACAGCTCAGCAGCCCTGCAGCTCCAGGGGCACTGGCAGCAGCACAGCTCCTTGCAGGGGCACATGCAGGGCACAGCTGTTCCCTGCCAATGTGCACAGCCTCTCTGTGCTGCCACAAGACCCTTCCTCCCAACAGAGAGTGGCCCAGCTCCCCCCTCACCTCTGTGTGAGGCTGAGCCATGCTCACAAGGGAAGAAGTGAGTTAGGTGAACTCCCACCTTTATCATCAAGAAATCTAATGGGTGTGGCACTCAAGGGGAATAATTTCTAATTATTGAGAAAATTTATTTGGTTTTATTTCTCATGGAACTGGCCTGCATTTAATTTTTCTGAAGTGTATTGAGTTAGCAAGTCTGAAGGTAATGGTGGAAGGCTCCAATGATAAGAGGGGAAAAAAGATTCTTTCTTAAGGCTGGCCTGTGAATCCACTGGAAAAACCCACACTAGCTGTGACTGCTAGTTCTGCAAACCACAAAAACCTTCCCACAAGCAGGCAGGCATTATTGGTGTTTCTAGTGCACCGTAATACCATCCTGAGGGTTGGGCCCAACCAGCAAGCAGAGGAAGAACAGGAAATTTATCTGTAGTGAGACCTAACGTTGATGGCAAAGAAAGCAACAGGACTTGCATCTCATGACCATGTCCAATCTGTGGTCAGCTGTGGCCACAGTCCCTGTTCTGGCTGACAGTATGAGTGATTTGGCCACTGTCAAAAAGGAGAAAGAAGAGTAAACTAATGATAGAATGTTGTGATGCCTCAGGGCATCCTTTCAGGATCATCTGTAGCTGTCAGCCACCTACTCTGACACAGAGACAGCACTGACCACCACAGACCAGTTTTCTCTGAAATCTGGTGGGATTTGTTTTCCATTTGGCTTCAGCCTTTCAGCTCCTTTCTATCCTCACCTTTTCCTTCAGGGGTCTTTCCTTTTCCAGTGAAATCCATGTTTGAACCTGTGCTTCTGCCTGGCAGAAGTGCCTGGGTTGGAATTTGGGAACGCTCTCAGAGCAGTCAGCGCCGGGAGCTTGGTGCCAGCCTTTGAACAAGGCCGGGTGACTCCAATCGCCAGCGCTCGGCACAGAGAGGCAGAGCCGGACGCGTCTGCTGCCACTGGGGCCGTGCCAAGCACAACCTGCACCAGCCCAGCCTGGGGCTGCCCCTTTGTGACACGCTCACCATGGTTCTCTCGTTTCCATGGCTGCAAAACCCCACCCCGACTCCATCCCCTTCCATTCCCTTGCCAAGGGCAGCCAGCCCTAAGCCCAGCCTGGCCAGGCCTGAGGCTTTCACACCGTCTAGGATATAGACCCTTTCCAAAGCTACTTTTCAAGGCCTTTATTTCTGTAATTCCCACTCAGTTCTGGGTTGCAGCTTGTTGGTGTGGGATTTTGTTTATTTGTCTTCACATCAAACCAAGTGCTGGGACACAAACAATGGCACCAGGAGGTGGAAGTTAAAGAAGCTTTGCACTTCCCAGTAGATGACCCCGTAATTCAGCTGGCCAATAGCTGTAGGGAACAAATTGACCATCCAAACGTTCCACTTTTGCTCTGCTTCATTGTTCCATGGCTTTATTCCCTGCTTTCTTTATTGCAGAGACACCCAAGCCCAACATAGACATGATCTGCTTCAAAATATTTCTGATCTTGGCGGTTCCTGACAATTCCAAATTTCTTAGCAGTAATATCACAATAGGCAGGTCATTCTGAAATACACTCCAACAGAAAAGATAAAACTGATCATGCTTGATTTGGCAGAAGTAAGCCTGAGCCATGGGACCCGTGGGTCTGATCCCCTTTTCTGCATCTGCAAAATCATTTCTTCAAGTCTTATCTCTCCTATCTATTCAAAGAAGCTTTGCTCTCTGCATTAGATGCCCCCAGTATTCAGAGGGCTGATATGATCAGTGTATCTGTAGGGTGTAAATTTGCCATGCAGAGTTCTCCTTTGTTGCTCAAGGGGTTTCTTCCTGCTTTCTTTCCTGCAGACAGACCCAAAACCAACATTACAACACCTGCCTCAAAGCAATTCTCATTTGGACTGTCCCTGAAAATTCAAACCTATGCTCAGAGCGTTTCCCTGTCCCCAGGGACAGGCTCCAAGGCTGGGCTCTCACCTGCACGGAATGAAGAAGAGCTGCTGCCCTTGCCAGCGGCTCCGGGGTCTCGCCATCAGCGCTTTGAATGCAGCTTTTGCACACACTCTGCCTCTCTGAGCCCAGCAGCATTCCCGGGCATCAGCAGAGCTGCTGCAGGCCAACATCCTCCAGGCACAGCTGCAGCAAGGAGATTGCAACAAGGCCTGGCTGCAGGAGTCTCCAGCCTGCAGCAGCCCTTCCCCTGTGGGGAATCATCTTGCGCTGCCATGGGGGAGCAAAGGGGGTGAGGGGCTCTTTGCAGATGAGGGTCTCCTCCATGTGCTGCTGCTCGCTGGGCTGATACAGCTGCTGCTGCCCTCCCCCACAGCTGTACCAGGAGCCTGCCTGGGAAAAATGACACTGCCAGTGCCAGTGCCAGTGCCAGTGCCAGTGCCAGCCACCCATCCCTCCCATGGCCCTGCCCTCAGGGCGTCCTGCTCACCAAACTGCTCCAGTCAGGTGATGTCAGACACCATCAAAACACATTCAAACAACGCATTTTCCACACTCTGGCAAAATCATGGCCATACAGGCCACATGCTGGAGGCAGACTACTGTTGGCAGAATGGGGGAAGCCCCAGCAGCTGCTCTCCCCAGGCTGGATGGCCATGGCAGCAGAGGCAAGTCTCTCACTGTTCCCACTGCTGTGGGACCCAGTGCTTTGGACATGTTCCCACTGAACTCAGGCTGCTGCTACAGCAGCACCATGCCTTCACACATTTGATAACAAAGAGTTGGAATGGCACACAGGATTCCCCATGAGCTACAAAAAAAAAAAAAAAAAAAGAGGAGCACATGAAGGAGATCCTCATCTGCAAAGAGCCCCTCACCCCCTTTGCTCCCCCATGGCAGCACAAGTGAGGAGGCAAGTGAGTTAGAATAGTTTGCTCCTTTTTAATACAAGCATACCTGGATTTAGGCAGGGATACTGGGCTAATCATACTGGGGCCTGGTTTGTAAGCTTTGTTGTTGCAGTGTGATGCCATTTCCTGTTTCAGCTCCCAGGTGTGGCAATACCTTCTCCCTTCCCCTCCCCCTTGCCTCCTTGCTAAGTGCTGTCAGTCAATTTTAACATTCCAGCAAGGCCGTCGTCTGGTTGGTGCAGTTCAAAAGATGCCCCTCAGCCCTGGGTCATTGGCTCGTCCAAGTGTCATTGTCCCCTGAGCCTTCCCCCCCTCACACCTGGTTGGTGGCTCACCTACCCCTTCCCCTCCCCCTTTCCCCAGGCTTAAAAAGAGACGGGACCATGCGGTCGGGATTCTGTGGAGCTGTTACCAAGATTCAGACATCTGTGACCCTGGAATAAAACTCTGGATTAAAACCTCTGCAGAATCCATCTCCTTTTCCTCTTCACCTAGCCTGGAGCCTTTCCATCAGAGGTAAACTGAGTTTTACCATGCCTGGACTTGTTCCGAGTGCCTGACTGCAACTTGCAGCCAGCCAAAGGCGTCTCTGAGGTGAAATACCACAGCTGCCGCCTTTGGCCCAGCAGCCAGGCTCAGACGAGCCCAGGCATATTCCACCTGGTAATATTGGGATAATATTCCAATACTTTGTCTCTAGCAATTCCCACCAGTCTGCAAGCATGTTTCAGCAGAAAGGGGTAGATAAGACTTTACAGCACACGCATGAGCAAGTCTGAGCAGGAACTCAAAGTACAAGACAAATACTCCCAAATCGGCCACCCATGGGGAAAGGAAGAAGAAAAGCAGATGAAACAAGTGCCATTGTGGCTGAATTGCCTGCATTTATCCCATGGTCTGACCTTTCTGTACAAAAGCACCTCAATTCAAACACACAGCTTAAGATCAAGGAATTCAAGTGTTTCGAGAGCATTTAAAGCCTGATTCCTATTACTTTCAAGGAAAGGTAGATGCTAAATTCCTTAAAAACACAAATGTGGGTCTATTTGGGAGTGCATCCTTCAAAAGCAGGAATGGAAGTTTAGAATTGCAGAACTGTTTCCACTGGAAAAGACCTTCAAGATCATAGAGTCCTCCCAATAACCTGAGACCACTAACACTGCCAAGGTCACCACCAAAGCATATCCCAGGAAATGTCGTGGGATGGGACATCCTTCTTGTCTCCTTTGTCTCCCCAGGAGCCCCTAGGAAAGAGAAATGCCCACACAGGCTTTATCTGATTCCTTCCCAGCCAGCCCTTCCCTCACTCCTGGGTCTCATTTGCTCCACAGGCTTCACCAGCTCGCTCAGCTCAGAGGAGCTGTCAGAGGAGAAAACGCTGCCTGGTGTGGGGCTGTCTGATCCCTGTCTCATCTTGATTCCATCTGCCCCGCTCCCACCCCCATCAAAGAGACCGAAGGATCCCCCCAACCCCACGGTTCTGCACCAGATCCTGGGCACGTTCCCTCCTGCGCTCCTTGGTGGCCCCGGGGAGGCTCCAGAGCCCTCCCTGTGTGTGGTATGGAATATTAATCCCAATATTTCCGGGTGTGGGGTGCCTGGCCTCGTCTGGCCTCGCTGCTGGACCAAAGGCAGCAGCTGTGGTGTTTTACCCCAGAGATACCTTTGGCCGGCTGGATGCTGCAGCTGGGCACTTGGAACAAATCCAGGCATAGTAGGAACTCAGTTTACCTCTGGTGGAAAAGGTTCAGGTGTTGGTGAAGAGAAAGGAGAGGATTGTATCGTAGAGTTTTAATCCAGAGTTTTATTCCAGGATGGTAGACCTCTGAATCTTGTAACAGCTCCCAATAGAATCCCGGCCGCATGGTCTCGTGTCCTTTTAAGCCCCAGGGACAGGGGGAGGGGAAGGGACAGGTGAGGGCCAACCAGGTGGGAGGAGGGGAAGGCTCAAGGGATAAAGACGCTTGGACAGGCCAATGAGCCCAGACCTGAGGGGCATCTTTTGAACTTCTGCCAACCACACGATGCCCTTGCTGGAATGTTAAGATTGATGGGCAGCTCTTAGCAGGAGGGCAAAGGGGAAAGGAAAGGTTGGCACACCTGGGGGGTTGGGATAGGTGAAACAGGAAATGGCATCACCCTGCAACAGTGCGGGACAGCTGCTGCAGCACCGCTGCGCCTGCATGTGAGCAGCGCCCAGGGAGCAGCTGCGCCAGTTCAGAGTCTGAAACGGAATCCTCAGTGCACACAAATGACAACTGGCATTTCAGGGCTGGCAGGAGAAGCTAAATCCATCTGCTCGCTGCCCTTTCTAGCCATGGCCACGCTGATGCAATTGGAAGAATTGCCCCTGCCCGGGAAGATCTCAGGTGCAAGAGAGGAGCAAAACCAGGTGTTTCTGAGGTGCTAGCTGCCAGTGCCGCAGGTTTTCCTTCCAAGTTCTAAGGGGTTTGGACTATTTTTACCATTTCATACTTTCTGTGCGTCCCTGTGAGCGAGTAAGCACCACAAACCCTCTCCCTCAAAGCCCTGAGGTACTGCCAAAACAGAACTTGTTTATGCTCTTTTCTCCTGGTGATTTTATAATCCCGTGCAGACTCTGATAGCAAACCCGTGCTGTAGAGATTGACCTTGGCATCCTGGGGCACTTTCTGGGTGGGTGTTTGAATCTGCTTTTCCAGGCCTTGGGCTGAGCAGGGTGAGGCCGAGGCCTGGGCCCCTCCAGGCGGCGCCGGGAGCCCCTGGGGCAGCGGCGAGGGGCGGCCCTGAGGGGCGGCACAGGGGGCATTTCCCCCGAGCGGGCGGGCGGGCGGGCGGCGGGGAAAGGCGCCCTGGGCACAAGGGCCGGCACAAGGGCCCCGGCTCTCTGCAGTGCGGGCGGCCCAGCGCCAATCGCTGCTCCCGGAGCCGCTGCCAGGGCCGGGTCTCCTCCCCGCCGCTGACCCTGCACCTGCAGCGCTGCCTCCGCCTCTGCCGGGCTCCCCGGCATGGACGGCAAGGACGTGGACACGCTGCAGCAGGGGCCCAGCAGGGACACCCAGATGGTGCCAGGGCTGCAGCTCCTCTCCTGCAAGGAAAGGCTGACACAGCTTGGCTTCTTCAGCCTGGGAAAGAGACCCAGCCTTGATCCAGCTGTGGCCTTCCAGTACCTGAGGGCAACCTACAAGAAAGTTGGACAGGGACTTTGTACGAGGGCAGGCAAAGACAGGACAAGGGAGAATGGACTCAAATGGAGAGAGATTAGGTTCAGGTAAGGGATTCAGAAAAAAGACTCTCCTGGAACAGGTTGCCCAGAGATGGTGTGCGTGTCCCATCCCTGACAGTGTTCAAGGCCAGGCTGCATGGAGCTCTAGAGAAGTCGGTCTAGTGCAAGGGGTCCCCAGCCCACAGCACGGGGGTTGCAGCCATGGGATTTTTCAGATCGCTTCCAAGCCAAACCATGCCACTACTCCATGATTCTGGGATTCTTCCCCTCCTCATCCTCGGGCAGAAAAAGAAACTTGGCCCCAAGTTCCACACTGCAGACCATGTCTTTTGGCAGCCTGCAACTGTGTCAATAGAGGATGAAAAGAGATGACATTACTGACACGATTTCCCTTTTCTACTTGAAAATTAAATGCTCTGCTCCTGTCCACTCTGGCAAAATTGTCAGAAGAGGAAATTCTTCCCCATGAAATGCTTCATCTCACACAAAGAAGAAAGAAGCCACAAGCCAACACTCTTCTTTATTGCTACATTGTTTTATTTGGTTACCTTTCTAATAGGAATTACTTTGGGGTGTGATTTGTTTGTTTCTCTCTCTCCTTCCTTGGGGCGCGCGGTGGCTCCTCCATCGGGTTCGTGGGGGCAACGGAGGAACAGCCGCGAGCTCCGGCGGCTCAGCAGCGGCAGCGGCAGCAGCAGCAGCAGTGGCAGCAGCAGCATTAGCAGCGCTTCTCTCGATCGATTTCCCCCTCGACTTTTCACTCGCTCCTCATCCCCTTCTCCCTCTCACACTCACTCTACTCCCATCTCGTGCTGTCCCGTCCCATCCTGTGCCGTCCGTGTTCCGCCTCTCCCAGCCCAGCTGATGCCGCGTCCCGCAAGGCGCCCCTCGGTGGGGCCACCCCGTGCCCGCCCCCGCCCAGCCCGCTGTTGTTCTGCCTCGGCCGGGGTCTCTCCGTCCTGGCTGTGGCGCCGCTGGAAGAGCCACTTGCTCTGGTGCTGGCGGAGCAGCGCGGTCTTTTGGCTGCGCCTGGCACGGGCTCTGGCCCAGCCCCAGCCAAGGCCCCGGCTCCAAACGAAGCCCCTGCCGCGGTGCCGCCCGCAGCCGCCCTGCTGCTGCCCGGCTCCCGCCCTGTGGCCAACAGCGTGGCCGGCAGCTGCCCCGCTCCGAGCTCCGCCGCTCACCAGCTTGGCCGCCGGCCCTGAGCCGCCGCAGCCTGGGGCGGCTCGGCAAGCAGCAGCGCGCCGGGCGGGCGGGTGCCCCGGGCAGAAGAGCGGGATCGCGGTGCCGCCCGCACGGGCGGAGAGGCCTCCCCTAGAGCAGCTCTACCGGCAGGGCCTGCTGCTGGGCAGTGGTGGCTGCAGCAGCATTTACTCCGGGACCCAGCTCGCCGACGGCGCCCCAGTAAGAGACAGGGCCAGGTCAGAGGGTGGCAGCCAGCAAGCGAGTGTCCCAGGAGTGCATCTCGGAGTGGGTACGGCTGGTGAGTGAGCGGGGCCAGCGGGAGGAGCCGGCGGGGCGTTCCGGGCAGGGCTGAGGCAAGGCCTGGCAGGGCAGCAGCCGGAACGCAGTGAGGGGAGCGAGCGTGGAGTGAGTGGGGGCTGCGCAGCGCACCCGGGCCGGGCCATGGCGAGCCACGGCAGGGCCGGGCAGGGGCTGCCCGAGGCATGGCGCAACATCGGCCCCGCTGACGGCATCGCGGTCCCCCTGCAGCGCAAGGGCGCCCTTGTGCCCCTGGAGCTGGTGCTGCTGTGGATGGTGTCACGGCCTGGCTTCCACAGCGGCGTGTGGCTCCTGGACTGGTTCGAGGTGCCCAAGGGCTTCGCGCTTCGTGCCCGAGGACGTCACGGAGCGTCCGCAGCGCTGTCAGGACCTCTGGTACTTCCTGCACGAGCGACGGTTCCTGACGGAGCCCATGGCACGGGGGCTGTTCCACCAGGTGCTGGAGGCCATGCGGCCCTGCAGCAGCCTCAGTGTCCTGCACAGCCACATCAAGGCCGAGAATGTCCTCGTCGACCTGGCCATGGGCAAGGCGAAGCTCATCGACTTCGGCTGCGGCATGATCCTCCAGGACACGTTCTACACCCGGATGTCAGGTGAGCCCGAAGCTGGTGCCCAGACAGGCAGCAGAGGTTCCCCTTTTGGCTGGCAGAGGGGCAAAAGGGAGGGAAGGAAGGAGGGGGAATCCTTCTTCAGCCAGCTGCAGCCAAGTTGCTTTTTGGCAGGGCAGGGGCTGGCTCTTGTGCAACAGGAGCTGGCTGGGAGGGAGGGAGTAGCATGGGCCTGATGAGCTGCACCCATGTCCCATAGGAACACTGGAGTACAGCCCAGCAGAGTGGATCCTCTTTGGCTGCTACCATTGTGAGATGCAAAGCTGTGTTTCGTGTCAGGTACAAACAGGTGATGTGTGTACTTGTGAATGCGAAATGTGTGGACATCGACAATGGGATAGTTGCGAATTCTAATAATAACTGAGGAAAATAAAGCATGGAAAAAGGCCTTTGAACCTATCTTTTGTTTGCAATTAATTCTGGTTGATTTAGGAGCATTGAAATTAAGGTGTTAAGGATGTTGCTTTTTGCTTGCATTTAATCCATAAAAAAGCTCTGCAATAATAACCTTTTGAAGTAGAATTTTAGAATATTACTTGTATCCTTGAAACTATAGCTTTGGAATATATACATAGGAAATATGCTTATCTCAGGCCTTATTGAAGCAGAGAAAAACATTTTGAGAAAGGAAGATGACCATCACCTCAAGGATTTATGGTTTCGACCAAAGGGAAGCTGGACATCACTGTTATGAGATTTATAGTCTCTGCAATTAAAAGGTGGGCACATCTGGAGAGCTGGACTCCACCAGATGGAATTCGTCTTTCTTCTTTCGGAAACTGGACCATCACCATCTGGGGATACTGCTTTGAAAATACATCCTGAGAAATTCAAATCACAATACTGTATAGAATTGTGATGTAATAATTTGGAATAAAAATTGCTGCTGAGTAAAAAAATTGGAAATAGAAACTGCTGAAAAAGCTGATGAGTGTAATGAGTTAATGTCTTAGTTTGTTCATCAAGTTGCTAAAAAGACTATAAGAGGGGGAAAAGCCAGTAATAGAGAAAACCGCAAGGATAGATGTAACCAACTAATATGTTGAAAGATGAATATAACAGGCTAATATATTGCAAAATAACTGTCATAAGGCTTAAACCACAAACTGTCAGAAGCTAATATATTGAAAGGCTAACTAAGCAAATGTGTAACTATATGTAGCTATGTGCCTATATATGGTAAAGGCTATTGTAAGACCTCGAGGAAGAGGACCGGAGCCTTCGTCCAGACGACCACCAGAAGGCAGAATAAGACCCCCTAGCAACTCTTGGTGCAGACGCAGAGAATGCCAGAAGGACACCCAACAACAACAGATAAAAAGGAGGACTGAACTGCCGAGTGGCGTGGGCCGATGGTGGAGCGGTGACTCCCGGGTGGGTGCAAGCCTTTTGTTGGCTGCACCCAGTGCTGTAATTTGCCTATTATCGCTTGCTCTATCAATTAATAAATTACATTTTATTTGGACTCACTTGTTGGTGGTTGGTTCCTCACCGCAACTTGTAACAATGAGTACCCCTATAAATACCTGTAACCCTCAATTATCGGTGTGCAGTTGGAGGGAAAACTTCCCCCACTGTACCCAGCGCTGTATTGCTCATACTTTACCATATTAAATAATAAATTGATTGCTGTTTGAATATTGGCCTAGTCAAGCTTCTTATTAATAACAAAACTTTGTTCCTTTAGCCTGGCTGCAGAAACCCCCAGGGCCTTTTCTGCACCCAGTCCCAGCCCCCAGCACTTGCTGAAGGTGCTCCCTGCAAATGTCCTGGAGCTGCCAGGGCCCTGTCCTTGCTGTCACCTGCTGGGGCTGGCCATGGACAGAGCTCCTGGACTTGCATTTCCAGCTGCTGGGCAGCCAAAGCTGAGGGATCTGCAGCTGCCTGCAATAGGAGCCTCTCTCCAGGGGAAATCACCCCCTCCTGTGCCAGCCCAAGGCAATGCTGAATATTCCTCCATTTTTTAGATCTTTTTAAATATTTACCTCAAATAGAAGAAGAAAGGCTCCAGAATAGACACCAAATGTTTAAAAAAGGAATTATTCTCTTTTTCTTTGTTTCTCCAGTCTCCTTACTTTCTCTCTACTATTCTTCATTTTCCTAGGAATTTCTCAGCACCCTCTGTCTCCTTTTTCTATCCAACACGCCTTTAAACTTTAAACAGCAGCATTTGAAGTTTCCTGTCCTGGTGTAACATGTGTTTTGGGTTTGGGTATCCCAGGACATGCACTCTTGAAGATTCCAGATTACTTTGTGCTGTTCCTGCTGTCTCCTGGAATGATTTCACCCCAGCCATAGCTGGAACAGTTCATGTAAAAACATTTATTATCCATTTACCACTGTCACTCTGCTCTTGACACGACTCTTTCTTCATCCTTATGGATGGAGAAAATGTGCTCTCTCCAAGGGATAGGAGGGAATAAAAACTGCTCTGGAACTCCAGCCAGAATGTACCTATGAGGAGGAAAAAATGCTTTCAATATGTTTTTTATCTTTCTAATCTTAGCCAGACCTGCTGTCTTCTCCCAACCAGTCATTTCAGTCCATGAAGACATAACAGAGGAATATTGACCTCATTTTCTTTACTGTTGAATATGTTGATATTTTTATTTATCCTTACAAGGTAAAAATTAATTAAATTATTCCTGTGGAGAAAATGAGGCACAGGACAAGACTGGGATTCATCTGCATAATTTGGGGTGTCTGTTATTTATTCATCTTGATTTAATTATCATCAATTAAAGACAATCTAATCAACAAACTGAATAGAGTTTAGAGTGTGAATCACCTGACAAAGTGCACGTCTGGTTTAGGGTGAAATAAATCACAGAATGGGTTGGGTTGGAAAAACCCTTCAAGATCATCCAGTTCTCTACAGCCTGAGTGTGATCCAGCTGCCCTAGCACTGAATTTATTGAAACTTTAGTCAACCAATCTATGCATTTACATATTGCTGGTCAACAGGACAGGGAGCCAAGAGGAGCCCCATTCCCTCCTACAGCCCATTGGACACTTTGGGACACCTAAAATAGCTCCAGGAACCAAAGACCAGGCCAGCGAGGTGACTCCACACATCACCTCTGCAGCCGAGGTGGAGGGACCTGGGAGATCACCCAAATCATGGAATTGAAGAATTGCAAAGGTTGGAAAAGGGCTCCAAGTTCATCCAGTCCAACTGTCAACACCATTAAATCCTGTCCTCATCCACACCCCCTCTGAACACTTCCAGGGATGGTGACTCCACCACTACTCTGGGAAGCCTGTTCCAATGCCTGATAATGTAAATTAAAATTCCCAGATTTTAGTGCCTGGAATAATTTTCCCAAGGTTAATTCTGATACCTAAAGATACTGAAATCACATCATCCAGCACTGGGGGTCACGAGCTGTTCACTGTGCCCTGGGATACTTGATGGGGCTTTGGTAAGAGAGGAAAACAGCTGGAAAAGGAATTGTCCAGCCCTTGGTCACTCATTACAGTAATGGCTTGAGGAAGACCTTAAAAAGGAGAAAATGAGGCTCAGGGGAGACCTTATTGCTCTCTACAGCCACTGAAAGGAGGTGAGTGAGGTCAGGGTTGGTTTCTTCTCCCAGGAAAGAAAAGCACATGGAGAAAGGGCCTCAAGCTGTGACACAGCAGGTCCAGGTTGGATCTTATGAAAAATTTCTTCACTGAAAGCATGGTTAGGCATTGGAATGGACTGCCCAGGGAAATGGTGGAGATATCATCCCTCAAGTGCTCAAAAATGAGTAGGCATTGCACTTGGGTTGGTGGATGTGGTGGGATTCATTCAAAAATTGGACCCAATGATCTTGAAGGTCTTTTCCAACCTGAAGGGTTCCATGAAAGCAGAACTGCTGCAAAGCCTCCAGCTCCCTGGCAGGCTGTGGCTCTGTGTGTGGCTGTCTGGGCTGCGAGCACGAGGCGTTGGATGTCTGTTTATTTGTATTATTTATTAAGCAAATTATTTCTGTGCCCAGCATCTGGAAACACGCCATAAATAAAACACAGCAGAGTCTTAAATTTTGCTGCTATTCACAGGCAAATGTCCCTCAGCCCTCCTTGCAATGCCACAATAAACCTCTGTAAATAACATGCCCAGCTTGCTGTCAGTGCCAAAAGACATTGCAGAGCAAATCCAGCCTCCTGCCATCTTCTGGAGGAGAATTGGCAGGAGTTACGGACACCAAAAATGCAGTTGTGCACCTCCAGGAGAAACTGCCTAATGAGGAGAGTGGAGCACAGGAAGAGCAGATCCTCTTACATTTGGGGATTGCCACATGACCTCTAAAGACAATTCTATCTCCAGCTGTCGTCCAAATGGCTTTGAACAAAGCTCCAAGAGGGAATATTTTAGGTAGGGGCGTTTCCCTAAGGAACTAAAATCTGTCATGACACGCAGCACAAAATATAAATCCACACACACTGGATCAGACTGCATTCCAGGTTCAGCCTAAAGTCCAGACTCTTCCACTCTGCACCAGCATTGAATATGTTCTTATGGAGAGACGGCTCTGATTGAATTAAGGTGCCAAGGAGATCATCTACCAAAGTCAAACCCAGGGATTTTATTTAACAATAAATGTTAGGTAGAGAAATTGAAGCAGATTGGAAACAGGAGAGTGAGAAGGAAAGAGAGGGAAAAGTGAGGGTGGGGTGGATTGGGGAAGAGATCAAACAGTGGACAGTACAAGACTCTTGTCTCCAGCAGTGTCCCATCAGTCCCTCCTCGCCCTGTGCTTCTCTGCACTGGGGTCCTGGTGGTTCTTGTGGAGGTGAGGACCCCAGGCCATCCATCCAGGGTTTACACCTTTCTCCACTCTATTTTAAGGGCATCCAGGGAGGCACTTTCCTAGTTGCCCTGTGAAAGGAGAATGGGTTTGCCTTCATTTACCTGCAATGCTGAGGCCCAAGGAGCATTTCTCAGCTCCCAAACCCCCCTCCCTGGGGGCAGGGTGGGGATGCACCCCCACACTGCAGCCCAGGCCTAAAGTCAGCTTCTGTGGAGTGCACGAGGCAGCGCTGTCACCCTTCCTCAGCCGGCTCTGCCTGACCAGGCTTCCTTGCTGTTGGCTTGGGGCTGAGGGGCTGGGGCCGGCAGCAGGACCTACCTTTGGCAAGTGTTTGCCTTGGCCACCACCCACCCATCCATGGCTGTGTGCCCAGGGTTGGTCTGTCCCTGCTGCCGGCGGCTCTGGGACCGGCCGCTGCCCCCGGGAGCTGGGCGTGCTCAGGGGAGCCGGCGTCTCTGGGCATCGTCCTGGTGCGGGCCCCGGGCTCACTGCTCTGGCTGCCCCCTGAGGCAGCTGAAGGAGAAAAGGCGGCGCAGAGCCCGCCGGGCCGTCCTGGCCATGGAGCGCCGTGGCCGCGGGGCCGGGGGCTGCGGGGCGGCTGCGCTGCCAGCGGGGCGGGCAGGAACGCTGAGTGCCAGGGGCTGGGCAGGCTCCGGGCAAGCTCCTGCCGGCGGCTCCTGCCCGCAGGGCTTTGCCTGGGCAGGGGCGGCCTGGGCACGGCCGGCCTCCATGCCTGCTTCTTCTGCCTCCTCCGCAGGGTCAGCAGGCAGGGCACAACCCACAGACACATTCGGGTCTTTGAGCAAAGCCCTGCGGAGAGGCTCGCCGTGCCCCTGGTCGCTGAGGTCACTGTCTGGAGATGTAGGCACTGGCTCTAACTCTCGGTCTCGCGGTGGGAGTGACAATGGGCTCTCTACCTCTCTGTCCCTCTCTCTTGCCACTTCTTGCTCCCTCTTCTCCAGGAGCTTGTTCAGCAGAGTTTCCAGGCATGGCGAGTCCTCAGAGTCAGAGCCCAAGTCTGCAAACAGCTCAGGAGACACAAGCTCTGAGCAGTTTTGTGTCTCTGCTGTGACATCTCTGGTCACACAGCAAGAGCTGAGTGGCACCAAGGGGTCTGCAGCTGGTTCCAGGGTGGCACCTGATGGATCCCTGAGGTCATAGCTGGACATCATGGGGCTTTCTTCATTGCTCATGGAGGAGGAGATGTCTCCAAAGAGCTCTGCATGCATTTTCTCTTCCTCCAGCTTCTCCAGCTCCTCTCTCTTTTTGCTCCTAAGTTGTAGCAAATCCTCAGGCCCCATGCACAGCTGCTTGTGAAGTGCAGCATGCTTGGCTGGCCGATGAGTTGCCCTTTCCTCACAGGGGCCTCCAGAGAAAGGAGAAGCTGAGAAGCCTGAGCTTTCCTCAGGTGCTGATGTGAGGAAGAGCTTGCTGTGGCCCTCGTCCCAGGGATCTCCAGCCAGGGCAGAAGCTTCTGCCTCTACCTCATTCTCCTTCAAGAGCAGGGCAAGCCACAAACTCTGCAGGTCGCTGTCCCACTGTCCTGCAGCCTGTGCTTCTGGGAGCTCTTCCTCCTCTCGCTTTTCCTCCAGCCCCTTGACAGGAGTGTCCCAGGGCTGTGAGTTTCCAGAGACAGAGCTCTGCTCTGCCAACTGGGCAGAGGAAGGGAGCTCAGAGCACTTTGCTGCCTCTTCTGTGGAGCCTTTGGTTGAGCTGGAAGCACTGGGCAGCTCCTGGGGCTCTGCATCCACCTCTTGGTGGGCGCTTGACTGTTTGTGACTGCAGGTGGACATGATGGACCTGTCTTCTGACAGGTGTGGGCTGAGGCCTCCAAAAAGGTCTTTGTGGATGTGGCCACCATGCCCTTCCTGCACCTCAATGCCCTCCTCTTTCCCAGAGCGCCCCAGGTGCTTCCAGGCCGGCCAGGCCCCAGTGCGGAGCGGCGCGCCACGTGCAGGTGTCACGGGGGGCAGGCGGTGGCCCTGCCTTGCCGCTGACCCCTGCCAGAGCCCTTCCGTTCTGCTCCCCAGGGAAGGCGTTCCCTGGGCTCTGCCTGCAGCCAGAGTGCCCCATGGAGAAGGTGGAACACGCTCTGGCTGGCCCCAGGTCATGGGGCCCACAGCATGGGCTGTGCCTCTGGGAGAGGATCCAGAGGCGGCTGCTGCAGGTGCTGCTGGCAGAGGGGGCAGCTTGGCACTGCCAGTGGACACGCTGGACATTTGACCACTGAGCTGGCCTGGAGGTGCCAGTGTCACCTTAGGGCCGTGGAGAGGTGGCAAGTCCGACACGGACAATCTCTGTGGCCCTGTGACACGGCTGTGGGGCACTGAGCGCCTGCCCTCCTGGCTGCCCCTGCATGTGCAGGACCAGGTGGGGCTCCGTGACCGGATGGGTTTGGGGAACAGAGTGGGCCTGTCCCCAGGGATGGGCATGATGGTCGTCCAGGTGACCTGAGGTGCTGCCTGTGGCTGCCTGTGGGTCACCTGTGGGAAGCAGGAGGAGGCACAGGATGGAGTTGGCTGTGTGGGCACAGTGTCCCTCATCAAGCCCAGGCCTGGCCCCAAGGCAGGTGCTGGCCACAGCAGCCAGGCCGGGCCGGGTTCCCAGCTGGGCTCACTGCCTCTGGGCATTGCTGTGCCTGGGCCATCCCAGTGCTGTCCCCTCCGCAGAGCATGGCCTGGTGCCAGGCCTGGCTGTCTCTGCCCCAGGGCTTCCCCCAGGTCCCACTGCAGGCTCTCCCTCCATCCCTGTCCCTCACCTGTCGCCACCGGTACAGCAGTGGCTGCCCCTCACGGGGCTGGCCGTGGGCATTCACCTCCTCCTTCTTCCACATTGTGGTGAACACTGGCCACAACCGCCCAGGGGAGCTGCTGCCTCCAGAGAAGCTGCTGCCTCCTCAGAGAGCTGCTCTCCTGGGAGTGGCCGCTGCAGGGATTGGCAGCCCCAAGGCCCATGACATGCACCCGGGTCACAATGGCCTCTGGGCCCGATGTCACCGCAGGTCACAAAGGCCTGTGGGCATGGCCACCCTTTCTCCCAGAGGCCTGGTGGTTTCCATGCTGATGCCCCTGGGCACAAAGGCTTTTTTAATGCCTTTGCCCCTCAACTTTGCCTGCTCTTGTTCCTCTCTCAATGTTCTGCAGCTCTCTCTTGTCCCACCTTGTGTTCCTCCCCTTAACATCCCCAAGGAAGCCCTGAGCCAAAGTGCCAAAGGGCTTTTCCCACCCAGCCCACCCTGGGTCCCAGCCCTCGGCCCTGACCTCCTGTAGAAAGACCATCAGGAAGGCAAAAGCTCCATTTGAACTTAATCTGGAGGGTACTATAGAAAGGAAAGGAAATCTGGATGGTACTATAGAAAGGAAAGACTATAGAAAGTGTGTTTTTTAAAAAATATTAATAACGAAGGAGGGCCAAGGAAAATGCCCATTCTTTATTTCATAGGGTGGGTGGGGAAGGGTGGAATTATGGTCAGGCATATGCCAGGGGCATCCTGGTGTTCTGTGTCAGCCATAGTGTGGCCAGCAGGACCAGGGCTCTGACTGTCCCTCTGTGCTGGGCAGTGGTGAGCTCACACCTCATATCCTGTGCCCAGCTTTGAGTCTCTTTACCCTGTGCCTACATTTAATAAACATTACCATCTCCTTGAGTGGTAAGAAACTCTTGTGTCTTTGTCATAACTATGTGGCATATTGCAGATTAGAGGTAAGGGTACAATTAATTGATAGGTTTTCTCATTTATGGGTCAGAAGTAGTGAAATTATGTAACATTACATGTGGTGAGTTCATTGTAGGTGGTTTACATGTTTGATAGATATACTTTGGTTTATCTTCTGTCAGGGTATACAGGATGATTATAAGCAGTGAACACAATAAAGCCAAAACTAACAAAACTACAGTTGGATGCAACATTAAATTCAAAATTCCAGTTGCTCTAGGTGGCCATCCAAAACTGGTTTCCCACCAGCAATGCTCTCTATCTTTCTTCCCTCTTTCTAGGACATGATGCATCTTCTCTGCCTGACGATGGGTGGTAATGCAGTTTCTTTGTTATGCTGTAATCCATTTCAGCGTGGACTCATATCATCATATTGCAATAGGTTCTTGCTAATGCCAGATTCACTCCAGGCAATGAAACTTGACACAGTGTGCAGTTGGATTGTAGCAATTGCTGAGTTGTGAGGGAGCTGCATCCCATCATTTTGCTAAAATTAAGATCGCTATTAGAGCGATCAGATGTCTCTCAGGTGGTGTTTTCTGTAAACATAGAATCACACCAAGTTCTCATACAGATACATCCATTTCCAGCATATGCAAGTACAGTCACTGGGGTTTCAACAGAATATTGACGTTTTCTTAAGAGTCAAGGCAAATCTCTTAGTTGTTAATAGTATTATTTTCCCAAATAAATCCTTGCTGTTCCTGTCCATCAGGCATCAACATCCACAGCTGGCCATTTGCTCCCATTTGGGGCTCACACTTGTATGTTCTAACAGATAGAGGACAGTTCAATTGGGATTTAATCAGCACTATAATTAGGTATAAGGCATAGAGTATTGTTAAAAGAAAAGCTGTGGCTTTACCATCAATGGGATAATAAGTGTCATTAACAAGATGCCACCAAGATTGGAAACACTTTCAAAGAGAGTGTGATAATCCCAATTTACCTTTTGTTTATCAGTGGTCAAGGTGCCCTCATTGCTTTTCCTTTTAATTGCTATTACAGCAGATTGCAACCACATCTGAGAAAGACATGTGGTGCATGGTGTAGAATTTAACTAAAGCTCTATTTATTATGATTTATGCTTATCAGTTGGCATAAATAAAGTGAGGCTCCTCAGCATGTGATTCAAGCTGTGGTTGATGTGTATTTTGGGTTCTCCTTTGAGAATGATGAGCAATCCAGGAGATCATGTAAAAAGTCAACAACAAGGAATTTATTGAACAATAAATGGGCAGGAGACAGATAGAAAGGGATAGGAAACAGGAGAGTGAGAAGGAAAAAGGGGAAGATGGAGGATGGGGTGGGGAAGGAAAGAGTAGGGGTGCACGGGTGTGGGGAAGATCAGGACTGGGGTGGGAAAGAGACCAAACAGAGTACAAGACTCTTGGCTCCAGCAGTGTCCCATCTGTCCTTGGTGACCCTGGGCTTCTCTGCAATGGGGTCCCGCTGGTTCTTGTGGAGGTGGGGAAACAAGGTCATTCACCTGGGGTTAACATCTTTCTCTGGTCCATGCTGTGAGTATCCAGGAACCGTTTTCCTCTTTGCCATGTGAAGAGAGAATGGGTTTCATTTACCTGCAATGCTGAGGCCCAAGGAGCATTTCTAAGCTCCTAAACCACCCTCCCTGGGGGCAGGATGGGGCTGCACCCCCATAGTGTCACTTAGCAGGTGGGTTGTGTTGTGCTTGTTAGTCCACACAGGTGCTTAGAGGGGTTTTTCTCAGCTGTGGCGTGAGGTGGGGGCTTTAATAGAGGCCTCTGGGGAGCAGAATGACCTGGAGTGGGCAAACAGGGGTGTGGCAGGGCAGTTTGTGGGCAAACAGGGGCCTGGCACGGCTCTGATGCTGTGGCAGGGCAGTTTGTGGGCAAACAGGGCCCTGACACGGATCTGAGGGCGTGGCAGGGCAGTTTGTGGGCAAACAGGGGCCTGGCACGGCTCTGAGGGCGTGGCATGGTATTTGCGCAGCAGTTCACACCGGCAGGGTTGCAGGTTTCCAGGAGTCCCCTGTTCAAAAGGTTTGCTGTGTGTTGCTGTTGGTGTTTTTGTTGTTCCAGGGTTTCTGTTAGTAATGGTCCTCACATGATCAAAACCCCTAGTTAGTGCAAATCTGTGTAACCAAATGGAACCCTCCAAAAAGGATGTGTCTGCACAGACTCATTCCTGTGCGGAGTGTTTGAGCTTCTCTGTGGTTTCAGGGGGGCTGAGGACAGAACTTGCCTGATGTGTGAATAGGTGGATGATCTTCTCACATTGGTGGCTGACCGTAGAGAGGAAGTTGAAAGAATAAGGAGTATCAGGGAAAGTGAAAGGGAAATAAATCAGTGGATTGTCCTTCCATCCTTGAGGGAAGCCCACCAAGGGTCAGAGGACTCCTCTGCCTTCCACTGTCAGGCAACAGAAGAACGCTTGGTAGATGAAGGGGACTGGAACTGGGTCCCTGCTTGAGGAAAGGGGCCCTTAATAATTATAGTATTAACAAAAAACTCCTTTTATAAATAAGTATGAATAAAAACCCCTCCCAACCCCCATCCCCTAGCCAGGTCCACTTCAGAATAGGTATGAACCCCTGGATCTGGAGCATCAGCCAAATTATTTAGAAGAAAATTATCTGCCTAGTGAGCATCCCAATTATGATTGATCTGTGAGAGGGATTGCCACCTCTAACATCCAAAAGGAAAGAAGGGTAATCATGGTGGGTGACTCCCTTCTGAGGGGAACAGAGGGCCCCATGTGTCGACCAGACCCACCCCACAGAGAGGTCTGCTGCCTCCCTGGGGCCTGGTTATGGGATATTACTGAGAGACTGCCTGGGGTGATTCAGCCCTCTGATTATTACCCACTACTGATACTCCAGGCTGGCAGTGATGAGATTGAAAAGGGGAATGTCAGGACAGTTAAAAGGGACTTTAGGGCACTGGGACAAGTGGTTGATAGGACAGGGACACAGGTAGTCTTTTCCTCAGGCCCTTTGGTGGCTGAGAAAAATGGTGAAAGGAATAGGAGAGCTCACATTATTAACAAGTGGCTCAATGGTTGGTGTCATCAGCAGAATTTTGGATTCATTGATCACGGGGCAACTTTTACAGCACCTGCTCTACTGGAACCAGATGGGATCCATCTCTCTGTTAAGGGCAGAAAATTTTTTGCTCATGAACTGGCAGAACTCGTTGAGAGGGCTTTAAATTAGGTTTGAAGGGGGAAGGGGATGCATCTGGCTGTCTGGAAGCAGGCCCAAGGGTGGCAAGCTTGAGTTAGGG
The DNA here is from genome assembly GCF_051311805.1 of Agelaius phoeniceus. Lineage (NCBI taxonomy): Eukaryota > Metazoa > Chordata > Aves > Passeriformes > Icteridae > Agelaius > Agelaius phoeniceus. The sequence goes on from NW_027509866.1 coordinate 3,788,324, forward strand.
CTGAAATCAGCTGAGGTGCATGTATACCAGTGCATGCAGCATGGGTAACAAACAAGAAGAGCTGGACGCCATGGTGCAGCAGCAAAGCTGTGATGTAATTGGCATCAGGGAAACGTGGTGGGATGACTCACATGGCTGGAGCGCCGCACTGGATGGCTACAAGCTCTTCAGGAGAGACAGGAAAGGGAGAAGAGGTGGAGGGGTGGCCCTTTATATTAGGGAGGCTTTGGACACCATAGGTATTGAAACTAATGATGATGAAGTTGAATGCCTGTGGGTGAGAATTAGGGGGAAGGCCAACAAGGCTGACATCCTACTGGGAGTCTGTTATTGTCCACCCAACCAGGAAGAAGAGATGGACAACTTATTCTATAAACAGCTAGAGAATGTTTCTGGATCATCAGCTCTTGTTCTTGTTGGTGATTTCAACCTGCCAGACATTTGTTGGGAAATCAATACAGCTGAAAAAAGGCAGTCCAAAAAATTTTTTGAGTTTGTGGAGGACAACTTTTTGTTGCAGCTGATGGGTAAACCCACCATGGAAGGGACTGTGTTAGATCTGTTGTTTGCAAGTAGAGATGGGCTGGTGGGAGATGTGGTGGTCGGAGGCTGCTTGGGGGATAGCTATCATGAAATCACAGAGTTCTAAATATTCGGTGAAGTCAGGAGGAACATCAATAAGGCTTTTACATTGGACTTCTGGAGGGCAGACTTTGGCCTGTTTGGGAGACTTATTCAGAGAGTTCCTTAAAAACAAAGGAGTTCAGGAAGGGTGGGCATGCTTCAAAACAGAGATCTTGAGGGCACAGGAACAGACTGTCCCTGTGTGCCAAAAGACAAGTCGATGAGGCAAATGCCCAGCCTGGATGGGCAAGGAGGTTTTGGAGGAACTTAAGAATAAAAAGAGGATGTATCATCTTTGGAAGGAGGGTCAGGTCTCTCAGGTAGTTTTTAAGGGGGCTGCGAGAGCATGAAGGAAAAAACCTAGGGAGGCCAAACTCAGTTAGTACTTAAAATGGCAACTTTTGTAAATGTCTTAAGTTGAAAGATGTAGCTGGGTGTATATCCTATTCCTACCTCTTAGAGATGGGGCAGTTTTTCTGTTAATTGGGCAGTTTTTCTTTATCTTTGCCTCAATCAATCCCCCTCTGGGGAGGTATCTTCTGTCAATGGGCCATTGAGTCTCACTGTATGACTGATAAAAATTACATCATCTCATCGTGAGATGCTCTGCCCAGAGTGAGGAGCCAAGCATTCCTACTGAGATATAATCTGAGATTTTGGGACACCAGTACAGCTTTTCCACTGGATTCTCAGAGGAGCAGCCTTTTCCCCACCGGATTCCCAGAGGAGCAGCTTTCTTCCCCACTGGATTCCCAGAGGAAGACCAGGCCCATCTACACCACCACTCGACCTTCAGAGGAAAACTCCACCGTTCTGCAGGATCCCTGCTCCAACAGAACCACACCTGTCCCTGCAGGAGCACTGCAGCCACCATTGAATGGGACTGCTACCAACACCCGACCAACACGTATTCTGACTCTGTCAGTAGGTTGTTATTTTTTTATTTGTACTATTACATTTGTATTTTTAGTTTTCCTAGTAAAGAACTGTTAGTCATATTCCAATATCTTTGCCTGAGAGCCTCTTAATTTCAAAATTATAATAATTCAGAGGGAGGGGGTTTACATTTTCCATTTCAAGGGAAGCTCCTGCCTTCCTTAGTGGACACTTGTCTTTTCAAACCAAGACATTAACCTTTACGGGAAATTGAAAATATATACCCCACACTCAGTTAGAAGTATCCTAAGCCAAAAGGCTGAGAAATGGCTCACTGATTCCTGTATGTTAAATTATGAAGCGATCTTAATAGCTAATGATTTAGAGCTAATTCTGAGTAACCAACTCAACCCTGCCCAGTTTTTATATGGAGAACCACATGAGGAACTAATACATAACTGCCTAGAGGTTATAAACTATCAAACTAAAGGAAGAGAGGACCTAACAGATCAACCACTCCAGGGTGGAAAACGATTGTACATCGATGGATCTTTATGGGTAATAAAGGGGCACAGGGTATCGGGGTACGCTACAGTGCATGAAGGGTTGGTGGCCATAGAAAAGGGAAAGTTACCTTCCAACTGGTCAGCCCAAGGTGTGAGTTGTATGCCCTAAAGTGAGCTCTTGAAATATTAGAACAGAAAAGGGGAACAAAATATACAGACTGAAAATATGCTTTTGAAACAGTGCATATCTTTGGAAAAATTTGGGAAGAGAGGGGACTATTAAATTCAAAGGGAAAGTGACTGATTCATGAATAATTTGTCTTAGAAGAGTTAGAAACCTTACAATTACCAGAGGAAGTAGTGGTGGTATATGTTGAAGGACATCAAGAAGGGAGCAAGAGAACAATTTAGTCAATTTAGAAGCTAAAAATGCAACTGAATCAGAGAGACTAAAACTAATAATAGTATTAACACCCATGAGAGAAATGCAAAAAGTCCCCGTATTCAGTGGGACAGAAGACAAAGAACTCCTCAAAACAGGAGCCAAGAAAGATAATGAAGGGAAGTGGAGATGAGCAGATGGGAGGCAAATGTTGAATAAACCCTTTGCCAGGAAAATGCTAGAAGGCATACATGGAACAACACACTTGGGTACAGAAGTGCTCAGTGACCAATTTCTAAGGAATTGGGGATGCACAGGAATTTTCAAAATAGCTAAGCAAGTAACTGAACAGCATGTGATATGTCAACAACTGAATAAGAAAATCATGAGGAGAACACCCAGAGGAGGGCAAGAACTGGCCTTACAGCCCTTCCAAAACATCCAAGTAGACTTTACTGAGCTTCCCCAGGTACAACAGTGGAAGTTTTGCCAGTGATAGTAGATCACGTGACTCATTGGGTAGAGATGGTACCCACTGTGAAAGCCAATGACAATGTTGTGAGTAAAACACTTCTAGAATCAATCATTCCCCAATATGGGATGACAAAAGGATTGATTCAGACTGGGGAACTCACTTCACATCAAAGATATTGCAGAAAGTTGTTCACGCCCAGGAGTAAAATGGGAATTACACACTCCATGGCATCCACAGAGTTCTGGTCATGTAGAGAGAATGAATCAAACTCTTAAAAGAGATCTAGTGAAGCTAATGAGTGAAACCCAAATGTCATGGATAAAATGTCTCCCTTTGGCCTTATCAAGAATTAGAACCCAACCCCAGTCAGATCTGGGGGTCTCACCCTATGAAATGATGTTTGGGTTTCCCTTCCTGACCTCACCCCAGAAGGCTGCCACCTATGAGGAAGGGGAAGCCAATGCCAAGAAATAAGTGATGTCTATAGCACAAACCTTAGAAGGGCTAAGACATAAAGGGGCAATTCCTCAAACTACCACCCTGGATTTCAGAATCCATAATATTAATCCCGGGGATTGGGTGATGATTAAGCCATGGAGAGATCAGCCTCTAACTCCTCAGTGGGAAGGTCCCTTTCAGGCACTGTTCAGCACCGAATCGGCCATGCGAGCTGCAGAGCGGGGATGGACTCATGGCAACAGAGTCAAAGGCCCAGGAGAAGAACCCAAAGAGTGGACTGTAACATCCAGGCTGGGTGAAACAAGATTGACTCTAAAACAGACTGAGAGACAACCAGAAAAACACCAAGATGCCCAAAAAGCAGAGTCAAGCTTCCACCAACCAGCTCAAGAACTGTCTTCCCGTTTTCATGGGAGAGAATTACCAGCATCTGTTGAGGGGGAGTACACAAGGGACTGTAAAAGGTAATGGGACAGCTTCTTCAAGAAAATAAGACAAAGGAAGGAGGGCAAGACCAGGTTGGCCCCTTTGTTCGCTACCAAGAAGGCTCCATAGCCCTGCTGTGGGTAGCAACCCCATAGGCATGGTAAGGTAGGGACAAAAGGCCAGGCCAGACCTCTGTAATTCCTCAGTTGTCTTTTAATTCAACAGGGACTGGAGGGCAGGACCGAGTTGGCCTCTGTACTCACCCCTAAGATGCACCAACTATGGGTAGCAGCCACACAGGCACGGTAGATGGGAGTCAAAGCCACACTGGACCTCTGGGATGCCCTTTTGTCCATTCCTAATGAGTGTGTCTAAGGAAAACCTGAGATTTTTTCTCCTGTTCCCACTGTCCTTGCCCACATCAACAGATGCTGGTATGACTCATTCAAGAGAGAGAGAAAAATGTTTTTACTCAATTGTTCAAGCAAAATTACTTATAAAGAAAAGGGGGGTTTATTATAGATGAGTAATCCTATGGTTGACTCTCACAATTAAGGGGTGCATATTAAATCTATGTTAAGAGAAGTTTTGTAGATGTACAGTTATCCTTCCCCTCCCCCTTGCATTGCTATCACAGGATGGCCTCAGTAGTTGGGGCATTTGGGAGGGTTGGCTTGTTCCTATGGCAGCACCTGACCTCCAATCAAGGTGTGAGACAGTGATCTCCACCACTGGACAGAGAAGAAGGAGTCGATTGACAAGACTTTGGGAGGGGCTAGAGGTGTAAAAGACAGAACATCCATTTTGTAGATGAGCACAGAGTGACTGAATTCTTTGCTCCAAGTGCTGTATTCTTTTCTTGATTCAGTCTTCTGTTGTATTTTGATAAGGTCTTAATAAACCATTTAAATTTTTGAAACCAGAAATAATTTCTCCCATGGGGTTGGGGAATGTGGGATAAGGTTGTCTATGCTATATCAGCTCTCAAAGTACAACTTCTCTGACCTGGCCAGACCTCCTTAGGAGAGACCCTGGATCAATATCAATCACAGAATGCTGCAATCAGCTCTTTGATAATATGAACAGCAATAAAGGCACCCATTAAGATAGGAATACATATTTCTTAGAAGCTCTTTGAAATATTTCTCCATAACTGTAAAAGGAAAACTTCCCGATGAACTGCACAAAAGCAGAGGGAAATCAAGGCAGAGCCATGGTTTGTCAGAACTTGCTTGATCCTAATGAGCCCTGAGGTGCATTTGGAACTGAGCCCTGGAACCTCAGGGCCTAAAAGGGGATTGCACAAACCTTTCCAGGAATCAAAGTCAGAGGAAACACCCAAAGTGTCTCCAGGCATGAGTGGGTCCCACTGAGGTCCATCCCCAACACAGGATCCTCATGGACTCCTGGAAGAGAGAATTGGAGGCCAGAATTGGACAAAAACCTCTCAGAGATTCAGAGTGGAAAGGAACATCCAAAGTACCTTAAAAACCTTGAGTATCTCAAGGAATTAATGAGCCCCACTGAGTGTCAGTACAAAGCTCTCCAGGGACTCATTAAAGCAGATAATTGGGGCCATGATTGCACAAACCTCTCACAGAGTCTGTATCAAAAGGGAAACACCAAGTACCTTAAAATAACTGAAGTACCTTGAAGTATTAATGATCCCCACGGAGTGTTGTTACTGACAAAGCCTCTCCAGGGACTAATTACAGCAGATAATTGGAGGCCATGATTGCACAAACCTCTCAGAGACTCCAAGGCAAAAGCCAAAGCCAAAGTCCTTTGAAAAAGCTGCAGTCCCTGCAGGGAGCATGAAGGAGCCCCCAGGGCCATTGCTGAGCAAGGCTCCCCAGGGACTCCTTGCAGCAGATCCTTGAGGCCACTGGGATGTGGGCTAGGGGGGGATGCTGAGGGCAGCACAAGGGGCTGACAGTGCCCAGCCTGGCTGGGGCTGTGCCAGGAGGCCCCAGGGCCTCAGGACAAGGTGTCTCCTCCCAGCCCTTGCTGGCACAGACCCTGCTGTGCCCCAGGGCACCAAGACTTGGCTTCTCTTTGTCCCCACCTGTCATCACTGCCTGCAGCTCTCTGCTCTGCCTGGGGCCTGGAGACACTTGCTCAGTCGTGTCCCTCACTGGGACCCATTAAAAGTCCAAGAAAGTTTGGAGTTGGATTCTGCCTTGGAGTTCTGGAGAGGTTTCTTCAGCTCCCTCTCAGGGACTGATGTTCAGGGCCTGAGCACAAAGGCCCAGAGGGGCTCATTAAAGTCCTTGTGCTGTGTCTGTGCTGCTGAGCTGGGCTGGGCTCCTGGCACAGAGGCAGCTCCTGCTCACCAAGAAGAGCTTCAAAAGCACATTTCTCTGGATGAGCAGCTCTTGTGCCAGCCCAGCAGGGCTGGGGCACTGCCTGCAGCCAGCCCGGGCACAGCCCAGAGGCACAGAGAGCTTCAATCAGTCAGGGCTGGGAAGGGGCTGAGAAGTGCCTGGGGCACAATCACTGCCAGCCCTTGGCACAGGAACCTCTGGCTGCAGGACAGTGCAGCTGCAGCTCCTGGAGCCATCTCCTCAAGCTGGAACATGCCAATGCCTGCAGAGCCTGTGAGTACAACTCTGAGTATTTCTGGTGCAGGGGAGGTGAAATGCTCATGAAGCTCTGACATGCTGAGGGGTTCTGGTTAGTCATAGAATGTTTCCAAGACAAGGATTTTAAAAGAAAAAAGGATGTTCCTAAGACTTTGTATTCAGTTTCCTACTATTGGAACACGGCCGGGAGAGGGGGAATAAATATTAAAGGTTGATTAGGAATTATTAATTATGAATGCTGACAAGAGCTTGACACATCCACACTGTTGCTTTTAGTGATCAATAGGCTCACAGGAGATCCCTAATGTGCTTTCAGCCACTCTGCCCATGGACAGCAGCAGCATCACCTTTGCTGGAGCTATCAGGCTCAGTCTGAGCTGTCCTTTCTCCAAGCTGCAAACAGAACCTGCCCCCAGCCAGTGCCCTGCAAACAGGCAGGGTTCTGTAGGGCCAAGGAGAGTGCACAGAGATTTGGGGTCTGTGAGTGCTGGCAGGGAGAGATCAGGCACAGGGAAACACCTGCGGGAAGGAAATCTGCAGGAAGCAGAGAGAAGATCAGGCAATGAGAGAAAACAAAGCCCAGCAATGCTGTGGCAGGGAGAGTTTAGAGATGCCCACAGGAGCCCCTGCAGTGCAGCCCCTCCCTCTGAACAAGCCCCCTCCCTCCTGTGCCCCAGCCAAGCCTCTGCCCTCAGGGCCGGGGCTCCAAGGCGTGCAGCCCCTCCTGTGCAGGCAGAGCTGCAGCAGAGCCGTGGGGCAGCTCTGCAGCCCCGGGCCCAGTTCCCTCTGCAGAGCACAGGGCTGGGAGCAGCTGCCTGGCCCTGGGGGCTCTGGCAGGGGCACAGCTGGCTCAGGGTGACGCTGTCCCCAGGGCCTGGCTCTGGGCAATGCTGTCAGTGCAGCCAGGGAAGGAGCTGCATCTCCCTTCATCCAATGCCATCAGAAGGACACTTGGAAGTCTCCCTGAGATTTCAGTCCAAGATGGGAGCTTCAATCCAGGGTGCAAACCTGTCCCAGAGCATCTCTGAGTTATGAGATTGATGGGCAAAGGCAGAGGTGTTGTGACACTGAAAATGTTGCTGGGTTGATGAAATGAGCAACGTGAGTCCTTGGCTACAAATGTGGAGCTGGGCTCTGGTGGATCCATTTGTTCTCAGGAGTACCTGGTGACATTTTAGGGGAAGCATGGCAAGGTGATCACCCTCCACCTGAGAAAGGTTAAAACCCAAAGAATCTCTGAACAGGTCCAAATAACAGACCATCTCCGCTCCGTCTCCACTCATCATCTTGCCCCAGGGAAATCACTCTTCTCCCTGAGGGCAGCAGAAATGCTGAAGGTTTGATATCCAAAACTACCAGCAGAGACATGGGGGGAGCTTATAAAGAAAACCTCAGAACTCTGAAACACTAAAGACCATGTCTGTGTGTTACAGAGGAGGGTGTATGGGGAATGGCTTTGATTTTGGTTACCAGTATCTCATCTAAATCTTCTCTGTCCTTTCATCCATGTGCAGCCCCAGCAAATGTCCAACAGCAGCTCCATCAGGCACTTCCTGCTGCTGGCATTGGCAGACACGCGGCAGCTGCAGCTCCTGCACTTCTGCCTCTTGCTGGGCATCTCCCTGGCTGCCCTCCTGGGCAACGGCCTCATCATCAGCGCCGTAGCCTGCGGCCACCACCTGCACACGCCCATGTTCTTCTTCCTGCTCAACCTGGCCCTCAGCGACCTGGGCTCCATCTGCACCACTGTCCCCAAAGCCATGCACAATTCCCTCTGGGACACCAGCAACATCTCCTACACTGCATGTGCTGCTCAGCTCTTCTTCTATCTGTTCTACCTCTTAGCAGAGTTTTCCCTCCTGACCATCATGTGCTACGACTGCTACGTGTCCATCTGCAAACCCCTGCACTACGGGACCCTCCTGGGCAGCAGAGCTTGTGCCCACATGGCAGCAGCTGCCTGGGCCAGTGCCTTTCTCAATGCTCTCATGCACACAGCCAATACATTTTCCCTGCCCCTGTGCCATGGCAATGCCCTGGGCCAGTTCTTCTGTGAAATCCCACAGATCCTCAAACTCTCCTGCTCCAAATCCCACCTCAAGGAACTTGGGCTCATTGCAGTTAGTGTCTGTTTAGCATTTGGCTGTTTTGTGTTCATTGTTTTCACCTATGTGCAGATCTTCAGGGCTGTGCTGAGGATCCCCTCTGAGCAGGGACGGCACAAAGCCTTTTCCACCTGCCTCCCTCACCTGGCTGTGGTTTCCCTGTACCTCAGCATTGGCACATTTGCTCACCTGAAGCCCCCCTCCATCTCGTCCCCATCCCTGGATCTGTCCCTGTCAGTTCTGTACTCGGTGGTGCCTCCAGCCCTGAACCCCCTCATCTACAGCCTGAGGAACCAGGAGCTCAAGGCTGCAGTGTGGAGACTGATGACTGGATGGTTTCAGAAACATTAAACTGCTGGCCAATTTACGCCAATTTCTTGTAATAAAGGGAATCTTTGATACTTCTTGTTGGTTTGTTTGTGGGGTTTTTTCTTTTCTTTTACTTTTTTCATATTGTCCACAAATAAATGTCAATTTTTGGGCCATTTCTCATTTTATTTCTCTCCATCTTCCCCGTGGCCACAGACTGTGTCAATCAGGGGCTGCGCTCTTGGTGGCTTTAAAGGAACTAAAGGATCTCCCAGCAGAGTTTTCTGCAGAGATGCCCTTGTGTTGCCTTCTCTGGAGCTGCAGCAGCAATGTCTGTGTGCAGAGCTGGGGCAGATCAGTGCTGGCCCAGCAGCTGTGCCCAGCAGCAGCAGCAGCAGCAGCACTTGGTGTTGCCAGTGCTGCTGCCGTGGCCCTGCCCCGCTGCCCTGGTGGCCCTGGTGTTGCTGCAGGGCCTGAGTGCTCTCGGGGCCGGGCACAGCCCTGGGGGTGGCAGTGCCGGGGCTGCAGCAGGGACAGGCCATGGGCACTGCTGGGGCAGCGCTGATGCCTCAGGCCAGGCCCTGGGGGCTCCAGGCTCCTTGCCCAGGCTCTCTCAAGAACACGGCCAGGCCAATGCTCAGCACAGAAACCCCCGTCAGCAGCCCCAGGCTGGCCGTGGGCAGGCTGGGGGCAAACAGCATGGCTGGGGCTCTGCAAGGGCCCTGGGGCAGACGGGAAGGAGCAGCAGAGCAGGGGCTGATCCATGCCCAGTGCGCTGCACAGCCCAGGGCAGCGTCCCAGAGCGTCCTCATGCAGCTGCCAACAACATCCCCCCTCTGCAGCCCTGGCCTCTCCCCCAGCTCACACAGGTGCCCCATCCTTGCAGGCACAGACACGGCAGCACTGCCTCAGCAGCCCCTGTTTGCATTGCACACAGCAGGGCCAGCACCCCCATGCTGTTGCTGTGGGGACATGAAGCTGAGGGAGCACAAATGCCATCAGCCCCTGGGGCCAGCAAGGCCTGCGGGACACCAGGGAAACCACTCAGCTTTGTCCTGGCCTCTGCACTCAGCCAGAAAGTTTGTTCCCATCAGCTGGGAGTTTCCTGTGCCACTGCAGACGCTGTTGCTCAGAGCCAGGACTGCCTGGCAGCCACCCCCAAACTGCCCTGAGCATTTCCTGTGTGCCACCTTTGCTTTCTTTACTCTTCCTGCTACAAATTTCTTCCCATTGTCCACCCCTGCTCCCTCCCCTGCAATCAGCCCATCTCTCTCCTGGTCCTGCTGGCCACACCATTCCTGATCCAGGCCAGGAGCCATTGGCCTTCTTGCCCACCTGGGCACACTGCTGGCTCATGTCCAGCCTGCTGTCCATCAGTCCCTGCAGGTCCCTTTCTGCCTGGCTGCTCTCCAGCCACTCTGTCCCCAGCCTGTAGTGCTGCAGGGGTTGTTGTGGCCAAAGTGCAGGACCCGGCACTGGGACTTGTTCAACCTCACCTTTTTGGATTTGGGCCCTGGATCCAGCCTGTCCAGGGCCCTGTGCAGAGCCCTCCTACCCTCCAGCAGATCCACACTCCCAGCCAGCTTGATGTCACCACGGTTCCAGGAGGCCCCAGAATCTCCTAATGGTCTCCATGACTCCATGAGGCCTCCCAGTGTAACAATGTCCCTTTTGATTCCATGGGATCCCTTGGTGTCACAAAGTTCTTGGATCCTTGGGCCCTGCAGTGTCACAATGGATCCTTGGTTCCATGAGGTCTGGCAGTGCAGCAATGCTCTCCTTGGTTCCACTGTGTCACAATGGCCTCATGGTCCCAAGGGCCACCACGGTGTCAAACATGTTTCCTTCATTCCAGGAGTCCCTGAGGAGCAGCCCTGGCCCCTTGGTTCCATGGGGCCCTGCAGTGTCACAATGGCCCCATCGTGACACCAGGTCCTGCTCTGTCACAACGCTCTGCATGGTTCCACAAGGCCCTGCAGGGTCACAGTGGCCTCTGTGGTTCCACCAGGACCCAGACTGTCACCATGGACTCCTTGCTTCCATCCAGCCCCACAGTGTCACAATGGCCCCTTGGCTCTGTGCTGCCATGTCGTACACAGTGTCACCATGGTCCTCTTAGTGCCACCAGGCCCTGCAGTGTCACAATGGCCCCTTGCTTCCCCAGGGCCCTGCAGTGTCACAGTCATCAGAGAATCAACCAGGCTGGAAAAGACCTTGGAGAGCATCAAGTCCAACCTGGCACCCAATACCACCTTGTCACCCAGACCATGGCACTGAGTGCCACATCCAGTCTCTCTTTAAACACTTCCAGGGATGGTGACTCACCCACCTTCCTGGGCAGCCCATTCCAATGCCAAATCTCCCTTTGTGTGGAGAATATTTCCTAATGTCCAGCCTAAACTTCCCCTGGTGCAGCTGAAGGCTGTGTCCTCTTGTCCTGTCACTGTTCCCTGGGAAAAGAGCCCGACCCCCACCTGGCTGCACCCTCCTGTCAGGAAGTTGTAGAGAGTGATGAGGTCTCCCCTGAGCCTCCTCTTCTCCAGGATAAACAACCCCAGCTCTCTCAGCTGCTCCTCACAGGACTTGTGTTCCAGATCCCTCCCCAGCCTTGTTGCCCTTCTCTGGACATGCTCCAGCCCCTCCATGTCCTTCCTAAATTGGGGGCCCAGAACTGGACACAGCCCCTGAGGTGCTGCCCAACCAGTGCCCAGCACAGGGGAAGAATCCCTGCCCTGCTCCTGCTGGCCACACCATTCCTGATCCATAGGAGTGCCAGGGGTTGGACGAGGGAAATGGTGGGGAGGGCGTAGAGACAGAGTCTGATTGATTGTCAGCCATGAAGGGTCTTGATTTTCCTATCTATTCAAACTGCACAAGGAGGTTCCTGGATTCAATGCCAACTGGAGATTGCACATATTAATATATCAACAGGAAAAGAAAACCTAAATAGGACCTAAAAATTCTTTTCTCGGTGTCTTTTTAAATAGAATTTATTCAGTTTGAATACACTACTGAAATCTGTCAAATTAACCACAAAGGATTTGAAAATTAAAATCAAATGATTCCCAGAGTCTTGGCTTGTTAAGGGCCTGGGACACTGAATTCCTGCACTGAAGAGCTGAAGGCTGAACAAGCCTCTGGAGCAGGAAAATTCAGCAACGGCCTCCAAGTTGCTGAGGATGTCAGCAGCCCCCATTGAGGCCATCCCTGCCCAGAGACTTTGGGGGAATGGGCAGATGTCATGGTTTAGGGCAAATTTGGAGGAGAATTTCCAAATTAGGGCTCCTCCAGTAAGCAAACCCACACGGCCCCTCCCCCCAACCGGTTTGGGAAGGATTCCTCGGAGAGGAGTGGAAAGAACCTGTTTATTTAACAGGCACAGCACTCCTCAGCACACAAAATGAACAATTCTGGATGACACCGCTCTGAAAAAAGATGAAAAATTCAGAAAGTCTCTCTTGGGGGTGGTCACTCTGTTCTCAGTCCCTCCGGTGCTGGGGCAGTTGCTGCAGGCCACAAGGTGCAGATTCTTGGTGTTTCCCAGGTCCCAGTCCGCAGCAGGTTCAAAATGGTCAGAAAAAGGAAAGGAGAAACAGTCCAGGAAGAAATTTGGACAGTTTAGCTAAACTAGCTAATGAGCAAAAGCAAGCAGAAGCGAAGCAAGCAAGAGCGAGAGAGCAAAGCAAAGCAAAAGCAGAAAAAACAAAAGCTGCAGTCTCTGTGTCCCGCCAGGCTGATAAGAAAACCAAAACAAAACTTTCCCTCTTCAGAGCTGGTCTTAAAGGTACAGAACATAATATCCAACATTAACAGAACACATGAATGGGGATACAAGCATCATAACGTCACCCTAGGACATTCCACCCCTTATCCCCATATCATCAACATACTACCACACATCATGCATTTATTCACACAAAATTTCCATCTGCTCCCCCAAAATTTACAAGCAATACCCATCATGCCCTCATCACATCCCCACACTGGACTACTGAATCCAGGCCCTATGCTACAGAGCTGCAGGATTTCCCCCTTTCACTTTACTCACTCAAAGCTCCATCTTTCACTTGCTCAGACCTTCAACACTTGCATATTTCCTTCTCCATCTTCCACTTGCCCAGACCTTCAGCACTTACACATTTCCTTCTGTCTCATGTCTGTATGGTTTAATGTACAGACAATGGCAGTAACATCCAATGAACAGTGATATTGCATATCATTCTCACCCCACAATCAGATCTCCCTATGGTACACATCGTGTTATTCCATCTCTTTGCATTATCCACCATGTGCAACTTGGTCCCTGAGAAAAGACAACCCCACAAATGTGTTTGTCTGTACTAGAGGCAGAATTGATCCACACAGTCTTCCCTAACAAACCTCTGACACGCACCACTGGGACTTTATCTCCATCTGTTATATTCAGGGACTCAGACTGGGCAGGACCTGCTGGGTTGGTGGAACTTCAGGTGCTAACTAACCAGGTGGCCTTTGCTAAATGCTGCTCCCAATTTTTGAAAGATCCCCCACCCAAAGCTTTCAGCTGTGTTTTTAGTAGTCCATTGCACCTCTCCACTTTGCCTGCAGCTGGTGCATGGTAGGGGATATGGTACACCCACTCAATGCCATGTTCCCTAGCCCAGGTGTTGATAAGGCTGTTCTTGAAATGAGTCCCCTTGTCTGACTCAATCCTCTCAGGGGTACCATGTCTCCACAGGACCTGCTTTTCAAGGCCCAGGATGGTGTTCTGGGCAGTGGCATGAGGCACAGGGTAGGTTTCCAACCATCTAGTGGTGGCTTCCACCATGGTCAGCACGTGGCGCTTGCCCTGGCGTGTCTGGGGCAGTGGGATGGAGTCAATCTGCCAGGCCTCCCCATACTTGTACTTGGACCCCCACCCACCATACCATAGGGGCTTCACTCGCTTGGCCTGCTTGATGGCAGCACACGTCTCACAGTCATGGATAACCTGAGAAATACTGTCCATGGTTAAATCCACCCCTCGGTCTCTTGCCCACTTATAGGTGGCATCTCTGCCCTGATGGCCTGAGGCATCATGGGCCCATCGAGCTAGGAATAAATCTCCTTCATGTTGCCAATCTAGGTCTATCTTTGACACCCCTATCTTTGCTACCTGGTCTACCTGCTCGTTTTTTTGGTGCTCCTCATTGGCTCTACTCTTGGCGACATGAGCATCTACATGGTGGACCTTCACAGGTAGCCTCCCTACCCTGGTAGCAATATCTTTCCACTCATCAGCAGCCCAAATTGGTTTTCCTCTACGCTGACAGTTGGCCTTTTTCCACCTCTCCAGCCATCCCCACAGAGCATTGGCTACCATCCATGAATCAGTGTAGAGGTAGAGCTTTGGCGACTTCTCTCTTTCTACAATGTCCAGGGCCAGCTGAATGGCTTTGAGTTCAGCAGGTTGGCTTGATCCACCTTCTCCTTCAGTGGCCTCTGCGACCTGTCGTGTGGGGCTCCATACGGCTGCTTTCCACTTCCGGTTCATCCCTACGATGCGACAGGAACCGTCAGTGAAAAGAGCATAGCGTGTTTCCTCTGGGGGCAGTTGGTTATATGGAGGAGCCTCTTCAGCCCGTGTCACTGGTTCTTGTTCTTCATACGTGACACCAAAATTCGCACCTTCGGGCCCATTTGTAATTACCTCCAAAATCCCAGGGCGATTCAGTTTACCTATACGGGCGCTGTGTCTGTTCCTCTGGGAGCCTCTCAGGAACCCTGGGCCAGTCCCGAGTCGGCAGACACCGGGGGCAGCCCCGACACGGCCGACAGCGGGGAGACACTCTCTGTGCCCCGAGGGTACTGAGGGCACCTGGGCTGGGTGCCTGTGCAGCACAAGAGACACCAGAGACATCGGTAGAAGATAAAGGGCCGACTCTTAGCAGGGGTTAATCCAAGGTTTTATTCTAGGAGTCCCAAAGGAGCCCCTACACCTCAGGGGCCTCCTGCCAAGAGCCCCGGGAGATGTGCCAAGGTTACATTTAAAGGGAGGTGGAAACCCAAAGTAGATAACATTTGACTAACCAAGAAGTGACCCTAAGGGATGGGTACTGGGGGATGGACATTTAGGACAGCGTATGGGGCAGGGCTTGGGGGGCTGACCCCTGGCCTCTGGCTGATCACTCGACATCCTGGACTGAAGCTTCTGGATGGAGGGGATGGGATGCTGAGTGATTGACAGAGAGCCAGGGTGGGGGTTTGGGGATGATCTCAGCAAGGGAGAGGGATTACACAGGTAAAGGGAGGGGGGTACCATCTGGGATGAACCATTTGGAAAAAATACGGGGATTCAAACCCAAAACTATTACAAAATTATTACAAAGTATAAAAACACACTACAACACACCACCCAGATCTGGTGTTTGCTGAGCAAGTGCCCAGATCCAGAAATTTCCCAAGGCTGGCACAGCCCAAGTCCAGCAATTTGCTGGCACAGAAAGCCAAAATCCAGCAATTTCCTGATGCCAATACAGGCGCCCAGACCTGGTCTTTGCTGCCACTGCCAGTGCTCAGATCTGGGTATTTCCCTGTTCTGGCAGAGCCAAGTCCAGCAATTTTCTGGCAAAGAAAGCCAAAATCTGGCAATTCCCTGCTACCGTCATTGGCAATGCCAAGATCCGGTGTTTGCTGGCACCACCAGTGCCCAGATGCGGGATTTTCCCGGTGCCGGCACAACCCGAATCTAGTAATTTTCTGGCAAAGAAAGCCAAAATCTTGCAAATACCTGGTGCTGGCCCCACCCAGATCTGATGTTTGCTGGCACTGCCAGTGCTCAGATCCAGCAGTTTCCCAGTGGCAGCACAGCCCAAGTCCAGCAGTTTGCTGGCACAGAAAGACAAAACCCGGCAATTTTCTGGTGTCAGCACTGGCACCACCCAGATCTGCGGTTAGCTGGCACCGCCAGTGCCCAGATCTGGCAATTTCCCTGTGCCACCACAACCCAAATGCAGCAATTGTCTGGCAAAGAAGGCCAAAACCCAGCACTGCCCAGATCTGGTGTGTTGGGGTTGGTTTAAAAGAAGAGGGAGACCTCGGCTTAAGGCCATGGGAAAACCCTCTTTAGTCGGGGTCAGCAGGAGCTCCCGCCCATAATCCTCTTGTTCAGTTATGCAGATTGTTACTAGAAAGTTCTGAGTTCTCTTTGCTACCATTGGTTACTTTATACTGCAAAAATTGTAATATTCTTAATCCCTCCTTCTTCTTGGATCCTTCCCTCAGATCCCACCTTAACCCCTCCCCATAAATAAATGGATAAATATCCCTGCTAGACCCTGGACCCAGGCTTTTTTCTGCTTTGCTCTCTCTACTGTGCACGCCGTCCTGTTTGTTGTGTTTGCCTTCATTAAAGTTCTGTTTCCAGAGCACCAGATGGAAGCAGTCTCTGTCTGTAAAGTGGCCAGAGCTGGTTCTCAGGGAAACCACTGGTCAACGGTCCGGACGAGGGCCAGAAGGTTTCACTGGTGTTTGCTGGCACTGCCAGTGCCCACATCTGGAAATTTCCCTATTCTGACACAGCCCAAGTGCAGCAGCAATTTACTGGCACAGAAATCCAAAACCCGGCAACTTTCTGCTACTGGCTCTGGCACCGCCCACATCTTGTGTTTGCTGCGCCAGTGCCCAGATTGGGAAATTTCCCGGTGCCAGCGGAGCCCAAATCCAGCAGATTTCTGTCGCTGCCAACGACACCACCCAGATCTGGTGTTTGCTGGCTGTGCCAGTGCCCAGATCTGAAAACTTCCTGGTGCTGGCACAGCCCAAGTCCAGTGATTTGCTGGCACAGAAAGCCAAAATTTGGAAATCTGCAGGTTCTGGCTCCAGCACCATCCAGATCTGGTGTTTGCTGGGACCGCCAGTGCCCAGATTTGGAAATTCCCCGATGCCTTCACAGCCCAGGTCCAGCAATTTGGTTTTACCTAGCTTAGGCAGAGAAGTTCCTGGGACTGTGACTTTCCTTTCTCTTGGAACTGTTTAAACCTGCTCTGGACTGAAAACCCAGAAAAATACCAGCAGCTCACACCTGTGGCCCACTGAGCTCTGGGATGCTGCATTCCAGCACCAGAGGGACTTAGAAGAGACCGAGTGAGCCAACTACAACCCACAAAAAGGACTTTCTGAATTTGCCATCTCTTCAGCACTGTCAGAGGTTTCATTTAATATTATTCATTTTTCATGCTTGTGAATACTTTACTTGTTAAATAAACTGGGTTTTTTCACTTTTCTCGAGGGAAGTCTTTTCCTGAACTAGTAGGGGGAGGGGCTGCTTGAACTTGCTTTCTAGACTGATCCCTTTTGGAGGTTTCCCCACCAAATTTGCCCTAAGCCAGCACAAACAGTCACAATGAAAATTTCACCAGTGGCATAATTTCCTGCTGGCAAATCTTGGGACAGAAGCTTGACCTTGTTCTCCATGAGACATTCTTGGGAAGAGAGACAGGAGAAGATTCCTGGAAAACTGAAACAGCTTTCCAGAAGGGAAATGAAAATGAAAGAAACAATCCAAGATCTTTTCCTCTATTTATTTCTATGCTCCCCTTTTCCATGTTGCACTACTTCTCCATCCCAGGAATTCCAGATGCACCGCACCTCTAAGATCGGTGACTTAGTGATTTTTAGACACTCAAAAATAACCATGAGCCTCACAGAGTTTTCCTTCCCCTGGTTTTACTGGAAGGCAACACTGGAGATGTAAGTGCAGTGCTGGGGTCAGGTAGGAATCCTACAGCAAGGGAAGGTGGCCCGACAGTGTTTGACCCTCAGCCAGGCCAATGCAGAGCAGCAAGCGAGGGGATTGCTGTGCCAGTGTGCAGGAGTCAGGGCTCTGCATCTGGGCTCACCGCTGCAAAGTTCCCGTGTTTGGACAGACTCAGGGGCTGTGCCCGGGGCGCGCGGGACTCGAACGTGGGGCTCGTGGGGCGAGCGGGGAACGGACACGGGGACGAACGGCCCCGGTGCTTCAGTTGCAGCGGCGGCAGCGGCGGCAGCAGCAGCGGCGGCAGCAGCGGCGGCGGCAGCAGCAGCGATAGCAGCAGCAGCGACACCAGAAAAACAGATATTTTAGAGCATTCTTTCTTTCTTTCTCTTTATCTTTTTCTTTCTCTTTCTCTCCCTTTCCCTCGGTCGGGCACCCTTCTCTTGGGGTTCCTTGCCCGGCGTCCCTCTCCTCTCCCCGCCTCCCTCTCCCCTGCCTGGCCGGGCCATGCCCCCGGCCCGCCCCCGGCCCCGGGCGGGGCTGCCCCGTGCCCGGCCCCGGCCGTCCCGCCGCGCTCTCGCCTCCGCCCGGCTCTGGCCGTGCTGGCGGTGGCGCTGCTGGGCGGGCATCAGTTCCTGGTGCGGGGGCGGCATCGCCGCCCTTCGGCTCCGCCTGGCCCGAGCCCGGCCCCGGACCCGATGCAGGCTCCAGTCCCGGCCCCGGCCCCGACCCCGGCCCCGGCCCCGGCCCCGGCTCCTCCCGGGGCCCGCGGAGGACACAGGCGGCGCGGCCGCTCCCGCCGCCTCCGCTGGGGCTTCCCCGGCCCGAGCTCCGCCGCTCGGCAGCGCGGCCGTCGGCCCCGAGCCTCCCGTGCCGCGTTCCAAGGAGCGAACGCCTGGGCATGGCCGGCCCGGGGCGGCTGAGGGGCGCTCGGGGGCCGTTGCTGGCCCCGGGCCGAGCTCTGACAACCGCGTCTCGCCCGCAGGGAAGGCGCACGACGCCCTGCAGGAGCGGCACCGGCTGGGTTCGCTGCTGGGCCGCGCTCCAGTCACCAACATGGAGCAGAGAGCGCCGAGAGTGCGCAAGGTGGTCTGGCTGGATCAGAAGGAGGAGGACGAAGGCCCTGGAGCTGCCCCAGCACAGGGGACCGAGGCGGTGCCCGTCCATCCACCGCAGGAGGGTGAGTGGCAGAGCTGGGCTGCAGGGCTGGAGCCTGCAGCCAACTTGGCCCCATCCCATCCCATCCCATCCCATCCCATCCCATCCCATCCCATCCCATCCCATCCCATCCCATCCCCTGGGGAAATGCCCAGGGACAGGACGGAAGAGGGGCCGGGCAGACACCCTGCAGTGGCCGTGCTCCATCCCCCTGGAGCATCCCAGGGCTCTCCCTGCCTGGGCAGCGCAGGGCTGGGCTGTGTTCTCCGGCCTCTCCCGCAGCCCCTCAGCTCTGGCTGTGCTCACTCTTTGCCAGATGCAGCCCTGGAGCGCACACAAGAGCAGGAATCCAGCCGTGGCCGCTTCCGCAGCACAGCACAGGTACCTGCAGCCACCCCCACCTGGGCTGGGCCTGCTGTCCCTGCTCAGCCCAGCACCGTGTGTGCAGCACTCCATGCAACATCCCCGGCTTCCTGCCCTTCTCCTACAGCTCGTTTGCAACTTCATCCGGAGCATTCGGCAGGAAGAGACCAGCACCATGGGCACTGGGCTCAGAGCTCACTCTGAGCTCCTCAATCATGAGACCAGTGCCGCCCTGCTGGATTTGCTCCTGGAGAAGGGTGCTGCCAGGCCAGAACAAGTGAGCAGCCTGGGGCCAGGCTTCAATTCCCCCATGAGTCCCGTGGCTTCTCCTGCCAGGCCTGCTGGTCCCTGGGAGCCTTTGAGGCCACGGCAGTGCGCTGGCAAGGGAAACATTCTCTGGGGACCCTGGGGACATTGCTCCCTCTGGCAGCTTTCCAAGTCTCCCCGTGCCTTCTCCAGGTGCCCGCCATGGTCAGGTACATTCACCGATGGCTCCTGGCCAATGATTCTGCCGAGCACAGGCTGGATGAGGCCCTGCTGACTCTCACCAAAGCACACCCGGGTGACGCAGTCGTGACGCTGCTGCGTGTGGCCCCGTCCTGTGACAGGTATGGGGCCCACCTGCCCAGAGGGCTCAGGCCTCCCCAGCCCATCACCCTGTACCGCCTGGCCCAGGTGTCTGACCAACAGAGAGTTCCAGGGCCCTCTGGCTGCTGCCTTTTCCAGCCCTGGCACATCAGCCCCCAAGCCTGCTGCCATGCTCCCTTGCCACCCCTCAGGGCTCTGTCCCCACAGGGCTGGGCTGCCTGGCTGCTGCTGGCGAGGGCCAGTGGGCAGAGGCAGAGCCGGCCGTCAGCCCGGGCCCCTAGGGATGCCCAGGCCATGGTGCCGTGTCTGAGACCCCCCTGAGACAGAGCTCTAACCCCACAGAGCTGCCATCACCATGTGGAAGACCATCATGGGCTCGCTCAGGACTGCGGAGCCAGTGCAGCTGATACTCCTGGATGTGCTGGGGAGCTGGCCCAAGCACAGCACTTGCACCTCTGATGGGGACAAAACGGGTGTCTTTGGCCTGGCTGTGAGTTTCTGCAAGTGGCCTTTGCTGGCCCCAAGGCTGCCTCTCCAGCAGCTCTCCATCCTTCTTCCCCCACTGCATCTCCCTGCCTCAGGCACTGGCCTGAAACCCGGCCCAGGGGCAGCTTCAGGCCCACCAGGCCCCGTGCTCCCCCTGCCAAGGTATCTCTGGGCCTCTCCCTGCCAAGCTCGGGCCCTGCCACATGGACACCTCGGCACTGAGCGCTGTCTTGGGGGGCTTTGTCCCTTGCAGGCAACCATGGTGATGTGGAAGATCCTCCAGGAGCCCCCTGTCCCACGTGTAGTGGCTCCGTATTTCCCCCGCCTATTTTTGCATCTGCTCTTCCAAGTGTTCTTCAGCACAGAAGAGATGCCAGAGGAGGTCGATGCCTTCTGGAAGGGATGCCAGCAAGAGCACGGCCTTGCCACCAGCCCCAACAGGTGCTCCATGCCAGTCCTCCTGTCCCTGCCATGTGGCCTGCCAAGGAGCCAGTGCTGCCAGTGTGACCTGGGCTTTGCTGTGCACACAGGTTTGCAGTGCAGACCCTGAAGTCCCTGCTCTGCCTTGTCCAGTGTGAGCACGTGGTGGTGTCAATGGAAGGCAAGGGTGGCTGGGACACGCTGCTCTGCGTTGATACCCACCACTATGCCGTGGCTCTACTGGCCAGGTGAGACCCCCCCCTTGTCCCCATTGCTCCCGGCATTTGTGCCCTGAGCCCGGGCTGTCCCACACGGTCCCCGTGGCTGTGGGCCAAAGGGACGAGGGACAGCCAAGCGGACTGGGAAAGGCTGGGAAAGGAGGGTGCCCAGGAGCGGCCACATCTCAAAGGGCCCAGGTCCCCTGGCAGGGTGGTGGGGAAAGACAAGAACCGTGTGAGTCAGTGCTGGGAGAGGCTTCCCCCCCTCCCCCGGCTCAGGGTCTTAGTGCCATTTTCCACCTTCCAGGGAGATTCACCATGCATCCAGGCCCTTGTGTAAAAGGATCTTATGCTGCCTCCTTGAGATGCTCAGCAAAGAGATGCCATACTGGGATTTCCCTGCCCTGGCATTCCTTGTGGAGGTGAGCCCAAAGGCCAGCATGACCTGGCTGAGCTGCCTCCCAGCTCTCTGCCCTCTCGTCGCCGTAGCCGCCTGGGACGGTGCCCGTGCCCTGTGCTGCTGCCTGGGCCCAGCCCTGTGCGGCTCCGGGCTCCTGCCGGCCGGCTCCCCCGTCACTGGCCTGTGCCTTTCAGCTCCTCGAGTGCCTGGACTTGAGGGAATGCAGGGACAGCATCATGGATCTTGTCTTGTCATGGCACCTGCGGAGGGAGCGCGCAGACATTGGCAGCCAGCTTCTCAGGGCCCTCCTCCCGCTCAGGGACCATTCCCCGCTGGTGAGAAGGGGGCAGTGGCTGAAGCCCTGCAGGCAGCGTGGGGCTGGGCAACGCAGTCACTTGGCCTTGCCTGGCCTTTGGGCGCTGGGGCAGCTGCTCCCAGCTCTCCTGCCTCCCGCTTCAGCTGCCCGAGTGCTTCAGGACAGGCCTTTGGCCTCTGGGCCCTGCGGCAGCAGGGTGGCCTTTCACAAACTTGCCTTCCGCACAGGCTGAAAGAATGTGGAGCCTGACCGAAAGGCTCGTGGAGCTCCTGCGGGTCAGGATGACCACCATGCTACTGGGCTATCTGTTCCTGGATAATGGTGCCCGCATACCCAGCCCCATCGCCCTGCATTTGGCTAACGTGTTCCTGCCACTCTTTGACTACGTAAGGCTCTGTGTCCCCAGCCACGGCCACTGGCTGCTGCCCGGACACTTGGTGCCCTGTGGAGATGCAGGCCTGCACCAGTGTGGGCCAGAATCAGCTGATGCTGAGCTCTTGCTGCCTTCCTGTTCTACAGGGTGATAGCCAGGTGCAGCAGCTCTCCATGATTGTCTTTCACACCTTGATGTCTGCTGTAGAAGAAGAAGGAAAAAAGGCCCTGATGACACAAGTGTGGCAGAGCCTGCTCCCACTGCTTTTCCACTGCCACGATGAGAATCTGCGTGTGGCACAGGTGAGGACTCATGGGCTGCTGCTGTCCCCCTGGCAGGGGGCTCGGCTGCCTCCTGCCCTGCGCCTGCTGGACTGCAGCCTCCTCCAGGCTGCAGCTCCTGTGCCCTGGGCTCTGGGGCCATCTCCGCGTCTCTGCTGCTCTCCAGACTTCTCGGGAAACGCTGCTTTGTGCGGTCAAGTTCCTGAAAAAGAAAGATCTTGAAAAAAGTGTGAAGAAAGAGAAACTCTGGAAGTTCGCTGAGCTCCTGGTAAGGAGGGCCTGCAAGCCCAAGGCTCAGCCCGGAGAAGGCCCCTGAGGGCGGTGCTCAGTGTGCGGGGCCGGGCAGCTGTGCCCCTGCCTGCTGCTGCAGCCAGAGGCCGCGCGGGCTCTTCTCCAGGCTCCCGTGGGCCCGAGGCGGGTGCCCGTGGAGCCCCGACCCGGCGGGGCTGCGGGCCGGCACCGCGGCTCCCTGGGCAGCAGCCGTCCCTCTGCCCCCTGCCCTCGGGGGCCCTTGGCCAGCGGCTGCTGCCCCCGCCTCAGGGCTGTGCGGGCAGGGGAGGCCGGGGCTGGGCGCAGGCAGCGCCCGGCCCCGGGGCTGAGCCCGCACCAACCCTTCCTTCCTGCCTCTCTCTGCAGCTGGCAGAGGACAGGAGCCGAGCGGCCGAGCACCTGCGCCGGGCCCTGCGCTACCTGCAGAGCCCACAGGAGCCCCTGCGAGAGGCGGCCATCAGGTTCACGGGTGAGCCACGAGCCCGGGCTCCCTCCCCGGCCCGCCGCAGCTCGGCCCCGGCCCCGCCAGCCGGGCCCGGCGCCGTGGAGCCCCGCCTGGGCTGGGCATTGCTGCTGCTGCCCTCTGGCAGCCGTGCCCTGGGGCGGCAGCGTGCGCCAAGGGCCGGGCTGAGCCCTGCCGGGCCAGCAGCCCGTGTGGCCACAGCGCCGGCAGCGCCGCTGGCAGGGAGCTGTGCCGCTGGGGCCGTGACAGGCTCTGTGTTCACAGGCATGGCCGGGCGGCGCCTGAGGGGGCAGCAGCAAGAGCTGCAGCTGATCTGCACTGGTGAGTGAGGGCAGCGGGCTGGCAGCGGGGGCTGCCGGGGGGAGAGCTGCAAGCCCTGCCCCGGCTGCGGAGGGCTCTGCTCCCGTGGCCAGAGCACACGGAGCTTTCAGGGCCACGTGGGCCATTGGTGGCCAGCAGCTTCGGGCTGATCCCCTTGCTCCCTGCTCCCTCCTGGCCATGGCCAGAGCCGGCTGAGATGGCCCTTGCCGGGGGCTCTCCTGGGCTCCCCGCAGATCCGGCTCTGACCGTGGCTCTGTTCCTCTCTCTTGCAGCTCTGGAACGCCTGACGGAGGACGTGAGCAGTGCCGTGTCACAGCTGGCACTTGAAACACTGCATGTCCTCCGGGCAATAGAGCGTGGGCGATATTCCACCATCCAGAGGCTGCAAGATCAGCTGCGCAGGGCATGGAGGACTCGGCCTCGCCTGTCGGGGTTCGGCTGCCTGCACTGCCGGATGACTTAGGAGGAGAGCTGATCTGGGAGGCTGTCTTTGCTGGGTCAACCTGAGCCAGAGGTAATTATCTTTAAGATTTTTCTTCTTTTCTATTTTTTATCTATATTGTAAATAAATAAATTATAGAGTATATAGAATTATATATATTATTATAGATTATAGATTACTGTAAATAATTCTAGAATGTGTTATGATACACAGACTGCCAGGAGCTTTTCTTTGCTGCCCAGGGTCTGCAGGGCAAGAGGCAGGAAAGGGTGAAAAGGGAGCTTGTGCTCAGCAGCACAGCAGGCTGAGGGATCCTGAGGCCCTGAAGGGGGAAAAGGGTGCTTGTGCTCAGCCAGCTGCCCGGGCGTGCAGCGGGCAAGGGGAAATGGCCAGAAGCCCCTTGGCCTGTGGTGGTTCTGCTGAAGCCTTTGTGCTGCCCACAGAGCGGCTGGGCAGGGCCCGGAGCTGCGGGGATCCCTGCCAGAGCGGTGCCTGGAGATGGCCACAAGCCCTGTGCCAGGCAGGAAGCGCCATCCGTGCCCTCCTGCCCGTGTGCTGCTGCCTGCCTTGCTGAGGGCTCCCAGGTGCCTCTGGCTGGGGCTGCTCTGGAGCTGCTGTGGGGCTGCGGCGCTGCTGCCGGGCAGCTTGGCCGGGCTGGGGCAGGGCCTGAGGGGCTGGGGCGCTGGCAAGCCCTGAGCAATGGGGCTGTCAGAGGCCATAAGCAGCCCCCGGCAGCCGCCTTCTTCCTGACAGAGTTGACTTGCAAGAGGGATCCTGGGCACTGTGGAACCAACAGCATCAGTGTTGTTGGAAACCCAAATGCAGGGAAATCCCAGACCTTTGGTCTTGTCAGCAAAGCTTAGAATTTAACCCAGGATTTGATCTGTGACCTTGGAAAGGGCTTCCAAACTTAGGTGCTAGAAGTGAGAATGTGGATTTCTAGTTTCTAGCAGAGACACGGGGAGGAAAATTGAAGTGGAGGAAAGTTTAGAGTTTTAGAGTTCAAGATGTAGAAAAAGTAAAAGTAGTTAAAATGGTAAACCAGAAGTTTAGGATGCAGTGCTGTAGGTTTGTGTGTCATAACATGATTGGCTAAGGAAGCTTGCACTGTAGCATGAGTCCATAAGACGAAAGATTGAAGGATTGGCTCCAAAACACAAATATCCTTGTTGGCAGTGTCTTCTTGGCCAAGAAATCTTTCAAAGCTCTTGTAACTACAAGTCTTGTGGCCTTGTGAGCCATGCCGTGCAGATGGGAGCCAAACTCACCCTTCCTGTCTTTGTAGAAGAGAAGAAAAAGCAATGGCATCATCTAAAAAACTCAGAGGTCCGCTCTCTAGCTCATTCCAAACTCCTTCAACTCCCCCAAAGTGGGATTTAGCTCCAAACACGTGACAAGGACTCTTAGTGCTGCCTCTTTGACTCCAGAGCAGCTGCTTTAGGATCTTTCCCATAAGCCTGTGTAGTTATGTGCCAGAAATGTATCATTTGAAGAAATTTTCCCAAATGACTTGCATGGAGGCTTGTTTGAAGGGTGTTTGAGGAGAAAGGCTCCCAGCAGAGGTCTGGGCTTTGGCCGAGCTGTGTCCCCTGCTGATTGTGAAGTGTGCCATCAGCTGCAGGGCTTTCTGGGCTAAAAATATCACTTGGACTTGCTCTTTTTGGCCTCTAAAAGCTGGACCCAATTTTGGGGCAAATTTGGAGACCTCATCTATGGGTGGATGGAGCACCTAGGATTTTCCCAATTGTTGGGAATGGTTCTCCAGGTCCCTGGAGTATCCAGGGCCCTGGTAAGTTGCAGCTCCACACATGCCTTGGCAATGAGAAGAAGAGGAACCCAGACCTTTTTGTGCTGCCTGTGTCACTGCACCGGGGCCATGGGAT
Source organism: Agelaius phoeniceus (assembly GCF_051311805.1). Lineage (NCBI taxonomy): Eukaryota > Metazoa > Chordata > Aves > Passeriformes > Icteridae > Agelaius > Agelaius phoeniceus. The sequence goes on from NW_027509866.1 coordinate 3,813,763, forward strand.
GGGCACACGCAGCCCTTGTGCTGGAGCTGAGCTGCTCTGCCCAGCACTGGTGGCCGCCATCCAAGCTGGTTTTGCTTGTGCTGGTTCCCTGACAGCTGGGGCCCTGGGCAGAGCCCTGAGAGCCTGGTCTCCCCCCAGGGAAGGAGCAGGAGCCCCTGGAGAAGCTGTACCGGGTGGGGATGCTGCTGCTGCTGCTGCTGCTGCTGCTGCTGCTGCTGCTGCTGCTGGAGACAGCCAGGATGGCATCAAGGATGACAAACTCTTCCTCAGCCTGGCCACTGGAGGCTGAAGGTGATGGACTTTGATTCTGGCACCTTCTTCAAAGCCAAACTCCACAGGGAATTTGCAGATGAGTCCCCACCTGGGGGAATTCTGCCAGATTTGGGCATGGCCCAGCCTGGCTGGGAACCAAAGGCTCCCCCTTTGCTGGGGCAGATGCAGCTCATCCTTCAGTCGCTGCCCAGCTGCTTTTTGGCAGGGCTGGGGGCATGGGCTGGGCTGGGTATGAAATGGGAGTGGGCTCCTGGCCCTGCCAACAGCCCCCAGCAGCCACCGTGCCTCGGGCTGGTGCTGGGGCTGGGGCTGGGGCAGCCAGCCCGACACAAACAAAGCCCCATGGTGGGAGCAGAGGTGGGACTCCAGAACCTGTGCAGGGGCTGCTTTGCTCTGCAGGCAAGGAAGGGCTTGGGCTGCTCCACTGCCCTTGTTTGCTTTGGGATCACGGTGATTTTGGGGGCAGTGCAGGGGGGAAGAGAGAAAGTGTGGGCTTCCCTCAGCCATGGCTGGGTTTTTCCCTACCATGTAGGAGTTGGGCCTTCCTCAAAGCCCTGACAGAGATAAGAGTTTTTACTGTTTTTCTTGTTTTCCCTTTTTGCATCTAATATCTTTTCAAGAATGTGTTGTTTGTTTTTCCAGAGGAAGCGTTCTAGGTGGTCCAGTGTGGATGGGGAAATGCTTGGGAGAAGCTGTGGCGTGGATGGGCCATGCCCTTGGAGAAGGCTGAGGCCATGGTTTGGGAGCAGCTTTTCTTGCAGCCGTGGCTGGCGTGAGGTGGGTCCCTGTGTGCTTGGCAGGGTGGGATCAGAGCTTTTGGGAGATGGCAGCGAGCACAGGAGCATCCTGCTCTGGGCAGCTGCTGAGGGCTGGATGTGCCGTGGCTGGCTGCAGGCTGGGCACATGTCCTGCCCTCCTGCTCTGCTGCCAAAGGCAGCAGGGATGGGCAGCTCTGGGCACAGCTCTGGGCACAGCCAGCATGGCCTGGGCACCGCAGGCCTTGGCACAAGGGCACAGGAGCCCTCAGCTGACGGGCGGTTTCTGCTTTCTCTCCTTGCAGCCGGGCTCTGCGGCTGCTGAGGCTGCTCTGGGCTCTGCCAGGGCTCTGCTGGGCTCAGCCCTGGGCCCAGCTGGGCTGGCTCTGCCCTCACATTGCTCTGACAGCTCTGCATCAGACGAGCCCCTTGCGAGCACAGCGCCTGAGCTTTCTGCTTTGGCAGTGAGTGAGACTCTGCTGCAGGCCCAGAGATTGCAGCTGGGGACACACATCCAATTGGCAAGGACCCAAACCTTCCACAGTCCCAGCTGAACGCCTGCATCTGCACAGGGTGTTTGTCTGTCCCATTCTTCCTTCTTGATTGGCTGGAATTGTGCAGTTGCACTTTCTTCCTCCTCTAGCAGTGCCACGAGTGGGCCAAAGCTGGCAAGTGGGCCGTGCTCCTGAGGCAGTGCAGTCTGGAGCTGGTGGATGGAGAATTGCCCTTCTGCACTGCCAAACCAGAGCAAAAAGCCCTAAGTGGGACTTTGTATCTTTAAGAAATCCCTGACAGTTTCAAAGGGAATGTGCAGCTCATTTCCAGGCTGAGAAGGAAGGGCATCTTCTAAAGGATTTGGGGTTTGACAGAGGTTAGATTCCCAGTCCTGCTGGAGCTGGCAGGGCACAAAGCAATTTCCTATTGCTTCAACCACACTTTAAAATAACAATGTTGGAAACAAACCCCAAAAATTTTTTTGTAAAGATTACTAAGGCCAGTAAGATGCATCAATGCCATCAGCACATTTATAAAGTAAATACCTGAGCTCTCTGTTTCAAAAGATCAGTTACCTCTTAATTTAGAGTTACAGAAGATTTTTCATTGCACAGTTGGGTTTTGTTTTTATCTTTCAAATTTAATAAACGTTTTCTTCTTTTCTTTTTCCTTTCTTTTATCTGTGAACCACAAAGCATGCTGTAAAAAAGGAGTGTCCTTTGCTCCTGGTTCCCGTGTGGAGCAGCTCCCTTCCTGCTGGCTGAGCTGCTCAGGCAGAGCCCGGCAGCTCCTGGCCCTGCAGGGCTGAGGCTTTTCCCCATTGCTGGGCACAGACTGATGGAGCAGCACTGCTGAACATGGGCACACAGAGGGACCAGCAGCAGCTGCCTTTGCCCACCTGAGGCTCCAAGGCCCAACCTCTGAGCAGCCAGGGCTGGAAGAGACTGGCAGGATCTGATCCCTGACTCTGGGCCAGGGCTGCACAAATGACCCCACAGCAGCAGCAGCAGCAGCAGCAGCAGCAGCAGCAGCAGCAGATGGAGCTGACTTTCAGCACAGCCCCTGCCCCTGTTCCCTCCCATGTGCAGCGGTGTCACAGCAGCCTGAGGCACCTGGGAGCCCCCAGTGCCAGCAGGGACTTGAGATGGCAGCCCTGGGCTCCTGGAGGCTGTGCAAGGAACGGAGCTGGGCACTCCCTGTCCATGGGGAGCTTGCAGATGGAAAAGGCTGCTGTGCCCAGGCAGCTCCAAGGGCACAGAAAGGAGGCTCTGGAGCACTGGATCTGTGCCAGTGCCACAGTCCTGGGCAGCAGCCAGCGAGCCCTGGGGAACAGAGGGCACAGCATGAGGGACAGAAGCAGGCAAGGGCAGAGACTGGAGAGAGCCAGGAGCAGGAACAGCTGCTCCATTGCACTCTTGGAGAAAGCTCTTGGCTGGTTCCAAGCGCTGAAAGGCGTGAAGGGCAGCGAGGAGGCCACAGCAAAAAATGCTCCTGTTTGCACAGCCTCCCCTCTCCGTGTCCCAGAAGGAATTGCATGGACTGTGCTCTTCTCTCCGAGTCGTCTCGTTCAGCATGAGCAGCTCAGCACCAGGAGCTGAAGGAGCTGAAGCCTCAGGCCGCAGGAGCTGGGCAAGAGGAGACTTTCTGAGCAAATGAATGCTGCTAACATGGACCCAGCTGAATGCAGTGGATAGAATCATGGAATCACAGAATCCTTTCTGTTGGAAAAGCCCTCTGAGCTCACCCAGTGCAGCCGCTCAGCCAGCAGTGCCAAGCCCAGCACTAAAGCACGTCCCTGAAGTGCCAAGGCCTGGACACCAGCCCTGAGTGAGGCCTGAACAGCAGGCCCTGAGCCAAAGGTGGCCTCTGGATGAACCTTCCAAGCAAAGGTTATCTTTGTATCTGCTCCCTGATGAAATATGCATGGTCATTAGCACTGTGATAGATGTAGCCACTCATTAGTGAAACATGTATGGACCTTTGTGTATTTAGAAGCCAGACAAGGCCATGAAATCTGACATCTGGCCTTGTTTGGAGCTGAATGGTCAAAGTCACCTCCCTTGGTTCCTCCTGGGGCCCTGGCCAGGCTTTGGGAGGAACCCAAGAGGAGGATGAAACCAGATGTTGCCACACTAGCAGTGCTGTCAGTTTGTCCATTCAGCACTGTCAGAGCTGGGCCCTCTCCCAGCGGGGTTGGAGCCTCACCTGTGGCTGGAGGCACCTGCAGGAATTGCCAGTGCCCAGGAGTGGCTCTGCAGCCCTTGGCTGTGACAGCTTCCCCAGCTGCTGTGTGGGTCTGGGCGATGGTAAAGGCTGAGGGTAACTGGGGCTGGATCTTTCTCAGTCACTGCAGGCAATCTTTGGTGGGGATGGTTGGGTGCATTGCTGAGCTGCTCCTGTTGTGATTCTTTGCTGCTTTGAGCTGCAGGAAGTGACACTGATTCCTTCAGTTGGAGTCTGTGTCCTTGGTGCTGACCCTGCCCCCTGGTGAAACAAAACTGGCCCAGTCTGGCCAGATCCCAACAAAATGTCACTTGTTCAGTGTAAATGTGAGGAATCAGTGCCATCAGAAATTCCCAGATGGGAAGCCCTTCCCTGGAGTTCCCTGGCTCTGGAGTGGGCTGAGGTCGGAGCCCCGTGGGAGCAGTGGGGCAGTCGGGTAAAAGAGGCTGAACCCCTGGATGGCTTCAAATGCATCCAAAAATTGCACATGGAAAAGGAAAAGAACTTGTGGGTTTGGGAAGACGAGGGTGAATTTTGTTAATGACACATTGGAAACAGCACCAACAGAAGGAAAAACTGTTGTTGGAATGCTCCCACATGGAGCAAGAGAAGAATGTTTTAATCTTGAGCTCAGATGCATTTATGCAAGTGAAATATCAATATAATAAATAACTATATACATATTTCTAGGATAATAAGACCTTCATATATATTTCTAGATTTATATCTATATCTATATTTATATTTCTGTATCACTATTTACATATAAAATAATAATAATGTGAAATAGTGCTGACAATACTAATTTGGTAGCTTTGGCTGCTCAGGTATGTAACACTAAACACCCTACAGAACAGGATTGGCCAGGACCCTAATGTCAGTGGTCAACTTTGTGAGATTGTATACAGTGAAAAAAGGAGGAAGGGAGGAAATTGGCTGTTTTTACAGGGTTTGCTGATACTGTGATGCAGAGTGCTTTGTCTGTTGCTGTGAAAAATTCCATGATTAAGCCTGCAGGGTTTTTCATGTACCAGACTATGCACAAGCTGCAGGTTTTGTTGCATGGGTAAAGGGGTTGTTAAAAGAGCAGTTATAAAAATGAGGAGATGGGAACCTTTGCCCATGGAGAACCCATCTCCCAGATGTGCTCCATGCCCTTAACAATGGCCCACGGGGGAAATGGAAACCCCCTGGCTGTGCACAGCTGCCCCCAGTTTGCAAATCCAACCATGGGCAGTGAGACTTGGGCTGCCTGGGAAATTGTTCTGGCTGTGATGGCCCCTGGCAGGGCCAGCCCAGAGGCTGCAGGGCTGGGCCTTCATGCACTGGAATTAGTTTGGATAAATTCAAAGCAAATGAGAGCTATCCATACTGAAACAGGAATTCAGATTCCTCCAGGACACTTTGCTTTGGTAACTGCTCACTTGGAACTTGGCCTTACAAAGTGTTCCATGTCATGGCAGGAAGAATTGATGCAGAATATGCAGGAGAAATTGCAGTAATTCTGTTAAACAATAGTGACCAGGATTGGATTAGTCAACCCCATGACAGGGTAGCACAATTATCAATATTGCAATGTTAAGAAGGATTGTGAAAAAAGGAGATCCACCTGCAATCACCACCGTTTGTGGAGATAAAGGGTTTGGATCCAGCAGCCCTAATAATGGAGCCCGAGTGTGGGTCCGGAGGCCAAATGGCCCTCCCGAGGCAGCTGAAGGAGCAGCTCCTGGGAAAGACAACTCTGAGTCCTGAAACCTGGGCAGGAACAATGGGAATGTGTCCCTGCAGCCAAGTGTTCTGTTTGAGAACAAGGAGATCTGACAGGATATTGTTTTACACATGCTGCCAGACCAAATCTCCCTGTTTGCCCCAAGGGCCCCTTTGGGAAATGCTCTGATGCACAGGGCTCCATGGGAAGGCTGCTGTGACACTGAGGGACTTGCACAGGAATTGCATCCAGGAGCCCGGGTGCCCCTCAGGGACTGGGACCTGGCCCCTTCCAGCCAGAGGGGAAAGGGCCCCCCCAGGCCTTGTTAGCCACAGACAACATGGTAAAGCTGAACAGCAAAGGGCCTGGGGCATTATTCTGGAATTAACATGGTGCCAGCTCCATGGACAACAGGATTGTTGTTCCTAACTCGAATGAGATTGAGAAAAATGAATGAAGAACGGTGTCACCAAAGTACTACTGGTGTCTGTAAGGTGTACCTTGATAGTCAGCCAGAATCTTTGTCTGCCACAAGCACCTCTAGAGTTTCACCAAGGGGTTAGTCATCAAAATGTAATGTGAGTTCTGATGGATTGCTGAGCTTCTTTTGTAATTCTTTGCTAATGATGATGTGCTTTGCTGAGCTTATCCTTTTGTAATTCTTTGCAGCTGTGCCTGATATAAATGCCACAATTCCTTCAGTTGGTGTCTGTGTCTTTGATAGTGACCCTGCCCACTGGAGAAACAGGGCCCCCTCTTGCCTAAGCGTTACCTGGGAAGGCAAAAACCCTCCCTCCAAAATTGCCCCCTTCCTCCTTGTTCCCCCCTTCATACCCTGAGCATGATGTGCTCTGTTCTGGGCTGTGCCCGGGGTCAGTTGGGGTCACCTGTCCTGGCTGTGTCCCCTGCCCAGCTCCCCCGCAGCCCCAGCCCCTCCCCAGCGTGGCTGGACGAGGGGCAGGACAGGCCTTGGCTGTGCTGCAGCTCAGCAAGAACAAAACCATCTCTGCGTGCTCAGCGCTGTGCTCAGCACCCGGCCCAGCAGTGTCTCAGTGCCAGGGGCTGTGCCCTCAGTGCCTGCCAGGGCTCTCCATGGCAACTGCCAGGCCAGGTGACCCAGGTGTCCCCCCAGTGCCAGTTGCCATGGAAACAGTGCCCAGCGCTGCCCCTTTCTGTCTGGCTGACCTGGCCTTTGGCCCTGGCAGTGCCCTTGGCTGCTGGTTCCTGGTGCCCGAGCGGCCAGCGCGGCACAGGGCAGGTGGCCATGGCACAGCCCCCAGCAAGGGATCCCCTCTGGCTCTGGGCACTGACACCAGCCCTGAGCAAGGGGCCCAGGGCAGCTTTCCATGGCCACCAACCACCACAATGGCTCCGGGCATTGGTTGCCATGGCACCAATCTAAGGAACGGGTCCCTGTGTCCATTGCCATGGCACCTGGTGGCACCAACGAGTGTCACTGCAATTGTACCTGGAACAGCCCTGGCACCACTTTGTCCTCAGGGTTGCCATGGGAGCCCAGGGCAGCAACAGCTCTGCAGGCAAGGGGCCATGGAACCTGGCTGCAGAAATGGCTCCTTGGGCTGGTTTCCAAGGAAACCTGAACTGATGGGGGTTGCCATGGCACCCAAAGCCAGCAGTGGGGTCCCTGCAGTGTCCATGGCAACAGTCCCTTGCAATGGCCCAGTGCAGGTTGGGATGATGATCCACCCTCACAGCTGGCCCAGAGCAGGTCTGCAAGTGCCCTTCCCACAGCCTGTTTGCACAGAAACACTTCCAGGGATCTCTGCATTTCCCTTCCCTCACTCTCAGGTCACTCACACACCTCCCAGCCACCCGCTTGGTGCTTTGAGCTGCAAGGAGTTCAAAGCTGCTCTGTCCTTCAGGAGCTGGTCTAATTCTACCTTCAGCCAAGTTTGGATTAATGTTTATATTAGAACTTCCTTTGTGTCTGTGCTAGATGAGTAATATGATGATTGTCTGTCACAATTAATGGACTAATATTATGTGTATATGGAAATATAATATAATATAATATTATATTATATTATATTATATTATATATAATGTATATATAAGAAAAGTTTTATAGATTTATAGTTGTACCTGCTCACATGGTTATCAAGGGACAATGGGAGTTGGGACATCTGGGAGGGCTGGCTTGTCACTATGGCGACATCTGACCTCTAATCAGGATTTCTCACAATTTTCGGGGGCTCTCCTGGGATAGACACCTCTCCCCGGTGGTGCTAGGAGTTTGCAAAAAGAAGTGCACCCACGCCACAAATTTGGTGGAGTCTTCAGATACTTCTGGGGCCACCAGTGGTTGCAGGCTGAAGCTCAGAGACAGCAGGAGGCTGGATAAAGAAAAGAGAAAAGGGGTGAGCACTATTTTTTAGCCAGATAATGACTCTGTAATTTCGGTATAGGAAAGCAAACTCCAGCCAGTACTCCATACCAGACCCGTCCTGGTCCATTGGAGTTTTAGGATGCTGGGCAGTTGGAGGAAACGGCAGGAATCATTATAAAGAGGAAAGCAGAGGTGTTTTTCCTCTGTGGACGGCGGGACACGTAGGACAGAGAAGTTTGAGAAGGGTTTTGTGGCACCGAGCCAGTGGTGGTCTCGGGGAGGCACAGCCAGCGCTGGGCTATTCTGGTAGGGAATGGCAGCACACGTGGTGGAGAGGAAAGCGGGGATTTTCCCCCGTGGCCAGTGGGACACGTGAGATGGGTTTGTGTAGGGTTTTGCACACCGAGCCAGCGGCGGTGTCGGGGGAGGCACGGCCAGGGCTGTGGTATCCCAGGCTGGCTGAGCAGCGATAGCCGGCGGCAGTTTTGGGGGAAGCGCCAGCGGCCGGGCACTGGTGGCACTGGCCGAGCTCGGTGGGAATGGCTCTTGGGCAAAACCAGCTCCAGGGTTCCCGGAGCCAGCTGAGATCGGGCTGGAAACGGGACAACCGCCGAGAGGTTTGCTGAGGTGGGGTTACCCTGTAGTAGGCGTAACACTTCACATGCCATGGCGAGTCGGGGCGGAGCTGCCGAGCCAGGGTGGGCTGGGGACGGAAGCCCCTGGACCACAGAGTTTTTTTCGGAGGAGAGGTAAAGCTTTTTTCTAGTTTTTTCTCTTCCCCTTTTCTTCCTCTCTCCCCTTTTTCCTCTCTCTCTTCTCTTCCCTTCTCCTTCCTCCTTTCCAGGTTTCCTTTTTTTTCCCCTCTCCCTTCTTAGGGAGCTGGGCTCAGTTGGGAGGGCCTGTGCTTGGAAAGGCAGGCTCTGTTGGGGGCAGACCTGTGATAGGCTGGTCATGATGGGATCATGGGTGAGTAGCGAATCCCCAAAGGAAGACGCAGAGATTGAAGAGGAACCAAGGGGCATCCCTCCAGACAGCCCACTAGGAAGGAAGCTAGCCCGGTGGAAATATGACCCCAACACCAAAGATAAGGACGAGAGCAAAATGGTTCAGTACTGCGTATTGGAATGGACCAGAAGGGAAATCAGGAGAGATCATGTCTACTGGCTGAGATATGGATCAGACAAAGGATGGATATGCCGAGCATTAAACATGATGTAAGAGCTAAGGAACCATTCAATCAGGAGGAGAGTGACTGTGCTGCTTGCTGGGAAGGGGAAACCTCCCCCTCGAAGGTGAGCATGTTTAAGGTAGCAGAACATACAGAGTGGGACCCGTTAGACCTGTTCCCCCTCCCACTTCCAGCAGTCCCAACTGCACCTCCCCTACGCCCTGATGGGCCTAACCAGAACACCAGGAGCAGGGTAGCACAAAGAGAGGAAAGCAGATCAGAGGATGGGAGCCAAGCATTGGGACTGTACCCCCTGAGGGAGGAACCCCTGGGGGGATATGGGAATGAATTGGATTTGTAACTGTACCTCTCAGTTCTTCTGACATGAGAATGTTCAAGAAATAATTGAAAGGATTACTAGAGGACCTCACTGGATTAGTGAAACAGTTAGATCAATTTCTGGGGCCCAATATTGATATGTGGGAAGAGATGCAATCAATAATGGCTGTGTTGTTCACACCAGAAGAAAGACAGATGATCCGAGCAGCTGAGATATGGATATGGGAAAGGAAGCATGTGCAAGGACCTCCTGGGGATCTGAAGATGCCCATAGTGCGCCCCACCAGGGACCGCAACAGCACTGGGGGAAGGCAAGACATGGAAGAATAGAGAACACTGATTACAAAAGTCATCAAAGAAGCAGCTCCATGTAACCAAAATGCCTGTAAGGCTTTCAATGAGCAGCAAAAGAGGGAAGAAACCCCAACAGAGCGGTTAGAAAAGCTGAGGAAAAATATAAGGCAATATTCAGGAGTTGACCCTGACACAGTGACTGGACTGATCTTACTGCACAGATAAATTTTGTCATTCATGCCTGGCCAGATATACGGAGAAAATTAGAAAATTTAGATGGTTGGCTAGAAAAGAGGTTGGAAGATCTCTTAAGGGAAGCACAGAAGGTGCATGTAAAAAGGGATGAAGAGAAGGCCAAGACAAAAGCCACGGTAATGGCAACTGCCATTAGGGAAGGGAACCAGCATGCAAAGAACAACCCAGGTAAGGGAGGGGGATTCCAAGTACGGGAAGATAGAGGGGAGATGCATCTCCTTGGGACTGGGCAGAAAAAGGAGAGTTTGGGAAACAGGGGAACTTAGGACCAGTCTGCTTTTACTGTAAAGAGAGTGGGAATATTAGAAGGAATTGCCCCCAGAAGGAAAAGGATCTGAGGGTCTATGAGACTGAGCAAAAAGAAGTAGATCAGCAGTGTCAAGGGCTCTACCTCCTGGGGACAGAATACCACCAGGGGCCCTTGATAACTTTAAAAATAGATCCCCAGGAGGAAGAATTTGAATTCTTAGTAGACAAGGGGTCTGAAAGAACTTGTGTTTGTAGAATCCCAAAGGGGTGCAAAAAGGGTCAAGATACCATGCAGGTAGTAGGTGCAAAAGGGGAGGGGTTCAAGGTCTCAGTTATAAAGGAAGTAAAGTTTGAAGGGGCAAATAAAGTAGGAATTGGAGATGTTCTATTAGTTCAAGAAGCAGGATGCAATCTATTAGACTGAGATTTACAAGTGCAGTTAAGCATTCGAGTACTCCCAGAGGAAGGAAAAATGGTGGTTAAACTTCTCGAATTAGGGGAAGAGGATGAGGGCAACATTCATGAGATGGTGTGGGCAAAACCAAAAAATTGAGGCAAATTGAACATGAAACCTATAGTAATAAAATTAATTGATGACAGCCATCCAGTCCAGGTATGACAATATCCACTCTCCCTGGAGGGGAGACGAGAACTGCAGCTGGTGATACAGGACCTACTTGAGGACAGGACCTTAGAACCATGTATGTCCCCCCATAATACACCCATATTACCAGTAAAGAAGTCAGATGGGACATACAGGCTTGTCCAAGATTTGAGAGAAGTGAACAAAAGAGCAGTGAATCGGTACCCAGTAGTGCTTAACCCCTCAACACGACTGAGTAATATCCCCCCAGCACACCACTGGTTTATCGTCATACACCTAAAAGACATTTTTTGGGCATGTCCACTGGCAGGGGAAAGTAGGGATATATTTACTTTTGAATGGGAGGACCCTGATTCCGGTAGGAAGCAACAGCTTTAGTGGACTGGGTTACCCCAAGGGTTTTCCGAATGCCCAAACCTCTTCGGTCAAGCCCTAGGAGAAGTAACACAACTCTTCTCCATCAAACCTGAGATGAAGCTCATCCAATATGTAAATTATTTCCTTTTCTCAGGACAGGAAGAAAAAGAAGTTTGGGAATCTACCATAGTGTTGTTAAATTTTCTGGGGGACCAAGGACTTCAGGTATCAAAAGGGAAACTCAAATTTGTAGAGAGAGAAGTAAAATACCAAGGACATGTGATTTGTCAAGGGAGCTGGCGGCTGAACCCTGAGAGAATTACAGGGATTGTTTCACTCCCACTGCCAAAAACTAAGAGGGAAGTCAGAAGGTTTTTAGGCCTGTTGGGATATTGTAGGCTATGGATTGAAGGATACACACAGGCCATCCAGTTCTTGTATGAAAAGTTAGCAGAAGAAGAGATTAGGTGGGAAAAAGACGATGAACAAAACTTTGAAGCTTTAAAGCAAAAATTAGTCAGTGCATTGGCACAGAGTCTTCCTGCCTTAGACAAACCCTCAAACCCTTCTGTCTGTTTGTGGATATAGAAAGAGGGGTAGCACAAGGAGTGTTAGCCCAGGACTGGGGAGGATCCAGGAAACCAGTGGCCTATTTATCCAAACTGCTGGACTCTGTCAGCCGGGGGTGGCCAACCTGCATTCAGGCTGTGGCAGTGACTGCCCTACTCATAGCAAAAAGCAAAAAATTACCCTTTGGGGGAAAATTGAAGATATATATCCCAAACTCAGTAAGGAGTATCCTGAGCCAAAAGGCTGAGAAATGGCTCACTGATTCCCAAGGGCTAAAGTATGAAGCCATCTTAAGAGATAATGGTTTAGAGCTAATCATGAGTAACCAACTCAACCCTGCCCAGTTTTTGTATGGAGAACCAAGTGAGGAACTAATACATAATTGCCTAGAGGTTATAAACCATCAAACTAAAGGAAGAGAGGACCTAACAGATCAACCACTCCAAGGTGGAAAACGATTATACATCGATGGATCTTCACGGGTAATAAAGGGGCACAGGGTATCAGGGTACACTACAGTGCATGAAGGGATGGTGGCCATAGAAAAGGGAAAGTTACCTTACAACTGGGCAGCCCAAGCATGTGAGTTGTATGCCCTAAAACGAGCTCTGGAAATATTAGCGTGGAAAAGGGGAAAAAATATATACAGACCGAAAATACACTTTTGTAGTGGTGCATACCTTTGGAAAAATTGGGAGGACAGGGGACTATTCACTTCAAAGGGAAAGGGACTGATTCACGAAAAAAATTGTATTAGAAGGGTTAGAAACCTTACAATTACCAGGGGAAGTAGTGGTGGTATATGTTGAAGGACATCAAAAAGGGGACCAAGGGAAAAATTTAGACAATTTAGAAGCTAAAAATGCAACTGAATCAGGGACAGAAAAACTAATAATAGTATTAACCCCCATGAGAAAAATGCAAAAAGTCCCTGTATTCAGTGGGACAGAAGAGGAAGAACTCCTTAAAATAGGAGCCAAGAAAGATAACAAAGGGAAATGAGCAGATGGAAGGAAATAATAATAAACCCTTTGCCAGGAAAATGCTAGAATGCATACATGGAACAACACATTGGGGTACACAAGCGCTAAGTGATCAATTTCTAAGGAATTGGGGATGCACATGAATTTTCAGAATCGCTAAGCAAGTAACTGAACAGTGTGTGGTATGTCAACAAGTGAATAAGAAAATCATGAGGAAAACACCCAGGGGAGGGCAAGAACTGGCCTTATGACCCTTCCAAAACATCCAAGTAGACTTTACTGAGCTTCCCCAGGTACAATGGTGGAAGTTTTTGCCAGTGATAGTAGATCACTTGACTCATTGGGTAGAGGTGGTACCCACTGTGAAAGCCAATGCCAATGTTGTGAGTAAAAAAATTGTAGATTCAATTATTCCCCAATATGGGATGGCAAACAGGATTGATTTAGACTGGGGAACTAATTTCACATCAAAGATATTGCAGAAAGTTGTTCAGGCCCTGGGAGTAAAATGGGAATTACACACTCCATGGCATCCACAGAGTTCTGGTCAGGTTGAGAGAATGAATCAAGCTCTTAAAAGAGCTCTAGTTAAGCTAATGATTGAAACCCAAATGTCATGGATAAAATGTCTCCCTTTGGCCTTATTAAGAATGAGAACCCAACCCCAGTCAGATCTGGGGGTCCCACCCTATGAAATGATGTTTGGGTTTCCCTTCCTGACCTCACCCCAGAAGGTTGCCACCTATGAGGAAGGGGAAGCCAATGCCAAGGAATAAGTGATGTCTATAGCACAAACCTTAGAAGGGCTAAGAGATAAAGGGGCAATTCCTCAAACTACCACCCTGGATTTCAGAATCCATAATATTAATCCCGGGGATTGGGTGATGATTAAGCCATGGAGAGATCAGCCTCTAACTCCTCAGTGGGAAGGTCCCTTTCAGGTACTGCTCAGCACCGAATCGGCCGTGCGAGCTGCAGAGCGGGGATGGACTCATGGCAACAGAGTCAAAGGCCCAGGAGAAGAACCCAAAGAGTGGACTGTAACATCCAGGCTGGGTGAAACAAGATTGACTCTAAAACAGAGACTGAGAGACAACCAGAAAAACACCAAGATGCCCAAAAAGCAGAGTCAAGCTTCCACCAACCAGCTCGGGAACTGTCTTCCTGTTTTCATGGGTGAGAATTACCAGCATCTGTTGAGGGGAAGTACACAAGGGACTGTAAAAGGCAATGGGACAGCTTCTTCAAGAAAATAAGACAAAGGAAGGAGGGCAAGACCAGGTTGGCCCCTTTGTTTGCTACCAAGAAGGCTCCATAGCCCTGCTGTGGGTAGCAACCCTGTAGCCATGGTAAGGTAGGGACAAAAGGCCATTCCAGACCTCTGTAATTCCTCAGTTGTCTTTTAATTCAACAGGGACTGGAGGGCAGGACTGAGTTGGCCTCTGTGCTCACCCCTAAGATGCACCAACTATGGGTAGCAGCCACACAGGCACGGTAGATGGGAGTCAAAGCCACACTGGACCTCTGGGATGCCCTTTTGACCATTCCAAATGAGTGTGTCTAAGGAAAACCTGAGATTTTTTTCTCCTGTTCCCACTGTCCTTGCCCGCATCAACAGATGCTGGTATGACTCATTCAAGAGAGAGAGAAAATTTTGTACTTAACTGTTTGAGCAAAATGACTTACAGAAAAAGAAAAAGGGGGCTTGTTATAGATGTGTAATCCTATGGTTGACTCTCACAATTAAGGGCTGGATATTAAATCTATGTTAGGAGAAGTTTTGTAGGTGTACAGTTATCCTTCCCCTCCCCCTTGCATTGCTATCACAGGATGGCCTCAGCAGTTGGGGCATTTGGGAGGGTTGGCTTGTTCCTATGGCAGCACCTGACTGTGGTGATGTTCACAGGGGTTCTTGGATGAGGGAAGAGATGAGAATGTTGACTCCATGTTTCAGAAGGTTTATTTATTATTTTATTATATATATTACATTAAAACTATACTAAAAGAATAGAAGAAAATGTTTCATCAGAAGGCTGGCTAAGCTAAGAATAGAATGGAATGATAACAAAAGCTTCTGTCTCTGACAGAGAGTCCAAGCCAGCTGACCATGATTGGCCATTCATTAGAAACAACTCTCTGAGACCAATCACAGATCCACCTGTTTCATTCCACAGCAGCAGATAACCACTCGTTACATTTTGTTCCTGAGGCCTCTCAGCTTCTCAGGATGAAAAAATCCTAAAGAAAGGATTTTTCATGAAAAGATGTCTGTGACACCTGACCTCCAATCAAGGTGTGAGACAGTGATCTCCACCACTGGACAGTGAAGAAGGAGTCGATTGACAAGACTTTGGGAAGGGCCAGAGGTATAAAAGACAGAACATCCATTTTGTAGATGAGCACATCCTGACTGAATCCTTTGCTTCTCACACTGTGTTATTTTCTTTATTCAGTCTTCTGTTGTATTTTGATAAGATCTTAATATTTTAAACTTTTAAAAGTGAAAATGGTTTCTCACATGAGGTTGGGGAATGTGGGGCAAGGTTGTCCACACCGGGTCAACTCTCAAGGTAAAACTTCTCTGACATGGTGAGACCTCCTTAGGAGCAGCCCTACATCAATATAAATCACAGAAAGCTGCAATCAGCTCTTCTCTAAAGAGAACAGTAATAAAATACACTCTTTAAAATAGGATTACTTATTTCTTAGAAGGTCATTGAAATATTTCTTCACAACTGTAAAAGGAAATCTGCCTAATAAACGCTCCAGAGCCGAGGGAAATCAAGGCAGAGCCATGGTGTGTCAGGACTTGCTTGACCCTAATGAGCCCCGTGGTGCATTTGGAGCTGAGCCCTGGAACCTCAGGGCCTGAGATTGCACAAACCTTTCCAGGAATCAAAGTCAGAGGAAAAACTCAGAGTGTCTCAATGCATGAATGGGTCCCTCTGAGGTCCATCCCCAACACAGGCTCCTCATGGACTCCTTGAGGGGGGGGAGAATTGGAGGCCAGAATTGGAAAAAACACCTCTCAGAGATTCAGAGTGGAAAGGAACATCCAAAGTACCTTAAAAACCTTGAGTATCTCAAAGCATTACTGAGCCCCACTGAGAGTCAGTACAAAGCCCTCAATGGACTCATTAAAGCAGATAATTGGAGCCATGATTGCACAAACCTCTCACAGAGTCTGTATCAAAAGAGAAACACCAAGTACCTTAAAATAACTGAAGTATCCTGAAGTATTAATGAGCCCCACTGAGTGTTGTTACTGACAAAGCCTCTCCAGGGACTAATTACAGCAGATAATTGGAGGCCATGATTGCACAAACCTCTCAGAGACTGCAAGGCGAAAGCCAAAGCCAAAGTCCTTTGAAAAACCTGCAGTCCCTGCAGGGAGCATTCAGGAGCCCCCAGGGCCATTGCTGAGCAAGGCTCCCCAGGGACTCCTTGCAGCAGATCCTTGAGGCCACTGGGATGTGGGCTAGGGGGGGATGCTGAGGGCAGCACAAGGGGCTGACAGTGCCCAGCCTGGCTGGGGCTGTGCCAGGAGGCCCCAGGGCCTCAGGACAAGGTGTCTCCTCCCAGCCCTTGCTGGCACAGACCCGGCTGAGCCCCAGGGCACCAAGACTTGGCTTCTCTTTGTCCCCACCTGTCATCACTGCCTGCAGTTCTCTGCTCTGCCTGGGGCCTGGGGACACTTGCTCAGTCGTGTCCCTCAGTGGAACCCATTAAAAGTCCAAGAAACTTTGGAGTTGGATTCTGCCTTGGAGTTCTGGAGAGGTTTCTTCAGCTGCCTCTCAGGGACTGATGTTCAGGGCCTGAGCACAAAGCCCCAGAGGCTGATTAAAGTCCTTGTGCTGTGTCTGTGCTGCTGAGCTGGGCTGGGCTCCTGGCACAGAGGCAGCTCCTGCTCACCAAGAAGAGCTTCAAAAGCACATTTCTCTTGATGAGCAGCTCTTGTGCCAGCCCAGCAGGGCTGGAGCACTGCCTGCAGCCAGCCCGGGCACAGCCCAGAGGCACAGAGAGCTTCAATCAGTCAGGGCTGGGAAGGGGCTGAGAAGTGCCTGGGGCACAATCACTGCCAGCCCTTGGCACAGGAACCTCTGGCTGCAGGACAGTGCAGCTGCAGCTCCTGGAGCCATCTCCTCAAGCTGGAACATGCCAATGCCTGCAGAGCCTGTGAGTACATTCTCTGCTTGTCTCTTGTGCAGAGCAGCCAGGGGTGCCCAGGGCTGTCCTGCAGAGCAGGGTCCTGCAGCCCAGGGCGCTGTGCTGGGGCAGGGACTCTGCTGCCTGCCAGGGACAGCTCTCAGCCAGCCCCGGCAGCTGCTCCCAGCACTGGGGGACAAGATCTGGGTGGCAGGAGACAGCTGGTGAGGCTTGGAAGTGTTCTCTTTGTGTAGGGAGGATGCTGCATTGTTCAGGACTGCTCTCAGCATGGCATTGAACTGCAGAATTTAGATGATACAGGAAGCACAGCAAGGCAGGGGATATATAAAAGTGGATATCCTGCTTTTTTAATTAACTGCTCTGGGTTGGAAATTGCACATAGATCTTCATCTCTCAGTTCAGCCTGTGAAAAATAAAAAAAAAAAGTTTCTCTTTGATCTGATTAAACAAGGCAGTGAAAAAATCAGAACAGGGCCCCTCACATGCAGCATCAGTGTTGCTTTTCCAGCCTCCTCAGGGTTCCTCTGATGTTGCCATCAGAGCCTGCAGAGGCAGAGCTGCCCCTGGGCAGTGCCTGAGCTGGGAGGGCTCTGCAGGGCAGAGCTGAGCCCCCAGGGCTGGGCTGGGCTCTGGCAGCACTGGCAGGGCCCAGCCCTGGGCACAGGGAAGCAGCTGCTGGCAGGGACAGCTCCAGGCAGCAGAGCCCTGGGCAGGCAGTGGGGGGAAAGTGCCCCCAGCCTGTGCTGGGATATTTCAAGTCCTCTCCAAACCCAACTATTCCATGATTACTTTTCTTACAGCTCCCCATGCCAAGGCACAGCAAATGTCCAACAGCAGCTCCATCAGGCACTTCCTGCTGCTGGCATTGGCAGACACGTGGCAGCTGCAGCTCCTGCACTTCTGCCTCTTGCTGGGCATCTCCCTGGCTGCCCTCCTGGGCAACGGCCTCATCATCAGCGCCGTAGCCTGCGGCCGCCACCTGCACACGCCCATGTTCTTCTTCCTGCTCAACCTGGCCCTCGCTGACCTGGGCTCCATCTGCACCACTGTCCCCAAAGCCATGCACAATTCCCTCTGGGACACCAGCAACATCTCCTACAAAGGATGTGCTGCTCAAGTATTTTTCTTTGTGTTCTTCCTGTCAGCAGAGCTTTCCCTCTTGACTGTCATGTGCTATGACCGCTACGTGTCCATCTGCAAACCCCTGCACTACGGGACCCTCCTGGGCAGCAGAGCTTGTGCCCACATGGCAGCAGCTGCCTGGGCCAGTGCCTTTCTCAATGCTCTCATGCACACGGCCAATACATTTTCCCTGCCCCTGTGCCATGGCAATGCCCTTGGCCAGTTCTTCTGTGAAATCCCCCCAATCCTCAAGCTCTCCTGCTCACACTCAAACCTCAGGGAACTTGGTCTCATTGGGGGTAGTCTTAGTTTAGGTTTGGGCTGTTTCGTGTTCATTGTTTTCTCCTATGTGCAGATCTTCAGGGCTGTGCTGAGGATCCCCTCTGAGCAGGGACGGCACAAAGCCTTTTCCACCTGCCTCCCTCACCTGGCTGTGGTTTCTCTGTTCCTCAGCACTGTCATGTTTGCCTACCTGAAGCCCCCCTCCATCTCTTCCCTATCCCTGGATCTGTCAGTCTCTGTTCTGTACTCGGTGGTGCCTCCAGCCCTGAACCCCCTCATCTACAGCCTGAGGAACCAGGAGCTCAAGGATGCCCTGAGAAAAATGATGACTTTATCTCTTCAGAAACAATAAACTCTCCTTTTTCTGCTCCATAACCTTCAGAATGTAACCCTTTACAATATCAGCCTTTTTTTTCTAGTTCTGCAGTTTTTCATTGGGACCTTTTCTTATTATTTTACTAGTGTTATAATGTTTTTTATAAAATACTGTAGTACTCTGCTGAGCATGTCTACATGGACATCTACTTTTCTTGTGTAGCACAAAGACTTTCAGGAGTGTTGTTCCCTGTTCATTTCAATAATATCCAGTGTCTGCCCTGCCTTGTGTGTCCAAGGCATTTCCTCAGCCCTTCTCTGGCTCTGCAGGGGCTGTGCCTGTGAGCAGAGGCTGAGGGAAGGGGCTCCCAGCACAGCAGCACGGCCAGGGACAATGGCCCTGCCTCTTTGCACATCTGCTCCCCCCAGCTCCAC
The DNA here is from genome assembly GCF_051311805.1 of Agelaius phoeniceus. Classification (NCBI taxonomy): domain Eukaryota; kingdom Metazoa; phylum Chordata; class Aves; order Passeriformes; family Icteridae; genus Agelaius; species Agelaius phoeniceus. The sequence goes on from NW_027509866.1 coordinate 3,832,704, forward strand.
ACTCCCCTCCCCAGCCCTGCTGTGGGTGCAAGGCCAGAGTGCTCTGGCAGCTTGGTCCCTGTCCTGCTGCGTGTCCCTGCTGTGACCTCAGGCAGGGACAGGCCATGGGCACTGCTGGGACACAGCTGGGCTCCAGCACAGCAGCTCCATCAGCAAAGGGCATCTCCTGAGGGCAGGGCAGGGAGGCTTTGCTCCCCTCCAGAGTCACTCTCAGGACTCTCAAGAGGCTCCTTGTGCTCCTTGTTCTCCCAGGGCTCAGTGGGATGAGATCAGGGTCTCACTGGGGCCTTCAGGGGACTCAGGTCTGGGTCAGGTTTTGCTTGTTGGTGGCCAGTGCCCATCAGATGCTGAATGGTCTGTGCTGAACCTTCCTGGGGCTCTGCAGCTTGTGCCAGGAATGATGGCAGGGGAATGTTTGTCTGGAGGGCCTTGGGAGCTGCAGGAGAGCACAGGGGACCTGCAGGGACAGAGTGTGCCAGGGACCAGCAGGGAGTGGAGCTCACTGGGCACAGGCCTGGCCAGGGTGGGGTCACCCTGAGATCAAGGCCTGAATGTCTGCTGTGAGCCAGGAGAGCTCTGCAGCCCAGGGACACAGCAGGCACAGGGAAAGGAGTCTGGGCACTGACTCCTCTGCCCCTCAGGGATCTCCCCCAGGAGGATCCAGGGCAGCCCCGAGCCCCTCTGGCAGCCCTGGAACAAGGCAGGCACCTCTGAGCCCCTCCATGGCCCCGCAGAGCCCGTGTGGGAGGGGGTCAGGGCAGGAGCAGCCTCAGCTGCCTCTGTGTCCCAGGCTGAGCAGCAGAGCCCAGCAGAGGCAGCCCAGGGCCCCGGGCAGCACAGCCCCCGTGCTCTGCAGAGCAGCAGCCCCAGCTCGGGGCTCTGGGCAGCAGGGCAGGGCTGCAGCAATGGCTGCTCGGGCCAGCACAGACGGGTTCCCCTGGGAAAGGCTCTGGGGGCAGCTGGCATGGGCCAGGAGCAGGGCAGGAGCCCGTGGGGGTGCAGAGGAGCCCTGGCAAGAGGCTGCCCTGTCCCTGGGCCAGCAGGAGCTGCCTGAGGAGCCCCGGGGCCAACTCTGCTGCTGGGCTGGGCAGCGGGGCTGGCCCTGGGGCTGCAGGAGCTGCCCGAGCTGAGCATCTGCTGAGCATCCCAGACACAGAGTGGCTGTCCCTGACCTCCAGGGCCTCCAGTTCCTGCTGCAGGGCCTGACCTGACTCTGCTGCTCTGCTGGGCTGGGGCAGGGGCAGGGAGGGGAAAACAGTGGAGCCTTGTCCCCATGAGTCCCCACAAGGTCAGAATGGTATCTGTGGTTCCATGAGCCCCACGGTGTCACAATGGCCCCTTGGTTCCATTGGGCCCCATAGGGTCACCATGGTCCCCTGGTTACAGGAGGCCCTGCAGTGTCACAAGGGTCCCCTTGGTTCTATGGAGCCCACAGGGTCAGTTATGCCAGTGGGCAGGGTCAGCACCAAAGACACAGACACCAACTGAAGGAATTGTGTAATTTATATAATGTATGTCTGCAAAAAATTACATACAGTAGGAGAGGCTCAGCAAAGCACATAATCGTTAGAAAATAATCACAAAAGGAGCAGCTCAGCAATGCACCCAACCATCCCCACCAAAGATTGCCTGCAGTGACTGAGAAAGATCCAGCCCCAGTTACCCTCAGCCTTTACCATCCCCCAGGCCCACACAGCAGCTGGGGAAGCTGTCACAGCCAAGGGCTGCAGAGCCACTCCTGGGCGCTGGCAATTCCTGCAGGTGCCTCCAGCCACAGGTGAGGCTCCAACCCCGCTGGGAGAGGGCCCAGCTCTGACAGTGCTGAATGAACAAACTGACAGCACTGCTAGTGTGGCAACATCTGGTTTCATCCTCCTCTTGGGTTCCTCCCAAAGCCTGGCCAGGGCCCCAGGAGGAACCAAGGGAGGTGACTTTGACCATTCAGCCCCAAACAAAGTCAGATGGGGCCTTTTCTGGTTTCCAAATACAAAAAAGTAAATCCATATTTCACCAATGAACATGTACAGAGCTTATATTGCTAATAATGATTCATTAATGAGCAGATACAAATATAACCTTTGGTTGGAAGGTTCATCTGGAGCTCAGCTTTGCCTCAGGGCCTGTTGTTCAGGCCTGGTGAGGCCTCAGTGCTTCAATCAATGCCTTGACCTACAGATGAACTGCAACCTTCAAAACAATTCTTTGGATAACAGAGTTTAGATTTAGGTATTAGGCAAAAAGGCATCACCTCTTGTTCTTCAATTAAGTGCTGTTCAAGTTCATTACTCAGAGCTACAATTTGCATTCCTTTTAAAACAGCCCTAATTAGTTGCTATTCTCTGTACTTTATCAAATGCCCCTATTTTTCTTGAGACTGTGTCTCTTTATGGACAAGTCCCAGTACTCCATTTCCAGCACAAGGTGTCACAGCAACTCTAACATGGAATCATAACACACCAAGTGCTCACAATGCAATGATTGCAGTGACTGCCACGAATGCATTTCACAGCAGCCTCCAATTTGGGAGCCAATCCCACCATGAGGAATTTTCTTCTTTCTGTCTCTCTTCTACTGATCTTTCTATTGAGGTGATTCCTGATTGTTGGACCTCAAACCCAGCACTGATAGACATTCCTGCAACATTCCTGTCCTGGAATAGCCCAGGATCCTCCCTGGCCAGCAAGCAGATAATCCAAGGCCGTGCAGTTCTGCAGAGCCCCATTTGTGTTTGTTGGAGCTCGCAGGATGTGCGGTTGGATATTTTAACAGCATCACTTCTTACTTCTTCTAATAATTGATTTAGTTCATTAATGTGAATTGGGTGCAGCCATGCACAGCCAGGGGTTTCCATTTCCCCACTGGGCCATTGTTAAGGGCATGGAGCACATCTGGGAGATGGGTTCTCCATGGGGACAGGTTCCCATCTCCTCATTTTTTCAGCTGCTCTTTTAACAACCCCTTCACCCGTGCAACCAATCCATCAGCTTGTGGATTGTCTGGGATATGAAAAACCCTGCAGGCTTAATCACTGTATTTCTCACAGTAATAGAAAAAGCATTCTGCATCACAGTATCAGCAAATCCTATAGAAATAGCCAATTTCATCCCTTCCTCCTTTATGCCTTGTATAGAGTTCACAAAGTTTACCACTGACATTTGGGGCTTGGCCAGTCCTTTTCTGTAGAGTATTTAGTGTCACAGTGAGCAGCTAAAGCTGACATATTAGTACTGTCAGCCTTATTTAATAGTATCAATTTTTAATTACATAGATACAAATAAAAATTATTGTGTTATATTATATATAACTATTACGATTAAGTTATTATTCTTATTATTACTACTATCATTATAATTATATCACTAGCACAAATGAACCTGAGCTCAAGATTGAAACCTTCTGTCACTCCGTGTGGGAGTGACAACAACAATTTTTCCTTCTGTTGGTGCTGTTTCCAAAGTGTCATTAACAAAGTTCACCCCCGTCTTCCCAAGCCCACAAGTTCTTTTCCTTTTCCATGTGCAATTTTTGGATGCATTTGAAGCCATCCAGGGGTTCAGCCTCTTTTACCTGACTGCCCCACTGCTCACACGGGGCTCCGACCTCAGCCCACTCCAGAGCCAGGGAACTCCAGGGAAGGGCTTCCCATCTGGGAATTTCTGATGGCACTGATTCCTCACATTTACACTGAACAAGTGACATTTTGTTGGGATCTGGCCAGACTGGGCCAGTTTTGTTTTACCAGTGGGCAGGGTCAGCACCAAAGACACAGACACCAACTGAAGGAATCAGTGTCACTTCCTGCAGCTCAAAGCAGCAAAGAATCACAACAGGAGCAGCTCAGCAATGCACCCAACATCCCCACCAAAGATTGCCTGCAGTGATTGAGAAAGATCCAGCCCCAGTTACCCTCAGCCTTTACCATCGCCCAGACCCACACAGCAGCTGGGGAAGCTGTCACAGCCAAGGGCTGCAGAGCCACTCCTGGGCACTGGCAATTCCTGCAGGTGCCTCCAGCCACAGCTGAGGCTCCAACCCCGCTGGGAGAGGGCCCAGCTCTGACAGTGCTGAATGGACAAACTGACAGCACTGCTAGTGTGGCAACATCTGGTTTCATCCTCCTCTTGGCTCCCTCCCAAAGCCTGGCCAGGGCCCCAGGAGGGACCAAGGGAGGTGACTTTGACCATTCAGTCCCAAACAAAGCCAGATGTCAGATTTCATGGCCTTGTCTGGCTCTAAATACACAAAGGTCAATACATGTTTCACTAATGAGTGGCTACATCTATCACAGTGCCAATGACCATGCCTATTTCATCAGGGAGCAGATACAAAGATAACCTTTGCTTGGAAGGTTCATCCAGAGGCCACCTTTGGCTCAAGGCCTGCTGTTCAGGCCTCACTCAGGGCTGCTGTCCAGGCCTTGGCACTTCAGGGACGTGCTTTAGTGCTGGGCTTGGCACTGCTGGCTGAGCGGCTGCACTGGGTGAGCTCAGAGGGCTTTTCCAACAGAAAGGATTCTGTGATTCCATGATTCTATCCACTGCATTCAGCTGGGTCCATGTTAGTAGCATTCATTTGCTCAGAAAGTCTCCTCTTGCCCAGCTCCTGTGGCCTGAGGCTTCAGCTCCTTCAGCTCCTGGTGCTGAGCTGCTCATGCTGAACGAGACGACTCGGAGAGAAGAGCACAGTCCATGCAATTCCTTCTGGGACACGGAGAGGGGAGGCTGTGCAAACAGGAGCATTGTTTGCTGTGGCCTCCTCTCTGCCCTTCACGCCTTTCAGCGCTCGGAACCAGCCAAGAGCTTTCTCCAAGAGTGCAATGGAGCAGCTGTTCCTGCTCCTGGCTCTGGCTCTCTCCAGTCTCTGCCCTTGCCTGCTTCTGTCCCTCGTGCTGTGCCCTCTGTTCCCCCAGGGCTGGCTGGCTGCTGCCCAGGACTGTGGCACTGGCACAGATCCAGTGCTCCAGAGCCTCCTTTCTGTGCCCTTGCAGCTGCCTGGGCACAGCAGCCTTTTCCATCGGCAAGCTCCCCATGGACAGGGAGTGCCCAGCTCCGTTCCTTGCACAGCCTCCAGGAGCCCAGGGCTGCCATCTCAAGTCCCTGCTGGCACTGGGGGCTCCCAGGCGCCTCAGGCTGCTCTGACACCGCTGCACACGGGAGGGAACAGGGCCAGGGGCTGTGCTGAAAGTCAGCTCCATCTGCTGCTGCTGCTGCTGCTGCTGCTGCTGTGGGGTCATTTGTGCAGCCCTGGCCCAGAGTCAGGGATCAGATCCTGCCAGTCTCTTCCAGCCCTGGCTGCTCAGAGGTTGGGCCTTGGAGCCCCAGGTGGGCAAAGGCAGCTGCTCCTGGTCCCTCTGTGTGCCCGTGTTCAGCAGTGCTGCTCCATCAGTCTGTGCCCAGCAACGGGGAAAAGCCTCAGCCCTGCAGGGCCAGCAGCTGCCGGGCTCTGCCTGAGCAGCTCAGCCAGCAGGAAGGGAGCTGCTCCACATGGGAACCAGGAGCAAAGGACATTCCTTTTATAGGACATGTTTTCGATTTAAAAGAAAAAAAAAGAAAAAGGGAAAAAAATAGGTAAATTGTAAAAGATAAGAATAAAATCCAAGTGTTAGTGAAAAAACATAACATAATGTTAGTGAAAAAACAAAACATAAATGCAAAGTTACATTCTTTGCATTAAGAGGTAAATGATCTTTTGAAAAAGAGAACTCAGTTATTTACATTGTAAATGTGCTGATGCCATGGATGCATCTTACTGACCTCAGCAGCCTTTTAAAAGATTTTGGGCTTTGTTTCCAACATTGGTATTTGAAACTGTGGTTGAAGCAAGAGGAAATTGCTTTGTGCCCTTCCAGCTCCAAGCAGGACTGGGAATGGAAACTCTGTCAAAGCCCAAATCCTTTAGAAGATGCCCTTCCTTCTCCGCCTGGAAATGAGCTGCACATTCCCTTTGAAACTGTCAGGGATTTCTTAGAGACACAAAGTGCCACTTAGGGCTTTTTGCTCTGGTTTGGCAGTGCAGAAGGGCAATTCTCCATCCACCAGCTCCAGACTGCACTGCCTCAGGAGCACGGCCCACTCGCCAGCTTTGGCCCACTCGTGGCACTGCTAGAGGAGGAAGAAAGTCCAACTGCACAATTCCAGCCAATCAAGAAGGAAGAATGGGACAGACAAAACACCCTGTACAGATGCAGGCGTTCAGCTGGGACTGTGGAGAGTTTGGGTCCTTGCCAATTGGATGTGTGTCCCCAGCTGCAATCTCTGGGCCTGCAGCAGAGTCTCACTCACCTGCCAAAGCAGAAAGCTCAGGCGCTGTGCTCGCAACGGGCTCGTCTGATGCAGAGCTGTCAGAGCAATGTGAGGGCAGAGCCAGCCCAGCTGGGCCCAGGGCTGAGCCCAGCAGAGCCCTGGCAGAGCCCAGAGCAGCCTCAGCAGCCGCAGAGCCCGGCTGCAAGGAGAGAAAGCAGAAACCGCCCGTCAGCTGAGGGCTCCTGTGCCCTTGTGCCAAGGCCTGCGGGGCCCAGGCCATGCTGGCTGTGCCCAGAGCTGTGCCCAGAGCTGCCCAGCCCTGCTGCCTTTGGCAGCAGAGCAGAAGGGCAGGACATGTGCCACCTCCTCAGCAGCTGCCAGAGCGGGATGCCCATGAGCCCGCTGCTGTCTCCCAGCACTGGGATTCCCCCCGTGCCCAGAGATGAGGATCCACCTTGAGAGAGCCATCGTGGGAACAAGATCCGCCCCCGGATGATCTCCTGGCCCCTCCTGAACGGGTGCTTGCCCATGACCAGGTGGCACAGCAGGAGGCCCAGGGACCAGATCATCGCTGCCTCGCCGTGGTAGCGCTGGTGCTGGATCCACTCTGGTGGGCTGTAGGACAGGGTTCCTGTGGAACACAGACACATCTCAGCAGGGGGATGCTGCTGCTCCCAGAGCCTGGCCCCAGCATCCCTGGCCGTGTGGGGGCTGCCCCAGAGGCACACGGGGTGAGCGCTGCCCTCTCACCAGCACCTGGGACTTGTGTACAAACTCGGGGCTGGAAAAGAAGCCACTGGTGCTGGAAGAGGGCAGCAGAAACCCTGGGAAGGCCCAACCATGACACACAAAGGAAAAACCCACCCACTGGTGGAGAAAACCCACTCTCCTCCCCACGTGCATGGCCCCCAAAAATGTTAATAAGCCAAGGCAAACAAGGGGAGCAGAGCAGTCCAAGCCCTTCCTCGCCTGCACACCAAACCATCCGGGGCACGGGGTCAGACCCCCCTCTCTGCTACCCCCATGGGGGTTTGTGTCGGGCTGGCTGCCCCAGCTCCAGCCCCAGCCCAGGCCACAGTGGGTGCTGAAGGCTGTCGGCAGGGCTGGCAGCTGGCCCCCCTCACACCCCACCCAAATCAACTCGGATCCAGCATCAATCCCATCCCGGCTGCAATAGGGGGAAGCCCCGGTGCTGCACCCAGGCTGGGCCATGAGATGCCCAGGAGCATCCCCTGGAGGGCTCACCTGCAAACTGGGTGTAGGCTGTGTCTTGGAGGAAGGTGCCACATCCAAAGTCAATGAGTTTCAGCTGCCCGCTGGCCAGGTCGAGCAGGATGTTCTCGGGCTTGATGTCCCTGTGCAGGACCCCGCAGGCGGTGCAGTGCCGCACGGCCTCCAGCACCTGGCGGAACAGCACCCGCGCCTCCTCCTCCGGCAGGAACCCCCGCTCCGCCAGGAAACGCGAGAGCTCCTGGCACCGCTCCGGACGCTCCAGCACCAGCAGGAAGCTGTCGGGGAGCTCGAGCCACTCCAGGAGCTGAATGACAGCGGCACAGCCACGGGACACCTTGGCCAGCAGCACGATCTCCAGCGGCGCGCTGCTGCCGTCGGGCTGCGGGAGGAGCGCGGTGCCGTCAGTGGGGCTGAGGCCGTGCCGGGGCTCTGGGAGCCCTCAGCCAGCCCGGGATGCTCTGCACGCCCCGCTCAGCCCACGCCCGCTCTCCCCGCAGGGCTCCCGGCGGCTCCCACCCTGCCGGGCCCCGGCTCCTCGCCGCCCGGCCCGGCCCGGCTGCTGCCGCTGGCCCCGCTCACTCACCAGCTCGCCCCAGTGCCGGATGCGATCCCGCGGCACGCGTTTGATGGCCACCTGCGAGCGAGGGAGAGCAGCGGGTGAGCTCGCCGCCCGTCCTGCCCAGCCCCATCCTCCGCCCTTCTCCTCCTCCTCCTCCTCCCCCTCCGCCCGCTGCCAGCCCCGCCGCTCACCGGGGCGCCGTCCGAGAGCCGCGTCCCCGAGCAGACGCTGCCGAAGCCGCCGCGCCCCAGCAGCGAACCCACTCGGTACCGCTCCTGCAGGGCCTCCTGCGCCTTCCCTGCGGGCGAGACGCGGCTGTCAGCGCTGGGCCCGGGGCCAGCAACGGCCCCCGAGCGCGCCCCGAGCGGCCCAGGCCGGGCATCCCCACCCGCCCCGGGCCCCGGCGGCGGAGCTCGGGCCGGGGAAGCCGCAGCGGAGGCGGCGGGAGCGGCAGCGTCGCCTGTGTCCTCCGCGGGCCCCGGGAGGAGCCGGGGGCGGGGCCGGGGCCGGGGCCGGGGCCGGGGCAGGGACTGGACCCTGCGTCGGGTCCGGGGCCGGGCTCGGGCCAGGCGGAGCCGAAGGGCGGCGATGCCGCCCCCGCACCAGGCACTGACGCCCGCCCAGCAGCGCCACCGCCAGTACGGCCAGAGCCGGGCGGAGGCGAGAGCGCGGCGGGACGGCCGGGGCCGGGCACGGGGCAGCCCCGCCCGGGGCCGGGGGCGGGCCGGGGACATGGCCCGGCCCGGCAGGGGAGAGGGAGGCGGGGAGAGGAGAGGGACGCCGGGCAAGGGACCCCGAGAGAAGGGTGCCCGACCGCGGGAAAGGGAGAGAAAGAGAAAGAAAGAGAGAAAGAGAAAGGGTTCTCTCGAATATCTGCTTTTGCTGCTGCTGCTGCCGCCACTGCTGCTGCCGCTGCCGCCGCCGCTGCAACTGAAGCACCGGGGCCGTTCGTCCCCGTGTCCGTTCCCCGCTCGCCCCACGAGCCCCACGTTCGAGCCCCGCGCGCCCCGGGCACAGCCCCTGAGTCTGTCCAAACACGGGAACTTTGCAGCGGTGAGCCCAGATGCAGAGCCCTGACTCCTGCACACTGGCACAGCAATCCCCTCGCTTGCTGCTCTGCATTGGCCTGGCTGAGGGTCAAACACTGTCGGGCCACCTTCCCTTGCTGTAGGATTCCTACCTGACCCCAGCACTGCACTTACATCTCCAGTCTTGCCTTCCAGTAAAACCAGGGGAAGGAAAATGTGTGTGGCTCATGGTATTTTTGAGTGTCTAAAAATCACTAAGTCACTGATCTTAGAGGTGCGGTGCATCTGGAATTCCTGGGATGGAGAAGTAGTGCAACATGGAAAAGGGGAGCATAGAAATAAATAGAGGAAAAGATCTTGGATTGTTTCTTTCATTTTCATTTCCCTTCTGGAAAGCTGTTTCAGTTTTCCAGGAATCTTCTCCTGTCTCTCTTCCCAAGAATGTCTCCTGGAGAACAAGGTCAAGCTTCTGTCCCAAGATTTGCCAGCAGGAAATTATGCCACTGGTGAAATTTTCATGATGACTGTTTGTGCTGGCTTAGGGCAAATTTGGGGAGGAAACCTCCAAAAGGGGTCTGTTTTGCAGAGATAGCCAAAAATTCCACAATTTTGTGTAAGTTGTAAACCCGGCATATTTATTATTACAGCGCGGGATGCATGCAGAGATTACTCTCCTTAAAAGGCATGCGTACCTCTGGGAACTTCAGGTCCCTTTTTATCCTCCTCTCAAATACATATCCATACAATTTCACAATAGGTTCATACATATTCATTTTTACAAATTTTGCGTGACATTTGCCACTAGTTCTTCTTTATCAGAAAGAATTCTTAGGTCAGGTTGACGTGCTTTCACAGCAGTCTCTCTGTCTCTCTTTATCACCCTCTGTCCCGTCCCCCCCTTATCTCTGTCCTTCACTGAATCAGGTTCCCTGAGCCTAGGCTTTGCAGTCAGGCTACATAGCTATGTTTTCTAAACACAGACTCAAAGATGTACATTTCACCTAAATCAAAATGGATTTCTACTCTGGAGAATTTCTCCTCTGTCTCAGAAGCACTCCTCCCTCTGCCCCTCACATGCTGGCCCTGCCTGGCGTTCCTCATCCCTTTCCCCACCGCTCTCCTGCCCTTCCCCTCTCTTAGAAGACGGACAAAGCTGCCTTGGACAGCAAAGTGGATTGCAGCCAGTGCGAAGAGAACATGGAGGAGCTGGATGAGAGGATGCAGGAGTTGCAGAGCCAGATTTCAGGCCAGGAGCAGCACTGGAACAATACCCAGCAGCAGTTCAGCGATGCAATTGAAGACAAGGTGAGGGGTACCTCGTCCCCACCATGAGGAACTGGCACCTTTGGGACTTGACAGCCTGAGGCAGCATCCCTCTGAGGATCCCCCTCCAGGCTTTTCCCTGGAGAGCTCCATGTCACATCCTGGAGCAGCTGGCTGAGGCTGTGCACCTGTTCACAGCTGGATCGCCTGGAGCTGAAGACTTTCCGTAAACACCGGGAGGACTCCTGGAACAGGAACATGGAGGAACTTGAGGATAGGCTGTTGCGTGAAAACGCCGCTGGGATTAAGAAGTGAGTGCAATGGAGATTCTGATGGCTTTGGGGACAGTGATGGCAACTGCTCCTGCCAGGCAGGGCTGTCACACACCATGCCCCTGAGCTGGGTCGTGCCCTGCCCTCCTGGCCGTGCACACGGGGGAGCTTTGGTGCCAGAGAGGGGCTGAAAGCGCTGCAGGGGCTGCTTGGGATGGTGGCATGGGTGCCTGTGCCCTTCACCTGGCATCAGCCAGCACCTTGGGGATGGGGAGAAACAGGCTCAAGAGCCCACGGTTCACCCTGCAATGGCCGTGCCCCTGTGCAGTGAGCTGCCCAGCAGCTGGCTGCTGCAGGGAGCTGCTGCCTGTGTGCTGCAGGGCTGTGGGCCCAGGAGCTCAGCCAGCCCTCTTCCCTCACCCTCCTTAGGCAGCTGCCAGTCCCTTTCTCGTGCCTGTCCTGTGACCGCATGCTCAGCGTGCAGGTTCCTGTCCAGTGAGTAGCACCAGTGCCTCGGGGGCAGCGGGGCTGGCATGGGGGGAGATGGGTGCCAGCAGTGACCCGCTGTGCTGGCACAGGGGGACAGTGTCTGCTTGGGAGGGGCTGATGTGGGGAGCCCCCTCTGCAGCCCTGCCCATCAGCAGGGGCTGTGGGGGCTCATCCCAAGGGCTACAGGCAGCGGGATGCCATGGGCTGCAATCCCATGGCTTTGGGGGGGCTGCCTCCAACAGGAACATGTTCTTTGTCCCCTGTCACACACCTGTGACTCCTGCCCTCCCCAGGTACCCCGAGACACTCCCGTATTTGCAGCCCATGGCCCCCAGCAAGGAGCCACCGCCCAGCCAAAGGTGAGGGCCCTGAGGACACATCCCCAGCACCTGGGGTGCAGAGCAGCCCTGACACAGCAAGGAGGGCTCTGCACCTGGGCTGGGGCAGAGCAGCCTGGGGGGACAGGGCAGGGCAGGGGAGCAGAGGGCAGCTGTGGAGGGCCAGTGCTTGCCCCAGGGCTGGGGGCTTTTGCATTCCGTGCCTTGCACTGCCCTGTCTGGCCCATCTCTCTGTCCCAAGGCTGCTGAAAGCACATCTGATGAGCTGCATCTGTTTGCAGTCTGAGCTCAGGCTTGGAGGGCTGTTGGGGAAGATGAAACAGGAAAGCCTTATAAATATGATTGCCTGGCAAAAGATTTTGAGAATATGGAAACTATAAGCGAGATTGAAATAAAAGCAAGCTTTGAGATCCCTTAGTTACTGAACAACGGGAAAACAATGGTGTGGCTGGCTGAAGGTAATCCCCTTTTGATGAAACAAGACCCTCTGCTTGCAGGCGGGTCCAAGGGTCAGAGCAGACCCTGCCAGCTTGGCAGAAGGGGTCCAAAGAGTAGTTTTTAGGGTTCAAAATATAGCACAGTATGGTAATGTAGTGATTCTTATAGGCTGTATGGAAATGCTATAGGATTTGTATGTTGTACTAGACTGGTTAAGTGAGCATCAGAATATTCAACACAGAAGATGATTTATTGTATTGTAATGGGAACCTAGCTCTTACTTTTCTATGCTCTTAGCTCTTAGCTGTTAGCTCTTACCTCTTAGCTCTTACTCTTACTTCTTGTCTCTTAGCTCTTGCCTTTTATCCTCATACTCCTTTTACTCTCTTATGCTTTTACTCTCTTACCCTCTCGTCCTCTCTACCCCTCTCTTCTCTCAGACCTGCTCCGAGCTGTGGCTGGCAGTTCCAAGCAGGGCCCTGCACCCACGCCCTTTGCAATAAACCCTCCATGACCTGGCTTCAGAGATCTCTCGTCTCCGTTCGTCCCGACCGTGCTACCCCCGTCAATCCTACAGACGGGGATTGGGTGCCTCCTGTGAAAGGAGTTCCCAAAACCAATCCCTGCAGCTGGGACAGCCCAGCTCCTGCCAGTTGGTGTCCTGTGCACAGGGACCTGCCTGGTGCCATGGCCAGCACACCTGGCCATGGGGACAGAGCCAGCAGATGCAGCCTGGTGGGATGGGCTTGGGGCTCCTGCAGCAGGTGGACAGGAGCTGGCAGGGACATGCCCCTGCAGGCAGCACTGCCAGTGCCCTCCCTGGCACAGCAGGGTGATGCCCTGCATGCCACAGGCCTGGGCACTGAGTGTCCTCTGCCCCATCCCACAGGAGGCCGCTGGTCCGTGCCAGTGTCCCCGTGTGCCGCAGAGCTCTGGGGACCATCAGAGCAGCAGCTCCACGATGCAGAACATCAAGGCTTCCCCACATACAGGTGCACAGCTGCAGCGTCTCCTGGTACACAACAAGGTAGGTGTGATGAAGGTGGGGACACAGAATGGTGACTGAGGCTTGATGGCATTGCTGACTCTCCAGGGGGAATCTGTGCCTTCAGTCCCCAGGGAGACCTGAGTTGGATTATTGGGGTGTGCTGGATTGGGCCCTGCATTGCAGCCAGCTGCCCTCTCCTCCTCAGCCCAGTGTGACCCTGCTGCACGGTGATGGACACATCTCGAGGGGCCGTAATGACCAGCATCGTACGGTGATCAGGACACAGGATGCCTCAGGTGTGGCCCTGTCAGGGCAAGGGGGTCAGTGACGACAGGGGCTGATTATCTGCAGGGTGCCAGCTGGGGGATGAGTAGGGCTCTGTGTACAGAGCTGGGTAATGTGGCGTGGGTATTTTGCGTCTGGGGTAAGAAGTAAGGGGCAGAATGGAGCAGGAGGACTGGCACATGGGGCAACTGAGCTTGGAGCTGGAGTAACGTGGGAGAATGGCCATGCCCAGTGTGGGACAAGAGCTTGAGTCCTGGTGCACTGGGGCCAGCACCTGTGGCGGCTCACCCTTGCCCTTCACGCCCAGGCCCTGCCGCCTCAGGAGAGCACGGCCAGGCACAGCTCCTCGACAGGTCTCATGGGCCCCAGGGCTCGAGCAGCCTCTGCAGCCCCGCCAGACATCAACAGCCCCTGGCCAGCTGGAAAGGACTCAGCACCCAGTGCTCGACCTGGGACATCTTGTCCAAAGCGAGAAACGCCTGTGACAATTGTCATAAGGAACTTGACTTTTTACTTGTATATAGTTATTAAGTTAGTTGTATATAGTTTTAGGCTAATAAAAACTGTTAAAATTATAGGCAGAGCCTTTTCTCACAGCCTGTCTCTCCCCGGGCTCCCTGGTGCTCCTTCAGCTCCTTTCCCCCTGCTGTGGCTCTGCCCCCGGGCTGAGCAGATGGAGCCCCGGGCCGGGCCCTGAGGCCGCTGCTGCTGCCGCGGCGCCTGCGGGGCAGCCCTGAGGCTCCGGGCCGGCTGTGGGAGCAGGAACGGCGCTGCAGAGCCCGCGGCCCTCACAGGCTGCGAGGGCACGGGCAGATGGCCGTGGGGCCCGGCCGGGACTGCCGGCGCTGCTGCTCTCGGCTGCCGCCTGCAATCCTTACAGGCAGCCCTTAGGCCGGCTCAGGAGCCGCTCGGAGCCGTGCCCGAGGGCTGGCCCCAACCCCCGGCCCCCAAGGGCACTTGTCCCTTCATCTCTGCACTGCCACATTCCGAGCTCATTTGTCAGCTTCCTCCTGCCCTACCTTCCTGCGGGGCAGCGTTAGGGGCTGGTCCAGCGGCTTTCCTCCCGCACGGCTGCAGCCCCTTGCCCACAGCTCCCTGGCGGGAGCCAGAGCTGCTTTGCAGCCGGGCACCCCCGCCGTGTCCCGCAGCCCGGGCCGGCTCCTGCCCGCTGCCGGCGAGGCCCCGCGGCTGGGCCCGGCCATCCCGGGCCAGAGCAGCTCCCTGCCCGGGGGAACACAGGGGGACACGGGGGATGTGAAATACAAAGCTGTGTGTCGTGTCAGGTACAGACAGGCAATGTGTGTATTTGTGATTGCGATATGTGTGGAGACCGACAATGGGACAGTTGTGAATTCTGATAATAACTGAGGAAAGTAAAGCATGGAAGAAGTCCTTTGAACCCATCTTTTGTTTGCAATTAACCTTGGTTGATTTAGGAGCATTGGCATTAAAGCATTAAGAATGTTGCTTCTTGCTTGTAGTTAATCCTTAAAGAGTTCTGCAATAATAACCTTTTGAAGTATAATTTTAGAACATTGCTTGTATCCTTGAAACTATAGCTTTGGAATATATATAAAGGAAACAAGCTTATCTCACGCCTTATTGAAGCAGAGAAAATCAGCTTGAGAAAGGAAGATGAACACCACCTCAAGGATTTATAGTTTCAACCAAGGGAACCTGGACATCACTGTTAGATTTATAGTCTTTGCAATTAAAAGGAGGACCCACATCTGGAGAGCTGGACCTTACCAGATGGGATTCGTCTTTCTTCTTTTGCTAACCAGACCACCACCATCTGGGGATACTCCTTTTGGGATACATCCTGAGAAAAACTAAATCACAATAGTGTGTAGAATTGTGACGTAAAAATTGGGAATAGAAACTGCTGATGAGTAAGAATTGGAATAGAAACTGCTGAGAAAGCTGATGAGTACCCCTATAAATACCTGTAAGCCTCAACTATTGGTGTGCAGTTGGAAGGAAAACTTCCCCCACTATACCCAGTGCTGTATTGCTCATACTTTACCATATTAATTAATAAATTGATTGCTGCTTAAATATTGGGCTAGTCAAGTTTCTTATTTATACAATCCATAACTGTAAAAGGAAAACTTCCTGCTGAACTGAAAAAGACTCGATGGAAATCAAGGCAGAGCCATGGTTTGTCAGGACTTGCTGTATCCTAATGAGCCCTGTGGTGCATTTGGAGCTGAGCCCTTGAACCTCAGGGCCTGAGAGGACATTGCACAAACCTTTCCAGGAGTCAAAGTCACAAGAAAACCCCAAAGTGTCTCAAAGCATGAATGGGTCCCACTGAGGACCATCCCAACACAGGCTGCTCATGGACTCCATGGAGGAGACAATTGGAGGCCAGGATGGCACAAAAACTTCTCAGACACTCAGTGTGGAAAGGAGAATCCAAAACACCTTAAAAAACCTTGAGTATCTCAAAGAATTAATGAGCCACACTGAGTGTCAGTGCAAAGCTCTCAAGGGACTCGTTAAAGCAGATAATTGGAGGCCATGATTGCACAAACTTCTCAGAGACTCCAAGGCAAAAGCCAAACCCAAAGTCCTTTGAAAAACCTGCAGTCCCTGCAGGGAGCATGAAGGAGCCCCCAGGGCCATTGCTGAGCAAGGCTCCCCAGGGACTCCTTGCAGCAGATCCTTGAGGCCACTGGGATGTGGGCTAGGGGGGGATGCTGAGGGCAGCACAAGGGGCTGACAGTGCCCAGCCTGGCTGGGGCTGTGCCAGGAGGCCCCAGGGCCTCAGGACAAGGTGTCTCCTCCCAGCCCTTGCTGGCACAGACCCTGCAGTGGCCCAGGGCACCAAGACTTGGCTTCTCTTTGTCCCCACCTGTCATCACTGCCTGCAGTTCTCTGCTCTGCCTGGGGCCTGGGGACACTTGCTCAGTCGTGTCCCTCAGTGGAACCCATTAAAAGTCCAAGAAACTTTGGAGTTGGATTCTGCCTTGGAGTTCTGGAGAGGTTTCTTCAGCTGCCTCTCAGGGACTGATGTCCAGGGCCTGAGCACAAAGCCCCAGAGGCTCATTAAAGTCCTTGTGCTGTGTCTGTGCTGCTGAGCTGGGCTGGGCTCCTGGCACAGAAGCAGCTCCTGGTGACCAAGAAGAGCTTCAAAAGCACATTTCTCTTGATGAGCAGCTCTTGTGCCAGCCCAGCAGGGCTGGGGCACTGCCTGCAGCCAGCCCGGGCACAGCCCAGAGGCACAGAGAGCTTCAATCAGTCAGGCTGGGAAGGGGCTGAGAAGTGCCTGGGGCACAATCACTGCCAGCCCTTGGCACAGGAACCTCTGGCTGCAGGACAATGCAGCTGCAGCTCCTGGAGCCATCTCCTCAAGCTGGAACATGCCAATGCCTGCAGAGCCTGTGAGTCCATTCTCTGCTTGTCTCTTGTGCAGAGCAGCCAGGGGTGCCCAGGGCTGTCCTGCAGAGCAGGGTCCTGCAGCCCAGGGCGCTGTGCTGGGGCAGGGACTCTGCTGCCTGCCAGGGACAGCTCTCAGCCAGCCCTGGCAGCTGCTCCCAGCACTGGGGCACAAGATCTGGCTGGGAGGAGACAGCTGGTGAGGCTTGGAAATGTTCTCCTTGTGTGGGGAGGATGCTGCATTGTTGAGGACTGCTCCCAGCATGACATTTAACTGCAGAACCTTTTCAAGTAGATTATACAGGGAGCACAGCAATGCAGGGGTTGCATAAAAGGGAAAATCCTCCTGTTTTAATCTACTGCTCTGGGTTTCCTGGATGGGAAACTCCACATAGATATTGATCTGTCAGTTCAGGTGGAAAAAAAACAAATTTCTCTCCGATCTGAATAAAGCAGGCATAGACAGAAATCAGCACAGGGCCCCTCAGAGGCAGCATCAGTGTCGCTTTTTCAACCTCCTCAGGGTTGCTCTGACGTTGCCATCAGAGCCTGCAGAGCCAGAGCAACCCTGGGCAGTGCCTGAGCTGGGAGGGCTCTGCAGGGCAGAGCTGAGCCCCCAGGGCTGGGCTGGGCTCTGGCAGCACTGGCAGGGCCCAGCCCTGGGCACAGGGAAGCAGCTGCTGGCAGGGACAGCTCCAGGCAGCAGAGCCCTGGGCAGGCAGTGGGGGGAAAGTGCCCCCAAGCTGTGCTGGGATATTTCAAGTCCTCTCCAAACCCAACTATTCCATGATTACTTTTCTTACAGATCCCCATGCCAAGGCACCATAGGAAATGTCGAACAGCAGCTCCATCAGGCACTTCCTGCTGCTGGCATTGGCAGACACGCGGCAGCTGCAGCTCCTGCACTTCTGCCTCTTGCTGGGCATCTCCCTGGCTGCCCTCCTGGGCAACGGCCTCATCATCAGCGCCGTAGCCTGCGGCCACCACCTGCACACGCCCATGTTCTTCTTCCTGCTCAACCTGGCCCTCGCTGACCTGGGCTCCATCTGCACCACTGTCCCCAAAGCCATGCACAATTCCCTCCAGGACACCAGGGACATCTCCTACAAAGGATGTGCCACACAACTCTTTCTAATTTACTTCTTCCTTGGATCAGTTTTTCCTCCTGACCATCATGTGCTACGACCGCTACGTGTCCATCTGCAAACCCCTGCACTACGGGACCCTCCTAGGCAGCAGAGCTTGTGCCCACATGGCAGCAGCTGCCTGGGCCAGTGCCTTTCTCTATTCACTGCTGCACACAGCCAATACATTTTCCCTGTCCCTGTGCCATGGCAATGCCCTGGGCCAGTTCTTCTGTGAAATCCCACACATCCTCAAGCTCTCCTGCTCCAAATCCTACCTCAGGGAACTTGGGCTCATTGCTGTAAGTTCCTGTGTGGTATTGGGTTGTTTCATGTTCATTGTTTTCTCCTATGTGCAGATCTTCAGGGTTGTGCTGAGGATCCCCTCTGAGCAGGGACGGCACAGAGCCTTTTCCACCTGCCTCCCTCACCTGGCCGTGGTCTCTCTGTTCCTCAGCACTGGTATCTTTGCTCACCTGAAGCCCCCTTCCCTGTCTTCCCCATCCCTGGATCTGGCCCTGTCAGTTCTGTACTCGGTGGTGCCTCCAGCCCTGAACCCCCTCATCTACAGCCTGAGGAACCAGGAGCTCAAGGCTGCAGTGTGCACACTGATGACTGGATGGTTTCAGGAACATTAAACTGCTGGCCAATTTCTGCAAAGCACTTGTAAAAAAATAGTCTTGACACTTCTTGTTAGTTTAATTTGAGTGGTTCTTTTTCTTTGTTTTACTTTTTCAATATTGTTCACAAATAAATGTCATTGTTTGTGCCATTTCTCATTTTGTTTCTCTCCATCTTCCCTGTAGCCACAGACTGTGTCAATGAGGGGCTGCGCTCTCGGTGGCTTTAAATGAACTAAAGGATCTCCCAGCAGAGTTTTCTGTAGAGATGCCCTTTTGTTGCCTTCTCTGGAGCTGCAGCAGCAATGTCTGTGTGCAGAGCTGGGGCAGATCAGTGCTGGCCCAGCAGCTGTGCCCAGCAGCAGCAGCAGCAGCAGCACTTGGTGTTGCCAGTGCTGCTGCCGTGGCCCTGCCCCGCTGCCCTGGTGGCCCTGGTGTTGCTGCAGGGCCTGAGTGCTCTCGGGGCCGGGCACAGCCCTGGGGGTGGCAGTGCCGGGGCTGCAGCAGGGACAGGCCATGGGCACTGCTGGGGCAGCGCTGACGCCTCAGGCCAGGCCCTGGGGGCTCCAGGCTCCTTGCCCAGGCTCTCTCCAGAACACGGCCAGGCCAATGCTCAGCACAGAAACCCCCGTCAGCAGCCCCAGGCTGGCCGTGGGCAGGCTGGGGGCAAACAGCATGGCTGGGGCTCTGCAAGGGCCCTGGGCCAGACGGGAAGGAGCAGCAGAGCAGGGGCTGATCCATGCCCAGTGCGCTGCACAGCCCAGGGCAGCGTCCCAGAGCGTCCTCATGCAGCTGCCAACAACATCCCCCCTCTGCAGCCCTGGCCTCTCCCCCAGCTCACACAGGTGCCCCATCCTTGCAGGCACAGGCACGGCAGCACTGCCTCAGCAGCCCCTGTTTGCATTGCACACAGCAGGGGCAGCACCCCCATGCTGTTGCTGTGGGGACATGAACCTGAGGGAGCACAAATGCCATCAGCCCCTGGGGCCAGCAAGGCCTGGGGGACACCAGGGAAACCACTCAGCTTTGTCCTGGCCTCTGCACTCAGCCAGAAAGTTTGTTCCCATCAGCTGGGAGTTTCCTGTGCCACTGCAGACGCTGTTGCTCAGAGCCAGGGCTGCCTGGCAGACACCCCCAGACTGCCCTGAGCATTTCCTGTGTGCCACCTTTGCTTTCTTTACTATTACCTTCTACACATTTTTTCCTCTTGCCCAGCCCTGTTCCCTTCCCTGCAAACAGCCCATCCCTGTTTGCCCTTTCCTCTCTGGCCCCACTCCCCATTGAAGTTCCTGACTTGGCCCCATGGGAACGTCCCTTGGGCAGCAGGATCATCCTACAAGTGCTGCAGGAATTGTCTGCAGGCTCCTGCAGTGCCTGCTGCTGCTCCCTTGCCAGAGGCACCCCAGGCCAGGGGGGCACATCTGGGCTGCTGTGTCTGCCTCTGGGGCTCCCTGTTCTGGGCAGTGAGGAGGAGCTGCAGAGGCTCTGCAGGACTGACAGGATGGGCTTTGGGGCTGCCAGGAGAAGCTGAGGGACCTGGGCTGCTGGAGCTGCTGAAGAGCAGGCCCAGGGCTCATCCTGCAATTGCTCCAGGGGTGCTTTCAGGGAATCCCAGATTCAGCAAGGTTGGAAAATCAAGGTTGGAGATCATCAAGCCCAACCTGTGCCCTGACATGGCCTGGTTTCTCCTGAGCCTCCTCTTCTCCAGGACAAACAACCCCAGCTCCCTCAGCCACTCCTCACAGCACTTGTGCTCCACACCCTTCCCCAGCCTTGTTGCCCTTCTCTGGACATGCTCCAGCCCCTCCATGTCCTTCCTAAATTGGGGGGCCCAGAACTGGACACAGCACTCAAGGTGCTGCCCAAGCAGTGTTGAGCACAGGACAAAAATCACTGCCCTGCTCCTGCTGGCCATACAATTCCTGATCCAGGCCAGGAGCCATTGGCCTTCTTGGCCACCTGGGCACACTGCTGCCTCATGTCCAGCCTGCTGTCCATCAGTCCCTGCAGGTCCCTTTCTGCCTGGCTGCTCTCCAGCCACTCTGTCCCCAGCCTGTAGTGCTGCAGGGGTTGTTGTGGCCAAAGTGCAGGACCCGGCACTGGGACTTATTAAACCTCACCTTGTTGGATTTGGGCCCTGTGCAGAGCCCTCCTACCCTCCAGCAGATCCACTCTCACACCCAGCTTGGTGTCATCTGCAAATTTGCTCACGCTGAACTCAATCCCCTTATCCAGACCATGAATGCAGATATTGAAATCCACGCTGGCTGGCTCTGATCCCTGGGCCATCCTGTGGGTGCCCTGTGATGGCACTCAAGGTGATCTGTTCCATAACCTTGCCGGGCACCCAGGTCAGGCTGACAGGCCTGGAGTTCCCCAGCTCCTCCTTCCAGCCCTTCCTGGGCATGGGCTCACACTGGCACCTCCAGTGCTCTGGGACCTCCCTGCTGAGCCAGGACTGATGGTAAATGATGGAGAGCAGCTTGGGGAGCTCATCCACAGCTCCCTCATCCCCCTAGGATGGATCCCATCTGCTCCCAGAGACACCTGTGAGCATCTGAGTGGCTCAGCAGGTCAGCAGCTGCTTCCTCCTGGATTCCAGGGGGCTGTTCTGCTCCCTGTGCCCATCTACCAGCTCAGGAGAACACTTGTCCTGAGGACAGCCTGTCCTAATATTGAAAATTGACAAACAAGATATTAAGTAGCTTTGTCTTTTACTTATCTTCAGTTGCTCTATTTTTAACTGCATCCAATAAAGAGTAGAGGTTCTCCTTCTCCCTCCTTTTGCTATAATTGTTTTTATAAAAACATTTTTTTTTCTTTTTACAAGCCGCCAGTTTAAATTCTAATTGAGCTTTCATTTCTTCACATCACTTTCTTCATAACCTAATGACATCCTTAAACACTTTCTGCATTGCTGGTCCTTTTTTCCCCTGAGTTCCCACAAAAGCTCCATCGGCAGCCAGGACAGTCCTTTTCCTCTCTAGATCATGTTTTGGCACACTGGGACAGGTTGCTCCTTCCCCCTTAAGATTACTTTCTTGAAATTTGTCCATCCTTCCTGGATCCCTTTGTTTTAAAGGGCTCTTTCCTTTCAAAAAATCAGTACCAGATTTGATACTCCCCAAAGTCTGGGGAGGGCCAAAGTCTGCCCTTCCTAATGCCAGTGTAGAAGTTTTGTTGCTGCCCCTCCTTCTTTCATAGAACATTGAAAACTTGATTATTTCATGGTCACTGTGCCCCAGGCAGCCTCCGTGTGAACAGCAGCAGACAGAGCTTTCCTTGGGAGTGTCACCAAAAATTCGGCAAAACAGAAAACTCCTTAACCCCAGAGTAGCATTAAGAAGCAGCATTCTTTATTCAGCTGGATGCACGGGGGAGAGCTCCTCCCAAAGCCCTGCATGCTGAGTACAGGAAAGTTTCTGTTTATTTTCTGTATTTTGCTCACATATTCATTGATTGTCTTGGACTAAACACACATATGATAATCATTTCCCCAAAATCATTAGCATATTTCCTCACCCCTTTACCCATGTGTTCTTCTGTCCTGGGGGTCTCTCTGGTGGTCCCTGGTGGTCGTGGACCCCAATGTTCCAGTGGGCCTGGCTGAGCTGGCAGGACCCTGAGGCTGCTGAACTTCCAGTTCCCCTTCTCACACAATGGGCCTTGTGTGGTTTCCATAGGCCTGGGGATGTGGAGAACAAGCTCCAGGTGTCAGCTCACCTGGTGTAGACAACTGATCATCTGGTAACATGAGGTGACAGAGTGGGCTATGACATCACAGAGTGGGGGATGTGAGGTCATCGAGAGCTATGAGATCATAGACTGCCTCTGTGACATCACAGAGCAGGCTGTGACATCAGAGACCAGCTGTGTGACATTAGAGAATGGGCTGTGACATCCCAAAGGGGCTGTGTGACATCCCAGAGGGGCTGTGTGACATCCCAGAGGGGCTGTGTCAGGTCACTGGGTTGGTCACTCGGCCCCAGCTCCCCCTCACAGTTTCTCCCAACAAGTCCAATGCTGTCCATGCCCAGCAGGGTCCCTGTCCCCTGGGATCCCCCTGGCCCACCTGGAGCCACAGCCTCCACCAAAGGATGTTCCACAGGATCCACCCCAGAGCCTGACATGGGGACAAGGGGCCAGGGCTGTGTGACCAGGACATCAAGGACGGGGATTATCCAGGTCACTGTGGCCTGGCTTGGGTTGCCCAGGGCAGGAAAGATGTCTGGCAGCTGGAGCAGGGTCTGGGAAGGGCCTCCAAGGTGGGGCTGGAGCCCTTGGGCTGTGAGCAGAGGCTGAGGGAGCTGGGCTTGTCCAGCCCAGAGCAGGGAAGGCTGAGGGGCTCCTCATCCCAGCCTGGCAGTGCCAGCGAGGAGGGGATGGAGAACACAGAGCCAGGCTCTTCACCGGGGGCCTGGTGGGAGACAAAAGCCAATGGGTGGAAGGGGAAAGAGGGGAGATCAGCCAGGACAGGAGGAGATGAAATGAGTCAGGCTGGTTTCAGCATTTCCTCAACACCAAGAGCAGCCTGACCTCCCTTCTCCATCCACCACTGACAGCTTTGCAAATCAGGAATTGTTGGAGCTGTTTTGCCCCCACTCCAGGATGAGCATCCTGATACAAGAACTTCATTGTTTTTATATCTATGACAGAGACACATTTGTCTAAAATTACTTTTAGGATGGAAATCACTTTTGGGTGGTGGACTCATCAGACACTGCTGGGACGTTGCACATGGCTCAGGGAAGAGTGTGATTGTGTCCTGTTCAACTGTGGTCTGTTGGCCATGAAGAGAAACTTTCTGTTACTCTGACTCTCACCAGTTCCTGACCCCCAAAGGACAGAAACCTGGTGAGTTGTGGTTCCCACTACAGGGGCTGCACTTGGACCTCCCTCCATCCCCAGAGCTGAGCTCCCTTGTCCCAGAGAGTCCCTGGCAATGCAGGGATGAAGGAAACAGGACAGGCTGTGGGGATCAGGGGCAGGGCAGAGCCACAGAGAAGAATGACTTTTGCATTTGATGGAGCTGTGCCTTCCCTTGGCTTTGTTGGCTGAAAAGAAATGAACATCCCTCTGTGTCTCGGGCAGCTCCTTCTGCAAGGAAAGCAGGTGGGAGTTGGAGCCAAGGAGCTGAAAGCTGCAGGTGCAGCCTGGGCTGGAGGGAGCTCAGATTTGCACAAGGCTGCTCTGAGTGCCAGGGCTTGGATGGGGGAAATGGTGGGCTGGGGGTAGGGACAGAGTCTGATTGATTGTCAGCCATGAAGGGTCTTGATTTTCATATCTATTCCAACTGCATGAGGAGGTACTTGGATTCAGTGTCAATTGGAGATTGCACATATCAATGAATTAACAGGAAAACAAAACTAAACAGGACCTAAAAAATCTTTCTTCGCTGTCTTTTTAAATGTCATGTATTCAGTTTGAATACACTACTGAGATCTACTTTACCACAAAGGATTTGAATATTAAAATCAAATGATTCCCAGAGGCTTGGCTTGTTCAGGTGTTCTGAATGTTCATGAGCCCTGGGACACTGAATTCCTGCACGGAAGAGCTGAAGGCTGAACAAGCCTCTGGAGCAGTGAAATTCAGCAGCAGCCTCCAAGTTGCTGAGGATGTCAGCAGCCCCCACTGAGGCCATCCCTGCCCAGAGACCGTGGGGGAATGGGCAGACAAGGAGAGCGTCCCTGGGGCTGGGGCAGCACAACTCAGAGGCACCAGCGGCTCCAGCTGGGCAATGGAGTGTGGAATGTGGCTGGGAAAGCCCTGCCTGGGCTGGGCCAAGCAGCACACACAAGCCCTGACCCCCATCCCCCAAACAACTCTCTCAAGGAGACATTTAAAGGAATTACATTTGTTTCTGTACCCTGAGTTGGACTCCCTGGAGAAATGCCAACAAGAGATTCTCGGGAGCTCCAAACTATAAAACAGCCTTTACTGGGAGCTTTAGAAAATCAGGGAAACTTTGGCAAAAGGTTTATTAGGACATTGTAGTGGTTTTGGTTTGTTAATTTAGGATTTTTATTATCTTGAGATTTCTTAATTAATCATTTCATGAGTATGGTGGGTTTTACTGTTGGTTAATTATTTATGTGTTTATTTTGTTGTGAGTCTGGATTACAAAAAAGGTAAAGTGGGTTCAAAATTTTAAAAGTATAAAGAAATTTTTATTAACAGTAAATTAAGAAAGAAAAAAGGAGTAAGAATTAAATTCTTGGAACACTTTATTTTTCTTTATAACTTTTTCTTTTATACTGACAATATAAAGAAAGTAAAAATTCAATTTCTAGTTAGGTTACTATTTCTAGAATAGTCCTTTTTTAGTTTCCTTAGGGAGAGAAGTTTTTCTTCTTAAGGTTATGGAGATTTTTTTTCAAAAGGAAAAAATTGGGTTTTTGTGGTTCTTAATTTTGTCATGGATAACAGTTCTGTGGAACTTTGGTATTGTTAAGTTGTTTTTATTGCCAAAAGCTTTTCTACAGCTTGTTGATGGGCCATGTCAACTTATGGGATATTGTTTTAATGATGAGTTATTTAAAGGTAAAAACTTTTATTATTTACTTTTGAAATTATTTTTATGTCTGGGAATAGAGATCTTCTCTTGGGGGTACTGGATTATGTTTTTATCTTCTCCTGTTTAAACTTTTTATGAAATTACAGTTATTTTAACATTTGGTTTTTTTTAGTATGCAAGTTTTTTGTTTGACAATAATTTGAATATTTTTATTTTTTTATAATTTTATGTGCTATAAAAAAAGAGTTTTTTCTCTATAGTTTGTAAGAGGGTTTTATTTTTAAGATTAATGTACTTTTTCTTTTTTTTTATTTGGAATTTCATGTCTTCTTCACTGTCTTTGATGGTTTTATAATATTTTTATGTTTGTATTTTGTTTTTCCCTTTTACTTGAGGGAGGATTGAAGTATTGAAAGGGTTGGCACCTGACCTGCCAGTAACTTGTGGTGGAAGTTATGGTTGGGTTGAGTTAGGATTGGTTTTATGGTTAATTTTTGTGGGGTTTTTTGTTTAATTTTAGTTGTAGGGTTATTTTGTATGGGTTGTAGGCTGTAGGGGTATCTGGTTTTAGTTGTGTAGAGGGAGGGCACTTGATGGTGAGGTTTTAATAGCTGTGGCTGGCTTTGTTCTGGTTGGGGTTTTGTAGCCTCTTTTGTTTTCCTGTTTGGGAGTTGTTGGGGTTTGGTTTGGTCAGAATGGGGCCGATGAGGGGAGGGGGTGGCCTGGGGAGGGGGGAATGGGCTCAGCCCATGGCAGGGTTGCTTGGTTTGGTTTGGTTTGGTTTGGTTTGGTTTGGTTTGGTTGAGATGGGGGCCAGGGCTGGGGCCCGCTGCTTCTTTGTTGTCTGGAAAAGAAAGAGCAGGTTCCTGGGGTTTTTTGTCTTTTACATTTGTGTTTAACAGAGGCATGTTCAGTATCTCAGTGGTTTAACAGATTGTAAGTTACACAAAAACTTTTATATTACTTTTAAAAAATCTTCTCATGTCAAACTATGACAGACATTCAATCAACAAAACAACACTTCTCAAAGCAATGACTTGGCCCATTTACCTTCAGAAACTCTAAGACTGTTCAATGAAATGTTAATCAAAATTTGGAAGAGAAACAGAAGAATAAGACACAGAAAGAGAGAAACAAAAAAAGAAACAGAGAGGCACACACACAGCTATAAAGCCCTGGATTCCAGCACTGTTCAGATGGAAATTCCAAGAGGATGCAGGGTCAAGATGTGTGCTTGCCTTGTGGTCAGCCTTCAATACCCCTTGGTCTCCCTGGGCCCTTCCCCCAGGTGGGCCTTGGGCTCATTTGGTCCCTCAGGAGCTGGGCTGGGGCTGCAGAGGTGGCTGTGGAGCATTGCCTGTGCTGTGCCAGGGACTGGCAGCCACTGCTGGGCTGGGATAGAGGCTCTGGGGGGATTGGGGCTCCAGGGCAGGGCAGGGCTGGGCTTCCAGGGCAGGGCAAGGCTGGACCTGCCCCTTCCTCCCCCACACATAAATTGTTTTGAGCCAACAGTCTCCTCCAGTCTCTCACAGTAAGGGAATGTTGGAGGTGGAATTCCATTCTGGCCATGGGCACTGGACAAGAAGGACAGTTCTTTTCCATAGGAAGGAAAGCACAGAGCCCCAGTGTTTGGAAGGCAGGTGAGAGCCTCAGTAGGCCACGGCCAGGCAGACTTCTGAAGAATTGCAGATTTTGTCTGGGAGTAGTCTTTCAATTAAGGGAATTTTGAAGGTGGAAACCCAGTCTCCGCTGTGGGCACCTGGAGAAGCAGGACAGTTCTTTTCCATAGGAAGGAAAGCACAGAGCCTCAGTGCTTCAACAGCAGATGAGAAAAGACCCTAAACATGCCAAGGTCAGCTGGTCCAGTCAGGCAGCCCATGGGAGGCCAAAGCAGCCACACCTGTTCTGTGCTCCCTTGGTTTTGTGGGCCCCATAGTGTCACAATGGTGCCTTGGATCCGTGAGGCCCCACAGTGCTATAATGGTGACTTGTTTCTATGGGGTCCAGCAGTGTTACAATGGCAAAGTCCGGCAGTATCACAATGGACCCTTGGTCAAACAATGTCACAGTGGCCCCAAGGTTCCAGAAGGCCCTGCAGTTTCACAATGGTCCCACTTATTCCAGAAGGCCCTGCAGTGTCACAATGGTCTCCACAGTTCCACAGGCCCCACAGTTTCACGTGACTCCTCTGTTCCATGAGCCCTGCAATGTCACAATGGACCTTTGGACCCTGGGGGTTTGCTGTGCCACAATGGTCTCCTTTGGCTCCACAGTGTCACAATGGACCAATGATGACAGGAGTCCCCTCTGTGTCACCCTGGAGCTTTGGTTCCATGCAGCCCTGCAGTGTCTCAATGAACCCTTGGTTCAATGGGGTTCCGCAATGTCACAATGGTCCCAAGTTTCCATGCAGCCTTGCAGTGTCACAATGGTCTCCTTTGGTTCCCAGTGTCACAATGGACCCCTGATGACATGAGGTTCCACAATGTCACAATGGACCTTTGGTTCCATGCAGCCCTGCAGTGTCACAAAGGCCTCTTGGTTTCATGAGGCCCCACAATATCACAATTGTCCTCTTGGTTGTGTGGAGACCCCCAAGGTCACAATGGTCTCACTGATTCCATGGGGCTTCACAGTGTCACAATGGTCTCCTTGGTTCCATGAGGCTGTAAATTGTCCTGATGGTGTGTCATGGTTCCACGAGGCCTTGCAATGTCACAATGGACATTTGGCACCATTGTGAGACCATGGGGTCTCACACTGTCATAATGGACCCTTGGTTTGATGAGGCCTCTCAGTGACACAATGATCCCTACATTCCATTGAGCCCCACAGCGCCAGTACAGTCCCCTTGGTTCCATGAGGCCTGCAGTGTCACAGTGCTCTCCATAATTCAATGAGGCCCCACAGTGACACAATGGTCCCTTGGTCTCACAGGGCCGCACAGGGTCACAATGGTCCCTTGGTTCCATGGGCCCTGTGCTGCTGCATTCCCCCCTCCCCTTCTCAGCCCGCCCTGCCAGCTGAGAAATGCTCCTTGGGGCTCGGCCTTGGCCAACAGCCCCTGGGCTCAGCTCCTCTGCAGCTCATCACAAACACTGTCTGCTCCAGGCCCTGCTGCTGCCCAACCAGCTCCTGCTTTCTGGAGGAGCAGCCCTGGGAGCTGGTTTTGTTCCCTCAGTGGCACAACATCCCTGTTCTCCCACTGCCAAAGAAAGCTGTTGGTGCCAAGTGCAGCCAGGATGAACCATTGCTGGGACTGAAGCCCCTCTCTTGGGGCCCTACAAACAGCACTCCAAAAGGAGCCCTTGGAGCTCTCCTGGGCCAGCGACTCCCTCTGAGTGGGGCCTCTCCCAGCCGGGAACTCTCCCGTTTGCTGCACTCGGGGATCCCCAACAACGATGGAGCCTGGGCCAATCCCCCCACTCCTCCAGGCTCAACCCTTCACCCGCTGGGGAGATGCCAAAGGATCCACAGGGAGCATTTCCTGCCCTCAGGGAAATTTCTCCCAGGTGCCTTGCACTGACTCTTTGTGTCTGTGTGCACACAGGAGTGCCTGTGCTGGGGAAATGTGGCAGAAATGCTGCTCTCTGAGGGGTTTGAGAGCCTTGGACAGGTGAGTCAGTCAGGCCTGTAGGTAAGGTAAAATCACAAGGTCTAAGTGATGTTAAATGCTGATATGAGTTTTTCTTTTGCTAAGTTTTATGTTTAATATAAGTTATAAGCTGAGGTAAATATTTTAAGTGTTATTCCTCTGTTAAATTGCTAAGTCATTGGTTAGAAGTTAGGTTAATTACTGTTAAGCTCTGTTCTTTTGTTAAATTGTGAAGTTGAAGGTAGCAGTTAAGTCCTGCTAGGTTTTAGCTGTGTTAAGCTCTTAGACCATATTCCTTTTATCCTTGCCCTCACTGTAGTTGTGTCACACACAAACACAGGGATAGTTCTCGGCTCATTTCTGGTTTGATTGCCAGGATTCTGTTTGGTTTTGTTGTTGCTTTATTTCCTTGGTGTGCCTGAAGTGTCCAGTCAGGAGCAGAGTGACTCTTGCCAAGGAACTTTGTGATGCTGTCCCTTAATATTCAATCTAGTTTTTTGCTGCTCTCTTGCTGGGGATTTTTTCATTGCTCTCAAGGCCTCGTTGGTACCAGGGTGAAGGAGCCCTGGCCCAGGCTCTGGCCCTGGGGGACACAGGGACGCTGCCGGGGGCTCCCTGTCCCCCTGTGCCACCCCCAGGGCCCCGGCCCCCCGTCCCCGTGTCAGGCTCTGGGGTCGATCTCGTGGAACATCCTCTGGGGGAGGCTGCGGCGCCGGGGGCGGGGGGACCCGGGGGGACAGGGGACCCCGCTGTGCATGAGCAGGGTTGGACTGCTCTGGGGGGAACTGTGAGGGGGGCCGGGGCAGAGTGACCTCCCCAGTGACGTCACACAGCCCCTGGGATGTCACACAGCCCCTGTGATGTCACACAGCCACTGTGATGTCACACAGCTGCTGTGAAGTCACAGAGCCCCCTGTGATGTCACACTGCCCCCTCTGTGATTTAAAACACCCCCCGTGACAACACACAATCTTCCTATGATGTCTCAACCCCTGTGATGTCATACGACATCCAGTGATCTCACACAGTCCTCCGGCATGTCACACAGCCCCCCCCTTTGATGTCACCCTGTGATGTGATACATCTGCTCTGTGATGTCACAGAAGACACTTTGATATTAAAAGTCATCATGTCATGTCACTGTCTGTTCTGTGATGTCACAGACTGCTCTATGAATTTACAGCCAGCCAGTGATGTCACAACTCACTCCCTGATGTCAAAGTTCCATCCTCTATGATAGCAGAATCTGCTCTATGGCCTCACACCCTACTCTATGATGTCACATAGAGCTGTGTGATGTCACAACCCCCTCTGTGATGTCACAAAGCCCTCTCTGTGATGTCATACTGCCACTCTGTAATGTCACAGCACATACTTTGACCTCACAGCCAGCTCTATGATGTCATACAGCCATGCCATGATGTCACAGACTGCTCTGTGATGTCACAGAATCCCCTCTATGATGACATAGCTGCCCAGTGACCTCACAAAACAAACTCTGTGATGTCATAGCCCAATCTGTGACCTCACACAGCCCACTCTGTGCTGTCACACAGCCCCTTGCTGACATCACAGCTGCTCTGTGCCTCCATGACACAGCCACAGAGGAGCTGCTGTGACACAGCCCCCTCTGGGACATGCCACAGTCCCTGCCAGTGCTGAGCCCCTGGGAGCTCTGTCTGTGCCCTGCTGGTGTCCTTGAGGGGCCCTGGCAGTGGCCCAGCCCTGCTGGGCTGTGCACAGGAGCTGCTCCTGGCCAGAGCTGTCTCTCTGCAGCTCTGCTGCCCTTGCCAGGAGCTGCCTCTGGGCCAGGAGCCCAGCCCAGCTCAGCAGCACAAACACAGCACAAGGACTGTAATGACCCTCTGGGGCTTTGGTGCTCTTTGTACATCAGACTCAGTCCCTCAGAGTGTGCTCAAAGAACTTCTCAGGGACTCAAAAAGAGGGTGAAACACTCAAGTTTCTCATACTTTAAACTTTAAATAGAACCTTCTGAGGGACAGGACTGAGAAAGTGTCCCCAGGTTCCAGGTAGAGCAGAACACTGGTGGCAGTGATGACAGCTGGGGACAAGCAAGGCAAAGGTGTCTCTGGTGCTGAGCAAACCTGCGCCTCTGTCCCTGCAGGCTGTGGGCATCCCCCGGCTGCCCCACCTGGCTGGCCCCTTCCTTTGCTGACAGCTCTGCCTCCTGCCTGCCTCTGCCTGCCCACACAAAGCCTTGGGCTGCTCCAGGCTCCTGCTGGGGGACGTGCTGCACCACAGCCCTGCCCTGGCAGGGAAATTCCTTTCTTCTGGTGTCCACTCTGGGCCTCCCCAGCTGCCCTTGGTGCTATTATGTCTTCTTCAGGCACATTCCCACTAGGAAGAAAAGCTCCAGCCCCTCTGAAACCACCCTCCAAACCCTCCCAGGCTATTCCTGTTCTGTCCTCAGTCTCCACACCATGGAGCCCAGAGCCTGCAGACTCTCCCTGCTGATTTTGTGATGAGGCCTCCAAACCTCATATTGCGAGATTTCTGCGTCCTCTCCAAGGTCTGTGAAAATGGAAAAATAGAGATCAAAGTTATTTTCTCCCAAATCTTGCAGTGATAAGGGGGTCAATATCTTTAAAGTGAATGAGGGCAAATTAACATTTGTTTGAAGATAAAATATTTTTCAAGGATGAGAGTGGCACAAAACTGCAACTGAATTTCCAGAGAAGTGGATGCCTCATCCCAGGAATTGTCCAAGAGCGGGAGCTTTGTGCAGCCTGACCTAGTGAAACCCTCTCATCCCCAGTGACAGAATTCCTGCAGTGTGGGTTCTCTGATGTGCTGGGTGCCCTCACAACGCTTCTGGCCAGAATGTCTGCTGAGGGCAGCCAGGCTGCTGCAGGGGCAGTGCCCTCACAGCCATCACCATGGCAGTCCTGTCCCCTGGGCCTGGCTCTCCCCTTTCCTCTGCCCCTGCCTTGGCTCTGCTGGCATGAAGAGTTTTGTCATTGATATCTTGTCCCCAAGGTGCTGGGGCCAATGGCTTCCCAGTCAGGCTCCTGGAGCAGAAGTGGCTTTTCAGAGGCCAGCCAGGAATGAGCCCTGAGGCAGCAGCTCTGCAGTGGTGGCCACCAGGCCGGGCTGCCAAGGGACGCTTCTGGCCATGGGCTGCAAGCAGCTGCTGCTGCCAAGGTGCCTTTGGTGCCTCAGGCTCTCCCTGGTACAGCTCCCAGCACGGCACTCTGCCTTTGTGCCCGAGGCCTTCCCTGTGCTGGGGCTGGCCTGGGGCTTTTCCTGCAGCGGGACCTGCCCTGCTGATGGCACAGGAAAGGCAGTTCCTGCTGGAGCAGGAGGCTCTGCCTGCAATGGCCTCCAACAACTCCAGCAAGGCCCTGTTGACTTCAAAATTGCTGCCTAAAGTACTATATTCTAATAATTGTTATAGCTTCTGTACTGTAGAGTAAATGACTCTGGTTAAGATCTTTCTGTCTGATCATGATCAGAATCAATCAGAGCTGTATTCATATAAATTTATCGATCATTAGTCCTGTGGGAAAATTGGGTTAAAGTTCAATTCCACCTGTCCAATCTTTTACACATAAACCTTTGACAAATTCCGGAGCTGGGACTGGAATAGCCGTTCCCAGTCTCTGCTCTTAGGAGGAATTTAGAAATCGAGGGGTGTAGAGAGCTTTTTGGATAATTGGTTAGCTGAGAAAGGACATTTTGATGTGATACCGATGGATAAGGATAGGGGAAACAAGCTGAGAATTGAGCAACCAGTGTCCAATCACTGACAAAGGTCATAGTGACCTTCGCTGAAACGGGAAGATGGGGGAGAAAATCGCTTGCCAGAAAATGTAGATATCTTAGGTAGAGAAGCTAGAAGAATGCAAACATAGAAACAAAATAATCATTAGAGCATAGAAGTAGGTGTGGTTGATCTAAGTGTGTTTTAACCAATAATGAGCTCAGCTTTTGCAATATGTATAAGCTTCATTAACACCAATATAAATATGTGTGAGCTTTCAATAAACTTCGGGATTTGCCATCCACGCATATTGTGTGCTGCAATTCCTCCGCGGTTCACAACAAATGGTGAGCCCCGGACATGATTCAACGGTAGCCACGGTCGAGCAGTGTACAGAGTTCAGGTCCTATCGCAGCTGAGGACAGCAAAAGCACCGCTGAAAAAGGGAAAGTGCAGTGCCCCGGGTGACCTCAAAGGAGAGCCCGGCCGAGACGTGCTGCCGGAGTCTGAAAGGGCTGCAAGAAGCGCGCTGTTATCTTTAACACGGATAAAGAAAGGCGAGCAGCATATGATTTATTTACTGGCTTTTTATAAAAGCGTAAGGTTAAGGGTATAGATTTGCAGAAAGAGCTTCATGGGTTGTTAGCTCATGAGTATGCACAAAGACCGTTTCAAATTCCTCACACAGTGCATAGGTTATCAGAGTGGCGTATATTTGGGGATTAGTTGTGGCAGGCAGTCATAGATGATGATAAGACCGCGAGAAAGTTGGGAAAGTTATGGCGAGTCGTGCATGATGAATTGTTGAAATACCAGGCAGAGGAGAGAGCTGCCCAGCAGGCTAGTGCAGCCCATGAAAGAAACAGGAGTTACGGAGACTGGTTTGGGTCCCCGCCGACACTAGCTCCTGCTTTAAACAGCAGCTCCCTGCAGCTTTCAGCTCCTGCTCGGGCAGCAGCCCCCCCCCCCCCCCCCCCCGCGTGCATACTCCAGCCGTGCCGTCCGCACTGCCTGCCCCGGTGTTAAACCCTACACCACCTCCGCCTCCTCCCGCCGCAGCGCACAGCCCGCAGCCGCCCTGCCGGGGAGGCTCACACCAGCCCTAAGCGGCTTAGCAGCTGCAGCTCCGCCGCCTCCCGCTCCGCTCCGCAGCCGCCCCGACCCCTGAGCTGAGGGGGCGGCAGGACGGGCCTCCCACTCCCCGTGGAGCAGCGGGCTCCGGGAGGTCCGCCCGCCCCACGGCTGCCCGGCGCAGTTCTGCTTCCCGGCCACCAGCTCCCTGTGCCCGGACACCAGTAAAAGCTGTCACCACTTCAGCTCAACCTGCCTCCAGCCCACCACCGCCGGGAGCCTCGGGGTGGACCTGGCAGCAGCAGCGGACAGTAACCCTGATAACTGCTCGCCCGGAAAAGGTTCCAACTGGACTAAAGGGACAACTCATTATTGATGAATTACCTATGGGAACTTTGCTTTTAGGACGTTCCTCGGCTACAGTGATGGGATTATTTGTTTTGTCTGGAATAATTGACGCTGGCTATATAGGGGAGAGTTCTATTATGCTGTATACTCTTTTTCCACCTATGTGAATCGAACAATGAACTGTTAGATGAACTTTGATCTTTGTTAAAGGGAACTGATCCGGCACAGCCTGTTCGTATAACCCCTGAACAGGTTAAGACACTGCAGCTGATATTGGACTGTGTTACACAAGGCAGTGTTCGGAGACGTGATCTCGATCTTCCTATACAGCTGACGGTTTGGTGTGGACCAAAATTTTTACTGGATGCACTTACTCAGCATAACAGAAAAACGGGGGAGATATGGGCCTTGGAATGGATATCTCCTCCACTTCAACAACATAAAACCCTTCTTCAGAAAATTGACATTGTAGCTGATTTGCTCAAAAAGGGTCGTGATAGGACAGTGGAGTTAGATTCAATGCCCAAAAAGATCATTAAAGCCCTTATCGGATGCTATAACTGCTTACACAGGTGCAGGAAGAAAATCCAAACAACTGTTACTCATTGTACATATTTATATGTTTAGAAAACTGGACTGGATGTCATGTAACATTTAGAATTATAATTTAACCTGAATGTTAGTTTGCACAAAAAAAAAACCTCCCTCCAAACAACAAAAACAACAAAACTCCCACTCAAAACAGATACTAAAATATATAATAGACTTCCAACCATAATATTAATACTATTATTATTATTATTATTATTATTATTATTATTATTATTATTATTATTATTATTATTATTATTATTATTATTATTATTATTATTATTATTATTGTGGACAATTCTGATAAATAATTACCACAAAGAATATATTCATCCCTACTGTTTAAGCATCAATTGACTTTTAAAACATAAAACACAAACACTGATGTTTGAGGCCTAGAAAACATTCATTCTATTGTTTGAATAATGATTTCAGTCTACAGGAAAACTGTTGCTTAGCTTTTCCTGTAACATCGAACAAAGAGTATTTTGTACTTAGTTGCTATCCTTTTTTTTTGTCCAAGTGAGAACACAATATGTCATTTAAAATATTTTCTCATTTAATTTACATTTTAATCTGAAAGAGAATATGGATTTAAAAATCATACCACAGCATTAACGTCCCTTTGCACTCAGAAACATATTTCTTATACCTGTTCAATTTAAAGCAAACCCACAATACTCTAAGCACCTGACTCAACTTGTAACTTCTCCATCACTTCTTATATTTTTTTTCCCTCTGAAAATGACCAGTGTGAGCTGTAGCTTGTCTCTCATGTGTTAAGTTCTTCACTGGCTTTGCATAAGGAGATTCACAAGCACATGAGTTATTCTACACTGCTTATTTGTCTCAAACATCTGATTTAAAACATGTCATCTGATTTGTATTTCTTAATATTTTATAGGTGAGTTAGTTCTGAGTCATTTTTCTCTGTTTCCTGTGTCTAACCAAGATGCTGAAGGACTTTGTTGATACATCAGACTTCACTGAAACAAAGGCTTCACACAGATCAGGCATCTAAACTATTTGTTCATTTCAAAAGTGGTATTTTGGCTACAGTATATTTTTTCCACTTGTGTGGTAGAAATATTCCTCTGGCACAGTCGAACGTGATAGGTCCTATTTTGGGAGGTCAGGATCCCAACCAAGTGTGAGAGGATTGTCTGAAGAACTTAAAGAAGCTGAAGCTGAGGAGAAAGAGACATTCTTAAGAGTTTGTGACAGGCATGATGGCCAAGTGGCCCAAAAGGGTGCCTGAGAAAATCAAGATGGGATGGAAACTTTATGTTGTTGCTTTATTAATTTTTGCCTCTTTTGGGGACAGTGT
This sequence comes from Agelaius phoeniceus, assembly GCF_051311805.1. Classification (NCBI taxonomy): domain Eukaryota; kingdom Metazoa; phylum Chordata; class Aves; order Passeriformes; family Icteridae; genus Agelaius; species Agelaius phoeniceus. The sequence continues at coordinate 3,868,134 of NW_027509866.1, forward strand.
AGACCATCAGGCCCCACCACAGCCCAAAACTAACATATGGGTCACCCTGGCAAACTTAACCAAACAAGAGACTATTTGCCTGTCATTGTCTTCTCCTGGCAATCCATTCACAACTTGTTTGGTTGGATTACCAGCAGATCCCTGGCCGTGCCCTTTACATGTGCCAACTTGTAAGGTCAGCAATGCTAGGATGAATGTAGACAATTGGGATCAGTGGATTTCCCACTTTCCTATAGCACCACAAGAGCCCCAAGAGTTAGAGTTGTTAGGGTCAGTGATGGCAGATGCATGCATTCATTTTAACCATAGAAGCCTGCTGTCAGTCAAGAACCACTCTAATGTTGTAACTTCCAGCATGACTGTCTACCGAAATGCATCGGCCTGGTGCAATTATACAACAAAGAGAGTGTCAGTCTCATCAAATGACCCTATTCAATTGCCAGCAGGATATTTCCTGATATGTGGAGACCGTGCCTGGGCCGGTATCCCATCAATGCTGCACGGGGGACCATGTACACTTGGACGGCTGTCTCTACTTACACCCAACATGTCCATGATACTAAACATGAGCCGCCGCCATCGTAGAGGCAGACGAATGGCTCATGCATTTACTGCAGACTGCCGGGACGATGTAAAGTTTTGGTCCCCAGCGGCCATAGTTGCAGCATCTTTCTTAACTCCAGGGGCATCAGCCGCAGGTGCTCATGCTATTTTAAATAAGTTAGGGTGTTAGCTTGCTAAACAAACAAATGCAACTTCTTTAGCAATTTCCAGTCTTTTGCTTGATGTAGATTCTATTTGCCATGCAACGCTTCAAAATAGAGCTGCAATTGATTTTCTCTTACTTGCACAAGGCCATGGCTGTGATGAATTTGAGGGCATGTGTTGCATGAATCTCTCTGATCATGCACGATCTGTACACTCACAGCTCTCTGAGTTACGGAGGTTAACTGGGAACTTACAGGTGGAATCAGGCCTTGGTATTGATGGATGGCTCAAATCTTTAAACTTAGGATCATGGTTACATTCTATTGTTAAGGTTAGCATTGTAGTGGCTATTGTAGCTTTGCTGTTAATATTAGTTTTGCCTTGTTTTTGTATATGCTTACAGAATATGGTGCGAAAGATGATAATTACCGCATTTAATCAAACCATGCTTGTTTAACAGAAAAACGGGGGAAATGTAGAGAGCTTTTTGGATAATTGGTTAGCTGAGAAAGGACATTTCGATGTGATACCGATGGATAAGGATAGGGGAAACAAGCTGGGAACTGAGCAACCAGTGTCCAATCACTGACAAAGGTCACAGTGACCTTCTCTGAAACGGGAAGACAGGGGAGAAAATCGCTTGCCAGAAAATGTAGTTATCTTAGGTAGAAAAGTTAGAAGAATGCAAACATAGAAGCAAAATAATCATTAGAGCATAGAAGTAGGTGTGGTTGATCTAAGTGTGCTTTAACCAATAGGGAGCTCAGCTTTTGCAATATGTATAAGCTTCATTAACACCAATATAAATATGGGTGAGCTTTCAATAAACTTCGGGATTTGCTATTCATCGCATATGGTGTGTCGCATTTCTCCCGCCGTTCACGACAAATAACTATATACAACTAACTTAATTACCATATACAAGTAAAAAGTCAAGTTTCTTATGACAATTGTCACAGGGGTTTCTCGCTTTGGACAAGATGTCCCAGGTCGAGCACTGGGTGCTGAGTCCTTTCCAGCTGGCCGGGGGCTGTTGATGTCTGGCGGGGCTGCAGAGGCTGCTCGAGCCCTGGGGCCCATGAGACCTGTCGAGGAGCTGTGCCTGGCCGTGCTCTCCTGAGGCGGCAGGGCCTGGGCGAGAAGGGCAAGGGTGAGCCGCCACAGGTGCTGGCCCCAGCGCACCAGGACTCAAGCTCTTGTCCCACACTGGGCATGGCCATTCTCCCACATTACTCCAGCTCCAAGCTCAGTTGCCCCATGTGCCAGTCCTCCTGCTCCATTCTGCCCCTTCCTTCTTACCCCAGATGCAAAATACCCACGCCACATTACCCAGCTCTGTACACAGAGCCCTACTCATCCCCCAGCTGGCACCCTGCAGATAATCAGCCCCTGTCGTCATTGACCCCCTTGCCCTGACAGGGCCATACCTGACGCATCCTGTGTCCTGATCGCCGTACGATGCTGGTCATTACAGCCCCTCGAGATGTGTCCATCACCGTGCAGCAGGGTCACACTGGGCTGAGGAGGAGAGGGCAGCTGGCTGCAATGCAGGGCCCAATCCGGCACACCCCAATAATCCAACTCAGGTCTCCCTGGAGACTGAAGGCACAGATTCCCCCTGGATAGTCAGCAATGCCATCAAGCCTCAGTCACCATTCTGTGTCCCCACCTTCATCACACCTACCTTGTTGTGTACCAGGAGACACTGCAGCTGTGCACTTGTATGTGGGGAAGCCTTGATGTTCTGCATTGTGGAGCTGCTGCTCTGATGGTCCCCAGAGCTCTGCGGCACACGGGGACACTGGCACAGACCAGCGGCCTCCTGTGGGATGGGGCAGAGGACACTCAGTGCCCAGCCCTGTGGCATGCAGGGCATCACCCTGCTGTGCCAGGGAGGGCACTGGCAGTGCTGCCTGCAGGGGCATGTCCCTGCCAGCTCCTGTCCACCTGCTGCAGGAGCCCCAAGCCCATCCCACCAGGCTGGATCTGCTGGCTCTGTCCCCATGGCCAGGTGTGCTGGCCATGGCACCAGGCAGGTCCCTGTGCACCGGACACCAGCTGGCAGGAGCTGGGCTGTCCCAGCTGCAGGGATTGGTTTTGGGAACTCCTTTCACAGGAGGCACCCAATCCCCATCTGTAGGATTGACAGGGGTAGCACGGTCGGGACGAACGGAGACGAGAGATCTCTGAAGCCAGGTCATGGACGGTTTATTGCAAAGGGCGTGGGTGCAGGGCCCTGCTTGGAGCTGCCAGCTGCAGCTCAGAGCAGGCCTGAGAGAAGAGAGGGGTAGAGAGGACGAGAGGGTAAGAGAGTAAAAGCATAAGAGAGTAAAAGGGGTATGAGGATAAAAGGCAAGAGCTAAGAGACAAGAGGTAAGAGTAAGAGCTAAGAGGTAAGAGCTAAGAGCTAAGAGCTAAGAGCATAGAAAAGTAAGAGCTAGGTTCCCATTACAATACAATAAATCATCTTCTGTGTTGAATATTCTGATTCTCACTTAACCAATCTAGTACAAGATACAAATCCTATAGCATTTCCATACAGCCTGTAAGAATCACTACATTACCATACTGTGCTACATTTTAAACCCTAAAAACTCCTCTTTGGACCCCTTCTGCCAAGCTGGCAGGGTCTGCTCTGACCCTTGGACCCGCCTGCAAGCAGAGGGTCTTGTTTCATCAAAAGGGGATTACCTTCAGCCGGCCACACCGTTGTTTTCCCGTTGTTCAGTAACTAAGGGATCTCGAAGCTTGCTTTCATTTCAATCTCGCCTATAGTTTCCATATTCTCAAAATCTTTTGCCAGGCAATCATATTTACAAGGTTTTCCTGTTTCATCTTCCCCAACAGCCCTCCAAGCCTGAGCTCAGACTGCAAACAGACACAGCTCATCAGATGTGCTTTCAGCAGACTTGGGACAGAGAGATGGCCAGACAGGGCAGTGCAAGGCAAGGAATGCAAAAGCCCCCAGCCCTGGGGCAAGCACTGGCCCTCCACAGCTGCCCTCTGCTCCCCTGCCCTGCCCCGTCCCCCCAGGCTGCTCTGCCCCAGCCCAGGTGCAGAGCCCTCCTTGCTGTGTCAGGGCTGCTCTGCAGCCCAGGCGCTGGGGATGTGTCCTCAGGGCCCTCACCTTTGGCTGGGCGGTGGCTCCTTGCTGGGGGCCATGGGCTGCAAATACGGGAGTGTCTCGGGGTACCTGGGGAGGGCAGGAGTCACAGGGGTGTGACAGGGGACAAAGAACCTGTTCCTGTTGGAGGCAGCCCCCCCAAAGCCATGGGATTGTAGCCCATGGCATCCCGCTGCCTGTAGCCCTTGGGATGAGCCCCCACAGCCCCTGCTGATGGGCAGGGCTGCAGAGGGGGCTCCCCACATCAGCCCCTCCCAAGCAGACACTGTCCCCCTGTGCCAGCACAGCGGGTCACTGCTGGCACCCATCTCCCCCCATGCCAGCCCCGCTGCCCCCGAGGCACTGGTGCTACTCACTGGCCAGGAACCTGCACGCTGAGCATGCGGTCACAGGACAGGCACGAGAAAGGGACTGGCAGCTGCCTAAGGAGAGGGAGAGAAGAGGGCTGGCTGAGCTCCTGGGGCCACAGCCCTGCAGCACACAGGCAGCAGCTCCCTGCAGCAGCCAGCTGCTGGGCAGCTCACTGCACAGGGGCACGGCCATTGCAGGGTGAACCGTGGGCTCTTGAGCCTGTTTCTCCCCATCCCCAAGGTGCTGGCTGATGCCAGGTGAAGGGCACAGGCACCCATGCCACCATCCCAAGCAGCCCCTGCAGCGCTTTCAGCCCCTCTCTGGCACCAAAGCTCCCCCGTGTGCACGGCCAGGAGGGCAGGGCACGACCCAGCTCAGGGGCATGGTGTGTGACAGCCCTGCCTGGCAGGAGCAGTTGCCATCGCTGTCCCCAAAGCCATCAGAATCTCCATTGCACTCACTTCTTAATCCCAGCAGCATTTTCATGCAACAGCCTATCCTCAAGTTCCTCCATGTTCTTGTTCCAGGAGTTCTCCAGGTGTTTACGGAAAGTCTTCAGCTCCAGGTGATCCAGCTGTGAACAGGTGCACAGCCTCAGCCAGCTGCTCCAGGATGGGACATGGAGCTCTCCAGGGAAAAGCCTGGAGGGGGATCCTCAGAGGGATGCTGCCTCAGGCTCTCAAGTCCCAAAGGTGCCAGTTCCTCGTGGTGGGGACGAGGTACCCCTCACCTTGTCTTCAATTGCATCGCTGAACTGCTGCTGGGTACTGTTCCAGTGCTGCTCCTGGCCTGAAATCTGGCTCTGCAACTCCTGCATCCTCTCATCCAGCTCCTCCACATTCTCTTCGCACTGGCTGCAATCGACTTTGCTGTCCAAGGCAGCTTTGTCCGTCTTCTAGCAGAGGGGAAGGACAGGAGAGCGGTGGGGAAAGGGATGAGGAACGCCAGGCAGGGCCAGCATGTGAGGGGCAGAGGGAGGAGTGCTTCTGAGACAGAGGAGAAATTTTCCAGAGTAGAAATCCATTTTGATTTAGGTGAAATGTACATCTTTGAGTCTGTGTTTAGAAAACATAGCTATGTAGCCTGACTGCAAAGCCTAGGCTCAGGGAATCTGATTCAGTGAAGGACAGAGATAAGGGGAGGGACGGGACAGAGGGTGATAAAGAGAGACAGAGAGACTGCTGTGAAAGCAGGTCAACCTGACCTAAGAATTCTTTCTGATAAAGAAGAACTAGTGGCAAATGTCACGCAAAATTTGTAAAAATGAATATGTATGAACCTATTGTGAAATTGTATGGATATGTATTTGAGAGGAGGATAAAAAGGGACCTGAAGTTCCCAGAGGTATGCATGCCTTTCAAGGAGAGTAATCTCTGCATGCATCCGGCACTGTAATAATAAACATACCGGCTTTACAACTTAGACAAAGTTGTGGAGTTTTTGGCTATCTCTGCAAAACAGAGCCCTTTTTGAGGTTCCTCCCAAAATTTGCCCTAAGCCAGCACAAACAGTCATCATGAAAATTTCACCAGTGGCATAATTTCCTGGTGGCAAATCTTGGGACAGAAGCTTGACCTTGTTCTCCATGAGAGATTCTTGGGAAGAGAGACAGGAGAAGATTCCTGGAAAACTGAAACAGCTTTCCAGAAGTGAAATGAAAATGAAAGAAACAATCTAAGATCTTTTCCTCTATTTATTTCTATGCTCCCCTTTTCCATGTTGCACTACTTCTCCATCCCAGGAATTCCAGATGTACCACACCTATAGGATCGGTGACTTAGTGATTTTTAGATGCTCTAAAATACCATGAGCCACACAGAGTTTTCCTTCCCCTGGTTTTACTGGAAGGCAAGACTGGAGATGTAAGTGCAGTGCTGGGGTCAGGTAGGAATCCTACCCCAAGGGAAGGTGGCCCGACAGTGTTTGACCCTCAGCCAGGCCAATGCAGAGCAGCAAGCGAGGGGATTGCTGTGCCGGTGTGCAGGAGTCAGGGCTCTGCATCTGGGCTCACCGCTGCAAAGTTGCCGTGTTTGGACAGACTCAGGGGCTGTGCCCGGGACGCGCGGGGCTCGAACGTGGGGCTCGTGGGGCGAGCGGGGAACGGACACGGGGACGAACGGCCCCGGTGCTTCAGTTGCAGCGGCGGCAGCGGCGGCAGCAGCGGCGGCAGCAGCAGCGGCAGCAGCAGCAGCGACAGCAGCAAAAAAGATATTTTAGATCACTCTTTCTTTCTTTTTCTTTCTCTTTTTCCTTCTCTTTCTGTTTTTCCTTCTGTTTTTCTTTCTCTCCCTTTCCCGCAGTCGGGCACCCTTCTCTCGGGGTCCCTTGCCCGGCGTCCCTCTCCTCTCCCCGCCTCCCTCTCCCCTGCCGGGCCGGGCCATGCCCCCGGCCCCGGGCGGGGCTGCCCCGTGCCCGGCCCCGGTCGTCCCGCCGCGCTCTCGCCTCCGCCCGGCTCTGGCCGTACTGGCGGTGGCGCTGCTGGGCGGGCGTCAGTGCCTGGTGCGGGGGCGGCATCGCCGCCCTTCGGCTCCGCCTGGCCCGAGCCCGGCCCCGGACCCGACGCAGGGTCCAGTCCCGGCCCCGGCCCCGGCCCCGGCCCCGGCCCCGGCCCCGGCTCCTCCCGGGGCCCGCGGAGGACACAGGCGGCGCGGCCGCTCCCGCCGCCTCCGCTGCGGCTTCCCCGGCCCGAGCTCCGCCGCTCGGCAGCGCGGCCGCCGGCCCCGAGCCTCCCGTGCCGCGTTCCAAAGAGCGAACGCCTGGGCATGGCCGGCCCGGGGCGGCTGAGGGGCGCTCGGGGGCCGTTGCTGGCCCCGGGCCGAGCTCTGACAGCCGCGTCTCGCCCGCAGGGAAGGCGCACGAGGCCCTGCAGGAGCGGTACCGAGTGGGTTCGCTGCTGGGGCGCGGAGGATTCGGCAGCGTCTTCGCGGCCACGCGGCTCTCGGACGGCGCCCCGGTGAGCGGCGGGGCCGGCGGCGGGCGCAGGAGGAGAAGGAGGAGGAGAAGGAGGAGGAGGAGGATGGGGCTGGGCAGGGCGGGCGGCGAGCTGAGCCCGCTGCTGTCCTTGGCTTGCAGGTGGCCATCAAAAGGGTGCCACGGAACCGCGTCCGGCACTGGGGCGAGCTGGTGAGTGAGCGGGGCCAGCGGCAGCAGCCGGGGCTGCCGGGCGGGGATGAGCCGAGGCCCGGCACGGTGGAAGCCGCCAGGACGCCTCGAGGGAGAGCGGGCGTGGGTCCAGCGCAGGGCGCAGAGCATCCCGGGCTGGCTGAGGGCTCCCCGAGCCCCGGCACGGCATCGGCCCCACTGAGGGCATCGTGCTCCTCCCGCAGCCCGACGGCAGCAGGGCCCCTCTGGAGATCGTGCTGCAGGCCAAGGTGTCCACTGGCTTCCCTGGTGTGGTGCAGCTGCTGGAGTGGCTCGAGCTCCCCGAACACATCGTGATGGTGCTGGAGCGGCCAGAGCGGTGTCAGGACCTGCAGCGTTTCATTGGGGCACGGCGGTTCCTGCCCGAGGAGGTGGCGCGGGAGCTGTTCCGCCAGGTGCTGGAGGCCGTGCGGCACTGCACCAGCTGCGGGGTCCTGCACCGCGACATCAAGCCCGAGAACATCCTGCTCGACCTGCACACCGGGAAGGCCAAACTGATTGACTTTGGCTGTGGCACCTACCTGCAAGACACAGCCTACACCCACTTTGCAGGTGAGCCCACGTAAGGGTGTACTCCTGGTCCCGGCATCTCATGGCCCAACATCTCCCAGCCCAAGCTGGCTGTGGCAGAGGGGATTCTCCCTTTTGCTGCCAGTCAGGGGACTGAGTCTTCAGCTGAGTTGCTTTAGAGTGGGGCTGGGTGGGGAGCCATCTTCCAGCCCTGCTGGCAGCCTTTGCCAGCCACTCTGCCCAGGACTGGGGCTGAGCTGGGGCAGCCAGCCCTACCAAAACCCCCGTGGGTGGGGGTAGCAGAGATGGGGGCGGAACCTGTGCCCCAGCCAGTTTGGTGTGCAGGCGAGAGGAAGGGCTTGGACTGATCCACTCTCCCTGTTTGCCTTGGCTTCCTAATATTTTTGGGGCAATGCAGGCAGGGAGGATAAGGGCATGTTTTTTCCCCAGCACGGAGAGGGTTTTTCCTTTACAGGTCAGGGTCAGGCTTAGCCAGGGCTTCCTCTGCCCTCTTCTGACACCAGTGGCTTCTTTTCCAAGCCTAAGTTTGTGCACAAGTCCCAGGTGCTGGCGAGAGGGCAGTGGTCACCCTGTGTGCCACTGATGCAGCCCCCGCAGGCCCAGGGATGCTGGGGCCAGGCTGTGGGAGCAGCAGCATCCCCCTGCTGAACTCCATCTGTATTCCATAGGAACACTGTCCTACAGCCCCCCGGAATGGAACGACTTTGGCTGGTACCATGGCGAGGCAGCAACGATCTGGTCCCTGGGCATCCTGCTGCACCAGATGGCCTGCGGGGAGCACCCGTTCAGGAGGGGCCGGAACCTCAGCTGGGGCCAGCTCCCGCTGCCACAAGGGCTCTCTCAAGGTGGATCCTCTTCTCTGGGCATGGGGGGAATCCCAGTGCTGGGAGCCAGCAGCGGGCTCGTGAGCATCCCGCTCTGGCAGCTGCTGAGGAGGTGGCACATGTCCTGCTCTCCTCCAAAACAGGGAAGTGATGGGAAAGTTTAGGCCTAACCCTGAGCGCATCCAGAATGGCCTGGCCATGGGAATAGTGGGGCAAAGCAGACAGGAGCCTTCTCTGGCTGACCGGCAGTTTCTGCTTTCTCTGTCCAGAGTGCAAAGATCTGATCAGGTGGTGTTTATCCGTGAACTCCTTGGACAGACCCACATTAGAAGACCTGTTCTGTGATCCTTGGGTGCAGGATATTCCTCTGCCATAGAAGAAGGGAGGGAGCCACAGGCACACTTTGATGCAGGGCCTGGTAAGTTCCAGCTCCACACATGCCTTGGCAATCAGAAGCAAAGGAAGCCAGACCTTTTTGTGCTGCCTGTGTCACTGCACCGGGGCCATGGGATGGGCACACGCAGCCCTTGTGCTGGAGCTGAGCTGCTCTGCCCAGCACTGGTGGCCGCCATCCAAGCTGGTTTTGCTTGTGCTGGTTCCCTGACAGCTGGGGCCCTGGGCAGAGCCCTGAGAGCCTGGTCTTCCCCCAGGGAAGGAGCAGGAGCCCCTGGAGAAGCTGTACCGGGTGGGGATGCTGCTGCTGCTGCTGCTGCTGCTGCTGCTGCTGCTGCTGCTGCTGCTGCTGGAGACAGCCAGGATGACATCAAGGATGACAAGCTCTTCCTCAGCCTGGCCACTGGAGGCTGAAGGTAATGGACTTTGATTCTGGCACCTTCTTCAAAGCCAAACTCCACAGGGAATTTGCAGATGAGTCCCCAGATGGGGAAATTCTGCCAGATTTGGGCATGGCCCAGCCTGGCTGGGAACCAAAGGCTCCCCCTTTGCTGGGGCAGATGCAACTCATCCTTCAGTCGCTGCCCAGCTGCTTTTTGGCAGGGCTGTGGGAATGGGCTGGGCTGGGTACGAAATGGGAGTGGGCTCCTGGCCCTGCCAACAGCCCCCAGCACCCACCGTGCCCCGGGCTGGGGCTGGGGCTGGGGCTGGGGCAGCCAGCCCGACACAAACAAAGCCCCATGCTGGGAGCAGAGGTGGGACTCCAGAACCTGTGCAGGGGCTGCTTTGCTGTGCAGGCAAGGAAGGGCTTGGGCTGCTCCACTGCCCCTGTTTGCTTTGGGATCACGGTGATTTTGGGGGGCAGTGCAGGGGGAAGAGAGAAAGTGTGGGCTTCCCTCAGCCATGGCTGGGTTTTTCCCTACCATGTAGGAGTTGGGCCTCCCTCAAGGCCCTGACAGAGATAAGAGTTTTTCCCGTTTTTCTTGTTTTCCCTTTTTGCATCTAATCTCTTTTCAAGAATGTGTTGTTTGTTTTTCCAGAGGAAGCATTCTAGGTGGTCCAGTGTGGATGGGGAAGTGCTTGGGAGCAGCTGTGGCGTGGATGGGCGGTGGCCTTGGAGAAGGCTGAGGCCATGGTTTGGGAGCAGCTTTTCTTGCAGCCGTGGCTGGCGTGAGGTGGGTCCCTGTGTGCTTGGCAGGGTGGGATCAGAGCTTTTGGGAGATGGCAGCGAGCACAGGAGCATCCTGCTCTGGGCAGCTGCTGAGGGCTGGATGTGCCGTGGCTGGCTGCAGGCTGGGCACATGTCCTGCCCTCCTGCTCTGCTGCCAAAGGCAGCAGGGATGGGCAGCTCTGGGCACAGCTCTGGGCACAGCCAGCACGGCCTGGGCCCCGCAGGCCTTGGCACAAGGGCACAGGAGCCCTCAGCTGAGGGGCGGTTTCTGCTTTCTCTCCTTGCAGCCGGGCTCTGCGGCTGCTGAGGCTGCTCTGGGCTCTGCCAGGGCTCTGCTGGGCTCAGCCCTGGGCCCAGCTGGGCTGGCTCTGCCCTCACATTGCTCTGACAGCTCTGCATCAGACGAGCCCCTTGCGAGCACAGCGCCTGAGCTTTCTGCTTTGGCAGGTGAGTGAGACTCTGCTGCAGGCCCAGAGATTGCAGCTGGGGACACACATCCAATTGGCAAGGACCCAAGCTCTCCACAGTCCCAGCTGAACGCCTGGATCTGTACAGGGTGTTTTGTCTGTCCCATTCTTCCTTCTTGATTGGCTGGAATTGTGCAGTTGCACTTTCTTCCTCCTCTAGCAGTGCCACGAGTGGGCCAAAGCTGGCGAGTGGGCCGTGCTCCTGAGGCAGTGCAGTCTGGAGCTGGTGGATGGAGAATTGCCCTTCTGCACTCCCAAACCAGAGCAAAAAGCCCTAAGTGGCACTTTGTGTCTTTAAGAAACCCCTGACAGTTTCAAAGGGAATGTGCAGCTCATTTCCAGGCTGAGAAGGAAGGGCATCTTCTAAAGGATTTGGGGTTTGACAGAGTTTCCATTCCCAGTCCTGCTTGGAGCTGGAAGGGCACAAAGTAATTTCCTCTTGCTTCGACCACAATTGAAAATAACAATGTTGGAACCAAAGCCCAAAATCTTTTTTTTAAAAAGATTTCTGAGGCCAGTAAGATGGATCCATGGCATCAGCACATTTACAATGTAAGTAACTGAGTTCTCTTTTTAAAATAATTCACTTCTTAATGCAAAGAATGTAACTTTGCATTTATGTTTTGTTATTTTCACTAACATTATGTTATCTTTTTTCACTAACACTTGGATTTTATTCTTATCTTTTACAATTTACCTATTTTTTTCCCTTTTTCTTTTTTCTTCCTTTAAATAGAAAACATGTCCTATCAAAGGAATGTCCTTTGCTCCTGGTTCCCGTGTGGAGCAGCTCCCTTCCTGCTGGCTGAGCTGCTCAGGCAGAGCCCGGCAGCTCCTGGCCCTGCAGGGCTGAGGCTTTTCCCCGTTGCTGGGCACAGACTGATGGAGCAGCACTGCTGAACACGGGCACACAGAGGGACCAGGAGCAGCTGCCTTTGCCCACCTGAGGCTCCAAGGCCCAAACTCTGAGCAGCCAGGGCTAGAAGAGACTGGCAGCATCTGATCCCTGACTCTGGGCCAGGGCTGCACAAATGACCCCACAGCAGCAGCAGCAGCAGCAGATGGAGCTGACTTTCAGCACAGCCCTGCCCCTGTTCCCTCCCGTGTGCAGCGGTGTCACAGCAGCCTGAGGCACCTGGGAGCCCCCAGTGCCAGCAGGGACTTGAGATGGCAGCCCTGGGCTCCTGGAGGCTGTGCAAGGAACGGAGCTGGGCACTCCCTGTCCATGGGGAGCTGCCAGATGGAAAAGGCTGCTGTGCCCAGGCAGCTCCAAGGGCACAGAAAGGAGGCTCTGGAGCACTGGATCTGTGCCAGTGCCACAGTCCTGGGCAGCAGCCAGCCAGCCCTGGGGGAACAGAGGGCACAGCACGAGGGACAGAAGCAGGCAAGGGCAGAGACTGGAGAGAGCCAGAGCCAGGAGCAGGAACAGCTGCTCCATTGCACTCTTGGAGAAAGCTCTGGGCTGGTTCAAAGCGCTGAAAGGCGTGAAGGGCAGAGAGGAGGCCACAGCAAACAATGCTCCTGTTTGCACAGCCTCCCCTCTCCGTGTCCCAGAAGGAATTGCATGGACTGTGCTCTTCTCTCCGAGTGGTCTCGTTCAGCATGAGCAGCTCAGCACCAGGAGCTGAAGGAGCTGAAGCCTCAGGCCACAGGAGCTGGGCAAGAGGAGACTTTCTGAGCAAATGAATGCTGCTAACATGGACCCAGCTGAATGCAGTGGATAGAATCATGGAATCACAGAATCCTTTCTGTTGGAAAAGCCCTCTGAGCTCACCCAGTGCAGCCGCTCACCCAGCAGTGCCAAGCCCAGCACTAAACCACGTCCCTGAAGTGCCAAGGCCTGGACAGCAGCCCTGAGTGAGGCCTGGACAGCAGGCCCTGAGCCAAAGGTGGCCTCTGGATGAACCTTCCAACCAAAGGTTATCTTTGTATCTGCTCCCTGATGAAATATGCATGGTCATTAGCACTGTGATAGATGTAGCCACTCATTAGTGAAACATGTGTTGACCTTTGTGTATTTAGAAGCCAGACCAGGCCATGAAATCTGACATCTGGCCTTGTTTGGGGCTGAATGGTCAAAGTCACCTCCCTTGGTCCCTCCTGGGGCCCTGGCCAGGCTTTGGGAGGGAGCCAAGAGGAGGATGAAACCAGATGTTGCCACACTAGCAGTGCTGTCAGTTTGTCCATTCAGCACTGTCAGAGCTGGGCCCTCTCCCAGCGGGGTTGGAGCCTCAGCTGTGGCTGGAGGCACCTGCAGGAATTGCCAGTGCCCAGGAGTGGCTCTGCAGCCCTTGGCTGTGACAGCTTCCCCAGCTGCTGTGTGGGTCTGGGGGATGGTAAAGGCTGAGGGTAACTGGGGCTGGATCTTTCTCAGTCACTGCAGGCAATCTTTGGTGGGGATGGTTGGGTGCATTGCTGAGCTGCTCCTGTTGTGATTCTTTGCTGCTTTGAGCTGCAGGAAATGTCACTGATTCCTTCAGTGGGAGTCTGTGTCTTTGGTGCTGACCCTGCCCACTGGTAAAACAAAACTGGCCCAGTCTGGCCAGATCCCAACAAAATGTCACTTGTTCAGTGTCAATGTGAGGAATCAGTGCCATCAGAAATTCCCAGATGGGAAGCCCTTCCCTGGAGTTCCCTGGCTCTGGAGTGGGCTGAGGTCGGAGCCCCGTGGGAGCAGTGGGGCAGTCGGGTAAAAGAGGCTGCAGCCCTGGATGGCTTCAAATGCATCCAAAAATTGCACATGGAACAGGAAAAGAACTTCTGGTTTGGGCAGACAAAGATGAATTTGTTAAGAGTGCATTGGAAACAGCACCTTCAGAAGGAACAATTATTGTTGGAATGCTCCCACATGGAGCAAGAGAAGGTTTTAATCTTGAGCTCAGATGGATTGGTGCAAGTGAAATATCAATATAATAAGTAACTATATATGTATTTATAGTATAATAAGATCCTCATATATATATTTTGATATATTTTTATATGTATGTCTAGGTCTGTCTATCTTTATCAATATGTATATCTACATATAAAATTATAATAATGTGAAGTAGTGCTGACAATGCTAATTTGGTAGCTTTGGCTGCTCAGGGATGTAACACTAAATACCCTACAGAACAGGATGGGCCAGGACCCTAATGTCAGTGGTCAACTTTGTGAGATTGTATACAGTGAAAAAAGGAGGAAGGGAGGAAATTGGCTGTTTTTACAGGGTTTGCTGATACTGTGATGCAGAGTGCTTTGTCTGTTCCTGTAAAAAATTCAGTGATTAAGCCTGCAGGGCTTTTCATGTGCCAGACTATGCACAAGCTGCAGGATTGGTTGCATGGGTGAAGGGGTTGTTTAAAAGCAGTAGAAAAAATGAGGAGATGGGAACCTTTGCCCATGGAGAACCCATCTCCCAGATGTGCTCCATGCCCTTAACAATGGCCCACTGGGCCCCCTGGCTGTGCACAGCTGCCCCCAATTTGCAAATCCAACCATGGGCAGTGAGACTTGGGCTGCCTGGGAAATTGTTCTGGCTGTGATGGCCCCTGGCAGGGCCAGCCCAGAGGCTGCAGGGCTGGGCCTTCATGCACTGGAATTAGTTTGGATAAATTCAAAGCAAATGAGAGCTATCAATACTGAAACAGGAATTCAGATTCGTCCAGGGCACTTTGCTTTGGTAACTGCTCACTTGGACCTTGGCCTTGCAAAGTGGTCATGTCATGGGAAGAGGAATTGATGCAGAATATGCAGGAGAAATTAAAGGAATTGTGTTAAACAATAGTGACCAGGATTGGATTGGTCAACCCCATGACAGGGTAGCACAATTATCAATATTGCAATTTTAAGGACTGTGAAAAAAGGAGATCCACCTGCAATCACCACCGTTTGTGGAGATAAAGGGTTTGAATCCAGCAGCCCTAATAATGGAGCCAGAGTGTGGGTCCAGAGGCCAAATGGCCCTCCCGAGGCAGCTGAAGGAGCAGCTCCTGGGAAAGACAACTCTGAGTCCTGAAACCTGGGCAGGAACAATGGGAATGTGTCCCTGCAGCCAAGTGTTCTGTGTGAGAACAAGGAGATCTGACAGGATATTGTTTTACACATGCTGCCAGACCAAATCTCCCTGTTTGCCCCAAGGGCCCCTTTGGGAAATGCTCTGATCCACGGGGCTCCATGGGAAGGCTGCTGTGACACTGAGGGACTTGCACAGGAATTGCATCCAGGAGCCCGGGTGCCCCTCAGGGACTGGGACCCGGCCCCTTCCAGCCAGAGGGGAAAGGGCCCCCCCAGGCCTTGTTAGCCACAGACAACATGGTAAAGCTGCACAGCAAAGGGCCTGGGGGCATTATTCTGGAATTAACATGGTGCCAGCTCCATGGACAACAGAATTCTTGTTCCTAACTCGAATGAGATTGAGAAAAATGAATGAAGAACGGTGTCACCAAAGTACTACTGGTGTCTGTAAGGTGTACCTTGATAGTCAGCCAGAATCTTTGTCTGCCACAAGCACCTCTAGAGTTTCACCAAGGGGTTAGTCATCAAAATGTAATGATGAGTTCTGATGGATTGCTGAGCTTCTTTTGTAATTCTTTGCTAATGATGATGTGCTTTGCTGAGCTTATCCTTTTGTAATTCTTTGCAGCTGTGCATGATATAAATGCCACAATTCCTTCAGTTGGTGTCTGTGTCTTTGGTAGTGACCCTGCCCACTGGAGAAACAGGGCCCCCTCTTGCCTGAGTGTTACCGGGCAAGGCAGAAACCCTCCCTCCAAAATTCCCCCTTCCTCCTTGTTCCCCCCTTCATACCCTGAGCATGATGTGCTCTGCTCTGGGGTGTGCCCGGGGTCAGTTGGGGTCACCTGTCCTGGCTGTGTCCCCTGCCCAGCTCCCCCGCAGCCCCAGCCCCTCCCCAGCGTGGCTGGACGAGGGGCAGGACAGGCCTTGGCTGTGCTGCAGCTCAGCAAGAACAAAACCATCTCTGTGTGCTCAGCGCTGTGCTCAGCACCCGGCCCAGCAGTGTCTCAGTGCCAGGGGCTGTGCCCTCAGTGCCTGCCAGGGCTTTCCATGGCAACTGCCAGGCCAGGTGACCCAGGTGTCCCCCCCAGTGCCAGTTGCCATGGAAACAGTGCCCAGCCCTGCCCCTTTCTGTCTGGCTGACCTGGCCTTTGGCCCTGGCAGTGCCCTTGGCTGCTGGTTCCTGGTGCCCGAGCGGCCAGCGCGGCACAGGGCAGGTGGCCATGGCACAGCCCCCAGCAAGGGATCCCCTCTGGCTCTGGGCACTGACACCAGCCCTGAGCAAGGGGCCCAGGGCAGCTTTCCATGGCCACCAACCACCACAACGGCTCCGGGCATTGGTTGCCTTGGCACCAATCTAAGGAACGGGTCCCTGTGTCCGTTGCCATGGCACCTGGTGGCACCAACGAGTGTCACTGCAATTGTACCTGGAACAGCCCTGGCACCGCTTTGTCCTCAGGGTTGCCATGGCAGCTGAGGGCAGCAACAGCTCTGCAGGCAAGGGGCCATGGACCCTGGCTGCAGAAATGGCTCCTTGGGCTGGTTTCCAAGGAAACCTGAACTGATGGCAGTTGCCATGGCACCCAAAGCCAGCAGTGGGGTCCCTGCAGTGTCCATGGCAACAGTCCCTTGCAATGGCCCAGTGCAGGTTGGGATGATGATCCACCCTCACAGCTGGCCCAGGCAGGTCTGGAGTGCTCTTGGGGGCAGCTTGGGCTTGGCACACACTTGAGGAGGATGTCTGTTTGCAATGGGGAAACTCAGGAGGTTTAGATTGCTTCAAAAAATTAAAAACTCAAAATCCCTCTTCAGCTGAGCAAAGCCAGTTCACCAAGCAATGCAGGTCCCAGGTGAGTGAGGAGAGACAGGATGGGGTTGGGGAATGTGGAGCAAGATCATCCACACTGATCAGACCTCAAGGCACAGCTTCTCTGACCAAGCCAGACTTCCTCAAGAGTGTCCCTGGGTCAGTATCAGTCACTGAATGCAGCAATCCCCTCTTGTATACTAAGAAAAGTAATAAAGGACACTATAAAATATAATACATATTTCCTAGAAGCTCTTTGAAATATTTTTCCATACCTGCAGCATGAAAGCTTCCTAAAGAACAGGCCCAGATCAGAGGGAAATCAAGGCAGAGCAGTGGTTTGTCAGGAATATCTTGGTCCTAATGAGCCCCGCGGTGCATTTGGAGCTGAGCCCTGGAACCTCAGGGCCTGAGAGGAGATTGCACAAACCTTTCCAGGAGTCAAAGTCAGAAGAAACACCCCAAAGTGTCTCAAAGCATGAATGGGTCCCACTGAGGTCAACACAGGCGCCTCATGGACTCCTTGGAGGAGAGAATTGGAGGCCAGGATTGCACAAAACCCTCTCAAAGACTCAGAGTGAAAAGGAACATCGAGAGTACCTTAAAAGCCTTGAGTATCTCAAAGTATTACTGAGCCCCACTGAGTGTCAGTACAAAGCTCTCAAGGCACTTGTTAAAGCAGATAACTGGGGCCATGATTGCACAAACCTCTCACAGATTCTGTATCAAAAGGAAAAAACCAAATACCTTAAAATAACTGAAGTATCTTGAAGCATTAATGACCTCAATGATTGTCATTACTGATTAAGGCTCTCAAGAGACTAATTAAAGCAGATAATTGGATGCTGCAAATGCACAATCTTTCTCATGGAATCTGTGGCAAAACGAAAGCACCAAGTAGCTTGAAACAACTGGAGTAACCTGAAGCATTAATGAGCCCCACTGAGTGTTGTTACTGACAAAGCCTCTCCAGGGACTAATTACAGCAGATAATTGGAGGCCATGATTGCACAAACCTCTCAGAGACTGCAAGGCAAAAGCCAAAGCCAAAGTCCTTTGAAAAAGCTGCAGTCCCTGCAGGGAGCATTCAGGAGCCCCCAGGGCCATTGCTGAGCAAGGCTCCCCAGGGACTCCTTGCAGCAGATCCTTGAGGCCACTGGGATGTGGGCTAGGGGGGGATGCTGAGGGCAGCACAAGGGGCTGACAGTGCCCAGCCTGGCTGGGGCTGTGCCAGGAGGCCCCAGGGCCTCAGCACAAGGTGTCTCCTCCCAGCCCTTGCTGGCACAGACCCTGCTGTGGCCCAGGGCACCAAGACTTGGCTTCTCTTTGTCCCCACCTGTCATCACTGCCTGCAGTTCTCTGCTCTGCCTGGGGCCTGGGGACACTTGCTCAGTCGTGTCCCTCAGTGGGACCCATTAAAAGTCCAAGAAAGTTTGGAGTTGGATTCTGCCTTGGAGTTCTGCAGAGGTTTCTTCAGCTCCCTCTCAGGGACTGATGCTCAGGGCCTGAGCACAAAGCCCCAGAGGCTGATTAAAGTCCTTGTGCTGTGTCTGTGCTGCTGAGCTGGGCTGGGCTCCTGGCAACAGAGGCAGCTCCTGCTCACCAAGAAGAGCTTCAAAAGCACATTTCTCTGGATGAGCAACTCTTCTGCCAGCCCAGCAGGGCTGGGGCACTGCCTGCAGCCAGCCCGGGCACAGCCCAGAGGCACAGAGAGCTTCAATCAGTCAGGGCTGGGAAGGGGCTGAGAAGTGCCTGGGACACAATCACTGCCAGCCCTTGGCACAGGAACCTCTGGCTGCAGGACAGTGCAGCTGCAGCTCCTGGAGCCATCTCCTCAAGCTGGAACATCCCAATGCCTACAGACCCTGTGAGTACAACTCTGGGTATTTCTGGTACAGGGGAGGTGAAATACTCATGAAACTCTGACATGCTGAGGGGTTCTGATCAGTCACAGACTATTTCCAAGACAAGGATTTTAAAAGAAAAAAGGATATTCCTAAGACTTTGTATTCAGTTTCCTACTATTGGACCATGGCAGGAGGGGGGATAAATATTAAAGGTTCATTAGGAATTATTAATTATGAATGCTGACAAGAGCTTGACACATCCAAACTGTTACTTTTAGTGCTCAGTAGCCTCACAGGATATCCCTAATGTGCTTTCAGCCACTCTTCCCCTGAACAGCAGCAGCATCACCTTTGCTGGAGCCATCAGGCTCAGTCTGAGCTGTCCTTTCTCCAAGCTGCAAACAGAACCTGCCCCCAGGCAGTGCCCTGCAAACAGGCAGGGTTCTGTAGGGCCAAGGAGAGTGCACAGAGATTTGGGGGCTGTGAGTGCTGGCAGGGAGAGATCAGGCACAGGGAAACACCTGCAGGAGGGAAATCTGCAGGAAGCAGAGAGAAGATCAGGCAATGAGAGAAAACAAAGCCCAGCAATGCTGTGGCAGGGAGAGTTTAGAGATGCCCACAGGAGCCCCTGCAGTGCAGCCCCTCCCTCTGAAGAAGCCCCCTCCCTCCTGTGGCCCAGCCAAGCCTCTGCCCTCAGGGCCGGGGCTCCAAGGCGTGCAGCCCCTCCTGTGCAGGCAGAGCTGCAGCAGAGCCGTGGGGCAGCTCTGCAGCCCCGGGCCCAGTTCCCTCTGCAGAGCACAGGGCTGGGAGCAGCTGCCCGGCCCTGGGGGCTCTGGCAGGGGCACAGCTGGCTCAGGGTGACGCTGTCCCCAGGGCCTGGCTCTGGGCAATGCTGTCAGGGCAGCCAGGGAAGGAGCTGCATCTCCCTCAATCCAATGCCATCAGAAGGACACTTGGGAGTCTCCCTGAGATTTCAGTCCAAGCTGGGAGCTTCAATCCAGGGTGTAAACCTGTCCTAGAGCATCTCTGAGTTAAGAGATTGATGGGGAAAGGTAGACGTGTTGTGACACTGAAAATGTTGCTGGGTTGGTGAAATGAGCAATGTGAGTCCTTGGCTACAAATGTGGAGCTGGGCTGTGGTGGAAACATCTGCTCTAAGCAGTACCTGTTGATCTTTACAGAAAACTTGGGAGTGTGAACATCCTCCATTTGTGAAAAGTGAAAGCCCAGAAAAACTCCAGAGAGACTCAAGTGAGAGACCATCTCCCCACAGTCTTCACTTACCATCTTTGCTCAGTGAACTCACTCTGTTCTACCAGAGGGCATCAGAAATGCTGAGGGTTTCTGATATCCTAGAATACCAGGAGAGACATGAGGGCAGCTTAAAAAGAAAACTCTAGAACTCTAAAACAAAGAACCATGTCCATGTGTGTTACAGAAGAGGGTGTATGGGAAATGGCTTTGATTTTGGTTACAGGTATCTCCTCTAACTCTTCACTGTCCTTTTCTCCATGAACAGGTGCCCATGTGCAGCCCCAGCAAATGTCCAACAGCAGCTCCACCAGGCACTTCCTGCTGCTGGCATTGGCAGACACGCGGCAGCTGCAGCTCCTGCACTTCTGCCTCTTGCTGGGCATCTCCCTGGCTGCCCTCCTGGGCAACGGCCTCATCATCAGCGCCGTAGCCTGCGGCCACCACCTGCACACGCCCATGTTCTTCTTCCTGCTCAACCTGGCCCTCGCTGACCTGGGCTCCATCTGCACCACTGTCCCCAAAGCCATGCACAATTCCCTCTGGGACACCAGCAACATCTCCTACACTGGATGTGCCGCCCAAGTCTTTTTCTTTGTTTTCTATGCTACAGCAGAATTTTCCCTGCTGACCATCATGTGCTACGACCGCTACGTGTCCATCTGCAAACCCCTGCACTATGGGACCCTCCTGGGCAGCAGAGCTTGTGCCCACATGGCAGCAGCTGCCTGGGCCAGTGCCTTTCTCTATTAATTGCTGCACACAGCCAATACATTTTCCCTGCCCCTGTGCCATGGCAATGCTCTGGGCCAGTTCTTCTGTGAAATCCCACAGATCCTCAAGCTCTCCTGCTCCAAATCCTACCTCAGGGAAATTGGGCTTCTTGTGTTTTCCATGTGTTTAGGACTAGGATATTTTGTGTTCATTGTTTTCTCCTATGTGCAGATCTTCTGGGCTGTGCTGAGGATCCCCTCTGAGCAGGGGCGGCACAAAGCCTTTTCCACCTGCCTCCCTCACCTGGCCGGGCTCTCCCTGTTCCTCAGCACTGCATTGTTTGCCTACCTGAAGCCCCCCTCCATGTCCTCCCCATCCCTGGATCTGGCCCTGTCAGTTCTGTACTCGGTGGTGCCTCCAGCCCTGAACCCCCTCATCTACAGCCTGAGGAACCAGGAGCTCAAGGCTGCAGTGTGGAGACTGATGACTGGATGTTTTCAGAAACATTAAACTGTTGGCCATTTTCTTCTAATTCTTTGTAATAAAAGTCACCTTTGATACTTCTTGTTCCTTTGGTTGTGGGTTCTTCCTTTTCTTTTACTGTTTTAATAATGTCCACAAAAAAGCCATTTGTTGTGCCATTTCTCATTTTGTTTCTCTCCACCTTTCCTGTGGACGCAGAGTGTGTCAATGAGGGATTGTGCTCTTTGTGGCGTTTAAGGATCTAAAGGATCTCCCAGTAAAGTTTTCTGCAGAGATGCCCTTTTGTTGCCTTCTCTGGAGCTGCAGCAGCAATGTCTGTGTGCAGAGCTGGGGCAGATCAGTGCTGGCCCAGCAGCTGTGCCCAGCAGCAGCAGCAGCAGCACTTGGTGTTGCCAGTGCTGCTGCCGTGGCCCTGCCCCGCTGCCCTGGTGGCCCTGGTGTTGCTGCAGGGCCTGAGTGCTCTCGGGGCCGGGCACAGCCCTGGGGGTGGCAGTGCCGGGGCTGCAGCAGGGACAGGCCATGGGCACTGCTGGGGCAGCGCTGACGCCTCAGGCCAGGCCCCAGGGGCTCCAGGCTCCTTGCCCAGGCTCTCTCCAGAACACGGCCAGGCCAATGCTCAGCACAGAAACCCCCGTCAGCAGCCCCAGGCTGGCCGTGGGCAGGCTGGGGACAAACAGCATGGCTGGGGCTCTGCAAGGGCCCTGGGGCAGACGGGAAGGAGCAGCAGAGCAGGGGCTGATCCATGCCCAGGGCGCTGCACAGCCCAGGGCAGCGTCCCAGAGCGTCCTCATGCAGCTGCCAACAACATCCCCCCTCTGCAGCCCTGGCCTCTCCCCCAGCTCACACAGGTGCCCCATCCTTGCAGGCACAGACACGGCAGCACTGCCTCAGCAGCCCCTGTTTGCATTGCACACAGCAGGGGCAGCACCCCCATGCTGTGTCTGTGGGGACATGAACCTGAGGGAGCACAAATGCCATCAGCCCCTGGGGCCAGCAAGGCCTGCGGGACACCAGGGAAACCACTCAGCTTTGTCCTGGCCTCTGCACTCAGCCAGAAAGTTTGTTCCCATCAGCTGGGAGTTTCCTGTGCCACTGCAGACGCTGTTGCTCAGAGCCAGGGCTGCCTGGCAGCCACCCCAAAACTGCCCTGAGCAATTCCTTTCCTTCACCTTTGCTTTCTTTACTCTTCCTGGCAAAAATTTCTTCCTCTTGCCCACCCCTGCTCCCTCCCCTGCAATCAGCCCATCTCTTCCCTGCTCCTGCTGGCCACACCATTCCTGATCCAGGCCAGGAGCCATTGGCCTTCTTGGCCACCTGGGCACACTGCTGCCTCATGTCCAGCCTGCTGTCCATCAGTCCCTGCAGGTCCCTTTCTGCCTGGCTGCTCTCAGACACTCTGTCCCCAGCCTGTAGCACTGCAGGGGTTGTTGTGGCCAAAGTGCAGGACCCGGCACTGGGACTTGTTAAACCTCACCTTGTTGGATTTGGGCCCTGGATCCAGCCTGTCCAGGGCCCTGTGCAGAGCCCTCCTACCCTCCAGCAGATCCACACTCCCAGACAACTTGGTGTCATCACAGTTCCATGAGGCCCCAGAGTGTCCCAATGGTCTCCATGACTCCATGAGGCCTCCCAGTGTAACAATGTCCCTTTGATTCCCTGGGATCCCTTGGTGTCACAAAGTCCCTTGGATCCTTGGGCCCTGCAGTGTCACAATGGATCCTTGGTTCCATGAGGTCTGGCAGGGCAGCAATGCTCTCCTTGGTTCCACTATGTCACAATGGCCTCTGGTCCTAAGAGCCACCACGGTGTCCAACATGTTTCCTTCGTTCCAGGAGTCCCTGAGGAGCAGCACCGGCCCCTTGCTTCCATGGGGCCCTGCAGTGTCACAATGGCCCCATCATGACATCAGGTCCTGCTCTGTCACAATGCTCTGCATGGTTCCACAAGGCCCTGCAGGGTCACAGTGGCCTCTGTGGTTCCAGCAGGACCCAGACTGTCACCATGGACTCCTTGCTTCCATCCAGTCCCACAGTGTCACAATGGCCCCTTGGCTCTGTGCTGCCATGTCGTACACAGTGTCACCATGGTCCTCTGAGTGCCACCAGGCCCTGCAGTGTCACAATCATCAGAGAATCAACCAGGCTGGAAAAGACCTTGGAGAGCATTAAGTCCAACCTGGAACCCAAGACCACCTTGTCACCCAGACCATGGCACTGAGTGCCACATCCAGTCTTTCCTTAAACACTTCCAGGGATGGTGACTCACCCACCTTCCTGAGCAGCCCATTCCAATGCCCAACCACCCTTTATGTGAGGAATATTTCCTAATGTCCAGTCTAAACTTCTCCTGGTGCAGCTGAAGGCTCTGTCCTCTTGTCCTGTCAGTGTTCCCTGGAAGAAGAGTCCAAACCCCACCTGTCTGCACCCTCCTGTCAGGGAGTTGTAGAGAGTGATGAGGTCTCCCCTGAGCCTCCTCTTCTCCGGGATAAAGAACCCCAGCTTCCTCAGCCACTCCTCACAGGACTTGTGCTCCAGATCCCTCCCCAGCCTTGTTGCCCTTCTCTGGACACGCTCCAGCCCCTCCATGGCCTTCCTAAACTGGGGGCCCCAGAACTGGACACAGCACTCGAGGTGCTGCCCAACCAGTGCTGAGCACAGGGCAAAAATCACTCTCCTGCTCCTGCTGGCCACACCATTCCTGATCCATAGGAGTGCCAGGGGTTGGATGAGGGAAATGGTGGGGAGGAGGTAGGGACAAAGTGTTATTGATTGTCAGCCATGAAGGGTCTTGATTTTTATATCTCTTCACACAGCATTAGAAGGTGCTGGGGGTCAATATCAATTGGACATTGATTATACTAAACCCTAAACAGGAAAAGAATACTGGATAAAACAGTTCTCTTCCTCTTTTTTTCAATACAGCAGATTCACATTGAAAAAAATTCTGAAATTTGTCTAATTAACCACAGAAGAATTGAAAACTTTGATTATTCCTCAGGGCTGTTCTTGTTCAGGTGTTTTAAACAAATATTTATGAGCCTTTTTCACTGAATTCCTCAACTGAAAAGCTAAAGAAAGAAGCCTCTGGAGTAGTAAAACTCATCATCAACTCCAAGTGGCTGAGGATCCGTCCCATACAGAGCAGCAATGAACAGAAATGGGCAGAGCTTTGTGGCTGCTGTCCCAGCTTTGGCATGGGCCCTGGGCCTGGAGCAGGAGCAGCTCTTGAGGGCCCCAAGGCCGGGGCTCTTGTGCTGCCCTGGGCAGATGGGATGGCAGCAGGGGCTGCAGAGCTCTCAGCACCTCAGCCCCAGGGGAGCAGGGCAGCCAGGGAGCCTCCTTTGGCCTTGGCCAAGCACCTTCCCCCATGGCTGGGGCTGAGTCCTGTGGCAGCTGCAGCTGCTGCTGTGCCCTTGGCAGGGGCTGAGGCCGTGGGGCCAGTGGCCAGAGCAGCCTGGGCTGAGCAGAGCTGTGGGGCCAGAGCCGGCTGGGCTGGGCTGGGCTCAGAGAGGCCCTTGGTGCTGCCCAGAGCTCAGGGCAGCTGGCAGAGCTTGCAGGGAGCTGGGCTGGGCTCCGAGAGCCTGGCCCAGAAACCATCAGTGTCCATCTCAGCCTGGCTGAGCGTGCAGGGGCAGGACTCAGGCCAGGCCTTGTGGGGCAGGGCCAGCGCCTGTGCAAGGCATTGCAAACAGGCAAGTGGCCCAGAGAGGAGGCTGCTCTGTGCCCTTGGTGGCAGGGACAGAGCAGGGAGGGGGCCCTAGGACATTTGTCAGCGCCAGCCTCTGTGCCCATGCGTTGGCAGCCCTGGCTGCTGAGCCCAGCTTTGGCCTGGGCTGAGTTTGGCTGTGGCCCAGCTCCATCCTCCTGCGGGGCTCAGGGCCTGTTCCCGGCCATGGCCAGCCCTGGCTGCCTCTCTGCTGGCCCAGAGGCCGGCAGAGCCCAGGGCAGGGCTGTCTGTGCAGCCCCACAGGTGCCACGGGCTCTGCAGGAGCTGGCAGAGGCTGCCCAGCAGGGAGGCCATGGGGCACAGAGCCCCAAGGCTGCTGTGGGCACCACGGCACAGGGGCCGTTCCCAGCCGCAATGCTCCTGGCCCGGGCTGGGCCTGCACAGGGGCTGGGCCACCATGGCTGGGCCAGCACAGGGCCACAAAGGGGCCACGCAGCCGCTGCCGGGGCTGACAGCAAGGCCAGGCACACACAAGCAATTGCTGAGCATGGCCTGCGCTGCCCAGGCCTGACTGTGCCAAAGGCAGAGCTCATCTGCCCTTGGGGGCTGCAGCAACACTCCAGAGCCCAAAGAGCCTCCATGGCTGGGCTGGAGACCAAGGCTGCAGCAGGGAAATGCAGGGCTGCTGCAGGATGGGGAGGCCATTGAATTCCAGCACAGACCTCAGCTCTCTGATGGTCCCAGCACCATGCTGGGCCCTGTTTCAGACTGGAGCAGAGCAGATGTTGATGGGACAGGAGCCCTGTGGGGCTGTCAGGGCCCTGCAGTGTGCAAGGTGCTCTGCTCTCCCTCAGGTGCTCTCAGAGAGATCAAATCCCAGCTGGGCACCTCAGGGCACAAGTGGCACTGCCCGTCCATGGGCACACAACTGATGTCTGCTTGGAAAGGTGCACAGGTTTTATTACCTGTTAGTTTCATAATACTCAGGCAAATCTTTATTATCTGAATCACTTGAGTACTTTTAAGAAATGGCAAAGTTTTCCCACCCGGAATGGGAATTTCCTGGAAGTGTACTGATGGCAGGAGAAGAAATATTGATCTTCCCCTCTATTCCTGTCACCAATTATCAGTCTATTATTTCCTCTCCCTCTTCCGTCAGGTGTTTCCATCTCTCCTGTTGAAATGGCCATGTCTGACTATATCTCTTCACTAGACCATCTGGATCCACGTCCCTCCTGCTACTCTCCGATTTCCCCCTCCAGATGCCCTCTGGTCATTCAAGTGCCTCTGAGCTGACTGCTTTCATGCTTTGAGCTTCAGGGAGTGGCTCAGTCTTTCAAGTTCAAATAAATATTAATTAAATATCTCATTATGGTTATATCTAATACTAAATTACCTTTTCTTATGTCTCTGTCTAAAACTGTTCAGAAATCCCTTGGGGATGGGGGACATGTCAGATGCTGCTGGGACATCCCAGAGAGCTGAGGGAAGAGCTGTGGTGGTTATTACACTGTCCAAATGTTCAGCCTGTGTTTGTTGGCAAGAAACCTTTCTGTGCCTCTGAGTGTCACCAGGTCCTGGCCCCAAAGGACACAAACCTGATGAGTTGTGGTTCCCACTGCAGGGGCTGCACTTGGACCTTGGCTCTGCACAGGAGAGCTCTTCATCCCCTTTCTCTCTTTTCCTCCCTCTGGGCATGGAGGGAGCTCCTGACTTCAGCCTGTGACTCATGTGTGCAAAGAGCAAATCTGGGCAGAATCGGGGCAGGGAGGGTTTGGGGGGACCTTGGGATCTGTGCTGGGCACAGAAGGTGTTTTCCATTGCTCTGAGACTGTCTGCTGTGCAAAGTGGATTTAATATCCAGCAGAGGAATGACTTTGGCATTTGATGGAGCTGTGCCTTCCCTTGGCTTTGTTGGCTGACAAGAAATGAACATCCCTCTGTGTCTCAGGCAGCTCCTTCTCCAAGGAAAGCAGGTGGGAGTTGGAGCCAAGGAGCTGAAAGCTGCAGGTGCAGCCTGGGCTGGAGGGAGCTCAGATTTGCACAAAGCTACTCTGAGTGCCAGGGCTTGGATGGGGGAAATGGTGGGGTGGGGGTAGGGACAGAGTCTGATTGATTGTCAGCCATGAAGGGTCTTGATTTGCATATCAATTCAGACTGAATGAGGAGGTGCTTGGATTCAGTGTCAATTGGAGATTGCACATATCCATTTATAAACAGGAAAAAAATCCTAAACAGGACCTAAAAGATGTTTTCTCACTGTCTTTTTAAATATCATGTATTCACTTCGGATATACTACTGAGATCTAATTAACCACAAAAATCTGAAAATTAAAATCAAATGATTCCCAGAGGCTTGGCTTGTTCAGGTGTTCTGAATGTTCATGAGCCCTGGGACACTGAATTCCTGCACTGAAGAGCTGAAGGCTGAACAAGCCTCTGGAGCAGTGAAATTCAGCAGCAGCCTCCAAGTTGCTGAGGATGTCAGCAGCCCCCACTGAGGCCATCCCTGCCCAGAGACCGTGGGGGAATGGGCAGACAAGGAGAGCGTCCCTGGGGCTGGGGCAGCACAACTCAGAGGCACCAGGGGCTCCAGCTGGGCAATGGAGTGTGGAATGTGGCTGGGAAAGCCCTGCCTGGGCTGGGCCAAGCAGCACACACAAGCCCTGACTCGATCCCTAAAACAATTATCTCAAGGAGACATTTAAAAGGAATTACAATTGTTTGTGCCCTCTGAGTTAGGTGCACTGGAGAAATACCAGTACAAGAGATTCTAGGAGCTCAAAACAACCAAACAGCCTTCCCTGGGAAGTTCGGAAAATTGGAGAAACTTTGGCAAAAGGTTTATTATGACATTGTAGTGGTTTTGGTTTGTTAATTTAAGATTTTTCTATTTTTGAGATTTCCTAATTATTGGATTGATGAGTATGGGGGGTTTTAGTGTCATTTAATTATTTATCTATTTATTTTATAGTGAGATTGTATTATGAGAAGAGTAAAGTAGGCCTAAAATTTTAAAAGGGTATATAGAAAATTTTATTTTAAATAAATTTATAAAGAAAAAAGGTAGTAAGAATTAAAATAAATTATTTAGAACTCTTTCTTTTTCTTTACAACTTTTTCTTTTTACTGATAATGTAAAGAAAATAAAATAAATTCTTTAGTTAGTTTACTATTTATAGAATTGTCTTTATTTAGTTTACTTAGGGAGAGAAGTTTTTCTTGTTAAGGTTGTGAAGATTTTTTTACAAGAGGAAAAAATATATTTTTTTGGCTCATATTTTTGTCATGGATAACACCTGTCTGGGGAACTCTGTTCTTGTGAAGTTGTTTTTATTGCTACAAGCTTTTTCACTGCTTGTTGATGTGCCATGTTGACTTATGAGGTATTGTTTTAAAGATGAGTTATTTAAAGCTATAAGTTTTTATTATTTACTTTTAAAATTATTTTTACTCTGGGAATAGAAATCTTCTCTTGGAGATACTGGATTACTTTTTTTCCCCCTGTTTAAGCATTTTATGAAATTAAAGTTATTTTAACATTTGCCTATTTTAGTATGGAGGTTTTTCTTTGATAATAACTTGAATTTTTGAATTTTTTTTGTGTTATAAAGAAAAAGAGTTTTTTCTTTATAGTTTATAAGAGGATTTTAGTTTTAAGAGTAACATATTTTTATTGTTTTTTATTTAGGATTTAATTTCTTCTTTACTTTGATGGTTTTATATTGGTTTTTTATAGGCTTGTATTTTTTTTTCTTTTACTCATGGGAGGATTGAAGTATTGAAAGAGTTAACACCTGACCTTTTGGCATCGTGTGGTGGAAGTTGTGGTTGGGTTGTGTTAGGATTGGTTTTATGGTTGGTTTTAGGGTTTTTTGTGTTTTAGTTGTAGGGTTATTTTGTGTGGGTTGTAGATTGTAGGGGTTTTTTGTTTTAGGTGTGTTGGGGGAATGGGAGTTAATGGTAATATTCTAATAGCTGTGGCTGGCTTTGTTCTGGTTGGGGTTTTGTAGCCTCTTTTGTTTTCCTGTTTGGGAGTTGTTGGGGTTTGGTTTGGTCAGAATGGGGTTGATGGGGGGGGGGGCAGCCTGGGGAGGGGGGAAGGGGCTCAGCCCATGGCAGGGTTGCTTGGTTTGGTTTGGTTTGGTTTGGTTTGGTTTGGTTTGGTTTGGTTTGGTTGAGATGGGGGCTGGGTCCCGCTGCTTCTTTGTTGACTGGAAAGAAAGAGGAGGCTCCTGGGTTTTTTAATCTTTAACATATGTGTTTCACCGAGGCGTGTTCAGAATCTTAGTGGTTTAACAGATTGTCAGTTACACAAAAAGTTTTGTATTACTTTTTAAAATTCTTCTCATGTCAAACTACGACAGATACTCAGTGAACAAAAAACACTTCTCAAAGCATTGACTTGGCCCATTCAACTTCACAAACTCTAAGCCTGTTCAATGGAATGTTAATCAAAATTTGCAGGTGCACAGAAACAGAAGAAGACACAGAAAGAGATAAAAGACAAAAAAGATAGAGAAGCACAGACACACAGCTACCAACTCCTGGATTCCAGCACTGTTCAGATGGAAATTCCAAGAGGATGCAGGGTCAAGATGTGTGCTTGCCTTGTGGTCAGCCTTCAATACACCTTGGTCTCCCTGGGCCCTTCCCCCAGGTGGGGCTTGGGCTCATTTGGTCCCTCAGGAGCTGGGCTGGGGCTGCAGAGGTGGCTGTGGAGCATTGCCTGTGCTGTGCCAGGGCCTGGCAGCCACTGCTGGGCTGGGATAGAGGCTCTGGGGGGATTGGGGTTCCAGGGCAGGGCAGGGCTGGGCTTCCAGGGCAGGGCAAGGCTGCACCTGCCCCTTCCTCCCCCACACATGAAATGTTTTGAGTCAACAATCTCCTCCAGTCTGTCACAACAGGGAATGCTGGAGGTGGAAATCCCAATTCTGGCCATGGGCATCTGGACAAGAAGGGCAGCTTTTTTCCATAGGAAGGAATGCAGAGAGCCACAGTGTTTGGAAGGCGGGTGAGAGCCTCACTAGTCCAAGGCCAGCCAGACTTGTCAGGAATGGCAGATTTTGTCTGGGAGCAGTCTTTGGATTTGAGGAATTTTGGAGGTGGAACCATAATCTCAACCATGGGCACCTGCAGAAGCAGGAAAGTTCTTTTCCATAGGAAGGAAAGCATGGAGCCTTCCCCAGGGTTTTAGGGATGGGTGAGACCTGACCCTTGTGAAACCATTTCCAGCCAGACTTGTCCTGGCAATATTCCTATTGGAACTATCCTTGGATATAAGGAAAATTTGGAGGTGAAATCCCAAATCTGGCCATGGGTGCCTGGCAGAGAAGGAGAGTTCTTTTCCATTGGGAAGGAAAGCATGGAGCCCCAGTGTTTCAGCAGCAGATGAGAAGAGACCCTCAACATGCAATGGTCAGCTGGACCAATCAGGCAGTCCATGGGAGACCAAACCAGCCAGATATGCTCTCTGTCCCCTTGGTTTTGTGGGGCCCCACAATGTCACAATGGCCTGTTGATTACAAGAATACCTGCAGTGTGACACTGGTCCCTAGGTTTGATAGGGTCCCACAAGGTCACAGTGGCCCCTAGGTTTCAGAAGGCCCCAAAGTATCACAATGGTCCCCACGATTCCACAAGGCCCTGAAGTGTCACTATGGTCCCAATGATTCCATGAGGCCCTGCAGTGTCACAATGGTCTCCTTGGTTCCACCGGCCCCACAATGTCACGGGACTCCTCTGTTCCATGAGCCCTGCAATATCACAAAGGACCTTTGGACCCTGGGGGTTTGCAGTGTCACAATGGTCTCCTTTGGCTCCACAGTGTCACAATGGACCACTGATGACAGGAGGCCCCTCTGTGTCACCCTGGAGCTTTGGTTCCATGCAGCCCTGCAGTGTTACAAAGGCCTCTTGGTTTCATGAGGCCCCACAGTATCACAATGGTCCTCTTGGTTCTGTGGGGACCCCCAGGGTCACCATGGTCTCACTGGTTCCATGAAGCCTCACAGTGTCACAATGCTTTGCTTATTCCATGGGCCCTCATAGCATCACAATGGTCTCCATGATCCCATGGGTCCCCTCAGTGTCACAACGATCTCCATGATTCCATGGTGCCCCATAGTACAAAAAGGCCTCTTGGTTCCATGAAGCTCTGAAGTGTCTTAATTGTCTCCAAGGTTCCATGAGGCCCTGCGGTGTTACAATGGACCCTTGGTTTGATGGGGCCTCACAGTGAAACAATGATCCATGCATTCCATGGAGCCACACAGTGTCAGTATGGTCCCCTTGGTTCCATGAGGCCCGGCAATGTCACAGTGCTCTCCACGATTCCATGGGGCCTTTCAGAGTCACAGTGGTCCCCGGGTCCCCGGGTCTCACAGGGCCCCACAGTGTCACAATGGTCCCTTGGTTCCATGGGCCCTGTGCTGCTGCATTCCCCCCTCCCCTTCTCAGCCTGCCCTGCCAGCTGAGAAATGCTCCTTGGGCCTTGGCCTTGGCCAACAGCCCCTGGGCTCAGCTCCTCTGCAGCTCATCACAAACACTGTCTGCTCCAGGCACTGCTGCTGCCCAAACAGCTCCTGCTTTCTGGAGGAGCAGCCCTGGGAACTGGTTTTGTTCCCTCAGTGGCACAACATCCCTGTTCTCACCCTGCCAAAGAAAGCTGTTGGTGCCAAGTGTGGCCAGGATGAACCATTGCTGGGACTGAAGCCCCTCTCTTGGGGCCCTGCAAACAGCGCTCCAAAAGGAGCCCTTGGAGCTCTCCTGGGCCAGCGACTCCCTCTGAGTGGGGCCTCTCCCAGCCGGGAACTCTCCCGTTTGCTGCACTCGGGGATCCCCAACAACGACGGGGCCTGGACTGATCCCCCCACTCCTCCAGGCTCAACCTTTCACCCGCTGGGGAGATGCCAAAGGATCCACAGGGAGCATTTCCTGCCCTCAGGGGAATTTCTCCCAGGTGCCTTGCACTGACTCTTTGTGTCTGTGTGCACACAGGAGTGCCTGTGCTGGGGAAATGTGGCAGAAATGCTTCTCTCTGAGGGTTTGCGTGCCTTGGATAGCTGAGTCAGTCAGATATCCGGATATCAGTAAGTAAGGTTAAGTCAGGAGATCTAAGCTAAGTTAAATGCTGCTAAGAGTTGTTCTTTTGCGAAGTTGTTAAGTTTCATTCAAGTTATTAGCTAAGTTTTGTTAAGTGTTATTCCTGTGTTAAATTATTGAGTCATTGTTTTTAAGTTAGGTTAAGTACTGTTAAGGGCTGTTCTTTTGCTAAATTGTGAAGTTGACAGTATCAGTTAAGGTTAAGTTAAGTCCTTTTAAATTTCACCTCTGTTAAACCTTTTGGGCTGTATTCCTTTTATCCTTGCCCTCCTTGTCCTTATGTCACACACACACACACAGGGAGTGTTCTTGGCTTATTTCTGGTTTGATTGCCTGGATTGTGATTGGTTTTGTTGTTGCTTTGTTTCCCTGGTTTGCCTGAAGTGTCCAGTCAGGAGCAGAGTGAGTCTTGCCAAGGAACTTTGTGGTTCTGTCCCTTAATATTAAATCTGGTTTTTGCTGCTCCCTTGCTGGGGATGTTTTCAGCGCTCTCAAGGCCTCGTTGGTAGCAGGGTGAAGGAGCCCTGGCCCAGGCTCTGGCCCTGGGGGACACGGGGATGCTGCTGGGGGGTCCCTGTCCCCCTGTGCCACCCCCAGGGCCCCGGCCCCCCGTCCCCGTGTCAGGCTCTGGGGTCGATCTCGTGGAACATCCTCTGGGGGAGGCTGCGGTGCCGGGGGCAGGGGGACCCGGGGGGACAGGGGACCCCGGTGTGCACGAGCAGGGTTGGACTGCTCTGGGGGGAACTGTGAGGGGGGCCGGGGCAGAGTGACCTCCCCAGGGACCTCACACAGCCCCTGTGATGTCACACAGCCTCCTGTGATGTCACACAGTCTCTTGTGATGTCACAGAGCCAATTCTATGATGTCACCCTGTTATGTCATACAGCAGTGCTGTGATGTCACAAAGTCACCGTGTGATGTTACTGTGTGTTCTGTGATGTCACAGCCTGCTTGCTGTATGATGTTACACAGCCACCCAGTGATGTCACAACCCACTCTGATGTCACAGAGCACCCCTCTATGATGGCAGGATCTGCTCTATGGCCTTCTACCCTACTCTATGATGTCACAGCCAGATCTTTGATGTCACAACCCACTCTCTGATGTCACAAAACCCTCTCTGTGATGTCATACTGCCACTCTGTAATGTCACAGCACACACTTTGACCTCACAGCCCCCTCTATGATGTCATACAACCATGCCATGATTTCACAGCCTGCTACTTTGTGATATCATAGCTGTCTAGGTTTGGAAAGGCAGGTGTCTGATAAGGAAGGCAGGAGCCTCCTCTGAAATGGAAAATTTAAAACCCCCCTATCAAATTGCTCTAAATTTTAAATTCAGGGGCTCTCAGGCAAAAAAGTATGGGAGCATGGAATAACAGTTCTTTAATAGGGAAGAAAATATAAAGATAAAATAAACTATGCAGTAAAGTAAATCGACACTGACAGAGTCAGAACACAGCCTGACACCCTGTGGGTCAGGGTGTTGGTAGCAGTCTAATTGGAAATGTGGCTGCAGTCCTCCTGGAGCATCAGGTGTGTTTCTGCTGGAGCAGGGATCCTGTAGGAAAGGGTGTGGTCTTCCTTTGAAGATCCAATGGAAGAAGAGAGCAGCTGTTCCTCTGGGAAATCCAGTGGAGAAGCCGTGCTGGTGTTCCAGAATTTCCAGATTATATATGGGTAGAATGCTTGGCTCTTCCCTCTGGGCAGAGCATCTCCCAATGGGATGCTGTAGTTCTTATCAATCATGCAGTGACATTCAATAGCCTGTTATCAGCAGATGTCTCCCAGGAGGGAGGAGTGGTTGTGGAAGAGGTAAGGAAAACTGCCCACTTAACAGAAGACAACTGCCATAGAGATGGCAAATAGAATACAATTTGCTTGACAATCCAGACAGGAGGAGAGATTCACCCTGTGCCAGGAAGGTGGGCAGAGTTTCAGCCAGAACTCAGAGCTGTTCATCCATGAGCAGTTTCATGATGGGGAGAAGCCCCACAAGTGCTTGGAGAGTGGGAAGAGCTTCGGCTGCAGCAGTACCCTGATGTGCTACAGATGATCCACACCGGGAAACGGCCCTATGAGTGTGGGGAGTGCGGGAAGGGCTTCAGCTGCAGATCCACCCTCTTTACCCATCAACGCATCCACACTGGGGAGAGGTCCCACGAGTGTCCTGAGTGTCAGAGGAGGTTTCAGACCAGCTCCGATCTCCTCCAACATGGATGAGAGGCTCTTCCACTGCCCCAGCTGCGAGAAGGGCTTCAAGCAAAACTTCAGTCTTGTCAAGCACAAGCACATCCACACTGGGGAGAGGCCTTATGAGTGTCCCCAGTGTGGGAAGAGCTTCACCCAGAGCTCTCACTTGACCAGACACCAATGGAGGCACCGGTAAGGGAAGCCCTGTGAGTGCCCCAACTGTAGGAAGAGCTTAGTGCACTGCCCCAGCTCCATCCCTATGGGAGGACCCATGTTGGTCAGAGCCCTGGTGATCCATGTTCCCAGTGATCCCTGCTGAGGAGACACCTGGCTGCTTATCCATGTCCTCCTGGATCCCCTGGATGAACACAGCAGCAGGAACATCCATCAGGACTCTGATCTAAACTGGAAATTGATTGGGAAGAAGTGATTTGTTGAATTTACACCCCAAAAAATCTCACCTGCTCTGTTCAATTGTTTCTTCTGGTGGCATCAAGCAGTGCTGCATGATCTTGGAGGTCTTTTCCATCAAAATAATTTCCATTTTCACCCTCTCTAAACAACCAAATCTGGGGTGAAAATAAAGAAAATAAACAAGGAGATCTAAAGCTGCACCATTTACTGGGATTTGGGGGTGAATTTGGGCTTGGTTCAATGGAATATTTGAGAGGATTTGGGTGTTCTGAGGCTGTCAAAACCAGGGGACATAGCCACAACCTCATACATGTGTTGGTAGAATGTGTTCACCTGACTCCATCTGTTCTCCAGGAATTCTGGTTGTCTGTCCCAGTTCCTGGCCTGGGTCCCCCCATTTGGGGTGTTCCCTCAAAGTGCCCAAATCACTGCTGAAGTGCCAAGCTGCTCCTGGCTGGGGATGTTCCTGTCCACCAACCTCTCCTGCTCAGTGCCATGGGAGGTGGGAGGGGTTT
This sequence comes from Agelaius phoeniceus, assembly GCF_051311805.1. Taxonomy (NCBI): domain Eukaryota; kingdom Metazoa; phylum Chordata; class Aves; order Passeriformes; family Icteridae; genus Agelaius; species Agelaius phoeniceus. Next base: position 3,902,837 of record NW_027509866.1, read on the forward strand.
TAGGGACTCCTGTGGGGACTGAGAGAGGCTCTTGTGGCTCTTGGGAGAATTTGTCTTGCTGGGAGAGGGTTTGGGGGCCTTCTGGGAGGGTTGTGAGGATTTGTGTGTGTTGGCAGGGCTGTGTGTTATGGAGAGAATTTGGGTGGGACTTAGGGGAGATGGGAAGGGGTTTTGTGGTTTTGCGGGACATTTATGTTGCAGGGAGTGGTTGGGGGTGTCCTCGCCAGGAGCTGTGGGGTGGTGCAAGGGGACTGGGAGTAGCTGTAGGGTTGGGAGGGGGTTTTTGGGTGGTCGTGACCCCCCAGACCCCCAAAGCAGCCACCAGACCCCACCCCACAAGATACTGCCAGGGGTCAGGGGCTCCATGTTGGGGTTCATCCTCCTGGTGCTGCAGGAGAAGGTGAGGGGGGGTCCTCAGGGACTGTGTGTGACCCCCCCTAGAGCATGTGTGACCCTCCCATCCTGGTGTCACCTCCTTGTCCCTCCCCACAGGGCTCCTGCCCCAGCTCCTGCTCCCCCAGAGGGAATTTGGGGAGGGGGCAGAGGGGGTGCACAGCCCCCACTGGGGGATGACCCCAGCCCAGCCCCTCTGTTCAGCATCAAGCTGGGCTCAGGGCTGCAGGAGGAAGAGCTGATGGGAAGCAGATCCTGCAGCTGGGACAGTGCTTGGGGTCAGGGCAAGGTCCTGCCCTGCACACCTGGCTCAGGTGTGACCCTGCCCTGGCAAGGGAGCGGGACATTCCCATGCCCACGGATCAGGGCTCGGAGCAGCACTTGGAGCACGGACATGGAAATACTGGGAGCGACTGGGAGCACACTGAGGGCTACTGGGAGCAACTGGGAATGATGGGTGCGTGCTGGGGGCAACTTGGATATACTGGGAATGAGTGAGATCAGCCTATGGGCAACTGGGGTGACTGGGAATGAGCAACTGGAATATACTGGGAGTGTCTGTAATGATACAGGAGGGGACGACACTGGGAACAGCTGGGACCATGTTGGGAGCAACCGGGGGCAACTGGGAGTGACTGTGTCTATACTGGGGGCCAGTGAGATCATACTGGCAGTGACTGGGACTGTACTGGGGCAAGTGGGGGCAAGTGGGATCATACTGGGTGGAATTCAGACGACATTGAGGGGGACTGGGATCATACTGGGAGTGACCAGGAGCATGCTGAGGGCAGTTTGGACAATGTTGGAGACAACTGGGATATACTGGGAGAAACTGGAACTGCACTGGAGAGTGATTTGGAGTAGCTGTGAGCAACCGGAATCATGCTGGAAGCAACTGGAAGTGGGAGTGACTGGGAGCATGCTGGGATCAACTGGGATATACTCAGTGAGACTGGGAGTCACTGGGATCATACTGGGAGTGACTGGAACCAGGGCAATGGCCTGGGCTGGGTGATGTGAGGCCTCAGGGAGCACAGGGAGCACTGTGACACTGCAGGGCCTGATGGAACCAAGGGGACATTGTGACACTCTGGGCCCGCCCTGGCCATGGGGTGTTTCAGGAGCCCTGGGATGCCCAGGGCAGCAGAGCAGAGCCCCTGCCTCAGGGGCAGTAGCTCCCCGGGACACCCTGGGCGGGCAGCAGGAGATGCCCAGGGAGAAGAGGAAGCCAAGGCCCAGCGCCCCAAGGGCAGCACTGCCTGAGGGACGGGGCAGGAGGGAGAGGCCAATGCTGGGACAGTGCCGGGGCTGCCCAGCACTGAGCCAAGGTTGTGTGACATCACAGGGGGCTGTGTGACATCATAGTGTTGGCTGTGTGAAATCACAGGCGTGGTGTGACATGATAGAGTTGGCTGTGTGACAAGCCACAGCTGGCTGTGTGACATCACAGACTAGGCAGAGACATCAACTGGGCTGTGTGACATCATAGAGTTAGTTGTGTGACATCACAGGGAGCCTCTGTGACATCACAGGGAGCCTCTGTGACATCACAGGGGTGTGTGACCGTTTTGAGTGGCTTCATGGCACAGGAATCCAAGGGAGAAGAAAAGCTACAGAGATCACACAGGAAGAGGGGCTGCAAACCCAGCCCAGGGTGCTCTGAGGAGGAAAGACCCACCCTGAGCCAGGAAGGTGGGCAGAGCTTCAGCCAGAGCTCAGAGCTGGTGGTCCATGAGAAGCTGCACAATGGGGAGAAGCCCCACAAGGGCTTGGAGTGTGGGCAGAGCTTCAAGCAGAGCAGCACCCTGATCAGCCACCAGATGATCCACACTGGGGAATGGCCCTACGAGTGTGGGGAGTGTGGGAAGGGCTTCAGCTGCAGCTCAGAGCTCATCAGGCACCAGCGCATCCACACTGGGGAGAGGCCCTATGAGTGTCTCCAGTGTGGGAAGAGCTTCACCAGCAGCTCTTACTTGACAGGACACCAATGGAGGCACCGGTAAGAGAAGCCCTGCAAATGCCCCAAATGCATGGAAGAGCTTCATGCACCGCTCCATCTTCATTCCTCATTGGAGACCCCATGTTGGGAAGAGCCCTGGGGATCCATTTTCCCTGTGATCCTTGCTGGGAACACACCTGTACCTTTTGTTGCCCCTGCCAATGACATGATGTGGGATTGGAGAACATGAGGATCTGGCCATGGCCCTGTCATTACATTCACTCCCACCTCAGGTCATTGCCAGGGGCAGGAAAGGGACTCTCTCTTTCCCTCTCTGAGGAGAAGGGTGTCCTTTCCAGACAGGAGGAAATACATTGCCAGGAAGAGCCAGTTGTTGATGTTGATGTTTTCCCTGTAAATAGTTTTACTTATCCCTTCTGTTATCAATATTGTTTCTGTTCCTGTTTGTTCCTTATCTGGTTGCTGTTCCCAATAAATTGTTCTTATCCCAGCCCGGGATCTTTGCCTTTTGTGCTTTCCATGGGAGGCAGGAGGGCAGCGAGGGCAGCGCGGTTTTAGCGGGAGCAGGAAATTGGGGAATCCCATTCCTGAAGCCCGGCCCGTGGAAACCGAGCATCCCAGCTGGTGCCAGCCCTGGTGGCCATGGCAGCAGCCTTGGGAGCGGGTCCCTGGCTGGGGCTGTGGGAACCTCTTCCCTCTGGTGCCCAGGGACAGGAGTGGAGGGAGCGGCTGCAGCTGAGTCGGGGCAGGCTCAGGCTGGATGTCAGGAAAAGGTTTTTGGCCAGAGGCTGCTGGGGCCCTGGCCAGGCTCCCCAGGGAAGGGTCCCAGCTCCAGGGCTCTCTGAGCTGCAGCAGCGTTTGGCCAGCGCTGCCAGGCCCAGGCTGGCATTGTTGGGGTGTCCTGTGCAGGGCCAGCAGTTGGACTGGAGGATCCTGATGGGTCCCTCCCAGCTCAGCCAATTCTGTGCTTCTGGGATCCCCTGAGCCTGGGGATGGGGCTGCCAATGGTTGCCATGGCAACGGGCTCTGGCTGCAGGCCTGAGCTGGTGTCCATGGCAACCACCCCTGGCATGGGGTCTCCATGGAGCTGCCAAGGGACTGAGCATAGCAACAGGGGGCTGGTGATGGTTGCCATGGAAACTGATCACAGCAACAGGGGGCTGGTGATGGTTGCCATGGAAACTGGCCATAGCAACAGGGGGCTGGAGATGGTGAATTAAGAGTTTAAAGAAACTGCAAGTGTTAAAATCTAGAGGAAGGTTAATATAGTCAAGGGAGACAGTATTGTGAGAGAAGTAGAAATAATAAGGGATAGTTAATTATTAGCAGATAAAGTAGTTATGTCCAGGGCAATATATCTGCCTGTCAGAAATCACCTGCCTGTCTTTACTACGTTTAAAGAAGCAGGGTGGGATGTGGATTGAATTGTGGAAGAGGATTGTGGCCTGCACCTGGGCCCTGAAACTTGAGCTGTAGCCATGGGGTTGGAAAGCCTGCCAACAAGTCATAAGTAAAGAGGTCAAATTGAGGAAGACATCTTTGCCTTCATCAGAAGGAGACCACTCCCATTTTAAAACCTCCTGACCCATTTGAAGTGAAAGACTGCACAAGCGTGAAGGAATTTTGGACTCAATTAGAATACTTTTTAATATGAAGTGGGGATAGGCAGGGTTAGGTAATGAATATGTATTAGGCACTTTGGAAATTATATGAATATATAAGACTTTTTCAGATAAATAGAGAGCAAGAGCCTGTAATTCTTTGCACATGCCTTTGGGAGATTACTCTGCTTGTGTCTGGCACTGTCAATAAGCACACCACTTTCTAACTTTAACTGCTTGGGGAGTTCTATTCCACACCTCATTTGATGACTGTGGCAGGACACTTCTCTGCCCTGGCGAGAGCAGCCAGGCTGAGCACGTCTCTGGGCACCCCCAGGACATTCCTTTCCTGGAGGGACCTACACTCTCGGCTGTTCATTGCAGGGACAGACAAGAACTGCTGGGACTGTGGATAATGGGTACGTTTAAATCTGTGTAAAGTAACCCACAAGCCGTACACAGGGGAAGGGCTGTTGGTAAGCCACACAGAGACATCCTGCACACAACGTGAGCCTGTACAGTTTCCCTTTGGGTTTGTTGCCGGCAGAAGGATTTTCTGTGTTGATGAGGACCCGCTAGCAATTCTGGGTGAATTGAGCAAATTCTGGCTTATTGCTGCTATTTGATTGTGTGTTGTTATTTTGATTGTGTTTTGATTTTGATGTGTTTGTGTGAGCTGATTGGTGAGGTGAATGTGGGTGCATGCTAAGGTGCTGTATGCTGTGTGTTGAGAGGAGGTGAACACTTTATCCCTTGAAAAAGAGATACCCCTCCCCAGTGATTCTGTGTGTGGACTTTTTAGTTGCAGGGGATGGTATTTCCTTTAGCACCTGGTGGTTGGGTTTAACTGGTCCCTGCCAATGTTTTGGGTTTGGGTTTCACCAATGCCCTGCCTCTGGAACTTGAGAGGCAAGGGTCGGATGCTGTAACACGGTGTCTTTGTGGTCCCTTTTTGCGGGGTTTGTGAAGCCGTAATGCCTTTATTTTCTTGGGTTTATTTGGTGTGGTTTGGGGTTTTGATGGTTAGTGTGTATTTTTAGTACAATACTGCCATACTGCCACCTTGTGTCAAAAGTTATAATGGCAAAAACCTGGTAATTTTTGCCTTGTGCAGCTGTGATTGTTGGCTATAGCTGTGTGTTGTTGGATGTCTTGTGGTGGCAGTTGAAGCTTGAGCCCGGGTTGAAATGGTTCAGCCCTTTAGGCCACCCCTTTTAGGATGGCTTCAGCTTGAACCGGTGTTTGTGGGTTGTTAGAGCTGTAACAGGGACAGCTTGTTGTATGAGAATAGTGGGGTGAGTTGACTCCCGGGATTTGAGCTATGGAAAGGGTTGCCAAGAACTATCAGAGTGATCTGATAGGCACTGCTAAATGATTAAAATATATGATGAAACAACACAACCCAGACTGGACTGACATTCAATTCCTGTTGGATGCTTTAACTGAGATGGAAAAGCAGTTAATTTTGAAAATTAACAGGAACTTCATGGGAGACACTTGTAGACCAGCTGAACTTGATGCTAAGGAATTTTTCCCCCTTTGAAATCCATGATGGGATTGAACTAAACCAGAAGATTTTTCCAAACTGGAGGATTATCAGGAGATTATAATAAAGGGAATGGAAAGGTCAATCCCTAAAACCATAAACTGGGCTGCCCTATATGCAGTGAGACAAGGCCCTTCTGGAAGTCCTGAATTTTTAGACCACTTGTGGGAGGCAATGCATCATCATGCAGCTTTAGATCCTGATTCCTAGGATGGGATACAACAGTTAGTAAATTTGGCTTTGGGAAACAGGAGACATTAGGTGTAAGGTGTAGAAGATTTGGGGGCCTATGGGGTGAAATTTAGAAGCCTTATTAGAAGAGGCATGGAGGGGTTTTAGCAGTTGAGAGGAAGGATACAAACAAGGGATGAGAAAATTAGTAGCAGTAGAAAGAGAAGAGGAAAAAGAGAGATGGCATATTCAAATGACTTCCACAGGAGGTCATCAGCAGTGGAATTATAGGGCATGGATGGATGGCTGGTCCAAAAGGGAATGAAGCTCATGTTCTGCAAGTCAAGGCATTTTCAGAGATGGCACCACAGAAATGGACTGTGGGATCTTGGCTCCGAAATGGTCATTAGTATGGTTGATGCATTCAGTCTTGAAGCTGTTGCAGTGCAACAAGGTCACTGAACTATTATCTTTGTTATATGCATGTAACAGTGTCTAAAGTTGGACCCTTGGCTGAAATATCAATCCTGACATAAGTTTAGACAAAAAGTCCCCGTATTCAGTGGGACAGAAGAGGAAGAACTCCTTAAAATAGGAGCCAAGATAGATAACAAAGGGAAGTGGAGATTAGCAGATGGGAGGCAAATGCTGAATAAACCCCTTGCCAAGAAAATGCTAGAAGGCATACATGAAACAACACACTGGGGTACACAAGCGCTAAGTGGTCAATTTCTGAAGGATTTGGGATGCAAAGGAATTTTCAGAATAGCTAAGAAGTAACTGAACAGTGTGTGATATGTCAACAAGTGAATAAGAAAATCATGAGGCAAACACCCAGGGGAGGGCGAGAATTGGCCTTAAGGCCCTTCCAAAACATCCAAGGAGACTTTACTGAGCTTCCCCAGGTACAACAGTGGAAGTTTTTGCCAGTGATAGTAGATCACTTGACTCATTGGGTAGAGGTGGTACCCACTGTGAAAGCCAATGCCAATGTTGTGAGTAAAACACTTCTAGAATCAATCATTCCCCAATATGGGATGGCAAACAGGATTGATTCAGACTGGGGAACTCATTTCACATCAAAGATATTGCAGAAAGTTGTTCAGGCCCTGGGAGTAAAATGGGAATTACACACTCCATGGCATCCACAGAGTTCTGGTCAGGTTGAGAGAATGAATCAAACTCTTAAAAGAGCTCTAGTTAAGCTAATGAGTGAAACCCAAATGTCATGGATAAAATGTCTCCATTTGGCCTTATCAAGAATTAGAACCCAACCCCAGTCAGATCTGGGGCTGTCACCCTATGAAATGATGTTTGGGTTTCCCTTCCTGACCTCACCCCAGAAGGCTGCCACCTATGAGGAAGGGGAAGCCAATGCCAAGAAATAAGTGATGTCTATAGCACAAACCTCAGAAGGGCTAAGACATAAAGGGGCAATTCCTCAAACTACCACCCTGGATTTCAGAATCCATAATATTAATCCCGGGGATTGGGTGATGATTAAGCCATGGAGAGATCAGCCTCTAACTCCTCAGTGGGAAGGTCCCTTTCAGGCACTGCTCACCACCGAATCGGCCGTGCGAGCTGCAGAGCGGGGATGGACTCATGGCAACAGAGTCAAAGGCCCAGGAGAAGAACCCAAAGAGTGGACGGTAACATCCAGGCTGGGTGAAACAAGATTGACTCTCAAGCAGAGACTGAAAGACAACCAGTAAAACACCAAGACACCCAAAAAGTAGAGTCAAGCTTGCACCAACCAGCTCGGGAACTGTCTTCCTGTTTTCATGGGTGAGAATTACCAGCATCTGTTGAAGAGAAGTACACAAGGGACTGTAAAAGGTAATGGGACAGCTTCTTCAAGAAAATAAGACAAAGGAAGGAGGGCAAGGCTGGGTTGGCCCTTTTGTTTGCTACCAAGAAGTCTCCATAGCCCTGCTGTGGGTAGCAACCCTGTAGGCATGGTAAGGTAGGGACAAAAGGCCAGACCAGACCTCTGTAATTCCTCAGTTGTCTTTTAATACAACAGGGACTGGAGGGCAGGACCGAGTTGCCCTCTGTGCTCACCCCTAAGATGCACCAACTATGGGTAGCAGCCACACAGGCACGGTAGATGGGAGTCAAAGCCACACTGGACCTCTGGGATGCCCTTTTGCCCATTCCAAATAAGTGTGTCTAAGGAAAACCTGAGATTTTTTTCTCCTGTTCCCACTGTCCTTGCCCACATCAACAGATGCTGGTATGACTCATTCAAGAGACAGGGAAATTTTTTCACTTAATTGTTCAAGCAGAATGACTTATAGAAAACAAAAAGGGGGCTTGTTATAGATGAGTGATTCTGTGGTTGAGTCTCACAATTAAGGGGTGAATATTAAATATATGTTAGGAGAAGTTTTGTAGATGTATAGTTATCCTTCCTCTCCCCCTTGCATTGCTATCACAGGATGGCCTCAGTAGTTGGGGCATTTGGGAGGGTTGGCTTGTTCCTATGGCAGCACCTGACCTCCAATCAAGGTGTGAGACAGTGATCTCCACCACTGGACAGAGAAGAAGGAGTCGATTGACAAGAATTTGGGAGGGGCTGGAGGTGTAAAAGACAGAACATCCATTTTGTAGATGAGCACAGAGTGACTGAATCCTTTGCTCCAAGTGCTGTATCCTTTTCTTTCTTCAGTCTTCTGTTTTATTTTGATATGGTCTTAATAAAGCATTTACATTTTTGAAAGTGAAAATCGTTTCTCACATGGGGTTCGATAATGTGGGGCAAGGTTGTCCACTCTGGGTCAGTTCTCAAGGTAAAGCTTCACTGACATGGCCAGAACTCCTTAGGAGAGACCCTGGATCAATACCAAGCACAGAATGCTGCATTCAGCTCTTTTCTAAAGAGAACAGTAATAAAATACACTGTTTAAAATAGGATTACATTTTTCTTAGAAGCTCTTTGAAATATTTCTCCATAAACGTAAAAGGAAACCTTCCTGATGAACTGCACGAGAGCAGAGTGAAATCAAGGCAGAGCCATGGTTTGTCAGGACTTGCTTGATCCTAATGAGGCCTGTGGAGCATTTGGAGCTGAGCCCTGGAACCTCAGGGCCTGAGAGGAGATTGCACAAACCTTTCCAGGAGTCAAAGTCAGAAGAAAACCCCAAAGTGTCTCGAGGCATTAATAGGACCCACTGAGGTCCATCCCCAACACAGGGTCCTCATGGACTCCTGGAGGAGAGAATTGGAGGCCAGGATGGCAAAAGAACCTCTCAGAGATTCAGAGTGTAGAAAGGAGAATCCAAAGTACCTTAAAAATCTTGAGTATCTCAAGGCATTAATGAGCCCCACTGAGTGTCAATACAAAGCTCTCCAGGGACTCATTAAAGCAGATAATTGGGGCCATAATTGCACAAACCTCTAACAGAGTCTGTATCAAAAGAGAAACACCAAATACCTTCAAATATCTGAAGTACCCTGAAGTATTAATGAGCCCCACTGAGTGTTGTTACTGACAAAGCCTCTCCAGGGACTAATTACAGCAGATAATTGGAGGCCATGATTGCACAAACCTCTCAGAGACTCCAAGGCAAAAGCCAAAGCCAAAGTCCTTTGAAAAAGCTGCAGTCCCTGCAGGGAGCATGAAAGAGCCCCCAGGGCCATTGCTGAGCAAGGCTCCCCAGGGACTCCTTGCAGCAGATCCTTGAGGCCACTGGGATGTGGGCTAGGGGGGGATGCTGAGGGCAGCACAAGGGGCTGACAGTGCCCAGCCTGGCTGGGGCTGTGCCAGGAGGCCCCAGGGCCTCAGGACAAGGTGTCTCCTCCCAGCCCTTGCTGGCACAGACCCTGCTGTGCCCCAGGGCACCAAGACTTGGCTTCTCTTTGTCCCCACCTGTCATCACTGCCTGCAGTTCTCTGCTCTGCCTGGGGCCTGGGGACACTTGCTCAGTCGTGTCCCTCTCTGGGACCCATTAAAAGTCCAAGAAAGTTTGGAGTTGGATTCTGACATGGAGTTCTGGAGAGGTTTCTTCAGCTCCCTCTCAGGGACTGATGTCCAGGGCCTGAGCACAAAGCCCCAGAGGCTCATTAAAGTCCTTGTGCTGTGTCTGTGCTGCTGAGCTGGGCTGGGCTCCTGGCACAGAGGCAGCTCCTGCTCACCAAGAAGAGCTTCAAAAGCACATTTCTCTGGATGAGCAGCTCTTGTGCCAGCCCAGCAGGGCTGGGGCACTGCCTGCAGCCAGCCCGGGCACAGCCCAGAGGCACAGAGAGCTTCAATCAGTCAGGGCTGGGAAGGGGCTGAGAAGTGCCTGGGGCACAATCACTGCCAGCCCTTGGCACAGGAACCTCTGGCTGCAGGACAATGCAGCTGCAGCTCCTGGAGCCATCTCCTGCAGCTGGAACATGCCAATGCCTGCAGAGCCTGTGAGTACATTCTCTGCTTGTCTCTTGTGCAGAGCAGCCAGGGGTGCCCAGGGCTGTCCTGCAGAGCAGGGTCCTGCAGCCCAGGGCGCTGTGCTGGGGCAGGGACTCTGCTGCCTGCCAGGGACAGCTCTCAGCCAGCCCTGGCAGCTGCTCCCAGCACTGGGGGACAAGATCTGGCTGGGAGGAGACAGCTGGTGAGGCTTGGAAGTGTTCTCCTTGTGTGGGGAGGTTGCTGCATTGTTCAGGACTGCTCCCAGCATGGCATTGAACTGCAGAACATTTCCAAATAGATTATACAGGGAGTATAGCAAGGCAGAGGCTGCATAAATGTGGATATCCTGCTTTTTAAATCTACTGCGCTGAGTTGGAAATTGCACATTGATATTCATCTCTCAGTTCAGGTTGAGAAAAAAAAAAATTCTCTGATCAGAATAAACCAGGAAGCAACAGCAATCACCACAGGACCCCTTAGAGCTTGCATCAGTGTCACTTTTCCAGCCTCCTCGGTATTGCTCTGACGTTGCCATCAGAGCCTGCAGAGCCAGAGCTGCCCCTGGGCAGTGCCTGAGCTGGGAGGGCTCTGCAGGGCAGAGCTGAGCCCCCAGGGCTGGGCTGGGCTCTGGCAGCACTGGCAGGGCCCAGCCCTGGGCACAGGGAAGCAGCTGCTGGCAGGGACAGCTCCAGGCAGCAGAGCCCTGGGAGGCAGTGGGGGGAAAGTGCCCCCAGGCTGTGCTGGGATATTTCAAGTCCTCTCCACACCCAACTATTCCATGATTACTTTTCTTACAGATGCCCATGTGCAGCCCCAGCAAATGTCCAACAGCAGCTCCATCAGGCACTTCCTGCTGCTGGCATTGGCAGACACGCGGCAGCTGCAGCTCCTGCACTTCTGCCTCTTGCTGGGCATCTCCCTGGCTGCCCTCCTGGGCAACGGCCTCATCATCAGCGCCGTAGCCTGCGGCCACCACCTGCACACGCCCATGTTCTTCTTCCTGCTCAACCTGGCCCTCGCTGACCTGGGCTCCATCTGCACCACTGTCCCCAAAGCCATGCACAATTCCCTCTGGGACACCAGCAACATCTCCTACACTGCATGTGCTGCTCAGCTCTTTTTCTTTGTGTTGTTTACTGGAGCAGAACTTTGCCTTCTGACCATCATGTGCTATGACCGCTACGTGTCCATCTGCAAACCCCTGCACTATGGGACCCTCCTGGGCAGCAGAGCTTGTGCCCACATGGCAGCAGCTGCCTGGGCCAGTGCCTTTCTCAATGTATTTATGCTCACAGCCAATACATTTTCCCTGCCCCTGTGCCATGGCAATGCCCTGGGCCAGTTCTTCTGTGAAATCCCTCAGATTCTCAAGCTCTCCTGCTCCAAATCCCACCTCAGGGAATTGGGGCTTGTTGCTGTCAGTGCCTGTTTCGATTTTGGCTGTTTTGTGTTCATTGTTTTCTCCTATGTGCAGATCTTCAGGGTCGTGCTGAGGATCCCCTCTGAGCAGGGACAGCACAAAGCCTTTTCCACCTGCCTCCCTCACCTGGCCGTGGTCTCCCTGTTCATCAGCACTGGTATCTTTGCTCACCTGAAGCCCCCTTCCCTGTCCTCCCCATCCCTGGATCTGGCCCTGTCAGTTCTGTACTCGGTGGTGCCTCCAGCCCTGAACCCCCTCATCTACAGCCTGAGGAACCAGGAGCTCAAGGCTGCAGTGAGGAGACTGATGACTGGATGGTTTCGGAAACATTAAACTGCTGGGAAAATTCTCCCAATCAGTTTTAATAAAAGTTATCTTTAAAACTTCTTATTGATTTGGTTGTGGGGTTTTTTTTCCCTTTGTTTTAATTTTTTCATACTGTCTACAAAGAAATGTCATTCTTTGTGCCATTTCTCATTGTGTGTCTCTTGGCCTTCCCTGTGTCAATGAGGGGCTGCTCTCTTGGTGACTTTAAAGGAACTATAGGATCTCCCAGCAGAGTTTTCTGCAGAGATGCCCTTGTGTTGCCTTCTCTGGAGCTGCAGCAGCAATGTCTGTGTGCAGAGCTGGGGCAGATCAGTGCTGGCCCAGCAGCTGTGCCCAGCAGCAGCAGCAGCAGCACTTGGTGTTGCCAGTGCTGCTGCCGTGGCCCTGCCCCGCTGCCCTGGTGGCCCTGGTGTTGCTGCAGGGCCTGAGTGCTCTCGGGGCCGGGCACAGCCCTGGGGGTGGCAGTGCCGGGGCTGCAGCAGGGACAGGCCATGGGCACTGCTGGGGCAGCGCTGACGCCTCAGGCCAGGCCCTGGGGGCTCCAGGCTCCTTGCCCAGGCTCTCTCCAGAACACGGCCAGGCCAATGCTCAGCACAGAAACCCCCGTCAGCAGCCCCAGGCTGGCCGTGGGCAGGCTGGGGGCAAACAGCATGGCTAGGGCTCTGCAAGGGCCCTGGGGCAGACGGGAAGGAGCAGCAGAGCAGGGGCTGATCCATGCCCAGTGCGCTGCACAGCCCAGGGCAGCGTCCCAGAGCGTCCTCATGCAGCTGCCAACAACATCCCCCCTCTGCAGCCCTGGCCTCTCCCCCAGCTCACACAGGTGCCCCATCCTTGCAGGCACAGACACGGCAGCACTGCCTCAGCAGCCCCTGTTTGCATTGCACACAGCAGGGCCAGCACCCCCATGCTGTTGCTGTGGGGACATGAACCTGAGGGAGCACAAATGCCATCAGCCCCTGGGGCCAGCAAGGCCTGCGGGACACCAGGGAAATCCCTCAGCTTTGTCCTGGCCTCTGCACTCAGCCAGAAAGTTTGTTCCCATCAGCTGGGAGTTTCCTGTGCCACTGCAGACGCTGTTGCTCAGAGCCAGGGCTGCCTGGCAGCCACCCCCAAACTGCCCTGAGTATTTCCTTGGCTTCTCTTTTGCTTTCTTTACTATTCACTTGTACAAATTTCTTCTTCCTTCCCAGCCCTGTTCCCTCCCCTGCAAACAGCCCATCCCTGTTTGCCCTTTCCTCTCTGGCCCCACTCCCCATTGCAGTTCCTGACTTGGCACCATGGGAACGTCCCTTGGGCAGCAGGATCATCCTACAAGTGCTGCAGGAATTGTCTGCAGGCTCCTGCAGTGCCTGCTGCTGCTGCCTTGCCAGAGGTACCCCAGGCCAGGGGGGCACATCTGGGCTGCTGTGTCTGGCTCTGGGGCTCCCTGTTCTGGGCAATGAGGAGGAGCTGCAGAGGCTCTGCAGGACTGACAGGATGGGCTTTGGGGCTGCCAGGAGAAGCTGAGGGACCTGGGCTGCTGGAGCTTCTGAAGAGAAGGCCCAGGGCTCATCCTGCAACTGCTCCAAGGGTGGTTTCAGAGAATCCCAGAATCAGCAAGGTCAGAAAAGACCTTGGAGATCATCAAGTCCAACCTGTGCCCTGACACCGCCTTGTCACCCAGACCATGCCACTGAGTGCCACTGGAGAGGGACAGTGACTCTGCCACCTCCCCCCTGGCCAGCCCATTCCAGTTCCCACTCACCCTTTCTGTGAAGAACTCCTTCCTATTGTCCAGCCTGAGCCTCCCCTGGTGCAGCTTAAGGCTGGGTCTTCTTGTCCTGCCCTCCAGCAGATCCACACTCACACCCAGCTTGGTGCCATCTGCAATTTGTGAATGCTGGACTCGATCCCCTCACCCAGACCATCAGTGAAGATATTAAACAGGACTGGGCCCAGCACAGATCCCTGGGGACAGCACCAGTGCCTGGACACCAGCTGGGTGCAGCACCATCCCCACCACTCTCTGGGCCCAGCCTCCAGCCAGCTCTTAAATCTCCCAGCCAGGAGGGAACCTGCCCAAGCCGTGGGCTGCAGCTTTTCCAGGGAATGCTGTCAGAGACAGAGTCAAAGGCTCTGCTGGAGTCCAGGCACACAACATCCACAGCCTTTCCCACATCCACAGGTGGGTCCCCTGGGCATAAAAGGAGACCAGGTTGGTCAGGCAGGACCTGCCAGCCCTAAATCCACTGAGCTGGCTGGCTCTGATCCCTGGGCCATCCTGTGGGTGCCCTGTGATGGCACTCAAGGTGATCTGTTCCATAACCTTGCCAGGCACCCAGGTCAGGCTGACAGGCCTGGAGTTCCCCAGCTCCTCCTTCCAGCCCTTCCTGGGGATGGGCTCACACTGGCACCTCCAGTGCTCTGGGCCCTCCCTGCTGAGCCAGGACTGATGGTAAATGATGGAGAGCAGCTTGGGGAGCTCATCCACAGCTCCCTCATCCCCCTGGGATGGATCCCATCTGATCCCATACACCTGTGAGCATCTGAGTGGCTCAGCAGGTCCCCAGCTGCTTCCTCCTGGATTCCAGGGGGCTGTTCTGCTCCCTGTGCCCATCTACCAGCTCAGGAGAACACTTGTCCTGAGGACAACCTGCCCTAATATTGAAAATTGAGACAAACAAGGTGTTAAGTAGCTCAGCCTATTCTTTATCTTTAGTTACTGTATTACCCACTTTATCCAATGAAGAGTAGAGGTTCTCCTTCTCCCTCCTTTTGCTATAAATTTTTTTATAAAAACATTTTTATTTTTTTACACAAGCTGATAGGTTAAGTTCTGATTGAGTTTTCAACTCTCAACATTTCTTTCTGCATAACCTAATAACATCCTTTAACACTTCCTGAGTTATCAGCCCATTTTCCCCTTGACTTCCCACCAAAGCTCCATGGGCAGCCAGGACAGTCCTTTTCCTCACCAGCTCATCTTTTGCCACACTGGGACAGGCAGCTCCTTCCCCCTTAAGATTACTTTCTTGAAATGGATTCATCCTTCCCAGCCCTCTTTGTTTTTAAGGGCTTTTTCCCTTAAAAAATCAGTACCCAATTTGGTACCCCCCAAATCTGCATCCTGAACAGGCCAAAGTCTGCCCTTCCTAATTCCAGTAGAAGTTTTGTACTGCCTCTCTTTCTTACCCAGAATATTGAAAATTTGAAAACCCCAATGTTCCAGTGGGCCTGGCTGAGCTGGCAGGACCCTGAGGCTGCTGAACTTCCAGTTCCCCTTCTCACACAATGGGCCTTGTGTGGTTTCCATAGGCCTGGGGTTTTGGAGAACAAGCTCCAGGTGTGAGCTCACCTGGTATAGGCAATTGATCATCTGGTAATATGAGGTGACAGAGTGGGCTATGACATCACAGAGTGGGGGATGTGAGGTCATTGAGAAGCATCACAGACTGCCTCTGTGACATAACAGAGCCAACTGTGCCATCACAGAGCAGACTATGACATCACAGAATTGGCTGTGACATCAGAGACCACCTGTGTGTCATTAGAGAATGGGCTGTGACATCCCAGAGGGGCTGTGTGCCATCCCAGAGGGGCTGTGTGCCATCCCAGCAGGGCTGTGTCAGGTCACTGGGTTGGTCACTCTGCCCCAGCTCCCCCTCACAGTTTCTCCCAACAAGTCCAATGCTGTCCATGCCCAGTGGGGTCCCTGTCCCCCGGGATCCCCCCGGCCCACCTGGAGCCACAGCCTCCACCAAAGGATGTTCCACAGGATCCACCCCAGAGCCTGACATGGGGACAAGGGGCCAGGGCTGTGTGAGCAGGACATCAAGGACGGGGATTATCCAGGTCACTGTGGCCTGGGTTGGGTTGCCCAGGGCAGGAAAGATGTCTGGCAGCTGGAGCAGGGTCTGGGAAGGGCCTCCAAGGTGGGGCTGGAGCCCTTGGGCTGTGAGCAGAGGCTGAGGGAGCTGGGCTTGTCCAGCCCAGAGCAGGGAAGGCTGAGGGGCTCCTCATCCCAGCCTGGCAGTGCCAGCGAGGAGGGGATGGAGAACACAGAGCCAGGCTCTTCACCGGGGGCCTGGTGGGAGACAAAAGCCAATGGGTGGAAGGGGAAAGAGGGGAGATCAGGCAGGACAGGAGGAGATGAAATGAGTCAGGCTGGTTTCAGCATTTCCTCAGCACCAAAAGCAGCCTGACCTCCCTTCTCCATCCACCACATACAGCTTTGCAAATCAGGAATTGTTGGAGCTGTTTTGCCCCCACTCCAGGATGAGCATCCTGATACAAGAACTTAATTGTGTTTATATCTATCACAGAATCACTTTTGTCTGAAATTAATTTTAGTATGGAAATGACTTGCCAATGGTGGACTCCTCAGATGCTGCTGGGACATTGCACATAGCTCAGGGAAGAGCGAGATTGTTATTAAATTGTGTCCTGTTCAACCATGGTCTGTTGGCCATGAGGAGAAACTTTCTGTGCCCCTGAGTCTCACCAGTTCCTGACCCCCAAAGGACACAAACCTGATGAGTTGTGGTTCCCACTCCAGTGGCTGCACTTGGACCTCCCTCCATCCCCAGAGCAGAGCTCCCTTGTCCCAGAGAGTCCCTGGCAATGCAGGGATGAAGGAAACAGGACAGGCTGTGGGGATCAGGGGCAGAGCCAGGGAGAAGAATGACTTTTGCATTTGATGGAGCCATGCCTTCCCTTGGCTTTGTTGGCTGACAAGAAATGAACATCCCTCTGTGTCTCAGGCAGCTCCTTCTCCAAGGAAAGCAGGTGGGAGTTGGAGCCAAGGAGCTGAAAGCTGCAGGTGCAGCCTGGGCTGGAGGGAGCTGAGATTTGCACAAGGCTGCTCTGAGTGCCAGGGCTTGGATGGGAGAAATGGTGGGCTGGGGGTAGGGACAGAGTCTGATTGATTGTCAGCCATGAAGGGTCTTGATTTTCATATCCATTCAAACTGCATGAGGAGGTACTTGGATTCAGTGTCAATTGGAGATTGCACATATCAATGAATTAACAGGAAAACAAAACTAAACAGGACCTAAAAAATCTTTTCTCGCTGTCTTTTTAAATATCATGTATTCAGTTTCAATGCACTACTGAGATCTACTTAACCACAAAGGATTTGAAAATTAAAATCAAATGATTCCCAGAGGCTTGGCTTGTTCAGGTGTTCTGAATGTTAATGAGCCCAGGGACACTGAATTCCTGCACTGAAGAGCTGAAGGCTGAACAAGCCTCTGGAGCATGGAAATTCAGCAGCAGCCTCCAAGTTGCTGAGGATGTCAGCAGCCCCCACTGAGGCCATCCCTGCCCAGAGACCGTGGGGGAATGGGCAGACAAGGAGAGCGTCCCTGGGGCTGGGGCAGCACAACTCAGAGGCACCAGCGGCTCCAGCTGGGCAATGGAGTGTGGAATGTGGCTGGGAAAGCCCTGCCTGGGCTGGGCCAAGCAGCACACACAAGCCCTGACTCCTATCCTGGAAA
Source organism: Agelaius phoeniceus (assembly GCF_051311805.1). Classification (NCBI taxonomy): domain Eukaryota; kingdom Metazoa; phylum Chordata; class Aves; order Passeriformes; family Icteridae; genus Agelaius; species Agelaius phoeniceus. The sequence goes on from NW_027509866.1 coordinate 3,920,122, forward strand.
CAATTCTCTCAATGAGACACTTAAAAGGAATTTACAGTTGTTTGTGTCCTCTGAGTTGGATATGCTGGAGAAATACCAACAAGGGATTGTCAGGAGCTCCAAGCAACAAAACAGATTTTCCTGGCAACTTTAGAAAATCAGAGAAACTTTGGCAAATGGTTTAATACAACATTCAATCAACACAAAACACTTCTCAAAGCATTGACTTGGCCCATTCAAATTCACAAACTTATAGCTTGTTCAATTTTAAGTTAATCAAAATTTGCAAGGGGACAAAAATAGAAGACACGGGAAGAGAGAAAAATGTGATGCAGAGAAGCAGAGACACACAGCTATCTACTCCTGGATTCCAGCAGAGTTCAGATGGAAATTCCAAGAGGATGCAGGGTCAAGATGTGTGCTTGCCTTGTGGTCAGCCTTCAATACCCCTTGGTCTCCCTGGGCCCTTCCCCCAGGTGGGGCTTGGGCTCATTTGGTCCCTCAGGAGCTGGGCTGGGGCTGCAGAGGTGGCTGTGGAGCATTGCCTGTGCTGTGCCAGGGACTGGCAGCCACTGCTGGGCTGGGATAGAGGCTCTGGGGGGATTGGGGTTCCAGGGCAGGGCAGGGCTGGGCTTCCAGGGCAGGGCAAGGCTGGACCTGCCCCTTCCTCTCCCCCACACACAAAATGTTTTGAGCCAACAATCTCCTCCAGTCTGTCACAACAGGCAATGTTGGAGGTGAAATCCCAAATTCTGGCCATGGGTGCCTGGATGAGAAGGACATTTCCTTTCCATAGGAAGGAATGCAGAGAGCCCCAGTGTTTGGAAGGCAAGTGAGAGCCTCTCTAGTCCAAGGCCAGCCAGACTTGTCAGGAATCACAGATTTTGTCTGGGAGCAGTCTTTGGATATAGGGAATTTGGAGGTGACTCTTTGTGTCTGTGTGCACACAGGAGTGCCTGTGCTGGGGAAATGTGGCAGAAATGCTGCTCTCTGAGGGGTTTGAGAGCCTTGGATAGCTGAGTCAGTCTGGCCTGTAAGTAAGATTACATCATGAGGAATAAGTTAAAAGCTATTAAGAGATTTTTTTTGCCAAGTAACGTTTCATATGATATAAGTTAAGTTGAATATTTTTTAATGTTATTCTACCATTAAATCATTAAGTCGTAGTGTGTAAGTTAAGTTAAATACTGTTTGTGGGAATCCATAAAATTAGAGGGTTCTAGGAAAGCTGCAAAAGACAGGCCTCAGATACAGCAGAATTGTGAACAGTGCTAAAGCAACAGTCATGAGATAGGTCAGCAGAAAAATTATTTAAACTGTAGAAAAGGCAAGGGCAAATAGAACAATAGCCTATGTATTAATGCTTGTCTGAATAGCTCTCTAAGTTGCAGCAAGTTTATCTAGCAAGATATTAGGACGGTTAAAGCTTAATAATGGAGCTCTGTGCGTTGTCTCTTACAAACTGGTACTGTATTCTAAATAAGCAAGCATTGTTTTAACGAAAGGTACGTGTGCTTATGGTGATTGGATAGAACTACTCTCAATATGCTTTTGCTTTGTGTGATTGGTCAAGAAGATTATAAAGTATGTTGTAACATGAAGTTTTCTGGCCTTCTGCCTGGATTGTGAGCTGCTAGCATCTTCCCGTTATCATAATCATGTAATGAGACTGATGCTGAAAAAAGAAACAGCTCGAGACACTTTCCATAGCACCCCCATCTCGTTCGCATCTGTAAATAAACCCCCAGCCGGTGTTAAAGTTAAGTGCTGTTCTCTTGCTAAATTGTCAAGTTGAAGGTATCAGTTAAGGTTAAAGTGTAAGTTAAGTCCTGTTAAGTTTGAGCTCTGTTCAGCTTTTGGGCCGTATTCCTTTTATCCTTGCCCTCACTGTCCTTGTGTCACACACACACACACAGGGACAGTTCTCAGCTCATTTCTGGTTTGATTGTTCAGACTTTATTTGGTTTTGTTGTTGCTTTGTTTCCTTGGTGTACCTGAAGTGTCCAGTCAGGAACAGAGTGACTCTTGCCAAGGAACTTTGTGCTGCTGTCCCTTAATATTCAATCTGGTTTTTGCTGTTCCCTTGCTGGGGATTTTTTCAGCGCTCTCAAGGCCTCGTTGGTACCAGAGTGAAGGAGCTCTGGCCCAGGCTCTGGCCCTGGGGGACACGGGGACGCTGCCGGGGGGTCCCTGTCCCCCTGTGCCACCCCCAGGGCCCCGGCCCCCCGTCCCCGTGTCAGGCTCTGGGGTCGATCTCGTGGAACATCCTCTGGGGGAGGCTGCGGCGCTGGGGGCGGGGGGACCCGGGGGGACAGGGGACCCCGCTGTGCACGAGCAGGGTTGGACTGCTCTGGCGGGAACTGTGAGGGGGGTCTGGGCAGAGTGACCTCCCCAGGGACCTCACACAGCCCCTGTGATGTCACAGAGCCTCCTGTGATGTCACACAGCCCCTGTGATGTCACAGAGCCAAATCTGGGATGTCACCCTGGAATGTCATGCAGCTGCACTGTGATGTTGCAGAAGACTCTGTGATGTCAGAAAGTCACGCTGTGATGTCACAATCTGTACTGTGATGTCATAGCCTGCTCTATGATGTTACACAGCTGGCCAGTGATGTCACAATGCTCTCTCTGATGTCACAGAGCCACCCTCTATGAATTCAGGATCTGCTCTATGGCCTCACACCGTACTCTGTGATGTCACAGACAGATGTGTGATGTCACAACACCCTCAGTGATATCACAAAACCCTCTCTGTGATGTCATATTGCCACTTTGTAAGGTCACAGTATACACTCTGACCTCACAGCCAGCTCTATGATGCCATACAGCCATGCCATGATGTCACAGCCTGCTTTGTGATGTCACAGAACCCCTCTATGATGTCATACAGTTCCCTCTATGATGCTCTAGCTGCTCAGTGACCTCACACAACAAACTCTGTCTTGTCATAGCCCTGTCTGTGACCTCACACAGCCCATTCTGTGCTGTCACACAGCCCCTTGCTGACATCACAGATGCTCTGTGCCTCCATGACACAGCCACAGAGGAGCTGCTGTGACACAGCCCCCTCTGGGACATGCCACAGCCCCTGCCAGTGCTGAGCCCCTGGGAGCTCTGTCTGTGCCCTGCTGGTGTCCCTGAGGGGCCCTGGCAGGGGCCCTTTGTGGCCCTGTGCTGGCCCAGCCATGGTGGCCCAGCCCCTGTGCAGGCCCAGCCCAGGCCAGGAGCATTGCGGCTGGGAACGGCCCCTGTGCCGTGGTGCCCACAGCAGCCACAAAGCGGTGCCCATTTCTGTTCATTGCTGCTCTGATGGGCATGGATCCTCAGCCATTTGGAAGTTGCTGATGAATTTAAATACTCCAGAGGCCTCTTCTTTCTTGAGCTGTTCATTTCAGGAATTTAGTGAAAAAGTCTCATACACGTGTGTTAAAAACACCTGACCAAGAAAAGCCCCTGGGAATCATTTAAACGTTCAATTCTTCTCTGGTTAATTAAAGAGATTTTAGTAGTTTATTTAATGTGAATATATTGTATTTAAAACAATGCAGAGAGAACTGTTTTGTCCTGATTTGTCTGTTTTGTTTTCCTGTTTATAGTTTGGTATCAGCAATGTCCAATTGATATTGACCTCCAGCAACTTCTAATGCACTCTAAAGAGATATAAAGATCAAGACCCTTCATGGCTGGTAACACATGAAACTTTGTCCCCAAGCCCCTCCCCACCATTTCCCTCATCCAACCCCTGGCACTCCTATGGAACAGGAATGGTGTGGCCAGAAGGGGCAGGGCAGGGATTCTTCCCCTGTGCTCAGCACTGGTTGGGCAGCACCTCGAGTACTGTGTCCAGTTCTGGGCCCCCCAGTTTAGGAAGGACATGGAGGGGCCAGAGTGTGTCCAGAGAAGGGCAACAAGGCTGGGGAGGGGTCTGGAACACGAGTCCTGTGAGGAGTGGCTGAGGGAGCTGGGGTTGTTTATTCTGGAGAAGAGAAGGCTCAGGGGAGACAAGGCAGTGTCAGGGAACAGGTTGGACTTGATGATCTCCAAGGACTTTTCCAACCTTGCTGATTCTGGGATTCCCTGAAACCACCCTTGGAGCAGTTGCAGGATGAGCCCTGGGCCTCTTCTTCAGCAGCTCCAGCAGCCCAGGTCCCTCAGCTTCTCCTGGCAGCCCCAAAGCCCATCCTGTCAGTCCTGCAGAGCCTCTGCAGCTCCTCCTCATTGCCCAGAACAGGGAGCCCCAGAGCCAGACACAGCAGCCCAGATGTGCCCCCCTGGCCTGGGGTGCCTCTGGCAAGGGAGCAGCAGCAGGCACTGCAGGAGCCTGCAGACAATTCCTGCAGCACTTGTAGGATGATCCTGCTGCCCAAGGGACGTTCCCATGGTGCCAAGTCAGGAACTGCAATGGGGAGTGGGGCCAGAGAGGAAAGGGCAAACAGGGATGGGCTGTTGGCAGGGCAGGGAACAGGGCTGGGCAACATGAAGAAATTTGTACCAAGAAAAAGTAAAGAAAGCAAAGGTGAAGCCAAGGAAATGCTGAGGGCAGTTTGGGGGTGGCTGCCAGGCAGCCCTGGCTCTGAGCAACAGCGTCTGCAGTGGCACAGGAAACTCCCAGCTGATGGGAACAAACTTTCCGGCTGAGTGCAGAGGCCAGGACAAAGCTGAGTGGTTTCCCTGGTGTCCCCCAGCCCTGGCTGGCCCCAGGGGCTGATGGCATTTGTGCTCCCTCAGGTTCATGTCCCCACAGCAACAGCATGGGGGTGCTGCCCCTGCTGTGTGCAATGCAAACAGGGGCTGCTGAGGCAGTGCTGCCGTGTCTGTGCCTGCAAGGATGGGGCACCTGTGTGAGCTGGGGGAGAGGCCAGGGCTGCAGAGGGGGGATGTTGTTGGCAGCTGCATGAGGACGCTCTGGGACGCTGCCCTGGGCTGTGCAGCGCACTGGGCATGGATCAGCCCCTGCTCTGCTGCTCCTTCCCGTCTGCCCCAGGGCCCTTGCAGAGCCCCAGCCATGCTGTTTGCCCCCAGCCTGCCCACGGCCAGCCTGGGGCTGCTGACGGGGGTTTCTGTGCTGAGCATTGGCCTGGCCGTGTTCTGGAGAGAGCCTGGGCAAGGAGCCTGGAGCCCCCAGGGCCTGGCCTGAGGCGTCAGCGCTGCCCCAGCAGTGCCCATGGCCTGTCCCTGCTGCAGCCCCAGCACTGCCACCCCCAGGGCTGTGCCCAGCCCCGAGAGCACTCAGGCCCTGCAGCAACACCAGGGCCACCAGGGCAGCGGGGCAGGGCCACGGCAGCAGCACTGGCAACACCAAGTGCTGCTGCTGCTGCTGCTGGGCACAGCTGCTGGGCCAGCACTGATCTGCCCCAGCTCTGCACACAGACATTGCTGCTGCAGCTCCAGAGAAGGCAACACAAGGGCATCTCTGCAGAAAACTCTGCTGGGAGATCCTTTAGTGCCTTTTATGCCCCCAAGAGCACATCCCCTCATTGACACAGTCTGTGGCCACAGGGAAGGTTGAGAGAAACAAAATGAGAAATGGCACATACAATGACATTTATTTGTGGACAACATAAAAAAATGCAAAAAACCAAAAAGAACCTTAAAAATGAAACCAAAAACAAGTATCAAAAATAAGTTTTATTAGAAGTGATTCGGCAAAATAGGCCAGCTGTTTAATGTTCCTGAAACCATCCAGTCATCAGTCTCCACACTGCAGCCTTGAGCTCCTGGTTCCTCAGGCTGTAGATGAGGGGGTTCAGGGCTGGAGACACCACCGAGTACAGAACTGACAGGGCCAGATCCAGGGATGGGGAGGACATGGAGGGGGGCTTCAGATGAGCAAATGATGCAGTGCTGAGGAACAGAGAGACCACAGCCAGGTGAGGGAGGCAGGTGGAAAAGGCTTTGTGGCGTCCCTGCTCAGAGGGGATCCTCAGCACAGCCCTGAAGATCTGCACATAGGAGAAAACAATGAACACAAAACAACCAAAATTTAAACACACACTAACTGCAATTAGGCCAAATTCCCTAAGGTAGGATTTGGAGCAGGAGAGCTTGAGGATCTGGGGCACTTCACAGAAGAACTGGCCCAGGGCATTGCCATGGCACAGGGGCAGGGAAAATGTATTGGTTGTGTGAATCAGTGAAAAGAGAAAGGCACTGGCCCAGGCAGCTGCTGCCATGTGGGCACAAGCTCTGCTGCCCAGGAGGGTCCCGTAGTGCAGGGGTTTGCAGATGGACACGTAGCGGTCATAGCACATGATGGTCAGGAGGAAATACTCCGCTGACATGAAGAACACAAAGAAAAAGAGCTGAGCAGCACATCCAGTGTAGGAGATGTTGCTGGTGTCCCAGAGGGAATTGTGCATGGCTTTGGGGACAGTGGTGCAGATGGAGCCCAGGTCAGCGAGGGCCAGGTTGAGCAGGAAGAAGAACATGGGCGTGTGCAGGTGGTGGCCGCAGGCTACGGCGCTGATGATGAGGCCGTTGCCCAGGAGGGCAGCCAGGGAGATGCCCAGCAAGAGGCAGAAGTGCAGGAGCTGCAGCTGCCGCGTGTCTGCCAATGCCAGCAGCAGGAAGTGCCTGATGGAGCTGCTGTTGGACATTTGCTGTGCCTTGGCATGGGGATCTGTAAGAAAAGTAATCATGGAATAGTTGGGTTTGGAGAGGACTTGAAATATCCCAGCACAGCCTGGGGGCACTTTCCCCCCACTGCCTGCCCAGGGCTCTGCTGCCTGGAGCTGTCCCTGCCAGCAGCTGCTTCCCTGTGCCCAGGGCTGGGCCCTGCCAGTGCTGCCAGAGCCCAGCCCAGCCCTGGGGGCTCAGCTCTGCCCTGCAGAGCCCTCCCAGCTCAGGCACTGCCCAGGGGCAGCTCTGGCTCTGCAGGCTCTGATGGCAACGTCAGAGAAACACTGAGGAGGCTGGAAAAGTGACACTGATGCAAGCTCTAAGGAATCCTGTGGTGATTGCTGTTGCTTCCTGGTTTATTCTGATCAGAGAATTTTTTTTTTTTTCGCAACCTGAACTGAGAGATTAATATCAATGTGCAATTTCCAACTCAGCGCAGTAGATTTAAAAAGCAGGATATCCACATTTATGCAGCCTCTGCCTTGCTATACTCCCTGTATAATCTCTTTGGAAATGTTCTGGAGTTAAATGTCATGCTGGGAGCAGTCCTGAACAATGCAGCATCATCCCCACACAAGGAGAACACTTCCAAGCCTCACCAGCTGTCTCCCCCAACCCAGATCTTGTCCCCCAGTGCTGGGAGCAGCTGCCAGGGCTGGCTGAGAGCTGTCCCTGGCAGGCAGCAGAGTCCCTGCCCCAGCACAGCGCCCTGGGCTGCAGGACCCTGCTCTGCAGGACAGCCCTGGGCACCCCTGGCTGCTCTGCACAAGAGACAAGCAGAGAATGCACTCACAGGCTCTGCAGGCATTGGCATGTTCCAGCTGCAGGAGATGGCTCCAGGAGCTGCAGCTGCATTGTCCTGCAGCCAGAGGTTCCTGTGCCAAGGGCTGGCAGTGATTGTGCCCCAGGCACTTCTCAGCCCCTTCCCAGCCCTGACTGATTGAAGCTCTCTGTGCCTCTGTGCTGTGCCCGGGCTGGCTGCAGGCAGTGCCCCAGCCCTGCTGGGCTGGCAGAAGAGCTGCTCATCCAGAGAAATGTGCTTTTGAAGCTCTTCTTGGTGAGCAGGATGCTGCCTCTGTGCCAGGAGCCCAGCCCAGCTCAGCAGCACAGACACAGCACAAGGACTTTAATCAGCCTCTGGGGCTTTGTGCTCAGGCCCTGAACATCAGTCCCTGAGAGGCAGCTGATGAAACCTCTGCAGAACTCCAAGGCAGAATCCAACTCCAAACTTTCTTGGACTTTTAATGGGTCCCACTGAGGGACACGACTGAGCAAGTGTCCCCAGGCAGAGCAGAGAACTGCAGGCAGTGATGACAGGTGGGGACAAAGAGAAGCCAAGTCTTGGTGCCCTGGGGCACAGCAGGGTCTGTGCCACCAAGGGCTGGGAGGAGACACCTTGTCCTGAGGCCCTGGGGCCTCCTGGCACAGCCCCAGCCAGGCTGGGCACTGTCAGCCCCTTGTGCTGCCCTCAGCATCCCCCCCTAGCCCACATCCCAGTGGCCTCAAGGATCTGCTGCAAGGAGTCCCTGGGGAGCCTTGCTCAGCAATGGCCCTGGGGGCTCCTTCATGCTCCCTGCAGGGACTGCAGGTTTTTCAAAGGACTTTGGCTTTGGCTTTTGCCTTGGAGTCTCTGAGTGGTTTGTGCAATCATGGCCTCCAATTATCTGCTGTAATTAGTCCCTGGAGAGGCTTTGTCAGTAACAACACTCAGTGGGGCTCATTAATGCTTCAGGGTACTTGAGTTATTTTAAGGTACTTGGTGTTTCCCTTTTGATACAGACTCTGTGAGAGGTTTGTGCAATCATGGCTCCAATTATCGGCTTTAATGAGTCCCTGGAGAGCTTTGTACTGACACTCAGTAGGGCTCATTAATGCCTTGAGATACTCAAGATTTTTCAGGTACTTTATGGATTTAAGAATACTTTTAGGTACTTTTAAGGATTTTCCTTCCCACACTGAGTCTCTGGGAGGTTTTTGGGCCATCCTGGCCTCCAATTCTCTCCTCCAAGGAGTCCATGAGTAGCCTTTGTTGGGTATCTTCCCCCTTTCTGTTTTAACACAAAGATGGAACTGAAAGTATTTTGTAAGACTTTCTAAAAGCATCCAAATAAACATGGGACAATTAACAATACAACAACAACCACTAAGAGATTTAATAGTTTTCTTTTAGCTAGACATCATCAGACCCTTTAGTCCCTTGGCTTGGAAGAGTTTATTGACCCAGTCTTTGTTTTCCACTTGAAGCTTCTTGAACCCTTCCTTCAGTACCTGAATGCTCTTGTGGATTGACTCGCTGTGGCTGGAGAGGTTCATGCAGCACATGCCCTCAGAGTCTACACAGCCATGCCCATGTGCCCAGAGTAAAAACTCTATCGCTGTTCTGCAAGGTGGCGTGTCTGATGGTCTCTGTGTCTGAGAGCAGCCACTCAATGTGAGGGAGGCAGCATTGGTTTGCTTACTTAACAGGCACCCAGGATGGTCTGATTGTCCTAAAGCTTTAGCTGCAGCCACCCAAGCTAGTCCAAATTGGGGGTACTACCATCCAATACCTGGATTCAAGCTTGCAAAGCCATCTCTTTGATATCATCCAATACTTCTCTGGGAATACCTGCTGCTTGATCATCTGGTAGGCTGTGTTGTCCTTCTCCAGCTAGATGGCTGATTGTCAATTCTGCCCTTGCCTCATTATTAGCATAGTCTGCTATTAATTGATTTAGTAAACACTTCCATCCCCCTTCCTACAGGGTGTATTCTGTAGGTGACAACAACATGGTCATAATATATTTTAAATTATACGGGGTTAAGATGTGTTGTAAACATGGCCCTCATTAGGCCAATAAAATAAGATGAGTCCTTTCTATGGTCTTTAGCGGCCCAACACAGCTCCTTGATTTCCCCGTAAACCAATGGCTGATACCTGGGATTCTGTCCCCTTCTTTCATAACATACGGGGGCAAAAAGTAATTTTGAGACTATTTGCAGGTCTTCTTCCTTTCCCAGGGATATTCTGGGGTTGAGGGGCGAGGTGGCTCTGGGGAATCCAAACTGTCTTCTGGGGAGGAAGAATACCTTGGAGCAAAAACATTCAGATTAGAAATAGTGTGACAGTTGGGCTTAGTATCATTGACCATGGGGTTATATTGTTGCCAGAGGGTGAGGCAAAGGGCGCTGCCATTTTGTCAGGTGTTGGGGAGAAAGGGCCTTGATTTAGGATGGCGGACTTCCAGGCTGGTCTTCTGGAGCATGGCCCAGGGTGGAGGTGGAATGATTGACAGTGGGGGCGTGACCCACAGTTGTGGGGGTAGAGTCTGGAGGTTCGTTCAGGGCGGAAGAGAAGGCTGTGGTAGCAGGAAGTGGAGGAGCCAAGATGGAGGGAGGATGGTCAGGCTCAGGGGCATCTGGAAAATTTTTAATGATCCACTTCACGATTGATTTTAATTTGTACTTTGAGAAATTTGGTCATGATCAGTGAGAATTAACTTAAAGCATCCATATACACGCCTTTCTACTTTGGACATATGGCTGCCCATTTTTCTCTTTCTCCACTTTAGGTGGAGCAGCCACTGGAACACCCCAAATCAGTTATGGGATGTGGATGCATATTGTAAAAACACAGCAGCAAAATGGGCAATAATTGTCCTGCATTTCCCCAAACCCACCTGCAAGCCTACGCAGGTGATACTGTCGCTGTCCCTGTGGATCCTGGCCGAGGTCCATCAAAGCAATGATGAATCTGCCGGCCCGGCACAATCCACAATCCCTGGGAGCGCTGGCCTATCCATCAGCTAACCCCAGCTGACCTGACTGAATGTCAGGGTCCCTGTTCGGGCACCAAAGGTCGCAATGAGGGTGGCTGTGACAAACCTTTCTGGTTCCCCAACTTCAGGGCAAGGGTGGTAAAAATGAAAAGGAGCAGATGCTGGGGAAGATGACACAGGAAAGCCTTATAAATATGATTGCCTGGCAAAAGATTTTGAGAATATGGAAACTAAAAGTGAGATTGAAATGAAAGCAAGCTTTGAGATACCAAGCCTTAGTTACTGAACAACTGGAAAACAATGATATGGCCGGCTGAAGGTAATCTTCTTTTGATGAAACAATACTCTCTGCTTGCAGACAGGTCCAAGGGTCAGAGCAGACCCTACTAGCTTGGCAGAAGGGGTCCAAAGAGGAGTTTTTAGGGTTTAAAATGTAACACAGTATGGTAATGTAATGATTCTTCTAGGCTGTATGTAAATGCTATAGGATTTGTATCATGTACTAGATTGGTTAGTGAAAATTAGAATATGCAGCACAGAAGACGATTTCTTGTATTGTAACGGGAACTCCCCTCCTCTTTCGGGCATCCATTTTGGGCGCCTCTTTCGAGCTCCTCCTTCGGGCCTGCTCCGAGCTGTGGCTGGCAGCTCCAAACAAGGCCCCTGCACCCACACCCTTTGCAATAAACCACAAGTTCCAAGACCTGGCTTCAGAGATCTCTTGTCTCCGTCTGTCCCAACTGTCCTACCCCCCGACGCTCCTACAAGCAGGATCAATGGAGTTGCCCAAAAAGAACTTTAGTAACAGGGTGGAAAACAATAAATATGGAGAAGTCGAGCACAGTATGAGGGGTGGGATTCAAAGACCTGAGATAAAGGCAAAGCAACAAAATATACACTTGAGGGTAGAACACTCTGGAACAATAACCCTATAGGGGAAACAAGTAACCAATAGGGGAGGAGAACTTGGACAACTTAGCATAGCAACACTAAAGGCTTATGGGGGAACTCTCAAACTCACCCTAAGTTAAACAAATGATTCCCAGGGCTGGAAACTCGCGCCCAGTTCTTCCAGGGTAAAATCTGGCTGACACTGAGTTGCAGCCAGGCTAACTCCCACATTGCTGATTTGCACCGGCCCCTTGGGACCATGTGGCCCAACAGAGCCACAATGATGTCCTTGGTTCCACGAGGCCCCACAGTGTCACAATGGTCCCTTGGATCCATGGTGCACTGCAGTGTCACAATGGCCCCTGCATTTCACAAGGCTCCCAAGTGTCACATTGGTCTCCATAGGAAGGAAAGCACGGAGCCCCCATGTTTCAGGAGCTGATGAATGGCAACCACCAGAGGCCAAGGCAAGCCTGACCTGTCTGTCCTGGCAGGTTTGCTGGGAGCAACCAATGGATATTTGAAATTATGAATGTAGAGTCCTAATTTAAAACATTTGTACCTGGAGAAAAGGGATGGTGGTTTTTTTTCATAAAAAGAAAAGCACAGAGCCCTTTCCAGTGTTTGGAAAACAGGTGAGTGCAGCCCCTCAGGAGTCAAAGACCAGCCAGAGCTGTCTGTCCTGGCAACTTTTGGCTGGGAGCAATCCTGTAGCACACAAAAATTTGGAGGTGGAATCCTAATTTTGGCCATGGATGCCTGGAAAAAATGGTCAGTTCTTTTCCATAAAAAGAAAAGCCCAGAGCTCCAGTGTTTCAGGGGCAGATGGGAGTGGCCTTCCACATTCCAAGGTCAGCCAGACCTGTCAGGTGACCCCTGGGAGGCCAAGGCAGCCACACCTGTTTCATGTTCCCTTGGTTCCACAGGGCCCTGCAGTGTCACAATGGCTCCTTGATTCCATGATGCCCTCAGGTGTCATAATGGCCCCTTGGTTACACAAGTCCTTAAGGATCTTTATGGTCTCCATGGTTCCACAAGGCCTCACAGTGTCATGATGATCTTTGTGTTCCAGGAAGCCTCGCTGTGTCCAATGGCCCCTTGGTTCCATTGGGGCCCAGTAGTGCAACAATGATTCCCTTGGTTCCACAAGTTCCCATAGTGTCACAATGGCCCCTTCCTTCCATGAGGCCCCACAGTGTCACAATGGTCTCCATGATTCCATGGGGCCTTGCAATGCCACAATGCTCTCCATGGATCCACAGTGCCTTGCAGGATCACAACTGCCCTTTGGCTCCACGAGGCCCTGAAATGCAGCAATGGCCTCTTGGTTCCACAAAGCCCTGCTGCTTCACATTGGCCCCTTGGGACCATGCGGCCCAGCAGAGCCACAGTGATGTCTTTTGTTCTATGAGGCTCCACAGTGTCAGAGTGGCCCCTTGAATGCATGGTACCCTGCAAGGTCACAATGCTCCCCTTGGTTCCACAAGTTCCTACAGTGTAACAGGTTCCACAAAGGCCTGCAGCGTCACCATGGCCCTTTGCTTCCACGACGCCCCTCAGTGTCACAATGGTCTCCATAGGAAGGAAACAAGTGAGCCCCAGTGGTGCAGGGGCAGATGAGAGGCAGTCACCAGGGGCCAAGGCTGGCCAGACTTGACTGTATGGGCAGATTTATTCCAGGAGTAACCCTTGGATATAGGGAATTTTAGATGCAGAATCCCAATTTTGGCCATGGGTGCCTAGACAGGAAAGACAGTTCTTTCCCATAGGAATAAAAGCACAGAGCCCCAGTGCTTCACGGTCAGATGGGAAGTGGCCCTTGACATGCCAAATTCAGTGGGACCTGTCAGAAAGCCCCCAGGACACCAAACCAGGAAGACCTGTTCCATGTTCCATGGATTTCATGGGTCCTAACACTGTCACAATGGTCTCCTTGATTCCATGAGGTCTGGCAATGCCACAATGGCTTCTTGGTTTCAGGAGCCCCAACAGAGTCACAAGGGTCCATTGGCCCCACGCAGCCCCGCTGTGAAACAATGGCTCCTTGTTTCTGTTTTAAATCAATCACAACATAACCACAGTTTGATCATTGATCCTTGCTTCCATAGGGCCCATGATTTGCACAATGGTCTCCTTGATTCCATGATCCTGGATTCCACAGTCTCACCATCGTTTCCTTGGACCTCCATTGTCACAACTGAGCCATGGCTCCATGAGGTTCCGTAGTGTCACCGTGGTCACTGTCAGAGGCTGGATGAGATCCATGTCCCGAGACACCTTGGGATGCTCGGAATGCCCGTGTGGGGCCAGGGCCGGGTCAGGCCTTGGTTTGTGGTGGGACAGAGCCCTGCCCCCAGCCCTGGCCTGGCAGAGCTGCCAATCACACAGCAGGGGCGGTGCTAACCCAGCTCTGATTGGCCCAGCTGTCAATCAATCAATCAATCAATCACACACCAGCAGCTGGTGCCTACCCTGTCTCTGATTGGACAAGCAAGTGGCAGTCCCACCCCAGGGGCGGGGCCATGAAGGCCCAGGGGGTGAAAAGCCGGAGCACGAGGCCAGCCCAGGGTGTGGATCCTGCCTTCTCCTGGGGTTCCTTTGTTGGTGATGCTGGAACCCCAGCAGTTGCTACCTAGGTGTGTGTCTTTCTATGCATCTTCTGTCTTTCTGTTCCCTATTTCTTCTCCTTCTAATCCTACTTACCTGGCACGTTTTTAGGTGGCTTAACATCTAAAGGGTTAACGGTTTTTAGGTTAATTGGGCTAAGTTTATGAAGTTAATACTACAATAAGCATTTTCTGTTGAAGTGGATGTTGTATTAAACCCTTTGCAAAAGTTCCTTTACTGTCTGTATTTTGCCAGTAACATTTTGTGTCACTTTACCTCTTAGCTCAGTTGGTCAGAGCATGGTGCTGGTATCACCGAGGCTGTGGGTTCAATCCTTGTGTGGGCCATTCACTTGAGAGCTGAACTTGATGATCCTTGTGGGTCCCTTTCTTAAAAGAAGAACATTCTTTACATCTGTCCATGTTGAGAATATCTGGTTGGTGTTTCTCCTGTGCACCAAACTCAAGGAGAGGAACCTCTGGTTACCCCCAGCATTTCAGTGTTCTGGGGTGTTCCAGCCCTGCAGCCTCACAATGGCCTCTTGTTTCCATGAAGCCCCACAGTGTCATACTGGCCCCTTGGTTCCCTGGTCCCAGCAGTGCCACAATGATCCCCTTGGTTCCACAACTTCCCACAGTGTCCCACTGGCCCCTTGGTTCCATGAGGGTCTGCAGTGTCACACAGGTTTATGGCATTTGTCCTTGCTGCCCCCCATATTCCACTGCCCCACAAACAGCCCCGAGCCACCCGTGAGGGACAGGCCCTGCTGTCCCAGGCTGGGCTCAGGGCTTGGCCTTTCTGCTTCCCCCAGCCAGCCCAGGCCTTGCTCAGCATTGCAGTTCCCTGCTCAGAGCCTTGGGCTCCCTGCAATCCTGGCCTCAAGGATCTGCTCTCTGCAGTCCCTGGGGAGCCTTTGGCCCTCCCTGCCCTCAGTGGGGCCCAGTGATGCTCCAAGGGACTTGGAGTTTTGCTTGTGACTCCTTGAGCAGCTTCTTCACCCTTCTCTCAGTGCCTGAGGGTCCTGGACTTAGCCCCAAATCCACCGTGGGGACCATCAAAATACAGAAAACTCTTGAGGACTCTTTGTCTTCCTTCAGTGGTCTTCAAGTCTCCAGGGCTTGTGCAGCTGATTGTAATCAGTTTGGGATTCTTGTAAGGAGGAAATTTCAAGTGCACCTCATGACTTTTCTTCTTTATTCAACTGTGTATTTTTTTATTTTTCAGGTCAGAGAAGAGCAGATAGAAGCATTCCCCAGGTGATCTTGATGCTGAATGTCTCCTTAGGAGGTCTGGGCACAAAGAAGAATGAGCCCCTTGAGGGCTGACCCTGTTTGGACAAGCTGCTCCTCACCCCCAGCCTCACCATGTCTGACATGGCCCACCTGGCACTGACATCCCTGTGCCCTGCAGCAGAACCTTGTCCCTGAGCTCTGCAGCTCCATGTCCCAGCCCATTGCACCGTGTCCCACCTGCTCTCCTCAGGGCTCTGCCTGCACACAGCCCCAGGAGAAGTTTTCCTGTTGGTGAGGAAAGAGTGGAAAAGCCTGAGCAGGTTTCCTGAGCAACAAACCCCACTCAGGAGCCACCTGCTTAGTCCAGGCTGCCTGGAATGGTGTCACCTTTCTGCAAGGGACAGTGTGAGCAGAAATGATCTCTGGGAGCAGAATTCTCTGAGTCTTGCAGCTGAATTCTCTGTCCCTGTCCTTTCCCTGGATCTCTGTTGCAGATGGAAGCTGCTGGTGCCATCCTCACCTTTAAACTCTCTTTGGAATGCAAACAGATGTTCCCAGGTGTGTTAAGCAGGACTTGCTCAATGTTCCTACAAAACTTTTGTGTTCCTCATGGAACAAAGGGGCCATTTTGACACTGAGGGGGTGATGTGGAAGCAAGGAGTCAATTGTGACCCTGGGGTGCCATGGAACCAAGGGGCCATGGTGACACAGCAGGGCCATGTGGATCCAGTTGTCCATTGTGACACTGTGGATCCAAGGAGACCATGGAGACACCCCCAGAGCCTCATGGAACCAAGGAGTCCATGGTGACCCAGCGGGGCTGCCTGGAGCCAATGGTCCATGGTGACACTGCCCATCCAAGGAGGCCATTGTGACACTGAAGAACTTCATGGCACCAAATATCCATGGTGACACAGCAGCAGGGCATCACGGGAACCAAGGAACCGCTGCTGGCAGTAGGGAAACTCATGGAACCAGGGGCCCTTGTGGCACTGCAGAACCAACAGAGCTGCTGGACCTTGTGCCCTGGCCCTACACAGCCCCTTGGGAGGCACGGCAGGAGCAGCACCCTGGCAGCCTCGGGAATGCCCCTCTGGGATCCATGGCACACACTGCCAGGGGCTGGAATTCCAGTTCCCAGACAGGAAAAGATGTTCCTGCCCTGGAAGGCAAAGCTCTCAAGAAGGAGCCAAAAGCCAAGTGGAGCAAGATCCTACAGTGACATTTCACTGCCAGCCTTCATAACTTCACCCATGGTTGTTGTAGCTCCTGGATGGGGAAATGAATCAGGGCAGGGTCTTTGGTGGGAGCTGCCCTGGGTCAAGGGAGACACTGAGAGAGAAACAGAGCAGGCAAAGAGAGGCAGGAGAGAAAGGAGGACACAAACACAATCAGCTGAGAAGTTCATTCCACAGTCAGCTGAGAAGTGCATCCCACATGGCACGCTGAAAACACAACAAAACTGACTGAAAAGGAATATGACAGAAAGAAATAATTTTGCCCCTTTTATTTACAATCAAAATGCAATTTCTTCCCCTTCTCACACACCTCCTCCCAGTGTCATTCAGCAGGGCTGTCAGAAAGTCCTTCACTCTGGGTGGATGTTCCAGGCTGCAGCCACAAGCAAACAGGGAATGGGGATTTTCCTGCTCCTGGGGAGTTTGACATCCTCAGCTGAGGAGATGAGGAGGCACCACAAGAAAAGGGCAGCTGGGCTTCACTGTTCTGCAGGAATTAGGGGGGACGGAAATCTCTCATCCTGTCTGCAGCTGCTCCCACAGGGATGTGAGGGCTGATCCCAGAGCCCCAAGGGTCACAGTCAGGGCTGCCCTCAGGGAACGCTCACCTGGTATTGAGGGGCAGCGTGGGAGCACCTGGATCTTGGGGCACCCAGCTGCCCCCATGTTTGGAGGTGCCTGAGGAGGGCTGGGACAAAGCCAGGGACATCCTGCAGTGACATCCCACATCCCCCCTGTCCTGCTCTGGGTGAGCTCAGTCCCAAACCTGACCCTGACCCTGGTCTCAATCTCACTCCATGTTTAGACACACTCACAGTTCTGAATTTAATCTCATCCCAGTGCCAGACTCGTCTAGCCCCAGACCCAATCCCAACCCCAGCCCTAAAGCCAATCCCATGTCTAGCCTTAACCCCAATACCAGCTCTAATCCATATCTCAGCCCCAACTCTAATCCCAGCCCCAATTCCAGCCCCTTCCTGAATCCTCAGCCCCAAACCAAATCCCAGGTTCAGCCCTTCTGGGGGTTTGGGGGTGTCTCTGTCCCTGTGACCCCGATGATGTTTGGGTGGGGTCCCAGCAGGGCTGAGAGGGACAGAGACCCCCCCGGCCTCCTAAAGGGTGAGAAGGTGGCAGAGCCCCCCCAGCCCCGAGCAGCCTCAGCGGTGAGAGGGACACAGAGCCCCTGGTGCCCAGCCCTGCACAGGCATTGCCTGAGGCCAGAGGGATGGAGACCCCCCGAGCATCCCCCAGGGCCAGGGGACAGAGAGCCCCGAGCATCCCCTGGGCTGAGAGGGACAGAGACTGCCCTGAGCACCCCCTGGCACAGGGGAGAGAGGGAGGGAGACCCCCCAGGCATTCCCTGGGGTGAGAATGATGGAGACCCCTGGGGAATGGCCTGGGGTGACAGGGACAGGGACACCCCTGGGGAATGGCCTGGGGTGACAGGGACAGGGACACCCCTGGGGAATGGCCTGGGGTGACAGGGACAGGGACACCCCTGGGGAATGGCCTGGGGTGACAGGGACAGGGACACCCCTGGGGAATGGCCTGGGGTGACAGGGATGGGGACAACCCCCCCAAGCCCCTCCCCAGCATCCCCCAGGGCAAGAGGCACAAAGACCCCTTGAGCGTTCCCTGGGCACTGGACAAAGTAAAATTGTTTCTTTTCAGAAATCAAACTTAACCCTACATAAAATGCCTTGAAGTTGCTCTTCACTAAAGTCAATTGTGATGGAAATGCCAACAAATCCCAAACATTTATAAACTGACAGTACAAGCAATTTTGTGGCAATTCCAAGTTTCATTGGTTCCTGCACAGCTCCAGCTCAGCTGCTGGCAAATTTTGATAAAAGAAAAGTAGAAATTCAGCCCAATATAGATTATGAAAAGGAAGGGAAAGCTCTGTGTAGCTGTCACAAAGGGGACAGGGACAATGAGAAAAATGATTCTCACATTTGGCAAAGAACCCAAGCCTGGGAATTCAGGAGTTATTTGGGAATTTAGCTACTTGAGCTGGGCTTCCTGTGGGACTTTTAGCAGCCTTGTGTTCCACACCTTGGGGTGAATGAACCTTGACAGTCGTGATGGTATCTTTTGCTCCCTTTCCTCCAGTGATTTTAACAAACTTTTCAAGGAAGGACAACAAAATATTTTCTTTACACACCGGACCCACGACAGCCATTTTCCTCATCAGCTCTCCTGTAAATTGCTAAGGGGAAGCTGCGTCCAAGTTGCAAGAGTTCCTCCTGAGAGAACCACAACCTCCTAAGAGGAGGGAACCATGCTGTTGTCAAAGGCACTTGGGGACAGAGAACAGTGCCTAAACTCACTGTGCCAAAATGATGTCACAATCTGGTTAAGAAAATCGTAAGAGAGATGCCTCTGCCCCAATTAAGGTGCAAATGAGACCAAATCCTACGTGGGTTTTATTAAACAGTAAATGTGAGGTAGAGAGAGAGCTGAAAAGGAAGAAAAATGGGGGGAGAGCAAGGAAGTGACAGGGACAGAGACCTCCCCTGGGGCAGGGCAAGTGTGACATTGTCCCCTGTGTGTGTGGCCTTCCCGGGGTGGGGGTTTTACACCTGAGCCAGTTTGGGTAAGGGGGGTGGTGTTCACCCCCTGAGCAGGGATTCCCCCACTGTTTCAGGCTGCAGTGTAAGATGGAACCAAATGCATGTTTTCAATGCCCATCCTCATCAACTGCTCTAAACAGGTGGGGCAGTGTTCTTGATCTCTTCCATGACTCAGCCCTGATAACGCCCTCCAGGGGAGATATCTTCTGGGAATGGGCCATTGAGTGTCACTGCAGGACTGATAAAATTCCATCATCCCATTGTGGGATGCTCCGCCCAGGGGGAGGATCCAAGCATTCCTACCTGCATATAAGCTGAGCCTTGCAACACCAGGAGCAGCTTGCCTACTGGATTCCCAGAGGACAAGAGCTCCAAAACCACCACTGGACCTCCAGAGGAAGCCCAGACCCTTCTACAGGATCACTGCTCTGACAGAATCACGTTCATCACTCCCACAGGACTGCAGCCACCATTTAATGGGACTGCTGCCACCACCCTGAGCAGCAACAGGGTGTCAGGTTATATCCTGACTCTGTCAGTTTAAGGCAGTGTTTCTGTATCATTGCCTTGATCTTCATTTTCTTATTAAATTGTAATTGTGGCTTAGACTCTCCCCCAGGTTTGCCTTCAAACCAGAAAAGACGACAATGTGCGCACCTTTTGTTTGGTTCCCAGAACAGGATTTCCCATTCCCAAGTCTTGATTGGATGGAGGAGGAGGCTGCGAGGAAGAAGAAGGTGCCCTGGGATACCCAGGCAGATGAGGAGGAAGTCAATGCCCCTTTCCCCCTCTCTCCTGCTCCATCTCCCAGCCCAGCACAGCCCCCGGCTGCAGGACAACCCTGCTGCCAACCCCGTCCTGCTGGGGATGCACTGGGGGGATCTCCTTCCCCTTCCCTCTGGCACGGAGGCAAATCCCATCCTCTCCTTGTCCCTCCTCCCCCAGGGAAGAAGCTGAGGATGGAGACCAGGGAGGAAAAATCCCCACAGCAGAACCTCATGGAAGAGGCCATTTTAAATGGCTCCACAGTGCAGAATTCCAACGTGGAGGAAAAGCCCCAGAGATCCCACAGGAGGAGGGGCTCCAAACCCAGCCCAGTGTGCTCTGAGGAGGAAAGACCCACCCTGTGCCAGGAAGGTGGACAGAGCTTCAGCCAGAGCTCGGAGCTGGTGGTCCATGGGCAGCTTCACAATGGGGAGAAGCCCCACAAGTGCTTGGAGTGTGGGAAGAGCTTCAGGCAGAGCAGCACCCTGATCAGCCACCAGATGATCCACACTGGGGAATGGCCCTATGAGTGTGGGGAGTGTGGGAAGGGCTTCAGCTGCAGCTCTGCCCTCATCATCCACCAATGCATCCACACTGGGGAGAGGCCCTACGAGTGTCCTCAGTGTCAGAAGAGGTTTCAGACCAGCTCCAGTCTCCACCTGCATGAGCGAATTCACTCAGAGGAGAGGCCCTTCCGCTGCCCTGACTGTGGGAAGGGCTTCAAGCAGAAATCCCACCTCATCAGGCACCAACACATCCACACAGGGGAGAGGCCCTTCGAGTGTCCCAATTGTCAGAAGAAGTTTCACACCAGCTTCCATCTCCTCCAACACCAGCGGATTCACACAGAGGAGAGGCCCTTCCTCTGCCCTGACTGCGGGAAGGGCTTCAAGCACAGCTCCACCCTCATCACCCACCGGTGCATGCACACTGGGGAGAGGCCCTACGAGTGTCCCCAGTGTGGGAAGAGCTTCACCAGCAGCTCTCACTTGAGCAGACACCCACGGAGGCGCCAGTAAGGGAAGCCCTTCAAATTCCTCGATTTCAGTGTCAGCTTCATGCACCACTCCAGCTTCATCCCCCATGGGAGACCCCACATTGGGAAGAGCCCTGGTGATCCATGTTCCCTGTGATCCATGCTGGGAAGACACCTGTACCTCTTCCTTCCCCTGTCAATGACATCGTGTGGAACTGAAGAACATGATGGTCTGGCCATGGCCCTGTCATTACATTCACTCCCAGGTCATTGCCAGGGGCAGGAAAGGGACTCTCTCTCTCTCTCTCTCTCTCTCTCTCTCTCTCTCTCTCTCCACAAGGAGAAGGGTTTCCTTTCCAGGTAGAGGAAATATGTTGCTGGGAAGAGCCAGTGAGTTGTATTGTAGTTTTCCCTGTAAATAGTTTTATTTATCTCTTCTGTTATCAATATTGTTTCTGTTCCAGTTTGTTCTTTATCTCGTTGTTGTTCCCAATAAATTGTTCTTATCCCAGCCTGGGATCTTTGCCTTTTGTGTTTTCCATGTGAGGCGGGAGGGCAGCGAGGGCAGCGCGGTTTTAGCGGGAGCAGGAAATTGGGGAATCCCATTCCTGAAGCCCGGCCCGTGGAAACCGAGGATCCCAGCTGGTGCCAGCCCTGGTGGCCATGGCAGCAGCCTTGGGAGCGGGTCCCTGGCTGGGGCTCTGGGAACCTCTTCCCTCTGGTGCCCAGGGACAGGAGAGGAGGGAGCGGCTGCAGCTGAGTCGGGGCAGGCTCAGGTTGGATGTCAGGAAAAGGTTTTTGGCCAGAGGCTGCTGGGGCCCTGGCCAGGCTCCCCAGGGAAGGGTCCCAGCTCCAGGGCTCTCTGAGCTGCAGCAGCGTTTGGCCAGCGCTGCCAGGCCCAGGCTGGCATTGTTGGGGTGTCCTGTGCAGGGCCAGCAGTTGGACTGGAGGATCCTGATGGGTCCCTCCCAGCTCAGCCAATTCTGTGCTTCTGGGATCCCATCAGCCTGGGGATGGGGGCGGCCAATGGTTGCCATGGCAACGGGCTCTGGCTGCAGGCCTGAGCTGGTGTCCATGGCAACCACCCCTGGCATGGGGTCTCCATGGAGCTGCCAAGGGACTGAGCATAGCAACAGGGGGCTGGTGATGGTTGCCATGGAAACTGACCATAGCAACGGGTCTGGTGATGGTTGCCATGGAAACTGACCATAGCAACAGGGTCCAGGTGATGTTTACCATGAAAACTGACCATAGCAACAGGGGGCTGGTGATGGTTGCCTGCTAAGGATCACATTTGTCACGGGCCCTCAGAGGGGTTCCATGGGATCTTTCCAAGAGTCTTCAGGCTGTTCCAGAGCTGGAATGTCACAGGCAGAGACGGGGGCTCCATGGAGACCTCCCAGGGCTTTCTGGGATGGTAAAGAGCCCTGTGGTCAGAGGCAGTCACAGCCATTCCATGGTGACATCCCAGGGCACCTTGGGCTGCAAAGGCACCCATCTGTCACAGGCACTCACGGGGGCTCCACGGTGACATCCCAGGAGTCCCCAGGCTGCCAAAGAGCCGGGATGTCCCAGACACTCACAGGGGTTCCTCTCATGGGCACAGTGGGAGCTTCAGGCAGCGTTTATTAGAGGAGCCCCTGTTGGGTCAGGAGGTGCAGAAAGGATCCCCAATAGCCCCCACAGATCCCCAAATGTCACCTTTGAGTCAGAGATGACACAGACCCAGATCAGAAGGCTAAGGGCTAAAAGTCACCCATTTTTTTTATTCCTCTTCTTTTATATCTTGGTTTTCTACAGGTGGACATCATTGGTCATTTAATCAACACATTTCAAATGATTGGCCAAGTAAGACAACACCCTTCAGTAAACAACTTTCTGGAAAAAAGCCAACTTATTACAAACATTGTTGGGGCACCAGTCATGAGGTTTGTTTTATGTTGGGCCTTTCTGGGTGCTCCCTGGATGAGGGAAACCCTCCTGTAGCAGTTCTGTGCCAGGTAAAAGGACACGCACAGGACTTTTTCAGACTTCAGCTTCTTGTTTATGGTTATCTTATCTAAAGTTTTGCATTGCTGTGCACACCAGGCTCAGCACGCTGGGGAAACACCTCAAAATGGCTCTGAAATGTACAGTTTCAAGATCTTTTAAAGTTTTCTCATCCAATTAATTCTTAAAACCTACATTATTTCTACTTATCGACCAATAACTCATCCCTTGACTGTCCACATAACCTCTGCACTGTGCTTTCCTTGACCAATCACCCTGTGCCACCAACACTGCAAAAAATGGAGTAGGTGAAGAAGACAGGGACTACACCCAAATTCCTCCATCTTGCTTCCTATCTAGACCATACTAAAAATCCTAAAACCTAAGTTTCTCACCCAAGGGACATAGTATAGTACTCTGTATTACCTATTTTACACTTTGGTAAATTCTAATCTGTCTCAAAGTCCTGAAAGTCCTCTCCATGGGTGAAGGTTAAAGGCAGTGTTTCTCTGGGGGTCAGGATGCCTGAGAGCAGACAGAGAAATATTCCTGTGCCCTGGATTCCCACACATTTAATGTAAAATCCTTTAACCCTTAACATGTGAAGTTACCCAAAAATGTTCCAGGTAACTAGGATTAGAAGGAGAAGAAATAGAGAACAACAGAAAGACAGAAGATCCGTAGAAAGACACACACAGGGGTACCAACTGCTGGGGTTCCAGCATCACCAACAGAGGAACCCCAGCAGAAGGCAGGATCCAGACCCTGGGCTGGCCTCGTGCTCCGGCTTTTAACCCCCTGGGCCTTCATGGCCCCGCCCCTGGGGTGGGACTGCCACTTGCTTGTCCAATCAGAGACAGGGTAGCACCAGCTGCTGCTGTGTGATTGATTGATTGATTGATTGACAGCTGGGCCAATCAGAGCTGGGTTAGCACCGCCCCTGCTGTGTGATTGACAGCTCTGCCAGGCCAGGGCTGGGGGCGGGGCTCTGTCCCACCACAAACCAAGGCCTGACCCGGCCCTGGCCCCACACGGGCATTCCGAGCATCCCAAGGTGTCTCATGGGGACATGGATCTCATCCAGCCTCTGACAGCGACCACGGTGACACTACGGAACCTCATGAAACCATGGGCCAGTTGTAACAATGGAGATCCAAGGAAACGATGGTGAGACTGTGGAATCCAGGATCATGGAATCAAGGAGACCATTGTGCAAATCATGGGCCCTATGGAAGCAAGGATCAATGATCAAACTGTGGTTATGTTGTGATTGATTTAAAATAGAAACAAGGAGCCATTGTTTCACAGCGGGGCTGCGTGGGGCCAATGGACCCTTGTGACTCTGTTGGGGCTCCTGAAACCAAGAAGCCATTGTGACATTGCCAGACCTCATGGAATCAAGGAGACCATTGTGACAGTGTTAGGACCCATGAAATCCATGGAACATGGAACAGGTCTTCCTGGTTTGGCCTCCTGGGGGCTGTCTGACAGGTCCCACTGAATTTGGCATGTCAAGGGCCACTTCCCATCTGACCATGAAGCACTGGGGCTCTGTGCTTTTATTCCTATGGGAAAGAACTGTCTTTCCTGTCTAGGCACCCATGGCCAAAATTGGGATTCTGCATCTAAAATTCCCTATATCCAAGGGTTACTCCCAGACAAAATCTGCCTGTACAGTCAAGTCTGGCCAGCCTTGGCCTCTGGTGACTGCCTCTCATCTGCCCCTGCCCCACTGGGGCTCACTTGTTTCCTTCCTATGGAGACCATTGTGACACTGGAGAGCGTTGTGGAACCAATGGGCCATGGTGACACTGCAGGCCCTTGTGGAACCTGTTACACTGTAGGAACTTGTGGAACCAAGGGGATCATTGTGACACTGTAGGAACTTGTGGAACCAAGGGGAACATTGTGACCCTGCAGGGTACCATGGATCCAAGGGGCCACTGTGACACTGTGGGGCCTCGTGGAACCAAGGACATCTTTGTGGCTCTGCTGGGCCGCATGGTCCCAAGGGGCCAGTGTGAAGCAGCAGGGCTTTGTGGAACCAAGAGGCCATTGCTGCATTTCAGGGCCTCGTGGAGCCAAAGGGCCGTTGTGATTCTGCAGGGCACTGTGGATCCATGGAGAGCATTGTGGCATTGCAAGGTCCCATGGAATCATGGGGACCATTGTGACACTGTGGGGCCTCATGGATGGAAGGAAGGGGCCATTGTGACACTATGGGAACTTGTGGAATCAAAGGAATCATTGTTGCACTACTGGCCCCAATCGAATCAAATGGCCATTGGACACAGCGAGGTTTCATGGAACCAATAGACCATTGTGACACTGTGAGGCCTTGTGGAACCATGGAGACTATGAAGATCCTTAAGGACTTGTGTAACCAAGGGGCCATTATGACACCAGAGGGCATCATGGAAGCAAGGAGCCATTGTGACACTGCAGGGTCCTGTGGACCCAAGGGAACATGAAACAGGTGTGGCTGCCTTGGCCTCCCAGGGGTCACCTGACAGGTCTGGCTGACCTTGGAATGTGGAAGGCCACTCCCATCTGCCCCTGAAACACTGGAGCTCTGGGCTTTTCTTTTTATGGAAAAGAACTGACCATTTTTTCCAGGCATCCATGGCCAAAATTAGGATTCCACCTCCAAATTTTTGTGTGCTACAGGATTGCTCCCAGCCAAAAGTTGCCAGGACAGACAAGTCTGGCTGGTCTTTGACTCCTGAGGGGCAGTCCTCACATATTTTCCAAACACTGGAAAGGGCTCTGTGCTTTTCTTTTTATGAAAAGAAAACCATCCCTCTTCTTCAGGCACAAATGTTAAAATTAGGACTCCACATTCATAATTTCAAATATCCATGGGTTGCTCCAAGCAAACCTGCCAGGACAGACAGGTCAGGCTTGCCTTGGCCTCTGGTGGTTGCTGTTCATCAGCTCCTGAAACATGGGGGCTCCGTGCTTTCCTTCCTATGGAGACCAATGTGACACTTGGGAGCCTTGTGAAATGCAGGGGCCATTGTGACACTGCAGTGCACCATGGATCCAAGGGACCATTGTGACACTGTGGGGCCTCGTGGAACCAAGGACATCATTGTGGCTCTGTTAGGCTGCAGGGTCCCAAGGGACCAGAGCAAAGCAGCAGTGTGGGAGTTAACCTGGCTGCAACTCAGTGTCAGCCAGATTTTACCCTGGAAGAACTGGGCGCGAGTTTCCAGCCCTGGGAATCATTTGTTTAACTTAGGGTGAGTTTGAGACTTCCCCCATAAGCCTTTAGTGTTGCTATGCTAAGTTGTTCAAGTTCTACTCCTCTATTGGTTACTTTTTTCCCCTATATGGGTATTGTTCTAGAGTGTTCTAGCCCCAAGTGTCTATGTTCTTGCTTCCCCTTTGTCTCGGGTCTTTGGATCCTGCCCCTCATACTGTTCTTGACTTCTCCATGTTTATTGTTTTTCACCCTGTTATTAAAGTTCCTTTTAAACAACTCCATTGATCCTGCTCCTTTTCATTTTCGCCACCCTCACCCTGAAGTCAGGGAACCAGAGAGGTTTGTCACAGCCACCCTCACTGTGACCTTTGGCGCCCAAACAGGGACCATGACACTCAGGGCTCCCTGTGTCAGTCACGTCAGCTGGGGTTGGCTGATGGATAGGCCAGGGCTCCCTGGGATTTTGGATTGTGCTGGGCCCAGTGGATTCATCGTTGCTTCGAGGGACCTTGCCCAGGATCAGCAGGGACAATGACGGTTTCACCTGCATAGGATTGCAGGTGGGTTTGGGGAAATGCAAGACATTTATTGCCCATTTTGCCACTGTGTTTTTACACTATGCACCCACATCCCATAATTGATTTGGGGTGTTCCGGTGGCTCTTCCCCATAAGGCAGAGAAAGAGAAAAATGGGCAGCCAGATGTCCAAATTAGAAAGGAGCATATATGGATGCTTTCAGTAATTCTCACTGATCATGACAAAATATTTTCAAAGAACAAATTAAAATCAATCATGAAGTGGATCATTAAAAATTTTCCAGACACCTCTTCTGACAAAATCCATACCACTGAATTTTGGGACTCCGTGGGAATTAAACTGTACAACCTTTCGACCCCATTGAATCCCACATGCTCTCCATCTTCCACACCATCCTTGAGACCCTTCACCAGCAAGCAGTGTGTCAAAAACTCAATCCGTTGGTCGCTCGTAACTCGGGACCTCCCCTCAAACCTGCCTTTCTCAGACCTTCCACGATGGTCCAAGATGGCAATGGCCACGCTGTCTTGGAGCATCATGCCCTGGAGACTCAAGATGGAAGGACCCCGAATGTGGCTCAGGATTCCAACCATCCTCCCTCCATTTTGGCTCCTCCACTTCCTGCTACCACAACCTTCTCTTCCGCCCTGAATGAACCTCCAGACTCCACCCCCAGAACTGCGGGTCACGCCCCCACTGTCAATCATTCCACCTTCACCCTGGGCAATGCCTCCAGTTAAGGAAGGAGACTGGCAAATAACCTCGAAACTCCTCATTGCCCCTGTATGAAAGAAGGGGGCAGAATCCCAGGTGTCAGCCATTGGTTTATGGGGAAATCAAGGATCTGTGTAGGGCAGCTAAACACCATAGGAGGGACTTACCTTGTTTTAATGGCCTAATGAGGGCCATATTTACAGCACATGTCTTAACCCCCTATGATTTAAAATATATTATGACCATGTTGTTGTCACCTACAGAATACACCCTGTGGGAAGGGGGATGGAAGTGTTTACTAAATCAATTAATAGCAGACTATGCTAATAATGAGGCAAGGGCGGAATTGACAATCAACCATCTGGCTGGAGAAGGACAACACAGCCTACCAGATGATCAAGCAGCAGGTATCCCCAGAGAAGTATTGGATGATATCTAAGAGATGGCTTTGAAAGCTTGAATCCAGGTACTGGATGGTAGCACCCCCCATTTGGACTACCTTGGGTGGCTGCAGCTAAAGCTTTAGGACAATCAGACCATCCTGGGTGCCTGTTAAGTAAGCAAACCAATGCTGCCTCCCTCACATTGAGTGGCTGCTCTCAGACACAGAGACCATCAGACACGCCACCTTGCAGAACAGCGATAGAGTTTTTACTCTGGGCACATGGGCATGGCTGTGTAGACTCTGAGGGCATGTGCTGCATGAACCTCTCCAGCCACAGCGAGTCAATCCACAAGAGCATTCAGGTACTGAAGGAAGGGTTCAAGAAGCTTCAAGTGGAAAACAAAGACTGGGTCAATGAACTCTTCCAATCCTGAGGACTAAAGGGTTGGATGATGTCGAGCTGAAACAGAACTTATAATTCTCTTATTGGTTGTTGTTGTATTGTTAATTGTCCCGTGTTTGTTTGGATGCTTTTAGGAAGTCTTACAAAATTCTTTCAGTTCCATCTTTGTTGTAAAACAGAAAGGGGAAAGATACCCAACACAGGCTCGTCATGGACTCCTTGGAGGAGACATTTGAAGGCCAGGAAGGCACAAAAACCTCTCAGAGACTCAGTGTGGGAAGGAAAATCCTTAAAAGTACCTAAAAGTATTTTTAAATCCATAAAGTACCTTAAAAACCTTGAGTATCTCAAGGCATTAATGAGCCCCACTGAGTGTGAGTACAAAGCACTCAAGGGACTCGTTAAAGCAGATAATTGGGGCCATGATTGCACAAACCTCTCACAGAGTCTGTATCAAAAGGGAAACACCAAGTACCTTCAAATAACTGAAGTACCCTGAAGCATTAATGAGCCCCACTGAGTGTTGTTACTGACAAAGCCTCTCCAGGGACTAATTACAGCAGATAATTGGAGGCCATGATTGCACAAACCTCTCGGAGACTCCAAGGCAAAAGCCAAACCCAAAGTCCTTTGAAAAACCTGCAGTCCCTTCAGGGAGCATGAAGGAGCCCCCAGGGCCATTGCTGAGCAAGGCTCCCCAGGGACTCCTTGCAGCAGATCCTTGAGGCCACTGGGATGTGGGCTAGGGGGGGATGCTGAGGGCAGCACAAGGGGCTGACAGTGCCCAGCCTGGCTGGGGCTGTGCCAGGAGGCCCCAGGGCCTCAGCACAAGGTGTCTCCTCCCAGCCCTTGCTGGCACAGACCCTGCAGTGGCCCAGGGCACCAAGACTTGGCTTCTCTTGGTCCCCACCTGTCATCACTGCCTGCAGTTCTCTGCTCTGCCTGGGGCCTGGGGACACTTGCTCAGTCCTGTCCCTCTCTGGGAGCCATTAAAAGTCCAAGAAACTTTGGAGTTGGATTCTGCCTTGGAGTTCTGGAGAGGTTTCTTCAGCTGCCTCTCAGGGACTGATGTCCAGGGCCTGAACACAAAGCCCCAGAGGCTGATTAAAGTCCTTGTGCTGTGTCTGTGCTGCTGAGCTGGGCTGGGCTCCTGGCACAGAGGCAGCTCCTGGTCACCAAGAAGAGCTTCAAAAGCACATTTCTCTGGATGAGCAGCTCTTGTGCCAGCCCAGCAGGGCTGGGGCACTGCCTGCAGCCAGCCCGGGCACAGCCCAGAGGCACAGAGAGCTTCAATCAGTCAGGGCTGGGAAGGGGCTGAGAAGTGCCTGGGGCACAATCACTGCCAGCCCTTGGCACAGGAACCTCTGGCTGCAGGACAATGCAGCTGCAGCTCCTGGAGCCATCTCCTGCAGCTGGAACATGCCAATGCCTGCAGAGCCTGTGAGTACATTCTCTGCTTGTCTCTTGTGCAGAGCAGCCAGGGGTGCCCAGGGCTGTCTTGCAGAGCAGGGTCCTGCAGCCCAGGGCGCTGTGCTGGGGCAGGGACTCTGCTGCCTGCCAGGGACAGCTCTCAGCCAGCCCTGGCAGCTGCTGCCAGCACTGGGGGACAAGATCTGGGTGGCAGGAGACAGCTGGTGAGGCTTGGGAGTGTTCTCCTTGTGTGGGGAGGATGCTGCATTGTTCAGGACTGCTCCCAGCATGGCATTTACCTGCAGAACATTTCCAAGTAGATTATACAGGGAGCACAGCAAGGCAGGGGCTGCATAAAAGGGAAAATCCTGCTTTTTTAATCTACTGCTCTGTGTTGCTTGGATGGGAAATTCCACATGAATATTCATCTCTCAGTTCAAGTTGAGAAAACAAAAAATCTATCAGATGTTAATAAACCAGGCGGTGACAGAAATCAGCACAGGGCCCTTTAGAGGCAGCATCAGTGTTGCTTTTCCAGCCTCCTCAGGGTTGCTCTGACGTTGCCATCAGAGCCTGCAGAGCCAGAGCTGCCCCTGGGCAGTGCCTGAGCTGGGAGGGCTCTGCAGGGCAGAGCTGAGCCCCCAGGTCTGGGCTGGGCTCTGGCAGCACTGGCAGGGCCCAGCCCTGGGCACAGGGAAGCAGCTGCTGGCAGGGACAGCTCCAGGCAGCAGAGCCCTGGGCAGGCAGTGGGGGGAAAGTGCCCCCAGCCTCTGCTGGGATATTTCAAGTCCTCTCCAAACCCAACTATTCCATGATTACTTTTCTTACAGATCCCCTTGCCAAGGCACAGCAAATGTCCAACAGCAGCTCCATCAGGCACTTCCTCCTGCTGGCATTGGCAGACACGCGGCAGCTGCAGCTCCTGCACTTCTGCCTCTTGCTGGGCATCTCCCTGGCTGCCCTCCTGGGCAACGGCCTCATCATCAGCGCCGTAGCCTGCGGCCACCACCTGCACACGCCCATGTTCTTCTTCCTGCTCAACCTGGCCCTCAGCGACCTGGGCTCCATCTGCACCACTGTCCCCAAAGCCATGCACAATTCCCTCTGGAACACCAGGGACATCTCCTACACTGGATGTGCTGCTCAGCTATTTCTTCTAATCTTCTTCCTTGGATCAGAGTTTTCCCTCCTGACCATCATGTGCTACGACCGCTACGTGTCCATCTGCAAACCCCTGCACTACGGGACCCTCCTGGGCAGCAGAGCTTGTGCCCACATGGCAGCAGCTGCCTGGGCCAGTGCCTTTCTCTATTCACTGCTGCACACAGCCAATACATTTTCCCTGCCCCTGTGCCATGGCAATGCCCTGGGCCAGTTCTTCTGTGAAATTCCACAGATCCTCAAGCTCTCCTGCTCCCAATCTTATCTCAGGGAATTTGGGCTCATTGCTGTCAGTGTGTCTTTGGTATTTGGTTGTTTTGTGTTCATTGTTTTCTCCTATGTGCAGATCTTCAGGGCCGTGCTGAGGATCCCCTCTGAGCAGGGACGGCACAAAGCCTTTTCCACCTGCCTCCCTCACCTGGCTGTGGTCTCTCTGTTTGTCAGCACTGTCGTGTTTGCCTACCTGAAGCCCCCCTCCATCTTCTCCCCATCCCTGGATCTGGCCCTGTCATTTCTGTACTCGGTGGTGCCCCCAGCCCTGAACCCCCTCATCTACAGCCTGAGGAACCAGGAGCTCAAGGATTCAGTGAGGAGACTGATCACTGGAAAATTTCAGAAGCATTAAACTGCTGGCCAGTGTTTGCAAATCACATGTAATAAAAGTCATATTTGATACTTCTTCTTGATTTCATTTTAGAGTTTTTTTATCTTTGTTCTAATTTTTTCTTATTGTCCACAAAGAAATGTCAATCTTTGTGCCATTTCTCATTTTGTTTCTCTCCACCTTCCCTGTGGCCACAGACTGTGTCAATGAGGGGCTACACTCTCAATGGCTTTAAAGGAACTAAAGGATCTCCCAGCAGAGATGCCCTTGTGTTGCCTTCTCTGGAGCTGCAGCAGCAATGTCTGTGTGCAGAGCTGGGGCAGATCAGTGCTGGCCCAGCAGCTGTGCCCAGCAGCAGCAGCAGCAGCAGCACTTGGTGTTGCCAGTGCTGCTGCCGTGGCCCTGCCCCGCTGCCCTGGTGGCCCTGGTGTTGCTGCAGGGCCTGAGTGCTCTCGGGGCCGGGCACAGCCCTGGGGGTGGCAGTGCCGGGGCTGCAGCAGGGCCAGGCCATGGGCACTGCTGGGGCAGCGCTGACGTCTCAGGCCAGGCCCTGGGGGCTCCAGGCTCCTTGCCCAGGCTCTCTCAAGAACACGGCCAGGCCAATGCTCAGCACAGAAACCCCCGTCAGCAGCCCCAGGCTGGCCGTGGGCAGGCTGGGGGCAAACAGCATGGCTGGGGCTCTGCAAGGGCCCTGGGGCAGACGGGAAGGAGCAGCAGAGCAGGGGCTGATCCATGCCCAGTGCGCTGCACAGCCCAGGGCAGCGTCCCAGAGCGTCCTCATGCAGCTGCCAACAACATCCCCCCTCTGCAGCCCTGGCCTCTCCCCCAGCTCACACAGGTGCCCCATCCTTGCAGGCACAGACACGGCAGCACTGGCTCAGCAGCCCCTGTTTGCATTGCACACAGCAGGGCCAGCACTGCCATGCTGTTGCTGTGGGGACATGAACCTGAGGGAGCACAAATGCCATCAGCCCCTGGGGCCAGCCAGGGCTGGGGGACACCAGGGAAACCACTCAGCTTTGTCCTGGCCTCTGCACTCAGCCAGAAAGTTTGTTCCCATCAGCTGGGAGTTTCCTGTGCCACTGCAGACGCTGTTGCTCAGAGCCAGGGCTGCCTGGCAGCCACCCCCAAACTGCCCTGAGCATTTCCTCTGCTTCACCTTTGCTTTCTTTACACTTCCTGGTAGAAATTTCTACCCAATGCCCAGCCCTTTTCCCTGCCCTGCAAACAGCCCATCGCTGTTTACCCTTTCCTCTCTGGCCCCACTCCCCATTGCAGTTCCTGACTGGCCCCATGGGAACATCCCTTGGGGAGCAGGATCATCCTACAAGTGCTGCAGGAATTGTCTGCAGGCTCCTGCAGTGCCTGCTGCTGCTCCCTTGCCAGAGGCACCCCAGGCCAGGGGGGCACATCTGGGCTGCTGTGTCTGGCTCTGGGGCTCCCTGTTCTGGGCAATGAGGAGGAGCTGCAGAGGCTCTGCAGGACTGACAGGATGGGCTTTGGGGCTGGCAGGAGAAGCTGAGGGACCTGGGCTGCTGGAGCTTCTGAAGAGGAGGCCCAGGGCTCATCCTGCAACTGCTCCAAGGGTGGTTTCAGAGAATCCCAGAATCAGCAAGGGTGCAACAGGCCATAGAGATCATCAAGTCCAACCTGTGCCCTGACACTGCCTTGTCTCCCCTGAGTCTCCTCTTCTCCAGGATAAACAACCCCAGCTCCCTCAGCCCCTCCTCACAGGACTTGTGCTCCAGACCCCTCCCCAGCCTTGTTGCCCTTCTCTGGACACACTCCAGCCCCTCCATGTCCTTCCTAAACTGGGGGCCAGGAACTGGACACAGCACTCAAGGTGCTGCCCAAGCAGTGCTGAGCACAGGGGAAGAATCCCTGCCCTGCTCCTGCTGGCCACACCATTCCTGATCCAGGCCAGGAGCCATTGGCCTTCTTGGCCACCTGGGCACACTGCTGCCTCATGTCCAGCCTGCTGTCCATCAGTCCCTGCAGGTCCCTTTCTGCCTGGCTGCTCTCCAGCCACTCTGTCCCCAGCCTGTAGTGCTGCAGGGGTCGTTGTGGCCAAAGTGCAGGACCTGGCACTGGGACTTGTTCAACCTCACCTTGCTGGATTTGGGCCCTGGATCCAGCCTGTCCCGGGCCCTGTGCAGAGCCCTCCTACCCTCCAGCAGATCAACACTCCCAGACAACTCGGTGTTACCATGGTTGCTTGATACCCTAAAGTGTCACAATGGTCTCCATGACTCCATGAGGCCTCCCAGTGTCACAATGTCCCTTTGGGATCCCTTGGTGTCACAAAGTCCCTTGGATCCTTTGGCCCTGCAGTGTCACAATGGATCCTTGGTTCCATGAGGTCTGGCAGTGCAGCAATGCTCTCCTTGGTTCCACAATGTCACAATGGCCTCTTGGTCCCAAGGGCCACCACGGTGTCAAACATGTTTCCTTCATTCCAGGAGTCCCTGAGGGGCAGCACTGAACCCTTGGTTCCATGGGTCCCTGCAGTGTCACAATGGCCCCATCGTGACACCAGGTCCTGCTCTGTCACAATGCTCTGCATGGTTCCACAAGGCCCTGCAGGGTCACAGTGGCCTCTGTGGTTCCAGGAGGCCTCAGAGTGCCACAATGAATTCCTTGATACTGCAGTGTCACAATGGAGCCCTGGTGACACAAGATCCTGCAGTGTCACCAGGGACCCTTGGTTCCATGGGGCACCACAGTGTCACAACTGTTCCTTCAGTTCCAAGAGTCCTTGCAATGGAGCAATGGCCCCTTGATTCCATTGTCCCCAGGCTCTCCCAAGGCTCTCCTTGGTTCCACAGTGGCACAATGGCCCCTTGGTTCCACAGTGGCACAATGGCCCCTTGGTTCCACAAAGCCCCACAGTGTCACCATGGCCCCTTGGCTCTGTGCTCCCATGTCGTACACAGTGTCACCATGGTTCTCTTAGTGCCACCAGGCCATGCAGTGTCACAATGGCCCATTGCTTCCCCAAGGCCCTGCAGTGTCACAATCATCAGAGAATCAGCCAGGCTGGAAAAGATTTTGGAGAGCATCAAGTCCATCCTGGGACCCAACACCACCTTGTCACCCAGACCATGGCACTGAATGCCACATCCAGTCTTTCCTTAAACACCTCCAGGGATGGTGACTCCCCTACCTCCCTGGGCAGCCCATTCCAATGCCCAATCACCCTTTGTGTGTAGAATATTTCCTAATGTCCAGCCTAAACATCCCCTGGTGCAGCTGAAGGCTGTGTGTTTTGTCCTGTCACTGTTCCCTGGGAGAAGAGCCCGACCCCCACCTGGCTGCACCCTCCTGTCAGGGAGTTGTAGAGAGTGATGAGGTCTCGCCTGAGCCTCCTCTTCTCCAGGATAAACAACCCCAGCTCCCTCAGCCACTCCTCACAGGACTTGTGCTCCAGACACCTCCCCAGCCTTGTTGCCCTTCTCTGGACATGCTCCAGCCCCTCCATGGCCTTCCTAAACTGGGGGGCCCAGAACTGGACACAGCACTCGAGGTGCTGCCCAACAAGTGCTGAGCACAGGGGAAGAATCACTGCCCTGGTCCTGCTGGCAACACCATTCCTGATCCATAGGAGTGCCAGGGGTTGGATGAGGGAAGTGGTGGGGAGGGGCTTGGGGACAAAGTTTCATGTGTTACCAGCCATGAAGGGTCTTGATCTTTATATCTCTTTAGAGTGCATTAGAAGTTGCTGGGGGTCAATATCAATTGGACATTGCTGATACAAACTATAAGGAAAACAAAACAGGACAAATCAGTTCTCTCTGCATTGTTTTAAATACAATATATTCACATTAAATAAACTACTGAAATCTCTTTAATTAACCAGAGAAGAATTGAACATTTAAATGATTCCCAGGGGCTTTTCTTGTTCAGGTGTTTTGAACATGTGTGTATGAGACTTTTTCAGTGAATTCCTGAACGGAAGAGCTCAAGAAAGAAGAGGCCTCTGGAGTATTTAAATTCATCAGCAACCTCCAAGTGGCTGAGGATCCATCCCCATGAGAGCAGCAATGAACAGAAATGGGCACAGCTTTGTGGATGCCCCAGCTTTGGCATGGGCCCTGGGCCTGGAGCAGGAGCAGCTCTTGAGGGCCCCAAGGCCGGGGCTGTTGTGCTGCCCTGGGCAGATGGGATGGCAGCAGGGGCTGCAGAGCTCTCAGCACCTCAGGCCGAGGGGAGCAGGGCAGCCAGGGAGCCTCCTTTGGCCTTGGCCAAGCACCTTCCCCCATGGCTGGGGCTGAGTCCTGTGGCAGCTGCAGCTGCTGCTGTGGCCTTGGCAGGGGCTGAGGCCGTGGGGCCAGTGGCCAGAGCAGCCTGGCCTGAGCAGAGCTGTGGGGCCAGAGCCGGCTGGGCTGGGCTGGGCTCAGAGAGGCCCTTGGTGCTGCCCAGAGCTCAGGGCAGCTGGCAGAGCTTGCAGGGAGCTGGGCTGGGCTCCAAGAGCCTGGCCCAGAAACCATCAGTGTCCATCTCAGCCTGGCTGAGCGTGCAGGGCCAGGACTCAGGCCAGGCCTTGTGTGGCAGGGCCAGCGTCTGTGCAAGGCATTGCAAACAGGCAAGTGGCCCAGAGAGGAGGCTGCTCTGTGCCCTTGGTGGCATGGACAGAGCAGGGAGGGGGCCCAGGACATTTGTCAGCGCCAGCCTCTGTGCCCATGTGTTGGCAGCCCTGGCTGCTGAGCCCAGCTTTGGCCTGGGCTGAGTTTGGCTGTGGCCCAGCTCCATCCTCCTGCGGGGCTCAGGGCCTGTTCCCGGCCATGGCCAGCCCTAGCTGCCTCTCTGCTGGCCCAGAGGCCGGCAGAGCCCGGGGCAGGGCTGTCTGTGCAGCCCCACAGGTGCCACGGGCTCTGCAGGAGCTGGCAGAGGCTGCCCAGCAGGGAGGCCATGGGGCACAGAGCCCCAAGGCTGCTGTGGGCACCATGGCACAGGGGCCGTTCCCAGCCGCAATGCTCCTGGCCTGGGCTGGGCCTGCACAGGGGCTGGGCCACAATGGCTGGGCCGGCACAGGGCCACAAAGGGGCCACGCAGCCGCTGCCGGGGCTGACAGCAAGGCCAGGCACACACAAGCAATTGCTGAGCATGGCCTGCGCTGGCCAGGCCTGACTGTGCCAAAGGCAGAGCTCAGCTGCCCTTGGGGGCTGCAGCAACACTCCAGAGCCCAAAGAGCCTCCATGGCTGGGCTGGAGACCAAGGCTGCAGCAGGGAAATGCAGGGCTGCTGCGGGATGGGGAGGCCATTGAATTCCAGCACACACCTCAGCTCTCTGATGATCCCAGCACCATGCTGGGCCCTGTTTCAGACTGGAGCAGACCAGATGTTGATGGGGCAGGAGCCCTGCGGGGCTGTCAGGGACCTGCAGCTTGCAAGGTGCTCTGCTCTCCCTCAGGTGCTCTGGGAGAGATCCAATCCCAGCTGGGCACCTCAGGGCACAAGTGGCACTGCCTGTACATAGACACACAACTGATGTCTGCCTGGAAAGGGACACAAGTTTTAATTCCTGTTAGTTTCATAATATACAAGCAAAACTTTATTATCTGGGTCACTTGAGTATTTTAAGAAATGGCAATGTTTTCCCACCAGGAACAGGAATTTCCTGGATCTACTGGATTCTTCTAATAATGGCAAAAGAAGAAATACTGATCCCCGCCTCTACCTGTGTAGATATTCACCAATACTCAGTCTAATATTTACTCTCTCTCTTCCTTCATGTGTTTGCAGCTCTCTTGTTTAAATGGCCATGTCTAAGGGCATCTCTTCACTAGGCTCTCTGGAACTTTATTCTTCCCATTCCTTCCAGATTTTCTCCTCCAGATGCTCTCTGGTCATTCAAGTGCCTCTCAACTGACTGGTTTCATGCTTTGAGCATCAGGGAGTTGTCCAGTCTTTCTGAATTTCAAATAAATACCACGCTAGTCAACATCTTAATTGTGTTTTTATCTATCACAGAATTACCATTTCTTATGTATTTGCTTAAAAACTATTCTTGTTTAGAAATCCCTTGGGGATGGTGGACATGTCGGATGCTGCTGGGCCATCCCAGAGAGCTGAGGGAAGAGCTGTGATGATTATTAAACTCTTCAAATGTTCATCTTCTATTTGCTGGCAAGAAACCTTTCTGTGCCTCTGAGTGTCACCAGGCCCTGAGCCCAAAGGACACAAACCTGATGAGTTGTGGTTCCCACTGCAGGGGCTGCACTTGGACCTTGGCTCTGCACAGGAGAGCTCTTCATCCCCTTTCTCTCTTTTCCTCCCTCTGGGCATGGAGGGAGCTCCTGACTGTGACTCGTGTGTGCAAAGAGCAAATCTGGGCAGAATCGGGGCAGGGAGGGTTTAGGGGGGACCTTGGGATCTGTGCTGGGCACAGAAGGTGTTTTCCATTGCTCTGAGACTGTCTGCTGTGCAAAGTGGATTTAATATCCAGCAGAGGAATGACTTTTGCATTTGATGGAGCTGTGCCTCCCCTTGGCTTTGTTGGCTGACAAGAAATGAACATCCCTCTGTGTCTCGGGCAGCTCCTTCTGCAAGGAAAGCAGGTGGGAGTTGGAGCCAAGGAGCTGAAAGCTGCAGGTGCAGCCTGGGCTGGAGGGAGCTCAGATTTGCACAAGGCTGCTCTGAGTTCATGGGCTTGGATGGGGGAAATGGTGGGGTGGGGGTAGGGACAGAGTCTGATTGATTGTCAGCCATGAAGGGTCTTGATTTTCATATCCATTCCAACTGCATGAGGAGGTACTTTGATTCAGTGTCAATTGGAGATTGCACATGTCGATTTATGAATAGGAAAAAATCCTTAACAGGACCTAAAAAATGTTTTCTCACTGTCTTTTTAAATATAATGCATTCACTTTGGAACACACTACTGAATTCTGTCAAATTAACCACAAAAGATTTGAACACTTAATTTATTCCCAGAGGCTTGGCTTGTTCAGGGGTTCTGAATGTTAATGAGCCATGGGACACTGAATTCCTGCACTGAAGAGCTGAAGGCTGAACAAGTGACTTCAAAAATTAAATCAAATTATTCCCAGAAGCTTGGCTTGTTCAAGTGTTCTGAATGTTCATGAGCCCTGGGACACTGAATTCCTGCACTGAAGAGCTGAAGGCTGAACAAGCCTCTGGTGCAGTGAAATTCAGCAGCAGCCTCCAAGTTGCTGAGGATGTCAGCAGCCCCCAGTGAGGCCATCCCTGCCCAGAGACCGTGGGGGAATGGGCAGACAAGGAGAGCGTCCCTGGGGCTGGGGCAGCACAACTCAGAGGCACCAGCGGCTCCAGCTGGGCAATGGAGTGTGGGATGTGGCTGGGAAAGCCCTGCCTGGGCTGGGCCAAGCAGCACAGACAAGCCCTGACTCCCATTCCCCAAACAACTCTCTCAAGGAGACATTTAAAAGGAATTTACAGTTGTTTGTGTTCTCTGAGTTGGACTCCCTGGAGTAATACCAACAAAGATTCTCAGGAGCTGAAAAGAAGAAAACAGTCACTACTGGGAGCTTTAGAAAATCAGAGAAACTTTTGCAAATGGTTTATTATGACATTGTAGTGGTTTTAGTTTGTTAATTTAAGATTTTTCTAATATTGAGATTTCTTAATTGATGAGTGTAGTGAGTTTTCGTGTCGGTTAATTATTTATTTATTTATTTTATTGTGAGATAGGATTAATGGAAAGGTCAAGTAGGCCTAACATTTTAAAAGGGTATAAAGGAATTTTTATTAAAAGTAAATTTAAAAAGAAAAAAGTAGTAAGAATTATATTAAACCCTTTAGAACACTTTTTTTTCTTTATAACTTTTTCTTTTTACTGACAGTGTAAAGTAAACTTAAAATTTCTAGTTGGTTTACTATTTCAAGAGTAGTCTTTTTTTAGTTTACTTGGGGAGAGAAGTTTTTCTTGTTAAGGTTATGGATATTTTTTTACAAGAAGAAATTTTTTTTTTTTTTTGGTTCTTAATTCCATCATGGATAACAGTTGTCTGGGGAACTTTGTTCTTGTGAAGTTGTTTTTATTGCTACAAGCTTTTTCACAGCTTGTAGATGGGCCATGTCAACTTATGGGGTATTGTTTTAAAGATGAGTTCTTTAAGGGTAAAAGTTTTTATTTTTTATTTTTAAAATTATTTTTATCTCTGGGAATAGAGATCTTCTCTTGGGGATACTGGATTACTTGGATTTTTTTCCCTTCTATTTAAACTTTTTATGAAATTACCGTTATTTTAACATTTGTTTATTTTATTATGGAGGGGTTTTTTAGTATTAATTGTAATTTTTTTAAAAAGTTTTTTGTGTTATAAAGAAAAAGAGTTTTTTCATTATAGTTTACAAGAGAATTTTAGTTTTAAGATTAAGGTATTTTTTCTTCTTTTTTATTTGGGATTTAATTTCTCCTTTACTGACTTTGATGGTTTTATATATTTTTTATATGCTGGTATTTTGTTTTTTTCTTTTACTCGATGGAGCAATGAAGTATTGAAAGGATTAACACCTGACCTGCCAGTAACTTGTGGTGGAAGTTGTGGTTGGGTTGTGTTAGGATTGGTTTTATGGTTGGTTTTGGGTTTTTCTTTGTGTTTAATTTTAGTTGCAGGGTTATTTTGTACGGGTGGTAGGTTGTAGGGGTTTTTGGTTTGAGTTGTGTTGGGGAGAGGGGACTTGATGGTGAGATTTTAATAGCTGTGGCTGGCTTTGTTCTGGTTGGGGTTTTGTAGCCTCTTTTGTTTTCCTGTTTGGGAGTTGTTGGGGTTTGGTTTGGTCAGAATGGGGCCGATGGGGGGGGGCCAGCCTGGAGAGGGGGGAAGGGGCTCAGCCCATGGCAGGGTTGCTTGGTTTGGTTTGGTTTGGTTTGGTTTGGTTTGGTTTGGTTTGGTTGAGATGGGGGCCAGGGCCATGGCCCGCTGCTTCTTTGTTGACTGGAAACGAAACAGGAAGTTCCTGGGTTTTTTCATCTTTAACATTTGTGTTTCACAGAGGCGTGTTCAGTATCTCAGTGGTTTAACAGATTGTCAGTGACACAAAAAGTTTTACATTACTTTTAAAAATTCTTGTCATGTATTACAACAGATATTCAATCAACAAAAAACACTTCTGAAAGCATTGACTTGGCCCATTCAACTTCACAAACTCTAAGCCTGTTCAATTTAAAGTTAATCAACATTTGCAGGAGCACAGAAACAGAAGAAGAAGAAGATGCAGAAAGAGAAAAACTCAAAAAAGATACAGAGAAGCACACACACAGCTACCAACTCCTGGATTCCAGTGGTGTTAGGATGGAAATTCCAAGAGGAGGCAGGGTCAAGATGTGTGCTCACCTTGTGGTCAGCCTTCAATACCCCTTGGTCTCCCTGGGCCCTTCCCCCAGGTGGGGCTTGGGCTCATTTGGTCCCTCAGGAGCTGGGCTGGGGCTGCAGAGGTGGCTGTGGAGCATTGCCTGTGCTGTGCCAGGGCCTGGCAGCCACTGCTGGGCTGGGATAGAGGCTCTGGGGGGATTGGGGTTCCAGGGCAGGGCAGGGCTGGTCTTCCAGGGCAGGGCAAGGCTGGACCTGCACCTTCCTCCCCCCACATATGAAATGTTTCCAGCCAATAGTCTCCTCCAATTTGTCACAACAGGCAATATTCGAGGTGGAACCCAAATTCTGGCCATGGGCATCTGGACTAGAAGGACAGTTGTTTTCCATAGAAGAAAAGCACAGAGCCTCAGTGTTTGGAGAGCCTCACTAGACCAAGGCCAGCCAGACTTGTCAGTAATGGAAGATTTTGTCTGGGACCAGACTTTGGATATAGGGAATATTAGAGGTGGAACCCCAATCTCAGCCATGGGCACCTGGAGAAGCAGGACAGTTCTTTTCCATAGGAAGGAAATCACAGAGCCTTCCCCAGGTGTTTTTTGAGACCGATGCAAAGTGACCCTTGTAAAACCACTGCAAGACAGACTTGTCCTGGCAATATCCCTATTGGAACAATCGCTGGATATAAGGAAATTTGGAGGTGAAATCCCAGTTCTGGCCACAGGTGCCTGGAGGAGGAGGACAGTTCTTTTCCATAGGAAGGAAAGCACGGAGCTGCAGTGCTTCAGCAGCAGATGAGATGAGACCCTCAACATGCCAGGGTCAGCTGGACCAGTCAGGCAGTCAACAGGAGGCCAAACCAGCCAGATCTGTTCTGTGTCCCCTTGGTTTTGTGGGGCCCTACAGTGCCACAATCGTGCCTTGGATCCATGGGGCCCCGCCGTGCCATAATGGTGGCTTGATCCCATGGGGTCCAGCAGTGTCACGATGGATCCTTGTTTCCATGGGATCCAGCAATGTCACAATGGCCCCTGGGTTCCAGAAGACCCCACAGTGTCACAATGGTCCCAATGATTCCATGAGGCCTTGCAGTGTCACAATGGACCTTTGGACCCTGGGGGTTTGCAGTGTCACAATGGTCTCCTTTGGCTCCACAGTGTCACAATGGACCATTGATGACAGGAGGCCCCTCTGTGTCACCCTGGAGCTTTGGTTCCATGCAGCCCTGCAATGTCACAAAGGCCTCTTGGTTTCACCAGGCCCCAGAGATCACAATGGTCGCCTTGGTTCTTTGGGGACTCCATGGGTCACAATGGTCTCACTGGTTCCATGAGGCCTCACAGTGTAACAGTGCTTTGCTTATTCCCTTAGGCCTCATAGTGTCACAATGGTCTCCATGATTCAATAGTGCCCCACAGTATAACAATGGTCTCCTTGGTTCCAGGAGGCAGTGAAGTGTCTTAATGATCTCTCCATGGTTCCATGAGGCCCAGCAATGTCACTGTGGTCTCTTTGATTCCATGAGGCCCCACAGCGTCACAATGGTCCCTTGGTCTCACAGGGCCCCACAGTGTCACAATGGTCCCTTGGTTCCATGGGCCCTGTGCTGCTGCATTCCCCCCTCCCCTTCTCAGCCTGCCCTGCCAGATGAGAAATGCTCCTTGGGCCTCGGCCTTGGCCAACAGCCCCTGGGCTCAGCTCCTCTGCAGCTCCTCACAAACACTGTCTGCTCCAGGCACTGCTGCTGCCCAACCAGCTCCTGCTTTCTGTAGCAGCAACCCTGGGAACTGGTTTTGTTCCCTCAGTGGCACAACATCCCTGTTCTCACCCTGCCAAAGAAAGCTGTTCGTGCCAAGTGTGGCCAGGATGAACCATTGCTGGCACTGAAGCCCCTCTCTTGGGACCCTACAAACAGCGCTCCAAAAGGAGCCCTTGGAGCTCTCCTGGGCCAGCGACTCCCTCTGAGTGGGGCCTCTCCCAGCCGGGAACTCTCCCGTTTGCTGCACTCGGGGATCCCCAACAATAACGGAGCCTGGGCTGATCCCCCCACTCCTCCAGGCTCAACCCTTTGCCTGCTGGGGAGATGCCAAAGGATCCACAGGGAGCATTTCCTGCCCTCAGGGGAATTTCTCCCAGGTGCCTTGCACTGACTCTTTGTGTCTGTGTGCCCACAGGAGTGCCTGTGCTGGGGAAATGTGGCAGAAATGCTGCTCTCTGAGGGGTTTGAGTGCCCTGGATAGCTGAGTCAGTCAGGCCTTGAGGTAAGGTTAAATCACAAGGTCTAAGTAAAGTTAAATGCTGCTAAGAGTTGTTCTTTTCCTAAGGTATTAAGTTCAATTTAATTTATTAGCTAGGTTGAATAGCAAATGTTATTCTTATGTTAAATTGGTAAGTCATATGTTTTAAGTTTTGTTAAATAGTGTTAAGTGCTGTTCTTTTGCTAAATTGTGAAATTGATGGTATCAGTTAAGGTTAAGGTGTAACTTAAGTCCTGTTAAGTTTGAACTCTGTTCAGCTTTTGGGCCATATTCCTTTTATCCTTGCCCTCACTGTCCTTGTGTCACACACACACAGGGACAGTTCTCAGTTCATTTCTGGTTTGATTGCCTGGATTTTGTTTGGTTTTGTTGTTGCTTTGTTTCCTTGGTGTGCCTGAAGTGTCCAGTCAGGAGCAGAGTGACTCTTGCCAAGAAACTTTGTGCTGATGTCCCTTAATATTAAATCTGGTTTTTGCTGCTCCTTTGCTGGGGATTTTTTCAGCGCTCTCAAGGCCTCGTTGGTACCAGGGTGAAGGAGCCCTGGCCAGGCTCTGGTCCTGGGGGACACGGGGATGCTGCCGGGGGGTCCCTGTCCCCCTGTGCCACCCCCAGGGCCCCGGCCCCCCGTCCCCGTGTCAGGCTCTGGGGTCGATCTCGTGGAACATCCTCTGGGGGAGGCTGCGGTGCCGGGGGCGTGGGGACCCGGGGGGACAGGGGACCCCGCTGTGCACGAGTAGGGTTGGACTGCTCTGGGGGGAACTGTGAGGGGGGCCGGAGCAGAGTGACCTCCCCAGGGACCTCACACAGCCCCTGTGATGTCACACAGCTCCCGTGATGTCAGACAGCCAACTATGAGATGTCACCCTATGATGTGATACAGCTGCTCTGTGATGTCAAAGAAGTCTCTGTGATGTCACAGGCTGCTCCATGATATTACACAGCCACCCAGTGATGTCACAACCCCCTTCTCTGATGTCACTGAGCCACTCTCTATGATGGCAGAGTCTGCTCTGTGGCCTCACACTATGATGTCACAGACAGCTGTGTGATGTCACAACTCCCTCAGTGACGCCAGAAAACCCTCTCTGTGATGTCATACTGCCACTCTGGAATGTCACAGCACACACTTTGACCTCACAGCCCCCACAATGATGTCACACAGCCATGCCATGATGTCACAGCCTGCTCTGTGATGTCACAGAATCCCCGCTATGATGCTGTAGCTGCTCAATGACCTCACACAAAGAACTCTGTGATGTCATAGCCCAATATGTGACCTCACACAGCCCACTCTGTGCTGTCACACGGCCCCTTGCTGACATCCCAGTTGCGCTGTGCCTCCATGACACAGCCACAGAGGAGCTGCTGTGACACAGCCCCCTCTGGGACATGCCACAGCCCCTGCCAGTGCTGAGCCCCTGGGAGCTCTGTCTGTGCCCTGCTGGTGTCCCTGAGGGGCCCTGGCAGTGCCCCAGCCCTGCTGGGCTGTGCACAGGAGCTGCTCCTGGCCAGAGCTGTCTCTCTGCAGCTCTGCTGCCCTTGCCAGGTGCTGCCTCTGGGCCAGGAGCCCGGCCCAGCTCAGCAGCACAGACACAGCACAAGGATTGTAACGACCCTCTGGGGCTTTGGTGCTCCTTGCATCAGACTCAGTCCCTCAGAATGTGCTCAAAGAACTTCTCAGGCACTCAAAATGAGGATGAAACACTGAAGTTTCTCATACTTTAAATAGATCCTTCTGAGGGACAGGACTGAGAAAGTGTCCCCAGGTTCCAGGTAGAGCAGAACACTGGTGGCAGTGATGACAGGTGGGGACAAGCAAGGCAAAGGTGTCTCTGGTGCTGAGCAAACCTGCACCTCTGTCCCTGCAGGCTGTGGGCATCCCCCGGCTGCCCCACCTGGCTGGGCCCTTCCTTTGCTGACAGCTCTGCCTCCTGCCTGCCTCTGCCTGCCCACACAAAGCCTTGGGCTGCTCCAGGCTCCTGCTGGGGGACGTGGTGCACCACAGCCCTGCCCTGGCAGGGAAATTCCTTTCTCCTGGTGTCCACTCTGGGCCTCCCCAGCTGCCCTTGCTGCCATTATTTCCTTCTCATGCTTATATGCTCTAGGAAGAAAAGCTCCAGCCTCTCTGAAACCACTCTTCAATCCCTCCCAGGCTATTCCAGTTCTGTCCTCAGTCTCCATACCACTGAGCACGGAGCCCTCAGCCTCTACCTCCTGATTTTGTGATGAGGCCTCCAAACCTCACATTGCGAGTTTTTTCGTCCTCTCCAAG
The DNA here is from genome assembly GCF_051311805.1 of Agelaius phoeniceus. Classification (NCBI taxonomy): domain Eukaryota; kingdom Metazoa; phylum Chordata; class Aves; order Passeriformes; family Icteridae; genus Agelaius; species Agelaius phoeniceus. The sequence continues at coordinate 3,964,996 of NW_027509866.1, forward strand.
GTCTGTGAAAATGGAAAAATAGAGATCAAAGTTATTTTCTCCCAAATCTTGCAGTGATAAAAGGGTCAATACCTTTAAACTGAATGAGGGAGAATTTACATTTGTTAGAAGAGAAAATATTTTTCAAGGATGAGAGTGGCACAAAACTGCAGCTGTTTTTCCAGAGAAGTGGATTTCCCATCCCAGGAATTGTCCAAGAGCAGGAGCATTGTGCAACCTGACCCAGTGAAACCCTCTTATCCCCAAGGACAGAATTCCTGTAGTGTGGGTTCTCTGATGTGCTGGGTGCCCTCACAACGCTTCTGGCCAGAATGTCTGCTGAGGGCAGCCAGGCTGCTGAAGGGGCAGTGACCTCACAGCCATCACCATGGCAGCCCTGTCCCCTGGGCCTGGCTCTGCCCTTTCCTCTGCCCCTGCCTTGGCTCTGCTGGCATGAAGAGTTTTGTCATTGATATCTTGTCCCCAAGGTGCTGGGGCCAATGGCTTCCCAGTCAGGCTCCTGGAGCAGAAGTGGCTTTTCAGAGGCCAGCCAGGAATGAGCCCTGAGGCAGCAGCTCTGCAGTGGTGGCCACCAGGCCGGGCTGCCAAGGGAGGCTTCTGGCCATGGGCTGCAAGCAGCTGCTGCTGCCAAGGTGCCTTTGGTGCCTCAGGCTCTCCCTGGCACAGCTCCCAGCACGGCACTCTGCCCTTGTGCCCGAGGCCTTCCCTGTGCTGGGGCTGGCCTGGGGCTTTTCCTGCAGCGGGACCTGCCCTGCTGATGGCACAGGAAAGGCAGTTCCTGCTGGAACAGGAGGCTCTGCCTGCAATGGCCTCCAACAACTCCAGCAAGGGCCTGTTTGCAAAAGCCCCAGTGGGAAATGAAGGGGGGGGGGGGGGGGGGTCATGCTGATTTTGGGGTGAATATTGCAGAAACAAGTCTGACTCCTCCATCCCAAAGTTGAACATCCTTAGCGGGAGCTGAAGCTGTGACAGCACTGGAAAACTCCCCAGAGAAAGGAACAACCAAGTGACACCAGTGAGAGCTTCTGCAGAGCTGCTGAGCTGGCCCAGCCTGGGCACACCCGACTGACAGAGCAGCACCTCACACTAGAAAAGCCTTGTCCCAAATCTTAACCGCAGCATCTCCTGACATTTCCTTTCTTGGAGGGTGTAGAGTTTTCTCTCTGTATGGGGACACCCTCAAGGTCATTCACTGCTCCAGGCTGAGCCAAAGGGATTTGCCCATGGTCATTGTTCTGGGGGACTGACATCAATCTCTGCTTAATTACTGGTTTTGCTTTAACAAAATTGCTTTGAAATCACTTCATAGTGTTTAATATAATATAATATAATATAATGTTATATAAATGTTACAACTCCAATACCTTGCTGTAAATATTTCTGATAAAGATAATTTTATTTAATCATTACCATAGTAGATAATTATATAAATATCTCTGTTTTCCTATCCTTAATCCTGTGGGACAAATACTGTAATGATTTAATTCCACCTTGATAATTTTTTACACACAAACACTTGAAAAGTCTGAGGCTGAGATTGGAACCAGCTGCTCCAATGCTCCACTCGTAGAAGGAGTTTAGGAAGTCTGGAGGTCCTTGGGGATATCTGGGGATCTGTGGAGACTATTGGGGCTTCTTTCTGTACCTTCTCACCCAACAGGAACTTTTGTAATAAACTTTGCCTGAAGCTCCCACTGTGCCCATGGCAGGAACCCCTGTGAGTGTCTCGGACATCCCGGCTGTTTGGCAGCCTGGGGACTCCTGGGATGTCACCGTGGAGCCCCCGTGAGTGCCTGTGACAGATGGGTGCCTTTGCAGCCCAAGGTGCCCTGGGATGTCACCATGGAATGGCTGTGACTGCCTCTGACCACAGGGCTCTTTACCATCCCCAGAAAGCCCTGGGAGGTCTCCATGGAGCCCCTGTCTCTGGGTGTGACATTCCAGCTCTGGAACAGCCTGGAGACTCTTGGAAAGTCCCCATGGAACCCCTCTGAGGGCCTGTGACAAATCTGATCCTTAGCAGGCAACCATAACCAGCCCCCTGTTGCTATGCTCAGTCCGTTGGCAACTCCATGGAGACCCCATGCCAGGGGTGGTTGCCATGGCAACCAGGGCTGGCACCGGCTGGGATACTCAGTTTCCTTGGGCCGGGCTTCAGGAATGGGATTTCCATGGATGATGAGGGCAGAGCTGCAGCTGAAGCCCTTCCCACACTCCCCACACTTGTAGGGCCATTCCCCAGTGTGGATCATCTGGTGGCTGATCAGGGTGCTGCTCTGCCTGAAGCTCTTCCCACACTCCAAGCACTTGTGGGCCTTCTCCCCATTGTGAAGCTGCCCATGGACCACCAGCTCTGAGCTCTGGCTGAAGCTCTGTCCACCTTCCTGGCTCAGGGTGGGTCTTTCCTCCTCAGAGCACCCTGGGCTGGGTTTGGAGCCCCTCCTCCTATGGAATCTCTGGGGATTTTGCTCCACATTGGAATTCTGCACCATGGAGCCACTTAAAATGACATCGTCCAGGAGGTTCTGCTGTGGGGATTTGTCCTCCCTGGTCTCTATCCTCAGCTCCTTCCCTGGGGGAGGAAGGCCAAGGAGAGGATGGGATTTGCCTCCGTGCCAGAGGGAAGGGGAAGGAGATCCCCCCAGTGCATCCCCGGCAGGACGGGGTTGGCAGCAGGGTTTTCCTGCAGCCGGGGGCCGTGCTGGGCTGGGAGATGGAGCAGGAGAGAGGGGGAAAGGGGCATTGACTTCCTCCTCACCTGCCTGGCTGTCCCAGGGCATTGTGTCAGTTTGAAAAGACAGGTGTCTGCTAAGGAAGGCAGGAGACTCCCTTGAAATGGAAAATGTTAATCCTTTCCCTTGGAATTATAATTTTCAAAAGAAGGAGCTGTCAAGCAAAGTCAATGGGAATAGGAATAACAGTTCTTCAGAAGGAAAATTAAAAATACAAATGCAGTAGTACTAAAAACTACTTACAGAGTAAGAATACGACCTGACACCCTGTGGGTCAGAGTGTTGGTAGCACTCCTGTTAAATGGTGGCTGCAGTGCTCCTGCAGGGACAGGTGTGGTTCTGTTGGAGCAGTGATCCTGTAGAAGGGTGGAGTTTTCCTCTGAAGGTCCAGTTGTGGCATCGATCGGCCTGGTCTTCCTCTGGGATCCAGTGGAGCTGAAAGCTGCTCTTCTGGGAATCTTGTGGGAGAAGGCTGACTCTGTTGTTCACATTCTCAGATTATATCCAGGTAGGAATGCTTGGCTCCTCCCTCTGGGCAGATCTTCTCACAATGGGATGATGGAATTTTTATCAGTGACACTCAATGGCCCATTAACAGAAGATATCTCCCTGGAGGGAGGATTCATGCGGAAGAGATAAAGTAAATTGCTCAATTGACAGATGATAATTGCCCCAACTTTAACAGAGGGTAATTGAATACACACCCAGCTAAACCTGAGACACTGTTCCAGCCTTGGAAAGCAGGATTTGGTACCAGGATTCTTTAGGGAATGCAACCCTGATTGAAGGCAGAGATAGAATCTCCAGAGCCTGCAGCCAGAAATGGACAGTTGTGTGATACTCATTTCAACATCTTCTCTTTCGGAATTATTTACTAATGATTATTTGCTTTGCCTACCTAATATTTTTGTAATTTTTTGCAAATTTGCATTATCTAATTACACTTTTCCTTAAGTTAAGTTGGTGTCTGTGTCTTTGGTGCGGGCCCTGCCCACTGGCGAAACAGGGCCCAATCCTGCCTAAGTGTTACCTGGGGAGACAAAACCCTCACTGCAACTGTGCCCCCTTCCACCTTGTTCCCCACACTTCATGCACTGATCATGATGTCCTATGCTCTGGGCTATCCCTGGGGTCAGCTGGGATCTCCTGTCCTGGCTGTGTCCCCTCCCAAGCTCCCCCACACCCTGAGCCCCTCCCCAGCGTGGCCGAATGAGGGGCAGGACAGGCCTTGGCTCAGTGCGAGCTCAGCAAGAACAAAACCATCTCTGTGTGCTCAGCCCTGTGCTCAGCCCCCGGGCCCGGCATTTCCTCCACTTCCACCCCGGACCCCCCTTTCCCACCCCTCTGCCCCACGGCCGCCGCAGCACCGGCTGACAATAGAAGCAATTCTGGGGCAATTCCAAGTTTCCTTGGTTCCTGCACAGCTCCAGCTCAGCTCCTGGCAGGTTACAATTAAAGAAAAGTGCAAATTTGGCCCATTAAAGATATTATTAAAAGGAAGGGAAAGCTCTGTGTAGCTGTCACAAAGGTGACAGGGATGAAGAGAATAATGATTCTCACATATGGAAAAAACCCAAGCCTGGGAATTCAGTAGTTATTTGGGAATTTAGCTACTTGAGCTGGGCTTCTTGTGGGACTTTTAGCAGCCTTGTGTTCCTCACCATGTGGTGAATGAACCTTGTCAGTCTTGCTGGTATCATTTGCTCCATTTCCTCCAGCGATTTTAACAAACTTTTCAAGGAGGGACAACAAAATATTTTCTTTACACTCCAGTCCCACAACAGCCATTTTCCTCATCAGTTCTCCCATAGGTCGCTCAGACGAAGCTGCATCCAAGTTTCCAAGAGTTCCTCCAGGGAGACCCACAACCTCCTCAGAGGAAGGAACCATGCTGTTGTCAAAGGCAACTGGGGTCAAACAACAGTGCCCTGAACTCACTGTGCCAAAATAATTTTGCAATCTGGTTAAGAAAATATTAGAGAGATGCCATTTGCCCTGGAGCAGGGCAAGTGTGACATTGTCCCCTGTGTGTGTGTGGCCTTCCCAGGGTGGGGGTTTTACACCTGAGCCAGTTTGGGTAAGGGGGGTGGTGTTCACCCCCTGAGCAGGGATTCCCCCACTGTTTCAGGCTGCAATGTAAGATGGAACCAAATGCATGTTTTCAATGCCCATCTTCATCAACTGTTGTAAACAGGCGGGGCAGTGTTCTTGATCTCTTCCATGACTCAGCCCTGATAACGCCCTCCAGGGGAGATATCTTCTGGGAATGGGCCATTGAGTGTCACTGCAGGACTGATCAAATTCCATCATCCCATTGTGGGATGCTCCGCCCAGGGGCAAGATCCAAGCATTCCTACCTGCATATAAGCTGAGCCTTGCAACACCAGGAGCAGCTTGCCTACTGGATTCCCAGAGGACAAGAGCTCCAGAACCACCACTGGACCTGCAGAGGAAGACCAGACCCTTCTACAGGATCACTGCTTGGACAGAATCACCTTCATCCCTCCAACAGGACTGCAGCCACCATTTAATGGGACTGCAGCCACCAGCCTGAGCAGCAACAGAGTGTCAGGTTATATCCTGACTCTGTCAGTTTAGGGCAGTGTTTCTGTATCATTGCCTTGATCTTCTTTTCTTATTAAATTGTAATTCTGGTTTAGACTCTCCCCCAGGTTTGTCTTCAAACCAGTAAAAATTCAATGCGCTCATCCCTTGCTTTCCTCCCAGAACAGGATTTCACATCCCCAAACCTTTGCCAGATGGAGGAGGAGGCTGCAAGGAAGAGGAAGGAGGCCCGGGACACGCAGGCAGGTGAGGAGGAAGTCAGTGCCCCTTTCCCCCTCTCTCCTGCTCCATCTCCCAGCCCAGCACAGCCCCCGGCTGCAGGACAACCCTGCTGCCAACCCCGTCCTGCTGGGGATGCACTGGGGGGATCTCCTTCCCCTTCCCTCTGGCACGGAGGCAAATCCCATCCTCCCCTTGTCCTTCCTCCCCCCGGGAAGGATCTGAGCATGGAGACCAGAGAGGAGAAATCCCCACAGCAGAAACTCATGGAAGAGGCCATTTTGAGTGACTCCAGGGCACAGGAATCCAATGGGGAGGAAAATCCCCAGAGATCCCACAGGAGGAGGGGCTCCAAACCCAGCCCAGGGTGCTCTGAGGAGGAAAGACCCACCCTGAGCCAGGAAGGTGGACAGAGCTTCAGCCAGAGCTCGGAGCTGGTGGCCCATGGGCAGCTTCACAATGGGGAGAAGGCACACAAGTGCTTGGAGTGTGGGAAGAGCTTCAGGCAGAGCAGCACCCTGATCAGCCACCAGATGATCCACACTGGGGAATGGCCTTATGAGTGTGGGGAGTGTGGGAAAGGCTTCAGCTGCAGCTCTGCCCTCATCATCCACCAACGCATCCACACTGGGGAGAGGCCCTATGAGTGTCCCCAGTGTCAGAAGAGGTTTCAGACCAGCTCCAGTCTCCTCCAGCACCAGCAGATTCACACTGAGGAGAGGCCCTTCCGCTGCCCCAACTGTGGGAAGGGCTTCAAGCGCAACTCCCACCTCATCAGGCACCAGCGGATCCACACCGGGGAGAAGCCCTATGAGTGTGGGGAATGTGGGATGAGCTTCAGCCAGAACTCTAACCTGATCTCCCACCAGAAGACCCACACCAGGGAACGACCCTATGAATGTGGGGAATGTGGGAAGAGCTTTAGGCAGAAGTCTCTCTTGATCTGCCACCAGAGGATCCACACTGGGGAAAGGCCATACAACTGCGGGGAATGTGGGATGACCTTTAGTCGGAAGACCAAAATGATCATCCACCAAATGATCCACACAGGGGAGAGGCCCTACCAGTGCCCCGAGTGTGGGAAGAGGTTTCACACCAGCTCTCAGCTCCTCCAGCACCAGCGGATTCACACGGATGAGAGGCCCTTCCTCTGCCCCGACTGCGGGAAGGGCTTCAAGCACAACTCCACCCTCGTCACCCACCGGCGCATCCACACTGGGGAGAGGCCCTACGAGTGTCCCCAGTGTGGGAAGAGCTTCACCAGCAGCTCTCACTTGAGCAGACACCAACGGAGGCACCAGTAAAAGAAGCCCTGCACATGCCCCAACTGCAGGAAGAGTTTAATGCACTGCTCCAGCTTTATCCCCCATTGGAGACCCCACGTTGGTCAGAGTCCTGGTGATCCATGTTCCCTGTGATCCATGCTGGGAAGACACCTGTCCCTTTTCCTGCCCCTGGCAATGACATGATGTAGGATTGGAGAACATGAGGGTCTGGCCATGGCCCTGTCATTACATTCACTCCCACCTGAGGTCATTGCCAGGGGCAGGAAAGGGACTCTCTCTCTCTCTCTCCCTGAGGAAAAGGGTCTCCTTTCCAGACAGGAGGAAATACATTGCCAGGAAGAACTAGTTTTTGATGTTGTAGTTTTCTCTGTAAATAGTTTTACTTATCCCTTCTGTTATCAATATTGATTCTGTTCCTTTTGCTCCTTATCTTGTTGCTGTTCCCAATAAATTGTTCTTATCCCAGCCCGGGATCTTTGCCTTTTGTGCTTTTCATGGGAGGCGGGAGGGCAGCGAGGGCAGCGCGGTTTTAGCGGGAGCAGGAAATTGGGGAATCCCATTCCTGAAGCCCGGCCCGTGGAAACCGAGCATCCCAGCTGGTGCCAGCCCTGGTGGCCATGGCAACCACCCTTGGCATGGGGTCTCCATGGAGCTGCCAAGGCACTGAGCATAGCAACAGGGGGCTGGTGATGGTTGCCTGCTAAGGATCAGATTTGTCACAGGCCCTCAGAGGGGTTCCGTGGGGACTTTCCAAGAGTCTCCAGGCTGTTCCAGAGCTGGAATGTCACACACAGAGACAGGGGCTCCATGGAGACCTCCCAGGGCTTTCTGGGGATGGTAAAGAGCCCTGTGGTCAGAGGCAGTCACAGCCATTCCATGGTGACATCCCAGGAGTCCCCAGGCTGCCAAAGAGCTGGGATGTCCCAGACACATGGGTTCCTGTCATGGGCACAGTGGGAGCTTCAGGCAACATTTATTGGAAAAGCTCCTGTTGGGTCACGAGGTGCAGAAACAATCCCCAATGCTCCCCATAAATCCCCAAATGTCACTGTTGTATCAGTGTTCCATGGTTTCTTTCCAATGGAAAACAACCATCCTTATCCTCCAGGTGTCCATGTCTGAAATTGGGATTCCACCTCCAAAATTCTGTATATCCAAGGGTTACTTCCAGGCACAATCTGCCAGTACCATCAAGCCTGGCTGGCCTTGGCCTCTGGTGGCTGCCCCTGCAACACTGGGGCTGGGTCCTTCCCTTCCCATGGAGATCACTGGGACACTGTGGGAACCTCATGGAACCAAGGGGATCATTGTGGCACCACTGGAGCCCATGGAACCAAGGAGCCATGGTGATACAGTGGGGCTTCATGGAACCCAGAGACCATTATGGCTCTGTGGGGCCTGATGGAACCATGGAGACCATGGGGACCCTTCAGGGCCTTGTGTCACCAAGGGGGCATTATGGCACCTCAGGGCCTCAGGGAAGCAAGGGACCATTGGGACACTGTGGGGCCCCATGGAACCGAGGGAACATGGAACAGGCCTGGCTGGTTTGGCCTCCTAGGGGCCACCTGAAAGCTCTGGCTGATGTTGTGATGTCAAGGAATGCCTCTCATCAGCTCCTGGAACACTGGGGCTCCGTGCTTTCCTTGCTATAGAAAAGAACCATCCCTCTTTTTAAATGTCCATTGCCAAAATTGGTATTCTCTCAAAAAAATTTTTCTATATGCAAGGGTTTCTCTCAGAAAAAAACCTGCCACTTCTGGCTGGCCTTGTCCTCTGGTGGTCACCTCTCTTCTGCCTGGCAAACACTGGGGCTCTGTTCCTTCCTTCCTATGGAAAAGAACCAACCTTCATGTCCAGGATCCATGGCCAAAATTAGAATTTGGCCTCCCAAATTCCATATTTCCAAAGATTGCTCCCAGAAAAAAGTAGCAAGGACAGACAGGTCAGGCTGGCCATGGCCTCTGGTGATTTTCTTAGACTCTGAGCTGAATGTTTTCAGTTGAAAAAACCTTGGAAAGGGCCCAGAGATCTCCCAAGAAATGTTTTTGAGGACTTGGGCACATGACCGATACATATGGACAAAGGAGCTCTGTGCTCTGTGCTGTTGTGAGGGTTTGGCATCATGGAAGTGATGTTCTAAGAGAAGCTGCTAGCAGTTTCCTCCGTGTCTGACTAAAAATCCAATCAATATTTAGCTTTGAGAATTGACAATCTGTTAAACCACTAGAGAAACTGTACATGCCTCTGTGAAGACACATGTTAAAGATGGGAAAGCCTGGGAGGGTCTCTTTCCCTTCTGGCTGGCACAGAGGTAACAAGGCTGACCCGGCCCCGTCTCAGCCAGGCTGGGCCAGGCGGCTCCTGCCGTGGGGCCGGGCCCCTTCCCAGGGACCCCACCAGGCCCCATCGGCTGCCGGGCAGGGCAGGGGAGGCCGCGGGGCCGAGGCCGGGCCGGGCCATGGCTGCAGTTGGGAACATCTGGGCCCTGCTGAGCCCTGCCCCGCCGCCAGCCTGGGCCCAGCCAGGATCCGCCGGGCCCCAGGAGCAGCCCCGGGCCGGGCCGGCTTGGCCAAGATTCTGCCGCCCTTGGGCTTCAGCCGCAAGCCCCGGGCAGGGGCAGGAGAAGCCATCGGCCCCCGGCCGTGCTGCTGCTGTGCTCTGGCCTGGCTGCTGAGATCCTGGCCCTGCCCCAGCGCGGCCCATCCTGACACAGCCCCAGCGCAGCCGCTGCAGAAACCTCCATCATAAAACAGCTCCGGCCGCAAGCACCGAGCCCGGCCGGGGGCACGGAACCATCTGCAGGCCCCGGGTGAGATATGAACTCTTTCAGTGCTTCCATCCTCCCTCCAGTGAGAGAAAAGGACAAAGTGCAGGCACACAGAGGAACATGAAGACACCCAGGTCACTGAAGGGGAAGTTGAGTCCCAGATGGGAGGGATGAGAAGATGCCTTGATCTTGGGGCTGAAATCCTCCTGTAAAGCAATGGAGAAGGATGTAATTAATATATCAGACTCTCTTTTTCCCTATAACTAATTGAAAATATGGGGAGATGACTTGTTCAGCAAAGGCCTCCATGCTAAAGTAAGCAAATGTTGATGTAGCTGTGATCCTATGAGAAGTTTAAACAGAGAAAGAGAGAAGAGTGGTGAGATCCTGTGCCCTCAGGGAGAGAAGAAGAAGATCTCTGTTCTCAGAGATGAAGATGATTTCAGAAATAGATGAAGAGAATCTTTGCTCTTGAACAGCTCATCTTTAAACTCATACCCCATAAGCTGACATGGCCCATAAACACAGCTGTGGGGAAAGCTGTGAAAAATGGGAGGGACTTCACAATTGCAGATTTTCTGGGCAGCTGCTATTCATGGGAATTGAGAGCCACGGGAGAACTTTTTTCTTATGGAGGAGTCTCCATAGCATGAAAGAGAGACTCCTCTCCCTAAGTGAACTGAAGAAAGACTGTTCTAGATGGTGTAAACTGACTGAAACTTTCAGGTTTTGTCTCCTTGCATTGTCAGTAAGAAAGAAAAGGTTGTAGGGAGAGGAGAAGTGTTCAGATTCTTATTACTCTTTCTTCTATTTACTGGTAATAAACTTTTCTATATACACTTCTAAAATTTTGAGCCTACTTTGCCTTTCTCCTAATCCCATCTCACAGCAGGAAATGAGTAAATATATTCCAGGGAGTGCAATGGTAATTAGCCAACACTGATCCCACTGCACTAAGAGATGCATTGGCTGAGAAATCTCATATTAGCAAACCAAAATCACTCCAGATACATTCCTGATAAACTGCATAAGAGCAGAGGGAAATCAAGGCAGAGCCATGGTTTGTCAGGACTTGCTTGATCCTGATGAGCCCTGAGGTGCATTTGGAGCTGAGCACTGGAACCTCAGGGCCTGAGAGGAGATTGCACAAACCTTTCCAGGAGTCAAAGTCAGAAGAAAACCCCAAAGTGTCTCAAAGCATGAATGGGTCTCAGTGAGGTCCATCCCAACAGAGGCTCCTCATGGACTCCTTAGAGGAGAGTATTGGAGGCCAGGATTGACCAAAAACCTCTCAGAGTCTCAGTGTGGAAAGAAAATTCCAAACTATCTTAAAAAATGTGAGAAGCTCAAAGCATTACTGAGCACCACTGAGTGTCAGTACAAAGCTCTCCAGGGACTCATTAAAGCAGATAATTGGGGCCATGATTGCACAAACCTCTCACAGAGTCGGTATCAAAAGGGAAACACCAAGTACCTTAAAAGAATGGAAGTACCCTGAAGTATTAATGAGCCCCACTGAATGTTGTTCCTGACAAAGCCTCTCCAGGGACTAATTACAGCAGATAATTGGAGGCCATGATTGCACAAAGCTCTCAGAGACTCCAAGGCAAAAGCCAAACCCAAAGCCCTTTGAAAAAGCTGCAGTCCCTGCAGGGAGCATGAAGGAGCCCCCAGGGCCATTGCTGAGCAAGGCTCCCCAGGGACTCCTTGCAGCAGATCCTTGAGGCCACTGGGATGTGGGCTAGGGGGGGATGCTGAGGGCAGCACAAGGGGCTGACAGTGCCCAGCCTGGCTGGGGCTGTGCCAGGAGGCCCCAGGGCCTCAGGACAAGGTGTCTCCTCCCAGCCCTTGCTGGCACAGACCCTGCTGTGCCCCAGGGCACCAAGACTTGGCTTCTCTTTGTCCCCACCTGTCATCCCTGCCTGCAGTTCTCTGCCCTGCCTGGGGCCTGGGGACACTTGCTCAGTCATGTCCCTCTCTGGGACCCATTAAAAGTCCAAGAAAGTTTGGAGTTGGATTCTGCCTTGGAGTTCTGCGGAGGTTTCCTCAGCTCCCTCTCAGGGACTGATGTTCAGGGCCTGAGCACAAAGCCCCAGAGGCTGATTAAAGTCCTTGTGCTGTGTGTGTGCTGCTGAGCTGGGCTGGGCTCCTGGCCCAGAGGCAGCTCCTGGTCACCAAGAAGAGCTTCAAAAGCACATTTCTCTGGATGAGCAGCTCTTGTGCCAGCCCAGCAGGGCTGGGGCACTGCCTGCAGCCAGCCCGGGCACAGCCCAGAGGCACAGAGAGCTTCAATCAGTCAGGGCTGGAAAGGGGCTGAGAAGTGCCTGGGGCACAATCACTGCCAGCCCTTGGCACAGGAACCTCTGGCTGCAGGACAGTGCAGCTGCAGCTCCTGGAGCCATCTCCTCAAGCTGGAACATCCCAATGCCTACAGAGCCTGTGAGTACAACTCTGAAGATTTCTGGTGCAGGGGAGGTGAAATGCTGTTGAAGATCTGACATGCTGAGGGGTTCTGGTCAGTCATAGACTATTTCCAAGAAAAGGATTTCAACAAAAATTAGAAAATTTCCAAAGACTTTTCCTTTAGTTTCCTGCTATTGGAGAATGGCTGGGAGGGGGGATAAATATTAAAGGATGATTATGAATTATTATTTATGAATTTTGACAAGTGCCTGAGACAACCGAACTGTGCTTTTAGTGACCAATAGGTTCACAGGAGATCCCTAATGTGCTTTCAGCCACTCTGCCCATGGAAGGCAGCAGCATCACCTTTGCTGGAGCCATCAGGCTCAGTCTGAGCTGTCCTTTCTCCAAGCTGCAAACAGAACCTGCCCCCAGCCAGTGCCCTGCAAACAGCCAGGGTTCTGTCAGGCCAAGGAGAGTGCACAGAGATTTGGGGTCTGTGAGTGCTGGCAGGGAGAGATCAGGCACAGGGAAACACCTGCAGGAGGGAAATCTGCAGGAAGCAGAGAGAAGATCAGGCAATGAGAGAAAACAAACCCAGCAATGCTGTGGCAGGGAGAGTTTAGAGATGCCCACAGGAGCCCCTGCAGTGCAGCCCCTCCCTCTGAACAAGCCCCCTCCCTCCTGTGCCCCAGCCAAGCCTCTGCCCTCAGCCTGAGAGTTCCTAATATCTAAGAATAGAAGGAAAGACATAGGGGGAGCTTAAAAAGAAAACCCTAGAACTCTTAAACACCAAAGGCTGTCTTGGTGTTCCAGGGCAGGGTGTATGGGAAAAGGCTTTGATTTTGGTTACAGGAATCTCCTCTAACTCTTCACTGTCCTTTCTCCATGAACAGGTCGCCATGTGCAGCCCCAGCAAATGTCCAACAGCAGCTCCACCAGGCACTTCCTCCTGCTGGCATTGGCAGACACGCGGCAGCTGCAGCTCCTGCACTTCTGCCTCTTGCTCGGCATCTCCCTGGCTGCCCTCCTGGGCAACAGCCTCATCATCAGCGCCGTAGCCTGCGGCCACCACCTGCACACGCCCATGTTCTTCTTCCTGCTCAACCTGGCCCTCGCTGACCTGGGCTCCATCTGCACCACTGTCCCCAAAGCCATGCACAATTCCCTCTGGGACACCAGCAACATCTCCTACACTGGATGTGCCGCCCAAGTCTTTTTCTTTCTGTTCTTCCTTGGATCAGAGTATTACCTCCTGACCATCATGTGCTACGACCGCTACGTGTCCATCTGCAAACCCCTGCACTACGGGACCCTCCTGGGCAGCAGAGCTTGTGCCCACATGGCAGCAGCTGCCTGGGCCACTGCCTTTCTCAATGCTCTCATGCACACGGCCAATACATTTTCCCTGCCCCTGTGCCATGGCAATGGCCTGGGCCAGTTCTTCTGTGAAATCCCACAGATCCTCAATCTCTCCTGCTTCAAATCCTACCTCAGGGAACTTGGGCTCATTGCTTTTAGTGTCTGCTTGGTATTTGGTTGTTTTGTGTTCATTGTTTTCTCCTATGTGCAGATCTTCAGGGCCATGCTGAGGATCCCCTCTGAGCAGGGACGGCACAAAGCCTTTTCCACCTGCCTCCCTCACCTGGCTGTGGTCTCTCTATTTGTCAGCACTGTTATCTTTGCTCACCTGAAGCCCCCCTCCATCTCTTCCCCATCCCTGGATCTGGCAGTCTCTGTTCTGTACTCGGTGGTGACTCCAGCCCTCAACCCTCTCATCTACAGCCTGAGGAACCAGGAGCTCAAGGATGCCCTGAGAAAAATGATGACCTTATCTTTTAAGAAACAGTAAACTCTCTTTTTCTGCTCTATAACCTTAAGAATGTAACTCTTTACAATCTCAGCCTTTTTTTCCTAGTTCTGCAGTTTTTCATTGAGACCTTTTTTTATTATTATACTAGTGTTATAATGTTTTTTATAAAATACTGTAGTCCTCTGCTGAGCATGTCTACATGGACATCTACTTTTCTTGTGTAGCACAAAGACTTTCAGGGGTCTTGTTCCCTGTTCATTTCAATAATATCCAGTGTCTGCCCTGCCTTGTGTGTCCAAGGCATTTCCTCAGCCCTTCTCTGGCTCTGCAGGGGCAGTGCCTGTGAGCTGAGGCTGAGGGAAGGGGCTCCCAGCACAGCAGCACGGCCAGGGACAATGGCCCTGCCTCTTTGCACATCTGCTCCCCCAGCTCCACACTCCCCTCCCCAGCCCTGCTGTGGGTGCAAGGCCAGAGTGCTCTGGCAGCTTGGTCCCTGTGCTGCTGCGTGTCCCTGCTGTGACCTCAGGCAGGGACAGGCCAGGGGCACTGCTGGGACACAGCTGGGCTCCAGCCCAGCAGCTCCATCAGCAAAGGGCATCTCCTGAGGGCAGGGCAGGGAGGCTTTGCTCCCCTCCAGAGTCACTCTCAGGACTCTCAAGAGGCTCCTTCCTTGTGTTCCTTGTTCTCCCAGGGCTCAGTGGGATGAGATCAGGGTCTCACTGGGGCCTTCAGGGGACTCAGGTCTGGGTCAGGTTTTGCTGGTTGGTGGACAGTGCCCATCAGATGCTGAATGGTCTGTGCTGAACCTTCCTGGGGCTCTGCAGCTTGTGCCAGGGATGATGACAGGGGAATGTTTGTCTGGAGGGCCTTGGGAGCCGCAGGAGAGCACAGGGGACCTGTAGGGACAGAGTGTGCCAGGGACCAGCAGGGAGTGGAGCTCACTGGGCACAGGCCTGGCCAGGGTGGGGTCACCCTGAGATCAAGGCCTGAATGTCTGCTGTGAGCCAGGAGAGCTCTGCAGCCCAGGGGCACAGCAGGCACAGGGAAAGGAGTCTGGGCACTGACTCCTCTGCCCCTCAGGGATCTCCCCCAGGAGGATCCAGGGCAGCCCCGAGCCCCTCTGGCAGCCCTGGAACAAGGCAGGCACCTCTGAGCCCCTCCATGGCCCCGCAGAGCCCATGTGGGAGGGGGTCAGGGCAGGAGCACCCTCAGCTGCCTCTGTGTCCCAGGCTGAGCAGCAGAGCCCAGCAGAGGCAGCCCAGGGCCCCGGGCAGCACAGCCCCCGTGCTCTGCAGAGCAGCAGCCCCAGCTCGGGGCTCTGGGCAGCAGGGCAGGGCTGCAGCAATGGCTGCTCGGGCCAGCACAGACGTGTTCCCCTGGGAAAGGCTCTGGGGGCAGCTGGCATGGGCCAGGAGCAGGGCAGGAGCCCGTGGGGGTGCAGAGGAGCCCTGGCAAGAGGCTGCCCTGTCCCTGGGCCAGCAGGAGCTGCCTGAGGAGCCCCGGGGCCAACTCTGCTGCTGGGCTGGGCAGCGGGGCTGGCCCTGGGGCTGCAGGAGCTGCCCGAGCTGAGCATCTGCTGAGCATCCCAGACACAGAGTGGCTGTCCCTGACCTCCAGGGCCTCCAGTTCCTGCTGCAGGGCCTGACCTGACTCTGCTGCTCTGCTGGGCTGGGGCAGGGGCAGGGAGGGGAAAACAATGGACCCTTGTCCCCACAGTGTCAGAATGGTATCTATGGTTCCATGAGCCCCACGGTGTCACAATGGCCCCTTGGTTCCATTGGGCCCCATAGGGTCCCCACGGTACCCTGGTTACAGGAGGCCCTTCAGTGTCACAATGTCCCCTTGGTTCTCTGGAGCCCACAGGGTCAGTTATGCCAGTGGGCAGGGTCAGCACCAAACACACAGACACCAACTGAAGGAATTGTGTAATTTACATAATGTATGTCTTCAAAAAATTACAATAGGAGAGGCTCAGCAAAGCACATAATCATTAGAAAATAATTACAAAAGCAGAAGCTCAGCAATGCACCCAACCATCCCCACCAAAGATTGCCTGCAGTGATTGAGAAAGATCCAGCCCCAGTTACCCTCAGCCTTTACCATCCCCCAGACCCACACAGCAGCTGGGGAAGCTGTCACAGCCAAGGGCTGCAGAGCCACTCCTGGGCACTGGCAATCCCTGCAGGTGCCTCCAGCCACAGCTGAGGCTCCAACCCCGCTGGGACAGGGCCCAGCTCTGACAGTGCTGAATGGACAAACTGACAGCACTGCTACTGTGGCAACATCTGGTTTCATCCTCCTCTTGGCTCCCTCCCAAAGCCTGGCCAGGGCCCCAGGAGGAACCAAGGGAGGTGACTTTGACCATTCAGCCCCAAACAAAGTCAGATGGGGCCTTTTCTGGTTTCCAAATACAAAAAAGTAAATCCATATTTCACCAATGAACATGTACAGAGCTTATATTGCTAATAATGATTCATTAATGAGCAGATACAAATATAACCTTTGGTTGTAAGGTTCATCTGGAGCTCAGCTTTGCCTCAGGGCCTGTTGTTCAGGCCTGGTGAGGCCTCAGTGCTTCAATCAATGCCTTGACCTACAGATGAACTGCAACCTTCAAAACAATTCTTTGGATAACAGAGTTTAGATTTAGGTATTAGGCATAAAGGCATCACCTCTTGTTCTTCAATTAAGTGCTGTTCAAGTTCATTACTCAGAGCTACAATTTGCATTCCTTTTAAAACAGCCCTAATTAGTTGCTATTCTCTGTTCTTTATCAAATGCCCCTTTTTTCCTTGAGACTGTGTCTCTTTATGGACAAGTCCCAGTACTCCATTTCCAGCACAAGGTGTCACAGCAACTCTAACATGGAATCATAACACACCAAGTGCTCACAATGCAATGATTGCAGTGACTGCCATGAATGCATTTCACAGCAGCCTCCAATTTGGGAGCCAATCCCACCATGAGGAATTTTCTTCTTTCTGCCTCTCTTCTACTGATCTTTCTATTGAGGTGATTCCTGATTGCTGGACCTCAAACCCAGCACTGATAGACATTCCTGAAACATTCCTGTCCTGGAATAGCCCAGGATCCTCCCTGGCCAGCAAGAAGATAATCCAAGGCCCTGCAGTTCTGCAGAGCCCCATTTGTGTTTGTTGGAGCTCGCAGGATGTGCTGTTGGATATTTTAACAGCATCACTTCTTTCTTCTTCTAATAATTGATTTAGTTCATTAATGTAAATTGGGTGCAGCCATGCACAGCCAGGGGTTTCCATTTCCCCAGTGGGCCATTTTTAAGGGCATGAAGCCCATCTGGGAGATGGGTTCTCCATGGGCAAAGGTTCCCATCTCCTCATTTTTTCAACTGCTCTTTTAACAACCCCTTCACCCATTCAACCAATCCTGCAGCTTGTGGATTGTCTGGGATATGAAAAACCCAGCAGTCTTAATTACTGCATTTCTCATAGTAACAGAAAAAGCACTCTGCATCACAGTATCAGCAAATCCTGAAAAAACAGCCAATTTCATCCCTTCCTCATTTATTCCTTGTATACAATTCACAAAGTTTACCACTGACATTTGGGTCCTGGCCAGTCCTTTTCTATAGAGTATTTAGTGTCAGAGTGAGCAGACAAAGCTGACAAATTAGTATTGTCAGGATTATTTCACATTATCAATTTTTAAATACATAGATAAAAATATAAATTATTGTGTTATATTACATATAAGTATTACAACAACAACAACAACAACAACAACAATAATAATAATAATAATAATAATAATAATAATAATAATAATAATAATAATATTTCACTTGTCCAAATGAACCTGAGCTCAAGAATGAAACCTTCTGTCACTCCATGTGGGAGTGACAACAACAATTTTTCCTTCTGTTGGTGCTGTTTCCAAAGTGTCATTAACAAAGTTCACCTCCATCTTCCCAAACCCACAAGTTCTTTTCCTTTTCCATGTGCAATTTTTGGATGCATTTGAAGCCATCCAGGGGTTCAGCCTCTTTTACCCGACTGCCCCACTGCTCCCACGGGGCTCCGACCTCAGCCCACTCCAGAGCCAGGGAACTCCAGGGAAGGGCTTCCCATCTGGGAATTTCTGATGGCACTGATTCCTCACAGTTACACTGAACAAGTGACATTTTGTTGGGATCTGGCCAGACTGGGCCAGTTTTGTTTTACCAGTGGGCAGGGTCAGCACCAAAGACACAGACACCAACTGAAGGAATCAGTGTCATTTCCTGCAGCTCAAAGCAGCAAAGAATCACAACAGGAGCAGCTCAGCAATGCACCCAACCATCCCCACCAAAGATTGCCTGCAGTGATTGAGAAAGATCCAGCCCCAGTTACCCTCAGCCTTTACCATCGCCCAGACCCACACAGCTGCTGGGGAAGCTGTCACAGCCAAGGGCTGCAGAGCCACTCCTGGGCACTGGCAATTCCTGCAGGTGCCTCCAGCCACAGGTGAGGCTCCAACCCCGCTGGGAGAGGGCCCAGCTCTGACAGTGCTGAATGGACAAACTGACAGCACTGCTAGTGTGGCAACATCTGGTTTCATCCTCCTCTTGGGTCCCTCCCAAAGCCTGGTCAGGGCCCCAGGAGGAACCAAGGGAGGTGACTTTGGCCATTCAGCCCCAAACAAGGCCAGATGTCAGATTTCATGGCCTGGTCTGGCTTCTAAATACACAAAAGTCAATACATGTTTCACTAAGGAGTGGCTACATCTATCACAGTGCTAATGACCATGCACATTTCATCAGGGAGCAGATACAAAGATAACCTTTGGTTGGAAGGTTCATCCAGAGGCCACCTTTGGCTCAGGGCCTGCTGTTCAGGCCTCACTCAGGGCTGCTGTCCAGGCCTTGGCACTTCAGGGACGTGCTTTAGTGCTGGGCTTGGCACTGCTGGCTGAGCGGCTGCACTGGGTGAGCTCAGAGGGCTTTTCCAACAGAAAGGATTCTGTGATTCCATGATTCTATCCACTGCATTCAGCTGGATCCATGTTAGCAGCACTCATTTGCTCAGAAAGTCTCCTCTTGCCCAGCTCCTGTGGCCTGAGGCTTCAGCTCCTTCAGCTCCTGGTGCTGAGCTGCTCATGCTGAACGAGACTCGGAGAGAAGAGCACAGTCCATGCAATTCCTTCTGGGACATGGAGAGGGGAGGCTGTGCAAACAGGAGCATTGTTTGCTGTGGCCTCCTCTCCGCCCTTCACGCCTTTCAGCGCTTGGAAGCAGCCAAGAGCTTTCTCCAAGAGTGCAATGGAGCAGCTGTTCCTGCTCCTGGCTCTGGCTCTCTCCAGTCTCTGCCCTTGCCTGCTTCTGTCCCTCGTGCTGTGCCCTCTGTTCCCCCAGGGCTGGCTGGCTGCTGCCCAGGACTGTGGCACTGGCACAGATCCAGTGCTCCAGAGCCTCCTTTCTGTGCCCTTGGAGCTGCCTGGCCACAGCAGCCTTTTCCATCTGCAAGCTCCCCATGGACAGGGAGTGCCCAGCTCTGTTCCTTGCACAGCCTCCAGGAGCCCAGGGCTGCCATCTCAAGTCCCTGCTGGCACTGGGGGCTCCCAGGTGCCTCAGGCTGCTGTGACACCGCTGCACACGGGAGGGAACAGGGGCAGGGGCTGTGCTGAAAGTCAGCTCCATCTGCTGCTGCTGCTGCTGCTGCTGCTGCTGTGGGGTCATTTGTGCAGCCCTGGCCCAGAGTCAGGGATCAGATCCTGCCAGTCTCTTCCAGCCCTGGCTGCTCAGAG
Source organism: Agelaius phoeniceus (assembly GCF_051311805.1). Taxonomy (NCBI): domain Eukaryota; kingdom Metazoa; phylum Chordata; class Aves; order Passeriformes; family Icteridae; genus Agelaius; species Agelaius phoeniceus. Next base: position 3,984,541 of record NW_027509866.1, read on the forward strand.
TTTGGGCCTTGGAGCCTCAGGTGGGCAAAGGCAGCTGCTGCTGGTCCCTCTGTGTGCCCGTGTTCAGCAGTGCTGCTCCATCAGTCTGTGCCCAGCAACGGGGAAAAGCCTCAGCCCTGCAGGGCCAGGAGCTGCCGGGCTCTGCCTGAGCAGCTCAGCCAGCAGGAAGGGAGCTGCTCCACACAGGAGCCAGGAGCAAAGGACATTCCTTTGATAGGACATGTTTTCTATTTAAAAGAAAAAAAAGGAAAAAGGGAAAAAAATAGGTAAATTGTAAAAGATAAGAATAAAATCCAAGTGTTAGTGAAAAAACATAACATAATGTTAGTGAAAAAAACAGAACATACATGCAAACTTACATTCTTTGCATTAAGAAGTAAATGATCTTTTGAAAAAGAGAACTGAGTTATTTACATTGTAAATGTGCTGATGCCATGGATCCATCTTACTGACCTCAGCAGCCTTTGAAAAGATTTTGGGCTTTGTTTCCAACATTGCCATTTGAAATTGTGCTCAAAGCAAGAGGAAATTGCTTTGTGCCCTTCCAGCTCCAAGCAGGACTGGGAATGGAAACTCTATCAAAGGCCAAATCCTTTAGAAGATGCCCTTCCTTCTCAGCCTGGAAATGAGCTGCACATTTCCTTGAAACTGTCAGGGATTTCTTAGAGACACAAATACCCACTTAGGGCTTTTTGCTCTGGTTTGGCAGTGCAGAAGGGCAATTCTCCATCCACCAGCTCCAGACTGCACTGCCTCAGGAGCACGGCCCACTCGCCAGCTTTGGCCCACTCGTGGCACTGCTAGAGGAGGAAGAAAGTGCAACTGCACAATTCCAGCCAATCAAGAAGGAAGAATGGGACAGACAAAAAAGCCTTTACAAATCCAGGTGTTCAGCTGGGACTGTGGAGAGTTTGGGTCCTTGCCAATTGGATGTGTGTCCCCAGCTGCAATCTCTGGGCCTGCAGCAGAGTCTCACTCACCTGCCAAAGCAGAAAGCTCAGGCGCTGTGCTCGCAACGGGCTCGTCTGATGCAGAGCTGTCAGAGCAATGTGAGGGCAGAGCCAGCCCAGCTGGGCCCAGGGCTGAGCCCAGCAGAGCCCTGGCAGAGCCCAGAGCAGCCTCAGCAGCCGCAGGGCCCGGCTGCAAGGAGAGAAAGCAGAAACCGCCCGTCAGCTGAGGGCTCCTGTGCCCTTGTGCCAAGGCCTGCGGTGCCCAGGCCATGCTGGCTGTGCCCAGAGCTGTGCCCAGAGCTGCCCATCCCCGCTGCCTTTGGCAGCAGAGCAGGAGGGCAGGACATGTGCCCAGCCTGCAGCCAGCCACGGCACATCCAGCCCTCAGCAGCTGCCCAGAGCAGGATGCTCCTGTGCTCGCTGCCATCTCCCAAAAGCTCTGATCCCACCCTGCCAAGCACACAGGGACCCACCTCACGCCAGCCATGGCTGCAAGAAAAGCTGCTCCCAAACCATGGCCTCAGCCTTCTCCAAGGGCACGGCCCATCCACGCCACAGCTGCTCCCAAGCACTTCCCCATCCACACTGGACCACCTAGAATGCTTCCTCTGGAAAAACAAACAACACATTATTGAAAAGAGATTAGATGCAAAAAGGGAAAGCAAGAAAAATGGTGAAAACTCTTATCTCTGTCAGGGCCTTGAGGAAGGCCCAACTCCTACCAACTCCCCTGGTAGGGAAAAACCCAGCCATGGCTGAGGGAAGCCCACATTTTCTCTCTTCCCCACTGCACTGTCCCCAAAATCACGGTGATCCCAAAGCAAACAGGGGCAGTGGAGCAGCCCAAGCCCTTCCTTGCCTGCAGAGCAAAGCAGCCCCTGCACAGGTTCTGGAGTCCCACCTCTGCTCTCACCATGGGGCTTTGTTTGTGTCGGGCTGGCTGCCCCAGCCCCAGCCCCAGCCCCAGCCCGGGGCACGGTGGCTGCTGGGGGCTGTTGGCAGGGCCAGGAGCCCACTCCCATTTCGTACCCAGCCCAGCCCATCCCCCCAGCCCTGCCAAAAAGCAGCTGGGCAGCGACTGAAGGTTCAGTTGCATCTGCCCCAGCAAAGGGGGAACCTTTGCTTCCCAGCCAGGCTGGGCCATGCCCAAATCTGGCAGAATTTCCCCGGCTGGGGACTCATCTGCAAATTCCCTGTGGAGTTTGGCTTTGAAGAAGGTGCCAGAATCAAAGTCCATTACCTTCAGCCTCCAGTGGCCGGGCTGAGGAAGAGCTTGTCATCCTTGATGTCATCCTGGCTGTCTCCAGCAGCAGCAGCAGCAGCAGCAGCAGCAGCAGCATCCCCACCCGGTACAGCTTCTCCAGGGGCTCCTGCTCCTTCCCTGGGGGGAGACCAGGCTCTCAGGGCTCTGCCCAGGGCCCCAGCTGTCAGGGAACCAGCACAAGCAAAACCAGCTTGGATGGCGGCCACCAGTGCTGGGCAGAGCAGCTCAGCTCCAGCACAAGGGCTGCGTGTGCTCATCCCATGGCCCTGGTGCAGTGACACAGGCAGCACAAAAAGGTCTGGGTTCCTCTGCTTCTGATTGCCACGGCATGTGTGGAGCTGCAACTTACCAGGGCCCTGGATCAAAGTGTGCCTGTGGCTCTCTCCCTTCTTCTATGGCAGAGGAATATCCTGCACCCAAGGATCACAGACCAGGTCTTCTAATGTGGGTCTTTCCAAGGAGTTCACGGATAAACACCACCTGATCAGATCTTTGCACTCTGGGGAGAGAAAGCAGAAACTGCCAGTCAGCCAGAGAAGGCTCCTGTCTGCTTTGCCCCACTATTCCCATGGCCAGGCCATTCTGGATGCGCTCAGGGTTGGGCCTAAACTTTCCCATCACTTCCCTGTTTTGGAGGAGAGCAGGACCTGTGCCACCTCCTCAGCAGCTGCCAGAGCGGGATGCTCACGAGCCCGCTGCTGGCTCCCAGCACTGGGATTCCCCCCGTGCCCAGAGAAGAGGATCCACCTTGAGAGAGCCCTTGTGGCAGCGGGAGCTGGCCCCAGCTGAGGTTCCGGCCCCTCCTGAACGGGTGCTCCCCGCAGACCATCTGGTGCAGCAGGATGCCCAGGGACCAGATCGTTGCTGCCTCGCCATGGTACCAGCCAAAGTCGTTCCATTCCGGGGGGCTGTAGGACAGTGTTCCTATGGAATACAGATGGAGTTCAGCAGGGGGATGCTGCTGCTCCCACAGCCTGGCCCCAGCATCCCTGGGCCTGCGGGGGCTGCATCAGTGGCACACAGGGTGACCACTGCCCTCTCGCCAGCACCTGGGACTTGTGCACAAACTAAGGCTTGGAAAAGAAGCCACTTGTGTCAGAAGAGGGCAGAGGAAGCCCTGGCTAAGCCTGACCCTGACCTGTAAAGGAAAAACCCTCTCCGTGCTGGGGAAAAAACATGCCCTTATCCTCCCTGCCTGCATTGCCCCAAAAATATTAGGAAGCCAAGGCAAACAGGGAGAGTGGATCAGTCCAAGCCCTTCCTCTCGCCTGCACATCAAACTGGCTGGGGCACAGGTTCCGCCCCCATCTCTGCTACCCCCACCCACGGGGGTTTTGGTCGGGCTGGCTGCCCCAGCCCAGCCCCAGTCCTGGGCAGAGTGGCTGGCAAAGGCTGCCAGCAGGGCTGGAAGATGGCTCCCCACCCAGCCCCGCTCTAAAGCAACTCAGCTGAAGACTCAGTCCCCTGACTGGCAGCAAAAGGGAGAATCCCCGCTGCCACAGCCAGCTTGGGCTGGGAGATGTTGGGCCATGAGATCCCGGGACCAGGAGTACACCCTTACGTGGGCTCACCTGCAAAGTGGGTGTAGGCTGTGTCTTGCAGGTAGGTGCCACAGCCAAAGTCGATCAGTTTGGCCTTCCCGGTGTGCAGGTCGAGCAGGATGTTCTCGGGCTTGATGTCGCGGTGCAGGACCCCGCAGCTGGTGCAGTGCCGCACGGCCTCCAGCACCTGGCGGAACAGCGCCCGCGCCTCCTCCTCGGGCAGGAACCGCCGTGCCCCAATGAAACGCTGCAGGTCCTGACACCGCTCTGGCCGCTCCAGCACCATCACGATGTGTTCGGGGAGCTCGAGCCACTCCAGCAGCTGCACCACACCAGGGAAGCCAGTGGACACCTTGGCCTGCAGCACGACCTCCAGCGGGGCCCTGCTGCCGTCGGGCTGCGGGAGGAGCACGATGCCCTCAGTGGGGCCGATGCCGTGCCGGGGCTCGGGATGCTCTGCGCCCTGCGCTGGACCCACGCCCGCTCTCCCTCGAGGCGTCCTGGCGGCTTCCACCGTGCCGGGCCTCGGCTCATCCCCGCCCGGCAGCCCCGGCTGCTGCCGCTGGCCCCGCTCACTCACCAGCTCGCCCCAGTGCCGGACGCGGTTCCGTGGCACCCTTTTGATGGCCACCTGAAAGCCAAGGACAGCAGCGGGCTCAGCTCGCCGCCCGCCCTGCCCAGCCCCATCCTCCTCCTCCTCCTCCTCCTCCGCCCCCTACTCCTGCGCCCGCCGCCGGCCCCGCCGCTCACCGGGGCGCCGTCCGAGAGCCGCGTGGCCGCGAAGACGCTGCCGAATCCTCCGCGCCCCAGCAGCGAACCCACTCGGTACCGCTCCTGCAGGGCCTCCTGCGCCTTCCCTGTGGGCGGGACGCGGCTGTCAGCGCTCGGCCCGGGGCCAGCAACGGCCCCCGAGCGCCCCTCAGCCGCCCCGGGCCGGCCATGCCCAGGCGTTCGCTCTTTGGAACGCGGCACGGGAGGCTCGGGGCCGGCGGCCGCGCTGTCGAGCGGCGGAGCTCGGGCCGGGGAAGCCCCAGCGGAGGCGGCGGGAGCGGCCGCGCCGCCTGTGTCCTCCGCGGGCCCCGGGAGGAGCCGGGCCCGGGATCGGGGCCGGGGCTGGGGCCGGGACTGAAGCCTGCCTCGGGGGCGGGGCCGGGCTCGGGCCAGGCGGAGCCGAAGGGCGGCGATGCCGCCCCCGCACCAGGCACTGACGCCCGCCCAGCAGCGCCACCGCCAGTACGGCCAGAGCCGGGCGGAGGCGAGAGCGCGGCGGGACGGCCGGGGCCGGGCACGGGGCAGCCCCGCCCGGGGCCGGGGGCGGGCCGGGGGCATGGCCCGGCCCGGCAGGGGAGAGGGAGGCGGGGAGAGGAGAGGGACGCCGGGCAAGGGACCCCGAGAGAAGGGTGCCCGACAGCGGGAACGGGAGAGAAAGAAAAACAGAAGGAAAAACAGAAAGAGAAGGAAAAAGAGAAAGAGAAAGAAAGAAAAAGTGATCTAAAATATCTGTTCTGCTGCTGTCGCTGCTGCTGCCGCCGCTGCTGCTGCCGCCGCTGCCGCCGTTGCAACTGAAGCACCGGGGCCGTTCGTCCCCGTGTCCGTTCCCCGCTCGCCCCACGAGCCCCACGTTCGAGCCCCGCGCGCCCCGGGCACAGCCCCTGAGTCTGTCCAAACACGGCAACTTTGCAGCGGTGAGCCCAGATGCAGAGCCCTGACTCCTGCACACTGGCACAGCAATCCCTCGCTTGCTGCTCTGCATTGGCCTGGCTGAGGGGCAAACACTGTCGGGCCACCTTCCCTTGCTGTAGGATTCCTACCTGACCCCAGCACTGCACTTACATCTCCAGTGTTGCCTTCCAGTAAAACCAGGGGAAGGAAAACTCTGTGTGGCTGATGGTATTTTCGAGTGTCTAAAAATCACTAAGTCACCGATCTTAGAGGTGCAGTGCATCTGGAATTCCTGGGATGGAGAAGTAGTGCAACATGGAAAAGGGGAGCATAGAAATAAATAGGGGAAAAGATCTTGGATTGTTTCTTTCATTTTCATTTCCCTTCTGGAAAGCTGTTTCAGTTTTCCAGGAATCTTCTCCTGTCTGCTCTTCCCAAAAATGTCTCATGGAGAACAAGGTCAAGCTTCTGTCACAAGATTTGCCAGCAGGAAATTATGCCACTGGTGAAATTTTCATGATGACTGTTTGTGCTGGCTTAGGGCAAATTTGGGGAGGAAACCTCCAAAAGGGATCAGTCTAGAAAGCAAGTTCAAGCGGCCCCTCCCCCTACTAGTTCAGGAAAAGACTTCCCTCGAAAAAAGTGCAAAAAACCCAGTTTATTTAACAAGTAAAGTATTCACAAGCATGAAAAATGAATAATATTAAATAAAACCTCTGACAGTGCTGAAGAGATGGCAAATTCAGAAAGTCCTTTTTGTGGGTTGTAGTTGGCTCACTCGGTCTCTTCTAAGTCCCTCTGGTGCTGGAATGCAGTGTCCCAGAGCTTGGTGGGCCACAGGTGTGAGCTGCAGGTGTTTTTCTGGGTTTTCAGTCCAGAGCAGGTTTAAACAATTCCAAGAAAAAGCAAAGTCACAGTCCCAGGAACTTCTCTGCCTAAGCTAGCTAAAACCAAATTGCTGGACCTGGGCTGTGAAGGCATTGGGAAATTTCCAAATCTGGGCACTGGTGGTCCCAGCAAACACCAGATCTGGATGGTGCTGGAGCCAGAACCTGGAAATTGCCAAATTTTGGCTTTCTGTGCCAGCAAATCACTGGATTTGGGCTGTGCCAGCACCAGGAAGTTTTCAGATCTGGGCACTGGCACTGCCAGCAAACACCAGATCTGGGTGGTGTCATTGCCAGTGACAGAAATCTGCTGGATTTGGGCTCTGCTGGCACCGGGAAATTTCCAAATCTGGGCACTGGCGCAGCAAACACAAGATGTGGGTGGTGCCAGACCCAGCAGCAGAAAGTTGCAGGGTTTTGGATTTCTGTGCCAGTAAATTGCTGCTGCACTTGGGCTGTGTCAGAATAGGGAAATTTCCAGATCTGGGCACTGGCAGTGCCAGCAAACACCAGTGAAACCTTCTGGCCCTCGTCCGGACCGTTGACCAGTGGTTTCCCTGAGAACCAGCTCTGGCCACTTTACAGACAGAGACTGCTTTCATCTGGTGCTCTGGAAACAGAACTTTAATGAAGGCAAACACAACAAACAGGATGGCGTGCACAGTACAGAGAGCAAAGCAGAAAAAAGCCTGGGTCCAGGGTCTAGCAGGGATATTTATACATTTATTTATGGGGAGGGTGTCTTGGTTAGGAAAGACAGGTGTCTGCTAAGGAAGGCAGGAGCCTGCCCTGAACTGGAAACTGTAAACCCCCTCCCTCCAAATTGTTATAAATTTGAAATGAAGGGGGGGCTCTCAGGCAAAGATATGGGAGCAGGAATAACAGTTCTTTTATTAGGGAAGAAAAGAAATAAACAATGCAGTAAATCAAAACAACACTGACAGAGTCAGAATACAACATGACACCCTGTTGGTCAGGGTGTTGGTAGCAGTCCAGTTGGAATTGTGGCTGCAGCCCTCCTGGAGCAGCAGGTGTGGTTCTGTTGGAGCAGTGATCCTGTAGAAAAGGGTGTAGTCAGTCTTCCTTTGAAGATCCAGTGGAAGAGCAGCTGTTCCTCTGGGAATCCAGTGGAAATTCTCTGGTGTCCCAAGATCTCAGATTATATCCAGTTGGGAATGCTTGGCTCCTCCCTCTGGGCGGAGCATCTCGCAGTGGGATGCTGTGATTTTATCAGTCATGCAGTGACATTCAATGGCCATTAACATCAGGTGTCTCCCCGGAGGGAGGATTGGTTGGGAGAAGAGATAAGAAAACTGCCCAATTCCCAGAATACAACTGCCATAGCCCTAACAGATGGTAAATGGAATACACATTGCTTAGCAATCTAGGACAAGGGGTTAAAGGTGGGATCTGAGAGAAGGACCCAAGAGGAAGGAACGATTAAGAATATTACACTTTTTGCAGTAAAAAGGAACCAATGATAGCAAAGAGAACTCAGAACTTTCTAGTAACAATCTGCATAACTGAACAAGAGGATTATGGCCGGGAGCTCCTGCTGACCCTAAATAAAGAGGGTTTTCCCACAGTCTTAAGCTGAGGCCCCCCAACACACCAGATCTGAGTGATGCCAGTGTCAGCACCAGGAAGCTGCTGGGCTTTGGCTTTCTTTGCCAGAAAATTGCTGCATTTGGGAGGTGCTGGCACCAGGAAATTGCCAGATATGGGCACTGGCAGTGCCAGCGCACACCAGATCTGGGTGGGGAATGTGCCAACACTGGGAAATTGCTAAATGTTAACCTTCTGTGCCAGCGAATTGCTGGAATTATGCTGTGCAGGCATCTGAAAAATTCTGGATCTGGGCACTGGCGGTGTCAGCAAACACGAGATTGCATTGCTTTAGGTACCAGGTATTTGCTTGATTTTGGCTTTCTTTGCCAGCAAATTGCTGGAATTGGGCTGTGCCAGCACCAGGAAATTGCCAGGTCTGGACACTGGCAGTGCTGGAAAACACCAGATCTGGGTGGTGCCAGCCCCAGGTATTTGCCGGGTTTTGGATTTCTGTGCCAGCAAATTGCTGCACTTGGGCTTTGCCAGCACTGGGAAATTTCTGCATCTGGGAAATGGCAGTGCTGGGCAACTCCAGGTCTGGGCAGTGACAGAGCCAGCAATGGAAAATTGCCAGATTTTGGCTTTTTTGCCTGCAAATTGCTGCATTTGGGCTGCACCAGCACCAGGAAATTTCTGGATCTGGGCACTGGTAGATCCGGGAAACATCAGTTTGTGAGAGCCGAAATGAGGGATGTGGCACTCCAGGCGGCTCTTCAAAATGCAGTTTATTGTTTGCAAGGTGTTACAGCAGTCCAGGGTCGTGGGTGACAGAGCTGTGCCCACAGCTGTCAGCTCCAGCTGCAGGCCTGGAGACCCTTAGTTTAGGTTACAAATGCATTATATACTTTTCTTTGCTGAGCATCTTAATACAGTAGAACCAATCTATACCTATACTTTTATCTATAGCCAATTGTAACTACTATAATTACCCTATTCATGTTACTATTCTCCAGTCACTAAAAGTTAGTACATTACAGTTTAAGCTAGAAGTTGTTTTCCAGTTTTCTTGCAGTGGAAAATTCTGAGACCTTTTTTCTACCTGCAGCATTTGCTGACTTGTTTGCCTGTGCTATCTTTCTGCTTGGTAAAAATATCTTCTTGTTTGAGGTGGGTTTATCCTTTGCTCTAAGTCATAAAAACCCTTTCTAATTAACATATACTTAGCTATCCAGTAAGACCACTCCAGCAATTCTTTTCTTTTATATCAAAACTTGCTTTCATTTCTATTCCTTCTTCAGATTCTACATTCAAAAATCTTTCTGCCAAGCATACATAGCTGTGAGACTTTCTTGTCAAACTTTCATCCTTCCCAACATCCCTGTATAGTGGTCAAGTGCCTGAGGCCAAGAGTGCCTGGACAAGAGGCACAGTTCTTTTCTATAGGAAGGAAACCACAGAACCCCAGGGTTTGAAGGCAGATGAGAAGCAGTCACCAGAGGCCAAGGCAAGCCAGACTTGTCTGTTCTTGCAGCTTTTGTCTGAAAGCAGTCTTTGGATATATGGGGAGTTTTGGGGGTGGAATTCCATTTCAGCCATGGGTTCCTGGACTGGAATGACAGTTCTCCATATGAAGGAAAGGACAGAGCCCCAGTGTTCCAAAGGCTGATTAGAGGCAGCCCCAAGGAGGCCAAGGCAGCCAGACCTGTTGTCAGGGAAGAATCCTTGGAGAGACAGAATTTGGGAGGTCAAACCCCACTTTTGTCTATGGGCATCTGTACGAGAAGGACAGTTCTTTTCCATAAGGAAGGGAAGTACAGTGTTGCAGACATGGTTTTCTGAAAATCCTTTCATTAGGATTTTTTCCTGCTGAGAAGCTGAGAGGCTTCAGCAACAAAATGTAAACAATGGTTATCTGCTGCTGTGGAATGCAACAGGTGCATCTGTGATTGGCCCATCTTGGGTGTTTACAATTAATGGCCAACCACAGCCCAGTTAGCTTGGACTCTCTGTCCAAGAGACAAACCATTATTATTCATTCTTTTCTATTCTTAGCTTAGCTAGCCTTCTGAGATGAAACTTTCCTTCTATGCTTTTTAGTATAGTTTTATTGTAATGTATATCATAAAATAATAAATCAAGCCTTCTGAACATGGAGTCAACATTCTCGTCTCTTCCCTCACCTTAAAACCCCTGTGAACACCATCACAGTACGGAGCCCCAGTTCTTTAAAGGCAGATGAAAGTTGGCCCTCAGGAAGCCAAGGGAACCTGGACAGTCCTGGCAGCTTTTGTCTGGGAGCTATCCTTGGATATAAAGAATTTTGGAGGCAGATTCTCAGGTTTGGCCATGGATGCCTGGACATAAAAGATGTTTTTTCTAATGGGAATAAAAGCACAGGTCCCCTGGTGTTTTGAAGGCAGATGAGAGTTGGCCCCCAAGAAGGTGAGGCCAAGGCCAGCTAGAGTTTTCTGTCCTGGCAGGTTTCATACAGGAATAGTCTTTGGATATAATCAGATCTGGAGGAGGAATCCCAATTTCGGCCATGAACCCCTGGAGGAGAAGGACAGTTCGTTCCCACAGGAAGGAAAGCACACAACTCCAGGGTTTCAGGGGCAGATGAGAAGTGACCCTCAACATGCCAAGGTCATCTGGACCAGTCAGGCAGTCCCCAGGAAGCCCATCCAGCCAGACCTGTTCCATGTTCTTGGATCCTTGGGGCCCTGCAGCATCACAGTGGCCCCGTGGTTCCATGAGGCTCTGTAGGATCACAACAGATCTTTGTTTCCATGAGGCCCAGTGATATAACAATGGTCTCCTTGGCTCCACAGTGGCACAGTGGCCCCTTGCTTCCATGAGGCCTTGCAGTGTCAAAATGGTTTCCTTGTTTCCATGGGACTGAGAATGCCACAATGGGCCCATTGGTTCCACGAGGTCACATCGTCTCAAAATGGCCCCTTGGTTCTATTGGGTTCCTCAGGGTCACAATGGCCCTGTTGGTTCTATGGGGACCCACAGTGTCACAGTGGCCCCTTGCTCCCATGAGACCTTGCAGTGTCACAGTGGTTGCCTTGGTTATACAAGGCCCTGCAGTGTCACAATGGCCCCTAGGTTCCAGTGGGTCCTGAAGCGTCATAATGGTCTCCATGGTTCTATGAGGCCCCACAATGTCACAATGGACTTCTGGTTCCATGAGCTTTTGTACTACCAACAACAGTCTCCATGGTTCAATGGTGCCACACAGTGTGACAACTGCCCCTTGACCTGCCAAGACTCCATAGTGTCACAATGATTCCTTGCTTCCATGAGGCCTTGTAGTGTCACAATGGCCCCTTGCTTCAGTGAAGCCTTTAGTGTCACCATGGTCTCCATGATTCCATAAGGCCTTGCGGTGTCACAACGGACCATTGATTTCACTGAGCCCCACTGTGTCATTGTGGTCCCCTTGGCTCCACAAGGCTCTGAAGTGTCTCAATGGCCCTTTGGTTCCATGAGGCCCCAGAGTGTCACAATGGTATCCTTGCTTCCTTGGACCCTTCATCCCATGGAGACCCCCAGGGATCACTGGAGTCCTCTTGGTTCCATGAGGCCCTGCCAGGCTGTAATGGCCCCTTGGTTCCAGTGGGTCCCAAAGTATCAGAATAGTGTCCATTGAGGCCCTGCAATGTCACTGTGCTCCCCTTGGTTCCCCAGGCCCCCACAGTGTAACAATGAACTCTTGGTTCCATGAAGTTCCTCAGTCCCAATGGTCTCCTTGAATCTGCAGTGTCACAGTGGCCCCTTGGCTCCATGTGGCCACGCTGTGTCACAATGGCTCATGATTCCATGAGGCCACAGAGTTAAACAAGGGACCCTTGGTTCCATAAGGCCTTGCTGTGTCACAATGGATTCCTGGTTCCATGAGCTTTCACACAGCCAACATCAGTCTCCTTTGTTCTGCAGTGTCACAATGGACCCATGATTCCACAAGGCCTTGATGAGTCAGAATGGCCCCTTGGTTCCAAGAGGTTTCTCAGGGTCACAATGGTGTCCTTGGATCTGCAGTATCCCAATGTGGTGTATCACAATTGGTTCAATGTAGCCCCAATGTGCCAAAATGGATTTTGGTTCCATGGGGTTCTGCAGAGTCACAATGGACCCTTTGTTCGATGAGTTTGCACAGTCTCACAGCTGACTCCTTGTTCTGTAAGGCCTTGCCATCACCAAGTCTCTAAAATATCAGAATAAGGCTCCTTAACACTAATTTCCTATTTAAGAGGGTATCATTTATTCAGGCCTGAGGTCTAGTGAGGGATAGCCCCAATCTTATGTGGACATGTAATTCTATCAGCGTTGCTAAATGTGTATCACAATTTACCCATTACCATAAAATCCACCCCAAGTTCCCAGTTTCAGTCCTTCTTTTTTCTGCCACTACATTCTTGAGCCAGATGTCTTCTTGTCTTCCAGCCATCCTTGCTGGGAAAGCAGCCCCTGAATGCCTTGTTCCTGTGCGGAAAGTTCACAGGCACAGTAAAAATGGAATTAACCCTTTTGGTATTAAGCCCAAAGCTTTGTGTGGGCAGGCAGAGGCAGGCAGGAGGCAGAGCTGTCAGCAAAGGAAGGGCCCAGCCAGGTGGGGCAGCCGGGGGATGCCCAAAGCCTGCAGGGACAGAGGTGCAGGGCAGGGACACCGTAGGACAGCCTGGGCTGCACAGGGCACAGGGATGGGCAGCAGCTGCAAGACAGCCCTGACAGAGCCAACTTGGGCAGCACTTTGGCCATGGCAGACACTAAGAGCACCAAAGCCCCAGAGGGTCATTACAGTCCTTGTGCTGTGTCTGTGCTGCTGAGCTGGGCCAGGCTCCTGGCCCAGAGGCAGCTCCTGGCAAGGGCAGCAGAGCTGCAGAGAGACAGCTCTGGCCAGGAGCAGCTCCTGTGCACAGCCCAGCAGGGCTGGGGCACTGCCAGGACCCCTCAGGGACACCAGCAGGGCACAGACAGAGCTCCCAGGGGCTCAGCACTGGCAGGGGCTGTGGCATGTCCCAGAGGCGGCTGTGTCACAGCAGCTCCTCTGTGGCTGTGTCATGGAGGCACAGAGCAGCTGTGATGTCAGCAAGGGGCTGTGTGACAGCACAGAGTGGGCTGTGTGAGGTCACAGATTGGGCTATGACATCACAGAGTTCTTTGTGTGAGGTTGTTGAGCAGCTACAGCATCATAGCAGGGATTCTGTGACATCACAAAGCAGGCTGTGACATCATGGCAGGGCTGTGTGACATCATTGAGGGGGCTGTGAGGTCAAAGTGTATGCTGTGACATTACAGAGTGGCAGTATGACATCACAGAGAGGGTTTTCTGGCATCACTGAGGGGATTGCGACATCACAGAGCTGTCTGTGACATCATAGTGTAAGGCCATAGAGCAGATCCTGCCATCATAGAGGGTGACTCTGTGACATCAGAGAGTGGGTTGTGACATCACTGGCTGGCTGTGTAACACCATAGACCTGGCTGCGATGTCACAGAACAGACAGTGACATCACAGGGTGGCTTTCTGACATCACTGCGACATCACAGTGCAGCTGCATGACATTCCAGGGTGACATCCCAGATTTGGCTCTATGACGTCACAGGGGTGCTGTCTGACATCCCAGAGTGTGCTGTGATGTCACAGGGGGCTGTGTGACATGACAGGGGCTGTGTGAAAACAGAGGAAGCTGGGAGACATCCCAGGGGCTGTGTGAGGGCACTGGGGAGGTCACTCTGCCCCGGCCCCCCTCACAGTTCCCCCCAGAGCAGTCCAACCCTGCTCGTGCACAGCGGGGTCCCCTGTCCCCCCGGGTCCCCCCGCCCCCGGCGCCACAGCCTCCCCCAGAGGATGTTCCATGAGATCGACCCCAGAGCCTGACACGGGGACGGGGGGCCGGGGCCCTGGGGGTGGCACAGGGGGACAGGGACCCCCCGGCAGCGTCCCCGTGTTCCCCAGGGCCAGAGCCTGGGCCAGGGCTCCTTCACCCTGGTACCAACGAGGCCTTGAGAGCGCTGAAAAAATCCCCAGCAAGGGAGCAGCAAAAACCAGATTGAATATTAAGGGACAGCAGCACAGAGTTCCTTGGCAAGAGTCATTCTGCTCCCAACTGGACACTTCAGGCACACCAAGGAAACAAAGCCACAACAAAACCAAACAGAATCCAAGCAAGGGAAACAGAAATGAGCTGAGAACTGTCCCTGTGTGTGTGTGTGGCACAAAGACAGTTAGGGGAAGGATAAAAGGAATACAGCCCAATAGGTTAACAGAGCTCAAACTTAACAGGACTAAACTTATACCTCAACCTTAACTGATACCTTCAACTTCACAATTTAGCAAAAAGAGAGCACTTAACAGTATTTAACCTAACTTATAACCTATGACTTTGCAGTTTAACAGAGGAATAACACTTAACAATATTTAACTTAGCTAATAACATAAACTTAACAACTTAGTAAAAGAACAACTCTTAGGAGCATTTAACTTAGTTTAGACCTTGTGACTTAACCTTACTGATATCTGGATATTTGAGTGACTCAGCTATCCAAGGCTGTCAAACCCCTCAGAGAGCAGCATTTCTGCCACATTTCCCCAGCACGGGCACTCCTGTGTGCACACAGACACAAAGAGTCAGTGCAAGGCACCTGGGAGAAATTCCCCTGAGGGCAGGAAATGCTCCCTGTGCATCCTTTGGCATCTCCCCAGTGGGTGAAGGGTTGAGCCTGGAGGAGTGGGGGGATCGGCCCAGGCTCCGTTGTTGTTGGGGATCCCCGAGTGCAGCAAACGGGAGAGTTCCCGGCTGGGAGAGGCCCCACTCAGAGGGAGTCGCTGGCCCAGGAGAGCTCCAAGGGCTCCTTTTGGAGCGCTGTTTGCAGGGCCCCAAGAGAGGGGCTTCAGTCCCAGCAATGGCTCATCCTGGCCACACATGGCATCCACAGCTTTCTTTGGCAGGGTGAGAACAGGGATGTTGTGCCACTGAGGGAACAAAAGCAGTTCCCAGGGCTGCTCCTCCAGAAAGCAGGAGCTGGTTGGGCAGCAGCAGTGCCTGGGGCAGACAGTGTTTGTGATGAGCTGCAGAGGAGCTGAGCCCAGGGGCTGTTGGCCAAGGCCGAGCCCCAAGGAGCATTTCTCAGCTGGCAGGGCGGCCTGAGAAGGAGAGGGGGGAATGCAGCAGCACAGGGCCCATGGAACCAAGGGAGCATTGTGACACTGTGGGGCCCTGTGACACCAAGGGACCCTTGTGACACTGTGGGGCCTCATGGAATCATGGAGAGCACTGTGACATTGCTGGGCCTCATGGAACCAAGGGGACTGTACTGATGCTGTGTGACTCCAAGGAATGTAGGGATCATTGTGACACTGAGAAGCCCCATCAGACCAAGGGTCCATTTTGACACCGCGGGGCCTCATGGAACCGTGGAGACCATTGTGACACCTTGAGGTGTCACGGGACCAAGGGGCAATTGTAACACTGCGAGACCCCATGGAGCCAAAGGTTCATTGTGACATTGCAAGGCCTCATGGAACCATGGAGACACCATTAAGACACTTCATGGCCTCATGGAGCCAAGTGGCCATTGTGACACTGTGGGGCACCATGGAACCAAGGAGATCATTGTGACACTGAGGGGGCTCATGGAATCCTGGAGACCATTGTGACACTATGAGGCCCCATGAAATAAGCAAAGCATTGTGACACTCTGAGGCCTCATGGAATCAGTGAGACCATTGTTACCCTGGGGGTCCCCACACACCCCAGAGGACCATTGTGATACTGTGGGGCCGCATGAAACCAAGAGGCCTTTGTGACACTGCAGGGCTGCATGGAACCAAATGTCCATTGTGACATTGCAGGGCCTGATGTCATCAGTGGTCCATTGTGACACTGTAGAACCAAAGGAGACTATTGTGACACCAAAAACCCTCACAGTTCAAAAGTCCATTGTGACATTGCAGGGCCTTCTGGAAACTTGGACCCACTGCAACGCTGTGGAACCCAATTGAACCAAGGGTCCATTGTGACACTGCTGGACCCCATGGAATCAAGACACCATTAAGACATTATGGGGTACCATAAAGCCAGGGGAACATGGAACAGGTCTGGCTGGTTTGGCCTCCCAGGGACCACCTGACTGGTCTAGCTGGCCTTGGCATGTTGAGGGTCTCTTCTCATCTGCTGCTGAAACCCTGGAGCTCCATGCTTTCATTCCTATGGAAAAGAACTGTCCTCATCCAGGTGCCCATGGCCAGAATTGGGATTTCACCTACAACATTCCCTATTGTGACAGACTGGAGGAGATTGTTGGGTCAAAAATTTTTTTGTGTGGGGGAGGAAGGGGCAGGTCCAGCCTTGCCCTGCCCTGGAACCCCAGCCCTGCCCTGCCCTGGAACCCCAATCCCCCCAGAGCCTCTATCCCAGCCCAGCAGTGGCTGCCAGTCCCTGGCACAGCACAGGCAATGCTCCACAGCCACCTCTGCAGCCCCAGCCCAGCTCCTGAGGGACCAAATGAGCCCAAGCCCCACCTGGGGGAAGGGCCCAGGGAGACCAAGGGGTATTGAAGGCTGACCACAAGGCAAGCACACATCTTGACCCTGCATCCTCTTGGAATTTCCATCTGAACTCTGCTGGTATCCAGGAGTTGGTAACTGTGTGTGTGCTTCTCTGAATCTTATTTTTCTTTCTATCTCTCTGAGAGAGAGAAAGAAAAATACTTCTTCTATTTTTGTCCTCCTGCAAATTTGGATTAACTTAAAATTGAACAGGCTTAGAGTTTGTGAAGTTGAATGGGCCAAATTAATGCTTTGAGAAGTGTTGTTTTGTTGATTAAATGTCCTATTGAATCTTTTGCGAAAATTTCTTTGATTTTCTAAAGTTGCCAGTAAAGGCTGTTTGGTTGTTTTGAGCTCCTAAAAATCTCTTATTGATATTTCTTAGTGCATCTAACTCAGAATACACAAAAACCCAGAATTTCTTTTTAAATTTCTCATTGAAATAATTGTTTGGGGGATGGGGGTCAGGGCTTGTCTGTGCTGCTTGGCCCAGCCCAGGCAGGGCTTTCCCAGCCACATTTCACACTCCATTGCCCAGCTGGAGCCGCTGGTGCCTCTGAGTTGTGCTGCCCCAGCCCCAGGGACGCTCTCCTTGTCTGCCCATTCCCCCACGGTCTCTGGGCAGGGATGGCCTCACTGGGGGCTGCTGACATCCTCAGCAACTTGGAGGCTACTGCTGAATTTCCCTGCTCCAGAGGCTTGTTCAGCCTTCAGCTCTTCAGTGCAGGAATTCAGTGTCCCAGGGCTCATGAACATTCAGAACACCTGAACAAGCCAAGCCTCTGGGAATCATTTGATTTTAATTTTCAAATCTTCTGTGGCTAATTAGATTTCAGTAGTGTATTTAAATTGAATAGATTCTATTTAAAAAGATAGAAAACATTTTTCAAGTCCTGTTTACGTTTTTTTCCCTGTCCATAAATTGATGTGTGCAATCTCCAATAGACACTGAATCCAAGCACCTCCTCATGCAGTTTGAATGGATATGCAAATCAAGACCCTTCATGGCTGACAATCAATCAGACTCTGTCCCTACCCCCAGCCCACCATTTCCCCCATCCAAGCCCTGGCACTCAGAGCAGCCTTGTGCAAATCTGAGCTCCCTCCAGCCCAGGCTACTCCTGCAGCTTTCAGCTCCTTGGCTCCAACTCCCACCTGCTTTCCTTGCAGAAGGAGCTGCCCGAGACACAGAGGGATGTTCATTTCTTGTCAGCCAACAAAGCCAAGGGAAGGCACAGCTCCATCAAATGCCAAAGTCATTCCTCTGCTGGATATTAAATCCACTTTGCACAGCAGACAGTCTCAGAGCAATGGAAAACACCTTCTGTGCCCAGCACAGATCCCAAGGTCCCCCAAACCCTCCCTGCCCCGATTCTGCCCAGATTTGCTCTTTGCACACACGAGTCACAGGCTGAAGTCAGGAGCTCCCTCCATGCCCAGAGGGAGCAAAAGAGAGAAAGGGGATGAAGAGCTCTCCTGTGCAGAGCCAAGGTCCAAGTGCAGCCCCTGCAGTGGGAACCACAACTCATCAGGTTTGTGTCTTTTGGGCTCAGGGCCTGGTGACACTCAGAGGCACAGAAAGGTTTCTTGCCAACAAACACAAGTTGAACATTTGATCAGTTTAATAACCATCACAGCTCTTCCCTCAGCTCTCTGGGATGTCCCAGCAGCATCTGACATATCCTCCATCCCCAAGGGATTTCCGAAAAGGAACAGTTCTAGACAAGGACATAAGAAAACGCAATTTTGTGATAGATATAAACACAATTAAGATGTTGACTAATATGGTATTTATTTCAACATCAGAAAGATTGGGCAACTTCCTGGAGCTTAAAGCATGAAACCAGTCAGTTGAGCGGCACTTGAATGACAGAGAGCATCTGGAGGACGAAATCTGGTAGCAATGGAAAGGCCATAGATCCAGCAAGTCTAGTGAAGAGATGGCCACTCAGACATGGCCATTTCAACTGGAGAGCTAAAAACACCGGATGAAAAAAACAATTAAATAATAGACTGAATATTGGTGACACAAGTAGAGGAATGATCAGCATTTCTTCTCCTGCCATTAGTAGAACAATCCAGTAGATCCAGAAAATTCCTGTTCCTGATGGGAAAACTTTGCCATTTCTCAAAAGAACTCAGATGACCCAGATAATAACGATTTTCTTGTATATTAGGAAACTAAAAGGTATTAACACCTGTGCCCCTTTCCCGGCAGACATCAGCTGTGTGCCCATGAACAGGCAGTGCCACGTGTGCCCTGAGGTGCCCAGCTGGGATTGGATCTCTCCCAGAGCACCTAAGGGAGAGCAGAGCACCTTGCAAGCTGCAGGTCCCTGACAGCCCCACAGGGCTCCTGTCCCATCAACATCTGCTCTGCTCCAGTCTGAAACAGGGCCCAGCATGGTGCCGGGATCATCAGAGAGCTGAGGTGTGTGCTGGAATTCAATGGCCTCCCCATCCCGCAGCAGCCCTGCATTTCCCTGCTGCAGCCTTGGTCTCCAGCCCAGCCATGGAGGCTCTTTGGGCTCTGGAGTGTTGCTGCAGCCGCCAAGGGCAGCTGAGCTCTGCCTTTGGCCCAGTCAGGCCTGGGCAGCGCAGGCCATGCTCAGCAATTGCTTGTGTGTGCCTGGCCTTGCTGTCAGCCCCGGCAGCGGCTGCGTGGCCCCTTTGAGGCCCTGTGCTGGCCCAGCCATGGTGGCCCAGCCCCTGTGCAGGCCCAGCCCAGGCCAGGAGCATTGCGGCTGGGAACGGCCCCTGTGCCGTGGTGCCCACAGCAGCCTTGGGGCTCTGTGCCCCATGGCCTCCCTGCTGGGCAGCCTCTGCCAGCTCCTGCAGAGCCCATGGCACCTGTGGGGCTGCACAGACAGCCCTGCCCCGGGCTCTGCCGGCCTCTGGGCCAGCAGAGAGGCAGCCAGGGCTGGCCATGGCCGGGAACAGGCCCTGAGCCCCGCAGGAGGATGGAGCTGGGCCACAGCCAAACTCAGCCCAGGCCAAAGCTGGGCTCAGCAGCCAGGGCTGCCAACGCATGGGCACAGAGGCTGGCACTGACAAATGTCCTGGGCCCCCTCCCTGCTCTGTCCATGCCACCAAGGGCACAGAGCAGCCTCCTCTCTGGGCCACTTGCCTGTTTGCAATGCCTTGCACAGGCGCTGGCTCTGCCCCACAAGGCCTGGCCTGAGTCCTGCCCCTGCACGCTCAGCCAGGCTGAGATGGACACTGATGGTTTCTGGGCCAGGCTCTCGGAGCCCTGCCCAGCTCCCTGCAAGCTCTGCCAGCTGCCCTGAGCTCTGGGCAGCACCAAGGGCCTCTCTGAGCCCAGCCCAGCCCAGCCGGCTCTGGCCCCACAGCTCTGCTCAGGCCAGGCTGCTCTGGCCACTGGCCCCACGGCCTCAGCCCCTGCCAAGGCCACAGCAGCAGCTGCAGCTGCCACAGGACTCAGCCCCAGCCATGGGGGAAGGTGCTTGGCCAAGGCCAAAGGAGGCTCCCTGGCTGCCCTGCTCCCCTCGGTCTGAGGTGCTGAGAGCTCTGCAGCCCCTGCTGCCATCCCATCTGCCCAGGGCAGCACCAGAGCCCCGGCCTTGGGGCCCTCAAGAGCTGCTCCTGCTCCAGGCCCAGGGCCCATGCCAAAGCTGGGGCAGCAACAAAGCTGTGCCCATTTCTGTTCATTGCTGTTCTCACGGGCTTGGATCCTCAGCCATTTGGAGGTTGCTAATGAATTTTATTACTCCAGAGGCCTCTTTCTTGAGCTCATCAGTTAAGGAATTCAGTGAAAAAGGCTCATAAACATTTTTTAAAAACACCTGAACAAGAACAGCCCTGAGGAATAATCAAAGTTTTCAGTTCTTCTCTGGTTCATTAGACAAATTTCAGAAGTATTTTCAATGTGAATCTGCTGTATTGAAAAAAAAGGAACAGATCTGTTTTATCCAGTATTCCTTTCCTATTTAGAGTTTGGTATAATCAATGTCCAATTGATATTGACCCCCAGCACCTCCTAATGCTGTGTGAAGAGATATAAAAATCAAGACCCTTCACGGCTGACAATCAATAACACTTTGTCCCCACCCCCTCCCCACCATTTCAGTCATCCAACCCCTGGCACTCCTATGGATCATGAATGGTGTGGCCAGCAGGAGCAGGGCTGTGATTCTTCCCCTGTGCTCAGCACTGGTTGGGCAGTACCTCAAGTGCTGTGTCAAGTTCTGGGCCCCCAATTTAGGCAGGACAAGGCTGGTCAGGGGTCTGGAGCACAAGTCCTGTGAGGAGCAGCTGAGGGAGCTGGGGTTGTTTATCCTGGAGAAGAGGAGGCTCAGGGGAGACCTCATCACTCTCTACAACTCCCTGACAGGAGGGGGCAGCCAGGCTGGGGTCAGGCTCTTCTCCCAGGGAACAGTGACAGGACAAGAGGACATAGCCTTCAGCTGCACCAGGGGACATTTAGGCTGGACATTAGGAAATATTCTCCACACAAAGGGTGATTGGGCATTGGAATGGGCTGCCCAGGGAGGTGGGTGTGTCACCATCCCTGGAGGTGTTTAAGGAAAGACTGGATGTGGCACTGAGTGCCATGGTCTGGGTGACAAGGTGGTGTTGGGTCCCAGGTTGGACTTGATGCTCTTCAAGGTCTTTTCCAGCCTGGCTGATTCTCTGATGATTGTGACACTGCAGGGCCCTAGGGAAGCAAGGGGCCATTGTGACACTGCAGGGCCTGGTGGCACTAAGAGGACCATGGTGACACTGTGTACGACATGGCAGCACAGAGCCAAGGGGCCATGGTGACACTGTGGGGCTGAATGGAAGCCAGGAGTCCATGGTGACAGTCTGGGTCCTCCTGGAACCACAGAGGCCACTGTGACCCTGCAGGGCCTTGTGGAACCATGCAGAGCATTGTGACAGAGCAGGACCTGGTGTCATGATGGGGCCATTGTGACACTGCAGGGCCCCATGGAACCAAGGGGCCAGGGCTGCTCCTCAGGGACTCATGGAATGAAGGAAACATGTTTGACACCGTGGTGGCCCTTGGGACCAAGAGGCCATTGTGACCCTGTGGAACCAAGGAGAGCATTGCTGCACTGCCAGACCTCATGGAACCAAGGATCCATTGTGACACTGCAGGGCCTTGGGGAACCAAGAGACTTTGTGACACTGTGGGACCCAAGGATCCAAGGGATTTTGTGACACCAAGGGGTCCCATGGAATCAAAGGGACATTGTGACACTGGGAGGCCTCATGGAATCACAGGGATCTTTGGGACACTCTGGGGCCTCATGGAACCCTGGTGAGACCAAGTTGTCTTGGAGTGTGGATCTGCTGGAGGGTAGGGGGTCTCTGCACAGGGCCCTGGACAGGCTGGATCCAGGGGCCAAATCCAACAAGGTGAGGTTTAACAAGTCCCAGTGCCAGGTCCTGCACTTTGGCCACAACAACCCCTGCAGCACTACAGGCTGGGGACAGAGTGGCTGGAGAGCAGCCAGGCAGAAATGGACCTGCAGGGACTGATGAACAGCAGGCTGGACATGAGCCAGCAGTGTGCCCAGGTGGCCAAGAAGGCCAATGGCTCCTGGCCTGGATCAGGAATGGTGTGGCCAGCAGGAGCAGGGCAGGGATTCTTACCCTGTGCTGGGCACTGGTTGGGCAGCACCTCGAGTGCTGTGTCCAGTGCTGGGCCTCCTGGGGTGGGCAAGAGGAAGAAATTTGTAGCAGAAGGAGTAAAGAAAGCAAAGGTGAAGCCAAGGAAATGCTCAGGGCAGTTTGGGGGTGGCTGCCAGGCAGCCGTGGCTCTGAGCAACAGCGTCTGCAGTGGCACAGGAAACTCCCAGCTGATGGGAACAAACTTTCTGGCTGAGTGCAGAGGCCAGGACAAAGCTGAGTGGTTTCCCTGGTGTCCCGCAGCCCTGGCTGGCCCCAGAGGCTGATGGCATTTGTGCTCCCTCAGGTTCATGTCCCCACAGCAACAGCATGGGGGTGCTGGCCCTGCTGTGTGCAATGCAAACAGGGGCTGCTGAGGCAGTGCTGCCGTGTCTGTGCCTGCAAGGATGGGGCACCTGTGTGAGCTGGGGGAGAGGCCAGGGCTGCAGAGGGGGGATGTTGTTGGCAGCTGCATGAGGACGCTCTGGGACGCTGCCCTGGGCTGTGCAGCGCACTGGGCATGGATCAGCCCCTGCTCTGCTGCTCCTTCCCGTCTGCCCCAGGGCCCTTGCAGAGCCCCAGCCATGCTGTTTGCCCCCAGCCTGCCCACGGCCAGCCTGGGGCTGCTGACGGGGGTTTCTGTGCTGAGCATTGGCCTGGCCGTGTCCTTGAGAGAGCCTGGGCAAGGAGCCTGAAGCCCCCAGGGCCTGGCCTGAGGCGTCAGCGCTGCCCCAGCAGTGCCCATGGCCTGTCCCTGCTGCAGCCCCGGCACTGCCACCCCCAGGGCTGTGCCCGGCCCCGAGAGCACTCAGGCCCTGCAGCAACACCAGGGCCACCAGGGCAGCGGGGCAGGGCCACGGCAGCAGCACTGGCAACACCAAGTGCTGCTGCTGCTGCTGCTGCTGGGCACAGCTGCTGGGCCAGCACTGATCTGCCCCAGCTCTGCACACAGACATTGCTGCTGCAGCTCCAGAGAAGGCAACACAAGGGCATCTCTGCAGAAAACTCTGCTGGGAGGTACTTTAGTTCCTTTAAAGCTACCGAGAGCGCAGCCCCTCATTGACAGAATCTGTGGCCACAGGGAAGGTGGGAGGAAGAAACAAAATGAGAAGTGGTAGAAACAATGACATTTATTTGTGGAAAATATGAAAAAAAGTAAAACAAAGAAAAGCAACCCCCAAAATAAATACTACAAGAACTATCAAAGATGACTTTTATTGCAAGTGATTTGCAGAAATTGGCCAGCAGTTTAATGTTTGTGTAACCATCCAGTCATCAGTCTCCACACTGCAGCCTTGAGCTCCTGGTTCCTCAGGCTGTAAATGAGAGGGTTCAGGGCTGGAGGCACCACCGAGTACAGAACTGACAGGGCCAGATCCAGAGATGGGGAGGACATGGAGGGGGGCTTCAGGTGAGCAAATGTGCCAGTGCTGATAAACAGTGAGACCACAGCCAGGTGAGGGAGGCAGGTGGAAAAGGCTTTGTGCCGTCCCTGCTCAGAGGGGATCCTCAGCACAGCCCTGAAGATCTGCACATAGGAGAAAACAATGAACACAAAACAGCCAAATGCTGAACACACACTAACAGCAATGAGCCCAAATTCCCTGAGGTAGGATTTTGAACAGGAAAGCTTGAGGATCTGTGGGATTTCACAAAAGAACTGTCCAAGTGCATTGCCATGGCACAGGGGCAGTGAAAATGTATTGGCTGTTTGCAGCAGAGCATTGAGGAAGCCACTGGCCCAGGCAGCTGTTGCCATGTGGGCACAAGCTCTGCTGCCCAGGAGGGTCCCGTAGTGCAGGGGTTTGCAGATGGACACGTAGCGGTCGTAGCACATGATGGTCAGCAGATAAAATTCTGTTAGAGCATAGAAAACAAAAAAAAAGAGCTGAGCAGCACATCCAGTGTAGGAGATGTTCCTGGTGTCCCAGAGGGAATTGTGCATGGCTTTGGGGACAGTGGTGCAGATGGAGCCCAGGTCAGCGAGGGCCAGGTTGAGCAGGAAGAAGAACATGGGCGTGTGCAGGTGGTGGCCGCAGGCTACGGCGCTGATGATGAGGCCGTTGCCCAGGAGGGCAGCCAGGGAGATGCCCAGCAAGAGGCAGAAGTGCAGGAGCTGCAGCTGCCGCGTGTCTGCCAATGCCAGCAGCAGGAAATGCCTGGTGGAGCTGCTGTTGGACATTTGCTGGGGCTGCACATGGGCACCTGTTTGTGGAGAAAGGGACAGTGAAGTGTTAGAGGAGATACCTGTAACCAAAATCAAAGCCATTTCCCATACACCCTCCTCTGTAACCTACACAGATTAATTTGATTATAAATTAAATGCTTCTGTGTTTAAGAGTTCTGAGGTTTTCTTTTTAGGCCCCTCCCATGTGTCTCCTGGTATTCTTGAATATGAGAAACCCTCAACATTCTTTCTGCAGTCAGGGAGAACAGAGCAAGTTCTGTGAGTCAATGTGATAAGAAGAGATGGAGGGGAAATTGTCTGACATTCTGACTTGTTCAGAGTTTATCTGGGCTTTAAACTCTCTCAGGTGGAGGATGATCACCATCCAATGTTTTCCCTAAAATGCCACGAGGCACTGCTGAGAGCAGATGAATCCACCACAGCCCAGCTCCACATTTGTAGCCAAGGATTCACGTTTCTTATTTCATCAACCCAGCAGCATTTTCAGTGTCACAACACCTCTGCCTTTCCCCACCAATCTTACAACTCAGAGATGCTCTAGGACAGGTTTGCACCCTGGATTGGAGCTCCCAGCTTGGACTGAAATCTCAGGGAGACTCCCAAGTGTCCTTCTGATGGCATTGGATTGTGGGAGATGCAGCTCCTTCCCTGGCTGCACTGACAGCATTGCCCAGAGCCAGGCCCTGGGGACAGCGTCACCCTGAGCCAGCTGTGCCCCTGCCAGAGCCCCCAGGGCCGGGCAGCTGCTCCCAGCCCTGTGCTCTGCAGAGGGAACTGGGCCCGGGGCTGCAGAGCTGCCCCACGGCTCTGCTGCAGCTCTGCCTGCACAGGAGGGGCTGCACGCCTTGGAGCCCCGGCCCTGAGGGCAGAGGCTTGGCTGGGGCACAGGAGGGAGGGGGCTTGTTCAGAGGGAGGGGCTGCACTGCAGGGGCTCCTGTGGGCATCTCTAAACTCTCCCTGCCACAGCATTGCTGGGTTTGTTTTCTCTCATTGCCTGATCTTCTCTCTGCTTCCTGCAGATTTCCCTCCTGCAGGTGTTTCCCTGTGCCTGATCTCTCCCTGCCAGCACTCACAGACCCCAAATCTCTGTGCACTCTCCTTGGCCCTACAGAACCCTGCCTGTTTGCAGGGCACTGGCTGGGGGCAGGTTCTGTTTGCAGCCTGGAGAAAGGACAGCTCAGACTGAGCCTGATGGCTCCAGCAAAGGTGATGCTGCTGCTGTCCATGGGCAGAGTGGCTGAAAGCACATTAGGGATCTCCTGTGAACCTCCTGATCACTAAAAGTAACAGTCTGGATGTCTCAGGCACTTGTCAAAATTAATGATTAATAATTCATTATCATCCTTTTAATATTTTTACTGCCCCCCCCCCCCCCCCCTCCCTTCTTCCCCACATTTTTCATACAGTTGGAAACAGAATAGAAAGTCTTTGGAAATTTCCTCATTTTTATCAAAATCCTTGTCTTGGAAATATTCTGTGACTGATCAGAACCCCTCAGCCTGTCAGAGCTTCATGAGTATTTCACCTCCCCTGCACCAGAAATACCCAGAGTTGTACTCACAGGCTCTGCAGGCATTGGCATGTTCCAGCTTGAGGAGATGGCTCCAGGAGCTGCAGCTGCATTGTCCTGCAGCCAGAGGTTCCTGTGCCAAGGGCTGGCAGTGATTGTGCCCCAGGCACTTCTCAGCCCCTTCCCAGCCCTGACTGATTGAAGCTCTCTGTGCCTCTGTGCTGTGCCCGGGCTGGCTGCAGGCAGTGCCCCAGCCCTGCTGGGCTGGCACAAGAGCTGCTCATCCAGAGAAATGTGCTTTTGAAGCTCTTCTTGGTGAGCAGGAGCTGCCTCTGTGCCAGGAGCCCAGCCCAGCTCAGCAGCACAGACACAGCACAAGAACTTTAATCAGCCTCTGGGGCTTTGTGCTCAGGCCCTGAACATCAGTCCCTGAGAGGGAGCTGAAGAAACCTCTCCAGAACTCCCAAGGCAGAATGCAACTCCAAACTTTCTTGGACTTGTAATGGGTCCCAGAGAGGGACATGACTGAGCAAGTGTCCCCAGGCCCCAGGCAGAGCAGAGAACTGCAGGCAGTGATGACAGGTGGGGACAAAGAGAAGCCAAGTCTTGGTGCCCTGGGGCACAGCAGGGTCTGTGCCAGCAAGGGCTGGGAGGAGACACCTTGTCCTGAGGCCCTGGGGCCTCCTGGCACAGCCCCAGCCAGGCTGGGCACTGCCAGCCCCTTGTGCTGCCCTCAGCATCCCCCCCTAGCCCACATCCCAGTGGCCTCAAGGATCTGCTGCAAGGAGTCCCTGGGGAGCCTTGCTCAGCAATGGCCCTGGGGGCTCCTTCATGCTCCCTGCAGGGACTGCAGCTTTTTCAAAGGACTTTGGCTTTGGCTTTTGCCTTGGAGTCTCTGAGAGGTTTGTGCAATCATGGCCTCCAATTATCTGCTGTAATTAGTCCCTGGAGAGGCTTTGTCAGTAACAACACTCAGTGGGGCTCATTAATGCTTCAGGGTACTTCAGTTATTTGAAGGTACTTGGTGTTTCCCTTTTGATACAGACTCTGTGAGAAGGATTGTGCAGTTGCAGCCCCCAATTATCTACTGTAATTAGTCCCTTGAGAGCCTTTATCAGTAATGACACTCATGGGCTCATTAATGCTTCAAGGTACTTCAGTTATTTGAAGGTATTTGGTGTTGCCCTTTTGATACAGACTCTGTGAGAGCTTTGTGCAATCATGGTCTTAATTATCTGCTTTAATGTGTCCCTTGAGGGCTTTGTACTGACACTCAGTGGGGCTCATTAATACTTTCAGATACTCAAGGTTTTTAAGGTATTTTGGATGTTCCTTTCCACTCTGAATCTCTGAGAGGTGTTTTTTCCAATTCTGGCCTCCAGTTCTCCCCTCCCAGGAGTCCATGAGGAGCCTGTGTTGGGGATGGACCTCAGTGGGGCCCATTCATGCTTTGAGATACTCTGAGTTTTTCCTCTGACTTTGACTCCTGGAAAAGTTTCTGCAATCTCAGGCCCTGAGGTTCCAGGGCTCAGCTCCAAATGAACCATGAGGCTCATTAGGGTCAAGCAAGTCCTGACACACCATGGCTCTGCCTTGATTTCCCTCTGCTCTCGTGCAGTTCATCAGGAAGGTTTCCTTTTACAGTTGTGAAGAAATATTTCAATGAGCTTCTAAGAAATAAGTAATCCTATTTTCAAGAGTGTATTTTATTACTGTTCTCTTCAGAGAAGAGCTGATTGCAGCTTTCTGTGATTTATATTGATGTAGGGCTGCTCCTAAGGAGGTCTCACCATGTCAGAGAAGTTTTACCTTGAGAGTTGACCCAGTGTGGACAACCTTGCCCCACATTCCCCAACCTCATGTGAGAAACCATTTTCACTTTCAAAAATTTAAAATATCAAGATCTTATCAAAACACAACACAAGACTGAATAAAGAAAATAACACAGTGCGAGAAGCAAAGGATTCAGTCAGGATGTGCTCATTTACAAAATGGATGCTCTGTCTTTTATACCTCTGGCCCCTCCCAAAGTCTTGTCAATCGACTCCTTCTTCACTGTCCAGTGGTGGAGATCACTGTCTCACACCTTGATTGGAGGTCAGGTGTCGCAGACATCTTTTCATGAAAAATCCTTTCTTTAGGATGTTTCCTCCTGAGAAGCTGAGAGGCCTCAGGAACAAAATGTAAACAATTGTTATCTGCTGCTGTGGCATGCAACAGGTGCATCTGTGATTGGTCTCATAGAGTTGTTTCCAATTAATGGCCAATCACGGTCAGCTGGCTTGGACTCTGTCTGAGACAGAAGCTTTTGTTATCATTCCATGCTATTCTTAGCTTAGCTAGCCTTCTGATGAAAACTTTTCTTCTATTCTTTTAGTATAGTTTTAATATAATATATATCATAAAATAATAAATAAACCTTCTGAAACATGGAGTCAACATTCTCATCTCTTCCCTCATCCAAGAACCCCTGTGAACATCACCACAGTCAGGTGCTGCCATAGTCACAAGCCAACCCTCCCAAATGCCCCAGCTACTGAGGCCATCCTGTGATAGCAATGCAAGGGGGAGGGGAAGGATAACCATACAGCTACAAAACTTCTCCTAACATGTATTTAATATCCAGCCCTTAATTGTGAGAGTCAACCATAGGATTACGCATCTATAACAAGCCCCCTTTTTCTTTTTCTATAAGTCATTTTGCTCAAACAGTTAAGTAAAAAATTTTCTTTGTCTCTTGAATGAGTCATACCACCATCTGTGGATGTGGGCAAGGACAGTGGGAACAGGAGAAAAAATCTCAGGTTTTTCATTAGACACACTTATTTGGAATGGTCAAAAGCGCATCCCAGAGGTCCAGTGTGGCTTTGACTCCCATCTACCGTGCCTATGTGGCTGCTACCCATAGTTGGTGCATCTTAGGGGTGAGCACAGAGGCCAACTCAGTCCTGCCCTCCAGTCCCTGTTGAATTAAAAGACAACTGAGGAATTACAGAGGTCTGGTCTGGCCTTTTGTCCCTACCTTACCATGCCTACAGGGTTGCTACCCACAGCAGGGCTATGGAGCCTTCTTGGTAGCAAACAAAGGAGCCAACCTGGCCTTGCCCTCCTTCCTTTGTCTTATTTTCTTAAAGAAGCTGTCCCATTACCTTTTACAGTCCCTTGTGTGTTTCCCCTCAACAGATGCTGGTAATTCTCACCCATGAAAACAGCAAGACAGTTCCCGAGCTGGTTGGTGGAAGCTTGACTCTACATTTGGGCATCTTGGTGTTTTCCTGGTTGTCTCTCAGTCTCTGCTTGAGAGTCAATCTTGTTTCACCCAGCCTGGATGTTACAGTCCACTCTTTGGGTTCTTCTCCTGGGCCTTTGACTCTGTTGCCATGAGTCCATCCCCGCTCTGCAGCTCACACGGCCGATTCGGTGGTGAGCAGTGCCTGAAAGGGACCTTCCCACTGAGGAGTTAGAGGCTGATCTCTCCTTGACTTGATCATCACCCAATCCCCAGGATTAATATTATGGATTCTGAAATCCAGGGTGGTAGTTTGAGGAATTGCCCCTTTATGTCTTAGCCCTTCTAAGGTTTGTGCTATAGACATCACTTATTTCTTGGCATTGGCTTCCCCTTCCTCATAGGTGGCAACCTTCTGGGGTGAGGTCAGGAAGGGGAACCCAAACATCATTTCATAGGTGACACCCCCAGATCTGACTGGGGTTGGGTTCTAGTTCTTAATAAGGCCAAAGGGAGACATTTTATCCATGACATTTGGGTTTCAATCATTATCTCAACTAGAGCTCTTTTAAGAGTTTGATTCATTCTCTTAACCTGACCAGAACTCTATGGTTGCCATGGAGTGTGTAATTCCCATTTTACTCCCAGGGCCTGAACAACTTTCTGCCATATCTTTGATGTGAAATGAGTTCCCCGGTCTGAATCAATCCTGTCTGCCATCCCATATTGGGGTGTCCTGGTTTAGGGCAAATTTGGGAGAGAATCTCCAAAGGAGGGCCCCTCCAGAAAGCAAACCCACATGGCCCCTCCCCGCAGCCAATTTGGGAAGGATTCCTTCGAGAGAAGTGGAAAGAATCTGTTTATTTAACAGGCACAGCACCCCCAGCACACAAAATGAACAATACCAGATGACACCACTCTGAAAAAGATGGCAAATTCAGAAACTCTCTCTTGGGGGTGGTCGCTCTGTTATCAGTCCCTCTGGCGCTGGGGCAGCTGCTGCAGGCCACAAGGTGCAAATGCTTGGTATTCCCAGGTCCCAGTCTGGAGCAGGTTCAAGATGGTTCAAAAAGGAAAGGAGAAACAGTCCAGGAAGAAATTTGGACAGTTTAGATAAACTAACTAATGAGCAGAAGCAAGAGCAAGCAGAAGTGAAGCAGAAGCAAGAGTGAGAGAGCAACGCAAAAAGCGAAGGCAAAAAGCAAAAGCAGCACTATGTACTTCCCTGTCTCTGTGTCCCGCCAGGCTGATAAGAAAACCCAAACAAAACTTTCCCTCTTCAGAGCCAGTCTTAAAGGCATAGAACATAATATCCAGCTTAAACAGAACACATGAATGGGGATACAAGAATCATAACGTCACCCTGGGACATTCCACCCCTTATCCCCATATCATCAACATGCTACCACACATCATGCAGTTATTCACACAAAATTTCCATCTGTTCCCCCAAAATTTACAAGCAATACCCATCATGCCCTCATCACATCCCCACACTGGACCACTGAATCCAGGCCCTATACTACAGAGCTGCAGGATTTCACCCCTTTCATCTTACTCACTCAAAGCTCCATCTTTCACTTGCTCAGACCTTCAACACTTGCACGTTTCCTTTTATCTCATGTCTGCATGGTTTAATGTACAGACAATGGCAGTAACATCCAACAAACAGTGATATTGCATATCATTCTTACCCCACAATCAGATCTCCCTGAGGTACACATCATGTTGTTCCATCTCTTTGCATTATCCACCATGTGCAACCTGCTCCCTGAGCAAAGACAACCCCACGAATGGGTTTGTCTGTACTCGAGGCAGAATTGATCCACACGGTCTTCCCTAACAAACTTCTGACATGCACCACTGGGACTTTATCTCCATCTGTTACATTCAGGGACTCAGACTGGGCAAGACCTGCTTGGCTGGTGGAACCTCGGGTGTTAACTAACCAGGTGGCCTTTGCTAAATGCTGCTCTCAATTTTTGAAAGATCCCCCACCCAAAGCTTTTAGCTGTGTTTTTAGTAGTCCATTGTACCTCTCCACTTTGCCTGCAGCTGGTGCATGGTAGGGGATATGGTACACCCACTCAATGCCATGTTCCCTAGCCCAGGTGTTGATAAGGCTGTTCTTGAAATGAGTCCCATTGTCTGACTCAATTCTCTCAGGGGTACCATGTCTCCACAGGATTTGCTTTTCAAGGCCCAGGATGGTGTTCCGGGCAGTAGCATGAGACACAGGGTAGGTTTCCAACCATCCAGTGGTGGCTTCCACCATGGTCAGCACGTGGTGCTTACCCTGGCGTGTCTGGGGCAGTGTGATGGAGTCAATCTGCCAGGCCTGCCCATACTTGTACTTGGACCCCTGCCCACCATACCATAGGGGCTTCACTCGCTTGGCCTGCTTGATGGCAGCACACGTCTCACAGTCATGGATGACCTGAGAAATACTGTCCATGCTTAAATCCACCCCTCGGTCTCGTGCCCACTTCTAGGTGGCATCTCTGCCCTGATGGCCTGAGGCATCATGGGCCCATCAAGCTAGGAATAACTCCCCCTTCTGTTGCCAATCTAAGTCTATCTTCGACACCTCTATTTTTGCAGCCTGATCTACCTGTTTGTTGTTTTGGTGTTCCTCATTGGCCCAACTCTTGGGGACATGAGCATCTACATGGTGGACCTTCACAGGTAGCCTCCCTACCCTGGTAGCAATGTCTTTCCACTCTTCAGCAGCCCAAATTGGTTTTCCTCTACGCTGCCAGTTGGACTCATTCCACCTCTCCAGCCATCCCCACAGAGCATTGGCTACCATCCATGAATCAGTGTAGAGGCAGAGCTTCGGCCACTTCTCTCTTTCTGCAATGTCCAGGGCCAGCTGAATGGCTTTGAGTTCCACAAGTTGGCTTGATCCACCTTCTCCTTCGGTAGCTTGTGCGACCTGTCGTGTGGGGCTCCATACGGCTGCTTTCCACTTCCGGTTCATCCCTACGATGCGACAGGAACCGTCAGTGAAAAGAGCGTAGCGCGTTTCCTCTGGGGGCAGTTGGTTATATGGAGGAGCCTCTTCAGCCTGTGTCACTGCTTCTTGTTCTTCATCTGTTACACCAAAATTCGCACCTTTGGGCCCATTTGTAATTACCTCCAAAATCCCAGGGCGATTCAGTTTACCTATACGGGTGCTGTCTCCGTCCCTCTGGAGCCTCTCAGGAACCCTGGGCCAGTCCCGAGTCGGCAGACACCGGGGGCAGCCCCGACACGGCCGACAGCGGGGAGACACTCTCTGTGCCCCGAGGGTACTGAGGGCACCTGGGCTGGGCGCCTGTGCAGCACAAGAGACACCAGAGACATCGCTAGAAGAGAAAGGGCCGGCTCTTAGCAGGGGTTAATCCAAGGTTTTATTCTAGGAGTCCCAAAGGAGCCCCTACACCTCAGGGGCCTCCTGCCTACAGCCCCGGGAGATGTGCCAAGGTTACATTTAAAGGGAGGTGGAAACCCAAAGTAGATAACATTTGACTAACCAAGAAGTGACCCTAAGGGATGGGTACTGGGGGATGGACATTTAGGACAGCATATGGGGCAGGGCTTGGGGGGCTGACCCCTGGCCTCTGGCTGATCACTCGACATCCTGGAACGAAGCTTCTGGATGGAGGGGATGGGATGCTGAGTGATTGACAGAAAGCCAGGGTGGGGATTTGGGGATGATCTCAGCAAGGGAAAGGGATTACAGAGGTAAAGGGAGGGGGGTACCATCTGGGATGAACCATTTGGGAAAAATACGGGGATTCAAAAACAAAACTATTACAAAGTATTACAAAGCATAAAAACACACTACAACACACCACCCAGGTC
Organism: Agelaius phoeniceus; assembly: GCF_051311805.1. Lineage (NCBI taxonomy): Eukaryota > Metazoa > Chordata > Aves > Passeriformes > Icteridae > Agelaius > Agelaius phoeniceus. Next base: position 4,017,351 of record NW_027509866.1, read on the forward strand.
TGGTGTTTGCTGCGCAAGTGCCCAGATCCGGAAATTTCCCAGGGCTGGCACAGCCCAAGTTCAGCAATTTGCTGGCACAGAAAGCCAAAATCCAGCAATTTCCTGATGCCAATACAGACGCCCAGACCTGGTGTTTGCTGCCACTGCCAGTGCCCAGATCTGGATATTTCCCTGTTCTGGCAGAGCCAAGTCCAGCAATTGTCTGGCAAAGAAAGCCACAACCCAGCACTGCCCAGATCTGGTGTGTTGGGGTTTGTTTAAAAGAAGAGGGAGACCTTGGCTTAAGGCCGTGGGAAAACCATCTTTAGTCGGGGTCAGCAGAAGCTCCCGCCCATAATCCTCTTGTTCAGTTATGCAGATTGTTACTAGAAAGTTCTGAGTTCTCTTTGCTACCATTGGTTACTTTATACTGCAAAAATTGTAATATTCTTAATCCCTCCTTCCTCTTGGATCCTTCCCTCAGATCCCACCTTAACCCCTCCCCATAAATAAATGGATAAATATCCCTGCTAGACCCTGGACCCAGGCTTTTTTCTGCTTTGCTCTCTCTACTGTGCACGCCGTCCTGTTTGTTGTGTTTGCCTTCATTAAAGTTCTGTTTCCAGAGCACCAGATGGAAGCAGTCTCTGTCTGTAAAGTGGCCAGAGCTGGTTCTCAGGGAAACCACTGGTCAACGGTCCGGATGAGGGCCAGAAGGTTTCACTGGTGTTTGCTGGCACCGCCAGTGCCCACATCTGGAAATTTCCCTATTCTGACACAGCCCAAGAGCAGCAGCAATTTACTGGCACAGAAATCCAAAACCCGGCAACTTTCTGCTTCTGGCTCTGGCACTGCCAACATCTTGTGTTTGCTGCACCAGTGCCCAGATTTGGAAATTTCCTGGTGCCAGTGGAGCCCTAATCCAGCAGATTTCTGTCACTGGCAATGACACCACCCCGATCTGGTGTTTGCTGGCAGTGCCAGTGCCCAGATCTGAAAACTTCCTGGTGCTGGCAGAGCCCAAGTCCAGTGATTTGCTGGCACAGAAAGCCAAAATTTGGAAATCTGCAGGTTCTGGCTCCAGCACCATCCAGATCTGGTGTTTGCTGGGACCACCAGTGCCCAGATTTGGAAATTTCCCGATGCCTTCACAGCCCAGGTCCAGCAATTTGGTTTTAGCTAGCTTAGGCAGAGAAGTTCCTGGGACTGTGACTTTCCTTTTTCTTGGAACTGTTTAAACCTGCTCTGGACTGAAAACCCAGAAAAACACCGGCAGGTCACACCTGTGGCCCACCGAGCTCTGGGATGCTGCATTCCAGCACCAGAGGGACTTAGAAGAGACCGAGTGAGCCAACTACAACCCACAAAAAGGACTTTCTGAATTTGCCATCTCTTCAGCACTGTCAGAGGTTTCATTTAATATTATTCAGTATTCATGCTTGTGAATAGTTTATTTGTTAAATAAACTGGGGTTTTTTCACTTTTCTCGAGGGAAGTCTTTTCCTGAACTAGTAGGGGGAGGGGCTGCTTGAACTTGCTTTCTAGACAGATCCCTTTTGGAGGTTTCCTCCCCAGATTTGCCCTAAGCCAGCACAAACAGTCATCATGAAAATTTCACCAGTGGCATAATTTCCTGCTGGCAAATCTTGTGACAGAAGCTTGACCTTGTTCTCCATGAGACATTCTTGGGAAGAGCAGACAGGAGAAGATTCCTGGAAAACTGAAACAGCTTTCCAGAAGGGAAATGAAAATGAAAGAAACAATCCAAGATCTTTTCCCCTATTTATTTCTATGTTCCCCTTTTCCATATTGCACTACTTCTCCATCCCAGGAATTCCAGATGCACCGCACCTCTAAGATCGGTGACTTAGTGATTTTTAGACACTCGAAAGTACCATGAGCCACACAGAGTTTTCCTTCCCCTGGTTTTACTGGAAGGCAACACTGGAGATGTAAGTGCAGTGCTTGGGTCAGGTAGGAATCCTACACCAAGGGAAGGTGGCCCGACAGTGTTTGACCCTCAGCCAGGCCAATGCAGAGCAGCAAGCGAGGGGATTGCTGTGCCAGTGTGCAGGAGTCAGGGCTCTGCATCTGGGCTCACCGCTGCAAAGTTCCCGTGTTTGGACAGACTCAGGGGCTGTGCCCGGGGCGCGCGGGGCTCGAACGTGGGGCTCGTGGGGCGAGCGGGGAACGGACACGGGGACGAACGGCCCCGGTGCTTCAGTTGCAACGGCGGCAGCGGCGGCAGCAGCAGCGGCGGCAGCAGCAGCGACAGCAACAGCAGCGACAGCAGCAGAACAGATATTTTAGATCACTTTTTCTTTCTTTCTCTTTCTCTTTTTCCTTCTCTTTCTGTTTTTCCTTCTGTTTTTCTTTCTCTCCCGTTCCCGCTGTCGGGCACCCTTCTCTCGGGGTCCCTTGCCCGGCGTCCCTCTCCTCTCCCCGCCTCCCTCTCCCCTGCCGGGCCGGGCCATGCCCCCGGCCCGCCCCCGGCCCCGGGCGGGGCTGCCCCGTGCCCGGCCCCGGCCGTCCCGCCGCGCTCTCGCCTCCGCCCGGCTCTGGCCGTACTGGCGGTGGCGCTGCTGGGCGGGCGTCAGTGCCTGGTGCGGGGGCAGCATCGCCGCCCTTCGGCTCCGCCTGGCCCGAGCCCGGCCCCGCCCCCGAGGCAGGGTCCAGTCCCGGCCCCGTCCCCGGCCCCCGCCCCGGCCCCGGCTCCTCCCGGGGCCCGCGGAGGACACAGGCGGCGCGGCCGCTCCCGCCGCCTCCGCTGCGGCTTCCCCGGCCCGAGCTCCGCCGCTCGACAGCGCGGCCGCCGGCCCCGAGCCTCCCGTGCCGCGTTCCAAAGAGCGAACGCCTGGGCATGGCCGGCCCGGGGCGGCTGAGGGGCGCTCGGGGGCCGTTGCTGGCCCCGGGCCGAGCGCTGACAGCCGCGTCCCGCCCACAGGGAAGGCGCAGGAGGCCCTGCAGGAGCGGTACCGAGTGGGTTCGCTGCTGGGGCGCGGAGGATTCGGCAGCGTCTTCGCGGCCACGCGGCTCTCGGACGGCGCCCCGGTGAGCGGCGGGGCCGGCGGCGGGCGCAGGAGGAGGGGGCGGAGGAGGAGGAGGAGGAGGAGGATGGGGCTGGGCAGGGCGGGCGGCGAGCTGAGCCCGCTGCTGTCCTTGGCTTTCAGGTGGCCATCAAAAGGGTGCCACGGAACCGCGTCCGGCACTGGGGCGAGCTGGTGAGTGAGCGGGGCCAGCGGCAGCAGCCGGGGCTGCCGGGCGGGGATGAGCCGAGGCCCGGCACGGTGGAAGCCGCCAGGACGCCTCGAGGGAGAGCGGGCGTGGGTCCAGCGCAGGGCGCAGAGCATCCCGGGCTGGCTGAGGGCTCCCCGAGCCCCGGCACGGCATCGGCCCCACTGAGGGCATCGTGCTCCTCCCGCAGCCCGACGGCAGCAGGGCCCCGCTGGAGGTGGTGCTGCAGGCCAAGGTGTCCACTGGCTTCCCTGGTGTGGTGCAGCTGCTGGAGTGGCTTGAGCTGCCCAACCACATCGTGATGGTGCTGGAGCGGCCAGAGCGGTGTCAGGACCTGCAGCGTTTCATTGGGGCACGGCGGTTCCTGCCCGAGGAGGTGGCGCGGGCGCTGTTCCGCCAGGTGCTGGAGGCCGTGCGGCACTGCACCAGCTGCGGGGTCCTGCACCGCGACATCAAGCCCGAGAACATCCTGCTCGACCTGCACACCGGGAAGGCCAAACTGATTGACTTTGGCTGTGGCACCTACCTGCAAGACACAGCCTACACCCACTTTGCAGGTGAGCCCACGTAAGGGTGTACTCCTGGTCCTGGCATCTCATGGCCCAACATCTCCCAGCCCAAGCTGGCTGTGGCAGCGGGGATTCTCCCTTTTGCTGCCAGTCAGGGGACTGAGTCTTCAGCTGAGTTGCTTTAGAGCGGGGCTGGGTGGGGAGCCATCTTCCAGCCCTGCTGGCAGCCTTTGCCAGCCACTCTGCCCAGGACTGGGGCTGAGCTGGGGCAGCCAGCCCTACCAAAACCCCCGTGGGTGGGGGTAGCAGAGATGGGGGCGGAACCTGTGCCCCAGCCAGTTTGGTGTGCAGGCGAGAGGAAGGGCTTGGACTGATCCACTCTCCCTGTTTGCCTTGGCTTCCTAATATTTTTGGGGCAATGCAGGCAGGGAGGATAAGGACATGTTTTTTCCCCAGCACGGAGAGGGTTTTTCCTTTACAGGTCAGGGTCAGGCTTAGCCAGGGCTTCCTCTGCCCTCTTCTGACACCAGTGGCTTCTTTTCCAAGCCTTAGTTTGTGCACAAGTCCCAGGTGCTGGCGAGAGGGCAGTGGTCACCCTGTGTGCCACTGATGCAGCCCCCGCAGGCCCAGGGATGCTGGGGCCAGGCTGTGGGAGCAGCAGCATCCCCCTGCTGAACTCCATCTGTATTCCACAGGAACACTGTCCTACAGCCCCCCGGAATGGAACGACTTTGGCTGGTACCATGGCGAGGCAGCAACGATCTGGTCCCTGGGCATCCTGCTGCACCAGATGGTCTGCGGGGAGCACCCGTTCAGGAGGGGCCGGAACCTCAGCTGGGGCCAGCTCCCGCTGCCACAAGGGCTCTCTCAAGGTGGATCCTCTTCTCTGGGCACGGGGGGAATCCCAGTGCTGGGAGCCAGCAGCGGGCTCGTGAGCATCCCGCTCTGGCAGCTGCTGAGGAGGTGGCACATGTCCTGCTCTCCTCCAAAACAGGGAAGTGATGGGAAAGTTTAGGCCCAACCCTGAGCGCATCCAGAATGGCCTGGCCATGGGAATAGTGGGGCAAAGCAGACAGGAGCCTTCTCTGGCTGACCGGCAGTTTCTGCTTTCTCTCGCCAGAGTGCAAAGATCTGATCAGGTGGTGTTTATCCGTGAACTCCTTGGAAAGACCCACATTAGAAGACCTGTTCTGTGATCCTTGGGTGCAGGATATTCCTCTGCCATAGAAGAAGGGAGAGAGCCACAGGCACACTTTGATCCAGGGCCCTGGTAAGTTGCAGCTCCACACATGCCTTGGCAATGAGAAGCAAAGGAACCCAGACCTTTTTGTGCTGCCTGTGTCACTGCACCGGGGCCATGGGATGGGCACACGCAGCCCTTGTGCTGGAGCTGAGCTGCTCTGCCCAGCACTGGTGGCCGCCATCCAAGCTGGTTTTGCTTGTGCTGGTTCCCTGACAGCTGGGGCCCTGGTCAGAGCCCTGAGAGCCTGGTCTCCCCCCAGGGAAGGAACAGGAGCCCCTGGAGAAGCTGTACCTGGTGGGGATGCTGCTGCTGCTGCTGCTGCTGCTGCTGCTGCTGCTGCTGCTGCTGCTGCTGGAGACAGCCAGGATGACATCAAGGATGACAAGCTCTTCCTCAGCCCGGCCACTGGAGGCTGAAGGTGATGGTCTTTGATTCTGGCACCTTCTTCAAAGCCAAACTCCACAGGGAATTTTCAGATGAGTCCCCAGCCGGGGAAATTCTGCCAGATTTGGGCATGGCCCAGCCTGGCTGGGAAGCAAAGGTTCCCCCTTTGCTGGGGCAGATGCAACTCATCCTTCAGTCGCTGCCCAGCTGCTTTTTGGCAGGGCTGGGGGAATGGGCTGGGCTGGGTACGAAATGGGAGTGGGCTCCTGGCCCTGCCAACAGCCCCCAGCACCCACCGTGCCCCAGGCTGGGGCTGGGGCTGGGGCTGGGGCAGCCAGCCCGACACAAACAAAGCCCCATGGTGGGAGCAGAGGTGGGACTCCAGAACCTGTGCAGGGGCTGCTTTGCTCTGCAGGCAAGGAAGGGCTTGGGCTGCTCCACTGCCCTTGTTTGCTTTGGGATCACCGTGATTTTGGGGGGCAGTGCAGGGGGGAAGAGAGAAAGTGTGGGCTTCCCTCAGCCATGGCTGGGTTTTTCCCTACCATGTAGAAGTTGGGCCTCCCTCAAGGCCCTGACAGAGATAAGAGTTTTTCCCGTTTTTCTTGTTTTCCCTTTTTGTATCTAATCTCTTTTCAATAATGTGTTGTTTGTTTTTCCAGAGGAAGCGTTCTAGGTGGTCCAGTGTGGATGGGGAAGTGCTTGGGAGCAGCTGTGGCGTGGATGGGCCGTGCCCTTGGAGAAGGCTGAGGCCATGGTTTGGGAGCAGCTTTTCTTGCAGCCATGGCTGGCGTCCCTGTGTGCTTGGCAGGGTGGGATCAGAGCTTTTGGGAGATGGCAGCGAGCACAGGAGCATCCTGCTCTGGGCAGCTGCTGAGGGCTGGATGTGCCGTGGCTGGCTGCAGGCTGGGCACATGTCCTGCCCTCCTGCTCTGCTGCCAAAGGCAGCAGGGATGGGCAGCTCTGGGCACAGCTCTGGGCACAGCCAGCACGGCCTGGGCCCCGCAGGCCTTGGCACAAGGGCACAGGAGCCCTCAGCTGACGGGCGGTTTCTGCTTTCTCTCCTTGCAGCCAGGCTCTGCGGCTGCTGAGGCTGCTCTGGGCTCTGCCAGGGCTCTGCTGGGCTCAGCCCTGGGCCCAGCTGGGCTGGCTCTGCCCTCACATTGCTCTGACAGCTCTGCATCAGACGAGCCCGTTGCGAGCACAGCGCCTGAGCTTTCTGCTTTGGCAGCTGAGTGAGACTCTGCTGCAGGCCCAGAGATTGCAGCTGGGGACACACATCCAATTAGCAAGGACCCAAAGTCTCCACAGTCCCAGCTGAACGCCTGGATCTCCCCAGGATGTTTTGTCTGTCCCATTCTTCCTTCTTGATTGGCTGGAATTGTGCAGTTGCACTTTCTTCCTCCTCTAGCAGTGCCACGAGTGGGCCAAAGCTGGCGAGTGGGCCGTGCTCCTGAGGCAGTGCAGTCTGGAGCTGGTGGATGGAGAATTGCCCTTCTGCCCTGCCAAACCAGAGCAAAAAGCTGCAAGTGGGACTTTTTGTCTTTAAGAAACCCCTGACATTTTCAACGGGAATGTGCAGCTCATTCACAGGCTGAGAAGGAAGGGCATCTTCTAAAGGATTTGGGGTTTGACAGAGTTTCCATTCCCAGTCCTGCTTGGAGCTGGCAGGGCACAAAGCAATTTCCCATTGCTTCACCCACAATTTAACAATATTGGAAACAACCTCAAAAACTTATAAAAAGGGGTGCTGAAGTCAGCAAGATGGATCCATGCCATCAGCACATTTACAATGTAAATAACTGAGTTCTCTTTTTCAAAAGATCATTTACCTCCTAATGCAAAGAATGTAACTTTGCATTTATGTTTTGTTTTTTTCACTAACATTATGTTCAGTTTTTTCTCTAACACTTGGATTTTATTCTTATCTTTTACAATTTACCTATTTTTTTCCCTTTTTCTTTTTTTTTCCATTAAATAGAAAACATGTCCTATCAAAAGAATGTCCTCTGCTCCAGGGTTCCCGTGTGGAGCAGCTCCCTTCCTGCTGGCTGAGCTGCTCAGGCAGAACCTGGCAGCTCCTGGCCCTGCAGGGCTGAGGCTTTTCCCAATTGCTGGGCACAGACAGATGGAGCAGCACTGCTGAACACGGGCACACAGAGGGACCAGGAGCAGCTGCCTTTGCCCACCTGAGGCTCCAAGGCCCAACCTCTGAGCAGCCAGGGCTGGAAGAGACTGGCAGGATCTGATGCCTGACTCTGGGCCAGGGCTGCACAAATGACCCCACAGCAGCAGCAGCAGCAGCAGCAGCAGCAGCAGCAGATGGAGCTGACTTTCAGCACAGCCCCTGCCCCTGTTCCCTCCCGTGTGCAGCAGTGTCACAGCAGCCTGAGGCACCTGGGAGCCCCCAGTGCCAGCAGGGACTTGAGATGGCAGCCCTGGGCTCCTGGAGGCTGTGCAAGGAACGGAGCTGGGCACTCCCTGTCCATGGGGAGCTTGCAGATGGAAAAGGCTGCTGTGGCCAGGCAGCTCCAAGGGCACAGAAAGGAGGCTCTGGAGCACTGGATCTGTGCCAGTGCCACAGTCCTGGGCAGCAGCCAGCCAGCCCTGGGGGAACAGAGGGCACAGCACGAGGGACAGAAGCAGGCAAGGGCAGAGACTGGAGAGAGCCAGAGCCAGGAGCAGGAACAGCTGCTCCATTGCACTCTTGGAGAAAGCTCTGGGCTGGTTCCAAGCGCTGAAAGGCGTGAAGGGCAGAGAGGAGGCCACAGCAAACAATGCTCCTGTTTGCACAGCCTCCCCTCTCCGTGTCCCAGAAGGAATTGCATGGACTGTGCTCTTCTCTCCGAGTGGTCTCGTTCAGCATGAGCAGCTCAGCACCAGGAGCTGAAGGAGCTGAAGCCTCAGGCCACAGGAGCTGGGCAAGAGGAGACTTTCTGAGCAAATGAATGCTGCTAACATGGACCCAGCTGAATGCAGTGGATAGAATCATGGAATCACAGAATCCTTTCTGTTGGAAAAGCCCTCTGAGCTCCCCCAGTGCAGCCGCTCACCCAGCAGTGCCAAGCCCAGCACTAAACCACGTCCCTGAAGTGCCAAGGCCTGGACAGCAGCCCTGAGTGAGGCCTGAACAGCAGGCCCTGAGCCAAAGGTGGCCTCTGGATGAACCTTCCAACCAAAGGTTATCTTTGTATCTGCTCCCTGATGAAATGTGCATGGTCATTAGCACTGTGATAGATGTAGCCACTCCTTAGTGAAACATGTATTGACCTTTGTGTATTTAGAAGCCAGACCAGGCCATGAAATCTGACATCTGGCCTTGTTTGGGGCTGAATGGTCAAAGTCACCTCCCTTGGTTCCTCCTGGGGCCCTGGCCAGGCTTTGGGAGGGACCCAAGAGGAGGATGAAACCAGATGTTGGCACACTAGCAGTGCTGTCAGTTTGTCCATTCAGCACTGTCAGAGCTGGGCCCTCTCCCAGCGGGGTTGGAGCCTCACCTGTGGCTGGAGGCACCTGCAGGAATTGCCAGTGCCCAGGAGTGGCTCTGCAGCCCTTGGCTGTGACAGCTTCCCCAGCTGCTGTGTGGGTCTGGGGGATGGTAAAGGCTGAGGGTAACTGGGGCTGGATCTTTCTCAATCACTGCAGGCAATCTTTGGTGGGGATGGTTGGGTGCATTGCTGAGCTGCTCCTGTTGTGATTCTTTGCTGCTTTGAGCTGCAGGAAATGACACTGATTCCTTCAGTTGGAGTCTGTGTCTTTGGTGCTGACCCTGCCCACTGGCAAAACAAAACTGGCCCAGTCTGGCCAGATCCCAACAAAATGTCACTTGTTCAGTGTCAATGTGAGGAATCAGTGCCATCAGAAATTCCCAGATGGGAAGCCCTTCCCTGGAGTTCCCTGGCTCTGGAGTGGGCTGAGGTGGGAGCCCCGTGGGAGCAGTGGGGCAGTCGGGTAAAAGAGGCTGCACCCCTGGATGGCTTCAAATGCATCCAAAAATTACATAAGGGAAAAGGAAAAGAACTTGTGGGTTTGGGCAGACAAAGATAAAATTGTTAAGAGTACATTGGAAACAGCACCTTCAGAAGGAACATTTATTGTTGGAATGCTCCCACATGGAGCAAGAGAAGAGGATTTTAATCTTGAGCTCAGCTGCATTGGTGCACATGGAATATCAATATAAAAAATAACTATATATGTATTTATAGTACAATAAGATCTTCATATATATATTTTGATATGTATGTCTAGGTCTGTCTATATCAATATGTTTATCTACATGTAAAATTATAATAATATGAAGTAGTGCTGACAATGCTAATTTGGTAGCTTTGGCTGCTCAGGGATGTAACACTAAATACCCTACAGAACAGGATTGGCCAGGAACCTAATTTCAGTGGTCAACTTTGTGAGATTGTATACAATGAAAAAAGGAGGAAGGGAGGAAATTGGCTGTTTTTACAGGGTTTGCTGATACTGTGATGCAGAGTGCTTTGTCTGTTCCTGTGAAAAATTCAGTGATGAAGCCTGCAGGGTTTTTCATGTACCAGACTATGCATAAGCTGCAGGATTGGTTGCATGGGTGAAGGGGTTGTTTAAAAAGCAGTTGAAAAAATGAGGAGATGGGAACCTTTGCCCATGGAGAACCCATCTCCCAGATATGCCCCATGCCCTTAACAATGGCCCACGGGGGAAATGGAAACCCCCTGGCTGTGCACGGCTGCCCCCAATTTGCAAATCCAACCATGGGCAGTGAGACTTGGGCTGCCTGGGAAATTGTTCTGGCTGTGATGGCCCCTGGCAGGGCCAGCCCAGAGGCTGCAGGGCTGGGCCTTCATGCACTGGAATTAGTTTGGATAAATTCAAAGCAAATGAGAGCTATCAATACTGAAACAGGAATTCAGATTCCTCCAGGACACTTTGCTTTGGTAACTGCTCCCTTGGAGCTTGGCCTTGCAAAGTGGTCATGTCATGGGAAGAGGAACTGATGCAGAATATCAAGGAGAAATTAAAGGAATTGTGTTAAACAATAGTGACCAGGATTGGATTAGTCAACCCCATGACAGGGTAGCACAATTATCAATATTGCAATGTTAAGAAAGATTGTGAAAAAATGAGATCCACCTGCAATCACCACCGTTTGTGGAGATAAAGGGTTTGGATGCAGCAGCCCTAATAATGGAGCCCGAGTGTGGGTCCAGAGGCCAAATGGCCCTCCCGAGGCAGCTGAAGGAGCAGCTCCTGGGAAAGACAACTCAGAGTCCTGAAACCTGGGCAGGAACAATGGCAATGTGTCCCTGCAGCCAAGTGTTCTGTGTGAGAACAAGTAGATCTGACAGGATATTGTTTTACACATGCTGCCAGACCAAATCTCCCTGTTTGCCCCAAGGGCCCCTTTGGGAAATGCTCTGATCCACGGGACTCCATGGGAAGGCTGCTGTGACACTGAGGGACTTGCACAGGAATTGCATCCAGGAGCCCGGGTGCCCCTCAGGGACTGGGACCCGGCCCCTTCCAGCCAGAGGGGAAAGGGCCCCCCCAGGCCTTGTTAGCCCCAGACAGCATGGTAAAGCTGCACAGCAAAGGGCCTGGGGGCATTATTCTGGAATTAACATGGTGCCAGCTCCATGGACAACAGGATTGTTGTTCCTAACTCAAATGAGATTGAGAAAAATGGATGAAGAATGTTGTCACTAAAGTACTACTGGTGTCTGTAAGTTGTACCTTGATAGTCAGCCAGAATCTTTGTCTGCCACAAACACCTCTAGAGTTTGACCAAGGGGTTAGTCATCAAAATGTAATGATTAGTTCTGATGGATTGCTGAGCTTCTTTTGTAATTCTTTGCTAATGATGATGTGCTTTGCTGAGCTTATCCTTTTGTAATTCTTTGCAGCTGTGCATGATATAAATGACACAATTCCTTAAGTTGGTGTCTGTGTCTTTGGTAGTGACCCTGCCCACTGGAGAAACAGGGCCCCCTCTTGCCTGAGTGTTACCTGGGAAGGCAAAAACCCTCCCTCCAAAATTCCCCCCTTCCTCCTTGTTCCCCCCTTCATACCCTGAGCATGATGTGCTCTGCTCTGGGCTGTGCCCAGGGTCAGTTGGGGTCACCTGTCCTGGCTGTGTCCCCTGCCCAGCTCCCCCGCAGCCCCAGCCCCTCCCCAGCGTGGCTGGACGAGGGGCAGGACAGGCCTTGGCTGTGCTGCAGCTCAGCAAGAACAAAACCATCTCTGCGTGCTCAGCGCTGTGCTCAGCACCCGGCCCAGCAGTGTCTCAGTGCCAGGGGCTGTGCCCTCAGTGCCTGCCAGGGCTTTCCATGGCAACTGCCAGGCCAGGTGACCCAGGTGTCCCCCCCAGTGCTGGTTGCCATGGAAACAGTGCCCAGCGCTGCCCCTTTCTGTCTGGCTGACCTGGCCTTTGGCCCTGGCAGTGCCCTTGGCTGCTGGTTCCTGGTGCCCGAGCGGCCAGCGCGGCACAGGGCAGGTGGCCATGGCACAGCCCCCAGCAAGGGATCCCCTCTGGCTCTGGGCACTGACACCAGCCCTGAGCAAGGGGCCCAGGGCAGCTTTCCATGGCCACCAACCACCACAACGGCTCCGGGCATTGGTTGCCATGGCACCAAACCAAGGAACGGGTCCCTGTGGCCGTTGCCATGGCACCTGGTGGCACCAACGAGTGTCACTGCAATTGTACCTGGAACAGCCCTGGCACCACTTTGTCCTCAGGGTTGCCATGGGAGCCCAGGGCAGCAACAGCTCTGCAGGCAGGGGGCCATGGAACCTGGCTGCAGAAATGGCTCCTTGGGCTGGTTTCCAAGGAAACCTGAACTGATGGGGGTTGCCATGGCACCCAAAGCCAGCAGTGGGGTCCCTTCAGTGACCATGGCAACAGTCCCTTGCAATGGCCCAGTGCAGGTTGGGATGATGATCCACCCTCACAGCTGGCCCAGGCAGGTCTGGAGTGCTCTTGGCAGCTTGGGCTTGGCACACACTTGAGGAGGATTTCTGTTTGCAATGGGGAAACTCAGGAGTTTTAGATTGCTTCAAAAAATTAAAAACTCAAAATCCCTCTTCAGCGGAGCGAAGCCAGTTCACCAAGCAATGCAGGTCCCAGGTGAGTGAGGAGAGACAGGATGGGGTTGGGGAATGTGGAGCAAGGTCATCCAAACTGATCAGACCTCAAGGCACAGCTTCTCTGACCAAGCCAGATTTCCTCAAGAGTGTCCCTGGGTCAGTATCAGTCACTGAATGCTGCAATCCCCTCTTCTATACTAAGAAAAGTAATAAAGGACACTATAAAATATGATATATATTTCCTAGAAGCTCTTTGAAATATTTTTCCATACCAGCAGCAGGAAAGTTCCTAACGAACTGCCCCAGATCAGAGGGAAATCAAGGCAGAGCCATGGTTTGTCAGGAATATCTTGGTCCTAATGAGCCCTGTGGTGCATTTGAAGCTGAGCCCTGGAACCTCGGGGCCTGAGAGGAGATTGCACAAACCTTTCCTGGAGTCAAAGTCAGAGGAAAAACCCCCAAGTGTCTCAAAGCATGAATGGGTCCCATTGAGGTCAACACAGGCTCCTCATGGACTCCTTGGAGGAGAGAATTGGAGGCCAGGATGGCAAAAAAGCCTCTCAAAGACTCAGAGTGAAAAGGAACATCCAGAGTACCTTAAAAACCTTGAGTAGCTCAAAGTATTAATGAGCCCCACTGAGTGTCAGTACAAAGATCTCCAGGGACTCGTTAAAGCAGATAATTGGGGCCATGATTGCACAAACCTCTCACAGAGTCTGGATCAAAAGGGAAACACCAAGTACCTTAAAATAACTCAAGTACCCTGAAGTATTAATGAGCCCCATAGAGTGTTGTTACTGACAAAGCCTCTCCAGGGACTAATTACAGCAGATAATTGGAGACCATGATTGCACAAACCTCTCAGAGCCTCCAAGGCAAAAGCCAAAGCCAAAGTCCTTTGAAAAAGCTGCAGTCCCTGCAGGGAGCATGAAGGAGCCCCCAGGGCCATTGCTGAGCAAGGCTCCCCAGGGACTCCTTGCAGCAGATCCTTGAGGCCACTGGGATGTGGGCTAGGGGGGGATGCTGAGGGCAGCACAAGGGGCTGACAGTGCCCAGCCTGGCTGGGGCTGTGCCAGGAGGCCCCAGGGCCTCAGGACAAGGTGTCTCCTCCCAGCCCTTGCTGGCACAGACCCTGCTGTGCCCCAGGGCACCAAGACTTGGCTTCTCTTTGTCCCTACCTGTCATCACTGCCTGCAGTTCTCTGCTCTGCCTGGGGCCTGGGGACACTTGCTCAGTCGTGTTCCTCTCTGGGACCCATTAAAAGTCCAAGAAACTTTGGAGGTGGATTCTCACTTGGAGTTCTGGAGAGGTTTCTTCAGCTCCCTCTCAGGGACTGATGTTCAGGGCCTGAGCACAAAGCCCCAGAGGCTGATTAAAGTCCTTGTGCTGTGTCTGTGCTGCTGAGCTGGGCTGGGCTCCTGGCCCAGAGGCAGCTCCTGGTGACCAAGAAGAGCTTCAAAAGCACATTTCTCTGGATGAGCAGCTCTTGTGCCAGCCCAGCAGGGCTGGGGCACTGCCTGCAGCCACCCCGGGCACAGCACAGAGGCACAGAGAGCTTCAATCAGTCAGGGCTGGGAAGGGGCTGAGAAGTGCCTGGGGCACAATCACTGCCAGCCCTTGGCACAGGAACCTCTGGCTGCAGGACAGTGCAGCTGCAGCTCCTGGAGCCATCTCCTCAAGCTGGAACATGCCAATGCCTACAGACTCTGTGAGTACAACTCTGGGTATTTCTGGTGCAGGGGAGGTGAAATGTTCATGAAGCTCTGACATGCTGAGGGGTTCTGATCAGTCATAGAATATTTCCAAGACAAGGATTTTGATAAAAATGAGAAAATTTCCAACGACTTTCTATTCAGTTTCCAACTGTATGGGAAGAAGGGAAGGGGGGGGGGGGGCAGCAAAAATATCAAAAGGATGATAATGAATTATTAATCATTAATTTTGACATGTGCCTGAGATATCCAAACTGTTACTTTTAGTGATCAATAGGTTCACAGGAGATCCCTAATGTGCTTTCAGCCACTCTGCCCATGGACAGCAGCAGCATCACCTTTGCTGGAGCCATCAGGCTCAGTCTGAGCTGTCCTTTCTCCAAGCTGCAAACAGAACCTGCCCCCAGCCACTGCCCTGCAAACAGGCAGGGTTCTGTAGGGCCAAGGAGAGTGCACAGAGATTTGGGGTCTGTGAGTGCTGGCAGGGAGAGATCAGGCACAGGGAAACACCTGCAGGAGGGAAATCTCCAGGAGGCAGAGAGAAGATCAGGCAATGAGAGAAAACAAAGCCCAGCAATGCTGTGGCAGGGAGAGTTTAGAGATGCCCACAGGAGCCCCTGCAGTGCAGCCCCTCCCTCTGAACAAGCCCCCTCCCTCCTGTGCCCCAGCCAAGCCTCTGCCCTCAGGGCCGGGGCTCCAAGGCGTGCAGCCCCTCCTGTGCAGGCAGAGCTGCAGCAGAGCCGTGGGGCAGCTCTGCAGCCCCGGGCCCAGTTCCCTCTGCAGAGCACAGGGCTGGGAGCAGCTGCCCGGCCCTGGGGGCTCTGGCAGGGGGCACAGCTGGCTCAGGGTGACGCTGTCCCCAGGGCCCGGCTCTGGGCAATGCTGTCAGTGCAGCCAGGGAAGGAGCTGCATCTCCCTTCATCCAATGCCATCAGAAGGACACTTGGAAGTCTCCCTGAGATTTCAGTCCAAGCTGGGAGCTTCAATCCAGGGTGTAAACCTGTCCTAGAGCAGCTCTGAGTTATGAGATTGATGGGGAGAGGCAGAGGTGTTGTGACACTGAAAATGTTGCTGGGTTGGTGAAATGAGCAACGTGAGTCCTTGGCTACAAAAGTGGAGCTGGGCTGTGGTGGATCCATCTGCTCTCAGCAGTGTCTGGTGACATTTTAGGGAAAACATGGGGAGGTGATCACCCTCCAACTGGCAAAGGTTAAAGCCCAGCAAAATTCTGAACAGGTCAGAATGACAGACAATGTCCACTAGCTCTCCACTTATCACTTTGCCTCTCAGTATGTGTTCTCTATTCCCTAAGGGCAGTAGAAATGCTGAGGGTTTCTGATACTCAAGTACACCAGCAGAGGTATGGGGAAGCTTTAAAGAAAACACCAGACTTCTTAAAAACAGAAGTGTATCTGTGTGCGCTCCAGGGTAGGTGTATGGGAAATGGCTTTGATTTTGGTTACAGGTATCTCCTCTAACCCTTCACTGTCCTTTCTCCATGAACAGGTGCCCATGTGGAGCCCCAGCAAATGTCCAACAGCAGCTCCATCAGGCACTTCCTCCTGCTGGCATTGGCAGACACGCGGCAGCTGCAGCTCCTGCACTTCTGCCTCTTGCTGGGCATCTCCCTGGCTGCCCTCCTGGGCAACGGCCTCATCATCAGCGCCGTAGCCTGCGGCCACCACCTGCACACGCCCATGTTCTTCTTCCTGCTCAACCTGGCCCTCGCTGACCTGGGCTCCATCTGCACCACTGTCCCCAAAGCCATGCACAATTCCCTCTGGGACACCAGCAATATCTCCTACACCGGATGTGCTGCTCAGCTCTTTTCTTTTGTTTTCTGCGCAACTACAGAGTTTTGCCTCCTGACCATCATGTGCTACGACCGCTACGTGTCCATCTGCAAACCCCTGCACTACGGGACCCTCCTGGGCAGCAGAGCTTGTGCCCACGTGGCAGCAGCTGCCTGGGCCAGTGCCTTTCTCAATGCTCTCATGCACACGGCCAATACATTTTCCCTGCCCCTGTGCCATGGCAATGCCCTGGACCAGTTCTTCTGTGAAATCCCACAAATCCTCAAGCTCTCCTGCTCAAAATCCTATCTCAGGGAACTTGGGCTACTTGCTGTTGGTGTCTGTTTAGGACTTGGTTGCTTTGTATTTATTGTTTTCTCCTATGTGCAGATCTTCAGGGCTGTGCTGAGGATTCCCTCTGAGGAGGGACGGCACAAAGCCTTTTCCACCTGCCTCCCTCACCTGGCTGTGGTCTCTCTGTTCATCAGCACCGGTACATTTTACTACCTGAAGCCTCCCTCCATGTCCTCCCCATCCCTGGATCTGGCCCTGTCAGTTCTGTACTCGGTGGTGGCTCCAGTCCTGAACCCCCTCATCTACAGCCTGAGGAACCAGGAGCTCAAGGCTGCAGTGTGGAGACTGATGACAGGATGCTTTCAGGGACATTAAACTGCTAGCCAATTTCTGCAAATCACTTGTAATAAAAGTTTTCTTTGATGTTTCTTGTTGGTTTGGTTATAGGGTATTTTTTCCTTTGTTTTAGTTATTCATATTGTCCAGAAAAAAAAGCAACTGTTTGTACCATTTTTCATTTGATTTCTCTCCACCTTCCCTGTGGCCACAGACATTGTCAATGAGGGGCTGCGCTCTTGGTGGCTTTAAAGGAACTAAAGGATCTCCCAGCAGAGTTTTCTGCAGAGATGCCCTTTTGTTGCCTTCTCTGGAGCTGCGGCAGCAATGTCTGTGTGCAGAGCTGGGGCAGATCAGTGCTGGCCCAGCAGCTGTGCCCAGCAGCAGCAGCAGCAGCACTTGGTGTTGCCAGTGCTGCTGCCGTGGCCCTGCCCCGCTGCCCTGGTGGCCCTGGTGTTGCTGCAGGGCCTGAGTGCTCTCGGGGCCGGGCACAGCCCTGGGGGTGGCAGTGCCGGGGCTGCAGCAGGGACAGGCCATGGGCACTGCTGGGGCAGCGCTGACGCCTCAGGCCAGGCCCTGGGGGCTTCAGGCTCCTTGCCCAGGCTCTCTCAAGAACACGGCCAGGCCAATGCTCAGCAGCACAGAAACCCCCGTCAGCAGCCCCAGGCTGGCCGTGGGCAGGCTGGGGGCAAACAGCATGGCTGGGGCTCTGCAAGGGCCCTGGGGCAGACGGGAAGGAGCAGCAGAGCAGGGGCTGATCCATGCCCAGTGCGCTGCACAGCCCAGGGCAGCGTCCCAGAGCGTCCTCATGCAGCTGCCAACAACATCCCCCCTCTGCAGCCCTGGCCTCTCCCCCAGCTCACACAGGTGCCCCATCCTTGCAGGCACAGGCACGGCAGCACTGCCTCAGCAGCCCCTGTTTGCATTGCACACAGCAGGGCCAGCACCCCCATGCTGTTGCTGTGGGGACATGAACCTGAGGGAGCACAAATGCCATCAGCCCCTGGGGCTAGCAAGGCCTGCGGGACACCAGGGAAACCACTCAGCTTTGTCCTGGCCTCTGCACTCAGCCAGAAAGTTTGTTCCCATCAGCTGGGAGTTTCCTGTGCCACTGCAGACGCTGTTGCTCAGAGCCAGGGCTGCCTGGCAGCAACCCCCAAACTGCCCTGAGCATTTCCTTGGCTTCACCTTTGCTTTCTTTACTCTTTCCTGATACAAATTTCTTCCTATAGCCCACCCCTGTTCCCTCCCCTGCAAAGAACCCATCTACCCCCTGCGCCTGCTGGCCACACCATTCCTGAGCCAGGCCAGGAGCCATTGGCCTTCTTGGCCACCATGGCACACTGCTGCCTCATGTCCAGCCTGCTGTTCATCAGTCCCTGCAGGTCCCTTTCTGCCTGGCTGCTCTCCAGCCACTCTGTCCCCAGCCTGTAGTGCTGCAGGGGTTGTTGTGGCCAAAGTGCAGGCCCGGCACTGGGACTTGTTAAACCTCACCTTGTTGGATTTGGGCCCTGGATCCAGCCTGTCCAGGGCCCTGTGCAGAGCCCTCCTACTCTCCAGCAGGTCCACACTCCCAGCCAAATTGGTGTCACCATGGTTCCATGAGGCCTCCCAGTGTCACAATGTTCCTTTGGTTCCATGGGACCCCTTGGTGTCACAAAGTCCCTTGGATCCTTGGGCCCCTCAGTGCCACAATGGCACCGTGGTGCCCCAAGGCCCTGCAGTGTCACAATGGATCCTTGGTTCCATGAGGTCTGGCAGTGCAGCAATGCTCTCCTTGGTTCCACAGTGTCACAATGGCCTCTTGGTCCCAAGGGCCACCACGGTGTCAAACATGTTTCCTTCATTCCATGAGTCCCTGAGGAGCACCCCTGGCCCCTTGGTTCCATGGGGCCCTGCAGTGTCACAATGGCCCCATCATGACACCAGGTCCTGCTCTGTCACAATGCTCTGCATGGTTCCACAAGGCCCTGCAGGGTCACAGTGGCCTCTGTGATGCCACCAGGACCCAGACTGTCATCATGGACTCCTTGCTTCCATTCAGCCCCACAGTGTCACCAGGGCCCCTTGGCTCTGTGCTGCCATGTCGTACACAGTGTCACCACGTCCTCATAGTGCCACCAGGCCCTGCAGTGTCACAATCATCAGAGAATCAACTGGGCTGGAAAAGACCTTGGAGAGCATCAAGGCCAGCCTGGGACCCAACACCACCTTGTCACCCAGACCATGGCACTGAGTGCCACATCCAGTCTTTCCTTAAACACTGCCAGGGATGGTGACTCACCCACCTCCCTGGGCAGCCCATTCTGATGCCCAATCACGCTTTGTGTGAAGAATATTTCCTCATGTCCAGCCTAAACATCCCCTGGTGCTGCTGAAGGCTGTGTCCTCTTGTCCTGTCACTGTTCCCTGGGAGAAGAGCCCGACCCCCACCTGGCTGCACCCTCCTGTCAGGGAGTTTAGAGAGTGATGAGGTCTCCCCTGAGCCTCCTCTTCTCCAGCATAAACAACCCAGCTCCCTCAGCTGCTCCTCACAGGACTTGTGTTTCAGACCCCTCCCCAGCCTTGTTGCCCTTCTCTGGAAAGAATCCAGCCCCTCCGTGTCCTTCCTAAATTGGGGGCCCAGAACTGGACACAGCACTTGTGGTGCTGCCCAAACAGTTCTGAGAACAGGGAAAGATTCACTCCCTGGTTCTGCTGGCCACACCATTCCTGATCCATAGGAGTGCCAGGGGTTGGATGAGAGAAATGGTGGAGAGTGGGTGGGGACAAAGTGTTATTGATTGTCAGCCATGAGGGGTCTTGATTTTTATATCTCTTCACACAGCATTAGGAGGTGCTGAGGGTCAATAACAATTGGACATTGAATAGATCAAACTAGAAACAAGAAAAGGATACTGGATAAAACAGTTCTCTTCCTTTTTTTTTTTTCAATACAGCAGATTCACATTGAAAACACTTGTGAAATTTGTCTAATTAACCACAGGAGAATTGAAAACTTCGATTGTTCCTCGGGGCTGTTCTTCTTCAGGTGTTTTAAACAAATGTTTATGAACCTTTTTCACTGAATTCCTCAACTGAAGAGCTCAAGGCAGAGTCCACTGGAGAAATAAAATTCATTAGCAAACTCCAAATGGCTGAGGATCCATCCCATACAGAGCAGCAAGGAACAGAAATGGGCACAGCTTTGTGGCTGCCCCAGCTTTGGCATGGGCCCTGGGCCTGGAGCAGGAGCAGCTCTTGAGGGCCCCAAGGCCGGGGCTCTTGTGCTGCCCTGGGCAGATGGGATGGCAGCAGGGGCTGCAGAGCTCTCAGCACCTCAGGCCGAGGGAGCAGGGCAGCCAGGGAGCCTCCTTTGGCCTCCTTGGCCAAGCACCTTCCCCCATGGCTGGGGCTGAGTCCTGTGGCAGCTGCAGCTGCTGCTGTGGCCTTGGCAGGGGCTGAGGCCGTGGGGCGAGTGGCCAGAGCAGCCTGGCCTGAGCAGAGCTGTGGGGCCAGAGCCGGCTGGGCTGGGCTGGGCTCAGAGAGGCCCTTGGTGCTGCCCAGAGCTCAGGGCAGCTGGCAGAGCTTGCAGGGAGCTGGGCTGGGCTCTGAGAGCCTGGCCCAGAAACCATCAGTGTCCATCTCAGCCTGGCTGAGCGTGCAGGGGCAGGACTCAGGCCAGGCCTTGTGGGGCAGGGCCAGCGCCTGTGCAAGGCATTGCAAACAGGCAAGTGGCCCAGAGAGGAGGCTGCTCTGTGCCCTCTGTGGCAGGGACAGAGCAGGGAGGAGGCCCAGGACATTTGTCAGCACCAGCCCCTGTGCCCATGCGTTGGCAGCCCTGGCTGCTGAGCCCAGCTTTGGCCTGGGCTGAGTTTGGCTGTGGCCCAGCTCCATCCTCCTGCGGGGCTCAGGGCCTGTTCCCGGCCATGGCCAGCCCTGGCTGCCTCTCTGCTGGCCCAGAGGCTGGAAGAGCCCGGGGCAGGGCTGTCTGTGCAGCCCCACAGGTGCCACGGGCCAGCAGGAGCTGGCAGAGGCTGCCCAGCAGGGAGGCCATGGGGCACAGAGCCCCAAGGCTGCTGTGGGCACCACGGCACAGGGGCCGTTCCCAGCCGCAATGCTCCTGGCCTGGGCTGGGCCTGCACAGGGGCTGGGCCACCATGGCTGGGCCAGCACAGGGCCACAAAGGGGCCACGCAGCCGCTGCCGGGGCTGACAGCAAGGCCAGGCACACACAAGGAATTGCTGAGCATGGCCTGCGCTGGCCAGGCCTGACTGGGCCAAAGGCAGAGCTCAGCTGCCCTTGGGGGCTGCAGCAACACTCCAGAGCCCAAAGAGCCTCCATGGCTGGGCTGGAGACCAAGGCTGCAGCAGGGAAATGCAGGGCTGCTGCGGGATGGGGAGGCCATTGAATTCCAGCACACACCTCAGCTCTCTAATGATCCCAGCACCATGCTGGGCCCTGTTTCAGACTGGAGCAGAGCAGATGTTGATGGGACAGGAGTCCTGCGGGGCTGTCAGGGACCTGCTGCTTGCAAGGTGCTCTGCTCTCCCCCAGGTGCTCTGGGAGAGATCCAATCCCAGCTGGGCACCTCAGGGCACAAGTGGCACTGCCTGTTCATGGGCACACAGCTGATGTCTGCCTGGAAAGGGACACAAGTTTTGATGTCTGTTTGTTTCATAATATACAAGCAAATCTTTATTATCTGGGTCACTTGAGCACTTTTAAGAAACAGCAAACTTTTCCCAGCAGGAACAGGAATTTCCTGGATCTACTGGATCCTTCTACTGATGGCAAGGGTAGAAATACAGATCATCCCCTCTACCTTTGACACTGACATTCAGTCTAATATTTAATGATCCCCTTCCTTGAGGTGTATCCAGCTCTCCTGTTTAAATGGCCATGTCTAAAGACATCTCTTCACTGGATCAGCTGGATCTATGTCCTTCCTGCTGCTCACAGATTTCCTCCTCCAGATGCTCTCTGGTCATTTGAGCACCTCTCAGCTGACTGGTTTCATGCTTTGACCTTCAGGGAGTGGCCAAATCTTTCAAGTTAAAAAAAATCGGAATTGAGTGTGTTACTGTGGTTATACCTATCACAGAATTTCCATTTCTTATGTATTTGCTTAAAAACTATTCCTGTTCAGGGAGCTGTTGGGGATAGTGGACATGTCAGAAGCTGCTGGGACATCCCAGAGAGCTGAGGGAAGAGCTGTGATGGTTATTAAACTGTTCAAATGTTCAACTTGTGTTTGTTGGCAAGAAACCTTTCTGTGCCTCTGAGTGTCACCAGGCCCTGAGCCCAAAGGACACAAACCTGATGAGTTGTGGCTCCCACTGCAGGGGCTGCACTTGGACCTTGGCTCTGCACAGGAGAGCTCTTCATCCCCTTTCTCTCTTTTCCTCCCTCTGGGCATGGAGGGAGCTCCTGACTTCAGCCTGTGACTCGTGTGTGCAAAGAGCAAATCTGGGCAGAATCGGGGCAGGGAGGGTTTGAGGGGACCTTGGGACCTCTGCTGGGCACAGAAGGTGTTTTCCATTGCTCTGAGATTGTCTGCTGTGGAAAGTGGATTTAATATCCAGCAGAGGAATGACTTTGGCATTTGATGGAGCTGTGCCTTCCCTTGGCTTTGTTGGCTGACAAGAAATGAACATCCCTCTGTGTCTCGGGCAGCTCCTTCTGCAAGGAAAGCAGGTGGGAGTTGGAGCCAAGGAGCTGAAAGCTGCATGTGCAGCCTGGGCTGGAGGGAGCTCAGATTTGCACAAGGCTGCTCTGAGTGCCAGGGCTTGGATGGGGGAAATGGTGGGGTGGGGGTAGGGACAGAGTCTGATTGATTGTCAGCCATGAAGGGTCTTTATTTGCATATCTCTTCACACTGCTTGAGGAAGTACTTGGATTCAGTGTCAATTGGAGACTGCACATATTGATTTATGAACAGGAAAAAATCCTAAACAGGACCTAAAAAATGTTTTCTCACTGTCTTTTTAAATATAATGCATTCACTTTGGATATACTACTGAGATCTGTTTAATTAGCCACAAAGGATTTGAAAATTAAAATCAAATGATTCCCAGAGGCTGGGCTTGTTCAGGTGTTCTGAATGTTCATGAGCCCTGGGACACTGAATTCCTGCACTGAAGAGCTGAAGGCTGAACAAGCCTCTGGAGCAGGGAAATTCAGCAGCAGCCTCCAAGTTGCTGAGGATGTCAGCAGCCCCCAGTGAGGCCATCCCTGCCCAGAGAGCGTGGGGGAATGGGCAGACAAGGAGAGCGTCCCTGGGGCTGGGGCAGCACAACTCAGAGGCACCAGCGGCTCCAGCTGGGCAATGGAGTGTGGAATGTGGCTGGGAAAGCCCTGCCTGGGCTGGGCCAAGCAGGACACACAAGCCCTGACCCCCATCCACTAAAAAACTCTCTCAAGGAGACATTTAAGAGGAATTACAATTGTTTCTGTACCCTAAGTTGGATACACTGGAGAAATACTGACAGGAAATCCTCAAGAGCTCAAAACAACCAAACAGCCTTTACTGGCAACTTTAGAAAATAAAAGAAATTTTCGCAAAAGTTTTAATGGGATATTCAGTCAACAAAAAACACTGCTCAAAACATTAATTTGGCCCATTCAACTTCACAAACTCTAAGCCTGTGCAATTTCATGTTAATCAAAATTTCCACGAGGACAGAAATAGAAGAAGCATTTTTCTTCCTCCTCCTCAGAGCGAGAGAAAGGAAAATAAGATTGAGAGAAGCACACACAGAGTTTGCAACTCCTGGATTCCAGCACTGTTCAGATGGAAATTCCAAGAGGATGCAGGGTCAAGATGTGTGCTTGCCTTGTGGTCAGCCTTCAATACCCCTTGGTCTCCCTGGGCCCTTCCCCCAGGTGGGGCTTGGGCTCATTTGGTCCCTCAGGAGCTGGGCTGGGGCTGCAGAGGTGGCTGTGGAGCATTGCCTGTGCTGTGCCAGGG
Source organism: Agelaius phoeniceus (assembly GCF_051311805.1). NCBI lineage: Eukaryota > Metazoa > Chordata > Aves > Passeriformes > Icteridae > Agelaius > Agelaius phoeniceus. The sequence continues at coordinate 4,040,852 of NW_027509866.1, forward strand.
ACTGGCAGCCACTGCTGGGCTGGGATAGAGGGTCTGGGGGGATTGGGGTTCCAGGGCAGGGCAGGGCTGGGGTTCCAGGGCAGGGCAAGACTGGACCTGCCCCTTCCTCCCCCACACACAAAATATTTCCAGTTAACAATCTCCTCCAGGCTGTCACAATAGGAAATGATGAAGGTGAAATCCCAATTCTGCCCATGGGCACCTGGGTGAGAAAGATAGTTCTTTTCCATAGCACAGAGCCCCAGTGTTTGGAAGGCAGATGAGAGCCTCACTACGCCAAGGCCAGCCAGACTTGTCAAGAATGGCAAATTTTGTCTGGGAGCAGTCCTTGCATTTAAGGAATTTTTGAGTTGGAAACCCAATTTCGGCCATGGGCACATGCAGAAGCAACACAGTTCTTTTCCATAGGAAGGAAAGCACAGAGCCTTCCCCAGTGTTTCGGGGACCAATGAGAGGTGACCCTTATGAAACCATTGCCAGCCAGACTTGTCCTGGCAATATTACTATGGGAAAAATCTGTGGAAATAAGGAAATTTGGAGGTGAAATCCTAATTCTGGCCATGGGTCCCTGGAGGAGAAGGAGATTTCTTTTCCATGGCAAGAAAAGCATGGAGCCCCAGTGTTCCAGCAGCAGATGAGAAGAGACCCTCAACATGCCAAGGTCAGCTGGACCAATCAGGTAGTCCATGGGAGGCCAAACCAGCCAGACCTTTTCTGTGTTCTATTGGTTTTATGAGGCCCTGCAGTATCCCCATGGTCCCCTTGGTTCCATGGGGCCCCGCAGTGTCTAAATGGTGCTTTGATTCCATGGGGTCCAGCAGTGTCACAATGGACCCTTGGTGTCACAGGGCCCCACAGTGTCACAATGGTCCTACTTATTTCATGAGGCCTTGCAGTGTCACAATGATCTCAACGGTTCCCCAAGCCCCACAGTGTCATGGGACTCCTCTGTTCCATGAGCCCTGCAATGTCACAATGGACCTTTGGACCCTGGGGGTTTGCTGTGTCACAATGGTCTCCTTTGGCTCCACAGTGTCACAATGGACCATTGACGACAGGAGGCCCCTCTGCGTCACCCTGGAGCTTTGGTTCCACACAGCCCTGCAGTGTCACAAAGGCCTCTTGGTTTCACAAGGCCCCACAGCATCACAATGATCCTCTTGGTTCTGTGGGGACCCCCAGGGTCACAATGGTCTCACTGGTTCCATGAGACCTCAGAGTGTCACAATGCTTTGCTTATTCCATGGGCGCTCATAGTGTCACAATGGTCTCCATGATTCCATGAGGCCCCACAGTGTCACAATGGTCCCTCGGTCTCACAGGGCCCCACAGTGTCACAATGGTCCCTTGGTCTCACAGGGCCCCACAGTGTCACAATGCTCCCTTGGTTCCATGGGCCCTGTGCTGCTGCATTCCCCCCTCCCCTTCTCAGCCCGCCCTGCCAGCTGAGAAATGCTCCTTGGGGCTCGGCCTTGGCCAACAGCCCCTGGGCTCAGCTCCTCTGCAGCTCATCACAAACACTGTCTGCTCCAGGCACTGCTGCTGCCCAACCAGCTCCTGCTTTCTGGAGGAGCAGCCCTGGGAACTGCTTTTGTTCCCTCAGTGGCACAACATCCCTGTTCTCACACTGCCAAAGAAAGCTGTTGGTGCCAAGTGCGTCCAAAATGAAACATTGCCTGTAGGTAAGGTTAATTCACAAGGTCTGTTGTTTTGCGGAGAGAGAGAGAAAAAAACTCCACAACTTTGTGAAAGTTGTAAAGTCGGTATGTTTATTATTACAGCGCTGGACGCTGGACACATGCGGAGATTACTCTCTATAAAAGGCATGTGTACCTCTGGGAACTTCAGGTCCCTTTTTATCCCCCTCTCAAATACATATGCATACAGTTTCACAACAGGTTCAAAATATTCATTTTTACAAATTTCGCATGACATTTGCTGCCAGTTCTTCTTTATCAGAAAGAATTCCTAGGTCAGACTGACCTGCTTTTACAGCAGTCTTTCTGTCTCTCTTTATCACCCTCTGTCGTGTCTTCCCCCCCCCCCCCCCCTTATCTCTGTCCTTCATTGATGCAGTTTCCCTTGAGCCTAGGCCTTGCAGTCAGGCCACATATACTTAGAGATGTATATTTCACCTAAATCAAAATGGATTTCTACTCTGGGGAATTTTTACTCTGTCTCACTATGTGAAGTTAAATGCTGCTAAGAGTTGTTCTTTTGCGAAGTTGTTATGTTTAATTTAAGGTATAAGCTGAGTTAAACACTGTTAAATGTTAATCCTCTGTTAAATGAAAACTCATAGGTTGTAGGTTAGGTTAAATACTGTTAGCTACTGAGCTTTTTTTGGCAAAATTGTCCCCTTAAATTTGAGCTACATTAAGCTTTCAGGCCGTATTCCTTTCATCCTTGTCCTCACTGTCCTTGTGTCTCACACACACACACAGGGACAGTTCTCGGCTCATTTCTGGTTTGATTGCCTGGATTCTGTTTGGTTTTGTTGTTGCTTTGTTTCCTTGGTGTGCCTGAAGTGTCCAGTCAGGAGCAGAGTGACTCTTGCCAAGGAACTTTGTGCTGCTGTCCCTTAATATTCAATCTGGTTTTTGCTGTTCCCTTGCTGGGGATTTTTTCAGCGCTCTCAAGGCCTCGTTGGTACCAGGGTGAAGGAGCCCTGGCCCAGGCTCTGGCCCTGGGGGACACGGGGACGCTGCCGGGGGGTCCCTGTCCCCCTGTGCCACCCCCAGGGCCCCGGCCCCCCGTCCCCGTGTCAGGCTCTGGGGTCGATCTCATGGAACATCCTCTGGGGGAGGCTGCGGCGCCGGGGGCGGGGGGACCCGGGGGGACAGGGGACCCCGCTGTGCACGAGCAGGGTTGGACTGCTCTGGGGGGAACTGTGAGGGGGGCCGGGGCAGAGTGACCTCCCCAGGGACCTCACACAGCCCCTGTGATGTCACACAACTACTCTGTGATGTCATACAGTCCCAGTGATGTCACCCAGCTTCCTCTGTTTTCACACAGCCCCTGTGATGTCACACTGCCCCCTTGCGATGTCACACAGCCTCCCTGTGATGTCACACAGCCTCCCTGTGATGTCACAGAGCCACCCTCTATGATGGCAGAGTCTTATCTATGGCCCCTCATCCTACTCTATGATGTCACAGCCATCTCTATGATTTCACAGCCCCCTCAGTGATGTCAAAAAACCCTCTCTGAGATGTTATACTGACACTCTTTAATGTCACAGCACACACTTTGACCTCACAGCCCCCTCTATGATGTCATACAGCCATGCCATGATGTCACAGACTGCTCTGTGATGTCACAGAATCCCCTCTATGATCCTGTAGCTGCTCAATGACCTCACACAAAGAACTCTGTGTTGTCATAGCCCAATCTGTGACCTCATACAGCCCACTCTGTGCTGTCACACAGCCCCTTGCTGGCATCCCAGCTGCTCTGTGCCTCCATGACACAGCCACAGAGGAGCTGCTGTGACACAGCCCCCTCTGGGACATGCCACAGCCCCTGCCAGTGCTGAGCCCCTGGGAGCTCTGTCTGTGCCCTGCTGGTGTCCCTGAGGGGCCCTGGCAGTGCCCCAGCCCTGCTGGGCTGTGCACAGGAGCTGCTCCTGGCCAGAGCTGTCACTCTGCAGCTCTGCTGCCCTTGCCAGGAGCTGCCTCTGGGCCAGGAGCCCAGCCCAGCTCAGCAGCACAGACACAGCACAAGGGCTGTAATGACCCTCTGGGGCTTGGTGTGGGAACTCAGCACATCATTCCCGATGTCCAGAGATGCCAGGAGAACCTTTGGGGGTCTCGGAAATCCTGGAATGCTGCCAAGAGTGCTTGGTGGCTTGATTTTGATCCATCCACAGAAGTGACAGCAGTTTGAGGACATGAGAATCACTTTAGAGTGAAGGGTGTAAAAGGGACACATTTATAGGGTGAAATATAAACTATAAGGTTTTTGGTACAGGGGGGTTATGGAGACAAGATGGAGAGATCAGGGCGTGTCTCATCCTTCTTCTTTCTTCTTCTTGTCTTCCATCTCCTATGGTGATGTTGGCACTTGGGGATTGGTTTCTGGTGAAGGTGCACTTGCTAACATGGGTGAAAAGTATTGGAAAATAAAGGTAAATATCATGTACGTAGATTTTAGTATAAAAAGACATGACCGCCTCGTGGGCGGTCAGAGTGCCCTTGGCTGCCTTGCAGATCAGACCTCTGTTGGGCAGACAGAAAATTTTGTAGATAAGAAACAATAAACAATCTGAAGATCGAAAAGCTGAAGAGTCCAGACTCGTCCTTTGAAATGCGTGCCACCCACGAACCACCCTACCCGTGTCGGGGCAGAGACAGACAGCCGGATCCGACAGCTTTGGTGCTCTTTGTGTCTGCCACGGCCAAAGTGCTGCCCAAGTTGGCTCTGTCAGGGCCTTGCAGCTGCTGCCCATCCCTGTGCCCTGTGCAGCCCAGGCTGTCCTACAGTGTCCCTGCCCTGCGCCTCTGTGCCCCATGGCCTCCCTGCTGGGCAGCCTCTGTCAGCTCCTGCAGAGCGCGTGGCACCTGTGGGGCTGCACAGACAGCCCTGCCCCGGGCTCTGCCGGCCTCTGGGCCAGCAGAGAGGCAGCCAGGGCTGGCCATGGCCGGGAACAGGCCCGGAGCCCCGCAGGAGGATGGAGCTGGGCCACAGCCAAACTCAGCCCAGGCCAAAGCTGGGCTCAGCAGCCAGGGCTGCCAACGCATGGGCACAGAGGCTGGCGCTGACAAATGTCCTGGGCCCCCTCCCTGCTCTGTCCCTGCCACCAAGGGCACAGAGCAGCCTCCTCTCTGGGCCACTTGCCTGTTTGCAATGCCTTGCACAGGCGCTGGCCCTGCCCCACAAGGCCTGGCCTGAGTCCTGCCCCTGCACGCTCAGCCAGGCTGAGATGGACACTGATGGTTTCTGGGCCAGGCTCTCAGAGCCCAGCCCAGCTCCCTGCAAGCTCTGCCAGCTGCCCTGAGCTCTGGGCAGCACCAAGGGCCTCTCTGAGCCCAGCCCAGCCCAGCCAGCTCTGGCCCCACAGCTCTGCTCAGGCCAGGCTGCTCTGGCCACTGGCCCCACGGCCTCAGCCCCTGCCAAGGCCACAGCAGCAGCTGCAGCTGCCACAGGACTCAGCCCCACCATGGGGGAAGGTGCTTGGCCAAGGCCAAAGGAGGCTCCCTGGCTGCCCTGCTCCCCTCGGCCTGAGGTGCTGAGAGCTCTGCAGCCCCTGCTGCCATCCCATCTGCCCAGGGCAGCACAAGAGCCCCGGCCTTGGGGCCCTCAAGAGCTGCTCCTGCTCCAGGCCCAGGGCCCATGCCAAAGCTGGGGCAGCCACAAAGCTGTGCCCATTTCTGTTCCTTGCTGCTCCCATGGGGATGGATCCTCAGCCACTGGGAGGTTGCTGATGAATTTTATTACTCCAGAGGCCTCTTCTTTCTTGAGTTCTTCAGTTTAGGAATTCAGTGTGAAAAGCTCATAAACATTTGCTCAAAATACCCAAACAGGAAAAGCCCCTGGGAATCATTCAAGCTTTTAATTCTTCTGTGGTTAATTCGACAAATTTCAGAATGTATTTAAAGTGAATATACTATATTGAAAACAATGAAGAGAGAACTGTCCTGTTAAGTTTTCTTTTCCTGTTCATAGATTGGTGTCAGCAATCCCCAATTGGTATTGACCTCTAGCACCTCCTAATGCAGCCTGAACAGATATGAAAATTAAGACCCTTCATGGCTGACAGTCAATCACAATTTGTCCCTTCCCCCTTCTACCATTTCCCTCATCCAACCCCTGGCACTCAGAGCAGCTGAGGAATGGAGTCACATCCAGGTGTGTCCCCAGGGCTCAGGACTGGGGCCAGGTCAGTGAAATCTCTTTATTGCTGATCTGGACGAGGCCACTGAGGGCACCCTCAAGTCAGTTCCTAGGTGAGCCCAAGCTGGGTGGGAGTGTGGCTGTGTTGGAGGGTAGGAAGCTCTGCAGAGGGATCTGGACAGGCTGGAGCCATGGGCCCAAAACAATAGGATGAGTTTCACCAAGGCCAAGGGCTGAGTCCTGCCCTGGGCTCACAACCACCCCAAATCCCTGGCTGTACCTTGCCCCTGATCCCCACAGCCTGTCCTGTTTCCTTCATCCCTGCATTGCCAGGGACTCTCTGGGACAAGGGAGCTCTGCTCTGGGGATGGAGGGAGGTGCAAGTGCAGCCTCTGGATTGGGAACCACAACTCATCAGGTTTGTGTCCTTTGGGGGTCAGGAACTGGTGAGAATCAGAGGCACAGAAAGGTTCTCCTCATGGCCAACAGACCATGGTTGAACAGGACACAATTTAATAACAATCACACTCTTCCCTGAGCTAAGTGCAATGTCCCAGCAGTGCCTGATGAGTCCACCATCCACAAGGGATTTCCATACTAAAAGTAATTCTGGACAAACATGGTTCTGTGATAGACATAAACACAATTAAATTCTTGTATCAGGATGCTCATCCTGGAGTGGGGGCAAAACAGCTCCAACAATTCCTGATTTGCAAAGCTGTCAGTGGTGGATAGAGAAGGGAGGTCAGGCTGCTCTTGGTGTTGAGGAAACGCTGAAAGCAGCCTGACTCATTTCATCTCCTCCTGTCCTGGCTGATCTCCCCTCTTTCCCCTTCCACCCATTGGCTTTTGTCTCCCACCAGGCCCCCGGTGAAGAGCCTGGCTCTGTGTTCTCCATCCCCTCCTCGCTGGCACTGCCAGGCTGGGATGAGGAGCCCCTCAGCCTTCCCTGCTCTGGGCTGGACAAGCCCAGCTCCCTCAGCCTCTGCTCACAGCCCAGGGGCTCCAGCCCCACCTTGGAGGCCCTTCCCAGACCCTGCTCCAGCTGCCAGACATCTTTCCTGCCCTGGGCAAACCAACCCAGGCCACAGTGACCTGGATAATCCCCGTCCTTGATGTCCTGGTCACACAGCCCTGGCCCTTTGTCCCCATGTCAGGCTCTGGGGTGGATCCTGTGGAACATCCTTTGGTGGAGGCTGTGGCTCCAGGTGGGCTGGGGGGATCCCGGGGGACAAGGACCCCGCTGGGCATGGACAGCATTGGACTTGTTGGGAGAAACTGTGAGGGGGAGCTGGGGCAGAGTGAGCAACCCAGTGACCTGACACAGCCCTGCTGGGATGGCACACAGCCCCTCTGGGATGTCACACAGCCCCTCTGGGATGTCACAACCTGCCCTGTGATGTCACAGCTGATCCTCTACTGTCACACAGCTGGTGTCTGATGTCACAGCCAACTCAGTTATGACATAGTCTGCTCTGTGATGTCAGACATCTGCCATGTGATGTCACAGCTGGCTCTATGATGTCAAAGAGGCAGTCTGTGATGCTGTAGCTTCTCCATGACCTCACATTACCCACTCTGTGATGTCATAGCCCACTCTGTAACCTCATGTTACCAGATGATCAATTGCCTACACCAGGTGAGCTCACACCTGGAGCTTGTTCTCCACATCCCCAGGCCTATGGAAACCACACAATGCCCACTGTGTGAGAAGGGGAACTGGAAGTTCAGCAGCCACAGTGTCCTGCCAGCTCAGCCAGGCCCACTGGAACATTGGGGTCCACGACCACCAGGGACCACCAGAGAGACCCCCAGGAGAGAAGAATGGCTCCTGGCCTGGATCAGGAATGGTGTGGCCAGCAGAAACAGGGCAGGGATTCTTCCCTTGTGCTCAGCACTGCTTGGGCAGCGCCTCGAGTGCTGTGTCCAGTTCTGGGGGCCCAAATTTAGGAAGGACCTGGAGGGGCTGGAGGGTGTCCAGAGAAGGGAAAAAAGGCTGGGGAGGGGTCTGGAGCACAAGCCCTGTGAGGAGTGGCTGAGGGAGCTGGGGTTGTTTATCCTGGAGAAGAGGAGGCTCAGGGGAGACAAGGCAGTGTCAGGGCACAGGTTGGACTTGATGATCTCCAAGGTCTTTTCCAACCTTGCTGATTCTGGATTCTCTGAAACCACCCTTGGAGCAGTTGCAGGATGAGCCCTGGGCCTCTTCTTCAGCAGCTCCAGCAGCCCAGGTCCCTCAGCTTCTCCTGGCAGCCCCAAAGCCCATCCTGTCAGTCCTGCAGAGCCTCTGCAGCCCCTCCTCACTGCCCAGAACAGGGAGCCCCAGAGCCAGACACAGCAGCCCAGATGTGCCCCCCTGGCCTGGGGTGCCTCTGGCAAGGGAGCAGCAGCAGGCACTGCAGGAGCCTGCAGACAATTCCTGCAGCACTTGTAGGATGATCCTGCTGCCCAAGGGACGTTCCCATGGGGCCAAGTCAGGAACTGCAATGGGGAGTGGGGCCAGAGAGGAAAGGGCAACCATGGATGGGCTGTTTGCAGGGGAGGGAACAGGGCTGGGCAAGAGGAAGAGATTTGTAGCAGGGAAGAGCAAAGAAAGCAAAGGTGCAGCCAAGGAAATGCTCAGGGCAGTTTGGGGGTGGCTGCCAGGCAGCCGTGGCTCTGAGCAACAGCGTCTGCAGTGGCACAGGAAACTCCCAGCTGATGGGAACAAACTTTCTGGCTGAGTGCAGAGGCCAGGACAAAGCTGAGTGGTTTCCCTGGTGTCCCGCAGCCCTGGCTGGCCCCAGAGGCTGATGGCATTTGTGCTCCCTCAGGTTCATGTCCCCACAGCAACAGCATGGGGGTGCTGGCCCTGCTGTGTGCAATGCAAACAGGGGCTGCTGAGGCAGTGCTGCCGTGTCTGTGCCTGCAAGGATGGGGCACCTGTGTGAGCTGGGGGAGAGGCCAGGGCTGCAGAGGGGGGATGTTGTTGGCAGCTGCATGAGGACGCTCTGGGACGCTGCCCTGGGCTGTGCAGCGCACTGGGCATGGATCAGCCCCTGCTCTGCTGCTCCTTCCCGTCTGCCCCAGGGCCCTTGCAGAGCCCCAGCCATGCTGTTTGCCCCCAGCCTGCCCACGGCCAGCCTGGGGCTGCTGACGGGGGTTTCTGTGCTGAGCATTGGCCTGGCCGTGTTCTTGAGAGAGCCTGGGCAAGGAGCCTGGAGCCCCCAGGGCCTGGCCTGAGGCGTCAGCGCTGCCCCAGCAGTGCCCATGGCCTGTCCCTGCTGCAGCCCCGGCACTGCCACCCCCAGGGCTGTGCCCGGCCCCGAGAGCACTCAGGCCCTGCAGCAACACCAGGGCCACCAGGGCAGCGGGGCAGGGCCACGGCAGCAGCACTGGCAACACCAAGTGCTGCTGCTGCTGCTGCTGCTGGGCACAGCTGCTGGGCCAGCACTGATCTGCCCCAGCTCTGCACACAGACATTGCTGCCGCAGCTCCAGAGAAGGCAACAAAAGGGCATCTCTGCAGAAAACTCTGCTGGGAGATCCTTTAGTTCATTTAAAGCCACAGAGAGTGTTAGGAACATTAATCCACAAACACCAGAGTTTTATGTCCAAAATGGAGACAGGGGAGTCGTTTCTAGCATTATTCGAATAAAGGGAGAAGACATGGGGAATTCCCCTGGGATCTCTTGAATTTTTACAGCAGCCATCTTTTTTTGCTAATTTCCTGGCTGCATTTCCCTTCTCTCTTTCCATATTGGCTGAGGTACTTGATGGGTACAGACTCCCCGATAGGCCTGATACCAAAGATTTTCCAAAGATTTCCCTCTAATGTATAACCCTCCCTTTTACTTTTTAATTCTTATGGAATTTAGGGATTTTTCTTCCCCATTGTTTTTTATATCTCTCAATCTCTAATTTCATTTATCAGCAAACGTAAAGTTTATTTGTAAAAGCAAATCTCTTTTTCCATTCATCAATCAGTGGAATCCTTCACGTTGTTTCTTTTATCTTCCAGAGCTAGTTTTATCTACCAGCAGACCCACAGATATTTTGTAAAGACAAATCCTCTATTCCTCTCAATAGCACAGCCCCTCATTGAGACAGTCTATGGCCACAGGGAAGGTGGAGAGAAACAAAATGAGAAATGGCCTAGAGGAATGATATGTCTTTGTTCAAAATCAGAAAAAAGTAAAACAAAAGAAAAAACCCCACAGCCAAAGCAAGGAGAAGTATCCAATACTACTTTTATTGCAAGTGATTTCCAGAAATTGCCCAGCAGTTTAATGTTTCTGAAAGCATCCAGTCATCAGTCTCCACACTGCAGCCTTGAGCTCCTGGTTCCTCAGGCTGTAGATGAGGGGGTTCAGGGCTGGAGGCACCACTGAGTACAGAACTGACAGGGCCAGATCCAGGGATAGGGAGGACATGGAGGGGGGCTTCAGGTGAGCAAACGCTGCAGTGCTGAGGAACAGGGAGACCACGACCAGGTGAGGGAGGCAGGTGGAAAAGGCTTTGTGCCGTCCCTGCTCAGAGGGGATCCTCAGCACAGCCCTGAAGATCTGCACATAGGAGAAAACAATGAACACAAAACAACCAAATGCCAAAAAGGCACCCACACCAAGAAGCCCCAGTTCCCTGAGGTAGGATTTGGCACAGGAGAGCTTGAGGATCTGTGGGATTTCACAGAAGAACTGGCCAAGGGCATTGCCATGGCACAGGGGCAGGGAAAATGTATTGGCTGTATGCAGCAGTGAATAGAGAAAGGCACTGGCCCAGGCAGCTGCTGCCATGTGGGCACAAGCTCTGCTGCCCAGGAGGGTCCCGTAGTGCAGGGGTTTGCAGATGGACACGTAGCGGTCGTAGCACATCACGGTCAGGAGGGAAAACTCTGCTACAATAAAGAAGAGAAAGAAAAAGAGCTGAGCAGCACATCCAGTGTAGGAGATGTTGCTGGTGTCCCAGAGGGAATTGTGCATGGCTTTGGGGACAGTGGTGCAGATGGAGCCCAGGTCAGCGAGGGCCAGGTTGAGCAGGAAGAAGAACATGGGCGTGTGCAGGTGGTGGCCGCAGGCTACGGCGCTGATGATGAGGCCGTTGCCCAGGAGGGCAGCCAGGGAGATGCCCAGCAAGAGGCAGAAGTGCAGGAGCTGCAGCTGCCGCGTGTCTGCCAATGCCAGCAGGAGGAAGTGCCTGATGGAGCTGCTGTTGGACATTTGCTGTGCCTTGGCATGGGGATCTGTAAGAAAAGTAATCATGGAATAGTTGGGTTTGGAGAGGACTTGAAATATCCCAGCACAGCCTGGGGGCACTTTCCCCCCACTGCCTGCCCAGGGCTCTGCTGCCTGGAGCTGTCCCTGCCAGCAGCTGCTTCCCTGTGCCCAGGGCTGGGCCCTGCCAGTGCTGCCAGAGCCCAGCCCAGCCCTGGGGGCTCAGCTCTGCCCTGCAGAGCCCTCCCAGCTCAGGCACTGCCCAGGGGCAGCTCTTGCTCTGCAGGCTCTGATGGCAACGTCAGAGCAACCCTGAGGAGGCTGGAAAAGCAACACTGATGCTGCCTCTAAGGGCTGATTTCTGTCACTGCCCAATTTATTCATATCTGAGAGAAATTTTATTTTTTTTTATCTCAGCCTCAACTGAGAGATTAATATCTATGGGCAATTTCCCATCCCAGCAACCCATAGTAGTAGATTAAAAAAGCAGGATTTTCCCTTTTATTCAGTCCCTGCCTTGCTCTTCTCCCTGTATAATCTACTTGGAAATGTTCCGCAGGTAAATGCCATGCTGGGAGCAGTCCTGAACAATGCAGCATCCTCCCCACACAAGGAGAACACTTCCAAGCCTCACCAGCTGTCTCCTCCCACCCAGATCTTCTCCCCCAGCGCTGGGAGCAGCTGCCAGGGCTGGCTGAGAGCTGTCCCTGGCAGGCAGCAGAGTCCCTGCCCCAGCACAGCGCCCTGGGCTGCAGGACCCTGCTCTGCAGGACAGCCCTGGGCACCCCTGGCTGCTCTGCACAAGAGACAAGCAGAGAATGTACTCACAGGCTCTGCAGGCATTGGCATGTTCCAGCTTGAGGAGATGGCTCCAGGAGCTGCAGCTGCATTGTCCTGCAGCCAGAGGTTCCTGTGCCAAGGGCTGGCAGTGATTGTGCCCCAGGCACTTCTCAGCCCCTTCCCAGCCCTGACTGATTGAAGCTCTCTGTGCCTCTGGGCTGTGCCCGGGCTGGCTGCAGGCAGTGCCCCAGCCCTGCTGGGCTGGCACAAGAGCTGCTCATCCAGAGAAATGTGCTTTTGAAGCTCTTCTTGGTGACCAGGAGCTGCCTCTGTGCCAGGAGCCCAGCCCAGCTCAGCAGCACAGACACAGCACAAGGACTTTAATCAGCCTCTGGGGCTTTGTGCTCAGGCCCTGAACATCAGTCCCTGAGAGGGAGCTGAAGAAACCTCTGCAGAACTCCAAGGCAGAATCCATCTCCAAAGTTTCTTGGACTTTTAATGGGTCCACTGAGGGACACGACTGAGCAAGTGTCCCCAGGCCCCAGGCAGAGCAGAGAACTGCAGGCAGTGATGACAGGTGGGGACAAAGAGAAGCCAAGTCTTGGTGCCCTGGGGCACAGCAGGGTCTGTGCCAGCAAGGGCTGGGAGGAGACACCTTGTCCTGAGGCCCTGGGGCCTCCTGGCACAGCCCCAGCCAGGCTGGGCACTGTCAGCCCCTTGTGCTGCCCTCAGCATCCCCCCCTAGCCCACATCCCAGCGGCCTCAAGGATCTGCTGCAAGGAGTCCCTGGGGAGCCTTGCTCAGCAATGGCCCTGGGGGCTCCTTCATGCTCCCTGCAGGGACTGCAGCTTTTTCAAAGGACTTTGGCTTTGGCTTTTGCCTTGGACTCTCTGAGAGGTTTCTGCAATCCTGGCCTCCAATTATCTGCTGTAATTAGTCCCTGGAGAGGCTTTGTCAGTAACAACACTCAGTGGGGCTCATTAATACTTCGAGGTACTTCAGTTATTTGAAGGTACTTGGTGTTTCCCTTTTGATACAGACTCTGTGAGAGGTTTGTGCAATCATGGCCCCAATTATCTGCTTTAATGAGTCCCTGGAGATCTTTGTACTGACACTCAGTGCTGCTCAGTAATGCTTTGAGATTCTCAAATTTTTTAAGGTAGTTCGGAATTTCCTTTTCACATTGAGACTCTGAGAAGTTTTTGGTCCATCCTAGCCTCCAGTTCTCTCCTCCAAGGAGTCCATGAGGAGCCTGTGTTAGGGATGGCCCTCACTGAGACCCATTCATGCTTTGAGACACTTTGGGGTTTTCTTCTGGCTTTGACTCCTGGAAAGGTTTGTGCAATCTCCAGTCAGGCCCTGAGGTTCAAGGGCTCAGCTCCAAATGCACCACAGGGCTCATCAGGATGCAGCAAGTCCTGACAAACCATGGCTCTGCCTTGATTTCCCTCTGCTTGAATGCAGTTTATCAGGAATGTATCTGGAGTGATTTTTGGTTTGCTAATTTGAGATTTCTCAGCCAATGCATCTATTAGTGCAGTGGGATCAGTGTTGGCTAATTACCATTGCACTCACTGGAACATATTTACTCATTTCCTGCTGTGAGATAGGATTAGGAGAAAGGCAAAGTAGGCTCAAAATTTTAAAAGGGTACATAGAAAAAGTTCATTACCAGTAAATAGAAGAAAGAGTAATAAGAATCTGAACACTTCTCCTCTCCCTACAACCTTTTCTTTGTTACTGAAAGTGCAAAGAGACAAAACCTGAAAGTTTCAGTCAGTTTACACCATCTAGAACATTCTTTCTTCAGTTCACTTAGGGAGAGGAGTCTCTCTTTCATGCTATGGAGTCTTCTCCATAAGAAAAAAGTGCTCTCGTGGCTCTCAATTCCCACAAATAGCAGCTGCCCAGAAAATCTGCAATTGTGAAGTCCCTTCCATTTTTCATAGCTTTTCCCACAGCTGTTTTTATGGGCCATGTCAATGTATGGGGTATGAGTTTAAAGATGAGCTGTTGAAGAGCAAAGAATCTCTTCATCTATTTCTGAAATCATCTTCATCTCTGAGAACAGAGATCTTCTTCTTCTCTCCCTGATAGCACAGATTCTCACCACTCTTCTCTCTTCCTCTGTTTAAACTTCTGATGGGATCACAGCTCCTTCAACATTTGCTTACTTTAGCATGGAGGTTTTTGCAGAACAAGTCATCTCCCCAAATTTTCAATTAGTTATAGGGAAAAAGAGAGTCTGACATATTAATTATATCCTTCTCCATAGCTTTACAAGAGGATTTCAGCCCCACTATCAAGGTATCTCCTTATCCCTCCCATCTGGGACTCAACTTCCCCTTCATTGACCTCGGTGTCTTCATGTTGCTCCTCTGTGTGCCTGCACTTTGTCCTTTTCTCTCACTGGAGGGAGGATGGAAGCACTGAAAGAGTTCATATCTCACCAGGGGCCTGCAGATGGTTCCGTGCCCCCGGCCGGGCTCGGTGCTTGCAGCCGGAGCTGTTTTACAATGGAGGTTTCTGCAGCGGCTGCGCTGGGGCTGTGTCAGGATGGGCCGCGCTGGGGCAGGGCCAGGATCTCAGCAGCCAGGCCAGAGCACAGCAGCAGCACGGCCGGGGGCCGATGGCTTCTCCTGCCCCTGCCCGGGGCTTGCGGCTGAAGCCCAAGGGTGGCAGAATCTTGGCTGAGCCGGCCCGGCCCGGGGCTGCTCCTGGGGCCCGGCGGATCCTGGCTGGGCCCGGGCTGGCGGCGGGGCAGGGCTCAGCAGGGCCCAGATGTTCCCAACTGCAGCCATGGCCCGGCCCGGCCTCGGCCCCGCGGCCTCCCCTGCCCTGCCCGGCAGCCGATGGGGCCTGGCGGGGTCCCTGGGAAGGGGCCCGGCCCCACGGCAGGAGCCGCCTGGCCCGGCCTGGCTGAGACGGGGCCGGGTCAGCCTTGTTACCTCTGTGCCAGCCAGAAGGGAAAGAGACCCTCCCAGGCTTTCTCATCTTTAACATATGTCTTCACAGAGGCGTGTACAGTTTCCTTAGTGGTTTAACAGATTGTCAATTCTCAAAGATAATTACTGATTGTTTTTTTTGTCAGACATGGAGAAAACTGCTAGCAGCTTCTCTTAGAACATCACTTCCATGATGCCAAACCCTCACAACTGCACAGAGCACAGAGCTCCTTTGTCCATAGGTAGTGCTCATGTGCCCGAGGTTTCAAAATACCTCCGTGGGAGATCTCTCGGCCCTCTCCAAGGTGATTTCAAATGAAAACATTCAGCTCAGAGTCTAAGAAAATCACCAGAGGACAGGGCCAGCTTGACCTGTCTGTCCTGGCTACTTTTGTCTGAGATCAGTCCTTGGATAAACAGAATTGAGAGGCCAAATTCTAATTTTGGCCATGGTCCCTGGACCTGAAAGCCGGTTCTTTTCCATAGGAAGGAAGGAACAGAGCCCCAGTGTTTCAGGGGCAGATGAGAAATGGCCACCAGAGGCCAAGGCCAGCCAGAGCAAGCAGGATTTTGTTCTGAGTGATATCCTTGCATATAGGAATTGCTTTAGGGAGAGTTTCAATTTTGGCAATGGGCATCTGAAAAGGGGGGCGGTTCTTTCCCATAGCAAGGAAAGCACGGAGCCCCAGTGTTCCAGGAGCTGATGAGAGGCGGCCCATGACATTGCAACGTCAGCCAGACCTGTCAGGGGACCTCTGGGAGGCCAAGCCAGCCAGGCCTGTTCAATGTTCCCTCAGTTCCATGGGGCCCCACAGTGTCCCAATGGTCCCTTGCTTCCCTGAGGCCCTGAGGAGTCATAATGCCCCCTTGGTGACACCAGGCCCTGAAGGGTCCCCATGGTCTCCATGGTTCCATCAGGCCCCACAGAGCCATAATGGTCTCTGGGTTCCATGAAGCCCCGCTGTGTCACCATGGCCCCTTGGTTCCATGGGCTCCAGTGGTGCCGCAATGATCCCCTTGGTTCCATGAGGTTCCCACAGTGTCCCAGTGATCTCCATAGGAAGGGAAGGACCCAGCCCCAGTGTTGCAGGGGCAGTCACCAGAGGCCAAGGCCAGCCAGACTTGATGATACTGGCAGATTGTGCCTGGGAGCAACCCTTGGATATACAGAATTTTAGAGGTGGAATCCCAATTTCAGACATGGACACCTGGAGGATAAGGATGGTTGTTTTCCATCGGAAAGAAAGCATGGAACACTGATTACACAGTGACATTTGGGGATCTATGGGGAGTATTGGGGATCGTTTCTTCACCTCGTGACCCAACAGGAGCTTCTCTAATAAATGTTGCCTGAAGCTCCCACTGTGGTCATGACAGGAACCCATGTGAGTGTCTGGGACATCCCGGCTCTTTGGCAGCCTGGGCACTCCTGGGATGTCACCATGGAATGGCTGTGACTGCCTCTGACCACAGGGCTCTTTACCATCCCAGAAACGCCTGGGAGGTCTCCATGGACCCCCTGTCTCTGCCTGTGACATTCCAGCTCTGGAACAGCCTGGAGACTCTTGGAAAGTCCCCATGGAGCCCCTCTGAGGGCCTGTGAAAAATCTGACCCTTAGCAGGCAACCATCACCAGCCCCCTGTTGCTATGGTCAGTTTCAATGGCAACCATTACCAGCCCCCTGTTGCTATGGTCAGTTTCCATGGCAACCATCACCAGTCCCCTGTTGCTATGCTCAGTCCTTTGGCAGCTCCATGGAGACCCCATGCCAGGGCTGGTTGCCATGGACACCAGCTCAGGCCTGCAGCCAGAGCCCGTTGCCATGGCAACCATTGGCAGCCCCATCCCCAGGCTCAGGGGATCCCAGAAGCACAGAATTGGCTGAGCTGGGAGGGACCCATCAGGATACTCCAGTCCAACTGCTGGCCCTGCACAGGACACCCCAACAATGCCAGCCTGGGCCTGGCAGCGCTGGCCAAATGCTGCTGCAGCTCAGAGAGCCCTGGAGCTGGGACCCTTCCCTGGGGAGCCTGGCCAGGGCCCCAGCAGCCTCTGGCCAAAAACCTTTTCCTGACATCCAACCTGAGCCTGCCCCGACTCAGCTGTAGCTGCTCCCTCCACTCCTGTCCCTGGGCCCCAGAGGGAAGAGGTTCCCACAGCCCCAGCCAGGGACCCGCTCCCAAGGCTGCTGCCATGGCCACCAGGGCTGCCACCAGCTGGGATGCTCGGTTTCCATGGGCCGGGCTTCAGGAATGGGATTCCCCAATTTCCTGCTGCCGCTAAAACCGCGCTGCCCTCGCTGCCCTCCCGCCTCCCATGGAAAGCACAAAAGGCAAAGATCCCGGACTGGTTTAAGAACAATTTATTGGGAACAGCAACGGGATAAGGAACAAACAGGAACAGAAACAATATTGATAACAGAAGGGATAAATAAAACTGTTTACAGGGAAAACTACAACACAACTCACAGGGTCTGCCTGGCTACAATATTTCTTGCCTGGAAAGGACACCCTTCTCCTCAGGGAGAGAGAGAGAGTCCCTTTCCTGTCCCTGGCAATGATCTGAGGTTTAATGACAGGGCCATGGCCAGACCCTCATGTTTTTCAGTGCCACATCAGGTCATTGGAAGGGGCAGGAAAAGGTACAGGTGTCTTCCCAGCATGGATCACAGGGAACATGGATCACCAGGGCTCTTTCCAATCTGGCTTCTCCCATGGGGGATGAAGCTGGAGTGGTGCATGAAGCTGTTCCTGCAATCGAGGCACTTGCAGGGCTTCATTTACTGGTGGCTCCGTTGGTGTCTTGTCAAATGAGAGCTGCTGGTGAAGCTCTTCCCACACGTGGGGCACTCGTAGGGTCTCTCCCCAGTGTGGATGCGCTGGTGCCTGATGAGGTGGGACTTGCGCTTGAAGCCCTTCCCACAGTCAGGGCAGTGGAAGGGCCTTTCTTCTGTGTGAATCTGCCGGTGCCTGGCGAGATCAGGGCTGGTGTGAAACCTCTTCTGGCATTCAGGACACTCGTAGGGCCTCTCCCCAGTGTGGATGCACTGGTGGGTCAAAAGGGTGGAGCTGCAGCTGAAGCCCTTCCCACACTCCCCACACTCGTAGGGCCATTCCCCAGTGTGGATCATCTGGTGGCTGATCAGGGTGCTGCTCTGCCTGAAGCTCTTCCCACACTCCAAGCACTTGTGGGGCTTTTTCCCATCATGAAGCTGCTCATGGGCCACCAGCTCTGAGCTCTGGCTGAAGCTCTGTCCACCTTCCTGGCTCAGGGTGGATCTTTCCTCCTCAGAGCACCCTGGGCTGGGTTTAGACCCCCTCCTCGTGTGGGAACTTCTGGGATTTTCATCCCCATTGGAATGCTGCACTGTGGAGTCACTCAAAACGGCCTCTTCCACAAGGGTCTGCAAAAGAGATTTTTCCTGCCTGGTCTCCATCCTCAGCTCCTTCCCTGGGGGAAGAAGGACAAGGAGAGGATGGGATTTGCCTCCGTGCCAGAGGGAAGGGGAAGGAGATCCCCCCAGTGCATCCCCAGCAGGACGGGGTTGGCAGCAGGGTTGTCCTGCAGCCGGGGGCTGTGCTGGGCTGGGAGATGGAGCAGGAGAGAGGGGGAAAGGGGCACTGACTTCCTCCTCACCTGCCTGGGGCTCCTGGGACATCTTCCTCTTCCTCTCAGCTTTCCTCTCCATCCACAAAGGTTTGGGAATGGGAAATTCTCTTTGGGGAGGATAACAAGGGATCAGCACGTTGAGTTTTGTTCTGGTTTGATGGAAAACCTGGGGGAGAGTCTAAGCCAGAATTGCAATTCAATATGAAAATTGCAATCAAGGCAATGATACAGAAACACTGCCTTAAACTGACAGAGTCTGGATATAACCTGACACCCTGTTGCTGCTCAGGGTGGTGGCTGCAGTCCCATTAAATGGTGGCTGCAGTCCTGTTGGAGTGATGAACGTGATTCTGTCCAAGCAGTGATCCTGTAGAAGGGTCTGGTCTTCCTCTGAAGGTCCAGTGGTGGTTCTGGAGCTCTTGTCCTCTGGGAATCCAGTAGGCAAGCTGCTCCTGGTGTTGCAAGGCTCAGCTTATATCCAGGTAGGAATGCTTGGATCCTCCCCCTGGGCGGAGCATCCCACAATGGGAGGATGGAATTTGATCAGTCCTGCAGTGACACTCAATGGCCCATTCCCAGAAGATATCTCCCCTGGAGGGCGTTATCAGGGCTGAGTCATGGAAGAGATCAAGAACCCTGCCCCACCTGTTTATAGCAGTTGATGAAGATGGGCATTGAAAACATGCATTTGGTTCCATCTTACACTGCAACCTGAAAACGTGGGGGAATCCCTGCTCAGGGGGTGAACACCACTGTTGCAGACATCTTTTCACTAAAAATCCTTTCTTTAGGATTTTTCCTTCTGAGAAGCTGAGAGGCCTCAGAGACAGAATGTAAACAATTATTATCTGCTGTTGTGGAATGCAACAGGTCCACCTGTGATTGGACCCTCTTGGATGTTTTTAATTAATGGCCAGTCAAGACAGAGGTATCTTGGACAGAGTCGGAGAGAGCTGCCTTTGTTATCATTCTTTTCTTTTCTATTCTTAGCTTAGCAAGCTTCTGAGAAAACCTGTCCTTCTTTTACTTCTTAGTATAGTTATAGTGTAATATATATACATATATATCATAAAATAATAAATCAAGCCTTCTGAACATGGAGTCAACATTCTCGTCTCTTCCCTCATCCAAGAACCCCTGTGAACATGGTCACAGTTGGTGACCCTGAGTGACTGAAGAGGAAAATCATCTATTGGTGAGACCCCCAGAGGAGCTGCTGCACTGGATAAACCCCGAGTATGTGGCATTGATGGTCACCTCCCAAGTGACCACAGAAGTGGATTCCAGCCAGGAGCTGAAGAACTGAGATCCTGATTTGGACAGACTTCACAGTAAGGCTGACCACAAAGAGAACCTTCTGAAAAGCCTCAGGGAAGATGTCCAGAAAGCTCAGCAGCACCAAGCAGCTGGCCACAGAGTGCTGGACACTGTCACAAGGTACTGTTGGTTTTTCCCCTCCTGAAGAATCTGGCCTTCACAGATTACGGCTGCAAAGGTGGTGGGGTTGTCCCACCAAGGCCAAGGTTCATTTCTCCCCTTCAGAGGAGAGACTTATTGCCCTCTGGCACAAATGGGGTGAAGAGGATGGAATTCTCCTGTTGGAGAGATATTTCTATGAGTTTTTTCGATGGGCAAAGCTCTTTGTGTTTTTTACAAATGTACTCTATGCCCTTGATATGTTTGTGTGGGAGTGCATGGAATCCATTTTCCAAGTAGTTTTGAACAGTGGGTTTGGGTACCCCTGGATTTATCCAGTGTTCAGCGCACTTTTTCCAGTTTTGCAACGGAGAGCAGCTGTTTTTCCCTGGATTGCTAACTGCACGGGGCAAGCCCCATTCCCCCCAATTCTCGTGGGAGGAGACCCTTTGGAGGGGGACGATCTGCTGCTTCCCAGCCCCCCTGAATCGCAGCAGGGGGGGGCAAAGTTTCACCTGGAGCCGAAAAAGGTTTTTTTCCTGTGTTTTTGGAGCATGCTCAGACGGAGCCGTCTTTTCCCCCCGTCGTCTCTCTCCAGGGGATGATGAGTGGGTGGCACCGCCCCTGGCAGCCCTGCAGGGCCCACCCCGGCCGGGCCCCTGGACCCCGCCCTGCTCAGAGCTGGGGGCAGCATCGGTGCCTGAGGTCCCGTCTCTGGGGCCCGCGGGGCCGCCTCCCGTGCCTGGGGGGCCGCTCCAGCTCTCCCCGTGGCCACTTCTCCGGGCAGCCCCGCCCGCGGCTCCACCGGCTTCTGCGCCTGCGCGGCTGACCTCCGAAACAGCGCTTCCCACGGATGCGCCGGTGTTACCAGGCAACGGAGATCTGGTGTCACTTCCACCGCTTCCTGCGGCTGTGCCGGTGTTGCCAGGCAACGGAGATCCGGCATCGCTTCCGCTGCTTCCCGCGGCTGCGCCGGTGTTGCCAGGCAACGGAGATCCGGCGTCGCTTGCACCGTTTCCCACAGCTGTGCCGGTGTTGCCAGGCGACAACGACGCGGCTGCTGCTTCTGGCCTGGCGGGGGGTTCATTCTCTCCGGCTCCGCCGCCCCCGCCAGCCCCCCCGGCGGCTTCGCCGCCTTCCGCCAAACCAGTCCCAGTTCAGGATGCTGCTGAAAATGACACCGAGCCCGCGGGACCCTCGGAGCTGCTCGCGGTCCCAATGCCCCCGGCAGCAGCTGCCACGGCGGCTCCTGCACCCAGCGTGACTCCCCCCCGAGTTTTTTGGGCTGTCCCGGGGCTGCGCCTGCGGGTGGAGCTGGGACAGGGGAAGAGGGCGTCAGCCTCTCCTTCCGTGGAGGAGGCATGGCCCGACAGCTGGGTGTGGGTGCAGCCCGGCTGCCTGCTTTCAAACTCAGCGTTCTTGGCGGGGTGGGGGGTGTTTGGTTGGGGACTGCCCCTTGGAGGTTGCCATCCCTGCTGTCCCTCACACGCCCCAGTGGCGTTGGGGAGGTGGCTCCAGAAAGTTCTGCCCCCGGTCCCCCGGCCGGAGAGGTTTGGCGTGGTGCCGGGAGGCAGATGGGAGGGACGCCTTTTGCATTTGCATTGCAGAGGCAAGGGGAACAGCGGGAAGCAATCAATCGCTTGTTTGCTATGGGGAACAAACATTCCCAGACCCGAGATGAAGATCCTCGGGGCAGCTTCTGTCCCCCCATTGCTGGCATGCCTCGGTGATTTTGGGGGAGGAAGCGTTTGATCACCTGTTCTGCCATTGTACTGGCAGCAGGGTGCGGGTCTGTGACAATGCAGAGCCTGCCACGTGGGCCGGGCCTGGGCTGTTGGGCTCGGGTCCCTGGACCAGGGCCACCTCCCGGCCTCCTGCTGGGTTTGGGGGCTTTGCTTCCCCATTCAGGTCCTGGGCCACCGTTTTGTGGGCCAGGTCTGGGGTTCCTGATCCTTCCACATGGGCCAGGGCCCCCCAGGGCCTCTCTCAGGCTCCTCTGCTGCTGCTGCTGCTCTTTCCGACAAAAAAAAAAAGAAAAAAAAAAGAAAAAAATTAAATTAAATAAAAAGAGTTGAAATAGCTGGCAGCAGCTCAGAAGCATTGAAGGGCCAAAAGATAGCTTCAGCCCAAGTGGTTCAATAAAGGGCTGTGGCAAGACATTCCAGAAATCTTCTCAAAATTGTTTGAAATTGTTTGATGACTGTCAATGGACTTTTGATAACTATTGATGGATTTTTCTGTAGCAAGCCAGTTTCAGGACCAAAAGGAACTTTCAGAGATGGCAAAGAGGAGCATCTGCAGTCCATGGACTTTTCCTGAAACTCAGCTGCTTGGACTTGAACTTTCTTTGCATTGCTTTTGCATTTTCTTATATTGTAAATGGTTTAGTGATATGATAGAATTTTATGTTCTACAGGTGAAGAAATTCCCTGTTCATTCTACAGGAGCACTTGGCCCAAGTTCTGTTGGTAACAGATAACCTGTCAAGTGTTTGTTCTTTCCTCTGCATGTGCCCAGCAGAGAAAATTACAAACACTTTTCTTTTTAATTTAACTAAATAAAAAAAGGTGACATGTCACAGACATCTTTTCACTAAAGATCCTTTCTTTAGGATTTTTCCTTCTGAGAAGTTAAGAGGCCTCAGAGACAGAATGTAAACAATGGTTATCTGCTGCTGTGGAATGCAACAGGTCCACCTGTGATTGGCCCATCTTGGATGTTTATAATTAATGGCCAATCAAGGACCGACCTATCTCGGACAGGGTCCGAGAGAGCTGCCTTTGTTATCATTCTTTTCTTTTCTATTCTTAGCTTAGCTAGTTTCTGAGGAAACCTTTTCCTTTCCTATTTCTTTTTAGCATAGTTATAATATAATATATATATCATAAAATAATAAATCAAGCCTTCTGATCATGGAGTCAACATTCTCGTCTCTTACTTCCCCTGAAAACCCCTGTGACCACGGTCACATTAACCCCTGCTAAGAGCCGGCCCTTTATCTTCTACCGATGTCTCTGGTGTCTCTTGTGCTGCACAGGCGCCCAGCCCAGGTGCCTCAGTACCCTCGGGGCACAGAGAGTGTCTCCCCGCTGTCGGCCGTGTCGGGGCTGCCCCCGGTGTCTGCCGACTCGGGACTGGCCCAGGGTTCCTGAGAGGCTCCAGAGGGACAGAGACAGTGGTGCTGGTGGCAGCACCAGGAAGCTGCCGGGGTTTGGCTTTTCTTGCCAGAAAATTGCTGCATTTGGGTTGTGCCAGCACTGGGAAATATCCAGATGTGGGCACTGGCAGTGCCAGCGCACAGCAGATCTTGGTGGGGAATGTTCTGGCACTGGGAAATTGCCAAATGTGAACTTTCTGTGCCAGAAAACTGCTGGAATTGTGCTGTGCAGGCATCTGAAAAATTCTAGATCTGGGCACTGGTGGTGTCAGCACACACGAGATCAGAATAGTGTAGGCACCAGGTATTTGCCTGCTTTTGGCTTTCTTTGCCAGCAAATTGCTGCACTTGGGCTGTGGTGGCACAGGGAAATGTCCAGATCTGGGCATGGGCGGTGCCATCAAACACCACGTCTGGGAAGTGACAGTCTTGGCACCAGGAAATTGCTGCGTTTTGACTTCTTTTTCCAAAAAATTGCTGCACTTGGGCTGTGTTGGAACCGAGAAATGTCCAGATCAGGGTAGGGGCAGTGGCAGCAAACACCAGATCTTGGCATTGCCGGTGCCGGCAGTGGAAATTGCCAGATTTTGGCTTTCTTTACCAGAAAATTGCTGGACTTGGCTCTGCCGGAACAAGGGAATTTCCAGATCTGGGCACTGGTGGTGGCAGCAAACAGCAGATCTGGGCAGTGCCAGACCCAGTAATGTTGGACATGAATTTTTAGAGAATTTTTAAGGTTTAATAGAAGGTTTCTATAATATGTATGCAAGTGTCACAATCCGTCCTTACGAACAGGTTTCGAGATGGTTCGTGGGTTGATCTCAGAGTGCAAAAAACACCAACGTGGTACAGGGGGTTGAAGTGATAATTAAAACAAATGTACCTTTATTGAATAACCACAAAAAAAATGCTTTGGGGAGGAATTGGGGGAAAGGGAAAAAGAGGGAGGAAGAGAAAGGAAGGTATAGAGCTACCAAACGTAGAACGACAAAGTCCTTCAATGTCCAGCCAATGGAGTTCACCAGGTCACATCTGGGGAGGTCTCAGGGTTGCAGTTCATCCAAACTCTAATTATACTCTTTTTTTTGGTGGGGGAAGGGGTAAAACTTGAAACCGAATCAAAGGTAGTCTATTGTATTTTTGGGGGGAAAGAATGGTATTTAGAGAAGGGTACACACAGTCCATGTTCTCAGCAGTGGGCGAGAGCCATTGTCTTCTTGGTCCACTGCTCACACCTGCAACATCCATCTCGCTTTGGTCAGCTTGCCTCCCCCACACACCTCCCCCAGGTTGGGGGTCTCAGTCCCAGTCCTTGGAAAGAGTGTGGGGGCCTTTTCCCATAGGGATTTCATGTCCTGGTCTTTGATGGAGAGGCTTCTTACATCTCAGTCTGTCTGTCACAGTGGTTGTAACGCAAGTGAGGGATCTTCTGTGAGGGACCACCCAAAACTCAGGAGAAGTGCAGCCAGGCCGAGAGGTGGGACAACTTCCAAGGCTATTGTTGCAAAAAGGGCACGGTGCCCCCTTCTTCCTTTCATTGGGTTCAGTGTAGCATACTGCAAACACACCTGTGAACCCCATCCTGTCTCCCCTCACTCACCTGGGACCTGCTTTGCTTGGAGAACTGGCTGCAAACAGCCAAAGAGGGATTTTCCCTTTTTAATTTTTTGAAGCAATCTAAAACTCCTGAGTTTCCCCATTGCAAACAGAAATCCTCCTCAAGTGTGTGCCAAGCCCAAGCTGCCACCAAGAGCACTCCAGACCTGCCTGGGCCAGCTGTGAGGGTGGATCATCATCCCAACCTG
The DNA here is from genome assembly GCF_051311805.1 of Agelaius phoeniceus. NCBI lineage: Eukaryota > Metazoa > Chordata > Aves > Passeriformes > Icteridae > Agelaius > Agelaius phoeniceus. Next base: position 4,065,585 of record NW_027509866.1, read on the forward strand.
CACTGGGCCATTGCAAGGGACTGTTGCCATGGACACTGAAGGGACCCCACTGCTGGCTTTGGGTGCCATGGCAACCCCCATCAGTTCAGGTTTCCTTGGAAACCAGCCCAAGGAGCCATTTCTGCAGCCAGGTTCCATGGCCCCCTGCCTGCAGAGCTGTTGCTGCCCTGGGCTGCCATGGCAACCCTGAGGACAAAGCGGTGCCAGGGCTGTTCCAGGTACAATTGCAGTGACACTCGTTGGTGCCACCAGGTGCCATGGCAACGGCCAGAGGGACCCGTTCCTTGGTTTGGTGCCATGGCAACCAATGCCCAGACCCATTGTGGTGGTTGGTGGCCATGGAAAGCTGCCCTGGGCCCCTTGCTCAGGGCTGGTGTCAGTGCCCAGGGCCAGAGGGGATCCCTTGCTGGGGCTGTGCCATGGCCACCTGCCCTGTGCCGCGCTGGCCGCTCGGGCACCAGGAACCAGCAGCCAAGGGCACTGCCAGGGCCAAAGGCCAGGTCAGCCAGACAGAAAGGGGCAGCGCTGGGCACTGTTTCCATGGCAACCGGCACTGGGGGGACACCTGGGTCACCTGGCCTGGCAGTTGCCATGGAAAGCCCTGGCAGGCACTGGGGGCACAGCCCCTGGCACTGAGACACTGCTGGGCCGGGTGCTGAGCACAGCGCTGAGCACGCAGAGATGGTTTTGTTCTTGCTGAGCTGCAGCACAGCCAAGGCCTGTCCTGCCCCTCGTCCAGCCACGCTGGGGAGGGGCTGGGGCTGCGGGGGAGCTGGGCAGGGGACACAGCCAGGACAGGTGACCCCAACTGACCCTGGGCACACCCCAGACCAGAGCACACCATGCTCAGGGTATGAAGGGGGGGAACAAGGAGGAAGGGGGAATTTTGGAGGGAGGGTTTCTGCCTTCCCAGGTAACACTCAGGCAAGAGGGGGCCCTGTTTCTCCAGTGGGCAGGGTCACTACCAAAGACACAGACACCAATTGAAGGAATTGTGTCATTTATATCATGCACAGCTGCAAAGAATTACAAAAGGAAAAGCTCAGCAAAGCACATCATCATTAGCAAAGAATTACAAAAGTAGCTCAGCAATCCATCAGAACTCATCATTACATTTTGATGACTAACCCCTTGGTGAAACTCTAGAGGTGTTTGTGGCAGACAAAGATTCTGGCTGACTATCAAGGTACAACTTACAGACACCAGTAGTACTTTAGTGACACCGTTCTTCATTCATTTCTCTCAATCTCATTGGAGTTAGGAACAAGAATTCTGTTGTCCATGGAGCTGGCACCATGTTAATTCCAGAATAATGCCCCAGGCCCTTTGCTGTTCAGCTTTACCATGCTGTCTGTGGCTAACAAGGCCTGGGGGGGCCCTTTCCCCTTGGGCTGGAAGGGGCCGGGTCCCAGTCCCTGAGGGGCACCCGGGCTCCTGGATGCAATTCCTGTGCAAGTCCCTCAGTGTCACAGCAGCCTTCCCATGGAGCCCCGTGGATCAGAGCATTTCCCAAAGGGGCCCTTGGGGCAAACAGGGAGATTTGGTCTGGCAGGATGTGTAAAACAATATCCTGTCAGATCTACTGGTTCTCACACAGAACGCTTGGCTGCAGGGACACATTCCCATTGTTCCTGCCCAGGTTTCAGGACTCAGAGTTGTCTTTCCCAGGAGCTGCTCCTTCAGCTGCCTCGGGAGGGCCATTTGGCCGCCGGACCCACACTCGGGCTCCATTATTAGGGCTGCTGCATCCAAACCCTTTATCTCCACAAACGATGGTGATTGCAGGTGGATCTCCTTTTTTCACAACCGTTCTTAAAATTGCAATATTGATAATTGTGCTACCCTGTCATGGGGTTGACTAATCCCATCTTGTTCACTGTTGTTTAACACAATTCCTTTAATTTCTCCTTGATATTCTGCATCAGTTCCTCTTCCCATGACATGAACACTTTGCAAGGCCAAGCTCCAAGGGAGCAGTTATCAAAGCAAAGTGTCCTGGAGGAATCTGAATTCCTGTTTCAGTGTTGATAGCTCTCATTTGCTTTGAATTTCTCCTCATTAATTCCAGTGCATGAAGGCCCAGCCCTGCAGCCTCTGGGCTGGCCCTGCCAGGGGCCATCACAGCCAGAAAAATTTCCCAGGCAGCCCAAGTCTCACTGCCCATGGTTGGATTTGCAAATTGGGGGCAGCTGTGCACAGCCAGGGGGTTTCCATTTCCCCCGTGGGCCATTGTTAAGGGCATGGGAGATGGGTTCTCCATGGGCAAAGGTTCCATCTCCTCATTTTTTCAATTGCTTTTTAAACAACCCCTTCACCCGTACAACAAAACCTGCAGCTTGTGCATAGTCTGGTACATGAAAAACCCTGCAGGCTTCATCACTGAATTTTTCACAGGAACAGACAAAGCACTCTGCATCACAGTATCAGAAAACCCTGGGAAAACAGCCAATTTCCTCCCTTCCTCCTTTTTTCACTGTATACAATCTCACAAAGTTGACCACTGACATTAGGGTCCTGGCCAATCCTGTTCTGTAGGGTATTTAGTGTTACATCCCTGAGCAGCCAAAGCTACCAAATTAGTATTGTCAGAACTACTTCAGATTATTATAATTTTATATGTAGATATACATATTGATACAGACAGAGAGACCTAGACATACATATAAAAATATATAAAAATATATATATGAAGATCTTATTATATTATAAATGCATGTATTGTTATTTAATATATTGATATTTCACTTGCACCAATGCATCTGAGCTCAAGATTAAAACCTTCTTCTCTTGCTCCATGTGGGAGCATTCCAACAATAATTGTTCCTTCTGAAGGTGCTGTTTCCAATGTACTCTTAACAAATTCATCTTTGTCTGCCCAAACCTCAAGTTCTTTTCCTTTTCCATGTGCAATTTTTGGATGCATTTGAAGCCATCCAGGGGTTCAGCCTCTTTTACCCAACTGCCCCACTGCTCCCACGGGGCTCCCACCTCAGCCCACTCCAGAGCCAGGGAACTCCAGGGAAGGGCTTCCCATCTGGGAATTTCTGATGGCACTGATTTCTCACAGTTACACTGAACAAGTGACATTTTGTTGGGATCTGGCCAGACTGTGCCAGTTTTGTTTTGCCAGTGGGCAGGGTCAGCACCAAAGACACAGACTCCAACTGAAGGAATCAGTGTCATTTCCTGCAGCTCAAAGCAGCAAAGAATCACAACAGGAGCAGCTCAGCAATGCACCCAACCATCCCCACCAAAGATTGCCTGCAGTGATTGAGAAAGATCCAGCCCCAGTTACCCTCAGCCTTTACCATCCCCCAGACCCACACAGCAGCTGGGGAAGCTGTCACAGCCAAGGGCTGCAGAGCCACTCCTGGGCACGAGCAATTCCTGCAGGTGCCTCCAGCCACAGCTGAGGCTCCAACCCCGCTGGGAGAGGGCCCAGCTCTGACAGTGCTGAATGGACAAACTGACAGCACTGCTAGTGTGGCAACATCTGGCTTCATCCTCCTCTTGGCTCCCTCCCAAAGCCTGGCCAGGGCCCCAGGAGGGACCAAGGGAGGTGACTTTGACCATTCAGCCCCAAACAAGGCCAGATGTCAGATTTCATGGCCTGGTCTGGCTTCTAAATACACAAAAGTCAATACATGTTTCACTAAGGAGTGGCTACATCTATCACAGTGCTAATGACCATGCATATTTCATCAGGGAGCAGATACAAAGATAACCTTTGGTTGCAAGGTTCATCCAGAGGCCACCTTGGGCTCAGGACCTGCTGTTCAGGCCTCACTCAGGGCTGCTGTCCAGGCCTTGGCACTTCAGGGACGTGCTTTAGTGCTGGGCTTGGCACTGCTGGCTGAGTGGCTGCACTGGGTGAGCTCAGAGGGCTTTTCCAACAGAAAGGATTCTGTGATTCCATGATTCTATCCACTGCATTCAGCTGGGTCCATGTTAGCAGCATTCATTTGCTCAGAAAGTCTCCTCTTGCCCAGCTCCTGTGGCCTGAGGCTTCAGCTCCTTCAGCTCCTGGTGCTGAGCTGCTCATGCTGAACGAGACCACTCGGAGAGAAGAGCACAGTCCATGCAATTCCTTCTGGGACACGGAGAGGGGAGGCTGTGCAAACAGGAGCATTGTTTGCTGTGGCCTCCTCTCTGCCCTTCACGCCTTTCAGCGCTTGGAACCAGCCAAGAGCTTTCTCCAAGAGTGCAATGGAGCAGCTGTTCCTGCTCCTGGCTCTGGCTCTCTCCAGTCTCTGCCCTTGCCTGCTTCTGTCCCTCGTGCTGTGCCCTCTGTTCCCCCAGGGCTGGCTGGCTGCTGCCCAGGACTGTGGCACTGGCACAGATCCAGTGCTCCAGAGCCTCCTTTCTGTGCCCTTGCAGCTGCCTGGCCACAGCAGCCTTTTCCATCTGCAAGCTCCCCATGGACAGGGAGTGCCCAGCTCTGTTCCTTGCACAGCCTCCAGGAGCCCAGGGCTGCCATCTCAAGTCCCTGCTGGCACTGGGGGCTCCCAGGTGCCTCAGGCTGCTGTGACACCGCTGCACACGGGAGGGAACAGGGGCAGGGCTGTGCTGAAAGTCAGCTCCATCTGCTGCTGCTGCTGCTGCTGCTGCTGCTGCTGCTGCTGCTGCTGCTGTGGGGTCATTTGTGCAGCCCTGGCCCAGAGTCAGGCATCAGATCCTGCCAGTCTCTTCCAGCCCTGGCTGCTCAGAGTTTGGGCCCTGGAGCCTCAGGTGGGCAAAGGCAGCTGCTCCTGGTCCCTCTGTGTGCCCGTGTTCAGCAGTGCTGCTCCATCAGGCTGTACCCAGCAACGGGGAAAAGCCTCAGCCCTGCAGGGCCAGGAGCTGCCGGGCTCTGCCTGAGCAGCTCAGCCAGCAGGAAGGGAGCTGCTCCACACGGGAACCAGGAGCAAAGGACATTCCTTTGATAGGACATGTTTTCTATTTAATGGAAAAAAAAAGAAAAAGGGAAAAAAATAGGTAAATTGTAAAAGATAAGAATAAAATCCAAGTGTTAGTGAAAAAACATAACATAATGTTAGTGAAAAAAACAAAACATAAATGCAAATTTACATTCTTTGCATTAAGAGGTAAGTGATCTTTTTAAAAAGAGAACTCAGTTATTTACATTGTAAATGTGCTGATGGCATGGATCCATCTTACTGACCTCAGCAGCCTTTTAAAAGATTTTGGGCTTTGTTTCCAACATTGCCATTTGAAACTGGGGTTGAAGCAAGAGGAAATTGCTTTGTGCCCTTCCAGCTCCAAGCAGGACTGGGAAGGGAAACTCTGTCAAAGCCCAAATCCTTTAGAAGATGCCCTTCCTTCTCAGCCTGGAAATGAGCTGCACATTCCTGTTGAAACTGTCAGGGGTTTCTTAAAGACACCAAGTCCCACTTAGGGCTTTTTGCTCTGGTTTGGCAGTGCAGAAGGGCAATTCTCCATCCACCAGCTCCAGACTGCATTGCCTCAGGAGCACGGCCCACTCGCCAGCTTTGGCCCCCTCGTGGCACTGCTAGAGGAGGAAGAAAGTGCAACTGCACAATTCCAGCCAATCAAGAAGGAAGAATGGGACAGACAAAACAGCTGGTGCAGATCCAGGCGTTCAGCTGGGACTGTGGAGAGTTTGGGTCCTTGCCAGTTGGATGTGTGTCCCCAGCTGCAATCTCTGAGCCTGCAGCAGAGTCTCACTCACCTGCCCAAGCAGAAAGCTCAGGCGCTGTGCTTGCAAGGGGCTCGTCTGATGCAGAGCTGTCAGAGCAATGTGAGGGCAGAGCCAGCCCAGCTGGGCCCAGGGCTGAGCCCAGCAGAGCCCTGGCAGAGCCCAGAGCAGCCTCAGCAGCCGCAGAGCCCGGCTGCAAGGAGAGAAAGCAGAAACCGCCCGTCAGCTGAGGGCTCCTGTGCCCTTGTGCCAAGGCCGGCGGTGCCCAGGCCATGCTGGCTGTGCCCAGAGCTGTGCCCAGAGCTGCCCATCCCTGCTGCCTTTGGCAGCAGAGCAGGAGGGCAGGACATGTGCCCAGCCTGCAGCCAGCCACGGCACATCCAGCCCTCAGCAGCTGCCCAGAGCAGGATGCTCCTGTGCTCGCTGCCATCTCCCAAAAGCTCTGATCCCACCCTGCCAAGCACACAGGGACCCACCTCACGCCAGCCATGGCTGCAAGAAAAGCTGCTCCCAAACCATGGCCTCAGCCTTCTCCAAGGGCACGGCCCATCCACGCCACAGCTGCTCCCAAGCACTTCCCCATCCACACTGGACCACCTAGAATGCTTCCTCTGGAAAAACAAACAACACATTATTGAAAAGAGATTAGATGCAAAAAGGGAAAGCAAGAAAAATGGTGAAAACTCTTATCTCTGTCAGGGCCTTGAGGAAGGCCCAACTCCTACCAACTCCCCTGGTAGGGAAAAACCCAGCCATGGCTGAGGGAAGCCCACACTTTCTCTCTTCCCCCCTGCACTGCCCCCCAAAATCACGGTGATCCCAAAGGAAACAGGGGCAGTGGAGCAGCCCAAGCCCTTCCTTGCCTGCAGAGCAAAGCAGCCCCTGCACAGGTTCTGGAGTCCCACCTCTGCTCTCACCATGGGGCTTTGTTTGTGTCGGGCTGGCTGCCCCAGCCCCAGCCCCAGCCCCAGCCCGGGGCACGGTGGCTGCTGGGGGCTGTTGGCAGGGCCAGGAGCCCACTCCCATTTCGTACCCAGCCCAGCCCATCCCCCCAGCCCTGCCAAAAAGCAGCTGGGCAGCGACTGAAGGTTCAGTTGCATCTGCCCCAGCAAAGGGGGAACCTTTGCTTCCCAGCCAGGCTGGGCCATGCCCAAATCTGGCAGAATTTCCCCGGCTGGGGACTCATCTGCAAATTCCCTGTGGAGTTTGGCTTTGAAGAAGGTGCCAGAATCAAAGTCCATTACCTTCAGCCTCCAGTGGCCGGGCTGAGGAAGAACTTCTCATCCTTGATGTCATCCTGGCTGTCTCCAGCAGCAGCAGCAGCAGCAGCAGCAGCAGCAGCAGCAGCAGCATCCCCACCCGGTACAGCTTCTCCAGGGGCTCCTGCTCCTTCCCTGGGGGGAGACCAGGCTCTCAGGGCTCTGCCCAGGGCCCCAGCTGTCAGGGAACCAGCACAAGCAAAACCAGCTTGGATGGCGGCCACCAGTGCTGGGCAGAGCAGCTCAGCTCCAGCACAAGGGCTGCGTGTGCTCATCCCATGGCCCTGGTGCAGTGACACAGGCAGCACAAAAAGGTCTGGGTTCCTCTGCTTCTGATTGCCACGGCATGTGTGAAGCTGCAACTTACCAGGGCCCTGGATCAAAGTGTGCCTGTGGCTCTCTCCCTTCTTCTATGGCAGAGGAATATCCTGCACCCAAGGATCACAGACCAGGTCTTCTAATGTGGGTCTTTCCAAGGAGTTCACGGATAAACACCACCTGATCAGATCTTTGCACTCTGGGGAGAGAAAGCAGAAACTGCCAGTCAGCCAGAGAAGGCTCCTGTCTGCTTTGCCCCACTATTCCCATGGCCAGGCCATTCTGGATGCGCTCAGGGTTGGGCCTAAACTTTCCCATCACTTCCCTGTTTTGGAGGAGAGCAGGACCTGTGCCACCTCCTCAGCAGCTGCCAGAGCGGGATGCTCACGAGCCCGCTGCTGGCTCCCAGCACTGGGATTCCCCCCGTGCCCAGAGAAGAGGATCCACCTTGAGAGAGCCCTTGTGGCAGCGGGAGCTGGCCCCAGCTGAGGTTCCGGCCCCTCCTGAACGGGTGCTCCCCGCAGACCATCTGGTGCAGCAGGATGCCCAGGGACCAGATCGTTGCTGCCTCGCCATGGTACCAGCCAAAGTCGTTCCATTCCGGGGGGCTGTAGGACAGTGTTCCTATGGAATACAGATGGAGTTCAGCAGGGGGATGCTGCTGCTCCCAGAGCCTGGCCCCAGCATCCCTGGGCCTGCGGGGGCTGCATCAGTGGCACACAGGGTGACCACTGCCCTCTCGCCAGCACCTGGGACTTGTGCACAAACTAAGGCTTGGAAAAGAAGCCACTTGTGTCAGAAGAGGGCAGAGGAAGCCCTGGCTAAGCCTGACCCTGACCTGTAAAGGAAAAACCCTCTCCGTGCTGGGGAAAAAACATGCCCTTATCCTCCCTGCCTGCATTGCCCCAAAAATATTAGGAAGCCAAGGCAAACAGGGAGAGTGGATCAGTCCAAGCCCTTCCTCTCGCCTGCACATCAAACTGGCTGGGGCACAGGTTCCGCCCCCATCTCTGCTACCCCCACCCACGGGGGTTTTGGTCGGGCTGGCTGCCCCAGCCCAGCCCCAGTCCTGGGCAGAGTGGCTGGCAAAGGCTGCCAGCAGGGCTGGAAGATGGCTCCCCACCCAGCCCCGCTCTAAAGCAACTCAGCTGAAGACTCAGTCCCCTGACTGGCAGCAAAAGGGAGAATCCCCGCTGCCACAGCCAGCTTGGGCTGGGAGATGTTGGGCCATGAGATCCCGGGACCAGGAGTACACCCTTACGTGGGCTCACCTGCAAAGTGGGTGTAGGCTGTGTCTTGCAGGTAGGTGCCACAGCCAAAGTCGATCAGTTTGGCCTTCCCGGTGTGCAGGTCGAGCAGGATGTTCTCGGGCTTGATGTCGCGGTGCAGGACCCCGCAGCTGGTGCAGTGCCGCACGGCCTCCAGCACCTGGCGGAACAGCGCCCGCGCCTCCTCCTCGGGCAGGAACCGCCGTGCCCCAATGAAACGCTGCAGGTCCTGACACCGCTCTGGCCGCTCCAGCACCATCACGATGTGTTCGGGGAGCTCGAGCCACTCCAGCAGCTGCACCACACCAGGGAAGCCAGTGGACACCTTGGCCTGCAGCACGACCTCCAGCGGGGCCCTGCTGCCGTCGGGCTGCGGGAGGAGCACGATGCCCTCAGTGGGGCCGATGCCGTGCCGGGGCTCGGGATGCTCTGCGCCCTGCGCTGGACCCACGCCCGCTCTCCCTCGAGGCGTCCTGGCGGCTTCCACCGTGCCGGGCCTCGGCTCATCCCCGCCCGGCAGCCCCGGCTGCTGCCGCTGGCCCCGCTCACTCACCAGCTCGCCCCAGTGCCGGACGCGGTTCCGTGGCACCCTTTTGATGGCCACCTGAAAGCCAAGGACAGCAGCGGGCTCAGCTCGCCGCCCGCCCTGCCCAGCCCCATCCTCCTCCTCCTCCTCCTCCTCCGCCCCCTACTCCTGCGCCCGCCGCCGGCCCCGCCGCTCACCGGGGCGCCGTCCGAGAGCCGCGTGGCCGCGAAGACGCTGCCGAATCCTCCGCGCCCCAGCAGCGAACCCACTCGGTACCGCTCCTGCAGGGCCTCCTGCGCCTTCCCTGTGGGCGGGACGCGGCTGTCAGCGCTCGGCCCGGGGCCAGCAACGGCCCCCGAGCGCCCCTCAGCCGCCCCGGGCCGGCCATGCCCAGGCGTTCGCTCTTTGGAACGCGGCACGGGAGGCTCGGGGCCGGCGGCCGCGCTGTCGAGCGGCGGAGCTCGGGCCGGGGAAGCCCCAGCGGAGGCGGCGGGAGCGGCCGCGCCGCCTGTGTCCTCCGCGGGCCCCGGGAGGAGCCGGGCCCGGGATCGGGGCCGGGGCTGGGGCCGGGACTGAAGCCTGCCTCGGGGGCGGGGCCGGGCTCGGGCCAGGCGGAGCCGAAGGGCGGCGATGCCGCCCCCGCACCAGGCACTGACGCCCGCCCAGCAGCGCCACCGCCAGTACGGCCAGAGCCGGGCGGAGGCGAGAGCGCGGCGGGACGGCCGGGGCCGGGCACGGGGCAGCCCCGCCCGGGGCCGGGGGCGGGCCGGGGGCATGGCCCGGCCCGGCAGGGGAGAGGGAGGCGGGGAGAGGAGAGGGACGCCGGGCAAGGGACCCCGAGAGAAGGGTGCCCGACAGCGGGAACGGGAGAGAAAGAAAAACAGAAGGAAAAACAGAAAGAGAAGGAAAAAGAGAAAGAGAAAGAAAGAAAAAGTGATCTAAAATATCTGTTCTGCTGCTGTCGCTGCTGCTGCCGCCGCTGCTGCTGCCGCCGCTGCCGCCGTTGCAACTGAAGCACCGGGGCCGTTCGTCCCCGTGTCCGTTCCCCGCTCGCCCCACGAGCCCCACGTTCGAGCCCCGCGCGCCCCGGGCACAGCCCCTGAGTCTGTCCAAACACGGCAACTTTGCAGCGGTGAGCCCAGATGCAGAGCCCTGACTCCTGCACACTGGCACAGCAATCCCTCGCTTGCTGCTCTGCATTGGCCTGGCTGAGGGGCAAACACTGTCGGGCCACCTTCCCTTGCTGTAGGATTCCTACCTGACCCCAGCACTGCACTTACATCTCCAGTGTTGCCTTCCAGTAAAACCAGGGGAAGGAAAACTCTGTGTGGCTGATGGTATTTTCGAGTGTCTAAAAATCACTAAGTCACCGATCTTAGAGGTGCAGTGCATCTGGAATTCCTGGGATGGAGAAGTAGTGCAACATGGAAAAGGGGAGCATAGAAATAAATAGGGGAAAAGATCTTGGATTGTTTCTTTCATTTTCATTTCCCTTCTGGAAAGCTGTTTCAGTTTTCCAGGAATCTTCTCCTGTCTGCTCTTCCCAAAAATGTCTCATGGAGAACAAGGTCAAGCTTCTGTCACAAGATTTGCCAGCAGGAAATTATGCCACTGGTGAAATTTTCATGATGACTGTTTGTGCTGGCTTAGGGCAAATTTGGGGAGGAAACCTCCAAAAGGGATCAGTCTAGAAAGCAAGTTCAAGCGGCCCCTCCCCCTACTAGTTCAGGAAAAGACTTCCCTCGAAAAAAGTGCAAAAAACCCAGTTTATTTAACAAGTAAAGTATTCACAAGCATGAAAAATGAATAATATTAAATAAAACCTCTGACAGTGCTGAAGAGATGGCAAATTCAGAAAGTCCTTTTTGTGGGTTGTAGTTGGCTCACTCGGTCTCTTCTAAGTCCCTCTGGTGCTGGAATGCAGTGTCCCAGAGCTTGGTGGGCCACAGGTGTGAGCTGCAGGTGTTTTTCTGGGTTTTCAGTCCAGAGCAGGTTTAAACAATTCCAAGAAAAAGCAAAGTCACAGTCCCAGGAACTTCTCTGCCTAAGCTAGCTAAAACCAAATTGCTGGACCTGGGCTGTGAAGGCATTGGGAAATTTCCAAATCTGGGCACTGGTGGTCCCAGCAAACACCAGATCTGGATGGTGCTGGAGCCAGAACCTGGAAATTGCCAAATTTTGGCTTTCTGTGCCAGCAAATCACTGGATTTGGGCTGTGCCAGCACCAGGAAGTTTTCAGATCTGGGCACTGGCACTGCCAGCAAACACCAGATCTGGGTGGTGTCATTGCCAGTGACAGAAATCTGCTGGATTTGGGCTCTGCTGGCACCGGGAAATTTCCAAATCTGGGCACTGGCGCAGCAAACACAAGATGTGGGTGGTGCCAGACCCAGCAGCAGAAAGTTGCAGGGTTTTGGATTTCTGTGCCAGTAAATTGCTGCTGCACTTGGGCTGTGTCAGAATAGGGAAATTTCCAGATCTGGGCACTGGCAGTGCCAGCAAACACCAGTGAAACCTTCTGGCCCTCGTCCGGACCGTTGACCAGTGGTTTCCCTGAGAACCAGCTCTGGCCACTTTACAGACAGAGACTGCTTTCATCTGGTGCTCTGGAAACAGAACTTTAATGAAGGCAAACACAACAAACAGGATGGCGTGCACAGTACAGAGAGCAAAGCAGAAAAAAGCCTGGGTCCAGGGTCTAGCAGGGATATTTATACATTTATTTATGGGGAGGGTGTCTTGGTTAGGAAAGACAGGTGTCTGCTAAGGAAGGCAGGAGCCTGCCCTGAACTGGAAACTGTAAACCCCCTCCCTCCAAATTGTTATAAATTTGAAATGAAGGGGGGGCTCTCAGGCAAAGATATGGGAGCAGGAATAACAGTTCTTTTATTAGGGAAGAAAAGAAATAAACAATGCAGTAAATCAAAACAACACTGACAGAGTCAGAATACAACATGACACCCTGTTGGTCAGGGTGTTGGTAGCAGTCCAGTTGGAATTGTGGCTGCAGCCCTCCTGGAGCAGCAGGTGTGGTTCTGTTGGAGCAGTGATCCTGTAGAAAAGGGTGTAGTCAGTCTTCCTTTGAAGATCCAGTGGAAGAGCAGCTGTTCCTCTGGGAATCCAGTGGAAATTCTCTGGTGTCCCAAGATCTCAGATTATATCCAGTTGGGAATGCTTGGCTCCTCCCTCTGGGCGGAGCATCTCGCAGTGGGATGCTGTGATTTTATCAGTCATGCAGTGACATTCAATGGCCATTAACATCAGGTGTCTCCCCGGAGGGAGGATTGGTTGGGAGAAGAGATAAGAAAACTGCCCAATTCCCAGAATACAACTGCCATAGCCCTAACAGATGGTAAATGGAATACACATTGCTTAGCAATCTAGGACAAGGGGTTAAAGGTGGGATCTGAGAGAAGGACCCAAGAGGAAGGAACGATTAAGAATATTACACTTTTTGCAGTAAAAAGGAACCAATGATAGCAAAGAGAACTCAGAACTTTCTAGTAACAATCTGCATAACTGAACAAGAGGATTATGGCCGGGAGCTCCTGCTGACCCTAAATAAAGAGGGTTTTCCCACAGTCTTAAGCTGAGGCCCCCCAACACACCAGATCTGAGTGATGCCAGTGTCAGCACCAGGAAGCTGCTGGGCTTTGGCTTTCTTTGCCAGAAAATTGCTGCATTTGGGAGGTGCTGGCACCAGGAAATTGCCAGATATGGGCACTGGCAGTGCCAGCGCACACCAGATCTGGGTGGGGAATGTGCCAACACTGGGAAATTGCTAAATGTTAACCTTCTGTGCCAGCGAATTGCTGGAATTATGCTGTGCAGGCATCTGAAAAATTCTGGATCTGGGCACTGGCGGTGTCAGCAAACACGAGATTGCATTGCTTTAGGTACCAGGTATTTGCTTGATTTTGGCTTTCTTTGCCAGCAAATTGCTGGAATTGGGCTGTGCCAGCACCAGGAAATTGCCAGGTCTGGACACTGGCAGTGCTGGAAAACACCAGATCTGGGTGGTGCCAGCCCCAGGTATTTGCCGGGTTTTGGATTTCTGTGCCAGCAAATTGCTGCACTTGGGCTTTGCCAGCACTGGGAAATTTCTGCATCTGGGAAATGGCAGTGCTGGGCAACTCCAGGTCTGGGCAGTGACAGAGCCAGCAATGGAAAATTGCCAGATTTTGGCTTTTTTGCCTGCAAATTGCTGCATTTGGGCTGCACCAGCACCAGGAAATTTCTGGATCTGGGCACTGGTAGATCCGGGAAACATCAGTTTGTGAGAGCCGAAATGAGGGATGTGGCACTCCAGGCGGCTCTTCAAAATGCAGTTTATTGTTTGCAAGGTGTTACAGCAGTCCAGGGTCGTGGGTGACAGAGCTGTGCCCACAGCTGTCAGCTCCAGCTGCAGGCCTGGAGACCCTTAGTTTAGGTTACAAATGCATTATATACTTTTCTTTGCTGAGCATCTTAATACAGTAGAACCAATCTATACCTATACTTTTATCTATAGCCAATTGTAACTACTATAATTACCCTATTCATGTTACTATTCTCCAGTCACTAAAAGTTAGTACATTACAGTTTAAGCTAGAAGTTGTTTTCCAGTTTTCTTGCAGTGGAAAATTCTGAGACCTTTTTTCTACCTGCAGCATTTGCTGACTTGTTTGCCTGTGCTATCTTTCTGCTTGGTAAAAATATCTTCTTGTTTGAGGTGGGTTTATCCTTTGCTCTAAGTCATAAAAACCCTTTCTAATTAACATATACTTAGCTATCCAGTAAGACCACTCCAGCAATTCTTTTCTTTTATATCAAAACTTGCTTTCATTTCTATTCCTTCTTCAGATTCTACATTCAAAAATCTTTCTGCCAAGCATACATAGCTGTGAGACTTTCTTGTCAAACTTTCATCCTTCCCAACATCCCTGTATAGTGGTCAAGTGCCTGAGGCCAAGAGTGCCTGGACAAGAGGCACAGTTCTTTTCTATAGGAAGGAAACCACAGAACCCCAGGGTTTGAAGGCAGATGAGAAGCAGTCACCAGAGGCCAAGGCAAGCCAGACTTGTCTGTTCTTGCAGCTTTTGTCTGAAAGCAGTCTTTGGATATATGGGGAGTTTTGGGGGTGGAATTCCATTTCAGCCATGGGTTCCTGGACTGGAATGACAGTTCTCCATATGAAGGAAAGGACAGAGCCCCAGTGTTCCAAAGGCTGATTAGAGGCAGCCCCAAGGAGGCCAAGGCAGCCAGACCTGTTGTCAGGGAAGAATCCTTGGAGAGACAGAATTTGGGAGGTCAAACCCCACTTTTGTCTATGGGCATCTGTACGAGAAGGACAGTTCTTTTCCATAAGGAAGGGAAGTACAGTGTTGCAGACATGGTTTTCTGAAAATCCTTTCATTAGGATTTTTTCCTGCTGAGAAGCTGAGAGGCTTCAGCAACAAAATGTAAACAATGGTTATCTGCTGCTGTGGAATGCAACAGGTGCATCTGTGATTGGCCCATCTTGGGTGTTTACAATTAATGGCCAACCACAGCCCAGTTAGCTTGGACTCTCTGTCCAAGAGACAAACCATTATTATTCATTCTTTTCTATTCTTAGCTTAGCTAGCCTTCTGAGATGAAACTTTCCTTCTATGCTTTTTAGTATAGTTTTATTGTAATGTATATCATAAAATAATAAATCAAGCCTTCTGAACATGGAGTCAACATTCTCGTCTCTTCCCTCACCTTAAAACCCCTGTGAACACCATCACAGTACGGAGCCCCAGTTCTTTAAAGGCAGATGAAAGTTGGCCCTCAGGAAGCCAAGGGAACCTGGACAGTCCTGGCAGCTTTTGTCTGGGAGCTATCCTTGGATATAAAGAATTTTGGAGGCAGATTCTCAGGTTTGGCCATGGATGCCTGGACATAAAAGATGTTTTTTCTAATGGGAATAAAAGCACAGGTCCCCTGGTGTTTTGAAGGCAGATGAGAGTTGGCCCCCAAGAAGGTGAGGCCAAGGCCAGCTAGAGTTTTCTGTCCTGGCAGGTTTCATACAGGAATAGTCTTTGGATATAATCAGATCTGGAGGAGGAATCCCAATTTCGGCCATGAACCCCTGGAGGAGAAGGACAGTTCGTTCCCACAGGAAGGAAAGCACACAACTCCAGGGTTTCAGGGGCAGATGAGAAGTGACCCTCAACATGCCAAGGTCATCTGGACCAGTCAGGCAGTCCCCAGGAAGCCCATCCAGCCAGACCTGTTCCATGTTCTTGGATCCTTGGGGCCCTGCAGCATCACAGTGGCCCCGTGGTTCCATGAGGCTCTGTAGGATCACAACAGATCTTTGTTTCCATGAGGCCCAGTGATATAACAATGGTCTCCTTGGCTCCACAGTGGCACAGTGGCCCCTTGCTTCCATGAGGCCTTGCAGTGTCAAAATGGTTTCCTTGTTTCCATGGGACTGAGAATGCCACAATGGGCCCATTGGTTCCACGAGGTCACATCGTCTCAAAATGGCCCCTTGGTTCTATTGGGTTCCTCAGGGTCACAATGGCCCTGTTGGTTCTATGGGGACCCACAGTGTCACAGTGGCCCCTTGCTCCCATGAGACCTTGCAGTGTCACAGTGGTTGCCTTGGTTATACAAGGCCCTGCAGTGTCACAATGGCCCCTAGGTTCCAGTGGGTCCTGAAGCGTCATAATGGTCTCCATGGTTCTATGAGGCCCCACAATGTCACAATGGACTTCTGGTTCCATGAGCTTTTGTACTACCAACAACAGTCTCCATGGTTCAATGGTGCCACACAGTGTGACAACTGCCCCTTGACCTGCCAAGACTCCATAGTGTCACAATGATTCCTTGCTTCCATGAGGCCTTGTAGTGTCACAATGGCCCCTTGCTTCAGTGAAGCCTTTAGTGTCACCATGGTCTCCATGATTCCATAAGGCCTTGCGGTGTCACAATGGACCATTGATTTCACTGCGCCCCACTGTGTCATTGTGGTCCCCTTGGCTCCACAAGGCTCTGAAGTGTCTCAATGGCCCTTTGGTTCCATGAGGCCCCAGAGTGTCACAATGGTATCCTTGCTTCCTTGGACCCTTCATCCCATGGAGACCCCCAGGGATCACTGGAGTCCTCTTGGTTCCATGAGGCCCTGCCAGGCTGTAATGGCCCCTTGGTTCCAGTGGGTCCCAAAGTATCAGAATAGTGTCCATTGAGGCCCTGCAATGTCACTGTGCTCCCCTTGGTTCCCCAGGCCCCCACAGTGTAACAATGAACTCTTGGTTCCATGAAGTTCCTCAGTCCCAATGGTCTCCTTGAATCTGCAGTGTCACAGTGGCCCCTTGGCTCCATGTGGCCACGCTGTGTCACAATGGCTCATGATTCCATGAGGCCACAGAGTTAAACAAGGGACCCTTGGTTCCATAAGGCCTTGCTGTGTCACAATGGATTCCTGGTTCCATGAGCTTTCACACAGCCAACATCAGTCTCCTTTGTTCTGCAGTGTCACAATGGACCCATGATTCCACAAGGCCTTGATGAGTCAGAATGGCCCCTTGGTTCCAAGAGGTTTCTCAGGGTCACAATGGTGTCCTTGGATCTGCAGTATCCCAATGTGGTGTATCACAATTGGTTCAATGTAGCCCCAATGTGCCAAAATGGATTTTGGTTCCATGGGGTTCTGCAGAGTCACAATGGACCCTTTGTTCGATGAGTTTGCACAGTCTCACAGCTGACTCCTTGTTCTGTAAGGCCTTGCCATCACCAAGTCTCTAAAATATCAGAATAAGGCTCCTTAACACTAATTTCCTATTTAAGAGGGTATCATTTATTCAGGCCTGAGGTCTAGTGAGGGATAGCCCCAATCTTATGTGGACATGTAATTCTATCAGCGTTGCTAAATGTGTATCACAATTTACCCATTACCATAAAATCCACCCCAAGTTCCCAGTTTCAGTCCTTCTTTTTTCTGCCACTACATTCTTGAGCCAGATGTCTTCTTGTCTTCCAGCCATCCTTGCTGGGAAAGCAGCCCCTGAATGCCTTGTTCCTGTGCGGAAAGTTCACAGGCACAGTAAAAATGGAATTAACCCTTTTGGTATTAAGCCCAAAGCTTTGTGTGGGCAGGCAGAGGCAGGCAGGAGGCAGAGCTGTCAGCAAAGGAAGGGCCCAGCCAGGTGGGGCAGCCGGGGGATGCCCAAAGCCTGCAGGGACAGAGGTGCAGGGCAGGGACACCGTAGGACAGCCTGGGCTGCACAGGGCACAGGGATGGGCAGCAGCTGCAAGACAGCCCTGACAGAGCCAACTTGGGCAGCACTTTGGCCATGGCAGACACTAAGAGCACCAAAGCCCCAGAGGGTCATTAAAGTCCTTGTGCTGTGTCTGTGCTGCTGAGCTGGGCCAGGCTCCTGGCCCAGAGGCAGCTCCTGGCAAGGGCAGCAGAGCTGCAGAGAGACAGCTCTGGCCAGGAGCAGCTCCTGTGCACAGCCCAGCAGGGCTGGGGCACTGCCAGGACCCCTCAGGGACAGCAGCAGGGCCCAGACAG
Source organism: Agelaius phoeniceus (assembly GCF_051311805.1). Lineage (NCBI taxonomy): Eukaryota > Metazoa > Chordata > Aves > Passeriformes > Icteridae > Agelaius > Agelaius phoeniceus. Next base: position 4,083,136 of record NW_027509866.1, read on the forward strand.
AGCTCCCAGGGGCTCAGCACTGGCAGGGGCTGTGGCATGTCCCAGAGGGGGCTGTGTCACAGCAGCGCCTCTGTGGCTGTGTCATGGAGGCACAGAGCAGCTGTGATGTCAGCAAGGGGCTGTGTGACAGCACAGAGTGGGCTGTGTGAGGTCACAGATTGGGCTATGACATCACAGAGTTCTTTGTGTGAGGTTGTTGAGCAGCTACAGCATCATAGCAGGGATTCTGTGACATCACAAAGCAGGCTGTGACATCATGGCAGGGCTGTGTGACATCATTGAGGGGGCTGTGAGGTCAAAGTGTATGCTGTGACATTACAGAGTGGCAGTATGACATCACAGAGAGGGTTTTCTGGCATCACTGAGGGGATTGCGACATCACAGAGCTGTCTGTGACATCATAGTGTAAGGCCATAGAGCAGATCCTGCCATCATAGAGGGTGACTCTGTGACATCAGAGAGTGGGTTGTGACATCACTGGCTGGCTGTGTAACACCATAGACCTGGCTGCGATGTCACAGAACAGACAGTGACATCACAGGGTGGCTTTCTGACATCACTGCGACATCACAGTGCAGCTGCATGACATTCCAGGGTGACATCCCAGATTTGGCTCTATGACGTCAGAGGGGTGCTGTCTGACATCCCAGAGTGTGCTGTGATGTCACAGGGGGCTGTGTGACATGACAGGGGCTGTGTGAAAACAGAGGAAGCTGGGAGACATCCCAGGGGCTGTGTGAGGGCACTGGGGAGGTCACTCTGCCCCGGCCCCCCTCACAGTTCCCCCCAGAGCAGTCCAACCCTGCTCGTGCACAGCGGGGTCCCCTGTCCCCCCGGGTCCCCCCGCCCCCGGCGCCGCAGCCTCCCCCAGAGGATGTTCCATGAGATCGACCCCAGAGCCTGACACGGGGACGGGGGGCCGGGGCCCTGGGGGTGGCACAGGGGGACAGGGACCCCCCGGCAGCGTCCCCGTGTCCCCCAGGGCCAGAGCCTGGGCCAGGGCTCCTTCACCCTGGTACCAACGAGGCCTTGAGAGCGCTGAAAAAATCCCCAGCAAGGGAGCAGCAAAAACCAGATTGAATATTAAGGGACAGCAGCACAGAGTTCCTTGGCAAGAGTCATTCTGCTCCCAACTGGACACTTCAGGCACACCAAGGAAACAAAGCAACAACAAAACCAAACAGAATCCAAGCAAGGGAAACAGAAATGAGCTGAGAACTGTCCCTGTGTGTGTGTGTGGCACAAAGACAGTTAGGGGAAGGATAAAAGGAATACAGCCCAATAGGTTAACAGAGCTCAAACTTAACAGGACTAAACTTATACCTCAACCTTAACTGATACCTTCAACTTCACAATTTAGCAAAAAGAGAGCACTTAACAGTATTTAACCTAACTTATAACCTATGACTTTGCAGTTTAACAGAGGAATAACACTTAACAATATTTAACTTAGCTAATAACATAAACTTAACAACTTAGTAAAAGAACAACTCTTAGGAGCATTTAACTTAGTTTAGACCTTGTGACTTAACCTTACTGATATCTGGATATTTGAGTGACTCAGCTATCCAAGGCTGTCAAACCCCTCAGAGAGCAGCATTTCTGCCACATTTCCCCAGCACGGGCACTCCTGTGTGCACACAGACACAAAGAGTCAGTGCAAGGCACCTGGGAGAAATTCCCCTGAGGGCAGGAAATGCTCCCTGTGCATCCTTTGGCATCTCCCCAGTGGGTGAAGGGTTGAGCCTGGAGGAGTGGGGGGATCGGCCCAGGCTCCGTTGTTGTTGGGGATCCCCGAGTGCAGCAAACGGGAGAGTTCCCGGCTGGGAGAGGCCCCACTCAGAGGGAGTCGCTGGCCCAGGAGAGCTCCAAGGGCTCCTTTTGGAGCGCTGTTTGCAGGGCCCCAAGAGAGGGGCTTCAGTCCCAGCAATGGCTCATCCTGGCCACACTTGGCATCCACAGCTTTCTTTGGCAGGGTGAGAACAGGGATGTTGTGCCACTGAGGGAACAAAAGCAGTTCCCAGGGCTGCTCCTCCAGAAAGCAGGAGCTGGTTGGGCAGCAGCAGTGCCTGGAGCAGACAGTGTTTGTGATGAGCTGCAGAGGAGCTGAGCCCAGGGGCTGTTGGCCAAGGCCGAGCCCCAAGGAGCATTTCTCAGCTGGCAGGGCGGCCTGAGAAGGAGAGGGGGGAATGCAGCAGCACAGGGCCCATGGAACCAAGGGAGCATTGTGACACTGTGGGGCCCTGTGACACCAAGGGACCCTTGTGACACTGTGGGGCCTCATGGAATCATGGAGAGCACTGTGACATTGCTGGGCCTCATGGAACCAAGGGGACTGTACTGATGCTGTGTGACTCCAAGGAATGTAGGGATCATTGTGACACTGAGAAGCCCCATCAGACCAAGGGTCCATTGTGACACCGCGGGGCCTCATGGAACCGTGGAGACCATTGTGACACCTTGAGGTGTCACGGGACCAAGGGGCAATTGTAACACTGCGAGACCCCATGGAGCCAAAGGTTCATTGTGACATTGCAAGGCCTCATGGAACCATGGAGACACCATTAAGACACTTCATGGCCTCATGGAGCCAAGTGGCCATTGTGACACTGTGGGGCACCATGGAACCAAGGAGATCATTGTGACACTGAGGGGGCTCATGGAATCCTGGAGACCATTGTGACACTATGAGGCCCCATGAAATAAGCAAAGCATTGTGACACTCTGAGGCCTCATGGAATCAGTGAGACCATTGTTACCCTGGGGGTCCCCACACACCCCAGAGGACCATTGTGATACTGTGGGGCCGCATGAAACCAAGAGGCCTTTGTGACACTGCAGGGCTGCATGGAACCAAATGTCCATTGTGACATTGCAGGGCCTGATGTCATCAGTGGTCCATTGTGACACTGTAGAACCAAAGGAGACTATTGTGACACCAAAAACCCTCACAGTTCAAAAGTCCATTGTGACATTGCAGGGCCTTCTGGAAACTTGGACCCACTGCAACGCTGTGGAACCCAATTGAACCAAGGGTCCATTGTGACACTGCTGGACCCCATGGAATCAAGACACCATTAAGACATTATGGGGTACCATAAAGCCAGGGGAACATGGAACAGGTCTGGCTGGTTTGGCCTCCCAGGGACCACCTGACTGGTCTAGCTGGGCTTGGCATGTTGAGGGGCTCTTCTCATCTGCTGCTGAAACCCTGGAGCTCCATGCTTTCATTCCTATGGAAAAGAACTGTCCTCATCCAGGTGCCCATGGCCAGAATTGGGATTTCACCTACAACATTCCCTATTGTGACAGACTGGAGGAGATTGTTGGGTCAAAAATTTTTTTGTGTGGGGGAGGAAGGGGCAGGTCCAGCCTTGCCCTGCCCTGGAAGCCCAGCCCTGCCCTGCCCTGGAACCCCAATCCCCCCAGAGCCTCTATCCCAGCCCAGCAGTGGCTGCCAGTCCCTGGCACAGCACAGGCAATGCTCCACAGCCACCTCTGAAGCCCCAGCCCAGCTCCTGAGGGACCAAATGAGCCCAAGCCCCACCTGGGGGAAGGGCCCAGGGAGACCAAGGGGTATTGAAGGCTGACCACAAGGCAAGCACACATCTTGACCCTGCATCCTCTTGGAATTTCCATCTGAACTCTGCTGGTATCCAGGAGTTGGTAACTGTGTGTGTGCTTCTCTGAATCTTATTTTTCTTTCTATCTCTCTGAGAGAGAGAAAGAAAAATACTTCTTCTATTTTTGTCCTCCTGCAAATTTGGATTAACTTAAAATTGAACAGGCTTAGAGTTTGTGAAGTTGAATGGGCCAAATTAATGCTTTGAGAAGTGTTGTTTTGTTGATTAAATGTCCTATTGAATCTTTTGTGAAAATTTCTTTGATTTTCTAAAGTTGCCAGTAAAGGCTGTTTGGTTGTTTTGAGCTCCTAAAAATCTCTTATTGATATTTCTTAGTGCATCTAACTCAGAATACACAAAAACCCAGAATTTCTTTTTAAATTTCTCATTGAAATAATTGTTTGGGGGATGGGGGTCAGGGCTTGTCTGTGCTGCTTGGCCCAGCCCAGGCAGGGCTTTCCCAGCCACATTCCACACTCCATTGCCCAGCTGGAGCCGCTGCTGCCTCTGAGTTGTGCTGCCCCAGCCCCAGGGACGCTCTCCTTGTCTGCCCATTCCCCCACGGTCTCTGGGCAGGGATGGCCTCACTGGGGGCTGCTGACATCCTCAGCAACTTGGAGGCTGCTGCTGAATTTCACTGCTCCAGAGGCTTGTTCAGCCTTCAGCTCTTCAGTGCAGGAATTCAGTGTCCCAGGGCTCATGAACATTCAGAACACCTGAACAAGCCAAGCCTCTGGGAATCATTTGATTTTAATTTTCAAATCTTCTGTGGCTAATTAGATTTCAGTAGTGTATTTAAATTGAATAGATTCTATTTAAAAAGATAGAAAACATTTTTCAAGTCCTGTTTACGTTTTTTTCCCTGTCCATAAATTGATGTGTGCAATCTCCAATTGACACTGAATCCAAGTACCTCCTCATGCAGTTTGAATGGATATGCAAATCAAGACCCTTCATGGCTGACAATCAATCAGACTCTGTCCCTACCCCCACCCCACCATTTCCCCCATCCAAGCCCTGGCACTCAGAGCAGCCTTGTGCAAATCTGAGCTCCCTCCAGCCCAGGCTGCACCTGCAGCTTTCAGCTCCTTGGCTCCAACTCCCACCTGCTTTCCTCGGAGAAGGAGCTGCCCGAGACACAGAGGGATGATCATTTCTTGTCAGCCAACAAAGCCAAGGGAAGGCACAGCTCCATCAAATGCCAAAGTCATTCCTCTGCTGGATATTAAATCCACTTTGCACAGCAGACAGTCTCAGAGCAATGAAAAACACCTTCTGTGCCCAGCACAGATCCCAAGGTCCCCCAAACCCTCCCTGCCCCAATTCTGCCCAGATTTGCTCTTTGCACACACGAGTCACAGGCTGAAGTCAGGAGCTCCCTCCATGCCCAGAGGGAGCAAAAGAGAGAAAGGGGATGAAGAGCTCTCCTGTGCAGAGCCAAGGTCCAAGTGCAGCCCCTGCAGTGGGAACCACAACTCATCAGGTTTGTGTCTTTTGGGCTCAGGGCCTGGTGACACTCAGAGGCACAGAAAGGTTTCTTGCCAACAAACACAAGTTGAACATTTGATCAGTTTAATAACCATCACAGCTCTTCCCTCAGCTCTCTGGGATGTCCCAGCAGCATCTGACATATCTTCCATCCCCAAGGGATTTCCGAAAAGGAACAGTTCTAGACAAGGACATAAGAAAATGCAATTTTGTGATAGATATAAACACAATTAAGATGTTGACTAATATGGTATTTATTTCAACATCAGAAAGATTGGGCAACTTCCTGGAGCTTAAAGCATGAAACCAGTCAGTTGAGCGGCACTTGAATGACAGAGAGCATCTGGAGGACGAAATCTGGTAGCAATGGAAAGGCCATAGATCCAGCAAGTCTAGTGAAGAGATGGCCACTCAGACATGGCCATTTCAACTGGAGAGCTAAAAACACCTGATGAAAAAAACAATTAAATAATAGACTGAATATTGGTGACACAAGTAGAGGAATGATCAGCATTTCTTCTCCTGCCATTAGTAGAACAATCCAGTAGATCCAGAAAATTCCTGTTCCTGATGGGAAAACTTTGCCATTTCTCAAAAGAACTCAGATGACCCAGATAATAACGATTTTCTTGTATATTAGGAAACTAAAAGGTATTAACACCTGTGCCCCTTTCCCGGCAGACATCAGCTGTGTGCCCATGAACAGGCAGTGCCACGTGTGCCCTGAGGTGCCCAGCTGGGATTGGATCTCTCCCAGAGCACCTGAGGGAGAGCAGAGCACCTTGCAAGCTGCAGGTCCCTGACAGCCCCACAGGGCTCCTGTCCCATCAACATCTGCTCTGCTCCAGTCTGAAACAGGGCCCAGCATGGTGCCGGGATCATCAGAGAGCTGAGGTGTGTGCTGGAATTCAATGGCCTCCCCATCCCGCAGCAGCCCTGCATTTCCCTGCTGCAGCCTTGGTCTCCAGCCCAGCCATGGAGGCTCTTTGGGCTCTGGAGTGTTGCTGCAGCCGCCAAGGGCAGCTGAGCTCTGCCTTTGGCCCAGTCAGGCCTGGCCAGCGCAGGCCATGCTCAGCAATTGCTTGTGTGTGCCTGGCCTTGCTGTCAGCCCCGGCAGCGGCTGCGTGGCCCCTTTGAGGCCCTGTGCTGGCCCAGCCATGGTGGCCCAGCCCCTGTGCAGGCCCAGCCCAGGCCAGGAGCATTGCGGCTGGGAACGGCCCCTGTGCCGTGGTGCCCACAGCAGCCTTGGGGCTCTGTGCCCCATGGCCTCCCTGCTGGGCAGCCTCTGCCAGCTCCTGCAGAGCCCATGGCACCTGTGGGGCTGCACAGACAGCCCTGCCCCGGGCTCTGCCGGCCTCTGGGCCAGCAGAGAGGCAGCCAGGGCTGGCCATGGCCGGGAACAGGCCCTGAGCCCCGCAGGAGGATGGAGCTGGGCCACAGCCAAACTCAGCCCAGGCCAAAGCTGGGCTCAGCAGCCAGGGCTGCCAACGCATGGGCACAGAGGCTGGCACTGACAAATGTCCTGGGCCCCCTCCCTGCTCTGTCCATGCCACCAAGGGCACAGAGCAGCCTCCTCTCTGGGCCACTTGCCTGTTTGCAATGCCTTGCACAGGCGCTGGCTCTGCCCCACAAGGCCTGGCCTGAGTCCTGCCCCTGCACGCTCAGCCAGGCTGAGATGGACACTGATGGTTTCTGGGCCAGGCTCTCGGAGCCCTGCCCAGCTCCCTGCAAGCTCTGCCAGCTGCCCTGAGCTCTGGGCAGCACCAAGGGCCTCTCTGAGCCCAGCCCAGCCCAGCCGGCTCTGGCCCCACAGCTCTGCTCAGGCCAGGCTGCTCTGGCCACTGGCCCCACGGCCTCAGCCCCTGCCAAGGCCACAGCAGCAGCTGCAGCTGCCACAGGACTCAGCCCCAGCCATGGGGGAAGGTGCTTGGCCAAGGCCAAAGGAGGCTCCCTGGCTGCCCTGCTCCCCTCGGTCTGAGGTGCTGAGAGCTCTGCAGCCCCTGCTGCCATCCCATCTGCCCAGGGCAGCACCAGAGCCCCGGCCTTGGGGCCCTCAAGAGCTGCTCCTGCTCCAGGCCCAGGGCCCATGCCAAAGCTGGGGCAGCAACAAAGCTGTGCCCATTTCTGTTCATTGCTGTTCTCACGGGCTTGGATCCTCAGCCATTTGGAGGTTGCTAATGAATTTTATTACTCCAGAGGCCTCTTTCTTGAGCTCATCAGTTAAGGAATTCAGTGAAAAAGGCTCATAAACATTTTTTAAAAACACCTGAACAAGAACAGCCCTGAGGAATAATCAAAGTTTTCAGTTCTTCTCTGGTTCATTAGACAAATTTCAGAAGTATTTTCAATGTGAATCTGCTGTATTGAAAAAAAAGGAACAGATCTGTTTTATCCAGTATTCCTTTCCTATTTAGAGTTTGGTATAATCAATGTCCAATTGATATTGACCCCCAGCACCTCCTAATGCTGTGTGAAGAGATATAAAAATCAAGACCCTTCACGGCTGACAATCAATAACACTTTGTCCCCACCCCCTCCCCACCATTTCAGTCATCCAACCCCTGGCACTCCTATGGATCATGAATGGTGTGGCCAGCAGGAGCAGGGCTGTGATTCTTCCCCTGTGCTCAGCACTGGTTGGGCAGTACCTCAAGTGCTGTGTCAAGTTCTGGGCCCCCAATTTAGGCAGGACAAGGCTGGTCAGGGGTCTGGAGCACAAGTCCTGTGAGGAGCAGCTGAGGGAGCTGGGGTTGTTTATCCTGGAGAAGAGGAGGCTCAGGGGAGACCTCATCACTCTCTACAACTCCCTGACAGGAGGGGGCAGCCAGGCTGGGGTCAGGCTCTTCTCCCAGGGAACAGTGACAGGACAAGAGGACATAGCCTTCAGCTGCACCAGGGGACATTTAGGCTGGACATTAGGAAATATTCTCCACACAAAGGGTGATTGGGCATTGGAATGGGCTGCCCAGGGAGGTGGGTGTGTCACCATCCCTGGAGGTGTTTAAGGAAAGACTGGATGTGGCACTGAGTGCCATGGTCTGGGTGACAAGGTGGTGTTGGGTCCCAGGTTGGACTTGATGCTCTTCAAGGTCTTTTCCAGCCTGGCTGATTCTCTGATGATTGTGACACTGCAGGGCCCTAGGGAAGCAAGGGGCCATTGTGACACTGCAGGGCCTGGTGGCACTAAGAGGACCATGGTGACACTGTGTACGACATGGCAGCACAGAGCCAAGGGGCCATGGTGACACTGTGGGGCTGAATGGAAGCCAGGAGTCCATGGTGACAGTCTGGGTCCTCCTGGAACCACAGAGGCCACTGTGACCCTGCAGGGCCTTGTGGAAACATGCAGAGCATTGTGACAGAGCAGGACCTGGTGTCATGATGGGGCCATAGTGACACTGCAGGGCCCCATGGAACCAAGGGGCCAGGGCTGCTCCTCAGGGACTCCTGGAATGAAGGAAACATGTTTGACACCGTGGTGGCCCTTGGGACCAAGAGGCCATTGTGACCCTGTGGAACCAAGGAGAGCATTGCTGCACTGCCAGACCTCATGGAACCAAGGATCCATTGTGACACTGCAGGGCCTTGGGGAACCAAGAGACTTTGTGACACTGTGGGACCCAAGGATCCAAGGGATTTTGTGACACCAAGGGGTCCCATGGAATCAAAGGGACATTGTGACACTGGGAGGCCTCATGGAATCACAGGGATCTTTGGGACACTCTGGGGCCTCATGGAACCCTGGTGAGACCAAGTTGTCTTGGAGTGTGGATCTGCTGGAGGGTAGGGGGTCTCTGCACAGGGCCCTGGACAGGCTGGATCCAGGGGCCAAATCCAACAAGGTGAGGTTTAACAAGTCCCAGTGCCAGGTCCTGCACTTTGGCCACAACAACCCCTGCAGCACTACAGGCTGGGGACAGAGTGGCTGGAGAGCAGCCAGGCAGAAAGGGACCTGCAGGGACTGATGGACAGCAGGCTGGACATGAGGCAGCAGTGTGCCCAGGTGGGCAAGAAGGCCAATGGCTCCTGGCCTGGATCAGGAATGGTGTGGCCAGCAGGAGCAGGGCAGGGATTCTTACCCTGTGCTGGGCACTGGTTGGGCAGCAACTCGAGTGCTGTGTCCAGTTCTGGGCCCCCCAATTCAGGAAGGACATGGAGGGGCTGGAGCGTGTCCAGAGAAAGGCAAGAAGGCTGGGAAGGGGTCGGGAGCACAAGTCCTGTGAGGAGGGGCTGAGGGAACTGCTGGGGTTGTTTCTCCTGGAGAAGAGGAGGCTCAGGGGAGACAAGGCAGTGTCAGGGCACAGGTTGGACTTGACGATCTCCAAGGTCTTTTCCAACCTTGCTGATTCTGAGATTCTCTGAAACCACCCTTGGAGCAGTTGCAGGATGAGCCCTGGGCCTCTTCTTCAGCAGCTCCAGCAGCCCAGGTCCCTCAGCTTCTCCTGGCAGCCCCAAAGCCCATCCTGTCAGTCCTGCAGAGCCTCTGCAGCTCCTCCTCATTGCCCAGAACAGGGAGCCCCAGAGGCAGACACAGCAGCCCAGATGTGCCCCCCTGGCCTGGGGTGCCTCTGGCAAGGAAGCAGCAGCAGGCACTGCAGGAGCCTGCAGACAATTCCTGCAGCACTTGTAGGATGATCCTGCTGCCCAAGGGACGTTCCCATGGGGCCAAGTCAGGAACTGCAATGGGGAGTGGGGCCAGAGAGGAAAGAGCAAACAGGGATGGGCTGTTTGCAGGGGAGGGAACAGGGCTGGGCAATAGGAAGAAATTTGTACCAGAAGAGTAAAGACAGCAAAGGTGCAGACAAGGAAATGGTCAGGGTAGTTTGGGGGTGGCTGCCAGGCAGCCATGGCTCTGAGCAACAGCGTCTGCAGTGGCACAGGAAACTCCCAGCTAATGGGAACAAACTTTCTGGCTGAGTGCAGGGGCCAGGACAAAGCTGAGTGGTTTCCCTGGTGTCCCCCAGGCCTTGCTGGCCCCAGGGGCTGATGGCATTTGTGCTCCCTCAGGTGCCTCTCCCCATGCCCACACCCTGGGGCTGCCCACGGGGGTTTCTGTGCTGAGCATTGGCCTGGCCGTGTTCTTGAGAGAGCCTGGGCAAGGAGCCTGGAGCCCCCAGGGCCTGGCCTGAGGCGTCAGCGCTGCCCCAGCAGTGCCCATGGCCTGTCCCTGCTGCAGCCCCGGCACTGCCACCCCCAGGGCTGTGCCCGGCCCCGAGAGCACTCAGGCCCTGCAGCAACACCAGGGCCACCAGGGCAGCGGGGCAGGGCCACGGCAGCAGCACTGGCAACACCAAGTGCTGCTGCTGCTGCTGCTGGGCACAGCTGCTGGGCCAGCACTGATCTGCCCCAGCTCTGCACACAGACATTGCTGCTGCAGCTCCAGAGAAGGCAAAAAAAAGGGCATCTCTGCAGAAAACTCTGCTGGGAAATCATTTAACTCCTTTAAAGGCACCAAGAGTGCAGCCCCTCATTGACAGAGTTTCTGGCCACAGGGAAGTTGAAAAGAAACAAAATGAGAAATGGCACAAATAATGACATTTATTTGTGGACAATATGAAAAAAGTAAAACAAAGAAAAAAACCTCAGAGCTGAACCAACAAGAAGTATTAAAGATGACTTTTATTAAAATGCATTGCAGAATATGGCCAGCAATTTTATGGTCCTGAAAGCATCCAGTCATCAGTGTCCACACTTCATCCTTGAGGTCCTGGTTCCTCAGGCTGTAGATGAGGGGGTTCAGGGCTGGAGGCACCACCGAGTACAGAACTGACACTGACAGATCCAGGGATGGGGAGGACATGGAGGGGGGCTTCAGGTGAGCAAATGAGCCAGTGCTGATAAACAATGACACCACGGCCAGGTGAGGGAGGCAGGTGGAAAAGGCTTTGTGCCGTCCCTGCTCAGAGGGGATCCTCAGCACAGCCCTGAAGATCTGCACATAGAAGAAAACCATGAACACAAAACAGCCAAAATCTAAACAAAGACTACCCACAATGAGACCAAGTTCCCTGAGGTAGGAGTGTGAGCAGGAGAGTTTCACGATCTGTGGGATTTCACAGAAGAACTGGCCCAGGGCATTGCCATGGCACAGGGGCAGGGAAAATGTATTGGCCGTGTGCAGCAGTGAATAGAGAAAGGCACTGGCCCAGGCAGCTGCTGCCATGTGGGCACAAGCTCTGCTGCCCAGGAGGGTCCCGTAGTGCAGGGGTTTGCAGATGGACACGTAGCGGTCGTAGCACATGATGGTCAGGAGGGAAAGCTCAGCTGCAATGAAAAAGACCAAAAAAAATACTTGGCCAGCACATCCAGTGTAGGAGATGTTGCTTATGTCCCAGAGGGAATTGTGCATGGCTTTGGGGACAGTGGTGCAGATGGAGCCCAGGTCAGCGAGGGCCAGGTTGAGCAGGAAGAAGAACATGGGCGTGTGCAGGTGGTGGCCGCAGGCTACGGCGCTGATGATGAGGCCGTTGCCCAGGAGGGCAGCCAGGGAGATGCCCAGCAAGAGGCAGAAGTGCAGGAGCTGCAGCTGCCGCGTGTCTGCCAATGCCAGCAGCAGGAAGTGCCTGATGCAGCTGCTGTTGGACATTTGCTGGGGCTGCACATGGGCACCTGTTCATGGAGAAAAGGACAGTGAAGAGTCGGAAGAGATACTGGTAACCAAAATCAAAGCCTTTTCCCATACACCCTCCCCTGGAACACACATAGACACACTTCTGTGTTCAAGAGTTCTGGTGTTTTCTTTATAAGCTCCCCCATACCTCTGCTGGTGTTCTTGGTTATCAGAAACCCTCAGGATTTCCACTGCCCTCAGGGAAAACAGAGCACGTTCTGAGTGGCAAAGTGATGAGCAGAGAGTGAGGGAAGATAATCTGTCATTCTGACCTGTTCAGAATTTCTCTGGGTTTAAACTTTCTAAGTTGGATGGTGATCACCCCCACCATGTTTTCCTTTAAAATTCCCCAGGTGCTGCTGAGAGCAGATGGATCCACCACAGCCCAGCTTCACATTTGTGGCCAAGGACTCACGTTGCTCATTTCACCAACCCAGCAGCATTTTCAGTGTCACAACACCTCTGCTATTCCCCATCAATCTCATAACTCAGAGATGCTCTAGGACAGGTTTGCATCCTGGATTGAAGCTCCCAGCTTGGACTGAAATCTCAGGGAGATTTCCAAGTGTCCTTCTGATGGCATTGGATTGTGGGAGATGCAGCTCTAGGACAGGTTTGCACCCTGGATTGAAGCTCCCAGCCTGGACTGAAATCTCAGGGAGACTCCCAAGTGTCCTTCTGATGGCATTGGCTGAAGGGAGATGCAGCTCCTTCCCTGGCTGCACTGACAGCATTGCCCAGAGCCGGGCCCTGGGGACAGCGTCACCCTGAGCCAGCTGTGCCCCTGCCAGAGCCCCCAGGGCCGGGCAGCTGCTCCCAGCCCTGTGCTCTGCAGAGGGAACTGGGCCCGGGGCTGCAGAGCTGCCCCACGGCTCTGCTGCAGCTCTGCCTGCACAGGAGGGGCTGCACGCCTTGGAGCCCCGGCCCTGAGGGCAGAGGCTTGGCTGGGGCACAGGAGGGAGGGGGCTTCTTCAGAGGGAGGGGCTGCACTGCAGGGGCTCCTGTGGGCATCTCTAAACTCTCCCTGCCACAGCATTGCTGGGCTTTGTTTTCTCTCATTGCCTGATCTTCTCTCTGCTTCCTGCAGATTTTCCTCCTGCAGGTGTTTCCCTGTGCCTGATCTCTCCCTGCCAGCACTCACAGAGCCCAAATCTCTGTGCACTCTCCTTGGCCCTACAGAACCCTGCCTGTTTGCAGGGCACTGGCGGGGGGCAGGTTCTGTTTGCAGCTTGGAGAAAGGACAGCTCAGACTGAGCCTGATGGCTCCAGCAAAGGTGATGCTGCTGCTGTCCATGGGCAGAGTGGCTGAAAGCACATTAGGGATCTCCTGTGAACCTATTGGTCACTAAAAGCAACAGTTCAGATGTCTTGGGAACTTTCAAAATTTCATAAATAATAATTCATAAGCAAAATTTACCAGGTCAGATATTACAGGCAACTGTCAAAATTTATAATCATCCTTTAATATTTATCACCACCTCCCTACCATTCTTCAATAGTAGGAAACTGAATACAAAGTCTTAAGAAATTTCTTGTATTTTATCAAAATCCTAGACTTGGAAATATTCTATGACTGACCAGAACCCTTGAGCATGTCAGAGCTTCATGAACCTTTCACCTCCCCTGCCCCAAAAATACTCAGAGTTGTACTCACAGGCTCTGCAGGCATTGGGATGTTCCAGCTTGAGGAGATGGCTCCAGGAGCTGCAGCTGCACTGTCCTGCAGCCAGAGGTTCCTGTGCCAAGGGCTGGCAGTGATTGTGCCCCAGGCACTTCTCAGCCCCTTCCCAGCCCTGACTGATTGAAGCTCTCTGTGCCTCTGTGCTGTGCCCGGGCTGGCTGCAGGCAGTGCCCCAGCCCTGCTGGGCTGGCACAAGAGCTGCTCATCCAGAGAAATGTGCTTTTGAAGCTCTTCTTGGTGAGCAGGAGCTGCCTCTGGGCCAGGAGCCCAGCCCAGCTCAGCAGCACAGACACAGCACAAAGACTTTAATCAGCCTCTGGGGCTTTGTGCTCAGTCCCTGAACATCAGTCCCTGAGAGGGAGCTGAAGAAACCTCTCAGGAACTCCAAGGCAGAATCCAACTCCAAACTTTCTTGGACTTTTAATGGGTCCCAGAGAGGGACACGACTGAGCAAGTGTCCCCAGGCCCCAGGCAGAGCAGAGAACTGCAGGCAGTGATGACAGGTGGGGACAAAGAGAAGCCAAGTCTTGGTGCCCTGGGGCACAGCAGGGTCTGTGCCAGCAAGGGCTGGGAGGAGACACCTTGTCCTGAGGCCCTGGGGCCTCCTGGCACAGCCCCAGCCAGGCTGGGCACTGTCAGCCCCTTGTGCTGCCCTCAGCATCCCCCCCTAGCCCACATCCCAGTGGCCTCAAGGATCTGCTGCAAGGAGTCCCTGGGGAGCCTTGCTCAGCCATGGCCCTGGGGGCTCCTTCATGCTCCCTGCAGGGACTGCAGCTTTTTCAAAGGACTTTGGCTTTGGCTTTTGCCTTGGACTCTCTGAGAGGTTTGTGCAATCATGGCCTCCAATTATCTGCTGTAATTAGTCCCTGGAGAGGCTTTGTCAGTAACAACACTCAATGGGGCTCATTAATACTTCAGGGTACTTCAGTTATTTGAAGGTACTTGGTGTTTCCCTTTTGATACAGACTTTGTGAGAGGTTTGTGCAATCATGGCCCCAATTATCTGCTTTAATGAGTCCCTGGAGAGCTTTGTACTGACACTCAGTGGGGCTCATTAATGCTTGGAGATACTCAGATTTTTTAAGGTAGTTTGGAATTTCCTTTCCACACTGAGACTCTGAGAAGTTTTTGGTCCATCCTGGCCTCCAGTTGTCACCTCCAAGGAGTCCATGAGGAGCCTGTGTTGGGATGGACCTCACTGAGACCCATTCATGCTTTGAGACACTTTGGAGTTTTCTTCTGACTTTGACTCTTGGAAAGGTTTGTGCAATCTCCTCTCAGGCCCTGAGGTTCAAGGGCTCAGCTCCAAATGCACCACAGGGCTCATTAGGATGCAGCAAGTCCTGACGAACCATGGCTCTTCCTTGATTTCTGTCTAGTCTTGTTCAGTTCAGCAGGAAGATTTTCTTTTACAGTTATGGATGGTATAAATAAGAAGCTTGACTAGGCCAATGTTCAAGCAGCAATCAATTTATTAATTAATATGGTAAAGTATGAGCAATACAGCGCTGGGTACAGTGGGGGAAGTTTTCCCTCCAACTGCACACCCATAGTTGAGACTTACAGGTATTTATAGGGGTACTCATCAGCTTTCTCAGCAGTTTCTATTCCAATTCTTACTGATCAGCAGTTTCTATTCCCAATTTTTACATCACAATTCTATGTACTATTGTGATTTAGCTTTTCTCAGGATGTATCCCAAAAGGAGTATCCCCAGATGGTGGTGGTCCAGTTTCCAAAAGAAGAAAGACGAATCCCATCTGGTGAGGTCCAGCTCTCCAGATGTGGGTCCTCCTTTTAATTGCAAAGACTATAAATCTAACAACAGTGGTGTCCAGCTTCCCTTGGTTGAAACTATAAATCCTTGAGGTGATGTTCATCTTCCTTTCTCAAGCTGTTTTTCTCTGCTTTATTAAGGCATGAGATAAGCATGTTTCCTTTATATATATTCCAAAGCTATAGTTTCAAGGATACAAGCAATGTTATAAAATTATACTTCAAAAGGTTATTATTGCAGAACTCTTTAAGGATTAACTACAAGCAAGAAGCAACATCCTTAATGCTTTAAAGCCAATGCTCCTAAATCAACCAAGGTTAATTGCAAACAAAAGATGGGTTCAAAGGACTTCTTCCATGCTTTACTTTCCTCAGTTATTATTAGAATTCACAACTGTCCCATTGTCGGTCTCCACACATGTCGCAATCACAAATACACACATTGCCTGTGTGTACCTGACACAACACACAGCTTTGTATTTCACATCCCCCGTGTCCCCCTGTGTTCCCCCGGGCAGGGAGCTGCTCTGGCCCGGGATGGCCGGGCCCAGCCGCGGGGCCTCGCCGGCAGCGGGGCAGGAGCCGGCCCGGGCTGTGGGACACGGCGGGGGTGCCCGGCTGCAAAGCAGCTCTGGCTCCCGCCAGGGAGCTGTGGGCAAGGGGCTGCAGCCGTGCGGGAGGAAAGCCGCTGGGCCAGCCCCTAACGCTGCCCCGCAGGAAGGAAGGGCAGGAGGAAGCTGACAAATGAGCTCGGAATGTGGCAGTGCAGAGATGAAGGGACAAGTGCCCTTGCGGGCCGGGGCTCGGGGCCAGCCCTCGGGCAGGGCTCCGAGCGGCTCCTGAGCCGGCCTAAGGGCTGCCTGTAAGGATTGCAGGCGGCAGCCCAGAGCAGCAGCGCCGGCAGTGCCGGCCGGGCCCCACGGCCATCTGCCCGTGCCTTCGCAGCCCGTGAGGGCCGCGGGCTCTGCAGCGCCGCTCCTGCTCCCACAGCCGGCCCGGAGCCTCAGGGCTGCCCCGCAGGCGCCACGGCAGCAGCAGCGGCCTCAGGGCCCGGCCCGGGGCTCCATCTGCTCAGCCCGGCGGCAGAGCCACAGCAGGGGGAAAGGAGCTGAAGGAGCACCAGGGAGCCCGGGGAGAGACAGGCTGTGAGACAAGGCTCTGCCTATAATTTTAACAGTTTTTATTAGCCTAAAACTATATACAACTAACTTTATAACTATATACAAGTAAAAAGTCAAGTTTCTTATGACAATTGTCACAGGCGTTTCTCGCTTTGGACAAGATGTCCCAGGTCGAGCATTGGGCACTGAGTCCTTTCCAGCTGGCAGGGGGCTGTTGATGTCTGGCGGGGCTGCAGAGGCTGCTCGAGCCCTGGGGCCCATGAGACCTGTCGAGGAGCTGTGCCTGGCCATGCTCTCCTGAGGCGGCAGGGCCTGGGCGTGAAGGGCAAGGGTGAGCCGCCACAGGTGCTGGCCCCAGCGCACCAGGACTCAAGCTCTTGTCCCACACTGGGCATGGCCATTCTCCCATCTTACTCCAGCTCCAAGCTCAGTTGCCCCATGTGCCAGTCCTCCTGCTCCATTCTGCCCCTTCCTTCTCACCCCAGACACAAAATACCCACGCCACATTACCCAGCTCTGTACACAGAGCCCTACTCATCCCCCAGCTGGCACCCTGCAGATAATCAGCCCCTGTCGTCACTGACCCCCTTGCCCTGACAGGCCATACCTGACGCATCCTGTGTCCTGATCGCCGTACGATGCTGGTCATTACAGCCCCTCGAGATGTGTCCATCACCATGCAGCAGGGTCACACTGGGCTGAGGAGGAGAGGGCAGCTGGCTGCAATGCAGGGCCCAATCCAGCACACCCCAATAATCCAACTCAGGTCTCCCTGGAGACTGAAGGCACAGATTCCCCCTGGATAGTCAGCAATGCCATCAAGCCTCAGTCACCATTCTGTGTCCCCACCTTCATCACACCTACCTTGTTGTGTACCAGGAGACGCTGCAGCTGTGCACTTGTATGTGGGGAAGCCTTGATGTTCTGCATCGTGGAGCTGCTGCTCTGATGGTCCCCAGAGCTCTGCGGCACATGGGGACACTGGCACGGACCAGCGGCCTCCTGTGGGATGGGGCACAGGACACTCAGTGCCCAGGCCTGTGGCATGCAGGGCATCACCCTGCTGTGCCAGGGAGGGCACTGGCAGTGCTGCCTGCAGGGGCATGTCCCTGCCAGCTCCTGTCCACCTGCTGCAGGAGCCCCAAGCCCATCCCACCAGGCTGCATCTGCTGGCTCTGTCCCCACGGCCACGTGTGCTGGCCATGGCACCAGGCAGGTCCCTGTGCACAGGACACCAACTGGCAGGAGCTGGGCTGTCCCAGCTGCAGGGATTGGTTTTGGGAACTCCTTTCACAGGAGGCACCCAATCCCCGTCTATAGGATTGACGGGGGTAGCACAGTCGGGACGAACGGAGACGAGAGATCTCTGAGGCCAGGTCGTGGAGGGTTTATTGCAAAGGGCATGGGTGCAGGGCCCTGCTTGGAGCTGCCAGCTGCAGCTCAGAACAGGCCTGAGAGAAGAGAGGGGTAGAGAGGATGAGAGGGTAAGAGAGTAAAAATATAAGAGAGTAAAAGGGGTATGAGGATAAAAGGCAAGAGCTAAGAGACAAGAGGTAAGAGTAAGAGCTAAGAGCTAAGAGCATAGAAAAGTAAGAGCTAAGTTCACGTTACAATACAATAAATCATCTTCTGTGTTGAATATTCTGTTTCTCACTTAACCAATCTAGTACAAGATACAAATCCTATAGCATTTCCATACAGCCTATAACAATCACTATATTACCATACTGTGCTACATTTTAAACCCTAAAAGCTCCTCTTTGGACTCCTTCTGCCAAGCTGGCAGGGTGTGCTCAGACCCTTGGACCTGCCTGCAAGCAGAGGGCCTTGTTTCATCAAAAGGGGATTACCTTCAGCCGGCCACACCATTGTTTTCCCGTTGTTCAGTAACTAAGGGATCTCGAAGCTTGCTTTCATTTCAATCTCGCTTATAGTTTCCATATTCTCAAAATCTTTTGCCAGACAATCATAAGGTTTTCCTGTTTCATCTTCCCCAACAGCCCTCCAAGCCTGAGCTCAGACTGCAAACAGACGCAGCTCATCAGATGTGCTTTCAGCAGCCTTGGGACAGAGAGATGGGCCAGACAGGGCAGTGCAAGGCAAGGAATGCAGAAGCCCCCAGCCCTGGGGCAAGCACTGGCCCTCCACAGCTGCCCTCTGCTCCCCTGCCCTGCCCCGTCCCCCCAGGCTGCTCTGCCCCAGCCCAGGTGCAGAGCCCTCCTTGCTGTGTCAGGGCTGCTCTGCACCCCAGGTGCTGGGGATGTGTCCTCAGGGCCCTCACCTTTGGCTGGGCGGTGGCTCCTTGCTGGGGGGCATCGGCTGCAAATACGGGAGTGTCTCGGGGTACCTGGGGAGGGCAGGAGTCACAGGTGTGTGACAGGGGACAAAGAACCTGTTCCTGTTGGAGGCAGCCCCCCCAAAGCCATGGGATTGTAGCCCATGGCATCCCACTGCCTGTAGCCCTTGGGATGAGCCCCCACAGCCCCTGCTGATGGGCAGGGCTGCAGAGGGGGCTCCCCACATCAGCCCCTCCCAAGCAGACACTGTCCCCCTGTGCCAGCACAGCGGGTCACTGCTGGCACCCATCTCCCCCCATGCCAGCCCCGCTGCCCCCGAGGCACTGGTGCTACTCACTGGCCAGGAACCTGCACGCTGAGCATGCGGTCACAGGACAGGCACGAGAAAGGGACTGGCAGCTGCCTAAGGAGGGGGAGGGAAGAGGGCTGGCTGAGCTCCTGGGGCCACAGCCCTGCAGCACACAGGCAGCAGCTCCCTGCAGCAGCCAGCTGCTGGGCAGCTCACTGCACAGGGTCATGGCCATTGCAGGGTGAACCGTGGGCTCTTGAGCCTGTTTCTCCCCATCCCCAAGGTGCTGGCTGATGCCAGGTGAAGGGCACAGGCACCCGTGCCACCATCCCAAGCAGCCCCTGCAGTGCTTTCAGCCCCTCTCTGGCACCAAAGCTCCCCCGTGTGCACGGCCAGGAGGGCAGGGCACAACCCAGCTCAGGGCATGGTGTGTGACAGCCCTGCCTGGCAGGAGCAGTTGCCATCGCTGTCCCCAAAGCCATCAGAATCTCCATTGCACTCACTTCTTAATCCCAGCAGCATTTTCACGCAACAGCCTGTCCTCAAGTTCCTCCATGTTCCTGTTCCAGGAGTCCTCCCGGTGTTTACGGAAAGTCTTCAGGTCCAGGCGATCCAGCTGTGAACAGGTGCACAGCCTCAGCCAGCTGCTCCAGGATGTGATGTGGAGTTCTCCAGGGAAAAGCCTGGAGGGGGATCCTCAGAGGGATGCTGCCTCAGGCTGTCAAGTCCCAAAGGTGCCAGTTCCTCGTGGTGGGGACGAGGTACCCCTCACCTTGTCTTCAATTGCATCGCTGAACTGCTGCTGGGTACTGTTCCAGTGCTGCTCCTGGCCTGAAATCTGGCTCTGCAACTCCTGCATCCTCTCATCCAGCTCCTCCATGTTCTCTTCATACTGGCTGCAATCGACTTTGCTGTCCAAGGCAGCTTTGTTCGCCTTCTAGCAGAGGGGAAGGGCAGGAGAGCGGTGGGGAAAGGGATGAGGAATGCCAGGCAGGGCCAGCGTGTGAGGGGCAGAGGGAGGAGTGCTTCTGAGACAGAGGAGAAATTTTCCAGAGTAGAAATCCATTTTGATTTAGGTGAAATGTACATCTTTGAGTCTGTGGTTAGAAAACATAGCTATGTAGCCTGACTGCAAAGCCTAGGCTCAGGGAAACTGATTCAGTGAAGGACAGAGATAAGGGGGGGAGAGGACAGAGGGTGATAAAGAGAGACAGAGAGACTGCTGTGAAAGCAGTCAACCTGACCTAAGAATTCTTTCTGATAAAGAAGAACTAGTGGCAAATGTCACGCAAAATTTGTAAAAAGGAATATGTATGAACCTATTGTGAAATTGTATGGATATGTACTTGAGAGGAGGATAAAAAGGGACCTGAAGTTCCCAGAGGTACGCATGTCTTTTAAGGAGAGTAATCTCTGCATGCATCCAGCGCTGTAATAATAAACATGCCAGGTTTACAACTTACACAAAGTTGTGGAGTTTTTTGCTATCTCTGCAAAACAGAGCCCTTTTGGAGGTTTCCTCCCAAAATTTGCCCTAAGCCAGCACAAACAGTAATCATGAAAATTTCACCAGTGGCATAATTTCCTGCTGGCAAATCTTGTGACAGAAGCTTGACCTTGTTCTCCAGGAGACATTCTTGGGAAGAGAGACAGGAGAAGATTCCTGGAAAACTGAAACAGCTTTCCAGAAGTGAAATGAAAATGAAAGAAACAATCCAAGATCTTTTCCTCTATTTATTTCTATGCTTCCCTTTTCCATGTTGCACTACTTCTCCATCCCAGGAATTCCAGATGCACCACATCTCTAAGATTGGTGACTTAGTGATTTTTAGACACTCAAAAATACCATGAGCCACACAGAGTTTTCCTTCCCCTGGTTTTACTGGAAGGCAACACTGGAGATGTAAGTGCAGTGCTGGGCTCAGGTAGGAATCCTACAGCAAGGAAAGGTGGCCCGACAGTGTTTGACCCTCAGGCAGGCCAATGCAGAGCAGCAAGCGAGGGGATTGCTGTGCCGGTGTGCAGGAGTCAGGGCTCTGCATCTGGGCTCACCGCTGCAAAGTTCCCGTGTTTGGACAGACTCAGGGGCTGTGCCCAGGGCGCGCGGGGCTCGAACGTGGGGCTCGTGGGGCGAGCGGGGAACGGACACGGGGACGAACGGCCCCGGTGCTTCAGTTGCAGCGGCGGCAGCGGCGGCAGCAGCAGCAGCAGCAGCAGCAGCGACAGCAGCAAAACAGATATTTTAGAGCACTCTTTCTTTTTTTCTCTTTATCTTTCTCTTTCTCTCCCTTTCCCTCGGTCGGGCACCCTTCTCTCGGGGTCCCTTGCCCGGCGTCCCTCTCCTCTCCCCGCCTCCCTCTCCCCTGCCGGGCCGGGCCATGCCCCCGGCCCGCCCCCGGCCCCGGGCGGGGCTGCCCCGTGCCCGGCCCCGGCCGTCCCGCCGCGCTCTCGCCTCCGCCCGGCTCTGGCTGTACTGGCGGTGGCGCTGCTGGGCGGGTGTCAGTGCCTCGTACGGGGGCAGCATCGCCGCCCTTCGGCTCCGCCTGGCCCGAGCCCGGCCCCGGACCCGATGCAGAGTCCAGTCCCGGCCCCGGCCCCGGCTCCTCCCGGGGCCCGCGGAGGACACAGGCGGCGCGGCCGCTCCCGCCGCCTCCGCTGGGGCTTCCCCGGCCCGAGCTCCGCCGCTCGACAGCGCGGCCGCCGGCCCCGAGCCTCCCGTGCCGCGTTCCAAAGAGCGAACGCCTGGGCATGGCCGGCCCGGGGCGGCTGAGGGGCGCTCGGGGGCCGTTGCTGGCCCCGGGCCGAGCTCTGACAGCCGCGTCCCGCCCACAGGGACGGCGCAGGAGGCCCTGCAGGAGCGGCACCGGCGGGGTTCGCTGCTGGGTCGCTCTCCAGACACAGACATGGAGCAGAGAGCCCCGAGAGTGCGCAAGGTGGTCTGGCTGGAGGAGGAGGAGGAGGAAGAAGGCCCTGGAGCCGGCCCAGCACAGGAGACCAATGCGGCGGTGCCGTTCCATCCACCGCAGGAGGGTGAGTGGCAGAGCTGGGCTGCAGGGCTGGAGCCTGCAGCCAACTTGGCCCCATCCCATCCCATCCCATCCCATCCCATCCCATCCCATCCCATCCCATCCCATCCCATCCCATCCCATCCCATCCCATCCCATCCCATCCCATCCCATCCCATCCCATCCCCTGGGGAAATGCCCAGGGACAGGACGGAAGAGGGGCCGGGCAGACACTCGGCAGTGGCCGTGCTCCATCTCCCTGGAGCATCCCGGGGCTTTCCCTGCCTGGGCAGCGCAGGGCTGGGCTGTGTTCTCCAGCCTCTCCCGCAGCCCCTCAGCTCTGGCTGCGCTCGCTCTTTGCCAGATGCAGCCGTGGAGCGCACACAAGGGCAGGAATCCAGCCGTGGCCGCTTCCGCAGCACAGCACAGGTACCTGCAGCCACCCCCACCTGGGCTGGGCCTGCTGTCCCTGCTCAGCCCAGCACCGTTTGTGCAGCACTCCATGCAACATCCCCGGCTTCCTGCCCTTCTCCTACAGCTCGTTTGCGACTTCATCCGGAGCATCCGGCGGGAAGAGACCAGCACCATGGGCACTGGGCTCAGAGCTCACTCCGAGCTCCTCAATCATGAGACCAGTGCCGCCCTGCTGGATTTGCTCCTGGAGAAGGGTGCTGCCAGGCCAGAACAAGTGAGCAGCCTGGGGCCAAGCTTCAATTCCCCCATGAGTCCCGTGGCTTCCCCAGCCAGGCCTGCTGGTCCCTGGGAGCCTTTGAGGCCATGGCAGTGCGCTGGCAAGGGAAGCATTCTCTGGGGACCCTGGGGACATTGCTCCCTCTGGCAGCTTTCCAAGTCTCCCCGTGCCTTCTCCAGGTGCCCGCCATGGTGAGGTACATTCACCGATGGCTCCTGGCCAATGATTCTGCCGAGCACAGGCTGGATGAGGCCCTGCTGACTCTCACCAAAGCACGCCCGGGTGATGCAGTCGTGATGCTGCTGCGTGTGGCCCCGTCCTGTGACAGGTATGGGGCCCACCTGCCCAGAGGGCTCAGGCCTCCCCAGCCCATCACCCTGTACCGCCTGGCCCAGGTGTCTGACCAACAGAGAGTTCCAGGGCCCTCTGGCTGCTGCCTTTTCCAGCCCTGGCACGTCAGCCCCCAAGCCTGCTGCCATGCTCCCTTGCTGCCCCTCAGGGCTCTGTCCCCACAGGGCTGGGCTGCCTGGCTGCTGCTGGCGAGGGCCAGTGGGCAGAGGCAGAGCCGGCCATCAGCCCGGGCCCCTAGGGATGCCCAGGCCATGGTGCCGTGTCTGAGACCCCCCTGAGACAGAGCTCTAACCCCACAGAGCTGCCATCACCATGTGGAAGACCATCATGTGCTCGCTCAGGACTGCGGAGCCAGTGCAGCTGATACTCCTGGATGTGCTGGAGAGCTGGCCCAAGCATAGCACTTGCACCTCTGATGGGGACAAAACGGGTGTCTTTGGCCTGGCTGTGAGTTTCTGCAAGTGGCCTTTGCTGGCCCCAAGGCTGCCTCTCCAGCAGCTCTCCATCCTCCTTCCCCCACTGCATCTCCCTGCCTCAGGCACTGGCCTGAAACCCGGCCCAGGGGCAGCTTCAGGCCCAGCAGGCCCCGTGCTCCCCCTGCCAAGGTCTCTCCAGGCCTCTCCCTGCCAAGCTCAGGCCCTGCCACATGGACACCTCGGCACTGAGTGCTGTCTCGGGGGGCTTTGTCCCTTGCAGGCAACCATGGTGATGTGGAAGATCCTCCAAGAGCCCCCTGTCCCACATGTAGTGGCTCCGTATTTCCCCCGCCTATTTTTGCATCTGCTCTTCCAAGTGTTCTTCAGCACAGAAGAGATGCCAGAGGAGGTCGATGCCTTCTGGAAGGGATGCCAGGAAGAGCACGGCCTTGCCACCAGCCCCAACAGGTGCTCCATGCCAGTCCTCCTGTCCCTGCCACATGGCCTGCCAAGGAGCCAGTGCTGCCAGTGTGACCTTGCCTTTGCTGTGCACACAGGTTTGCAGTGCAGACCCTGAAGTCCCTGCTCTGCCTTGTCCAGTGTGAGCACGTGGTGGTGTCAATGGAAGGCAAGGGTGGCTGGGACACGCTGCTCTGCGTTGATACCCACCACTATGCCGTGGCTCTGCTGGCCAGGTGAGACCCCCCTTGTCCCCATTGCTCCTGGCATTTCTGCCCTGTGCCCAGGCTGTCCCACATGTTCCCCATGGCTGTGGGCCAAAGGGACGAGGGACAGCCAAGCAGACTGGGAAAGGCTGGGAAAGGAGGGTGCCCAGGAGCAGCCACATCTCAAAGGGCCCAGGTCCCCTGGCAGGGCGGTGGCGAAAGACAAGAACCGTGTGAGTCAGTGCTGGGAGAGGCTTCCCTCCCTCCCCCGGCTCAGGGTCTTAGTGCCATTTTCCACCTTCCAGGGAGATTTGCCATGCATCCAGGCCCTTGTGTAAAAGGATCTTATGCTGCCTCCTTGAGATGCTCAGCAAAGAGATGCCATACTGGGATTTCCCTGCCCTGGCATTCCTTGTGGAGGTGAGCCTGAAGGCCAGCATGACCTGGCTGAGCTGCCTCCCAGCTCTCTGCCCTCTCGTCGCCGCAGCCGCCTGGGACGGTGCCCGTGCCCTGCGCTGCTGCCTGGGCCCAG
Organism: Agelaius phoeniceus; assembly: GCF_051311805.1. NCBI lineage: Eukaryota > Metazoa > Chordata > Aves > Passeriformes > Icteridae > Agelaius > Agelaius phoeniceus. The sequence goes on from NW_027509866.1 coordinate 4,107,681, forward strand.
CCCCGTGCAGCTCCGGGCTCCTGCCGGCCGGCTCCCCCGTCACTGGCCTGTGCCTTTCAGCTCCTCGAGTGCCTGGACTTGAGGGAATGCAGGGACAGCATCATGGATCTTGTCTTGTCATGGCACCTGCAGAGGGAGCGCGCAGACATTGGCAGCCAGCTTCTCAGGGCCCTCCTCCCGCTCAGGGACCATTCCCCGCTGGTGAGAAGGGGGCAGTGGCTGAAGCCCTGCAGGCAGCGTGGGGCTGGGCAACGCAGTCGCTTGGCCTTGCCTGGCCTTTGGGCGCTGGGGCAGCTGCTCCCAGCTCTCCTGCCTCCCACTTCAGCTGCCCGAGTGCTTCAGGACAGGCCTTTGGCCTCTGGGCCCCGCGGCAGCAGGGTGGCCTTTCACAAACTTGCCTTCCGCACAGGCCGAAAGAATGTGGAGCCTGACGGAAAGGCTCGTGGAGCTCCTGCGGGTCAGGATGACCACCATGCTACTGGGCTATCTGTTCCTGGATAATGGTGCCCGCATACCCAGCCCCATCGCCCTGCATTTGGCTAACGTGTTCCTGCCACTCTTTGACTACGTAAGGCTCTGTGTCCCCAGCCACGGCCACTGGCTGCTGCCCGGACACTTGGTGCCCTGTGGAGATGCAGGCCTGCACCAGTGTGGGCCAGAATCAGCTGATGCTGAGCTCTTGCTGCCTTCCTGTTCTACAGGGTGATAGCCAGGTGCAGCAGCTCTCCATGATTGTCTTTCACACCTTGATGTCTGCTGTAGAAGAAGAAGGAAAGAAGCCCCTGATGACACAAGTGTGGCAGAGCCTGCTCCCACTGCTCTTCCACTGCCACGATGAGAATCTGCGGGTGGCACAGGTGAGGACTCGTGGGCTGCTGCTGTCCCCCTGGCAGGGGGCTCGGCTGCCTCCTGCCCTGCGCCTGCTGGACCGCAGCCTCCTCCAGGCTGCGGCTCCTGTGCCCTGGGCTCTGGGGCCATCTCCGCGTCTCTGTTGCTCTCCAGACTTCTCGGGAAACGCTGCTTTGTGCGGTCAAGTTCCTGAAAAAGAAAGATCTTGAGAAAAGTGTGCAGAAAGAGAAACTCTGGAAGTTCGCTGAGCTCCTGGTAAGGAGGGCCTGCAAGCCCCAGCCTCAGGCTGGAGAAGGCCCCTGAGGGCGGTGCTCAGTGTGCGGGGCTGGCAGCTGTGCCCCTGCCCGCTGCTGCAGCCAGAGGCCGCGCGGGCTCTTCTCCAGGCTCCTGTGGGCCTGAGCCGGGTGCCCATGGAGCCCCGGCCTGGCGGGGCTGTGGGCCGGCACCGCGGCTCCCCGGGCAGCAGCCGGCCCTCTGCCCCCTGCCCTCGGGGGCCCTTGGCCAGCGGCTGCTGGCCGCGCCTCAGGGCTGTGCGGGCAGGGGAGGCCAGGGCTGGGCGCAGGCAGCGCCCGGCCCCGGGGCTGAGCCTGCGCCAACCCTTCCCTCCTGCCGCTCTCTGCAGCTGGCAGAGGACAGGAGCCGAGCGGCCGAGCACCTGCGCCGGGCCCTGCGCTACCTGCAGAGCCCACAGGAGCCCCTGCGAGAGGCGGCCATCAGGTTCACGGGTGAGCCACGAGCCCGGGCTCCCTCCCCGGCCCGCCGCAGCTCGGCCCCGGCCCCGCCTGCTGCCCCGGCAGCGCCAGTCGGGCCCGGCGCCGTGGAGCCCCGCCTGGGCTGGGCATTGCTGCTGCCGCCCTCTGGCAGCCGTGCCCTGGGGCGGCAGCGTGCGCCAAGGGCCGGGCTGAGCCCTGCCGGGCCAGCAGCCCGTGTGGCCACAGCGCCGGCAGCGCCGCTGGCAGGGAGCTGTGCCGCTGGGGCCGTGACAGGCTCTGTGTTCACAGGCATGGCCGGGCAGCACCTGAGGGGGCAGCAGCGAGAGCTGCAGCTGATCTGCACTGGTGAGTGAGGGCAGCGGGCTGGCAGCGGGGGCTGCCAGGGGGAGAGCTGCAAGCCCTGCCCCGGCTGCGGAGGGCTCTGCTCCCGTGGCCAGAGCACACGGAGCTTTCAGGGCCCCGTGGGCCATTGGTGGCCAGCAGCTTCGGGCTGATCCCCTTGCTCGCTGCTCCCTCCTGGCCATGGCAAGAGCCGGCTGGGATGGCCCTTGCCGGGGGCTCTCCTCGGCTCCCCACAGATCCAGCTCTGACCATGGCTCTGTTCCTCTGTCTTGCAGCTCTGGAACGCCTGACGGAGGACGTGAGCAGTGCCGTGTCACAGCTGGCACTTGAAACACTGCATGTCCTCCGGGCAATAGAGTGTGGGCGATATTCCACCATCCAGAGGCTGCAAGATCAGCTGCGCAGGGCATGGAGGACTCGGCCTCGCCTGTCGGGGTTCGGCTGCCTGCACTGCCGGATGACTTAGGAGGAGAGCTGATCTGGGAGGCTGTCTTTGCTGGGGCAACCTGAGCCAGAGGTAATTTTCTTTAAGATTTTTCTTCTTTTCTTTTTTTTATCTATATTGTAAATAAATAAATTATAGAGTATATACAATTATATATATTATTATAGATTACTGTAAATAATTCTAGAATGTGTTATGATACACAGACTGCCAGGAGCTTTTCTTTGCTGCCCAGGGTCTGTGGGGCAAGAGGCAGGAAAGGGTGAAAAGGGAGCTTGTGCTCAGCGGCACAGCGGGCAAGGGGAAATGGCCAGAAGCCCCTTGGCCTGTGGTGGTTCTGCTGAAGCCTTTGTGCTGCCCACAGAGCGGCTGGGCAGGGGCCGGAGCTGCGGGGATCCCTGCCAGAGCGGTGCCTGGAGATGGCCACAAGCCCTGGGCCAGGCAGGAAGCGCCATCCGTGCCCTCCTGCCCGTGTGCTGCTGCCTGCCTTGCTGAGGGCTCCCAGGTGCCTCTGGCTGGGGCTCCTCTGGAGCTGCTGTGGGGCTGCGGCGCTGCTGCCGGGCAGCTTGGCCGGGCTGGGGCAGGGCCTGAGGGGCTGGGGCGCTGGCAAGCCCTGACCAATGGGGCTGCCAGAGGCCACAAGCAGCCCCCGGCAGCCGCCTTGTTCCTGCCAGAGTTGACTTGCAAGAGGGATCCTGGGCACTGTGGAACGAACAGCATCAGTGTTGTTGGAAACCCAAATGCAGGGAAATCTCAGACCTTTGGTCTTGTCAGCAAAGCTTAGAGTTGAACCCAGGATTTGATCTGAGACCTTGGAAAGGGCTTCCGAACTCAGGTGCTGGAAGCCAGAATGCAGATTTCTAGTTTCTAGCAGAGACACGGGGAGGAAAGTTGAAGTGGAGGAATGTTTAGAGTTTTATAGTTCAAGATGCAGAAAAAGTAAAAGTAGTTACAATGGTAAACAAGAAGTTTAGGATGCAGTGCTGTAGGTTTGTGTGTCATAAGATGATTGGCTAAGGAAGCTTGCACTGTAGCATGAGTCCATAAGATGAAAGATTGAAGGATTGGCTCCAAAACACAAATATCCTTGTTGGCAGTGTCTTCTTGGCCAAGAAATCCTTCAAAGCTCTTGTAACTACAAGTCTTGCGGCCCTGTGAGCCATGTGGTGGAGATGGGAGCCAAACTCACCCTTCCTGTCTATGTAGAAGAGAAGAAAAAGCAATGGCATCATCTAAAAAACTCTGAGGTCCGCTCTCTAGCTCATTCCAAACTCCTTCAACTCCCCCAAAGTGGGATTTAGCTCCAAACACATGACAAGGACTCTTAGTGCTGCCTCTTTGACTCCTTAGCTTTAGGATCTTTCCCATAACCCTGTGTAGTTATGTGCCAGAAATGTATCATTTGAAGAAACTTTCCCAACTGACTTGCATGGAGGTTTGTTTGAAGGGTGTTTGAGGAGAAAGGCTCCCAGCAGAGGTCAGGGCTTTGGCCGAGCTGTGTCCCCTGCTGATTGTGAAGTGTGCCATCAGCAGCAGGGCTTTCTGGGCTAAAAATATCATCAAGTCACTTGGACTTGCTCTTTTTGGCCTCTAAATGCTGGACCCAATTTTGGGGCAAATTTGGAGACCTCATCTATGGGTAGATGGAGCACCTAGGATTTTCCCAATTACCTGGAATGGTTCTCCAGGTCCCTGGAGTATCCAGGGCCCTGGTAAGTTCCAGCTCCACACATGCTGTGGCAATCAGAAGCAGAGGAAGCCAGACCTTTTTGTGCTGCCTGTGTCACTGCACCAGGGTCATGGGATGGGCACACGCAGCCCTTGTGCTGGAGCTGAGCTGCTCTGCCCAACACTGGTGGCCGCCATCCAAGCTGGTTTTGCTTGTCCTGGTTCCCTGACAGCTGGGGCCCTGGTCAGAGCCCTGAGAGCCTGGTCTCCCCCCAGGGAAGGAGCAGGAGCCCCTGGAGAAGCTGTACCGGGTGGGGCTGCTGCTGCTGCTGCTGCTGCTGCTGCTGCTGCTGCTGGAGACAGCCAGGATGACATCAAGGATGAGAAGCTCTTCCTCAGCCTGGCCACTGGAGGCTGAAGGTGATGGACTTTGATTCTGGCACCTTCTTCAAAGCCAAACTCCACAGGGAATTTGCAGATGAGTCCCCAGCCGGGGAAATTCTGCCAGATTTGGGCATGGCCCAGCCTGGCTGAGAAGCAAAGGTTCCCCCTTTGCTGGGGCAGATGCAACTCATCCTTCAGTCGCTGCCCAGCTGCTTTTTGGCAGGGCTGGGAGGATGGGCTGGGCTGGGTACGAAATGGGAGTGGGTGTGGAAGGGGCTAACAGCGGGCCTGTTAGCTAAAGGAGCGAGAAGAAGCTGAGAAGTAAGAAGAAACTGATAAGGAGCTCTCTCCAAGGCTGTAACCAAGGAGACCGAGAGAGGAGGGACAGAAGAACTTTGCAGCTGGATGAAACATTTTTAGAAAGTTAATTAAGTCACCATAACTTTTTCACCAATAGTATTATGTTGATCTATTGTGGCCAATAGTAAAGATAGAAGAAGGATAAACAACTGGAAAGTGTATAAAAATCAGCCATATTCAATAATAAAGTGTTGCCAACTGAGACTGCTTGTGGTCTCTGCTTTATGTCGTGACCGCCTCGACAGCGACATTTGGTGATCCCCGACGTGATAAGAAGTCGGTGGGGGCCCATACGAGGTCCTAGCAACTGGCAACCGTGACCCACTGGGACGTAGTGGGGGAGGCGGCGTTGGTGCAGCTGAGAGTGGCAGGTGGAAGCCACAGGGAGGTCCGGACCTGATTTTCTCCAATCAAGACACCTGGAAGAAGGTGAGCCACCAACTAGTAATAATGGGACATAACTTAACTAAAGAGGAAGAAAATGTTCTGGCTACATGGAAAGTTTTGTTAAGAAATAAGGGAATTAATACGTCAGACTATGCCCTTCGAAATATACTGCTGTGGGCTAAATCACAGAATTTTGGCACTGATCCCCACACAGCTTTTAGTGTTAAGGCATGGAAAAAAGTCGGGGACAGACTGTGGGAAGTCATCCGAAAGGGAAATAAAACGGTTGTCGATCTAGCAGTTACTTGGGAATTGCTCTTTGAGGCATTAAAGGAATGGAAAACAGAGCGAGAACAAGCAGAGCGGGATGCGGACGAAGAGTTGGGGCTGATAACAGAACCTGACGGGGGGGATGAGGCAGAGGGGGCCTCTGATGGGGAACTTGAAGAAAGTCCGGGTGCCATGCAAGTTACCTGGCAAGCTGCCAGAGTTTCCGGGAAGGCTGCCAAAGCTTCCGGGAAGGCTGCCAGAGCTTCTGGGCAAGCTGCCAAGGCTTCTGGGAAAGCTGCCAAAACTTCTGGGCAACCTGCCGTAGCATCCTCTTATCAGACCCCTAAACCTCCTTATCACACACCTGCACAGCAGCTCGCAATGGTGCCTGTATATACTACACCGCTACGCCAGTTAGCTGAAATGTCTTTAGCAGAGAGACAAACCCAGCCATCTGCCCCCCCGCTTCCCTCCGCTCTAGTCCAGCCGTCCGCCCCCCCGCTCCCATCTGAGCGGCTTGAACAACCTGCAAGGCCGTATCCTCCGTTACCTGACAGTGACAGCAGCAGCGAAGCAAGTGATGAGTCGCCTGCAGTAACACCTGAGTTGGGGCAAGGAGCTCTGGTCTCTTTACCTCCAAAGAGCTCTAGCCTTGCTGCCCCATGGACTTTGCCTCCATGTCAAGTAACTGTGCTTCCTCGACACCCTAAGGAGTTTTGGGAATTTGTTAGGAAGAAAGCAGTTGAAGAAAAGAATTGGGACACCATAGAAAGGTTAGGTGCTCCAAGAGTACCTCAGGAGAACAGTGCCAATGCAAATGTTGCTTGTGATAACCCTATGGCTTTTCCAGTCTTTAAAGCAGCTCCTGGAACAGGGCAGGATGACAGTCATCACGTCTTTGCCTGGAGGGTTGTGCAAGACCTCCAATCGAAAGTGGCTCAGTACGGTATTAATTCCTCAGAGGTAATGCAATTAATACGTGTGATTAATGCAGATTTGCTTTCACCTTATGACATCGCGCATCTTGCTACAATTTTATTCCAGCCAGTACAATACGGTGTATTTCAAGAAACTTGGAGGCGAGCGGCTGAACGCACTGCTTTAACAAACATGCAGTTGCCTCAACACGACCCTCGTCATGCTGTGGGTGTTGATGCCCTACTGGGCACTGGGCCTTTTGCTAATCCAGATTTACAGGCAAGGTGGGATCCTTCGATTTTGGCACAAGCTCAACAAATTGGCATGAGTGCCTTAACTAAAACAATGGAAATGGCAGCTCCAAAACAGAAATATGTCACTATACAGCAAGGGACGAGAGAACCATTTTTGCAATTTGCAGAAAAACTTGCTGCAGCTATTGAGAAACAGGTAGAAGATGAAACCTTGCGAGACAAATTGTGTGTACAATTGGCTAAAGAAAATGCAAACCCAGATTGCAGAAAGATTATTGATACTTTACCTGGGGAACCCACCTTGTCTGAAATGGTTACTGCTTGCTCAAAAGTTGGTTCAGTCGAGCATAAAATGGCAGCTCTTGCTGCAGTGCTAAGACCTTCAGCAAAATGTTATAATTGTGGACAACAAGGGCATGTAAGATCACAGTGTACCACAGTGTCAAATGTTGTCCGGAAAACAACATTTAAGCCAAGTGCAAGCAGTGATGTTGTGTGTAATCGCTGTGCTAAACTTGGGCACTATGCTAAACAGTGCAGGAGTAAATATCACGCAAATGGTCAGCTATTGCAGGGAAACCCAAAGAGGAGCGCGAAGGGGCGCGTGGGGAAACAAATACCCCAACAACAACAACTACCACAACAGCAAATGCGGGCCTTCCCAGCACTGCAAAGCTACCCATTTGCGAGCAATACTCAGGGGCAACAAGCGGGTCCGCAGGGATTGATATACCCACCGCTGACACAGTAACCATTTTGACAAAAGAAATATGTAAAGTGCCCCTTGATGCCTATGGTCCGATAGGACGGGGATTGAGTGCATTTTTAATAGGGAGGTCAAGTACTACACTTAGAGGTATTCATGTGCATCTAGGGCTTATTGATGCCGATTATTTAGGACAGATTCATGCCATGGTATCCATCGATGACCCTCCTGTCACTATTCAGAAAGGAACCTGCATTGCTCAAATTGTACCTTTTGTAAGTTCTGTTCCAAATACAGTGGACCGAAGTCGCGGCGCAGGAAGTTTTGGATCAACAGGAGTACCTCAAGTGTTCTGGACTGAGAAAGTAACGGAGAGCCGTCCAGAAAAGACATGCACTCTCACTGCCAGTGGATGTCATCCAGGAACTATATCAGTAACAGGTTTGATTGACACTGGAGCAGATGTCACAATACTCTCGCGACTTTGCTGGCCTCAATCGTGGCCTCTCACTCATGCAAGTTTTGGACTCCTGGGGTTGGGTGGTGCTACAACAGGTGGCCTGTCAGCCATTGTAATTAATGTGAAACATCCTGATGGCCAACAAGCTAACATCAGACCCTATGTTGCCGATGCTCCTCAGAGTTTGTGGGGACGAGATTGCTTATCTCAATGGGGTGTCAAAATTACTACGGATTTTTAATGGGGGCCACTGTGATGCAGGGCAATGAACGTCCAGTTGTAGCCCTGACATGGTTGACAGATAAGCCTGTCTGGGTTCGCCAGTGGCCCCTTACTACTGAAAAGCTTACTGCCCTGCAAGAATAAGTCACAGAACAATTGCAAGCAGGACATATCGAGGAATCATTCAGTCCCTGGAATACCCCTGTTTTTGTAATAAAAAAGAAATCGGGAAAATGGAGACTTTTACATGATTTACGGCAGATAAATGCTGTAATGGCAACAATGGGAGCTTTACAACCAGGCCTTCCTACACCCACAATGATTCCACAGGAATGGCAAATAGTTGTCATTGATCTGAAAGATTGTTTCTTCACTATTCCATTGGCTGAGCAGGACAAAGAAAAATTCGCTTTCACTCATGTCACTCAGTATTATGGTACCAACCCTAGGGGCCTTTCGGCGTTAGAAGAATGGCAAACTGATGTTACTAAAATACCAGAATTTGGTCGCTTTAAGTATGTTCATGTTACAGTTGATACTTTTTCTCATGCAATGGTTGCTTCAGCATTCACAGGAGAAAAAACTCGTGATGCTATTCGTCATTTTTATCATGCCTTTTCTATTCTAGGTGTTCCGTGTCACATAAAAACAGATAACGGCCCAGCATATGCTTCGCAGAAAATGCAAGCATTCTTTCGTGCTTGGGGCATTGAGCATTCTACAGGCATTCCACATGTCCCCACGGGCCAAGCAATTATTGAAAGAGCTCACGGACTTCTTAAACGTCAGGTTCAAAAACAAAAAGGGGGAATGCAACAGGAGTCACCTCAAGTGAGATTAGATAAAGCTGTTTATGTGTTAAACTTTTTGCGTCCCCTACCTGATTCACAGTTATCTCCAATCTTTTACCATTTTTCTTCTTTGAATTCTAAGCAACCAGATTTCCGTAGAAATGTTAAGGTATGGGTTAAGGATTTGATTACTGGTATGTGGTCTGGCCCAGTGGAACTGATAACCTGGGGGAGGGGTTATGCTTGTGTTTTGACAGATAATGGTCCTCGATGGGTTCCTGCTCGCTGTGTTAAACCTTACCTAGAACGTGCAGGAAAGGACAGGATGGATGGTTCCGCAGTTGAAGCAGAACGTGCGGATGACACCAGCTAAGACCATATATCAGTACTCAAAGATGGATGAAGGACAGGAATGATTGTATTAAGAGTGGGAATTTTGTTGATGGTTGTGATTGTGGGTTTTGTATGTCCCCTCTCTGCTGGGATTTTTGCAAAGGGCCCTGCAAAAATCCATAGCAGCTGTATTTACAGTCCAAAAACAAAAAGGGGGAATTGTGGAAGGGGCTAACAGCGGGCCTGTTAGCTAAAGGAGCGAGAAGAAGCTGAGAAGTAAGAAGAAACTGATAAGGAGCTCTCTCCAAGGCTGTAACCAAGGAGACCGAGAGAGGAGGGACAGAAGAACTTTGCAGCTGGATGAAACATTTTTAGAAAGTTAATTAAGTCACCATAACTTTTTCACCAATAGTATTATGTTGATCTATTGTGGCCAATAGTAAAGATAGAAGAAGGATAAACAACTGGAAAGTGTATAAAAATCAGCCATATTCAATAATAAAGTGTTGCCAACTGAGACTGCTTGTGGTCTCTGCTTTATGTCGTGACCGCCTCGACAGCGACAAGTGGGCTCCTGGCCCTGCCAACAGCCCCCAGCACCCACCGTGCCCCGGGCTGGAGCTGGGGCTGGGGCTGGGGCAGCCAGCCCGACACAAACAAAGCCCCATGGTGGGAGCAGAGGTGGGACTCCAGAACCTGTGCAGGGGCTGCTTTGCTCTGCAGGCAAGGAAGGGCTTGGGCTGCCCCACTGCCCTTGTTTGCTTTGGGATCACCGTGATTTTGGGGGGCAGTGCAGGGGGGAAGAGAGAAAGTGTGGGCTTCCCTCAGCCATGTCTGGGTTTTTCCCTACCATGGAGGAGTTGGGCCTCCCTCAAGGCCCTGACAGAGATAAGAGTTTTTCCCGTTTTTCTTGTTTTCCCTTTCTGCATCTAATCTCTTTTCAAGAATGTGTTGTTTGTTTTTCCAGAGGAAGCATTGTAGGTGGTCCAGTGTGGATGGGGAAGTGCTTGGGAGCAGCTGTGGCGTGGATGGGCGGTGCCCTTGGAGAAGGCTGAGGCCATGGTTTGGGAGCAGCTTTTCTTGCAGCCGTGGGTGGCGTGAGGTGGGTCCCTGTGTGCTTGGCAGGGTGGGATCAGAGCTTTTGGGAGATGGCAGCGAGCACAGGAGCATCCTGCTCTGGGCAGCTGCTGAGGGCTGGATGTGCCGTGGCTGGCTGCAGGCTGGGCACATGTCCTGCCCTCCTGCTCTGCTGCCAAAGGCAGCAGGGATGGGCAGCTCTGGGCACAGCTCTGGGCACAGCCAGCATGGCCTGGGCCCCGCAGGCCTTGGCACAAGGGCACAGGAGCCCTCAGCTGACGGGCGGTTTCTGCTTTCTCTCCTTGCAGCCGGGCTCTGCGGCTGCTGAGGCTGCTCTGGGCTCTGCCAGGGCTCTGCTGGGCTCAGCCCTGGGCCCAGCTGGGCTGGCTCTGCCCTCACATTGTTCTGACAGCTCTGCATCAGACGAGCCCATTGCGAGCACAGCGCCTGAGCTTTCTGCTTTGGCAGCTGAGTGAGACTCTGCTGCAGGCTCAGAGATTGCAGCTGGGGACACACATCCAATTGGCAAGGACCCAAACTCTCCACAGTCCCAGCTGAACGCCTGCATCTGTACAGGGTGTTTGTCTGTCCCATTCTTCCTTCTTGATTGGCTGGAATTGTGCAGTTGCACTTTGTTCCTCCTCTAGCAGTGCCACGAGTGGGCCAAAGCTGGCGAGTGGGCCGTGCTCCTGAGGCAGTGCAGTCTGGAGCTGGTGGATGGAGAATTGCCCTTCTGCACTGCCAAACCAGAGCAAAAAGTCCTAAGTGGGACTTTGTGTCTTTAAGAAATCCCTGACAGTTTCAAAGGGAATGTGCAGCTCATTCACAGGGTGAGAAGGAAGGGCATCTTCTAAAGGATTTGGGGTTAGACAGAGTTTCCATTCCCAGTCCTGCTTGGAGCTGGAAGAGCACAAAGCAATTTCCTCTTGCTTCAACCACAATTTCAAATAGCAATGTTGGAAACAAAGCCCAAAATCTTTTAAAAGGCTGCTGAGGTCAGTAAGATGGATCCATGCCATCAGCACATTTACAATGTAAATAACTGAGTTCTCTTTTTAAAATAATTTACTTCTTAATGCAAAAAATGTAACTTTGCATTTATGTTTTGTTTTTTTCACTAACATTATGTTATGTTTTTTCACTAACACATGGATTTTATTCTTATATTTTACAATTTACCTAATTTTTTCCCTTTTTCTTTTTTTTTCTTTTAAATAGAAAACATGTCCTATCAAAGGAATGTCCTCTGCTCCTGGTTCCCGTGTGGAGCAGCTCCCTTCCTGCTGGCTGAGCTGCTCAGGCAGAGCCCGGCAGCTCCTGGCCCTGCAGGGCTGAGGCTTTTCCCCGTTGCTGGGCACAGCCTGATGGAGCAGCACTGCTGAACACGGGCACACAGAGGGACCAGGAGCAGCTGCCTTTGCCCACCTGAGGCTCCGGGGCCCAAACTCTGAGCAGCCAGGGCTGGAATAGACTGGCAGGATCTGATCCCTGACTCTGGGCCAGGGCTGCACAAATGACCCCACAGCAGCAGCAGCAGCAGCAGCAGCAGCAGCAGCAGCAGCAGCAGCAGCAGCAGCAGCAGCAGATGGAGCTGACTTTCAGCACAGCCCCTGCCCCTGTTCCCTCCCGTGTGCAGCGGTGTCAGAGCAGCCTGAGGCACCTGGGAGCCCCCAGTGCCAGCAGGGACTTGAGATGGCAGCCCTGGGCTCCTGGAGGCTGTGCAAGGAACGGAGCTGGGCACTCCCTGTCCATGGGGAGCTTGCAGATGGAAAAGGCTGCTGTGCCCAGGCAGCTCCAAGGGCACAGAAAGGAGGCTCTGGAGCACTGGATCTGTGCCAGTGCCACAGTCCTGGGCAGCAGCCAGCCAGCCCTGGGGGAACAGAGGGCACAGCACGAGGGACAGAAGCAGGCAAGGGCAGAGACTGGAGAGAGCCAGAGCCAGGAGCAGGAACAGCTGCTCCATTGCACTCTTGGAGAAAGCTCTTGGCTGGTTCCAAGCGCTGAAAGGCGTGAAGGGCAGAGAGGAGGCCACAGCAAACAATGCTCCTGTTTGCACAGCCTCCCCTCTCCGAGTCCCAGAAGGAATTGCATGGACTGTGCTCTTCTCTCCGAGTCATCTCGTTCAGCATGAGCAGCTCAGCGCCAGGAGCTGAAGGAGCTGAAGCGTCAGGCCACAGGAGCTGGGCAAGAGGAGACTTTCTGAGCAAATGAATGCTGCTAACATGGACCCAGCTGAATGCAGTGGATAGAATCATGGAATCACAGAATCCTTTCTGTTGGAAAAGCCCTCTGAGCTCACCCAGTGCAGCCGCTCAGCCAGCAGTGCCAAGCCCAGCACTAAAGCACGTCCCTGAAGTGCCAAGGCCTGGACAGCAGCCCTGAGTGAGGCCTGAACAGCAGGCCCTGAGCCCAAGGTGGCCTCTGGATGAACCTTCCAACCAAAGGTTATCTTTGTATCTGCTCCCTGATGAAATATGCATGGTCATTAGCACTATGATAGATGTAGCCACTCATTAGTGAAACATGTATTGACCTTTGTGTATTTAGAAGCCAGACAAGGCCATGAAATCTGACATCTGGCCTTGTTTGGGGCTGAATGGTCAAAGTCACCTCCCTTGGTCCCTCCTGGGGCCCTGGCCAGGCTTTGGGAGGGAGCCAAGAGGAGGATGAAACCAGATGTTGCCACACTAGCAGTGCTGTCAGTTTGTCCATTCAGCACTGTCAGAGCTGGGCCCTCTCCCAGCGGGGTTGGAGCCTCACCTGTGGCTGGAGGCACCTGCAGGAATTGCCAGTGCCCAGGAGTGGCTCTGCAGCCCTTGGCTGTGACAGCTTCCCCAGCTGCTGTGTGGGTCTGGGGGATGGTAAAGCCTGAGGGTAACTGGGGCTGGATCTTTCTCAATCACTGCAGGCAATCTTTGGTGGGGATGGTTGGCTGCATTGCTGAGCTGCTCCTGTTGTGATTCTTTGCTGCTTTGAGCTGCAGGAAATGACACTGATTCCTTCAGTTGGAGTCTGTGTCTTTGGTGCTGACCCTGCCCACTGGCAAAACAAAACTGGCCCAGTGTGGCCAGATCCCAACAAAATGTCATTTGTTCAGTGTAAATGTGAGGAATCAGTGCCATCAGAAATTCCCAGATGGGAAGCCCTTCCCTGGAGTTCCCTGGCTCTGGAGTGGGCTGAGGTCGGAGCCCCGTGGGAGCAGTGGGGCAGTCGGGTAAAAGAGGCTGAACCCCTGGATGGCTTCAAATGCATCCAAAAATTGCACATGGAAAAGGAAAAGAACTTGTGGGTTTGGGAAGACGAGGGTGAATTTTGTTAACAACACATTGAAAACAGCACCAACAGAAGGAAAAACTCTTGTTGGAACACTCCCACATGGAGTGACAGAAGGTTTTAATCTTGAGCTCAGGTTCATTTGTAAAAGTGAAATAATAATAATAATAATAATAATAATAATAATAATAATAATAATAATAATAATAATAATAGTAATAATAATAATAAATGTAATACTTATATGTAATATAACACAATAATTTATATTTTTATCTATGTAATTAAAAATTGATAATGTGAAATAATGCTGACAATACTAATTTGTCAGCTTTGGCTGCTCACTGTGACACTAAATACCCTACAGAAAAGGACTGGCCAAGACCCAATATGTCAGTGGTCAACTTTGTGAATTGTATACAAGGAATAAATGAGGAAGGGAGGAAATTGGCTGTTTTTACAGGATTTGCTGATACTGTGATGCAGAGTGCTTTGTCTGTTCCTGAAAAATTCAGTGATTTTGCCTGCAGGGTTTTTCATGTACCAGACTATGCACAAGCTGCAGGATTTGTTGAAAGGGTGAAGGGGTTGTTTAAAAAGCAGTTGAAAAAATGAGGAGATGGGAACCTTTGCCCATGGAGAACCCATCTCCCAGATGTGCTCTATGCCCTTAACAATGGCCCACAGGGGAAATGGAAACCCCCTGGCTGTGCACGGCTGCACCCAATTTGCAAATCCAACCATGGGCAGTGAGACTTGGGCTGCCTGGGAAATTGTTCTGGCTGTGATGGCCCCTGGCAGGGCCAGCCCAGAGGCTGCAGGGCTGGGCCTTCATGCACTGGAATTAGTTTGGATAAATTCAAAGCAAATGAGAGCTATCAATACTGAAACAGGAATTCAGATTCCTCCAGGACACTTTGCTTTGGTAATTGTTCCCTTGGAACTTGGTCTTACAAAGTGGTCATGTCATGAGAGGAGGAATTATTGTTGCAGATATCAAGGAGAAATTAAAGGAATTGTGTTAAACAATAGTGACCAGGATTGGATTAGTCAACCCCATGACAGGGTAGCACAATTATCAATATTGCAATGTTAAGAAGGATTGTGAAAAAAGGAGATCCAGCTCCAATCACCACCGTTTGTGGAGATAAAGGGTTTGGATCCAGCAGCCCTAATAATGGAGCCCGAGTGTGGGTCTGGAGGCCAAATGGCCCTCCCGAGGCAGCTGAAGGAGCAGCTCCTGGGAAAGACAACTCTGAGTCCTGAAACCTGGGCAGGAACAATGGGAATGTGTCCCTGCAGCCAAGTGTTCTGTGTGGGAACAAGTAGATCTGACAGGATATTGTTTTACACATCCTGCCAGACCAAATCTCCCTGTTTGCCCCAAGGGCCCCTTTGGGAAATGCTCTGATCCACAGGGCTCCATGGGAAGGCTGCTGTGACACTGAGGGACTTGCACAGGAATTGCATCCAGGAGCCCGGGTGCCCCTCAGGGACTGGGACCCGGCCCCTTCCAGCCAGAGGGGAAAGGGCCCCCCCAGGCCTTGTTAGCCACAGGCAGCATGGTAAAGCTGCACAGCAAAGGGCCTGGGGGCATTATTCTGGAATTAACATGGTGCCAGCTCCATGGACAACGGAATTCTTGTTCCTATCTCAAATGAGATTGAGAAAAATGGATGAAGAACGGTGTCACTAAAGTACTACTGGTGTCTGTAAGTTGTACCTTGATAGTCAGCCAGAATCTTTGTCTGCCACAAACACCTCTAGAGTTTGACCAAGGGGTTAGTCATCAAAATGTAATGATGAGTTCTGATGGATTGCTGAGCTTCTTTTGTAATTCTTTGCTAATGATGATGTGCTTTGCTGAGCTTATCCTTTTGTAATTCTTTGCAGCTGTGCATGATACAAATGACACAATTCCTTCAGTTGGTGTCTGTGTCTTTGGTAGTGACCCTGCCTACTGGTGAAACAGGGCCCCCTCTTGCCTGAGTGTTACCTGGGAAGGCAGAAACCCTCCCTCCAAAATTCCCCCCTTCCTCCTTGTTCCCCCCCTTCATACCCTGAGCATGATGTGCTCTGGTCTGGGCTGTGCCCGGGGTCAGTTGGGGTCACCTGTCCTGGCTGTGTCCCCTGCCAAGCTCCCCCGCAGCCCCAGCCCCTCCCCAGCGTGGCTGGACGAGGGGCAGGACAGGCCTTGGCTGTGCTGCAGCTCAGCAAGAACAAAACCATCTCTGCGTGCTCAGCCCTGTGCTCAGCACCCGGCCCAGCAGTGTCTCAGTGCCAGGGGCTGTGCCCCCAGTGCCTGCCAGGGCTTTCCATGGCAACTGCCAGGCCAGGTGACCCAGGTGTCCCCCCCAGTGCCGGTTGCCATGGAAACAGTGCCCAGCGCTGCCCCTTTCTGTCTGGCTGACCTGGCCTTTGGCCCTGGCAGTGCCCTTGGCTGCTGGTTCCTGGTGCCCGAGCGGCCAGCGCGGCACAGGGCAGGTGGCCATGGCACAGCCCCAGCAAGGGATCCCCTCTGGCTCTGGGCACTGACACCAGCCCTGAGCAAGGGGCCCAGGGCAGCTTTCCATGGCCACCAACCACCACAACGGCTCCGGGCATTGGTTGCCTTGGCACCAAACCAAGGAACGGGTCCCTGTGGCCGTTGCCATGGCACCTGGTGGCACCAACGAGTGTCACTGCAATTGTACCTGGAACAGCCCCGGCACCGCTTTGTCCTCAGGGTTGCCATGGCAGCCGAGGGCAGCAACAGCTCTGCAGGCAAGGGGCCATGGAACCTGGCTGCAGAAATGGCTCCTTGGGCTGGTTTCCAAGGAAACCTGAACTGATGGGGGTTGCCATGGCACCCAAAGCCAGCAGTGGGGGGCCCTGCAGTGACCATGGCAACAGTCCCTTGCAATGGCCCAGTGCAGGTTGGGATGATGATCCACCCTCACAGCTGGCCCAGGCAGGTCTGGAGTGCTCTTGGTGGCACCTTGGGCTTGGCACACATGTGAGGAGGATGTCTGTTTGCAATGGGGAAACTCAAGAGTTTTAGATTGCTTGAAAAAAATAAAAGAAGAAAAGCCGCTCTTTGGCTTTGTGCAGCCAGTTCTCCAAGCAAAGCAGGTCCCAGGTGAGTGAGGAGAGAAAGGATGGGGTTGGGGAATGTGGAGCAAGGTTGTCCACACTGGGTCAGACTTAAAGGCAGCTTCTCTGACCAGGCCAGACTTCCTTAGGAGAGTCCCTGGATCAATATCAGTCACAGAATGCTGCAATCACCTCTTGTGTAATAGGACAACAATAAAAGGCACCCTTTCATATAGAAATATGTATTTCCTTGAAGCTTGTTGAAATATTTCTCCATAGCTGTAGCAAGAAACCTACCTAGTGAACTGCACTAGAGCAGAGGGAAATCCTGGTTCCAGCAGGACCCAGACTGTCACCATGGACTCCTTGCTTCCATCCAGCCCCACAGTGTCACCCTGGCCCCTTGGCTCTGTGCTGCCATGTCGTACACAGTGTCACCATGGTCCTCTTAGTGCCACCAGGCCCTGCAGTGTCACAATGGCCCCTTGCTTCCCCAGGGCCCTGCAGTGTCACAATCATCAGAGAATCAACCAGGCTGCAAATGACCTTGGAGAGCATCCAGCCCAACCTGGGATCCAACACCACCTTGTCACCCAGACCATGGCACTCAGTGCCACATCCAGTCTTTCCTTAAACACCTCCAGGGACGGTGACTCACCCACCTCCCTGGGCAGCCCATTCCAATGTCCAATCCCCCTTTGTGTGGAGAATATTTCCTAATGTCCAGCCTAAATGTCCCCTGGTGCAGCTGAAGGCTGTGTCCTCTTGTCCTGTCACTGTTCCCTGGGAGAAGAGCCCGACCCCCACCTGGCTGCACCCTCCTGTCAGGGAGTTGTAGAGAGTGATGAGGTCTCCCCTGAGCCTCCTCTTCTTCAGGATAAACAACCCCAGCTCCCTCAGCCCCTCCTCACAGGACTTGTGCTCCAGACCCCTCCCCAGCCTTGTTGCCCTTCTCTGGAAACACTCCAACCCCTCCATGTCCTTCCTAAATTGGGGGCCCCAGAACTGGACACAGCACTCAAGGTGCTGCCCAACCAGTGCTGAGCACAGGGGAAGAATCACTGCCCTGGTCCTCTGTGGTGGTGTTCGCAGGGTCCCAGGACGAGGGAAGAGATGAGAATCTTGACTCCATGTTTCATAAGGCTGATTTATTATTTTATGATTGTGGTGGTTTGACAGGAAATGTGTTTTTTGGGATGCTGTGTTTGGGCCAATGGATATTCAGATTTTAATACTGGCATCTAACCTGGCCATTAGGACATTGGACACACCTCTGAGAACACGGGGTTAAAAGCAGAGCTCTCCCCTGGGAGGCTCTCTTGGGTTTCCGGCGGGAAAGAGTTCGGGTCTCTGCCCTGGCCCAGCTGCTGGCTGGGCAGGGGGAGGGGAAAAGCCATGTGGCCGGGAGAGGTAGGCCTGAGCCCCGGGGGTGGAAGGGTGGGAGAGAGAGAGAGAGACACCGGGAGCCATTGGGCAGCCCCCCCTGAGAGACACAGAGAGAGAGAGAGAGAGAGAGAGACAGAGAGAGAGAGAGAGCCGCTGCCTGGGACTGTAACCTTGAAGCTTGATAAACATGGGCCTGTGCCAGCAGCACGGCTGGGACGGAGAAGAAGGGGGGGTTGCAGCCAGCCGCTTGTAGGAGCTTTTAACCCCTTTTCGGAGAATGAGAACTTTACAGAACATTGACCTTTCCTAGAAGATAGAGTGGAAGATGAGGAAGGAAATGGGCCAGTGTGAGAGAGGTCTGGGCAAGTGAGAAATAGTGGAAGAGTAGAGAAGAATCCTAGTGGGAAGAGATGATGGAGTGGCTTTTGCTGGACTCTTTTTGTACAGCCATGGAAAGAACCATGTTCCTTGTGACACAGAGACTGCATTCTAGGGGGAGGCAATGGCCACAGAACCAAGAGGGTTCAGTGTTGGTGCCCCTCGGCCCCAGGGGATGAAAAAATATGGGGTGGACAGGTGTCCCAAAGGAGAGATTGTGGGGACAGGTGTCCCAAAGGAGAGACTGTGCCTTTTCTGGATCGGGACAGAGCATCCTTAAAAAGACAACCCTAGAAGCAGCTCTGGTCCGTGTTCAGCGGTGAGAGCACTGGACATGAAAGGAAGAGGTCACAATGGCAGATGTACTCCAGGCGGTGCCACGAGTGACACAGAAACACACGAGGCTTCAGCTGTGTTTCTAGGGGAAGCCCATGGTACAAGAAGGACTCCTCTCCTCTTGATGAACTGAGGATTGATTGTCTGAAGGGTGGTGCTGGACCAAGAGTTGGTGATTTAAGGAATAGATGTATTCTATTGGAAATTTGGTGGGGGGAGGAGAAAATGTATTTGTAAGGTTTTCATCTTCCCTGTGTGTGTTCCTTTTTATATATAGTTGTAGCGTAGTTAATAAAGTTTTGTTATCTTCATTTCCAAGTAGGAGCCTGCTTTGCTTATTCCTGTTCACATCTCACAGCAGAAACCAGGGAGAGGGCATCCCTCATGGGGGCACTGGCATTGTGCCAGTGTCAAACCATGACAGAATGTTAATGAGCCATGGGACACTGAATCCCTGCACTGAAGAGCTGAAGGCTGAACAAGTGATTTGGAAAATTAAATCAAATTATTCCCTGAGGCTTGGCCTGTTAAGGTGTTCTGAATGTTAATGAGCCATGGGACACTGAATCCCTGCACTGAAGAGCTGAAGGCTGAACAAGTGATTTGGAAAAATAAATCAAATGATTCCCAGAGGCTTGGCTTGTTCAGGTGTTCTGAATGTTCATGAGCCCTGGGACACTGAATTCCTGCACTGAAGAGCTGAAGGCTGAACAAGCCTCTGGAGCAGGGAAATTCAGCAGCAGCCTCCAAGTTGCTGAGGATGTCAGCAGCCCCCAGTGAGGCCATCCCTGCCCAGAGACCGTGGGGGAATGGGCAGACAAGGAGAGCGTCCCTGGGGCTGGGGCAGCACAACTCAGAGGCACCAGCGGCTCCAGCTGGGTAATGGAGTGTGGGATGTGGCTGGGAAAGCCCTGACTGGGCTGGGCCAAGCAGGACACACAAGCCCTGACTCACATCCACTAAAAAATGCTCGCAAGGAGACATTTAAAAGGAATTCAAGTTGTTTGTGTACTCTAAGTTAGATGCACTAAGAAATATCAATAAGAGATTTTTAGGAGCTCAAAACAACAAAACAGAAACTTTACTTGGAACTTCAGGAAATCAGAGAAGCTTTGGCAAAAGTTTTAATATGACATTCAATCAACAAAAAACACTTATCAAAGCATTATCTTGGCCCATTCCACTTCACAAACTCTAAGCCTGTTCAATTTAAGTTAAACAAAATATCCAAGAGGACATATATAGAAGTAGACACAGAAAGAGAGAAAATATAATTTAGAGAAGTGCACACATGTCAGGACCCAGGACATCCCTCTGGCTGTCCTGAGCAGCCAAGACCCCTGCCAGGGGTCTCAGAGACCGTGGCACAGAGCCCAAAACACCTGTGGTTTTGATTATGACCCGTGGAGCAAATTACCAACCTTGTATGAAAATCGGCAAGCCACAACAGTTTAAGTAGAATATTAGTGAAGTTATCATGGGGCGGAAAAGGAGATTTTAGGGTTTTTGGTATGGGGGTCCAGGAGGCAACATGGAGGGAACTTGGAACTGGGTATTTTCTCCTTCTTCTTCTTGGCCTCCATCTTCTGCTGTGATGTTGGCACTTAGAGATTGGTTTCGAGTAGAAGCTCACTGTCTAACATAGGTGATAGGAATTGGAAAGGAATTGTAAACATTGTACACGTAGTTTTTAGTATAAAGACATAACACCACCCCGGGGGCAGGCAGAATGCCTCAGACTGTCCTGCTTATCTGACCTCGGCAGGGCAGAAGAAAATTTTGTATAGATAAGGTAAAATAAACAACCTTGAGACCAAGAAATGAAGAGCTCTGACTATTTCTTCAAGCGCCAGGCTGGGAAAAGAGACTTTCAAACTTTTCTCGGGGTCACTCTGACAAGCTAACGATCCCGACATACACACAGCTACCAACTCCTGGATTCCAGCACTGTTCTGATGGAAATTCCAAGAGGATGCAGGGTCAAGATGTGTGCTTGCCTTGTGGTCAGCCTTCAATACCCCTTGGTCTCCCTGGGCCCTTCCCCCAGGTGGGGCTTGGGCTCATTTGGTCCCTCAGGAGCTGGGCTGGGGCTGCAGAGGTGGCTGTGGAGCATTGCCTGTGCTGTGCCAGGGACTGGCAGCCACTGCTGGGCTGGGATAGAGGCTCTGGGGGGATTGGGGTTCCAGGGCAGGGCAGGGCTGGGGTTCCAGGGCAGGGCAAGGCTGGACCTGCCCCTTCCTCCCCCACACACAAAATATTTCCAGTTAACAATCTCCTCCAGGCTGTCACAATAGGGAATGATGAAGGTGAAATCCCAATTCTGCCCATGGGCACCTGGGTGAGAAAGATAGTTCTTTTCCATAGCACAGAGCCCCAGTGTTTGGAAGGCAGGTGAGAGCCTCACTACGCCAAGGCCAGCCAGACTTGTCAAGAATGGCAAATTTTGCCTGGGAGCAGTCCTTGCATTTAAGGAATTTTTGAGTTGGAAACCCAATTTCGGCCATGGGCACATGCAGAAGCAACACAGTTCTTTTCCATAGGAAGGAAAGCACAGACCCTTCCCCAGTGTTTTGGGGACCAATGAGAGGTGACCCTTATGAAACCATTGCCAGCCAGACTTGTCCTGGCAATATTACTATGGGAAAAATCTGTGGAAATAAGGAAATTTGGAGGTGAAATCCTAATTCTGGCCATGGGTCCCTGGAGGAGAAGGAGATTTCTTTTCCATGGCAAGAAAAGCATGGAGCCCCAGTGTTCCAGCAGCAGATGAGAAGAGACCCTCAACATGCCAAAGTCAGCTGGACCAATCAGGTAGTCCATGGGAGGCCAAACCAGCCAGACCTTTTCTGTGTTCTATTGGTTTTATGAGGCCCTGCAGTATCCCCATGGTCCCCATGGTTCCATGGGGCCCCGCAGTGTCTAAATGGTGCTTTGATTCCATGGGGTCCAGCAGTGTCACAATGGACCCTTGGTGTCACAGGGCCCCACAGTGTCACAATGGTCCCACTTATTTCATGAGGCCTTGCAGTGTCACAATGATCTCAACGGTTCCACAGGCCCCACAATGTCACGGGACTCCTCTGTTCCATGAGCCCTGCAATGTCACAATGGACCTTTGGACCCTGGGGGTTTGCTGTGTCACAATGGTCTCCTTTGGCTCCACAGTGTCACAATGGACCATTGATGACAGGAGTCCCCTCTGTGTCACCCTGGAGCTTTGGTTCCGTGCAGCCCTGCAGTGTCACAATGAACCCTTGGTTCAATGGGGTTCCGCAATGTCACCATGGCCCCAAGTTTCCATGCAGCCCTGCTGTGTCACAATGGTCTCCTTTGGTTCCCAGTGTCACAATGGACCCCTGATGACACGAGGTTCCACAATGTCACAATGGACCTTTGGTTCCATGCAGCCCAGCAATGTCACAAAGGCATTTTGGTTTCATGAGGCCCCACAGCATCACAATGGTCCTCTTGGTTCTGTGGGGACCCCCAGGGCCACAATGGTCTCAATGGTTCCACGGGGCCCCACAGTGGCACAATGGTCCCTTGGTTCCATGGGCCCTGTGCTGCTGCATTCCCCCCTCCCCTTCTCAGCCTGCCCTGCCAGCTCAGAAATGCTCCTTGGGGCTCGGCCTTGGCCAACAGCCCCTGGGCTCAGCTCCTCTGCAGCTCATCACAAACACTGTCTGCTCCAGGCACTGCTGCTGCCCAACCAGCTCCTGCTTTCTGGAGGAGCAGCCCTGGGAACTGGTTTTGTTCCCTCAGTGGCACAACATCCCTGTTCTCACCCTGCCAAAGAAAGCTGTTGGTGCCAAGTGCGGCCAGGATGAACCATTGCTGGGACTGAAGCCCCTCTCTTGGGGCCCTGCATACAGCGCTCCAAAAGGAGCCCTTGGAGCTCTCCTGGGCCAGCGACTCCCTCTGAGTGGGGCCTCTCCCAGCCGGGAACTCTCCCGTTTGCTGCACTCGGGGATCCCCAACAACGACGGAGCCTGGGCCGATCCCCCCATTCCTCCAGGCTCAACCCTTCACCCACTGGGGAGATGCCAAAGGATCCACAGGGAGCATTTCCTGCCCTCAGGGGAATTTCTCAGAGGTGCCTTGCACTGACTCTTTGTGTCTGTGTGCACACAGGAGTGCCTGTGCTGGGGAAATGTGGCAGAAATGCTGCTCTCTGAGGGGTTTGAGTGCCTTGGATAGCTGAGTCAGTCAGGCCTGTACGAAATGTCCAGTCATGAGGTATGAGCTAAGTTAAATGCTCCTGAGAGTTTTTCTCTTGCGAAGTTGTTATTTTAATGTAAGTTATTAGGCTAAGTTAAATACTGTTAAGTGTTATTCCTCTGTTAAATTGCTAAGTCATAGGTTATAAGTTAGGTTAAATATTGTTAGCTGCTCTTTTTGCCTGAATTGTGACATTTAAGCTATCAGGTATGGTTAAGTCCTGTTAAGTTTGAGCTCTGTTAAACCTTTGGGCCATAATCCTTTTATCCTTGCCCTCAATGTCCTTGTGTCACACACACACACAGGGACAGTCCTCGGCTCATTTCTGGTTTGGTTGCCTGGATTTTGCTTGGTTTTGTTGTTGCTTTGTTTCCCTCGTGTGCCTGAAGTGTCCAGTCAGGAGCAGAGTCAAGGAAACAAAGCAACAACAAAACCAAATAAAATCCAGGCAATCAAATCAGAAATGAACTGAGGACTGTCCCTGTGTGTATGAGACACAAGGACAGTGAGGGCAAGGATAAAAGGAATACAGCCCAAAAGGTTAAATGAGGTGAAATTTAAAAGGACTTAACCTTAACTGATACCGTCAACTTCA
Source organism: Agelaius phoeniceus (assembly GCF_051311805.1). Lineage (NCBI taxonomy): Eukaryota > Metazoa > Chordata > Aves > Passeriformes > Icteridae > Agelaius > Agelaius phoeniceus. The sequence goes on from NW_027509866.1 coordinate 4,131,118, forward strand.
CAATTTAGCAAAAGAACAGCACTTAACAGTACTTAACCTACCTTAAAAACAATGACTCAGTAATTTAACACAGGAATAACACTTAACAAAACTAAGCTAATAACTAGAATTAAACTTAACAACTTAGCAAAAGAACAACTCTTAGCAGCATTTAACTTAGCTTAGATCTCCTGACTTAACCTTACTTACTGATATCTGGATATCTGACTGACTCAGCCATCCAAGGCACTCAAACCCCTCAGAGAGCAGCATTTCTGCCACATTTCCCCAGCACAGGCACTCCTGTGTGCACACAGACACAAAGAGTCAGTGCAAGGCACCTGGGAGAAATTCCCCTGAGGGCAGGAAATGCTCCCTGTGGATCCTTTGGCATCTCCCCAGCGGGTGAAGGGTTGAGACTGGAGGAGTGGGGGGATCAGCCCAGGCTCCGTCGTTGTTGGGGATCCCCGAGTGCAGCAAACGGGAGAGTTCCCGGCTGGGAGAGGCCCCACTCAGAGGGAGTCGCTGGCCCAGGAGAGCTCCAAGGGCTCCTTTTGGAGCGCTGTTTGCAGGGCCCCAAGAGAGGGGCTTCAGTCCCAGCAATGGTTCATCCTGGACACACTTGGCACCAACAGCTTTCTTTGGCAGGGTGAGAACAGGGATGTTGTGCCACTGAGGGAACAAAACCAGTTCCCAGGGCTGCTCCTCCAGAAAGCAGGAGCTGGTTGGGCAGCAGCAGTGCCTGGAGCAGACAGTGTTTGTGATGAGCTGCAGAGGAGCTGAGCCCAGGGGCTGTTGGCCAAGGCCGAGCCCCAAGAAGCATTTCTCATCTGGCAGGGCGGCCTGAGAAGAGGAGGGGGGAATGCAGCAGCACAGGGCCCATGGAACCAAGGGACCATTGTGACATTGTGGGGCCCTGTGAGACCAAGGGACCATTGTGACACTGTGGGACCTGATGAGACCAAGGGACCATTGTGACACTGTGGGGCCTCATGGAATCATGGAGAGCACTGTGACATTGCTGGGCCTCATGGAACCAAGGGGACAGTACTGACTCTGTGGGGCTCCATAGAATGTAGGGATCATTGTGACACTGAGAGACCCCATCAAACCAAGGGTCCATTGTGACACCACGGGGCCTCATGGAACTGTGGAGACCATTGTGACACTTTGGGGTGTCATGGAACCAAGGAGACCATTGTGACACTCTGAGGCCTCATGGAACCAGTGAGACCATTGTGAACCTGGGGGTCCCCACAGAACCAAGAGGACCATTGTGATACTGTGGGGCGTCATGAAACCAAAATGCCTTTGTGACACTGCAGGGCTGCATGGAACCAAAGGTCTCCATTGTGACATTGTTGAACCTCGTGTCATCAGGGGTCCATTGTAACACTGGGAACCAAAGGAGACCATTGTGACACTGCAGGGCTGCATGGAACCAAAGCTCCAGGGTGACACAGAGGGGCCTCCTGTCATCAATGGTCCATTGTGACACTGTGGAGCCAAAGGAGACCATTGTGACACTGCAAACTCTCAGGGTCCAAAAGTCCATTGTGACATTGCAAGACTCATGGAACGGAGGACTCACGTGACATTGTGGGGCCTGGGGATCCATGGAGACAATTGTGACACATTTGGACTGCATGGAATCAAGGCACCATTATGATACTGCAGGGCCCCATAAGACCAAGGGAACATGGAAATTGTCTGTCTCAGTGTTCCAGAGGCCACCTGACTGGTCCAGCTGACCTTGGCATGTTGAAGGTCTCTTCTGCTAATGAAACCCTGGGGCTCTGTACTTGCCTTCCTATGGAAAAGAACTCTCCTTCTCCTCCAGGCACCCAGGACCAGAATTAGGATTTCTCCTCCAAATTTCCTTATATCCAGGGATTGTTCCCACATGAATATTTCCACGACAAGTCTGGCTGGCAATGGTTTTACAAGGGTCACCTCTCAGCTATCCCCAAAACACTGGGAAAGGCTCTGTGCTTTCCTTCCTATGGGAAAGAATTGTCCTGCTTCTCCAGGTGCCCATGGCTGATACTGGGCTTCCACCTAAAAAATTCCCTAAATCCAAAGACTGCTTCCAGACAAAATCTGCCATTCCTGACAAGTCTGGATGGCCTTTGCCTAGTGAGGCTCTCCAAACACTGGGGGTCCATACTTTCCTTCCTATGGAAAAGAACTGCCCTTCTCAGCCAGGTGCCCATGCCCAGAAATGGGATTTCCACCTCAAGCATTGCCTGTTGTGACAGACTGGAGGAGATTGTTGGCTGGGAACATTTCATGTGTGGGGGAGGAAGGGGCAGGTCCAGCTGTGCCCTGCCCTGGAAGCCCAGCCCTGCCCTGCCCTGCAACCCCAATCCCCCCAGAGCCTCTATCCCAGCCCAGCAGTGGCTGCCAGTCCCTGGCACAGCACAGGCAATGCTCCACAGCCACCTCTGCAGCCCCAGCCCAGCTCCTGAGGGACCAAATGAGCCCAAGCCCCACCTGGGGGAAGGGCCCAGGGAGACCAAGGGGTATTGAAGGCTGACCACAAGGCAAGCACATATCTTGGCCCTGGATCCTCTTGGAATTTCCATCCCAACACCACTGGAATCCAGGAGTTGGTAGCTCTGTGTGTGCTTCTCTGTATCTTTTATGTCTTTCTTTCCTTCTGTGTGTTCTTCTTCTGTTTCTGTGCTCCTGCGAATTTTGATTAACATTAAATTGAACAAGCTTAGAGTTTGTGAAGTTGAATGGGCCAAGTCAATGCTTTGAAAAGCATTTTATGTTGATTGAATGTCTGTCATTGTTTGACATGAGAAGAATTTTAAAAAGTAATACAAAACTTCTTTTTGTGTTACTGACAATCTGTTAAACCACTGAGATACTGAACATGCCTCTGTTAAACACAAATGTTAAAGATGAAAAAACCCAGGAACCTCCTCTTTCTTTTCCAGTCAACAAAGAAGTAGCGTCCCTGGCCCTGGCCCCATCTCAACCAAACCAAACCAAACCAAACCAAACCAAACCAAACCAAACCAAACCAAACCAAACCAAACCAAGCAACCCTGCCATGGGCTCAGCCCCTTCCCCCCTCCCCAGGCTGTGCCCCCACCCCCATTGGCCCCATTCTGACCAAACCAAACCCCAACAACTCCCAAACAGGAAAACAAAAGAGGCTACAAAACCCTAACCAGAACAAAGCCGAACACAGCTATTAAAATCTTACCATCAAGTCCCCTCTCCCAACACAACTAAAACCAAAAACCCCTACAACCCATACAAAATAACCCTACAACTAAAAACTTAAACATAAAAAAAGCCAAAAACCAACCATAAAACCAATCCTAACACAACCCCACCACAACTTCCACCACAAGTTACCGGCAGGTCAGTTGTTAACCCTGTCAATACTTCAATCCTCCCTCGAGTAAAAGAAAAAAACAAAATACAAACATATAAAAGAAACCATAAAACCATCAAAGACAGTAAAGAAGAAGTTAAATCCCAAATTAAAAAAAAAAAACCCTTAATCTTAAAACTAAAATCCTCTTATAAACTATAAAGAAAAAACTCTTTTTTTATAACATCTAAAACTATTAAAAATTTTAAATATTAAAAATAATATCAAACCAAAAACTCTATACTAAAATAAACAAATGTTAAAATAACTGCAATTTCATCCAAATTTTAAACAGAAGCAAAAAAAGTAATCCAGTATCCCCAAGAGAAGATATCTATTCCCAGAGATAAAAATAATTCTAAAAGTAAACAATAAAAACTTTTACCTTTAAACAACTCATCTTTAAAACAATACCCCGTAAGTTGACATGGACCATCAACAAAGTTCCTCAGGCAATTGTTATCCATGACAAAATTAAAAACCACAAAAAAATATTATTTCCTATTGTAAAAAATCTCCATAACCTTAACAACAAAAGCAACTTTCCATAAGTAAATTAAAGAAAGACTACACTAGAAATAGTAAACTAACCAGAAATTTTAAGTTTAGATTCTTTACATTGTCAGTAAAAAAAAGGTCGTAAAAGAAAAAAAAGTGTTCTAAAGAGTTTATTTTAATTCTTACTTCATTTTTTCTTTTATTTACTTTTAATAAAATTTTCTTTATACTGTTTTAAAATTTTACACCTTCTTTACCTTTCTCCTAAACCTATCTCACAATAAAATAAATACATAAATAATTAACCAATACTAAAACCCACCACATTCATCAATCCATTAATTAAGAAATCTCAAGATTAGAAAAATCTTAAATTAACAAAACAAAACCACTACAATGTCATAAAAAATCTTTTGCCAAAGTTTCTCTGATTTTCTAAAGTTGCAAGTAAAGGCTGTTTGGTTGTTTTGAGCTCCTGAGAATGTCTTGTACTGGTATTTCTCCAGGGAGTCCAATTCCGAGTACACAAACAATTGTAATTCCTTTTTAATGTCTCCTTGAGAGAGTTGTTTGGGGGATGGGAGCCAGGGCTTGTGTGTCCTGCTTGGCCCAGCCCAGGCAGGGCTTTCCCAGCCACATTCCACACTCCATTGCCCAGCTGGAGCCGCTGGTGCCTCTGAGTTGTGCTGCCCCAGCCCCAGGGACGCTCTCCTTGTCTGCCCATTCCCCCACGGTCTCTGGGCAGGGATGGCCTCACTGGGGGCTGCTGACATCCTCAGCAACTTGGAGGCTGCTGCTGAATTTCACTGCTCCAGAGGCTTGTTCAGCCTTCAGCTCTTCAGTGCAGGAATTCAGTGTCCCAGGGCTCATGAACATTCAGAACACCTGAACAAGCCAAGCCTCTGGGAATCATTTGATTTTATTTTCAAATCCTTTGTGGTTAAGTAGATCTCAGTAGTGCATTGAAACTGAATACATGATATTTAAACAGACAGCGAGAAAAGATTTTTTAGGTCCTGTTTAGTTTTGTTTTCCTGTTAATTCATTGATATGTGCAATCTCCAATTGACACTGAATCCAGGTACCTCCTCATGCAGTTTGAATAGATATGGAAATCAAGACCCTTCCTGGCTGACAATCAATCAGACTCTGTCCCTACCCCCACCCCACCATTTCCCTCATCCAAGCCCTGGAACTCAGAGCAGCCTTGTGCAAATCTGAGCTCCCTCCAGTCCAGGCTGCACCTGCAGCTTTCAGCTCCTTGGCTTCAACTCCCACCTGCTTTCCTTGCAGAAGGAGCTGCCCGAGACACAGAGGGATGTTCATTTCTTGTCAGCCAACAAAGCCAAGGGAAGGCACAGCTCCATCAAATGCCAAAGTCATTCTTTCCCTGGCTCTGCCCTGCCCCTGATCCCCCCAGCCTGTCCTGTTTCCTTCATCCCTGCATTGCCAGGGACTCTCTGGGACAAGGGAGCTCTGCTCTGGCTATGGAGGGAGGTGCAAGTGCCACCACCGGAGTGGGAGCCACAACTCACCAGGTTTGTGTCCTTTGGGGGTCAGGAACTGGTGAGACTCAGAGGCACAGAAAGTTTCTCTCTATGGCCAACAGACCATGGTTGAACAGGACACAATTTAATAACAATCTCGCTCTTCCCTGAGCTATGTGCAATGTCCCAGCAGCGTCTGACGAGTCCACCATCCATAAGTGATTTACATACTAAAATTAATTCTAAACAAATGTGATCCTGTGATAGATAGAAACACAATTAAGTTCTTGTATCAGGATGCTCATCCCAGAGTGGGGGCAAAACAGCTCCAACAATTCCTGATTTGCAAAGCTGTCAGTGGTGGATGGAGAAGGGAGGTCAGGCTGCTCTGGTGTTGAGGAAATGCTGAAACCAGCCTGACTCATTTCATCTCCTCCTGTCCTGGCTGATCTCCCCTCTTTCCCCTCCCACCCATTGGCTTTTGTCTCCCACCAGGCCCCCGGTGAAGAGCCTGGCTCTGTGTTCTCCATCCCCTCCTCGCTGGCACTGCCAGGCTGGGATGAGGAGCCCCTCAGCCTTCCCTGCTCTGGGCTGGACAAGCCCAGCTCCCTCAGCCTCTGCTCACGGCCCAAGGGCTCCAGCCCCACCTTGGAGGCCCTTCCCAGACCCTGCTCCAGCTGCCAGACATCTTTCCTGCCCTGGGCAACCCAACCCAGGCCACAGTGACCTGGAGAATCCCCGTCCTTGATGTCCTGGTCACACAGCCCTGGCCCCTTGTCCCCATGTCAGGCTCTGGGGTGGATCCTGTGGAACATCCTTTGGTGGAGGCTGTGGCTCCAGGTGGGCTGGGGGGATCCTGTGGGACAGGGACCCCGCTGGGCATGGACAGCATTGGACTTGTTGGGAGAAATTGTGAGGGGGAGCTGGGGCCGAGTGACCAACCCAGTGACCTGACACAGCCCTGCTGGGATGGCACACAGCCCCTCTGGGATGTCACACAGCCCCTCTGGGATGGCACAGCCCCTCTGGGATGTCACAGCCTGCTCTGTGATGTCACAGCCCATTCTCTAAGGTCACAGAGCTGGCTCTGTGATGTCACAGAGATAGTCTATGATGCCATAGTTGATCAATGACCTCACATAACCCACTCTGTGATGTCATAGCCCACTCTGTGACCTCATGTTACCAGATGATCAATTGTCTACACCAGGTGAGCTGACACCTGGAGCTTGTTCTCCACATCCCCAGGCCTATGGAAACCACACAAGGCCCATTGTGTGAGAAGGGGAACTGGAAGTTCAGCAGCCTCAGGGTCCTGCCCGCTCAGCCAGGCCCACTGGAATATTGGGGTCCACGACCACCAGGGACCACCAGAGAGACCCCCAGGACAGAAGAACACAGGGGTAAAGGGGAGGGGGAATATGTTAATGATTTTGGGGAAATGATTATCATATGTATGTTTAGTCCAGGACAATCAATGAATATGTGTGCAAAATGCAGAATATAAACAGAAACTTTCCTGTACTCAGCATGCACAGCTTTGGGAGGAGCTCTCCCCTGTGCATCCAGCTGAATAAAGAATGCTGCTTCTTAATGCTACAGTGGGGTTAAGGAGTTTTCTCTTTCACTGAATTTTTGGTAACACTCCCACTGCCAAGGAAAGCTCTGTCTGCTGCTGTTCACAGACAGAGAAGGGCTGGGGGCAGATGTGGGGCTCAGAGGCTGCCTGGGGCACAGTGACCATGAAATAATCAAGTTTTCAATGTTTTGTGAAAGAAGGAGGGGCAGCAACAAAAGTTCTACACTGGAATTAGGAAGGGCAGACTTTGGCCTGTTTAGGACGCTGATTTGGGGAGTACCAAATCAGGTACTGAATTTTTAAGGAGAAACAGCCCTTTAAATCAAAGGGGTCCAGGAAGGATGGACACATTTCAAGAAAGTAATCTTAAGGGGAAGAGCAGCCTGTCCCAGTGTGGCAAAAGATGAGCTGGTGATGAAAATGACTGGCCTGGCTGCCCATGGAGCTTTTGTGGGAAGTCAAGGGAAGGAAGAGTGAGCATCACCTTTGGACACAAGGTCAGGAAACGTAGGCAGTGTTTAAGGATGTTATTAGGTTATGCAGAAAGAAAAGGAAAGAGGTGAAACCTCAATTAGAGTTTAACCTGTCCACTTGTGTGAAAAATAATAGAAAATGTGTCTATAAATAAATTAATTGCAAAATGTGGGATAAGGAGAACCTCTACTCTTTATTGGATAAAGTGGAGAATATAGTAACTAAAGATAAGGGAAAGGCTGAGCTACTTAACACCTTGTTTGTCTCAATTTTCAATATTAGGACAGGTTGTCCTCAGGACAAGTGTTCTCCTGAGCTGGTAGATGGGCACAGGGAGCAGAACAGCCCCCTGGAATCCAGGAGGAAGCAGCTGGGGACCTGCTGAGCTACTCAGATGCTCACAGGTGTCTCTGGGATCTGATGGGATCCATCCCAGGGGGATGAGGGAGCTGTGGATGAGCTCCCCAAGCTGCTCTCCATCATTTACCATCAGTCCTGGCTCAGCAGGGAGGGCCCAGAGCACTGGAGGTGCCAGTGTGAGCCCATGCCCAGGAAGGGCTGGAAGGAGGAGCTGGGGAACTCCAGGCCTGTCAGCCTGACCTGGGTGCCCGGCAAGGTTATGGAACAGATCACCTTGAGTGCCATCACAGGGCACCCACAGGATGGCCCAGGGATCAGAGCCAGCCAGCGTGGATTTAGGGCTGGCAGGTCCTGCCTGACCAACCTGGTCTCCTTTTATGCCCAGGTGACCCACCTGTGGATGGGGGAAAGGCTGTGGATGTTGTGTGCCTGGACTCCAGCAGAGCCTTTGACTCTGTCTCTGACAGCATTCCCTGGAAAAGCTGCAGCCCACGGCTTGGGCAGGTTCCCTCCTGGCTGGGAGATTTAAGAGCTGGCTGCAGGCTGGGCCCAGAGAGTGGTGGGGATGGTGCTGCACCCAGCTGGTGTCCAGGCGCTGGTGCTGTCCCCAGGGATCTGTGCTGGGCCCAGTCCTGTTTAATATCTTCACTGATGATCTGGGTGAGGGGATCGAGTCCAGCATTCACAAACTGCAGATGGCACCAAGCTGGGTGTGAGTGTGGATCTGCTGGAGGGCAGGACAAGAAGACCCAGCCTTAAGCTGCACCAGGGGAGGCACAGGCTGGACAATAGGAAGGAGTTCCTCACAGAAAGGGTGAGTGGGAACTGGAATGGGCTGGCCAGGGGGGAGGTGGCAGAGTCACTGTCCCTCTCCAGTGGCACTCAGTGGCCTGGTCTGGGTGACAAGGCAGTATTAGGGCATTGGTTGGACTTGATGATCCCAAAGGTCTTTTCCAGCCTATTTGATTCTGTCATTCTGTGATGATTGGGACACTCTGGGGCCATTGTGACACTGCAGGGCCTCGTGGAACTAAGAGGACCATGGTGACACCGTGCAGCCCCACAGAACCAGGGGTCCATTGTGGTGCTGTGGGGCCAAATGGACCCAGGGAGTGCCCCGTGACACTCTGGGCCCTTGTGGAACCACAGAGGCCATTGTGACACTGCAGGGCCTCGTGTAACCAAGGGGTTTCACCATTTTGACACTGCAAAACCAAGGAGACCATGATGACAGTGTGGGACCTCATGTAACCATGGGGCCATTGTGACACCCTGGGGCCCCATGGAACCAAGGGGCCACTGTGAAACTGCAGCACCAATGAGAACATTGTTACACTGTGAAGCCCCATGGAACCAAGGAGAACATTGTCACATTTTGAGGCCCCATGGAAGCAAGGAGACCAGTGTGACAGTGCAGGGCCTGGTGTAACCAAGAGGCCATTGTGACACTGAGGGGGCCCAAAGAACCAAGGACATCTTTGCAGATGACAACAAGCTGGATGTATCTGCTGGAGAGTCGGAGGGCTCCGCACAGTGACTTGGACAGGCTGGATCCAGGGGATGAATCCAACAAGGTGAAGTTTAACAAATCCAAGTGCCAGGCCCTGATATTTGGCCCCAGTGCTACAGGTGGGGACAGAGTGGCTGGAGAGCAGCCAGGCAGAAAGGGACCTGCAGGGACTGATGGACAGCAGGCTGGACATGAGGCAGCAGTGTGCCCAAGTGGCCAAGAAGGCCATTGGCTCCTGGCCTAGATCAGGAATGGTGTGGCCAGCAGAAGCACAGCTGCTGTGCCAGCACTGGTCTGCCCCCAGCTCTGCACACAGACATTGCTGCTGCAGCTCTAGAGAAGGGAACGCAAGGGCATCTCTGGAAAAAACTTTCCTGGGAGATCCTTTAGTTCCTTGAAAGCCACATGGAGTGCAGCCCCTCACCGACACAATCTGTGGCCACAGGGAAGATGGAGAGAAACAAAATGATAAATGGCAAAACCAATGGCTTTTCTTTGTGGACAATATTAAAAAACTGAAACATGGGAAAAAAAAGAACAAACTCACAACCAAACCCAAAAGAATTATCAAAGGTGATTGATATTACATGGCCTGTCCCTGCTGCAGCCCCGGCACTGCCACCCCCAGGGCTGTGCCCGGCCCCGAGAGCACTCAGGCCCTGCAGCAACACCAGGGCCACCAGGGCAGCGGGGCAGGGCCACGGCAGCAGCACTGGCAACACCAAGTGCTGCTGCTGCTGCTGCTGCTGGGCACAGCTGCTGGGCCAGCACTGATCTGCCCCAGCTCTGCACACAGACATTGCTGCTGCAGCTCCAGAGAAGGCAACAAAAGGGGGATCACTTCAGAAAACTTTGCTAGGAGAACCTTTAGTTCCTTTAAAGGCACCAAGAGTGCAGCCCCTCATTGACACAGTGTGGGGCCACAGGGAAGGTGGAGAGAAACAAAAGGGGAAATGGCACAAGCAATGACATTTCTCTGTGGACAATACAGTCGGGCTTGACAGCTAGCTGACAAGCAAAGCTGAGTTAATAGATGAAATAACAATTGATGATTTTAGAGTGTATCCATAGCAAGGAAGAAGACAAGGCATTAGCATGGAAATAGATTAGAAGAGATACATGTAAATTTTTGTTAGGTAGACTAGATGCAAGAGTAAATTTGTATGCATAGCTTATTAACTTTCTGTAAAACTTTTGCCAAATATATTGATACTAATAGCTTTGTTCTAATGAATATAATAAGTTATTGTGATGTAATTAATGACTTAAAATGATGTTTTCTTAAAAATATCTAAACTAGAGAACATTAAATATAAAAACATTTTCTTCTTTGACCCTAATCACGTGTGTAGTTCACATCCAATCTAACAGTATCAGACGAGATTAATAAAGTACAACAAAGAAAAAGAACCTCCAAAATGAAACCAACAAGAATTATCAAAAACAACTTTTATTACAAGTGATTTGCAGAAATTGCCCAGCACTTCAATGTTTCCAAAACAATCAAGTCATCAGTCTCCACACTGCAGCCTTGAGCTCCTGGTTCCTCAGGCTGTAGATGAGGGGGTTCAGGGCTGGAGGCACCACTGAGTACAGAACTGACAGGGCCAGATCCAGGGATGGGGAGGACATGGAGGGGGGCTTCAGGTAGGCAAACATGCCTGTGGTGACAAACAGGGAGACCACAGCCAGGTGAGGGAGGCAGGTGGAAAAGGCTTTGTGCCGTCCCTGCTCAGAGGGGATCCTCAGCACAGCCCTGAAGATCTGCACATAGGAGAAAACAATGAACACAAAACAGCCAAATGATAAACAGGAACTAACAGCAAGAAGCCCAAGTTCCCTGAGGTTTGAGTGTGAGCAAGAGAGCTTGAGGATCTGTGGGATTTCACAGAAGAACTGGCCCAGGGCATTGCCCTTGCAAAGGGGCAGGGAAAATGTATTGGCCGTGTGCATGAGAGCATTGAGAAAGGCACTGGCCCAGGCAGCTGCTGCCATGTGGGCACAAGCTCTGCTGCCCAGGAGGGTCCCGTAGTGCAGGGGTTTGCAGATGGACACGTAGCGGTCGTAGCACATGATGGTCAGGAGAGAAACCTCTGCTGACAGGAAGAAGAAAATCAAAAAGAGCTGAGCAGCGCATCCAGTGTAGGAGATGTTGCTGGTGTCCCAGAGGGAATTGTGCATGGCTTTGGGGACAGTGGTGCAGATGGAGCCCAGGTCAGTGAGGGCCAGGTTGAGCAGGAAGAAGAACATGGGCGTGTGCAGGTGGTGGCCGCAGGCTACGGCGCTGATGATGAGGCCGTTGCCCAGGAGGGCAGCCAGGGAGATGCCCAGCAAGAGGCAGAAGTGCAGGAGCTGCAGCTGCCGTGTGTCTGCCAATGCCAGCAGGAGGAAGTGCCTGATGGAGCTGCTGTTCGACATTTGCTGGGGCTGCACATGGGCACCTGTTCATGGAGAAAGGACAGTGACAAGTCAGGAGAGGCTGCTTGGAGTCAAACCTGGGCCATTCCCTGTAGACTGTCCCTACTTTTGGGACACACCGCCCTTCTAGCTTCTGTGGGAAAGCCTTTGGCTGCAATCAGAGCACAGTCACACTCCCCGGGTACCCTGGGATAAACCAGACCCTGCCCAGAGCAGAGGGATCCCTGAGTGTCTCACCCTCTCTCAAGGTCTCTGGGCAAGGTCTCAGCACCCCCTTGTGCCAAGGACACTCACGGCTCCCTGGGCAAACCCAGCAGCATTTCCTCAGCTGTGGCAGCTCTGCCCTTCCCCGTGGGACATTCAGGGAACTCCCAGAGGCTCTGGCACAGATTTGCACCCAGGAGGGCAGCTCAGAGCCTGGCAGGGCACAGCAAGGAGATCCCTGGCTGTGCCCATGATGGGATCTCAGGGAGGGGGCTCAGCTCATTCCCCTTTGCCATGGACTGCTTCGCCCACAGCCCCACAGGTGCCAGGGAAGCTTGGACACCCCATTGCCATGGGCAGCCCTGCCTGGCAGGAATGCCAAGGGCAGTGCCTGACTCAGCTGCTGCAGATGCCAGAGCCTCCCTGAGAGCAGCAGATAACAGTGCCAATGTCAGGGCAGGGCAGAAGCAAGAGCAGATGTTGTGGTGCTGTGCCTGAGAGGGCAGGGCAGAGACAGCCGGGCACTCAGGACAGTGTTCCCGTGCCCAGCTGTGCCCGGCACCTCCCACACACCAACAGTGCCCTCCTGCCCCAGCCCTGCTCTCTTCAGCCCCCTCTGCTTCCCTGAGCATCTCCCTGGGCCTGGACATTCCCTGCTGAGAGGAGCCTTGTCCCTGCCAGTGCTCACAGAGCCCATGCCAGCCTGTGTGCCCTGGCTGGGGCCCTACAGAAACCTGCCTGTGTGCAGGGCCCTGGCTGGGGCAGGCTCTGTGTGCAGCTGGGCAAGGGCAGCTCAGGAGAGCCCTGCTGGGCCCTGCAAAGGTGCTGCTGCTGCTGTGCAGGGCTGAGGAGTGGCTGAGGGCCCTTTGGGAGGCTCCCAGCAGAGACACTGATCAACTTAATTTACAGTTCTGGACTCTCTGTAAATGTTCAAACATTCCTTTGATGATCCTGTGTGTCCCTTTCAACTCAGAATGTCCTGGGATTCTTGGATTACAATTCCTGTTCTGCTTCTCTCATCCCCTTGTTTTTTATAATCAAAAGAGAAAAAAAAACCCTTTCAACAGTGTTAGAACAGTAAAGTAAAAACCAGACCTTTATTGGAAGCTTCCAGGTGTCCCAGTGGGGATGGGGCACACCCAGGGCCTGATTTCAACAATTTATTAAGGTTGATTAATTAGGATATTTAACAGGAACATCCAATAGGGGATTCACTTACCCCAGTTACACATCCCTGGCTCAATCCATTGGAGTAGGTCCAAGGGCTTCTTTGCCTTCACTTTTTGTTATGACTGCTCACATTCTGGTCAAAAAACAAAATGTTCTTCTTGTAGGTCCTCTTCCTGATAATAAAACTATACAGGATACTATATGTTTTGTATACTATATGAATTTCAGGAATGCATTTAGACAATCAGTTTATTTTTCTAAAATCAAAGAAAAAGGTTAGGGAAAATAATAATGTTAATAAAGGATTATAGTTATAGATTTATATAATAGTAATAGAGTTCATTAAGAGTTTAATAGACTTAAAAAAGCAATATAGATTTATAATTATGTAATAGTAATTTATAGAGCTACAAATATATGAAAATTGTATAAAGTAAAAAAAATCTTCTTGTAATCACCCCAGTGTTCCCATCCTTCTTCAAGCAGGAAATTGAAAACACTCTCAGGAAAGCTCCTGATCTTTACAGCAATCCCAGGCTTACCTTCTTTGGGAAATGCCCTCCGGAGCTGTGCCCAGGCTGGTCTGGAGCTGGGAGCAGCCCTGCCCCACCCAGGCTCTCTCAGCAGCAGCCCCTGCCCTGCTCAGGGCGGCTCCTTCCCCCCAGAGCTTCTGCCCAGTGCTGGGAGCAGCTGCCAGGGCTGGCTGAGAGCTGTCCCTGGCAGGCAGCAGAGTCCCTGCCCCAGCACAGCGCCCTGGGCTGCAGGACCCTGCTCTGCAGGACAGCCCTGGGCACCCCTGGCTGCTCTGCACAAGAGACAAGCAGAGAATGTACTCACAGGCTCTGCAGGTATTGGCATGTTCCAGCTTGAGGAGATGGCTCCAGGAGCTGCAGCTGCATTGTCCTGCAGCCAGAGGTTCCTGTGCCAAGGGCTGGCAGTGATTGTGCCCCAGGCACTTCTCAGCCCCTTCCCAGCCCTGACTGATTGAAGCTCTCTGTGCCTCTGGGCTGTGCCCGCGCTGGCTGCAGGCAGTGCCCCAGCCCTGCTGGGCTGGCACAAGAGCTGCTCATCCAGAGAAATGTGCTTTTGAAGCTCTTCTTGGTGAGCAGGAGCTGCCTCTGTGCCAGGAGCCCAGCCCAGCTCAGCAGCACAGACACAGCACAAGGACTTTAATCAGCCTCTGGGGCTTTGTGCTCAGGCCCTGAACATCAGTCCCTGAGAGGGAGCTGAAGAAACCTCTGCAGAACTCCAAGGCAGAATCCAACTCCAAAGTCTCTTGGACTTTTAATGGGTCCCACTGAGGGACACGACTGAGCAAGTGTCCCCAGGCCCCAGGCAGAGCAGAGAACTGCAGGCAGTGATGACAGGTGGGGACAAAGAGAAGGCAAGTCTTGGTGCCCTGGGGCACAGCAGGGTCTGTGCCAGCAAGGGCTGGGAGGAGACACCTTGTCCTGAGGCCCTGGGGCCTCCTGGCCCAGCCCCAGCCAGGCTGGGCACTGTCAGCCCCTTGTGCTGCCCTCAGCATCCCCCCCTAGCCCACATCCCAGTGGCCTCAAGGATCTGCTGCAAGGAGTCCCTGGGGAGCCTTGCTCAGCAATGGCCCCGGGGGCTCCTTCATGCTCCCTGCTGGGACTGCAGGTTTTTCAAAGGACTTTGGGTTTGGCTTTTGCCTTGCAGTCTCTGAGAGGTTTGTGCAATCCTGGCCTCCAATTATCTGCTGTAATTAGTCCCCGGAGAGGCTTTGTCATTAACAACACTTAGTGGGGCTCATTAATACTTCAAGGTACTTCAGTTATTTGAAGGTACTTGGTGTTTCCCTTTTGATACAGACTCTGTGAGAGGTTTGTGCAATCATGGCCCCAATTAACGGCTTTAACGAGTCCCTTGAGAGCTTTGCACTGACACTCAGTGGGTCTCATTAATGCTTTGAGATACTCAAAATTTTTAAGGTAGTTTGGATTTTCCTTTCCATATTGAGACTCTTAGAGGTTTTTGGTTAATCCTGGCCTCCAATTCTCTCCTCCAAGATGTCCATGAGAAGCCTGTGTTGGGGATGGACCTCACTGAGACCCATTCATGCTTTGAGACACTTTGGGGTTTTCTTCTGACTTTGACTCCTGGAAAGGTTTGTGCCATCTCCTCTCAGGCCCTGAGGTTCAAGGGCTCAGCTCCAAATGCACCACAGGGCTCATCAGGATGCGGCAAGTCCTGACAAACCATGGCTCTGCCTTGATTTCCCTCTGCTCTAATGCATTTTATCAGGAATGTATCTGGAGTGATTTTGGTTTGCTAATTTGAGATTTCTCAGCCAATGCATCTATTTGTGCAGTGGGATCAGTGTTAGCTAATTACCATTGCACTCACTGGAATATATTTACTCATTTCCTGCTGTGAGATAGGATTAGGAGAAAGGCAAAGCAGGCTCAAAATTTTAAAAGGGTATATAGAAAAGTTTATTACCACTAGATAGAAAAAAGAATAATAAGAATCTGAACACTTCTCCTCTCCCTACAACCTTTTCTTTCTTACTGACAATGCAAGGAGACAAAACCTGAAAGTTTCAGTCAGTTTACACCATCTAGAACAGTCTTTCTTCAGTTCACTTAGGGAGAGGAGACTCTCTTTCATGCTATGGAGACTTCTCCATAAGAAAAATGTTCTCTTGTGGCTCTCAATTCCCACGAAGAGCAGGTGCCCAGAAAATCTGCAACTGTGAAGTCCCTCCCATTTTTCACAGCTTAACCCACAGCTGGTTTTATGGGCCATGTCAACTAATGGGGTATGAGTTTAAAGATGAGCTGTTCAAGAGCAAAGATTCTCTTCATCTATTTCTGAAATAATCTTCATCTCTGAGAACAGAGATCTTCTTCTTCTCTCCCTGAGGGCACAGGATCTCACCACTCTTCTCTCTTTCTCTGTTTAAACTTCTCATGGGATCACAGCTACTTCAACAATTGCCTACTTTAGCATGGAGGTTTTTGCTGAACAGGTCATCTCCCCATATTTTCAAATAGTTATAGGGAAAAGAGAGTCTGATATATTAATTCCATCCTTCTCCATAGCTTTACAAGAGGATTTCAGCCCCAAGATCAAGGCATCTCCTCATTCCTCCCATCTGGGACTCAGCTTCCCCTTCAGTGACCTGGGTGTCTTCATGTTTGTCCTTTTCTCTCACTGGAGGGAGGATGGAAGCACTGAAAGAGTTCATATCTCACCCGGGGCCTGCAGATGGTTCCGTGCCCCCGGCCAGGCTCGGTGCTTGCGGCCGGAGCTGTTTTACGATGGAGGTTTCTGCAGCGGCTGCGCTGGGGCTGTGTCAGGATGGGCCGCGCTGGGGCAGGGCCAGGATCTCAGCAGCCAGGCCAGAGCACAGCAGCAGCACGGCCGGGGGCCGATGGCTTCTCCTGCCCCTGCCCGGGGCTTGCGGCTGAAGCCCAAGGGTGGCAGAATCTTGGCCGAGCCGGCCCGGCCCGGGGCTGCTCCTGGGGCCCGGCGGATCCTGGCTGGGCCCGGGCTGGCGGCGGGGCAGGGCTCAGCAGGGCCCAGATGTTCCCAACTGCAGCCATGGCCCGGCCCGGCCTCGGCCCGCGGCCTCCCCTGCCCTGCCCGGCAGCCGATGGGGCCTGGCGGGGTCCCTGGGAAGGGGCCCGGCCCCACAGCAGGAGCCGCCTGGCCCGGCCTGGCTGAGACGGGGCCGGGTCAGCCTTGTTACCTCTGTGCCAGCCAGAAGGGAAAGAGACCCTCCCAGGCTTTCTCATCTTTAACATGTGTCTTCACAGAGCCTTGTACAGTTCCCTTAGTGGTTTAACAGATTGTCAATTCTCAAAGATAATTACTGATTGGTTTTTTGTCAGACATGGAAGAAAACTGCTAGCAACTCCTTTTAGGACATCACTTCTGTGATGCAAAACCACCACAACTGCACAGAGCACAGAGCTCCTTTGTCCATATGTAGGGCTCATGTGCCCAATGCCTCAAAACCCCTCCTTGGGAGATCTCTGTGCCCTATCCAAGATGTTTTCAAATGAAAACATTCAGCTCAAGGTCTAAGAAAATCACAAGAGGACAGGGCAAGGGTGACCTCTCTGTCCTGGCTACTTTTGTCTGAGATCAGTCCTTAGATAAACAGAATTGAGAGGCCAAATTCTAACTTTGGCCATGGTCCCTGGACATGAAAGCCGGTTCTTTTCCATTGGAAGGAAGGAACAGAGCCCCAGAGTTTCAGAGGCAGATGAGAGGTGGCCACCAGAGGCCAAGGCCAGCCAGAGCAAGCAGAATTTTGTTCTGAGTGAAATCCTTGCATATAGGAATTGTTTTAGGGAGAGTTCCAATTTTGGCAATGGGCATCAGAAAAGGGGGACGGTTCTTTTCCATAGCAAAAAAAGCACAGAGCCCCAGTTTTCCAGGAGCTGATGAGAGGCAGCCCTTGACATCACAACATCAGCCAGACCTGTCAGGGGACCCCTGGGAGGCCAAGCCAGCCAGACCTATTCCATGTTCCCTCAGTTCCATGGGGCCCCACAGTGTCCCAATGGTCCCTTGCTTCCCTGAGGCCCTGAGGTGCCATAATGCCCCCTTGGTGACACCAGGCCCTGAAGGGTCCCAATGGTCTCCATGGTTCCATCAGGCCTCACAGAGCCAGAATTGTCTCTGGGTTCCATGAAGCCCCGCTGTGTCACCATGGCCCCTTGGTTCCATGGGCTCCAGTGGTGCCACAATGATCCCCTTGGTTCCATGAGGTCTCCACAGTGTCCCAGTGATCTCCATGGGAAGGGAAGAACCCAGCCCCAGTGTTGCAGGGGCTGCCACCAGAGGTCCAGGCCAGCCAGGCTTGATGGTACTGGCAGATTGTGCCTGGGAATAACCTTTGGATATCCAGAATTTTGGAGGTGGAATCCCAATTTCAGACATGGACACCTGGAGGATAAGGATGGTTGTTTTCCATTGGAAAGAAACCATGGAACACTGATTCAACAGCGACATTTGGGGATCTATGGGGAGCATTGGGGATCGTTTCTGGACCCAGTGACCCAACAGGAGCTCCTCTAATAAATGTTGCCTGAAGCTCCAACTGTGCCCATCACAGGAACCCCTGTGAGTGTCTGGGACATCCCAGCTGTCTGGCAGCCTGGGGACTCCTGGGATGTCACCATGGAATGGCTGTGACTGCCTCTGACCACAGGGCTCTTTACCATCCTAGAAACCCCTCGGAGGTCTCCATGGAGCCCCTGCCCCTGCCTGTGACATTCCGGCTCTGGAACAGCCTGGAGATTTTTGGAAAGTCCCCATGGAACCCTTCTGAGGACCTGTGACAAATCTGATCCTTAGCAGGCAACCATCATCAGTCCACTGTTGCTATGGCCAGTTTCCATGGCAACCATCACCAGCCCCCTGTTGCTATGGTCAGTCCCTTGGCAGCTCCATGGAGACCCCATGCCAGGGGTGGTTGCCATGGCCACCAGGGCTGGCACCAGCTGGGATGCTCGGTTTCCACGGGCCGGGCTTCAGCAATGGGATTCCCCAATTTCCTGCTCCCATTAAAACTGTGCTGCCCTCGCTGCCCTCCCGCCTCCCATGGAAAGCACAAAAGGCAAAGATCCCGGGCTGGGATAAGAACAATTTATTGGGAACTGCAATGAGATAAAGAACAAACAGGAACAAAAACAATATTGATAACAGAAGGGATAAGTAAAACTATTTACAGAGAAAACTACAACATCAACAACTAGTTCTTCCTGGCAATGTATTTCCTCCTGTCTGGAAAGGACACCCTTCTCCTCAGGGAGAGAGAGAGAGAGAAGGTCCCTTTCCTGCCCCTGGCAATGACCTGAGGTGGGAGTGAATGTAATGACAGGGCCATGGCCAGACCCTCATGTTCTCCAATCCCACATCATGTCATTGGCAGGGGCAGGAAAAGGGACAGGTGTCTTCCCAGCATGGATCACAGGGAACATGGATCACCAGGGCTCTTCCCAATGTGGGGTCTCCAATGGGGGATAAAGCTGGAGCAGTGCATTAAACTCTTCCTGCAGTTGGGGCATGTGCAGGGCTTCTTTTACTGGTGCCTCCGTTGGTGTCTGCTCAAGTGAGAGCTGCTGGTGAAGCACTTCCCACACTGGGGACACTCGTAGGGCCTCTCCCCAGTGTGGATGCACTGGTGGGTGACGAGGGTGGAGTTGTGCTTGAAGCCCTTCCCGCAGTCGGGGCAGAGGAAGGGCCTCTCATCCGTGTGAATCCGCTGATGCTGGAGGAGCTGAGAGCTGGTGTGAAACCTCTTCCCACACTCGGGGCACTGGTAGGGCCTCTCCCCTGTGTGGATCATTTGGTGGATGATCATTTGGGTCTTCCTACTAAAGGTCATCCCACATTCCCCGCAGTTGTATGGCCTTTCCCCAGTGTGGATCCTCTGGTGGCAGATCAAGAGAGACTTCAGCCTAAAGCTCTTCCCACATTCCCCACATTCATAGGGCCGTTCCCTGGTGTGGGTCTTCTGGTGGGAGATCAGGTTAAAGTTCTGGCAGAAGCTCATCCCACATTCCCCACACTCGTAGGGCTTCTCCCCGGTGTGGATCCGCCGGTGCCTGATGAGGTGGGAGTTGCACTTGAAGCCCTTCCCACAGTCAGGGCAGCGGAAGGGCCTCTCATCCGTGTGAATCCGCTCATGCAGGAGGAGATCAGAGCTGGTGTAAAACCTCTTCTGACACTCGGGGCACTCGTAGGGCCTCTCCCTCTCCCCGGCGTGGATGCGCTGGTGGGTGATGAGGGTGGAGTTGCGCTTGAAGCCCTTCCCACAGTAAGGGCAGTGGAAGGGCCTCTCCTCTGTGTGAATCTGCTGGTGCTGGAGGAGACTGGAGCTGGTCTGAAACCTCTTCTGACACTGGGGACACTCATAGGGCCTCTCCCCAGTGTGGATGCGTTGGTGGATGATGAGGGCAGAGCTGCAGCTGAAGCCCTTCCCACACTCCCCACACTCGTAGGGCCATTCCCCAGTGTGGATCATCTGGTGGCTGATCAGGGTGCTGCTCTGCCTGAAGCTCTTCCCACACTCCAAGCACTTGTGGGGCTTCTCCCCATCATGAAGCTGCTCATGGGCCACCAGCTCCGAGCTCTGGCTGAAGCTCTGTCCACCTTCCTGGCTCAGGGTGGGTCTTTCCTCCTCAGAGCACCCTGGGCTGGGTTTGGAGACCCTCTTCCTGTGGAATCTCTGGGGATTTTCCTCCCCATTGGATTCCTGTGTCCTGGAGTCACTCAAAATGGCCTCATCCATGAGTTTCTGCTGTGGGAATTTCTCCTCCCTGGTCTCCATCCTCAGCTCCTTTTCTGGGGGAGGAAGGCCAAGGAGAGGATGGGATTTGCCTCCGTGCCACAGGGAAGGGGAAGGAGATCCCCCCAGTGCATCCCCGGCAGGACAGGGTTGGCAGCAGGGTTGTCCTGCAGCCGGGGGCTCTGCTGGGCTGGGAGATGGAGCAGGAGAGAGGGGGAAAGGGGCATTGACTTCCTCCTCACCTGCCTGGGGCTCCTGGGGCACCTTCTTCTTCCTCACAGCCTCCTCCTCCATCTGGCCAAGTTTATGGGATGGAAAATCCTGTTTTGAGAAGAAAACAAGGGATAAGTACATTGAATTTTTTACTTGTTTGAAGGCAAACCTGGGGAGAGTCTAAAACAGGATTACAATTTAATAAGAAAATGAAGATCAAGGCAATGATGCAGAAACACTGCCTTAAACTGACAGAGTCTGCATATAACCTGACACCCTGTTGCTGGTCAGGGTGGTGGCTGCAGTCCCATTAAATGGTGGCTGCAGTCCTGTGGGAGTGATGAACGTGATTCTGTCCAAGCAGTGATCCTGTAGAAGGGTCTGGTCTTCCTCTGAAGGTCCAGGGGTGGTTCTGGAGCTCTTGTCCTCTGGGAATCCAGTAGGCAAGCTGCTCCTGGTGTTGAGAGCCTCAGCTTATATGCAGGTAGGAATGCTTGGATCCTCCCCCTGGGCGGAGCATCCCACAATGGGATGATGGAATTTGATCAGTCCTGCAGTGACACTCAATGGCCCATTCCCAGAAGATATCTCCCCTGGAGGGCGTTATCAGGGCTGAGTCATGGAAGAGATCAAGAACACTGCCCCACCTGTTTCTAGCAGTTGATGAAGATGGGCATTGAAAACATGCATTTGGTTCCATCTTACATTGCAGCCTGAAACAGTGGGGGAATCCCTGCTCAGGGGGTGAACACCACCCTCCTTACCCAAACTGGCTCATGTGTAAAACCCCTACCCTGGGAAGGCCACACACACAGGGGACAATGTCACACTTGCCCTGCTCCAGGGGAGGTCTCTGTCCCTGTCACTCCCTTGCCCGCCCCCCTCTTCTCATTCTTTCCAACTCTCTCTCTACCTCACATTTACTGTTCAATAAAATCCACGATGGATTTGATTTCGTTGGCACTTTAATTGGGGCAGAGGCATCTCTGTAACAATTTTCTTAACCAGATGGCAACATTTTTCGGGCATTGTGAGTTTAGGCACTGCTGTCTGACCCCAAGTGCCTTTGACAACAGCACGGTTCCCTACTCTGAGGAGGTTGTGGTTCTCTCTGGAGGAACTCTTGGAAACTTGGAAACAGTCCCTCCTTCCTCCCGGGGAACTTATGGGAGAAATTATGAGGAAAATGGCTGTTGTGGGTGGCCAGGAAAAAGAAAATATTTTGTTGTCCTTCCTTGAAAAGTTTTAAAATCACTGGAGGAGAGGGAGCAAATGATATCAGCGTGACTGATAAAGTTCATTTACTCAGGGGTGAGAAACACAAGGCTGTTAAAAGTCCCACAAGAAGCCCAGCTCTAGTAGCTCAATTCCCAAATAACTCCAGCCAGGGGTGTCCGGGAGGATTTTTTTGGAGAGTGTTCGGAGCCGGCAGATCCCGGACTCGAGCCCCGGGTATCTCCGGGCTCCCTAAGAGGAGCTTTTTCGGGGGCAGAGGAGCCGCGATCGCCCCTCGGGAGGGTCCCGGGGGGTCCACGTGGGGATGGCCCGGTACCGACGGGGCGGGACATTGGTTTTGGGGATCCCCGTGAGAGCCAGGGCTGTGGAACGGGGGACCCCCAGGGCGGGGAGAGGGGAAGGGGCGATACCGGAGCTGGGGCACCCCCAGCAGCCCGGAGATGAGGCGGGGACGGGACCCCCTGACCCTGACAGGGGCGCGTCCTGGGGTGACTTCATGATGCTCGTGCCCCATCGGTCCGTTTAGCCCAGAAATGAGTTCTGCACCTTTAAGGCTGGTTCTGAGAGCCAAGGGGAGGAGGAAGAAGCTGCAGTTTGTTTTCAGACACTGCACTCACTCCTCCACATTCCGGCTCCTGGATGGACAGAGGGCGGGACAGAGCTCTCCTTTGCTTTTAGTTAGTTTTTAGCTCTCTGAGGCAGAGAAGTTCCCTGGACTGTGGTTTTTCTTTTTCTTTGGAGCTGTTTAAACCTGCTCTGGACTGAACAACCAGAACACCACCGGCAGCTCCCACCTGTGGCCCACCGGGCTGAGCCTGGGCCGTGGCATTTCCAATACAGGCGGGACTGATAAGAGACTGATAAGAGACTGATAAGAGACTGATAAGACAGTGAGTGAGCCAAGCCCCAGCCCAAGGAGGGATTTTTGGATTTTGTCACCTATTTTCCAGCAGCAGGAGGTTTTATTGGTTAATATTGTTCAATTTTTGTGCTGGTGAATGCTTTGCCTGTTAAATAAAGTGTTTTTTTCACTTTTCTCCAAGGAAATATTTTCCCAAACTGGCTGAGGGTGGGGCTGCTGAATCTGCATTCTAGAGGAAACCCCTTTCAGGAGTTTTCTCCCAAAATTGCGCTAAAGCAGGACAGGGTGGTGGGAAGAGGGGGGGAACCCCAAGTGGCTGGATTGAGGGGAGGCTGGAGAGAGGGACCTTGGGACCCCAAAATCCGCCTACATCCCTTAGCAGGACCCTGGAGAGGGGGGATCCCCAGGACCCATGGGATCCCCAACAGCCCAGGGACAGGGGACCACCAGAACCCCAGAGGGTTGAGACTGGAAATGGGACACTCCTGGTGGCTTTTTTTTTATTCACTCTTGATTTTTGAAGGTTTCTATGGACACCAGATGACTTCTAGAGATGGACTTGGGCAAGAGGAATCCCCAACCCAAGGCATTCACACCTTGTTTCTCCCCAAATCAGTATTTTCCCCAAACCTTCCCACACTGACATCCCCTCCTGTCCTGCTCTGGGTGAGCTCAGTCCCAAACCTGACCCTGATCCTGGTCTCAATCTCACTCCATGTTTAGACACACTCACAGTTCTGTATTAAATCACATCCTAGTCCCAGACTCGTCTAGCCCCAGACCCAATCCCAAGCCCAGCCCTAAAGCCAAGCCCATATCTAGCCTTAACCCCAATCCCAGCTCTAATCCAAATCTCAGCCCCAACTCCAAGCCCAGCCCCAATTCCAGCCCCTTCCTAAATCCTCAGCCCCAAACCAAATCCCAGGTTCAGCCCTTCTGGGGCTTTGGGGGTGTCTCTGTCCCTGTGACCCCGATGATGTTTGGGTGGGGTCCCAGCAGGGCTGAGAGGGACAGAGACCCCCCCGGCCTCGCCAGGGGTGAGAAGGTGGCAGAGCCCCCCCAGCCCCGAGCAGCCTCAGCGGTGAGAGGGACACAGAGCCCCTGGTGCCCAGCCCTGCACAGGCATTTCCTGAGGCCAGAGGGATGGAGACCCCCCGAGCATCCCCCAGGGCCAGGGGACAGAGAGCCCCGAGCATCCCCTGGGCTGAGAGGGACAGAGACTGCCCCGAGCACCCCGTGGCACAGGGGAGAGAGGGAGGGAGACCCCCCAGGCATTCCCTGGGTGAGAATGATGGAGACCCCTGGGGAATGGCCTGGGGTGACAGGGACAGGGACACCCCTGGGGAATGGCCTGGGGTCACAGGGACATCCCTGGGGAATGGCCTGGGGTGACAGGGACAGGGACAGCCCTGGGGAATGGCCTGGGGTCACAGGGACGGGGACACCCCTGGGGAATGGCCTGGGGTCACAGGGACGGGGACAAACCCTCCCAAGCCCCTCCCAAGCATCCCCAAGGGCGAGTGGCACAGAGACCCCTTGAGCATCCCCTGGGCACCGGACAAAGTAAAGTTGTTTCTTGACAAAAATCAAACTTCACCCTACAGAAAATGCCTTGAATTTGCTCTTCCCACAAGTCACTTGTGGTGAAAACGCAAACAAATCCCAAAATTTAATAAACTGACACTAGAAGCAATTCTGTGGCAATTCCAAAATCCATTGGTCCTGCACAGCTCCAGCTCAGCTGCTGGCAGGTTCCAATATAAGAAAAGCGGAAATTCGGCCCAATATATTGCGATACCACTTTTATGAAAAGAGTATGAAAAGAAAGGGAAAGCTCTGTGTAGATGTCACAAAGGTGACAGGGACAAAAGAAAAATTATTCTTAGATTTGGCAAAGCCCCCAGCCTGTGAAAGAGAAAAGGGGGGACAGCCACAGAGTGACAGGGACAGAGACCTCCCCTGGGGCAGGGCAAGTGTGACATTGTCCCCTGTGTGTGTGGCCTTCCCGGGGTGGGGGTTTTACACCTGAGCCAGTTTGGGTAAGGGGGGTGGTGTTCACCCCCTGAGCAGGGATTCCCCCACTGTTTCAGGCTGCAGTGTAAGATGGAACCAAATGCATGTTTTCAATGCCCATCTTCATCAACTGCTATAAACAGGTGGGGCAGTGTTCTTGATCTCTTCCATGACTCAGCCCTGATAACGCCCTCCAGGGGAGATATCTTCTGGGAATGGGCCATTGAGTGTCACTGCAGGACTGATCAAATTCCATCATCCCATTGTGGGATGCTCCGCCCAGGGGGAGGATCCAAGCATTCCTACCTGGACATAAGCTGAGCCTTGCAACAGCAGGAGCAGCTTGCCTACTGGATTCCCAGAGGACAAGAGCTCCAGAACCACCCCTGGTCCTTCAGAGGAAGACCAGACCCTTCTACAGGATCACTGCTTGGACAGAATCACGTTCATCACTCCAACAGGACTGCAGCCACCATTTAATGGGACTGCAGCCACCAGCCTGACCAGCAGAGTGTCAGGTTATATCCTGACTCTGTCAGTTTAAGGCAGTGTTTCTGCATCATTGCCTTGATCTTCATTTTCTTATTAAATTGTAATTCTGGTTTAGACTCTCCCCCAGGTTTGCCTTCAAACCAGAAAAAAAGACAATGTGTGCACCCTTTGTTTGGTTCCCAGAACAGGATTTCCCATTCTCAAACGTTGACTCAATGGAGGAGGAGGCTGCGAGAAACAGGAAGGAGCCCTGGGATACCCAGGAAGGTGAGGAGGAAGTCAGTGCCCCTTTCCCCCTCTCTCCTGCTCCATCTCCCAGCCCAGCACAGCCCCCGGCTGCAGGACAACCCTGCTGCCAACCCCGTCCTGCTGGGGATGCACTGGGGGGATCTCCTTCCCCTTCCCTCTGGCACGGAGGCAAATCCCATCCTCTCCTTGGCCTTCCTCCCCCAGAGAAGGAGCTGAGGATGGAGACCATGGAGGAAAAATCTCCATGGCAGACCCTTGTGGAAGTGCAGTTTTGAGTGACTCCACAGTGCAGAATTCCAATGGGGAGGAAAATCCCCAGAAATCCCCCATGAGGATGGGCTCCAAACCCAGCCCAGGGGGCTCTGAGGAGGAAAGACCCACCCTGAGCCAGGAAGGTGGACAGAGCTTCAGCCAGAGCTCAGAGCTTGTGGTCCATGAGCAGCTTCATGATGGGGAGAAGCCCCACAAGTGCTTGGAGTGTGGGAAGAGCTTCAGGCAGAGCAGCACCCTGATCAGCCACCAGATGATCCACACTGGGGAATGGCCCTATGAGTGTGAGGAGTGTGGGAAGGGCTTCAGCTGCAGCTCTGCCCTCGTCATCCACCAACACATCCACACTGGGGAGACGCCCTATGAGTGTCCCCAGTGTGGGAAGAGCTTCCCCAGCAGCTCTCACTTGAGCAGACACCAACGGAGCCACCAGTAAGAGAAGCCCTGCCAATGCTCCAATTTCAGGAGGAGCTTCCTTCACTGCTCCAAATTTATCCTCCATTGGAGGTCCCACATTGGGCAGAGCCTCGGTGATCCATGTTCCCTGTGATCCATGCTGGGAAGACACCTGTCCCTTTTCCTGCCCCTCCCAGTGACATGATGTGGGATGGAAGAACATGAGGGTCTGGCCATGGTCCTGTCATTACATTCACTCCCACCTCAGAACATTGCCAGGGACAGGAAAGGGACTCTCTCTCTCTCTCTATCCCTGAGAAGAAGGGTGTCCTTTCCAGACAGGAGAAATTGTGGCCAGGCAGACCCTGTGAGTTGTGTTGTAGTTTTCCCTGTAAACAGTTATATTTATCCCTTCTGTTATCAGTATTGTTTTTGTTCTGTTTGTTCCTTATCCCATTGCTGTTCCCAATAAATTGTTCTTATCCCAGCCTGGGATCTTTGCCTTTTGTGCTTTCCATGGGAGGCGGGAGGGCAGCGAGGGCAGCGCGGTTTTAGCGGGGGCAGGAAATTGGGGAATCCCATTCCTGAAGCCCAGCCTGTGGAAAGCGAGCATCCCAGCTGGTGGCAGCCCTGGTGGCCATGGCAGCAGCCTTGGGAGCGGGTCCCTGGCTGGGGCTGTGGGAACCTCTTCCCTCTGGTGCCCAGGGACAGGAGTGGAGGGAGCGGCTGCAGCTGAGTCGGGGCAGGCTCAGCTTGGATGTCAGGAAAAGGTTTTTGGCCAGAGGCTGCTGGGGCCCTGGCCAGGCTCCCCAGGGAAGGCTCCCAGCTCCAGGGCTCTCTGAGCTGCAGCAGCGTTTGGCCAGCGCTGCCAGGCCCAGGCTGGCATTGTTGGGGTGTCCTGTGCAGGGCCAGCAGTTGCACTGGAGGATCCTGATGGGTCCCTCCCAGCTCAGCCAATTCTGTGCTTCTGGGATCCCATGAGGCTGGGGATGGGGCTGCCAATGGTTGCCATGGCAACGGGCTCTGGCTGCAGCCTGAGCTGGTGTCCATGGCAACCACCCCAGCATGGGGTCTCCATGGAGCTACCAGGGGACTGAGCATAGCAACAGGGGTCTGGTGATGGTTGCCATGGAAACTGACCATAGCAACAGGGGGCTGGTGATGGTTGCCATGGAAACTGACCATAGCAACAGGGGGCTGGTGATGGTTACCATGGAAACTGACCATAGCAACAGGGGGCTGGTGATGGTTGCCTGCTAAGGATCACATTTGGCACGGGCCCTCAGAGGGGTTCCATGGGATCTTTCCAAGAGTCTCCAGGCTGTTCCAGAGCTGGAATGTCACAGGCAGAGACAGGGGCTCCATGGAGACCTCCCAGGGCTTTCTGGGATGGTAAAGAGCCCTGTGGTCAGAGGCAGTCACAGCCATTCCATGGTGACATCCCAGGGCACCTTGGGCTGCAAAGGCACCCATCTGTCACAGGCACTCACGGGGGCTCCACGGTGACATCCCAGGAGTCCCCAGGCTGCCAAAGAGCTGGGATGGCCCAGACACTCACAGGGGTTCCTGTCATGGGCACAGTGGGAGCTTCAGGCAAAGTTTACTAGAGAAGCCCCTGTTGGGTCACGAGGTGCAGAAAGGATCCCCAATAGCCCCCACAGATCCCCAAATGTCACTGTTGAATCAGAGATGACACAGACTCAGATCAGAAGGCTAAGGACTAAAAGCCACCTGTTTTTTCAATCCTCTTGTTTTATGTCTTGTTTTGCTACAGGTGGACCTCATTGGTCATTTAATCAACACATTTCATATCATTGGCCAATTAAGCCAACACCCTTCAGTAAACAACTTTATGGAAAAAACCCAACTTATTTCAAACCTTGTCAGAGCACCAGTTTTTGATATTTGTTTTACATTGGGCCTTTCTGGGGGCTCCCTGGATGGGGGAAACCCTCCTGTAGCAGTTCTGTGCCATGTAAAAGGAGATGCATGGGACTTTTTTGGTCTTCAGCTTATTGATATCTTAAATAAAGTTTTGCACGCTGTCCACACCAGGCTCAGCACGCTGGAAATGCACCACAAAATGGCCCCAAAATGTACAGTTTCAAGGTCTTTTAAAGTTGTCTCATCCAATTAACTCTTAAAACATACATTATTTCTACTTATCGACCAATAACTCATCCCTTGACTGTCCACATAACCTCTGCACTGTGCTTTCCTTGACCAATGACCCCGTCCCACCAACACTGTAAAAAATGGAGTAGATGAAGAAGACAGGGACTACACCCAAATTCCTGCATCTTGCTTCCTATCTACACCATCCTAAAAATCCCAAAACCTAAATTTCTCACCCAAGGAACATAGTGCACTCCCCTCTAATCTATTCCACACTTTGCTAAATTCTAGTCGGTCTCTATGTCCTGGAAGTCCTCTCCATGGGCAAAGGTTAAAGGCAGTGTTTCTCTTGGGGTCAGGACCCCTCAGAGCAGACAGAGAAATATTCCCTGTGGCCTGGATTCCCACACATTTCACCTCAAATCCTTTAACCTTTAAGATTTTAAGTTACCCAGAAATGTTCCAGGTAAGTAGGATTAGAAGGAGAAGAAATAGAGAACAACAGAAAGACAGAAGATCCATAGAAAGACACGCACATGGGCACCAACTGCTCAGGTTCCAGCATCACCAACAGAGGAACCCCAGGAGAAGGCAGGATCCAGACCCTGGGCTGGCCTCGTGCTCCGGTTTTTAACCCCCTGGGGGCCTTCATGGCCCCGCCCCTGGGGTGGGACTGCCAGTTGCTTGTCCAATCACAGGCAGGGTAGCACCAGGTGCTGGTGTGTGACTGATTGATTGACAGCTGGGCCAGTCAGAGCTGGGTCAGCACCGCCCCTGCTGTGTGATTGGCAGCTCTGCCAGGCCAGGGCTGGGGGCGGGGCTCTGTCCCACCACAAACCAAGGCCTGACCCGGCCCTGGCCCCACACGGGCATTCTGAGCATCCCAAGGTGTCTCGGGACATGGATCTCATCCAGCCTCTGACAGCGACCACGGTGACACTACGGAACCTCATGGAGCCATGGCTCAGTTGTGACAATGGAGATCCAAGGAAATGATGGTGAGACTGTGGAATCCCGGAATCATGGAATCAAGGAGACCATTGTGCAAATCATGGGCCCTATGGAAGCAAGGATCAATGATCAAACTGTGGTTTGATTGTGATTGATTTAAAATAGAAACAAGGAGCCATTGTGACACAGCGGGGCCACATGGAGCCACGGGAACCTTGTGACTCTGTTGGGGCTCATGAAACCACGAAGCCATTGTGACATTGCCAGAGCTCATGGAATCAAGGATTACACTGTGACAGTGTGGGCACCCATGAAATCAAGGGAACATTGAACAAGTCTGTCTGGTTTGGCCTCCTGGGGGCTGTCTGACAGGTCCCACTGAATTTGGCATGTCAATGGCCACTTCCCATCTGACTGTGAAGCACTGGGGCTCCATGCTTTTATTCCTATGGAAAAGAACTGTCTTTCTTGTCTCGGCTCACATGGCTGAAATTAGGATTCTACCTTTAAAATTCCATATATTCAAGGGTTACTCTCCAAAATAATCTGCCAATACAGTGAAGTCTGGCCAGCCTTGGCCTCTGGTGACTGCCTCTCATCTGACCTTGAACCACTGGCGCTCACTTGTTTCCTTCCTATGGAGACCATTGTGACACTGCAGGGCATTGTGGAACCAATGGGCCATGGTGACACTGCAGGCCCTTGTGGAACCTGTTACACTGTAGGAACTTGTGGAACCAAGGGGATCATTGTGACACTTTGGGTACCATGGATCCAAGGGGCCACTGTGACACTGTGGGGCCTCGTGGAACCAAGGACATCTTTGTGGCTCTGCTGGGCCGCATGGTCCCAAGGGGCCAGTGTGAAGCAGCAGGGCTTTGTGGAACCCAGAGGCCATTGCTGCATTTCAGGGCCTCGTGGAGCCAAAGGGCCGCAGTGATCCTGCAGGGTACTGTGGATCCATGGAGAGCATTGCAAGGCTCCATGGAATCATGGAGACCATTGTGAGACTGTGGGGCCCCATGGAACCAAAGGAACATTGTGACTCTGCAGGGCCTCATGGATGAAAAGGGCTGTTGTGACACTATGGGAAGTTGTGGAAACAAGGGGATCATTGTTGCACTACTGGACCCCAATGGAACCAAGGGGCCATTGGACACAGCCAGGCTTCATGGAACCCAAAGACCATTAGGACACAGTGAGGCCTTGTGGAACCATGGAGACCATTAAGATCCTTAAGGACCTGTGTAATCAAGGGGCCATTATGACACCTGAGGGCCTCATGGCAGCAAGGAGCCATTGTGACACTGCAGGGCCCTGTGGAACCAAGGGAACATGAAACAGGTGTGGCTGCCTTGGCCTCCCTGGGGTCACCTAACAGGCCTGGCTGACCTTGGAATGTGGAAGGCCACTCCCATCTGCCCCTGAAACATTGGGGCTCTGGGCTCTTCTTTTTATGAAAAAGAACTGTCCATTTTTTCCAGGCATCCATGGCCAAAATTAGGATTCCACCTCCAAATTTTTGTGTGCTAAAGGATTGCTCCCAGACAAAAGCTGCCAGGATAGACAAGTCTGGCTGGTCTTTGATTCCTGAGGGGCTGCACTCAGCTATTTTCCAAACACTGGAAAGGGCTCTGTGCTTTTCCTTTTATGAAAAAAAACTCCATCCCTCTTCTCCAGGCCAAATGTCTGAAATTAGGATTCCACATTCATAATTTCAAATATCCAAGGGTTGCTCCAGGCAAGCCTGCCAGGACAGACAGGTCAGGCTTCCCTTGGCCTCTGGTGGTTGCCGTTCATCAGCTCCTGAAACATGGGGGCTCCGTGGTTTCCTTCCTATGGAGACCAATGTGACACTTGGGAGCCTTGTGCAATGAAGGGGCCACTGTGACACTGCAGAGCACCATGGATCCAAGGCACCATTGTGACACTGTGGAACCTCGTGGAACCCAGGACATCATTGTGGCTCTGTTGGGCCACATGGTCCCAAGGGGCCAGAGCAAAGCAGCGGTGTGGGAGTTGGCCCAGCTGTAACTCAGAGTCAGCCAGATTTTACCCTGGAAGAACTGGGCACGAGTCTCAAGCCATTGGATTAATTTGTTTAACTTAGGGTGAGTTTGAGAGTTCCCCCATAAGCCTTTAGTGTTGTTATGCTAAGTTGTTCAAGTTCTCCTCCCCTATTGGTTACTTGTTTCCCCTATCGGGTTATTGTTCCGGAGTGTTCTACCCTCAAGTGTATATATTGTTGCTTTGCCTTTATCTCAGGTCTTTGAATCCCACTCCTAGTACTGTGCTCGACTTCTCCATGTTTATTGTTTTTCACCCTGTTACTAAAGTTCTTTTTGGGCAACTCCATTGATCCTGCTTGTAGGAGCATCGGGGGCTAGGATGGTTGGGACGGACGGAGACAAGAGATCTCTGAAGCCAGGTCTTGGAACTTGTGGTTTATTGCAAAGGGTGTGGGTGCAGGGGCCTTGTTTGGGGCTGCCAGCCACAGCTCGGAGCAGGCCCGAGAGAGGAGCTCGAAAGAGGCGCCCAAAATGGATGCCCGAAAGAGGAGGGGAGTTCCTGTTACAATACAATAAATCTTCTTCTGTGCTGCATGTTCTAATTTTCACTAACCAATCTGGTACAAGATACAAATCTTATAGCATTTACATACAGCCTAGAAGAATCATTACATTACCATACTGTGTTACATTTTAAACCCTAAAAACTCCTCTTTGGACCCCTTCTGCCAAGCTAGTAGGGTCTGCTCTGACCCTTGGACCTGTCTGGAAGCAGAGGGTATTGTTTCATCATAAGAAGATTACCTTAAGCCGATCATACCATTGTTTTCCAGTTGTTCAGTAACTAAGGCTTGGTATCTCAAAGCTTGCTTTCATTTCAATCTCATTTATAGTTTCCATATTCTCAAATTTTTTTGCCAGGCAATCATATTTATAAGGCTTTCCTGTTTCATCTTCCCCAGCATCTTCTCCTTTTCATTTTCACCACCCTTGCCCTGAAGTTGGGGAACGAGAAAGGTTTGTCACAGCCACCCTCATTGTGACCTTTGGCGCCCGAACAGGGGCCCTGACATTCAGTCAGGTCAGCTGGGGTTAGCTGATGGATAGGCCAGGGCTCCATGGGATTTTGGATTGTGCTGGGCCGGCAGATTCATCATTGCTTCAAGGGACCTTGGCCAGGATCCACAGGGACAGCGACAGTTTCACCTGCATAGGATTGCAGGTGGCTTTGGGGAAACACAAGACATTTATTGTCCATTTTGCCACTGTGTTATATGGGATATGCACCCACATCCCATAACTGATTTGGGGTGTTCCGGTGGCTCTTACCCATAAGGCAGAGAAAGAGAAAAATGGGCAGCCAGATGTCCAAAGTAGAAAGAAGCATATATGGATGATTTAAGTAATTCCCACTGATAACGGCAAAATATTTTCAAAGAAGAAATTAAAATCAATCATGAGGTGGATCATTAAAAATATTCCAGAGGCCTTTCCTCATGAAATCCATACCACAGAATTTTGGGACTCATGAGAGTTAAACTGTACAACTTTCCATCAAAGGGACCCCATTGCACCCCGCATGCTCCCCATCTTCCACACCACCCTTCACCAGCAAGCAGTGTCTCGAAAACTCAATCCATTGGTCACTCCTAACCTGGGACCACCCCTCAAACCTGCCTTTCTCAGACCTTCCACAATGGTCCAAGATGGCAATGGCCACGCTGTTTTGGAGCATCATGCCCTGGAGACTCAAGACAGAAGGAGCCCGAATGTGGCTCGGGAGCACAACCATTCTCCCTCCATCTTGGCTCCTCCACTTCCTTCTACCACAACCTTCCCTTCTGCCCTGAATGAACCTCCAGACTCCGCCCCCATGACTGTGGGTCATGCCCTCACTGTCAATCATTCCACCTCCCCCCTGGGCCATGCCTCCAAAACTCCACCCCAGAAGTCCGCCATCCTAGATCAAGGCCCTTCCTCCCCAACACCTGACAAAATGGCAGAGCCCTCTGCCTCACCCTCCAGCAACAATATAACCCCATGGTCAAAGATACTAAGCCCAGCTGTCACACTATTTCTAATCTGAATGGTTTTGCTCCAAGTTATTCTTCCTCCCAGGAAGAAAGTTTGGACTCCCCAGAGCAACCTCGCCCCTCAACCCCAGAAGATCCCTGGGAAAGGATCTAGAAGGAAGCAATTAAGGAAGGCGAATGGCAAATTGTCTCAAAACTCCTCGTTGCCCCCATATGTTATGAAAGAAGGGGGCAGAATCCCCCGTATCAGCCATTGGTTTATGGGGAAATCAAGGATCTGTGTAGGGCAGCTAAAGCCCATAGGAAGGATTTACCTTGTTTTAATGGCCTAATGAGGGACACGTTTACAGCACATGTCTCAACCCTCTATGATTTAAAATATATTATGACCATGTTGTTGTCACCTATAGAACACACCCCGTGGGAAGAGGGATGGAAACGTTTGCTAAATGAATTAATAGAAGACTGTGCTAATAATGAGGCAAGGGCAGAATTGACAATCAACAATCTAGCTGGAGAAGGACCACACAGCCTGCCAGATGATAAAGCAGCAGGTATCCCCAGAAGAGCATTGGATGATATCAAAGAGATGGCTTTGCAAGCTTGAATCCAGGTACCGGATGGTAGCACCCCCAGTTTGGACTACGTAAACATAAGACAAGAACCTGGAGAGCCCTACATGAAATTTATTGATCACCCTAAACAGGCACTAGAGAAACAAGTCTGGAATGAAAAGACTCAAAATGAATTACTAAAATCGTTGGGGGTAGCCAATGCCAACCCGGAATGTAAGAAAGTGCTGTGTGCCCTTCCACTAGAGCTGGAACCCACACTCCTGCAGATGACTGAGGCCTGAAATTGCTTCAGAACAACAGAACACAGAGCAGCTGTACAAGCCCAGGCCTTTGGGCAAGGTGTTGCAGAAGCCCTAGGGGCCATGCAATTCCTCTTTAAGGGGCCCCAGCAACATCTACAGGGCCCAAAAATATGTTTCTAGTGTGGTCAACAAGGACATCTTAGAAAAGATTGTCCCCAAGGAGGAGGGGCCTATCCGGTCCCTAATGGATAATCAACATTAACTTAGGTGGAATTTCTCAAAAGGTAACTACACCAAGCAGCCAAAAACTGCCATTGGAGTGCAAGGTGGCCTCGGGCTATGGCACAAATGTTCAAGCCAATGATGCCTACAATCACTGAATTGTACACCCATTACAGATAATGTAGCCCTAAACTCCAGCACCTCATCTCCCATTTGCCAACCACCTTACCACCAGGGGCAAAATTGAAGTTGGTGAGTCTGGAATCTGTTGTTTTAACTGATTATTTTGCCCATGAAATATCGACAGGACAGCTGGGGCCCGAAGATCAGCCCTGTGAACTATTAATTTTAGTAAACTACCAATCAAGCACTGAAGGATTTTTTGTATTGCCATCCATACCATCAATGTCCTCACAATGAGAAATTACAGAGCTGGCCCTGTCTCCCAGCCCACCTTGTTTTATACCCCAAGGACTAACAATTGCCCAGGCAGGATGCTGATGACACTTCACTAGGGATGTGATAAATCAGGATTGACCAAAAATCACCTGCACTCTGGAACTTAACAGTGAAAAGATTGTTTTGACAGGGCTTCTGGACATGGGAGCAGATGTGACAGGTATCTCACGTTCCAAGTGGGCTCCTAACTGGGCGTTTACAGCTACTGCAGGAATATTGTCCGAGATTGGAGGTGACAGTGACAGTGTCCGAAGTGCAGAACTTATTAACATCAAAGGACCTGAAGGCCAAATTGCCACAATGAGACCATTTGTGATAAAGGACCTTGGTGTATCCCAGATAAGAACATCAAGCCCTACCTGTAGCCACTGAGTGTGGATTCTGCAAAGAAACCCCCAAGTCCACCCCAAGACAAAACCCACCAGTGACTCTAGCACCTGGACTAGACAATTCTCTTGAAGATGACACATAGGAAGCTTCTACTCACCTTCCTCAGCCTGTTTGCAACCATGCTCCTCGCAAGTGGATGGGCAGCCCTCAAAAACACAAAGCACAGTGTATGGATAACTCTAGCAAAGCCATGAAACAAGACACCCTGTGCCTGTCTGTCGCTAGCCCTGACGACCCCTTCTCCACCTGCCTACTGGGGTTGCCTACAGATGTCTGGCCAATAACTGACGGTGCCATTTGCAGTATGCCAGGTGACAATCCTGACGGCAAATAGAAGTGCAACCCTGTCGGTGCTTGGGACTACTGGACCCAGAAGCTCCTGCATGCACCACTAGAACTCAGGGGGTAGAAATTCTCAGCTCTGTAAAAATGGACTTTTGTGTAAGGTTTTATTACCATCTGAGATGGGAAGAGGGTGAAAGACACAAAATTACAAGAAAAAAAGAAACTATCAGGAGAGACATCTCCCCATACCATCCCACATCAAAAACCAGAGCCAATGGTGTAATTACACCTCTCCCATGATTTCTTGGTCCAGTAGCTACCCACTCAACTTGCTGCAGGGTGTGTTTCTTATTTGCAAGGATAGACCATGGCCTGTGAAGGTGTCCCTTCAGACATCAAAGGCAGACCTTGTAGCTTGGGAAGGCTTACCTTGCTGGCACCCAACACAAAAATGATTAATGGCCAGAGAAACAGAGCAAAAAGATCTACACACTACTTTGAATCTGATTACAAAAATAATGTCATCTATTGGAGTCAAAACAAGAGAATGGCAGCCTCCATGTTACTACCTTGGGTGGCTGCAGCTAAAGCTTTAGGGCAATCAGACCATCCTGGGTGCCTGTTGAGTAAGCAAACCAATGCTGCCTCCCTCACATTGAGTGGCTGCTCTCAGACACAGAGACCGTCAGACACGCCACCTTGCAGAACAGCGATAGAGTTTTTACTCTGGGCACATGGGCATGGCTGTGTAGACTCTGAGGGCATGTGCTGCATGAACCTCTCCAGCCACAGCGAGTCAATCCACAAGAGCATTCAGGTACTAAAGGAAGGGTTCAAGAAGCTAGAGTGGAAAACAAAGACTGGTTCAATAAACTCTTCCAATCCAAGGGACTAAAGGGTTGGATGATGTCTAGCTAAAAGAGGACTATTAATTCTCTTAGTGGTTGTTCCTGTATTGTTAATTGTCCCATGTTTGTTTGGATGCTTTAAGAAAGTCTTACAAAATTCTTTCAGTTCCGTCTTTGTTGTAAAAGAGAAAGGGGGAAGATACCCAACACAGGCTCCTCATGGACTCCTTGGAGGAGAGAATTGGAGGCCAGGATGGCACAAAAACCTCTCAGAGACTCAGTGTGGCAAGGAAAATCCTTAGAAGTACCTAAAAGTATTCTTAAATCCATGAAGTACCTTAAAAACCTTGAGTATCTCAAGGCATTAATGAGCCCCACTGAGTGTCAGTACAAAGCTCTCCAGGGACTCATTAAAGCAGATAATTGGGGCCATGATTGCACAAACCTCTCACAGAGTCTCTATCAAAAGGGAAACACCAAGTACCTTAAAAGAACTGAAGTACCCTGAAGTATTAATGAGCCCACTGAGTGTTGTTACTGACAAAGCCTCTCCAGGGACTAATTACAGCAGATAATTGGAGGCCATGATTGCACAAACCTCTCAGAGACTCCAAGGCAAAAGCCAAAGCCAAAGTCCTTTGAAAAACCTGCAGTCCCTGCAGGGAGCATGAAGGAGCCCCCAGGGCCATTGCTGAGCAAGGCTCCCCAGGGACTCCTTGCAGCAGATCCTTGAGGCCACTGGGATGTGGGCTAGGGGGGGATGCTGAGGGCAGCACAAGGGGCTGACAGTGCCCAGCCTGGCTGGGGCTGGGCCAGGAGGCCCCAGGGCCTCAGGACAAGGTGTCTCCTCCCAGCCCTTGCTGGCATAGACCCTGCTGTGCCCCAGGGCACCAAGACTTGGCTTCTCTTTGTCCCCACCTGTCATCACTGCCTGCAGTTCTCTGCTCTGCCTGGGGCCTGGGGACACTTGCTCAGTCGTGTCCCTCTCTGGGACCCATTAAAAGTCCAAGAAACTTTGGAGTTGGATTCTGCCTTGGAGTTCTGGAGAGGTTTCTTCAGCTCCCTCTCAGGGACTGATGTTCAGGGCCTGAGCACAAAGCCCCAGAGGCTCATTAAAGTCCTTGTGCTGTGTCTGTGCTGCTGAGCTGGGCTGGGCTCCTGGCACAGAGGCAGCTCCTGCTAACCTAGAAGAGCTTCAAAAGCACATTTCTCTGGAGGAGCAGCTCTTGTGCCAGCCCAGCAGGGCTGGGGCACTGCCTGCAGCCAGCCCGGGCACAGCCCAGAGGCACAGAGAGCTTCAATCAGTCAGGGCTGGGAAGGAGCTGAGAAGTGCCTGGGGCACAATCACTGCCAGCCCTTGGCACAGGAACCTCTGGCTGCAGGACAGTGCAGCTGCAGCTCCTGGAGCCATCTCCTCAAGCTGGAACATCCCAATGCCTGCAGAGCCTGTGAGTACATTCTCTGCTTGTCTCTTGTGCAGAGCAGCCAGGGGTGCCCAGGGCTGTCCTGCAGAGCAGGGTCCTGCAGCCCAGGGCGCTGTGCTGGGGCAGGGACTCTGCTGCCTGCCAGGGACAGCTCTCAGCCAGCCCTGGCAGCTGCTCCCAGCCCTGGGGGACAAGATCTGGCTGGGAGGAGACAGCTGGTGAGGCTTGGGAGTGTTCTCCTTGTGTGGGGAGGATGCTGCATTGTTCAGGACTGCTCTCAGCATGACATTTAACTGCAGAATTTAGATGATACAGGGAGCACAGCAAGGCAGGGGCTGTATAAAAGTGGATATCCTGCGTTTTTAATCAACTGCTCTGGGTTGGAAATTGCACATAGGTCTTCATCTCTCAGTTCAGCCTGTGAAAAATAAAAAAAAAAAGTATTTCTTTGATCTGATTAAACAAGGCAGTGACAGAAATCAGAACAGGGCCCCTCACATGCAGCATCAGTGTCGCTTTGCCAGCCTCCTCAGGGTTGTTCTCATGTTGCCCTCAGAGCCTGCAGAGCCAGAGCTGCCCCTGGGCAGTGCCTGAGCTGGGAGGGCTCTGCAGGGCAGAGCTGAGCCCCCACGGCTGGGCTGGGCTCTGGCAGCACTGGCAGGGCCCAGCCCTGGGCACAGGGAAGCAGCTGCTGGCAGGGACAGCTCCAGGCAGCAGAGCCCTGGGCAGGCAGTGGGGGGAACGTGCCCCCAGG
Organism: Agelaius phoeniceus; assembly: GCF_051311805.1. NCBI lineage: Eukaryota > Metazoa > Chordata > Aves > Passeriformes > Icteridae > Agelaius > Agelaius phoeniceus. Next base: position 4,169,490 of record NW_027509866.1, read on the forward strand.
CTCTGCTGGGATATTTCAAGTCCTCTCCAAACCCAACTATTCCATGATTACTTTTTCTACAGGTCCCCTTGCCAAGACAGAACAAATGTCCAACAGCAGCTCCATCAGGCACTTCCTGCTGCTGGCATTGGCAGACACGCGGCAGCTGCAGCTCCTGCACTTCTGCCTCTTGCTGGGCATCTCCCTGGCTGCCCTCCTGGGCAACGGCCTCATCATCAGCGCCGTAGCCTGCGGCCACCACCTGCACACGCCCATGTTCTTCTTCCTGCTCAACCTAGCCCTCTCTGACCTGGGCTCCATCTGCACCACTGTCCCCAAAGCCATGCACAATTCCCTCTGGGACACCAGCAACATCTCCTACACTGCATGTGCTGCACAGCTCTTTTTCTTTACATTCTTCATCTCAGCGGAGTTTTTCCTCCTGACCATCATGTGCTACGACCGCTACGTGTCCATCTGCAAACCCCTGCACTATGAGACCCTCCTGGGCAGCAGAGCTTGTGCCCACATGGCAGCAGCTGCCTGGGCCAGTGCCTTTCTCTATTCACTGCTGCACACGGCCAATACATTTTCCCTGCCCCTGTGCCATGGCAATGCCCTGGGCCAGTTCTTCTGTGAAATCCCACAGATCCTCAAGCTCTCCTGTGCGAAATCCTCTCTCAGAGAACTTGGGCTTCTTACTGTTAGTGTGTGCTTATCTTTTGGTTGTTTTGTGTTCATTGTTTTCTCCTATGTGCAGATCTTCAGGGCTGTGCTGAGGATCCCCTCTGAGCAGGGATGGCACAAAACCTTTTCCACCTGCCTCCCTCACCTGGCTGTGGTCTCCCTGTTCCTCCGCAGTGGTATATTTTACTACCTGAAGCCCCCCTCCATGTCCTCCCCGTCCCTGGATCTGACCCTGTCAGTTCTGTACTCAGTGGTGCCTCCAACCCTGAACCCCCTCATCTACAGCCTGAGGAACCAGGAGCTCAAGGCTGCAGTCTGGAGACTGATGACTGGATTCTTTCAGAAACATTAAACTGTTGGCCAATTTCTGCAAATTACTTGTAATAAAAGGCATCTTTGATACTTCTTGTTCGTTTAATTTTGGAGGTTCTTTTCCTTTGTTTTACTATTTTCATATTGTCAACAAAGAAATGTCAATCTTTGTGCCATTTCTCATTTTGTTACTCTCCACGTCCCCTGTGGCCACACACTGTGTCAGTGAGGGGTTGTGCTCTTGGTGGCTTTAAAGGAACTAAAGGATGTCCCAGCAGAGTTTTCTGCAGAGATGTGTTGCCTTCTCTGGAGCTGCAGCAGCAATGTCTGTGTGCAGAGCTGGGGCAGATCAGTGCTGGCCCAGCAGCTGTGCCCAGCAGCAGCAGCAGCAGCAGCACTTGGTGTTGCCAGTGCTGCTGCCGTGGCCCTGCCCCGCTGCCCTGGTGGCCCTGGTGTTGCTGCAGGGCCTGAGTGCTCTCGGGGCCGGGCACAGCCCTGGGGGTGGCAGTGCCGGGGCTGCAGCAGGGCCAGGCCATGGGCACTGCTGGGGCAGCGCTGACGCCTCAGGCCAGGCCCTGGGGGCTCCAGGCTCCTTGCCCAGGCTCTCTCAAGAACACGGCCAGGCCAAGGCTCAGCACAGAAACCCCCGTCAGCAGCCCCAGGCTGGCCGTGGGCAGGCTGGGGGCAAACAGCATGGCTGGGGCTCTGCAAGGGCCCTGGGGCAGACGGGAAGGAGCAGCAGAGCAGGGGCTAATCCATGCCCAGTGCGCTGCACAGCCCAGGGCAGCGTCCCAGAGCCTCCTCATGCAGCTGCCAACAACATCCCCCCTCTGCAGCCCTGGCCTCTCCCCCAGCTCACACAGGTGCCCCATCCTTGCAGGCACAGACACGGCAGCACTGCCTCAGCAGCCCCTGTTTGCATTGCACACTGCAGGGGCAGCACCCCCATGCTGTTGCTGTGGGGACATGAACCTGAGGGAGCACAAATGCCATCAGCCCCTGGGGCCAGCAAGGGCTGCGGGACACCAGGGAAACCACTCAGCTGTTTCTGGCTCTGGGGCTCCCTGTTCTGGGCAATGAGGAGGAGCTGCAGAGGCTCTGCAGGACTGACAGGATGGGCTTTGGGGCTGCCAGGAGAAGCTGAGGGACCTGGGCTGCTGGAGCTGCTGAAGAGGAGGCCCAGGGCTCATCCTGCAACTGCTCTAAGGGTGGTTTCAGAGAATCACAGAATCAACAAGGCTGGAAAATACCTTGGAGATCATCAAGTCCAACCTGTGCCCTGACACTGCTTTCTGTCCCCTGGTCCTCCTCTTCTCCAGGATAAACAATCCCAGCTGCCTCTGCTGCTCCTCACAGCACTTGTGTTCCAGACCCGTCCCCAGCCTTGTTGTCCTTCTCTGGACACACTCCAGCCCCTCCATGTCATTCCTAAACTGGGGGGCCCAGGACTGGATACAGCACTCAAGGTACTGCCCAACCAGTGCTGAGCACAGGGGAAGAATCCCTGCCCTGCTCCTGCTGGCCACACCATTCCTGATCCATAGGAGCGCCAGGGGTTCGATGAGGGAAATGGTGTGGATGGGGTTGGGACAAAGTGTTATTGTCAGCCAGGAAGGGTCTTGATTTTCATGTCTGTTCAGACAGCATTAGGAGGTGCTGGGGGTCAATGTCAATTGGATATTTCTGATCATCAATCAATAAACAGGAAAAGAAAAGAGGTCAAAACAGTTCTCTTTGCATTTTTTTCAAACCAGTATATTCAATTTGAATACAATTCTGAAATCTGTCTAATTATGAGGTGCTGGGGGTCAATATCAATTGGATATTTCTGATAATCAATCAATAAACAGGAAAAGAAAACAGGTCAAAACAGTTCTCTCTGCATTTTTTTCAAACCAGTATATTCAATTTGAATACTATTCTGAAATCTGTCTAATTAGCCACAGAATAATTGAAAATTTGAATTATTCCCAAGGGCTTTTTTTCATTCAGGTTTTTTGAACAAATTTTGTGAGCTTTTCTCACTGAATTTCTGAACTGAAAAGCGCAAGAAAGAAGAGGCCTCAAGACTTGTAACATTCATGAGTACCCTCCAAGTGGTTGAGGATCCATCCCCATGAGAGCAGCAATGAAAAGAAATTGGCACAGCTTTGTGGCTGCTGTCCCAGCTTTGGCATGGGCCCTGGGCCTGGAGCAGGAGCAGCTCTTGAGGGCCCCAAGGCCGGGGCTCTTGTGCTGCCCTGGGCAGATGGGATGGCAGCAGGGGCTGCAGAGCTCTCAGCACCTCAGCCCCAGGGGAGCAGGGCAGCCAGGGAGCCTCCTTTGGCCTTGGCCAAGCACCTTCCCCCATGGCTGGGGCTGAGTCCTGTGGCAGCTGCAGCTGCTGCTGTGCCCTTGGCAGGGGCTGAGGCCGTGGGGCCAGTGGCCAGAGCAGCCTGGCCTGAGCAGAGCTGTGGGGCCAGAGCCGGCTGGGCTGGGCTGGGCTCAGAGAGGCCCTTGGTGCTGCCCAGAGCTCAGGGCAGCTGGCAGAGCTTGCAGGGAGCTGGGCTGGGCTCCGAGAGCCTGGCCCAGAAACCATCAGTGTCCATCTCAGCCTGGCTGAGCGTGCAGGGGCAGGACTCAGGCCAGGCCTTGTGGGGCAGGGCCAGCGCCTGTGCAAGGCATTGCAAACAGGCAAGTGGCCCAGAGAGGAGGCTGCTCTGTGCCCTTGGTGGCAGGGACAGAGCAGGGAGGGGGCCCAGGACATTTGTCAGTGCCAGCCTCTGTGCCCATGCGTTGGCAGCCCTGGCTGCTGAGCCCAGCTTTGGCCTGGGCTGAGTTTGGCTGTGGCCCAGCTCCATCCTCCTGCGGGGCTCAGGGCCTGTTCCCAGCCATGGCCAGCCCTGGCTGCCTCTCTGCTGGCCCAGAGGCCGGCAGAGCCCGGGGCAGGGCTGTCTGTGCAGCCCCACAGGTGACACGGGCTCTGCAGGAGCTGGCAGAGGCTGCCCAGCAGGGAGGCCATGGGGCACAGAGCCCCAAGGCTGCTGTGGGCACCACGGCACAGGGGCCGTTCCCAGCCACAATGCTCCTGGCCTGGGCTGGTCCTGCACAGGGGCTGGGCCACCATGGCTGGGCCAGCACAGGGCCACAAAGGGGCCATGCAGCCGCTGCCAGGGCTGACAGCAAGGCCAGGCACACACAAGCAATTGCTGAGCATGGCCTGCACTGGCCAGGCCTGACTGTGCCAAAGGCAGAGCTCAGCTGCCCTTGGGGGCTGCAGCAACACTCCAGAGCCCAAAGAGCCTCCATGGCTGGGCTGGAGACCAAGGCTGCAGCAGGGAAATGCAGGGTTGCTGCGGGATGGGGAGGCAATTGAATTCCAGCACACACCTCAGCTCTCTGATGATCCCAGCACCATGCTGGGCCCTGTTTCAGACTGGAGCAGAGCAGATGTTGATGGGGCAGGAGCTCTGCGGGGCTGTCAGGGACCTGCAGCTTGCAAGGTGCTCTGCTCTCCCTCAGGTGCTCTTGGAGAGATCCAATCCCAGCTGGGCACCTCAGGGCACAAGTGGCACATCCTGTTCATGGGGACACAACTGATATCTGCCTGGAAAGAGGCACAGGTTTTTGTACCTGTTAGTTTCAAAATATACAAGCAAATCTTTATTACCTGGGTCATATGAGTCCTTTTAAGAAATGGCTAAGTTTTCCCACCAGGAATGGGAATTTCCTGGAAGTGTGCTGATGGCAGGAGAAGAAATATTGATCTTCCCCTCTACCTTTGCCACTGACATTCACTCTAATATTTAATGACCCCACCTACTTCATGTGTTTCTTGCTCTCCTTTTTAAATGTCCATGTCTAAGAATATCTCTTCATTTAGAGCAACTGGATCTATGTCCTTTCCATCACTCCCAGATTTTCTCATCCAGATGCTCTCTGGTCATTCAAGTGCCTCTCAAATGACTGGTTTCATGCTTTGAGCTTCAGCTAGTTGCCATCTTTCTGAAGTTCAAATATATACGACATTAGTGGTATATATTTGAACTTCACATATTATATATACAACTCCACATTACATATAAACATCCTAATTGTGTTTATATGTATCAGAGAATTACCTTTGCTCATGTCTCTGTCTAAAACTGTTCCTGTAAGAAATCCCTTGGGGATGGTGGACATGTCAGATGCTGCTGGGCATCCCGGAGAGCTGAGGGAAGAGCTGTGATGGTTACTAAACTCTTCAAATGTTCATCTTCTATTTGTTGGCAAGAAACCTTCCTGTGCCTCTGAGTGTCACCAGGCCCTGAGCCCAAAGGACACAAACCTGATGAGTTGTGGTTCCCACAAGTGCAGGGGTTGCACTTGGACCTTGGCTCTGCACAGGAGAGCTCTTCATCCCCTTTCTCTCTTTTCCTCCCTCTGGGCATGGAGGGAGCTCCTGACTTCAGCCTGTGACTCGTGTGTGCAAAGAGCAAATCTGGGCAGAATCAGGGCAGGGAGGGTTTGGGGGGACCTTGGGATCTGTGCTGGGCACAGAAGGTGTTTTCCATTGCTCTGAGACTGTCTGCTGTGCAAAGTGGATTTAATAACAAGCAGAGGAATGACTTTGGTATTTGATGGAGCTGTGCCTTCCCTTGGCTTTGTTGGCTGACAAGAAATGAACATCCCTCTGTGTCTCGAGCAGCTTCTTCTCCAAGGAAAGCAGGTGGGAGTTGGAGCCAAGGAGCTGAAAGCTGCAGGGGCAGCCTGGGCTGGAGGGAGCTGAGATTTGCACAAGGCTGCTCTGAGTGCCAGGGCTTGGATGGGGGAAATGGTGGGGTGGGGGTAGGGACAGAGTCTGATTGATTGTCAGCCATGAAGGGTCTTGATTTTCATATCTATTCAAACTGCATGAGGAGGTACCTGGATTCAATGTCAATTGGAGATTGTGCATATCATTGTATTAACAGGGAAAAAAAAACCTAAACAGGACCTACAAAATGTTTTCTCACCGTCTTTTTAAATATCATGTATTCAGTTTCAATACACTACTGAGATCTACTTAACCACAAAGGATTTGAAAATTAAAATCAAATGATTCCCAGAGGCTTGGCTTGTTCAGGTGTTATAAATGTTAATGAGCCCTGGGACACTAAATTCCTGCACTGAAGAGCTGAAGGCTGAACGAGCCTCTGGAGCAGGAAAATTCAGCAGCAGCCTCCAAGTTGCTGAGGATGTCAGCAGCCCCCAGTGAGGCCATCCCTGCCCAGAGACCGTGGGGGAATGGGCAGACAAGGAGAGCGTCCCTGGGGCTGGGGCAGCACAACTCAGAGGCACCAGCGGCTCCAGCTGGGCAATGGAGTGTGGGATGTGGCTGGGAAAGCCCTGCCTGGGCTGGGCCAAGCAGGACACACAAGCCCTGACTCCCATCTCCCAAACAACTCTCTCAAGGAGACATTTAAAAGGAATTAAAATTGTTTGTGTACCCTGAGTTGAAAACACTGGAGAAATACTGACAAGAAATTCTCAGGAGCTCAAAACAACACAGCAGCCTTTACTGGCAACTTTAGAAAATCAAATAAATTTTCGCAAAAGGTTTAATAGGACATTCAATCAACAAAACAACACTTCTCAAAGCATTAATTTGGCCCGTTCAACTTCACAAACTCTAAGCCTGTGCAATTTCATGTTAATCAAAATTTGCAAGAGGACAAAAATAGAAGAAGTATTTTTCTTTCTCTCTCTCAAAGAGATAGAAAGACAAATAAGATTCAGAGAAGCACACACACAGAGCTTCCAACTCCTGGATTCCAGCACTGTTCAGATGGAAATTCCAAGAGGATGCAGGGTCAAGATGTGTGCTTGCCTTGCGGTCAGCCTTCAATACCCCTTGGTCTCCCTGGGCCCTTCTCCCAGGTGGGGCTTGGGCTCATTTGGTCCCTCAGGAGCTGGGCTGGGGCTGCAGAGGTGTCTGTGGAGCATTGCCTGTGCTGTGCCAGGGACTGGCAGCCACTGCTGGGCTGGGATAGAGGCTCTGGGGGGATTGGGGTTCCAGGGCAGGGCAGTGCTGGGGTTCCAGGCCAGGGCAAGGCTGGACCTACCCCCTGCTCTCCCCCACACACAAAATGTTTTTAGCCAACAATCTCCTCCAGGCTGTCACAACAGGAATTGTTGGAGGTGAAATCCCAAATTTGGCCATGTGTGCCTGGCCCAGAAGGACAGTTCCTTTCCATAGGAAGGAAAGCACAGAGCCCCAGTGTTTGGAAGCCAGGTGAGAGCCTCTCTAGTCCAAGGCCAGCCAGACTTGCCAGGAATGGCAGATTTTGTCTGGGAGCAGTCTTTGGATATAGGATATTTGGAGGTGACTCTTTGTTTCTGTGTGCACACAGGAGTGCCTGTGCTGGGGAAATGTGGCAGAAATGCTGCTCTCTGAGGGGTTTGAGAGCCTTGCATAGCTGAGTCGCTCAGGCCTGTAAGTAAGATTACATCATGAGGAATAAGTTAAAAGCTATTAAGAGCTTTTTTTTGCCAAGTAACATTTCATATGATATAAGTTAAGTTGAATATTTTTTAACGTTATTCTACCATTAAATCATTAAGTCGTAGTGTGTAAGTTAGGTTAAATACTGTTTGTGGGAATCCATAAAATTAGAGGGTTCTAGGAAAGCTGCAAAAGGCAGGCCTCAGATACAGCAGAATTGTGAACAGTGCTAAAGCAACAGTCATGAGATAGGTCAGCAGAAAAATTATTTAAACTGTAGAAAACGCAAGGGCAAATAGAACAATAGCCTATGTATTAATGCTTGTCTGAATAGCTCTCTAAGTTGCAGAAAGTTTATCTAGCAAGATATTAGGAAGGTTAAAGCTTAGTAATGGAGCTCTATGCGTTGTCTCTTACAAACGGGTATTGTATTCTAAATAAGCAAGCATTGTTTTAACCAAAGGTATGTGTGCTTATGGTGATTGGATAGAACTACTCTCAATATGCTTTTGCTTTGTGTGATTGGTCAAGAAGCTTATAAAGTATGTTGTAACATGAAGTTTTCTGGCCTGCTGCCTGGATTGTGAGCTGCTAGCATCTTCCCATTATCATAATCATGTAATGAGACTGATGCTGAAAAAAGAAACAGCTCGAGACACTTTCCATAGCACCCCCATCTCGTTCGCATCTGTAAATAAACCCCCGGCCGGTGTTAAAGTTAAGTACTGTTCTTTTGCTAAATTGTCAAGTTGAAGGTATCAGTTAAGGTTAAAGTGTAAGTTAAGTCCTGTTAAGTTTGAGCTCTGTTCAGCTTTTGGGCCGTATTCCTTTTATCCTTGCCCTCGCTGTCCTTGTGTCACACACACAGACACAGGGACAGTTCTCGGCTCATTTCTGGTTTGATTGTCCAGACTTTAATTGGTTTTGTTGTTGCTTTGTTTCCTTGGTGTGCCTGAAGTGTCCAGTCAGGAGCAGAGTGAGTCTTGCCAAGGAACTTTGTGCTGCTGTCCCTTAATATTAAATCTGGTTTTTGCTGATCCCTTGCTGGGGATTTTTTCAGCACTCTCAAGGCCTTGTTGGTACCAGGGTGAAGGAGCCCTGGCCCAGGCTCTGGCCCTGGGGGACACGGGGACGCTGCCAGGGGGTCCCTGTCCCCCTGTGCCACCCCCAGGGCCCCGGCCCCCCGTCCCCGTGTCAGGCTCTGGGGTCGATCTCGTGGAACATCGTCTGGGGGAGGCTGCGGCACCGGGGGCGGGGGGACCCGGGGGGACAGGGGACCCCGCTGTGCACGAGCAGGGTTGGACTGCTCTGGGGGGAACTGTGAGGGGGCCGGGGAAGAGTGACCCCCCAGTGACCTCACACAGCAACCTGTGATGTCACAGAGCCAAATCTGGGATGTCACCCTGGAATGTCATGCAGCTGCACTGTGATGTCGCAGAAGACTCTGTGATGTCAGAAAGTCACCCTGTGATGTCACAATCTGTACTGTGATGTCATAGCCTGCTCTATGATGTTACACAGCTGGCCAGTGATGTCACAATGCTCTCTCTGATGTCACAGAGCCACCCTCTATGAATTCAGGATCTGCTCTATGGCCTCACACCGTACTCTGTGATGTCACAGACAGATGTGTGATGTCACAAACCCCTCAATGATATCACAAAACCCTCTCTGTGATGTCATATTGCCACTTTGTAAGGTCACAGTATACACTCTGACCTCACAGCCAGCTCTATGATGCCATACAGCCATGCCATGATGTAACAGCCTGCTCTGTGATGTCACAGAACCCCTCTATGATGTCATACAGTTCCCTCTATGATGCTCTAGCTTCTCAGTGACCTCACACAAAGAACTCTGTCTTGTCATAGCCCAGTCTGTGACCTCACACAGCCCTCTCTGTGCTGTCACACAGCCCCTTGCTGACATCACAGCTGCTCTGTGCCTCCATGACACAGCCACAGAGGAGCTGCTGTGACACAGCCCCCTCTGGGACATGCCACAGCCCCTGCCAGTGCTGAGCCCCTGGGAGCTCTGTCTGTGCCCTGCTGGTGTCCCTGAGGGGCCCTGGCAGTGCCCCAGCCCTGCTGGGCTGTGCACAGGAGCTGCTCCTGGCCAGAGCTGTCTCTCTGCAGCTCTGCTGCCCTTGCCAGGAGCTGCCTCTGGGCCAGGAGCCTGGCCCAGCTCAGCAGCACAGACACAGCACAAGGACTTTAATGACCCTCTGGGGCTTTGGTGCTCTTTGTGTCTGCCATGGCCAAAGTGCTGCCCAAGTTGGCTCTGTCAGGGCTGTCTTGCCGCTGCTGCCCATCCCTGTGCCCTGTGCAGCCCAGGCTGTCCTACGGTGTCCCTGCCCTGCGCCTCTGTCCCTGCAGGTTGTCGGCATCCCCCGGCTGCCCCACCTGGCTGGGCCCTTCCTTTGCTGACAGCTCTGCCTCTTGCCTGCCTCTGCCTGCCCACACAAAGCCTTGGGCTGATACCAAAAGGGTTCATTCCATTTTTACTGTGCCTGTGAACTTTCAGCACAGGAACAAGCCATGCAGGGGCTGCTTTCCCAGCAAGGATGGTTGGAAGACAAGAGGACATCTAGCTCGAGAATGTAATGGCAGAAAAAAGAAGGACTGAAACTGGGAACTTGGGGTGGATTTTATGGTAATGGGTAAATTGTAATACACATTTAGTGATGCTGGTAGAATTACACATCCACATAGGGTTAGGAGTTATCCCAAACTAGATCTCAGGCCTGAATAAATGATACCCTCTTAAACAGCAATTTAGTGTTAATGAGTCCTATTCTGATATTTTGGCTTTGATAGGAGTGAGGCCTCACAGAACCAAGGATTCAGCTGTGACACTGAGCAAACCCATGGAATAAAGGGTCCATTGTGACAGCATGGAACCCCCTGGAACCAAAATCCATTTTGGCACATTGGGGCCACATTGAAAAAATGGCCCATTGTGAAACTGTACATTCAAGGAGACCATTGTGACACTGAAAAACCTCTGGGAACCATGGGGCCATTCCGACACAGCAAGGCCTGGTAGAACCATGGGCCCATTGTGACACTGCAGAACCTCACGGAACCAAGGTGACCGTGTTCTGCTATGGAACCTCATGGAACAAATGGTCCATGGTGACCCTGCAGAACCAAGGTGACTGCTGTTGGCTGTGTGAAAGCTCATGGAACCAGAAATCCATTGTGACACAGCAAGGCCTTATGGAACCAAGGGTCCCTTGTTAAACTCTGTGGCCTCATGGAATCATGAGCCATTGTGACACAGCGTGGCCACATGGAGCCAAGGGGCTACTGTGACACTGCAGATCCAAGGAGGCCATTGGGATTGAGAAACCTCATGGAACCGAGAGTTCATTTTTACACTGTGGGGCCGGTGGAACCAAGGGGAGCACAGTGACTTTGTGGGGCCTCATGGAACAATGGAGACTGTTCTGACACTTTGGGACCCACTGGAATCAAAGGACCATTATAGAATGGCATGGCCTCAAGGAATCAAGGGGACTACAGTGAACCTTGGGGGTCTCCATGGGATGAAGGGTCCAAGGAACCAAGGATACCATTGTGACACTCTGGGGCATCATGGAACCAAAGGTCCATTGTGACACAGCTGGACCTTGTGGAGCCAAGGGGACCACAGTGACACTGCGGGGCTCAGTGAAACCAATGGTCTGTTGTGACACTATGAGGCCTTATGGAATCATGGAGACCATAGTGACACCAAAGGCCTCATTGAAACAAGGGGCCATTGTGACACTACAAGGCCTCTTGGAAGCAAGGAATCATTGTGGTACCATGGAGCGTTGGCAGGCCAAGGGGCAGTTGTCACACTGTGTGGCACCAAGGAGTCCATTGTGACACTACAGGGCCCCATGGAACTAAGGATTTGTGGAACAGTGCTGGAACACCTGGAACCAAAGTTCCATTATGACACTGCAGGGCCTCATGACATCCTGGAGGCCATGATGACACTTTGAGGCCTTGTTGAATCAAGGGGCTCTGAAGGGCCTCATGGAACCAAGGAGACCCCTTCTGACATTGTGAGTACCCATGGAACCAAGGTCTAGTGTGACACCATGGAACCAAGGACACTGTTGTTTTCTGGTTTTGGCAGTACAAAAGCTCATGGAACAAAAAGTCCATTGTGACACTGTGGGGCCTCATAGAACCAAGGAGACTGATATGACACTTAGGGACCCACTGGAACCAAGGGGCCATTGTGACACCACAGGGCCTCATAGAACCAAGGAGCCATTGTAGCACAGCAGGGCCTCATGGAATCAAGGGGATCACAGTGACCCTGTGGGGCTCCACAAGGGGCTGTGGGGCTCCATGAGACCATGGGACCATTCTAACTGTGAAACCAAGGATACCATTGTTACACTATGGGGCATCATGGAACCAAGGAGGCCATTGTGATCCAGTCGGGGAACCTGCTGAGACTATTGTGACACTTCAAGGGCCATTGTGGAGCTGCAGGGCCTCGTGGAACAAATGAGACCATTGTGACATGGCACGGCCTCATGGGAGCAAGGGGCCATTGTGACACTATGGGTCTTGTAGAGCTGAGGGGCCCTTGTGACCCTGTGTGGCACCATGGAACCAAGGAGAGCACTGTGACACTGCAGGGCTCCGTGGAACTGAGAACTCGTGTGGCAGTGAGGAGCCCAATGGAACCAAGGGGCCATTCTTTACTTCAGGGCTTTACACAACCAAGGTGCCATTGTGATACTGTGGAACCAAAAGAGACCATTGTGACACTGAGGGGCTTCATGGAACCAATGAGACCATTCTGGCACTCTGAGTCCCCATGGAACCAAGGGGCCATTGTGACACCACAGGGCCTCATAGAACCAAGGCAGCCACTGTGAAACTACAAGGTTTCATGGAAGCAAGGGACCATTGTGACACTGCAGGTCCCCATGGAAGCAAGGGGCCAGTGTAACACATCCAGGCCTGGTGGAACCAAGGGGCCATTGTGATCCTCAGGAACCCAAAAGAACCAAGGGGCCATTTTGAGACTCTGCGACCTCATGGAACCAAGGGGCCCATGTGGCATTGCACAGTCCCATGGAAACAAGCAAGGCCTCATGGACACTGCAAGGCCTCATGGAAGCAAGGGGCCATTGTGCCACTGTGGAGCCAAGGAGACCATTGTTATATCGCTGGGCCTCATGGAAACAAACATCTGTTGTGATCCTACAGAGCCTCATGGAACCAAGGGGCCATTGTGATGCTGCAGGGCCCCAAGAATCCAAGAACATGGAACAGGTCTGGCTGGCTGGGCCTCCTGGGGGCTGCCTGACTGGTCCAGCTGACCTTGGCATATTGAGGGTTGCTTCTCATCAGCCCCTGAAACCTTGGAGTTCTGTGCTTTCCTTCCTGTGGGAAAGAATTGTCCTTCTCCTCCAGGGGTTCATGGTTGAAATTGGGATTCCTCCCCCAAATTTGATTATATCCAAGGATTATTCCCATTGGTCACCTGGAGGGACAGACAGCTCAGGCTGGCCTTGGCCTCTTGGGGGCCACCTCTCATCTGCCTTCAAAACACTGGGGGCCTGTGCTTTTCTCCTCATAGGAAAAAACATATTTCAAGACCAGGCATCCATGGCCAAAACTGAGAATTCACCTCCAGAATTCCTTAAATCCAAGGAGAGCTCCAGACAAAAGCTTTCAGGACTATCTAGGTTCCCTCGGCTTGCTAATGGCCAGCTCACATCTCCCTTTGAAGCACTGGGGTTCTGCACTTTCCTTCCTATGGAAAAGAACTGTCCTTCTTGTCCAAAGCCCAATAGACAAAAGTGGGGTTTGGCCTCCCAAATTCTGTCTCTCCAAGGATTCTTCCCTGACAACAGATCTGGCTGCCTTGGCCTCCTTGGGGTTGCCTCTAATCAGCCTTTGAAACACTGGGGCTCTGTCCTTTCCTTCTTATGGAGAACTGTCATTCCAGACCAGGAACCCGTGGCTGAAATGGAATTCCACATCCAAAACTCCCCTTATATCCAAAGGCTGCTTTCAGACAAAAGCTGCAAGGACAGACAGGTCTTGCTGGCCTTGGCCTCTGGTGACTGCTTCTCATCTACCATCAAACCCTGGGGTTCTGTGGTTTCCTTCCTATAGAAAAGAACTGTCCCTCTTGTCCAGGTGCTCTTGGCCTCAAGCACTTGAGCACTCTATAGGGACACAGGAGCTCTGTGCTTAGTGGGGTGGAGACTGAGGACATCGGAGGAGAGCCCTGGGAGGGACTGAAGAGTGGTTTCAGAGATGGTGGATCCTTTTGACATAGTAGAAAACAGCCAGAGAAAGAAAGAATTAATGCCAAAGGCACCTGGGGAGGTCCAGACTGGAAACCAGGAGAAAGGAATTTCCCTGCCAGGGCAGGGCTATGGTGCAGCATGTCCCCCAGCAGGAGCCTGGAGCAGCCCAAGGCCTTGTGTGGGCAGGCAGAGGCAGGCAGGAGGCAGAGCTGTCAGCAAAGGAAGGGCCCAGCCAGGTGGGGCAGCCGGGGGATGCCCAAAGCCTGCAGGGACAGAGGCGCAGGGCAGGGACACCGTAGGACAGCCTGGGCTGCACAGGGCACAGGGATGGGCAGCAGCGGCAAGACAGCCCTGACAGAGCCAACTTGGGCAGCACTTTGGCCATGGCAGACACAAAGAGCACCAAAGCCCCAGAGGGTCATTAAAGTCCTTGTGCTGTGTCTGTGCTGCTGAGCTGGGCTGGGCTCCTGGCCCAGAGGCAGCTCCTGGCAAGGGCAGCAGAGCTGCAGAGAGACAGCTCTGGCCAGGAGCAGCTCCTGTGCACAGCCCAGCAGGGCTGGGGCGCTGCCAGGGCCCCTCAGGGACACCAGCAGGGCACAGACAGAGCTCCCAGGGGCGCAGCACTGGCAGGGGCTGTGGCATGTCCCAGAGGGGGCTGTGTCACAGCAGCTCCTCTGTGGCTGTGTCATGGAGGCACAGAGCAGCTGTGATGTCAGCAAGGGGCTGTGTGACAGCACAGAGTGGGCTGTGTGAGGTCACAGATTGGGCTATGACATCACAGAGTTCTTTGTGTGAGGTCATCGAGCAGCTATAACATCACAGAGGGAACTGTGTGACATCACAGGGCAGGCTGTGACATCATGGCATGGCTGTATGACATCATAGAGCAGACTGTGAGGTCAAAGTATGTGCTGTGACATTACAGAGTGGCACCATGATATCACAGAGAGGGTTTTGTGACATCATTGAGGGGGTTGTGACATCACAGAGCTGTCTGTGTAATCATAGAGTAGGGTGTGAGGCCATAGATCAGATCCTGACATCATAGAGGATGGCTCTGTGACATCAGAGAGTTGGTTGTGACATCACTGGTGGATGTGCAACAGCATAGAGCAGGCTGTGACATCACAGAAAAGATTCTGACATCACATGGTGGCTTTCTGACATCAGAAAGTCTTCTGGGACATCACAGTGCAGCTGTATGACACCACAGGATGACATCACAGAATTAACTCTGTGACATCAGAAGGGTGTTGTATGATGTCCCAGAGTGGGCAGTGACATAACACTAGGTTGTGTGACATCACAGGGGCTGTGTGACATCCCAGTGACTGTGTGACATCACATGTGTGTCATGGTTTAACACTGGCACAATGCCAGTGCCCCCCATGAAGATACCTTCTCCCTGGTTTCTGCTGTGAGATGTGACCAGGAATAAGCAAAGCAGGCTCCTACTTAGGGAAAAAAGAACTAGAACTTTATTAACTACTCTACAACTACAGATAAAGTGAAACACACACACAGGGAAAATTAAAACCTCACAAATGCATTTCCTCTTCCCCCCACCAAATTTCCACACAATACATTTGATCCTCAAATCACCAACTCTCGGTCCAGCAGCACCTTTTAGACAATCAATCCTCAGTTCATCAAGAGGAGAGGAGTCCTTCTTGTGCCATGGGCTTCCCCTGGAAACACAATCAAAGCCTCATGTGTTCCTGTGTCACTCATGGCACCGCCCGGAGTCTATCTGCCATCGTGACCTCTTCCTTTCATGTCCAGTGCTCTCACCACTGAACACGGACCAGAACTGCTTCTAGGGTTGTCTTTTAAGGATGCTCTGTCCCGATCCAAAAAAGGCACAGTCTCTCCTTTGGGACACCTGTCCCCACAATCTCTCCTTTGGGACACCTGTCCCCCCCATATTTTTTCACCCCCTGGGGCCGAGGGGCATCAACACTGAACCCTCTTGGTTCTGTCCATGGCTATACAAAAAGAATCCAGCAAAAGCTACTCCATCATCTCTTCCCACTAGGATTCTTTACTCTTCTACTATCTCTCGCTTGCCCAGACCTCTCTCACACTGGCCCATTTTCTTCCTCATCTTCCACTCTATCTTCTAGGAAAGGTCAATGTTCTGTAAAGTTCTCATTCTCCAAAAAGGGGTTAAAAGCTCCTACAAGCAGCCGGCTGAACCCCCCCTCTTCTCCGTCCCAGCCGTGCTGCCGGCACAGGGCCATGTTTATCAAGCTTCAAGGTTACAGTCTCAGGCAGCGGCTCTCTCTCTCTCTCTCTTTTTTCTCTCTCGGGGGGCTGCCCGATGGCTCCCGATGTCTCTCTCTCTCTCTTCTACCCTTCCACCCCGGGGCTCAGGCCTACCTCTCTCGGCCACATGGCTTTTCCCCTCCCCCTGCCCAGCCAGCCGCTGGGCCGGGGGAGAGACTCGAACTCTTTCTCCCCGGCAACCCAAGAGGCCCTCCCAGGGGAGAGCTCTGCTTTTAACCCCGTGTTCTCAGAGGCGTGTCCATGTCCCAATGGCCAGGTTAAATGCCAATATTAAAGTCTGAATATCCATTGGCCAAAAACAGAGCATCCCAAAAAACACATTTCCTGTCAAACCACCACACTGGGCCAGCACAGGGCCACAAAGGGGCCACGCAGCCGCTGCCGGGGCTGACAGCAAGGCCAGGCACACACAAGCAATTGCTGAGCATGGCCTGCGCTGGCCAGGCCTGACTGTGCCAAAGGCAGAGCTCAGCTGCCCTTGGGGGCTGCAGCAACACTCCAGAGCCCAAAGAGCCTCCATGGCTGGGCTGGAGACCAAGGCTGCAGCAGGGAAATGCAGGGCTGCTGCAGGATGGGGAGGCCATTGAATTCCAGCACACACCTCAGCTCTCTGATGGTCCCAGCACCATGCTGGGCCCTGTTTCAGACTGGAGCAGAGCAGATGTTGATGGGACAGGAGCCTTGTGGGGCTGTCAGGGACCTGCAGCTTGCAAGGTGCTCTGCTCTCCCTCAGGTGCTCTTGGAGAGATCCAATCCCAGCTGGGCACCTCAGGGCACAAGTGGCACTGCCTGTTCATGGGCACACAGCTAATGTCTGCCTGGAAAGGGGCACAGGTGTTAATACCTGTTAGTTTGATAATATACAAGCAACTCTTTATTATCTGGGTCAGTTAGGTACTTTTAAGAAATAGCAAAGCTTTCCCACCAGCAACGAGCAATTTCCTGGAGGTGTACTGATTGTAGGCGAGAAGAAGCCGTGTTCTTGCCTTCTACTGGTGTCACCAATATTCTAATCATTTTTTCTCTCCCTCTTCCTTCAAGTGTTTGGACCTCTCTTGTTTAAATGGCAATGTCAAAGGACATCTCTTCATTTAGAGTTGGTGGATCTATGTGCTTCCTACTGCTCTCTGATTTCCTTCTCCAGGTGCTCTCTGGTAATTCATATACAACCAACTGGTTTCATGCTCTGAGCAACAGGAAGTTGCCCAGTCTTTCTGATGTTGAAAATAAAATATATATTAGTCAACATCATATTTGCATTTCCATCTTATACAGAATTACCTTTTCCTATGTCTTTGTCTAAAGTTGTTCCTGTATGGACATCCCTTGAGGATGGGAGACATGTCAGATGCTGCTGGGACATCCCAGAGAGCTGAGGGAAGAGCTGTGATGGTTATTAAACTGTTCAAATGATCAGGTTCTGTTTGCTGGAAAGAAACCTTTCTGTGCCTCTGAGTGTCACCAGGCCCTGAGCACAAAGGACACAAACCTGATGAGTTGTGGTTCCCACTGCAGGGGCTGCACTTGGACCTTGGCTCTGCACAGGAGAGCTCTTCATCCCCTTTCTCTCTTTTCCTCCCTCTGGGCATGGATGGAGCTCCTGACTTCAGCCTGTGACTCGTGTGTGCAAGAGCAAATCTGGGCAGAATTGGGGTAGGAAGGGTTTGGGGGGAGAAATGGTGGGGTGGGGGTAGGGACAGAGTCTGATTGATTGTCAGCCATGAAGGGTCTTGATTTTCATATCTATTCAAACTGCATGAGGAGGTACTTGGATTCAGTGTCAATTGGAGATTGCAAATATCAATGAATTAACAGGGGAAAAAAACCTAAAAAGGACCTGAATGATATTTTCTCACTGTCTTTTAAAATATATTGCATTCACTTTGGATATACTACTGAGATCTAATTAACCACAAAAATCTGAAAATTAAAATCAAATTATTCCCAGAGGCTTGGCCTGTTAAGGTGTTCTGAATGTTCATGAGCCCTGGGACACTGAATTCCTGCACTGAAGAGCTGAAGGCTGAACAAGCTTCTGGAGCAGGGAAATTCAGCAGCAGCCTCCAAGTTGCTGAGGATGTCAGCAGCCCCCAGTGAGGCCATCCCTGCCCAGAGACCGTGGGGGAATGGGCAGACAAGGAGAGCGTCCCTGGGGCTGGGGCAGCACAACTCAGAGGCACCAGCGGCTCCAGCTGGGCAATGGAGTGTGGAATGTGGCTGGGAAAGCCCTGCCTGGGCTGGGCCAAGCAGGACACACAAGCCCTGACCCCCATCCACTTAAAACCTCTCTCAAGGAGACATTTAAGAGGAATTAAAATTGTTTGTGTACCTTGAGTTGAAAACACTGGAGAAATACAAGAAATTCTCAGGAGCTCAAAACAACAAAACAGCCTTTACTGGCAACTTTAGAAAATCAAATAAATTTTCGCAAAAGGTTTGATAGGACATTCAATCAACAAAACAACACTTCTCAAAGCATTAATTTGGCCCATTCAACTTCACAAACTCTAAGCCTGTTCAATTTCATGTTAATCAAAATTTGCAAGAGGACAAAAATAGAAGAAGTATTTTTCTTTCTCTCTCTCAAAGAGATAGAAAGACAAATAAGATTCAGAGAAGCACACACACAGCTATCTACTCCTGGATTCCAGCAGAGTTCAGATGGAAATTCCAAGAGGATGCAGGGTCAAGATGTGTGCTTGCCTTGTGCTCAGCCTTCAATAGCCCTTGGTCTCCCTGGGCCCTTCCCCCAGGTGGGGCTTGGGCTCATTTGGTCCCTCAGGAGCTGGGCTGGGGGCTGCAGAGGTGGCTGTGGAGCATTGCCTGTGCTGTGCCAGGGACTGGCAGCCACTGCTGGGCTGGGATAGAGGCTCTGGGGGAATTGGGATTCCAGGGCAGGGCAGGGCTGGGCTTCCAGGGCAGGGCAAGGCTGGACCTGCCCCTTCCTCCCCCACACATGAAATGTTTCCAGCCAACAATCTCCTCCAGTCTGTCACAACAGGGAATGTTGGAGGTTGAACCCCAATTCTGGCCATGGTCACCTGGCCGAGAAGGACAGTTCCTTTCCATAGGAAGGAAAGCACAGAGCCCCAGTGTTTGGAAGGCAGGAGAGAGCCTCAGTAGGGCAAGGCCATTCAGACTTGTCAGGAATGGCACATTTTGTCTGGGAGCAGTCTTTGGATATAGGGAATTTGGAGGTGGAAGCCCAATCTCATCCATGGGTTTCTGGAGAAGGAGGACAGTTCTTTCCCATAGGAAGGAGAGCATGGAGTCTTCCCCAGTGTTTTAGGGACAGATGAGATGTGACCCTTGTGAAACCATTGCCAGCCAGACTTGTTCTGGCAATATTCCTATGGGAACAATTCCTGGATATAAGGAAATTTGGAGGTGAAATCCCAATTCTGGCCATGGGTGCCAGGACAAGAAGGACAGCTCTTTTCCATAGGAAGGAAAGCACAGAGCCCCAGTGTTTCAGCAGCTGATGAGAAGAGACCCTCAACATGCCAAGGTCATCTGGACCAGTCAGGTGGCCCCTGGGGGGCCAAACCAGCCAGACCTGTACCCTGTTCCATTGGTTTTCGGGGACCCCATAGTGTCACAATGATGCCTTGGATCCATGCGGCCCCACAGTGCCCTAATGGTGACTTGGTTCCATGGGGTGCCACAGGGTCACAATGGCTCCTAGGTTCCAGAAGGCCCTGCAGTGTCACAATGGTCCCAACAATTCCATGGGGCCTTGCAGTGTCACAATGGTCTCAGTAGTTCCCCAGGCCCCACAGTGTCACATGACTCCTCAATTCCCTGAGCCCTGCAATGTCACAATGGACCTTTGGACCCTGGGTGTTTGCAGTGTCACAATGGTCTCCTTTGGCTCCACAGTGTCACAATGGACCAATGATGACATCAGGCCCTGCAATGTCACAATGGACCTTTGGTTCCATTCAGCCCTGCAGTGTCACAAAGGCCTCTTGGTTTCAGGAGGTCCCACAGTATCACAATGGTCGTCTTGGGTCTGCGGGGACCCCCAGGGTCACAATGGTCTCACTGGTTCCATGAGGCCCCACAGCGTCACAATGGTCCCTTGGTCTCACAGGGCCTCACAGTGTCACAATGGTCCCTTGGTTCCATGGCCCTGTGCTGCTGCATTCCCCCCTCCCCTTCTCAGGCCGCCCTGCCAGCTGAGAAATGCTCCTTGGGGCTTGGCCTTGGCCAACAGCCCCTGGGCTCAGCTCCTCTGCAGCTCATCACAAACACTGTCTGCCCCAGGCACTGCTGCTGCCCAACCAGCTCCTGCTTTCTGGAGGAGCAGCCCTGGGAACTGCTTTTGTTCCCTCCGTGGCACAACATCCCTGTTCTCACCCTGCCAAAGAAAGCTGTTGGTGCCAAGTGTGGCCAGGATGAACCATTGCTGGGACTGAAGCCCCTCTCTTGGGGCCCTGCAAACAGCGCTCCAAAAGGAGCCCTTGGAGCTCTCCTGGGCCAGCGACTCCCTCTGAGTGGGGCCTCTCCCAGCCAGGAACTCTCCCGTTTGCTGCACTCGGGGATCCCCAACAACGACGGAGCCTGGGCCGATCCCCCCACTCCTCCAGGCTCAACCCTTCACCCTCTGGGGAGATGCCAAAGGATCCACAGGGAGCATTTCCTGCCCTCAGGGGAATTTCTCCCAGGTGCCTTGCACTGACTCTTTGTGTCTGTGTGCACACAGGAGTGCCTGTGCTGGGGAAATGTGGCAGAAATGCTGCTCTCTGAGGGGTTTGAGTGCCCTGGATAGCTGAGTCAGTCAGGCCTGTAGGTAAGGTTAAATCACAAGGTCTAAGCTAAGTTAAATAGTTCTAAGAGTTGTTCTTTTGCTAAGTTGTTTAATGTAAGTTATAAGCAGAGTTAAATACAGTTAAATGTTATTCCTCCTTTAAATTGCAAAGTCATAGGCTAAAAGTTAGGTTAAATAGTGTTAAGTGCTGTTCTTTTTCTAAATTGTGTAATTGAAGGTATCAGTTAAGGTTATGTTAAGTCCTATTAAGTTTGAGCTCTGTTAAGCTTTTGGGCCATATTTCTTTTACCCTCACTGTCTTTGTGTCTCATACACACACACAGGGACAGCTCTTAGCTAAATTCTGGTTTGATTGCCTGGATTTTGTTTGGTTTTCTGTTTCTTTGTTTTCTTGGTGTGCCTGAAGTGTCCAGTCAGGAGCAGAGTGACTCTTGCCAAGGAACTTTGTGCTGCTCTTGCTTAATATTAAATCTGGTTTTTGCTGCTCCCTTGCTGGGGATTTTTTCAGCGCTTTCAAGGCCTCGTTGGTACCAGGGTGAAGGAGCCCTGGCCCAGGCTCTGGCCCTGGGGGACACGGGGACGCTGCCAGGGGGTCCCTGTCCCCCTGTGCCACCCCCAGGGCCCCGGCCCCCCGTCCCCGTGTCAGGCTCTGGGGTCGATCTCGTGGAACATCCTCTGGGGGAGGCTGCGGCGCCGGGGGCGGGGGGACCCGGGGGGACAGGGGACCCCGCTGTGCACGAGCAGGGTTGGACTGCTCTGGGGGGAACTGTGAGGGGGGCCGGGGCAGAGTGACCTCCCCACTGACCTCACACAGCCCCTGGGATGTCACAAAGTCCCCTGTGATGTCACATTGCCTCCTATGATTTCACACAGACCCCTGTGATGCCACACAGTCCCCTGTGATGTTACACAGCTGCTCTGTGATGTCACAGAAGACTCTGATGTCAAAGAGTCACTCTGCGATGTCAGAGTTTGTTCTGTGATGTTACAGTCTGCTCTATGAGGTTACACAGCCACCCAGTGATGTCACAACCCAGTCCCTCATGTCACAGAGCCACTCTCTATGATGGCAAGATCTGCTCTATGGCCTCACACTATGATGTCACAGACAGCTGTGTGATGTCACAATCCCCTCAGTGATGTCACAAAACCCCCTCTGTGATGTCATACTGCCACTCTGTAATGTCACAGCACACACTTTGCCCTCACAGCCTGCTCTATGATGTCACACAGTCCCCTCTATGATGTAATAGCTGTTTAATGACCTTGCACAAAGAACTCTGTCATGTCATAGCCCAATCTGTGACCTCACACAGCCCACTCTCTGCTGTCACACAGCCCCTTGCTGACATCACAGCTGCTCTGTGCCTCCATGACACAGCCACAGAGGAGCTGCTGGGACACAGCCCCCTCTGGGACATGCCACAGCCCCTGCCAGTGCTGAGCCCCTGGGAGCTCTGTCTGTGCCCTGCTGGTGTCCCTGAGGGGCCCTGGCAGTGCCCCAGCCCTGCTGGGCTGTGCACAGGAGCTGCTCCTGGCCAGAGCTGTCTCTCTGCAGCTCTGCTGCCCTTGCCAGGAGCTGCCTCTGGGCCAGGAGCCTGGCCCAGCTCAGCAGCACAGACACAGCACAAGGGCTCTAATGACCCTCTGGGGCTTTGGTGCTCTTTGCATCAGACTCAGTCCCTCACAGTGTGCTCAAAGATCTACTCAAAAACTCAAAGTGAGATTAAAATCCAAACTGTCTTTGACTTTTAATGGGTCCCACTAAGGGACACAACTCACGTGAAAGTGTCCCCAGGTTCCAGGTAGAGCAGAACACTGAAGGCAGTGATGACAGGTGGGGACAAACAAGGGAAAGGTGTCTCTGGTGCTGAGCAAACCTGGATGTGTTTCAGGAATGCAAAGGGCCAAAGCCTGAGCCCCAGCCCCTGGCCAGGCAGATCCTGTCCCTCCCTCATTGCTCAGGGCTCTTCCCGGGATGGGCTCTGGGATGTGGGGATGGGCAATGCCAAGGGCAGGAGCCTGGGGCGGCCCCTGCCAGGCTGCTGAGCAGGGACAAGGAGGCAATGAGGCCCCAGGCCTGCAAGGGTCACTTGTCCTCTCGTGGCCTCAGGCCCAGGGCCAGCAGCCATGGCCAAAGTGCTGCCCAAGTTGGCTCTGGCAGGGCTGTCTTGCAGCTGCTGCCCATCCCTGTGCCCTGTGCAGCCCAGGCTGTCCTACGGTGTCCCTGTCCTGCGCCTCTGTCCCTGCAGGCTGTCGGCATCCCCCGGCTGCCCCACCTGGTTGGCCCCTTCCTTTGCTGGCAGCTCTGCCTCTGCCTGCCCACACAAAGCCTTGGCCTTGATACCAAAAGGGTTAATTCCATTTTTACTGTGCCTTTGAACTTTTAGTATGGGAACAAGGCATTCATGGGCTGCTTTCTCACCAAGGATGGTTGGAAGACAAGAAGAATATATTTGGCTCAAGAATGCAGTGACAGAAAATCGAAGGACTGAATCTGGGAATTTGAGGTGGGGTTTATGGTAATGGGTAAATTGTAATATGCAGTTAGTGATGCTGGTAGAATTACATGTCCACATAAGGTTACAAGTTATCCCTCACTAGACCTCAGACCTGAATAAATGATATCCTCTTAAACAAGAAATTAGTTTTAAGGAGTCTTATTCTGATATTTTGGATATTTGGTGGTGGCGGGGCCTCACAGAACAAGGAGCCATCTGTGACACTGAGCAAAATCAGGGCACAAAGGGTCCTTTGTGAGTCTGCAGAACCCTATGGAACCAAAATCCGTTTTGGTACACCGGGGCCACATTGAACCAATGGTCCATTGTGATACTGCAGCTCCAAGGAGACTATTGTGACTCTGAGAAACCTCTTGGAACCAAGGGGCCATTGTGACACAGCAAGGCCTGGTGGAACCATGAGTCCATTGTGGCACTGCAAAACCTCACAGAATCAGGGTGACCATGTTCTGCTATGGAACCTCATGGAACAAAGGGACCATGGTGATCCTGCAGAACCAAGGAGACTGCTGTGGGCAGTGTGAAAGCTCATGGAACCAGGAGTCCATTGTGACACAGCAAGGCCTCGTAGAATCAAGGGTCCGTTGTTAAACTGTGTGGCCTCATGGAACCATGAGCCATTGTGACACAGCGTGGCCACATGGAGCCAAGGGGCCTCTGTGACACTGTGGATCCAAGGAGACCATTCTAACTGAGGAACCTCATGGAACCAAGAGTCCATTGTCACAATGCGGGGCCCTGTGGAACCAAGGGGAGCACAGTGACTTTGTGGGCCCTCATGGAACAATGGAGACTGTTCTGACACTTTGTACCCACTGGGACCATGGGGCCATTACAGCATGGCAGGGCCTCATGGAAGCAAGGGGACTACTGTGAACACTGTCGGTCTTTATGGGATGAAGGTCCAATGGAGCCAAGGATACCATTGTGACACTCTGGGATATCAGGGAACCAAAGGTCCATTATTACCCAGCAGGGCCTCATGGAACCTTGCAGGCCATTTTTACACTTTGAGCCTTGTGGAGCTAAGGGGACCACAGTGACACTGTGGGGCTCAGTGAAACCAATAGTGTGTTGTGACACTGCAAGGCCTTATGGGATCATGGAGATTCATGTGACACCAAAGGCCTCACTAAACCAAGGGGCCATTGTGACACTACAAAGTCTCATGGAAGCAAGGAACCATTGTGACACTCTGGAGTGTTGGCAGGCCAAGGGGCAGTTGTGGCACTGGGTGGCACTGTGTGGCACCAAGGAGTCCATTGTGACACTACAGGGCCCCATGGAACTAAGGATTTGTGGAACAGTGCTGGAACACATGGAACCAAAGGTCCATTGTGATATTGCAGGGCCTCATGGAATCCTGGAGGCCATGATGACGCTTTGAGGCCTGCAGGGGCTCTGCAGGACCTCATGGAACCAAGGAGACCCCTCTGACATTGTGAGTCCCCATGGAACCAGGGGTCCATTGTGACACCGTGGAACCAAGGAGACTGTTGTTGGCTGTTGTTGGCAGTACAAAAGCTCATGGAGCCAAAAGTCCATTGTGACATTGTGGGGCCTCATAGATCCAAGGAGACTGATATGACACTTCAGGACCCAATAGAACCAAGGGGCGATTGGTGTCATCTCAGGGTCTCATAGAACCAAGGCAATCACTGTGACACTGCAAGGTCTCATAGAAACAAGGGGCCACTGTGACACTGTGGGTCCCCATGGAAGCAAGGGGGCAGTGTAACACATCCAGCCTGGTGGAACCAAGGGGCCATTGTGTCCGTGAGGAACCCAATAGAACCAAGGAGCCATTTTGAGACTCTGCATCCTCATGGAACCAAGGGGCCACAGTGGCATTGCACAGTCCCATGGAAATAAGGAAACCATTTTGACCCTGCAAGGCCTCATGGAAGCAAGGGGCCATTGTGCCACTGTGGAGCCAAGGAAACCATTGTTATATCACTGGGCCTCATGGAAACAAAGATCTGTTGTGATCCTACAGGGTCTCGTGAAACCAAAGGGGCCATTGTGATGCTGCAGGGACACAAGGATCCAAAAGCATGGAACAGATCTGGCTGGCTGGGCCTCCTGGGGGCTGCCTGACTGGTCCAGCTGACTTTGGCATGTTGAAGGTCACGTCTCATCTGCCCCTGAAGCCCTGGATTTGTGTGCTTTCCTTCCTGTGGGAAAGAACTGTCCTTCTCCTCCAGGGGTTCATGGCTGAAATTTGGATTCCTCCTCCAAATTTGATTATATCCAAGGATTATTCCCATATGAAACCTGCCAGGACAGACAGCTCAGGCTGGCCTTGGCCTCTTGGGGGCCACCTCTCATCTGCCTTCAAAACACTGGGGGCCTGTGCTTTTCTTTCCATGGAAAAAAACCATCTTTCAAGTCCAGGCATCCATGGCCAAAATTGAGAATCAGCCTCCAGAATTCCCTATATCCAAGGATAGCTCCCAGACAAAAGCTGCCAGGACTATCTAGGTTCCCTTGGTGTCCTGAGGGCCAGTTCTCATCTTCCTTTGAAACACTGGGGATCTGTACTTCTTTCCTATAGAAAAGAACTGTCCTTCTTGTCCATATACCCCTAGACAAAAGTGGGGTTTGGCCTCCCAAATTCTGTCTCTCCAAGCATTCTCCCCTGATACAAGTCTGGCTGGCCTTGGCCTCCTTGGGGCTGCCTCTCATCAGCCTTTGAAACACTGGGGCTCTGCCCTTTCCTTCCTATGGAGAACTGTCATTCCAGTCCAGGAACCCATGGCTGAAATGGAATTCCACACCCAAAACTCCCCAAATATCCAAAGGCTGCTTTCAGACAAAAGCTACAAGGATAGACAGGTCTGGCTGGCCCTGGCTTGTGGTGACTGCTTCTCATCTGCCTTCAAAACCCTGGGGTTCTGTGGTTTCCTTCCTATAGAAAAGAACTGTCCCTCTTGTCCAGGTGCTCTTGGCCTCTAGCACTGGACCTCTCTATAGGGACACAGGAGCTCTGTGCTCAGGGGGGTGGAGACTGAGGACAGCAGAGGAGAGCCCTGGGAGGGATGGAAGGGTGGTTTCAGAGAGGGTGGATCCTTTTGACATAGTAGAAAACAGCCAGAGAAAGAAAGAATTAATGCCAAAGGCACCTGGGGAGGTCCAGATTGGACACCAGGAGAAAGGAATTTCCCTGCCAGGGCAGGGCTGTGGTGCAGCACGTCCCCAAGCAGGAGCCTGGAGCAGCCCAAGGCTTTGTGTGGGCAGGCAGAGGCAGGCAGGAGGCAGAGCTGTCAGCAAAGGAAGGGCCCAGCCAGGTGGCGCAGCCGGGGGATGCCCACAGCCTGCAGGGACAGAGGCGCAGGGCAGGGACACCGTAGGACAGCCTGGGCTGCACAGGGCACAGGGATGGGCAGCAGCTGCAAGACAGCCCTGCCAGAGCCAACTTGGGCAGCACCTTGGCCATGGCTGCTGGCCCTGGGCCTGAGGCCAGCAGGGGACAAGTGACCCTTGCAGGCCTGGGGCCTCATTGCCTCCTTGTCCCTGCTCAGCAGCCTGGCAGGGGCTGCCCCAAGCTCCTGCCCTTGGCATTGCCCATCCCCACATGCCCGTGCCCATCCAAGGAAGAGTCCTGAGCACTGAGGGAGGGACAGGATCTGCCTGGCCAGGGGCTGGGGCTCAGGCCTTGGCCCTTTGCATTCCTGAATCACATCCAGGTTTGCTCAGCACCAGAGACATCTTTGCCTTGCTTGTCCCCAACTGTCATCACTGCCTCCAGGGTTCTGCTCTACCTGGAACCTGGGGACACTTTCTCAGTCATGTCCCTCAGAAGGATCTATTTTATGTATCAGAAACTTCAGAGTTTCAATGTAACTTTGAGTTCTTGAGAATTTCTTCGAGCACACTCTGAGGGACTGAGTCTGATGCAAAGAGCACCAAAGCCCCAGAGGGTCATTACAGTCCTTGTGCTGTGTCTGTGCTGCTGAGCTGGGCCGGGGTCCTGGCCCAGAGACAGCTCCTGGCAAGGGCAGCAGAGCTGCAGAGAGACAGCTCTGGCCAGGAGCAGCTCCTGTGCACAGCCCAGCAGGGCTGGGGCACTGCCAGGGCCCCTCAGGGACACCAGCAGGGCACAGACAGAGCTCCCAGGGGCTCAGCACTGGCAGGGGCTGTGGCATGTCCCAGAGGGGGCTGTGTCACAGCAGCTCCTCTGTGGCTGTGTCATGGAGGCACAGAGCAGCTGTGATGTTCGCAAGGGGCTGTGTGACAGCACAGAGTGGGCTGTGTGAGGTCACAGATTGGGCTATGACATCACAGAGTTTGTTGTGTGTGGTCATTTAGCATCTATGGCCTCATAGAGGGGACTGTGTGACATCACAGAGAAGGCTGTGACATCATGGCATGGCTGTATGACATCATAGAGCTGGCTGTGAGGTCAAAGTGTGTGCTGTGACATTACAAAGTGTCATTATGATATCACAGAGAGGGTTTTGTGATATTACTGAGGGGATTGTGACATCACACATCTGTCTGTGACATCATAGAGTAGGGTGTGAGGTCATAGAGCAGATCCTGCGTTCATAGAGGGTGGCTCTGTGACATCAGAGAGAGGGTTGTGATATCACTGGCTGGCTTGTAACATCATGGAGCAGGCTGTGACATCACAGTACAGATTGTGGAATCACAGGGTGACTTTCTGACATCACAGCGTCTTCTGTGACATCACAGTGCAGCTGCATGACATTCCAGGGTGACATCCCAGATTTGGCTCTGTGACATCACAGGGGCTGTGTGACATCCCAGGGGCTGTGTGAGGTCACTGGGGAGGTCACTCTGCCCCGGCCCCCCTCACAGTTCCCCCCAGAGCAGTCCAACCCTGCTCGTGCACAGCGGGGTCCCCTGTCCCCCCGGGTCCCCCCGCCCCCGGCGCCGCAGCCTCCCCCAGAGGATGTTCCATGAGATCGACCCCAGAGCCTGACACGGGGACGGGGGGCCGGGGCCCTGGGGGTGGCACAGGGGGACAGGGACCCCCCAGCAGCGTCCCCGTGTCCCCCAGGGCCAGAGCCTGGGCCAGGGCTCCTTCACCCTGGTACCAACGAGGGCTTGAGAGTGCTGAAAAAATCCCCAGCAAGGGAGCAGCAAAAACCAGATTTAATATTAAGCAACAGCAGCACAAAGTTCCTTGGCAAGAGTCACTCTGCTCCTGACTGGACACTTCAGGCACAGCAGGGAAACAAAGCAACAACAAAACCAAACAAAATCCAGGCAATCAAACCAGAAATGAACCGAGAACTGTCCCTGTGCGTGTGTGTGACGAAAGGGCAGTGAGGGCAAGGATAAAAGGAATATGGCCCAAAAGCTGAACAGAGCTCAAACTTAACAGGACTTAACTTACACTTTAACCTTAACTGATACCTTCAACTTGACAATTTAGCAAAAGAACAGCACTTAACTTTGACGCCGGCCAGGGGTTTATTTACAGACGCGAACAACACGGGGCTGCTATATGGAAAGTGTCTCGAGCTGTTCATTTTTTCAGCATCAGTTCTCATTACATGATTATGATAATGGGAAGATGCTAGCAGCTCACAATCCAGGCAGCAGGCCAGAAAACTTAATGTTACAACATACTTTATAAGCTTCTTGACCAATCACACAAAGCAAAAGCATATTGACAGTAGTTCTATCCAATCACCATAAGCACACGTACCTTTGGTTAAAACAATGCTTGCTTATTTAGAATACAGTACCTGTTTGTAAGAGACAATGCACAGAGCTCCATTATTAAGTTTTAACCGTCCTAATATCTTGCTAGATAAACTTTCTGCAACTTAGAGAGCTATTCAGACAAGCATTAATACATAGGCTATTGTTCTATTTGCCCTTGCGTTTTCTACAGTTTAAATAATTTTTCTGCTGACCTATCTCATGACTGTTGCTTTAGCATTGTTCACAATTCTGCTGTATCTGAGGACTGCCTTTTGCAGCTTTCCTAGAACCCTCTAATTTTATGGATTCCCACAAACAGTATTTAACCTAACTTACAACCTATGACTTAATGATTTAATGGTAGAATAACATTAAACAATATTCAACTTAGCTTATATCATATTAAACTTTACTTAGCAAAAAAAAGCTCTTAACACCATTTAACTTATTCCTTATGATGTAACCTTACTTACAGGCCTGACTGACTCAGCTATCCAAGGCTCTCAAACCCCTCAGAGAGCAGCATTTCTGCCACATTTCCCCAGCACAGGCACTCCTGTGTGCACACAGACACAAAGAGTCACCTCCAAATTCCCTATATTCAAAGACTACTCCCAGACAAAATCTGCCATTCCTGGCAAGTCTGGCTGGCCTTGGACTAGAGAGGCTCTCACCTGGCTTCCAAACACTAGGGGTGTGTGCTTTCCTTCCTATGGAAAGGAACTGTCCTTCTGGGCCAGGCACACATGGCCAAATTTGGGATTTCACCTCCAACATTCCCTGTTGTGACAGACTGGAGGAGATTGTTGGCTGGAAACATTTCATGTGTGTGGGGGAGGAGGGGGCAGGTCCAGCCCTGCCCTGCCCTGGAAGCCCAGCCCTGCCCTGCCCTGGAACCCCAATCCCCGCAGAGCCTCTATCCCAGCCCAGCAGTGGCTGCCAGTCCCTGGCACAGCACAGGCAATGCTCCACAGCCACCTCTGCAGCCCCAGCCCAGCTCCTGAGGGACCAAATGAGCCCAAGCCCCACCTGGGGGAAGGGCCCAGGGAGACCAAGGGGTATTGAAGGCTGACCACAAGGCAAGCACACATCTTGACCCTGCATCCTCTTGGAATTTCCATCTGAACAGTGCTGGAATGCAGGAGTTGGTACCTGTGTGTGTGCTTCTCTGTATCTTTTTTGCCTTTCTCTATTTCAGTCCTTTCCTTCTTTTTCTGTCCTTTTGCAAATCTGAGTAATGTAAAATTCAAATAGCTTGGAGTTTGTGAAGTTGAATGGGCCAAGTCAGTGCTCTAAGAAGTGTTCTGTGTTGATTGAATGTTGTATTAAACCTATTGCTAAAATTTCTCTGATTTTGTAAGTTGCCAGTAGATGCTTTTTTCTTGTTTTGAGCTCCTGAGACTCCCTTGTTGGTATTTCTGCAGGGAGTCCAACTCAGAGGACGCAAACAATGGTAATTCCTTTTAAATGTCTCCTTGAGAGAGTTGTTTGGGGGATGGGAGTCAGGGCTTGTGCGTCCTGCTTGGCCCAGCCCAGGCAGGGCTTTCCCAGCCACATTCCACACTCCATTGCCCAGCTGGAGCCGCTGGTGCCTCTGAGTTGTGCTGCCCCAGCCCCAGGGACGCTCTCCTTGTCTGCCCATTCCCCCACGGTCTCTGGGCAGGGATGGCCTCACTGGGGGCTGCTGACATCCTCAGCAACTTGGAGGCTGCTGCTGAATTTCACTGCTCCAGAGGCTTGTTCAGCCTTCAGCTCTTCAGTGCAGGAATTCATATCCCAGGGCTCATGAACATTCAGAACACCTGAACATGCCAAGCCTCTGGGAATCATTTGATTTTAGTTTTCAAATAATTTCTGGTTAATTAGACAGATTTCAGTAGTGTATACAAACTGAACATGTTTTATTTAAAAAGACAGAGAAAAGATTTTTTAGGTCCTGTTTAGGGTTTTTTTTGTCCTGATCATAAATTGATATGTGTAGTATCCAATTGACACTGAATCCAAGTACCTCCTCATGCAGTTTGAATAGATATGCAAATCAAGACCCTTCATGGCTGACAATCAATCAGACTCTGTCCCTACCCCCACCCCACCATTTCCCCCATCCAAGCCCTGGCACTCAGAGCAGCCTTGTGCAAATCTGAGCTCCCTCCAGCCCAGGCTGCACCTGCAGCTTTCAGCTCCTTGGCTCCAACTCCCACCTGCTTTCCTTGCAGAAGGAGCTGCCCGAGACACAGAGGGATGTTCATGTCTTGTCAGCCAACAAAGCCAAGGGAAGGCACAGATCCATTAAATGCAAAAGTCATTCTTCTCCCTGGCTCTGCCCCTGATCCCCAGAGCCTGTCCTGTTTTCTTCATCCCTGCATTGCCAGGGACTCTCTGGGACAAGGGAGCTCTGCTCTGGGGATGGAGGGAGGTACAAGTGCCACCACTGGAGTGGGAACCACAACTCATCAGGTTTGTGTCCTTTGGGGGTTAGGAACTGGTGAGACTCAGAGGCACAGAAAGTTTCTCTTCATGGCCAACAGACCACAGCTGAACAGGACACAATTTAATAAATCTCACTCTTCCCTGAGCTATGCACAATATCCCAGCAGCATCTGATGACTCCACCATCCACAAGGGATTTCCATACTAGAATTAATTTTAGACAAAACATGGTTCTGTGACAGATATAAACAAAATTAATTTCTTGTATCAGGATGCTCGTCCAGGAGTGGGGGCAAAACAGCTCCAACAATTCCTGATTTGCAAAGCTGTCAGTGGTGGATGGAGAAGGGAGGTCAGGCTGCTCTTGGTGTTGAAGAAATGCTGAAACCAGCCTGACTCATTTAATCTCCTCCTGTCCTGGCTGATCTGCCCTCTTTCCCCTTCCACCCATTGGCTTTTGTCTCCCACCAGGCCCCCGGTGAAGAGCCTGGCTCTGTGTTCTCCATCCCTTCCTCGCTGGCACTGCCAGGCTGGGATGAGGAGCCCCTCAGCCTTCCCTGCTCTGGGCTGGACAAGCCCAGCTCCCTCAGCCTCTGCTCACAGCCCAGGGGCTCCAGCCCCACCTTGGAGGCCCTTCCCAGGCCCTGCTCCAGCTGCCAGACATCTTTCCTGCCCTGGGCAACCCAAGCCAGGCCACAGTGACCTGGATAATCCCCGTCCTTGATGTCCTGGTCACACAGCCCTGGCCCCTTGTCCCCATGTCAGGCTCTGGGGTGGATCCTGTGGAACATCCTTTGGTGGAGGCTGTGGCTCCAGGTGGGCCGGGGGGATCCTGTGGGACAGGGACCCTGCTGGGCATGGACAGCATTGGACTTGTTGGGAGAAACTGTGAGGGGGAGCTGGGGCCGAGTGACCAACCCAGTGACCTGACACAGCCCTGCTGGGATGTCACACAGCCCCTCTGGGATGGCACACAGCCCCTCTGGGATGTCACAGCCTGCTCTGTGAGCTCACAGCCCCTTCTCTAATGTCACACAGCTGGTCTCTGATGTCACAGCCTGCTCTGTGATGTCACAGAGGCAGCCTATGATGTCATAGCTTCCCTATGACCTCACATCCCCCACTCTGTGATGTCATAGCCCACTCTGTCACCTCATGTTACCAGATGATCAGTTGTCTACACCAGGTGAGCTCACACCTGGAGTTTGTTCTCCACATCCCCAGGCCTATGGAAACCACACAAGGTCCATTGTGTGAGAAGGGGAACTGGAAGTTCAGCAGCCTCAGGGTCCTGCCAGCTCAGCCAGGCCCACTGGAACATTGGGGTCCACAACCACCAGGGACCACCAGAGAGACCCCCAGGACAGAAGAACACATGGGTAAAGGGGAAGGGAAATATGTTAATGACTTTGGGGAAATGATTATCATATGTATGTTTAGTCCAGGACAATCAATGAATATGTGTGCAAAATACAGAAAATAAACAGAAACTTCCCTGTGCTCAGCATGCAGGGCTTTGGGAGGAGCTCTCCCCTGTGCATCCAGCTGAATAAAGAATGCTGCTTCTTAATGCTACACTGGGGTTAAGGAGTTTTCTGTTTTACTGAATTTTTGGTGACACTCCCACTGCCAAGGAAAGCTCTGTCTGCTGCTGTTCACAGACAGAGAAGGGCTGGGGGCAGATGTGGGGCTCAGAGGCTGCCTGGGGCACAGTGACCATGAAATAATCAAGTCTTCAATGTTCTGTGAAAGAAGGAGGGGCAGCAACAAAACCTCTACACTGGAATAAGGAAGGGCAGACTTTGGCCTGTTCAGGATGCTGATTTGGGGAATATAAAATCAGATACTGATTTTTTTAAAGAGAAGCAGCCCTTTAAATCAAAGGGGTCCAGGAAGGATGGACACATTTCAAGAAAGTAATCTTAAGGGGGAAGAGCAGCCTGTCCCAGTGTGGCAAAAGATGAGCTGGTGATGAAAGTGACTGGCCTGGCTGCCCATGGAGCTTTGGTGGGAAGTCAAGGGAAGGAAGAGTGAGCATCACCTTTGGACAAAAAGTCAGGAAACTTAGGCAGTGTTTAAGGATGTTATTAGGTTATGCAGAAAGAAAAGGAAATACTTCAAAGCTCAGTTACAGCTTAACCTGTCCACTTGTGTGAAAAGTAATAGAAAATGTGTCTATAAATAAATTAATAGCGAAACATGGGATAAGGAGAACCTCGACTCTTTATTGGATAAAGTGGAGAATAGAGTAACTAAAGATAAAGAAAAGGCTGAGCTACTTAACACCTTGTTTGTGTCAATTTTCAATATTGGGACAGGTTTCCTTTCAGGACAAATGTTCTCCTGAGCTGGTAGATGGGCACAGGGAGCAGAACAGCCCCCTGGAATCCAGGAGGAAGCAGCTGCTGACCTGCTGAGCCACTCAGATGCTCACAGGTGTACGGGATCAGATGGGATCCATCCCAGGGGGATGAGGGAGCTGTGGATGAGCTCCCCAAGCTGCTCTCCATCATTTACCATCAGTCCTGGCTCAGCAGGGAGGGCCCAGAGCACTGGAGGTGCCAGTGTGAGCCCATCCCCAGGAAGGGCTGGAAGGAGGAGCTGGGGAACTCCAGGCCTGTCAGCCTGACCTGGGTGCCTGGCAAGGTTATGGAACAGATCACCTTGAGTGCCATCACAGGGCACCCACAGGATGGCCCAGGGAT
The DNA here is from genome assembly GCF_051311805.1 of Agelaius phoeniceus. NCBI lineage: Eukaryota > Metazoa > Chordata > Aves > Passeriformes > Icteridae > Agelaius > Agelaius phoeniceus. Next base: position 4,203,571 of record NW_027509866.1, read on the forward strand.
CAGAGCCAGCCAGCGTGGATTTAGGGGTGGCAGGTCCTGCCTGACCAACCTGGTCTCCTTTTATGCCCAGGTGACCCACCTGTGGATGTGGGAAAGGCTGTGGATGTTGTGTGCCTGGACTCCCGCAGAGCCTTTGACTCTGTCTCTGACAGCATTCCCTGGAAAAGCTGCAGCCCACGGCTTGGGCAGGTTCCCTCCTGGCTGGGAGATTTAAGAGCTGGCTGGAGGCTGGGCCCAGAGAGTGGTGGGGATGGTGCTGCACCCAGCTGGTGTCCAGGCACTGGTGCTGTCCCCAGGGATCTGTGCTGGGCCCAGCCCTGTTTAATATCTTCACTGATGGTCTGGGTGAGGGGATCGAGTCCAGCATTCACAAATTGCAGATGGCACCAAGCTGGGTGTGAGTGTGGATCTGCTGGAGGGCAGGACAAGAAGACCCAGCCTTAAGCTGCACCAGGGGAGGCTCAGGCTGGACAATAGGAAGGAGTTCTTCACAGAAAGGGTGAGTGGGAACTGGAATGGGCTGGCCAGGGGGGAGGTGGCAGAGTCACTGTCCCTCTGCAGTGGCACTCAGTGGCATGGTCTGGGGGACAAGGCAGTATTAGGGCATTGGTTGGACTTGATGATCCCAAAGGTCTTTTCCAGCCTATTTGATTCTGTCATTCTGTGATGATTGGGACACTCTGGGGCCATTGTGACACTGCAGGGCCTCATGGAACTAAGAGGACCATGGTGACACCGTGCAGCCCCACAGAACCAGGTGTCCATTGTGGTGCTGTGGGGCCAAATGGAACCAGGGAGTGCCCTGGGACACTCTGGGCCCTCGTGGAACCACAGAGGCCATTGTGACACTGCAGGGCCTCGTGTAACCAAGGGGTTTCACCATTTTGACACTGCAAAACCAAGGAGACCATTGGGAGACTGCAGGGCCCAGTGGAACCAAGGGGCCGTTCTGACACTGCAGGGCCTCATGGAACCAAGGGGACATTGTGACACTGCAGGATCCTGTGTAACCAAGGGGCCACTGTGACACGATGGGGCCTCAAGGGATCTGGAAGAACGTTGTGACACTGTGTGGCCTTGTGGAAACAAGGAGTCCATTGTGACACTGAGGGGACTTGTGGAAGCACAGAGACCATGGTGACAGTGTGGGACCTCATGTGACCATGGGGCCATTGTGACACCCTGGGGCCCCATGGAACCAAGGGGCCACTGTGAAACTGCAGCACCAATGAGAACATTGTGACACTGTGAAGCCCCATGGAACCAAGGAGTCCATTGTCACATTTTGAGGCCCCATGGAACCAAGGAGACCAGTGTGACAGTGCAGGGCCTGGTGTAACCAAGAGGCCATTGTGACACTGAGGGGTCCCATGGAACCAATGGAACCCCATGGACATCGTCGCAAATGTCACCAAGCTGGATATGAATGTTGACCTGCTGGAGGGTCAGGGGACTCTGCACAGTGACTTGGGCAGGCTGGATCCAGTGGATGAATCCAACAAGGTGAGGTTTAACAAATCCAAGTGCTAGGCACTGATATTTGGCTCCAGTGCTACAGGCTGGGGACAGAGTGGCTGGAGAGCAGCCAGGCAGAAAGGGACCTGCAGGGACTGATGGACAGCAGGCTGGACATGAGGCAGCAGTGTGCCCAGGTGGCCAAGAAGGCCAATGGCTCCTGGCCTGGATCAGGAATGGTGTGGTCAGCAGGAGCAGAGCTGCTGTGCCAGCACTGATCTGCCCCCAGCTCTGCACACAGACATTGCTGCTGCAGCTCCAGAGAAGGGAACAAAAGCAGTATAGCCGCAGCTGTCTCTATAGAGAGCAGCAGACATGATTTTCTTAGTATTTTCTTGGGGAAGCTTGTGAGAAGATTGGAGAAAAGAGTAAGAAATTATTTTTATTTTTATTTGTTATACTTATTGTGTACACGTAGAATGTGTTTTAGAGATATGTTTATTAAATGGTGATTTCTTATTTAGACAATAGTAATAGTGTTTTAGATTCATTGACCAATTCAGTCAATGCTGTATTGGACTGTTGGTAAGGGGTTAAGTTTCTTAAGAAGTACAATATTATAAGATAATAAAGTGATTGATCAGCCTTTTAGAATCATGGAGTCAATGCTAATTATTACCTGGGTGGCAGCAGCCGACAACAAGGAGAATCTCTGGAGAAAACTTTCCTGGAAGATCCTTTAGTTCCTTTAAAGTCACCAAGAGCGCAGCCCCACATTGACATCGTCTGTGGCGAATGGGAATGTAGGGAGAAACAAAATGAGAAATGGCAAAAACAATGACCTTTCTTTGTGGAAAATATGAGAAAACTAAAACAAAAGAAAAATATTGCCACATAAATAAAAGCCCCCAGCCAAACCAACTCGAAGTATGAAAGATGACTTTTATTACAAGTGATTTGCAGAAATTGGCCAGCAGTTTAATGATCCTGTAAGCATCCAGTCATCAGTCTCCTCACTGCAGCCTTGAGCTCCTGGTTCCTCAGGCTGTAGATGAGCGGGTTCAGGGCTGGAGGCACCACTGAGTTCAGAACTGACAGGGACAGATCCAGGGATGGGGAGGACATTGAGGGAGGCTTCAAATAGGCAAACATGAGAGTGCTGAGGAACAGAGAGACCACAGCCAGGTGAGGGAGGCAGGTGGAAAAGGCTTTGTGCCGTCCCTCCTCAGAGGGGATCCTCAGCACGACCCTGAAGATCTGCACATAGGAGAAAACAATAAATATAAAGCAACCAAGTCCTAAACAGACACCAACAGCAATTAGCCCAAGTTCCCTGAGATAGGATTTTGAGCAGGAGAGCTTGAGGATCTGTGGGATTTCACAGAAGAACTGGTCCAGGGCATTGCCATGGCACAGGGGCAAGGAAAATGTATTGGCCGTGTGCATGAGAGCAGTGAGAAAGGCACTGGCCCAGGCAGCTGCTGCCATGTGGGCACAAGCTCTGCTGCCCAGGAGGGTCCCATAGTGCAGGGGTTTGCAGATGGACACGTAGCGGTCGTAACACATGATGGTCAGGAGGCAAAACTCTGTAGTTGCGCAGAAAACAAAAGAAAAGAGCTGAGCAGCACATCCGGTGTAGGAGATATTGCTGGTGTCCCAGAGGGAATTGTGCATGGCTTTGGGGACAGTGGTGCAGATGGAGCCCAGGTCAGCGAGGGCCAGGTTGAGCAGGAAGAAGAACATGGGCGTGTGCAGGTGGTGGCCGCAGGCTACGGCGCTGATGATGAGGCCGTTGCCCAGGAGGGCAGCCAGGGAGATGCCCAGCAAGAGGCAGAAGTGCAGGAGCTGCAGCTGCCGCGTGTCTGCCAATGCCAGCAGCAGGAAGTGCCTGATGGAGCTGCTGTTGGACATTTGCTGGGGCTCCACATGGGCGCCTGTTCATGGAGAAAGGACAGTGAAGAGTTAGAGGAGATACCTGTAACCAAAATCAAAGCCATTTCCCATACAACTACCCTGGAGCGCACACAGATATGCTTCTGTTTTTAAGAAGTCTGGTGTTTTCTTTAAAGCTTCCCCATACCTCTGCTGGTGTACTTGAGTATCAGAAACCCTCAGCATTTCTACTGCCCTTAGGGAATAGAGAACACATACTGAGAGGCAAAGTGATAAGTGGAGAGCTAGTGGACATTGTCTGTCATTCTGACCTGTTCAGAATTTTGCTGGGCTTTAACCTTTGCCAGTTGGAGGGTGATCACCTCCCCATGTTTTTCCTAAAATGTCACCAGACACTGCTGAGAGCAGATGGATCCACCACAGGCCAGCTCCACTTTTGTAGCCAAGGACTCACGTTGCTCATTTCACCAACTCAGCAGCATTTTCAGTGTCACAACACCTCTGCCTCTCCCCATCAATCTCATAACTCAGAGCTGCTCTAGGACAGGTTTACACCCTGGATTGAAGCTCCCAGCTTGGACTGAAATCTCAGGGAGACATCCAAGTGTCCTTCTGATGGCATTGGATTGTGGGAGATGCAGCTCCTTCCCTGGCTGCACTGACAGCATTGCCCAGAGCCGAGCACTGGGGACAGCGTCACCCTGAGCCAGCTGTGCCCCTGCCAGAGCCCCCAGGGCCGGGCAGCTGCTCCCAGCCCTGTGCTCCGCAGAGGGAACTGGGCCCGGGGCTGCAGAGCTGCCCCACGGCTCTGCTGCAGCTCTGCCTGCACAGGAGGGGCTGCACGCCTTGGAGCCCCGGCCCTGAGGGCAGAGGCTTGGCTGGGGCACAGGAGGGAGGGGGCTTGTTCAGAGGGAGGGGCTGCACTGCAGGGGCTCCTGTGGGCATCTCTAAACTCTCCCTGCCACAGCATTGCTGGGCTTTGTTTTCTCTCATTGCCTGATCTTCTCTCTGCTTCCTGCAGATTTCCCTCCTGCAGGTGTTTCCCTGTGCCTGATCTCTCCCTGCCAGCACTCACAGACCCCAAATCTCTGTGCACTCTCCTTGGCCCTACAGAACCCTGCCTGTTTGCAGGGCACTGGCTGGGGGCAGGTTCTGTTTGCAGCTTGGAGAAAGGACAGCTCAGACTGAGCCTGATGGCTCCAGCAAAGGTGATGCTGCTGCTGTCCTTGGGCAGAGTGGCTGAAAGCACATTAGGGATCTCCTGTGAACCTCCTGATCTCTAAAAGTAACAGTTTGGATATCTCAGGCACATGTCAAAATTAATGATTAATAATTCATTATCATCCTTTTGATATTTTTGCTGCCCGCCCCCCCCCCTTCCCTTCTTCCCCACAATTCCCATACAGTTGGAAACTGAATAGAAAGTCGTTGGAAATTTCCTCATTTTTATCAAAATCCTTGTCTTGGAAATATTCTATGACTGATCAGAACCCCTCAGCATGTCAGAGCTCCATGAGCATTTCACCTCCCCTGCACCAGAAATACCCAGAGTTGTACTCACAGGCTCTACAGGCATTGGGATGTTCCAGCTTGAGGAGATGGCTCCAGGAGCTGCAGCTGCACTGTCCTGCAGCCAGAGGTTGCTGTGCCAAGGGCTGGCAGTGATTGTGCCCCAGGCACTTCTCAGCCCCTTCCCAGCCCTGACTGATTGAAGCTCTCTGTGCCTCTGGGCTGTGCCCGGGCTGGCTGCAGGCAGTGCCCCAGCCCTGCTGGGCTGGCACAAGAGCTGCTCATCCAGAGAAATGTGCTTTTGAAGCTCTTCTTGGTGACCAGGAGCTGCCTCTGTGCCAGGAGCCCAGCCCAGCCCAGCAGCACAGACACAGCACAAGGACTTTAATCAGCCTCTGGGGCTTTGTGCTCAGGCCCTGAACATCAGTCCCTGAGAGGCAGCTGAAGAAACCTCTCCAGAACTCCAAGGCAGAATCCACCTCCAAAGTTTCTTGGACTTGTAATGGGTCCCAGAGAGGGACACGACTGAGCAAGTGTCCCCAGGCCCCAGGCAGAGCAGAGAACTGCAGGCAGTGATGACAGGTGGGGACAAAGAGAAGCCAAGTCTTGGTGCCCTGGGGCACAGCAGGGTCTGTGCCAGCAAGGGCTGGGAGGAGACACCTTGTGCTGAGGCCCTGGGGCCTCCTGGCACAGCCCCAGCCAGGCTGGGCACTGTCAGCCCCTTGTGCTGCCCTCAGCATCCCCCCCTAGCCCACATCCCAGTGGCCTCAAGGATCTGCTGCAAGGAGTCCCTGGGGAGCCTTGCTCAGCAATGGCCCTGGGGGCTCCTGAATGCTCCCTGCAGGGACTGCAGGTTTTTCAAAGGACTTTGGGTTTGGCTTTTGCCTTGGAGTCTCTGAGAGGTTTGTGCAATCATGGCCTCCAATTATCTGCTTTAACGAGTCCCTGGAGAGCTTTGTACTGACACTCAGTGGGGCTCATTAATACTTTGAGCTACTCAAGGTTTTTAAGGTACTCTGGATGTTCCTTTTCACTCTGAGTCTTTGAGAGGTTTTTGTGCCATCCTGGCCTCCAATTCTCTCCTCCAAGGCGTCCATGAGGAGCCTGTGTTGACCTCAATGGGACCCATTCATGCTTTGAGACACTTGGGGGTTTTTCCTCTGACTTTGACTCCAGGAAAGTTTGTGCGATCTCCTCTCAGGCCCCGAGGTTCCAGGGCTCAGCTTCAAATGCACCACAGGGCTCATTAGGACCAAGATATTCCTGACAAACCATGGCTCTGCCTTGATTTCCCTCTGATCTGGGCCAGTTCGTTAGGAACTTTCCTGCTGCTGGTATGGAAAAATATTTCAAAGAGCTTCTAGGAAATATATATCATATTTTATAGTGTCCTTTATTACTTTTCTTAGTATAGAAGAGGGGATTGCAGCATTCAGTGACTGATACTGACCCAGGGACACTCTTGAGGAAATCTGGCTTGGTCAGAGAAGCTGTGCCTTGAGGTCTGATCAGTTTGGATGACCTTGCTCCACATTCCCCAACCCCATCCTGTCTCTCCTCACTCACCTGGGACCTGCATTGCTTGGTGAACTGGCTTCGCTCCGCTGAAGAGGGATTTTGACTTTTTAATTTTTTGAAGCAATCTAAAACTCCTGAGTTTCCCCATTGCAAACAGACATCCTCCTCAAGTGTGTGCCAAGCCCAAGCTGCCAAGAGCACTCCAGACCTGCCTGGGCCAGCTGTGAGGGTGGATCATCATCCCAACCTGCACTGAGCCATTGCAAGGGGCTGTTGCCATGGACACTGCAGGGACCCCACTGCTGGCTTTGAGTGCCATGGCAACCCCCATCAGTTCAGGTTTCCTTGGAAACCAGCCCAAGGAGCCATTTCTGCAGCCAGGTTCCATGGCCACTTGCCTGCAGAGCTGTTGCTGCCCTGGGCTCCCATGGCAACCCTGAGGACAAAGCAGTGCCAGGGCTGTTCCAGGTACAATTGCAGTGACACTCGTTGGTGCCACCAGGTGCCATGGCAATGGACACAGGGACCTGTTCCTTGGTTTGGTGCCATGGCAACCACTGCCCAGACCCGTTGTGATGGTTGGTGGCCATGGAAAGCTGCCCTGGGCCCCTTGCTCAGGGCTGGTGTCAGTGCCCAGAGGCAGAGGGGATCCCTTGCTGGGGGCTGTGCCATGGCCACCTGCCCTGTGCCGCGCTGGCCGCTCGGGCACCAGGAACCAGCAGCCAAGGGCACTGCCAGGGCCAAAGGCCAGGTCAGCCAGACAGAAAGGGGCAGGGCTGGGCACTGTTTCCATGGCAACTGGCACTGGGGGGGACACCCGGGTCACCTGGCCTGGCAGTTGCCATGGAAACCCCTGGCAGGCACTGAGGGCACAGCCCCTGGCACTGAGACACTGCTGGGCCGGGTGCTGAGCACAGGGCTGAGCACGCAGAGATGGTTTTGTTCTTGCTGAGCTGCAGCACAGCCAAGGCCTGTCCTGCCCCTCGTCCAGCCACGCTGGGGAGGGGCTGGGGCTGCGGGGGACCTGGGCAGGGGACACAGCCAGGACAGGTGACCCCAACTGACCCCGGGCACACCCCAGACCAGAGCACATCATGCTCAGGGTATGAAGGGGGGGAACAAGGAGGAAGGGGGGAATTTTGGAGGGAGGGTTTCTGCCTTCCCAGGTAACACTTAGGCAAGAGGGGGCCCTGTTTCTCCAGTGGGCAGGGTCACTACCAAAGACACAGACACCAACTGAAGGAATTGTGTCATTTATATCATGCACAGGTGCAAAGCATTACAAAAGGAAAAGCTCAGCAAAGCACATCATCATTAGCAAAGAATTACAAAAGAAGCTCAGCAATCCATCAGAACTAATCATTACATTTTGATGACTAACCCCTTGGTGAAACTCTAGAGGTGTTTGTGGCAGACAAAGATTCTGGCTGACTATCAAGGTACAACATACAGACACCAGTAGTACTTTAGTGACAACATTCTTCATCCATTTTTCTCAATCTCATTTGAGTTAGGAACAACAATCCTGTTGTCCATGGAGCTGGCACCATGTTAATTCCAGAATAATGCCCCCAGGCCCTTTGCTGTTCAGCTTTACCATGCTGTCTGTGGCTAACAAGGCCTGGGGGGGCCCTTTCCCCTCTGGCTGGAAGGGGCCGGGTCCCAGTCCCTGAGGGGCACCCGGGCTCCTGGATGCAATTCCTGTGCAAGTCCCTCAGTGTCACAGCAGCCTTCCCATGGAGCCCCGTGGATCAGAGCATTTCCCAAAGGGGCCCTTGGGGCAAACAGGGAGATTTGGTCTGGCAGCATGTGTAAAACAATATCCTGTCACATCTACTTGTTCTCACACAGAACACTTGGCTGCAGGGACACATTGCCATTGTTCCTGCCCAGGTTTCAGGACTCAGAGTTGTCTTTCCCAGGAGCTGCTCCTTCAGCTGCCTCGGGAGGGCCATTTGGCCTCCAGACCCACATTCAGGCTCCATTATTAGGGCTGCTGGATCCAAACCCTTTATCTCCACAAACGGTGGTGATTGCAGGTGGATCTCCTTTTTTCACAATCCTTCTTAAAATTGCAATATTGATAATTGTGCTACCCTGTCATGGGGTTGACTAATCCAATCCTGGTCACTATTGTTTAACACAATTCCTTTAATTTCTCCTTGATATTCTGCATCAATTCCTCCTGCCATGAAATGACCACTTTGCAAGGCCAAGCTCCAAGTGAGCAGTTACCAAAGCAAAGTGTCCTGGAGGAATCTGAATTCCTGTTTCAGTATTGATAGCTCTCATTTGCTTTGAATTTATCCAAACTAATTCCAGTGCATGAAGGCCCAGCCCTGCAGCCTCTGGGCTGGCCCTGCCAGGGGCCATCACAGCCAGAACAATTTCCCAGGCAGCCCAAGTCTCACTGCCCATGGCTGGATTTGCAAATTGGGTGCAGCCGTGCACAGCCAGGGGGTATCCATTTCCCCCGTGGGCCATTGTTAAGGGCATGGGGCACATCTGGGAGATGGGTTCTCCATGGGCAAAGGTTCCCATCTCCTCATTTTTTCAACTGCTTTTTAAACAACCCCTTCACCCATGCAACCAATCCTGCAGCTTATGCATAGTCTGGTACAGACTATGCATAAGCCCTGCAGGCTTAATCACTGAATTTTTCACAGGAACAGACAAAGCACTCTGCATCACAGTATCAGCAAACCCTGGGAAAACAGCCAATTTCCTCCCTTCCTCCTTTTTTCATTGTATACAATCTCACAAAGTTGACCACTGAAATTAGGTTCCTGGCCAATCCTGTTCTGTAGGGTATTTAGTGTTACATCCCTGAGCAGCCAAAGCTACCAAATTAGCATTGTCAGCACTACTTCACATTATTATAATTTTACATGTAGATAAACATATTGATATAGACAGACCTAGACATACATATCAAAATATATATATGAAGGTCTTATTGTACTATAAATACATATATAGTTATTTATTATATTGATATTCCATTTGCACCAATGCAGCTGAGCTCAAGATTAAAATCCTCTTCTCTTGCTCCATGTGGGAGCATTCCAACAATAAATGTTCCTTCTGAAGGTGCTGTTTCCAATGTACTCTTAACAATTTTATCTTTGTCTGCCCAAACCCACACATTCTTTTCCTTTTCCCTTATGTAATTTTTGGATGCATTTGAAGCCATCCAGGGGTGCAGCCTCTTTTACCCGACTGCCCCACTGCTCCCACGGGGCTCCGACCTCAGCCCACTCCAGAGCCAGGGAACTCCAGGGAAGGGCTTCCCATCTGGGAATTTCTGATGGCACTGATTCCTCACATTTACATTGAACAAGTGACATTTTGTTGGGATCTGGCCAGACTGGGCCAGTTTTGTTTTGCCAGTGGGCAGGGTCAGCACCAAAGACACAGACTCCAACTGAAGGAATCAGTGTCATTTCCTGCAGCTCAAAGCAGCAAAGAATCACAACAGGAGCAGCTCAGCAATGCACCCAACCATCCCCACCAAAGATTGCCTGCAGTGATTGAGAAAGATCCAGCCCCAGTTACCCTCAGCCTTTACCATCCCCCAGACCCACACAGCAGCTGGGGAAGCTGTCACAGCCAAGGGCTGCAGAGCCACTCCTGGGCACTGGCAATTCCTGCAGGTGCCTCCAGCCACAGCTGAGGCTCCAACCCCGCTGGGAGAGGGCCCAGCTCTGACAGTGCTGAATGAACAAACTGACAGCACTGCTAGTGTGGCAACATCTGGTTTCATCCTCCTCTTGGGTCCCTCCCAAAGCCTGGCCAGGGTCCCAGGAGGAACCAAGGGAGGTGACTTTGATCCTTCAGCCCCAAACAAGGCCAGATGTCAGATTTCATGGCCTGCTCTGGCTTCTAAATACACAAAGGTCAATACATGTTTCACTAATGAGTGGCTACATCTATCACAGTGCTAATGACCATGCACATTTCATCAGGGAGCAGATACAAAGATAACCTTTGGTTGGAAGGTTCATCCAGAGGCCACCTTTGGCTCAGGGCCTGCTGTTCAGGCCTCACTCAGGGCTGCTGTCCAGGCCTTGGCACTTCAGGGACGTGCTTTAGTACTGGGCTTGGCACTGCTGGGTGAGCGGCTGCACTGGGTGAGCTCAGAGGGCTTTTCCAAGAGAAAGGATTCTGTGATTCCATGATTCTATCCACTGCGTTCAGCTGGGTCCATGTTAGCAGCATTCATTTGCTCAGAAAGTCTCCTCTTGCCCAGCTCCTGTGGCCTGAGGCTTCAGCTCCTTCAGCTCCTGGTGCTGAGCTGCTCATGCTGAACGAGACGACTCGGAGAGAAGAGCACAGTCCATGCAATTCCTTCTGGGACACGGAGAGGGGAGGCTGTGCAAACAGGAGCATTGTTTGCTGTGGCCTCCTCTCTGCCCTTCACGCCTTTCAGCGCTTGGAACCAGCCAAGAGCTTTCTCCAAGAGTGCAATGGAGCAGCTGTTCCTGCTCCTGGCTCTGGCTCTCTCCAGTCTCTGCCCTTGCCTGCTTCTGTCCCTCGTGCTGTGCCCTCTGTTCCCCCAGGGCTGGCTGGCTGCTGCCCAGGACTGTGGCACTGGCACAGATCCAGTGCTCCAGAGCCTCCTTTCTGTGCCCTTGGAGCTGCCTGGGCACAGCAGCCTTTTCCATCTGCAAGCTCCCCATGGACAGGGAGTGCCCAGCTCCGTTCCTTGCACAGCCTCCAGGAGCCCAGGGCTGCCATCTCAAGTCCCTGCTGGCTCTGGGGGCTCCCAGGTGCCTCAGGCTGCTGTGACACCGCTGCACACGGGAGGGAACAGGGGCAGGGGCTGTGCTGAAAGTCAGCTCCATCTGCTGCTGCTGCTGCTGCTGCTGTGGGGTCATTTGTGCAGCCCTGGCCCAGAGTCAGGGATCAGATGCTGCCAGTCTCTTCCAGCCCTGGCTGCTCAGAGGTTGGGCCTTGGAGCCTCAGGTGGGCAAAGGCAGCTGCTGCTGAACCCTCTGTGTGCCCGTGTTCAGCAGTGCTGCTCCATCAGTCTGTGCCCAGCAACGGGGAAAAGCCTCAGCCCTGCAGGGCCAGGAGCTGCCAGGTTCTGCCTGAGCAGCTCAGCCAGCAGGAAGGGAGCTGCTCCACACGGGAACCAGGAGCAGAGGACATTCTTTCGATAGGACATGTTTTCTATTTAAAGGAAAAAAAAAGAAAAAGGGAAAAAAATAGGTAAATTGTAAAAGATAAGAATAAAATCCAAGTGTTAGAGAAAAAACTGAACATAATGTTAGTGAAAAAAACAAAACATAAATGCAAAGTTACATTCTTTGCATTAGGAGGTAAATGATCTTTTTAAAAAGAGAACTCAGTTATTTACATTGTAAATGTGCTGATGGCATGGATCCATCTTGCTGACTTCAGCACCCCTTTTTATAAGTTTTTGAGGTTGTTTCCAATATTGTTAAATTGTGGGTGAAGCAATGGGAAATTGCTTTGTGCCCTGCCAGCTCCAAGCAGGACTGGGAATGGAAACTCTGTCAAACCCCAAATCCTTTAGAAGATGCCCTTCCTTCTCAGCCTGTGAATGAGCTGCACATTCCCGTTGAAAATGTCAGGGGTTTCTTAAAGACAAAAAGTCCCACTTGCAGCTTTTTGCTCTGGTTTGGCAGGGCAGAAGGGCAATTCTCCATCCACCAGCTCCAGACTGCACTGCCTCAGGAGCACGGCCCACTCGCCAGCTTTGGCCCACTCGTGGCACTGCTAGAGGAGGAAGAAAGTGCAACTGCACAATTCCAGCCAATCAAGAAGGAAGAATGGGACAGACAAAACAGCCTGTACAGATCCAGGCGTTCAGCTGGGACTGTGGAGAGTTTGGGTCCTTGCCAGTTGGATGTGTGTCCCCAGCTGCAATCTCTGGGCCTGCAGCAGAGTCTCACTCACCTGCCAAAGCAGAAAGCTCAGGCGCTGTGCTCGCAAGGGGCTCGTCTGATGCAGAGCTGTCAGAGCAATGTGAGGGCAGAGCCAGCCCAGCTGGGCCCAGGGCTGAGCCCAGCAGAGCCCTGGCAGAGCCCAGAGCAGCCTCAGCAGCCGCAGAGCCCGGCTGCAAGGAGAGAAAGCAGAAACCGCCCGTCAGCTGAGGGCTCCTGGGCCCTTGTGCCAAGGCCTGCGGTGCCCAGGCCGTGCTGGCTGTGCCCAGAGCTGTGCCCAGAGCTGCCCATCCCTGCTGCCTTTGGCAGCAGAGCAGGAGGGCAGGACATGTGCCCAGCCTGCAGCCAGCCACGGCACATCCAGCCCTCAGCAGCTGCCCAGAGCAGGATGCTCCTGTGCTCGCTGCCATCTCCCAAAAGCTCTGATCCCACCCTGCCAAGCACACAGGGACCCACCTCACGCCAGCCACGGCTGCAAGAAAAGCTGCTCCCAAACCATGGCCTCAGCCTTCTCCACGGGCACGGCCCATCCACGCCACAGCTGCTCCCAAGCACTTCCACATCCAGACTGGACCACCTAGAACGCTTCCTCTGGAAAAACAAACAACACATTATTGAAAAGAGATTAGATGCAAAAAGGGAAAACAAGAAAAATGGAAAAACTCTTATCTCTGTCAGGGCCTTGAGGGAGGCCCAACTCCTACATGGTAGGGAAAAACCCAGCCATAGCTGAGGGAAGCCCACACTTTCTCTCTTCCACCCTGCACTGCCCCCCAAAATCACGGTGATCCCAAAGCAAACAAGGTCAGTGGGGCAGCCCAAGCCCTTCCTTGCCTGCAGAGCAAAGCAGCCCCTGCACAGGTTCTGGAGTCCCACCTCTGCTCCCACCATGGGGCTTTGTTTGTGTCGGGCTGGCTGCCCCAGCCCCAGCCCCAGCCCCAGCCCGGGGCACGGTGGCTGCTGGGGGCTGTTGGCAGGGCCAGGAGCCCACTCCCATTTCGTACCCACCCCAGCCCATCCCCCCAGCCCTGCCAAAAAGCAGCTGGGCAGCGACTGAAGGTTCAGTTGCATCTGCCCCAGCAAAGGGGGAACCTTTGCCTCCCAGCCAGGCTGGGCCGTGCCCAAATCTGGCAGAATTTCCCCGGCTGGGGAGTCATCTGCAAATTCCCTGTGGAGTTTGCCTTTGAAGAAGGTGCCAGAATCAAAGTCCATCACTTTCAGCCTCCAGTGGACAGGCTGAGGAAGAGCTTGTCATCCTTGATGTCATCCTGGCTGTCTCCAGCAGCAGCAGCAGCAGCAGCAGCAGCAGCATCCCCACCCGGTACAGCTTCTCCAGGGGCTCCTGCTCCTTCCCTGGGGGGAGACCAGGCTCTCAGGGCTCTGCCCAGGGCCCCAGCTGTCAGGGAACCAGCACAAGCAAAACCAGCTTGGATGGCGGCCACCAGTGCTGGGCAGAGCAGCTCAGCTCCAGCACAAGGGCTGCGTGTGCCCATCCCATGGCCCCGGTGCAGTGACACAGGCAGCACAAAATGGTCTGGGTTCCTCTGCTTCTCATTGCCACGGCATGTGTGGAGCTGCAACTTACCAGGGCCCTGGATCAAAGTGTGCCTGTGGCTCTCTCCCTTCTTCTATGGCAAAGGAATATCCTGCACCCAAGGATCACAGAACAGGTCTTCTAATGTGGGTCTCTCCAAGGAGTTCACGGATAAACACCACCTGATCAGATCTTTGCACTCTGGACAGAGAAAGCAGAAACTGCCGGTCAGCCAGAGAAGGCTCCTGTCTGCTTTGCCCCACTATTCCCATGGCCAGGCCATTCTGGATGCGCTCAGGCTAGGCCTAAACTTTCCCATCAATTCCCTGTTTTGGAGGAGAGCAGGACATGTGCCACCTCCTCAGCAGCTGCCAGAGCGGGATGCTCACGAGCCCGCTGCTGGCTCCCAGCACTGGGATTCCCCCCGTGCCCAGAGAAGAGGATCCACCTTGAGAGAGCCCTTGTGGCAGCGGGAGCTGGCCCCAGCTGAGGTTCCGGCCCCTCCTGAAAGGGTGCTCCCCGCAGACCATCTGGTGCAGCAGGATGCCCAGGGACCAGATCGTTGATGCCTCGCCATGGTACCAGCCAAAGTCGTTCCATTCCGGGGGGCTGTAGGACAGTGTTCCTATGGAATACAGATGGAGTTCAGCAGGGGGATGCTGCTGCTCCCACAGCCTGGCCCCAGCATCCCTGGGCCTGTGGGGGCTGCATCAGTGGCACACAGGGTGACCACTGCCCTCTCGCCAGCACCTGGGACTTGTGCACAAACTTAGGCTTGGAAAAGAAGCCACTGGTGTCAGAAGAGGGCAGAGGAAGCCCTGGCTAAGCCTGACCATGACCTGCAAAGGAAAAACCCTCTCCGTGCTGGGGAAAACATAGCCTTATCCTCCCTGCCTGCATTGCCCCAAAAATATTAGGAAGCCAAGGCAAACAGGGAGAGTGGATCAGTCCAAGCCCTTCCTCTTGCCTGCACATCAAACTGGCTGGGGCACAGTCCCCAGTCCTGGGCAGAGTGGCTGGCAAAGGCTGCCAGCAGGGCTGGAAGATGGCTCCCCACCCAGCCCCGCTCTAAAGCAACTCAGCTGAAGACTCAGTCCCCTGAATGGCAGCAAAAGGGAGAATCCCCTCTGCCACAGCCAGCTTGGGCTGGGAGATGTTGGGCCATGAGATGCCGGGACCAGGAGTACACCCTTACGTGGGCTCACCTGCAAAGTGGGTGTAGGCTGTCTCTTGCAGGTAGGTGCCACAGCCAAAGTCGATCAGTTTGGCCTTCCCGGTGTGCAGGTCAAGCAGGATGTTCTCGGGCTTGATGTCGCGGTGCAGGACCCCGCAGCTGGTGCAGTGCCGCACGGCCTCCAGCACCTGGCGGAACAGCGCCCGCGCCTCCTCCTCGGGCAGGAACCGCCGTGCCCCAATGAAACGCTGCAGGTCCTGACACCGCTCTGGCCGCTCCAGCACCATCACGATGTGGTTGGGCAGCTCAAGCCACTCCAGCAGCTGCACCACACCAGGGAAGCCAGTGGACACCTTGGCCTGCAGCACGATCTCCAGAGGGGCCCTGCTGCCGTCGGGCTGCGGGAGGAGCACGATGCCCTCAGTGGGGCTGATGCCGTGCCGGGGCTCGGGGAGCCCTCAGCCAGCCCGGGATGCTCTGCGCCCTGCGCTGGACCCACGCCCGCTCTCCCTCGAGGCGTCCTGGCGGCTTCCACCGTGCCGGGCCTCGGCTCATCCCCGCCCGGCAGCCCCGGCTGCTGCCGCTGGCCCCGCTCACTCACCAGCTCGCCCCAGTGCCGGACGCGGTTCCGTGGCACCCTTTTGATGGCCACCTGCAAGCCAAGGACAGCAGCGGGCTCAGCTCGCCGCCCGCCCTGCCCAGCCCCATCCTCCTCCTCCTCCTCCGCCCCCTCCTCCTGCGCCCGCCGCCGGCCCCGCCGCTCACCGGGGCGCCGTCCGAGAGCCGCGTGGCCGCGAAGACGCTGCCGAATCCTCCGCGCCCCAGCAGCGAACCCAGGCGGTACCGCTCCTGCAGGGCCTCGTGCGCCTTCCCTGCGGGCGAGACGCGGCTGTCAGAGCTCGGCCCGGGGCCAGCAACGGCCCCCGAGCGCCCCTCAGCCGCCCCGGGCCGGCCATGCCCAGGCGTTCGCTCTTTGGAACGCGGCACGGGAGGCTCGGGGCCGGCGGCCGCGCTGCCGAGCGGCGGAGCTCGGGCCGGGGAAGCCCCAGCGGAGGCGGCGGGAGCGGCCGCCCCGCCTGTGTCCTCCGAGGGCCCCGGGAGGAGCCGGGGCCGGGGCCGGGGCCGGGGCCGGGGTCGGGACTGGACCCTGCCTCGGGGCCGGGGCCGGGCTCGGGCCAGGCGGAGCCGAAGGGCGGCGATGCCGCCCCCGCACCAGGCACTGACGCCCGCCCAGCAGCGCCACCGCCAGTACGGCCAGAGCCGGGCGGAGGCGAGAGCGCGGCGGGACGGCCGGGGCCGGGCACGGGGCAGCCCCGCCCGGGGCCGGGGGCGGGCCGGGGGCATGGCCCGGCCCGGCAGGGGAGAGGGAGGCGGGGAGAGGAGAGGGACGCCGGGCAAGGGACCCCGAGACAAGGGTGCCCGACCGCGGGAAAGGGAGAGAAAGAAAAACAGAAGGAAAAACAGAAAGAGAAAGAAAAAGATAAAGAGATAGAAAGAAAGAATGCTCTAAAATATCTGTTTTTCTGCTGTCGCTGCTGCTGCCGCCGCTGCTGCTGCCGCCGCTGCCGCCGCTGCAACTGAAGCACCGGGGCCGTTCGTCCCCGTGTCCGTTCCCCGCTCGCCCCACGAGCCCCACGTTCGAGCCCCGCGCGCCCCGGGCACAGCCCCTGAGTCTGTCCAAACACGGGAACTTTGCAGCGGTGAGCCCAGATGCAGAGCCCTGACTCCTGCACACTGGCACAGCAATCCCCTCGCTTGCTGCTCTGCATTGGCCTGGCTGAGGGTCAAACACTGTCGGGCCACCTTCCCTTGCTGTAGGATTCCTACCTGACCCCAGCACTGCACTTACATCTCCAGTGTTGCTTTCCAGTAAAACCAGGGGAAGGAAAAACGTGTGTGGCTCATGGTATTTTCAAGTGTCTAAAAATCACTAAGTCACCGATCTTAGAGGTGCGTTGCATCTGGAATTACTGGAATGGAGAAGTAATGCAACATGGAAAAGGGGAGCATAGAAATAAATAGAGGAAAAGATCTTGGATTGTTTCTTTCATTTTCATTTCCCTTCTGGAAAGCTGTTTCAGTTTTCCAGGAATCTTCTCCTGTCTCTCTTCCCAAGAATGTCTCATGGAGAACAAGGTCAAGCTTCTGTCCCAAGATTTGCCAGCAGGAAATTATGCCACTGGTGAAATTTTCATGATGACTGTTTGTGTTGGCTTAGGGCAAATTTGGGGAGGAAAGCTCCAAAAGGGCTCCGTCTAGAAAGCAAGTTCAAGTGGCCCCTCCCCCTACTAGTTCAGGAAAAGACTTCCTTCAAGAAAAGTGAAAAAAACCCCAGTTTATTTAACAAGTAAAGTATTCAGAAGCATGAAAAATGAATAATATTAAATGAAACCTCTGACAGTGCTGAAGAGATGGAAAATTCAGAACGTCCTTTTTGTGGGTTGTAGTTGGCTCACTCGGTCTCTTCTAAGTCCCTCTGGCGCTGGAATGCAGCGTCCCAGAGCTCGGTGGGCCACAGGTGTGAGCTGCAGGTGTTTTTCTGGGTTTTCAGTCCAGAGCAGGTTTAAACAGTTCCAAGAAAAAGGAAAGTCACAGTCCCAGGAACTTCTCTGCCTAAGCTAGCTAAAACCAAATTGCTGGACCTGGGCTGTGAAGGCATCGGGAAATTTCCAAATCTGGGCACTGGCGGTCCCAGCAAACACCAGATCTGGATGGTGCTGGAGCCAGAACCTGGAAATTTCCAAATTTTGGCTTTCTGTGCCAGCAAATCACTGGACTTGGGCTCTGCCAGCACCAGGAAGTTTTCAGATCTGGGCGCTGGCACTGCCAGCAAACACCAGATCTGGGTGGTGTCGTTGCCAGCAACAGAAATCTGCTGGATTTGGGCTCTGCTGGCACCGGGAAATTTCCAAATCTGGGTACTGGCACAGCAAACACAAGATGTGGGCGGTGCAAGAGCCAGTAGCAGAAAGTTGCCGGGTTTTGGATTTCTGTGCCAGTAAATTGCTGCTGCACTTGGGCTGTGTCAGAATAGGGAAATTTCCAGATGTGGGCACTGGCAGTGCCAGCAAACACCAGTGAAAC
Organism: Agelaius phoeniceus; assembly: GCF_051311805.1. Classification (NCBI taxonomy): domain Eukaryota; kingdom Metazoa; phylum Chordata; class Aves; order Passeriformes; family Icteridae; genus Agelaius; species Agelaius phoeniceus. The sequence goes on from NW_027509866.1 coordinate 4,221,647, forward strand.
CTTCTGGCCCTCGTCCGGACCATTGGCCAGTGGTTTCCCTGAGAACCAGCTCTGGCCACTTTACAGACAGAGACTGCTTTCATCTGGTGCTCTGGAAACAGAACTTTAATGAAGGCAAACACAACAAACAGGACGACATGCACAGTAGAGAGAGCAAAGCAGAAAAAAGCCTGGGTCCAGGGTCTAGCAGGGATATTTATCCATTTATTTATGGGGAGGGGTTAAGGTAGGATCTGAGGGAAGGACCCAAGAGGAAGGAACAATTAAGAATATTACACTTTTTGCAGTAAAAAGTAACCAAGTTCTGAGTTTTGCACTCAGAACTTTCTAGTAACAATCTGCATAACTGAACAAGAGGATTATGGCTGGGAGCTCCTGCTGACCCTGACTAAAGAGGGTTTTCCCACAGTCTTAAGCTGAGGCCCCCCAACACACCAGATCTGAGTGATGCCAGTGTCAGCACCAGGAAGCTGCTGGGCTTTGGCTTTCTTTGCCAGAAAATTGCTGCATTTGGGAGGTGCTGGCACCAGGAAATTGCCAGATGTGGGCACTGGCGGTGCCAGCGCACACCAGATCTGGGTGGGGAATGTGCCAGCACCAGGAAATTGCTAAATGTTAACTTTCTGTGCCAGCAAATTGCTGGAATTATGCTGTGCAGGCATCTGAAAAATTCTGGATCTGGGCACTGGCGGTGTCAGCAAACACGAGATTGCGTTGCTTTAGGTACCAGGTATTTGCTTGATTTTGACTTTCTTTGCCAGCAAATTGCTGGAATTGGGCTGTGCCAGCACCAGGAAATTGCCAGGTCTGGACACTGGCAGTGCTGGAAAACACCAGATCTGGGTGGTGCCAGACCCAGGTATTTGCCGGGTTTTGGATTTCTGTGCCAGCAAATTGCTGCACTTGGGCTTTGCCAGCACTGGGAAATTTCTGCATCTGGGCAATGTCAGTGCTGGGCAACTCCAGGTCTGGGCAGCGACAGAGCCAGCAATGGAAAATTGCCAGATTTTGGCTTTTTTTGCCTGCAAATTGCTGCACTTGGGCTGCACCAGCACCAGGAAATTTCTGGATCTGGGCACTGGTAGATCCGGGAAACATCAGTTTGTGAGAGCCGAAATGAGGGATGTGGCACTCCAGGCGGCTCTTCAAAATGCAGTTTATTGTTTGCAAGGTGTTACAGCAGTCCAGGGTCGTGGGTGACAGAGCTGTGCCCACAGCTGTCAGCTCCAGCTGCAGGCCTGGAGACCCTTAGTTTAGGTTACAAATGCATTATATACTTTTCTTTGCTGAGCATCTTAATACAGTAGAACCAATCTATACCTATATTTTTATCTATAGCCAATCATAACTACTATAATTACCATATTCATGTTACTATTCTCCAGTCACTAAAAGTTAGTACATTACAGTTTAAGCTAGAAGATGTTTTCCAGTTTTCTTGCAGTGGAAAATTCTGAGACCTTTTTTCTACCTGCAGCATTTGCTGACTTGTTTGCCTGTGCTATCTTTCTGCTTGGTAAAAACATCTTGTTTGAGGTGGGCTTATCCTTTGCTCTACGTCATAAAAACCCCTTCTAACTAACATACACTTTGCCTTCTTAGCTATTGTGGTGGTTTGACAGGAAATGTGTTTTCTGGGATGCTGTGGTCAGGCCTTTGGATGTTCAGATTTTAATATTGGCATCTAGTCTTGCCATTGAGACATTGGACACGCCTCTGAGAACACGGGGTTAAAAGCAGAGCTCTCGCCTGGGAGGCTCTGTTGGGTTCTGGCACCCAGCTGCTGGCTGGGCAGGGGGAGGGGAAAGCCATGTGGCCGGGAGAGGTAGGCCTGAGGCCGGGGGTGGAAGGGTGGAAGAGAGAGAGAGAGAGACACCGGGAGCCATCGGGCAGCCCCCCCTGAGAGACACAGAGAGAGAGAGAGAGAGAGAGAGAGAGAGAGCCACTACCTGGGACTGTAACCTTGAAACTGGATAAACATGGGCCTGTGCCGGCAGCACGGCTGGGACGGGGAAGAAGGGGGGGTGCAGCCGGCCGCTTGTAGGAGCTTTTAACCCCTTTTCAGAGAATGAGAACTTTACAGAACATTGACCTCTCCTAGAAGACAGAGTGGAAGATGAGGAAGGAATGTGCAAGTGTGAGAGAGGTCTGGGTAAGTGAGAGATAGTGGAAGAATAGAGAAGAATCTTAGTGGGAAGAGATGATGGAGTGGCTTTTGCTGGACTCTTTTTGTACAGCCATGGACAGAACCATGTTCCTTGTGACACAGAGACTGCATCTAGGGGGAGGCAATGCCTCAGAACCAAGAGGGTTCAGTGTTGATGCCCCTCGGCCCCAGGGGGTGAAAAAATATGGGGGGGACAGGTGTCCCAAAGGAGAGACTGTGCCTTTTTTGGATCAGGACAGAGCATCCTTAAAAAGACAACCCTAGAAGCAGCTCTGGTCCGTGTTCAGTGGTGGGAGCACTGGACATGAAAGGAAGAGGTCACTACGGCAGATGTACTCCGGGCGGTGCCACGAGTGACACGGAAACACACAAGGCTTCAGCTGTGTTTCCAGGGGAAGCCCATGGTACAAGAAGGACTCCTCTCCTCTTAAGGAACTGAGGATTGATTGACTGAAGGGTGGTGCTGGACCACGAGTTGGTGATTTTGGGGAATAGATGTATTGTATTGGAAATTTGGTGGGGGGAGGAGGAAATGTATTTGTAAGGTTTTCATTTTCCCTGTGTGTGTTCCTTTTTATATATAGTGTAGTGTAGTTAATAAAGTTTTGTTTTCTTTCCTAAGTAGGAGCCTGCTTTGCTTATTCCTGGTCACATCTCACAGCAGAAACCAGGGAGAGGGTATCTTCATGGGGGCACTGGCATTGTGCCAGTGTCAAACCATGACAGCGCCCAAACAGGGACCCTGACACTCAGGGCTCCCTGTGTCAGTCACGTCAGCTGGGGTTAGCCGATGGATAGGCCAGGGCTCCCCGGGATTTTGGATTGTGCTGGGCCCAGTGGATTCATCGTTGCTTCGAGGGACCTTGCCCAGGATCGGCAGGGACAACAATGGTTTCACCTGCATAGGATTGCAGGTGGGTTTGGGGAAATGCAAGACATTTATTGCCCATTTTGCCACTGTGTTTTTACAATATGCACCCATGGCCCATAACTGATTTGGAGTGTTATGGTGGCTCTTCCCCATAAGGCAGAGCAAAAAAAAAGGGTAGTCAGATGTCCAAAGTAGAAAGGAGCATACATGGATGCTTTAATTCTCACTGATCATGACTTTATATTTTCAAAGTACGAATTAAAATCAATCATGAGGTGGATCATTAAAAATTTTCCAGACGCCTCTGCTGCTGAAATCCATACCACTGAATTTTGGGACTCCGTCGGAGTTAAAAGGGACCCCATTGCACCCTGCATGCTCCCCATCTTCCACACCATCCTTGAGACCCTTCATCAGCAAGCAGTGGGTTGAAAACTCAGTCCATTGGTCACTCCTAACTCGGGACCTCCCCTCAAACCTGCCTTTCTCAGACCTTCCACGATGGTCCAAGATGGCAATGGCCACACAGTCTTGGAGCATCATGCCCTGGAGACTCAAGGTGGAAGGAGCCTGAATGTGGCTCAGGAGCCCAACCATCCTCCCTCCATCTTGGCTCCTCCACTTCCTGCTACCACAACCTTCTCTTCCGCCCTGAATAAACCTCCAGACTCCACCCCCACAACTGCGGGTCACACACCCACTGTCAATCATTCCACCTTCACCCTGGGCCATGCCTCCAGTTAAGGAAGGAGACTGGCAAATAACCTCAAAACTCCTCATTGCCCCTGTATGAAAGAAGGGGGCAGAATCCCAGGTGTCAGCCATTGATTTATGGGGAAATCAAGGATCTGTGTAGGGCAGCTAAAGACCATGGAAAGGACTCATCTTATTTTAATGGCCTAATGAGGGCCATGTTTACAGCACATGCTTTAACCCCCTATGATTTAAAATATATTATGACCATGTTGTTGTCACCTACAGAATACACCCTGTGGGAAGGGGGATGGAAGTGTTTACTAAATCAATTAATAGCAGACTGTGCTAATAATGAGGCAAGGGCAGAATTGACAATCAACCATCTGGCTGGAGAAGGACAACACAGCCTGCCAGATGATCAAGCAGCAGGTATCCCCAGAGAAGTATTGGATGATATCAAAGAGATGGCTTTGAAAGCTTTAATCCAAGTATCGGATGGTAGCACCCCCAGTTTGGACTACCTTGGGTGGCTGCAGCTAAAGCTTTAGGGCAATCAGACCATCCTGAGTGCCTGTTAAGTAAGCAAACCAATGCTGCCTCCCTCACATTGAGTGGCTGCTCTCAGACACAGAGACCATCAGACACGCCACCTTGCAGAACAGCACTAGAGTTTTTACTCTGGGCACATGGGCATGGCTGTGTAGACTCTGAGAGCATGTGCTGCATGAACCTCTCCAGCCACAGCGAGTCAATCCACAAGAGCATTCAGGTACTGAAGGAAGGGTGCAAGAAGCTTCAAGTGGAAAACAAAGACTGGTTCAATAAACTCTTCCAAACCAAGGGACTAAAAGGGATGTATGATGTCTAGCTAAAAGAGGACATTTAATTCTCTTAATGGTTGTTGTTGTATTGTTAATTGTCCCATGTTTGTTTGGATGCTTTTAGAAAGTCTTACAAAATTCTTCCAATTCCATCTTTGTGGTAAAACAGAAAGGGGGAAGATACCCAACACAGGATTCTCATGGACTCCTTGGAGGGGAGAATTGGAGGCCAGGATGGCACAAAAACCTCTCAGACACTCAGTGTGGGAAGGAAAATCCTTAAAAGTACCTAAAAGTATTCTTAGATCCAAACTACCTTAAAAACCTTGAGTATCTCAAGGCATTAATGAGCCCCACTCACTGTCAGTGCAAAGCTCTCAAGGGACTCATTAAAGAAGATAATTGGGGCCATGATTGCACAAACCTCTCACAGACTCTGGATCAAAAGGGAAACACCAAGTACCTTCAAATATCTGAAGTACCCTGAAGTATTAATGAGCCCCACTGAGTGTTGTTACTAACAAAGCCTCTTCAGGGACTAATTACAGCAGATAATTGGAGGCCATGATTGCACAAACCTCTCAGAGAGTCCAAGGCAAAAGCCAAGCCCAAAGTCCTTTGAAAAACCTGCAGTCCCTGCAGGGAGCATGAAGGAGCCCCCAGGGCCATTGCTGAGCAAGGCTCCCCAGGGACTCCTTGCAGCAGATCCTTGAGGCCACTGGATGTGGGCTAGGGGGGGATGCTGAGGGCAGCACAAGGGGCTGACAGTGCCCAGCCTGGCTGGGGCTGTGCCAGGAGGCCCCAGGGCCTCAGGACAAGGTGTCTCCTCCCAGCCCTTGCTGGCACAGACCCTGCTGTGCCCCAGGGCACCAAGACTTGGCTTCTCTTTGTCCCCACCTGTCATCACTGCCTGCAGTTCTCTGCTCTGCCTGGGGCCTGGGGACACTTGCTCAGTCGTGTCCCTCTCTGGGACCCATTAAAAGTCCAAGAAAGTTTGGAGTTGGATTCTGCCTTGGAGTTCTGCAGAGGTTTCTTCAGCTGCCTCTCAGGGACTGATGTTCAGGGCCTGAGCACAAAGCCCCAGAGGCTGATTAAAATCCTTGTGCTGTGTCTGTGCTGCTGAGCTGGGCTGGGCTCCTGGGCCAGAGGCAGCTCCTGCTCACCAAGAAGAGCTTCAAAAGCACATTTCTCTTGAGGAGCAGCTCTTGTGCCAGCCCAGCAGGGCTGGGGCACTGCCTGCAGCCAGCCCGGGCACAGCCCAGAGGCACAGAGAGCTTCAATCAGTCAGGGCTGGGAAGGGGCTGAGAAGTGCCTGGGGCACAATCACTGCCAGCCCTTGGCACAGGAACCTCTGGCTGCAGGACAGTGCAGCTGCAGCTCCTGGAGCCATCTCCTCAAGCTGGAACATGCCAATGCCTACAGAGCCTGTGAGTACAACTCTGAAGATTTCTGGTGCAGGGGAGGTGAAATGCTGTTGAAGATCTGACATGCTGAGGGGTTCTGGTCAGTCATAGACTATTTCCAAGAAAAGGATTTCAACAAAAATTAGAAAATTTCCAAAGACTTTTCCTTTAGTTTCCTGCTATTGGAGAATGGCTGGGAGGGGGGATAAATATTAAAGGATGATTATGAATTATTATTTATGAATTTTGACAAGTGCCTGAGACAACCGAACTGTGCTTTTAGTGACCAATAGGTTCACAGGAGATCCCTAATGTGCTTTCTGCCACTCTGCCCATGGACAGCAGCAGCATCACCTTTGCTGGAGCCATCAGGCTCAGTCTGAGCTGTCCTTTCGTAAGCTGCAAACAGAACCTGCCCCCAGCCAGTGCCCTGCAAACAGGCAGGGTTCTGTCAGGCCAAGGAGAGTGCACAGAGATTTGGGGTCTGTGAGTGCTGGCAGGGAGAGATCAGGCACAGGGAAACACCTGCAGCAGGGAAATCTGCAGGAAGCAGAGAGAAGATCAGGCAATGAGAGAAAACAAAGCCCAGCAATGCTGTGGCAGGGAGAGTTTAGAGATGCCCACAGGAGCCCCTGCAGTGCAACCCCTCCCTCTGAACAAGCCCCCTCCCTCCTGTGCCCCAGCCAAGCCTCTGCCCTCGGCCTGAGAGTTCCTGATATCTAAGAATAGAAGGAAAGACATAGGGGGAGCTTAAAAAGAAAACCCTAGAACTCTTAAACACCAAAGGCTGTCTTTGTGTTCCAGGGCAGGGTGTATGGGAAAAGGCTTTGATTTTGGTTACAGGAATCTCCTCTAACTCTTCAATGTCCTTTCTCCATGAACGGGTCGCCATGTGCAGCCCCAGCAAATGTCCAACAGCAGTTCCATCAGGCACTTCCTGCTGCTGGCATTGGCAGACACGCGGCAGCTGCAGCTCCTGCACTTCTGCCTCTTGCTGGGCATCTCCCTGGCTGCCCTCCTGGGCAACGGCCTCATCATCAGCGCCGTAGCCTGCGGCCACCACCTGCACACGCCCATGTTCTTCTTCCTGCTCAACCTGGCCCTCGCTGACCTGGGCTCCATCTGCACCACTGTCCCCAAAGCCATGCACAATTCCCTCTGGGACACCAGCAACATCTCCTACACTGGATGTGCTGCTCAAGTATTTTTCTTGGTGTTCTTCCTCTCAGCAGAGCTTGCCCTCTTGACCGTGATGTGCTACGACCGCTACGTGTCCATCTGCAAACCCCTGCACTACGGGACCCTCCTGGGCAGCAGAGCTTGTGCCCACATGGCAGCAGCTGCCTGGGCCAGTGCCTTTCTCAATGCTCTCATGCACACGGCCAATACATTTTCCCTGCCCCTGTGCCATGGCAATGGCCTGGGCCAGTTCTTCTGTGAAATCCCACAGATCCTCAAACTCTCCTGCTTCAAATCCTACCTCAGGGAACTTGGGCTCATTGCTTTTAGTGTCTGCTTGGTATTTGGTTGTTTTGTGTTCATTGTTTTCTCCTATGTGCAGATCTTCAGGGCTGTGCTGAGGATCCCCTCTGAGCAGGGACGGCACAAAGCCTTTTCCACCTGCCTCCCTCACCTGGCTGTGGTCTCTCTATTTGTCAGCACTGTTATCTTTGCTCACCTGAAGCCCCCCTCCATCTCTTCCCCATCCCTGGATCTGGCAGTCTCTGTTCTGTACTCGGTGGTGACTCCAGCCCTCAACCCTCTCATCTACAGCCTGAGGAACCAGGAGCTCAAGGATGCCCTGAGAAAAATGATGACTTTATCTTTTAAGAAACAGTAAACTCTCTTTTTCTGCTCTATAACCTTAAGAATGTAACTCTTTACAATCTCAGCCTTTTTTTCCTAGTTCTGCAGTTTTTCATTGAGACCTTTTTTTATTATTATACTAGTGTTATAATGTTTTTTATAAAATACTGTAGTCCTCTGCTGAGCATGTCTACATGGACATCTACTTTTCTTGTGTAGCACAAAGACTTTCAGGGGTCTTGTTCCCTGTTCATTTCAATAATATCCAGTGTCTGCCCTGCCTTGTGTGTCCAAGGCATTTCCTCAGCCCTTCTCTGGCTCTGCAGGGGCAGTGCCTGTGAGCTGAGGCTGAGGGAAGGGGCTCCCAGCACAGCAGCACGGCCAGGGACAATGGCCCTGCCTCTTTGCACATCTGCTCCCCCCAGCTCCACACTCCCCTCCCCAGCCCTGCTGTGGGTGCAAGGCCAGAGTGCTCTGGCAGCTTGGTCCCTGTCCTGCTGCGTGTCCCTGCTGTGACCTCAGGCAGGGACAGGCCATGGGCACTGCTGGGACACAGCTGGGCTCCAGCACAGCAGCTCCATCAGCAAAGGGCATCTCCTGAGGGCAGGGCAGGGAGGCTTTGCTCCCCTCCAGAGTCACTCTCAGGACTCTTAAGGGGCTCCTTGTGTTCCTTGCTCTCCCAGGGCTCAGTGGGATGAGATCAGGGTCTCACTGGGGCCTTCAGGGGACTCAGGTCTGGGTCAGGTTTTGCTGGTTGGTGGACAGTGCCCATCAGATGCTGAATGGTCTGTGCTGAACCTTCCTGGGGCTCTGCAGCTTGTGCCAGGACTGATGACAGGGGAATGTTTGTCTGGAGGGCCTTGGGAGCTGCAGGAGAGCACAGGGGACCTGCAGGGACAGAGTGTTCCAGGGGCCAGCAGGGAGTGGAGCTCACTGGGCACAGGCCTGGCCAGGGTGGGGTCACCCTGAGATCAAGGCCTGAATGTCTGCTGTGAGCCAGGAGAGCTCTGCAGCCCAGGGACACAGCAGGCACAGGGAAAGGAGTCTGGGCACTGACTCCTCTGCCCCTCAGGGATCTCCCCCAGGAGGATCCAGGGCAGCCCCGAGCCCCTCTGGCAGCCCTGGAACAAGGCAGGCACCTCTGAGCCCCTCCATGGCCCCGCAGAGCCCGTGTGGGAGGGGGTCAGGGCAGGAGCACCCTCAGCTGCCTCTGTGTCCCAGGCTGAGCAGCAGAGCCCAGCAGAGGCAGCCCAGGCCCCCGGGCAGCACAGCCCCCGTGCTCTGCAGAGCAGCAGCCCCAGCTCGGGGCTCTGGGCAGCAGGGCAGGGCTGCAGCAATGGCTGCTCGGGCCAGCACAGACGTGTTCCCCTGGGAAAGGCTCTGGGGGCAGCTGGCATGGGCCAGGAGCAGGGCAGGAGCCCGTGGGGGTGCAGAGGAGCCCTGGCAAGAGGCTGCCCTGTCCCTGGGCCAGCAGGAGCTGCCTGAGGAGCCCCGGGGCCAACTCTGCTGCTGGGCTGGGCAGCGGGGCTGGCCCTGGGGCTGCAGGAGCTGCCCGAGCTGAGCATCTGCTGAGCATCCCAGACACAGAGTGGCTGTCCCTGACCTCCAGGGCCTCCAGTTCCTGCTGCAGGGCCTGACCTGACTCTGCTGCTCTGCTGGGCTGGGGCAGGGGCAGGGAAAGGCTGAACTGGGCAGTGCCAGGGAGGGGAAAACAATGGAGCCTTGTCCCCATGAGTCCCCACAGTGCCAGAATGGTCTCAGTGGTTCCATGAGGCCCCACAGTGTCACCATGGCCCCTTGGTTCCATGGACCCCCATAGGGTCACCACGGTACCCTGGTTACAGGAGGCCCTTCAATGCCACAATGTCCCCTTGGTTCTATGGAGCCCACAGGCTCAGTTTTGCCAGTGGGCAGGGTCAGCACCAAACACACAGACACCAACTGAAGGAATTGTGTAATTTATATAATGTATGTCTGCAAAAAATTACAGTAGGAGAGGCTCAGCAAAGCACATAATCGTTAGAAAATAATCACAACAGGAGCAGCTCAGCAATGCACCCAACCATCCCCAGCAAAGATTGCCTGCAGTGATTGAGAAAGATCCAGCCCCAGTTACCCTCAGCCTTTACCATCCCCCAGACCCACACAGCAGCTGGGGAAGCTGTCACAGCCAAGGGCTGCAGAGCCACTCCTGGGCACTGGCAATTCCTGCAGGTGCCTCCAGCCACAGCTGAGGCTCCAACCCCGCTGGGAGAGGGCCCAGCTCTGACAGTGCTGAATGGACAAACTGACAGCACTGCTAGTGTGGCAACATCTGCTTTCATCCTCCTCTTGGGTCCCTCCCAAAGCCGGGCCAGGGCCCAAGGAAGAACAAGGGAGGTGACTTTGATCCTTAAACCCCAAACAAGGCCAGATGTCAGATTTCATGGCCTTGTCTGGCTTCTAAATACACAAAGGTCAATACATGTTTCACTAAGGAGTGGCTACATCTATCCCAGTGCTAATGACCATGCATATCTCATCAGGGAGCAGATACAAAGATAACCTTTGCTTGGAAGGTTCATCCAGAGGCCACCTTGGGCTCAGGGCCTGCTGTTCAGGCCTCACTCAGGGCTGCTGTCCAGGCCTTGGCACTTCGGGGACGTGGTTTAGTGCTGGGCTTGGCACTGCTGGGTGAGTGGCTGCACTGGGTGAGCTCAGAGGGCTTTTCCAACAGAAAGGATTCTGTGATTCCATGACTCTATCCACTGCATTCAGCTGGGTCCATGTTAGCAGCATTCATTTGCTCAGAAAGTCTCCTCTTGCCCAGCTCCTGCGGCCTGAGGCTTCAGCTCCTTCAGCTCCTGGTGCTGAGCTGCTCATGCTGAACGAGACGACTCGGAGAGAAGAGCACAGTCCATGCAATTCCTTCTGGGACATGGAGAGGGGAGGCTGTGCAAACAGGAGCATTGTTTGCTGTGGCCTCCTCTCTGCCCTTCACGCCTTTCAGCGCTTGGAACCAGCCAAGAGCTTTCTCCAAGAGTGCAATGGAGCAGCTGTTCCTGCTCCTGGCTCTGGCTCTCTCCAGTCTCTGCCCTTGCCTGCTTCTGTCCCTCGTGCTGTGCCCTCTGCTCCCCCAGGGCTGGCTGGCTGCTGCCCAGGACTGTGGCACTGGCACAGATCCAGTGCTCCGGACCCTCCTTTCTGTGCCCTTGGAGCTGCCTGGGCACAGCAGCCTTTTCCAGCTGCAAGCTCCCCATGGACAGGGAGTGCCCAGCTCCGTTCCTTGCACAGCCTCCAGGAGCCCAGGGCTGCCATCTCAAGTCCCTGCTGGCTCTGGGGGCTCCCAGGTGCCTCAGGCTGCTGTGACACCGCTGCACACGGGAGGGAACAGCGGCAGGGGCTGTGCTGAAAGTCAGCTCCATCTGCTGCTGCTGCTGCTGCTGCTGCTGCTGCTGTGGGGTCATTTGTGCAGCCCTGGCCCAGAGTCAGGGATCAGATCCTGCCAGTCTCTTCCAGCCCTGGCTGCTCAGAGTTTGGGCCCTGGAGCCTCAGGTGGGCAAAGGCAGCTGCTCCTGGTCCCTCTGTGTGCCCGTGTTCAGCAGTGCTGCTCCATCAGGCTGTGCCCAGCAACGGGGAAAAGCCTCAGCCCTGCAGGGCCAGGAGCTGCCGGGCTCTGCCTGAGCAGCTCAGCCAGCAGGAAGGGAGCTGCTCCACACAGGAACCAGGAGCAAAGGACATTCCTTTTATAGGACATGTTTTCGATTTAAAGGAAAAAAAAGAAAAAGGGAAAAAATAGGTAAATTGTAAAAGATAAGAATAAAATCCAAGTGTTAGTGAAAAAACATAACATAATCTTAGTGAAAAAGACAAAACATAAATGCAAAGTTACATTCTTTGCATTAAGAAGTAAATTATTTTAAAAAGAGAACTCAGTTATTTACATTGTAAATGTGCTGATGCCATGGATGCATCTTACTGACCTCAGCAGCCTTTTAAAAGATTTTCGGCTTTGTTTCCAACATTGGTATTTTAAATTGTGGTTGAAGCAAGAGGAAATTGCTTTGTGCCCTTCCAGCTCCAAGCAGGACTGGGAATGGAAACTCTGTCAAAGCCCAAATCCTTTAGAAGATGCCCTTCCTTCTCAGCCTGGAAATGAGCTGCACATACCCTTTGAAACTGTCAGGGATTTCCTAGAGACACAAAGTGCCACTTAGGGCTTTTTGCTCTGGTTTGGCAGTGCAGAAGGGCAATTCTCCATCCACCAGCTCCAGACTGCACTGCCTCAGGAGCACGGCCCACTCGCCAGCTTTGGCCCACTCGTGGCACTGCTAGAGGAGGAAGAAAGTGCAACTGCACAATTCCAGCCAATCAAGAAGGAAGAATGGGACAGACAAAACAGCCTGTACAGATCCAGGCGTTCAGCTAGGACTGTGGAGAGTTTGGGTCCTTGCCAATTGGATGTGTGTCCCCAGCTGCAATCTCTGGGCCTGCAGCAGAGTCTCACTCACCTGCCAAAGCAGAAAGCTCAGGCGCTGTGCTGGCAACGGGCTCGTCTGATGCAGAGCTGTGAGAGCAATGTGAGGGCAGAGCCAGCCCAGCTGGGCCCAGGGCTGAGCCCAGCAGAGCCCTGGCAGAGCCCAGAGCAGCCTCAGCAGCCGCAGAGCCCGGCTGCAAGGAGAGAAAGCAGAAACCGCCCGTCAGCTGAGGGCTCCTGTGCCCTTGTGCCAAGGCCTGCGGTGCCCAGGCCGTGCTGGCTGTGCCCAGAGCTGTGCCCAGAGCTGCCCATCCCTGCTGCCTTTGGCAGCAGAGCAGGAGGGCAGGACATGTGCCCAGCCTGCAGCCAGCCACGGCACATCCAGCCCTCAGCAGCTGCCCAGAGCCAAAAAGCAGCTGGGCAGCAACTGAAGAATTCATTGCATCTGCCCCAGCAAAGGGGGAACCTTTGGTGCCCGGCCAGGCCGTGCCAGGCCCAGATCTGGGAGCATCCCCCTGCCTGTGGACTCACCTGCAAATTGGGCCTGGAGCCTGGCTTTGAAGAAGGTGCCAGAATCCAAGTCCATCATCTTCAGCTGGCCAGGCCGAGGAAGAGACTGTCACCCTTGAGGTTTTCCTTGGTGTCTCCAGCAACAGCCCCACCTGGTACAGCTTCTCCAGGGGCTCCTTCTCCTTCCTGGGGCCAGACCAGGCTGTCAGGGCTCTGCCCAGGGCCCCAGCCATCCATGAACCAGACAAACCAAACCAGGGGGAATGGTGGCCACCAGTGCTTGCCACACCAGGTCTCCAGCTCAGCTCCAGCTCAAGAGCTGCGTGTTCCCTTCTGCTGACCCCTGCTCAGAGCTACAGGCAGCACAAAACCAGCCTGGTTTGCTTTGCCACTGAGTGCCAAGAGATGTGTGGAGCTGGTACCTGCCAGGCCCCTGGATCCAACTGTGCATGTGGATCTCTCCCATCTTCTAGGGCAGAGGAACACCCTGCACCCAAGGATGGCAGAAAAGCTCTTCTAAGGATGGCCTGTCTGAGGGTTGCATGGACAAACACCTCTTAATGATATCCTGGCACTCTGGGGAGAGAAACCAGAAATCACCAGTCAGCTGGAGAAGTTGCCCCCCTGTTCCCGTGCCCAGGCCATGCTGGGTGTGCCCAGAGCTGGGCCTAAACTTCCCCATGGATGCTCTGTTTGGAGGAGAGCAGGAGAGCAGGACCTGTGCCACCTCCTCAGCAGCTGCCAGAGCGGGATGCCCACGAGCCCGCTGCTGTCTCCCAGCACTGGGATTCCCCCCGTGCCCAGAGATGAGGATCCACCTTGAGAGAGCCATCGTGGGAACAAGATCCGCCCCCGGATGATCTCCTGGCCCCTCCTGAACGGGTGCTTGCCCATGACCAGGTGGCACAGCAGGAGGCCCAGGGACCAGATCGTCGCTGCCTCGCCGTAGTAGCGCTGGTGCTGGATCCACTCTGGTGGGCTGTAGGACAGGGTTCCTGTGGAACACAGACACAGCTCAGCAGGGGGATGCTGCTGCTCCCAGAGCCTGGCCCCAGCATCCCTGGCCATGTGGGGGCTGCCCCAGAGGCACACGGGGTGAGCGCTGCCCTCTCACCAGCACCTGGGACTTGTGTACAAACTCGGGGCTGGAAAAGAAGCCACTGGTGCTGGAAGAGGGCAGCAGAAACCCTGGGAAGGCCCAACCATGACACACAAAGGAGAAACCCACCCAGTGGTGGAGAAAACCCACTCTCCTCCCCATCTGCATGGCCCCCAAAAATGTTAATAAGCCAAGGCAAACAAGGGGAGCAGAGCAGTCCAAGCCCTTCCTTGCCTGCACACCAAACCATCTGGGGCACGGGGTCAGACCCCCCTCTCTGCTACCCCCATGGGGGTTTGTGTCGGGCTGGCTGCCCCAGCTCCAGCCCCAGCCCAGGCCACAGTGGGTGCTGAAGGCTGTTGGCAGGGCTGGCAGCTGGCCCCCCTCACACCCCACCCAAATCAACTCGGCTCCAGCATCAATCCCATCCCGGCTGCAATAGGGGGAAGCCCCGGTGCTGCACCCAGGCTGGGCCATGAGATGCCCAGGAGCATCCCCCGGAGGGCTCACCTGCAAACTGGGTGTAGGCTGTGTCTTGGAGGAAGGCGCCACAGCCAAAGTCGATGAGTTTCAGCTGCCTGCTGGCCAGGTCGAGCAGGATGTTCTCGGGCTTGATGTCCCTGTGCAGGACCCCGCAGGCGGTGCAGTGCCGCACGGCCTCCAGCACCTGGCAGAACAGCGCCCGCGCCTCCTCCTCCGGCAGGAACCCCCGCTCCGCCAGGAAAGCCGAGAGCTCCTGGCACCGCTCCGGACGCTCCAGCACCAGCAGGAAGCTGTCGGGGAGCTCGAGCCACTCCAGGAGCTGAATGACAGCGGCACAACCACGGGACACCTTGGCCAGCAGCACGATCTCCAGCGGCGCACTGCTGCCGTCGGGCTGCGGGAGGAGCGCGGTGCCGTCAGTGGGGCTGAGGCCGTGCCGGGGCTCTGGGAGCCCTCAGCCAGCCCGGGATGCTCTGCACGCCCCGCTCAGCCCACGCCCGCTCTCCCCGCAGGGCTCCCGGCGGCTCCCACCCTGCCGGGCCCCGGCTCCTCGCCGCCCGGCCCGGCCCGGCTGCTGCCGCTGGCCCCGCTCACTCACCAGCTCGCCCCAGTGCCGGATGCGATCCCGCGGCACGCGTTTGATGGCCACCTGCGAGCGAGGGAGAGCAGCGGGTGAGCTCGGCGCCCTGCCCACCGCGCTCCGACCTTTTCCTCCTTGTCCGCCTTCTCCTCCTCCTCCTCCTCCGCCCGCCGCCGGCCCCGCCGCTCACCGGGGCGCCGTCCGAGAGCCGCGTGGCCGCGAAGACGCTGCCGAAGCCGCCGCGCCCCAGCAGCGAACCCACTCGGTACCGCTCCTGCAGGGCCTCGTGCGCCTTCCCTGCGGGCGGGACGCGGCTGTCAGCGCTCGGCCCGGGGCCAGCAACGGCCCCCGAGCGCGCCCCGAGCGGCCCAGGCCGGGCATCCCCACCCGCCCCGGGCCCCGGCGGCTCGGGGCCGGCGGCCGCGCTGCCGACCGGCGGAGCTCGGGCCGGGGAAGCCGCAGCAGAGGCGGCGGGAGCGGCAGCGTCGCCTGTGTCCTCCGTGGGCCCCGGGAGGAGCCGGGGGCGGGGCCGGGGCCGGGGCCGGGGCCGGGGCCGGGGCCGGGACTGGACCCTGCGTCGGGTCCGGGGCCGGGCTCGGGCCAGGCGGAGCCGAAGGGCGGCGGTGCCGCCCCCGCACACGGCACTGATGCCGGCCCAGCAGCGCCACCGCCAGCACGGCCAGAGCCGGGCGGAGGCGAGAGCGCGGCGGGACGGGCGGGGCCGGGCACGGGGCAGCCCCGCCCGGGGCCGGGGGCGGGCCGGGGACATGGCCCGGCCCGGCAGGGGAGAGGGAGGCGGGGAGAGGAGAGGGACGCCGGGCAAGGGACCCCGAGAGAAGGGTGCCCGACAGCGGGAAAGGGAGAGAAAGAGAAAGAAAGAGAGAAAGAGAAAGGGTTCTCTCGAATATCTGCTTTTGCTGCTGCTGCTGCTGCTGCCGCCACTGCTGCTGCCGCTGCCGCCGCCGCTGCAACTGAAGCACCGGGGCCGTTCGTCCCCGTGTCCGTTCCCCGCTCGCCCCACGAGCCCCACGTTCGAGCCCCGCGCGCCCCGGGCACAGCCCCTGAGTCTGTCCAAACACGGCAACTTTGCAGCGGTGAGCCCAGGTGCAGAGCCCTGACTCATGCACACTGGCACAGCAATCCCCTCGCTTGCTGCTCTGCATTGGCCTGGCTGAGGGTCAAACACTGTCGGGCCACCTTCCCTTGCTGTAGGATTCCTACCTGACCCCAGCACTGCACTTACATCTCCAGTCTTGCCTTCCAGTAAAAACAGGGGAAGGAAAACTCTGTGTGGCTCATGGTATTTTCGAGTGTCTAAAAATCACTAAGTCACCGATCTTAGAGGTGCGGTGCATCTGGGATTCCTGGGATGGAGAAGTAGTGCAACATGGAAAAGGGGAGCATTGAAATAAAGGAAAAGATCTTGGATTATTTCATTCATTTTCATTTCCCTTCTGGAAAGCTGTTTCAGTTTTCCAGGAATCTTCTCCTGTCTCTCTTCCCAAGAATGTCTCATGGAGAACAAGGTCAAGCTTCTGTCCCAAGATTTGCCAGCAGGAAATTATGCCACTGGTGAAATTTTCATGATGACTGTTTGTGCTGGCTTAGGGCAAATTTGGCGAGGAAACCTCCAAAAGGGGTCTGTTTTGAAGAGATAGCCAAAAACTCTACAACTTTGTGTAAGTTGTAAAGCCGGTATGTTTATTATTACAGCGCCGGAGGCATGCAGAGATTACTCTCCTTAAAAGACATGCGTACCTCTGGGAACTTCAGGTCCCTTTTTATCCTCCTCTCAAATACATATCCATACAATTTCACAATAGGTTCATACATATTCATTTTTACAAATTTTGCGTGACATTTGCACTAGTTCTTCTTTATCAGAAAGAATTCTTAGGTGAGGTTGACCTGCTTTCACAGCAGTCTCTCTGTCTCTTTATCACCCTCTGTCCCGTCCCCCCCTTAGCTCTGTCCTTCACTGAATCAGATTCCCTGAGCCTAGGCTTTGCAGTCAGGCTACATAGCTATGTTTTCTAACCACAGACTCAAAGATGTACATTTCACCTAAATCAAAATGGATTTCTACTCTGGAAAATTTCTACTCTGTCTCAGAAGCACTCCTCCCTCTGTCCCTCACACGCTGGCCCTGTCTGGCGTTCCTCATCCCTTTCCCCACTGCTCTCCTGCCCTTCCCCTCTGCTAGAAGGCGGACAAAGCTGCCTTGGACAGCAAAGTCGATTGCAGCCAGTGTGAAGAGAACATGGAGGAGCTGGATGAGAGGATGCAGGAGTTGCAGAGCCAGATTTCAGGCCAGGAGCAGCACTGGAACAATACCCAGCAGCAGTTCAGCGATGCAATTGAAGACAAGGGGAGGGGTACCTCGTCCCCACCATGAGGAACTGGCACCTTTGGGACTTGACAGCCTGAGGCAGCATCCCTCTGAGGATCCCCCTCCAGGCTTTTCCCTGGAGAGCTCCATGTCACATCCTGGAGCAGCTGGCTGAGGCTGTGCACCTGTTCACAGCTGGATCGCCTGGAGCTGAAGACTTTCTGTAAATACCTGGAGGACTCCTGGAACAAGAACAGGGAGGAACTCGAGGATAGGCTGTTGCGTGAAAATGCTGCTGGGATTAAGAAGTGAGTGCAATGGAGATTCTGATGGCTTTGGGGACAGCGATGGCAACTGCTCCTGCCAGGCAGGGCTGTCACACACCATGCCCCTGAGCTGGGTCGTGCCCTGCCCTCCTGGCTGCGCACACGGGGGAGCTTTGGTGCCAGAGAGGGGCTGAAAGCGCTGCAGGGGCTGCTTGGGATGGTGGCATGGGTGCCTGTGCCCTTCACCTGGCATCAGCCAGCACCTTGGGGATGGGGAGAAACAGGCTCAAGAGCCCACGGTTCACCCTGCAATGGCCGTGACCCTGTGCAGTGAGCTGCCCAGCAGCTGGCTGCTGCAGGGAGCTGCTGCCTGTGTGCTGCAGGGCTGTGGCCCCAGGAGCTCAGCCAGCCCTCTTCCCTCCCCCTCCTTAGGCACCTGCCAGTCCCTTTCTCGTGCCTGTCCTGTGACCGCATGCTCAGCGTGCAGGTTCCTGGCCAGTGAGTAGCACCAGTGCCTCGGGGGCAGCGGGGCTGGCATGGGGGGAGATGGGTGCCAGCAGTGACCCGCTGTGCTGGCACAGGGGGACAGTGTCTGCTTGGGAGGGGCTGATGTGGGGAGCCCCCTCGGCAGCCCTGCCCATCAGCAGGGGCTGTGGGGGCTCATCCCAAGGGCTACAGGCAGCGGGATGCCATGGGCTACAATCCCATGGCTTTGGGGGTGCTGCCTCCAACAGGAACAGGTTCTTTGTCCCCTGTCACACACCTGTGACTCCTGCCCTCCCCAGGTACCCCGAGACACTCCCGTATTTGCAGCCGATGCCCCCCAGCAAGGAGCCACCGCCCATCCAAAGGTGAGGGCCCTGAGGACACATCCCCAGCACCTGGGGTGCAGAGCAGCCCTGACACAGCAAGGAGGGCTCTGCACCTGGGCTGGGGCAGAGCAGCCAGGGGGGACGGGGCAGGGCAGGGGAGCAGAGGGCAGCTGTGGAGGGCCAGTGCTTGCCCCAGGGCTGGGGGCTTTTGCATTCCTTGCCTTGCCTTGCCCTGTCTGGCCATCTCTCTGTCCCAAGGCTGCTGAAAGCACATCTGATGTGCTGCGTCTGTTTGCAGTCTGAGCTCAGGCTTGGAGGGCTGTTGGGGAAGATGAAACAGGAAAGCCTTATAAATATGATTGCCCGGCAAAAGATTTTGAGAATATGGAAACTATAAGCGAGATTGAAATGAAAGCAAGCTTCGAGATCCCTTCGTTACTGAACAACGGGGAAACAACGGTGTGGCCAGCTGAAGGTAATCCCCTTTTGATGAAACAACACCCTCTGCTTGCAGGCGGGTCCAAGGGTCAGAGCAGACCCTGCCAGCTTGGCAGAAGGGGTCCAAAGAGTAGTTTTTAGGGTTTAAAATGTAGCACAGTATGGTAATGTAGTGATTCTAATAGGCTGTATGGAAATGCTATAGGATTTGTATGTTGTACTAGATTGGTTAAGTGAGAATCAGAATATTCAACACAGAAGATGATTTATTTTACTGTAACAGGAACTTAGCTCTTACTTTTCTATGCTCTTAGCTCTTACCTCTTACTCTTACCTCTTGTCTCTTGTCTCTTAGCTCTTGCCTTTTATCCTCATACCCCTTTTACTCTCTTATGCTTTTACTCTCTTACCCTCTCATCCTCCCTACCCCTCTCTTCTCTCAGGCCTGCTCTGAGCTGTGGCTGGCAGCTCCAAGCAGGGCCCTGCACCCACACCCTTTGCAATAAACCATCCATGACCTGGCTTCAGAGATCTCTCGTCTCCGTTCGTCCCGACCGTGCTACCCCCGTCAATCCTACAGACGGGGATTGGGTGCCTCCTGTGAAAGGAATTCCCAAAACCAATCCCTGCAGCTGGGACAGCCCAGCTCCTGCCAGCTGGTGTCCTGTGCACAGGGACCTGCCTGGTGCCATGGCCAGCACACGTGGCCATGGGGACAGAGCCAGCAGATGCAGCCTGGTGGGATGGGCTTGGGGCTCCTGCAGCAGGTGGACAGGAGCTGGCAGGGACATGCCCCTGCAGGCAGCACTGCCAGTGCCCTCCCTGGCACAGCAGGGTGATGCCCTGCATGCCACAGGCCTGGGCACTGAATGTCCTCTGCCCCATCCCACAGGAGGCCGCTGGTCCGTGCCAGTGTCCCCGTGTGCCGCAGAGCTCTGGGGACCATCAGAGCAGCAGCTCCACGATGCAGAACATCAAGGCTTCCCCACATACAAGTGCACAGCTGCAGTGTCTCCTGGTACACAACAAGGTAGGTGTGATGAAGGTGGGGACACAGAATGGTGACTGAGGCTTGATGGCATTGCTGACTATCCAGGGGGAATCTGTGCCTTCAGTCTCCAGAGAGACCTGAGTTGGATTATTGGGGTGTGCTGGATTGGGCCCTGCATTGCAGCCAGCTGCCCTCTCCTCCTCAGCCCAGTGTGATCCTGCTGCACGGTGATGGACACATCTCGAGGGGCCGTAATGACCAGCATCGTACGGCGATCAGGACACAGGATGCGTCAGGTATGGCCCTGTCAGGGCAAGGGGATCAGTGACGACAGGGGCTGATTATCTGCAGGGTGCCAGCTGGGGGATGAGTAGGGCTCTGTGTACAGAGCTGGGTAATGTGGCGTGGGTATTTTGCGTCTGGGGTAAGAAGAAAAGGGCAGAATGGAGCAGGAGGACTGGCACATGGGGCAGCTGAGCTTGAGCTTGGAGCTGGAGTAAGATGGGAGAATGGCCATGCCCAGTGTGGGACAAGAGCTTGAGTCCTGGTGCGCTGGGGCCAGCACCTGTGGCGGCTCACCCTTGCCCTTCACGCCCAGGCCCTGCCACCTCAGGAGAGCACGGCCAGGCACAGCTCCTCGACAGGTCTCATGGGCCCCAGGGCTCGAGCAGCCTCTGCAGCCCCGCCAGACATCAACAGCCCCCGGCCAGCTGGAAAGGACTCAGCGCCCAATGCTCGACCTGGGACATCTTGTCCAAAGCGAGAAACGCCTGTGACAATTGTCATAAGAAACTTGACTTTTTACTTGTATATAGTTATTAAGTTAGTTGTATATAGTTATTAGGTTAATAAAAACTGTTAAAATTATAGGCAGAGCCTTGTCTCACAGCCTGTCTCTCCCCGGGCTCCCTGGTGCTCCTTCAGCTCCTTCCCCCCTGCTGTGGCTCTGCCCCCGGGCTGAGCAGATCGAGCCCCGGGCCGGGCCCTGAGGCCGCTGCTGCCGCCGCGGCGCCTGCGGGGCAGCCCTGAGGCTCCGGGCCGGCTGTGGGAGCAGGAGCGGCGCTGCAGAGCCCGCGGCCCTCACGGGCTGCGAAGGCACGGGCAGATGGCCGTGGGGCCCGGCTGGCACTGCCGGCGCTGCTGCTCTCGGCTGCCGCCTGCAATCCTTACAGGCAGCCCTTAGGCCGGCTCAGGAGCCGCTCGGAGCCGTGCCCGAGGGCTGGCCCCGAGCCCCGGCCCCCAAGGGCACTTGTCCCTTCATCTCTGCACTGCCACATTCCAAGCTCATTTGTCAGCTTCCTCCTGCCCTTCCTTTCTGCGGGGCAGCGTTAGGGGCTGGCCCAGCGGCTTTCCTCCCGCACGGCTGCAGCCCCTTGCCCACAGCTCCCTGGCGGGAGCCAGAGCTGCTTTGCAGCCGGGCACCCCCGCCGTGTCCCGCAGCCTGGGCCGGCTCCTGCCCGCTGCCGGCGAGGCCCCGCGGCTGGGCCCGGCCATCCCGGGCCAGAGCAGCTCCCTGCCCGGGGGAACACAGGGGGACACGGGGGGATGTGAAATACAAAGCTGTGTGTCGTGTCAGGTACACACAGGCAATGTGTGTATTTGTGATTGCGATATGTGTGGAGACCGACAATGGGACAGTTTTGAATTCTGATAATAACTGAGGAAAGTAAAGCATGGAAGAAGTCCTTTGAACCCATCTTTTGTTTGCAATTGACCTTGGTTGATTTAGGAGCATTGGCATTAAAGCATTAAGGATGTTGCTTTTTGCTTGTAGTTAATTCTTAAAGACTTCTGCAAAAATAACCTTTTGAAGTATAATTTTGGAACATTGCTTGAATCCTTGAAACTATAGCAATGAAATATATATAAAGGAAACATGCTTATCTCACGCCTTAATAAAGCAGAGAAAAACAGCTTGAGAAAGGAAGATGAACACCACCTCAAGGATTTATAGTTTCAACCAAGGGAAGCTGGACACCACTGTTGTTAGATTTATAGTCTTTGCAATTAAAAGGAGGACCCACATCTGGAGAGCTGGACCTCACCAGATGGGATTCGTCTTTCTTCTTTTGCTAACCAGACCACCACCATCCGGGGATACTCCTTTTGGGATACATCCTGAGAGAAACTAAATCACAATAGTGTATAGAATTTTGACGTAAAAATTGGGAATAGAAACTGCTGATGAGTAAGAATTGGAATAGAAACTGCTGAGAAAGCTGATGAGTACCCCTATAAATACATGTAAGCCTCAACTGTGGGTGTGCAGTTGGAAGGAAAACTTCCCCCACTGTAGCCAGTGCTGTATTGCTCATACTTTACCATATTAATTAATAAATTGATTGCTCCTTGAATATTGGGCTAGTCAAGCTTCTTATTTATACCATCCATAACTGTAAAAGGAAACCTTCCTGCTGAACTGGACTAGACAAAAGGAAAATCAAGGCAGAGCCATGGTTTGTCAGGACTTGCTGCATCCCAGTGAGCCCTGTGCTGCATTTGGAGCCGAGCCCTTGAACCTCAGGGCCTGAGAGGAGATTGCACAAACCTTTCCAGGAGTCAAAGTCAGAAGAAAACCCCAAAGTGTCTCAAAGCATGAATGGGTCTCACTGAGGTCCATCCCAACACAGGCTGCTCATGGACTCCATGGAAGAGAGAATTGGTGGCCCAGATGGCACAAAAAGTTCTCAGAGACTCAGTGTGGAAAGGACAATCCAAAGTACCTTAAAAAACCTTGAGTCTCTCAAGCACAATAATGAGTCCTATTGAGTGTCAGTACAGAGCTCTCAAGGGACTCGTTAAAGCAGATAATTGGAGGCCATGATTGCACAAACCTCTCAGAGCCTTCAAGGCCAAAGCCAGAGCCAAAGTCCTTTGAAAAACCTGCAGTCCCTGCAGGGAGCATGAAGGAGCCCCCAGGGCCATTGCTGAGCAAGGCTCCCCAGGGACTCCTTGCAGCAGATCCTTGAGGCCACTGGGATGTGGGCTAGGGGGGGATGCTGAGGGCAGCACAAGGGGCTGACAGTGCCCAGCCTGGCTGGGGCTGTGCCAGGAGGCCCCAGGGCCTCAGCACAAGGTGTCTCCTCCCAGCCCTTGCTGGCACAGACCCTGCTGGGCCCCAGGGCACCAAGACTTGGCTTCTCTTTGTCCCCACCTGTCATCACTGCCTGCAGTTCTCTGCTCTGCCTGGGGCCTGGGGACACTTGCTCAGTCGTGTCCCTCTCTGGGACCCATTAAAAGTCCAAGAAACTTTGGAGTTGGATTCTGCCTTGGAGTTCTGGAGAGGTTTCTTCAGCTGCCTCTCAGGGACTGATGTTCAGGGCCTGAGCACCAAGCCCCAGAGGCTGATTAAAGTCCTTGTGCTGTGTCTGTGCTGCTGAGCTGGGCTGGGCTCCTGGCACAGAGGCAGGTCCTGGTCACCAAGAAGAGCTTCAAAAGCACATTTCTCTGGATGAGCAGCTCTTGTGCCAGCCCAGCAGGGCTGGGGCACTGCCTGCAGCCAGCCCGGGCACAGCACAGAGGCACAGAGAGCTTCAATCAGTCAGGGCTGGGAAGGGGCTGAGAAGTGCCTGGGGCACAATCACTGCCAGCCCTTGGCACAGGAACCTCTGGCTGCAGGACAGTGCAGCTGCAGCTCCTGGAGCCATCTCCTCAAGCTGGAACATCCCAATGCCTGCAGAGCCTGTGAGTACAACTCTGAGGATTTCTGGTGCAGGGGAGGTGAAATGCTCTTGAAGATCTGACATGCTGAGGGGTTCTGATCAGTCATAGAATATTTCCAAGTCAATGATTTTAACAAAAATGACAACATTTCCTAAGACTTTGTAGTCAGTTTCCTAGTACTGGAGAATGGCAGGGGGGGTGGTGGGGGGGTTTATGTATTATTAAGTATTAATTTTGAAAAGTGCCTGAGACATCCAAAGTGTTGGCTTAAGTGACCAGTAGGTTCACAGGAGATCCCTAAAGTGCTTTCAGCCCCTCTGCCCATGGACAGCAGCAGCATCACCTTTGCTGGAACCATCAGGCTCAGCCTGAGCTGTCCTTTCTCCAAGCTGCAAACAGAACCTGCCCCCAGCCAGTGCCCTGCAAACAGGCAGGGTTCTGCAAGGCCAAGGAGAGTGCACAGAGATCTGGGGTCTGTGGGTGCTGACAGGGAGAGATCAGGCACAGGGAAACACCTGCAGCAGGGAAATCTGCAGGAAGCAGAGAGAAGATCAGGCAATGAGAGAAAACAAACCCCAGCAATGCTGTGGCAGGGAGAGTTTAGAGATGCCCACAGGAGCCCCTGCAGTGCAGCCCCTCCCTCTGAACAAGCCCCCTCCCTCCTGTGGCCCAGCCAAGCCTCTGCCCTCAGGGCCGGGGCTCCAAGGCGTGCAGCCCCTCCTGTGCAGGCAGAGCTGCAGCAGAGCCGTGGGGCAGCTCTGCAGCCCCGGGCCCAGTTCCCTCTGCAGAGCACAGGGCTGGGAGCAGCTGCCCGGCCCTGGGGGCTCTGGCAGGGGGCACAGCTGGCTCAGGGTGACGCTGTCCCCAGGGCCTGGCTCTGGGCAATGCTGTCAGTGCAGCCAGGGAAGGAGCTGCATCTCCCACAATCCAATGCCATCAGAAGGACACTTGGAAGTCTCCCTGAGATTTCAGTCCAAGCTGGGAGCTTCAATCCAGGGTTCAAACCTGTCCTAGAGCATCTCTGAGTTATGAGATTGAGGGGGAAAGGGAGAGGTGTTGTGACACTGAAAATGTTGCTGGGCTGGTAAAATGAGCAACGTGAGTCCTTGGCTACAAATGTGGAGCTGGGCTCTGGTGGATCCATCTTCTCTAACCAGTACGTGGTGACATTTCAGGGGAAGCATAGGAAGGTGATCACTCTCCACCTGAGAAAGGTTAAAGCCCAATGAATCTCTGAACAAGTCAGAATGACAGACCATCTCCCCTCCGTCTCCACTCATCATCTTGCCCCAGGGGAAATCACTCTTCTCCCTGAGGGCAGCAGAAATGCTGAAGGTTTGATACCCAAAACTACCAGCAGAGACATGGGGGGAGCTTATAAAGAAAACCTCAGAACTCTGAAACACTAAAGACCATGTCTGAGTGTTACAGAGGAGGATGTATGGGGAATGGCTTTGATTTTGTTTACAGGTATCTAATCTAAATCTTCACCGTCCTTTCATCCATGGGCAGCCCCAGCAAATGTCGAACAGCAGCTCCATCAGGCACTTCCTCCTGCTGGCATTGGCAGACACGCGGCAGCTGCAGCTCCTGCACTTCTGCCTCTTGCTGGGCATCTCCCTGGCTGCCCTCCTGGGCAACGGCCTCATCATCAGCGCCGTAGCCTGCGGCCACCACCTGCACACGCCCATGTTCTTCTTCCTGCTCAACCTGGCCCTCACTGACCTGGGCTCCATCTGCACCACTGTCCCCAAAGCCATGCACAATTCCCTCTGGGACACCAGGGACATCTCCTACACTGGATGTGCTGCTCAGCTCTTTTTTTTTGTTTTCTATGCTATAACAGAATTTTATCTCCTGACTGTGATGTGCTACGACCGCTACGTGTCCATCTGCAAACCCCTGCACTACGGGACCCTCCTGGGCAGCAGAGCTTGTGCCCACATGGCAGCAGCTGCCTGGGCCAGTGGCTTCCTCAATGCTCTGCTGCAAACAGCCAATACATTTTCACTGCCCTTGTGCCATGGCAATGCACTTGGACAGTTCTTCTGTGAAATCCCACAGATCCTCAAGCTCTCCTGTTCAAAATCCTACCTCAGGGAATTTGGGCTTATTGCTGTAAGTGTGTGTTCAGCATTGTGTGGTTTTGTGTTCATTGTTTTCTCCTATGTGCAGATCTTCAGGGCTGTGCTGAGGATCCCCTCTGAGCAGGGACGGCACAAAGCCTTTTCCACCTGCCTCCCTCACCTGGCTGTGGTCACCCTGTTCCTCAGCACTGCAGTCTTTGCCTACCTAAAACCCCCCTCCATCTCCTCCCCATCCCTCGATCTGGCCCTGTCAGTTCTGTACTCGGTGGTGCCTCCAGTCCTGAACCCCCTCATCTACAGCCTGAGGAACCAGGAGCTCAAGGCTGCAGTGTGGAGACTGATGACTGGATGCGTTCAGGAACATTAAACTGCTGGCCAATTTCTGCAGCTCACTAGTAATAAAAGTCATCTTTGATACATCTTGTTGAACTCATTCGGAGGTTCTTTTTCTGTGATTTACTTTTTTGACATTGTCCACATAGAAATATCATTGTTTGTGCCATTTCTCATTTTGTTTCTCTCCACCTTCCCTATAGCCACAGACTGTGTCAGTGAGGGGCTGCGCTCTTGGTGCCTTTAAAGGAACTAAAGGATGTCCCAGCAGAGTTTTCTGCAGAGATGCCCTCGTGTTGCCTTCTCTGGAGCTGCAGCAGCAATGTCTGTGTGCAGAGCTGGGGCAGATCAGTGCTGGCCCAGCAGCTGTGCCCAGCAGCAGCAGCAGCAGCAGCACTTGGTGTTGCCAGTGCTGCTGCCGTGGCCCTGCCCCGCTGCCCTGGTGGCCCTGGTGTTGCTGCAGGGCCTGAGTGCTCTCGGGGCCGGGCACAGCCCTGGGGGTGGCAGTGCCGGGGCTGCAGCAGGGACAGGCCATGGGCACTGCTGGGGCAGCGCTGACGCCTCAGGCCAGGCCCTGGGGGCTCCAGGCTCCTTGCCCAGGCTCTCTCAAGAACACGGCCAGGCCAAGGCTCAGCACAGAAACCCCCGTCAGCAGCCCCAGGCTGGCCGTGGGCAGGCTGGGGGCAAACAGCATGGCTGGGGCTCTGCAAGGGCCCTGGGGCAGACGGGAAGGAGCAGCAGAGCAGGGGCTGATCCATGCCCAGTGCGCTGCACAGCCCAGGACAGCGTCCCAGAGCGTCCTCATGCAGCTGCCAACAACATCCCCCCTCTGCAGCCCTGGCCTCTCCCCCAGCTCACACAGGTGCCCCATCCTTGCAGGCACAGACACAGCAGCACTGCCTCAGCAGCCCCTGTTTGCATTGCACACAGCAGGGGCAGCACCCCCATGCTGTTGCTGTGGGGACATGAACCTGAGGGAGCACAAATGCCATCAGCCCCTGGGGCCAGCAAGGCCTGCGGGACACCAGGGAAACCACTCAGCTTTGTCCTGGCCTCTGCACTCAGCCAGAAAGTTTTTTCCCATCAGCTGGGAGTTTCCTGTGCCACTGCAGATGCTGTTGCTCAGAGCCAGGGCTGCCTGGCAGCCACCCCCACACTTCCCTGAGCATTTCCTCTGCTTCACCTTTACTTTCTTTTCACTTCCTAATACAAATTTCTTCCTCTTGCCCACTCCTGTTCCCTGCCCTGCCAACAGCCCATCCCTGTTTGCCCTTTCCTCTCTGGCCCCACTCCCCATTGCAGTTCCTGGCTTGGCCCCATGGGAACGTCCCTTGGGCAGCAGGATCATCCTACAAGTGCTGCAGGAATTGTCTGCAGGCTCCTGCAGTGCCTGCTGCTGCTCCCTTGCCAGAGGCACCCCAGGCCAGGGGGCACATCTGGGCTGCTGTGTCTGCCTCTGGGGCTCCCTGTTCTGGGCAATGAGGAGGAGCTGCAGAGGCTCTGCAGGACTGACAGGATGGGCTTTGGGGCTGCCTGGAGAAGCTGAGGGACCTGGGCTGCTGGAGCTGCTGAAGAGGAGGCCCAGGGCTCATCCTGCAACTGCTCCAAGGGTGGTTTCAGAGAATCCCAGAATCAGCAAGGTTGAAAAGATCTTGGAGATCATCAAGTCCAACCTGTGCCCTGACACTGCCTTGTCTCCCCTGAGCCTTCTCTTCTCCAGAATAAACAACCCCAGCTCCCTCAGCCACTCCTCACAGGACTCGTGTTCCAGACCCCTCCCCAGCCTTGTTGCCCTTCTCTGGACACGCTCTGGCCCCTCCATGTCCTTCCTAAATTGGTGGGCCCAGAACTGGACACAGCACTCGAGGTGCTGCCCAACCAGTGCTGAGCACAGGGGAAGAATCCCTGCCCTGCCCCTTCTGGCCACACCATTCCTGTTCCATAGGAGTGCCAGGGGTTGGATGAGGGAAATCGTGGGGAGGGGCTTGGGGACAAAGTTTCATGTGTTACCAGCCATGAAGGGTCTTGATCTTTATATCTCTTTAGAGTGCATTAGAAGTTGCTGGAGGTCAATATCAATTGGACATTGCTGATACCAAACTATAAATAGGAAAACAAAACAGACAAATCAGGACAAAACAGTTCTCTCTGCATTGTTTTAAATACAATATATTCACATTAAATAAACTACTAAAATCTCTTTAATTACCCAGAGAAGAATTGAACGTTTAAATGATTCCCAGGGGCTTTTCTTGGTCAGGTGTTTTGAACACACGTGTATGAGACTTTTTCACTGAATTCTTGAAATGAACAGCTCAAGAAAGAAGAGGCCTCTGGAGTATTTAAATTCATCAGCAACCTCCAAATGGCTGAGGATCCATGCCCATCAGAGCAGCAATGAACAGAAATGGGCACAGCTTTGTGGCTGCTGTCCCAGCTTTGGCATGGGCCCTGGGCCTGGAGCAGGAGCAGCTCTTGAGGGCCCCAAGGCCGGGGCTCTTGTGCTGCCCTGGGCAGATGGGATGGCAGCAGGGGCTGCAGAGCTCTCAGCACCTCAGCCCTCGGGGAGCAGGGCAGCCAGGGAGCCTCCTTTGGCCTTGGCCCAGCACCTTCCCCCATGGCTGGGGCTGAGTCCTGTGGCAGCTGCAGCTGCTGCTGTGGCCTTGGCAGGGGCTGAGGCCGTGGGGCCAGTGGCCAGAGCAGCCTGGCCTGAGCAGAGCTGTGGGGCCAGAGCCGGCTGGGCTGGGCTGGGCTCAGAGAGGCCCTTGGTGCTGCCCAGAGCTCAGGGCAGCTGGCAGAGCTTGCAGGGAGCTGGGCTGGGCTCCGAGAGCCTGGCCCAGAAACCATCAGTGTCCATCTCAGCCTGGCTGAGCGTGCAGGGGCAGGACTCAGGCCAGGCCTTGTGGGGCAGGGCCAGCGCCTGTGCAAGGCATTGCAAACAGGCAAGTGGCCCAGAGAGGAGGCTGCTCTGTGCCCTTGGTGGCAGGGACAGAGCAGGGAGGGGGCCCAGGACATTTGTCAGCGCCAGCCTCTGTGCCCATGCGTTGGCAGCCCTGGCTGCTGAGCCCAGCTTTGGCCTGGGCTGAGTTTGGCTGTGGCCCAGCTCCATCCTCCTGCGGGGCTCAGGGCCTGTTCCCGGCCATGGCCAGCCCTGGCCGGCCTCTCTGCTGGCCCAGAGGCCGGCAGAGCCCGGGGCAGGGCTGTCTGTGCAGCCCCACAGGTGCCAGGGGCTCTGCAGGAGCTGGCAGAGGCTGCCCAGCAGGGAGGCCATGGGGCACAGAGCCCCAAGGCTGCTGTGGGCACCACGGCACAGGGGCCGTTCCCAGCCACAATGCTCCTGGCCTGGGCTGGGCCTGCACAGGGGCTGGGCCACCATGGCTGGGCCAGCACAGGGCCACAAAGGGGCCACGCAGCCGCTCACGGGGCTGACAGCAAGGCCAGGCACACACAAGCAATTGCTGAGCATGGCCTGCGCTGGCCAGGCCTGACTGTGCCAAAGGCAGAGCTCAGCTGCCCTTGGGGCTGCAGCAACACTCCAGAGCCCAAAGAGCCTCCATGGCTGGGCTGGAGACCAAGGCTGCAGCAGGGAAATGCAGGGCTGCTGCGGGATGGGGAGGCCATTGAATTCCAGCACACAACTCAGCTCTCTGATGATCCCAGCACCATGCTGGGCCCTGTTTCAGACTGGAGCAGAGCAGATGTTGATGGGACAGGAGCCCTGCGGGGCTGTCAGGGACCTGCAGCTTGCAAGGTGCTCTGCTCTCCCTCAGGTGCTCTGGGAGAGATCCAATCCCAGCTGGGCACCTCAGGGCACAAGTGGCACTGCCTGTTCATGGGCACACAGCTAATGTCTGCCTGGAAAGGGGCACAGGTTTTAATGCTTGTAAATTTTATAATATGCAAGTACATTTTCATTATCTGGGTCATTTGAGTACTCTTAAGACATGGCAAAATTTTCTCACCAGGAACAGCAATTTCCTGGAAGTGTACTGATGGCAGGAGAAGAAATACTGATCTTCCCCTCTGCTTGAGTCTCCAATAATCTGTGTATTATATCATCTCTCTTTTCCTTTAGGTGTTACCAGCTCTCCTGTTTAAATTGCCGTCTCTGTGTATATCTCTTCACTAGACACACTGGATCTTTGTCCTTCCCATTGGTCCCAGATTTCTTCCTCCAGGTGCTCTCTGGTCATTCAAGTGCCTCTCAACTGATTGGGTTCCTGCTTTAAACTTCAGGGAATATTTTAATATTTCTGATATTCATAAAAATATCATCTTAGTCAACATCCTAATTGTGTTTCTATTTATCACAGAAATACCTTTTCTTATGTCTTTATCTAAAACTGTTCCTGTACAGAAACCCTTGAGGATGAGAGACCATTCAGATGCTGCTGGGACATCCCAGAGAGCTGAGGGATGAGCTGTGATGGTTATTAAACTGTTCAAATGTTCAACTTGTGTTTGTCGGCAAGAAACCTTTCTGTGCCTCTGAGTTTCACCGACCTCTGAGCCCAAAGGACACAAACCTGATGAGTTGTGGTCCCCACTGCAGGGGCTGCACTTGGACCTTGGCTCTGCACAGGAGAGCTCTTCATTCCCTTTCTCTCTTTTCCTCCCTCTGGGCATGGAGGGAGCTCCTGACTTCAGCCTGTGACTCGTGTGTGCAAAGAGCAAATCTGGGCAGAATCATGGCAGGGAGGGTTTGGGGGGACCTTGGGATCTGTGCTGGGCACAGAAGGTGTTTTCCATTGCTCTGAGGCTGTCTGCTGTGGAAAGTGGATTTAATATCCAGCAGAGGAATGACTTTGGCATTTGATGGAGCTGTGCCTTCCCTTGCCTTTGCTGGCTGACAAGAAATGAACATCCCTCTGTGTCTCGGGCAGCTCCTTCTGCAAGGAAAGCAGGTGGGAGTTGGAGCCAAGGAGCTGAAAGCTGCAGGTGCAGCCTGGGCTGGAGGGAGCTCAGATTTGCACAAGGCTGCTCTGAGTGCCAGGGCTTGGATGGGGGAAATGGTGGGCTGGGGGTAGGGACAGAGTCTGATTGATTGTGAGCCATTGAAGGGTTTTGATTTTCAAATCTATTCAAACTGCATGAAGAGTCACTTGGATTCAATGTCCATTGGAGACTAGCTATATGAATATATTAACAGGAAAACAAAACTAAACAGGACCTAAAAAATATTTTCTGGCAGTCTTTTTAAATATCATGTATTCACTTTGAATGCACCACTGAGATCTACTTAACTACAAAAGATTTGAATATTAAAATCAAATGATTCCCGGAGGCTTGGCTTGTTAAAGTGTTCTGAATGTTAATGAGCCCTGGGACACTGAATTCCTGCACTCAAGAGCTGAAGGCTGAACAAGCCTCTGGAGCAGGGAAATTCAGCAGCAGCCTCCAAGTTGCTGAGGATGTCAGCAGCCCCCAGTGAGGCCATCCCTGCCCAGAGACCATGGGGGAATGGGCAGACAAGGAGAGCGTCCCTGGGGCTGGGGCAGCACAACTCAGAGGCACCAGCGGCTCCAGCTGGGCAATGGAGTGTGGAATGTGGCTGGGAAAGCCCTGCCTGGGCTGGGCCAAGCAGCACAGACAAGCCCTGACTCCCATCCCTGAAACAATTCTCTCAAGGAGACATTTAAAAGGAATTACAATTGTTTCTGTACCCTGAGTTGGACACACTCGAGAAATACTGACAGGAAATCCTCAAGAGCTCAAAACAACCAAACAGCCTTTACTGGCAACTTTAGAAAATTAGAGAAACTTTGGCAAATGGTTGAATGTCACATTCAATCAGCAGAAAACACTTCTCAAAGCATTACCTTGGCCCATTCAACTACATAAACTCTAAGCCTGTTCGATTTTAAGTTAATCAAAATTTGCATGAGGACAGAAATAGAACAAGACACAGAGAGAGCTAAAGACAGAATAGGTACAGAGAAGCACACACACAAGTACCAACTCCTGGATTCCAGCAGTGTTCAGATGGAAATTGCAAGAGGAGGTAGGGTTAAGATGTGTGCTTGCCTTGTGGTCAGCCTTCAATACCCCTTGGTTTTCCTGGGCCCTTCCCCCAGGTGGGGCTTGGGCTCATTTGGTCCCTCAGGAGCTGGGCTGGGGCTGCAGAGGTGGCTGTGGAGCATTGCCTGTGCTGTGCCAGGGACTGGCAGCCACTGCTGGGCTGGGATAGAGGCTCTGGGGGGATTGGGGCTCCAGGGCAGGGCAGGGCTGGGGTTCTAGGGCAGGGCAAGGCTGGACCTGCCCCCACCTCTCCCCCACACACAAAATATATCCAGCCAACAATCTCCTCTAGGCTGTCACAAGAGGGAATGCTGGATGTGGAACGCCATTCCTGGCCATGGACTCTTGGATGAGAAGGACAGTTCTTTTCCATAGGAAGGAAAGCACAGATCTCCAGTGTTTGGAAGGCAGGTGAGAGCCTCACAAAGCCAAGGCCAGCCAGACTTGTCAGGAGTGGCAGATTTTGTCTGGGAGCAGTCTTTGGATATAGCGAATTTGGAGGTGGAAACCCAATCTTGGCCATGGGAACCTGGAGAAGCAGGAGAGTTCTTTCCTATAGAAAGGATAACACAGAGCCTTCCCCAGTGCTTTGGGGACAGATGGGAGCTGACCCTTATGAAACCACTGCCAGCCAGTCTTGTCCTGGCAATATTCCTATGGGAACGATCCTTGGATATAAGGAAATTTGGAGGTGAAACTCCAGTTGTGGCCACGCATGCCTGGAGGAGAAGGACAGTTCTTTTCCATATGAAGGAAAGCACGGAGCCTCAGTGTTTCAGTAGCAGATGAGAAAAGACCCTCAACATGCCAAGCTCAGCTGGACCAGTCATGTGGCCCCTGGGAAGCCAAACCAGCCAGACCTGTTCTGTGTTCCCTTGCTTTTATGGGGCCCAATATTTTCACAATGGCCCCAACAATTTCATGGCACTCCTCAATGTTATCATGGTCCCAACAATTCCATGAGGCCTTGCAGTGTCACAATGGTCTCCGTGGTTCCACAGGCCCCACAGTGTCACGGGACTCCTCTGTTCCATGAGCCCTGTGATGTCACAATGGATCTTTGGACCCTGGGGTTTTGCTGTGTCACAATGGTCTCCTTTGGCTCCACAGTGTCACAATGGACCACTGATGACACAAGGCCCTGAAGTGTCACCCTGGAGTTTTGGTTCCATGCAGCCCTGCAGTGTCACAAAGGCCTCTTGGTTTCATGAGGCCCCACAGTATCACAATGATCCTCTTGGATCTATGGGCACCCTCAGGGTCACAATGGTCTCACTGGTTCCATGAAGCCTCACAGTGTCACAATGCTTTGCTTATTCCATGGATCCTCATAGTGTCACAATGGTCTCCATGACTCCATGAGTCCCTTCAGTGTCACAATGGTCTCCTTGGTTCCATGGTGCCCCACAGTGTCACAATGACCCCTTGGTTCCATGAGGCTGCCATCTCTTAATGGTGCCTCCATTGTTACATGAGGCCCTGCAATATCAAAATGGAGCTTTGGCTCCATCGAGTCTCACAGTGTCACAATGGTCCCTTGGTACCATGGCACCTCAAAGTGTCACAATGGTCTCCACAGTTCAATGAGGCCCCGTGGTGTCACAATGGACCCTTGGTTTGATGGGGCGTCTCAGTGACACAATGATCCTGACATTCCATAGAGCCACACAGTGTCAGTACGGTCCCCTTGGTTCCATGAGGCCCAGCAATGTCACAGTGCTCTCCACGATTCCATGAGGCCCCACAGTGTCACAATGGTCCCTTGGTCTCACAGGGCCCCACAGTGTCACAATGGTCCCTTAGTTCCATGGGCCCTGTGCTGCTGCATTCCCCCCTCCCCTTCTCAGGCCGCCCTGCCAGCTGAGAAATGCTCCTTGGGGCTCAGCCTTGGCCAACAGCCCCTGGGCTCAGCTCCTCTGCAGCTCCTCACAAACACTGTCTGCCCCAGGCACTGCTGCTGCCCAACCAGCTCCTGCTTTCTGGAGGAGCAGCCCTGGGAACTGGTTTTGCTCCCTCAGTGGCACAACATCCCTGTTCTCACCCTGCCAAAGAAAGCTTTTGGTGCCAAGTGTGGCCAGGATGAACCATTGCTGGGACTGAAGCCCCTCTCTTGGGGCCCTGCAAACAGCGCTCCAAAAGGAGCCCTTGGAGCTCTCCTGGGCCAGCGACTCCCTCTGAGTGGGGCCTCTCCCAGCCAGGAACTCTCCCGTTTGCTGCACTTGGGAATCCTCAACAAGCATAGAGCCTGGGCCGATCCCCCCACTCCTCCAGGCTCAACCCTTGGCCCGCTGGGGAGATGCCAAAGGATGCACAGGGAGCATTTCCTGCCCTCAGGGGAATTTCTCCCGGGTGCCTTGCACTGACTCTTTGTGTCTGTGTGCACACAGGAGTGCCTGTGCTGGGGAAAGGTGGCAGAAATGCTGCTCTCTGAGGGGTTTGAGTGCCTTGGATAGCAGAGTCAGTCAGGCCTGGAAGTGACGTTAAGTCACAAGCTGTAAGCTAAGTTAAATGCTGTTAAGAGTTGTTTTTTTTTCTAAGTTATTATGTTTAACCAAAGTTATAAGTTAAGTTGAATATTGTTAAGGGTCATTGCACTATTAAATCATTAAGTCATAGGTTATAAGTTAGGTTAAATACTGTTAAGTGCTGTTCTTTTGCTAAATTGTCTAGTTGAAGGTAGAAGTTAAGTCCTACTAGGTTTGAGCTCTGTTAAACTTTCGGGCCGTATTCCTTTTATCCTTGCCCTCACTGTCCTTTTGTCACACACACACACACAGGGACAATTCTTGGTTCATTTCTGGTTTCATTGCCTGGATTTTCTTTGGTTTTGTTGTTGCATTGATTCGTTGGTGTGCCTGAAATATCCAGTCAGGAGCAGAGTGACTCTTGCCAAGGAACTTTGTGCTGCTGTCCCTTAATATTCAATCTGGTTTTTGCTGCTCCCTTGCTGGGGATTTTTTCAGCGCTCTCAAGGCCTCGTTGGTACCAGGGTGAAGGAGCCCTGGCCCAGGCTCTGGCCCTGGGGGACACGGAGACGCTGCCGGGGGGTCCCTGTCCCCCTGTGCCACCCCCAGGGCCCCGGCCCCCCGTCCCCGTGTCAGGCTCTGGGGTCGATCTCGTGGAACATCCTCTGGGGGAGGCTGCGGCGCCGGGGGCGGGGGGACCCGGGGGGACAGGGGACCCTGCTGTGCACGAGCAGGGTTGGACTGCTCTGGGGGGAACTGTGAGGGGGGTCGGGGCAGAGTGACCTCCCCAGTGCCCTCACACAGACCCTCTGATGTCACACAGCCCCTATATGATGTCACACAGCAATCTCTGTGATGTCACACAGTACCCTGTGATGTCACACAGCTGCTCTGTTATGTCACAGAAGACTCTGATGGAAAGAGTCACACTGCAATGTCACAGTTTTTTCTATGATGTCACAGGCTGCTCTATGATGTTACACAGCCACCCAGTGATGTCACAACCCCCTTCTCTGATGTCACTGAGCCACCCTCTACGATGGCAAGATCTGCTCTATGGCCTCACACTATGATGTCACAGACAGCTGTGTGATGTCACAACCCCCTCACTGATGCCACAAAACCCTCTCTGTTATGTCATACTGCCACTCTGTAATGTCGCAACACACACTTTGACCTAACAGCCACATCACTCTGTGATGTGATACATCTGCTCTGTGATGACAAAGAAGACACTGTGATATCACAAAGTCATCATGTGATGTCACTGTCTGTTCTGTGATGTCACAGCCTACTCTATGATTTTACAGCCAGCCAGTGATTTCACAACTCACTCTCTGATATCAGAGTTCCATCCTCTATGATGGCAGGATCTGCTCCATGGCCTTACCCCTACTCTATGATGTCACAGACAGCTGTGTGATGTCACAACCCCCACAGTGATGTCACTAAGCCCTCTCTGTGATATCATGGTGCCACTCTGTAATGTCACAGCACACACTTTGACCTCACAGCCAGCTCTATGATGTCATACAGCCATGCCATGATCTCACAGACTGCTCTGTGATGTCACACAGTCCTATCTACGATGCTGTAGCTGCTCAGTGACCTCACATAACAAACTCTGTGATGTCACAGCCCAATCTGTGACCTCACACAGCCCACTCTGTGCTGTCACACAGCCCCTTGCTGACATCACAGCTGCTCTGTGCCTCCATGACACAGCCCCAGAGGAGCTGCTGGGACACAGCCCCCTCTGGGACATGCCACAGCCCCTCAGCCAGTGCTGAGCCCCTGGGAGCTCTGTCTGTGCCCTGCTGGTGTCCCTGAGGGGCCCTGGCAGTGCCCCAGCCCTGCTGGGCTGTGCACAGGAGCTGCTCCTGGCCAGAGCTGTCTCTCTGCAGCTCTGCTGCCCTTGCCAGGAGCTGCCTCTGGGCCAGGAGCCCGGCCCAGCTCAGCAGCACAGACACAGCACAAGGACTGTAATGACCTTCTGGGGCTTTGGTGCACTTTGCATCAGACTCAGTCCCTCACAGTGTGCTCAAAAAACTTCTCAGGGACTCGAGAGTGAAACACTGAAGTTTCTCATACTTTAAATAAATCCATCTGAGGGACAGGACTGAGAAAATGTCCCCAGGTTCCACGTAGAGCAGAACACTGGTGGCAGTGATGACAGCTGGGGACAAGCAAGGCAAAGGTGTCTCTGGTGCTGAGCAAACCTGCGCCTCTGTCCCTGCAGGCTGTGGGCATCCCCCGGCTGCCCCACCTGGCTGGGCCCTTCCTTTGCTGACAGCTCTGCCTCCTGCCTGTCCACACAAAGCCTTGGGCTGCTCCAGGCTCCTGCTGGGGGACGTGCTGCACCACAGCCCTGCCCTGGCAGGGAAATTCCTTTCTCCTGGTGTCCACTCTGGGAGTCCTCAGCTGCCCTTGTAATTAATTCTTAATTTCTCTGGCTGTTCTCTACTATGTCAAAAGCATCCACCATCTCTGAAACCACCCTTCAATCCCTCCCAGGGCTCTCCTCTGCTTTCCTGAGTCTCCACCCCACTGAGCACAGAGCTCCTGTGTCCCTATAGAGTGGTCAAGGGCTTGAGGCCAAGAGCACCTGGACAAGAGGGACAGTTCTTTTCTATAGGAAAGAAACCACAGAACCCCAGGGTTTGAAGGCAGATGAGAAGCAGTCACCAGAGTCCAAGGCAAGCCAGACTTGTCTGTTCTTGTTGCTTTTGACTGAAAGCAGCGTTTGGATATATGAGGAGTTTTGGGGGTGGAATTCCATTTCAGCCACGGGTTCCTGGATTGGAATGACAGTTCTCCATAGGAAGGAAAGGATGGAGTCCCAGTGTTTCAAAGGCTGATTAGAGGCTGCCCCAAGGAGGCCAAGGCCAGCCAGACTTTTTGTCAGGGAAGAATCCTTGGACAGACGGAATTAGGGAGGCCAAACCCCACTTTTGTCTATGGGGATCTGGATGAGAAGGAGAGTTCCTTTCCATAGGAAGGAAAGTGTGGAACCCCAGAGTTTCAAAGGTAGATGAGAGCTGGGCCTCTGGAAACCAAGGGAACCTAAACAGTCCTGGAAACTTTTGTCTGGGAGCTATCCTTGGATTTAAGGAATTTTGGAGGTGGATTCCCAGTTTTGGCCATGGATGCCTGGACATAAAAGATGGTTTTTTCCATGGAAAGAAAAGCACAGGCCCCCAGTGCTTTGAAGGCAGATGAGAGGTGGCCCCCAAGAGGCCAAGGCCAGCCAGAGCTGTCTGTCCCTCCAGGTGACCAATGGGAATAATCCTTGGATATAATCAAATTTGGGGGAGGAATCCCAATTTCAACCATGAACCCCTGGAGGAGAAGGACAATTCTTTCCCACAGGAAGGAAAGCACAGAACTCCAGGGTTTCAGGGGCTGATGAGAAGCAACCCTCAATATGCCAAGGTCAGCTGGACCAGTCAGGCAGCCCCCAGGAGGCCCAGCCAGCCAGACCTGTTCCATGTTCTTGGATCCTTGGGGCCCTGCAGCATCACAATGGCCCCTTGGTTCCATGAGGCTCTGTAGGATCACAACAGATCTTTGTTTCCATGAGGCCCAGTGATATAACAATGGTCTCCTTGGCTCCACAGTGGCACAATGGCCCCTTGCTTCCATGAGGCCTTGCAGTGTCACAGTGGTTTCTTTGTTTCCATGGGTCTGCGCAATGCCACAATGGCCCCTTGGTTCCATCACATGATAGAGTCTCAAACTGGCCCCTTGGTTCTATTGGGTTCCCCAGGATCACAATGGCCCCTTGGTTCCACCAAGCCTGGATGTGTTACACTGCCCCCTTGCTTCCATGGGGACCCACAGTGTCACAATGGCCCCTTGCTTCCATGAGACCTTGCAGTGTCACAGTGATTGCCTTGGTTCTACGAGACGCTGAGATGACACAATGGCCCCTTGGTTCCAGTGGGTCCCTAAGTGTCATATCAGTCTTCTTGGTTCTATGAGGCCCCACAGTGTCACAATGGACTTTTGGTTCCATGAGCTTTTGTACTGCCAAAACCAGACAACAACAGTCTCCTTGGTTCCATGGTGTCACACTGGACCTTGGTTCCATGGGGACTCACAGTGTCAGAAGGGGCTCCTTGGTTCCATGAGGCCCTTCAGAGCCCCTTGATTCAACAAGGCCTCAAAGTGTCATCATGGCCTCCAGGATTCCATGAGGCCCTGCAGTGTCATAATGGAACTTTGGTTCCAGGTGTTCCAGCACTGTTCCACAAATCCTTAGTTCCATGGGGCCCTGTAGTGTCACAATGGACTCCTTGGTGCCACACAGTGTGACAACTGCCCCTTGGCATGCCAACGCTCCATGGTACCACTATGATTCCTTGCTTCCAAGAGGCCTTGTAGTGTCACAATGGCCCCTTGTTTCAATGAGGCCTTTGGTGTCACCATGGTCTCCATGATTCCCTAAGGCCTTGCAGTGTCACAACAGACCATTGGTTTCATGGAGCCCCGCAGTGTCACTGTGGTCCCCTTGGCTCCACAAGGCCCTGCTGTGTCACAATGGACCTTTGGTTCCATGATGCCCCAGAGTGTCACAATGGTATCCTTGGTTCCTTGGACCCTTCATCCCATGGAGACCCCCAAGGTTCACTGTAGTCCACTTGAATCCATGAGGCCCTGCCATGCTGTTATGGCCCCTTGGTTCCAGTGGGTCCCAAAGTGTCAGAACAGTCTCCATTGTTCCATGAGGCCCCACAAAGTCACTGCGGTCCCCTTGGTTCCACCGGCCCCACAGTGTAACAATGGTTCCATGAGGTTCCTCAATCCCAATGGTCTCTTTGGATCCACAGTGTCACAGTGGCCCCTTGGCTCCATGTGGCCACGCTGTATCACAATGGCTCATGGTTCCATGAGGCCACAGAGTTTAACAAGGGACCCTTGGTTCCACAAGGCCTTGCTGTGTCACAATGGATTTCTGGTTCCATGAGCTTTCACACTGCTCACAGCAGTCTCCTTGGTTCTGCAGTGTCACAATGGACACATGATTCCACAACACCTTGATGAGTCAGAATGGCCCCTTGGTTCCATAGAGGTTTCTCAGGGTCACAATGGTGTCCTTGGATCTGCAGTATCACAATGTGGTGTATCACAATTGGTTCAATGTAGCCCCAATGTGCCAAAATGGATTTTGGTTCCATGGGGTTCTGCAGAGTCACAATGGACCCTTTGTTCCATGAGTTTGCACAGTCTCACAGCTGACTCCTTGTTCTGTGAGGCCTTGCTGTCACCAAGTCTCTGAAATATCAGAATAAGGCTCCATAACACTAATTTCCTATTTAAGAGGGTATCATTTATTCAGGCCTGAGGTCTAGTGAGGGATAGCCCCAATCTTATGTGGACATGTAATTCTATCAGCGTCGCTAAATGTGTATTACAATTTACTCATTACCATAAAACCCACTCCAAATTCCCAGTTTCAGTCCGTCTTTTTTCTGCCACTACATTCTTAAGCCAGATGTCTTCCTGTCTTCCAGCCATCGTTGCTGGGAAAGCAGCCCCTGCATCCCTTGTTCCTGTGCTAAAAGTTCACAGGCACAGTAAAAATTGAATTAACCCTTTTGATATCAAGCCCAAGGCTTTGTGTGGGCAGGCAGAGGCAGACAGGAGGCAGAGCTGTCAGCAAAGGAGGGGCCCAGCCAGGTGGGGCAGCCGGGGAATGCCAACAGCCTGCAGGGACAGAGGCGCAGGGCAGGGACACCGTAGGACAGCCTGGGCTGCACAGGGCACAGGGATGGGCAGCAGCTGCAAGCCAGCCCTGCCAGAGCCAACTTGGGCAGCACTTTGGCCATGGCAGACGCAAAGAGCACCAAAGCCTCAGAGGGTCGTTACAGTCCTTGTGCTGTGTCTGTGCTGCTGAGCTGGGCCGGGCTCCTGGCCCAGAGGCAGCTCCTGGCAAGGGCAGCAGAGCTGCAGAGAGACAGCTCTGGCCAGGAGCAGCTCCTGTGCACAGCCCAGCAGGGCTGGGGCACTGCCAGGGCCCCTCAGGGACACCAGCAGGGCACAGACAGAGCTCCCAGGGGCTCAGCACTGGCAGGGGCTGTGGCATGTCCCAAAGGGGGCTGTGTCCCAGCAGCTCCTCTGTGGCTGTGTCATGGAGGCACAGAGCAGCTGTGATGTCAGCAAGGGGCTGTGTGACAGCACAGAGTGGGCTGTGTGAGGTCACAGATTGGGCTATGACA
Source organism: Agelaius phoeniceus (assembly GCF_051311805.1). Taxonomy (NCBI): domain Eukaryota; kingdom Metazoa; phylum Chordata; class Aves; order Passeriformes; family Icteridae; genus Agelaius; species Agelaius phoeniceus. Next base: position 4,262,159 of record NW_027509866.1, read on the forward strand.
TCACAGAGTTTGTTGTGTGAGGTCACTGAGTAGCTACTGCATCATAGAGGGAACTGTGTGACATCACAGAGCAGGCTGTGACATCATGGCATGGCTGTATGACATCATAGAGCTGGCTGTGAGGTCAAAGTGTGTGCTGTGACATTACAGAGTGGCAGTATGACATCACAGAGAGGGTTTTCTGGCATCACTGAGGGGATTGTGACATCACAGAGCTGTCTGTGACATCATAGTGTGAGGCCATAGAGCAGATCTTTCCAGCATAGAGGGTGGCTCTGTGACATGAGGGAGTGGGTTGTGACATCACTGGGTGGCTGTGTAACATCATAGAGCAGCCTGTGACATCACAAAACAAACTGTGACATCGCAGTGTGACTCTTTGATATCAGAGTCTTCTGGGACATCACAGAGCAGCTGTGTAACATCACAGGGGACTGTGTGACATCACAGGTTGCTATGTGACATCACAGAGGCTGTGTGACATCACAGGTTGCTGTGTGACATCACAGAGGCTGTGTGACATCACAGGGGCTGTGTGACATCACAGGGGCCGTGTGAGGTCACTGGGGAGGTCACTCTGCCCCGGCCCCCCTCACAGTTCCCCCCAGAGCAGCCCAACCCTGCTCGTGCACAGTGGGGTCCCCTGTCCCCCCGGGTCCCCCCGCCCCCGGCGCCGCAGCCTCCCCCAGAGGATGTTCCACGAGATCGACCCCAGAGCCTGACACGGGGACGGGGGGCCGGGGCCCTGGGGGTGGCACAGGGGGACAGGGACCCCCCGGCAGCGTCCCCGTGTCCCCCAGGGCCAGAGCCTGGGCCAGGGCTCCTTCACCCTGGTACCAACGAGGCCTTGAGAGCGCTGAAAAAATCCCCAGCAAGGCAGCAGCAAAAACAGATTTAATATTAAGGGACAGCAGCACAAAGTTCCTTGGCAAGAGTCACTCTGCTCCTGACTGGACACTTCAAGCCCAGCAAGGAAACAAAGCAACAACAAAACCAAAGAAAATCCAGGCAATCAAACCAGAAATGAACCGAGAACTGTCCCTGTGTGTGTGTGTGACAAAAGGACAGTGAGGGTAAGGATAAAAGGAATACAGCCCAAAGGTTTAACAGAGCTCAAACTTAACAGGACTTAACCATAACTGATAGCTTAAATGTCACAATTTAGGAAAAAAGAGCAGCTAACAGTATTTAACCTAGCTTATAACCTATGACTTTGAAATTTAACAGAGGAATAACACTTAACAGTATTTAACTCAGCCTAATAACATACATTAAAATAACAACTTAGCAAAAGAACAACTCTTAACAGCATTTAAGTTAGCTTAGACCTCATGACTGAACATCTCTTACAGGCCTGACTGATTCAGCTATCCAAGGCTCTCAAACCCCTCAGAGAGCAGCATTTCTGCCACATTTCCCCAGCACAGGCTCTCCTGTGTGCACACAGACACCAAGAGTCAGTGCAAGGCACCTGTGAGAAATTCCCCTGAGGGCAGGAAATGCTCCCTGTGGATCCTTTGGCATCTCCCCAGAGGGTGAAGGGTTGAGCCTGGAGGAGTGGGGGGATCGGCCCAGGCTCCGTCGTTGTTGGGGATCCCCGAGTGCAGCAAACGGGAGAGTTCCCGGCTGGGAGAGGCCCCACTCAGAGGGAGTCGCTGGCCCAGGAGAGCTCCAAGGGCTCCTTTTGGAGCGCTGTTTGCAGGGCCCCAAGAGAGGGGCTTCAGTCCCAGCAATGGTTCCTCCTGGCCGCACTTGGTACCAACAGCTTTCTTTGGCAGGGTGAGAACAGGGATGTTGTGCCACGGAGGGAACAAAACCAGTTCCCAGGGCTGCTCCTCCAGAAAGCAGGAGCTGGTTGGGCAGCAGCAGTGCCTGGAGCAGACAGTGTTTGTGATGAGCTGCAGAGGAGCTGAGCCCAGGGGCTGTTGGCCAAGGCCGAGCCCCAAGGAGCATTTCTCAGCTGGCAGGGCGGCCTGAGAAGGGGAGGGGGGAATGCAGCAGCACAGGGCCCATGGAACCAAGGGAGCATTGTGACACTGTGGGGCCCTGTGAGACCAAGGGACCATTGTGACACTGTGGGGCCTCATGGAATCATGGAGAGCACTGTGACATTGCTGGGCCCCATGGAAACAAGGGGACAGTTCTGATGCTGTGTGGCTTCATGGAATGTTGGGATCATTGTGACATTGAGAGGACCCATGAGACCAAGGGTCCATTGTGACACCACGGGGCCTCATGGAACCGTGGAGACCATTTTGACACTTTGGGGTGTCATGAAGCCAAGGGACCATTGTGACACTGAGAGGACTCATGGAATCAAGGAGACCATTGTGATGCTATGTGGGCTAATGGAATAGGCAAAGCATTGTGGCACTCTGAGGCTTCATGGAACCAGTGAGACCACTGTGACCCTGGGAGTCCCCACACAACCAAGAGGACCATGGTGATACTGTGGGGCCTGGTGAAACCAAGAGGCCTTTGTGACACTGCAGGGCTGCATGGAACCAAAGGTCCAGGGTTATATTGCAGGGCCTTGTCATCAGTGGTCCATTGTGACACTGTGGAGCCAAAGGAGACCATTGTGACACAGCAAACCCCCAGGGTCCAAAGGTCCATTGTGACCTTGCAGGGCTCATGGAACAGAAGAGTCCTGTGACATTGTGGGGCCTGTGGAACAACAGAGACCATTGTGACACTGCAAGGTCTCATTAAACCAAGGTGTCATTTTGACACTATAGGGAACCATAAAATTAAGGGAACATGGAACAGGTCTGGCTGCTTTGGCCTCCTGGGCTCCCTTACAGATCCAGCTATCCATGACATAGTGAGGGTCTCTTCTCATCTGCTGCTGAAACACTGGGGCTCTCTGCTTTCCTTCCTATGGAAAAGAACTGTCCTTTTTGGCCAGATGCCCATGGCCAAATTTGGGTTCCACCTCCATCATTCCCTGTTGTGACAGACTGGAGGAAATTCTTGGCTCAAAACATTTCATGTATGGGGTATGAAAGGGCAGGTCCAGCCTTGCCCTGCCCTGGAACCCCAGCCCTGCCCTGCCCTGGAACCCCAATCCCCCCAGAGCCTCTATCCCAGCCCAGCAGTGGCTGCCAGTCCCTGGCACAGCACAGGCAATGCTCCACAGCCACCTCTGCAGCCCCAGCCCAGCTCCTGAGGGACCAAATGAGCCCAAGCCCCACCTGGGGGAAGGGCCCAGGAAGACCAAGGGGTATTGAAGGCTGACCACAAGGCAAGCACACATCTTGATCCTACCTCCTCTTGGAATTTCCATCGGAACAGCACTGGAATCCAGGAGTTGGTAGCTGTGTGTGTGCTCCTCTGTATCTTTTTTGTCTTTCTGTCTTTCTGTGTATTCTTCTTCTGGTTCTGTGCTCCAGAAAATTTTGATTAACATTAAATTAACAAGCTTAGAGTTTGTGAATTTGAATGGGCCAAGTCAATGCTTTGAGAAGTGTTTTTGGTTGCTTGAGTGTTTGTCGTAGTTTGGCATGGGAAGAATTTTAAAAAGTAATACAAAACTTCTTGTGTCACTGACAATCTGTTAAACCACTGAGATACTGAACATGCCTCTGTGAAACACATATGTGAAAGACAAAAAAACCCAGGAACCTCCTCTTTCTTTTCCAGTCGACAAAGAAGCAGCGGCCCCGGCCCCAGCCCCCATCTCAACCAAACCAAACCAAACCAAACCAAACCAAACCAAACCAAACCAAACCAAACCAAACCAAGCAACCCTGCCATGGGCTGAGCCCCTTCCCCCCCCTCTCCAGGCTGCCCCCCCCCATCGGCCCCATTCTGACCAAACCAAACCCCAACAACTCCCAAAAAGGAAAACAAAAGAGGCTACAAAACCCCAACCAGAACAAAGCCAGCCACAGCTATTAAAATCTCACCATCATGTCCCCTCTCCCCAATTGAAACTAAAAACTCCTACAACCTACAACCCACACAAAATAACCCTACAACTAAAATTAAACACAAAAGAACCCAAAAATCAACCATAAAACCAATCCTAACACAACCCAACCACAACTTCCACCACAAGTTACCAGCAGGTCAGGTGTTAATCCTTTCAATACTTCAATCCTGCCTGAAGTAAAAGAAAAACAAAATACAAGCATAGAAAAAACCAACATAAAAGCATCAAAGTCAGTAAAGGAGAAATTAAATCCCAAATACTAAAGAAAAAATACCTTAATCTCAAAACTAAAATCCTCTTATAAACTATAAAGAAAAAACTCTTTTTCATTATAACACAATAAACAATTAAAAAAATTTAATTAATATCAAACAAAAACCTGCATACTAAAATAAACAAATGTTAAAATAACTGTAATTCATCAAAATTATAAACAGAAAAAAAAGGTAATTCAATACCCCCAAGAGGAGATCTCTATTCCCAGAGATAAAAATAAATTTAAATGTAAATAATAAAAACCTTTACCTTTAAACAACTCATCTTTAAAACAGTACCCCATAAGTCAACATGGTCCATCAACAAGCAGTGAAAAAGCTTGTAGCAAAAAAACAATTTCACAAGAACAAAATTCCCCAGACAGGTGTTATCCATGACAAATTTAGGAGCCACAAAAAAAATTATTTTTTCCTCTTGTAAAAAAAATCTCCACAACCTTAAGAAGAAAAACTTCTCTCCCTAAGTAAACTAAATAAAGACAATTCCATAAATAGTAAACTAACTAGAAATTTTAAGTTTACTTTCTTTACATTGTCAGTAAAAAGAAAAAGTTGTAAAGAAAAAAAGTGTTTGAGAGAATTCATTTTAATTCTTACTACAATTTTTCTTTATAAATTTATTTTAAATAAAATTTTCTATTTACGCTTTAAAAATCTTAGGCCTACTTTACTATTCTCATAATACAATCTCACAATAAAAGAAATAGATAAATAATTAACTGACACTAAAACCCCCCATACTCATCAATCCATTAATTAAGAAATGTCAAGAATAGAAAAATCTTAAATTAACAAACCAAAACCACTACAATGTCATAATAAACCTTTTGCCAAAGTTTCTCCAATTTTCCGAATTTCCCAGGGAAGGCTGTTTGGTTGTTTTGAGCTCCTAGAATCTCTTGTACTGGTATTTCTCCAGTGCACCTAACTCAGAGGACACAAACAATTGTAATTCCTTTTAAATGTCCCCTTGAGATAATTGTTTTAGGGATCGAGTCAGGGCTTGTGTGTGCTGCTTGGCCCAGCCCAGGCAGGGCTTTCCCAGCCACATTCCACACTCCATTGCCCAGCTGGAGCCGCTGGTGCCTCTGAGTTGTGCTGCCCCAGCTCCAGGGACGCTCTCCTTGTCTGCCCATTCCCCCACGGTCTCTGGGCAGGGATGGCCTCACTGGGGGCTGCTGACATCCTCAGCAACTTGGAGGCTGCTGCTGAATTTCACTGCTCCAGAGGCTTGTTCAGCCTTCAGCTCTTGAGTGCAGGAATTCAGTGTCCCAGGGCTCATGAACATTCAGAACACCTGAACAAGCCAAGCCTCTGGGAATCATTTGATTTTAATTTTCAAATCTATTGTGGTTAAGTAGATGTCAGTAGTGTATTCAAAGTGAATACATGATATTTAAAAAGACAGTGAGAAAACATCTTTTAGGTCCTGTTTAGGATTTTTTCCTGTTTATAAATCAATATGTGCAATCTCCAATTGACACTGAATCCAAGTACCTCCTCATGCAGTCTGAATTGATATGCAAATCAAGACCCCTCATGGCTGACAATCAATCAGACTCTGTCCCTACCCCCAGCCCACCATTTCCCCCATCCAAGCCCTGGCACTCAGAGCAGCCTTGTGCAAATCTGAGCTCCCTCCAGCCCAGGCTGCACCTGCAGCTTTCAGCTCCTTGGCTCCAGCTCCCACCTGCTTTCCTTGCAGAAGGAGCTGCCCGAGACACAGAGGGATGTTCATTTCTTGTCAGCCAACGAAGCCAAGGGAAGGCACAGCTCCATCAAATGCCAAAGTCATCCATCTCCCTGGCTCTGCCCTGCACCTGATCCCCACAGCCTGTCCTGTTTCCTTCATCCCTGCATTTCCAGGGACTTTCTGGCTATGGAGGGAGGTCCAAGTGCAGCCACTGGAGTGGGAACCACAACTTATCAGGTATGTGTCCTTTGAAGGAGCAGGAACTGGTGAGACTCAGAGGCGCAGAAAGTTTTCTCTTCATGGCCAGCATAAAAAATGTGAACATGATAACATTTAAGAAACCTCAAAACCCTTCCTTTAGCTCCTTGTGATCTTACAGCAACATCTGACGTTCACCACCCTCAAGGGATTGCCATACAGGAAAGATTTTTGACAGAGACATAAGAAGAGGTGATATAAAAGATAAAAATACAACTAAGATGCTGACCAAGATGTTATTTTAAATTCTGAAAGACTGGGCAACTCCCTGAAGCACAAAGCATGAAGCCAGTCAAGGGAGATGCATTGGAATGACCTGAGAAAAGCTGCAGGAGGAAGTCTGGGAGTAAAGGAAAGGACAAAGATCCAGCGGCTCTAAATGAAGAGATGTCCTTAGACACGGCCATTTAAACAGGACAGCTGAAAACACATGAAGGAAGAGGGTCATGAAATATTAGACTAAATGTTGGTAGAAAAGGTAGAGGAGAAGATCAGTTTTTCTTGTCCTGCCATCAATAGAAGAATCCAGTAGATCCAGGAAATTCGTATTCCTGGTGGGAAAATATTGCCATATCACAAAGGTACTCAAGTGACCCACATAAAAAAGATTTGCTTGTATAATTATGAAACTAACAGGTATTAAAACCTGTGCCCCTTTCCAGGCAGATATCAGTTGTGTGCCCATGGACAGGCAGTGCCACTTGTGCCCTGAGGTGCCCAGCTGGGATTGGATCCCTCTGAGAGCACCTGAGGGAGAGCAGAGCACCTTGCAAGCTGCAGGTCCCTGACAGCCCCGCAGGGCTCCTGTCCCATCAACATCTGCTCTGCTCCAGTCTGAAACAGGGCCCAGCATGGTGCTGGGATCATCAGAGAGCTGAGGTGTGTGCTGGAATTCAATGGCCTCCCCATCCCGCAGCAGCCCTGCATTTCCCTGCTGCAGCCTTGGTCTCCAGCCCAGCCATGGAGGCTCTTTGGGCTCTGGAGTGTTGCTGCAGCCCCCAAGGGCAGCTGAGCTCTGCCTTTGGCACAGTCAGGCCTGGCCAGCGCAGGCCATGCTCAGCAATTGCTTGTGTGTGCCTGGCCTTGCTGTCAGCCCCGGCAGCGGCTGCGTGGCCCCTTTGTGGCCCTGTGCTGGCCCAGCCATGGTGGCCCAGCCCCTGTGCAGGCCCAGCTCAGGCCAGGAGCATTGTGGCTGGGAACGGCCCCTGTGCCGTGGTGCCCACAGCAGCCGTGGGGCTCTGTGCCCCATGGCCTCCCTGCTGGGCAGCCTCTGCCAGCTCCTGCAGAGCCCCTGGCACCTGTGGGGCTGCACAGACAGCCCTGCCCTGGGGTCTGCCGGCCTCTGGGCCAGCAGAGAGGCAGCCAGGGCTGGCCATGGCCGGGAACAGGCCCTGAGCCCCGCAGGAGGATGGAGCTGGGCTACAGCCAAACTCATCCCAGGCCAAAGCTGGGCTCAGCAGCCAGGGCTGCCAACGCATGGGCACAGAGGCTGGCGCTGACAAATGTCCTGGGCCCCCTCCCTGCTCTGTCCCTGCCACCAAGGGCACAGAGCAGCCTCCTCTCTGGGCCACTTGCCTGTTTGCAATGCCTTGCACAGGCGCTGGCCCTGCCCCACAAGGCCTGGCCTGAGTCCTGCCCCTGCACGCTCAGCCAGGCTGAGATGGACACTGATGGTTTCTGGGCCAGGCTCTCGGAGCCCAGCCCAGCTCCCTGCAAGCTCTGCCAGCTGCCCTGAGCTCTGGGCAGCACCAAGGGCCTCTCTGAGCCCAGCCCAGCCCAGCCGGCTCTGGCCCCACAGCTCTGCTCAGGCCAGGCTGCTCTGGCCACTGGCCCCACGGCCTCAGCCCCTGCCAAGGCCACAGCAGCAGCTGCAGCTGCCACAGGACTCAGCCCCAGCCATGGGGGAAGGTGCTGGGCCAAGGCCAAAGGAGGCTCCCTGGCTGCCCTGCTCCCCTCGGCCTGAGGTGCTGAGAGCTCTGCAGCCCCTGCTGCCATCCCATCTGCCCAGGGCAGCACAAGAGCCCCGGCCTTGGGGCCCTCAAGAGCTGCTCCTGCTCCAGGCCCAGGGCCCATGCCAGAGCTGGGGCAGCCACAAAGCTGTGCCCATTTCTGTTCATTGCGGCTCTGATGGGGATGGATCCTCAGCCACTTGGAGTTTGCTGATGAATTTTATTACTCCAGAGGCCTCTTCTTTCTTGAGCTCTACAGTTCAGGAATTCAGTGGGAAAAGCTCATAAATATTTGTTCGAAACCCCCACACAAGAAAATCCCATGGGAATAATTGAAGTTTTCAATTCTTCTCTGGTTAATTAGACATATTTCAGAAGTGTATTCAAAGTGAATATACTATGTTGAAAACAATGCTGAGAGAATTGTTTTGCCCGTTTAAGTTTTCTTTTCCTGTTTATAGCAATGGACATCAGCAATGTCCACTTGATAGTGACCACCAGCACCTCCTCATGCACTCTGAACAGATTTGAAAATCAAGACCCTTCATGGCTGACAATCAATCACACTTTGTCCCTACCCACACCCCAGCATTTCCCTCATCCAGCCCCTGGCACTCAGAGCAGCTGAGGAATGGAGTCACATCCAGGGGTGTCCTCAGGGCTCAGGACTGGGGACAGATCAATTCAATCTCTTTTTTGCTGATCTGGATGAGGCCTTCAAGGGCACCCTCAGTCAGTTCCCAGGTGAGCCCAGGCTGGGTGGGAGTGTGGCTGTGCTGGAGGGCAGGAAGCTCTGCAGAGGGATCTGGACAGGCTGGAGCCATGGGCCCAGGACAATTGGATGATATTCACCAAGGCCAAGGGCCAGGTCCTGCCCTGGGCTCACAACAACCCCAAATCCCTGACTGTGCTCTGCCCCTGATCCCCTTAGCCTGTCCTGTTTCCTTCATCTCTACATTGCCAGGGACTCTCTGGTACAAGGGAGCACTGCTCTGGCTATGGAGGAATGCCCAAGTGCCACCACTGGAGTGGGAACCACAATTCATCAGGTTTGTGTCCTTTGGGGGTCAGGAACTGGTGAGACTCAGGGGCACAGAAAGTTTCTCCTCATGGCCAACAGACCATGGTTGAACAGGACACAATTTAATAACTATCTCGCTCTTCCCTGAGCTATGTGCAATGTCCCAGCAGCATCTGAGGAGTCCACCATTGACAAGTGATTTCCATACTAAAATTAATTTTAGACAAAAGTGATTCTGTGATAGATATAAACACAATTAAGTTCTTGTATCAGGATGCTCATCCTGGAGTGTCGGGTCCGGCTGTCTGTCTCTGCCCCGACACGGGTAGAGTGGTTCTTGGGTGGCACGCGATGCAAAGGACGAGTCTGGACTCTTCAGCTTTCGGTCTTCAGGTTGTTTATTATTTCTTATCTACAAAATTTTTCTGTCTGCCCAACAGAGGTCTGATCTGCAAGCAGTCACAGGCACTCTCTGACCACCCACGGGGCGGTCATGTCTTTTTATACTAAAACTTACGTATACAATATTTACCTTTATTTCCCAATGCTTTTCGCCCATGTTAGCAAGTGCACCTTCACCATAAACCAATCTCTAAGTGCCAACATCATCCCAGGAGATGGAGGACAAGAAGAAGAAAGAAGAAGGACAAGACACGCCCTGATCCCTCCATCTTGTCTCCATAACCCCCCTGTACCAAAAACCTTAAAGTCTATATTTCACCCTATAAATGTGTCTCTTTTACACCTTTTACTCTAAAGTGATTCTCTTGTCCTCAAACTCTTGTTACTTCTGTGGATGGATCAAAATCAAGCCACCAAACACTCTTGGCAACATTCCAGGATTTTCGAGACCCCCAAGGGTTCTCCTGGCATCTCTGGACATCGGGAACGATGTGCTGAGATCCCACACTGGAGTGGGGGCAAAACAGCTCCAACAATTCCTGATTTGCAAAGCTGTCCGTGGTGGATGGAGAAGGGAGGTCAGGCTGCTCTTGGTGCTGAGGAAATGCTGAAACCAGCCTGACTCATTTCATCTCCTCCTGTCCTGGCTGATCTGCCCTCTTTCCCCTTCCACCCATTGGCTTTTGTCTCCCACCAGGCCCCCGGTGAAGAGCCTGGCTCTGTGTTCTCCATCCCCTCCTCGCTGGCACTGCCAGGCTGGGATGAGGAGCCCCTCAGCCTTCCCTGCTCTGGGCTGGACAAGCCCAGCTCCCTCAGCCTCTGCTCACAGGCCAAGGGCTCCAGCCCCACCTTGGAGGCCCTTCCCAGACACTGCTCCAGCTGCCAGACATCTTTCCTGCCCTGGGCAACCCAACCCAGGCCACAGTGACCTGGATAATCCACGTCCTTGATGTCCTGGTCACACAGCCCTGGCCCCTTGTCCCCATGTCAGGCTCTGGGGTGGATCCTGTGGAACATCCTTTGGTGGAGGCTGTGGCTCCAGGTGGGCCGGGGGGATCCCGGGGGACAGGGACCCCGCTGGGCATGGACAGCATTGGACTTGTTGGGAGAAACTGTGAGGGGGATCTGGGGCAGAGTGACCAACCCAGTGACCTGACACAGCCCCTTCTCTAATGTCACACAGCCCCTCTGGGATGTCACACAGCCCCTCTGGGATGTCACAGCCCATTCTCTAATGTCACACAGCTGGTCTCTGATGTCACAGCCAAATCTCTGATGTCATCATCTGCTCTATGATGTCAGAATTCTGCCGTGTGGCATCACAGATATGGCCTATGATGTCATAGCTTCTCTATGATCTCACATGACCCACTCTGTGATGTCATAGCCCACTCTGTGCCCTCATGTTACCAGATGATCAATTGCCTACACCAGGTGAGCTGACACCTGGAGCTTGTTCTCCACATCCCCAGGCCTATGGAAACCACACAAGGCCCATTGTGTGAGAAGGGGAACTGGAAGTTCAGCAGCCTCAGTGTCCTGCCAGCTCAGCCAGGCCCACTGGAACATTGGGGTTTTCAAGTTTTCAATATTCTGGGTAAGAGAGTGAGGCAGTAACAAAACGTCTACACAGCAATTAGGAAGGGCAGACTTTGGCCTGTTCAGGATGCAGATTTGGGGAGTACTAAATCAGGTACTGATTTTTTTAAGGGAAACAGCCCTTAAAAACAAATGGGGTCTGGGATGGGTGGACACATTTCAAGAAAGTAATCTTAAGGGGAAAGGAGCAGCCTGTCCCAGTGTGGCAAAAGATGAGCTGGTGAGGAAAAGGACTGGCCTGGCTGCCCATGGAGATTTTGTGGGAACTCAGGAAAGAAAAGGATACATGAACTTTTGACAGAAGATCAGGCAACTTAGGAAGGGTTTAAGGATGTTGTTAGGTTATGCAGGAATAAAAGATCAGATGTGAAAGCTCAATTAGAGCTTAACCTGGCCACTTGTGCGAAAAATAATAGAAAATGTTTCTATAAATAAATTAATTTCAAATGATAAGATAATGAGAACCTCTACTCTTTTTTGAGTGCAGTGGGGAATACAGTAACTTAAGATAAGGAAAAGGCTAAGCTACTTTACACTTGTTTGCCTCACTTTTCAATACAGGACAGGTTGTCCTCAGGACAAGTGTTCTCCTGAGCTGGTAGATGGGCACAGGGAGCAGAACAGCCCCCTGGAATCCAGGAGGAAGCAGCTGCTGACCTGCTGAGCCACTCAGATGCTCACAGGTGTGTGGGATCAGATGGGATCCATCCCAGGGGGATGAGGGAGCTGTGGATGAGCTCCCCAAGCTGCTCTCCATCATTTACCATCAGTCCTGGCTCAGCAGGGAGGGCCCAGAGCACTGGAGGTGCCAGTGTGAGCCCATCCCCAGGAAGGGCTGGAAGGAGGAGCTGGGGAACTCCAGGCCTGTCAGCCTGACCTGGGTGCCTGGCAAGGTTATGGAACAGATCACCTTGAGTGCCATCACAGGGCACCCACAGGATGGCCCAGGGATCAGAGCCAGCCAGCGTGGATTTCAATACCTGCATTGATGATCTGCATGAGGGGATTGAGTCCATGATCAGCAAATTTGCAGATGGCACCAAGCTGGGTGTGAGAGTGGATCTGCTGGAGGGTAGGAGGGCTCTGCACAGGGCCCAAATCCAACAAGGTGAGGTTGAACAAGTCCCAATGCCGGGTCCTGCACTTTGGCCACAACAACCCCTGCAGCACTACAGGCTGGGGACAGAGTGGCTGGAGAGCAGCCAGGCAGAAAGGGACCTGCAGGGGCTGATGGACAGCAGGCTGGACATGAGGCAGCAGTGTGCCCAGGTGGCCGAGAAGGCCAATGGCTCCTGGCCTGGATCAGGAATGGTGTGGCCAGCAGGAGCAGGGCAGGGATTCTTCCCCTGTGCTCAGAACTGCTTGGGCAGCACCTCGAGTGCTGTGTCCAGTTCTGGGCACCCCGATTTAGGAAGGACATGGAGGGGCTGGAGCGTGTCCAGAGAAGGGCAACAAGGCTGGGGAGGGGTCTGGAGCACAAGTGCTGTGAGGAGTGGCTGAGGGAGCTGGGGTTGTTTATCCTGGAGAAGAGGAGGCTCAGGGGAGACAAGGCACTGCCAGGGCACAGGTTGGACTTGATGATCTCCAAGGTCTTTCTGAGCCTTGCTGATTCTGGATTCTCTGAAACCACCCTTGGAGCAGTTGCAGGATGAGCCCTGGGCCTGCTCTTCAGGAGCTCCAGCAGCCCAGGTCCCTCAGCTTCTCCTGGCAGCCCCAAAGCCCATCCTGTCAGTCCTGCAGAGCCTCTGCAGCTCCTCCTCACTGCCCAGAACAGGGAGCCCCAGAGCCAGACAAAGCAGCCCAGATGTGCCCCCCTGGCCTGGGGTGCCTCTGGCAAGGGAGCAGCAGCAGGCACTGCAGGAGCCTGCAGACAATTCCTGCAGCACTTGTAGGATGATCCTGCTCTCCAAGGGACGTTCCCATGGGGCCAAGTCAGGAACTGCAATGGGGAGTGTGGCCAGAGGGGAAAGGGCAAACAGGGATGGGCTGTTTGCAGGGGAGGGAACAGGGCTGGGCAGTGGGTAGAAATTTGAAGCAGGAAGAGTGGAGAAAGCAAAGGTTCAGCCAAGGAAATGCTCAGGGCAGTTTGGGGATGGCTGCCTGGCAGCCCTGGCTCTGAGCAACAGCGTCTGCAGTGGCACAGGAAACTCCCAGCTGATGGGAACAAACTTTCTGGCTGAGTGCAGAGGCCAGGACAAAGCTGAGTGGTTTCCCTGGTGTCCCCCAGGCCTGGCTGGCCCCAGGGGCTGATGGCATTTGTGCTCCCTCAGGTTCATGTCCCCACAGCAACAGCATGGGGGTGCTGGCCCTGCTGTGTGCAATGCAAACAGGGGCTGCTGAGGCAGTGCTGCCGTGTCTGTGCCTGCAAGGATGGGGCACCTGTGTGAGCTGGGGGAGAGGCCAGGGCTGCAGAGGGGGGATGTTGTTGGCAGCTGCATGAGGACGCTCTGGGACGCTGCCCTGGGCTGTGCAGCGCCCTGGGCATGGATCAGCCCCTGCTCTGCTGCTCCTTCCCGTCTGCCCCAGGGCCCTTGCAGAGCCCCAGCCATGCTGTTTGCCCCCAGCCTGCCCACGGCCAGCCTGGGGCTGCTGACGGGGGTTTCTGTGCTGAGCATTGGCCTGGCCGTGTTCTTGAGAGAGCCTGGGCAAGGAGCCTGGAGCCCCCAGGGCCTGGCCTGAGGCGTCAGCGCTGCCCCAGCAGTGCCCATGGCCTGTCCCTGCTGCAGCCCCGGCACTGCCACCCCCAGGGCTGTGCCCGGCCCCGAGAGCACTCAGGCCCTGCAGCAACACCAGGGCCACCAGGGCAGCGGGGCAGGGCCACGGCAGCAGCACTGGCAACACCAAGTGCTGCTGCTGCTGCTGCTGCTGGGCACAGCTGCTGGGCCAGCACTGATCTGCCCCAGCTCTGCACACAGACATTGCTGCTGCAGCTCCAGAGAAGGCAACAAAAGGGCATCTCTGCAGAAAACTCTGCTGGGACATCCTTTAGTTCCTTTAAAGCCACCGAGAGCGCAGCCCCTCATTGACACAGTGTGTGGCCCCAGGGAATGTGGAGAGAAACAAAATGAGAATTGGCACAAACAATGACATTTATTTGTAGTCAAGATTAAAAAAAGCAAAATAAAGGGAAAGAAACTCACAACCAATCCCAAAGGAACTGTCAAAGATGACTTTTATTACAAGTGATTGGCTGAAATTGGTCAGCAGTTTAATGTTTCTGAAAGCATCCAGTCATCAGTCTCCACACTGCAGCCTTGAGCTCCTGGTTCCTCAGGCTGTAGATGAGGGGGTTCAGGACTGGAGGCACCACCGAGTACAGAACTGACAGGGCCACATTCAGGGATGGGGAAGAGATGGAGGGGGGCTTTAGATGGGAAATTGAGCCAGTGATGAGGAACAGGGAGACCACAGCCAGGTGAGGGAGGCAGGTGGAAAAGGCTTTGTGCTGTCCCTGCTCAGAGGGGATCCTCAGCACAGCCCTGAAGATCTGCACATAGGAGAAAACAATGAACAAAAAACAACCAAATAACAAGCAGGCACTAAGTGCAATTAGCCCATGTTCTCTGAGGGAGGAATTTGAGCAGGAGAGCTGGAGGATCTCTGGGATTTCACAGAAGAACTGGCCCAGAGCATTACCATGGCACAGGGGCAGGGAAAATGTATTGGCCATGTGCAGCAGTGAATAGAGAAAGGCACTGGCCCAGGCAGCTGCTGCCATGTGGGCACAAGCTCTGCTGCCCAGGAGGGTCCCGTAGTGCAGGGGTTTGCAGATGGACACATAGCGGTCGTAGCACATGATGGTCAGCAAATAAAACTCTGCTGAGATGAAGAACAGAAAGAAAAAGAGCTGTGCAGCGCATCCAGAGTAGGAGATGTTGCTGGTGTCCCAGAGGGAATTGTGCATGGCTTTGGGGACAGTGGTGCAGATGGAGCCCAGGTCAGTGAGGGCCAGGTTGAGCAGGAAGAAGAACATGGGCGTGTGCAGGTGGTGGCCGCAGGCTACGGCGCTGATGATGAGGCCGTTGCCCAGGAGGGCAGCCAGGGAGATGCCCAGCAAGAGGCAGAAGTGCAGGAGCTGCAGCTGCCGCGTGTCTGCCAATGCCAGCAGGAGGAAGTGACTGATGCAGCTGCTGTTGGACATTTCTTCTGTCTTGGCAAGGGGACCTGTAGAAAAAGTAATCATGGAATAGTTGGGTTTGGAGAGGACTTGAAATATCCCAGCACAGCCTGGGGGCACTTTCCCCCCACTGCCTGCCCAGGGCTCTGCTGCCTGGAGCTGTCCCTGCCAGCAGCTGCTTCCCTGTGCCCAGGGCTGGGCCCTGCCAGTGCTGCCAGAGCCCAGCCCAGCCGTGGGGGCTCAGCTCTGCCCTGCAGAGCCCTCCCAGCTCAGGCACTGCCCAGGGGCAGCTCTGGCTCTGCAGGCTCTGATGGCAACGTCAGAGCAACCCTGAGGAGGCTGGAAAAGCAACACTGATGCTGCCTGTGAGGGGCCCTGTGGTGATTTCTTTCACTGCCTGGTTTATAAACATCTGAGAGGATTGTTTTCTAAAACATTAACTGACAGATAAATACCCATGTGCATTTTCCTATCAAGACAACCCAGAAAAATACATTTAAAAAGCATGATTTGCCCTTTTATCCAGTCCCTGCCTTGCTGTGCTCCCTGTGTAATCTAGTTGGAAATGCCATGCAGTTAAATGCCATGCTTGGAGCAGTCCTGAACAATGCAGCATCCTCCCCACACAAGGAGAACACTTCCAAGCCTCACCAGCTGTCTCCTGCCAGCCAGATCTTGTCCCCCAGTGCTGGGAGCAGCTGCCAGGGCTGGCTGAGAGCTGTCCCTGGCAGGCAGCAGAGTCCCTGCCCCAGCACAGCGCCCTGGGCTGCAGGACCCTGCTCTGCAGGACAGCCCTGGGCACCCCTGGCTGCTCTGCACAAGAGACAAGCAGAGAATGTACTCACAGGCTCTGCAGGCATTGGCATGTTCCAGCTGCAGGAGATGGCTCCAGGAGCTGCAGCTGCATTGTCCTGCAGCCAGAGGTTCCTGTGCCAAGGGCTGGCAGTGATTGTGCCCCAGGCACTTCTCAGCCCCTTCCCAGCCCTGACTGATTGAAGCTCTCTGTGCCTCTGTGCTGTGCCCGGGCTGGCTGCAGGCAGTGCCCCAGCCCTGCTGGGCTGGCACAAGAGCTGCTCATCAAGAGAAATGTGCTTTTGAAGCTCTTCTTGGTGAGCAGGAGCTGCCTCTGTGCCAGGAGCCCAGCCCAGCTCAGCAGCACAGACACAGCACAAGGACTTTAATCAGCCTCTGGGGCTTTGTGCTCAGGCCCTGAGCATCAGTTCCCTGAGAGGGAGCTGAAGAAACCTCTGCAGAACTCCAAGGCAGAATCCAACTCCAAAGTTTCTTGGACTTTTAATGGGTCCCAGAGAGGGACAGGACTGAGCAAGTGTCCCCAGGCCCCAGGCAGAGCAGAGAACTGCAGGCAGTGATGACAGGTGGGGACAAAGAGAAGCCAAGTCTTGGTGCCCTGGGGCACAGCAGGGTCGGTGCCAGCAAGGGCTGGGAGGAGACACCTTGTGCTGAGGCCCTGGGGCCTCCTGGCACAGCCCCAGCCAGGCTGGGCACTGTCAGCCCCTTGTGCTGCCCTCAGCATCCCCCCCTAGCCCACATCCCAGTGGCCTCAAGGATCTGCTGCAAGGAGTCCCTGGGGAGCCTTGCTCAGCAATGGCCCTGGGGGCTCCTTCATGCTCCCTGCAGGGACTGCAGGTTTTTCAAAGGACTTTGGCTTTGGCTTTTGCCTTGGAGTCTCTGAGAGGTTTGTGCAATCATGGCCTCCAATTATCTGCTGTAATTAGTCCCTGGAGAGGCTTTGTCAGTAACAACACTCAGTGGGGATCATTAATGCTTCAGGGTACTTCAGTTATTTCAAGGTACTTGGGGTTTCCCTTTTGATCCAGACTCTGTGAGAGGTTTGTGCAATCATGGCCCCAATTATCTGCTTTAATGAGTCCCTGGAGAGCTTTGTACTGACACTCAGTGGGGCTCATTAATGCCTTGAGATACTCAAGGTTTTTAAGGTACTTTATGGATTTAAGAATACTTTTAGATACTTTTAAAGACTTTCCTTCCTACACTGAGTCTCTGAGAGCTTTTTGTGCCATCCTGGCCTCCAATTCTCTCCTCCAAGAGTCCATGAGGAGCCTGTGTTGGGTATCTTCCCCCCTTCTGTTTTACAACAAAGATGGAACTGAAAGAATTTTCTTAAAGCATCCAAATAAACATGGGACAATTAACAATACAACAACAACCACTAAGAGAATTCATAGTCCTCTTTTAGCTCGACATCATCCAACCCTTTAGTCCCTTGGACTGGAAGAGTTTATTGAACCAGTCTTTGTTTTCCACTTGAAGCTTCTTGAACCCTTCCTTCAGTACCTGAATGCTCTTGTGGATTGACTCGCTGTGGCTGGAGAGGTTCATGCAGCACATGCCCTCAGAGTCTACACAGCCATGCCCATGTGCCCAGAGTAAAATCTCTATCGCTGTTCTGCAAGGTGGCGTGTCTGATGGTCTCTGTGTCTGAGAGCAGCCACTCAATGTGAGGGAGGCAGCATTGGTTTGCTTACTTAACAGGCACCCAGGATGGTCTGATTGCCCTAAATCTTTAGCTGCAGCCACCCAAGGCAGTAACATGGAGGCTGCTATTCTTTTGTTTTGACTCCAATAGATGACATTATTTTTGCAATCAGATTCAAAGTAGTGTGTAGATCTTTTTGCTCTGTTTCTCTGGCCATTAATCATTTTTGTGTTGGGTGCCAGCAAGGTAAGCCTCCCCAAGCTACAATGTCCGCCTTTGATGTCTGAAGGGACACCAGGCCATGATCTATTGTGACCATGGTCACAAGCATTTTCAGGATGAAGAAGAGACGAGAATGTTGACTCCATGATCAGAAGGCTTGATTTATTATTTTATGGTATATGTTACATTAAGACTATACTAAAAAGAAATAGAAAGGAAAAGGTTTCTTCAGAAGCTAGCTAAGCTAAGAATAGACAACAATGAATCACAAAGATCTGTGTCTCAGACAGAGAGCAAGAGCTAGCTCTGCCATGAGTGGTCAGTAAATCCAAACATCCACAGGAGACCAATCACACGTCTACCTGTTGCATTCCACAGCAGCAGATAGCCATTGTGTACTTTTGGTTGCTGAAACTGCAGCTTCTCACAAGGAAAAATCCTAAGAAAGGATTTTTCATGAAAGATGTCTGCGACACTCTATCCCTGCAAATAAGAAACACACCCTGCAGCAAGTTGAGTGGGTAGCTACTGGACCAAGAAATCATGGAAGAGGTGTAATTACACCATCAGGTCTGGTTTTTGTAAGTGGGATGGTAATGGGGAGATAGTGTCTCCTGATAGTTTCTTTTTTTTTTTGTAATTTTGTGTCTTTCACCCTCTTCCCATCTCAGATGGTAATAAAACCTTACACAAAAGTCCATTTTTACAGAGCTGAGAATTTCTACCCCCTGTGTTCAAGTGGTGCATGCAGGAGCTTCTGGGTCCAGTAGTCCCAAGCACCGACAGGGTTGCACTTCTATTTGCCGTCAGGATTGTCCCCTGGCATACTGCAGATGGCACCCTCAGGTATTGGCCAGACATCTGTAGGCAACCCCAGTAGGCAGGTGGAGAAGGGGTCATCAGGGCTAGCGACAGACAGGCACAGGGTGTCTTGTTTCATGGCTTTGCTAGAGTTATCCGTACACTGTGCTTTGTGTTTTTGAGGGCTGCCCATCCACTTGTGAGGAGCATGGTTGCAAACAGGCTGAAGAATGTGAGTAAAAGCTTCCTATGTGTCATCTTCAAGAGGATTGTCTAGTCCAGGTGCCAGAGTCACTGTCTGGTGGGTTTGTCTTGGGGTGGACTTGAAGGTTCCTTTGCAGAATCCACACTCAGTGGCTACAGGTAGGGCTTGATGTTCTTATCTGGGATACACCAAGGTCCTTTATCACAAATGGTCTCATTGTGGCAATTTGGCCTTCAGGTCCTTTGATGTTAATAAGTTCTGCACTTTGGAGACTGTCACTGTCACCTCTGATCTCTGACAATATTCCTGCAGTAGCTGTAAACGCCCGGTTAGGAGCCCACTTGGAATGTCAGATACCTGTCACATCTGCTCCCATGTCCACAAGCCCTGTCAAAACAACCTTTTCGCTGTTAAGTTCCAGAGTGCAGGTGATTTTTGGTCAATCCTGATTTATCACATCCCTAGTGAAGTGTCATCAGCATCCTGCTTGGGGAATTGTTAGTCCTTGGGGTATAAACCAAGGTGGGTTGGGAGACAGGGTCAGTACTGTAATTTCTCGTTGTGAGGACATTGATAGTACGGATGGCAATACAAAAAATTCTTCAGTGCTTGATTGGTAGTTTACTAAAATTAATAGTTCACAGGGCTGATCTTCGGGCCCCAGCTGTCCTGTCGATATTTCATGGGCAAAATAATCAGTTAAACCAACAGATTCCAGACTCACCAACTTCAATTTTGCCCCTGGTGGTAAGGTGGTTGGCAAATGGGAGATGAGGTGCTGGAGTTTAGGGCGACATTATCTGTAATGGGTGTACAATTCGGCGATTGTAGGCATCATTGGCTTGAACATTTGTGCCATAGCCTGAGGCCACCTTGCACTCCAATGGCAGTTTTTGGCTGCTTGGTGTAGTTCCCTTTTGAGAAATTCCACCTAATTTGATGTTGATTATCCATTAGGGACCGGATAGGCCCCTCCTCCTTGGGGACAATCTTCTCTAAAATGTCCTTGTTGACCACACTGGAAACATATTTTTGGGGCCTGTAGATGTTGCTGGGGCCCCTTAAAGGGGAATTGCATGGCCCCTAGGGCTTCTGCAACTCCTTGTCCAAAGGCCTGGGCTTGTACAGCTGCTCTGTGTTCTGTTGTTCTGAGGCAATTTCAGGCCTCAATCATCTGCAGGAGTGTGGGTTCCAGCTCTAGTGGAAGGGCACACAGCACTTTCTTACATTCCGGGTTGGCATTGGCTACCCCCAACGATTTTAGTAATTCATTTTGAGTCTTTTCATTCTAGACTTGTTTCTCTAGTGCCTGTTTAAGGTGATCAATAAATTTCATGTAGGGCTCTCCAGGTTCTTGTCTTCTGTTTACGTAGTCCAAACTGGGGGTGGTACTATCTGGTACCTGGATTCAAGCTTTCAAAACCATTTTTTTTTATATCATCCAAAGCTCTTCTGGGGATACCTGCTGCTTGATCATCTGGTAGGCTGTGTTGTCCTTCTCCAGCTAGATGGTTGATTGTCATTTCTGCCCTTGCCTCATTATTAGCACAGTCTTCTATTAATTCATTTAGCAAACGTTTCCATCCTTCTTCCCACAGGGTGTATTCTGTAGGTGACAACAACATGGTCATAATATATTTTAAATCATAGGGGGTTAAGATGTGCTGTAAACATGGCCCTCATTAGGCCATTAAAACAAGGTGAGTCCTTCCTATGGTCTTTAGCTGCCCTACACAGATCCTTGATTTCCCCATAAACCAATGGCTGATACCTGGGGTTCTGCCCCCTTCTTTCATACGGGGGCAATGAGGAGTTTCGAGGTTATTTACCAGTCTCCTTCCTTAACTGGAGGCATGGCCCAGGGTGAAGGTGGAATGATTGACAGTGGGGGCATGACCCACAGTTCTGGGGGTGGAGTCTGGAGGTTCGTTCAGGGCGGAAGAGAAGGCTGTGGTAGCAGGAAGTGGAGGAGCCAAGATGGAGGGAGGATGGTTGGGCTCCTGAGCCACATTCGGGCTCCTTCCACCTTGAGTCTCCAGGCCATGATGCTCCAAGACTGCGTGGCCATTGCCATCTTGGACCATCGTGGAAGGTCTGAGAAAGGCAGGTTTGAGGGGAGGTCCCGAGTTAGGAGTGACCAACGGATCGAGTTTTCAGCACACTGCTTGCTGGTGAAGGGTCTCAAGGATGGTGTGGAAGATGGGGAGCATGCAGGGTGCAATGGGGTCCCTTTTGATTGAAACGTTGTACAATTTAACTCCCAGTGAGTCCCAAAATTCAGTGGTATGGATTTCATCAGCAAAGGCATCTGGAAAATTTTTAATGATCCACCTCATGACTGATTTTAATTCGTACTTTGAAAATATTAAGTCATGATCAGTGAGAATTAAAGCATCCATGTATGCTCCTTTCTACTTTGGACATCTGACTACCCTTTTTTTTTTCTCTGCCTTAAGGGGAAGAGCCACCAGAACACCCCAAATCAGTTATGGGATGTGGGTGCATATTGTAAAAACACAGTGGCAAAATGGGCAATAAATGTCTTGCGTTTCCCCAAGCCCACCTGCAATCCTATGCAGGTGAAGCTGTCCCTGTCCCTGTGGATCCTGGCCAAGGTCCCTCGAAGCAACGATGAATCCGCTGGGCCTGGCACAATCCAAAATCCCGGGGAGCCCTGGCCTATCCATCAGCTAACCCCAGCTGAAATGACTGAATGTCAGGGCCCCTGTTCAGGTGCCAAACGTTGCAATGAGGGTGGCTGTGACAAACCTTTCTCGTTCCCCAACTTCAGGGCAAGGGTGGTGAAAATGAAAAGGAGCAGATGCTGGGGAAGATGAAACAGGAAAGCCTTATAAATATGATTGCCTGGCAAAAGATTTTGAGAATATGGAAACTATAAGTGAGATTGAAATGAAAGCAAGCTTTGAGATACCAAGCCTGAGTTACTGAACAACTGGAAAACAATGGTATGGCCAGCTGAAGGTAATCTTCTTTTGATGAAACAACACCCTCTGCTTGCAGGCAGGTCCAAGGGTCAGAGCAGACCCTACTAGCTTTGCAGAAGGGGTCCAAAGAGTAGTTTTTTGGGTTTAAAATGTAACACAGTATGGTAATGTAATGATTCTTCTAGGCTGTATGTAAATGCTATAAGATTTGTATCTTGTACTAGATTGGTTAGTGAAAATTAGAATATGCAGCACAGAAAATGATTTATTGTATTGTAATGGGAACTCCCCTCCTCTTTTGGGCATCCATTTTGGGCGCCTCTTTCGAGCTCCTCTCTTGGGCCTGCTCCAAGCTGTGGCTGGCAGCTCCAAACAAGGCCCCTGCACCCACACCCTTTGCAATAAACCACAAGTTCCAAGACCTGGCTTCAGAGATCTCTCATCTCTGTCCGTCCCAACCGTCCTAACCCCCGACGCTCCTACAAGCAGGATCAATGGAGTTGCCCAAAAAGAACTTTAGTAACAGGGTGAAAAACAAGAAACATGGAGAAGTTGAGCACAGTAGGAGGGGTGGGATTCAAAGACCTGAGATAAAGGTGAAGCAACAAAATATACACTTGAGGGTAGAACACTCTGGAACAATAACCCTATAGGGGAAACAAGTAACCAACAGGGGAGGAGAAGTTGGACAACTTAGCATAACAACACTAAAGGCTTATGGGGGAACACTCAAACTCACCCTGAGTTAAACAAATGATTCCAATGGATTGAGATTCGCGCCCAGTTTTTCCAGGGCAAAATCTGTCTGACTCTGAGTTACAGCCGGGCGAACTCCCACACCGCTGCTTTGCTCTGGACCCTTGGGACCATGCGGCCCAACAGAGCCACAGTGATGTCCTGGGTTCCATGAGGCCCCACAGTGTCACAATGGCCCCTTAGATCCATGGCACTCACAGTGTCACAGTGTTCCCCTTGGTTCCACAAGTTCCTACAGTGTCACAGGTTCCACAAGGGCCTGCAGTGTCACCATGGCCCATTGGTTCCACAATGCTCCGCCGTGTCCCAATGGTCTCCATAGGAAGGGAACAAGTGAGCCCCAGTGGTGCAAGGGCAGATGAGAGGCAGCCACCAGAGGCCAAGGCTGGCCAGACTTGACTCTATGGTCAGATTTTGTCTGGAAGTAACCCTTGGATATAGGGAATTTTAGACACAGAATCCCAATTTTGGCCATGGGTGCCTAGACAAGAAAGACAGTTCTTTCCCATAGGAATAAAAGCACAGAGCCCCAGTGCTTCACGGTCAGATGGGAAGTGGCCCTTGACATGCCAAATTCAGTGGGACCTGTCAGACAGCCCCCAGGAGGCCAAACCAGGCAGACCTGTCCCATGTTCCATTGACTTCATGGGTCCCCACACTGTCACAATGGTCTCCTTGATTCCATGAGGCCTGGCAATGTCACAATGGCTTCTTGGTTTCATGAGCCCCAACAGAGTCACAAGGGTCCATTGGCCCCACGCAGCCCCGCTGTGAAACAATGGCTCCTTGTTTCCATTTTAAATCAATCACAATCAAACCACAGTTTGATCATTGATCCTTGCTTCCATAGGGCCCATGATTTGCACAATGGTCTCCTTGATTCGATGATTCCTGGATTCCACAGTCTCACCATCGTTTCCTTGGATCTCCATTGTCACAACTGGCCCATGGCTCCATGAGGTTCCGTAGTGTCACCGTGGTCGCTGTCAGAGGCTGGATGAGATCCATGTCCCGAGACACCTTGGGATGCTCGGAATGCCCGTGTGGGGCCAGGGCCGGGTCAGGCCTTGGTTTGTGGTGGGACAGAGCCCTGCGCCCAGCCCTGGCCTGGCAGACCTGCCAATCACACAGCAGGGGGTGATGTTAACCCAGCTCTGATTGGGCAAGCAGCTGTCAATCAATCAATCACACACCAGCAGCTGGTGCTACCCTGGTTCTGATTGGATAAGCAACTGGCAGTCCCACCCCAGGGGCGGGGCCATGGAGGCCCAGGGCGTTAAAAGCCGGAGCACGAGGCCAGCCCAGGGTCTGGCTCCTGCCTTCTGCTGGGGTTCCTCTGTTGGTGATGCTGGAACCTGAGCAGTTGGTACCCATGTGCGTGTCTTTCTACGGATCTTCTGTCTTTCTGTTGTTCTCTATTTCTTCTCCTTCTAATCCTATTTACCTGAAACACTTTTGGGTAACTTCGCATGTTAAGGGTTAAAGGATTTTAGGTTAAATATGTGGGAATCCAGGGCACAGGGGATATTTCTCTGTCTGCTCTGAGGAATCCTGACCCCCAGAGAAACACTGCCTTTAGCCTTCGCCAATGGAGAGGACTTCCAAGACTTTGAAATAGATTAGAATTTAGCGACGTCTGAAATAGGTAATACAGAGTACTATACTATGTCCCTTGGGTGAGAAATTTAGGTTTTGGGATTTTTAGTATGGTGTAGATAGGAAGCAAGATGGATGAATTTGGGTGTTATCCCTGTCTTCTTCTTCATCTACTCCATTTTTTACAGTGTTGGTGGCACAGGGTGATTGGTCAAGGAAAGCACAGTGCAGAGGTTATGTGGACAGTCAAGGGATGAGTTATTGGTAGATAAGTAGAAATAATGTAGGTTTTATAAGTTAATTGGATGAGACAACTTTAAAAGACCTTGAAACTGAACATTTTTGAGCCATTTTGCAGTGCTTTTCCAGCGTGCTGAGACTGGTGTGGACAGCAATGCAAAACTTTAGATAAGATAAGAAAAAAGAAGATCCTGAACACTGAAAAAGTCCCATGCATCTCCTTTTACCTGGCACAGAACTGCTACAGAGGGTTTCCCCCATCCAGGGAGCCCCCAGAAAGGCCCAACATAAAACAAACATCAATAACTGGTGCCCCAAAAATGTTTGTAATAGGTTGACTTTTTTCCAGAATGTTGTTTACTGAAGGGTGTTGTCTTAATTGGCCAATCATGTGAAATGTGTTGATTAAATGACCAGTGAGGTCCACCTGTAGCAAACCAAGATATAAAAGAAGAGGATTGCAAAAATGAGTGGCTTTTAGCCCTTAGCCTTCTGATCTGAGTCTGTGTCATCTCTGACTCAACGGTGACATTTGGGGATCTGTGGGGGCTATTGGGGATCCTTTCTGCACCTCGTGACCCAACAGGAGCTTCTCTAATAAACGCTGCCTGAAGCTCCCACTGTGGTCATGACAGGAACCCCTGTGAGTGTCTGGGCCATCCCGGCTCTTTGGCAGCCTGGGGACTCCTGGGATGTCACCGTGGAGCCCCCGTGAGTGCCTGTGACAGATGGGTGCCTTTGCAGCCCAAGGTGCCCTGGGATGTCACCATGGAATGGCTTTGACTGCCTCTGACCCCAGGGCTCTTTACCATCCCCAGAAAGCCCTGGGAGGTCTCCATGGAGCCCCTGTCTCTGCGTGTGACATTCCAGCTCTGGAACAGCCTGGAGACTCTTGGAAAGTCCCCATGGAACCCCTCTGAGGGCCTGTGACAAATCTGATCCTTAGCAGGCAACCATCCCCAGCCCCTTCTTGCTATGGTCAGTTTCCATGGCAACCATCCCCAGCCCCCTGTTGCTATGCTCAGTTTCCATGGCAACCATCCCCAGTCCCCTGTTGCTATGGTCAGTTTCCATGGCAACCATCACCAGCCCCCTGCTGCTATGCTCAGTCCCTTGGCAGCTCCATGGAGACCCCATGCTGGGGTGGTTGCCATGGACACCAGCTCAGGCCTGCCGCCAGAGCCCGTTGCCATAGCAACCATTGGCAGCCCCATCCCCAGGCTGATGGGATCCCAGAAGCACAGAATTGGCTGAGCTGGGAGGGACCCATCAGGATCCTCCAGTGCAACTGCTGGCCCTGCACAGGACACCCCAACAATGCCAGCCTGGGCCTGGCAGCGCTGGCCAAACGCTGCTGCAGCTCAGAGAGCCCTGGAGCTGGGACCCTTCCCTGGGGAGCCTGGCCAGGGCCCCAGCAGCCTCTGGCCAAAAACCTTTTCCTGACATCCAACCTGAGCCTGCCCCGACTCAGCTGCAGCCGCTCCCTCCACTCCTGTCCCTGGGCACCAGAGGGAAGAGGTTCCCACAGCCCCAGCCAGGGACCCGCTCCCAAGGCTGCTGCCATGGCCACCAGGGCTGCCACCAGCTGGGATGCTCGGTTTCCATGGGCCGGGCTTCAGGAATGGGATTCCCCAATTTCCTGCTGCCGCTAAAACCGCGCTGCCCTCGCTGCCCTCCCGCCTGCCATGGAAAGCACAAAAGGCAAAGATCCCGGGCTGGGATAAGAACAATTTAATGGGAACAGCAATGAGATAAGGAAACAAACAGGAGCAGAAATGATATTGATAACAGAAGGGGTAAATAAAACTGTTTACAGGGAAAACTAAAAAACAGCTCACTGGGTCTGCCTGGCCACAATTTCCCCTGCCTGGAAAGGACACCCTTCTCAGGGAGAGAGAGAGAGAGAGAGAGTCCCTTTCCTGCCTCTGGCAATGTTCTGAGGTGGAAGTGAAAGTAATGACAGGGCCATGGCCAGACCCTCATGTTCTTCCATCCTACATTAGGTCATTGGCAGGGGCAGGAAAAGAAACAGGTGTCTTCCCAGCATGGATCACAGGAAACATATATCACCAGGGCTCTTCCCAATGTGGCTTCTCCCACGGGGAGTGAAGCTGGAGTGGTGCATGAAGCTTTTTCTGCAATCGAGGCATTTGCAGGCTGTTGCAGTTCTTTCCTGTCTCACCTATCCCAACCCACTCAGGTGCGCCGTCTTTCCCCCTCCCCCTTTGCCCTCCTGCCTAAGAGCTGTCCATCAATCTTAACATTCCAGCAGGGCTTCATGTCGCTGGCAGACGCTCCTCAGGTCTGGGCTCATTGGCCTGTCCAAGTGTCTGTATCCCTGGAGCCTCCCCCTCCTCCCACCTGGTTGGCCCTCACCTGTCCCTCCCCTCCCCCTGTCCCCGGGGCTTAAAAGGACACGAGACCATGCGGCCGGCGTGTCTGTCTGGGAGCTGTTAACCACATTCAGAGGTCTACCATGCTGCAATAAAACTCTGGATTAAAGACTCTTTGACAGAACCCGCTCCTTTTCACTGCTGCTTGAACCTTTTCCACCAAAGGTAAACTGAGTTCCTGCTTTGCCTGGATTTGTTCTGAGTGCTCAGCTGCAGCACCCAGCTGGCCAAAGGTATCTCTGGGGTGAAAACACCACAGCTTCAGCCTTTGGTCCAGCCGCGAGGGCCAGAAGAAGCCAGGCCCCCCCACACCTGGAAACCTCGGGGTCTAATATTTAATAGCAGGCCTTCCCTTACTGGTGGCTCTGTTGGTGTTTTGTCAAGTGAGAGCTGCTGGTGAAGCTCTTCCCACACTGGGGACACTCATAGGGCCTCTCCCCAGCGTGGATGCGCCGGTGGGTGATGAGGGTGGAGTTGTGCTTGAAGCCCTTCCCACAGTCAGGACAGTGGAAGGGCCTCTCATCGGTGTGAATTCGCTGGTGGCAGAGGAGACAGGAGCTGGTCTGAAACCTCTTCTGGCACTGGGGACACTCCTAGGGCCTCTCCCCAGTGTGGATGCGTTGGTGGATGATGAGGGCAGAGCTGCAGCTGAAGCCCTTCCCACACTCCCCACACTCGTAGGGCCATTCCCCAGTGTGGATCATCTGGTGGCTGATCAGGGTGCTGCTCTGCCTGAAGCTCTTCCCACACTCCAAGCACTTGTGGGGCTTCTCCCCATCATGAAGCTGCCCATGGACCACCAGCTCTGAGCTCTGGCTGAAGCTCTGTCCACCTTCCTGGCTCAGGGTGGGTCTTTCCTCCTCAGAACACCCTGGGCTGGGTTTGGAGCCCCTCCTCTTGTGAGATCTCTGGGGATTTTCCTCCCCATTGGATTCCTGTGCCCTGGAGTCACGCAAAATGGCCTCTCCCATGAGGTCCTGCCCTGGGGATTTTTCCTCCCTGGTCTCCATCCACAGCTCCTTTTCTGGGGGAGGAAGGCCAAGGAGAGGATGGGATTTGCCTCCGTGCCAGAGGGAAGGGGAAGGAGATCCCCCCAGTGCATCCCCAGCAGGACGGGGTTGGCAGCAGGGTTGTCCTGCAGCCGGGGGCTGTGCTGGGCTGGGAGATGGAGCAGGAGAGAGGGGGAAAGGGGCACTGACTTCCTCCTCACCTGCCTGCGTGTCGTGGGGCTCCTTCCTTTTCCTTGCAGCCTCCTCCTCCATCTGGCAAAGGTTTGGGGATGTGAAATCCTGTTTTGGGAGGAAAGCAAGGGATGAGCGCATTGAATTTTGTAGTGGTTTCAAGGCAAACCTGGGGAGAGTCTAGGCGATAATTACAATTTAATAAGAAAATGAAGATCAAGGCAATGGTACAGAAACACTGCCTTAAACTGACAGAGTCTGGATATAACCTGACACCCTGTTGCTGGTCAGGGTGGTGGCAGCAGTCCCATGAAATGGTGGCTACAGTCCTGTTGGAGTGATGAACGTGATTCTGTCCAAGCAGTGATCCTGTAGAAGGGTCTGGTCTTCCTCTGAAGGTCCAGGGGTGGTTCTGGAGCTCTTGTCCTCTGGGAATCCAGTAGGCAAGCTGCTCCTGGTGTTGCAAGGCTCAGCTTATATGCAGGTAGGAATGCTTGGATCCTCCCCCTGGGCGGAGCATCCCACAATGGGAGGATGGAATTTGATCAGTCCTGCAGTGACACTCAATGGCCCATTCCCAGAAGATATCTCCTCTGGAGGGCATTATCAGGGCTGAGGCATGGAAGAGATCAAGAACACTGCCCCACCTCTTTATAGCAGTTGATGAAGATGGGGATTGCAAACATGCATTTGGTTCCATCTAACACTGCAGCCTGAAACAGTGGGGGAATCCCTGCTCAGGGGGTGAACACCACCCCCCTTACCCAAACTGGCTCATGTGTAAAACCCCCACCCTGGGAAGGCCACACACACAGGGGACAATGTCACACTTGCCCTGCCCCAGGGGAGGTCTCTGTCTCTGACACTCCGTGGCTGTCCCCCCTTTTCTCTTTCACAGGCCGGGGGCTTTGCCAAATCTAAGAATAATTTTTCTTGTGTCCCTGTCACCTTTGTGACATCTACACAGAGCTTTCCCTTCCTTTTCATACTCTTTTCAGAAAAGAGGTATCACAATGTATTGGGCCGAATTTCCACTTTTCTTATATTGGAACCTGCCAGCAGCTGAACTGGAGGTGTGCAGGACCAATGGATTTTGGAATTGCCACAAAATTGCTTCTACTGTGAGTTTATTGAATTTTGGGATTTGTTTGCGTTTTCACCACAAGTGACTTGTGGGAAAAGCAAATTCAAGGCATTTTCTGTAGGGTTAAGTTTGATTTTTGTCAAGAAACAACTTTGCTTTGTCCAGTGCCCAGGGAATGCTCAAGGGGTCACTGAGCCTCTCACACTGGGGGATGCTTGGGAGGGGCTTGGGAGGGTTGTGCCTGTCCCTGTCACCCCAGGCCATTCCCCAGGGGTGTCCCTGTCCCTGTCACCCCAGGCCATTCCCCAGGGGTGTCCCTGTCCCTGTCACCCCAGGCCATTCCCCAGGGGTCTCCATCATTCTCACCCAGGGAATGCCTAGGGGGTCTCCCTCCCTCTCTCCCCTGTGCCAGGGGGTGCTCGGGGCAGTCTCTGTCCCTCTCAGCCCAGGGGATGCTCGGGGCTCTCTGTCCCCTGGCCCTGGGGGATGCTCGGGGGGTCTCCATCCCTCTGGCCTCAGGCAATGCCTGTGCAGGGCTGGGCACCAGGGGCTCTGTGTCCCTCTCACCGCTGAGGCTGCTCGGGGCTGGGGGGGCTCTGCCACCTTCTCACCCCTGGCGAGGCCGGGGGGGTCTCTGTCCCTCTCAGCCCTGCTGGGACCCCACCCAAACATCATCGGGGTCACAGGGACAGAGACACCCCCAAAGCCCCAGAAGGGCTGAGCCTGGGATTTGGTTTGGGGCTGAGGATTTAGGAAGGGGCTGGAATTGGGGCTGGGCTTGGAGTTGGGGCTGAGATTTGGATTAGAGCTGGGATTGGGGTTAAGGCGAGACATGGGATTGGCTTTAGGGCTGGGGTTGGGATTGGGTCTGGGGCTAGATGAGTCTGGGACTGGGATGTGATTTAATACAGAACTGTGAGTGTGTCTGAACACGGAGTGAGATTGAGACCAGGATCAGGGTCAGGTTTGGGACTGAGCTCACCCAGAGCAGGACAGGGGGGATGTCACTGCAGGATGTCCCTGGCATTGTCCCAGCCGTCCTCAGGCACCTCCAAACATGGGGGGCAGCTGGGTGCCCCAAGATCCAGGTGCTCCCACGCTGCCCCTCAATACCAGGTGAGCATTCCCTGAGGGCAGCCCTGACTGTGACCCTTGGGGCTCTGGGATCAGCCCTCACATCCCTGTGGGAGCAGCTGCAGACAGGATGAGAGATTTCCCCCCTCTCTTTCCTGTGGGAGGATGAAGCCCGGCTGCCATTTTCTTCTGGTGTCTCCTCCTTTCCTCAGCTGAGGATGTCACTCCCCAGGAGCAGGAAAATCCCCATTCCCTGTTTGCCTGTGGCTGCAGTCTGGAACATCCACCCAGAATTAAGGACTTTCTGACAGCCCTGCTGAATGACAACGGCAAAAGGTTTGTGAGAAGGGGAAAAAATTGTATTTTGATAGGAAATAAAAGGTGCAAAATTATTTCTTTCTCTCATATTCCTTTTCAGTCAGTTCTGGTCTGTTTTCAGAGTGCCACCTTCTCAGCTGGTTGTGCTTGTGTCCTCCTTGTTATAAAATTGACTCAAAACGAGTAATTTCCAATCAAAGAATTTATTAATTATTGAAGCAGTTATACTACGTAAGCAAAGGCTCAGCGCTGGGCAACAGGGGAGTCTCCGCTCCACCTACTGCCGCCCCAACTAGTTTCTGATTCAGTCCTTTTATCCTCTCCATCCTTCAGGAGTCCACGTCATCTCGGAGTTCTCTGCGCCTGTGCTGGTTGTTGCTAGAGGGTCATCCTTCTGTCTCCTGGTGGTCGGTGATAAAAGGCTGCGGAGTCTTCCTCAGCTGTGTCTTCTTCACCCTATGTCCTTATTTGGTGACTTCTCCGTGGAAAATTACCAAAATCTTATGATTAATGCAATATGTGTCCTATCAAGCTTAAGCAAGCAAATATCCTGCCTTGCAAACTGTTTATCTGCCCCTGCCCCTTCCCCAGCTTTTCCCTGGTCGTTATCTCTGTGAGTTATCTGCTTGTACCATTTGTCAGCGGGAAAGGTTTCCCTGCTGGGTGTTAATCTGCCCCTGCCCTTTCCCCAGCCTTTCCCTGGTCGTTATTTCTGTGAGTTATCTGCTTGTACCATTTGCTGGGTGGGACTATGTGTGGGCTCCTGCAACCCCTCCCCTTCCCTGGTATCCTTGTGGCTCATATCTCATGAAGTAGTACAGAAATAGTCAGCAGACAACTCTTGTAACACACTGGTCTCTTTTTCGTGATGAACAAAATGTAGTCCTTCATCTCACTCCTTTCTCTCCTGCCTCTCTTTGCCTGCTCTGTTTCTCTCTCAGTGTCTCCCTTGACCCAGGGCAGCTCCCACCAAAGACCCTGCCCTGATTTAATTCCCAATCCAGGAGCTACAACAACCATGGGTGAAGTTATGAAGGCTGGCAGTGAAATGTCACTGTAAGATCTTGCTCCACTTGGCTTTTGGCTCCTTCTTGAGAGCTTTTCCTTCCAGGGCAGGAACATCTTTTCCTGGTTGGGAACTGGAATTCCAGCCCCTGGCAGTGTGTGCCATGGATCCCAGAGGGCCATTCCCGAGGCTGCCAGGGTGCTGCTCCTGCCGTGCCTCCCAAGGAGCTGTGCAGGGCCAGGGGACAAGGTCCAGCAGCTCTGTGGGCTCCCAGAGCACACAGCAAAGGTGGCTTTGCCGGACATTTCCCAGCACCTTCCCCGCTGGAAGCAGAGGGAGGGAGGAAATGGAAGCGAGTCCCCGACAAAATCTTGGAAGGATTGGGCTGGGAAGGGACCCTGCCCATGGGTTACGATTTCGCGAGGGAGAGACGCCTCTGCCCCAGGGGAGTGCGAATGAGAGCGTGGGAACGCAACCTGTGGATCTGCTCGAACTTGGATTGAACTGAACAAGAAATGGGGAAGAGTGAGGGAGAGAAAGAAATCGGGAAGAGATCTCAGAGAGAGAAAGAAATAGGAAAGAGTTCTCAGAGGGGGAGAAAGAAAGAGGAAAAGGCTCCGGCCCGGACTCCGCAGCTCCCGGGGACACCCGCAGGGCTCAGCGCCTTTCACAATTCCAGCCAATCAGAGGAGGCGCTGAACAATTTCCAGCCAACCAGAGCTTTTCTCGCCGGTGACTCACCGGTTGCCAGGCGGACCCGCAGAGCCCAGCGGCCCCGGAGCGGAGTTTGGGGCTCGGGCCGGGGGCACGGATCCGCCCCGGGGGGGTCCCCGAGCCCCCTGCCCAGCCCTGGGGCCGATCGGGGGCTCCCCCACCCAGCAGCCGGGGCTGCGGGGCCGCGGGGCAGAGGGGTGGGAAAGGGGGGTCCGGGCTGGCAGCGGAGGAAATGCGGGAGGAAGAGGAGGGAGAGGAGGAGCAGGAGCGGGAGCGGGAGAATCCCGGCGCTCGCAGCGCCCGCACGCTGAGCCTGCAGCAGCCCCTGCCCCGGGAGCATCGCCCCCAGCCCCGAGCCGCAGGTGAGGGCGAGGCCGAGCTCGCCCCGGCTCCAGACAGGGGTGTCCGGGAGGATTTTTTTGGAGCGTGTTCGGAGCCGGCAGATCCCAGACTCGAGCCCCGGGTATCTCCGGGCTCCCTAAGAGGAGCTTTTTCGGGGCAGAGGAGCCGCGATCGCCCCTTGGGAGGGTCCCGGGGGTCCACGTGGGGATGGCCTGGTACCGACGGGGCGGGACATTGGTTTTGGGGATCCCCGTGAGAGCCGGGGCTGTGGAACGGGGGACCCCCGGGGCGGGGAGAGGGGAAGGGGCGATACCGGAGCTGGGGCACCCCCGGCAGCCCGGAGATGAGGCGGGGACGGGACCCCCTGACCCTGACAGGGGCGCGTCCTGGGGTGACTTCATGATGCTCGTGCCCCATCGGTCCGTTTAGCCCAGAAATGAGTTCTGCACCTTTAAGGCCGGTTCTGAGAGCCAAGGGGAGGAGGAAGAAGCTGCAGTTTGTTTTCAGACACTGCACTCACTCCTCCACATTCCGGCTCCTGGATGGACAGAGAGCAGGACAGAGCTCTCCTTTGCTTTTAGTTAGTTTTTAGCTCTCTGAGGCAGAGAAGTTCCCTGGACTGTGGTTTTTCTTTTTCTTTGGAGCTGTTTAAACCTGCTCTGCACTGAACACCCAGAACACCACCGGCAGCTCCTGCCTGTGGCCCACCTGGCGGAGCCTGGGCCCTGGCATTTCCAGCACTGCAGAGACTGAAAAGAGACGGATAAGAGACTGATAAGAGACTAATAAGAGACTGATAAGAGACTGATAAGAGACTGAGTGAGCTGAGCTACAGCCCAAGGAGGAACATTCCGAGTTCATCATCTCTTTTGGAGAAGCAAGAAGTCTTATTGTTTAATATTTTTCATTTGTTGTGCTGGTGAATGCTTTGCCTGCTAAATAAACAGATTTTTTTTCGCTTTTCTCCGAGGAAATCTTTTCTCGATCCAGCTGCGATAGGGGCTGCTTGTATTTGCTTTGTAGAGGAAAATCTTTTGGAGATTTTCTCCCAAATTTGCCATAAACCAGAACGGGGTGTTGGGAAGAGGGGGGAGCCCCAAGTGGCTGGTCTGGGGTGAGGTTGGAGAAGGGGACCCCAAACCCCCCAACATCCCTAAGTAGGACCCTGGAGAGGGGGGATCACAACGACCCCTGAGGATCCCCAGCAGCCCTGAGATGGGGGACCACCAGAACCCCAGAGGGATGAGACTGGACATGGGACACTCCTGGTGGCTTTTTTTGATTCACTCTTGATTTTTGGAGGATTTTATGGATACCAGATGACTCCTAGAGATGGACTTGTGTGGGCGGAATCCCCAACCGAAGGCATTCACACCTTGTTTTTCCCCAAACCAGGATTTTCCCCAAACCTTCCCACAGTGACATCCCCTCCTGTCCTGCTCTGGGTGAGCTCAGTTCCAAACCTGACCCTGATCCTGGTCTCAATCTCACTCCATGTTCAGACACACTCACAGTTCTGTATTTAATCCCATCCCAGTGCCAGACTCGTCTAGCCCCAGACCCAATCCCAACCCCAGCCCTAAAGCCAATCCCATGTCTAGCCTTAACCCCAATTCCAGCTCTAATCCAAATCTCAGCCCCAACTCCAAGCCCAGCCCCAATTCCAGCCCCTTCCTAAATCCTCAGCCCCAAACCAAATCCCAGGTTCAGCCCTTCTGGGGCTTTGGGGGTGTCTCTGTCCCTGTGGCCCTGATGATGTTTGGGTGGGGTCCCAGCAGGGCTGAGAGGGACAGAGACCCCCCTGGCCTCGCCAGGGGTGAGAAGGTGGCAGAGCCCCCCCAGCCCCGAGCAGCCTCAGCGGTGAGAGGGACACAGAGCCCCTGGTGCCCAGCCCTGCACAGGCATTGCCTGAGGCCAGAGGGATGGAGACCCCCCGAGCATCCCCCAGGGCCAGGGGACAGAGAGCCCCCAGCATGCCCTGGGCTGAGAGGGACAGAGACTGCCCCGAGCACCCCCTGGCACAGGGGAGAGAGGGAGGGAGACCCCCCAGGCATTCCCTGGGTGAGAATGATGGAGACCCCTGGGGAATGGCCTGGGATGACAGGGACAGGGACACCCCCTGGGGAATGGCCTGGGGTGACAGGGACAGGGACACCCCTGGGGAATGGCCTGGGGTGACAGGGACAGGGACAACCCCCTAAACCCCTCCCAAGCATCCCCCAGGGAGAGTGGAACAGAGACCCCTTGAGCATCCCCTGGGCACTGGAAAAAGTAAAGTTGTTTCTTGACAGAAATCAAACTTAACCCTACAGAAGATGCCTTGAATTTGCTCTTCCCACAAGCCACTTGTGGTGAACACACAAACAAAACCAAAATTTAATAAACTGACAGTAGAAGCGATTTTGTGGCAATTCCAATTTCCATTGGTCCTGCACAGCTCCAGCTCTGCTGCTGCCACATTCTGATAAAAGAAAAGTGGAAATTCGGCCCAATACATTGCGATACCTCTTTTATGAAAAGATTATTAAAAGGAAGGGAAAGCTCTGTGTAGATGTCACAAAGGTGACAGGGACAAAGAAAAAACTTATTCTTAGATTTGGAAAAGCCCCCGGCCTTTGAAAGAGAAAAGGGGGGACAGCCACGGAGTGACAGGGACAGAGACCTCCTCTGGGGCAGGGCAAGTGTGACATTGTCCCCTGTGTGTGTGGCCTTCCCAGGGTGGGGGTTTTACACCTGAGCCAGTTTGGGTAAGGGGGGTGGTGTTCACCCCCTGAGCAGGGATTCCCCCACTGTTTCAGGCTGCAATGTAAGTTGGAACCAAATGCATGTTTTCAATCCCCATCTTCATCAACTGCTATAAACAGGTGGGGCAGTGTTCTTGATCTCTTCCATGCCTCAGCCCTGATAATGCCCTCCAGAGGAGATATCTTCTGGGAATGGGCCATTGAGTGTCACTGCGGGGCTGATAAAATTCCATCATCCCATTGTGGGATGCTCCGCCCAGGGGCAGGATCCAAGCATTCCTACCTGCATATAAGCTGAGCCTTGCAACACCAGGAGCAGCTTGCCTACTGGATTCCCAGAGGACAAGAGCTCCAGAACCACCACTGGACCTCTAGAGGAAGACCAGACCCTTCTACAGGATCACTGCTTGGACAGAATCATGTTCATCACTCCCACAGGACTGCAGCCACCATTTCATGGGACTGCAGCCACCACCCTGAGCAGCAACAGGGTGTCAGGTTATATCCTGACTCTGTCAGTTTAAGGCAGTGTTTCTGTACCATTGCCTTGATCTTCTTTTCTTATGAAATTGTAATTCTGGTTTAGACTCTCCCCCAGGTTTGCCTTGAAACCAGTACAAAATTCAATGCGCTCATCCCTTGCTTTCCTCCCAGAACAGGATTTCACATCCCCAAACCTTTGCCAGATGGAGGAGGAGGCTGCAAGGAAGAGGAAGGAGCCCCGGGACACTCAGGCAGGTGAGGAGGAAGTCAGTGCCCCTTTCCCCCTCTCTCCTGCTCCATCTCCCAGCCCAGCACAGCCCCTGGCTGCAGGACAACCCTGCTGCCAACCCCGTCCTGCTGGGGATGCACTGGGGGGATCTCCTTCCCCTTCCCTGTGGCACGGAGGCAAATCCCATCCTCTCCTTGTCCTTCCTCTCCCCAGGAAGGAGCTGAGCATGGAGACCAGAGAGGAGAAATCCCCACAGCAGAAACTCATGGATGAGGCCATTTTGAGTGACTCCAGGGCACAGGAATCCAATGGGGAGGAAAATCCCCAGAGATCCCACAGGAGGAGGGGCTCCAAACCCAGCCCAGTGTGCTCTGAGGAGGAAAGACCCACCCTGAGCCTGGAAGGTGGACAGAGCTTCAGCCAGAGCTCAGAGCTGGTGGTCCATGGGCAGCTTCACGACGGGGAGAAGCCCCACAAGTGCTTGGAGTGTGGGAAGAGCTTCAGGCAGAGCAGCACCCTGATCAGCCACCAGATGATCCACACTGGGGAATGGCCCTACGAGTGTGGGGAGTGTGGGAAGGGCTTCAGCTGCAGCTCTGCCCTCATCATCCACCAACGCATCCACACTGGGGAGAGGCCCTACAAGTGTCCCCAGTGTCAGAAGAGGTTTCAGACCAGCTCCAGTCTCCTCCAGCACCAGCAGATTCACTCAGAGGAGAGGCCCTTCCGCTGCCCTGACTGTGGGAAGGGCTTCAAGCGCAACTCCACCCTCATCACCCACCAGCGCATCCACGCTGGGGAGAGGGAGAGGCCCTACGAGTGTCCCCAGTGTCAGAAGAGGTTTTACACCAGCTCTGATCTCCTCCTGCATGAGCGGATTCACACAGATGAGAGGCCCTTCCGCTGCCCTGACTGTGGGATGGGCTTCAAGCGCAACTCCCACCTCATCAGGCACCAGCGGATCCACACCTGGGAGAAGCCCTACGAGTGTGGGGAATGTGGGATGAGCTTCAGCCAGAACTCTAACCTGATCTCCCACCACAAGACCCACACCAGGGAACAGCCCTATGAGTGTGGGGAATGTGGGAAGAGCTTTAGGCAGAAGTCTCTCTTGATCTGCCACCAGAGGATCCACACTGGGGAAAGGCCATACAACTGCGGGGAATGTGGAATGACCTTTAGTAGGAAGACCCAAATGATCATCCACCAAATGATCCACACAGGGGAGCGGCCCTACAAGTGCCCCGAGTGTGGGAAGAGGTTTCACACCAGCTCTCAGCTCCTCCAGCATCAGCGCATTCACACGGATGAGAGGCCCTTCCTCTGCCCTGACTGCGGGAAGGGCTTCAAGCACAACTCCACCCTCGTCACCCACCGGCGCATCCACACTGGGGAGAGGCCCTACGAGTGTCCCCAGTGTGGGAAGAGCTTCACCAGCAGCTCTCACTTGAGCAGACACCAACGGAGGCACCAGTAAAAGAAGCCCTGCTCATGCCCCAACTGCAGGAACAGCTTCATGCACCGCTCCAGCTTTATCCCCCATTGGAGACACCACGTTGGTCAGAGCCCTGGTGACCCATGTTCCCCATGATCCATGCTGGGAAGACACCTGTCCCTTTTCCTGCCCCTGCCAATGACATGATGTGGGGTTGGAGAACATGAGGGTCTGGCCATGGCCCTGTCATTACATTCACTCCCACCTCAGGTCATTGCCAGGGGCAGGAAAGGGACTCTCTCTCTCTCCCCCTGAGGAAAAGGGTGTCCTTTCCAGACAGGAGGAAATACATTGCCAGGAAGAACTAGTTGTTGATGTTGTAGTTTTTTCTGTAAACAGTTTTATTTATCCCTTCTGTTATCAATATTGTTTCTGTTCCTGTTTGTTCTTTATCTCGTTGCTGTTCCCAATAAATTGTTCTTATCCCAGCCCGGGATCTTTGCCTTTTGTGCTTTCCATGGCAGGCGGGAGGGCAGCGAGGGCAGCGCGGTTTTAGCAGGAGCAGGAAATTGGGGAATCCCATTGCTGAAGCCCGGCCCGTGGAAACCGAGCATCCCAGCTGGTGCCAGCCCTGGTGGCCATGGAAACCACCTCTGGCATGGGGTGTCCATGGAGCTGCCAAGGGACTGAGCATAGGAACAGGGGGCTGGTGATGGTGTCCATGGAAACTGCCCATAGGAACAGGGGGCTGGTGATGGTTGCCTACTAAGTATCAGATTTGTCACAGGCCCTCAGAAGGGTTCCATGAATCTCCAGGCTGTTCAAGAGCTGCAATGTCACAGGCAGAGACAGGGGCTCCATGGAGACCTCCCAGGCGTTTCTGGGATGGTAAAGAGCCCTGTGGTCAGAGGCAGTCACAGCCATTCCATGGTGACATCCCAGGAGTGCCCAGGCTGCCAAAGAGCCGGGATGTCCCAGACACTCACATGGGTTCCTGTGATGGGCACAGTGGGAGCTTCAGGCAAAGTTTATTAGAGAAGCTCCTGTTGGGTCACGAGGTGCAGAAACGATCCCCAATGCTTCCCATAGATCCCCAAATGTTACTGTGTAATCAGTGTTCCGTGCTTTCTTTCCAATGGAAAACAACCATCCTTATCCTCCAGGTGTCCATGTCTGAAATTGGGATTCCACCTCCAAAATTCTGTATATCCAAGGGTTGCTCCCAGGCACAATCTGCCAGTACCATCAAGCCTGGCTGGCCTTGGCCTCTGGTGGCTGCCCCTGCAACACTGGGGCTGGGTTCTTCCCTTTCCATGGAGATCACTGGGACACTGTGGGGACCCCATGGAACCAAGGGGATCCTTGTGGCACCACTGGAGCCCATGGAACCAAGGGGCCATGGTGACACAGCGGGGCTTCATGGAACCCAGAGACCATTATGGCTCTGTGGGGCCTGATGGAACCATGGAGACCATTGGGACCCTTCAGGGCCTGGTGTCACCAAGGGGGCATTATGACTCCTCAGGGCCTCAGGGAAGCAAGGGACCATTGGGACAATGTGGGGCCCCATGGAAGTGAGGGAACATGGAATAGGTCTGGCTGGCTTGGCCTCCCAGGGCCCCTGACAGGTCTGGCTGATGTTGTGATGTCAAGGGCTGCCTCTCATCAGCTCCTGGAACACTGGGGCTCCGTGCTTTCCTTGCTATAGAAAAGAACTGTCCCTCTTTTTAAATGTCCATTGCCAAAATTGGTATTCTCTCAAAAAATTTTCCTATATGCAAGGGTTTCTCTCAGAAAAAAAACCTGCCACTTCTGGCTGGCCTTGTCCTCTGGTGGCCATTTCTCTTCTGCCTGGCAAACACTGGGGCTCTGTTCCTTCCTTCCTACGGAAAAGAACCAACCTTCATGTCCATGGTCCATGGCCAAAATTAGAATTTGGCCTCCCAAATTCCATATATCCAAAGATTGCTCCCAAGGACAGACAGGTCAGTCTGGCCATGTCTTCTGGTGATTTTCTTAGACTCTGAGCTGAATGCTTTCAGTTGAAAAAACCTTGGAAAGGGCCCAGACATCTCCCAAGAAGAGTTTTTGAGGACTTGGGCACATGACTACTACATATGGACAAAGGAACTCTGTGCTCTGTGCTGTTGTGAGGGTTTGGCATCATGGAAGTGATGTTCCAAGAGAAGCTGCTAGCAGTTTCCTCCGTGTCTGACTAAAAAACCAATCAGTAATTAACTTTGAGAATTGACAATCTGTTAAACTGCTAAGGAAACTGTACACGCTTCTGTGAAGACACATGTTAAAGATGGGAAAGCCTGGGAGGGTCTCTTTCCCTTCTGGCTGGCACAGAGGTAACAAGGCTGACCCGGCCCCGTCTCAGCCAGGCTGGGCCAGGCGGCTCCTGCCGTGGGGCCGGGCCCCTTCCCAGGGACCCCGCCAGGCCCCATCGGCTGCCGGGCAGGGCAGGGGAGGCCGCGGGGCCGAGGCCGGGCCGGGCCATGGCTGCAGTTGGGAACATCTGGGCCCTGCTGAGCCCTGCCCCGCCGCCAGCCCGGGCCCAGCCAGGATCCGCCGGGCCCCAGGAGCAGCCCCGGGCCGGGCCGGCTCAGCCAAGATTCTGCCACCCTTGGGCTTCAGCCGCAAGCCCCGGGCAGGGGCAGGAGAAGCCATCGGCCCCCGGCCATGCTGCTGCTGTGCTCTGGCCTGGCTGCTGAGATCCTGGCCCTGCCCCAGCGCAGCCCATCCTGACACAGCCCCAGCGCAGCCGCTGCAGAAACCTCCATCGTAAAACAGCTCCGGCCGCAAGCACCGAGCCCGGCCGGGGGCACGGAACCATCTGCAGGCCCCGGGTGAGATATGAACTCTTTCAGTGCTTCCATCCTCCCTCCAGTGAGAGAAAAGGACAAACTGCAGGCACAGAGAAGAGCAACATGAAGACACCGAGGTCACTGAAGGGGAAGTTGAGTCCCAGATGGGAGGGATGAGGAGATGCCTTGATCTTGCAGCCTGAAATCCTCTTGAAAAGCTATGGAGAAGGATGTAATTAATATGTCAGACTCTCTTTTTCCCTATAACTAATTGAAAATACGGGTAGATGACCTGTTCAGCAAAAACCTCCATGCTAAAGTAGGCAAATGTTGAAGTAGCTGTGATCCCATCAGAAGTTTAAAGAGAGAAAGAGAGAAGAGTGGTGAGATCCTATGCCCTCAGGGAGAGAAGAAGATCTCTGTTCTCAGAGATGAAGATGATTTCATAAATAGATGAAGAGAATCTTTGCTCCTGAACAGCTCATCTTTAAACTCATACCCCATAAGCTGACATGGCCCATAAAAACAGCTGTGGGAAAAGCTGTGAAAAATGGGAGAGACCTCACAATTGCAGATTTTCTGAGCAGCTGCTATTTGTGGGAATTGAGAGCCACGAGCGAACTTTTTCCTTATGGAGAAGTCTCCATAGCATGAAAGAGAGACTCCTCTCCCTACGTGAACTGAAGAAAGACTGTTCTAGATGGTGTAAAGCGACTGAAACTTTCAGGTTTTGTCTCCTTGCATTGTCAGTAAGAAAGAAAAGGTTGTAGGGAGAGGAGAAGTGTTCAGATTCTTATTAATCTTTCTTCTTTTTACTGGTAACAAACTTTTCTATATACCCTTTTAAAATTTTGAGCCTACTTTTCTTTTCTCCTAATCCTATCTCACAGCAGGAAATGAGTAAATATATTCCAGTGAGTGCAATGGTAATTAGCTAACACTGATCCCACTGCACAAATAGATGCATTGGCTGAGAAATCTCAAATTAGCAAAACAAAATCACTCCAGATACGTTCCTGATAAACTGCATAAGAGCAGAGGGAAATCAAGGCAGAGCCATGGTTTGTCAGGATTTGCTGCATCCTGATGAGCACTGTGGTGCATTTGGAGCTGAGCCCTGGAACCTCAGGGCCTGAGAGGAGATTGCACAAACCTTTCCAGGAGTCAAAGCCAGAAGAAAACCCCAAAGTGTCTCAAAGCATGAATGGGTCTCAGTGAGGTCCATCCCCAACACAGGCTCCTCATGGACTCCTTGGAGGAGAGCATTGGAGGACAGGATTGACCAAAAACCTCTCAGAGTCTCAATGTGGAAAAGACAATTCCAAACTACCTTAAAAAATTTGTGAAGCTCAAAGCATTACTGAGCACCACTGAGTGTCAGTACAAAGCTCTCCAGGGACTCATTAAAGCAGATAATTGGAGCCATGATTGCACAAACCTCTCACAGAATCTGTATCAAAAGGGAAAGACCAAGTACCTTCAAATAACCGGAGTACCTTGAAGTATTAATGAGCCCCACTGAGTGTTGTTATTGACAAAGCCTCTCCAGGGACTAATTACAGCAGATAATTGGAGGCCATGATTGCAGAAACCTCTCAGAGAGTCCAAGGCAAAAGCCAAGCCCAAAGTCCTTTGAAAAACCTGCAGTCCCTGCAGGGAGCATGAAGGAGCCCCCAGGGCCATTGCTGAGCAAGGCTCCCCAGGGACTCCTTGCAGCAGATCCTTGAGGCCACTGGGATGTGGGCTAGGGGGGGATGCTGAGGGCAGCACAAGGGGCTGACAGTGCCCAGCCTGGCTGGGGCTGTGCCAGGAGGCCCCAGGGCCTCAGGACAAGGTGTCTCCTCCCAGCCCTTGCTGGCACAGACCCTGCTGTGCCCCAGGGCACCAAGACTTGGCT
The DNA here is from genome assembly GCF_051311805.1 of Agelaius phoeniceus. Lineage (NCBI taxonomy): Eukaryota > Metazoa > Chordata > Aves > Passeriformes > Icteridae > Agelaius > Agelaius phoeniceus. The sequence goes on from NW_027509866.1 coordinate 4,304,340, forward strand.
TCTCTTTGTCCTCACCTGTCATCACTGCCTGCAGTTCTCTGCTCTGCCTGGGGCCTGGGGACACTTGCTCAGTCGTGTCCTTCTCTGGGACCCATTAAAAGTCCAAGAAACTTTGGAGTTGGATTCTGCCTTGGAGTTCTGGAGAGGTTTCTTCAGCTCCCTCTCAGGGACTGATGTCCAGGGCCTGAGCACAAAGGCCCAGAGGGGCTCATTAAAGTCCTTGTGCTGTGTCTGTGCTGCTGAGCTGGGCTGGGCTCCTGGCACAGAGGCAGCTCCTGCTCACCAAGAAGAGCTTCAAAAGCACATTTCTCTGGATGAGCAGCTCTTGTGCCAGCCCAGCAGGGCTGGGGCACTGCCTGCAGCCAGCCCGGGCACAGCCCAGAGGCACAGAGAGCTTCAATCAGTCAGGGCTGGGAAGGGGCTGAGAAGTGCCTGGGGCACAATCACTGCCAGCCCTTGGCACAGGAACCTCTGGCTGCAGGACAATGCAGCTGCAGCTCCTGGAGCCATCTCCTGCAGCTGGAACATGCCAATGCCTGCAGAGCCTGTGAGTACATTCTCTGCTTGTCTCTTGTGCAGAGCAGCCAGGGGTGCCCAGGGCTGTCCTGCAGAGCAGGGTCCTGCAGCCCAGGGCGCTGTGCTGGGGCAGGGACTCTGCTGCCTGCCAGGGACAGCTCTCAGCCAGCCCTGGCAGCTGCTCCCAGCACTGGGCAGAAGCTCTGGGGGGAAGGAGCCGCCCTGAGCAGGGCAGGGGCTGCTGCTGAGAGGGGCTGGGTGGGGCAGGGCTGCTCCCAGCTCCAGACCAGCCTGGGCACAGCTCCGGAGGGCACTTCCCAAAGAAGGTAAGCCTGGGATTGCTGGAAAGATCAGGAGCTTTTCTGAGAGTGTTTTCCATTTCCTGCTTGAAGAAGGATGGGAACACTGGGGTGATGACAAAAAGATTTTTTTATTTTATACCATTTTCATATATTTGTAATTCTGTAAATTACTATTACATAGTTATAAATCTATATTCCTTTTTTAAGTCTATTAAACTCTTAATGAACTCCATTACTATTATACACATCTATAACTATAATCCTTTATTGACTTTATTATTTTCCCTAACCTTTTCTTTGATTTTAGAAAAATAAACTGATTGTCTAAATGCATTCCTGAAATACATATTGTATACAATACATATAGTATCCTGTATAGTCTTATTATCAGGAAGAGGACCTACAAGAAGAACATTTTGTTTTTTGACCAGAATATGAGCAGTCATAACAAAAAGTGAAGGCAGAGAAGCCCTTGGACCTACTCCAATGGGTTGAGCCAGGGATGTGTAACTGGGGTAAGTGAATCTCCTATTGGATGTTCCTGTTAAATATCCTAATTAATCAACCTTAATAAATTGTTGAAATCAGGCTCCGGGTGTGCCTCATCCCCACTGGGACACCTGACAGCTTCCAATTTATGTCTGGTTTTTACTTTACTGTTCTATCACTGTTGCAAGGGAATTTTTTTCTCTTTTGATTATAAAAAACAAGGGGATGAGAGAAGCAGAACAGGAATTGTAATCCAAGAATCCCAGGACATTCTGAGTTGAAAGGGACACAGCAGAATCATCAAACTAATGTTTGATCTTTTACAGGGACTGCAGAACTGTAAATTGAGTTGATCAGTGTCTCTGCTGGGAGCCTCCCAAAGGGCCCTCAGCCACTCCTCAGCCCTGCACAGCAGCAGCATCACCTTTGCAGAGCCCAGCAGGGCTCTCCTGAGCTGCCCTTGCCCAGCTGCACACAGAGCCTGCCCCAGCCAGGGCCCTGCACACAGGCAGGTTTCTGTAGGGCCCCAGCCAGGGCACACAGGCTGGCATGGGCTCTGTGAGCGCTGGCAGGGACAAGGCTCCTCTCAGGAGGGAATGTCCAGGCCCAGGGAGATGCTCAGGGAAGGAGAGGGGGCTGAAGAGAGCAGGGCTGGGGCAGGAGGGCACTGTTGGTGTGTGGGAGGTGCCGGGCACAGCTGGGCATGGGAACACTGTCCTGAGTGCCCGGCTGTCTCTGCCCTGCCCTCTCAGGCACAGCACCACAACATCTGCTCTTGGTTCTGCCCTGCCCTGACATTGGCACTGTTATCTGCTGCTCTCAGGGAGGCTCTGGCATCTGCAGCAGCTGAGTCAGGCACTGCCCTTGGCATTCCTGCCAGGCAGGGCTGTCCATGGCAATGGGGTGTCCAAGCTTCCCTGGCACCTGTGGGGCTGTGGGCAAAGCAGTCCATGGCAAAGGAGAATGAGTTGAGCCCCCTCCCTGAGATCCCATCATGGGCACAGCCAGGGATCTCCTTGCTGTGCCCTGCCAGGCTCTGAGCTGCCCTCCTGGGTGCAAATCTGTGCCAGAGCCTCTGGGAGTTCCCTGAATGTCCCACGGGGAAAGGCAGAGCTGCCACAGCTGAGGAAATGATGCTGGGTTTGTCCAGGGAGCCGTGAGTGTCCTTGGCACAAGGGGGTGCTGAGACCTTGCCCAGAGACCTTGAGAGAGGGTGAGACATTCAGGGATCCCTCTGCTCTGGGCAGGGTCTGGTTTATCCCAGGGTGACCCAGGAGTGTGATTGGGCTCTGACTGCAGCCAAAGGTGCAAAGCCAGGGCAGCTGGGAACAAGCCCATCCAGCCCCTCACTTTCCCTGAGCCACGGGGAATCCTTTGCCTCTCCCATCTCTCAGTGGCAAACTCTGAGTGCAGCAGAAATGCTGGGGATTTGTGACCTCAGACAGCCAGGAATGATGTGTGGGTAGGAAAACAATTCCTTAAACCAGCTCCTGCCACCCATGTCCTATAGGACTGTGAGTGCAGATGCTACCAAAGCCTGTCTGCATTAGGAGTGATTCCCCTGACAAATCTTGAATATCCAGCCTTGTCCCTCTGCCTCATGGCCACAAACCCAGGGCAGTGGGGCAGGGATGGCTCCTCAAGGGCCCCCACGCACAGGCCTGGCTGCTCCTGGCACACTCAGCCAGCACAACTGGAGCTCAGGCAGGGACCTGGGTGAAGGTTTTCCCAGAGCAGGAACAAGGCTGGGTGAGTCCCAGCAGGGCAGTCTGATGGAATGGCCCAGGTTTGGTTCAAAGCAGCCTCTGCTGACTTCTCACTGTCCTTTCTCCATGAATAGGTGCCCATGTGCAGCCCCAGCAAATGTCCAACAGCAGCTCCATCAGGCACTTCCTGCTGCTGGCATTGGCAGACACGCGGCAGCTGCAGCTCCTGCACTTCTGCCTCTTGCTGGGCATCTCCCTGGCTGCCCTCCTGGGCAACGGCCTCATCATCAGCGCCGTAGCCTGCGGCCACCACCTGCACACGCCCATGTTCTTCTTCCTGCTCAACCTGGCCCTCGCTGACCTGGGCTCCATCTGCACCACTGTCCCCAAAGCCATGCACGATTCCCTCTGGGACACCAGCAACATCTCCTACACTGCATGTGCTGCTCAGCTCTTTTTTTATGCCTTTTTCATCTCAGCAGAGTATTTCCTCCTGACCATCATGTGTTACGACCGCTACGTGTCCATCTGCAAACCCCTGCACTACGGGACCCTCCTGGGCAGCAGAGCTTGTGCCCACATGGCAGCAGCTGCCTGGGCCAGTGCCTTTCTCAATGCTCTCATGCACACAGCCAATACATTTTCCCTGCCCCTGTGCCATGGCAATGCCCTGGGCCAGTTCTTCTGTGAAATCCCACAGATCCTCAAGCTCTCCTGCTCACACTCCTACCTCAGGGAACTGGGGCTTCTTACAGTTAGTGTCTGTTTGGTATTTGGTTGTTTTGTGTTCATTGTTTTCTCCTATGTGCAGATCTTCAGGGCTGTGCTGCGGATCCCCTCTGAGCAGGGACGGTACAAAGCCTTTTCCACCTGCCTCCCTCACCTGGTTGTTGTTTCCCTGTTTGTCAGCACTGTAGCAGTTGCCTACCTGAAGCCCCCCTCCATGTCCTCCCCATCCCTGAATCTGGCCCTGTCAGTTCTGTACTCGGTGGTGCCTCCAGCCCTGAACCCTCTCATCTACAGCCTGAGGAACCAGGAGCTCAAGGCTGCAGTGAGGAGACTGATGACTGGATGGTTTCAGAAACATTAAAATTCTAGCCAATTTCTGCAAATCACTTGTAATAAAAATCATCTTTGATACTTCTTCTTGGTTTCATTTTGGAGGTTCTGTTCCTTTGTTTTAGTTTTTTCAGATTGTCCACAAAGAAATGTCATTGTTTGTGTCATTATGTGTTTTGTTTCTCTCCACCTTCCCTGTGGCAACAGACTGTGTCAATGAGGGGCTGTACTCTTGGTGGCTTTAAAGGATCTCCCAGCAGAGTTTTCTGCAGAGATGCCCTTTTGTTGCCTTCTCTGGAGCTGCAGCAGCAATGTCTGTGTGCAGAGCTGGGGCAGATCAGTGCTGGCCCAGCAGCTGTGCCCAGCAGCAGCAGCAGCAGCACTTGGTGTTGCCAGTGCTGCTGCCGTGGCCCTGCCCCGCTGCCCTGGTGGCCCTGGTGTTGCTGCAGGGCCTGAGTGCTCTCGGGGCCGGGCACAGCCCTGGGGGTGGCAGTGCCGGGGCTGCAGCAGGGACAGGCCATGGGCACTGCTGGGGCAGCGCTGACGCCTCAGGCCAGGCCCTGGGGGCTCCAGGCTCCTTGCCCAGGCTCTCTCAAGAACACGGCCAGGCCAATGCTCAGCACAGAAACCCCCGTCAGCAGCCCCAGGCTGGCCGTGGGCAGGCTGGGGGCAAACAGCATGGCTGGGGCTCTGCAAGGGCCCTGGGGCAGACGGGAAGGAGCAGCAGAGCAGAGGCTGATCCATGCCCAGGGCGCTGCACAGCCCAGGGCAGCGTCCCAGAGCGTCCTCATGCAGCTGCCAACAACATCCCCCCTCTGCAGCCCTGGCCTCTCCCCCAGCTCACACAGGTGCCCCATCCTTGCAGGCACAGACACGGCAGCACTGCCTCAGCAGCCCCTGTTTGCATTGCACACAGCAGGGGCAGCACCCCCATGCTGTTGCTGTGGGGACATGAACCTGAGGGAGCACAAATGCCATCAGCCCCTGGGGCCAGCAAGGCCTGGGGGACACCAGGGAAACCACTCAGCTTTGTCCTGGCCTCTGCACTCAGCCAGAAAGTTTGTTCCCATCAGCTGGGAGTTTCCTGTGCCACTGCAGATGCTGTTGCTCAGAGCCAGGGCTGCCTGGCAGCCACCCCCAAACTGCCCTCAGCATTTCTTCTGCTCCACCTTTGCTTTCTCCATTCCTCCTGCTTCGAATTTCTTCTTCTTGCCCCCCCCTTTTCCCTTCCCTGCAAACAGCCCATCCCTGGTTGCCCTTTCTTCTCTGGCCCCACTCCCCATTGCAGTTCCTGACTTTGTCCCATGGGAACGTCCCTTGGGCAGCAGGATCATCCTACAAGTGCTGCAGGAATTGTCTGCAGGCTCCTGAAATGCCTGCTGCTGCTCCCTTGCCAGAGGCACCCCAGGCCAGGGGGGCACATCTGGGCTGCTGTATCTGCCTCTGGGGCTCCCTGTTGTGGGCAATGAGGAGGAGCTGCAGAGGCTCTGCAGGACTGACAGGATGGGCTTTGGGGCTGGCAGGAGAAGCTGAGGGACCTGGGCTGCTGGAGCTGCTGAAGAGGAGGCCCAGGGCTCATCCTGCAACTGCTCCAAGGGTGGTTTCAGAGAATCCCAGAATCAGTAAGGTTGGAAAAGACCTTGGGGATTATCAAGTCCAACCTGTGCCCTGACACTGCCTTGTCTCCCCTGAGCCTCCTCTTCTCCAGGATAAACAACCCCAGCTCCCTAAGCCACTCCTCACTGGACTTGTGTTCCAGACCCCTCCCCAGCCTTGTTGCCCTTCTCTGGACACGCTCCAGCCCCTCCATGTCCTTCCTAAATTGGGGGGCCCATAACTGGACACAGCACTCGAGGTGCTGCCCAACCAGTGCTGAGCACAGGAGAAGGATCCCTGCCCTGCTCCTGCTGGCCACACCATTCCTGATCCAGGCCAGGAGCCAGTGTTCTCTTCTAGGGGTCTCTCTGGTGGTCACTGGTGGTCGTGGACCCCAATGTTCCAGTGGGCCTGGCTGAGCTGGCAGGACACTGAGGCTGCTGAACTTCCAGTTCCCCTTCTCACACAATGGGCCTTGTGTGGTTTCCATAGGCCTGGGGATGTGGAGAACAAGCTCCAGGTGTCAGCTCACCTGGTGTAGGCAATTGATCATCTGGTAACATGAGGTCACAGAGTGGGCTATGACATCACAGAGCGGGTTATGTGAAGTCATTTATCAGCTATGACATCATAGACTGCCTCTGTGATATCACAGAGCCAGCTGTGACATCACAGGGCAGATATCTGACATCACAGAGAAGGCTATGACATCACAGAGTTGGCTGTGACATCAGAGACCAGCTGTGTGACATTAGAGAATGGGCTGTGACATCCCAGAGGGGCTGTGTGACATCCCAGAGGGGCTGTGTGCCATCCCAGCAGGGCTGTGTCAGGTCACTGGGTTGGTCACTCGGCCCCAGCTCCCCCTCACAGTTTCTCCCAACAAGTCCAATGCTGTCCATGCCCAGCAGGGTCCCTGTCCCCCGGGATCCCCCTGGCCCACCTGGAGCCACAGCCTCCACCAAAGGATGTTCCACAGGATCCACCCCAGAGCCTGACATGGGGACAAGGGGCCAGGGCTGTGTGACCAGGACATCAAGGACGGGGATTATCCAGGTCAGTGTGGCCTGGGTTGGGTTGCCCAGGGCAGGAAAGATGTCTGGCAGCTGGAGCAGGGTCTGGGAAGGGCCTCCAATGTGGGGCTGGAGCCCTTGGGCTGTGAGCAGAGGCTGAGGGAGCTGGGCTTGTCCAGCCCAGAGCAGGGAAGGCTGAGGGGCTCCTCATCCCAGCCTGGCAGTGCCAGCGAGGAGGGGATGGAGAACACAGAGCCAGGCTCTTCACCGGGGGCCTGGTGGGAGACAAAAGCCAATGGGTGGGAGGGGAAAGAGGGGAGATCAGCCAGGACAGGAGGAGATGAAATGAGTCAGGCTGGTTTCAGCATTTCCTCAACATCAAAAGCAGCCTGACCTCCCTTCTCCATCCACCACTGACAGCTTTGCAAATCAGGAATTGTTGGAGCTGTTTTGCCTCCACTCAAGGATGAGCATCCTGATACAATAACCTAATTGTGTTTATATCGATCATAGAACAACATTTGTGTGAAATTAATTTTAGTATGGAAATCACTTGTGGATGGTGGACTCATCAGATGCTGCTGGGACATTGCACATGGCTCAGGGAAGAATGAGATTGTTATTAAATTTTGTCCTGTTCAACTGTGGTCTGTTGGCCATGAGGAGAAACTTTCTGTACCCCTGAGTCTCACCAGTTCCTGACCCCCAAAGGACACAAACCTGATGAGTTGTGGTTCCCACTCCAGTGGTGGCACTTGCACCTCCCTCCATCCCCAGAGCAGAACTCCCTTGTGCCAGAGAGTCCCTGGCAATGCAGGGAAGAAGGAAAGAGGACAGGCTGTGAGGATCAGCGCAGGGCAGAGCCAGGGAAAGAATGACTTTTGCATTGGATGGAGCTGTGCCTTCCCTTGGCTTTTTTGGCTGACAAGAAATGAACATCCCTCTGTGTCTCGGGTAGCTCCTTCTCCAAGGAAAGCAGGTGGGAGTTGGAGCCAAGTAGCTGAAAGCTGCAGGTGCAGCCTGGGCTGGAGGGAGCTCAGATTTGCACAAGGCTGCTCTGAGTGCCAGGGCTTGGATGGGGGAAATGGTGGGGTGGGGGTAGGGACAGAGTCTGATTGATTGTCAGCCATGAAGGGTCTTGATTTTCATATCTCTTCCAACTGCATGAGGAGGTACATGGATTCAGTGTGAATCAGAGATTGCACGTCTCAATGAATTAACTGGAAAACAAAACTAAACAAGACCTACAAAATCTTGTATCGCTGTCTTTTTAAATATCATGTATTCAGTTTGAATACAGTACTGAGATCTACTTAACCACAAAGGATTTGAAAATTAAAATCAAATGATTCCCAGAGGCTTGGCTTGTTCAGGTGTTCTGAATGTTCATGAGCCCTGGGACACTGAATTCCTGCGCTGAAGAGCTGAAGGCTGAACAAGCCTCTGGAGCAGTGAAATTCAGCAGCAGCCTCCAAGTTGCTGAGGATGTCAGCAGCCCCCAGTGAGGCCATCCCTGCCCAGAGACCGTGGGGGAATGGGCAGACAAGGAGAGCGTCCCTGGGGCTGGGGCAGCACAACTCAGAGGCACCAGCGGCTCCAGCTGGGCAATGGAGTGTGGAATGTGGCTGGGAAAGCCCTGCCTGGGCTGGGCCAAGCAGCACACACAAGCCCTGACTCCCATTCACTAAAAAACTCTCTCAATGAGACATTTAAAAGGAAATACAGTTATTTGTGTCATCTGAGTTGGATGTGCTGGAGAAATAACCACAAGAGATTCCCAGGAGCTCAAAACAACAAAACCGCCTTTACTGGGTACTTTATAAAATCAGAGAAACTTTGGCAAAAGGTTTAAAATTATACTCAATCAACAAAAAACACTTTTCAAAGCATTCATTTGGCCATTCAACGTCACAACTCTAAGCCTGTTCAATTTAAAGTTACTCAAAATTTGCAAGAGGACAGAATTAGAAGAAGTAGACAGAGAGAGAGGAAGACAAAAAAGATACAGAGAAGCACACACACAGCTACCAACTCTTGGATTCCAGCATTGTTCAGATGGAAATTCCAAGAGGATGCAGGGTCAAGATGTGTGCTTGCCTTGTGGTCAGCCTTCAATACCCCTTGGTCTCCCTGGGCCCTTCCCCCAGGTGGGGCTTGGGCTCATTTGGTCCCTCAGGAGCTGGGCTGGGGCTGCAGAGGTGGCTGTGGAGCATTGCCTGTGCTGTGCCAGGGACTGGCAGCCACTGCTGGGCTGGGATAGAGGCTCTGGGGGGATTGGGGTTCCAGGGCAGGGCACAGCTGGACCTTCCTCCCCCAGAGACAAAATCCTTTCAGCCACAATCTCCTTCAGTCTGTCACAACACAGAATGTTGGAGATGAAATCCCAATTCTGGCCATGGGCACCTGGACAAGAATGGCAGCTCTTTTCCATAGGAAGGAAAGCACAGAGCTCCAGTGTTTGGAAGGCAGGTGAAAGCCTCACTAGGCTAAGGCCATCCAGACTTGTCAGCAATGGCAGATTTTGTCTGGGAGCAGTCTTTGGATGTAAGGAATTTTGGAGGTGGAACCACAATCTCAACCATGGGCTCCTGCAGAAGCAGGACAGTTCTTTTCCATAGGAAGCAGAGCATGGAGCCTTCCCCAGGGTTTTGGGGACGGGTGAGACCTGACCCTTGTGAAACCATTTCCAGGCAGACTTGTCCTGGCAATATTCCTATTGGAACTATCCTTGGATATAAGGAAATTTGGAGATGAAATCCCAATTCTGGCCATGGGTGCCTGGCGGAGAAGGAGAGTTCTTTTCCATTGGGAAGGAAAGCATGGAGCCCCAGTGTTTCAGCAGCTGATGAGAAGAGACCCTCAACATGCAATGGTCAGCTGGACCAGTCAGGCAGTCAACGGGAGGCCAGACCAGCCAGACCTGTTCTGTGTTCACTTGCTTTTATGAGGTCCTGCACTATCACCATGGACCCCTTGGTTCCATGGGGCCCGGCAGTGTCCCAGTGGTGCTTTGATTCCATGGGGTCCAGCAGTGTCACAATGGACCCTTGGTTCAATGGGGTCCAGCAGTGTTACAATGGCCCCTAGGTTCCAGAAGGCCCTGCAGTGTCACAATGGTCCCAAGGATTCCATGAGGCCTTGCAGTGTCACAATGGTCTCCATGGTTCCACAGGCCCCACAATGTCACGGGACTCTGTTCCATGAGCCCTGCAATGTCACAATGGACCTTTGGACCCTGGGGGTTTGCAGTGTCACAATGGTCTCCTCTGGCTCCACAGTGTCACAATGGACCAATGATGACATCAGGCCCTGCAATGTCACAATGGACCTTTGGTTCCATGCAGCCCTGCAGTGTCACAAAGGCCTCTTGGTTTCACCAGGCCCCACAGTATCACAACGGTCCTCTTGGTTCTGTGGGGACTCCCAGGGCCACAATGGTCTCACTGGTTCCATGAGGCCCCACAGTGTCACAATGCTTGGCTTATTCCATGGGCCCTCATAGTGTCACAACGGTCTCCATGATCCCATGAGTCCCCTCAGTGTCACAATGGCCCCTTGATTCCATGAGGCTGTCAAGTGTCTTAGTGGTCTCTCCATTGCTTCATGAGGCCTTGAAATGTCACAATGAACCTTTGGCTCCATGGGGTTTTCACAGTGTCACAATGGCCCCTTGGTTCCATGACACCCCAAAGTGTCACAATGTTCTCCACAGTTCCATGAGGCCCCGTGGTGTCACAATGGACCCTTGGTTTGATGCGGCCTCTCAGTGTCACAATGATTCCTGAATTCCATGGAGCCACCCATTGTCAGTATGGTCCCCTTGATTCCATGAGGCCCCACAGTGTCACAATGGTCCCTTGGTGTCACAGGGCCCCACAGTGTCACAATGGTCCCTTGGTCTCCCAGGGCCCCACAGTGACACAATGGTCCCTTTGTTCCATGGTGCCCCACAGTGTCACAATGCTCCCTTGGTTCCGTGGGCCCTGTGCTGCTGCATTCCCCCCTCCCCTTCTCAGGCCACCCTGCCAGCTGAGAAATGCTCCTTGGGCCACGGCCTTGGCCAACAGCCCCTGGGCTCAGCTCCTCTGCAGCTCATCACAAACACTGTCTGCTCCAGGCATTGCTGCCGCTCAACCAGCTCCTGCTTTCTGGAGGAGCAGCCCTGGGAACTGGTTTTGTTCCCTCAGTGGCACAACATCCCTGTTCTCACCCTGCCAAAGAAAGCTGTTGATGCCAAGTGCGGCCAGGATGAACCATTGCTGGGACTGAAGCCCCTCTCTTGGGGCCCTGCATACAGCGCTCCAAAAGGAGCCCTTGGAGCTCTCCTGGGCCAGCGACTCCCTCTGAGTGGGGCCTCTCCCAGCCGGGAACTCTCCCGTTTGCTGCACTCGGGGATCCCCAACAACGACGGAGCCTGGGCCAGTCCCCCCACTCCTCCAGTCTCAACCCTTCACCCGCTGGGGAGATGCCAAAGGATCCACAGGGAGCATTTCCTGCCCTCAGGGGAATTTCTCAGAGGTGCCTTGCACTGACTCTGTGTGTCTGTGTGCACACAGGAGTGCCTGTGCTGGGGAAATTTGGCAGAAATGCTGCTCTCTGAGGGGTTTGAGTGCCTTGGATAACTGAGTCAGTCAGGCCTGTAGGTAAGGTTAAATCACAAGGTCTAAGTGATGTTAAATGCTGGTAAGAGTTGCTCTTTCGCTAAGTTGTTATGTTTAATATAAGTTATTAGCTAAGTTGAATATTAAATATTATTCTTCTGTTAAATTGGTAAGTCATATATTTTAAGTTAGGTTAAATAGTGTTAAGTGCTGTTCTTTTGCTAAATTGTGAAGTTGAAAGTATCAGTTAAGGTTACGGTGTAACTTAAGTCCTGTTATGTTTGAGCTCTGTTAAGCTTTTGGGCCATATTCCTTTCATCCTTGCCCTCACTGTCCTTTTGTCACACACACACACACAGGGACATTTCTCAGTTCATTTCTGGTTTGATTGCATGGATTTTGTTTGGTTTTGTTGTTGCTTTGTTTCCTTGGTGTGCCTGAATTGTCCTGTCAGGAGCAGAGTGACTCTTGCCAAGGAACTTTGTGCTGCTGTCCCTTAAAATTAAATCTGGTTTTTCCTGCTCTATGATGTTACACAGCCACCCAGTGATGTCACAACCCACTCTCTGATGTCACTGAGCCACACTCTATGATGGCAAGATCTGCTCTATGGCCTCACACTATGATGTCACAGACAGCTGTGTGATGTCACAACCCCCTCAGTGATGCCACAAAACCCTCTCTGTGATATCATACTGACACTCTGTAATGTCACAGCACACACTTTGACCTCACAGTCTGCTCTGTGATGTCATACAGCCATGCCGTGATGTCACAGCCTGCTCTGTGATGTCACAGAATCCCCTCTATGATGTTGTAGCTGCTCAATGACCTTGCAAAAAAAACTCTGTGATGTCATACCTCAATCTGTGACCTCACACAACCCACTCTGTGCTGTCACACAGCCCCTTGCTGACATCACAGCTGCTCTGTGCCTCCATGACACAGCCACAGAGGCGCTGCCCTGACACAGCCCCCTCTGGGACATGCCACAGCCCCTGCCAGTGCTGAGCCCCTGGGAGCTCTGTCTGTGCCCTGCTGGTGTCCCTGAGGGGCCCTGGCAGTGCCCCAGCCCTGCTGGGCTGTGCACAGGAGCTGCTCCTGGCCAGAGCTGTCTCTCTGCAGCTCTGCTGCCCTTGCCAGGAGCTGCCTCTGGGCCAGGAGCCCGGCCCAGCTCAGCAGCAAAGACACAGCACAAGGGCTTTAATGACCCTCTGGGGCTTTGGTGCCCTTTGCATCAGACTCAGTCCCTCAGAGTGTGCTCAAAGAACTTCTCAAGAACTCAAATTAAGGTTGAAACACTGAAGTTTCTCATACATAAAATAGATCCTTCTGAGGGACAGGACTGAGAAAGTGTCCCCAGGTTCCAGTCAGAGCAGAACTCTGGAGGCAGTGATGACAGGTGGGGAGAAGCAAGGAAAAGGTGTCTCTGGTGCTGAACAAACCTGGATGTGGTTCAGGAATGCAAAGGGCCAAGGCCTGAGCCCCAGCCCCTGGCCAGGCAGATCCTGTCCCTCCCTCCTTGCTCAGGGCTCTTCCCAGGATGGGCACTGGCATGTGGGGATGGGCAATGCCAAGGGCAGGAGCCTGGGGCGGCCCCTGCCAGGCTGCTGAGCAGGGACAAGGAGGCAATGAGGCCCCAGGCCTGCAAGGGTCACTTGTCCCCTCATGGCCTCAGGCCCAGGGCCAGCAGCCATGGCCAAAGTGCTGCCCAGGTTGGCTCTGTCAGGGCTGTCTTGCAGCTGCTGCCCATGCCTGTGCCCTGTGCAGCCCAGGCTGTCCTACGGTGTCCCTGCCCTGCGCCTCTGTCCCTGCAGGCTGTGGGCATCCCCCGGCTGCCCCACCTGGCTGGGCCCTTCCTTTGCTGACAGCTCTGCCTCCTGCCTGCCTCTGCCTGCCCACACAAAGCCTTGGGCTGCTTCAGGCTCCTCCTGGGGGACGTGCTGCACCACAGCCCTGTCCTGGCAGGGAAGTTCCTTTATCCTGGTGTCCAGTCTGGACCTCCCCAGGTGCCTTTGGAATTAATTCTTTCTTTCTCTGGCTCCACCATCTCTGAAACCACCCTTCAATCCCTCCCAGGGCTCTCCTCTCATGTCCTCAGTCTCCACCCCACTGAGCACAGAGCTCCTGTGTCCCTACACAGTGGTCAAGCGCTTGAGGCCAAGAGCACCTGGACAAGAGGGACAGTTCTTTTCTATAGGAAAGAAACCACAGAACCCCAGGGTTTGAAGGCAGATGAGAAGCAGTCACCAGAGGCCAGGGCCAGCGAGACCTGTCTGTCCTTGCAGCTTTTGTCTGAAAGCAACCCTTGGATATTTGGGGAGTTTCGGGGGTGGAATTCCATTTCAGCCACGGGTTCCTGGACTGGAATGACAGTTCTCCATAGGAAGGAAAGGACAGAGCCCCAGTGTTCCAAAGGCTGATTAGAGGCAGCCCCAAGGAGGCCAAGGCAGCCAGATCTATTGTTAGGGAAGAATCCTTGGACAGACAGAATTTGGGAGGCCAAACCCCACTTTTGTCTATTGGGCTCTGGACAAGAAGGACAGTTATTTTCCATAGGAAGGAAAGTGCAGAACCCCAGTGCTTCAAAGGGAGATGAGAGCTGGCCCTTAGCAAGCCGAGGGAACCTAGATAGTCCTGAAAGCTTTTGTTTGGAGCTGTCCTTGGATTTAAGGAATTCTGGAGGTGAATTCTCAGTTTTGGCCATGGATGCCTGGACTTGAAAGATGTATTTTTCCATGGGAAGAAAAGCACAGGCCTCCGGTGTATTGAAGGCAGATGAGAGGTGGCCCCCAAGTGGCCAAGGCCAGCCAGAGCTGTCTGTCCTGACAGGTGACATATGGGAATAATCCTTGGATATAATCAGATTTGGAGGAGGAATCCCAATTTCAGCCATGAACCCCTGGAGGAGAAGGACAGTTCTTTCCCACAGGAAGGAAAGCACACAACTCTAGGGTTTCAGGAGCTGATGAGAAGCAACCCTCAATATGCCAAGGTCATCTGGACGAGTCGGGCAGCCCCCAGGAGGCCCAGCCAGCCAGACCTGTTCCATATTCTGGGATCCTTGGGGCCCTGCAGCATCATCACAATGGCCCCTTGGTTCCATGAGGCTCTGTAGGATCACAACAGATCTTTGTTTCCATGAGGCCCAGTGATATAACAATGGTCTCCTTGGCTTCACAATGGCACAATGGCCCCTTGCTTCCATGAGGCCTTGCAGTGTCAAAATGGTTTCCTTGTTTCCATGGGACTGAGAATGCCACAATGGCCCATTGGTTCCATGAGGATGCAGAGTCTCAGAATGGCCCCTTGGTTCTATTGGGTTCCTCAGGGTCACAATGGCCCCTTGGTTCCACCAGGCCTGAATGTGTCACAATGGTCCCTTGCTTCCATGAGACCTTGCAGTGTCACAGTGGCTGCTTCGGTTATACGAGACCCTGTGGTGGCACAGTGGCCCCTTGGTTCCAGTGGGTCCTGAAGTGTCATAATGGTCTCCATGGTTAAATGAGGCCCCACAATGTCACAATGGAGTTTTGGTTCCATGACCTTTTGTACTGCCAACAACAGCCAACAACAGTCTCCTTGGTACCACAGTGTCACAATGGACCCTTGGTTCCATGAGGACTCACAGTGTCAGAAGTGTCTCCTTGGTTCCATGAGGCCCTGCAGAGCCCCTTGATTCAACAAGGCCTCAAAGTGTCATCATGGCCTCCAGGATTCCATGAGGCCCCACAGTGTCACAATGGACCTTTGTTTCCATGTGTTCCAGCACTTTGTTTCCATGTGTTCCATGCATCCTTAGTTCTATGGGGCCCTGTAGTGTCACAATGGACTCCTTGGTGCCACAGAGTGCCACACAGTGCCACAACTGCCCCTTGGCCTGCCAACACTCCATAGTGTCACAATGGTTCCTTGCTTCCATGAGACTTTGTAGTGTCACAATGGCCCCTTGGTTTAGTGAGGCCTTTGGCGTCACAATGGTCTCCATGATTCCGCAAGGCCTTGCAGTGTCACAACACACTATTGGTTTCACTGAGCCCCACAGTGTCTCTGCGGTCCCCTTGGCTCCACAAGGCTCTGAAGTGCCACAAAAGACCTTTGGTTCCACAAGGCCTCAAAGTGTAAAAATGGCCTCCATGGTTCCAAGAGGCCCTGTTGTGTCACAATGGCCCCTTGGTTCCAAGACGTTTCTCAGGGTCACAATGGTCTCCTTGGAGCTGCAATATCACAATAGACCATTGGTTCAATGTGGCCACAATGTACCAAAACGGATTTTGGTTCCACGGAGTTCTGCAGACTCACAAAGGACCCTTAGTGCCCTGACTTTGCTCAGTGTCACAGCTGACTCCTTGTTCTGTGAGGCCCCGCCACCACCAAATATCCAAAATATCAGAATAAGGCTCCTTAACACTAATTTCTTATTTAAGAGGATATCATTTATTCGGGTCTGAGGTCTAGTGAGGGATAACTCGTAACCTTATGTGGACATGTAATTCTACCAGCATCACTACATGCATATTACAATTTACCCATAAAACCCACCTCAAGTTCCCAGATTCAGTCCTACGATTTTCTGTCACTGCAATCTTGAGCCAAATGTCTTCTTCTTGACTTCCAAGCATCCTTGGTGAGAAAGCAGCCCCTGAATGCCTTGTTCCTGTACTAAAAGTTCACAGGCACAGTGAAAATTTAATTAAACCTTTTGGTATCAGCCCAAGGCTTTGTGTGGGCAGGCAGGAGGAAGCAGGAGGCAGAGCTGTCAGCAAAGGAAGGGCCCAGCCAGGTGGGGCAGCCGGGGGATACCGACAGCCTGCAGGGACAGAGGCGCAGGGCAGGGACACCGTAGGACAGTCTGGGCTGCACAGGGCACAGGCATGGGCAGCAGCTGCAAGACAGCCCTGACAGAGCCAACTTGGGCAGCACTTTGGCCATGGCTGCTGGCCCTGGGCCTGAGGCCATGAGGGGACAAGTGACCCTTGCAGGCCTGGGGCCTCATTGCCTCCTTGTCCCTGCTCAGCAGCCTGGCAGGGGCCACCCCAGGCTCCTGCCCTTGGCATTGCCTATCCCCACATGCCAGTGCCCATCCTGGGAAGAGCCCTGAGCAAGGAGGGAGGGACAGGATCTGCCTGGCCAGGGGCTGGGGCTCAGGCCTTGGCCATTTGCATTCCTGAAACACATCCAGCTTTGCTCAGCACCAGAGACACCTTTTCCTTGTTTTTCCCCACCTGTCATCACTGCCTCCAGTGTTCTGCTCTACCTGGAACTTGGGGACACTTTCCCAGTCGTCTTCCTCAGTGGGACCCATTAAAACTTCAAGAAACTTCAGAGTTTCAATTTAATTTTGAGTTCCTGAGAAGTTTTTTGAAGACTCTCTCAGGGACTGAGTCTGATGTAAACAACACCAAATCCCTGAGAGGCTCATTAAAGTCCTTGTGCTGTGTCTGTGCTGCTGAGCTTTAAAGGAACAGCTCTTCCCAGGGCCAGCTCCTCTCCCAGCCCAGCAGGGCTGAGGGCTCTGCCTGCAGGCACTGAGGGCACAGGAGCCAGGCAAAGACAGGCTGAAGGCAATCAGGATGGGGAAGACATTGAGCTGAGACTCCACTTGAGGAAAGATCTTCACAGCCCTCTGCATGGTGAGTGTGTGGGTGCAGGGCAATGTCCCCTGTGCTCCTGGAGGGATCTCCTGAAGCCAGCACACCCCACAGCCTGGGGGATGTGTCAGGAGGACTCTCCCAGTTTCTCTGTGGCAGAGGAGGAGGAGGAGGAGGATGTGCTGCAGAGCAGAGCACCCCTTCTTAGGGGATTTTTCATGAGCTCATTCAGGGCAGGAATTTCCTGCTTGGGTCTCTGCTTTCCTGAATCTGTGCCCCCACTTTTCCCTGGCTCAGCTGGGTGGTAATGGAAACTCAGCTGTGCAGGGCAGAGCAGGGGCTGAGGCTCTTAAACCATCACACTGAGGATTCCTGGGCACCTCAGCAAGTGCCTGCACCTGCCCAGCCTCCAGATCCATGCAGCATCGCCTTTCCATGGTGCCCAGTCTGGGGGAAGCTGCTCTTTAATCCCTGCAGGGCCGAGCAGCTGCAGGGCAGGGCTGGCCCAGGGGCTGGGCTGGGCTCTGGCAGCTCTGGCAGGGAAGGAGCCCGGGGCCACAGGGGCAGCTCGGGCTGGGACAGCTCCAGCAGCAGAGCTGTGGGCAGGGAGGGAGGGAGGCAGTGCTGAGGGCAGCCCTGCTGCAGGGCAGATGTGGCACCTGCCGGGCCTGCCCTGCAGGGCAGACACTGCCCTGAGCAGCACAGCTCTTGTGTCCCCTCCCAGCCAGCACAGCCCCCAGCCCGGGGGCTCGGGGCCCTCAGTCCCTCCTGGGCCGGCAGAGCAGCCCCAGAGATGAAGGGGCCACTTCATCTTGGCCACATGGCCACACTCTCCGGCCATGTGCCCATTCCCTGCTGACCAGGGCCTGGGGGCCACTGTCCTGCCCTGCTGCTGCCTGGCAGGGGCTGAGCAGGGCTGGGCAGGGAGAGGCTTTTCCTCAGGCCCGGCTCTCTCTCTCCCCTTGCCTTGCCCAGGTGCTGCTGGCATTGCTGAGGGGCTCTCTGGAATGGCAGTTCCAGCTGCAGGGCCAGGGCCAGCCCTTGGGCTCCTCCTGTGCAGGCTGAGCAGAGCAATGGGGTGTCCCAGCTCCCTGTGCCCAGGGAGCTCTGGGCAGAGCAGCCTCGGAGACTGGCAATGAGCCCACTCTCCTGACTCTGGGAAAGGCAGGAGCCACTTTGTGTGCCAGGGATCCCTCTGCTCTCTGCAGTGTCTCCTGGCTGTCCAGGGTAACATGGGAGTGGATTTCAGAAAGGTGCCAGTCCAGGGCAGCTGGAACAGGAGAGAGGGACAGAGCAGCTCCCCTCAGTCTGCACTAAGCCTCAGGCAACCCTCCTGCCTCACTGGACTCTCTGTTCTTCCAAAGTGCAGCAGAATCTCTCATTCTGCCTCCTGTCATCCCCATCCCTTCCCCCATGCAGCTCCTCTGCCTTAGCTGAACATTTTTATCCAAGTCCCAATACCAGTACTGGCCCCTGCCCTCACTGTTCCCCTGCACTGACTGGGGGTCAGGGCTGACTCCCAGGTGTCCTGCAGATCAAGGTCCAGCTCCTGACACAACACTGGCCAGCAGCAATCAGGGCTCCAGCAACAGAGCTGAAGGAAGATTTCTGAGACATGGACAGGGGAAGCTGTTCAGTGACAGGAAAGACTCTATGAGAAAGGGCTTTGATAATTCTGAGAGAAATCTCCCTTCCATTGCCCTGTCTTTCCACCTTCTGCAGGTTGAAATGCCCAGTCACAGAAAATGTCCAACAGCAGCTCCATCAGGCACTTCCTCCTGCTGGCATTGGCAGACACGCGGCAGCTGCAGCTCCTGCACTTCTGCCTCTTGCTGGGCATCTCCCTGGCTGCCCTCCTGGGCAACGGCCTCATCATCAGCGCCGTAGCCTGCGGCCACCACCTGCACACGCCCATGTTCTTCTTCCTGCTCAACCTGGCCCTCGCTGACCTGGGCTCCATCTGCACCACTGTCCCCAAAGCCATGCACAATTCCCTCTGGGACACCAGCAACATCTCCTACTCTGGATGTGCTGCACAGCTCTTTCTATTTGTCTTTTTCTTTTCAACAGAGCTTGCCCTCCTGACCGTGATGTGCTACGACCGCTACATGTCCATCTGCAAACCCCTGCACTACGGGACCCTCCTGGGCAGCAGAGCTTGTGCCCACATGGCAGCAGCTGCCTGGGCCAGTGCCTTTCTCTATTCACTGCTGCACACAGCCAATACATTTTCTCTGCCCCTGTGCCATGGCAATGCCCTGGGCCAGTTCTTCTGTGAAATCCCTCAGATCCTCAAGCTCTCCTGTGCCAAATCCTACTTCAGGGAACTTGGGCTTCTTGCTGCTAGTGTTGGTTTAGCTTTTGGCTGTTTTGTGTTCATTGTTTTCTCCTATGTGCAAATCTTCAGGGCTGTGCTGAGGATCCCCTCTGAGCAGGGACGGCACAAAGCCTTTTCCACCTGCCTCCCTCACCTGGCTGTGGTCTCCCTGTTCGTCAGCACTGCAGCCTTTGGCTACCTGAAGCCCCCCTTCCTGTCCTCCCCATCCCTGGATCTGTCCCTGTCAGTTCTGTACTCGGTGGTGCCTCCAGCCCTGAACCCCCTCATCTACAGCCTGAGGAACCAGGAGCTCAAGGAAGCCCTGAGAAAATTGATCGGACTGTATTTTCAGAAGCATTTCAGAACCATTTTCTGCTACAGAGCCTTCAGAATGTAACTCTTTACAATCTCAGCATTTTTTCCCCCTATTTGTCCATTTTTATTTGGTAACTTTTTTCTGCTGTTGTTGTGTTTTTTACAAAATACTGCAGTATTACTCTTAGCATTTCTACATGAATACCTACCTTTCTTTTGAACCACAAAGACTTACAAGAGGTCTGTTCCCTGCGCATTTAAATAAAAACCAGTGCTTGCCCTGACCTGTGTGTCCAGGATTCTTCTTGAGCCCTTCTCTGGCTCTGCAGGGGCAGTGCCTGTGAGCAGAGGCTGAGGGAACGGGCTCCCAGCACAGCAGCACAGCCAGGGACAATGGCCCTGCCTCTTTGCACATCTGCTCCCCCCAGCTCCACACTCCCCTTCCCAGCCCTGCTGTGGGTGCAAGGCCAGAGTGCTCTGGCAGCTTGGTCCCTGTCCTGCTGCGTGTCCCTGCTGTGACCTCAGGCAGGGACAGGCCATGGGCACTGCTGGGACACAGCTGGGCTCCAGCACAGCAGCTCCATCAGCAAAGGGCATCTCCTGAGGGCAGGGCAAGGAGGCTTTGCTCTCCTCCAGAGCTTCTGTCAGGAATGTGCTCCAGGAATGCCCTGGCACAGCAAAGCCCAGTGCCTGGGGCAGGGGGAGAGTGTGCAGGGGGGGCTCACAGCAGTGTCCTGGCACAGCCAGAGCTCCTGGCATGGACCTGAGGCAGCAGCAGAGCAGGGCCTGGCCTGTGTCTTTGTTCTGGGATAGCCTGGGAAGGTGCCCCAGGGCAATTGTCCCACAGCCCCTGCAGCCACCATTGCCAGCACTGGCCTCTCCCCACCTGCAGGAGGCTGATTGTCCCTGCACGGAGGGACACTAAGGGACCAGGCCAGCAGGCCATGTTTGCTCTGTGCTGAGGAGATCTCAGCAGTGCATGGTGTGTGTGTGGGGAGATGAACCCCAGTGAGCACAAACACCATCAGCAGCACCCGGGAGTGGCACAATTCCAGTGGCACAAACAGTGCCTTGAGGCCACTTCACTCTGAGAGTAACGTCCTCTGGGAAAACACCTGAATTCTTTGCTGGGTTGTGGTTAGGACTGCATAGAGAGAAATATCCCAGGCAGGGAGGCTCCAGGAAAAAATGCTCAGGGCAGCCATGGACTGCACAGAGAGACATTGGATACAGTGAGGGTCTGTGGGGAGAAATCACAGCTGCCTCCCTTCTGAACCACCCCAAGGACCTGGACAGGGCTGTTCTGTGTTCTGGGCACTGACCTGGAAGTGAGGGATGTGGAAAAGGCCTTTGGTGTCAGGGCTGTTGAGAAGGCTGGGCAGTGTCACTGTGGGACCTCTCTCAAACCCCTTGGAATGCCAGAGCCATCCGAGAGGGTCCTGGACCCTTGGGAAGGGCAGACATGGAACCAGTCTGCAAACAGGGCAGGGAAGGGGACTGGGAGAGTCACAGCCTGGTCAGGCTCAGCAGGGAAGAGGATGTGGCAAATCCTCCTGCAGCCATTCCAGGCACTGGCAGGACAGGGCAGGGACTGCAGAACCCATGTGGGAGGGAAAAGAAGGGGATGTTGTGTGCCCAGACTTCAGCCAGGCCTGGGACAGGGTCTGCTGTGGTCTCCTCAGAGCCAGACTGGAGAGAGCTGGGCTGAAGGAGTGGAACATGGGCTGGGTGGCAATTTGGATGTACAATGCAGATCAAATGTAATCCATGGTACAGAGTCCTCTTGGCAGCCATGCCCTGGTGACATCCCTCATGGACCAGCCCTTGACCACCACTGTGGAATATTTCTATTGTCTCTACAATGGCATGAAATGAACTTTCAATTCCTTTATGAATGCTGCCAAATTGCAGGGAGTCTGTGACTGAACTCATCTAGTTAATGTTGACTGCAAAACGTAATTGGGCAAGATGACTGAGTTGGGTAAATTTGTCTTGCCATCAGCTGCCAAGCAAGCCACAAGAAACATCAGAAAAAACTCATGCATCAGAAGAAAATCAGTTCAATAGGAAAAACCCTAACCTGACAAAAAAATCCCAAACCCAATAAAAAAAACTAAAGTAAGACCCATGCACAACAACACAAAAACCCCACAAACAAACCAACCACAAAAAGAAAAAGCCACAGAAGAAAAGCAAATCCACAGAAAATCTCCTATCAGCAGAAAATGTTTCACTACCCTGTGGCAGGAGAGGATTCTGTACGTGTAGGTGCTGTTTTGAAAGAAAAATATCTTTTAAAAGAAATTAATCCCCTACCCTCTTTGCCCCCCACTTCTCTCAGTTGATTGCTGATCATGGTGTGACATGGAATGGAACATCCCTTGGGTCAGTCCAGTCCAGATGTCCCATCCCTGTTCCCCAGGAACACTTGCCCACCCCAGGCCCATAGGTTGGGGGGGTTGCAGACGCCTCATGCGGGGCAAGCACTGAGACAAGAACAGGAGAACAGAACAACATTTACTCTTGTCAAGAACAGTACAGCACAACCTTGGAGAAACTGATTAAGGATGTGCCTCTGGCAATCAGAAGTCACACAAAATGCAAGCAGGATGCCAGCTCAGCTCTGCAAGGCTGACAAAACAGAAGTTATGCAAAACAATAATACTGCCCATACTCAAAAGGGGAGTTGAAGAACAGCCACCTAAAAAGAACACTGGATGTTGAAGACAAAACCCAAAAGAACCATAAAAGGATTTGTCATAAGTGGTGCAACCATGTCAAATAACCTCAAAGGAAGTGAGGATAGCTAATGGATACATAATCAGTGTGTGTGATAAAAACTCTGTACGTTTGATGCTCAGTGCACTCAAATGGAGGAAGGATGGCCCAAGTGCCCAGCATACTGTAATAAAGAATACCTGCTTTTAAATACGCAAAACCATGTCAGAAGGTTTCTATCCAGTGGATTTCAGTATCAGTGGTGTCCTTGGCTCCATTATGCCCCACAGTTTCACAATGGCCCCTTGGTTCCATGAGACCCTGCTGTAGAACAATGGACCCTTGGTTCCATTGGGTGCCGTACTGTCAAAATGGCCTCCTTGGTTCTGCACTGCCACAATACTCTCTTGGTTCCACGAGGCCTTGGTGTGTCACAACAGCCCCTTGGTTCCATGAACTGCCATAGTGTCACCCTGGTCTCTTGGATCTGCAGTGTCACAATGGACAATTGGTCACAAGCAGCCCTGCTGTGTCACCATGAATATTTGGTTCCACGGGGCCCCACAGTGTCACAATGGCCCCTTGGTTCCACAAGGTTCCACAGCATCCCCATGGTCTCCTTGGGTCCGCAGTATCTCCATGGAGCATTGGTTCCATGTCGCCCTGCTGTGTCACAATGGGTCCTTGGTTTCATGAAGCCCCACTGTATAACAACGGAATCTTGGTCCCGTGAGGTTCTTTACTGTCACAATGGTCTCCTTGGTTCTGGACTGTAGCAATGGACCCTTGGTTCCATGAGGTTCCATGATGTCACAATGGTCTCCTTGGTTCCACAAGGCCTTACTTTGTCACAATAGACCCATGGCTCCATGAGCTTCCATGGTGTCACCATGGTCTCCTCGGATCCTCATTGTCAGAATGGACAATTGGCTCCATGGGCCCTGCTGTGTCACAACAAACCCTCGGTGCCATGAGGTTCTGTGGTGTCACAATGGTCTGCCTGGTTCAACGAGGCCCTGGAGTGTCACAATGGCTGCTTGGTTCCGTGCGCTTCCATAGCATCAACAATGGTCTCCTTGTTTCTGCAGTGTCATAATGGACCCTGGTTCCATGAGGTCCCTAAATGTCACTGGTCTCCTGGGTTCCATGTGGCCCTGATGTGTCACCATGGCCCCTTGGTTCCATGAATTTCTGTACTGTTAGCAGGGAGTCCAGGGGGGAGTCCAGGTTTCTGTATCTCCAGAGGAAGGGGCTGATGGGGGCCATGGTGGCAGTACAAAGATGGGGGCCAGTGGGGGAATGGGGAGGGAGTGGCTGAGGGACACAGAACAAGGAGAAGGAGCCAATGGGGTCGAACAGTTTTTGAGGGAAGCTTCTTGTGTCTCCCTAACCCAGGGAAGCCTCTCAGGGTCTCCACAGCTGCAGAGTGTCACAATGGCCCCTTGGTTCTTTTGGGCTCCTCAGGATCACAGTGGCCCTTGGCTGCATGAGGCCCAGCTGTGTCACACTGGCCCCATGCTTCCACTGGGCCCCACAGCATCACAATTGTCCCCCCTTAGTTCCATGAGGCCCCTCAATGTCACAATGGACTTTTGGTTCCATCAGTCCCACACTGTTCCATGAATCCTTGGTTCCATGCGGCCCTGTAGTGTCACAATGGTCCCTTGGTTCCGTGGCACCACACAGTGCCACAATTGCCTTTGGCCCAACATGGCATCATAGTGTCACAATGGACTCCTTGGTTCCATGGGGACACAAAGTGCCACAATGGCCCTTTGGTTTCACAAGGCCTCAGAGTGTGAAAATGGCCTCCATGGTTTCATGCAGCCATGCTGTGTCACAATGGACCCTTGACGCCATGATGCCCCATAGTGTCACAGTGGTCTCCTTGATTCTACATTTTAAGAATGCCCCCTTAGTCCCATGGAGCCCCACAGTGTCACTACTCTGCCCTTAGTTCCATGAGGCTTTGTTGTACCACAATGCTCCTTTGGTTCCATGAGGCCCCATATATCATAATGGTCTCCATGGTTCCATGAGGCCTTGCTGTGTCACAATGGCCCCTTGGTTCCATGATGTCCTGTAGCAGAGCAATGGTCTCCTTGATTCCATGGTGTCAGAATGGTCCCTTTGTCCCATGGAGCCTCACAGTGTCACTGTGGTCCCCTTGATTCCACGAGGCCCTGCAGTGTCACAATGGCTCCTTGGTTCCAATGGGTTCCAAAGGGCCATAACGTTCTCCGTGGTTCCATGAGTCCCTGCAATATCCCAATAGACCCTTGGTTCCAAGGGCCCGCAGTGTCACAAGGCTGCCTTAGTTCCATGAGGCCCTACAGTGTCATGGTGGCCCCTTTGCTCCATGAGGCAAAGCAGAATCAGAATGGCCCCTTGGTTCCATGGAGCACCACGGTGTCACCATGATCCCACTGATTCCACAGGGCCCCGCAGTGTAACAATGGACCTTTGGTTCCATGAGGTTCCTCAGTGTCTCAGTGGCCCCTTGGCTCCATGTGGCCCTGCTGTGTCACAGTGGCAGGTGGTTCCATGAGGCCTCGCAGCGTCAAAATGGTCTCCTTGGTTCTGTGAAACCTTACAGAACCACAGTGAATCCTTGGTTCCAAGCAGCCTTGCTGTGCCACAATGGAATTTGATTCCATGAGCTTTCCCACTGTCAACAATGGTCTGAGTTCCACAATGTCACCATGGATCCTTTGTTCCATGAGGTTCCAAGTGTTACAGCTGGATCCTTGGTTCTGTCAGCCTCTGCTGTCACCAGATGGCCAAAATATCAGAATAAGACTCCTTAACACTAACTTGGTATTTGAAAGAGCATCATTTATTCAGGCCTGAGGTCCAGTGAGTGGACACATGATTCTACCAGTGTATAGCTTATATACAGTCACTATGTGTATATTGAAATTTACCCATTTCCATAAAACCCAACACAAGTTCCCAGATTCCGCTCTTGCTTTTTCTATCATTGCATTCTTGAGTCAGATGTCTTCATCTTCTCTTCCAACCATTCCTGCTGGGAAAGCAGCCCCTGAATACCTTGTTTCTCTGTGAAAGATCACAGGCACAGGAAAAATTGAATGAACCCGTTTGGTATAAGCCCCAGGCTTTGTGTGGGCAGGCAGAGGCAGGCAGGAGGCAGAACTGTCAGCAAAGGAAGGGCCCAGCCAGGTGGGGCAGCCGGGGGATGCCCACAGCCTGCAGGGACAGAGGCGCAGGGCAGGGACACCGTAGGACAGCCTGGGCTGCACAGGGCACAGGGATGGGCAGCAGCTGCAAGACAGCCCTGACAGAGCCAGCTTGGGCAGCACTTTGGCCATGGCTGCTGGGCCTGGGCCTGAGGCCATGAGGGGACAAGTGACCCTTGCAGGCCTGGGGCCTCATTGCCTCCTTGTCCCTGCTCAGCAGCCTGGCAGGGGCCACCCCATGCTCCTGCCCTTGGCATTGCCCATCCCCACATCCCAGTGCCCATCCCGGGAAGAGCCCTGAGCACTGAGGGAGGGACAGGATCTGCCTGGCCAGGGGCTGGGGCTCAGGCCTTGGCCCTTGGCATTCCTGAAACACACCCAGGTTTACTCAGCTCCAGAGACACCTTTGCCTTGCTTGTCCCCACCTGTCATCACTGCCTGCACTGTTTTGCTCTACCTGGAACCTGGGGACACTTTCTCATTTGTGTCCCTGACAAGGATCTCATCAAATTCCAAGAAACTTCAGTGTTTCAATATAACTGAGTTCTTGAGGTTTTTGTGACATCACTGAGGGGCGGTGACACCACAGAGCTGGCTGTGACATCCCTGAGTAGGATATGAGGCCATAGAGCAGACTCTGCCATCATAGAGGGTGGCTCTGTGGCATCAGAGAGTGGGTTGTGACATCACCGGGTGGTTGTGTAGCAACATAGAGCAGGCTGTGACATCACAGAACAGATTCTGGCATCACAGAGTGACTTTGTGACATCAGTCTTCTGGAACATCACAGCAGAGCTGTATGACATCACAAGGTGACAGAGAGTTGGCTCTGTAACATCACAGGGGCAGTGTGACATCCGAGGGGGCACAGTGGTACATCACAGGGGGCTGCGTGACATCACAGGGGACTGTGTGACATCACAGAGATGGCTGTGTGACATCCCAGGGACTGTGTGACATCACTGGGGAGGTCACTCTGCCCCGGCCCCCCTCACAGTTCCCCCCAGAGCAGTCCAACCCTGCTCGTGCACAGCGGGGTCCCCTCTCCCCCCGGGTCCCCCCGCCCCCGGCGCCGCAGCCTCCCCCAGAGGATGTTCCACGGGATGGACCCCAGAGCCTGACACGGGGACGGGGGGCCGGGGCCCTGGGGGTGGCACAGGGGGACAGGGACCCCCCGGCAGCAGCGTCCCCGTGTCCCCCAGGGCCAGAGCCTGGGCCAGGGCTCCTTTACCCTGGTACCAACAAGGCCTTGAGAGCGCTGAAAAAATCCCCAGCAAGGGATCAGCAAAAATCAGATTTAATATTAAGGGACAGCAGCACAAAGTTCCTTGGCAAGAGTCACTC
Source organism: Agelaius phoeniceus (assembly GCF_051311805.1). Classification (NCBI taxonomy): domain Eukaryota; kingdom Metazoa; phylum Chordata; class Aves; order Passeriformes; family Icteridae; genus Agelaius; species Agelaius phoeniceus. Next base: position 4,331,107 of record NW_027509866.1, read on the forward strand.
TGCTCCTGACTGGACACTTCAGGCACAGCAGGGAAACAAAGCAACGACAAAAACAAACAAAATCCATGCAATCAAACCAGAAATTAACCCAGAACTGTCCCTGTGTGTGTGACAAGGAACAGTGAGGGCAAGGATAAAATGAATAAAGAGATAAAAGCTTAGCAGAGCTCAAACGTAACAGGACTTAACTTACATCTTAACCTTAACTGATACCTTCAACTTCGCAATTATGTACAAGAACAGCACTTAACAGTACTTAACCTAACTTATAACCTATAACTTAATGATTCAATAGTGGAATAACACATACCAATATTCAACTTAGCTAATAACTTATATTAAACTTAAGAACTTAGCAAAAGAACAACTCTTAGCAGCATTGAACTTTGCTTAGACCACATGACCCAACCTCACTTCCAGGCCTGAGTGTCTCAGCTGTCCAAGGCACTCAAACCCCTCAGAGAGCAGCATTTCTGCCACATTTCCCCAGCACAGGCACTCCTGTGTGCATACAGACACAAAGAGTCAGTGCAAGGCATCTGTGAGAAATTCCCCTGAGGGCAGGAAATGCTCCCTGTGGATCCTTTGGCATCTCCCCAGTGGGGGAAGGGTTGAGCCTGGAGGAGTGGGGGGATTGGCCCAGGCTCCGTCGTTGATGGGGATCCCCGAGTGCAGCAAACAGGAGAGTTCCCGGCTGGGAGAGGCCCCACTCAGAGGGAGTCGCTGGCCCAGGAGAGCTCCAAGGGCTCCTTTTGGAGCGCTGTTTGCAGCGCCCCAAGAGAGGGGCTTCAGTCCCAGCAATGGTTCATCCTGGCCGCACTTGGCACCAACAGCTTTCTTTGGCAGGGTGAGAACAGGGATGTTGTGCCACTGAGGGAACAAAACCAGTTTCCAGGGCTGCTCCTCCAGAAAGCAGGAACTGGTTGGGCAGCAGCAGTGCCTGGAGCAGACAGTGTTTGTGATGAGCTGCAGAGGAGCTGAGCCCAGGGGCTGTTGGCCAAGGCCAAGCCCCAAGGAGCATTTCTCAGCTGGCAGGGCGGCCTGAGAAGGGGAGGGGGGAATGCAGCAGCACAGGGCCCATGGAACCAACGGAGCATTGTGACACTGTGGGGCCCTGTGAGACCAAGGGACCATTGTGATACTGTGGGGCCCTGTGAGACCAAGGGACCATTGTGACACTGTGGGGCCTCATGGAATCATGGAGAGCACTGTGACATTGCTGGGCCTCATGGAACCAAGGGGACTGTACTGATGCTCTGTGGCTCCATTGAATTTAGGGATCATTGTGACACTGAGAGGCCCCATCAACCAAGGGTCCATTGTAACACCACGGGGCCTCATGGAACTGTGGAGACCATTGTGACACTTTGAGGTGTCATGGGACCAAGGGGCCATTGTGACACTGCAAGACGCCATGGAGCCAAAGGTCCATTGTGAAATTGCAAGGCCTCATGGAATCATGGAGACACCATTAAGACACTTCATGGCCTCATGGAACCACGGGGCCATTGTGACACTGTGGGGCACCATGGAACCAAGGAGACCATTGTGACACTATGAGGCCCCATGAAATAAGCAAAGCATTGTGACACTCTGAGGCCTCATGGAACCAAGAGGCCTTTTTGTACTATGGGGCACCATGGAATCATGGAGACCATTGTGACACTGGGGGGACCCATGGGATCATGGAGACCATTGTGATGCTATGAGGGCCCATGGAATAAGCAAAGCATTGTGACACTCTGAGGCCTCATGGAACCAGTGAGACCATGGTGACTCTGGGGGTGCCCACAGATCCAAGAGGACCATTGTGATACTGTGGGGCCTCATGAAACCAAAGTGACTTTGTGGCACTGCAGGGCTGCATGGAACCAAAGCTCCAGGGTGACACAGAGGGGCCTCCTGTCATCAATGGTCCATTGTGACACTGTGGAGCCAAAGGAGACCATTGTGACACTGCAAACCCCCAGGGTCCAAAGGTCCATTGTGACCCTGACAGCCCCAGGGTCCAAAGGTCCATTGTGACATTGCAGGGTCATGGAACAGAGGAGTCCCGTGACACTGTGGGGGATGGGGAACCATGGAAACCATTGTGACACTGCAGGGGCTCACGGAATCATTGGGACCATTGTGAAACTGTGGGGCATTCTGGAACCTTGGGGCCACTGTGACATTGTGGGACCCCATCAAACCAAGGGTCCATTGTGATACTGCAGGACTTTGCCATTGTGACACTGCTGGACCCCATAGAAACAAATCACCATTATGGCATTATGGGGCCCACAAAACCAAGGGAGCACAGAACAGGTGTGGCTGCTTTGGCCTCCCATGGGCTGCCTGACTGGTCCAGCTGACCCTGGCATGTTGAGGGTCTCTTCTCATCTGCTGCTGAAACACTGGGGCTCTGTGCTTTCCTTCCTATGGAAAAGAACTGTCCCTCTTCTCCAGGCACCCTGGCCAGATTTGAGATTTTACTTCCAAATTTCCGTCTATCCAGGGATTATTCCAATAGGAATATTGTCAGGACAGGTCTGGCTGGCAACAGTTTCACAATGGTCACCTCTCATCTGTCCCCAAAACACTGGGGAAGGCTCCGTGCTTTCCTTCCTATGGGAAAGAACAGTCCTGCTTCTCCAGGTGCCCATGGCTGAGACTGGGTTTCCACCTTAAAAATTCCCTTATTTGAAAGACTGCTCCCAGACAAAATCTGCAATTCTTGAGAAGTCTGCCTGGCTGTGGCCTACTTAGGCTCTCACCTGCCTTCCAAACACTGGGGCTCTGTGCTTTCCTTCCTATGGAAAACAACTGTCCTTCTCGGTCAGGTGCCCATGGCCAGAATTGGGATTTCCACCTCCAACATTGCCTTACTGTGAGAGACTGGAGAAGACTGTTGGCTCAAAACATTTTGTGTGTGGGGGAGGAAGGGGCAGGTCCAGCCCTGCCCTGTCCTGGAACCCCAACCCCCCCAGACCCCCAGAGCCTCTATCCCAGCCCAACAGTGGCTGCCAGTCCCTGGCACAGCACAGGCAATGCTCCACAGCCACCTCTGCAGCCCCAGCCCAGCTCCTGAGGGACCAAATGAGCCCAAGCCCCACCTGGGGGAAGGGCCCAGGGAGACCAAGGGGTATTGAAGGCTGACCACAAAGCAAGCACACATCTTGACCCTGCATCCTCTTGGAATTTCCATCCCAACACCACTGGAATCCAGGAGTTGGTAGCTGTGTGTACTTCTCTGTATCTTTTTTATCTTTCTCTCTTTCTGTGTCTTCATCTTCTAATTCCCTCTTCTTGCAAATTTTGATTCAATTTAAAAAGAACAGTCTTAGAATTGGCGAAGCTGAATAGGCCAAGTCAATGCTTTGAAAAGTGGTTTTTGTTGAATGAATGTCATATTAAACGTTTTTTCCAAAGTTTCTCAAATTTTTTAAAGCTCCCAGTGAAGGCTGTTTGGTTGTTTTGGGCAAGTGAGAATCTCTTGTTGTTATTTCTCCAGCACATAAAACTCAGAGGACACAATTGTAATTCACTTTAAATGTCTCTTTGACAGAATTGTTTCGGGGATGGGGGTCAGGGCTTGTGTGTGCTGCTTGGCCCAGCCCAGGCAGGGCTTTCCCAGCCACATTCCACACTCCATTGCCCAGCTGGAGCCGCTGGTGCCTCTGAGTTGTGCTGCCCCAGCCCCAGGGACGCTCTCCTTGTCTGCCCATTCCCCCACGGTCTCTGGGCAGGGATGGCCTCACTGGGGGCTGCTGACATCCTCAGCAACTTGGAGGCTGCTGCTGAATTTCACTGCTCCAGAGGCTTGTTCAGCCTTCAGCTCTTCAGTGCAGGAATTCAGTGTCCCAGGGCTCATGAACACTCAGAACACCTGAACAAGCCAACGCTCTGGGAATCATTTGATTTTAATTTTCAAATCCTTTGTGGTTAAGTAGATCTCAGTAGTGTATAGAAACTGAATACATGATATTTAAAAAGACAGCGAGAAAAGATTTTTTAGTTCCTGTTTAGTTTTCTTTCCTGTTAATTCATTGATATGTGCAATCTCCAATTGACACTGAATCCAAGTACCTCCTCATGCCGTTTGAATAGATATGAAAATCAAGACCCTTCATGGCTGACAATCAATCAGACTCTGTCCCTACCCCCAGTCCACCATTTCCCCCATCCAAGCCCTGGCACTCAGAGCAGCCTTGTGCAAATCTGAGCTCCCTCCAGCCCAGGCTGCACCTGCAGCTTTCAGCTCCTTGGCTCCAACTCCCACCTGCTTTCCTTGCAGAAGGAGCTGCCCGAGACACAGAGGGATGTTCATTTCTTGTCAGCCAACAAAGCCAAGGGAAGGCACAGCTCCATCAAATGCCAAAGTCATTCCTCTGCTGGATATTAACTCCACTTTGCACAGCAGACAGTCTCAGAGCAATGGAAAACACCTTCTGTGCCCAGCACAGATCCCAAGGTCCCCCCAAACCCTCCCTGCCCTGATTCTGCCCAGATTTGCTCTTTGCACACACGAGTCACAGGCTGAAGTCAGGAGCTCCCTCCATGCCCAGAGGGAGGAAAAGAGAGAAAGGGGAGGAAGAGCTCTCCTGTGCAGAGCCAAGGTCCAAGTGCAGCCCCTGCAGTGGGAACCACAACTCATCAGGTTTCTTTCCCTTGGGCTCAGGGCCTGGTGACACTCAGAGGCACAGAAAGGTTTCTTGCCAACAAACACAGGCTGAACATTTGAACAGTTTAATAACCATCTCAGCTCTTCCCTCAGCTCTCTGGGATGTCCCAGCAGCATCTGACATGTCCACCATCCCCAAGGGATTTCTGTACTGGAACAGTTTTAGATAAAGAAAAAAGAAAAGGTAATTCTGTGATGGATGTAAAGACAATTAGGATGTTGACTAAGGTGATATTTATTTCAATATCAGAAAGACTGGCAAACTCCCTGAAGCTCAAAGCAGGAACCCAGTCAGTTGAGAGGCACTTAAATGACCAGAGAGCATCTGGAGGAAGAAATCTGGAAGCAATGGGAAGGACAAAGATCCAGTGTGTCTAGTGAAGAGATATACACAGAGATGGCCATTTAAACAGGAGAGCTGCTAACACCTAAAGGAAAAGGGAGATGATTTAATAAACAGATTATTTGATAATCAAGGAAAGGGGAAGATCAGTATTTCTTCTCCTGCCATCAGTACACTTCCAGGAAATTGCTCTTCCTGGTGGGAAAATTTTACCATGTCTTAAGAGTACTCAAATGACCCAGATTATGAAAATGTCCTTGCATATTATGAAATTTACAAATATTAACACCTGTGCCCCTCTCCAGGAAGACATCAGCTGTGTGCCCATTACAGGCAGTGCCACTTGTGCCCTGAGGTGCCCAGCTGGGATTGGATCTCTCCCAGAGCACCTGAGGGAAGAGCAGAGCACCTTGAAAGCTGCAGGTCCCTGACAGCCCCGCAGGGCTCCTGTCCCATCAACATCTGCTCTGCTCCAGTCTGAAACAGGGCCCAGCATGGTGCTGGGATCATCAGAGAGCTGAGGTGTGTGCTGGAATTCAATGGCCTCCCCATCCTGCAGCAGCCCTGCATTTCCCTGCTGCAGCCTTGGTCTCCAGCCCAGCCATGGAGGCTCTTTGGGCTCTGGAGTGTTGCTGCAGCCGCCAAGGGCAGCTGAGCTCTGCCTTTGGCACAGTCAGGCCTGGCCAGCGCAGGCCATGCTCAGCAATTGCTTGTGTGTGCCTGGCCTTGCTGTCAGCCCCGTGAGCGGCTGCGTGGCCCCTTTGTGGCCCTGTGCTGGCCCAGCCATGGTGGCCCAGCCCCTGTGCAGGCCCAGCCCAGGCCAGGAGCATTGCGGCTGGGAACGGCCCCTGTGCCGTGGTGCCCACAGCAGCCTTGGGGCTCTGTGCCCCATGGCCTCCCTGCTGGGCAGCCTCTGCCAGCTCCTGCAGAGCCCCTGGCACCTGTGGGGCTGCACAGACAGCCCTGCCCCGGGCTCTGCCGGCCTCTGGGCCAGCAGAGAGGCAGCCAGGGCTGGCCATGGCCGGGAACAGGCCCTGAGCCCCGCAGGAGGATGGAGCTGGGCCACAGCCAAACTCAGCCCAGGCCAAAGCTGGGCTCAGCAGCCAGGGCTGCCAAGGGCTGGGCACAGAGGCTGGCACTGACAAATGTCCTGGGCCCCCTCCCTGCTCTGTCCATGCCACCAAGGGCACAGAGCAGCCTCCTCTCTGGGCCACTTGCCTGTTTGCAATGCCTTGCACAGGTGCTGGCCCTGCCCCACAAGACCTGGCCTGAGTCCTGCCCCTGCACGCTCAGCCAGGCTGAGATGGACACTGATGGTTTCTGGGCCAGGCTCTCGGAGCCCAGCCCAGCTCCCTGCAAGCTCTGCCAGCTGCCCTGAGCTCTGGGCAGCACCAAGGGCCTCTCTGAGCCCAGCCCAGCTGGCTCTGGCCCCACAGCTCTGCTCAGGCCAGGCTGCTCTGGGCACTGGCCCCACGGCCTCAGCCCCTGCCAAGGGCACAGCAGCAGCTGCAGCTGCCACAGGACTCAGCCCCAGCCATGGGGGAAGGTGCTTGGCCAAGGCCAAAGGAGGCTCCCTGGCTGCCCTGCTCCCCTGGGGCTGAGGTGCTGAGAGCTCTGCAGCCCCTGCTGCCATCCCATCTGCCCAGGGCAGCACCAGAGCCCCGGCCTTGGGGCCCTCAAGAGCTGCTCCTGCTCCAGGCCCAGGGCCCATGCCAAAGCTGGGGCAGCCACAAAGCTGTGCCCATTTCTGTTCATTCTGCCCATTTCTGCTCTCATGGGCATGGATCCTCAGCCACTTGGTGTTTGCTGATGAATTTTAATACTCCAGACCCTCTTCTTTCTGGAGGTCTTCAGTTCACAAATTCAGTGAGAAAGTCTCCTAAACATTTGCTCAAAATGCCCAAACAAGAAAAGACCCTGGGAATAATTCAAATTTTCAGTTCTTCTCTGGTATTTAGACTGATTTGAGAACTCTATTCAAAGTGAATGTACTATATCGAAAACAATGCAAGAGAATGGTTTGTCCTGTTTCCTTTTCCTATTTATAGATGGATATCAGCTATCGTCAGTTGATATTGATTCTCAGCAGCTTCTAATAGAGTTTGAATAGATATGAAGAAGAAGACCCTTCCTGGCTGACAATCAATAACACTTTGTCCCCATCCCCTCCCCACCATTTCCCTCGTCCAAACCCTGGCACTTCTATGGATCAGGAATGGTGTGGCCAGCAGGAGCAGGGAAGTGATTCTTCCCCTGTGCTGGGCACTGGTTGGGCAGCACCGCAAGTGCTGTGTCCAGTTCTGGGCCCCCTGGGGTGGGCAATAGGAAGAAATTCATATCAGGAAGAGTAAAGAAATTAAAGGTGAAGCCAAGGAAATGCTCAGGGCAGTTTGGGGCTGGCTGCCAGGCAGCCCTGGCTCTGAGCAACAGCATCTGCAATGGCACAGGAAACTCCCAGCTGATGGGAACAAACTTTCTGGCTGAGTGCAGAGGCCAGGACAAAGCTGAGTGGTTTCCCTGGTGTCCCCCAGGCCTTGCTGGCCCCAGGAGCTGATGGCATTTGTGCTCCCTCAGGTTCATGTCCCCACAGCAACAGCATGGGGGTGCTGGCCCTGCTGTGTGCAATGCAAACAGGGGCTGCTGAGGCAGTGCTGCCGTGTCTGTGCCTGCAAGGATGGGGCACCTGTGTGAGCTGGGGGAGAGGCCAGGGCTGCAGAGGGGGGATGTTGTTGGCAGCTGCATGAGGACGCTCTGGGACGCTGCCCTGGGCTGTGCAGCGCACTGGGCATGGATCAGCCCCTGCTCTGCTGCTCCTTCCCGTCTGCCCCAGGGCCCTTGCAGAGCCCCAGCCATGCTGTTTGCCCCCAGCCTGCCCACGGCCAGCCTGGGGCTGCTGACGGGGGTTTCTGTGCTGAGCATTGGCCTGGCCGTGTTCTTGAGAGAGCCTGGGCAAGGAGCCTGGAGCCCCCAGGGCCTGGCCTGAGGCGTCAGCGCTGCCCCAGCAGTGCCCATGGCCTGTCCCTGCTGCAGCCCCGGCACTGCCACCCCCAGGGCTGTGCCCGGCCCCGAGAGCACTCAGGCCCTGCAGCAACACCAGGGCCACCAGGGCAGCGGGGCAGGGCCACGGCAGCAGCACTGGCAACACCAAGTGCTGCTGCTGCTGCTGCTGCTGGGCACAGCTGCTGGGCCAGCACTGATCTGCCCCAGCTCTGCACACAGACATTGCTGCTGCAGCTCCAGAGAAGGCAACAAAAGGGCATCTCTGCAGAAAACTCTGCTGGGAGATCCTTTAGTTCCTTTAAAGGCACTGAGAGCACAGCCCCTCCTTGACACAGTCTGTGGCCACAGTGAAGGTGGAGAGAAACAAAATGAGAATCGGTACAAACAGTGGCTTTTTATTGTGGACAATATGAATACCTAAAACAAAGGAAAACATGTCATCACAACCAAACTCACTAGAAATATCAAATATGACTTCTATTGCAAGTGATTTGCAGAAATTGGCCAGCACATTAATGTCCCTGAAAGCATCCAGTCATCAATCTCCACACTGCAGCCTTGAGCTCCTGGTTCCTCAGGCTGTAGATGAGGGGGTTCAGGGCTGGAGGCACCACCGAGTACAGAACGGACACTGACAGATCCAGGGATGGGGAGGAGTTGGAGGGGGGCTTCAGATGAGCAAATGTGCCAGTGGTGATAAACAAGGACACCACGGCCAGGTGAGGGAGGCAGGTGGAAAAGGCTTTGTGCCGTCCCTGCTCAGAGGGGATCCTCAGCACAGCCCTGAAGATCTGCACATAGGAGAAAACAATGAACACAAAACAGCCAAATGATAAACAAAGGCTAACTACAATAAGCCCAAGTTTCCTGAGGTTGGAGTGTGAGCAGGAGAGCTTGAGGATCTGTGGGACTTCACAGAAGAACTGGCCCAGGGCATTGCCACGGCACAGGGGCAGGGAAAATGTATTGGCCGTGTGCAGCAGTGAATAGAGAAAGGCACTGGCCCAGGCAGCTGCTGCCATGTGGGCACAAGCTCTGCTGCCCAGGAGGGTCCTGTAGTGCAGGGGTTTGCAGATGGACACGTAGCGGTCGTAGCACATGATGGTCAGGAAGGAAAACTCTGCTGAGATGAAGAACATAAAGAAAAAGAGCTGAGCAGCACATGCAGTGTAGGAGATGTTCCTGGTGTCCCAGAGGGAATTGTGCATGGCTTTGGGGACAGTGGTGCAGATGGAGCCCAGGTCAGTGAGGGCCAGGTTGAGCAGGAAGAAGAACATGGGCGTGTGCAGGTGGTGGCCGCAGGCTACGGCGCTGATGATGAGGCCGTTGCCCAGGAGGGCAGCCAGGGAGATGCCCAGCAAGAGGCAGAAGTGCAGGAGCTGCAGCTGCCGCGTGTCTGCCAATGCCAGCAGGAGGAAGTGCCTGATGGAGCTGCTGTTGGACATTTGCTGGGGCTGCACATGGGCACCTGTTCATGGAGAAAAGGACATTGAAGAGTTAGAGGAGATTCCTGTAATCAAAATCAAAGCCATTTCTCATACACCCTCCCCTGGAACACACAGACAGCCTTTGGTGTTTAAGAGTTCTAGGGTGTTCTTTTTAAGCTCCCCCTATGTCTCTTCTTCTATTCTTAGATATCAGAAACTCTCAGGCTGAGGCCAGAGGCTTGGTTGGGGGAACAGGAGGGAGGGGGCTTGTTCAGAGGGAGGGGCTGCACTGCAGGGGCTCCTGTGGGCATCTCTAAACTCTCCTTGCCACAGCATTTCTTGCTTTTACTTTGCCTCATTTCCTGATCCTCTCTTTGCTTCCTGGAGATTTCCCTCCTGCAGGTGTTTCCCTGTGCCTGATCTCTCCCTGCCAGCACTCACAGACCCAAATCTCTGTGCACTGTCCTTGGTCCTACAGAACCCTGCCTGTTTGCAGGGCACTGGCTGGGAGCAGGTTCTGTTTGCAGCTTGGAGAAAGGACAGCTCAGACTGAGCCTGATAGCTCCAGCAAAGGTGATGCTGCTGCTGTCCATGGGCAGAGGGGCTGAAAGCACATTAGGGATCTCCTACTGATCACTAAAAGTAACAGTTGGGATATCTCAGGCACTTGTCAAAATTCATAATTATAATTCATAATCAACCTTTGTACTTATCCCCCCCTCCCTGCCATGCTCCAATAGTAGGAAACTGAATACAAAGTCTTTGAAAGTTTCCTCATTTTTTACAAAGTTCTTGTCTTGGAAATATTCTATGACTGATCAGAACCCCTCAGCATGTCAGAACTCCATGAGCATTTCACCTCCCCTGCACCAGAAATACCCAGAGTTGTACTCACAGGCTCTGCAGGCATTGGCATGTTCCAGCTTGAGGAGATGGCTCCAGGAGCTGCAGCTGCATTGTCCTGCAGCCAGAGGTTCCTGTGCCAAGGGCTGGCAGTGATTGTGCCCCAGGCACTTCTCAGCCCCTTCCCAGCCCTGACTGATTGAAGCTCTCTGTGCCTCTGGGCTGTGCCCGGGCTGGCTGCAGGCAGTGCCCCAGCCCTGCTGGGCTGGCACAAGAGCTGCTCATCCAGAGAAATGTGCTTTTGAAGCTCTTCTTGGTGACCAGGAGCTGCCTCTGTGCCAGGAGCCCAGCCCAGCTCAGCAGCACAGACACAGCACAAGGACTTTAATCAGCCTCTGGGGCTTTGTGCTCAGGCCCTGAACATCAGTCCCTGAGAGGGAGCTGAAGAAACCTCTCAGGAACTCCAAGGCAGAATCCAACTCCAAAGTTTCTTGGACTTTTAATGGGTCCCAGTGAGGGACACGACTGAGCAAGTGTCCCCAGGCCCCAGGCAGAGCAGAGAACTGCAGGCAGTGATGACAGGTGGGGACAAAGAGAAGCCAAGTCTTGGTGCCCTGGGGCCCAGCAGGGTCTGTGCCAGCAAGGGCTGGGAGGAGACACCTTGTCCTGAGGCCCTGGGGCCTCCTGGCACAGCCCCAGCCAGGCTGGGCACTGTCAGCCCCTTGTGCTGCCCTCAGCATCCCCCCCTAGCCCACATCCCAGTGGCCTCAAGGATCTGCTGCAAGGAGTCCCTGGGGAGCCTTGCTCAGCAATGGCCCTGGGAGCTCCTGAATGCTCCCTGCAGGGACTGCAGGTTTTTCAAAGGACTTGGAGTTTGGCTTTTGCCTTGGAATCTCTGAGAGGTTTGTGCAATCATGGCCTCCAATTATCTGCTGTAATTAGTCCCTGGAGAGGCTTTGTCAGTAACAACACTCAGTGGGGCTCATTAATGCTTTAAGGTACTCCAGTTATTTGAAGCTACTTGGTGTTTCCCTTTTGATACAGACTCTGTGAGAGGTTTGTGCAATCATGGCCCCAATTATCTGCTTTAATGAGTCCCTGGAGAGCTTTGTACTGACACTCAGTGGTGCTCAGTAATGCTTTGAGCTTCTCACATTTTTTAAGGTAGTTTGGAATTTCCTTCCAACACTGAGACTCTGAGAGGTTTTTGTGCCATCCTGAACTCCACTTGTCTCCTCCAAGGGGTCCATGAGGAGCCTGTGTTGGGCATGGACCTCACTGAGACCCATTCATGCTTTGAGACACTTTGGGATTTTCTTCTGACTTTCACGCCTGGAAAGGTTTGTGCAATCTCCTCTCAGGCCCTGAGGTTCAAGGGCTCAGCTCCAAATGCACCACAGGGCTCATCAGGATGCAGCAAGTCCTGACAAACCATGGCTCTGCCTTGATTTCCCTCTGCTCTAATGCAGTTTATCAGGGCTGTATCTGGAGTGATTTTGGTTTGCTAATTTGAGATTTCTCAGCCAATGCATCTATTAGGGCAGTGGGATCAGTGTTGGCTAATTACCATTGCACTCACTGGAATATATTTACTCATTTCCTGCTGTGAGATAGGATTAGGAGAAAAGCAAAGTAGGCTCAAAATTTTAAAAGGGTATATAGAAAAGTTTATTACCAGTAAATAGAAGAAAGAGTAATAAGAATCTGAACACTTCTCCTCTCCCTACAACCTTTTCTTTCTTACTGACAATGCAAGGAGACAAAACCTGAAAGTTTCAGTCAGTTTACACCATCTAGAACAGTCTTTCTTCAGTTCACTTAGGGAGAGGAGTCCCTCTTTCATGCTATGGGGACTTCTCCATAAGAAAAAAGTTCTCTTGTGGCTCTCAATTCCCACGAATAGCAGCTGCCCAGAAAATCTGCAAGTGTGAAGTCCCTTCCATTTTTCATAGCTTTTCCCACAGCTGTGTTTATGGGCCATGTCAACTTATGGGGTATGAGTTTAAAGATGAGCCGTTCAAGAGCAAAGATTCTCTTCACCTATTTCTGAAATCATCTTCATCTCTGAGAACAGAGATCTTCTTCTTCTCTCCCTGAGGCCACAGGATCTCACCACTCTTCTCTCTTTCTCTGTTTAAACTTCTCATGGGATCACAGCTACTTCAACATTTGCCTACTTTAGCATGGAGGTTTTTGCTGAACAGGTCATCTCCCCATATTTTCAATTAGTTATAGGGAAAAAGAGAGTCTGATATATTAATTACATCCTTCTCTATAGCTTCACAAGAGGATTTCAGCCCCAAGATCAAGGCATCTCCTCATCCCTCCCATCTGGGACTCAACTTCCTCTTCAGTGACCTTGGTGTCTTCATGTTGCTCCTCTCTGTGCCTGCAGTTTGTCCTTTTCTCTCACTGGAGGGAGGCTGGAAGCACTGAAAGAGTTCATATCTCACCCGGGGCCTGCAGATGGTTCCGTGCCCCTGGCCGGGCTCGGTGCTTGCGGCCGGAGCTGTTTTACGATGGAGGTTTCTGCAGCGGCTGCGCTGGGGCTGTGTCAGGATGGGCTGCGCTGGGGCAGGGCCAGGATCTCAGCAGCCAGGCCAGAGCACAGCAGCAGCACAGCCGGGGGCCGATGGCTTCTCCTGCCCCTGCCCGGGGCTTGCGGCTGAAGCCCAAGGGTGGCAGAATCTTGGCCGAGCCGGCCCGGCCCGGGGCTGCTCCTGGGGCCCGGCGGATCCTGGCTGGGCCCGGGCTGGCGGCGGGGCAGGGCTCAGCAGGGCCCAGATGTTCCCAACTGCAGCCATGGCCCGGCCCGGCCTCGGCCCCGCGGCCTCCCCTGCCCTGCCCGGCAGCCGATGGGGCCTGGCGGGGTCCCTGGGAAGGGGCCCGGCCCCACGGCAGGAGCCGCCCGGCCCGGCCTGGCTGAGACGGGGCCGGGTCAGCCTTGTTACCTCTGTGCCAGCCAGAAGGGAAAGAGACCCTCCCAGGCTTTCCCATCTTTAACATGTGTCTTCACAGAGGTGTGTACAGTTTCCTTACTGGTTTAACAGATTGTCAGTTCTCAAAGCTGATTACTGATTGGTTTTTTTGTCAGACACAGATGAAACTGCTAGAAGCTTCTCTTAGAACATCACTTCCATGATGCAAAATCACCACAACAGCACAGACCCCAGAGCTCCTTTGTCCATATGTATCGGTCATGTGTCCAAGTCCTCAAAAACCCTTCTTGGGAGATCTCTGGGCCCTTTCCAAGGTTTTTTCAACTGAAAGCATTCAACTCAGAGTCTAAGAAAATCACCAGCAGACATGGCCAGCCTGACCTGTCTGTCCTTACTACTTTTGTCTGGGAGCAATCTTTGGATATATGGAATTTGGGAAGCCAAATTCTAATTTTGGCCATGGACCATGGACATGAAAGTTGGTTCTTTTCCGTAGGAAGGAAGGAACAGAGCCCCAGTGTTTGCTAGGCAGAAGAGAGTGACCACCAGAGGACAAGGCCAGCCAGAAGTGGCAGGTTTTTTTCTGAGAGAAACCCTTGCATATAGGAAAATTTTTAGAGAGAATACCAATTTTGGCAATGGACATTTAAAAAGAGGGACAGTTCTTTTCTATAGCAAGGAAAGCACAGAGCCCCAGTGTTCCAGGAGCTGATGAGAGGCATTCCTTGACATTGCAACATCAGCCAGAGCTGTCAGGTGGCCCCTGGGAGGCCAAGCCAGCCAGGCCTGTTCCATGTTCCCTCAGTTCCATGGGGCCCCACAGTGTCCCAATGGTCCTTTGCTTCCCTGAGGCCCTGAGGTGTCATAATGCCCCCTTGGTGACACCAGGCCCTGAAGGGTCCCAATGGTCTCCATGGTTCCATCAGGCCCCACAGAGCCAGAATGGTCTCTGGGTTCCATGAAGCCCCGTGGTGTCACCACGGCCCCTTGGTTCCATGGGCTCCAGTGGTGCCACAATGATCCCCATGGTTCCATGAGGTCCCCACAGTGTCCCAGTGATCTCCATGGGAAGGAAAGAACCCAGCCCCAGTGTTGCAGGGGCAGTCACCAGAGGTCAAGGCCAGCCAGGCTTGATGGTACTGGCAGATTGTGCCTGGGAGCAACCCTTGGATATCCAGAATTTTGGAGGTGGAATCCCAATTTCAGACATGGACACCTGGAGGATAAGGATGCTTGTTTTCCATTGGAAAGAAAGCACGGAACACTGATACAACAGTGACATTTGGGGATCTATGGGGAGCATTGGGGATCGTTTCTGCACCTCGTGACCCAACAGGAGCTACTCTAATAAATGTTGCCTGAAGCTCCCACTGTGCCCATGACAGGAACCCATGTGAGTGTCTGGGACATCCCAGCTCTCTGGCAGCCTGGGGACTCCTGGGATGTCACCATGGAATGGCTGTGACTGCCTCTGACCACAGGGCTCTTTACCATCCTAGAAACCCCTCGGAGGTCTCCATGGAGCCCCTGTCTCTGCCTGTCACATTCCAGCTTTGGAACAGCCTGGAGATTCTTGGAAAGTCCCCATGGAACCCTTCTGAGGGCCTGTGACAAATCTGATCCTTAGCAGGCAACCATCACCAGCCCCCTGTTGCTATGCTCAGTCCCTTGGCAGCTCCATGGAGACCCCATGCCAGGGGTGGTTGCCATGGCCACCAGGGCTGGCACCAGCTGGGATGCTCGCTTTCCAGGGGCCGGGCTTCAGGAACGGGATTCCCCAATTTCCTGCTCCTGCTAAAACCGCGCTGCCCTCGCTGCCCTCCCGCCTCCCATGAAAAGCACAAAAGGCAAAGATCCCAGGCTGTGATAAGAACAATTTATTGGGAACAGCAACGAGATAAAGAACAAACAGAAACAGAAACAATATTGATAACAGAAGGGATAAGTAAAACTATTTACAGAGAAAACTACAACATCAACAACTAGTTCTTCCTGGCAATGTGTTTCCTCCTGTCTGGAAAGGACACCCTTCTCCTCAGGGAGAGAGAGAGAGAGTCCCTTTCCTGCCCCTGGCAATGACCTGAGGTGGGAGTGAATGTAATGACAGGGCCCTGGCCAGACCCTCATGTTCTCCAACCCCACATCATGTCATTGGCAGGGGCAGGAAAAGGGACAGGTGTCTTCCCAGCATGGATCACAGGGAACATGGATCACCAGGACTCTGACCAACGTGGGGTCTCCAATGGGGGATAAAGCTGGAGCAGTGCATTAAACTCTTCCTGCAGTTGGGGCATGTGCAGGGCTTCTTTTACTGGTGCCTCCGTTGGTGTCTGCTCAAGTGAGAGCTGCTGGTGAAGCTCTTCCCACACTGGGGACACTCGTAGGGCCTCTCCCCAGTGTGGATGCGTTGGTGGGTGACGAGGGTGGAGTTGTGCTTGAAGCCCTTCCCGCAGTCAGGGCAGAGGAAGGGCCTCTCATCCGTGTGAATGCGCTGGTGCTGGAGGAGCTGAGAGCTGGTGTGAAACCTCTTCCCACACTCGGGGCACTGGTAGGGCCTCTCCCCAGTGTGGATCATTTGGTGGATGTTCATTTGGGTCTTCCTACTAAAGGTCATCCCACATTCCCCGCAGTTGTATGGCCTTTCCCCAGTGTGGATCCTCTGGTGGCAGATCAAGAGAGACTTCTGCCTAAAGCTCTTCCCACATTCCCCACACTCATAGGGTCGTTCCCTGGTGTGGGTCTTGTGGTGGGAGATCAGGTTAGAGTTCTGGCGGAAGCTCATCCCAAATTCCCCACACTCGTAGGGCTTCTCCCCGGTGTGGATCCGCTGGTGCCTGATGAGGGTGGAGTTGCGCTTGAAGCCCTTCCCACAGCTGGGGCAGCGGAAGGGCCTCTCCTCAGTGTGAATCTGCTGGTGCTGGAGGAGACTGGAGCTGGTGTGAAACCTCTTCTGACACTGGGGACACTCGTAGGGCCTCTCCCCAGTGTGGATGCGTTGGTGGATGATGAGGGCAGAGCGGCAGCTGAAGCCCTTCCCACACTCCCCACACTCGTAGGGCCATTCCCCAGTGTGGATCATCTGGTGGCTGATCAGGGTGCTGCTCTGCCTGAAGCTCTTCCCACACTCCAAGCACTTGTGGGGCTTCTCCCCATCATGAAGCTGCCCATGGACCACCAGCTCTGAGCTCTGGCTGAAGCTCTGTCCACCTTCCTGTCTCAGGGTGGGTCTTTCCTTCTCAGAACACACTTGGCTGGGTTTGTAGCCCCTCCTCCTGTGGAATCTCTGGGGCTTTTCCTCCACGTTGGAATTCTGCACCGTGGAGCCACTTAAAATGGCCTCTTCCACGATGTTCTGCCTTGGGGATTTCTCCTCCCCGGTCTCCATCCACAGATCCTTCCCTGGGGGAGGAAGGACAAGGAGAGGATGGGATTTGCCTCCGTGCCACAGGGAAGGGGAAGGAGATCCCCCCAGTGCATCCCCAGCAGGACGGGGTTGGCAGCAGGGTTGTCCTGCAGCCGGGGGCTGTGCTGGGCTGGGAGATGGAGCAGGAGAGAGGGGGAAAGGGGCACTGACTGCCTCCTCACCTGCCTGCGTGTCCCGGGCCTCCTTCCTCTTCCTTGCAGCCTCCTCCTCCATCTGGCAAAGGTTTGGGGATGTGAAATCCTGTTTTGGGAGGAAAGCAAGGGATGAGCGCATTGAATTTTTACTGGTTTGAAGACAAACCTGGGGGAGAGTCTAAACCAGAATTACAATTAATTAAGAAAAGAAGGACAAGGCAATGATACAGAAACACTACCTTAAACTGACAGACTCAGGATATAACCTGACACCCTGTTGCAGGTCAGGCTGGTGGCAGCAGTCCCATTAAATGGTGGCTGCAGTCCTGTTGGAGTGATGAACGTGATTCTGTCAGAGCAGTGATCCTGTATAAGGGTCTGGTCTTCCTCTGAAGGTCCAGTGGTGGTTCTGGAGCTCTTGTCCTCTGGGAATCCAGTAGGCAAGCTGCTCCTGCTGTTGCAAGGCTCAGCTTATATCCAGGTAGGAATGCTTGCATCCTCCCCCTGGGCGGAGCATCCCACAATGGGAGGATGGAATTTTATCAGTCCTGCAGTGACACTCAATGGCCCATTCACAGAAGATATCTCCCCTGGAGGGCGTTATCAGGGCTGAGTCATGGAAGAGATCAAGAACACTGCCCCACCTGTTTATAGCAGTTGATGAAGATGGGCATTGAAAACATGCATTTGGTTCCGTCTTACATTGCAGCCTGAAACAGTGGGGGAATCCCTGCTCAGGGGGTGAACACCACCCCCCTTACCCAAACTGGCTCAGGTGTAAAACCCCCACCCCAGGAAGGCCACACACACAGGGGACAATGTCACACTTGCCCTGCTCCAGGACAAATGGCATCTCTCTAATATTTCCTTAACCAGATTGCAAAATTATTTTGGCACAGTGAGTTCAGGGCACTGTTCTTTGACCCCTGTTGCCTTTGACAACAGCATGGTTCCCTCCTCTGAGGAGGTCGTGGGTCTCTCTGGAGGAACTCTTGGAAACTGTCGCAGCTTCGTCTGAGCGACCTATGGGAGAACTGATGAGGAAAATGGCTGTTGTGGGACTGGAGTGTAAAGAAAATATTTTGTTGTCCCTCCTTGAAAAGTTTGTTAAAATCACTGGAGGAAATGGAGCAAATGATAGCATCAAGACTGACAAGGTTCTTTCACCACATGGTGAGGAACATAAGGCTGCTAAAAGTGCTACAAGAAGCCCAGCTCAAGTAGCTAAATTCCCAAATAATTACTGAATTCCCAGGCTTGGGTTTTTTCCAAATGTGAGAATCATTTTTCTCTTCATCCCTGTCACCTTTGTGACAGCTACACAGAGCTTTCCCTTCCTTATAATAATATCTGTATTGGGCCGAATTTGCACTTTTCTTTAATTGTAACCTGCCAGCAGCTGAGCTGGAGCTGTGAAGGAACCAAGGAAACTTGGAATTGCCCCAGAATTGCTTCTATTGTCAGCCGGTGCTGCGGCGGCCGTGGGGCAGAGGGGTGGGAAAGGGGGGTCCGGGGTGGCAGTGGAGGAAATGCCGGGCCCGGGGGCTGAGCACAGGGCTGAGCACGCAGAGATGGTTTTGTTCTTGCTGAGCTCGCACTGAGCCAAGGCCTGTCCTGCCCCTCATTCGGCCACGCTGGGGAGGGGCTGAGGGTGTGGGGGAGCTTGGGAGGGGACACAGCCAGGACAGGAGATCCCAGCTGACCCCAGGGATAGCCCAGACCATAGGACATCATGATCAGTGCATGAAGTGTGGGGAACAAGGAGGAAGGGGGCACAGTTGCAGTGAGGGTTTTGTCTCCCCAGGTAACACTTAGGCAGGATTGGGCCCTGTTTCGCCAGTGGGCAGGGCCCGCACCAAAGACACAGACACCAACTTAACTTAAGAAAAAGTGTAATTAGATAATGCAAATTTGCAAAAAATTACAAAAATATTAGGTAGGCAAAGCAAATAATCATTAGTCAATAATTCCAAAAGAGAAGATGTTGAAATGAGTATCACACAACTGTCCATTTCTGGCTGCAGGCTCTGGAGATTCTATCTCTGCCTTCAATCAGGGTTGCATTCCCTAAAGAATCCTGGTACCAAATCCTGCTTTCCAAGGCTGGAACAGTGTCTCAGGTTTAGCTGGGTGTGTATTCAATTACCCTTTGTTAAAGGTGGGGCAATTATCATCTGTTAATTGAGCAATTTACTTTATCTTTTCCACATGAATCCTCCCTCCAGGGAGATATCTTCTGTTAATGGGCCATTGAGTGTCACTGATAAAAATTCCATCATCCCATTGTGAGAAGCTCTGCCCAGAGGGAGGAGCCAAGCATTCCTACCTGAATATAATCTGAGAATGTGAACAACAGAGTCAGCCTTCTCCCACAGGATTCCCAGAAGAGCAGCTTTCAGCTCCACTGGATCCCAGAGGAAGACCAGGCCGATCGACGCCACAACTGGACCTTCAGAGGAAAACTCCACCCTTCCACAGGATCACTGCTCCAACAGAACCACACCTGTCCCTGCAGGAGCACTGCAGCCACCATTTAACAGGAGTGCTACCAACACTCTGACCCACAGGGTGTCAGGACGTATTCTTACTCTGTAAGTAGTTTTTAGTACTACTGCATTTGTATTTTTAATTTTCCTTCTGAAGAATTGTTATTCCTATTCCCATAGACTTTGCTTGACAGCCTCTTGTTTTGAAAATTATAATTCCAAGTGAAGGGATTAACATTTTCCATTTCAAGGGAGTCTCCTGCCTTCCTTAGCAGACCCCTGTCTTTTCAAACTGACACAATGCCCTGGGACAGCCAGGCAGGTGAGGAGGAAGTCAGTGCCCCTTTCCCCCTCTCTCCTGCTCCATCTCCCAGCCCAGCACAGCCCCCGGCTCCAGGACAACCCTGCTGCCAACCCCATCCTGCTGGGGATGCACTGGGGGGATCTCCTTCCCCTTCCCTCTGGCACGGAGGCAAATCCCATCCTCTCCTTGTCCTTCCTCCCCCAGGGAAGGAGCTGAGGATGGAGACCAGGGAGGAGAAATCCCCAAAGCAGAACCACATGGAAGAGGCCATTATAAATGGCTCCACGGTGCAGAATTCCAACGTGGAGGAAAAGCCCCAGAGATCCCACAGAAGGGGGGGCTCAAAACCCAGCCCAGGGTGCTCTGAGGAGGAAAGACCCACCCTGAGCCAGGAAGGTGGACAGAGCTTCAGCCAGAGCTCAGAGCTGGTGGTCCACGGGCAGCTTCACAATGGGGAGAAGCCCCACAAGTGCTTGGAGTGTGGGAAGAGCTTCAGGCAGAGCAGCACCCTGATCAGCCACCAGATGATCCACACTGGGGAATGGCCCTACGAGTGTGGGGAGTGTGGGAAGGGCTTCAGCTGCAGCTCTGCCCTCATCATCCACCAGTGCATCCACACTGGGGAGAGGCCCTACGAGTGTCCTGAGTGTCAGAAGAGGTTTCACACCAGCTCCAGTCTCCTCCAGCACCAGCAGATTCACTCAGAGGAGGGGCCCTTCCACTGCCCTGACTGTGGGAAGGGCTTCAAGCGCAACTCCACCCTCATCACCCACCAGCGCATCCACACTGGGGAGAGGGAGAGGCCCTACGAGTGTCCCCAGTGTCAGAAGAGGTTTTACACCAGCTCTGATCTCCTCCTGCATGAGCGGATTCACACGGATGAGAGGCCCTTCCGCTGCCCTGACTGTGGGATGGGCTTCAAGCGCAACTCCCACCTCATCAGGCACCAGCGGATCCACACCGGGGAGAAGCCCTACAAGTGTGGGGAATGTGGGATGAGCTTCAGCCAGAACTCTAACCTGATCTCCCACCAGAAGACCCACACCAGGGAACGACCCCATGAATGTGGGGAATGTGGGAAGAGCTTTAGGCAGAAGTCTCTCTTGATCTGCCACCAGAGGATCCACACTGGGGAAAGGCCATACAACTGCGGGGAATGTGGGATGACCTTTAGTAGGAAGACCCAAATGAACATCCACCAAATGATCCACACTGGGGAGAGGCCCTACCAGTGCCCCGAGTGTGGGAAGAGGTTTCACACGAGCTCTCAGCTCCTCCAGCACCAGCGCATTCACACGGATGAGAGGCCCTTCCTCTGCCCCGACTGTGGGAAGGGCTTCAAGCACAACTCCACCCTCGTCACCCACCAACGCATCCACACTGGGAAGAGGCCCTACGAGTGTCCCCAGTGTGGGAAGAGCTTCACCAGCAGCTCTCACTTGAGCAGACACCAACGGAGGCACCAGTAAAAGAAGCCCTGCACATGCCCCAACTGCAGGAAGAGTTTAATGCACTGCTCCAGCTTTATCCCCCATTGGAGACCCCACGTTGGTCAGAGTCCTGGTGATCCATGTTCCCCATGATCCTTGCTGGGAAGACACCTGTCCCTTTTCCTGCCCCTGCCAATGACATGATGTGGGGTTGGAGAACATGATGGTCTGGCCATGGCCTTGTCATTACATTCACTCCCACCTCAGTTCATTGCCAGGGGCAGGAAAGGGACTCTCGCTCTCTCTCTCCCTGAGGAGAAGGGTGTCCTTTCCAGACAGGAGGAAATACATTGCCAGGAAGACCTAGTTGTTGATGTTGTAGTTTTCTCTGTAAATAGTTTTACTTATCCCTTCTGTTATCAATATTGTTTCTGTTCCTGTTTGTTCTTTATCTCGTTGCTGTTCCCAATCAATTGTTCTTATCCCAGCCTGGGATCTTTGCCTTTTTTGCTTTCCACGGGAGGCGGGAGGGCAGCGAGGGCAGCGCGGTTTTAGCGGGAGCAGGAAATTGGGGAATCCCATTCCTGAAGCCCGGCCCCTGGAAACCGAGCATCCCAGCTGGTGCCAGCCCTGGTGGCCATGGCAACCACCCCTGGCATGGGGTCTCCATGGAGCTGCCAAGGGACTGAGCATAGCAACGGGGGGCTGGTGATGGTTGCCTGCTAAGGATCAGATTTGTCACAGGCCCTCAGAAGGGTTCCATGGGATCTTTCCAAGAGTCTCCAGGCTGTTCCAGAGCTGGAATGTCACAGGCAGAGACAGGGGCTCCATGGAGACCTCCGAGGGGTTTCTAGGATGGTAAAGAGCCCTGTGGTCAGAGGCAGTCACAGCCATTCCATGGTGACATCCCAGGAGTGCCCAGGCTGCCAAAGAGCTGGGATGTCCCAGACACTCACATGGGTTCCTGTGATGGGCACAGTGGGAGCTTCAGGCAACATTTATTAGAGAAGCTCCTGTTGGGTCACGAGGTGCAGAAACGATCCCCAATGCTCCCCATAGATCCCCAAATGTCACTGTTGTATCAGTGTTCCGTGCTTTCTTTCCAATGGAAAACAAGCATCCTTATCCTCCAGTGTCCATGTCTGAAATTGGGATTCCACCTCCAAAATTCTGTATATCCAAGGGTTGCTCCCAGGCACAATCTGCCAGTACCATCAAGCCTGGCTGGCCTTGGCCTCTGGTGACTGCCCCTGCCACACTGGGGCTGGGTTCTTTCCTTCCCATGGAGAACACTGGGACACTGTGGGGACCTCATGGAACCATGAGGATCATTGTGGCACCACTGGAGCCCATGGAACCAAGGGGCCGTGGTGACACCGCGGGGCTTCATGGAACCCAGAGACCATTATGGCTCTGTGGGGCCTGATGGAACCATGGAGACCATTGGGACCCTTCAGGGCCTGGTGTCACCAAGGGGGCATTATGACACCTCAGGGCCTCAGGGAAGCAAAGGACCATTGGGACACTGTGGGGCCCCATGGAACCGAGGGAACATGGAACAGGCCTGGCTGGTTTGGTCTCCCAGGGGCCACGTGACAGGTCTGGCTGATGTTGGGATGTCAAGGGCTGCCTCTCATCAGCTCCTGGAGCACTGGGGCTCCGTGCTTTCCTTGCTATAGAAAAGAACTGTCCCTCTTTTTAAATGTCCATTGCCAAAATTGGTATTCTCTCTAAAAATTTTCCTATATGCAAGGGTTTCTCTCAGAAAAAAACCTGCCACTTCTGGCTGGCCTTGTCCTCTGGTGGTCACTCTCTTCTGCCTAGCAAACACTGGGGCTCTGTTCCTTCCTTCCTACGGAAAAGAACCAACCTTCATGTCCAGGGTCCATGGCCAAAATTAGAATTTGGCCTCCCAAATTCCATATATCCAAAGATTGCTCCCAGAAAAAAGTAGCAAGGACAGACAGGTCAGGCTGGCCACGTCTTCTGGTGATTTTCTTAGACTCTGAGTTGAATGCTTTCATTTGAAAAAACCTTGGAAAGGGCCCAGACATCTCCCAAGAAGAGTTTTTGAGGACTTGGGCACATGACTACTACATATGGACAAAGGAACTCTGTGCTCTGTGCAGTTGTGAGGGTTTGGCATCATGGAAGTGATGTTCTAAGAGAAGCTGCTAGCAGTTTCCTCCGTGTCTGACTAAAAAACCAATCAGTAATTAACTTTGAGAATTGACAATCTGTTAAACCGCTAAGGGAACTGTACACCCCTCTGTGAAGACACATGTTAAAGATGGGAAAGCCTGGGAGGGTCTCTTTCCCTTCTGGCTGGCACAGAGGTAACAAGGCTGACCCGGCCCCGTCTCAGCCAGGCCAGGCCGGGCGGGTCCTGCCGTGGGGCCGGGCCCCTTCCCAGGGACCCCGCCAGGCCCCATCGGCTGCCGGGCAGGGCAGGGGAGGCCGCGGGGCCGAGGCCGGGCCGGGCCATGGCTGCAGTTGGGAACATCTGGGCCCTGCTGAGCCCTGACCCGCCGCCAGCCCGGGCCCAGCCAGGATCCGCCGGGCCCCAGGAGCAGCCCCGGGCCAGGCCGGCTCGGCCAAGATTCTGCCACCCTTGGGCTTCAGCCGCAAGCCCCGGGCAGGGGCAGGAGAAGCCATCGGCCCCCGGCCGTGCTGCTGCTGTGCTCTGGCCTGGCTGCTGAGATCCTGGCCCTGCCCCAGCGCGGCCCATCCTGACACAGCCCCAGCGCAGCCGCTGCAGAAACCTCCATCGTAAAACAGCTCCGGCCGCAAGCACCGAGCCCGGCCGGGGGCACGGAACCATCTGCAGGCCCCGGGTGAGATATGAACTCTTTCAGTGCTTCCATCCTCCCTCCAGTGAGAGAAAAGGACAAAGTGCAGGCACACAGAGGAGCAACATGAAGACACTGAGGTCACTGAAGGGGAAGTTGAGCCCCAGATGGGAGGGATGAGGAGATGCCTTGATCTTGGGGCTGAAATCCTCTTGTAAAGCTATGGAGAAGGATGTAATTAATATGTCAGACTCTCTTTTTCCCAATATGTAATTGAAAATATGGGTAGATGACTTGTTCAGCAAAAACCTCCATGCTAAAGTAAGCAAATGTTGAAGTAGCTGTGATCCCATGAGAAGTTTAAATAGAGAAAGAGAGAAGAGTGGTGAGATCCTGTGCCCTCAGGGAGAGAAAAGAAGATTTCTGTTCTCGAAGATGAGGATGATTTCAGAAATAGATGAAGAGAATCTTTGCTCTTGAACAGCTCATCTTTGAACTAATAACCGATAAGTTGACATGGCCCATAAACACAACTGTGGGGAAAACTGAAAAAAAATGGGAAGGACTTCACGATTGCAGATTTTCTGGGCAGCTGCTCTTCGTGGGATTTGAGAGCCACGAGCAAACGTTTTTCTTATGGAGAAGTCTCCATAGCATGAAAGAGAGACTCCTCTCCCTAAGTGAACTGAAGAAAGGCTGTTCTAGATGGTATAAACTGACTGAAACTTTCAGGTTTTGTCTCCTTACATTGTCAGTAAGAAAGAAAAGGTTGTAGGGAGAGGAGAAGTGTTCAGATTCTTATTACTCTTTCTTTTATTTACTGGTAATAAACTTTTCTATATACCCTTTTAAAATTTTGAGCCTGCATTGCCTTTCTCCTAATCCTATCTCACAGCAGGAAATGAGTAAATATATTCCAGTGAGTGCAATGGTAATCAGCCAACACTGATCCCACTGCATTAATAGATGCATTGGCTGAGAAATCTCAAATTAGCAAACCAAAATCACTCCAGATACAGCCCTGATAAACTGCATTAGAGCAGAGGGAAATCAAGGCAGAGCCATGGTTTGTCAGTACTTGCTGCATCCTGATGAGCCCTGTGGTGCATTTGGAGCTGAGCCGTGGAACCTCAGGGCCTGAGAGGTGATTGCACAAACCTTTCCAGGAGTCAAAGTCAGAAGAAAACCCCAAAGTGTCTCAAAGCATGAATGGGTCTCAGTGAGGTCCATGCCCAACACAGGCTCCGCATGGATCCCTTGGAGGAGACAATTGGAGGCCAGGATTTGCCAAAAACATCTCAGAGACTCAGAGTGGAAAGGAAATTCCAAACTACCTTAAAAATTTTGAGAAGCTCAAAGCTTCTGAGCCCCACTGAGTGTCAGTACAAAGCTCTCCAGGGGCTCATTAAAGCAGATAATTGGGGCCATGATTGCACAAACCTCTCACAGTCTGTATCAAAAGGGAAACACCAAGTACCTTAAAATAACTAAAGTACCTTAAAGCATTAATGAGCCCACTGAATGTTGTTACTGATAACGGCTCTCCAGAGACTCATTAAGCAGATAATTGGAGCCTGTAAATGCACAATCTTTTTCATAGAGTCTGTATCAAAAGGGAAAGAGGAAGTAGCTTAAAAAACTTAAGTACCCTGAAGTATTAATGAGTCCCAATCAATGCTGCAACAGGCAGAGAATCTCCAGGGACTAATTACAGCAGATAATTGGAGGCCATGATTGCACAAACCTCTCAGAGACTCCAAGGCAAAAGCCAAAGCCAAAGTCCTTTGAAAAACCTGCAGTCCCTGCAGGGAGCATGAAGGAGCCCCCAGGGCCATTGCTGAGCAAGGCTCCCCAGGGACTCCTTGCAGCAGATCCTTGAGGCCACTGGGATGTGGGCTAGGGGGGGATGCTGAGGGCAGCACAAGGGGCTGCCAGTGCCCAGTCTGCCTGGGGCAAAATCACTGCCAGCCCTTGGCACAGGAACCTCTGGCTGCAGGACAATGCAGCTGCAGCTCCTGGAGCCATCTCCTCAAGCTGGAACATGCCTATGCCTGCAGAGCCTGTGAGTACATTCTCTGCTTGTCTCTTGTGCAGAGCAGCCAGGGGTTCCCAGGGCTGTCCTGCAGAGCAGGGTCCTGCAGCCCAGGGCGCTGTGCTGGGGCAGGGACTCTGCTGCCTGCCAGGGACAGCTCTCAGCCAGCCCTGGCAGCTGCTCCCAGCACTGGGGGACAAGATCTGGGTGGCAGGAGACAGCTGGTGAGGCTTGGAAGTGTTCTCCTTGTGTGGGGAGGATGCTGCATTGTTCAGGACTGCTCCCAGCATGACATTGAACTGCAGAACCTTTTCAAGTAGATTATACAGGAAGCACAGCAAGGCAGGGACTGCATAGAAGGGAAAATCCTGCTCTTTTAATCTACTGCTCTAGGTTGCCTGGATGGGAAATTGCACATAGATATTCATCTCTTACTTCAGATTGAGAAAACAAAAAATCTATCAGATGTAATAAACCAGGAAGTCACAGAAATCAGCACAGAGCCCCTCACAGGCAGCATCAGTGTCACTTTTCCAGCCTCCTCAGGGTTGCTCTGACGTTGCCATCAGAGCCTGCAGAGCCAGAGCTGCCCCTGGGCAGTGCCTGAGCTGGGAGGGCTCTGCAGGGCAGAGCTGAGCCCCCAGGGCTGGGCTGGGCTCTGGCAGCACTGGCAGGGCCCAGCCCTGGGCACAGGGAAGCAGCTGCTGGCAGGGACAGCTCCAGGCAGCAGAGCCCTGGGCAGGCAGTGGGGGGAAAGTGCCCCCACGCTGTGCTGGGATATTTCAAGTCCTCTCCAAACCCAACTATTCCATGATTACTTTTCCTACAGATCCCCATGCCAAGGCATCACAGCAAATGTCCAACAGCAGCTCCATCAGGCCATTCCTCCTGCTGGCATTGGCAGACACGCGGCAGCTGCAGCTCCTGCACTTCTGCCTCTTGCTGGGCATCTCCCTGGCTGCCCTCCTGGGCAACGGCCTCATCATCAGCGCCGTAGCCTGCGGCCACCACCTGCACACGCCCATGTTCTTCTTCCTGCTCAACCTGGCCCTCGCTGACCTGGGCTCCATCTGCACCACTGTCCCCAAAGCCATGCACAATTCCATCTGGGACACCAGCAACATCTCCTACACAGGATGTGCTGCTCAGCTCTTTTTCTTTCTGTTCTTCATCTCAGCAGAGTTTTATTTGCTGACGATCATGTGCTATGCTACGACCGCTACGTGTCCATCTGCAAACCCCTGCACTACGGGACCCTCCTGGGCAGCAGAGCTTGTGCCCACATGGCAGCAGCTGCCTGGGCCAGTGCCTTTCTCAATGCTCTCATGCACACGGCCAATACATTTTCCCTGCCCCTTTGCCATGGCAATGCCCTGGGCCAGTTCTTCTGTGAAATCCCACAGATCCTCAAGCTCTCCTGCTCAAAATCCTACCTCAGGGAATTTGGGCTCATTGTTGTAAGTGTGTGTTTAGATTTTGTTTGTTTTGTGTTCATTGTTTTCTCCTATGTGCAGATCTTCAGGGCTGTGCTGAGGATCCCCTCTGAGCAGGGACGGCACAAAGCCTTTTCCACCTGCCTCCCTCACCTGGCCGTGCTCTCTCTGTTCTTCAGCACTGGTGCTTCTCTGTACCTGAAGCCCCCCTGAAAGGAAGGTGTAGAGCTACCAGACGTAGAACGGCGAAGTCCTTCAATGTCCAGCCAATAGAGTTCACCAGGTCACGTCTGGGGAGGTCTCCGGGTTGCAGTTCATCCAAACTCTTATTATACTCTTTTTCTTTATGGGGGAAGGGGTAAAACTTGAAACTGAATCAAAGGTAGTCTATTGTATTTTGGGGGGAAAATGGTATTTAGAGAAGGGTACACACAGTCCATGTTCTCAGCAGTGGGTGAGAGCCATTGTCTTCTTGGTCCACTGCTCACACCTGCAACATCCATCTTGCTTTGGTCAGCTTGCCTCCCCCACACACCTCCCCCAGGTTGGGGGTCTCAGTCCCAGTCCTTGGAAAGAGTGGGGGGGACCTTTTCCCATAGGGATTTCATGTCCTGGTCTTTGATGGAGAGGCTTCTTACATCTCAGTCTGTCTGTCACAGTGGTTGTAAGACAAGTGAGGGGTCTGTGGAGAGCTAGGGATCTGCCTGCGGAAGATCTCGGGCTGTACGGGTAGATAAGAAGGCCCCCCTCACCCTGCAGTCTGACCTTTGCTCTGTACCCGGCCGCACCCGGCCGGATGTGAGCAGAGGGAAGTGACACAGACTGCCCAAACCATAAATACCCCTGAGACCCGTCAATAAACGCCATTTGCTGTCCACCACATTGGTGTATGTAGCATTGGACCGAGTGACCCTGGGCCTTGGGTCACCGTGCCGGACCTCCCGAACCAGGTCGCTATGCCATAACGGCAACATCTGATGCCGAAACCCCGGGAAAATCGCAGCGCCCAGAGTTCGGGATTTCGCCTGGACAGGGGACCGGCGGCTGCACAGCAGGCCTAGTGCAGCGGGGGGGACGCCCCCGGACCAGCGTGGACCATGGAAGCCATAGCGAAGGTCGTAACTCAGATGCATGCTCAGTGGGGGATTGATTGTAAGCTAAAAGATTTATGTCTTGCTATACCGAGACTTATTAAGCTGGGGGCGATAGACAGCCCGGTGGACATTCTCCATTCGGAGATATGGGATACTTGTACAAAGGTTTTAGCTGAGGAAACTATGTCCGCAGGCTCAGGGGAAGCTCTAAAGTCATGGGGCAGAGTCGTGCAGGCTCTGCAGAAAGCTAGAGAAGAGCAGGAGACCTGGAAAGCCGCGCAGGCTTGGCTATTAGCCACGCCGCAGTTGGGGGTGGGCGCGGCAATGCAAACCACGGAGGGCTTCGATCAGATCAGCACCGCGGAACCGCGAGCGCTGGATTCCCCCGAGCAGACCGCTTCACCATCAGAGGGGGGGAACGCGCGCGGGCGTTTTGGTGGGGGTTAACGGAGGAAGCGCAGGAGGCGGCGAAATTGCCGGACCCCAAAGGGGTGGATAAAAGCGCAACCCCTCCGTATGCGTTTGAAAATGGCGCCGAACCGCGTGTTCAGGGCGGAAAGGAAAACACGGGGGGCGGAAATGCAGTCAGCCTGCTTAACAACGCATGCGCGGGCAAGCAGGGGGACGGGGCGGCCCCCCGCGGAGGAGCGTAAGGCCAATCAGAGTGCTCAGTTCACTTTAGGTCCTTGTGGGATCTCAGCACATCGTTCCCGATGTCCAGAGATGCCAGGAGAACCCTTGGGGGTCTCGAAAACCCTGGAATGTTGCCAAGAGTGTTTGGTGGCTTGATTTTGATCCATCCACAGAAGTAACAAGAGTCTGAGGACAAGAGAATCGCTTTAGAGTACAAGGTGTAAAAGAGACACATTTAGAGGGTGAGATATAGACTTTAAGGTTTTTGGTACAGGGGGGTTATGGAGACAAGATGGAGAGATCAGGGCGTGTCTTGTCCTTCTTCTTTCTTCTTCTTGTCCTCCATCTCCTGTGATGATGTTGGCACTTAGAGATTGGTTTCTGGTGAAGGTGCACTTGCCAACATGGGCAAAAAGCATTGGGAAATAAAGGTAAATATTGTATACGTAGGTTTTAGTATAAAAAGACATGACCGCCCCGTGGGTGGTCAGAGAGTGCCTGTGACTGCCTGCAGATCAGACCTCTGTTGGGCAGACAGAAAAATTTTGTAGATAAGAAATAATAAACAACCTGAAGACCGAAAGCTGAAGAGTCCAGACTCGTCCTTTGCATCGCGCCCACCAAAGAACCACTCTACCCATGTCGGGGCAGAGACAGACAGCCGAACCCGACATTTGGAGTCCCTGGGTGGGCACCCCGTGGGCACCGGCACCCCGTGGGCACCCGGCGGCGACCCGGGGGGCAGCTCGGCAGCGACCGGCGATCCAGCGGCATCCAGCAGCCTTCGCTGAGCCACGGTGAGCTCTGCTGTGCACCTCTTGCACAGGGGCAGCCTTGAAGCACCGAGTGGGCAGCTCCCGAGTTGGACTCATTCCCAGGAGAGCCTGATAACTCCTTGGGAAAACAGCCAGAAAGCAGCCAGGAGAATCTGAAAACGCAGCAGCCGCAGAAAACATCGCACTCCACCTCAGCCGAAGAAAGTTCGTAGCAGGACAGCCCGGATCGGAATCGGAAAGGCGCCTCCGGATCCATCTCCTGTGACCTGCAGGCCAGAGACCAGGAGCCTCCGGACTGCTCTGATGACAGGAATTCGGTGAGAAGGTCAAGAATTAAGAACATGGGGGGTACACTTTCCCAGGAACAAATAGAAATTCTGTCCGACCTACAAGGCGTGGCAGACACACACACTAAGGGGATCCCAAAGAAAAAGCTTAGAGAATTATTGCTGTGGGTGCGGTGTAATTACCCGTACTCCGAAACAAGGCTGTTATTTGAAGTAGGCTTTTGGCAAGAAGTTAACAGACACCTATATTTTCTAGCCATCAATGAGGATAAAACAGCCTTAAAATTGCTGTCCTCAGCAAGAATTATGTTAGAGGCGACCTCGACTCAATTTAGGGGGTCAGCCAGGCAACAAGTTGTTGCAGGTCCCAGAGGGGCGGAGGGAGCAGAGCAAGGTTCCAAGCAGAAATTGGCTCTGATCTCAATTAGCCCGGGGGAAAAGGTGCCCGAGAAAAGGGTACAAGGGGAAATGTCATTGCCCTCAGTCCCACCATCCCGAAAACCCAAGGGAACCCTAAAGCACCCTGAAACCACAGAGAATACAGGGACTTCAGACTCCGACTCAGACACTGATGATACCATTCCTCTTCCTGATGAAATAAAGTTTTCTCCCAGCAACATCGAGGAGACAGGCCACCCTTCCGGAGTGTACTGTCCCGATTCGCAGGAATCAGGGGGGGAGGAGGTGGAAAACGTGGCGGAGTCGGGGAGGGGGGTTCAAAGGGAACAAGCGGGGAGGGGGAATGCGCTCTCTCGCGGCAGGCGCGGCGGCGCGGAAGCGGCGGCGGCCGGCGGGGGGGGCGGGGAGGCAATGGGAGACACGGGTTTCCATGCGACTCTTGCGAGCGCAACGCCGAAAGCGACAGTCGCCTCTGGAGCGGTGCCAAAGACGCGCGGGTCGAGCAAGGCTCAGGGAGTGGCCGGGGAGACCTCTCAAACCAGCGCGGGAGCGTCAGACACGGGCGGCAAGGACGGAGCAGCTGCAGAGCTCCGGAGAGCTGCTGTGAAGGGACGCAGGAGACGCGCGGTGGTGACGTCAGACCCGGAAGTCTGGACCCGGAGATCGGCTCGAATCGCAGCGAGAAAGGGGGGCACCCGCGGGGAGGGGGCTGTGCACTTCGGCGGGGGGTGTGGATACAGCATCAGAGGAGGAGGAGAGAGGGACAGGAACAGACGATAGGGAGGAGACTTCGGAGGTGGAGCGGGACGGAGACAGTGACGTCAGTACAGGGGAGGCAGAGGGCGTCCCCGAAGGCACGCATGCGTGGGAAGTGCCGGCGGAGCGAGGTCGGGGGCGGGTCCGATCCTCTGTGACGTCTGGGGCGAAAAGAAGGGGCCACACTCGGGGTTCGGCATCCCGGGGCTCCATCCCCTCTCCGAGACTGATGCCTTTAGCCTCAAATCCTATGTTTCAAACCCTTTCCACTCAAAAGAAACGCTCAAGTACTCAACCCTCAATGCCAGCTCAGTCAGTCAGCCAAAACAAAATGTTTGGGAAACGTTAGCCCAGGCAGCAAATTTAGAAAGTATCTGCCTGACACATTCGAAACCAGGGAAACCATTCACGGCATGCATGGTTGGGTTGCCAGTGGGCGAATGGCCAATTCCAGGGCATCCTCCAATGGAGATTTCACAGGTCATCAAAGATCCTGTGAATGAATGGTGTGCGTGGACACATCTTTTACCTGTAGCTTCTACTGAACCGCAGGAATTGGAGATTTTTGGGTCCACAACAATGGAGCTATGCATGAAATTTGAAAATTCGAATGTGTCAAGGACAAACAATAGCATTGATGTCACACCAAATCATGAATATTATAGAAATGCATCAGCTTGGTGTAATCACACTGTGACGACAGCCAAAGGATCAATCCAGGTCCCAGTGCAATTGCCACGTGGGTTGTTTTTAATTTGTGGGGACAGAATTTGGCACGGCATTCCTGCAAATGCCAAGGGAGGTCCATGCAGCATTGGGAGGATTTCAATGTTGTCACCAGATTTAAAAGTGTTGAGAGAACAAAAACACAAAGAGAAAAGGTCCTTGCAACATTACAGTGCAGACTGTGATGATGAAGTATACACCTGGGACAAGGCAAGGAGAATTGCAGCAGCAATTTTCTCACCTCAGACAGCATCGGGGGTGGCCTTGACTCAACTGGACCACATGGGTTGTTGGTTGAGCAAGCATGCTCAATCAGTCTCTCTCGCTTTGAGTGACATGTTGAAAGATGTAAGCAGTGTGAGAGAGGCAACTCTTCAAAATAGAGCAGCAATTGATTATCTGTTGCTCGCTCATGGACATGGATGTGAAGAGTTTGAGGGGATGTGCTGCATAAATCTCTCAGATCATTCGAGATCAATTCATGAAAGCATTCAAAATATAAAAGACAGTATAAAGAAATTGGGCGAGATCACTGGGTCATGGATTGATGATGTGGCGGGATTTTTTGATCTTTCTCCCTTATGGAGAGGGTTTTTAAAAATGGGATTTTATATTTTAATAATACTCTTAGTCCTCATGCTCATTGTCCCATGCATCTTTTTGTGTGTGAGACGTGTCATGAGTCAAGTTGCCAAAGAAGTCTTCTTGGTGCAAACAGAAGGGGGAGATGTGGGATCTCAGCACATCGTTCCCGATGTCCAGAGATGCCAGGAGAACCCTTGGGGGTCTCGAAAACCCTGGAATGTTGCCAAGAGTGTTTGGTGGCTTGATTTTGATCCATCCACAGAAGTAACAAGAGTCTGAGGACAAGAGAATCGCTTTAGAGTACAAGGTGTAAAAGAGACACATTTAGAGGGTGAGATATAGACTTTAAGGTTTTTGGTACAGGGGGGTTATGGAGACAAGATGGAGAGATCAGGGCGTGTCTTGTCCTTCTTCTTTCTTCTTCTTGTCCTCCATCTCCTGTGATGATGTTGGCACTTAGAGATTGGTTTCTGGTGAAGGTGCACTTGCCAACATGGGCAAAAAGCATTGGGAAATAAAGGTAAATATTGTATACGTAGGTTTTAGTATAAAAAGACATGACCGCCCCGTGGGTGGTCAGAGAGTGCCTGTGACTGCCTGCAGATCAGACCTCTGTTGGGCAGACAGAAAAATTTTGTAGATAAGAAATAATAAACAACCTGAAGACCGAAAGCTGAAGAGTCCAGACTCGTCCTTTGCATCGCGCCCACCAAAGAACCACTCTACCCGTGTCGGGGCAGAGACAGACAGCCGGACCCGACAGGTCCTTATAGGGCAAGGACCTCCCCCAGCAGGAGGCGGGGGGACCCCAGGGGGAGGGAACGGCCCGACCCCCGCAAGAAGGGGCGGGGTCGGAGCCCGAGAAAAAGGCAGAGCAGCCCGGAAACGTCCGGGCAGTTGACTTCCGGCTCCGACTCGGACTCGAGCTCCGAGCTCCAGAGGGGAACGGGGAGTTCCGACTCGGATTCGGGTTTTAACAGAAGGAGAGCAGCGGCATACAAGGTCACTAGCCACAGCGCTCCTGCATGGGTGAAGGGGATATCGGAGAAAGATCGAACTCCGCTTACAGACTGGCGGAAAATAAAAATAGCGTGTGCTGAATGGACTCCGTCAGCAAAACTGGTGTTCCCCGTTCGGGTGGGGGGAGCCGGCGGCAATCAAAGGACCTATTCCCCGGTAAACCCGAAAGACGTGCAGGCAATTATTAAAGCAATTGCAGATAGGGGAATTAATTCTGCCATGGTTTCCACACTCATTGACAGCGTTTTTGGAGGGGATGACATGTTACCTTTTGATATTAAGCAGACTTGCAGAATGATTTTTGATGGGGCAGGGATGATCGTTTTTAAGCAGGAATGGGAGGATAACTGTATTAAGCAGCTGGCCCTGGTAACAGGGGCAGACCATCCACTGCACGGCTCCAGCATACAGAGGCTAATGGGCACAGACCCTACAATGATCACCCCCCAGGCACAGGCTGAGGGCTTGCGGGCACATGAGGTTATGACAACAACCCGTGCTGCCCGAGAAGCCATCCGTGTTGCTTCCAAAGTAATAGCCAAACCGTCGCCTTGGTCCACAATAAAGCAGAGTGAGAGTGAAAGCTTCACTCAGTTTGTGGATCGTTTACAGGCTGCCTTGGACTCCTCAACATTACCCTCAGAGGCAAAGGGTCCTGTGCTGGCAGAGTGCCTGCGCCAGCAATGCAACTCAGCCACCAAAGACATTTTAAGATCACTGCCGCAAGGGTCTAATCTAGCTGCCATGATCAGACACGTTGCAAAGGAAGAACACCTAGCTCCCATTCAAGCAGCAGTTCACACTGCAATAATGAGTGTCATGGCATGCTTTAAGTGTGGCCAAGCTGGGCACGTGGCAACAAACTGCCCCCAGTCAGGGCACCCACCAGCAGCTGCTCTACCACGCCACGGGAGACCTAGGGGACCATGCTGGGCATGTGGAAAGAAAGGGCATTTAGCTAAGGAATGCAGATCCAGGCATCAGGGAAACGGGAGAGGGAGGGGGCAGCCGGGCCGTATCCAGCCTCCTCCCACCTGGAACATGCAGCGGCCCAGCTACAGCAACCTCCAATGGGGCACACGGCTCTCATGCCCACCACCTCCACCCCCTCAGGGAATGACCAACTTTGTCGCCCAGCCAATGGCTCAATCGAACCCATCTGCACCTCAGGAATACCAAGAACCGCTCCCTGGGGCCGAGGCCCCTGGGTGGCTTTGGCCATGAAAGCATGGGAACGGGACCCATGGGTGGCCTTCGCCGTGAAGGTGGGGAAACACCCACTGATCGTGTGGGCAGTGTGTCGTCTCCACAACAGCTCCGACGACTCGGCCATCTGCCTTCCCTTTTGGGCGGACACAGGGTCAGATGTCACCGTCATCCCAGACATACATTGGCCTCGACCATGGAAGCTAGAAGTAGCCCCCATGGTGGGCGGAGTTGGAGGGCTGTCCCGAGCCCACAAGAGCACCCAACCAGTGGCAATAACCCTCTGCACCGAGAGAGGACCGGGAAGAACTATCACCCTCACTGCATATGTGATGTCGGACTGCCCACCCTTGCTAGGGAGGGATGCCCTAGCCCTGCTGGATGTTAGGGTGACAAATTTATTCTAGGGGCCACTGTCGCGTACCCGCCATTGCCCATCAAGCTGACTTGGAAATCAGCCGACCCAGTGTGGGTCGAACAGTGGCCCTTGTCAACGCCTCGAATGACTGCCCTCATTGAGTTAGTTAGCCGTGAATTACACAAGAATCATATAGAACCCTCCACGAGTCCATGGAACACTCCGATCTTTGTAATACCTAAGCGGTCTGGTGAAGGCTTTCGTCTCCTGCACGACTTGCGAGAAGTGAACAAGAGAATCCAGCCTATGGGCCCTGTGCAAACTTCGCTGCCCATGAACTCTGTGATACCAAAAGGACAACCCTGTGCAGTGCTCGACATCAAAGACTGCTTCTTTTCTATTCCCCTGCACGAAGACGACAAGGAGTGTTTCGCCTTCTCCATCGTCTTCCCAAACAGCCAGCGGCCCAACCTACGCTTCCAATGGAGGATGCTTCCACAAGGAATGCTCAACTCCCCAACTATCTGCCAGATCACCATGGACCGAGCGCTAGCACCAGTCCGGCAGAGCAATCCGACTGTAACCATCGTGCAGTACATGGACGACATCCTGATCGCCGCACCATCCACGAGACAAGTGGACCAGCTGGTGTCTACCATCTCCGAGACCTTAAGGACAAATGGCTTTGAGGTAGCGAGTGCAAAAATAAAAAAGGGACCATGCGTGACCTTCCTAGGAGTGAGAATCACAAGCTCCTACATAACTCCTCCCCAGATGAAAATCCGCTGAGACATCAAGACGCTCCACGACATGCAACAGCTGGTAGGGTCCTTACAGTGGCTCCGCAACATCGTCCTGATTCCTCCCGAGGTCATGGACCCTCTGAATGACCTCTTGAAAGGGAAGAACCCATGGGAGCAAAAAACCCTGACACCGGAAGCGGTATGCTCGCTCAACTTCATTGAACGTCAGATGTCAGAGAGCATGCTCACCAGATGGGACTCAAGTGCTCCAGTCGATCTGTATGTCCACTTTACAAAAAAGGGGGGAGTGAGAGCCTTAGCCCAAGGACCCCCCGACAAGGCCCAACCAATACTATGGGTGGTCTTGGGGAAACCGTCGCGTGCCTTTTCCCCGGGAGTCGAGTGCCTCTGCAGCCTCATCATGAAAGGCAGGAAACTCGCCCTAAGACATCTGGGCATCGAACCTTCCAGGATAAGCTTGCCTCTCCGCAAACAGCTCTCTGCGCAGTCAACAACAATATCGGAATATCTAGCCATGGCCCTTACAGGCTTTGGAGGAGAGATTTGCTACGCGGAAAAACCCCCTTGGACTCGGCTGCTCACGGTCATCGATATTGACCTCCCACCAAAAGTACTTGACCAACCACGGGCGGGACCAACCATCTTCACAGACGCATCATCGCAGACCTCCACCGCGGCGGCAGTATGGCAGTCAGGAGAACAGTGGCAATGTGTCAAGGCAACCGACCCCACGCTTTCGGTCCAACAGCTTGAAGCAGCAGCTGTAGTGCTAGCGTGCGGACTGTTCCCAGAAGAACACCTTAACATTGTGACTGATTCCATATTTGTGGCCAATCTCTGCCTAGCCATGTCCGGACCAGGTGTGTCAGTGTCCACAGTGGCAACGATGCTGGAGGAAGCACTCTATTCACGGAAAGGCACCATATCAGTCATCCACATCAACAGCCACGACCCGGTCAAAGGATTCTACCAAATAGGCAACGACAAGGCTGCCGCTGCCGCAAAGGGCGTATGGACACTGAAAGAAGCTCATCAGTTGCACGAATCCCTTCACATCGGAGCTAAAGCGCTTGCGAAAAGGTGCGGGATTTCTACCGTGGACGCAAAGCACGTCATCGCTACGTACCCCCACTGCCAGAAGTCGCCACTGTGGTCGAGTGGCGTCAACCCCAGAGGCCTCAAAGCCTCAGAAATATGGCAAACAGACTTTACACAATGCCAGCTGTTGAAACCCCGAGCGTGGCTCGCGGTTACCGTAGATACGTACAGCGGCATGATTGTGGCCACACAGCATCTCAAGACCGATTCCAAAGCGACCATCCAACATTGGCTAACAGACATGGCATGGCTTGGAGTTCCAAAACAGATCAAAACAGATAACGGCTCAAACTTCATCTCAAAGGTAGTTCAAGCATTCGCCTCGAAATGGAACATCGCCTTGGTGCATGGCATCCCATACAACAGCACTGGGCAAGCCATCGTCGAGAGAGCAAACCAGACTCTGAAAACTAAGCTGGAAGTGCTAGCAAAGGCAGAAGGCTTCACCAATGCCATTCCCCCGGGTGACCAGGCGCGCATGCTGGCAGCTGCGCTGCTAGCATTAAATCAATTCCCTAGGGGGGACGAAATAAACAGTCCTGCTCAGAGACACTGGGCCACTCGGGCACTAGAGGAAGGCCCACGGGTGGTGATCAAAAATGAACTAGGGGAGTGGGAACAGGGTTGGAAATTGGTGCTCACGGGGCGGGGATATGCGGCCGTTAAAAAGGACGGGGACATTAAATGGTGTCCACTCAAATCTATCAAACCAGACCTTCATAGGGAAACTCATGAGAATTGTGAGACTTTGTTTGCAGGACTGGATCATTGGACGTCCCCGAAACTCATATTCCCCACTACTGGGAAAGAGAGAGAGGCCAACGAGCAACCCGACATCTCCTGAGAAGCTCGTGCCATCAAAATTAAAGCAACAACGGTGTTTCTGTGTGATTTTGCTGTTGGGGCTTGTCACCAGAGGGCAAGCCAGCCCAGACTACTACCCTCATCAGCCCTTCAGGTGGGTCATGCAACATCTTACTGGTGACAAGATGCTCAGAGACATCACCACGCCGAACGCCCCGTCCTTTGTGCTTCGCGTCACCGACCTGTTTCCGGGACAACCAAAGGTAGACCCCTATTCTTCACACGCCACACACATGTACCTATCCTACTGGTGCCCAGCCTCAAACCCAGGAAAAGGTTATTGCAATCGCCCAGGGTGGGGATACTGTGGGCACTGGGGCTGTGAAACAATAGTTACAGACGCCAGGCCGTCAGGACCTGGGTGGGACCCACAAGAGCCCGACAGATTCCTACAGTTCACCTGGGCACCCGCAGGCTGCAAAACACCCGTCTTCCTCCAGGGAAGTTTCTATCGAAACCACCATAAAGTCCCCAAATTCCAGAAATGCACTCACTATAACATGACAGTTTTGCAGCCGAATCACCCTAGCTGGGCTGTGGGCAAAGCATGGACAGTAGTCCTTCAAGGGTCAGAAAAGTGGGTGAATGTGCGAATTACCAGACTCCAACCGTCAGCACCCAGAGCAGTTGGGCCCAACAAAATGATCAAAAGCACACAGAAAGGGAGAAACATGACCTACCCCAAAGCCTTGCCCACAAGGGTCACCGATGTCCCGACTGGCGATGAGGAAGCCTTCCAGATAGGCCAATCAGCCGGGTCAGGCTCGAACCCAATCCTTCGCATGTTAGAAGCTACCTTTCTATCCCTGAATGAATCTAACCCTAACATAACCGATTCCTGCTGGCTTTGCTACGATGTTAAACCCCCCTTTTACGAAGGAGTCGCTTTAGATACCCCCTTCAGCTATTCCACAGCCGATGCCCCTCGCCAGTGCAGATGGGACACACCCCGCAAAGGAATTACCCTGAGTCAAGTCACAGGTCAGGGCAGATGCTTTGGCAATGCAACCCTAGCTAAGCGGAAAGGCGACATCTGCACCGAAGTAGTTGAGCCCGACAGGAAGAATAATAAGTGGGTAGTCCCATCCACATCTGGGATGTGGGTTTGCCAGAGATCTGGAGTGAGTCCCTGCGTGTTTCTTGCCAAATTCGGTAACTCTAACGACTTTTGTGTTCAAGTTCTGATCGTCCCTAGGGTCCTGTACCACTCAGACGGAGAGGTGTACCACCTTTTCGAAGAAAACAGCCGGCTCCACAAGAGAGAAATATTAACAGGTATAACTATCGCAATGCTGCTCGGCCTAGGGGCGGCTGGAACGGCAACAGGTGTCTCAGCCCTAGCAACTCAACACCAAGGACTGTCCCAGCTGCAGATGACCATCGATGAGGACCTGCAGAGGATCGAGAAATCAATTTCCTTTCTAGAAAAGTCAGTCTCCTTGCTCTCAGAAGTGGTCCTGCAGAACAGGCGAGGACTGGATCTCCTGTTCATGCAGCAAGGGGGCCTGTGTGCCGCCTTGAAAGAGGAATGCTGTTTCTATGCTGACCACACAGGAGTCGTTAGAGACTCCATGGCAGAACTCCGAAACAGACTGGCTCAGAGACAGAAAGACAGGGAAGCCCAACAGGGCTGGTTCGAATCCTGGTTCAATCGATCACCATGGCTAACCACCCTAATTTCTACCCTAATAGGTCCATTGGCAACGCTGCTTTTAGCTATTACCTTCGGGCCATGCCTGCTGAACAAGCTAGTCTCATTCGTTCAGGCCCGCCTAGAACGGGCTAGCATCCTGTTCGTGGGACAGCAACAATTCCTGTGAATTCAACAGGGAACACTGCCAGTCACGAGAGACTTGCCTGGCAGAAACTTACTCAGGTTTCCCAAGACCCTTTTCCCTAGTCAGATCTCAACCTCCTACCTCATTTCAGTGCCTATGTATAGGACTACCTCGTTCATTTGTAAAAGAGGGGGGGGAAGTGTGGTAGGTAAGGGACAGGTGTTCGGAAGATTTCGGGCTGTGACGGAAAATTACAGGACTCCTTCTGCACCTCTCCCCATAGATAAGGATCACTCTTGGAATGTAGCCAAACAGGTAGCCCCCCTAACCTATGGATGCCAGTAACTTTCCACTCCATACTAACCCTAGAAAGTATAGCCAAACCCCTTTCTGACGTAGAGAAACCCCTTAGTCCATAAATACCCTTGAGACCCCTCAATAAACGCCTTTAACCGTCCACCACATTGGTGTTAGCGTCCGTTGCTGGCCCCGAGGGATCCCAGGAGGGGATCGCCGTGCTGGACTCCGAAACCAGGTCGCCGCTGCCTTCCCAAGAAGGCAACACGCACCTCCTGAGTCATCCCTTTTTGATGTCCTTTAACATACACCACTGCTACTTCCTCTGGTAATTGTAAGGTTTCTGACTCTTCTAAGACAAATTTTTCATTAATCAGTCCCTTTCCCTTTGAATTTAATAACACACTTTCTTCCCAAATTTTTCCAAAGGTATGCACTACTCCAAAAGTCTATTTTGAGTCTGAATCTATTGTTCCCCTTTTCTGTGCCAATATTTCCAGAGATTGTTTTAGGGCATACAACTCACACGCTTGGGCTGACCAGTTGGAAGGTAACTTTCTCTTTTCTGTGGCCACCAACCCTTCATGCACTATAGCGTACCCTGATACCCTGTGCCCCTTTATTACCCATGAAGACCCATCAATGTACAATCATTTTCCACCTTGGAGTGGTTGATCTGTTAGGTCCTCTCTTCCTTTAGTTTGATAGTTTATAACCTCTAGGCAATTATGTATTAGTTCCTCACTTGGTTCTCCATACAAAAACTGGGCAGGGTTGAGTTGGTTACTCACAATCAGCTCTAAACCATTATCTCTTAAGATGGCTTCATACTTTAGCACTTGGGAATCAGTGAGCCATTTCTCAGCCTTTTGGCTCAGGATACTCCTCACGGAGTTTGGGATGTACATCTTCAATTTTCACCCAAATGGTTAATGTTTTGCTTTCTGCTATGAGTAGGGCGGTCACTGCCACAGCCTGAATGCAGGTTTGCCACCTCCGGCTGACAGGGTCTGGCAGTTTTGATAAATAGGCCACTGGTTTCCTGGATCCTCCCCAGTCCTGGGCTAACACTCCATGTGTTATCCCTTTTTCTAGATCCACAAACAGATAGAAGGGTTTGTCTAAGGCAGGAAGACTCTGTGCCAATGCACTGACTAATTTTTGCTTTAAAGCTTCAAACTTCTGTTCATCGTCTTTTTCCCACCTAATCTCTTCTTCTGCTAACTTTTCATACAAGAACTGGATGGCCTGCATGTATCCTTCAATCCATAGCCTACAATATCCCAACAGGCCTAAAAACCTTCTGACTTCCCTCTTAGTTTTTGTCAGTGGGAGTGAAACAATCCCTGTAATTCTCTCAGGGTTCAGCCGCCAGCTCCCTTGACAAATCACATGTCCTTGGTATTTTACTTCTCTCTCTACAAATTGGAGTTTCCCTTTTGATACCTGAAGTCCTTGGTCCCCCAGAAAGTTTAACAACACTATGGTGGATTCCCAAACTTCTTTTTCTTCCTGTCCTGAGAAAAGGAAATAATTTACATATTGGATAATCTTTATCTCAGGTTTGATGGAGAAGAGTTGTGTTACTTCTCCTAGGGTTTGACTGAAGAGGTTGGGGGATTCGGAAAACCCTTGGGGTAACCCAGTCCACTAAAGCTGTTGCTTCCTCCCAGAATCAGGGTCCTCCCATTCAAAAGTAAATATATCCCTACTTTCCCCTGCCAGTGGACATGCCCAAAAAATATCTTTTAGGTGTATGACAATAAACCAGTGGTGTGCTGGGGGGACATTACTCAGTCGTGTTGAGGGGTTAAGCACTACTGGGTACCGATTCACTGCTCTTTTGTTCACTTCTCTCAAATCTTGGACAAGCCTGTAAGTCCCATCTGACTTCTTTACTGGCAATATGGGTGTATTATGGGGGGACATACATGGTTCTAAGGTCCTGTCCTCAAGTAGGTCCTGGATCAGTGGCTGCAGTCCTCGTCTCCCCTCCAGGGAAAGTGGATATTGTCGTCCTGGACTGGAGAGCTGTCATCAATTAATTTTATTACTATAGGTTTCATGTTCAATTTGCCTCAATTTTTTGGTTTTGCCCACACCATCTCATGAATTTTGCCCTCATCCTCTTCCCCTAATTTGAGAAGTTTAACCACCACTTTTCCTTCCTCTGGGAGTACTCGAATGCTTAACTGCACTTGTAAATCTCAGTCTAATAGATTGCATCCTGCTTCTTGAACTAATAGAACATCTCCAATTCCTACATTATTTGCCCCTTCAAACTTTACTTCCTTTATAACTGAGACCTTGCACCCCTCCCCTTTTGCACCTACTACCTGCATGGTATCTTGACCCTTTTTGCACCCCTTTGGGATTCTACAAACACGAGTTCTTTCAGACCCCTTGTCTACTAAGAATTCAAATTCTTCCTCCTGGGGATCTATTTTTAAAGTTATCAAGGGCTCCTGATGGTATTCTGTCCCCAGGAGGTAGAGCCCTTGACACTGCTGATCTACTTCTTTTTGCTCAGTCTCATAGACCCTCAGATCCTTTTCCTTCTGGGGGCAATTCCTTCTAATATTCCCACTCTCTTTACAGTAAAAGCAGACTGGTCCTAAGTTCCCCTGTTTCCCAAACTCTTCTTTTTCTGCCCAGTCCCAAGGAGATGCATCTCCCCTCTATCTTCCCATACTTGGAATCCCCCTCCCTTACCTGGGTTGTTCTTTGCATGCTGGTTCCCTTCCCTAATGGCAGTTGCCATTACCTTGGCTTTTGTCTTGGCCTTCTCTGCATCCCTTTTTACATGCACCTTCTGTGCTTCCCTTAAGAGATCTTCCAACCTCTTTTCTTGCCAACCATTTAACTTTTCTAATTTTCTCCATATATCTGGCCAGGCATGAATGACAAAATTTATCTGTGCAGTAAGATCAGTCCAGTCACTGTGTCAGGGTCAACTCCTGAATATTGCCTTATATTTTTCCTCAGCTTTCTAACCGCTCTGTTGGGGTTTCTTCCCTCTTTTGCTGCTCATTGAAAGCCTTACAGGCATTTTGGTTACATGGAGCTGCTTCTTTGATGACTTTTGTAATCAATGTTCTCTATTCTTCCATGTCTTGCCTTCCCCCAGTGCTGTTGCGGTCCCTGGTGGGGCGCACTATGGGCATTTTCAGCTCCCCAGGAGGTCCTTGCACATGCTTCCTTTCCCATATCCATATCTCAGCTGCGCGGATCATCTGTCTTTCTTCTGGTGTGAACAACATAATCATTAATGATTGCATCTCTTCCCACATATCAATATTGGGCCCCAGAAATTGATCTAACTGTTCCACTAATCCAGTGAGGTCCTCTAGTAATCCTTTCAATTATTTCTTGAACATTCTCATGTCAGAAGAACTGAGAGGTACAGTTACAAATCCAATTCGTTCCCATATCCCCCCAGGGGTTCCTCCCTCAGGGGGTACAGTCCCAATGCTTGGCTCCCATCCTCTGATCTGCTTTCCTCTCTTTGTGCTACCCTGCTCCTGGTGTTCTGGCTAGGCCCATCAGGGCGTAGGGGAGGTGCAGTTGGGACTGCTGGAAGTGGGAGGGGGAACAGGTCTAACGGGTCCCACTCTGTATGTTCTGCTACCTTAAACATGCTCACCTTCGAGGGGGAGGTTTCCCCTTCCCAGCAAGCAGCACAGTCACTCTCCTCCTGATTGAATGGTTCCTTAGCTCTTACATCATGTTTAATGCTCGGCATATCCATCCTTTGTCTGATCCATATCTCAGCCAGTAGACATGATCTCTCCTGATTTCCCTTCTGGTCCATTCCAATACGCAGTACTGAACCATTTTGCTCTCGTCCTTATCTTTGGTGTTGGGGTCATATTTCCACCGGGCTAGCTTCCTTCCTAGTGGGCTGTCTGGAGGGATGCCCCTTGGTTCCTCTTCAATCTCTGCGTCTTCCTTTGGGGATTCGCTACTCACCCATGATCCCATCATGACCAGTCAATCACAGGTCTGCCCCCAACAGAGCCTGCCTTTCCAAGCACAGGCCCTCCCAACTGAGCCCAGCTCCCTAAGAAGGGAGAGGGAAAGGGGAAAAAAAAGGAAACCTGGAAAGGAGGAAGGAGAAGGAAAGGGAAGAGAGAGAGGAAAAAGGGGAGAGAGGAAGAAAAGGGGAAGAGAGAGAAAAAACTAGAAAAAAGCTTTACCTCTCCTCCGAAGAAAACTCTGTGGTCCAGGGGCTTCTGTCCCCAGCCCACCCTGGCTCGGCAGCTCCGCCCCGACTCGCCATGGCATGTGAAGTGTTACGCTACTACAGGGTAACCCCACCTCAGCAAACCTCTCGGCGGTTGTCCCGTTTCCAGCCTGATCTCAGCTGGCTCCGGGAACCCTGGAGCTGGTTTTGCCCAAGAGCCATCCCCACCGAGCTCGGCCACTGCCAGTGCCACCAGTGCCCGGCCGCTGGCGCTTCCCCCAAAACTGCCGCCGGCTATCGCTGCTCAGCCAGCCTGGGATACCACAGCCCTGGCCGTGCCTCCCCCGACACCGCCGCTGGCTCGGTGCTGCAAAACCCTACACAAACCCATCTCACGTGTCCCACTGGCCACGGGGGAAAATCCCCGCTTTCCTCTCCACCACGTGTGCTGCCATTCCCTACCAGAATAGCCCAGCGCTGGCTGTGCCTCCCCGAGACCACCACTGGCTCGGTGCCACAAAACCCTTCTCAAACTTCTCTGTCCTACGTGTCCCGCCGTCCACAGAGGAAAA
The DNA here is from genome assembly GCF_051311805.1 of Agelaius phoeniceus. Taxonomy (NCBI): domain Eukaryota; kingdom Metazoa; phylum Chordata; class Aves; order Passeriformes; family Icteridae; genus Agelaius; species Agelaius phoeniceus. The sequence goes on from NW_027509866.1 coordinate 4,375,750, forward strand.
ACACCTCTGCTTTCCTCTTTATAATGATTCCTGCCGTTTCCTCCAACTGCCCAGCATCCTAAAACTCCAGTGGACCAGGACGGGTCTGGTATGGAGTACTGGCTGGAGTTTGCTTTCCTATACCGAAATTACAGAGTCATTATCTGGCTAAAAAATAGTGCTCACCCCTTTTCTCTTTTCTTTATCCAGCCTCCTGCTGTCTCTGAGCTTCAGCCTGCAACCACTGGTGGCCCCAGAAGTATCTGAAGACTCCACCAAATTTGTGGCGTGGGTGCACTTCTTTTTGCAAACTCCTAGCACCACCGGGGAGAGGTGTCTATCCCAGGAGAGCCCCCGAAAATTGTGAGAAATCCTGATTAGAGGTCAGATGTCGCCATAGTGACAAGCCAGCCCTCCCAGATGTCCCAACTCCCATTGTCCCTTGATAACCATGTGAGCAGGTACAACTATAAATCTATAAAACTTTTCTTATATATACATGGCAACCCTGAGGACAAAGCGGTGCCAGGGCTGTTCCAGGTACAATTGCAGTGACACTCGTTGGTGCCACCAGGTGCCATGGCAACGGCCACAGGGACCCGTTCCTTGGTTTGGTGCCATGGCAACCAATGCCCGGAGCCGGACCTTGCTCAGGGCTGGTGTCAGTGCCCAGAGCCAGAGGGGATCCCTTGCTGGGGCTGTGCCATGGCCACCTGCCCTGTGCCGCGCTGGCCGCTCGGGCACCAGGAACCAGCAGCCAAGGGCACTGCCAGGGCCAAAGGCCAGGTCAGCCAGACAGAAAGGGGCAGCGCTGGGCACTGTTTCCATGGCAACCAGCACTGGGGGGGCACCTGGGTCACCTGGCCTGGCAGTTGCCATGGAAAGCCCTGGCAGGCACTGGGGGCACAGCCCCTGGCACTGAGACACTGCTGGGCCGGGTGCTGAGCACAGCGCTGAGCACGCAGAGATGGTTTTGTTCTTGCTGAGCTGCAGCACAGCCAAGGCCTGTCCTGCCCCTCGTCCAGCCACGCTGGGGAGGGGCTGGGGCTGCGGGGGAGCTGGGCAGGGGACACAGCCAGGACAGGTGACCCCAACTGACCCCGGGCACAGCCCAGACCAGAGCACACCATGCTCAGGGTATGAAGGGGGGGAACAAGGAGGAAGGGGGGAATTTTGGAGGGAGGGTTTCTGCCTTGCCAGGTAACACTCAGGCAAGAGGGGGCCCTGTTTCTCCAGTGGGCAGGGTCACTACCAAAGACACAGACACCAACTGAAGGAATTGTGGCATTTATATCATGCACAGCTGCAAAGAATTACAAAAGGATAAGCTCAGCAAAGCACATCATCATTAGCAAAGAATTACAAAAGAAGCTCAGCAATCCATCAGAACTCATCATTACATTTTGATGACTAACCCCTTGGTGAAACACTAGAGGTGTTTGTGGCAGACAAAGATTCTGGCTGACTATCAAGGTACAACTTACAGACACCTGTAGTACTTTAGTGACACTGTTCTTCATTCATTTTTCTCAATCTCATTTGAGTTAGGAACAAGAATTCTGTTGTCCATGGAGCTGGCACCATGTTAATTCCAGAATAATGCCCCCAGGCCCTTTGCTGTGCAGCTTTACCATGCTGTCTGTGGCTAACAGGGCCTGGGGGGGCCCTTTCCCCTCTGGCTGGAAGGGGCCGGGTCCCAGTCCCTGAGGGGCACCCGGGCTCCTGGATGCAATTCCTGTGCAAGTCCCTCAGTGTCACAGCAGCCTTCCCATGGAGCCCCGTGGATCAGAGCATTTCCCAAAGGGGCCCTTGGGGCAAACAGGGAGATTTGGTCTGGCAGGATGTGTAAAACAATATCCTGTCAGATCTACTTGTTCTCACACAGAACACTTGGCTGCAGGGACACATTCCCATTGTTCCTGCCCAGGTTTCAGGACTCAGAGTTGTCTTTCCCAGGAGCTGCTCCTTCAGCTGCCTTGGGAGGGCCATTTGGCCTCCAGACCCACACTCTGGCTCCATTATTAGGGCTGCTGGATCCAAACCCTTTATCTCCACAAACAGTGGTGATTGCAGGTGGATCTCCTTTTTTCACAATCCTTCCTAACATTGCAATATTGATAATTGTGCTACCCTGTCATGGGGTTGACTAATCCAATCCTGGTCACTATTGTTTAACACAATTCCTTTAATTTCTCCTTGATATCTGCAACAATAATTCCTCCTGCCATGACATGAACACTTAGCAAGGCCAAGCTCCAAGTGAGCAGTTACCAAAGCAAAGTGTCCTGGAGGAATCTGAATTCCTGTTTCAGTATTGATAGCTCTCATTTGCTTTGAATTTATCCAAACTAATTCCAGTGCATGAAGGCCCAGCCCTGCAGCCTCTGGGCTGGCCCTGCCAGGGGCCATCACAGCCAGAACAATTTCCCAGGCAGCCCAAGTCTCACTGCCCATGGTTGGATTTGCAAATTGGGGGCAGCCGTGCACAGCCAGGGGGTTTCCATTTCCCCCGTGGGCCATTGTTAAGGGCAGGGAGGACATCTGGGAGATGGGTTCTCCATGGGCAAAGGTTCCCATCTCCTCATTTTTTCAACTGCTCTTTTAACAACCCCTTCACCCGTGCAACCAATCCTGCAGCTTGTGCATAGTCTGGTACATGAAAAACCCTGCAGGCTTCATCACTGAATTTTTCACAGGAACAGACAAAGCACTCTGCATCACAGTATCAGCAAACCCTGTAAAAACAGCCAATATCCTCCCTTCCTCCTTTTTTCATGGTATACAATCTCAAAAAGTTGACCACTGACATTTGGGTCCTGGCCAATCCTGTTCTGTAGGGTATTTAGAGTTACATCCCTGAGCAGTCAAAGCTACCAAATTAGTATTGTCAGCACTACTTCACATTATTATAATTTTATATGTAGATAAACATATTGATATAGCTAGACAGACTTAGACATACATATAAAAATATATAAAAATATATATATGAAGGCCCTATTGTACTATAAACACATATACAGTTACTTATTATATTGATATTTCACTTGCACAAATGCATCTGAGCTCAGGATTAAAACCTTCTTCTCTTGCTCTATGTGGGAGCGTTCCAACAACAGGTTTTCCTTCTGTTGCTCCTCTTTCCAACGTACTCTTAACAAATTCATCTTTGTCTGCCCAACCCCACAAGTTCTTTTCCTGTTCCATGTGCAATTTTTGGATGCATTTGAAGCCATCCAGGGGTTCAGCCTCTTTTACCCGACTGCCCCACTGCCCCCCCGGGGCTCCGACCTCAGCCCACTCCAGAGCCAGGGAACTCCAGGGAAGGGCTTCCCATCTGGGAATTTCTGATGGCACTGATTCCTCACATTTACATTGAACAAGGGACATTTTGTTGGGATCTGGCCAGACTGGGCCAGTTTTGTTTTGCCAGTGGGCAGGGTCAGCACCAAAGACACAGACTCCAACTGAAGGAATCAGTGTCATTTCCTGCAGCTCAAAGCAGCAAAGAATCACAACAGGAGCAGCTCAGCAATGCAGCCAACCATCCCCACCAAAGATTGCCTGCAGTGATTGAGAAAGATCCAGCCCCAGTTACCCTCAGGCTTTACCATGCCCCAGACCCACACAGCAGCTGGGGAAGCTGTCACAGCCAAGGGCTGCAGAGCCACTCCTGGGCACTGGCAATTCCTGCAGGTGCCTCCAGCCACAGGTGAGGCTCCAACCCCGCTGGGAGAGGGCCCAGCTCTGACAGTGCTGAATGGACAAACTGACAGCACTGCTAGTGTGGCAACATCTGCTTTCATCCTCCTCTTGGGTTCCTCCCAAAGCCTGGCCAGGGCCCCAGGAGGAACCAAGGGAGGTGACTTTGGCCATTCAGCCCCAAACAAGGCCAGATGTCAGATTTCATGGCCTGGTCTGGCTTCTAAATACACAAAGGTCCATACATGTTTCACTAATGAGTGGCTACATCTATCCCAGTGCTAATGACCATGCACATTTCATCAGGGAGCAGATACAAAGATAACCTTTGGTTGGAAGGTTCATCCAGAGGACACCTTTGGCTCAGGGCCTGCTGTTCAGGCCTCACTCAGGGCTGCTGTCCAGGCCTTGGCACTTCAGGGACGTGGTTTAGTGCTGGGCTTGGCACTGCTGGGTGAGCGGCTGCGCTGGGTGAGCTCAGAGGGCTTTTCCAACAGAAAGGATTCTGTGATTCCATGATTCTATCCACTGCATTCAGCTGGGTCCATGTTAGCAGCATTCATTTGCTCAGAAAGTCTCCTCTTGCCCAGCTCCTGCGGCCTGAGGCTTCAGCTCCTTCAGCTCCTGGTGCTGAGCTGCTCATGCTGAACGAGACGACTCGGAGAGAAGAGCACAGTCCATGCAATTCCTTCTGGGACACGGAGAGGGGAGGCTGTGCAAACAGGAGCATTGTTTGCTGTGGCCTCCTCTCTGCCCTTCACGCCTTTCAGCGCTTGGAACCAGCCCAGAGCTTTCTCCAAGAGTGCAATGGAGCAGCTGTTCCTGCTCCTGGCTCTGGCTCTCTCCAGTCTCTGCCCTTGCCTGCTTCTGTCCCTCGTGCTGTGCCCTCTGTTCCCCCAGGGCTGGCTGGCTGCTGCCCAGGACTGTGGCACTGGCACAGATCCAGTGCTCCAGAGCCTCCTTTCTGTGCCCTTGGAGCTGCCTGGGCACAGCAGCCTTTTCCATCTGTAAGCTCCCCATGGACAGGGAGTGCCCAGCTCTGTTCCTTGCACAGCCTCCAGGAGCCCAGGGCTGCCATCTCAAGTCCCTGCTGGCACTGGGGGCTCCCAGGTGCCTCAGGCTGCTGTGACACCGCTGCACACAGGAGGGAACAGGGGCAGGGGCTGTGCTGAAAGTCAGCTCCATCTGCTGCTGCTGCTGCTGCTGCTGCTGCTGCTGCTGCTGCTGCTGCTGCTGTGGGGTCATTTGTGCAGCCCTGGCCCAGAGTCAGGGATCAGATCCTGCCAGTCTCTTCCAGCCCTGGCTGCTCAGAGGTTGGGCCTTGGAGCCCCAGGTGGCCAAAGGCAGCTGCTCCTGGTCCCTCTGTGTGCCCGTGTTCGGCAGTGCTGCTCCATCAGTCTGTGCCCAGCAACAGGGAAAAGCCTCAGCCCTGCAGGGCCAGGAGCTGCCGGGCTCTGCCTGAGCAGCTCAGCCAGCAGGAAGGGAGCTGCTCCACACGGGAACCAGGAGCAAAGGACATTCCTTTTATAGGACATGTTTTCGATTTAAAAGAAAAAAAAGGAAAAAGGGAAAAAAATAGGTAAATTGTAAAAGATAAGAATAAAATCCAAGTGTTAGTGAAAAAACATAACATAATGTTAGTGAAAAAACAAAACATAAATGCAAAGTTACATTCTTTGCATTAAGAGGTAAATGATCTTTTGAAAAAGAGAACTCAGTTATTTACATTGTAAATGTGCTGATGCCATGGATCCATCTTACTGACCTCAGCAGCCTTTTAAAAGATTTTGGGCTTTCTTTCCAACATTGGTATTTGAAACTGTGGTTGAAGCAAGAGGAAATTGCTTTGTGCCCTTCCAGCTCTAAGCAGGACTGGGAATGGAAACTCTGTCAAAGCCCAAATCCTTTAGAAGATGCCCTTCCTTCTCAGCCTGGAAATGAGCTGCACATACCCTTTGAAACTGTCAGGGATTTCTTAGAGACACAAAGACCCACTTAGGGCTTTTTGCTCTGGTTTGGCAGTGCAGAAGGGCAATTCTCCATCCACCTGCTCCAGACTGCACTGCCTCAGGAGCACGGCCCACTCGCCAGCTTTGGCCCACTCGTGGCACTGCTAGAGGAGGAAGAAAGTGCAACTGCACAATTCCAGCCAATCAAGAAGAAAGAATGGGACAGACAAAACAGCCTGTGCAGATCCAGGCGTTCAGCTGGGACTGTGGAGAGTTTGGGTCCTTGCCAATTGGATGTGTGTCCCCAGCTGCAATCTCTGGGCCTGCAGCAGAGTCTCACTCAGCTGCCAAAGCAGAAAGCTCAGGCGCTGTGCTCACAACGGGCTCGTCTGATGCAGAGCTGTCAGAGCAATGTGAGGGCAGAGCCAGCCCAGCTGGGCCCAGGGCTGAGCCCAGCAGAGCCCTGGCAGAGCCCAGAGCAGCCTCAGCAGCCGCAGAGCCCGGCTGCAAGGAGAGAAAGCAGAAACCGCCCGTCAGCTGAGGGCTCCTGGGCCCTTGTGCCAAGGCCTGCGGGGCCCAGGCCATGCTGGCTGTGCCCAGAGCTGTGCCCAGAGCTGCCCATCCCTGCTGCCTTTGGCAGCAGAGCAGGAGGGCAGGACATGTGCCCAGCCTGCAGCCAGCCACAGCACATCCAGCCCTCAGCAGCTGCCCAGAGCAGGATGCTCCTGTGCTCGCTGCCATCTCCCAAAAGCTCTGATCCCACCCTGCCAAGCACACAGGGACCCACCTCACGCCAGCCACGGCTGCAAGAAAAGCTGCTCCCAAACCATGGCCTCAGCCTTCTCCAAGGCCACTGCCCATCCACGCCAGAGCTGCTCCCAAGCACTTCCCCATCCACACTGGACCACCTAGAACGCTTCCTCTGGAAAAACAAACAACACATTATTGAAAAGAGATTAGATGCAAAAGGGGAAAACAAGAAAAACAGTAAAAACTCTTATCTCTGTCAGGGCCTTGAGGGAGGCCCAACTCCTACATGGTAGGGAAAAACCCAGCCATGGCTGAGGGAAGCCCACACTTTCTCTCTTCCCCCCTGCACTGCCCCCCAAAATCACGGTGATCCCAAAGCAAACAAGGGCAGTGGAGCAGCCCAAGCCCTTCCTTGCCTGCAGAGCAAAGCAGCCCCTGCACAGGTTCTGGAGTCCCACCTCTGCTCCCACCATGGGGCTTTGTTTGTGTCGGGCTGGCTGCCCCAGCCCCAGCCCCAGCCCCAGCCCGGGGCACGGTGGCTGCTGGGGGCTGTTGGCAGGGCCAGGAGCCCACTCCCATTTCGTACCCAGCCCAGCCCATCCCCCCAGCCCTGCCAAAAAGCAGCTGGGCAGCGACTGAAGGATGAGTTGCATCTGCCCCAGCAAAGGGGGAACCTTTGCTTCCCAGCCAGGCTGGGCCATGCCCAAATCTGGCAGCATTTCCCCGGCTGGGGACTCATCTGCAAATTCCCTGTGGAGTTTGGCTTTGAAGAAGGTGCCAGAATCAAAGTCCATCACCTTCAGCCTCCAGTGGCCAGGCTGAGGAAGAGCTTGTCATCCTTGATGTCATCCTGGCTGTCTCCAGCAGCAGCAGCAGCAGCAGCAGCAGCAGCAGCAGCAGCATCCCCACCTGGTACAGCTTCTCCAGGGGTCCTGCTCCTTCCCTGGGGGGAGACCAGGCTCTCAGGGCCCCAGCTGTCAGGGAACCAGCACAAGCAAAACCAGCTTGGATGGCGGCCACCAGTGCTGGGCAGAGCAGCTCAGCTCCAGCACAAGGGCTGCGTGGGCTCATCCCATGGCCCCGGTGCAGTGACACAGGCAGCACAAAAAGGTCTGGGTTCCTCTGCTTCTCATTGCCACGGCATGTGTGGAGCTGCAACTTACCAGGGCCCTGGATCAAAGTGTGCCTGTGGCTCTCTCCCTTCTTCTATGGCAGAGGAATATCCTGCACCCAAGGATCACAGAACAGGTCTTCTAATGTGGGTCTTTCCAAGGAGTTCACGGATAAACACCACCTGATCAGATCTTTGCACTCTGGGGAGACAAAGCAGAAACTGCCGGTCAGCCAGAGAAGGCTCCTGTCTGCTTTGCCCCACTATTCCCATGGCCAGGCCATTCTGGATGCGCTCAGGGTTGAGCCTAAACTTTCCCATCAATTCCCTGTTTTGGAGGAGAGCAGGACATGTGCCACCTCCTCAGCAGCTGCCAGAGCGGGATGCTCACGAGCCCGCTGCTGGCTCCCAGCACTGGGATTCCCCCCGTGCCCAGAGAAGAGGATCCACCTTGAGAGAGCCCTTGTGGCAGCGGGAGCTGGCCCCAGCTGAGGTTCCGGCCCCTCCTGAAAGGGTGCTCCCCGCAGACCATCTGGTGCAGCAGGATGCCCAGGGACCAGATCGTTGCTGCCTCGCCATGGTACCAGCCAAAGTCGTTCCATTCCGGGGGGCTGTAGGACAGTGTTCCTATGGAATACAGATGGAGTTCAGCAGGGGGATGCTGCTGCTCCCACAGCCTGGCCCCAGCATCCCTGGGCCTGCGGGGGCTGCATCAGTGGCACACAGGGTGACCACTGCCCTCTCGCCAGCACCTGGGACTTGTGCACAAACTTAGGCTTGCAAAAGAAGCCACTGGTGTCAGAAGAGGGCAGAGGAAGCCCTGGCTAAGCCTGACCCTGACCTGTAAAGGAAAAACCCTCTCCATGCTGGGGAAAACATGCCCTTATCCTCCCTGCCTGCATTGCCCCAAAAATATTAGGAAGCCAAGGCAAACAGGGAGAGTGGATCAATCCAAGCCCTTCCTCTTGCCTGCACACCAAACTGGCTGGGGCACAGGTTCCGCCCCCCTCTCTGCTACCCCCACCCACTGGGGTTTTGGTCGGGCTGGCTGCCCCAGCCCAGCCCCAGTCCTGGGCAGAGTGGCTGGCAAAGGCTGCCAGCAGGGCTGGAAGATGGTTCCCCACCCAGCCCCGCTCTAAAGCAACTCAGCTGAAGACTCAGTCCCCTGACTGGCAGCAAAAGGGAGAATCCCCGCTGCCACAGCCAGCTTGGGCTGGGAGATGTTGGGCCATGAGATGCCGGGACCAGGAGTACACCCTTACGTGGGCTCACCTGCAAAGTGGGTGTAGGCTGTGTCTTGCAGGTAGGTGCCACAGCCAAAGTCGATCAATTTGGCCTTCCCGGTGTGCAGGTCAAGCAGGATGTTCTCGGGCTTGATGTCGCGGTGCAGGACCCCGCAGCTGGTGCAGTGCCGCACGGCCTCCAGCACCTGGTGGAACAGCGCCCGCGCCTCCTCCTCGGGCAGGAACCGCCGTGCCCCAATGAAACGCTGCAGGTCCTGACACCGCTCTGGCCGCTCCAGCACCATCACGATGTGTTCGGGGAGCTCGAGCCACTCCAGCAGCTGCACCACACCAGGGAAGCCAGTGGACACCTTGGCCTGCAGCACGACCTCCAGCGGGGCCCTGCTGCCGTCGGGCTGCGGGAGGAGCACGATGCCCTCAGTGGGGCCGATGCCGTGCCGGGGCTCGGGGAGCCCTCAGCCAGCCCGGGATGCTCTGCGCCCTGCGCTGGACCCACGCCCGCTCTCCCTCGAGGCGTCCTGGCGGCTTCCACCGTGCCGGGCCTCGGCTCATCCCCGCCCGGCAGCCCCGGCTGCTGCCGCTGGCCCCGTTCACTCACCAGCTCGCCCCAGTGCCGGACGCGGTTCCGTGGCACCCTTTTGATGGCCACCTGCAAGCCAAGGACAGCAGCGGGCTCAGCTCGCCGCCCGCCCTGCCCAGCCCCATCCTCCTCCTCCTCCTCCTCCTCCTCCTCCGCCCCCTCCTCCTGCGCCCGCCGCCGGCCCCGCCGCTCACCGGGGCGCCGTCCGAGAGCCGCGTGGCCGCGAAGACGCTGCCGAATCCTCCGCGCCCCAGCAGCGAACCCAGGCGGTACCGCTCCTGCAGGGCCTCGTGCGCCTTCCCTGCGGGCGGGACGCGGCTGTCAGCGCTCGGCCCGGGGCCAGCAACGGCCCCCGAGCGCCCCTCAGCCGCCCCGGGCCGGCCATGCCCAGGCGTTCGCTCTTTGGAACGCGGCACGGGAGGCTCGGGGCCGGCGGCCGCGCTGCCGAGCGGCGGAGCTCGGGCCGGGGAAGCCGCAGCGGAGGCGGCGGGAGCGGCCGCGCCGCCTGTGTCCACCGCGGGCCCCGGGAGGAGCCGGGCCCGGGGTCGGGGCCGGGGACGGGGCCGGGGACGGGGCCGGGACTGGAGCCTGCCTCGGGGGCGGGGCCGGGCTCGGGCCAGGCGGAGCCGAAGGGCGGCGATGCCGCCCCCGCACCAGGCACTGACGCCCGCCCAGCAGCGCCACCGCCAGTACGGCCAGAGCCGGGCGGAGGCGAGAGCGCGGCGGGACGGCCGAGGCCGGGCACGGGGCAGCCCCGCCCGGGGCCGGGGGCGGGCCGGGGGCATGGCCCGGCCCGGCAGGGGAGAGGGAGGCGGGGAGAGGAGAGGGACGCCGGGCAAGGGACCCCGACAGAAGGGTGCCCGACAGCGGGAACGGGAGAGAAAGAAAAACAGAAGGAAAAACAGAAAGAGAAGGAAAAAGAGAAAGAGAAAGAAAGAAAAAGTGATCTAAAATATCTGTTCTGCTGCTGTCGCTGCTGCTGCCGCCGCTGCTGCTGCCGCCGCTGCCGCCGCTGCAACTGAAGCACCGGGGCCGTTCGTCCCCGTGTCCGTTCCCCGCTCGCCCCACGAGCCCCACGTTCGAGTCCCGCGCGCCCGGGGCACAGCCCCTGAGTCTGTCCAAACACGGGAACTTTGCAGCGGTGAGCCCAGATGCAGAGCCCTGACTCCTGCACACTGGCACAGCAATCCCCTCGCTTGCTGCTCTGCATTGGCCTGGCTGAGGGTCAAACACTGTCGGGCCACCTTACCTTGCTGTAGGATTCCTACCTGACCCCAGCACTGCACTTACATCTCCAGTGTTGCCTTCCAGTAAAACCAGGGGAAGGAAAAACGTGTGTGGCTCATGGTATTTTCAAGTGTCTAAAAATCACTAAGTCACCGATCTTAGAGGTGCGTTGCATCTGGAATTACTGGAATGGAGAAGTAATGCAACATGGAAAAGGGGAGCATAGAAATAAATAGAGGAAAAGATCTTGGATTGTTTCTTTCATTTTCATTTCCCTTCTGGAAAGCTGTTTCAGTTTTCCAGAAATCTTCTCCTGTCTCTCTTCCCAAGAATGTCTCATGGAGAACAAGGTCAAGCTTCTGTCCCAAGATTTGCCAGCAGGAAATTATGCCACTGGTGAAATTTTCATGATGACTGTTTGTGTTGGCTTAGGGCAAATTTGGGGAGGAAAGCTCCAAAAGGGGTCTGTCTAGAAAGCAAGTTCAAGTGGCCCCTCCCCCTACTAGTTCAGGAAAAGACTTCCTTCAAGAAAAGTGAAAAAAATCCCAGTTTATTTAACAAGTAAAGTATTCAGAAGCATGAAAAATGAATAATATTAAATGAAACCTCTGACAGTGCTGAAGAGATGGAAAATTCAGAACGTCCTTTTTGTGGGTTGTAGTTGGCTCACTCGGTCTCTTCTAAGTCCCTCTGGCGCTGGAATGCAGCGTCCCAGAGCTCGGTGGGCCACAGGTGTGAGCTGCCGGTGTTTTTCTGGGTTTTCAGTCCAGAGCAGATTTAAACAGTTCCAAGAAAAAGGAAAGTCACAGTCCCAGGAACTTCTCTGCCTAAGCTAGCTAAAACCAAATTGCTGGACCTGGGCTGTGAAGGCATTGGGAAATTTCTAAATCTGGGCACTGGCGGTCCCAGCAAACACCAGATCTGGATGGTGCTGGAGCCAGAACCTGGAAATTTCCAAATTTTGGCTTTCTGTGCCAGCAAATCACTGGACTTGGGCTCTGCCAGCACCAGGAAGTTTTCAGATCTGGGCACTGGCACAGCCAGCAAACACCAGATCTGGGTGGTGTCATTGCCAGTGACAGAAATCTGCCGGATTTGGGCTCTGCTGGCACCGGGAAATTTCCAAATCTGGGTACTGGCGCAGCAAACACAAGATGTGGGCGGTGCCAGAGCCAGTAGCAGAAAGTTGCCGGGTTTTGGATTTCTGTGCCAGTAAATTGCTGCTGCACTTGGGCTGTGTCAGAATAGGGAAATTTCCAGATGTGGGCACTGGCAGTGCCAGCAAACACCAGTGAAACCTTCTGGCCCTCATCCGGACCGTTGACCAGTGGTTTCCCTGAGAACCAGCTCTGGCCACTTTACAGACAGAGACTGCTTTCATCTGGTGCTCTGGAAACAGAACTTTAATGAAGGCAAACACAACAAACAGGACAGTGTGCACAGTAGAGAGAGCAAAGCAGAAAAAAGCCTGGGTCCAGGGTCTAGCAGGGATATTTATCCATTTATTTATGGGGAGGGGTTAAGGTAGGATCTGAGGGAAGGACCCAAGAGGAAGGAACAATTAAGAATATTACACTTTTTGCAGTAAAAAGTAACCAAGTTCTGAGTTTTGCACTCAGAACTTTCTAGTAACAATCTGCATAACTGAACAAGAGGATTATGGCTGGGAGCTCCTGCTGACCCTGACTAAAGAGGGTTTTCCCACAGTCTTAAGCTGAGGCCCCCCAACACACCAGATCTGAGTGATGCCAGTGTCAGCACCAGGAAGCTGCTGGGCTTTGGCTTTCTTTGCCAGAAAATTGCTGCATTTGGGAGGTGCTGGCACCAGGAAATTGCCAGATGTGGGCACTGGCGGTGCCAGCGCACACCAGATCTGGGTGGGGAATGTGCCAGCACCAGGAAATTGCTAAATGTTAACTTTCTGTGCCAGCAAATTGCTGGAATTATGCTGTGCAGGCATCTGAAAAATTCCGGATCTGGGCACTGGCAGTGTCAGCAAACACGAGATCGGGTTGCTTTAGGTACCAGGTATTTGCTTGATTTTGGCTTTATTTGCCAGCAAATTGCTGGAATTAGGCTGTGCCAGCACCAGGAAATTGCCAGGTCTGGACACTGGCAGTGCTGGAAAACACCAGATCTGGGTGGTGCCAGCCCCAGGTATTTGCCAGGTTTTGGATTTCTGTGCCAGCAAGTTGCTGCACTTGGGCTTTGCCAGCACTGGGAAATTTCTGCATCTGGGCAATGTCAGTGCTGGGAAACTCCAGGTCTGGGCAGCGACAGAGCCAGCAATGGAAAATTGCCAGATTTTGGGGTTTTTTTGCCTGCAAATTGCTGCACTTGGGCTGCACCAGCACCAGGAAATTTATGGATCTGGGCACTGGTAGATCTGGGAAACATCAGTTTGTGAGAGCCAAAATGAGGGATGTGGCACTCCAGGCGGCTCTTCAAAATGCAGTTTATTGTTTGCAAGGTGTTACAGCAGTCCAGGGTCGTGGGTGACAGAGCTGTGCCCACAGCTGTCAGCTCCAGCTGCAGGCCTGGAGACCCTTAGTTTAGGTTACAAATGCATTATATACTTTTCTTTGCTGAGCATCTTGATACAGTAGAACCAATCTATACCTATATTTTTATCTATAGCCAATCATAACTACTATAATTACCATATTCATGTTACTATTCTCCAGTCACTAAAAGTTAGTACATTACAGTTTAAGCTAGAAGATGTTTTCCAGTTTTCTTGCAGTGGAAAATTCGGAGACCTTTTTTCTACCTGCAGCATTTGCTGACTTGTTTGCCTGTGCTATCTTTCTGCTTGGTAAAAACACCTTGTTTGAGGTGGGCTTATCCTTTGCTCTACGTCATAAAACCCCCTTCTAACTAACATACACTTTGCCTTCTTAGCTATTGTGGTGGTTTGACAGGAAATGTGTTTTCTGGGATGCTGTGGTCAGGCCTTTGGATGTTCAGATTTTAATATTGGCATCTAGTCTTGCCATTGGGACATTGGACACGCCTCTGAGAACACGGGGTTAAAAGCAGAGCTCTCGCCTGGGAGGCTCTGTTGGGTTCCGGCACCCAGCTGCTGGCTGGGCAGGGGGAGGGGAAAGCCATGTGGCCGGGAGAGGTAGGCCTGAGGCCGGGGGTGGAAGGGTGGAAGAGAGAGAGAGAGAGACACCGGGAGCCATCGGGCAGCCCCTCCTGAGAGACAGAGACAGAGAAAGAAAGAGAGAGCCGCTACCTGAGACTGTGACCTTGAAGCTTGATAAACATGGGCCTGTGCCCGCAGCACGGCTGGGAAGGAGAAGAAGGGGGGGGTGGGTTCAGCCGGCCGCTTGTAGGAGCTTTTAACCCCTTTTCAGAGAATGAGAACTTTACAGAACATTGACCTTTCCTAGAAGATAGAGTGGAAGATGATGAAGGAAATGTGCAAGTGTGAGAGGTCTGGCCGAGTGAGAGAGAGTGGAAGAATAGAGAAGAATCCTAGAGGGAAGAGATGATGGAGTGGATTTTGCTGGACTCTTTTTGTACAGCCATGGACAGAACCATGTTCCTTGTGATACAGAGACTGCATCTAGGGGGAGGCAATGGCCACAGAACCAAGAGGGTTCAGTGTTGGTGCCCCTCGGCCCCAGGGGGTGGAAAAATATGGGGGGGACAGGTGTCCCAAAGGAGAGATTGTGGGGACAGGTGTCCCAAAGGAGAGACTGTGCCTTTTTTGGATCGGGACAAAGCATCCTTAAAAAGACAACCCTAGAAGCAGCTCTGGTCCGTGTTCAGTGGTGAGAGCACTGGACATGAAAGGAAGAAGTCACGACGGCAGATGTACTCCGGGCGGTGCCACGAGTGACACGGAAACACACGAGGCTTCAGCTGTGTTTCCAGGGGAAGCCCATGGTACAAGAAGGACTCCTCTCCTCTTGATGAACTGAGGATTGTCTAAAAGGTGGTGCTGGACCAGGAGTTGGTGATTTGGGGAATAGATGTATTGTGTTGGGAATTTTGTGGGGGGAGGAGGAAATGTACTTGTAAGGTTTTCATTTTCCTGTGTGTGTTCCTTTTTATCTATAGTTGTAGCGTAGTTAATAAAGTTTTGTTTTCTTCATTTCCAAGTGGAAGCCCGCTTTGCTCATTCCTGGTCACATCTCACAGCAGAAACCAGGGAGAGGGTATCCCTCATGGGGGCACTGGCATTGTGCCAGTGTCAAACCATGAAAGAATGTTAATGAGCCATGGGACACTGAATCCCTGCACTGAAGAGCTGAAGGCTGAACAAGCCTCTGCAGCAGTGAAATTCAGCAGCAGCCTCCAAGTTGCTGAGGATGTCAGCAGCCCCCAGTGAGGCCATCCCTGCCCAGAGACCGTGGGGGAATGGGCAGACAAGGAGAGCGTCCCTGGGGCTGGGGCAGCACAACTCAGAGGCACCAGCGGCTCCAGCTGGGCAATGGAGTGTGGAATGTGGCTGGGAAAGCCCTGCCTGGGCTGGGCCAAGCAGGACACACAAGCCCTGACTCCCATCTCCCAAAAAAACTCTCTCAAGGATACATTTAAAAGGAATTACAATTGTTTGTGTACTCTAAGTTAGATGCACTAAGAAATATCAATAAGAGATTTTTAGGAGCTCAAAACAACAAAACAGGAACTTTACTTGGAACTTCAGGAAATCAGAGAAGCTTTGGCAAAAGTTTTAATATGACATTCAATCAACAAAAAACACTTATCAAAGCATTATCTTGGCCCATTCCACTTCACAAACTCTAAGCCTGTTCAATTTAAGTTAAACAAAATATCCAAGAGGACATATATAGAAGTAGACACAGAAAGAGAGAAAATATAATTTAGAGAAGTGCACACATGTCAGGACCCAGGACATCCCTCTGGCTGTCCTGAGCAGCCAAGACCCCTGCCAGGGGTCTCAGAGACCGTGGCACAGAGCCCAAAACACCTGTGGTTTTGATTATGACCCGTGGAGCAAATGACCAACCTTGTATGAAAATCAGCAAGCCACAACAGTTTAAGTAGAATATTAGTGAAGTTATCATGGGGCGGAAAAGGAGATTTTAGGGTTTTTGGTATGGGGGTCCAGGAGGCAACATGGAGGGAACTTGGAACTGGGTATTTTCTCCTTCTTCTTCTTGCCCTCCATCTTCTGCTGTGATGTTGGCACTTAGAGATTGGTTTCGAGTAGAAGCTCACTGTCTAACATAGGTGATAGGTATTGGAAAGTAATTGTAAACATTGTACACGTAGTTTTTAGTATAAAGACATAACACCACCCCGGGGGCAGGCAGAATGCCTCAGACTGTCCTGCTTATCTGACCTCGGCAGGGCAGAAGAAAATTTTGTATAGATAAGGTAAAATAAACAACCTTGAGACCAAGAAATGAAGAGCTCTGACTATTTCTTCAAGCGCCAGGCTGGGAAAAGAGACTTTCAAACTTTTCTCGGGGTCACTCTGACAAGCTAACGATCCCGACATACACACAGCTACCAACTCCTGGATTCCAGCACTGTTCTGATGGAAATTCCAAGAGGATGCAGGGTCAAGATGTGTGCTTGCCTTGTGGTCAGCCTTCAATAGCCCTTGGTCTCCCTGGGCCCTTCCCCCAGGTGGGGCTTGGGCTCATTTGGTCCCTCAGGAGCTGGGCTGGGGCTGCAGAGGTGGCTGTGGAGCATTGCCTGTGCTGTGCCAGGGACTGGCAGCCACTGCTGGGCTGGGATAGAGGCTCTGGGGGGATTGGGGTTCCAGGGCAGGGCAGGGCTGGGGTTCCAGGGCAGGGCAAGACTGGACCTGCCCCTTCCTCCCCCACACACAAAATATTTCCAGTTAACAATCTCCTCCAGGCTGTCACAATAGGGAATGATGAAGGTGAAATCCCGATTCTGCCCATGGGCACCTGGGTGAGAAAGACAGTTCTTTTCCATAGCACAGAGCCCCAGTGTTTGGAAGGCAGGTGAGAGCCTCACTACGCCAAGGCCAGCCAGACTTGTCAAGAATGGCAAATTTTGCCTGGGAGCAGTCCTTGCATTTAAGGAATTTTTGAGTTGGAAACCCAATTTCGGCCATGGGCACATGCAGAAGCAACACAGTTCTTTTCCATAGGAAGGAAAGCACAGACCCTTCCCCAGTGTTTTGGGGACCAATGAGAGGTGACCCTTATGAAACCATTGCCAGCCAGACTTGTCCTGGCAATATTACTATGGGAAAAATCTGTGGAAATAAGGAAATTTGGAGGTGAAATCCTAATTCTGGCCATGGGTCCCTGGAGGAGAAGGAGATTTCTTTTCCATGGCAAGAAAAGCATGGAGCCCCAGTGTTTCAGCAGCAGATGAGAAGAGACCCTCAACATGCCAAAGTCAGCTGGACCAATCAGGTAGTCCATGGGAGGCCAAACCAGCCAGACCTTTTCTGTGTTCTATTGGTTTTATGAGGCCCTGCAGTATCCCCATGGTCCCCATGGTTCCATGGGGCCCCGCAGTGTCTAAATGGTGCTTTGATTCCATGGGGTCCAGCAGTGTCACAATGGACCCTTGGTGTCACAGGGCCCCACAGTGTCACAATGGTCCCACTTATTTCATGAGGCCTTGCAGTGTCACAATGATCTCAACGGTTCCACAGGCCCCACAATGTCACGGGACTCCTCTGTTCCATGAGCCCTGCAATGTCACAATGGACCTTTGGACCCTGGGGGTTTGCTGTGTCACAATGGTCTCCTTTGGCTCCACAGTGTCACAATGGACCATTGATGACAGGAGTCCCCTCTGTGTCACCCTGGAGCTTTGGTTCCGTGCAGCCCTGCAGTGTCACAATGAACCCTTGGTTCAATGGGGTTCCGCAATGTCACAATGGTCCCAAGTTTCCATGCAGCCTTGCAGTGTCACAATGGTCTCCTTTGGTTCCCAGTGTCACAATGGACCCCTGATGACACGAGGTTCCACAATGTCACAATGGACCTTTGGTTCCATGCAGCCCAGCAATGTCACAAAGGCATTTTGGTTTCATGAGGCCCCACAGCATCACAATGGTCCTCTTGGTTCTGTGGGGACCCCCAGGGCCACAATGGTCTCAATGGTTCCACGGGGCCCCACAGTGGCACAATGGTCCCTTGGTTCCATGGGCCTGTGCTGCTGCATTCCCCCCTCCCCTTCTCAGCCTGCCCTGCCAGCTGAGAAATGCTCCTTGGGGCTCGGCCTTGGCCAACAGCCCCTGGGCTCAGCTCCTCTGCAGCTCATCACAAACACTGTCTGCTCCAGGCACTGCTGCTGCCCAACCAGCTCCTGCTTTCTGGAGGAGCAGCCCTGGGAACTGCTTTTGTTCCCTCAGTGGCACAACATCCCTGTTCTCACCCTGCCAAAGAAAGCTGTTGATGCCAAGTGTGGCCAGGATGAACCATTGCTGGGACTGAAGCCCCTCTCTTGGGGCCCTGCATACAGCGCTCCAAAAGGAGCCCTTGGAGCTCTCCTGGGCCAGCGACTCCCTCTGAGTGGGGCCTCTCCCAGCCGGGAACTCTCCCGTTTGCTGCACTCGGGGATCCCCAACAACGACGGAGCCTGGGCTGATCCCCCCACTCCTCCAGTCTCAACCCTTCACCCTCTGGGGAGATGCCAAAGGATCCACAGGGAGCATTTCCTGCCCTCAGGGGAATTTCTCAGAGGTGCCTTGCACTGACTCTTTGTGTCTGTGTGCACACAGGAATGCCTGTGCTGGGGAAATGTGGCAGAAATGCTGCTCTCTGAGGGGCTTGAGTGCCTTGGATAGCTGAGTCAGTCAGGCCTGTACGAAATGTCCAGTCATGAGGTATGAGCTAAGTTAAATGCTTCTGAGAGTTTTTCTCTTGCGAAGTTGTTATTTTAATGTAAGTTATTAGGCTAAGTTAAATACTGTTAAGTGTTATTCCTCTGTTAAATTGCTAAGTCATAGGTTATAAGTTAGGTTAAATATTGTTAGCTGCTCTTTTTGCCTGAATTGTGACATTTAAGCTATCAGGTATGGTTAAGTCCTGTTAAGTTTGAGCTCTGTTAAACCTTTGGGCCATAATCCTTTTATCCTTGCCCTCAATGTCCTTGTGTCACACACACACACAGGGACAGTCCTCGGCTCATTTCTGGTTTGGTTGCCTGGATTTTGCTTGGTTTTGTTGTTGCTTTGTTTCCTTGGTGTGCCTGAAGTGTCCAGTCAGGAGCAGAGTCAAGGAAACAAAGCAACAACAAAACCAAATAAAATCCAGGCAATCAAAACAGAAATGAACTGAGGACTGTCCCTGTGTGTATGAGACACAAGGACAGTGAGGGCAAGGATAAAAGGAATACAGCCCAAAAGGTTAAATGAGGTGAAATTTAAAAGGACTTAACCTTAACTGATACCGTCAACTTCACAATTTAGCAAAAGAACAGCACTTAACAGTACTTAACCTACCTTAAAAACAATGACTCAGTAATTTAACACAGGAATAACACTTAACAAAACTAAGCTAATAACTAGAATTAAACTTAACAACTTAGCAAAAGAACAACTCTTAGCAGCATTTAACTTAGCTTAGATCTCCTGACTTAACCTTACTTACTGATATCTGGATATCTGACTGACTCAGCCATCCAAGGCACTCAAACCCCTCAGAGAGCAGCATTTCTGCCACATTTCCCCAGCACGGGCACTCCTGTGTGCACACAGACACAAAGAGTCAGTGCAAGGCACCTGGGAGAAATTCCCCTGAGGGCAGGAAATGCTCCCTGTGGATCCTTTGGCATCTCCCCAGCGGGTGAAGGGTTGAGACTGGAGGAGTGGGGGGATCGGCCCAGGCTCCGTCGTTGCTGGGGATCCCCGAGTGCAGCAAACGGGAGAGTTCCCGGCTGGGAAAGGCCCCGCTCAGAGGGAGTCGCTGGCCCAGGAGAGCTCCAAGGGCTCCTTTTGGAGCGCTGTTTGCAGGGCCCCAAGAGAGGGGATTCAGTCCCAGCAATGGTTCATCCTGGCTGCACTTGGCACCAACAGCTTTCTTTGGCAGTGTGAGAACAGGGATGTTGTGCCACTGAGGGAACAAAACCAGTTCCCAGGGCTGCTCCTCCAGAAAGCAGGAGCTGGTTGGGCAGCAGCAGTGCCTGGAGCAGACAGTGTTTGTGATGAGCTGCAGAGGAGCTGAGCCCAGGGGCTGTTGGCCAAGGCCGAGCCCCAAGGAGCATTTCTCATCTGGCAGGGCGGCCTGAGAAGAGGAGGGGGGAATGCAGCAGCACAGGGCCCATGGAACCAAGGGACCATTGTGACATTGTGGGGCCCTGTGAGACCAAGGGACCATTGTGACACTGTGGGGCCACATGGAATCATGGAGAGCACTGTGACATTGCTGGGCCTCATGGAACCAAGGGGACAGTACTGACTCTGTGGGGCTCCATAGAATGTAGGGATCATTGTGACACTGAGAGACCCCATCAAACCAAGGGTCCATTGTGACACCACGGGGCCTCATGGAACTGTGGAGACCATTGTGACACTTTGGGGTGTCATGGAACCAAGGAGACCATTGTGACACTCTGAGGCCTCATGGAACCAGTGAGACCATTGTGAACCTGGGGGTCCCCACAGAACCAAGAGGACCATTGTGATACTGTGGGGCGTCATGAAACCAAAATGCCTTTGTGACACTGCAGGGCTGCATGGAACCAAAGGTCTCCATTGTGACATTGTTGAACCTCGTGTCATCAGGGGTCCATTGTAACACTGGGAACCAAAGGAGACCATTGTGACACTGCAGGGCTGCATGGAACCAAAGCTCCAGGGTGACACAGAGGGGCCTCCTGTCATCAATGGTCCATTGTGACACTGTGGAGCCAAAGGAGACCATTGTGACACTGCAAACTCTCAGGGTCCAAAAGTCCATTGTGACATTGCAAGACTCATGGAACGGAGGACTCACGTGACATTGTGGGGCCTGGGGATCCATGGAGACAATTGTGACACATTTGGACTGCATGGAATCAAGGCACCATTATGATACTGCAGGGCCCCAAAAGACCGAGGGAACATGGAAATTGTCTGTCTCAGTGTTCCAGAGGCCACCTGACTGGTCCAGCTGACCTTGGCATGTTGAAGGTCTCTTCTGCTAATGAAACCCTGGGGCTCTGTACTTTCCTTCCTATGGAAAAGAACTCTCCTTCTCCTCCAGGCACCCAGGACCAGAATTAGGATTTCTCCTCCAAATTTCCTTATATCCAGGGATTGTTCCCACATGAATATTTCCACGACAAGTCTGGCTGGCAATGGTTTTACAAGGG
Organism: Agelaius phoeniceus; assembly: GCF_051311805.1. Lineage (NCBI taxonomy): Eukaryota > Metazoa > Chordata > Aves > Passeriformes > Icteridae > Agelaius > Agelaius phoeniceus. The sequence goes on from NW_027509866.1 coordinate 4,396,555, forward strand.
TCACCTCTCAGCTATCCCCAAAACACTGGGAAAGGCTCTGTGCTTTCCTTCCTATGGGAAAGAATTGTCCTGCTTCTCCAGGTGCCCATGGCTGATACTGGGCTTCCACCTAAAAAATTCCCTAAATCCAAAGACTGCTTCCAGACAAAATCTGCCATTCCTGACAAGTCTGGATGGCCTTTGCCTAGTGAGGCTCTCCAAACACTGGGGGTCCATACTTTCCTTCCTATGGAAAAGAACTGCCCTTCTCAGCCAGGTGCCCATGCCCAGAAATGGGATTTCCACCTCAAGCATTGCCTGTTGTGACAGACTGGAGGAGATTGTTGGCTGGGAACATTTCATGTGTGGGGGGGAGGAAGGGGCAGGTCCAGCCTTGCCCTGCCCTGGAACCCCAGCCCTGCCCTGCCCTGGAACCCCAATCCCCCCAGAGCCTCTATCCCAGCCCAGCAGTGGCTGCCAGTCCCTGGCACAGCACAGGCAATGCTCCACAGCCACCTCTGCAGCCCCAGCCCAGCTCCTGAGGGACCAAATGAGCCCAAGCCCCACCTGGGGGAAGGGCCCAGGGAGACCAAGGGCTATTGAAGGCTGACCACAAGGCAAGCACATATCTTGGCCCTGGATCCTCTTGGAATTTCCATCCCAACACCACTGGAATCCAGGAGTTGGTAGCTCTGTGTGTGCTTCTCTGTATCTTTTATGTCTTTCTTTCCTTCTGTGTGTTCTTCTTCTGTTTCTGTGCTCCTGCGAATTTTGATTAACATTAAATTGAACAAGCTTAGAGTTTGTGAAGTTGAATGGGCCAAGTCAATGCTTTGAAAAGCATTTTATGTTGATTGAATGTCTGTCATTGTTTGACATGAGAAGAATTTTAAAAAGTAATACAAAACTTCTTTTTGTGTTACTGACAATCTGTTAAACCACTGAGATACTGAACATGCCTCTGTTAAACACAAATGTTAAAGATGAAAAAACCCAGGAACCTCCTCTTTCTTTTCCAGTCAACAAAGAAGCAGCGTCCCTGGCCCTGGCCCCATCTCAACCAAACCAAACCAAACCAAACCAAACCAAACCAAACCAAACCAAACCAAACCAAGCAACCCTGCCATGGGCTCAGCCCCTTCCCCCCTCCCCAGGCTGTGCCCCCACCCCCATTGGCCCCATTCTGACCAAACCAAACCCCAACAACTCCCAAACAGGAAAACAAAAGAGGCTACAAAACCCTAACCAGAACAAAGCCGAACACAGCTATTAAAATCTTACCATCAAGTCCCCTCTCCCAACACAACTAAAACCAAAAACCCCTACAACCCATACAAAATAACCCTACAACTAAAAACTTAAACATAAAAAAAGCCAAAACCAACCATAAAACCAATCCTAACACAACCCCACCACAACTTCCACCACAAGTTACCGGCAGGTCAGTTGTTAACCCTGTCAATACTTCAATCCTCCCTCGAGTAAAAGAAAAAAACAAAATAGAAACATATAAAAGAAACCATAAAACCATCAAAGACAGTAAAGAAGAAGTTAAATCCCAAATTAAAAAAAAAAACCCCTTAATCTTAAAACTAAAATCCTCTTATAAACTATAAAGAAAAAACTCTTTTTTTATAACATCTAAAACTATTAAAAATTTTAAATATTAAAAATAATATCAAACCAAAAACTCTATACTAAAATAAACAAATGTTAAAATAACTGCAATTTCATCCAAATTTTAAACAGAAGCAAAAGAAGTAATCCAGTATCCCCAAGAGAAGATATCTATTCCCAGAGATAAAAATAATTCTAAAAGTAAACAATAAAAACTTTTACCTTTAAACAACTCATCTTTAAAACAATACCCCGTAAGTTGACATGGACCATCAACAAAGTTCCTCAGGCAATTGTTATCCATGACAAAATTAAAAACCACAAAAAAATATTATTTCCTATTGTAAAAAATCTCCATAACCTTAACAACAAAAGCAACTTTCCATAAGTAAATTAAAGAAAGACTACACTAGAAATAGTAAACTAACCAGAAATTTTAAGTTTAATTTCTTTACATTGTCAGTAAAAAAAAGGTCGTAAAAGAAAAAAAAGTGTTCTAAAGAGTTTATTTTAATTCTTACTTCATTTTTTCTTTTATTTACTTTTAATAAAATTTTCTTTATACTGTTTTAAAATTTTACACCTTCTTTACCTTTCTCCTAAACCTATCTCACAATAAAATAAATACATAAATAATTAACCAATACTAAAACCCACCACATTCATCAATCCATTAATTAAGAAATCTCAAGATTAGAAAAATCTTAAATTAACAAAACAAAACCACTACAATGTCATAAAAAATCTTTTGCCAAAGTTTCTCTGATTTTCTAAAGTTGCAAGTAAAGGCTGTTTGGTTGTTTTGAGCTCCTGAGAATGTCTTGTACTGGTATTTCTCCAGGGAGTCCAATTCCGAGTACACAAACAATTGTAATTCCTTTTTAATGTCTCCTTGAGAGAGTTGTTTGGGGGATGGGAGCCAGGGCTTGTGTGTCCTGCTTGGCCCAGCCCAGGCAGGGCTTTCCCAGCCACATTCCACACTCCATTGCCCAGCTGGAGCCGCTGGTGCCTCTGAGTTGTGCTGCCCCAGCCCCAGGGACGCTCTCCTTGTCTGCCCATTCCCCCACGGTCTCTGGGCAGGGATGGCCTCACTGGGGGCTGCTGACATCCTCAGCAACTTGGAAGCTGCTGCTGAATTTCCCTGCTCCAGAGGCTTGTTCAGCCTTCAGCTCTTCAGTGCAGGAATTCAGTGTCCCAGGGCTCATGAACATTCAGAACACCTGAACAAGCCAAGCCTCTGGGAATCATTTGATTTTATTTTCAAATCCTTTGTGGTTAAGTAGATCTCAGTAGTGCATTGAAACTGAATACATGATATTTAAACAGACAGCGAGAAAAGATTTTTTAGGTCCTGTTTAGTTTTGTTTTCCTGTTAATTCATTGATATGTGCAATCTCCAATTGACACTGAATCCAGGTACCTCCTCATGCAGTTTGAATAGATATGGAAATCAAGACCCTTCATGGCTGACAATCAATCAGACTCTGTCCCTACCCCCACCCCACCATTTCCCTCATCCAAGCCCTGGAACTCAGAGCAGCCTTGTGCAAATCTGAGCTCCCTCCAGCCCAGGCTGCACCTGCAGCTCTCAGCTCCTTGGCTCCAACTCCCACCTGCTTTCCTTGCAGAAGGAGCTGCCCGAGACACAGAGGGATGTTCATTTCTTGTCAGCCAACAAAGCCAAGGGAAGGCACAGCTCCATCAAATGCCAAAGTCATTCTTTCCCTGGCTCTGCCCTGCCCCTGATCCCCACAGCCTGTCCTGTTTCCTTCATCCCTGCATTGCCAGGGACTCTCTGGGACAAGGGAGCTCTGCTCTGGCTATGGAGGGAGGTGCAAGTGCCACCACTGGAGTGGGAGCCACAACTCACCAGGTTTGTGTCCTTTGGGGGTCAGGAACTGCTGAGACTCAGAGGCACAGAAAGTTTCTCTCTATGGCCAACAGACCATGGTTGAACAGGACACAATTTAATAACAATCTCGCTCTTCCCTGAGCTATGTGCAATGTCCCAGCAGCGTCTGACGAGTCCACCATCCACAAGTGATTTACATACTAAAATTAATTCTAAACAAATGTGATCCTGTGATAGATAGAAACACAATTAAGTTCTTGTATCAGGATGCTCATCCCAGAGTGGGGGCAAAACAGCTCCAACAATTCCTGATTTGCAAAGCTGTCAGTGGTGGATGGAGAAGGGAGGTCAGGCTGCTCTTGGTGCTGAGGAAATGCTGAAACCAGCCTGACTCATTTCATCTCCTCCTGTCCTGGCTGATCTCCCCTCTTTCCCCTCCCACCCATTGGCTTTTGTCTCCCACCAGGCCCCCGGTGAAGAGCCTGGCTCTGTGTTCCCCATCCCCTCCTCGCTGGCACTGCCAGGCTGGGATGAGGAGCCCCTCAGCCTTCCCTGCTTGGGGCTGGACAAGCCCAGCTCCCTCAGCCTCTGCTCACAGCCCAAGGGCTCCAGCCCCACCTTGGAGGCCCTTCCCAGACCCTGCTCCAGCTGCCAGACATCTTTCCTGCCCTGGGCAACCCAAGCCAGGCCACAGTGACCTGGATAATCCCCGTCCTTGATGTCCTGGTCACACAGCCCTGGCCCCTTGTCCCCATGTCAGGCTCTGGGGTGGATCCTGTGGAACATCCTTTGGTGGAGGCTGTGGCTCCAGGTGGGCCGGGGGGATCCCGGGGGACAGGGACCCCGCTGGGCATGGACAGCATTGGACTTGTTGGGAGAAACTGTGAGGGGGAGCTGGGGCCGAGTGACCAACCCAGTGACCTGACACAGCCCTGCTGGGATGGCACACAGCCCCTCTGGGATGTCACAGCCTGCTCTGTGATGTCACAGCCCATTCTCTAAGGTCACAGAGCTGGCTCTGTGATGTCACAGAGATAGTCTATGATGCCATAGTTGATCAATGACCTCACATAACCCACTCTGTGATGTCATATCCCACTCTGTGACCTCATGTTACCAGATGATCAATTGCCTACACCAGATGAGCTGACACCTGGAGCTTGTTCTCCACAACCCCAGGCCTATGGAAACCACACAAGGCCCATTGTGTGAGAAGGGGAACTGGAAGTTCAGCAGCCTCAGGGTCCTGCCCGCTCAGCCAGGCCCACTGGAACATTGGGGTCCACGACCACCAGGGACCACCAGAGAGACCCCCAGGACAGAAGAACACAGGGGTAAAGGGGAGGGGGAATATGTTAATGATTTTGGGGAAATGATTATCATATGTATGTTTAGTCCAGGACAATCAATGAATATGTGTGCAAAATGCAGAATATAAACAGAAACTTTCCTGTACTCAGCATGCACAGCTTTGGGAGGAGCTCTCCCCTGTGCATCCAGCTGAATAAAGAATGCTGCTTCTTAATGCTACAGTGGGGTTAAGGAGTTTTCTCTTTCACTGAATTTTTGGTAACACTCCCACTGCCAAGGAAAGCTCTGTCTGCTGCTGTTCACAGACAGAGAAGGGCTGGGGGCAGATGTGGGGCTCAGAGGCTGCCTGGGGCACAGTGACCATGAAATAATCAAGTTTTCAATGTTTTGTGAAAGAAGGAGGGGCAGCAACAAAAGTTCTACACTGGAATTAGGAAGGGCAGACTTTGGCCTGTTTAGGACGCTGATTTGGGGAGTACCAAATCAGGTACTGAATTTTTAAGGAGAAACAGCCCTTTAAATCAAAGGGGTCCAGGAAGGATGGACACATTTCAAGAAAGTAATCTTAAGGGGAAGAGCAGCCTGTCCCAGTGTGGCAAAAGATGAGCTGGTGATGAAAATGACTGGCCTGGCTGCCCATGGAGCTTTTGTGGGAAGTCAAGGGAAGGAAGAGTGAGCATCACCTTTGGACACAAGGTCAGGAAACGTAGGCAGTGTTTAAGGATGTTATTAGGTTATGCAGAAAGAAAAGGAAAGAGGTGAAACCTCAATTAGAGTTTAACCTGTCCACTTGTGTGAAAAATAATAGAAAATGTGTCTATAAATAAATTAATTGCAAAATGTGGGATAAGGAGAACCTCTACTCTTTATTGGATAAAGTGGAGAATATAGTAACTAAAGATAAGGGAAAGGCTGAGCTACTTAACACCTTGTTTGTCTCAATTTTCAATATTAGGACAGGTTGTCCTCAGGACAAGTGTTCTCCTGAGCTGGTAGATGGGCACAGGGAGCAGAACAGCCCCCTGGAATCCAGGAGGAAGCAGCTGGGGACTTGCTGAGCCACTCAGATGCTCACATATGTCTCTGGGATCTGATGGGATCCATCCCAGGGGGATGAGGGAGCTGTGGATGAGCTCCCCAAGCTGCTCTCCATCATTTACCATCAGTCCTGGCTCAGCAGGGAGGGCCCAGAGCACTGGAGGTGCCAGTGTGAGCCCATGCCCAGGAAGGGCTGGAAGGAGGAGCTGGGGAACTCCAGGCCTGTCAGCCTGACCTGGGTGCCCGGCAAGGTTATGGAACAGATCACCTTGAGTGCCACCACAGGGCACCCACAGGATGGCCCAGGGATCAGAGCCAGCCAGCGTGGATTTAGGGCTGGCAGGTCCTGCCTGACCAACCTGGTCTCCTTTTATGCCCAGGTGACCCACCTGTGGATGTGGGAAAGGCTGTGGATGTTGTGTGCCTGGACTCCAGCAGAGCCTTTGACTCTGTCTCTGACAGCATTCCCTGGAAAAGCTGCAGCCCACGGCTTGGGCAGGTTCCCTCCTGGCTGGGAGATTTAAGAGCTGGCTGGAGGCTGGGCCCAGAGAGTGGTGGGGATGGTGCTGCACCCAGCTGGTGTCCAGGCACTGGTGCTGTCCCCAGGGATCTGTGCTGGGCCCAGTCCTGTTTAATATCTTCACTGATGGTCTGGGTGAGGGGATCGAGTCCAGCATTCACAAACTGCAGATGGCACCAAGCTGGGTGTGAGTGTGGATCTGCTGGAGGGCAGGACAAGAAGACCCAGCCTTAAGCTGCACCAGGGTAGGCTCAGGCTGGACAATAGGAAGGAGTTCTTCACAGAAAGGGTGAGTGGGAACTGGAATGGGCTGGCCAGGGGGGAGGTGGCAGAGTCATTGTCCCTCTCCAGTGGCACTCAGTGGCATGGTCTGGGTGACAAGGCAGTATTAGGGCATTGGTTGGACTTGATGATCCCAAAGGTCTTTTCCAGCCTATTTGATTCTGTCATTCTGTGATGATTGGGACACTCTGGGGCCATTGTGACACTGCAGGGCCTCATGGAACTAAGAGGACCATGGTGACACCGTGCAGCCCCACAGAACCAGGGGTCCATTGTGGTGCTGTGGGGCCAAATGGACCCAGGGAGTGCCCCGTGACACTCTGGGCCCTTGTGGAACCACAGAGGCCATTGTGACACTGCAGGGCCTCGTGTAACCAAGGGGTTTCACCATTTTGACACTGCAAAACCAAGGAGACCATGATGACAGTGTGGGACCTCATGTAACCATGGGGCCATTGTGACACCCTGGGGCCCCATGGAATCAAGGGGCCACTGTGAAACTGCAGCACCAATGAGAACATTGTTACACTGTGAAGCCCCATGGAACCAAGGAGAACATTGTCACATTTTGAGGCCCCATGGAAGCAAGGAGACCAGTGTGACAGTGCAGGGCCTGGTGTAACCAAGAGGCCATTGTGACACTGAGGGGGCCAAAAGAACCAAGGACATCTTTGCAGATGACAACAAGCTGGATGTATCTGCTGGAGAGTCGGAGGGCTCCGCACAGTGACTTGGACAGGCTGGATCCAGGGGATGAATCCAACAAGGTGAAGTTTAACAAATCCAAGTGCCAGGCCCTGATATTTGGCCCCAGTGCTACAGGTGGGGACAGAGTGGCTGGAGAGCAGCCAGGCAGAAAGGGACCTGCAGGGACTGATGGACAGCAGGCTGGACATGAGGCAGCAGTGTGCCCAAGTGGCCAAGAAGGCCATTGGCTCCTGGCCTAGATCAGGAATGGTGTGGCCAGCAGAAGCAGAGCTGCTGTGCCAGCACTGGTCTGCCCCCAGCTCTGCACACAGACATTGCTGCTGCAGCTCTAGAGAAGGGAACGCAAGGGCATCTCTGGAAAAAACTTTGCTGGGAGATCCTTTAGTTCCTTGAAAGCCACATGGAGTGCAGCCCCTCACCGACACAATCTGTGGCCACAGGGAAGATGGAGAGAAACAAAATGATAAATGGCAAAACCAATGGCTTTTCTTTGTGGACAATATTAAAAAACTGAAACATGGGAAAAAAAAGAACAAACTCACAACCAAACCCAAAAGAATTATCAAAGGTGATTGATATTACATGGCCTGTCCCTGCTGCAGCCCCGGCACTGCCACCCCCAGGGCTGTGCCCGGCCCCGAGAGCACTCAGGCCCTGCAGCAACACCAGGGCCACCAGGGCAGCGGGGCAGGGCCACGGCAGCAGCACTGGCAACACCAAGTGCTGCTGCTGCTGCTGCTGCTGGGCACAGCTGCTGGGCCAGCACTGATCTGCCCCAGCTCTGCACACAGACATTGCTGCTGCAGCTCCAGAGAAGGCAACAAAAGGGGGATCACTTCAGAAAACTTTGCTAGGAGAACCTTTAGTTCCTTTAAAGGCACCAAGAGTGCAGCCCCTCATTGACACAGTGTGGGGCCACAGGGAAGGTGGAGAGAAACAAAAGGGGAAATGGCACAATAAATGACATTTCTCTGTGGACAATACAGTCGGGCTTGACAGCTAGCTGACAAGCAAAGCTGAGTTAATAGATGAAATAACAATTGATGATTTTAGAGTGTATCCATAGCAAGGAAGAAGACAAGGCATTAGCATGGAAATAGATTAGAAGAGATACATGTAAATTTTTGTTAGGTAGACTAGATGCAAGAGTAAATTTGTATGCATAGCTTATTAACTTTCTGTAAAACTTTTGCCAAATATATTGATACTAATAGCTTTGTTCTAATGAATATAATAAGTTATTGTGATGTAATTAATGACTTAAAATGATGTTTTCTTAAAAATATCTAAACTAGAGAACATTAAATATAAAAACATTTTCTTCTTTGACCCTAATCACATGTGTGTAGTTCACATCCAATCTAACAGTATCAGACGAGATTAATAAAGTACAACAAAGAAAAAGAACCTCCAAAATGAAACCAACAAGAATTATCAAAAACAACTTTTATTACAAGTGATTTGCAGAAATTGCCCAGCACTTCAATGTTTCCAAAACAATCAAGTCATCAGTCTCCACACTGCAGCCTTGAGCTCCTGGTTCCTCAGGCTGTAGATGAGGGGGTTCAGGGCTGGAGGCACCACTGAGTACAGAACTGACAGGGCCAGATCCAGGGATGGGGAGGACATGGAGGGGGGCTTCAGGTAGGCAAACATGCCTGTGGTGACAAACAGGGAGACCACAGCCAGGTGAGGGAGGCAGGTGGAAAAGGCTTTGTGCCGTCCCTGCTCAGAGGGGATCCTCAGCACAGCCCTGAAGATCTGCACATAGGAGAAAACAATGAACACAAAACAGCCAAATGATAAACAGGAACTAACAGCAAGAAGCCCAAGTTCCCTGAGGTTTGAGTGTGAGCAAGAGAGCTTGAGGATCTGTGGGATTTCACAGAAGAACTGGCCCAGAGCATTGCCCTTGCAAAGGGGCAGGGAAAATGTATTGGCCGTGTGCATGAGAGCATTGAGAAAGGCACTGGCCCAGGCAGCTGCTGCCATGTGGGCACAAGCTCTGCTGCCCAGGAGGGTCCCGTAGTGCAGGGGTTTGCAGATGGACACGTAGCGGTCGTAGCACATGATGGTCAGGAGAGAAACCTCTGCTGACAGGAAGAAGAAAATCAAAAAGAGCTGAGCAGCACATCCAGTGTAGGAGATGTCCCTGGTGTCCCAGAGGGAATTGTGCATGGCTTTGGGGACAGTGGTGCAGATGGAGCCCAGGTCAGCGAGGGCCAGGTTGAGCAGGAAGAAGAACATGGGCGTGTGCAGGTGGTGGCCGCAGGCTACGGCGCTGATGATGAGGCCGTTGCCCAGGAGGGCAGCCAGGGAGATGCCCAGCAAGAGGCAGAAGTGCAGGAGCTGCAGCTGCCGTGTGTCTGCCAATGCCAGCAGCAGGAAGTGCCTGATGGAGCTGCTGTTGGACATTTGCTGGGGCTGCACATGGGCACCTGTTCATGGAGAAATGACAGTGACAAGTCAGGAGAGGCTGCTTGGAGTCAAACCTGGGCCATTCCCTGTAGACTGTCCCTACTTTTGGGACACACCGCCCTTCTAGCTTCTGTGGGAAAGCCTTTGGCTGCAATCAGAGCACAGTCACACTCCCCGGGTACCCTGGGATAAACCAGACCCTGCCCAGAGCAGAGGGATCCCTGAATGTCTCACCCTCTCTCAAGGTCTCTGGGCAAGGTCTCAGCACCCCCTTGTGCCAAGGACACTCACGGCTCCCTGGGCAAACCCAGCAGCATTTCCTCAGCTGTGGCAGCTCTGCCCTTCCCCGTGGGACATTCAGGGAACTCCCAGAGGCTCTGGCACAGATTTGCACCCAGGAGGGCAGCTCAGAGCTTGGCAGGGCACAGCAAGGAGATCCCTGGCTGTGCCCATGATGGGATCTCAGGGAGGGGGCTCAGCTCATTCCCCTTTGCCATGGACTGCTTCGCCCACAGCCCCACAGGTGCCAGGGAAGCTTGGACACCCCATTGCCATGGGCAGCCCTGGCTGGCAGGAATGCCAAGGGCAGTGCCTGACTCAGCTGCTGCAGATGCCAGAGCCTCCCTGAGAGCAGCAGATAACAGTGCCAATGTCAGGGCAGGGCAGAACCAAGAGCAGATGTTGTGGTGCTGTGCCTGAGAGGGCAGGGCAGAGACAGCCGGGCACTCAGGACAGTGTTCCCGTGCCCAGCTGTGCCCGGCACCTCCCACACACCAACAGTGCCCTCCTGCCCCAGCCCTGCTCTCTTCAGCCCCCTCTGCTTCCCTGAGCATCTCCCTGGGCCTGGACATTCCCTCCTGAGAGGAGCCTTGTCCCTGCCAGCGCTCACAGAGCCCATCCCAGCCTGTGTGCCCTGGCTGGGGCCCTACAGAAACCTGCCTGTGTGCAGGGCCCTGGCTGGGGCAGGCTCTGTGTGCAGCTGGGCAAGGGCAGCTCAGGAGAGCCCTGCTGGGCCCTGCAAAGGTGCTGCTGCTGCTGTGCAGGGCTGAGGAGTGGCTGAGGGCCCTTTGGGAGGCTCCCAGCAGAGACACTGATCAACTTAATTTACAGTTCTGCAGTCCCTGTAAAAGATCAAACATTCCTTTGATGATTCTGCTGTGTCCCTTTCAACTCAGAATGTTCTGTCATTCTGGGATTACAATTCCTGTTCTGCTTCTCTCATCCCCTTGTTTTTTAAAATCAAAAGAGAAAAAAATCCCCTTGCAACAGTGTTAGAACAGTAAAGTAAAAACCAGATATTAATTGGAAGCTTCCAGGTGTCCCAGTGGGGATGGGGCACACCCGGCCCCTGATTTCAGCAATTTATTAAGGTTGATTAATTAGGATATTGAACAGGAACATCCTATAGGAGATTCACTTACCCCAGTTACACATTCCTGGCTCAATCCATTGGAGTAGGTCCAAGGGCTTCTTTGCCTTCACTTTTTGTTATGACTGCTCACATTCTGGTCAAAAAACAAAATGTTCTTCTTGTAGGTCCTCTTCCTGATAATAAAACTATACAGGATACTATATGTTTTGTATACTATATGTATTTCAGGAATGCATTTAGACAATCAGTTTATTTTTCTAAAATCAAAGAAAAAGGTTAGGGAAAATAATAATGTTAATAAAGGATTATAGTTATAGATTTATATAATAGTAATAGAGTTCATTAAGAGTTTAATAGACTTAAAAAAGGAATATATATTTAAAATTATGTAATAGTAATTTATAGAGCTACAAATATACGAAAATTGTATAAAGTAAAAAAAAATCTTTTTGTAATCACCCCAGTGTTCCCATCCTTCTTCAAGCAGGAAATTGAAAACACTCTCAGGAAAGCTCCTGATCTTTCCAGCAATCCCAGGCTTACCTTCTTTGGGAAGTGCCCTCCGGAGCTGTGCCCAGGCTGGTCTGGAGCTGGGAGCAGCCCTGCCCCACCCAGCCCCTCTCAGCAGCAGCCCCTGCCCTGCTCAGGGTGGCTCCTTCCCCCCAGAGCTTCTCCCCAGCGCTGGGAGCAGCTGCCAGGGCTGGCTGAGAGCTGTCCCTGGCAGGCAGCAGAGTCCCTGCCCCAGCACAGCGCCCTGGGCTGCAGGACCCTGCTCTGCAGGACAGCCCTGGGCACCCCTGGCTGCTCTGCAAAAGAGACAATCAGAGAATGTACTCACAGGCTCTGCAGGCATTGGCATGTTCCAGCTTGAGGAGATGGCTCCAGGAGCTGCAGCTGCACTGTCCTGCAGCCAGAGGTTCCTGTGCCAAGGGCTGGCAGTGATTGTGCCCCAGGCACTTCTCAGCCCCTTCCCAGCCCTGACTGATTGAAGCTCTCTGTGCCTCTGGGCTGTGCCCGGGCTGGCTGCAGGCAGTGCCCCAGCCCTGCTGGGCTGGCACAAGAGCTGCTCATCAAGAGAAATGTGCTTTTGAAGCTCTTCTTGGTGACCAGGAGCTGCCTCTGTGCCAGGAGCCCAGCCCAGCTCAGCAGCACAGACACAGCACAAGGACTTTAATCAGCCTCTGGGGCTTTGTGCTCAGGCCCTGAACATCAGTCCCTGAGAGGCAGCTGAAGAAACCTCTGCAGAACTCCAAGGCAGAATCCAACTCCAAAATTTCTTGGACTTTTAATGGGTCCCAGTGAGGGACACGACTGAGCAAGTGTCCCCAGGCCCCAGGCAGAGCAGAGAACTGCAGGCAGTGTTGACAGGTGGGGACAAAGAGAAGCCAAGTCTTGGTGCCCTGGGGCACAGCAGGGTCTGTGCCAGCAAGGGCTGGGAGGAGACACCTTGTCCTGAGGCCCTGGGGCCTCCTGGCACAGCCCCAGCCAGGCTGGGCACTGTCAGCCCCTTGTGCTGCCCTCAGCATCCCCCCCTAGCCCACATCCCAGTGGCCTCAAGGATCTGCTGCAAGGAGTCCCTGGGGAGCCTTGCTCAGCAATGGCCCTGGGGGCTCCTTCATGCTCCCTGCAGGGACTGCAGGTTTTTCAAAGGACTTTGGCTTTGGCTTTTGCCTTGCAGTCTCTGAGAGGTTTGTGCAATCATGGCCTCCAATTATCTGCTGTAATTAGTCCCTGGAGATTCTCTGCCTGTTGCAGCATTGATTGGGACTCATTAATACTTCAGGGTACTTAAGTTCTTTAAGCTACTTCCCCTTTCCCTTTTGATACAGACTCTATGAGAAAGATTGTGCATTTACAGGCTCCAATTATCTGCTGTAATTAGTCCCTGGAGAGCCGTTATCAGTAACAACATTCAGTGGGCTCATTAATGCTTCAAGGTACTTTAGTTATTTTAAGGTTCTTGGTGTTTCCCTTTTGATACAAATTCTTTGAGAGGTTTGTGCAGTCATGGCTCCAATTATCTGCTTTAATGAGTCCCCTGAGAGCTTTGTACTGACACTCAGTGGGGCTTAGTAATGCTTTGAGCTTCTCAAATTTTTTAAGGTAGTATGGAATTTCCTTTCCACACTGAGACTCTGAGAAGTTTTTGGTCAATCCTGTCCTCCAATTGTCTCCTCCAAGGAGTCCATGAGGCGCCTGTGTTGGGGATGGACCTCACTGAGACCCATTCATGCTTTGAGACACTTTGGGGTTTTCTTCTGACTTTCACGCCTGGAAAGGTTTGTGCAATCTCCTCTCAGGCCCTGAGGTTCAAGGGCTCAGCTCCAAATGCACCACAGGGCTCATCAGGATGCAGCAAGTCCTGACAAACCATGGCTCTGCCTTGATTTCCCTCTGCTCTAATGCAGTTTATCAGGAATGTATCTGGAGTGATTTTGGTTTGCTAATTTGAGATTTCTCAGCCAATGCATCTATTAGTGCAGTGGGATCAGTGTTGGCTAATTACCATTGCACTCCCTGGAATATATTTACTCATTTCCTGCTGTGAGATAGGATTAGGAGAAAGGCAAAGTAGGCTCAAAATTTTAAAAGGGTATATAGAAAAGTTTATTACCAGTAAATAGAAGAAAGAGTAATAAGAATATGAACACTTCTCCTCTCCCTACAACCTTTTCTTTCTTACTGACAATGCAAGGAGACAAATGCAAGGAGACTGAAAGTTTCAGTCAGTTTACACCATCTAGAACAGTATTTCTTCAGTTCACTTAGGGAGAGGAGTCTCGCTTTCATGCTATGGAGACTTCTCCATAAGAAAACAGTTCGCTCGTGGCTCTCAATTCCCACAAAGAGCAGCTGCCCAGAAAATCTGCAATTGTGAAGTCCCTTCCATTTTTCACAGCTTTTCCCACTTCTGTTTTTATGGGCCATGTCAACTAATGGGGTATGAGTTTAAAGATGAGCTGTTCAAGAGCAAAGATTCGCTTCATCTATTTCTGAAATCATCTTCATCTCTGAGAACAGAGATCTTCTTCTCTCCCTGAGGCCACAGGGTGTCACCACTCTTCTCTCTTTCTCTGTTTAAACTTCTCATGGGATCACAGCTACTTCAACATTTGCCTACTTTAGCATGGAGGTTTTTGCTGAACAAGTCATCTACCCATATTTTCAATTACATATAGGGAAAAAGAGAGTCTGATATATTAATTCCATCCTTCTCCATAGCTTTACAAGAGGATTTCAGCCCCAAGATCAAGGCATCTCCTCATCCCTCCCATCTGGGACCCAACTATCTCTTCACTGACCTTGGTGTCTTCATGTTGCTCCTCTGTGTGCCTGCACTTTGTCCTTTTCTCTCACTGGAGGGAGGATGGAAGCACTGAAAGAGTTCATATCTCACCCGGGGCCTGCAGATGGTTCCGTGACCCCGGCCGGGCTCGGTGCTTGCGGCCGGAGCTGTTTTACGATGGAGGTTTCTGCAGCGGCTGCGCTGGGGCTGTGTCAGGATGGGCCGCGCTGGGGCAGGGCCAGGATCTCAGCAGCCAGGCCAGAGCACAGCAGCAGCACGGCCGGGGCCGATGGCTTCTCCTGCCCCTGCCCGGGGCTTGCGGCTGAAGCCCAAGGGTGGAAGAATCTTGGCCGAGCCGGCCCGGCCCGGGGCTGCTCCTGGGGCCCGGCGGATCCTGGCTGGGCCCAGGCTGGCGGCGGGGCAGGGCTCAGCAGGGCCCAGATGTTCCCAACTGCAGCCATGGCCCGGCCCGGCCTCGGCCCCGCGGCCTCCCCTGCCCTGCCCGGCAGCCGATGGGGCCTGGCGGGGTCCCTGGGAAGGGGCCCGGCCCCACGGCAGGAGCCGCCCAGCTCTGCTGGAACCCTGGATGCTGAGAAATTTAAACTTTCTCTGCTGAAAGGCACAGACCTGCAAGAGAACGCTGCATTTGACCTGAGGCTGTGGAGAAGGCTTCCAAAATTTATCAATAGCATTGGGATTATGGGTGTGTAGTTGGTTAGAAGTGTATAATATCACAGAAAAATCTTAAGACTTCGGTGTTTTAGAAGATAATAATAAATATGAAGCCAGATGGAGGTTTTAGGGTGGAGATGGGTTGTTCTTCTTTACCTTCTTCTTTCTTCTTCACCTTCTTCTTCCTTCTTCTTCATGGGTTTGGGTGGTATTTTGTAATTGGACATAAAAGTCTGCATTGCAGGCTTCAAATGATCAATTATTGGGTTAAAAGGGAAAATAATTTAGGTATCTTTTCTTAATTGGATAGTTTAGCCTTAAAAGACCTTATAACAAGAGATACTTAGCCATTTTGTACCCTGCTAATGAAAGAGTGCAGAACTCACGGCCTTAAGAATGTAACATGGGTAAGAAACAATAAACACCTGAGTCTGAACACGTACTGTCATCTCAAGTGCCTTCAATCTCAAGCCCAAGAGAAGTAGAAAAAGCAAGCAGAGAACCCACATGGCCCACCTTGGCTGAGATGGGGAGCTGGGCTGGCCTTGTTACCTCTGTGCCAGCCAGAAGGGAAAGAGACCCTCCCAGGCTTTCCCATCTTTAACATGTGTCTTCACAGAGGCGTGTTCAGTTTCCTTAGTGGTTTAACAGATTGTCAATTCTCAAAGCTAATTACTCATTGGTTTTTTGTCAGACATGGAGGAAACTGCTAGCAGCTTTTCTTAGAACATCACTTCTGTGATGCAAAACCACCACAACAGAACAGAGCACAGAGTTCCTTTGTCCATATGTAGTGCTCATGTGCCCGAGGCCTCAAAACCCCTCCTTAGGAGATCTCTGGGCCCTCTCCAAGGTGTTTTCACATGAAAACATTCAGCTCAGAGTCTAAGAAAATCACCAGAGGACAGGGCCAGCCTGACCTGTCTCTCCTGTCTACTTTTGTCTGGGAGAAATCCTTGGATATATGGAATTTGGGAGGCCAAGTGCTAATTTTTGTCCATGGCCCTTGGACATGAAATCTGGTTCTTTTCTGTAGGAATGAAGGAACAGAGCCCCAGTGTTTCAGGGGCAGATGAGAGGTGGCCACCAGAGGCCAAGGCCAGCCAGAGCTGGCACGTTTTTTTCTGGGAGATACCATTGCATTAAGGAAATTGTTTAGGGAGAGTACCAAGTTTGGCAATGGGCATC
Source organism: Agelaius phoeniceus (assembly GCF_051311805.1). Taxonomy (NCBI): domain Eukaryota; kingdom Metazoa; phylum Chordata; class Aves; order Passeriformes; family Icteridae; genus Agelaius; species Agelaius phoeniceus. Next base: position 4,412,798 of record NW_027509866.1, read on the forward strand.
TGTCACAATCTGCTCATACAAGTGGGGGTCGTGATGGTTCGTTAACTGATCTCGGAGTGCAAAAGACAACACGAAGGGGATTTCAGTATTAATCAAATACATGCACCTTTTATTGAGTGCCCACAGCAAATGCAGTAGAGGGATTTAGAAAGGATATAAAGGACAGAGAGAGAGAGAAAGAGAGGGGGTGGATATAGCTACCAAACGGAGAGACTAAATCCTCATGTGGTCCAGCCAATAGATCTGTCTTGTCAGGTCAGGGAGAATCTCAAAGTCTTGGTTTACTCAGGGGTCTATTATAGTCCTCTGCTGAGGGAGGAACAGGTAAAAGAAAATGAAGAATAAGTTTATTGAAAACGGGTACAGACAGTCCATGTTCCAAAACAGGATAAGTCAATCTCAGCAGTGAGTGAGAGCAATTGTTTTCTTGGTCCAATGACCACACCTGGGCAAACATGTCACTTCAATCAGGCCAACCCCTCCCCGTGTCAGGGTTATAAGGGTCTAAGTCTCAGTCCTTGGGAGGGTGCTTCAATCTCCATCCATCACGGTGGTCACGAAGCAGATGAAGAATTTTCCATGGGGGACCAGCAAAGTTACCCCAGAAAGTTCATTTGGCCAAGAGGTGGGGAAATTCATGGGCTATTGTCATGAAGCAGGTGCCAGCATATAGGGCGAGCTGCTCCTTTGCCAGCCCCCTGCTCAAAGCAGCGACCATGGCAGCACTGCAAACACTCCTGCAAACAATCCCTTGGTGAGCATCCACCGCAGCCAGGCCAGAGCTCCAGTCAGGGTCCTCAGGGTCCTGGTCTCTGTCCTTGGGACAGTCATGAGGCAAATGAGGGAAACTTCAGACCATCTCTTACAGCATCTGAAAAGCCAAATGGTTCTTTCCATAGCAAGGAGAGCATGGAGCCCCAGTGCTCCAGGAGCTGATGAGAGGCAGCCCTTGACATCAGCCAGACCTTTCAGGTGGCCCCTGGGAGGCCAAACCAGCCAGACTGTTCCATGTTCCCTCAGTTCCATGGGGCCCCACAGTGTCCCAATGGTCCCTTGCTTCCCTGAGGCCCTGAGGAGTCATAATGCCCCCTTGGTGACACCAGGCCCTGACGAGTCCCAATGGTCTCCATGGTTCCATCAGGCCCCACAGAGCCATAATGGTCTCTGGGTTCCATGAAGCCCCGCTGGGTCACCATGGCCCCTTGGTTCCATGGGCTCCAGTGGTGCCACAATGATCCCCTTGGTTCCATGGGGTCCCCACAGTGTCCCAGTGATCTCCATGGGAAGGGAAGAACCGAGCCCCAGTGTTGCAGGGGCAGCCACCAGAGGCCAAGGGCAGCCAGGCTTGATGGTACTTGCAGATTGTGCCTGGGAGCAACCCTTGCATATCCAGAATTTTAGAGGTGGAATCCCAATTTCAGACATTGACACCTGGAAGAGAAGGATGGTTGTTTTCCATTGGAAAGAAAGCATGGAACACTGATTCCACAGTGACATTTGCGGATCTATGGGGGCTATTGGGGATCGTTTCTGTATTTTGTGACCCAAAAGGAGCTTCTCTAATAAACTTGGCCGGAAGCTCCCACTGTGCCCATGACAGGAACCCCTGTGAGTGTCTGGGCCATCCCGGCTCTTTGGCAGCCTGGGCACTCCTGGGATGTCACCATGGAATGGCTGTGACTGCCTCTGACCACAGGGCTCTTTACCATCCCCAGAAAGCCCTGGGAGGTCTCCATGGAGCCCCCGTCTCTGCATGTGACATTCCAGCTCCTGGAAAGTCCCCATGGAACCCCTCTGAGGGCCTGTGACAAATCTGATCCTTAGCAGGCAACCATCCCCAGCCCCCTGTTGCTATGGTCAGTTTCCATGGCAACCATCACCAGCCCCCTGTTGCTATGGTCAGTTTCCATGGCAACCATCCCCATCCCCCTGTTGCTATGCTCAGTCCCTTGGCAGCTCCATGGAGACCCCATGCCAGGGCTGGTTGCCATGGACACCAGCTCAGGCCTGCAGCCAGAGCCCGTTGCCATGGCAACCATTGGCAGCCCCCCATCCCCAGGCTGATGGGATGCCAGAAGCACAGAATTGGCTGAGCTGGGAGGGACCCATCAGGATCCACCAGTGCAACTGCTGGCCCTGCACAGGACACCCCAACAATGCCAGCCTGGGCCTGGCAGCGCTGGCCAAACGCTGCTGCAGCTCAGAGAGCCCTGGAGCTGGGACCCTGCCCTGGGGAGCCTGGCCAGGGCCCCAGCAGCCTCTGGCCAAAAACCTTTTCCTGACATCCAACCTGAGCCTGCCCCGACTCAGCTGCAGCCGCTCCCTCCACTCCTGTCCCTGGGCACCAGAGGGAAGAGGTTCCCACAGCCCCAGCCAGGGACCCGCTCCCAAGGCTGCTGCCATGGCCACCAGGGCTGGCACCAGCTGGGATGCTCGGTTTCCACGGGCCGCGCTTCAGCAATGGGATTCCCCAATTTCCTGCTCCCGCTAAAACTGCACTGCCCTCGCTGCCCTCCCGCCTCCCATGGAAAGCACAAAAGGCAAAGATCCTGGGCTGGGATAAGAACAATTTATTGGGAACAGCAACGGGATACGGAACAAAAAGGAGCAGAAACAATACTGATAACACAAGTGACAAGAAAAAGGGAAAACTACAACACAACTGACTGTCTCTTCCCGGCTACAATTTTCCCCTGCCTGGAAAGGGCACCCGTTTTGTCAGGAGGGAGAGAGAGAGAGAGTCCCTTTCCTGCCACTGGCAATGACCTGAGGTGGGAGTGAATGCAATGTCACAGCCATAGCCAGACCCGCATGTTCTTCCATCCCACATCAGGTCATTGGCAGGGGCAGGAAAAGGGACTGGTGTCTTCCTACCGTGGATCACAGGGAAAATGGATCCCCAGGGCTCTTCCCAACATGGGACCCCCAATGGGGAAAGAAGCTGGAGTGGTGCATGAAGCTCTTCCTGCAGCTGGGGCACTCGCAGAACTTCCCTTACTGGCGACTCCATTGGTGTCTGATCAAGTGAAAGCTCATGCACGAGCTCTTCCCATGATGTGGAGAACTCATCGGGCCTCTCCCCAATATGGATGCGCTGGTGCCTGATGAGGGTGAATTTTTTCTTGAAGTCCTTCCCACAATCAGAGCAGCGGAAGGGCCTCTCATCCATGTGAATGCGCTCATGCAGGTAGAGATTGGAGCTGGTCTGGAATCTCTTCCCACATGTAGGGCACGCGTAGGCCCTCTCCCCAGTGTGGATGCGCTGGTGCCTGATGAGGAGGGAGTTGCGCTTGAAGCCCTTCCCACAGTCAGGGCAGAGGAAGGGCCTCTCCTCTGAGTGAATTCGCTTGTGCTTGTAGAGATTGGAGCTGGTCCTAAACCTCTTCTGACACTGGGGACACTCGTAGGGCCTCTCTCCAGTGTGGATGCATTGGTGGATGATGAGGGCAGAGCTGCAGCTGAAGCCCTTCCCACACTCCCCACACTTGTAGGGCCATTCCCCGGTGTGGATCATCCGGTGGCGGATCAGGTGGTTACTCTTGCTGAAGCTCTTGCCACACTCCAAGCACTTGTGGGGCTTCTCCCCATCATGAAGCTGCTCCAGGACCACCAGCTCTGAGCTCTGGCTGAAGCTCTGTCCACCTTCCTGGCTCAGGGTGGGTCTTTCCTCTTCAGAGCACACTGGGCTGAGTTCGGAGCCCATTCTCATGGGGGATTTGTGGGGATTTTCCTCCCCATTGGAATTCTGCACTGTGGAGTCACTCAAAACTGCCACTTCCACAAGGGTCTGCCATGGAGATTTTTCCTCCATGGTCTCCATCCTCAGCTCCTTCCCTGGGGGAGGAAGGACAAGGAGAGGATGGGATTTGTCTCCATGCCACAGGGAAGGGGAAGGAGATCCCCCCAGTGCATCCCCAGCAGGACGGGGTTGGCAGCAGGGTTGTCCTGCAGCCGGGGGCCGTGCTGGGCTGGGAGATGGAGCAGGAGAGAGGGGGAAAGGGGCACTGACATCCTCCTCACCTGCCTGGGTATCCCATGGCTCCCTTCTGTTTCTCGCAGCCTCCTCCTCCATCCAGTCAAGGTTTGGGAATGGGAAATCCTGTTCTGGGAACCAAACAAAGGGTGCACACATTATCTTTTTTTCTGGTTACAAGGCAAACCTGGGGGAGAGTCTAAGCCAGAATTACAATTTAATAAGAAATTGAAGATCAAGGCAATGATACAGAAACACTGCCTTAAACTGACAGAGTCAGGATATAACCTGACACCCTGCTGGTCAGGGTGGTGGCAGCAGTCCCATTAAATGGTGTCTGCAGTCCTGTTGGAGGGATGAACGTGATTCTGTCCAAGCAGTGATCCTGTAGAAGGGTCTGGTCTTCCTCTGAAGGTCCAGTGGTGGTTCTGGAGCTCTTGTCCTCTGGGAATCCAGTAGGCAAGCTGCTCCTGGTGTTGCAAGGCTCACCTTATATGCAGGTAGGAATGCTTGGATCCTCCCCCTGGGCGGAGCATCCCACAATGGGATGATGGAATTTGATCAGTCCTGCAGTGACACTCAATGGCCCATTCCCAGAAGATATCTCCCCTGGAGGGCTTTATCAGGGCTGAGTCATGGAGGAGATCAAGAACACTGCCCCACCTGTTTATAGCAGTTGATGAAGATGGGCATTGAAAACATGCATTTGGTTCCATCTTACATTGCAGCCTGAAACAGTGGGGGAATCCCTGCTCAGGGGGTGAACACCACCCCCCTTACCCAAACTGGCTCAGGTGTAAAACCCCTACCTTGGGAAGGCCACACACACACAGGGGACAATGTCACACTTGCCCTGCTCCAGGGCAAATGGCATCTCTCTAATATTTTCTTAACCAGATTGCAAAATTATTCTGGCACAGTGAGTTCAGGGCACTGTTGTTTGACCCCAGTTGCCTTTGACAACAGCATGGTTCCTTCCTCTGAGGAGGTTGTGGGTCTCTCTGGAGGAACTCTTGGAAACTTGGATGCAGCTTCATCTGAGCGACCTATGGGAGAACTGATGAGGAAAATGGCTGTTTTGGGACTGGAGTGTAAAGAAAATATTTTGTTGTCCCTCCTTGAAAAGTTTGTTAAAATCGCTGGAGGAAATGGAGCAAATGATACCAGCAAGACTGACAAGGTTCATTCACCACATGGTGAGGAACACAAGGCTGCTAAAAGTCCCACAAGAAGCCCAGCTCAAGTAGCTAAATTCCCAAATAACTACTGAATTCCCAGGCTTGGGTTTTTTCCAAATGTGAGAATCATTTTTCTCTTCATCCCTGTCACCTTTGTGACAGCTACACAGAGCTTTCCCTTCCTTTTAATAATATCTGTATTGGGCCGAATTTGCACTTTTCTTTAATTGTAACCTGCCAGCAGCTGAGCTGGAGCTGTGCAGGAACCAAGGAAACTTGGAATTGCCCCAGAATTGCTTCTATTGTCAGCCGGTGCTGCGGCGGCCGTGGGGCAGAAGGGTGGGAAAGGGGGGTCCGGGGTGGCAGTGGAGGAAATGCCGGGCCCGGGGGCTGAGCACAGGGCTGAGCACACAGAGATGGTTTTGTTTTTGCTGAGCTCGCACTGAGCCAAGGCCTGTCCTGCCCCTCATTCGGCCACGCTGGGGAGGGGCTGAGGGTGTGGGGGAGCTTGGGAGGGGACACAGCCAGGACAGGAGATCCCAGCTGACCCCAGGGATAGCCCAGACCATAGGACATCATGATCAGTGCATGAAGTGTGGGGAACAAGGAGGAAGGGGGCACATTTGCAGTGAGGGTTTTGTCTCCCCAGGTAACACTTAGGCAGGATTGGGCCCTGTTTCGCCAGTGGGCAGGGCCCGCACCAAAGACACAGACACCAAACTTAACTTAAGGAACAGTGTAATTTAGATAATGCAAATTTGCAAAAAATTACAAAAATATTAGGTAGGCAAAGCAAATAATCATTAGTCAATAATTCCAAAAGAGGACATGTTGAAATGAGTATCACACAACTATCCATTTCTGGCTGCAGGCTCTGGAGATTCTATCTCTGCCTTCAATCAGGGTTGCATTCCCTAAAGAATCTTGGTACCAAATCCTGCTTTCCAAGGCTGGAACAGTGTCTCAGGTTTAGCTGGGTGTGTATTCAATTACCCTCTGTTAAAGTTGGGGCAATTATCATCTATTAATTGAGCAGTTTACTTTATCTCTTCCACATGAATCCTCCCTCCAGGGAGATATCTTCAGTTAATGGGCCATTGAGTGTCACTGATAAAAATTCCATCATCCCATTGTGAGAAGATCTGCCCAGAGGGAGGAGCCAAGCATTCCTACCGGGATATAATCTGAGAATGTGAACAACAGAGTCAGCCTTCTCCCACAAGATTCCCATAAGAGCAGCTTTCAGCTCCACTGGATCCCAGAGGAAGACCGGGCCAATGGACGCCACAACTGGACCTTCAGAGGAAAACTCCACCCTTCTACAGGATCACTGCTCCAACAGAACCACACCTGTCCCTGCAGGAGCACTGCAGCCACCATTTAACAGGAGTGCTACCAACACTCTGACCCACAGGGTGTCAGGTCATATTCTTACTCTGTAAGTAGTTTTTAGTACTACTGCATTTGTATTTTTAATTTTCCTTCTGAAGAACTGTCATTCCTATTTCCATAGACTTTGCTTGACAGCCTCTTGTTTTGAAAATTATAATTCCAAGTGAAGGGATTAACATTTTCCATTTCAAGGGAGTCTCCTGCCTTCCTTAGCAGACACCTGTCTTTTAAAACTGACACAATGCCCTGGGACACCCAGGCAGGTGAGGATGAAGTCAGTGCCCCTTTCCCCCTCTCTCCTGCTCCATCTCCCAGCCCAGCATGGCTTTCTCTGTCACTGACCAGACTCTCATATCCACAGAAAAATACCCCCAAGGACCTCCAGGCTTTGTAATCTCCTTCTGTGAGAGGAGCCTTGGAGCAGCTGGCTCCAATCCCAGCCTCAGACTTTTACAGAGTTCATGGGTAAAGAATTATCAAGGTGAAATTTAACCTTTAGCATTTGTCCCACAGGATTAAGGATGAAAAAGCATATATATTTATAAAAAATTTCTATTATCTCTTATGGTAACAATTATACAAAATTATCTTATCTTAATCAGAAATATTTAGTCCAAGGTATAGGAGCTGTACCATATTATATTATATAATATTCATTTATAGAAAGCACTCAGAAGGGATTTCAAAGCAATTTTATTAAAGGAAAAGAAGCTGTTTTTAAGGAGAGATTGATGTCACTCCCACAGACCAATGACCATGGGCAAATCCCTTTGGCTCAGCCTGAAGCAGTGACCTTGAGGGGTGTCCCGACTGCAGGGAGGAATCTCCACACCCCCCGGGAAGGGAAATGTCAGGGGATGCTGCCTTTAAAATTTGGGATGGGGCTTTTCTAGTCTGAGGTGTTGCCCTGTCAGTCAGGTGTGCCCAGGCTGGGCCAGCTCAGCAGCTCTGCAGAAGCTCTCAGTGGTGTCACTTGGTTGTTCCTTTCTCTGGGGATTTTCCAGTGCTGTCACAGCTTCAGCTCCCTCTGAGGATGTTGAACTTTGGGATGGAGGAGTCAGGCTGGATTCTGCATTATTCACCCCAAAAGCACCATGATCCCAACCCCTCTTCATTTCCCACGGGGGCTTTGCAAACAGGCCCTTGCTGGAGTTGTTGGAGGCCATTGCAGGCAGAGCCTCCTGCTCCAGCAGGAACTGCCTTTCCTGTGCCATCAGCAGGGCAGGTCCCGCTGCAGGAAAAGCCCCAGGCCAGCCCCAGCACAGGGAAGGCCTCGGGCACAAGGGCAGAGTGCCGTGCTGGGAGCTGTGCCAGGGAGAGCCTGAGGCACCAAAGGCACCTTGGCAGCAGCAGCTGCTTGCAGGCCATGGCCAGAAGCCTCCCTTGGCAGCCCGGCCTGGTGGCCACCACTGCAGAGCTGCTGCCTCAGGGCTCATTCCTGGCTGGCCTCTGAAAAGCCACTTCTGCTCCAGGAGCCTGACTGGGAAGCCATTGGCCCCAGCACCTTGGGGACAAGATATCAATGACAAAACTCTTCATGCCAGCAGAGCCAAGGCAGGGGCAGAGGAAAGGGGAGAGCCAGGCCCAGGGGACAGGGCTGCCATGGTGATGGCTGTGAGGGCACTGCCCAGCAGCAGCCTGGCTGCCCTCAGCAGACATTCTGGCCAGAAGCGTTGTGAGGGCACCCAGCACATCAGAGAACCCACACTGCAGGAATTCTGTCCTTGGGGATGGCAGGGGGTTTCACTGGGTCAGGTTGCACAAAGCTCCTGCTCTTGGACAATTCCTGGGATGGGGAATCCACTTCTCTGGAATAACTCTTGCAGTTTTGTGCCACTGTCATAACTGTAAAATATTTCCTCTTCTAACAAATGTAAATCCACCCTCGTTCAGTTTAGAGATATTGACCCTTGTTCTGTCATGGCAAGATTTGGGAGAAAATCACTTTGATCACTATTTTCCCATTTTCACAGACCTTGGAGAGGACCCAAAAATCTCCCAAGATGGGGTTTGGAGGTCTCATCACAAAACCAGCAGGGAGAGGCTGAGGGCTCTGGGGTCAGTGTGGTGGAGACCGAGGACAGAACAGGAATAGCCTGGAAGGGATGGAAGGGTGGTTTCAGTGAGGCTGGAGCTTTTCTTCCTAGTGGGAATGAGCCTGAAGAAGACGTAATAGCACCAAGGGCAGCTGGGGAGGCCCAGAGTGGACACCAGGAGAAAGGAATTTCCCTGCCAGGGCAGAGCTGTGGTGCAGCATGTCCCCCAGCAGGAGCCTGGAGCAGCCCAAGGCTTTGTGTGGGCAGGCAGAGGCAGGCAGGAGGCAGAGCTGTGAGCAAAGGAAGAGCCCAGCCAGGTGGGGCAGCCGGGGGATGCCCACAGCCTGCAGGGACAGAGGCGCAGGGCAGGGACACCGTAGGACAGCCTGGACTGCACAGGGCACAGGGATGGGCAGCAGCTGCAAGACAGCCCTGACAGAGCCAACTTGGGCAGCACTTTGGCCATGGCAGACACAAAGAGCACCAAAGCCCCAGAGGGTCATTAAAGCACTTGTGCTGTGTCTGTGCTGCTGAGCTGGGGCGGGCTCCTGGCCCAGAGGCAGCTCCTGGCAAGGGCAGCAGAGCTGCAGAGAGACAGCTCTGGCCAGGAGCAGCTCCTGTGCACAGCCCAGCAGGCCTGGGGCACTGCCAGGGCCCCTCAGGGACACCAGCAGGGCACAGACAGAGCTCCCAGGGGCTCAGCACTGGCAGGGGCTGTGGCATGTCCCAGAGGGGGCTGTGTCCCAGCAGCTCCTCTGTGCCTGTGTCATGGAGGCACAGAGCAGCTGTGATGTCAGCAAGGGGCTGTGTGACAGCACAGAGTGGGCTGTGTGAGGTCACAGATTGGGCTATGACATCACAGAGTTTGGTCTGTGAGGTCATTGAGCAGCTACAGCATCATAGAGGGGACTGTGTGACATCACAGAGCAGGCTGTGACATCATGGCATGGCTGTATGAATCACAGAGCAGGCTGTGATGTGAACGTGTGTGCTGTGACATTATAGAGTGCCAGTGTGACATCATAGAGTGGGTTTTATGACATCACAGAGCTGTCTGTGACATCATAGAGTAGGGTATGTGGCCATAGGGCAGATCTTGCCATCATAGAGGGTGTCTCTGTGGCATCAGAGAGTGGTTGTGACATCCCTGGGTGGCTGTGTAATATCATAGAGCAGGCTGTGACATCACAGAAAAGACTCTGGCATCACAGAGTGACTTTTTGACATCAGAGTCTTCTGTGATATCACAGAGCAGCTGTGTGACATCACAACATGCTGTGTGACATCATGGGACTGTGTGACATCACAGGAGGCTGTGTGACATCACAGGGGCTGTGTGAGGTCACTCGGGAGGTCACTCTGCCCCGGCCCCCCTCACAGTTCCCCCCAGAGCAGTCCAACCCTGCTCGTGCACAGCGGGGTCCCCTGTCCCCCCGGGTCCCCCCGCCCCCGGCGCCGCAGCCTCCCCCAGAGGATGTTCCACGAGATCAACCCCAGAGCCTGACACGGGGACGGGGGGCCGGGGCCCTGGGGGTGGCACAGGGGGACAGGGACCCCCCGGCAGCGTCCCCGTGTCCCCCAGGGCCAGAGCCTGGGCCAGGGCTCCTTCACCCTGGTACCAACGAGACCTTGAGAGCGCTGAAAAAATCGCCAGCAAGGGAGCAGCAAAAACCAGATTTAATATTAAGGGACAGCAGCACAAACTTGCTTGGCAAGAGTCACTCTGCTCCTGACTGGACACTTCAGGCACACCAAGGAAACAAAGCAACAACAAAACCAAACCAAATCCAGGCAATCAAACCAGAAATGAGCCGAGAACTGTCCCTGTGTGTGTGTGTTACAAAAGCACAGTGACGGCAAGGATAAAAGGAATCTCGCCCAAAAGCTTAATGCAGCTTAAACCTAACAGGACTTAACTTACACCCAAGCCTTAACTGATACCTTCAATTTCACAATTTTACAAAACAACAGAGCTTAACAGTATTTAACCTAACTTAAAATATATGACTTAGCAATTTAACAGAGGAATAGCATTTAATATTCAACTTACCTAATAAAGTAAATTAAACTTAATACCTTAGGAAAAGAACAACTCTTAGCAGCATTTAACTTTACTTAGACCTTGTGATTTAACCTTACCTACAGGCCTGACTGACTCAGCTGTCCAGGGTACTCAAACCCCTCAGAGAGCAGCATTTCTGCCACATTTCCCCAGCACAGGCACTCCTGTGTGCACACAGACACAAAGAGTCAGTGCAAGGCACCTGGGAGAAATTCCCCTGAGGGCAGGAAATGCTCCCTGTGCATCCTTTGGCATCTCCCCAGCGGGTGAAGGGTTGAGCCTGGAGGAGTGGGGGATCAGCCCAGGCTCCGTCATTGTTGGGGATCCCAGAGTGCAGCAAACGGGAGAGTTCCCGGCTGGGAGAGGCCCCACTCAGAGGGAGTCGCTGGCCCAGGAGAGCTCCAAGGGCTCCTTTTGGAGCGCTGTTTGCAGGGCCCCAAGAGAGGGGCTTCAGTCCCAGCAATGGTTCATCCTGGCCGCACTTGGCACCAACAGCTTTCTCTGGCAGTGTGAGAACAGGGATGTTGTGCCACTGAGGGAACAAAACCAGTTCCCAGGGCTGCTCCTCCAGAAAGCAGGAGCTGGTTGGGCAGCAGCAGTGCCTGGAGCAGACAGTGTTTGTGATGAGCTGCAGAGGAGCTGAGCCCAGGGGCTGTTGGCCAAGGCCGAGCCCCAAGGAGCATTTCTCAGCTGGCAGGGCAGCCTGAGAAGGGGAGGGGGGAATGCAGCAGCACAGGGCCCATGGAACCAAGGGAGCATTGTGACACTGTGGGGCCCTGTGAGACCAAGGGACCATTGTGACACTGTGGGGCCTCATGGAACTGTGGAGACCATTGTGACACTTTGGGGTGTCATGGAACCAAGGGGCCATTGTGACACTGCGAGACCCCATGGTCTCACAATGGTGCCAAGGGTCCACTGTGACATTGCAAGGCATCATGGAAACATGGGGAGTCCATTAAGACACTCCATAGCCTCATGGCACCAAGGAGACCATTGTGACACTGAGGGGACTCATGGAATCATGGAGACCATTGTGGTGCTATGTCGGTGAATGGAATAGGCAAAGCATTGTGACACTGTGAGGCCTCATGGAAACAGTGAGACCATTGTGACCCTGGGGGTCCCCACAGAACCAAGAGGACCATTGTGATACTGTGGGGCCTGGTGAAACCAAGAGGCCTTTGTGACACTGCAGGGCTGCATGGAACCAAAGCTCCAGGGTGATATTGCAGGGCCTGATGTCATCAGTGGTCCACTGTGGCACTGTGGAGCCAAAGGAGACCATTGTGACACTGCAAAACCCCAGGGTCCAAAGGTCATTGTGACACTGAAGGGCTCATGGAACAGAGGAGTCCCGTGACATTGTGGGGCCTGTGGACCACGGAGACCATTGTGACACTGCAGAGCCTTCTGGAACCAAGGGTCCATTGTGACACTGCTGGACCCCATGGAATCAAAGCACCACTGGGACAGTACGGGGCCCCATGGAACCAAGGGGACCATGGTGATACTGCAGGACCTCATAAAAGCAAGGGAACATGGAACAGGTCTGGCTGGTCTGGCCTCCCGTTGACTGCCTGACTGGTCCAAATGACCCTGGAATGTTGAGGGTCTCTTCTCATCTGCTATTGAAACACTGGGGCTCTGTGCTTTCCTTCCCAATGGAAAAGAACTCTGCTTCTCCACCAGGTACCCAGGGCCAGAATTGGGATTTCACCTCCAAATTTTCTTGTATTCAGAGATTGTTCCCAGAGGAATATTGCCAGGACAAGTCTGTCTTGCACTGGTTTTAAAAGGGTCACCTCCCATCTGTCCCCAAAACACTGGGAAAGGCTCTGAGCTTTGCTTCCCATGGGAAAGAACTGTCCTGCTTCTCCAGATGCCCATGGCTGAGATTGGGCTTCCATCTCCAAAATTACCTACATCCAAAGATAGGACCCAGACAAAATATGTCATTTCTGACAAGTCTGGATGGCCTTGGTCTAGTGAGGCTCTCACCTTCCTTCCAAGCACTGGAGCTCTGTGCTTTCCTTCCTATGAAAAAGAACTGCCCTTCTTGGCCAGGTGCCCATGGCCAGATTTGGGATTTCACCTCCAACATTGCCTGTTGTGACAGACTGGAGGAGATTGTCGGCTCCAAACATTTCGTGTGTGGGGGAGGAAGGGGCAGGTCCAGCCTTGCCCTGCCCTGGAGGCCCAGCCCTGCCCTGCCCTGGAACCCCAATCCCCCCAGAGCCTCTATCCCAGCCCAGCAGTGGCTGCCAGTCCCTGGCACAGCACAGGCAATGCTCCACAGCCACCTCTGCAGCCCCAGCCCAGCTCCTGAGGCACCAAATGAGCCCAAGCCCCACCTGGGGGAAGGGCCCAGGGAGACCAAGGGGTATTGAAGGCTGAGCACAAGGCAAGCACACATCTTGACCCTGCATCCTCTTGGAATTTCCATCTGAACTCTGCTGGGATCCAGGAGTTGGTAGCTGTGTGTGTGATTCCCTGTATCTTTCCTATTCCCACTTGTTGTAAAATTTTGAGCAACTTAAAATTGAACAGGCCTAGAATTTGTGAAGTTGAATGGCACAAATTAATGCTTTGAGAAGTGTTTTCTGTTGATTGAATGTTGTAATAAACCTTTTGCCAAAGTTTCTCTGATTTTCTAAAGTTGCCAGCAAAGGCTGTTTGGTTGTTTTCAGCTCCTGAGAATCTCTTGTTGGTATTTCTCCAGTACATACAACTCAGAGTAGACAATTGCAATTATTTTAAATGTCTCCTTGAGAGAATTGTTTGGGGAATGGGGGTCAGGGCTTGTGTGTCCTGCTTGGCCCAGCCCAGGCAGGGCTTTCCCAGCCACATTCCACACTCCATTGCCCAGCTGGAGCCGCTGCTGCCTCTGAGTTGTGCTGCCCCAGCCCCAGGGACGCTCTCCTTGTCTGCCCATTCCCCCACGGTCTCTGGGCAGGGATGGCCTCACTGGGGGCTGCTGACATCCTCAGCAACTTGGAGGCTGCTGCTGAATTTCACTGCTCCAGAGGCTTGTTCAGCCTTCAGCTCTTCAGTGCAGGAATTCAGTGTCCCTGGGCTCATGAACATTCAGAACACCTGAACAAGCCAAGCCTCTGGGAAAAATTTGATTTAAGTGTTCAAAGCTTTTGTGGTTAATTAGACAGATTTCAGTAGTGTCTTCAAAGTGAATGCATTATATTTAAAAAGACAGTGAGAAAAGATTTTTTAAGTCCGGTTTAGGATTTTTTCTGGTTTATAAATCGATATTTGCGATCTCCAATTGACACTGAATCCAAGTACCTCCTCATGCAGTTTGAATAGATATGCAAATCAAGACCCTTCATGGCTGACAATCAATCAGACTCTGTCCCTACCCCCAGCCCACCATTTCCCCCATCCAAGCCCTGGCACTCAGAGCAGCCTTGTGCAAATCTCAGCTCCCTCCAGCCCAGGCTGCACCTGCAGCTTTCAGCTCCTTGGCTCCAACTCCCACCTGCTTTCCTTGCAGAAGGAGCTGCCCGAGACACACAGGGATGTTCATTTCTTGTCAGCCAACAAAGCCAAGGGAAGGCACAGCTCCATCAAATGCCAAAGTCATTCCTCTGCTGGATATTAAATCCACTTTGCACAGCAGACAGTCTCAGAGCAATGGAAAACACCTTCTGTGCCCAGCACAGATCCCAAGGTCCCCCCCGTCCCCCCCAAACCCTCCCTGCCCCGATTCTGCCCAGATTTGCTCTTTGCACACACGAGTCACAGGCTGAAATCAGGAGCTCCCTCCATGCCCAGAGGGAGGAAAAGAGAGAAAGGGCATGAAGAGCTCTCCTGTGCAGAGCCAAGGCCCAAGTGCAGCCCCTGCAGTGGGAACCACAACTCATCAGGTTTGTGTCCTTTGGGCTCAGGGCCTGGTGACACTCAGAGGCACAGAAAGGTTTCTTGCCAACAAACCCATGTTGAACATTTGAACAGTTTAATAACCATCACAGCTCTTCCCTCAGCTCTCTGGGATGTCCCAGCAGCATCTGACATATCCTCCATCCCCAAGGGATTTCCGAAAAGGAACAGTTCTAGACAAGGACATAAGAAAACGCAATTTTGTGATAGATATAAACACAATTAAGATGTTGACTAATATGGTATTAATTTTAACATCAGAAAGATTGGGCAACTTCCTGGAGCTTAAAGCATGAAACCAGTCAGTTGAGAGGCACTTGAATGACCAGAGAGCATCTGGAGGACGAAATCTGGTAGCAATGGAAAGGACATAGATCCAGCAAGTCTAGTGAAGAGATGGCCACTCAGACATGGCCATTTCAACTGGAGAGCTAAAAACACCAGATGAAAAAAACAATTAAATAATAGACTGAATATTGGTGACACAAGTAGAGGAATGATCAGCATTTCTTCTCCTGCCATTAGTAGAACAATCCAGTAGATCCAGAAAATTCCTGCTCCTGATGGGAAAACTTTGCCATTTCTCAAAAGAACTCAGATGACCCAGATAATAACGATTTTCTTGTATATTAGGAAACTAAAAGGTATTAACACCTGTGCCCCTTTCCAGGCAGACATCAGCTGTGTGCCCATGAACAGGCAGTGCCACGTGTGCCCTGAGGTGCCCAGCTGGGATTGGATCTCTCCCAGAGCATCTGAGGGAGAGCAGAGCACCTTGCAAGCTGCAGGTCCCTGACAGCCCCGCAGGGCTCCTGTGCCATCAACATCTGCTCTGCTCCAGTCTGAAACAGGGCCCAGCATGGTGCCGGGATCATCAGAGAGCTGAGGTGTGTGCTGGAATTCAATGGCCTCCCCATCCCGCAGCAGCCCTGCATTTCCCTGCTGCAGCCTTGGTCTCCAGCCCAGCCATGGAGGCTCTTTGGGCTCTGGAGTGTTGCTGCAGCGCCCAAGGGCAGCTGAGCTCTGCCTTTGGCACAGTCAGGCCTGGCCAGCACAGGCCATGCTCACAATTGCTTGTGTGTGCCTGGCCTTGCTGTCAGCCCTGTGAGCGGCTGCGTGGCCCCTTTGTGGCCCTGTGCTGGCCCAGCCTTGGTGGCCCAGCCCCTGGGCAGGCCCAGCCCAGGCCAGGAGCATTGTGGCTGGGAACGGCCCCTGTGCCGTGGTGCCCACAGCAGCCTTGGGGCTCTGTGCCCCATGGCCTCCCTGCTGGGCAGCCTCTGCCAGCTCCTGCAGAGCCCGTGGCACCTGTGAGGCTGCACAGACAGCCCTGCCCCGGGCTCTGCCGGCCTCTGGGCCAGAAGAGAGGCAGCCAGGGCTGGCCATGGCCGGGAACAGGCCCTGAGCCCCGCAGGAGGATGGAGCTGGGCCACAGCCAAACTCAGCCCAGGCCAAAGCTGGGCTCAGCAGCCAGGGCTGCCAACGCATGGGCACAGAGGCTGGCGCTGACAAATGTCCTGGGCCCCCTCCCTGCTCTGTCCCTGCCACCAAGGGCACAGAGCAGCCTCCTCTCTGGGCCACTTGCCTGTTTGCAATGCCTTGCACAGGTGCTGGCCCTGCCCCACAAGGCCTGGCCTGAGTCCTGCCCCTGCACGCTCAGCCAGGCTGAGATGGACACTGATGGTTTCTGGGCCAGGCTCTCTGAGCCCAGCCCAGCTCCCTGCAAGCTCTGCCAGCTGCCCTGAGCTCTGGGCAGTACCAAGGGCCTCTCTGAGCCCAGCCCAGCCCAGCCGGCTCTGGCCCCACAGCTCTGCTCAGGCCAGGCTGCTCTGGCCACTGGCCCCACGGCCTCAGCCCCTGCCAAGGCCACAGCAGCAGCTGCAGCTGCCACAGGACTCAGCCCCAGCCATGGGGGAAGGTGCTTGGCCAAGGCCAAAGGAGGCTCCCTGGCTGCCCTGCTCCCCTCGGCCTGAGGTGCTGAGAGCTCTGCAGCCCCTGCTGCCATCCCATCTGCCCAGGGCAGCACAAGAGCCCCAGCCTTGGGGCCCTCAAGAGCTGCTCCTGCTCCAGGCCCAGGGCCCATGCCAAAGCTGGGGCAGCCACAAAGCTGTGCCCATTTCTGTTCATTGCTGCTCTCATGGGGATGGATCCTCAGCCACTTGGAGGTTGCTAATGAATTTTATTACTCCAGAGGCCTCTTTCTTGAGCTCATCAGTTAAGGAATTCAGTGAAAAAGGCTCATAAACATTTTTTAAAAACACCTGAACAAGAACAGCCCTGAGGAATAATCAAAGTTTTCAGTTCTTCTCTGGTTCATTAGACAAATTTCAGAAGTATTTTCAATGTGAATCTGCTGTATTGAAAAAAAAGGAACAGATCTGTTTTATCCAGTATTCCCTTCCTATTTAGAGTTTGGTATAATCAATGTGCAATTGATCTTGACCCCCAGCACCTCCTAATACTGTGTGAAGAGATATAAAAATCAAGATCCTTCACGGCTGACAATCAATAACACTTTGTCCCCACCGCCTCCCCACCATTTCAGTCATCCAACCCCTGGCACTCCTATGGATCAGGAATGGTGTGGCCAGCAGGAGCAGGGCAGGGATTCTTCCCCTGTGCTGGGCACTGTTTGGGCAGTACCTCAAGTGCTGTGTCCAGTTCTGGGCCCCCAATTTAGGCAGGACAAGGCTGGTCAGGGGTCTGGAGCACAAGTCCTGTGAGGAGCAGCTGAGGGAGCTGGGGTTGTTTATCCTGGAGAAGAGGAGGCTCAGGGGAGACCTCATCACTCTCTACAACTCCCTGACAGGAGGGTGCAGCCAGGCTGGGGTCAGGCTCTTCTCCCAGGGAACAGTGACAGGACAAGACGACACAGCCTTCAGCTGCACCAGGGGACATTTAGGCTGGACATTAGGAAATATTCTACACACAAGGGGTGATTGGGCATTGGAATGGGCTGCCCAGGGAGGTGGGTGAGTCGCCATCCCTGGAGGTGTTTAAGGAAAGACTGGATGTGGCACTCAGTGCCATGGTCTGGGTGACAAGGTGGTGTTTGGTCCCAGGTTGGACTTGATGCTCTTCAAGGTCTTTTCCAGCCTGGCTGATTCTCTGATGTTTGTGACACTGCAGGGCCCTGGGGAAGCAAGGGGCCATTGTGACGCTGCAGGGCCTGGTGGCACTAAGAGGACCATGGTGACACTGTGAACGACATGGCAGCACAGAGCCAAGGGGCCATGGTGACACTGTGGGGCTGAATGGAAGCAAGGAGTCCATTGTGACAGTCTGGGTCCTCCTGGAACCACAGAGGCCACTGTGACCCTGCAGGGCCTTGTGGAAACATGCAGAGCATTGTGACAGAGCAGGACCTGGTGTCACGATGGGGCCATTGTGACACTGCAGGGCCCCATGGAACCAAGGGGCCAGGGCTGCTCCTCAGGAACTCCTGGAATGAAGGAAACGTGTTTGACACCGTGGTGGCCCTTGGGACCAAGAGGCCATTGTGCCACTGTGGAACCAAGGAGAGCATTGCTGCACTGCCAGACCTCATGGAACCAAGGATCCATTGTGACACTGCAGGGCCTTGGGAGACCAAGGATCCATTGTGACACTGCAGGGCACAAGGATCCAAGGGACTTTCTGACACCAAGGTTTCCCATGGAACCAAAGGGACATTGTGACACTGGGAGGTCTCATGGAGTCATGGAGACCATTGGGACACTCTGGGGCCTCATGGAACCATGGTGACACTAAGTTGGCTGGGAGTGTGGATCTGCTGGACGGGTAGGAGGGCTCTGCACAGGGCCCTGGACAGGCTGGATCCAGGGCCCAAATCCAACAAGGTGAGGTTTAACAAGTCCAAGTGCCGGGTCCTGCACTTTGGCCACAACAACCCCTGAAGCACTACAGGCTGGGGACAGAGTGGCTGGAGAGCAGCCAGGCAGAAAGGGACCTGCAGGGACTGATGGGCAGCAGGCTGGACATGAGGCAGCAGTGTGCCCAGGTGGGCAAGAATGCCAATGGCTCCTGGCATGGATCAGGAATGGTGTGGCCAGGAGGAGCAGGGCAGGGATTCTTCCCCTGTGCTCAGCCCTGGTTGGGCAGCACCTCGAGTGCTGTGTCCAGTTCTAAACCCTTTGGGGTGGGCATTCGGGAGAAATTTGAAGCAGGAAGAGTAAAGAAAGCAAAGGAGAAGCCAAGGAAATGCTCAGGGCAGTTTGGGGGTGGCTGCCAGGCAGCCCTGGCTCTGAGCAACAGCGTCTGCAGTGGCACAGGAAACTCCCAGCTGATGGGAACAAACTTTCTGGCTGAGTGCAGAGGCCAGGACAAAGCTGAGTGGTTTCCCTGGTGTCCCGCAGGCCTTGCTGGCCCCAGGGGCTGATGGCATTTGTGTTCCCTCAGGTTCATGTCCCCACAGCAACAGCATGGGGGTGCTGCCCCTGCTGTGTGCAATGCAAACAGGGGCTGCTGAGGCAGTGCTGCCGTGTCTGTGCCTGCAGGGATGGGGCACCTGTGTGAGCTGGGGGAGAGGCCAGGGCTGCAGAGGGGGGATGTTGTTGGCAGCTGCATGAGGACGCTCTGGGACGCTGCCCTGGGCTGTGCAGCGCACTGGGCATGGATCAGCCCCTGCTCTGCTGCTCCTTCCCGTCTGCCCCAGGGCCCTTGCAGAGCCCCAGCCATGCTGTTTGCCCCCAGCCTGCCCACGGCCAGCCTGGGGCTGCTGATGGGGGTTTCTGTGCTGAGCATTGGCCTGGCCGTGTTCTTGAGAGAGCCTGGGCAAGGAGCCTGGAGCCCCCAGGGCCTGGCCTGAGGCGTCAGCGCTGCCCCAGCAGTGCCCATGGCCTGTCCCTGCTGCAGCCCCGGCACTGCCACCCCCAGGGCTGTGCCCGGCCCCGAGAGCACTCAGGCCCTGCAGCAACACCAGGGCCACCAGGGCAGCGGGGCAGGGCCACGGCAGCAGCACTGGCAACACCAAGTGCTGCTGCTGCTGCTGCTGCTGGGCACAGCTGCTGGGCCAGCACTGATCTGCCCCAGCTCTGCACACTGACATTGCTGCTGCAGCTCCAGAGAAGGCAACAAAAGGGCATCTCTGCAGAAAACTCTGCTGGGAGATCCTTTAGTTCCTTTAAAACCACCAAGAGCGCAGCCCCTCATTGACACAGGGTGTGGCCACAGGGAAGGTGGAGAGAAACAAAATGAGAAATGGCAAAAACAATGACATTTCTTTGTGAAAAATATGAAAAAAGTAAAACAAAGAAGAAGAACCTCCAAAATGAAACCAGCAAGTATCAAAGTTGACTTTTATTACAAGTGATTTGCAGAAATTTCCAGCAGTTTAATGTTTCTGAAAGCATCCAGTCTTCAGTCTCCATACTGCAGCCTTGAGCTCCTGGTTCCTCAGGCTGTAGATGAGGGGGTTCAGGGCTGGAGGCACCACCGAGTACAGAACTGACAGGGCCAGGTCCAGGGATGGGGAGGACATGGAGGGGGGCTTCAGGTAGGCAAATGCAGCGGTGCTAAGGAACAGAGAGAGCACAACCAGGTGAGGGAGGCAGGTGGAAAAGGCTTTGTGCCATCCCTGCTCAGAGGGGATCCTCAGCACAGCCCTGAAGATCTGCACATAGGAGAAAACAATGAACACAAAACAGCCAAAGCATAAACAGGTTATTACTGCAATAAGCCCCATTTCCCTGAGGGAATTTTTGTGTGAGCAGGAGAGCTTGAGGATCTGTGGGACTTCACAAAAGAACTGGTCCAGGGCATTGCCATTGCACAGGGGCAGGGAAAATGTATTGGCTGTGTGCATGAGAGCATTGAGAAAGGCACTGGCCCAGGCAGCTGCTGCCATGTGGGCACAAGCTCTGCTGCCCAGGAGGGTCCCGTAGTGCAGGGGTTTGCAGATGGACACGTAGCGGTCGTAGCACATGATGGTCAGGAGGGAAAGCTCTGCTGAAACAAAAAAGACAAAAAAAAAGAGCTGTGCAGCACATGCAGTGTAGGAGATGTTGCTGGTGTCCCAGAGGGAATTGTGCATGGCTTTGGGGACAGTGGTGCAGATGGAGCCCAGGTCAGCGAGGGCCAGGTTGAGCAGGAAGAAGAACATGGGCGTGTGCAGGTGGTGGCCGCAGGCTACGGCGCTGATGATGAGGCCGTTGCCCAGGAGGGCAGCCAGGGAGATGCCCAGCAAGAGGAAGAAGTGCAGGAGCTGCAGCTGCCGCGTGTCTGCCAATGCCAGCAGGAGGAAGTGCCTGATGCAGCTGCTGTTGGACATTTTTGGTGCCTTGGCATGGGGAGCTATAAAAAAAGCAATCATGGAATAGTTGGGTTTGCAGAGGACTTGAAATATCCCAGCACAGCCTGGGGGCACTTTCCCCCCACTGCCTGCCCAGGGTTCTGCTGCCTGGAGCTGTCCCTGCCAGCAGCTGCTTCCCTGTGCCCAGGGCTGGGCCCTGCCAGTGCTGCCAGAGCCCAGCCCAGCCCTGGGGGCTCAGCTCTGCCCTGCAGAGCCCTCCCAGCTCAGGCACTACCCAGGGGCAGCTCTGGCTCTGCAGGCTCTGATGGCAGTGTCAGAGCAACCCTGAGGAGGCTGGAAAAGCAACACTGATGCTGCCTCAAAGGACTGATTTCTTTCACTGCATGGTTTATTCAGATCTCAGATAATTTATTATCTTTCCTCAGCTTTACCTGAGGGATGAATATCTATGTACAATTTCCCGTCCAGGCAACACAGAGAAGTAGAATGAAAAGCATGATTTCCCCTTTCATGCAGCCCCTGCCTTGCTGTGCTCCCTATATAATCTAAATTCTGCAGTTATATGCCATGCTAGGAGCAGTCCTGAACAAAGCAGCATCCTCCCCACACAAGGAGAACACTTCCAAGCCTCACCAGCTGTCTCCTGCCACCCAGATCTTGTCCCCCAGTGCTGGGAGCAGCTGCCAGGGCTGGCTGAGAGCTGTCCCTGGCAGGCAGCAGAGTCCCTGCCCCAGCACAGCGCCCTGGGCTGCAGGACCCTGCTCTGCAGGACAGCCCTGGGCACCCCTGGCTGCTCTGCACAAGAGACAAGCAGAGAATGTACTCACAGGCTCTGCAGGCATTGGCATGTTCCAGCTGCAGGAGATGGCTCCAGGAGCTGCAGCTGCATTGTCCTGCAGCCAGAGGTTCCTGTGCCAAGGGCTGGCAGTGATTGTGCCCCAGGCACTTCTCAGCCCCTTCCCAGCCCTGACTGATTGAAGCTCTCTGTGCCTCTGGGCTGTGCCCGGGCTGGCTGCAGGCAGTGCCCCAGCCCTGCTGGGCTGGCACAAGAGCTGCTCATCCAGAGAAATGTGCTTTTGAAGCTCTTCTTGGTGAGCAGGAGCTGCCTCTGTGCCAGGAGCCCAGCCCAGCTCAGCAGCACAGACACAGCACAAGGACTTTAATCAGCCTCTGGGCCTTTGTGCTCAGGCCCTGAACATCAGTCCCTGAGAGGGAGCTGAAGAAACCTCTGCAGAACTCCAAGGCAGAATCCAACTCCAAACTTTCTTGGACTTTTAATGGGTCCCAGAGAGGGACACGACTGAGCAAGTGTCCCCAGGCCCCAGGCAGAGCAGAGAACTGCAGGCAGTGATGACAGGTGGGGACAAAGAGAAGCCAAGTCTTGGTGCCCTGGGGCACAGCAGGGTCTGTGCCAGCAAGGGCTGGGAGGAGACACCTTGTCCTGAGGCCCTGGGGCCTCCTGGCACAGCCCCAGCCCGGCTGGGCACTGTCAGCCCCTTGTGCTGCCCTCAGCATCCCCCCCTAGCCCACATCCCAGTGGCCTCAAGGATCTGCTGCAAGGAGTCCCTGGGGAGCCTTGCTCAGCAATGGCCCTGGGGGCTCCTGAATGCTCCCTGCAGGGGCTGCAGGTTTTTCAAAGGACTTTGGCTTTGGCTTTTGCCTTGGAGTCTCTGAGAGCTTTGTGCAATCATGGCCTCCAATTATCTGCTGTAATTAGTCCCTGGAGAGGCTTTGTCAGTAACAACACTCAGTGGGGCTCATTAATGCTTCAAGGTACTTCAGTTATTTGAAGGTACTTGGTGTTTCCCTTTTGATACCAATTCTATGAGAGGTTTGTGCAATCATGGCCCCAATTATCTGCTTTAATGAGTCCCTGGAGAGCTTTGTACTGACACTCAGTGGGGCTCATTAATGCCTTGAGATACTCAAGGTTTTTCAGGTACTTTATGGATTTAAGGATACTTTTAGGTACTTTTAAAGATTTTCCTTCCCACACTGAGACTCTGAGAGGTTTTTGTGCCATCCTGGCCTCCAGTTCTCTCCTCCAAGGACTCCATGAGGAGCCTGTGTTGGGTATCTTCCCCCTTTCTGGTTTACAACAAAGATGGAACTGAAAGAATTTTCTAAGACTTTCTAAAAACATCCAAACAAACATGGGACAATTAACAATACAAGAACAACAACTAAGAGAATTCATAGCCCTGTTTTAGCTCGACATCATCCAACCCTTTAGTCCCTTGGATTGGAAGAGTTTATTGAACTAGTCTTTGTTTTCCACTTGAAGCTTCTTGAACCCTTCCTTCAGTACCTGAACGCTCTTGTGGATTGACTCGCTGTGGCTGGAGAGGTTCATGCAGCACATGCCCTCAGAGTCTACACAGCCTTGCCCATGTGCCCAGAGTAAAAACTCTATCGCTGTTCTGCAAGGTGGCGTGTCTGATGGTCTCCGTGTCTGAGAGCAGCCACTCAATGTGAGGGAGGCAGCATTGGTTTGCTTACTTAACAGGCACCCAGGATGGTCTGATTGTCCTAAAGCTTTAGCTGCAGCCACCCAAGGCAGTCCAAATTGGGGGTGCTACCATCCAATACCTGGATTAAAGCTTTCAAAGCCATCTCTTTGATATCATCCAATCCTTCTCTGGGGATACCTGCTGCTTGATCATCTGGTAGGCTGTGTTGTCCTTGTCCCGCTAGATGGTTGTTTGTCAATTCTGCCCTTGCCTCATTATTAGCATAGTCTGTTATTAATTGATTTAGTTAACACTTCCATCCCCCTTCCCACAGGGTGTATTCTGTAGGTGACAACAACGTGGTCATGATATATTTTAAATCATAGTGTTTTAAGACATGTGCTGTAAACATGGCCCTCATTAGGCCATTAAAACAAGGTAAGTCCTTCCTATGGTCTTTATCTGCCCTACACAGATCCTTGATTTCCCCATAAACCAATGGCTGACACCTGGGATTCTGCCCCCTTCTTTCATAACATATGTGGGCGACAAGGATTTTTGAGACTATTTGCCAGTCTCCTTCCTTAACTGCTTTTTTCTGGATCCTTTCCTAGGGATCTTCTGGGGTCGAGGGGCAAGGTGGCTCTGGGGAGTCCAAACTGTCTTCTGGGGAGGAAGAATAACTTGGAGCAGAAACATTCAGATTAGAAATAGTGTGACAGTTGGGCTTAGTATCTTTGACCATGGGGTTATATTTTTGCTGGAGGGTGAGGCAGAGGGCGCCATTTTGTCAGGTGTTGGGGAGGAAGGGCCTTGATTTAGGATGGCGGACTTCTGGGGTGGAGCTCTGGAGGCATGGCCCAGGGGCCCAGGGTGAAGGTGGAATGATTGACAGTGGGGGCGTGACCCGCAGTTGTGGGGGTGGAGTCTGGAGGTTCGTTCAGGGTGGAAGAGAAGGCTGTGGTAGCAGGAAGTGGAGGAGCCAAGATGGAGGGAGGATGGTCGGGCTCCCGAGCCACATTCAGGCTCCTTCCACCTTGAGTCTCCAGGGCATGATGCTCCAAGACAGCGTGGCCATTGCAATCTTGGACCATCGTGGAAGGTCTGAGAAAGGCAGGTTTGAGGGGAGCTCCTGGGTTAGGAGTGACCAATGGATTGAGTTTTCAACTCGCTGCTCGCTGGTGAATGGTGGTGTAGAAGATGGGAAGCATGCAGGGTGCAATGGGGTCCCTTTTGATCGAAAGGTTGTACAATTTAACTCCCGCTGAGTCCCAAAATTCAATGGTATGGATTTCGTCAGCAGAGGTGTCTGGAAAATTTTTAATGATCCACCTCACATTTGATTTTAATTTGTTCTTTGAAAATATTTGGTCATGATCAGTGAGAATTAAAGCATCCATGTATGCTCCTTTCTACTTTGGACATCTGGCTGCCCATTTTTCTCTGTGTCCACCTGAGGGGGAACAGCCACCGAACACCCCAAATCAATTATGGGACATGGGTTCATACTGTAAAAACACAGTGGCAAAAAGGGCAATAAATATCTTGCATTTTCCCAAAACCACCTGCAATCCTATGCAGGTGAAACCGTCGTTGTCCCTGCTGATCCTGGGCAAGGTCCCTTGAAGCAACGATGAATCCGCCGGGCCCAGCACAATCCAAAATCCCAGGGAGCGCTGGCCTATCCATCAGCCAACCCCAGCTGACATGACTGACACAGGGAGCCCTGAGTGTCATGGTCCCTGTTTGGGCGCCAAAGGTCACAATGAGGGTGGCTGTGACAAACCTCTCTGGTTCTCTGACTTCAGGGCAAGGGTGGCGAAAATGAAATGGAGCGGGTTCGATGGAGTTGCTCAAAAAGAACTTTAATAACAGGGTGAAAAACAATAAACATGGAGAAGTCGAGAACAGTATGAGGGGCAGGATCCAAAGACCCGAGACAAAGGGGAAGCAACAACATGTACACTTGGGGGTAGAACACTCTAGAACAATAACCATAGAGGGAAAACAAGTAACCAATAGGAAGCAGAACTTGGACAACTTAGCATAACAACACTAAAGGCTTATGGGGGAATTCTCAAGCTTACCCTAAGTTAAACAAATGATTTCCAGGGCTTGAAACTCATGCCCAAATGTTTTGGGGTAAAATCTGGCTAACTCCCACACCGCTGCTTTGCTCTGGCCCCTTGGGACCATGCGGCCCAACAGAGCCACAGGGATGTCCTGGGTTCCACGAGGCTCCACAGTGTCACAATGGTGCCTTGGATCCATGGTGCTCTGCAGTGTCACAATGGCCCCTGCATTTCACAAGGCTCCCAATGTCACATTGGTCTCCATAGGAAGGAAACCATGGAGCCCTTGTGTTTCAGGAGCTGATGAACAGCAACCACCAGAGGCCAAGGCAAGCCTGACCTGTCTGTCCTGGTAGGTTTGCTTGGAGCAATCCTTGGATATTTGAAATTATGAATGCGGAGTCCTAATTTCAGACATTTGTGCCTGGAGAAGGATGATTTTTTCCATATAAAGAAAAGCAGAGAACCCTTTCCAGTGTTTGGAAAACAGGTGAGTTCTGGCACTCAGGAGTTAATGACCAGCCAGACCTGTCTGTCCTGGCAGCTTTTGTCTGGCAGCAATCCTTGGATACACAGAAATTTGGAGGTGGAATCCTAATTTTGGCCATGGATGCCTGGAAAAGATGGAAAGTTCTTTTCCATACAAAGAAGAGCCCAGAGCCCCAGTGTTTCAGGGGCAGATGGGAGTGGCCTTCCACATTCCAAGGTCAGCCAGACCTGTCCGGTGACCCCTGGGAGGCCAAGGCAGCCACACCTGTTTCATGTTCCCTTGGTTCTACAGGACCCTGCAGTGTCACAATGGCTCCTTGCTTCCATGATGCCCTCAGGTGTCATAATGGCCCCTTGGTTACACAGGTCCTTAAGGATCTTTATGGTCTCCATGGTTCCACAAGGCCCCACAGTCTTATAATGGTCAATTGGTTCCATGAAGCCTGGCTGTGTCCAATGGCCCCTTGGTTCCATTGGGGCCCAGCAGTGCAACAATGATTCCCTTGGTTCCACAAGTTCCCATAGTGTCACAATGGCTCCTTCCTTCCATGAGGCCCCACAGTGTCACAGTGGTCTCCATGATTCCATGGGGCCTTGCAATGCCACAATGCTCTCCATGGATCCACAGTGCCCTGCAGGATCACAGTGGCCCTTTGGCCCCATGAGGCCCTGAAATGCAGCAATGGCCTCTTGGCTCCACAAAGCCCTGCTGCTTCACACTGGCCCCTTGGGACCATGCGGCCCAACAGAGCCACAGTGATGTTCTTGGTTCCACGAGGCCCCACAGCGTCACAATGGCCCCTTGGATCCATGGTACCCTGCAGGGTCACTATGATGCCCTGCATTTCACTGGCCCCAAAGTGTCACAATTGTCTCCATGGTTCCTCAAGGCCCAAGAGTGCCACAATGGCCCCTTTGATCCATGGTACCCACAGTGTCACAAGGATCCCCTTGGTTCCAAAAGTTCCTACAGTGTAACAATGCCCTTTGGCTCCACAACGCCCTGCAGTGTCAAAGTGGTCCCCATAGGAAGGAAACAAGTGAGCCCCAGTGGTGCAGGGGCAGATGAGAGGCAGTCACCAGAGGCCAAGGCTGGCCAGACTTGACTGTATGGGCAGATTTTGTCTGGGAGTAACGCTTGGATATAGGGAATTTTAGACGCAGAATCCCAATTTTGGTCATGGGAGACTAGACAAGAAAGACAGTTCTTTCCCATAGGAATAAAAGCACGGAGCCCCAGTGCTTCACGGTCAGATGGGAAGTGGCCCTTGACATGTCAAATTCAGTGGGACCTGTCAGACAGCCCCCAGGAGGCCAAACCAGGCAGACCTGTTCCATTTCCATTGACTTCATGGGTCCCCACACTGTCACAATGGTCTCCTTGATTCCATGAGGTCTGGCAATGTCACAATGGCTTCTTGGTTTCATGAGCCCCAACAGAGTCACAAGGGTCCATTGGCCCCACACAGCCCCGCTGTGTCACAATGGCTCCTTGTTTCTATTTTAAATCAATCACAATCAAACCACAGTTTGATCATTGATCCTTGCTTCCATAGGGCCCATGATTTGCACAATGGTCTCCCTGATTCCATGATTCCTGGATTCCACAGTCTCACCATCGTTTCCTTGGATCTCCATTGTCACAACTGAGCCATGGCTCCATGAGGTTCCGTAGTGTCACCGTGGTCGCTGTCAGAGGCTGGATGAGATCCATGTCCCGAGACACCTTGGGATGCTCGGAATGCCCGTGTGGAGCCAGGGCCGGGTCAGGCCTTGGTTTGTGGTGGGACAGAGCCCCGCCCCCAGCCCTGGCCTGGCAGAGCTGCCAATCACACAGCAGGGGGCAGTGCTAACCCAGCTCTGATTGGCCCAGCTGTCAATCAATCACTCAGCAGGGGCGGTGCTAACCCTGTCTCTGATTGGACAAGCAACTGGCAGTCCCACCCCAGGGGCGGGGCCATGAAGGCCCCCAGGAGGTTAAAAGCCGGAGCACGAGGCCAGCCCAGGGTTTGGATCCTGCCTTCTGCTGGGGTTCCTCTGTTGGTGATGCTGGAACCCCAGCAGTTGGTGCCCATGTGTGTGTCTTTCTACAGATCTTCTGTCTTTCTGTTGTTTGCAATTACTTCCCCTCTAATCCTACTTATCTGGAGCATTTTTGGTGAACTTCACATGTTAAGGGTTGAAGGATTTGAGGTGAAATGTGTGGGAATCCAGGCCACAGGGAATATTTCTCTGTCTGCTCTGAGGGGTCCTGACCCCCAGAGAAACACTGCCTTTAACCTTCACCCATGGAGAGGACTTCCAGGACTTTGAGACAGATTAAAATTTACCCAAATGAGAAATAGGTAATAGAGAGTAGCATACTATGTCACTTGGGTAAGAAATAGAGGTTTTGGGATTTTTATTATTGTGTAGATAGGAAGCAAGATGGAGGAATTTGGATGTAGCCCCTGTCTTCTACTTCATATGCTCCATTTTCTGCAGTGTTGCTGGCACAGGGTCATTGGTCAAGGAAAGCACAGTGCAGAGGTTATGTGGATAGTCATGGGATGACTTAGTGGTAGAAAAGTAGAAATAATGTATGTTTTAAGAGTTAATTAAATGAGATAACTTTAAAAGACCTTGAAACTGTACATTTTGGGGCCATTTTGCGGTGTTTTTCCAGCATGCTGAGCCTGTTGTGCACAGCATGCAAAACTTTACATAACATGAATGTAAACAAGAAGCTGAAGACTGAAAAAGTCGCTTGCATCTCCTTTTTCCTGGCACAGAACTGCTACAGGAGGGTTTCCCCCATCCAGGGAGCCCCCAGAAGGTACGAAGGTAAAACAAACATCGATAACTGGTGCCCTTTTTACCATATTTGTAAAAAGTTGTTTTTTTCATAAAGTTGTTTACTGAAGGGTGTTGTCGTAATTAGCCAATCATGTGAAATGTGTCGAATAAATGAAGAATGAGGTCCACCTGTAGAGAACCAAGGTAGAAAAGAAGAGGACTGAATAAATGGGTGGTTTTTAGCCCTAAGCCTTCTGATCTGAATCTGTGTCATCTCTGATTCAGTGGTGACATTTGGGGATTTGTGGGGGCGATTGGGGATCCTTTTTGCACCTCGAGACCCAACAGGAGCTTCTCTAATAAACTGTGCCTGAAGCTCCCACTGTGGCCATGACAGGAACCCCTGTGAGTGTCTGGGACATCCTGGCTCTTTGGCAGCCTGGGCACTCCTGGGATGTCACCGTGGAGCCCCCGTGAGTGCCTGTGACAGATGGGTGCCTTTGCAGCCCAAGGTGCCCTGGGATGTCACCATGGAATGGCTGTGACTGCCTCTGACCACAGGGCTCTTTACCATCCCTAGAAAGCCCTGGGAGGTCTCCATGGAGCCCCTGTCCATGCCTGTGGCATTCCAGCTCTGGAACAGCCTGGAGACTCTTGGAAATCCCCATGGAACCCCTCTGAGGGCCTGTAAAAAAACTGATCCTTAGCAGGCAGCCATCGCCAGTCTGCTGTTGCTATGCTCCATTTCCGTGGCAACCATCCCCAGCCCCCTGTTGCTATGGTCAGTTTCCATGGCAACCATCCCCAGCCCCCTGTTGCTACGGTCAGTTTCCATGGCAAGCATCACCAGCCCCCTGTTGCTATGGTCAGTTTCCATGGCAACCATCCCCAGCCCCCTGCTGCTATGCTCAGTCCCTTGGCAGCTCCATGGAGACCCCATGCCAGTGGTGGTTGCCATGGACACCAGCTCAGGCCTGCAGCCAGAGCCCGTTGCCATGGCAACCATTGGCAGCCCCATCCCCAGGCTGATGGGATCCCAGAAGCACAGAATGGGCTGAGCTGGGAGGGACCCATCAGGATCCTCCAGTCCAACTGCTGGCCCTGCACAGGACACCCCAACAATGCCAGCCTGGGCCTGGCAGCGCTGGCCAAACGCTGCTGCAGCTCAGAGAGCCCTGGAGCTGGGACCCTGCCCTGGGGAGCCTGGCCAGGGCCCCAGCAGCCTCTCGCCAAAAACCTTTTCCTGACATCCAAGCTGAGCCTGCCCCAACTCAGCTGCAGCCGCTCCCTCCACTCCTGTCCCTGGGCACCAGAGGGAAGAGGTTCCCACAGCCCCAGCCAGGGACCCGCTCCCAAGGCTGCTGCCATGGCCACCAGGGCTGGCACCAGCTGGGATGCTCGGTTTCCACGGGCCGGGCTTCAGGAATGGGATTCCCCAATTTCCTGCTCCCGCTAAAACCGCGCTGCCCTCGCTGCCCTCCCGCCTCCCATGGAAAGCACAAAAGGCAAAGATCCCGGGCTGGGATAAGAACAATTTAATGGGAACAGCAACGAGATAAGGAACAAACAGGAACAGAAAAAATATTGATAACAGAAGGGATAAATAAAACTGTTTACAGGGAAAACTACAACACAACTCACAGGGTCTGCCTGGGTACAATTTTTCCTGCCTGGAAAGGACACCCTTCTCCTCAGGGAGAGAGAGAGAGAGAGAGTCCCTTTTCTGCCCCTGGCAATGACCTGAGGTGGGAGTGAATGTAATGACAGGGCCATGGCCAGACCCTCATGTTTTTCAATGCCACATCAGGTCATTGGCAAGGGCAGGACAAGGTACAGGTGTCTTCCCAGCATGGATCACTGGGAACATGGATCACCAGGGCTCTTTCCAATCTGGCTTCTCCCATGGGGGATGAAGCTGGAGTGGTGCATGAAGCTGTTCCTGCAATTGGGGCATTTGCAGGCCTTTCCTTACCGGTGACTCCGTTGGTGTCTGGTCAAGCTAGAGCTGTTGGTGAAGCTCTTCCCACACTGGGGACACTCGTAGGGCCTCTCCCCTGTGTGGATGCGCTGGTGGGTGACAAGGTGGGAGTTTTGCTTGAAGCCCTTCCCGCAGTCAGGGCAGCGGAAGGGCCTCTCATCCGTGTGAATCTGCGCATGCAGGAGGAGATTTGAGCTGGTCTGAAACCTCTTCCCACACGTGGGTCACTCGTAGGGCCTGTCCCCAGTGTGGATGAGCTGGTGCCTGATGAGGTGGGACTTGCGCTTGAAGCCCTTCCTGCAATCAGGGCAGCGGAAGGGCCTCTCCTCTGTGTGAATCTGCTGGTGCCTGCCGAGATCACGGCTGGTCTGAAACCTCTTCTGACACTCAGGACACTCGTAGGGCCTCTCCCCAGTGTGGATGCATTGGAGGGTCAAAAGGGTGGATCTGCAGCTGAAGCCCTTCCCACACTCCCCCCAGCCCAGTGTGCTCCAAGGAGGAAAGACCCACCCTGATCCAGGAAGGTGGACAGAGCTTCAGCCAGAGCTCAGAGCTGGTGGTCCCTGAGCAGCTTCACGATGGGGAGAAGCCCCACAAGTGCTTGGAGTGTGGGAAGAGCTTCAGGCAGAGCAGCACCCTGAGCAACCACCAGATGATCCACACCGGGGAGAGGTCCTACGAGTGTCCTCAGTGTCAGAAGAGGTTTCACACCAGCTCCCATCTCCTCCCCCACCAGCTGATTCCCATGGATGAGAGGCCCGTCCCCTGCCCTGACTGTGGGAAGGGCTTCAAGCGCAACTCCCACCTCATCAGGCTCCAGCACATCCACACCAGGGAGACTGGTGTGGCCTTACGAGTGTGGGGAATGTGGGATGAGTTTTAGCCAGAGCTCAAACCTGATCTGCCACCAGAGGACCCACACCAGTGAATGGCCCTATGAATGTGGGGAATGTGGAAAGAGCTTCAGGCAGAAGTCCCTCTTGATCTGCCACCAGCGCATCCATACTGGGGAGAGGCCCTATGAGTGTCCCACCTGTGGGAAGAACTTCATCCAGAGCAATGACTTGACCAGACACCAATGGAGACACCAGTAAGGGAAGTCCTGTGAATGCTCCAAGTTCAGGAGGAGCTTTATGCCTAGTTCCAGCTTCATCCCCCATTGGAGGATCCATATTGGGAAGAGCCCTGGTGATCCATTTTCCCTCTGATCCATGCTGGGAAGACACCTGTCCCTTTTCCTGCTCCTACCAATGGCATGAGGTGGGAATGAAGCACATGAGGGTCTGGCCATGGCCCTGTCATTACATTCAGTCCCACCTCAGGTCATTGCCAGGGACAGGAAAGGGACTCTCTCTTTCTGTCCCGGAGAAGAAGGGCGTCCTTTCCAGGCAGGAGGAAATAAAATGCTGGAAAGAGCCAGTCAGTTGTGTTGTACTTTTCCCTGTATATAATTTTCCTATTCCTTCTGTTATCAATATTGTTTCTATTCCTGTTTGTTCCTTATCTTGTTTGTGTTCCCAATAAATTGTTCTTATCCCAGCCTGGGATCTTTGTCTTTTGTGCTTTCCATGGCAGGCGGGAGGGCAGCGAGGGCAGCGCGGTTTTAGCGGGAGCAGGAAATTGGGGAATCCCATTGCTGAAGCCCGGCCCGTGGAAACCGAGCATCCCAGCTGGTGGCAGCCCTGGTGGCCATGGCAGCAGCCTTGGGAGCGGGTCCCTGGCTGGGGCTGTGGGAACCTCTTCCCCCTGGTGCCCAGGGACAGGAGTGGAGGGAGCGGCTGCAGCTGAGTCGGGGCAGGCTCAGCTTGGATGTCAGGAAAAGGTTTTTGGCCAGAGGCTGCTGGGGCCCTGGCCAGGCTCCCCAGGGCAGGGTCCCAGCTCCAGGGCTCTCTGAGCTGCAGCAGCGTTTGGCCAGCGCTGCCAGGCCCAGGCTGGCATTGTTGGGGTGTCCTGTGCAGGGCCAGCAGTTGCACTGGAGGATCCTGATGGGTCCCTCCCAGCTCAGCCAATTCTGTGCTTCTGGGATCCCATGGGCCTTGGGATGGGGCTGCCAATGGTTGCCATGGCAACGGGCTCTGGCTGCAGGCCTGCGCTGGTGTCCATGGCAACCACCCCTGGCATGGGGTCTCCATGGAGCTGCCAAGGGACTGAGCATAGCAACAGGGGGCGGGGGATGGTGTCCATGGAAACTGACCATAGCAACAGGGGGCTGGGGATGGTTGCCATGGAAATGGAGCATAGCAACAGGGTTGCTGGTGATGGTTGCCTGCTAAGGATCAGATTTGTCACAGGCCCTCAGAGGGGTTCCATGGGGACTTTCCAAGAGTCTCCAGGCTGTTCCAGAGCTGGAATGTCACAGGCAGAGCCAGGAGCTCCATGGAGACCTCCCAGGGCTTTCTGGGATGGTAAAGAGCCCTGTGGTCAGAGGCAGTCACAGCCATTCCATGGTGACATCCCAGAGCACCTTGGGCTGCAAAGGCACCCATCTGTCACAGGCACTCACGGGGGCTCCACAGTGACATCCCAGGAGTGCCCAGGCTGCCAAAGAGCCGGGATGTCCCAGACACTCACAGGGGTTCCTCTCATGGGCACAGTGGGAGCTTCAGGCAAAGTTGATTAGAGAAGCTCCTGTTGGGTCACGAGGTGCAGAAAGGATCCCCAATAGCCCCCACAGATCCCCAAATGTCACCACTGAATCAGAGATGACACAGACTCAGATCAGAAGGCTAAGGGCTAAAAGCCACCTGTTTTTTCAATCCTCTTCTTTTATATCTTGGTTTGCTACAGGTGGACCTCATTGGTCATTTAATCAACACAATTCACATGATTGGCCAATTAAGCCAACACCCTTTAGTAAACAACTTTATGGAAAAAAGCCAATGTATAAGAAACATTGTAGAGGCACCAGTTATTGATGTTTGTTTCATGTTGGGCCTTTCTGGGGGCTCCCTGGATGGGGGAAACCCTCTGTAGCAGTTCTGTGCCAGGTAAAAGGAGATGCATGGGACTTTTTCAGTCTTCAGCTTCTTGTTTTTTCTTATCTTATCTGAAGTTTTGCATTGCTATCCACACCAGGCTCAACATGCTGGGAAAACACCTCAAAATGGTACTAAAATGAATGGTTTAAAGGTCGTTTAAAGTTTTCTCATCCAATTAATTCTTAAAACCTACATTATTTCTACTTATCAACCACTAACTCATCCCTTGACTGTCCACATAACCTCTGCACTGTGCTTTCCTTGACCAATCACCCTGTGCCAACAACACTGCAGAAAATGGAGTAGATGAAGAAGAAGACAGGGACTACACCCCAATTCCTGCATCTTGCTTCCTATCTAGACCATACTAAAAATCCGAAAACCTAAATTTCTCACCCAAGGGACATAGTATGCTACTCTCTATTACCTATTCCACACCTTAGTAAATTCTAATCGCGCACAAAGTCCTGGAAGTCCTCTCCATGGGCGAAGGTTAAAGGCAGTGTTTCTCTGGGGGTCAGGACACCTCAGAGCAGATAGAGAAATATTCCCTGGGTGTGCCTGGGTGTGCCCTGGGTTCCCACAGATTTAATCTAAAATCTTTTAACCCTTAACATGTCAAGTTACCCAAAAATGTTCCAGGTAAGCAGGATTAGAAGGAGAAGAAATAGAGAACAACAGAAAGACAGAAGATCCATAGAAAGACACGCACATGGGCACCAACTGCTCTGGTTCCAGCATCACCAACAGAGGAACCCCAGGACAAAGCAGGATCCAGACCCTGGGCTGGCCTCGTGCTCCGGCTTTTAACCCCCTGGGCCTTCATGGCCCCGCCCCTGGGGTGGGACTGCCAGTTGCTTGTCCAATCAGAGACAGGGTAGCACCAGCTGCTGGTGTGTGATTGATTGACAGCTGGGCCAATCAGAGCTGGGTTAGCACCGCCCCTGCTGTGTGATTGGCAGCTCTGCCAGGTCAGGGCTGGGGGCGGGGCTCTGTCCCACCACAAACCAAGGCCTGACCCGGCCCTGGCTCCACACGGGCATTCCGAGCATCCCAAGGTGTCTCGGGACATGGATCTCATCCAGCCTCTGACAGCGACCACGGTGACACTACGGAACCTCATGGAGCCATGGCTCAGTTGTGACAATGGAGATCCAAGGAAACAATGGTGAGACCATGCAATCCAGGAATCATGGAATCAAGGAGACCATTGTGCAAATCATGGGCCCTATGGAAGCAAGGATCAATGATCAATCTGTGGTTTGATTGTGATTGATTTAAAATAGAAACAAGGAGCCATTGTTTCACAGCGGGGCTGCGTGGGGCCAATGGACCCTTGTGACTCTGTTGGGGCTCATGAAACCAAGAAGCCATTGTGACATTGCCAGGCCTCATGGAATCAAGGAGACCATTGTGACAGTGTTAGGACCCATGAAGTCAATGGAACATGGGACAGGTCTGCCTGGTTTGGCCTCCTGGGGGCTGTCTGACAGGTCCCACTGAATTTGGCATGTCAAGGGCCACTTCCCATCTGACCGTGAAGCACTGGGGCTCCGTGCTTTTATTCCCATGGGAAAGAACTGTCTTTCTTGTCTAGTCTCCCATGGCCAAAATGGGAATCCTGCATCTAAAATTCTCTATATCCAAGGGTTACTCCCAGACAAAATCTGCCCATACAGTCAAGTCTGGCCAGCCTTGGCCTCTGGTGACTGCCTCTCATCTGCCCCTGCACCACTGGGGCTCACTTGTTTCCTTCCTATGGAGACCATTGTGACACTGCAGGGCGTTGTGGAACCAATGGGCCATGGTGACACTGCAGGCCCTTGTGGAACCTGTGACACTGTAGGAACTTGTGGAATCAAGGGGAACATTGTGACCCTGCAGGGTACCATGGATCCAAGGGGCCACTGTGACACTGTGGGGCCTCGTGGAACAAAGGACATCTTTGTGGCTCTGTTGGGCCACATGGTCCCAAGGGGCCAGTGTGAAGCAGCAGGGCTTTGTGGAACCAAGAGGCCATTGCTGCATTTCAGGGCCTCGTGGAGCCAAAGGGTCGTTGTGATCCTGCAGGGCACTGTGGATCCATGGAGAGCATTGTGGCACTACAAGGCCCCATGGAATCATGGAGACCATTGTGACCCTGCAGGGCCTCATGGAAGGAAGGAGCCATTGTGACACTATGGGAACTTGTGGAACCAAGGGAATCATTGTTGCACTACTGGGCCCCAATGGAACCAAGGGGCCATTGGACACAGCCAGGCTTCATGGAACCAATAGATTATTATAACTCTGTGGGGCCTTGTGGAACCATGGAGACTATGAAGATCCTTAAGGACTTGTGTAACCAAGGGGCCATTATGACACCTGAGGGCCTCATGGGAGCAAGGAGCCATTGTGACACTGCAGGGCCCTGTGGAACCAAGGGAACATGAAACAGGTGTGGCTGCCTTGGCCTCCCAGGGGTCACCTGACAAGCCTGGCTGACCTTGGAATGTGGAAGGCCACTCCCATCTGCCCCTGAAACACTGGGGCTCTGGGCTCTTCTTTTTATGGAAAAGAACTGTCCATTTTTTCCAGGCATCCATGGCCAAAATTAGGATTCCACCTCCAAATTTTTTTGTATCCAAGGATTGCTCCCAGACAAAAGTTGCCAGGACAGACAAGTCTAGCTGGTCTTTGACTCCTGAGGAGCAGCACTCACGTGTTTTCCAATCACTGGAAAGGGCTCTGTGCTTTTCTTTTTGTGGAAAAAATGATCCTTCTCCAGGCACAAATGTCTGAAATTAGGACTCCGCATTCATAATTTCAAATATCCATGGGTTGCTCCAAGCAAACCTACCAGGACAGACAGGTCAGGCTTGCCTTGGCCTCTGGTGGTTGCTGTTCATCAGCTCCTGAAACACGGGGGCTCCGTGGTTTCCTTCCTATCGAGACCAATGTGACACTTGGGAGCCTTGTGAAATGCAGGGGCCATTGTGACACTGCAGAGCACCATGGATCCAAGGGACCATTGTGACACTGTGGGGCCCTGTGGAACCAAGGACATCATTGTGGCTCTGTTGGGCCACATGGTCCCAAGGGGCCAGAGCAAAGCAGCGGTGTGGGAGTTAGCCCAGGTGTAACTCAGAGTCAGACAGAATTTACCCCCAAAGAATTGGGCATGAGTCTCTGGGAATCATTTGTTTAACTCAGGGTGAGTTTGAGAGTCCCCCCATAAGCCTTTAGTGTTGCTATGCTAAGTTGTCCAAGTTCTCCTCCCCTACTGGTTACTTGTTTCCCCTATAGGGTTATTGTTCCAGAGTGTTCTACCCTCAAGTGTATATTTTGTTGCTTTGCCTTTATCTCAGGTCTTTGAATCCCACCCCTCCTACTGTGCTCGACTTCTCCGTGTTTATTGTTTTTCACCCTGTTACTAAAGTTCTTTTTGGGCAACTCCATTGATCCTGCTTGTAGGAGCGTCAGGGTGAAGGACAGTTGGGACGGACTGAGACGAGAGATCTCTGAAGCCAGGTCTTGGAACTTGTGGTTTATTGCAAAGGGTGTGGGTGCAGGGGCCTTGTTTGGAGCTGCCAGCCACAGCTCGGAGCAGGCCCGAGAGAGGAGCTCGAAAGAGGCGCCCAAAATGGATGCCCAAAAGAGGAGGGGAGTTCCCATTACAATACAATAAATCTTCTTCTGTGCTGCATATTCTAATTTTCACTAACCAATCTAGTACAAGATACAAATCTTATAGCATTTACATACAGCCTATAAGAATCATTACATTACCATACTGTGTTACATTTTAAACCCTAAAAACTCCTCTTTGGACCCCTTCTGCCAAGCTAGTAGGGTCTGCTCTGACCCTTGGACCTGTCTGCAAGCAGAGGGTATTGTTTCATCAAAAGAAGATTACCTTCAGCTGGCCATACCATTGTTTTCCAGTTGTTCAGTAACTAAGGCTTGGTATCTCAAAGCTTGCTTTCATTTTAATCTCACTTATAGTTTCCATATTCTCAAATTTTTTTGCCAGGCAATCATATTTATAAGGCTTTCCTGTTTCATCTTCCCCAGCATCTGCTCCTTTTCATTTTCACCACCCGTGCCCTGAAGTTGGGGAACCAGAAAGGTTTGTCACAGCCACCCTCATTGCAACCTTTGGTGCCCGAACAGGGGCCCTGACATTCAGTCATGTCAGCTGGGGTTAGCTGATGGATAGGCCAGCGCTCCCCGGGATTGTGGATTGTGCTGGGCCAGCAGATTCATCATTGCTTTGATGGACCTCGGCCAGGATCCACAGGGACAGCGACAGTTTCACCTGTGTAGGATTGCAGGTGGGTTTGGGGAAATGCAGGACAATTATTGCCCATTTTGCCACTGTGTTTTTACAATATGCATCCACATCTCATAACTGATTTGGGGTGTTCCAGTGGCTGCTCCACCTAAAGTGGAGAAAGAGAAAAATGGGCAGCCAGATGTCCAAAGTAGAAAGGCGTGTATATGGATGCTTTAAGTTAATTCTCACTGATCATGACCAAATATCTTCAAAGTACAAATTAAAATCAATCGTGAAGTGGATCATTAAAAATTTTCCAGATGCCCCTGAGCCTGACCATCCTCCCTCCATCTTGGTTCCTCCACTTCCTGCTACCACAGCCTTCTCTTCTGCCCCGAATGAACCTTCAGACTCCACCCCCACAACTGCGGGTCACGCCCCCACTGTCAATCATTCCACCTCCACCCTGGGCCATGCTCCAGAAGACCAGCCTGGAAGTCCGCCATCCTAAATCAAGGCCCTTTCTCCCCAACACCTGACAAAATGGCAGCGCCCTTTGCCTCACCCTCTGGCAACAATATAACCCCATGGTCAATGATACTAAGCCCAACTGTCACACTATTTCTAATCTGAATGTTTTTGCTCCAAGGTATTCTTCCTCCCCAGAAGACAGTTTGGATTCCCCAGAGCCACCTCGCCCCTCAATCCCAGAATATCCCTGGGAAAGGAAGAAGACCTGCAAATAGTCTCAAAATTACTTATTGCCCCCGTATGTTATGAAAGAAGGGGGCAGAATCCCAGGTGTCAGCCATTGGTTTATGAGGAAATCAAGCAGCTGTGTTGGGCAGCTAAAGACCATAGAAAGGACTCATCTTATTTTATTGGCCTAATGAGGGCCATGTTTACAACACATCTTAACCCTGTATAATTTAAAATATATTATGACCATGTTGTTGTCACCTACAGAATACACCCTGTAGGAAGGGGGATGGAAGTGTTTACTAAATCAATTAATAGCCGACTATGCTAATAATGAGGCAAGGGCAGAATTGACAATCAACCATCTAGCTGGAGAAGGACAACACAGCCTACCAGATGATCAAGCAGCAGGTATCCCCAGAGAAGGATTGGATGATATCAAAGAGATGGCTTTGAAAGCTTTAATCCAGGTATTGGATGGTAGCACCCCCAATTTGGACTGCCTTGGGTGGCTGCAGCTAAAGCTTTAGGACAATCAGACCATCCTGGGTGCCTGTTGAGTAAGCAAACCAATGCTGCCTCCCTCACACTGAGTGGCTGCTCTCAGACACAGAGACCATCAGACACGCCACCTTGCAGAACAGCGATAGAGTTTTTCCTCTGGGCACATGGGCATGGCTGTGTAGACTCTGAGGGCATGTGCTGCATGAACCTCTCCAGCCACAGCGAGTCAATCCACAAGAGCATTCAGGTACTGAAGGAAGGGTTCAAGAAGCTTCAAGTGGAAAACAAGGACTGGGTCAATAAACTCTTCCAATCCATGGGACTAAAGGGTTGGATGAGGTCTACTAAAAGAGGTCTATTAATTCTCTTAGTGGTTGTTGTTGTATTGTTAATTGTCCCATGTTTGTTTGGATGATTTTAGAAAATCTTATAAAATTCTTTCATTTCTATCTTTGTTGTAAAACAGAAAGGGGGAAGACACCCAACACAGGCTCCTCATGGACTCCTTGGAGGTGACAATTGGAGGCCAGGATGGCCCAAAAACCTCTCAGAGACTCAGTGTGGGAAGGAAAATCCTTGAAAGTACCTAAAAGTATTCTTAAATCCATAAAATACCTGAAAAACCTTGAGTATCTCAAGGCATTAATGAGCCCCACTGAGTGTCAGTACAAAGCTCTCCAGGGACTCGTTAAAGCAGATAATTGGGGCCATGATTGCACAAACCTCTCATAGAATTGGTATCAAAAGGGAAACACCAAGTACCTTCAAATAACTGAAGTACCCTGAAGCATTAATGAGCCCCAGTGAGTGTTGTTACTGACAAAGCCTCTCCAGGGACTAATTACAGCAGATAATTGGAGGCCATGAGTGCACAAACCTCTCAGAGACTCCAAGGCAAAAGCCAAACCAAAAGCCCTTTGAAAAACCTGCAGTCCCTGCAGGGAGCATGAAGGAGCCCCCAGGGCCATTGCTGAGCAAGGCTCCCCAGGGACTCCTTGCAGCA
The DNA here is from genome assembly GCF_051311805.1 of Agelaius phoeniceus. Taxonomy (NCBI): domain Eukaryota; kingdom Metazoa; phylum Chordata; class Aves; order Passeriformes; family Icteridae; genus Agelaius; species Agelaius phoeniceus. Next base: position 4,452,783 of record NW_027509866.1, read on the forward strand.
GATCCTTGAGGCCACTGGGATGTGGGCTAGGGGGGGATGCTGAGGGCAGCACAAGGGGCTGACAGTGCCCAGCCTGGCTGGGGCTGTGCCAGGAGGCCCCAGGGCCTCAGGACAAGGTGTCTCCTCCCAGCCCTTGCTGGCACAGACCCTGCTGTGGCCCAGGGCACCAAGACTTGGCTTCTCTTTGTCCCCACCTGTCATCACTGCCTGCAGTTCTCTGCCCTGCCTGGGGCCTGGGGACACTTGCTCAGTCGTGTCCCTCTCTGGGACCCATTAAAAGTCCAAGAAACTTTGGAGTTGGATTCTGCCTTGGAGTTCTGCAGGGGTTTCTTCAGCTGCCTCTCAGGGACTGATGTTCAGGGCCTGAGCACAAAGCCCCAGAGGCTGATTAAAGTCCTTGTGCTGTGTCTGTGCTGCTGAGCTGGGCTGGGCTCCTGGCACAGAGGCAGCTCCTGCTCACCAAGAAGAGCTTCAAAAGCACATTTCTCTGGATGAGCAGCTCTTGTGCCAGCCCAGCAGGGCTGGGGCACTGCCTGCAGCCAGCCCGGGCACAGCCCAGAGGCACAGAGAGCTTCAATCAGTCAGGGCTGGGAAGGGGCTGAGAAGTGCCTGGGGCACAATCACTGCCAGCCCTTGGCACAGGAACCTCTGGCTGCAGGACAATGCAGCTGCAGCTCCTGGAGCCATCTCCTCAAGCTGGAACATGCCAATGCCTGCAGAGCCTGTGAGTACATTCTCTGCTTGTCTCTTGTGCAGAGCAGCCAGGGGTGCCCAGGGCTGTCCTGCAGAGCAGGGTCCTGCAGCCCAGGGCGCTGTGCTGGGGCAGGGACTCTGCTGCCTGCCAGGGACAGCTCTCAGCCAGCCCTGGCAGCTGCTCCCAGCACTGGGGGACAAGATCTGGGTGGCAGGAGACAGCTGGTGAGGCTTGGAAGTGTTCTCCTTGTGTGGGGAGGATGCTGCATTGTTCAGGACTGCTCCCAGCATGGCATTTAACTGCAGAACATTTCCAAGGAGGTTATACAGGGAGCACAGCAAGGCAGGGGCTGCATGAGAGGGAAAATCCTGCTTTATTAAATGACTGTTCTGGGTTGCCTGTATGTGAAATTGCACATAGGTATTAATCTCTCAGTTCAGCCTGTGAAAAATAAAAAAAAGTTTCCCTTTCATCTGATTAAACCTGTCAGAGAGAGAAATCAGCGCAGGGCCCCTCACAGGCAGCATCAGTGTCGCTTTTCCAGCCTCCTCAGGGTTGCTTTGACGTTGCCATCAGAGCCTGCAGAGCCAGAGCTGCCCCTGGGCAGTGCCTGAGCTGGGAGGGCTCTGCAGGGCAGAGCTGAGCCCCCAGGGCTGGGCTGGGCTCTGGCAGCACTGGCAGGGCCCAGCCCTGGGCACAGGGAAGCAGCTGCTGGCAGGGACAGCTCCAGGCAGCAGAGCCCTGGGCAGGCAGTGGGGGGAAAGTGCCCCCAGCCTCTGCTGGGATATTTCAAGTCCTCTCCAAACCCAACTAATCCATGATTACTTTTCTTACAGATCCCCTTGCCAAGGCACCACAGCAAATGTCCAACAGCAGCTGCATCAGGCACTTCCTCCTGCTGGCATTGGCAGACACGCGGCAGCTGCAGCTCCTGCACTTCTGCCTCTTGCTGGGCATCTCCCTGGCTGCCCTCCTGGGCAACGGCCTCATCATCAGCGCCGTAGCCTGCGGCCACCACCTGCACACGCCCATGTTCTTCTTCCTGCTCAACCTGGCCCTCGCTGACCTGGGCTCCATCTGCACCACTGTCCCCAAAGCCATGCACAATTCCCTCTGGGACACCAGCAACATCTCCTACACTGGATGTGCTGCTCAGCTCTTTTTCTTTATGTTCTTCATCTCAGCAGAATTTTCCCTGCTGACCATCATGTGCTACGACCGCTACGTGTCCATCTGCAAACCCCTGCACTACGGGACCCTCCTGGGCAGCAGAGCTTGTGCCCACATGGCAGCAGCTGCCTGGGCCAGTGCCTTTCTCTATTCACTGCTGCACACGGCCAATACATTTTCCCTGCCCCTGTGCCATGGCAATGCCCTGGGCCAGTTCTTCTGTGAAATCCCCCAGGTACTCAAGCTCTCCTGCTCCAAATCCTATCTCAGGGAACTGGGGCTTCTTGCTTTTAGTGGCTTTTTGGTATTTGGCTGTTTTGTGTTCATTGTTTTCTCCTATGTGCAAATCTTCAGGGCTGTGCTGAAGATCCCCTCTGAGCAGGGACGGCACAAAGCCTTTTCCACCTGCCTTCCTCACCTGGCTGTCATCTCCCTGTTCCTCACCACTGGCACATTTGCTCATCTGAAGCCCCCTTCCCTGTCCTCCCCATCCCTGGATCTGGCCGTGTCAGTTCTGTACTCGGTGGTGCCTCCAACCCTGAACCCCCTCATCTACAGCCTGAGGAACCAGGAGCTCAAGGCTGCTGTGAAGAGACTGATGACTGGATGCTTTCGGAAACAGTAAACTGCTGGCCAGTTTCTGCAAATTACTTTAAATAAAAGTCATCTTTGACACTTCTTGTTGGTTTCATTTTCATGGTCCTTTGTCTTTCTTTTACTTTTTTCATATTGTCCACAAAGAAATGTCATTGTTTTTGCCATTTCTCATTTTTTTTCTCTCCACTTTCCCTGTGGCCCCACACTGTTTCAATGAGGGGCTGCGCTCTTGATGGGTTTAAATGAACTAAAGGATCTCCCAGCAGAGTTTTCTGCAGAGATGCCCTTTTGTTGCCTTCTCTGGAGCTGCAGCAGCAATGTCTGTGTGCAGAGCTGGGGCAGATCAGTGCTGGCCCAGCAGCTGTGCCCAGCAGCAGCAGCAGCAGCAGCAGCACTTGGTGTTGCCAGTGCTGCTGCCATGGCCCTGCCCCGCTGCCCTGGTGGCCCTGGTGTTGCTGCAGGGCCTGAGTGCTCTCGGGGCCGGGCACAGCCCTGGGGGTGGCAGTGCCGGGGCTGCAGCAGGGACAGGCCATGGGCACTGCTGGGGCAGCGCTGACGCCTCAGGCCAGGCCCTGGGGGTTCCAGGCTCCTTGCCCAGGCTCTCTCAAGAACACGGCCAGGCCAATGCTCAGCACAGAAACCCCCGTCAGCAGCCCCAGGCTGGCCGTGGGCAGGCTGGGGGCAAACAGCATGGCTGGGGCTCTGCAAGGGCCCTGGGGCAGACGGGAAGGAGCAGCAGAGCAGAGGCTGATCCATGCCCAGTGCGCTGCACAGCCCAGGGCAGCGTCCCAGAGCGTCCTCATGCAGCTGCCAACAACATCCCCCCTCTGCAGCCCTGGCCTCTCCCCCAGCTCACACAGGTGCCCCATCCTTGCAGGCACAGACACGGCAGCACTGCCTCAGCAGCCCCTGTTTGCATTGCACACAGCAGGGCCAGCACCCCCATGCTGTTGCTGTGGGGACATGAACCTGAGGGAGCACAAATGCCATCAGCCCCTGGGGCCAGCAAGGCCTGCAGGACACCAGGGAAACCACTCAGCTTTGTCCTGGCCTCTGCACTCAGCCAGAAATTTGTTCCCATCAGCTGGGAGTTTCCTGTGCCACTGCAGACGCTGTTGCTCAGAGCCAGGGCTGCCTGGCAGCCACCCCCAAACTGCCCTGAGAATTTCTTTGGCTTCACCTTTGCTTTCTTTACTCCTCCTGCTACAAATTTCTTCCTCTTGCCCACCCCAGGGGGCCCAGAACTGGACACAGCACTCGAGGTGCTGCCCAAGCAGTGCCCCCGAGCAGTGTAGAAGAATCCCTGCCCTGCTCCTGCTGGCCACACCGTTCCTGATCCAGGCCAGGAGCCATTGGCCTTCTTGGCCACCTGGGCACACTGCTGCCTCATGTCCAGCCTGCTGTCCATCAGTCCCTGCAGGTCCCTTTCTGCCTGGCTGCTCTCCAGCCACTCTGTCCCCAGCCTGCAGCACTGGGGCCAAATATCAGGGCCTGGCACTTGGATTTGTTAAACCTCACCTTGTTGGATTCATCCCCCGGATCCAGCCTTTCAAGGTTCCTGTGTAGAGCACTCCTATGTTCCCTCATATCAAAACTCACATCCAGCTTGGTGTCATATGCAAAGATCTCCTTGGTTCCATGGGGCCCCTCAGTGTCACAATGGCCTCTTGGTTACACCAGGCCCTGCACTGTCACACTGGTCTCCTTGGTTCCATGGGGCCCCAAAATGTGACAATGGACTCTTTGGTTTCATGGGGCTTCACAGTGTCACAATGTTCTCGTTGGTGCTGCAGTTTCACAGTGGCCCCTTGGTTCCATGGGGCCCCAGGGTGTCACAATGGCCCCATGGTCACATGAGGTCCCACACTGTCACCATGGTCTCTGTGGTTCCAAAAGTCCCCTCAGTGTCACAATGGACTCCTTGTTTCCACAAGGCCACACAGTGTCACAGCATTATTCCAGATCCCTTGAGGCCCCAACGTGTCACAGTGGCCCCTTGGTTACACAGGATCCTGCAGTGTCACAATGTCCCCTTGGTGCCATGAGGCCCCGCAGTGTCAGAACGGCCCCTTGGTTCCACTGGGCCCTGCAGTCTCCCAATGGTCCCCTTGGTTTTGCAGTGTCAAAATGGTGAAACCTCTTGGTTACACGAGGCCCTGCAGTGTCACAATGGCCTCTGTGGTTCCACGAGGACCCAGAGTGTCACGGGGCACTCCCTGATTCCATTTGGCCCCACAGCACCACCATGGACCCCTGGTTCTGTGGGGCTGCACAGTGTCACCATGGTCCTCTTAGTTCCACAAGGCCCTGCAGTGTCACAGTGGCCCCAGAGTGTCCCAATCATCACAGAATGACAGAATCAAATAGGCTGGAAAAGACCTTTGGGATCATCAAGTCCAACCAATGCCCTAATACTGCCTTGTCACCCAGACCATGCCACTGAGTGCCACTGCAGAGGGACAGTGACTCTGCCACCTCCCCTCTGGCCAGCCCATTCCAGTTCCCACTCACCCTTTCTGTGAAAAACTCCTTCCTATTGTCCAGCCTGAGCCTCCCCTGGTGCAGCTTAAGGCTGGGTCTTCTTGTCCTGCCCTCCAGCAGATCCACACTCACACCCAGCTTGGTGCCATCTGCAATTTGTGAATGCTGAACTCGATCCCCTCACCAAGATCATCAGTGAAGATATTAAACAGGACTGGGCCCAGCACAGATCCCTGGGGACAGCACCAGTGCCTGGACACCAGCTGGGTGCAGCACCATCCCCACCACTCTCTGGGCCCAGCCTCCAGCCAGCTCTTAAATCTCCCAGCCAGGAGGGAACCTGCCCAAGCCGTGGGCTGCAGCTTTTCCAGGGAATGCTGTCAGAGACAGAGTCAAAGGCTTTGCTGGAGTCCAGGCACACAACATCCACAGCCTTTCCCACATCCACAGGTGGGTCACCTGGGCATAAAGGAGACCAGGTTGGTCAGGCAGGACCTGCCACCCCTAAATCCACGCTGGCTGGCTCTGATCCCTGGGCCATCCTGTGGGTGCCCTGTGGTGGCACTCAAGGTGATCTGTTCCATAACCTTGCCAGGCACCCAGGTCAGGCTGACAGGCCTGGAGTTCCCCAGCTCCTCCTTCCAGCCCTTCCTGGGGATGGGCTCACCCTGGCACCTCCAGTGCTCTGGGACCTCCCTGCTGAGCCAGGACTGATGGTAAATGATGGAGAGCAGCCTGGGGAGCTCATCCACAGCTCCCTCATCCCCCTGGGATGGATCCCATCTGATCCCATACACCTGTGAGCGTCTGAGTGGCTCAGCAGGTCCCCAGCTGCTTCCTCCTGGATTCCAGGTGGCTGTTCTGCTCCCTGTGCCCATCTACCAGCTCAGGAGAACACTTGTCCTGAGGACAGCCTGTCCTAATATTGAAAATTGAGACAAACAAGGTGTTAAGTAGCTCAGCCTTTTCCTTATCTTTAGTTACTATATTCCCCATTCCATCCAATGAAGAGTGGAGGTTCTCCTTCTCCCTCCTTTTGCCATAAATTTTTTTATAAAAACATTTTTATTTTTTTTCAGAAGCTGATAGGTTAAGTTCTGATTGAGTTTTCAACTCTCAACTTTTCTTTCTACATAATGTAAGGACATCCTTAAACACTTCCTGAGTTGTCAGTCCGTTTTCCCCTTGACTTCCCACAAAATCTCCATGTGGAGCCAGGACAGTCATTTTCCTCACTGGCTCATCTTTTGCCACACTGGGACAGGCAGCTCCTTCCCTCTTAAGATTACTTTTTTGAAATGTGTCCATCCTTCCCAGCCCTCTTTGTTTTTAAGGGCTGTTTCTCTTTAAAAAATCAGTACCCAATTTGGTACTCCCCAAATCAGCATCCTAAACAGGCCAAAGTCTGCCCTTCCTAATTCCAGTGTAGAAGATTTGTTGCTGCCCCTCCTTCTTTCACAGAACATTGAAAACTTGATTATTTCATGGTCACTGTGCCCCAGGCAGCCTCTGAGCCCCACATCCGCCCCCAGCCCTTCTCTGTTTGTGAACAGCAGCAGACAGAGCTTTCCATGGCAGTGGGAGTGTCACCAAAGATTCAGTGAAACAGAAAAATCTTTTTAACCCCAGTGTAGCATTAAGAAGCAGCATTCTTTATTCAGCTGGATGCACGGGGGAGAGCTCCTCCCAAAGCCCTGCAGGCTGAGTACAGGAAAGTTTCTGTTTATATTCTCTATTTTGCACACATATTCATTGATTGTCTTGGACTAAACATACATATGATAATCATTTCCCCAAAATCATTAGCATATTTCCCCTCCCCTTTACCCATGTGTTGTTCTGTCCTGGGGGTTTCTCTGGTGGTCCCTGGTGGTCGTGGACCCCAATGTTCCAGTGGGCCTGGCTGAGCTGGCAGGACCCTGAGGCTGCTGAACTTCCAGTTCCCCTTCTCACACAATGGGCCTTGTGTGGTTTCCATAGGCCTGGGGTTATGGAGAACAAGCTCCAGGTGTCAGCTCACCTGGTGTAGGCAATTGATCATCTGGTAGCATGAGGTCACAGAGTGGGATATGACATCACAGAGTGGGGGATGTGAGGTCATGGAGATGTTATGACATCATAGGCCATATCTGTGACACCACATGGCAGAATTCTGACATCAAAGAGCAGATGATGACATCAGAGATTTGGCTGTGACATCAGAGGCCAGCTGTGTGACATTAGAGAAGGGGCTGTGAGCTCACAGAGCAGGCTGTGGCATCCCAGAGGGGCTGTGTGACATCCCAGCAGGGCTGTGTCAGGTCACTGGGTTGGTCACTCGGCCCCAGCTCCCCCTCACAGTTTCTCCCAACAAGTCCAATGCTGTCCATGCCCAGCGGGGTCCCTGTCCCCCGGGATCCCCCTGGCCCACCTGGAGCCACAGCCTCCACCAAAGGATGTTCCACAGGATCCACCCCAGAGCCTGACATGGGGACAAGGGGCCAGGGCTGTGTGACCAGGACATCAAGGACGGGCATTATCCAGGTCACTGTGGCCTGGGTTGGGTTGCCCAGGGCAGGAAAGATGTCTGGCAGCTGGAGCAGGGTCTGGGAAGGGCCTCCAAGGTGGGGCTGGAGCCCTTGGGCTGTGAGCAGAGGCTGAGGGAGATGGGCTTGTCCAGCCCAGAGCAGGGAAGGCTGAGGGGCTCCTCATCCCAGCCTGGCAGTGCCAGCAAGGAGGGGATGGAGAACACAGAGCCAGGCTCTTCACCGGGGGCCTGGTGGGAGACAAAAGCCAATGGGTGGAAGGGGAAAGAGGGGAGATCAGCCAGGACCAGAGGAGATGAAATGAGTCAGGCTGGTTTCAGCATTTCCTCAACACCAAGAGCAGCCTGACCTCCCTTCTCCATCCACCACTGACAGCTTTGCAAATCAGGAATTGTTGGAGCTGTTTTGCCCCCACTCCAGGATGAGCATCCTGATACCAAAAGTTAATTGTGTTTATATCTATCACAGAACCACATTTGTGTGAAAATAATGTTAGAATGGAAATGTGGATGGAGGACACATCAGATGCTGCTGGGACATTGCACTTAGCTCAGGGAAGAGTGTGATTGTTATTAAATTGTATCCTGTTCAACCATGATCTGTTGGCCATGAGGAGAAGCTTTCTGTGCCTCTGAGTCTCACCAGTTCCTTACCCCCAAAGGACACAAACCTGATGAGTTGTGGTTCCCACTCCAGTGCTGGCACTGGCACCTCCCTCCATCCCCAGAGCAGAGCTCCCTTGTCCCAGAGAGTCCCTGGCAATGCAGGGATGAAGGAAACAGGACAGGCTGGGGGGATCAGGGGCAAGGCACAGCCAGGGATTTGGGGTGGTTGTGAGCCCAGGGCAGGACCCCGCCCTTGGCCTTGCTGAACCTCATCCCATTGTCCTGGGCCCTTGGCTCCAGCCTGCCCAGATCCCTCTGCAGAGCTTCCTGCCCTCCAGCACAGCCACACTCCCACCCAGCTTGGGCTCACCTGGCAACTGACTGAGGGTGCCCTCAATGGCCTCGTCCAGATCAGCAATAAAGAGACTGAACTGACTTGGCCCAAATCCTGAGTCCTGGGGACACCCCTGGATGTGACTCCATTCCTCAGCTGCTCTGAGTGCCCGGGTTGATTGAGGGAAGTCCTGGGGTGTGGGTAGGGACAAAGTGTGATTGTCTGCCATGAAGGGTCTTGATTTTCAAATCTGTTAAAACTGCATTAGGAGGTGCTGGCAGTCACTATCAAGTGGACATTGCTGATATCTATCTATAAACAGGAAAAGAAAACTTAAACGGGGAAAACAATTCTCTCTGCATTGTTTTCAATATAGCATATTCACTTTGAATACAATTGTGAAATGTGTCTAATTAACTAGAGAAGAATTGAAAACTTAATTATTCGCATGGGCTTGTCTTGTTTGGGGGTTTCGAACAAATGTTTATGAGCGTTTGTCACTGAATTCCTGAACTGAAGAGCTCAAGAAAGAAGTGGCCTCTGTAGTAATAAAATTCATCAGCAACTCCAAGATGCTGACGATCCATCTCCATCAGGGCGGCAATGAACAGAAATGGGCACAGCTTTGTGGCTGCTGTCCCAGCTTTGGAATGGGCCCTGGGCCTGGAGCAGGAGCAGCTCTTGAGGGCCCCAAGGCCGGGGCTCTTGTGCTGCCCTGGGCAGATGGGATGGCAGCAGGGGCTGCAGAGCTCTCAGCACCTCAGGCCGAGGGGAGCAGGGCAGCCAGGGAGCCTCCTTTGGCCTTGGCCAAGCACCTTCCCCCATGGCTGGGGCTGAGTCCTGTGGCAGCTGCAGCTGCTGCTGTGGCCTTGGCAGGGGCTGAGGCCGTGGGGCCAGTGCCCAGAGCAGCCTGGGCTGAGCAGAGCTGTGGGGCCAGAGCCGGCTGGGCTGGGCTGGGCTCAGAGAGGCCCTTGGTGCTGCCCAGAGCTCAGGGCAGCTGGCAGAGCTTGCAGGGAGCTGGGCTGGGCTCCGAGAGCCTGGCCCAGAAACCATCAGTGTCCATCTCAGCCTGGCTGAGCGTGCAGGGGCAGGACTCAGGCCAGGCCTTGTGGGGCAGGGCCAGCGCCTGTGCAAGGCATTGCAAACAGGCAAGTGGCCAGAGAGGAGGCTGCTCTGTGCCCTTGGTGGCACGGACAGAGCAGGGAGGGGGCCCAGGACATTTGTCAGCGCCAGCCTCTGTGCCCATGCGTTGGCAGCCCTGGCTGCTGAGCCCAGCTTTGGCCTGGGCTGAGTTTGGCTGTGGCCCAGCTCCATCCTCCTGCGGGGCTCAGGGCCTGTTCCTGGCCATGGCCAGCCCTGGCTGCCTCTCTGCTGGCCCAGAGGCCGGCAGAGCCCGGGGCAGGGCTGTCTGTGCAGCCCCACAGGTGCCACGGGCTCTGCAGGAGCAGGCAGAGGCTGCCCAGCAGGGAGGCCATGGGGCACAGAGCCCCAAGGCTGCTGTGGGCACCACGGCACAGGGGCCGTTCCCAGCCACAATGCTCCTGGCCTGGGCTGGGCCTGCCCAGGGGCTGGGCGACCATGGCTGGGCCAGCACAGGGCCACAAAGGGGCCACGCAGCCACTGCCGGGGCTGACAGCAAGGCCAGGCACACACAAGCAATTGCTGAGCATGGCCTGCGCTGGCCAGGCCTGACTGTGCCAAAGGCAGAGCTCAGCTGCCCTTGGGGGCTGCAGCAACACTCCAGAGCCCAAAGAGCCTCCATGGCTGTGCTGGAGACCAAGGCTGCAGCAGGGAAATGCAGGGCTGCTGCGGGATGGGGAGGCCATTGAATTCCAGCACACACCTCAGCTCTCTGATGATCCCGGCACCATGCTGGGCCCTGTTTCAGACTGGAGCAGAGCAGATGTTGATGGCACAGGAGCGCTGTGGGGCTGTCAGGGACCTGCAGCTTGCAAGGTGCTCTGCTCTCCCTCAGGTGCTCTTGGAGAGATCCAATCCCAGCTGGGCACCTCAGGGCACACGTGGCACTGCCTGTTCATGGGGACACAACTGATGTCTGCCTGGAAAGGGGCACAGGTGTTAATACCTGTTAGTTTTATAATATACAAGCAAATCTTTATTATCTGGGTCATTTGATTACTTTTTAAGAAATGGCCAAGTTTTCCCACAAGGAATAAGAATTTCCTGGAGGTGTACTGATGGCAGGAGGAGAAATACTGATCTTGCCTTCTACTGGTGTCACCAATATTCTGTTCATTGTTTCCTCTCCCTCCTTCTTCAAGTATTTACAGCTCTCTTGTTTAAATGGCCATGTCAAAGGACATCTCTTCATTTAGAGTAGGTGGATACATGTGCTTCCTACTGCTCTCTGATTTCCTTTTCCAGGTGCTCTCTGGTAAGTCATATGCTTCTCAACCAACTGGTTTCATGCTTTGAGTAACAGGAAGTGTCACAGGCTTTCTGATGTTCAAAAAAAATTATATTAGTCAAAATCTTATTTGTGTTTCACTCTTATAAAGAATTACCTTTTCCTATGTCTTTGTCTGAAGTTTTTCCTGTATGGACATCCCTTGGGGATGGGACACATGTCAGATGCTGCTGGGACATCACAGAGAGCTGAGGGAAGAGCTGTGATGGTTCTTAAACTGTTCAAATATTCATCTTCTATTTGTTGGCAAGAAACTTTTCTGTGCCTCTGAGTGTCACCAGGCCCTGAGCCCAAAGGACACAAACCTGATGAGTTGTGGTTCCCACTGCAGGGGCTGCACTTGGACCTTGGCTCTGCACAGGAGAGCTCTTCATCCCCTTTCTCTCTTTTCCTCCCTCTGGGCATGGAGGGAGCTCCTGACTTCAGCCAGTGACTCGTGTGTGCAAAGAGCAAATCTGGGCAGAATCGGGGCAGGGAGGGTTTGGGGGGGACATTGGGATCTGTGCTGGGTACAGAAGGTGTTTTCCATTGCTCTGAGACTGTCTGCTGTGCAAAGTGGATTTAATATCCAGCAGAGGAATGACTTTTGCATTTGATGGAGCTGTGCCTTCCCTTGGCTTTTTTGGCTGACAAGACATGAACATCCCTCTGTGTCTCGGGCAGCTCCTTCTGCAAGGAAAGCAGGTGGGAGTTGGAGCCAAGGAGCTGAAAGCTGCAGGTGCAGCCTGGGCTGGAGGGAGCTCAGATTTGCACAAGGCTGCTCTGAGTGCCAGGGCTTGGATGGGGGAAATGGTGGGGTGGGGGTAGGGACAGAGTCTGATTGATTGTCAGCCATGAAGGGTCTTGATTTTCATATCTATTCAAACTGCATGAGGAGGTACTTGGATTCAGTGTGAATCAGAGATTGCATGTCTCAATGAATTCACAGGAAAACAAAACTAAACAGGACCTAAAAAATCTTTTCTCGCTGCCTTTTTAAATATCATGTATACAGTTTGAATACAGTACTGAGATCTACTTAACCACAAAGGATTTGAAAATTAAAATCAAATGATTCCCAGAGGCTTGGTTTGTTAAGGTGTTCTGAATGTTAATGAGCCCTGGGACACTGAATTCCTGAACTGAGGAGCTGAAGGCTGAACAAGTGATTTGGAAAATTAAATCAAATTATTCCCAGAGGCTTGGCTTGTTCTGGTGTTCTGAATGTTCATGAGCCCTGGGACACTGAATTCCTGCACTGAAGAGCTGAAGGCTGAACAAGCCTCTGGAGCAGGGAAATTCAGCAGCAGCCTCCACGTTGCTGAGGATGTCAGCAGCCCCCAGTGAGGCCATCCCTGCCCAGAGACCGTGGGGGAATGGGCAGACAAGGAGAGCGTCCCTGGGGCTGGGGCAGCACAACTCAGAGGCACCAGCGGCTCCAGCTGGGCAATGGAGTGTGGAATGTGGCTGGGAAAGCCCTGCCTGGGCTGGGCCAAGCAGGACACACAAGCACTGACCCCCATCTCCCAAACAACTCTCTCAATGAGACATTTAAAAGGAATTTACTGTTGTTTGTGTCCTCTGAGTTGGATGTGCTGGAGAAATACCAACAAGGGATTTTCAGGAGCTCAAAGCAACAAAACAGACTTTACTGGCAAATTTAGAAAATCAGAGAAACTTTGGCAAAAGGTTTAATACAATATTGAATCAACACGAAACACTTCTCAAAGCATTAACTTGGCCCATTCAACTTCACAAACTCGTAGCTTGTTCAATTTTAAGTTAATCAAAATTTGCAAGGGGACAAAAATAGAAGAAGACCCAGGAAGAGAGAAAAATGTGGAAGAATAGACAAGAACCCTAGTGGGAAGAGATGATGGAGTGGCTTTTGCTGGACTCTTTTTGTACAGCCATGGACAGAACCATGTTCCTTGTGATACAGAGACTGCATTCTAGGGGGAGGCAATGGCCACAGAGCCAAGAGGGTTCAGTGTTGATGCCCCTCGGCCCCAGAGGGTGAAAAATATGGGGGGGACAGGTGTCCCAAAGGAGAGATTGTGGGGACAGGTGTCCCAAAGGAGAGACTGTGCCTTTTTTGGATCGGGAGAGAGCATCCTTAAAAAAAGACAACCCTAGAAGCAGCTCTGGTCTGCGTTCAGTGGTGAGAGCACTGGACATGAAAGGAAGAGGTCACGACGGCAGATGTACTCCGGGCAGTGCCACGAGTGACACAGAAACACACGAGGCTTCAGCTGTGTTTCCAGGGGAAGCCCATGGCACAAGAAGGACTCCTCTCCTCTTGATGAACTGAGGATTGATTGTTTGAAGAGTGGTGCTGGACTAAGAGTTGGTGATTTGGGGAATAGATGCATTGTGTTGGAAATTTTGTGGGGGGAGGAGGAAATGTATTTGTAAGGTTTTCATTTTCCTTGTGTGTGTTCCTTTTTATCTGTAGTTGCAGTGTAGTTAATAAAGTTTTGTTTTCTTTCTTCCCTAAGTAGGAGCCTGCTTTGCTTATTCCTGGTCACATCTCCCAGCAGAAACCAGGGAGAAGGTATCGTCATGGGGGAACTGGCATTGTGCCAGTTTCAAACCATGACACTGTGTGACATCACAGAGGCTGTGTGACATCACAGGTGACTGTGTGAAAACAGAGGGGCTGTGTGATGTCACAGAAGGCTGTGTGACGTCACAGGGGCTGTGTGAGGTCACTGGGGAGGTCACTCTGCCCCGGCCCCCCTCACAGCTCCCCCCAGAGCAGTCCAACCCTGCTCGTGCACAGCGGGGTCCCCTGTCCCCCCGGGTCCCCCCGCCCCCGGCGCCGCAGCCTCCCCCAGAGGATGTTCCACGAGATCGACCCCAGAGCCTGACACGGGGACGGGGGCCGGGGCCCTGGGGGTGGCACAGGGGGACAGGGACCCCCCGGCGGCAGCGTCCCCGTGTCCCCCAGGGCCAGAGCCTGGGCCAGGGCTCCTTCACCCTGGTACCAACGAGGCCTTGAGAGCGCTGAAAAAATCCCCAGCAAGGGATTAGCAGAATCCAGATTTAATATTAAGGGACAGCAGCACAAAGTTCCTTGGCAAGAGTCACTCTGCTTCTGACTGGACACTTCAGGCACACCAAGGAAACAAAGCAACAACAAAACAAAAAAAAATCCAGACAATCAAACCTGAAATGAGCCAAGAACTGTCCCTCTGTGTGTGTGTGTGACAAAAGGACAGTGAGGGCAAGGATAAAAGGAATATGGCCCAAAAGCTAAACAGAGCTCAAACCTAATAGGACTTAACTTCTACCTTAATCATAACTTCTGCCTTCAACTTGACAACTTAGCAAAAGAACAGCACTTAACAGTATTTAACCTAACTTACAACCTATGACTTAATGATTTAATAGTGCAATAACCCTTAACAATATTCAACTTAGCTTATAACTTACATTAAGCATACAACTTAGAAAAAAACCCAACTCTTAACAGCATTTAACTTAGCTTACAGCTTGTGACTTAACGTCACTTACGCGCCTGACTGGCTCAGCTATCCAAGGCTCTCAAACCCCTCAGAGAGCAGCATTTCTGCCACATTTCCCCAGCACAGGCACTCCTGTGTGCACACAAAGAGTCAGTGCAAGGCACCTGGGAGAAATTCCCCTGAGGGCAGGAAATGCCCTCAGGGCATCAGGATCCCTGTGGATCCCTGTGGATCCTTTGGCATCTCCCCAGCGGGTGAAGGCCTGAGCCTGGAGGAGTGGGGGGATCGGCCCAGGCTCCGTCGTTGTTGGGGATCCCCGAGTGCAGCAAACGGGAGAGTTCCCAGCTGGGAGAGGCCCCACTCAGAGGGAGTCGCTGGCCCAGGAGAGCTCCAAGGGCTCCTTTTGGAGCGCTGTTTGCAGGGCCCCAAGAGAGGGGCTTCAGTCCCAGCAATGGTTCATCCTGGCCACACTTGGCACCAACAGCTTTCTTTGGCAGTGTGAGAACAGGGATGTTGTCCCACGGAGGGAACAAAACCAGTTCCCAGGGCTGCTCCTCCAGAAAGCAGGAGCTGGTTGGGCAGCAGCAGTGCCTGGAGCAGACAGTGTTTGTGATGAGCTGCAGAGAAGCTGAGCCCAGGGGCTGTTGGCCAAGGCCGAGCCCCAAGGAGCATTTCTCAGCTGGCAGGGCGGCCTGAGAAGGGGAGGGGGGAATGCAGCAGCACAGGGCCCATGGAACCAAGGGAGCATTGTGACACTGTGGGGCCCTGTGAGACCAGGGGACCATTGTGACACTGTGGGGCCCTGTGAGACCAAGGGACCATTGTGACACTGTGGGGCCTCATGGAACCAGTGAGACCATTGTGGCCCTGGGAGTCCCCACAGAAACAAGAGGACCATTGTGATACTGTGGGGCCTCCTGAAACCAAGATGTCTTTGTGACACTGCAGGGCTGCATGGAACCAAAGGTCCATTGTGACAATGCATGGCTCATGGAATAGAGGAGTCATGTGACACTGTGGGGCCTGGGGAACACTGGAGACCATTGTGACACTTCAAGGACCCATGGAATTGTTGGGACCATTGGGACACTGCAGGACCTTCTGGACCTTGGGGCCATTGTGACCCTGTGGGTCCCCATGGAAACAAGTCACCATTACGGCACTGTGGGGCCTCACGGATCCAAGGCATCATTGTGACACTATGGGGGTCCCACAAAACCAATGGAGCACAGAACAGGTCTGGCTGGTTTGGCCCCCCAGGGGCCACCTGACTGGTTCAGCTGACCTTGGCATGTTGAGGGTCTCTTCTCATCTGCTGCTGAAACACTGGGGCTCTGTGCTTTCCTTCCTATGGAAAAGAACTGTCCTTCTTGTCCTGGCACCCATGGCCAGAATTGGGATTTCACCTCCAAATTTCCATATATCCAGGGATTGTTCACATAGGAATATTGCCAGAACAAGTCTGGCTGGAAATGGTTTCACAAGGGTCACCTCTCATCTGTCCCTAAAACACTGGGGAAGACTCCATGCTACCCTTCCTATGGGAAAGAACTGTCCACCTTCTCCAGGAACCCATGGGTGAGATTGGGTTTCCACCTCCAAATTCCCTATATCCAAAGACTGCTCCCAGACAAAATCTGCCATTCCTGACAAGTCTGAATGGCCTTGGCCTACTGAGGCTCTCACCTGCCTTCCAAAGACTGGGGCTCTGTGCTTTCCTTCCTAATGAAAAGAACTGTCCTTCTAGTCCAGGTGCCCATGGCCAGAAATGGGGTTCCACCTCCAACATTGCCTGTTTTGAGAGACTGGAGGAGATTGTTGGCTTGAAACATTTCATGTGTGTGGGAGGAAGGGGCAGGTCCAGCCTTGCCCTGCCCTGGAAGCCCAGCCCTGCCCTGCCCTGGAACCCCAATCCCCCCAGAGCCTCTATCCCAGCCCAGCAGTGGCTGCCAGTCCCTGGCACAGCACAGGCAATGCTCCACAGCCACCTCTGCAGCCCCCAGCCCAGCTCCTGAGGGACCAAATGAGCCCAAGCCCCACCTGGAGGAAGGGCCCAGGGAGACCAAGGGGTATTGAAGGCTGACCACAAGGCAAGCACACATCTTGACCCTGCATCCTCTTGGAATTTCCATCAGAACAGTGCTGGAATCCAGGAGTTGGTAGCTGTGTGTATGTCGGGATCGTTAGCTTGTCAGAGTGACCCTGAGAAAAGTTTGAAAGTCTCTTTTCCCAGCTTGGCGCTTGAAGAAGGAGTCAGAGCTCTTCATTTCTTGGTCTCAAGGTTGTTTATTTTACCTTATCTATACAAAATTTTCTTCTGCCCTGCTGAGGTCAGATCAGCAGGACAGTCCAAGGCATTCTGCCTGCCCCCGGGGTGGTGTTATGTCTTTATACTAAAAACTACGTGTACAATGTTTACAATTACTTTCCAATTCCTACCACCTATGTTAGACAGTGAGCTTCTACTCGAAACCAATCACTAAGTGCCAACATCACAGCAGAAGATGGAGGGCAAGAAGAAGAAGGAGAAAATACCCAGTTCCAAGTTCCCTCCATGTTGCCTCCTGGACCCCCATACCAAAAACCCTAAAATCTACTTTTCCCCCCCATGATAACTTCACTAATATTCTACTTAAACTGTTGTGGCTTGCTGATTTTCATACAAGGTTGGTAATTTGCTCCACGGGTCATAATCAAAACCACAGGTGTTTTGGGCTCTGTGCCACGGTCTCTGAGACCCCTGGCAGGGGTCTTGGCTGCTCAGGACAGCCAGAGGGATGTCCTGGGTCCTGACATGTGTGCACTTCTCTAAATTATATTTTCTCTCTTTCTGTGTCTACTTCTATATACGTCCTCTTGGACATTTTGTTTAACTTAAAATTGAACAGGCTTAGAGTTTGTGAAGTGGAATGGGCCAAGATAATGCTTTGATAAGTGTTTTTTGTTGATTGAATGTCATATTAAAACTTTTGCCAAAGCTTCTCTGATTTTCTGAAGTTCCAAGTAAAGTTCCTGTTTTGTTGTTTTGAGCTCCTAAAAATCTCTTATTGATATTTCTTAGTGCATCTAACTTAGAGTACACAAACAATTGTAATTCCTTTTAAATGTCTGCTTGAGAGAGTTTTTTTGGGATATGGGAGTCAGGGCTTGTGTGTCCTGCTTGGCCCAGCCCAGGCAGGGCTTTCCCAGCCACATTCCACACTCCATTGCCCAGCTGGAGCCGCTGGTGCCTCTGAGTTGTGCTGCCCCAGCCCCAGGGACGCTCTCCTTGTCTGCCCATTCCCCCACGGTCTCTGGGCAGGGATGGCCTCACTGGGGGCTGCTGACATCCTCAGCAACTTGGAGGCTGCTGCTGAATTTCACTGCTCCAGAGGCTTGTTCAGCCTTCAGCTCTTCAGTGCAGGAATTCAGTGTCCCAGGGCTCATGGACATTGAGAACACCTTAACAAGCCAAGCCTCAGGGAATAATTTGATTTAATTTTCCAAATCACTTGTTCAGCCTTCAGCTCTCCAGTGCAGGGATTCAGTGTCCCATGGCTCATTACCATTCTTTCATGGTTTGACACTGGCACAATGCCAGTGCCCCCATGAGGATACCCTCTCCCTGGTTTCTGCTGTGAGATGTGACCAGGAATGAGCAAAGCAGGCTTCCACTTGGAAATGAAGAAAACAAAACTTTATTAACTACGCTACAACTATAGATAAAAAGGAACACACACAGGAAAATGAAAACCTTACAAGTACATTTCCTCCTCCCCCCACAAAATTTCCAACACAATGCATCTAT
This sequence comes from Agelaius phoeniceus, assembly GCF_051311805.1. Taxonomy (NCBI): domain Eukaryota; kingdom Metazoa; phylum Chordata; class Aves; order Passeriformes; family Icteridae; genus Agelaius; species Agelaius phoeniceus. The sequence goes on from NW_027509866.1 coordinate 4,470,850, forward strand.
TCCCCAAATCACCAACTCCTGGTCCAGCACCACCTTTTAGACAATCAATCCTCAGCTCATCAAGAGGAGAGGAGTCCTTCTTGTACCATGGGCTTCCCCTGGAAACACAGCTGAAGCCTCGTGTGTTTCCATGTCACTCGTGGCACCGCCCGGAGTACATCTGCCATTGTGACCTCTTCCTTTCATGTCCAGTGCTCTCACCACTGAACACGGACCAGAGCTGCTTCTAGGGTTGTCTTTTAAGGATGCTCTGTCCTGATCAAAAAAAAAAGGCACAGTCTCTCCTTTGGGACACCTGTCCCCACAATCTCTCCTTTGGGACACCTGTCCCCCCCATATTTTTCACCCTCTGGGGCCGAGGGGCATCAACACTGAACCCTCTTGGTTCTGAGGCATTGCCTCCCCCTAGAATGCATTTTCTGTGGCACAAGGAACATGGTTCTGTCCATGGCTGTACAAAAAGAGTCCAGCAAAAGCCACTCCATCATCTCTTCCCACTCGGATTCTTCTCTACTGTTCCACTATTTCTCACTCGCCAAGACTTCTCTCACACTTGCACATTCCTTCCTCATCTTCTACTCTATCTTCTAGGAAAGGTCAATGTTCTGTAAAGTCCTCATTCTCCAAAAAGGGGTTAAAAGCTCCTACAAGCGGCCGGCTGCACCCCCCCTTCTTCTCCGTCCCAGCCGTGCTGCCGGCACAGGCCCATGTTTATCCAGTTTCAACGTTACAGTCTCAGGCACTGGCTCTCTCTCTCTCTCTCTCTCTCTCTCTCTCGCTCTCTGTGTCTCTCAGGGGGGGGCTGCCCGATGGCTCCCGGTGTCTCTCTCTCTCTCTTCCACCCTTCCACCCCCAGGCTCAGGCCTACCTCTCCCGGCCACATGGCTTTTCCCCTCCCCCTGCCCAGCCAGCAGCTGGGCCGGGGCAGAGACCCGAACTCTTTCCCGCCGGAAACCCAAAAAGGACCTCTCAGGGGAGAGCTCTGCTTTTAACTCCGTGTTCTCAGAGGCGTGTCCAATGTCCCAATGGCCAGGTTAAATGCCAATATTAAAGCCTGAATATCCATTGGCCCAAAACACAGCATCCCAAAAAACACATTTCCTGTCAAACCACCACACAGAGTAATTATCTGGCTAAAAAATAGTGCTCACCCCTTTTCTCTTTTCTTTATCCAGCCTCCTGCTGTCTCTGAGCTTCAGCCTGCAACCACCCGTGGCCCCAGGAGTATCTGAAGACTCCATCAAATTTGTGGCGTGGGTGCACTTCTTTTTGCAAACTCCTAGCACCACCGGGGAGAGGTGTCTATCCCAGGAGAGCCCCCAAAAATTGTGAGAAATAGCTACTCACTTTCCATAGTTTAGGAAGGTTGATTAAACCTTATCAAAAATACAACAGAAGACTGAATAAAGAAAAAAGGTTATGGCACTGGAAGCAAAAGATTTTCGCTGCCATGTGCTCAGCCCCCTCACAATGGAGGTTTTACCCTTTTTAACCCTTTAACCCCTCCAAAAGTTGTGTCCATCAACCTCTTCTTTGCTGCCCAGTGGTGGAGATCTCTTCCTCAAATCCTGATTAGAGGTCAGATGTTGCCATAGTGACAAGCCAGCCCTCCCAGATGTCCCAACTCCCATTGTCCCTTGATAACCACGTGAGGGGGTACAACTATAAATCTATAAAACTTTTCTTATATATACATTATATATAATATTATATTATATTATATTATATTATATTATATTATATTATATTATATTATATTATATATACATAGACACATTATATTAGTCCATTAATTGTGAGAGACAATCATCATATTACTCATCTATCACAGACACAAAGGAAGTTCTAATATAAACATTAATCCAAACTTGGCTGAAGGCAGAATTAGACCAGCTCCTGAAGCACAGACCAGCTTTGAACTCCCTGCAGCTCAAAGCACCAAGCGGGTGGCTGGGAGGTGTGTGAGTGACCCAAGAGTGAGGGAAGGGAAATGCAGAGATCCCTGGAAGTGTTTCTGTGCAAATAGGCTGTGGGAAGGGCACTTGCAGACCTGCTCTGGGCCAGCTGTGAGGGTGAATCATCATCCCAACCTGCACTGGGCCATTGCAAGGGGCTGTTGCCATGGACACTGCAGGGACCCCACTACTGGCTTTGGGTGCCATGGCAACCCCCATCAGTTCAGGTTTCCTTGGAAACCAGCCCAAGGAGCCATTTCTGCAGCCAGGGTCCATGGCCCCTTGCCTGCAGAGCTGTTGCTGCCCTGGGCTGCCATGGCAACCCTGAGGACAAAGCAGTGCCAGGGCTGTTCCAGGTACAATTGCAGTGACACTCGTTGGTGACACCAGGTGCCGTGGCAATGGACACAGGGACCCGTTCCTTGGTTTGGTGCCATGGCAACCAATGCCCGGAGCCGGACCTTGCTCAGGGCTGGTGTCAGTGCCCAGAGCCAGAGGGGATCCCTTGCTGGGGGCTGTGCCATGGCCACCTGCCCTGTGCCGCGCTGGCCGCTCGGGCACCAGGAACCAGCAGCCAAGGGCACTGCCAGGGCCAAAGGCCAGGTCAGCCAGACAGAAAGGGGCAGCGCTGGGCACTGTTTCCATGGCAACCGGCACTGGGGGGGACACCTGGGTCACCTGGCCTGGCAGTTGCCATGGAAAGCCCTGGCAGGCACTGGGGGCACAGCCCCTGGCACTGAGACACTGCTGGGCCGGGTGCTGAGCACAGCGCTGAGCACGCAGAGATGGTTTTGTTCTTGCTGAGCTGCAGCACAGCCAAGGCCTGTCCTGCCCCTCGTCCAGCCACGCTGGGGAGGGGCTGGGGCTGCGGGGGAGCTGGGCAGGGGACACAGCCAGGACAGGTGACCCCAACTGACCCCGGGCACACCCCAGACCAGAGCACATCATGCTCAGGGTATGAAGGGGGGAACAAGGAGGAAGGGGGAATTTTGGAGGGAGGGTTTCTGTCTTCCCAGGTAACACTTAGGCAAGAGGGGGCCCTGTTTCTCCAGTGGGCAGGGTCACTACCAAAGACACAGACACCAACTGAAGGAATTGTGGCATTTATATCATGCACAGCTGCAAAGAATTACAAAAGGAAAAGCTCAGCAAAGCACATCATCATTAACAAAGAATTACAAAAGAAGCTCAGCAATCCATCAGAACTCATCATTACATTTTGATGACTAACCCCTTGGTGAAACTCTAGAGGTGTTTGTGGCAGACAAAGATTCTGGCTGACTATCAAGGTACAACTTACAGACAGCAGTAGTACTTTAGTGACACCGTTCTTCATTCATTATTCTCAATCTCATTTGAGATAGGAACAAGAATTCTGTTGTCCATGGAGCTGGCACCATGTTAATTCCAGAATAATGCCCCCAGGCCCTTTGCTGTTCAGCTTTACCATGCTGTCTGTGGCTAACAAGGCCTGGGGGGGCCCTTTCCCCTCTGGCTGGAAGGGGCCGGGTCCCAGTCCCTGAGGGGCACCCGGGCTCCTGGATGCAATTCCTGTGCAAGTCCCTCAGTGTCACAGCAGCCTTCCCATGGAGCCCCGTGGATCAGAGCATTTGCCAAAGGGGCCCTTGGGGCAAACAGGGAGATTTGGTCTGGCAGCATGTGTAAAACAATATCCTGTCAGATCTACTTGTTCTCACACAGAACACTTGGCTGCAGGGACACATTCCCATTGTTCCTGCTCAGGTTTCAGGACTCAGAGTTGTCTTTCCCAGGAGCTGCTCCTTCAGCTGCCTCGGGAGGGCCATTTGGCCTCTGGACCCACACTCTGGCTCCATTATTAGGGCTGCTGCATCCAAACCCTTTATCTCCACAAACGGTGGTGATTGCAGGTGGATCTCCTTTTTTCACAATCCTTCTTAAAATTGCAATATTGATAATTGTGCTACCCTGTCATGGGGTTGACTAATCCAATCCTGGTCACTATTGTTTAACACAATTCCTTTAATTTCTCCTTGATATTCTGCATCAATTCATCCTGCCATGACATGAACACTTTCAAGGCCAAGCTCCAAGGGAGCAGTTACCAAAGCAAAGTGTCCTGGAGGAATCTGAATTCCTGTTTCAGTGTTGATAGCTCTCATTTGCTTTGAATTTATCCAAACTAATTCCAATGCATGAAGGCCCAACCCTGCAGCCTCTGGGCTGGCCCTGCCAGGGGTCATCACAGCCAGAACAATTTCCCAGGCAGCCCAAGTCTCACTGCCCATGGTTGGATTTGCAAATTGGGTGCAGCCATGCACAGCCAGGGGTTTCCATTTCCCCAGTGGGCCATTGTTAAGGGCATGGGGCACATCTGGGAGATGGGTTCTCCATGGGCAAAGGTTCCATCTCCTCATTTTTTCAACTGCTCTTTTAACAACCCCTTCACCCATGCAACCAATCCTGCAGCTTGTGGATTGTCTGGGATATGAAAAATCCAGCAGTCTTAATCACTGCATTTCTTACAGTAACAGAAAAAGCATTCTGCATCACAGTATCAGCAAATCCTATAGAAATAGCCAATTTCATCCCTTCCTCTTTTATGCCTTGTATAGAGTTCACAAAGTTTACCACTGACATTTGGGTCTTGGCCAGTCCTTTTCTGTAGAGTATTTAGTGTCAAAATGAGCAGCTAAAGCTGACATATTAGTACTCTCTGCCTTATTTAATAGTATCAATTTCTAATTACATAGATACAAATATAAATTATTGTGTTGTATTATATATAACTATTACGATTAATTTATTATTATTATTATTACTACTATCATTATAATTATATCACTAGCACAAATGAACCAGAGCTCAAGATTGAAACCTTCCGTCACTCCGTGTGGGAGTGACAACAACAATTTTTCCTTCTGTTGGTGCTGTTTCCAAAGTGTCATTAACAAAGTTCACCCTCGTCTTCCCAAACCCACAAGTTCTTTTCCTTTTCCATGTGCAATTTATGGATGCATTTTAAGCCATCCAGGGGTTCAGCTTCTTTTACCCAACTGCCCCACTGCTCCCATGGGGCTCTGACCTCAGCCCACTCCAGAGCCAGGGAACTCCAGCGAAGGGCTTCCCATCTGGGAATTTCTGATGGCACTGATTCCTCACAGTTACACTGAACAAGTGACATTTTGTTGGGATCTGGCCAGACTGGGCCAGTTTTGTTTTACCAGTGGGCAGGGTCAGCACCAAAGACACAGACTCCAACTGAAGGAATCAGTGTCATTTCCTGCAGCTCAAAGCAGCAAAGAATCACAACAGGAGCAGCTCAGCAATGCACCCAACCATCCCCACCAAAGATTGCCTGCAGTGATGGAGAAAGATCCAGCCCCAGTTACCCTCAGGCTTTACCATCCCCCAGACCCACACAGCAGCTGGGGAAGCTGTCACAGCCAAGGGCTGCAGAGCCACTCCTGGGCACTGGCAATTGCTGCAGGTGCCTCCAGCCCCAGGTGAGGCTCCAACCCCGCTGGGAGAGGGCCCAGCTCTGACAGTGCTGAATGAACAAACTGACAGCACTTCTAGTGCAGGAACATCTGGTTTCATCCTCCTCTTGGCTCCCTCCCAAAGCCTGGCCAGGGCCCCAGGAGGGACCAAGGGAGGTGACTTTGACCATTCAGCCCCAAACAAAGCCAGATGTCAGATTTCATGGCCTGGTCTGGCTTCTAAATACACAAAGGTCAATACATGTTTCACTAATGAGTGGCTACATCTATCACAGTGCTAATGACCATGCACATTTCATCAGGGAGCAGATACAAAGATAACCTTTGATTGGAAGGTTCCTCCAGAGGCCACCTTGGGCTCAGGGCCTGCTGTTCAGGCCTCACTCAGGGCTGGTGTCCAGGCCTTGGCACTTCAGGGACGTGCTTTAGTGCTGGGCTTGGCACTGCTGGCTGAGCGGCTGCACTGGGTGAGCTCAGAGGGCTTTTCCAACAGAAAGGATTCTGTGATTCCATGATTCTATCCACTGCATTCAGCTGGGTCCATGTTAGCAGCATTCATTTGCTCAGAAAGTCTCCTCTTGCCCAGCTCCTGTGGCCTGAGGCTTCAGCTCCTTCAGCTCCTGGTGCTGAGCTGCTCATGCTGAACGAGACGACTCGGAGAGAAGAGCACAGTCCATGCAATTCCTTCTGGGACACAGAGAGGGGAGGCTGTGCAAACAGGAGCATTGTTTGCTGTGGCCTCCTCTCTGCCCTTCACGCCTTTCAGCGCTTGGAACCAGCCAAGAGCTTTCTCCAAGAGTGCAATGGAGCAGCTGTTCCTGCTCCTGGCTCTGGCTCTCTCCAGTCTCTGCCCTTGCCTGCTTCTGTCCCTCGTGCTGTGCCCTCTGTTCCCCAGGGCTGGCTGGCTGCTGCCCAGGACTGTGGCACTGGCACAGATCCAGTGCTCCAGAGCCTCCTTTCTGTGCCCTTGGAGCTGCCTGGGCACAGCAGCCTTTTCCATCTGCAAGCTCCCCATGGACAGGGAGTGCCCAGCTCCGTTCCTTGCACAGCCTCCAGGAGCCCAGGGCTGCCATCTCAAGTCCCTGCTGGCACTGGGGGCTCCCAGGTGCCTCAGGCTGCTGTGACACCGCTGCACACGGGAGGGAACAGGGGCAGGGCTGTGCTGAAAGTCAGCTCCATCTGCTGCTGCTGCTGCTGCTGCTGCTGCTGCTGTGGGGTCATTTGTGCAGCCCTGGCCCAGAGTCAGGCATCAGATGCTGCCAGTCTCTTCCAGCCCTGGCTGCTCAGAGGTTGGGCCCTGGAGCCCCAGGTGGGCAAAGGCAGCTGCTCCTGGTCCCTCTGTGTGCCCGTGTTCAGCAGTGCTGCTCCATCAGTCTGTGCCCAGCAACGGGGAAAAGCCTCAGCCCTGCAGGGCCAGGAGCTGCCGGGCTCTGCCTGAGCAGCTCAGCCAGCAGGAAGGGAGCTGCTCCACACAGGAACCAGGAGCAAAGGTCATTCCTTTGATAGGACATGTTTTCTATTTAAAAGAAAAAAAAGGAAAAAGGGAAAAAAATAGGTAAATTGTAAAAGATAAGAATAAAATCCAAGTGTTAGAGAAAAAACATAACATAATGTTAGTGAATAAAACAAAACATAAATGCAAAGTTTCATTCTTTGCATTAAGAGGTAAATGATCTTTTTAAAAAGAGAACTCAGTTATTTACATTGTAAATGTGCTGATGGCATGGATCCATCTTACTGACCTCAGCAGCCTTTTAAAAGATTTTGGGCTTTGTTTCCATCATTGGTATTTGAAATTGTGGTCGAAGCAAGAGGAAATTGCTTTGTGCCCTTCCAGCTCCAAGCAGGACTGGGAATGGAAACTCTGTCAAACCCCAAATCCTTTAGAAGATGCCCTTCCTTCTCAGCCTGGAAATGAGCTGCACATACCCTTTGAAACTGTCAGGGATTTCTTAGAGACACAAAGACCCACTTAGGGCTTTTTGCTCTGGTTTGGCAGTGCAGAAGGGCAATTCTCCATCCACCAGCTCCAGACTGCACTGTCTCAGGAGCACGGCCCACTCGCCAGCTTTGGCCCACTCGTGGCACTGCTAGAGGAGGAAGAAAGTGCAACTGCACAATTCCAGCCAATCAAGAAGGAAGAATGGGACAGACAAAACAGCCTGTACAGATCCAGGGGTTCAGCGGGGACTGTGGAGAGTTTGGGTCCTTGCCAATTGGATGTGTGTCCCCAGCTGCAATCTCTGGGCCTGCAGCAGAGTCTCACTCACCTGCCAAAGCAGAAAGCTCAGGCGCTGTGCTCGCAAGGGGCTCGTCTGATGCAGAGCTGTCAGAGCAATGTGAGGGCAGAGCCAGCCCAGCTGGGCCCAGGGCTGAGCCCAGCAGAGCCCTGGCAGAGCCCAGAGCAGCCTCAGCAGCCGCAGAGCCTGGCTGCAAGGAGAGAAAGCAGAAACCGCCCATCAGCTGAGGGCTCCTGGGCCCTTGTGCCAAGGCCTGCGGGGCCCAGGCCATGCTGGCTGTGCCCAGAGCTGTGCCCAGAGCTGCCCATCCCTGCTGCCTTTGGCAGCAGAGCAGGAGGGCAGGACATGTGCCCAGCCTGCAGCCAGCCATGGCACATCCAGCCCTCAGCAGCTGCCCAGAGCAGGATGCTCCTGTGCTCGCTGCCATCTCCCAAAAGCTCTGATCCCACCCTGCCAAGCACACAGGGACCCACCTCACGCCAGCCACGGCTGCAAGAAAAGCTGCTCCCAAACCATGGCCTCAGCCTTCTCCAAGGCCACGGCCCATCCACACCACAGCTGCTCCCAAGCACTTCCCCATCCACACTGGACCACCTAGAACACTTCCTCTGGAAAAACAAACAACACATTATTGAAAAGAGATTAGATGCAAAAAGGGAAAACAAGAAAAACGGTAAAAACTCTTATCTTTGTCAGGGCCTTGAGGAAGGCCCAACTCTTCCATGGTAGGGAAAAACCCAGCCATGGCTGAGGGAAGCCCACACTTTCTCTCTTCCCCCCTGCACTGCCCCCCAAAATCACGGTGATCCCAAAGCAAACAGGGGCAGTGGAGCAGCCCAAGCCCTTCCTTGCCTGCACAGCGAAGCAGCCCCTGCACAGGTTCTGGAGTCCCACCTCTGCTCCCATCATGGGGCTTTGTTTGTCTCGGGCTGGCTGCCCCAGCCCCAGCCCCAGCCCCAGCCCGGGGCACGGTGGCTGCTGGGGGCTGTTGGCAGGGCCAGGAGCCCACTCCCATTTCGTACCCAGCCCAGCCCATGCCCCCAGCCCTGCCAAAAAGCAGCTGGGCAGGGACTGAAGGATGAGTTGCATCTGCCCCAGCAAAGGGGGAACCTTTGGTTCCCAGCCAGGCTGGGCCGTGTCCAAATCTGGCAGAATTCCCCCAGGTGGGGACTCATCTGCAAATTTCCTGTGGAGTTTGCCTTTGAAGAAGGTGCCAGAATCAAAGTCCATCACCTTCAGCCTCCAGTGGCCAGGCTGAGGAAGAGCTTGTCATCCTTGATGTCATCCTGGCTGTCTCCAGCAGCAGCAGCAGCAGCAGCAGCAGCAGCAGCAGCATCCCCACCCGGTACAGCTTCTCCAGGGGCTCCTGCTCCTTCCCTGGGGGGAGACCAGGCTCTCAGGCCTCTGCCCAGGGCCCCAGCTGTCAGGGAACCAGCACAAGCAAAACCAGCTTGGATGGCGGCCACCAGTGCTGGGCAGAGCAGCTCAGCTCCAGCACAAGGGCTGCGTGTGCCCATCCCATGGCCCCGGTGCAGTGACACAGGCAGCACAAAAAGGTCTGGCTTCCTCTGCTTCTCATTGCCACGGCATGTGTGGAGCTGCAACTTACCAGGGCCCTGGATCAAAGTGTGCCTGTGGCTCTCTCCCTTCTTCTATGGCAGAGGAATATCCTGCACCCAAGGATCACAGAACAGGTCTTCTAATGTGGGTCTTTCCAAGGAGTTCACGGATAAACACCACCTGATCAGATCTTTGCACTCTGGGGAGAGAAAGCAGAAACTGCCGGTCAGCCAGAGAAGGCTCCTGTCTGCTTTGCCCCACTATTCCCATGGCCAGGCCATTCTGGATGCGCTCAGGCTTGGGCCTAAACTTTCCCATCAATTCCCTGTTTTGGAGGAGAGCAGGACATGTGCCACCTCCTCAGCAGCTGCCAGAGCGGGATGCTCACGAGCCCGCTGCTGGCTCCCAGCACTGGGATTCCCCCCGTGCCCAGAGAAGAGGATCCACCTTGAGAGAGCCCTTGTGGCAGCGGGAGCTGGCCCCAGCTGAGGTTCCGGCCCCTCCTGAACGGGTGCTCCCCGCAGACCATCTGGTGCAGCAGGATGCCCAGGGACCAGATCGTTGCTGCCTCGCCATGGTACCAGCCAAAGTCGTTCCATTCCGGGGGGCTGTAGGACAGTGTTCCTATGGAATACAGATGGAGTTCAGCAGGGGGATGCTGCTGCTCCCACAGCCTGGCCCCAGCATCCCTGGGCCTGTGGGGGCTGCATCAGTGGCACACAGGGTGACCACTGCCCTCTCGCCAGCACCTGGGACTTGTGCACAAACTTAGGCTTGCAAAAGAAGCCACTGGTGTCAGAAGAGGGCAGAGGAAGCCCTGGCTAAGCCTGACCCTGACCTGTAAAGGAAAAACCCTCTCCATGCTGGGGAAAACATGCCCTTATCCTCCCTGCCTGCATTGCCCCAAAAATATTAGGATGTGGAAGGGGCTAACAGCGGGCCTGTTAGCTAAAGGAGCGAGAAGAAGCTGAGAAGTAAGAAGAAACTGATAAGGAGCTCTCTCCAAGGCTGTAACCAAGGAGACCGAGAGAGGAGGGACAGAAGAACTTTGCAGCTGGATGAAACATTTTTAGAAAGTTAATTAAGTCACCATAACTTTTTCACCAATAGTATTATGTTGATCTATTGTGGCCAATAGTAAAGATAGAAGAAGGATAAACAACTGGAAAGTGTATAAAAATCAGCCATATTCAATAATAAAGTGTTGCCAACTGAGACTGCTTGTGGTCTCTGCTTTATGTCGTGACCGCCTCGACAGCGACATTAGGAAGCCAAGGCAAACAGGGAGAGTGGATCAGTCCAAGCCCTTCCTCTCGCCTGCACACCAAACTGGCTGGGGCACAGCTTCCGCCCCCATCTCTGCTACCCCCACCCACGGGGGTTTTGGTAGGGCTGGCTGCCCCAGCTCAGCCCCAGCCCTGGGCAGAGTGGCTGGCAAAGGCTGCCAGCAGGGCTGGAAGATGGCTCCCCACCCAGCCCTGCTCTAAAGCAACTCAGCTGAAGACTCAGTCCCCTGACTGGCAGCAAAAGGGAGAATCCCCTCTGCCACAGCCAGCTTGGGCTGGGAGATGTTGGGCCATGAGATCCTGGGACCAGGAGTACACCCTTACGTGGGCTCACCTGCAAAGTGAGTGTAGGCTGTCTCTTGCAGGTAGGTGCCACAGCCAAAGTCGATCAGTTTGGCCTTCCCGGTGTGCAGGTCGAGCAGGATGTTCTCGGGCTTGATGTCCCTGTGCAGGACCCCGCAGCTGGTGCAGTGCCGCACGGCCTCCAGCACCTGGCGGAACAGCGCCCGCGCCTCCTCCTCGGGCAGGAACCGCCGTGCCCCAATGAAACGCTGCAGGTCCTGACACCGCTCTGGCCGCTCCAGCACCATCACGATGTGGTTGGGCAGCTCAAGCCACTCCAGCAGCTGCACCACACCAGGGAAGCCAGTGGACACCTTGGCCTGCAGCACCACCTCCAGCGGGGCCCTGCTGCCATCGGGCTGCGGGAGGAGCACGATGCCCTCAGTGGGGCTGATGCCGTGCCGGGGCTCGGGGAGCCCTCAGCCAGCCCGGGATGCTCTGCGCCCTGCGCTGGACCCACGCCCGCTCTCCCTCGAGGCGTCCTGGCGGCTTCCACCGTGCCGGGCCTCGGCTCATCCCCGCCCGGCAGCCCCGGCTGCTGCCGCTGGCCCCGCTCACTCACCAGCTCGCCCCAGTGCCGGACGCGGTTCCGTGGCACCCTTTTGATGGCCACCTGCAAGCCAAGGACAGCAGCGGGCTCAGCTCGCCGCCCGCCCTGCCCAGCCCCATCCTCCTCCTCCTCCTCCGCCCCCTCCTCCTGCGCCCGCCGCCGGCCCCGCCGCTCACCGGGGCGCCGTCCGAGAGCCGCGTGGCCGCGAAGACGCTGCCGAATCCTCCGCGCCCCAGCAGCGAACCCACTCGGTACCGCTCCTGCAGGGCCTCGTGCGCCTTCCCTGCGGGCGGGACGCGGCTGTCAGAGCTCGGCTCGGGGCCAGCAACGGCCCCCGAGCGCCCCTCAGCCGCCCCGGGCCGGCCATGCCCAGGCGTTCGCTCTTTGGAACGCGGCACGGGAGGCTCGGGGCCGGCGGCCGCGCTGCCGAGCGGCGGAGCTCGGGCCGGGGAAGCCCCAGCGGAGGCGGCGGGAGCGGCCGCGCCGCCTGTGTCCTCCGCGGGCCCCGGGAGGAGCCGGGGCCGGGGCCGGGGCCGGGGCCGGGGCCGGGGCCGGGCTCGGGCTCGGGGCTGGAGCCTGCGTCGGGGCCGGGGCCGGGCTCGGGCTCGGGGCTGGAGCCTGCGTCGGGGCCGGGGCCGGGCTCGGGCCAGGCGGAGCCGAAGGGTGGCGATGCCGCCCCCGCACCAGGAACTGATGCCCGCCCAGCAGCGCCACCGCCAGTACGGCCAGAGCCGGGCGGAGGCGAGAGCGCGGCGGGACGGGCGGGGCCGGGCACGGGGCAGCCCCGCCCGGGGCCGGGGGCGGGCCGGGGGCATGGCCCGGCCCGGCAGGGGAGAGGGAGGCGGGGACACGAGAGGGACGCCGGGCAAGGGACCCCGAGAGAAGGGTGCCCGACCGCGGGAACGGGAGAGAAAGAGAAACAGAAGGAAAAACAGAAAGAGAAAGAAAAAGATAAAGAGAAAGAAAGAAAGAATGCTCTAAAATATCTGTTTTTCTGCTGTCGCTGCTGCTGCTGCTGCCGCTGCTGCTGCTGTCGCTGCTGCTGCCGCCGCTGCTGCTGCCGCCGCTGCCGCCGCTGCAACTGAAGCACCGGGGCCGTTCGTCCCCGTGTCCGTTCCCCGCTCGCCCCACGAGCCCCACGTTCGAGCCCCGCGCGCCCCGGGCACAGCCCCTGAGTCTGTCCAAACACGGGAACTTTGCAGCGGTGAGCCCAGATGCAGAGCCCTGACTCCTGCACACTGGCACAGCAATCCCCTCGCTTGCTGCTCTGCATTGGCCTGGCTGAGGCTCAAACACTGTCGGGCCACCTTCCCTTGCTGTAGGATTCCTACCTGACCCAAGCACTGCACTTACATCTCCAGTCTTGCCTTCCAGTAAAACCAGGGGAAGGAAAACTCTGTGAGGCTCATGGTACTTTTGAGTGTCTAAAAATCACTAAGTCACCGATCTTAGAGGTACGGTGCATCTGGAATTCCTGGGATGGAGATGTAGTGCAACATGGAAAAGGGGAGCATAGAAATAAATAGAGGAAAAGATCTTGGATTGTTTCATTTTCATTTCCCTTCTGGAAAGCTGTTTCAGTTTTCCAGGAATCTTCTCCTGTCTGCTCTTCCCAAGAATGTCTCATGGAGAACAAGGTCAAGCTTCTGTCACAAGATTTGCCAGCAGGAAATTATGCCACTGGTGAAATTTTCATGATGACTGTTTGTGCTGGCTTAGGGCAAATTTGGGGAGGAAACCTCCAAAAGTGATCCTTCTAGAAAGCAAGTTCAAGCAGCCCCTCCCCCTACTAGTTCAGGAAAAGACTTCCCTCGAGAAAAGTGAAAAAACATCAGTTTATTTAACAAGTAAAGTATTCAGAAGCATGAAAAATGAATAATATTAAATGAAACCTCTGGCAGTGCTGAAGAGATGGCAAATTCAGAAAGTCCTTTTTGTGGGTTGTAGTTGGCTCACTCGGTCTATTCTAAGTCCCTCTGGTGCTGGAATGCAGTGTCCCAGACCTTGGTGGGCCACAGGTGTTAGCTGCAGGTATTTTTCTGGGTTTTCAGTCCAGAGCAGGTTTAAACAGTTCCAAGAAAAAGGAAAGTCACAGTCCCAGGAACTTCTCTGCCTAAGCTAGGTAAAACCAAATTGCTGGACCTGGGCTGTGAAGGCATCGGGAAATTTCCAAATCTGGGCACTGGCGGTCCCAGCAAACACCAGATCTGGATGGTGCTGGAGCCAGAACCTGGAAATTTCCAAATTTTGGCTTTCTGTGCCAGCAAATCACTGGACTTGGGCTGTGCCAGCACCAGGAAGTTTTCAGATCTGGGCGCTGGCACTGTCAGCAAACACCAGATCTGGGTGGTGTCGTTGCCAGCGTCAGAAATCTGCTGGATTTGGGCTCCGCTGGCACCGGGAAATTTCCAAATCTGGGCACTGGCACAGCAAACACAAGATGTGGGTGGTGCCAGAGCCAGTAGCAGAAAGTTGCCGGGTTTTGGATTTCTGTGCCAGTAAATTGCTGCTGCACTTGGGCTGTGTCAGAATAGGGAAATTTCCAGATGTGGGCACTGGCAGTGCCAGCAAACACCAGTGAAACCTTCTGGCCCTCGTCCGGACCATTGGCCAGTGGTTTCCCTGAGAACCAGCTCTGGCCACTTTACAGACAGAGACTGCTTCCATCTGGTGCTCTGGAAACAGAACTTTAATGAAGGCAAACACAACAAACAGGACGGCGTGCACAGTAGAGAGAGCAAAGCAGAAAAAAGCCTGGGTCCAGGGTCTAGCAGGGATATTTATCCATTTATTTATGGGGAGGGGTTAAGGTGGGATCTGAGGGAAGGATCCAAGAGGAAGGAAGGATTATGAATATTGAAATTTTTGCAGTAAAATGTAACCAATGGTAGCAAAGAGAACTCAGAACTTTCTAGTAACAATCTGCAAACCTGAACAAGAGGATTATGGGCGGGAGCTCCTGCTGACCCCAACTACAGAGGGTTTTCCCACAGCCTTAAGCCAAGTTCTCCTTCTTCTTTTAACCAACCCCAACACACCAGATCTGGGTGGAGCCTGGTTTTGGCTTTCTTTGCCAGAAAATTGCTGCATTTGGGTTGTGCTGGCACCAGGAAATTGCCAATGTGGGCACTGGCAGTGCCAGCACACACCAGATCTGGGTGGGGAATGTGCAGGCACCAGGAAATTGCCAAATGTGATCTTTCTGTGCCAGTATATTGCTGGAATTGTGCTGTGCAGGCATCTGAAAAATTCCGGATATGGGCACTGGTGGTGTCAGCAAACACGGGATTGGGTTGCTGTAGGTACCAGGTATTTGCCTGGTTTTGGCTTTCTGTGCCAGCAAATTGCTGGATTTGGGCTGTGCTAGAATAGGGAAATATCAAGATCTGGGAACTGGCAATGCCAGCAAACACCACATTTCCGGAAGGATTGGATCTGGACCCGTTCCCCACCCTTCCCTTTTCTCCCTCAACAAGGTGCCAGAGGGGCTGGAGAGCAGCCAGGCAGAAAGGGACCTGCAGGGACTGATGGACAGCAGGCTGGACATGAGGCAGCAGTGTGCCCAGGTGGCCAAGAAGGCCAATGGCTCCTGGCCTGGATCAGGAATGGTGTGGCCAGCAGGAGCAGGGCAGGGATTCTTCCCCTGTGCTCAGCACTGGTTGGGCAGCACCTCGAGTGCTGTGTCCAGTTCCTGGCCCCCAGTTTAGGAAGGACATGGAGGGGCTGGAGCATGTCCTGAGAAGGGCAACAAGGCTGGTGAGGGGTCTGGAGCACAAGAGCTGTGAGGAGCAGCTGAGGGAGCTGGGGTTGTTTATCCTGGAGAAGAGGAGGCCCAGGGGAGACAAGGCAGTGTCAGGGCACAGGTTGGACTTGATGATCTCCATGGCCTGTTGCACCCTTGCTGATTCTGGGATTCTCTGAAACCACCCTTGGAGCAGTTGCAGGATGAGCCCTGGGCCTCCTCTTCAGCAGCTCCAGCAGCCCAGGTCCCTCAGCTTCTCCTGGCAGCCCCAAAGCCCATCCTGTCAGTCCTGCAGAGCCTCTGCAGCTCCTCCTCATTGCCCAGAACAGGGAGCCCCAGAGCCAGACACAGCAGCCCAGATGTGCCCCCCTGGCCTGGGGTGCCTCTGGCAAGGGAGCAGCAGCAGGCACTGCAGGAGCCTGCAGACAATTCCTGCAGCACTTGTAGGATGATCCTGCTGCCCAAGGGATGTTCCCATGGGGCCAAGTCAGGAACTGCAATGGGGAGTGGGGCCAGAGAGGAAAGGGCAACCAGGGATGGGCTGTTGGCAGGGCAGGGAACAGGACTGGGCAAGAGGAAGAGATTTGTAGCAGGAAGAATAAGAAAGCAAAGGTTCAGCCAAGGAAATGCTGAGGGCAGTTTGGGGGTGGCTGCCAGGCAGCCCTGGCTCTGAGCAACAGCGTCTGCAGTGGCACAGGAAACTGCCAGCTGATGGGAACAAACTTTCTGGCTGAGTGCAGAGGCCAGGACAAGGCTGAGTGGTTTCCCTGGTGTCCCGCAGGCCTTGCTGGCCCCAGGGGCTGATGGCATTTGTGCTCCCTCAGGTTCATGTCCCCACAGCAACAGCATGGGGGTGCTGGCCCTGCTGTGTGCAATGCAACCAGGGGCTGCTGAGGCAGTGCTGCCGTGTCTGTGCCTGCAAGGATGGGGCACCTGTGTGAGCTGGGGGAGAGGCCAGGGCTGCAGAGGGGGGATGTTGTTGGCAGCTGCATGAGGACGCTCTGGGACGCTGCCCTGGGCTGTGCAGCGCACTGGGCATGGATCAGCCCCTGCTCTGCTGCTCCTTCCCGTCTGCCCCAGGGCCCTTGCAGAGCCCCAGCCATGCTGTTTGCCCCCAGCCTGCCCACGGCCAGCCTGGGGCTGCTGACGGGGGTTTCTGTGCTGAGCATTGGCCTGGCCGTGTTCTTGAGAGAGCCTGGGCAAGGAGCCTGGAGCCCCCAGGGCCTGGCCTGAGGCGTCAGCGCTGCCCCAGCAGTGCCCATGGCCTGTCCCTGCTGCAGCCCCAGCACTGCCACCCCCAGGGCTGTGCCCGGCCCCGAGAGCACTCAGGCCCTGCAGCAACACCAGGGCCACCAGGGCAGCGGGGCAGGGCCACGGCAGCAGCACTGGCAACACCAAGTGCTGCTG
The DNA here is from genome assembly GCF_051311805.1 of Agelaius phoeniceus. Taxonomy (NCBI): domain Eukaryota; kingdom Metazoa; phylum Chordata; class Aves; order Passeriformes; family Icteridae; genus Agelaius; species Agelaius phoeniceus. The sequence continues at coordinate 4,487,411 of NW_027509866.1, forward strand.
CTGCTGCTGCTGGGCACAGCTGCTGGGCCAGCACTGATCTGCCCCAGCTCTGCACACAGACATTGCTGCTGCAGCTCTACAGAAGAGAACAAAAGGGCATCTCTGCAGAAAACTGCCAGGAGATCCTTTAGTTCTTTTAAAGCCATCAAGAGCGGAGCCCCTCATTGACACAGTCTGTGGCCACAGGGAAGGTGGAGAGAAACAAAATGAGAAATTGCACAAGGAATGGCTTTTCTTCGTTGACAATATGAAAAAAGTAAAACAAAGGAAAAATAATAGTAAAAACAAAGGAAATGAAACCAAGAAGAAATATAAAAGTTGAGTTTTATTACAAGTGATTTGCAGAAATTGGCCAGCAGTTTAATGTTCCTGAAACCATCCAGTCATCAGTCTCCACACTGCAGCCTTGAGCTCCTGGTTCCTCAGGCTGTAGATGAGGGGGTTCAGGGCTGGAGGCACCACCGAGTATAGAACTGACAGGGCCAGATCCAAGGATGTGGAGGACATGGAGAGGGGCTTCAGGTAGGAAAACATTGTAGTGCTCAGGAACAGAGAGAGCACGGCCAGGTGAGGGAGGCAGGTGGAAAAGGCTTTGTGCCGTCCCTGCTCAGAGGGGATCCTCAGCACAACCCTGAAGATCTGCACATAGGAGAAAACAATGAACACAAAACAGCCAAAAAATAAACAGGAACCTAGAGTAAGAAGTCCCAGTTCCCTGAGGTGGGATTTGGAGCAGGAGAGTTTGAGGATCTGTGGGATTTCACAGAAGAACTGGCCCAGGGCATTGCCATGGCACAGGGGCAGGGAAAATGTATTGGCCGTGTGCATGAGAGCATTGAGAAAGGCACTGGCCCAGGCAGCTGCTGCCATGTGGGCACAAGCTCTGCTGCCCAGGAGGGTCCCATAGTGCAAGGGTTTGCAAATGGACACGTAGCGGTCGTAGCACATGATGGTCAGGAGGAAATACTCTGCTGAAATGAAAAACAGAAAGAAAAAGAGCTGAGCAGCACATCCTATGTAGGAGATATTCCTGGTGTCCCAGAGGGAATTGTGCATGGCTTTGGGGACAGTGGTGCAGATGGAGCCCAGGTCAGCGAGGGCCAGGTTGAGCAGGAAGAAGAACATGGGCGTGTGCAGGTGGTGGCCGCAGGCTACGGCGCTGATGATGAGGCCGTTGCCCAGGAGGGCAGCCAGGGAGATGCCCAGCAAGAGGCAGAAGTGCAGGAGCTGCAGCTGCCGAGTGTCTGCCAATGCCAGCAGCAGGAAGTGCCTGATGGAGCTGCTGTTGGACATTTGCTGTGCCTTGGCATGGGGATCTGTAAGAAAAGTAATCATGGAATAGTTGGGTTTGGAGAGGACTTGAAATATCCCAGCACAGCCTGGGGGCACTTTCCCCCCACTGCCTGCCCAGGGCTCTGCTGCCTGGAGCTGTCCCTGCCAGCAGCTGCTTCCCTGTGCCCAGGGCTGGGCCCTGCCAGTGCTGCCAGAGCCCAGCCCAGCCCTGGGGGCTCAGCTCTGCCCTGCAGAGCCCTCCCAGCTCAAGCACTGCCCAGGGGCAGCTCTGGCTCTGCAGGCTCTGATGGCAATGTCAGAGCAACCCTGAGGAGGATGGAAAAGCGGCTCTGAGGCTGCCTCTAAGTGCTGATTTCTGTCACTGCAGAATTTATTCATATCTGAGAGAAATTTTCTTTTTATTTTTCTCAGCCTGAATTGAGAGATAAATATCTGTGTGCAATTTCCAAACCAAGCAACCTAGAGAAGTAGATTTAAAAAGCAGGCTTTTCCCTTTTATTCAGGTCCTCCCTTGCTGTGCTCCCTGTATGATCTATTTGGAAATGTTCTGCAGTTAAATGCCATGCTGGGAGCAATTCTGAACAATGCAGCATCCTCCCCACACAAGGAGAACACTCCCAAGCCTCACCAGCTGTCTCCTGCCACCCAGATCTTGTCCCCCAGTGCTGGGAGCAGCTGCCAGGGCTGGCTGAGAGCTGTCCCTGGCAGGCAGCAGAGTCCCTGCCCCAGCACAGCGCCCTGGGCTGCAGGACCCTGCTCTGCAGGACAGCCCTGGGCACCCCTGGCTGCTCTGCACAAGAGACAAGCAGAGAATGGACTCACAGGCTCTGCAGGCATTGGGATGTTCCAGCTTGAGGAGATGGCTCCAGGAGCTGCAGCTGCATTGTCCTGCAGCCAGAGGTTCCTGTGCCAAGGGCTGGCAGTGATTGTGCCCCAGGCACTTCTCAGCCCCTTCCCAGCCCTGACTGATTGAAGCTCTCTGTGCCTCTGGGCTGTGCCCGGGCTGGCTGCAGGCAGTGCCCCAGCCCTGCTGGGCTGGCACAAGAGCTGCTCATCCAGAGAAATGTGCTTTTGAAGCTCTTCTTGGTGACCAGGAGCTGCCTCTGTGCCAGGAGCCCAGCCCAGCTCAGCAGCACAGACACAGCACAAGGACTTTAATCAGCCTCTGGGGCTTTGTGCTCAGGCCCTGAGCATCAGTCCCTGAGAGGGAGCTGAAGAAACCTCTCCAGAACTCCAAGGCAGAATCCAGCTCCAAACTTTCTTGGACTTTTAATGGGTCCCAGAGAGGGACACGACTGAGCAAGTGTCCCCAGGCCCCAGGCAGAGCAGAGAACTGCAGGCAGTGATGACAGGTGGGGACAAAGAGAAGCCAAGTCTTGGTGCCCTGGGGCACAGCAGGGTCTGTGCCAGCAAGGGCTGGGAGGAGACACCTTGTCCTGAGGCCCTGGGGCCTCCTGGCACAGCCCCAGCCCGGCTGGGCACTGTCAGCCCCTTGTGCTGCCCTCAGCATCCCCCCCTAGCCCACATCCCAGTGGCCTCAAGGATCTGCTGCAAGGAGTCCCTGGGGAGCCTTGCTCAGCAATGGCCCTGGGGGCTCCTTCATGCTCCCTGCAGGGACTGCAGCTTTTTCAAAGGACTTTGGCTTTGGCTTTTGCCTTGGAGGCTCTGAGAGGTCTCTGCAATCCTGGCCTCCAATTATCTGCTGTAATTAGTCCCTGGAGAGCTTTGTACAGACACTCAGTGAGGCTCATTAATGCCTTGAGATACTCAAGGTTTTTAAGGTACTTTATGGATTTAAGAATTTTTTAGGTACTTTCAAGGATTTTCCTTCCCACACTGAGTCTCTGAGAGGTTCTTGTGCCATCCTGGCCTCTAATTCTCTCCTCCATGGAGTCCATGAGGAGCCTGTGTTGGGTATCTTCCCCCTTTCTGTTTTACAACAAAGATGGAATTGAGAGAATTTTGTAAGACTTTCTAAAAGCATCCAGATAAACATGGGACAATTAACAATACAACAACAACCACTAAGAGAATTAATAGTCCTGTTTTAGCTCGACATCATCCAACCCTTTAGTCCCTTGGATTGGAAGAGTTTTTTGAACCAGTCTTTGTTTTCCACTTGAAGCTTCTTGAACCCTTCCTTCAGTACCTGAATGCTCTTGTGGATTGACTCGCTGTGGCTGGAGAGGTTCATGCAGCACATGCCCTCAGAGTCTACACAGCCATGCCCATGTGCCCAGAGTAAAAACTCTATCGCTGTTCTGCAAGGTGGCGTGTCTGATGGTCTCTGTGTCTGAGAGCAGCCACTCAATGTGAGGGAGGCAGCATTGGTTTGCTTACTTAACAGGCACCCAGGATGGTCTGATTGCCCTAAAGCTTTAGCTGCAGCCACCCAAGCTAGTCCAAATTGGCGGTGCTACCATCCGATACCTGGATTAAAGCTTTCAAAGCCATCTCTTTGATATCATCCAATACTTCTCTGGGGATACCTGCTGCTTGATCATCTGGTAGGCTGTGTTGACCTTCTCCAGCTAGATGGTTGATTGTCAATTCTACCCTTGCCTCATTATTAGCATAGTCTGCTATTAATTGATTTAGTAAACATTTCCATCCCCCTTCCTACAGGGTGTATTCTGTACGTTACAACCACCTGGTCATGATATAATTTAAATTATAGGGGGTTAAAGCATGTGCTGTAAACATGGCCCTCATTAGGCCATTAAAACAAGGTAAGTCCCTCCTATGGTCTTTAGCTGCCCTACACAGATCCTTGATTTCCCCATAAACCAATGGCTGATACCTGGGATTCTGCCCCCTTCTTTCATAACATACAGGGGCAACGAGGAGTTTCGAGGTTATTTGCCAGTCTCCTTCCTTAACTGCTTCTTTCCGGATCCTTTCCTAGTGATCTTCTGGGATTGAGGGGCGAGGTGGCTCTGAGGAATCCAAACTGTCTTCTGGGGAGGAAGAATAACTTGGAGCAGAAACATTTGGATTAGAAATAGTGTGACAGTTGGGCTTAGTATCTTGGATCATGGGGTTATATTGTTGCAGGAGGGTGAGGCAGAGGGTGCTGCCATTTTGTCAGGTGTTGGGGAGGAAAGGCCTTGATTTAGGATGGCGGACTTCCAGGCTGCCCTTCTGGAGCATGGCCCAGGGTGGAGGTGGAATGATTGACAGTGGGGGCGTGACCCGCAGTTGTGGGGGTGGAGTCTGGAGGTTCGTTCAGGGCTGAAGAGAAGGCTGTGGTAGCAGGAAGTGGAGGAGCCAAGATGGAGGGAGGACAGTCAGACTCACGGGCATATGGAAAATTTTTAATGACCCACTTCATGATTGATTTTAATTTGTTCTTTGAAGATATTTGGTCATGATCAGTGAGAATTAACTTAAAGCATCCATACACACACCTTTCTACTTTGGACATCCGGCTGCCCATTTTTCTCTTTCTCTGCCTTACGTGGAACAGCCACTGGAACACCCCAAATCAGTTATGGGATGTGGATGCATATTGTAAAAACACAGTGGCAAAATGGGCAATAAATGTCCTGCGTTTCCCCAAACCCACCTGCAATCCTATGCAGGTGAAACTGTCGCTGTCCCTGTGGATCCTGGCCGAGGTCCATCAAAGCAATGATGAATCTGCCAGCCCAGCACAATCCAAAATCCTGGGGAGCGCTGGCCTATCCATCAGCTAACCCCAGCTGACATGACTGAATGTCAGGGCCCCTGTTCGGGCACCAAAGGTCGCAATGAGGGTGGCTGTGACAAACCTTTCTCGTTCCCCAACTTCAGGGCAAGGGTGGTGAAAATGAAAAGGAGCAGATGCTGGGGAAGATGAAACAGGAAAGCCTTATAAATATGATTGCCTGTCAAAAGATTTTGAGAATATGGAAACTATAAGTGAGATTGAAATGAAATCAAGCTTTGAGATACCAAGCCTTAGTTACTGAACAACTGGAAAACAATGATATGGCCAGCTGAAGGTAATCTTCTTTTGATGAAACAACACCCTCTGCTTGCAGACAGGTCCAAGGGTCAGAGCAGACCCTACTACCTTGGCAGAAGGGGTGCAAAGAGTAGTTTTTAGGGTTTAAAATGTAACACAGTATGGTAATGTAATGATTCTCATAGGCTGTATGTAAATGCTATAAGATTTGTATCTTGTACCAGATTGGTTAGTGAAAATTAGAATATGCAGCACAGAAGAAGATTTATTGTACTGTAATGGGAACTCCCCTCCTCTTTTGGGCATCCATTTTGGGCGCCTCTTTCGAGCTCCTCTCTCGGGCCTGCTCCGAGCTGTGGCTGGCAGCCCCAAACAAGGCCCCTGCACCCACACCCTTTGCAATAAACCACAAGTTCCAAGACCTGGCTTCAGAGATCTCTCGTCTCCATCCGTCCCAACCATCCTAGCCCCCAACGCTCCTACAAGCAGGATCAATGGAGTTGCCCAAAAAGAACTTTAGTAACAGGGTGAAAAACAATAAACATGGAGAAGTCGAGCACAGTATGAGGGCTGGGATTCAAAGACCTGAGATAAAGGCGAAGCAACAATATATACACTTGAGGGTAGAACTCTCTAGAACAATAACCCTAGAGGGGAAACAAGTAACCAATAGGGGAGGAGAACTTGGACAATTGGCATAACAACACTAAAGGCTTATGGGGGAACTCTCAAACTCACCCTAAGTTAAACAAATGATTCCCAGGGCTGGAAACTCATGCCCAGTTCTTCCAGGGTAAAATCTGTCTGACTCTGAGTTACAGCTGGGCTAACTCCCACACCGCTGCTTTGCTCTGGCCCCTTGGGACCATGTGGCCCAACAGAGCCACAATGATGTCCTTGGTTCCATGAGGCTCCACAGTGTCACAGTGGCCCCTTGGATCCATGGCACTCACAGTGTCACAATGGCCCCTTCATTTCACAAGGCTCAAAAAGGTCACAACGATCTCCATGGTTCCTCAAGACCTAACAGAGTCACAATTGCTCCTTGGATCCATGGTACCCTGCAGGGTCACAATGTTCCCCTTGGTTCCACAAGTTCCTACAGTGTAACAGGTTCCACAAGGGCCTGCAGTGTCACCATGGCCCATTGGTTCCACAATGCTCCGCAGTGTCACAATGGTCTCCATAGGAAGGAAACAAGTGAGCCCCAGTGGTGCAGGGGCAGATGAGAGGCAGCCACCAGAGGCCAAGGCCAGCCAGACTTGACTGTATGGGCAGATTTTTTCTGGGAGTAACCCTTGGATATAGGGAATTTTAGATGCAGAATCCCAATTTTGGCCATGGGTGCCTAGACAAGAAAGGCAGTTCTTTCCCATAGGAATAAAAGCACGGAGCCCCAGTGCTTCATGGTGAGATGGGAAGTGGCGCCTGACATGTCAAATTCAGTGGGACCTGTCAGACAGCCCCCAGGAGGCCAAGCCAGGCAGACCTGTTCCATGCGGGGCCAGGGCCGGGTCAGGCCTTGGTTTGTGGTGGGACAGAGCCCCGCCCCCAGCCCTGGCCTGGCAGAGCTGTCAATCACACAGCAGGGGTGGTGCTAACCCAGCTCTGATTGGCCCAGCTGTCAATCAATCACACACTACCAGATGCATCTATCCTGTCTCTGATTGGACAAGCAACTGGCAGTCCCACCCCAGGGGCGGGGCCATGAAGGCCCAGGGGCTTAAAAGCCGGAGCACGAGGCCAGCCCAGGGTCTGTGTCTTGCTTCTGCTGGGGTTCCTTTTGTTGGTGATGCTGGAACCCAGCCGTTGGTACCCATGTGCGTGTCTTTCTCTGGATCTTCTGTCTTTCTGTTGTTTTCTATTTCTTCTCCTTCTAATCATACTTACCTGGATCATTTTTGGATAACTTAAAATCTTTAAAGTATTTTAGGTTAAATGTGTGGGAATCCAGGGTACAGGGAATATTTCTCTGTCTGCTCTGAGGAATCCTGACCCCCAGAGAAACACTGCCTTGAACCTTCACCCATGGAGACGACTTCCAAGACTTTGAGATAGATTAGAATTTAACCAAGTGTGAAATAGATCAGAGGATAGTATAGTATGTCACTTGGGTGAGAAACTTAGTTTTTGGGATTTTTAGAATGGTGTAGATAGGAAGCACAATGGAGGAATTGGGGTGTAGTCCCTGTCTTCTTCTTCATCTACTCCATTTTCTGCAGTGTTGGTGGCACAGGGTGATTGGTCAAGGAAAGCACAGTGCAGAGGTTATGTGGTCAGTCAAGGGATGAGTTATTGGTAAATAAGTAGAAATAATGTATGTTTTAAGAGTTAATTAAAATGAGACAACTTTAAAAGACCTTGAAACTGTACATTTTGGCGACATTGTGCGGTGCTTTTCCAGCACCCTGAGCCTGGTGTGGACAGCAATGCAAAACTTTAGATAAGATAACAATAAACAAGAAGCTGAAGAGTGAAAAAGTCCCATGCATCTCCTTTTACCTGGCACAGAACTGATACAGGAGGGTTTCCCCCATCCAGGGAGCCCCCAGAAAGGCCCAACATAAAACAAACATCAATAACGGGTGCCCTGACAATGTCTATAATAAGTTGTCTCTTTTCCATGAAGTTGTTTACTGAAGGGTGTTGTCTTAATTGGTTAATCATGTGAAATGTGTTGATTAAATGACCAGTGAGGTCCACCTGTAGAAAACCAAGATATAAAAGAAGAGGATTAAAAAAACAGGTGGCTTTTAGCCCTTAGCCTTCTGATCTGAGTCTGTGTCATCGCTGATTCAATGGTTACATTTGGGGATCTGTGGGGGCTGTTGGGGATCCTTTCTGTACCTTGTGACCCAACAGGAGCTGCTCTAATAAACGCTGCCTGAAGCTCCCACTGTGCCCATGAGAGGAACCCCTGTGAGTGTCTGGGACATCCCGGCTCTTTGGCAGCCTGGGCACTCCTGGGATGTCACCGTGGAGCCCCCGTGAGTGCCTGTGACAGATGGGTGCCTTTGCAGCCCAAGGTGCCCTGGGATGTCACCGTGGAATGGCTGTGACTGCCTCTGACCACCGGGCTCTTTACCATCCCCAGAAAGCCCTGGGAGGTCTCCATGGAGCCCCTGTCTCTGCCTGTGACATTCCAGCTGTGGAAGAGCCTGGAGACTCTTGGAAAGTCCCCATGGAACCCCTCTGAGGGCCTGTGACAAATCTGATCCTTAGCAGGCAACCATCCCCAGCCCCCTGTTGCTATGGTCAGTTTCCACGACAACCATCACCAGGACCCCTGTTGCTATGGTCAGTTTCCATGGCAACCATCACCAGCCTCCTGTTGCTATGGTCAATTACTATGGAAGCCATCACCAGCCCCCTGTTGCTATGGTCAGTTTCCATGGCAACCATCACCAGTACCCTGTTCCTATGGTCAGTTTCCATGGCAACCATCACCAGCCCCCTGTTGCTATGCTCAGTCCCTTGGCAGCTCCATGGAGACCCCATGCCGGGGTGGTTGCCATGGACACCAAGTCAGGCCTGCAGCCAGAGCCCGTTGCCATGGCAACCATTGGCAGCCCCATCCCAAGGCCCATGGGATCCCAGAAGCACAGAATTGGCTGAGCTGGGAGGGACCCATCAGGATCCTCCAGTCCAACTGCTGGCCCTGCATAGGACACCCCAACAATGCCAGCCTGGGCCTGGCAGCGCTGGCCAAACGCTGCTGCAGCTCAGAGAGCCCTGGAGCTGGGACCCTGCCCTGGGGAGCCTGGCCAGGGCCCCAGCAGCCTCTGGCCAAAAACCTTTTCCTGACATCCAACCTGAGCCTGCCCCGACTCAGCTGCAGCCGCTCTCTCCACTCCTGTCCCTGGGCACCAGAGGGAAGAGGTTCCCACAGCCCCAGCCAGGGACCCACTCCAAAGGCTGCTGCCATGGCCACCAGGGCTGCCACCAGCTGGGATTCTCGGTTTCCACGGGCCGGGCTTCAGCAATGGGATTCCCCAATTTCCTGCTCCCGCTAAAACCGCGCTGCCCTCACTGCCCTCCCGCCTCCCATGGAAAGCACAAAAGGCAAAGATCCCGGGCTGGGAGAAGAACAATTTATTGGGAACAGCAACCAGATAAGGAACAAACAGAACAAAAACAATATTGATAACAGAAGAGATTAATAAAAGATTTACAGGGAAAACTAAAACACAACTCACTGGGTCTGCCTGGCCACAATTTCTCCTGTCTGGAAAGGACACCCTTCTCCTCAGGGATAGAGAGAGATTCCCTTTCCTGCCCCTGGCAGTGTTTTGAGGTGGGACTGAATGTAATGACAGGGCCATGACCAGACCATCATGTTTTTCCATCCCACGTCATGTCACTGGGAGGGACAGGAAAAGGGACAGGTGTCTTCCCAGCATGGATCACAGGGAACATGGATCACCGAGGCTCTTCCCAACGTGGGGCCTCCAATGGAGGATGAATTTGGAGTAGTGAATGAAGCTTTTCCTGAAACTGGGGCATTGGCAGGGCTTCTCTTACCGATGCCTCCGTTGGTGTCTGGTCAAGTGAGAGCTGCTGGTGAAGCTCTTCCCACACTGGAGACACTCGTAGGGCCTCTCCCCAGTGTGGATGCGCTGGTGCCTGATGAGGTGGGATTTCTGCATGAAGCCCTTCCTGCAGTCAGTGCAGCGGAAGGGCCTCTCCTCTGAGGGAATTCGCTCATGAAGGTAGAGACTGGAGCTGGTCTGAAACCTCTTCTGGCACTCAGGACACTCATAGGGCCTCTCCCCAGTGTGGATGCGTTGGTGGGTGATGAGGGCAGAGCTGCAGCTGAAGCCCTTCCCACACTCCCCACACTCGTAGGGCCATTCCCCAGTGTGGATCATCTGGTGGCTGATCAGGGTGCTGCTCTGCCTGAAGCTCTTCCCACACTCCAAGCACTTGTGGGCCTTCTCCCCATTGTGAAGCTGCCCATGGACCACCAGCTCTGAGCTCTGGCTGAAGCTCTGTCCACCTTCCTGGCTCAGGGTGGGTCTTTCCTCCTCAGAGCATAATGGCTGGGTTTGGAGCCCCTCCTCCTGTGGGATCTCTGGGGCTTTTCCTCCACGTTGGAATTCTGCACCGTGGAGCCATTCAAAATGGCCTCTTCCACGTGGTTCTGCTGTGGGGATTTCTCTTCCCTGGTCTCCATCCTCAGCTTCTTCCCTGGGAGAGGAAGGCCAAGGAGAGGATGGGATTTGCCTTCGTGCCACAGGGAAGGGGAAGGAGATCCCCCCAGTGCATCCCCAGCAGGACGGGGTTGGCAGCAGGGTTGTCCTGCAGCCGGGGGCTGTGCTGGGCTGGGAGATGGAGCAGGAGAGAGGGGGAAAAAGGGCACTGACTTCCTCCTCACCTGCCTGGGTATCCCAGGGCTCATTCCTCTTCCTCGCAGCCTCCTCCTCCATCCAGTCAAGGTTTCGGGATGAGAAATCCTGTTCTGGGAACCAAACAAAGGGTGCACACATTGTCTTTTTTTCTGGTTAGAAGGCAAACCTGGGGGAGAGTCTAAGTCAGATATACAATTTTATAAGAAAATGAAGATCAAGGCAATGATACAGAAACACTGCCTTAAACTGACAGAGTCAGGATATAACCTGACACCTTGTTGCTGGTCAGGCTGGTGGCAGCAGTCCCATTAAATGGTGGCTGCAGTCCTGTTGGAGTGATGAAGGTGATTCTGTCCAAGCAGTGATCCTGTAAAAGGGTCTGGTCTTCCTCTGAAGGTCCAGTGGTGGTTCTGGAGCTCTTGTCCTCTGGGAATCCAGTAGGCAAGCTGCTCCTGGTGTTGCAAGGCTCAGCTTATATCCAGGTAGGAATGCTTGGATCCTCCCCCTGGGTGGAGCCTCCCACAATGGGATGATGGAATTTGATCAGTCCTGCAGTGACACTCAATGGCCCATTCCCAGAAGATATCTCCCCTGGAGGGCGTTATCAGGGCTGAGTCATGGAAGAGATCAAGAACACTGCCCCACCTGTTTCTAGCAGTTGATGAAGATGGGGATTGAAAACATGCATTTGGTTCCATCTTACATTGCAGCCTGAAACAGTGGGGTAATCCCTGCTCAGGGGGTGAACACCACCCCCCTTACCCAAACTGGCTCAGGTGTGAAACCCCCACCCTGGGAAGGCCACACACACACAGGGGACAATGTCACACTTGCCCTGCTCCAGGGGAGGTCTCTGTCCCTGTCACTCCTTTTCTCTCCCCCCCTTTTCTCTTTCTTTCCAACTCTCTCTCTACCTCACATTTACTGTTTAATAAAATCCACGTAGGGTTTGGTCTTGTTAGCACCTTAATTGATGCGGAGGCATCTCTCCGGAAATTTTCTTAACCAAATTGCAACATTATTTTGGCACAGTGAGTTCAGGGCACTGTTGTCTGGCTCCAAGTGCCTTTGACAGCATCATGGTTCCCTCCTCTGAGGAGGTTGTGGTTCTCTCTGGAGGAACACTTGGAAACAGTCCCTCCTTCCTCCTGTGGAACTTATGGGAGAAATTATGAGGAAAATGGCTGTTGTGGGTGGCCAGGAAAAAGAAAATATTTTGTTGTCCTTCCTTGAAAAGTTTCTTAAAATCACAGGGGGAGAGGGAGCAAATGATATCAGAGTGACTGATAAAGTTCATTTACTCCAAGTGAGGAACACAAGGCTGCTAAAAGTCCCACAAGAAGCCCAGCTCAAGTAGCCAAATTCCCAAATAACTCCAGCCAGGGGTCTCCGGGAGGATTTTTTTGGAGAGTGTTCGGAGCCGGCAGATCCCGGACTCGAGCCCCGGGTATCTCCGGGCTCCCTAAGAGGAGCTTTTTTGGGGGCAGAGGAGCCGCGATCGCCCCTCGGGAGGGTCCCGGGGGGTCCACGTGGGGATGGCCCGGTACCGACGGGGCGGGACATTGGTTTTGGGGATCCCCGTGAGAGCCGGGGCTGTGGAACGGGGGACCCCCGGGGCGGGGAGAGGGGAAGGGGCGATACCGGAGCTGGGGCACCCCCGGCAGCCCGGAGATGATGCGGGGACGGGACCCCCTGACCCTGACAGGGGCGCGTCCTGGGGTGACTTCATGATGCTCGTGCCCCATCGGTCCGTTTAGCCCAGAAATGAGTTCTGCACCTTTAAGGCTGGTTCTGAGAGCCAAGGGGAGGAGGAAGAAGCTGCAGTTTGTTTTCAGACACTGCACTCACTCCTCCACATTCCGGCTCCTGGATGGACAGAGGGCAGGACAGAGCTCTCCTTTTCTTTTAGTTAGTTTTTAGCTCTTTGAGGCAGAGAAGTTCCCCCAACTGTGTTTTTTTCTTTTTCTTTGGTGCTGTTTAAACCTGCTCTGGACTGAACACCCAGAACACCACCGGCAGCTCCCGCCTGTGGACCACCGGGCTGAGCCTGGGCCTCGGCATTTCCAATACAGGCGGGACTGATAAGAGACTGATAGGAGACTGATAAGACACTGAGTGAGCCAAGCCCCAGCCCAAGGAGGGACTTTTGGAGTTTGTCACCTATTTTCCAGCAGCAGGAGGTTTTATTGCTTAATATTGTTCAATTTTTGTGCTGGTGAATGCTTTGCCTGTTAAATAAAGTGGTTTTTTCCACTTTTCTCCAAGGAAATATTTTCCCACACTGGCTGAGGATGGTGCTGCTGAATCTGCATTCCAGAGGAAACTTCTTTTGGAGGTTTTCAACCAAATTTGCCCTAAAGCAGGACAGGGTGGTGGGAAGAGGGGGGAACCCCAAGTGGCTGGATTGAGGGGAGCCTGGAGAGAGGGACCTTGGGACCCCAAAATCTGCCTGCATCCCTTAGCAGGACCCTGGAGAGGGGGGATCCCCAGGACCCATGGGATCCCCAACAGCCCAGAGACAGGGGACCACCAGAACCCCAGAGGGATGAGACTGGAAATGGGACACTCCTGGTGGCTTTGTTTTTATACACTCTTTATTTTTGGAGGTTTTTATGGACATCAGGTAACTTCTAGAGATGGACTTGGGCAAGAGGAATCCCCAACCCAAGGCATTCACACCTTGTTTCTCCCCAAACCAGGATTTTCCCCAAACCTTCCCACAGTGACATCCCTGCTGTCCTGCTCTGGGTGAGCTCAGTCCCAAACCTGACCCTGATCCTGGTCTCAATCTCACTCCACGTTTAGACACACTCACAGTTCTGTATTTAATCTCATCCCAGTGCCAGACTCGTCTAGCCCCAGACCCAATCCCAACCCCAGCCCTAAAGCCAATCCCATGTCTAGCCTTAACCCCAATCCCTGCTCTAATCCAAATCTCAGCCCCAACTCCAAGCCCAGCCCCAATTCCAGCCTCTTCCTAAATCCTCAGCCCCAAACCAAATCCCAGGCTCAGCCCCTCTGGGGCTTTGGGGGTGTCTCTGTCCCTGTGACCCCGATGATGTTTGGGTGGGGTCCCAGCAGGGCTGAGAGGGACAGAGACCCCCCCGGCCTCACCAGGGGTGGGAAGGTGGCAGAGCCCCCCCAGCCCCGAGCAGCCTCAGCGGTGAGAGGGACACAGAGCCCCTGGTGCCCAGCCCTGCACAGGCATTGCCTGAGGCCAGAGGGATGGAGACCCCCCGAGCATCCCCCAGGGCCAGGGGACAGAGAGCCCCGAGCATCCCCTGGGCTGAGAGGGACAGAGACTCCCCCGAGCACCCCCTGGCACAGGGGAGAGAGGGAGGGAGACCCCCCAGGCATTCCCTGGGTGAGAATGATGGACACCCCTGGGGAATGGCCTGGGGTGACAGGGACAGGGACAACCCTGGGGAATGGCCTGGGGTGACAGGGACAGGGACACCCCTGGGGAATGGCCTGGGGTGACAGGGACAGGGACAACCCTCCCAAGCCCCTCCCAAGCATCCCCCAGTGTGAGAGGGTCAGTGACCCCTTGACCATCCCCAGGGCACTGGACAAAGTAAAGTTGTTTCTTGACAAAAATCAAACTTAACCCTACAGAAAATGCCTTGAATTTGCTCTTCCCAAAAGTCACTTGTGGTGAAAACAGAAACAAATCCCAAAATTCAGTAAACTCACAGTAGAAGCAATTTTGTGGCAATTCCAAAATCCATTGGTCCTGCACAGCTCCAGCTCTGCTGCTGGCACATTCTGATAAAAGAAACGTGGAAATTCGGCCCAATACATTGCGATACCTCTTTTATGAAAAGATTATAAAAAGGAAGGGAAAGCTCTGTGTAGATGTCACAAAGGTGACAGGGAAAGAGAAGAAAATTATTCTTAGATTTGGCAAAGCCCCCGGCCTGTGAAAGAGAAAAGGGGGGACAGCCACGGAGTGACAGGGACAGAGACCTCCCCTGGGGCAGGGCAAGTGTGACATTGTCCCCTGTGTGTGTGTGGCCTTCCCAGGGTGGGGGTTTTACACCTGAGCCAGTTTGGGTAAGGGGGGTGGTGTTCACCCCCTGAGCAGGGATTCCCCCACTGTTTCAGGCTGCAGTGTAAGATGGAACCAAATGCATGTTTTCAATCCCCATCTTCATCAACTGCTAGAAACAGGTGGGGCAGTGTTCTTGATCTCTTCCATGACTCAGCCCTGATAACGCCCTCCAGGGGAGATATCTTCTGGGAATGGGCCATTGAGTGTCACTGCAGGACTGATCAAATTCCATCCTCCCATTGTGGGATGCTCCGCCCAGGGGGAGGATCCAAACATTCCTGCCTGGATATAAGCTGAGCCTTGCAACACCAGGAGCAGCTTGCCTACTGGATTCCCAGAGGACAAGAGCTCCAGAACCACCACTGGAACTCCAGAGGAAGACCAGACCCTTCTACAGGATCACTGCTTTGACGGAATCAAGTTCATCACTCCAACAGGACTGCAGCCACCATTTAATGGGACTGCTGCCACCACCCTGAGCAGCAACAGGGTGTCAGGTTATATCCTGATTCTGTCAGTTTAAGGACACGCTTCTGTATCATTGCCTTGATCTTCATTTTCTTATTAAATTGCAATTCTGGCTTAGACCCTCCCCAGGTTGCCTTCAAACCAGAACAAAACTCAATGTACTCATCCCTTGTTTTCCTCCCAAAACAGGATTTCTCATCCCCACACCTTTACCAGATGGAAGAGGACTCTGAAAGGAAGAGGAAGATGTCCCAGGACACCCAGGCAGATGAGGAGGAAGTCAGTGCCCCTTTCCCCCTCTCTCCTGCTCCATCTCCCAGCCCAGCACAGCCCCCAGCTGCAGGACAACCCTGCTGCCAACCCCATCCTTCCGGGGATGCACTGGGGGGATCTCCTTCCCCTTCCCTCTGGCATGGAGGCAAATCCCATCCTCTCCTTGTCCTTCCTCCCCCTGGGAAGGAGCTGAGGATGGAGACCAGGGAGGACAAATCCCCAAAGCAGAACCACATGGAAGAGGCCTATTTAAATGGCTCCACGGTGCAGAATTCCAACGTGGAGGAAAAACCCCAGATATCCCACAGAAGGGGGGGCTCAAAACCCAGCCCAGGGTGCTCTGAGGAGGAAAGACCCACCCTGAGCCAGGAAGGTGGACAGAGCTTCAGCCAGAGCTCAGAGCTGGTGGCCCAGGAGCAGCTTCACAATGGGGAGAAGGCCCACAAGTGCTTGGAGTGTGGGAAGAGCTTCAGGCAGAGCAGCACCTTGATCAGCCACCAGATGATCCACACTGGGGAATGGCCCTACGAGTGTGGGGAGTGTGGGAAGGGCTTCAGCTGCAGCTCTGCCCTCATCATCCACCAACGCATCCACACCAGGGAGAGGCCCTGCGAGTGTCCCCAGTGTCAGAAGAGGTTTCAGAGCAGCTCCAGTGTCCACCTGCATGAGCGAATTCACTCAGAGGAGAGGCCCTTCTACCCAGACTGTGGGAAGGGCTTCAAGCAGAAATCCCACCTCATCAGGCACCAGCTCATCCACACTGGGGAGAGGCACTACGAGTGTCCCAACTGTCAGAAGAGGTTTCATAGAAGCTCCCATCTCCTCCAACACAAGCGGATTCACTCAGAGGAGAGGCCCTTCCTCTGCCCAGACTGCGGGAAGGGCTTCAAGCACAACTCCACCCTCATCACCCACCGGCGCATCCACACTGGGGAGTGGCCCTACGAGTGTCCCCAGTGTGGGAAGAGCTTCACCAGCAGCTCTAGCTTGACCAGACACCAACGGAGCCACCAGTAAATGAAGCCCTGCAAATGCCTCGATTGCAGGAACAGCTTCATGCACCACTCCAGCTTCATCCCCCATGGGAGAACACACATTGGGAAGAGCCCTGGTGATCCATGTTCCCCGTGATCCATACTGGGAAGACTCCTGTCCCTCTTCCTGCCCCTGACAATGACATGATGTGAGATGGAAGAACGTGAGGGTCTGGCCATGGCCCTGTCATTACATGCACTCCTACCTCAGTTCATTGCCAGGGACAGGAAAGGGACTCTCTCTCTCTCTCTCCCCCTGAGGAGAAGGGTGTCCTTTCCAGACAGGATGAAATACGTGGCCAGGCAGAGACTGTTGTTGATGTTGTATTTTTCCGTGTAAATAGTTTTACTTATCCTTTCTGTTGACAATATTGTTTTTATTCCTGTTTGTTCCTTATCTGGTTGCTGTTCCCAATAAATTGTTCTTATCCCAGCCCAGGATCTTTGCCTTTTGTGCTTTCCATGGGAGGCGGGAGGGCAGCGAGGGCAGCGCGGTTTTAGCAGGAGCAGGAAATTGGGGAATCCCATTCCTGAAGCCCGGCCCGTGAAAACCGAGCATCCCAGTTGGTGCCAGCCCTGGTGGCCATGGCAGCAGCCTTGGGAGCGGGTCCCTGGCTGGGGCTGTGGGAACCTCTTCCCTCTGGTGCCCAGGGACAGGAGTGGAGGGAGCGGCTGCAGCTGAGTCGGGGCAGGCTCAGGTTGGATGTCAGGAAAAGGTTTTTGGCCAGAGGCTGCTGGGGCCCTGGCCAGGCTCCCCAGGGAAGGCTCCCAGCTCCAGGGCTCTCTGAGCTGCAGCAGCGTTTGGCCAGCGCTGCCAGGCCCAGGCTGGCATTGTTGGGGTGTCCTGTGCAGGGCCAGCAGTTGGACTGGAGGATCCTGATGGGTCCCTCCCAGCTCAGCCAATTCTGTGCTTCTGGGATCCCATCAGCCTGGGGATGGGGCTGCCAATGGTTGCCATGGCAACGGGCTCTGGCTGCAGGCCTGAGCTGGTGTCCATGGCAACCACCCCGGCATGGGGTCTCCATGGAGCTGCCAAGGGACTGAGCATAGCAACAGGGGGCTGGTGATGGTTGCCATGGAAACTGACGATGGCAACAGGCGGCTGGTGATGGTTGCCATGGAAACTGACCCTAGCAACAGGGAGCTGGTGATGGTTGCCATGGAAACTGACCATAGCAACAGGGGGCTGGTGATGGTTGCCTGCTAAGGATCAGATTTGTCACAGGCCCTCAGAGGGGTTCCATGGGGACTTTCCAAGAGTCTCCAGGCTGTTCCAGAGCTGGAATGTCACAGGCAGAGACAGGGGCTCCATGGAGACCTCCCAGGGCTTTCTGGGGTGGTAAAGAGCCCTGTGGTCAGAGGCAGTCACAGCCATCCCAGGGCACCTTGGGCTGCAAAGGCACCCATCTGTCACAGGCACTCACGGGGGCTCCATGGTGACATCCCAGGAGTCCCCAGGCTGCCAAAGAGCTGGGGTGGCCTAGACACTCACAGGGATTCCTGTCATGGGCAGAGTGGGAGCCTCAGCAAAAGATTTATTTATTTTTTTGGAGAAACTCCTGCTGAGACATGAGGTGGAGAAATGACACCCAGCACCCACCATGGATCTTCAAACCCCTGTAGGGCCCCTAGACTTCTAAAATTCCTTCTAAGAGAGGAGACTGGGAGTGGCTGGATCCAATCCCAGACCCAGACTTTGTCAAATGTGTAAAAGACTGGACAGGTGGAATTCAACTTCAACCAGATGTGTCCCACAGGATTATTGATGGAATAGCAGATAAATTGGTATAAATACAGCTCTGAGTGATTCTGATCATGATCGGACAGAAAGATCTTAACCAGAGTTATTTACTCCACAGTACAGGAGCTATAACACATATTAGAATATCGTGCTCTAGGCAGCAATTTTGAAGTTTACAGGGCCTTGCTGGAGTTGTTGGAGCCCATTGCAGGCAGAGCCTCCTGCTCCAGCAGGAACTGCCTTTCCTGCACCATCAGCAGGGCAGGTCCCGCTGCAGGAAAAGCCCCAGGCCAGCCCCAGCACAGGGAAGGCCTCGGGCACAAGGGCAGAGTGCCGTGCTGGGAGCTGTGCCAGGGAGAGCCTGAGGCACCAAAGGCACCTTGGCAGCAGCAGCTGCTTGCAGGCCATGGCCAGAAGCCTCCCTTGGCAGCCCGGCCTGGTGGCCACCACTGCAGAGCTGCTGCCTCAGGGCTCATTCCTGGCTGGCCTCTGAAAAGCCACTTGTGCTCCAGGAGCCTGACTGGGAAGCCATTGGCCCCAGCACCTTGGGGACAAGATATCAATGACAAAACTCTTCATGCCAGCAGAGCCAAGGCAGGGGCAGAGCAAAGGGCAGAGCCAGGCCCAGGGGACAGGGCTGCCATGGTGATGGCTGTGAGGTCACTGCCCCTGCAGCAGCCTGGCTGCCCTCAGCAGACATTCTAGCCAGAAGCGTTGTGAGGGCACCCAGCACATCAGAGAACCCACACTACAGGAATTCTGTCACTGGGGAGGGCAGGGGGTTTCACTAGAACAGGTTGGACAAAGCTCATGCTCTTGGGTCGGGGCATTCCTGGGATGGGGCATCCACTTCTCTGGAAAAACAGTTGCACCTTCATGCCACTTTCATAATTGTAAAATATTTCCTCTTCTAACAAATGTAAATCTGCCCTCATTCAGTTTAGAGATATTGACTGTTTTTCTCTCATGGCAAGATTTGGGAGAAAATCACTTTGATCAGTATTTTTCCATTTTCACAGACCTTGGAGAATACCCAAAAATCTCCCAAGGTGGGATTTGGAGGCCTCATCATAAAACCAGCAGGGAGAGGCTGATGGCTCTGGGGTCAGTGGGGTGGAGACTGAGGACAGAACAGGAATAGCCTGGGAGGGATTGGAGAGTGGTTTCAGAGAGGCTGGAGCTTGTCTTCCTAGTGGGAATGAGCCTGAAGAAGACATAATAGCACCAAGGGCAGCTGGGGAGGCCCAGAGTGGACACCAGGAAAAAGGAATTTCCCTGCCAGGGCAGGGCTGTGGTGCAGCACATCCCCCAGCAGGAGCCTGGAGCAGCCCAAGGCTTTGTGTGGGCAGGCAGAGGCAGGCAGGAGGCAGAGCTGTCAGCAAAGGAAGGGGCCAGCCAGGTGGGGCAGCCGGGGGATGCCCACAGCCTGCAGGGACAGAGGCGCAGGTTTGCTCAGCACCAGAGACACCTTTGCCTTGCTTGTCCCCAGCTGTCATCACTGCCACCAGTGTTCTGCTCTACCTGGAACCTGGGGACACTTTCTCAGTCCTGTCCCTTAGAAGGATCAATTTTATGCATGAGAAACCTCACTTTGAGTTCTTGAGAAGTTCTTTGAGCACACTGTGAGGCTCTGAGTCTGATGCAAAGAGCATCAAAGCCCCAGAGGGTCATTACAGCCCTTGTGCTGTGTCTGTGCTGCTGGGCTGGGCCGGGCTCCTGGCCAGAGGCAGCTCCTGGCAAGGGCAGCAGAGCTGCAGAGAGACAGCTCTGGCCAGGAGCAGCTCCTGTGCACAGCCCAGCAGGCCTGGGGCACTGCCAGGGCCCCTCAGGGACACCAGCAGGGCACAGACAGAGCTCTCAGGGGCTCAGCACTGGCAGGGGCTGTGGCATGTCCCAGAGGGGGCTGTGTCACAGCAGCTCCTCTGGGGCTGTGTCATGGAGGCACAGAGCAGCTGTGATGTCAGCAAGGGGCTGTGTGACAGCACAGAGTGGGCTGTGTGAGGTCACAGATTGGGCTATGGCATCACAGAGTTTGTTGTGTGAGGTCATTGAGCAGCTACAGCAACATAGTGGGGATTCTGTGACATCCCAGAGCAGGCTGTGACATCATGGCATGGCTGTATGACATCACAGAGATGGCTGTGAGGTCAAAGTGTGTGCTGTGACATTACCGAGTGGCAGTATGACATCACAGAGAGGGCTTTGTGGCATCAATGAGGAGGTTGTGGCATCGCACAACTGTCTGTGACATCATAGTATGAGGTCATAGAGCAGATCCTGCCATCATAGAGGGTGACTCTGTGACATCAGAGAGTGGGTTCTGACATCACTGGCTGGCTGTGTAACACCATAGACCTGGCTGTGACATCACAGAACAGACAGTGTCATCACAGGGTGGCTTTCTGACATCACTGCGACATCACAGTGCAGCTGCATGACATTCCAGGGTGACATCCCAGATTTGGCTCTATGATGTCACAAGGGTGTTGTCTGACATCCCAGAGTGTGCTGTGATGTCACAGGGGGCTGTGTGACATCACAGGGGCTGTGTGAAAACAGAGGAAGCTGGGAGACATCCCAGGGGCTGTGTGATGTCACTGGGGAGGTCACTCTGCCCCGGCCCCCCTCACAGTTCCCCCCAGAGCAGTCCAACCCTGCTCGTGCACAGCGGGGTCCCCTGTCCCCCCGGGTCCCCCCGCCCCCGGCGCCGCAGCCTCCCCCAGAGGATGTTCCACGAGATCGACCCCAGAGCCTGACACGGGGACGGGGGCCGGGGCCCTGGGGGTGGCACAGGGGGACAGGGACCCCCCGGCAGCATCCCCGTGTCCCCCAGGGCCAGAGCCTGGGCCAGGGCTCCTTCACCCTGGTACCAACGAGGCCTTGAGAGCGCTGAAAAAATCCCCAGCAAGGGATCAGCAAAAATCAGATTTAATTTTAAGGGACAGCACCACAAAGTTCCTTGGCAAGAGTCACTCTGCTCCTGACTGGACACTTCAGGCACACCAAGGAAACAAAGCAACAACAAAACCAAAGAAAATCCAGGCAATCAAACCAGAAATGAGCCAAGAACTATCCCTGTGTGTGTGTGTGACACAAGGACAGTGAGGGCAAGGATAAAAGGAATACAGCCCAAAAGCTTAACAGAGGTCAAAACTAACAGGACTTAAGTTAAACCTTAACCATAATTGATACCTTAAAAGAACAGCACTTAACAGTATTTAACCTAACTTATAACCCATGACTTACTTATTTGGCAGTATTTAATTTACCTAACAACTTCTATTAAAAGTAACAACCTCACAAAAGAACAACTCTTAGAAACATTTACTTGGCTTAGACCTTGTGACTTAACCTTCCTGACAAGGACCAACCGACTCAGCTATCCAAGGCTCTCAAACCCCTCAGAGAGCAGCATTTCTGCCACATTTCCCCAGCACAGGCACTCCTGTGTGCACACAGACAAAGAGTCAGTGCAAGGCACCTGGGAGAAATTCCCCTCAGGGCAGGAAATGCTCCCTCTGGATCCTTTGGCATCTCCCCAGCGGGTGGAGGGTTGAGCCTGGAGGAGTGGGGGGATCGGCCCAGGCTCCGTCATTGTTGGGGATCCCTGAGTGCAGCAAACGGGAGAGTTCCCAGCTGGGAGAGGCCCCACTCAGAGGGAGTCGCTGGCCCAGGAGAGCTCCAAGGGCTCCTTTTGGAGCGCTGTTTGCAGGGCCCCAAGAGAGGGGCTTCAGTCCCAGCAATGGTTCATCCTGGCCACACTTGGCACCAACAGCTTTCTTTGGCAGGGTGAGAACAGGGATGTTGTGCCACGGAGGGAACAAAAGCAGTTCCCAGGGCTGCTCCTCCAGAAAGCAGGAGCTGGTTGGGCAGCAGCAGTGCCTGGAGCAGACAGTGTTTGGGATGAGCTGCAGAGGAGCTGAGCCCAGGGGCTGTTGGCCAAGGCCGAGCCCCAAGGAGCATTTCTCAGCTGGCAGGGCGGCCTGAGAAGGGGAGGGGGGAATGCAGCAGCACAGGGCCCATGGAACCAAGGGAGCATTGTGACACTGTGGGGCCCTGTGAGACCAAGGGAGCATTGTGACACTGTGGGGCCCTGTGAGACCAAGGGACCATTGTGACACTGTGGGGCCTTGTGAGACAAAGGGACCATTGTGACCCTATAGGGCCCCATGGAATCATGGAGACCCTTGTGAGCCTCAGAAACCAAGAGGATGTTCTGACACTGCAGGGCCACATGGAACCAGTGAGACCATTGTGACACAATGAGGTCCCATGGAACCAAGCAGAGCATTCTGACATTGTGTGGCACCATGGAACCAAGGATCCTTGTGATGCCATGGGGCCTCATGGAACCAAGGGCACCATAGTGACACTTGGGGGATCCATGGGACCAAGGGGATCATTGTGACATTGTGGGGCCTGTGGAACCACAGAGACCATTGTGACACTGCAGGGCCAATGGAACCAGGAGAACACAGCACAGATGTGTCTTGTTTGACATCCTGGGGGCTACCTGACTGGTCCAGCTGACCGTGGCATGAGGAGGGTCTCTTCTCATCTGCTACTGAAAATCTGGAGATCTGTGCCTTCCTTGCTATGGAAAAGAACTGTCCTCCTCCAGGTGCCCATGGCCAGAATTGGGAGTTCCGCCTCCAACATTCCCTGTTGTGACAGACTGAAGGAGATTGTTAGCTCAAAACATTTCATGTGTGGGGGAGGAAGGGTCAGGTCCAGCCTTGCCCTGCCCTGGAACCCCAGCCCTGCCCTGCCCTGGAACCCCAATCTCCCCAGAGCCTCTATCCCAGCCCAGCAGTGGCTGCCAGTCCCTGGCACAGCACAGGCAATGCTCCACAGCCACCTCTGCAGCCCCAGCCCAGCTCCTGAGGGACCAAATGAGCCCAAGCCCCACCTGGGGGAAGGGCCCAGGGAGACCAAGGGGTATTGAAGGCTGACCACAAGGCAAGCACACATCTTGACCCTGCATCCTCTTGGAATTTCCATCTGAATACTGCTGGAATCCAGGAGTTGGTATCTCTGTGTGTGTGCTTCTCTGTATCTTTTTTGTCTTTCTCTCTTTCTGTGTCTTATTCTTCTGTTTCTCTTGCAAATTTTGATTAACATTACAATGAACAGGCCTAGAGTTTGTGAAGTTGAATGGGCCAAGTCAATGCTTTGAGAAATGTTTTTTGTTGATTGAATATCTGCTGTAGTTTGACATAAGAAGATTTTTTAAAAGTAATATAAAAGTTTTTGTGTAACTGACAATCTGTTAAACCACTGAGATAATGAACATGCCTCTGTTAAACACAAATATTAAAGATGAAAAACCCAGGAGCCTCCTCTTTCTTTTCCAGTCAACAAAGAAGCAGCGGGCCCCAGCCCTGGCCCCCATCTCAACCAAACCAAACCAAACCAAACCAAACCAAACCAAACCAAACCAAACCAAACCAAACCAAACCAAGCAACCCTGCCATGGGCTGAGCCCCTTTCCCCCTCCCCAGGCCGCCCCCTCCCCATCGGCCCCATTCTGACCAAATCAAACCCCAACAACTCCCAAACAGGAAAACAAAAGTGGCTACAAAACCCCAACCAGAACAAAGTCAGCCACAGCTATTAAAATCTCACCATGAAGTCCCCTCCCCCCAACACAACTAAAACCCAAAACCCCTAAAACTTACAACCCATACAAAATAACCCTACAACTAAAATTAAACAAAAAGCCCCACAAAAGTGAACCATAAAGCCAATCCTAACACAACTCAGCCACAACGTCAACTACAAGTTACTGGCAGGTCAGGTGTTAACCCTTTCAATACTTCAATCCTCTATCAAGTAAAAGGAAAAAACAAAATACAAACATATAAAAAAATTATAAAACCATCAAAGTCAGTAAAGAAGAAATGAAATCCCCAATAAAAAATAAGAAAAAATACCTTAATCTTAAAAATAAAATCCTCTTATAAATGATAAAGAAAAAAATTCTTTTTTTATAGCACTTACAATTATAAAAAAATAAAAATATTTAAATTATTATCAAACAAAAACCTGCATACTAAAAAAAAAATTAAAATAACTGTAATTTCATAAAAAGTTTAAACAGGAAAAGATAAAAACATAATCCAGTACCCCCAAGAGAAGATCTCTATTTCCCGAGATAAAAAAAAAATTAAAAGTAAAAAATAAAAACTTTTACCCTTAAACAACTCATCTTTAAAACAGTACCCCATAAGTTCACATGGCCCATCCACAAGCTGTAAAAAAGCTTCTGGCAATAAAAACAATTTCACAATAACAAAGTTCCCCAGACAACTCTTATCCATGACAAAATTAAGAACCACAAAAACCGTAATTTTTCCACTGGCAAAAAAATCTCCATAACCTTAACAAGAAAAATTTCTCTCCCAAAGTAAACTAAAAAAAGACTATTCTAGAAATAGTAAACTAACTAGAAATTTTAAGTTTAATTTCTTTACATTGTCAGTAAAAAGAAAAAGTTGTAAAGAAAAAAAATTGTTCCAAAGAGTTTATTTCTATTCTCACTACCTTTTTTCTTTAGGCTGCTTTTATTGATATTTTCTTTATACCCTTTTAAAATTTTAGACCTACTTTACCTTTCTCATAATCCTATTTCAGAACAAAATACATAAATATTAAGCGACATTAAAACACATCACGCTCATCAATACATTAAGAAATCTCAAGATTAGAAAAATCTTAAATTAATAACCAGAACCAGTAAAATATCATGATAAACATTTTGCAAAGTTTCTCTAAAGTTTTCTAAAGTTGCCAGTAAATGCTGCTTTGTTGTTTTGAGCTCCTGAGAATCTCTTGTCAGTATTCCTCCAGTGCAAGCGACTCAGAGGACACAAACAACTGTAATTCCTTTAAATGTCTCCTTGAGAGAGTTGTTTGGGGGATGGGGGTCAGGGCTTGTGTGTCCTGCTTGGCCCAGCCCAGGCAGGGCTTTCCCAGCCACATCCCACACTCCATTGCCCAGCTGGAGCCGCTGGTGCCTCTGAGTTGTGCTGCCCCAGCCCCAGGGACGCTCTCCTTGTCTGCCCATTCCCCCACGGTCTCTGGGCAGGGATGGCCTCACTGGGGGCTGCTGACATCCTCAGCAACTTGGAGGCTGCTGCTGAATTTCCCTGCTCCAGAGGCTTGTTCAGCCTTCAGCTCTTCAGTGCAGGAATTCAGTGTCCCAGGGCTCATGAACATTCAGAACACCTGAACAAGCCAAGCCTCTGGGAATCATTTGATTTTAATTTTCAAATCCTTTGTGGTTAAGTACATCTCAGTTGTGTATTCAAACTGAATACATGATATTTAAAAAGACAGCGAGAAAACATTTTTTAGGTCCTGTTTAGTTTTGTTTTCCTGTTAATTCATTGATATGTGCAATCTCCAATTGACACTGAATCCAAGTACCTCCTCATGCAGTTTGAATGGATATGAAAATCAAGACCCTTCATGGCTGACAATCAATCAGACTCTGTCCCTACCCCTACCCCACCATTTCCCCCATCCAAGCCCTGGCACTCAGAGCAGCCTTGTGCAAATCTGAGCTCCCTCCAGCCCAGGCTGCACCTGCAGCTTTCAGCTCCTTGGCTCCAACTCCCACCTGCTTTCCTTGCAGAAGGAGCTGCCCGAGACACAGAGGGATGTTCATTTCTTGTCAGCCAACAAAGCCAAGGGAAGGCACAGCTCCATCCAATGCCAAAGTCATTCTTCTCCGTGGCTCTGCCCTGCCCCTGATCCCCACAGCCTGTCCTGTTTCCTTTGTCCCTGCATTCCCAGGGACTCTCTGGCTATGGAGGGAGGTCCAAGTGCAGCCCTGGAGTGGGAACCACAACTCATCAGGTTTGTGTCCTTTGGGGGTCAGGAACTGGTGAGACTCAGAGGCACAGAAAGTTTCTCTTCATGGCCAACAGACCATGGTTGAACAGGACACAATTTAATAACAATCACACTCTTCCCTGAGCTAAGTGCAATGTCCCAGCAGTGTCTGATGAGTCCACCATCCACAAGTAATTTCCATACTAAAAGTAATTCTGGACAAACATGGTTCTGTGATTGACATAAACACAATTAAGTTCTTGTATCAGGATGCTCATCCTGGAGTGGGGGCAAAACAGCTCCAACAATTCCTGATTTGCAAAGCTGTCAGTGGTGGATGGAGAAGGGAGGTCAGGCTGCTCTGGTCTTGAGGAAATGCTGAAACCAGCCTGACTCATTTCATCTCTTCCTGTCCTGGCTGATCTCCCCTCTTTCCCCTTCCACCCATTGGCTTTTGTCTCCCACCAGGCCCCCGGTGAAGAGCCTGGCTCTGTGTTCTCCATCCCCTCCTCGCTGGCACTGCCAGGCTGGGATGAGGAGCCCCTCAGCCTTCCCTGCTCTGGGCTGGACAAGCCCAGCTCCCTCAGTCTCTGCTCACAGCCCAGGGGCTCCAGCCCCACCTTGGAGGCC
Organism: Agelaius phoeniceus; assembly: GCF_051311805.1. Classification (NCBI taxonomy): domain Eukaryota; kingdom Metazoa; phylum Chordata; class Aves; order Passeriformes; family Icteridae; genus Agelaius; species Agelaius phoeniceus. Next base: position 4,514,031 of record NW_027509866.1, read on the forward strand.
CTTCCCAGACCCTGCTCCAGCTGCCAGACATCTTTCCTGCCCTGGGCAACCCAAGCCAGGCCACAGTGACCTGGATAATCCCCGTCCTTGATGTCCTGGTCACACAGCCCTGGCCCCTTGTGCCCATGTCAGGCTCTGGGGTGGATCCTGTGGAACATCCTTTGGTGGAGGCTGTGGCTCCAGGTGGGCCGGGGGGATCTCGGGGGACAGGGACCCCGCTGGGCATGGACAGCATTGGACTTGTTGGGAGAAACTGTGAGGGGGAGCTGGGGCAGAGTGACCAACCCAGTGACCTGACACAGCCCTGCTGGGATGTCACACAGCCCCTCTGGGATGTCACACAGCCCTCTGGGATGCCACAGCCTGGTCTGTGATGTCACAGCCCCTTCTCTAATGTCACACAGCTGGCCTCTGATGTCACAGCCAACTCATTGAGGTCATAGTCTGCTCTGTGATGTCACAGCCTATTCTCTAATGTCACACAGCTGGTCTCTGATGTCACAGCCAAATCTCTGATGTCATCATCTCCTCTTTGATGTCAGAATTCTGCCATGTGGTGTCACAGATATGGCCTATGATGTCATAGCACCTCCATGACCTCACATCCCCCACTCTGTGATGTCATAGCCCACTCTGTGACCTCATGTTACCAGATGATCAATTGCCTACACCAGGTGAGCTGACACCTGGAGCTTGTTCTCCACATCCCCAGGCCTATGGAAACCACACAAGGCCCATTGTGTGAGAAGGGGAACTGGAAGTTCAGCAGCCTCAGGGTCCTGCCAGCTCAGCCAGGCCCACTGGAACATTGGGGTCCACAACCACCAGGGACCAGCAGAGAGACCCCCAGGACAGAAGAACACATGGGTAAAGGGGAGGGGGAATATGTTAATGATTTTGGGGAAATGATTATCATATGTGGGTTTAGTCCAAGACAATCAATGAATATGTGTGCAAAATAGAGAATATAAACAGAAACTTTCCTGTACTCAGCCTGCAGGGCTTTGGGAGGAGCTCTCCCCCGTGCATCCAGCTGAATAAAGAATGCTGCTTCTTAATGCTACATTGGGGTTAAGGAGTTTTCTGTTTTACTAAATTTTTGGTAACATTCCCACTGCCAAGGAAAGCTCTGTCTGCTGCTGTTCACAAACAGAGAAGGGCTGGGGGCGGATGTGGGGCTCAGAGGCTACCTGGGGCACAGTGACCATGAAATAATCAAGTTTTGAATGTTCTGTGAAAGAAGGAGGGGCAGCAACAAATCTTCTACACTGGAATTAGGAAGGGCAGACTTTGGCCTGTTTAGGATGCTGATTTGGGGAGTACCAAATTGGGTACTGATTTTTTTAAGGAGAAACAGCCCTTAAAAACAAAGAGGGCTGGGAAGGATGGACATATTTCAAGAAAGTAATCTTAAGGGGGAAGGAGCAGCCTGTGCCAGTGTGGCAAAAGATGAGCCAGTGAGGAAAATGACTGGCCTGGCTCCACATGGAGATTTTGTGGGAAGTCAAGGGGAAAACGGACTGACAACTCAGGAAGTGTTTAAGGATGTCATTAGGTTATGCAGAAAGAAAAGTTGAGAGTTGAAAACTCAATCAGAACTTAACCTATCAGCTTCTGTAAAAAAATAAAAATGTTTTTATAAAAAAAATTATAGCAAATGGAGGGAGAAGGAGAACCTCTACTCTTTATTGGCTGCAGTGGGGAATACAATAACTAAAGATAAGGAAAAGGCTGAGCTACTTAAAACCTTGTTTGTCTCAATTTTTAATATTAGGACAGGTTGTTCTCAGGACAAGTGTTCTCCTGAGCTGGTAGATGGGCACAGGGAGCAGAACAGCCACCTGGAATCCAGGAGGAAGCAGTTGCTGACCTGCTGAGCCACTCAGATGCTCACAGGTCTATGGGATCAGATGGGATCCATCCTAGGGTGATGTGGGAGCTGTGGATGAGCTCCCCAAGCTGCTCTCCATCATTTACCATCAGTCCTGGCTCAGCAGGGAGGGCCCAGAGCACTGGAGGTGCCAGTGTGAGCCCATGCCCAGGAAGGGCTGGAAGGAGGAGCTGGGGAACTCCAGGCCTGTCAGCCTGACCTGGGTGCCCGGCAAGGTTATGGAACAGATCACCTTGAGTGCCACCACAGGGCACCCACAGGATGGCCCAGGGATCAGAGCCAGCCAGCGTGGATTTAGGGCTGGCAGGTCCTGCCTGACCAACCTGGTCTCCTTTTATGCCCAGGTGACCCACCTGTGGATGTGGGAAAGGCTGTGGATGTTGTGTGCCTGGACTCCAGCAAAGCCTTTGACTCTGTCTCTGACAGCATTCCCTGGAAAAGCTGCAGCCCACGGCTTGGGCAGGTTCCCTCCTGGCTGGGAGATTTAAGAGCTGGCTGGAGGCTGGGCCCAGAGAGTGGTGGGGATGGTGCTGCACCCAGCTGGTGTCCAGGCACTGGGGCTGTCCCCAGGGATCTGTGCTGGGCCCAGTCCTGTTTAATATCTTCACTGATGATCTGGGTGAGGGGATCGAGTCCAGCATTCACAAACTGCAGATGGCACCAAGCTGTTTGTGAGTGTGGATCTTCTGGAGGGCAGGACAAGAAGACCCAGCCTTAAGCTGCACCAGGGGAGGCTGAGGCTGGACAATAGGAAGGAGTTCTTCACAGAAAGGGTGAGTGGGAACTGGAATGGGCTGGCCAGGGGGGAGGTGGCAGAGTCACTGTCCCTCTCCAGTGGCACTCAGTGGCATGGTCTGGGTGACAAGGCAGTATTAGGGCATTGGTTGAACTTGATGATCCCAAAGGTCTTTTCCAGCCTATTTGATTCTGTCATTCTCTGATGATTGGGACACTCTGGGGCCATTGTGACACTGCAGGGCCTCGTGGAACTAAGAGGACCATGGTGACACCGTGCAGCCCCACAGAACCAGGGGTCCATGGTGGTGCTGTGGGGCCAAATGGACCCAGGGAGTGCCCCGTGACACTCTGGGCCCTCGTGGAACCACAGAGGCCATTGTGACACTGCAGGGCCTCGTGGAACCAAGGGGTTTCACCATTTTGACACTGCAAAACCAAGGAGACCATTGGGAGACTGCAGGGCCCAGTGGAACCAAGGGGCCGTTCTGACACTGCGGGGCCTCATGGCACCAAGGGGACATTGTGACACTGCAGGATCCTGTGTAACCAAGGGGCCACTGTGACACAATGGGGCCTCAAGGAATCTGGAAGAACGTTGTGACACTGTGTGGCCTGGTGGAAACAAGGAGTCCATTGTGACACTGAGGGGACTTGTGGATCCACAGAGACCATGGTAACAGTGTGGGACCTCATGTGGCCATGGGGCCATTGTGACACTCTGGGGTCCCATGGAACCAAGGGGACCAGTGTGGAACTGCAGCACCAACGAGAACATTGTGACACTGTGAAGCCCCATGGAACCAAGGAGACCATTGTACTCTGCATGGTCTCATGGAACCAAGGAGACCAGTGTGACAGTGCAGGGCCTGGTGTGACCAAGAGGCCATTTTGACACTGAGGGGCCCCATGGAACCAAGGACATCTTTGCAGATGACACCAAGTTGGATGTGAGTGTTGATCTGCTGGAGAGTTGGAGGGCTCTGCACAGTGACTTGGACAGGCTGGATCCAGGGGATGAATCCAACAAGGTGAGGTTTAACAAATCCAAGGGCCAGGCCCTCATATTTGGGCCCAGTGCTACAGGCTGGGGACAGAGTGGCTGGAGAGCAGCCAGGCAGAAAGGGACCTGCAGGGACTGATGGACAGCAGGCTGGACATGAGGCAGCAGTGTGCCCTGGTGGCCAAGAAGGCCAATGACTCCTGGCCTGGATCAGGAATGGTGCGGTCAGCAGGAGCAGAGCTGCTGGGCCAGCACTGATCTGCCCCCAGCTCTGCACACAGACATTGCTGCTGCAGCTCCCGAGAAGGGAACACAAGGGCATCTCTGGAAAAAACTTTGCTGGGAGATCCTTTAGTTTCTTTAAAGCCACACGGAGTGCAGCCCCTCACCGACACAATCTGTGGCCACAGGGAATATGGAGAGAAACAAAATGAGAAATGGCACAAACATTGACATTTCTTTGTCAACAATATGAGAAAAATAAAACAAAGGAAACGAACATCCAAAATGAAATCAACATGAAGTATCAAATATTACTTTTGTTATAAATGATTTGGAGAAATTTTCCAGCAGTTTGATGTTCCTGAAAGCATCCAGTCATCAGTGTCCACACTGCAGCCTTGAGCTCCTGGTTCCTCAGGCTGTAGATGAGGGGGTTCAGGGCTGGAGGCATCAATGAGTACAGAACTGTCACTGCCATATCCAGGGATGGGGAAGAGATTGAGGGGGGCTTCAGGTGAGCAAATATGGCACTACTGATGAACAGGGAGAGCACAGCCAGGTGAGGGAGGCAGGTGGAAAAGGCTTTGTGCCGTCCCTGCTCAGAGGGGATCCTTAGCACAACCCTGAAGATCTGCACATAGGAGAAAACAATGAACACAAAACAGCTAAAAGCTAAAAAGGCACTAACAGCAATGAGCACAAATTCCCTGAGGTAGGATTTGGAGCAGGACAGCTTGAGGATCTGAGGGATTTCACAGAAGAACTGGCCCAAAGCATTGCCATGGCACAGGGGCAAGGAAAATGTACTGGCTGTGAGCAGCAGAGCATTGAGAAAGGCACTGGCCCAGGCAGCTGCTGCCATGTGGGCACAAGCTCTGCTGCCCAGGAGGGTCCCGTAGTGCAGGGGTTTGCAGATGGACACGTAGCGGTCGTAGCACATGATGGTCAGCAGGCAAAGCTCTGCTGAGATGAAGAACATAAAGAGAAATAGCTGAGCAGCACATCCTGAGTAGGAGATGTTGCTGGTGTCCCAGAGGGAATTGTGCATGGCTTTGGGGACAGTGGTGCAGATGGAGCCCAGGTCGCTGAGGGCCAGGTTGAGCAGGAAGAAGAACATGGGCGTGTGCAGGTGGTGGCCGCAGGCTACGGCGCTGATGATGAGGCCGTTGCCCAGGAGGGCAGCCAGGGAGATGCCCAGCAAGAGGCAGAAGTGCAGGAGCTGCAGCTGCCGCGTGTCTGCCAATGCCAGCAGCAGGAAGTGCCTGATGGAGCTGCTGTTGGACATTTGCTGTGCCTTGGCATGGGGATCTGTAAGAAAAGTAATCATGGGATAGTTGGGTTTGGAGAGGACTTGAAATATCCCAGCAGAGGCTGGGGGCACTTTCTCCCCACTGCCTGCCCAGGGCTCTGCTGCCTGGAGCTGTCCCTGCCAGCAGCTGCTTCCCTGTGCCCAGGGCTGGGCCCTGCCAGTGCTGCCAGAGCCCAGCCCAGCCCTGGGGGCTCAGCTCTGCCCTGCAAAGCCCTCCCAGCTCAGGCACTGCCCAGGGGCAGCTCTGGCTCTTCAGGCTCTGATGGCAATGTCAGAGCAACCCTGAGGAGGCTGAAAAAGCAACACTGATGCTGCCTCTCAGGGGCCATCTGTTGATCTCTGTAAATGCGCAGTTTATTCAGATCTAAGAGAATATTATTATTTATTTTTCTCAGCCTGAACTGAGATATGAATATCTATGGGCAGATTCCCAACCAGGAAACCCAGAGCAGTAGATTAAAAAAACAGGATTTTCCCCTTTATGCAACCCCTGCCTTGCTGTGCTCCCTGTATAATCTACTTGGAAATGTTCTGCAGGTAAATGTCATGCTGGGAGCAATTCTGAACAATGCAGCATCCTCTCCACACAAGGAGAACACTTCCAAGCCTCACCAGCTGTCTCCTGCCAGCCAGATCTTGTCCCCCAGTGCTGGGAGCAGCTGCCAGGGCTGGCTGAGAGCTGTCCCTGGCAGGCAGCAGAGTCCCTGCCCCAGCACAGCGCCCTGGGCTGCAGGACCCTGCTCTGCAGGACAGCCCTGGGCACCCCTGGCTGCTCTGCACAAGAGACAAGCAGAGAATGTACTCACAGGCTCTGCAGGCATTGGCATGTTCCAGCTTGAGGAGATGGCTCCAGGAGCTGCAGCTGCACTGTCCTGCAGCCAGAGGTTCCTGTGCCAAGGGCTGGCAGTGATTGTGCCCCAGGCACTTCTCAGCCCCTTCCCAGCCCTGACTGATTGAAGCTCTCTGTGCCTCTGGGCTGTGCCCGGGCTGGCTGCAGGCAGTGCCCCAGCCCTGCTGGGCTGGCACAAGAGCTGCTCATCCAGAGAAATGTGCTTTTGAAGCTCTTCTTGGTGAGCAGGAGCTGCCTCTGTGCCAGGAGCCCAGCCCAGCTCAGCAGCACAGACACAGCACAAGGACTTTAATCAGCCTCTGGGGCTTTGTGCTCAGGCCCTGAACATCAGTCCCTGAGAGGGAGCTGAAGAAACCTCTCCAGAGCTCCAAGGCAGAATCCAACTCCAAAGTTTCTTGGACTTTTAATGGGTCCCAGAGAGGGACACGAGTGAGCAAGTGTCCCCAGGCCCCAGGCAGAGCAGAGAACTGCAGGCAGTGATGACAGGTGGGGACAAAGAGAAGCCAAGTCTTGGTGCCCTGGGGCACAGCAGGGTCTGTGCCAGCAAGGGCTGGGAGGAGACACCTTGTCCTGAGGCCCTGGGGCCTCCTGGCACAGCCCCAGCCAGGCTGGGCACTGTCAGCCCCTTGTGCTGCCCTCAGCATCCCCCCCTAGCCCACATCCCAGTGGCCTCAAGCATCTGCTGCAAGGAGTCCCTGGGGAGCCTTGCTCAGCAATGGCCCTGGGGGCTCCTTCATGCTCCCTGCAGGGACTGCAGCTTTTTCAAAGGACTTTGGCTTTGGCTTTTGCCTTGCAGTCTCTGAGAGCTTTGTGCAATCATGGCCTCCAATTATCTGCTGTAATTAGTCCCTGGAGAGGCTTTGTCAGTAACAACACTCAGTGGGGCTCATTAATACTACAGGTTACTTCAGTTATTTGAAGGTACTTGGTGTTTCCCTTTTGATACAGACTTTGTGAGAGGTTTGTGCAATCATGGCCCCAAATATCTGCTTTAACGAGTCCCTGGAGAGCTTTGTACTGACACTCAGTGGTGCTCAGTAATGCTTGGAGATACTCAGATTTTTTAAGGTAGTTTGGAATTTCCTTTCCACACTGAGACTCTGACAAGTTTTTGGTCCATCCTGGCCTCCAATTGTCACCTCCAAGGAGTCCATGAGGAGCCAGTGTTGGGATGGGCTTCAGTTGGACCCATTCATTCTTTGAGACACTTTGGGGTTTTCTTCTGACTTTGACTCTTGGAAAGGTTTGTGCAATCTCCTCTCAGGCCCTGAGGTTCCAGGGCTCAGCTCCAAATGCACCACAGGGCTCATTAGGATGCAGCAAGTCCTGACGAACCATGGCTCTGCCTTGATTTCTGTCTAGTCTTGTTCAGTTCAGCAGGAAGATTTCCTTTTACAGTTATGGATGGTATAAATAAGAAGCTTGACTAGGCCAATGTTCAAGCAGCAATCAATTTATTAATTAATATGGTAAAGTATGAGCAATACAGCGCTGGGTACAGTCGGGGAAGTTTTCCCTCCAACTGCACACCCATAGTTGAGTCTTACAGGTATTTATAGGGGTACTCATCAGCTTTCTCAGCGGTTTCTATTCCAATTCTTACTCATCAGCAGTTTCTATTCCCAATTTTTACATCACAATTCTATGTACTATTGTGATTTAGCTTTTCTCAGGATGTATCCCAAAAGGAGTATCCCCAGATGGTGGTGGTCCGGTTTCCAAAAGAAGAAAGACGAATCCCATCTGGTGAGGTCCAGCTGTCCAGATGTGGGTCCTCCTTTTAATTGCAAAGACTATAAATCTAACAACAGTGGTGTCCAGCTTCCCTTGGTTGAAACCATAAATCCTTGAGGTGATGTTCATCTTCCTTTCTCAAGCTTTTTTCTCTGCTTTATTAAGGCATGAGATAAGCATGTTTCCTTTATATATATTCCAAAGCTATAGTTTCAAGGATACAAGCAATGTTCTAAAATTATACTTCAAAAGGTTATTATTGCAGAACTCTTTAAGGATTAACTACAAGCAAGAAGCAACATTTTTAATGCTTAATGCTAATGCTCCTAAATCAACCAAGGTTAATTGCAAACAAAAGATGGGTTCAAAGTACTTCTTCCATGCTTTACTTTCCTCAGTTATTATTAGAATTCACAACTGTCCCATTGTCGGTCTCCACACATGTCGCAATCACAAATACACACATTGCCTGTGTGTACCTGACACAACCTGACACACAGCTTTGTATTTCACATCCCGCCGTGTCCCCCTGTGTTCCCCCAGGCAGGGAGCTGCTCTGGCCCGGGATGGCCGGGCCCAGCCGCGGGGCCTCGCCGGCAGCGGGCAGGAGCCGGCCCGGGCTGCGGGACACGGCGGGGGTGCCCGGCTGCAAAGCAGCTCTGGCTCCCACCAGGGAGCTGTGGGCAAGGGGCTGCAGCTGTGCGGGAGGAAAGCCGCTGGGCCAGCCCCTAACGCTGCCCCGCAGGAAGGAAGGGCAGGAGGAAGCTGACAAATGAGCTCGGAATGTGGCAGTGCAGAGATGAAGGGACAAGAGCCCTTGGGGGCCGGGGGTCGGGGCCAGCCCTCGGGCACGGCTCCGAGCAGCTCCTGAGCCGGCCTAAGGGCTGCCTGTAAGGATTGCAGGCGGCAGCCGAGAGCAGCAGCGCCGGCAGTGCCGGCCGGGCCCCACGGCCATCTGCCCGTGCCTTCGCAGCCCGTGAGGGCCGCGGGCTCTGCAGCGCCGCTCCTGCTCCCACAGCCGGCCCGGAGCCTCAGGGCTGCCCCGCAGGCGCCGCGGCGGCAGCAGCGGCCTCAGGGCCCGGTCCGGGGCTCGATCTGCTCAGCCCGGGGGCAGAGCCACAGCAGGGGGGAAGGAGCTGAAGGAGCACCAGGGAGCCCGGGGAGAGACAGGCTGTGAGACAAGGCTCTGCCTATAATTTTAACAGTTTTTATTAGCCTAAAACTATATACAACTAACTTAATAACTATATACAAGTAAAAAGTCAAGTTTCTTATGACAATTGTCACAGGTGTTTCTCGCTTTGGACAAGATGTCCCAGGTCAAGCATTGGACGCTGAGTCCTTTCCAGCTGGCCGGGGGCTGTTGATGTCTGGCGGGGCTGCAGAGGCTGCTCGAGCCCTGGGGCCCATGAGACCTGTCGAGGAGCTGTGCCTGGCCGTGCTCTCCTGAGGCGGCAGGGCCTGGGCGTGAAAGGCAAGGGTGAGCCGCCACAGGTGCTGGCCCCAGCGCACCAGGACTCAAGCTCTTGTCCCACACTGGGCATGGCCATTCTCCCACGTTACTCCAGCTCCAAGCTCAGTTGCCCCATGTGCCAGTCCTCCTGCTCCATTCTGCCCCTTCTTTCTTGCCCTAGAAACAAAATACCCATGCCACATTACCCAGCTCTGTACACAGAGCCCTACTCATCCCCCAGCTGGCATCCTGCAGATAATCAGCCCCTGTTGTCATTGACCCCCTTGCCCTGACAAGGCCATACCTGACGCATCCTGTGTCCTGATCGCCGTACGATGCTGGTCATTACAGCCCCTCGAGATGTGTCCATCACCGTGCAGCAGGGTCACACTGGACTGAGGAGGAGAGGGCAGCTGGCTGCAATGCAGGGCCCAATCCAGCACACCCCAATAATCCAACTCAGGTCTCTCTGGAGACTGAGGGCACAGATTCCCCCTGGACAGTCAGCAATGCCATCAAGCCTCAGTCACCATTCTGTGTCCCCACCTTCATCACACCTACCTTGTGTACCAGGAGACACTGCAGCTGTGCACTTGTATGTGGGGAAGCCTTGATGTTCTGCATCGTGGAGCTGCTGCTCTGATGGTCCCCAGAGCTCTGTGGCACACGGGGACACTGGCACAGACCAGCGGCCTCCTGTGGGATGGGACAGAGGACACTCAGTGCCCAGCCCTGTGGCATGAAGGGCATCACCCTGCTGTGCCAGGGAGGGCACTGGCAGTGCTGCCTGCAGGGGCATGTCCCTGCCAGCTCCTGTCCACCTGCTGCAGGAGCCCCAAGCCCATCCCACCAGGCTGGATCTGCTGGCTCTGTCCCCATGGCCACGTGTGCTGGCCATGGCACAAGGCAGGTCCCTGTGCACAGGACACCAGCTGGCAGGAGCTGGGCTGTCCCAGCTGCAGGGATTGGTTTTGGGAACTCCTTTCACAGGAGGCACCCAATCCCTGTCTGTAGGATTGACGGGGGTAGCACGGTCGGGACGAACGGAGACGAGAGATCTCTGAAGCCAGGTCATGGACGGTTTATTGCAAAGGGAGTGGGTGCAGGGCCCTGCTTGGAGCTGCCAGCCACAGCTCGGAGCAGGCCTGAGAGAAGAGAGGGGTAGAGAGGGAGAGAGCATAAGAGAGTAAAAGGGGTATGAGGATAAAAGGCAAGAGCTAAGAGACAAGAGGTAAGAGTAAGAGGTAAGAGCTAAGAGCATAGAAAAGTAAGAGCTAAGTTCCCGTTACAATACAGTAAATCATCTTCTGTGTTGAATATTCTGATTCTCACTTAACCAATCTAGTACAACATACAAATCCTATAGCACTTCCATACAGCCTATAAGAATCACTACATTACCATACTGTGCTACATTTTAAACCCTAAAAACTCCTCTTTGGAACCTTCTGCAAAGCTGGCAGGGTCTGCTCTGACCCTTGGACCTGCCTGCAAGCAGAGGGTCTTGTTTCATCAAAAGGGGATTACCTTCAGCCAGCCACACCATTGTTTTCCCGTTGTTCAGTAACTAAGGGATCTCGAAGCTTGCTTTCATTTCAATCTCACTTATAGTTTCCATATTCTCAAAATCTTTTGCCAGGCAATCATATTTATAAGGTTTTCCTGTTTCATCTTCCCCAACAGCCCTCCAAGCCTGAGCTCAGACTGCAAACAGATGCAGCTCATCAGATGTGCTTTCATCAGCCTTGGGACAGAGAGATGGGCCAGACAGGGCAGTGCAAGGCAAGGAATGCAAAAGCCCCCAGCCCTGGGGCAAGCACTGGCCCTCCACAGCTGCCCTCTGCTCCCCTGCCCTGCCCCGTCCCCCCAGGCTGCTCTGCCCCAGCCCAGGTGCAGAGCCCTCCTTGCTGTGTCAGGGCTGCTCTGCACCCCAGGCACTGGGGATGTGTCCTCAGGGCCCTCACCTTTGGCTGGGCGGTGGCTCCTTGCTGGGGGGCATGGGCTGCAAATACGAGAGTGTCTCGGGGTACCTGGGGAGGGCAGGAGTCACAGGGGTGTGACAGGGGACATAGAACCTGTTCCTGTTGGAGGCAGCCCCCCCAAAGCCATGGGATTGTAGCCCATGGCATCCCGCTGCCTGTAGCCCTTGGGATGAGCCCCCACAGCCCCTGCTGATGGGCAGGGCTGCAGAGGGGGCTCCCCACATCAGCCCCTCCCAAGCAGACACTGTCCCCCTGTGCCAGCACAGCGGGTCACTGCTGGCACCCATCTCCCCCCATGCCAGCCCCGCTGCCCCCGAGGCACTGGTGCTACTCACTGGCCAGGAACCTGCACGCTGAGCATGCGGTCACAGGACAGGCACGAGAAAGGGACTGGCAGCTGCCTAAGGAGGGGGAGGGAAGAGGGCTGGCTGAGCTCCTGGGGCCACAGCCCTGCAGCACACAGGCAGCAGCTCCCTGCAGCAGCCAGCTGCTGGGCAGCTCACTGCACAGGGGCACGGCCATTGCAGGGTGAACCGTGGGCTCTTGAGCCTGTTTCTCCCCATCCCCAAGGTGCTGGCTGATGCCAGGTGAAGGGCACAGGCACCCATGCCACCATCCCTAGCAGCCCCTGCAGCGCTTTCAGCCCCTCTCTGGCACCAAAGCTCCCCCGTGTGCACGGCCAGGAGGGCAGGGCACGACCCAGCTCAGGGCATGGTGTGTGACAGCCCTGCCTGGCAGGAGCAGTTGCCATCACTGTCCCCAAAGCCATCAGAATCTCCATTGCACTCACTTCTTAATCCCAGCAGCGTTTTCACGCAACAGCCTATCCTTGAGTTCCTCCATGTTCCTGTTCCAGGAATCCTCCCGGTGTTTACGGAAAGTCTTCAGCTCCAGGCGATCCAGCTGTGAACAGGTGCACAGCCTCAGCCAGCTGCTCCAGGATGTGACATGGAGCTCTCCAGGGAAAAGCCTGGAGGGGGATCCTCAGAGGGATGCTGCCTCAGGCTGTCAAGTCCCAAAGGTGCCAGTTCCTCGTGGTGGGGACGAGGTACCCCTCACCTTGTCTTCAATTGCATCGCTGAACTGCTGCTGGGTACTGTTCCAGTGCTGCTCCTGGCCTGAAATCTGGCTCTGCAACTCCTGCATCCTTTCATCCAGCTCCTCCATGTTCTCTTCACACTGGCTGCCATTGACTTTGCTGTCCAAGGCAGCTTTGTCCATCTTCTAGCAGAGGGGAAGGGCAGGAGAGCGGTGGGGAAAGGGATGAGGAACACCAGGCAGGGCCAGCGTGTGAGGGACAGAGGGAGGAGTGCTTCTGAGACACAGGAGAAATTTTCCAGAGTAGAAATCCATTTTGATTTAGGTGAAATGTACATCTTTGAGTCTGTGGTTAGAAAACATAGCTATGTAGCCTGATTGCAAAGCCTAGGCTCAGGGAATCTGATTCAGTGAAGGACAGAGATAAGGGGGGGACGGGACAGAGGGTGATAAAGAGAGACAGAGAGCCTGCTGTGAAAGCAGGTCAACCTGACCTAAGAATTCTTTCTGATAAAGAAGAACTAGTGGCAAATGTCACGCAAAATTTGTAAAAATGAATATGTATGAACCTATTGTGAAATCGTATGGATATGTATTTGAGAGGAGGATAAAAAGGGACCTGAAGTTCCCAGAGGTACGCATGCCTTTTAAGGAGAGTAATCTCTGCATGCATCCAGTGCTGTAATAATAAACACACCGGCTTTACAACTTACACAACGTTGTGGAGGTTTTGGCTATCTCTGCAAAACAGACCCCTTTTGGAGGTTTCCTCCCCAAATTTGCCCTAAGCCAGCACAAACAATCATGAAAATTTCACCAGTGGCATAATTTCCTGCTGGCAAATCTTGTGACAGAAGCTTGACCTTGTTCTCCATGAGACATTCTTGGGAAGAGAGACAGGAGAAGATTCCTGGAAAACTGAAACAGCTTTCCAGAAGTGAAATGAAAATGAATGAAATAATCCAAGATCTTTTCCTTTATCTCTATGCTCCCCTTTTCCATGTTGCACTACTTCTCCATCCCAGGAATTCCAGATGCACCGCACCTCTAAGATCGGTGACTTAGTGATTTTTAGACACTCTAAAATACCATGAGCCACACAGAGTTTTCCTTCCCCTGGTTCTACTGGAAGGCAACACTGGACATGTAAGTGCAGTGCTTGGGTCAGGTAGGAATCCTACAGCAAGGGAAGGTGGCCCGACAGTGTTTGACCCTCAGCCAGGCCAATGCAGAGCAGCAAGCGAGGGGATTGCTGTGCCAGTGTGCAGGAGTCAGGGCTCTGCATCTGGGCTCACCGCTGCAAAGTTCCCGTGTTTGGACAGACTCAGGGGCTGTGCCCGGGGCGCGCGGGGCTCGAACGTGGGGCTCGTGGGGCGAGCGGGGAACGGACACGGGGACGAACGGCCCCGGTGCTTCAGTTGCAGCAGCGGCAGCGGCGGCAGCAGCAGCGGCGGCAGCAGCAGCAGCAAAAGCAGATATTCGAGAGAACCCTTTCTCTTTCTCTCTTTCTTTCTCTGTGTCTCCCTTTCCCGCCGTCGGGCACCCTTCTCCCGGGGTCCCTTGCCCGGCGTCCCTCTCCTCTCCCCGCCTCCCTCTCCCCTGCCGGGCCGGGCCATGCCCCCGGCCCGCCCCCGGCCCCGGGCGGGGCTGCCCCGTGCCCGACCCCGGCCGTCCCGCCGCGCTCTCGCCTCCGCCCGGCTCTGGCCGTACTGGCGGTGGCGCTGCTGGGCGGGCGTCAGTGCCTGGTGCGGGGGCGGCATCGCCGCCCTTCGGCTCCGCCTGGCCCGAGCCCGGCCCCGGCCCCGGCCCCGGCCCCGGCCCCGGCCCCGGCCCCGGCCCCGGCCCTGGCTCCTCCCGGGGCCCGCGGAGGACACAGGCGACGCTGCCGCTCCCGCCGCCTCCGCTGCGGCTTCCCCGGCCCGAGCTCGGCCGCTCGGCAGCGCGGCCGCCGGCCCCGAGCCGTCGGGGCCCGGGGCAGGTGGGGATGCCCGGCCTGGGCCGCTCGGGGCGCGCTCGGGGGCCGTTGCTGGACCGGGCCGAGCGCTGACAGCCGCGTCTCGCCCGCAGGGAAGGCGCAGGAGGCCCTGCAGGAGCGGTACCGAGTGGGTTCGCTGCTGGGGCGCGGAGGCTTCGGCAGCGTCTGCTCGGGGACGCGGCTCTCGGACGGCGCCCCGGTGAGCGGCGGGGCCGGCGGCGGGCGGAGGGGGAGGAGGAGGAGAAGGGCGGAGGATGGGACTGGGCAGGGCGGGCGGCGAGCTGAGCCCGCTGCTCTCCCTCGCTCGCAGGTGGCCATCAAACGCGTGCCGCGGGATCGCATCCGGCACTGGGGCGAGCTGGTGAGTGAGCGGGGCCAGCGGCAGCAGCCGGGCCGGGCCGGGCGGCGAGGAGCCGGGGCCCGGCACGGTGGGAGCCGCCGGGAGCCTGCGGGGAGAGCGGGCGTGGGCTGAGCGGGGCGTGCAGAGCATCCCAGGCTGGCTGAGGGCTCCCAGAGCCCCGGCACGGCCTCAGCCCCACTGACGGCACCGCGCTCCTCCCGCAGCCCGACGGCAGCAGCGCGCCGCTGGAGATCGTGCTGCTGGCCAAGGTGTCCCGTGGCTGTGCCGCTGTCATTCAGCTCCTGGAGTGGCTCGAGCTCCCCGACAGCTTCCTGCTGGTGCTGGAGCGTCCGGAGCGGTGCCAGGAGCTCTCGGCTTTCCTGGCGGAGCGGGGGTTCCTGCCGGAGGAGGAGGCGCGGGCGCTGTTCCGCCAGGTGCTGGAGGCCGTGCGGCACTGCACCGCCTGCGGGGTCCTGCACAGGGACATCAAGCCCGAGAACATCCTGCTCGACCTGGCCAGCGGGCAGCTGAAACTCATCGACTTTGGCTGTGGCGCCTTCCTCCAAGACACAGCCTACACCCAGTTTGCAGGTGAGCCCTCGCAGGGGATGCTCCTGGGCATCTCATGGCCCAGCCTGGGTGCAGCTCTGGGGCTTCCCCCTATTGCAGCCGGAATGGGATTGATGCTGGAGCCGAGTTGATTTGGGTGGGGTGTGAGGGGGGCCAGCTGCCAGCCCTGCCGACAGCCTTCAGCACCCACTGTGGCCTGGGCTGGGGCTGGAGCTGGGGCAGCCAGCCCAACACAAACACCCATGGGGGTAGCAGAGAGGGGGGTCTGACCCCGTGCCCCGGATGGTTTGGTGTGCAGGCAAGGAAGGGCTTGGACTGCTCCACTCCCCTTGTTTGCCTTGGCTTATTAACATTTTTGGGGGCCATACAGGTGGGGAGGAGAGTGGGTTTTCTCCACCAGTGGGTGGGTTTTTCCTTTGTGTGTCATGGTTGGGCCTTCCCAGGGTTTCTGCTGCCCTCTTCCAGCACCAGTGGCTTCTTTTCCAGCCCCGAGTTTGTACACAAGTCCCAGGTGCTGGCGAGAGGGCAGCGCTCACCCCGTGTGCCTCTGGGGCAGCCCCCACACGGCCAGGGATGCTGGGGCCAGGCTCTGGGAGCAGCAGCATCCCCCTGCTGAGCTGTGTCTGTGTTCCACAGGAACCCTGTCCTACAGCCCACCAGAGTGGATCCAGCACCAACGCTACCACGGCGAGGCAGCGACGATCTGGTCCCTGGGCCTCCTGCTGTGCCACCTGGTCATGGGCAAGCACCCGTTCAGGAGGGGCCAGGAGATCATCCGGGGGCAGATCTTGTTCCCACGATGGCTCTCTCAAGGTGGATCCTCATCTCTGGGCACGGGGGGAATCCCAGTGCTGGGAGACAGCAGCGGGCTCGTGGGCATCCCGCTCTGGCAGCTGCTGAGGAGGTGGCACAGGTCCTGCTCTCCTGCTCTCCTCCAAACAGAGCATCCATGGGGAAGTTTAGGCCCAGCTCTGGGCACACCCAGCATGGCCTGGGCACAGGAACAGGGGGGCAACTTCTCCAGCTGACTGGTGATTTCTGGTTTCTCTCCCCAGAGTGCCAGGATATCATTAAGAGGTGTTTGTCCATGCAACCCTCAGACAGGCCATCCTTAGAAGAGCTTTTCTGCCATCCTTGGGTGCAGGGTGTTCCTCTGCCCTAGAAGATGGGAGAGATCCATGTGCACAGTTGGACCCAGGGGCCTGGCAGGTACCAGCTCCACACATCTCTTGGCACTCAGTGGCAAAGCAAACCAGGCTGGTTTTGTGCTGCCTGTAGCTCTGAGCAGGGGTCAGCAGAAGGGAACACGCAGCTCTTGGGCTGGAGCAGAGCTGGAGACCTGGTGTGGCAAGCACTGCTGGCCACCATCCCCCCTGGTTTGGTTTGTCTGGTTCATGGATGGCTGGGGCCCTGGGCAGAGCCCTGACAGCCTGGTCTGGCCCCAGGAAGGAGAAGGAGCCCCTGGAGAAGCTGTACCAGGTGGGGCTGCTGCTGGAGACACCAAAGACAACCTCAAGGATGACAATCTCTTCCTCGGCCTGGCCAGCTGAAGATGATGGACTTGGATTCTGGCACCTTCTTCAAAGCCAGTCACCAGGCCAAATTTGCAGGTGAGTCCACAGGCAGGGGGATGCTCCCAGATCTGGGCCTGGCACGGCCTGGCCGGGCACCAAAGGTTCCCCCTTTGCTGGGGCAGATGCAATGAATTCTTCAGACGCTGCCCAGCTGCTTTTTGGCTCTGGGCAGCTGCTGAGGGCTGGATGTGCCGTGGCTGGCTGCAGGCTGGGCACATGTCCTGCCCTCCTGCTCTGCTGCCAAAGGCAGCAGGGATGGGCAGCTCTGGGCACAGCTCTGGGCACAGCCAGCACGGCCTGGGCACCGCAGGCCTTGGCACAAGGGCACAGGAGCCCTCAGCTGACGGGCGGTTTCTGCTTTCTCTCCTTGCAGCCGGGCTCTGCGGCTGCTGAGGCTGCTCTGGGCTCTGCCAGGGCTCTGCTGGGCTCAGCCCTGGGCCCAGCTGGGCTGGCTCTGCCCTCACATTGCTCTGACAGCTCTGCATCAGACGAGCCCGTTGCCAGCACAGCGCCTGAGCTTTCTGCTTTGGCAGGTGAGTGAGACTCTGCTGCAGGCCCAGAGATTGCAGCTGGGGACACACATCCAATTGGCAAGGACCCAAACTCTCCACAGTCCCAGCTGAACACCTGGATCTGCACGGGGTGTTTGTCTGTCCCATTCTTCCTTCTTGATTGGCTGGAATTGTGCAGTTGCACTTTCTTCCTCCTCTAGCAGTGCCACGAGTGGGCCAAAGCTGGCGAGTGGGCCGTGCTCCTGAGGCAGTGCAGTCTGGAGCTGGTGGATGGAGAATTGCCCTTCTGCACTGCCAAACCAGAGCAAAAAGCTGTCAGTGGGACTTTGTGTCTTTAAGAAATCCCTGACAGTTTCAAAGGGAATGTGCAGTTCATTTCCAGGCTGAGAAGGAAGGGCATCTTCTAAAGGATTTGGGGTTTGACAGAGTTTCCATTCCCAGTCCTGCTTGGAGCTGGCAGGGCACAAAGCAATTTCCTCTTGCTTCAACCACAATTTAACAATATTGGAAACAACCTCAAAAACTTATAAAAAAGGGTGCTGAAGTCAGCAAGATGGATCCATGGCATCAGCACATTTACAATGTAAATAACTGAGTTCTCTTTTTCAAAAGATCGTTTACCTCTTAATGCAAAGAATGTAACTTTGCATTTATGTTTTGTTTTTTTCACTAACATTATGTTATGTTTTTTCACTAACACTTGCATTTTATTCTTATCTTTTACAATTTACCTATTTTTTTCCCTTTTTCTTTTTTTTTTTCTTTTAAATAGAAAACATGTCCTATCAAAGGAATGTCCTTTGCTCCTGGTTCCTGTGTGGAGCAGCTCCCTTCCTGCTGGCTGAGCTGCTCAGGCAGAGCCCGGCAGCTCCTGGCCCTGCAGGGCTGAGGCTTTTCCCCGTTGCTGGGCACAAACTGATGGAGCAGCACTGCTGAACACGGGCACACAGAGGGACCAGCAGCAGCTGCCTTTGCCCACCTGAGGCTCCAGGGCCCAACCTCTGAGCAGCCAGGGCTGGAAGAGACTGGCAGGATGTGATCCCTGACTCTGGGCCAGGGCTGCACAAATGACCCCACAGCAGCAGCAGCAGCAGCAGCAGCAGCAGCAGCAGATGGAGCTGACTTTCAGCACAGCCCCTGCCCCTGTTCCCTCCCGTGTGCAGCGGTGTCACAGCAGCCTGAGGCACCTGGGAGCCCCCAGTGCCAGCAGGGACTTGAGATGGCAGCCCTGGGCTCCTGGAGGCTGTGCAAGGAACGGAGCTGGGCACTCCCTGTCCATGGGGAGCTGCCAGATGGAAAAGGCTGCTGTGCCCAGGCAGCTCCAAGGGCACAGAAAGGAGGCTCTGGAGCACTGGATCTGTGCCAGTGCCACAGTCCTGGGCAGCAGCCAGCCAGCCCTGGGGGAACAGAGGGCACAGCACGAGGGACAGAAGCAGGCAAGGGCAGAGACTGGAGAGAGCCAGAGCCGGGAGCAGGAACAGCTGCTCCATTGCACTCTTGGAGAAAGCTCTTGGCTGGTTCAGAGCGCTGAAAGGCGTGAAGGGCAGAGAGGAGCCACAGCAAACAATGCTCCTGTTTGCACAGCCTCCCCTCTCCGTGTCCCAGAAGGAATTGCATGGACTGTGCTCTTCTCTCCGAGTCGTCTCGTTCAGCATGAGCAGCTCAGCGCCAGGAGCTGAAGGAGCTGAAGCCTCAGGCCGCAGGAGCTGGGCAAGAGGAGACTTTCTGAGCAAATGAATGCTGCTAACATGGACCCAGCTGAATGCAGTGGATAGAATCATGGAATCACAGAATCCTTTCTGTTGGAAAAGCCCTCTGAGCTCACCCAGTGCAGCCGCTCAGCCAGCAGTGCCAAGCCCAGCACTAAACCACGTCCCTGAAGTGCCAAGGCCTGGACAGCAGCCCTGAGTGAGGCCTGAACAGCAGGCCCTGAGCCAAAGGTGGCCTCTGGATGAACCTTCCAAGCAAAGGTTATCTTTGTATCTGCTCCCTGATGAAATATGCATGGTCATTAGCACTGTGATAGATGTAGCCACTCATTAGTGAAACATGTATTGACCTTTGTGTATTTAGAAGCCAGACAAGGCCATGAAATCTGACATCTGGCCTTGTTTGGGGCTGAATGGTCAAAGTCAGCTCCCTTGGTTCCTCCTGGGGCCCTGGCCAGGCTTTGGGAGGGAGCCAAGAGGAGGATGAAACCAGATGTTGCCACACTAGCAGTGCTGTCAGTTTGTCCATTCAGCACTGTCAGAGCTGGGCCCTCTCCCAGCGGGGCTGGAGCCTCACCTGTGGCTGGAGGCACCTGCAGGAATTGCCAGTGCCCAGGAGTGGCTCTGCAGCCCTTGGCTGTGACAGCTTCCCCAGCTGCTGTGTGGGTCTGGGGGATGGTAAAGGCTGAGGGTAACTGGGGCTGGATCTTTCTCAATCACTGCAGGCAATCTTTGGTGGGGATGGTTGGGTGCATTGCTGAGCTGCTCCTGTTGTGATTCTTTGCTGCTTTGAGCTGCAGGAAATGACACTGATTCCTTCAGTTGGAGTCTGTGTCTTTAGTGCTGACCCTGCCCACTGGCAAAACAAAACTGGCCCAGTCTGGCCAGATCCCAAGAAAATGTCACTTGTTCAGTGTAAATGTGAGGAATCAGTGCCATCAGAAATTCCCAGATGGGAAGCCCTTCCCTGGAGTTCCCTGGCTCTGGAGTGGGCTGAGGTTGGAGCCCCGTGGGAGCAGTGGGGCAGTCGGGTAAAAGAGGCTGCACCCCTGGATGGCTTCAAATGCATCCAAAAATTGCACATGGGAAAGGAAAAGAACTTGTGGGTTTGGGCAGACAAAGATGAATTTGTTAAGAGTCCATTGGAAACAGCAGCTTCAGAAGGAACAATTATTGTTGGAATGCTCCCACATGGAGCAAGAGAAGAAGGTTTTAATCTTGAGCTCAGCTGCATTTGTACCCGTGAAATATCAATATAATAAATAACTATATGTATTTATTGTATAATATGACCTTAATATATATATATATTTGTATATTTATATATATATATATATATATATATTATATATATGTCTGTATCTATCTGTCTATATGTATATCAATATGTATATCTACACATGAAATAATAATAATGTGAAATAGTGCTGACAATACTAATTTGGTAGCTTTGGCTGCTCAGGGATGTAACTCTAAATACCCTACAGAACAGGACTGGCCAGGGCCCTACTGTCAGTGGTCAACTATGTGAGATTGTATACAATGAAAAAAGGAGGAAGGGAGGAAATTGGCTGTTTTTACAGGGTTTGCTGATTCTGTGATGCAGAGTGCTTTGTCTGTTCCTGTGAAAAATACAGTGATGAAGCCTGCAGGGTTTTTCATGTACCAGACTATGCACAAGCTGCAGGTTTTGTTGCACGGGTGAAGGGGTTGTTTAAAAAGCAGTTGAAAAAATGAGGAGATGGGAACCTTTGCCCATGGAGAACCCATCTCCCAGATGTGCTCCATGCCCTTAACAATGGCCCACTGGGGAAATGGAAACCCCCTGGCTGTGCACGGCTGCCCCCAGTTTGCAAATCCAACCATGGGCAGTGAGACTTGGGCTGCCTGGGAAATTGTTCTGGCTGTGATGGCCCCTGGCAGGGCCAGCCCAGAGGCTGCAGGGCTGGGCCTTCATGCACTGGAATTAGTTTGGATAAATTCAAAGCAAATGAGAGCTATCAATACTGAAACAGGAATTCAGATTCCTCCAGGACACTTTGCTTTAGTAACTGCTCACTTGGAGCTTGGCCTTGCAAAGTGGTCATGTCATGGGAAGAGGAACTGATGCAGAATATCAAGGAGAAATTAAAGGAATTGTGTTAAACAATAGTGACCAGGATTGGATTAGTCAACCCCATGACAGGGTAGCACAATTATCAATATTGCAATTTTAAGAAGGATTGTGAAAAAAGGAGATCCACCTGCAATCACCACCGTTTGTGGAGATAAAGGGTTTGGATCCAGCAGCCCTAATAATGGAGCCCGAGTGTGGGTCCGGAGGCCAAATGGCCCTCCCGAGGCAGCTGAAGGAGCAGCTCCTGGGAAAGACAACTCTGAGTCCTGAAACCTGGGCAGGAACAATGGCAATGTGTCCCTGCAGCCAAGTGTTCTGTGTGAGAACAAGTAGATGTGACAGGATATTGTTTTACACATGCTGCCAGACCAAATCTCCCTGTTTGCCCCAAGAGCCCCTTTGGGAAATGCTCTGATCCACGGGGCTCCATGTGAAGGCTGCTGTGACACTGAGGGACTTGCACAGGAATTGCATCCAGGAGCCCGGGTGCCCCTCAGGGACTGGGACCCGGCCCCTTCCAGCCAGAGGGGAAAGGGCCCCCCCAGGCCTTGTTAGCCACAGACAGCATGGTAAAGCTGAACAGCAAAGGGCCTGGGGGCATTATTCTGGAATTAACATGGTGCCAGCTCCATGGACAACAGTATTCTTGTTCTTATCCCAAATGAGATTGAGGAAAATGAATGAAGAATGGTGTCACTAAAGAATTACTGGTGTCTGTAAGGTGTACCTTGATAGCCAGAATCTTTGTCTGCCACAAACACCTCTAGTGTTTCACCAAGGGGTTAGTCACCAAAATGTAATGATGAGTTCTGATGGATTGCTGAGCTTCTTTTGTAATTCTTTGCTAATGATGATGTGCTTTGCTGAGCTTATCCTTTTGTAATTCTTTGCAGCTGTGCATGATATAAATGACACAATTCCTTAAGTTGGTGTCTGTGTCTTTGATAGCAACCCTGCCCACTGGAGAAACAGGGCCCCCTCTTGCTTGAGTGTTACCTGGGAAGACAGAAACCCTCCCTCCAAAATTCCCCCCTTCCTCCTTGTTCCCCCCCTTCATACCCTGAGCATGATGTGCTCTGGTCTGGGCTGTGCCCGGGCTCAGTTGGGGCCACCTGTCCTGGCTGTGTCCCCTGCCCAGCTCCCCCGCAGCCCCAGCCCCTCCCCAGCGTGGCTGGACGAGGGGCAGGACAGGCCTTGGCTGTGCTGCAGCTCAGCAAGAACAAAACCATCTCTGCGTGCTCAGCGCTGTGCCCAGCACCCGGCCCAGCAGTGTCTCAGTGCCAGGGGCTGTGCCCCCAGTGCCTGCCAGGGCTTTCCATGGCAACTGCCAGGCCAGGTGACCCAGGTGTCCCCCCAGTGCCGGTTGCCATGGAAACAGTGCCCAGCGCTGCCCCTTTCTGTCTGGCTGACCTGGCCTTTGGCCCTGGCAGTGCCCTTGGCTGCTGGTTCCTGGTGCCGGAGCGGCCAGCGTGGCACAGGGCAGGTGGCCATGGCACAGCCCCCAGCAAGGGATCCCCTCTGGCTCTGGGCACTGACACCAGCCCTGAGCAAGGGGCCCAGGGCAGCTTTCCATGGCCACCAACCACCACAACGGCTCCGGGCACTGGTTGCCATGGCACCAAACCAAGGAACGGGTCCCTGTGTCCGTTGCCATGGCACCTGGTGGCACCAACGAGTGTCACTGCAATTGTACCTGGAACAGCCCTGGCACCGCTTTGTCCTCAGGGTTGCCATGGCAGCCCAGGGCAGCAACAGCTCTGCAGGCAAGGGGCCATGGAACCTGGCTGCAGAAATGGCTCCTTGGGCTGGTTTCCAAGGAAACCTGAACTGATGGGGGTTGCCATGGCACCCAAAGCCAGCAGTGGGGTCCCTGCAGTGTCCATGGCAACAGTCCCTTGCAATGGCGCAGTGCAGGTTGGGATGATGATCCACCCTCACAGCTGGCCCAGGCAGGTCTGGAGTGCTCTTGGCAGCTTGGGCTTGGCACACACTTGAGGAGGATGTCTGTTTGCAATGGGGAAACTCAGGAGTTTTAGATTGCTTCAAAAAATTAAAAAGTCAAAATCCCTCTTCAGCGGAGCGAAGCCAGTTCACCAAGCAATGCAGGTCCCAGGTGAGTGAGGAGAGACAGGATGGGGTTGGGGAATGTGGAGCAAGATCATCCACACTGATCAGACCTCAAGGCACAGCTTCTCTGACCAAGCCAGATTTCCTCAAGAGTGTCCCTGGGTCAGTATCAGTCACTGAATGCTGCAATCCCCTCTTCTATACTAAGAAAAGTAATAAAGGACACTATAAAATATGATATATATTTCCTAGAAGCTCTTTGAAATATTTTTCCATACCAGCAGCAGGAAAGTTCCTAACGAACTGGCCCAGATCAGAGGGAAATCAAGGCAGAGCCATGGTTTGTCAGGAATATC
Source organism: Agelaius phoeniceus (assembly GCF_051311805.1). Classification (NCBI taxonomy): domain Eukaryota; kingdom Metazoa; phylum Chordata; class Aves; order Passeriformes; family Icteridae; genus Agelaius; species Agelaius phoeniceus. The sequence goes on from NW_027509866.1 coordinate 4,537,467, forward strand.
TTGGTCCTAATGAGCCCTGTGCTGCATTTGAAGCTGAGCCCTGGAACCTCGGGGCCTGAGAGGAGATTGCACAAACTTTCCTGGAGTCAAAGTCAGAGGAGAAACCCCCAAGTGTCTCAAAGCATGAATGGGTCCCATTGAGGTCAACACAGGCTCCTCATGGACTCCTTGGAGGAGAGAATTGGAGGCCAGGATGGCACAAAAACCTCTCAAAGACTCAGAGTGAAAAGGAACATCCAGAGTACCTTAAAAACCTTGAGTAGCTCAAAGTATTAATGAGCCCCACTGAGTGTCAGTACAAAGCTCTCCAGGGACTCGTTAAAGCAGATAATTGGGGCCATGATTGCACAAACCTTTCACAGAGTCTGGATCAAAAGGGAAACACCAAGTACCTTCAAATTACTGAAGTACCCTGAAGTATTAATGAGCCCCACTGAGTGTTGTTACTGACAAAGCCTCTCCAGGGACTCATTACAGCAGATAATTGGGGGCTGTGACTGCACAAACCTCTCAGAGACTCCAAGGCAAAAGCCAAACCCAAAGTCCTTTGAAAAACCTGCAGTCCCTGCGGGGAGCATGAAGGAGCCCCCAGGGCCATTGCTGAGCAAGGCTCCCCAGGGACTCCTTGCAGCAGATCCTTGAGGCCACTGGGATGTGGGCTAGGGGGGGATGCTGAGGGCAGCACAAGGGGCTGACAGTGCCCAGCCTGGCTGGGGCTGTGCCAGGAGGCCCCAGGGCCTCAGGACAAGGTGTCTCCTCCCAGCCCTTGCTGGCACAGACCCTGCTGTACCCCAGGACACCCAGACTTGGCTTCTCTCTGTCCCCACCTGTCATCACTGCCTGCAGTTCTCTGCCCTGCCTGGGGCCTGGGGACACTTGCTCAGTTGTGTCCCTCAGTGGGAGCCATTAAAAGTCCAGGAAAGTTTGGAGTTGGATTCTGCCTTGGAGTTCTGGAGAGGTTTCTTCAGCTCCCTCTCAGGGACTGATGTTCAGGGCCTGAGCACAAAGGCCCAGAGGCTGATTAAAGTCCTTGTGCTGTGTCTGTGCTGCTGAGCTGTGCTGGGCTCCTGGCACAGAGGCAGCTCCTGGTGACCAAGAAGAGCTTCAAAAGCACATTTCTCTGGATGAGCAGCTCTTGTGCCAGCCCAGCAGGGCTGGGGCACTGCCTGCAGCCAGCCCGGGCACAGCCCAGAGGCACAGAGAGCTTCAATCAGTCAGGGCTGGGAAGGGGCTGAGAAGTGCCTGGGGCACAATCACTTCCAGCCCTTGGCACAGGAACCTCTGGCTGCAGGACAGTGCAGCTGCAGCTCCTGGAGCCATCTCCTCAAGCTGGAACATCCCAATGCCTGCAGAGCCTGTGAGTACAACTCTGGGTATTTCTGGTGCAGAGGAGGTGAAATGCTCATGGAGCTCTGACATGCTGAGGGGTTCTGATCAGTCATACAATATTTCCAGGGCAGGGGTTTTGTTCAAAATGAGGAAATTTCCTAAGACTAGGTATTCAGTTTACTACTATTGGAGAATGGCAGGGAGGAGTGGATACATATTAAAGGTTAATTCTGAATTATGAATTTTGACAAGTGCCTGAGACATCTGAACTGTTACTTTTAGTGACCAATAGGTTCACAGGAGATCCCTAATGTGCTTTCAGCCACTCTGCCCATGGACAGCAGCAGCATCGCCTTTGCTGGAGCCATCAGGCTCAGTCTGAGCTGTCCTTTCTCCAGGCTGCAAACAGAACCTGCCCCCAGCCAGTGCCCTGCAAACAGGCAGGGTTCTGTAGGGCCAAGGAGAGTGCACAGAGATTTGGGGTCTGTGAGTGCTGGCAGGGAGAGATCAGGCACAGGGAAACACCTGCAGGAGGGAAATCTGCAGGAAGCAGAGAAGATCAGGCAATGAGAGAAAACAAACCGCAGCAATGCTGTGGCAGGGAGAGTTTAGAGATGCCCACAGGAGCCCCTGCAGTGCAGCCCCTCCCTCTGAACAAGCCCCCTCCCTCCTGTTCCCCAGCCAAGCCTCTGCCCTAAGCCTGGGAGTTCCTGATATCTAAGAATAGGAGAGACATAGGGGGAGCTTAAAAAGAAAACCCTGGAACTCTTAAACACCAAAGGCTGTCTGTGTCTTCCAGGGGAGGGTGTATGGGAAAAGGCTTTGATTTTGGTTACAGGAATCTCCTCTAACTCTTCACTGTCCTTTCTCCATGAAAGGTGCCCATGTGCAGCCCCAGCAAATGTCCAACAGCAGCTGCATCAGGCACTTCCTCCTGCTGGCATTGGCAGACACGCGGCAGCTGCAGCTCCTGCACTTCTGCCTCTTGCTGGGCATCTCCCTGGCTGCCCTCCTGGGCAACGGCCTCATCATCAGCGCCGTAGCCTGCGGCCACCACCTGCACACGCCCATGTTCTTCTTCCTGCTCAACCTGGCCCTCGCTGACCTGGGCTCCATCTGCACCACTGTCCCCAAAGCCATGCACAATTCCCTCTGGGACACCAGCACCATCTCCTACACTGGATGTGCTGCTCAGCTCTTTTTCTTTCTGTTCTTCCTTGGATCAGAGTATTATCTCCTGACCGTGATGTGCTACGACCGCTACGTGTCCATCTGCAAACCCCTGCACTACGGGACCCTCCTGGGCAGCAGAGCTTGTGCCCACATGGCAGCAGCTGCCTGGGCCAGTGCCTTTCTCAATGCTCTCATGCACACAGCCAATACATTTTCCCTGCCCCTGTGCCATGGCAATGCCCTGGGCCAGTTCTTCTGTGAAATCCCACAGATCCTCAAGCTCTCCTGCTCACACTCCTACCTCAGGGAACTCGGGCTTCTTTCTGTTAGTATCTATTTAGCACTTGGTTGTTTCATGTTCATTGCTTTCTCCTATGTACAGATCTTCAGGGCTGTGCTGAGGATCCCCTCTGAGCAGGGACGGCACAAAGCCTTTTCCACCTGCCTCCCTCACCTGGCTGTGGTCTCCCTCTTTGTCAGCACTGCCATGTTTGCTCACCTGAAGCCCCCCTCCATCTCCTCCCCATCCCTGGATCTGGCCCTGTCAGTTCTGTATTCGGTGGTGCCTCCAGCCCTGAACCCCCTCATCTACAGCCTGAGGAACCAGGAGCTCAAGGCTGCAGTGTGGACACTGATGACTGGATGGTTTCAGAAACATTAAACTGCTGGCCAATTTCTGCATATCACTTGTAATAAAATTCATCTTTCATACTTCTTGTTGGTTTCATTTTGGAATTTCTTTTTATTTTTTTTACTTTTTTCATATTATCTACAAATAAATGTCATTGTTTGTGCCATTTCTCATTTTGTTTCTCTCCACCTTCCCTGTAGCCACAGACTGTGTCAATGAGGGGTTGTGCTTTTGGTGGCTTTAAATGAACTAAAGGAACTCCCAGCAGAGTTTTCTGCAGAGATGCCCTTTAGTTTCCTTCTCGGGAGCTGCAGCAGCAATGTCTGTGTGCAGAGCTGGGGCAGATCAGTTCTGGCACAGCAGCTCCTGTGGCCACACCATTCCTGCTCCTGCTGGCCACACCATTCCTGAGCCAGGCCAGGAGCCATTGGCCTTCTTGGCCACCTGGGCACACTGCTGCCTCATGTCCAGCCTGCTGTCCATCAGTCCCTGCAGGTCCCTTTCTGCCTGGCTGCTCTCCAGCCACTCTGTCCCCAGCCTGCAGCACTTGGGCCAAATAGCAGGGCCTGGCACTTGGATTTGTTAAACCTCACCTTGTTGGATTCATCCTCTCGGTCCAGCCTATCAAGGTCCCTGTGCAGACCACTCCTATATTCTCTCAGATCAAAACTCACATCCAGCTTGCTGACATCTGCAAAGAAGTCCTTGGTTCCAAGGGGCCCCTCAGTGTCACAACGGCCTCTTGGATACACCAGGCCTTGCACTGTCACACTGGTCTCCTTGGTTCCATGGGGCTTCACAGTGTCACAATGTTCTCGTTGGTCCTGCAGTTTCACAGTGGACTCCTTGGTTCCATGGGGCCCCAGGGTGTCACAATGGCCCCATGGCCACATGAGGTCCCACACTGTCACCATCGTCTCTGTGGTTCCACAAGTCCCCTCAGTGTCACAATGGACTCCTTGTTTCCACAAGGCCACACAGTGTCACAGCATTATTCCAGATTCCTTGAGGCCCCATCGTGTCACAGTGGCCCCTTGGTTACACAGGATCCTGCAGTGTCACAATGTCCCCTTGGTGCCATGAGGCCCCGCAGTGTCAGAACGGCCCCTTGGTTCCACTGGGCCCTGTAGTCTCCCAATGGTCTCCTTGGTTTTGCAGTGTCAAAATGGTGAAACCCCTTGGTTACACAAGGCCCTGCAGTGTCACAATGGCCTCTGTGGTTCCACAAGGGCCCAGAGTGTCACGGGGCACTCCCTGGGTCCATTTGGCCCCACAGCACCACAATGGAGCCCTGGTTCTGTGGGGCTGCACGGTGTCACCATGGTCCTCTTAGTTCCAGGAGGCCCTGCAGTGTCACAATTGCCCCAGAGTGTCCCAATCATCACAGAATGACAGAATCAAATAGGCTGGAAAAGACCTTTGGGATCATCAAGTCCAACCAATGCCCTAATACTGCCTTGTCACCCAGACCATGCCACTGAGTGCCACTGGAGAGGGACAGTGACTCTGCCACCTCCCCCCTGGCCAGCCCATTCCAGTTCCCACTCACCCTTTCTGTGAAGAACTCCTTCCTATTGTCCAGCCTCAGCCTCCCCTGGTGCAGCTTAAGGCTGGGTCTTCTTGTCCTGCCCTCCAGCAGATCCACACTCACACCCAGCTTGGTGCCATCTGCAGTTTGTGAATGCTGGACTCGATCCCCTCACCCAGACCATCAGTGAAGATATTAAACAGGACTGGGCCCAGCACAGATCCCTGGGGACAGCACCAGTGCCTGGACACCAGCTGGGTGCAGCACCATCCCCACCACTCTCTGGGCCCAGCCTCCAGCCAGCTCTTAAATCTCCCAGCCAGGAGGGAACCTGCCCAAGCCGTGGGCTGCAGCTTTTCCAGGGAATGCTGTCAGACACAGAGTCAAAGGCTTTGCTGGAGTCCAGACACACAACATCCACAGCCTTTCCCCCATCCACAGGTGGGTCACCTGGGCATAAAAGGAGACCAGGTTGGTCAGGCAGGACCTGCCAGCCCTAAATCCACGCTGGCTGGCTCTGATCCCTGGGCCATCCTGTGCGTGCCCTGGGATGGCACTCAAGGTGATCTGTTCCATAACCTTGCCGGGCACCCAGGTCAGGCTGACAGGCCTGGAGTTCCCCAGCTCCTCCTTCCAGCCCTTCCTGGGGATGGGCTCACACTGGCACCTCCAGTGCTCTGGGCCCTCCCTGCTGAGCCAGGACTGATGGTAAATGATGGAGAGCAGCTTGGGGAGCTCATCCACAGCTCCCTCATCCCCCTAGGATGGATCCCATCTGATCCCATACACCTGTGAGCATCTGAGTGGCTCAGCAGGTCCCCAGCTGCTTCCTCCTGGATTCCAGGGGGCTGTTCTGCTCCCTGTGCCCATCTACCAGCTCAGGAGAACACTTGTCCTGAGGACAACCTGTACTAATATTGAAAATTGACACAAGATGTTAATTACCTTATCCTTTTCCTTATCTTTAATTACTATATTCTCCACTGTATCCAAAAAAGAGTAGAGGTTCTTCTTCTCCCTCCTTTTCTTATAAATTTTTTTTAAAACATTTATTATTTCTTTACAGAAGCCTCCAGGTTAAGTTCTAATTGAGCTTTCATCTCTTTCCTTTTGTTTCCGCTTAACCGAATGACATCCTTAAAAACTTCCTGAGTTTCTGGTCCTTTTTTCCCTGAGTTCCCAGAAAAGCTCCATGGACAGCCAGGAAAATAATTTGCCTCACTAGCTCATCTTTTGCCACACTGGGACAGGCAGCCCCTTTCCCCTCTAGATTACTTTCTTGAAATGTGTCCATCCTTCCTGGACCCCTTTGTTTTTAAGGGTGTTTCCCTTAAAATAATCAGTACCTGATTTGGTACTCTCCAAATCAGCATCCTAAATAGGCCAAAGTCTGCCCTTCCTAATTCCAGTGTAGAAGTTTTGTTGCTGCCCCTCCTTTTTTCACAGAACATTGAAAACTTGATTATTTCATGGTCACTGTGCCCCAGGCAGCCTCTGAGCCCCACATCTGCACCCAGCCCTTCTCTGTTTGTGAACAGCAGCAGACAGAGCTTTCCTTGGCAGTGGGAGTGTTACCAAAAATTCGGTAAGACAGAAAACTCCTTAACACCACTAAGAAGCAGCATTCTTTATTCAGCTGGATGCAGGGGGGAGAGCTCCTCCCAAAGCCCTGCGGGCTGAGTACAGGAAAGTTTCTGTTTATTTTCTGTATTTTGCTCACATATTCATTGATTGTCCTGGACTAAACACACATATGATAATCATTTCCCCAAAATCATTGACATATTTCCCCTCCCCTTTACCCATGTGTTCTTCTGTCCTGGGGGTCTCTCTGGTGGTCCCTGGAGAACAAGCTCAAGGTATAAGCTCAGCTGGTGGAAACAATTGATCATCTGGTAACATGAGGTCACAGAGTGGGATATGACATGTGGGGTATATGAGGTCATGGAGATGCTATGACATCATAGGCCATATCTGTGACACCACACGGCAGAGTTCTGACATCACAGAGCAGACTATGACATCAGAGATTTGGCTGTGACATCAGAGACCAGCTGTGTGACATTAGAGAATGGGCTGTGACATCCCAGAGGGGCTGTGTGACATCCCAGAGGGGCTGTGTGCCATCCCAGCAGGGCTGTGTCAGGTCACTGGGTTGGTCACTCGGCCCCAGCTCCCCCTCACAGTTTCTCCCAACAAGTCCAATGCTGTTCATGCCCAGCAGGGTCCCTGTTCCCCAGGATCCCCCCGGCCCACCTGGAGCCACAGCCTCCACCAAAGGATGTTCCACAGGATCCACCCCAGAGCCTGACATGGGCACAAGGGGCCAGGGCTGTGTGACCAGGACATCAAGGACAGGGATTCTCCAGGTCACTGTGGCCTGGCTTGGGTTGCCCAGGGCAGGAAAGATGTCTGGCAGCTGGAGCAGGGTCTGGGAAGGGCCTCCAAGGTGGGGCTGGAGCCCCTGGGCTGTGAGCAGCGGCTGAGGGAGCTGGGCTTGTCCAGCCCGGAGCAGGGAAGGCTGAGGGGCTCCTCATCCCAGCCTGGCAGTGCCAGCGAGGAGGGGATGGAGAACACAGAGCCAGGCTCTTCACCGGGGGCCTGGTGGGAGACAAAAGCCAATGGGTGGAAGGGGAAAGAGGGGAGATCAGCCAGGACAGGAGGAGATGAAATGAGTCAGGCTGGTTTCAGCATTTCCTCAGCACCAAAAGCAGCCTGACCTCCCTTCTCCATCCACCACTGACAGCTTTGCAAATCAGGAGTTGTTGGAGCTGTTTTGCCCCCACTCCAGGATGAGCATCCTGATACAAGGACCTAATTGTGTTTATATCTATCACAGAGTCATGTTTGTCAAAAACGACTTTTAGTATGGAAATCCCTTGTGGATGGTGGAACTCATCAGATGCTGCTGGGACATTGCACATGGCTCAGGGAAGAGCGTGATTGTTATTAAATTGTGTCCTGTTCAAATGTGATCTCTAGGCCATGAAGAGAAACTTGTGCCTCTGAGTCTCACCAGTTCCTGAACCCCAAAGGACACAAACCGGATGAGTTGTGGTTCCTGCTCCAGTGGTGGCACTTGGGCATCCCTCCATAGCCAGAGCAGAGCTCCCTTGTCCCAGAGAGTCCCTGGCAGTGTAGGGATGAAGGAAACAGGACAGGCTGTGGGGATCAGGGGCAGAGCCAGGGAGAAGAATGACTTTTGCATTGGATGGAGCTGTGCCTTCCCTTGGCTTTGTTGGCTGACAAGACATGAACATCCCTCTGTGTCTCGGGCAGCTCCTTCTCCAAGGAAAGCAGGTGGGAGTTGGAGCCAAGGAGCTGAAAGCTGCAGGTGCAGCCTGGGCTGGAGGGAGCTGAGATTTGCACAAGGCTGCTCTGAGTGCCAGGGCTTGGATGGGGGAAATGGTGGGCTGGGGGTAGGGACAGAGTCTGATTGATTGTCAGCCATGAAGGGTCTTGATTCTCAAATCTATTCAAACTGCATGAGGAAGTACCTGGATTCAGTGTCAATCAGAGATTGCACATATCAATGAATTAACGGGAAAAAAAAACTAAACAGGACCTAAAAAATCTTTTCTCGCTGTCTTTTTAATACCATGTATTAAGTTTGAATGCACTATTGAGATCTACTTAACCACAAAGAATTTGAAAATTAAAATCAAATGATTCCCAGAGGCTTGGCTTGTTCAGGTGTTCTGAATGTTAATGAGCCCTGGGACACTGAATTCCTGCACTCAAGAGCTGAAGGCTGAACAAGCCTCTGGAGCAGGGAAATTCAGCAGCAGCCTCCAAGTTGCTGAGGATGTCAGCAGCCCCCAGTGAGGCCATCCCTGCCCAGAGACCGTGGGGGAATGGGCAGACAAGGAGAGCGTCCCTGGGGCTGGGGCAGCACAACTCAGAGGCACCAGCGGCTCCAGCTGGGCAATGGAGTGTGGAATGTGGCTGGGAAAGCCCTGCCTGGGCTGGGCCAAGCAGCACAGACAAGCCCTGACCCACATCCCACAAACAACTCTCTCAAGGAGACATTTAAAAGGAATTACAATTGTTTGTGTACTCTGAGTTGGATGTGCTGGAGAAATACCAACAAGAGATTCTCAGGAGCTGAAAAGAACAAAACAGACTTTACTGACAACTTTAGAAAATCAGAGAAACGTTGGCAAAAGGTTTTATTATATCCTTGTGGTGGTTTTGGTTTGTTAATTTAAGATTTTTCTAATTTTGAGATTTCTTAATGTATTGATGAGTGTCGTGGGTTAAAGTGTTGGTTATTTATGTATTTATTTTGTTGTAAGAGGATTAGGAGTAAAGTAATGTAGACTTAAAATTTTAAAAGTATATAAAGAAAATTTTATTAAAAGTAAAAAAAAGAAAAAAGAAGTAAGAATTAAAATAAACTCTTTAGAACACTTTTTTTCTTTACAACTTTTTTTTTACTGACAATGGAAAGAAAGTAAACTAAAATTTTCTAGTTCATTTACTAATTCTAGAATAGCCTTTTTTTTAGTTTATTTAGGGAGAGAAGTTTTTGTTTTTAAGGTTATGGAGTTTTTTTATGAGAGAAAAAACTTGGTTTTTTTGCTTCTTAGTTTTATCATGGATAACAATTGTCTGGGGAACTTTGTTCTTGTGAAATTGTTTTATTGCTACAAGCTTTTTTACTGCTTGTTGATGGGCCATGATGACTTATAATGTATAGTTTTAAAGATGAGTTCTTTAAAGGTAAAGGTTTTTATTATTTACGTCTAAATTTATTTTTATCTCTGGGAATAGAGATCTCCTCTTGGGGGTATTGGATTACCTTTTTTTTTAGGTTTAAAATTTTGGCAAATTTCAGTTATTTTAACATTTGTTTATTTTAGTATGCAGGTTTTTGTTTGATATTAATTATTTTTTTTAAATTGTTTATTGTGTTATAATGAAAAAGAGTTCTTTCTTTATAGTTTATAAGAGGATTTTAGTTTTAAGATTAAGGTATTTTTTCTTTTGTATTTGGGGTTTAATTTCTCCTTTACTGACTTTGATGCTTTTATGTTGGTTTTTTATATGCTTGTATTTTGTTTTTCTTTTACTTCAGGCAGGATTGAAGTATTGAAAGGATTAACACCTGACCTGCTGGTAACTTGTGGTGGAAGTTGTGGTTGGGTTGTGTTAGGATTGGTTTTATGGTTGATTTTGGGTTTCTTTTGTGTTTAATTTTAGTTGTAGGGTTATTTTGTGTGGGTTGTAGGTTGTAGGAGTTTTTAGTTTCAATTGTGTTGGGGAGAGAGGACTTCATGTTGAGATTTTAATAGCTGTGGCTGGCTTTGTTCTGGTTGGGGTTTTGTAGCCTCTTCTGTTTTCCTGTTTGGGAGTTGTTGGGGTTTGGTTTGGTCAGAATGGGGCCAATGGGGACGGGGCGGCCTGGAGAGGGGGGAAGGGGCTCAGCCCATGGCAGGGTTGCTTGGTTTGGTTTGGTTTGGTTTGGTTTGGTTTGGTTGAGATGGGGGCCGGGGTCAGGGCCTCTGCTTCTTTGATGACTGGAAAAGAAAGGAGATTCCTGGGTTTTTTCATCTTTAACATTTGTGTTTCACAGAGGCGTGTTCAGTATCTCAGTGGTTTAACAGATTGTCAGTGACACAAAAAGTTTTGTATTACTTTTTAAAATTCTTCTCATGTCAAATTACAACAGATACTCAGTCAACAAAAAACACTTCGCAAAGCATTGACTTGGCCCATTCAACTTCACAAACTCTAAGCCTGTTCAATTTTAAGTTACTCAAAATTTGCAGGTGCAGAGAAACAGAAGAAAAAGACACAGAAAGTGAGAAAGACAAAAAAGATACAGAGGAGCACACACAGAGCTACCAACTCCTGGATTCCAGCAATGTTCTCTGATGGAAATTCCAAGAGGATGCAGGGTCAAGATGTGTGCTTGCCTTGTGGTCAGCCTTCAATACCCCTTGGTCTCCCTGGGCCCTTCCCCCAGGTGGGGCTTGGGCTCATTTGGTCCCTCAGGAGCTGGGCTGGGGCTGCAGAGGTGGCTGTGGAGCATTGCCTGTGCTGTGCCAGGGACTGGCAGCCACTGCTGGGCTGGGATAGAGGCTCTGGGGGGATTGGGGTTCCAGGGCAGGGCAGGGCTGGGCTTCCAGGGCAGGGCAAGGCTGGACCTGCCCCTTCCTCCTCCACACATGAAATGTTTCAAGCCAACAATCTCCTCCAGTCTGTCACAACAGGCAATGTTGGAGGTGGAACCCCATTTCTGGCCATGGGCACCTGGACAAGAAGGACAGTTCTTTTCCATAGGAAGGAAAGCACAGAGCCCCAGTGTTTGGAAGCCAGGTGAGAGCCTCAGTAGGCCAAGGCCATCCAGACTTGTCAGGAATGGCAGATTTTGTCTGGGAACAGTCTTTCAATTAAGGGAATTTTGGAGGTGGAATCCCAATCTCATCCATGGGTTTCTGGAGAAGCAGGACAGTTCTTTCCCATAGGAAGGGGAGCACGGAGCCTTCCCCAGTTTTTTGGGGACAGATGAGAGGTGATCATTGTGAAACCATTGCCAGCCAGACTTGTCCTGGCAATATTCCTATTGGAACAATCCCTGGATAGAAGGAAATTTGGAGGTGAAATCCCAGTTCTGGCCATGGGTGCCTGGAGAAGAAGCACAGTTCTTTTCCATAGGAAGGAAAGCACAGAGCCCCAGTGTTTCAGCAGCAGATGAGAAGAGAACCTCAATATGCCAAGATCAGCTGGACCAGTCAGGTGGCCCCTGGGGGGCCAAATGAGCCAAACCTGTACCCTGTTCCATTGGTTTTGTAGGACCCCATAGTGTCACAATGATGCCTTGGATCCATGAGGCCCCACAGTGCCCTAATGGTGACTTTGTTCCATGGGGTCCCACAGTGTCACAATGTCCCCTAGGTTCCAGAAGGCCCTGCAGTGTCACAATGGTCCCAACAATTCCATGAGGCCTTGCAGTGTCACAATGGTCTCAGTAGTTCCCCTGGCCCCACAGTGTCACATGACTCCTCAATTCCCTGAGCCCTGCAATGTCACAATGGTCCTTTGGACCCTGGGGGTTTGCAGTGTCACAATGGTCTCCTTTGGCTCCACAGTGTCACAATGGTCCCTTGGTTCCATGGGCCCTGTGCTGCTGCATTCCCCCCTCCCCTTCTCAGGGACCATTGTGACACTGTGGGGCCGCATGGAATCATGGAGAGCACTGTGACATTGCTGGGGCTCATGAAAGCAAGGGGGCCGTACTGATGCTGTGGGGCTCCATGGAATGTAGTGATCATTGTGTCGCTGAGAGGCCCCATCAAACCAAGGGTCCATTGTGACGCCATGGGGCCTCATGGCACTGTGGAGACCATTGTGATACTTTGGGAGGTCATGGAATCAAGGCGCCATTGTGACACTGTGAGACCTCATGGTCTCACAATGGTGCCAAAGCTCCATTGTGACATTGCAAGGCGTCATGGAACCATGGAGACACCATCAGGAGAATTTACAGCCTCATGGAACAAGGGAGACCATTGTGACCCTGGGGGTCCCCACACAACCAAGAGGACAATTGTGATACTCTGGGGCCTGGTGAAACCAAATCCCTTTGTGACACTGCAGGGCTGCCTGGAACCAAAGGTCCATTGTGACATTGTGGAACCTCTTGTCATCAGGGGTCCATTGTGACACTGGGAACCAAAGGAGACCTTTGTGACACTGCAAGCCTGAATGGAAACTTGGGACCATTTGACATTGTGGAACACCATTGAACCAATGGTTGATTGTGACACTGCAGGGCTGCATGGAACCAAAGCTCCAGGATGACACAGAGGGGCCTCCAGTTATCAATGGTCCATTGTGACTCTGTAGAGCCAAAGGAGACCATTGTGACACTGCAAACCCCCAGGGTCCAAAGGTCCATTGTGACATTGCAGGGCTCATGGAACAGAGGAGTCACGTGACATTGTGGGGCCTGTGGAACCACGGAGACCATTGTGACACTGCAGGGCCTTCTGAACCTAGGTGCCACTGTGACATTGTGGGACCCCGTCAAACCAAGGGTCCATTCTGATACTGCTGGACTTTGCCATTGTAACACTGCTGGACCCCATAGAAACAAGTCACCATTGTGACACTGTGGGGCATCACGGATCCAAGGCATCATTGTGACACTGTGGGCCCCCAAAACCAAGGGAGCACAGAACAGGTGTGGCTGCTTTGGCCTCCCATGGGCTGCCTGACTGGTCCAGCTGACCTTGGCATGTTGAGGGTCTCTTCTCATCTGCTGCTGAAGCACTGGGGCTCCGCGCTTCCCTTCCTATGGAAAAGAACTGTGCTTCTTCTCCCGGCACCCTGGCCAGATTTGGGATTTCACTTCCAAATTTCCTTATATCCAGGGATTATTCCAATAGGAATATTGTCAGGACAGGTCTGGCTGGCAACAGTTTCACAATGATCACCTCTCATCTGTCCCCAAAACACTGGGGAAGGCTCTGTGCTTTCCTTCCTATGGGAAAGAATTGTCCTGCTTCTCCAGGTGCCCATGGCTGAGACTGGGTTTCCACCTTCAAAATTCCCTTAATTGAAAGACTGATCCCAGACAAAATCTGCAATTCTTGAGAAGTCTGTCTGGCCATGGCCTACTTAGGCTCTCACCTGCCTTCCAAACAATGGGGCTCTGTGCTTTCCTTCCTATGGAAAAGAACTGTCCTTCTTGTGCTGGCGCCCATGGCCAGAATGGAATTCCACCTCCAACATTGCCTTACTGTGACAGACTGGAGGAGATTGTTGGCTCAAAACATTTCATGTGTTGGGGGAGGAAGGGGAAGGTCCAGCCTTGCCCTGCCCTGGAAGCCCAGCCCTGCCCTGCCCTGGAACCCCAATCCCCCCAGAGCCTCTATCCCAGCCCAGCAGTGGCTGCCAGTCCCTGGCACAGCACAGGCAATGCTCCACAGCCACCTCTGCAGCCCCAGCCCAGCTCCTGAGGGACCAAATGAGCCCAAGCCCCACCTGGGGGAAGGGCCCAGGAAGACCAAGGGGTATTGAAGGCTGACCACAAGGCAAGCACACATCTTGACCCTACCTCCTCTTGGAATTTCCATTGGAACTGCGCTGGAATCCAGGAGTTGGAAGCTCTGTGTGTGCTTCTCTAAATCGTATTTGTCTTTTTCCTATTCCCTCTTTCTGCAAAATTTGAGTAACTTAAAATGGAACAGGCTTAGAGTTTGTGAAGTTGAATGAGCAAAGTTAATGTTATGAGAAGTGTTTCTTGTTTATTGACTGTTGTATTAAACCTTTGGCCAAAGTTTCTCTGATTTTCTAAAGTTGCCAGTAAAGTTCCTTTTTTGTTGTTTAGAGCTCCTGAGAATCTCTTGCTGACATTTCTCCAGTGCGTCCAACTCAGTGTACACAAACAACTGTAATTCCTTTTAAATGTCTCCTTGTGAGAGTTTTTTAGTGGATGTGGGTCAGGGCTTGTCTGTGCTGCTTGGCCCAGCCCAGGCAGGGCTTTCCCAGCCACATTCCACACTCCATTGCCCAGCTGGAGCCGCTGGTGCCTCTGAGTTGTGCTGCCCCAGCCCCAGGGACGCTCTCCTTGTCTGCCCATTCCCCCACGGTCTCTGGGCAGGGATGGCCTCAGTGGGGGCTGCTGACATCCTCAGCAACTTGGAGGCTGCTGCTGAATTTCACTGCTCCAGAGGCTTGTTCAGCCTTCAGCTCTTCAGTGCAGGAATTCTGTGTCCCAGGGCTCATTAACATTCAGAACACCTGAACAAGCCAAGCCTCTGGGAATCATTTGATTTTAATTTTCAAATCACATGTGGTTAAACAGATCTCAGTAGTGTATTCAAAGTGAATACATGATATTTAAAAGGACAGTGAGAAAATATTTTTTATGTCCTGTTTAGTTTTGTTTTCCTGTTAATTTATTGATATGTGCAATCTCCAACTGACACGTAATCCAAGTGCCTCCTCATGCAGTTGGAATAGATATGAAAATCAAGACCCTTCATGGCTGACAATCAATCAGACTCGGTCCCTACCCCCACCCCACCATTTCCCCCATCCAAGCCCTGGCACTCAGAGCAGCCTTGTGCAAATCTCAGCTCCCTCCAGCCCAGGCTTCACCTGCAGCTTTCAGCTCCTTGGCTCCAGCTCCCACCTGCTTTCCTTGCAGAAGGAGCTGCCCGAGACACAGAGGGATGTTCATGTCTTGTCAGCCAAAAAAGCCAAGGGAAGGCACAGCTCCATCAAATGCAAAAGTCATTCCTCTGCTGGATATTAAATCCACTTTGCACAGCAGACAGTCTCAGAGCAATGGAAAACACCTTCTGTGCCCAGCACAGATCCCAAGGTCCCCCCAAACCCTCCCTGCCCCGATTCTGCCCAGATTTGCTCTTTGCACACACGAGTCACAGGCTGAAGTCAAGAGCTCCCTCCATGCCCAGAGGGAGGAAAAGAGAGAAAGGGGATGAAGAGCTCTCCTGTGCAGAGCCAAGGTCCAAGTGCAGCCCCTGCAGTGGGAACCACAACTCATCAGGTTTGTGTCCTTTGGGCTCAGGGCCTGGTGACACTCAGAGGCACAGAAAGGTTTCTTGCCAACAAACACAAGTTGAACATTTGAACAGTTTAATAACCATCACAGCTCTTCCCTCAGCTCTCTGGGTTGTCCCGGCAGCATCTGACATGTCCAGATCCCCAAGGGATTTCCGAAAAGGAACAGTTCTAGACAAGGACATAAGAAAATGCAATTTTGTGATAGATATAAACACAACTAAGATGTTGACTAATATGGTATTTATTTTAACATCAGAAAGATATGGCAACTTCCTGGAGCTTAAAGCATGAAACCAGTCATTTGAGAGGCACTTGAATGACCAGAGAGCATCTGGAGAAGGAAATCTGAGAGCAATGGAAAGGACATAGATCCAACCGGTCTAGTGAAGAGATGGCCACTTAGACATGGCCATTTCAACAGGAGAGCTAAAAACACCTGATGAAAAAAGGAGATTAAATAATAGACTGAATATTGGTGACACAAGTAGATGGAAAGATCAGCATTTCTTCTCCTGCCATTAGTAGAACAATCCAGTAGATCCAGAAAATTCCTGTTCCTGATGGGAAAACTTTGCCATTTCTAAAAAGAACTCAGATGACCCAGATAATAAAGATTTTCTTGTATATTAGGAAACTAACAGGCATTAACACCTGTCCCCCTTTCTAGGCAGACAGCAGTTGTGCGCCCATGAACAGGCAGTGCCACTTGTGCCCTGAGGTGCCCAGCTGGGATTGGATCTCTCCCAGAGCACCTGAGGGAGAGCAGAGCACCTTGCAAGCTGCAGGTCCTTGACAGCCCCACAGGGCTCCTGCCCCATCAACATCTGCTCTGCTCCAGTCTGAAACAGGGCCCAGCATGGTGCTGGGATCATCAGAGAGCTGAGGTGTGTGCTGGAATTCAATGCCCTCCCCATCCCGCAGCAGCCCTGCATTTCCCTGCTGCAGCCTTGGTCTCCAGCCCAGCCATGGAGGCTCTTTGAGCTCTGGAGTGTTGCTGCAGCCCCCAAGGACAGCTGAGCTCTGCCTTTGGCACAGTCAGGCCTGGCCAGCTGCCAGGACTGTCTAGGTTCCCTTGGCTTCCTGAGGGCCAGCTCTCATCTGCCTGTGAAACACCGGGGCTCTGTACTCTCCTTCCTATGGAAAAGAATCATCCTTCTCATCCAGGTGGCCATGGACAAAACTGGGATTTGGCCTCCCAAATTCCTTCTACCCAAGGATTGCTCCCAGACAAAAGCTGCCAAGACAAACAGGTCTGGCTGGCCTTGGCCTCCTTGGGGCTGCCTCTAATCACCCTATGAAACACTGGGGCTCTGCCCTTTCCTTCCTGTGGACTAGAACTGTCATTCTGATCCAGGCACTCATAGCTGAAATGGAATTCCACCTCTGAAACTCCCCAAATATCCAAGGGTTGCTTTGAGACAAAAGCTGCAAGGACAGACAGGTCTGGCTGCCTTGGCCTCTGGTGACTGCCTCTCATCTGCCTTCAAATCCCTGGGGGTCTGTGGTTTCCTTCCTGTAGAAAAGAACTGTCCCTCTTGTCCAGGCACTCTTGGCCTCAGGCACTTGACCACTCTATAGGGACACAGGAGCTATGTGCTCAGTGGGGTGGAGACTGAGGACAGCAGAGGAGAGCCCTGGGAGGGACTGAAGAGTGGTTTCAGAGATGGTGGATCTTTTTGACATAGTAGAAAACAGCCAGAGAAAGAAAGAATTAATGCCAAGGCCAGCTGGGGAGGTCCATAGTGGACACCAGGAGAAAGGAATTTCCCTGGCAGGGCAGGGCTGTGGTGCAGCACATCCCCAGCAGGAGCCTGGAGCAGCCCAAGGCTTTGTGTGGGCAGGCAGAGGCAGGCAGGAGGCAGAGCTGTCAGCAAAGGAAGGGCCCAGCCAGGTGGGGCAGCCGGGGGATGCCCACAGCCTGCAGGGACAGAGGCGCAGGACAGGGACACCATAGGACAGCCTGGGCTGCACAGGGCACAGGGATGGGCAGCAGCTGCAAGACTGCCCTGACAGAGCCAACTTGGGCAGCACTTTGGCCATGGCTGCTGGCCCTGGGCCTGAGGCCACGAGGGGACAAGTGACCCTTGCAGGCCTGGGGCCTCATTGCCTCCTTGTCCCTGCTCAGCAGCCTGGCAGGGGCCACCCCATGCTCCTGCCCTTGGCATTGCCCATCTCCAATCCCAGTGCCCATCCTGGGAAGAGCCCTGAGCAAGGAGGGAGGGACAGGATCTGCCTGGCCAGGGGCTGGGGCTCAGGCCTTGGCCCTTTGCATTCCTGGAACACATCCAGGTTTGCTCAGCACCAGAGACACCTTTGCCTTGTTTGTCCCCAGCTGCCATCACTGCCTCCAGTGTTCTGCTCTGACGGGAACCTGGGGACACTTTCTCAGTTGTGTCCCTGACAAGGTCTCTTCAAAGTCCAAGAAACTTCAGTGTTTCAATGTAACTGAGTTCTTGAGGGCTTTGTGACATCACTGAGGGAGTTGTGACATCACACAGCTGTCTGTGACATCACGAAGTAGGATATGAGGCCATAGAGCAGATTCTGCCATCATAGAGAGTGGCTCTGTGGCATCAGAGAGTGGGTTGTGAGATCACCAGGTAGCTGTGAAACATCATAGAGTGGGCTGTGACATCACAGAAGAGACTACGATATCACAGAGTGACTTTGTGACATCACAATCTTCTCTGACATCATAGCACTGCTGTATGACATTACAGGGTGACATAACAAAGATAGCTCTGTGATATCACAGGATCTGTGTGACATCACAAGGGCAGTGTGACATCATAGAGAAGGCTGTGGTATATATCCCAGGGGGCTGTATGACATCACAGGGCCTGTGTGACATCAAAGGGAATGTTTGAGGTCACTGAGGAGGTCAATCCACCCCGGCCTCCCCTCACAGTTTACCTCAGAAAAGTCCAACGCTGCTTGTGCACAGTGAGGTCCCCTGTCCCCCTGGGTCCCCAAACTAGTGTCACAAGGATCATGATTGTGACACTGAGAG
The DNA here is from genome assembly GCF_051311805.1 of Agelaius phoeniceus. Taxonomy (NCBI): domain Eukaryota; kingdom Metazoa; phylum Chordata; class Aves; order Passeriformes; family Icteridae; genus Agelaius; species Agelaius phoeniceus. Next base: position 4,555,677 of record NW_027509866.1, read on the forward strand.
GCCCCATCAAACCAAGTGTCCATTGTGACACTGTGGGACCTCATGGAACTGTGGAGACCATTGTGAAACTTTGGGGTGTCAAGGAACCAAGGGGCCATTGTGACACTGCAAGACCCCATGGAGCCAAAGTTCTACTGTGACACTGAGGGGACTCATGGAATCATGGAGACCATTTTTATGCTATGTGGGCTAATGGAATAGGCAAAGTATTGAGAGACTGTGAGATCTCATGGAACCTGTGAGACCATGGTGACCCTGGGGGTGCCCACAGAACCAAGAGGACCATTGTGATACTGTGGGGTGTCATGAAACCAAGAGGCCTTTGAGACACTGCGGGGCCTGATGTCATCAGTGGTCCATTGTGACACTGTGGAGCCAGAGGAGTCCATTGAGGCACTGCAGGGCTGCATGGAACCAAAGCTCCAGGGAGACACAGAGGGGCCTCCTGTCATCAATGGTCCATTGTGACACTGTGGAGCCAAAGGAGACCATTGTGACAATGCCAAACCCCAGGGTCCAAAGGTCCATTGTGACATTGCAGGATCATGGAACAGAGGAGTCCTGTGACATTGTGGGAAGCCTCTGTGCTTTCCTTCCTATGGGAAAGAACTGTCCTGCTCCTCCAGTCACCCATGGCTGAGATTGGGATTCCACCTCCAAAATTCCCTATATCCAAAAACTGCTACCAGACAAAATCTGCCATTCCTGACAAGTTTGGCTGGCCTTTGCCTAGTGAGGCTCTCACCTGCCTTCCAAACACTGTGACTCTCTGTTTTCCTTCCTATAGAAAAGAGCTGCCCTTAGTGGCCAGGTGCCCATGGCCAGAATTGGGATTTCACCTCTAAATTGCCTGTTGTGACAGACTGGAGGAGATTGTTGGCTCAAAACATTTCATGTGTGGAAGAGGAAGGGGCAGGTCCAGCCTTGCCCTGCCCTGGAACCCCAATCCCCCCAGAGCCTCTATCCCAGCCCAGCAGTGGCTGCCAGTCCCTGGCACAGCACAGGCAATGCTCCACAGCCACCTCTGCAGCCCCAGCCCAGCTCCTGAGGGACCAAATGAGCCCAAGCCCCACCTGGGGGAAGGGCCCAGGAAGACCAAGGGGTATTGAAGGCTGACCACAAGGCAAGCACACATCTTGCCCCTACCTCCTCTTGGAATTTCCATCTGAACACTGCTGGAATCCAGGAGTTGGTAGCTGTGTGTGCGCTTCTCTGTATCTTTTTTGTCTTTTATCTCTTTCTGTGTCTTCTTCTATTTCTGTTCTCCTACCAATTTTGATTAACATTAAATTGAACAGGCTTAGAGTTTGTGAAGTTGAATGGGCCAAGTCAGTGCTTTGAAAAGTGTTTTTGTTGACTATCTGTCGTAGTTTGACATGAGAAGAATTTTAAAAAGTAATACAAAACTTCTTGTGTTACTGACAATATGTTAAACCACTGAGATTCTGAACACGCCTCTGTGAAACACAAATGTTAAAGATGGAAAAACCCAGGAACCTCCTCTTTCTTTTCCAGTCAACAAAGAAGCAGCGGGCCCCGGCCCCCATCTCAACCAAACCAAACCAAACCAAACCAAACCAAACCAAACCAAACCAAACCAAGCAACCCTGCCATGGGCTGAGCCCCTTCCTCCTTCCCCAGGCTACCCCCTCCCCATTGGCCCCATTCTGACCAAACCAAACCCCAACAACTCTCAAACAGGAAAATAAAAGAAGCTACTAAACCCCAACCAGAACAAAGCCAGCCACAGCCATTAAAATATTACCATCAAGTCCCCTCTCCCAACACAACTAAAACTAAAAACCCCTACAACCCAAAACGTAAACATAAAAAAAGCCAAAAACCAACCATAAAACCAATTCTAGCACAACCCCACCACAACTTCCACCACAAGTTACCAGTGGGTCAGGTGTTAACCCTTTCAATACTTCAATCCTCCCTCGGGTAAAAGAAAAAAACAAAATACAAACATATAAAAAAACAAAATACAAGCATATAAAAAATAACATAAAACCATCAAAGTCAGTAAAGAAGAAATTAAAGCCCAAATAAAAAAGAAAAAATTCCTTAATCTTAAAACTAAAATCCTCTAATAAACTATAAAAAGAAAACTCTTTTTCTTTATAACACATAAAACTATAAAATATTACAATTAATTTCAAACAAAAACCTGCATACTAAAATAAACAAATGTTAAAATACCTGTAATTTCATCAAAAGTTTAAATAGGGGCGGAATAAGTAATCCAGTGTGACCAAGAGAAGATCTCTATTCTCAGAAATAAAAATAATTTTAAAAGTAAATAATAAAAACTTATACCTTTAAATAACTCATCTTTAAAACAAAACCCCATAAGTTGACATGGTCCATCAACAAGCTGTGAAAAAGCTTGTAGCAATAAAAACAACTTCACAAGAACAAAGTTCCCCAGACACCTGTTATCCATGACAGAATTAAGAACCACAAAAAAACTTTTTCCTCTTGTAAAAAAATCTCCATAACCTTAACAAGAAAAACTTCTTTCCCTAATTAAATGATATGTGCAATCTCCAATTCACATTGAATCCAAGTACCTCCTCATGCAGTGTGAATAGATATGCAAATCAAGACGCTTCATGGCTGACAATCAATCAGACTCTGTCCCTACCCCCACCCCACCATTTCCCCCATCCAAGCCCTGGCACTCAGAGCAGCCTTGTGCAAATCTGAGCTCCCTCCAGCCCAGGCTGCACCTGCAGCTTTCAGCTCTTTGGCTCCAACTCCCACCTGCTTTCCTTGGAGAAGGAGCTGCCCGAGACACAGAGGGATGTTCATTTCTTGTCAGCCAACAAAGCCTGCTTGTCCTGGAGTGGGTGTAAAACAGCTCCAACAATTCCTGATTTGCAAAGCTGTCAGTGGTGGATGGAGAAGGGAGGTCAGGCTACTCTTGGTGTTGAGGAAATGCTGAAACCAGCCTGACTCATTTCATCTCCTCCTGTCCTGGCTGATCTCCCCTCTTTCCCCTTCCACCCATTGGCTTTTGTCTCCCACCAGGCCCCCGGTGAAGAGCCTGGCTCTGTGTTCTCCATCCCCTCCTCGCTGGCACTGCCAGGCTGGGATGAGGAGCCCCTCAGCCTTCCCTGCTCTGGGCTGGACAAGCCCAGCTCCCTCAGCCGCTGCTCACAGCCCAGGGGCTCCAGCCCCACCTTGGAGGCCCTTCCCAGACCCTGCTCCAGCTGCCAGACATCTTTCCTGCCCTGGGCAACCCAAGCCAGGCCACAGTGACCTGGAGAATCCCTGTCCTTGATGTCCTGGTCACACAGCCCTGGCCCCTTGTGCCCATGTCAGGCTCTGGGGTGGATCCTGTGGAACATCCTTTGGTGGAGGCTGTGGCTCCAGGTGGGCCGGGGGGATCTCGGGGGACAGGGACCCCGCTGGGCATGGACAGCATTGGACTTGTTGGGAGAAACTGTGAGGGGGAGCTGGGGCCGAGTGACCAACCCAGTGACCTGACACAGCCCTGCTGGGATGTCACACAGCCCCTCTGGGATGTCACAGCCTGCTCTGTGATGTCACAGCCCCTTCTCTAATGTCACACAGCTGGTCTCTGATGTCACAGCCAACTCTGTGATGTCATAGTCTGCTCTGTGATGTCAGACATCTGCTCTGTGATGTCACAGAGGCAGCCTATGATGTCATGCTGATCAATGACCTCACATAACCCACTCTGTGATGTCATATCCCACTCTGTGACCTCATGTTACCAGATGATCAATTGCCTACACCAGCTGAGCTCACACCTGGAGTTTGTTCTCCACATCCCCAGTCCTATGGAAACCACACAGTCCCCATTGTGTGAGAAGGGGAACTGGAACTTCAGCAGCCTCAGGGTCCTGCCAGCTCAGCCAGGCCCACTGGAACATTGGGGTCCACGACCACCAGGGACCACCAGAGAGACCCCCAGGGGTCTGGAAGAATACATGCGTAAAGGGGAGGGGAAATGTGTTAGTGATTTTGGGAAATGATTATCATATGTGTGTTTAGTCCAGGACAATCAATGAATATGTGTGCAAAATACAGAAAATAAAAAGAAACTTTCTTGTACTCAGCCTGCAGGGCTTTGGGAGGAGCTCTCCCTCGTGCATCCAGCTGAATAAAGAATGCTGCTTCTTAATGCTGCACTGGGGTTAAAAGGACTTTTCTGTTTTACCGAATCTTTGGTAACTCTCCCACTACCAAGGAAAGCTCTGCCTGCTGCTGTTCACAGACAGAGAAGGGCTGGGGGCAGATGTGGGGCTCGGAGGCTGCCTGGGGCACAGTGACCATGAAATAATCTAGTTTTCAATGTTCTGTGAAAGAAGGAGGGGCAGCAACAAAACCTCTACACTGAAATTAGGAAGGGCAGACTTTGGCCTGTTTAGGATGCAGATTTGGGGAGTATCAAATCAGGTACTGATTGTTTTAAAGAGAAACACCCCTTAAAAACAAAGGGGTCCAGGAAGGATAGACACATTTCAAGAAAGTAATCTTAAGGGGGAAGAGCAGCCTGTCCCAGTGTGGCAAAAGATGAGCTGGTGATGAAAATGACTGGCCTGGCTGCCCATGGAGATTTTGTGGGAAGTCAAGGGAAGGAAGAGTGAGCATCACCTTTGGACACAAGGTCAGGAAACATAGGCAGTGTTTAAGGATGTTATTAGGTTATGCAGAAAGAAAAGGAAAGAGGTGAAAGCTCAGTTAGAGCTTAACCTGTCCACTTGTGTGAAAAATAATAGAAAATGTATCTATAAATAAATTAATAGCAAAACGTGGGATGAGGAGAACCTCTACTCTTTATTGGATGTAGTGGGGAATATAGTAACTAAAGATAAAGAAAAGGCTGAGCTACTTAACACCTTGTTTGTCTCAATTTTCAATATTAGGACAGGTTTCCTTTCAGGACAAGTGTTCTCCTGAGCTGGTAGATGGGCACAGGGAGTAGAACAGCCCCCTGGAATCCAGGAGGAAGCAGCTGGGGACCTGCTGAGCCACTCAGATGCTCACAGGTGTATGGGATCAGATGGGATCCATCCCAGGGGGATGAGGGAGCTGTGGATGAGCTCCCCAAGCTGCTCTCCATCATTTACCATCAGTCCTGGCTCAGCAGGGAGGGCCCAGAGCACTGGAGGTGCCAGTGTGAGCCCATGCCCAGGAAGGGCTGGAAGGAGGAGCTGGGGAACTCCAGGCCTGTCAGCCTGACCTGGGTGCCCGGCAAGGTTATGGAACAGATCACCTTGAGTGCCATCACAGGGCACCCACAGGATGGCCCAGGGATCAGAGCCAGCCAGCATGGATTTAGGGCTGGCAGGTCCTGCCTGACCAACCTGGTCTCCTTTTATGCCCAGGTGACCCACCTGTGGATGGGGGAAAGGCTGTGGATGTTGTGTGCCTGGACTCCAGCAGAGCCTTTGACTCTGTCTCTGACAGCATTCCCTGGAAAAGCTGCAGCCCACGGCTTGGGCAGGTTCCCTCCTGGCTGGGAGATTTAAGAGCTGGCTGGAGGCTGGGCCCAGAGAGTGGTGGGGATGGTGCTGCACCCAGCTGGTGTCCAGGCACTGGTGCTGTCCCCAGGGATCTGTGCTGGGCCCAGTCCTGTTTAATATCTTCACTGATGATCTGGGTGAGGGGATCGAGTTCAGCATTCACAAATTGCAGATGGCACCAAGCTGGGTGTGAGTGTGGATCTGCTGGAGGGCAGGACAAGAAGACCCAGCCTTAAGCTGCACCAGGGGAGGCTCAGGCTGGACAATAGGAAGGAGTTCTTCACAGAAAGGGTGAGTGGGAACTGGAATGGGCTGGCCAGGGGGGAGGTGGCAGAGTCACTGTCCCTCTCCAGTGGCACTCAGTGGCATGGTCTGGGTGACAAGGCAGTATTAGGGCATTGGTTGGACTTGATGATCCCAAAGGTCTTTTCCAGCCTATTTGATTCTGTCATTCTGTGATGATTGGGACACTCTGGGGCCATTGTGACACTGCAGGGCCTCCTGGAACTAAGAGGACCATTGTGACACCGTGGAGCCCCACAGAACCGGGGCTCCATGGTGGTGCTGTGGAGCAAAATGGAACCAGGGAGTGCCCCATGACACTCTGGGCCCTCGTGGAACCACAGAGGCCATTGTGACACTGCAGGGCCTCGTGTAACCAAGGGTTTCACCATTTTGACACTGCAAAACCAAGGGGACCATTGGGAGACTGCAGGGCCCAGTGGAACCAAGGGGCCGTTCTGACACTGCGGGGCCTCATGGCACCAAGGGGACATTGTGACACTGCAGGATCCTGTGTAACCAAGGGGCCACTGTGACACGATGGGGCCTCAAGGAATCTGGAATAATGCTGTGACACTGTGTGGCCTTGTGGAAACAAGGAGTCCATTGTGACACTGAGGGGACTTGTGGAACCACAGAGACCATGGTGACAGTGTGGGACCTCATATGACCATGGGGCCATTGTGACACCCTGGGGCCCAATGGAATCAAGGGGACCATTGTCACATTTTGAGGCCCCATGGAACCAAGGAGACCAGTGTGACAGTGCAGGGCCTGGTGTAACCAAGAGGCCATTGTGACACTGAGGGGGCCCAAAGAACCAAGGAGATCTTTGCAGATGACAACAAGCTGGATGTATCTGCTGGAGAGTTGGAGGGCTCTGCACAGGGCCCGGGACAGGCTGGATCCAGGGGATGAAAGCCAACAAGGTGAGGTTTAACAAATCCAAAGGCCAGGCCCTGATAGTTGGCCCCAGTGCTGCAGGCTGGGGACAGAGTGGCTGGAGAGCAGCCAGGCAGAAAGGGACCTGCAGGGACTGATGGACAGCAGGCTGGACATGAGGCAGCAGTGTGCCCATGTGGCCAAGAAGGCCAATGGCTCCTGGCCTGGATCAGGAATGGTGTGGCCAGCAGGAGCAGGGCAGGGATTCTTCCCCGGTGCTCAGCACTGGTTGGGCAGCACCTCGAGTGCTGCGTCCAGTACTGGGCCCCCTAGGGTGGGCAAGAGGAAGAAATTTGTTCAAGGAAAGAGTAAAGAGAGCAAAGGAGAAGCCAAGGAAATGCTCAGGGCAGTTTGGGGGTGGCTGCCAGGCAGCCCTGGCTCTGAGCAACAGTGTCTGCAGGGGTACAGGAAACTCCGAGCTGATGGGAACAAACTTTCTGGCTGAGTGCAGAGGCCAGGACAAAGCTGAGTGGTTTCCCTGGTGTCCCCAGGCCTTGCTGGCCCCAGGGGCTGATGGCATTTGTGCTCCCTCAGGTTCATGTCCCCACAGCAACAGCATGGGGGTGCTGGCCCTGCTGTGTGCAATGCAAACAGGGGCTGCTGAGGCAGTGCTGCCGTGTCTGTGCCTGCAAGGATGGGGCACCTGTGTGAGCTGGGGGAGAGGCCAGGGCTGCAGAGGGGGGATGTTGTTGGCAGCTGCATGAGGACGCTCTGGGACGCTGCCCTGGGCTGTGCAGCGCACTGGGCATGGATCAGCCCCTGCTCTGCTGCTCCTTCCCGTCTGCCCCAGGGCCCTTGCAGAGCCCCAGCCATGCTGTTTGCCCCCAGCCTGCCCACGGCCAGCCTGGGGCTGCTGACGGGGGTTTCTGTGCTGAGCATTGGCCTGGCCGTGTTCTTGAGAGAGCCTGGGCAAGGAGCCTGGAGCCCCCAGGGCCTGGCCTGAGGCGTCAGCGCTGCCCCAGCAGTGCCCATGGCCTGTCCCTGCTGCAGCCCCGGCACTGCCACCCCCAGGGCTGTGCCCGGCCCCGAGAGCACTCAGGCCCTGCAGCAACACCAGGGCCACCAGGGCAGCGGGGCAGGGCCACGGCAGCAGCACTGGCAACACCAAGTGCTGCTGCTGCTGCTGCTGCTGGGCACAGCTGCTGGGCCAGCACTGATCTGCCCCAGCTCTGCACACAGACATTGCTGCTGCAGCTCCAGAGATGGCAACAAAAGGGCATCTCTGCAGAAAACTCTGCTGGGAGATCCTTTAGTTACTTTAAAGCCATTGAGAGCACAACCCCTCATTGACACAGTCTGTGGCCACAGTTAGGTGGAGGGAAACAAAATGAGAAATGGCACAATAAATGACATTTATTTGTGGACAAGATTAAAAACCTAAAATAAAAGATAAAGAACCTCCAAACTGCAGCCAACGTGTACTATCAAAGATGACTTTTATTACAAGTGATTTGCAGAAATTGGCCAGCAGTTTAATGTTTCTGAAAGCATGCAGTCATCAGTCTCCACACTGCAGCCTTGAGCTCCTGGTTCCTCAGGCTGTAGATGAGGGGGTTCAGGGTTGGAGGCACCACCGAGTACAGAACTGACAGGGCCAGATCCAGGGATGGGGAGGACATGGAGGGGGGCTTCAGGTGAGCAATTGTGCCAGTACTGATGAACAGAGTGACCACGGCCAGGTGAGGGAGGCAGGTGGAAAAGGCTTTGTGCCGTCCCTGCTCAGAGGGAATCCTCAGCACAGCCCTGAAAATCTGCACATAGGAGAAGATAATGAACACAAAACAGCCGAGTGTGAAACTGGCACTAAGAGCAAGAAGCCCCATTCTTCTAAGGATTGACTGTGAGCAGGAGAGCTTGAGGATCTGGAGGATTTCACAGAAGAACTGGCCCAGGGCATTGCCATGGCAAAGGGGCAGGGAAAATGTATTGGCTGTGTGCATGAGAGCATTGAGAAAGGCACTGGCCCAGGCAGCTGCTACCATGTGGGCACAAGCTCTGCTGCCCAGGAGGGTCCCGTAGTGCAGGGGTTTGCAGATGGACACGTAGCGGTCGTAGCACATGATGGTCAGCAGGGAAAGCTCTGCTGACAGGAAGAAGAAAAGCAGAAAGACCTGTGCAGCACATCCTGTGTAGGAGATGTTCCTGGTGTCCCAGAGGGAATTGTGCATGGCTTTGGGGACAGTGGTGCAGATGGAGCCCAGGTCAGCGAGGGCCAGGTTGAGCAGGAAGAAGAACATGGGCGTGTGCAGGTGGTGGCCGCAGGCTACGGCGCTGATGATGAGGCCGTTGCCCAGGAGGGCAGCCAGGGAGATGCCCAGCAAGAGGCAGAAGTGCAGGAGCTGCAGCTGCCACGTGTCTGCCAATGCCAGCAGGAGGAAGTGCCTGATGGAGCTGCTGTTGGACATTTGCCCTGGCTGGCCATTGGGAGCTGTATATGGATAAAAGGACATTGAAGAGTCAGAGGAGATACCTGTAAACAAAATCAAAGCCATTTCCCATACACCCTCCCCTGTAACTTTCACGGGCACGCTTCTGTCTTTAAGAGTTCTGTGGTTTTCTTTATAAGATCCCCCATGTCTCTCCTGGTATTCTTGGATATCAGAAACCCTCATCATTTCTGCAGCCCTCAGGAAGAACAGAGCAAGTTCTGTGAGGCAAAGTGATGATGATAGAGTGAGGGGAGATGGCCTGTCATTCTGACCTGTTCAGATTTTCTTTGGGCTTTTACCTTTCTCAGGTGGAGGTTGATCACGTTCCAAAGCTTCCCCTATGATGTCACCAGGTACTGTTGGAGCAGATGGATCCACCACAGCCCAGCTCCACATTCGTAGCCAAGGGCTCACGTTTCTCATTTTACCAACCCAGAAGCATTATCTGTGTCAGAACACCTCTGCCTTTTCCCATCAATCTTATGACTCAGAGATGCTCTAGGACAGGTTTGCACCCTGGATTGAAGCTCCCAGCTTGGACTGAAATCTCAGGGAGACTTCCAAGTGTCCTTCTGATGGCATTGGATTGTGGGAGATGCAGCTCCTTCCCTGGCTGCACTGACAGCATTGCCCAGAGCTGGGCCCTGGGGACAGCGTCACCCTGAGCCAACTGTGCCCCTGCCAGAGCCCCCAGGGCCGGGCAGCTGCTCCCAGCCCTGTGCTCTGCAGAGGGAACTGGGCCCGGGGCTGCAGAGCTGCCCCACGGCTCTGCTGCAGCTCTGCCTGCACAGGAGGGGCTGCACGCCTTGGAGCCCCGGCCCTGAGGGCAGAGGCTTGGCTGGGGCACAGGAGGGAGGGGGCTTGTTCAGAGGGAGGGGCTGCACTGCAGGGGCTCCTGTGGGCATCTCTAAACTCTCCCTGCCACAGCATTGCTGGGCTTTGTTTTCTCTCATTGCCTGATCTTCTCTCTGCTTCCTGCAGATTTTCCTCCTACAGGTGTTTCCCTGTGCCTGATCTCTCCCTGCCAGCACTCACAGACCCCAAATCTCTGTGCACTCTCCTTGGCCCTACAGAACCCTGCCTGTTTGCAGGGCACTGGCTGGGGGCAGGTGCTGTTTGCAGCTTGGAGAAAGGACAGCTCAGACTGAGCCTGATGGCTCCAGCAAAGGTGATGCTGCTGCTGTCCATGGGCAGAGGGGCTGAAAGCACATTAGGGATCTCCTGTGAACCTACTGATCACTGAAAGCAACAGTTCAGATATGTCAAGCTCTTGTCAGCATTCATAATTAATAATTCCTAATCAACCTTTAATATTTATCCCCTCCGTGCTGCCATGGTCCAATAGTAGGAAACTGAATAAAAAGTCTTAGGAATATCCTTTTTTCTTTTAAAATCCTTGTCTTGGAAATAGTCTATGACTGATCAGAACCCCTCAGCATGTCAGAGATTCATGCGCATTTCACCTCCCCTGCAGCAGAAATCCTCGGAGTTGTACTCACAGGCTCTGCAGGCATTGGCATGTTCCAGCTTGAGGAGATGGCTCCAGAAGCTGCAGCTGCATTGTCCTGCAGCCAGAGGTTCCTGTGCCAAGGGCTGGCAGTGATTGTGCCCCAGGCACTTCTCAGCCCCTTCCCAGCCCTGACTGATTGAAGCTCTCTGTGCCTCTGGGCTGTGCCCGGGCTGGCTGCAGGCAGTGCCCCAGCCCTGCTGGGCTGGCACAAGAGCTGCTCATCCAGAGAAATGTGCTTTTGAAGCTCTTCTTGGTGAGCAGGAGCTGCCTCTGGGCCAGGAGCCCAGCCCAGCTCAGCAGCACAGACACAGCACAAGGACTTTAATCAGCCTCTGGGGCTTTGTGCTCAGGCCCTGAGCATCAGTCCCTGAGAGGGAGCTGAAGAAACCTCTCCAGAACTCCAAGGCAGAATCCAGCTCCAAACTTTCTTGGACTTTTAATGGGTCCCAGTGAGGGACACGAGTGAGCAAGTGTCCCCAGGCCCCAGGCAGAGCAGAGAACTGCAGGCAGTGATGACAGGTGGGGACAAAGAGAAGCCAAGTCTTGGTGCCCTGGGGCACAGCAGGGTCTGTGCCAGCAAGGGCTGGGAGGAGACACCTTGTCCTGAGGCCCTGGGGCCTCCTGGCACAGCCCCAGCCAGGCTGGGCACTGTCAGCCCCTTGTGCTGCCCTCAGCATCCCCCCCTAGCCCACATCCCAGTGGCCTCAAGGATCTGCTGCAAGGAGTCCCTGGGGAGCCTTGCTCAGCAATGGCCCTGGGGGCTCCTGAATGCTCCCTGCAGGGACTGCAGCTTTTTCAAAGGAGTTGGGGTTTGGCTTTTGCCTTGGAGTTTCTGAGAGCTTTGTGCAATCATGGCCTCCAATTATCTGCTGTAATTAGTCCCTGGAGAGGCTTTGTCAGTAACAACACTCAGTGGGGCTCATTAATGCTTCAGGGTACTTCAGTTATTTGAAGTTACTTGGTGTTTCCCTTTTGATACAGACTCTGTGAGAGGTTTGTGCAGTCATGGCCCCAATTACCTGCTTTAATGAGTCCCTGGAGAGCTTTGTACTGACACTCAGTGCTGCTCAGTAATGCTTTGAGATTCTCAAATTTTTTAAGGTAGTTTGGAATTTCCTTTCCATACTGAGACTCTGAGAGGTTTTTGGTCAATCCTGGCCTCCAATTGTCACCTCCAAGGAGTCCATGAGGAGCCTGTGTTGGGGATGGACCTCACTGAGACCCATTCCTGCTTTGAGACACTTTGGGGTTTTCTTCTGGCTTTGACTCCTGGAAAGGTTTGTGCAATCTCCTCTCAGGCCCTGATGTTCCAGGGCTCAGCTCCAAATGCACCACAGGGCTCATCAGGATGCAGCAAGTCCTGACAAACCATGGCTCTGCCTTGATTTCCCTCTGCTCTTATGCAGTTTATCAGGAATGTATCTGGAGTAATTTTTGGTTTGCTAATTTGAGATTTCTCAGCCAATGCATCTATTAGTGCAGTGGTATCAGTGTTGGCTAATTACCATTGCACTCCCTGGAATATATTTACTCATTTCCTGCTGTGAGATAGGATTAGGAGAAAGGCAAAGTAGTCTCAAAATTTTAAAAGAGTATATGGAAAAGTTTATTACCAGTAAATAGAAAAAAGAATAAAAAGGATCTGAACACTTCTCCTTCCCCTTCAGCCTTTTCTTTCTTACTGACAATGCAAGGAGACAAAACCTGAAAGTTTCAGTCAGTTTATACCATCTAGAACAGTCTTTCTTCAGTTCATTTGGGAGAGGAGTCTCTCTTTCATGCTAAGGAGACTTCTCCATAAGAAAAAAGTTCACTCGTGGCTCTCAATTCCCACAAATAGCAGCTGCCCAGAAAATCTGCAATTGTGAAGTCCCTCCCATTTTTTCATAGCTTTTCCCACAGATGTTTTATGGGCCATGTCAACTTATGGGGTATCAGTTTAAAGATGAGCTGTTCAAGAGCAAAGATTCTCTTCATCAATTTCTAAAACCATCTTCCTCTCTGAAAATAAAGATCTTCTCTCCCTGAGGGCACAGGGTCTCATCACTCTTCTCTTTTTCTCTGTACAAACTTCTCATGGGATCACAGCTACTTCAACATTTGCTTAATTTAGCATGGAGGCCTTTGCTGAACAACTCATCTACCCATATTTTCAATTAGTTATAGGGAAAAAGAAAGTCTGATGTATCAATTACATCCTTCCCCATAGCTTTACAAGAGGATTTCAGCCCCAAGATCAAGGCATCTTCTCATCCCTCCCATCTGGGACTCAACTTCCCCTTCACTGACCTCGGTGTCTTCATGTTGCTCTTCTCTGTGCCTGCACGGTGTCCTTTTCTCTCACTGGAGGGAGGATGGAAGCACTGAAAGAGTTCATCTCTCACCCGGGGCCTGCAGATGGTTCCGTGCCCCCGGCCGGGCTCGGTGCTTGCGGCCGGAGCTGTTTTACGATGGAGGTTTCTGCAGTGGCTGCACTGGGGCTGTGTCAGGATGGGCCGCGCTGGGGCAGGGCCAGGATCTCAGCAGCCAGGCCAGAGCACAGCAGCAGCACGGCCGGGGGCCGATGGCTTCTCCTGCCCCTGCCCGGGGCTTGCGGCTGAAGCCCAAGGGTGGCAGAATCTTGGCCGAGCCGGCCCGGCCCGGGGCTGCTCCTGGGGCCCGGCGGATCCTGGCTGGGCCCGGGCTGGCGGCGGGGCAGGGCTCAGCAGGGCCCAGATGTTCCCAACTGCAGCCATGGCCCGGCCCGGCCTCGGCCCTGCGGCCTCCCCTGCCCTGCCCGGCAGCCGATGGGGCCTGGCGGGGTCCCTGGGAAGGGGCCCGGCCCCACGGCAGGAGCCGCCCGGCCCGGCCTGGCTGAGACGGGGCCGGGTCAGCCTTGTTACCTCTGTGCCAGCCAGAAGGGAAAGAGACCCTCCCAGGCTTTCCCATCTTTAACATGTGTCTTCACAGAGGTGTGTACAGTTTCCTTACTGGTTTAACAGATTGTCAGTTCTCAAAGCTGATTACTGATTGGTTTTTTGTCAGACACAGATGAAATTGCTAGAAGCTTCTCTTAGGACATCACTTCCATGATGCAAAATCACCACAACAGCACAGAGCACAGAGCTCCTTTGTCCATATGTATCGGTCATGTGCCCAAGTCCTCAAAAACCCTTCTTGGGAGATCTCTGGCCCCTTTCCAAGGTTTTTTCAACTGAAAGCATTCAACTCAGTGTCTAAGAAAATCACCAGCAGACATGGCCAGCCTGACCTGTCTGTCCTTACTACTTTTTTCTGGGAGCAATCTTTGGATATATGGAATTTGGGAAGCCAAATTCTAATTTTGGCCATGGACCATGGATATGAAGGTTGGTTCTTTTCCATAGGAAGGAAGGAACAGAGCCCCAGTGTTTGCCAGGAAGAAGAGAGTGACCACCAGAGGACAAGGCCAGCCAGAAGTGGCAGGTTTTTTTCTGAGAGAAACCCTTGCATATAGGAAAATTTTTTGAGAGAATACCAATTTTGGCAATGGACATTTAAAAAAAGGGATGGTTCTTTTCTATAGCAAGGAAAGCACGGAGCCCCAGTGTTCCAGGAGCTGATGAGAGGCATTCCTTGACATTGCAACATCAGCCAGAGCTGTCAGGTGGCCCCTGGGAGGCCAAGCCAGCCAGACCTATTCCATGTTCCCTCGGTTCCATGGGGCCCCACAGTGTCCCAATGGTCCCTTGCTTCCCTGAGGCCCTGAGGTGTCATAATGCCCCCTTGGTGACAGCAGGCCCTGAAGGGTCCCAATGGTCTCCATGGTTCCATCAGGCCCCACAGAGCCAGAATGGTCTCTGGGTTCCATGAAGCCCCGCTGGGTCACCATGGCCCCTTGGTTCCATGGGCTCCAGTGGTGCCACAATGATCCCCTTGGTTCCATGAGGTCTCCACAGTGTCCCAGTGTTCTCCATGGGAAGGGAAGGACCCAGCCCCAGTGTTGCAGGGGCAGTCACCAGAGGCCAAGGCCAGCCAGGCTTGATGTTACTGGCAGATTGTGCCTGGGAGCAACCCTTGGATATACAGAATTTTGGAGGTGGAATCCCAATTTCAGACATGGACACCTGGAGGATAAGGATGGTTGTTTTCCATTGGAAAGAAAGCATGGAACACTGATACAGTGACATTTGGGGATCTATGGGGAGCACTGGGGATCGTTTCTGCACCTTGTGACCCAACAGGAGCTTTTCTAATAAATGTTGCCTGAAGCTCCCACTATGCCCATCACAGGAACCCCTGTGAGTGTCTGGGACATCCCAGCTCTTTGGCAGCCTGGGGACTCCTGGGATGTCACCGTGGAATGGCTGTGACTGCCTCTGACCACAGGGCTCTTTACCATCCCCAGAAAGCCCTGGGAGGTCTCCATGGAGCCCCTGTCTCTGCCTGTGACATTCCAGCTCTGGAACAGCCTGGAGATTCTTGGAATGTCCCCATGGAACCCTTCTGAGGGCCTGTGACAAATCTGATCCTTAGTAGGCAACCATCACCAGCCCCCTGTTGCTATGGTCAGTCCTTTGGCAGCTCCATGGAGACCCCATGCCAGGGGTGGTTGCCATGGCCACCAAGGCTGGCACCAGCTGGGATGCTCGGTTTCCACGGGCCGGGCTTCAGGAATGGGATTCCCCAATTTCCTGCTCCCGCTAAAACCACGCTGCCCTCGCTGCCCTCCCGCCTCCCATGGAAAGCACAAAAGGCAAAGATCCCGGGCTGGGATAAGAACAATTTATTGGGAACAGCAAGGAGATAAGGAGCAAAAGGAACCGAAACAATATTGATAAAAGAAGGGAGAAGTAAAACTATTTACAGAGAAAACTACAACATCAACAACTAGTTCTTCCTGGCAATGTATTTCCTCCTGTCTGGAAAGGACACCCTTCTCCTCAGGGAGAGAGAGAGAGAGAGTCCCTTTCCTGCCCCTGGCAATAACCTGAGGTGGGAGTGAATGTAATGACAGGGCCATGGCCAGACCCTCATGTTCTCCAATCCCACATAAAGTCATTGGCGGGGCAACAAAAGGTAAAGGTGTCTTCCCAGCATGGATTACAGGGAACATGGATCACCAGGACTCTGACCAACGTGGTGTCTCCAATGGGGGATTAAGCTGGAGCAGTGCATGAAGCTCTTCCTGCATTTGGGGCATGTGCAGGGCTTCATTTACTGGTGGCTCCGTTGGTGTCTGGTCAAGTGAGAGCTGCTGGTGAAGCTCTTCCCACACTGGGGACACTCATAGGGCCTCTCCCCAGTGTGGATGCGCCGGTGGGTGACGAGGGTGGAGTTGTGCTTGAAGCCCTTCCCGCAGTCGGGGCAGAGGAAGGGCCTCTCATCCGTGTGAATTCGCTGGTGCTGGAGGAGCTGAGAGCTGGTGTGAAACCTCTTCCCACACTCGGGGCACTTGTAGGGCTGCTCCCCTGTGTGGATCATTTGGTGGATGATCATTTGGGTCTTCCTACTAAAGGTCATCCCACATTCCCCACAGTTGTATGGCCTTTCCCCAGTGTGGATCCTCTGGTGGCAGATCAAGAGAGACTTCTGCCTAAAGCTCTTCCCACATTCCCCACATTCATAGGGTCGTTCCCTGGTGTGGGTCTTCTGGTGGGAGATCAGGTTAGAGTTCTGGCTGAAGCTCATTCCACATTCCCCACACTCGTAGGACTTCTCCCTGGTGTGGATGCACTGGTGCTTGATGAGGTGGGAGTTGCACTTGAAGCCCATCCCACAGTCAGGGCAGCGGAAGGGCCTCTCATCCGTGTGAATCCGCTCATGCAGGAGGAGATCTGAGTCGATGTAAAACCTCTTCTGACACTGGGGACACTCATAGGGCCTCTCCCCAGTGTGGATGCGTTGGTGGATGATGAGGGCAGAGCTGCAGCTGAAGCCCTTCCCACACTCCCCACACTCGTAGGGCCATTCCCCAGTGTGGATCATCTGGTGGCTGATCAGGGTGCTGCTCTGCCTGAAGCTCTTCCCACACTCCAAGCACTTGTGGGGCTTCTCCCCATTGTGAAGCTGCCCATGGCCCACCAGCTCTGAGCTCTGGCTGAAGCTCTGTCCACCATCCTGGCTCAGGGTGGGTCTTTCCTCCTCAGAGCACCCTGGGCTGGGTTTGGAGCCTCTCCTCTTGTGGAATCTCTGGGGATTTTCCTCCCCATTGGATTCCTGTGCCCTGGAGTCACTCAAAATGGCCTCTTCCATGAGGTTCTGCCACAGGGATTTGCCCTCCCTGGTCTCCATCCTCAGCTTCTTCCCTGGGGGAGGAAGGCCAAGGAGAGGATGGGATTTGCCTCCGTGCCACAGGGAAGGGGAAGGAGATCCCCCCAGTGCATCCCCAGCAGGACGGGGTTGGCAGCAGGGTTGTCCTGCAGCCGGGGGCTGTGCTGGGCTGGGAGATGAAGCAGGAAAGAGGGGGAAAGGGGCACTGACTTCCTCCTCACCTGCCTGGCTGTCCCAGGGCATTGTGTCAGTTTGAAAAGACAGGTGTCTGCTAAGGAAGGCAGGAGACTCCCTTGAAATGGAAAATGTTAATCCCTTCACTTGGAATTATAATTTTCAAAACAAGGGGCTGTCAAGCAAAGTCTATGGGAATAGGAATAACAGTTCTTCAGAAGGAAAATTAAAAATACAAATGCAGTAGTACTAAAAACTACTTACAGAGTAAGAATACAACCTGACACCCTGTGGGTCAGAGTGTTGGTAGCACTCCTGTTAAATGGTGGCTGCAGTGCTCCTGCAGTGACAGGTGTGGTTCTGTTGGAGCAGTGATCCTGTAGAAGGGTGGAGTTTTCCTCTGAAGGTCCAGTTGTGGCGTCGATCGGCCTGGTCTTCCTCTGGGATCCAGTGGAGCTGAAAGCTGCTCTTCTGGGAATCCTGTGGGAGAAGGCTGACTCAGTTGTTCACATTCTCAGATTATATCCAGGTAGGAATGCTTGGCTCCTCCCTCTGGGCAGAGCTTCTCACAATGGGATGATGGAATTTTTATCAGTGACACTCAATGGCCCATTAACAGAAGATATCTCCCTGGAGGGAGGATTCATGTGGAAGAGATAAAGTAAACTGCTCAATTGACAGATGATAATTGCCCCAACTTTAACAGAGGGTAATTGAATACACACCCAGCTAAACCTGAGACACTGTTCCAGCCTTGGAAAGCAGGATTTGGTACCAGGATTCTTTAGGGAATGCAACCCTGATTGAAGGCAGAGATAGAATCTCCAGAGCCTGCAGCCAGAAATGGACAGTTGTGTGATACTCATTTCAACATCTTCTCTTTTGGAATTATTGACTAATGATTATTTGCTTTGCCTACCTAATATTTTTGTAATTTTTTGCAAATTTGCATTATCTAAATTACACTGTTCCTTAAGTTAAGTTGGTGTCTGTGTCTTTGGTGCGGGCCCTGCCCACTGGCGAAACAGGGCCCAATCCTGCCTAAGTGTTACCTGGGGAGACAAAACCCTGACTGCAAATGTGCCCCCTTCCTCCTTGTTCCCCACACTTCATGCACTGATCATGATGTCCTATGGTCTGGGCTATCCCTGGGGTCAGCTGGGATCTCCTGTCCTGGCTGTGTCCCCTCCCAAGCTCCCCCACACCCTCAGCCCCTCCCCAGCGTGGCTGAATGAGGGGCAGGACAGGCCTTGGCTCAGTGTGAGCTCAGCAAGAACAAAACCATCTCTGCGTGCTCAGCCCTGTGCTCAGCCCCCGGGCCCAGCATTTCCTCCACTGCCACCCCGGACCCCCCTTTCCCACCCCTCTGCCCCACGGCCGCCGCAGCACCGGCTGACAATAGAAGCAATTCTGTGGCAATTCCAAGTTTCCTTGGTTCCTGCACAGCTCCAGCTCAGCTGCTGGCAGGTTACAATTAAAGAAAAGTGCAAATTCGGCCTAATACAGATATTATTAAAAGGAAGTGGAAGCTCTGTGCAGCTGACACAAAGGTGACAGGGATAAAGAGAATAATGATTCTCACATTTGGCAGAAAACCCAAGCCTGGGAATTCAGTAGTTATTTGGGAATTTAGCTACTTGAGCTGGGCTTCTTGTGGGACTTTTAGCAGCCTTGTGTTCCTCACCATGTGGTGAATGAACCTTGTCAGTCTTGCTGGTATTATTTGCTCCATTTCCTCCAGTGATTTTCACAAACTTTTCAAGGAGGGACAACAAAATATTTTCTTTACACTCCAGTCCCATAACAGCCATTTTCCTCATCAGTTCTCCCATAGGTCGCTCAGACGAAGCTGCATCCAAGTTTCCAAGAGTTCCTCCAGAGAGACCCACAACCTCCTCAGAGGAAGGAACCATGCTGTTGTCAAAGGACTCTGGGGTCAAAGAACAGTGCCCTGAACTCACTGTGCCAAAATAATTTTGCAATCTGGTTAAGAAAATATTAGAGAGATGCCATTTGCCCTGGGGCAGGGCAAGTGTGACATTGTCCCCTGTGTGTGTGTGGCCTTCCCAGGGTGGGGGTTTTACACCTGAGCCAGTTTGGGTAAGGGGGGTGGTGTTCACCCCCTGAGCAGGGATTCCCCCACTGTTTCAGGCTGCAGTGTAAGATGGAACCAAATGCATGTTTTCAATGCCCATCTTCATCAACTGCTATAAACAGGTGGGGCAGTGTTCTTGATCTCTTCCATGGCTCAGCCCTGATAACGCCCTCCAGGGGAGAGATCTTCTGGGAATGGGCCATTGAGTGTCACTGCAGGACTGATCAAATTCCATCCTCCCATTGTGGGATGCTCCGCCCAGGGGGAGGATCCAAGCATTCCTACCTGGATATAAGCTGAGCCTTGCAACACCAGGAGCAGCTTGCCTACTGGATTCCCAGAGGACAAGAGCTCCAGAACCACCACTGGACCTCCAGAGGAAGACCAGAGCCTTCTACAGGATCACTGCTTGGACAGAATCACGTTCATCACTCCAACAGGACTGCAGCCACCATTTAATGGGACTGCTGCCACCAGCCTGACCAGCAGCAGGGTGTCAGGTTATATCCTGACTCTGTCAGTTTAAGGCAGTGTTTCTGCATCATTGCCTCGATCTTCATTTTCTTATTAAATTGTAATCCTGGTTTAGACCCTCCCCAGGTTTGCCTTCAAACAAGTACAAAATTCAATGTACTTATCCCTTGTTTTCTTCTCAAAACAGGATTTTCCATCCCTTAAACTTGGCCAGATGGAGGAGGAGGCTGCGAGGAAGAAGACGGTGCCCCAGGAGCCCCAGGCAGGTGAGGAGGAAGTCAATGCCCCTTTCCCCCTCTCTCCTGCTCCATCTCCCAGCCCAGCACAGCCCCCGGCTCCAGGACAACCCTGCTGCCAACCCCGTCCTGCTGGGGATGCACTGGGGGGATCTCCTTCCCCTTCCCTGTGGCACGGAGGCAAATCCCATCCTCTCCTTGGCCTTCCTCCCCCAGGGAAGAAGCTGAGGATGGAGACCAGGGAGGACAAATCCCCACAGCAGAACCTCATGGAAGAGGCCAATTCCAGTGGCTCCACAGTGCAGAATTCCAACGTGGAGGACAAGTCCCAGAGATCCCACAGGAGAAGGGGCTCCAAACCTAGCCCAGGGTGCTCTGAGGATGAAAGACCCACCCTGAGCCAGGAAGGTGGACAGAGCTTCAGCCAGAGCTCCGAGCTGGTGGCCCATGAGCAGCTTCATGATGGGAAAAAGCCCCACAAGTGCTTGGAGTGTGGGAAGAGCTTCAGGCAGAGCAGCAGCCTGATCAGCCACCAGATGATCCACACTGGGGAATGGCCCTATGAGTGTGGGGAGTGTGGGAAGGGCTTCAGCTGCAGCTCCACCCTTTTGACCCACCAGTGCATCCACACTGGGGAGAGGCCCTACGAGTGTCCTGAGTGCCAGAAGAGGTTTCACACCAGCCCTGATCTCGCCAGGCACCAGCAGATTCACACAGAAGAAAGGCCCTTCCACTGCCCTGACTGCGGGAAGGGCTTCAAGCGTAAGTCCCACCTCATCAGGCACCAGCTCATCCACACTGGGGAGAGACCCTACGAGTGCCGCACGTGTGGGAAGAGGTTTCGGACCAGCTCAAATCTCCGCCTGCATGAGCGGATTCAGACGGATGAGAGGCCCTTCCTCTGCCCTGACTGCGGGAAGAGCTTCAAGCACAATTCCACCCTCATCAGGCACCAGCGCATCCACACTGGGGAGAGGCCCTACGAGTGTCCCCAGTGTGGGAAGAGCTTCACCAGCAGCTCTCATTTGACAAGACACCAACGGAGCCACCCGTAAATGAAGCCCTGCAAGTGCCTCAATTGCAGGAACAGCTTCATGCACCACTCCAGCTTCATCCCCCATGGGAGAAGCCAGATTGGAAAGAGCCCTGGTGATCCATGTTCCCGGTGATCCATGCTGGGAAGACACCTGTACCTTTTCCTGCCCTTTGCCAATGACATGATGTGGCATTGAAAAACATGAGGGTCTGGCCATGGCCCTGTCATTACATTCAGTCCCACCTCAGATCATTGCCAGGGACAGGAAAGGGACTCTCTCTCTCTCCCCCAGAGGAGAAGGGTGTCCTTTCCAGGCAAGAAATATTGTAGCCCGGCAGACCCTGTGAGTTGTGTTGTAGTTTTCCCTGTAAACAGTTTTATTTATCCCTTCTGTTATCAATATTGTTTCTGTTCCTGTTTGTTCTTTATCCCGTTGCTGTTCCCATTAAATTGTTCTTAACCCAGTCCGGGATCTTTGCCTTTTGTGCTTTCCATGGGAGGCGGGAGGGCAGCGAGGGCAGCGCAGTTTTAGCGGGAGCAGGAAATTGGGGAATCCCATTCCTGAAGCCCGGCCCGTGGAAACCGAGCATCCCAGCTGGTGGCAGCCCTGGTGGCCATGGCAGCAGCCTTGGGAGCGGGTCCCTGGCTGGGGCTGTGGGAACCTCTTCCCTCTGGTGCCCAGGGACAGGAGTGGAGGGAGCGGCTGCAGCTGAGTCGGGGCAGGCTCAGCTTGGATGTCAGGAAAAGGTTTTTGGCCAGAGGCTTCTGGGGCCCTGGCCAGGCTCCCCAGGGAAGGCTCCCAGCTCCAGGGCTCTCTGAGCTGCAGCAGCGTTTGGCCAGCGCTGCCAGGCCCAGGCTGGCATTGTTGGGGTGTCCTGTGCAGGGCCAGCAGTTGGACTGGAGGATCCTGATGGGTCCCTCCCAGCTCAGCCAATTCTGTGCTTCTGGGATCCCCTGAGCCTGGGGATGGGGCTGCCAATGGTTGCCATGGCAACGGGCTCTGGCTGCAGGCCTGAGCTGGTGTCCATGGCAACCACCCCGGCATGGGGTCTCCATGGAGCTGCCAAGGGACTGAGCATAGCAACAGGGGTCTGGTGATGGTTGCCATGGAAACTGACCATAGCAACAGGGGCTCGTGATGGTTGCCATGGAAACTGACCATAGGAACAGGGGGGTGGCGATGGTTGCCATGGAAACTGACCATAGCAACAGTGGACTGGTGATGGTTGCCTGCTAAGGATCAGATTTGTCACAGGCCCTCAGAGGGGTTCCATGGGGACTTTCCAAGAGTCTCCAGGCTGTTCCAGAGCTGGAATGTCACAGGCAGAGACAGGGGCTCCATGGAGACCTCCCAGGGCTTTCTGGGGATGGTAAAGAGCCCTGTGGTC
The DNA here is from genome assembly GCF_051311805.1 of Agelaius phoeniceus. Classification (NCBI taxonomy): domain Eukaryota; kingdom Metazoa; phylum Chordata; class Aves; order Passeriformes; family Icteridae; genus Agelaius; species Agelaius phoeniceus. The sequence goes on from NW_027509866.1 coordinate 4,577,972, forward strand.
AGAGGCAGTCACAGCCATTCCATGGTGACATCCCAGGGCACCTTGGGCTGCAAAGGCACCCATCTGTCACAGGCACTCACGGGGGCTCCACGGTGACATCCCAGGAGTCCCCAGGCTGCCAAAGAGCCGGGATGGCCCAGACACTTACAGGGGTTCCTGTCATGGGCACAGAGGGAGCTTCAGGCAAAGTTTATTAGAGAAGCTCCTTTTGGGTCACGAGGTGCAGAAACGATCCCCAATACTCCCCATAGATCCCCAAATGTCTCAGTGTAATCAGTGTTCCGTGCTTTCTTTCCAATGGAAATCAACCATCCTTTTCCTCCAGGTGTCCATGTCTGAAATTGGGATTCCACCTCCAAAATTCTGGATATCCAAGGGTTGCTCCCAGGCACAATCTGCCAGTAACATCAAGCCTGGGTGGCCTTGACCTCTGGTGACTGCCCCTGCAACACTGGGGCTGGGTTCTTCTCTTCCCATGGAGATCACTGGGACACTGTGGAGACCTCATGGAACCAAGGGGATCATTGTGGCACCACTGGAGCCCATGGAACCAAGGGGCCATGGTGACCCAGCGGGGCTTCATGGAACCCAGAGACCATTATGGCTCTGTGGGGCCTGATGGAACCATGGAGACCATTGGGACCCTTCAGGGCCTGGTGTCACCAAGGGGGCATTATGACTCCTCAGGGCCTCAGGGAAGCAAGGGACCATTGGGACACTGTGGGGCCCCATGGAACTGAGGGAACATGGAACAGGCCTGGCTGGTTTGGCTTCCCAGGGGTCCCCTGACAGGTCTGGCTGATGTTGCAATGTCAAGGGCCGCCTCTCATCAGCTCCTGGAAAACTGGGGCTCCGTGCTTTTCTTGCTATGGGAAAGAACCGCCCCCCTTTTCAGATGCCCATTGCCAAAATTGAAACTCTCCCTAAAGCAATTCCTATATGCAAGGATATCACTCAGAACAAAATCCTGCTTGCTCTGGCTGGCCTTGGCCTCTGGTGGCCATTTCTCATCTGCCCCTGAAACACTGGGGCTCTGTTCCTTCCTTCCTATGGAAAGGAACCGGCTTTAAGGTCCAGGGACCATGGCCAAAATTAGAATTTGGCCTCTCAATTCTGTTTATCCAAGGACTGATCTCAGACAAAAGTAGCCAGGAGAGACAGGTCAGGCTGGCCCTGTCCTCTGGTGATTTTCTTAGACTCTGAGCTGAATGTTTTCATTTGAAAACACCTTGGAGAGGGCCCAGAGATCTCCCAAGGAGGTATTTTGAAACCTCGGGCACATGAGCACTACATATAGATAAAGGATCTCTGTGCTCTGTGCTGTTGTGGTGGTTTTGCATCACAGAAGTGATGTCCTAAAAGAAGTTGCTAGCAGTTTTCTTCCATGTCTGACAAAAACCCAATCAGTAATCAATTTTGAGAATTGACAATCTGTTAAACCGCTGAGGACACTGTACACGGCTCTGTGAAGGCACATGTTAAAGATGGGAAAGCCTGGGAGGGTCTCTTTCCCTTCTGGCTGGCACAGAGGTAACAAGGCTGACCCGGCCCCGTCTCAGCCAGGCCGGGCCGGGCGGCTCCTGCCGTGGGGCCGGGCCACTTCCCAGGGAGCCGCCAGGCCCCATCGGCTGCCGGGCAGGGCAGGGGAGGCCGCGGGGCCGAGGCCGGGCCGGGCCATGGCTGCAGTTGGGAACATCTGGGCCCTGCTGAGCCCTGCCCCGCCGCCAGCCCGGGCCCAGCCGGGATCCGCCGGGCCCCAGGAGCAGCCCCGGGCCGGGCCGGCTCGGCCAAGATTCTGCCACCCTTGGGCTTCAGCCGCAAGCCCCGGGCAGGGGCAGGAGAAGCCATCGGCCCCCGGCCGTGCTGCTGCTGTGCTCTGGCCTGGCTGCTGAGATCCTGGCCCTGCCCCAGCGCGGCCCATCCTGACACAGCCCCAGCGCAGCCGCTGCAGAAACCTCCATCGTAAAACAGCTCCGGCCGCAAGCACCGAGCCCGGCCGGGGGCACGGAACCATCTGCAGGCCCCGGGTGAGATATGAACTCTTTCAGTGCTTCCATCCTCCCTCCAGTGAGAGAAAAGGACAAAGTGCAGGCACACAGAGGGGCAACATGAAGACACCCAGGTCACTGAAGGGGAAGTTGAGTCCCCGATAGAAGGGACGAGGAGATGCCTTGATCTTGGGGCTGAAATCCTCTTGTCAAGCTATGGGGAAGGATGTAATTAATATATCAGACTCTCTTTTTCCCTATAAATAATTGAAAATATGGGGAGATGACTTGTTCAGCAAAAACCTCCATGCTAAAGTAGGTAAATGTTGAAGTAGCTGTGATCCCATCAGAAGTTTAAACAGAGGAAGAGAGAAGAGTGGTGAGATCCTGTGCCCTCAGGGAGAGAAGAAGAAGATCTCTGTTGTCAGAGATGAAGATGATTTTAGAAATAGATGAAGAGAATCTTTGCTCTTGAACAGCTCATCTTTAAACTCATACCCCATAAGTTGACATGGCCCATAAAAACAGCTGTGGGAAAAGCTATGAAAAATGGAAGGGACTTCACAATTGAAGATTTTCTGGGCACCTGCTATTCATGGGAATTGAGAGCCACGAGAGAACTTTTTTCTTATGGAGAAGTCTCCATAGCATGAAAGAGAGACTCCTCTCCCTATGTGAACTGAAGAAAGACTGTTCTAGATGGTGTAAACTGACTGAAACTTTCAGGTTTTGTCTCCTTGCATTGTCAGTAAGAAAGAAAAGGCTGTAGTGAGAGGAGAAGTGTTCAGATTCTTATTACTCTTTCTTCTATTTACTGGTAATGAACTTTTCTATATACCCTTTTAAAATTTTGAGCCTACTTTGCCTTTCTCCTAATCCTATCTCACAGCAGGAAATGAGTAAATATATTCCAGTGAGTGCAATGGTAATTAGCCAACACTGATCCCACTGCACTAATAGATGCATTGGCTGAGAAATCTTAAATTAGCAAACCAAAAATCACTCCAGATATATTCCTGATAAACTGCATTCAAGCAGAGGGAAATCAAGGCAGAGCCATGGTTTGTCAGGACTTACTGCATCCCAATGAGCCCCGTGGTGCATTTGGAGCTGAGCCCTGGAACCTCAGGGCCTGAGAGGAGATTGCACAAACCTTTCCAGGAGTCAAAGCCAGAAGAAAACCCCAAAGTTTCTCAAAGCATGAATGGGTCTCAGTGAGGTCCATCCCCAACACAGGCTCCTCATGGACTCCTTGGAGGAGACAATTGGAGGCCAGGATGGACCAAAAACCTATGAGAGTCTCAGTGTGGAAAGGAAATTCCAAACTACCTTAAAAAATTTGAGAATCTCAAAGCATTACTGAGCAGCACTGAGTGTCAGTACAAAGCTCTCCAGGGACTCATTAAAGCAGATAATTGGGGCCATGATTGCACAAACCTCTCACAAAGTCTGTATCAAAAGGGAAACACCAAGTACCTTCAAATAACTGAAGTACCTTGAAGCATTAATGAGCCCACTGAATGTTGTTACTGATAACGGCTCTCCAGAGACTCATTAAGCAGATAATTGGAACCTGTAAATGCACAATCTTTCTCATAGAGTCTGTATCAAAAGGGAAAGAGGAAGTAGCTTAATAAACTTAAGTACCCTGAAGTATTAATGAGTCCTAATCAATGCTGCAACAGGCAGAGTATCTCCAGGGACTAATTACAGCAGATAATTGGAGGCCATGATTGCACAAACCTCTCAGAGACTCCATGGCAAAAGCCAAACCCCAACTCCTTTGAAAAAGCTGCAGTCCCTGCAGGGAGCATTCAGGAGCCCCCAGGGCCATTGCTGAGCAAGGCTCCCCAGGGACTCCTTGCAGCAGATCCTTGAGGCCACTGGGATGTGGGCTAGGGGGGGATGCTGAGGGCAGCACAAGGGGCTGACAGTGCCCAGCCTGGCTGGGGCTGTGCCAGGAGGCCCCAGGGCCTCAGGACAAGGTGTCTCCTCCCAGCCCTTGCTGGCACAGACCCTGCTGTGCCCCAGGGCACCAAGACTTGGCTTCTCTTTGTCCCCACCTGTCATCACTGCCTGCAGTTCTCTGCTCTGCCTGGGGCCTGGGGACACTTGCTCAGTCGTGTCCCTCAGTGGGACCCATTAAAAGTCCAAGAAACTTTGGAGTTGGATTCTGCCTTGGAGTTCTGGAGAGGTTTCTTCAGCTCCCTCTCAGGGACTGATGTTCAGGGCCTGAGCACAAAGGCCCAGAGGCTGATTAAAGTCCTTGTGCTGTGTCTGTGCTGCTGAGCTGGGCTGGGCTCCTGGCACAGAGGCAGCTCCTGCTCACCAAGAAGAGCTTCAAAAGCACATTTCTCTTGATGAGCAGCTCTTGTGCCAGCCCAGCAGGGCTGGGGCACTGCCTGCAGCCAGCCCGGGCACAGCACAGAGGCACAGAGAGCTTCAATCAGTCAGGGCTGGGAAGGGGCTGAGAAGTGCCTGGGGCACAATCACCGCCAGCCCTTGGCACAGGAACCTCTGGCTGCAGGACAATGCAGATGCAGCTCCTGGAGCCATCTCCTCAAGCTGGAACATGCCAATGCCTGCAGAGCCTGTGAGTACAACTCTGGGTATTTCTGGTGCAGGGGAGGTGAAATGCTCATGGAGCTCTGACATGGTGAGGGGTTCTGATCAGTCATAGAATATTTACAAGACAATGATTTTGATAAAAATGAGGAAATTTCCTAGGACTTCGTATTCAGTTTCCTACTATTGGAGGATGTCAGAAAGGGAGGATTAAATATTAAAGGTAGTATGAAGTATTAGTTATTAATTTTGTCAAGTGCCTGAGACATCCAAACTGTTACTTTTACTGATCAGTAGGTTCACAGAAGACCCATAATGTGCTTTCAGCCACTCTGCCCATGGGCAGCAGCAGCATCACCTTTGCTGGAGCCATCAGGCTCAGTCTGAGCTGTCCTTTCTCCAAGCTGCAAACAGAACCTGCCCCCAGCCAGTGCCCTGCAAACAGGCAGGGTTCTGTAGGGCCAAGGAGAGTGCACAGAGATTTGGGGTCTGTGGGTGCTGGCAGGGAGGGATCAGGCACAGGGAAACACCTGCAGGAGGAAAATCTGCAGGAAGCAGAGAGAAGATCAGGCAATGAGAGAAAACAAACCCCAGCAATGCTGTGGCAGGGAGAGTTTAGAGGTGCCCACAGGAGCCCCTGCAGTGCAGCCCCTCCCTCTGAACAAGCCCCCTCCCTCCTGTGCCCCAGCCAAGCCTCTGCCCTCAGGGCCGGGGCTCCAAGGCGTGCAGCCCCTCCTGTGCAGGCAGAGCTGCAGCAGAGCCGTGGGGCAGCTCTGCAGCCCCGGGCCCAGTTCCCTCTGCAGAGCACAGGGCTGGGAGCAGCTGCCCGGCCCTGGGGGCTCTGGCAGGGGCACAGCTGGCTCAGGGTGACGCTGTCCCCAGGGCCCGGCTCTGGGCAATGCTGTCAGTGCAGCCAGGGAAGGAGCTGCATCTCCCTTCAGCCAATGCCATCAGAAGGACACTTGGAAGTGTCCATGAGATTTCAGTCCAAGCTGGGAGCTCCAATCCAGGGTGCAAACCTGTCCTAGAGCATCTCTGAGTCATAAGATTGATGGGGAAAGGCAGAGGTGTTGTGACACTAAAAATGCTGCTGTGTTGGTGAAATGAGTAACATGAGTCCTTGGCTACAAATGTGGACCTGGGCTGTGGTGGAAAGATATGCTCTAAGCTGTACCTGAGGAATTTTAAAGGGTAACATGGGGAGGTGATCACCTTCCAACTGACAAAGATTAAAGCCCAGCAAAATTCTGAACAGGTCAGAATGACAGACAATGTCCACTAGCTCTCCACTTATCACTTTGCCTCTCAGAACATGCTCTCTATTCCCTAAGGTCAGTAGAAATGCTGAGGGTTTCTGATATTCAAGAACACCAGCAGAGGTATGGGGAAGCTTTAAAGAAAACACCAGAATTCTTAAAAACAGAAGTGTATCTGTGTGCGTTCCAGGGTAGTTGTATGGGAAATGGCTTTGATTTTGTTTACAGGTATCTCCTCTAACTCTTCACTGTCCTTTTCTCCATGAACAGGTGCCCATGTGCAGCACCAGCAAATGTCCAACAGCAGCTGCATCAGGCACTTCCTCCTGCTGGCATTGGCAGACACGCGGCAGCTGCAGCTCCTGCACTTCTGCCTCTTGCTGGGCATCTCCCTGGCTGCCCTCCTGGGCAACGGCCTCATCATCAGCGCCGTAGCCTGCGGCCACCACCTGCACACGCCCATGTTCTTCTTCCTGCTCAACCTGGCCCTCGCTGACCTGGGCTCCATCTGCACCACTGTCCCCAAAGCCATGCACAATTCCCTCTGGGACACCAGGGACATCTCCTACACTGGATGTGCTGCACAGGTCTTTCTGGTTTTCTTCTTTTTTGGATCAGAGTATTTCCTCCTGACCGTGATGTGCTACGACCGCTACGTGTCTATCTGCAAACCCCTGCACTACGGGACCCTCCTGGGCAGCAGAGCTTGTGCCCACATGGCAGCAGCTGCCTGGGCCAGTGCCTTTCTCAATGCTCTCATGCACACAGCCAATACATTTTCCCTGCCCCTGTGCCATGGCAATGCCCTGGGCCAGTTCTTCTGTGAGGTGCCACAGATCCTCAAGCTATCCTGTTCAAATTCCTACCTCAGGGAACTTGGGCTCATTGTGGTTAGTCTTTTGTTTTCATTTGGCTGTTTTGTGTTCATAGTTTTCTCCTATGTGCAGATTTTCAGGGCTGTGCTGAGGATCCCCTCTGAGCAGGGACGGCACAAAGCCTTTTCCACCTGCCTCCCTCACCTGGCTGTGGTCTCCCTCTTTGTCAGCACCTCATTTTTGACCTACCTGAAGCCCCCATCCATGTCCTCCCAATCCCTGGATCTGGCCCTGTCAGTTCTGTACTCAGTGGTACCTCCAGCCCTGAACCCCCTCATCTACAGCCTGAGGAACCAGGAGCTCAAGGCTGCAGTGTGGAGACTGATGACTGGATGGTTTCAGAAACAGTAAACTCCTAGGCAATTTCTACAAATCTCTTGCAATAAAAGTCATCTTTGATACTTCTTGTTGGTTTCCTTCTGGAGGTTCTGTTTCTTTGTGTTACTTTTTTTCATATTGTCTACAAAGAAATGTCATTTTTGAACCATTTCTCATTTTGTTTCTCTCCACCTTCCCTGTGGCCACAGACTGTGTCAATGAGGGGCTGCACTCTTGGTGGCTTTAAAGGAACTAAAGGATGTCCCAGCAAAGTTTTCTGCAGAGATGCCCTTTTGTTGCCTTCTCTGGAGCTGCAGCAGCAATGTCTGTGTGCAGAGCTGGGGCAGATCAGTGCTGGCCCAGCAGCTGTGCCCAGCAGCAGCAGCAGCAGCAGCAGCACTTGGTGTTGCCAGTGCTGCTGCCGTGGCCCTGCCCCGCTGCCCTGGTGGCCCTGGTGTTGCTGCAGGGCCTGAGTGCTCTCGGGGCCGGGCACAGCCCTGGGGGTGGCAGTGCCGGGGCTGCAGCAGGGACAGGCCATGGGCACTGCTGGGGCAGCGCTGACGCCTCAGGCCAGGCCCTGGGGGCTCCAGGCTCCTTGCCCAGGCTCTCTCAAGAACACGGCCAGGCCAATGCTCAGCAGCACAGAAACCCCCGTGAGCAGCCCCAGGCTGGCCGTGGGCAGGCTGGGGGCAAACAGCATGGCTGGGGCTCTGCAAGGGCCCTGGGGCAGATGGGAAGGAGCAGCAGAGCAGGGGCTGATCCATGCCCAGTGTGCTGCACAGCCCAGGGCAGCGTCCCAGAGCGTCCTCATGCAGCTGCCAACAACATCCCCCCTCTGCAGCCCTGGCCTCTCCCCCAGCTCACACAGGTGCCCCATCCTTGCAGGCACAGACACGACAGCACTGCCTCAGCAGCCCCTGTTTGCATTGCACACAGCAGGGCCAGCACCCCCATGCTGTTGCTGTGGGGACATGAACCTGAGGGAGCACAAATGCCATCAGCCCCTGGGGCCAGCAAGGCCTGGGGGACACCAGGGAAACCACTCAGCTTTGTCCTGGCCTCTGCACTCAGCCAGAAAGTTTGTTCCCATCAGCTGGGAGTTTCCTGTGCCACTGCAGACGTTGTTTCTCAGAGCCAGGGCTGCCTGGCAGCCACCCCCAAACTGCCCTGGGCATTTCCTTGGCTGCACCTTTGCTTTCTTTACTCTTCATGGAAGAAATTTCTTCCTGTTGCCCATCCCTATTCCCTCCCGTGCAAACAGCCCATCCCTGGTTGCCCTTTCCTCTCTGGCCCCACTCCCCATTGCAGTTCCTGACTTGGCCCCATGGGAACGTCCCTTGGGCAGCAGGATCATCCTACAAGTGCTGCAGGAATTGTCTGCAGGCTCCTGCAGTGCCTGCTGCTGCTCCCTTGCCAGAGGCACCCCAGGCCAGGGGGGCACATCTGGGCTGCTGTGTCTGACTCTGGGGCTCCCTGTTCTGGGCAGTGAGGAGGAGCTGCAGAGGCTCTGCAGGACTGACAGGATGGGCTTTGGGGCTGCCAGGAGAAGCTGAGGGACCTGGGCTGCTGGAGCTGCTGAAGAGGAGGCCCAGGGTTCATCCTGCAACTGCTCCAAGAGTGGTTTCAGGGAATCCCAGATTCAGCAAGTTCTGAAAAGACCTTGGAGATCATCAAGTCCAACCTATGCCCTGACACCGCCTTCTGTTCCCTGAGCTTCCTCTTCTCCAGGATAAACAACCCCAGCTGCCTCTGCTGCTCCCTCACAGGACTTGTGCTCCAGACCCCTCCCCAGCCTTGTTGCCCTTCTCTGGACACACTCCAGCCCCTTCATGTCCTACCTAAATTTGGGGGCCCAGAACTGGACACAGCACTCAAGGTGCTGCCCAACCAGTGCCCAGCACAGGGGAAGAATCCCTGCCCTGCTCCTGCTGGCCACACCATTCCTGATCCATAGGAGTGCCAGGGGCTGGATAGGGGAAATGGTGTGGATGGGGTTGGGACAAAGTGTTATTGTCAGCCATGAAGGGTCTTGATTTTCATGTCTGTTCGGACAGCATTAGGAGGTGCTGGAGATCAATATCAAGTGGATATTTCTGATAATCAATCAATAAACAGGAAAAGAAAACAGGTCAAAACAGGTCTCTCTGCATTTTTTTCAAACCAGTATATGCACTTTGAGTACAATTCTGAAATCTGTCTAATTAGCCACAGAATAACTGAAAATTTGAATTATTCCCAAGGACTTTTTTCGTTCAGGTGTTTTGAACAATTTTTTGTGAGCTTTTCTCACTGAATTCCTGAACTGAAAAGCGCAAGAAAGAAGAGGCCTCAAGAGTTGTAACATTCATGATTACCCTTCAAGTGGCTGAGGATCCATCCCTATCAGAGCAGCAATGAACAGAAATGGGCACAGCTTTGTGGCTGCTGTCCCAGCTTTGGCATGGGCCCTGGGCCTGGAGCAGGAGCAGCTCTTGAGGGCCCCAAGGCCGGGGCTCTTGTGCTGCCCTGGGCAGATGGGATGGCAGCAGGGGCTGCAGAGCTCTCAGCACCTCAGCCCCAGGGGAGCAGGGCAGCCAGGGAGCCTCCTTTGGCCTTGGCCAAGCACCTTCCCCAATGGCTGGGGCTGAGTCCTGTGGCAGCTGCAGCTGCTGCTGTGCCCTTGGCAGGGGCTGAGGCCGTGGGGCCAGTGGCCAGAGCAGCCTGGCCTGAGCAGAGCTGTGGGGCCAGAGCCGGCTGGGCTGGGCTGGGCTCAGAGAGGCCCTTGGTGCTGCCCAGAGCTCAGGGCAGCTGGCAGAGCTTGCAGGGAGCTGGGCTGGGCTCCGAGAGCCTGGCCCAGAAACCATCAGTGTCCATCTCAGCCTGGCTGAGCGTGCAGGGGCAGGACTCAGGCCAGGCCTTGTGGGGCAGGGCCAGCGCCTGTGCAAGGCATTGCAAACAGGCAAGTGGCCCAGAGAGGAGGCTGCTCTGTGCCCTGGGTGGCACGGACAGAGCAGGGAGGGGGCCCAGGACATTTGTCAGCGCCAGCCTCTGTGCCCATGCATTGGCAGCCCTGGCTGCTGAGCCCAGCTTTGGCCTGGGCTGAGTTTGGCTGTGGCCCAGCTCCATCCTCCTGCGGGGCTCAGGGCCTGTTCCCGGCCATGGCCAGCCCTGGCTGCCTCTCTGCTGGCCCAGAGGCCGGCAGAGCCCGGGGCAGGGCTGTCTGTGCAGCCCCACAGGTGCCAGGGCTCTGCAGGAGCTGGCAGAGGCTGCCCAGCAGGGAGGCCATGGGGCACAGAGCCCCAAGGCTGCTGTGGGCACCACGGCACAGGGGCCGTTCCCAGCCGCAATGCTCCTGGCCTGGGCTGGGCCTGCACAGGGGCTGGGCCACCATGGCTGGGCCAGCACAGGGCCACAAAGGGGCCACGCAGCCGCTGCCGGGGCTGACAGCAAGGCCAGGCACACACAAGCAATTGCTGAGCATGGCCTGCGCTGGCCAGGCCTGACTGTGCCAAAGGCAGAGCTCAGCTGCCCTTGGGGGCTGCAGCAACACTCCAGAGCCCAAAGAGCCTCCATGGCTGGGCTGGAGACCAAGGCTGCAGCAGGGAAATGCAGGGCTGCTGCGGGATGGGGAGGCCATTGAATTCCAGCACACACCTCAGCTCTCTGATGATCCCAGCACCATGCTGGGCCCTGTTTCAGACTGGAGCAGAGCAGATGTTGATGGGACATGAGCCCTGCGGGGCTGTCAGGGACCTGCAGCTTGCAAGGTGCTCTGCTCTCCCTCAGGTGCTCTCAGAGAGATCCAATCCCAGCTGGGCACCTCAGGGCACAAGTGGCACTGCCTGTTCATGGGCACACAACTGATATCTGCCTGGAAAGAGGCACAGGTTTTTGTACCTGTTAGTTTCATAATATACAAGCAAATCTTTATTACCTGGGTCATATGAGTCCTTTTAAGAAATGGCTAAGTTTTCCCACCAGGAATGGGAATTTCCTGGAAGTGTGCTGATGACAGGAGAAGAAATATTGATCTTCCCCTCTACCTTTGCCACTGACATTCACTCTAATATTTAATGACCCCACCTACTTCATGTGTTTCTTGCTCTCCTTTTTAAATGGCCATGTCTAAGAATATCTCTTCATTTAGAGCAACTGGATCTATGTCCTTTCCATCACTCCCAGATTTTCTCATCCAGATGCTCTCTGGTCATTCAAGTGCCTCTCAAATGACTGGTTTCATGCTTTGAGCTTCAGCTAGTTGCCATCTTTCTGAAGTTCAAATATATACGACATTAGTGGTATATATTTGAACTTCACATATTATATATACAACTCCACATTACATATAAACATCCTAATTGTGTTTATATGTATCAGAGAATTACCTTTGCTCATGTCTCTGTCTAAAACTGTTCCTGTAAGAAATCCCTTGGGGATGGTGGACATGTCAGATGCTGCTGGGCATCCCAGAGAGCTGAGGGAAGAGCTGTGATGGTTACTAAACTCTTCAAATGTTCATCTTCTATTTGTTGGCAAGAAACCTTTCTGTGCCTCTGAGTGTCACCAGGCCCTGAGCCCAAAGGACACAAACCTGATGAGTTGTGGTTCCCACAAGTGCAGGGGCTGCACTTGGACCTTGGCTCTGCACAGGAGAGCTCTTCATCCCCTTTCTCTCTTTTCCTCCCTCTGGGCATGGAGGGAGCTCCTGACTTCAGCCTGTGACTCGTGTGTGCAAAGAGCAAATCTGGGCAGAATCGGGGCAGGGAGGGTTTGGGGGGACCTTGGGATCTGTGCTGGGCACAGAAGGTGTTTTCCATTGCTCTGAGACTGGCTGCTGTGCAAAGTGGATTTAATAACCAGCAGAGGAATGACTTTGGCATTTGATGGAGCTATGCCTTCTCTTGGCTTTGTTGGCTGACAAGAAATGAACATCCCTCTGTGTCACGGGCAGCTCCTTCTGCAAGGAAAGCAGGTGGGAGTTGGAGCCAAGGAGCTGAAAGCTGCAGGTGCAGCCTGGGCTGGAGGGAGCTCAGATTTGCACAAGGCTGCTCTGAGTGCCAGGGCTTGGATGGGGGAAATGGTGGGGTGGGGGTAGGGACAGAGTCTGATTGATTGTCAGCCATGAAGGGTCTTGATTTTCATATCTATTCCAACTGCATGAGGAGGTACCTGGATTCAATGTCAATTGGAGATTGTGCATATCATTGTATTAACAGGGAAAAAAAAACCTAAACAGGACCTAAAAAATGTTTTCTCACTGTCTTTTTAAATATCATGTATTCAGTTTCAATACACTACTGAGATCTACTTAACCACAAAGGATTTGAAAATTAAAATCAAATGATTCCCAGAGGCTTGGCTTGTTCAGGTGTTATAAATGTTAATGAGCCCTGGGACACTAAATTCCTGCACTGAAGAGCTGAAGGCTGAACAAGCCTCTGGAGCAGGAAAATTCAGCAGCAGCCTCCAAGTTGCTGAGGATGTCAGCAGCCCCCACTGAGGCCATCCCTGCCCAGAGACCGTGGGGGAATGGGCAGACAAGGAGAGCGTCCCTGGGGCTGGGGCAGCACAACTCAGAGGCACCAGAGGCTCCAGCTGGGCAATGGAGTGTGGAATGTGGCTGGGAAAGCCCTGCCTGGGCTGGGCCAAGCAGGACACACAAGCCCTGACTCCCATCTCCCAAACAACTCTCTCAGGGAGACATTTAAAAGGAATTAAAATTGTTTGTGTACCCTGAGTTGAAAACACTGGAGAAATACTGACAAGAAATTCTCAGGAGCTCAAAACAACACAGCAGCATTTACTGGCAACTTTAGAAAATCAAATAAATTTTCGCAAAAGGTTTAATAGGACATTCAATCAACAAAACAACACTTCTCAAAGCATTAATTTGGCCCGTTCAACTTCACAAACTCTAAGCCTGTGCAATTTCATGTTAATCAAAATTTGCAAGAGGACAAAAATAGAAGAAGTATTTTTCTTTCTCTCTCTCAAAGAGATAGAAAGACAAATAAGATTCAGAGAAGCACACACACAGAGCTTCCAACTCCTGGATTCCAGCACTGTTCAGATGGAAATTCCAAGAGGATCCAGGGTCAAGATGTGTGCTTGCCTTGTGGTCAGCCTTCAATACCCCTTGGTCTCCCTGGGCCCTTCCCCCAGGTGGGGCTTGGGCTCATTTGGTCCCTCAGGAGCTGGGCTGGGGCTGCAGAGGTGGCTGTGGAGCATTGCCTGTGCTGGGCCAGGGACTGGCAGCCACTGCTGGGCTGGGATAGAGGCTCTGGGGGGATTGGGGTTCCAGGGCAGGGCAGGGCTGGGCTTCCAGGGCAGGGCAAGGCTGGACCTACCCCCTGCTCTCCCCCACACACAAAATGTTTTTAGCCAACAATCTCCTCCAGGCTGTCACAACAGGCATTGTTGGAGGTGAAATCCCAAATTTGGCGATGTGTGCCTGGCCCAGAAGGACAGTTCCTTTCCACAGGAAGGAAAGCACAGACCCCCAGTGTTTGGAAGGCAGGTGAGAGCCTCTCTAGTCCAAGGCCAGCCAGACTTGCCAGGATTTGCAGATTTTATCTGGGAGCAGTCTTTGGATATAGGATATTTGGAGGTGACTCTTTGTGTCTGTGTGCACACAGGAGTGCCTGTGCTGGGGAAATGTGGCAGAAATGCTGCTCTCTGAGGGGTTTGAGAGCCTTGCATAGCTGAGTCGCTCAGGCCTGTAAGTAAGATTACATCATGAGGAATAAGTTAAAAGCTATTAAGAGCTTTTTTTTGCCAAGTAACATTTCATATGATATAAGTTAAGTTGAATATTTTTTAACGTTATTCTACCATTAAATCATTAAGTCGTAGTGTGTAAGTTAGGTTAAATACTGTTTGTGGGAATCCATAAAATTAGAGGGTTCTAGGAAAGCTGCAAAAGGCAGGCCTCAGATACAGCAGAATTGTGAACAGTGCTAAAGCAATAGTCATGAGATAGGTCAGCAGAAAAATTATTTAAACTGTAGAAAAGGCAAGGGCAAATAGAACAATAGCCTATGTATTAATGCTTGTCTGAATAGCTCTCTAAGTTGCAGAAAGTTTATCTAGCAAGATATTAGGAAGGTTAAAGCTTAGTAATGGAGCTCTATGCGTTGTCTCTTACAAACGGGTATTGTATTCTAAATAAGCAAGCATTGTTTTAACCAAAGGTATGTGTGCTTATGGTGATTGGATAGAACTACTCTCAATATGCTTTTGCTTTGTGTGATTGGTCAAGAAGCTTATAAAGTATGTTGTAACATGAAGTTTTCTGGCCTGCTGCCTGGATTGTGAGCTGCTAGCATCTTCCCATTATCATAATCATGTAATGAGACTGATGCTGAAAAAAGAAACAGCTCGAGACACTTTCCATAGCACCCCCATCTCGTTCGCATCTGTAAATAAACCCCCGGCCGGTGTTAAAGTTAAGTGCTGTTCTTTTGCTAAATTGTCAAGTTGAAGGTATCAGTTAAGGTTAAAGTGTAAGTTAAGTCCTGTTAAGTTTGAACTCTGTTCAGCTTTTGGGCCATATTCCTTTTATCCTTGCCCTCGCTGTCCTTGTGTCACACACACAGACACAGGGACAGTTCTCGGCTCATTTCTGGTTTGATTGTCCAGACATTAATTGGTTTTGTTGTTGCTTTGTTTCCTTGGTGTGCCTGAAGTGTCCAGTCAGGAGCAGAGTGACTCTTGCCAAGGAACTTTGTGCTGCTGTCCCTTAATATTCAATCTGGTTTTTGCTGATCCCTTGCGGGGGTTTTTTTTCAGCACTCTCAAGGCCTCGTTGGTACCAGGGTGAAGGAGCCCTGGCCCAGGCTCTGGCCCTGGGGAACACGGGGACGCTGCCGGGGGGTCCCTGTCCCCCTGTGCCACCCCCAGGGCCCCGGCCCCCCGTCCCCGTGTCAGGCTCTGGGGTCGATCTCGTGGAACATCCCCTGGGGGAGGCTGCGGCGCCGGGGGCGGGGGGACCCGGGGGGACAGGGGACCCCGCTGTGCACGAGCAGGGTTGGACTGCTCTGGGGGGAACTGTGAGGGGGGCCGGGGCAGAGTGACCTCCCCAGTGACCTCACACAGCAACCTGTGATGTCACAGAACCAAATCTGGGATGTCACCCTGGAATGTCATGCAGCTGCACTGTGATGTCGCAGAAGACTCTGTGATGTCAGAAAGTCACCCTGTGATGTCACAATCTGTACTGTGATGTCATAGCCTGCTCTATGATGTTACACAGCTGGCCAGTGATGTCACAATGCTCTCTCTGATGTCACAGAGCCACCCTCTATGAATTCAGGATCTGCTCTATGGCCTCACACCGTACTCTGTGATGTCACAGACAGATGTGTGATGTCACAAACCCCTCAATGATATCACAAAACCCTCTCTGTGATGTCATATTGCCACTTTGTAAGGTCACAGTATACACTCTGACCTCACAGCCAGCTCTATGATGCCATACAGCCATGCCATGATGTAACAGCCTGCTCTGTGATGTCACAGAACCCCTCTATGATGTCATACAGTTCCCTCTATGATGCTCTAGCTTCTCAGTGACCTCACACAAAGAACTCTGTCTTGTCATAGCCCAGTCTGTGACCTCACACAGCCCATTCTGTGCTGTCACATGGCCCCTTGCTGACATCACAGCTGCTCTGTGCCTCCATGACACAGGCACAGAGGAGCTGCTGTGACACAGCCGCCTCTGGGACATGCCACAGCCCCTGCCAGTGCTGAGCCCCTGGGAGCTCTGTCTGTGCCCTGCTGGTGTCCCTGAGGGGCCCTGGCAGTGCCCCAGCCCTGCTGGGCTGTGCACAGGAGCTGCTCCTGGCCAGAGCTGTCTCTCTGCAGCTCTGCTGCCCTTGCCAGGAGCTGCCTCTGGGCCAGGAGCCCGGCCCAGCTCAGCAGCACAGACACAGCACAAGGACTTTAATGACCCTCTGGGGCTTTGGTGCTCTTTGTGTCTGCCATGGCCAAAGTGCTGCCCAAGTTGGCTCTGGCAGGGCTGTCTTGCCGCTGCTGCCCATCCCTGTGCCCTGTGCAGCCCAGGCTGTCCTACGGTGTCCCTGCCCTGCGCCTCTGTCCCTGCAGGCTGTGGGCATCCCCCGGCTGCCCCACCTGGCTGGGCCCTTCCTTTGCTGACAGCTCTGCCTCCTGCCTGCCCCTGTCTGCCCACACAAAGCCTTGGGCTGATACCAAAAGGGTTCATTCCATTTTTACTGTGCCTGTGAACTTTCAGCACAGGAACAAGCCATGCAGGGGCTGCTTTCCCAGCAAGGATGGTTGGAAGACAAGAAGACATCTAGCTCGAGAATGTAATGGCAGAAAAAAGAAGGACTGAAACTGGGAACTTGGGGTGGATTTTATGGTAATGGGTAAATTGTAATACACATTTAGTGACGCTGGTAGAATTACACATCCACATAGGGTTAGGAGTTATCCCAAACTAGATCTCAGGCCTGAATAAATGATACCCTCTTAAACAGCAATTTAGTGTTAATGAGTCCTATTCTGATATTTTGGCTTTGATAGTGGTGAGGCCTCACAGAACCAAGGATTCAGCTGTGACACTGAGCAAACCCATGGAATAAAGGGTCCATTGTGACAGCATGGAACCCCATGGAACCAAAATCCATTTTGGCACATTGGGGCCACATTGAAAAAATGGCCCATTGTGAAACTGTACATTCAAGGAGACCATTGTGACACTGAAAAACCTCTGGGAACCATGGGGCCATTCCGACACAGCAAGGCCTGGTAGAACCATGGGTCCATTGTGACACTGCAGAACCTCACGGAACCAAGGTGACCGTGTTCTGCTATGGAACCTCATGGAACAAATGGTCCATGGTGACCCTGCAGAACCAAGGAGACTGCTGTTGGCCGTGTGAAAGCTCATGGAACCAGAAATCCATTGTGACACAGCAAGGCCTTATGGAACCAAGGGTCCGTTGTTAAACTCTGTGGCCTCATGGAATCATGAGCCATTGTGACACAGTGTGGCCACATGGAGCCAAGGGGCTACTGTGACACTGCAGATCCAAGGAGGCCATTGGGATTGAGAAACCTCATGGAACCGAGAGTTCATTTTTACACTGTGGGGCCGGTGGAACCAAGGGGACCACAGTGACTTTGTGGGGCCTCATGGAACAATGGAGACTGTTCTGACACTTTGGGACCCACTGGAATCAAAGGACCATTATAGAATGGCACGGCCTCAAGGAATCAAGGGGACTACAGTGAACCTTGGGGGTCTCCATGGGATGAAGGGTCCAAGGAACCAAGGATACCATTGTGACACTCTGGGGCATCATGGAACCAAAGGTCCATTGTGACACAGCTGGACCTTGTGGAGCCAAGGGGACCACAGTGACACTGCGGGTCTCAGTGAAACCAATGGTCTGTTGTGACACTATGAGGCCTTATGGAATCATGGAGACCATAGTGACACCAAAGGCCTCATTGAAACAAGGGCCCATTGTGACACTACAAGGCCTCTTGGAAGCAAGGAATCATTGTGGTACCATGGAGCGTTGGCAGGCCAAGGGGCAGTTGTCACACTGTGTGGCACCAAGGAGTCCATTGTGACACTACAGGGCCCCGTGGAAGTAAGGATTCGTGGAACAGTGCTGGAACACCTGGAACCAAAGTTCCATTATGACACTGCAGGGCCTCATGACATCCTGGAGGCCATGATGACACTTTGAGGCCTCATTGAATCAAGGGGCTCTGCAGGGCCTCATGGAACCAAGGAGCCCCTTCTGACATTGTGAGTACCCATGGAACCAAGGTCTAGTGTGACACCATGGAACCAAGGAGACTGTTGTTGTCTGGTTTTGGCAGTACAAAAGCTCATGGAACAAAAAGTCCATTGTGACACTGTGGGGCCTCATAGAACCAAGGAGACTGATATGACACTTAGGGACCCACTGGAACCAAGGGGCCATTGTGACACCACAGGGCCTCATAGAACCAAGGAGCCATTGTAGCACAGCAGGGCCTCATGGAATCAAGGGGATCACAGTGACCCTGTGGGGCTCCATGAGACCATGGGACCATTCTAACTGTGAAACCAAGGATACTATTGTTACACTATGGGGCATCATGGAACCAAGGAGGCCATTGTGATCCAGTCGGGGAACCTGCTGAGACTATTGTGACACTTCAAGGGCCATTGTGGAGCTGCAGGGCCTCGTGGAACCAATGAGACCATTGTGACATGGCACGGCCTCATGGGAGCAAGGGGCCATTGTGACACTATGGGTCTTGTAGAGCTGAGGGGCCCTTGTGACCCTGTGTGGCACCATGGAACCAAGGAGAGCACTGTGACCCTGCAGGGCTCCGTGGAACTGAGAACTCGTGTGGCAGTGAGGAGCCCAATGGAACCAAGGGGCCATTCTTTACTTCAGGGCTTTACACAACCAAGGTGCCATTGTGATACTGTGGAACCAAAAGAGACCATTGTGACACTGAGGGGCTTCATGGAACCAATGAGACCATTCTGGCACTCTGAGTCCCCATGGAACCAAGGGGCCATTGTGACACCACAGGGCCTCATAGAACCAAGGCAGCCACTGTGAAACTGCAAGGTTTCATGGAAGCAAGGGACCATTGTGACACTGCAGGTCCCCATGGAAGCAAGGGGCCAGTGTAACACATCCAGGCCTGGTGGAACCAAGGGGCCATTGTGATCCTCAGGAACCCAAAAGAACCAAGGGGCCATTTTGAGACTCTGCGACCTCATGGAACCAAGGGGCCCATGTGGCATTGCACAGTCCCATGGAAACAAGCAAGGCCTCATGGACACTGCAAGGCCTCATGGAAGCAAGGGGCCATTGTGCCACTGTGGAGCCAAGGAGACCATTGTTATATCGCTGGGCCTCATGGAAACAAACATCTGTTGTGATCCTACAGAGCCTCATGGAACCAAGGGGCCATTGTGATGCTGGAGGGCCCCAAGAATCCAAGAACATGGAACAGGTCTGGCTGGCTGGGCCTCCTGGGGGCTGCCTGACTGGTCCAGCTGACCTTGGCATATTGAGGGTTGCTTCTCATCAGCCCCTGAAACCTTGGAGTTCTGTGCTTTCTTTCCTGTGGGAAAGAATTGTCCTTCTCCTCCAGGGGTTCATGGCTGAAATTGGGATTCCTCCCCCAAATTTGATTATATCCAAGGATTATTCCCATTGGTCACCTGGAGGGACAGACAGCTCTGGCTGGCCTTGGCCTCTTGGGGGCCACCTCTCATCTGCCTTCAAAACACTGGGGGCCTGTGCTTTTCTCCTCATAGGAAAAAACATCTTTCAAGACCAGGCATCCATGGCCAAAACTGAGAATTCACCTCCAGAATTCCTTAAATCCAAGGAGAGCTCCAGACAAAAGCTTTCAGGACTATCTAGGTTCCCTCGGCTTGCTAATGGCCAGCTCACATCTCCCTTTGAAGCACTGGGGTTCTGCACTTTCCTTCCTATGGAAAAGAACTGTCCTTCTTGTCCAAAGCCCAATAGACAAAAGTGGGGTTTGGCCTCCCAAATTCTGTCTCTCCAAGGATTCTTCCCTGACAACAGATCTGGCTGCCTTGGCCTCCTTGGGGTTGCCTCTAATCAGCCTTTGGAACACTGGGGCTCTGTCCTTTCCTTCTTATGGAGAACTGTCATTCCAGTCCAGGAACCCGTGGCTGAAATGGAATTCCACATCCAAAACTCCCCTTATATCCAAAGGCTGCTTTCAGACAAAAGCTGCAAGGACAGACAGGTCTTGCTGGCCTTGGCCTCTGGTGACTGCTTCTCATCTACCATCAAACCCTGGGGTTCTGTGGTTTCCTTCCTATAGAAAAGAACTGTCCCTCTTGTCCAGGTGCTCTTGGCCTCAAGCACTTGAGCACTCTATAGGGACACAAGAGCTCTGTGCTTAGTGGGGTGGAGACTGAGGACATCGGAGGAGAGCCCTGGGAGGGACTGAAGAGTGGTTTCAGAGATGGTGGATCCTTTTGACATAGTAGAAAACAGCCAGAGAAAGAAAGAATTAATTCCAAAGGCACCTGGGGAGGTCCAGACTGGAAACCAGGAGAAAGGAATTTCCCTGCCAGGGCAGGGCTGTGGTGCAGCATGTCCCCCAGCAGGAGCCTGGAGCAGCCCAAGGCCTTGTGTGGGCAGGCAGAGGCAGGCAGGAGGCAGAGCTGTCAGCAAAGGAAGGGGCCAGCCAGGTGGGGCAGCCGGGGGATGCCGACAGCCTGCAGGGACAGAGGCGCAGGGCAGGGACACCGTAGGACAGCCTGGGCTGCACAGGGCACAGGGATGGGCAGCAGCGGCAAGACAGCCCTGCCAGAGCCAACTTGGGCAGCACTTTGGCCATGGCAGACACAAAGAGCACCAAAGCCCCAGAGGGTCATTAAAGTCCTTGTGCTGTGTCTGTGCTGCTGAGCTGGGCTGGGCTCCTGGCCCAGAGGCAGCTCCTGGCAAGGGCAGCAGAGCTGCAGAGAGACAGCTCTGGCCAGGAGCAGCTCCTGTGCACAGCCCAGCAGGGCTGGGGCACTGCCAGGGCCCCTCAGGGACACCAGCAGGGCACAGACAGAGCTCCCAGGGG
Organism: Agelaius phoeniceus; assembly: GCF_051311805.1. NCBI lineage: Eukaryota > Metazoa > Chordata > Aves > Passeriformes > Icteridae > Agelaius > Agelaius phoeniceus. Next base: position 4,598,549 of record NW_027509866.1, read on the forward strand.
CTCAGCACTGGCAGGGGCTGTGGCATGTCCCAGAGGCGGCTGTGTCACAGCAGCTCCTCTGTGCCTGTGTCATGGAGGCACAGAGCAGCTGTGATGTCAGCAAGGGGCCGTGTGACAGCACAGAGTGGGCTGTGTGAGGTCAGAGATTGGGCTATGACATCACAGAGTTCTTTGTGTGAGGTCATTGAGCAGCTACAGCATCATAGCGGATATTCTGTGACATCACAGAGCATGCTGTGACATCATGGCATGGCTGTGTGACATCATTGAGGGGGCTTTGAGGTCAAAGTGTGTGCTTTGACATTACAGAGTGGCAGTATGACATCACAGAGAGGGTTTTGTGGCATCACTGAGGGAGTTGTGACATCACACAGCTGTCTGTGACATCATAGTGTGAGGCCACAGAGCAGACTCTGCCATCATAGAGGGTAGCTCAGTGACATCAGAGAGGGGTTTGTGACATCACTGGGTGGCTGTGTAATATCATAGAGCAGGCTGTGACATCACAGAGACTTCTGTGACATCACAGAGCAGCTGTATCACATCATAGGGTGACATCTCATAGTTGGCTGTGTGACATCACAGGGGCTGTTTGAGGTCACTGGGGAGGTCACTCTGCCCCGACCCCCCTCACAGTTCCCCCCAGAGCAGTCCAACCCTGCTCGTGCACAGTGGGGTCCCCTGTCCCCCCGGGTCCCCCCGCCCCTGGCGCTGCAGCCGCCCCCAGAGGATGTTCCACGAGATCGACCCCAGAGCCTGACACGGGGACGGGGGGCCGGGGCCCTGGGGGTGGCACAGGGGGACAGGGACCCCCCGGCAGCGTCCCCGTGTCCCCCAGGGCCAGAGCCTGGGCCAGGGCTCCTTCACCCTGGTACCAACAAGGCCTTGAGAGCGCTGAAAAAATCCCCAGCAAAGGAACAGGAAAAACCAGATTGAATATTAAGGGACAGCAGCACAAAGTTCCTTGGCAAGAGTCACTCTGCTCCTGACTGGACAATTCAGGCACACCAAGGAAACAAAGCAACAACAAAACCAAACCAAATCCAGGCAATCAAACCAGAAATGAACTGAGAACGGTCCCTGTGTCTGTGTGACACAAGGACAGTGAGGGCAAGGATGAAAGGAACATGGCCCAAAACCTGAACAGAGTTCAAACTTAACAGGACTTAAGTTACACCTTAACCTTAACTGATACCATGAATTTCACAATTTAGCAAAAGAACAGCACTTAACACTATTTAACCAAACTTAAAACATATGACTTACCAATTTAACATAGGAATAACATTTACAATTCTACTTAGCTAATAAATTAAATTGAAATTAATACCTTAGGAAAAGAACAACTCTTAGCAGCATTTCACTTTACTTAGACCTTGTGATTTAACCTTACCTCAAGGCCTGACTGACTCAGCTATCCAGGGCACTCAAACCCCTCAGAGAGCAGCATTTCTGCCACATTTCCCCAGCACAGGCACTCCTGTGTGCACACAGACACAAAGAGTCAGTGCAAGGCATCTGGCAGAAATTCCCCTCAGGGCAGGAAATGCTCCCTGTGGATCCTTTGGCATCTCCCCAGCAGGTGAAGGGTTGAGCCTGGAGGAGTGGGGGGATCGGCCCAGGCTCCGTCGTTGTTGGGGATCCCCGAGTGCAGCAAACGGGAGAGTTCCCGGCTGGGAGAGGCCCCACTCAGAGGGAGTCGCTGGCCCAGGAGAGCTCCAAGGGCTCCTTTTGGAGCGCTGTTTGCAGGGCCCCAAGAGAGGGGCTTCAGTGCCAGCAATGGTTCATCCTGGCCGCACTGGCACCAACAGCTTTCTTTGGCAGGGTGAGAACAGGGATGTTGTGCCACTGAGGGAACAAAACCAGTTCCCAGGGCTGCTCCTGCAGAAAGCAGGAGCTGGTTGGGCAGCAGCAGTGCCTGGAGCAGACAGTGTTTGTGATGAGCTGCAGAGGAGCTGAGCCCAGGGGCTGTTGGCCAAGGCCGAGCCCCAAGGAGCATTTCTCATCTGGCAGGGCGGCCTGAGAAGGGGAGGGGGGCATGCAGCAGCACAGGGCCCATGGAACCAAGGGGCCATTGTGACACTGTGGGGCCCTGTGAGACCAAGGGACCATTGTGACACTGTGGGGCCCTGTGAGACCAAGGGACCATGGTGGCGCTGTGGGGCCTCATGGAATCAAAGAGACCACAGTGACATTGCTGGGCCTCATGGAACCATGGAGAGATCATTAAGACACTTCACTGCCTCCTGGAACCAAGGAGACCATTGTTATACTGTGGGGCACTATTGAATCATGGAGACCATTGTGACACTATGAGGCCTAAGGGAATAAGCAAAGCACTGTGACACAGTGAGGCCTCATGGAACCAGTGAGACCATTGTGACCCATGGAGCCCCCAAAGAACCAAGGGGACCATTGTGATCTGTGGGGCATGGAGAAACCAAGAGGCCTTTGTGACATTGCAGGGCTGCATGGAACCAAAGCTCCAGGGTGACACAGAGGGGCCTCCTGTCATCAATGGTCCATTGTGACACTGTAGAGCCAAAGGAGACCATTGTGACACTGCAAACCCCCAGGGTCCAAAGGTCCATTGTGACACTGCAAGGCCTCATGGAATCATTGGGACCATTGTGACACTGCAGGGTCTTCTGGAACCCAGGGGCCATCGTGACATTGCTGGATCCCATGGAAACAAGGGTCCATCGTGACACTGCTGGACCCCATGGGATCAAGCCACCATTATGGCACGGTTCGGCCCCATGGATCCAAGGCACGATTGTGGCACTGTAGGGCCCCACAAACCAAGGGGACACCGAACAGATCTGGCTGGTTTGGCCTCCCAGGGGCTGCCTGACTGGTCCAGCTGACCCTGGCATGTTGAGGGTCTCATCTCATCTGCTGCTGAAGCACTGCGGCTCCGTGCTTTTATTCCCAATGGAAAAGAACTGTCCTCCTCCTCCAGGCACCTGTGGCCAGAACTGGGATTTCACCTCCAAATTTCCTTATATCCAGTGATTGTTCCAATAGGGATATTGCCGGGACAAGTCTGTCTTGCAGTGGTTTTACAAGGGTCACTTTGCATCGGTCTCAAAAAACACCTGGGGAAGGCTCTGTGATTTCCTTCCTATGGAAAAGAACTGTCCTGCTTCTCCAGGTGCCCATGGCTGAGATTGGGGTTCCACCTCTAATATTCCCTATATCCAAAGTCTGGTCCCAGACAAAATCTTCCATTCCTGACAAGTCTGGCTGGCCTTGGTCTAGTGAGGCTCTCCAAACACTGAGGCTCTGTGCTTTTCTTCTATGGAAAACAACTGTCCTTCTAGTCCAGATGCCCATGGCCAGAATTTGGGTTCCACCTCGAATATTGCCTGTTGTGACAAATTGGAGGAGATTGTTGGCTGGAAACATTTCATATGTGGGGGGAGGAAGGTGCAGGTCCAGCCTTGCCCTTCCCTGGAAGCCCAGCCCTGCCCTGCCCTGGAACCCCAATCCCCCCAGAGCCTCTATCCCAGCCCAGCAGTGGCTGCCAGTCCCTGGCACAGCACAGGCAATGCTCCACAGCCACCTCTGCAGCCCCAGCCCAGCTCCTGAGGGACCAAATGAGCCCAAGTCCCACCTGGGGGAAGGGCCCAGGGAGACCAAGGGGTATTGAAGGCTGACCACAAGGCAAGCACACATCTTGACCCTACCTCCTCTTGGAATTTCCATCTGAACTGCGCTGGAATCCAGGAGTTGGTAGCTGTGTGTGTGCTTCTCTGTATCTTTTTTGAGTTTTTCTCTTTCTGCATCTTCTTCTTCTGTTTCTGTGCTCCTGCAAATGTTGATTAACTTTAAATTGAACAGGTTTAGAGTTTGTGAAGTTGAATGGGCCAAGTCAATGCTTTCAGAAGTGTTTTTTGTTGATTGAATATCTGTTGTAATACATGACAAGAATTTTTAAAAGTAATGTAAAACTTTTTGTGTCACTGACAATCTGTTAAACCACTGAGATACTGAACACGCCTCTGTGAAACACAAATGTTAATTATGAAAAAACCCAGGAACTTCCTCTTTCGTTTCCAGTCAACAAAGAAGCAGCGGGCCATGGCCCTGGCCCCCATCTCAACCAAACCAAACCAAACCAAACCAAACCAAACCAAACCAAACCAAACCAAACCAAACCAAGCAACCCTGCCATGGGCTGAGCCCCTTCCCCGCTCCCCAGGCTGCCCCCCCCCCCCCCCCCCCCCATTGGCCCCATTCTGACCAAACCAAACCCCAACAACTCCCAAACAGGAAAACAAAAGAGGCTACAAAACCCCAACCAGAACAAAGCCAGCCACAGCTATTAAAATCTCACCATCAAGTCCCCTCTCCCCAACACAACTCAAACCAAAAACCCCTACAACCTACCACCCGTACAAAATAACCCTGCAACTAAAATTAAACACAAAGAAAAACCCAAAACCAACCATAAAACCAATCCTAACACAACCCAACCACAACTTCCACCACAAGTTACTGGCAGGTCAGGTGTTAATCCTTTCAATACTTCATTGCTCCATCGAGTAAAAGAAAAAGACAAAATACCAGCATATAAAAAATATATAAAACCATCAAAGTCAGTAAAGGAGAAATTAAATCCCAAATAAAAAAGAAGAAAAAATACCTTAATCTTAAAACTAAAATTCTCTTGTAAACTATAATGAAAAAACTCTTTTTCTTTATAACACAAAAAACTTTTTTAAAAAATTACAATTAATATAAAAAAACCCCTCCATAATAAAATAAACAAATGTTAAAATAACTGTAATTTCATAAAAAGTTTAAACAGAAGGGAAAAAAATCCAAGTAATCCAGTATCCCCAAGAGAAGATCTCTATTCCCAGAGATAAAAATAATTTTAAAAATAAAAAATAAAAACTTTTACCCTTAAAGAACTCATCTTTAAAACAATACCCCATAAGTTGACATGGCCCATCTACAAGCTGTGAAAAAGCTTGTAGCAATAAAAACAACTTCACAAGAACAAAGTTCCCCAGACAACTGTTATCCATGATGGAATTAAGAACCAAAAAAAAAAAAAAAATTTCTTCTTGTAAAAAAATATCCATAACCTTAACAAGAAAAACTTCTCTCCCCAAGTAAACTAAAAAAAGACTACTCTTGAAATAGTAAACCAACTAGAAATTTTAAGTTTACTTTACACTGTCAGTAAAAAGAAAAAGTTATAAAGAAAAAAAAAGTGTTCTAAAGGGTTTATTATAATTCTTACTACTTTTTTCTTTTTAAATTTACTTTTAATAAAAATTTCTTTATACCCTTTTAAAATGTTAGGCCTACTTGACCTTTCCATTAATCCTATCTCACAATAAAATAAATAAATAAATAATTAACCGACACGATAACTCACTACACTCATCAATTAAGAAATCTCAATATTAGAAAAATCTTAAATTAACAAACTAAAACCACTACAATGTCATAATAAACCATTTGCAAAAGTTTCTCTGATTTTCTAAAGCTCCCAGTAGTGACTGTTTTCTTCTTTTCAGCTCCTGAGAATCTTCGTTGGTATTAATCCAGGGAGTCCAACTCAGAGAACACAAACAATTGTAATTCCTTTTAAATGTCTCCTTGAGAGAGTTGTTTGGGGAATGGGAGTCAGGGCTTGTGTGTGCTGCTTGGCCCAGCCCAGGCAGGGCTTTCCCAGCCACATTCCACACTCCATTGCCCAGCTGGAGCCGCTGCTGCCTCTGAGTTGTGCTGCCCCAGCCCCAGGGACGCTCTCCTTGTCTGCCCATTCCCCCACGGTCTCTGGGCAGGGATGGCCTCACTGGGGGCTGCTGACATCCTCAGCAACTTGGAGGCTGCTGCTGAATTTCACTGCTCCAGAGGCTTGTTCAGCCTTCAGCTCTTCAGTGCAGGAATTTAGTGTCCCAGGGCTCATTAACATTTATAACACCTGAACAAGCCAAGCCTCTGGGAATCATTTGATTTTAATTTTCAAATCCTCTGTGGTTAATTAGACAGATCTCAGTAGTATATCCACAGTGAATGTAATCTATTAAAAAGACAGTGAGAAAAAGATTTTTCAGGACCTGTTTTTTTCCCCTGTTAATTTATTGATATGTGCAATCTCCAATTGACACTGAGTCCAAGTACCTCCTCATGCAGTTTGAATGGATATGAAAATCAAGACCCTTCATGGCTGACAATCAATCAGACTCTGTCCCTACCCCCACCCCACCATTTCCCCCATCCAAGCCCTGGCACTCAGAGCAGCCTTGTGCAAATCTGAGCTCCCTCCAGCCCAGGTTGCACCTGCAGCTTTCAGTTCCTTGGCTCCAACTCCCACCTGCTTTCCTTGCAGAAGGAGCTGCCTGAGACACAGAGGGATGTTCATTTCTTGTCAGCCAACAAAGCCAAGGGGAGGCACAGCTCCATCAAATGCAAAAGTCATTCCTCTGCTGGATATTAAATCCACTTTGCACAGCAGCCAGTCTCAGAGCAATGGAAAACACCTTCTGTGCCCAGCACAGATCCCAAGGTCCCCCCAAACCCTCCCTGCCCCGATTCTGCCCAGATTTGCTCTTTGCACACACGAGTCACAGGCTGAAGTCAGGAGCTCCCTCCATGCCCAGAGGGAGGAAAAGAGAGAAAGGGGATGAAGAGCTCTCCTGTGCAGAGCCAAGGTCCAAGTGCAGCCCCTGCAGTGGGAACCACAACTCATTAGGTTTGTGTCCTTTGGGCTCAAGGCCTGGTGACGCTCAGAGGCACAGAAAGGTTTCTTTCCAGCAAACAGAACCTGATCATTTGAACAGTTTAATAACCATCCCAGCTCTTCCCTCAGCTCTCTGGGATGTCCCAGCAGCATCTGAAATGTCCCCCATTCCCAAGGGATTTCTGTTCTGGAACAGTTTTAGATAAGGACATAAGAAAAAGTAATTCTGTGATAGATATAAACACAATTCGGATGTTGACTAAGGTGATATTTATTTGAACTTCAGAAAGATTGGGAAACTCCCTGAAGTTGAAAGCAGGAACCCAGTCAGTTGAGAGGCACTTGAATGACCAGGGAGCACCTGCAGGAAGAAATCTGGGACCAATGGGAAGGACAAAGATCCAGTGTGTCTACTGAAGAGATATACACAGAGATGGCCATTTAAACAGGAGAGCTGGTAACACCTGAAGGAAAAGGGAGATGATATAATACACAGGTTATTGGAGACTCAAGCAGAGGGCAAGATCAGTATTTCTTCTTCTGCCATCAGCAAACTTCAGGAAATTCCCATTCCTGGTGGGAAAACATTGCCATTTCTTAAAAGGAATCAACTGACCCAGATAATAAAGATTGCCTGGGTATTATGAAACTAACAGGTAATAAAACCTGTGCCCTTTTCCAGGCAGACATCAGCTGTGTGCCCATGGACAGGCAGTGCCACTTGTGCCCTGAGGTGCCCAGCTGGGATTGGATCTCTCCCAGAGCACCTGAGGGAGAGCAGAGCACCTTGCAAGCTGCAGGTCCCTGACAGCCCCGCAGGGCTCCTGTCCCATCAACATCTGCTCTGCTCCAGTCTGAAACAGGGCCCAGCATGGTGCTGGGATCATCAGAGAGCTGAGGTGTGTGCTGGAATTCAATGGCCTCCCCATCCCGCAGCAGCCCTGCATTTCCCTGCTGCAGCCTTGGTCTCCAGCCCAGCCATGGAGGCTCTTTGGGCTCTGGAGTGTTGCTGCAGCCCCCAAGGGCAGCTGAGCTCTGCCTTTGGCACAGTCAGGCCTGGCCAGCGCAGGCCATGCTCAGCAATTGCTTGTGTGTGCCTGGCCTTGCTGTCAGCCCCGGCAGCGGCTGCGTGGCCCCTTTGTGGCCCTGTGCTGGCCCAGCCATGGTGGCCCAGCCCCTGTGCAGGCCCAGCCCAGGCCAGGAGCATTGCGGCTGGGAACGGCCCCTGTGCCGTGGTGCCCACAGCAGCCTTGGGGCTCTGTGCCCCATGGCCTCCCTGCTGGGCAGCCTCTGCCAGCTCCTGCAGAGCCCTGGCACCTGTGGGGCTGCACAGACAGCCCTGCCCCGGGCTCTGCCGGCCTCTGGGCCAGCAGAGAGGCAGCCAGGGCTGGCCATGGCCGGGAACAGGCCCTGAGCCCCGCAGGAGGATGGAGCTGGGCCACAGCCAAACTCAGCCCAGGCCAAAGCTGGGCTCAGCAGCCAGGGCTACCAACGCATGGGCACAGAGGCTGGCGCTGACAAATGTCCTGGGCCCCCTCCCTGCTCTGTCCATGCCACCAAGGGCACAGAGCAGCCTCCTCTCTGGGCCACTTGCCTGTTTGCAATGCCTTGCACAGGCGCTGGCCCTGCCCCACAAGGCCTGGCCTGAGTCCTGCCCCTGCACGCTCAGCCAGGCTGAGATGGACACTGATGGTTTCTGGGCCAGGCTCTCGGAGCCCAGCCCAGCTCCCTGCAAGCTCTGCCAGCTGCCCTGAGCTCTGGGCAGCACCAAGGGCCTCTCTGAGCCCAGCCCAGCCCAGCCGGCTCTGGCCCCACAGCTCTGCTCAGGCCAGTCTGCTCTGGGCACTGGCCCCATGGCCTCAGCCCCTGCCAAGGGCACAGCAGCAGCTGCAGCTGCCACAGGACTCAGCCCCAGCCATGGGGGAAGGTGCTGGGCCAAGGCCTAAGGAGGCTCCCTGGCTGCCCTGCTCCCCTGGGGCTGAGGTGCTGAGAGCTCTGCAGCCCCTGCTGCCATCCCATCTGCCCAGGGCAGCACAAGAGCCCCGGCCTTGGGGCCCTCAAGAGCTGCTCCTGCTCCAGGCCCAGGGCCCATCCCAAAGCTGGGTCAGCCACAAAGCTGTGCCCATTTCTGTTCATTGCTGCTCTCATGGGGATGGATCCTCAGCCACTTGGAGTTTGCTGATGAATTTAAATACTCCAGAGGCCTCTTCTTTCTTGAGCTCTTCAGTTCAGGAATTCACTGAAAAAGTCTCATACACACGTGTTCAAAACACCTGAACAAGAAAAGCCCCTGGGAATCATTTAAATGTTCAATTCTTCTGTGGTTAATTAAAGAGATTTCAGTAGTTTATTTAATGTGAATATATTGTATTTAAAACAATGCAGAGAGAACTGATTTGTCCTGTTTTGTTTTCCTTATAGTTTGTATCAGCAATGTCCAATTGATATTGACCCCCAGCAACTTCTAATGTACTCTAAAGAGATATAAAGATCAAGACCCTTCATGGCTGGTAACAAATGAAACTTTGTCCCCAAGCCCCTCCCCACCACTTCCCTCATCCAACCCCTGGCACTCCTATGGATCAGGAATGGTGCGGCCAGCAGGGGCAGGGCAGGGATTCTTCCCCTGTGCTTGGCATTGGTTCTGCAGCACCTCGAGTGCTGTGTCCAGTTCTGGGACCCCCAGTTTAGGAAGGCCATGGAGGGGCTGGAGCGTGTCCAGAGAAGGGCAACAAGGCTGGGGAGGGGTCTGGAGCACAAGTCCTGTGAGGAGTGGCTGAGGGAGCTGGGGTTGTTTATCCTGGAGAAGAGGAGGCTCAGGCGAGACCTCATCACTCTCTACAACTCCCTGACAGGAGGGTGCAGCCAGGTGGGGGTCGGGCTCTTCTCCCAGGGAACAGTGACAGGACAAAACACACAGCCTTCAGCTGCACCAGGGGATGTTTAGGCTGGACATTAGGAAATATTCTCCACACAAAGGGTGATTGGGCATTGGAATGGGCTGCCCAGGGAGGTAGGGGAGTCACCATCCCTGGAGGTGTTTAAGGAAAGACTGGATGTGGCATTCAGTGCCATGGTCTGGGTGACAAGGTGGTGTTGGGTCCCAGGTTGGACTTGATGCTCTCCAAAATCTTTTCCAGCCTGGCTGATTCTCTGATGATTGTGACACTGCAGGGCCTTGGGGAAGCAAGGGGCCATTGTGACACTGCATGGCCTGGTGGCACTAAGAGAACCATAGTGACACTGTGAACGACATGGCAGCACAGAGCCAAGGGGCCATGGTGACACTGTGGGGCTTTGTGGAACCAAGGGGCCATTGTGCCACTGCGGAACCAAGGAGAGCCTTGGGAGAGCCTGGGGACAATGGAATCAAGGGGCCATTGCTCCATTGCAAGGACTCTTGGAACTGAAGGAACAGTTGTGACACTGTGGTGCCCCATGGAACCAAGGGTCCCTGGTGACACTGCAGGATCTTGTGTCACCAGGGCTCCATTGTGACACTGCAGTACCAAGGAATTCATTGTGGCACTCTGAGGCCTCCTGGAACCAAGAAGCCACTGTGACCCTGAAGGGCCTTGTGGAACCATGCAGAGCATTGTGACAGAGCAGGACCTGGTGTCATGATGAGGCCATTGTGACACTGCAGGGCCCCATGGAACCAAGGGGCCAGTGCTGCCCCTCAGGGACTCCTGGAATGAAGGAAACATGTTTGACACCGTGGTGGCCCTTGGGACCAAGAGGCCATTGTGACACAGTGGAACCAAGGAGAGAATTGCTGCACTGCCAGACCTCATGGAACCAAGGATCCATTGTGACACTGCAGGGCCTTGGGGGACCAAGGGCCATTGTGACACTGCAGGGCCCAAGGATCCAAGGGACTTTGTGACACCAAGGGATCCCATGGAACCAAAGGGACATTGTGACACTGGCAGGCCTCATGGAGTCATGGAGACCATTGTGACACTTTAGGGTATCAAGCAACCATGGTAACACCGAGTTGTGTGGGAGTGTGGATCTGCTGGAGGGTAGGAGGGCTCTGCACAGGGCCCGGGACAGGCTGGATCCAGGGCCCAAATCCAACAAGGTGAGTTTTAACAAGTCCCAGTGCCAGGTCCTGCACTTTGGCCACAATAAGCCCTGCAGCACTACAGGCTGGGGACAGAGTGGCTGGAGAGCAGCCAGGCAGAAAGGGACCTGCAGGGACTGATGGACAGCAGGCTGGACATGAGGCAGCAGTGTGCCCAGGTGGCCAAGAAGGCCAATGGCTCCTGGCCTGGATCAGGAATGGAGTGGCCAGCAGGAGCAGGGCAGGGATTCTTCCTCTGTGCTGAGCACTGTCTGGGCAGCAACTCGAGTGCTGTGTCCAGTACTGGGCCCCCCAATTTAGGAAGGACATGGAGGGGCTGGAGCGTGTCCAGAGAAGGGCAACAAGGCTGGGGAGGGGTCTGGAGCACAAGTCCTGTGAGGAGTGGCAGAGGGAACTGCTGGGGTTGTTTATCCTGGAGAAGAGGAGGCTCAGGGGAGACAAGGCAGTGTCAGGGCACAGGTTGGACTTGATGATCCCCAAGGACTTTTCCAACCTTGCTGATTGTGGGATTCTCTGAAACCACCCTTGAAGCAGTTGCAGGATGAGCCCTGGGCCTCTTCTTCAGCAGCTCCAGCAGCCCAGGTCCCTCAGCTTCTCCTGGCAGCCCCAAAGCCCATCCTGTCAGTCCTGCAGAGCCTCTGCAGCTCCTCCTCATTGCCCAGAACAGGGAGCCCCAGAGCCAGACACAGCAGCCCAGATGTGCCCCCCTGGCCTGGGGTGCCTCTGGCAAGGGAGCAGCAGCAGGCACTGCAGGAGCCTGCAGACAATTCCTGCAGCACTTGTAGGATGATCCTGCTGCCCAAGGGACGTTCCCATGGGGCCAAGTCAGGAACTGCAATGGGGAGTGGGGCCAGAGAGGAAAGGGCAAACAGGGATGGCTGTTTGCACGGGAGGGAACAGGGCTGGGCAATGGGAAGAAATTTGTACAAGGGAAGAGTAAAGAAAGCAAAGGTGGCACACAGGAAATGCTGAGGGCAGTTTGGGGGTGGCTGCCAGGCAGCCCTGGCTCTGAGCAACAGCGTCTGCAGTGGCACAGGAAACTCCCAGCTGATGGGAACAAACTTTCTGGCTGAGTGCAGAGGCCAGGACAAAGCTGAGTGGTTTCCCTGGTGTCCCCCAGGCCTTGCTGGCCCCAGGGGCTGATGGCATTTGTGCTCCCTCAGGTTCATGTCCCCACAGCAACAGCATGGGGGTGCTGGCCCTGCTGTGTGCAATGCAAACAGGGGCTGCTGAGGCAGTGCTGCCGTGTCTGTGCCTGCAAGGATGGGGCACCTGTGTGAGCTGGGGGAGAGGCCAGGGCTGCAGAGGGGGGATGTTGTTGGCAGCTGCATGAGGACGCTCTGGGACGCTGCCCTGGGCTGTGCAGCGCACTGGGCATGGATCAGCCCCTGCTCTGCTGCTCCTTCCCGTCTGCCCCAGGGCCCTTGCAGAGCCCCAGCCATGCTGTTTGCCCCCAGCCTGCCCACGGCCAGCCTAGGGCTACTGACGGGGGTTTCTGTGCTGAGCATTGGCCTGGCCGTGTTCTTGAGAGAGCCTGGGCAAGGAGCCTGGAGCCCCCAGGGCCTGGCCTGAGGCGTCAGCGCTGCCCCAGCAGTGCCCATGGCCTGTCCCTGCTGCAGCCCCGGCACTGCCACCCCCAGGGCTGTGCCCGGCCCCGAGAGCACTCAGGCCCTGCAGCAACACCAGGGCCACCAGGGCAGCGGGGCAGGGCCACGGCAGCAGCACTGGCAACACCAAGTGCTGCTGCTGCTGCTGCTGCTGGGCACAGCTGCTGGGCCAGCACTGATCTGCCCCAGCTCTGCACACAGACATTGCTGCTGCAGCTCCAGAGAAGGCAACACAAGGGCATCTCTGCAGAAAAATCTGCTGGGACATCCTTTAGTTCCTCTAAAGCAATTGAGAGCACAACTCCCCACTGACACAGTCTGTGGCCACAGGGAAGGTGGAGGAAAACAAAATGAGAAATGGCAGAAATATGGACATTTCTTTGTTGGCAATATGAAAATACTAAAACAAAGGAAAAGAACCTCCATAATTAAATCAACAAGAAGGATAAAAGATAACTTTTTTTACAAGTGATTTGCAGAAATTGGCCAGCTGTTTAATGGTTCTGAAAGCATCGAGTCATCAGTGTCCACACTGCAGCCTTGAGCTCCTGGTTCCTCAGGCTGTAGATGAGGGGGTTAAGTGTTGGAGGCACCACTGAGTACAGAACTGACAGGGCAAGATCCATGGATGGGGAGGACATGGACGGGGGCTTCAGGTAGGAAAATGCGGCAGTGCTGATGAACAGGGAGACCACAGCCAGGTGAGGGAGGCAGGTGGAAAAGGCTTTGTGCCGTCCCTGCTCAGAGGGGATCCTCAGCACAGCCCTGAAGATCTGCACATAGGAGAAAACAATGAACACAAAACAACACAATGATAAACTGCTAGTAACCACAAGAAGTCCAAGTTCCATTAGATAGGATTTGGAGCAGGAGAGCTTGAGGATCTGTGGGATTTCACAGAAGAACTGGCCCAGGGCATTGCCATGGCACAGGGGCAGGGAAAATGTATTGGCCGTGTGCATGAGAGCATTGAGGAAGCCACTGGCCCAGGCAGCTGCTGCCATGTGGGCACAAGCTCTGCTGCCCAGGAGGGTCCCGTAGTGCAGGGGTTTGCAGATGGACACGTAGCGGTCGTAGCACATGATGGTCAGGAGGGAAAGCTCTGTTGCAAGAAAGAGGAGTAGTAGAAATGGCTGTGCAGCACATCCTGTGTAGGAGATGTTCCTGGTGTTCCAGAGGGAATTGTGCATAGCTTTGGGGACAGTGGTGCAGATGGAGCCCAGGTCGCTGAGGGCCAGGTTGAGCAGGAAGAAGAACATGGGCGTGTGCAGGTGGTGGCCGCAGGCTACGGCGCTGATGATGAGGCTGTTGCCCAGGAGGGCAGCCAGGGAGATGCCCAGCAAGAGGCAGAAGTGCAGGAGCTGCAGCTGCCGCGTGTCTGCCAATGCCAGCAGCAGGAAGTGCCTGATGGAGCTGCTGTTGGACATTTGCTGTGGTGTCTTGGCATGGGGATCTGTAAGAAAAGTAATCTTGGAATAGTTGGGTTTGGAGAGGACTTGAAATATCCCAGCACAGCCTGGGGGCCCTTTCCCCCCACTGCCTGCCCAGGGCTCTGCTGCCTGGAGCTGTCCCTGCCAGCAGCTGCTTCCCTGTGCCCAGGGCTGGGCCCTGCCAGTGCTGCCAGAGCCCAGCCCAGCCCTGAGGGCTCAGCTCTGCCCTGCAGAGCCCTCCCAGCTCAGGCACTGCCCAGGGGCAGCTCTGGCTCTGCAGGCTCTGATGGCAGCGACAGAGCAACCCTGAGGAGACTGAAAAAGCAACTCTGATGCTGCCTATGAGGGGCCCTGTACTGATTTTTGTCACTGCCTTGTTTATTAACATCTAAAAGATTTCTTGTTTTCTCAACTTGACCTGAGAGATGAGGATTCATGTGGAATTTCGCATCCAGGCAACCCAGAGCAGTAGATTAAAAAAGCTGAATTTTCCCTTTCATGCAGCCCCTGCCTTGCTGTGCTCCCTGTATAATCTACTTGGAAATATTTCGCAGTTCAATGCCATGCTGGGAGCAGTCCTGAACAATGCAGCATCCTCCCCACACAAGGAGAACACTCCCAAGCCTCACCAGCTGTCTCCTGCCACCCAGATCTTGTCCCCCAGTGCTGGGAGCAGCTGCCAGGGCTGGCTGAGAGCTGTCCCTGGCAGGCAGCAGAGTCCCTGCCCCAGCACAGCGCCCTGGGCTGCAGGACCCTGCTCTGCAGGACAGCCCTGGGCACCCCTGGCTGCTCCGCACAAGAGACAAGCAGAGAATGTACTCACAGGCTCTGCAGGCATTGGCATGTTCCAGCTGCAGGAGATGGCTCCAGGAGCTGCAGCTGCATTGTCCTGCAGCCAGAGGTTCCTGTGCCAAGGGCTGGCAGTGATTGTGCCCCAGGCGCTTCTCAGCCCCTTCCCAGCCCTGACTGATTGAAGCTCTCTGTGCCTCTGGGCTGTGCCCGGGCTGGCTGCAGGCAGTGCCCCAGCCCTGCTGGGCTGGCACAAGAGCTGCTCATCCAGAGAAATGTGCTTTTGAAGCTCTTCTTGGTGAGCAGGAGCTGCCTCTATGCCAGGAGCCCAGCCCAGCTCAGCAGCACAGACACAGCACAAGGACTTTAATCAGCCTCTGGGCCTTTGTGCTCAGGCCCTGAACATCAGTCCCTGAGAGGGAGATGAAGAAACCTCTCCAGAACTCCAAGGCAGAATCCAACTCCAAAGTTTCTTGCACTTTTAATGGGTCCCAGAGAGGGACACGACTGAGCAAGTGTCCCCAGGCCCCAGGCAGAGCAGAGAACTGCAGGCAGTGATGACAGGTGGGGACAAAGAGAAGCCAAGTCTTGGTGCCCTGGGGCACAGCAGGGTCTGTGCCAGCAAGGGCTGGGAGGAGACACTTTGTCCTGAGGCCCTGGGGCCTCCTGGCACAGCCCCAGCCAGGCTGGGCACTGTCAGCCCCTTGTGCTGCCCTCAGCATCCCCCCCTAGCCCACATCCCAGTGGCCTCAAGGATCTGCTGCAAGGAGTCCCTGGGGAGCCTTGCTCAGCAATGGCCCTGGGGGCTCCTTCATGCTCCCTGCAGGGACTGCAGGTTTTTCAAAGGACTTTGGCTTTGGCTTTTGCCTTGGAGTCTCTGAGAGGTTTGTGCAATCATGGCCTCCAATTATCTGCTGTAATTAGTCCCTGGAGAGGCTTTGTCAGTAACAACACTCAGTGGGGCTCATTAATGCTTCAAGGTACTTCAGTTATTTAAAGGTACTTGGTGTTTCCCTTTTGATACAGACTCTGTGAGAAGGATTGGGCAGTTGCAGCCCCCAATTATCTACTGTAATTAGTCCCTTGAGAGCCTTTATCAGTAATGACACTCATGGGCTCATTAATGCTTCAAGGTACTTCAGTTATTTTAAGGTATTTGGTGTTGCCCTTTTGATACAGACTCTGTGAGAGGTTTGTGCAATCATGGCCCCAATTATCTGCTTTAATGAGTCCCTTGAGGGCTTTGTACTGACACTCAGTGGGGCTCATTAATACTTTCAGATACTCAAGGTTTTTAAGGTATTTTGGATGTTCCTTTCCACTCTGAATCTCTGAGAGGTGTTTTTTCCAATTCTGGCCTCCAGTTCTCCCCTCCCAGGAGTCCATGAGGAGCCTTTGTTGGGGATGGACCTCAGTGGGGCCCATTCATGCTTTGAGATACTCTGAGTTTTTCCTCTGACTTTGACTCCTGGAAAAGTTTCTGCAATCTCAGGCCCTGAGCTTCCAGGGCTCAGCTCCAAATGCACCATGAGGCTCATTAGGGTCAAGCAAGTCCTGACACACCATGGCTCTGCCTTGATTTCCCTCGGCTCTGGAGCGTTTATTAGGCAGATTTCCTTTTACAGTTGTGAAGAAATATTTCAATGACCTTCTAAGAAATAAGTAATCCTATTTTAAAGAGTGTATTTTATTACTGTTCTCTTCAGAGAAGAGCTGATTGCAGCTTTCTGTGATTTATATTGATGTTGGGCCGCTCCTAAGGAGGTCTCACCAGGTCAGAGAAGTTTTACCTTGAGAGTTGACCCAGTGTGGACAACCTTGCCCCATATGCCCCAACCTCATGTGAGAAACCATTTTCACTTTCAAAAATTTAAAATATCAAGATCTTATCAAAACACAACAGAAGACTGAATAAAGAAAATAACACAGTGCGAGAAGCAAAGGATTCAGTCAGGATGTGCTCATCTACAAAATGGCTGTTCTGTCTTTTATACCTCTGGCCCCTCCCAAAGTCTTGTCAATCGACTCCTTCTTCACTGTCCAGTGGTGGAGATCACTGTCTCACACCTTGATTGGAGGTCAGGTGTCACAGACATCTTTTCATGAAAAATCCTTTCTTTAGGATGTTTCCTCCTGAGAAGCTGAGAGGCCTCAGGAACAAAATTTAAACAATTGTTATCTGCTGCTGTGGAATGCAACAGGTGGATCTGTGATTGGTCTCATAGAGTTGTTTCTAATTAATGGCCAGTCACGGTCAGCGGGCTTGGACTCTCTGTCAGAGACAGAAGCTTTTGTTATCATTCCATTCTATTCTTAGCTTAGCCAGCCTTCTGATGAAAACTTTTCTTCTATTCTTTTAGTATAGTTTTAATATAATATATATCATAAAATAATAAATAAACCTTCTGAAACATGGAGTCAACATTCTCATCTCTTCCCTCATCCAAGAACCCCTGTGAACATCACCACAGTCAGGTGCTGCCATAGGAACAAGCCAACCCTCCCAAATGCCCCAACTGCTGAGGCCATCCTGTCATAACAATGCAAGGGGGAGGGGAAGGAGAACTGTACAACTACAAAACTTCTCATAACATATATTTAATATTCACCCCATAATTGTGAGACTCAACCATAGGATTACTCATCTATAACAAACCCCCTTTTTCTTTTTCTATAAGTAATTTTGCTCAAACAGTTAAGTAAGAAATTTTTTCTCTCTCTTGAATGAGTCATACCAGCATCTGTTGATGTGGGCAAGGACAGTGGGAACAGGAGAAAAAAATCTCAGGTTTTCCTTAGACACACTTATTTGGAATGGACAAAAGGGCATCCCAGAGGTCCAGTGTGGCTTTGACTCCCATCTACCGTGCCTATGTGGCTGCTACCCATAGTTGGTGCATCTTAGGGGTGAGTACAGAGGCCAACTCAGTCCTGCCCTCCAGTCCCTGTTGAATTAAAAGACAACTGAGGAATGACAGAGGTCTGGTCTGGCCTTTTGTCCCTACCTTACCATGCCCATGGGGTTGCTACCCACAGCAGGGCTATGGAGCCTTCTTGGTAGTGAACAAAGGGGCCAACCCGGTCTTGCCTTCCTTCCTTTGTCTTATTTTCTTAAAGAAGCTGTCCCATTGCCTTTTACAGTCCCTTGTGTGTTTCCCCTCAAGAGATGCTGGTAATTCTCACCCATGAAAACAGCAAGACAGTTCCCGAGCTGGTTGATGGAAGCTTGACTCTACTTTTTGGGTGTCTCTGTGTTTTCCTTGTTGTCTTTCAGTCTCTGCTTGAGAGTCAATCTCTTTTTCCCCGGCCTGGATATTATAGTCCACTCTTTGGGTTCTTCTCCTGGGCCTTCGACTCTGTTGCCATGACTCCATCCCTGCTCTGCAGCTCACATGGCCGATTCGGTGCTGAGCAGTACCTGAAAGGGACCTTCCCACTGGGGAGTTAGAGGCTGATCTCTCCATGACTTAATCATCACTCAATCCCCGGGATTAATATTATGGATTCTGAAATCCAGGGTGGTAGTTTGAGGAACTGCCCCTTTATGTCTTAGCCCTTCTAAGGTTTGTGCTATAGACATCACTTATTTCTTGGCATTGGCTTCCCCTTCCTCATAGGTGGCAGCCTTCTGGGGTGAGGTCAGGAAGGGAAACCCAAACATCATTTCATAGGGTGAGACCCCCAGATCTGACCAGGGTTTGGTTCTAATTCTTAATAAATCCAAAAGGGAGACATTTTATCCATGACATTTGGGTTTCAATCATTACCTTCACTAGAGCTCTTCACAGTGGGTACCCCCTCTACCCAATGAGTCAAGTTGTGGAGGGATAGAATGTAAAAAAATAAAGATAGTGCAGAAGGTTATCTCACCCCTGAGGAGTTGCAGCTGTACTAATTACCAGAGATTAGGAACAGGCCTGCCCTTAACAGGCCACAGCTGGGTCCAATGAGGATGAAAGCTGTAAAAGAGGGGGTTAGCTGCTTGAGGGAAGTGGTGGAGTTTGTTTGCTGTGCTGTGGAGGGGGTTTGTTGGCTGTACTGTGGAGAGGGATGGAGTTTTTTTGTCTGTACTGAGAAGAAGGAGTCAGTGCTGCAAGGAGATGCCCATGAAAAATCACCGAGAAGGTATGGAACTTTTGCAATTCTATGACATCAATTGGTGATCCCAACATGATTCTGATGTCATTTTGTGGTGGTTTGGGAAAAAGGACTTAAATATTAAACTGATGTGATCCTGTGGAGATTTGGGCAGAGAACTGGTGAGAGAGCAGTAAGGAGGTGATCCTGTGGTGGTTTGGGAAAAAGGGCTTAAATATTAAGCAATGAGATCCCAAGGTGATTCAGGGAGATGACTGCATAAGAGAAATAAGATGGTGGAGTCAGGCAGGCCAAGAGCCTGAGAGCCTAAAAATCCAGATGAGCTATAACCAGGCAGACCTGGGAGCCTAGAAGTCTGGACAATGCATGAGACAGCACCCCAAGAAGAAGAGTGTTGGACATGAGGAGCAGATGCTACATGCTTTGCTTACTTGGTGCATTGGAGCAAGCCCCATGCCCCTGCCAAGGTATGGCCACAGTCCAGAGGGGGCCCAGGACGGTGCCGGGTGCCCCCTGAATGGCAGCGTGTGCCGCAGGACACAGGAGCGGTGTGATAGAAGTGGCAAATGGCATGGCCACAGCAGCAGCCAGTGCCTCAGCAATAGCATGGCCCCTGAGGAGTACAGGGGCAAGTTTGCTACACGAGCACTGGAACAAAAGCAACATGGAGCTCTAAGAGGCAGAGTCAGAGCTGCACAGACAACATGTAAGAGAAGCTCTCTAAAACTGTATAGTGGCTATCTCTACAGGAACCCAATGTGATTTGGGATTGGGCTGTAGATGGAGGTGCAGCTGGAGATGGAGCCCAGCATAGCCTTGAGAGCAGCAGGGGAGGCTGCCTGCTCTGGATCTGACAGAATTTGACACCTGGAGCACAGGTGAGCCACTGGGGACACATTGAAAAATGACTCATCAAGTGAAGAGATTGTTTTGTCTGCATGGAAAACAGAGTAGAGCA
Organism: Agelaius phoeniceus; assembly: GCF_051311805.1. Lineage (NCBI taxonomy): Eukaryota > Metazoa > Chordata > Aves > Passeriformes > Icteridae > Agelaius > Agelaius phoeniceus. Next base: position 4,618,221 of record NW_027509866.1, read on the forward strand.
AGAGAGGCTTGCAGTGGCCGACTAATACAACAAAGAACTGTAAAAGGAAGAAGTGAATTATTTAAACAGCAGCTGGGAGCTGGGGACAGAGTATCTCTATCATTCAGTATAGTGTATTTGTTTGCTGATGAAACATGTGCATTTTGTTTGTGAATTGCAGCTATTAATCTTTGATTAGGCATAAGTGTAAAAGTTTATATTCCATAAGCACAAGTACACTCGACAAATACTGGATCAATGTTGTTCAAGTTGTAGAGCAATTGATAAAATTATGTAACTGTTGAATTGTTAATATCCTAATGTTGAACCTTTAAATTGTTCTTGTGAATTGCCTTATCAAGCTATTGATATTGTCAATATTCTAGAAGTTAGTATAAGAGTTTCTGATAATATGTAATCTAAGTTTGAGTAATGAATCGAGGTCAGTGCACCGACACATTGCAGAGTTAAATGGAAATTATACAAAAGATGATTGTACTAAGTTTACTATCTTTTGCAAAGGGCCCTGCAGATGATAGTGAACACGACATTACTTTATGACAAGCCTTAGGTTGATGTTCTAGACTGTGAAAAGCAAAACTAAATCAGAACTTAGAAACAGATGTTCCTACTGTGATGCGCTGCCTGAACATTTGTGTACAGTTAGTCCTAAGTGAGATATGTGAATATGTTATAATATCAATTTACTCAAACAAATCTTTCCAGAGATGTTGCAACTTTGTAATTAAAAGAAAAGGAGGAATTGTGAAGGGATAGAACATAAAAAAATGGTGCAGAAGGTAGTCTCACACCTGAGGAGTTGCAGCTGTACTAATCGCCAAAGATTAGGAACAGGCCTGCCCTTAGTAGGCCACAGCTGTGTCCACTAAGAAGATGAGTGCTACAACAGAGTGGGTTAGCTGGTTGAAGAGAGAGTTGGAGTTTGTTGGCTGTGTTGTGAAGAAGACAAAGTAAGTGCTGTGAGGGGACGCCCATGAGAAATCACCAAGAGGGTATGGAACTTTTGCAATAAGCTGTCAACATAATGTGACTCCTCTGTTCCATGAGGCCTGCAATGTCACAATGGACCTTTGGACCCTGGGGGTTTGCAGTGTCACAATGGTCTCCTTTGGCTCCACCATGTCACAATGAACCATTGATGACAGGAGGCCCCTCTGTGTCACCCTGGAGCTTTGTTTCCATGCAGCCGTGCAGTGTCACAAAGGCCTCTTGGTTTCACCAGGCCCCAGAGTATCACAATGGTCCTCTTGGTTCTGTGGGGACCCCCAGGGTCACAATGGTCTCACTGGTTCCATGAGGCCTGACAGCGTCACAATGGTCTCCTTGGTTCTATGAGGCTGTGAAATGTCCTAATGGTGTCTCCATGATTCCATGAGACCCGCAAATTGTAATATCACAATGAAACTTTGGCTCTGTGGGGTCTCACAGTGTTACAATGGCCCCTTGGTTCCATGACAACCCAAAGTGTCACAATGGCCTCCACAGTTCCATGAGGCACCATCGTGTCATGAATGGATCCTTGGTTTGATGGTGTCACTCAGTGACACAATGATCCCTACCTTTCATGGAGTCACACAGCATCTGTACAGTCCCCTTGATTCCATGAGGCTCAGCAATGTCACAGTGGTCACTATAATTCCATGAGGCCCCACAGTGTCACAATGCTCCCTTGGTCTCACAGGGCCCCACAGTGTCACAATGGCCCCTTGGTTCCATGGGCCCTGTGCTGCTGCATTCCCCCCTCCCCTTCTCAGGCCGCCCTGCCAGCTGAGAAATGCTCCTTGGGGCTCGGCCTTGGCCAACAGCCCCTGGGCTCAGCTCCTCTGCAGCTCATCACAAACACTGTCTGCTCCAGGCACTGCTGCTGCCCAACCAGCTCCTGCTTTCTGCAGGAGCAGCCCTGGGAACTGCTTTTGTTCCCTCAGTGGCACAACATCCCTGTTCTCACCCTGCCAAAGAAAGCTGTTGGTGCCAAGTGTGGCCAGGATGAACCATTGCTGGGACTGAAGCCCCTCTCTTGGGGCCCTGCAAACAGCGCTCCAAAAGGAGCCCTTGGAGCTCTCCTGGGCCAGCGACTCCCTCTGAGTGGGGCCTCTCCCAGCCGGGAACTCTCCTGTTTGCTGCACTTGGGGATCCCCAACAACGACGGAGCCTGGGCCGATCCCCCCACTCCTCCAGGCTCAACCCTTCACCCACTGGGGAGATGCCAAAGGATGCACAGGGAGCATTTCCTGCCCTCAGGGGAATTTCTCCCAGGTGCCTTGCACTGACTCTTTGTGTCTGTGTGCATACAGGAGTGCCTGTGCTGGGAAAATGTGGCAGAAATGCTGCTCTCTGAGGGGTTTGAGTGCCTTGGATAGCTGAGTCAGTCAGGCCTGAAGGTAAGGTTAAATCACAAGGTCTAAGTGAGGTTAAATGCTGCTATGAGTCTTTCTTTTGCTAAGTTTTATGTTCAATATAAGTTATAAGCTGAGTTAAATATTTTTAAGTTTTATTCCTCTTTTACATTGCAAAGTCATAGGTTATAAGCTAGGTTAAATACTGTAAAGCTCTGTTCTTTTGTTAAATTGTGAAGTTGAAGGTAGCAGTTAAGTCCTGTTAGGTTTGGGCTTTGTTATGCTCTTAGACCATATTCCTTTTATCCTTGCCCTCACTGTAGTTATGTCACACACAAACACCCACAGGGACAGTTCTCAGCTCATTTCTGGTTTAATTGCCTGGATTTTGTTGGGTTTTGTTGTTGCTTTGTTTCCTTGGTGTGCCTGAAGTGTCCAGTCAGGAGCAGAGTGACTCTTGCCAAGGAACTTTGTGCTGCTGTTGCTTAATATTAAATCTGGTTTTTGCTGATCCCTTGCTGGGGATTTTTTCAGCGCTCTCAAGGCCTCGTTGGTACCAGGGTGAAGGAGCCCTGGCCCAGGCTCTGGCCCTGGGGGACACGGGGACACTGCCGGGGGGTCCCTGTCCCCCTGTGCCACCCCCAGGGCCCCGGCCCCCGTCCCCGTGTCAGGCTCTGGGGTCGATCTCGTGGAACATCCTCTGGGGGAGGCTGCGGCGCCGGGGGCGGGGGGACCCGGGGGGACAGGGGACCCCGCTGTGCACGAGCAGGGTTGGACTGCTCTGGGGGGAACTGTGAGGGGGGCCGGGGCAGAGTGACCTCCCCAGTGACGTCACACAGCCCCCGTGATGTCACAGAGCAACCTGTGATGTCACAGAGCCATCTCTGTTATGTCACCCTGGAATGTCATGCAGCTGCACTGTGATGGCTCCGAAGTCTCTGTGATGACAGAAAGTCACCCTGTGATGTCACAGTCTGTTCTGTGATGTCACAGCCTGCACCATGCTGTTACACAGCCACCCAGTGTTGACACAACCCACTCTCTGATGTCACAGAGCCACCCTCTATGTTGGCAGAGTCTGCTCTATGGCCTCACACCCTACTCTATGATGTCAAAGCCAGTTCTGTGATGTCACAACCCCCTCAATGATGTCACAAAACCTTCTCTGTGATGTCATACTGCCACTCTGTAATTTCACAGCACACACTTTGACCTCACAGCCAGCTCTATGATGTCATACAGCCATGCCATGTCACAGCCTGCTCTGTGATGTCACACAGTTCCCTCTATCATGCTGTAGCTGCTCAGTGAGCACACACAACAAATTCCGTGATGTCATAGCCCAAGCTGTGACCTCACACAGCCCACTCTGTGCTGTCACACAGCCCCTTGCTGACATCACAGCTGCTCTGTGCCTCCATGACACAGCCACAGAGGAGCTGCTGTGACACAGCCCCCTCTGGGACATGCCACAGCCCCTGCCAGTGCTGAGCCCCTGGGAGCTCTGTCTGTGCCCTGCTGGTGTCCCTGAGGGGCCCTGGCAGTGCCCCAGCCCTGCTGGGCTGTGCACAGGAGCTGCTCCTGGCCAGAGCTGTCTCTCTGCAGCTCTGCTGCCCTTGCCAGGAGCTGCCTCTGGGCCAGGAGCCTGGCCCAGCTCAGCAGCACAGACACAGCACAAGGAGTCTAATGACCCTCTGGGACTTTGTTGCCCTTGGCATCGGACTCTGCCCCTCAGAGAGGGCTCAAATCACTTCTCAAGAACTCAAATTAGGATTGAAACACTGAAGTTTCTCATATTTTAAAAAGATCCATCTGAGGGACAGGACTGAGAAAGTGTCCCCAGGTTCCAGGTAGAGCAGAACACTGGTGGCAGTGATGACAGGTGGGGACAAGCAAGGCAAAGGTGTCTCTGGTGCTGAGCAAACCTGCGCCTCTGTCCCTGCAGGCTGTGGGCATCCCCCGGCTGCCCCACCTGGCTGGCCCCTTCCTTTGCTGACAGCTCTGCCTCCTGCCTGCCCCTTCCTGCCCACACAAAGCCTGGGGCTGCTCCAGGCTCCTGCTGGGGGACGTGCTGCACCACAGCCCTGCCCTGGTAGGGAAATTCCTTTCTCCTGGTGTCCACTCTGGGCCTCCCCAGCTGCCCTTGGTGCTATTATGTCTTCTTCAGGCTCATTCCCACTATGGAGAAAAGCTCCAGCCTCTCTGAAACCACCCTTCCATCCCTCCCAGGCTATTCCTGTTCTGTCCTCGGTCTCCACACCACTGAGCACAGAGCCTGCAGACTGTCCCTGCTGGTTTTGTGCTGAGGCCTCCAAACCCCATCTTGGGAGATTTTTGGGTCCTCTTCATGGTCTGTGAAAATGGAAAAATAGAGATCAAAGCTATTTTCTCCCAAATCTTGTAGTGACAAAACAAGGGTCAATATCTGTAAACTGAATGAGGGTGCATTTACATTCGTTAGAAGGAGGAAATATTATACAATAATGAGAGTGGCACAAAACTGCAGCTGTTTTTCCAGAGAAGTGGATTCCCCATTCCAGGAATTGTCCAAGAGTAGGAGCTTTGTGCAACCTGATCCAGTGAAACCCCCTGCCCTCCCCAAGGACAGAATTCCTGCAGTGTGGGTTCTCTGATGTGCTGGGTGCCCTCACAACGCTTCTGGCCAGAATGTCTGCTGAGGGCAGCCAGGCTGCTGCAGGGGCAGTGACCTCACAGCCATCACCATGGCAGCCCTGTCCCCTGGGCCTGGCTCTGCCCTTTCCTCTGCCCCTGCCTTGGCTCTGCTGGCATGAAGAGTTTTGTCATTAATATCTTGTCCCCAAGGTGCTGGGGCCAATGGCTTCCCAGTCAGGCTCCTGGAGCAGCAGTGGCTTTTCAGAGGCCAGCCAGGAATGAGCCCTGAGGCAGCAGCTCTGCAGTGGTGGCCACCAGGCCGGGCTGCCAAGGGAGGCTTCTGGCCATGGCCTGCAAGCAGCTGCTGCTGCCAAGGTGCCTTTGGTGCCTCAGGCTCTCCCTGGCACAGCTCCCAGCACGACACTCTGCCCTTGGGCCCGAGGCCTTCCCTGTGCTGGGGCTGGCCTGGGGCTTTTCCTGCAGCGGGACCTGCCCTGCTGATGGCACAGGAAAGGCAGTTCCTGCTGGAGCAGGAGGCTCTGCCTGCAATGGGCTCCAACAACTCCAGCAAGGCCCTGTTTGCAAAGCCCCCAGTGGGAAATGAAGGAGGGGGGGGTCACGCTGCTTTTGGGGTGAATAGTGCAGAAACCAGCCTGACTCCTCCATCCCAAAGTTGAACATCCTCAGAGGGAGCTGAAGCTGTGACAGTGCTGGAAAATCGCCAGAGTAAGGAACAACCAAGTGACAACACTGAGAGCTTCTGCAGAGCTGCTGAGCCAGCCCAGCCTGGGCACACCTGACTGACAGAACAGAACCTCAGACTAGAAAAGCCCCATCCCAAATTTTAAAGGCAGCATCCCCTGACATTTCCCTTCCTGGGGGGTGTGGAGATTCCTCCCTGCAGTCGGGACACCCCTCAAGGTCACTGCTTCAGGCTGAGCCAAAGGGATTTATCCATGGTCATTGGTCTGTGGGAGTGACATCAATCTCTCCTTAAAAACAGCTTCTTTTCCTTTAATAAAATTGTTTGAAATCCCGAGTGCTTTCTATAAATTAGTATAATATAATATAATATGGTACAGCTCTTATACCTTGGAGTAAACAATTCTGATTAAGAGAAGATAATTTTTTCTAATCGTTACCAAAATAGATAATATAATTTTTTTTTTAAATATATATGCTTTGTCATCCTTAATCCTGTGGGACAAATGCTAAAGGTTAAATTTCACCTTGATAATTCTTTACCCATGAACTCTGTAAAAGTCTGAGGCTGGGATTGGAGCCAGCTGCTCCAAGGCTCCTCTCACAGAAGGAGATTACAAAGCCTGGAGGTCCCTGGGGGTATTTTTCTGTGGATATGAGAGTCTGGTCAGAGACAGAGAAAGCAAGAGAGTTTTCCCATTAATTAGATTGGGAACCATTAGGAATCTGGAGAGAAAGAATTGTAAATTATCGACAAGTGGTGTCTGTAATAGGTTGTTTTTTCCATAAAGTTGTTTACTGAAGGGGGTTGTCTTTATCAGCCAATGATGTGAAATGTGTTGATTAAATGACCAATGAGATCCACCTGTAGAAAACCAAGGTCAAAAGGAAGAGGATTGAAAAAATGGGTGCCTTTTAGCCCTTAGCCTTCTGATCTGAGTCTGTGTCATCTCTGATTCAACGGTGACATTTGGGGATCTGTGGGGACTATTGGGAATCCTTTCTATCCTTTCTGCACCTCGTGACCCAACAGGAGCTTCTCTAATAAACGCTGCCTGAAGCTCCCACTGTGCCAATGACAGGAACCCCTGTGAGGGTCTGGGCCATCCCGGCTCTTTGGCAGCCTGGGGACTCCTGGGATGTCACCATGGAGCCCCCGTGAGTGCCTGTGACAGATGGGTGCCTTTGCAGCCCAAGGTGCCCTGGGATGTCACCATGGAATGGCTGTGACTGCCTCTGACCACAGGGCTCTTTACCATCCCCAGAAAGCCCTGACAGGTCTCCATGGAGCCCCTGTCTGTGCCTGTGACATTCCAGCTTTGGAACAGCCTGGAGACTCTTGGAAAGTCCCCATGGAACCCCTCTGGGGACCTGTGACAAATCTGATCCTTAGCAGGCAACCATCACCAGCCCCCTGTTCTATAGTCAGTTTCCATGGAAACCATTACCAGCCCCCTGTTGCTGTGTTCAGTCCCTTGGCAACTCCATGGAGACCCCATGCCAGGGGTGGTTGCCATGAACACCAGGGCTGGCACCAGCTGGGATGCTCGGTTTCCACGGGCCGGGCTTCAGCAATGGGATTCCCCAATTTCCTGCTCCTGCTAAAACCGCGCTGCCCTCGCTGCCCTCCCGCCTCCCATGGAAAGCACAAAAGGCAAAGATCCCGGGCTGGGATAAGAACAATTTATTGGGAACAGCAACGAGATAAGGAAAAATTTGAACAGAAACAATATTGATAACAAAAGGGATAAATAAAACTTTGACAGGGAAAACTACAACACAACTGACTGTCTCTTTCCAGCCACAATTTCCCCTGTCTGGAAAGGACACCCTTCTCCTCTGGGAGAGAGAGAGAAGGCCCCTTTCCTGCCCCTGGCAATAGCCTGAGGTGGGAGTGAATGTAATGAAAGGGCCATGGCCAGACCATAATGTTCTTCAATCCCACATCATGTCATGGGCAGGAAAAGGGAGAGGTGTCTTCCCAGCATGGATCATGGGCAACACGGATCCCCAGGACTCTTCCCAATGCGGGTCCTCTAAAGGGGGATGAAGCTGGAGCGGTGCATGAAGCTGTTCCTGCAGCTGGGGCATTTGCAGGGCTTTCCTTACTGGCAGCTCCGTTGGTGTCTGGTCAAGGGAGAGCTGCTGGTGAAGCTCTTCCCACACTGGGGACATTCGTAGGGGCTCTCCCCAGTGTGGCTGCACCAGTGGGTGACGACGGTGGAGTTGTGCTTGAAGCCCTTCCCACAGTCAGGGCAGCAGAAGGGCCTCTCCCCAGTGTGAATCTGCTGGTGGCAGAGGAGACTGGAGCTGGTCTGAAACCTCTTCTGACACTGGGGACACTCGTAGGGCCTCTCCCCAGTGTGGATGCGTTGGTGGATGATGAGGGCAGAGCTGCAGCTGAAGCCCTTCCCACACTCCCCACACTCGTAGGGCCATTCCCCAGTGTGGATCATCTGGTGGCTGATCTGGGTGCTGCTCTGCCTGAAGCTCTTCCCACACTCCAAGCACTTGTGGGGCTTCTCCCCATTGTGAAGCTGCCCAAGGACAACCAGCTCTGAGCTCTGTCCACCTTCCTGTCTCAGGGTGGGTCTTTCCTCCTCAGAGCACCCTGGGCTGGGTTTGGAGCCCCTCCTCCTGTGGAATCTCTGGGGCATTTCCTCCACGTTGGAATTCTGCACCGTGGAGCCACTTAAAATGGCCTCTTCCACGATGTTCTGCCTTGGGGATTTGTCCTCCCTGGTCTTCATTCTCAGCTTCTTCTCTGGGGGAGGAAAGACAAGGAGAGGATGGGATTTGCCTCCGTGCCACAGGGAAGGGGAAGGAGATCCCCCCAGTGCATCCCCAGCAGGACGGGGTTGGCAGCAGGGTTGTCCTGCAGCCGGGGGCCGTGCTGGGCTGGGAGATGGAGCAGGAGAGAGGGGGAAAGGGGCACTGACTTCCTCCTCACCTGCCTGGCTGTCCCAGGGTATTGTGTCAGTTTGAAAAGACAGGGGTCTGCTAAGGAAGGCAGGAGACTCCCCTGAAATCGAAAATGTTAATCCCTTCACTTGGAATTATAATTTCCAAAACAAGGGGCTGTCAAGCAAAGTCTATGGGAATAGGAATAACAGTTCTTCAGAAGGAAAATTAAAAATACAAATGCAGTAGTACTAAAAACTACTTACAGAGTAAGAATACGACCTGACACCCTGTGGGTCAGAGTGTTGGTAGCACTCCTGTTAAATGGTGGCTGCAGTGCTCCTGCAGGGACAGGTGTGGTTCTGTTGGAGCAGTGATCCTGTAGAAGGGTGGAGTTTTCCTCTGAAGGTCCAGTTGTGGCGTCGATCGGCCTGGTCTTCCTCTGGGATCCAGTGGAGCTGAAAGCTGCTCTTCTGGGAATCCTGTGGGAGAAGGCTGACTCTGTTGTTCACATTCTCAGATTATATCCAGGTAGGAATGCTTGGCTCCTCCCTCTGGGCAGATCTTCTCACAATGGGATGATGGAATTTTTATCAGTGACACTCAATGGCCCATTAAAAGAAGATATCTCCCTGGAGGGAGGATTCATGTGGAAGAGATAAAGTAAACTGCTCAATTAACAGATGATAATTGCCCCAACTTTAACAGAGGGTAATTGAATACACACCCAGCTAAACCTGAAACACTGTTCCAGCCTTGGAAAGCAGGATTTGGTACCAGGATTCTTTAGGGAATGCAACCCTGATTGAAGGCAGAGATAGAATCTCCAGAGCCTGCAGCCAGAAATGGACAGTTGTGTCATACTCATTTCAACATGTCCTCTTTTGGAATTATTTACTAATGATTATTTGCTTTGCCTACCTAATATTTTTGTAATTTTTTGCAAATTTGAATTATCTAAATTACACTGTTCCTTAAGTTAAGTTGGTGTCTGTGTCTTTGGTGCGGGCCCTGCCCACTGGCGAAACAGGGCCCCATCCTGCCTAAGTATTACCTGGGGAGACAAAACCCTCACTGAAAATGTGCCCCCTTCCTCCTTGTTCCCCCCACTTCATGCACTGATCATGATGTCCTATGGTCTTGGCTATCCCTGGGGTCAGCTGGGATCTCCTGTCCTGGCTGTGTCCCCTCCCAAGCTCCCCCACACCCTCAGCCCCTCCCCAGCGTGGCCGAATGAGGGGCAGGACAGGCCTTGGCTCAGTGCGAGCTCAGCAAGAACAAAACCATCTCTGCGTGCTCAGCCCTGTGCTCAGCCCCCGGGCCCGGCATTTCCTCCACTGCCACCCCGGACCCCCCTTTCCCACCCCTCTGCCCCACGGCCGCCGCAGCACCGGCTGACAATAGAAGCAATTCTGTGGCAATTCCAAGTTTCCTTGGTTCCTGCACAGCTCCAGCTCAGCTGCTGGCAGGTTACAATTAAAGAAAAGTGCAAATTTGGCCCAATAAAGATATTATTAAAAGGAAGGGAAAGCTCTGTGTAGCTGTCACAAAGGTGACAGGGATGAAGAGAATAATGATTCTCACATTTGGCAAAAAACCCAAGCCTGGGAATTCAGAAGTTATTTGGGAATTTAGCTACTTGAGCTGGGCTTCTTGTGGGACTTTTAGCAGCCTTGTGTTCCTAACCATGTGGTGAATGAACCTTGTCAGTCTTGCTGGTATTATTTTCTCCATTTCCTCCAGTGATTTTACCAAACTTTTCAAGTAGGGACAACAAAGTATTTTCTTTACACTCCAGTCCCACAACAGCCATTTTCCTCATCAGTTCTCCCATAGGTCGCTCAGACAAAGCTGCATCCAAGTTTCCAAGAGTTCCTCCAGAGAGACCCACAACCTCCTCAGAGGAAGGAACCATGCTGTTGTCAAAGGCAACTGGGGTCAAAGAACAGTGCCCTGAACTCACTGTGCCAAACTAATTTTGCAATCTGGTTAAGAAAATATTAGAGAGATGCCATTTGCCCTGGAGCAGGGCAAGTGTGACATTGTCCCCTGTGTCTGTGTGGCCTTCCCAGGCTGGGGGTTTTACACCTGAGCCAGTTTGGGTAAGGGGGGTGGTGTTCACCCCCTGAGCAGGGATTCCCCCACTGTTTCAGGCTGCAATGGAAGATGGAACCAAATGCATGTTTTCAATGCCCATCTTCATCAACTGCTATAAACAGGCGGGGCAGTGTTCTTGATCTCTTCCATGACTCAGCCCTGATAACGCCCTCCAGGGGAGATATCTTCTGGGAATGGGCCATTGAGTGTCACTGCAGGACTGATCAAATTCCATCATCCCATTGTGGGAGGCTCCACCCAGGGGGAGGATCCAAGCATTCCTACCTGGATATAAGCTGAGCCTTGCAACACCAGGAGCAGCTTGCCTACTGGATTCCCAGAGGACAAGAGCTCCAGAACCACCACTGGACCTTCAGAGGAAGACCAGACCCTTTTACAGGATCACTGCTTGGACAGAATCACCTTCATCACTCCAACAGGACTGCAGCCACCATTTAATGGGACTGCTGCCACCAGCCTGACCAGCAACAAGGTGTCAGGTTATATCCTGACTCTGTCAGTTTAAGGCAGTGTTTCTGTATCATTGCCTTGATCTTCATTTTCTTATAAAATTGTATATCTGACTTAGACTCTCCCCCAGGTTTGCCTTCTAACCAGAAAAAAAGACAATGTGTGCACCCTTTGTTTAGTTCCCAGAACAGGATTTCTCATCCCGAAACCTTGACTGGATGGAGGAGGAGGCTGCGAGGAAGAGGAATGAGCCCTGGGATACCCAGGCAGGTGAGGAGGAAGTCAGTGCCCTTTTTCCCCCTCTCTCCTGCTCCATCTCCCAGCCCAGCACAGCCCCCGGCTGCAGGACAACCCTGCTGCCAACCCCGTCCTGCTGGGGATGCACTGGGGGGATCTCCTTCCCCTTCCCTCTGGCATGGAGGCAAATCCCATCCTCTCCTTGTCCTTCCTTGCCCAGGGAAGAAGCTGAGGATGGAGACCAGGGAGGGCAAATCCCTGTGGCAGAACCTCATGGAAGAGGCCATTTTGAGTGGCTCCACGGTGCAGAATTCCAACAGGGAGGACAAGACCCAGAGATCCCACAGGAGAAGGGGCTCCAAACCCAGCCCAGGGGGCTCTGAGGAGGAAAGACCCACCCTGAGCCAGGAAGGTGGACAGAGCTTCAGCCAGAGCTCGGAGCTGGTGGCCCATGAGCAGCTTCATGATGGGGAGAAGCCCCACAAGTGCTTGGAGTGTGGGAAGAGCTTCAGGCAGAGCAGCACCCTGATCAGCCACCAGATGATCCACACTGGGGAATGGCCCTATGAGTGTGGGGAGTGTGGGAAGGGCTTCAGCTCCAGATCCACCCTTTTGACCCACCAACACATCCACACTGGGGAGAGGCCCTACAAGTGTCCTGAGTGCCAGAAGAGGTTTCCCACCAGCTCTGATCTCGCCAGGCACCAGCACATTCACACAGAGGAAAGGCCCTTCCACTGCCCTGATTGAAGGAAGGGCTTCAAGCGCAAGTCCCACCTCATCAGGCACCAGTGCATCCACACTGGGGAGAGGCCCTACAGATGCCCCACGTGTGGGAAGAGGTTTCAGACCAGCTCAAATCTCTGCCTGCATGAGCGCATTCACACCGAGCAGGGGCCCTTCCGCTGCCCTGACTGTGGGAAGGGCTTCAAGCGCAGCTTCACCCTCGTCAGACACCGGCGCATCCACACTGGGGAGAGGCCCTACGTGTGTTCCCATTGTTGGAAGAGCTTCACCCAGAGCTCTGACCTGACCAAACACCAACAGAAGCACCAGTAAGGGAAGCCCTGCAAATGCCCCAAGTGCAGCAGGAGCTTCGCACACTGTTCCAAATTCATCCCCCAAAGGAGACCCCACGTTGGTCAGAGCCCTGGAGATCCATGTTCCCTGTGATCCATGCTGGGAAGACACCTGTACATTTTGTTGCCCCTACCAATGACATGATGTGGGATGGGAGAACATGAGGGTCCGGCCATGGCCCTGTCATTACATTCACTCCCACCTCAGGTCATTGCCAGGGGCAGGAAAGGCAATCTCTCTTTCCCTCCCTGAGGAGAAGGGTGTCCTTTGCAGACATGAGGAAATACATTGCCAGGAAGAGCCAGTTGTTGATGTTGATGTTTTCTCTGTAAATAGTTTTACTTATCCCTTCTGTTATCAATATTGTTTCTGTTCCCTTTGTTCCTTATCTCGTTGCTGTTCCCAATAAATTGTTCTTATCCCAGCCCAGGATCTTTGCCTTTTGTGATTTCCATGGCAGGCAGGAGGGCAGCGAGGGCAGCGGCGTTTTAGCGGCAGCAGGAAATTGGGGAATCCCATTCCTGAAGCCCGGCCCGTGGAAACCGAGCATCCCAGCTGGTGGCAGCCCTGGTGGCCATGGCAGCAGCCTTGGGAGCGGGTCCCTGGCTGGGGCTGTGGGAACCTCTTCCCTCTGGTGCCCAGGGACAGGAGTGGAGGGAGCGGCTGCAGCTGAGTCGGGGCAGGCTCAGGTTGGATGTCAGGAAAAGGTTTTTGGCCAGAGGCTGCTGGGGCCCTGGCCAGGCTCCCCAGGGAAGGGTCCCAGCTCCAGGGCTCTCTGAGCTGCAGCAGCGTTTGGCCAGCGCTGCCAGGCCCAGGCTGGCATTGTTGGGGTGTCCTGTGCAGGGCCAGCAGTTGGACTGGAGGATCCTGATGGGTCCCTCCCAGCTCATCCAATTCTGTGCTTCTGGGATCCCATCAGCCTGGGGATGGGGCTGCCAATGGTTGCCATGGCAACGGGCTCTGGCTGCAGGCCTGAGCTGGTGTCCATGGCAACCACCCCTGGCATGGGGTCTCCATGGAGCTGCCAAGGGAGTGAGCCTAGCAACAGGGGCTGGTGATGGTTGCCATGGAAACTGACCATAGCAACAGGGGGCTGGTGATGGTTGCCATGGAAACTGACCACAACAACAGGGGTCCTGGTGATGGTTGCCCGCTAAGGATCAGATTTGTCACAGGCCCTCAGAGGGGTTCCATGGGGACTTTCCAAGAGTCTCCAGGCTGTTCCAGAGCTGGAATGTCACAGGCAGAGACAGGGGCTCCATGGAGACCTCCCAGGGCTTTCTGGTTATGGTAAAGAGCCCTGTGGTCAGAGGCAGTCACAGCCATTCCATGGTGACATCCCAGGGCACCTTGGGCTGCAAAGGCACCCATCTGTCACAGGCACTCATGGGGGCTCCACGGTGACATCCCAGGAGTCTCCAGGCTGCCAAAGAGCCAGGATGTCCCAGACACTCACAGGGGCTCCTGTCATGGGCACAGTGGGGGCTTCTGCCTAAAGCTTTATTTCTTTATTGGAGAAACTCCTGCTGAGTCATGAGGCGGAGAAATGACACCCAGCAGCCACCATGGATCCTCAAACCCCTGCAGGACCCCTACGCTTCTTAAATTCCTTCTAAGAGAGGAGACTGGGAGCGGCTGGATCCAATCCCAGACCCAGAATTTTTCAAATGTGTAAAAGATTGGACAGGTGGAATTGAACTTTTACACAATTTGTCCCACAGGATTAAAGATTGAATACCAGATAAATTTATATAAATACGGCTCTGATTGATTCTGATCATGATCGGACAGAAAGCTCTTAACCAGAGTCATTCACTCCACAGTTCAGGAGCTATAACAATTATTAGAATATAGTACTGTAGGCAGCAATTTTGAAGTCAGCAGGGCCTTGCTGGAATTGTTGGAGGCCATTGCAGGCAGAGCCTCCTGCTCCAGCAGGAACTGTCTTTCCTGTGCCATCAGCAGGGCAGGTCCCGCTGCAGGAAAAGCCCCAGGCCAGCCCCAGCACAGGGAAGGCCTCGGGCCCAAGGGCAGAGTGCCATGCTGGGAGCTGTGCCAGGGAGAGCCTGAGGCACCAAAGGCGCCTTGGCAGCTGCAGCTGCTTGCAGGCCATGGCCAGAAGCCTCCCTTGGCAGCCCAGCCTGGTGGCCACCACTGCAGAGCTGCTGCCTCAGGGCTCATTCCTGGCTGGCCTCTGAAAAGCCACTTCTGCTCCAGGAGCCTGACTGGGAAGCCATTGGCCCCAGCACCTCGGGGACAAGATATCAATGACAAAACTCTTCATGCCAGCAGAGCCAAGGCAGGGGCAGAGGAAAGGGCAGAGCCAGGCCCAGGGGACAGGGCTGCCATGGTGATGGCTGTGAGGGCACTGCCCCTGCAGCAGCCTGGCTGCCCTCAGCAGACATTCTGGCCAGAAGCATTGTGAGGGCACCCAGCACATCAGAGAACCCACACTGCAGGAATTCTGTCCTTGGGGAGGGCAGGGGGTTTCACTGGGTCAGATCGGACAAAGCTCCAGCTCTTGGACAATTCCTGGGATGGGGTGTCCAATTCTATGGAAAAACAGCTGCAGTTTCATGTCACTTCCATAATTGAAAAATATTTCCTGTTCTAACAAATGTAAATCTGCCCTCATTCAGTTTAGAGATATTGACCCTTGTTTTGTCACTGCAAGATTTGGGAGAAAATAACTTTGATCGCTATTTTTCCATTTTCACAGACCTTGGAGAGGACCCAAAAATCTCCCAAGATGGGGTTTGGAGGCCTCATCATAAAACCAGCAGGGAGAGTCGGCAGGCTCTGTGCTCAGTGGGGTGGAGACTGAGGACAGAACAGGAGTAGCCTGGGAGGGAATGAAGGGTGGTTTCAGGGAGGCTGGAGCTTTTCTTCCTAGTGGGAATGAGGCCGAAGAAGACATAATAGCATCAAGGGCAGCTGGGGAGGCCCAGAGTGGACACCAGGAGAAAGGAATTTCCCTGCCAGGGCAGGGCTGTGGTGCAGCACATCCCCCAGCAGGAGCCTGGAGCAGCCCAAGGCTTTGTGTGGGCAGGCAGGGGCAGGCAGGAGGCAGAGCTGTCAGCAAAGGAAGGGGCCAGCCACGTGGGGCAGCCGGGGGATGCCCACAGCCTGCAGGGACAGAGGCGCAGGTTTGCTCAGCACCAGAGACACCTTTGCCTTGCTTGTCCCCACCTGTCATCACTGCCACCAGTGTTCTGCTCTACCTGGAACCTGGGGATGCTTTTTCAGTCCTATCCTTCAGATGGATCTCTTTTTAAAGTTTGAGAAACTTCATTGTTTCACCCTCTTTTTGAATCCCTGAGAAGTTCTTTGAGCCAACTTTGAGGGGCTGAGTCTGATGCAAAGAGCACCAAAGCCCCAGAGGGTCATTAAAGCACTTGTGCTGTGTCTGTGCTGCTGAGCTGGGCCGGGCTCCTGGCCCAGAGGCAGCTCCTGGCAAGGGCAGCAGAGCTGCAGAGAGACAGCTCTGGCCAGGAGCAGCTCCTGTGCACAGCCCAGCAGGGCTGGGGCACTGCCAGGGCCCCTCAGGGACACCAGCAGGGCACAGACAGAGCTCCCAGGGGCTCAGCATTGGCAGGGGCTGTGGCATGTCCCAGAGGGGGCTGTGTCACAGCAGCTCCTCTGTGGCTGTGTCATGGAGGCACAGAGCAGCTGTGATGTCAGCAAGGGGCTGTGTGACAGCACAGAGTGGGCTGTGTGAGGTCACAGATTGGGCTATTGTGGGAACTCAGCACATTCCTCTGGATGTCCAGAGTTGCCGAAAACCCTCTCGGGGGGCTCGGAGACCCTGGCATGCTCCCAGGAACACCTGGTGGCTTGATTTTGATCCTTCCAGCAAATTGCCACCTGTGTATGAGGACAGAAGAGTCACTTTTGAATGGTGCAAGAATGATGTATTTACAGGGTGGAAGTTTAGATTTTGGGGGTTTTTGGTATAGGGGTTTTGGAGACAAGATGGAGGAATCAGGGTGTGTCTCGTCCTTCTTCTTTCTTCTTTGTGTTCTCCATTTTCTGCTGTGCTGTTGGCACTTGGGGATTAGTTCAGAGGAGAAGTGCACTGTCTAACATAGGTGATAGGTATTGGGACTTAAAAGTAAATATGATATACGTAGTTTGTAGTATATAAAAACAACACCACCTTGGGGCCAGTTAGAGTGCGTGTGGCTGCCTTGCTGTGCAGATGTCGGCTGGGCAGAAAGGAAATTTTGTAGATAAGAAATAATAAACAACCTGAAAAGCAAAAAGTGAAGAGTCCAGCCTCATCGTTTGGAGCACGGGCTGCCTCAGAACCATCCCACGTGTCTCGGGGCAGAGACAAACAGCCGACCCGAGAGGCTATGACATCACAGAGTTTATGTGAGGTCACTGAGCAGCTACAACATCATAGAGGGGATTATGTGACATCACAGAGCAGGCTGTGACATCATGGCATGGCTGTATGACATCACAGAGCTGGTTGTGAGGTCAAAGTATGTGCTCTGACTTTACAGAGTGGCAGTATGACATCACAGAGAGGGTTTTGTGACATCAGAGAGTGGGTTGTGACATCAAAGATCTGGCTGTGACATCATAGAGTAGGATGGAAGGCCATAAAGCAGATCCCGCCATCATAGAGGGGTGCTCTGTGACATCAGAGTAGGTTGTGACATCACAGGGGCTGTGTGAAATCACAGGGGCTGTGTGAGGTCACTGGGGAGGTCACTCTGCCCTGGCCCCCTCACAGTTCCCCCCAGAGCAGTCCAACCCTGCTCGTGCACAGCGGGGTCCCCTGTCCCCCCGGGTCCCCCTGCCCCCGGCGCCGCAGCCTCCCCCAGAGGATGTTCCACGAGATCGACCCCAGAGCCTGACACGGGGACGGGGGGCCGGGGCCCTGGGGGTGGCACAGGGGGACAGGGACCCCCGGCAGCGTCCCCGTGTCCCCCAGGGCCAGAGCCTGGGCCAGGGCTCCTTCACCCTGGTACCAACGAGGCCTTGAGAGTGCTGAAAAAATCCCCAGCAAAGGAACAGGAAAAACCAGATTGAATATTAAGGGACAGCAGCACTAAGTTCCTTGGCAAGAGTCACTCTGCTCCTGACTGGACACTTCAGGCACACCAGGGAAACAAAGCAACAACAAAACCAAACAAAATCCAGGCAATCAAACCAGAAATGAACTGAGAACTGTCCCTGTGTGTGTGTGACACAAGGACAGTGAGGGCAAGGATGAAAGGAATACGGCCCAAAAGCTGAACAGAGTTCAAACTTAACAGGACTTAAGTTACACCTTAACCTTAACTGATACCATCAATTTCACAATTTAGCAAAAGAACAGCACTTAACACTATTTAACCAAACTTAAAACATATGACTTAGCAATTTAACATAAGAATAACATTTACTATTCAACTTAGCTAATAAATTAAATTGAACTTAATACCTTTGGAAAAGAACAACTCTTAGCAGCATTTAACTTTACTTAGACCTTGTGATTTAACCTTACCTCAAGGCCTGACTGACTCAGCTATCCAGGGCACTCAAACCCCTCAGAGAGCAGCATTTCTGCCACATTTCCCCAGCACAGGCACTCCTGTGTGCACACAGACACAAAGAGTCAGTGCAAGGCACCTGGGAGAAATTCCCCTGAGGGCAGGCAATGCTCCCTGTGGATCCTTTGGCATCTCCCCAGCGGGTGAAGGGTTGAGCCTGGAGGAGTGGGGGGATCGGCCCAGGCTCCGTCGTTGTTGGGGATCCCCGAGTGCAGCAAACGGGAGAGTTCCCGGCTGGGAGAGGCCCCACTCAGAGGGAGTCGCTGGCCCAGGAGAGCTCCAAGGGCTCCTTTTGGAGCGCTGTTTGCAGGGCCCCAAGAGAGGGGCTTCAGTCCCAGCAATGGTTCATCCTGGCCGCACTTGGCACCAACAGCTTTCTTTGGCAGTGTGAGAACAGGGATGTTGTGCCACTGGGGAACAAAACCAGTTCCCAGGGCTGCTGCTACAGAAAGCAGGAGCTGGTTGGGCAGCAGCAGTGCCTGGAGCAGACAGTGTTTGTGATGAGCTGCAGAGGAGCTGAGCCCAGGGGCTGTTGGCCAAGGCCGAGCCCCAAGGAGCATTTCTCATCTGGCAGGGCGGCCTGAGAAGGGGAGGGGGGAATGCAGCAGCACAGGGCCCATGGAACCAAGGGACCATTGTGACACTGTGGGGCCCTGAGAGACCAAGGGACCATTGTGACACTGTGGGGCACTGTGAGACTATGGGACCATGGTGACACCGTGGGGCCCTGTGAGAGCATGGGACCATTGTGACACTGTGGGGCCTTGTGAGACAAAGGGACCATTGTGACCCTATAGGGCCCCATGGAATCATGGAGACCCTTGTGAGCCTCAGAAACCAAGAGGATGTTCTGACACTGCAGGGCCACATGGAACCAGTGAGACCATTGTGACACAATGAGGTCCCATGGAACCAAGTAGAGCATTCTGACATTGTGTGGCACCCTGGAACCAAGGACCCTTGTGATACCATGGGGCCTCATGGAACCAAGGGCACCATAGTGACACTGGGGGGATCCATGGGACCAAGGGGATCATTGTGACATTGTGGGGCCTGTGGAACCACAGAGACCATTGTGACACTGCAGGGCCAATGGAACCAGGAGAACACAGCACAGATGTGTCTTGTTTGACATCCTGGGGGCTACCTGACTGGTCCAGCTGACCGTGCCATGAGGAGGGTCTCTTCTCATCTGCTACTGAAAATCTGGAGATCTGTGCCTTCCTTCCTATGGAAAAGAACTGTCCTCCTCCAGGTGCCCATGGCCAGAATTGGGAGTTCCGCCTCCAACATTCCCTGTTGTGACAGACTGAAGGAGATTGTTGGCTCAAAACATTTTTTGTGTGGGGGACGAAGGGGCAGGTCCAGCCTTGCCCTGCCCTGGAACCCCAATCCCCCCAGAGCCTCTATCCCAGCCCAGCAGTGGCTGCCAGTCCCTGGCACAGCACAGGCAATGCTCCACAGCCACCTCTGCAGCCCCAGCCCAGCTCCTGAGGGACCAAATGAGCCCAAGCCCCACCTGGGGGAAGGGCCCAGGGAGACCAAGGGGTATTGAAGGCTGAGCACAAGGCAAGCACACATCTTGACCCTGCATCCTCTTGGAATTTCCATCTGAACAGTGCTGGAATCCAGGAGTTGGTAGCTGTGTGTCTCTGCTTCTCTGTATCTTTTTTGTCTATTATCTCTTTCTGTGTCTTCTTCTGTTTCTGTGCTCTTGCAAATTTTGATTAACATTCCATTGAACAGGCTTAGAGTTTGTGAAGTTGAATGGGCCAAGTCAATGCTTTGAGAAATGTTTTTTGTTGATTGAATGTCTGTCATAGTTTGACATGAGAAGATTTTAAAAAGTAATACAAAACTTTTTGTGTTACTGACAATCTGTTAAACCACTGAGATACTGAACACGCCTCTGTGAAACACAAATGTAAAAGATAAAAAAACCCAGGAACCTCCTCTTTCTTTTCCAGTCAACAAAGAAGAAGCGGGCCCTGGCCCTGGCCCCCATCTCAACCAAACCAAACCAAACCAAACCAAACCAAACCAAACCAAACCAAACCAAACCAAACCAAGCAACCCTGCCATGGGTTGAGCCCCTTCCCCCCTCCCCAGGCCGCCCCCTCCCCATTGGCCCCATTCTGACCAAACTAAACCCCAACAATTCCCAAACCAGAAAACAAAAGAGGCTACAAAACCCCAACCAGAACAAAGCCAGCCACAGCTATTAAAATCTTACCATTAACTCCCCTTCCCCCAACACAACTCAAACCAAAAACCCCTACAACCTACAACCCATACAAAAAACCCCACAACTAAAAACTTAAACATAACAAAAAAAACCCAAACCAACCATAAAACCAATCCTAACACAATCCCACCACAACTTCCACCAGAAGTTGCCGGCAGGTCAGGTGTTAACCCTTCAATACTTCAATCCTCCCTCAGGTAAAAGTAAAAAACAAAATATGAACATGTAAAAAACCAAAATACAAGCATATAAAAAAATAACATAACACCATCAAAGTCAGTAAAGAAGAAATTAAATTCCAAATAAAAAAGAAGAAAAAATACACTAATCTTAAAACGAAAATCTTCTTATAAACTACAAAGAGAAAACTATTTTTCTTTATAACACATAAAACTATAAAATATTCAAAGTAATTTCAAACAAAAACCTGCATACTAAAATAAACAAATGTTAAAATAACTGTAATTTCATGAAAAGTTTAAATAGGGGGGGAAAAAGTAATCCAGTATTCCCAAGAGAAGATGTCTATTCCCAGAAATAAAAATAATTTAAAAAGTAAATTATAAAAACTTATACCTTAAAATAACTCATCTTTAAAACAAAACCCCATAAGTTGACATGGTCCATCAACAAGCTGTGAAAAAGCTTGTAGCAATAAAAACAACTTGACAAGAACAAAGTTCCCCAGACACCTGTTATCCATGGCAAAAGTAAGAACCACAAAAAAACTTTTCCTCTTGTAAAAAAATCTCCATAACCTTAAGAAGAAAAACTTCTTTCCCTAAGTAAACTAAAAAAAGACTATTCTAGAAACAGCAAACTAAATAGAAATTTTAAATTTACTTTCTTTACATTGTCAGTTAAAAGAAAAAATTGTAAACAAAAAAAAAGTGTTCTGAAGACTTTATTTTATTTCATGCTACCCTTTTTCTTTTTTAATTTCTATTTAATAAAGTTTTCTTTATACCCTTTTAAAATGTTAGGCCTACTTTACCATTCTCATATTCCTATCTCAAAACAAAATAAACACATAAATAATTAACCGACAATAAAACCCACCATATTCATCAATCCATTAATTAAGAAATCTCAAAATTAGAAAAATTTTAAATTAACAAACTAAAACCACTACAAGGATATAATAAAACCTTTGCTAACGTTTCTCTGATTTTCTAAAGTTGCCAGTAAAGTCTGTTTTGTTCTTTTCAACTCCTTAGAATCTCTTGTTGGTATTTCTCCAGGGAGTCCAATTCAGAGTACACCAACAATTGTAATTCCTTTTAAATGTCTCCTTGAGAGAGTTGTTTGGGGGATGGGTTTCAGGTCTTGTCTGTGCTGCTTGGCCCAGCCCAGGCAGGGCTTTCCCAGCCACATTCCACACTCCATTGCCCAGCTGGAGCCGCTGGTGCCTCTGAGTTGTGCTGCCCCAGCCCCAGGGACGCTCTCCTTGTCTGCCCATTCCCCCACGGTCTCTGGGCAGGGATGGCCTCACTGGGGGCTGCTAACATCCTCAGCAACTTGGAGGCTGCTGCTGAATTTTCCTGCTGCAGAGGCTTGTTCAGCCTTCAACTCTTCAGTGCAGGAATTCAGTGTCCCAGGGCTCATGAACATTCAGAACACCTGAACAAGCCAAGCCTCTGGGAATCATTTGATTTCAGTTTCCAAACCTTGTGTGGTTAATTTTACAGATTTCAAAAGCCTATTAAAAGTGAATGCATTATATTTAAAAAGACAGCAAGTAAATATTTTTAGATCCTGCAATTTATTGGTTTTTTCCTCTTAATTCATTGATATGTGCAATCTCCAATTTACATTGAATCCAAGTACCTCCTCATGCAGTTTGAATAGATATGAAAATCCAGACCCTTCATGGCTGACAATCAATCAGACTCTGTCCCTACCCCCACCCCACCATTTCCCCCATCCAAGCCCTGGCACTCAGAGCAGCCTTGTGCAAATCTGAGCTCCCTCCAGCCCAGGCTGCACCTGCAGCTTTCAGCTCCTTGGCTCCAACTCCCACCTGCTTTCCTTGGAGAAGGAGCTGCCCGAGACACAGAGGGATGTTCATTTCTTGTCAGCCAACAAAGCCAAGGGAAGGCACAGCTCCATCAAATGCCAAAGTCATTCTCTGTGGCCCTGCCCTGCCCCTGATCCCCCCAGCCTGTTCTGTTTCCTTCATCCCTGCATTGCCAGGGACTCTCTGGGACAAGGGAGCTCTGCTCTGGGGATGGAGGGAGGTCCAAGTGCAGCCACTGGAGTGGGAACCACAACTCATCAGGTTTGTGTCCTTTGGGGGTCAGGAACTGGTGAGACTCAGAGGCACAGAAAGTTTCTCTTCATGGCAAAAACACCATGGTTGAACAGGACACAATTTAATAAAAATCACACTCTTCCCTGAGCCATGTGCAACGTCCCAGCAGTGTTTGATGAGTCCACCATCCACAAGGGATTTCCATCCTAAAAGTAATTTCAAACAAATGTGGGTCTGTGATCGATATAAACACAATTAAGTTCTTGTATCAGGATGCTCGTCCTGGAGTGGGGGCAAAACACCTCCAACAATTCCTGATTTGCAAAGCTGTCAGTGGTGGATGGAGAAGGGAGGTCAGGCTGCTTTTGGTGCTGAAGAAATGCTGAAACCAGCCTGACTCATTTCATCTCCTCCTGTCCTGGCTGATCTCCCCTCTTGCCCCTTCCACCCATTGGCTTTTGTCTCCCACCAGGCCCCCGGTGAAGAGCCTGGCTCTGTGTTCCCCATCCCCTCCTCGCTGCCACTGCCAGGCTGGGATGAGGAGCCCCTCAGCCTTCCCTGCTCTGGGCTGGACAAGCCCAGCTCCCTCAGCCTCTGCTCACAGCCCAAGGGCTCCAGCCCCAGCTTGGAGGCCCTTCCCAGACCCTGCTCCAGCTGCCAGACATCTTTCCTGCCCTGGGCAACCCAACCCAGGCCACAGTGACCTGGATAATCCCCGTCCTTGATGTCCTGGTCACACAGCCCTGGCCCCTTGTCCCCATGTCAGGCTCTGGGGTGGATCCTGTGGAACATCCTTTGGTGGAGGCTGTGGCTCCAGGTGGGCCGGGGGGATCCCGGGGGACAGGGACCCCGCTGGGCATGGACAGCATTGGACTTGTTGGGAGAAACTGTGAGGGGGAGCTGGGGCCGAGTGACCAACCCAGTGACCTGACACAGCCCTGCTGGGATGGCACACAGCCCCTCTGGGATGTCACACAGCCCCTCTGGGATGTCACAGCCCCTTCTCTAATGTCACACAGCTGGCCTCTGATGTCACAGCCAACTCTGTGATGTCATAGTCTGCTCTGGGATGTCATATAGGCAGTCTATGATTTCACAGCTGCTTGATGACCTCACATAACCCACTCTGTGATGTCATAGCCCACTCTGTGACCTCATGTTACCAGATGATCAATTGTCTAAACAAGGTGAGCTGACACCTGGAGCTTGTTCTCCACATCCCCAGGCCTATGGAAGCCACACAAGGCCCATTGTGTGAGAAGGGGAACTGGAAGTTCAGCAGCCTCAGGGTCCTGCCAGCTCAGCCAGGCCCACTGGAACATTGGGCTCCACGACCACCAGGGACCACCAGAGAGCCCCCCAGGACAGAAGAACTCATGGGTAAAGGGGAGGGAAAATGTGTTAATGATTTTGGGGAAATGATTATCATATGTGTGTTTAGTCCAGGACAATCAATGAATGTGTGAGCAAAATACAGAAAATAAACAGAAACTTTCCTGTGCTCAGCCTGCAGGGCTTTGGGAGGAGCTCTCCCCTGTACATCCAGCTGAATAAAGAATGCTGCTTCTTAATGCTACACTGGGGCTAAAAAGAGTTTTCTGTTTTACTGAATTTTTGGTAACACTCCCACTGCCAAGGAAAGCTCTGTCTGCTGCTGTTCACAGACAGAGAAGGGCTGGGGGCAGATGTGGGGCTCAGAGGCTGCCTGGGGCACAGTGACCATGAAATAATCAAGTTTTCAATGTTCTGTGAAAGAAGGAGGGGCAGCAACAAAACTTCCACACTGGAATTAGAAAGGGCAGACTTTGGCCTGTTTAGGATGCTGATTTGGGGAGTATTGAATTAGGTACTGACTTTTTTAAAAAGAAAGAGCCCTTTAAAACAAAGGGGTCCAGGAAGGATGGACACATTTCAAGAAAGTAATCTTAAGGGGAAGAGCAGCCTGTCCCAGTGTGGCAAAAGATGAGCTGGTGATGAAAATGACTGGCCTGGCTCCACATGGAGCTTTGGTGGGAAGTCAGGGGAAAAAAGGACCAGCAATGCAGGGAGTGTTTAAAGATGTCGTTAGGTTATGAAGAAAGTGATGTTAAGAAATGAAAGCTCAATTAGAATTTAACCTGGTGGCTTGTAAAAAGAATAAAAAATGTTTTTATAAAAAAATTTATAGCAAATGGAGGGAGAAGGGGAACATCTACTCTTTATTGGATGCAGTAGAGAATAGAGCAACTGAAGATAAGTAAAAGACAAAGCTACTTAATATCTTGTTTGTCAATTTTCAATATTAGGACAGGCTGTCCTCAGAGCAAGTGTTCTCCTGAGCTGGTAGATGGGCACAGGGAGCAGAACAGCCCCCTGGAATCCAGGAGGAAGCAGCTGCTGACCTGCTGAGCCACTCAGATGCTCACAGGTGTATGGGAGCAGATGGGATCCATCCCAGGGGGATGAGGGAGCTGTGGATGAGCTCCCCAAGCTGCTCTCCATCATTTACCATCAGTCCTGGCTCAGCAGGGAGGTCCCAGAGCACTGGAGGTGCCAGTGTGAGCCCATCCCCAGGAAGGGCTGGAAGGAGGAGCTGGGGAACTCCAGGCCTGTCAGCCTGACCTGGGTGCCTGGCAAGGGTATGGAACAGATCACCTTGAGTGCCATCACAGGGCACCCACAGGATGGCCCAGGGATCAGAGCCAGCCAGCCTGGATTTAGGGCTGGCAGGTCCTGCCTGACCAACCTGGTCTCCTTTTATGCCCAGGTGACCCAGCTGTGGATGGGGGAAAGGCTGTGGATGTTGTGTGCCTGGACTCCAGCAGAGCCTTTGACTCTGTCTCTGACAGCATTCCCTGGAAAAGCTGCAGCCCACGGCTTGGGCAGGTTCCCTCCTGGCTGGGAGATTTAAGAGCTGGCTGGAGGCTGGGCCCAGAGAGTGGTGGGGATGGTGCTGCACCCAGCTGGTGTCCAGGCACTGGGGCTGTCCCCAGGGATCTGTGCTGGGCCCAGTCCTGTTTAATATCTTCACTGATGATCTGGGTGAGGGGATCGAGTGCAGCATTCACAAATTGCAGATGGCACCAAGCTGGGTGTGAGTGTGGATCTGCTGGAGGGCAGGACAAGAAGACCCAGCCTTAAGCTGCACCAGGGGAGGCTCAGGCTGGACAATAGGAAGGAGTTCTTCACAGAAAGGGTGAGTGGGAACTGGAATGGGCTGGCCAGGGGGGAGGTGGCAGAGTCACTGTCCCTCTCCAGTGGCACTCAGTGGCATGGTCTGGGTGACAAGGCAGTATTAGGGCATTGGTTGGACTTGATGATCCCAAAGGTCTTTTCCAGCCTATTTGATTCTGTCATTCTCTGATGATTGGGACACTCTGGGGCCATTGTGACACTGCAGGGCCTCGTGGAACTAAGAGGACCATGGAGACACTGTGCAGCCCCACAGAACCAGGGGTTCCATGGTGGTGCTGTGGGGCCAAATGGACCCAGGGAGTGCCCCGTGACACTCTGGGCCCTCGTGGAACCACAGAGGCCATTGTGACACTGCAGGGCCTCGTGTAACCAAGGGGTTTCACCATTTTGACACTGCAAAACCAAGGGGACCATTGGGAGACTGCCGGGCCCAGTGGAACCAAGGGGCCGTTCAGACACTGCGGGGCCTCATGGCACCAAGGGGACATTGTGACACTGCAGGATCCTGTGTAACCAAGGGCCCACTGTGACACGATGGGGCCTCAAGGGATCTGGAATAATGCTGTGACACTGTGTGGCCTTGTGGAAACAAGGAGTCCATAGTGACACTGAGGGGACTTGTGGAACCACAGAGACCATGGTGACAGTGTGGGACCTCATGTGGCCATGGGGCCATTGTGACACCCTGGTGCCCCATGGAACCAAGGAGTCCATTGTCACATTTTGAGGCCGCATGGAACCAAGGAGACCAGTGTGACAGTGCAGGGCCTGGTGTAACCAAGAGGGCATTGTGACACTGAGGGGCCCCTTGGAATCAAGGACATCTTTGCAGATGACACCATGCTGGATGTGAGTGTTGACCTGCTGGACAGTAGGAGGGCTCTACACAGGGCCCTGGACAGGCTGGATCCAGGGGGTGAATCCAACAAGGTGAGGTTTAACAAATCCAAGTGCCAGGCCCTGATATTTGGCCCCAGCGCTGCAGGCTGGGGACAGAGTGGCTGGAGAGCAGCCAGGCAGAAAGGGACCTGCAGGGACTGATGGACAGCAGGCTGGACATGAGGCAGCAGTGTGCCCAGGTGGCCAAGAAGGCCAATGGCTCCTGGCCTGGATCAGGAACGGTGTGGCCAGCAGGAACAGGGCAGGGATTCTTCTACACTGCTCGGGGGCACTGCTTGGGCAGCACCTCGAGTGCTGTGTCCATATCTGGGCCCCCTGGGGTGGGCAAGAGGAAGAAATTTGTAGCAGGAGGAGTAAAGAAAGCAAAGGTGAAGCCAAAGAAATTCTCAGGGCAGTTTGGGGGTGGCTGCCAGGCAGCCCTGGCTCTGAGCAACAGCGTCTGCAGTGGCACAGGAAACTCCCAGCTGATGGGAACAAATTTCTGGCTGAGTGCAGGGGCCAGGACAAAGCTGAGTGGTTTCCCTGGTGTCCCCCAGCCCTTGCTGGCCCCAGGGGCTGATGGCATTTGTGCTCCCTCAGGTTCATGTCCCCACAGCAACAGCATGGGGGTGCTGGCCCTGCTGTGTGCAATGCAAACAGGGGCTGCTGAGGCAGTGCTGCCGTGTCTGTGCCTGCAAGGATGGGGCACCTGTGTGAGCTGGGGGAGAGGCCAGGGCTGCAGAGGGGGGATGTTGTTGGCAGCTGCATGAGGACGCTCTGGGATGCTGCCCTGGGCTGTGCAGCGCACGGGGGATGGATCAGCCCCTGCTCTGCTGCTCCTTCCCGTCTGCCCCAGGGCCCTTGCAGAGCCCCAGCCATGCTGTTTGCCCCCAGCCTGCCCACGGCCAGCCTGGGGCTGCTGACGGGGGTTTCTGTGCTGAGCATTGGCCTGGCCGTGTTCTTGAGAGAGCCTGGGCAAGGAGCCTGGAGCCCCCAGGGCCTGGCCTGAGGCGTCAGCGCTGCCCCAGCAGTGCCCATGGCCTGTCCCTGCTGCAGCCCCGGCACTGCCACCCCCAGGGCTGTGCCCGGCCCCGAGAGCACTCAGGCCCTGCAGCAACACCAGGGCCACCAGGGCAGCGGGGCAGGGCCACGGCAGCAGCACTGGCAACACCAAGTGCTGCTGCTGCTGCTGCTGCTGCTGGGCACAGCTGCTGGGCCAGCACTGATCTGCCCCAGCTCTGCACACAGACATTGCTGCTGCAGCTCCAGAGAAGGCAACTAAAGCGCATCTCTGCAGAAAACTCTGCTGGGAGATCCTTTAGTTCATTTAAACCCATCAAGAGCGCAGCCCCTCATTGAAACAGTGTGGGGCCACAGGGAAAGTGGAGAGAAACAAAATGAGAAATGGCACAAACAATGACATTTCTTTGTGGACAATATGAAAAAAGTAAAAGAAAGACAAAGGACCATGAAAATGAAACCAACAAGAAGTGTCAAAGATGACTTTTATTTAAAGTAATTTGCAGAAACTGGCCAGCAGTTTACTGTTTCCGAAAGCATCCAGTCATCAGTCTCTTCACAGCAGCCTTGAGCTCCTGGTTCCTCAGGCTGTAGATGAGGGGGTTCAGGGTTGGAGGCACCACCGAGTACAGAACTGACACGGCCAGATCCAGGGATGGGGAGGACAGGGAAGGGGGCTTCAGATGAGCAAATGTGCCAGTGGTGAGGAACAGGGAGACCACAGCCAGGTGAGGGAGGCAGGTGGAAAAGGCTTTGTGCCGTCCCTGCTCAGAGGGGATCTTCAGCACAGCCCTGAAGATCTGCACATAGGAGAAAACAATGAACACAAAACATCCGAGTGCTAAACACACACTTACAGCCATAAGCCTGATTTCCCTGAGATAGGATTTGGAGCAGGAGAGCTTGAGGATCTGTGGGATTTCACAGAAGAACTGGCCCAGGACATTGCCATGGCACAGGGGCAGGGAAAATGTATTGGCTGTGTGCAGCAGTGAATAGAGAAAGGCACTGGCCCAGGCAGCTGCTGCCATGTGGGCACAAGCTCTGCTGCCCAGGAGGGTCCCGTAGTGCAGGGGTTTGCAGATGGACACGTAGCGGTCGTAGCACATGATGGTCAGGAGGAAAAGCTCTGCTGAGATGAAGAACACAAAGAAAAAGAGCTGTGCAGCACATCCAGTGTAGGAGATGTTGGTGGTGTCCCAGAGGGAATTGTGCATGGCTTTGGGGACAGTGGTGCAGATGGAGCCCAGGTCAGCGAGGGCCAGGTTGAGCAGGAAGAAGAACATGGGCGTGTGCAGGTGGTGGCCGCAGGCTACGGTGCTGATGATGAGGCCGTTGCCCAGGAGGGCAGCCAGGGAGATGCCCAGCAAGAGGCAGAAGTGCAGGAGCTGCAGCTGCCGCGTGTCTGCCAATGCCAGCAGCAGGAAGTGCCCGATGGAGCTGCTGTTGGACATTTGCTGTGGTGCCTTGGCATGGGGATCTGTAAGAAAAGTAATCATGGAATAGTTGGGTTTGGAGAGGACTTGAAATATCCCAGCACAGCTTGGGGGCACTTTCCCCCCACTGCCTGCCCAGGGCTCTGCTGCCTGGAGCTGTCCCTGCCAGCAGCTGCTTCCCTGTGCCCAGGGCTGGGCCCTGCCAGTGCTGCCAGAGCCCAGCCCAGCCCTGGGGACTCAGCTCTGCCCTGCAGAGCCCTCCCAGCTCAGGCACTGCCCAGAGCCAGCTCTGGCTCTGCAGGCTCTGATGGCAACGTCAGAGCAACCCTGAGGAGGCTGGAAAAGCAACACTGATGCTTTCGCTCAGGGGCCCTCTGTTGATCTCTGTAACTGCAAAGTTTATTCAGATCTAAGAGAATTTTTAAATTTATTTTTCTCAGCCTTAACTGAGAGATGAATATCTATGGGCAGTTTCTTATCCAGGCAACCCAGAGCAGTAGATTAAAAAAGCAGGATTTTCCCTTATATGCAAACCCTGCCTTGCTGTGCTCCCTGAATGATCTACTTGGAAATGTTCTGCAGTTAAATGCCATGCTGGAAGCAGTCCTGAACAATGCAGCATCCTCCCCACACAAGGAGAACACTTCCAAGCCTCACCAGCTGTCTCCTCCCAGCCAGATCTTGTCCCCCAGTGCTGGGAGCAGCTGCCAGGGCTGGCTGAGAGCTGTCCCTGGCAGGCAGCAGAGTCCCTGCCCCAGCACAGCGCCCTGGGCTGCAGGACCCTGCTCTGCAGGACAGCCCTGGGCACCCCTGGCTGCTCTGCACAAGAGACAAGCAGAGAATGTACTCACAGGCTCTGCAGGCATTGGCATGTTCCAGCTGCAGGAGATGGCTCCAGGAGCTGCAGCTGCATTGTCCTGCAGCCAGAGGTTCCTGTGCCAAGGGCTGGCAGTGATTGTGCCCCAGGCACTTCTCAGCCCCTTCCCAGCCCTGACTGATTGAAGCTCTCTGTGCCTCTGTGCTGTGCCCGGGCTGGCTGCAGGCAGTGCCCCAGCCCTGTTGGGCTGGCACAAGAGCTGCTCATCCAGAGAAATGTGCTTTTGAAGCTCTTCTTGGTGACCAGGAGCTGCCTCTGTGCCAGGAGCCCAGCCCAGCTCAGCAGCACAGACAGCACAAGGACTATAATCAGCCTCTGGGGCTTTGTGCTCAGGCCCTGAGCATCAGTCCCTGAGACGGAGCTGAAGAAACCTCTGCAGAACTCCAAGGCAGAATCCAACTCCAAAGTTTCTTGGACTTTTAATGGGTCCCAGTGAGGGACACGACTGAGCAAGTGTCCCCAGGCCCCAGGCAGAGCAGAGAACTGCAGGCAGTGATGACAGGTGGGGACAAAGAGAAGCCAAGTCTTGGTGCCCTGGGGCACAGCAGGGTCTGTGCCAGCAAGGGCTGGGAGGAGACACCTTGTCCTGAGGCCCTGGGGCCTCCTGGCACAGCCCCAGCCAGGCTGGGCACTGTCAGCCCCTTGTGCTGCCCTCAGCATCCCCCCCTAGCCCACATCCCAGTGGCCTCAAGGATCTGCTGCAAGGAGTCCCTGGGGAGCCTTGCTCAGCAATGGCCCTGGGGGCTCCTGAATGCTCCCTGCAGGGACTGCAGCTTTTTCAAAGGACTTGGGGTTTGGCTTTTGCCTTGGAGTCTCTGAGAGCTTTGTGCAATCATGGCCTCCAATTATCTGCTGTAATTAGTCCCTGGAGAGGCTTTGTCAGTAACAACACTCAGTGGGGCTCATTAATGCTTCAGGGTACTTCAGTTATTTCAGGTACTTGGTGTTTCCCTTTTGATACAAACTCTGTGAGAGATTTGTGCAATCATGGCCCCAATTATCTGCTTTAATGAGTCCCTTGAGAGCACTGTACTGACACTCAGTGCTGCTCAGTAATGCTTTGAGATACTCAAGGTTTTTTAAGGTACTTTGGATTTTTCTTTCCACACTTAATCTCTGAGAGGTTTTTTGTGCCATCCTGGCCTCCAATTCTCTCCTCCAAGGAGTCCATGAGGAGCCTGTGTTGGGGATGGACCTCAGTGGGGCCCATTCATGCTTTGAGGCACTCTGAGTTTTTCCTCTGACTTTGACTCCTGGAAAGGTTTGTGCAATCTCCTCTCAGGCCCTGAGGTTCCAGGGCTCAGCTCCAAATGCACCACAGGGCTCATTAGGATGCAGCAAGTTCTGACAAACCATGGCTCTGCCTTGATTTCCCTCTGGTCTTTTGCAGTTCAGCAGGAAGGTTTCCTTTTACAATTATGGAGAAATATTTCAAAGAGCTTCTAAGTAATATTTAATACTATTTTAAAGAGTGCATTTTATTACTGTTCTCTTTAGAGAAGAGCTGATTGCAGCTTTCTGTTATTGATATTGATCCAGGGTCTCTCCCAAGGAGATCTGGCCAGGTCAGTGAAGTTGTACTTTGGAGCTGACCCAGTGTGGACAACCTTGACCCACATTCCCCAGTCCCCTGTTAGAAACGATTTTCACTTTAAAAAATTTAGATGCTTTATTAAGACCTTTACAGAATACAACAGAAAACTGAATAATGAAAAGAGTACTGCGCCAGGAGCAAAGGATTCAGTCATTGTGTTCTCATCTACAAAATGGATGTTCTGTCTTTTATACCTCTGGCCCCTCCCAAAGTCTTGTCAATCGACTCCTTCTTCACTGTCCAGTGGTGGAGATCACTGTCTCACACCTTGATTGGAGGTCAGGTGCTGCCATAGGAACAAGCCAACCCTCCCAAATGCCCCAACTACTGAGGCCATCCTGTGATAGCAATGCAAGGGGGAGGGGAAGGATAACTGTACACCTACAAAACTTCTCTTAGCATATATTTAATATTCACCCCTTAATTGTGAGAGCCAACCATAGGATTACTCATCTATAACAAACCCCTCTTTTCTTTATCTATAAGTAATTTTGCTTGAACAATTGAGTAAAAACATTTCTTTCTCTCTTGAATGAGTCATACCAGCATCTGTTGATGTGGACAAGGACAGTGGGAACAGGAGAAAAAATCTCAGGTTTTCCTTAGACACACTCATTAGGAATGGACAAAAGGGCATCCCAGAGGTCCAGTGTGGCTTTGACTCCCATCTACCGTGCCTGTGTGGCTGCTACCCATAGTTGGTGCATCTTAGGGGTGAGCACAGAGGCCAACTCGGTCCTGCCCTCCAGTCCCTGTTGAATTAAAAGACAACTGAGGAATTACAGAGGTCTGGAATGGACTTTTGTCCCTACCTTATCATGCCTACAGGGTTGCTACCCACAGCAGGGCTATGGAGCCTTCTTGGTAGCAAACAAAGGAGCCAACCCAGTCTTGCCCTCCTTCCTTTGTCTTATTTTTTTGAAGAAGCTGTCCCATTACCTTTTACTGTCACTTGGGTACTTCTCCTCAACAGATGCTGGTAATTCTCACCCATGAAAACAGGAAGACAGTTCTCAAGCTGGTTGGTGGAAGTTTGACTCTGCTTTTTGGGCATCTTGGTGTTTTTCTGGTTGTCTCTCAGTCTCTGCTTGAGAGTCAATCTTGTTTCACCCAGCCTGGATGTTATAGTCCACTCTTTGGGTTCTTCTCCTGGGCCTTTGACTCTGTTGCCATGAGTCCATCCCCGCTCTGCAGCTCGCACGGCCGATTCGGTGCTGAGCAGTACCTGAAAGGGACCTTCCCACTGAGGAGTTAGAGGCTCATCTCTCCATGACTTAATCATCACCCAATCCCTGGGATTAATATTATGGATTCTGAAATCCAGGGTGGTGGTTTGAGGATTTGCCCCTTTATGTCTTAGCCCTTCTAAGGTTTGTGCTATAGACATCACTTATTTCTTGGCATTGGCTTCCCCTTCTTCATAGGTGGCAGCCTTCTGGGGTGAGGTCAGGAAGGGTAACCCAAACATCATTTCATAGGGTGGGACCCCCAGATCTGACCGGGGTTGGGTTCTAATTCTTAATAAGGCCAAAGGGAGACATTTTATCCATGACATTTGGGTTTCAATCATTAGCTTCACTAGAGCTCTTTTAAGAGTTTCATTCATTCTCTCAACCTGACCAGAACTCTGTGGATGCCTTGGAGTGTGTAATTCCCATTTTACTCCCAGGGCCTGAACAACTTTCTGCAATATCTTTGATGTGAAATGAGTTCCCTGGTCTGAATCAATCCTGTTTGCCATCCCATATTGGGGAATGATTGATTCTAGAAGTGTTTTACTCACAACACTGGCATTGGCTTTCACAGTGGGTACCACCTCTACCCAATGAGTCACGTGATCTACTATCACTGGCAAAAACTTCCACTGTTGTACCTGGGGAAGTTCAGTAAAGTCTACTTGGATGTTTTGGAAGGGTCATAAGGCCAGTTCTTGCCCCCCCCCCGGGTGTTTTCCTCATGATTTTCTTATTCACTTGTTGACATACCACACACTATTCAGTTACTTGCTTAGCAATTCTGAAAATTCCTGTGCATCCCCAATTCCTTAGAAATTGATCACTTAGTGCTTGTGTACCCCAATGTGTTGTTCCATGTATGCATTCTAGCATTTTCCTGTCAAAGGGTTTATTATTATTTCCTTCCATCTGCTCATTTCCCTTTGTTATCTTTCTTGGCTCCTATTTTAAGGAATTCTTCCTCTTCTGTCCCACTGAATACAGGGACTTTTTGCATTTTTCTCATGGGGGTTAATACTATTATTAGTTTTTCTGTCCCTGATTCAGTTGAATTTTTAGCTTCTAAATTGTCTAAATTGTTCCCTTGGTCCCCTTTTTGATGTCCTTCAACATATACCACCACTACTTCCTCTGGTAATTGTAAGGTTTCTAACTCTTCTAATACAATTTTTTCATGAATCAGTCCCTTTCCCTTTGAAGTGAATAGTTCCCTCTCCTCCCAATTTTTCCAAAGGTATGCACCACTCCAAAAGCGTATTTTCGGTCTGTATATATTTTTTCCCCTTTTCCACGCTAATATTTCCAGAGCTCGCTTTAGGGCACACAACTCACACCTTGGGCTGACCAGTTGGAAGGTAACTTTCCCTTTTCTATGGCCACCATCCCTTCACGCACTATAGCGTACCCCCTGTGCCCCTTTATTACCCATGAAGATCCATCGATGTTCAGTCATTTTCCACCTTGGAGTGGTTGATCTGTTAGGTCCTCTCTTCCTTTAGTTTGATAGTTTATAACCTCTAGGCAATTATGTATTAGTTCCTCATCTGGTTCTCCATACAAAAACTGGGCAGGGTTGGGTTGGTTACTCATGATCAGCTCTAAACCATTATCTATTAAGATGGCTTCATACTTTAGCACTTGGGAATCAGTGAGCCATTTCTCAGCCTTTTGGCTCAGGATACTGCTTACTGAGTTTGGGATATATATCTTCAATTTCCCCCAAAAGGTTAATTTTTTGCTTTCTGCTATGAGTAGGGCAGTCACTGCCACAGCCTCAATGCAGGTTGGCCACCCCCAGCTGACAGGGTCTGGCAGTTTTGATAAACAGGCCACTGGTTTCCTGGATCCTCCCCAGTCCTGGGCTAACACTCCATGTGTTATCCCTTTTTCTACATCCACAAACAATAGAAGGGTTTGTCTAATGCAGGAAGACTCTGTGCCAGTGCACTGACTGATTTTTGCTTTAAAGCTTCAAACTTTTGTTCATTGTCTTTTCCCCACCTAATCTCTTCCACTAACTTTTCATACAAGAACTGGATGGCCTGCGTGTATCCTTCAATCCATAGCCTACAATATCCCAACAGGCCTAAAAACCTTCTGACTTCCCTCTTAGTTTTTGGCGGTGGGACTGAAGCAATCCCTGTAATTCTCTCAGGGTTCAGCCGCCAGCTCCCTTGACAAATCACATGTCCTTGGTATTTTACTTCCCTCTCTGCAAAATCAAGTTTCTCTTTTAATATCCAAAGTCCTTGGTCCCCCAGAAAATTTAACAACACTATGGTGGATTCCCAAACTTCTTTTTCTTCCTGTCCTGAGAGAAGCAAATAATTTACATATTGGATGAGCTTTATCTCAGGTTTGATGGAGAAGAGTTGTAGTACTTCTCCTAGGGTTTGACCCAAGAGGTTTGGGGATTCGGAAAACCTTTGGGGTAACCCAGTCCACCAGAGCTGTTGTTTCCTCCCAGAATCAGGGTTCTCCCATTCAAAGGTAAATATATCTGACTTTGCTCTGCCAGTGGGCACACCCAAAAAGCATCTTTTAGGTCTATCATGCTAAACCACTGGTGTGAGGGGGGGATATTACTCAGTAGTGTATAGGGATTAGGCACTACTGGGTACTGACTCACTGTTCTTTTGTTCACTTCTCTCAAATCTTGGACAAGCCTGTAAGTCCTATCTGACTTCTTTACTGGTAATATGGGTGTATTATGGGGGGACATACATAATTCTAAGGTCCTGTCCTCAAGTAGGTCCTGGATCAGCGGCTGGAGTCCTTGTCTCCCTTCCAGGGAAAGTGGATATTGTTCTACCCAAACTGGATGGTTCTCATTAACTATTTTTATTACTATAGGTTTCATGTTCAATTTGCCTCGGTTTTTTTGTTTTGCCCACACCATCTCATGAATTTTCTCCTCATCTTCTTCCCTTAATTGGAGAAGCTTAACTATCATTTTCCCTTACTCTAGAAGCACTCCAATGTCAAACTGCACCTGTAAATCCTGTCCTAATAAATTTCACCCTGCATTTGGAACTAATAGAACATCCCTGGTTCCTATTTTCTTTGTTCCTTCAAACTTTATTTGCTTTACAACTGAGGCTTTGAACCCTTTCCCTTTAGCACCTACTACTTGCTCAGTATCTTGACTCTTTCTGCACCCCTTTGGGATTCTACAAACACAAGTTCTTTCAGCCCCTGTGCCTACTAAGAATTCAAATTCTTCCTCCTGGGGATCTATTTTTAAAGTTATCAAGGGCTCCTGATGGTATTCTGTCCCCAGGAGGTAGAGCCCCTGACACCCCTAGTCTTCCACTTCTCCTTTTTGCTCAGTCTCATAGACCCTCAGATCCTTTTCCTTCTGGGGGCAATTCTTTCTTATATGCCTACTCTCTTTACAGGAAAAGCAAACTGGTCCTGGGTTCCCTTGTTTCCTAAACTCTCCTTTTTGTGTGGAGGCCCAGGGGCCTGCATCCTCTCTCCACCTATCTTCCCGCACTCAGAATCTCCCTCCCTTACCTGAGTTGTTCTTTGCATGCTGGTTTCCTTCCCTAATGGCAGCTACCATTACCTTTGATTTTGCCTTGGCCTTCACTTCATCCCTTTTTACATACACCTTCTGTGCTTCCCTTAAAAGGTCTTCTAACCTCCTTTCTTGCCAACCATCTAACTTTTCTAACTTTCTCTGTATATCTGGCCAGATGGGAGTGACAAAATTTATCTTTAGTAAGATCTGTCCAGCCACCGTGTCAGGGTCAACCCCTGAATACTGCCTTATATATTTCCTCAACCTTTCTAAACACTCTGTGGGGGTTTCTTTGCTCTTTTGCTGCTCATTGAAAGCCTCATGGGCATTTTGGTAAAGTGGAGCTGCTTCTTTGATGCCTCTTATAATCAATGTTCTATATTCCTCCATGTCTTGCCTCCCCCCAGTGCTGCTGTGGTCCCTGGTGGGGTGCACTATGGGCATTTTCAGATCCTCAGGAGGTCCTTGCACATGCTCCCTTTCCCATATTTGTATCCCAGCCGCTCGGATCATGTGTCTTTCTTCTGGTGTGAACAACATAATCATTAATGATTGCATTTCCTCCCATGTATACATATTGGGCCCCAGAAACGGGTCTAACTGCTCTGTGGCTGTCGTGTGTTTTAAAATGTTTATATGAGTTCAGTTGTGAAGTTGTTTATCCCTTCTATAAGTTAGAAATATGGTTTGGCCCTCGGTTCCCCCCGTGTACTTCCCTCATAATGGTTTCTCCCTAAGCTGGTTACCCCTTGTTTTCCCGCCAATGGCTTTGTCCCTCAAGGTGACTGATCCCTTGATCCTTCCCTTTGTGCCCTTATAAGTTTATTTCCTCCCTCCTGGTGCTGCCCACTTCCCCTGTCTATCATTGCAACCACCCCTCTTTATTTCGAGAACCTTCTGTGTCAATCATCCCTTACTCAATGTATGATTTGCCTCCAGAGGCTCTTCCCTCCCTTATGTAATCTTTATTGGTCCAGCTGTATCCCACGCTCCTCCCCTGGTCTTCGTTTATTGGTCACCTTGTGTCTCCTCCTGTCACGCTCATTCCCTTTATCAGTGCCTCCCTAAGCCGTCCTCCTCTGATACCCATCACTGGTCGGGCCTGGGAAATAAAGCACTGTGGCATCCACACGAGTGTGCACACTCTCTTTCCTTTATCTCGGGACTTGGTAGCCACGCTCTCGCCTGTGCCCCCCAGGCCGCAGACAGCACCACTACCCGAGGGTTTTCGAGGAGAACCCAGGAGTGGCAGATCTTGTGCTCTCCTCTGGCCACACATCGGGAACAGCTGGCCGGCATTAGTTCAGCTCCCGTGGCCGCAGAGCAGGCTACAGGGAAAAAGCTTTTCCTGAGATCCAACCTGAGCCGGCCCGGACTCAGCTGCAGCCGCTCCCTCCACTCCTGTCCCTGGGCACCAGAGGGAAGAGGTTCCCACAGCCCCAGCCAGGGACCCGCTCCCAAGGCTGCTGCCATGGCCACCAGGGCTGGCACCAGCTGGGATGCTCAGTTTCCATGGGCCGGGCTTCAGGAATGGGATTCCCCAATTTCCTGCTCCCGCTAAAACCGCGCTGCCCTCACTGCCCTCCCGCCTCCCATGGAAAGCACAAAAGGCAAAGATCCCAGGCTGTGAGAAGAACAATTTATTGGAAACAGCAACGAGATAAGGAAAAAAGGGAACAGAAACAATATTGATAACAGAAGGGATCAATAAAACTGTTTACAGGGAAAGCTACAACATCAACTAATGGCTCTCCCCAGATTCATATTTCCCCTCCCTGGAAAGGACACCCTTCTCCTCTGGAAGAGAGAGAGAGAGAGTCCCTTTCCTGCCCCTGGCAATGACCTGAGGTGGGAGTGAATGTAATGACAGGGCCATTGCCAGACCCTCATGTTCTTCCATCCCAAATCATGTAATTGGCAAGGCCAGGAAAAGGGACAGGTGTCTTCCCAGCATGGATCACAGGGAAAATGGATCTCCAGGGCTTTTCCCAATATAGATCCTCCAATGGGGGATGAAGCTGGAGCAGTGCACAAAGCTCCTCCTGCACTTGGGGCATTTGCAGGACTTCCCTTACTGGTGTCTCTGTTGGTGTTTGGTCAGGTCAGAGCTCTGGGTGAAGCTCTTCCCACACTGGGGACACTCGTAGGGCCTCTCCCCAGTGTGGATGCGCTGGTGCCTGATGAGGGTGAAGTTGCGCTTGAAGCCCTTCCCACAGTCAGGGCAGCGGAAGGGCCTCTGCTCCGTGTGAATGCGCTCATGCAGGCGGAGATTTGAGCTGGTCTGAAACCTCTTCCCACAGGTGGGACACTCGTAGGGTCTCTCCCCAGTGTGGATGCGCTGGTGCCTGATGAGGTGGGACTTGTGCTTGAAGCCCTTATTGCAGTCAGGGCAGAGGAAGGGCCTCTCTTCTGTGTGAATCTGCCGGTGCCTGGCGAGATCAGAGCTGGTGTGAAACCTCTTCTGGCACTCAGGACACTCATAGGGCCTCTCCCCAGTGTGGATGCGTTGGTGGATGATGAGGGCAGAGCGGCAGCTGAAGCCCTTCCCACACTCCCCACACTCATAGGGCCATTCCCCGGTGTGGATCATCTGGTGGCTGATCAGGGTGCTGCTCTGCCTGAAGCTCTTCCCACACTCCAAGCACTTGTGGGGCTTCTCCCCATTGTGAAACTGCCCATGGACCACCAGCTCTGAGCTCTGGCTGAAGCTCTGTCCACCTTCCTGGCTCAGGGTGGGTCTTTCCTCCTCAGAGCACCCTGGGCTGGGTTTGGAGCCCCTCCTCCTGCAGGATCTCTGGGGATTTTCCTCCCCACTGGATTCCTGTGCCCTGGAGTCACTCAAAATGGCCTCTTCCATGAGTTTCTGCTGTGGGGATTTCTCCTCTCTGGTCTCCATGCTCAGCTCCTTGTCTGGGGGAGGAAGGACAAGGAGAGGATGGGATTTGCCTCCGTACCAGAGGGAAGGGGAAGGAGATCCCCCCAGTGCATCCCCGGCAGGATGGGGTTGGCAGCAGGGTTGTCCTGCAGCCGGGGGCTGTGCTGGGCTGGGAGATGGAGCAGGAGAGAGGGGGAAAGGGGCACTGACTTCCTCCTCACCTTCCTGCATGTCTCGGGGCTCCTTCCTCTTCCTTGCAGCCTCCTCCTCCATCCAGTCAAGGTTTGGGGATGGGAAATCCTGTTCTGGGAGGAAAACAAAGGGTGCGCACATCGTCTTTTTACAGGATTTAAGGGAAACCTGGGGAGAGTTTAAACCATAATTACAATTTAATAAGAAAATGAAGATCAAGGCAATGTTACAGAAACACTGCCCTAAACTGATAGAGTCAGGATATAACCTGACACCCTGTTGCTGGTCAGGGGGGTGGCAGCAGTCCCATTAAATGGTGGCTGCAGTCCTGTGGGAGTGATGAACGTGATTCTGTCCAAGCAGTGATCCTGTAGAAGGGTCTGGTCTTCCTCTGAAGGTCCAGGGGTGGTTCTGGAGCTCTTGTCCTCTGGGAATCCAGTAGGCAAGCTGCTCCTGGTGTTGCAAGGCTCAGCTTATATGCAGGTAGGAATGCTTGGATCCTCCCCCTGGGCGGAGCATCCCACAATGGGAGGATGGAATTTGATCAGTCCTGCAGTGACACACAATGGCCCATTCCCAGAAGATATCTCCCCTGGAGGGTGTTATCAGGGCTGAGGCATGGAAGAGATCAAGAACACTGCCCCGCCTGTTTCTAGCAGTTGATGAAGATGGGGATTGAAAACATGCATTTGGTTCCATCTTACACTGCAGCCTGAAACAGTGGGGGAATCCCTGCTCAGGGGGTGAACACCACCCCCCTTACCCAAACTGGCTCAGGTGTAAAACCCCCACCCTTGGAAGGCCACACACACACAGGGGACAATGTCACACTTGCCCTGCCCCAGGGGAGGTCTCTGTCCCTGTCACTCTGTGGCTGTCACCCCTTTTCTCTTTCACAGGCCGGGGGCTTTGCCAAATCTAAGAATAATTTTTTTTCTCTTTCCCTGTCACCTTTGTGACATCTACACAGAGCTTTCCCTTCCTTTTCATAATCTTTTCATAAAAGAGGTATCGCAATGTATTGGGCCAAATTTCCACTTTTCTTATATTGGAACCTGCCAGCAGCTGAGCTGGAGCTGTGCAGGACCAATGGATTTTGGAATTGCCACAAAATTGCTTCTACTGTGAGTTTTGGGATTTGTTTGCGTTTTCCCCACAAGTGACTTGTGGGAAGAGCAATTGGGTCTGGGGCTAGATGAGTCTGGGACTAGGATGTGATTTAATACAGAACTGTGAGTGTGTCTGAACATGGAGTGAGATTGAGACCAGGATCAGGGTCAGGCTTGGGACTGAGCTCACCCAGAGCAGGACAGGAGGGGATGTCACTGTGGGAAGGTTTGGGGAAAATACTGATTTGGGGAGAAACAAGGTGTGAATGCCTTCGGTTGGGGATTCCTCTTGCCCAAGTCCATCTCTAGAAGTCACCTGATGTCCATAATAACCTCCAAAAATCAAGAGTGTATAAAAAAAGTGCCACCAGGAGTGTCCCATTTCCAGTCTCATCCCTCTGGGGTTCTGGTGGTCCCCTGTCTCTTGGCTGTTGGGGATCCCATGGGTCCTGGGGATCCCCCCTCTCCAGGGTCCTGCTAAGGGATGCAGGCGGATTTTGGGGTCACAAGGTCCCCCTCTCCAGCCTCCCCCCAATCCAGCCACTTGGGGTTCCCCCTTCTTTCCACCACCCTGTCCTGCTTTAGGGCAATTTTGGGAGAAAACTCCCAAAAGGGGTTTCCTCTAGAATGCAGATTCAGCAGCCCCACCCTCAGCCAGTTCGGGAAAATATTTCCTTGCGAAAAGTGAAAAAAACACTTTATTTAACAGGCAAAGCATTCACCAACACAAAAATTGAACAATATTAAGCAATAAAACCTCCTGCTGCTGGAAAATAGGTGACAAACTCCGGAAGTCCCTCCTTGGGCTGGGGCTTGGCTCACTCAGTGTCTTATCAGTCTCTTATCAGTCTCTTACCAGTCCCCCTGTATTGGAAATGCCACGGCCCAGGCTCAGCCCGGTGGGCCACAGGTGGGAGCTGCCGGTGGTGTTCTGGGTGTTCAGTCCAGAGCAGGTTTAAACAGCTCCAAAGAAAAAGAAAAACCACAGTCCAGGGAACTTCTCTGCCTCAGCGAGCTAAAAACTAACTAAAAGCAAAGGAGAGCTCTGTCCCGCCCTCTGTCCATCCAGGAGCTGGAATGTGGAGGAGTGAGAGCAGTGTCTGAAAACAAACTGCAGCTTCTTCCTCCTCCCCTTGGCTCTCAGAACCAGCCTTAAAGGTGCAGAACTCATTTCTGGGCTAAACGGACCGATGGGGCACGAGCATCATGAAGTCACCCCAGGACGCGCCCCTGTCAGGGTCAGGGGGTCCCGTCCCCGCCTCATCTCCGGGCTGCCGGGGGTGCCCCAGCTCCGGTATCGCCCCTTCCCCTCTCCCCGCCCCGGGGGTCCCCCGTTCCACAGCCCCGGCTCTCACGGGGATCCCCAAAACCAATGTCCCGCCCCGTCGGTACCGGGCCATCCCCACGTGGACCCCCCGGGACCCTCCCGAGGGGCGATCGCGGCTCCTCTGTCCCCGAAAAAGCTCCTCTTAGGGAGCCCGGAGATATCGGGGGCTCGAGTCCGGGATCTGCCGGCTCCGAGCACTCTCCAAAAAAATCCTCCCGGAGACCCCTGGCTGGAGCCGGGGCGAGCTCGGCCTCGCCCTCACCTGCGGCTCGGGGCTGAGGGCGATGCTCCCGGGGCAGGGGCTGCTGCAGGCTCAGCGTGTGGGCGCTGCGAGCGCCGGGATTCTCCCGCTCCCGCTCCTGCTCCTCCTCTCCCTCCTCTTCCTCCCGCATTTCCTCCGCTGCCAGCCCGGACCCCCCTTTCCCACCCCTCTGCCCCGCGGCCCCGCAGCCCCGGCTGCTGGGTGGGGGAGCCCCCGATCGGCCCCAGGGCTGGGCAGGGGGCTCGGGGACCCCCCCGGGGCGGATCCGTGCCCCCGGCCCGAGCCCCAAACTCCGCTCCGGGGCCGCTGGGCTCTGCGGGTCCGCCTGGCAACCGGTGAGTCATCGGCGAGAAAAGCTCTGGTTGGCTGGAAATTGTTCAGCGCCTCCTCTGATTGGCTGGAATTGTGAAAGGCGCTGCGCCCCGCGGGTGGCCCCGGGAGCTGCGGAGTCTGGGCCGGAGCCTTTTCCTCTTTCTTTCTCCCCCTCTGAGAACTCTTT
Source organism: Agelaius phoeniceus (assembly GCF_051311805.1). NCBI lineage: Eukaryota > Metazoa > Chordata > Aves > Passeriformes > Icteridae > Agelaius > Agelaius phoeniceus. Next base: position 4,660,699 of record NW_027509866.1, read on the forward strand.
CCTATTTCTTTCTCTCTCTGAGATCTCTTCCCGATTTCTTTCTCTCCCTCACTCTTCCCCATTTCTTGTTCAGTTCAATCCAAGTTCGAGCAGATCCACAGGTTGCGTTCCCATGGTCTCATTCGCACTCCCCTGGGGCAGAGGCGTCTCTCCCTCGCGAAATCGTAACCCATGGGCAGGGTGCCTTCCCAGCCCAATCCTTCCAAGATTTTGTCGGGGACTCGCTTCCATTTCCTCCCTCCCTCTGCTTCCAGCGGGGAAGGTGCTGGGAAATGTCCATCAAAGCCACCTTTGCCGTGTGCTCTGGGAGCCCACAGAGCTGCTGGACCTTGTCCCCTGGCCCTGCACAGCTCCTTGGGAGGCACGGCAGGGGCAGCACCCTGGCAGCCTCGGGAATGCCCCTCTGGGATCCATGGCACACACTGCCAGGGGCTGGAATTCCAGTTCCCAGCCAGCAAAAGATGTTCCTGCCCTGGAAGGTAAAGCTCTTAAGAAGGAGCCAAAAGCCAAGTGGAGCAAGATCTTACAGTGACATTTCACTGCCAGCCTTCATAACTTCACCCATGGTTGTTGTAGCTCCTGGATTGGGAATTAAATCAGGGCAGGGTCTTTGTTGGGAGCTGCCCTGGGTCAAGGGAGACACTGAGAGAGAAACAGAGCAGGCAAAGAGAGGCAGGAGAGAAAGGGGGACACAAACACAATCAGCTGAGAAGGTGGCACTCTGAAAACAGACCAGAACTGACTGAAAAGGAATATGACAGAAAGAAACAATTTTGCCCCTTTTATTTCCTATCAAAATACAATTTCTTCCCCTTCTCACAAACCTCCTCCCAGTGTCATTCAGCAGGGCTGTCAGAAAGTTATTCATTCTGGGTGGATGTTCCAGACTGCAGCCACAGGCAAACAGGGAATGGGGATTTTCCTGCTCCTGGGGAGTTTGACATCCTCAGCTGAGGAAAGGAGGAGACACCAGAAGAAAATGGCAGCCGGGCTTCATCCTCCCACAGGAAAGAGAGGGGGGAAATCTCTCATCCTGTCTGCAGCTGCTCCCACAGGGATGTGAGGGCTGATCCCAGAGCCCCAAGGGTCACAGTCAGGGCTGCCCTCAGGGAATGCTCACCTGGTATTGAGGGGCAGCGTGGGAGCACCTGGATCATGGGGCACCCAGCTGCCCCCCATGTTTGGAGGTGCCTGAGGAGGGCTGGGACAATGCCAGGGACATCCTGCAGTGACATCCCCCCGTCCTGCTCTGGGTGAGCTCAGTCCCAAACCTGACCCTGATCCTGGTCTCAATCTCACTCCATGTTCAGACACACTCACAGTTCTGTATTAAATCACATCCCAGTCCCAGACTCATCTAGCCCCAGACCCAATCCCAACCCCAGCCCTAAAGCCAATCCCATGTCTCGCCTTAACCCCAATCCCAGCTCTAATCCAAATCTCAGCCCCAACTCCAAGCCCAGCCCCAATTCCAGCCCCTTCCTAAATCCTCAGCCCCAAACCAAATCCCAGGCTCAGCCCTTCTGGGGCTTTGGGGGTGTCTCTGTCCCTGTGACCCCGATGATGTTTGGGTGGGGTCCCAGCAGGGCTGAGAGGGACAGAGACCCCCCCGGCCTCGCCAGGGGTGAGAAGGTGGCAGAGCCCCCCCAGCCCCGAGCAGCCTCAGCGGTGAGAGGGACACAGAGCCCCTGGTGCCCAGCCCTGCACAGGCATTGCCTGAGGCCAGAGGGATGGAGACCCCCCGAGCATCCCCCAGGGCCAGGGGACAGAGAGCCCCGAGCATCCCCTGGGCTGAGAGGGACAGAGACTGCCCCGAGCACCCCCTGGCACAGGGGAGAGAGGGAGGGAGACCCCCTAGGCATTCCCTGGGTGAGAATGATGGAGACCCCTGGGGAATGGCCTGGGGTGACAGGGACAGGGACACCCCTGGGGAATGGCCTGGGGTGACAGGGACAGGGACACCCCCCCAAGCCCCTCCCAAGCATCCCCCAGTGTGAGAAGCCCAGAGACCCCTTGGGCATCCCCTGGGCACCAGAAGTTGTTTCTTGACAAAAATCAAACTTAACCCTACAGAAAATGCCTTGAATTTGCCCTTCCCACAAGTCACTTGTGGTGAAAACGCAAACAAATCCCAAAATTCAATAAACGGACAGTAGAAGTGATTCTGTGGCAATTCCAAAATCCATTGGTCCTGCCCAGCTCCAGCTCAGCTGCTGGCACATTCTGATAAAAGAAAAGTGGAAATTTGGCCCAATATATTGTGATACCTCTTTTATGAAAAGATTAGGAAAAGGAAGGGAAAGCTCTGTGTAGATGTCACAAAGGTGACAGGGACGAAGAAAAAAATTATTCTTAGATTTGGCAAAGCCCCCGGCCTGTGAAAGAGAAAAGGGGGGACACCCACAGAGTGACAGGGACAGAGACCTCCCCTGGGGCAGGGCAAGTGTGACATTGTCCCCTGTGTGTGTGGCCTTCCCGGGGTGGGGGTTTTACACCTGAGCCAGTTTGGGTAAGGGGGGTGGTGTTCACCCCCTGAGCAGGGATTCCCCCACTGTTTCAGGCTGCAGTGTAAGATGGAACCAAATGCATGTTTTCAATCCCCATCTTCATCAACTGCTATAAACAGGTGGGGCAGTGTTCTTGATCTCTTCCATGGCTCAGCCCTGATAACGCCCTCCAGGGGAGATATCTTCTGTGAATGGGCCATTGAGTGTCACTGCAGGACTGATCAAATTCCATCCTCCCATTGTGGCATGCTCCGCCCAGGGGGAGGATCCAAGCATTCCTACCTGCATATAAGCTGAGCCTTGCAACACCAGGAGCAGCTTGCCTACTGGATTCCCAGAGGACAAGAGCTCCAGAACCACCCCTGGACCTTCAGAGGAAGACCAGAGCCTTCTACAGGATCACTGCTTGGACAGAATCACATTCATCACTCCAACAGGACTGCAGCCACCATTTAATGGGACTGCTGCCACCACCCTGAGCAACAGGGTGTCAGGTTATATCCTGACTCTGTCAGTTTAAGGCAGTGTTTCTGCAGCATTGCCTTGATCTTCTTTTCTTATGAAATTGTAATTCTGGTTTAGACTCTCCCCCAGGTTTGCCTTGAAACCAGTAAAAAATTCAATGCTCTCATCCCTTGCTTTCCTCCCAGAACAGGACTTCACATCCCCAAACCTTTGCCAGATGGAGGAGGAGGCTGCAAGGAAGAGGAAGGAGCCCCGAGACATGCAGGAAGGTGAGGAGGGAGTCAGTGCCCCTTTCCCCCTCTCTCCTGCTCCATCTCCCAGCCCAGCACAGCCCCCGGCTGCAGGACAACCCTGCTGCCAACCCCGTCCTGCCAGGGATGCACTCGGGGAATCTCCTTCCCCTTCCCTCTGGCACGGAGGCAAATCCCATCCTCTCCTTGTCCTTCCTCCCCCAGACAAGGAGCTGAGCATGGAGACCAGAGAGGAGAAATCCCCACAGCAGAAACTCATGGATGAGGCCATTTTGAGTGACTCCAGGACACAGGAATCCAGTGGGGAGGAAAATCCCCAGAGATCCCACAGGAGGAGGGGCTCCAAACCCAGCCCAGGGTGCTCTGAGGAGGAAAGACCCACCCTGAGCCAGGAAGGTGGACAGAGCTTCAGCCAGAGCTCAGAGCTGGTGGCCCATGAGCAGCTTCACGATGGGGAGAAGCCCCACAAGTGCTTGGAGTGTGGGAAGAGCTTCAGGCAGAGCAGCACCCTGATCAGCCACCAGATGATCCACACTGGGGAATGGCCCTATGAGTGTGGGGAGTGTGGGAAAGGCTTCAGCTGCAGCTCTGCCCTCATCATCCACCAACGCATCCACACTGGGGAGAGGCCCTACGAGTGTCCCCAGTGTCAGAAGAGGTTTTACACCAGCTCTGATCTCCTCCTGCATGAGCGGATTCACACGGATGAGAGGCCCTTCCGCTGCCCTGACTGTGGGATGGGCTTCAAGTGCAACTCCCACCTCATCAGGCACCAGCGGATCCACACCGGGGAGAAGCCCTACGAGTGTGGGGAATGTGGGATGAGCTTCAGCCAGAACTCTAACCTGATCTCCCACCAGAAGACCCACACCAGGGATCGACCCTGTGAGTGTGGGGAATGTGGGAAGAGCTTTAGGCAGAAGTCTCTCTTGATCTGCCACCAGAGGATCCACACTGGGGAAAGGCCATACAACTGTGGGGAATGTGGGATGAACTTTAGTAGGAAGACCCAAATGATCATCCACCAAATGATCCACAGAGGGGAGCAGCCCTACAAGTGCCCCGAGTGTGGGAAGAGGTTTCACACCAGCTCTCAGCTCCTCCAGCACCAGCGCATTCACACGGATGAGAGGCCCTTCCTCTGCCTCGACTGCGGGAAGGGCTTCAAGCACAACTCCACCCTCGTCACCCACCGGCGCATCCACACTGGGGAGAGGCCCTACGAGTGTCCCCAGTGTGGGAAGAGCTTCACCAGCAGCTCTCACTTGACCAGACACCAATGGAGCCACCAGTAAAAGAAGCACTGCACATGCCCCAACTGCAGGAAGAGCTTCATGCGCTGCTCCAGCTTTATCCCCCATTGGAGACCCCACGTTGGTCAGAGCCCTGATGATCCATGTTCCCTGTGATCCATGCTGGGAAGACACCTGTCCCTTTTCCTGCCCCTGCCAATGACATGATGTGGGATTGGGGAACATGAGGGTCTGGCCATGGCCCTGTCATTACATTCACTCCCACCTCAGGTCATTGCCAGGGGCAGGAAAGGGACTCTCTCTCTCTCTCTCTCTCTCCCTGAGGAGAAGGGTGTCCTTTCCAGACAGGAGGAAATACATTGCCAGGAAGAACTAGTTGTTGATGTTGTAGTTTTCTCTGTAAATAGTTTTACTTATCCCTTCTGTTATCAATATTGTTTTTGTTCCTTTTTGTTCTTTATCTCATTGCAGTTCCCAATAAATTGTTCTTATCCCAGCCCGGGATCTTTGCCTTTTGTGCTTTCCATGGGAGGCGGGAGGGCAGCGAGGGCAGCGCGGTTTTAGCGGGAGCAGGAAATTGGGGAATCCCATTCCTGAAGCCCGGCCCGTGGAAACCGAGCATCCCAGCTGGTGCCAGCCCTGGTGGCCATGGCAACCACCCCTGGCATGGGGTCTCCATGGAGCTGCCAAGGCACTGAGCATAGCAACAGGGGTCTGGTGATGGTTGCTATGGAAACTGCCCATAGCAACAGTGGACTGGTGATGGTTGCTATGGAAACTGCCCATAGCAACAGTGGACTGGTGATGGTTGCCTGCTAAGGATCAGATTTGTCACAGGCCCTCAGAAGAGTTCCATGGGGACATTCCAAGAATCTCCAGGCTGTTACAGAGCTGGAATGTCACAGGCAGGGCAGGGGCTCCATGGAGACATCCGAGGGGTTTCTAGGATGGTAAAGAGCCCTGTGGTGAGAGGCAGTCACAGCCATTCCATGGTGACATCCCAGGAGTCCCCAGGCTGCCAGAGAGCTGGGATGTCCCAGACACTCACATGGGTTCCTGTGATGGGCACAGTGGGAGCTTCAGGCAACATTTATTAGAGGAGCTCCTGTTGGGTCACAAGGTCCAGAAACGATCCCCAATGCTCCCCATAGATCCCCAAATGTCACTGTTGAATCAGTGTTCCGTGCTTTCTTTCCAATGGAAAACAAGCATCCTTATCCTCCAGGTGTCCATATCTGAAATTGGGATTCCACCTCCAAAATTCTGTATATCCAAGGGTTGCTCCCAGGCACAATCTGCCAGTACCATCAAGCCTGGCTGGCCTTGGCCTCTGGTGGCTGCCCCTGCAACACTGGGGCTGGGTCCTTCCCTTCCCATGCAGATAACTGGGACACTGTGGGGACCTCATGGAACCAAGGGGATCATTGTGGCACCACTGGAGCCCATGGAACCAAGGGGCCATGGTGACACAGCGGGGCTTCATGGAACCCAGAGACCATTCTGGCTCTGTGGGGCCTGATGGAACCATGGAGACCATTGGGACCCTTCAGGGCCTGGTGTCACCAAGGGGGCATTATGGCACCTCAGGGCCTCAGGGAAGCAAGGGACCATTGGGACAATGTGGGGCCTGATGGAACTGAGGGTACATGGAACAGGTCTGGGTGGTTTGGCCTCCCAGGGGCCCCTGACAGGTCTGGCTGACGTTTTGATGTCAAGGGCTGCCTCTCATCAGCTCCGGGAGCACTGGGGCTCCGTGCTTTCCTTGCTATGGGAAAGAACCCTCCCTCTTTGTAAATGTCCATTGCCAAAATTGGTATTCTCTCTAAAAATTTTCCTATATGCAAGAGTTTCTCTCAGAAAAAAACCTGCCACTTCTGGCTGGCCTTGTCCTCTGGTGGTCACCTCTCTTCTGCCTGGCAAACACTGGGGCTCTGTTCCTTCCTTCCTATGGAAAAGAACCAACCTTCATGTCCATGGTCCATGGCCAAAATTAGAATTTGGCCTCCCAAATTCCATATATCCAAAGATTGGTCCGAGACAACAGTAGCAAGGACAGACAGGTCAGGCTGGCCGTGTCCTCTGGTGATTTTCTTAGACTCTGAGCTGAATGCTTTCAGTTGAAAAAAACTTGGAAAGGGCCCAGAGATCTCCCAAGAAGCGTTTTTGAGGACTTGGGCACATATGCACTATATATGGACAAAGGAGCTCTTGGCTTTGTGCTGTTGTGAGGGTTTTGCATCATGGAAGTGATGTTCTAAGAGAAGCTGCTAGCAGTTTCCTCCACGTCTGACAAAAAACCACTGAGTAATTATCTTTGAGAATTGACAATCTGTTAAACCAGTAAGGAAACTGAACACGCCTCTGTGAAGACACATGTTAAAGATGGGAAAGCCTGGGAGGGTCTCTTTCCCTTCTGGCTGGCACAGAGGTAACAAGGCCAGCCCAGCTCCCCATCTCAGCCAGGGTTGGCCATGTGGGTTCCCTGCTTGCTTTTTCTACTTCTCTTGGGCTCGGGATTGAAGGCACTTGAGATGACAGGATGTGTTCAGACTCAGGTGTTTATTGTTTCTTACCCATGTTACATTCTTAAGGCCGTGAGTTCTGCACTCTTTCATTATCAGGGTACAAAATGGCAAACTATCTCTTGTTACAAGGTCTTTTGAGGCTAAACTATCCAATTAAGAAAAGATACCTAAATTATTTTCCCTTTTAACCCAATAATTGATCATTTGAAGCCTGCAATGCAGACTTTTATGTCCAATTACAACATACCAATCAAACCCATGAAGAAGAAGGAAGAAGAAGGTGAAGAAGAAGGAAGAAGGTAAAGAAGAACAAGCTGTCTTCACCCTAAAACCTCCATCTGGCTTCATATTTATTATTATCTTCTAAAACCCCGAAGTCTTAAGATTTTTCTGTGATATTATACACTTCTAACCAACTACACACCCATAATCCCAATGCTATTGATCAATTTTGGAAGGCTTCTCCACAGCCTCAGGTCAAATGCAGTGTTCTCTTGCAGGTCTGTGCCTTTCAGCAGAGAAAGTTTAAATTTCTCAGCATCCAGGGTTCCAGCAGGGCCGGGCGGCTCCTGCCGTGGGGCCGGGCCCCTTCCCAGGGACCCCGCCAGGCCCCATCGGCTGCCGGGCAGGGCAGGGGAGGCCGCGGGGCCGAGGCCGGGCCGGGCCATGGCTGCAGTTGGGAACATCTGGGCCCTGCTGAGCCCTGCCCCGCCGCCAGCCCGGGCCCAGCCAGGATCCGCCGGGCCCCAGGAGCAGCCCCGGGCCGGGCCGGCTCGGCCAAGATTCTGCCACCCTTGGGCTTCAGCCGCAAGCCCCGGGCAGGGGCAGGAGAAGCCATCGGCCCCCGGCCGTGCTGCTGCTGTGCTCTGGCCTGGCTGCTGAGATCCTGGCCCTGCCCCAGCGCGGCCCATCCTGACACAGCCCCAGCGCAGCCGCTGCAGAAACCTCCATCGTAAAACAGCTCCGGCCGCAAGCACCGAGCCCGGCCGGGGGCACGGAACCATCTGCAGGCCCCGGGTGAGATATGAACTCTTTCAGTGCTTCCATCCTCCCTCCAGTGAGAGAAAAGGACAAACATGAAGTCACCCAAGTCAGTGAAGGGGAAGTTGAGCCCCAGATGCGAGGGATGAGGAGATGCCTCGATCTTGGGGCTTAAATCCTCTTGTAAAGCTATGGAGAAGGATGTAATTAATATATCAGACTCTCTTTTTCCCTATAACTAATTGAAAATATGGGGAGATGACCTGTTCAGCAAAAACCTCCTTGCTAAATTAAGCAAATGTTGAAGTAGCTGTGATCCCATCAGAAGTTGAAACAGAGAAAGAGAGAAGAGTGGTGAGATCCTGTGGCCTCAGGGAGAGAAGAAGATCTCTGTTGTCAGAGATGAAGATGATTTCAGAAATAGATGAAGAGAATCTTTGCTCTTGAACAGCTCATCTTTAAACTCATACCCCATACATTGACATGGCCCATAAAAACAGCTGTGGGTAAAGCTGTGAAAAATGGGAGGGACTTCACAATTGCAGATTTTCTGGGCAGCTGCTCTTCGTGGGAATTGAGAGCCATGGGAGAACGTTTTTCTTATGGAGAAGTCTCCATAGGATGAAAGGGAGACTCCTCTCCCTAAGTGAACTGAAGAAAGACTGTTCTAGATGGTGTAAACTGACTGAAACTTTCAGGTTTTGTCTGCTTGCATTGTCAGTAAGAAAGAAAAGGTTGTAGGGAGAGGAGAAGAGTTCAGATCCTTATTATTCTTTTTTCTATCTAGTGGTAATAAACTTATCTATATACCCTTTTAAAATTTTGAGCCTACTTTGCCTTTCTCCTAATCCTATCTCGCAGCAGGAAATGAGTAAATATATTCCAGTGAATGCAATGGTAATTAGCCAACACTGATCCCACTGCACTAAGAGATGCATTGGCTGAGAAATCTCAAATTAGCAAACCAAAAATTACTCCAGATACATTCCTGATAAACTGCATTAGAGCAGAGGGAAATCAAGGCAGAGCCATGGTTTGTCAGGACTTGCTGCATCCTGATGAGCCCCGTGGTGCATTTGGAGCTGAGCCCTTGAACCTCAGGGCCTGAGAGGAGATGGCACAAACCTTTCCAGGAGTCAAAGTCAGAAGAAAACCCTAAAGTGTCTCAAAGCATGAATGGGTCTCAGTGAGGTCCATGCCCCGCACAGGCTCCTCATGGACTCCTTGGAGGAGAGCATTGGAGGCCAGGATTGACCAAAAACCTCTCAGAGTCTCAGTGTGGAAAGGAAATTCCAAACTACCTTAAAAAATTTGAGAAGCTCAAAGCATTACTGAGCACGACTGAGTGTCAGTATAATGCTCTCCAGGGACTAATTACAGCAGATAATTGGAGGCCTTGATTGCACAAACCTCTCAGAGACTCGAAGGCAAAAGCCAAAGCCAAAGCCAAAGTCCTTTGAAAAAGCTGCAGTCCCTGCAGGGAGCATGAAGGAGCCCCCAGGGCCATTGCTGAGCAAGGCTCCCCAGGGACTCCTTGCAGCAGATCCTTGAGGCCACTGGGATGTGGGCTAGGGGGGGATGCTGAGGGCAGCACAAGGGGCTGACAGTGCCCGGCCTGGCTGGGGCTGTGCCAGGAGGCCCCAGGGCCTCAGCACAAGGTGTCTCCTCCCAGCCCTTGCTGGCACAGACCCTGCTGTGCCCCAGGGCACCAAGACTTGGCTTCTCTTTGTCCCCACCTGTCATCACTGCCTGCAGTTTTCTGCTCTGCCTGGGGCCTGGGGACACTTGCTCAGTTGTGTCCCTCAGTGGGACCCATTAAAAGTCCAAGAAACTTTGGAGTTGGATTCTGCCTTGGAGTTCTGCAGAGGTTTCTTCAGCTCCCTCTCAGGGACTGATGCTCAGGGCCTGAGCACAAAGCCCCAGAGGCTGATTAAAGTCCTTGTGCTGTGTCTGTGCTGCTGAGCTGGGCTGGGCTCCTGGCACAGAGGTAGCTCCTGCTCACCAAGAAGAGCTTCAAAAGCACATTTCTCTTGATGAGCAGCTCTTCTGCCAGCCCAGCAGGGCTGGGGCACTGCCTGCAGCCAGCCCGGGCACAGCCCAGAGGCACAGAGAGCTTCAATCAGTCAGGGCTGGGAAGGGGCTGAGAAGTGCCTTGGGCACAATCACTGCCAGCCCTTGGCACAGGAACCTCTGGCTGCAGGACAATGCAGCTGCAGCTCCTGGAGCCATCTCCTCAAGCTGGAACATCCCAATGCCTGCAGAGCCTGTGAGTACAACTCTGGGTATTTCTGCTGCACAGGAGGTGAAATGCTCATGGAGTTCTGACATGCTGAGGGGTTCTGATCAGTCATAGAATATTTCCAAGACAAGAACTTTGTAAAAAATGAGGAAACTTTCAAAGACTTTGTATTCAGTTTCCTACTATTGGAGAATGGCAGGGAGGGGGGGATAAGTACAAAGGTTGATTATGAATTATAATTATGAATTTTGACAAGTGCCTGAGACATCCCAACTGTTACTTTTAGTGATCAGTAGGAGATCCCTAATGTGCTTTCAGCCCCTCTGCCCATGGACAGCAGCAGCATCACCTTTGCTGGAGCCATCAGGCTCAGTCTGAGCTGTCCTTTCTCCAAGCTGCAAACAGAACCTGCCCCCAGCCAGTGCCCTGCAAACAGGCAGGGTTCTGTAGGGCCAAGGAGAGTGCACAGAGATTTGGGGTCTGTGAGTGGTGGCAGGGAGAGATCAGGCACAGGGAAACACCTGGAGGAGGGAAATCTGCAGGAAGCAAAGAGAGGATCAGGAAATGAGGCAAAGTAAAAGCAAGAAATGCTGAGGCAGGGAGAGTTTAGAGATGCCCACAGGAGCCCCTGCAGTGCAGCCCCTCCCTCTGAACAAGCCCCCTCCCTCCTGTGCCCCAGCCAAGCCTCTGGCCTCAGCCTGAGAGTTTCTGATATCTAAGAATAGAAGAAGAGACATAGGGGGAGCTTAAAAAGAACACCCTAGAACTCTTAAACACCAAAGGCTGTCTGTGTGTTCCAGGGGAGGGTGTATGAGAAATGGCTTTGATTTTGATTACAGGAATCTCCTCTAACTCTTCAATGTCCTTTTCCCATGAACAGGTGCCCATGTGCAGCCCCAGCAAATGTCCAACAGCAGCTCCATCAGGCACTTCCTCCTGCTGGCATTGGCAGACACGCGGCAGCTGCAGCTCCTGCACTTCTGCCTCTTGCTGGGCATCTCCCTGGCTGCCCTCCTGGGCAACGGCCTCATCATCAGCGCCGTAGCCTGCGGCCACCACCTGCACACGCCCATGTTCTTCTTCCTGCTCAACCTGGCCCTCGCTGACCTGGGCTCCATCTGCACCACTGTCCCCAAAGCCATGCACAATTCCCTCTGGGACACCAGCAACATCTCCTACACTGGATGTGCTGCTCAGCTCTTTTTTTTTCTCTTCTTCATTTCAGCAGAGTATTTCCTCCTGACCATCATGTGCTATGACCGCTACGTGTCCATCTGCAAACCCCTGCACTACGGGACCCTCCTGGGCAGCAGAGCTTGTGCCCACATGGCAGCAGCTGCCTGGGCCAGTGCTTTTCTCAATGCTCTCATGCACACAGCCAATACATTTTCCTTGCCCCTGTGCCATGGCAATGTCCTGGGCCAGTTCTTCTGTGAAATCCCTCACATCCTCAAGCTCTCCTGCTCAAACTTGTACCTCAGAGAACTTGAGCTTCTTGTGTTTTCCTTCTGTTTGGGCTTTGGTTGTTTTGTGTTCATTGTTTTCTCCTATGTGCAGATCTTCAGGGCTGTGCTGAGGATCCCTTCTGAGCAGGGACGGCACAAAGCCTTTTCCACCTGCCTCCCTCACCTGGCCGTGCTCTCCCTGTTCCTCAGCACTGCCACATTTTCTGACCTGAAACCCCACTCCATGTCCTCCCCATCCCTGGATCTTTCAGTGTCAGTTCTATACTCAGTGGTGCCTCCAGCCCTGAACCCCCATATCTACAGCCTGAGGAACCAGGAGCTCAAGGCAGCAGTGTGGAGACTGATGACTCGATGGTTTCAGAAACATTAAACTGCTGGTCAATTTCTGCAAACCACTTGTAATAAAAGTCACCTTTGATACTTGTTGGCTTCATTTCAGAGGTTCTTCTCCTTTGTTTTAGTTTTTTTAATCTTGACCACAAAGAAAAGCCATTGTTTGTGCCATTTCTCATTTTGTTCCTCTCCACATTCCCTGTGGACACAGACTGTGTCAATGAGGAGCTGTGCTCTCGGTGGCTTTAAAGGAACTAAAGGATCTCCCAGTAGAGCTTTCTGCAGAGATGCCCTTTTGTTGCCTTCTCTGGAGCTGCAGCAGCAATGTCTGTGTGCAGAGCTGGGGCAGATCAGTGCTGGCCCAGCAGCTGTGCCCAGCAGCAGCAGCAGCAGCAGCAGCACTTGGTGTTGCCAGTGCTGCTGCCGTGGCCCTGCCCCGCTGCCCTGGTGGCCCTGGTGTTGCTGCAGGGCCTGAGTGCTCTCGGGGCCGGGCACAGCCCTGGGGGTGGCAGTGCTGGGGCTGCAGCAGGGACAGGCCATGGGCACTGCTGGGGCAGCGCTGACGCCTCAGGCCAGGCCCTGGGGGCTCCAGGCTCCTTGCCCAGGCTCTCTCAAGAACACGGCCAGGCCAATGCTCAGCACAGAAACCCCCGTCAGCAGCCCCAGGCTGGCCGTGGGCAGGCTGGGGCAAACAGCATGGCTGGGGCTCTGCAAGGGCCCTGGGGCAGATGGGAAGGAGCAGCAGAGCAGAGGCTGATCCATGCCCAGTGCGCTGCACAGCCCAGGGCAGCCTCCCAGAGCGTCCTCATGCAGCTGCCAACAACATCCCCCCTCTGCAGCCCTGGCCTCTCCCCCAGCTCACACAGGTGCCCCATCCTTGCAGGCACAGACACGGCAGCACTGCCTCAGCAGCCCCTGTTTGCATTGCACACAGCAGGGCCAGCACCCCCATGCTGTTGCTGTGGGGACATGAACCTGAGGGAGCACAAATGCCATCAGCCCCTGGGGCCAGCAAGGCCTGCGGGACACCAGGGAAACCACTCAGCTTTGTCCTGGCCTCTGCACTCAGCAAGAAAGTTTGTTCCCATCAGCTGGGAGTTTCCTGTGCTACTGCAGACGCTGTTGCTCAGAGCCAGGGCTGCCTGGCAGCCACCCCCAAACTGCCCTGAGCATTTCCTTGGCTTCACCTTTGCTTTCTCCACTCTTCCCTTGGACAAATTTCTTCCCATTTCCCAGCCCTGTTCCCTCCCCTGCAAACAGCCCATCCCTGGTTGCCCTTTCCTCTCTGGCCCCACTCCCCATTACAGTTCCTGACTTGGCCCCATGGGAACGTCCCTTGGGCAGCAGGATCATCCTACAAGTGCTGCAGGAATTGTCTGCAGACTCCTGCAGTGCCTGGTGCTGCTCCCTTTCCAGAGGCACCCCAGGCCAGGAGGGCACATCTGGGTTGCTGTGTCTGGCTCTGGGGCTCCCTGTTCTGGGCAATGAGGAGGAGCTGCAGAGGCTCTGCAGGACTGACAGGATGGGCTTTGGGGCTGCCAGGAGAAGCTGAGGGACCTGGGCTGCTGGAGCTTCTGCAGAGGAGGCCCAGGGCTCATCCTGCAACTGCTCCAAGGGTGATTCCAGAGAATCCCAGAATCATCAAGGTTGGAAAAGACCTTGGAGATCACCAAGTCCAACCTGTGCCCTGACACTGCCTTGTCTCCCCTGAGCCTCCTCTTCTCCAGGATAAACAACCCCAGCTCCCTCAGCCAATCCTCACAGGACTTGTGCTCCAGACCCCTTCCCAGCCTTGTTGCCCTTCTCTGGACACGTTCCAGCCCCTCCATGTCCTTCCTAAATTGGGGGCCCAGAACTGGACACAGCACTCGAGGTGCTGCCCAACCAGTGCAGAGCACAGGGGAAGAATCCCTGCCCTGCTTCTGCTGGCCACACCATTCCTGATCCATAGGAGTTCCAGGGGTTGGATGAGGGACATGGTGGGGGTGTTGGGGAAAATGTGTTACTGATTGTCTGCCATGAAGGGTCTTGATTTTCATATCTATTCAGACTACATTAGAAGGTGCTGAGGGTCAATATCAGTTGGACATTGCTGATATCAATCTATTAACAAGAAAAGAAAACCAAAGAATACATAACAATTCTCCTGGCAATTTTTCAATATAGCAGATTCACTTAAAATACTCTTCTGAAATCTGTCTGATTAATCACAGAAGAAATGAAAACATAGATTATTCCCAGAGGTTTTTCTTGCTCAAGTATTTTGAACAAATGTTTGGGAGCCTTTGTCACCAAATTCCTGAAGTGAAGAGCTCCAGATAGAAGAGGCCTCTGGAGCAGTAAAATTCATCAGCAACCTCCAAGTGGCTGAGGATCCATCCCCATCAGAGCAGCAATGAACAGAAATGGGCACAGCTTTGTGGCTGCTGCCCCAGCTTTGGCATGGGCCCTGGGCCTGGAGTAGGAGCAGCTCTTGAGGGCCCCAAGGCCGGGGCTCTTGTGCTGCCCTGGGCAGATGGGATGGCAGCAGGGGCTGCAGAGCTCTCAGCACCTCAGGCCGAGGGCAGCAGGGCAGCCAGGGAGCCTCCTTTGGCCTTGGCCCAGCACCTTCCCCCATGGCTGGGGCTGAGTCCTGTGGCAGCTGCAGCTGCTGCTGGGCCCTTGGCAGGGGCTGAGGCCGTGGGGCCAGTGCCCAGAGCAGCCTGGCCTGAGCAGAGCTGTGGGGCCAGAGCCGGCTGGGCTGGGCTGGGCTCAGAGAGGCCCTTGGTGCTGCCCAGAGCTCAGAGCAGCTGGCAGAGCTTGCAGGGAGCCGGGCTGGGCTCAGAGAGCCTGGCCCAGAAACCATCAGTGTCCATCTCAGCCTGGCTGAGCGTGCAGGGGCAGGACTCAGGCCAGGCCTTGTGGGGCAGGGCCAGCGCCTGTGCAAGGCATTGCAAACAGGCAAGTGGCCCAGAGAGGAGGCTGCTCTGTGCCCTTGGTGGCATGGACAGAGCAGGGAGGGGGCCCAGGACATTTGTCAGCGCCAGCCTCTGTGCCCATGTGTTGGCAGCCCTGGCTGCTGAGTCCAGCTTTGGCCTGGGCTGAGTTTGGCTGTGGCCCAGCTCCATCCTCCTGCGGGGCTCAGGGCCTGTTCCCGGCCATGGCCAGCCCTGGCTGCCTCTCTGCTGGCCCAGAGGCCGGCAGAGCCCGGGGCAGGGCTGTCTGTGCAGCCCCACAGGTGCCACGGGCTCTGCAGCAGCTGGCAGAGGCTGCCCAGCAGGGAGGCCATGGGGCACAGAGCCCCAAGGCTACTGTGGGCACCACGGCACAGGGGCCGTTCCCAGCCGCAAAGCTCCTGGCCTGGGCTGGGCCTGCACAGGGGCTGGGCCACCATGGCTGGGCCAGCACAGGGCCACAAAGGGGCCACGCAGCCACTGCCAGGGCTGACAGCAAGGCCAGGCACACACAAGCAATTGCTGAGCATGGCCTGTGCTGGCCAGGCCTGACTGGGCCAAAGGCAGAGCTCAGCTGCCCTTGGGGGCTGCAGCAACACTCCAGAGCCCAAAGAGCCTCCATGGCTGTGCTGGAGACCAAGGCTGCAGCAGGGAAATGCAGGGCTGCTGCGGGATGGGGAGGCCATTGAATTCCAGCACACACCTCAGCTCTCTGATGATCCCAGCACCATGCTGGGCCCTGTTTCAGACTGGAGCAGAGCAGATGTTGATGGGACATGAGCCCTGCGGGGCTGTCAGGGACCTGCAGCTTGCAAGTTGCTCTGCTCTCCCTCAGGTGCTCTGGGAGAGATCCAATCCCAGCTGGGCACCTCAGGGCAGAAGTGGCACAAGTGCCTGTTCATAGACACACAACTGATGTCTGCCTGGAAAGGGACACAAGTTTTAATTCCTGTTAGTTTCATAATATACAAGCAAATCTTTATTATCTGGGTCACTTGAGTATTTTAAGAAATGGCAAAGTTTTCCCATCAGGAACAGGAATTTCCTGGATCTACTGGATTCTTCTAATAATGGCAAAAGAAGAAATACTGATCCCCCCCTCTATTGTGTAGATATTCACCAATATTCAGTCTAATATTTCCTCTCGCTCTTCCTTCATGTGTTTGCAGCTCTCTTCTTTAAATGGCCATGTCTAAGGGCATCTCTTCACTAGGCTCTCTGGAACTTTATTCTTCCCATTCCTTCCAGATTTTCTCCACCAGATGCTCTCTGGTCATTCAAGTGCCTCTCAACTGACTGGTTTCATGCTTTGAGCATCAGGGAGTTGTCCAGTCTTTCTGAAGTTCAAATAAATACCACACTAGTCAACATCATAGTCAGCTCAGATTTGCACAAGGCTGCTCTGAGTGCCAGGGCCTGGATGGGGGAAATAGTGGGCTGGGGGTAGGGACAGAGTCTGATTGATTGTCAGCCATGAAGGGTCTTGATTTTCATATCAGTTCAAACTGCATGAGGAGGTACTTGGATTCAGTGTCAATTGGAGATTGCGCATATCATTGTATTAACAGGAAAAAAAAAACCTAAATAGGACCTAAAAAATGTTTTCTCACTGTCTGTTTAAAAAGAATCTATTCAGTTTGAATACACTACTGAAATCTGTCTAATTAACCACAAAAGATTTGAAAATTAAAATCAAATGATTCCCAAAGGCTTGGCTTGTTCAGGTGTTCTGAGTGTTCATGAGCCCTGGGACACTGAATTCCTGCACTGAAGAGCTGAAGGCTGAACAAGCCTCTGGAGCAGGGAAATTCAGCAGCAGCCTCCAAGTTGCTGAGGATGTCAGCAGCCCCCAGTGAGGCCATCCCTGCCCAGAGACCGTGGGGGAATGGGCAGACAAGGAGAGCGTCCCTGGGGCTGGGGCAGCACAACTCAGAGGCACCAGCGGCTCCAGCTGGGCAATGGAGTGTGGAATGTGGCTGGGAAAGCCCTGACTGGGCTGGGCCAAGCAGGACACACAAGCCCTGACTCCCATCCCCCAAACAATTCTCTCAAGGAGACATTTAAAAGGAATTACAATTGTTGGTGTCCTCTGAATTGGACTCCCTGGAGAAATACCAACAAGAGCTTCTCAGGAGCTCAAAAGAATAAAACAGCCTTTACTGGCAACTTTAGAAAATCAGAGAAACATTGGCAAAAGTTTTATTATGTCCTCGTAGTGGTTTTGGTTTGTTTATTTAAGATTTTTCTAATTTTGAGATTTCTTAATTCATGTATTGATGAGTGTGGTGGGTTTAAGTGTCGGTTAATTATTTATGTATTTATTTTGTTGTAAGAGGATTAGGAGTAAAGTAATGTAGACTTAAAATTTTAAAAGGATATAAAGAAAATTTAATTAAAAGTTCAAAAAAGAAAAAAAGAAGTAAGAATTACAATAAACTCTTTAGAACACTTATTTCCTTTACAACATTTTTTTTTACTGACAATGGAAAGAAAGTAAACTAAAAATTTCTAGTTCGTTTACTATTTCTAGAATAGCCTTTTTTTTTAGTTTATTTAGGGAGAGTACTTTTTGTTTTTAAGGTTATGGAGATTTTTTAACAAGAGGTAAAACTTGGTTTTTTTGTGTTTCTTAGTTTTGTCATGGATAACAATTGTCTGGGGAACTTTGTTCTTGTGAAATTGTTTTATTGCTACAAGCTTTTTTACTGCTTGTTGATGGGCCATGTTGACTTATGAAATATTGTTTTAAAGATGAGTTCTTTAAAGGTAAAGGTTTTTA
This sequence comes from Agelaius phoeniceus, assembly GCF_051311805.1. NCBI lineage: Eukaryota > Metazoa > Chordata > Aves > Passeriformes > Icteridae > Agelaius > Agelaius phoeniceus. Next base: position 4,678,431 of record NW_027509866.1, read on the forward strand.
TTATTTACATCTAAATTTATTTTTATCTCTGGGAATAGAGATCTTCTCTTGGGGATACTGGATTACTTGGATTTTTTTTGCTTCTGTTTAAACTTTTGATGAAATTGCAGTTATTTTAACATTATTTTAACATTTGTTTATTATAGTATGGAGGGGTTTTTTAAAATTAATTGTAATTTTTTTTAAAAAGTTTTTTGTGTTATTAAGAAAAAGAGTTTTTTCATTATAGTTTACAAGAGGATTTTAGCTTTAAGATTAAGGTATTTTTTCTTCTTTTTTATTTGGGATTTAATTTCTCCTTTACTGACTTTATGGTTTTATATATTTTTTTATATGCTGGTATTTTGTTTTTTTCTTTTACTCGATGGAGCAATGAAGTATTGAAAGGATTAACACCTAAACTGCCAGTAACTTGTGGTGGAAGTTGTGGTTGGGTCGTGTTAGGATTGGTTTTATGGTTGGTTTTGGGGTTTTTTTTGTGTTTAATTTTAGTTGTAGGGTTATTTTGTATGGGTGGTAGGTTGTAGGGGTTTTTGGTTTTAGTTGTGTTGGGCGGAGGGGACTTCATGGTGAGATTTTAACAGCTGTGGCTGGCTTTGTTCTGGTTGGGGTTTTGTAGCCTCTTTTGTTTTCCTGTTTGGGAATTGTTGGGGTTTGGTTTGGTCGGAATGGGGCCGATGGGGGGGGGCGGCCTGGGGAGGGGGGAAGGGGCTCAGCCCATGGCAGGCTTGCTTGGTTTGGTTGAGATGGGGGCTGGGGCCCGCTGCTTCTTTGTTGACTGGAAAAGAAAGAGGAGATTCCTGGGTTTTTTCATCTTTAACATTTGTATTTCACAGAGGCGTGTTCAGTATCTCAGTGGTTTAACAGATTGTCAGTGACACAAAAAGTTTTGTATTACTTTTTAAAATTCTTCTAATGTGCAATTACAACAGATATTTAATCAACAAAACAACACTTCTCAAAGTATTAACTTGGCCTATTCAACTTCACAAACTCTAAGCCTGTTCAATTTAATGATAATAAGAATTTACAGGAGCACAGAGACAGAAGAAGACACAGAAAGAAAGACAAAAAAGATACAGAGAAGCACACACACAGCTACCAACTCCTGGATTCCAGCACTGTTCAGATGGAAATTCCAAGAGATTGCAGGGTCAAGATGTGCGCTTGCCTTGTGGTCAGCCTTCAATAGCCCTTGGTCTCCCTGGGGCCTTCCCCCAGGTGGGGCTTGGGCTCATTTGGTCCCTCAGGAGCTGGGCTGGGGCTGCAGAGGTGGCTGTGGAGCATTGCCTGTGCTGTGCCAGGGCCTGGCAGCCACTGCTGGGCTGGGATAGAGGCTCTGGGGGGATTGGGGTTCCAGGGCAGGGCAGGGCTGGGCTTCCAGGGCAGGGCAAGGCTGGACCTGCCCCTTCCTCCCCCACACATGAAATGTTTCCAGCCAACAATCTCCTCCAATTTGTCACAACAGGCAATATTGGAGGTGGAACTCAAATTCTGGCCATGGGCACCTGGCTGAGAAGGACAGTTCTTTTCCATAGGAAGGAAAGCACAGAGCCCCAGCGTATGAAGAGCCTCACAAGGCCAAGGCCAGCCAGACTTATCAGGAATGGAAGATTTTGTCTGGGACCAGACTTTGGATAAAGGGAATATTAGAGGTGGAACCCCAATCTCAGCCATGGGCACCTGGAGAAGCAGGACAGTTCTTCCCCATAGGAAGGAAATCACCAGCCTTCCCCAGTGTTTTTTGAGACAGATGCAAAGTGACCCTTGTGAAACCACTGCAAGACAGACTTGTCCCGGCAATATCCCTATTGGAACAATCGCTGGATGTAAGGAAATTTGGAGGTGAAGTCCCAGTTCTGGCCACAGGTGCCTGGAGGAGGAGGACAGTTCTTTTCCATAGGAAGAAAAGCACGGAGCCCCAGTGCTTCAGCAGCAGATGAGATGAGACCCTCAACATGCCAGGGTCAGCTGGACCAGTCAGGCAGCCCCTGGGAGGCCAAACCAGCCAGATCTGTTCTGTGTCCCCTTGGTTTTGTGGGGCCCTACAGTGCCACAATCGTGCCTTGGATCCATGGGGCCCCGCCGTGCCATAATGGTGGCTTGATCCCATGGGGTCCAGCAGTGTCACGATGGACCCTTGTTTCCATGGGATCCAGCAATGTCACAATGGCCCCTGGGTTCCAGAAGACCCCACAGTGTCACAATGGTCCCAATGATTCCATGAGGCCTTGCAGTGTCACAATGGACCTTTGGACCCTGGGGGTTTGCAGTGTCACAATGGTCTCCTTTGGCTCCACAGTGTCACAATGGACCATTGATGACAGGAGGCCCCTCTGTGTCACCCTGGAGCTTTGGTTCCATGCAGCCCTGCAATGTCACAAAGGCCTCTTGGTTTCACCAGGCCCCAGAGATCACAATGGTCCCCTTGGTTCTTTGGGGACTCCATGGGTCACAATGGTCTCACTGGTTCCATGAGGCCTCACAGTGTCACAGTGCTTTGCTTATTCCCTTAGGCCTCATAGTGTCACAATGGTCTCCATGATTCAATAGTGCCCCACAGTATAACAATGGTCTCCTTGGTTCCAGGAGGCAGTGAAGTGTCTTAATGATCTCTCCATGGTTCCATGAGGCCCAGCAATGTCACTGTGGTCTCTTTGATTCCATGAGGCCCCACAGCGTCACCATGGTCCCTTGGTCTCACAGGGCCCCACAGTGTCACAATGGTTCCCCGGGTCTCACAGGGCCCCACAGTGTCACAATGCTCCCTTGGTTCCATGGGCCCTGTGCTGCTGCATTCCCCCCTCCCCTTCTCAGGCTGCCCTGCCAGATGAGAAATGCTCCTTGGGGCTCGGCCTTGGCCAACAGCCCCTGGGCTCAGCTCCTCTGCAGCTCATCACAAACACTGTCTGCTCCAGGCACTGCTGCTGCCCAACCAGCTCCTGCTTTCTGTAGCAGCAGCCCTGGAAACTGGTTTTGTTCCCTCAGTGGCACAACATCCCTGTTCTCACACTGCCAAAGAAAGCTGTTGGTGCCAAGTGCGGCCAGGATGAACCATTGCTGGCACTGAAGCCCCTCTCTTGGGGCCCTACAAACAGCGCTCCAAAAGGAGCCCTTGGAGCTCTCCTGGGCCAGCGACTCCCTCTGAGTGGGGCCTCTCCCAGCCGGGAACTCTCCCGTTTGCTGCACTCGGGGATCCCCAACAACGATGGAGCCTGGGCCGATCCCCCCACTCCTCCAGGCTCAACCCTTCACCCGCTGGGGAGATGCCAAAGGATCCACAGGGAGCATTTCCTGCCCTCAGGGGAATTTCTCCCAGGTGCCTTGCACTGACTCTTTGTGTCTGTGTGCACACAGGAGTGCCTGTGCTGGGGAAATGTGGCAGAAATGCTGCTCTCTGAGGGGTTTGAGTGCCCTGGATAGCTGAGTTAGTCAGGCCTTGAGGTAAGGTTAAATCACAAGGTCTAAGTAAAGTTAAATGCTGCTAAGAGTTGTTCCTTTCCTAAGGTATTAAGTTCAATTTAATTTATTAGCTAAGTTGAATAGTAAATGTTATTCTTATGTTAAATTGGTAAGTCATATGTTTTAAGTTTGGTTAAATAGTGTAAAGTGCTGTTCTTTTGCTAAATTGTGAAATTGATGGTATCAGTTAAGGTTAAGGTGTAACTTAAGTCCTGTTAAGTTTGAACTCTGTTCAGCTTTTGGGCCATATTCCTTTTATCCTTGCTCTCACTGTCCTTGTGTCACACACACACACAGGGACAGTTCTCAGTTCATTTCTGGTTTGATTGCCTGGATTTTGTTTGGTTTTGTTGTTGCTTTGTTTCCTTGGTGTGCCTGAAGTGTCCAGTCAGGAGCAGAGTGACTCTTGCCAAGGAACTTTGTGCTGCTGTCCCTTAATATTCAATCTGGTTTTTGCTGTTCCTTTGCTGGGGATTTTTTCAGCGCTCTCAAGGCCTCGTTGGTAGCAGGGTGAAGGAGCCCTGGCCCAGGCTCTGGCCCTGGGGGACACGGGGACGCTGCCGGGGGGTCCCTGTCCCCCTATGCCACCCCCAGGGCCCCGGCCCCCGTCCCCGTGTCAGGCTCTGGGGTCGATCTCGTGGAACATCCTCTGGGGGAGGCTGCGGCGCCGGGGGCGGGGGGACCCGGGGGGACAGGGGACCCTGCTGTGCACGAGCAGGGTTGGACTGCTCTGGGGGGAACTGTGAGGGGGGCCGGGGCAGAGTGACCTCCCCAGTGACCTCACACAGCCCCTGTGATGTCACACAGCCCCTGTGATGTCACACAGCCAACTATGAGATGTCACCCTATGATGTGATACAGCTGCTCTGTGATGTCACAGAAGTCTCTGTGATGTCACAGCCTGCTCTATGATATTACACAGCCACCCAGTGATGTCACAACCCCCTTCTCTGATGTCACTGAGCTACCCTCTATGATGGCAGAGTCTGCTCTGTGGCCTCACACTATGATGTCACAGACAGCTGTGTGATGTCACAACTCCCTCAGTTATGCCAGAAAACCCTCTCTGTGATGTCATACTGCCACTCTGTAATGTCACAGCACACACTTTGACCTCATAGCCCCCACAATGATGTCACACAGCCATGCCATGATGTCACAGCCTGCTCTGTGATGTCACGGAATCCCCGCTATGATGCTGTAGCTGCTCAATGACCTCACACAAAGAACTCTGTGATGTCATAGCCCAATATGTGACCTCACACAGCCCACTCTGTGCTGTCACACAGCCCCTTGCTGACATCACAGTTGCGCTGTGCCTCCATGACACAGCCCCAGAGGAGCTGCTGTGACACAGCCCCCTCTGGGACATGCCACAGCCCCTGGCAGTGCTGAGCCCCTGGGAGCTCTGTCTGTGCCCTGCTGGTGTCCCTGAGGGGCCCTGGCAGTGCCCCAGCCCTGCTGGGCTGTGCACAGGAGCTGGTCCTGGCCAGAGCTGTCTCTCTGCAGCTCTGCTGCCCTTGCCAGGAGCTGCCTCTGGGCCAGGAGCCCGGCCCAGCTCAGCAGCACAGACACAGCACAAGGGCTTTAATGACCCTCTGGGGCTTTGGTGCTCTTTGTGTCTGCCATGGCCAAAGTGCTGCCCAAGTTGGCTCTGTCAGGGCTGTCTTGCAGCTGCTGCCCATCCCTGTGCCCTGTGCAGCCCAGGCTGTCCTACGGTGTCCCTGCCCTGCGCCTCTGTCCCTGCAGGCTGTGGGCATCCCCTGGCTGCCTCACCTGGCTGGCCCCTTCCTTTGCTGACAGCTCTGCCTCCTGCCTGCCTAATGACCAGAGGGTCATTAAAGCCCTTGTGCTGTGTCTGTGCTGCTGAGCTGGGCCGGGCTCCTGGCCCAGAGGCAGCTCCTGGCAAGGGCAGCAGCGCTGCAGAGAGACAGCTCTGGCCAGGAGCAGCTCCTGTGCACAGCCCAGCAGGGCTGGGGCACTGCCAGGGCCCCTCAGGGACAGCAGCAGGGCACAGACAGAGCTCCCAGGGGCTCAGCACTGCCAGGGGCTGTGGCATGTCCCAGAGGGGGCTGTGTCACAGCAGCTCCTCTGGGGCTGTGTCATGGAGGCACAGCGCAACTGTGATGTCAGCAAGGGGCTGTGTGACAGCACAGAGTGGGCTGTGTGAGGTCACATATTGGGCTATGACATCACAGAGTTCTTTGTGTGAAGTCACTGAGCAGCTACAGCATCATAGAGGGAACTGTATGACATCATAGAGGGGTTCTGTGACATCACAAAGCAGGCTGTGACATCATGGCATGGCTGTATGGCATCATAGAGCTGGCTGTGAGGTCAGAGTGTATACTGTGACCTTACAAAGTGACAATATGACATCACAGAGAGGGTTTTGTGATATCATTGAGGGGTTTGTGACATCACACATCTGTCTGTGACATCACAGAGTACGGTGTGAGGCCATAGAGCAGATCCTGAATTCATAGAGGGTGGCTCTGTGACATCAGAGAGAGCATTGTGACATCACTGGCCAGATGTGTAACATCATAGAGCAGGCTATGACATCACAGTAGAGATTGTGACATCACAGGGTGACTTTCTGACATCACAGAGTCTTCTGCGACATCACAGTGCAGCTGCATGACATTCCAGGGTGACATCCCAGATTTGGCTCTGTGACATCACAGGGGCTCTGTGACATCACAGGGGCTGTGTGAGGTCACTGGGGAGGTCACTCTGCCCCGGCCCCCCTCACAGTTCCCCCCAGAGCAGTCCAACCCTGCTCGTGCACAGCGGGGTCCCCTGTCCCCCCGGGTCCCCCCGCCCCCGGCGCCGCAGCCTCCCCCAGAGGATGTTCCACGAGATCGACCCCAGAGCCTGACACGGGGACGGGGGCCGGGGCCCTGGGGGTGGCATAGGGGGACAGGGACCCCCCGGCAGCGTCCCCGTGTCCCCCAGGGCCAGAGCCTGGGCCAGGGCTCCTTCACCCTGCTACCAACGAGGCCTTGAGAGCGCTGAAAAAATCCCCAGCAAAGGAACAGCAAAAACCAGATTGAATATTAAGGGACAGCAGCACAAAGTTCCTTGGCAAGAGTCACTCTGCTCCTGACTGGACACTTCAGGTACACCAAGGAAACAAAGCAACAACAAAACCAAATAAAGTCTGAACAATCAAACCAGAAATGAGCTGAGAACTGTCCCTGTGTGTGTGTGTGTGACACAAGGACAGTGAGGGCAAGGATAAAAGGAATACGGCCCAAAAGCTGAACAGAGCTCAAACTTAACAGGACTTAACTTACACTTTAACCTTAACTGATACCTTCAACTTGACAATTTAGCAAAAGAACAGCACTTAACTTTAACACCGGCTGGGGGTTTATTTACAGATGCGAACGAGATGGGGCTGCTATGGAAAGTGTCTCGAGCTGTTTCTTTTTTCAGCATCAGTCTCATTACATGATTATGATAATGGGAAGATGCTAGCAGCTCACAATCCAGGCAGCAGGCCAGAAAACTTCATGTTACAACATACTTTATAAGCTTCTTGACCAATCACAGAAAGCAAAAGCATATTGAGAGTAGTTCTATCCAATCACCATAAGCACACGTACCTTTGGTTAAAACAATGCTTGCTTATTTAGAATACAGTACCTGTTTGTAAGAGACAATGCACAGAGCTCCATTACTAAGCTTTAACCTTCCTAATATCTTGCTAGATAAACTTGCTGCAACTTAGAGAGCTATTCAGACAAGCATTAATACATAGGCTATTGTTCTATTTGCCCTTGCCTTTTCTACAGTTTAAATAATTTTTCTGCTGACCTATCTCATGACTGTTGCTTTAGCACTGTTCACAATTCTGCTGTATCTGAGGCCTGTCTTTTGCAGCTTTCCTAGAAGCCTCTAATTTTATGGATTCCCACAAACAGTATTTAACTTAACTTACACACTACGACTTAATGATTTAATGGTAGAATAACATTAAAAAATATTCAACTTAACTTATATCATATGAAACGTTACTTGGCAAAAAAAAGCTCTTAATAGCTTTTAATTTATTCCTCATGATGTAATCTTACTTACAGGCCTGACTGACTCAGCTATCCAAGGCTCTCAAACCCCTCAGAGAGCAGCATTTCTGCCACATTTCCCCAGCACAGGCACTCCTGTGTGCACACAGACACAAAGAGTCACCTCCAAATTCCCTATATCCAAAGACTGCTCCCAGACAAAATCCGCCATTCCTGGCAAGTCTGGCTGGCCTTGGATGAGAGAGGCTCTCACTTGCCTTCCAAACACTGGGGCTCTGTGCTTTCCTTCCTATGGAAAGGAACTGTCCTTCTGGGCCAGGCACACATGGCCAAATTTGGGATTTCACCTCCAACATTGCCTGTTGTGACAGCCTGGAGGAGATTGTTGGCTGGAAACATTTTGTGTGTGGGGGAGAGCAGGGGGCAGGTCCAGCCTTGCCCTGCCCTGGAAGCCCAGCCCTGCCCTGCCCTGGAACCCCAATCCCCCCAGAGCCTCTATCCCAGCCCAGCAGTGGCTGCCAGTCCCTGGCACAGCACAGGCAATGCTCCACAGCCACCTCTGCAGCCCCAGCCCAGCTCCTGAGGGACCAAATGAGCCCAAGCCCCACCTGGGGGAAGGGCCCAGGGAGACCAAGGGGTATTGAAGGCTGACCACAAGGCAAGCACACATCTTGACCCTACCTCCTCTTGGAATTTCCATCTGAACAGTGCTGGAATCCAGGAGTTGGTAGCTGTGTGTGTGCTTCTCGGAAGCTTATTTGTCTTTCTATCTCTTTGAGAGAGAGAAAGAAAAATACTTCTTCTATTTTTGTCCTCTTGCAAATTTTGATTAACATGAAATTGAACAGGCTTAGAGTTTGTGAAGTTGAATGGGCCAAATTAATGCTTTGAGAAGTGTTGTTTTGTTCATTGAATGTCCTATTAAACCTTTTGCGAAAATTTATTTGATTTTCTAAAGTTGCCAGTAAAGGCTGCTTGGTTGTTTTGAGCTCCTGAGAATTTCTTGTCAGTATTTCTCCAGTGTTTTCAACTCAGGGTACACAAACAATTTTAATTCCTCTTAAATGTCTCCTTGAGAGAATTGTTTGGGAGATGGGAGTCAGGGCTTGTGTGTGCTGCTTGGCCCAGCCCAGGCAGGGCTTTCCCAGCCACATTCCACACTCCATTGCCCAGCTGGAGCCGCTGGTGCCTCTGAGTTGTGCTGCCCCAGCCCCAGGGACGCTCTCCTTGTCTGCCCATTCCCCCACGGTCTCTGGGCAGGGATGGCCTCACTGGGGGCTGCTGACATCCTCAGCAACTTGGAGGCTGCTGCTGAATTTCACTGCTCCAGAGGCTTGTTCAGCCTTCAGCTCTTCAGTGCAGGAATTCAGTGTCCCAGGGCTCATTAACATTCAGAACACCTTAACAAGCCAAGCCTCTGGGAATAATTTAATTTTAATTTTCAAATCCTCTGTGGTTACGTAGATCTCGGTAGTGTATTCAAACTATATACCTGATATTTAAAAAGACAGTGAGAAAACATTTTTTAAGTCCTGTTTAGTTTTGCTTTCCTGTTAATTCATTGATATGTGCAATCTCCAATTGACACTGAATCCAAGTACCTCCTCATGCAGTTGGAATAGATATGAAAATCAAGACCCTTCATGGCTGACAATCAATCAGACTCTGTCCCTACCCCCACCCCACCATTTCCCCCATCCAAGCCCTGGCACTCAGAGCAGCCTTGTGCAAATCTGAGCTCCCTCCAGCCCAGGCTGCACCTGCAGCTTTCAGCTCCTTGGCTCCAACTCCCACCTGCTTTCCTTGGAGAAGGAGCTGCCTGAGACACAGAGGGATGTTCATTTCTTGTCAGCCAACAAAGCCAAGGGAAGGCACAGCTCCATCCAATGCCAAAGTCTTTCCTCTGCTGAATATTAAATCCACTTTACACAGCAGGCAGTCTCAGAGCAATGGAAAACACCTTCTGTGCCCAGCACAGATCCCAAGGTCCCCCCATGGGCCCAGGACAATTGGATGAGATTCACCAAGGCCAAGCGCCGGGTCCTGCCCTGGGCTCACAACCACCCCAAATCCCTGGCCATGCCCTGCCCCTGATCCCCACAGCCTGTCCTGTTTCCTTCGTCCCTGCATTGCCAGGCACTCTCTGGGACAAGGGAGCTCTGCTCTGGGGATGGAGGGAGGTGCCAGTGCCACCACTGGAGTGGGAACCACAACTCATCAGGTTTGTGTCCTTTGGGGGTCAGGAACTGGTGAGACTCAGAGGCACAGAAAGTTTCTCTTCATGGCCAACAGACCCCAGTTGAACAGGACACAATTTAATAACAATCTCACTCTTCGCTGAGCGACATGCAAAGTCCCAGCAGTGTCTGATGTGTCCTCCATCCACATTTCCATTCAAACATTAATTTCACACAAATGTGGTTCTGTGATAGATAGAAACACAATTAAGTTCTTGTATCAGGATGCTCATCCTGGAATGGGGACAAAACAGCTCCAACAACTCCTGATTTTCAAAGCTGTCAGTGGTGGATGGAGAAGGGGGGTCAGGCTGCTTTTGGTGCTGAAGAAATGCTGAAACCAGCCTGACTCATTTCATCTCCTCCTGTCCTGGCTGATCTCCCCTCTTTCCCCTCCCACCCATTGGCTTTTGTCTCCCACCAGGCCCCCGGTGAAGAGCCTGGCTCTGTGTTCTCCATCCCCTCCTCGCTGGCACTGCCAGGCTGGGATGAGGAGCCCCTCAGCCTTCCCTGCTCTGGGCTGGACAAGCCCAGCTCCCTCAGCCTCTGCTCACAGCCCAAGGGCTCCAGCCCCACCTTGGAGGCCCTTCCCAGACCCTGCTCCAGCTGTCAGACATCTTTCCTGCCCTGGGCAACCCAACCCAGGCCACAGTGACCTGGATAATCCCCGTCCTTGATGTCCTGGTCACACAGCCCTGGCCCCTTGTCCCCATGTCAGGCTCTGGGGTGGATCCTGTGGAACATCCTTTGGTGGAGGCTGTGGCTCCAGGTGGGCCGGGGGGATCCCGGGGGACAGGGACCCCGCTGGGCATGGACAGCATTGGACTTGTTGGGAGAAACTGTGAGGGGGAGCTGGGGCAGAGTGACCTGACACAGCCCTGCTGGGATGTCACACAGCCCCTCTGGGATGTCACAGCCTGCTCTGTGAGCTCACAGCCCCTTCTCTAATGTCACACAGCTGGTCTCTGATGTCACAGCCAATTCTGTGATGTCATAGTCTGCTCTGTGATGCCATCGCTAATCAATGATCTCACATTACCCACTCTGTGATGTCATAGCCCACTCTGTGACCTCATGTTACCAGATGATCAATTGCCTACACCAGGTGAGCTGACACCTGGAGCTTGTTCTCCACAACCCCAGGCCTATGGAAACCACACAAGGCCCATTGTGTGAGAAGGGGAACTGGAAGTTCAGCAGCCTCAGGGTCCTGCCAGCTCAGCCAGGCCCACTGGAACGTTGGGGTCCACGACCACCAGGGACCACCAGAGAGACCCCCAGGACAGAAGAACACATGGGTAAAGGGGAAGGGGGAATATGTATATGTTAATGATTTTGGGGAAATGATTATCATTTGTATGTTTAGTCCAAGACAATCAATGAATGTGTGTGAAAAATACAGAAAATAAACAGAAACTTTCCTGTACTCAGCATGCAGGGCTTTGGGAGGAGCTCTCCCCCGTGCATCCAGCTGAATAAAGAGTGCTGCTTCTTAATGCTACACTGGGGTTAAGGAGTTTTCTGTTTCACTGAATTTTTGGTAACACTCCCACTGCCAAGGAAAGCTCTGTCTGCTGCTGTTCACAGACAGAGAAGGGCTGGGGGCAGATGTGGGGCTCAGAGGCTGCCTGGGGCACAGTGACCATTAAATAATCAAGTTTTCAATGTTTTGTGAAAGAAGGAGGGGCAGCAACAAAACTTCTACACTGGAATTAGGAAGGGCAGACTTTGGCCTGTTTAGGACGCCGATTTGGGGAGTACCAAATCAGGTACTGAATTTTTAAGGAGAAACAGCCCTTTAAATCAAAGGGGTCCAGGAAGGATGGACACATTTCAAGAAAGTAACCTTAAGGGGAAGAGCAGCCTGTCCCAGTGTGGCAAAAGATGAGCCACTGATGAAAATGACTGGCCTGGCTGCCCATGGAGCTTTTGTGGGAAGTCAAGGGAAGGAAGAGTGAGCATCACCTTTGGACACAAGGTCAGGAAACGTAGGCAGTGTTTAAGGATGTTATTAGGTTATGCAGAAAGAAAAGGAAAGAGGTGAAACCTCAATTAGAGTTTAACCTGTGCACTTGTGTGAAAAATAGTAGAAAATGTGTCTATAAATAAATTAATTGCAAAATGTGGGATAAGGAGAACCTTTACTCTTTATTGGATAAAGTGGAGAATATAGTAACTAAAGATAAGGGAAAGGCTGAGCTACTTAACACCTTGTTTGTCTCAATTTTCAATATTAGGACAGGTTGTCCTCAGGACAAGTGTTCTCCTGAGCTGGTGGATGGGCACAGGGAGCAGAACAGCCCCCTGGAATCCAGGAGGAAGCAGCTGGGGACCTGCTGAGCCACTCAGATGCTCACAGGTGTATGGGATCAGATGGGATCCATCCCAGGGGGATGAGGGAGCTGGTGGATGAGCTCCCCAAGCTGCTCTCCATCATTTACCATCAGTCCTGGCTCAGCAGGGAGGGCCCAGATCACTGGAGGTGCCAGTGTGAGCCCATGCCCAGGAAGGGCTGGAAGGAGGAGCTGGGGAACTCCAGGCCTGTCAGCCTGACCTGGGTGCCCGGCAAGGTTATGGAACAGATCACCTTGAGTGCCATCACAGGGCACCCACAGGATGGCCCAGGGATCAGAGCCAGCCAGCGTGGATTTAGGGCTGGCAGGTCCTGCCTGACCAACCTGGTCTCCTTTTATGCCCAGGTGACCCACCTGTGGATGTGGGAAAGGCTGTGGATGTTGTGTGCCTGGACTCCAGCAGAGCCTTTGACTCTGTCTCTGACAGCATTCCCTGGAAAAGCTGCAGCCCACGGCTTGGGCAGGTTCCCTCCTGGCTGGGAGATTTAAGAGCTGGCTGGAGGCTGGGCCCAGAGAGTGGTGGGGACGGTGCTGCACCCAGCTGGTGTCCAGGCACTGGTGCTGTCCCCAGGGATCTGTGCTGGGCCCAGTCCTGTTTAATATCTTCACTGATGATCTGGGTGAGGGGATCGAGTCCAGCATTCACAAATTGCAGATGGCACCAAGCTGGGTGTGAGTGTGGATCTGCTGGAGGGCAGGACAAGAAGACCCAGCCTTAAGCTGCACCAGGGGAGGCTCAGGCTGGACAATAGGAAGGAGTTCCTCACAGAAAGGGTGAGTGGGAACTGGAATGGGCTGGCCAGGGGGGAGGTGGCAGAGTCACTGTCCCTCTGCAGTGGCACTCAGTGGCATGGTCTGGGTGACAAGGCAGTATTAGGGCATGGGTTGGACTTGATGATCCCAAAGGTCTTTTCCAGCCTATTTGATTCTGTCATTCTCTGATGATTGGGACACTCTGGGGCCATTGTGACACTGCAGGGCCGTGTGGAACTAAGAGGACCATGGTGACACCGTGCAGCCCCACAGAACCAGGGCTCCATGGTGGTGCTGTGGGGCCAAATGGACCCAGGGAGTGCCCCGTGACACTCTGGGCCCTCGTGGAACCACAGCGGCCATTGTGACACTGCAGGGCCTCGTGTAACCAAGGGGTTTCACCATTTTGACACTGCAAAACCAAGGGGACCATTGGGAGACTGCAGGGCCCAGTGGAACCAAGGGGCCATTCTGACACTGCAGGGCCTCATGGCACCAAGGGGACATTGTGACACTGCAGGATCCTGTTTAACCAAGGGGCGACTGTGACACGATGGGGCCTCAAGGGATCTGGAAGAACGCTGTGACACTGTGTGGCCTCGTGGAAACAAGGAAAAACACTGAGGGGACTTGTGGAACCCCAGAGACCATGGTGACAGTGTGGGACCTCCTGTGACCATGGGGCCATTGTGACACCCTGGGGCCACATGGAACCAACGGGCAACTCTGAAACTGCAGCACCAGTGAGAACATTGTGACACTGTAAAGCCTTACAGAAGCAAGAAGTCCCTTGTCACATTTTGGGGCCCCATGGAACCAAGGAGACCATTGCTGCTCTGCATGGTCTCATGGAACCAAGGAGACCAGTGTGACAGTGCAGGGCCTGTTGTAATCAAAGGGCCATTGTGACACTGAGGGGCCCCATGGAACCAAGGACATCTTTGCAGATGACACCAAGCTGGGTGTGAGTTTGGATCTACTTGAGGGTAGGAGGGATCTGCAAAGGGACCTGGACAGGCTGGATCCAGTGGATGAATCAAACAAGGTGAGGTTTGACAAATCCAAGTGCCAGGCCCTGATATTTGGCCCCAGTGCTACAGGCTGGGGACAGAGTGGCTGGAGAGCAGCCAGGCAGAAAGGGACCTGCAGGGACTGATGGACAGCAGGCTGGACATGAGGCAGCAGTGTGCCCAGGTGGCCGAGAAGGCCAATGGCTCCTGGCCTGGATCAGGAATGGTGTGGCCAGCAGGAGCAGAGCTGCTGTGCCAGCACTGATCTGCCCCAGCTCTGCACACAGACATTGCTGCTGCAGCTCCAGAGAAGGCAACAAAAGGGCATCTCTGCAGAAAACTTTGCTGGGACATCCTTTAGTTCCTTTAAAGCCACTGAGAGCGCAGCCCCTCATTGACACAGTGGGTGGTCACAGGGATTGTGGAGAGAAACAAAATGAGAAGTGGCACAAACAATGACATTTATTTGTAGTCAAGATTTAAAAAAGTAATAAAAGGGGGAAAAAACTGCACAACCAAACCAACAAGAAGTATAAAAGTTGACTTTCATTACAAGTGATTGGCAGAAATTGGACAGCAGTTTAACATTTCTGAAACCATCCAGTCATCAGTCTCCACACTGCAGCCTTGAGCTCCTGGTTCCTCAGGCTGTAGATGAGGGGGTTCAGGGTTGGAGGCACCACCGAGAAAAGAACTGACAGGGTCAGATCCAGGGATGGGCTGGAGAGGGAGGGGGGCTTCAGGTACAGAGAAGCACCAGTGCTGAAGAACAGGGAGAGCACAGCCAGGTGAGGGAGGCAGGTGGAAAAGGCTTTGGGCCGTCCCTGCTCAGAGGGGATCCTCAGCACAGCCCTGAAGATCTGCACATAGGAGAAAACAATGAACACAAAACATCCAGAACAGAAGCAGGCACTAACAACAATGAGCACAAATTCCCTGAGATAGGATTTGGAGCAGGAGAGCTTGAGGATCTGTGGGATTTCACAGAAGAACTGGCCCAGGGCATTGCCATGGCACAGGGGCAGGGAAAATGTATTGGCCGTGTGCAGCAGTGAATAGAGAAAGGCACTGGTCCAGGCAGCTGCTGCCATGTGGGCACAAGCTCTGCTGCCCAGGAGGGTCCCGTAGTGCAGGGGTTTGCAGATGGACACGTAGCGGTCGTAGCACATCACGGTCAGGAGGCAAAGCTCTGCTGAGATGAAGAACATAAAGAAAAAGAGCTGAGCAGCACATGCAGTGTAGGAGATGTTGCTGGTGTCCCAGAGGGAATTGTGCATGGCTTTGGGGACAGTGGTGCAGATGGAGCCCAGGTCGCTGAGGGCCAGGTTGAGCAGGAAGAAGAACATGGGCGTGTGCAGGTGGTGGCCGCAGGCTACGGCGCTGATGATGAGGCCGTTGCCCAGGAGGGCAGCCAGGGAGATGCCCAGCAAGAGGCAGAAGTGCAGGAGCTGCAGCTGCCGCGTGTCTGCCAATGCCAGCAGGAGGAAGTGCCTGATGGAGCTGCTGTTGGACATTTGCTGGTGCTTTTGCATGGGGATCTGTAAAAAGTAATCATGGAGTAGTTGGGTGTGGAGAGGACTTGAAATATCCCAGCACAGCCTGGGGGCACTTTCCCCCCACTGCCTGCCCAGGGCTCTGCTGCCTGGAGCTGTCCCTGCCAGCAGCTGCTTCCCTGTGCCCAGGGCTGGGCCCTGCCAGTGCTGCCAGAGCCCAGCCCAGCCCTGGGGGCTCAGCTCTGCCCTGCAGAGCCCTCCCAGCTCAGGCACTGCCCAGGGGCAGCTCTGGCTCTGCAGGCACTGATGGCAACGTCAGAGCAACCCTGAGGAGGCTGGAAAAGCAACACTGATGCTGCCTGTTAGGGGTCCTGTACTGATTTCTGTCACTGCCTCATTTAGTAAGATCTGAGAAAAAAATGTTTTCATTTTTCCATTCTGAACTGAGAGATTAATATTAATGTGCAATTTTCCATCCTGGCAAACCAGAGCAGTAGATTAAGAAAGCAGGTTTTCCCCTTTGATGCAGTCCCTGCCTTGCTGTGCTCTTTGTATAATCCACTTGGAAATGTTCTGCAATTAAATGCCATGCTGGGAGCAGTCCTGAACAATGCAGCATCCTCCCCACACAAGGAGAACACTTCCAAGCCTCACCAGCTGTCTCCTCCCACCCAGATCTTGTCCCCCAGCGCTGGGAGCAGCTGCCAGGGCTGGCTGAGAGCTGTCCCTGGCAGGCAGCAGAGTCCCTGCCCCGGCACAGCGCCCTGGGCTGCAGGACCCTGCTCTGCAGGACAGCCCTGGGAACCCCTGGCTGCTCTGCACAAGAGACAATCAGAGAATGCACTCACAGGCTCTGCAGGCATTGGCATGTTCCAGCTGCAGGAGATGGCTCCAGGAGCTGCAGCTGCATTGTCCTGCAGCCAGAGGTTCCTGTGCCAAGGGCTGGCAGTGATTGTGCCCCAGGCACTTCTCAGCCCCTTCCCAGCCCTGACTGATTGAAGCTCTCTGTGCCTCTGGGCTGTGCCCGGGCTGGCTGCAGGCAGTGCCCCAGCCCTGCTGGGCTGGCACAAGAGCTGCTCATCCAGAGAAATGTGCTTTTGAAGCTCTTCTTGGTGACCAGGAGCTGCCTCTGGGCCAGGAGCCCAGCCCAGCTCAGCAGCACAGACACAGCACAAGGACTTTAATCAGCCTCTGGGGCTTTGTGCTCAGGCCCTGAACATCAGTCCCTGAGAGGGAGCTGAGGAAACCTCTGCAGAACTCCAAGGCAGAATCCAACTCCAAAGTTTCTTGGACTTTTAATGGGTCCCAGAGAGGGACACGAGTGAGCAAGTGTCCCCAGGCCCCAGGCAGAGCAGAGAACTGCAGGCAGTGATGACAGGTGGGGACAAAGAGAAGCCAAGTCTTGGTGCCCTGGGGCACAGCAGGGTCTGTGCCAGCAAGGGCTGGGAGGAGACACCTTGTCCTGAGGCCCTGGGGCCTCCTGGCACAGCCCCAGCCAGGCTGGGCACTGTCAGCCCCTTGTGCTGCCCTCAGCATCCCCCCCTAGCCCACATCCCAGTGGCCTCAAGGATCTGCTGCAAGGAGTCCCTGGGGAGCCTTGCTCAGCAATGGCCCTGGGGGCTCCTGAATGCTCCCTGCAGGGACTGCAGGTTTTTCAAAGGACTTGGGGTTTGGCTTTTGCCTTGGAGTCTCTGAGAGGTTTGTGCAATCATGGCCTCCAATTATCTGCTGTAATTAGTCCCTGGAGAGGCTTTGTCAGTAACAAGACTCAGTGGGCTCATTAATACTTCAGGGTACTCCAGTTATTTGAAGGTACTTGGTGTTTCCCTTTTGATACAGACTCTGTGAGAGGTTTGTGCAATCATGGCCCCAATTATCTGCTTTAATGAGTCCCTGGAGAGCTTTGTACTGACACTCAGTGGTGCTCAGTAATGCTTTGAGCTTCTCACATTTTTTAAGGTAGTTTAGAATTTTCTGTCCACAGTTAGACTCTGAGAGGTTTTTGGTCAATCCTGGCCTCCAATTCTCTCCTCCAAGGAGTCCATGAGGAGCCTGTGTTGGGGATGGACCACAGTTGGACCCATTCATGCTTTGAGACACTTTGGAGTTTTCTTCTGACTTTGACTCTTGGAAAGGTTTGTGCAATCTCCTCTCAGGCCTTGAGGTTCAAGGGCTCAGCTCCAAATGCACCACAGGGCTCATTAGGATGCAGCAAGTCCTGACGAACCATGGCTCTGCTTTGATTTCTGTCTCGTCTTCTTCAGTTCAGAAGGAAGATTTCCTTTTACAGTTATGGATGGTATAAATAAGAGGCTTGACTAGGCCAATATTCAAGCAGCAATCAATTTATTAAGTAATATGGTAAAGTATGAGCAATACAGCGCTGGGTACAGTGGGGGAAGTTTTCCCTCCAACTGCACACCCATAGTTGAGGCTTACGGGTATTTATAGGGTACTCATCAGCTTTCTCAGCAGTTTCTATTCCAATTCTTACTGATCAGCAATTTCTATTCCCAATTTTTACATCACAATTCTATGTACTATTGTGATTTAGCTTTTCTCAGGATGTATCCCAAAAGGAGTATCCCCAGATGGTGGTGGTCCGGTTTCCAAAAGAAGAAAGATGAATCCCATCTGGTGAGGTCCAGCTCCCCAGATGTGGGTGCTCCTTTTAATTGCAAAGACTATAAATCTAACAACAGTGATGTCCAGCTTCCCTTGGTTGAAACTATAAATCCTTGAGGTGGTGTTCATCTTCCTTTCTCAAGCTGATTTTCTCTGCTTTATTAAGGCATGAGATAAGCATGTTTCCTATATGTATATTCAAAGCTATAGTTTCAAGGATACAAGCAATGTTCTAAAATTATACTTCAAAAGGTTATTATTGCAGAACTCTTAAAGGATTAACTACAAGCAAGAAGCAACATCCTTAATGCTTTAATGCCAATGCTCCTAAATCAACCAAGGTTAATTGCAAACAAAAGATGGGTTCAAAGGACTTCTTCCATGCTTTACTTTCCTCAGTTATTATTAGAATTCACAGCTCTCCCATTGTCGGTCTCCACACATATCGCAATCACAAATACACGCATTGCCTGTGTGTACCTGACACGACACACAGCTTTGTATTTCACATCCCCCCGTGTCCCCCTGTGTTCCCCCGGGCAGGGAGCTGCTCTGGCCCGGGATGGCCGGGCCCAGCCGCGGGGCCTTGCCGGCAGCGGGCAGGAGCCGGCCCGGGCTGCGGGACACGGCGGGGGGGGCCCGGCTGCAAAGCAGCTCTGGCTCCCGCCAGGGAGCTGTGGGCAAGGGGCTGCAGCCGTGCGGGAGGAAAGCCGCTGGGCCAGCCCCTAACGCTGCCCCGCAGAAAGGAAGGGCAGGAGGAAGCTGACAAATGAGCTCGGAATGTGGCAGTGCAGAGATGAAGGGACAAGTGCCCTTGGGGGCCGGGGCTCGGGGCCAGCCCTCGGGCACGGCTCCGAGCGGCTCCTGAGCCGGCCTAAGGGCTGCCCGTAAGGATTGCAGGCGGCAGCCGAGAGCAGCAGCGCCGGCAGTGCCAGCCGGGCCCCACGGCCATCTGCCCGTGCTTTCGCAGCCCGTGAGGGCCGCGGGCTCTGCAGCGCCGCTCCTGCTCCCACAGCCGGCCCGGAGCCTCAGGGCTGCCCCGCAGGCACCGCGGCAGCAGCAGCGGCCTCAGGACCCAGCCCGGGGCTCCATCTGCTCAGCCCGGGGGCAGAGCCACAGCAGGGGGGAAGGAGCTGAAGGAGCACCAGGGAGCCCGGGGAGAGACAGGCTGGGAGACAAGGCTCTGCCTATAATTTTAACAGTTTTTATTAGCCTAAAACTATATACAACTAACTTAATAACTATATACAAGTAAAAAGTCAAGTTCCTTATGACAATTGTCACAGGCGTTTCTCGCTTCGGACAAGATGTCCCAGGTCGAGCACTGGGCGCTGAGTCCTTTCCAGCTGGCCGGGGGCTGTTGATGTCTGGCAGGGCTGCAGAGGCTGCTCGAGCCCTGGGGCCCATGAGACCTGTCGAGGAGCTGTGCCTGGCCGTGCTCTCCTGAGGCGGCAGGGCCTGGGCGTGAAGGGCAAGGGTGAGCCGCCACAGGTGCTGGCCCCAGCGCACCAGGACTCAAGCTCTTGTCCCACACTGGGCATGGCCATTCTCCCATCTTACTCCAGCTCCAAGCTCAGTTGCCCCATGTGCCAGTCTTCCTGCTCCATTCTGCCCCTTCCTTCTCACCCCAGACACAAAATACCCACGCCACATTACCCAGCTCTGTACACAGAGCCCTGCTCATCCCCCAGCTGGCACCCTGCAGATAATCAGCCCCCTGTCGTCACTGACCCCCTTGCCCTGACAGGCCATACCTGACGCATCCTGTGTCCTGATCGCCGTACGATGCTGGTCATTACGGCCCCTCGAGATGTGTCCATCACCGTGCAGCAGGGTCATACTGGGCTGAGGAGGAGAAGGCAGCTGGCTGCAATGCAGGGCCCAATCCAGCACACCCCAATAATCCAACTCAGGTCTCCCTGGGGACTGAAGGCACAGATTCCCCCTGGATAGTCAGCAATGCCATCAAGCCTCAGTCACCATTCTGTGTCCCCACCTACATCACACCTACCTTGTTGTCTACCAGGAGACACTGCAGCCTTGCACTTGTATGTGGGGAAGCCTTGATGTTCTGCATCGTGGAGCTGCTGCTCTGATGGTCCCCAGAGCTCTGCGGCACACGGGGACACTGGCACGGACCAGCGGCCTCCTGTGGGATGGGGCAGAGGACACTCAGTGCCCAGCCCTGTGGCATGCAGGGCACCACCCTGCTGTGCCAGGGAGGGCACTGGCAGTGCTGCCTGCAGGGGCATGTCCCTGCCAGCTCCTGTCCACCTGCTGCAGGAGCCCCAAGCCCATCCCACCAGGCTGCATCTGCTGGCTCTGTCCCCATGGCCACGTGTGCTGGCCATGGCACCAGGCAGGTCCCTGTGCACAGGACACCAGCTGGCAGGAGCTGGGCTGTCCCAGCTGCAGGGATTGGTTTTGGGAACTCCTTTCACAGGAGGCACCCAATCCCCGTCTGTAGGATTGATGGGGGTAGCACGGTTGGGACGAACAGAGATGAGAGATCTCTGAAGCCAGGTTGTGGACAGTTTATTGCAAAGGGCGTGGGTGCAGGGCCCTGCTTGCAGCTGCCAGCTGCAGCTCAGAACAGGCCTGAGAGAAGAGAGGGGTAGAGAGGATGAGAGCGTAAGAGAGTAAAAGCATAAGAGAGTAAAAGGGGTATGAGGATAAAAGGCAAGAGCTAAAAGACAAGAAGTAAGAGTAAGAGCTAAGAGCTAAGAGCATAGAAAAGTAAGAGCTAAGTTCCCGTTACAATACAATAAATCATCTTCTGTGTTGAATATTCTGATTCTCACTTAAGCAATCTTGTACAACATACAAATCCTATAGCATTTCCATACAGCCTATAAGAATCACTACATTACCATACTGTGCTACATTTTAAACCCTAAAAACTCCTCTTTGGACCCCTTCTGCCAAGCTGACAGGGTCTGCTCGGACCCTTGGACCTGCCTGCAAGCAGAGGGTCTTGTTTCACCTTCAGCCGGCCACACCATTGTTTTCCCGTTGTTCAGTAACTAAGGGATCTCAAAGCTTGCTTTCATTTCAATCTCGCTTATAGTTTCCATATTCTCAAAATCTTTTGCCAGGCAATCATATTTATAAGGCTTTCCTGTTTCATCTTCCCCAACAGCCCTCCAAGCCTGAGCTCAGACTGCAAACAGACGCAGCTCATCAGATGTGCTTTCAGCAGCCTTGGGACAGAGAGATGGGCCAGACAGGGCAGTGCAAGGCAAGGAATGCAAAAGCCCCCAGCCCTGGGGCAAGCACTGGCCCTCCACAGCTGCCCTCTGCTCCCCTGCCCTGCCCCGTCCCCCCTGGCTGCTCTGCCCCAGCCCAGGTGCAGAGCCCTCCTTGCTGTGTCAGGGCTGCTCTGCACCCCAGGCGCTGGGGATGTGTCCTCAGGGCCCTCACCTTTGGCTGGGTGGTGGCTCCTTGCTGGGGGGCATGGGCTGCAAATACGGGAGTGTCTCGGGGTACCTGGGGAGGGCAGGAGTCACAGGTGTGTGACAGGGGACAAAGAACCTGTTCCTGTTGGAGGCAGCCCCCCCAAAGCCATGGGATTGCAGCCCATGGCATCCCGCTGCCTGTAGCCCTTGGGATGAGCCCCCACAGCCCCTGCTGATGGGCAGGGCTGCAGAGGGGGCTCCCCACATCAGCCCCTCCCAAGCAGACACTGTCCCCCTGTGCCCAGCACAGCGGGTCACTGCTGGCACCCATCTCCCCCCATGCCAGCCCCGCTGCCCCCGAGGCACTGGTGCTACTCACTGGCCAGGAACCTGCACGCTGAGCATGCGATCACAGGACAGGCACGAGAAAGGGACTGGCAGCTGCCTAAGGAGGGTGAGGGAAGAGGGCTGGCTGAGCTCCTGGGGCCACAGCCCTGCAGCACACAGGCAGCAGCTCCCTGCAGCAGCCAGCTGCTGGGCAGCTCACTGCACAGGGGCACGGCCATTGCAGGGTGAACCGTGGGCTCTTGAGCCTGTTTCTCCCCATCCCCAAGGTGCTGGCTGATGCCAGGTGAAGGGCACAGGCACCCATGCCACCATCCCAAGCAGCCCCTGCAGCGCTTTCAGCCCCTCTCTGGCACCAAAGCTCCCCCGTGTGCACGGCCAGGAGGGCAGGGCACGACCCAGCTCAGGGCAGGGTGTGTGACAGCCCTGCCTGGCAGGAGCAGTTGCCATCGCTGTCCCCAAAGCCATCAGAATCTCCATTGCACTCACTTCTTAATCCCAGCAGCATTTTCACGCAATAGCCTATCCTCGAGTTCCTCCATGTTCCTGTTCCAGGAGTCCTCCTGGTGTTTACGGAAAGTCTTCAGCTCCAGGCGATCCAGCTGTGAACAGGTGCACAGCCTCAGCCAGCTGCTCCAGGATGTGACACGGAGCTCTCCAGGGAAAAGCCTGGAGGGGGATCCTCAGAGGGATGCTGCCTCAGGCTGTCAAGTCCCAAAGGTGCCAGTTCCTTGTGGTGGGGACGAGGTACCCCTCACCTTGTCTTCAATTGCATTGCTGAACTGCTGCTGGGTACTGTTCCAGTGCTGCTCCTGGCCTGAAATCTGGCTCTGCAACTCCTGCATCCTCTCATCCAGCTCCTCCATGTTCTCTTCACACTGGCTGCAATCCACTTTGCTGTCCAAGGCAGCTTTGTCCACCTTCTAGCAGAGGGGAAGGGCAGGAGAGCGGTGGGGAAAGGGATGAGGAACGCCAGACAGGGCCAGCATGTGGGGGACAGAGGGAGGAGTGCTTCTGAGACAGAGGAGAAATTCTCCAGAGTAGAAATCCATTTTGATTTAGGTGAAATGTACATCTTTGAGTCTGTGGTTAGAAAACATAGCTATGTAGCCTGACTGCAAAGCCTAGGCTCAGGGAAACTGATTCAGTGAAGGACAGAGATAAGGGGGGGACGGGACAGAGGGTGATAAAGCGACACAGAGAGACTGCTGTGAAAGCAGGTCAACCTGACCTAAGAATTCTTTCTGATAAAGAAGAACTAGTGGCAAATGTCAAGCGAAATTTGTAAAAATGAATATGTATGAACCTATTGTGAAATTGTATGGATATGTATTTGAGAGGAGGATAAAAAGGGACCTGAAGTTCCCAGAGGTACGCATGTCTTTTAAGGAGAGTAATCTCTGCATGCATCCAGCGCTGTAATAATAAACATACCGGCTTTACAACTTACACAACGTTGTGGAGGTTTTGTCTATCTCTGCAAAACAGACCCCTTTTGGAGGTTTCCTCCCAAAATTTGCCCTAAGCCAGCACAGTCATCATTTCACCAGTGGCATAATTTCCTGCTGGCAAATCTTGTGACAGAAGCTTGACCTTGTTCTCCATGAGACATTCTTGGGAAGAGCAGACAGGAGAAGATTCCTGGAAAACTGAACCAGCTTTCCAGAAGGGAAATGAAAATTGTTATAAAATTGACTCAAAACGAGCAATTTCCAATCAAAGAATTTATTAATTATTGAAGCAGTTATACTAAGTAAGCAAAGGCTCAGCGCTGGGCGACAGGGGAGTCTCAGCTCCACCTACTGCCGCGCCAACTAGTTTCTGATTCAGTCCTTTTATCCTCTCCATCCTTCAGGAGTCCATGTTATCTTGGAGTTCTCTGCGCCTGTGCTGGTTGTTGCTAGAGGGTCATCCTTCTGTCTCCTGGTGGTCGGTGATAAAAGGCTGCGGAGTCTTCCTCAGCTGTGTCTTCTTCACCCTATGTCTTTATTTGGTGACTTCTCCGTGGAAAATTACCAAAATCTTATGATTAACGCAATATGTGCCCTATCAAGCTTAAGCAAGCAAATGTCCTGCCTTGCAAACTGTGTCCTATCAAGCTTAAGCAAGCAAATATCCTACCTTGCAGCCTGTTTATCTGCCCCTGCCCCTTCCCCAGCTTTTCCCTGGTCATTATCTCTGTGAGTTATCTGCTTGTACCATTTGTCAGCGGGAAAGGTTTCCCTGCTGGGTGTTAATCTGCCCCTGCCCTTTCCCCAGCCTTTCCCTGGTCGTTATTTCTGTTAGTTATCTGTTTGTACCATTTGCTGGGTGGGACTATGTGTGGGCTCCTGCAACTCCTTCCCTGGTATCCTTGTAACTCCTATCTCATGAAGTAGTACAGAAATAGTCAGCAGACAATTCTTGTAACACACTGGTCTCTTTTTCGTGATGAACAAAATGTAGTCCTTCATCTCAATCCCCCCTTTGTTTTGATACTCAATTTTGTTCATCAAAACGCTCTAATTCTCTTTTGCTGAGCTCTAGAGATTCTTCTGGATCATCCATCTTCAAGGTTTCGTATTTTGCTCGTATGAGCATAAGGTGAGCAGCTTCTAATCTGCCTTTTACAATGCTAATCAATTTATTAAAAATACAAGGGCCAAACGTGAGTCCCAATAGTAAGAGAAGTAGTGGACCCGCTATCGTTGATAATAAAGTTGTAAGCCAAGGAGAATAGTTAAACCAAGATTCATACCAGCTTTGGTGTTCTTCCCTTTCTCTTTGTCTTCTTTCTAGCCCCTCCCGTAGTTTTGCCATTGAGTCCCGTATAATTCCGCTCTTGTTTACATATGTGCAGCATTCTTCTCTTAAAGCAGCACATAGTCCTCCTTGTTGCAGGAATAATAGATTTAACCCCCTTCGATTTTGTAAGGCTACCTCTGCTAGGGAATCTAATGATTCTGTGAGGTCTTTGATGGAGGTTTCGATTCTCCTGAGGTCTTCATCTACAGAGGCTCTTAGTTCTTGGAATCCTCGGTGTTGCTGTATGAGTGAGGCTATTCCTGTTCCTGTCCCGGCTGCACCTATTCCTAGTAACATTGCTACAGTGAAGGTTGTGAATATTTCCCGTTTCACTATGTGGGGTCCTATATTTTGATATTGTTCATAAACGTACTCTACGGGGTGGTAAAGGACTCTGGGTACTATCAATACTTGAATACAAAAGTCACTGGATTCATCAAATCGGTCTATATTTATACATGGGGTGACTCCGAGAGTGTTACAGACCCATTTAGTATTTGCTGCTGGCAGTATCCAGCTGGCAGGTTTCTTAGGGTCACTCAAATTCCCCATAACCTGACATAGATGTCGTTTTTCCACTGGTACTCGTCCTATACATCTTCCTCTCCCCGTTACCCTTGCCAAGGTTATCCCTCTCAATTCTTCTCCTTCTTTTTTCCATAGGCACCTAGCTGGGTTGGTCCCATTTACTCGTCTGCTTTTTGCCGTTACCCCTATGGCTTCATAGAACGGGGAGTTTATGGTGTAACACAGCCAACATTCCTTAGTTAGATTTGGATGGGTCTCATTCAGGACTAGGAAAGTGGCCTGTAATATTTTCCACAAGTCCCCTTCTCCCGGGTTTTCAGGTCCTCGGGTCGAATTAGTAAAGTTTTGCTTATACATTTCTGGAAGACTAGTGATTGGGGCTGTTTCTGATTCATTTTCATTATTTTCTCCTAGCGTTTGTTCTCCAGCTATTGCCTGGTTTGGTCCAATTGGTTCAGGGTCGTGTGGCACGGTTGTCTTTTGGATTATAAAGTGCCCCCCTCTGTCTGTCCCTGGTTCCCATAATCGGGCTCCCCACATTTTCCCTAATAACCAGACTTGGTCATGTGGTTTTGTCACATTAATGTAAATCATATTGCATGTTCCATCTAACCCTCCTTCTTTCTGGGTATATGTGGAAGTGGGCTGTGTACACCCGTATGGACCCCATCCAGTTCTGATAAACCCGTCCTCATTCCCCCCAAAGGAGCTTACTGATACACAGTCCCAATAAGCACAGTAAAAGTGTCCTGGATAGTTACAATACCCTTTTCCCGGGTTTGAGCTTGGACAAAAATAATATCCAAACTGATTTAAACATGGATTTACAGGTATTAAATCACACAAAGTACATAAAAAGCTGGGTGCGCCAGATGTGATTTTGGTCTGGATAACATACTGGTCTTCCCATCTAATCAGTGACCATTTGAAGGGTTGATGTGAATACCCTTCTGCCCCTGAACTTGTTACAATGCACCAGAAAAGAATTAAGGCTTGTAATTTGGGGCTGTCATTGTCGGAGCTCAGGTTAAATTTTACCTTTGGTTTCCCCAGTGGTGGGTTACCAATCCTGGGGCAGGACGGCCAACATTTCCTGGACATCCCATATGGGGGTCGAGGCTTCCGACGGACTCCACTGGTTATTACCTCTCTGCCTCGCCCGACGACTCGGTTGCTGCGAGCCTCGGGGTTTATCATCTTCTCGGCAGCAGAGGTATTCTTCAGGAGCCGGATAAACCTCCCGTTTCCACTTTTTAGCACTGGCGGCCCAGTTATCAGCTTTTATTAATGAGAGGTCACGCCGCAAATTGGGGGCTTTCTTCTGACACACCACTTCCAGGATGTCCAGGAGAAAGGGGATCGGTTCGTTAGGGTGGTAGCAGAACCGATCAGGATTTACCCCTTTGGAAAAGGTTTCCCACCACTCGTCAGATCCAAGCTTTACCTCCCCCGTAGCAACTCTGCTACTAAGAATGATAGAAGTTAGTCTCCTCTCTTTCTCATAGCACGGCGTGCAAATTCCCCTAGGTGTTCTACCACTCCGACAATGAGACCACCAAGGTTTGTGACACAATTTACAGGAAAAGCATACAAGGGGGTGACAGTCACAATCTAACCAGTTACACTTTAACCTTATATCTTTGTTTTGTGCTTTTTCCCCCTTCCACCATGGGTGCCCTTTATGTTCTAATCTCGGGGACTTAAAGTAGGGCTTTCTTAACTCGTCCTCTAAGAGTTTGCAATATCCAAGAGCCTCCCGATTCCCTATTAGCTGGGTTTGGAGATAATGGTTATCTCCAACCCAGATTACTATCCAAATCATTTATCAGTTCGTTTCAGCTTTAATTTGGTTTCTCCCGGGAGACTGCAAACCTCCCAGCTGTGAGGGGGTTTTACCGGTCCTTTTATGCGACTAGCATGAGTCCATCCTTTTTCAGCGGTTCGTATGGCTGCTTCTGTGGTGAGGAGTACTTGGAACGGTCCTTCCCACCTTGGAGTCAAGGGGTTTTCTTTCCAGCTTTTTACGAGCACCCAATCTCCTGGCTGTACCTGGTGTAAGATAAAATCTAAAGGAGGCCGTTGTGCTAACATACCTTTTTCCCATAATGCCTTTCTGTACTTTGTCAATTCCACCAAATATTTTTGTGTACATGTGTCCTTAATGACAGGATGTTCGTTAGGTTTTTCTAGGTTATACGGCATCCCATACATCATTTCAAAGGGTGATACCCCTAAATCAGCTCTAGGTCTTGTTCTTATATTTAGCAACGCTAGAGGAATACATTTAACCCAGGTCAAATTGGTTTCTGCTACCAGTTTGGTCAATTGCTTTTTTATTTCCCCATTCATTCGTTCAACTCGTCCAGAGCTCTGGGGATGCCAGGGGGCATGTTGTTCCCACCGTATGCCCAGAGCTGTTGCTAAGTTTTGGGTAACTTGGGAAATAAAATGCGGCCCTCTATCTGAGTCAATGACTTCTGGGACCCCATATCTCGGGATTATCTCTTCCATCAATATTTTCGTAACTACTTTGGCTGTTTCTCTTACGGTTGGGAAGGCTTCCACAAAATGTGTTAGGTGGTCCACCAAGACCAATAAATATTTGGTTCTCCCTACTTTGGGGAGCTCGGTGAAATCTATCTGGATGTGGGAGAAAGGCCTTTTCGCTAGCGGTCGGCCTCCCTCCGGTAATTTTCTCAAATTTTTTCTATTTACTTGTAAGCAAATTAGGCATCCTCTGGTTACTTGTTTGGCAATGTCCCAGATTCCCACACTCACATATTTTGCAGCAAAATAATCTACCAGTCCCTGTGATCCCCAATGTGTTTTTTGATGTATCTTAGTCAGTAATCTATGTGCCAATGTTCTGGGTATTATTTCTCTGCCATCTGCTAATTTCCATGCTCCTTGTGCATCCCTTTTAGCTCCTAGTTTTTGTATTTTATTCTCTTCCTCTTTATTAAACTTGATGTCGGGGTCAGGTTCTGGCATTTGGGAGTGTTTTATGTTTTCCTGCAAAGTGAGGAGTCTCAGGGCAGCCCGTTTAGCCTCCTGGTCAGCTGCATTATTTCCCCTACTTCTCAAATCCAGTCCTTTTTGGTGACCTTTCAGGTGAACTATAGCTATTTTTCGGGGTTTTCGTAGGGCACTGAGCACATCTAATATTAATTTACGGTGAACTAAATCTTTCCCTTGTGAATTTATTAGTCCTCTTTCCTCCCATATTTTGCCAAATGTATGGACTACCCCATAGCTGTATTTCGAGTCCGTAAAAATAGTCCCATCTTTTCCTGTTAACCATTCCAGGGCTCGTAGTACAGCATATAGTTCACATGCTTGGGCGGACCAGGATCCACTAAGGGGTCCCGATTCTATCACTTCCAGGTTGGGTCCCCTTATGATAGCATATCCTGATTTTCTCCTTCCCTCAACTACTCTGGAGGATCCATCCACAAACAGTCTTTCTCCTTTTTCCAATTCTTCTTCTTCCAAATCTGGTCTGATTTTTGTTTGTTCTTCTATAGTCACTATACAATCATGTGTTAGTGCTTCTTCTGGTCCTCCATATAAGAAGGAAGCTGGATTTTGGATATTAGTAGTTTCTAGAGTTAAATTTGGAGCCTCAATTAATATTCCTTCATATTTTAGAAGCCTTGCATCTGAGATCCATTTTTCAGCCTTTTGCTGTAAGACTCCCCGTATGTTATGGGGGGACAGCACTTTCAGGCTGCTATTAAATGTAATTTTCCGGGCTTCTTCTACCAAAAGAGCACATCCTACAATTGCTTGTAAGCACGTAGGCCATCCTCTGCTTACTGGGTCCAAGATCTTTGATAGATAAGCCACCGGTTTCCTTTTCTCTGCCCATTCTTGAGTAAGGACCCCATATGCGACCCCCTTGTCTACGTTTATGAACAAAAAGAAGGGTCTATTAGTATTAGGTAAACTTAATACCGGGGCATGGATTAGGCTTTCTTTAAGCTCTTGCAGCCTTTCGGTGTCCTCCTGATCCCATTTTAGGAGTCCCTCTTGAGTAAGTTTCTGATACAAGAAAGTCGCCTTACTACTGTAATTTTCAATCCATTGACGACAATAACCAGTTAGTCCAAGTATTTGCCTGATTTGTCTCTTATTTCTTGGAATTGGTAATGCTAAAATCGCCTGTATTCGTTCGGGGTCTATTCTCTTCTCTCCTTTCTTTAGATAATGGCCTAGGTATTTTACTTCTTCTTCGACAAATTGTAGTTTTGCCTTGGAGACTTTCAATCCCTTTAATCCTAAAAAGTTCAATAACTTAATACTTTCTTTCCGTACATTCTCTTCCTGCTGCCCCGCCAGGAGTAGATCATCTACGTATTGGATTAATGTAACCCCTGGCCCCACTTGGTAATCCTGTAAAATTTGCTCTAAAGCCTGCCCGAAGAGATTAGGGGACTCAGTGAATCCTTGAGGGAGTACCGTCCATCTTAATTGTTGTCTCCTTCCTGTATCGGGGTCTTCCCATTCAAATGCAAAATAATCCCGGCTTTCTTTAGCCAAAGGGCATGCCCAAAAGGCATCTTTGAGATCTATAACACTGTACCATAAATTCTCAGGCCCCAGTTTAGTCAAGAGTGTATAAGGATTTGCCACCACCGGGAACCGGGCTACAGTTCGCTTGTTTATTTCCCTTAAATCATGCACCAATCGATAGGTGCCATTTGGCTTTTTAACTGGTAGGATGGGAGTATTGAAGGGAGACATACAGGGTTCTAACAATCCATTATTCAACAACCTTTCTATTTCTGGTTTTAATCCTCGTCTCCCTTCTGGGGATAATGGGTATTGCTTAATTCGGACGGGGACATCCGGATTTTTGATAGTTACCGAAAATGGAGTGATTTTTAGCTGTCCCACGCTCTCAGGCGTGTACCAGACTTCGGGGTTAATTTGCTTTTCATCTTCTACCCTTAAAGGGCATAATTTAATTTTTAATTCCTTATTATCTACACCTATACTAATCCCTAATTCTATAATCATGTCTCGCCCGAGCAGATTATAATCTGACTCGGGTACCAATAATAGATTTCCCATCCTTATTTTGGATCCTGATTCTATAGTCACATTTTTTATGATTCGTACTTCAAAAGGTTCCCCTTTCGCCCCTATGACAGTGGCAGTTTCTTTAGAGATGGTACATCCTTTTGGTAGGTTCTGTACCGTGGATCTTTCTGCCCCCGTATCTACCAAAAATTCCATTTCTTGGTTGTGGGGACCCACTTTAAGTTTTATCAAGGGCTCTTTATGATTTTTCCGGGTCCCCACCAAATAGAGCCCCTGACCCCCCTAGTCCATTTGGAACTGCTTCTCGTCTCTGATTCTGACTCTACATTCTCGCTTAAAATGCCCTTTTTTTCCGCAATAAAAACATACCTTCACCCCTTCTGACTCCCCTATACTTTTCTCTTTTTGTTCATTCGAACCTCCCTTTCGCCCTTCTCTTTGGTACCTCCCCCCACCTGTTGCTGCGACCATCAACTTTACTTGTCTGCGGTCCCTTTCGTCGTCCCTACGGACATATACTTTCTGTGCCTCCCTAAGCAGTTCATCCAGCCCCCTATCCTGCCAGTCCTCTAACTTCTGGATTTTCTTCTTTATGTCGTCCCACGATTTTAAAACGAAATGAACTTTCAGCATTGACTGTAAAGTTTGGCTATCGGGGTCCATTCCGGAGTACAATCGTAAGTTCCTCCGTAATCTCTCGAGCCATTCCGTAGGTGACTCGTCCTTCTTTTGCCTATCATTGAATGCCCGATCTATATTTTGCCCCCTCGGGACTGAGTCCCTAATCCCTTGAATAATTATGGTCCTTAAATCCTGCATATGTGTTCTATGTGCCGCATTTTGGTGGTCCCAATGGGGGTTCTGTAGGGGCCATTTAGTGTCCGCAGCCGGGCCTTGGACATGCTGCGTGTCCCAAATACGCATTCCTTCCCTTCTTATCATATTCCGTTCTTCAGTAGAGAACAGAATGCCCAAAATGGACTGCATTTCTTCCCAGGTATAGATGTTTGGTCCTAAGAACTGGTCGACCCTCTCGGCTACCCCAAAAGGGTCCTCTAATAAATGTCCCATGTCCTTCTTAAAGTCTCGTACATCTGCCGAACTCAAGGGGACAGTAATAAATCCTATACCCGCCTGTGGTCCACCCATGGGCATCTCCCGTAGAGGGAATAGCCCCGTCTCAACCCTACTGCGGCTCCTTGTAATCGGGCCTTGGTAACCGGTTTGGTTAACCTCCCCTTGGTTACCCTCTTCATCATTGTTTGGTGCAGGTGGTTGTGGAGGTGGTGGGGCATTGGGTGCTAGCGGTGGGACATATGGGGGCGGTGCTATAATTAAGTCGCCCAAATGATTGTCCCTCTTCCCCTTTTTGTCCGGATCCCCTTTCCCTTCTCTTAATTGGAAAACATACACTTCGGGTCTTGCTACCCATATTTTGGCATAATCACTCTCCTCTTGCGAGAAGGGCTCTTTAGAATTTACCCATAGGTTCAAGTCCTGTTGAACCCAGTCTTCAGATGATCCAAACACGGGCCAAAAAACTTTTTTTGAAATCTCTTTCCCACCCCATACTTCCATGCAATAATGTATCATTCTGGCCCTATCCTTAGTCTCGGTCCCCGGGTAATGCTTCCAATTACTAAGCATAAATCCTAGGGGACTGTCCCTTGGAATGGGGGGGAGTTTGACTTGGGTTGGGGTTTTGCTTTTCCCCTGCCCCATTCGTCCGGAGTGCCTTCTTTCACTCTCAAATTCCTTTCACTTCCCCTTTTTCGTGGCCCGAGCCCTCGCGGGTCTGCGGGAACCGCACTACTCAAGGGTCCACACTCACTTGGAGAGTCCGGCTGCCGGCCCTCCTCTCATTCACACTTGTCCACCGCCACACTCCGGGATCCCAACCCCGCCCGAACGGATTCCCTTTTATACTTACGCGTCCTGCGTCTTCGTCCGGACTCCGTGCACAGATTATTAAGGGGTTCACCGGTATAATTTGTCCCGTTTGCTTACTAGTATATATTTTAGGGTCGTCGGTGAGAGTGGCGGAGGTCTTCCCAGAGGGGCCACCCGGAAAGCACTGGATGAGGCGCCCCCCACTCTGGGTAGATCTTACCCGCTCCAAACTCTCATCCGAGTCACGGCACCAAATTGTTATAAAATTGACTCAAAACGAGCAATTTCCAATCAAAGAATTTATTAATTATTGAAGCAGTTATACTAAGTAAGCAAAGGCTCAGCGCTGGGCGACAGGGGAGTCTCAGCTCCACCTACTGCCGCGCCAACTAGTTTCTGATTCAGTCCTTTTATCCTCTCCATCCTTCAGGAGTCCATGTTATCTTGGAGTTCTCTGCGCCTGTGCTGGTTGTTGCTAGAGGGTCATCCTTCTGTCTCCTGGTGGTCGGTGATAAAAGGCTGCGGAGTCTTCCTCAGCTGTGTCTTCTTCACCCTATGTCTTTATTTGGTGACTTCTCCGTGGAAAATTACCAAAATCTTATGATTAACGCAATATGTGCCCTATCAAGCTTAAGCAAGCAAATGTCCTGCCTTGCAAACTGTGTCCTATCAAGCTTAAGCAAGCAAATATCCTACCTTGCAGCCTGTTTATCTGCCCCTGCCCCTTCCCCAGCTTTTCCCTGGTCATTATCTCTGTGAGTTATCTGCTTGTACCATTTGTCAGCGGGAAAGGTTTCCCTGCTGGGTGTTAATCTGCCCCTGCCCTTTCCCCAGCCTTTCCCTGGTCGTTATTTCTGTTAGTTATCTGTTTGTACCATTTGCTGGGTGGGACTATGTGTGGGCTCCTGCAACTCCTTCCCTGGTATCCTTGTAACTCCTATCTCATGAAGTAGTACAGAAATAGTCAGCAGACAATTCTTGTAACACACTGGTCTCTTTTTCGTGATGAACAAAATGTAGTCCTTCATCTCAAAAATGAAAGAAACAATCCAAGATCTTTTCCTCCATTTATTTCTATGCTCCTCTTTTCCATATTGCACTACTTCTCCATCCCAGGAATTCCAGATGCACCGCACCTCTAAGATCGGTGACTTAGTGATTTTTAGACACTTGAAAATACCATGAGCCACACAGAGTTTTCCTTCCCCTGGTTTTACTGGAAGGCAAGACTGGAGATGTAAGTGCAGTGCTGGGCTCAGGTAGGAATCCTACAGCAAGGGAAGGTGGCCCGACAGTGTTTGCCCCTCAGGCAGGCCAATGCAGAGCAGCAAGCGAGGGGATTGCTGTGCCGGTGTGCAGGAGTCAGGGCTCTGCATCTGGGCTCACCGCTGCAAAGTTCCCGTGTTTGGACAGACTCAGGGGCTGTGCCCGGGGCGCGCGGGGCTCGAACGTGGGGCTTGTGGGGCGAGCGGGGAACGGACACGGGGACGAACGGCCCCGGTGCTTCAGTTGCAGCGGCGGCAGCGGCGGCAGCAGCAGCGGCAGCAGCAGCAGCGACAGCAGCAGCAGCGACAGAAGAAAAACAGATATTTTAGATCACTCTTTCTTTCTTTCTTTCTTTCTCTTTCTCTTTTTCTTTCTCTCCCTTTGTTTCTTTCTCTCCCTTTCCCTCGGTCGGTCACCCTTCTCTCGGGGTCCCTTGCCCGGCGTCCCTCTCCTCTCCCCGCCTCCCTCTCCCCTGCCGGGCCGGGCCATGCCCCCGGCCCGCCCCCGGCCCCGGGCGGGGCTGCCCCGTGCCCGGCCCCGGCCGTCCCGCCGCGCTCTCGCCTCCGCCCGGCTCTGGCCGTACTGGCGGTGGCGCTGCTGGGCGGGCGTCAGTTCCTGGTGCGGGGGCGGCATCGCCGCCCTTCGGCTCCGCCTGGCCCGAGCCCGGCCCCGGACCCGACGCAGGGTCCAGTCCCGGCCCCGGCCCCGACCCCGGCCCCGGCCCCGGCTCCTCCCGGGGCCCGCAGAGGACACAGGCGGCGCGGCCGCTCCCGCCGCCTCCGCTGCGGCTTCCCCGGCACGAGCTCCGCCGCTCGGCAGCGCGGCCGCCGGCCCCGAGCCTCCCGTGCCGCGTTCCAAAGAGCGAACGCCTGGGCATG
Source organism: Agelaius phoeniceus (assembly GCF_051311805.1). Taxonomy (NCBI): domain Eukaryota; kingdom Metazoa; phylum Chordata; class Aves; order Passeriformes; family Icteridae; genus Agelaius; species Agelaius phoeniceus. The sequence continues at coordinate 4,712,525 of NW_027509866.1, forward strand.
GCCGGCCCGGGGCGGCTGAGGAGCGCTCGGGGGCTGTTGCTGGCCCCGGGCCGAGCTCTGACAGCCGCGTCCCGCCCGCAGGGAAGGCGCACGACGCCCTGCAGGAGCGGCACCGGCTGGGTTCGCTGCTGGGCCGCGCTCCAGTCGCAAACATGGAGCAGAGAGCGCCGAGAGTGCGCAAGGTGGTCTGGCTGGATCAGGAGGAGGAGGACGAAGGCCCTGGAGCTGCCCCAGCACAGGGGACCGAGGCGGTGCCCGTCCATCCACTGCAGGAGGGTGAGTGGCAGAGCTGGGCTGCAGGGCTGGAGCCTGCAGCCAACTTGGCCCCATCCCATCCCATCCCATCCCATCCCATCCCATCCCATCCCATCCCATCCCATCCCATCCCATCCCATCCCATCCCATTCCCTGGGGAAATGCCCAGGGACAGGACGGAAGAGGGGCCGGGCAGACACCCCGCAGTGGCCGTGCTCCATCCCCCTGGAGCATCCCGGGGCTCTCCCTGCCTGGGCAGTGCAGGGCTGGGCTGTGTTCTCCGGCCTCTCCCGCAGCCCCTCAGCTCTGGCTGCGCTCGCTCTTTGCCAGATGCAGCCCTGGAGCGCACACAAGAGCAGGAATCCAGCCGTGGCCGCTTCCGCAGCACAGCACAGGTACCTGCAGCCACCCCCACCTGGGCTGGGCCTGCTGTCCCTGCTCAGCCCAGCACCATGTGTGCAGCACTCCATGCAACATCCCCGGCTTCCTGCCCTTCTCCTACAGCTCGTTTGCAACTTCATCCGGAGCATTCGGCAGGAAGAGATCAGCACCATGGGCACTGGGCTCAGAGCTCACTCCGAGCTCCTCAATCATGAGACCAGTGCCGCCCTGCTGGATTTGCTCCTGGAGAAGGGTGCTGCCAGGCCAGAACAAGTGAGCAGCCTGGGGCCAGGCTTCAATTCCCCCATGAGTCCCGTGGCTTCTCCTGCCAGGCCTGCTGGTCCCTGGGAGCCTTTGAGGCCATGGCAGTGTGCTGGCAAGGGAAGCATTCTCTGGGGACCCTGGGGACATTGCTCCCTCTGGCAGCTTTCCAAGTCTCCCCGTGCCTTCTCCAGGTGCCCGCCATGGTCAGGTACATTCACCGATGGCTCCTGGCCAATGATTCTGCCGAGCACAGGCTGGACGAGGCCCTGCTGACTCTCACCAAAGCACACCCGGGTGATGCAGTCGTGACGCTGCTGCGTGTGGCCCCGTCCTGTGACAGGTATGGGGCCCACCTGCCCAGAGGGCTCAGGCCTCCCCAGCCCATCAGACTGTACAGCCTGGCCCAGGTGTCTGACCAACAGAGAGTTCCAGGGCCCTCTGGCTGCTGCCTTTCCCAGCCCTGGCACGTCAGCCCCTGAGCCTGCTGCCATGCTCCCTTGCTGCCCCTCAGGGCTCTGTCCCTACAGGGCTGGGCTGCCTGGCTGCTGCTGGCGAGGGCCAGTGGGCAGAGGCAGAGCTGGCAGCCAGCTCAGCTCCCCACGGTGCTGTGTCTGAGACAGAGCTCTAACCCCGCAGAGCTGCCATCTCCATGTGGAAGACCATCATGGGCTCGCTCAGGACTGCAGAGCCAGTGCTGCTGATACTCCTGGATGTGCTGGAGAGCTGGCCAGAGCACAGCACGTGCACCTCCGATGGGGACAAAACGGGTGTCTTTGGCCTGGCTGTGAGTTTCTGCAAGTGGCCTTTGCTAGCCCCAAGGCCGCCTCTCCAGCAGCTCTCCATTCCCCTTCGCCCACTGCATCTCCCTGCCTCAGGCGCTGGCCTGAAACCCGGCCCAGGGGCAGCTCCGGGCCCACCAGACCCCATGCACCCCCTGCGTCTCTCTGGGCCTCTCCCTGCCAAGCTCAGGCCCTGCCACACGGACACCTCGGCACTGAGCGCTGTCTCGGGGGGCTTTGTCCCTTGCAGGCAACCATGGTGATGTGGAAGATCCTCCAGGTGCCCCGTGTCCCACATATGGTGACGGTCTATTTCCCCCGCCTCTTTGTGCATCTGCTCTCCCAAGTCTTCTTTAGCACTCTGGATATGCCAGAGGAGGTCGATACCTTCTGGAAGGGATGCCAGGAAGAGCACGGCCTTGCCACCAGCCCCAACAGGTGCTCCATCCCACTCCTCTTGTCCCTGCCATGTCCCTGGGCAGGAGCCAGTGCTGCCAGTGTGACCTGGCCTTTGCTGTGCACGCAGGTTTGCAGTGCGGACCCTGAAGTCCCTGCTCTGCCGCATGCAGCGTGAGGATGTGGTGGTGGCAATGGAACGCAATTGTGGCTGGGACACGCTGCTGTGTGCTGACACCCACCACTATGCTGTGGGTCTGCTGGCCAGGTGAGAGCCCCTTCTCCCCACTGCCTCTGACATTTGTGCTCTGTGCCCAGGGAGCTCCACACAGTCCCTGTGGTCGTGGGCCAGAGGGCCTTGTCACCGAGGGATGGCCAAGCAGACTGGAAAAGGCTGGCAGAGGAGCGTGCCCACCAGGAGCTGCCTCCCAAACAGGGCCCCTTGCAGGATGCTGGGGAAAGAGCAGAGCTCTGTGAGTCAGTCCTGGCAGAGGTTTGTCCCCCTGGCCCACAGTCTTGACTCCTTTTTCTCCTGCCAGGGAGATGTGCTGTGTCTCCATCCCCTTGCGGTCCCGCATCGCTCGCTACCTGCTGCGGCTGCTCAGCACACAGGAGCCACACTGGGAGCTGCCCGCCCTGGCGTTCCTTGTGGAGGTGAGCCTGATGGCCAGCATGACCTGGCTGAGCTGCCTGCCAGCTCTCTGCCCTCTCACAGCCACAGCTGCCTGGGACGGTGCACGCGCCCTGTGCTGCTGCCTGGGCCCAGCCCTGTGCGGCTCCGGGCTCCTGCCGGCTGGCTCCCCTGTCACTGCCCTGTGCCATCCAGGTCCTCGAGTGCCTGGACTTGAGTGAACGTGGTGCTAACAGAGTCCTGGAAATCTTGTTGAGGCAGCTGCGGAGCGAGAGCAGGGAGAAGCGTCGCCTGGCCCTCAGGGCCCTTCTCAAGCTCATGGAGGAGCCCTCAATGGTGAGAAGGGGGCAGCGGCTGAGGCTGAGCTGGGGAATGCAGTCGTTTGGGCTTGGCTGGGCTTTGGGTGTTGGAGCAGCTGCTCCCAGGTCTCCTGCCTCCCAGTTCAGCTGCCCAAGTACTTCAGGACAGGCCTTTGGCCTCTGGGCCCTGCAGCAGCAGGATGGGGTTTCTCAAACTTGTATTCTGCACAGACCGAAAAAATGTGGAGCCTGACTGAAAGTCTTGTGGAGCCTCTGTGGGATGTGGATGGAGAGATAGTTAGCATGACAGTCGTGCTACTCAGCTTTATCATCTTGGACAATGACATGCTGATGCCCAGCCCCGTCACACTGCAGCTGCTTGAGGCGCTCCTGCCACTCTTTGAGCACGTAAGGCTCACTGCTCCCAGCCACAGCCACTGGATGCTGCCTGGACACTTTGTGCCCTGTGGATTTGCAGGCCTGTGCTAAGCTGAGCCCCGTGCAGCCAATGCTGAGGTCTTTTTCTCTTCCTTTCATACAGGACAATAGCCAGGTGCAGCTGCTCTCCATACTGCTTTTCCGAACATTGGTGACTCTTCCACAGGAAAAGGAAAAAAAGGCCCTGAACACACCCCTGTGCCAGAGCCTGCTGCCACTCTTCTTCCACTGCCATGATGAGAATCAGCGTGTGGCACAGGTGAAGACTTGTGGGCTGCTGCTATCCCCCTGGCAGGGGGCTCAGCTGCCTCCTGCTCTGCGCCTGCTGGACTGCAGCCTCCTCCAGGCCTTGGCCCAGGGACGCGGGGCCTGCGCCCTGGGCTCTGGGGCCATCTCCGTGTCTCTACTGCTCTCCAGGCTTCTCAGAAAACGCTGATTTGTGTGGCCAAGTTCCTGAAAAGGATGGATCTTGAAAAACTGGTGAAGAGCCAGAAGCTGTGGAAGTTCAGCGAGTGCCTGGTAAGGAGGGCCTGCAAGCCCCAGCCTCAGGCTGGAGAAGGCCCCTGAGGGCGGTGCTCAGTGTGCAGGGCTGGCAGCTGTGCCCCTGCCCGCTGCTGCAGCCAGAGGCCACGCGGGCTCTTCTCCAGGCTCCCGTGGGCCCGAGCCGGGTGCCCATGGAGCCCGGCCCGGCGGGGCTGCGGGGCGGCACCGCGGCTCCCCGGGCAGCAGCCGGCCCTCTGCCCCCTGCCCTCGGGAGCCCTTGGCCAGCGGCTGCTGGCCGCGCCTCAGGGCTGTGTGGGCAGGGGAGGCCGGGGCTGGGTGCAGGCAGCGCCCGGCCCAGGGGCTGAGCCCGCGCCAACCCTTCCCTCCTGCCGCTCTCTGCAGCTGGCAGAGGACAGGAGCCGAGCGGCCGAGCACCTGCGCCGGGCCCTGCGCTACCTGCAGAGCCCACAGGAGCCCCTGCGAGAGGCGGCCATCAGGTTCACGGGTGAGCCACGAGCCCGGGCTCCCTACCCGGTCCGCCGCAGCTCGGCCCCGGCCCCGCCTGCGGCCCCGGCAGCGCCAGCCGGGCCCGGCGCCGTGGAGCCCCGCCTGGGCTGGGCATTGCTGCTGCCGGCCTCTGGCAGCCGTGCCCTGGGGCGGCAGCGTGCGCTAAGGGCCGGGCTGAGCCCTGCCGGGCCAGCAGCCCGTGTGGCCACAGCGCCGGCAGCGCCGCTGGCAGGGAGCTGTGCCGCTGGGGCCGTGACAGGCTCTGTGTTCACAGGCATGGCCGGGCGGCACCTGAGGGGGCAGCAGCGAGAGCTGCAGCTGATCTGCACTGGTGAGTGAGGCCAGCGGGCTGGCAGCGGGGGCTGCCGGGGGGAGAGCTGCAAGCCCTGCCCCGGCTGCGGAGGGCTCTGCTCCCGTGGCCAGAGCACACGGAGCTTTCAGGCCCCCGTGGGCCATTGGAGGCCAGCAGCTTCGGGCTGATCCCCTTGGTCTCTGCTCCCTCCTGGCCATGGCCAGAGCCGGCTGGGATGGCCCTTGCAGGGGGCTCTCCTGGGCTCCCCGAAGATCCGGCTCTGACCGTGGATCTGTTCCTCTCTCTTGCAGCTCTGGAACGCCTGATGGAGGACGTGAGCAGTGCCGTGTCACAGCTGGCACTTGAAACACTGCATGTCCTCCGGGCAATAGAGCGTGGGCGATATTCCACCATCCAGAGGCTGCAAGATCAGCTGCGCAGGGCATGGAGGACTCGGCCTCGCCTGTCGGGGGTCGGCTGCTTGCACTGCCGGATGACTGAGGAGGAGAGCTGATCTGGGAGGCTGTCTTTGCTGGGGCAACCTGAGCCAGAGGTAATTTTCTTTAAGATTTTTCTTCTTTTCTATTTTTTATCTATATTGTAAAGAAATAAATTATAGAGTATATACAATTATATATATTATTATAAATTACTGTAAATAATTCTAGAATGTGTTATGATACACAGACTGCCAGGAGCTTTTCTTTGCTGCCCAGGGTCTGCGGGGCAAGAGGCAGGAAAGGGTGAGAAGGGAGCTTGTGCTCAGCAGCACAGCAGGCTGAGGGGTCCTGAGGCCCTGAAGGGGGTAAAGGGTGCTTGTGCTCAGCCAGCTGCCCGGGCGTGCAGCGGGCAAGGGGAAATGGCCAGAAGCCCCTTGGCCTGTGGTGGTTCTGCTGAAGCCTTTGTGCTGCCCACAGAGCGGCTGGGCAGGGGCCGGAGCTGCGGGGATCCCTGCCAGAGCGGTGCCTGGAGATGGCCACAAGCCCTGTGCCAGGCAGGAAGCGCCATCCGTGCCCTCCTGCCCGTGTGCTGCTGGCTGCCTTGCTGAGGACTCCCAGGTGCCTCTGGCTGGGGCTGCTCTGGAGCTGCTGTGGGGCTGCGGCGCTGCTGCCGGGCAGCTTGGCTGGGCTGGGGCAGGGCCTGAGGGGCTGGGGCGCTGGCAAGCCCTGAGCAATGGGGCTGTCAGAGGCCACAAGCAGCCCCCGGCAGCCGCCTTGTTCCTGCCAGAGTTGACTTGCAAGAGGGATCCTGGGCACTGTGGAATGAACAGCATCGGTGTTGTTGGAAACCCAAATGCAGGGAAATCTCAGACCTTTGGTCTTGTCAGCAAAGCTTAGAATTAAACCCAGGATTTGATCTGGGACCTTGGAAAGGGCTTCCAAACTTAGGTGCTAGAAGCGAGAATGTGGATTTCTAGTTTCTAGCAGAGACACGGGGAGGAAAATTGAAGTGGAGAAAAGTTTAGAGTTTTAGAGTTCAAGATGTAGAAAAAATCAAAGTAGTTGCAATGGTAAAGAAGAAGTTTAGGATGCAGTGCTGTAGGTTTGTGTGTCATAAGATGATTGGCTAAGGAAGCTTACAATGTAGCATGAGTCCATAAGAAGAAAGATTGAAGGATTGGCTCCAAAACACAAATATCCTTGTTGGAGGTGTCTTCTTGGCCAAGAAATCCTTCAAAGCTCTTGTAACTCCAAGTTTGCAGCCTTGTGAGCCATGCGGTGGAGATGTCAGCCAAACTCACCCTTCCTGTCTATGTAGAAGAGAAGAAAAAGCAATGGCATCATCGAAAAAACTCAGAGCTCCGCTCTCTAGCTCATTCCAAACTCCTTCAACTCCCCCAAAGTGGGATTTAGCTCCAAACACATGACAAGGACTCTTAGTGCTGCCTCTTTGACTCCAGAGCAGCTGCTTTAGGATCTTTCACATAAGCTTGTGTAGTTATGTGCCAGAAATGTATCATTTGAAGAAACTTTCCCAACTGACTTGCATGGAGGTTTGTTTGAAGGGTATTTGAGGAGAAAGGCTCCCAGCAGAGGTCTGGCCTTTGGCCTAGCTGTGTCCCCTGCTGATTGTGAAGTGTGCCATCAGCTGCAGGGCTTTCTGGGCTAAAAATATCATCAAGTCACTTGGACTTGCTCTTTTTGGCCTCTAAATGCTGGACCCAATTTTGGGGCAAATTTGGAGGCCTCATCTATGGGTGGATGGAGCACCTAGGATTCTCCCAGTTGCTGGGAATGGTTCTCCAGGTCCCTGGAGTATCCAGGGCCCTGGTAAGTTCCAGCTCCACACATGCCTTGGCAATGAGAAGCAGAGGAAGCCAGACCTTTTTGTGCTGCCTGTGTCACTGCACCGGGGCCATGGGATGGGCACACGCAGCCCTTGTGCTGGAGCTGAGCTGCTCTGCCCAGCACTGGTGGCCGCCATCCAAGCTGGTTTTGCTTGTGCTGGTTCCCTGACAGCTGGGGCCCTGGGCAGAGCCCTGAGAGCCTGGTCTCCCCCCAGGGAAGGAGCAGGAGCCCCTGGAGAAGCTGTACCAGGTGGGGATGCTGCTGCTGCTGCTGCTGCTGCTGCTGCTGCTGCTGCTGCTGCTGCTGCTGCTGCTGCTGCTGCTGGAGACAGCCAGGATGACATCAAGGATGACAAGCTCTTCCTCAGCCTGGCCACTGGAGGCTGAAGGTGATGGACTTTGATTCTGGCACCTTCTTCAAAGCCAAACTCCACAGGGAATTTGCAGATGAGTCCCCAGCTGGGTGAATTTTTCCAGATTTGGGCACGGCCCAGCCTGGCTGGGAAGCAAAGGTTTCCCCTTTGCTGGGGCAGATGCAACTCATCCTTCAGTCGCTGCCCAGCTGCTTTTTGGCAGGGCTGGGGGGATGGGCTGGGCTGGGTACGAAATGGGAGTGGGCTCCTGGCCCTGCCAACAGCCCCCAGCACCCACCGTGCCCCAGGCTGGGGCTGGGGCTGGGGCTGGGGCAGCCAGCCCGACACAAACAAAGCCCCATGGTGGGAGCAGAGGTGGGACTCCAGAACCTCTGCAGGGGCTGCTTTGCTCTGCAGGCAAGGAAGGGCTTGGGCTGCTCCACTGCCCTCGTGTGCTTTGGGATCACCGTGATTTTGGGAGGCTGTGCAGGGGGGAAGAGAGAAAGTGTGGGCTTCCCTCAGCCATGGCTGGGTTTTTCCCTACCATGGAGGAGTTGGGCCTTCCTCAAGGCCCTGACAGAGATAAGAGTTTTTACCGTTTTTCTTGTTTTCCCTTTTTGCATCTAATCTCTTTTCAAGAATGTGTTGTTTGTTTTTCCAGAGGAAGCGTTCTAGGTGGTCCAGTGTGGATGGGGAAGTGCTTGGGAGCAGCTGTGGCGTGGATGGGCCGTGCCCTTGGAGAAGGCTGAGGCCATGGTTTGGGAGCAGCTTTTCTTGCAGCCGTGGCTGGCGTGAGGTGGGTCCCTGTGTGCTTGGCAGGGTGGGATCAGAGCTTTTGGGAGATGGCAGCGAGCACAGGAGCATCCTGCTCTGGGCAGCTGCTGAGGGCTGGATGTGCCGTGGCTGGCTGCAGGCTGGGCACATGTCCTGCCCTCCTGCTCTGCTGCCAAAGGCAGCAGGGATGGGCAGCTCTGGGCACAGCTCTGGGCACAGCCAGCATGGCCTGGGCACCGCAGGCCTTGGCACAAGGGCACAGGAGCCCTCAGCTGAGGGGCGGTTTCTGCTTTCTCTCCTTGCAGCCGGGCTCTGCGGCTGCTGAGGCTGCTCTGGGCTCTGCCAGGGCTCTGCTGGGCTCAGCCCTGGGCCCAGCTGGGCTGGCTCTGCCCTCACATTGCTCTGACAGCTCTGCATCAGACGAGCCCGTTGTGAGCACAGCGCCTGAGCTTTCTGCTTTGGCAGCTGAGTGAGACTCTGCTGCAGGCCCAGAGATTGCAGCTGGGGACACACATCCAATTGGCAAGGACTCAAACTCTCCACAGTCCCAGCTGAACGCCTGGATCTGTACAGGCTGTTTTGTCTGTCCCATTCTTCTTTCTTGATTGGCTGGAATTGTGCAGTTGCACTTTCTTCCTCCTCTAGCAGTGCCACGAGTGGGCCAAAGCTGGCGAGTGGGCCGTGCTCCTGAGGCAGTGCAGTCTGGAGCTGGTGGATGGAGAATTGCCCTTCTGCACTGCCAAACCAGAGCAAAAAGCCCTAAGTGGGACTTGGTGTCTTAAAGAAACCCCTGACAGTTTCAACAGGAATGTGCAGCTCATTCACAGGGTGAGAAGGAAGGGCATCTTCTAAAGGATTTGGGCTTTGACAGAGTTTCCATTCCCAGTCCTGCTTGGAGGTGGCAGGGCACAAAGCAATTTCCCATTGCTTCACCCACAATTTAACAATGTTGGAAACAACCTCAAAAACTTTTCAAAAACGGGTGCTGAGGTCATCAAGATGGATCCATGGCATCAGCACATTTACAATGTAAATAACTGAGTTCTCTTTTTAAAATAATTCACTTCTTAATGCAAAGAATGTAACTTTGCATTTATGTTTTGTTATTTTCACTAACATTATGTTATCTTTTTTCACTAACACTTGGATTTTATTCTTATCTTTTACAATTTACCTATTTTTTTCCCTTTTTCTTTTTTCTTCCTTTAAATAGAAAACATGTCCTATCAAAGGAATGTCCTTTGCTCCTGGTTCCCGTGTGGAGCAGCTCCCTTCCTGCTGGCTGGGCTGCTCAGGCAGAGCCCAGCAGCTCCTGGCCCTGCAGGGCTGAGGCTTTTCCCCGTTGCTGGGCACAGCCTGATGGAGCAGCACTGCTGAACACGGGCACACAGAGGGACCAGGAGCAGCTGCCTTTGGCCACCTGAGGCTCCAAGGCCCAACCTCTGAGCAGCCAGGGCTGGAAGAGACTGGCAGGATCTGATCCCTGACTCTGGGCCAGGGCTGCACAAATGACCCCACAGCAGCAGCAGCAGCAGCAGCAGCAGCAGCAGCAGATGGATCTGACTTTCAGCACAGCCCCTGCCCCTGTTCCCTCCCATGTGCAGCGGTGTCACAGCAGCCTGAGGCACCTGGGAGCCCCCAGTGCCAGCAGGGACTTGAGATGGCAGCCCTGGGCTCCTGGAGGCTGTGCAAGGAACGGAGCTGGGCACTCCCTGTCCATGGGGAGCTGCCAGATGGAAAAGGCTGCTGTAGCCAGGCAGCTCCAAGGGCACAGAAAGGAGGCTCTGGAGCACTGGATCTGTGCCAGTGCCACAGTCCTGGGCAGCAGCCAGCCAGCCCTGGGGAACAGAGGGCACAGCACGAGGGACAGAAGCAGGCAAGGGCAGAGACTGGAGAGAGCCAGAGCCAGGAGCAGGAACAGCTGCTCCATTGCACTCTTGGAGAAAGCTCTTGGCTGGTTCCAAGCGCTGAAAGGCGTGAAGGGCAGAGAGGAGGCCACAGCAAACAATGCTCCTGTTTGCACAGCCTCCCCTCTCCGTGTCCCAGAAGGAATTGCATGGACTGTGCTCTTCTCTCCGAGTCGTCTCGTTCAGCATGAGCAGCTCAGCACCAGGAGCTGAAGGAGCTGAAGCCTCAGGCCACAGGAGCTGGGCAAGAGGAGACTTTCTGAGCAAATGAATGCTGCTAACATGGACCCAGCTGAATGCAGTGGATAGAATCATGGAATCACAGAATCCTTTCTGTTGGAAAAGCCCTCTGAGCTCACCCAGTGCAGCCGCTCAGCCAGCAGTGCCAAGCCCAGCACTAAACCACGTCCCTGAAGTGCCAAGGCCTGGACAGCAGCCCTGAGTGAGGCCTGAACAGCAGGCCCTGAGCCAAAGGTGGCCTCTGGATGAACCTTCCAAGCAAAGGTTATCTTTGTATCTGCTCCCTGATGAAATGTGCATGGTCATTAGCACTGTGATAGATGTAGCCACTCATTAGTGAAACATGTATTGACCTTTGTGTATTTAGAAGCCAGACAAGGCCATGAAATCTGACATCTGGCCTTGTTTGGGGCTGAATGGTCAAAGTCACCTCCCTTGGTTCCTCCTGGGGCCCTGACCAGGCTTTGGGAGGGAGCCAAGAGGAGGATGAAACCAGATGTTGCCACACTAGCAGTGCTGTCAGTTTGTCCATTCAGCACTGTCAGAGCTGGGCCCTCTCCCAGCGGGGTTGGAGCCTCAGCTGTGGCTGGAGGCACCTGCAGGAATTGCCAGTGCCCAGGAGTGGCTCTGCAGCCCTTGGCTGTGACAGCTTCCCCAGCTGCTGTGTGGGTCTGGGGGATGGTAAAGGCTGAGGGTAAGTGGGGCTGGATCTTTCTCAATCACTGCAGGCAATCTTTGGTGGGGATGGTTGGGTGCATTGCTGAGCTGCTCCTGTTGTGATTCTTTGCTGCTTTGAGCTGCAGGAAATGACACTGATTCCTTCAGTTGGTGTCTGTGTCTTTGGTGCTGACTTTGCCCACTGGCAAAAAAAAACTGGCCCAGTCTGGCCAGATCCCAACAAAATGTCACTTGTTCAGTGTAACTGTGAGGAATCAGTGCCATCAGAAATTCCCAGATGGGAAGCCCTTCCCTGGAGTTCCCTGGCTCTGGAGTGGGCTGAGGTCGCAGCCCCGTGGGAGCAGTGGGGCAGTCGGGTAAAAGAGGCTGCACCCCTGGATGGCTTCAAATGCATCCAAAAATTGCACATGGAAAAGGAAAAGAACTTGAGGTTTGGGCAGACAAAGATGAATTTGTTAAGAGTCCATTGGAAACAGCAGCTTCAGAAGGAACAATTATTGTTGGAATGCTCCCACATGGAGCAAGAGAAGAGGATTTTAATCTTGAGCTCAGCTGCATTGGTGCAAGTGAAATATCAATATAATAAATAACAATACATGTATTTATAATATAATAAGATCTTCATATATATATTTTTATATATTTTTATATGTATGTCTAGGTCTCTCTGTCTGTATCAATATGTATATCTACATATAAAATTATAATAATCTGAAGTAGTTCTGACAATACTAATTTGGTAGCTTTGGCTGCTCAGGGATGTAACACTAAATACCCTACATAACAGGATTGGCCAGGACCCTAATGTCAGTGGTCAACTTTGTGAGATTGTATACAGTGAAAAAAGGAGGAAGGGATAAAATTGGCTGTTTTTACAGGGTTTGCTGATACTGTGATGCAGAGTGCTTTGTCTGTTGCTGTGAAAAATTCAGTGATTAAGCCTGCAGGGTTTTTCCTGTACCAGACTATGCACAAGCTGCAGGTTTTGTTGCACGGGTGAAGGGGTTGTTTAAAAAGCAGTTGAAAAAATGAGGAGATGGGAACCTTTGCCCATGGAGAACCCATCTCCCAGATGTGCCCCATGCCCTTAACAATGGCCCACTGGGGAAATGGAAACCCCCTGGCTGTGCACAGCTGCCCCCAGTTTGCAAATCCAGCCATGGGCAGTGAGACTTGGGCTGCCTGGGAAATTGTTTTGGCTGTGATGGCCCCTGGCAGGGCCAGCCCAGAGGCTGCAGGGCTGGGCCTTCATGCACTGGAATTAGTTTGGATAAATTCAAAGCAAATGAGAGCTATCAATACTGAAACAGGAATTCAGATTCCTCCAGGACACTTTGCTTTGGTAACTGCTCCCTTGGAGCTTGGCCTTGCAAAGTGTTCATGTCATGGCAGGAGGAACTGATGCAGAATATCAAGGAGAAATTAAAGGAATTGTGTTAAACAATAGTGAACAAGATGGGATTATTCAACCCCATGACAAGGTAGCACAATTATCAATATTGCAATTTTAAGAAGGATTGTGAAAAAAGGAGATCCACCTCCAATCACCACCATTTGTGGAGATAAAGGTTTTGGATCCAGCAGCCCTAATAATGGAGCCCGAGTGTGGGTCTGGAGGCCAAATGGCCCTCCCGAGGCAGCTGAAGGAGCAGCTCCTGGGAAAGACAACTCTGAGTCCTGAAACCTGGGCAGGAACAATGGGAATGTGTCCCTGCAGCCAAGTGTTCTGTGTGAGAACAAGTAGATCTGACAGGATATTGTTTTACACATGCTGCCAGACCAAATCTCCCTGTTTGCCCCAAGGGCCCCTTTGGGAAATGCTCTGATCCACAGGGCTCCATGGGAAGGCTGCTGTGACACTGAGGGACTTGCACAGGAATTGCATCCAGGAGCCCGGGTGCCCCTCAGGGACTGGGACCCGGCCCCTTCCAGCCAGAGGGGAAAGGGCCCCCCCAGGCCTTGTTAGCCACAGACAGCATGGTAAAGCTGAACAGCAAAGGGCCTGGGGGCATTATTCTGGAATTAACATGGTGCCAGCTCCATGGACAGCAGAATTGTTGTTCTTATCCCAAATGAGATTGAGAAAAATGAATGAAGAACAGTGTCACTAAAGTACTGCTGGTGTCTGTAAGTTGGACCTTGATAGTCAGCCAGAATCTTTGTCTGCCACAAACACCTCTAGTGTTTCACCAAGGGGTTAGTCATCAAAATGTAATGATGAGTTCTGATGGACTGCTGAGCTTCTTTTGTAATTCTTTGCTAATGATGATGTGCTTTGCTGAGCTTATCCTTTTGTAATTCTTTGCAGCTGTGCATGATATAAATGACACAATTCCTTCAGTTGGTGTCTGTGTCTTTGGTAGTGACCCTGCCCACTGGAGAAACAGGGCCCCCTCTTGCCTGAGTGTTACCTGGCAAGGCAGAAACCCTCCCTCCAAAATTCCCCCCTTCCTCCTTGTTCCCCCCTTCATACCCTGAGCATGATGTGCTCTGGTCTGGGCTATGCCCGGGGTCAGTTGGGGTCACCTGTCCTGGCTGTGTCCCCTGCCCAGCTCCCCCGCAGCCCCAGCCCCTCCCCAGCGTGGCTGGACGAGGGGCAGGACAGGCCTTGGCTGTGCTGCAGCTCAGCAAGAACAAAACCATCTCTGCGTGCTCAGCGCTGTGCCCAGCACCCGGCCCAGCAGTGTCTCAGTGCCAGGGGCTGTGCCCCCAGTGCCTGCCAGGGGTTTCCATGGCAACTGCCAGGCCAGGTGACCCAGGTGTCCCCCCCAGTGTCGGTTGCCATGGAAACAGTGCCCAGCGCTGCCCTTTCTGTCTGGCTGACCTGGCCTTTGGCCCTGGCAGTGCCCTTGGCTGCTGGTTCCTGGTGCCCGAGCGGCCAGCGTGGCACAGGGCAGGTGGCCATGGCACAGCCCCCAGCAAGGGATCCCCTCTGGCCCTGGGCACTGACACCAGCCCTGAGCAAGGGGCCCAGGGCAGCTTTCCATGGCCACCAACCACCACAACAGCTCCGGGCATTGGTTGTCATGGCACCAAACCAAGGAACGGGTCCCTGTGTCCATTGCCATGGCACCTGGTGGCACCAACGAGTGTCACTGCAATTGTAGCTGGAACAGCCCTGGCACCGCTTTGTCCTCAGGGTTGCCATGGCAGCCCAGGGCAGCAACAGCTCTGCAGGCAAGGGGCCATGGAAGCTGGCTGCAGAAATGGCTCCTTGGGCTGGTTTCCAAGGAAACCTGAACTGATGGGGGTTGCCATGGCACCCAAAGCCAGCAGTGGGGTCCCTGCAGTGTCCATGGGAACAGCCCCTTGTAATGGCCCAGTGCAGGTTGGGATGATGATCCACCCTCACAGCTGGCCCAGAGCAGGTCTGCAAGTGCCCTTCCCACAGCCTGTTTGCACAGAAACACTTGCAGGGATCTCTGCATTTCCCTTCCCTCGCTCTTGGGTCACTCACACACCTCCCAGCCACCCGCTTGGTGCTTTGAGCTGCAAGGAGTTCAAAGTTCGTCTGTCCTTCAGGAGCTGGTCTAATTCTGCCTTCAGCCAAGTTTGGATTAATGTTTATATTAGAACTTCCTTTGTGTCTGTGATAGATGAGTAATATGATGATTGTCTCTCACAATTAATGGACTAATATAATGTGTATATGTAAATATAATATAATATAATATAATATAATATAATATAATATAATATTATATTATATTATATTATATTATATTATATTATATTATATTATATTATATTATATATAATGTATATATAAGAAAAGTTTTATAGATTTATAGTTGTACACCCTCGCGTGGTTATCAAGGGACAATGGGAGTTGGGACATCTGGGAGGGCTGGCTTGTCACTATGGCGACATCTGACCTCCAATCAGGATTTGAGGAAGAGATCTCCACCACTGGACAGCGAAGAAGAGGTTGATGGACACAACTTTGGGAGGGGTTACGGGGTTAAAAAGGGTAAAACCTCCATTGTGAGGGGGCTGAGCACATAGCAGCGAAAATCTTTTGCTCCCAGCGCCATAACCTTTTTTCTTCATTCAGTCTTCTGTTGTATTTTTGATAAGGTTTAATCAACCTTCCTAAACCATGGAAAGTGAGTAGCTATTTCTCACAATTTTTGGGGGCTCTCCTGGGATAGACACCTCTCCCCGGTGGTGCTAGGAGTTTGCAAAAAGAAGTGCACCCACACCACAAATTTGGTGGAGTCTTCAGATACTCCTGGGGCCACGGGTGGTTGCAGGCTGAAGCTCAGAGACAGCAGGAGGCTGGATAAAGAAAAGAGAAAAGGGGTGAGCACTATTTTTTAGCCAGATAATGACTCTGTAATTCCGGTATAGGAAAGCAAACTCCAGCCAGTACTCCATACCAGACCCGTCCTGGTCCACTGGAGTTTTAGGATGCTGGGCAGTTGGAGGAAACGGCAGGAATCATTATAAAGAGGAAAGCAGAGGTGTTTTTCCTCTGTGGACGGCAGGACACGTAGGACAGAGAAGTTTGAGAAGGGTTTTGTGGCACCGAGCCAGGGGTGGTCTCGGGGAGGCACAGCCAGCGCTGGGCTATTCTGGTAGGGAATGGCAGCACACGTGGTGGAGAGGAAAGTGGGGATTTTCCCCCGTGGCCAGTGGGACACGTGAGATGGGTTTGTGTAGGGTTTTGCAGCACCGAGCCAGCGGCGGTGTCGGGGGAGGCACGGCCAGGGCTGTGGTATCCCAGGCTGGCTGAGCAGCGATAGCCGGCGGCAGTTTTGGGGGAAGCGCCAGCGGCCGGGCACTGGTGGCACTGGCAGTGGCCGAGCTCGGTGGGGATGGCTCTTGGGCAAAAGCAGCTCCAGGGTTCCCGGAGCCAGCTGAGATCGGCCTGGAAACGGGACAACCGCCGAGAGGTTTGCTGAGGTGGGGTTACCCTGTAGTAGGCGTAACACTTCACATGCCATGGCGAGTCGGGGCGGAGCTGCCGAGCCAGGGTGGGCTGGGGACGGAAGCCCCTGGACCACAGAGTTTTTTTCGGAGGAGAGGTAAAGCTTTTTTCTAGTTTTTTCTCTTCCCCTTTTCTTCCTCTCTCCCCTTTTTCCTCTCTCTCTTCCCTTTCCTTCTCCTTCCTCCTTTCCAGGTTTCCTTTTTTTTCCCCTTTCCCTCTCCCTTCTTAGGGAGCTGGGCTCAGTTGGGAGGGCCTGTGCTTGGAAAGGCAGGCTCTGTCGGGGGCAGACCTGTTATAGGCTGGTCATGATGGGATCATGGGTGAGTAGTGAATCCCCAAAGGAAGACGCAGAGATTGAAGAGGAACCAGTGGGCATCCCTCCAGACAGCCCACTAGGAAGGAAGCTAGCCCGGTGGAAATATGACCCCAACACCAAAGATAAGGACGAGAGCAAAATGGTTCAGTACTGCGTGTTGGAATGGACCAGAAGGGAAATCAGGAGAGATCATGTCTACTGGCCGAGATATGGATCAGACAAAGGATGGATATGCCGAGCATTAAACATGATGTAAGAGCTAAGGAACCATTCAATCAGGAGGAGAGTGACTGTGCTGCTTGCTGGGAAGGGGAAACCTCACCCTCGAAGGTGAGCATGTTTAAGGTAGCAGAACATACAGAGTGGGACCTGTTTGACCTGTTCCCCCTCCCACTTCCAGCAGTCCCAACTGCACCTCCCCTACCCCCTGATGGGCCTAGCCAGAACACCAGGAGCAGGGTAGCACAAAGAGAGGAAAGCAGATCAGAGGATGGGAGCCAAGCATTGGGACTGTACCCCCTGAGGGAGGAACCCCTGGGGGTATATGGGAACGAATTGGATTTGTAACTGTACCTCTCAGTTCTTCTGACATGAGAATGTTCAAGAAATAATTGAAAGGATTACTAGAGGACCTCCCTGGATTAGTGGAACAGTTAGATCAATTTCTGGGGCCCAATATTGATATGTGGGAAGAGATGCAATCATTAATGATTATGTTGTTCACACCAGAAGAAAGACAGATGATCCGAGCAGCTGAGATATGGATATGGGAAAGGAAGCATGTGCAAGGACCTCCTGGGGATCTGAAAATGCCCATAGTGCACCCCACCAGGACCACAACAGCACTGGGGGAAGGCAAGACATGGAAGAATAGAGAACATTGATTACAAAAGTCATCAAAGAAGCAGCTCCATGTAACCAAAATGCCTGTAAGGCTTTCAATGAGCAGCAAAAGAGGGAAGAAACCCCAACAGAGTGGTTAGAAAAGCTGAGGAAAAATATAAGGCAATATTCAGGAGTTGACCCTGACACAGTGACTGGACTGATCTTACTGGACAGATAAATTTTGTCATTCATGCCTGGCCAGATATATGGAGAAAATTAGAGAAGTTAGATGGTTGGCTAGAAAAGAGGTTGGAAGATCTCTTAAGGGAAGCACAGAAGGTGCATGTAAAAAGGGATGAATAGAAGGCTAAGACAAAAGCCAAGGTAATGGCAACTGCCATTAGGGAAGGGAACCAGCATGCAAAGAACAACCCAGGTAAGGGAGGGGGATTCCAAGTATGGGAAGATAGAGGGGAGATGCATCTCCTTGGGACTGGGCAGAAAAAGGAGAGTTTGGGAAACAGGGGAACTTAGGACCAGTCTGCTTTTACTGTAAAGAGAGTGGGAATATTAGAAGGAATTGCCCCCAGAAGGAAAAGGATCTGAGGGTCTATGAGACTCAGCAAAAAGAAATAGATTAGCAGTGTCAGGGTGTCGTGAACGGCGGGAGAAATGCGACACACCATATCGTGAATAGCAAATCCCGAAGTTTATTGAAAACCCACACATATTTATATTGGTGTTAATGAAGCTTATACATATTGCAAAAGCTGAGCTCATTATTGGTTAAAGCACACTTAGATCAACCACACCTACTTCTATCTTCTAACAATTATTTTGCTTCTATGTTTGCATTCTTCTAACTTCTCTACCTAAGATAACTACATTTTCTGGCAAGCGATTTTCTCCCCCGTCTTCCGGTTTCAGAGAAGGTCACTGTGACCTTTGTCAGTAATTGGGCACTGGTTGCTCAGTTCCCAGCTTGTTTCTCCTATCCTTATCCATAGGTATCACATGGAAATGTCCTTTCTCAGCTAACCAATTATCCAAAAAGCTCTCTACATTTCCCCCGTTTTTCTGTTGAACAAGCATGGTTTGATTAAATGCGGTAGTTATCATCTTTCGCACCATATTTTGCAAGCATATACAAAAACAAGGCAAAACTAATACTAACAACAAAGCTACAATAGCCACTACAATGCTAACCTTAACAATAGAACGTAACCATGATCCTAAGTTTAAAGATTTGAGCCATCCATCAATACCAAGGCCTGATTCTACCTGTAAGTTCCCAGTTAACCTCCGTAACTCAGAGAGCTGTGAGTGAACAGACTGTGCATGATCAGAAAGATTCATGCAACACATGCCCTTAAATTCATCACAACCATGGCCTTGTGCAAGTAAGAGAAAATCAATTGCAGCTCTATTTTGAAGTGTCGCATGGCGAATAGAATCAACATCAAGCAAAAGACTGGAAATTGCTAAAGAAGTTGCATTTGTTTGTTTAGCAAGCCAACACCCTAACTTATTTAAAATAGCATGAGCACCTGCTGCCGATACCCCTGGAGTTAAAAAAGATGCTGCAACTATGGCCGCTGGGGACCAAAACTTTACATCGTCCCGGCAGTCAGCTGCAAATGCATGAGCCATTCGTTTGCTCCTACGATGGCGGCGGCTCATGTTCAGTATCATGGACATGTTAGGTGTAAGTAGAGACAGCCGTCCAATTGTACATGGTCCCCCGTGCAGCATTGATGGGATACCGGCCCAAGCACGGTCTCCACATATCAGGAAATATCCTGCTGGCAATTGAATAGGGTCATTTGATGAGACTGACACTCTCTTTGTTGTATAATTGCACCAGGCCGATGCATTTCGGTAGACAGCCATGCTGGAAGTTACAACATTAGAGTGGTTCTTGACTGACAGCAGGCTTCTATGGTTAAAATGAATGCATGCATCTGCCATCACTGACCCTAACTAACTCTAACTCTTGGGACTCCTGTGGTGCTATAGGAAAGCGGGAAATCCACTGATCCCAATTGTTCACACTCATCCTAGCATTGCTGACCTTACAAGTTGGCACATGTAAAGGGCACGGCCAGGGATCTGCTGGTAATCCAACCAAACAAGTTGTGAAAGGATTGCCAGGAGAAGACAGTGACAGGCAAATAGTCTCTTGTTTAGTCAAGTTTGCCAGGGTGACCCATATGTTAGTTTTGGGCTGCGGTGGGGCCCATGCCTGATGGTCTACACTGTTCCCAAAAGAAGCAAAAATTAATAAAGCAATAACATAAAGTTTCCATCAGACACAGCTGCTCGGGTCCATTTAGCAGGTACTCACAGAGATCCTATACATCTTTCCTTACATCATCTGTTTCTTGTACATAGTGACGAATCACAGCAGGAGCCTTATTTTCCCCAAAAACACACAAGTGGTTCAAAACACACAAACACTTTAACAATCTTTCTTGTGGCTCTCTGGTATCCATATATTTACTCAGATATCTTTTTAAAGTACCATTTGCTCTCTGCAACTGCATAAACAGCTCATGTAACCTCCTGTTTTGAACCTTTTTTGTAAAGGCATCCTCTATTCGCTCACACACACCTGCAACATACAAAGAATCTCTTACAATATTAAGAGGTCCAGAGAAATGCGTCATGGCCCATACAACAGCCAATAGCTCCATCGTTTGCAAAGTGTCCACCTCAGTAGCTCAGAGTATGTGATGATGCCATTGTCCCTTTTCTCGCCAGGTCACTGCAGCAGTTTTGGATTTTCTTCCTGCATCTGTGTAGACAGTTATAGCATCCGATAAGGGCTTTAGTGATCTTTTTGGGCATTGAATCCAACCCCACTGTCCTACCTAATTAAATGGTACATTGGGAATATCATCAGTGGCAGTCACGCTACCAGCTCCCAACAGGGCCTCTTGTAACTCCATACTGTTTGTCAGGTACCATGTCAATGTATCCTTTTTCATTGGTATCTGTATCTGATCAGGTTCCTTTCCCATCATCTGTATTGTCCGTTCACGACCTTTTTGAGCAGATCAGCTAAACTTTCAATTTTCTGAAGAAGGGTTTTCTGTTGTTGAAGTGGAGGAGATATCCATTCCAAGGCCCATGTCTTCCCCCGTTTTTCTGTTATGCTGAGTAAGTGCACCCAGTAAAAATTTTGGTCCACACCAAACCGTCAGCTGTATAGGAAGATCGAGATCACGTCTCCGAACACTGCCTTGTGTAACACAGTCCAATATCAGCTGCAGTGTCTTAACCTGTTCAGGGGTTATACGAACAGGCTGTGCCGGATCAGTCCCCTTCAGTAAAGGTCGAAGTTCATCTAAGAGTTCATTAGGGATACCAACAATGGGGCGTAGCCACTGTAGGTCCCCCAGTAATTTCTGAACATCATGCAATGTATGTAATTTAATGTTTAATTGCAACTTCTGAGGGGTAACAATTTGATCAGTAAGTGTCCACCCCAAATATTTCCACGGTGCAGATAACTGAATTTTCTCAGAAGCCACAGTCAGTCCATGGAGCTTCAAAGCATCGTGTATTGCCTGAATTTGTTGACGTGCAAAAGGTTCTGGTTGTGCAAATACAATGTCATCCATATAATGGTAAATGATTGTGTCAGGCCAGGCATGTTGTAAGGGTTGTAAAGCTGCATCGACATAAAGTTGACACAAGGTGGCGCTGTTCCGCATTCCCTGGGGAAGAGAAACCCATTCAAATCTCTTGTCCGGCTCCCCTCTGTTTAAAGCCGGCAGAGTGAATGCAAACCTCCGAGTGTCTCAAGGATGCAGAGCAATAGTAAAGAAGCAGTCCTTCAGATCAATAAGTGGCCAGTCCCTTGGTAGCATAGCCGGGTTAGGTAATCCGGGTTGCAAGGCTCCCATAGGCTCCATCTGTTCATTTACAGCTCGCAAATCATGTATTAAGCGATACTTTCCCGACTTCTTTTTAATCACAAAGATGGGCGTGTTCCATGGACTTGTTGACAGCTGTAAATGTCCTTGTTTATATTGTTCGTATACCAGCATGTGAACCTGTTCGAGACTCTCCCTTTTTAAAGGCCACTGCTTAACCCATACCGGAACGTCCGTGGTCCAGGTTAATGGGATTGGGAAAGTCCATGCAATGGCCCTTAGCCCAAACGGTCTTCATTTGTCAAGACTACACCCATCTGAGCCAGAATGTCCCGACCAATAAGGCACTGCACAGTAGGAGGCAAAGGTACAACTAACAAAACACCTCGTACAGTTTTATCCTCAATAGTCACAGATAGCATGGGTGTTTTCCTCGCAAGTGTCAGGCCTCCAACTCCGGTTACTGGCATCATGGTTGACTGCAATGGCCAATCGTGGGGCCAAAAATCCGGACTCACAATGCTGGAGTCTGCGCCAGTATCCAACAGTCCTACCAAGGTTTGCTTTTCACCCTGATAATCCAAAATTACAGTGCTCTTTGGCCGTTCATTTAAGTTCATTGTCAAAAGAGCAAGGCCCCCAGTGGATCCGAATCCATGCTCTCCTCTGGACTGTGCCTGACGAGGGGGTACAGTTTTAGCCAACTGTTGCAAAGGAATTAATTGAGCTATCCTTTGTCCTTTTTCGATCCGCATTGGTGGAAAAAGAGTATGCACCATAATGGAAATCTCCCCTGTATAATCAGCGTCTATTACTCCAGATAAAACAAATAATCCCATCATTGTAGCCGAGGAACGCCCTAAAAGCAGAGCTCCCATAGGTAATCCATCAATAATGAGTGGTCCTTTTACCCCAGTTGGAACCTTTTCTGGGTGAGTGGTCATCAAAATCACTGTTGCTGCAGCTTCGAGGTCTAATCCAAGGCTCCCGGCGGTGGCGGGCTGGAGGCAGGTTGAGCCGAAGTTGTGACAGCTGCTACTTGTGTCCGGGCGCGGCTGCTGGTGGGCGCGCTGGCTCTGCCGTTTCCCGAGCGGCGTCTGCAGGCTCCGGTGTTGTGGGTATCCAAGCGACAATTGTGACACCAAACACTGACGGCGGGACAGTCCTGTCGCGTACGTCCCATTCCTCCACATCGGTAGCATTTGAATCGGCCAGTCGATGGAGCTCGTGGAGCATCTATTGCTGCTGCCTGGAGCAGGGCGAGGGCCGCCAGCATTTGGTTCTGAGAAGACTCTGCCTGCTTCTGTAACCCGACCCCTAGCTCTTTAATAGCATCTACTAACATTGCTTGTGATCCCAGCGGAACATTTGCTAATCGTTCTCTATAGACCAATTAGCTCCCACGGTATTTAACACATTCTTGGTAGGCAGATTGCTGTTTTGAAGTGCGCATTGCTTTAGCAAGGTCCCTTTCATGAATTCAGGGACTCCTGCCCGTTCAATAGCGTTGGCTACCCTATCTATAAAAGCTCCGAATGACTCTTCTGTACCTTGCTTCATCCCCATGTAAGAAGGAATTCCTCCCGGATCTTTAATTCTATCGATAGCTAAACGTGCCAACCGCATAGCCTCCCTGCACTTTTCGGGACCAATTAATGCCTGTGCTTCCATTCTAAGAAAAGGCCCGAACCCCATTAACTCCTCCAGGGTCACCCCATATAACGGGTCCCCTGGTTGCTGTACTATTGCGACACATTGCTGACAAATCGCGTGCCAATGCGCATTAAACAAAAGCTGTTGGTGTTGAGTAAAAATGAGCCGTATTACTGTCCTGCAATCTGCTGGCAGCAAAACCTGAGTGCCCCAGATGTAATCCAGCATTTGTTTTGTGGGTTCACTAGTTACTCCAAATTGACTAACCGTGGATCGTAACTGCGATAACAGTTTCCAATCCAAGGCAGTTATTGTGGCTTGAAACCCTCCCCCCGCCAGGGGAGAATAAACCACCGGGCAGGCCATTTCCATAGCAGCCGATACCGCCTCATCATCCCCCGCGTCCATAAATTCTTTAGCTACCGCCGCCCATACCTCCCTTCGCTGCTGAGCAACGGCCCTTGCAAGGTCACTCTCCGACCCGGGGATGAGCGCATTACTAAGCGGAGGAGGTGTAGGGCTTGACACCGGGACAGGCGGCGCGGACGGCACGGCCGGAGGACACGCGGGGGGGGGCTGCTGCCCGAGCAGGAACTGATAGCGGCGGGGAGCTATTGTCTGAAGCGGGAGCTAGGGTTGGTGGGGAGCCGCCGCTTAATGTAGCTGCCGGTGCCGGCGGTGGACCGCCATATGAGGCAGGAACCGAAATCGGTGAGGGGGTGCCACTTAAAACAGGCGCCGAAGCTGGCGGGGCCGTGCTGCTTAGAGCAGGTGCCGATGGGGGTGGGGAACTGCCGTTTAGAGCAGAAGGCGATGCCGGCGGCAGATTGACTGTGGGCGTAACAGGAGGCAGCGGGGAACCAAACCAGTCCCCATAACTCCTGTTCCTTTCATGAGCTGCACTAGCCTGCTGGGCAGCTCTTTCCTCTGCCTGGTATTTCAGCAATTCATCATGAACGACTCGCCATAACTTTCCCAACTTTCTTGTGGTCTTACCATCATCTATGACTGCCTGCCACAACTTATCCCCAAACATACGCCACTCTGACAATTCATGCACCGTGTGTGGATTACGAAAAAGCCCCTGTGCACACCCATAAGCTAACAACCCAGGAAGCTCTTTCTGCAAATCTATACCCTTAACCTGATGCCCTCGTAAAAAGTCAGTAAATAAATCATATGCTGCTTGCCTTTCTTTATCCATGTTAAAGATAACAGCGTGCTTCTTGCAGCTGTCTTGCAGACTCCGGCAGCACGTCTCGGCCGGGCTCTCCGTTGAGGTCACCTAGGGCACTGCACTTTCCCTTTTTCAGCGGTGCTTTTGCCGTCCTCAGCTGCGATAGGACCCAAACTCCTTACGCCGCTCGACCATGGCTACCATTGAAAGACGTCCGGGGTCACCATTTGTCATGAACGGCGGAAGAAATGCCTCACACAATATGCGTGGATGGCAAATCCCAAAGTTTATTGAAACCTCACACATATTTATATTGGTGTTAATGAAGCTTATACATATTGCAAAAGCTGAGCTCATTATTGGTTAAAGCACACTTAGATCAACCACACCTACTTCTATGCTCTAATGATTATTTTGTTTCTATGTTTGCATTTTTCTAGCTTCTCTACCTAGGATATCTACATTTTCTGGCAAGCAATTTTCTCCCCCGTCTTCCCGTTTCAGTGAAGGTCACTATGACCTTTGTCAGTGATTGGACACCAGTTACATAATCCCCAGCTTGTTTCCCCTATCCTTATCCATCGGTATCACATCGAAATGTCCTTTCTCAGCTAACCAATTATCCAAAAAGCTCTCTACATCTGCCTTTGGCACAGTCAGGCCTGGCCAGCACAGGCCATGCTCAGCAATTGCTTGTGTGTGCCTGGCCTTGCTGTCAGCCCCGTGAGCGGCTGCGTGGCCCCTTTGTGGCCCTGTGCTGGCCCAGCCATGGTGGCCCAGCCCCTGTGCAGGCCCAGCCCAGGCCAGGAGCATTGCGGCTGGGAACGGCCCCTGTGCCGTGGTGCCCACAGCAGCCTTGGGGCTCTGTGCCCCATGGCCTCCCTGCTGGGCAGCCTCTGCCAGCTCCTGCAGAGCCCCTGGCACCTGTGGGGCTGCACAGACAGCCCTGCCCCGGGCTCTGCCGGCCTCTGGGCCAGCAGAGAGGCAGCCAGGGCTGGCCATGGCTGGGAACAGGCCCTGAGCCCTGCAGGAGGATGGAGCTGGGCCACAGCCAAACTCAGCCCAGGCCAAAGCTGGGCTCAGCAGCCAGGGCTGCCAAGGGCTGGGCACAGAGGCTGGCGCTGACAAATGTCCTGGGCCCCCTCCCTGCTCTGTCCATGCCACCACGGGCACAGAGCAGCCTCCTCTCTGGGCCACTTGCCTGTTTGCAATGCCTTGCACAGGCGCTGGCCCTGCCCCACAAGGCCTGGCCTGAGTCCTGCCCCTGCACGCTCAGCCAGGCTGAGATGGACACTGATGGTTTCTGGGCCAGGCTCTCTGAGCCCAGCCCGGCTCCCTGCAAGCTCTGCCAGCTGCCCTGAGCTCTGGGCAGCACCAAGGGCCTCTCTGAGCCCAGCCCAGCCCAGCCGGCTCTGGCCCCACAGCTCTGCTCAGGCCAGGCTGCTCTGGGCACTGGCCCCACGGCCTCAGCCCCTGCCAAGGGCACAGCAGCAGCTGCAGCTGCCACAGGACTCAGCCCCAGCCATGGGGGAAGGTGCTTGGCCAAGGCCAAAGGAGGCTCCCTGGCTGCCCTGCTCCCCTGGGGCTGAGGTGCTGAGAGCTCTGCAGCCCCTGCTGCCATCCCATCTGCCCAGGGCAGCACAAGAGCCCCAGCCCTGGGGCCCTCAAGAGCTGCTCCTGCTCCAGGCCCAGGGCCCATGCCAAAGCTGGGGCAGCCACAAAGCTGTACCCATTTCTGCTCATTGCTGCTCTCATCGGCATGGATCCATGGAGGTTGCTGATGAGTTTTACTACTCCAGAGGCCTCTTCTTTCTTGAGCTCTTCAGTTGAGGAATTCAGTGAGGAAAGCTCATAAATATTTGTGCAAAAAATCAAGAACAACAAAAGCCACAGGGAATATTCTATGTTTTTATTTATTCTGAGAATAATTAGACAGATTTCAGACATGTATTCTAAGTGAATACACTGTATTGAAAACAATGCAGAGAGAAGTGTTTTGTCATGTTAAGTTTTCTTTTCCTATTTGTAGATTGGTATCAGGAATGTCCATTTGATTTTGACTTCTAGCACCTCGTAATCCAGTCTGAACAGATATCAAAAAAAATCAAAACCCTTTATGGCTGACAATCAATAACGCTTTGTCCCCACTCCCTCCCCACCATTTCCCTCATCCAACCCCTGGAATTCCAATGGATCAGGAATGGTGTGGCCAGCAGGGGCAGGGCAGGGATACTTCCACTGTGCTTGGCATTGGTTCTGCAGCACCTCAAATGCTGTGTCCTGTTCTGGGCCTCCCAATTTAGGAAGGACATGGAGGGGCTGGAGCGTGTCCAGAGAAGGGCAACAAGGCTGGGGAGGGGTCTGGAGCACAAGTCCTGTGAGGAGTGGCTGAGGGAGCTGGGGTTGTTTATCCTGGAGAAGAGGAGGCTCAGGCGAGACCTCATCACTCTCTACAACTCCCTGACAGGAGGGTGCAGCCAGGTGGGGTTTGGGCTCTTTTCCCAGGGAACAGTGACAGGACAAGAAGACACAGCCTTCAGCTGCACCAGGGGACATTTAGGCTGGACATTGGAAATATTCTTCACACAGAGGGTGATTGGGCATTGGAATGGGCTGCCCAGGGAGGTGGGTGAGTCACCATCCCTGGAGGTGTTTAAGGAAAGACTGAATGTGGCACTCAGTGCCATGGCCTGGGTGACAAGGTGGTGTTGGGTGCCAGGTTGGACTTGATGCTCTCCAAGGTCATTTCCAGCCTGGTTGATTCTCTGATGATTGTGACACTGCAGGGCCCCGGGGAAGCAAGGGGCCATTGTGACACGGCGGGGCCTGGTGGCACTGAGAGGACGATGGTGACACTGTGTATGACATGGCAGCACAGAGCCAAGGGGCCAGGGTGACACTGTGGGGCTGAATGGAAGCAAGGAGTCCATGATGACAGTCTGGGTCCTGGCGGAACCACAGAGGCCACTGTGACACTGCAGGGCCTTGTGGAACCAAGGGGCCATTGTGCCATTGTGGAACCAAGGAGACCCTTGGGAGAGCCTGGGGACAATGGAATCAAGGGGCCATTGCTCCATTGCAAGGACTCTGGGAACTGAGGGAACAATTGTGACCCTGTGGTGCCCCATGGAACCAAGGGTCCCTGGTGACACTGCAGGATCTTGTGTCACCAGGGCTCCATTGTGACACTGCAGCACCACCAAGGAATTCATTGTGGCACTCTGAGGCCTCCTGGAACCAAGAAGCCACTGTGACCCTGCAGGGCCTTGTGGAACCATGCAGAGCATTGTGACAGAGCAGGACCTGGTGCCATGATGGGGCCATTGTGACACTGCAGGGCCCCATGGAACCAAGGGGCCAGGGCTGCTCCTCAGGGACACCTGGAATGAAGGAAACATGTTTGACACCGTGGTGGCCCTTGGGACCAAGAGGCCATTGTGACCCTGTGGAACCAAGGAGAACATTGCTGCCCTGCCAGACCTCATGGAACCAAGGATCCATTGTGACACTGCAGGGCCCAAGGATCCAAGAGACTTTCTGACACCAAGGGATCCCATGGAATCAAAGGGACATTGTGACACTGGGAGGCCTCATGGAATCATGGAGACCACAGGGACACTCCGGGGCCTCATGGAACCATGGTGACACCAAGCTGTCTGGGAGTGTGGATCTGCTGGAGCATAGGAGGGCTCTGCACAGGGCCCTGGACAGGCTGGATCCAGGGCCCAAATCCAACAAGGTGAGGTTTAACAAGTCCCAGTGCCAGGTCCTGCACTTTGGCCACAACAACCCCTGCAGCACTACAGGCTGGGGACAGAGTGGCTGGAGAGCAGCCAGGCAGAAAGGGACCTGCAGGGACTGATGGACAGCAGGCTGGACATGAGGCAGCAGTGTGCCCAGGTGGCCAAGAAGGCCAATGGCTCCTGGCCTGGCTCAGGAATGGTGTGGCCAGCAGAAGAAGGGAAGAGATGGGCTGTTTGCAGTGAAGGGAGCAGGGGTGGGAAAGAGGAAGAAATTTGTACCAGGAAGAGTAAAGAAAGCAAAGGTGAAGCCAAGGAAATGCTCAGGGCAGTTTGGGGGTGGCTGCCAGGCAGCCCTGGCTCTGAGTAACAGCGTCTGCAGTGGCACAGGAAACTCCCAGCTGATGGGAACAAACTTTCTGGCTGAGTGCAGAGGCCAGGACAAAGCTGAGTGGTTTCCCTGGTGTCCCGCAGGCCTTGCTGGCCCCAGGGGCTGATGGCATTTGTGCTCCCTCAGGTTCATGTCCCCACAGCAACAGCATGGGGGTGCTGGCCCTGCTGTGTGCAATGCAAACAGGGGCTGCTGAGGCAGTGCTGCCGTGTCTGTGCCTGCAAGGATGGGGCACCTGTGTGAGCTGGGGGAGAGGCCAGGGCTGCAGAGGGGGGATGTTGTTGGCAGCTGCATGAGGACGCTCTGGGACGCTGGCCTGGGCTGTGCAGCGCACTGGGCATGGATCAGCCCCTGCTCTGCTGCTCCTTCCCGTCTGGCCCAGGGCCCTTGCAGAGCCCCAGCCATGCTGTTTGCCCCCAGCCTGCCCACGGCCAGCCTGGGGCTGCTCACGGGGGTTTCTGTGCTGAGCATTGGCCTGGCCGTGTTCTTGAGAGAGCCTGGGCAAGGAGCCTGGAGCCCCCAGGGCCTGGCCTGAGGCGTCAGCGCTGCCCCAGCAGTGCCCATGGCCTGTCCCTGCTGCAGCCCCGGCACTGCCACCCCCAGGGCTGTGCCCGGCCCCGAGAGCACTCAGGCCCTGCAGCAACACCAGGGCCACCAGGGCAGCGGGGCAGGGCCACGGCAGCAGCACTGGCAACACCAAGTGCTGCTGCTGCTGCTGCTGCTGGGCACAGCTGCTGGGCCAGCACTGATCTGCCCCAGCTCTGCACACAGACATTGCTGCTGCAGCTCCAGAGAAGGCAACAAAAGGGCATCTCTGCAGAAAACTCTGCTGGGAGATCCTTTAGTTCCTTTAAAGTCACCAAGAGAGCAGCCCCTCATTGACACAGGGAAGGTGGAGAGACACACAATGAGAAATGGCACAAAGAATGACATTTCTTTGTAGACAGTATGAAAAAATTAAAACAAAGGGAAAAAAAGCCCCACAACCAAATCAACAAGAAGTTTTAAAGATAACTTTTATTAAAACTGATTGGGAGAATTTTCCCAGCAGTTTAATGTTTCCGAAACCATCCAGTCATCAGTCTCCTCACTGCAGCCTTGAGCTCCTGGTTCCTCAGGCTGTAGATGAGGGGGTTCAGGGCTGGAGGCACCACCGAGTACAGAACTGACAGGGCCAGATCCAGGGATGGGGAGGACAGGGACGGGGGCTTCAGGTGAGCAAATACTGCAGTGCTGATGAACAGGGAGACCACGGCCAGGTGAGGGAGGCAGGTGGAAAAGGCTTTGTGCCGTCCCTGCTCAGAGGGGATCCTCAGCACGACCCTGAAGATCTGCACATAGGAGAAAACAATGAACACAAAACAGCCAAAACCGAAACAGGCACTGACAGTAAGAAGCCCCAATTCCCTGAGGTGGGATTTGGAGCAGGAGAGCTTGAGGATCTGAGGGATTTCACAAAAGAACTGGCCCAGGGCATTGCCATGGCACAGGGACAGGGAAAATGTACTGGCTGTGAGCATAAATACATTGAGAAAGGCACTGGCCCAGGCAGCTGCTGCCATGTGGGCACAAGCTCTGCTGCCCAGGAGGGTCCCGTAGTGCAGGGGTTTGCAGATGGACACGTAGCGGTCGTAGCACATGATGGTCAGGAGGCAAAGTTCTGCTCCAGTAAAGAACACAAAGAAAAAGAGCTGAGCAGCACATCCAGTGTAGGAGATGTTGCTGGTGTCCCAGAGGGAATTGTGCATGGCTTTGGGGACAGTGGTGCAGATGGAGCCCAGGTCAGCGAGGGCCAGGTTGAGCAGGAAGAAGAACATGGGCGTGTGCAGGTGTTGGCCGCAGGCTACGGCGCTGATGATGAGGCCGTTGCCCAGGAGGGCAGCCAGGGAGATGCCCAGCAAGAGGCAGAAGTGCAGGAGCTGCAGCTGCCGCGTGTCTGCCAATGCCAGCAGCAGGAAGTGCCTGATGGAACTGCTGTTGGACATTTGCTGTGATGCCTTGGCATGGGGATCTGTAAGAAAAGTAATCATGGAATAGTTGGGTTTGGAGAGGACTTGAAATATCCCAGCACAGGCTGGGGGCACTTTCCCCCCACTGCCTGCCCAGGGCTCTGCTGCCTGGAGCTGTCCCTGCCAGCAGCTGCTTCCCTGTGCCCAGGGCTGGGCCCTGCCAGTGCTGCCAGAGCCCAGCCCAGCCCTGGGGGCTCAGCTCTGCCCTGCAGAGCCCTCCCAGCTCAGGCACTGCACAGGGGCAGCTCTGGCTCTGTAGGCTCTGATGGCAACGTCAGAGCAACACCGAGGAGGCTGGAAAAGTGACACTGATGCAAGCTCCAAGGGGTCCTGTGGTGATTGCTGTTGCTTCCTGGTTTATTCTGATCAGAGAATTTTTTTTTTTCTCAACCTGAACTGAGAGATGAATATCAATGTGCAATTTCCAACTCAGCGCAGTAGATTAAAAAAGCAGGATATCCACTTTTATGCAGCCTCTGCCTTGCTATACTCACTGTATAATCTATTTGGAAATGTTCTGCAGTTAAATGTCATGCTGGGAGCAGTCCTGAACAATGCAGCATCCTCCCCACACAAGGAGAACACTCCCAAGCCTCACCAGCTGTCTCCCCCCACCCAGATCTTGTCCCCCAGTGCTGGGAGCAGCTGCCAGGGCTGGCTGAGAGCTGTCCCTGGCAGGCAGCAGAGTCCCTGCCCCAGCACAGCGCCCTGGGCTGCAGGACCCTGCTCTGCAGGACAGCCCTGGGCACCCCTGGCTGCTCTGCACAAGAGACAAGCAGAGAATGTACTCACAGGCTCTGCAGGCATCGGGATGTTCCAGCTTGAGGAGATGGCTCCAGGAGCTGCAGCTGCATTGTCCTGCAGCCAGAGGTTCCTGTGCCAAGGGCTGGCAGTGATTGTGCCCCAGGCACTTCTCAGCCCCTTCCCAGCCCTGACTGATTGAAGCTCTCTGTGCCTCTGTGCTGTGCCTGGGCTGGCTGCAGGCAGTGCCCCAGCCCTGCTGGGCTGGCACAAGAGCTGCTCATCAAGAGAAATGTGCTTTTGAAGCTCTTCTTGGTGACCAGGAGCTGCCTCTGGGCCAGGAGCCCAGCCCAGCTCAGCAGCACAGACACAGCACAAGGACTTTAATCAGCCTCTGGGCCTTTGTGCTCAGGCCCTGAACATCAGTCCCTGAGAGGGAGCTGAAGAAACCTCTCCAGAACTCCAAGGCAGAATCCAACTCCAAAGTTTCTTGGACTTTTAATGGGTCCCACTGAGGGACACGACTGAGCAAGTGTCCCCAGGCCCCAGGCAGAGCAGAGAACTGCAGGCAGTGATGACAGGTGGGGACAAAGAGAAGCCAAGTCTTGGTGCCCTGGGCCACAGCAGGGTCTGTGCCAGCAAGGGCTGGGAGGAGACACCTTGTGCTGAGGCCCTGGGGCCTCCTGGCACAGCCCCAGCCAGGCTGGGCACTGTCAGCCCCTTGTGCTGCCCTCAGCATCCCCCCCTAGCCCATATCCCAGTGGCCTCAAGGATCTGCTGCAAGGAGTCCCTGGGGAGCCTTGCTCAGCAATGGCCCTGGGGGCTCCTGAATGCTCCCTGCAGGGGCTGCAGGTTTTTCAAAGGACTTTGGCTTTGGCTTTTGCCTTGGAGTCTCTGAGAGGTTTGTGCAATCATGGCCTCCAATTATCTGCTGTAATTAGTCCCTGGAGAGGCTTTGTCAGTAACAACACTCACTGGGGCTCATTAATACTTCAGGGTACTTCAGTTATTTGAAGGTACTTGGTGTTTCCCTTTTGATACAGACTCTGTGAGAGGTTTGTGCAATCATGGCCCCAATTATCTGCTTTAATGAGTCCCTTGAGAGCTTTGTACTGACACTCAGTAGGGCTCATTAATGCCTTGAGATACTCAAGGTTTTTAAGTTACTTTATGGATTTAAGAATACTTTTAGGTACTTTTAAGGATTTTTCTTCCCACACTGAGTCTCTGAGAGGTTTTTGTGCCATCCTGGCCTCCAATTCTCTCCTCCAAGTAGTCCCTGAGGAGCTTGTGTTGGGTATCTTACCCCATTCTGTTTTACAAGAAAGATGGAACTGAAAGAATTTTGTAAGACCTTCTAAAATCATTCAAACAAACGTGGGACCATTAACTACAAAACAACAACCACTAAGAGAATGCATAGTCCTGTTTTAGCTAGATATCATCAAACCCTTTAGTCCCTTGGATTAGAAGAGTTTTTTGACCCAGTCTTTGTTTTCCACTTGAAGCTTCTTGAACCCTTCCTTCAGTACCTGAATGCTCTTGTGGATTGACTCGCTGTGGCTGGAGAGGTTCATGCAGCACATGCCCTCAGAGTCTACACAGCCATGCCCATGTGCCCAGAGTAAAAACTCTATCGCTGTTCTGCAAGGTGGCGTGTCTGATGGTCTCTGTGTCTGAGAGCAGCCACTCAATGTGAGGGAGGCAGCATTGGTTTGCTTACTCAACAGACACCCAGGATGGTCTGATTGTCCTAAAGCTTTAGCTGCAGCCACCCAAGGTAGTAACATGGAGGCTGCTATTCTCTTGTTTTTACTCCAATACATGATGTTATTTTTGCAATCAGATTCAATGTTGTTTGTACATCTTTTTGCTCTGTTTCTCTGGCCATTAATCATTTTTGTGTTGGGTGCCAGCAAGGTAAGCCTCCCCAAGCTACAAGGTCCGCCTTCGATGTGTGAAGGGACAGCAGGCCATGCTCTATCCCTGCAAATAAGAAGCACAACCTTTGGCAACTGCAGTGCGTAGCTACTGGACTAAGAAATCATGGGAGAGGTGTAATTACACCATTGGCTTTGGTTTTGTAAGTGGGATGGTATGGGGAGATGTCTCTCCTGATAGTTTCTTTTTTTCTTGTAATTTTGTGTCTTTCACCCTCTCCCCATCTCAGACAGTAATAAAACCTTACACAAAAGTCCATTTTTACAGAGCTGAGAATTTCTACCCCCTGAGTTCGAGTGGTGCATGCAGGAGCTTGTGGGTCCAGTAGTCCCAAGCACTGACAGGGTTGCACTTCTATTTGCCGTCAGGATTGTCACCTGGCGTACTGCAAATGGCACCCTCAGGTATTGGCCAGACATCTGTAGGCAACCCCAGTAGGCAGGTGGAGAAGGGGTCGTCAGGGCTAGCAACAGACAGGCACAGGGGGTCTTGTTTCATGGTTTTTGCTAGAGTTATCCATACACTGTGCTTTGGCTGTGGGACTACCTATCCACTCAGGAAGAGCATTGTTGCAAACAGGCTGAGGAATGTGAGTAGAAACTTTTCATGTGTCATCTTTGAAAGAATTGCCTGGTCTGAAAATTGTCTAGTCTGTCAGGTGTTAGGATCGCTGTCCTGTGGGTTTTGACTTGGGGTAGACTTGAGGGCTCCTTTGATGAATCCTTGGTCAGCAGCTGCAGGTAGGGCTTTATGTTCTTAGCTGGTATCCACCGAGGTCCTTTACCACAAATGGTCTTGTTGTGGCAATTCAGTCTTCAGGTCCTTTGATGTTAATAAGTTCTGCACTTTGGAGACTGTCACTGTCACCTCCAATCTCGGACAATATTCCTGCAGTAGCTGTGAACACCCAGTTAGGAGCCCACTTGGATTGTGAGATACCTGTCACGTCTGCTCCCATGTGCACAAGCCCTGTCAAAACAATCTTTTCATTGTTAAGTTCCAGAGTGCAGGTGATTTTTGGTTGATCGCGATTTATCACCTGGGTCCACATCCCTAGTGAAGTGTCATTGGCATCCTGTTTGGGGAGTATTATGGCTTGTGCAATTGTTAGTTCTTAGGGTATAAAACAAGGTGGGTCGGGAGACAGGGCCAGCACTGTAATTTCTTTTTGTGAGGCCACTGATAGTACGGATGGCAATACAAAAAATCCTTCAGTCCTCGATGGGCAGTTTCCTAAGGTTAATAGTTCACAGGGCCAATCTTCAGGCCCCAGCTGTCCTGTCAATATTGCATGGGCAAAATAGTCTGTTAAAACAACAGACTTCACACTCACCAAGACCCGGGACAAATTTTGCCCCTGGTGGTGTTTGGCAACTTGGAGACGAGGTGCTGGAGTTCAGTGCTCCATGGTTTGTAATAGGTGTTTGTGCTATTTGACCTTCGTCAGTTGTAGGCATCGTTGGTTTGAACATTTGTGTCAGAGTGTGAGGCTGCCTTGCACTCCAGTGGTAGTTTTTTTGACAGCTGCTTGATGTAGTTACCTTTTGAGAAATTCCACTTAATTTGATGTTGATTTCTGTTAGGGACTGGATAGTCCCTTCCCCTCTGGAGACAATCTTTTCTAAAATGTCCTTGTTGACCACACTGGAAACATATTTTTGGGCCCTGTAGATGTTGCTGGGCCCCCTTAAAGGGGAAATACATGGCCCCTAGGGCTTCTACAACTCCTTGCCCAATGCCTGGGCTTGTACAGCTGCTCTGTGTTCTGTTGTTCTGAGGCAATTAAAGGCCTCAGTCATCTGCAGGAGTGTGGGTTCTGGCTGTAATGGAAGGGCACACAGCACTTTCGTACATTCTAGGTTGGCATTGGCAACTCCCAATGATTTTGGTAATTCATTTTGAGCTTTTTATCCTGGACTTGTTTCTCTAGTGCCTGTTTAAGGTGATAAATAAATTTCATGTAGGGCTCTCCATGTTCTTGTCTTATGTTTACATAGTCCGAATTGGGGGTGCTACCATCCAGTACCTAGATTAAAGCTTTCAAAGCCATCTCTTTGATATCATCCAATACTTCTCTGGGGATACCTGCTGCTTGACCATCTGGTAGGCTGTGTTGTCCTTCTCCAACGAGATGGTTGATTGTCAATTCTGCCCTTGCCTCATTATTAGCATAGTCTGCTATTAATGGATTTAGTTCCTTCCATCCCCCTTCCCACAGGGTGTACTCTGTAGGTGACAACAACCTGGTCATAATATATTTTAAATCATAGGTGGTTAAGACATTTGCTGTAAACATGGCCCTCATTAGGCCATTAAAACAAGTTAAGTCCTTCCTATGGTCTTTAGCTGCCCTACACAGATCCTTGATTTCCCCGTAAACCAATGGCTGACACTTGGGATTCTGCCCCCTTCTTTCATAACATACAGGGGCAATGAGGACTTTTAAGGTTATTTGCCAGTCTCCTTCCTTAACTGGAGGCATGGCCCAGGGTGGAGAGGATGATTGACAGTGGGGGCGTGACCTGCAGTTGTGGGGGTGGAGTCTGGAGGTTCATTCAGGGCGGAAGAGAAAGTTGTGGTAGCAGGAAGTGGAGGAGCCAAGATGGAGGGAGGATGGTTGGGCTCCCGAGCCACATTCAGGCTCCTTCTGTCTTGAGTCTCCAGGGCATGATGCTCCAAGACAGCGTGGCCATTGCCATCTTGGACCATCATGGAAGGTCTGAGAAAGGCAGGTTTGAGGGAAGGTCCTGAGTTAGGAGTGACCAACGGATCGAGTTTTCGAGACACTGCTTGCTGGTGAAGGGTCTCAAGGATGGTGTGGAAGATGAGGAGCATGCGGGGTGCAATGGGGTCCCTTTTGATTGAAACGTTGTACAGTTTAACTCCCACTGAGTCCCAAAATTCAGTGGTATGGATTTCATGAGCAGAGGCGTCTGGAATATTTTTAATGATCCACCTCATGATTGATTTTAATTTCTTCTTTGAAAATATTTGGTCATGATCAGTGAGAATTAACTTAAAGCATCCATATATGCTGCTTTCTAATTTGGACACCTGGCTGCCCATTTTTCTCTTTCTCCACCTTATGGGGAAGAGCCACGAGAACACCCCAAATCAATTATGGGACATGGGTGCATAGTGTAAAAACACAGTGGCAAAAAGGGCAACAAATGTTTTGCATTTCCCCAAACCCACCTGCAATCCTATGCGGGTGAAACCATTTTTGTCCCTGCTGATCCTGGGCAAGGTCCCTTGAAGCAACGATGAATCCGCCGGGCCCGGCATAATCCAAAATCTCCGGGAGCCCTGGCCTATCCATCAGCTAACCCCAGCTGACGTGACTGACACAGGGAGCCCTGAGTGTCCTGGTCCCTGTTCGGGTGTCAAATGTCACAATGAGGGTGGCTGTGACAAACCTCTCTGGTTCCCTGACCTCAGGGCGAGGTTTGCAAAAATGAAAAGGAGCAGGATCAATGGAGTTGTTTAAAAGGAACTTTAATAACAGGGTGGGAAACAATAAACATGGAGAAGTCGAGCACAGTATGAGGGGCAGGTTCCAAAGACCCAAGAAAAAGGGGAGCAACAACATGTACACATGGGGGTAGAACACTCTGGAACAATAACCCTATAGGGGAAACAAGTAACCAATAGGGGAATAGAACTTGGACAAGTTAGCATAACAACACTAAAGGCTTTTTGGAGAACTTTCAAGCTCACCTTAATTTAAACAAATGATTCCCAGGGCTTGAAACTCACGCCCAGTACTTCCGGGGTAAAATCTGTCTGAGTTACAGCTGGGCTAACTCCCACACCGCAGCTTTGCTCTGGTCCTTTGGGATCATGTGGCCCAGCAGAGCCACAATGATGTCCTTGGTTCCATGAGGCTCCACAGTGTCACAATGGTGCCTTGGATCCATGGTACCCTGCAGGGTCACAATGTCCTCTGCATTTCAGAAGACCCCAAAGTGTCCCAATGGTCTTCAGGGTTCCTCAAGACTCCACCGTGTCACAATGGCCCCATGGATCCATGGTACCCACAGTGTCACAATGATCCATCCCCTTGGTTCCACAAGTTCCCACAGTGTAACAATGCCCTTTGCCTCCACAATGTCCTGCAGTGTCACAATGGCCTCCATAGGAAGGAAACAAGTGAGCCCCAGTGGTGCAGGGGCAGATGAGAGGCAGCCACCTGAGGCCAAGGCTGGCCAGACATGACTGTATTGGTCGATTTTTTTGGAGAGTAACCGTTGAATATATGGAATTTTTGAGGTGGAATCCTAATTTCAGCCATGGGCGCCTAGACAAGGAAGACAGTTCTTTTCCATAGGAATAAAAGCACAGAGCCCCAGTGCTTCACAGTCAGATGGGAAGTGGCCCTTGACATGCCAAATTCAGTGGGACCTGTCAGACAGCCCCCAGGAGGCCAAACCAGGAAGACCTGTTCCATGTTCCATGGACTTCATGGGTCCCCACATTGTCACAATGGTCTCCTTGATTCCATGAGCTCTGGCAATGTCACAATGGCTTCTTGGTTTCATGAGCCCCAACAGAGTCACTTGGCTCCATGCAGCCCCACGCAGCCCCACTGTGAAACAATGGCTCCTTGTTTCTATTTTAAATCAATCCCAATCAAACCACAGTTTGATCATTGATCCTTGCTTCCACAGGGCCCATGATTTGCACAATGGTCTCCTTGATTCCATGATTCCTGGATTGCACAGTCTCACCATTGTTTCCTTGGATCTCCATTGTCACAACTGACCCATGGTTCCATGAGGTTCCGTAGTGTCACCGTGGTCGCTGTCAGAGGCTGGATGAGATCCATGTCCCGAGACACCTTGGGATGCTCGGAATGCCCGTGTGGGGCCAGGGCTCGGTCAGGCCTTGGTTTGTGGTGGGACAGAGCCCCGCCCCCAGCCCTGGCCTGGCAGAGCTGCCAATCACACAGCAGGGGCGGTGCTAACCCAGCTCTGATTGGCCCAGCTGTCAATCAATCAATCAATCAATCACACAGCAGCAGCTGGTGCTACCCTGGCTCTGATTGGACAAGCAACTGGCAGTCCCACCCCAGGGGCGGGCCCATGAAGGCCCAGGGGGTTAAAAGCCGGAGCACGAGGCCAGCCCAGGGTCTGGATCCTGCCTTCTGCCGGGGTTCCTCTGTTGGTGATGCTGGAACCCCAGCAGTTGGTACCCATGTGTGTGTCTTTCTATGGATCTTCTGTCTTTCTGTTGTTCTCTATTTCTTCTCCTTTGAATCCTACTTCCCTGGAACATTTTTGGGTAACTTCACATGTTAAGGGTTAAAGGATTTTACATTAAATGTGTGGGAATCCAGGGCACTGGGAATATTTCTCTGTCTTCTCTGAGGAGTCCTGACCCCCAGAGAAACATTGCCTTTAACCATCACCCATGGAGAGCACTTCCAGGACTTTGAGACAGATTAGAATTTACCCAAGTGTAAAATAGATCGGAGGCTAGTATAGCATGTCACTTGGGTGAGAAATTTCGGTTTTGGGATTTTTAGTATGGTGTAGATAGGAAGCAAGATGGAGGAATTGGGGTGTAGTCCCTGTCTTCTTCTTCCTCTACTCCATTTTCTGCAGTGTTGGTGGCAGAGGGTGATTTGTCAAGGAAAGCACAGTGAAGAGGTTATCTGGACAGTTAAGGGATGAGCTACTGGTAGATAAGTAGAAATAATGTATGTTTTAAGAGTTAAATGGATGAGACAACTTTAAGGACCTTGAAACTGTACATTTCAGAGCAATTTTGTGGTGCTTTTTCAGTGCACTGAGCCTGGTGTGGACAGCAATGCAAACCTTTAGATATAATAAGAATAAACAAGAAGCTGAAGACTGAAGAAGTCCCGTGCAGCTCCTTTTACGTGGCACAGAACTGCTACAGGAGGGTTTCTTCCATCCAGGGAGCCCCCACAAAGGCCCATCATGAAACAAACATCAATAACTGGTGCTCTGACAATGTTTGTTATAAGTTGGCTTTTTTCCAAAAGTTGTTTACTGAAAGGTGTTGTCTTAATTGGCCAATCATGGGAAATGTGTTGATGAAATGACCAGTGAGGTCCACCTGTAGCAAACCAAGATATAAAAGAAGAGGATTGAAACAACAGGTGACTTTTAGCCCTTAGCCTTCTGATCTGAGTCTGTGTCATCTCTGACTCAAAGGTGACATTTGGGGATCTGTGGGGGCTATTGGGGATCCTTTCTGCACCTTGTGACCCAACAGGAGCTTCTCTAATAAACGCTGCCTGAAGCTCCCACTGTGGTCATGACAGGAACCCCTGTGAGTGTCTGGGACATCCCGGCTCTTTGGCAGCCTGGGCACTCCTGAGATGTCACCGTGGAGCCCCCGTGAGTGCCTGTGACAGATTGGTGCCTTTGCAGCCCAAGGTGCCCTGGGATATCACCATGGAATGGCTGTGACTGCCTCTGACCCCAGGGCTCTTTACCATTCCCAGAAAGCCCTGGGAGGTCTCCATGGAGCCCCTGTCTCTGCCTGTGACATTCCAGCTCTGGAACAGCCTGGAGACTCTTGGAAAGATCCCATGGAACCCCTCTGAGGGCCTGTGACAAATCTGATCCTGAGCAGGCAACCATCACCAGCCCCCTGTTGCTATGGTCAGTTTCCATGGCAACCATCCCCAGGCCCTTGTTGCTATGGTCAGTTTCCATGGCAACCATCACCAGCCCCCTGTTGCTATGGTCAGTCAGTTTCCATGGCAACCATCCCCAGGCCCTTGTTGCTAGGGTCAGTTTCCATGGCAACCATCCCCAGCCCCCTGTTGCTATGCTCAGTCCCTTGGCAGCTCCATGGAGACCCCATGCCAGGGGTGGTTGCCATGGACACCAGCTCAGGCCTGCAGCCAGAGCCCGTTGCCATGGCAACCATTGGCAGCCCCATGCCCAGCCTCATGGGATCCCAGAAGCACAGAATTGGCTGAGCTGGGAGGGACCCATCAGGATCCTCCAGTCCAACTGCTGGCCCTGCACAGGACACCCCAACAATGCCAGCCTGGGCCTGGCAGCGCTGGCCAAACGCTGCTGCAGCTCAGAGAGCCCTGGAGCTGGGACCCTTCCCTGGGGAGCCTGGCCAGGGCCCCAGCAGCCTCTGGGCAAAAACCTTTTCCTGACATCCAACCTGAGCCTGCCCCGACTCAGCTGCAGCCGCTCCCTCCACTCCTGTCCCTGGGCAGCAGAGGGAAGAGGTTCCCACAGCCCCAGCCAGGGACCCGCTCCCAAGGCTGCTGCCATGGCCACCAGGCCTGGCACCAGCTGGGATGCTCGGTTTCCACGGGCCAGGCTTCAGCAATGGGATTCCCCAATTTCCTGCTCCCGCTAAAACCACGCTGCCCTCGCTGCCCTCCCGCCTCCCATGGAAAGCACAAAAGGCAAAGATCCCGGACTGGGAGAAGAACAATTTATTGGGAACAGCAACGAGATAAGGAACAAACAGGAACAGAAACAATATTGATAACAGAAGGGATAAGTAAAACTATTTACAGAGAAAACATCAACATCAAAAACTGGCTCTTCCTGGTAATGTATTTCCTCCTGTCTGGAAAGGACACACTTGTCCTCAGGGAGGGAAAGAGAGAGTCCCTTTCCTGCCCCTGGAAATGACCTGAGGTGGGAGTGAATGTAATGACAGGGCCATGGCCAGACCCTCATGTTCTCCCATCCCACATCATGTCATTGGTAGGGGCAACAAAATGTACAGGTGTCTTCCCAGCATGGATCACAGGGAAGATGGATCACCAGGGCTCTGGCCAACGTGGGGTCTCCAATGGGGGATGAATTCTGAGCAGTGTACGAAGCTCCTCCTGCACTTGGGGCATTTGCAGGACTTCCCTTACTGGGGCCTCCGTTGGTGTTTGGTCAGGTCAGATCCCTGGGTGAAGCTCTTCCCACAGTAGGACACTCGTAGGGCCTCTCCCCAGTGTGGATGCGTTGGTGGTTGATGAGGGCAGAGCTGCAGCTGAAGCCCTTCCCACACTCCCC
Source organism: Agelaius phoeniceus (assembly GCF_051311805.1). Taxonomy (NCBI): domain Eukaryota; kingdom Metazoa; phylum Chordata; class Aves; order Passeriformes; family Icteridae; genus Agelaius; species Agelaius phoeniceus. Next base: position 4,753,102 of record NW_027509866.1, read on the forward strand.
ACACTCGTAGGGCCATTTCCCAGTGTGGATCATCTGGTGGCTGATCAGGGTGCTGCTCTGCCTGAAGCTCTTCCCACACTCCAAGCACTTGTGGGGCTTCTCCCCATCATGAAGCTGCTCCTGGGCCACCAGCTCCGAGCTCTGGCTGAAGCTCTGTCCACCTTCCTGGCCCAGGGTGGGTCTTTCCTCCTCAGAGCACACTGGGCTGGGTTTGGAGCCCCTCCTCCTGTGGGATCTCTGGGACTTGTCCTCCACGTTGGAATTCTGCACCGTGGAGCCACTAAAAATGGCCTCTTCCATGAAGTTCTGCCACAGGGATTTGCCCTCCCTGGTCTCCATCCTCAGCTCCTTTTGTGGGGGAGGAAGGCCAAGGAGAGGATGGGATTTGCCTCCGTGCCAGAGGGAAGGGGAAGGAGATCCCCCCAGTGCATCCCCAGCAGGACAGGGTTGGCAGCAGGGTTGTCCTGCAGCCAGGGGCTGTGCTGGGCTGGGAGATGGAGCAGGAGAGAGGGGGAAAGGGGCACTGACTTCCTCCTCACCTGCCTGGGGCTCCTGGGGCACCTTCTTCTTCCTCACAGCCTCCTCCTCCATCTGGCCAAGTTTACAGGATGGAAAATCCTGTTTTGGGAAGAAAACAAGGGATGAGTACATTGAATTTTGTACTTGTTTGAAGGCAAACCTGGGGAGGGTCTAAACCAGGATTACAATTTAAGAAGAAAATGAAGATCAAGGCAATGATACAAAAACACTGCCCTAAACTGACAGAGTCAGGATATAACCTGACACCCTGTTGCTCAGGGTGGTGGCAGCAGTTCCATTAAATGGTGGCTGCAGTCCTGTGGGAGTGATGAACGTGATTCTGTCCAAGCAGTGATCCTGTAGAAGGGTCTGGTCTTCCTCTGCAGGTCCAGTGGTGGTTCTGGAGCTCTTGTCCTCTGGGAATCCTGTAGGCAAGCTGTTCCTGGTGTTGCAAGGCTCAGCTTATATGCAGGTAGGAATGCTTGGATCCTCCCCCTGGGCGGAGCATCCCACAATGGGAGGATGGAATTTGATCGGTCCTGCAGTGACACTCAAGGGCCCATTCACAGAAGATATCTTCCCTGGAGGGCGTTATCAGGGCTGAGTCATGGAAGAGATCAAGAACACTGCCCCACCTGTTTCTAGCAGTTGATGAAGATGGGCATTGAAAACATGCATTTGGTTCCATCTTACATTGCAACCTGAAACAGTGGGGGAATCCCTGCTCAGGGGGTGAACACCACCCCCCTTACCCAAACTGGCTCAGGTGTAAAACCCCCACCCCAGGAAGGCCACACACACACAGGGGACAATGTCACACTTGCCCTGCTCCAGGGCAAATGGCATCTCTCTAATATTTTCTTAACCAGATTGCAAAATTATTTTGGCACAGTGAGTTCAGGGCACTGTTCTTTGACCCCAGTTGCCTTTGACAACAGCATGGTTTCTTCCTCTGAGGAGGTTGTGGGTCTCTCTGGAGGAACTCTTGGAAACTTGGATGCAGCTTCGTCTGAGCGACCTATGGGAGAACTGATGAGGAAAATGGCTGTTGTGGGACTGGAGTGTAAAGAAAATACTTTGTTGTCCCTACTTGAAAAGTTTGTTAAAATCACTGGAGGAAATGGAGCAAATGATACCAGCAAGACTGACAAGGTTCATTCACCACATGGTGAGGAACACAAGGCTGCTAAAAGTCCCACAAGAAGCCCAGCTCAAGTAGCTAAATTCCCAAATAACTACTGAATTCCCAGGCTTGGGTTTTTTCCAAATGTGAGAATCATTATTCTCTTCATCCCTGTCACCTTTGTGACAGCTACACAGAGCTTTCCCTTCCTTTTAATAATATCTGTATTGGGCTGAATTTGCACTTTTCTTTAATTGTAACCTGCCAGGAGCTGAGCTGGAGCTGTGCAGGAACCAAGGAAACTTGGAATTGCTCCAGAATTGCTTCTATTGTCAGCCGGTGCTGCGGTGGCCGTGGGGCAGAGGGGTGGGAAAGGGGGTCCGGGGTGGCAGTGGAGGAAATGCCGGGCCCGGGGGCTGAGCACAGGGCTGAGCACGCAGAGATGGTTTTGTTCTTGCTGAGCTCGCACTGAGCCAAGGCCTGTCCTGCCCCTCATTCGGCCACGCTGGGGAGGGGCTGAGGGTGTGAGGGAGGTTGGGAGGGGACACAGCCAGGACAGGAGATCCCGGCTGACCCCAGGGATAGCCCAGACCATAGGACATCATGATCAGTGCATGAAGTGTGGGGAACAAGGAGGAAGGGGGCACATTTGCAGTCAGGGTTTTGTCTCCCCAGGTAACACTTAGGCAGGATTGGGCCCTGTTTCGCCAGTGGGCAGGGCCCGCACCAAAGACACAGACACCAACTTAACTTAAGGAACAGTGTAATTAGATAATGCAAATTTGCAAAAAATTACCAAAATATTAGGTAGGCAAAGCAAATAATCATTAGTCAATAATTCCAAAAGAGAAGATGTTGAAATGAGTATGACACAACTGTCCATTTCTGGCTGCAGGCTCTGGAGATTCTATCTCTGCCTTCAATCAGGGTTGCATTCCCTAAAGAATCCTGGTACCAAATCCTGCTTTCCAAGGCTGGAACAGTGTCTCAGGTTTAGCTGGGTGTGTATTCAATTACCCTTTGTTAAAGGTGGGGCAATTATCATCTGTTAATTGAGCAATTTACTTTATCTTTTCCACATGAATCCTCCCTCCAGGGAGATATCTTCTGTTAATGGGCCATTGAGTGTCACTGATAAAAATTCCATCATCCCATTGTGAGAAGCTCTGCCCAGAGGGAGGAGCCAAGCATTCCTACCTGGATATAATCTGAGAATGTGAACAACAGAGTCAGCCTTCTCCCACAAGATTCCCAGAAGAGCAGCTTTCAGCTCCACTGGATCCCAGAGGAAGACCAGGCCGATCGACGCCACAACTGGACCTTCAGAGGAAAACTCCGCCCTTCTACAGGATCACTGCTCCAACAGAACCACACCTGTCCCTGCAGGAGCACTGCAGCCACCATTTAACAGGAGTGCTACCAACACTCTGACCCACAGGGTGTCAGGTCGTATTCTTACTCTGTAAGTGGTTTTTAGTACTACTGCATGTGTATTTTTAATTTTCCTTCTGAAGAATTGTTATTCCTATTTCCATAGACTTTGCTTGACAGCCTCTTGTTTTGAAAATTATAATTCCAAGTGAAGGGATTAACATTTTCCATTTCAAGGGAGTCTCCTGCCTTCCTTAGCAGACCCCTGTCTTTTCAAACTGACACAATGCCCTAGGACACCCAGGCAGATGAGGAGGAAGTCAGTGCCCCTTTCCCCCTCTCTCCTGCTCCATCTCCCAGCCCAGCACAGCCCCCGGCTGCAGGACAACCCTGCTGCCAACCCCGTCCTGCCGGGGATGCACTGGGGGGGATCTCCTTCCCCTTCCCTGTGGCATGGAGGCAAATCCCATCCTCTCCTTGTCCTTCCTCCCCCAGGGAAGAAGCTGAGGATGGAGACCAGGGAGGACAAATCCCCAAAGCAGAACATCATGGAAAAGGCCATTTTGAGTGGCTCCACGGTGCAGAATTCCAATGTAGAGGAAAAGCCCCAGAGATCCCACAGGAGGAGGGGCTCCAAACCCAGCCCAGTGTGCTCTGAGGAGGAAAGACCCACCCTGAGCCAGGAAGGTGGACAGAGCTTCAGTCAGAGCTCAGAGCTGGTGGCCCATGAGCAGCTTCATGATGGGGAGAAGCCCCACAAGTGCTTGGAGTGTGGGAAGAGCTTCAGGCAGAGCAGCACCCTGATCAGCCACCAGATGATCCACACTGGGGAATGGCCCTACGAGTGTGGGGAGGGTGGGAAGGGCTTCAGCTGCAGCTCTGCCCTCATCACCCACCAACGCATCCACACTGGGGAGAGGCCCTACGAGTGTCCCCAGTGTGGGAAGAGCTTCACCTGCAGCTCTCACTTGACAAAACACCAATGGAGGCACCAGTAAGGAAAGGCCTGCAAATGCCCCAGCTGCAGGAAGAGCTTCATGCACCACTCCAGCTTCATCCCCCTTTAGAGGACCCACGTTGGGAAGAGTCATGGGGATCCATTTTGCCCATGATCCATGCTGGGAAGACACCTGTCCCTTTTCCTGCCCTGTGACATGATGTGGGATTGAAGAACATGATGGTCTGGCCATGGCCCTTTCATTACATTCACTCCCACCTCAGGTCATTGCCAGGGGCAGGAAAGGGACTGTCTCTCTCTCTCCCTGAGGAGAAGGGTGTCCTTTCCAGACAGGGGAAATTGTGGCTGGGAAGAGACAGTCAGTTGTGTTTAGTTTTCCCTGTCAAAGTTTTGTTTATCCCTTCTGTTATCAATATTGTTTCTGTTCCATTTTTTCCTTATCTCGTTGCTGTTCCCAATAAATTGTTCATATCGCAGCCCGGGATCTTTGCCTTTTATGCTTTCCATGGGAGGCGGGAGGGCAGCGAGGGCAGCGTGGTTTTGGCAGGAGCAGGAAATTGGGGAATCCCATTCCTGAAGCCCGGCCCGTGGAAACCGAGCATCCCAGCTGGTGCCAGCCCTGGTGGCCATGGCAACCACCCCTGGCATGGGGTCTCCATGGAGCTGCCAAGGGACTGAGCATAGCAACAGGGGGCTGGTGATGGTTGCCATGGAAACTGACCATAGCAACAGGGGGCTGGTGATTGTTGCCTGCTAAGGATCAGATTTTTCACAGGCCCTCAGAGGAGTTTCATGGGATCTTTCCAAGAGTCTCCAGGCTGTTCCAGAGCTGGAATGTCACAGGCAGAGACAGGGGCTCCATGGAGACCTCCCAGGCATTTCTGGGGATGGTAAAGAGCCCTGTGGTCAGAGGCAGCCACAGCCATACCATGGTGACATCCCAGGGCACCTTGGGCTGCAAAGGCACCCATCTGTCACAGGCACTCACGGGGCCTCCACGGTGACATCCCAGGAGTCCCCAGGCTGCCGAAGAGCCGGGATGTCCCAGACACTCACAGGGGTTCCTGTCATGGGCATGGTGGGAACTTCAGGTAAAGTTTATTAGAGAAGCTCCTGTTGGGTTACAAGGTACAGAAACGATTCCCAATAGTCCCCACAGATCCTCAAATGTCTCCGTTGAGTCAGAGATGACACAGACTCAGATCAGAAGGCTAAGGGCTAAAAGGCACCCATTTTTTCAATCATCTTCCTTTTGACCTTGGTTTTCTACAGGTGGACCTCATTGGTCATTTAATCAACACATTTCACATGATTGGCTGATTAAGACAACCCCCTTCAGTAAACAACTTTATGGAAAAAACAACCTATTACAGACACCACCTGTTGATAATTTACAATTCTTTCTCTCCAGCTTCCTAATGGTTCCCAATCTAATTAATGGGAAAACTCTCTTGCTTTCTCTGTCTCTGACCAGACTCTCATACCCACAGAAAAATACCCCCAAGGACCTCCAGGCTTTGTAATCTCCTTCTGTGAGAGGAGCCTTGAAGCAGCTGGCTCCAATCCCAGCCTCAGACTTTTACAGAGTTCATGGGTAAAGAATTATCAAGGTGAAATTTAACCTTTAGCATTTGTCCCACAGGTTTAAGGATGACAAAGCATATATATTTAGAAAAAATTTCTATTATCTCTTATGGTAACAATTAGACAAAATTATCTTATCTTAATCAGAAATATTTAGTCCAAGGTATAGGAGCTGTACCATATTATATTATATTATATTAATTTATAGAAAGCACTCAGAAGGGATTTCAAAGCAATTTTATTAAAGGAAAAGAAGCTGTTTTTAAGGAGAGATTGATGTCACTCCCACAGACCAATGACCATGGGCAAATCCCTTTGGCTCAGCCTGAAGCAGTGACCTTAAGGGGTGTCCCGACTGCAGGGAGGAATCTCAACACCCCCCAGGAAGGGAAATATCAGGAGATGCTGCCTTTAAAATTTGGGATGGGGCTTTTCTAGTCTGAGGTTCTGCTCTGTCAGTCAGATGTGCCCAGGCTGGGCCAGCTCAGCAGCTCTGCAGAAGCTCTCAGTGGTGTCACTTGGTTGTTCCTTTCTCTGGGGATTTTCCAGCACTGTCACAGCTTCAGCTCCCTCTGAGGATGTTGAACTTTGGGATGGAGGAGTCAGGCTGGTTTCTGCATTATTCACCCCAAAAGCAGCATGACCTCCCCCTCCTTCATTTCCCACTGGGGCCTTTGCAAACATGGTGTTGCTGGAGTTGTTGGAGCCCATTGCAGGCAGAGCCTCCTGCTCCAGCAGGAACTGCCTTTCCTGTACCATCAGCAGGGCAGGTCCCGCTGCAGGAAAAGCCGCAGGCCAGCCCCAGCACAGGGAAGGCCTCGGGCACAAGGGCAGAGTGCCATGCTGGGAGCTGTGCCAGGGAGAGCCTGAGGCACCAAAGGCACCTTGGGGGCAGCAGCTGCTTGCAGGCCATGGCCAGAAGCCTCCCTTGGCAGCCCGGCCTGGTGGCCACCACTGCAGAGCTGCTGCCTCAGGGCTCATTCCTGGCTGGCCTCTGAAAAGCCACTTCTGCTCCAGGAGCCTGACTGGGAAGCCGTTGGCCCCAGCACCTCGGGGACAAGATATCAATGACAAAACTCTTCATGCCAGCAGAGCCAAGGCAGGGGCAGAGGAAAGGGCAGAGCCAGGCCCAGGGGACAGGGCTGCCATGGTGATGGCTGTGAGGTCAGTGCCCCTGCAGCAGCCTGGCTGCCCTCAGCAGACATTCTGGCCAGAAGCGTTGTGAGGGCACCCAGCACATCAGAGAACCCACACTACAGGAATTCTGTCTCTGTGAATGAGAGGATTTCACTGGGTCAGGCTGCACAAAGCTCCTGCTCTTGGACAATTCCTGGGATGGGGAATCCACTTCTCTGGAATAACTCTTGCAGTCTTTTGCCACTCATATAATTCTAAAATTTTTCCCCTTTCTAACAAATGTAAATCCACCCTCATTCAGTTTAGAGATATTGACCCTTGTGTTTTCACTGCAAGATTTGGGAGAAAATACTTTTGATCAGTATTTTTCCATTTTCACAGACCTTGGAGAATACCCAAAAATCTCCCAAGATGGGATTTGGAGGCCTCATCATAAAACCAGCAAGGAGAGGCTGAGGGCTCTGGGGTCAGTGGGGTGGAGACTGAGGACAGAACAGGAGTAGCCTGGGAGGGATGGAAGGGTGGTTTCAGAGAGGCTGGAGCTTTCTTCCTAGTGGGAATGAGCCTGAAGAAGACATAATAGCACCAAGGGCAGCTGGGGAGGCCCAGAGTGGACACCAGGAGAAAGGAATTTCCCTGCCAGGGCAGGGCTGTGGTGCAGCATGTCCCCCAGGAGGAGCCTGGAGCAGCCCCAGGCTTTGTGTGGGCAGGCAGGGGCAGGCAGGAGGCAGAGCTGTCAGCAAAGGAAGGGGCCAGCCAGGTGGGGCAGCCGGGGGATGCCCACAGCCTGCAGCGACAGAGGCGCAGGTTTGCTCAGCACCAGAGACACCTTTGCCTTGCTTGTCCCTACCTGTCATCACTGCCTCCAGTGTTCTGCTCTACCTGGATCCTGGGGACACTTTCTCAGTCCTATCCCTCAGATGGATCTATTTAAAGTATGAGAAACTTCATTGTTTCACCCTCTTTTTGAGTCCCTGAGAAGTTCTTTGAGCACACTCTGAGGGACTGAGTCTGATGCAAAGAGCACCAAAGCCCCAGAGGGTCATTACAGCCCTTGTGCTGTGTCTGTGCTGCTGGGCTGGGCCGGGCTCCTGGCCCAGAGGCAGCTCCTGGCAAGGGCAGCAGAGCTGCAGAGAGACAGCTCTGGCCAGGAGCAGCTCCTGTGCACAGCCCAGCAGGGCTGGGGCACTGCCAGGGCCCCTCAGGGACACCAGCAGGGCACAGACAGAGCTCCCAGGGACTCAGCACTGGCAGGGGCTGTGGCATGTCCCAGAGGGGGCTGTGTCACAACAGCTCCTCTGTGCCTGTGTCATGGAGGCACAGAGCAGCTGTGATGTCAGCAAGGGGCGGTGTGACAGCCCAGAGTGGGCTGTATGAGGTCACAGATTGGGCTATGACATCCCAGAGTTTGTTGTGTGAGGTCACTGAGCAGCTACAGCATCATAGAGGGAACTATGTGACATCACAGAGCTGGCTGTGACATCATGGCATGGCTGTGTGACATCATAGAGGGGGGCTGTGAGGTCAAAGTGTGTGCTGTGACATTACAGAGTGTCAGTATGACTTCACAGAGAGGGTCTTGTGGCACCACTGAGGGGATTGTGACATCACACAGCTGTCGGTGACATCATAGTGTGAGGCCATAGAGCAGATCTTGCCTTCATAGACAGTGGCTCTGTGACATGAGGGAGTGGGTTGTGACATCACTGGGTGGCTGTGTAATATCATAGAGCAGGCTGTGACATCACAGAACAAACTGTGACATCGCAGTGTGACTCTTTGAAATCAGAGTCTTCTGTGACATCACAGAGTAGCTGTGTGACACCACAGGGGACTGTGTGACATCACAGGGGACTGTGTGACATGACAGAGATGGCTGTGTGATATCACAGGGGCTGTGTGACATCACAGGGGCTGTGTGAGGTCACTGGGGCGGTCACTCTGCCCCGGCCCCCCTCACAGTTCCCCCCAGAGCAGTCCAACCCTGCTCCTGCACAGCGGTGTCCCCTGTCCCCCCGGGTCCCCCCAACCCTGGCACCGCAGCCTCCCCCAGAGGATGTTCCACGAGATCGACCCCAGAGCCTGACATAGGGACGGGGGCCGGGGCCCTGGGGGTGGCACAGGGGGACAGGGACCCCCCGGCAGCGTCCCCGTGTCCCCCAGGGCCAGAGCCTGGGCCAGGACTCCTTCACCCTGGTATGAATGAGGCCTTGAGAGCGCTGAAAAAATCCCCAGCAAGGGATCAGCAAAAACCAGATTGAATATTAAGGGACAGCAGCACAAAGTTCCTTGGCAAGAGTCACTCTGCTCCTGACTGGACACTTTAGGCACACCAAGGAAACAAAGCAACAACAACAACCAAAAAAATCCAGACAATCAAACCAGAAATAAACCAAGAACGGTCCCTGTGTGTGTGTGACACAAGGACAGTGACAGCAAGGATGAAAGAAAAATGGCCCAAAAGCTTATCAGAGCTCGATCTTAACAGGATTTAACTTATACCTTAACCTAAACTGATACCTTCAGTTTCACATTTTAGCAAAAAAGAGCTTTTAGCAGGATTAATCTAACTTGTAACCTATGACTTTGCAATTTAACAGCGGAGAAACATTTAATAAGCTGTATTTAACTCAGCTTATAACTTATATTAAACATAACTACTTAGGAAAACAATAACTCTTAGCAGTGTTTAACTTCACTTAGACCTTGTGACTTACCCTTACCTACAGGCAATGTAAGTAAGGTTAAGTCATCCTGGCCACACTTGGCATCAACAGCTTTCTTTGGCAGTGTGAGAACAGGGATGTTGTGCCACTGAGGGACCAAAACCAGTTCCCAGGGCTGCTCCTCCAGAAAGCAGGAGCTGGTTGGGCAGCAGCAGTGCCTGGAGCAGACAGTGTTTGTGATGAGCTGCAGAGGAGCTGAGCCCAGGGGCTGTTGGCCAAGGCCGAGCCCCAAGGAGCATTTCTCAGCTGGCAGGGCGGCCTGAGAAGGGGAGGGGGGAATGCAGCAGCACAGGGCCCATGGAACCAAGGGAGCATTGTGACACTGTGGGGCCCTGTGAGACCAAGGGACCATTGTGACACTGTGGGGCCTCATGGAATCTTGGAGAGCACTGTGACATGGCTGGGCCTCATGGAACCAAGGGGACCGTACTGACACTGTGTGACTTCATGAAAATGTAGGGACTGTAGTGTCACTGAGAGACCCCATCAAACCAAGCGTCCATTGTGACACGGCAGGGCCTCATGGAACTGTGGAGACCATTGTGAGGCTTTGAGGTGCCATGGAACCAAGGGACCATCGTGACACTGTGAGACTCAGTGGAGCCAAAGCTCCATTTTGATATTGCAGGGGCTCATGTAACAATGGAGGCACCATTAAGGGTTGGCAGCCTCATGGAACCAAGGGGCCATTGTGACACTGTGGGGCACCATGGAACCAAGGAAACCATTGTGACACTGAAGGGACTCATGAAATCATGGAGACCATTGTGACACTATGAGGATCCATGGAATAAGCAAAGCATTGTGACACTGTGAGGCCTCATGCAACCAGTGAGACCATTGTGACCCTGAGGGTGCCCATAAATCCAAGAGGACCATTGTGATACTGTGGGGCCTCATGAAACCAAGAGGCCGTTGTGACACTGCAGGGCTGCATGGAACCAAAGGTCCAGGGTGACACAGAGGGGCCTTGTGTCATCAGTGGTCCATTGTGACACTGTGGAGCCAAAGGAGACCATTGGATCACCACAAACCCCCAGGGTCCAAAGGTCCATTGTGACATTGCAGGGCTCATGGAACAGAGGAGTCCCGTGACACTGTGGGGTCTGGGGAATCACGGAGACCATTGTGACACTGCAGGGCCTCATGGAATTGTTGGGACCATGATAACATTGAGGGGTGCCATGAAATTGTTGGGGCCATTGTGAAAATATTGGGCCCCATAAAAGCAAGGGAACAAGAACAGGTCTGGCTGGTTTGGCTTCCCAGGGGCCACATCACTGGTCCAGCTGAGCTTGGCATGTTGAGGGTCTCTTCTCATCTGCTACTGAAACACTGAGGCTCTGTGCTTTCCTTCATATGGAAAAGAATTGTCCTTCTCCTCCAGGCATGCATGGCCACAACTGGAGTTTCACCTCCAAATTTCCTTATATCCAAGGATTGTTCCCATAGGAATATTGCCAGGACAAGACTGGCTGGCAGTGGTTTCATAAGGGTCAGCTCCCATCTGTCCCCAAAACTCTGGGGAAGACTCCGTGTTATCCTTTCTATGGGAAAGAACTGTCCTGCTTCTCCAGGTTCCCATGGCCGAGATTGGGTTTCCACCTCCAAATTCGCTATATCCAAAGACTGCTCCAGATAAAATCTGCCATTCCTGGCAAGTCTGGCTGGCCTTGGCTTTGTGAGGCTCTCACCTGCCTTCCAAACACTGGAGCTCTGTGCTTTCCTTCCTATGGAAAAGAACTGTCCTTCTCATCCAAGTGTCCATGGCCAGGAATGGCGTTCCACATCCAGCATTCCCTGTTGTGACAGCCTGGAGGAGATTGTTGGCTGGAAATACTTTGTGTGTGGGGGAGAGGTGGGGGCAGGTCCAGCCCTGCCCTGCCCTGGAATCCCAGCCCTGCCCTACCCTGGAACCCCAATCCCCCCAGAGCCTCTATCCCAGCCCAGCAGTGGCTGCCAGTCCCTGGCACAGCACAGGCAATGCTCCACAGCCACCTCTGCAGCCCCAGCCCAGCTCCTGAGGGACCAAATGAGCCCAAGCCCCACCTGGGGGAAGGGCCCAGGGAGACCAAGGGCTATTGAAGGCTGACCACAAGGCAAGCACACATCTTGCCCCTACCTCCTCTTGGAATTTCCATCTGAACATTGCTGGAATCCAGGAGTTGGTAGCTGTGTGTGTGCTTCTCTGTATCACATTTTTCTCTCTTCCCGTGTCTTCTATTTTTGTCCCCTTGCAAATTTTGATTAACTTAAAATTGAACAAGCTATGAGTTTGTGAAGTTGAATGGGCCAAGTCAATGCTTTGAGAAGTGTTTTGTGTTGATTGAATGTTGTATTAAACCTTTTGCCAAAGTTTCTCTGATTTTCTAAAGTTGCCAGTAAAGTCTGTTTTGTTGCTTGGAGCTCCTGACAATCCCTTGTTGGTATTTCTCCAGCACATCCAACTCAGAGGACACAAACAACTGTAAATTCCTTTTAAGTGTCTCATTGAGAGAGTTGTTTCCAGGATAGGAGTCAGGGCTTGTGTGTCCTGCTTGGCCCAGCCCAGGCAGGGCTTTCCCAGCCACATTCCACACTCCATTGCCCAGCTGGAGCCGCTGGTGCCTCTGAGTTGTGCTGCCCCAGCCCCAGGGACGCTCTCCTTGTCTGCCCATTCCCCCACGGTCTCTGGGCAGGGATGGCCTCACTGGGGGCTGCTGACACCCTCAGCAACTTGGAGGCTGCTGCTGAATTTCACTGCTCCAGAGGCTTGTTCAGCCTTCAGCTCTTCAGTGCAGGAATTCAGTGTCCCAGGGCTCATGAACATTCAGAACAGCTGAACAAGCCAAGCCTCTGGGAATAATTTGATTTAATTGTCCAAATCATTTGTTCAGCCTTCAGCTCCCCAGTTCAGGAATTCAGTGTCCCAGGGCTCATTAACATTCAGAACACCTGAACAAGCCAAGCCTCTGGGAATCATTTGATTTTAATTTTCAAATCCTTTGTGGTTAAGTAGATCTCAGTAGTGCATTGAAACTGAATACATGATATTTAAAAAGACAGGGAGAAAACATTTTTTAGGTCCTGTTTAGTTTTTTTTTCCTGTTAATTCATTGATATGTGCAATCTCCAATTGACACTGAATCCAAGTACCTCCTCATGAAGTTTGAATAGATATGGAAATAAAGACCCTTCATGGCTGACAGTCAATCAGACTCTGTCCCTACCCCCAGCCCACCATTTCCCCCATCCAAGCCCTGGCACTCAGAGCAGCCTTGTGCAAATCTGAGCTCCCTCCAGCCCAGGCTGCACCTGCAGCTTTCAGCTCCTTGGCTCCAACTCCCACCTGCTTTCCTTGCAGAAGGAGCTGCCCGAGACACAGAGGGATGTTCATTTCTTGTCAGCCAACAAAGCCAAGGGAAGGCACAGCTCCATCAAATGCAAAAGTCATTCCTCTGCTGGATATTAAATCCACTTTGCACAGCAGACAGTCTCAGAGCAATGGAAAACACCTTCTGTGCCCAGCACAGATCCCAAGGTCCCCCCCCAAACCCTTCCTGCCCCGATTCTACCCAGATTTGCTCTTTGCACACACAAGTCACAGGCTGAAGTCAGGAGCTCCCTCCATGCCCAGAGGGAGGAAAAGAGAGAAAGGGGATGAAGAGCTCTCCTGTGCAGAGCCAAGGTCCAAGTGCAGCCCCTGCAGTGGGAACCACAACTCATCAGGTTTGTGTCCTTTGGGCTCAGGGCCTGGTGACACTCAGAGGCACAGAAAGGTTTCTTGCCAACAAACACGAGTTGAACATTTGAACAGTTTAATAACCATCACAGCTCTTCCCTCAGCTCTCTGGGATGTCCCAGCAGCATCTGACATGTCCAGATCCCCAAGGGATTTCCAAAAAGGAAAAGTTCTAGACAAGGACATAAGAAAACATAATTTTGTGATTGATATAAACACAATTAAGATGTTGACTAATATGGTATTTATTTTAACATCAGAAAGACTGGGCAACTTTCTGGAGCTTAAAGCATGAAACCAGTCAGTTGAGAGGCACTTGAATGACCAGAGAGCATCTGGAGGACGAAATCTGGGAGCAATGGAAAGGACATAGATCCAGCCGGTCTAGTGAAGAGATGGCCACTTAGACATGGCCATTTCAAGAGGAGAGCTAAAAACACCTGATAAAAAAAAGCAGTTAAAAAATTAGACTGAATATTGGTGACACAATTAGATGGAAAGACCAGTAATTCTTCTCCTGCAATTAGAAGAACAATCCAGTAGATCCAGAAAATTTCTGTTCATGATGGGAAAACTTTGCCATTTCTAAAAAGAACTCAGATTACCTAGATAACAAAGATTTTCTGGTATATTAGGAAACTAACAGGCGTTAACAACTGTGCCCCTTTCCAGGTAGACATCAGTTGTGTGCCCATGAACAGGCAGTGCCACTTGTGCCCTGAGGTGCCCAGCTGGGATTGGATCTCTCCCAGAGCACCTGAGGGAGAGCAGAGCACCTTGCAAGCTGCAGGGCCCTGACAGGCCCACAGGGCTCCTGTCCCATCAACATCTGCTCTGCTCCAGTCTGAAACAGGGCCCAGCATGGTGCCGGGATCATCAGAGAGCTGAGGTGTGTGCTGGAATTCAATGGCCTCCCCATCCCGCAGCAGCCCTGCATTTCCCTGCTGCAGCCTTGGTCTCCAGCCCAGCCATGGAGGCTCTTTGGGCTCTGGAGTGTTGCTGCAGCCCCCAAGGGCAGCTGAGCTCTGCCTTTGGCCCAGTCAGGCCTGGGCAGCGCAGGCCATGCTCAGCAATTGCTTGTGTGTGCCTGGCCTTGCTGTCAGCCCCGGCAGCGGCTGCGTGGCCCCTTTGTGGCCCTGTGCTGGCCCAGCCATGGTGGCCCAGCCCCTGTGCAGGCCCAGCCCAGGCCAGGAGCATTGCGGCTGGGAACGGCCCCTGTGCCGTGGTGCCCACAGCAGCCTTGGGGCTCTGTGCCCCATGGCCTCCCTGCTGGGCAGCCTCTGCCAGCTCCTGCGGAGCCCGTGGCACCTGTGGGGCTGCACAGACAGCCCTGCCCCGGGCTCTGCCGGCCTCTGGGCCAGCAGAGAGGCAGCCAGGGCTGGCCATGGCCGGGAACAGGCCCTGAGCCCCGCAGGAGGATGGAGCTGGGCCACAGCCAAACTCAGCCCAGGCCAAAGCTGGGCTCAGCAGCCAGGGCTGCCAACGCATGGGCACAGAGGCTGGCGCTGACAAATGTCCTGGGCCCCCTCCCTGCTCTGTCCATGCCACCAAGGGCACAGAGCAGCCTCCTCTCTGGGCCACTTGCCTGTTTGCAATGCCTTGCACAGGCGCTGGCCCTGCCCCACAAGGCTTGGCCTGAGTCCTGCCCCTGCACGCTCAGCCAGGCTGAGATGGACACTGATGGTTTCTGGGCCAGGCTCTCAGAGCCCAGCCCAGCTCCCTGCAAGCTCTGCCAGCTGCCCTGAGCTCTGGGCAGCACCAAGGGCCTCTCTGAGCCCAGCCCAGCCCAGCCAGCTCTGGCCCCACAGCTCTGCTCAGGCCAGGCTGCTCTGGGCACTGGCCCCACGGCCTCAGCCCCTGCCAAGGGCACAGCAGCAGCTGCAGCTGCCACAGGACTCAGCCCCAGCCATGGGGGAAGGTGCTTGGCCAAGGCCAAAGGAGGCTCCCTGGCTGCCCTGCTCCCCTCGGCCTGAGGTGCTGAGAGCTCTGCAGCCCCTGCTGCCATCCCATCTGCCCAGGGCAGCACCAGAGCCCCGGCCTTGGGGCCCTCAAGAGCTGCTCCTGCTCCAGGCCCAGGGCCCATGCCAAAGCTGGGACAGCAGCCACAAAGCTGTGCCCATTTCTGTTCATTGCTGCTCTGATGGGGATGGATCTGCAGCCACCTGGAGGTTGCTGAAGAATTTTCCTACTCCAGAGGCCTTGTCTTTCTTGAGCTCTTCAGTTCAGGAATTCAGTGAAAGAAGCTCATAAACATTTGTTCAAAACGCCTTAAGAAGAAAAGCCCTTGGGAAAAATTTAAGTTTTCAATTCTTCTGTGGCTAATTAGTCAGATTTCAGAAGTATATTCAAGGTGAAATAAAATATTGAAAACAATGCAGAGAGAACTGTTCTGTCCTTTTACCTTCTCCGGTTTATGGATTGATATCAGCAATGTCCAGTTGATATTTATCCCTAGCACCTCCTCATGAAGTTTGAACAGATATGAAAATCCAGACTGGTATGAAAATCCAGACGCTTCATGGCTTACAATCAATCAGACTTTGTCCCTACCCCTACACCACCATTTGCCTCATCCAATCATCCAATCCCTGCCACTCAGAGCAGCTCAGAAATGGAGTCACATTCAGGGTTGTCCCCACGGCTCAGGGTTGGGGCCTGGTTAGTTCAATCTCTTTATTGCTGACACTGCAATTAGGAAGGGCAGACTTTGGCCTGTTCAGGATGCTGATTTGGGGAGTACCGAATCAGGTACTGATTCTTTTAAGGGAAACAGCCATTAAAAAAAAAAGGGGTCCAGGAAGGATGGACACCTTTCAAGAAAGTAATCTTAAGGGGGAAGGAACAGTCGGTCCCAGTGTGGCAAATGATGAGCTGGTGAGGAAAATGACTGTCCTGGCTCCACATGGAGCTTTTGTGGGAACTCAGAGGATAAAAGGACCATTAACTCAGAAAGTGTTTAAGGATGTAGTTAGGTAATACAGAAAAAAAAGTTGAGAGGTGAAAGCTGAATTAGAAATTAACCTGGCAGCATCTGTAAAAAAAATGTTAAGTAGTTTTTATATAAAATTTAATAGCAAAAAGGAGGGAGAAGGAGAACCTCTACTCTTTATTGGATAAAGGGGAGAAAATGGTAACTAAAGACAAGGAAATGGCTGAGCTACTTAACACCTTGTTTGTCTCAATTTTCAATATTAGGACAGGTTGTCCTCAGGACAAGTGTTCTCCTGAGCTGGTAGATGGGCACAGGGAGCAGAACAGCCCCCTGGAATCCAGGAGGAAGCAGCTGCTGACCTGCTGAGCCACTCAGATGCTCACAGGTGTATGGGATCAGATGGAATCCATCCTAGGGGGATGAGGGAGCTGTGGATGAGCTCCCCAAGCTGCTCTCCATCATTTACCATCAGTCCTGGCTCAGCAGGGAGGGCCCAGAGCACTGGAGGTGCCAGTGTGAGCCCATCCCCAGGAAGGGCAGGAAGGAGGAGCTGGGGAACTCCAGGCCTGTCAGCCTGACCTGGGTGCCTGGCAAAGTTATGGAACAGATCACCTTGAGTGCCATCACAGGGCACCCACAGGATGGCCCAGGGATCAAAGCCAGCATGCATTTCAAGAACTGCATTGATGATCTGGATGAGGGGATAGAGTCCATCATCGTCAGCAAATTAGCAGATGATACCAAGCTGGACAGGCTGGATCCAGGGCCCAAATCCAACAAGGTGAGGTTGAACAAGTCCCAGTGCCGGGTCCTGCACTTTGGCCACAACAACCCCTGCAGCCCTACAGGCTGGGGACAGAGTGGCTGGAGAGCAGCCAGGCAGAAAGGGACCTGCAGGGACTGATGGACAGCAGGCTGCACATGAGGCAGCAGTGTGCCCAGGTGGCCAAGAAGGCCAATGGCTCCTGGCCTGGCTCAGGAATGGTGTGGCCAGCAGGAGCAGGGCAGTGATTCTTCCCCTGTGCTGGGGACTGGTTCGGCATAACCTCAAGTGCTGTGTCCAGTTCTGGCCCCCGCAATTTAGGAAGGCCATGGAGGGGCTGGAGCGTGTCCAGAGAAGGGCAACAAGGCTGGGGAGGGATCTGGAAAACAAGTCCTGTGAGGAGCAGCAGAGGGAGCTGGGGTTGTTTATCCTGGAGAAGAGGAGGCTCAGGGGAGACAAGGCAGCGCCAGGGCACAGGTTGGACTTGATGATCTCCAAGGCCTATTCCAAACTTCCTAATTCTGGGATTCCCTGAAACCACCCTTGGAGCAGCTGCAGGATGAGCCCTGGGCCTCCTCTTCAGCAGCTCCAGCAGCCCAGGTCCCTCAGCTTCTCCTGGCAGCCCCAAAGCCCATCCTGTCAGTCCTGCAGAGCCTCTGCAGCTCCTCCTCATTGCCCAGAACAGGGAGCCCCAGAGCCAGACACAGCAGCCCAGATGTGCCCCCCTGGCCTGGGGTGCCTCTGGCAAGGGAGCAGCAGCAGGCACTGCAGGAGCCTGCAGACAATTCCTGCAGCACTTGTAGGATGATCCTGCTGCCCAAGGGACGTTCCCATGGGGCCAAGTCAGGAACTGCAATGGGGAGTGGGGCCAGAGAGGAAAGGGCAAACAGGGATGGGCTGTTTGCAGGGCAGGGAACAGGGCCTGGCAAGAGGAAAAAATTTGTTCAAGAGAAGAGTAAAGAAAGCAAAGGTGAAGCCAAGGAAATGCTCAGGGCAGTTTGGGGGTGGCTGCCAGGCAGCCCTGGCTCTGAGCAACAGCATCTGCAGTGGCACAGGAAACTCCCAGCTGATGGGAACAAACTTTCTGGCTGAGTGCAGAGGCCAGGACAAAGCTGAGTGGTTTCCCTGGTGTGCCGCAGGCCTTGCTGGCCCCAGGGGCTGGTGGCATTTGTGCTCCCTCAGGTTCATGTCCCCACAGCAACAGCATGGGGGTGCTGGCCCTGCTGTGTGCAATGCAAACAGGGGCTGCTGAGGCAGTGCTGCCGTGTCTGTGCCTGCAAGGATGGGGCACCTGTGTGAGCTGGGGGAGAGGCCAGGGCTGCAGAGGGGGGATGTTGTTGGCAGCTGCATGAGGACGCTCTGGGACGCTGGCCTGGGCTGTGCAGCGCACTGGGCATGGATCAGCCCCTGCTCTGCTGCTCCTTCCCGTCTGGCCCAGGGCCCTTGCAGAGCCCCAGCCATGCTGTTTGCCCCCAGCCTGCCCACGGCCAGCCTGGGGCTGCTGACGGGGGTTTCTGTGCTGAGCCTTGGCCTGGCCGTGTTCTTGAGAGAGCCTGGGCAAGGAGCCTGGAGCCCCCAGGGCCTGGCCTGAGGCGTCAGCGCTGCCCCAGCAGTGCCCATGGCCTGTCCCTGCTGCAGCCCCGGCACTGCCACCCCCAGGGCTGTGCCCGGCCCCGAGAGCACTCAGGCCCTGCAGCAACACCAGGGCCACCAGGGCAGCGGGGCAGGCCCACGGCAGCAGCACTGGCAACACCAAGTGCTGCTGCTGCTGCTGCTGCTGCTGCTGGGCACAGCTGCTGGGCCAGCACTGATCTGCTCCAGCTCTGCACACAGACATTGCTGCTGCAGCTCCAGAGAAGGCAACAAAAGGGCATCTCTGCAGAAAACTCTGCTGGGAGATCCATTAGTTCCTTTAATGCCACCAAGAGTGCAGCCCCTCATTGACACAGTGTGTGGCCCCAGGGAAGGTGGAGAGCAACAAAATGAGAAATGGCACAAACAATGACATTATTTGTGAACAATATGAAAAAGCTACAACAAAGGGGAAAAAATTCATAATCAATCCAACAAGAAGAATCGAAGAAGATTTTTATTACAGGTGGTTTGCAGAAATTGGCCAGCATTTTAATGTTTCTGAAAGCATCCAGTCATCAGTCTCCACACTGCAGCCTTGAGCTCCTGGTTCCTCAGGCTGTAGATGACAGGGTTCAGGGCTGGAGGCACCACCGAGTACAGAACTGACAGTGACAGATCCAGGGATGGGGAGGAGATGGAGGGGGGGTTCAAGTGGGCAAACACAACAGCGCTGAGGAACAAGGAGAGCACAGCCAGGTGAGGGAGGCAGGTGGAAAAGGCTTTGTGCCGTCCCTGCTCAGAGGGGATCCTCAGCACAGCCCTGAAGATCTGCACATAGGAGAAAACAATGAACACAAAACAGCTAAGTGCTAAAGAGGCACTAACAGCAAGAAGGCCCTGTTCTCTGAGATAGGATTTGGAGCAGGAGAGCTTGAGGATCTGTGGGATTTCACAGAAGAACTGGCCCAGGGCATTGCCATGGCACAGGGGCAGGGAAAATGTATTGGCTGTGAGCAGCACAGCATTGAGAAAGGCACTAGCCCAGGCAGCTGCTGCCATGTGGGCACAAGCTCTGCTGCCCAGGAGGGTCCCGTAGTGCAGGGGTTTGCAGATGGACACGTAGCGGTCGTAGCACATGATGGTCAGGAGATAAAACTCTGCTCCAATGAAGAACAGAAAGAAAAAGAGCTGTGCAGCACATGCAGTGTAGGAGATGTTGCTGGTGTCCCAGAGGGAATTGTGCATGGCTTTGGGGACAGTGGTGCAGATGGAGCCCAGGTCGCTGAGGGCCAGGTTGAGCAGGAAGAAGAACATGGGCGTGTGCAGGTGGTGGCCGCAGGCTACGGCGCTGATGATGAGTCCGTTGCCCAGGAGGGCAGCCAGGGAGATGCCCAGCAAGAGGCAGAAGTGCAGGAGCTGCAGCTGCCGCGTGTCTGCCAATGCCAGCAGGAGGAAGTGCCTGATGGAGCTGCTGTTGGACATTTGCTGTGCCTTGGCATGGGGATCTGTAAGAAAAGTAATCATGGAATAGTTGGGTGTGGAGAGGACTTGAAATATCCCAGCACAGCCTGGGGGCACTTTCCCCCCACTGCCTGCCCAGGGCTCTGCTGCCTGGAGCTGTCCCTGCCAGCAGCTGCTTCCCTGTGCCCAGGGCTGGGCCCTGCCAGTGCTGCCAGAGCCCAGCCCAGCCCTTGGGGCTCAGCTCTGCCCTGCAGAGCCCTCCCAGCTCAGGCACTGCCCAGGGGCAGCTCTGGCTCTGCAGGCTCTGATGGCAACGTCAGAGCAACCCTGAGGAGGCTGGAAAAGTGAAACTGATGCTGCCTCTAAGGGGCTCTGTGCTGATTTTTGTAACTGCCTGCTTTATTCAGATCGGAGAGATATTTGGTTTTTTTCCACCTGAATGGAGAGATGAATATCTATGTGCAATTTCCCAACCATGCAACCTAGAGAAGTAGAATAAAAAAGCAGATTTTCCCTTTTATTCCGGTCCTCCCTTGCTGTGCTCCCTGTATAATCTACTTGGAAATGTTCTGCAGTTTAATGCCATGCTGGGAGCAGCCCTGAACAATGCAGCATCCTCCCCACACAAGGAGAACACTTCCAAGCCTCACCAGCTGTCTCCTCCCACCCAGATCTTGTCCCCCAGCGCTGGGAGCAGCTGCCAGGGCTGGCTGAGAGCTGTCCCTGGCAGGCAGCAGAGTCCCTGCCCCAGCACAGCGCCCTGGGCTGCAGGACCCTGCTCTGCAGGACAGCCCTGGGCACCCCTGGCTGCTCTGCACAAGAGACAAGCAGAGAATGTACTCACAGGCTCTGCAGGCATTGGCATGTTCCAGCTGCAGGAGATGGCTCCAGGAGCTGCAGCTGCATTGTCCTGCAGCCAGAGGTTCCTGTGCCAAGGGCTGGCAGCGATTGTGCCCCAGGCACTTCTCAGCCCCTTCCCAGCCCTGACTGATTGAAGATCTCTGTGCCTCTGGGCTGTGCCCGGGCTGGCTGCAGGCAGTGCCCCAGCCCTGCTGGGCTGGCACAAGAGCTGCTCATCAAGAGAAATGTGCTTTTGAAGCTCTTCTGGGTGAGCAGGAGCTGCCTCTGTGCCAGGAGCCCAGCCCAGCTCAGCAGCACAGATACAGCACAAGGACTTTAATGAGCCTCTGGGGCTTTGTGCTCAGGCCCTGAACATCAGTCCCTGAGAGGGAGCTGAAGAAACCTCTGCAGAACTCCAAGGCAGAATCCAACTCCAAAGTTTCTTGGACTTTTAATGGGTCCCAGAGAGGGACAGGACTGAGCAAGTGTCCCCAGGCCCCAGGCAGAGCAGAGAACTGCAGGCAGTGCTGACAGGTGGGGACAAAGAGAAGCCAAGTCTTGGTGCCCTGGGGCACAGCAGGGTCTGTGCCAGCAAGGGCTGGGAGGAGACACCTTGTCCTGAGGCCCTGGGGCCTCCTGGCACAGCCCCAGCCAGGCTGGGCACTGTCAGCCCCTTGTGCTGCCCTCAGCATCCCCCCCTAGCCCACATCCCAGTGGCCTCAAGGATCTGCTGCAAGGAGTCCCTGGGGAGCCTTGCTCAGCAATGGCCCTGGGGGCTCCTTCATGCTCCCTGCAGGGACTGCAGCTTTTTCAAAGGACTTTGGCTTTGGCTTTTGCCTTGGACTCTCTGAGAGGTTTGTGCAATCATGGCCTCCAATTATCTGCTGTAATTAGTCCCTGGAGAGGCTTTGTCAGTAACAACACTCAGTGGGGCTCATTAATGCTTTAAGGTACTCCAGTTATTTGAAGGTACTTGGTGTTTCCCTTTTGATACAGACTCTGTGAGAGGTTTGTGCAATCATGGCCCCAATTATCTGCTTTAATGAGTCCCTGGAGAGCTTTGTACTGACACTCAGTGGTGCTCAGTAATGCTTTGAGCTTCTCACATTTTTTAAGGTAGTTTGGAATTTCCTTCCAACACTGAGACTCTGAGAGGTTTTTGTGCCATCCTGAACTCCACTTGTCTCCTCCAAGGGGTCCATGAGGAGCCTGTGTTGGGCATGGACCTCACTGAGACCCATTCCTGCTTTGAGACACTTTGGGGTTTTCTTCTGACTTTCACGCCTGGAAAGGTTTGTGCAATCTCCTCTCAGGCCCTGAGGTTCAAGGGCTCAGCTCCAAATGCACCACAGGGCTCATCAGGATGCGGCAAGTCCTGACAAACCATGGCTCTGCCTTGATTTCCCTCTGCTCTAATGCAGTTTATCAGGGCTGTATCTGGAGTGATTTTGGTTTGCTAATTTGAGATTTCTCAGCCAATGCATCTATTAGTGCAGTGGGATCAGTGTTGGCTAATTACCATTGCACTCACTGGAATATATTTACTCATTTCCTGCTGTGAGATAGGATTAGGAGAAAAGCAAAGTAGGCTCAAAATTTTAAAAGGGTATATAGAAAAGTTTATTACCAGTAAATAGAAGAAAGAGTAATAAGAATATGAACACTTCTCCTCTCCCTACAACCTTTTCTTTCTTACTGACAATGCAAGGAGACAAAACCTGAAAGTTTCAGTCAGTTTACACCATCTAGAACAGTCTTTCTTCAGTTCACTTAGGGAGAGGAGTCTCTCTTTCATGCTATGGAGACTTCTCCATAAGAAAAAAGTTCTCTTGTGGCTCTCAATTCCCACGAAGAGCAGGTGCCCAGAAAATCTGCAATCGTGAAGTCCCTCCCATTTTTCACAGCTTTTCCCACAGCTGTTTTTATGGGCCATGTCAACTTATGGGGTATGAGTTTAAAGATGAGCTGTTCAAGAGCAAAGAATATCTTCATCTATTTCTGAAATCATCTTCATCTCTGAGAACAGAGATCTTCTTCTTCTCTCCCTGAGGCCACAGGATCTCATTACTCTTCTCTCTTTCTCTGTTTAAACTTCTCATGGGATCACAGCTACTTCAACATTTGCTTACTTTAGCATGGAGGCCTTTGCTGAACAAGTCATCTCCCCATATTTTCAATTAGTTATAGGGAAAAAGAGAGTCTGATATATTAATTACATCCTTCTCCATAGCTTTACAAGAGGATTTCAGCCCCAAGATCAAGGCATCTCCTCATCCCTCCCATCTGGGACTCAGCTTCCCCTTCAGTGACCTTGGTGTCTTCATGTTTGTCCTTTTCTCTCACTGGAGGGAGGATGGAAGCACTGAAAGAGTTCATATCTCACCCGGGGCCTGCAGATGGTTCCGTGCCCCCGGCCGGGCTCGGTGCTTGCGGCCGGAGCTGTTTTACGATGGAGGTTTCTGCAGCGGCTGCGCTGGGGCTGTGTCAGGATGGGCCGCGCTGGGGCAGGGCCAGGATCTCAGCAGCCAGGCCAGAGCACAGCAGCAGCACGGCTGGGGGCCGATGGCTTCTCCTGCCCCTGCCCGGGGCTTGCGGCTGAAGCCCAAGGGTGGCAGAATCTTGGCCGAGCCGGCCCGGCCCGGGGCTGCTCCTGGGGCCCGGCGGATCCTGGCTGGGCCCGGGCTGGCGGCGGGGCAGGGCTCAGCAGGGCCCAGATGTTCCCAACTGCAGCCATGGCCCGGCCCGGCCTCAGCCCCGCGGCCTCCCCTGCCCTGCCCAGCAGCCGATGGGGCCTGGCGGGGTCCCTGGGAAGGGGCCCGGCCCCATGGCAGGAGCCGCCCGGCCCGGCCTGGCTGAGACGGGGCCGGGTCAGCCTTGTTACCTCTGTGCCAGCCAGAAGGGAAAGAGACCCTCCCAGGCTTTCTCATCTTTAACATGTGTCTTCACAGAGGTGTGTACAGTTTCCTTCATAGTTTAACAGATTGTCAATTCTCAAAGATAATTACTGATTGTTTTTTTGTCAGACATGGAGGAAACTGCTAGCAGCTTCTCTTAGAACATCACTTTCGTGATGCAAAACCACCACAACTGCACAGAGCACAGAGCTCCTTTGTCCATATGTAGTGCTCATGTGCCCGAGGTTTCAAAATACCTCCCTGGGAGATCTCTGGGCCCTCTCCAAGGTGTTTTCAAATGAAAACATTCAGCTCAGAGTCTAAGAAAATCACCAGAGGACAGGGCCCACCTGACCTGTCTGTCCTGGCTACTTTTGTCTGAGATCAGTCCTTGGATAAACAGAATTGAGAGGCCAAATTCTAATTTTGGCCATGGTCCCTGGACCTGAAAGCCGGTTCTTTTCCATAGGAAGGAAGGAACAGAGCCCCAGTGTTTCAGGGGCAGATGAGAAATGGCCACCAGAGGCCAAGGCCAGCCAGAGCAAGCAGGATTTTGTTCTGAGTGATATCCTTGCATATAGGAATTGCTTTAGGGAGAGTTTCAATTTTGGCAATGGGCATCTGAAAAGGGGGGCGGTTCTTTCCCATAGCAAGAAAAGCACGGAGCCCCAGTTTTCCAGGAGCTGATGAGAGGCGGCCCTTGACATTGCAACATCAGCCAGACCTGTCAGGGGAACCCTGGGAAGCCGAACCAGCCAGGTCTGTTCCATGTTCCCTCAGTTCCATGGGGCCCCACAGTGTCCCAATGGTCCCTTGCTTCCCTGAGGCCCTGAGGTGCCATAATGCCCCCTTGGTGACACCAGGCCCTGAAGGGTCCCAATGGTCTCCATGGTTCCATCAGGCCCCACAGAGCCATAATGGTCTCTGGGTTCCATGAAGCCCCGCTGGGTCACCATGGCCCCTTGGTTCCATGGGCTCCAGTGGTGCCACCATGATCCCCTTGGTACCATGAGGTCCCCACAGTGTCCCAGTGATCTCCATGGGAAGGGAAGAACCCAGCCCCAGTGTTGCAGGGGCAGCCACCAGAGGTCCAGGCCACCCAGGCTTGACGGTACTGGCAGATTGTGCCTGGGAGCAACCCTTGGATATACAGAATTTTGGAGGTGGAATCCCAATTTCAGACATGGACACCTGGAGGATAAGGATGGTTGTTTTCCATTGGAAAGAAAGCACGGAACACTGATTCAACAGTGACATTTGGGGATCTATGGGGAGTATTGGGGATCGTTTCTGCACCTCGTGACCCAACAGGAGCTTCTCTAATAAATGTTGCCTGAAGCTCCCACTGTGGTCATGACAGGAGCCCCTGTGAGTGTCTGGGACATCCCGGCTCTTTGGCAGCCTGGGGACTCCTGGGATGTCACCATGGGATGGCTGTGACTGCCTCTGACCACAGGGCTCTTTACCATCCCCAGAAAGCTCTGGGAGGTCTCCATGGTGCCCCTGTCTATGGGTGTGACATTCCAGCTCTGGAACAGCCTGGAGACTCTTGGAAAGTCCCCATGGAACCCCTCTGAGGGCCTGTGACAAATCTGATCCTTAGCAGGCAACCACCCCAGCCCCCTGTTGCTATGGTCAGTTTCCATGGCAACCATCCCCAGCCCCCTGTTGCTATGGTCAGTTTCCATGGCAACCATCACCAGCCCCCTGTTGCTATGCTCAGTCCCTTGGCAGCTCCATGGAGACCCCATGCCAGGGGTGGTTGCCATGGACACCAGCTCAGGCCTGCAGCCAGAGCCCGTTGCCATGGCAACCATTGGCAGCCCCATCCCCAGGCTGATGGGATCCCAGAAGCACAGAATTGGCTGAGCTGGGAGGGACCCATCAGGATCCTCCAGTCCAACTGCTGGCCCTGCACAGGACACCCCAACAATGCCAGCCTGGGCCTGGTAGCACTGGCCAAACGCTGCTGCAGCTCAGAGAGCCCTGGAGCTGGGACCCTGCCCTGGGGAGCCTGGCCAGGGCCCCAGCAGCCTCTGGCCAAAAACTTTTTCTGACATCCAACCTGAGCCTGCCCCGACTCAGCTGCAGCCGCTCCCTCCACTCCTGTCCCTGGGCACCAGAGGGAAGAGGTTCCCACAGCCCCAGCCAGGGACCCGCTCCCAAGGCTGCTGCCATGGACACCAGGGCTGGCACCAGCTGGGATGCTCGGTTTCCACGGGCCGGGCTTCAGCAATGGGATTCCCCAATTTCCTGCTCCCGCTAAAACCGCGCTGCCCTCGCTGCCCTCCCGCCTCCCATGGAAAGTACAAAAGGCAAAGATCCCAGGCTGGGATAAGAACAATTTAATGGGAACAGCAACGGGATAAGGAACAAACAGGAACAGAAACAATATTGATAACAGAAGGGATAAATAAAACTGTTTACAGGGAAAACTACAACACAACTCACAGGGTCTGCCTGGCTACAATATTTCTTGCCTGGAAAGGACACCCTTCTCCTCAGGGAGAGAGAGAGAGTCCCTTTCCTGTCCCTGGCAATGATCTGAGGTGGGACTGAATGTAATGACAGGGCCATGGCCAGACCCTCATGTTTTTCAATGCCACATCAGGTCATTGGCAAAGGGCAGGAAAAGGTGCAGGTGTCTTCCCAGCATGGATCACAGGGAACATGGATCACCAGGGCTCTTTCCAATCTGGCTTCTCCCATGGGGGATGAAGCTGGAGTGGTGCATGAAGCTGTTCCTGCAATCGAGGCACTTGCAGGGCTTCATTTACTGGTGACTCCGTTGGTGTCTTGTCAAATGAGAGCTTCTGGTGAAGCTCGTCCCACACTGGGGACACTCGTAGGGCCTCTCCCCAGTGTGGATGCGCTGGTGCCTGATGAGGGTGGAATTGTGCTTGAAGCTCTTCCCGCAGTCAGGGCAGTAGAAGGGCCTCTCATCCGTGTGAATCCGCTCATGCAGGAGGAGATTTGAGCTGGTCCGAAACCTCTTCCCACATGTGCGGCACTCGTAGGGTCTCTCCCCAGTGTGGATGAGCTGGTGCCTGATGAGGTGGGACTTGCGCTTGAAGCCCTTCCCGCAATCAGGGCAGTGGAAGGGCCTTTCTTCGGTGTGAATCTGCCGGTGCCTGGCGAGATCAGGGCTGGTGTGAAACCTCTTCTGACACTGGGGACACTCGTAGGGCCTCTCCCCAGTGTGGATGCACTGGTGGGTCAAAAGGGTGGATCTGTAGCTGAAGCCCTTCCCACACTCCCCACACTCGTAGGGCCATTCCCCGGTGTGGATCATCTGGTGGCTGATCAGGGTGCTGCTCTGCCTGAAGCTCTTCCCACACTCCAAGCACTTGTGGGGCTTCTCCCCATTGTGAAGCTGCCCATGGACCACCAGCTCTGAGCTCTGGCTGAAGCTCTGTCCACCTTCCTGGCTCAGGGTGCGTCTTTCCTCCTCAGAGCATAATGGCTGGGTTTGGAGCCCCTCCTCTTGTGGAATCTCTGGGGATTTTCCTCCCCACTGGATTCCTGTGCCCTGGAGTCACTCAAAATGGCCTCTTCCATGAGGTTCTGCCACAGGGATTTGCCCTCCCTGGTCTCCATCCTCAGCTTCTTCCCTGGGGGAGGAAGGACAAGGAGAGGATGGGATTTGCCTCCGTGCCACAGGGAAGGGGAAGGAGATCCCCCCAGTGCATCCCCAGCAGGATGGGGTTGGCAGCAGGGTTGTCCTGCAGCCGGGGGCTGTGCTGGGCTGGGAGATGAAGCAGGAAAGAGGGGGAAAGGGGCACTGACTTCCTCCTCACCTGCCTGGGGCTCCTGGGGAACCTTCTTCTTCCTCACAGCCTCCTCCTCCATCTGGCCAAGTTTAAGGGATGGAAAATCCTGTTTTGAGAAGAAAACAAGGGATAAGTACACTGAATTTTGTACTCTTTTGAAGGCAAACCTGGGGAGGGTCTAAACCAGAATTAGAATTTAATAAGAAAATGAAGATCAAGGCAATGATGCAGAAACACTGCCTTAAACTGACAGAGTCAGGATATAACCTGACACTCTGTTGCTGGTCAGGGTGGTGGCAGCAGTCCCATTAAATGGTGGCTGCAGTCCTGTGGGAGTGATGAACGTGATTCTGTCCAAGCAGTGATCCTGTAGAAGCGTCTAGTCTTCCTCTGAAGGTCCAGTGGTGGTTCTGGAGCTCTTGTCCTCTGGGAATCCAGTAGGCAAGCTGCTCCTGGTGTTGCAAGGCTCAGCTTATATGCAGGTAGGAATGCTTGGATCCTCCCCCTGGGCGGAGCATCCCACAATGGGAGGATGGAATTTTATCAGTCCTGCAGTGACACTCAATGGCCCATTGCCAGAAGATCTCTCCCCTGGAGGGCGTTATCAGGGCTGAGTCATGGAAGAGATCAAGAACACTGCCCCACCTGTTTATAGCAGGTGATGAAGATGGGGATTGAAAACATGCATTTGGTTCCATCTTACATTGCAGCCTGAAACAGTGGGGGAATCCCTGCTCAGGGGGTGAACACCACCCCCCTTACCCAAACTGGCTCAGGTGTAAAACCCCCACCCTGGGAAGGCCACACACACACAGGGGACAATGTCACACTTGCCCTGCTCCAGGGCAAATGGCATCTCTCTAATATTTTCTTAACCAGATTGCAAAATTAGTTTGGCACAGTGAGTTCAGGGCACTGTTCTTTGACCCCAGTTGCCTTTGACAACAGCATGGTTCCTTCCTCTGAGGAGGTTGTGGGTCTCTCTGGAGGAACTCTTGGAAACTTGGATGCAGCTTCATCTGAGCGACCTATGGGAGAACTGATGAGGAAAATGGCTGTTGTGGGACTGGAGTGTAAATAAAATACTTTGTTGTCCCTACTTGAAAAGTTTGTTAAAATCACTGGAGGAAATGGAGCAAATAATACCAGCAAGACTGACAAGGTTCATTCACCACATGGTGAGGAAGACAAGGCTGCTAAAAGTCCCACAAGAAGCCCAGCTCAAGTAGCTGAATTCCCAAATAACTACTGAATTCCCAGTCTTGGGTTTTTTCCAAATGTGAGAATCATTTTTCTCTTCATCCCTGTCACCTTTGTGACAGCTACACAGAGCTTCTACTTCCTTTTAATAATATCTGTATTGGGCCAAATTTGCACTTTTCTTTAATTGTAACCTGCCAGCAGCTGAGCTGGAGCTGTGCAGAAACCAAGGAAACTTGGAATTGCCCCAGAATTGCTTCTATTGTCAGCCGGTGCTGCGGCGGCCGTGGGGCAGAGGGGTGGGAAAGGGGGCTCCGGGGTGGCAGTGGAGGAAATGCCGGGCCCGGGGGCTGAGCACAGGGCTGAGCACGCAGAGATGGTTTTGTTCTTGCTGAGCTCGCACTGAGCCAAGGCCTGTCCTGCCCCTCATTCAGCCACGCTGGGGAGGGGCTGAGGGTGTGGGGGAGCTTGGGAGGGGACACAGCCAGGACAGGAGATCCCAGCTGACCCCAGGGATAGCCCAGACCATAGGACATCATGATCAGTGCATGAAGTGTGGGGATCAAGGAGGAAGGGGGCACAGTTGCAGTCAGGGTTTTGTCTCCCCAGGTAACACTTAGGCAGGATTGGGCCCTGTTTCGCCAGTGGGCAGGGCCCGCACCAAAGACACAGATACCAACTTAACTTAAGGAACAGTGCAATTTAGATAATGCAAATTTGCAAAAAATTACAAAAATATTAGGTAGGCAAAGCAAATAATCATTAGTCAATAATTCCAAAAGAGAAGATGTTGAAATGAGTATCACACAACTGTCCATTTCTGGCTGCAGGCTCTGGAGATTCTATCTCTGCCTTCAATCAGGGTTGCATTCCCTAAAGAATCCTGGTACCAAATCCTACTTTCCAAGGCTGGAACAGTGTCTCAGGTTTAGCTGGGTGTGTATTCAATTACCCTCTGTTAAAGCTGGGGCAATTATCATCTGTTAATTGAGCAGTTTACTTTATCTCTTCTGCAAGGAATCCTCCCTCCAGGGAGATATCTTCTGTTAATGGGCCATTGAGTGTCACTGATAAAAATTCCATCATCCCATTGTGAGAAACTCTGCCCAGAGGGAGGAGCCAAGCATTCCTACCGGGATATAATCTGAGAATGTGAACAACAGAGTCAGCCTTCTCCCACAAGATTCCCAGAAGAGCAGCTTTCAGCTCCACTGGATCCCAGAAGAAGACCAGGCCAATCGACGCCACAACTGGACCTTCCGAGGAAAACTCCAATCTTCTAAGGATCACTGCTCCAACAGAACCACACCTGTCCCTGCAGGAGCACTGCAGCCACCATTTAACAGGAGTGCTACCAACACTCTGACCCACAGGGTGTCAGGTCGTATTCTTACTCCGTAAGTAGTTTTTAGTACTACTGCATTTGTATTTTTAATTTTCCTTCTGAAGAACTGTTATTCCTATTCCCATAGACTTTGCTTGACAGCCCCTTGTTTTGGAAATTATAATTCCAAGTGAAGGGATTAACATTTTCCATTTCAAGGGAGTCTCCTGCCTTCCTTAGCAGACACCTGTCTTTTCAAACTGACACAATGCCCTGGGACAGCCAGGCAGGTGAGGAGGAAGTCAATGCCCCTTTCCCCCTCTCTCCTGCTCCATCTCCCAGCCCAGCACAGCCCCTGGCTGCAGGACAACCCTGCTGCCAACCCCGTCCTGCCGGGGATGCACTGGGGGGATCTCCTTCCCCTTCCCTCTGGCACGGAGGCAAATCCCATCCTCTCCTTGGCCTTCCTCCCCCAGGGAAGGAGCTGAGGATGGAGACCAGGGAGGACAAATCCCCACAGCAGAACATCATGGAAGAGGCCATTTTTAGTGGCTCCATGGTGCAGAATTCCAACGTGGAGGAAAAGCCCCAGAGATTACACAGGAGGAGGGGCTGCAAACCCAGCCCAGGGTGTTCTGAGGAGGAAAGACCCACCCTGAGCCAGGAAGGTGGGCAGAGCTTCAGCCAGAGCTCAGAGCTGGTGGTCCATTAGCAGCTTCACAATGGGGAGAAGCCCCACAAGTGCTTGGAGTGTGGGAAGAGCTTCAGGCAGAGCAGCACCCTGATCAGCCACCAGATGATCCACACTGGGGAATGGCCCTACGAGTGTGGGGAGTGTGGGAAGGGCTTCAGCTGCAGCTCTGCCCTCATCATCCACCAACGCATCCACACTGCAGAGAGGCCCTACGAGTGTCCCCAGTTTCAGAAGAGGCTTCACACCAGCTCCCATCTCCTCTGCCATCAGCGAATTCACTCAGAGGAGAGGCCCTTCCACTGCCCTGACTGTTGGAAGGGCTTCAAGCAGAAATCCCACCTCATCCACACTGGGGAGAGGCCCTACGAGTGTCCCATATGTCAGAAGAAGTTTCCCACCAGCTTGCAGCTCCTCCAACACCAGCGGATTCACACAGATGAGAGGCCCTTCCTCTGCCCAGACTGCGGAAAGGGCTTCAAGCACAACTCCACCCTCATCACCCACCGGCGCATCCATACTGGGGAGAGGCCCTACAAGTGTCCAGAGTGTGGGAAGAGCTTCACCCAGAGCTCTCACTTGACCAGACACCAATGGAGCCACCAGTAAGGAAAGGCCTGCAAATGCCCCAGCTGCAGGAACAGCTTCATGCACCAATCCAGCTTCATCCCCCATGGGAGGACCCGCATTGGGAAGAGTCCTGGGGATCCGTGTTGCCCATGATCCATGCTGGGAAGACACCTCTCCCTTTTCCTGCCCGTGACATGATGTGGGAATGGAAGAACATGAGGGTCTGGCCATGGCCCTTTCATTACATTCACTCCCCCCTCAGGTCATTGCCAGGGGCAGGGAAGGGACTCTCTCTCTCTCTCTCTCCCTGAGGAAAAGAGTGTCCTTTCCAGACAGGGGAAATTGTGGCCAGGAAGACCCAGTGAGTTGTATTTTCCCTGTAAACAGTTTTATTTATCCCTTCTGTTACCAATATTGTTTCTGTTACTGTTTGTTCCTTATCTCGTTGCTGTTCCCAATAAATTGTTCTTATCCCAGCCCAGGATCTTTGCCTTTTGTGCTTTCCATGGGAGGCGGGAGGGCAGCGAGGGCAGCGCGGTTTTAGCAGCAGCAGGAAATTGGGGATATCCCATTCCTGAAGCCCGGCCCGTGGAAAGCGAGCATCCCAGCTGGTGGCAGCCCTGGTGGCCATGGCAGCAGCCTTGGGAGCGGGTCCCTGGCTGGGGCTGTGGGAACCTCTTCCCTCTGGTGCCCAGGGACAGGAGAGGAGGGAGTGGCTGCAGCTGAGTCGGGGCAGGCTCAGGTCGGATGTCAGGAAAAGGTTTTTGCCCATAGGCTGCTGAGGCCCTGGCCAGGCTCCCCAGGGCAGGGTCCCAGCTCCAGGGCTCTCTGAGCTGCAGCAGCGTTTGGCCAGCGCTGCCAGGCCCAGGCTGGCATTGTTGGGGTGTCCTGTGCAGGGCCAGCAGTTGGACTGGAGGATCCTGATGGGTCCCTCCCAGCTCAGCCAATTCTGTGCTTCTGGGATCCCCTGAGCCTGGGGATGGGGCTGCCAATGGTTGCCATGGCAACGGGCTCTGGCTGCAGGCCTGAGCTGGTGTCCATGGCAACCACCCCTGGCATGGGTTCTCCATGGAGCTGCCAAGGTACTGAGCATAGCAACAGGGGGCTGGTGATGGTTGCCATGGAAACGGACCACAGACACAGGGTCCTGGTGATGGTTGCCTGCTAAGGATCAGATTTGTCACAGGCCCTCAGAGGGGTTCAATGGGGATCTTTCCAAGAGTCTCCAGGCTGTTCCAGAGCTGGAATGTCACAGGCAGAGACAGGGGCTCCATGGAGACCTCCCAGGGCTTTCTGGGGATGGTAAAGAGCCCTGTGGTCAGAGGCAGTCACAGCCATTCCATGGTGACATCCCAGGGCACCTTGGGCTGCAAAGGCACCCATCTGTCACAGGCACTCACGGGGGCTCCACGGTGACATCCCAGGAGTCCCCAGGCTGCCAAAGAGCCGGGATGGCCCAGACACTCACAGGGGTTCCTGTCATGGGCACAGTGGGAGCTTCAGGCAACGTTTATTAGAGAAGCTCCTGTTGGGTCACAAGGTGCAGAAAGGATCCCCAATAGCCCCCACAGATTCCCAGATGTCACCACTGAATCAGAGATGACACAGACTCAGATCAGAAGGCTAAGGGCTAAAAGTCACCTGTTGTTTCAATCCTCTTCTTTTATATCTTGGTTTGCTACAGGTGGACCTCACTGGTCATTTAATCAACACATTTCCCATGATTGGCCAATTAAGACAACACCCTTCAGTAAACAACTTTTGGAAAAAAGCCAACTTATAACAAACATTGTCAGAGCACCAGTTATTGATGTTTGTTTCATGATGGGCCTTTGTGGGGGCTCCCTGGATGGAGGAAACCCTCCTGTAGCAGTTCTGTGCCACGTAAAAGGAGCTGCATGGGACTTCTTCAGTCTTCAGCTTCTTGTTTATTCTTATTCTATCTAAAGGTTTGCATTGCTGTCCACACCAGGCTCAGTGCACTGAAAAAGCACCGCAAAATTGCTCTGAAATGTACAGTTTCAAGGTCCTTAAAGTTGTCTCATCCATTTAACTCTTAAAACATACATTATTTCTACTTATCTACCAGTAGCTCATCCCTTAACTGTCCAGATAACCTTTTCACTGTGCTTTCCTTGACAAATCACCCTCTGCCACCAACACTGCAGAAAATGGAGTAGAGGAAGAAGAAGAAGAAGACAGGGACTACACCCCAATTCCTCCATCTTGCTTCCTATCTACACCATACTAAAAATCCCAAAACCTAAATTTCTCACCCAAGTGACATGCTATACTACCCTCCAATCTATTTTACACTTGGGTAAATTCTAATCTGTCTCAAAGTCCTGGAAGTGCTCTCCATGGGTGATGGTTAAAGGCAGTGTTTCTCTGGGGGTCAGGACTCCTCAGAGCAGACAGAGAAATATTCCCTGTGCCTTGGATTCCCACACATTTAACGTAAAATCCTTTAACCCTTAACATGTGAAGTTAAATGAACGCAAAAATGTTCCAGGGAAGTAGGATTCAAAGGAGAAGAAATAGAGAACAACAGAAAGACAGAAGATCCATAGAAAGACACACAGATGGGTACCAACTGCTGGGGTTCCAACATCACCAACAGAGGAACCCCAGGAGAAGGGCGGATCCTCGTGCTCCGGCTTTTAACCCCCTGGGCCTTCATGGCCCCACCCCTGGGGTGGGACTGCCAGTTGCTTGTCCAATCGGAGCCAGGGTAGCACCAGCTGCTGGTGTGTGATTGATTGATTGACAGCTGGGCCAATCAGAGCTGGGTTAGCCCCGCCCCTGCTGTGCGATTGGCAGCTCTGCCAGGCCAGGGCTGGGGGCGGGGCTCTGTCCCACCACAAACCAAGGCCTGACCTGGCCCTGGCCCCACACGGGCATTCCGAGCATCCCAAGGTGTCTCGGGACATGGATCTCATCCAGCCTCTGACAGCGACCACGGTGACACTACGGAACCTCATGGAGCCATGGCTCAGTTGTGACAATGGAGATCCAAGGAAATGGTGGTGAGACTGTGGAATCCAGGAATCATGGAATCAAGGAGATCATTGTGCAAATCATGGCCCCTATGGAAGCAAGGATCAATGATCAAACTGTGGTTTGATTGGGATTGATTTAAAATAGAAACAAGGAGCCATTGTTTCACAGCGGGGCTGCGTGGGGCCAATGGACCCTTGTGACTCTGTTGGGGCTCATGAAACCAAGAAGCCATTGTGACATTGCCAGAGCTCATGGAATCAAGGAGACCATTGTGACAGTGTGGGGACCCATGAAGTCAATGGAACATGAAACAGGTCTGCCTGGTTTGGCCACCTGGGGGCTGTCTGACAGGTCCCACTGAATTTGACATGTCAAGGGCCACTTCCCATCTGACCGTGAAGCACTGGGGCTCCATGCTTTCATTCCCATGGAAAAGAACTGTCTTTCTTGTCTAGGCACCCATGGCCAAAATTGGGATTCTGCATCTAAAATTCCCTATATCCAAGGGTTACTCCCAGACAAAATCTGCCCATACAGTCAAGTCTGGCTGGCCTTGGCCTCTGGTGTCTGCCTCTCATCTGCCCCTGCACCACTGGAGCTCACTTGTTTCCTTCCTATGGAGACCATTGTGACACTGTGGAGCATTGTGGAACCAATGGGCCATGGTGACACTGCAGGCCCTTGTGGAACCTGTGACACTGTAGGAACTTGTGGAACCAAGGGAATCATTGTGACCCTGCAGGGCCCCGTGGAAGGAAGGGATCATTGTGACACTCTGGGAACTTGTGGAACCAAAGGAATCATTGTTGCCCTACGTAGCCCTAATGGACCCAAGGGGCCATTGGACACAGCCAGGCTTCATGGAACCAATAGACCATTAGGACACTGTGGGGCCTTGTGGAACCATGGAGACCATAAAGATCCTTAAGGACGTGTAATCAAGGGGCCATTATGACACCTGAGGGCACCATGGAAGCAAGAGAACCATTGTGGCACTGCAGGGCCCTGTGGAACCAAGGGAACATGAAACAGGTGTGGCTGCCTTGGCCTCCCAGGGGTCACCTGACAGGTCTGGCTGACCTTGGAATGTGGAAGGCCACTCCAATCTACTCCTGAAACAGTGGGGCTCTGGGCTCTTCTTTTTATGGAAAAGAACTTTCCATTTTTTCCAGGCATCCATGGCTAAAATTAGGATTTCACCTCCAAATTTCTATGTATCCAAGGATTGCTGCCAGACAAAAGCTGCCAGGACAGACAGGTCTGG
Source organism: Agelaius phoeniceus (assembly GCF_051311805.1). Lineage (NCBI taxonomy): Eukaryota > Metazoa > Chordata > Aves > Passeriformes > Icteridae > Agelaius > Agelaius phoeniceus. The sequence goes on from NW_027509866.1 coordinate 4,788,525, forward strand.
CTGGTCTTTGACTCCTGAGTGCCAGAACTCACCTGTTTTCTAAACACTGGAAAGGGCTCTGTGCTTTTCTTTTTATGAAAAAAAACCCCATCCCTCTTCTCCAGGCACAAATGTTTTAAATTAGGACTCCACATTCATAATTTCAAATATCCAAGGACTGCTCCAAGCAAACCTGCCAGAACAGACAGATCAGGCTTGCCTTGGCCTCTGGTCGCTGCTGTTCATCAGCTCCTGAAACATGGAGGTTCCATGGTTTCCTTCCTATGCAGACCAAGGTGACACTTGGGAGCCTTGTGAAATGAAGGGGCCATTGTGGCACTGCAGAGCACCATGGATCCAAGGGACCATTGTGACACTGTGGGGCCTCGTGGAACCAAGGACATCATTGTGGCTCTGCTGGGCCACATGGTCCCAAGGGGCCAGAGCAAAGCAGCGGTGTGGGAGTTAGCCCAGCTGTAACTCAGAGTCAGCCAGATTTTACCCTGGAAGGCATGAGTTTCAAGTCCTAGGAATCATTTGTTTAACTTAGGGTGAGCTTGAAAGTTCTCCAATAAGCCTTTAGTGTTGTTATGCTAAGTTGTCCAAGTTCTACTCCCCTATTGGTTACTTGTTTCTTCTATATGGTTATTGTTCTAGTTTTCTAGCCCCAAGTGTCTATGTTGTTGCTTCCCCTTTTTCTCAGGTCTTTGGATCCTGCCCCTCATACTGTGCTCGACTTCTCCATGTTTATTGTTTTTCACCCTATTATTAAAGTTCTTTTTGGGCACCTCCATCAAACCCGCACCTTTTCATTTTCATCACCCTCGTCCTGAAGTCAGGGAACCAGAGAGGTTTGTCACAGCCACCCTCATTGTGACCTTTGGCGCCCGAACAGGGACCATGACACTCAGGGCTCCCTGTGTCAGTCACGTCAGCTGGGGTTGGCTGATGGATAGGCCAGCGCTCCCCGGGATTTTGGATTGTGCCAGGCCCAGTGGATTCATCGTTGCTTCAAGGGACCTTGCCCAGGATCAGCAGGGACAACGACAGTTTCACCTGCATAGGATTGCAGGTGGGTTTGGGGAAATGCAAGACATTTATTGCCCATTTTGCCACTGTGTTTTTACAATATGCACCCATGTCCCATAACTGATTTGGGGTGTTCTGGTGGCTCTTCCCCATAAGGCAGAGAAAGAGAAAAATGGGCAGCCAGATGTCCAAAGTAGAAAGGAGCATATATGGATGCTTTAATTCTCACTGATCATAACATAATATTTTGAAAGAATGAATTAAAATGAATCATGAAGTGGATCATTAAAAATTTTCCAGACACCTCTGCTGACGAAATCCATACCACTGAATTTTGGGACTCATTGGGAGTTAAATTGTACAACCTTTCGATCAAAAGGGACCCCATTGCATCCTGCATGCTCCCCATCTTCCACACCACCCTTGAGACCCTTCACCAGCAAGCAGTGGGTTGAAAACTCAATCCGTTGGTCACTCCTAACTCGGGACCTTCCCTCAAACCTGCCTTTCTCAGACCTTCCAGGATGGTCCAAGATGGCAATGGCCACGCTGTCTTGGAGGATCATGCCCTGGAGACTCAAGACAGAAGGAGCCCGAATGTGGCTATGGATCCCAACCATCCTCCCTCCATCTTGGCTCCTCCACTTCCTGCTACCACAACCTTCTCTTCCACCCTGAACGAACCTCCAGACTCCACCCCCACAACTACAGGTCACGCCCCCACTGTCAATCATCCTCTCCACCCTTGACCATGCCTTCAATTAAGGAAGGAGACTGGCAAATAACCTCGAAACTCCTCATTGCCCCCATATGTTATGAAAGAAGGGGTCAGAATCCCAGGTATCAGCCATTGGTTTATGGGGAAATCAAGGAACTGTGTAGGGCTGCTAAAGACCACAGGAAGGACTTACCTTGTTTTAATGGCCTAATGAGGGCCATGTTTACAGCACGTCTTAACCCCCTATGATTTAAAATATATCATGACCATGTTGTTGTCACCTACAGAATACACCCTGTGGGAAGGGGAATGGAAGTGTTTACTAAATGAATTAATAGCAGACTATGCTAATAATGAGGCAAGGGCAGAACTGACAATCAACCACCTAGCTGGAGAAGGACAACACAGCCTGCCAGATGATCAAGCAGCAGGTATCCCCAGAAGAGCATTGGATGATATCAAAGAGATGGCTTTGAAAGCTTTAATCCAGGTATTGGATGGTAGCACCCCCAGTTTGGACTATGTAAACATAAGACAAGAACCTGGAGATCCCTACATGAAATTTATTGATCACCTTAAACAGGCACTAGAGAAGCCCTAGGGGCCATGCAATTCCCCTTTAAGGGGCCCCAGCAACATCTACAGGGCCCAAAAATATGTTTCCAGTGTGGTCAACAAGGACATTTTAGAGAAGATTGTCCCCAAGGAGGAGGAGCCTATCCGGTCCCTAATGGATAATCAACATTAAATTAGGTGGAATTTCTCAAAAGGTAACTACACCAAGCAGTCAAAAACTGCCATTGGAGTGCAAGGTGGCCTCGGGCTATGACACAAATGTTCAAGCCAATGATGCCTACAATTGCTGAATTGTACACCCATTACAGATAATGTAGCCCTAAACTCCAGCACCTCATCTCCCATTTGCCAACCACCTTACCACCAGGGGCAAAATTGAAGTTGCTGAGTCTGGAATCTGTTGGTTTAATTGATTATTTTGCCCATGAAATATTGACAGGACAGCTGGGGCCCGAAGATCAGCCCTGTGAACTATTAATTTTAGTAAACTACCAATCAAGCACTGAAGGATTTTTTGTATTGCCATCCATACTATCAATGTCCTCACAATGAGAAATTACAGTGCTGGCCCTGTCTCCCAACCCACCTTGTTTTATACCCCAAGGACTAACAATTGCCCAGGCAGGATGCTGATGATACTTCACTAGGGATGTGATAAATCAGGATTGACCAAAAATCACCTGCACTCTGGAACTTAACAGTGAAAAGATTGTTTTGACAGGGCTTGTGGACATGGGAGCAGATGTGACAGGTATCTCACGTTCCAAGTGGGCTCCTAACTGGGCGTTTACAGCTACTGCAGGAATATTGTCCGAGATTGGAGGTGACAGTGACAGTATCCGAAGTGCAGAACTTATTAACATCAAAGGACCTGAAGGCCAAATTGCCACAATGAGACCATTTGTGATAAAGGACCTTGGTGTATCCCAGATAAGAACATCAAGCCCTACCTGTAGCTACTGAGTGTGGATTCTGCAAAGGAACCCCCAAGTCCACCCCAAGACAAAACCCACCAGACAGTGACTCTAGCACCTGGACTAGACAATTCTTTTGAAGATGACACATAGGAAGCTTCTACTCACATTCCTCAGCCTGTTTGCAACCATGCTCCTCACAAGTGGATGGGCAGCCCTCAAAAACACAAAGCGCAGTGTATGGATAACTCTAGCAAAGCCATGAAACAAGACACCCTGTGCCTGTCTGTCACTAGCCCTGACGACCCCTTCTCCACCTGCCTACTGGGGTGGCCTACAGATGTCTGGCCAATACCTGAGGGTGCCATTTGCAGTATGCCAGGTGACAATCCTGATGGCAAATAGAAGTGCAACCCTGTCGGTGCTTGGGACTACTGGACCCAGAAGCTCCTGCATGCACCACTCGAACTCAGGGGGTAGAAATTCTCAGCTCTGTAAAAATGAACTTTTGTGTAAGGTTTTATTACTGTCTGAGATGGGAAGAGGGTGAAAGACACAAAATTACAAGAAAAAAGAAACTATCAGGAGAGACATCTCCCCATACCATCCCACTTACAAAAACCAGAGCCAATGGTGTAATTACACTTCTCCCATGATTTCTTGGTCCAGTAGCTACCCACTCAACTTGCTGCAGGGTGTGTTTCTTATTTGCAAGGATAGAGCATGGCCCGTGAAGGTGTCCCTTCACACATCAAAGGCGGACCCTTGTAGCTTGGGGACGCTTACCTTTCTGGCACCCAAAACAAAAATGATTACTGGCCAGAGAAACAGAGCAAAAAGATCTACACACTACTTTGAATCTGATTGCAAAAATAATGTCATCTATTGGAGTCAAAACAAAAGAATAGCAGCCTCCATGTTACTACCTTGGGTGGCTGCAGCTAAAGCTTTAGGACAATCACACCATCCTGGGTGCCTGTTGAGTAAGCAAACCAATGCTGCCTCCCTCACATTGAGTGGCTGCTCTCAGACACAGAGACCATCAGACACGCCACCTTGCAGAACAGCGATAGAGTTTTTCCTCTGGGCACATGGGCATGGCTGTGTAGACTCTGAGGGCATGTGCTGCATGAACCTCTCCAGCCACAGCGAGTCAATCCACAAGAGCATTCAGGTACTGAAGAAAGGGTTCAAGAAGCTTCAAGTGGAAAACAAAGACTGGGTCAATAAACTCTTCCAATCCAAGGGACTAAAGGGTTTGATGATGTCAAGCTAAAAGAAGACTCGTAATTCTCTTAGTGGTTGTTGTTGTATTGTTAATTGTCCCATGTTTATTTGGATGCTTTAAGAAAGTCTTACAAAATTCTTTCAGTTCCATCTTTGCTGTAAAAAAGAAAGGGGGAAGATACCCAACACAGGCTCCTCATGGACTCTTGGAGGAGAGAATTGGAGGCCAGGATGGCACAAAAACCTCTCAAAGACTCAGTGTAGGAAGGAAAATCCTTAAAAGTATCTAAAAGTATTCTTAAATCCATAAAATACCTTAAAAACCTTGAGTATCTCAAGGCATTAATGAGCCCCACTGAGTGTCAGTACAAAGCTCTCCAGGGACTCATTAAAGCAGATAATTGGGGCCATGATTGCACAAATCTCTCACAGAGTCTGTATCAAAAGGGAAACACCAAGTACCTTAAAATAACTGAAGTACCTTGAAGCATTAATGAGCCCCACTAAGTGTTGTTACTGACAAAGCCTCTCCAGGGACTAATTACAGCAGATAATTGGAGGCCATGATTGCACAAAGCTCTCAGAGACTCCAAGGCAAAAGCCAAAGCCAAAGTCCTTTGAAAAAGCTGCAGTCCCTGCAGGGAGCATGAAGGAGCCCCCAGGGCCATTGCTGAGCAAGGCTCCCCAGGGACTCCTTGCAGCAGATCCTTGAGGCCACTGGGATGTGGGCTAGGGGGGGATGCTGAGGGCAGCACAAGGGGCTGACAGTGCCCAGCCGGGCTGGGGCTGTGCCAGGAGGCCCCAGGGCCTCAGGACAAGGTGTCTCCTCCCAGCCCTTGCTGGCACAGACCCTGCTGTGCCCCAGGGCACCAAGACTTGGCTTCTCTTTGTCCCCACCTGTCATCACTGCCTGCAGTTCTCTGCTCTGCCTGGGGCCTGGGGACACTTGCTCAGTCCTGTCCCTCTCTGGGACCCATTAAAAGTCCAAGAAACTTTGGAGTTGGATTCTGCCTTGGAGTTCTGCAGAGGTTTCTTCAGCTCCCTCTCAGGGACTGATGTTCAGGGCCTGAGCACAAAGCCCCAGAGGCTGATTAAAGTCCTTGTGCTGTGTCTGTGCTGCTGAGCTGGGCTGGGCTCCTGGCACAGAGGCAGCTCCTGCTCACCAAGAAGAGCTTCAAAAGCACATTTCTCTGGATGAGCAGCTCTTCTGCCAGCCCAGCAGGGCTGGGGCACTGCCTGCAGCCAGCCCGGGCACAGCCCAGAGGCACAGAGAGCTTCAATCAGTCAGGGCTGGGAAGGGGCTGAGAAGTGCCTGGGGCACAATCACTGCCAGCCCTTGGCACAGGAACCTCTGGCTGCAGGACAGTGCAGCTGCAGCTCCTGGAGCCGTCTCCTGCAGCTGGAACATGCCAATGCCTGCAGAGCCTGTGAGTACATTCTCTGCTTGTCTCTTGTGCAGAGCAGCCAGGGGTGCCCAGGGCTGTCCTGCAGAGCAGGGTCCTGCAGCCCAGGGCGCTGTGCTGGGGCAGGGACTCTGCTGCCTGCCAGGGACAGCTCTCAGCCAGCCCTGGCAGCTGCTCCCAGCACTGGGGGACAAGATCTGGGTGGCAGGAGACAGCTGGTGAGGCTTGGGAGTGTTCTCCTTGTGTGGGGAGGATGCTGCATTGTTCAGGACTGCTCTCAGCATGTCATTTAACTGCAGAATTTAGATGATACAGGAAGCACAGCAAGGCAGGGGATGTATAAAAGTGGATATCCTGCTTTTTTAATCAACTGCTCTGGGTTGGAAATTGCACATAGATCTTCATCTCTCAGTTCAGCCTGTGAAAAATAAAAAAAAAAAAGTTTCTCTTTGATCTGATTAAACAAGGTAGTGAAAGAAATCAGAACAGGGCCCCTCACATGCAGCATCAGTGTCGCTTTTCCAGCATCCTCAGGGTTGTTCTCATGTTGCCATCAGAGCCTGCAGAGCCACTGGGCAGTGCCTGAGCTGGGAGGGCTCTGCAGGGCAGAGCTGAGCCCCCAGGGCTGGGCTGGGCTCTGGCAGCACTGGCAGGGCCCAGCCCTGGGCACAGGGAAGCAGCTGCTGGCAGGGACAGCTCCAGGCAGCAGAGCCCTGGGCAGGCAGTGGGGGGAAAGTGCCCCCAGGCTGTGCTGGGATATTTCAAGTCCTCTCCAAACCCAACTATTCCATGATTAATTTTTCTACAGGTCCCCTTGCCAAGACAGAACAAATGTCCAACAGCAGCTCCATCAGGCACTTCCTGCTGCTGGCATTGGCAGACACGCGGCAGCTGCAGCTCCTGCACTTCTGCCTCTTGCTGGGCATCTCCCTGGCTGCCCTCCTGGGCAACGGCCTCATCATCAGCGCCGTAGCCTGCGGCCACCACCTGCACACGCCCATGTTCTTCTTCCTGCTCAACCTGGCCCTCGCTGACCTGGGCTCCATCTGCACCACTGTCCCCAAAGCCATGCACAATTCCCTCTGGGACACCAGCAACATCTCCTACACTGCATGTGCTGCCCAAGTATTTTTATTTGATTTCTGCACAGCAACAGAGTTTTATCTGCTGACCATCATGTGCTACGACCGCTACGTGTCCATCTGCAAACCCCTGCACTACGGGACCCTCCTGGGCAGCAGAGCTTGTGCCCACATGGCAGCAGCTGCCTGGGCCAGTGCCTTTCTCACTGCTCTACTGCTCACAGCCAATACATTTTCCCTGCCCCTGTGCCATGGCAATGCCCTGGGCCAGTTCTTCTGTGAAATCCCACAGATCCTCAAGCTCTCCTGCTCCCAGTCTTACCTCAGGGAATTCGGGCTCATTGCTGCTTGTGTGTGTTTAGATTTTGTTTGTTTTTTGTTCATTGTTTTCTCCTATGTGCAGATCTTCAGAGCCGTGCTGAGGATTCCCTCTGAGCAGGGACGGCACAAAGCCTTTTCCACCTGCCTCCCTCACCTGGCTGTGGTCTGTCTGTTCATCAGCACTGCAGTGTTTGCCTACCTGAAGCCTCCCTCCATGTCCTCCCCATCCCTCGATCTGGCCCTGTCAGTTCTGTACTCGGTGGTGCCTCCAGCCCTGAACCCCCTCATCTACAGCCTGAGGAACCAGGAGCTCAAGGCTGCAGTGTGGAGACTGATGAATGGATGGTTTCAGAAACATTAAACTGCTGGCCAATTTCTGCAAATCACTGGTAATAAAAATCATCTTTGATACTTCTTGTTCTTTTGATTCTTTTTAATTTGTAATACTTTTACAATATAGTGCAAAAAGAAATGTCATTCCTTGTGACATTTCTCTTTTTGATTCTCTCCACGTTCCCTGTGGCCACAGATTGTGTCAATGCGGGGCTACGCTCTTGGTGGCTTTAAAGGAACTAAAGGATCTCCCTGCAGAGTTTTCTGCAGAGATGCCCTTTTGTTGCCTTCTCTGGAGCTGCAGCAGCAATGTCTGTGTGCAGAGCTGGGGCAGATCAGTGCTGGCCCAGCAGCTGTGCCCAGCAGCAGCAGCAGCAGCAGCACTTGGTGTTGCCAGTGCTGCTGCCGTGGCCCTGCCCCGCTGCCCTGGTGGCCCTGGTGTTGCTGCAGGGCCTGAGTGCTCTCGGGGCCGGGCACAGCCCTGGGGGTGGCAGTGCCAGGGCTGCAGCAGGGACAGGCCATGGGCACTGCTGGGGCAGCGCTGACGCCTCAGGCCAGGCCCTGGGGGCTCCGGGCTCCTTGCCCAGGCTCTCTCAAGAACACGGCCAGGCCAATGCTCAGCACAGAAACCCCCGTCAGCAGCCCCAGGCTGGCCGTGGGCAGGCTGGGGGCAAACAGCATGGCCGGGGCTCTGCAAGGGCCCTGGGCCAGACGGGAAGGAGCAGCAGAGCAGGGGCTGATCCATGCTCAGTGCACTGCACAGCCCAGGGCAGCGTCCCAGAGCGTCCTCATGCAGCTGCCAACAACATCCCCCCTCTGCAGCCCTGGCCTCTCCCCAGCTCACACAGGTGCCCCATCCTTGCAGGCACAGACACGGCAGCACTGCCTCAGCAGCCCCTGTTTGCATTGCACACAGCAGGGCCAGCACCCCCATGCTGTTGCTGTGGGGACATGAACCTGAGGGAGCACAAATGCCATCAGCCCCTGGGGCCAGCAAGGCCTGGGGGACACCAGGGAAATCCCTCAGCTTTGTCCTGGCCTCTGCACTCAGCCAGAAAGTTTGTTCCCATCAGCTGGGAGTTTCCTGTGCCACTGCAGACGCTGTTGCTCAGAGCCAGGGCTGCCTGGCAGCCACCCCCAAACTGCCCTGAGCATTTCCTTGGCTTCACCTTTGCTTTCTTTACTCTTCTCTTGAACAAATTTCTTCCAATTGCCCTCCTGTGTTCCCTCCCCTGCAACAGCCCATCCCTGTTTGTCCTTTCCTTTCTGGCCCGACTCCCCATTGCAGTTCCTGACTTGGCCCCATGGGAACGTCCCTTGGGCAGCAGGATCATCCTACAAGTGCTGCAGGAATTGTCTGCAGGCTCCTGCAGTGCCTGGTGCTGCTCCCTTTCCAGAGGCACCCCAGGCCAGGAGGGCACATCTGGGCTGCTGTGTCTGGCTCTGGGGCTCCCTGTTGTGGGCAATGAGGAGGAGCTGCAGAGGCTCTGCAGGACTGACAGGATGGGCTTTGGGGCTGGCAGGAGAAGCTGAGGGACCTGGGCTGCTGGAGCTGCTGAGGAGGAGGCCCAGGGCTCATCTTGCACCGGCTCCAAGCGTGGTTTCAGAGAATCCCAGAATCAGCAAGATTGGAAAAGACCTTGGAGATCATCAAGTCCAACCTGTGCCCTGACACTGCCTTGTGTCCCCTGAACCTCCACTTCTCCAGGATAAACAACCCCAGCTCCCTCAGCCTCTCCTCACGGGACTTGTGCTCCAGACCCCTCCCCAGCCTTGTTGCCCTTCTCTGGACACACTCCAGCCCCTCCATGTCCTTCCTAAATTGGTGGGCCCAGATCTGGATGCAGCACTCGAGGTGCTGCCCAACCAGTGTGAGCACAGGGGAAGAATCACTGCCCTGCTCCTGCTGGCCACACCATTCCTGATCCAGGCCAGGAGCCATTGTCCTTCTTGGCCACCTGGGCACACTGCTGCCCCATTTCCAGCCTGCTGTCCATCAGTCCCTGCAGGTCCCTTTCTGCCTGGCTGCTCTCCAGCCACTCTGTCCCCAGCCTGTAGAGCTGCAGGGGTTGTTGTGGCCAAAGTGCAGGACCTGGCACTGGGACTTGTTCAACCTCACCTTGTTGGATTTGGGCCCTGGACCCAGCCTGTGCAGGCCCCTGTGCAGAGCCCTCCTACCCTCCAGCAGATCAATACTCCCAGCCAAATTAGAGTCACCATGGGTTCATGAGGCCCCAGAGTGTCACAATGGTCTCTATGATTCCATGAGCCCTCCCAGTGTCACAAAGTCCCTTGGATCCTTGGGCCCTGCAGTGTCACAATGCCACCGTGGTCGCAAAGGCCCCACAGTGTCACAATGGATCCTTGGTCCCCTCAGGCCCTGCAGTGTCACAATGGATCCTTGGTTCCATGAGGTCTGGCAGTGCAGCAATGCTCTCCTTGGTTCCACAGTGTCACAATGGCCTCTTGGTCCCAAGGGCCACCACGGTGTCAAACATGTTTCCTTCATTCCATGAGTCCCTGAGGAGCAGCCCTGGCCCCTTGGTTCCATGGGGCCCTGCAGTGTCACTATGGCCCCATCATGACACCAGGTCCTACTCTGTCACAATGCTCTGCATGGTTCCACAAGGCCCTGCAGTGTCACAGTGGCCTCTTGGTTCCAGCAGGACCCAGACTGTCACCATGGACTCCTTGCTTCCATTCAGCCCCACAGTGTCACAGTGGCCCCTTGGCTCTGTGCTTCCATGTTGTACACAGTGTCACCATGGTCCTCTTAGTGCACCAGGCCCATGGCTTAGTGTCACAATGGCCCCTTGCTTCCCCAGGCCCTGCAGTGTCACAATCATCAGAGAATCAACCAGGCTGGAAAAGACCTTGGAGAGCATCAAGTCCAACCTGGCACCCAACACCACGTTGTCACCCAGACCATGGCACTGAGTGCCACATCCAATCTTTCCTTAAACACTTCCAGGGACAGTGACACACTTACCTCTCTGGGCAGACAGTTTCTGTGACCTAACACTGTGCTGCCCAAACATTACTGTGCACAGCGGAAGAATCACTCCTGCTGGGCACACTGTTCCTTATCCTTTTGAATCCCACGGGTTGGATGAGGGAAATGGTGTAGAGGGAGTGGGGAGAAAAAAATATCAATTGTCAACCAATGAAGGGTCTTGATGTTCATATCTATTCAGACTGCATTAGAAGGTACTGGGTCTTAATATCAATTGGACCAATATCAATTGGTCAGTATCAATTCGTGACACCAAACTATGGACAGGAAAAGAAAACAGGACAACTCAGTTCTCTCTGCTATTTTTTCAGTATAACAGAATCACTTTATATATACTTCCGAAATGTGTCTAATTCACCGCAGTAGAATTGAAAATTTAGATTATTCCTATGGGCTTTTCTTTTTTAAGTGTTTTGAACAAATGTTTATGAGCCTTTTTACCTTAGTGCCTGAACTAAAGAGCTCCAAAAAGAAGAGGCCTCTGGAGCAGTGAAATTCATCAGCAACCTCCAAGTGGCTGAGGATCCATGCCCATGAGAGCAGCAATGAACAGAAATGGGCACAGCTTTGTGGCTGCTGCCCCAGCTTTGGCATGGGCCCTGGGCCTGGAGCAGGAGCAACTCTTGAGGGCCCCAAGGCCGGGGCTCTTGTGCTGCCCGGGGCAGATGGGATGGCAGCAGGGGCTGCAGAGCTCTCAGCACCTCAGGCCGAGGGGAGCAGGGCAGCCAGGGAGCCTCCTTTGGCCTTGGCCCAGCACCTTCCTCCATGGCTAGGGCTGAGTCCTGTGGCAGCTGCAGCTGCTGCTGTGCCCTTGGCAAGGGCTGAGGCCGTGGGGCCAGTGCCCAGAGCAGCCTGGCCTGAGCAGAGCTGTGGGGCCAGAGCCGGCTGGGCTGGGCTGGGCTCAGAGAGGCCCTTGGTGCTGCCCAGAGCTCAGGGCAGCTGGCAGAGCTTGCAGGGAGCTGGGCTGGGCTCCGAGAGCCTGGCCCAGAAACCATCAGTGTCCATCTCAGCCTGGCTGAGCGTGCAGGGGCAGGACTCAGGCCAGGCCTTGTGGGGCAGGGCCAGTGCCTGTGCAAGGCATTGCAAAGAGGCAAGTGGCCCAGAGAGGAGGCTGCTCTGTGCCCTTGGTGGCATGGACAGAGCAGGCAGGGGGCCTGGGACATTTGTCAGCACCAGCCTCTGTGCCCATGCGTTGGCAGCCCTGGCTGCTGAGCCCAGCTTTGGCCTGGGCTGAGTTTGGCTGTGGCCCAGCTCCATCCTCCTGCGGGGCTCAGGGCCTGTTCCCGGCCATGGCCAGCCCTGGCTGCCTCTCTGCTGGACCAGAGGCCAGCAGAGCCCGGGGCAGGGCTGTCTGAGCAGCCCCACAGGTGCCACGGGCTCTGCAGGAGCTGGCAGAGGCTGCCCAGCAGGGAGGCCATGGGGCACAGAGCCCCAAGGCTGCTGTGGGCACCACGGCACAGGGGCCGTTCCCAGCCGCAATGCTCCTGGCCTGGGCTGGGCCTGCACAGGGCCACAAAGGGGCCACGCAGCCGCTGCCGGGGCTGACAGCAAGGCCAGGCACACACAAGCAATTGCTGAGCATGGCCTGCGCTGGCCAGGCCTGACTGTGCCAAAGGCAGAGCTCAGCTGCCCTTGGGGGCTGCAGCAACACTCCAGAGCCCAAAGAGCCTCCATGGCTGGGCTGGAGACCAAGGCTGCAGCAGGGAAATGCAGGGCTGCTGCGGGATGGGGAGGCCATTGAATTCCAGCACACACCTCAGCTCTCTGATGATCCCAGCACCATGCTGGGCCCTGTTTCAGACTGGAGCAGAGCAGATGTTGATGGGACAGGAGTCCTGCAGGTGTGGCAGGGACCTGCAGCTTGCAAGGTGCTCTGCTCTCCCTCAGGTGCTCTCGGAGAGATCCAATCCCAGCTGGGCACCTCAGGGCAGAAGTGGCACTGCCTGTCCATGGGCACACAACTGATTTCTACCTGGAAAGGGGCACAGGTTTTAATACTTGTAAATTTTATAATATGCAAGCACATTTTCATTATCTGGGTCATTTGAGTACTCTTTAGACATGGCAAAATTTTCTCACCAGGAACAGCAATTTCCTGGAAGTATACTGATGGCAGGAGAAGAAATACTGATCTTCCTCTCTGCTTGAGTCTCCAATAATCTGTGTATTATATCATCTCCCTTTTCCTCACCGGTGTTACCTGTGCTGTTTAAATGGCCGTCTCTGTGTATGTCTCTTCACTAGACACACTGGATCTTTGTCATTCCCACTGCTTCCAGATTTCTTCCTCCAGATGCTCCCCGGTCATTCAAGTGCCTCTCAACTGACTGGATTCCTGCTTTGAACTTCAGGGAGTTTCCCAATCTTTCTGATATTCAATAAATATCACCTTAGTCAACATCCTAATTGTGTTTATATCTATCACAGAATTACCTTTTCTTATGTCTTTATCTAAAACTGTTCCAGTACAGAAATCCCTTGAGGATGGGGGACATGTCAGATGCGGCTGGGACATCGCAGAGAGCTGAAGGAAGAGCTTGATGGTTATTACACTGTCCAAATGTTCATCTTGTGTTTGTTGGCAAGAAACCTTTCTGTGCCTCTGAGTGTCACCAGGCCCTGAGCCCAAAGGACACAAACCTGATGAGTTGTGGTTCCCACTGCAGGGGCTGCACATGGACCTTGGCTCTGAACAGGAGAGCTCTTCATCCCCTTTCTCTCTTTTCCTCCCTCTGAGCATGAAGGGAGCTCCAGACTTCAGCCTGTGACTCGTGTGTGCAAAGAGCAAATCTGGGCAGAATCGGGGCAGGGAGGGTTTGGGGGGACCTTGGCATCTGTGCTGGGCGCAGAAGGTGTTTTCCATTGCTCTGAGACTGTCTGCTGTGCAAAGTGGATTTAATATCCAGCAGAGGAATGACTTTTGCATTTGATGGAGCTGTGCCTTCCCTTGGCTTTGTTGGTTGACAATAAATGAACATCCCTCTGTGTCTCGGGCAGCTCCTTCTCCAAGGAAAGCAGGTGGGAGTTGGAGCCAAGGAGCTGAAAGCTGCAGGTGCAGCCGGGGCTGGAGGGAGCTCAGATTTGCACAAGGCTGCTCTGAGTGCCAGGGCTTGGATGGGGGAAATGGTGGGCTGGGGGTAGGGACAGAGTCTGATCGATTTTCATATCTATTTAACTGCTTGAGGAGTTACTTGGATTCAGTGTCAATTGGAGATTGCACATTTCAATGTATTAACAGGAAAAAAAATCCCTAAACAGCACCTAAAAAAATCTTTGCTTACTGTTGTTGTAAATAAAATACATTCACTTTGAATACACTACTGAAATCTGTCAAATTAACCACAGAAGATTTGGAAACTTAAATCAAATGATTCCCAGAGGCTTGGCTTGTTCAGGTGTTCCGAATGTTAATGAGCCCTGGGACACTGAATTCCTGCACTGAAGAGCTGAAGGCTGAACAAGCCTCTGGAGCAGGAAAATTCAGCAGCAGCCTCCAAGTTGCTGAGGATGTCAGCAGCCCCCAGTGAGGCCATCCCTGCCCAGAGACCATGGGGGAATGGGCAGACAAGGAGAGCGTCCCTGGGGCTGGGGCAGCACAACTCAGAGGCACCAGGGGCTCCAGCTGGGCAATGGAGTGTGGAATGTGGCTGGGAAAGCCCTGCCTGGGCTGGGCCAAGCAGCACAGACAAGCCCTGACCCCCATTCCCCAAACAATTCTCTCAAGGAGACATTTAAAATAATTGCAATTGTGTACTCTGAGTTGTATGTACTGGAGAAATACCAACAAGGGATTCTCAGGAGTTGAAAACAACCAAACAGCCTTTACTGGAAACTTTAGAAAATCAGAGAAACTTTGGCAAAAGGTTTATTACAACATTCAATCAACAAAACACTTCTCAAAGCATTAATTTGTGCCATTCAACTTCACAAATTCTAGGCCTGTTCAATTTTAAGTTGCTCAAAATTTTACAACAAGTGGGAATAGGAAAGATACAGGGAATCACACACACAGCTACCAACTCCTGGATTCCAGCACTGTTCCAATGGAAATTCCAAGAGGAGGTAGGGTCAAGATGTGTGCTTGCCTTGTGGTCAGCCTTCAATACCCCTTGGTCTCCCTGGGCCCTTCCCCCAGGTGGGGCTTGGGCTCATTTGGTCCCTCAGGAGCTGGGCTGGGGGCTGCAGAGGTGGCTGTGGAGCATTGCCTGTGCTGTGCCAGGGCCTGGCAGCCACTGCTGGGCTGGGATAGAGGCTCTGGGGGGATTGGGGTTCCAGGGCAGGGCAGGGCTGGGGTTCCAGGGCAACGCAGGGCTGGGCCTTCCTCCCCCACACATGAAATCCTTTGAACCACAATCTCCTCCATTCTGTCACAACAGGCAGTGTTGGAGGTAAAATCCCAATTCTGGCCATGGGCACCTGGCCAAGAAGGGCAGTTCTTTTTCATAGAAAGGAAAGCACAGAGCTCCAGTGCTTGGAAGGCAGGTGAGAGCCTCAGTAGGCCAAGGCCATCCAGACTTGTCAGAAATGACATATTTTGTCTGGGTCCTATGTTTGGATGTAGGTAATTTTGGAGGTGGAAGTCCAATCTTGGCCATGGGCACCTGGAGAAGCAGGACAGTTCTTTCCCATGGGAAGCAAAGCTCAGAGCCTTTCCCAGTGTTTTGGGGACAGATGGGAGGTAACCCTTTTAAAACCAATGCAAGACAGACTTGTCCTGGCAATATTCCTCTGGGAACAGTCTCTGGATACAAGGAAATTTGGAGGTGAAATCCCAAGTCTGGCTCTGGGTACCTGGTGGAGAAGCAGAGTTCTTTTCCATTGTGAAGGAAAGCACAGAGCCCCAGTGTTTCAATAGCAGATGAGAAGAGACCCTCAACATTCTAGGGTCATTTGGACCAGTCAGGCAGTCAATGGGAGGCCAGACCAGCCAGACCTGTTCCGTGTTCCCTTGCTTTTATGAGGTCCTGCAGTATCACCATGGTCCCCTTGGTTCCATGGGGCCCCGTACTGTCCCAGTGGTGCTTTGATTCCATGGGGTCCAGCAGTGTAACAATGGACCCTTGGTTCCAGAAGGCTCTGCAGTGTCACAATGGTCTCCGTGGTCCACAGGAGACGCCCCACAGTGTCACGGGACTCCTCTGTTTCATGAGCCCTGAAATGTCACAATGGACCTTTAGACCCTGGGGGTTTGCAGTGTCACAATGGTCTCCTTTGGCTCCACAGTGTCACAATGGACCAATGATGACAGGAGGCCCCTCTGTGTCACCCTGGAGCTTTGGTTCCACACACCCCTGCAGTGTCACAAAGGCCTCTTGGTTTCACGAGTCCCCACAGTATCACAATGTTCCTCTTGGTTGTGTGGGGACTCCCAGGGTCACAATGGTCTCACTGGTTCCATGAGGCCTCATAGTGTCACAATGCTTTGCTTATTCCATTCGCCGACATAGCACCACAATGATCTCCGTGATTCCATGAGTCCCCTCAGTGTCACAATGGTCCCTCGGTCCCACAAGGCCCCACAGTGTCACAATGGTCCCTTGGTCTCACAGGGCCCCACGGTGTCACAATGGTCCCTTGGTCTCACAGGGCCCCACAGTGTCAGAATGGTCCCTTGGTCTCACAGGGGCCCCACAGTGCCACAATGGTCCCTTGGTTCCATGGGCCCTGTGCTGCTGCATTCCCCCCTCCCCTTCTCAGGCCGCCCTGCCAGATGAGAAATGCTCCTTGGGCCTGGGCCTTGGCCAACAGCCCCTGGGCTCAGCTCCTCTGCAGCTCATCACAAACACTGTCTGCTCCAGGCACTGCTGCTGCCCAACCAGCTCCTGCTTTCTGGAGGAGCAGCCCTGGGAACTGGTTTTGTTCCCTCAGTGGCACAACATCCCTGTTCTCACACTGCCAAAGAAAGCTGTTGATGCCAAGTGCGTCCAGAATGAAACATTGCCTGTAGGTAAGGTTAATTCACAAGGTCTGTTGTTTTGCGGAGAGAGAGAGAAAAAAACTCCACAACATTGTGAAAGTTGTAAAGTCGGTATGTTTATTATTACAGCGCTGGATGCTGGACACATGCGGAGATTACTCTCTGTAAAAGGCATGTGTACCTCTGGGAACTTCAGGTCCCTTTTTATCCCCCTTCTCAAATACATATGCATACAGTTTCCCAACAGGTTCAAAATATTCATTTTTACAAATTTCGCATGACATTTGCCGCCAGTTCTTCTTTATCAGAAAGAATTCCTAGGTCAGGCTGACCTGCTTTTACAGCAGTCTTTCTGTCTCTCTTTATCACCCTCTGTCGTGTCGTTCCCCCCCCCCCCCTCTTATCTCTGTCCTTCATTCATGCAGTTTCCCTTGAGCCTAGGCCTTGAAGTCAGGCCACATATACTTAGAGATGTATATTTCACCTAAATCAAAATGGATTTCTACTCTGGGGAATTTTTACTCTGTCTCACTATGTGAAGTTAAATGCTGCTAAGAGTTCTTTTGCGAAGTTATGTTTTATTTAAGGTATAAGCTGAGTTAAACACTGTTAAATGTTAATCCTCTGTTAAATGAAAACTCATAGGTTGTAGGTTAGGTTAAATACTGTTAGCTACTGAGCTTTTTTTGGCAAAATTGTCCCCTTAAATTTGAGCTACATTAAGCTTTCAGGCCGTATTCCTTTCATCCTTGTCCTCACTGTCCTTGTGTCTCACACACACACACACAGGGACAGTTCTCGGCTCATTTCTGGTTTGATTGCCTGGATTCTGTTTGGTTTTGTTGTTGCTTTGTTTCCTTGGTGTGCCTGAAGTGTCCAGTCAGGAGCAGAGTGACTCTTGCCAAGGAACTTTGTGCTGCTGTCCCTTAATATTCAATCTGGTTTTTGCTGATCCCTTGCTGGGGATATTTTCAGCACTCTCAAGGCCTTGTTGGTACCAGGGTGAAGGAGCCCTGGCCCAGGCTCTGGCCCTGGGGGACACGGGGACGCTGCCGGGGGGTCCCTGTCCCCCTGTGCCACCCCCAGGGCCCCGGCCCCCCGTCCCCGTGTCAGGCTCTGGGGTCGATCTCGTGGAACATCCTCTGGGGGAGGCTGCGGCGCCGGGGGCGGGGGGACCCGGGGGTACAGGGGACCCCACTGTGCACAAGCAGGGTTGGACTGCTCTGGGGGGAACTGTGAGGGGGGGCCGGGGCAGAGTGACCTCCCCAGTGACCTCACACAGCCCCTGTGATGTCACACACCCCTTTGATGTCACACAGCTACTCTGTGATGTCATACAGTCCCAGTGATGTCACCCAGCTTCCTCTGTTTTCACACAGCCCCTGTGATGTCACACAGCCTCCCTGTGATGTCACAACCCACTCTCTGATGTCACAGAGCCACATTCTATTATGGCAGAGTCTTATCTATGGCCCATCATCCTACTCTATGATGTCACAGCCATCTCTATGATTTCACAACCCCCTCAGTGATGTCAAAAAACCCTCTCTGAGATGTTATACTGACACTCTTTAATGTCACAGCACACACTTGGACCTCACAGCCCCCTCTATGATGTCATACAGCCATGCCATGATGTCACAGCCTGCTCTGTGATGTCACAGAATCCCCTCTATGATGCCATAGCTGCTAAATGACCTCACACAACAAACTCATGTCATAGCCCAAACTGTGACCTCACACAGCCCACTCTGTGCTGTCACACAGCCCCTTGCTGACATCACAGCTGCTCTGTGCCTCCATGACACAGCCACAGAGGAGCTGCTGTGACACAGCCCCCTCTGGGACATGCCAGAGCCCCTGCCAGTGCTGAGCCCCTGGGAGCTCTGTCTGTGCCCTGCTGGTGTCCCTGAAGGGCCCTGGCAGTGCCCCAGCCCTGCTGGGCTGTGCACAGGAGCTGCTCCTGGCCAGAGCTGACTCTCTGCAGCTCTGCTGCCCTTGCCAGGAGCTGCGGCCCAGCTCAGCAGCACAGACACAGCACAAGGGCTTTAATGACCCTCTGGGGCTTTGGTGCCCTTTGCATCAGACTCAGTCCCTCAGAGTGTGCTCAAAGAACTTCTCAGGGACTCAAAAAGAGATTGAAACACTGAAGTTTTTCAGACTTAAAACAGATCCTTCTGAAGGACAGTACTGAGAAAGTGTCCCCAGGTTCCAAGCAGAGCAGGACACTGGAGGCAGTGATGACAGCTGGGAACAAGCAAGGTAAAGGTGTCTCTGATGCTGAGCAAACCTGGATGTGGTACAGGAATGCAAAGGGCCAAGGCCTGAGCCCTTTGGAATTAATTCTTCCTTTCTCCTGCTGTTCTCTACTATGTCAAAAGGATCCACCATCTCTGAAACCACCCTTCAATCCCTCCCAGGGCTCTCCTCCGACATCCTCAGTCTCCACCCCACTGAGCACAGAGCTCCTGTGTCCCTATACAGTGGTCAAGTGCTTGAGGCCAAGAGCACCTGGACAAGAGGCACAGTTCTTTTCTATAGGAAGGAAACCACAGAACCCCAGGGTTTTGAAGGCAGATGAGAAGCAGTCACCAGAGGCCAAGGCAAGCCAGACTTGTCTGTTCTTGTTGCTTTTGACTGAAAGCAGTCTTTGGTTATATGGGGAGTTTTGGGGGTGGAATTCCATTTCAGCCATGGGTTCCTGGACTGGAATGACAGTTCTCCACACAAAGGAAAGGGTGGAGTTCCAGTGTTCCAAAGGCTGATTAGAGGCAGCTCCAAGGGGGCCAAGGCCAGCCAGACTTGTTGTCAGGGAAGAATCCTTGGAGAGACAGAATTTGGGAGGTCAAACCCCACTTTTGTCTATTGGGCTCTGGACGAGAAGGACAGTTCTTTTCCATAGGAAGGAAAGTGCAGAACCCCAGTGCTTCAAAGGGAGATGAGAGCTGGCCCTTAGGAAGCCAAGGGAACCTAGATAGTCCTGGAAGCTTTTGTCTGGAGCTGTCCTTGGATTTAAGGAATTCTGGAGGCGAATTTTCAGTTTTGGCCATGGATGCCTGGACTTGAAAGATGGGTTTTTTCCCATGGGAAGAAAAGCACAGGCCCCTGGTGTTTTGAAAGCAGATGAGAGGTGGCCCCCAAAAGGCCAAGGCCAGCCAGAGCTGTCTGTCCCTCCAGGTGACATATGGGAATAATCCTTGGATATAATCAAATTTGGAGGAGGAATCCCAATTTCAGCCATGAACCCCTGGAGGAGAAGGACAGTTCCCACAGGAAGGAAAGCACACAACTCCAGGGTTTCAGTGGCTGATGAGAAGTGACCCTCAATGGAGCGGTGGCCGGTGGAAAGTGAAACGCCCAGGCTAGATAAGTGTCCAGCCAACTTCCGGCCAGTAAGGCACTTCCCCAACCCGAAGTCAGGGCTTTGTGCCCAAGGCGATGTCAAGCCTTGCGGATGTGTGGCCGCAGTAGAGAGCTCCGAAGTCGCAGGATTAAATGAAGAGGCGACCCTCAGTTTCTTCAGGGAGGGTGGTTTTATTGGTAGGGAAACGTGGAGTTTTTCGGTGGAAGAAGCTGAGAGCCCCGAGGCAGGGAAAGCCTCGGGTTTTACAGAGGGTGGGAGGGGTGAAAGATTGCAAATCAGAGAGGGATACATTAAGGATTGGCATGATCGGAGAACCCATCAAACACAGTTGCGGGAGGGACCCTGGCCCCTAACCCAATCACTCGACACCCTGGCCCGAACTCTCTAGAAAAAGAGGCAGGGGTGTCGAGTGACAGGCAGGTTGCCAGGGGTGGGGAACAAGAAAGATAACCAAGACAACTGGGGAGGGGTTTGGGGATTGACACAAACTGGTAACAGGGCAGGACCTTCTGAGAGAACAATGGGGGGGAAAATTGAACAAACATAAAACACACCACAACATCTCCCCCTTTTTCGTTTAAAAACGAAAGAACTGTAAGGGCAAACACCGTTCAAGTAAACCTAAAAGGGTGGAAAGTATAGTCTTCAGGATGGACTCAGCCCAGCTTGACAGGCCCCATCCTTGAAAGAGGTCCCCCAGCCAGTCTGATGTCTGTTGTTTTATTTGGTGGACAAGGCCTTGCATTTTATCTATGGCCACCCTCGCGTCCTCGGCCCGAGATGACAAATTAAGGCAGCAGAGGCCCTCAAACTCCTCGCAGCGGTGGTGATGCAGTAAAAGCAGGAAGTCAATTGCCGCGCGATTTTGGAGGGTCGCCTTCCTTGTAATTTCCTCGTCTGTGAGGAGGTCTGATAGCGTCGCTGATGTTAAATTGGCTTGCTTAGCTACCCAACACTCCAGGTGGGCCAATTCACCTAGAGACTTGGCCACAGACACCCAGGGCAAAAACAGGGTGAGGGCTACAGTTTTTGGTTTCGATCAATGTTCAATTTGGGAGTTACAATCTGGGTCGAGATCTTTGAGATCTCTTTTGGAGCGGGCCGAATTCGGTTGTGCTCTTTTCATTTTCCAATCGCGAATTTGGGTAATGTTGGGTGTAAGCAGCGACAGCCGCCCAAAAGTGCAGATTCCTCCGGCTAGACGAGCGGGGATGCCAGCCCAAGCTCGGTCTCCGCAAATGAAAAAGATACCTCGGGGCAGGGACAGCGGTTGGCTACCCAGGGTGGAAGCAAGTGGCATCTCGATGGTCATTCGACACCACTGGGCAGCTTTGTACTTGGGCCTTGATGGTTTGATCCACGAGTACCTGCTGTCCCAAGGGTTAGGGGCGAACTGAAACCAAATACAGAGGGAATCATTGGCTGAGCCGAGCAAATTAAGCTCTGGAGGTTCAGAGCTCAAAGGGGCCAGCCCCTTGACTCCTTCTCCCCAGGCATTTTGTGCATTGATTTTTAGAGGAGGGGTCTTGGATAAGAGGGAGGTAAGGGAAGTATTGAAAGGGGAGGGAAATTCATTAAGGGAGAGAGAGATCCCCACAAGGCATGACGACATAGGGTCCTCTGCTGAGCCCATATCTAAACATATGTGTTCTTGGCCGAGGGCACTCGCGAGGGTGCGCCAAACGTTGGCCTTGGGCTGAGGGACGATCCATGGGCCCACTGATGGCATCAGGGTCCAGATGAGGACGGCTGTCAAGCGGGCTAAGACGTAGACACGTTCCATCGGGGGAAAACTAAAATCAAACAAGAGACAGACATAAGGAATGACTCTGAATCAGGTCCTGCCCGGGGCAGGGAGAGGGTTAAACTGGGAGTGGCTCCATCCCTGGGAGCTTCCGCCGCCGCCGCCAACATGCCTCCGTGACCTGTTCTACGTTTCCTGCTCTCAGAGTCTTCCCAGGGCGGAAGGGCTTGACCCACTTAGCGGGGATCCATCTCGGACCTGAGGGGGTGGACACGCAAGCGTATCCCCTTCCCCAGGTCACGAGATCGAAAGGCCCTTCCGTTTTCCAGGTCTCCGGATCCTTAATCAGGACAGGAGGCCTGGCCCTGGCCTGCAGCTGCTCATGTCTCCCGAAATGTCGCACGATAGGCGGATTGAGATTTTCAAACAAACAGTTTAGGAAATTAATGGTAAAAAGAGCCTTCGCGAGATGGATATGGGGGGACTCCACCTTCACGGCCACTCGTTGTTGTTCCAGAACTCTTTTTAAGCTCTGGTGGGTCCTTTCTACCACGGCTTGACCTGTCGGGGAATAGGGGATGCCGGTCTTATGCTCTATTCCCCATTGTTGCAGGAAGCTTCGCAGCTCCCTGGATTTATACGCTGGGCCATTGTCTGTTTTCAGGACCTTGGGGATGCCCAGGACAGCGAACGCTTGAACTAGATGTTTTTCACAATCTGCTGCCTTTTCCCCTGTGTGGGCAGAGGCATAGACTGCGCTGGAGAAGGTATCCACTGAGACATGTACGAATTGCAGACGGCCAAAGGAAGGAATGTGGGTAACATCCATCTGCCACACCTCGCAACTAGATAGACCTCTGGGGTTAGCTCCCAAGGGTATTGTTGGGAGCTGGTGGGACTGGCATTGAGGACATGTAGCCACGATCGCTTTGGCCTGTTCGCGTGTAAGATGGAATTGTCGAACAAGGCCAGGGGCGTTCTGATGAAATTGCTGGTGGCTGATCTTGGCCTGACTGAACAGATCAGGGAGTGGGGCAGCTTGAACAGGAGCGGCAAGGGCGTCAGCACGCCTATTGCCTTCCGCAATAAACCCAGGCAAATCGGTATGTGACCTGACATGCATCACATAAAAGGGTTGCTCTCGGTGGGAGACTAAGTTCACAAGCTTAGAGAGCAAGTTAAACAAAGGGATGTTTGATACCTCCTGTAAAATTGCATTTTCGGCTCTGGAAACTACACCCGCGACATAGGCTGAATCAGTGACCAAATTGAATGGTTCAGAGAACCTCTCAAAGGCTCTGACGACTGCGTCCAACTCAGCAACTTGAGGTGAGCCTTCCACCTCGGTGACATCTGCCTCCCACCGCTGAGTCTGAGGATCCTTCCAAGTCATCACTGACTTGTGGGATGCTCCAGACGCGTCTGTAAAAACTGTCAAAGCCTTCAGAGGGGTTCTACTCTGAACTGATTTTATAGACAATGTGAATTCCTGATTGAATAATTTGTGGGCCGGCCGATCTACTGCAATTTGGCCGGTGTAGCTGTCCAAAGCCAGTTGAAGCGTCTCATTTGTTTCCAGAAGGTTATCAATCATCTTTCTTTTTAGATGGCCTGAATTGAATTTTAAAGGAATGTGGATGCAGTCAAAGTCACAACCTGCCAACTCTCTGATCCGTGATCTAGCCTTTCTGATCAATTCTGCCACCAGCTCAGCTGGCTGCGTCATCCTTTTGGACCTGTGATGGCTGAGGAACACCCACTCTATGATTAAGAGGGGATCCCCCGAGCCCCGGTCCTTGCCCTTGATGGAATCGTCCCACTGGAAAATCACCCCATGGAGGTGTGGCAGCTTACCTAGAACAATAAATTTAAATGGCAGGCCCGGGTGATATCTGTGGGCCTGCCTGGCCAAGATGGAGTTTTGGATCTTCTCCAGCGCTGTCTGGACCTCTGGGGTAAGGACCTTGGAGAACTAAGCTCTTCTCCCCCTTTCAATAAATTGAAAAGGGGGGCTAGGTCTTCTGTTGGAATGCCTAGCCAAGGCCTTACCCAATTCAAGGACCCACACAGCTGGTGGACATCCGCCAGGTTTTTGATGTTAGTTTTAATAGCCAATTTTTGCGGAACAATGGTCCGCTTCGTTATTTCCAGGCCCAGGTACTTCCAGGGTGGCATCTGTTGAATCTTATCTTGCTGGAGCTCGAACCCTGCAACAACTAATGCATCGATTGTCAGGTCAAGCGCGTGGGTAAGTAGGTCGTTGGTCGGAGCACACACTAGGATGTCATCCATATAATGGTAAATAATGGTGTCTTTGGTGGCTGCACGTACTGGGGACAGCAAGGAGGCGACGTACCATTGGCAGATCACTGGGCTGGCCTTTAGGCCTTGTGGAAGGACCCGCCAATGATAGCGCTTGCTTGGGGCTTCACGGTTGATGGCAGGAACCGTGAAGGCGAAACGCGGAGCATCGTCCGGGTGTAAGGGAATTTGGAAAAAGCAATCTTTTATGTCAATTACGACCAAATTCCAATTTTGGGGGAGCATCGTTGGGGATGGCATCCCTGGTTGGAGAGGCCCCATATCTTCAATGATGTTGTTAATTTGGCGGAGGTCGTGAAGGAGCCGCCACTTATCTTTGTTGGGCTTTTTGATAACGAACACTGGGGAGTTCCATTCGGACATGGTCTCCACCAGGTTGCCCTTCAGTAGCTGCTCCTTGACAAGCTCATTGAGCGCCGCTAATTTTTGCTTGTTGAGCGGCCACTGCACTACCTGCACTGGTTTATCTGATTTCCAATTCAGTTTCCAGGTAGGGCGCTCATCAGTGACCGCTGCCCGAAAAACCTGGGGAGCTACTGGGAGGTCAGTTTGGGCTCCCCACTGGGCCAAGAGGTCTCTCCCCCACAGGGGTTCCGTGTAATCTAATACGAATGGGCGCACTGAAGCCAATTGCCCATCCGGCCCCGTAATTTGTACGACGCTCTTAGATTGGTGTGCCAATTGTAAACCCCTGACACCTCGGACGTGGCCAGGCGCGTTTTGCAATTCCCACTGTGACGGCCATTCCCGGGAAGGAATGATCGTCACATCTGCTTCAGTGTCCAACAAGCCTTTAAGAGGCTTGCCCTCTCCCCCTTTCGAGATATGGCAGGTGATATGAGGCCTTTCCCGCCCCAGGACCTGGGCCCAAGCTACTGTTGGATTTTGGAGTTCAGCCGGAGGAAACCCCAGGGCCCAAGTCATTTCGGGAACAGGGATCGCTTGTGCAATCACCTGTCCCTTGGGCAGGAAAGTGGGGGGTTGGACACAGTGCAGCCCCACAGCGAACAGTCCCAGGCCAGATGGCAGAAGACCCGGGATTATGTTCACCTCTAAAGGTGTGTGTTTAGTGTCTCCGACAACGACGTACTTACACCTTATCCGCCCCCAGTTTCCTGGGCATTCCGGGCTGACTGACACGAGTTGAAAATTGGAGTTCTTAAGATGTAGCGGTTCCGTCAGCTGCAGCCGGAAGGGTCTGAAAGCAGAAAAGGTAGTTAGCACGGGTCTAGGTTGGAGACATGCAACATATGACAAGTCCGGTGAGAATATGTCTTGTTTGGCAGGCGGCGGTCCCTGAGATCTCCCCTCCCTGCGTGGTGTTGGTTGTCCCGCCCTATTTTTATCATGGCGCAGGGGGGAACTGCGCTCAGATGTTAGTTTTTTGTCTGGGTCTTCCCCAGGAGTCCCTGCCCCTTTTTGAATTCATAAAATTCCCGCCGCAGCGGGCAGTCGGGCATCCAATGCCCGAGCTTTCCGCACAGATGACAGGGTGATTTGGCAGCGGAAGGACCGGGAGCAGGTGAGCGGCAGGTGGCTTCAGAGAAGGTGTTTTCAGGCGCTTCTTCTGCGGCGCTGACTCGGGGCGGCAGCTGTTTTTTCTTCTCTCCCTCCCTAGATGGCATGATTAGGACCTTCTGGGTGCAGACCTCGAGCATATCGTGCAGCGAGGGGGGCGGGTGCACCGGGAGGCTGAGGATGGCGTCCCTACATGCAGAGTTTGCATTCGTGGACGCCACTTCCTTCAGGATATGTTCCCGGGCAACCTCGTCCGCCACTTGCTGCTCAACAGCTTTTCGAAGACGCTTGACAAAATCGAGGAAAGATTCCTCGGCGCCCTGAAAGATCTTGGAAAAAGAAAGGAGAGGAGCCGCCCCCGGCAGCGCCAGGAACGCCTTCTCGGCTGCCCGTGCTGACTCCCGGAGCGCTTCCTGGGGGATGGCACTCGCCTGCGAGTGCCCATCTGCCCAGCTCCCGGTCCCGAGGAGTTGATCGACGGCCAGGACATTGCCCGTTAGGTCCAGCCCCGTGTGGGGCTGTTCCCCCAGGCTCGGGAGGGCTTCCGTCACTCCCCTCTTCCAGGCTGCCTCCCACATAGCCCGCTCGGTGGGATTGAGCAGGCACGTGAAGAGGCGCCGGATGTCAGAGGGGGTGACATCGGCTTCGGTAAGTGTTGCCTGCAACACTCCCCGAAAGTATTCGCTGTCCCAGCCGTAATCTTTCTGTGCCTTGCACAGCTCCTTGATCTGAGAATGGTGTAAGGGGACCCATTGGCGACGCATCCCACCATCTCCCTCTGGATGGTAAACAACCAGGGCTGCAGATGGTATCGCAGCAGACCCCGGTTCCCGGTTCCCAACTCCCCCCCCCCCCCCCCCGGAACCCAAAGCGCGGGAGCCGGCAGGGAGAGCGTGGGAACCGGGAGAGGAGGAGGTAGGGGCATGGCTGGGAACTTGAGCAGGGTGGTCCGATATCGAGGGACCCTCCCAGGAGGCGGAGACAAGGGGTGGAACTTTTTGACTGGCAGGGGGTGGAGAGATGGGAGGTGATATGGGAGGGACCAAGGGAGGAGCCATGGGCGGGCATGTGGGAGGAGAAAGGGGAGGGACTACTGAAGGGGAGGTTTCTGGAAAGGAGGAGGGACTAGGAGGGGGGAAGGACGAGGGGGTAGAACATTGGGAGTGGCCGAATGGCAGGAAGGGGTTGGAGCTTGGGAAGAAGGGATTCTGGGGAGAAGAAGAGGGCTTTCCCGCCATTTCGGCCATGTGGCTGCCTCCATCTTGGGCCCCATAGGAGCCATTTTGGGGAATTGGAGGCGACTGGGAGCAAACTGGGGACTTAGAAATTAGGGTTTTGGATTTTGGGGTTTTAGAAACTGAGGACCTGGGGACGGGAACAGGGGAGGTAGGGGAAGACGAGGAGCCCCTAAGAGACTGGCCAGGACTCTTAGGGCGGGGGGGCCGAGGATTCCGAAGGGGGCCAGGGGACGAATGGTCACCCTGCGCGGGGCTGGAGCGTGCTGCACCCTTCAGAATCCCGGTTTTACGTTTATGGGGACGGGAAGGGGGTTAGGGGTAGAGGGAGAGGCGGAAGAACTGGGGTGTGAACTAAAACTGACCGAAGGTTTTTCTGAGTTTCCTCCTGCTTT
This sequence comes from Agelaius phoeniceus, assembly GCF_051311805.1. Taxonomy (NCBI): domain Eukaryota; kingdom Metazoa; phylum Chordata; class Aves; order Passeriformes; family Icteridae; genus Agelaius; species Agelaius phoeniceus. Next base: position 4,815,615 of record NW_027509866.1, read on the forward strand.
CAAGATAGATCGAATTTGTGAAATCCAAAAAGCTAACGGAGAAAGCGAGGTGTCTCCTGATCTAATCAAGTTTGATAACTTGGCATTTGCCCTCTGCCAAAAGGCAGGATCCTTAATTAGATCGGGGGAGACTTCGGGAAACTCAGAAAAAAGCCATCGGATTAATTTTTTAACTTCCTTTTTATCAACTGAACAACCCCCCCCAACTAGGATACCCACAACTTGGTAAAACAGCCCCTTCTGAGCTGCCGAGAGCAAAAAGTTCGCACCCATCGCTCGATGTTATAAGTGGCAGCTGCGGTTAAGCCCCCCCGTTCCAGTAAACGCAAAAGAAAGAAAGAAATAAGGGTGCCCACCCCCGGCCCCTGTCTAGAGAAAAAGAAGGGTGGTGACGAAACACCAATAGAGGGGAAGGCGACAGGGAGAGTAGCAGAATACTCACAAAGTCCGGAGGCGACAAACGAAAAGCTGGAACGAGGAGGGTCCTGCGACAAGGACGACTCCAGGGTGCAAGGAGCTGCCGTCCAAGGTCCCCGGGGAGCGCTACCTCGCGAACAAGGTCTGCTCGACCACAGGGTAGTTCCGTGACTGCTGGGATTCTCGAAATCCTGTCCGTGGGGTCCACGAATCCGAAAAGGGGGGGCCCCATGCCGGGTGCCAAAACTGGCGTAGTGGCCGGTGAAAAGTAAAACGCCCAGGCTAGATAAGTGTCCAGCCAACCTCCGGCCAGTAAGGCACTTCCCCAACCCGGGGTCAGGGCCTTGTGCCTAAGACGATGTCACGCCTTGCGGACGTGTGGCCGCAGTAGAGAGCTCCGAAGTCGCAGGATTAAATGAAGAGGCGACTCTCAGTTTCTTCGGGGGGGGGTGGTTTTATTGGTAGGGAAACGTGGAGTTTTTCGGTGGAAGAAGCTGAGAGCCCCAAGGCAAGGAAAGCCTCGGTTTTACAGAGGGTGGGAGGGGTGAAAGATTGCAAATCAGAGAGGGATACATTAAGGATTGGCATAATCGGAGAACCCATCAAACACAGTTGTGGGAGGGACCCTGGCCCCTAACCCAATCACTCGACACTCTGGCCCGAACTCTCTAGAAAAAGAGGCAGGGGTGTCGAGTGACAGGCAGGCTGCCAGGGGTGGGGAACAAGAAAGATAACCAAGACAACTGGGGAGGGGTTTGGGGATTGACACAAACTGGTAACAGGGCAGGACCTTCTGAGAGAACAATGGGGGGAAATCTGAACAAACCTAAAACACACCACAACAAACTGTGTACGACATGGCAGCACAGAGCCAAGGGGCCATGGTGACACTGTGGGGCTGGATGGAAGCAAGGAGTCCATGGTGACAGTCTGGGTCCTGCTGGAACCACAGAGGCCACTGTGACCCTGCAGGGCCTTGTGGAACCATGCAGAGCATTGTGACAGAGCAGGACCTGGTGTCACGATGGGGCCATTGAGACACTGCAGGGCCCCATGGAACCAAGGGGCCAGGGCTGCTCCTCAGGGACTCCTGGAATGAAGGAAACATGTTTGACACCGTGGTGGCCCTTGGGACCAAGAGGCCATTGTGACACTGTGGAACCAAGGAGAACATTGCTGCACTGCCAGACTTCATGGAACCAAGGATCCATTGTGACACTGCGGGGCCCAAGGATCCAAGGGACTTTGTGACACCAAGGTTTCCCATGGAAGCAAAGGGACATTGTGACACATGGAGGCCCCATGGAGTCATGGAGACCATTGAAACACTCAGGGGCCTCATGGAACCATGGTGACACCAAGTTGTCTGGGAGTGTGGTTCTTCTGGAGGGTAGGAGGGCTCTGAACAGGGCCATGGACAGGCTGGATCCAGGGCCCAAATCCAACAAGGTGAGGTTTAACAAGTCCAAGTACCGGGTCCTGCATTTTGGCCACAACAACCCCTGAAGCCCTACAGGCTGGGGACAGAATGGCTGGAGAGCAGCCTGGCAGAAAGGGACCTGCAGGGACTGATGGACAGCAGGCTGGACATGAGGCAGCAGTGTGCCCAGGTGACCAAGAAGGCCAATGGCTCCTGGCCTGGATCAGGAATGGTGTGGCCAGCAGGAGCAGGGAAGAGATGGGCTGTTTGCAGTGAAGGGAACAGGGGTGGGCAATGGGAAGAAATTTGTACCAGGGAAGAGTAAAGAAAGCAAAAGTGAAGCCAAGGAAATGCTGAGGGCAGTTTGGGGGTGGCTGCCAGGCAGCCCTGGCTCTGAGCAACAGCGTCTGCAGTGGCACGGGAAACTCCCAGCTGATGGGAACAAACTTTCTGGCTGAGTGCAGAGGCCAGGACAAAGCTGAGTGGTTTCCCTGGTGTCCCGCAGGCCTTGCTGGCCCCAGGGGCTGCTGGCATTTGTGCTCCCTCAGGTTCATGTCCCCACAGCAACAGCATGGGGGTGCTGGCCCTGCTGTGTGCAATGCAAACAGGGGCTGCTGAGGCAGTGCTGCCGTGTCTGTGCCTGCAAGGATGGGGCACCTGTGTGAGCTGGGGGAGAGGCCAGGGCTGCAGAGGGGGGATGTTGTTGGCAGCTGCATGAGGACGCTCTGGGACGCTGCCCTGGGCTGTGCAGCGCACTGGGCATGGATCAGCCCCTGCTCTGCTGCTCCTTCCCGTCTGCCCCAGGGCCCTTGCAGAGCCCAAGCCATGCTGTTTGCCCCCAGCCTGCCCACGGCTGTAGAGAGCTTTTTGGAGAATTGGTTAGCTGAGAAAGGACATTCCGATGTGATACCAATGGATAAGGGTAAGAGAAACAAGCTGGGAACTGAGCAACCGATGCCCAATTACTGATGAAGGTCACAGTGACCTTCTCTAAAACGGGAAGACGGGGGAGAAAATTGCTTGCCAGAAAATGTAGTTATCCCAAGGTAGAGAAATTAGAAGAATGTACCCATAGAAGCAAAATAATTGTTAAGAGATAGAAGTAGGTGTGTTTGATTATAGTGTGCTTTAACCAATAATGAGCTCAGATTTTGCAATATGCATAAGCTTCATTAACACTAATATAAAAATGTGTAAGCTTTCAATAAACTTCGAGATTTGCTATTCATCGCATATGGTGTGTCGCATCTCTCCCGCCGTTACGACAAATGGTGACCCCGGACGTGTACCTTCGGGACTAGCCACGGTCGGAGGCGTAAAAGTCAAGTGCAGGTCCTTTCGCGGCTGGGGACGGCAAAAAACACCGCTGAAAAAGGAAGGTGTTCGGCCCCGGGTGAGCTCAGAGGAGTGCCCGGCTGCTACGTGCTGCCGGACCTGAATAGAGCCGCAAGAAGCGCGCAATCGTCGTTGAAATGGATAAAGACAGGCAAGCAGCATATGATTTATTTACTGACTTTTTACGAGGGCGTCAGATTAGAGGGATAGATTTACAGAAAGAACTTCCTGGGTTGTTAGCTTATGGGTGTGCACAGGAGTTTTTTCGTAATCCGCATACAGTGCATGAATTGTCAGAGTGGCGTGCAATCATAGATGAGGATAAGACCGCGAGAGAGTTGGGAAATTTATGGCAAGTCGTGCATGCTGAATTCTTGAAATACCAGGCGGAGGAAAGAGCTGCCCAGCAGACTAGTGCAGCCCGTGAAAGCAACAGGAGTTGCGGAGACTGGTTTGGGTCCCCGCCGATACAAACTCCTGCTCTAAACAGCAGCTCCCTGCAGCTATCGGCTTCTGCCGCGGGCAGTAGCCCCCCCGCGCGTATTCCAGCCGTGCCGTCCGCTCCGCCTGCCCCGGTGTTAAACCCTGCACCGCCTCCGCCTCCTCCCGCTCCGGACCCGCACCCTCTGCCGCTCTGCCGCAGCGCACAGCCCGCAGCCGCCCCGCCGGAGAGGCTCGTGCCGGCCCCGGCCCTGGGCGACTCAGCAGCTGCAGCGCGGCCGCCTCCCGCTCCGCAGCCGCCAGCACCGCTCCGCAGCCGCCCCGCCCCCGAGCCGAGGGGGGGGCGGCAGGACGGTCCTTCCACCCCCCGTGGAGCAGCGGGCTCCGGTGAGTCCGCCCGCCCCGCGGCTGCCCGCAGCTATCACCACTTCGGCTAAACCTGCCTTCAGCCCGCAACCGCCGGGAGCCTCAGAGTAGACCTAGCAACAGCAGCAGACAGTGAATTTGGTGACTGTTCACCCACAAAAGTCCCAACGAGAGTAAAGAGACCACTCATTATTGATAGATTATCTGTGAGAGTTTTACTTTTAAGACATTTCTCGGCTACAGTGTTAAGATTGTTTGTTTTATCTAGAATAAGGGACGCTGGCTATGTAGGGGAGAGTTCTATTATGCTGTATATTCTTTTTCCACCTATGCGAATCGAACGATGAACTGTTAGATGCACTTTGACCTTTGTTAAAGGGAACTAATCCAGCACAGCCTGTTCGTATAACCCCTGAACGGGCTGAAACACTGCAGCAGATATTAGACCGTGTTACACAAGGCAGTGTTCAGAGACGTGATTTTGATCTCCCTGTACAGCTGACAGTTTGGTGTAGACAAAAATTTTTTACTGGGTGCACTTACTTAGCATAACAGAAAAACGGGGGAGATATGGGCCTTGGAATGGATATCTCCTCCACTTCAACAACATAAAACTCTTTTTCAGAAAATTGAAATTTTAGCTGATTTGTTCAAAAAAGGTCGTGATAGGACAGTGGGGTTGGATTCAATGCCCAAAAAGATCACTAAAGTCCTTATCGGATGCTATAACTGCTTACACAGATGCAAGAAGAAAATCCAAACAACTGTTACTCATTGTATACATTTATATGTTTAGAAAACTGGACTGGATGTCATGTAACATTTAGAATTATAATTTAACCTGAATGTTAGTTTGCACAAAAAAAAAAAAAAAAAAAAAAAAGGGCTCCCTCCAAACAACAAAAACAACAAAACTTCCACTCAAAACAGATACTAAAATATATAATAGACTTCCAACCATAATATTAATATTATTATTATTATTATTGTGGACAATTTTGATAAATAATTACCAAAAAGAATATATTCATCCCTACTGTTTAAGCATCAATTGACTTTTAAAACATAAAGCATAAACACTGATGTTTGAGGCCTAGAAAACATTCATTCTATTGTTTGAATAATGATTTCAGTCTACAGGAAAACTGTTGCTTAGCTTTTCCTGTAACATCGAACAAAGAGTATTTTGTACTTAGTTGTTATCCTTTTTCTTTGTCCAAGTGAGAACACAATATGTCATTTAAAATATTCTCTCATTTAATTTACATTTTAATCTGAAAGAGAATATGAGTTTAAAAAATCATACCACAGCATTAACGTCCCTTTGTACTTAGAAACATGTTTCTTGTACCTGTTCAATTTAAAGCAAACCTGCAATACTCTAAGCACCTGACTCAACTTGTAACTTCTCCATCACTTCTTATATTTTTTTCCCTCTGAAAATAACCAGTGTGAGCTGTAGCTTGTCTCACATGTGTTAAGTTCTTCACTGGCTTTGCATAAGGAGATTCACAAGCACATGAGTTATTCTACACTGCTTATTTGTCTCAAATATCCGATCTAAAACACATCATCTGATTTGTATTTCTTAATATTTTATAGGTGAGTTAGTTCTAAGTTATTTTTCTCTGTTTCCTGTGTTTAACCAAGATGCTGAAAGACTTTGTTGATACGTCAGACTTCACTGAAACAAAGGCTTCACACAGATCAGGCATCTAAACTATTTGTTCATTTCAAAAGTGGTATTTTGGCTACAGTATATTTTTTCCACTTGTGTGGTATGCATTTGCAGCTGACTGCCAGGACGATGTAAAGTTTTGGTCCCCAGCAGCCATAGTTGCAGCATCTTTCTTAACTCCAGGGGTATCAGCAGCAGGTGCTCATGCTATTTTAAATAAGTTAGGATGTTGGCTTGCTAAACAAACAAATGCAGCTTCTTTAGCAATTTCCAGTCTTTTGCTTGATGTAGATTCTATTCGCAACGCTTCAAAATAGAGCTGCGATTGATTTTCTCTTACTTGCACAAGGCCATGGCTGTGATGAATTTTAGGGCATGTGTTGCATGAATCTCTCTGATCATGCACAGTCTGTACACTCACGGCTCTCTGAGTTACAGAGGTTAACTGGGAACTTACAGGTGGAATCAGGCCTTGGTATTGATGGATGGCTCAAATCTTTAAACTTAGGATCATGGTTACGTTCACTTATTAAGGTTAGCATTGTAGTAGCTATTGTAGTTTTGCTGTTAGTATTAGTCTTGCCTTGTTTTTGTATATGCTTACAGAATATGGTGAGAAAGATGATAACTACTGCATTTAATCAAACTATGCTTGTTCAACAGAAAAACAGGGGAGATGTAGAGAGCTTTTTGGATAATTGGTTAGCTGAGAGAGGACATTCCGATGTGATACCGATGGATAAGGGTAAGAGAAACAAGCTGGGAACTGAGCAACCGGTGCCCAATTACTGACGAAGGTCACAGTGACCTTCTCTAAAACGGGAAGACGGGGGAGAAAATTGCTTGCCAGAAAATGTAGTTATCCCAAGGTAGAGAAATTAGAAGAATGTACACATAGAAGCAAAATAATTGTTAAGAGATAGAAGTAGGTGTGTTTGATCATAGTGTGCTTTAACCAATAATGAGCTCAGATTTTGCAATATGCATAAGCTTCATTAGCACTAATATAAAAATGTGTAAGCTTTCAATAAACTTCGAGATTTGCTATTCATCGCATATGGTGTGTCGCATCTCTCCCGCCGTAACGACAAAAATGGATTTCTACTCTGGAGAATTTCTCCTCTGTCTCTGAAGCACTCCTCCCTCTGTCCCTCACACGCTGGCCCTGTCTGGCGTTCCTCATCCCTTTCCCCACCGCTCTCCTGCCCTTCCCCTCTGCTAGAAGGCGGACAAAGCTGCCTTGGACAGCAAAGTGGATTGCAGCCAGTGTGAAGAGAACATGGAGGAGCTGGATGAGAGGATGCAGGAGTTGCAGAGCCAGATTTCAGGCCAGGAGCAGCATTGGAACAATACCCAGCAGCAGTTCAGTGATGCAATTGAAGACAAGGTGAGGGGTACCTCGTCCCCACCACAAGGAACTGGCACCTTTAGGACTTGACAGCCTGAGGCAGCATCCCTCTGAGGATGCCCCTCCAGGCTTTTCCCTGGAGAGCTCCATGTCACATCCTGGAGCAGCTGGCTGAGGCTGTGCACCTGTTCACAGCTGGATCACCTGGAGCTGAAGACTTTCTGTAAACACCGGGAGGACTCCTGGAACAGGAACATGGAGGAACTCGAGGATAGGCTGTTGCGTGAAAACGCCGCTGGGATTAAGAAGTGAGTGCAATGGAGATTCTGATGGCTTTGGGGACAGCTATGGCAACTGCTCCTGCCAGGCAGGGCTGTCACACACCATGCCCCTGAGCTGGGTCGTGCCCTGCCCTCCTGGCCGTGCACACGGGAGAACTTTGGTGCCAGGGAGGGGCTGAAAGCGCTGCAGGGGCTGCTTGGGATGGTGGCATGGGTGCCTGTGCCCTTCACCTGGCATCAGCCAGCACCTTGGGGATGGGGAGAAACAGGCTCAAGAGCCCACGGTTCACCCTGCAATGGCCGTGACCCTGTGCAGTGAGCTGCCCAGCAGCTGGCTGCTGCAGGGAGCTGCTGCCTGTGTGCTGCAGGGCTGTGGCCCCAGGAGCTCAGCCAGCCCTCTTCCCTCCCCCTCCTTAGGCAGCTGCCAGTCCCTTTCTCGTGCCTGTCCTGTGACCGCATGCTCAGCGTGCAGGTTCCTGGCCAGTGAGTAGCACCAGTGCCTCGGGGGCAGCGGGGCTGGCATGGGGGGAGATGGGTGCCAGCAGTGACCCGCTGTGCTGGCACAGGGGGACAGTGTCTGCTTGGGAGGGGCTGATGTGGGGAGCCCCCTCTGCAGCCCTGCCCATCAGCAGGGGCTGTGGGGGCTCATCCCAAGGGCTACAGGCTACAGGATGCCATGGACTACAATCCCATGGCTTGGGGGGGCTGCCTCCAACAGGAACAGGTTCTTTGTCCCCTGTCACACACCTGTGACTCCTGCCCTCCCCAGGTACCCTGAGACACTCCCGTATTTGCAGCCGATGCCCCCCAGCAAGGAGCCACCGCCCAGCCAAAGGTGAGGGCCCTGAGGACACATCCCCAGCGCCTGGGGTGCAGAGCAGCCCTTACACAGCAAGGAGGGCTCTGCACCTGGGCTGGGGCAGAGCAGCCTGGGGGGACGGGGCAGGGCAGGGGAGCAGAGGGCAGCTGTGGGGGCCAGTGCTTGCCCCAGGGCTGGGGGCTTTTGCATTCCTTGCCTTGCACTGCCCTGTCTGGCCGATCTCTCTGTCCCAAGGCTGCTGAAAGCACATCTGATGAGCTGCGTCTGTTTGCAGTCTGAGCTCAGGCTTGGAGGGCTGTTGGGGAAGATGAAACAGGAAAGCCTTATAAATATGATTGCCTGGCAAAAGATTTTGAGAATATGGAAACTATAAGCGAGATTGAAATGAAAGCAAGCTTCGAGATCCCTTAGTTACTGAACAACGGGAAAACAATGGTGTGGCCAGCTGAAGGTAATCCCCTTTTGATGAAACAACACCCTCTGCTTGCAGGCGGGTCCAAGGGTCCGAGCAGACCCTGCCAGCTTGGCAGAAGGGGTCCAAAGAGGAGTTTTTAGGGTTTAAAATGTAGCACAGTATGGTAATGTAGTGATTCTTATAGGCTGTATGGAAATGCTATAGGATTTGTATGTTGTACTAGATTGGTTAAGTGAGAATCAGAATATTCAACACAGAAGATGATTTATTTTACTGTAACAGGAACTTAGCTCTTACTTTTCTATGCTCTTAGCTCTTACCTCTTAGCTCTTACCTCTTGTCTCTTGTCTCTTAGCTCTTGCCTTTTATCCTCATACCCCTTTTACTCTCTTATGCTTTTACTCTCTTACCCTCTCATCCTCCCTACCCCTCTCTTCTCTCAGGCCTGCTCTGAGCTGTGGCTGGCAGCTCCAAGCAGGGCCCTGCACCCACACCCTTTGCAATAAACCGTCCACGACCTGGCTTCAGAGATCTCTCGTCTCCGTTCGTCCCAACCGTGCTACCCCCGTCAATCCTACAGACGGGGATTGGGTGCCTCCTGTGAAAGGAATTCCCAAAACCAATCCCTGCAGCTGGGACAGCCCAGCTCCTGCCAGCTGGTGTCCTGTGCACAGGGACCTACCTGGTGCCATGGCCAGCACACGTGGCCATGGGGACAGAGCCAGCAGATCCAGCCTGGTGGGATGGGCTTGGGGCTCCTGCAGCAGGTGGACAGGAGCTGGCAGGGACATGCCCCTGCAGGCAGCACTGCCAGTGCCCTCCCTGGCACAGCAGGGTGGTGCCCTGCATGCCACAGGCCTGGGCACTGAGTGTCCTCTGTCCCATCCCACAGGAGGCCGCTGGTCCGTGCCTGTGTCCCCGTGTGCCGCAGAGCTCTGGGGACCATCAGAGCAGCAGCTCCACGATGCAGAACATCAAGGCTTCCCCACATACAAGTGCACAGCTGCAGTGTCTCCTGGTACACAACAAGGTAGGTGTGATGAAGGTGGGGACACAGAATGGTGACTGAGGCTTGATGGCATTGCTGACTATCCAGGGGGAATCTGTGCCTTCAGTCTCCAGAGAGACCTGAGTTGGATTATTGGGGTGTGCTGGATTGGGCCCTGCATTGCAGCCAGCTGCCCTCTCCTCCTCAGCCCAGTGTGATCCTGCTGCACGGTGATGGACACATCTCGAGGGGCCGTAATGACCAGCATCGTACGGCGATCAGGACACAGGATGCGTCAGGTATGGCCCTGTCAGGGCAAGGGGGTCAGTGACGACAGGGGCTGATTATCTGCAGGGTGCCATCTGGGGGATGAGTAGGGCTCTGTGTACAGAGCTGGGTAATGTGGCGTGGGTATTTTGCGTCTGGGGTAAGAAGAAAAGGGCAGAATGGAGCAGGAGGACTGGCACATGGGGCAGCTGAGCTTGAGCTTGGAGCTGGAGTAACGTGGGAGAATGGCCATGCCCAGTGTGGGACAAGAGCTTGAGTCCTGGTGCGCTGGGGCCAGCACCTGTGGCAGCTCACCCTTGCCCTTCATGCCCAGGCCCTGCCACCTCAGGAGAGCACGGCCAGGCACAGCTCCTCGACAGGTCTCATGGGCCCCAGGGCTCGAGCAGCCTCTGCAGCCCCGCCAGACATCAACAGCCCCCGGCCAGCTGGAAAGGACTCAGCGCCCAGTGCTCGACCTGGGACATCTTGTCCAAAGCGAGAAATGCCTGTGACAATTGTCATAAGGAACTTGACTTTTTACTTGTATATAGTAATTAAGTTAGTTGTATATAGTTTTAGGCTAATAAAAACTGTTAAAATTATAGGCAGAGCCTTGTCTCACAGCCTGTCTCTCCCCGGGCTCCCTGGTGCTCCTTCAGCTCCTTCCCCCCTGCTGTGGCTCTGCCCCCGGGCTGAGCAGATCGAGCCCCGGGCCGGGCCCTGAGGCCGCTGCTGCTGCCGCGGCGCCTGCGGGGCAGCCCTGAGGCTCCGGGCCGGCTGTGGGAGCAGGAGCGGCGCTGCAGAGCCCGCGGCCCTCACGGGCTGCGAAGGCACGGGCAGATGGCCGTGGGGCCCGGCCGGCACTGCCGGCGCTGCTGCTCTGGGCTGCCGCCTGCAATCCTTACAGGCAGCCCTTAGGCCGGCTCAGGAGCCGCTCGGAGCCGTGCCCGAGGGCTGGCCCCGACCCCCGGCCCCCAAGGGCACTTGTCCCTTCATCTCTGCACTGCCACATTCCGAGCTCATTTGTCAGCTTCCTCCTGCCCTTCCTTTCTGCGGGGCAGCGTTAGGGGCTGGCCCAGCGGCTTTCCTCCCGCACGGCTGCAGCCCCTTGCCCACAGCTCCCTGGCGGGAGCCAGAGCTGCTTTGCAGCCGGGCACCCCCGCCGTGTCCCGCAGCCCGGGCCGGCTCCTGCCCGCTGCCGGCGAGGCCCCGCGGCTGGGCCCGGCCATCCCGGGCCAGAGCAGCTCCCTGCCCGGGGGAACACAGGGGGACACGGGGGATGTGAAATACAAAGCTGTGTGTCGTGTCAGGTACACACAGGCAATGTGTGTATTTGTGATTGCGATATGTGTGGAGACCGACAATGGGACAGTTGTGAATTCGATAATAACTGAGGAAAGTAAAGCATGGAAGAAGTCCTTTGAACCCATCTTTTGTTTGCAATTAACCTTGGCTGATTTAGGAGCATTGGCATTAAAGCATTAAGGATGTTGCTTTCTGCTTGTAGTTAATTCTTAAGAGTTCTGCAATAATAACCTTTTGAAGTATAATTTTAGAACATTGCTTGTATCCTTGAAACTATAGCTTTGGAATATATATAATGGAAACATGCTTATCTCATGCTTTAATAAAGCAGAGAAAAACAGCTTGAGAAAGGAAGATGAACACCACCTCAAGGATTAATAGTTTCAACCAAGGGAAGCTTCATATCACTTTTGTTATAGTCTCTGCAATTAAAAGGAGGACCCACATCTGGAGAGCTGGACCTCACCAGATGGGATTCGTCTTTCTTCTTTTGCTAACCAGACCACCACCATCTGGGGATACTCCTTTTGGGATACATCCTGAGAAAAACTAAATCACAATAGTGTGTAGAATTGTGACGTAAAAATTGGGAATAGAAACTGCTGATGAGTAAGAATTGGAATAGAAACTGCTGAGAAAGCTGATGAGTACCCCTATAAATACCTGTAAGCCTCAACTATAGGTGTGCAGTTGGAGGGAAAACTTCCCCCACTATACCCAGTGCTGTATTGCTCATACTTTACCATATTAATTAATAAATTGATTGCTGCTTAAATATTGGGCTAGTCAAGTTTCTTATTTATACAATCCATAACTGTAAAAGGAAAACTTCCTGCTGAACTGAAAAAGACTCGATGGAAATCAAGGCAGAGCCATGGTTTGTCAGGACTTGCTGTATACGAATGAGCCCTGTGGTGCATTTGGAGCTGAGCCCTTGAACCTCAGGGCCTGAGAGGACATTGCACAAACCTTTCCAGGAGTCAAAGTCAGAAGAAAACCCCAAAGTGTCTCAAAGCATGAATGGGTCCCACTGAGGACCATCCCAACCAGGCTGCTCATGGACTCCATGGAGGAGACAATTGGAGGCCAGGATGGCACAAAAACTTCTCAGACACTCAGTGTGGAAAGGAGAATCCAAAACACCTTAAAAAACCTTGAGTATCTCAAAGAATTAATGAGCCACACTGAGTGTCAGTGCAAAGCTCTCAAGGGACTCGTTAAAGCAGATAATTGGAGGCCATGATTGCACAAACTTCTCAGAGACTCCAAGGCAAAAGCCAAACCCCAAGTCCTTTGAAAAATCTGCAGTCCCTGCAGGGAGCATGAAGGAGCCCCCAGGGCCATTGCTGAGCAAGGCTCCCCAGGGACTCCTTGCAGCAGATCCTTGGGGCCACTGGGATGTGGGCTAGGGGGGGATGCTGAGGGCAGCACAAGGGGCTGACAGTGCCCAGCCTGGCTGGGGCTGTGCCAGGAGGCCCCAGGGCCTCAGGACAAGGTGTCTCCTCCCAGCCCTTGCTGGCACAGACCCTGCTGTGCCCCAGGGCACCAAGACTTGGCTTCTCTTTGTCCCCACCTGTCAGCACTGCCTGCAGTTCTCTGCTCTGCCTGGGGCCTGGGGACACTTGCTCAGTCGTGTCCCTCTCTGGGACCCATTAAAAGTCCAAGAAACTTTGGAGTTGGATTCTGCCTTGGAGTTCTGGAGAGGTTTCTTCAGCTCCCTCTCAGGGACTGATGTTCAGGGCCTGAGCACAAAGCCCCAGAGGCTGATTAAAGTCCTTGTGCTGTGTCTGTGCTGCTGAGCTGGGCTGGGCTCCTGGCCCAGAGGCAGCTCCTGCTGACCAAGAAGAGCTTCAAAAGCACATTTCTCTGGATGAGCAGCTCTTGTGCCAGCCCAGCAGGGCTGGGGCACTGCCTGCAGCCAGCCTGGGCACAGCCCAGAGGCACAGAGAGCTTCAATCAGTCAGGGCTGGGAAGGGGCTGAGAAGTGCCTGGGGCACAATCACTGCCAGCCCTTGGCACAGGAACCTCTGGCTGCAGGACAATGCAGCTGCAGCTCCTGGAGCCATCTCCTCAAGCTGGAACATGCCAATGCCTGCAGAGCCTGTGAGTACATTCTCTGCTTGTCTCTTGTGCAGAGCAGCCAGGGGTGCCCAGGGCTGTCCTGCAGAGCAGGGTCCTGCAGCCCAGGGCGCTGTGCTGGGGCAGGGACTCTGCTGCCTGCCAGGGACAGCTCTCAGCCAGCCCTGGCAGCTGCTCCCAGCACTGGGGGACAAGATCTGGGTGGCAGGAGACAGCTGGTGAGGCTTGGAAGTGTTCTCCTTGTGTGAGGAGGATGCTGCATTGTTCAGGACTGCTCCCAGCATGGCATTTAACTGCAGAACATTTCCAAGTGGATTATACAGGGAGCACAGCAAGGCAGGGGCTGCATCAAAGGGGAAAACCTGCTTTATTAATCTACTGCTCTGGTTTGCAAGGATGGAAAACTGCACATTGATATTAATCTCTCAGTTCAGAATGGAAAAATGAAAACATTTTTTTCTCAGATCTTACTAAATGAGGCAGTGACAGAAATCAGTACAGGGCCCCTAACAGGCAGCATCAGTGTTGCTTTTCCAGCCTCCTCAGGGTTGCTCTGACGTTGCCATCAGAGCCTGCAGAGCCAGAGCTGCCCCTGGGCAGTGCCTGAGCTGGGAGGGCTCTGCAGGGCAGAGCTGAGCCTCCAGGGCTGGGCTGGGCTCTGGCAGCACTGGCAGGGCCCAGCCCTGGGCACAGGGAAGCAGCTGCTGGCAGGGACAGCTCCAGGCAGCAGAGCCCTGGGCAGGCAGTGGGGGGAAAGTGCCCCCAGGCTCTGCTGGGATATTTCAAGTCCTCTCCAAACCCAACTATTCCATGATTACTTTTTCTACAGGTCCCCTTGCCAAGACAGAACAAATGTCCAACAGCAGCTCCATCAGGCACTTCCTGCTGCTGGCATTGGCAGACACGCGGCAGCTGCAGCTCCTGCACTTCTGCCTCTTGCTGGGCATCTCCCTGGCTGCCCTCCTGGGCAACGGCCTCATCATCAGCGCCGTAGCCTGCGGCCACCACCTGCACACGCCCATGTTCTTCTTCCTGCTCAACCTGGCCCTCGCTGACCTGGGCTCCATCTGCACCACTGTCCCCAAAGCCATGCACAATTCCCTCTGGGACACCAGCAACATCTCCTACACTGCATGTGCTGCCCAAGTATTTTTATTTGATTTCTGCACAGCAACAGAGTTTTATCTGCTGACCATCATGTGCTACGACCGCTACGTGTCCATCTGCAAACCCCTGCACTACGGGACCCTCCTGGGCAGCAGAGCTTGTGCCCACATGGCAGCAGCTGCCTGGGCCAGTGCCTTTCTCACTGCTCTACTGCTCACAGCCAATACATTTTCCCTGCCCCTGTGCCATGGCAATGCCCTGGGCCAGTTCTTCTGTGAAGTGCCCCAGATGCTCAAGCTCTCCTGTGCCAAATCCTATCTCAGGGAACTGGGGCTTCTTGCTGTTAGTGTGTGTTTATCTTCTGGATGTTTTGTGTTCATTGTTTTCTCCTATGTGCAGATCTTCAGGGCTGTGCTGAGGATCCCCTCTGAGCAGGGACGGCACAAAGCCTTTTCCACCTGCCTCCCTCACCTGGCTGTGGTCTCCCTGTTCATCAGCACTGCCACATTTTCCTACCTGAAGCCTCCATCCATGTCCTCCCCATCCCTGGATCTGGCCCTGTCAGTTCTGTACTCGGTGGTGCCTCCAGCCCTGAACCCCCTCATCTACAGCCTGAGGAACCAGGAGCTCAAGGCTGCAGTGTGGAGACTGATCACTGGATGCTTTCAGAAACATTAAACTGCTGGCCAATTTCTGCAAATCGCTTGTCATAAAATTCATCTTTGATACTTCTTGTAGTTTTCATTTTGGAATTTCTTTTTCTTTTTTTTACTTTTTTCATGTTATCTACAAATAAATGTCATTGTTTGTGCCATTTCCCATTTTGTTTCTCTCCACCTTCCCTGTGCCCACAGACTGTGTCAATGTGGGGCTGCACTCTTGGTGGCTTTAAAGGAACTAAAGGATCCCCCAGCAGAGTTTTCTGCAGAGATGCCCTTTTGTTGCCTTCTCTGGAGCTGCAGCAGCAATGTCTGTGTGCAGAGCTGGGGCAGATCAGTGCTGGCCCAGCAGCTGTGCCCAGCAGCAGCAGCAGCAGCAGCAGCACTTGGTGTTGCCAGTGCTGCTGCCGTGGCCCTGCCCCGCTGCCCTGGTGGCCCTAGTGTTGCTGCAGGGCCTGAGTGCTCTCGGGGCCGGGCACAGCCCTGGGGGTGGCAGTGCCGGGGCTGCAGCAGGGCCAGGCCATGGGCACTGCTGGGGCAGCGCTGAGGCCTCAGGCCAGGCCCTGGGGGCTCCAGGCTCCTTGCCCAGGCTCTCTCAAGAACACGGCCAGGCCAATGCTCAGCACAGAAACCCCCGTCAGCAGCCCCAGGCTGGCCGTGGGCAGGCTGGGGGCAAACAGCATGGCTGGGGCTCTGCAAGGGCCCTGGGGAGACGGGAAGGAGTAGCAGAGCAGGGGCTGATCCATGCCCAGTGCGCTGCACAGCCCAGGGCAGCGTCCCAGAGCGTCCTCATGCAGCTGCCAACAACATCCCCCCTCTGCAGCCCTGGCCTCTCCCCCAGCTCACACAGGTGCCCCATCCTTGCAGGCACAGACACGGCAGCACTGCCTCAGCAGCCCCTGTTTGCATTGCACACAGCAGGGGCAGCACCCCCATGCTGTTGCTGTGGGGACATGAACCTGAGGGAGCACAAATGCCATCAGCCCCTGGGGCCAGCCAGGGCTGGGGGACACCAGGGAAACCACTCAGCTTTGTCCTGGCCTCTGCACTCAGCCAGAAAGTTTGTTCCCATCAGCTGGGACTTTCCTGTGCCACTGCAGACGCTGTTGCTCAGAGCCAGGGCTGCCTGGCAGCCACCCCCAAACTGCCCTGGGCATTTCCTTGGCTTCACCTTTGTTTTCTTTACTCTTCCCTTGTACAAATCTCTTCCTCTTGCCCAGCCCTGTTCCTTCCCCTGCAAACAGCCCATCCCTGTTTGCCCTTTCCTCTCTGGCCCCACTCCCCATTGCAGTTCCTGACTTGGCCCCATGGCAACGTCCCTTGGGCAGCAGGATCATCCTACAAGAGCTGCAGGAATTGTCTGCAGGCTCCTGCAGTGCCTGCTGCTGCTCCCTTGCCAGAGGCACCCCAGGCCAGGGGGGCACATCTGGGCTGCTGTGTCTGCCTCTGGGGCTCCCTGTTCTGGGCAATGAGGAGGAGCTGCAGAGGCTCTGCAGGACTGACAGGATGGGCTTTGGGGCTGGCAGGGAAGCTGAGGGACCTGGGCTGCTGGAGCTGCTGAAGAGGAGGCCCAGGGCTCATCCTTCAACTGCTCCAAGGGTGGTTTCAGGGAATCCCAGAATCAACAGGGTTGGAAAAGTCCTTGGAGATCATTAAGTCCAACCTGTGCCCTGACACTGCCTTGTCTGCTCTGAGCCTCCTCTTCTCCAGGATAAACAACCCCAGCTCCCTCAGCCTCTCCTCACAGCACTTGTGTTCCAGACCCCTCACCAGCCTTGTTGCCCTTCTCTGGACACGCTCCAGCCCCTCCATGTCCTTCCTAAATTGGGGGGCCAGAATTTGACACAGCACTCGAGGTGCTGCCCAACCAATGCCCAGCACAGGGGAAGAATCCCTGCCCTGCTCCTGCTGGCCACACCACTCCTGATCCATAGGAGTGCCAGGGGCTGGATGAGGGAAATGGTGGGGAGGGAGTGGGGAAAAATTCTGATTGATTGTCGGCCATCAAGGGTCTTGATTTCTATATCTGTTCAAACCGCATTAAAAGCTGCTGGGGATCAATATCAATTGGAAATTGCTAAGATCAAGCTATAAACAGGAAAATAAAACTTAACTGAACAAAACTGTACTCTCGGCATTGTTTTATACTATTGTATATTCACTTTGAGTACACTTCCGTCATCTGTCTAATTAACCACATTAAGAACTGAAAACTTGAAATATTCCCCATGGGGCCTTTTTTTGTTCAGGTATTCTGAACAAATGTTTATGATCTCTTCTCACTGAATTCCTGAACTGAAGAGCTCAATAAACAAGAAGCCTCTGGAGTTGCAAAATTCATCAGCAACCTCCAAGTGGCTGAGGATCCATCTCCATCAGAGCAGCAATGAACAGAAATGGGCACAGCTTTGTGGCTGACCCAGCTCTGGCATGGGCCCTGGTCCTGGAGCAAGAGCAGCTCTTGAGGGCCCCCAGGCCGGGGCTCTGGTGCTGCCCTGGGCAGATGGGATGGCAGCAGGGGCTGCAGAGCTCTCAGCACCTCAGCCCCAGGGGAGCAGGGCAGCCAGGGAGCCTCCTTTGGCCGTGGCCAAGCACCTTCCCCCATGGCTGGGGCTGAGTCCTGTGGCAGCTGCAGCTGCTGCTGTGGCCTTGGCAGGGGCTGAGGCCGTGGGGCCAGTGCCCAGAGCAGCCTGGCCTGAGCAGAGCTGTGGGGCCAGAGCCGGCTGGGCTGGGCTGGGCTCAGAGAGGCCCTTGGTGCTGCCCAGAGCTCAGGGCAGCTGGCAGAGCTTGCAGGGAGCTGGGCTGGGGTCCAAGAGCCTGGCCCAGAAACCATCAGTGTCCATCTCAGCCTGGCCGAGCGTGCAGGGGCAGGACTCAGGCCAGGCCTTGTGGGGCAGGGCCAGCGCCTGTGCAAGGCATTGCAAACAGGCAAGTGGCCCAGAGAGGAGGCTGCTCTGTGCCCTTGGTGGCATGGACAGAGCAGGGAGGGGGCCCAGGACATTTGTCAGTGCCAGCCTCTGTGCCCATGTGTTGGCAGCCCTGGCTGCTGAGCCCAGCTTTGGCCTGGGCTGAGTTTGGCTGTGGCCCAGCTCCATCCTCCTGCGGGGCTCAGGGCCTGTTCCCGGCCATGGCCAGCCCTGGCTGCCTCTCTGCTGGCCCAGAGGCCAGCAGAGCCCGGGGCAGGGCTGTCTGTGCAGCCCCACAGGTGCCAGGGGCTCTGCAGGAGCTGGCAGAGGCTGTCCAGCAGGGAGGCCATGGGGCACAGAGCCCCAAGGCTGCTGTGGGCACCACGGCACAGGGGCCGTTCCCAGCCGCAATGCTCCTGGCCTGGGCTGGGCCTGCACAGGGGCTGGGCCACCATGGCTGGGCCAGCACAGGGCCACAAAGGGGCCACGCAGCCGCTGCCGGGGCTGACAGCAAGGCCAGGCACACACAAGCAATTGCTGAGCATGGCCTGCGCTGGCCAGGCCTGACTGTGCCAAAGGCAGAGCTCAGCTGCCCTTGGCGGCTGCGGCAACACTCCAGAGCCCAAAGAGCCTCCATGGCTGGGCTGGAGACCAAGGCCGCAGCAGGGAAATGCAGGGCTGCTGCGGGATGGGGAGGCCATTGAATTCCAGCACACACCTCAGATCTCTGATGATCCCGGCACCATGCTGGGCCCTGTTTCAGACTGGAGCAGAGCAGATGTTGATGGGGCAGGAGCCCTGCGGGGCTGTCAGGGTCCTGCAGCTTGCAAGGTGCTCTGCTCTCCCTCAGGTGCTCTGGGAGAGATCCAATCCCAGCTGGGCACCTCAGGGCACAAGTGGCACTGCCTGTTCATGGGCACACAATTGATGTCTGCCTGGAAAGGGGCACAGGTTTTAATTCCTGTTAGTTTTATAATATACAAGCAAATCTTTGTTATCTGGGTCACTTGAGTATTTTAAGTAATGGCAACGTTTTCCCACCAGGAAGAGGAATTTCCTGGATCTACTGGATCCTTCTACTGATGTCACGGGAAGAAATACAGATCTTCCCCTCTGCCACTGACATTCAGTCTTATATTTAATGACCCCCTTCCTTCAGGTTTACTGGCTACAGGTTTCCAGCTCTCCTGTTTAAATGGCCGTGTTTAAGGACATCTCTTCACTGGATCAGCTGGATCTATGTCCTTCCTGCTGCTCTCAGATTTCCTCCTCCAGATGCTGTCTGGTCATTTGAACGCCTCTCAACTGACTGGTTTCATGCTTTGAACTTCAGGGAGTGGCCAAATATTTCATGTTAAAAAAAAAAGTATGAATTGAGTATCTCACTGTGGTTATATCTATCACTGAATTTCCATTTCTTATGTATTTGCTTAAAAACTATTCCTGTTCAGAAAGCCGTGGGTGATGGTGGACATGTCAGATGCTGCTGGGACATCCCAGAGAGCTGAAGGAAGAGCTGTGATGGTTATTAAATTGTTCAAATGTTCATCTTGTGTTTGTTGGCAAGAAACCTTTCTGTGCCTCTGAGTGTCACCAGGCCCTGAGCCCAAAGGACACAAACCTGATGAGTTGTGGTTCCCACTGCAGGGGCTGCCCATGGACCTTGGCTCTGCACAGGAGAGCTCTTCATCCCCTTTCTCTCTTTTCCTCCCTCTGGGCATGGAGGGAGCTCCTGACTTCAGCCTGTGACTCGTGTGTGCAAAGAGCAAATCTGGGCAGAATCGGGGCAGGGAGACTTTGGGGGGCCCTTGGGATCTGTGCAGGGCACAGAAGGTGTTTTCCATTGCTCTGAGACTGTCTGCTGTGCAAAGTGGATTTAATATCCAGCAGAGGAATGACTTTGGCATTGGATGGAGCTGTGCCTTCCCTTGTCTTTGTTGGCTGACAAGAAATGAACATCCCTCTGTGTCTCAGGCAGCTCCATCTGCAAGGAAAGCAGGTGGGAGTTGGAGCCAAGGAGCTGAAAGCTGCAGGTGCAGCCTGGGCTGGAGGGAGCTGAGATTTGCACAAGGCTGCTCTGAGTGCCAGGGCTTGGATGGGGGAAATGGTGGGGTGGGGGTAGGGACAGAGTCTGATTGATTGTCAGCCAGGAAGGGTCTTGATTTTCATATCTATTCAAACTGCATGAGGAGGCACTTGGATTCAGTGTCAATTGGAGATTGCACATATCATTGTATTAACAGGGAAAAAAAAACCTAAACAGGACCTACAAAATGTTTTCTTGCTGTCTTTTTAAATATCATGTATTCAGTTTCAATACACTACTGAGATCTACTTAACCACAAAGGATTTGAAAATTAAAATCAAATGATTCCCAGAGGCTTGGCTTCTTCAGGTGTTCTGAATGTTCCTGAGCCCTGGGACACTGAATTCCTGCACTGAAGAGCTGAAGGCTGAACAAGCCTCTGGAGCAGTGAAATTCAGCAGCAGCCTCCAAGTTGCTGAGGATGTCAGCAGCCCCCAGTGAGGCCATCCCTGCCCAGAGACCGTGGGGGAATGGGCAGACAAGGAGAGCGTCCCTGGGGCTGGGGCAGCACAACTCAGAGGCACCAGCGGCTCCAGCTGGGCAATGGAGTGTGGAATGTGGCTGGGAAAGCCCTGCCTGGGCTGGGCCAAGCAGCACAGACAAGCCCTGACTCCCATCCCCCAAACAATTCTCTCAAGGAGACATTTAAAAGGAATTTACATTTGTTTGTGTTCTCTGAGTTGGAGAAATAGTAACAAGGGATTGTCAGCAGCTCAAAGCAACAAAACAGACTTTACTGGCAAATGTAGAAAATCAGAGAACCTTTGGCAAATGGTTTAATACAACATTCAATCAACACAAAACTTTTCTCAAAGCATTAACTTGGCCCATTCAACTTCACAAACTCGTAGCGTTTTCAATTTTAAGTTACTCACAATTTGCAAGGGGACAAAAATAGAAGACACAGGATGAGAGAAAAATGTGATATAGAGAAGCACACACACAGCTACCAACTCCTGGATTCCAGCAGTGTTCAGATGGAAATTCCAAGAGGATGCAGGGTCAAGATGTGTGCTTGCCTTGTGGTCAGCCTTCAATACCCCTTGGTCTCCCTGGGCCCTTCCCCCAGGTGGGGCCTGGGCTCATTTGGTCCCTCAGGAGCTGGGCTGGGGCTGCAGAGGTGGCTGTGGAGCATTGCCTGTGCTGTGCCAGGGACTGGCAGCCACTGCTGGGCTGGGATAGAGGCTCTGGGGGGATTGGGGTTCCAGGGCAGGGCAGGGCTGGGGTTCCAGGGCAGGGCAAGGCTGCACCTGCCCCTTCCTCCCCCACACATGAAATGTTTCCAGCCAACAATCTCCTCCAGTCTGTCACAATAGGGAATATTGTAGGTGAAATCCCAATTCTGGCCATGGGCACCTGGCTGAGAAGGACAGTTCGTTTCCATAGGAAGGAAAGCATGGAGCTCCAGGGTTTCAGCAGCAGATGAGTAGAGCCCTTCAACATGCCAAGGCCAGCTAGACCAGTCAGGTAGTCCCTGGAAGGCCAAAGCAGCCAGACCTGTTCGATGTTGCCTTGGCTTTATGGTGCCCCATAATGTCTTAATGGTGCCTTGATTCCATGGGATCCAGCAGTGTCACAATGGACCCTTGGTTCAATTGGGTTCCACAGCGTTGCAGTGGGTCCAAGTTTCCAGAAGGCCCTGCAGTGTCACAATGGACTTTTGAACTGTGAGGGTTTTTGGTGTCACAGTAGTCTCCTTTGGCTCTACAGTGTCACAATGGACATTGATGACAAGGGGCCCCTCTGTGTCACCGTGGAACTTTGGTTCCATGTAGCCCAGCAGTGTCACAAAGGCCTATTGGTTTCATGAGGCCCCACAGTATCACAATGGCCCTCTGGGGTGTG
Organism: Agelaius phoeniceus; assembly: GCF_051311805.1. Taxonomy (NCBI): domain Eukaryota; kingdom Metazoa; phylum Chordata; class Aves; order Passeriformes; family Icteridae; genus Agelaius; species Agelaius phoeniceus. The sequence goes on from NW_027509866.1 coordinate 4,837,378, forward strand.
TGGGGACTCCCAGGGTCACTATGGTCTCACTGGTTCCATGAGGCCTCAGAGTGTCACAATGCTTTGCTTATTTCATGGGGCCTCATAGTGTCACAATGGTCTCCAGGATTCCATGAGCCCCCTCAGTGTTACAATGGACTCCTTGGTTCCATGGTGCCCCAGAGTGTCACAATGGCCCCTTGGTTCCATGAGGCGATGAAGTGTCTTAATGGTGTCTCCACGGTTCCATGAGGCCCTGTGGTGTCACAGTGGACCCTTGGTCAGATGGGGCCTCTCAGTGTCACAATGATCCCTCCATTCCTTGGAGCCACACAGCGTCAGTACAGCCCCTTTGGTTCCATGAGGCCCAGCAATGTCACAGTGCTCTCCATGATTCCATGAGACCCCACAGTGTCACAATGGTCCCTTGGTCTCACAGGGCCCCACAGTGTCACAACGGTCCCTTGATTCCATGGGCCCTGTGCTGCTGCATTCCCCCCTCCCCTTCTCAGGCCACCCTGCCAGATGAGAAATGCTCCTTAGGGCTTGGCCTTGGCCAACAGCCCCTGGGCTCGGCTCCTCTGCAGCTCATCACAAACACTGTCTGCTCCAGGCACTGCTGCTGCCCAACCAGCTCCTGCTTTCTGGAGGAGCAGCCCTGGGAACTGCTTTTGTTCCCTCAGTGGCACAACATCCCTGTTCTCACCCTGCCAAAGAAAGCTGTTGGTGCCAAGTGTGGCCAGGATGAACCATTGCTGGGACTGAAGCCCCTCTCTTGGGGCCCTGCAAACAGCGCTCCAAAAGGAGCCCTTGGAGCTCTCCTGGGCCAGCGACTCCCTCTGAGTGGGGCCTCTCCCAGCCGGGAACTCTCCCGTTTGCTGCACTCGGGGATCCCCAACAATGACGGAGCCTGGGCTGATCCCCCCACTCCTCCAGGCTCAACCCTTCACCTGCTGGGGAGATGCCAAAGGATCCACAGGGAGCATTTCCTGCCCTGAGGGGAATTTCTCCCAGGTGCCTTGCACTGACTCTTTGTGTCTGTGTGCACACAGGAGTGCCCGTGCTGGGGAAATGTGGCAGAAATGCTGCTCTCTGAGGGGTTTGAGTGCCCTGGATAGCTGAGTCAGTCAGGCCTTGAGGTAAGGTTAAATCACAAGGTCTAAGTAAAGTTAAATGCTGCTAAGAGTTGTTCTTTTCCTAAGGTATTAAGTTCAATTTAATTTATTAGCTAAGTTGAATAGTAAATGTTATTCTTATGTTAAATTGGTAAGTCATATGTTTTAAGTTTGGTTAAATAGCGTTAAGTGCTGTTCTTTTGCTAAATTGTGAAATTGATAGTATCAGTTAAGGTTAAGGTGTAACTTAAGTCCTGTTAAGTTTGAACTCTGTACAGCTTTTGGGCCATATTCCTTTTATCCTTGCCCTCACTGTCCTTGTGTCACACACACACAGGGACAGTTCTCAGTTCATTTCTGGTTTGATTGCCTGGATTTTGTTTGGTTTTGTTGTTGCTTTGTTACCTTGGTGTGCCTGAATTGTCCAGTCAGGAGCAGAGTGACTCTTGCCAAGGAACTTTGTGCTGATGTCCCTTAATATTAAATCTGGTTTTTGCTGTTCCTTTGCTGGGGATTTTTTCAGCGCTCTCAAGGCCTCGTTGGTACCAGGGTGAAGGAGCCCTGGCCCAGGCTCTGGCCCTGGGGGACACGGGGATGCTGCTGGGGGGTCCCTGTCCCCCTGTGCCACCCCCAGGGCCCCGGCCCCCCGTCCCCGTTTCAGGCTCTGGGGTCGATCTCGTGGAACATCCTCTGGGGGAGGCTGAGGCGCCAGGGGCGGGGGGACCCGGGGGGACAGGGGACCCCGCTGTGCACGAGCAGGGTTGGACTGCTCTGGGGGGAACTGTGAGGGGGGCTGGGGCAGAGTGACCTCCCCAGTGACCTCACACAGCCCCTGGGATGTCACACAGCCCCTGTGATGTCACAGAGCCAAATCTGGGATGTCACCCTGGAATGTCATGCAGCTGCACTGTGATGTCACAGAAGACTCTGTGATGTCAGAAAGTCACCCTGTGATGTCACAATCTGTACTGTGATGTCATAGCCTGCTCTATGATGTTACACAGCTGGCCAGTGATGTCACAATGCTCTCTCTGATGTCACAGAGCCACCCTCTATGAATTCAGGATCTGCTCTATGGCCTCACACCGTACTCTGTGATGTCACAGACAGCTGTGTGATGTCACAAACCCCTCAATGATATCACAAAACCCTCTCTGTGATGTCATATTGCCACTTTGTAAGGTCACAGTATACACTCTGACCTCACAGCCAGCTCTATGATGCCATACAGCCATGCCATGATGTAACAGCCTGCTCTGTGATGTCACAGAACCCCTCTATGATGTCATACAGTTTCCTCTATGATGCTCTAGCTTCTCAGTGACCTCACACAAAGAACTCTGTGATGTCATAGCCCAATCTGTGACCTCACACAGCCCACTCTGTGCTGTCACACGGCCCCTTGCTGACATCACAGCTGCTCTGTGCATCCATGACACAGGCACAGAGGAGCTGCTGTGACACAGCCCCCTCTGGGACATGCCACAGCCCCTGCCAGTGCTGAGCCCCTGGGAGCTCTGTCTGTGCCCTGCTGGTGTCCCTGAGGGGCCCTGGCAGTGCCCCAGCCCTGCTGGGCTGTGCACAGGAGCTGCTCCTGGCCAGAGCTGTCTCTCTGCAGCTCTGCTGCCCTTGCCAGGAGCTGCCTCTGGGCCAGGAGCCCAGCCCAGCTCAGCAGCACAGACACAGCACAAGGACTTTAATGACCCTCTGGGGCTTTGGTGCTCTTTGTGTCTGCCATGGCCAAAGTGCTGCCCAAGCTGGCTCTGTCAGGGCTGTCTTGCAGCTGCTGCCCATCCCTGTGCCCTGTGCAGCCCAGGCTGTCCTACGGTGTCCCTGCCCTTAGCCTCTGTCCCTGCAGGCTGTCGGCATCCCCCGGCTGCCCCACCTGGCTGGGCCCTTCCTTTGCTGACAGCTCTGCCTCCTGCCTGCCCCTGTCTGCCCACACAAAGCCTTGGGCTGATACCAAAAGGGTTCATTCAATTTTTACTGTGCCTGTGAACTTTCAGCACAGGAACAAGCCATGCAGGGGCTGCTTTCCCAGCAAGGATGGTTGGAAGACAGGAAGACATCTAGCTCGAGAATGTAATGGCAGAAAAAAGAAGGACTGAAACTGGGAACTTGGGGTGGATTTTATGGTAATGGGTAAATTGTAATACACATTTAGTGATGCTGGTAGAATTACACATCCACATAGGGTTAGGAGTTATCCCAAACTAGATCTCAGGCCTGAATATATGATACCCTCTTAAACAGCAATTTAGTGTTAATGAGTCCTATTCTGATATTTTGGCTTTGATAGTAGTGAGGCCTCACAGAACCAAGGATTCAGCTGTGACACTGAGCAAACCCATGGAATAAAGGGTCCATTGTGACAGCATGGAACCCCCTGGAACCAAAATCCATTTTGGCACATTGGGGCCACATTGAAAAAATGGCCCATTGTGAAACTGTACATTCAAGGAGACCATTGTGACACTGAAAAACCTCTGGGAACCATGGGGCCATTCCGACACAGCAAGGCCTGGTAGAACCATGGGCCCATTGTGACACTGCAGAACCTCACGGAACCAAGGTGACCGTGTTCTGCTATGGAACCTCATGGAACAAATGGTCCATGGTGACCCTGCAGAACCAAGGAGACTGCTGTTGGCTGTGTGAAAGCTCATGGAACCAGAAATCCATTGTGACACAGCAAGGCCTTATGGAACCAAGGGTCCGTTGTTAAACTCTGTGGCCTCATGGAATCATGAGCCATTGTGACACAGCGTGGCCACATGGAGCCAAGGGGCTACTGTGACACTGCAGATCCAAGGAGGCCATTGGGATTGAGAAACCTCATGGAACCGAGAGTTCATTTTTACACTGTGGGGCTGGTGGAACCAAGGGGACCACAGTGACTTTGTGGGGCCTCATGGAACAATGGAGACTGTTCTGACACTTTGGGACCCACTGGAATCAAAGGACCATTATAGAATGGCACGGCCTCAAGGAATCAAGGGGACTACAGTGAACCTTGGGGGTCTCCATGGGATGAAGGGTCCAAGGAACCAAGGATACCATTGTGACACTCTGGGGCATCATGGAACCAAAGGTCCATTGTGACACAGCAGGACCTTGTGGAGCCAAGGGGACCACAGTGACACTGCGGGTCTCAGTGAAACCAATGGTCTGTTGTGACACTATGAGGCCTTATGGAATCATGGAGACCATAGTGACACCAAAGGCCTCATTGAAACAAGGGCCCATTGTGACACTACAAGGCCTCTTGGAAGCAAGGAATCATTGTGGTACCATGGAGCGTTGGCAGGCCAAGGGGCAGTTGTCACATTGTGTGGCACCAAGGAGTCCATTGTGACACTACAGGGCCCCATGGAAGTAAGGATTCGTGGAACAGTGCTGGAACACCTGGAACCAAAGTTCCATTATGACACTGTAAGGCCTCATGGAATCCTGGAGGCCATGATGACACTTTGAGGCCTCGTTGAATCAAGGGGCTCTGAAGGGCCTCATGGAACCAAGGAGCCCCTTCTGACATTGTGAGTACCCATGGAACCAAGGTCTAGTGTGACACCATGGAACCAAGGACACTGTTGTTGTCTGGTTTTGGCAGTACAAAAAGTCCATTGTGACACTGTGGGGCCTCATAGAACCAAGGAGACTGATATGACACTTAGGGACCCACTGGAACCAAGGGGCCATTGTGACACCACAGGGCCTCATAGAACCAAGGAGCCATTGTAGCACAGCAGGGCCTCATGGAATCAAGGGGATCACAGTGACCCTGTGGGGCTCCACAAGGGGCTGTGGGGCTCCATGAGACCATGGGACCATTCTAACTGTGAAACCAAGGATACCATTGTTACACTATGGGGCATCATGGAACCAAGGAGGCCATTGTGATCCAGTCGGGGAACCTGCTGAGACTATTGTGACACTTCAAGGGCCATTGTGGAGCTGCAGGGCCTCGTGGAACAAATGAGACCATTGTGACATGGCACGGCCTCATGGGAGCAAGGGGCCATTGTGACACTATGGGTCTTGTAGAGCTGAGGGGCCCTTGTGACCCTGTGTGGCACCATGGAACCAAGGAGAGCACTGTGACACTGCAGGGCTCCGTGGAACTGAGAACTCGTGTGGCAGTGAGGAGCCCAATGGAACCAAGGGGCCATTCTTTACTTCAGGGCTTCACGGAACCAAGGTGCCATTGTGATACTGTGGAACCAAAAGAGACCATTGTGACACTGAGGGGCTTCATGGAACCAATGAGACCATTCTGGCACTCTGAGTCCCCATGGAACCAAGGGGCCATTGTGACACCACAGGGCGTCATAGAAACAAGGCAGCCACTGTGAAACTGCAAGGTTTCATGGAAGCAAGGGACCATTGTGACACTGCAGGTCCCCATGGAAGCAAGGGGCCAGTGTAACACATCCAGGCCTGGTGGAACCAAGGGGCCATTGTGATCCTCAGGAACCCAAAAGAACCAAGGGGCCATTTTGAGACTCTGCGACCTCATGGAACCAAGGGGCCCATGTGGCATTGCACAGTCCCATGGAAACAAGCAAGGCCTCATGGACACTGCAAGGCCTCATGGAAGCAAGGGGCCATTGTGCCACTGTGGAGCCAAGGAGACCATTGTTATATCGCTGGGCCTCATGGAAACAAACATCTGTTGTGATCCTACAGAGCCTCGTGGAACCAAGGGGCCATTGTGATGCTGGAGGGCCCCAAGAATCCAAGAACATGGAACAGGTCTGGCTGGCTGGGCCTCCTGGGGGCTGCCTGACTGGTCCAGCTGACCTTGGCATATTGAGGGTTGCTTCTCATCAGCCCCTGAAACCTTGGAGTTCTGTGCTTTCCTTCCTGTGGGAAAGAATTGTCCTTCTCCTCCAGGGGTTCATGGCTGAAATTGGGATTCCTCCCCCAAATTTGATTATATCCAAGGATTATTCCCATTGGTCACCTGGAGGGACAGACAGCTCTGGCTGCCCTTGGCCTCTTGGGGGCCACCTCTCATCTGCCTTCAAAACACTGGGGGCCTGTGCTTTTCTCCTCATAGGAAAAAACATCTTTCAAGACCAGGCATCCATGGCCAAAACTGAGAATTCACCTCCAGAATTCCTTAAATCCAAGGAGAGCTCCAGACAAAAGCTTTCAGGACTATCTAGGTTCCCTCGGCTTGCTAATGGCCAGCTCACATCTCCCTTTGAAGCACTGGGGTTCTGCACTTTCCTTCCTATGGAAAAGAACTGTCCTTCTTGTCCAAAGCCCAATAGACAAAAGTGGGGTTTGGCCTCCCAAATTCTGTCTCTCCAAGGATTCTTCCCTGACAACAGATCTTGCTGCCTTGGCCTCCTTGGGGTTGCCTCTAATCAGCCTTTGGAACACTGGGGCTCTGTCCTTTCCTTCTTATGGAGAACTGTCATTCCAGACCAGGAACCCGTAGCTGAAATGGAATTCCACACCCAAAACTCCCCATATATCCAAACACTGCTTTCAGACAAAAGCTGCAAGGACAGACAGGTCTTGCTGGCCTTGGCCTCTGGTGACTGCTTCTCATCTACCATCAAACCCTGGGGTTCTGTGGTTTCCTTTCTATAGAAAAGAACTGTCCCTCTTGTCCAGGTGCTCTTGGCCTCAAGCACTTGAGCACTCTATAGGGACACAGGAGCTCTGTGCTTAGTGGGGTGGAGACTGAGGACATCGGAGGAGAGCCCTGGGAGGGACTGAAGAGTGGTTTCAGAGATGGTGGATCCTTTTGACATAGTAGAAAACAGCCAGAGAAAGAAAGAATTAATTCCAAAGGCACCTGGGGAGGTCCAGACTGGAAACCAGGAGAAAGGAATTTCCCTGCCAGGGCAGGGCTGTGGTGCAGCATGTCCCCCAGCAGGAGCCTGGAGCAGCCCAAGGCCTTGTGTGGGCAGGCAGAGGCAGGTAGGAGGCAGAGCTGTCAGCAAAGGAAGGGCCCAGCCAGGTGGGGCAGCCGGGGGATGCCGACAGCCTGCAGGGACAGAGGCGCAGGGCAGGGATACCGTAGGACAGCCTGGGCTGCACAGGGCACAGGGATGGGCAGCAGCTGCAAGACAGCCCTGACAGAGCCAGCTTGGGCAGCACTTTGGCCATGGCAGACACAAAGAGCACCAAAGCCCCAGAGGGTCATTAAAGTCCTTGTGCTGTGTCTGTGCTGCTGAGCTGGGCTGGGCTCCTGGCCCAGAGGCAGCTCCTGGCAAGGGCAGCAGAGCTGCAGAGAGACAGCTCTGGCCAGGAGCAGCTCCTGTGCACAGCCCAGCAGGGCTGGGGCACTGCCAGGGCCCCTCAGGGACACCAGCAGGGCACAGACAGAGATCCCAGGGGCTCAGCACTGGCAGGGGCTGTGGCATGTCCCAGAGGGGGCTGTGTCACAGCAGCACCTCTGTGGCTGTGTCATGGAGGCACAGAGCAGCTGTGATGTCAGCATGGGGCTGTGTGACAGTACAGAGTGGGCTGTGTGAGGTCACAAATTGGGCTATGGCATCACAGAGTTTGTTGTGTAAGGTCATTGAGCAGCTACAGCAACATAGTGGGGATTCTGTGACATCACAGAGAAGGCTGTGACATCATGGCATGGTTGTGTGACATCATAGAGATGGCTGTGAGGTCAAAGTGTGTGCTGTGACCTTACAGAGTGTCAGTATGACATCACAGAGAGGGCTTTGTGGCATCACTGAGGGGGTTGTGACATCAAACAGCTGTCTGTGACATCCTAGTATGAGGTCATAGAGCAGATCCTGCGTTCATAGAGGGTGGCTCTGTGACATAAGAGAGTGGGTTGTGACATCACTGGCTGGCTGTGTAACACTGTCCTAGGGTGACATTATGATGCTTGTATCCCCATTCATGTGTTCTGTTAATGGTGGATATTATGTTCTGTACCTTTAAGACCGGCTCTGAAGAGGGAAAGTTTTCTTTTAGTTTTCTTATCAGCCTGGCGGGACACAGAGACTGCAGCTTTTGCTTTTGCTGCTTTTGCTTTTTGCTTTTGCTCTCTCGCTCTTGCTTGCTTCGCTTCTGCTTGCTTTTGCTCTTTAGCTAGTTCAGCTAAACTGTGTCCCCTCACAGTTCCCCCCAGAGCAGTCCAACCCTGCTCGTGCACAGCGGGGTCCCCTGTCCCCCGTCCCCCCCAGTCCCCCCGCCCCCGGCGCTGCAGCCTCCCCTAGAGGATGTTCCACGAGATCGACCCCAGAGCCTGACACGGGGACAGGGGGCCGGGGCCCTGGGGGTGGCACAGGGGGACAGGGACCCTCCGGCAGCGTCCCCGTGTCCCCCAGGGCCAGAGCCTGGGCCAGGGCTCCTTCACCCTGGTACCAACGAGGCCTTGAGAGTGCTGAAAAAATCCCCAGCAAGGAATCAGCAAAAAACCAGATTTAATATTAAGGGACAGCAGCACAAAGTTCCTTGGCAAGGGTCACTCTGCTCCTGACTGGACACTTCAGGCACACCAAGGAAACAGAGCAACAACAAAACCAAACCAAATCCAGGCAAGGAAAACAGAAATGAGCTGAGAACTGTCCCTGTGTGTGTCTGTGACACAAGGACAGTGAGGGCAAGGATAAAAGGAATATGGCCTAAAGGTTCAAAGAGCTCAAACCTTACAGGACTTAACTTATACCTTAACTTTAACTGATACCATCAACTTCACAATTTAGCAGAAGAATAGCACTTAATAGTATTTAACCTAACTTCTTATCTATGACTTTGCAATTTAACAGAGGAATAAGGAATTAACAATCCTTAACTTAGATAATAATTTAAATTAAACTTAACAACTTAGAAAAAGAACAACTCTTAGGAGCATTTAACTTTACTTAGACCTTGTGACTTAACCTTACTGATCTTTCAATATCTGACTGACTCAGCTATCCAAGGCTCTGAAACCTTTCAGAGAGCAGCATTTCTGCCACATTTCCCCAGCACGGGCACTCCTGTGTGCACACAGACACAAAGAGTCAGTGCAAGGCACCTGGGAGAAATTCCCCTGAGGGCAGGAAATGCTCCCTGTGGATCCTTTGGCATCTCCCCAGCAGGTGAAGGGCTGAGCCTGGAGGAGTGGGGGGATTGGCCCAGGCTCCGTCGTTGTTGGGGATCCCCGAGTGCAGCAAACGGGAGAGTTCCCAGCTGGGAGAGGCCCCACTCAGAGGGAGTCACTGGCCCAGGAGAGCTCCAAGGGCTCCTTTTGGAGTGCTGTTTGCAGGGCCCCAAGAGAGGGGCTTCAGTCCCAGCAATGGTTCATCCTGGCCACCCCTGGCACCAACAGCTTTCTTTGGCAGTGTGAGAACAGGGATGTTGTGCCACTGAGGGAACAAAACCAGTTCCCAGGGCTGCTCCTCCAGAAAGCAGGAGCTGGTTGGGCAGCAGCAGTGCCTGGAGCAGACAGTGTTTGTGATGAGCTGCAGAGGAGCTGAGCCCAGGGGCTGTTGGCCAAGGCCGAGCCCCAAGGAGCATTTCTCAGCTGGCAGGGCAGCCTGAGAAGGGGAGGGGGGAATGCAGCAGCACAGGGCCCATGGAACCAAGGGACCATAGTGACACTGTGGGGCCCTGTGAGACCAAGGGACCATTGTGACGTGGCATTGCTGGGCCTCATGGAACCAAGGGGACCGTACTGACACTGTGTGACTTCTTGAAATGTAGGGATCATTGTGACACTGAGAGGCCGCATCAAACCAAGGGTCCATTGTGACACTGAGGGGCCTCATGGAACTGTGGAGACCATTGTGACACTTTGGGGTGTCATGGAACCAAGGGGCCATTGTGACACTGTGAGATGCCATGGAGCCAAAGGTTCATTGTGACATTGCAAGGCCTCATGAAGCAATGGAGACCCCATTAAGACTCTTGACAGCCTCATGGAACCAAGGGACCATTGTGACACTGAGGGGACTCATGAGATCATGGAGACCATTGTGACACTATGAGGTCCCATGGAATAAGCAAAGCATTGTGACACATTGAGGCCTTAGGGAACCAGTGAGACCATTGTGACCCTGGGGTCTCCACAGAACCAAGAGGACCATTGTGATACTGTGGGGCCTTGTGAAACCAAGAGGCCTTTGTGACACTGCAGGGCTGCATGGAACATTGGGGCCATGGTGACATTGTGGAACCCCATTGAACCAAAGGTTCATTGTGACACTGCAGGGCTGCATGGAACCAAAGCTCCAGGGTGACACAGAGGAGCCTCCTGTCATCGGTGGTCCATTGTGATCTTGTGGAGCCAAAGGAGACCATTGTGACATTGCAAACCCCCAGGGTCCAAAGGTTCATTGTGACATTGCAGGGCTCATGGAACAGAAGAGTCCTGTGACATTGTGGGGGCTGGGGAACCATGGAGATCATTGTGACACTGCAAGGCCTCATGGAATCACTGGGACCATTGTGGCGCTGCAAGGCCTTCTGGAACTTGGGGCTCTTTGCAACACTGTGGAACTCAATCAAACCAAAGGTCTGTTCTGACACTGCTGGACCCCATGGAATTAAGGTACCATTGTGACATTATGGGCCACCATAAATCCAAATGAATATGGTCTGGCTGGTTTGGCCTCCCTGGGACCACGTGACTAGTCCAGCTTACCATGGCATGTTGAGGTTCTCTTCTCATCTGCTGCTTAAACACTGGGGCTCTGCGCTTTCCTTCATATGGAAAAGAACTGTCCTTCTTGGCCAGATGCCCATGGCCAAATTTGGGTTCCACCTCCAAAATTGCCTGTTGTGACAGACTGGAGGAGATTGTTGGCTCAAAACAATCATTTCACGTCTGGGGGAGGAAGGGGCAGGTCCAGCCTTGCCCTGCCCTGGAACCCCAATCCCCCCAGAGCCTCTATCCCAGCCCAGCAGTGGCTGCCAGGCCCTGGCACAGCACAGGCAATGCTCCACAGCCACCTCTGCAGCCCCAGCCCAGCTCCTGAGGGACCAAATGAGCCCAAGCCCCACCTGGGGGAAGGGCCCAGGGAGACCAAGGGGTATTGAAGGCTGAGCACAAGGCAAGAACACATCTTGATTCTACCTCCTGTTGGAATTTCCAGCGGAACACTGCTGGAATCCAGGAGTTGGTAGCTGTGTGTGTGCTTCTCTAATTTTTTGGTTTTTTGTCTTTCTCTCTGTGTCTTCTTCTTCTGCTTCTGTCTTCTTGCAAATTTTGATTAACTTTAAATAGAACAGGCGAAAACTTGGTGAAGTTGAAGGGCCAAGTTAATGGTTTGAGAAGTGTTTTTTGTTGATTGGATATTGTATTTAACATTTTGCCAAAGTTTCTCTGATTTCCTAAATTTGCCAGTAAAGTTTATTTTGTTGCTTTGAGCCCCTGACAATCCCTTCTTGGTATTTCTCCAGCACATCCAACTCAGAGGATACAAACAACTGTAAATTCCTTGTAAATGTCTCCTTGAGAGAGTTGTTTGGGGGATGGGGGTCAGGGCTTGTCTGTGCTGCTTGGCCCAGCCCAGGCAGGGCTTTCCCAGCCACATCCCACACTCCATTGCCCAGCTGGAGCCGCTGGTGCCTCTGAGTTGTGCTGCCCCAGCCCCAGGGACGCTCTCCTTGTCTGCCCATTCCCCCACGGTCTCTGGGCAGGGATGGCCTCACTGGGGGCTGCTGACATCCTCAGCAACTTGGAGGCTGCTGCTGAATTTCACTGCTCCAGAGGCTTGTTCAGCCTTCAGATCTTCAGTGCAGGAATTCAGTGTCCCAGGGCTCATGAACATTCAGAGCACCTGCACAAGCCAAGCCTCTGGGAATCATTTGATTTTAATTTTCAAATCCTTTGTGGTTAAGTAATCTCAGTAGTGTATTGAAACTGAATACATGATATTTAAAAAGAGAGCGAGAAAATATTTTTTAGGTCCTGTTTAGGGTTTTTTTCCTGTTAATTCATTGATATGTGCAATCTCCAATTGACACTGAATCCAAGTACCTCCTCGTGCAGTTTGAATAGATATGAAAATCAAGACCCTTCATGGCTGACAATCAATCAGACTCTGTCCCTACCCCTATCGCACCATTTCCCCCATCCAAGCCCTGGCACTCAGAGCAGCCTTGTGCAAATCTGAGCTCCCTCCAGCCCAGGCTGCACCTGCAGCTTTCAGCTCCTTGGCTCCCACTCCCACCTGCTTTCTTTGCAGATGGAGCTGCCCGAGACACAGAGGGATGTTCATTTCTTGTCAGCCAACAAAGCCAAGGGAAGGTACAGCTCCATCAAATGCAAAAGTCATTCCTCTGCTGGATATTAAATCCACTTTGCACAGCAGACAGTCTCAGAGCAATGGAAAACACCTTCTGTGCCAAGCACAGGTCTCAAGGCCCCCCAAAGTCTCCCTGCCCCGATTCTGCCCAGATTTGCTCTTTGCACACACGAGTCGCAGGCTGAAGTCAGGAGCTCCCTCCATGCCCAGAGGGAGGAAAAGAGAGAAAGGGGATGAAGAGCTCTCCTGTGCAGAGCCAAGGTCCAAGTGCAGCCCCTGCAGTGGGGACCACAACTCATCAGGTTTGTGTCCTTTGGGCTCAGGGCCTGGTGACACTCAGAGGCACAGAAAGGTTTCTTGCCCACAAATAGAAGATGAACATTTGAACAGTTTAATAACCATCACAGCTCTTCCCTCAGCTCTCTGGGATGTCCCAGCAGCTTCTGACATGTTCACCATCCCCAAGGAATTTCTTACAGGAACAGTTTTAGACAGAGACATAAGCAAAGGTAATTCTCTGATACATATAAACAGAGTTAGGATGTTTATATGTTATGTGGAGTTGTATATGTAATATGTCAAGTTCAAATATATACCACTAATGTGGTATATATTTGAACTTCAGAAAGATTGGAAACTAGCTGAAGCTCAAAGCATGAAACCAGTCATTTCAGAGGCACTTGAATGACCAGAGAGCACCTGGATGAGAAAATCTGGAAGCGATGGAAAGGACATAGATCCAGTTGCTCTAAATTAAGAGATATTAGACATGGACATTTAAACAGGAGAGCAAGAAACACATGAAGGAGGTGGGGTCATTAAATATTACAGTCAATGTCAGTGGCAAAGGTAGAAGGGAAGATGAGTATTTCTTCTTCTGCCATCAGTAGAAGAAGGAAATTCCTGTTCCTGCTGGGAAAAGTTTGCTGTTTCTTAAAAGTACTCAAGTGACCCAGATAATAAAGATTTGCTTGTATATTATAAAACTAGCAGGTATTAAAACCTGTGCCCCTTTCCAGGCTGACATCAGCTGTGTGCCCATGAACAGGCAGTGCCACTTGTGCCCTGAGGTGCCCAGCTGGGATTGGATCTCTCCCAGAGCACCTGAGGGAGAGCAGAGCACCTTGCAAGCTGCAGGTCCCTGACAGCCCCGCAGGGCTCCTGTCCCTTCAACATCTGCTCTGCTCCAGTCTGAAACAGGGCCCAGCATGGTGCCGGGATCATCAGAGAGCTGAGGTGTGTGCTGGAATTCAATGGCCTCCCCATCCCGCAGCAGCCCTGCATTTCCCTGCTGCAGCCTTGGTCTCCAGCCCAGCCATGGAGGCTCTTTGGGCTCTGGAGTGTTGCTGCAGCCCCCAAGGGCAGCTGAGCTCTGCCTTTGGCACAGTCAGGCCTGGCCAGCGCAGGCCATGCTCAGCAATTGCTTGTGTGTGCCTGGCCTTGCTGTCAGCCCCGTGAGCGGCTGCGTGGCCCCTTTGTGGCCCTGTGCTGGCCCAGCCATGGTGGCCCAGCCCCTGTGCAGGCCCAGCCCAGGCCAGGAGCATTGCGGCTGGGAACGGCCCCTGTGCCGTGGTGCCCACAGCAGCCTTGGGGCTCTGTGCCCCATGGCCTCCCTGCTGGGCAGCCTCTGCCAGCTCCTGCAGAGCCCGTGGCACCTGTGGGGCTGCACAGACAGCCCTGCCCCGGGCTCTGCCGGCCTCTGGGCCAGCAGAGAGGCAGCCAGGGCTGGCCATGGCCGGGAACAGGCCCTGAGCCCCGCAGGAGGATGGAGCTGGGCCACAGCCAAACTCAGCCCAGGCCAAAGCTGGGCTCAGCAGCCAGGGCTGCCAACGCATGGGCACAGACGCTGGCACTGACAAATGTCCTGGGCCCCCTCCCTGCTCTGTCCATGCCACCAAGGGCACAGAGCAGCCTCCTCTCTGGGCCACTTGCCTGTTTGCAATGCCTTGCACAGGCGCTGGCCCTGCCCCACAAGGCCTGGCCTGAGTCCTGCCCCTGCACGCTCAGCCAGGCTGAGATGGACACTGATGGTTTCTGGGCCAGGCTCTCGGAGCCCAGCCCTGCTCTCTGCAAGCTCTGCCAGCTGCTCTGAGCTCTGGGCAGCACCAAGGGCCTCTCTGAGCCCAGCCCAGCCCAGCCGGCTCTGGCCCCACAGCTCTGCTCAGGCCAGGCTGCTCTGGGCACTGGCCCCACGGCCTCAGCCCCTGCCAAGGGCACAGCAGCAGCTGCAGCTGCCACAGGACTCAGCCCCAGCCATGGGGGAAGGTGCTTGGCCAAGGCCAAAGGAGGCTCCCTGGCTGCCCTGCTCCCCTGGGGCTGAGGTGCTGAGAGCTCTGCAGCCCCTGCTGCCATCCCATCTGCCCAGGGCAGCACAAGAGCCCCAGCCTTGGGGCCCTCAAGAGCTGCTCCTGCTCCAGGCCCAGGGCCCATGCCAAAGCTGGGACAGCAGCCACAAAGCTGTGCCCATTTCTGTTCACTGCTGCTCTGATGGGGATGGATCCTCAGCCACTGGGAGGTTGCTGATGAATTTTATTACTCCAGAGGCCTCTTCTTTCTTGAGCTCCTCAGTTCAGGAATTCAGTTAGAAAAGCTCATAAACATTTGCTCAAAACACCTGAGAAAAAAAGTCCTTGGGATTAACTTAAGTTTTCAATTCTTCTCTGGTTAAATAGACAGATTTCAGTAATTTGTTGAAAGTGAATATAATATGATGAAAAAATTTCAAAGAGGACTGTTTTGTCCAGTTTTCTTTTCCTTTTTATATCTTGATATCATCAATCCAATATATCAACATCCAATTGATATTGACCCCTAGCAACTTCTAATGCAGTGTGGAGAGATATGAAAATCAAGACCCTTTATGGCTGACAATCAATCACACTTTGTCCCCCCCACTCTCCCCACCATTTCCCCTATCCAGCCCCTGGCACTCCTATGGATCAGGAATGGTGTGGCCAGCAGGGACAGGGTAGTGATTGTTGCCCTGTGCTCAGCACTGCTTGGGCAGCTCCTCGAGTGCTGTGTCCAATTCTGGGCCCCCAATTTAGGAAGGACATGGAGGGGCTGGAGCGTGTCCAGAGAAGGTAAACAAGGCTGGTCAGGGGTCTGGAGCACAAGTCCTGTGAGGAGCAGCTGAGGGAGCTGGGGTTGTTTATCCTGGAGAAGAGGAGGCTCAGGGGAGACCTCATCACTCTCTACAACTCCCTGAAAGGAGGGTGCAGCCAGGTGGGGGTCGGGCTCTTTTCCCAGGGAACAGCGACAGGACAAGAGGACACAGCCTTCACCTGCACCAGGGGATGTTTAGGCTGGATATTAGGAAATATTCTCCACACAAAGGGTGATTGGGCATTGGAATGGGCTGCTCAGGGAGGTGGGTGAGTCACCATCCCTGGAAGTGCTTAAGGAAAGACTGGATGTGGCACTCAGTGCCATAGCCTGGGTGACAAGGTGGTTTTGGGTGCCAGGTTGGACTTGATGCTCTCCAAGGTCATTTCCAGCCTGGTTGATTCTCTGATGATTGTTACACTGCAGGGCCCTGGGGAAGCAAGGGGCCATTGTGACACTGCGGGGCCTGGTGGCACCAAGAGGACCATGGTGACACTGTGTGCGACATGGCAGCCCAGAGCCAAGGGGCCATGGTGACACTGTGGGGCTGGATGGAAGCAAGGAGTCCATGGTGACAGTCTGGGTCCTGCTGGAACCACAGAGGCCACTGTGACACTGCAGGGCCTTGTGGAACCAAGGGGCCATTGTGCCACTGCAGAGCCAAGGAGACCCTTGGGGGAGCCTAGGGACAATGAAATCAAGGAGCCATTGCTGCATTGCAAGGACTCTGGGAACTGAGGGAACAATTGTGACACTGTGGTGCCCCATGGAACCAAGAGTCCCCGGTGACACTGCAGGATCTTGTGTCACCAGGGCTCCATTGTGACACAGCAGCACCAAGGAATTCATTGTGGCACTCTGAGGCCTCGTGGAACCGAGAGGCCACTGAGACCCTGCAGGGCCCTGTGGAACCATGCAGAGCATGGTGACACAGCAGGACCTGGTGTCATGATGGGGCCATTGTGACACTGCAGAGCCCCATGGAACCAAGGGGCCAGGGCTGCCCCTCAGGGACTCCTGGAATGAAGGAAACATGTTTGACACCGTGGGGGCCCTTGGGACCAAGAGGCCATTGTGACACTGTGGAACCAAGGAGAGCATTGCTGCACTGCCAGACCTCATGGAACCAAGGATCCATTGTGACACTGCAGGGCCCAAGGAACCAAGGGACTTTGTGACACCAAGGGGTCCCATGGAACCAAAGGGACATTGTGACACTGGGAGGCCTCATGGATCATGGAGACCATTGGAACACTCTGGGGCCTCATGGAACCATGGTGACACTTAAGTTGGCTGGGAGTGTGGATCTGCTGGAGGGTGGGAGGGCTCTGCACAGGGCCCTGGACAGGCTGGATCCAGGGCCCAAATCCAGCAATGTGAGGTTTAACAAGTCCAAGTGCCGGGTCCTGCAGCAGTACAGGCTGGGGACACCCCCCGCCCCCAGGAGAGAGAGAGAGAGAGAGAGCTGGTGCCTGTGCCTGTGCCACCTTGAAATTTGATAGCAGCCAGCTGAGAAGAAGAAGGCGGGGATGGGGGCGGGGGATGGGGGCGGGGGGCAGTGCAGTGAGAAGGGCAGTGTGGGAGTTCTGGACAGGCAGAGCCTGAGATTTTTAACCCTTTTCTTGAATGATGGAAACTTTACAAACACTGATCCTCCTGGTGTTGAATGAGAAGACAGATAGAGATGAGATAAGAGGAAATGGGCCACCAGAGAAGTGGAGAAGAATCTTAGATTGGAAGAGATTATGGAGTGGCTTTAGCTGGACTTTTCATGTATAGCCATGGGACAGAACCATGTTCCTTGTGATACAGAGACTGCATCCAGGGGGAGGCAATGGCTTGGAGCCAAGAGGGTTCAGTGTTGGTACCCCTCAGCCCCAGGGGGTGAATTTGGGTGGGACAGGTGTCCCAAAGGTGAGACTGTGCTCTTTTTGGAACAGGACAAAGCATCCTTAAAAGGACGACGCTAGAAGCAACTCTGGTCCATGTGCAGTGGTGAGAGCACTGGGCATGGAAGGAAGAGGTCACGATGGCAAATGTTCTCTGGGCGGTGCCACGAGTCACAGGAAACACACGAGGTCGCAACTGTGTTTCCAGGGGAAGCCTATGGTACAAGAAGGACTCCTCTCCTCTTGATGAACTGAGAATTGATTATCTGAAGGGTGGTGATGGACTGAGAGTTGGTGATCTGAGGGATGGATGTATTGGAAATTTGGTGGGGAGGAGGAGGACATCTATTTGTGAACTTTTCATTTTCCTTGTGTGTTTCTTTTTTTCCCTTTCCCATGTAGTTTAGTTAATAATTTTTTTTTTCTAAGTGGGAGCCTGCTTTGCTTATTCCTGGTCACATCTCACAGCAGAAACATGGGAGAGGATATTCTCATGGGGGCACTGGCATTGTTCCAGTGTCAAACCATGACAGGCCACAACAACCCCAGCAGCACTACAGGCTGGGGACAGAGTGGTTGGAGAGCAGCCAGGCAGAAAGGGAGCTGCAGGGACTGGTGGACAGCAGGCTGGACATGAGGCAGCAGTGTGCCCAGGTGGGCAAGAAGGCCAATGGCTCCTGGCCTGGATCAGGAATGGTGTGGCCAGCAGGAGCAGGGCAGGGATTCTTCCCCTGTGCTGGGCACTGGTTGGGCAGCACCTCGAGTGCTGTGTCCAGTTCTAGACCCCTTGGGGTGGGCATTAGAAAGAAATATATACCAGGAAGAGTAAAGAAAGCAAAGGTGGCACAAAGGAAATGCTCAGGGCAGTTTGGGGGTGGCTGCCAGGCAGCCCTGGCTCTGAGCAACAGCGTCTGCAGTGGCACAGGAAACTCCCAGCTGATGGGAACAAACTTTCTGGCTGAGTGCAGAGGCCAGGACAAAGCTGAGTGGTTTCCCTGGTGTCCCGCAGGCCTTGCTGGCCCCAGGGGCTGATGGCATTTGTGCTCCCTCAGGTTCATGTCCCCACAGCAACAGCATGGGGGTGCTGGCCCTGCTGTGTGCAATGCAAACAGGGGCTGCTGAGGCAGTGCTGCCGTGTCTGTGCCTGCAAGGATGGGGCACCTGTGTGAGCTGGGGGAGAGGCCAGGGCTGCAGAGGGGGGATGTTGTTGGCAGCTGCATGAGGACGCTCTGGGACGCTGCCCTGGGCTGTGCAGCGCACTGGGCATGGATCAGCCCCTGCTCTGCTGCTCCTTCCCGTCTGGCCCAGGGCCCTTGCAGAGCCCCAGCCATGCTGTTTGCCCCCAGCCTGCCCACAGCCAGCCTGGGGCTGCTGACGGGGGTTTCTGTGCTGAGCATTGGCCTGGCCGTGTTCTTGAGAGAGCCTGGGCAAGGAGCCTGGAGCCCCCAGGGCCTGGCCTGAGGCGTCAGCGCTGCCCCAGCAGTGCCCATGGCCTGTCCCTGCTGCAGCCCCGGCACTGCCACCCCCAGGGCTGTGCCCGGCCCCGAGAGCACTCAGGCCCTGCAGCAACACCAGGGCCACCAGGGCAGCGGGGCAGGGCCACGGCAGCAGCACTGGCAACACCAAGTGCTGCTGCTGCTGCTGCTGGGCCCAGCTGCTGGGCCAGCACTGATCTGCCCCAGCTCTGCACACAGACATTGCTGCTGCAGCTCCAGAGAAGGCAACACAAGGGCATCTCTGCAGAAAACTCTGCTGGGACATCCTTTAGTTACTTTAAAGCCACCAAGAGTGCAGCCCCTCATTGACACAGTCTGTGGCCACAGGGAAGGTGGAGAGAAAGAGAATGAGAAATAGCACAAAAAGTGACATTTCTCTGTGGACAATATGGAAAACCTAAACCAAAGGAAAAAAACCCCAGAATCAAACTAAAAGGAAGTATAGAAGATGACTTTTATTTCAATTGATTTAGAGAAACTGTCCAGCAGTTTAATATTTGTGAAACCATCCAGTCATCAGTCTCCACACTGCAGCCTTGAGCTCCTGGTTCCTCAGGCTGTAGATGAGGGGGTTCAGGGCTGGAGGCACCACCGAGTACAGAACTGACAGGGCCAGATCCAGGGATGGGGAGAAGATGGAGGGGGGCTTCAGGTAGGCAAACAATGCAGTGCTTACAAACAGGGAGAGCACAGCCAGGTGAGGGAGGCAGGTGGAAAAGGCTTTGTGCCGTCCCTGCTCAGAGGGGATCCTCAGCACGGCCCTGAAGATCTGCACATAGGAGAAAACAATGAACACAAAACATCCGAGTCCTAAACAGGTACTAACACCAAGAAGCCCAAGTTCCCTGAGATAGGATTTAGAGCAGGAGAGTTTGAGGATCTGTGGGATTTCACAGAAGAACTGGCCCAGGGCATTGCCATGGCACAGGGGCAGGGAAAATGTATTGGCCGTGTGCAGCAGTGAATAGAGAAAGGCACTGGCCCAGGCAGCTGCTGCCATGTGGGCACAAGCTCTGCTGCCCAGGAGGGTCCCGTAGTGCAGGGGTTTGCAGATGGACACGTAGCGGTCGTAGCACATGATGGTCAGGAGGCAAAACTCTGCTGAGATGAAGAACATAAAGAAAAAGAGCTGTGCAGCACATGCAGTGTAGGAGATGTTGCTGGTGTCCCAGAGGGAATTGTGCATGGCTTTGGGGACAGTGGTGCAGATGGAGCCCAGGTCAGCGAGGGCCAGGTTGAGCAGGAAGAAGAACATGGGCGTGTGCAGGTGGTGGCCGCAGGCTACGGCGCTGATGATGAGGCCGTTGCCCAGGAGGGCAGCCAGGGAGATGCCCAGCAAGAGGCAGAAGTGCAGGAGCTGCAGCTGCCACGTGTCTGCCAATGCCAGCAGCAGGAAGTGCCTGATGCAGCTGCTGTTGGACATTTGTTCTGTCTTGGCATGGGGATCTGTAAAAAAAGTAATCATGGAATAGTTGGGTTTGGAGAGGACTTGAAATATCCCAGCACAGGCTGGGGGCACTTTCCCCCCACTGCCTGCCCAGGGCACTGCTGCCTGGAGCTGTCCCTGCCAGCAGCTGCTTCCCTGTGCCCAGGGCTGGGCCCTGCCAGTGCTGCCAGAGCCCAGCCCAGCCCTGGGGGCTCAGCTCTGCCCTGCAGAGCCCTCCCAGCTCAGGCACTGCCCAGGGGCAGCTCTGGCTCTGCAGGCTCTAATGGCAACGTCAGAGCAACCCTGAGGAGGCTGGAAAAGCAAAACAGATGTTGCCTTAAGGGACCCTGTGCTCATCTCAGTAACTGCCCAGTTTATTCAGATATAAGAGAAATGGTTTTTATTTTTTACTGCCTGAAATCAGAGATGAATATCTATGTGCTATTTCACATCCAGGCAACCCAGAGCAGTAAAATAAAAAGCAGGATTTTCCCTTTTATGCAGCCCCTGCCTTACTGTGCTCCCTGTATAATCTACCTGAAAATGTTCTGCAGTTAAATGCCATGCTGGAAGCACTCCTGAACAATGCAGCATCCTCCCCACACAAGGAGAACACTCCCAAGCCTCACCAGCTGTCTCCTGCCACCCAGATCTTGTCCCCCAGTGCTGGGAGCAGCTGCCAGGGCTGGCTGAGAGCTGTCCCTGGCAGGCAGCAGAGTCCCTGCCCCAGCACAGCGCCCTGGGCTGCAGGACCCTGCTCTGCAGGACAGCCCTGGGCACCCCTGGCTGCTCTGCACAAGAGACAAGCAGAGAATGTACTCACAGGCTCTGCAGGCATTGGCATGTTCCAGCTGCAGGAGATGGCTCCAGGAGCTGCAGCTGCACTGTCCTGCAGCCAGAGGTTCCTGTGCCAAGGGCTGGCAGTGATTGTGCCCCAGGCACTTCTCAGCCCCTTCCCAGCCCTGACTGACTGAAGCTCTCTGTGCCTCTGGGCTGTGCCCGGGCTGGCTGCAGGCAGTGCCCCAGCCCTGCTGGGCTGGCAGAAGAGCTGCTCATCCAGAGAAATGTGCTTTTGAAGCTCTTCTTGGTCAGCAGGAGCTGCCTCTGTGCCAGGAGCCCAGCCCAGCTCAGCAGCACACACAGCACAAGGACTTTAATCAGCCTCTGGGGCTTTGTGCTCAGGCCCTGAACATCAGTCCCTGAGAGGGAGCTGAAGAAACCTCTCCAGAACTCCAAGGCAGAATCCAACTCCAAACTTTCTTGGACTTTTAATTGGTCCCACCGAGGGACAGGACTGAGCAAGTGTCCCCAGGCCCCAGGCAGAGCAGAGAACTGCAGGCAGTGATGACAGGTGGGGACAAAGAGAAGCCAAGTCTTGGTGCCCTGGGGCACAGCAGGGTCTGTGCCAGCAAGGGCTGGGAGGAGACACCTTGTCCTGAGGCCCTGGGGCCTCCTGGCACAGCCCCAGCCAGGCTGGGCACTGTCAGCCCCTTGTGCTGCCCTCAGCATCCCCCCCTAGCCCACATCCCAGTGGCCTCAAGGATCTGCTGCAAGGAGTCCCTGGGGAGCCTTGCTCAGCAATGGCCCTGGGGACTCCTTCATGCTCCCTGCAGGGACTGCAGGTTTTTCAAAGGACTTTGGCTTTGGCTTTTGCCTTGGACTCTCTGAGAGCTTTGTGCAATCGTGGCCTCCAATTATCTGCTGTAATTAGTCCCTGGAGAGCCCTTGTCAGTAACAACACTCAGTGGGGATCATTAATGTTTCAGGGTACTTGAGTTATTTTAAGGTCCTTGGTGTTTCCCTTTTGATACAGACTCTGTGAGAGGTTTGTGCAATCATGGCCCCAATTATCTGCTTTAATGAGTCCCTGGAGAGCTTTGTACTCACACTCAGTGGGGCTCATTAATGCCTTGAGATACTCAAGGTTTTTCAGGTACTTTATGGATTTAAGAATACTTTTAGGTACTTTTAAGGATTTTCCTTCCCACACTGAGTCTCTGGGAGGTTTTTGGGCCATCCTGGCCTCCAATTCTCTCCTCCAAGGAGTCCATGAGTAGCCTTTGTTGGGTATCTTCCCCCTTTCTGTTTTAACACAAAGATGGAACTGAAAGTATTTTGTAAGACTTTCTAAAAGCATCCAAATAAATATGGGACAATTAACAATACAACAACAACCAATAAGAGAATTATAAGTTCTGTTTCAGCTCGACATCATCCAACCCTTTAGTCCCTTGGATTGGAAGAGTTTATTGAACCAGTCTTTGTTTTCCACTTGAAGCTTCTTGAACCCTTCCTTCAGTACCTGAATGCTCTTGTGGATTGACTCGCTGTGGCTGGAGAGGTTCATGCAGCACATGCCCTCAGAGTCTACACAGCCATGCCCATGTGCCCAGAGTAAAAACTCTATCGCTGTTCTGCAAGGTGGCGTGTCTGATGGTCTCTGTGTCTGAGAGCAGCCACTCAATGTGAGGGAGGCAGCATTGGTTTGCTTACTTAACAGGCACCCAGGATGGTCTGATTGTCCTAAAGCTTTAGCTGCAGCCACCCAAGGTAGTCCAAATTGGGGGTGCTACCATCTGACACCTGGATTAAAGTTTTCAATGCCATCTCTTTGATATCATCCAATACTTCTCTGGGGATACCTGCTGCTTGATCATCTGGTAGGCTGTGTTGTCCTTCTCCAGCTAGATGGTTGATTGTCAATTCCACCCTTGCCTCATTATTAGCATAGTCTGCTATTAATTGATTTAGTAAACACTTCCATCCCCCTTCCCACAGGGTGTATTCTGTAGGTGACAACAACATGGTCATAATATATTTTAAATCATAGGGGGTTAAGACATGTGCTGTAAACATGGCCCTCATTAGGCCATTAAAACAAGGTAAGTCCTTCCTATGATCTTTAGCTGCCCTACACAGATCCTTGATTTCCCCGTAAACCAATGGTTGATACCTGGGATTCTGCCTCCTTCTTTCATAACATACGGGGGCAATAAGTAATTTCGAGACTATTTGCAGGTCTTCTTCCTTTCACAGGGATATTCTGGGATTGAGGGGCGAGGTGGCTCTGGGGAATCCAAACTGTCTTCTGGGGAGGAAGAATAACTTGGAGCAAAAACATTCAGATTAGAAATAGTGTGACAGTTGGGCTTAGTATCGTTGACCATGGGGTTATATTGTTGCCAGAGGGTGAGGCAAAGGGCGCTGCCATTTTGTCAGGTGTTGGGGAGAAAGGGCCTTGATTTAGGATGGCGGACTTCCAGGCTGGTCTTCTGGAGCATGGCCCAGGGTGGAGGTGGAATGATTGACAGTGGGGGCGTGACCCGCAGTTGTGGGGGTGGAGTCTGGAGGTTCGTTCAGGGTGGAAGAGAAGGCTGTGATAGCAGGAAGTGGAGGAGCCAAGATGGAGGGAGGATGGTTGGGCTCCCGAGCCACATTCAGGCTCCTTCCATCTTGAGTCTCCAGGGCATGATGCTCCAAGACAGCATGGCCGTTGCCATCTTGGACCATCGTGGAAGGTCTGAGAAAGGCAGGTTTGAGGGGAGGTCCCGGGTTAGGAGTGACCAACGGATTGAGTTTTCAACCCACTGCTTTCTGGTGAAGGGTGGTGTGGTAGATGGGGAGCATGGGGGCTGAAATGGGGTCCCTTTTGATTGAAAGTTGTACAGTTAACTCTCATGAGTCCCAAAATTCAGTGGTATGGATTTCATCAGGAAAGGCCTCTGGAAAATTTTTAATGATCCACCTCATAATTGATTTTAATTTCTTCTTTGAAAATATTTGGTCATGATCAGTGAGAATTACTTAAAGCATCCATATATGCTTCTTTCTACTTTGGACATCTGGCTTCCCATTTTTCTCTTTCTCTGCCTTATGGGGAAGAGCCACCGGAGGACCCCAAATCAATTATGGGACATGGGTGCTTATTGTACAAACACAGTGGCAAAATGGGCAATAAATGTCTTGCATTTCCCCAAACCCACCGGCAATCCTATGCAGGTGAAACCTTCGTTGTCCCTGCCGATCCTGGGCAAGGTCCCTCAAAGCAACGATGAATCCGCTGGGCCGGGCACAATCCAAAATCCCGGGGAGCGCTGGCCTATCCATCAGCCAACCCCAGCTGACGTGACTGACACAAGGAGCCCTGAGTGTCATGGTCCCTGTTTGGGCGCC
Organism: Agelaius phoeniceus; assembly: GCF_051311805.1. Lineage (NCBI taxonomy): Eukaryota > Metazoa > Chordata > Aves > Passeriformes > Icteridae > Agelaius > Agelaius phoeniceus. The sequence goes on from NW_027509866.1 coordinate 4,861,774, forward strand.
AAAGATCACAGTGAAGGTGGCTGTGACAAACCTCTCTGGTTCCCTGACTTCACGGCGAGGGTGGCAAAAATGAAAAGGGGCAGGATCAATGGAGTTGTTTAAAAGGAACTTTAATGACAGGGTGAAAAATAATAAACATGGAGAAGTCGAGAACAGTATGAGGGGCAGGATCCAAAGACCCGAGACAAAGGGGAAGAAACAACATGTACACTTGAGGGTAGAACACTCTGGAACAATAACCCAATAGGGGAAACAAGTAACCAATAGGGGAGTAGAACGTGGACAAGTTAGCATAGCAACACTAAAGGCTTATGGGGGAACTCTCAAGCTCACCCTAAGTTAAACAAATGATTCCCAGGGCTTGAAACTCATCCCCAATTCTTTCAGAGTTAAATCTGTCTCACTCTGAGTTACAGCTGGGCTAACTCCCACATTGCTGATTTGCTCTGGCCCCTTGGGACCATGCGGCCCAGCAGAGCCACAGGGATGTCCTTGGTTCCATGAGGCTCCGCAGTATCACAATGGTCCCATGGATCCATGGTGCTCTGCAGTGTCACAATGGCCCCTTCATTTCACAAGGCTCCCAAGTGTCACATTGGTCTCCATAGGAAGGAAACCACGGAGCCCCCATGTTTCAGGAGCTGATGAATGGCAACCACCAGAGGCCAAGGCAAGCCTGACCTGTCTTTCCTGGCAGGTTTGCTTGGAGCAACCCTTGGATATTTGAAATTATGAATGCGGAGTCCTAATTTAAAATATTTGTGCCTAGAGAAGAGGGATGGGTTTTTTTTTTTTTTTCATAAAAACAAAAGCAGAGAGCCCATTCCAGTGTTTGGAAAATAGGTGAGTGTCATGGTTTGACACTGGCACAATGCCAGTGCCCCCATGAAGATACCCTCTCCTTGGTTTCTGCTGTGAGATGTGACCAGGAATAAGCAAAGCAGGCTCCTACTTAGGGAAGAAAGAAAACAAAACCTTATTAACCACACTACAAGTATAGATAAAAAGGAACACACACAGGGAAAATGAAAACCTTACAAATACATTTCCTCCTCCCCCCACCAAATTTCCAACACAATACATCTATTCCCCAAATCACCAACTCTCGGTCCAGCACCACCCTTCAGACAATCAATCCTCAGTTCATCCAGAGGAGAGGAGTCCTTCTTTTACCATGGGCTTCCCCTGGAAACACAGCTGAAGCCTCGTGTGTTTCCGTGTCACTCGTGGCACCGCCCGGAGTACATCTGCCGTTGTGACCTCTTCCTTTCATGTCCAGTGCTCTCACCACTGAACACGGACCAGAGCTGCTTCTAGGGTTGTCTTTTTTTAAGGATGCTCTGTCCCGATCCAAAAAAGGCACAGTCTCTCCTTTGGGACACCTGTCCCCACAATCTCTCCTTTGGGACACCTGTCCCTCCCATATTTTTTCACCCCCTGGGGCCGAGGGGCACCAACACTGAACCCTCTTGGTTCTGAGGCATTGCCTCCCCCTAGATGCAGTCTCTGTATCACAAGGAACATGGTTCTGTCCATGGCTGTATAAAAAGAGTCCAGCAAAAGCCACTCCATCATCTCTTCCCACTAGGATTCTTCTCTACTCTTCTACTATCTCTTGCTCGCCCAGACCTCTCTCACACTTGCACATTTCTTTCTTCCATTTCCCATTCTATCTCTCTTCTAGGAGAGGCCAATGTTCTGTAAAGTTCTCATTCTCCAAAAAGGGGTTAAAAGCTCCTACAAGCGGCCGGCTGCACCCCCCCTTCTTCTCCGTCCCAGCCGTGCTGCCGGCACAGGCCCATGTTTATCCAGTTTCAAGGTTACAGTCCCAGGCAGCAGCTCTTTCTCTCTCTCTCTATGTCTCTCAGGGGGGGCTGCCCGATAACTCCCGGTGTCTCTCTCTCTCTCTCTCTTCCACCCTTCCACCCCCGGGCTCAGGCCTACCTCTCCTGGCCACATGGCTTTCCCCTCCCCCTGCCCAGCCAGCAGCTGGGCCGGGGCAGAGACCCGAACTCTTTCCCACTGGAAACCCAAGAGAGCCTCCCAGGGGAGAGCTCTGCTTTTAACCCCGTGTTCTCAGAGGCGGATCCAATGTCCTAATGGCCAGGTTAAATGCCAATATTAAAGCCTGAATATCCATTGGCCCAAAACATAGCATCCCAAAAAAACACATTTCCTGTCAAACCACCACATGGAGATAATTACAAACTGGCCAGAAGGTGAGAACTTTGGTCTGACTGATGAAGAGGAACAAGAAGCAGTGACACGGGCTGAAGAGGCTCCTCCATGTAACCAACTGCCCCCAGAGGAAACGCGCTACGCTCTTTTCACTGACGGTTCCTGTCGCATCTTAGGGATGAACCGGAAGTGGAAAGCAGCCGTATGGAGCCCCACACGACAGGTCACAGAGGCCACTGAAGGAGAAGGTGGATCAAGTCAACTTGCAGAACTCAAAGCTGTTCAGCTGGCCCTGGACATTGTAGAAAGAGAGAAGTGGCCGAAGCTCTACCTCTACACTGATTCATGGATGGTAGCCAATGCTCTGTGGGGATGGCTAGAGAGGTGGAATGAGCCCAACTGGCAGCGTAGAGGAAAGCCAATTTGGGCTGCTGAAGAGTGGAAAGACATTGCTACCAGGGTAGGGAGGCTACCTGTGAAGGTCCACCATGTAGATGCCCATGTCTCCAAGAGTAGAGCCAATGAGGAACACCAAAACAATGAGCAGGTAGACCAGGCAGCAAAGATAGGGGTGTCAAAGATAGACGTAGATTGGGAACACAAGGGAGAGTTATTCCTAGCTCGATGGGCCCATGATGCCTCAGGCCATCAGGGCAGAGATGCCACCTCTAAGTGGGCAAGAGACCGAGGGGTGGATTTAAGCATGGACAGCATTTCTCAGGTTATCCATGACTGTGAGACGTGTGCTGCCATCAAGCAGGCCAAGCGAGTGAAGCCCCTATGGTATGGTGGGCGATGGTCCAAGTACAAGTATGGGGAGGCCTGGCAGATTGACTCCATCACACTGCCTCAGACACGCCAGGGCAAGCGCTACCTGCTGACCATTGTGGAAGCCACCACTGGATGGTTGGAAACCCACCCTGTGTCTCATGCTATTGCCCGGAACACCATCCTGGGCCTTGAAAAGCAAATCCTGTGGAGACATGGCACCCCTGAGAGGATTGAGTCAGACAATGGGACTCATTTCAAGGACAGCCTTATCAACACCTGGCCTAGGGAACATGGCATTGAGTGGGTGTACCATATCCCCTACCATGCACCAGCTGCAGGCAAAGTGGAGAGGTACAATGGACTACTAAAAATCCAGCTGAAAGCTTTGGGTGGGGGATCTTTCAAAAATTGGGAGCAGCATTTAGCAAAGGCCACCTGGTTAGTTAGCACCTGAAGTTCCACCAACCCAGCAGGTCCTGCCCAGTCTGAGTCCCTGAATATAACAGATGGAGATAAAGTCCCAGTGGTGCGTGTCAGAGGTTTGTTAGGGAAGACTGTGTGGATCAATTCTGCCTGGAGTACAGACAAACCCATTTGTGGGGTTGTCTTTTCTCAGGGACCAGGTTGCACATGGTGGATAATGCAAAGAGATGGAATAACACGATGTGTACCATAGGGAGATCTGATTGTGGGGTGAGAATGATATGCAATATCACTGTTCATTGGATGTTACTGCCATTGTCTGTACATTAAACCATACAAACATGAGACAGAAGGAAATGTGTAAGTGTTGAAGGTCTGGGCAAGTGGAAGATGGAGAAGGAAATATGCAAGTGTCGAAGGTCTGAGCAAGTGAAAGATGGAGCTTTGAGTGAGTAAAGTGAAAAGGGGAAATCCTGCAGCTCTGTAGCATAGGGCATGGATTCACTCGTCCAGTGTGGGGATGTGATGAGGGCATGATGGGTATTGCTTGTAATTTTTGGGAGAGCAGATGAAAATTTTGTGTGAATAAATGCATGATGTGTGGTAGTATGTTGATGATATGGGGAAAAGGGGTGGAATGTCCCAGCGTGACGTTATGATGCTTGTATCCCCATTCATGTGTTCTGTTAATGTTGGATATTATGTTCTGTACCTTTAAGACCGGCTCTGAAGAGGGAAAGTTTTGTTTTGGTTTTCTTATCAGCCTGGCGGGACACAGAGACTGCAGCTTTTGCTTTTTCTGCTTTTGCTTTGCTTTGCTCTCTCACTCTTGCTTGCTTCGCTTCTGCTTGCTTTTGCTCATGAGCTAGTTTAGCTAAACTGTCCAATTTCTTCCTGGACTGTTTCTCCTTTCCTTTTTCTGACCATTTTGAACCTGCTGCGGACTGGGACCTGGGAAACACCAAGAATCTGCACCTTGTGGCCTGCAGCAGCTGCCCCAGCACCAGAGGGCCTGATAACAGAGCGACCACCCCCAGAGAGACTTTCTGAATTTGTCATCTTTTTTCAGAGCGGTGTCATCCGGTATTGTTCATTTTGTGTGCTGGGGGTGCTGTGCCTGTTAAATAAACAGGTTCTTTCCACTCCTCTCCGAGGAATCCTTCCCAAACCGGTTGGGGGGAGGGGCCGTGTGGGTTTGCTTACTGGAGGGGCCCTAATTTGGAAATTCTCCTCCAAATTTGCCCTAAACCATGACATCTGCCCATTCCCCCAAAGTCTCTGGGCAGAGATGGCCTCAATGGGGGCTGCTGACATCCTCAGCAACTTGGAGGCCGTTGCTGAATTTTCCTGCTCCAGAGGCTTGTTCAGCCTTCAGCTCTTCAGTGCAGGAATTCAGTGTCCCAGGCCCTTAACAAGCCAAGACTCTGGGAGTAATTTGATTTTAATTTTCAAATCCTTTGTAGTTAATTTGACAGATTTCAGTAGTGTATTCAAACTGAATAAATTCTATTTTAAAAGACACCGAGAAAAGAATTTTTAGGTCCTATTTAGGTTTTCTTTTCCTGTTGATATATTATTATGTGCAATCTCCAGTTGGCATTGAATCCAGGTACCTCCTTGTGCAGTTTGAATAGATAGGAAAATCAAGACCCTTCATGGCTGACAATCAATCAGACTCTGTCTCTACGCCCTCCCCACCATTTCCCTCATCCAACCCCTGGCACTCCGATGGATCAGGAATGGTGTGGCCAGCAAGAGCAGGGCAGGGATTCTTCCCCTGTGCTGGGCACTGGTTGGGCAGCACCTCGAGGTCTGTGTCCAGTTCTGGGCCCCCCAATTTAGGAAGGACCTGGAAGGGCTGGAGCATGTCCAAAGAAGGGTAACAAGGCTGGTGAGGGGTGTGGAACACAAGTCCTGTGAGGAGTGGCTGAGAGAGCTGGGGTTGTTTATCCTGGAGAAGAGGAGGCTCAGGGGAGAACTCATCACTCTCTACAATTCCCTGACAGGAGGGTGCAGCCAGGTGGGGGTCAGGCTCTTTTCCCAGGGAACAGTGACAGGACAAGAAGTTACAGCCTTCAGCTGCACCAGGTAAAGTTTAGGCTGGACAATAGGGAATATTCTTAAAACAAAGGGTGATTGGGCATTGGAATGGGCTGCCCAGGAAGGTGGGTGAGTCACCATCCCTGGAAGTGTTTAAAGAAAGACTGGATGTGGCACTCAGTGCCATGGTCTGGGTGACAAGGTGGTGTTGGGTGCCAGGTTGGACTTGATGCTCTCCAAGGTCTTTTCCAGCCTGGCTGATTCTCTGATGATTGTGACCCTGCAGGGCCCTGGGGAAACAAGGGGCCATTGTGACACTGCGGGGCCTGGTGGCACTAAGAGGACCATGGTGACACTGTGTACGACATGGCAGCCCAGAGCCAAGGGGCCATGGTGACAATGTGGGGCTGGATGGAAGCAAGGAGTCCATGGTGACAGTCTGGGTCCTGGTCCTGGTGGCACCACAGAGGCCACTGTGACCCTGCAGGGCCTTGTGGAACCATGCAGAGCATTGTGACAGAGCAGGACCTGGTGTCACGATGGGGCCATTGTGACACTGCAGGGCCCCATGGAACCAAGGGGCCAGTGCTGCTCCTCAGGGACCCCTGGAATGAAGGAAACATGTTTGACACCGTGGTGGCCCTTGGGACCAAGAGGCCATTGTGACACAGTGGAACCAAGGAGAGCATTGCTGCACTGCCAGACCTCATGGAACCAAGGATCCATTGTGACACAGCAGGGCCTTGGGAGACCAAGGATCCATTGTGACACTGCAGGGCACAAGGATCCAAAGGACTTTCTGACACCAAGGTTTCCCATGGAACCAAAGGGACATTGTGACACTGGGAGGTCTCATGGAGTCATGGAGACCATTGGGACACTCTGGGGCCTCATGGAACCATGGTGACACTTAAGTTGGCTGGGAGTGTGGATCTGCTGGAGGGTAGGAGGGCTCTGCACAGGGCCCTGGACAGGCTGGATCCAGGGCCCAAATCCAACAAGGTGAGGTTTAACAAGTCCCAGTGCCAGGTCCTGCACTTTGGCCACAACAACCTCTGCAGCACTACAGGCTGGGGACAGAGTGGCTGGAGAGCAGCCAGGCAGAAAGGGACCTGCAGGCACTGATGGACAGCAGGCTGGACATGAGCCAGCAGTGTGCCCAGGTGGGCAAGAAGGCCAATGGCTCCTGGCATGGATCAGGAATGGTGTGGCCAGGAGGAGCAGGGCAGGGATTCTTCCCCTGTGCTGGGCACTGCTTGGGCAGCACCTCAAATGCTGTGTCCAGTTCTAAACCCTTTGGGGTGGGCATTCGGGAGAAATTTGTAGCAGGAAGAGTAAAGAAAGAAAAGGAGAAGCCAAGGAAATGCTCAGGGCAGTTTGGGGGTGGCTGCCAGGCAGCCCTGGCTCTGAGCAACAGCGTCTGCAGTGGCACAGGAAACTCCCAGCTGATGGGAACAAACTTTCTGGCTGAGTGCAGAGGCCAGGACAAAGCTGAGTGGTTTCCCGGGTGTACCCCAGCCCTGGCTGGCCCCAGGGGCTGATGGCATTTGTGCTCCCTCAGGTTCATGTCCCCACAGCAACAGCATGGGGGTGCTGGCCCTGCTGTGTGCAATGCAAACAGGGGCTGCTGAGGCAGTGCTGCCGTGTCTGTGCCTGCAAGGATGGGGCACCTGTGTGAGCTGGGGGAGAGGCCAGGGCTGCAGAGGGGGGATGTTGTTGGCAGCTGCATGAGGACGCTCTGGGACGCTGCCCTGGGCTGTGCAGCACACTGGGCATGGATCAGCCCCTGCTCTGCTGCTCCTTCCCGTCTGCCCCAGGGCCCTTGCAGAGCCCCAGCCATGCTGTTTGCCCCCAGCCTGCCCACGGCCAGCCTGGGGCTGCTGACGGGGGTTTCTGTGCTGAGCATTGGCCTGGCCGTGTTCTTGAGAGAGCCTGGGCAAGGAGCCTGGAGCCCCCAGGGCCTGGGCTGAGGCGTCAGCGCTGCCCCAGCAGTGCCCATGGCCTGTCCCTGCTGCAGCCCTGGCACTGCCACCCCCAGGGCTGTGCCCGGCCCCGAGAGCACTCAGGCCCTGCAGCAACACCAGGGCCACCAGGGCAGCGGGGCAGGGCCACGGCAGCAGCACTGGCAACACCAAGTGCTGCTGCTGCTGCTGCTGCTGGGCACAGCTGCTGGGCCAGCACTGATCTGCCCCAGCTCTGCACACAGACATTGCTGCTGCAGCTCCAGAGAAGGAAACAAAAGGGCATCTCTGCAGAAAACTCTGCTGGGACATCCTTTAGTTCATTTAAAGCCACAGAGAGTGTTAGGAACATTAATCCACAAACACCAGAGTTTTATGTCCAAAATGGAGACAGGGGAGTCATTTCTAGCATTATTCGAATAAAGGGAGAAGACATGGGGAATTCCCTTGGGATCTCTTGAATTTTTACAGGATGCAGCCATCTTTTTTTGCTAATTTCCTGGCTGCATTTCCCTTCTCTCTTTCCATATTGGCTGAGGTACTTGATGGGTACAGACTCCCCGATAGGCCTGATACCAAAGATTTTCCAAAGATTTCCCTCTAATGTATAACCCTCCCTTTTACTTTTTAATTCTTATGGAATTTAGGGATTTTTCTTCCCATTGTTTTTTATATCTCTCAATCTCTAATTTCATTTATCAGCAAACGTAAAGTTTATTTGTAAAAGCAAATCTCTTTTTCCATTCATCAATCAGTGGAATCCTTCACGTTGTTTCTTTTATCTTCCAGAGCTAGTTTTATCTACCAGCAGACCCACAGATATTTTGTAAAGACAAATCCTCTATTCCTCTCAATAGCACAGCCCCTCATTGAGACAGTCTATGGCCACAGGGAAGGTGGAGAGAAACAAAATGAGAAATGGCCTAGAGGAATGATATGTCTTTGTTCAAAATCAGAAAAAAGTAAAACAAAAGAAAAAACCCCACAGCCAAAGCAATGAGAAGTATCCAATACTACTTCTATTGCAAGTGATTTCCAGAAATTGCCCAGCAGTTTAATGTTTCTGAAAGCATCCAGTCATCAGTCTCCACACTGCAGCCTTGAGCTCCTGGTTCCTCAGGCTGTAGATGAGGGGGTTCAGGGCTGGAGGCACCACTGAGTACAGAACTGACAGGGCCAGATCCAGGGATGGGGAGGACATGGAGGGGGGCTTCAGGTGAGCAAACGCTGCAGTGCTGAGGAACAGGGAGACCACGACCAGGTGAGGGAGGCAGGTGGAAAAGGCTTTGTGCCGTCCCTGCTCAGAGGGGATCCTCAGCACAGCCCCGAAGATCTGCACATAGGAGAAAACAATGAACACAAAGCAACCAAATGCCAAAAAGGCACCCACACCAAGAAGCCCCAGTTCCCTGAGGTAGGATTTGGCACAGGAGAGCTTGAGGATGTGTGGGATTTCACAGAAGAACTGGCCCAGGGCATTGCCATGGCACAGGGGCAGGGAAAATGTATTGGCTGTATGCAGCAGTGAATAGAGAAAGGCACTGGCCCAGGCAGCTGCTGCCATGTGGGCACAAGCTCTGCTGCCCAGGAGGGTCCCGTAGTGCAGGGGTTTGCAGATGGACACATAGCGGTCGTGGCACATGATGGTCAGGAGGGCAAACTCTGCTACAATAAAGAAGAGAAAGAAAAAGAGCTGAGCAGCACATCCAGTGTAGGAGATGTTGCTGGTGTCCCAGAGGGAATTGTGCATGGCTTTGGGGACAGTGGTGCAGATGGAGCCCAGGTCAGCGAGGGCCAGGTTGAGCAGGAAGAAGAACATGGGCGTGTGCAGGTGGTGGCCGCAGGCTACGGCGCTGATGATGAGGCCGTTGCCCAGGAGGGCAGCCAGGGAGATGCCCAGCAAGAGGCAGAAGTGCAGGAGCTGCAGCTGCCGCGTGTCTGCCAATGCCAGCAGCAGGAAGTGCCTGATGGAGCTGCTGTTCGACATTTGATATGCCTTGGCATGGGGATCTGTAAAAAAAGTAATCATGGAATAGTTGGGTTTGGAGAGGACTTGAAATATCCCAGCACAGCCTGGGGGCACTTTCCCCCCACTGCCTGCCCAGGGCGCTGCTGCCTGGAGCTGTCCCTGCCAGCAGCTGCTTCCCTGTGCCCAGGGCTGGGCCCTGCCAGTGCTGCCAGAGCCCAGCCCAGCCCTGGGGGCTCAGCTCTGCCCTGCAGAGCCCTCCCAGCTCAGGCACTGCCCAGGGGCAGCTCTGGCTCTGCAGGCTCTGATGGAAACATGGTAAAAACCTTAAGGAGCTCTTGGAAAAGCAAAACTGATGCTGCCCCTAAGGGCTGATTTCTTTCACTGCCTGGTTTTGTAAGATCTGAGGAAAAAAAAAAATTCTCCACCTGAACTGAGGGATGAATATCTGTGTGCAATTTCCCATCCATGCAACCTAGAGAAGTAGATTAATAAAGAAGGGGCTTACCTTTTATTCAGGCCCTGCCTTGCTGTGCTCCCTGTACATTCTACTTGGAAATGTTCTGCAGTTAAATGCCATGCTGGGAGCACTCCTGAACAATGCAGCATCCTCCCCACACAAGGAGAACACTTCCAAGCCTCACCAGCTGTCTCCTGCCACCCAGATCTTGTCCCCCAGTGCTGGGAGCAGCTGCCAGGGCTGGCTGAGAGCTGTCCCTGGCAGGCAGCAGAGTCCCTGCCCCAGCACAGCGCCCTGGGCTGCAGGACCCTGCTCTGCAGGACAGCCCTGGGCACCCCTGGCTGCTCTGCACAAGAGACAAGCAGAGAATGTACTCACAGGCTTTGCAGGCATTGGCATGTTGCAGCTTGAGGAGATGGCTCCAGGAGCTGCAGCTGCATTGTCCTGCAGCCAGAGGTTCCTGTGCCAAGGGCGGGCAGTGATTGTGCCCCAGGCACTTCTCAGCCCCTTCCCAGCCCTGACTGATTGAAGCTCTCTGTGCCTCTGTGCTGTGCCCGGGCTGGCTGCAGGCAGTGCCCCCAGCCCTGCTGGGCTGGCACAAGAGCTGCTCATCCAGAGAAATGTGCTTTTGAAGCTCTTCTTGGTGAGCAGGAGCTGCCTCTGTGCCAGGAGCCCAGCCCAGCTCAGCAGCACAGACATGGCACAAGGACTTTAATCAGCCTCTGGGGCTTTGTGCTCAGGCCCTGAACATCAGTCCCTGAGAGGCAGCTGAAGAAACCTCTCCAGAACTCCAAGGCAGAATCCAACTCCAAAGTTTCTTGGACTTTTAATGGGTCCCACCGAGGGACACGACTGAGCAAGTGTCCCCAGGCCCCAGGCAGAGCAGAGAACTGCAGGCAGTGCTGACAGGTGGGGACAAAGAGAAGCCAAGTCTTGGTGCCCTGGGGCACAGCAGGGTCTGTGCCAGCAAGGGCTGGGAGGAGACACCTTGTCCTGAGGCCCTGGGGCCTCCTGGCACAGCCCCAGCCAGGCTGGGCACTGTCAGCCCCTTGTGCTGCCCTCAGCATCCCCCCCTAGCCCACATCCCAGTGGCCTCAAGGATCTGCTGCAAGGAGTCCCTGGGGAGCCTTGCTCAGCAATGGCCCTGGGGGCTCCTTCATGCTCCCTGCAGGGGCTGCAGGTTTTTCAAAGGACTTTGGCTTTGGCTTTTGCCTTGGAGTCTCTGAGAGGTTTGTGCAATCATGGCCTCCAATTATCTGCTGCAATTAGTCCCTGGAGAGGCTTTGTCAGTAACAACACTCAGTGGGGCTCATTAACGCTTCAAGGTACTTCAGTTATTTGAAGGTACTTGGTGTTTCCCTTTTGATACAGACTCTGTGAGAGGTTTGTGCAATCATGGCCCCAATTATCTGCTTTAATTAGTCCCTTGAGAGCTTTGTACTGATACTCAAAGAGGCTCATTAATGCCTTGAGATACTCAAAATTTTTAAGGTACTTTATGGATTTAAGAATACTTTTAGGTACTTTCAAGGATTTTCCTTCCCACACAGAGTCTCTGAGAGGTTTTTGTGCCATCCTGGCCTCCAATTCTCTCCTCCAAGGAGTCTATGAGGATCCTGTGTTGGGTATCTTCCCCCTTTCTCTTTTACAAGAAAGATGGAACTGAAAGAATTTTGTGAGACTTTCTAAAAGCATCCAAACAAACATGGGACAATTAACAATACAACAACAACCACTTAGAGAAATTATAGTCCTCTTTTAGCTAGACCTCATCCAAGCTCTTTAGTCCCCATGTTTGGAAAAGTTTTTTGACCCAGTCTTTGTTTTCCACTTGAAGCTTCTTGACCCCTTCCTTCAGTACCTGAATGCTCTTGTGGATTGACTCGCTGTGGCTGGAGAGGTTCATGCAGCACATGCCCTCAGAGTCTACACAGCCATGCCCATGTGCCCAGAGTAAAAACTCTATCGCTGTTCTGCAAGGTGGCGTGTCTGATGGTCTCTGTGTCTGAGAGCAGCCACTCAATGTGAGGGAGGCAGCATTGGTTTGCTTACTTAACAGGCACCCAGGATGGTCCGACTGCCCTAAAGCTTTAGCTGCAGCCACCCAAGGTAGTAACATGGAGGCTGCCATTCTTTTGTTTTGACTCCAATAGATGACATTATTTTTGCAATCAGATACACAGTAGTGTGTAGATCTTTTTGCTCTGTTTCTCTGGCCATTAGTCATTTTTGTCTTGGGTGCCAGCAAGGTAAGCCTCCCCAAGCTACAAGATGCGCCTTTCATGTCTGAAGGGACACCAGGCCATGCTCTATCCTTGCAAATACGAAACACACCCTGCAGCAACTGCAGTGGGTAGCTACTGGACCAAGAAATTATGGAAGAGGTGTAATTACACCATCAGGTGTGGTTTTGTAAGTGGGATGGTATGGGGAGATGTCTCTCCTGATAGTTTCTTTTTTCTTGTAATTTTGTGTGTTTCACCATCTTCTGTTGTAGTGCGTTCTTATATTTTGTAATACTTTGAAGTAGTTTGTTTTGTATTCCCATATTTTTCCCAAATGATTTATCCCAGACTGTACCCCCCCCCCTTTCCTTCTACTTGTGTTATCCCTTTCCCGGGATGAGATCTCCAAAACCCCCACCCTGGCTCTCTGTCAGTCACTTAGCATCCCAGCCCCCTATCCAGAAGTTTCGGTCCAAGTTATCGAGTGATTAGCCAGAGGCTAGGGGTCAGCCCCCCAAGTCCTGCCCCATACGCTGTTTTGTATGTCTATCCCCCCAGCACCCATCCCCCAGAGATACCTATTGGTCAGTAGGATGTTATCTACTTTGGTTTCCTCCCCCCTTTAAATGTGACCTCCGGACATCCCCCAGCGCTCTCGGCAGGAGGCCCCCTGAGGTGCAGGAGCTCCTTCGGGACTCCTTAATAAAACCTTGGAATATCCCCTGCTGGGAGTCGGCCCCTTTCTCTTCCACCGATGTCTCTGCCGTCTCTGCTGCAGCGAAGGCAACCAGCCTGAGTGCCCTCAGCACCCTCGGGGCACAGAGAGTGTCTCCCCGCAGTCGGCCGTGTTGGGGCTGCTCCCCCCATTCTCTGCCGACCCGGGTAAGGCCCAGGGACTTTGAGAGGCTTGCAGAGAGACTGAGACAGCTTGGCGCCCAGGCGTGCGGCTCTGAGACCATCCCCGGAGCCCACGGAAAGGGGCTCGGACATTCTTCCAGTCTGTTCGTTAAGCCTTCGGCCGGCAAGCTACCTCAGAAGAACACACTCCGTTTTAGTGAGTTGCTCTCCTGTGGACGAAGCTGGGAGCTTTTGACGTACCCTCAAAAGTCAGTTTCAGGTGGAACACACCATCCCAGGATTTTCCGTTTCCCTGTCCTGCAGCTGGATTGGTAAGTTTTACCTTTCTCTTGTTTCTCCCCTCTTTGGGAGGGGGGTGTTTCCCTGCCTTTTGTTCTCAGGCCCGCCGCGGAGGGCCGAGGTTTTTTTTTTCTCTCTATTTTTGGCAGGCTGCCAGCCGCAGGTTTTTTTTCCTCCCCCCCCCCCCCCCCCCCCCACCTGGGTTGGTGAAATTTGAGATACAAAATTTAAAATCATAGACAAAATGGGTGCTAGGCTTTCTGTATCTCACAAGGGTGTCTATTATTATCTTTTGAACATTCTTAAGAGTGAAAAAATCCGATTTTCAAAAACAGATGTTAAACAATTTGTCAGATGGCTTTTTCTTCATTTTCCCGATGTATCAACTGAAAATATTAGTGATTTGGCTTTTTGGGAAAAATTGGTAATGAGTTATTGAAAGCAGGGAAATCAGGAGACACCTCTCCGACAAAATTTGCTTTTTTAGCCCTGCAGATAAGAAATGTTGTAAAATTTAATTTAAAGATGCAGGAAAACCCATCCGGGAACAGTTTCAACACCTCTGTTCCCAAAAACCCGATCTATCCCCCTCCAAGTTATGTTCTCCCTCTCCGAACCCCTTTTCCCCACCCCCAGCTCCGGCACAAGACATTCTGAAGAAAGCTACACTCCCTAGTTTCCCTCAGAAGCTCCCTGTCTCCAACCCGGACACTTCTGGCCTGACTTCCTGGGACCCTACCCCTTCCCCTGCTTCCCCAAGTTGTAATACCGTGTCCCACAACCTTAGTGCCCGCCTTTGTATCCCCGATCCGCGTCAGGTAACTTCCCCGGACCATAATGGTGGACACCACGTGGCCATGTCGGCTCTTTCTTCTTCCCATAATCCTTTTCGCTCTCCCAACAACCCATTCTGCTCGGAGCACCCCGCCCCCGAAACCCGCCCTCCCTGCGTCCTTCCCCCGGCCCCTCCTCTGGTCCCTCCCGCCCTGGCCCCGGCCCCTCCTCTGGCCCCTCCCGCCCCGGCCCCGGCTCCCCCTCCTGCTCCCGCCGCGGCTTCCCTCCGCCCCTCCCACGGCAGTGTAACCAGAGATGCTGAGGTCGGCAGACAGAAGCTGGAAACAGCACAGCTCCTTTCTGCAGCCCCGATGTCATATATCTCTGATTTAAACGGGGGGTTCCAGCCAAATTATAGCCCCCTTTCTGTTGATTCTGTCAAAGAACTGGCCAAAGCCCAAAAAGATTTTGGGAGATCAAGTGAATATTTTAGAGGGCTCCTTAAAGCTACATTATTTGCTCACATTCTAACCCCTGCTGATATAAAACACCTTTTTTCCTGCCTGTTATCCTCTTCTGAATATCTCTTGTGGGATGTTGCATGGCAAAAAGGATTGAGAGCAATTTTACCAGCTCTGTGGGCTGATGAAGCTACTGCTCGTGATGTTTATGGTAACATGTTATCTCTCGACCATCTCTGTGGACAGGCAGGTTGGGAGGATGGCTTGACCCAGGCAGAAAGCATTCCCACAAGGGCTTTCAGAGAATGTGCTAGAGCAGCTGAGAAAGCTTTCTTTGGGCTCCGTCCTGGTATTCCAATTGAGAATTATTTGAAAATAACACAATCTCCATCTGAGTCCTTCTTGAGTTTTGTGGAAAGGTTGAGAAAAGCTGTTGAATTGCAAGTTCAGAATGAAGGAGCCAGGATGGAAATCCTCACCGAGATTGCTAAAGAAAATGCCAATGAGAAGTGCAAAGCTGCTATTCTCAGCCTGCCTCTTGACCCAACGCCTACGCTGCAGGCCATGCTTGAAGTGTGTGAGAAGAAAGTTACCATTACCCTCACTGACCACGATGAGAGACCAAAACCACAGAGAAGGATTGCTGCAGTGGAAGCCCCTGAGCCACCATTTACCAGCCAGCTCCAGCATGTCATGAGACCACAAGAGAGAATCTCCAGCTCTAATAGACCTTGCCATCTTTGTGGGAAGTTAGGGCATTGGATGCCTGACTGCCCTCTGAAAAAGCAGTTTTTAGATTTTAAATACAATACGCTTAAAAACCAGAATTGCCCAAAGGACCACCTCTCAAAAAACTGAGTAAAGAGCGCTCCTTTCCCCAGCGCTATGACAAAAATAGGGTGGGCTCAATTCAAGTACGGGGGAGGGAAAAGAAATCTAGTGTAAAAGATGTATCGGTGCCAAGCGAGGCACTGGCTTTGAACAAAACAGAACATTCATTTCATTGGAATAATCCCAGACCAATCTTAACCACTGACTCTTCACATAACCCTTACAGGCTGGCGTTGACAGAACCTCTCCATCTCAGAGACACTAACTGGCATTTCATATCTGTTAACCCTGAACAACCAGGTACTTGGACACAGCTTTGCCAGAAACGTCACAGTAAGTATGTCGTCCTTGGGGACACAAAACACACACCCCAAGAAATTATTATTCCTCCGGGTCTCATATCATCAGACCCGAAACAATTTGTCATATGGCTTCACTGTACTCATCCACCCGTGTACTTGCCCAAAGGCCAAATCATAGCCCAAGCAATCCCAGTACCTGAGCCTCCATGGGACCAGGAGCAAGCAGACACCCTCAGAGGTAAACTCCATCCCAATGTCTGCTGGACTCAGGTATTGGGAAAAGAAAAACCCAAGCTATCATGTGGGTTACACCGTGGTGGCGAGTACAAGTCCATACAAGGACTTTTAGATACTGGAGCAGATGTCACGATCATCCCATCCAAAGAGTGGCCATCACACTGGGAATTGCAAAACGTAGCAGGACACGTGCAAGGTGTAGGGGGAATTCAATTGGCAAGACAGTCAAAAAACGTTGTCCAAATTGAGGGACCCAATGGCAAAATAGCTTCTATTCACCCGTTTGTTTTAGACTACACAGAGCCCCTCTGGGGCAGAGATTTAATGGTTCAATGGGGAACCACAATTGACATCCCAGAAAACCCGCAGGTTTTTCGGGGAGCGGTCGCTGAGGTGCGCCATGCCCAAAAATTGATTTGGAAAACTGATACTCCAATAAGGGTAGTTCAGTGGCCGCTCAATAAAACCAAATTAAAGGCGCTTGAAGAACTTGTACAAGAGCAGTTAGAAAAAGGTCACATTGTGGAGACCACGTCGCCGTGGAATTCGCCTTTGTCATTAAAAAACCAAACAAAGACAAGTGGAGACTACTCCATGACCTCTGTCAAATCAACAACGTTATTGAGGACATGGGCTCTCTACAACCAGGGATGCCCTCACCAAGCATGCTTCCACAAAATTGGTCTTTAGCTGTAATTGACATCAAAGATTGTTTTTTTCACATTCCCCTACATCCTGACGATGCTCCGCGTTTTGCCTTTTCGGTTCCCACCATTAACCTGGAGGCCCCAATGAAAAGATACCATTGGACGGTCCTCCCTCAGGGATTGAAAGTGAGCCCTATGATTTGCCAGAGGTATGTTTCCTCCCTGTTGTCTCCAGTCCGTGAAGCTGCAGGAGATTCCATCATCCTGCACTACATGGATGACATCCTGGTGTGTGCCCCAAGTGATGACATGCTTACTCACACACTTGACCTGACAATCAATGCATTGGTTGCTGCAGGGTTCGAGCTCCAAGAAGAAAAGATTCAAAAGATGCCACCTTGGAAGTACCTGGGCCTTGAGATTGGAAAGCGGACCATTGTGCCGCAAAAATTGACTATCAAACATGATATCAAAACCTTAGCGGATCTCCATCAACTTTGTGGATCCTTAAATTGGGTGAGACCTTGGCTAGGCATTTCCACCGAAGACCTAGCCCCCCTTTTCAATTTGTTAAAAGGGGGAGATGACCTTAGTGCTCCTAGGACCCTCACCCAGGAAGCGAAAACTGCACTGGAGAAAGTTCAGGAAATCATGTCTACTAGACAGGCCCACAGGTGCCAGCAGGGTCTCCCCTTCAAATTTATCATCTTAGGCAAATTGCCACATCTCCATGGTATGATTTTTCAGTGGGAAACTGTCCAGGCAAAGAAAAAGGACCAGGTCAAGAAAGATCCCCTCTTAATTATAGAGTGGGTCTTTCTCAGTCACAACAGGTCAAAAAGGATGACAATGCCACAAGAGCTGATGGCAGAATTGATCCGGAAAGCAAGGATACGGATCAGAGAATTGCCAGGGTGTGACTTTGACTGCATTTACATTTCCTTAAACCTGAAATCAGGCCATTTGTCTCAAGCAATGCTAGAGCAATTTTATCAAGAGAATGAAGCCTTGCAATTAGCCCTAGATAGCTACAAAGGCCAAATTTCAATTCACAGACCGGCCCACAAAATTTTCAACTCAGATGTTCAGTTTTCATTATCACTGACAAGTATTCAGAGCAGGACACCTCTAAAAGCACTGACAGTTTTTACTGATGCGTCTGGTGCTTCTCACAAGTCAGTGGTAACTTGGAAAGATCCCCAAACTCAACAGTGGGAGGCAGATATTGCCAAGGTGGAAGGATCACCCCAAATTGCTGAGTTGGCCGCTGTAGTCAGAGCTTTTGAGAAGTTTCCTGAGCCTTTAAATGTAGTTACTGATTCAGCTTATGTTGCAGGTGTAGTGTCTAGGGCAGAGAATGCTGTGTTGCAAGAAGTTTCCAACATTCCTTTATATGAATTACTTTCTAAGTTAGTAAGAATTATTTCTGGCCGAGAACACCCATTTTATGTGATGCATGTTAGGTCACACACAGACCTGCCGGGGTTCATTGCAGAAGGAAACCGGAAAGCTGATGCCCTTGCGGCTACAGCCAAGATGGCCCCGCTCCCAGAGGTATTCCAACAAGCAAAGATCAGTCATCAATTTTTTCATCAGAATGCACCTGCCTTGGTTCGGCAATTCCATCTGAAGCACAAACAAGCCCAGGCCATCGTAGCCACGTGCCCTTCTTGTCAAAATCAGTCACTACCTACCTTAAGTGCAGGTGCAAACCCTAGGGGCTTGCAGAGCTGCGAAGTGTGGCAGACAGATGTAACCCACATCCCATCATTTGGCAGATTTAAATATGTCCACGTCTCCGTGGATACCTTTTCTGGTGCCATCTATGCTTCTGCCCACACAGGGGAGAAAGCCAGTGAGGTAAAGAAGCATTTCATGCAAGCCTTTTCCACATTAGGAATCCCTAAGGTCATCAAAACAGACAATGGCCCAGCGTACAAGTCCAAAGACCTTCAGAGCTTCCTGCAGCAATGGGGAATAGAACACAAAACAGGCATCCCCTATTCCCCGACAGGCCAAGCTGTGGTGGAGAGAGCTCATCAGAACCTAAAAAAGGTTCTTCACCGACAACGTGAAGTGACGAAAACAGAGACCCCTCAAATCCAGCTGTCCAAAGCGCTGTTCACACTGAACTTTTTGAACTGTACCTTTGAAAACCTTAACCCACCTATTGTAAGACATTTTAACGAGAACAGTCAGCACAAATTAAAAGTCCGTCCGCCAGTCCTCATAAAGGACCCTGAAACTTGGAAAATAGAGGGGCCCCATGAGCTCGTAGTCTGGGGTAGGGGATATGCGTGCGTATCCACTCCCTCAGGCTTGAGATGGATCCCCTCCAGGTGGGTGAGACCATACATTCCTAAGGTGTCTAAGGACAAAGCTGCAACACAGGTAGCCAGTGCCTGCTGGAGGAGGAAGCGCCGTCAGACTCTTTAAAGTTAAATTGTTGTTACCTGGACCTCATCCCTAACATTTTTTATTTTCAGTTTTAGTGTTTTCCTTTGATCTGAACTCAGCCCTGGTGTCATCAGAATGAGCCCCATCCTTCCGTTGCTTCTGTTGACAGCCGTCCATCCAGGTCAGATGTGGATCGTTCCACAGCCCCAAGCAAATGTGTGGACCACCCTCGCCAGAGTCCTCAACCAAGACCACATTTGCCTGTCAGCCTCTTCTGTGTCTGACCCGATGTCCACTTGCCTTGTGGGGATCCCATCTAAATATGATGAATTTCCGCCAACATTAGCTGCTCCCCTTCCCCCAGTATATAATCCACTATCCCCTTGGTCAAAATTAATTGATAGACAAGCAGTAGCAGAAAAAGAACCCCAAGAATTTGAACTCCTTGGTTCTGCCAAGGCATTCTATTGTGTTCAGTTTACGTTTACACCAAAAGATCAAGTAGATTTGTACCATGAAGTCAAACAGTTTAAAGTGAATTATACAGCAAAAATTTGGTGTAAGAAAATTTCCCAAGTAGGAATACCTTCTACCCCTGATAATAAGCCCCGTGCCCTTCCTAAGGGGTTTTTCCTCATTTGCGGGGACAGGGCATGGGCAGGCATCCCCTCTCGTCTAATCGGAGGTCCATGCACCATTGGAAAGCTGAGCCTGTTTACACCCAACAAAACCCAAATCATGGATTGGCGAACCAAAACCAACACCCGCAATTCGGCCCGCAAAAAGAGAGATTTAAGGAATCTGGACCCAAATTGCGATTCTGAAATTGTACATTGGTCCAAACCAAAAGGAGTTGCGATCACCGTGTTTTTGCCATGGGTGTCTGCAGCGAAAGCTCTAGGTGAATTATCACAGCTAGAGTGTTGGGTTGCTAAACAGGCCAATATTACATCAGCTGCACTTTCAGACCTCCTGGCAGATGATGAAACAACAAGGCAAGCCACCCTACAAAATCGGGCTGCAATTGATTTTCTCCTCTTGCTACATAATCATCGTTGTGAGGAGTTTGAAGGTCTCTGTTGCCTGAATCTGTCATCCAAAGCTGAAAATGTCCACAAAATCATCGGGAAGATGCAACAAATGGTCCAAGACATCAAGCAAGAAACAGCGGACTGGATGGATGGACTCTTTCAGGGATGGGGACTCTCGGGCTGGGTCAAATCCATTTTGAAATCTGTATTTTTAGTTTTGCTTGTTCTTCTTGTTATTTTGATCAGTTTTGGGATCATCAAGAGCATTGTGACCAAACTGATCTCGAAAGCTATTTCCCCTTTAGAGGTCAATCAGGTGACTGTTCCCACCTCTTCTGAGGAAGAGACAGAAACCTCTGCAGAATTTACAAAACAACCTTGGTTTGCTGATGATTGATATCACTCCGAGCTGAAATTTAATGTTTAGGTGCCTCTTCCTTTTTTATTTAAACGAAAAGAGGGAGATGTTGTAGTGCGTTCTTATATTTTGTAATACTTTGAAGTAGTTTGTTTTGTATTCCCATGTTTTTCCCAAATGGTTTATCCCAGACTGTACCCCCCCCCTCCTTTTCCCTCTACCTGTGTTATCCCTTTCCTGGGATAAGATCTCCAAAACCCCCACCCTGGCTCTCTGTCAGTCACCTCGACATCCCAGCCCCTTACCTAGAAGTTTCGGTCCAAGTTGTCGAGTGATTAGCCAGGGGCCAAGGGTCAACCCCCCAAGTCCTGCCCCATACGCTGTTTTGTATGTCTGTCCCCCCAGCACCCATCCCCCAGAGATACCTATTGGTTAGTAGGATTTTATCTATGTTAGTTTCCTCCCCCCTTTAAATGTGAACTCCAGACATCCCCCAGCGCTCTCGGCAGGAGACCCCTGAGGTATAGGAGCTCCCTCGGGACTCCTTAATAAAACCTTGGAATATCCCCTGCTGGGAGACGGCCCCTTTCCTCTTCCACCGACGTCTCGGTCGTCTCTGCTGCAGTGAAGGCAACCAGCCTGAGTGCCCTCAGCACCCTCGGGGCACAGAGAGTGTCTCCCCGCAGTTGGCCGTGGTGGGGCTGCACCCCCCACTCTCTGCCGACCCGGGTAAGGCCCAGGGACATTGAGAGGACTTGCAGAGAGACTGAGACAAAGCACGACTGAGTCATGCATTTTTTCATCAGAATGCGCAGGCGCTGATGGAATCCTTCCGTCTCACGAAAACTCAGGCGAGGGAAATCATTAGTGCTTGTCCAGATTGTCAACTCGTGCAACCACCTGCTTCCACAGGAGCAGTCAATCCACAAGGACTGCAAAGTCTTCAGCTGTGGCAAACAGATGTCACAAAATATCCATCATTTGGGAGACTCAAAAATGTTCATGTATCCGTAGATACATTCTCAGGGGCAGTCTTTGCTTTAGCACATGCAGGGGAAACAGCAGAACATGCTTGTCGACATTTTTTACAAGCGTTTGCATCGTTAGGTGTGCCTCAAGAACTAAAAACAGATAATGGTCCAACATATACAGGCAGAGTGCTTGACAGATTCCTGAAAAGATGGGGTGTCAGACACACATTTGGCATTCCACATTCACCCACAGGTCAGGCAATCATTGAAAGAACACATCACACCCTGAAATCCCTTTTGGACAGGCAGAAAAGGGGGGAGCCAGAGGCGACACCACACATGAAGTTAAACAAAGCATTGTATGTGTTGAATTTTCTTAACAGTTCATCTTTTGAACCCAATCCACCAATCGTGAGGCATTTTTCAAACAGCTCTCAGGCAAAACTAAGGGAGAATCCTTTGGTTTTGATCAGAAACCCAGAGACAGGACAAATAGAGGGTCCTTTCAAACTAATCACTTGGGGCAAGGGTTTCGCTTGTGTTTCCACAGGGCGAGGGCTGAAGTGGGTGTCAGCGCGGCACGTGAAGCCATTTCGAACAAGAGAGCAGGAGAACGCAGATCCTGGAAGCAGAGAAACAAGCACACAGACGGAGGAAGAAACTCAAGTTGTGAACAACAACTCAGAAGGAGAACAAAAAGAATAAAAACTTTGGGGGGTTTTTTCCTTTGTGGCTTTGAGTGGGAGCATGAAAATGGTTTTTTATAAGAGTGAAGTCATGAGTTTCATGATGCTCATGCTTGCATCTGTTGCTTTAAGCAATGGAGCAAATCTACCTGTCAGTCAGCCAAAACAAAATGTTTGGGAAACGTTAGCCCAGGCAGCAAATTTAGAAAGTATCTGCCTGACACATTCGAAACCAGGGAAACCATTCACAGCATGCATGGTTGGGTTGCCAGTGGGCGAATGGCCAATTCCAGGGCACTCTCCAATGGAGATTTCACAGGTCATCAAAGATCCTGTGAATGAATGGTGTGCTTGGACACATCTTTTACCTGTGGCTTCTACCGAACCGCAGGAACTGGAAATTTTTGGGTCCACAACAATGGAGCTATGCATGAAATTTGAAAATTCGAATGTGTCAAGGACAAACAATAGCATTGATGTCACACCAAATCACGAATATTATAGAAACACATCAGCTTGGTGCAATCACACTGTGACGACAGCCAAAGGATCAATCCAGGTCCCAGTGCAATTGCCACGTGGGTTGTTTTTAATTTGTGGGGACAGAATTTGGCACGGCATTCCTGCAAATGCCAAGGGAGGTCCATGCAGCATTGGGAGGATTTCAATGTTGTCACCAGATTTGAAAGTATTAAGAGAGCAAAAACACAAAGAAAAAAGGTTCTTGCAACATTACAGTGCAGACTGTGATGATGAAGTATACACCTGGGACAAGGCAAGGAGAATTGCAGCAGCAATTTTCTCACCTCAGACAGCGTCGGGGGTGGCCTTGACTCAACTGGACCACATGGGTTGTTGGTTGAGCAAGCATGCTCAATCAGTCTCTCTCGCTTTGAGTGACATGTTGAAAGATATAAGCAGTGTGAGAGAGGCAACTCTTCAAAATAGGGCAGCAATCGATTATCTATTGCTTGCTCATGGACATGGATGTGAAGAGTTTGAAGGAATGTGCTGCATGAATCTCTCAGATCATTCGAAATCAATTCATGAAAGTATTCAAAATATAAAAGACAGTATAAAGAAACTAGGCGAAATCACTGGGTCATGGATTGATGATGTGGCGGGATTTTTTGATCTTTCTCCCTTATGGAGAGGGTTTTTAAAAATGGGATTTTATATTTTAATAATACTCTTAGTCCTCATGCTCATCGTCCCATGCATCTTTTTGTGTGTGAGACGTGTCATGAGTCAAGTTGCCAAAGAAGTCTTCTTGGTGCAAACAGAAGGGGGAGATGTGGGATCTCAGCACATCGTTCCCGATGTCCAGAGATGCCAGGAGAACCCTTGGGGGGGTCTCGAAAATCCTGGAATGTTGCCAAGAGTGTTTGGTGGCTTGATTTTGATCCATCCACAGAAGTAACAAGAGTTTGAGGACAAGAGAATCACTTTAGAGTAAAAGGTGTAAAAGAGACACATTTAGAGGGTGAAATATAAACTTTAAGGTTTTTGGTACAGGGGAGTTGTGGAGACAAGATGGAGGGATCAGGGCGTGTCTCGTCCTTCTTCTTTCTTCTTCTTGTCCTCCATCTCGTGTGATGATGTTGGCACTTGGGGATTGGTTTCTGGTGAAGGTGCACTTGCTAACATGGGTGAAAAGCATTGGGAAATAAAGGTAAATATTGTGTACGTAGATTTTAGTATAAAAAGACACGACCGCCCCGTGGGTGGTCAGAGAGTGCCTGTGACTGCTTGCAGATCAGACCTCTGTTGGGCAGACAGAAAATTTTGTAGATAAGAAATAATAAACAACCTGAAGATTGAAAAGCTGAAGAGTCCAGACTCGTCCTTTGAATCGCGTGCCACCCAAGAACCACTCTACCCGTGTCGGAGTAGAGACAGACAGCCGAACCCGACAAGACAGTTCTCAGTTCATTTCTGGTTTGATTGCCTGGATTTTGTTTGGTTTTGTCGTTGCTTTGTTTCCTTGGTGTGCCTGAAGTTTCCAGTCAGGAGCAGAGTGACTCTTGCCAAGGAACTTTGTGCTGATGTTGCTTAATATTCAATCTGGTTTTTTCTGCTCCCTTGCTGGGGATTTTTTCAGCACTCTCAAGGCCTCGTTGGTACCAGGGTGAAGGAGCCCTGGCCCAGGCTCTGGCCCTGGGGGACACGGGGACACTGCTGCCGGGGGGTCCCTGTCCCCCTGTGCCACCCCCAGGGCCCCGGCCCCCCGTCCCCGTGTCAGGCTCTGGGGTCGATCTCGTGGAACATCCTCTGGGGGAGGCTGCGGCGCCGGGGGCGGGGGGACCCGGGGGGACAGGGGACCCCGCTGTGCACGAGCAGGGTTGGACTGCTCTGGGGGGAACTGTGAGGGGGGCCGGGGCAGAGTGACCTCCCCAGTGACCTCACACTGCCCCTGGGATGTCACACAGCCCCTGTGATGTCACACAGCCCTTGTGATGTCACACAGTCCCCTGTGATGTCACACAGCCAACTCTGATGTTACACAGCTGCTCTGTGATGTCACAGAAGACTCTGATGTCAAAGAGTCACACTGCGATGTCACTGTTTGTTCTGTGATGTCACAGGCTGCTATATGATGTTACACAGCTACCCCATAATATCACAACCCCCTCCCTCATATCAAAGAGCCACCCTCTATGATGGCAAGATCTGCTCTATGGCCTCACACTATGATGTCACAGAAAGCTGTGTGATGTAAAAATCCCCTCAGTGATGCCACAAAGCCTGCTCTGTGATGTCATACAGCCATGCCATGATGTCACAGCCTTCTCTGTGATGTCACACAGTTCCCTCTATGATGCTCTAGCTGCTCAGTGACTTCACACAACAAACTCTGTTATATCACTGCCCAATCTGTGGCCTCCCACAGCCCATTCTGTGCTGTCACACAGCCCCTTGCTGACATCACAGCTGCTCTGTGCCTCCATGACACAGCCACAGAGGAGCTGCTGTGACACAGCCCCCTCTGGGACATGCCACAGCCCCTGCCAGTGCTGAGCCCCTGGGAGCTCTGTCTGTGCCCTGCTGGTGTCCCTGAGGGGCCCTGGCAGTGCCCCAGCCCTGCTGGGCTGTGCACAGGAGCTGCTCCTGGCCAGAGCTGTCTCTCTGCAGCTCTGCTGCCCTTGCCAGGAGCTGCCTCTGGGCCAGGAGCCTGGCCCAGCTCAGCAGCACAGACACAGCACAAGGACTGTAATGACCCTCTGGGACTTTGTTGCCCTTGGCATCGGACTCTGCCCCTCAGAGAGGGCTCAAATCACTTCTCAAGAACTCAAATTAGGATTGAAACACTGAAGTTTCTCATATTTTAAAAAGATCCATCTGAGGGACAGGACTGAGAAAGTGTCCCCAGGTTCCAGGTAGAGCAGAACACTGGTGGCAATGATGACAGGTGGGGACAAGCAAGACAAAGGTGTCTCTGGTGCTGAGCAAACCTGCGCCTCTGTCCCTGCAGGCTGTGGGCATCCCCTGGCTGCCCCACCCTGCTGGCCCCTTCCTTTGCTGACAGCTCTGCCTCCTGCCTGCCTCTGCCTGCCCACACAAAGCCTTGGGCTGCTCCAGGCTCCTGCTGGGGGACGTGCTGCACCACAGCCCTGCCCTGGTAGGGAAATTCCTTTCTCCTGGTGTCCACTCTGGGCCTCCTCAGCTGCCCTTGGTGCTATTATGTCTTCTTCAGGCTCATTCCCACTATGGAGAAAAGCTCCAGCCTCTCTGAAACCACCCTTCCATCCCTCCCAGGCTATTCCTGTTCTGTCCTCGGTCTCCACACCACTGACCCCAGAGCCTGCAGACTGTCCCTGCTGGTTTTGTGCTGAGGCCTCCAAACCCCATCTTGGGAGATTTTTGGGTCCTCTTCATGGTCTGTGAAAATGGAAAAATAGAGATCAAAGCTATTTTCTCCCAAATCTTGTAGTGACAAAACAAGGGTCAATATCTGTAAACTGAATGAGGGTGCATTTACATTTGTTAGAAGGAGGAAATATTATACAATAATGAGAGTGGCACAAAACTGCAGCTGTTTTTCCAGAGAAGTGGATTCCCCATTCCAGGAATTGTCCAAGAGTAGGAGCTTTGTGCAACCTGATCCAGTGAAACCCCCTGCCCTCCCCAAGGACAGAATTCCTGTAGTGTGGGTTCTCTGATGTGCTGGGTGCCCTCACAACACTTCTGGCCAGAATGTCTGCTGAGGGCAGCCAGGCTGCTGCAGGGGCAGTGACCTCACAGCCATCACCATGGCAGCCCTGTCCCCTGGGCCTGGCTCTGCCCTTTCCTCTGCCCCTGCCTTGGCTCTGCTGGCATGAAGAGTTTTGTCATTAATATCTTGTCCCCAAGGTGCTGGGGCCAATGGCTTCCCAGTCAGGCTCCTGGAGCAGCAGTGGCTTTTCAGAGGCCAGCCAGGAATGAGCCCTGAGGCAGCAGCTCTGCAGTGGTGGCCACCAGGCCGGGCTGCCAAGGGAGGCTTCTGGCCATGGCCTGCAAGCAGCTGCTGCTGCCAAGGTGCCTTTGGTGCCTCAGGCTCTCCCTGGCACAGCTCCCAGCACGACACTCTGCCCTTGGGCCCGAGGCCTTCCCTGTGCTGGGGCTGGCCTGGGGCTTTTCCTGCAGCGGGACCTGCCCTGCTGATGGCACACGAAAGGCAGTTCCTGCTGGAGCAGGAGGCTCTGCCTGCAATGGGGTCCAACAACTCCAGCAAGGCCCTGTTTGCAAAGCCCCCAGTGGGAAATGAAGGAGGGGAGGGGTCACGCTGATTTTGGGGTGAATATTGCAGAAACAAGTCTGACTCCTCCATCCCAAAGCTCAACATCCTCAGAGGGAGCTGAAGCTGTGACAGTGCTGGAAAATCGCCAGAGAAAGAACAACCAAGTGACAACACTGAGAGCTTCTGCAGAGCTGCTGAGCCAGCCCAGCCTGGGCACACCCGACTGACAGAACAGAACCTCAGACTAGAAAAGCCCCATCCCAAATTTTAAAGGCAGCATCCCCTGACATTTCCCTTCCTGGGGGGTGTGGAGATTCCTCCCTGCAGTAGGGACACCCCTCAAGGTCACTGCTTCAGGCTGAGCCAAAGGGATTTATCCATGGTCATTGGTCTGTGGGAGTGACATCAATCTCTCCTTAAAAACAGCTTCTTTTCCTTTAATAAAATTGCTTTGAAATCCCTTCTGAGTGCTTTCTATAAATTAGTATAATATAATATAATATAATATGGTACAGCTCTTATACCTTGGAGTAAACAATTCTGATTAAGAGAAGATAATTTTTTCTAATCGTTACCAAAATAGATAATATAATTTTTTTTAAATATATATGCTTTGTCATCCTTAATCCTGTGGGACAAATGCTAAAGGTTAAATTTCACCTTGATAATTCTTTACCCATGAACTCTGTAAAAGTCTGAGGCTGGGATTAGAGCCAGCTGCTCCAAGGCTCCTCTCACAGAAGGAGATTACAAAGCCTGGAGGTCCCTGGGGGTATTTTTCTGTGGATATGAGAGTCTGGTCAGAGACAGAGAAAGCAAGAGAGTTTTCCCATTAATTAGATTGGGAACCATTAGGAAGCTGGAGAGAAAGAATTGTAAATTATCAACAGGTGGTGTCTGTAATAGGTTGTTTTTTCCATAAAGTTGTTTACTGAAGGGGGTTGTCTTTATCAGCCAATCATGTGAAATGTGTTGATTAAATGACCAATGAGATCCACCTGTAGAAAACCAAGGTCAAAAGGAAGAGGATTGAAAAAATGGGTGGCTTTTAGCCCTTAGCCTTCTGATCTGAGTCTGTGTCATCTCTGACTCAACGGTGACATTTGGGGATCTGTGGGGACTATTGGGAATCCTTTCTATCCTTTCTGCACCTCGTGACCCAACAGGAGCTTCTCTAATAAACGCTGCCTGAAGCTCCCACTGTGCCCATGACAGGAACCCCTGTGAGGGTCTGGGCCATCCCGGCTCTTTGGCAGCCTGGGGACTCCTGGGATGTCACCATGGAGCCCCCGTGAGTGCCTGTGACAGATGGGTGCCTTTGCAGCCCAAGGTGCCCTGGGATGTCACCATGGAATGGCTGTGACTGCCTCTGACCACAGGGCTCTTTACCATCCCCAGAAAGCCCTGGGAGGTCTCCATGGAGCCCCTGTCTGTGCCTGTGACATTCCAGCTCTGGAACAGCCTGGAGACTCTTGGAAAGTCCCCATGGAACCCCTCTGGGGACCTGTGACAAATCTGATCCTTAGCAGGCAACCATCACCAGCCCCCTGTTCTATAGTCAGTTTCCATGGAAACCATTACCAGCCCCCTGTTGCTGTGTTCAGTCCCTTGGCAACTCCATGGAGACCCCATGCCAGGGGTGGTTGCCATGAACACCAGGGCTGGCACCAGCTGGGATGCTCGGTTTCCACGGGCCGGGCTTCAGGAATGGGATTCCCCAATTTCCTGCTCCTGCTAAAACCGCGCTGCCCTCGCTGCCCTCCCGCCTTCCATGGAAAGCACAAAAGGCAAAGATCCCAGGCTGGGATAAGAACAATTTATTGGGAACAGCAACGAGATAAGGAAAAATTTGAACAGAAACAATATTGATAACAAAAGGGATAAATAAAACTTTGACAGGGAAAACTACAACACAACTGACTGTCTCTTTCCAGCCACAATTTCCCCTGTCTGGAAAGGACACCCTTCTCCTCTGGGAGAGAGAGAGAAGGTCCCTTTCCTGCCCCTGGCAATAGCCTGAGGTGGGAGTGAATGTAATGAAAGGGCCATGGCCAGACCATCATGTTCTTCAATCCCACATCATGTCACGGGCAGGAAAAGGGAGAGGTGTCTTCCCAGCATGGATCATGGGCAACACGGATCCCCAGGACTCTTCCCAATGCGGGTCCTCTAAAGGGGGATGAAGCTGGAGCGGTGCATGAAGCTGTTCTTGCAGCTGGGGCATTTGCAGGGCTTTCCTTACTGGCAGCTCCGTTGGTGTCTGGTCAAGGGAGAGCTGCTGGTGAAGCTCTTCCCACACTGGGGACACTCGTAGGGGCTCTCCCCAGTGTGGCTGCACCAGTGGGTGACGACGGTGGAGTTGTGCTTGAAGCCCTTCCCACAGTCAGGGCAGCAGAAGGGCCTCTCCCCAGTGTGAATCTGCTGGTGGCAGAGGAGACTGGAGCTGGTCTGAAACCTCTTCTGACACTGGGGACACTCGTAGGGCCTCTCCCCAGTGTGGATGCGTTGGTGGATGATGAGGGCAGAGCTGCAGCTGAAGCCCTTCCCACACTCCTCACACTCATAGGGCCATTCCCCCGTGTGGATCATCTGGTGGCTGATCTGGGTGCTGCTCTGCCTGAAGCTCTTCCCACACTCCAAGCACTTGTGGGGCTTCTCCCCATTGTGAAGCTGCCCAAGGACAACCAGCTCTGAGCTCTGTCCACCTTCCTGTCTCAGGGTGGGTCTTTCCTCCTCAGAGCACCCTGGGCTGGGTTTGCAGCCCCTCCTCCTGTGGAATCTCTGGGGCATTTCCTCCACGTTGGAATTCTGCACCGTGGAGCCACTTAAAATGGCCTCTTCCACGATGTTCTGCCTTGGGGATTTGTCCTCCCTGGTCTTCATTCTCAGCTTCTTCTCTGGGGGAGGAAAGACAAGGAGAGGATGGGATTTGCCTCCGTGCCAGAGGGAAGGGGAAGGAGATTCCTCCAGTGCATCCCCAGCAGGACGGGGTTGGCAGCAGGGTTGTCCTGCAGCCGGGGGCTGTGCTGGGCTGGGAGATGGAGCAGGAGAGAGGGGGAAAGGGGCACTGACTTCCTCCTCACCTGCCTGCATGTCCAAGGGCTCTTTCCTGTTTCTCGCAGCCTCCTCCTCCATCCAGACAAGGTTTGGGAATGGGAAATCCTGTTCTGGGAACCAAAAAAAGGGTGCACACATTGTCTTTTTACAGGATTTAAGGGAAACCTGGGGGAGAGTCTAAACCAGAATTACAATTTAATAAGAAAATGAAGATCAAGGCAATGATACAGAATCACTGCCCTAAACTGACAGTGTCAGAATATAACCTGACACCCTGTTGCTGCTCCGGGTGGTGGCAGCAGTCCCATTAAATGGTGGCTGCAGTCCTGTGGGAGTGATGAACGTGATTCTGTCAAAGCAGTGATCCTGTAGAAGGGTCTGGTCTTCCTTTGAAGGTCCAGGGGTGGTTCTGGAGCTCTTGTCCTCTGGGAATCCAGTAGGCAAGCTGCTCCTGGTGTTGAGAGCCTCAGGTTATATCCAGGCAGGAATGCTTGGATCCTCCCCCTGGGCGGAGCATCCCACAATGGGAGGATGGAATTTTATCAGTCCTGCAGTGACACTCAATGGCCCATTCCCAGAAGATATCTCCCCTGGAGGGCGTTATCAGGGCTGAGTCATGGAAGAGATCAAGAACACTGCCCCACCTGTTTCTAGCAGTTGATGAAGATGGGCATTGAAAACATGCATTTGGTTCCATCTTACACTGCAGCCTGAAACAGTGGGGGAATCCCTGCTCAGGGGGTGAACACCACCCCCCTTACCCAAACTGGCTCAGGTGTAAAACCCCCACCCCGGGAAGGCCACACACACAGGGGACAATGTCACACTGGCCCTGCCCCAGGGGAGATCTCTGTCCCTCTCACTCTGTGGCTGTCCCCCCTTTTCTTTTTCACAGCTCGGGGGCTTTTCCAAATCTAAGAATAAGTTTTTTCTTTGTCCCTGTCACCTTTGTGACATCTACACAGAGCTTTCCCTTCCTTTTAATAATCTTTTCATAAAAGAGGTATCGCAATGTATTGGGCTGAATTTCCACTTTTCTTATATTGGAACCTGCCAGCAGCTGAGCTGGAGCTGGGCAGCACCAATGGCTGTTGGAATTGCCACAAAATCACTTCTATTGTCAGTTTATTAAATTTTGGGATTTGTTTGCGTGTTCACCACAAGTGACTTTTGGGAAGAGCAAATTCAAGGCATTTTCTGTAGGGTTAAATTTGATTTTTGTCAAGAAACAACTTTACTTTGTCCAGTGGCCAGGGGATTCTCCAGGGGTCACTGACCCTCTTACACTGGGGGATGCTTGGGAGGGTCTTGGGGGGGTTTTCCCTGTCCCTGTCACCCCAGGCCATTCCCCAGGGGGTGTCCCTGTCACCCCAGGCCATTCCCCAGGGGTCTCCATCATTCTCACCCCAGGGAATGCCTGGGGGGTCTCCCTCCCTCTCTCCCCTGTGCCAGGGGGTGCTCGGGGCAGTCTCTGTCCCTCTCAGCCCAGGGGATGCTTGGGGCTCTCTGTCCCCTGGCCCTGGGGGATGCTCGGGGGGTCTCCATCCCTCTGGCCTCAGGCAATGCCTGTGCAGGGCTGGGCACCAGGGGCTCTGTGTCCCTCTCACCGCTGAGGCTGCTCGGGGCTGGGGGGACTCTGCCACCTTCTCACCCCTGGGGAGCCCGGGGGGGTCTCTGTCCCTCTCAGCCCTGCTGGGACCCCCACCCAAACATCATCGGGGTCACAGGGACAGAGACACCCCCAAAGCCCCAGAAGGGCTGAACCTGGGATTTGGGTTGGGGCTGAGGATTTAGGAAGGGGCTGGAATTGGGGCTGGGCTTGGAGTTGGGGCTGAGATTTGGATTAGAGCTGGGATTGGGGTTAAGGCTAGACATGGGATTGGCTTTAGGGCTGGGGTTGGGATTGGGTCTGGGGCTAGACGAGTTTGGGGCTGGGATGGGATTAAATACAGAACTGTGAGTGTGTCTGAACATGGAGTGAGATTGAGACCAGGATCAGGGTCAGGTTTGGGACTGAGCTCACCCAGAGCAGGACAGGAGGGGATGTCAGTGTGGGAAGGTTTGGGGAAAATACTGATTTGGGGAGAAACAAGGTATGAATGCCTTGGGTTGGGGATTCCTCCCCCACAAGTCCATCTCTAGAAGTCACATGATGTCCATAAAAACCTCCAAAAATCAAGAGTGAATAAAAAAAGCGCCACCAGGAGTGTCCCATTTCCAGTCTCATCCCTCTGGGGTTCTGGTGGTCCCCTGTCTCTGGGCTGTTGGGGATCCCATGGGTCCTGGGGATCCCCCCCTCTCCAGGGTCCTGCTAAGGGATGCAGGTGGATTTTGGGGTCCCAAGGTCCCTCTCTCCAGCCTCCCCTCAATCCAGCCTCTTGGGCTTCCCCCCTCTTCCAACCACCCTGTCCTGCTTTAGGGCAAATTTGGGAGAAAACCTCCAAAAGGAGTTTCCTCTGGAATGCAGATTCAGCAGCCCCACCCTCAGCCAGTTCGGGAAAATATTTCCTTGGATAAAAGTGGAAAAAAACACTTTATTTAACAGGCAAAGCATTCACCAGCACAAAAATTGAACAATATTAAGCAATAAAACCTCCTGCTGCTGGAAAATAGGTGACAAACTCCGAAAGTCCCTCCTTGGGCTGGGGCTTGGCTCACTTAGTGTCTTATCAGTCTCTTATCACTCTCTTATCAGTCTCTTATCAGTCTCTTATCAGTCCCTCCTGTATTGGAAATGCCGCGACCCAGGCTCAGCCCAGTGGGCCATAGGTGGGAGATGCCGGTGGTGTTCTGCGTGTTCAGTCCAGAGCAGGTTTAAACAGCTCCAAAGAAAAAGAAAAACAATAGTCCAGGGAACTTCTCTGCCTCAGAGAGCTAAACACTAACTAAAAGCAAAGGAGAGCTCTGTCCCGCCCTCTGTCCATCCAGGAGCCGGAATGTGGAGGAGTGAGTGCAGTGTATGAAAACAAACTGCAGCTTCTTCCTCCTCCCCTTGGCTCTCAGAACCAGCCTTAAAGGTGCAGAACTCATTTCTGGGCTAAAGGGACCGATGGGGCACGAGCATCATGAAGTCACCCCAGGACGCGCCCCTGTCAGGGTCAGGGGGTCCCGTCCCCGCCTCATCTCCGGGCTGCCGGGGGTGTCCCAGCTCCGGTATCGCCCCTTCCCCTCTCCCCGCCCCGGGGGTCCCCCATTCCACAGCCCCGGCTCTCACGGGGATCCCCAAAACCAATGTCCCGCCCCGTCGGTACCGGGCCATCCCCACGTGGACCCCCCGGGACCCTCCCGAGGGGCGATGGCGGCTCCTCTGCCCCCGAAAAAGCTCCTCTTAGGGAGCCCGGAGATACCCGGGGCTCGAGTCCAGGATCTGCCGGCTCCGAACACTCTCCAAAAAAATCCTCCCGGAGACCCCTGGCTGGAGTTATTTGGGAATTGAGCTAC
This sequence comes from Agelaius phoeniceus, assembly GCF_051311805.1. Classification (NCBI taxonomy): domain Eukaryota; kingdom Metazoa; phylum Chordata; class Aves; order Passeriformes; family Icteridae; genus Agelaius; species Agelaius phoeniceus. The sequence continues at coordinate 4,894,845 of NW_027509866.1, forward strand.
TAGAGCTGGGCTTCTTGTGGGACTTTCAGCAGCCTTGTGTTTCTCACCCTGGAGTAAATGAACTCTATCAGTCACTCTGATATCATTTGCTCCCTTTCCTCCAGTGTTTTTAACAAACTTTTCAAAGAAGGACAACAAAATATTTTCTTTTTCACTGGCCACCCACGACAGCCATTTTCCTCATCAATCCTCCTGTAAGTTCCCCAGGAGGAAGGAGGGACTGTGTCCAAGTTTCCAAGAATTCTTCCAGGAAGAACCACAACCTCCTCAGAGGAGGGTACCATGCTGTTGTCAAAGGCACCTGGGGTCAGACAACAGTGCCTAAACTCACAGTGCCAGAATAATGTCACATTCTGGTTAAGAAAATTGTTAGAGAGATGCCTCTGCCCCAATTAAGGTGCTAACAAGACCAAATCCTACGTGCATTTTATTGAACAGTAAATGTGAGGTAGAGAGAGATGGAAAGAAAGAGAAAAGGGAGGGATAGCAAGGGAGTGAGAGGGACAGAGACCTCCCCTGGGGCAGGGCAAGTGTGACATTGTCCCCTGTGTGTGTGGCCTTCCCGGGGTGGGGGTTTTACACCTGAGCCAGTTTGGGTAAGGGGGGTGGTGTTCACCCCCTGAGCAGGGATTCCCCCACTGTTTCAGGCTGCAGTGTAAGATGGAACCAAATGCATGTTTGCAATCCCCATCTTCATCAACTGCTAGAAACAGGTGGGGCAGTGTTCTTGATCTCTTCCATGACTCAGCCCTGATAACGCCCTCCAGGGGAGATATCTTCTGGGAATGGGCCATTGAGTGTCACTGCAGGACTGATAAAATTCCATCATCCCATTGTGGGATGCTCCGCCCAGGGTGAGGATCCAAGCATTCCTGCCTGCATATAAGCTGAGCCTTGCAACACCAGGAGCAGCTTGCCTACTGGATTCCCAGAGGACAAGAGCTCCAGAACCACCCCTGGACCTTCAGAGGAAGACCAGGGCATTCTACAGGATCACTGCTTTGACAGAATCACGTTCATCACTCCCACAGGACTGCAGCCACCATTTAATGGGACTGCTGCCACCACCCTGACCAGCAACAGGGTGTCAGGTTATATCCTGACTCTGTCAGTTTAAGGCAGTGTTTCTGTATCATTGCCTTGATCTTCATTTTCTTATTAAATTGTAATCCTGGTTTAGACCCTCCCCAGGTTTGCCTTCAAACAAGTACAAAATTCAATGCGCTCATCCCTTGCTTTCCTCCCAAAACAGGATTTCACATCCCCAAACTTTTGCCAGATGGAGGAGGAGTCTGCAAGGAAGAGGAAGGAGCCCCGGGACATTCAGGAAGGTGAGGAGGAAGTCAGTGCCCCTTTCCCCCTCTCTCCTGCTCCATCTCCCAGCCCAGCACAGCCCCCGGCTGCAGGACAACCCTGCTGCCGGCCCTGTCCTGCCGTGGATGCACTGGGGGGATCTCCTTCCCCTTCCCTCTGGCACGGAGGCAAATCCCATCCTCTCCTTGTCCTTCCTCCCCCAAGGAAGAAGCTGAGGATGGAGACCAGAGAGGAGAAATCCCCACAGCAGAAACTCATGGATGAGGCCATTTTGAGTGACTCCAGGGCACAGGAATCCAATGGGGAGGAAAAGCCCCAGAGATCCCATAAGAGGAGGGGCTGCAAACCCAGTCCAGGGTGCTCTGAGGAGGAAAGACCCACCCTGAGCCAGGAAGGTGGACAGAGCTTCAGCCAGAGCTCAGAGCTGGTGGCCCATGAGCAGCTTCATGATGGGGAGAAGCCCCACAAGTGCTTGGAGTGTGGGAAGAGCTTCAGGCAGAGCAACACCCTGATCAGCCACCAGATGATCCACACGGGGGAATGGCCCTACGAGTGTGGGGAGTGTGGGAAGGGCTTCAGCTGCAGCTCTGCCCTCATCACCCACCAACGCATCCACACTGGGGAGAGGCCCTACGAGTGTCCTGAGTGTCAGAAGAGGTTTCAGACCAGCTCCAGTCTCCTCCAGCACCAGCAGATTCACACTGAGGAGAGGCCCTTCCGCTGCCCTGACTGTGGGAAGAGCTTCAAGCGCAACTCCACCCTCATCACCCACCAGCGCATCCACGCCGGGGAGAGGGAGAGGCCCTACGAGTGTCCCCAGTGTCAGAAGAGGTTTTACACCAGCTCTGATCTCCTCCAGCATCCGCAGATTCACACGGATGAGAGGCCCTTCCGCTGCCCTGACTGTGGGATGGGCTTCAAGCGCAACTCCCACCTCATCAGGCACCAGCGGATCCACACCGGGGAGAAGCCCTACAAGTGTGGGGGATGTGGGATGAGCTTCAGCCAGAACTCTAACCTGATCTCCCACCAGAAGACCCACACCAGGGAACGACCCTATGAGTGTGGGGAAAGTGGGAAGAGATTTAGGCAGAAATCTCTCTTGATCTGCCACCAGAGGATCCACACTGGGGAAAGGCCATACAACTGCAGGGAATGTGGGATGACCTTTAGTAGGAAGACACAAATGAACATCCACCAAATGATCCACACTGGGGAGCGGCCCTACCAGTGCCCCGAGTGTGGGAAGAGGTTTCACACCAGCTCTCAGCTCCTCCAGCACCAGCGCATTCACACGGATGAGAGGCCCTTCCTCTGCCCCGACTGTGGGAAGGGCTTCAAGCACAACTCCACCCTCGTCACCCACCGGCGCATCCACACTGGGGAGAGGCCCTACGAGTGTCCCCAGTGTGGGAAGAGCTTCACCAGCAGCTCTCACTTGACCAGACACCAACGGAGGCACCAGTAAAAGAAGCCCTGCACATGCCTCAACTGCAGGAACATCTTCATGCACCACTCCAGCTTCATCCCCCATTGGAGACACCACGTTGGTCAGAGCCCTGGTGATCCATGTTCCCTGTGATCCATGCTGGGAAGACACCTGTTTCTTTTCCTGCCCCTGCCAATGACATGATGTGGGGTTGGAGAACATGATGGTCTGGCCATGGCCCTGTCATTACATTCACTCCCACCTCAGGTCATTGCCAGGGGCAGGAAAGGGACTCTCTCTCTCTCCCCCTGAGGAAAAGGGTGTCCTTTCCAGACAGGAGGAAATACATTGCCAGGAAGAACTAGTTGTTGATGTTGTAGTTTTTTCTGTAAACAGTTTTATTTATCCCTTCTGTTATCAATATTGTTTCTGTTCCTCTTTGTTCTTTATCTCGTTGCTGTTCCCAATAAATTGTTCTTTTCCCAGCCTGGGATCTTTGCCTTTTGTGCTTTCCATGGGAGGCGGGAGGGCAGCGAGGGCAGCGCGGTTTTAGCGGGAGCAGGAAATTGGGGAATCCCATTCCTGAAGCCCGGCCCGTGGAAACCGAGCATCCCAGCTGGTGCCAGCCTTGGTGGCCATGGAAACCACCTCTGGCATGGGGTCTCCATGGAGCTGCCAAGGGACTGAGCATAGCAACAGGGGGCTGGTGATGGTTGCTATGGAAACTGCCCATAGCAACAGTGGACTGGTGATGGTTGCCTACTAAGGATCAGATTTGTCACAGGCCCTCAGAAGGGTTCCATGGGGACTTTCCAAGAATCTCCAGGCTGTTCCAGAGCTGGAATGTCACAGGCAGAGACAGGGGCTCCATGGAGACCTCCCAGGGCTTTCTGGGATGGTAAAGAGCCCTGTGGTCAGAGGCAGTCACAGCCATTCCATGGTGACATCCCAGGAGTTCCCAGGATGCCAAAGAGCCGGGATGTCCCAGACACTCACATGGGTTCCTGTCATGGGCACAGTGGGAGCTTCAGGCAAAGTTTATTAGAGAAGCTTCTGTTGGGTCACGAGGTGCAGAAACGATCCCCAATGCTTCCCATAGATCCCCATATGTCACTCTTGAATCAGTGTTCCGTGCTTTCTTTCCAATGGAAAACAACCATCCTTATCCTCCAGGTGTCCATGTCTGAAATTGGGATTCCACCTCCAAAATTCTGTATATCCAAGGGTTGCTCCCAGGCACAATCTGCCAGTACCATCAAGCCTGGGTGGCCTTGGCCTCTGGTGGCTGCCCCTGCAACACTGGGGCTGGGTCCTTCCCTTCCCATGGAGATCACTGGGACACTGTGGGGACCTCATGGAACCAAGGGGATCATTGTGGCACCACTGGAGCCCATGGAACCAAGGGGCCATGGTGACACAGTGGGGTTTCATGGAACCCAGAGACCATTATGGCTCTGTGGGGCCTGATGGAACAATGGAGACCATTGGGACCCTTCAGGGCCTGGTGTCACCAGGGGGCATTATGGCACCTCATGGAAGGGCCTCATGGAAGCAAGTGACCATTGGGACACTGTGGGGCCCCATGGAACTGAGGGAACATGGAACAGGCCTGGCTGGTTTGGCCTCCCAGGGGCCACCTGACAGGTCTGGCTGATGTTGGGATGTCAAGGGCTGCCTCTCATCAGCTCCTGGAACACTGGGGCTCTGTGCTTTTCTTGCTATAGAAAAGAACCATCCCTCTTTGTAAATGTCCATTGCCAAAATTGGTATTCTCTCAAAAAATTTTCCTATATGCAAGGGTTTCTCTCAGAAAAAAACCTGCCACTTCTGGCTGCCTTGTCCTCTGGTGGTCACTCTCTTCTGCCTGGCAAACACTGGGGCTCTGTTCCTTCCTTCCTATGGAAAAGAATGAACATTCATGTCCAGGGTCCATGGCCAAAATGAGAATTTGGCTTCCCAAATTCCACATGTCCAAAGATTGCTCCCAGACAAAAGTAGCCAGGACAGACAGGTCAGGCTGGCCCTATCCTCTGGTGATTTTCTTATATTCTGAGCTGAATGCTTTCAGTTGAAAACACCTTGGGGAGGGCCCAGAGATCTCCCAAGAAGTGTTTTTGAGGTCTTGGGCACATGAACACTACATATGGACAAAGGAACTCTGTGCTCTGTGATGTTGTGAGGGTTTTGCATCACAGAAGTGATGTTCTAAGAGAAGCTGCTAGCAGTTTCCTCCATGTCTGACAAAAAAACCAATCAGTAATCAGCTTTGAGAATTGACAATCTGTTAAACCACGAAAGAAACTGTACACGCCTCTGTGAAGACACATGTTAAAGATGGGAAAGCCTGGGAGGGTCTCTTTCCCTTCTGGCTGGCACAGAGGTAACAAGGCTGACCCGGCCCCGTCTCAGCCAGGCCGGGCCGGGCAGCTCCTGCCGTGGGGCCGGGCCCCTTCCCAGGGACCCCGCCAGGCCCCATCGGCTGCCGGGCAGGGCAGGGGAGGCCGCGGGGCCGAGGCCGGGCCGGGCCATGGCTGCAGTTGGGAACATCTGGGCCCTGCTGAGCCCTGCCCCGCCGCCAGCCCGGGCCCAGCCAGGATCCGCCGGGCCCCAGGAGCAGCCCCGGGCCGGGCCGGCTCGGCCAAGATTCTGCCACCCTTGGGCTTCAGCCGCAAGCCCCGGGCAGGGGCAGGAGAAGCCATCGGCCCCGGCCGTGCTGCTGCTGTGCTCTGGCCTGGCTGCTGAGATCCTGGCCCTGCCCCAGCGCGGCCCATCCTGACACAGCCCCAGCGCAGCCGCTGCAGAAACCTCCATCGTAAAACAGCTCCGGCCGCAAGCACCGAGCCCGGCCGGGGGCACGGAACCATCTGCAGGCCCCGGGTGAGATATGAACTATTTCAGTGCTTCCATCCTCCCTCCAGTGAGAGAAAAGGACAAACTGCAGGCACAGAGAGGAGCAACATGAAGACTCTGAGGTCAGTGAAGGGGAAGTTGAGTCCCAGATGGGAGGGATGAGGAGATGCCTTGATCTTGGGGCTGAAATCCTCTTGTAGAGCTATGGAGAAGGATGGAATTAATATATCAGACTCTCTTTTTCCCTATAACTAATTGAAAATATGGGTAGATGACCTGTTCAGCAAAAACCTCCATGCTAAAGTAAGCAAATGTTGAAGTAGCTGTGATCCCATGAGAAGTTTAAACAGAGAAAGAGAGAAGAGTGGTGACATCCTGTGGCCTCAGGGAGAGAAGAAGAAGATCTCTGTTGTCAGAGATGAAGATGATTTCAGAAATAGATGAAGAGAATCTTTGCTCTTCAACAGCTCATCTTTAAACTCATACCCCATAAGTTGACATGGCCCATAAAAACAGCTGTGGGAAAAGCTGTGAAAAATGGGAGGGACTTCACAATTGCAGATTTTCTGGGCAGCTGCTAATAGTGGAAAATGAGAGGCATGAGAGAACTGTTCTCTTATGGAGAAGTCTCCATAGCATGAAAGAGAGACTCCTCTCCCTAAGTGAACTGAAGAAAGACTGTTCTAGATGGTGTAAACTGACAGAAAATTTCAGGTTTTGTCTCCTTGCATTGTCAGTAAGAAAGAAAAGGTTGTAGGGAGAGGAGAAGTGTTCATATTCTTATTACTCTTTCTTCTATTTACTGGTAATACACTTAATACACTTAATACTGGTAATACCCCTTAAAATTTTGAGCCTACTTTGCCTTTCTCCTAATCCTATCTCACAGCAGGAAATGAGTAAATATATTCCAGTGAGTGCAATGGTAATTAACCAACACTGATCCCACTGCACTAAGAGATGCACTGGCTGAGAAATCTCAAATTAGCAAACCAAAATCACTCCAGATACATTCCTGATAAACTGCATTAGAGCAGAGGGAAATCAAGGCAGAGCCATGGTTTGTCAGGATTTGCTGTATCCTGATGAGCACTGTGGTGCATTTGGAGCTGAGGCCTTGAACCTCAGGGCCTGAGAGGAGATTGCACAAACCTTTCCAGGAATCAAAGGCAGAAGAAAACCCCAAAGTGTCTCAAAGCATGAATGGGTCCCACTGAGGTCCATCCCAAACACAGGCTCCTCATGGACTCCTTGGAGGAGACAAGTGGAGGCCAGGATGGCACAAAAACCTCTAAGAGTCTCAGTGTGGAAAGGAAATTCAAAACTACCTTAAAAAATTTGAAAAGCTCAAAGCATTACTGAGCACCACTGAGTGTCAGTGCAAAGCTCTCAAGGGACTCATTAAAGCTGATAATTGGAGCCATGATTGCACAAACCTCTCACAAAGTCTGTATCAAAAGGGAAACACCAAGAACCTTCAAATAACTGAAGTACCCTGAAGCATTAATGAGCCCCACTGAGTGTTGTTACTGACAAAGCCTCTCCAGGGACTAATTACAGCAGATAATTGGAGGCCAGGATTGCACAAACCTCTCAGAGACTCCAAGGCAAAAGCCAAAGCCAAAGCCCTTTGAAAAAGCTGCAGTCCCTGCAGGGAGCATGAAGGAGTCCCCAGGGCCATTGCTGAGCAAGGCTCCCCAGGGACTCCTTGCAGCAGATCCTTGAGGCCACTGGGATGTGGGCTAGGGGGGGATGCTGAGGGCAGCACAAGGGGCTGACAGTGCCCAGCCTGGCTGGGGCTGTGCCAGGAGGCCCCAGGGCCTCAGGACAAGGTGTCTCCTCCCAGCCCTTGCTGGCACAGACCCTGCAGTGGCCCAGGGCACCAAGACTTGGCTTCTCTTTGTCCCCACCTGTCATCACTGCCTGCAGTTCTCTGCTCTGCCTGGGGCCTGGGGACACTTGCTCAGTCGTGTCTCTCAGTGGGACCCATTAAAAGTCCAAGAAAGTTTGGAGTTGGATTCTGCCTTGGAGTTCTGGAGAGGTTTCTTCAGCTCCCTCTCAGGGACTGATGTTCAGGGCCTGAGCACAAAGCCCCAGAGGCTGATTAAAGTCCTTGTGCTGTGTCTGTGCTGCTGAGCTGGGCTGGGCTCCTGGCACAGAGGCAGCTCCTGGTCACCAAGAAGAGCTTCAAAAGCACATTTCTCTGGATGAGCAGCTCTTGTGCCAGCCCAGCAGGGCTGGGGCACTGCCTGCAGCCAGCCCGGGCACAGCCCAGAGGCACAGAGAGCTTCAATCAGTCAGGGCTGGGAAGGGGCTGAGAAGTGCCTGGGGCACAATCACTGCCAGCCCTTGGCACAGGAACCTCTGGCTGCAGGACAGTGCAGCTGCAGCTCCTGGAGCCATCTCCTGCAGCTGGAACATCCCAATGCCTGCAGAGCCTGTGAGTACATTCTCTGCTTGTCTCTTGTGCAGAGCAGCCAGGGGTGCCCAGGGCTGTCCTGCAGAGCAGGGTCCTGCAGCCCAGGGCGCTGTGCTGGGGCAGGGACTCTGCTGCCTGCCAGGGACAGCTCTCAGCCAGCCCCGGCAGCTGCTCCCAGCACTGGGGAGAAGCTCTGCGGGGAAGGAGCCGCCCTGAGCAGGGCAGGGGCTGCTGCTGAGAGAGCCTGGGTGGGGCAGGGCTGCTCCCAGCTCCAGACCAGCCTGGGCACAGCTCCAGAGGGCATTTCCCAAAGAAGGTAAGTCTGGGATTGCTGTAAAGATCAGGAGCTTTCCTGAGAGTGTTTTCAATTTCCTGCTTGAAGAAGAATGGGAACATTGAGGTGATGACAAAAAGATTTTTTTATTTTATACAATTTTCATATATTTGTAACTCTGTAAATTACTATTACATAGTTATAAATCTATCTTCCTTTTTTAATTCTATTAAACTCTTAATGAACTCCATTACTATTATATACATCTATAACTATAATCCTTTATTAACTTTATTATTTTCCCTAACCTTTTCTTTGATTTTAGAAAAATAAGCAGATTCTCTAAATGCATTCCTGAAATACATATAGTATACAATACGTATAGTATCCTGTATAGTCTTATTATCAGGAAGAGGACCTACAAGAAGAACATTTTGTTTTTTGACCAGAATGTGAGCAGTCATAACAAAAAGTGAAGGCAGAGAAGCCCTTGGACCTACTCCAATGGATTGAGCCAGGGATGTGTAACTGGGGTAAGTGAATCTCCTATTGGATGTTCCTGTTAAATATCCTAATTAATCAACCTTAATAAATTGTTGAAATCAGGCCCTGGGTGTGCTCCATCCCCACTGGGACACCTGACAGCTTCCAATTAATGTCTGGTTTTTACTTTACTGTTCTAACACTGTTGCAAGGGAATTTTTTTCTCTTTTGATTATAAAAAACAAGGGGATGAGAGAAGCAGAACAGAAATTTTAATCCCAGCATCACCTTTGCAGGGCCCAGCAGGGCTCTCCTGAGCTGCCCTTGCCCAGCTGCACACAGAGCCTGCCCCAGCCAGGGCCCTGCACACAGGCAGGTTTCTGTAGGGCCCCAGCCAGGGCACACAGGCTGGGATGGGCTCTGTGAGCGCTGGCAGGGACAAGGCTCCTCTCAGCAGGGAATGTCCAGGCCCAGGGAGATGCTCAGGGAAGCAGAGGGGGCTGAAGAGAGCAGGGCTGGGGCAGGAGGGCACTGTTGGTGTGTGGGAGGTGCCGGGCACAGCTGGGCACGGGAACACTGTCCTGAGTGCCCAGCTGTCTCTGCCCTGCCCTCTCAGGCACAGCACCACAACATCTGCTCTTGGTTCTGCCCTGCCCTGACATTGGCACTGTTATCTGCTGCTCTCAGGGAGGCTCTGGCATCTGCAGCAGCTGAGTCAGGCACTGCCCTTGGCATTCCTGCCAGGCAGGGCTGTCCATGGGAATGGGGTGTCCAAGCTTCCCTGGCACCTGTGGGGCTGAGGGCAAAGCAGTCCATGGGAAAGGGGAATGAGCTGAGCCCCCTCCCTGAGATCCCATCATGGGCACAGCCAGGGATCTCCTTGCTGTGCCCTGCCAGGCTCTGAGCTGCCCTCCTGGGTGTCCTCATGCACAGGCCTGGCTGCTCCTGGCACACTCAGCCAGCACAACTGGAGCTCAGGCAGGGACCTGGGTGAAGGTTTTCCCAGAGCAGGAACAAGGCTGGGTGAGTCCCAGCGGGGCAGTCTGCAGGGAATGGCCCAGGTTTGGATCCAAGCAGCCTCTGCTGACTTGTCACTGTCCTTTCTCCATGAAAAGGTGCCCATGTGCAGCCCCAGCAAATGTCCAACAGCAGCTCCATCAGGCACTTCCTGCTGCTGGCATTGGCAGACACGCGGCAGCTGCAGCTCCTGCACTTCTGCCTCTTGCTGGGCATCTCCCTGGCTGCCCTCCTGGGCAATGGCCTCATCATCAGCGCCGTAGCCTGCGGCCACCACCTGCACACGCCCATGTTCTTCTTCCTGCTCAACCTGGCCCTCGCTGACCTGGGCTCCATCTGCACCACTGTCCCCAAAGCCATGCACAATTCCCTCTGGGACACCAGCAACATCTCCTACACTGGATGTGCTGCTCAGCTCTTTTTCTTTCTCTTCTTTATTGTAGCAGAGTTTTCCCTCCTGACCATCATGTGCTACGACCGCTACGTGTCCATCTGCAAACCCCTGCACTACGGGACCCTCCTGGGCAGCAGAGCTTGTGCCCACATGGCAGCAGCTGCCTGGGCCAGTGCCTTTCTCAATGCTCTCATGCACACGGCCAATACATTTTCCCTGCCCCTGTGCCATGGCAATGCCCTGGGCCAGTTCTTCTGTGAAATCCCTCAGATCCTCAAGCTCTCCTGCCCACACTCAAACCTCAGGGAATTTGGGCTCATTGCTGTAAGTGCCTGTTTAGCACTTGGTTGTTTTGTGTTCATTGTTTTCTCCTATGTGCAGATCTTCAGGGCTGTGCTGAGGATCCCCTCTGAGCAGGGACGGCACAAAGCCTTTTCCACCTGCCTCCCTCACCTGGCTGTGGTCTCTCTGTTCATCAGCACTGCAGTCTTTGCCTACTTGAAGCCCCCCTCCATGTCCTCCCCATCCCTGGATCTGGCCCTGTCAGTTCTGTACTCGGTGGTGCCTCCAGCCCTGAACCCCCTCATCTACAGCCTGAGGAACCAGGAGCTCAAGGCTGCAGTGTGGAGACTGATGACTGGATGCTTTCAAAAACATTAAACTGATGGCCAATTTCTGAAAATCACTTGAAATAAAAGTAATCTTTGATACTTCTGCTTGGTTTCATTTCGGAGGTTCTTTTTCTTTGTTTTACTTTTTCCGTATGCACAAATAAATGTCATTGCTTCCGACATTTCTCATTTCGTTTCTCTCCCCCTTCCCTGTGGCCACAGACTGTGTCAATGAGGGGCTGCGCTCTTGGTGGCTTTAAATGAACTAAAGGATCTCCCAGCAGAGTTTTCTGCAGAGATGCCCTTTTGTTGCCTTCTCTGGAGCTGCAGCAGCAATGTCTGTGTGCAGAGCTGGGGCAGATCAGTGCTGGCCCAGCAGCTGTGCCCAGCAGCAGCAGCAGCAGCAGCACTTGGTGTTGCCAGTGCTGCTGCCGTGGCCCTGCCCCACTGCCCTGGTGGCCCTGGTGTTGCTGCAGGGCCTGAGTGCTCTCGGGGCCGGGCACAGCCCTGGGGGTGGCAGTGCCGGGGCTGCAGCAGGGACAGGCCATGGGCACTGCTGGGGCAGCGCTGACGCCTCAGGCCAGGCCCTGGGGGCTCCAGGCTCCTTGCCCAGGCTCTCTCAAGAACACAGCCAGGCCAATGCTCAGCACAGAAACCCCCGTCAGCAGCCCCAGGCTGGCCGTGGGCAGGCTGGGGGCAAACAGCATGGCTGGGGCTCTGCAAGGGCCCTGGGGCAGACGGGAAGGAGCAGCAGAGCAGGGGCTGATCCATGCCCAGTGCGCTGCACAGCCCAGGGCAGCGTCCCAGAGCGTCCTCATGCAGCTGCCAACAACATCCCCCCTCTGCAGCCCTGGCCTCTCCCCCAGCTCACACAGGTGCCCCATCCTTGCAGGCACAGACACGGCAGCACTGCCTCAGCAGCCCCTGTTTGCATTGCACACAGCAGGGCCAGCACCCCCATGCTGTTGCTGTGGGGACATGAACCTGAGGGAGCACAAATGCCATCAGCCCCTGGGGCCAGCCAGGGCTGGGGGACACCAGGGAAACCACTCAGCTTTGTCCTGGCCTCTGCACTCAGCCAGAAAGTTTGTTCCCATCAGCTGGGAGTTTCCTGTGCCACTGCAGACGCTGTTGCTCAGAGCCAGGGCTGCCTGGCAGCCACCCCCAAACTGCCCTCAGCATTTCCTTGGCTGCACCTTTGCTTTCTTTACTCTTCCCTGGTACAAATTTCTTCCAATTGCCCTCCTGTGTTCCCTCCCCTGCAAACAGCCCATCCCTGTTTGCCCTTTCCTCTCTGGCCCCACTCCCCATTGCAGTTCCTGACTTGGCCCCATGGGAACGTCCCTTGGGCAGCAGGATCATCCTACAAGTGCTGCAGGAATTGTCTGCAGGCTCCTGCAATGCCTGCTGCTGCTCCCTTGCCAGAGGCACTCCAGGCCAGGGGGGCACATCTGGGCTGCTGTGTCTGCCTCTGGGGCTCCCTGTTCTGGGCAGTGAGGAGGAGCTGCAGAGGCTCTGCAGGACTGACAGGATGGGCTTTGGGGCTGGCAGGAGAAGCTGAGGGACCTGGGCTGCTGGAGCTGCTGAAGAGGAGGCCCAGGGCTCATCCTGCAACTGCTCCAAGGGTGGTTCCAGAGAATCCCAGAATCAGCAAGGCTGGAAAAGACCTTGGAGATCATCAAGTCCAACCTGTGCCCTGACACTGCCTTGTCTCCCCTGAGCCTTCTCTTCTCCAGGATAAACAACCTAGCAGCTCCCTCAGCCGCTCCTCTCAGGTCTTGTGTTCCAGACCCCTCCCCAGCCTTGTTGCCCTTCTCTGGACATGCTCCAGTCCCTCCATGTCCTTCCTAAATTGGGGGGCCCAGAACTGGACACAGCACTTGAGGTGCTGCCCAACCAGTGCCCAGCACAGGGGAAGAATCCCTGCCCTGCTCCTGCTGGCCACACCATTCCTGATCCATAGGAGTGACAGGGGTTGGATATGAGAAATGGTGGGGAGGGGGTGGGGACAAAGTGTTATTGATTGTCAGCCATGAAGGGTCTTGATTTCATATCTGTTCAGACTGCACTAGAAGTTTCTGGGATCAATGTCAATAGAACATTGTGGAAAATCAATCTATAAACAGGAGAATAACACAGGAAAAAACAAGTCTCTCTGCATTATTTTCAATACACCTGATTCAATTTGAATACACTTCAGAAATCTGTCAAACTAACCACAGAAGAATTGAAATCTTAAATTATGTCCAGGTTCTTTTCTTGTTTAACTGTTTTGAACAAAGACTTATGAGCCTTTTTCAATGAATACCTGAAGCAAGGAGCTCAGAAAAGAAGATGCATCTTTTTAAGAGAAGTAGTAAAATCCATCATCATCCTCCAAGTGGCTGAGGATCCATCCCCATCAGAGTAGCAACGAACAGAAATGGGCACAGCTTTGTGGCTGCCCGAGCCTTGGCATGGGCCCTGGGCCTGGAGCAGGAGCAGCTCTTGAGGGCCTCAAGGCTGGGGCTCTTGCACTGCCCTGGGCAGATGGGATGGCAGCAGGGGCTGCAGAGCTCTCAGCACCTCAGCCCGAGGGGAGCAGGGCAGCCAGGGAGCCTCCTTTGGCCTTGGCCCAGCACCTTCCCCCATGGCTGGGGCTGAGTCCTGTGGCAGCTGCAGCTGCTGCTGTGCCCTTGGCAGGGGCTGAGGCCATGGGGCCAGTGCCCAGAGCAGCCTGGCGTGAGCAGAGCTGTGGGGCCAGAGCCGGCTGGGCTGGGCTGGGCTCAGAGAGGCCCTTGGTGCTGCCCAGAGCTCAGGGCAGCTGGCAGAGCTTGCAGGGAGCTGGGCTGGGCTCCGAGAGCCTGGCCCAGAAACCATCAGTGTCCATCTCAGCCTGGCTGAGCGTGCAGGGGCAGGACTCAGGCCAGGCCTTGTGGGGCAGGGCCAGCGCCTGTGCAAGGCATTGCAAACAGGCAAGTGGCCCAGAGAGGAGGCTGCTCTGTGCCCTTTGTGGCAGGGACAGAGCAGGGAGGGGGCCCTAGGACATTTGTCAGCCCCAGCCTCTGTGCCCATGCGTTGGCAGCCCTGGCTGCTGAGCCCAGCTTTGGCCTGGGCTGAGTTTGGCTGTGGCCCAGCTCCATCCTCCTGCAGGGCTCAGGGCCTATTCCCGGCCATGGCCAGCCCTGGCTGCCTCTCTGCTGGCCCAGAGGCCGGCAGAGCCTGGGGCAGGGCTGTCTGTGCAGCCCCACAGGTGCCAGGGGCTCTGCAGGAGCTGGCAGAGGCTGTCCAGCAGGGAGGCCATGGAGCACAGAGCCCCAAGGCTGCTGTGGGCACCACGGCACAGGGGCCGTTCCCAGCCGCAATGCTCCTGGCCTGGGCTGGGCCTGCACAGGGGCTGGGCCACCATGGCTGGGCCAGCACAGGGCCACAAAGGGGCCACGCAGCCGCTGCCGGGGCTGACAGCAAGGCCAGGCACACACAAGCAATTGCTGAGCATGGCCTGCGCTGGCCAGGCCTGACTGTGCCAAAGGCAGAGCTCAGCTGCCCTTGGGGGCTGCAGCAACACTCCAGAGCCCAAAGAGCCTCCATGGCTGGGCTGGAGACCAAGGCTGCAGCAGGGAAATGCAGGGCTGCTGCAGGATGGGGAGGCCATTGAATTCCAGCACACACCTCAGCTCTCTGATGATCCCGGCACCGTGCTGGGCCCTTTTTCAGACTGGAGCAGAGCAGATGTTGATGGCACAGGAGCCCTGCGGGGCTGTCAGGGACCTGCATCTTGCAAGGTGCTCTGCTCTCCCTCAGGTGCTCTGGGAGAGATCCAATCCCAGCTGGGCACCTCAGGGCACAAGTGGCACTGCCTGTTCATGGGGACACAACTGATGTCTGCCTGGAAAGGGGCACAGGTTTTAATACTTGTTGGTTTTATAATACAAGCAAATCTTTATTATCTGGGTCACTTGAGTACTTTTAAGAAATGACAAACTTTTCCCAGCAGGAACAGGAATTTCCTGGATCTACTGGATTCTTCTACTGATGGCAGGAGAAGAAATACTCATCTTCCCCTCTACCTTTGCCACTGACATTCACTCTAATATTTAATGACCCCACTTCCTTCAGGTGTTTCCAGCTCCCCTGTTCAAATGTGCATGTCTAAGAACATCTCTTTATTTAGAGCAACTGTATCTATGTCCCTTCCATCACTCCCAGATTTTCTCATCCAGATGCTCTCTGGTCATTCAAGTGCCGATCAAATGACTGGTTTCTTGCTTTGAACTTCAGCTAGTTGCCAATCTTTCTGAAGTTCAAATATATACCACATTAGTGGTATATATTTGAACTTCAGATATTACATATACAAGTCCACGTTACATGTCAACATCCTAATTGTGTTTATATGTATCACTAAATTACCTTTGCCTATGTCTCTGTCTAAAACTGTTCCTGTAAGAAATCCCTTGGGGATGGTGGACATGTCAGAAGCTGCTGGGACATCACAGAGAGCAGCTGAGAGAAGAGCTGTGATGGTTATTAAACGGTTCAAATATTCATCTTGTAATTGTTGGCAAGAAACCTTTCTGTGCCTCTGAGTGTCACCAGGCCCGGAGCCCAAAGGACCCAAACCTGATGAGTTGTGGCTCCCACTGCAGGGGCTGCACTTGGACCTTGGCTCTGCACAGGAGAGCTCTTCATTCCCTTTCTCTCTTTTCCTCCCTCTGGGCATGGAGGGAGCCCCTGACTTCAGCCTGTGACTCGTGTGTGCAAAGAGCAATTCTGGGCAGAATCGGGGCAGGGAGGGTTTGGGGGGACCTTGGGATCTGTGCTGGGCACAGAAGGTGTTTTCCATTGCTCTGAGACTGTCTGCAGTGCAAAGTGGATTTAATATCCAGCAGAGGAATGACTTTGGCATTGGATGGAGCTGTGCCTTCCCTTGGCTTTGTTGGCTGACAAGAAATGAACATCCCTCTGTGTCTCAGGCAGCTCCTTCTGCAAGGAAAGCAGGTGGGAGTTGGAGCCAAGGAGCTGAAAGCTGCAGGTGCAGCCTGGGCTGGAGGGAGCTGAGATTTGCACAAGGCTGCTCTGAGTGCCAGGGCTTGGATGGGGGAAATGGTGGGGTGGGGGTAGGGACAGAGTCTGATTGATTGTCAGCCATGAAGGGTCTTGATTTTCATATCTATTCAAACTGCATGAGGAGGTACTTGGATTCAGTGTCAATTGGAGATTGCACATATCGATTTATAAACAGGAAAAAATCCTTAACAGGACCTGAGAAATCTTTTCTCACTGTCTTTTTAAATATCATGTATTCACTTTGAATACACTACTGAAATTGATGTAACCACTAATGATTTGAAAATTAAAATCAAATGATTCCCAGAGGCTTGGCTTGTTCAGGTGTTCTGAATGTTCCTGAGCCCTGGGACACTGAATTCCTGCACTGAAGAGCTGAAGGCTGAACAAGCCTCTGGAGCAGTGAAATTCAGCAGCAGCCTCCAAGTTGCTGAGGATGTCAGCAGCCCCCAGTGAGGCCATCCCTGCCCAGAGACCGTGGGGGAATGGGCAGACAAGGAGAGCGTCCCTGGGGCTGGGGCAGCACAACTCAGAGGCACCAGCGGCTCCAGCTGGGCAATGGAGTGTGGGATGTGGCTGGGAAAGCCCTGCCTGGGCTGGGCCAAGCAGCACACACAAGCCCTGACTCCCATTCCCCAAACAACTCTCTCAATGAGACATTTAAAAGGAATTTACAATTGTTTCTGTCCTCTGAGTTGGATGTGCTGGAGAAATACCAACAAGGGATTGTCAGGAGCTCAAAGCAACTAAACAGACTTTACTGGCAAATTTAGAAAATCAGAGAAACATTGGCAAAAGGTTTAATACAACATTCAATCAACACAAAACACTTCTCAAAGCATTAACTTGGCCCATTCAACTTCACAAACTCGTAGCTTGTTCAATTTTAAGTTAGTCAAAATTTGCAAGGGGACAAAAATAGAAGACACAGGAAGAGAGAAAAATGTGAGATAGAGAAGCACACACACAGCTACAAACTCCTGGTTTCCAGCAGAGTTCAGATGGGAATTCCAAGAGAATACAGGATAAGATGTGTGCTTGCCTTGTGGTCAGCCTTCAATACCCCTTGGTCTCCCTGGGCCCTTCCCCCAGGTGGGGCTTGGGCTCATTTGGTCCCTCAGGAGCTGGGCTGGGGCTGCAGAGGTGGCTGTGGAGCATTGCCTGTGCTGTGCCAGGGACTGGCAGCCACTGCTGGGCTGGGATAGAGGCTCTGGGGGGATTGGGGTTCCAGGGCAGGGCAGGGCTGGGCTTCCAGGGCAGGGCAAGGCTGGACCTGCCCCTTCCTCCCCCACACATGAAATGTTTCCAGCCAACAATCTCCTCCAGTCTATTGCAATAAGAAATGTTGGAGGTGAAATCCCATACCAGGCCATGGGCACCTGGCTGCGAAGGGCAGTTCTTTTCCATAGAAAGGAAAGCAGGGAGTCTCAGTTTTTAGAAGGCAGGTGAGAGTCTCACAAGGCCAAGGCCAGCCAGACTTTTCAGGATGGCAGATGTTCTTTGGGAGCAGTCTTTGGATATAGGGAATTTGGAGGTGGAACCCCAATCTCGGCCATGGGTTCCTGGAGAATCAGGACAATTCTTTCCCATAGGAAGGAAAGCATGGAGCCTTCCCCACACTTTTGGGGACAGATGGGAAGTGACCGTTGTAAAACCCCTGCAACACAGACTTGTCCTGGCAATATTCCTATGGGGACAATCCTTGGATAGAAGGAAATTTGGGGATGAAATCCCAATTCTGGCCATGGGTGCTTGGAGGAAAAGGACAGTTCTTTTCCACAGGAAGGAAAGCACAGAGCCCCAGTGTTTCAATAGCAGATGAGAAGAGACCCTCAACATGCCAAGGTCAGCTGGACCAGTCAGGCAGTCCATGGGAGGCCAAACCAGCCAGACCTGTTCCATGTTCCCTTGCTTTTATGAGGCCCTGCAATATCACCATGGTCCCTTTGGTTCCATGGGGCCCCTCAGCATCCTAATGATGCTTTGCTTCCATGGGGTCCAGCAGTGTCACAATGGACCTTTGGTTCAATGGGGGTCTAACAGTTTCACAGTGGCCCCTAGGTTCCATGAGGCCCCGCAGTGTCGCAATGGTCCCAATGATTCCATGAGGCCCCACAGTGTCACAATGGTCCCTTGGTGTCACAGGGCCCCACAGTGTCACAATGGTCCCTTGGTTCCATGGGCCCTGTGCTGCTGCATTCCCCCCTCCCCTTCTCAGCCCGCCCTGCCAGATGAGAAATGCTCCTTGGGGCTCGGCCTTGGCCAACAGCCCCTGGGCTCAGCTCCTCTGCAGCTCATCACAAACACTGTCTGCTCCAGGCACTGCTGCTGCCCAACCAGCTCCTGCTTTCTGGAGGAGCAGCCCTGGGAACTGGTTTTGTTCCCTCAGTGGCACAACATCCCTGTTCTCACACTGCCAAAGAAAGCTGTTGGTGCCAGGGGTGGCCAGGATGAACCATTGCTGGGACTGAAGCCCCTCTCTTGGGGCCCTGCAAACAGCGCTCCAAAAGGAGCCCTTGGAGCTCTCCTGGGCCAGCGACTCCCTCTGAGTGGGGCCTCTCCCAGCCGGGAACTCTCCCATTTGCTGCACTCGGGGATCCCCAACAACGACGGAGCCTGGGCCGATGCCCCCACTCCTCCAGGCTCAACCCTTCACCCGCTGGGGAGATGCCAAAGGATCCACAGGGAGCATTTCCTGCCCTCAGGGGAATTTCTCCCAGGTGCCTTGCACTGACTCTGTGTCTGTGTGCACACAGGAGTGCCCGTGCTGGGGAAATGTGGCAGAAATGTTGCTCTCTGAGGGGTTTGAGTGCCTTGGATAGCTGAGTCAGTCAGATATCCAAACATCAGTAAGTAAGGTTAAAACACAAGGTCTAAACTAAGTTAAATGCTGCTAAGAGTTGTTCTTTTTCTAAGTTGTTAAGTTTAATTTAAATTATTATTTAAGTTTAATTATTAGATTTTTTAAATTGCAATGTTATAGGTTATAAGTTAGGGTAAGTACTGTTAAGTGCTGTTCTTTTGCTAAATTGTGAAGTAGATGGTATCAGTTAAAGATAAGGTTTAACTTAAGTCCTGTTAAGATTGAGCTCTGTTTAAGCTTTTGGGCCATATTCCTTTTATCCTTGCCCTCCCTGTCCTTATGTCACACACACACAAACAGGGACAGTTCTCAGTTCATTTCTGTTTTCCTTGCCTGGATTTGGTTTGGTATTGTTGTTGCTTTGTTTCCCTGCTGTGCCTGAAGTGTCCAGTCAGGAGCAGAGTGACTCTTGCCATGGAACTTTGTGCTGCTGTCCCTTAATATTCAATCTGTTTTTTGCTGATCCCTTGCTGGAGATTTTTTCAGCACTCTCAAGGCCTCGTTGGTACCAGGGTGAAGGAGCCCTGGCCCAGGCTCTGGCCCTGGGGGACACGGGGACACTGCTGCCGGGGGGTCCCTGTCCCCCTGTGCCACCCCCAGGGCCCCGGCCCCCCGTCCCCATGTCAGGCTCTGGGGTTGATCTCGTGGAACATCCTCTGGAGGAGGCTGCGGCGCCGGGGGCGGGGGGACCCGGGGGGACAGGGGACCCCGCTGTGCACGAGCAGGGTTGGACTGCTCTGGGGGGAACTGTGAGGGGGGCCGGGGCAGAGTGACCTCCCCAGGGACCTCACACGGCCCCTGTGATGTCACACAGCCTCCTGTGATGTCACACGGCCCCTGTGATGTTACACAGCCCCTGTGATGTCACACAGACATCTCTGTCATGTCACACTGCCTCTGTGATGTCATATAGTCCCCTGTGATGTTACACAGCTGCTCTGTGATGTCACAGAAGACTCTGATGTCAAAGAGTCACACTGCGATGTCACAGTTTGTTCTCTCATGTCACAGCCTGCTCTATGATCTTACACAGCCACCCGGTGATGTCACAACCCACTCCCTCATGTCACAGAGCCACCGTCTATGATGGCAAGATCTGCTCTATGGCCTCACACTATGATGTCACAGACAGCTGTGTGATGTCACAATCCCCTCAGTGGTGCCACAAAACCCACTCTGTGATGTCATACTGCCACTCGGTAATGTCACAGCACACACTTTGACCTCACAGCCTGCTCAATGATGTCACACAGCCATGCCATGAGGTCACAGCCTGCTCTGTGATGTCACACAGTTCCCTCTATGATGCTGTAGCTGCTCAGTGACTTCACACAACAAACTCTGTGATGTCATAGCCCAATCTGTGACCTCACACAGCCCACTCTGTGCTCTCACACAGCCCCTTGCTGACATCACAGCTCCTCTGTGCCTCCATGACACAGACACAGAGGAGCTGCTGTGACACAGCCCCTTCTGGGACATGCCACAGCCCCTGCCAGTGCTGAGCCCCTGGGAGCTCTGTCTGTGCCCTGCTGGTGTCCCTGAGGGGCCCTGGCAGTGCCCCAGCCCTGCTGGGCTGTGCACAGGAGCTGCTCCTGGCCAGAGCTGTCTCTCTGCAGCTCTGCTGCCCTTGCCAGGAGCTGCCTCTGGGCCAGGAGCCCGGCCCAGCTCAGCAGCACAGACACAGCACAAGGGCTTTAATGACCCTCTGGGGCTTTGGTGCTCTTTGTACATCAGACTCAGTCCCTCAGCGTATGCTCAAAGAACTTCTCAAGAACTCAAAAAGGGATTGAAACACTCAAGTTTCTCATATTTTAAATAGATCCTTCTGAGGGACAGGACTGAGAAAATGTCCCCAGGTTCCAGGTAGAGCAGAACACTGGTGGCAATGATGACAGGTGGGGACAAGCAAGACAAAGGTATCTCTGGTGCTGAGCAAACCTGCGCCTCTGTCCCTGCAGGCTGTGGGCATCCCCTGGCTGCCCCACCTGGCTGGCCCCTTCCTTTGCTGACAGCTCTGCCTCCTGCCTGCCTCTGCCTGCCCACACAAAGCCTTGGGCTGCTCCAGGCTCCTGCTGGGGGACGTGCTGCACCACAGCCCTGCCCTGCCAGGGAAATTCCTTTCTCCTGGTGTCCAGTCTGGACCTCCCCAGCTGCCCTTGGAATTAATTCTTTCTTTCTCTGGCAGTTCTCTACTATGTCAAAAGGATCCACCATCTCTGAAACCGCCCTTCAATCCCTCCCAGGGCTCTCCTCTGCTGTCCTCAGTCTCCACCCCACTGAGCACAGAGCTCCTGTGTCCCTATAGAGTGGTCAAGTGCTTGAGGCCAAGAGCACCCGGACAAGAGGGACAGTTCTTTTCTATAGGAAAGAAACCACAGAACCCCAGGGTTTGAAGGCAGATGAGAAGCAGTCACCAGAGGCCAAGGCAAACCAGACCTGTCTGGCCTTGCAGCTTTTGTCTGAAAGCAGCTATTGGATAAATGGGGAATTTTGGATGTGGAATTCCCTTTCAGCCATGGGTTCCTGGACTGGAATGACAGTTCTCCATAGGAAGGAAAGGATGGAGTCCCAGTGTTTCAAAGGCTGATTAGAGGCTGCCCCAAGGAGGCCAAGGCCAGCCAGACTTGTTGTCAGGGAGTAATCTTTGGACAGACGGAATTAGGGAGGCCAAACCCCAGTTTTGTCAACAGGGATCTGGATGAGAAGGACAGTTCCTTTCCATAGGAAGGAAAGTGTGGAACCCCAGATTTTCAAATGCAGATGAGAGCTGGCCCTCAGGAAACCAAGGGTACCTAAACAGTCCTGGCAGCTTTTGTCTGGGAGCTATCCTTGATATAAGGAATTTTGGAGGTGGATTCCCAATTTTGGCCATGGACACCTGGACTTGAAAGATGGGTTTTTTCCATAAGAAGAAAAGCACAGGCCCCTGGTGTTTTGAAGGCAGATGAGAGGTGGTCCCCAAGAAGCCAAGGGCAGCCAGAGCTGTCTGTCCTGACAGGTGACATATGGGAATAATCCTTGGATATAATCAAATTTGGAGGAGGAATCCCAATTTCAGCCATGACCCCCTGGAGGAGAAGGACAATTCTTTCCCACAGGAGGAAAGCATGGAACTCCAGGGTTTCAGGGGCAGATGAGAAGTGACCCTCAACATGCCCAGGTCAGCTGGACCAGTCAGGCAGCCCCCAGGAGGCCCATCCAGCCAGACCTGTTCCATGTTCTTGGATCCTTGGGGCCCTGCAGCATCACAATGGACCCTTGGTTCCATGATGAGGTCCTGTAGGATCACAACAGATCTTTGTTTCCATGAGGCCCAGTGATATAACAATGGTCTCCTTGGCTCCACAGTGGCACAATGGCCCCTTGCTTCCATGAGGCCTTGCAGTGTCAAAATGGTTTCCTTGTTTCCATGGGAAATGCCACAATGGGCCCATTGGTTCCATGAGGTCGTAGTCTTAAAATGGCTCCTTGGTTCTATTGGGTTCCTGAGGATCACAATGCTCCCTTGGTTCCACCAGGCCTGGATGTGTCACACTGGCCCCTTGCTTCCATGGGGACCCGCAGTGTCACAGTGGCCTTTTGTTTCCATGAGACCTTGCAGTGTCACAGTGGCTGCCTTGTTTCTATGAGGCCCTGTGGTGTCACAATGGCCCCTTGGTTCCATGGGGACTCAGACTGCCAGAATGGTCTCATTGGCTCCATGAAGCCCCTCAGTGTCACAATGGTCTCTTTTGGTTCCACAGTATCACAATGGCACCTTGGTTCCATGAAGCCCTGAAGTACGGAATGGATGCTTGGTTCCATTGGGCTCCTCACTGTCACAGGAATTCTCAGTTCCACGGAGCCCTGCAGTGTCACAGTGCTCTCCTTGGTTCCATGGTGCCACTCAGGGTCCCAAGGGCCCCTCAGCTCTACAAGGCCCCATAGTGTCACAGTGTCCCCTTGCTCCCATGAGGCCGTGCCATGTCACAATGGTCTCATTGGTTCCACAAGGTCCTGCAGCTCCACAATGGCCCTTGAAGGGTCACAATGGTCTCAGCAGGTTCCCCCGCTTATTCACAATGGCCTCCTTGGTTCCATGATGCCCCATAGTGTAACAATGGTATCCTTGTTATCCAATGGTTCCACAGTTAAAACAGCCCTATGGTCTCATAGAGCCCCACAGCCCCTTACAGAGCCCCACGGCCCCTTGTGGAGCCACACAGGGTCACTGTGATCCTCTTGATTCCATGAGGCCCTGCCATGCTACAATAGCTCCTTGGTTCTGTGAGGCCCTGTGGTGTCACAATGGCCCCTTGGTTCCAGTGGGTCCCAAAGTGTCATATCAGTCTCATTGGTTCTATGAGGCCCCACAATGTCACAATGGACTTTTTGTTCCATGAGCTTTTGTACTGCCAAAACCAGCCAACAACAGTCTCCTTGGTTCCATGGCGACTCACAATGTCAGAAGGGGCTCCTTGGTTCCATGAGGCCCTGCAGAGCCCCTTGATTCAACGAGGCCTCAAAGTGTCATAATGGCCTCCAGGATTCCATGAGGCCCCACAGTGTCACAATGGACCTTTGGTTCCATGTGTTCCAGCACTGTTCCATTAATCCTTAGTTCCATGGGGCCCTGTAGTGTCACAATGGACTCCTTGGTGCCACACAGTGTGACAACTGCCCCTTGGCATGCCAACGCTCCATGGTACCACAATGACTCCTTGCTTCCAAGAGGCCTTGTAGTGTCACAATGGCCCCTTGTTTCAATGAGGCCTTTGGTGTCACCATGGTCTCCATGATTCCATAAGGCCTCGCAGTGTAATAACAGACCATTGGTTTCATGGAGCCCCACAGTGTCACTGTGGTCCCCTTGGCTCCACAAGGCCCTGCTGTGTCACAATGGACCTTTGGTTCCATGATGCCCCAGAGTGTCACAATGGTATCCTTGGTTCCTTGGACCCTTCATCCCATGGAGACCCCCAGGGTTCACTGTAGTCCCCTTGATTCCTTGAGGCCGTGCCATTCTATAATGGTCCTTTCGTTCCAGTGGGTCGCAAAGTATCAGAACAGTCTCCATTGTTCCATGAGACCCCACAAAGTCACTGTGGTCCCCTTGGTTCCACTGGCCCCACAGTGTAACAATGAACTCTTGGTTCCATGAGGTTCCTCAGTCACAATGGTCTCCTTGGATCTACAGTGTCACAGTGGCCCCTTGGCTCCATGTGGCCACGCTGTGTCACAATGACTCATGGTTCCATGAGGCCACAGAGTTAAACAAGGGACCCTTGGTTCCATAAGGCCTTGCTGTGTCACAATGGATTTCTGGTTCCATGAGCTTTCACACAGCCAACAGCATCTCCTTGGTTCTGCAGTGTCACAACGGACCCATGATTCCACAAGGCCTTGATGAGTCAGAATGGCCTCTTGGTTCCAAGATGTTTCTCAGGGTCACAATGGTGTCCTTGGATCTGCAGTATCACAATGTGGTATCACAATTGGTTCAATGTAGCCCCAATGTGCCAAAATGGATTTTGATTCCATGGGTTTCTGCAGAGTCACAATGGACCCTTTGTTCCATGAGTTTGCACAGTCTCACAGCTGACTCCTTGTTCTGTGAGGCCTTGCTGTCACCAAGTCTCTGAAATATCAGAATAAGGCTCCTTAACACTAATTTCCTATTTAAGAGGGTATCATTTATTCAGGCCTGAGGTTTAGTGAGGGATAGACCGAATCTTATGTGGACATGTAATTCTACCAGCGTTGCTAAATGTGTATCAAAATTTACCCATTACCATGAAACCAACTCCAAGTTCCCAGCTTCAGCCCTTCTTTTTTCTGCCACTACATTCTTGAGCCAGATGTCTTCCTGTCTTCCAGCAATCCTTGCTGGGAAAGCAGCCCCTGCATGCCTTGTTCCTGTGCTGAAAGTTCACAGGCACAGTAAAAATGGAATTAGCCCTTTTGATATGAAGCCCAAAGCTTTGTGTGGGCAGGCAGAGGCAGGCAGGAGGCAGAGCTGTCAGCAAAGGAAGGGGCCAGCCAGGTGGGGCAGCCGGGGAATGCCCACAGCCTGCAGGGACAGAGGCGCAGGGCAGGGACACCGTAGGACAGCCTGGGCTGCACAGGGCACAGGGATGGGCAGCAGCTGCAAGACAGCCCTGACAGAGCCAACTTGGGCAGCACTTTGGCAGCACTTTGGCCGTGGCAGACACAAAGAGCACCAAAGCCCCAGTGGGTCATTACAGTCCTTGTGCTGTGTCTGTGCTGCTGAGCTGGGCCGGGCTCCTGGCCCAGAGGCAGCTCCTGGCAAGGGCAGCAGAGCTGCAGAGAGACAGCTCTGGCCAGGAGCAGCTCCTGTGCACAGCCCAGCAGGGCTGGGGCACTGCCAGGGCCCCTCAGGGACACCAGCAGGGCACAGACAGAGCTCCCAGGGGCTCAGCACTGGCAGGGGCTGTGGCATGTCCCAGAAGGGGCTGTGTCACAGCAGCTCCTCTGTGTCTGTGTCATGGAGGCACAGAGGAGCTGTGATGTCAGCAAGGGGCTGTGTGAGAGCACAGAGTGGGTTGTGGGAGGTCACAGATTGGGCTATGACATCACAGAGTTTGTTGTGTGTAATCATTTAGCAGCTACGACATCATAGAGGGAACTGTGTGACATCACAGAGCAGGCTGTGACATCATGGCATGGCTGTGTGACATCATTGAGCAGGCTGTGAGGTCAAAGTGTGTGCTGTGACCTTACAAAGTGGCAATATGACATCACAGAGAAGGGTTTTGTGATACCACTGAGGGGGTTGTGACATCACACAGCTGTCTGTAACATCATAGAGTAGGGTGTGAGGTCATAGAGGAGATCCTGCCATCATAGAGGGTGGCTCTGTGACATAAGAGAGAGGGTTGTGACATCACTGCCTGGCTATGTAACATCATAGAGCAGGCTATGACATCACAGTACAGATTGTGGAATCACAGGGTGACTTTCTGACATCACAGAGTCTTCTGTGACATCACAGTGCAGCTGCATGACATTCCAGGGTGACATCCCAGATTTGGCTCTGTGACATCACAGGTTGCTGTGTGACATCACAGCCGCTGTGTGAGGTCACTGGGGAGGTCACTCTGCCCCGGCCCCCCTCACAGTTCCCCCCAGAGGAGTCCAACCCTGCTCGTGCACAGCAGGGTCCCCTGTCCCCCCGGGTCCCCCCGCCCCCGGCGCCGCAGCCTCCTCCAGAGGATGTTCCACGAGATCGACCCCAGAGCCTGACACGGGGACGGGGGGCCGGGGCCCTGGGGGTGGCACAGGGGGACAGGGACCCCCCGGCAGCATCCCCATGTCCCCCAGGGCTAGAGCCTGGGCCAGGGCTCCTTCACCCTGGTACCAACGAGGCCTTGAGAGCCCTGAAAAAATCCCCAGCAAGGGAGCAGTAAAAACCAGATTGAATATTAAGGGAAAGCAACAAAAGTTCCTTGGCAAGAGTCACTCTACTCCTGACTGGACACTTTAGGCACACAAAAGAAACAAAGCAACAACAAAACCAATCAAAATCCAGGCAATCAAACCAGAAATGTGCCGAGAACTGTCCCTGTGTGTGTGTGACAAAAGGACAGTGAGGGCAAGGATAAAAGGAATACAGCCCAATAGGTTAACAGATCTCAAACTTAACAGGACTAAACTTATACCTTAACTTTAACTGATACCTTCAACTTCACAATTTAGCCAAAGGAGAGCACTTAACAGTATTTAACCTAACTTATAACCTATGACTTTGCAATTTAACAGACGAATAACACTTAACAATATTTAACTTAGCTAATAACTTAAAAACTTAGTAAAAGAACAACTCTTAGGAGCATTTAACTTAGTTTAGACCTTGTGACTTTACCTTACTGATATCTGGATATCTGACTGACTCAGCTATCCAAGGCTCTCAAACCCCTCAGAGAGCAGCATTTCTGCCACATTTCCCCAGCACGGGCACTCCTGTGTGCACACAGACACCAAGAGTCAGTGCTAGGCACCTGGGAGAAATTCCCCTGAGGGCAGGAAATGCTCCCTTTGGATCCTTTGGCATCTCCCCAGCGGGTGAAGGGTTGAGCCTGGAGGAGTGGGGGGATCAGCCCAGGCTCAGTCGTTGTTGGGGATCCCCGAGTGCAGCAAACGGGAGAGTTCCCGGCTGGGAGAGGCCCCACTCAGAGGGAGTCGCTGGCCCAGAAAAGCTCCAAGGGCTCCTTTTGGAGTGCTGTTTGCAGGGCCCCAAGAGAGGGGCTTCAGTCCCAGCAATGGTTCATCCTGGCCGCACTTGGCACCAACAGCTTTCTTTGGCAGGGTGAGAACAGGGATGTTGTGCCACTGAGGGAACAAAACCAGCTCCCAGGGCTGCTCCTCCAGAAAGCAGGAGCTGGTTGGGCAGCAGCAGTGCCTGGAGCAGACAGTGTTTGTGATGAGCTGCAGAGGAGCTGAGCCCAGGGGCTGTTGGCCAAGGCCGAGCCCCAAGGAGCATTTCTCATCTGGCAGGGCGGCCTGAGAAGGGGAGGGGGGAATGCAGCAGCACAGGGCCCATGGAACCAAGGGACCATTGTGACACTGTGGGGCCCTGTGAGACCAAGGGACCATTGTGTCACTGTGGGGCCCTGTGACACCAAGGGACCATTGTGACACTGTGGGGCCCTGTGAGACCAAGGGACCATTGTGACACTGTGGGGCCTCATGGAACTGTGGAGACCATTGTGACACTGGGGTGTCATGGAACCAAGGGGCCATTGTGACACTGCGAGACCCCATGGTCTCACAATGGTGCCAAGGGTCCACTGTGACATTGCAAGGCATCATGGAAACATGGGGAGTCCATTAAGACACTACATAGCCTCATGGCACCAAGGAGACCATTGTGACACTGAGGGGACTCATGGAATCATGGAGACCATTGTGGTGCTATGTCGGCGAATGGAATAGGCAAAGCATTGTGACGGTGTGAGCCTTCATGGAACCAGTGAGACCATTGTGACCCTGGGGGTCCCCACACAACCAAGAGGACCATTGTGATACTTTGGGGCCTGGTGAAACCAAGAGGCCTTTGTGACACTGCAGGGCTGCATGGAACCAAAGCTCCAGGGTGACACAGAGGGGCCTCCCGTCATCAATGGTCCATTGTGACACTGTGGAGCCAAAGGAGACCATTGTGACACTGCAGAACCCCAGGGTCCAAAGGTCATTGTGACACTGCAGGGCTCATGGAACAGAGGAGTCCCGTGACATTGTGGGGCCTGTGGACCACGGAGACCATTGTGACACTGCAGAGCCTTCTGGAACCAAGGGTCCATTGTGACACTGCTGGACCCCATGGAATCAAAGCACCACTGGGACAGTACGGGGCCCCATGGAACCAAGGGGACCATGGTGATACTGCAGGGCCTCATAAAAGCAAGGGAACACGGAACAGGTCTGGCTGGTCTGGCCTCCCGTTGACTGCCTGACTAGTCCAAATGACCCTGGAATGCTGAGGGTCTCTTCTCATCTGCTATTTAAACACTGGGGCTCTGTGCTTTCCTTCCCAATGGAAAAGAACTCTGCTTCTCCACCAGGTACCCAGGGCCAGAATTGGGATTTCACCTCCAAATTTCCTTGTATCCAGGGATTGTTCCCAGAGGAATATTGCCAGGACAAGCCTGTCTTGCATTGGTTTTAAAAGGGTTACCTCCCATCTGTCCCCAAAACACTGGGAAAGGCTCTGAGCTTTGCTTCCCATGGGAAAGAACTGTCCTGCTTCTCCAGGTGCCCATGGCCAAGATTGGACTTCCACCTCCAAAATTACCTACATCCAAAGATAGGACCCAGACAAAATATGTCATTTCTGACAAGTCTGGATGGCCTTGGCCTAGTGAGGCTCTCACCTTCCTTCCAAGCACTGGAGCTCTGTGCTTTCCTTCCTATGAAAAAGAACTGCCCTTCTTGGCCAGGTGCCCATGGCCAGAATTGGGATTTCACCTCCAACATTGCCTGTTGTGACAGCCTGGAGGAGGTTGTGGCTCAAAGGATTTCATGTGTGGGGGAGGAAGGGGCAGGTCCAGCCCTGCGTTGCCCTGGAAGCCCAGCCCTGCCCTGCCCTGGAAAACCCAATCCACCCAGAGCCTCTATCCCAGCCCAGCAGTGGCTGCCAGTCCCTGGCACAGCACAGGCAATGCTCCACAGCCACCTCTGCAGCCCCCAGCCCAGCTCCTGAGGGACCAAATGAGCCCAAGCCCCACCTGGGGGAAGGACCCAGGGAGACCAAGGGGTATTGAAGGCTGACCACAAGGCAAGCACACATCTTGACCCTGCATCCACTTGGAATTTCCATCTGAACACTGCTGGAATCCAGGAGTTGGTAGCTGTGTGTGTGATTCCCTGTATCTTTCCTATTCCCACTTGTAAAATTTTGAGCAACTTAAAATTGAACAGGCCTAGAACTTGTGAAGTTGAATGGCACAAATTAATGCTTTGAGAAGTGTTTTCTGTTGATTGAATGTTGTAATAAACCTTTTGCCAAAGTTTCTCTGATTTTCTAAAGTTGCCAGTAAAGGCTGTTTGGTTGTTTTCAGCTCCTGAGAATCTCTTGTTGGTATTTCTCCAGTACATACAACTCAGAGTAGACAATTGCAATTATTTTAAATGTCTCCTTGAGAGAATTGTTTGGGGAATGGGGGTCAGGGCTTGTGTGTCCTGCTTGGCCCAGCCCAGGCAGGGCTTTCCCAGCCACATTCCACACTCCATTGCCCAGCTGGAGCCACTGGTGCCTCTGAGTTGTGCTGCCCCAGCCCCAGGGACGCTCTCCTTGTCTGCCCATTCCCCCACGGTCTCTGGGCAGGGATGGCCTCACTGGGGGCTGCTGACATCCTCAGCAACTTGGAGGCTGCTGCTGAATTTCACTGCTCCAGAGGCTTGTTCAGCCTTCAGCTCTTCAGTGCAGGAATTCAGTGTCCCAGGGCTCAGGAACATTCAGAACACCTGAACAAGCCAAGCCTCTGGGAATCATTTGATTTTAATTTTCAAATCCTTTGTGGTTAAGTACATCTCAGTAGTGTATTCAAACTGAATACAGGATATTTAAAAAGACAGCGAGAAAACATTTTTTAGGTCCTGTTTAGTTTTGTTTTCCTGTTAATTCATTGATATGTGCAATCTCCAATTGACACTGAATCCAAGTACCTCCTCATGCAGTTTGAATGGATATGAAAATCAAGACCCTTCATGGCTTCAGACTCTGTCCCTACCCCCAGCCCACCATTTCCCCCATCCAAGCCCTGGCACTCAGAGCAGCCTTGTGCAAATCTGAGCTCCCTCCAGCCCAGGCTGCACCTGCAGCTTTCAGCTCCTTGGCTCCAACTCCCACCTGCTTTCCTTGCAGAAGGAGCTGCCCGAGACACACAGGGATGTTCATTTCTTGTCAGCCAGCAAAGCCAAGGGAAGGCACAGCTCGATCAAATGCAAAAGTCATTCTTCTCCGTGGCTCTGCCCTGCCCCTGATTCCCACAGCCTGTCCGGTTTCATTCATTCCTCCTTTGCCAGGCACTTTCTGGGACAAGGGAGCTCTGCTCTGGCTATGGAGGGAGGTCCAAGTGCAGCCACTGGCATGGGAACCAAAACTCATCAGGTTTGTGTCCTTTGGGCGTCAGGAACTGGTGAGACTCAGAGGCACAGAAAGGTTTCTCTTCATGGCCAGCATAAAAAATGTGAAATGATAAAATGTAATAAACATCAAAACACTTCCCCCGGCTCCTTCTGACATTGCAGCAACATCTGACATGTCTGCCATCCACAAGGGATTTCCATACACTAAGGATTTTAGACAAAGATATAAGAAGAGTTGATGTAAATGAAAAAACTACAACTAAGGAAATATTTAAACTTCTGAAAGATTGGGCAATTCCCTGAAGCTCAAAGCATGATGGCCGTCAAGGGAGATGCATTGGAATGACCAGACAACATCTACAGGAGGCAGTCTTGGAGCAATACGAAAGACATAGGTCCAGCTGCTCTAAATGAAGAGGTGTCCTAAGACATGGCCATTTAACCAGGAGGGACGGAAACCCCTAAAGGAAGGGGGTCATGAAATATTAGACTGAATGTTGGTGGCAAAGGGAGAGGGGAAAATCAGTATTTCTTCTTCTGCCATCAGTAGAAGAATCCAGTAGATCCAGAAGATTCCTGTTCCTGGTTGGAAAACTTTGCCATTTCTTAAGAATGCTCAATTGACAAAGATAAAAAAGATTTGTTTGTATATTATGAAAAAAAAAAGGCATTAACACCTGTGCCCCTTTCCAGGCAGATATCAGCTGTGTGCCCATGAACAGGCAGTGCCACTTTTGCCCTGAGGTGCCCAGCTGGAATTGGATCTCTCTGAGAGCACCTGAGGGAGAGCAGAGCACCTTGCAAGCTGCAGGTCCCTGACAGCCCCACAGGGCTCCTGTCCCATCAACATCTGCTCTGCTCCAGTCTGAAACAGGGCCCAGCATGGTGCCGGGATCATCAGAGAGCTGAGGTGTGTGCTGGAATTCAATGGCCTCCCCATCCCGCAGCAGTCCTGCATTTCCTTGCTGCAGCCTTGGTCTCCAGCCCAGCCATGGAGGCTCTTTGGGCTCTGGAGTGTTGCTGCAGCCCCCAAGGGCAGCTGAGCTCTGCCTTTGGCACAGTCAGGCCTGGCCAGCGCAGGCCATGCTCAGCAATTGCTTGTGTGTGCCTGGCCTTGCTGTCAGCCCCGGCAGCGGCTGCGTGGCCCCTTTGTGGCCCTGTGCTGGCCCAGCCATGGTGGCCCAGCCCCTGTGCAGGCCCAGCCCAGGCCAGGAGCATTGCGGCTGGGAACGGCCCCTGTGCCGTGGTGCCCACAGCAGCCTTGGGGCTCTGTGCCCCATGGCCTCCCTGCTGGGCAGCCTCTGCCAGCTCCTGCAGAGCCCGTGGCACCTGTGGGGCTGCACAGACAGCCCTGCCCCGGGCTCTGCCGGCCTCTGGGCCAGCAGAGAGGCAGCCAGGGCTGGCCATGGCCGGGAACAGGCCCTGAGCCCCGCAGGAGGATGGAGCTGGGCCACAGCCAAACTCAGCCCAGGCCAATGCTGGGCTCAGCAGCCAGGGCTGCCAAGGACTGTGCACAGAACCTGGCGCTGACAAATGTCCTGGGCCCCCTCCCTGCTCTGTCCATGCCACCAAGGGCACAGAGCAGCCTCCTCTCTGGGCCACTTGCCTGTTTGCAATGCCTTGCACAGGCGCTGGCCCTGCCCCACAAGGCCTGGCCTGAGTCCTGCCCCTGCACGCTCAGCCAGGCTGAGATGGACACTGATGGTTTCTGGGCCAGGCTCTCGGAGCCCAGCCCAGCTTCCTGCAAGCTCTGCCAGCTGCCCTGAGCTCTGGGCAGCACCAAGGGCCTCTCTGAGCCCAGCCCAGCCCAGCCGGCTCTGGCCCCACAGCTCTGCTCAGGCCAGGCTGCTCTGGCCACTGGCCCCATGGCCTCAGCCCCTGCCAAGGCCACAGCAGCAGCTGCAGCTGCCACAGGACTCAGCCCCAGCCATGGGGGAAGGTGCTTGGCCAAGGCCAAAGGAGGCTCCCTGGCTGCCCTGCTGCCCTCGGCCTGAGGTGCTGAGAGCTCTGCAGCCCCTGCTGCCATCCCATCTGCCCAGGGCAGCACAAGAGCCCCGGCCTTGGGGCCCTCAAGAGCTGCTTCTGCTCCAGGCCCAGGGCCCATGCCAAAGCTGGGGCAGCCACAAAGCTGTGCCCATTTCTGTTCATTGCTGCTCTGATGGAGATGGATCCTCAGCCACTTGGAGGTGTCTGATGAGTTTTACTACACCAGATGCCTCTTCTTTCTTGAATTCTTCAGTTCAGGAATTCAGTGAGGAAAGCTCATAAACATTTGTGCAAAAACTCCAGAACAACAAAAGCCACAGGGAATATTCTACGTATTTATTTATTCTGTGAATAATTAGACAGATTTCAGAAGTGTATTCTAAGTGAATACACTGTATTGAAAACAATGCAGAAAGAAGTGTTTTGTCATGTTAAGGTTTTTTTTCTTGTTTATGGTTTGGTATAATCAATGTCCAATTGATATTGACCCCCAGCACCTTCTAATCCAGTGTGAAGAGATATGATAATCAAGACCCCTCCTGGCTGATAATCAATCAGACTTTGTCCCCACTCCCTCTCCACCATTTCCCTCATCCAGCCCCTGGAATTCCAATGGATCAGGAATGGTGTGGCCAGCAGGGGCAGGGCTGTGATTCTTCCTCTGTGCTTGGCATTGGTTCTGCAGCACCTCATGTGCTGTTTCCAGTTTTGGGCCCCCCAATTTAGGAACAACATGGAGGGGCTGGAGCGTGTCCAGAGAAGGGCAACAAGGCTGGTCAGGGGTCTGAAGCACAAGTCCTGTGAGTAGCAGCTGAGGGAGCTGGGGTTGTTTATCCTGGAGAAGAGGAGGCTCAGGGGAGACCTCATCACTCTCTACAATTCCCTGACAGGAGGGTGCAGCCAGGTGGGGTCAGGCTCTTCTCCCAGGGAACAGTGACAGGACAAGAGGACACAGCCTTCAGCTGCACCAGGTAAAGTTTAGGCTGGACATTAGGAAATATTCTCCACACAAAGGGTGATTGGGAAGTGGAATGGGCTGCCCAGGGAGGTGGGTGAGTCACCATCCCTGGAGGTGTTTAAAGAAAGACTGGATGTGGCACTCAGTGCCATGATCTGGGTGACAAGGTGGTGTTGGGTCCCAGGTTGGACTTGATGCTCTCCAAGGTCTTTTCTAGCCTGGTTGATTCTCTGATGATTGTGACACTGCAGGGCCTGGAGAAGCAAGGGGCCATTGTGACACTGCAGGGCCTGGTGGCACTAAGAGGACCATGGTGACACTGTGTACGACATGGCAGCACAGAGCCAAGGAGTCCATGGTGACAGTCTGGGTCCTGCTGGCACCACAGAGGCCACTGTGACCCTGCAGGGCCCTGTGGAACCATGCAGAGCATTGGGACCGAGCAGGACCTGGTGTCATGATGGGGCCATTGTGACACTGCAGGGCCCCATGGAACCAAGGGGCCAGGGCTGCTCCTCAGGGACTCCTGGAATGAAGGAAACATGATTGACACCGTGGTGGCCCTTGGGACCAAGAGGCCATTGTGACACAGTGGAACCAAGGAGAGCATTGCTGCACTGCCAGACCTCATGGAACCAAGGATCCATTGTGACACTGCAGGGCCAAAGGATCCAAGGGACTTTGTGACACCAAGGGGTCCCATGGAAACAAAGGGACATTGTGACACATGGAGGCCTCATGGAATCACGGGGACCTTTGGGACACTCTGGGGCCTCATGAAACCACGGTGACACCAAGTTGTCTGGGAGTGTTGATCTGCTGGAGGGTAGGAGGGCTCTGCACAGGGCCCTGGACAGGCTGGATCCAGGGTCCAAATCCAACAAGTTGAGGTTTAACAAGTCCCAGTGCCGGGTCCTGCACTTTGGCCACAACAACCCCTGCAGCACTACAGGCATGGGACAGAGTGGCTGGAGAGCAGCCAGGCAGAAAGGGACCTGCAGGGACTGATGGACAGCAGGCTGGACATGAGGCAGCAGTGTGCCCAGGTGGCCAAGAAGGCCAATGGCTCCTGGCCTGGATCAGGAATGGTGTGGCCAGCAGGAGCAGAGCAGGGATTTTTTCCCTGTGCTCAGCCCTGCTTGGGCAGCACCTTGAGTGCTGTGTCCAGTTCTGGAACCCCAATTTAGGAAGGACATGGAGGAGTTGGAGTGTGTCCAGAGAAGGGCAACAAGTCTAGGGAGGTGTCTGGAGCACAAGTCTTTTCAGGAGCAGCTGGGAGAGCTGTTGGGGTTGTTTATCCTGGAGAAGAGG
This sequence comes from Agelaius phoeniceus, assembly GCF_051311805.1. NCBI lineage: Eukaryota > Metazoa > Chordata > Aves > Passeriformes > Icteridae > Agelaius > Agelaius phoeniceus. Next base: position 4,929,392 of record NW_027509866.1, read on the forward strand.
AGGCTCAGGGGAGACGGGGCAGTGTCAGGGCACAGGTTGGACTTGATGATCTCTATGGCCTGTTGCACCCTTGCTGATTCTGGGATTCTCTGAAACCACCCTTGGAGCAGTTGCAGGATGAGCCCTGGGCCTCCTCTTCAGCAGCTCCAGCAGCCCAGGTCCCTCAGCTTCTCCTGGCAGCCCCAAAGCCCATCCTGTCAGTCCTGCAGAGCCTCTGCAGCTCCTCCTCATTGCCCAGAACAGGGAGCCCCAGAGCCAGACCCAGCAGCCCAGATGTGCCCCCCTGGCCTGGGGTGCCTCTGGCAAGGGAGCAGCCCCAGGCACTGCAGGAGCCTGCAGACAATTCCTGCAGCACTTGTAGGATGATCCTGCTGCCCAAGGGACGTTCCCATGGGGCCAAGTCAGGAACTGCAATGGGGAGTGGGGCCAGAGAGGAAAGGGCAAACAGGGATGGGCTGTTTGCAGGGGAGGGAACCGGGCTGGGCAGTGGGTAGAAATTTGAAGCAGGAAGAGTGGAGAAAGCAAAGGAGAAGCCAAGGAAATGCTCAGGGCAGTTTGGGGGTGGCTGCCTGGCTGCCCTGGCTCTGAGCAACAGTGTCTGCAGTGGCACAAGAAACTCCCAGCTGATGGGAACAAACTTTCTGGCTGAGTGCAGAGGCCAGGACAAAGCTGAGTGGTTTCCCTGGTGTCCCGCAGGCCTTGCTGGCCCCAGGGGCTGATGGCATTTGTGCTCCCTCAGGTTCATGTCCCCACAGCAACAGCATGGGGGTGCTGGCCCTGCTGTGTGCAATGCAAACAGGGGCTGCTGAGGCAGTGCTGCCGTGTCTGTGCCTGCAAGGATGGGGCACCTGTGTGAGCTGGGGGAGAGGCCAGGGCTGCAGAGGGGGGATGTTGTTGGCAGCTGCATGAGGACGCTCTGGGACGCTGCCCTGGGCTGTGCAGCGCCCTGGGCATGGATCAGCCCCTGCTCTGCTGCTCCTTCCCGTCTGCCCCAGGGCCCTTGCAGAGCCCCAGCCATGCTGTTTGCCCCCAGCCTGCCCACGGCCAGCCTGGGGCTGCTGACGGGGGTTTCTGTGCTGAGCATTGGCCTGGCCGTGTTCTTGAGAGAGCCTGGGCAAGGAGCCTGGAGCCCCCAGGGCCTGGCCTGAGGCGTCAGCGCTGCCCCAGCAGTGCCCATGGCCTGTCCCTGCTGCAGCCCCGGCACTGCCACCCCCAGGGCTGTGCCCGGCCCCGAGAGCACTCAGGCCCTGCAGCAACACCAGGGCCACCAGGGCAGCGGGGCAGGGCCACGGCAGCAGCACTGGCAACACCAAGTGCTGCTGCTGCTGCTGCTGCTGGGCACAGCTGCTGGGCCAGCACTGATCTGCCCCAGCTCTGCACACAGACATTGCTGCTGCAGCTCCAGAGAAGGCAACAAAAGGGCATCTCTGCAGAAAACTCTGCTGGGACATCCTTTAGTTCCTTTAAAGGCATCAAGAGCGCAGCCCCTCATTGACACAGTCTGTGGCCACGGGGAAGATGGAGAGAAATAAAATTAGAAATGGCCCAAAAATTGACATTTCTTTGTGGACAATATGAAAAAAGTAAAAGAAAAGAAAAAACCCCACAAACAAACCAAGAAGTATCAAAGATTCCCTTTATTACAAGTAATTGGTGTAAATTGGCCAGCAGTTTAATGTTTCTGAAAGCATCCAGTCATCAGTCTCCACAGTGCAGCCTTGAGCTCCTGGTTCCTCAGGCTGTAGATGAGGGGGTTCAGGGCTGGAGGCACCACCGAGTACAGAACTGACAGGGCCAGATCCAGCGATGGGGAGGAGATGGAGGGGGGCTTCAGGTAGGCAAACATGACAGTGCTGACAAACAGGGTGACCACAGCCAGGTGAGGGAGGCAGGTGGAAAAGGCTTTGTGCCGTCCCTGCTCAGAGGGGATCCTCAGCACAGCCCTGATGATTTGCACATAGGAGAAAACAATGAACACAAAACAGGCAAAAGCTAAAGCAACACTAGCAGCAAGAAGCCCCAGTTCCCTGAAGTAGGATTTGGCACAGGAGAGCTTGAGGATCTGTGGGATTTCACAGAAGAACTGGTCCAGGGCATTGCCATGGCACAGGGGCAGGGAAAATGTATTGGCCGTGTGCATGAGAGCATTGAGAAAGGCACTGGCCCAGGCAGCTGCTGCCATGTGGGCACAAGCTCTGCTGCCCAGGAGGGTCCCGTAGTGCAGGGGTTTGCAGATGGACACGTAGCGGTCGTAGCACATGATGGTCAGGAGGGAAAGCTCTGTTGAAAAGAAAAAGACAAACAGAAAGAGCTGAGCAGCACATGCAGTGTAGGAGATGTTGCTGGTGTCCCAGAGGGAACTGTGCATGGCTTTGGGGACAGTGGTGCAGATGGAGCCCAGGTCAGCGAGGGCCAGGTTGAGCAGGAAGAAGAACATGGGCGTGTGCAGGTGGTGGCCGCAGGCTACGGCGCTGATGATGAGGCCGTTGCCCAGGAGGGCAGCCAGGGAGATGCCCAGCAAGAGGCAGAAGTGCAGGAGCTGCAGCTGCCGCGTGTCTGCCAATGCCAGCAGCAGGAAGTGCCTGATGGAGCCGCTGTTGGACATTTGCTGTGTCTGGGCATTTCAACCTGCAGAAGGTGGAAAGACAGGGCAATGGAAGGGAGATTTCTCTCAGAATTATCAAAGCCCTTTCTCATAGAGTCGTTCCTGCCACTGAACAGCTTCCCCTGTCCATGTCTCAGAGATCTTCCTTCAGCTCTGTTGCTGGAGCCCTGATTGCTGCTGGCCAATGTTGTGTCAGGAGCTGGACCTTGATCTGCAGGACACCTGGGAGTCAGCCCTGACCCCCAGTCAGTGCAGGGGAACAGTGAGGGCAGGGGCCAGTACTGGTGTTGGGACTTGGATAAAAATGTTCAGCTAAGGCAGAGGAGCTGCATGGGGGAACGGATGGGGATGACAGGAGGCAGAATGAGAGATTCTGCTGCACTGTGGAAGAACAGAGAGTCCAGGTAGGTAGGAGGGTTGTCTGAGGCTTAGTGCAGACTGAGGGGAGCTGCTCTGTCCCTCTCTCCTGTTCCAGCTGCCTTGGACTGGCACCTTTCTGAAATCCACTCCCATGTTACCCTGGACAGCCAGGAGACACTGCAGAGAGCAGAGGGATCCCTGGCACACAAAGTGGCTCCTGCCTTTCCCAGAGTCAGGAGAGTGGGCTCATTGCCAGCCTCCCAGGCTGCCCTGCCCAGAGCTCCCCGGGCACAGGGAGCTGGGACACCCCATTGCTCTGCTCAGCCTGCACAGGAGGAGCCCAAGGGCTGGGCCTGGCCCTGCAGCTGGAACTGCCATTCCAGAGAGCCCCTCAGCAATGCCAGCAGCAACTGGGCCAGGCAAGGGGAGAGAGAGAGCCGGGCCTGAGGAAAAGCCTCTCCCTGCCCAGCCCTGCTCAGCCCCTGCCAGGCAGCAGCAGGGCAGGACAGTGGCCCCCAGGCCCTGGTCAGCAGGGAATGGGCACATGGCCGGAGAGTGTGGCCATGTGGCCAAGATGAAGTGGCCCCTTCATCTCTGGGGCTGCTCTGCCGGCCCAGGAGGGACTGAGAGCCCCAAGCCCCCGGGCTGAGGGCTGTGCTGGCTGCGAGGGGACACAAGAGCTGTGCTGCTCAGGGCAGTGTCTGCCCTGCAGGGCAGGCCCAGCAGGTGCCACATCTGCCCTGCAGCAGGGCTGCCCTCAGCACTGCCTCCCTCCCTCCCTCCCTGCCCACAGCTCTGCTGCTGGAGCTGTCCCAGCCCGAGCTGCCCCTGTGGCCCCGGGCTCCTTCCCTGCCAGAGCTGCCAGAGCCCAGCCCAGCCCCTGGGCCAGCCCTGCCCTGCAGCTGCTTGGCCCTGCAGGGATTAAAGAGCAGCTTCCCCCAGACTGGGCACATGGAAAGGTGATGCTGCATGGATCTGGAGGCTGGGCAGGTGCAGGCACTTGCTGAGGTGCCCAGGAATCCTCAGTGTGATGGTTTAAGAGCCTCAGCCCCTGCTCTGCCCTGCACAGCTGAGTTTCCATTACCACCCAGCTGAGCCAGGGAAAAGTGGGGGCACAGATTCAGGAAAGCAGAAACCCAAGCAGGAAATCAGGAAAGCAGAAACCCAAGCAGGAAATTCCTGCCCTGAATGAGCTCATGAAAAATCCCCTAAGAAGGGGTGCTCTGCTCTGCAGCACATCCTCCTCCTCCTCCTCCTCTGCCACAGAGAAACTGGGAGAGTCCTCCTGACACATCCCCCAGGCTGTGGGGTGTGCTGGCTTCAGGAGATCCCTCCAGGAGCACAGGGGACATTGCCCTGCACCCACACACTCACCATGCAGAGGGCTGTGAAGATCTTTCCCCAAGTGAAGTCTCAGCTCAATGTCTTCCCAATCCTGATTGCCTTCAGCCTGTCTCTGCCTGGCTCCTGTGCCCTCAGTGCCTGCAGGCAGAGCCCTCAGCCCTGCTGGGCTGGGAGAGGAGCTGGCCCTGGGAAGAGCTGTTCCTTTAAAGCTCAGCAGCACAGACACAGCACAAGGACTTGAATGAGCCTCTCAGGGATTTGGTGTTTACATCAGACTCAGTCCCTGAGAGAGTCTTCAAAAAACTTCTCAGAAACTCAAAATTAAATTGAAACTCTGAAGTTTCTTGAAGTTTTAATGGGTCCCACTGAGGGAGACAACTGGGAAAGTGTCCCCAAGTTCCAGGTAGAGCAGAACACTGGAGGCAGTGATGACAGCTGGGGACAAACAAGGCAAAGGTGTCTCTGGTGCTGAGCAAAGCTGGATGTGTTTCAGGAATGCAAAGGGCCAAGGCCTGAGCCCCAGCCCCTGGCCAGGCAGATCCTGTCCCTCCCTCACTGCTCAGGGCTCTTCCCGGGATGGGCACTGGCATATGGGGATGGGCAATGCCAAGGGCAGGAGCATGGGGCGGCCCCTGCCAGGCTGCTGAGCAGGGACAAGGAGGCAATGAGGCCCCAGGCCTGCAGGGGTCACTTGTCCCCTTGTGGCCTCAGGCCCAGGGCCAGCAGCCATGGCCAAAGTGCTGCCCAAGTTGGCTCTGGCAGGGCTGTCTTGAAGCTGCTGCCCATCCCTGTGCCCTGTGCAGCCCAGGCTGTCCTATGGTGTCCCTGCCCTGCGCCTCTGTCCCTGCAGGCTGTGGGCATCCCCCGGCTGCCTCACCTGGCTGGCCCCTTCCTTTGCTGACAGCTCTGCCTCCTGCCTGCCTCTGCCTGCCCACACAAAGCCTGGGGCTGCTCCAGGCTCCTCCTGGGGGATGTGTTGCACCACAGCCCTGCCCTGGCAGGGAAATGCCTTTCTCCTTGTGTCCAGTCTGCATCTCCCCAGCAGCAATTTACGTTAATTTTTTTCTTTTTTCTTCTCCCTGTTTACTATTATGTCAAAAGGATCCACCATCTCTGAAACCTCCCTTCAATCCCTCCCAGGTCTCCTCTGCTGTCCTCAGTCTCCACCCCACTGAGACAGAGCTCCATTGTCCCTGTACAGTGCTCATGTGCTTGAGGCCATGGGTGCCTGGACAAGAGGGACAGTTCTTTTCTACAGGAAGGAAACCACAGAGCCCCAGGGATTTGAAGGCAGATGAGAGGCAGTCACCAGAGGCCAAGGCAGCCAGACCTGTCTGTCCTTGCAGCTTTTGTCTGAAAGCAACCCTTGGATATTTGTGGAGTTTCAGAGGTGGAATTCCATTTCAGCCATGAGTTCCTGGACCAGAATGACAGTTCTAGTCCACAGGAAGGAAAGGGCAGAGCCCCAGTGTTTCATAGGGTGATTAGAGGCAGCCCCAAGGAGGCCAAGGACAGCCAGACCTGTTTGTCTTGGCAGCTTTTGTCTGGGAGCAATCCTTGGGTAGAAGAAATTTGGGAGGCCAAATCCCAGTTTTGTCCATGGCCACCTGGATGAGAAGGATGATTCTTTTCCATAGGAAGGAGAGTACAGAGCCCCAGTGTTTCACAGGCAGATGAGAGCTGGCCCTCAGGAAGCCAAGGGAACCTAGACAGTCCTGGCAGCTGGCCAGGCCTGACTGTGCCAAAGGCAGAGCTCAGCTGCCCTTGGGGGCTGCAGCAACACTCCAGAGCCCAAAGAGCCTCCATGGCTGGGCTGGAGACCAAGGCTGCAGCAGGGAAATGCAGGGCTGCTGCAGGATGGGGAGGCCATTGAATTCCAGCACACACCTCAGCTCTCTGATGATCCCAGCACCATGCTGGGCCCTGTTTCAGACTGGAGCAGAGCAGATGTTGATGGCACAGGAGCCCTGTGGGGCTGTCAGGGACCTGCAGCTTGCAAGGTGCTCTGCTCTCCCTCAGGTGCTCATGGAGAGATCCAATTCCGGCTGGGCATGTCAGGGCACAAGTGGCACTGCCTGTTCATGGGCACACAACTGCTGTCTGCCTGGAAAGGGGGACAGGTGTTAATGCCTGTTAGTTTCCTAATATACAAGAAAATCTTTATTATCTGGGTCATCTGAGTTCTTCTTAGAAATGGCAAAGTTTTCCCATCAGGAACAGGAATTTTCTGGATCTACTGGATTGTTCTACTAATTGCAGGAGAAGAAGTGCTGATCTTTCCATCTACTTGTGTCACCAATATTCAGTCTATTATTTAATCTCCTTTTTTCATCAGGCGTTTTTAGCTCTCCTGTTGAAATGGCCATGTCTAAGTGGCCATCTCTTCACTAGACCAGTTGGATCTCTGTCCTTTCCATTGCTCTCAGATTTCCTTCTCCAGATGCTCTCTGGTCATTCAAGTGCCTCTCAAATGACTGGTTTCATGCTTTAAGCTCCAGGAAGTTGCCCAATCTTTCTGATGTTAAAATAAATACCATATTAGTCAACATCTTAGTTGTGTTTATATCTATCACAAAATTGCATTTTCTTATGTCCTTGTCTAGAACTGTTCCTTTTCGGAAATCCCTTGGGGATGTGGGACATGTCAGATGCTGCTGAGACAACCCAGAGAGCTGAGGGAAGAGCTGTGATGGTTATTAAACTGTTCAAATGTTCAGCCTGTGTTTGTTGGCAAGAAACCTTTCTGTGCCTCTGAGTGTCACCAGTCCCTGAGCCCAAAGGACACAAACCTGATGAGTTGTGGTTCCCACTGCAGGAGCTGCACTTGGACCTTGGCTCTGCACAGGAGAGCTCTTCATCCCCTTTCTCTCTTTTCCTCCCTCTGGGCATGGAGGGAGCTCCTGACTTCAGCCTGTGACTCGTGTGTGCAAAGAGCAAATCTGGGCAGAATCGGGGCAGGGAGGGTTTGGGGGGACCTTGGGATCTGTGCTGGGCACAGAAGGTGTTTTCCATTGCTCTGAGGCTGTCTGCTGTGCAAAGTGGATTTAATATCCAGCAGAGGAATGACTTTGGCATTGGATGGAGCTGTGCCTTCCCTTGGCTTTGTTGGCTGACAAGAAATGAACATCCCTCTGTGTCTCAGGCAGCTCCTTCTCCAAGGAAAGCAGGTGGGAGTTGGAGCCAAGGAGCTGAAAGCTGCAGGTGCAGCCTGGGCTGGAGGGAGCTCAGATTTGCACAAGGCTGCTCTGAGTGCCAGGGCTTGGATGGGGGAAATGGTGGGCTGGGGGTAGGGACAGAGTCTGATTGATTGTCAGCCATGAAGGGTCTTGATTTTCATATCTATTCAAAATGCATGAGGAGGTACTTGGATTCAGTGTCAATTGGAGATTGCACATGTCAATGAAGTAACAGGAAAACAAAACTAAACAGGACCTAAAAAATCTTTTCTCACTGTCTTTTTAAATATCACGTATTCAGTTTCAATACACTACTGAGATCTACTTAACCACAAAGGATTTGAAAATTAAAATCAAATTATTCCCAGAGGCTTGGCTTGTGCAGGTGTTCTGAATGTTCATGAGCCCTGGGACACTGAATTCCTGCACTGAAGAGCTGAAGGCTGAACAAGCCTCTGGAGCAGTGAAATTCAGCAGCAGCCTCCAAGTTGCTGAGGATGTCAGCAGCCCCCAGTGAGGCCATCCCTGCCCAGAGACCGTGGGGGAATGGGCAGACAAGGAGAGCGTCCCTGGGGCTGGGGCAGCACAACTCAGAGGCACCAGCGGCTCCAGCTGGGCAATGGAGTGTGGAATGTGGCTGGGAAAGCCCTGCCTGGGCTGGGCCAAGCAGCACAGACAAGCCCTGACCCACATCCCGGAAACAACTCTCTCACGGAGACATTTAAAAGGAATTTACATTTGTTTGTGTCCTTTAAATGGGACACACTGGAGAAATTCTGACAAGAGATCCTCAGGAGCTCAAAAGAACTAAACAGCCTTTACTAGTAATGTTAGAAAATTATGGAAACTTGGCAAATGGTTTGATATGACATTCAATGAAAAACAAAAACCACTTGTCAAAGCATTAAATTGGACCATTCACCTTCACAAACTCTAAGCCTGTGCAGTTTTAACTTACTCATGATTTGCAAGAGAACAGAAATAGAAGAAATAGACACAGATAGAGAAAAACAAAAAATATATTGAGAAGCACACACACAGCTTCCAACTCCTGAATTCCAGCACTGTTCCGATGGAAATTCCAAGAGTAGGTAGGGTCAAGATGTGTGCTTGCCTTGTGGTCAGCCTTCAATACCCCTTGATCTCCCGTGCCCGTTCCCCCAGGTGGGGCTTGGGCTCATTTGGTCCCTCAGGAGCTGGGCTAGGGCTGCAGAGGTGACTGTGGAGCATTGCCTGTGCTGTGCCAGGGACTGGCAGCCACTGCTGGGCTGGGATAGAGGCTCTGGGGGGATTGGGGTTCCAGGGCAGGGCAGGGCTGGGCTTCCAGGGCAGGGCAAGGCTGAACCTCCCCCTTCCTCCCCCACACATGAAATGTTTTGACACAACAATCTTCTCCAGTCTTTCACAATAGGGAACGTTGGAGGTGAAATCCCAATTCTGACCATGGGCACCTGGATGAGAAGGACAGTCCTTTTCCACAGGAATGAAAGTATGGAGCTCCAGGGTTTCAGCAGCAGATGAGAAGAGCCCCTCAACATGCCAAGGCCAGCTAGACCAGTCAGGTGGTCCCTGGGAGGCCGAACCAGCCAGATCTTTTCCATGTTCCCTTGGCTTTATGGTGCCCCATAGTGTCTTAACAGTGCCTTGATTCCATGGGGTCCAGCAGTGTCACAATGGACCCTTGGTTCAATTGGGTTCCACAGCGTTGCAGTGGGTCCGAGGTTCCAGAAGGCCCTGCAGTGTCACAATGGACTTTTGAGCCGTGAGTGTTTGCAGTGTCACAATGGTCTCCTTTGGCTCCACAGTGTCACAATGGACCATTGATGACAGGAGGCCCCTCTGTGTCACCCTGGAGCTTTGGTTCCACACAGCCCTGCAGTGTCACAGTGGTCTTCTTTGGTTCCCAGTGTCACAATGGACATTGATGACAAGGGGCCCCTCTGTGTCACTGTGGAACTTTGGTTCCATGCAGCCCTGCAGTGTCACAATGGTCTCCTTTGGTTCCCAGTGTCACAATGGACCCCTGATGACACCAGGCCCTGCAGAGTCACAATGGACTTCTGGTTCCATGCAGCCCTGCAGTGTCACAAAGGCCTCTTGGTTTCACCAGGCCCAACAGTATCACAATGATCCTCTTGGTTCTGTGGGGTCCCCCAGGGTCACAATGGGCTCACTGGTTCCATGAGGCCTCAGAGTGTCACAATGCTTTGCTTATTCTATGAGTCCTCATAGTGTCACAATGGTCTCCAGGATTCCATGAGCCCCCTCAGTGTCACAATGGTCTCCTTGGTTCCATGGTGCCCCACAGGGTCAAAATGGCCCCTTGGCTCATGAGGCCATCAAGTGCCTTAATGTTCTCTCCATGATTTCATGAGGCCTTGAAATGTCACAATGAACCTTTGGCTCCATGGGGTCTCGCAGTGTCACAATGGCCCCTTGGTCCCATGACACCTCAAAGTGTCACAATGGTCTCCACGGTTCCATGAGGCCCTACGGTGTCACAATGGACCCTTGGTCTGATGGGGCCTCTCAGTGGTCACAATGATCCCAAAATTCCATGGAGCCACACAGTGTCAGTACAGTCCCCTTGGTTCCATGAGGCCCATCAATGTCACAGTGGTCTCCATGATTCTATGAGGCCCCACAGTGTCACAATGGTCCCTTGGTTCCATGGGCCCTGTGCTGCTGCATTCCCCCCTCCCCTTCTCAGGCCGCCCTGCCAGATGAGAAATGCTCCTTGGGGCTCGGCCTTGGCCAACAGCCCCTGGGCTCAGCTCCTCTGCAGCTCATCACAAACACTGTCTGCTCCAGGCACTGCTGCTGCCCAACCAGCTCCTGCTTTCTGGAGGAGCAGCCCTGGGAACTGGTTTTGTTCCCTCAGTGGCACAACATCCCTGTTCTCACACTGCCAAAGAAAGCTGTGGATGCCAAGTGCGGCCAGGATGAACCATTGCTGGGACTGAAGCCCCTCTCTTGGGCCCTACAAACAGCGCTCCAAAAGGAGCCCTTGGAGCTCTCCTGGGCCAGCGACTCCCTCTGAGTGGGGCCTCTCCCAGCCGGGAACTCTCCCGTTTGCTGCACTCGGGGATCCCCAACAACGACGGAGCCTGGGCCAGTCCCCCCACTCCTCCAGGCTCAACCCTTCACCCGCTGGGGAGATGCCAAAGGATCCACAGGGAGCATTTCCTGCCCTCAGGGGAATTTCTCCCAGGTGCCTTGCACTGACTCTTTGTGTCTGTGTGCACACAGGAGTGCCTGTGCTGGGGAAATGTGGCAGAAATGCTGCTCTCTGAGGGGTTTGAGTGCCTTGGATAGCTGAGCCAGTCAGGCCTGTAAGTAAGAGTGAGTCACAAGCTGTAAGCTGAGTTAAATGCTGCTAAGATGATCTTTTGCTAAGTAATGAAGTTTAATGTAAGTTATAAGCTAAGTTGAATATTGTTAAGTGTTATTGCAGAGTGAAATCATTAAGTCCTAGGTTATAAGTAAGGTGAAATACTTTTCTTTTGCTAAATGCTGAAGTCTAAGTAATCAGTCAAGGCCTGTTAATTTTGAGCTCAGTTTAGCTTTTAGGCTGCATTCCTTTTATCCTTGCCCTCACTGTCTTTTTAGAACACAGGCGCACAAGCACACGCAGTTCTTGGTTCATTTTCGGTTCGATTGCCTGGATTTTGTTTTGTTTTGTTGTTGCTTTGTTTCCTTGGTGTGCCTGAAGTGTCCAGTCAGGAACAGAGTGATTCTTGCCAGGGAACTCTGTGGTGCTGTCCCTTAATGTTAAATCTGGTTTTGGCTGATCCCTGGCTGGGGATATTTTAAGCGCTCTCAGCCCCTTGTTTGTAACAGGGTGAAGGAGCCCTGGCCCAGGCTCTGGCCCTGGGGGACACGGGGACGCTGCCGGAGGGTCCCTGTCCCCCTGTGCCACCCCCAGGGCCCCGGCCCCCCGTCCCCGTGTCAGGCTCTGGGGTCGATCTCGTGGAACATCCTCTGGGGGAGGCTGCGGCACCGGGGGCAGGGGGACCCGGGGGGACAGGGGACCCCACTGTGCACGAGCAGGGTTGGACTGCTCTGGGGGGAACTGTGAGGGGGGCCGGGGCAGAGTGACCTCCCCAGTGCCCTCACACAGCCCCTGTGATGTCACAGAGCCTCCTGTGATGTCACACAAACCCCTGTGATGTCACACAGCCCCCTATGATGTGACACAGCCCCTGTGATGTCACAGCCCACACGGGGATGTCACGAAGTCCCCTTATGATGTCTCAAAGCTCCCTGTGATGTCACATAGCCACCTTCAATGTCACACAGCCTCCTGTGATGTCACAGCCCATGCTGGGATTTCACAAATCCCCCTTGTGATGTCACAGAGCCAACGCTGGGATATCACTCACTGATGTCATACAGCTGTGATGTGATTGAGACAGAACAATCTGTGACATCACAAAGTCACCCTGTGCTGTCTCTGTCTCTTCTGTGATGTCACAGCCTGTTCTGTGATGTTAGTCACACAGCCAGTGATGTCACAACCCCCTCTCTGATGCCACAGAGCCACCGTCCATGATGGCAGAGTTTACTCTATGGCCTTATACCCTACTCTATGATGCCACAGCAACCTCTGTGATTTCACAGCCCCCTCAGTGATGTCACACGAGCTTCTCTGTGATGTCATACTGCCTCTCTGTGATGTCACAGCACACACTTTGACCTCACAGCCCACTCCATGATGTCATAAAGCTATGCCATGATGTCACAACCTGCTCTGTGATGTCACACAGTTCCCTCTATGATGCTGTAGCTGCTCAATGACCTCACAAAACAAACTCTGTGATGTCATAGCCCAATCTGTGACCTCACACAGCCCACTCTGTGCTGTCACACAGCCGCTTGCTGACATCACAGCTGCTCTGTGCCTCCATGACACAGCCACAGAGGAGCTGCTGTGACACAGCCCCCTCTGGGACATGCCACAGCCCCTGCCAGTGCTGAGCCCCTGGGAGCTCTGTCTGTGCCCTGCTGGTGTCCTTGAGGGACCCTGGCAGTGCCCCAGCCCTGCTGGGCTGTGCACAGGAGCTGCTCCTGGCCAGAGCTGTCTCTCTGCAGCTCTGCTGCCCTTGCCAGGAGCTGCCTCTGGGCCAGGAGCCCGGCCCAGCTCAGCAGCACAGACACAGCACAAGGACTTTAATGACCCTCTGGGGCTTTGGTGCTCTTTGCATCAGACTCAGTCCCTCAGAATGTGCTCAAAAAACTTCTCAGGGACTCAAAAAGAGGCTGAAACACTGATGTTTCTCATACTTTAAATAGATCCTTCTGAGGGACAGGACTGAGAAAGTATCCCCAGGTTCCAGGTAGAGCAGAACACTGGTGGCAGTGATGACGGCTGGGGACAAACAAGGCAAAGGTGTCTCTGGTGCTGAGCAAACCTGCGCCTCTGTCCCTGCAGGCTGTGGGCATCCCCCGGCTGCCCCACCCTGCTGGGCCCTTCCTTTGCTGACAGCTCTGCCTCCTGCCTGCCTCTGCCTGCCCACACAAAGCCTGGGGTTGCTCCAGGCTCCTGCTGGGGGACATGCTGCACCACAGCCCTGCCCTGGCAGGGAAATTCCTTTCTCCTGGTGTCCACTCTGGGCCTCCCCAGCTGCCCTTGGTGCTATTATGTCTTCTTCAGGCTCATTCCAAATAGGAAGAAAAGCTCTAGCCTCTCCGAAACCACCCTTCCATCCCTCCCAGGCTATTCCTGTTCTGTCCTCAGTCTCCACACCACTGACCCCAGAGACCTCAGCCTCTCCCTGCCGGTTTTATGATGAGGCCTCCAAACCCCATTGTGGGAGATTTTTGGGTCCTCTCCAAGGTCTGTGAAAATGGAAAAATAGTGATCAAAGTTATTTTCTTCCAAATCTTCCCATGACAGAAAAACGGTTAATATCTCTAAACTGAATGAGAGCGCATTTACATTTGTTAGAAGAGGAAATATTTTGCAATTATGAAAGTGGCACGAAACTACAATTGTTTTTCCAGAGAACTGGATGCCCCATCCCAGGAATTGTCCAAGAGCAGGAGCTTTGTGCAACCTGGCCTAGTGAAACCCCCTGCCCTCCCCAGTGACAGAATTCCTGAAGTGTGGGTTCTCTGATATTCTGGGTGCCCTCACAATGCTTCTGGCCAGAATGTCTGCTGAGGGCAGCCAGGCTGCTGCAGGGGCAGTGCCCTCACAGCCATCACCATGGCAGTCCTGTCCCCTGGGCCTGGCTCTGCCCTTTCCTCTGCCCCTGTCTTGGCTCTGCTGGCATGAAGAGTTTTGTCATTGATATCTTGTCCCCAAGGTGCTGGGGCCAATGGCTTCCCAGTCAGGCTCCTGGGGCAGAAGTGGCTTTTCAGAGGCCAGCCAGGAATGAGCCCTGAGGCAGCAGCTCTGCAGTGGTGGCCACCAGGCCGGGCTGCCAAGGGAGGCTTCTGGCCATGGCCTGCAAGCAGCTGCTGCTGCCAAGGAGCCTTTGGTGCCTCAGGCTCTCCCTGGCCCAGCTCCCAGCACGGCACTCTGCCCTTGTGCCCGAGGCCTTCCCTGTGCTGGGGCTGGCTTGGGGCTTTTCCTGCAGCGGGACCTGCCCTGCTGATGGCACAGGAAAGGCAGTTCCTGCTGGAGCAGAAGGCTCTGCCTGCAATGGGCTCCAGCAACTCCAGCAAGGCTTGTTGACTTCAAAATTTCTGCCTAGAGCACTATTCTCTAATATTTGTTATAGCTCCTGAACTGTGGAGTAAATAACTCTGGTTAAGATCTTTCTGTCCGATTCTGATCAGAATCAATCAGAGCTCTATTTATAATAATTTATCTGGTATTCCATCATTAATCCTGTGGGACAAATTGTGTTAAAGTTGAATTCCACTAGGCCAATCTTTTACACCTTTGACAAATTCTGGGGATGGGATTGGATCCAGCTGCTCCAGACTCCTCACTTAGAATGAATTTTAAGAATCTGGGGTGCCTGCAGGGGTTTGAGGATCCATGATGGCTGTTGGGTGACATTTCTCTACCTCATGACTCAGCAGGAGTTTCTCAAATAAAGAAATAAAGCTTTTGCATGAAGCTCCCACTGTGGCCATGACAGGAACCCCTGTGAGTGTCTGGGACATCCCGGCTCTTTGGCAGCCTGGGCACTCCTGGGATGTCACCGTGGAGCCCCTGTGCGTGCCTGTGACAGATGGGTGCCTTTTCAGCCCAAGGTGCCCTGGGATGTGACCATGGAATGGCTGTGACTTCCTCTGACCACAGGGCTCTTTACCATCCCCAGAAAGCCCTGGGAGGTCTCCATGGAGCCCCTGTCCCTGCCTGTGACATTCCAGCTCTGGAACAGCCTGGAGACTCTTGGAAAGTCCCCATGAGGGAAAGTCCCCTCTTAGGCCTGTGATAAATCTGATCCTTAGCAGGCAACCATCACCAACTCCCTGTTGCTATGGTCAGTTTCCATAGCAACCATCACCAGGCCCCTGTTGCTATGGTCAGTTTCCATGGCAACCATCACCAGCCCCCTGTTGCTATGCTCAGGGGTGGTTGCCATGGACACCAGCTCAGGCCTGCAGCCAGAGCCTGTTGCCATGGCAACCATTGGCAGCCCCATCCCCAGGCTGATGGGATCCCAGAAGCACAGAATTGGCTGAGCTGGGAGGGACCCATCAGGATCCTCCAGTCCAACTGCTGGCCCTGCACAGGACACCCCAACAATGCCAGCCTGGGCCTGGCAGCGCTGGCCAAACGCTGCTGCAGCTCAGAGAGCCCTGGAGCTGGGAGCCTTCCCTGGGGAGCCTGGCCAGGGCCCCAGCAGCCTCTGGGCAAAAATCTTTTCCTGACATCCAACCTGAGCCTGCCCTGACTCAGCTGCAGCCGCTCCCTCCACTCCTGTCCCTGGGCACCAGAGGGAAGAGGTTCCCACAGCCCCAGCCAGGGACCCGCTCCCAAGGCTGCTGCCATGGCCACCAGGGCTGGCACCAGCTGGGATGCTCGGTTTCCACGGGCCGGGCTTCAGGAATGGGATTCCCCAATTTCCTGCTCCCGCTAAAACCGCGCTGCCCTCGCTGCCCTCCCGCCTCCCATGGAAAGCACAAAAGGCAAAGATCCCGGGCTGGGATAAGAACAATTTATTGGGAACAGCAACCAGATAAGGAAACAAACAGGAACAGAAATAATATTGATAACAGAAGGGATAAATAAAACTATTTACAGGGAAAACTACAACATCAAAAACTTGCTCTTCCTGGCAACGTATTTCATCCTGTCTGGAAAGGACACCCTTCTCCCTTGGGAGAGAGAGAGAGAGAGAGAGAGTCCCTTTTCTGCCCCTGGCAATGACCTGAGGTGGGAGTGAATGTAATGACAGGGCCATGGCCAGACCATCATGTTCTTCAGTCCCACATCAGGTCATTGGCAGGGGCAACAAAAGGTAAGAGTGTCTTCCCAGCCAGGATCACAGGGAACATGGATCACAAGGGCTCTTCCCAATGTGGGGTCTCCAATGGGGACTGAAGATGGAGTGGTGCATGAAGCTGTTCCTGCATTTGGGGAATTCGCAGGTCTTCTCTTACTGGTGGCTCCGTTTGTGTCTTCTCAAGTGAGAGCTGCTGGTGAAGCTCTTCCCACACTCCCCACACTCCTAGGGCCATTCCCCAGTGTGGATCATCTGGTGGCTGATCAGGGTGCTGCTCTGCCTGAAGCTCTTCCCACACTCCAAGCACTTGTGGGGCTTCTCCCCATTGTGAAGCTGCCCATGGGCCACCAGCTCTGAGCTCTGGCTGAAGCTCTGTCCACCTTCCTGTCTCAGGGTGGGTCTTTCCTTCTCAGAGCCCCCTGGGCTGGGTTTGCAGCTCCTCCTCCTGTGGGATCTCTGGGGCTTTTCTTCCCTGTTGTATTCCTGTGAACTAGAGTCGCTCAAAACACCATCTTCCACAAGATTCTGCCAAGGAGATTTTTCCTTCCTGGTCTCCATCCTCAGCTTCTTCCCTGGGGGAAGAAGGCCAGGGAGAGGATGGGATTTGCCTCCGTGCCACAGGGAAGGGGAAGGAGATCCCCCCAGGGCATCCCCAGCAGGACGGGGTTGGCAGCAGGGTTGTCCTGCAGCCGGGGGCTGTGCTGGGCTGGAAGATGGAGCAGGAGAGAGGGGGAAAGGGGCACTGACTTCCTCCTCACCTGCCTGGGGCTCCTGGGGCATCTTCCTCTTCCTCACAGCCTCCTCCTTCATCTGGAAAAGGTTTCAGGATGGGAAATCCTACTATGGGAGAAAACAAGGGATGAGCACACTAAATTTTATACTGGATTGAAGGCAAACCTGGGGGAGAGTCTAAGCCGGAATTACAATTTAATAAGAAAATGAAGATCAAGGCAATGATGCAGAAACACTGCCTGAAACTGACAGAGTCAGGATATAACCTGACACCCTGTTGCTGGTCAGGCTGGTGGCAGCAGTCCCATTAAATGGTGGCTGCAGTCCTGTGGGAGTGATGAACGTGATTCTGTCCAAGCAGTGATCCTGTAGAAGGGTCTGGTCTTCCTCTGAAGGTCCAGTGGTGGTTCTGGAGCTCTTGTCCTCTGGGAATCCAGTAGGCAAGCTGCTCCTGGTGTTGCAAGGCTCAGCTTATATCCAGGTAGGAATGCTTGGATCCTCCCCCTGGGCGGAGCATCCCACAATGGGAGGATGGAATTTGATCAGTCCTGCAGTGACACACAATGGCCCATTCACAGCAGATATCTCCCCTGGAGGGAGTTATCAGGGCTGAGTCATGGAAGAGATCAAGAACACCGCCCCACCTGTTTATAGCAGTTGATGAAGATGGGCATTGAAAACATGCATTTGGTTCCATCTTACATTGCAGCCTGAAACAGTGGGGGAATCCCTGCTCAGGGGGTGAACACCACCCCCCTTACCCAAACTGGCTCAGGTGTAAAACCCCTACCCTGGGAAGGCCACACACACACAGGGGACAATGTCACACTTGCCCTGCCCCAGGGGAGGTCTCTGTCCCTGTCACTCCCTTGCTGTCTCCCCTTTTCTCTTTCTTTCCATCTCCCTCTCTACCTCACATATACTGTTCAATAAAATCTACTTTGGATTTGTTCTTGTTAGCACCTTAATTGGGGCAGAGGCATCTCTCTAACAATTTTCTTAACCAGAATGTGACATTATTTTGGCACAGTGAGTTTAGGCACTGTTGCCTGACCCCAGGTGCCTTTGACAACAGCATGGTTCCATCCTCTGAGGGGGTTGTGGTTCTTCCTGGAAGAACTCTTGGAAACTTGGATGCAGCTTCCTCTGAGTACCTTACAGGAGAACTGATGAGGAAAATGGCTGTTGTTGTTGGCCAGTGAAAAAGAAAATATTTTGTTGTCCTTCTTTGAAAAGTTTATTAAAATCACTAGAGGAAAGGGAGCAAATGTTACCAGCGAGACTAACAAGGTTCATTCACTCCAAGGTGAGGAACACAAGGCTGCTAAAAGCCCCACAAGAAGCCCAGCTCAAGTAGCTAAATTCCGGAATAACTCCTGAATTCCCAGGCTTGGGTTCTTTGCCAAATGTGAGAATAATTTTTCTCTTCATCCCTTTCACCTTTGTGTGTGATTGATTGATTAACATCTGGGCCAATCAGAGCTTGGTTAGCACCGCCCCTGCTGTGTGATTGACAGCTCTGCCAGGCCAGGGCTGGGGGCGGGGCTCTGTCCCACCACAAAGCAAGGCCTGACCCAGCCCTGGCCCCACACGGGCATTCCGAGCATCCCAAGGTCTCGGGACATGGATCTCATCCAGCCTCTGACAGCGACCACGGTGACACTACAGAACCTCATGGAGCCATGGCTCAGTTGTGACAATTGAGATCCAAGGAAATGATGGTGAGACTGTGGAATCCAGGAATCATGGAATCAAGGAGACCATTGTGCAAATCATGGGCCCTATGGAAGCAAGGATCAATGATCAAACTGTGCTTTGATTGTGATTGATTTAAAATAGAAACAAGGAGCCATTGTTTCACAGCGGGGCTGCGTGGGGCCAATGGACCCTTGTGACTCTGTTGTGGCTCATGAAACCAAGAAGCCATTGTGACATTGCCAGACCTCATGGAATCAAGGAGACCATTGATACAGTGTTAGGACCCATGAAGTCAATGGAACATGGAACAGGTCTGCCTGGTTTGGCCTCCTGGGGGCTGTCTGACAGGTCCCACTGAATTTGGCATGTCAAGGGCCACTTCCCATCTCACCGTGAAGCACTGGGGCTCCCTGCTTTTATTCCTATGGGAAAGAACTGTCTTTCTTGTCTAGGTGACCATGGCAGAAATTGGGATTCTGCATCTAAAATTCTCTTTATCCAAGGGTTACTCCCAGACAAAATCTGCCCGTACAGTCAAGTCTGGCTAGACCTGGCCTCTGGTGGCTGCCTCTCATCTGCCCCTGCACCACTGGGGCTCACTTGTTTCCTTCCGATGGAGACCATTGTGACACTGTGGAGCATTGTGGAACCAATGGGCCATGGTGACACTGCAGGCCCTTGTGGAACCTGTTACACTGCAGGAACTTGTGGAACCAAGGGGAACATTGTGACCCTGCAGGGCACCATGGAAGGAAGGGGCCACTGTGACACTCTGGGAACTTGTGGAACCAAGGGAATCATTGTTGCACTACTGGGCCCCAATGGAACCAAGGGGCCATTGGACACAGCCAGGCTTCATGGAACCAATTGACCATTATGACACTGTGGGGCCTTGTGGAACCATGGAGACCATTAGGATCCTTAAGGACTTGTGTAACCAAGGGGCCATTATGACACCTGAGGGCATCATGGAAGCCAGAGAACCATTGTGACACTGCAAGGCCTCATGGAAGCAAGGAGCCATTGTGGCACTGCAGGGCCCTGTGGAACCAAGGGAACATGAAACAGGTCTGGCTGCCTTGGCCTCCCAGGGGTCACCTGACAGGTCTGGCTGACCTTGGAATGTGGAAGGCCACTCCCAACTGCCCCTGAAACACTGGGGCTCTGGGCTTTTCTTTTTATGGAAGAGAACTGTCCATCTTTTCGAGGCATCCATGGCCAAAATTAGGATTCCACCTCCAAATTTCTGTGTATGGAAGGATTGCTGCCAGACAAAAGCTGCCAGGACAGACAGGTCTGGCTGGTCTTTGACCCCTGAGTGCCAGAACTCACCTGTTTTCCAAACACTGGAAAGGGCTCTTGTGCTTTTCTTTGTATGGAAATAATAATCCTTCTCCAGGCCCAAATGTCTGAAATTAGGACTCCATATTCATAATTTCAAATATCCATGGGTTGCTCCAGGCAAACCTGCCAGGACAGACAGATCAGGCTTGCCTTGGCCTCTGGTGGTTGCTGTTCATCAGCTCCTGAAACATGGGGGCTCTGTGGTTTCCTTCATTTGGAGACCAATGTGACATTTGGGAGCCTTGTGAAATGAAGGGGCCATTGTGGCACTGCAGAGCACCATGGATCCAAGGGACCATTGTGACACTGTGGGGCCTCGTGGAACCAAGGACATCATTGTGGCTCTATTGGGCTGCATGGTCCCAAGGGGCCAGAGCAAAGCAGCGGTGTGGGAGTTAGCCCAGCTGTAACTCAGAGTCAGCCAGATTTTACCCTGGAAGAACTGGGCGTGAGTTTCAAGCCCTGGGAATCATTTGTTTAAATTAAGGTGAGCTTGAAAGTTCTCCAAAAAGCCTTCAGAGTTGTTATGCAAAGTTGTCCAAGTTCTCCTCCCCTATTGGTTACTTGTTTCCCCTATTGGGTTATTGTTCTAGAGTGTTCCACCCCCAGGTGTACATGTTGTTGCTCCCCTTTGTCTTGGGTCTTTGGATCCTGCCCCTCATACTGTTCTCGACTTCTCCATGTTTATTATTTTTCACCCTGTTATTAAAGTTCCTTTTAAGCAACTCCATTGATCCTTCTCCTTTTCATTTTTGCCACCCTTGCCCTGAAGTCAGGGAACCAGAGAGGTTTGTCACAGCCACCCTCATTGTGACCTTTGGCGCCCAAACAGGGACCATGACACTCAGGGCTCCCTGTGTCAGTCACGTCAGCTGGGGTTAGCTGATGGATAGGCCAGGGCTCCCCGGGATTTTGGATTGTGCTGGGCCCAGTGGATTCATCGTTGCTTTGAGGGACCTTGCCCAGGATCAGCAGGGACAATGACGGTTTCACCAGCATAGGATTGCAGGTGGGTTTGGGGAAATGCAAGACATTTATTGCCCATTTTGCCACTGTGTTTTACAATATGCACCCATGTCCCATAATTGATTTGCGGTGTTCCAGTGGCTCTTCCCCGGAGAGAAAGAGAAAGAGAAAAATGGGCAGCCAGATGTCCAAAGTAGAAAGGAGCATATATGGATGCTTTAATTCTCACTGATCATGACATAATATTTTCAAAGAATGAATTAAAATCAATCCTGACATGGATAATTAAAAATTTTCCAGACGCCTCTGCTGATGAAATCCATATCACCGAAGCTTGGGACTCAGTGGAAGTTAAATTGTACAACCTTTCGATCAAAAGCGACCCCATTGCATTTGTGCATGCTCCCCATCTTCCACACCATCCTTGAGACCCTTCACCAGCAAGCAGTGTCTCGAAAACTCAATCCGTTGGTCACTCCTAACTTGGGACCTCCCCTCAAACCTGCCTTTCTCAGACCTTCCACGATGGTCCAAGATGGCAATGGCCCGGCTGTCTTGGAGCATCATGCCCTGGAGACTCAAGACAGAAGGAGCCCGAATGTGGCTTGGGAGCCCGACCATCCTCCCTCCATCTTGGCTCCTCCACTTCTTGCTACCACAGCCTTCTCTTCTTCCCTGAACGAACCTCCAGACTCCACCACAACAGCTGCAGGTGACGCCCCCACTGTCAATCGTCCTCTCCACCCTGGGCCATACCTCCAGTTAAGGAAGGAGACTGGCAAATAACCTCGAAACTCCTCATTGCCCCCATTTGTTATGAAAGAAGGGGGCAGAATCCCAGGTATCAGCCATTGGTTTATGGGGAAATCAAGGATCTGTGTAGGGCAGCTAAAGACCATAGGAAGGACTTACGTTGTTTTAATGGCCTAATGAGGGCCATGTTTACAGCACGTCTTAAAACACTATGATTTAAAATATATTATGACCATGTTGTTGTCACCTACAGAATACACCCTGTGGGAAGGAGAATGGAAGTGTTTATTAAATCAATTAATGGCAGACTATGCTAATAATGAGGCAAGGGTGGAACTGACAATCAACCATCTAGCTGGAGAAGGACAACACAGCCTACCAGATGATCAAGCAGCAGGTATCCCCAGAGAAGTATTGGATGATATCAAAGAGATGGCTTTGCAAGCTTGAATCCAGGTATTGGATGGTAGCACCCCCAATTTGGACTACCTTGGGTGGCTGCAGCTAAAGCTTTAGGACAATCAGACCATCCTGGGTGCCTGTTGAGTAAGCAAACCAATGCTGCCTCCCTCACATTGAGTGGCTGCTCTCAGACACAGAGACCATCAGACACGCCACCTTGCAGAACAGCGATAGAGTTTTTACTCTGGGCACATGGGCATGGCAGTGTAGACTCTGAGGGCATGTGCTGCATGAACTTCTCCAGCCACAGCGAGTCAATCCACAAGAGCATTCAGGTACTGAAGGCAGGGTTCAAGAAGCTTCAAGTGGAAAACAAAGACTGGTT
Source organism: Agelaius phoeniceus (assembly GCF_051311805.1). Classification (NCBI taxonomy): domain Eukaryota; kingdom Metazoa; phylum Chordata; class Aves; order Passeriformes; family Icteridae; genus Agelaius; species Agelaius phoeniceus. The sequence continues at coordinate 4,951,562 of NW_027509866.1, forward strand.
CAATAAACTCTTCCAGTCCAAGGGACTAAAGGGTTGGATGATGTCGAGCTGAAACAGAACTTATAATTCTCTTATTGGTTGTTGTTGTATTGTTAATTGTCTCATGTTTGTTTGCATGCTTTTAGAAAGTCTTACAAAATTATTCAGTTCCTTCTTTGTTGTAAAACAGAGAGGGGGAAGATACCCAACACAGGATCCTCATGGACTCTTTGGAGGAGAGAATTGAAGGCCAGGATGGCCCAAAAACCTCCCAGAGACTCAGTGTGGGAAGGAAAATCCTTAAAAGTACCTAAAAGTATTCTTAAATCCATAAAGTACCTTAAAAACGTTGAGTATCTCAAGGCATTAATGAGCCCCACTGAGTGTGAGTACAAAGCTCTCCAGGGACTCGTTAAAGCAGATAATTGGGGCCATGATTGCACAAACCTCTCACAGAGTCTGTATCAAAAGGGAAACACCAAGTACCTTCAAATAACTGAAGTACCTTGAAGTATTAATGATCCCCACGGAGTGTTGTTACTGACAAAGCCTCTCCAGGGACTAATTACAGCAGATAATTGGAGGCCATGATTGCACAAAGCTCTCAGAGAGTCCAAGGCAAAAGCCAAAGCCAAAGTCCTTTGAAAAAGCTGCAGTCCCTGCAGGGAGCATGAAGGAGCCCCCAGGGCCATTGCTGAGCAAGGCTCCCCAGGGACTCCTTGCAGCAGATCCTTGAGGCCACTGGGATGTGGGCTAGGGGGGGATGCTGAGGGCAGCACAAGGGGCTGACAGTGCCCAGCCTGGCTGGGGCTGTGCCAGGAGGCCCCAGGGCCTCAGGACAAGGTGTCTCCTCCCAGCCCTTGGTGGCACAGACCCTGCCGTGGCCCAGGGCACCAAGACTTGGCTTCTCTTTGTCCCCACCTGTCATCACTGCCTGCAGTTCTCTGCCTTGCCTGGGGCCTGGGGACACTTGCTCAGTCGTGTCCCTCTCTGGGACCCATTAAAAGTCCAAGAAACTTTGGAGTTGGATTCTGCCTTGGAGTTCTGCAGAGGTTTCTTCAGCTCCCTCTCAGGGACTGATGTTCAGGGCCTGAGCACAAAGGCCCAGAGGCTGATTAAAGTCCTTGTGCTGTGTCTGTGCTGCTGAGCTGGGCTGGGCTCCTGGCACAGAGGCAGCTCCTGCTCACCAAGAAGAGCTTCAAAAGTACATTTCTCTGGATGAGCAGCTCTTGTGCCAGCCCAGCAGGGCTGGGGCACTGCCTGCAGCCAGCCCGGGCACAGCCCAGAGGCACAGAGAGCTTCAATCAGTCAGGGCTGGGAAGGGGCTGAGAAGTGCCTGGGGCACAATCACTGCCAGCCCTTGGCACAGGAACCTCTGGCTGCAGGACAGTGCAGCTGCAGCTCCTGGAGCCATCTCCTCAAGCTGGAACATGCCAATGCCTGCAGAGCCTGTGAGTACATTCTCTGCTTGTCTCTTGTGCAGAGCAGCCAGGGGTGCCCAGGGCTGTCCTGCAGAGCAGGGTCCTGCAGCCCAGGGCGCTGTGCTGGGGCAGGGACTCTGCTGCCTGCCAGGGACAGCTCTCAGCCAGCCCTGGCAGCTGCTCCCAGCACTGGGGGACAAGATCTGGCTGGGAGGAGACAGCTGGTGAGGCTTGGAAGTGTTGTCCTTGTGTGGGGAGGATGCTGCATTGTTCAGGGCTGCTTCCAGCATGGCATTGAACTGCAGAACATTTCCAACTGGATTATACAGGGAGCACAGAAAGGCAGGGACTGGATCAAAGGGCAAATCATGCTTTTTAAATGTATTTTTCTGGGTTGCCTTGATAGGAAAATGCACATAGATATTTATCTCTCAGTTCAGGTTTTAAAAAACAATCCTCTCAGATGTTTATAAACCAGGCAGTAAAAGAAATCAGCACAGGGCCCCTCACAGGCAGCATCAGTGTTGCTTTTCCAGCCTCCTCAGGGTTGCTCTGACGTTGCCATCAGAGCCTGCAGAGCCAGAGCTGCCCCTGGGCAGTGCCTGAGCTGGGAGGGCTCTGCAGGGCAGAGCTGAGCCCCCAGGGCTGGGCTGGGCTCTGGCAGCACTGGCAGGGCCCAGCCCTGGGCACAGGGAAGCAGCTGCTGGCAGGGACAGCTCCAGGCAGCAGAGCCCTGGGCAGGCAGTGGGGGGAAAGTGCCCCCAGACTGTGCTGGGATATTTCAAGTCCTCTCCAAACCCAACTATACCATGATTACTTTTCTTACAGATGCCCATGTGCAGCCCCAGCAAATGTCCAACAGCAGCTCCATCAGGCAGTTCCTCCTGCTGGCATTGGCAGACACGCGGCAGCTGCAGCTCCTGCACTTCTGCCTCTTGCTGGGCATCTCCCTGGCTGCCCTCCTGGGCAACGGCCTCATCATCAGCGCCGTAGCCTGCGGCCACCACCTGCACACGCCCATGTTCTTCTTCCTGCTCAACCTGGCCCTCGCTGACCTGGGCTCCATCTGCACCACTGTCCCCAAAGCCATGCACAATTCCCTCTGGGACACCAGCAACATCTCCTACACTGGATGTGCTGCTCAGCTCTTTTTCTTTCTCTTCTTTATTGTAGCAGAGTTTTCCCTCCTGACCATCATGTGCTACGACCGCTACGTGTCCATCTGCAAACCCCTGCACTACGGGACCCTCCTGGGCAGCAGAGCTTGTGCCCACATGGCAGCAGCTGCCTGGGCCAGTGCCTTTCTCTATTCACTGCTGCATACTGCCAATACATTTTCCCTGCCCCTGTGCCATGGCAATGCCCTGGGCCAGTTCTTCTGTGAAATCCCACAGATCCTCAAGCTCTCCTGTGCCAAATCCTACCTCAGGGAACTGGGGCTTCTTGGTGTGGGTGCCTTTTTGGCATTTGGTTGTTTTGTGTTCATTGTTTTCTCCTATGTTCAGATCTTCGGGGCTGTGCTGAGGATCCCCTCTGAGCAGGGACGGCACAAAGCCTTTTCCACCTGCCTCCCTCACCTGGCTGTGCTCTCCCTGTTTGTCAGCACTGCATTGCTCGCCTATCTGAAGCCCCCCTCCATGTCCTCCCCATCCCTGGATCTGGCCCTGTCAGTTCTGTACTCGGTGGTGCCTCCAGCCCTGAACCCCCTCATCTACAGCCTGAGGAACCAGGAGCTCAAGGCTGCAGTGTGGAGACTGATGACTGGATGCTTTCAGAAACATTAAACTGCTGGGCAATTTCTGGAAATCACTTGCAATAGAAGTAGTATTGGATACTTCTCATTGCTTTGGCTGTGGGGTTTTTTCTTTTGTTTTACTTTTTTCTGATTTTGAACAAAGACATGTCATTCATCTAGGCCATTTCTCATTTTGTTTCTCTCCACCTTCCCTGTGGCCATAGACTGTCTCAATGAGGGGCTGTGCTATTGAGAGGAATAGAGGATTTGTCTTTACAAAATATCTGTGGGTCTGCTGGTAGATAAAACTAGCTCTGGAAGATAAAAGAAACAACGTGAAGGATTCCACTGATTGATGAATGGAAAAAGATATTTGCTTTTACAAATAAACTTTAGTTTGCTGATAAATGCAATTAGAGATTGAGAGATATAAAAAACAATGGGGAAGAAAAATCCCTAAATTCCATAAGAATTAAAAAGTAAAAGGGAGGGTTATACATTAGAGGGAAATCTTTGGAAAATCTTTGGTATCAGGCCTATCGGGGAGTCTGTACCCATCAAGTACCTCAGCCAATATGGAAAGAGAGAAGGGAAATGCAGCCAGGAAATTAGCATAAAAAGATGGCTGCATCGTGTAAAAATTCGAGAGATCCCAGGGGAATTCCCCATGTCTTCTCCCTTTATTTGAATAAAGCTAGAAACGACTCCCCTGTCTCCATTTTGGACATAAAACTCTGGTGTTTGTGGATTAATGTTCCTAACACTCTCTGTGGCTTTAAAGGAGCTAAAGGATCTCTCCCAGCAGAGTTTTCTGCAGAGATGCCCTTTTGTTGCCTTCTCTGGAGCTGCGGCAGCAATGTCTGTGTGCAGAGCTGGGGCAGATCAGTGCTGGTCCAGCAGCTGTGCGCAGTAGCAGCAGCAGCAGCAGCACTTGGTGTTGCCAGTGCTGCTGCCGTGGCCCTGCCCCGCTGCCCTGGTGGCCCTGGTGTTGCTGCAGGGCCTGAGTGCTCTCGGGGCCGGGCACAGCCCTGGGGGTGGCAGTGCCGGGGCTGCAGCAGGGACAGGCCATGGGCACTGCTGGGGCAGCCCTGACGCCTCAGGCCAGGCCCTGGGGGCTCCAGGCTCCTTGCCCAGGCTCTCTCAAGAACACGGCCAGGCCAATGCTCAGCACAGAAACCCCCGTCAGCAGCCCCAGGCTGGCCGTGGGCAGGCTGGGGGCAAACAGCATGGCTGGGGCTCTGCAAGGGCCCTGGGGCAGACGGGAAGGAGCAGCAGAGCAGGGGCTGATCCATGCCCAGTGCGCTGCACAGCCCAGGGCAGCGTCCCAGAGCGTCCTCATGCAGCTGCCAACAACATCCCCCCTCTGCAGCCCTGGCCTCTCCCCCAGCTCACACAGGTGCCCTTGCAGGCACAGACACGGCAGCACTGCCTCAGCAGCCCCTGTTTGCATTGCACACAGCAGGGCCAGCACCCCCATGCTGTTGCTGTGGGGACATGAACCTGAGGGAGCACAAATGCCATCAGCCCCTGGGGCCAGCAAGGCCTGCAGGACACCAGGGAAACCACTCAGCTTTGTCCTGGCCTCTGCACTCAGCCAGAAAGTTTGTTCCCATCAGCTGGGAGTTTCCTGTGCCACTGCAGACGCTGTTGCTCAGAGCCAGGGCTGCCTGGCAGCCACCCCCAAACTGCCCTCAGCATTTCCTTGGATGAACCTTTGCTCCTTTGCTTTCTTTACTCTTTCCTTGCACAAATTTCTTCCTCTTGCCCACCCCAGGGGGCCCAGATCTGGACGCAGCACTTGAGGTGCTGCCCAACCAGTGCCCAGCACAGGGCAAGAATCCCTGCCCTGCTCCTGCTGGCTACACCGTTTCTGATCCAGGCCAGGAGCCATTGGCCTTGTTGGCCACCTGGGCACACTGCTGCCTCATGTCCAGCCTGCTGTCCATCAGTCCCTGCAGGTCCCTTTCTGCCTGGCTGCTCTCCAGCCATTCTGTCCCCAGCCTGTAGTGCTGCAGGGGTTGTTGTGGCCAAAGTGCAGGACCCGGCACTGGGACTTGTTAAACCTCACCTTGTTGGATTTGGGCCCTGGATCCAGCCTGTCCAGGGCCCTGTCCAGAGCCCTCCTACCCTCTAGCAGATCCACACTCACACCCATCTTGGTGTCATCTGCAAATTTGCTGATGATGGACTCAATCCCCTCATCCAGATCATCAGTGCAGATATTGAAATCCATGCGGGCTGGCTCTGATCCCTGGGCCATCCTGTGGGTGCCCTGTGATGGCACTCAAGGTGATCTGTTCCATAACCTTGCCGGGCACCCAGGTCAGGCTGACAGGCCTGGAGTTCCCCAGCTCCTCCTTCCAGCCCTTCCTGGGGATGGGCTCACCCTGGCACCTCCAGTGCTCTGGGCCCTCCCTGCTGAGCCAGGACTGATGGTAAATGATGGAAGCAGCTTGGGGAGCTCATCCACCAGCTCCCTCATCCCCCTAGGATGGATCCCATCTGATCCCATACACCTGTGAGCATCTGAGTGGCTCAGCAGGTCAGCAGCTGCTTCCTCCTGGGTTCCAGGGGGCTGTTCTGCTCCCTGTGCCCATCTACCAGCTCAGGAGAACACTTGTCCTGAGGACAACCTGCCCTAATACTGAAAATTGAGACAAACAAGGTGTTAAGTAGCTCAGACTTTTCTTTTTCTTTTCTTACTATATTCTCCACTGCATCCAACAACGAGTAGATGTTCTTCTCCTAACTTTTGCTATGAATTTTTATAAAAACTCTTTTTTTTTTTCCTTACAGGAACCACCAGATTAAGTTCTAATTGAGCTTTGACTTCTATAATTTTCCTTCTGTATAACCTAAGGATGTCCTTAAACACTTCCTGAATTTCTGGTCCTTTTTCCCTCCAAGTTCTCACAAAATCTCCATGTGGAGCCAGGACAGTCATTTTCCTCTCTAGCTCATCTTTTGCCATCCTGGGACAGGCTGCTCCTTCCTCCTTAAGATTACTATCTTTAAGTGTGTTCATTCTTCCTGGACCCCTTTTTTCCTAAGGGCTGTTTCCCTTCAAAAAATCAGTACCTGATTTGCTACTCCCCAAGTCTGCATCCTAAAATGGCCAAAGTCTGCCCTTCCTAATTGCAATGTAGAAGTTTTGTTGCTGCCCCTCTTTCTTTCACAGAACATTGAAAACTTGATTATTTCATGGTCACTCTGCCCCAGGCAGCCTCTGAGCCCCACATCTGCCCCCAGCCCTTCTCTGTTTGTGAACAGCAGCAGACAGAGCTTTCCATGGCAGTGGGAGTGTCACCAAAAATTCAGTGAAACAGAAAAATCTTTTTAACCCCAGTGTAGCATTAAGAAGCAGCATTCTTTATTCAGCTGGATGCACGGGGGAGAGCTCCTCCCAAAGCTGTGCATGCTGAGTACAGGAAAGTTTCTGTTTATATTCTGCATTTTGCACACATATTCATTGATTGTCCTGGACTTAACATGCATATGATAATCATTTCCCCAAAATCATTGACATATTTCCCTTCCCCTTTACCCATGTGTTCTTCTGTCCTGGGGGTCTCTGGTGGTCCCTGGTGGTCGTGGACCCCAATGTTCCAGTGGGCCTGGCTGAGCTGGCAGGACCCTGAGGCTGCTGAACTTCCAGTTCCCCTTCTCACACAATGGGCCTTGTGTGGTTTCCATAGGCCTGGGGTTGTGGAGAACAAGCTCCAGGTGTCAGCTCACCTGGTGTAGACAATTGATCATCTGGTAATATGAGGTGACAGAGTGGGGTATGACATCACAAAGTGGGTAATGTGAGATCATAGAGAAGCTATGACATCATAGGCCATATCTGTGATGCCACACGGCAGAATTCTGACATCATAGAGCAGATGATGACATCAGAGATTTGGCTGTGACATCAGAGACCATCTCTGTGACATCAGAGAATGGGCTGTGAGCTCACAGAGCAGGCTGTGCCATCCCAGAGGGGCTGTGTGACATCCCAGAGGGGCTGTGTGCCATCCCAGCAGGGCTGTGTCAGGTCACTGGGTTGGTCACTCGGCCCCAGCTTCCCCTCACAGTTTCTCCCAACAAGTCCAATGCTGTCCATGCCCAGCGGGGTCCCTGTCCCCCGGGATCCCCCCGGCCCACCTGGAGCCACAGCCTCCACCAAAGGATGTTCCACAGGATCCACCCCAGAGCCTGACATGGGGACAAGGGGCCAGGGCTGTGTGACCAGGACATCAAGGACGGGGATTATCCAGGTCAGTGTGGCCTGGGTTGGGTTGCCCAGGGCAGGAAAGATGTCTGGCAGCTGGAGCAGGGTCTGGGAAGGGCCTCCAAGGTGGGGCTGGAGCCCTTGGGCTGTGAGCAGAGGCTGAGGGAGCTGGGCTTGTCCAGCCCAGAGCAGGGAAGGCTGAGGGGCTCCTCATCCCAGCCTGGCAGTGCCAGCGAGGAGGGGATGGAGAACACAGAGCCAGGCTCTTCCCTGGGGGCCTGGTGGGAGACAAAAGCCAATGGGTGGAAGGGGAAAGAGGGGAGATCAGCCAGGACAGGAGGAGATGAAATGAGTCAGGCTGGTTTCAGCATTTCCTCAGCACCAAGAGCAGCCTGACCTCCCTTCTCCATCCACCACTGACAGCTTTGCAAATCAGGAATTGTTGGAGCTGTTTTGCACCCACTCCAGGATGAGCATCCTGATACAAGAACTTCATTGTGTTTATATCTATCACAGAATGACGTTTGTCTAAAACTACTTTTAGGATGGAAATCCCTTGTGGGTGGTGGACTCATCAGATGCTGCTGGGACATTGCACTTAGCTCAGGGAAGAGCATGAGTGTTATTGAATTGTGTCCTGTTCAACCATGGTCTGTTGGCCATGAAGAGAAACTTTCTGTGCCTCTGAGTCTCACCAGTTCCTGGCCCCCAAAGGACACAAACCTGATGAGTTGTGGTTCCCACTCCAGTGGCTGCACTTGGACCTCCCTCCATCCCCAGAGCTGAGCTCCCTTGTCCCAGAGAGTCCCTGGCAATGTAGAGATGAAGGAAACAGGACAGGCTAAGGGGATCAGGGGCAGAGCATAGTCAGGGATTTGGGGTTGTTGTGAGCCCAGGGCAGGACCTGGCCCTTGGCCTTGGTGAATATCATCCAATTGTCCTGGGCCCATGGCTCCAGCCTGTCCAGATCTGCAGAGCTTCCTGCCCTCCAGCACAGCCACACTCCCACTCAGCCTGGACTCACCTGGAAACTGACTGAGGGTGCCCTTGAAGGCCTCATCCAGATCAGCAATAAAGAGATTGAATTGATCTGTCCCCAGTCCTGAGCCCTGGGGACACCCCTGGATGTGACTCCATTCCTCAGCTGCTCTGAGTGCCAGGGGCTGGATGAGGGAAATGGTGGGGTGTGGGTAGGGACAAAGTGTGATTGATTGTCAGCCATGAAGGGTCTTGATTTTCAAATCTGTTCAGAGTGCATGAGGAGGTGCTGGTGGTCACTATCAAGTGGACATTGCTGATGTCCATTGCTATAAACAGGAAAAGAAAACTTAAACGGGCAAAACAATTCTCTCCGCATTGTTTTCAATATAGTATATTCACTTCGAATACACTTCTGAAATATGTCTAATTAACCAAGGAAGAATTGAAAACTTCAATTATTCCCATGGGATTTTCTTGTTTGGGGGTTTTGAACAAATATTTATGAGCTTTTCCCACTGAATTCCTGAACTGTAGAGCTGAAGAAAGAAGAGGCCTCTGGAGTAATAAAATTCATTAGCAACCTCCAAGTGGCTGAGGATCCATCCCCATGAGAACAGCAATGAACAGAAATGGGCACAGCTTTGTGGCTGCCCCAGCTTTGGCATGGGCCCTGGGCCTAGAGAAGGAGCAGCTCTTGAGGGCCCCAAGGCCGGGGCTCTTGTGCTGCCCTGGGCAGATGGGATGGCAGCAGGGGCTGCAGAGCTCTCAGCACCTCAGGCCGAGGGGAGCAGGGCAGCCAGGGAGCCTCCTTTGGCCTTGGCCCAGCACCTTCCCCCATAGCTGGGGCTGAGTCCTGTGGCAGCTGCAGCTGCTGCTGTGGCCTTGGCAGGGGCTGAGGCCGTGGGGCCAGTGCCCAGAGCAGCCTGGGCTGAGCAGAGCTGTGGGGCCAGAGCCGGCTGGGCTAGGCTGGGCTCAGAGAGGCCCTTGGTGCTGCCCAGAGCTCAGGGCAGCTGGCAGAGCTTGCAGGGAGCTGGGCAGGGCTCTGAGAGCCTGGCCCAGAAACCATCAGTGTCCATCTCAGCCTGGCTGAGCGTGCAGGGGCAGGACTCAGGCCAGGCCTTGTGGGGCAGGGCCAGCGCCTGTGCAAGGCATTGCAAACAGGCAAGTGGCCAGAGAGGAGGCTGCTCTGTGCCCTTGGTGGCAGGGACAGAGCAGGGAGGGGGCCCAGGACATTTGTCAGCGCCAGCCTCTGTGCCCATGCGTTGGCAGCCCTGGCTGCTGAGCCCAGCTTTGGCCTGGGCTGAGTTTGGCTGTGGCCCAGCTCCATCCTCCTGCGGGGCTCAGGGCCTGTTCCCGGCCATGGCCAGCCCTGGCTGCCTCTCTGCTGGCCCAGAGGCCGGCAGAGCCCGGGGCAGGGCTGTCTGTGCAGCCCCACAGGTGCCACGGGCTCTGCAGGAGCTGGCAGAGGCAGCCCAGCAGGGAGGCCATGGGGCACAGAGCCCCAAGGCTGCTGTGGGCACCATGGCACAGGGGCCGTTCCCAGCCGCAATGCTCCTGGCCTGGGCTGGGCCTGCACAGGGGCTGGGCCACCATGGCTGGGCCAGAACAGGGCCACAAAGGGGCCACACAGCCGCTGCCAGGGCTGACAGCAAGGCCAGGCACACACAAGCAACTGCTGAGCATGGCCTGCGCTGGCCAGGCCTGACTGTGCCAAAGGCAGAGCTCAGCTGCCCTTGGGGGCTGCAGCAACACTCCAGAGCCCAAAGAGCCTCCATGGCTGGGCTGGAGACCAAGGCTGCAGCAGGGAAATGCAGGGCTGCTGCGGGATGGGGAGGCCATGGAATTCCAGCACACACCTCAGCTCTCTGATGATCCCGGCACCATGCTGGGCCCTGTTTCAGACTGGAGCAGAGCAGATGTTGATGGGACAGGAGCCCTGTGGGGCTGTCAGGGACCTGCAGCTTGCAAGGTGCTCTGCTCTCCCTCAGGTGCTCTGGGAGAGATCCAATCCCAGCTGGGCACCTCAGGGCACAAGTGGCGCTGCCTGTTGATGGGCACACAGCTAATGTCTGCCTGGAAAGGGGCACAGGTTTTAATTCCTGTTAGTTTTATAATATACAAGCAAATCTTTGTTATCTGGGTCACTTGAGGATTTTAAGTAATGGCAACGTTTTCCCACCAGGAAGAGGAACTTCCTGGATCTACTGGATCCTTCTACTGATGTCACGGGAAGAAATACAGATCTTGCCCTCTGCCACTGACATTCAGTCTAATATTTAATGACCCCCTTCCTTCAGGTTTATTGGCTACAGGTTTCCAGCTCTCCTGTTTAAATGGCTGTGTCTAAGGACATCTCTTCACTGGATCAGCTGGATCTATGTCCTTCCTGCTGCTCTCAGATTTCCTCCTCCAGATGCTGTCTGGTCATTTGAACGCCTCTCAGCTGACTGGTTTCATGCTTTGAACTTCAGGGAGTGGCCAAATATTTCATGTTAAAAAAAATATGAATTGAGTATCTCACTGTGGTTATACCTATCACTGAATTTCCATTTCTTATGTATTTGCTTAAAAACTATTCCTGTTCAGAAAGCCGTGGGGGATGGTGGACATGTCAGATGCTGCTGGGACATCCCAGAGAGCTGAGGGAAGAGCTGTGATGGTTATTAAACTGTTCAAATGTTCATCTTCTATTTGTTGGCAAGAAACCTTTCTGTGCCTCTGAGTGTCACCAGTCCCTGAGCCCAAAGGACACAAACCTGATGAGTTGTGGTTCCCACTGCAGGGGCTGCGCTTGGACCTTGGCTCTGCACAGGAGAGCTCTTCATCCCCTTTCTCTCTTTTCCTCCCTCTGGGCATGGAGGGAGCTCCTGGCTTCAGCCTGTGACTCGTGTGTGCAAAGAGCAAATCTGGGCAGAATCGGGGCAGGGAGGGTTTGGGGGGACCTTGGGATCTGTGCTGGGCACAGAAGGTGTTTTCCATTGCTCTGAGACTGTCTGCTGTGCAAAGTGGATTTAATATCCAGCAGAGGAATGACTTTGGCATTTGATGGAGCTGTGCCTTCCCTTGGCTTTGTTGGCTGACAAGAAATGAAAATCCCTCTGTGTCTCGGGCAGCTCCTTCTCCAAGGAAAGCAGGTGGGAGTTGGAGCCAAGGAGCTGAAAGCTGCAGGTGCAGCCTGGGCTGGAGGGAGCTCAGATTTGCACAAGGCTGCTCTGAGTGCCAGGGCTTGGATGGGGGAAATGGTGGGATGGGGGTAGGGACAGAGTCTGATTGATTGTCAGCCATGAAGGGTCTTGATTTTCATATCTATTCAAACTGCATGAGGAGGTACCTGGATTCAATGTCAATTGGAGATTGTGCATATCATTGTATTAACAGGGAAAAAAAAACCTAAACAGGACCTACAAAATGTTTTCTTGCTGTCTTTTTAAATATCATGTATTCAGTTTCAATACACTACTGAGATCTACTTAACCACAAAGGATTTGAAAATTAAAATCAAATCATTCCCAGAGGCTTGGCTTGTTCAGGTGTTATAAATGTTAATGAGCCCTGGGACACTGAATTCCTGCACTGAAGAGCTGAACTGAACAAGTGATTTGGAAATTAAATCTAATTATTCCCAGAGGCTTGGCCTGTTAAGGTGTTCTGAATGTTCATGAGCCCTGGGACACTGAATTCCTGCACTGAAGAGCTGAAGGCTGAACAAGCCTCTGGAGCAGGGAAATTCAGCAGCAGCCTCCAAGTTGCTGAGGATGTCAGCAGCCCCCAGTGAGGCCATCCCTGCCCAGAGACCGTGGGGGAATGGGCAGACAAGGAGAGCGTCCCTGGGGCTGGGGCAGCACAACTCAGAGGCACCAGCGGCTCCAGCTGGGCAATGGAGTGTGGGATGTGGCTGGGAAAGCCCTGCCTGGGCTGGGCCAAGGAGGACACACAAGCCCTGACTCCCATCTCCCAAACAATTCTCTCAAGGAGACATTTAAGAGGAATTAAAATTGTTTGTGTACCCTGAGTTGAAAACACTGGAGAAATACTGACAAGAAATTCTCAGGAGCTCAAAACAACCAAGCAGCCTTTACTGGCAACTTTAGAAAATCAAATAAATTTTCGCAAAAGGTTTAATAGGACATTCAATCAACAAAACAACACTTCTCAAAGCATTAATTTGGCCTATTCAACTTCACAAACTCTAAGCCTGTTCAATTTCATGTTAATCAAAATTTGCAAGAGGACAAAAATAGAAGAAGTATTTTTCTTTCTCTCTCTCAAAGAGATAGAAAGACAAATAAGCTTCAGAGAAGCACACACACAGCTACCAACTCCTGGATTCCAGCACTGTTCAGATGGAAATTCCAAGAGGAGGTAGGGTCAAGATGTGTGCTTGCCTTGTGGTCAGCCTTCAATACCCCTTGGTCTCCCTGGGCCCTTCCCCCAGGTGGGGCTTGGGCTCATTTGGTGCCTCAGGAGCTGGGCTGGGGCTGCAGAGGTGGCTGTGGAGCATTGCCTGTGCTGTGCCAGGGACTGGCAGCCACTGTTGGGCTGGGATAGAGGCTCTGGGGGGATTGGGGTTCCAGGGCAGGGCAGGGCTGGGTTTCCAGGGCAGGGCAAGGCTGGACCTACCCCCTGCTCTCCCCCACACACAAAATGTTTCAAGCCAACAATCTCCTCCAGGCTGTCACAACAGGCAATGTTGGAGGTGAAATCCCAAATTTGGCCATGTGTGCCTGGCCCAGAAGGACAGTTCCTTTCCATAGGAAGGAAAGCACAGAGCCCCAGTGTTTGGAAGGCAAGTGAGAGCTTCTCTCATCCAAGGCCAGCAAGACTTGTCAGGAATGGCGGATTTTGTCCGGGAGCAGTCTTTGGATAGAGGGAATTTGGAGGTGACTCTTTGTGTCTGTGTGCACACAGGAGTGCCTGTGCTGGGGAAATGTGGCAGAAATGCTGCTCTCTGAGGGGTTTGAGAGCCTTGGATAGCTGAGTCAGTCAGGCCTGTAAGTAAGATTACATCATGAGGAATAAGTTAAAAGCTATTAAGAGCTTTTTTTTGCCAAGTAACGTTTCATATGATATAAGTTAAGTTGAATATTTTTTACTGTTATTCTACCATTAAATCATTAAGTCGTAGTGTGTAAGTTAAGTTAAATACTGTTTGTGGGAATCCATAAAATTAGAGGGTTCTAGGAAAGCTGCAAAAGACAGGCCTCAGATACAGCAGAATTGTGAACAGTGCTAAAGCAACAGTCATGAGATAGGTCAGCAGAAAAATTATTTAAACTGTAGAAAAGGCAAGGGCAAATAGAACAATAGCCTATGTATTAATGCTTGTCTGAATAGCTCTCTAAGTTGCAGCAAGTTTATCTAGCAAGATATTAGGAAGGTTAAAGCTTAGTAATGGAGCTCTGTGCGTTGTCTCTTACAAACAGGTACTGTATTCTAAAAGAGCAAGCATTGTTTTAACCAAAGGTACGTGTGCTTATGGTGATTGGATAGAACTACTCTCAATATGCTTTTGCTTTGTGTGATTGGTCAAGAAGCTTATAAAGTATGTTGTAACATGAAGTTTTCTGGCCTGCTGCCTGGATTGTGAGCTGCTAGCATCTTCCCATTATCATAATCATGTAATGAGACTGATGCTGAAAAAAGAAACAGCTCGAGACACTTTCCATAGCACCCCCATCTCGTTCGCATCTGTAAATAAACCCCCAGCCGGTGTTAAAGTTAAGTGCTGTTCTTTTGCTAAATTGTCAAGTTGAAGGTATCAGTTAAGGTTAAAGTGTAAGTTAAGTCCTGTTAAGTTTGAGCTCTGTTCAGCTTTTGGGCCGTATTCCTTTTATCCTTGCCCTCACTGTCTTTGTGTCACACACACACACACACAGGGACAGTTCTCGGCTCATTTCTGGTTTGATTGTCCAGACTTTATTTGGTTTTGTTGTTGCTTTGTTTCCTTGGTGTACCTGAAGTGTCCAGTCAGGAGCAGAGTGACTCCTGCCAAGGAACTTTGTGCTGCTGTCCCTTAATATTAAATCTGGCTTTTGCTGCTCCCTTGCTGGGGATTTTTTCAGCGCTCTCAAGGCCTCGTTGGTACCAGGGTGAAGGAGCCCTGGCCCAGGCTCTGGCCCTGGGGGACACGGGGACGCTGCCGGGGGGTCCCTGTCCCCCTGTGCCACCCCCAGGGCCCCGGCCCCCCGTCCCCGTGTCAGGCTCTGGGGTCGATCTCGTGGAACATCCTCTGGGGGAGGCTGCGGGGCCGGGGGCGGGGGGACCCGGGGGGACAGGGGACCCCACTGTGCACGAGCAGGGTTGGACTGCTCTGGGGGGAACTGTGAGGGGGCCGGGGCAGAGTGACCTCCCCAGTGACCTCACACAGCCCCTGTGATGTCACAGAGCCAAATCTGGGATGTCACCCTGGAATGTCATGCAGCTGCACTGTGATGTCGCAGAAGACTCTGTGATGTCAGAAAGTCACCCTGTGATGTCACAATCTGTACTGTGATGTCATAGCCTGCTCTATGATGTTACACAGCTGGCCAGTGATGTCACAATGCTCTCTCTGATGTCACAGAGCCACCCTCTATGAATTCAGGATCTGCTCTATGGCCTCACACCGTTCTCTGTGATGTCACAGACAGATGTGTGATGTCACAAACCCCTCAATGATATCACAAAACCCTCTCTGTGATGTCATATTGCCACTTTGTAAGGTCACAGTATACACTCTGACCTCACAGCCAGCTCTATGATGCCATACAGCCATGCCATGATGTCACAGCCTGCTCTGTGATGTCACAGAACCCCTCTATGATGTCATACAGTTCCCTCTATGATGCTGTAGCTGCTCAGTGACCTCACACAACAAACTCTGTCTTGTCATAGCCCTGTCTGTGACCTCACACAGCCCACTCTGTGCTGTCACACAGCCCCTTGCTGACATCACAGCTGCTCTGTGCCTCCATGACACAGCCACAGAGGAGCTGCTGTGACACAGCCCCCTCTGGGACATGCCACAGCCCCTGCCAGTGCTGAGCCCCTGGGAGCTCTGTCTGTGCCCTGCTGGTGTCCCTGAGGGGCCCTGGCAGTGCCCCAGCCCTGCTGGGCTGTGCACAGGAGCTGCTTCTGGCCAGAGCTGTCTCTCTGCAGCTCTGCTGCCCTTGCCAGGAGCTGCCTCTGGGCCAGGAGCCCAGCCCAGCTCAGCAGCACAGACACAGCACAAGGACTTTAATGACCCTCTGGGGCTTTGGTGCTCTTTGTGTCTGCCATGGCCAAAGTGCTGCCCAAGTTGGCTCTGTCAGGGCTGTCTTGCAGCTGCTGCCCATCCCTGTGCCCTGTGCAGCCCAGGCTGTCCTACGGTGTCCCTGCCCTGCGCCTCTGTCCCTGCCGGCTGTCGGCATCCCCTGGCTGCCCCACCTGGCTGGGCCCTTCCTTTGCTGACAGCTCTGCCTCCTGCCTGCCTCTGCCTGCCCACACAAAGCAGGACAGACCAAAAGGGTTCATTCAATTTTTACTGTGCCTGTGAACTTTCAGCACAGGAACAAGCCATGCAGGGGCTGCTTTCCGAGCAAGGATGGTTGGAAAACAAGAAGACATCTGGCTCAGGAATGTAGTCGCAGAAAAAAGAAGGACTGAAACAGGGGACTTAGGGTGGATTTTATGGTAATGGGGAAATTGTAATACACATTTAGTGACGCTGGTAGAATTACACGTCCACACAGGGTTAGGAGTTATCCCCAACTAGATCTCAGACCTGAATAAATGATACCCTCTTAAGCAGCAATTTAGTCTTAATGAGTCTTGTTCTGATATTTCAGCTATTTGATTGTGGCAAGGCCTCACAGAACCAAGGAGTCAGCTGACACTGAGCAAACTCATGGAACAAATGGTCCATTGTGGCACCATGGAACCCCATGGAACCAAAATCCATTTTGGCACATTGGGGCCACATTGATCGAATGGTCCATTGTGAAACTGCAGATCCAAGGAAACCATTGTGACACTGAAAAACCTCTGGAAAACACGGGGCCATTCTGTCACAGCAAGGCCTGGTGGAACCATGGGCCCATTGTGACACTGCAGAACCTCACAGAACCAAGGTGACCGTGTTCTACTATGGAACCTCATGGAACAAATGGTCCATGGTGACCCTGCAGAACCAAGGAGACTGCTGTGGGCAGTGTGAAAGCTCATGGAACCAGAAGTGCATTGTGACACAGCAAGGCCTCGTGGAACCAAGGGTCTGTTGTTAATCTGTGTGGCCTCATGGAACCACGAGCCATTGTGACACAGTGTGGCCACATGGAGCCAAGGGGTCACTGTGAAACTGTGGATCCAAGGAGACCATTATGACTGAGGAACCTCATGGAACCGAGAGTCCATTGTCACACTGTGGGGTCTAGGGGAACCACAGGGATGACAGTGACTTTGTGGGGCCTCATGGAACAATGGAGACTGTTCTGACACTTTGGGACCCACTGGAACCAAAGGGCCATTACAGCATGGCAGGGCCTCATGGAACCAAGGGGACTCCAGTGATCCCTGTGGGTCTTCAGTGGATGAAGGGTCCAATAGAACCAAGGTTACCATTGTGACACTCGGGGGCCTCATGGAACCAAGGGTCCAATGTGACACTGTGGTACCAAGGAGACTGTTGTTGGCAGTAAAAAAGCTCATGGAACCAAAAGTCCATTGTGACATTGTGGGGCCTCATTGAACCATGGAGACCATTATGACACTTTAGGACCCACTGGAACCAAGGGGCCACTGTGACACCACAGGGTCTCGTATAACTGAAGCAGCCACTGTGACACTGCAAAGCCTCATGGACGCAAGGGACCATTTTGACACATCCAGGCCTGGTGGAAACAAGGGGCCATTGTGACCCTGAGGAACCCAATAGAACCAAGGGGCCATTTTGAGACTCTGTATCCTCATGGAACCAAGGGGCCATTGTGGCATTCTCAGTCCCATGGAAACAAGGAAACCATTTTGACACTGCAAGGCCTCATTGAAGCAAGGGGCCATTGTGCCACTGTGGAGCCAAGGAGACCATTGTTATATCACTGAGCCTCATGGAAACAAAGATCTGTTGTGATCCTACAGGGCCTCATGGAACCAAGAGGCAATTGTGATGCTGCAGGACCCCAAGGATCCAAGAACATAGAACAGGTCTGGCTGGCTGGGCCTCCTGGGGGCTGCCTGACTGGTCCAGCTGACCTTGGCATGTTGAGGATTGCTTCTCATCAGCCCCTGAAACCCTGGAGTTCTGTGCTTTCCTTCCTGTGGGAAAGAACTTTCCTTCTCCTCTAGGGGTTCATGGCCGAAATTGGGATTCCTCCTCCAAATTTGATTATATCCAAGGATTATTCCCATATGTCACCTGGAGGGACAGACAGCTCTGGCTGGCCTTGGCCTCTTGGGGGACACCTCTCATCTGCCTTCAAAACACCAGGGGCGTGTGCTTTTCTTCTCATGGAAAAAAACATCTTTCAAGTCCAGGCATCCATGGCCAAAACCGAAAATTCACCTCCAGAACTCCTTAAATCCAAGGACAGCTCCAAACAAAAGCTTCCAGGACTATCTAGGGTCCCTCGGCTTCCTAAGGGCCAGCTCTCATCTCCCTTTGAAGCACTGGGGTTCTGCACTTTCCTTCCTATGGAAAAGAACTGTCCTTGTCCAAAGCCCAATAGACAAAAGTGGGGTTTGGCCTCCCAAATTCTGTCTCTCCAAGGATTCTTCCCTGACAACAGATCTGGCTGCCTTGGCCTCCTTGGGGCTGCCTCTAATCAGCCTTTGGAACACTGGGGCTCTCTCCTTTCCTTCCTATGGAGAACTGTCATTCCAGTCCAGGAACCCGTGGCTGAAATGGAATTCCACACCCAAAACTCCCCATATATCCAAAGGCTGCTTTCAGACAAAAGCCGCAAGGACAGATAGGTCTCGCTGGCCTTGGCCTCTGGTGACTGCTTCTCATCTGCCTTCAAACCCTGGGGTTCTGTGGTTTCCTTCCTATAGAAAAGAACTGTCCCTCTTGTCCAGGTGCTGTTGGCCTCAAGCACTTGACCACTCTATAGGGACACAGGAGCTCTGTGCTCAGTGGGGTGGACACTGAGGACAGTAGAGGAGAGCCCTGGGAGGGATTGAAGAGTGGTTTCAGAGATGGTGTATCCTTTTGACATAGTAGAAAACAGCCAGAGAAAGAAAGAATTAATTCCAAAGGCACCTGCGGAGGTCCAGGCTGGACACCAGGAGAAAGGAATTTCCCTGCCAGGGCAGGGCTGTGGTGCAGCACGTCCCCCAGCAGGAGCCTGGAGCAGCCCAAGGCTTTGTGTGGGCAGGCAGAGGCAGGCAGGAGGCAGCAAAGGAAGGGCCCAGCCAGGTGGGCAGCCGGGGGATGCCCACAGCCTGCAGGGACAGAGGCGCAGGGCAGGGACACTGTAGGACAGCCTGGGCTGCACATGGCACAGAGATGGGCAGCAGCTGCAAGGCCCTGACAGAGCCAACTTGGGCAGCACTTTGGCCATGGCTGCTGGCCCTGGGCCTGAGGCCGTGAGGGGACAAGTGACCCTTGCAGGCCTGGGGCCTCATTGCCTCCTTGTCCCTGCTCAGCAGCCTGGCAGGGGCCACCCCATGCTCCTGCCCTTGGCATTGCACATCCCCACATGCCAGTGCCCATCCCGGGAAGAGCCCTGAGCAAGGAGGGAGGGACAGGATCTGCCTTGCCAGGGGCTGGGGCTCAGGCCTTGGCCCTTTGCAATCCTGAAACACACCCAGGTTTGCTCAGCACCAGAGACACCTTTGCCTTGCTTGTCCCCAGCTGTCATCACTGCCTCCAGTGTTCTGTTCAGCTTGGAACCTGGGGACACTTTCTCAGTCCTGTCCTTCAGATGGATCTATTTTTTGTATGAGAAACTTCAGTGTTTCAATCTCACTTTGAGTTCTTGAGAAGTTCTTTGAGCACACTCTGAGGGACTGAGTCTGATGCACAAAGAGCACCAAAGCCCCAGAGGGTCATTAAAGCCCTTGTGCTGTGTCTGTGCTGCTGAGCTGGGCCGGGCTCCTGGCCCAGAGGCAGCTCCTGGCAAGGGCAGCAGAGCTGCAGAGAGACAGCTCTGGCCAGGAGCAGCTCCTGTGCACAGCCCAGCAGGGCTGGGGCACTGCCAGGGCCCCTCAGGGACACCAGCAGGGCACAGACAGAGCTCCCAGGGGCTCAGCACTGGCAGGGGCTGTGGCATGTCCCAGAGGGGGCTGTGTCACAGCAGCTCCTCTGGGGCTGTGTCATGGAGGCACAGAGCAGCTGTGATGTCAGCAAGGGGCTGTGTGACAGCACAGAGTGGGCTGTGTGAGGTCACAGATTGGGCGATGACATCACAGAGTTTGTGGGGAGAGGTCATTAAGCAGCTACAGCATCATAGCAGGGATTCTGTGACATCACAGAGCAGGCTGTGACATCATGGCATGGCTGTGTGACATCATAGCGCAGGCTGTGAGGTCAAAGTGTGTGCTGTGACATTACAGTGTCAGTATGATATCACAGAGAGGGTTTTGTGGCATCACTGAGGGGGTTGTGACATCACACAGCTGTCTGAGACATCATAGTGTGAGGCCATAGAGTAGATCTGGCGTTCATAGAGGGTGGCTCTGTGACATCAGAGAGTGGGTTGTGACAACACTGGGTGGCTGTGTAACATCATAGGGCAGGCTGTGATGTCACAGAACAGACAGTGACATCACAGGGTGGCTTTCTGACATCACAGTGACATCACATTACTGTGACATCACAGGGGTGCTGTATGACATGCCAGAGTGCACTGTGACATCACAGGGGGCTGTGTGACATCAAAGGGGGTGTCTGACATTTATGGGTGGATGTGTGACATCACAGGGGTATGTGACATCACAGGGGCTGTGTGACATCCCAGGGGCTGTGTGAGGTCCCTGGGGAGGTCACTCTGCCCCGGCCCCCTCACAGTTCCCCCCAGAGCAGTCCAACCCTGCTCGTGCACAGTGGGGTCCCCTGTCCCCCCGGGTCCCCCCGCCCCTGGCGCCGCAGCCTCCCCCAGAGGATGTTCCACGAGATCGACCCCAGAGCCTGACATGGGGACGGGGGCCGGGGCCCTGGGAGTGGCACAGGGGGACAGGGACCCCCCGGCAGCTTCCAAATGTCCCCCAGGGCCAGAGCCTGGGCCAGGGCTCCTTCACCCTGGTACCAACGAGACCTTGAGAGCACTGAAAAAATCCCCAGCAAGGGATCAGCAAAAACCAGATTTAATATTAAGGGACAGCAGCACAAAGTTCCTTGGCAAGAGTCACTCTGCTCCTGACTGGACACTTCAGGCACAGCAGGGAAACAAAGCAACAACGAAACGAAACAAAATCCAGGCAATCAAACCAGAAATGAACTGATAACTCTCCCTGTGTGTGTGACAAAGAACAGTGAGGACAAGGATAAAAGGAATAAAGAGATAAAAGCTTAGAAGAGCTCAGACTTAACAGGACTTAACTTACACCTTAACCTTAACTGATACCTTCAACTTCACAATTATGCAAAAGAACAGCACTTAACACTATTTAACCTAACTTTTAACCTATAACTTAATGATTCAATAGTGGAATAACACATACCAATATTCAACTTAGCTAATAACTTATATTAATATTAAGAACTTAGCAAAAGAACAACACTTAGGAGCATTGAACTTTGCTTAGACCACATGACCTAACCTCACTTCCAGGCCTGAGTGTCTCAGCTGTCCAAGGCTCTCAAACCCCTCAGAGAGCAGCATTTCTGCCACATTTCCCCAGCACAGGCATTCCTGTGTGCACACAGACACAAAGAGTCAGTGCAAGGCACCTGGGAGAAATTCCCCTGAGGGCAGGAAATGCTCCCTGGGGATCCTTTGGCATCTCCCCAGCGGGTGAAGGGTTGAGCCTGGAGGAGTGGGGGGATCGGCCCAGGCTCCGTCGTTGTTGGGGATCCCCGAGTGCAGCAAACGGGAGAGTTCCCGGCTGGGAGAGGCCCCACTCAGAGGGAGTCGCTGGCCCAGGAGAGCTCCAAGGGCTCCTTTTGGAGCGCTGTTTGCAGGGCCCCAAGAGAGGGGCTTCAGTCCCAGCAATGGTTCATCCTGGCCGCACTTGGCACCAACAGCTTTCTTTGGCAGGGTGAGAACAGGGATGTTGTGCCACTGAGGGAACAAAACCAGTTCCCAGGGCTGCTCCTCCAGAAAGCAGGAGCTGGTTGGGCAGCAGCAGTGCCTGGAGCAGACAGTGTTTGTGATGAGCTGCAGAGGAGCTGAGCCCAGGGGCTGTTGGCCAAGGCCGAGGCCCAAGGAGCATTTCTCAGCTGGCAGGGCGGCCTGAGAAGGGGAGGGGGGAATGCAGCAGCACAGGGCCTATGGAACCAAGGGAGCATTGTGACACTGTGGGGCCCTATGAGACCAAGGGACCATTGTGACACTGTGGGGCCCTGTGAGACCCGGGGACCATTGTGACACTGTGGGGCCTCGTGGAATCATGGAGAGCACTGTGAAATTGCTGGGCCTCATGGAACCAAGGGGACAGTACTGACACTGTTTGGCACCATGGAATGCAGGGATCATTGTGACACTGGGAGGCCCCATCAAACCAAGGGTCCATTGTGACACCACAGGGCCTCATTGAACTGTCGAGACCATTGTGACGCTTTGAGGTGTCATGGAACCAAGGGGCCATTGTGACACTGGGAGACCCCATGGAGCCAAAGGTTCATTGTGACATTGCAAGGCCTCATGGAACAATGGAGACACCATTAAGACACTTCACAGCCTCATGGAACCAAGGGGCCATTGTGACACTGAGGGGACTCGTGAGATCATGGAGACCATTGTAACACTATGAGGTCCCATGGAATAAGCAAAGCACTGTGACACTGTGAGGTCTCATGGAACCAATGAGACCATTGTGACCCTGGGGGTCCCCACAGAACCAAGAGGATCATTGTGATTCTGCGGGGCCTCATGAAAGCAAGAGGCCTTTGTGACACTGCAGGGCTGCATGGAACTATAGCTCCAGGGTGACACAGAAGAGCCTCCTGTCATCAATGGTCCATTGTGACACTGTGGAGCCAAAGGAGACCATTGTGACACTGCAGGGCTTCATGGAACCAAAGCTCCAGGGTGACACAGAGGAGCCTCCACTCACCAATGGTCCATTGTGACACTGTGGAGCTAAAGGGGACCATTGTGACACTGCAAACACCCAGGGTCCAAAGGTCCGTTGTGACATTGCAGGGCTCATGGAACAGAGGAGTCCTGTGACATTGTAGGTTCCTGGGGAACCACTTGTGATACTTGGTGGCCTTCTGGAACCTAGGAGATATTGTGACACTCTGGGACCCCATTGAACCAAGGGGACCACGGTGATAATGCAGGGCATCATAAAACCAATGGAACATGGAACAGGTCTGGCTTTTTTGGCCTCCCATGGACTGCCTGACTGGTCCAACTGACCTTGGCACGTTGGGGGTCTCTTCTTATCAGCTGCTGAAACACTGGGGCTCTGTGCTTTCCTTCCCAATGGAAAAGAACTCTCCTTCTCTGCCAGGTACCCATGGCCAGAATTGGGATATCACCTCCAAATTTTCGTATATCCAGGGATTGTTCCCAAAGGATTATTGCCAGGACAAGTCTGGCTGGCAGTGGTATTACAAGGGTCACCTCCCATCTGTCCCCAAAACATTGGGGAAGGCTCTGAGCTTTCCTTCCCATGGGAAAGAACTGTCCTGCTTCTCCAGGTGCCCATGGCTGAGACTGGACTTCCACCTCCATAATTCCCTACATCCAAAGACTGCTCCCAGACAAAATTTGTCATTCCTGACAAGTCTGGATGGCCTTGGCCTACTGAGGCTCTCACCTGCCTTCCAAACCCTGGAGCTCAGTGCTTTCCTTCCTATGGAAAAGAACTGTCCTTCTTGGCCAGGTGCCCATGCCCAGAATTGGGATTTCACCTCCAACACTGCCTGTTGTGACAGATTGATGGAGATTGTGGCTCAAAGTAGTTTGTGTTTGGGGGAGGAAGGTCCAGCCTTGCCCTGCCGTGGAAGCCCAGCCCTGCCCTGCCCTGGAACCCCAAGCCCCCCAGAGCCTCTATCCCAGCCCAGCAGTGGCTGCCAGTCCCTGGCACAGCACAGGCAATGCTCCACAGCCACCTCTGCAGCCCCAGCCCAGCTCCTGAGGGACCAAATGAGCCCAAGCCCCACCTGGGGGAAGGGCCCAGGGAGACCAATGGGTATTGAAGGCTGAGCACAAGGCAAGCACACATCTTGACCCTACCTCCTTTTGGAATTTCCATCTGAACTCTGCTGGAATCCAGGAGATGGTAGCTCTGTGTGTGATTCCCTATATCTTTCCTATTCCCACTTCTTGTAAAATTTTGAGCAACTTAAAATTGAACAGACTTAGAGTTTGTGAAGTTGAATGAAACAAATTAATGCTTTGAGAAGTGTTTTCTGTTGATTGAATATCATATTAAACCTTTTGTCAAAATTTCTCTGATTTTCTAAAGTTGCCAGTAAAGGCTGTTTGGTTGTTTTCAGCTTCTGAGAATCTCCTGTTGGTATTTCTCCAGTACATACAACTCAGAGGACACAAATAATTGTAATTCCTTTTAAATGTCTTGTTGAGAGAGTTGTTTAGTGGATGGGGGTCAGGGCTTGTGTGTGCTGCTTGGCCCAGCCCAGGCAGGGCTTTCCCAGCCACATTCCACACTCCATTGCCCAGCTGGAGCCGCTGGTGCCTCTGAGTTGTGCTGCCCCAGCCCCAGGGACGCTCTCCTTGTCTGCCCATTCCCCCACGGTCTCTGGGCAGGGATGGCCTCACTGGGGGCTGC
The DNA here is from genome assembly GCF_051311805.1 of Agelaius phoeniceus. NCBI lineage: Eukaryota > Metazoa > Chordata > Aves > Passeriformes > Icteridae > Agelaius > Agelaius phoeniceus. The sequence continues at coordinate 4,975,746 of NW_027509866.1, forward strand.
TGACATCCTCAGCAACTTGGAGGCTGCTGCTGAATTTCCCTGCTCCAGAGGCTTGTTCAGCCTTCAGCTCTTCAGTGCAGGAATTCAGTGTCCCAGGGCTCATGAACATTCAGAACACCTGAACAAGCCAAGCCTCTGGGAATCATTTGATTTAAGTGTTCAAATCTTTTGTGGTTAATTCAACACATTTAAGAAGACTATTCAAAGTGAATACACTATATTTAAAAAGACAGCAAGTAAATATTTTTAGATCCTGTAATTTAATGGTTTTTTCCTGGTAATTCATTGATGTGTGCAATCTCCAATTGACATTGAATCCAAGCATCTCCTCATGCAGTTTGAATAGATATGAAAATCAAGACCCTTCATGGCTGACAATCAATCAGACCCTGTCCCTACCCCCACCCCACCATTTCCCCCATCCAAGCCCTGGCATTCAGAGCAGCCTTGTGCAAATCTGAGCTCCCTCCAGCCCAGGCTGCACCCGCAGCTTTCAGCTCCTTGGCTCCAACTCCCACCTGCTTTCCTTGGAGAAGGAGCTGCTCGAGACACAGAGGGATGTTCATTTCTTGTCAGCCAGCAAAGCCAAGGGAAGGCACAGCTCCATCAAATGCCAAAGTCATTCCTCTGCTGGATATTAAATCCACTTTGCACAGCACACAGTCTCAGAGCAATGGAAAACACCTTCTGTGCCCAGCACAGATCCCAAGGTCGCCCCAAGCCCTCCCTGCCCCAATTCTGCCCAGATTTGCTCTTTGCACACATGAGTCACAGGCTGAAGTCAGGAGCTCCCTCCATGCCCAGAGGGAGGAAAAGAGAGAAAGGGGATGAAGAGCTCTCCTGTGCAGAGCCAAGGTCCAAGTGCAGCCCCTGCAGTGGGAACCACAACTCATCAGTTTTGTGTCCTTTGGGCTCAGGGACTGGTGACACTCAGAGGCACAGAAAGGTTTCTTGCCAGCAAACACAAGCTGAACATTTGAACAGTTTAATAACCATCACAGCTCTTCCCTCAGCTCTCTGGGATGTCCCAGCAGCATCTGACATGTCCAGGTCCCCAAGGCATTTCCGAAAAGGAAAAGTTCTAGACAAGGACATAAGAAAACAAAATTCTGTGATAGATATAAACACAATTAAGATGTTGACTAATATGGTATTTATTTTAACATCAGAAAGACTGGGCAACTTCCTAGAGCTTAAAGCATGAAACCAGTCAGTTGAGAGGCACTTGAATGACAGATAGCATCTGGAGGACGAAATCTGGGAGCAATGGAAAGGACAGAGATCCAGCCGGTCTAGTGAAGAGATGGCCACTTAGACATGGCCACTTCATCAGGAGAGCTAAAAGCACCTGATGAAAAAAGGAGATTAAATAATAGACTGAATATTGGTGACACAAGTAGATGGAATCATCAGCATTTCTTCTCCTGCCATTAGTAGAACAATCCAGTAGATCCAGAAAATTCCTGTTCCTGATGGGAAAACTTTGCATTTCTCAAAAGAACTCAGATTACCTACATAATAACGATTTTCTTGTATATTAGGAAACAAACAGGCATTGACACCTGTGCCCCTTTCCAGGCTGACATCAGTTGTGTGCCCATGAACAGGCAGTCCCACTTGTGCCCTGAGGGGCTGAGCTGGGATTGGATCTCTCCGAGAGCACCTGAGGGAGAGCAGAGCACCTTGCAAGCTGCAGGGCCCTGTTAGCCCCGCAGGGCTCCTGTGCCATCAACATCTGCTCTGCTCCAGTCTGAAACAGGGCCCAGCTGGGTGCCGAGATCATCAGAGAGCTGAGGTGTGTGCTGGAATTCAATGCCCTCCCCATCCCACAGCAGCCCTGCATTTCCCTGCTGCAGCCTTGGTCTCCAGCCCAGCCATGGAGGCTCTTTGGGCTCTGGAGTGTTGCTGCAGCCCCCAAGGGCAGCTGAGCTCTGCCTTTGGCCCAGTCAGGCCTGGCCAGCACAGGCCATGCTCAGCAATTGCTTGTGTGTGCCTGGCCTTGCTGTCAGCCCCGGCAGCGGCTGCGTGGCCCCTTTGTGGCCCTGTGCTGGCCCAGCCATGGTGGCCCAGCCCCTGTGCAGGCCCAGCCCAGGCCAGGAGCATTGCGGCTGGGAACGGCCCCTGTGCCGTGGTGCCCACAGCAGCCTTGGGGCTCTGTGCCCCATGGCCTCCCTGCTGGGCAGCCTCTGCCAGCTCCTGCAGAGCCCGTGGCACCTGTGGGGCTGCACAGACAGCCCTGCCCCGGGCTCTGCTGGCCTCTGGGCCAGCAGAGAGGCAGCCAGGGCTGGCCATGGCCGGGAACAGGCCCTGAGCCCCGCAGGAGGATGGAGCTGGGCCACAGCCAAACTCAGCCCAGGCCAAAGCTGGGCTCAGCAGCCAGGGCTGCCAACGCATGGGCACAGAGGCGGGCGCTGACAAATGTCCTGGGCCCCTCCCTGCTCTGTCCGTGCCACCAAGGGCACAGAGCAGCCTCCTCCCTGGGCCACTTGCCTGTTTGCAATGCCTTGCACAGGTGCTGCCTCTGCCCCACAAGGCCTGGCCTGAGTCCTGCCCCTGCACGCTCAGCCAGGCTGAGATGGACACTGATGGTTTCTGGGCCAGGCTCTCGGAGCCCAGCCCAGCTCCCTGCAAGCTCTGCCAGCTGCCCTGAGCTCTGGGCAGCACCAAGGGCCTCTCTGAGCCCAGCCCAGCCCAGCCGGCTCTGGCCCCACAGCTCTGCTCAGGCCAGGCTGCTCTGGGCACTGGCCCCACGGCCTCAGTCCCTGCCAAGGCCACAGCAGCAGCTGCAGCTGCCACAGGACTCAGCCCCAGCCATGGGGGAAGGTGCTTGGCCAAGGCCAAAGGAGGCTCCCTGGCTGCCCTGCTGCCCACGGCCTGAGGTGCTGAGAGCTCTGCAGCCCCTGCTGCCATCCCATCTGCCCAGGGCAGCACCAGAGCCCCGGCCTTGGGGCCCTCAAGAGCTGCTCCTGCTCCAGACCCAGGGCCCATCCCAGAGCTGGGACAGCCACAAAGCTGTGCCCATTTCTGTTCATTGCTGCTCTGGTGGGGATGGATCCTCAGCCACTTGGAGGTTGCTGATCAATTTTACTGCTCCGGAGACTTCTTCTTTCTTCAGCTGTTCAGTTCCGGAATTCAGTGAGAAGAGGTCATAAATATTTGTTCAGAATACCTGATCAAGAAAAGGCCCTGGGGAATATTTCAAGTTTTCAGTTCTTAATGTGGTTAATTAGACAGATGACAGAAGTCTACTCAAAGTGAATATACAATTGTACAAAACAATGCTGAGAGTACAGTTTTGTTCTGTTAGGTTTTATTTTCCTGTTTATAGATTGATTTCAGCAATTTCCAATTGATATTGATCCCCAGCAGCTTTTAATGCAGTTTGAACAGATATGAAAATCAAGACCCTTCATGGCAGACAATTAATCAGAATTTTTCCCCACCCCCTCCCCACCATTTCCCTCATCCAACCCCTGGCACTCCTATGGATCAGGAATGGTGTGGCCAGCAGGAGCAGGGCAGTGATTCTTCCCCTGTGCTGGGCACTGGTTGGGCAGCACCTCGAGTGCTGTATCTAGTTCTGGGCCCCCAATTTAGGAAGGACATGGAGGGGCTGGAGTGTGTCCAGAGAAGGGAAACAAGGCTGGTCAGGGGTCTGGAAGAAAGTCTTGTGAGGAGCAGTGTCTGAGGGAGCTGGGGTTTTTTATCCTGGAGAAGAGGAGGCTCAGGGGAGGCCTCATCACTCTCTACAACTCCCTGACAGGAGGGTGCAGCCTGGTGGGGGTCGGGCTCTTTTCCCAGGGAACAGTGACAGGACAAGAGGACACAGCCTTCAGCTGCACCAGGGGATTTTTAGACTGGACATTAGAAAATATTCTCCCCACAAAGGGTGGTAGGGCGTTGGAATGTGCTGCGAGGGTAGATAGGTGAGTCACCGTCCCTGGAGGTTTTTAAGAAAAGACTGATTGCCATGGTGTGGGTGACAAGGTGGTGTTGGGTCCCAGGTTGGACTTGATGCTCTCCAAGGTCATTTCCAGCCTGGTTGATTCTCTGATGATTGTGACCCTGCAGGGCCCTGGGGAAGCAAGGGGCCATTGTGACACTGCAAGGGGCCTGGTGGCACCAAGAGGACCATGGTGACACTGTGTACGACATGGCAGCACAGAGCCAAGGGGCCATGGTGACACTGTGGGGCTGGATGGAAGCAAGGAGTCCATGGTGACAGTCTGGGTCCTGGTGGAACCACAGAGGCCACTGTGACCCTGCAGGGCCTTGTGGAACCAAGGGGCCATTGTGCCACTGTGGAACCAAGGAGAGCCTTGGGAGAGCCTGGGGACAATGGAATCAAGGGGCCATTGCTCCATTGCAAGGACTCTGGGAACTCAGGGAACAATTGTGACACTGTGGTGCCCCATGGAACCAAGGGTCCCTGGTGACACTGCAGGATCTTGTGTCACCAGGGCTCCATTGTGACACAGCAGCACCAAGGAATTCATTCTGGCACTCTAAGGCCCCATGGAACCACAGAGTGCAACTGTGACCCTGCAGGGCCCTGTGGAACCATGCAGAGCATTGTGACAGAGCAGGACCTGGTGTCATGATGGGGCCATTGTGACACTGCAAGACCCCATGGAACCAAGGGGCCAGGGCTGCTCCTCAGGGACTCCTGGAATGAAGGAAACACGTTTGACACCGTGGTGGCCCTTGGGACCAAGAGGCCATGGTGACACTGTGGAACCAAGGAAAGAATTGCTGCACTGCCAGACCTCAGGGAACCAAGGATTCATTGTGACACTGCAGGGCCAAAGGATCCAAGGGACTTTGTGACACCAAGGGGTCCCATGGAAACAAAGGGACATTGTGACACTGGGAGGCCTCATGGAATCACGGGGACCTTTGGGACACTCTGGGGCCTCATGAAACCACGGTGACACCAAGTTGTCTGGGAGTGTTGATCTGCTGGAGGGTAGGAGGGCTCTGCACAGGGCCCTGGAAAGGCTGGATCCAGGGCCCAAATCCAACAAGGTGAGGTTTAACAAGTCCCAGTGCTGGGTCCTGCACTTTGGCCACAACAACCCCTGCAGCACTACAGGCTGGGGACAGAGTGGCTGGAGAGCAGCCAGGCAGAAAGGGACCAGCAGGGACTGATGGACAGCAGGCTGGACATGAGGCAGCAGTGTGCCCAGGTGGCCAAGAAGGCCAATGGCTCCTGGCCTGGATCAGGAATGGTGTGGCCAGCAGGAGCAGGGCAGGGATTCTTCTCCTGTGCTGAGCACTGGTTGGGCAACACCTCAAATTGTGTGTCCAGTTCTGGGCCCCCCAATTTAGGAAGGACATGGAGGGGCTGGAGCGTGTCCAGAGAAGGGCAACAAGGATGGGGAGGGGTCTGGAACACAAGTCCTGTGAGGAGTGGCTGAGAGAACTGCTGGGGTGGTTTATCCTGGAGAAGAGGAGGCTCAGGGCAGACAAGGCAGTGTCAGGGCACAGGTTGGACTTGATGATCTCTATGGCCTGTTGCACCCTTGCTGATTCTGTGATTCTCTGAAACCACCCTTGGAGCAGTTGCAGGATGAGCCGTGGGCCTCCTCTTCAGGAGCTCCAGCAGCCCAGGTCCCTCAGCTTCTCCTGGCAGCCCCAAAGCCCATCCTGTCAGTCCTGCAGAGCCTCTGCAGCTCCTCCTCATTGCCCAGAACAGGGAGCCCCAGAGGAAGACCCAGCAGCCCAGATGTGCCCCCCTGGCCTGGGGTGCCTCTGGCAAGGGAGCAGCAGCAGGAGGCACTGCAGGAGCCTGCAGACAATTCCTGCAGCACTTGTAGGATGATCCTGCTGCCCAAGGGACGTTCCCATGGGGCCAAGGCAGGAACTGCAATGGGGAGTGGGGCCATAGAGGAAAGGCCAAACAGGGATGGGCTGTTTGCAGGGGAGGGAACAGGGGTGGGAAGAAGGAGAAATTTGTACCAGGGAAGAGAAAAGAAAGCAAAGGTGAAGCCAAGGAAATGCTGAGGGCAGTTTGGGGTTGGCTGCCAGGCAGCCCTGGCTCTGAGCAACAGCGTCTGCAGTGACACAGGAAACTCCCAGCTGATGGGAACAAACTTTCTGGCTGAGTGCAGAGGCCAGGACAAAGCTGAGTGGTTTCCCTGGTGTCCCGCAGGCCTTGCTGGCCCCAGGGGCTGATGGCATTTGTGCTCCCTCAGGTTCATGTCCCCACAGCAACAGCATGGGGGTGCTGGCCCTGCTGTGTGCAATGCAAACAAGGGCTGCTGAGGCAGTGCTGCCGTGTCTGTGCCTGCAAGGATGGGGCACCTGTGTGAGCTGGTGGGAGAGGCCAGGGCTGCAGAGGGGGGATGTTGTTGGCAGCTGCATGAGGACGCTCTGGGACGCTGCCCTGGGCTGTGCAGCGCCCTGGGCATGGATCAGCCCCTGCACTGCTGCTCCTTCCCGTCTCCCCCAGGGCCCTTGCAGAGCCCCAGCCATGCTGTTTGCCCCCAGCTTGCCCACGGCCAGCCTGGGGCTGCTCACGGGGGTTTCTGTGCTGAGCATTGGCCTGGCCGTGTTCTTGAGAGAGCCTGGGCAAGGAGCCTGCAACCCCCAGGGCCTGGCCTGAGGCGTCAGCGCTGCCCCAGCAGTGCCCATGGCCTGTCCCTGCTGCAGCCCCGGCACTGCCACCCCCAGGGCTGTGCCCGGCCCCGAGAGCACTCAGGCCCTGCAGCAACACCAGGGCCACCAGGGCAGCGGGGCAGGGCCATGGCAGCAGCACTGGCAACACCAAGTGCTGCTGCTGCTGCTGCTGGGCACAGCTGCTGGGCCAGCACTGATCTGCCCCAGCTCTGCACACAGACATTGCTGCTGCAGCTCCAGAGAAGGCAACAAAAGGGCATCTCTGCAGAAAACTTTGCTAGGGGAGATCCTTTAGCTCCTTTAAAGCCACCGAGAGCGCAGCCCCTCATTGACACAGTCTGTGGCCACAGGTAGGTGGAGGGAAACAAAATGAGAAATGGCACAAAGATTGACATTTCTTTGTGGACAAGATTAAAAACATAAAATAAAAGATACAGAACCTCCAAACTGCAGCCAACGTGTACTATAAAAGATGAGTTTTATTACAAGTGATTTGCAGAAATTGGCCAGCAGTTTAATGTTCCTGAAACCATCAAGTCATCGGTCTCCACACTGCAGCCTTGAGCTCCTGGTTCCTCAGGCTGTAGATGAGGGGGTTCAGGGCTGGAGGCACCACTGACTACAGAACTGACAGGGCCAGATCCAGGGATGGGGAGGACATGGAGGGGGGCTTCAAGTAGGCAAATGTCCCAGTGCTAATAAACAGGGTGACCACAGCCAGGTGAGGGAGGCAGGTGGAAAAGGCTTTGTGCCGTCCCTGCTCAGAGGGGATCCTCAGCACAGCCCTGAAGATCTGCACATAGGAGAAAACAATGAACACAAAACAACACAATGAAAAACTGCTAGTAACCACAGTGAGCCCCAGTTCCCTGAGGTTTGAGTGTGAGCAGGAGAGCTTGAGGATCGGTGGGATTTCACAGAAGAACTGGCCCAGGGCATTGCCCTTGCAAAGGGGCAGGGAAAATGTATTGGCTGTGAGCATGAGAGCATTTAGGAAGCCACTGGCCCAGGCAGCTGCTGCCATGTGGGCACAAGCTCTGCTGCCCAGGAGGGTCCCGTAGTGCAGGGGTTTGCAGATGGACACGTAGCGGTCGTAGCACATGATGGTCAGGAGATAAAACTCTGTTAGAGCACAGAAAACAAAGAAAAATAGCTGTGCAGCACATCCAGTGTAGGAGATGTCCCTGGTGTCCCAGAGGGAATTGTGCATGGCTTTGGGGACAGTGGTGCAGATGGAGCCCAGGTCAGCGAGGGCCAGGTTGAGCAGGAAGAAGAACATGGGCGTGTGCAGGTGGTGGCCGCAGGCTACGGCGCTGATGATGAGGCCGTTGCCCAGGAGGGCAGCCAGGGAGATGCCCAGCAAGAGGCAGAAGTGCAGGAGCTGCAGCTGCCGCGTGTCTGCCAATGCCAGCAGCAGGAAGTGCCTGATGGAGCTGCTGTTGGACATTTGCTGTGCCTTGGAATAGGGATCTGTAAGAAAAGCAATCATGGAATAGTTGGGTTTGGAGAGGACTTGAAATATCCCAGCACAGCCTGGGGGCACTTTCCCCCCACTGCCTGCCCAGGGCTCTGCTGCCTGGAGCTGTCCCTGCCAGCAGCTGCTTCCCTGTGCCCAGGGCTGGGCCCTGCCAGTGCTGCCAGAGCCCAGCCCAGCCCTGGGGGCTCAGCTCTGCCCTGCAGAGCCCTCCCAGCTCAGGCACTGCCCAGGGGCAGCTCTGGCTCTGCAGGCTCTGATGGCAACGTCAGGGCAACACTGAGGAGGCTGGAAAAGTGACACTGATGCTGGCTCTAAGGGGTCCTGTGGTGATTTCCTTAAGTGCCTGGTTTACTAACATCTGAGAGAAAATATTTTTATTTTTCTCAACATGATCTGAGAGATGAATATCTATGTGCAATATCCCATCCAGGCAACCCAGAGCAGTAGATTAAGAAAACAGGATTTCCCCTTTCATGCAGCCCCTGCCTTGCTATGCTCCCTGTTTAATCTACTTGAAAATGTTCTGCAGGTAAATGCCATGCTGGGAGCAGTCCTGAACAATGCAGCATCCTCCCCACACAAGGAGAACACTCCCAAGCCTCACCAGCTGTCTCCTGCCACCCAGATCTTGTCCCCCAATGCTGGGAGCAGCTGCCAGGGCTGGCTGAGAGCTGTCCCTGGCAGGCAGCAGAGTCCCTGCCCCAGCACAGCGCCCTGGGCTGCAGGACCCTGCTCTGCAGGACAGCCCTGGGCACCCCTGGCTGCTCTGCACAAGAGACAAGCAGAGAATGCACTCACAGGCTCTGCAGGCATTGGCATGTTCCAGCTTGAGGAGATGGCTCCAGGAGCTGCAGCTGCATTGTCCTGCAGCCAGAGGTTCCTGTGCCAAGGGCTGGCAGTGATTGTGCCCCAGGCACTTCTCAGCCCCTTCCCGGCCTTGACTGATTGAAGCTCTCTGTTCCTCTGTGCTGTGCCCGCGCTGGCTGCAGGCAGTGCCCCAGCCCTGCTGGGCTGGCACAAGAGCTGCTCATCAAGAGAAATGTGCTTTTGAAGCTCTTCTTGGTGAGCAGGAGCTGCCTCTGTGCCAGGAGCCCAGCCCAGCTCAGCAGCACAGACACAGCACAAGGACTTTAATCAGCCTCTGGGCCTTTGTGCTCAGGCCCTGAACATCAGTCCCTGAGAGGGAGCTGAAGAAACCTCTGCAGAACTCCAAGGCAGAATCCAATTCCAAAGGTTCTTGGACTTTTAATGGGTCCCAGAGAGGGACACGACTGAGCAAGTGTCCCCAGGCCCCAGGCAGAGCAGAGAACTGCAGGCAGTGCTGACAGGTGGGGACAAAGAGAAGCCAAGTCTTGGTGCCCTGGGGCACAGCAGGGTCTGTGCCAGCAAGGGCTGGGAGGAGACACCTTGTGCTGAGGCCCTGGGGCCTCCTGGCACAGCCCCAGCCAGGCTGGGCACTGGCAGCCCCTTGTGCTGCCCTCAGCATCCCCCCCTAGCCCACATCCCAGTGGCCTCAAGGATCTGCTGCAAGGAGTCCCTGGGGAGCCTTGCTCAGCAATGGCCCTGGGGGCTCCTTCATGCTCCCTGCAGGGACTGCAGGTTTTTCAAAGGACTTGGGCTTTGGCTTTTGCCATGGAGTCTCTGAGAGCTTTGTGCAATCCTGGCCTCCAATTATCTGCTGTAATTAGTCCCTGGAGAGGCTTTGTCAGTAACAACACTCAGTGGGGCTCATTAATGCTTCAGGGTACTTCAGTTATTTTAAGGTACTTGGTGTTTGCCTTTTGATAGACTCTGTGAGAGGTTTGTGCAATCATGGCCCCAATTATCTGCTTTAACGAGTCCCTGGAGAGCTTTGTACTGACACTCAGTGGGGCTCATTAATACCTTGATATACTCAAGGTTTTTAAGGTATTTTATGGATTTAAGAATACTTTTAGGTACTTTTAAGGATTTTCCTTCCCACTCTGAGTCTCTGGGAGGTTTTTGTGCCATCCTTGCCTCCAGTTCTCTCCTTCAAGGAGTCCATGAGTAGCCTGTGTTGGGTATCTTCCCCCTTTCTGTTTTACAACAAAGATGGAACTGAAAGAATTTTGTAAGACTTTCTAAAAGCATCCAAACAAACATGGGACAATCAACAATGCAACAACAACCACTAAGAGAATTAATAGTCCTGTTTTAGCTCGGCATCATCCAACCCTTTAGTCCCTTGGAATGGAAGAGTTTATTGACCCAGTCTTTGTTTTCCACTTGAAGCTTCTTGAACCCTTCCTTCAGTCCCTGAATGCTCTTGTGCATTGACTCGCTGTGGCTGGAGAGGTTCATGCAGCACATGCCCTCAGAGTCTACACAGCCATGCCCATGTGCCCAGAGTAAAAACTCTATTGCTGTTCTGCAAGGTGGCGTGGCAGCCACTCAATGTGAGGGAGGCAGCATTGGTTTGCTTACTTAACAGGCACCCAGGATGGTCTGATTGCCCTAAAGCTTTAGCTGCAGCCACCCAAGGTAGTCCAAATTGGGGGTGCTACCATCCTAAACCTGGATTAAAGCTTTCAAAGCCATCTCTTTGATATCATCCAATCCTTCTCTGGGGATACCTGCTGCTTGATCATCTGGTAGGCTGTGTTGTCCTTCTCCAGCTCGATGGTTGATTGTCAATTCTGCCCTTGCCTCATTATTAGCATAGTCTGCTATTAATTGATTTAGTAAACACTTCCATGCCCCTTCCCACAGGGTGTATTCTGTAGGTGACAACAACATGGTCATAATATATTTTAAATTGTAGGGGATTAAGATGTGCTGTAAACATGGCCCTCATTAGGCCATTAAAACAAGGTAAGTCCTTCCTATGGTCTTTAGCTGCCCTACACAGATCCTTGATTTCCCCGTAAACCAATGGCTGACACCTGGGATTCTGCCCCCTTCTTTCATAACATACAGGGGCAATGAGGAATTTTGAGGTTATTTGCCAGTCTCCTTCCTTAACTGGAGGCATGGCCCAGGGTGGAGGTGGAATGATTGACAGTGGGGGCGTGACCCGCAGTTGTGGGGGTGGAGTCTGGAGGTTCATTCAGGGCGGAAGAGAAGGCTGTGGTAGCAGGAAGTGGAGGAGCCAAGATGGAGGGAGGATGCTCCGGCTCCCGAGCCACATTCGGGGTCCTTCCATCTTGAGTCTCCAGGGCATGATGCTCCAAGACTGCGTGGCCATTGCCATCTTGGACCATCGTGGAAGGTCTGAGAAAGGCAGGTTTGAGGGGAGGTCCCGAGTTAGGAGTGACCAATGGATTGAGTTTTCAACACACTGCTTGCTGGTGAAGGGTCTCAAGGATGGTGTGGAAGGTGGGGAGCATGCAGGGTGCAACGGGGTCACTTTTAACTCCCACGGAGTCCCAAAATTCAGTGATATGGATTTCATCTGCAGAGGCATCTGGAAAATTTTTAATGATCCACCTCATGATTGATTTATTGATTTTAATTTGTACTTTGAAAATATTGTGTCATGATCAGTGAGAATTAAAGCATCCATATATGCTCCTTTCTACTTTGGACATCTGACTGCCCTTTTTTTTTTCTCTGCCTTATGGGGAAGAGCCACCAGAACACCCCAAATCAATTATGGGATGTGGGTGCATATTGTAAAAACACAGTGGCAAAATGGGCAATAAATGTCTTGCATTTCCCCAAACCCACCTGCAATCCTATGCAGGATCCTGCAATCCTATGCAGGTGAAACCATCATTGTCCCTGCTGATCCTGGGCAAGGTCCCTCAAAGGAACGATGAATCCGCTGGGCCCGGCACAATCCAAAATCCCAGGGAGCACTGGCCTATCCATCAGCTAACCCCAGCTGACGTGACTGACACAGGGAGCCCTGAGTGGATCCTGCCTTCTGCTGGGGTTCCTCTGTTGGTGATGCTGGAACCCCACAGTTGGTACCCATGTGTGTGTCTTTCTATGGATCTTCTGTCTTTCTGTTGTTCTCTATTTCTTCTCCTTCTAGTCCTACTTACCTGGAACATTTTTGGGTAACTTCACATGTTAAGTGTTAAAGGATTTTAGGTTAAATGTATGGGAATCCAGGGCACAGGGAATATTTCTCTGTCTGCTCTGGGGGGTCCTGACCTCCAGAGAAACACTGCCTTTAACCTTTGCCCATGGAGAGGACTTCCAGGACTTTGAGACAGATTAGAATTTACCGAACTGAGAAATAGATGAGAGGGTAGTACAGCATGTCACTTGGGTGAGAAATTTAGGTTTTGGGATTTTTAGGATGGTGCAGATAGGAAGCAAGATGGAGGAAGTGGGGTGTAGTCCCTGTCTTCTTCTTCATCTACTCAATTTTTTACAGTGTTGGTGGGACGGGGTCATTGGTCAAGGAAAGCACAGTGCAGAGGTTATGTGGACAGTCAAGGGATGAGTTATTGGTAGATAAGTAGAAATAATGTACGTTTTAAGAGTTAATTAAAATGAGACAACTTTAAAAGACCTTGAAACCGTACATTTTTGGGGCCATTTTGTGGTGCTTTTCCAGCGTGCTGAGCCTGGTGTGGAGAGAAATGCAAAACTTTAGATAAGATAACGATAAGCAAGAAGCTGAAGACCAAAAAAGTCCCGTGTATCTCCTTTTACCTGGCACAGAACTGCTACTGGAGGGTTTCCCCCATCCAGGGGGCCCCCAAAAAGGCCCAACATAAAACAAACATCAATAACTGGTGCCCCAAAAATGTTTGTAATAGGTTGACTTTTTTCCAGAATGTTGTTTACTGAAGGGTGTTGTCTTACTTGGCCAATCATTTGAAATGTGTTGATTAAATGACCAATGATGTCCACCTGTAGAAAACCAAGATATAAAAGAAGAGGAATAAAAAAAATGGGTGACTTTTAGCCCTTAGCCTTCTGATCTTGGTCTGTGTCATCTCTGATTCAACGGTGACATTTGCGGATCTGTGGGGGCTATTGGGGATCCTTTCTGCACCTCGTGACCCAACAAGAGCTTCTCTAATAAAGTTGGCCTGAAGCTCCCACTGTGCCCATGACAGGAACCCCTGTGAGTGTCTGGGCCATCCCGGCTCTTTGGCAGCCGGGGCACTCCTGGGATGTCACCATGGAATGGTTGTGACTGCCTCTGACCACAGGGCTCTTTACCATCCCAGAAAGCCCTGGGAGGTCTCCATGGAGCCCCTGTCTCTGTGTGTGACATTCCAGCTCTGGAACAGCCTGGAGACTCTTGGAAAGTCCCCATGGAACCCCTCTGAGGGCCTGTGACAAATCTGATCCTTAGCAGGCAACCATCACCAGCCCCCTGTTGCTATGGTCAGTTTCCATGGCAACCATCACCAGCCCCCTGTTGCTATGCTCAGTCCCTTGGCAGCTCCATGGAGACCCCATGCCAGGGGTGGTTGCCATGGACACCAGCTCAGGCCTGCAGCCAGAGCCCGTTGCCATGGCAACCATTGGCAGCCCCATCCCCAGGCTCATGGGATCCCAGAGGCACAGAATTGGCTGAGCTGGGAGGGACCCATCAGGATCCTCCAGTCCAACTGCTGGCCCTGCACAGGACACCCCAACAATGCCAGCCTGGGCCTGGCAGCGCTGGCCAAACGCTGCTGCAGCTCAGAGAGCTCTGGAGCTGGGACCCTTCCCTGGGGAGCCTGGCCAGGGCCCCAGCAGCCTCTGGCCAAAAACCTTTTCCTGACATCCAACCTGAGCCTGTCCCAACTCAGCTGCAGCCGCTCCCTCCACTCCTGTCCCTGGGCCCCAGAGGGAAGAGGTTCCCTGTTGTGGTTTAGGGCAAATTTGGAGGAGAATTTCCAAATTAGGGCTCCTCCAGTAAGCAAACCCACACAGCCCCTCCCCCCAACCGGTTTGGGAAGGATTCCTCGGAGAGCAGTGGAAAGAACCTGTTTATTTAACAAGCACAGCACCCCCAGCACACAGAATGAACAATACCGGATGACACCGCTCTGAAAAAAGATGACAAATTCAGAAAGTCTCTCTTGGGGGGTGGTCACTCTGTTCTCAGTCCCTCCGGCCCTGGGGCAGCTGCTGCAGGCCACAAGGTGCAGGATCTTGGTGTTTCCCAGGTCCCAGTCCGGAGCAGGTTCGAAATTATCAGAAAAAGGAAAGGAGAAACAGTCCAGGAAGAAATTGGACAGTTTAGCTAAACTAGCTAATGAGCAAAAGCAAGCAGAAGCAAAGCAAGCAAGAGCGAGAGAGAGCAAAGCAAAAGCAAAAGCAGAAAAAGCTGCAGTCCCTGTGTCCCGCCAGGCTGATAAGAAAACCAAAACAAAACTTTCCCTCTTCAGAGCCAGTCTTAAAGGCATAGAACATAATATCCAACATTAACAGAACACATGAATGGGGATACAAGCATCATAATGTCACCCTAGGACATTCCACCCCTTATCCCCATATCATCAACATATTACCACACATCATGCATTTATTCACACAAAATTTTCATCTGCTCTCCCAAAAATTACAAGCAATACCCATCATGCCCTCATCCCATCCCCACACTGGACCACTGAATCCAGGCCCTATACTACAGAGCTGCAGGATTTCACCCCTTTCACTTTACTCACTCAAAGCTCCATCTATCACTTGCTCAGACCTTCGACACTTGCATGTTTCCTTCTCCATCTTCCACTTGCCCAGACCTTCAACACTTACACATTTCCTTCTGTCTCATGTCTGTATGGTTTAATGTACAGACAATGGCAGTAACATCCAACAAACAGTGATATTGCATATCATTCTCACCCCACAATCAGATCTCCCTGAGGTACACATCGTGTTGTTCCATCTCTTTGCATTATCCACCATGTGCAACCTGGTCCCTGAGCAAAGACAACCCCACGAATGGGTTTGTCTGTACTCGAGGCAGAATTGATCCACACAGTCTTCCCCAACAAACCTCTGACATGCACCACTGGGACTTTATCTCCATCTGTTATATTCAGGGACTCAGACTGGGCAAGGCCTGCTCGGTTGGTGGAACCTCAGGTATTAACTAACCAGGTGGCCTTTGCTAAATGCTGCTCCCAATTTTTGAAAGATCCCCCACCCAAAGCTTTCAGCTGGATTTTTAGTAGTCCATTGTACCTCTCCACTTTGCCTGCAGCTGGTGCATGGTAGGGGATGTGGTACACCCACTCAATGCCATGTTCCCTAGCCCAGGTGTTGATAAGGCTGTTCTTGAAATGAGTCCCATTGTCTGACTCAATCCTCTCAGGGGTGCCATGTCTCCACCGGACCTGCTTTTCAAGGCCCAGGATGATGTTCTGGGCAGTAGCATGAGGCACAGGGTAGGTTTCCAACCATCCAGTGGTGGCTTCCACCATGGTCAGCACGTGGCACTTGCCCTGGCATGTCTGGGGCAGTGTGATGGAGTCAATCTGCCAGGCCTCCCCATACTTGTACTTGGACCCCTGCCCACCGTACCATAGGGGCTTCACTCGCTTGGCCTGCTTGATGGCAGCACACGTCTCACAGTCATGGATAACCTGAGAAATACTGTCCATGGTTAAATCCACCCCTCGGTCTCGTGCCCACTTATAGGTGGCATCTCTGCCCTGATGGCCTGAGGCATCATGGGCCCATCGAGCTAGGAATAACTCTCCCTTCTGCTGTCAATCTAAGTCTGTCTTTGACACCTCTATTTTTGCTACCTGATCTACCTGTTTGTGGTTTTGGTGTTCCTCATTAGCCCAACTCTTGGGGACATGAGCATCTACATGGTGGACCTTCACAGGTAGCCTCCCTATCCTGGTAGCAATGTCTTTCCACTCTTCAGCAGCCCAAATTGGTTTTCCTCTACGCAGCCAGTTGGACTCATTCCACCTCTCCAGCCATCCCCACAGAGCATTGGCTACCATCCATGAATCAGTGTAGAGGTAGAGCTTTGGCCACTTCTCTCTTTCTACAATGTCCAGGGCCAGCTGAACGGCTTTGAGTTCAGCAAGTTGGCTTGATCCACCTTCACCTTTAGTGGCCTCTGTGACCTGTCGTGTGGGGCTCCATATGGCTGCTTTCCACTTCCGGTTCATCCCTACGATGCGACAGGAACCGTCAGTGAAAAGAGCGTAGCGCGTTTCCTCTGGGGGCAGTTGGTTATATGGAGGAGCCTCTTCAGCCCGTGTCACTGCTTCTTGTTCTTCATCTGTTACACCAAAATTCGCACCTTCGGGCCAATTTGTAATTACCTCCAAAATCCCAGGGTGATTCAGTTTACCTATACGGGCACTGTCTCTGTCCCTCTGGAGCCTCTCAGGAACCCTGGGCCAGTCCCGAGTCGGCAGACACCGGGGGCAGCCCCGACACGGCCGACAGCGGGGAGACACTCTCTGTGCCCCGAGGGTACTGAGGGCACCTGGGCTGGGCGCCTGTGCAGCACAAGAGACACCAGAGACATCGGTAGAAGATAAAGGGCTGACTCTTAGCAGGGCTTAATCCAAGTTTTTATTCTAGGAGCCCCTACACCTCAGGGGCCTCCTGCCCACAGCCCCGGGAGATGTGCCAAGGTTACATTTAAAGGGAGGTGGAAACCCAAAGTAGATAACATTTTACTAACCAAGAAGTGACCCTAAGGGATGGGTACTGGGGGATGGACATTTAGGACAGCGTATGGGGCAGGGCTTGGGGGGCTGACCCCTGGCCTCTGGCTGATCACTCAACATCCTGGAATGAAGCTTCTGGATGGAGGGGATGGGATGCTGAGTGATTGACAGAGAGCCAGGGTGGGGGTTTGGGGATGATCTCAGCAAGGGAAAGGGATTACACAGGTAAAGGGAGGGGGGTACCATCTGGGATGAACCATTTGGGAAAAATACGGGGATTCAAAAACAAAACTATTACAAAATATTACAAAGTATAAAAACACACTACAACACACCACCCAGATCTGGTGTTTGCTGAGCAAGTGCCCAGATCCGGAAATTTCCCAGGGCTGACACAGCCCAAGTTCAGCAATTTGCTGGCACAGAAAGCCAAAATCTGGCAATTTCCTGATGCCAATACAGGCGCCCAGACCTGGTCTTTGCTGCCACTGCCAGTGCCCAGATCTGGGTATTTCCCTGTTCTGGCAGAGCCAAGTCCAGCAATTTTCTGGCAAAGAAAGCCAAAATCTGGCAATTCCCTGCTACCATCATTGGCAATGCCAAGATCCGGTGTTTGCTGGCAACACCAGTGCCCAGATGCAGGAATTTCCTGATGCCGGCACAGCCCCAGTCGAGTAATTTCTGGCAAAGAAAGCCAAAACCTTGCAAATACCTGGTGCTGGCCCCACCCAGATCTGGTGTTTGCTGGCACTGCCAGTGCTCAGATCCAGCAGTTTCCCAGTGGCAGCATAGCCCAAGTCCAGCAGTTTCCTGGCACAGAAAGACAAAACCCGGCAATTTTCTGGTGATAGCACCAGCACCACCCAGATCTGCGGTTTGCTGGCACCGCCAGTGCCCAGATCTGGCAATTTCCCTGTGCCACCACAACCCAAATTCAGCAATTGTCTGGCAAGGAAAGCCAAAACCCAGCACAGCCCAGATCTGGTGTGTTGGGGTTGGTTTAAAAGAAGAGGGAGACCTTGGCTTAAGGCCATGGGAAAACCCTCTTTAGTCAGGGTCAGCAGGAGCTCCCGCCCATAATCCTCTTGTTCAGTTATGCAGATTGTTACTAGAAAGTTCTGAGTTCTCTTTGCTACCATTGGTTACTTTATACTGCAAAAATTGTAATATTCTTAATCCTTCCTTTCTCTTGGATCCTTTCCTCAGATCCCACCTTAACCCCTCCCCATAAATAAATGGATAAATATCCCTGCTAGACCCTGGACCCAGGCTTTTTTCTGCTTTGCTCTCTCTACTGTGCACGCCGTCCTGTTTGTTGTGTTTGCCTTCATTAAAGTTCTGTTTCCAGAGCACCAGATGGAAGCAGTCTCTGTCTGTAAAGTGGCCAGAGCTGGTTCTCAGGGAAACCACTGGTCAATGGTCTGGACAAGGGCCAGAAGGTTTCACTGGTGTTTGCTGGCACCGCCAGTGCCCACATCTGGAAATTTCCCTATTCTGACCCAGCCCAAGTGCAGCAGCAATTTACTGGCACAGAAATCCAAAACCCGGCAACTTTCTGCTACTGGCTCTGGCACCGCCCACATCTTGTGTTTGCTGTGCCAGTGCCCAGATTTGGAAATTTCCCGGTGCCAGCAGAGCCCAAATCCGGCAGATTTCTGTCACTGGCAATGACACCACCCAGATCTGGTGTTTGCTGGCAGCGCCAGTGCCCAGATCTGAAAACTTCCTGGTGCTGGCACAGCCCAAGTCCAGTGATTTGCTGGCACAGAAAGCCAAAATTTGGAAATCTGCAGGTTCTGGCTCCAGCACCATCCAGATCTGGTGTTTGCTGGGACCGCCAGTGCCCAGATTTGGAAATTTCCCGATGCCTTCACAGCCCAGGTCCAGCAATTTGGTTTTAGCTAGCTTAGGCAGAGAAGTTCCTGGGACTGTGACTTTCCTTTTTCTTGGAACTGTTTAAACCTGCTCTGGACTGAAAACCCAGAAAAATACCAGCAGCTCACACCTGTGGCCCACTGAGCTCTGGGATGCTGCATTCCAGCACCAGAGGGACTTAGAAGAGACCGATTGAGCCAACTACAACCCACAAAAAGGACTTTCTGAATTTGCCATCTCTTCAGCACTGTCAGAGGTTTCATTTAATATTATTCATTTTTCATGCTTGGGAATACTTTACTTGTTAAATAAACTGGGGTTTTTTCACTTTTCTCGAGGGAAGTCTTTTCCTGAACTAGTAGGGGGAGGGGCCGCTTGAACTTGCTTTCTAGACGGATCCCTTTTGGAGGTTTCCCCACCAAATTTGCCCTAAGCCAGCACAAACAGTCATCATGAAAATTTCACCAGTGGCATAATTTCCTGCTGGCAAATCTTGTGACAGAAGCTTGACCTTGTTCTCCATGAGACATTCTTGGGAAGAGAGACAGGAGAAGATTCCTGGAAAACTGAAACAGCTTTCCAGAAGGGAAATGAAAATGAAAGAAACAATCCAAGATCTTTTCCTCTATTTATTACTATGCTCCTCTTTTCCATATTGCACTACTTCTCCATCCCAGGAATTCCAGATGCACTGCACCTCTAAGATCGGTGACTTAGTGATTTTTAGACACTTGAAAATACCATGAGCCACACAGAGTTTTCCTTCCCCTGGTTTTACTGGAAGGCAAGACTGGAGATGTAAGTGCAGTGCTGGGGTCAGGTAGGAATCCTACAGCAAGGGAAGGTGGCCCGACAGTGTTTGACCCTCAGCCAGGCCAATGCAGAGCAGCAAGCGAGGGGATTGCTGTGCCAGTGTGCAGGAGTCAGGGCTCTGCATCTGGGCTCACCGCTGCAAAGTTCCCGTGTTTGGACAGACTCAGGGGCTGTGCCCCGGGCGCGCGGGACTCGAACGTGGGGCTCGTGGGGCGAGCGGGGAACGGACACGGGGACGAACGGCCCCGGTGCTTCAGTTGCAGCGGCGGCAGCGGCGGCAGCAGCAGCAGCAGCAGCAGCAGCAGCGGCAGCAGCAGCAGCGACAGCAGAAAAACAGATATTTTAGATCACTTTTTTTCTTTCTTTCTCTTTCTCTTTTTCTTTCTCTCCCTTTGTTTCTTTTTCTCCCTTTCCCTCGGTCGGGCACCCTTCTCTCGGGGTCCCTTGCCCGACGGCCCTCTCCTCTCCCCGCCTCCCTCTCCCCTGCCGGGCCGGGCCATGCCCCCGGCCCGCCCCCGGCCCCGGGCGGGGCTGCCCCGTGCCCGGCCCCGGCCGTCCCGCCGCGCTCTCGCCTCCGCCCGGCTCTGGCCGTACTGGCGGTGGCGCTGCTGGGCGGGTGTCAGTGCCTTGTACGGGGGCGGCATCGCCGCCCTTCGGATCCGCCTGGCCCGAGCCCGGCCCCGGACCCGACGCAGAGTCCAGTCCCGGCCCCGGCTCCTCCCGGGGCCCGCGGAGGACACAGGCGGCGCTGCCGCTCCCGCCGCCTCCGCTGCGGCTTCCCCGGCACGATCTCCGCCGCTCGGCAGCGCGGCCGCCGGCCCCGAGCCTCCCGTGCCGCGTTCCAAAGAGCGAACGCCTGGGCATGGCCGGCCCGGGGCGGCTGAGGGGCGCTCGGGGGCCGTTGCTGGCCCCGGGCCGAGCTCTGACAGCCGCGTCCCGCCCGCAGGGAAGGCGCAGGAGGCCCTGCAGGAGCGGCACCGGCTGGGTTCGCTGCTGGGTCGCTCTCCAGTCACAAACATGGAGCAGAGAGCGCCGAGAGTGCGCAAGGTGGTCTGGCTGGATCAGGAGGAGGAGGAGGAAGAAGGCCCTGGAGCTGGCCCAGCACAGGAGACCAATGCGGCGGTGCCGTTCCATCCACCTCAGGAGGGTGAGTGGCAGAGCTGGGCTGCAGGGCTGGAGCCTGCAGCCAACTTGGCCCCGTCCCATCCCATCCCATCCCATCCCATCCCATCCCATCCCATCCCATCCCATCCCATCCCATCCCATCCCATCCCATCCCATCCCATCCCCTGGGGAAATGCCCATGGATAGGACAGAAGAGGGGCCGGGCAGACACTCGGCAGTGGCCGTGCTCCATCTCCCTGGAGCATCCCGGGTCTCTCCCTGCCTGGGCAGCGCAGGGCTGGGCTGTGTTCTCCGGCCTCTCCCGCAGCCCCTCAGCTCTGGCTGCGCTCGCTCTTTGCCAGATGCAGCCCTGGAGCGCACACAAGAGCAGGAATCCAGCCGTGGCCGCTTCCGCAGCACAGCACAGGTACCTGCAGCCACCCCCACCTGGGCTGGGCCTGCTGTCCCTGCTCAGCCCAGCACCGTGTGTGCAGCACTCCATGCAACATCCCTGGCTTCTTGCCCTTCTCCTACAGCTCGTTTGCAACTTCATCCGGAGCATTCGGCAGGAAGAGATCAGCACCATGGGCACTGGGCTCAGAGCTCACTCCGAGCTCCTCAATCATGAGACCAGTACCGCCCTGCTGGATTTGCTCCTGGAGAAGAGTGCTGCCAGGCCAGAACAAGTGAGCAGCCTGGGGCCAGGCTTCAATTCCCCCATGAGTCCCGTGGCTTCTCCTGCCAGGCCTGCTGGTCCCTGGGAGCCTTTGAGGCCATGGCAGTGCGCTGGCAAGGGAAGCATTCTCTGGGGACCCTGAGGACATTGCTCCCTCTGGCAGCTTTCCAAGTCTCCCCGTGCCTTCTCCAGGTGCCCGCCATGGTCAGGTACATTCACCGATGGCTCCTGGCCAATGATTCTGCCCAGCACAGGCTGGATGAGGCCCTGCTGACTCTCACCAAAGCACACCCGGGTGATGCAGTCGTGACGCTGCTGCGTGTGGCCCCGTCCTGTGACAGGTATGGGGCCCACCTGCCCAGAGGGCTCAGGCCTCCCCAGCCCATCACCCTGTACCGCCTGGCCAAGGTGTCTGACCAACAGAGAGTTCCAGGGCCCTCTGGCTGCTGCCTTTTCCAGCCCTGGCACGTCAGCCCCCAAGCCTGCTGCCATGCTCCCTTGCCGCCCCTCAGGGCTCTGTCCCTACAGGGCTGGGCTGCCTGGCTGCTGCTGGCGAGGGCCAGTGGGCAGAGGCAGAGCTGGCAGCCAGCTCAGCTCCCCACAGTGCTGTGTCTGAGACAGAGCTCTAACCCCGCAGAGCTGCCATCACCATGTGGAAGACCATCATGGGCTCGCTCAGGACTGCAGAGCCAGTGCTGCTGATACTCCTGGATGTGCTGGGGAGCTGGCCAGAGCACAGCACGTGCACCTCCGATGGGGACAAAACGGGTGTCTTTGGCCTGGCTGTGAGTTTCTGCAAGTGGCCTTTGCTGGCCCCAAGGCCGCCTCTCCAGCAGCTCTCCATTCCCCTTCGCCCACTGCATCTCCCTGCCTCAGGCGCTGGCCTGAAACCCGGCCCAGGGGCAGCTCCGGGCCCACCAGACCCCGTGCTCCCCCTGCGTCTCTCTGGGCCTCTCCCTGCCAAGCTCAGGCCCTGCCACACGGACACCTCGGCACTGAGCGCTGTCTCGGGGGGCTTTGTCCCTTGCAGGCAACCATGGTGATGTGGAAGATCCTCCAGGTGCCCCGTGTCCCACATATGGTGACGGTCTATTTCCCCCGCCTCTTTGTGCATCTGCTCTCCCAAGTCTTCTTTAGCACTCTGGATATGCCAGAGGAGGTCGATACCTTCTGGAAGGGATGCCAGGAAGAGCACGGCCTTGCCACCAGCCCCAACAGGTGCTCCATCCCACTCCTCTTGTCCCTGCCATGTCCCTGGGCAGGAGCCAGTGCTGCCAGTGTGACCTGGCCTTTGCTGTGCACGCAGGTTTGCAGTGCGGACCCTGAAGTCCCTGCTCTGCCGCATGCAGCATGAGGATGTGGTGGTGGCAATGGAATGCAATTGTGGCTGGGACACGCTGCTGTGTGCTGACACCCACCACTATGCTGTGGGTCTGCTGGCCAGGTGAGAGCCCCTTCTCCCCACTGCCTCTGACATTTGTGCTCTGTGCCCAGGGAGCTCCACACAGTCCCTGTGGTCGTGGGCCAGAGGGCCTTGTCACCGAGGGATGGCCAAGCAGACTGGAAAAGGCTGGCAGAGGAGCGTGCCCACCAGGAGCTGCCTCCCAAACAGGGCCCCTTGCAGGATGCTGGGGAAAGAGCAGAGCTCTGTGAGTCAGTCCTGGCAGAGGTTTGTCCCCCTGGCCCACAGTCTTGACTCCTTTTTCTCCTGCCAGGGAGATGTGCTGTGTCTCCATCCCCTTGCGGTCCCGCATCGCTCGCTACCTGCTGCGGCTGCTCAGCACACAGGAGCCACACTGGGAGCTGCCCGCCCTGGCGTTCCTTGTGGAGGTGAGCCTGAAGGCCAGCGCTGCCTGGCTGAGCTGCCTTCCAGCTCTCTGCCCTCTCACAGCCACAGCTGCCTGGGACGGTGCCCGCGCCCTGTGCTGCTGCCTGGGCCCAAGCCTGTGGGGCTCCGGGCTGCTGCCGGCCGACTCCCCTGTCACTGCCCTGTGCCATCCAGGTCCTCGAGTGCCTGGACTTGAGTCAACGTGGTGCTAACAGAGTCCTGGAAATCTTGTTGAGGCAGCTGCGGAGCGAGAGCAGGGAGAAGCGTCGCCTGGCCCTCAGGGCCCTTCTCAAGCTCATGGAGGAGCCCTCAATGGTGAGAAGGGGGCAGCGGCTGAGGCTGAGCTGGGGAATGCAGTCGTTTGGGCTTGGCTGGGCTTTGGGTGTTGGAGCAGCTGCTCCCAGCTCTCCTGCCTCCCAGTTCAGCTGCCCAAGTGCTTCAGAACAGGCCTTTGGCCTCTGGGCCCTGCAGCAGCAGGATGGGGTTTCTCAAACTTGTATTCTGCACAGACCGAAAAAATGTGGAGCCTGACTGAAAGTCTTGTGGAGCCTCTGTGGGATGTGGATGGAGAGATAGTTAGCATGACAGTCGTGCTACTCAGCTTTATCATCTTGGACAATGACATGCTGATGCCCAGCCCCGTCACACTGCAGCTGCTTGAGGCGCTCCTGCCACTCTTTGAGCATGTAAGGCTCACTGCTCCCAGCCACAGCCACTGGATGCTGCCTGGACACTTTGTGCCCTGTGGATTTGCAGGCCTGTGCTAAGCTGAGCCCTGTGCAGCCAATGCTGAGGTCTTTTTCTCTTCCTTTCATACAGGACAATAGCCAGGTGCAGCTGCTCTCCATACTGCTTTTCCGAACATTGGTGACTCTTCCACAGGAAAAGGAAAAAAAGGCCCTGAACACACCCCTGTGCCAGAGCCTGCTGCCACTCTTCTTCCACTGCCATGATGAGAATCAGCGTGTGGCACAGGTGAAGACTTGTGGGCTGCTGCTATCCCCCTGGCAGGGGGCTCAGCTGCCTCCTGCTCTGCGCCTGCTGGACTGCAGCCTCCTCCAGGCCTTGGCCCAGGGACGCGGGGCCTGCGCCCTGGGCTATGAGGCCATCTCCGTGTCTCTACTGCTCTCCAGGCTTCTCAGAAAACGCTGATTTGTGTGGCCAAGTTCCTGAAAAGGATGGATCTTGAAAAACTGGTGAAGAGCCAGAAGCTGTGGAAGTTCAGCGAGTGCCTGGTAAGGAGGGCCTGCAAGCCCCAGCCTCAGGCTGGAGAAGGCCCCTGAGGGCGGTGCTCAGTGTGCGGGGCTGGCAGCTGTGCCCCTGCCCGCTGCTGCAGCCAGAGGCCACGCGGGCTCTTCTCCAGGCTCCCGTGGGCCCGAGCCGGGTGCCCATGGAGTCCCGGCCCGGCGGGGCTGCGGGCCGGCACCACGGCTCCCCGGGCAGCAGCCGGCCCTCTGCCCCCTGCCCTCGGGAGCCCTTGGCCAGCGGCTGCTGGCCGCGCCTCAGGGCTGTGTGGGCGGGGGAGGCCGGGGCTGGGTGCAGGCAGCGCCCGGCCCAGGGGCTGAGCCCGCGCCAACCCTTCCCTCCTGCCGCTCTCTGCAGCTGGCAGAGGACAGGAGCCGAGCGGCCGAGCACCTGCGCCGGGCCCTGCGCTACCTGCAGAGCCCACAGGAGCCCCTGCGAGAGGCGGCCATCAGGTTCACGGGTGAGCCACGAGCCCGGGCTCCCTCCCCGGTCCGCCGCAGCTCGGCCCCGGCCCCGCCTGCGGCCCCGGCAGCGCCAGCCGGGCCCGGCGCCGTGGAGCCGCGCCTGGGCTGGGCATTGCTGCTGCCGCCCTCTGGCAGCCGTGCCCTGGGGCGGCAGCGTGCGCCAAGGGCCGGGCTGAGCCCTGCCGGGCCAGCAGCCCGTGTGGCCACAGCGCCGGCAGCGCCGCTGGCAGGGAGCTGTGCCGCTGGCGCCGTGACAGGCTCTGTGTTCACAGGCATGGCCGGGCGGCGCCTGAGGGGGCAGCAGCGAGAGCTGCAGCTGATCTGCACTGGTGAGTGAGGGCAGCGGGCTGGCAGCGGGGGCTGCCGGGGGGAGAGCTGCAAGCCCTGCCCCGGCTGCGGAGGGCTCTGCTCCCGTGGCCAGAGCACACGGAGCTTTCAGGGCCACGTGGGCCATTGGTGGCCAGCAGCTTCGGGCTGATCCCCTTGGTCTCTGCTCCCTCCTGGCCATGGCCAAAGCCGGCTGGGATGGCCCTTGCAGGGGGCTCTCCTGGGCTCCCCGCAGATCCGGCTCTGACCGTGGCTCTGTTCCTCTCTCTTGCAGCTCTGGAACGCCTGACGGAGGACGTGAGCAGTGCCGTGTCACAGCTGGCACTTGAAACACTGCATGTCCTCCGGGCAATAGAGCGTGGGCGATATTCCACCATCCAGAGGCTGCAAGATCAGCTGCGCAGGGCATGGAGGACTCGGCCTCGCCTGTCGGGGTTCGGCTGCTTGCACTGCCGGATGACTGAGGAGGAGAGCTGATCTGGGAGGCTGTCTTTGCTGGGGCAACCTGAGCCAGAGGTAATTTTCTTTAAGATTTTTCTTCTTTTCTATTTTTTATCTATATTGTAAAGAAATAAATTATAGAGTATATACAATTATATATATTATTATAAATTACTGTAAATAATTCTAGAATGTGTTATGATACACAGACTGCCAGGAGCTTTTCTTTGCTGCCCAGGGTCTGCAGGGCAAGAGGCAGGAAAGGGTGAAAAGGGAGCTTGTGCTCAGCAGCACAGCAGGCTGGGGGGTCCTGAGGCCCTGAAGGGGGTAAAGGGTGCTTGTGCTCAGCCAGCTGCCCGGGCGTGCAGCGGGCAAGGGGAAATGGCCAGAAGCCCCTTGGCCTGTGGTGGTTCTGCTGAAGCCTTTGTGCTGCCCACAGAGCGGCTGGGCAGGGCCCGGAGCTGCGGGGATCCCTGCCAGAGCGGTGCCTGGAGATGGCCACAAGCCCTGTGCCAGGCAGGAAGCGCCATCCGTGCCCTCCTGCCCGTGTGCTGCTGGCTGCCTTGCTGAGGGCTCCCAGGTGCCTCTGGCTGGGGCTCCTCTGGAGCTGCTGTGGGGCTGCGGCGCTGCTGCCGGGCAGCTTGGCCGGGCTGGGGCAGGGCCTGAGGGGCTGGGGCGCTGGCAAGCCCTGAGCAATGGGGCTGTCAGAGGCCACAAGCAGCCCCCTGGCAGCCGCCTTGTTCCTGCCAGAGTTGACTTGCAAGAGGGATCCCGGGCACTGTGGAACTAACAGCATCGGTGTTGTTGGAAACCCAAATGCAGGGAAATCTCAGACCTTTGGTCTTGTCAGCAAAGCTTAGAATTAAACCCAGGATTTGATCTGAGACCTTGGAAAGGGCTTCCAAACTTAGGTGCTAGAAGCAAGAATGCAGATTTCTAGTTTCTAGCAAAGACACGGGGAGGAAAATTGAAATGGAGGAAAGTTTAGAGTTTTATAGTTCAAGATCTAGAAAAAGTAAAAGTAGTTACAATGGTAAACAAGAAGTTTAGGATGCAGTGCTGTAGGTTTGTGTGTCATAACATGATTGGCTAAGGAAGCTTCCACTGTAGCATGAGTCCATAAGACGAAAGATTGAAGGATTGGCTCCAAAACACAAATATCCTTGTTGGAGGTGTCTTCTTGGCCAAGAAATCCTTCAAAGCCTTTGTAACTACAAGTCTTGCAGCCTTGTGAGCCATGCGGTGGAGATGGGAGCCAAACTCACCCTTCCTGTCTATGTAGAAGAGAAGAAAAAGCAATGGCATCATCTAAAAAACGCAGAGGTCTGCTCTCTAGCTCATTCCAAACTCCTTCAACTCCCCCAAAGTGGGATTTAGCTACAAATAGATGACAAGGGCTCTTAGTGCTGCCTCTTTGACTCCAGAGCAGCTGCTTTAGGATCTTTCCCATAAGCCTGTGTAGTTATGTGCCAGAAATGTATCATTTGAAGAAACTTTCCCAACTGACTTGCATGGAGGTTTGTTTGAAGGGTGTTTGAGGAGAAAGGCTCCCAGCAGAGGTCAGGGCCTTTGGCCGAGCTCTGTCCCCTGCTGAAGTGTGCCATCAGCTGCGGGGCTTTCTGGGCTAAAAATATCATCAAGTCACTTGGACTTGCTCTTTTTGGCCTCTAAAAGCTGGACCCAATTTTGGGGTAAATTTGAAGACCTCATCTGTGGGTGGATGGAGAACCTAGGATTTTCCCAATTGCTGGGAATGGTTCTCCAGGTCCCTGGAGTATCCAGGGCCCTGGTAAGTTGCAGCTCCACACATGCCGTGGAAATGAGAAGCAAAGGAACCCAGACCTTTTTGTGCTGCCTGTGTCACTGCACCGGGGTCATGGGATGGGCACACGCAGCCCTTGTGCTGGAGCTGAGCTGCTCTGCCCAGCACTGGTGGCCGCCATCCAAGCTGGTTTTGCTTGTGCTGGTTCCCTGACAGCTGGGGCCCTGGGCAGAGCCCTGAGAGCCTGGTCTCCCCCCAGGGAAGGAGCAGGAGCCCCTGGAGAAGCTGTACCGGGTGGGGATGCTGCTGCTGCTGCTGCTGCTGCTGCTGCTGCTGCTGCTGCTGCTGCTGCTGGAGACAGCCAGGATGACATCAAGGATGAGAAGCTCTTCCTCAGCCTGGCCACTGGAGGCTAAAGGTAATGGACTTTGATTCTGGCACCTTCTTCAAAGCCAAACTCCACAGGGAATTTTCAGATGAGTCCCCAGCTGGGGAAATTCTGCCAGATTTGGGCATGGCCCAGTCTGGCTGGGAAGCAAAGGTTCCCCCTTTGCTGGGGCAGATGCAACTCATCCTTCAGTCGCTGCCCAGCTGCTTTTTGGCAGGGCTGGGGGGATGGGCTGGGCTGGGTACGAAATGGGAGTGGGCTCCTGGCCCTGCCAACAGCCCCCAGCAGCCACCGTGCCCCGGGCTGGGGCTGGGGCTGGGGCTGGGGCAGCCAGCCCGACACAAACAAAGCCCCATGGTGGGAGCAGAGGTGGGACTCCAGAACCTGTGCAGGGGCTGCTTTGCTCTGCAGGCAAGGAAGGGCTTGGGCTGCCCCACTGCCCTTGTTTGCTTTGGGATCACCGTGATTTTGGGGGGCAGTGCAGGGGGGAAGAGAGAAAGTGTGGGCTTCCCTCAGCCATGGCTGAGTTTTTTCCTACCATGGAGGAGTTGGGCCTTCCTCAAGGCCCTGACAGAGACAGGAGTTTTTACTGTTTTTCTTGTTTTCCCTTTTTGCATCTAATCTCTTTTCAAGAATGTGTTGTTTGTTTTTCCAGAGGAAGTGTTCTAGGTGGTCCAGTGTGGATGGGGAAGTGCTTGGGAGCAGCTGTGGCGTGGATGGGCAGTGGCCTTGGAGAAGGCTGAGGCCATGGTTGGGGAGCAGCTTTTCTTGCAGCCGTGGCTGGCGTGAGGTCGGTCCCTGTGTGCTTGGCAGGGTGGGATCAGAGCTTTTGGGAGATGGCAGCGAGCACAGGAGCATCCTGCTCTGGGCAGCTGCTGAGGGCTGGATGTGCCGTGGCTGGCTGCAGGCTGGGCACATGTCCTGCCCTCCTGCTCTGCTGCCAAAGGCAGCAGGGATGGGCAGCTCTGGGCACAGCTCTGGGCACAGCCAGCATGGCCTGGGCACCGCAGGCCTTGGCACAAGGGCACAGGAGCCCTCAGCTGAGGGGCGGTTTCTGCTTTCTCTCCTTGCAGCCGGGCTCTGCGGCTGCTGAGGCTGCTCTGGGCTCTGCCAGGGCTCTGCTGGGCTCAGCCCTGGGCCCAGCTGGGCTGGCTCTGCCCTCACATTGCTCTGACAGCTCTGCATCAGACGAGCCCATTGCGAGCACAGCGCCTGAGCTTTCTGCTTTGGCAGCTGAGTGAGACTCTGCTGCAGGCCCAGAGATTGCAGCTGGGGACACACATCTAATTGGCAAGGACCCAAACTCTCCACAGTCCAAGCTGAACGCCTGGATCTGCACAGGCTGTTTTGTCTGTCCCATTCTTCCTTCTTGATTGGCTGGAATTGTGCAGTTGCACTTTCTTCCTCCTCTAGCAGTGCCTGAGTGGGCCAAAGCTGGCGAGTGGGCCGTGCTCCTGAGGCAGTGCAGTCTGGAGCTGGTGGATGGAGAATTGCCCTTCTGCACTGCCAAACCAGAGCAAAAAGCTGTCTGTGGGACTTTGTGTCTCTAAGAAATCCCTGACAGTTTCAAAGGGAATGTGCAGCTCATTTCCAGGCTGAGAAGGAAGGGCATCTTCTAAAGGATTTGGGGTTTGACAGAGTTTCCATTCCCAGTCCTGCTTGGAGCTGGAAGGGCACAAAGCAATTTCCTCTTGCTTCAAACACAATTTCAAATACCAGTGTTGGAAACAAAGCCCAAAATCTTTTAAAAGGCTGCTGAGGTCAGTAAGATGGATCCATGCCATCAGCACATTTACAATGTAAATAACTGAGTTCTCTTTTTCAAAAGATCATTTACCTCTTAATGCAAAGAATGTAACTTTGCATTTATGTTTTGTTATTTTCACTAACATTATGTTATGTTTTTTCTTTATCACTTGGATTTTATTCTTATATTTTACAATTTACCTATTTTTTTCCTTTTTCCTTTTTTTTTCCTTTAAATAGAAAACATGTCCTATCAAAGGAATGTCCTTTGCTCCTGGTTCCCGTGTGGAGCAGCTCCCTTCCTGCTGGCTGAGCTGCTCAGGCAGAGCCCGGCAGCTCCTGGCCCTGCAGGGCTGAGGCTTTTCCTCGTTGCTGGGCACAGACTGATGGAGCAGCACTGCTGAACACGGGCACACAGAGGGACCAGGAGCAGCTGCCTTTGCCCACCTGAGGCTCCAAGGCCCAACCTCTGAGCAGCCAGGGCTGGAAGAGACTGGCAGCATCTGATCCCTGACTCTGGGCCAGGGCTGCACAAATGACCCCACAGCAGCAGCAGCAGCAGCAGCAGCAGCAGCAGATGGAGCTGACTTTCAGCACAGCCCTGCCCCTGTTCCCTCCCGTGTGCAGCGGTGTCACAGCAGCCTGAGGCACCTGGGAGCCCCCAGTGCCAGCAGGGACTTGAGATGGCAGCCCTGGGCTCCTGGAGGCTGTGCAAGGAACGGAGCTGGGCACTCCCTGACCATGGGGAGCTTGCAGATGGAAAAGGCTGCTGTGCCCAGGCAGCTCCAAGGGCACAGAAAGGAGGCTCTGGAGCACTGGATCTGTGCCAGTGCCACAGTCCTGGGCAGCAGCCAGCCAGCCCTGGGGGAACAGAGGGCACAGCACGAGGGACAGAAGCAGGCAAGGGCAGAGACTGGAGAGAGCCAGAGCCAGGAGCAGGAACAGCTGCTCCATTGCACTCTTGGAGAAAGCTCTTGGCTGGTTCCAAGCGCTGAAAGGCCTGAAGGGCAGAGAGGAGGCCACAGCAAACAATGCTCCTGTTTGCACAGCCTCCCCTCTCCGTGTCCCAGAAGGAATTGCATGGACTGTGTTCTTCTCTCCGAGTCGTCTCGTTCAGCATGAGCAGCTCAGCACCAGGAGCTGAAGGAGCTGAAGCCTCAGGCCACAGGAGCTGGGCAAGAGGAGACTTTCTGAGCAAATGAATGCTGCTAACATGGACCCAGCTGAATGCAGTGGATAGAATCATGGAATCACAGAATCCTTTCTGTTGGAAAAGCCCTCTGAGCTCCCCCAGTGCAGCTGCTCACCCAGCAGTGCCAAGCCCAGCACTAAACCACGTCCCTGAACTGCCAAGGCCTGGACAGCAGCCCTGAGTGAGGCCTGAACAGCAGCCCTGGAGCCCAAGGTGGCCTCTGGATGAACCTTGCAACCAAAGGTTATCTTTGTATCTGCTCCCTGATGAAATGTGCATGGTCATTAGCACTGTGATAGATGTAGCCACTCCTTAGTGAAACATGTGTTGACCTTTGTGTATTTAGAAGCCAGACAAGGCCATGAAATCTGACATCTGGCCTTGTTTGGGGCTGAAGGATCAAAGTCACCTCCCTTGGTTCCTCTTGGGGCCCTGGCCAGGCTTTGGGAGGGAGCCAAGAGGAGGATGAAACCAGATGTTGGCACACTAGCAGTGCTGTCAGTTTGTCCATTCAGCACTGTCAGAGCTGGGCCCTCTCCCAGCGGGGTTGGAGCCTCACCTGTGGCTGGAGGCACCTGCAGGAATTGCCAGTGCCCAGGAGTGGCTCTGCAGCCCTTGGCTGTGACAGCTTCCCCAGCTGCTGTGTGGACCTGGGCGATAGTAAAGCCTGAGGGTAACTGGGGCTGGATCTTTCTCAATCACTGCAGGCAATCTTTGGTGGGGATGGTTGGGTGCATTGCTGAGCTGCTCCTGTTGTGATTCTTTGCTGCTTTGAGCTGCAGGAAATGACACTGATTCCTTCAGTTGGAGTCTGTGTCTTTGCTGCTGACCCTGCCCACTGGCAAAACAAAACTGGCACAGTCTGGCCAGATCCCAACAAAATGTCACTTGTTCAACGTAACTGTGAGGAATCAGTGCCATCAGAAATTCCCAGATGGGAAGCCCTTCCCTGGAGTTCCCTGGCTCTGGAGTGGGCTGAGGTCAGAGCCCCATGGGAGCAGTGGGGCAGTCGGGTAAAAGAGGCTGCAGCCCTGGATGGCTTCAAATGCATCCAAAAATTGCACATGGAAAAGGAAAAGAACTTGTGGGTTTGGGAAGACGAGGGTGAATTTTGTAAATGACACTTTGGAAACAGCACCAACAGAAGGAACAATTGTTGTTGTCACTCCCACACGGAGTGACAGAAGGTTTCAATCTTGAGCTCAGGTTCATTTTTGCTAGTGATATAATTATAATGATAGTAGTAATAATAATAATAATAAATTAATCGTAATAGTTATATATAATATAACACAATAATTTATATTTGTATCTATGTAATTAGAAATTGATACTATTAAATAAGGCTGACAGTACTAATATGTCAGCTTTAGCTGCTCACTTTGACACTAAATGCTCTACAGAAAAGGACTGGCCAAGACCCAAATGTCAGTGGTAAACTTTGTGAACTCTATACAAGGCATAAAGGAGGAAGGGATGAAATTGGCTATTTCTATAGGATTTGCTGATACTGTGATGCAGAATGCTTTTTCTGTTACTGTAAGAAATGCAGTGATTAAGACTGCCAGGTTTTTCATATCCCAGACAATCCACAAGCTGCAGGATTGGTTGCACGGGTGAAGGGGTTGTTAAAAGAGCAGTTGAAAAAATGAGGAGATGGGAACCAGTCCCCATGGAGAACCCATCTCCCAAATGTGCTCCATGCCCTTAACAATGGCCCAATGGGGAAATGGAAACCCCTGGCTGTGCATGGCTGCACCCAATTTACATTAATGAACTAAATCAATTATTAGAAGAAGAAAGAAGTGATGCTGTTAAAATATCCAGCAGCACATCCTGCGAGCTCCAACAAACACAAATGGGGCTCTGCAGAACTGCACGGCCTTGGATTATCTGCTTGCTGGCCAGGGAGGATCCTGGGCTATTCCAGGACAGGAATGTTGCAGGAATGTCTATCAGTGCTGGGTTTGAGGTCCAACAATCAGGAATCACCTCAATAGAAAGATCAGTAGAAGACAGTCAGAAAGAAGAAAATTCCTCATGGTGGGATTGGCTCCCAAATTGGAGGCTGCTGTGAAGTGCATTCGTGGCAGTCACTGCAATCATTGCATTGTGAGCACGTGGTGTGTTATGATTCCATGTTGGAGTTGTTGTTACACCTTGTGCTGGAAATGGAGTACTGGGACTTGTCCATAAAGAGACACAGTCTCAAGGATAAAAGGGGCATTTGATAAATAACAGAGAATAGCAGCTAATTAGGCATGTTTTAAAAGGAATTAAAATTATAGCTCTGAGTAATGAACTTGAGCAGCACTTAATTGAAGAACAAGAGCTGATGCCTTTGTGCCTAATACCTAAATTTAAACTGTGTTATTGCAATTGTTCTGAAGGTTGCAGTTCATCTGTAGGTCAAAGCACTGATTGAAGCACTGAGGCCTCACCAGGCCCTGAGTGAGGCCTGAACAACAGGCCCTGAGGCAAAGCTGAGCTCCAGATGAACCTTTCAACCAAAGGTTATATTTGTATCCACTCATCAATGACTCATTATTAGCAATATGATCTCTGTATGTGTTCATTGGTGAAATATGGATTTACATTCCTATATTTAGAAAGCAGGCCAGGTCCCATCTGGCTTTGTTTGAGGCTGTGGGATCAAAGTCACCTCCCTTGGTTCCTCCTTGAGCCCTGGCCAGGCTTTGGGAGAAGCCACTCAGGAGAATGAAACCAGATGTTCCCACACCAGCAGTGGTGTCAGCTTGTTTGTTTAACAGTGTAAAAGCTGGGCCCTCTCACAGTGAGGTTGGAGCCTCATTGTCTGCAAAGGTGGGTGCACCTGCAGGAATTCCCAGTGTCCACGAGTGGCTCTCCAGTCCTTGGCTGTGAAAGGGTTAAAAGCACTGTGCCCAGGCATACCTGGGCAAGAATAAGAGACATTGCACCCAATATGGAAGCTTGCAAAAATTCAGCCACAGGCTCAAGACACAGGATGAATGTTGGCAAGAAACAGGGAACAAAATTGGCAGAAATGAAGGGCAGAGCTTGCTAAAACCAGTGAGGAAATTGCTGAAACAGCCAACAAGAGACTGTGCATGCCTGGAGGAGAAAGGTGCAAAGGGCACGGCGATGAAGACGTCCAGCCTTCATCAGGAGACCCCCGAGGAAGACGCGGAGCCTTCCTCAGTGCCAGCACCAGTGCGCGCTGCGCCTGCGCCTGGCGCATGCTAATGATGGTAATGAGTGCTGAGAGATCGTTTGCATAACCACACCTTTTCTAAGGAAAACCATGAATGTGCATAGAGTATAACCATCCATTGTAATCTCTGTGTGCTGTGTGCTGTCAGGAGGAGATATCCCCGCACACCCGGTGCTGAATAAAGCAAATTCCCCTCCCTGGGCTTTGTCTGGGAAGTGTCTCTGGGCCCCGCTTGGGGCCATCCACGTCCATGGGGTTCTGTCAAGTCCCAGAGGAACCTTGGTGCCACGTTGTTCCCCAGCCTCACAGTGCTCTCCTGCTGCCATGAGGTCCCTCCCTGTGTGACACCCTGCAGCCCTGGCTCCATCAGGGTCTCTGGGGTTCCTTGGTGCACGCCTTTCTCCCATCTGAGCCTTGCTCCCATGGGTTCCATGGACTGACAGTGGCCCTCTGCATTCCATGGGCCCAGCTAGATCACAGCAGAGCCTGGCTTTCATCAGGTTCTGATACCTGTTCTGCCAGCTGACAGGGCTGATTTAAAGAGCACAGAAACCAATGGGAAGAATGGTCTTATTTTACTGTGAGGGTTAAGGCAACACAAAATTAAAATTCTACATTCAGTACAACTACATGCTTGGCTTTAGCAACAAGCAAAAAGAAGCAAGGTAATGCACCTAATCATTATTACAGGAGAGAAAGGATAGGGACTGAGAAAGACACATCCCCAATTGCCTAAACACTTTACCATCACCCAGAGTCTGCAGTCGCTGGGGAGCCCCATTTCACAGCGAGGACCTGGAGAACTCTTGCAAGCACTTGGGAAAATCCCACGTGGTGCATCCACCCGTAGGTGAGGTCTCCGAATTTGCTCCAAAAGTGGGTCCAGGTTTTTAGGCCCAAATCAGCAAGTCAAAGGAACTGGATTGTATTTTTAGCCCATGAACTCTTGGGTCTCCTGGCACTTTTGCTGACCAGGAGGACCCAGGGCATGGCCAGAGCCCAGTCCCTGGCTTGGAGGGTTTCCCCTAAAATATCCTACAAGCCTCTATTCATGTCAGTTGGGAAAATTTCTTAGAGTGACACATTTCTTGCAGGTAACTACACAAGATTATGTGAAAGTCTCCAAAGCAGCTGGCTTGGTCTTAAACAGCTGCAGAAGCACCTTGGTCATCTATTTTTAGTTAACTAAAACTGATGGTGTTAGTCACATAATGCCCAGGGTTTGTCCTGTAAGCCAGCTCTGGCTGAGGGCTGCCCCTCAGGCCTGAGCACATCAGCAGCTGAAGTGACCAGGTCTGGGAATGGCAAAAACACCCCCTGGGACTGGCCCAGAGGCCCTGGGACTCCCTGGCATGGATCACCTCAGGAGACAGGATTTCAGGGAGCCCAAAGGACTTTGGGGAGAGCTGCTGTGGACACAGAGGGAATTGCACAGCTGGATCCCTTGCCTGGGCTCCCAGAGGACCCTTCTGCTGTGGGGCTGCTGAGGGTGGAGGAGCAGCAGGTACCCATGGCCACCCCAAAGCAGGGCCCCGTTGGCAACACGGCCCCGACCGGGGCTGCGGGACCCCATCCCTGGGATGAGTCAGGAGCTGCAGAGCTGGGAGTGCTCAGCCAGAGCCGCTGAGCCTTCAGCAGCCCCACACGGCCAGAGCGTGAGCCCAGTGGGGAGTGGGCACTGACGGGGACTGTGGGGCCTGAACCAAGGCCCAGCCCCACTGACAGCGGCTGTGCCGGACACGCTGCAGCTCCAGGAGCAGCTGGAGCCCCAGGCAGCCAAGGGGAGCCACCATGGATGTTCCTTTCTTCCCCTCAGAAAGGACACTGGGAAGCTGGGGAAGTGTCAGTGAAAGGAGCAGGGATGGTGGGAGCTGTGGAACAGCACTGACACGAGAAACCCAAACTCTCCTGAGAAAGGAGGGCAGAAATCCCTGGTGTCCAGCATCCTGCCAGAGAAACCCATTCCCAGAATTACCAACATAAAGCCATCCTCCAATTCTCTGGATTGTGATGCTCCCGACCCACCAACACCTTCCCCCCAGAGTGAAGCTCTGAAGTGGGATTGATGGAGGAAAGCTGAGCCCTGAGCCAGGCCAGGGGCAGTGCCAGGAGCATCCCCTGGCGCTGTTTGACAGCGGCTCTGCAGGAGCTGGGGATGCAAACAGGACAAACCTGAGCATCTCCCACCATCAGATACCTCAGAGCTCACACAGCAACACGGCCGTGGCTCTCCCAAACTGGATTTAGGAATGGCACACCTACTGCAGCCATTGGATCCAGATCAGCCCAGATCCCTTTGGGACTGTTATAAATGAGAAACTTGACTGGGCCATTATTCAAGCACAAACCAGTGCCAGCAGTGAGCGGGGCCCGTTGTTTCAGGACTGGTTCCTATGGGAAACATCAGCTTCCCATGGCAGACATCCCGCTCCAGTCAGGCCAGCACCCCTGGGTTAGAATTTGAAGGGTCTCAGCCTCAGTCCTTGGGGAGGGCTTCAAGTTCCGTCCTTGACAGCGGTTGTGAGGCATGTTATGAATAAGAAGCTTGACTAGGCCAATATTCAAGCAGCAATCAATTTATTAACTAATATGGTAAAGTATGAGCAATACAGCGCTGGGTACAGTGGGGGAAGTTTTCCCTCACACTGCACCCCAATAATTGAGGGTTACAGGTATTTATAGGGGTACTCATCAGTTTTTTTCAACAGTTTATATTTCCAATTTTTACTCATCAGCAATTTTTATTCCAAATTATTACATCACAATTCTATACACTATTGTGATTTTAATTTCTCAGGATGTATTTTCAAAGGAGTATCCCCAGATGGTGATGGTCCGGTTTCCAAAAGAAGAGAGACGAATCCCATCTGGTGGAGTCCAGCTCCCCAGATGTGTCCACCTTTTAATTGCAGAGACTATAAATCTCATAACAGTGATGTCCAGCTTCCCTTTGGTCAAAACCATAAATCCTTGAGGTGATGTTCATCTTCCTTTCTCAAACTGTTTTTCTCTGCTTCAATAAGGCGTGAGATAAGTATATTTCCTATATATATGTTCCAAAGCTATAGTTTCAAGGATACAAGTAATATTCTAAAATTATACTTCAAAAGGTTATTATTGCAGAGCTCTTTTATGGATTAAATAGAAGCAAAAAGCAACATCCTTAACACCTTAATTCCAATGCTCTTAAATCAACCAGGGTTAATTGCAAACAAAAGATAGGTTCAAAGGCCTTTTTCCATGCTTTGTTTTCCTCAGTTATTATTAGAATTCACAACTTTCCGATTGTCGATGTCCACACATTTCACATTCGCAAGTACACACTTGGCCTGTTTGTACCTGACACGAAACACAGCTTTGCATCTCACAGGCACATGAGGGATCTTTAGACCGTCTCATACAGACTGACATCCCAAAACATAAAAGTAATCATGCATTTCCTCTTAAAAATAAAATTTACTGAATTAATAACATTAAAATTATTTTTCTTATTTATAAAATTATGCCATATTTGTATTACCAAATTTCAATATTTATATTAAAAATTCCATACCTTTTTAGCAAGCAAACAATTTATTGGTCATTGGTTCTAAGGAACACAATTCCCTTCATTAATTCATTGACCAGTGTGGCTGTTGATTTCTCCTTCTTTATGCTAATTAGTCCCATTTTAAATCTTTTTGTCATCTTTTTTATAATTTTCACAGACAGGGTAAAAAGGGGCCACATTGTGGTCCAGGGAGAACTTTCTAGGGATATTTGGGGCAGTTCTGGGTCTGCAGAGGGAATTCAGAGAGAACTTGAGGGTCTGGAGGACCCTTGAGGGAGCTGGGTGGGCACTTGGAGGGGCACTCAGGGATTCCGAGGGACAGTTCGGGGTCCGGGGCAGCACTTTGGGGGCTCTGATGGGGCTCTCTGGGGCGCGGGGGGTGATGGGAGTTGTAGGCACGGGTCTAATACAGTTTAACGGGACCGGGGAGCATCACGGGAGATCGAGGCGCAGCTGCAGGGGCTCTCGATGGAAGCGCGGGGCATGACGAGAGATGAAGTCCCGGCTGGAACAGCTCTGGACGTGCGCCGCGGAGCATGATGGGAGCCGTAGTCCCGGAAGTGGCTCGAACACTTTGTTTAGGGGTCCGGGAAGGCACTTGGGGGACACTTTTGCGTCCGAGCCGCGACTTGAGATCCTCGTGGTAACGTAAACAGTTCAGGAGAACTTGCGGGGATCTCAGGGAGCTCTAACCGGGCTCTTTAGGGCGTGGGGCACAGCAGGAGTTTTCGGCGCTGGACTGTGTTATGACGGGTCTGGGGCCGCAGAGGATGAGAGGAGATGAATTCCCAGAAGTGGCTGTACCGGACATCTGTGGGCTTGGGAGCACTGAGGGGTCCGGGGACGCTTCTGGGGGGTGCCGAATGGGCGCTGAAGGGGGACTGAGGGATCCTGGGGCGTCTGAGGGACACTTAAGGGATAGAGGGGTTGCGGATACCGGGGGTTCTGTGGGGCGCGGGGCATGACGGGCGTTGTAGGCCCGGCTCCAATGGGGCTCAATTGGCCCGCGGGGCATGACGGGAGTGTAGGCAAAAAGGAAAGATGGCGCCCAGCCGAGGACCGCCTTCGAGGTCCCTTTCCAGGCGCTGATTGTCTGTGGGTGCTGATGGGCGGAAGCCTCGGCAAATGGGATGCGGTGGAGGCGGGAACAGCCCATTCAACCTCTCCAGTCCCTCCCAGTACAGCGCAGTTCATCCCCAGTACTACCCCAGTACAACCCCAGTGCCCCTCCAATCCCTCCCAGGACAGCCCAGTAAAACCCCAGTTCCTCCCCAGTCCCTCCCAATACACCTGAGTGTACATTGCCTGTCCCTTCCAGTTCCCACCCAAT
The DNA here is from genome assembly GCF_051311805.1 of Agelaius phoeniceus. Taxonomy (NCBI): domain Eukaryota; kingdom Metazoa; phylum Chordata; class Aves; order Passeriformes; family Icteridae; genus Agelaius; species Agelaius phoeniceus. The sequence goes on from NW_027509866.1 coordinate 5,014,330, forward strand.
GTCATCCACAGGATGCCCCAGTGTCTCCCAGTGTTCCCCCTAATGTTCCCAGTGTTCCCCAGTATGTCCCAGTCCTCCCCAGTGTCACTCCCAGGATGTTCCAGTGTCTCCCACAGCGCTCCCAGTGTTCCCCAGTATGTCCCAGTCCTCCCCAGTGTCACTCCCAGGATGTTCCAGTGTCTCCCACAGCGCTCCCAGTGTTCCCCAGTATGTCCCAGTCCCCCCCAGTGTTTCCAAGGAAAGTTTAATTTCTCTCGGTGCCCGTGGCAGCCAAACCCAGCAGTGGGGTCAGTGCAGTGCCCATGGCCACAGCCCCTTGCAGTGGCCCAGTGCAGCTTGGGCTGACGATTCACCCTCACAGCCGGCCCAGGGCAGCTCTGCAGTGGCTCTGGTGGCACCTGGGGCTGGCACACACCTGAGCAGTGTGTCTGTTTGCAGTGGGGAAACTCAGGAGTTTGAGATTGCTGCAAAAAGCACAAAAAGGGAAAACCCCTCTTAGGCTGGGTGCAGCCAGCTCTCCAAGCACAGCAGCTCCCAGGGCAGTGAGGACAGACAGGATGGGGCTGGGCAATGTGGAGCAAAGTTGTCCACGCTGGGTCAGAGCTCCAGGCACAGCTTCTGTGAGCAGGCCAGGGCTGCTGAGGAGAGACCCTGGGTCAATATCAATCACAGAATGCTGCAATCACCTCTGCTCTAAAGAGAAATAAAGGACACCCTTTAAAATAGGAATGTGTATTTCTTACAAGTTCTTTGAAATCTTTTTCCGTAACTGGACTAGGAAAACTTTAATGACCCTCTCAGGGCTTTGGTGTTGTTTACATCAGACTCAGTGCCTGAGAGTGTCTTGAAAAAACTTCTCAAGAACTCAAATTTAAATTTAGACTCCAAATTTTCTTGAAGTTTTAATGGGTCCCACAGAGGGACTCGACTGGGAAAGTGTCCCCAGGTTCCACTCTGAGCAGAACACAGGAGGCAGTGATGGCAGCTGGGCACAAGCAAGGCAAAGGTGTCTCTGGTGCTGAGCAAACCTGGATGTGTTTCAGGAATGCAAAGGGCCAAGGCCTGAGCCCCAGCCCCTGGCCAGGCAGATCCTGTCCCTCCCTCATTGCTCAGGGCCGACAGCCTGCAGGGATAGAGGCACAGGGCAGGGACACCGTAGCACAGCCTGGGCTGCACAGGGCACAGGGATGGGCAGCAGCTGCAAGACAGCCCTGACAGAGCCAACTTGGGCAGCACTTTGGCCACGGCTGCTGGCCCTGGGCCTGAGCCCACGAGGGGACAAGTGACCCTTGCAGGCCTGGGGCCTCATTGCCTCCTTGTCCCTGCTCAGCAGCCTGGCAGGGGCTGCCCCATGCTCCTGCCCTTGGCATTGCCCATCCCCACATGCCAGTGCCCATCCCGGGAAGAGCCCTGAGCAATGAGGGAGGGACAGGATCTGTCTGGCCAGGGGCTGGGGCTCAGGCCTTGGCCCTTTGCATTCCTGAAATACATCCAGGTTTGCTCAGCACCAGAGATGTTAGCGTTCACAAACACATAATCACATCAGCAATTATATGCGGTGCTTTTTATTTAAGAGCTCTGGGAATCGGGGTAGTTTCCACCCAAATCTGATTCCGAGCATACATTCAGGGTGAACGTGTTTTATACTCTATCATTACATAACTTTCATGTTAATTATTAAACTTATATTGTTCTATTGTATACACAGATTTCAGCTAAACATAGCCCCCTTTAAATTTCCAACATAGTTTCTCACAATTCGTCTTATGGTTATATAATAATTATATTTAATTACTAAACAATCACCACATCTAACAATTATATCTTTTATCATACTGCCTACACAGGTGCAGTGATCTGAGAAAACACAAAGCCCAATATTTTCAAAGACTATTTTTAACATTTTCCAGGACTCCACTATCAGAGACACCTTTGCCTTGCTTGTCCTCAGCGGTCATCACTGCCTCCCGTGTTCTGCTCTACCTGGAACCTGGGGACATTTTCCCAGTTGTGTCCCTCAGTGGGATCCATTAAAACTTCAAGAAAATTTGGAGTTTGAAACTGACTTGGAGTTTTCGACAAGTTTTCTCAAGACACTCTCAGGCACTGAGTCTGATGTAAACAACACCAAAGCCCTGAGAGGGTCATTAAAGTTTTCCTAGTCCAGTTATGGAAAAAGATTTCAAAGAACTTGTAAGAAATACACATTCCTATTTTAAAGGGTGTCTTTTATTAAATTTCTCTTTAGAGCAGAGGTGATTGCAGCATTCTGTGATTGATATTGACCCAGGGTCTCTCCTCAGCAGCCCTGGCCTGCTCACAGAAGCTGTGCCTGGAGCTCTGACCCAGCGTGGGTCACCTTGCTCCACATTGCCCAGCCCCATCCTGTCTGTCCTCACTGCCCTGGGAGCTGCTGTGCTTGGAGAGCTGGCTGCACCCAGCCGAAGAGGGGTTTTCCCTTTTTGTGCTTTTTGCAGCAATCTCAAACTCCTGAGTTTCCCCACTGCAAACAGACACACTGCTCAGGTGTGTGCCAGCCCCAGGTGCCACCAGAGCCACTGCAGAGCTGCCCTGGGCCGGCTGTGAGGGTGGATCATCAGCCCAAGCTGCACTGGGCCACTGCAAGGGGCTGTGGCCATGGGCACTGCACTGACCCCACTACTGGGTTTGGCTGCCACGGGCACCGAGAGAAATTAAACTGTCCTTGGAAACACTGGGGGGGACTGGGACATACTGGGGAACACTGGGAGCGCTGTGGGAGACACTGGAACATCCTGGGAGTGACACTGGGGAGGACTGGGACATACTGGGGAACACTGGGAGCGCTGTGGGACACACTGGGATATACTGGGGACACTGGGAACATTGGGGGGAAGACTGGGAGACACTGGGGCATCCTGTGGATGACATTGGGTGGGAACTGCAAGGGTCTGGGAATGTAAACTCAGGTGTATTGGGAGGGACTGGGCTGTACTGGGAGGGACTGGGGAGGAACTGGGGATGAACTGGGCTGTCCTGGGGGGGATTGCAGGGGCACTGGGGTTGTACTGGGGTAGTACTGGGGATGAACTGAGCTGTACTTGGGATGAACTGCGCTGTACTGGGAGGGACTGGAGAGGTTGAATGGGCTGTTCCCGCCTCCACCGCATCCCATTTGCCGAGGCTTCCGCCCATCAGCACCCACAGCCAATCAGCGCCTGGAAAGGGGCCTCGAAGGCGGTCCTCAGCTGGGCGCCATCTTTCCTTTTTGCCTACACTCCCGTCATGCCCCGCGGGCCGATTGAGCCCCATTGGAGCCGGGACTACAACGCCCGTCATGCCCCGCGCCCCACAGAACCCCGGGATCCGCCCCGTCTTTGTCCCTTAAGTGTCCCCCAGACCCTCCAGGATCCCTCAGTGCCCCCTCAGCGCCCATTCAGGACCCCCCAGAAGCGTCCCCGGACCCCCTGAGTGCTCCCAAGCCCACAGATGTCCGGTACAGCCACTTCTGGGAATTCATCTCCTCTCCTCCCCCGCGGCCCCAGAGCCCCTCAGAATAGTCCCGCGCCTAAAACTCCTGATGTCCCCCGCGCCCTAAAGAGTTCGGTTAGAACTCCCCGAACTCCCCGAAATTTCTCTCGAACCGTTTACGTTACCACGAAGATCTGTAGTTGCAGCTCGGACGCAGAAGTGTCCCCGAAGAGCCTTCCCAGACCTCTAAACAATGCGTTGGAGCCACTTCCGGGACTACAGCTCCCATCAACCTCCGCGGCGCAGTTCCAGCGCTCTTCAAGCCGGGACTTCATCTCCCGTCACGCCCCGCGCTTCCACCGAGAGCCATTGCAGCTGCGCCTCGAACTCCCGTGATGCTCCCCGGCCTTGTTAAACCGTATCAGACCCGCGCCTACAACTCCCATCACCCCCCGCGCCCCAGAGAGCCCCATCAGAGCCCCCAAAGTGCTGCCCCGGATCCCGAACTGTCCCTCGGAATCCCTGAGTGCCCCTCCAAGTGCCCACCCGGCTCCCCCAAGGGTCCTCCAGACCCTCAAGCTTTCTCTGAATTCCCTCCCCAGACCAGAACTGCCCCAAATGTTCTTCAGAAATGTCTCCCTTGACCCCAAAGTGGCCCCTTTTATCCTGTCTGTGGAAATGATAAAAAAGATGACAAAAAGATTTAAAATGGGACTAATTAGCATAAAGAAGGAGAAATCAATAGCCACACTGGTCAATGAATCAATGAAGGGAATTGTGTTCCTTAGAACCAATGACCAATAAATTTTTTGCTTGCTAAAAAGGTATGGATTTTTAATGTAAACATTCAAATTTGGTAATACAAATATAAATAATTCTTTTATAAATAAGAAAAATAATTATAATTTTAATAATTCAGTAAATTTTACTTTTAAAGGGAAATGCATAATTATGTTTTGGGACGTCAGTCTGTAAGAGATGGTCCAAAGATCCTTCATCTGCTTCACAACTGCTGTCAAGGACGGAGCTTGAAGCCCTCCCCGAGGACTGAGACTGAGACCCTTCAAATTCTAACCCAGGGGTGCTGGCCTGACTGGAGCGGGATGTCTGCCATGGGAAGCTGATGTTTCCCATAGGAACCAGTCCTGAAACAACGGGCCCTGCTCACTGCTGGCACCGGTTTGTCCTGTTCAGAACTGGGCTGTCTGTACCTGTTCTCAATGGGTTTATTCTCCACTGTTCCCTCCATGTGCCATCCTGCTCCCCTCCCGGTGGTAGATTATAAAAGAGCCCTGAGTTAACCAAAGACTTTGAGATTCTCCCTGACGTGACAAGACAGATCTATTGGCTGGACCACGAGGATTTCATCTCTCTCTTGGCAGCTATTCCCCCCCTCCTTTTCTCTGTCTCTCTCTCCTTTATCTGCTTTCCAATCCTTGTGTTGCATCTGCTGTGGGCACTCAATGAAAGGTGCATTTGTTTTGGTTAATACTGAAGGTCCCCTGCTGTGTGTCTTTGCGCTCTGAGATCAGTAAAACGAACCATCGTGACCCCCCTTGTGCCAGGGGATGGTGACACGGCCTGATGGGGTTGCTGCCCACAGCATGTGAACGTGATCTTGGTGGTGACTACACTGGCTCATCTGCTCTTGCTTTCTGGTCTGCCTATCCCAGAATTACCTATGCCACCTGCTTTTCTTATATTGTGGTTCTCTGTGGTTCCTTCAATAGTCAGCCCTTCTTAGGTTCACTCTTGGAATAGGGGATCATCACCTCCCCATCATATCAAGTGCAGTGGAATGCACTTGAATGCATTTTGCATGCATTCAAAGTACGGTCCCTGTTTTTGATTTACTGTGGAATCTCAGTTTGTATTTTCTACCTCTGTCGAGGCTGGGATTGAAGGTGCTTGAGATGATATTTTGCGTTCAGATTCAGGTTGTTTTTGTTTCTTATCAGTGACACAGCCTCACAACCATGAGTTTGCAGCCTTTCATCTAAGGCACAAAATGGCTCAGTATCTCTTGTTACAAGGCCTGGATGGTACCAAGGAGACCGTGGTGACACCATGGAAACTCATGGAACCGTGGGCATTGTGACACAGCAGGGCTTCATGGAACCAAGGAGTCAATTGGGACTCTACAAAACCTCATGGAATCAAGGTCCCATTGTGACACTGAAGAACTTCAGGGACCCAAGAGTCTCTTGTGACACAGGGGGTACTCGTGAAACCATGGAGACCATTTTGAACCTTCAAGGCCTGATGGAACCAAAGGGTCATTCTGGCACTTCTGAGCCCTGGAACCAAAGGTACCACAGTGACACAGTGGGGCTCTGTGGAACCAAGGGGCCGTGGTGACATTGTGGAGTGTCATTGAACCAACTGTCCATGGTGATACTGCAGGGCCTGATGGAATCATGGGCACCATTGTGACACTGCAGGGCGTCATGGAAGCAAGGGGCCATTGTCACACGATGGGGCCTCTTGGGATCCAAGGGCAGTTGTGATACCATGGAAATTATGGCAGCTGTGGCACCATGAAACCAAGGAGACCATTGTGATCCTACAGGACCCCATGGAACTAAGGATTCATGGAACAGTGCAGGACACATGGAACCGAGGGGCCATAGGGAAGCTGTGGAACCAAAAGAGCCCATTGTGACACTGTGGGCCCCCATGGATCCAAAGGTCCATTTTGACATTGCAGGGGCTCATTGAATTAGATGAGATTTATAGTCCTTGCAATCAAAAGGTGGACCCACATCTGGAGAGCAGGACCTTACCATCTGGGAAACTTCTTCCTTCTTTTGGAAACCGAACCACCACCATCTGGGGATACTCCTTTCTGGGAAACATCCTGAGAAAAACTAAATCACAATAGTGTATAGAGTTGTGAGGTAAAAATTGGGAATAGAAACTGCTGCTGAGTAAAAATTGGGACTAGAAACTGCTGAGAAAGCTGATGAGTACCCCTATAAATACCTGTAAGCCTCAACTATGGGTGTGCATTTGGAGGGAAAACTTCCCCCACTGTACCCAGCGCTGTATTGCTCATGCTTTACCATATTAATTAATAAATTGATTGCTGCTTGAATATTGGGCTATTCAAGTTTCTCATTTATAACACAGTGCTCAGTGGATGCTCGAGGGGTCTCTGTACCTCATGCCCTGGGAATGCTTGGGAGGGGCTGGGGGGGGTTGTCCCTGTCCCTGTCACTCCAGGCCATTCCCCAGGGGTGTCCCTGTCCCTGTCACCCCAGGCCATTCCCCAGGGGTGTCCCTGTCCCTGTCACCCCAGGCCATTCCCCAGGGGTGTCCCTGTCCCTGTCACCCCAGGCCATTCCCCAGGGGTCTCCATCATTCTCACCCCAGGGAATGCCTGGGGGGTCTCCCTCCCTCTCTCCCCTGTGCCAGGGGGTGCTCGGGGCAGTCTCTGTCCCTCTCAGCCCAGGGGATGCTCGGGGCTCTCTGTCCCCTGGCCCTGGGGGATGCTCGGGGGGTCTCCATCCCTCTGGCCTCAGGCAATGCCTGTGCAGGGCTGGGCACCAGGGGCTCTGTGTCCCTCTCACCGCTGAGGCTGCTCGGGGCTGGGGGGGCTCTGCCACCTTCTCACCCCTGGGGAGGCCGGGGGGGTCTCTGTCCCTCTCAGCCCTGCTGGGACCCCACCCAAACATCATCGGGGTCACAGGGACAGAGACACCCCCAAAGCCCCAGAAGGGCTGAGCCTGGGATTTGGTTTGGGGCTGAGGATTTAGGAAGGGGCTGGAATTGGGGCTGGGCTTGGAGTTGGGGCTGAGATTTGGATTAGAGCTGGGATTGGGGTTAAGGCTAGACATGGGATTGGCTTTAGGGCTGGGGTTGGGATTGGGTCTGGGGCTAGACAAGTCTGGGACTGGGATGGGATTTAATACAGAACTGTGAGTGTGTCTGAACATGGAGTGAGATTGAGACCAGGATCAGGGTCAGGTTTGGGACTGAGCTCACCCAGAGCAGGACAGGGGGGATGTCACTGCAGGATGTCCCTGGCTTTGTCCCAGCCCTCCTCAGGCACCTCCAAACATGGGGGGCAGCTGGGTGCCCCAAGATCCAGGTGCTCCCACGCTGCCCCTCAATACCAGATGAGCATTCCCTGAGGGCAGCCCTGACTGTGACCCTTGGGGCTCTGGGATCAGCCCTCACATCCCTGTGGCAGCAGCTGCAGACAGGATGAGAGATTCCCCCCTCTCTTTCCTGTGGGAGGATGAAGCCTGGCTGCCCTTTTTCTTCTTGTGCCTCCTCCTCTCCTCAGCTGAGGATGTCAAACTCCCCAGGAGCAGGAAAATCCCCATTCCCTGTTTGCCTGTGGCTGCAGCCTGGAACATCCACCCAGAATGAAAAACTTTCTGACAGCCCTGCTGAATGACACTGGGAGGAGGTTTCTGAGAAGGGGAAGAAATTGTATTTTGATAGGAAATAAAAGGTGCAAAATTATTTCTTTCTCTCATATTCCTTTCAGTCAGTTCTGGTCTGTTTTCAGAGTGCCACCTTCTCATCTGATTGTGTTTGTGTCCCCCTTTCTCTCCTGCCTCTCTTTGCCTGCTCTGTTTCTCTCTCAGTGTCTCCCTTGACCCAGGGCAGCTCCCACCAAAGACCCTGCCCTGATTTAAATCCCAGTCCAGGAGCTACAACAACCATGGGTGAAGTTATGAAGGCTGGCAGTGAAATGTCACTGTAGGATCTTGCTCCACTTGGCTTTTGGCTCCTTCTTAAGAGCTTTTCCTTCCAGGGCAGGAACATCTTTTGCTGGCTGGGAACTGGAATTCCAGCCCCTGGCAGTGTGTGCCATGGATCCCAGAGGGGCATTCCCGAGGCTGCCAGGGTGCTGCTCCTGCCGTGCCTCCCAAGGAGCTGTGCAGGGCCAGGGGACAAGGTCCAGCAGCTCTGTGGGCTCCCAGAGCACACAGCAAAGGTGGCTTTGATGGACATTTCCCAGCACCTTCCCCGCTGGAAGCAGAGGGAGGGAGGAAATGGAAGCGAGTCCCCGACAAAATCTTGGAAGGATTGGGCTGGGAAGGGACCCTGCCCATGGGTTACGATTTCGCGAGGGAGAGACGCCTCTGCCCCAGGGAAGGTGCGAATGAGAGCGTGGGAACGCAACCTGTGGATCTGCTCGAACTTGGATTGAACTGAACAAGAAATGGGGAGGAGAGAGGGAGAGAAAGAAATCGGGAAGAGATCTCAGAGAGAGAAAGAAATAGGAAAGAGTTCTCAGAGGGGGAGAAAGAAAGAGGAAAAGGCTCCGGCCCGGACTCCGCAGCTGCCGGGGACACCGCAGGGCGCAGCGCCTTTCACAATTCCAGCCAATCAGAGGAGGCGCTGAACAATTTCCAGCCAACCAGTGCTTTTCTCGCCGATGACTCACCGGTTGCCAGGCGGACCCGCAGAGCCCAGCGGCCCCGGAGCGGAGTTTGGGGCTCGGGCCGGGGGCACGGATCCGCCCCGGGGGGGTCCCCGAGCCCCCTGCCCACCCCTGGGGCCGATCGGGGGCTCCCCCACCCAGCAGCCGGGGCTGCGGGGCCGCGGGGCAGAGGGGTGGGAAAGGGGGGTCCGGGCTGGCAGCGGAGGAAATGCGGGAGGAAGAGGAGGGAGAGGAGGAGCAGGAGCGGGAGCGGGAGAATCCCGGCGCTCGCAGCGCCCGCACGCTGAGCCTGCAGCAGCCCCTGCCCCGGGAGCATCGCCCCCAGCCCCGAGCCGCAGGTGAGGGCGAGGCCGAGCTCGCCCCGGCTCCAGCCAGGGGTGTCCGGGAGGATTTTTTTGGAGCGTGTTCGGAGCCGGCAGATCCCGGACTCGAGCCCCGGGTATCTCCGGGCTCCCTAAGAGGAGCTTTTTCGGGGGCAGAGGAGCCGCGATCGCCCCTTGGGAGGGTCCCGGGGGGTCCACGTGGGGATGGCCCGGTACCGACGGGGCGGGACACTGGTTTTGGGGATCCCCGTGAGAGCCGGGGCTGTGGAACGGGGGACCCCCGGGGCGGGGAGAGGGGAAGGGGCGATACCGGAGCGGGGGCACCCCCGGCAGCCCGGAGATGAGGCGGGGACGGGACCCCCTGACCCTGACAGGGGCGCGTCCTGGGGCGACTTCATGATGCTCGTGCCCCATCGGTCCGTTTAGCCCAGAAATGAGTTCTGCACCTTTAAGGCTTGTTCTGAGAGCCAAGGGGAGGAGGAAGAAGCTGCAGTTTGTTTTCAGACACTGCACTCACTCCTCCACATTCCAGCTCCTGGATGGACAGAGGGCGGGACAGAGCTCTCCTTTGCTTTTAGTTAGTTTTTAGCTCTCTGAGGCAGAGAAGTTCCCTGGACTGTGGTTTTTCTTTTTCTTTGGAGCGGTTTAAACCTGCTCTGGACTGAACAACCAGAACACCACCGGCAGCTCCTGCCTGTGGCCCACCGGGCTGAGCCTGGGCCCTGGCATTTCCAGCACTGCAGAGACTGATAAGAGACTGATAAGAGACTGATAAGAGACTGAGTGAGCTGAGCTACAGCCCAAGGAGGAACATTCCGAGTTCATCATCTCTTTTGGAGAAGCAAGAAGTCTTATTGTTTAATATTGTTCATTTGTTGTGCTGGTGAATGCTTTGCCTGCTAAATAAACAGATTTTTTTTTGCTTTTCTCCGAGGAAATCTTTTCTCGATCCGGCTGCGGTAGGGGCTGCTTGTATTTGCTTTGTAGAGGAAAATCTTTTGGAAATTTTCTCCCAAATTTGCCATAAACCAGGACGGGGTGTTGGGAAGAGGGGGGAGCCCCAAGTGGCTGGTCTGGGGTGAGGTTGGAGAAGGGGACCCCAAACCCCCCAACATCCCTAAGTAGGACCCTGGAGAGGGGGGATCCCAATGACCCCTGAGGATCCCCAGCAGCCCTGAGATGGGGGACCACCAGAACCCCAGAGGGATGAGACTGGACATGGGATACTCCTCGTGGCTTTTTTTTTATTCAGTCTTGATTTTTGGAGGATTTTATGGATACCAGATGACTCCTAGAGATGGACTTGTGTGGGCGGAATCCCCAACCAAAGGCATTCACACCTTGTTTTTCCCCAAACCAGGATTTTCCCCAAACCATCCCACAGTGACATCCCCTCTGTCCTGCTCTGGGTGAGCTCAGTCCCAAACCTGACCCTGATCCTGGTCTCAATCTCACTCCATGTTCAGACACACTCACAGTTCTGTATTTAATCTCTTCCCAGTGCCAGACTCATCTAGCCCCAGACCCAATCCCAACCCCAGCCCTAAAGCCAATCCCATGTCTCGCCTTAACCCCAATCCCAGCTCTAATCCAAATCTCAGCCCCAACTCTAATCCCAGCCCCAATTCCAGCCCCTTCCTAAATCCTCAGCCCCAAACCAAATCCCAGGTTCAGCCCTTCTGGGGCTTTGGGGGTGTCTCTGTCCCTGTGGCCCCGATGATGTTTGGGTGGGGTCCCAGCAGGGCTGAGAGGGACAGAGACCCCCCCGGCCTCGCCAGGGGTGAGAAGGTGGCAGAGCCCCCCCAGCCCCGAGCAGCCTCAGCGGTGAGAGGGACACAGAGCCCCTGGTGCCCAGCCCTGCACAGGCATTGCCTGAGGCCAGAGGGATGGAGACCCCCCGAGCATCCCCCAGGGCCAGGGGACAGAGAGCCCCGAGCATCCCCTGGGCTGAGAGGGACAGAGACTGCCCCGAGCACCCCCTGGCACAGGGGAGAGAGGGAGGGAGACCCTCCAGGCATTCCCTGGGGTGAGAATGATGGAGACCCCTGGGGAATGGCCTGGGGTGACAGGGACAGGGACACCCCTGGGGAATGGCCTGGGGTGACAGGGACAGGGACAGCCCTCCTAAGCCCCTCCCAAGCATCCCCCAGTGTGAGAGGGTCAGTGACCCCTTGACCATCCCCAGGGCACTGGACAAAGTAAAGTTGTTTCTTGACAAAAATCAAACTTAAGCCTACAGAAAATGCCTTGAATTTGCTCTTCCCACAAGTCACTTGTGGTGAAAACACAAACAAATCCCAAAATTCAGTAAACTCACAGTAGAAGCAATTTTGTGGCAATTCCAAAATCCATTGGTCCTGCACAGCTCCAGCTCTGCTGCTGCCACATTCTGATAAAAGAAGCGTGGAAATTCGGCCCAATACATTGCAATACCTCTTTTATGAAAAGATTATGAAAAGGAAGGGAAAGCGCTGTGTAGATGTCACAAAGGTGACAGGGAAAAAGAAAAAAATTATTCTTAGATTTGGCAAAGCCCCCGGCCTGTGAAAGAGAAAATGGGGGACAGCCACGGACTGAGAGAGACAGAGACCTCCCCTGGGGCAGGGCAAGTGTGACATTGTCCCCTGTGTGTGTGGCCTTCCCAGGGTGGGGGTTTTACACCTGAGCCAGTTTGGGTAAGGGGGGTGGTGTTCACCCCCTGAGCAGGGATTACCCCACTGTTTCAGGCTGCAATGTAAGATGGAACCAAATGCATGTTTTCAATGCCCATCTTCATCAACTGCTAGAAACAGGTGGGGCAGTGTTCTTGATCTCTTCCATGACTCAGCCCTGATAACGCCCTCCAGGGGAGATATCTTCTGGGAATGGGCCATTGAGTGTCACTGCAGGACTGATCAAATTCCATCTTCCCATTGTGGGATGCTCCGCCCAGGGGGAGGATCCAAGCATTCCTACCTGCATATAAGGTGAGCCTTGCAACACCAGGAGCAGCTTGCCTACTGGATTCCCAGAGGACAAGAGCTCCAGAACCACCACTGGACCTTCAGAGGAAGACCAGACCCTTCTACAGGATCACTGCTTGGACAGAATCACGTTCATCACTCCCACAGGACTGCAGCCACCATTTAATGGGACTGCTGCCACCACCCTGACCAGCAACAGGGTGTCAGGTTATATCCTGATTCTGTCAGTTTAAGGCAGTGTTTCTGCATCATTGCCTTCATCTTCATTTTCTTATTAAATTGTAATCCTGGTTTAGACCCTCCCCAGGTTTGCCTTCAAACAAGTACAAAATTCAATGTACTTATCCCTTGTTTTCTTCTCAAAACAGGATTTTCCATCCCATAAACTTGGCCAGATGGAGGAGCAGGGTGTGAGGAAGAAGAAGGTGCCCCAGGAGCCCCAGGCAGGTGAGGAGGAAGTCAGTGCCCCTTTCCCCCTCTCTCCTGCTCCATCTCCCAGCCCAGCACAGCCCCCGGCTGCAGGACAACCCTGCTGCCAACCCCGTCCTGCTGGGGATGCACTGGGGGGATCTCCTTCCCCTTCCCTCTGGCATGGAGGCAAATCCCATCCTCTCCTTGTCCTTCCTCCCCCAGAAAAGGAGCTGAGGATGGAGACCAGGGAGGGAATATCCCTGTGGCAGAACCTCATGGAAGAGGCCATTTTGAGGGGCTCCACAGTGCAGAATTCCAACGTGGAGGACAAGTCCCAGAGATCCCACAGGAGAAGGGGCTCCAAACCCAGCCCAGGGTGCTCTGAGGAGGAAAGACCCACCCTGAGCCAGGAAGGTGGACAGAGCTTCAGCCAGAGCTCGGAGCTGGTGGCCCATGAGCAGCTTCATGATGGGAAAAAGCCCCACAAGTGCTTGGAGTGTGGGAAGAGCTTCAGGCAGAGCAGCACCCTGATCAGCCACCAGATGATCCACACCAGGGAATGGCCCTATGAGTGTGGGGAGTGTGGGAAGGGCTTCAGCTGCAGCTCCACCCTTTTGACCCACCAGTGCATCCACACTGGGGAGAGGCCCTACGAGTGTCCTGAGTGCCAGAAGAGGTTTCACACCAGCCCTGATCTCGCCAGGCACCGGCAGATTCACACAGAGGAAAGGCCCTTCCACTGCCCTGATTGCGGGATGGGCTTCAAGCGCAAGTACCACCTCATCAGGCACCAGCGCATCCACACTGGGGAGAGACCCTACGAGTGCCGCACGTGTGGGAAGAGGTTTCGGACCAGCTCAAATCTCCTCCTGCATGAGCGGATTCACACGGATGAGAGGCCCTTCTACTGCCCTGACTGCGGGAAGAGCTTCAAGCACAATTCCACCCTCATCAGGCACCAGCGCATCCACACTGGGGAGAGGCAGAGGCCCTACGAGTGTCCCCAGTGTGGGAAGAGCTTCACCAGAAGCTCTCATTTGACAAGACACCAACGGAGCCACCCGTAAATGAAGCCCTGCAAGTGCCTCGATTGCAGGAACAGCTTCATGCACCACTCCAGCTTCATCCCCCATGGGAGAAGCCAGATTGCAAAGAGCCCTGGTGATCCATGTTCCCTGTGATCCATGCTGGGAAGACACCTGTACCTTTTCCTGCCCTTTGCCAATGACCTGATGTGGGATTGGAGAACATGAGGGTCTGGCCATGGCCCTGTCATTACATTCAGTCCCACCTCAGATCATTGCCAGGGACAGGAAAGGGACCTTCTCTCTCTCCCTGAGGAGAAGGCTGTCCTTTCCAGGCAAGAAATATTGTAGCCAGGCAGACCCTGTGAGTTGTGTTGTAGTTTTCCCTGTAAACAGTTTTATTTATCCCTTCTGTTATCAATATTGTTTCTGTTCCTGTTTGTTCCTTATCTCGTTGCTGTTCCCAATAAATTGTTCTTATCCCAGCCCGGGATCTTTGCCTTTTGTGCTTTCCATGGGAGGCGGGAGGGCAGCGAGGGCAGCGCGGTTTTAGCGGGAGCAGGAAATTGGGGAATCCCATTCCTGAAGCCCGGCCCGTGGAAAGCGAGCATCCCAGCTGGTGCCAGCCCTGGTGGCCATGGCAGCAGCCTTGGGAGCGGGTCCCTGGCTGGGGCTGTGGGAACCTCTTCCCTCTGGTGCCCAGGGACAGGAGTGGAGGGAGCGGCTGCAGCTGAGTCGGGGCAGGCTCAGGTTGGATGTCAGGAAAAGGTTTTTGGCCAGAGGCTGCTGGGGCCCTGGCCAGGCTCCCCAGGGAAGGGTCCCAGCTCCAGGGCTCTCTGAGCTGCAGCAGCGTTTGGCCAGCGCTGCCAGGCCCAGGCTGGCATTGTTGGGGTGTCCTGTGCAGGGCCAGCAGTTGGACTGGAGGATCCTGATGGGTCCCTCCCAGCTCAGCCAATTCTGTGCTTCTGGGGTCCCATGAGCCTGAGGATGGGGCTGCCAATGGTTGCCATGGCAACGGGCTCTGGCTGCAGGCCTGAGCTGGTGTCCATGGCAACCACCCCTGGCATGGGGTCTCCATGGAGCTGCCAAGGGACTGAGCTTAGCAACAGGGGGCTGGGGATGGTTGCCATGGAAACTGACCATAGCAACAGGGGGCTGGTGATGGTTGCCTGCTAAGGAACAGATTTGTCACAGGTCCTCAGAAGGGTTCCATGGGGACTTTCCAAGAGTCTCCAGGCTGTTCCAGAGCTGGAATGTCACACACAGAGACAGGGGCTCCATGGATGCCTCCCAGGGCTTTCTGGGATGGTAAAGAGCCCTGGGGTCAGAGACAGTCACAGCCATCCCATGGTGACATCCCAGGAGTCCCCAGGCTGCCAAAGAGCCGGGATGTCCCAGACACTCACATGGGTTCCTGTCATGACCACAGTGGGAGCTTCAGGCAACATTTATTAGAGAAGCTCCTGTTGGGTCACGAGGTGCAGGAACAATCCCCAATACTCCCCATAGATCCCCAAATGTCACTGTGTAATCAGTGTTCCGTGCTTTCTTTCCAATGGAAAACAAGCATTCTTATCCTCCAGGTGTCCATGTCTGAAATTGGATTCCACCTCCAAAATTCTGGATATCCAAGGGTTGCTCCCAGGCACAATCTGCCCGTACCATCAAGCCTGGGTGGCCTGGACCTCTGGTGACTGCCCCTGCAACACTGGGGCTGGGTTCTTCCCTCCCCATGGAGATCACTGGGACACTGTGGAGACCTCATGGAACCAAGGGGATCCTTGTGGCACCACTGGAGCCCATGGAACCAAGGGGCCATGGTGACACAGTGGGGCTTCATGGAACCCAGAGACCATTATGGCTCCGTGGGGCCTGATGGAACCATGGAGACCATTGGGACCCTTCAGGGCCTTGTGTCACCAAGGGGGCATTATGGCACCTCAGGGCCTCAGGGAAGCAAGGGACCATTGGGACACTGTGGGGCCCCATGGAACTGAGGGAACATGGAACAGGTCTGGCTGGTTTGGCTTCCCAGGGGTCCCCTGACAGGTCTGGCTGATGTTGCAATGTCAAGGGCCGCCTCTCATCAGCTCCTGGAAAACTGGGGCTCCGTGCTTTTCTTGCTATGGGAAAGAACCGCCCCCCTTTTCAGATGCCCATTGCCAAAATTGGAACTCTCCCTAAAACAATTCCTATATGCAAGGATATCACTCAGAACAAAATCCTGCTTGCTCTGGCTGGCCTTGGCCTCTGGTGGCCATTTCTCATCTGCCCCTGAAACACTGGGGCTCTGTTCCTTCCTTCCTATGGAAAAGAACCGGCTTTCAGGTCCAGGGACCATGGCCAAAATTAGAATTTGGCCTCTCAATTCTGTTTATCCAAGGACTGATCTCAGACAAAAGTAGCCAGGACAGACAGGCCAGGCTGGCCCTGTCCTCTGGTGATTTTCTTAGACTCTGAGCTGAATGTTTTCATTTGAAAACACCTTGGAGAGGGCCCGGAGATCTCCCAGGGAGGTATTTTGAAACCTCGGGCACATGAGCACTATATATGGACAAAGGAGCTCTGTGCTCTGCGCTGTTGTGTTGGTTTTGCATCACGGAAGTGATGTTCTAAGAGAAGCTGCTAGCAGTTTCCTCCGTGTCTGACAAAAAAACCAATCAGTAATTATCTTTGAGAATTGGCAATCTGTTAAACTATGAAGGAAACTGTACACGCCTCTGTGAAGGCACATGTTAAAGATGGGAAAGCCTGGGAGGGTCTCTTTCCCTTCTGGCTGGCACAGAGGTAACAAGGCTGACCCGGCCCTGTCTCAGCCAGGCCGGGCCGGGCGGCTCCTGCCCTGGGGCCGGGCCCCTTCCCAGGGACCCCGCCAGGCCCCATCGGCTGCCGGGCAGGGCAGGGGAGGCCGCGGGGCCGAGGCCGGGCCGGGCCATGGCTGCAGTTGGGAACATCTGGGCCCTGCTGAGCCCTGCCCCGCCGCCAGCCCGGGCCCAGCCAGGATCCGCTGGGCCCCAGGAGCAGCCCCGGGCCGGGCCGGCTCGGCCAAGATTCTGCCACCCTTGGGCTTCAGCCGCAAGCCCCGGGCAGGGGCAGGAGAAGCCATCGGCCCCCGGCCGTGCTGCTGCTGTGCTCTGGCCTGGCTGCTGAGATCCTGGCCCTGCCCCAGCGCGGCCCATCCTGACACAGCCCCAGCGCAGCCGCTGCAGAAACCTCCATCGTAAAACAGCTCCGGCCGCAAGCACCGAGCCCGGCCGGGGGCACGGAACCATCTGCAGGCCCCGGGTGAGATATGAACTCTTTCAGTGCTTCCATCCTCCCTCCAGTGAGAGAAAAGGACAAACATGAAGACACCCAGGTCACTGAAGGGGAAGCTGAGTCCCAGATGGGAGGAATGAGGAGATGCCTTGATCTTGGGGCTGAAATCCTCTTGTAAAGCTATGGAGAAGGATGGAATTAATATATCAGACTCTCTTTTCCCTATAACTATTTGAAAATATGGGGAGATGACCTGTTCAGCAAAAACCTCCATGCTAAAGTAAGCAAATGTTGAAGTAGCTGTGATCCCATGAGAAGTTTAAAGAGAGAAAGAGAGAAGAGTGGTGAGATCCTGTGCCCTCAGGGAGAGAAGAAGAAGATCTCTGTTGTCAGAGATGAAGATGATTTCAGAAATAGATGAAGAGAATCTTTGCTCTTGAACAGCTCATCTTTAAACTCATACCCCATTAGTTGACATGGCCCATAAAACCAGCTGTGGGTTAAGCTGTGAAAAATGGGAGGGACTTCACACTTGCATATTTTCTGGGCACCTGCTCTTCGTGGGAATTGAGAGCCACAAGAGAACATTTTTCTTATGGAGAAGTCTCCATAGCATGAAAGAGAGTCTCCTCTCCCTAAGTGAACTGAAGAAAGACTGTTCTAGATGGTGTAAACTGACTGAAAATTTCAGGTTTTGTCTCCTTGCATTGTCAGTAAGAAAGAAAAGGTTGTAGGGAGAGGAGAAGTGTTCAGATTCTTATTATTCTTTTTTCTATCTAGTGGTAATAAACTTTTCTATATACCCTTTTAAAATTTTGAGCCTACTTTGCCTTTCTCCTAATCCTATCTCACAGCAGGAAATGAGTAAATATATTCCAGTGAGTGCAATGGTAATTAGCTAACACTGATCCCACTGCACTGATAGGTGCATTGGCTGAGAAATCTCAAATTAGCAAACCAAAATCACTCCAGATACATTCCTGATAAACTGCATAAGAGCAGAGGGAAATCAAGGCAGAGCCATGGTTTGTCAGGACTTGCCGCATCCTGATGAGCCCTGTGGTGCATTTGGAGCTGAGCTCTTGAACCTCAGGGCCTGAGAGGAGATGGCACAAACCTTTCCAGGAGTCAAAGTCAGAAGAAAACCCCAAAGTGTCTCAAAGCATGAATGGGTCCCACTGAGGTCCATCCCCAACACAGGCTTCTCATGGACATCTTGGAGGAGAGAATTGGAGGCCAGGATTAACCAAAAACCTCTCAGAGTCTCAATATGGAAAGGAAATTCCAAACTACCTTAAAAATTTTGAGTATCTCAAAGCATTAATGAGACCCACTGAGTGTCAGTGCAAAGCTCTCAAGGGACTCATTAAAGCAGATAATTGGGGCCATGATTGCACAAACCTCTCACAGAGTCTGTATCAAAAGGGAAACACCAAGTACCTTTAAATAACTGAAGTACCCTGAAGCATTAATGAGCCCCACTAAGTGTTGTTACTGACAAAGCCTCTCCAGGGACTAATTACAGCAGATAATTGGAGGCCATGATTGCACAAACCTCTCAGAGACTCCAAGGCAAAAGCCAAACCCAAAGTCCTTTGAAAAACCTGCAGTCCCTGCAGGGAGCATGAAGGAGCCCCCAGGGCCATTGCTGAGCAAGGCTCCCCAGGGACTCCTTGCAGCAGATCCTTGAGGCCACTGGGATGTGGGCTAGGGGGGGATGCTGAGGGCAGCACAAGGGGCTGACAGTGCCCAGCCTGGCTGGGGCTGTGCCAGGAGGCCCCAGGGCCTCAGGACAAGGTGTCTCCTCCCAGCCCTTGCTGGCACAGACCCTGCTGTGCCCCAGGGCACCAAGACTTGGCTTCTCTTTGTCCCCACCTGTCATCACTGCCTGCAGTTCTCTGCCCTGCCTGGGGCCTGGGGACACTTGCTCAGTCCTGTCCCTCTCTGGGACCCATTAAAAGTCCAAGAAACTTTGGAGTTGGATTCTGCCTTGGAGTTCTGGAGAGGTTTCTTCAGCTGCCTCTCAGGGACTGATGTTCAGGGCCTGAGCACAAAGGCCCAGAGGCTGATTAAAGTCCTTGTGCTGTGTCTGTGCTGCTGAGCTGGGCTGGGCTCCTGGCACAGAGGCAGCTCCTGCTCACCAAGAAGAGCTTCAAAAGCACATTTCTCTGGATGAGCAGCTCTTGTGCCAGCCCAGCAGGGCTGGGGCACTGCCTGCAGCCAGCCTGGGCACAGCACAGAGGCACAGAGAGCTTCAATCAGTCAGGGCTGGGAAGGGGCTGAGAAGTGCCTGGGGCACAATCACTGCCAGCCCTTGGCACAGGAACCTCTGGCTGCAGGACAATGCAGCTGCAGCTCCTGGAGCCATCTCCTCAAGCTGGAACATGCCAATGCCTGCAGAGCCTGTGAGTACATTCTCTGCTTGTCTCTTGTGCAGAGCAGCCAGGGGTGCCCAGGGCTGTCCTGCAGAGCAGGGTCCTGCAGCCCAGGGCGCTGTGCTGGGGCAGGGACTCTGCTGCCTGCCAGGGACAGCTCTCAGCTAGCCATGGCAGCTGCTCCCAGCACTGGGGGACAAGATCTGGGGGGAAGGAGACAGCTGGTGAGGCTTGGGAGTGTTCTCCTTGTGTGGGGAGGATGCTGCATTGTTCAGGACTGCTCTCAGCATGACATTTAACTGCAGAATTTAGATGATACAGGGAGCACAGCAAGGCAGGGGCTGTATAAAAGTGGATATCCTACTTTTTTCATCAACTGCTCTGGGTTGGAAATTGCATATAGATCTTCATCTCTCAGTTCAGCCTGTGAAAAATAAAAAAAAAAAAGTTTCTCTTTGATCTGATTAAACAAGGCAGTGAAAGAAATCAGAACAGGGCCCCTCACATGCAGCATCAGTTTCGCTTTTCCAGCCTCCTAGGTTGTTCTGACATTGCCATCAGAGCCTGCAGAGCCAGAGCTGCCCCTGGGCAGTGCTTGAGCTGGGAGGGCTCTGCAGGGCAGAGCTGAGCCCCCAGGGCTGGGCTGGGCTCTGGCAGCACTGGCAGGGCCCAGCCCTGGGCACAGGGAAGCAGCTGCTGGCAGGGACAGCTCCAGGCAGCAGAGCCCTGGGCAGGCAGTGGGGAGAAAGTGCCCCCAGGCTCTGCTGGGATATTTCAAGTCCTCTCCAAACCCAACTATTCCATGATTACTTTTTCTACAGGTCCCCTTGCCAAGACAGAACAAATGTCCAACAGCAGCTCCATCAGGCACTTCCTGCTGCTGGCATTGGCAGACACGCGGCAGCTGCAGCTCCTGCACTTCTGCCTCTTGCTGGGCATCTCCCTGGCTGCCCTCCTGGGCAACGGCCTCATCATCAGCGCCGTAGCCTGCGGCCACCACCTGCACACGCCCATGTTCTTCTTCCTGCTCAACCTGGCCCTCGCTGACCTGGGCTCCATCTGCACCACTGTCCCCAAAGCCATGCACAATTCCCTCTGGGACACCAGGGACATCTCCTACACTGGATGTGCTGCTCAGCTCTTTTTCTTTGTGTTCTTCATCTCAGCAGAGTATTTCCTCCTGACCATCATGTGCTACGACCGCTATGTGTCCATCTGCAAACCCCTGCACTACGGGACCCTCCTGGGCAGCAGAGCTTGTGCCCACATGGCAGCAGCTGCCTGGGCCAGTGCCTTTCTCACTGCTCTCATGCACACAGCCAATACATTTTCCCTGCCCCTGTGCTATGGCAATGCCCTAGGCCAGTTCTTCTGTGATGTGCCCCCGATCCTCAAGCTCTCCTGCTCACACTCCAATTCCCTCAGGGAATTTGGGCTCATTGTTTTAAGTGCGTCTTTAGGACTTGGTTCTTTTGTGTTCATTGTTTTCTCTTATGTGCAGATCTTCAGGGTTGTGCTGAGGATCCCCTCCGAGCAGGGACGGCACAAAGCCTTTTCCACCTGCCTCCCTCACCTGGCTGTGGTCTCTCTGTTCCTCAGCACTCTCATGTTTGCCTATTTGAAGCCTCCCTCAATGTCCTCCCCATCCCTGGATCTGTCCCTGTCAGTTCTGTACTCAGTGGTGCCTCCAGCCCTGAACCCGCTCATCTACAGCCTGAGGAACCAGGAGCTCAAGGCTGCAGTGAGGAGACTGATGACTGGATGCTTTCAGAAACATTAAACTGCTGGAAATTTCTGCAAATCACTTGTAATAAAAGTCATCTTTCATACTTCGAGTTGGTTTGGCTGGGGGCTTTTATTTATGTGGCAATATTTTTCTTTTGTTTTAGTTTTCTCATATTTTCCACAAAGAAAGGTCATTGTTTTTGCCATTTCTCATTTTGTTTCTCCCTACATTCCCATTCGCCACAGACGATGTCAATGTGGGGCTGCGCTCTTGGTGACTTTAAAGGAACTAAAGGATCTTCCAGCAAAGTTTTCTCCAGAGATTCTCCTTGTTGTCGGCTGCTGCCACCCAGGTAATAATTAGCATTGACTCCATGATTCTAAAAGGCTGATCAATCACTTTATTATCTTATAATATTGTACTTCTTAAGAAACTTAACCCCTTACCAACAGTCCAATACAGCATTGACTGAATTGGTCAATGAATCTAAAACACTATTACTATTGTCTAAATAAGAAATCACCATTTAATAAACATATCTCTAAAACACATTCTACGTGTACACAATAAGTATAACAAATAAAAATAAAAATAATTTCTTACTCTTTTCTCCAATCTTCTCACAAGCTTCCCCAAGAAAATACTAAGAAAATCATGTCTGCTGCTCTCTATAGAGACAGCTGCGGCTATACTGCTTTTGTTCCCTTCTCTGGAGCTGCAGCAGCAATGTCTGTGTGCAGAGCTGGGGGCAGATCAGTGCTGGCACAAAAGCTCTGCTCCTGCTGGCCACACCATTCCTGATCCAGGCCAGGAGCCATTGGCCTTCTTGGCCACCTGGGCACACTGCTGCCTCATGTCCAGCCTGCTGTCCATCAGTCCCTGCAGGTCCCTTTCTGCCTGGCTGCTCTCCAGCCACTCTGTCCCCAGCCTGTAGCACTGGAGCCAAATATCAGTGCCTAGCATTTGGATTTGTTAAACCTCAGCTTGTTGGATTCATCCACTGGATCCAGCCTGCCCAAGTCACTGTGCAGGGTCCCCTGACCCTCCAGCAGGTCAACATTCACATCCAGCTTGGTGACATTTACGACGATGTCCATGGGGTTCCATTGGTTCCATGGGACCCCTCAGTGTCACAATGGCCTCTTGGTTACACCCGGCCCTGCACTGTCACACTGGTCTCCTTGGTTCCATGGGGCCTCAAAATGTGACAATGGACTCCTTGGTTCCATGGGGCTTCACAGTGTCACAATGTTCTCGTTGGTGCTGCAGTTTCACAGTGGCCCCTTGGTACCATAGGGCCCCAGGGTGTCACAATGGCCCCATGGCCACATGAGGTCCCACACTGTCACCATGGTCTCTGGGGTTCCACAAGTCCCCTCAGTGTCACAATGGACTCCTTGTTTCCACAAGGCCACACATTGTCACAACGTTCTTCCAGATCCCTTGAGGCCCCATCGTGTCACAGTGGCCCCTTGGTTACACAGGATCCTGCAGTGTCACAATGTCCCCTTGGTGCCATGAGGCCCCGCAGTGTCAGAACGGCCCCTTGGTTCCACTGGGCCCTGCAGTCTCCCAATGGTCTCCTTGGTTTTGCAGTGTCAAAATGGTGAAACCCCTTGGTTACACGAGGCCCTGCAGTGTCACAATGGCCTCTGTGGTTCCACGAGGGCCCAGAGTGTCACAGGGCACTCCCTGGGTCCATTTGGCCCCACAGCACCACAGTGGACCCCTGGTTCTGTGGGGCTGCACGGTGTCACCATGGTCCTCTTAGTTCCAGGAGGCCCTGCAGTGTCACAATGGCCCCAGAGTGTCCCAATCATCACAGAATGACAGAATCAAATAGGCTGGAAAAGACCTTTGGGATCATCAAGTCCAACCAATGCCCCAATACTGCCTTGTCACCCAGACCATGCCACTGAGTGCCACTGCAGAGGGACAGTGACTCTGCCACCTCCCCCCTGGCCAGCCCATTCCAGTTCCCACTCACCCTTTCTGTGAAGAACTCCTTCCTATTGTCCAGCCTGAGCCTCCCCTGGTGCAGCTTAAGGCTGGGTCTTCTTGTCCTGCCCTCCAGCAGATCCACACTCACACCCAGCTTGGTGCCATCTGCAATTTGTGAATGCTGGACTCGATCCCCTCACCCAGACCATCAGTGAAGATATTAAACAGGACTGGGCCCAGCACAGATCCCTGGGGACAGCACCAGTGCCTGGACAGCAGCTGGGTGCAGCACCATCCCCACCACTCTCTGGGCCCAGCCTCCAGCCAGCTCTTAAATCTCCCAGCCAGGAGGGAACCTGCCCAAGCCGTGGGCTGCAGCTTTTCCAGGGAATGCTGTCAGAGACAGAGTCAAAGGCTCTGCTGGAGTCCAGGCACACAACATCCACAGCCTTTCCCACATCCACAGGTGGGTCACCTGGGCATAAAAGGAGACCAGGTTGGTCAGGCAGGACCTGCCAGCCCTAAATC
This sequence comes from Agelaius phoeniceus, assembly GCF_051311805.1. Taxonomy (NCBI): domain Eukaryota; kingdom Metazoa; phylum Chordata; class Aves; order Passeriformes; family Icteridae; genus Agelaius; species Agelaius phoeniceus. Next base: position 5,037,728 of record NW_027509866.1, read on the forward strand.
CACTGAGCTGGCTGGCTCTGATCCCTGGGCCATCCTGTGGGTGCCCTGTGATGGCACTCAAGGTGATCTGTTCCATAACCTTGCCGGGCACCCAGGTCAGGCTGACAGGCCTGGAGTTCCCCAGCTCCTCCTTCCAGCCCTTCCTGGGGATGGGCTCACACTGGCACCTCCAGTGCTCTGGGACCTCCCTGCTGAGTCAGGACTGATGGTAAATGATGGAGAGCAGCTTGGGGAGCTCATCCACAGCTCCCTCATCCCCCTGGGATGGATCCCATCTGATCCCATACACCTGTGAGCATCTGAGTGGCTCAGCAGGTCCGCAGCTGCTTCCTCCTGGATTCCAGGGGGCTGTTCTGCTCCCTGTGCTCATCTACCAGCTCAGGAAAACACTTGTCCTGAGGACAGCCTGTCCTAATATTGAAAATTGAGACAAACAAGGTGTTAAGTAGCTCAGCCTTTTCTTTATCTTTAGTTACTGTATTACCCCTTGCATCCAATGAAGAGTAGAGGTTCTCCTTCTCCCTCCTTTTGCTATAATTTTTTTTATAAAAACTTTTTTTTTTTTTACAGAAGCTGATAGGTTAAGTTCTGATTGAGTTTTCAAGTATCAACTTTTCTTTCTGCATAACCTAAAGACATCCTTAAACATTTCCTGAGTTGTCAGTCTGTTTTCCCCTTGCCTTCCCACAAAAGCTCCATGGGCATCCAGGCCAGTCATTTTCCTCACCAGCTCATCTTTTGCCACACTGGGACAGGCTGCTCCTTCCTCCTTAAGATTACTTTCTTGAAATGTGTCCATCCTTCCCAGCCCTCTTTGTTTTTAAGGGCTGTTTCCCTTAAAAAATCAGTACCCGATTCAGTACTCTCCAAATCAGCATCCTAAACAGGCCAAAGTCTGCCCTTCCTAATTCCAGTGTAGAAGTTTTGTTGCTGCCCCTCCTTCTTTCACAGAACATTGAAAATTTGATTATTTCATGGTCACTGTGCCCCAGGCAGCCTCTGAGCCCCACATCTGCCCCCAGCCCTTCTCTCTCTGTGAACAGCAGCAGACAGAGCTTTCCTTGGCAGTGGGAGTGTTACCAAAAATTTGCTAAAATATAAATCTCCTTAACCCCAGTGTAGCATTAAGAAGCAGCATTCTTTATTCAGCTGGATGGACGGGGGAGAGCTCCTCCCAAAGCCCTGCATGCTGAGAACAGGAATATTTCTGTTTATTTTCTGTATTTTGCTCACATATTCATTGATTGTCCTGGACTAAACACACATATGATAATCATTTTCCTGAAGTCATTGACATATTTCCCCTACTCTTTACCCAAGCATTCATCTGTCCTGGGGGTCTCTCTGGTGGTCCCTGGTGGTCGTGGACCCCAATGTTCCAGTGGGCCTGGCTGAGCTGGCAGGACCCTGAGGCTGCTGAACTTCCAGTTCCCCTTCTCACACAATGGGCCTTGTGTGGTTTCCATAGGCCTGGGGTTGTGGAGAACAAGCTCCAGGTGTGAGCTCAGCTGGTGTAGGCAATTGATCATCTGGTAACATGAGGTCACAGAGTGGGCTATGACATCACAGAGTGGGTATTGTGAGGTCATGGAGAAGCTACAGCATCACAGACTGCCTCTTTGAAATCACAGAGCCAGCTGTGACATCACATGGCAGATGTCTGACATCATAGAGGCAGTCTATGACATCATTGAGTTGGCTGTGACATCAGAGACCAGCTGTGTGACATTAGAGAAGGGGCTGTGAGCTCACAGAGCAGGCTGTGACATCCCAGAGGGGCTGTGTGACATCCCAGAGGGGCTGTGTGCCATCCCAGAGGGGCTGTGTGCCATCCCAGCAGGGCTGTGTCAGGTCACTGGGTTGGTCACTCGGCCCCAGCTCCCCCTCACAGTTTCTCCCAACAAGTCCAATGCTGTCCATGCCCAGTGGGGTCCCTGTCCCCCGGGATCCCCCCGGCCCACCTGGAGCCACAGCCTCCACCAAAGGATGTTCCACAGGATCCACCCCAGAGCCTGGGACAAGGGGCCAGGGCTGTGTGACCAGGACATCAAGGACGGGGATTATCCAGGTCACTGTGGCCTGGGTTGGTTTGCCCAGGGCAGGAAAGATGTCTGGCAGCTGGAGCAGGGTCTGGGAAGGGCCTCCAAGGTGGGGCTGGAGCCCCTGGGCTGTGAGCAGAGGCTGAGGGAGCTGGGCTTGTCCAGCCCAGAGCAGGGAAGGCTGAGGGGCTCCTCATCCCAGCCTGGCAGTGCCAGCGAGGACGGGATGGAGAATACAGAGCCAGGCTCTTCACCGGGGGCCTGGTGGGAGACAAAAGCCAATGGGTGGAAGGGGAAAGAGGGGAGATCAGCCAGGACAGGAGGAGATGAAATGAGTCAGGCTGGTTTCAGCATTTCCTCAATACCAAAAGCAGCCTGACCTCCCTTCTCCATCCACCACTGACAGCTTTGCAAATCAGGAATTGTTGGAGCTGTTTTGCACCCACTCCAGGACGAGCATCCTGATACAAGTATTTAATTGTGTTTATATCTATGACAGAGACACATTTGTCTAAAATTACTTTTAGAATGGATATCACTTGTTGATGGAGGACTCCTCAGATGCTGCTGGGACGTTGCACATATCTCAGGTAAGAGTGTGATTGTTATTAAATTGTGTCCTCTTCAACCATGGTCTGTTGGCCATGAGGAGAAACTTTCTGTGCCTCTGAGTCTCACCAGTTCCTGGTCCCCCAAAGGACACAAACCTGATGAGTTGTGGTTCCCACTCCAGTAGTGGCACTTGCACCTCCCTCCATCCCCAGAGCAGAGCTCCCTTGTCCCAGGTAGTCCCTGGCAATGCAGGGATGAAGGAAACAGGACAGGCTGTGGGGATCAGGGGCAGAGCCAGGGAGAAGAATGACTTTTGCATTTGATGGGGCTGTGCCTTCCCTTGGCTTTGCTGGCTGACAAGAAATGAACATCCCTCTGTGTCTCGGACAGCTCCTTCTCCAAGGAAAGCAGGTTGGAGTTGGAGCCAAGGAGCTGAAAGCTGCAGGTGCAGCCTGGGCTGGAGGGAGCTCAGATTTGCACAAGGCTGCTCTGAGTGCCAGGGCTTGGATGGGGGAAATGGTGGGCTGGGGGTAGGGACAGAGTCTGATTGATTGTCAGCCATGAAGGGTCTTGATTTTCATATCTATTCAAACTGCATGAGGAGGTACCTGGATTCAGTGTCAATTGGAGACTGAACATATCAGTGAATTAACAGGAAAACCAAACTAAACAGGACCTAAAAAATCTTTTTTTGCTGTCTTTTTAAATATCATGTATTCAATTTCAATACACTACTGAGATCTACTTAACCACAAAGGATTTGAAAATTAAAATCAAATGATTCCCAGAGGCTTGGCTTGTTCAGGTGTTCGGAATGTCAATGAGCCCTGGGACACTGAATTCCTGCACTCAAGAGCTGAAGGCTGAACAAGCCTCTGGAGCAGTGAAATTCAGCAGCAGCCTCCAAGTTGCTGAGGATGTCAGCAGCCCCCAGTGAGGCCATCCCTGCCCAGAGACCGTGGGGGAATGGGCAGACAAGGAGAGCGTCCCTGGGGCTGGGGCAGCACAACTCAGAGGCACCAGCGGCTCCAGCTGGGCAATGGAGTGTGGAATGTGGCTGGGAAAGCCCTGCCTGGGCTGGCCAAGCAGGATAGACAAGCCCTGACTTCCATTCACTAAAAAACTCTCTCAATGAGACATTTAAAAGGAAATACAGTTATTTGTGTCATCTGAGTTGGATGTGCTGGAGAAATAACCACAAGAGATTCCCAGGAGCTCAAAACAACAAAACCACCTTTACTGGGTACTTTATAAAATCAGAGAAACTTTGGCAAAAGGTTTAAAATTATACTCAATCAACAAAAAACACTTTTCAAAGCATTCATTCGGCCATTCAACATCACAACTCTAAGCCTGTTCAATTTAAAGTTACTCAAAATTTGCAAGAGGACAGAATTAGAAGAAGTAGACAGAGAGAGAGGAAGACAAAAAAGATACAGAGAAGCACACACACAGCTACCAACTCCTGGATTCCAGCATTGTTCAGATGGAAATTCCAAGAGGAGGTAGGGTCAAGATGTGTGCTTGCCTTGTGGTCAGCCTTCAATACCCCTTGGTCTCCCTGGGCCCTTCCCCCAGCTGGGGCTTGGGCTCATTTGGTCCCTCAGGAGCTGGACTAGGGCTGCAGAGGTGGCTGTGGAGCATTGCCTGTGCTGTGCCAGGGACTGGCAGCCACTGCTGGGCTGGGATAGAAGCTCTGGGGGGATTGGGGTTCCAGGGCATGGCACAGCTGGACCTTCCTCCCCCAGAGACAAAATGCTTTGAGCCACAATCTCCTTCAGTCTGTCACAACAGAGAATGTTGGAGATGAAATCCCAATTCTGGCCATGGGAACCTGGACAAGAAGGGCAGCTCTTTTCCATAGGAAGGAAAGCACAGAGCTCCAGTGTTTGGACGGTAGGTGAAAGCCTCACTATGCTAAGGCCATCCAGACTTTTCAGCAATGCCAGATTTTTTCTGGATTTAAGGAATTTTGGAGGTGGAACCATAATCTCAACCATGGGCACCTGCAGAAGCAGGAAAGTTCTTTTCCATAGGAAGGAGAGCATGGAGCCTTCCCCAGGGATTTGGGGACGGGTGAGACCTGACCCTTGTGAAACCATTAACAGCCAGACTTTTCCTGGCAATATTCCTATTGGAACTATCCTTGGATATAAGGAAATTTGGAGATGAAATCCCAATTCTGGCCATGGGTACCTGGAGGAGAAGGACAGTTCTTTTCCATAGGAAGAAAAGCACGGAGCCCCAGTGCTTCAGCAGCAGATGAGAAGAGACCCTCAACATGCCAGGGTCAGCTGGACCAGTCAGGCAGCCCCTGGGAGGCCAAACCAGCCAGATCTGTTCTGTGTTCCCTTGGTTTTGTGGGGCCCTAGAGTGCCAAAATCGTGCCTTGGATCCATGGAGCCCCGCCGTGCCATAATGGTGGCTTGATCCCATGGGGTCCAGCAGTGTCATGATGACCCCTTGTTTCCATGGGATCCAGCAGTTTCACGATGGCCCCTGGGTTCCAGAAGGCCCCGCAGTGTCACAATGGTCCCAATGACTCCATGAGCCCTTGCAGTGTCACAATGGACCTTTGGACCCTGGGGGTTTGCAGTGTCACAATGGTCTCCTTTGGCTCCACAGTGTCACAATGGACCATTGATGACAGGAGGCCCCTCTGTGTCACCCTGGAGCTTTGGTTCCATGCAGCCCTGCAGTGTCACAAAGGCCTCTTGGTTACAGGAGGCCCCACAGTATCACAATGATCCTCTTGGTTCTGTGGGGACCCTCAGGGTCACAATGGTCTCACCGGTTCCATGAGGCCTCGCAGTGTCACAATGGTCTCTGTGATTCCATGAGTCCCCTTAGTGTCACATTGGTCTCCTTGGTTCCGTGAGGCTGTGACATGTCTTAATTGTGTCTCCATGATTCCATGAGGCCTTGCAAAGTCACAATGGACCTTTGGCTCCATGGGGTCTTGCAGTTTCACAATGGACCCTTGGTCCCATGACACCTCAAATTGCCTGTCCTTGCAGCTTTAGTCTGAAAGCAACCCTTGGATATTTGGGGAATATTAGGGGTGGAATTCCATTTCAGCCATGGGTTCCTGGAAGGAAGGTTGGATCCCAGTGTTTCAAAGGCTGATTAGAGGCAGCCCCAAGGAGGCCAAGGCAAGCCAGACCTGTTGTCAGGGAAGAATCCTTGGATAGACAGAATTTGGGAGGCCAAACCCCACTTTTGTCAATGGGCATCTGGACAAGAAAGACAATTATTTTCCATAGCAAGGAAAGTACAGGGCCCCAGTGTTTCAAAGGATGATGAGAGCTTGCCCTCAGGAAGCCAAGGGAACCTGGACAGGCCTGGAAGCTTTTGTCTGGGAGTCATCGTTGGATATAAGGAATTTTGGAGGTAGATCCTCAGTTTTGGCCATGGATGCCTAGACATAAAAGATGTTTTTTTGCATGGGAAGAAAAAGACAGGCCCCCTCTTTTTTGAAGGCAGATGAGAGTTGGCCCCCAAAAAACCAAGAACAGCCAGAGCTGTCTGTCCTGACAGGTGACATATGGGAATAATCCTTGGATATCATCAAATTTGGAGGAGGAATCTCAATTTCAGCCATGAACCCCTGGAGGAGAAGGACAGTTCTTTCCCACAGGAAGGAAAGCACACGACTCCAGGGTTTCAGGGGCTGATAAGAAGTGACCCTCAACATGTCAAGGTCAGCTGGACCAGTCAGGCAGCCCCCAGGAGACCCAGCCAGCCAGACCTGTTCCATGCTCTTGGATCCTTGGGGCCCTGCAGCATCACAATGGCCCCATGGTTCCATGAGGCTCTGTAGGATCACAACAGATCTTTGTTTCCATGAGGCCCAGTGATATAACAATGGTCTCCTTGGCTCCACAGTGGCACAATGGCCCCTTGCTTCCATGAGGCCTTGCAGTGTCAAAATGGTTTCCTTGTTTCCATGGGAAATGCCACAATGGCCCATTGGTTCCATGAGGTCGTAGTCTTAAAATGTCTCCTTGCTTCCATGGGTTCCTGATGATCACAATGCTCCCTTGGTTCCATCAGGCCTGGATGTGTTACACTGGCCCCTTGCTCCCATGGGGACCTGCAGTGTCACAGTGGCCCCTTGTTTCTATGAGACCTTGCAGTGTCACAGTGGTTGCCTTGGTTCTATGAGGCCCTGTGGTGTCACAATGGCCCCTTGGTTCCAGTGGGTCCCTAAGTGTCATATCAGTCTCCTTGGTTCTATGAGGCCCCACAATGTCACAAGGGACTTTTTGTTCCCTGAGCTTTTGTACTGCCAAAACCAGACAACAACAGTCTCCTTGGTTCCATGGTGTCACACTAGACCTTGGTTCCATGGGTACTCACAATGTCAGAAGGGGCTCCTTGGTTCCATGAGGCCCTGCAGAGCCCCTTGATTCAACGAGGCCTCAAAGTGTCATCATGGCCTCCAGGATGTCATGAGGCCCTGCAGTGTCACAATGGACCTTTGGTTCCATGTGTTCCAGCACTGTTCCACAAATCCTTAGTTCCATGGGGCCCTGTAGTGTCACAATGGACTCCTTGGTGCCACACAGTGTGACAACTGCCCCTTGGCCTGCCAACGCTCCATGGTACCACAATGATTCCTTGCTTCCAAGAGGCCTTGTAGTGTCACAATGGCCCCTTGTTTCAATGAGGCCTTTGGTGTCACAGTGGTCTCCATGATTCCATAAGGCCTCGCAGTGTCACAACAGACCATTGGTTTCACTGAGCCCCACAGTGTCACTGTGGTCCCCTTGGCTCCACAAGGCCCTGCTGTGTCACAATGGACCTTTGGTTCCATGATGCCCCAGAGTGTCACAATGGTATCTTTGGTTCCTTGGACCCTTCATCCCATGGAGACCCCCAAGGTTTACTGTAGTCCCCTTGATTCCTTGAGGCCGTGCCATTCTATAATGGTCCTTTGGTTCCAGTGGGTCCCAAAGTGTCAGAACAGTCTCCATTGTTCCATGAGGCCCCACAAAGTCACTGTGGTCCCCTTGGTTCCACCGGCCCCACAGTGTAAAAATGAACTCTCGGTTCCATGAGGTTTCTCCATCCCAATGGCCTCCTTGGATCTGCAGTGTCACAGTGGCCCCTTGGCTCCATGTGGCCATGCTGTGTCACAATGGCTCATGATTCCATGAGGCCACAGAGTTTAACAAGGGACCCTTGGTTCCATAAGGCCTTGCTGTGTCACAATGGATTTCTGGTTCCATGAGCTTTCACACAGCCAACAGCATCTCCTTGGTTCTGCAGGGTCACCATGGACCATTTGTTCCATGAGGTTCCATAGCAGAACACGGTCACCTTGGTTCCGTGAGGTTCTGCAGTGTCACAATGGACCCATGGTTCTACCAGGCCTTGCTGTGTCAGAATGGCCCCATGGTTCCCAGAGGTTTTTCAGTGTCACAATGGTCTCCTTGAATCTTCAGTTTCACAATGGGCCATTTTTTCAATGTGGCCCCAATGTGCCAAAATGGATTTTGGTTCCATGGGGTTCCATGCTGTCACAATGGACCCTTTATTCCATGGGTTTGCTCAGTGTCACAGCTGAATCCTTGGTTCTGTGAGGCCTCACCACTATCAAAGCCAAAATATCAGAATAGGACTCATTAACACTAAATTGCTGTTTAAGAGGGTATCATTTATTCAGGCCTGAGATCTAGTTTGGGATAACTCCTAACCCTATGTGGATGTGTAATTCTACCAGCGTCACTAAATGTGTATTACAATTTACCCATTACCATAAAATCCACCCCAAGTTCCCAGTTTCAGTCCTTCTTTTTTCTGCCATTACATTCTTGAGCTAGATGTCTTCTTGTCTTCCAACCATCCTTGCTGGGAAAGCAGCCCCTGCATGGCTTGTTCTTGTGCTGAAAGTTCACAGGCACAGTAAAAATTGAATGAACCCTTTTGGTATCAGCCCAAGGCTTTGTGTGGGCAGGCAGAGGCAGGCAGGAGGCAGAGCTGTCAGCAAAGGAAGGGCCCAGTCAGGTGGGGCAGCCAGAGGATGCCCACAGCCTGCAGGGACAGAGGCGCAGGGCAGGGACACCGTAGGACAGCCTGGGCTGCACAGGGCACAGGGATGGGCAGCAGCTGCAAGACAGCCCTGCCAGAGCCAACTTGGGCAGCACTTTGGCCACGGTAGACACAAAGAGCACCAAAGCCCCAGAGGGTCATTAAAGCCCTTGTGCTGTGTCTGTGCTGCTGAGCTGGGCTGGGCTCCTTGCCCAGAGGCAGCTCCTGGCAAGGGCAGCAGAGCTGCAGAGAGACAGCTCTGGCCAGGAGCAGCTCCTGTGCACAGCCCAGCAGGGCTGGGGCACTGCCAGGGCCCCTCAGGGACACCAGCAGGGCACAGACAGAGCTCCCAGGGGCTCAGCACTGGCAGGGGCTGTGGCATGTCCCAGAGGGGGCTTTGAGAGAGAGAAAGAAAAATACTTCTTCTATTTTTGTCCTCTTGCAAATTTTGATTAACATGAAATTGAACAGGCTTAGAGTTTGTGAAGTTGAATAGGCCAAATTAATGCTTTGAGAAGTGTTGTTTTGTTGATTGAATGTCCTATTAAACCTTTTGCGAAAATTTATTTGATTTTTTAAAGTTGCCAGTAAAGGCTGCTTGGTTGTTTTGAGCTCCTGAGAATTTCTTGTCAATATTTCTCCAGTGTTTTCAACTCAGGGTACACAAACAATTTTAATTCCTCTTAAATGTCTCCTTGAGAGAATTGTTTGGGAGATGGGAGTCAGGGCTTGTGTGTCCTCCTTGGCCCAGCCCAGGCAGGGCTTTCCCAGCCACATTCCACACTCCATTGCCCAGCTGGAGCCGCTGGTGCCTCTGAGTTGTGCTGCCCCAGCCCCAGGGACGCTCTCCTTGTCTGCCCATTCCCCCACGGTCTCTGGGCAGGGATGGCCTCACTGGGGGCTGCTGACATCCTCAGCAACTTGGAGGCTGCTGCTGAATTTCCCTGCTCCAGAGGCTTGTTCAGCCTTCAGCTCTTCAGTGCAGGAATTCAGTGTCCCAGGGCTCATTAACATTCAGAACACCTTAACAGGCCAAGCCTCTGGGAATAATTAGATTTAATTTCCAAATCACTTGTTCAGTTCAGCTCTTCAGTGCAGGAATTCAGTGTCCCAGGGCTCATTAACATTTATAACACCTGAACAAGCCAAGCCTCTGGGAATGATTTGATTTTAATTTTCAAATCCTTTGTGGTTAAGTAGATCTCAGTAGTGTATTGAAACTGAATACATGATATTTAAAAAGACAGCAAGAAAACATTTTGTAGGTCCTGTTTAGGTTTTTTTTTCCCTGTTAATACAATGATATGCACAATCTCCAATTGACATTGAATCCAGGTACCTCCTCATGCAGTTTGAATGGATATGAAAATCAAGACCCTTCATGGCTGACAATCAATCAGACTCTGTCCCTACCCCCATCCCACCATTTCCCCCATCCAAGCCCTGGCACTCAGAGCAGCCTTGTGCAAATCTGAGCTCCCTCCAGCCCAGGCTGCACCTGCAGCTTTCAGCTCCTTGGCTCCAACTCCCACCTGCTTTCCTTGGAGAAGGAGCTGCCTGAGACACAGAGGGATGTTCATTTCTTGTCAGCCAACAAAGCCAAGGGAAGGCACAGCTCCATCAAATGCCAAAGTCATTCCTCTTCTGGATATTAAATCCACTTTGCACAGCAGACAGTCTCAGAGCAATGGAAAACACCTTCTGTGCCCAGCACAGATCCCAAGGTCCCCCCAAACCCTCCCTGCCCCGATTCTGCCCAGATTTGCTCTTTGCACACACGAGTCACACGCTGAAGCCAGGAGCTCCCTCCATGCCCAGAGGGAGGAAAAGAAAGAAAGGAGATGAAGAGCTCTCCTGTGCAGAGCCAAGGTCCAAGCGCAGCCCCTGCAGTGGGAACCACAACTCATCAGGTTTGTGTCCTTTGGGCTCAGGGACTGGTGACACTCAGAGGCACAGAAAGGTTTCTTGCCAACAAATAGAAGATGAACATTTGAACAGTTTAATAACCATCACAGCTCTTCCCTCAGCTCTCTGGGATGTCCCAGCAGCATCTGACATGTCCACCATCCCCCACGGCTTTCTGAACAGGAATAGTTTTTAAGCAAATACATAAGAAATGGAAATTCAGTGATAGGTATAACCACAGTGAGATACTCAATTCATATTTTTTTTAACATGAAATATTTGGCCACTCCCTGAAGTTCAAAGCATGAAACCAGTCAGCTGAGAGGCGTTCAAATGACCAGACAGCATCTGGAGGAGGAAATCTGAGAGCAGCAGGAAGGACATAGATCCAGCTGATCCAGTGAAGAGATGTCCTTAGACACAGCCATTTAAACAGGAGAGCTGGAAACCTGTAGCCAATAAACCTGAAGGAAGGGGGTCATTAAATATTAGACTGAATGTCAGTGGCAGAGGGCAAGATCTGTATTTCTTCCCGTGACATCAGCAGAAGGATCCAGTAGATCCAGGAAGTTCCTCTTCCTGGTGGGAAAATGTTGCCATTACTTAAAATCCTCAAGTGACCCAGATAACAAAGATTTGCTTGTATATTATAAAACTAACAGGAATTAAAACCTGTGCCCCTTTCCAGGCAGACATTAGCTGTGTGCCCATCAACAGGCAGCGCCACTTGTGCCCTGAGGTGCCCAGCTGGGATTGGATCTCTCCCAGAGCACCTGAGGGAGAGCAGAGCACATTGCAAGCTGCAGGTCCCTGACAGCCCCAGCAGGGCTCCTGTCCCATCAACATCTGCTCTGCTCCAGTCTGAAACAGGGCCCAGCATGGTGCTGGGATCATCAGAGAGCTGAGGTGTGAGCTGGAATTCCATGGCCTCCCCATCCCGCAGCAGCCCTGCATTTCCCTGCTGCAGCCTTGGTCTCCAGCCCAGCCATGGAGGCTCTTTGGGCTCGGGAGTGTTGCTGCAGCCCCCAAGGGCAGCTGAGCTCTGCCTTTGGCACAGTCAGGCCTGGGCAGCGCAGGCCATGCTCAGCAATTGCTTGTGTGTGCCTGGCCTTGCTGTCAGCCCCGGCAGCGGCTGCGTGGCCCCTTTGTGGCCCTGTGCTGGCCCAGCCATGGTGGCCCAGCCCCTGTGCAGGCCCAGCCCAGGCCAGGAGCATTGCGGCTGGGAATGGCCCCTGTGCCGTGGTGCCCACAGCAGCCTTGGGGCTCTGTGCCCCATGGCCTCCCTGCTGGGCAGCCTCTGCCAGCTCCTGCAGAGCCCCTGGCACCTGTGGGGCTGCACAGACAGCCCTGCCCCGGGCTCTGCCGGCCTCTGGGCCAGCAGAGAGGCAGCCAGGGCTGGCCATGGCCAGGAACAGGCCCTGAGTCCCGCAGGAGGATGGAGCTGGGCCACAGCCAAACTCAGCCCAGGCCAAAGCTGGGCTCAGCAGCCAGGGCTGCCAACGCATGGGCACAGAGGTTGGCGCTGACAAATGTCCTGGGCCCCCTCCCTGCTCTGTCCATGCCACCAAGGGCACAGAGCAGCCTCCTCTCTGGGCCACTTGCCTGTTTGCAATGCCTTGCACAGGCGCTGGCCCTGCCCCACAAGGCCTGGCCTGAGTCCTGCCCCTGCATGCTCAGCCAGGCTGAGATGGACACTGATGGTTTCTGGGCCAGGCTCTCGGAGCCCAGCCCAGCTCCCTGCAAGCTCTGCCAGCTGCCCTGAGCTCTGGGCAGCACCAAGGGCCTCTCTGAGCCCAGCCCAGCCCAGCCGGCTCTGGCCCCACAGCTCTGCTCAGCCCAGGCTGCTCTGGGCACTGGCCCCACGGCCTCAGCCCCTGCCAAGGGCACAGCAGCAGCTGTAGCTGCCACAGGACTCAGCCCCAGCCATGGGGGAAGGTGCTTGGCCAAGGCCAAAGGAGGCTCCCTGGCTGCCCTGCTCCCCTCGGCCTGAGGTGCTGAGAGCTCTGCAGCCCCTGCTGCCATCCCATCTGCCCAGGGCAGCTCCAGAGCCCCGGCCTTGGGGCCTTCAAGAGCTGCTCCTGCTCCAGGCCCAGGGCCCATGCCAAAGCTGGGGCAGCCACAAAGCTGTGCCCATTTCTGTTCATTGTTGCTCTCATGGGGATGGATCCTCAGCCACTTGGAGGTTGCTGATGAATTTCACTACTCCAGAGGCCTCTTCTTTTTGGAGCTCTTTAGTTCAGGCACTAAGGTAAAAAGGCTCATAAACATTTGTTCAAAACACTTAAAAAACAAAAGCCCATAGGAATAATCTAAGTTTTCCATTCTACTGCGGTGAATTAGACACATTTCGGAAGTAACTATAAAGTGATTCTGCTATATTGAAAAAATAGCAGAGAGAACTGAGTTGTCCTGTTTTCTTTTCCTGTCCATAGTTTCGTGTCACGAATTGATACTGACCAATTGATATTGGTCCAATTGATATTGAGACCCAGTACCTTCTAATGCAGTCTGAATAGATATGAACATCAAGATCCTTCATTGGTTGACAATCGATATTTTTTTCTCCCCACTCCCTCTCCACCATTTCCCTCATCCAACCTGTGGGATTCAAAAGGATAAGGAACAGTGTGCCTATCAGGAGTGATTCTTCCCCTGTGCACAGTAATGTTTGGGCAGCACAGTGTTAGGTCACAGGAACTGGCTGCCCAGGGAGGTGGGTGAGTCACTGTCCCTGGAAGTGTTTAAGGAAAGATTGGATGTGGCACTCAGTGCCATGGTCTGGGTGACAAGGTGGTGTTGAGTCCCAGGTTGGACTTGATGCTCTCCAAGGTCTTTTCCAGCCTGGCTGATTCTCTGATGATTGTGACACTGCAGGGCCCTGGGGAAGCAAGGGGCCGTTGTGACACTGCGGGGCCTGGTGGCACTAAGAGGTCCATGGTGACACTGTGTAGGACATGGCAGCACAGAGCCAAGGGGCCACGGTGACACTGTGGGGCTGAATGGAAGCAAGGAGTCCATGGTGACAGTCTGGGGCCTGGTGGAACCACAGAGGCCACTGTGACACTGCGGGGCCTTGTGGAACCAAGGGGCCATTGTGCCACTGTGGAACCAAGGAGAGCCTTGGGAGAGCCTGGGGACAATGGAATCAAGGGGCCATTGCTCCATTGCAAGGACTCTGGAAGCTGAGGGAACAATTGTGACATTGTGGTGCCCCATGGAAGCAAGGGTACCTGGTGACACTGCAGGATCTTTTGTCACCAGGGCTCCATTGTGACACTGCAGCACAAAGGAATTCATTGTGGCACTCTGAGGCCTCCTGGAACCGAGAGGCTACTGTGACCCTGCAGGGCCTTGTGGAACCATGCAGAGCATTGTGACAGAGCAGGACCTGGTGTCACAATGGGGCCATTGTGACACTGCAGGGCCCCATGGAACCAAGGGGCCAGGGCTGCTCCTCAGGGACTCCTGGAATGAAGGAAACATGTTTGACATCGTGGTGGCCCTTGGGACCAAGAGGCCATTGTGACACTGTGGAACCAAGAAGAGCATTGCTGCACTACCAGACCTCATGGAACCAAGGGCCATTGTGACAATGCAGGGCCTTGGGGGACCAAGAGACTTTGTGACACCAAGGGGTCCCATGGAACCAAAGGGACATTGTGACACTGAAAGGCCTCATGGAATCATGGAGACCATTGCAACACCCAGTGGCCTCATGGAACTCAGGTGACACCAAGCTGTCTGGGAGTGTGGATGTGCTGGAGGGTAGGAGGGCTCTGCACAGGGCCCTGGAAAGCCTGGACCCAGGGCCCAAATACAACAAGGTGAGGTTGAACAAGTCCAAGTGCCAAGTCCTGCACTTTGGCCACAACAACCCCTGCAGCTCTGCAGGCTGGGGACAGAGTGGCTGCAGAGCAGCCAGGCAGAAAGGGACCTGCAGGGACTGATGGACAGCAGGCTGGACATGAGGCAGCAGTGTGCCCAGGTGGGCAAGAAGGCCAATGGCTCCTGGCCTGGATCAGGAATGGTGTGGCCAGCAGGACCAGGGCAGGGATTCTTCTACTGTGCTCGGGGGAACTGCTCTGGCAGCACCTCGAGTGCTGTGTCCAGTTCTGGGCTCCCTGGGGTGGGCAAGAGGAAGAAATTTGTAGCAGGAGGAGTAAAGAAAGCAAAGGTGGAGCCAAAGAAATTCTCAGGGCAGTTTGGGGGTGGCTGCCAGGCAGCCCTGGCTCTGAGCAACAGCGTCTGCAGTGGCACAGGAAACTCCCAGCTGATGGGAACAAACTTTCTGGCTGAGTGCAGAGGCCAGGACAAAGCTGAGTGGTTTCCCTGGTGTCCCCCAGGCCTTGCTGGCCCCAGGGGCTGATGGCATTTGTGCTCCCTCAGGTTCATGTCCCCACAGCAACAGCATGGGGGTGCTGGCCCTGCTGTGTGCAATGCAAACAGGGGCTGCTGAGGCAGTGCTGCCGTGTCTGTGCCTGCAAGGATGGGGCACCTGTGTGAGCTGGGGGAGAGGCCAGGGCTGCAGAGGGGGGATGTTGTTGGCAGCTGCATGAGGACGCTCTGGGACGCTGCCCTGGGCTGTGCAGCGCACTGGGCATGGATCAGCCCCTGCTCTGCTGCTCCTTCCCGTCTGGCCCAGGGCCCTTGCAGAGCCCCAGCCATGCTGTTTGCCCCCAGCCTGCCCACGGCCAGCCTGGGGCTGCTGACGGGGGTTTCTGTGCTGAGCATTGGCCTGGCCGTGTTCTTGAGAGAGCCTGGGCAAGGAGCCTGGAGCCCCCAGGGCCTGGCCTGAGGCGTCAGCGCTGCCCCAGCAGTGCCCATGGCCTGTCCCTGCTGCAGCCCCGGCACTGCCACCCCCAGGGCTGTGCCCGGCCCCGAGAGCACTCAGGCCCTGCAGCAACACCAGGGCCACCAGGGCAGCGGGGCAGGGCCACGGCAGCAGCACTGGCAACACCAAGTGCTGCTGCTGCTGCTGCTGGGCACAGCTGCTGGGCCAGCACTGATCTGCCCCAGCTCTGCACACAGACATTGCTGCTGCAGCTCCAGAGAAGGCAACAAAAGGGCATCTCTGCTGAAAACTCTGCTGGGAGATCCTTTAGTTCCTTTAAAGGCACCAAGAGTACAGCCCCTCATTGACACAGTCTGTGGCCACAGGGAAGGTGGTGAGAAACAAAATGAGAAATGGCACAAAGATTGCCTTTTCTTTGTTGACAATATGAAAATACTAAAACAAAGGAAAAGAACCTCCAAAACTAAATTAACAAGAAGTATCAAAGATAACTTTTATTACAAGTGATTTGCAGAAATTGGCCAGAAATTTAATGTTTCTGAAAGCATCCAGTCATCAGTCTCCACACTGCATCCTTGAGCTCCTGGTTCCTCAGGCTGTAGATGAGGGGGTTCAGGGCTGGAGGCACCACCGAGTACAGAACTGACAGGGCCAGATCCAGGGATGGGGAGGACATGGAGTTGGGCTTCAAGTGAGCAAACGTGACAGTGCTGAGGAATAGACAGAGCACAGCCAGGTGAGGGAGGCAGGTGGAAAAGGCTTTGTGCCATCCCTGCTCAGAGGGGATCCTCAGCACAGCCCTGAAAATCTGCACATAAGAGAAAACCATGAACACAAAACAGCCAAGTCCTAAACAGGCACTTACAGCAAGGAGCCGAACTTCCCTGAGGTAGGATTTGGCACAGGAGAGCTTGAGGATCTGTGGGATTTCACAGAAGAACTGGCCCAGGGCATTGCCATGGCACAGGGGCAGGGAAAATGTATTGGCCGTGTGCAGCAGTGAATAGAGAAAGGCACTGGCCCAGGCAGCTGCTGCCATGTGGGCACAAGCTCTGCTGCCCAGGAGGGTCCCGTAGTGCAGGGGTTTGCAGATGGACACGTAGCGGTCGTAGCACATCACGGTCAGGAGGGAAAACTCTGCTATAATAAAGAAGATTAGTAGAAAGAGCTGTGCAGCACATCCAGTGTTGGAGATGTTGCTGGTGTCCCAGAGGGAATTGTGCATGGCTTTGGGGACAGTGGTGCAGATGGAGCCCAGGTCAGCGAGGGCCAGGTTGAGCAGGAAGAACATGGGCGTGTGCAGGTGGTGGCCGCAGGCTACGGCGCTGATGATGAGGCCGTTGCCCAGGAGGGCAGCCAGGGAGATGCCCAGCAAGAGGCAGAAGTGCAGGAGCTGCAGCTGCCGCGTGTCTGCCAATGCCAGCAGCAGGAAGTGCCTGATGGAGCTGCTGTTGGACATTTGCTTTGCCTTGGCATGGGGATCTGGAAGAAAAGAAATCATGGAATATTTGGGTTTGGAGAGGACTTGAAATATCCCAGCAGAGCCTGGGGGCACTTTCCCCCCACTGCCTGCCCAGGGCTCTGCTGCCTGGAGCTGTCCCTGCCAGCAGCTGCTTCCCTGTGCCCAGGGCTGGGCCCTGCCAGTGCTGCCAGAGCCCAGCCCAGCCCTGGGGGCTCAGCTCTGCCCTGCAGAGCCCTCCCAGCTCAGGCACTGCCCAGGGGCAGCTCTGGCTCTGCAGGCTCTGATGGCAACGTCAGAGCAACCCTAAGGAGGATGGAAAAGTGACACTGATGCTGCCTGTAAGGGGTCCTGTGGTGATTTGCTGTTGCTGCCTGGTTTATTCAAATCAGAGAGAAGTTTTTATTTTTCTCAGCCTGAACTGAAAGATGAATATCTATGTGGAATTTCCAAGCTAGAGCAGTCAATTAAAAAAGCAGGATTTTCCCTTTTATGCAGCCCCTGCCTTGCTGTCCTCCCTGTATGATCCACTTGGAAATGTTCTGCAGTTCAATGCCATGCTGGGAGCAGCCCTGAACAATGCAGCATCCTCCCCACACAAGGAGAACACTTCCAAGCCTCACCAGCTGTCTCCTGCCACCCAGATCTTGTCCCCCAATGCTGGGAGCAGCTGCCAGGGCTGGCTGAGAGCTGTCTCTGGCAGGCAGCAGAGTCCCTGCCCCAGCACAGCGCCCTGGGCTGCAGGACCCTGCTCTGCAGGACAGCCCTGGGCACCCCTGGCTGCTCTGCACAAGAGACAAGCAGAGAATGCACTCACAGGCTCTGCAGGCATTGGGATGTTCCAGCTGCAGGAGATGGCTCCAGGAGCTGCAGCTGCATTGTCCTGCAGCCAGAGGTTCCTGTGCCAAGGGCTGGCAGTGATTGTGCCCCAGGCACTTCTCAGCCCCTTCCCAGCCCTGACTGATTGAAGCTCTCTGTGCTTCTGGGCTGTGCCTGGGCTGGCTGCAGGCAGTGCCCCAGCCCTGCTGGGCTGGCACAAGAGCTGCTCATCCAGAGAAATGTGCTTTTGAAGCTCTTCTTGGTGAGCAGGAGCTGTCTCAGTGCCAGGTGCCCAGCCCAGCTCAGCAGCACTGACACAGCACAAGGACTTTAATCGGCCTCTGGGCCTTTGTGCTCAGGCCCTGAACATCAGTCCCTGAGAGGCAGCTGAAGAAACCTCTCCAGAACTCCAAGGCAGAATCCAACTCCAAACTTTCTTGGACTTGTAATGGGTCCCACTGAGGGACACGACTGAGCAAGTGTCCCCAGGCCCCAGGCAGAGCAGAGATCTGCAGGCAGTGATGACAGGTAGGGACAAAGAGAAGCCAAGTCTTGGTGCCCTGGGGCACAGCAGGGTCTGTGCCAGCAAGGGCTGGGAGGAGACACCTTGTCCTGAGGCCCTGGGGCCTCCTGGCACAGCCCCAGCCAGGCTGGGCACTGTCAGCCCCTTGTGCTGCCCTCAGCATCCCCCCCTAGCCCACATCCCAGTGGCCTCAAGGATCTGCTGCAAGGAGTCCCTGGGGAGCCTTGCTCAGCAATGGCCCTGGGGGCTCCTTCATGCTCCCTGCAGGGACTGCAGCTTTTTCAAAGGACTTTGGCTTTGGCTTTTGCCTTGGAGTCTCTGAGAGGTTTGTGCAATCATGGCCTCCAATTATCTGCTGTAATTAGTCCCTGGAGAGGCTTTGTCAGTAACAACACTCAGTGGGGCTCATTAATACTTCAGGGTACTTCAGTTATTTTAAGGTACTTGGTGTTTCCCTTTTGATACAGACTCTGTGAGAGGTTTGTGCAATCATGGCTCCAATTATCTGCTTTAATGAGTCCCTGGAGAGCTTTGTACTGACACTCAGTGGTGCTCAGTAATGCTTTGAGCTTCTCATAATTTTTAAGGTAGTTTGGAATTTCCTTTCCACATTGAGACTCTGAGAGGTTTTTGGTCAATCCTGGCCTCCAGTTCTCTCCTCCAAGGAGTCCAGGAGGAGCCTGTGTTGGGGATGAACCTCAGTTTGACTCATTCAAGCTCTGAGACACTTTTGGGTTTTCCTCTGACTTTGACTCCTGGAAAGGTTTGTGCAATCTCCTCTCAGGCCCTGAGGTTCCAGGGCTCAGCTCCAAATGCACCACAGGGATCATCAAGATGCAGCAAGTCCTGACAAACCATGGCTCTGCCTTGATTTACCACTGCTCTAATGCAGTTTATCAGGAATGTATCTGGAGTGATTTTGGTTTGCTAATTTGAGATTTCTCAGCCAATGCATCTATTAATGCAGTGGGATCAGTGTTGGCTAATTACCATTGCACTCACTGGAATATATTTACTCATTTCCTGCTGTGAGAAAGGATTAGCAGAAAGGGAAAGTAGGCTCAAAATTTTAAAGGGGTATATAGAAATGTTTATTACCAGTAAATAGAAGAAAGAGTAATAAGAATATGAACACTTCTCCTCTCCCTATAACCTTTTCTTTCTTACTGACAATGCAAGGAGACAAAACCTGAAAGTTTCAGTCAGTTTACACCATCTAGAACTGTCTTTCTTCAGTTCACTTAGGGAGAGGAGTCTCTCTTTCATGCTATGGGGACTTCTCCATAAGAAAAAAGTTCTCTTGTGGTTCTCAATTCCCACGAATAGCAGCTGCCCAGGAAATCTGCAATTGTGAAGTCCCTTCCATTTTTCATAGCTTTTCCCACAGCTGTGTTTATGGGCCATGTCAACTTATGGGGTATGAGTTTAAAGATGAGCTGTTCAAGAGCAAAGATTCTCTTCACCTATTTCTGAAATCATCTTCATCTCTGACAACAGAGATCTTCTCTCCCTGAGGGCACAGGATCTCACCACTCTTCTCTCTTTCTCTGTTTAAACTTCTCATGGGATCACAGCTACTTCAACATTTGCTTACTTTAGCACGGAGGCCTTTGCTGAACAAGTCATCTCCCCATATTTTCAATTAGTTATAGGGAAAAAGAGAGTCTGACATATTAATTACATCCTTCCCCATAGCTTTACAAGAGGATTTCAGCCCCAAGATCAAGGCATCTCCTCATCCCTCCCATCTGGGACTCAACTTCCCCTTCAGTGACCTCGGTGTCTTCATGTTGCTCCTCTGTGTGCCTGCACTTTGTCCTTTTCTCTCACTGGAGGGAGGATGGAAGCACTGAAAGAGTTCATATCTCACCCGGGGCGTGCAGATGGTTCTGTGCCCCCAGCCGGGCTCGGTGCTTGCGGCCGGAGCTGTTTTACGATGGAGGTTTCTGCAGCGGCTGCGCTGGGGCTGTGTCAGGATGGGCCGCGCTGGGGCAGGGCCAGGATCTCAGCAGCCAGGCCAGAGCACAGCGGCAGCATGGCCGGGGCCGATGGCTTCTCCTGCCCCTGCCCGGGGCTTGCGGCTGAAGCCCAAGGGTGGCAGAATCTTGGCCGAGCCGGCCCGGCCCGGGGCTGCTCCTGGGGCCCGGTGGATCCTGGCTGGGCCCGGGCTGGCGGTGGGGCAGGGCTCAGCAGGGCCCAGATGTTCCCAACTGCAGCCATGGCCCGGCCCGGCCTCGGCCCTGCGGCCTCCCCTGCCCTGCCCGGCAGCCGATGGGGCCTGGCGGGGTCCCTGGGAAGGGGCCCGGCCCCACGGCAGGAGCCGCCCGGCCCGGCCTGGCTGAGACGGGGCCGGGTCAGCCTTGTTACCTCTGTGCCAGCCAGAAGGGAAAGAGACCCTCCCAGGCTTTCCCATCTTTAACATGTGTCTTCACAGAGGCGTGTACAGTTTCCTTAGTGGTTTAACAGATTGTCAATTCTCAAAGCTAATTACTGATTGTTTTTTTGTCAGACATGGAAGAAAACTGCTAGCAACTTCTTTTAGGACATCAATTCTGTGATGCAAAACCACCACAACTGCACAGAGCACAGAGCTCCTTTGTCCATATGTAGTGCTCATGTGCCCGAGGTTTCAAAATACCTCCCTGGGAGATCTCTCGGCCCTCTCCAAGGTGTTTTCAAATGAAAACATTCAGCTCAGAGTCTAAGAAAATCACCAGAGGAAAGGACCAGCATGACCTGTCTTTCCTGGCTACTTTTGTCTGAGATCAGTCCTTGGATAAACAAAATTGAGAGGCCAAATTCTAATTTTGGCCATGGTCCCTGGACCTGAAAGCCGGTTCTTTTCCATAGGAAGGAAGGAACAGAGCCCCAGTGTTTCAGGGGCAGATGAGAAATGGCCACCAGAGGCCAAGGCCAGCCAGAGCAAGCAGGATTATGTTCTGAGTGATATCCTTGCATATAGGAATTGCTTTAGGGAGAGTTTCAATTTTGGCAATGGGCATCTGAAAAGGGAGGCGGTTCTCTCCCATAGCAAGAAAAGCACAGAGCCCCAGTTTTCCAGGAGCTGATGAGAGGCAGCCCTTGACATCAAAACATCAGCCAGACCTGTCAGGGGACCCCTGGGAGGCCAAGCCAGCCAGACCTGTTCCATGTTCCCTCAGTTCCATGGGGCCCCATAGTGTCCCAATGGTCCCTTGCTTCCCTGAGGCCCTGAGGTGTCATAATGCCCCCTTGGTGACAGCATGCCCTGAAGGGTCCCAATGGTCTCCATGGTTCCATCAGGCCCCACAGAGCCAGAATGGTCTCTGGGTTCCATGAAGCCCCGCTATGTCACCATGGCTCCTTGGTTCCATGGGCTCCAGTGGTGCCACAAGGATCCCCTTGGTTCCATGAGGTCTCCACAGTGTCCCAGTGATCTCCATGGGAAGGGAAGAACCCAGCCCCAGTGTTGCAGGGGCAGTCACCAGAGGTCCAGGCCACCCAGGCTTGATGTACTGGCAGATTGTGCCTGGGAGCAACCCTTGGATATACAGAATTTTGGAGGTGGAATCCCAATTTCAGACATGGACACCTGGAGGATAAGGATGGTTGTTTTCCATTGGAAAGAAAGCTCAGAACAATGATGCAGTGACATTTGGGGATCTATGGGAAGCATTGGGGATTGTTTCTGCACCTCGTGACCCAACAGGAGCTTCTCTAATAAATGTTGCCTGAAGCTCCCACTGTGCTCATGACAGGAACCCATGTGAGTGTCTGGGACATCCCAGCTCTTTGGCAGCCTGGGGACTCCTGGGATGTCACCATGGAATGGCTGTGACTGCCTCTGACCCCAGGGCTCTTTACCATCCCAGAAAGCCCTGGGAGGTCTCCATGGAGCCCCTGTCTCTGTGTGTGACATTCCAGCTCTGGAACAGCCTGGAGATTCTTGGAATATCCCCATGGAACCCTTCTGAGGGCCTGTGACAAATCTCATCCTTAGTAGGCAACCATCACCAGTCCACTGTTGCTATGGGCAGTTTCCATAGCAACCATCACCAGCCCCCTGTTGCTATGCTCAGTCCCTTGGCAGCTCCATGGAGACCCCATGCCAGGGGTGGTTGCCATGGCCACCAGGGCTGGCACCAGATGGGATGCTCGGTTTCCACTGGCCGGGCTTCAGCAATGGGATTCCCCAATTTCCTGCTCCCGCTAAAACCGCGCTGCCCTCGCTGCCCTCCCGCCTCCCATGGAAAGCACAAAAGGCAAAGATCCCGGGCTGGGATAAGAACAATTTATTGGGAACAGCAAGGAGATAAGGAGCAAAAGGAACAGAAACAATATTGATAACAGAATGGATAAGTAAAACTATTTACAGAGAAAACTACAACATCAACAACTAGTTCTTCCTGGCAATGAATTTCCTCCTGTCTGGAAAGGACACCCTTTTCCTCAGGGAGAGAGAGAGAGAGAGAGAGTCCCTTTCCTGCCCCGGCAATGACCTGAGGTGGGAGTGAATGTAATGACAGGGCCATGGCCAGACCCTCATGTTCTCCAATCCCACATAAAGTCATTGGTGGGGCAACCAAAGGTACAGGTGTCTTCCCAGCATGGATTACAGGGAACATGGATCACCAGGGCTCTGACCAACGTGGGGTCTCCAATGGGGGATAAAGCTGGAGCAGTGCATTAAACTCTTCCTGCAGTTGGGGCATGTGCAGGGCTTCTTTTACTGGTGGCTCCGTTGGTGTCTGGTCAAGTGAGAGCTGCTGGTGAAGCTCTTCCCACACTGGGGACACTCGTAGGGCCTCTCCCCAGTGTGGATGCGCCGGTGGGTGACGAGGGTGGAGTTGTGCTTGAAGCCCTTCCCGCAGTCAGGGCAGAGGAAGGGCCTCTCATCCGTGTGAATGCGCTGGTGCTGGAGGAGCTGAGAGCTGCTGTGAAACCTCTTCCCACACTCAGGGCACTCATAGGGCTGCTCCCCTATGTGGATCATTTGGTGGATGATCATTTGGGTCTTCCTACTAAAGGTCATTCCACATTCCCCGCAGTTGTATGGCCTTTCCCCAGTGTGGATCCTCTGGTGGCAGATCAAGAGAGACTTCTGCCTAAATCTCTTCCCACATTCCCCACACTCATAGGGTCGTTCCCTGGTGTGGGTCTTGTGGTGGGAGATCAGGTTAGAGTTCTGGCGGAAGCTCATCCCACATTCCCCACACTTGTAGGGCTTCTCCCCGGTGTGGATCCGCTGGTGCCTGATGAGGTGGGAGTTGCGCTTGAAGCCCATCCCACAGTCAGGGCAGCGGAAGGGCCTCTCATCTGTGTGAATCCGCTCATGCAGGAGGAGATCAGAGCTGGTGTAAAACCTCTTCTGACACTGGGGACACTCGTAGGGCCTCTCCCTCTCCCCAGCGTGGATGCGCTGGTGGGTGATGAGGGTGGAGTTGCGCTTGAAGCCCTTCCCACAGCTGGGGCAGCGGAAGGGCCTCTCCTCAGTGTGAATCTGCTGGTGCTGGAGGAGACTGGAGCTGGTCTGAAACCTCTTCTGACACTGGGGACACTCGTAGGGCCTCTCCCCAGTGTGGATGCGTTGGTGGATGATGAGGGCAGAGCTGCAGCTGAAGCCCTTCCCACACTCCCCACACTCATAGGGCCATTCCCCAGTGTGGATCATCTGGTGGCTGATCAGGGTGCTGCTCTGCCTGAAGCTCTTCCCACACTCCAAGCACTTGTGTGCCTTCTCCCCATCATGAAGCTGCCCATGGACCACCAGCTCTGAGCTCTGGCTGAAGCTCTGTCCACCTTCCTGGCTCAGGGTGGGTCTTTCCTCCTCAGAGCACCCTGGGCTGGGTTTGGAGCCCCTCCTCCTGTGGGATCTCTGGGGATTTTCCTCCCCATTGGATTCCTGTGCCCTGGAGTCACTCAAAATGGCCTCTTCCATGAGTTTCCGCTGTGGGGATTTCTCCTCCCTGGTCTCCATCCTCAGATCCTTCCCGGGGGGAGGAAGGACAAGGAGAGGATGGGATTTGCCTCCGTGCCACAGGGAAGGGGAAGGAGATCCCCCCAGTGCATCCCCAGCAGGACGGGGTTGGCAGCAGGGTTGTCCTGCAGCCGGGGGCTGTGCTGGGCTGGGAGATGGAGCAGGAGAGAGGGGGAAAGGGGCACTGACTTCCTCCTCACCTGCCTGCGTGTCCCGGGCCTCCTTCCTCTTCCTTGCAGCCTCCTCCTCCATCTGGCAAAGGTTTGGGGATGTGAAATCCTGTTTTGGGAGGAAAACAAGGGATGAGCGCATTGAATTTTTACTGGTTTCAAGGCAAACCTGGGGGAGAGTCTAAACCAGAATTACAATTTAATAAGAAAAGAAGATCAAGGCAATGATGCAGAAACACTGCCTTAAACTGACAGAGTCAGGATATAACCTGACACCCTGCTGCTCAGGCTGGTGGCAGCAGTCCCATTAAATGGTGGCTGCAGTCCTGTTGGAGTGATGAACGTGATTCTGTCCAAGCAGTGATCCTGTAGAAGGGTCTGGTCTTCCTCTGAAGGTCCAGGGGTGGTTCTGGAGCTCTTGTCCTCTGGGAATCCAGTAGGCAAGCTGCTCCTGGTGTTGCAAGGCTCAGCTTATATGCAGGTAGGAATGCTTGGATCCTCCCCCTGGGCGGAGCATCCCACAATGGGAGGATGGAATTTGATCAGTCCTGCAGTGACACTCAATGGCCCATTCCCAGAAGATATCTCCCCTGGAGGGCGTTATCAGGGCTGAGTCATGGAAGAGATCAAGAACACGGCCCCACCTGTTTCTAGCAGCTGATGAAGACGGGCATTGAAAACATGCATTTGGCTCCATCTTACACTGCAGCCTGAAACAGTGGGGGAATCCCTGCTCATGGGGTGAACACCACTCGCCTTACCCAAACTGGCTCAGGTGTAAAACCCCCACCCCGGGAAGGCCACACACACAGGGGACAATGTCACACTTGCCCTGCTCCAAGGCAAATGGCATCTCTCTAATATTTTCTTAACCAGATTGCAAAATTATTTTGGCACAGTGAGTTCAGGGCACTGTTCTTTGACCCCAGTTGCCTTTGACTACAGCATGGTTCCTTCCTCTGAGGAGGTTGTGGGTCTCTCTGGAGGTACTCTTGGAAACTTGGATGCAGCTTCGTCTGAGCGACCTATGGGAGAACTGATGAGGAAAATGGCTGTTGTGGGACTGGAGTGTAAAGAAAATACTTTGTTGTCCCTCCTTGAAAAGTTTGTTAAAATCACTGGAGGAAATGGAGCAAATGATACCAGCAAGACTGACAAGGTTCATTCACCACATGGTGAGGAACATAAGGCTGCTAAAAGTCCCACCAGAAGCCCAGCTCAAGTAGCTAAATTCCCAAATAACTACTGGATTCCCAGGCTTGGTTTTTTTCCAAATGTGAGAATCATTATTCTCTTCATCCCTGTCACCTTTGCTACACAGAGCTTTCCCTTCCTTTTAATACTATCTGTATTGGGCCGAATTTGCACTTTTCTTTAATTGTAACCTGCCAGCAGCTGAGCTGGAGCTGTGCAGGAACCAAGGAAACTTGGAATTGCCCCAGAATTGCTTCTATTGTCAGCTGGTGCTGCGGGGCCGTGGGGCAGAGGGGTGGGAAAGGGGGGTCCGGGGTGGCAGTGGAGGAAATGCCGGGCCCGGGGGCTGAGCACAGGGCTGAGCACGCAGAGATGGTTTTGTTCTTGCTGAGCTCGCACTGAGCCAAGGCCTGTCCTGCCCCTCATTCGGCCACGCTGGGGAGGGGCTGAGGGTGTGGGGGAGCTTGGGAGGGGACACAGCCAGGACAGGAGATCCCAGCTGACCCCAGGGATACCCCAGAGCATAGGACATCATGATCAGTGCATGAAGTGTGGGGAACAAGGAGGAAGGGGGCACATTTGCAGTGAAGGGTTTTGTCTCCGCAGGTAACACTTAGGCAGGATTGGGCCCTGTTTCGCCAGTGGGCAGGGCCCGCACCAAAGACACAGACACCAACTTAACTTAAGGAACAGTGTAATTTAGATAATGCAAATTTGCAAAAAATTACAAAAATATTAGGTAGGCAAAGCAAATAATCATTAGTCAATAATTCCAAAAGAGAAGATGTTGAAATGAGTATCACACAACTGTCCATTTCTGGCTGCAGGCTCTGGAGATTCTATCTCTGCCTTCAATCAGGGTTGCATTCCCTAAAGAATCCTGGTACCAAATCCTGCTTTCCAAGGCTGGAACAGTGTCTCAGGTTTAGCTGGGTGTGTATTCAATTACCCTCTGTTAAAGTTGGGTCAATTATCATCTGTTAATTGAGCAGTTTACTTTATCTCTTCCACATGAATCCTCCCTCCAGGGAGATATCTTCTGTTAATGGGCCATTGAGTGTCACTGATAAAAATTCCATCATCCCATTGTGAGAAGATCTGCCCAGAGGGAGGAGCCAAGCATTCCTACCTGGATATAATCTGAGAATGTGAACAACAGAGTCAGCCTTCTCCCACAAGATTCCCAGAAGAGCAGTTTTCAGCTCCACTGGATCCCAGAGGAAGACCAGGCCAATTGATGCCACAACTGGACCTTCAGAGGAAAACTCCACCCTTCCACAGGATCACTGCTCCAACAGAACCACACCTGTCCCTGCAGGAGCACTGCAGCCACCATTTAACAGGAGTGCTACCAACACTCTGACCCACAGGGTGTCAGGTTGTATTCTTACTCTGTAAGTAGTTTTTAGTACTACTGCATTTGTATTTTTAATTTTCCTTCTGAAGAACTGTTATTCCTATTCCCAAAGACTTTGCTTGACAGCCCCTTGTTTTGAAAATTGTAATTCCAAGTGAAGGGATTAACATTTTCCATTTCAAGGGAGTCTCCTGCCTTCCTTAGCAGACACCTGTCTTTTCAAACTGACACAATGCCCTGGGACAGCCAGGCAGGTGAGGAGGAAGTCAATGCCCCTTTCCCCCTCTCTCCTGCTCCATCTCCCAGCCCAGCACAGCCCCCGGCTGCAGGACAACCCTGCTGCCAACCCCGTCCTGCCAGGGATGCACTGGGGGGATCTCCCTCCCCTTCCCTCTGGCACGGAGGCAAATCCCATCCTCCCCTTGTCCTTCCTCCCCCAGGGAAGAAGCTGAGGATGGAGACCACGGAGGACAAATCCCCAAAGCAGAACCATGTGGAAGAGGCCATTTTGAGTGGCTCCACGGTGCAGAATTCCAACGTGGAGGAAAAGCCCCAGAGATCCCACAGAAGGGGGGGCTCAAAACCCAGCCCAGGGGGCTCTGAGGAGGAAAGACCCACCCTGAGCCAGGAAGGTGGACAGAGCTTCAGCCAGAGCTCAGAACTGGTGGTCCATGAGCAGCTTCATGATGGGGAGAAGCCCCACAAGTGCTTGGAGTGTGGGAAGAGCTTCAGGCAGAGCAGCACCCTGATCAGCCACCAGATGATCCACACTGGGGAATGGCCCTATGAGTGTAGGGAGTGTGGGAAGGGCTTCAGCTGCAGCTCAGAACTTATCAGGCACCAATGCATCCACACTGGGGAGAGGCCCTACGAGTGTCCCCAGTGTGGGAAGAGCTTCACCAGCAGCTCTCACTTGACCAGACACCAACGGAGCCACCAGTAAGGAAAGGCCTGCAAATGCCCCAGCTGCAGGAACAGCTTTATGCACTGCTCCAGCTTCATCCCTCTTTAGAGGACCCACGTTGGGAAGAGTCCTGGGATCCGTGTTCCCTATGATCCATACTGGGAAGACACCTGTCCCTTTTCCTGACCGTGACATGATGTGGGATTGAAGAACATGAGGGTCTGGCCATGGCCCTTTCATTACATTCACTCCCACCTCAGGCCATTGCCAGGGGTAGGAAAGGGACTCTTTCTCTCTCTCCCTGAGGAGAAGAGTGTCCTTTCCAGACAGGGGAAA
This sequence comes from Agelaius phoeniceus, assembly GCF_051311805.1. Taxonomy (NCBI): domain Eukaryota; kingdom Metazoa; phylum Chordata; class Aves; order Passeriformes; family Icteridae; genus Agelaius; species Agelaius phoeniceus. The sequence continues at coordinate 5,065,767 of NW_027509866.1, forward strand.
TTGTGGCTGGGAAGAGACAGTCAGTTGTGTTTAGTTTTCCCTGTCAAAGTTTTATTTATCCCTTCTGTTATCAATATTGTTTCTGTTCCATTTTTTCCTTATCTCGTTCCTGTTCCCAATAAATTGTTCTTTTCCCAGCCCGGGATCTTTGCCTTTTGTGCTTTCCATGGGAGGCGGGAGGGCAGCAAGGTCAGTGTGGTTTTAGCGGGAGCAGGAAATTGGGGAATCCCATTGCTGAAGCCCGGCCCGTGGAAACCCAGCATCCCAGCTGGTGGCAGCCCTGGTGGCCATGGCAGCAGCCTTGGGAGCGGGTCCCTGGCTGGGGCTGTGGGAACCTCTTCCCTCTGGTGCCCAGGGACAGGAGTGGAGGGAGCGGCTGCAGCTGAGTCGGGGCAGTTTCAGCTTGGATGTCAGGAAAAGGTTTTTGGCCAGAGGCTGCTGGGGCCCTGGCCAGGCTCGCCAGGGAAGGGTCCCAGCTCCAGGGCTCTCTGAGCTGCAGCAGCGTTTGGCCAGCGCTGCCAGGCCCAGGCTGGCATTTCTGGGACAAAATCTGCCATTCCTGACAAGTCTGGCTGGCCTTGGACGAGAGAGGCTCTCACCTGCCTTCCAAACACTGGGGCTCTGTTCTTTCCTTCCTATGGAAAGGAACTGTCCTTCTGGGCCAGGCACACATGGCCAAATTTGGGGTTTCACCTCCAACAATCCCTGTTGTGACAAATTGGAGGAGATTGTTGGCTCAAAACATTTTGTGTGTGGGGAAGAAGGGGAAGATCCAACCTTGCCCTGCCCTGGAACCCCAGCCCTGCCCTGCCCTGGAACCCCAATCCCCCCAGAGCCTCTATCCCAGCCCAGCAGTGGCTGCCAGTCCCTGGCACAGCACAGGCAATGCTCCACAGCCACCTCTGCAGCCCCAGCCCAGCTCCTGAGGGACCAAATGAGCCCAAGCCCCACCTGGGGGAAGGGCCCAGGAAGACCAAGGGGTATTGAAGGCTGACCACAAGGAGAGCATGCATCTTGACCCTGGATCCTCTTGGAATTTCCATCGGAACAGTGCTGGAATCCAGGAGTTAGTAGCTGTGTGTGTGCTTCTCTGTATCTTTTCTGTCTTTAGCTCTCTCTGTGTCTTCTTCTATTTCTGTCCTCTTGCAAATTTTGATTTTGATCCTAAAATTGAACAGGCTTAGAGTTTATGTAGTTGAATGTGCCAAGGTAATGCTTTGAGAAGTGGTTTTCTGCTGATTGAATGCGGCATTAAACCATTTGCCAAGTTTCTCTTATTTTCTGAAGTTGCCAGTAAAGACTGTTTTGTTGTTTTGACCTCTTGAAGATTTCTTGCCAGGATTAGTCTAGTGCATCCAACTCAGAGGACACAAACAATTGTAATTCCTTTTAAATGTCTCCTTGAGAGAATTGTTTGGGAGATGGGGGCCAGGGCTTGTGTGTCCTGCTTGGCCCAGCCCAGGCAGAGCTTTCCCAGCCACATCCCACATTCCACTGCCCACCTGGAGCCGCTGGTGCCTCTGAGTTGTGCTGCCCCAGCCCCAGGGACGCTCTCCTTGTCTGCCCATTCCCCCACGGTCTCTGGGCAGGGATGGCCTCACTGGGGGCTGCTGACATCCTCAGCAACTTGGAGGCTGCTGCTGAATTTCACTGCTCCAGAGGCTTGTTCAGCCTTCAGCTCTTCAGTGCAGGAATTCAGTGTCCCAGGGCTCATGAACATTCAGAACCCCTGAACAAGCCAAGCCCCTGGGAATAATTTGATTTTAATTTTCAAATCCTTTGTGGTTAAGTAGATCTCAGTAGTGTATTCAAACTGAATACATGATATTTAAAAAGACAGTGAGAAAAGATTTTTTAGGTCCTGTTTAGATTAGTTTTCCTGTTAATTCATTGATATGTGCAATCTCACACTGACACTGAATCCAAGTACCTCCTCACGCAATTTGAATAGATATGAAAATCAAGACCCTTCATGGCTGACAATCAATCAGACTCTGTCCCTACCCCCAGCCCACCATTTCCCCCATCCAAGCCCTGGCACTCAGAGCAGCCTTGTGCAAATCTGAGCTCCCTCCAGCCCAGGCTGCACCTGCAGCTTTCAGCTCCTTGGCTCCAACTCCCACCTGCTTTCCTTGGAGAAGGAGCTGCCCGAGACACAGAGGGATGTTCATTCATTTCTTGTCAGCCAGCAAAGCCGAAGGGAAGGCACAGCTCCATCAAATGCCAAAGTCATTCCTCTGCTGGATATTAAATCCACTTTGCACAGCAGACAGTCTCAGAGCAATGGAAAACACCTTCTGTGCCCAGCACAGATCCCAAGGTCCCCCCAAACCCTCCCTGCCCCGATTCTGCCCAGATTTGCTCTTTGCACACACGAGTCACAGGCTGAAGTCAGGAGCTCCCTCCATGCCCAGAGGGAGGAAAAGAGAGAAAGGGGATGAAGAGCTCTCCTGTGCAGAGCCAAGGTCCAAGTGCAGCCCCTGCAGTGGGAGCCACAACTCATCAGGTTTGTGTCCTTTGGGCTCAGGGCCTGGTGACACTCAGAGGCACAGAAAGGTTTCTTGCCAGCAAATAGAAGATTAACATTTGAGCAGTTTAATAACCATCACAGCTCTTCCCTCAGCTGCTCTCTGTGATGTCCCAGCAGCTTCTGACATGTCCACCATCCCCAAGGGATTTCTTACAGGAACAGTTTTATACAGAGACATAAGCAAAGGTAATTCTGTGATACATATAAACACAATTAGGATCCTTATATGTAATGTGGACTTGTATATGTAATATCTGAAGTTCAAATATATACCACTAATGTGGTATATATTTGAACTTCAGAAAGACTGTCCACTAGCTGAAGCTCAAAGCATGAAACCAGTCATTTGATAGGCACTTGAATGACCAGAGAGCATCTGGATGAGAAAATCTGGGAGTGATGGAAAGGACATAGATTCTGTTGCTCTAAATGAAGAGATATTCTTAGACATGGACATTTAAAAAGGAGAGCAAGAAACACATGAAGTAGGTGGGGTCATTAAATATTAGAGTGAATGTCAGTGGCAAAGGTAGAGGGGAAGATGAGTATTTCTTCTCCTGCCATCAGCAGGAGAATCCAGTAAATCCAGGAAATTCCTGTTCCTGCTGGGAAAACATTGCCATTTCTCAAAAGAACTCAGATTACCTAGATAATAACGATTTTCTTGTATATTAGGAAACTAACAGGCATTAACACCTGTGCCCCTTTCCAGGCAGACATCAGCTGTGTGCCCATTACAGGCAGTGCCACTTGTGCCCTGAGATGCCCAGCTGGGATTGGATCTCTCCCAGAGCACCTGAGGGAGAGCAGAGCACCTTGCAAGCTGCAGGTCCCTGACAGCCCCGCAGGGCTCCTGTCCCATCAACATCTGCTCTGCTCCAGTCTGAAACAGGGCCCAGCATGGTGCCGGGATCATCAGAGAGCTGAGGTGTGTGCTGGAATTCAATGCTCTCCCCATCCCGCAGCAGCCCTGCATTTCCCTGCTGCAGCCTTGGTCTCCAGCCCAGCCATGGAGGCTCTTTGGGCTCTGGAGTGTTGCTGCAGCCCCCAAGGGCAGCTGAGCTCTGCCTTTGGCACAGTCAGGCCTGGGCAGCGCAGGCCATGCTCAGCAATTGCTTGTGTGTGCCTGGCCTTGCTGTCAGCCCCGGCAGCGGCTGCGTGGCCCCTTTGTGGCCCTGTGCTGGCCCAGCCATGGTGGCCCAGCCCCTGTGCTGGCCCAGCCATAGTGGCCTGTGACCGTGTTCACAGGGGTTCTTGGATGAGGGAAGAGACGAGAATGTTGACTCCATGTTCAGAAGGCTTGATTTATTATTTTATGATATATATTTTTTACATTATAACTATACTAAAAAGAAATAGGAAAGGAAAAGGTTTCCTCAGAAACTAGCTAAGCTAAGAATAGAAAAGAATGATAACAAAGGCAGCTCTCTCGGACTCTGTCTGAGATAGCTCAGTCCTTGATTGGCCATTAATTATAAACATCCAAGATGGGCCAATCACAGGTGGACCTGTTGCATTCCACAGCAGCAGATAACTATTGTTTACATTCTGCCTCTGAGGCCTCTTAGCTTCTCAGAGGGAAAAATCCTAAAAAAAGTATTTTTAGTGAAAAGATGTCTGCGACATGTCACCTTTTTTTATTAAATTAAAAAGATAAGTGTTTGTAATTTTCTCTGCTAGGCACATGCAGAGGAAAGAACAAATACTTGACAGGTTATCTGTTGCCAATCAGAACTTGGGTCAAGTGCTCCTGTGGAATGAACAGGGAATTTCTTCACCTGTAGAACACAAAATTATATCTTATCACTAAAACAATTTTACAATATAAGAAAATGCAAAAACAATGCAAAGAAAATTCAAGTCCAAGCAGCTGAGTTTCAGAAAAAGTCCATGGACTGAAATGTTCCTCTTTGCCATCTCTGAAAATTCCTTTTGGTCCTGAAACAGGCTTGCTACTGAAAAATCCATCAATAGTTATCAAAAGTCCATTGACAGTCATCAAACAATTTCAAACAATTTTGAGAAGATTTCTGGAATGTCTTGCCACAGCCCTTTATGGAACAACTTGGACTGAAGCTAATTTTAGGCGCTTCAATGTTTCTGAGCTGCTGCCAGCTATTTTAACTCTTTTTATTTAATTTTTTTTTTTGTTGGTCACAAAGAGCAGCAGCAGAGGAGCCAGAGAGGTGAGAGGCCCTGGGGGGCCCTGGCCCATGTGGAGGGATCAGGAACCCCAGACCTGGCCCACAAAACGGTGGCCCAGGACCTGAAGGGGGAAGCAAAGCCCCCAAACCCAGCAGGAGGCCGGGAGGTGGCCCTGGTCCAGGGACCCGAGCCCAACAGCCCAGGCCCGGTCCCGAGGCAGGCTCTGCATTGTCACTGACCCGCACCCTGCTGCCAGTACAATGGCAGAACAGGTGACCAAACGCTTCCTCCCCCAAAATCACCGAGGCATGCCGGCAATGGGGGGACAGAAGCTGCCCCGAGGATCTTCATCTCTGGTCTGGGAATGTTTGTTCCCCATAGCAAACAAGCGATTGATTGCTTCCCGCTGTTCCCCTTGCCTCTGCAATGCAAATGCAAAAGGCGTTCCTCCCATCTCCCTCCCCGCACCACACCAAACCTCTCCGGCCGGGGGACCGGGGGCAGAACTTTTGGAAGCCACCTCCCCAACACCGCTGGGGTGCGCGAGGGGCGGCAGGGATGGCAACCTCCAAGGGGCAGTCCCCAACCAAACACCCCCCACCCCGCCAAGAACGCTGAGTTTGAAAGCAGGCAGCCGGGCTGCACCCACACCCAGCTGTCGGGCCATGCCTCCCCTACGGAAGGAGAGGCTGACGCCCTCTTCCCCTGCCCCAGCTCCACCCGCAGGGGCAGCCCCGGGACAGCCCGAAAAACTCAGGGGGGAGTCACGCTGGGTGCAGGAGCCGCCATGGCAGCTGCTGCTGGGGGCATTGGGACCGCGGGCAGCTCCGAGGGTCTCCCGGGCTCGGTGTAATTTTCAGCAGCATCCTGAACTGGGACTGGTTCGGGGGAAGGCGGCGAAGCCGCTGGGGGGGCCGGCGGGGGCGGTGGGGCTGAAGAGAATGCACCCCCCACCAGGCTGGAAGCAGCAGCCGCGTCGTTGTTCCCTGGCAACACCGATGCAGCCGCGGGAAGCGGCAGAAGCGATGCCGGATCTCCGTTGCCTGGCAACACTGGTGCAGCCACAGGAAGCAGCAGAAGCGACACCGGATCTCCGTTGCCTGGCAACACCGGCACAGCCGCGGGAAGCGGTGTTTCGGAGGTCAGCCGCGCAGGCGCAGAGGCCGGTGGAGCCGCGGGCGGGGCTGCCCGGAGAAGCGGCCACGGGGAGAGCTGGAGCGGCCCCCCAGGCACGGGAGGCGGCCCCGCGGGCCCCAGAGACGGGACCTCGGGCACTGATGCCGCCCCCAGCTCTGAGCGGAGCGGGGTCCAGGGGCCCGGCCAGGGTGGGGCCTTCAGGGCTGCCAGGGGCGGCACCGCCCACTCATCATCCCCCGAAGAGAGACGAGGGGGGGAAAAGACGGCTCCGTCTGAGAATGCTCCAAAAATGCAGGAAAAAAAACTTCTTCAGCTCCGGGCAAAACTTCGCCCCCCCCCCCCCCCCCCCCGCTGCGATTCAGGGGGGCTGGGAAGCAGCAGATCGTCCCCCTCCAAAGGGTCTCCTCTCGCGAGAACTGGGGGGAATGGGGCTTGCCCCGTGCAGTTAGCAATCCAGGGAATAACAGCTGCTCTCCGTTGCAAAACCGGAAGAAGTGCGCTGAACACTGGATAAATCCAGGCGTACCCGAATCTATTGTTCAAAATGACTTGGAAAATGGATTCCATGCACTCCCACACAAACATATCAAGGGCATAGAGTACATTCGTAGAAAACCCAAAGAGCTTTGCCCATCGAAAAAACTCCTAGAAATATCTCTCCAACAGGAGAATTCCATCCTCTTCACCCAATTTGTGCCAGAGGGCAATAAGTCTCTCCTCTGAAGGGGAGAAAGGAACCTCTGCCTCTGTGGGAAGGGTCCTCCACATTTGCAGCCACAAACTGTGAAGGGCAGCATTTTCAGGAGGGGAAAAGCTAACAGAACCTTGTGACAGTGTCCAGCACTCTCTGGCAAGCTGCTTGGTGCTGCTGAGATTTCCAGACATCTTCCTGGAGGCTTTTCAGAAGGTTCTCTCTGTGGTCAGCCTTGCTGTGAACTCTGTCCAAATCGGGATCTTCAGTTCTTCAGCTCCTGGCTAGAATCCACTTCTGTGGTCACTTGTGAGGTGACCATAAGTGCCACATACTCGGGGTTTACCCAAATGCAGCAGTGCTCCTCTGGGGTTTCACCAAGTGATTCTCCTCCTCAGTCACTCAGGGTCACCAACTGTGACCATGTTCACAGGGGTTCTTGGATGAGGGAAGAGACAAGAATGTTGACTCCATGTTCAGAAGGCTTGATTTATTATTTTATGATATATATATATATATTACATTATCACTATACTAAAAAGAAATAGGAAAGGTTTCCTCAGATGCTAACTAAGCTAAGAATAGAAAAGAAGAGAATGATAACAAAGGCAGCACTCTCAGACTCTGTCCGAGATAGCTCAGTCCTTGATTGGCCATTAATTATAAACATCTAAGATGGGCCAATCACAGGTGGACCTGTTGCATTCCACAGCAGCAGATAACCATTGTTTACATTCTGCCCTGAGGCCTCTTAGCTTCTCAGAAGGAAAACTCCTAAAGAAAAGATTTTTAGTGAAAAGATGTCTGCGACAGTGGCCCAGCCCCTGTGCAGGCCCAGCCCAGGCCAGGAGCATTGCGGCTGGGAACAGCCCCTGTGCCGTGGTGCCCACAGCAGCCTTGGGGCTCTGTGCCCCATGGCCTCCCTGCTGGGCAGCCTCTGCCAGCTCCTGCAGAGCCCGTGGCACCTGTGGGGGTGCACAGACAGCCCTGCCCCGGGCTCTGCCGGCCTCTGGGCCAGCAGAGAGGCAGCCAGGGCTGGCCATGGCCGGGAACAGGCCCTGAGCCCCGCAGGAGGATGGAGCTGGGCCACAGCCAAACTCAGCCCAGGCCAAAGCTGGGCTCAGCAGCCAGGGCTGCCAACGCATGGGCACAGAGACTGGCGCTGACAAATGTCCTGGGCCCCCTCCCTGCTCTGTCCATGCCACCAAGGGCACAGAGCAGCCTCCTCTCTGGGCCACTTGCCTGTTTGCAATGCCTTGCACAGGCGCTGGCCCTGCCCCACAAGGCCTGGCCTGAGTCCTGCCCCTGCACGCTCAGCCAGGCTGAGATGGACACTGATGGTTTCTGGGCCAGGCTCTCAGAGCCCAGCCCAGCTCCCTGCAAGCTCTGCCAGCTGCCCTGAGCTCTGGGCAGCACCAAGGGCCTCTCTGAGCCCAGCCCAGCCCAGCCGGCTCTGGCCCCACAGCTCTGCTCAGGCCAGGCTGCTCTGGCCACTGGCCCCACGGCCTCAGCTCCTGCCAAGGGCACAGCAGCAGCTGCAGCTGCCACAGGACTCAGCCCCAGCCATGGGGGAAGGTGCTTGGCCAAGGCCAAAGGAGGCTCCCTGGCTGCCCTGCTCCCCTTGGGCTGAGGTGCTGAGAGCTCTGCAGCCCCTGCTGCCATCCCATCTGCCCAGGGCAGCACCAGAGCCCCGGCCTTGGGGCCTTCAAGAGCTGCTCCTGCTCCAGGCCCAGGGCCCATGCCAAAGCTGGGACAGTCACAAAGCTGTGCCCATTTCTGTTCATTGCTGCTCTCATGGGCATGGATTCTCAGCCATTTGGAGGTTGCTGATGAATTTAAATACTCCAGAGGCCTCTTCGTTCTTGAGCTCTTATTTCAGGAATTCAGTGAAAATGACTCATAAACATTTGTTCAAAAAACCCAAACAAGAAAAGCCCATGGGAATAATTTTAAGGTTTCAACTCTTCTGTGGGTAATGAGACACTTTTCAGAAGTGTATTTAAAGTGAATCTGCTATATTGAAAAAAAGCAGAAAGAACCATTTTTTCCTGTTTTCTTTTTGTTTTTATTGATTGATTATCAGCAGTGTCCTATTGATATTGACCCCCAGCACCTCCTAATGCAGTCTGAATAGATAAAAGATCAAGAACATTCATGGCTGTAAATTAATCTGATTTTGTCCCCACTCCTTCCCCACCATTTCCCTCATCCAACCCCTGGCACTCCTATGGATCAGGAATGGTATGGCCAGCAGGACCATCACGCTATAATATTTTCTCCTGAGATGCTGGGAAGCTTTAACTTTTCCATGTTTTGCATTGGAATGTGATTTGGAGAATTGTTTACCCAGCAGGTGAAATTGTTCCTAGTTGATGACCAATCACAGGTCCAGCTGTTTTGGGACTCTGGTCAGTCACAAGATTTTATTATCATTCCATTCCTTTACTTTCGAGCCTTCTGATGAAATCTTTTATTTTATTCTTTTAGTATGTTTTCAATATATCATTTTCTATTCATATAATATATATCATAAAATAATAAATCAGCCATCTGAAACATGGTGTCAGGGTTCTCATCTCTTCCCTCGTCCTGCGACCCCTGTGAACACTGCCCACACAGGAGCAGGACAGGGATTCTTCCCCTGTGCTCGGCACTGGTTGGGCAGCACCTCGAGTGCTGTGTCCAGTTCTGGGCCCCCAATTTAGGAAGGACATGGAGGGGCTGGAGCGTGTCCAGGGAAGGGCAACAAGGCTGGGGAGGGGTCTGGAACACAAGTCCTGTGAGGAGCGGCTGAGAGAGCTGGGGTTGTTTATCCTGGAGAAGAGGAGGCTCAGGGGAGACAAGGCAGTGTCAGGGCACAGGTTGGACTTGATGATCTCCAAGGCCTTTTCCAACCTTGCTGATTCTGGGAGTCTCTGGAACCACCCGTGGAAGACTTGTATGATGAGCCCTGGGCCTCCTCTTCAGCAGCTCCAGCAGGCCAGGTCCCTCAGCTTCTCCTGCCAGCCCCAAAGCCCATCCTGTCAGTCCTGCAGAGCCTCTGCAGCTCCTCCTCATTGCCCAGAACAGGGAGCCCCAGAGCCAGACACAGCAGCCCAGATGTGCCCCCCTGGCCTGGGGTGCCTCTGGCAAGGGAGCAGCAGCAGGCACTGCAGGAGCCTGCAGACAATTCCGGCAGCACTTGTAGGATGATCCTGCTGCCCAAGGGACGTTCCCATGGTGCCAAGCCAGGAACTGCAATGGGGAGTGGGGCCAGAGAGGAAAGAGCAAACAGGGATGGGCTGTTTGCAGGGGAGGGAACACAGGTGAGCAATAGCAAGAAATTTGTTCAAGAGAAGAGTAAAGAAAGCAAAGGTGGCACAAAGGAAATGCTGAGGGCAGTTTGGGGGTGGCTGCCAGGCAGCCCTGGCTCTGAGCAACAGCGTCTGCAGTGGCACAGGAAACTCCCAGCTGATGGGAACAAACTTTCTGGCTGAGTGCAGAGGCCAGGACAAAGCTGAGTGGTTTCCCTGGTGTCCCCCAGGCCTTGCTGGCCCCAGGGGCTGATGGCATTTGTGCTCCCTCAGGTTCATGTCCCCACAGCAACAGCATGGGGGTGCTGGCCCTGCTGTGTGCAATGCAAACAGGGGCTGCTGAGGCAGTGCTGCCGTGTCTGTGCCTGCAAGGATGGGGCACCTGTGTGAGCTGGGGGAGAGGCCAGGGCTGCAGAGGGGGGATGTTGTTGGCAGCTGCATGAGGACGCTCTGGGACGCTGCCCTGGGCTGTGCAGCGCACTGGGCATGGATCAGCCCCTGCTCTGCTGCTCCTTCCTGTCTGGCCCAGGGCCCTTACAGAGCCCCAGCCATGCTGTTTGCCCCCAGCCTGCCCACGGCCAGCCTGGGGCTGCTGACGGGGGTTTCTGTGCTGAGCATTGGCCTGGCCGTGTTCTTGAGAGAGCCTGGGCAAGGAGCCTGGAGCCCCCAGGGCCTGGCCTGAGGCGTCAGCGCTGCCCCAGCAGTGCCCATGGCCTGTCCCTGCTGCAGCCCCGGCACTGCCACCCCCAGGGCTGTGCCCGGCCCCGAGAGCACTCAGGCCCTGCAGCAACACCAGGGCCACCAGGGCAGCGGGGCAGGGCCACGGCAGCAGCACTGGCAACACCAAGTGCTGCTGCTGCTGCTGCTGCTGGGCACAGCTGCTGGGCCAGCACTGATCTGCCCCAGCTCTGCACACAGACATTGCTGCTGCAGCTCCAGAGAAGGCAACAAAAGGGCATCTCTGCAGAAAACTCTGCTGGGAGATCCTTGAGTTCATTTAAAGCCACCAAGAGCGCAGCCCCTCATTGACACAATCTGTGGCCACAGGGAAGGTGGAGAGAAACAACATGAGAAATGGCACAAATAATGACATTTCTTTGTAGATATTATGAAAAACTAAAACAAAGGAAAAAAGACCCTACATCCAAACCAACAAGAAATATGAAAAATTACTTTTATTACAAGTGGTTTATAGAAATTGGCTAGCAGTTTAATGTTTCTGAAAGCATCCAGCCATCAGTCTCCTCACTGCAGTCTTGAGCTCCTGGTTCCTCAGGCTGTAGATGAAGGGGTTCAGGGCTGGAGGCACCACCGAGTACAGAACTGACACTGCCAGATCCAGGGATGGGGAGGACATGGAGGGGGGCTTCAAGTGAGCAAATATGATAGTGCTGAGGAACAGGGAGATCACAGCCAGGTGAGGGAGGCAGGTGGAAAAGGCTTTGTGCCATCCCTGCTCAGAGGGGATCCTCAGCACAGCCCTGAAGATCTGCACATAGGAGAAAACAATGAATACAAAACAACCAAATGATAAACTAGCAGTAACAACAAGAAACCCAAGTTCCCTGAGGTGGGATTTAGAGCAGGAGAGCTTGAGGATCTGTGGGATTTCACAGAAGAACTGGCCCAGGGCATTGCCATGGCACAGGGGCAGGGAAAATGTATTGGCCGTGTGCATGAGAGCATTGAGAAAGGCACTGGCCCAGGCAGCTGCTGCCATGTGGGCACAAGCTCTGCTGCCCAGGAGGGTCCCATAGTGCAGGGGTTTGCAGATGGACACGTAGCGGTCATAGCACATGATGGTCAGGAGATAGTAGGCTGCTCCAATGAAGAAGAGAAAGAAAAAGAGCTGAGCAGCACATCCAGTGTAGGAGATGTTGCTGGTGTCCCAGAGGGAATTGTGCATGGCTTTGGGGACAGTGGTGCAGATGGAGCCCAGGTCAGCGAGGGCCAGGTTGAGCAGGAAGAAGAACATGGGCGTGTGCAGGTGGTGGCCGCAGGCTACGGCGCTGATGATGAGGCCGTTGCCCAGGAGGGCAGCCAGGGAGATGCCCAGCAAGAGGCAGAAGTGCAGGAGCTGCAGCTGCCGCGTGTCTGCCAATGCCAGCAGCAGGAAGTGCCTGATGGAGCTGCTGTTGGACATTTGCTGTGCCTTGGCATGGGGATCTGTAAGAAAAGTAATCATGGAATAATTGGGTTTGGAGAGGACTTGAAATATCCCAGCAAGCCTGGGGGCACTTTCCCCCCACTGCCTGCCCAGGGCTCTGCTGCCTGGAGCTGTCCCTGCCAGCAGCTGCTTCCCTGTGCCCAGGGCTGGGCCCTGCCAGTGCTGCCAGAGCCCAGCCCAGCCCTGGGGGCTCAGCTCTGCCCTGCAGAGCCCTCCCAGCTCAGGCACTGCCCAGGGGCAGCTCTGGCCCTGGAGGCTCTGATGGCAACGTCAGAACAACCCTGAGGAGGCTGAAAAAGCAACACTGATGGTGACTCTGAGGGGACCTGTGCTGATCTCTGTAACTGCCCAGTTGTTTCAGATCTAAGAGAATTTTTTTATTTATTTTTCTCAGCCTGAACTGAGAGATGAATATCTATGGGCAGTTTCCCATTAAGGCAACCAGGGCAGTCGACTTAAAAAGCAGATTTTCCCCTTTATGCAACCCCTGCCTCACTGTGCTTCCTGTGTGATCTATTTGGAAATGTTCTGCAGTTCAATGCCATGCTGGGAGCAGTCCTGAACAATGCAGCATCCTCCCCACACAAGGAGAACACTTCCAAGCCTCACCAGCTGTCTCCCCCCACCCAGATCTTGTCCCCCAGGGCTGGGAGCAGCTGCCAGGGCTGGCTGAGAGCTGTCCCTGGCAGGCAGCAGAGTCCCTGCCCCAGTACAGCACCCTGGGCTGCAGGACCCTGCTCTGCAGGACAGCCCTGGGCACCCCTGGCTGCTCTGCACAAGAGACAAGCAGAGAATGTACTCACAGGTTCTGCAGGCATTGGCATGTTCCAGCTTGAGGAGATGGCTCCAGGAGCTGCAGCTGCACTGTCCTGCAGCCAGAGGTTCCTGTGCCAAGGGCTGGCAGTGATTGTGCCCCAGGCACTTCTCAGCCCCTTCCCAGCCCTGACTGATTGAAGCTCTCTGTGCCTCTGTGCTGTGCCTGGGCTGGCTGCAGGCAGTGCCCCAGCCCTGCTGGGCTGCTCCTCCAGAGAAATGTGCTTTTGAAGCTCTTCTTGGTGAGCAGGAGCTGCCTCTGTGCCAGGAGCCCAGCCCAGCTTAGCAGCGCAGACACAGCACAGGGACTTTAATCAGCCTCTGGGGCTTTGTGCTCAGGCCCTGAACATCAGTCCCTGAGAGGGAGCTGAAGAAACCTCTCCAGAACTCCAAGGCAGAATCCAACTCCAAACTTTCTTGGACTTTTAATGGGTCCCAGAGAGGGACACGACTGAGCGAGTGTCCGCAGGCCCCAGGCAGAGCAGAGATCTGCAGGCAGTGATGACAGGTAGGGACAAAGAGAAGCCAAGTCTTGGTGCCCTGGGCCACAGCAGGGTCTGTGCCAGCAAGGGCTGGGAGGAGACACCTTGTCCTGAGGCCCTGGGGCCTCCTGGCACAGCCCCAGCCAGGCTGGGCACTGTCAGCCCCTTGTGCTGCCCTCAGCATCCCCCCCTAGCCCACATCCCAGTGGCCTCAAGGATCTGCTGCAAGGAGTCCCTGGGGAGCCTTGCTCAGCAATGGCCCTGGGGGCTCCTTCATGCTCCCTGCAGGGACTGCAGCTTTTTCAAAGGACTTTGGCTTTGGCTTTTGCCTTGGAGTCTCTGAGAGGTTTGTGCAATCATGGCCTCCAATTATCTGCTGTAATTAGTCCCTGGAGAGGCTTTGTCAGTAACAACACTCAGTGGGGCTCATTAATACTTCAGGGTACTTCAGTTATTTTAAGGTACTTGGTGTTTCCCTTTTGATAGAGACTCTGTGAGAGGTTTGTGCAATCATGGCCCCAATTAACGGCTTTAACGAGTCCCTTGAGAGCTTTGCACTGACACTCAGTGGGTCTCATTAATGCTTTGAGATACTCAAAATTTTTAAGGTAGTTTGGAATTTCCTTTCCATATTGAGACTCTTAGAGGTTTTTGGTTAATCCTGGCCTCCAATTCTCTCCTCCAAGATGTCCATGAGAAGCCTGTGTTGGGGATGGACCTCAGTGGGACCCATTCATGCTTTGAGACACTTTGGGGTTTTCTTCTGACTTTGACTCCTGGAAAGGTTTGTGCCATCTCCTCTCAGGCCCTGAGGTTCAAGGGCTCAGCTCCAAATGCACCACAGGGCTCATCAGGATGCGGCAAGTCCTGACAAACCATGGCTCTGCCTTGATTTCCCTCTGCTCTAATGCATTTTATCAGGAATGTATCTGGAGTGATTTTGGTTTGCTAATTTGAGATTTCTCAGCCAATGCATCTATCAGTGCAGTGGGATCAGTGTTAGCTAATTACCATTGCACTCACTGGAATATATTTACTCATTTCCTGCTGTGAGATAGGATTAGGAGAAAGGCAAAGTAGGCTCAAAATTTTAAAAGGGTATATAGAAAAGTTTATTACCACTAGATAGAAAAAAGAATAATAAGAATCTGAACACTTCTCCTCTCCCTACAACCTTTTCTTTCTTGCTGACAATGCAAGGAGACAAAACCGGAAAGTTTCAGTCAGTTTACACCATCTAGAACAGTCTTTCTTCAGTTCACTTAGGGAGAGGAGACTCTCTTTCATGCTATGGAGACTTCTCCATAAGAAAAATGTTCTCTCGTGGCTCTCAATTCCCACGAAGAGCAGGTGCCCAGAAAATATGCAAGTGTGAAGTCCCTCCCATTTTTCACAGCTTAACCCACAGCTGGTTTTATGGGCCATGTCAACTAATGGGGTATGAGTTTAAAGATGAGCTGTTCAAGAGCAAAGATTCTCTTCATCCATTTCTGAAATCATCTTCATCTCTGAGAACAGAGATCTTCTTCTTCTCTCCCTGAGGGCACAGGATCTCACCACTCTTCTCTCTTTCTCTGTTTAAACTTCTCATGGGATCACAGCTACTTCAACATTTGCCTACTTTAGCATGGAGGTTTTTGCTGAACAGGTCATCTACCCATATTTTCAATTAGTTATAGGGAAAAGAGAGTCTGATATATTAATTCCATCCTTCTCCATAGCTTTACAAGAGGATTTCAGCCCCAAGATCAAGGCATCTCCTCATTCCTCCCATCTGGGACTCAGCTTCCCCTTCAGTGACCTGGGTGACTTCATTTTTGTCCTTTTCTCTCACTGGAGGGAGGATGGAAGCACTGAAAGAGTTCATATCTCACCCGGGGCCTGCAGATGGTTCCGTGCCCCCGGCCGGGCTCGGTGCTTGCGGCCGGAGCTGTTTTACGATGGAGGTTTCTGCAGCGGCTGCGCTGGGGCTGTGTCAGGATGGGCCGCGCTGGGGCAGGGCCAGGACCTCAGCAGCCAGGCCAGAGCACAGCAGCAGCAGCACGGCCGGGGGCCGATGGCTTCTCCTGCCCCTGCCCGGGGCTTGCGGCTGAAGCCCAAGGGTGGCAGAATCTTGGCCGAGCCGGCCCGGCCCGGGGCTGCTCCTGGGGCCCGGTGGATCCTGGCTGGGCCCGGGCTGGCGGCGGGGCAGGGCTCAGCAGGGCCCAGATGTTCCCAACTGCAGCCATGGACTGGCCCGGCCTCGGCCCCGCGGCCTCCCCTGCCCTGCCCGGCAGCCGATGGGGCCTGGCGGGGTCCCTGGGAAGGGGCCCGGCCCCACGGCAGGAGCCGCCCGGCCTGGCCTGGCTGAGACGGGGCCGGGTCAGCCTTGTTACCTCTGTGCCAGCCAGAAGGGAAAGAGACCCTCCCAGGCTTTCCCATCTTTAACATGTGCCTTCACAGAGGCGTGTACAGTTTCCTTCATAGTTTAACAGATTGTCAATTCTCAAAGATAATTACTGATTGTTTTTTTTGTCAGACATGGAGGAAACTGCTAGCAGCTTCTCTTAGAACATCACTTCCGTGATGCAAAACCAACACAACAGCGCAGAGCACAGAGCTCCTTTGTCCTTATATAGTGCTCATGTGCCCGAGGTTTCAAAATACCTCCCTGGGAGATCTCCGGGCCCTCTCCAAGGTGTTTTCAAATGAAAACATTCAGCTCAGAGTCTAAGAAAATCACCAGAGGACAGGGCCAGCCTGACCTGTCTGTCCTGGCTACTTTTGTCTGAGATCAGTCCTTGGATAAACAGAATTGAGAGGCCAAATTCTAATTTTGGCCATGGTCACTGGACCTGAAAGCCGGTTCTTTTCCATAGGAAGGAAGGAACAGAGCCCCAGTGTTTCAGGGGCAGATGAGAAATGGCCACCAGAGGCCAAGGCCAGCCAGAGCAAGCAGGATTTTGTTCTGAGTGATATCCTTGCATATAGGAATTGCTTTAGGGAGAGTTTCAATTTTGGCAATGGGCATCTGAAAAGGGGGCCGGTTCTTTCCCATAGCAAGAAAAGCACGGAGCCCCAGTTTTCCAGGAGCTGATAAGAGGCGGCCCTTGACATTGCAACATCAGCCAGACCTGTCAGGGGACCCCTGGGAAGCCGAACCAGCCAGGTCTGTTCCATGTTCCCTCAGTTCCATGGGGCCCCACAGTGTCCCAATGGTCCCTTGCTTCCCTGAGGCCCTGAGGAGTCATAATGCCCCCTTGGTGACACCAGGCCCTGAAGGGTCCCAATGGTCTCCATGGTTCCATCAGGCCCCACGGAGCCATAATGGTCTCTGGGTTCCATGAAGCCCCACTGTGTCACCATGGCCCCTTGGTTCCATGGGCTCCAGTGGTGCCACAATGATTCCCTTGGTTCCATGAGGTCTCCACAGTGTCCCAGTGATCTCCATGGGGAGGGAAGAACCCAGCCCCAGTGTTGCAGGGGCAGTCACCAGAGGTCCAGGCCACCCAGGCTTGATGGTACTGGCAGATTGTGCCTGGGAGCAGCCCTTGGATATCCAGAATTTTGGAGGTGGAATCCAATTTCAGACATGGACACCTGGAGGATAAGGATGCTTGTTTTCCATTGGAAAGAAAGCACGGAACACTGATTACACAGTGACATTTGGGGATCTATGGGGAGTATTGGGGATTGTTCCTGCACCTCGTGACCCAACAGGAGCTTCTCTAATAAATGTTGCCTGAAGCTCCCACTGTGGTCATGACAGGAACCCATGTGAGTGTCTGGGACATCCCGGCTCTTTGGCAGCCTGGGGACTCCTGGGATGTCACCATGGGATGGCTGTGACTGTCTCTGACCCCAGGGCTCTTTACCATCCCAGAAAGCCCTGGGAGGTCTCCATGGAGCCCCTGTCTCTGTGTGTGACATTCCAGCTCTGGAACAGCCTGGAGACTCTTGGAAAGTCCCCATGGAACCCTTCTGAGGACCTGTGACAAATCTGATCCTTAGCAGGCAACCATCACCAGTCCACTGTTGCTATGGTCAGTTTCCATGGCAACCATCACCAGCCCCCTGCTGCTATGCTCAGTCCCTTGGCAGCTCCATGGAGACCCCATGCCAGGGGTGGTTGCCATGGACACCAGCTCAGGCCTGCAGCCAGAGCCCGTTGTCATGGCAACCATTGGCAGCCCCCATCCCCAGGCTGATGGGATCCCAGAAGCACAGAATTGTCTGAGCTGGGAGGGACCCATCAGGATCCTCCAGTCCAACTGCTGGCCCTGCACAGGACACCCCAACAATGCCAGCCTGGGCCTGGCAGCGCTGGCCAAACGCTGCTGCAGCTCAGAGAGCCCTGGAGCTGGGACCCTTCCCTGGGGAGCCTGGCCAGGGCCCCAGCAGCCTCTGGGCAAAAACCTTTTCCTGACATCCAACCTGAGCCTGCCCCAACTCAGCTGCAGCCGCTCCCTCCACTCCTGTCCCTGGGCACCAGAGGGAAGAGGTTCCCACAGCCCCAGCCAGGGACCCGCTCCCAAGGCTGCTGCCATGGCCACCAGGGCTGGCACCAGCTGGGATGCTCGGTTTCCACGGGCCGGGCTTCAGGAATGGGATTCCCCAATTTCCTGCTCCTGCTAAAACCGCGCTGCCCTCGCTGCCCTCCCGCCTCCCATGGAAAGCACAAAAGGCAAAGATCCCGGGCTGGGATAAGAACAATTTATTGGGAACAGCAACGAGATAAGGAACAAACAGGAACAGAAACAATATTGATAACAGAAGGGATAAATAAAACTGTTTACAGGGAAAACTACAACACAACTCACAGGGTCTGCCTGGCTACAATATTTCTTGCCTGGAAAGGACACCCTTCTCCTCAGGGAGAGAGAAAGAGTCCCTTTCCTGTCCCTGGCAATGATCTGAGGTGGGACTGAATGTAATGACAGGGCCATGGCCAGACCCTCATGTTCTCCAATCCCACATCAGGTCATTGGCAAAGGGCAGGAAAAGGTACAGGTGTCTTCCCAGCATGGATCACAGGGAACATGGATCACCAGGGCTCTTTGCAATCTGGCTTCTCCCATGGGGGATGAAGCTGGAGTGGTGCATGAAGCTGTTCCTGCAATCGAGGCACTTGCAGGGCTTCATTTACGGGTGGCTCCGTTGGTGTCTTGTCAAATGAGAGCTTCTGGTGAAGCTCTTCCCACACTGGGGACACTCGTAGGGCCTCTGCCTCTCCCCAGTGTGGATGCGCTGGTGCCTGATGAGGGTGGAATTGTGCTTGAAGCTCTTCCCGCAGTCAGGGCAGTAGAAGGGCCTCTCATCCGTGTGAATGCGCTCATGCAGGAGGAGATTTGAGCTGGTCCGAAACCTCTTCCCACACGTGCGGCACTCGTAGGGTCTCTCCCCAGTGTGGATGAGCTGGTGCCTGATGAGGTGGTACTTGCGCTTGAAGCCCATCCCGCAATTAGGGCAGTGGAAGGGCCTTTCCTCTGTGTGAATCTGCCAGTGCCTGGCGAGATCAGGGCTGGTGTGAAACCTCTTCTGGCACTCAGGACACTCGTAGGGCCTCTCCCCAGTGTGGATGCACTGGTGGGTCAAAAGGGTGGAGCTGCAGCTGAAGCCCTTCCCACACTCCCCACACTCATAGGGCCATTCCCCAGTGTGGATCATCTGGTGGCTGATCAGGGTGCTGCTCTGCCTGAAGCTCTTCCCACACTCCAAGCACTTGTGGGGCTTTTTCCCATCATGAAGCTGCTCATGGGCCACCAGCTCCGAGCTCTGGCTGAAGCTCTGTCCACCTTCCTGGCTCAGGGTGGGTCTTTCCTCCTCAGAGCACCCTGGGCTGGGTTTGGAGCCCCTTCTCCTGTGGGATCTCTGGGACTTGTCCTCCACGTTGGAATTCTGCACTGTGGAGCCACTCAAAATGGCCTCTTCCACGATGTTCTGCCTTGGGGATTTGTCCTCCGTGGTCTCCATCCTCAGCTTCTTCCCTGGGGGAGGAAGGACAAGGAGAGGATGGGATTTGCCTCCGTGCCACAGGGAAGGGGAAGGAGATCCCCCCAGTGCATCCCCAGCAGGACGGGGTTGGCAGCAGGGTTGTCCTGCAGCCGGGGGCTGTGCTGGGCTGGGAGATGGAGCAGGAGAGAGGGGGAAAGGGACATTGACTTCCTCCTCACCTGACTGGGGCTCCTGGGGCACCTTCTTCTTCCTCACAGCCTCCTCCTCCATCTGGCCAAGTTTATGGGATGGAAAATCCTGTTTTGAGAAGAAAACAAGGGATAAGTACATTGAATTTTGTACTTGTTTGAAGGCAAACCTGGGGAGGGTCTAAACCAGGATTACAATTTAATAAGAAAATGAAGATCAAGGCAATGATGCAGAATCACTGCCTTAAACTGACAGAGTCAGGATATAACCCGACACCCTGCTGGTCAGGCTGGTGGCTGCAGTCCCATTAAATGGTGGCTGCAGTCCTGTGGGAGTGATGAACGTGATTCTGTCCAAGCAGTGATCCTGTAGAAGGGTCAGGTCTTCCTCTGAAGGTCCAGTGGTGGTTCTGGAGCTCTTGTCCTCTGGGAATCCAGTAGGCAAGCTGCTCCTGGTGTTGCAAGGCTCACCTTATATGCAGGTAGGAATGCTTGGATCCTCCCCCTGGGCGGAGCATCCCACAATGGGAGGATGGAATTTGATCAGTCCTGCAGTGACACCCAATGGCCCATTCCCAGAAGATATCTCCCCTGGAGGGCGTTATCAGGGCTGAGTCATGGAAGAGATCAAGAACACGGCCCCACCTGTTTCTAGCAGTTGATGAAGATGGGCATTGAAAACATGCATTTGGTTCCAACTTACATTGCAGCCTGAAACAGTGGGGGAATCCCTGCTCAGGGGGTGAACACCACCCCCCTTACCCAAACTGGCTCAGGTGTAAAACCCCCACCCTGGGAAGGCCACACACACAGGGGACAATGTCACACTTGCCCTGCTCCAGGGCAAATGGCATCTCTCTAATATTTTCTTAACCAGATTGCAAAATTATTTTGGCACAGTGAGTTCAGGGCACTGTTGTTTGACCCCAGTTGCCTTTGACAACAGCATGGTTCCTTCCTCTGAGGAGGTTGTGGGTCTCTCTGGAGGAACTCTTGGAAACTTGGATGCAGCTTTGTCTGAGCGACCTATGGGAGAACTGATGAGGAAAATGGCTGTTGTGGGACTGGAGTGTAAAGAAAATACTTTGTTGTCCCTACTTGAAAAGTTTGTTAAAATCACTGGTGGAAATGGAGCAAATGATACCAGCAAGACTGACAAGGTTCATTCACCACATGGCGAGGAACACAAGGCTGCTAAAAGTCCCACAAGAAGCCCAGCTCAAGTAGCTAAATTCCCAAATAATTACTGAATTCCCAGGCTTGGTTTTTTTCCAAATGTGAGAATCATTATTCTCTTCATCCCTGTCACCTTTGTGACAGCTACACAGAGCTTTCCCTTCCTTTTAATAATATCTGTATTGGGCTGAATTTGCACTTTTCTTTAATTGTAACCTGCCAGCAGCTGAGCTGGAGCTGTGCAGGAACCAAGGAAACTTGGAATTGCCCCAGAATTGCTTCTATTGTCAGCCAGTGCTGCGGCGGCCGTGGGGCAGAGGGGTGGGAAAGGGGGCTCCGGGGTGGCAGTGGAGGAAATGCCGGGCCCGGGGGCTGAGCACAGGGCTGAGCACGCAGAGATGGTTTTGTTCTTGCTGAGCTCGCACTGAGCCAAGGCCTGTCCTGCCCCTCATTCGGCCACGCTGGGGAGGGGCTGAGGGTGTGGGGGAGCTTGGGAGGGGACACAGCCAGAACAGGAGATCCCAGCTGACCCCAGGGATACCCCAGAGCATAGGACATCATGATCAGTGCATGAAGTGTGGGGATCAAGGAGGAAGGGGGCACAGTTGCAGTGAGGGTTTTGTCTCCCCAGGTAACACTTAGGCAGGATTGGGCCCTGTTTTGCCAGTGGGCAGGGCCCGCACCAAAGACACAGACACCAAACTTAACTTAAGGAACAGTGTAATTTAGATAATGCAAATTTGCAAAAAATTACAAAAATATTAGGTAGGCAAAGCAAATAATCATTAGTAAATAATTCCGAAAGAGAAGATGTTGAAATGAGTATCAAACAACTGTCCATTTCTGGCTGCAGGCTCTGGAGATTCTATCTCTGCCTTCAATCAGGGTTGCATTCCCTAAAGAATCCTGGTACCAAATCCTGCTTTCCAAGGCTGAAACAGTGTCTCAGGTTTAGCTGGGTGTGTATTCAATTACCCTCTGTTAAAGTTGGGGCAATTATCATCTGTTAATTGAGCAGTTTACTTTATCTCTTCCACATGAATCCTCCCTCCAGGGAGATATCTTTTGTTAATGGGCCATTGAGTGTCACTGATAAAAATTCCATCATCCCATTGTGAGAAGCTCTGCCCAGAGGGAGGAGCCAAGCATTCCTACCTGGAGATAATCTGAGAATGTGAACAACAGAGTCAGCCTTCTCCCACAAGATTCCCAGAAGAGCAGCTTCCAGCTCCACTGGATCCCAGAGGAAGACCAGGCCAATCGACGCCACAACTGGACCTTCCGAGGAAAACTCCAATCTTCTAAGGATCCCTGCTCCAACAGAACCACACCTGTCCCTGCAGGAGCACTGCAGCCACCATTTAACAGGAGTGCTACCAACACTCTGACCCACAGGGTGTCAGGTCGTATTCTTACTCTGTAAGTAGTTTTTAGTACTACTGCATTTGTATTTTTAATTTTCCTTCTGAAGAATTGTTATTCCTATTCCCATAGACTTTGCTTGACAGCCCCTTGTTTTGAAAATTATAATTCCAAGTGAAGGGATTAACATTTTCCATTTCAGGGGAGTCTCCTGCCTTCCTTAGCAGACACCTGTCTTTTCAAACTGACACAATACCCTGGGACAGCCAGGCAGGTGAGGAGGAAGTCAGTGCCCCTTTCCCCCTCTCTCCTGCTCCATCTCCCAGCCCAGCACAGCCCCCGGCTGCAGGACAACCCTGCTGCCAACCCCGTCCTGCTGGGGATGCACTGGGGGGATCTCCTTCCCCTTCCCTCTGGCACAGAGGCAAATCCCATCCTCTCCTTGTCTTTCCTCCCCCAGAGAAGAAGCTGAGGATGGAGACCACGGAGGACAAATCCCCAAGGCAGAACATCGTGGAAGAGGCCATTTTAAGTGGCTCCACAGTGCAGAATTCCAACGTGGAGGAAAAGCCCCAGAGATTCCACAGGAGAAGGGGCTCCAAACCCAGCCCAGGGTGCTCTGAGGAGGAAAGACCCACCCTGAGCCAGGAAGGTGGACAGAGCTCAGAGCTGGTGGCCCATGAGCAGCTTCATGATGGGAAAAAGCCCCACAAGTGCTTGGAGTGTGGGAAGAGCTTCAGGCAGAGCAGCACCCTGATCCGCCACCAGATGATCCACACTGGGGAATGGCCATACGAGTGTGGGGAGTGTGGGAAGGGCTTCAGCTGCAGCTCTGCCCTCATCATCCACCAACGCATCCACACTGGGGAGAGGCCCTACGAGTGTCCCCGGTGTCAGAAGAGGTTTCAGACCAGCTCCAGTCTCCTCTGCCACCAGCAGATTCACACTGGGGAGAGGCCCTTCTGCTGCCCTGACTGTGGGAAGGGCTTCAAGCACAACTCCACCGTCGTCACCCACTGGTGCAGCCACGCTGGGGAGAGCCCCTACGAATGTCCCCAGTGTGGGAAGAGCTTCACCAGCAGCTCTCACTTGACCAGACACCCATGGAGCCGCCAGTAAGGAAAGCCCTGCAAATGCCCCAGCTGCAGGAACAGCTTCATGCACCGCTCCAGCTTCATCCCCCTTTAGAGGACCCGCATTGGGAAGAGTCCTGGGGATCCGTGTTGCCCATGATCCATGCTGGGAAGACACCTCTCCCTTTTCCTGACCGTGACATGATGTGGGAATGGAAGAACATGATGGTCTGGCCATGGCCCTTTCATTACATTCACTCCCACCTCAGGCTATTGCCAGGGGCAGGAAAGGGACCTTCTCTCTCTCTCCCAGAGGAGAAGGGTGTCCTTTCCAGACAGGGGAAATTGTGGCTGGAAAGAGACAGTCAGTTGTGTTGTAGTTTTCCCTGTCAAAGTTTTATTTATCCCTTCTGTTATCAATATTGTTTCTGTTCCATTTTTTCCTTATCTCGTTGCTGTTCCCAATAAATTGTTCTTATCCCAGCCCGGGATCTTTGCCTTTTGTGCTTTCCATGGGAGGCGGGAGGGCAGCGAGGGCAGCGCGGTTTTAGCGGGAGCAGGAAATTGGGGAATCCCATTCCTGAAGCCCGGCCCGTGGAAACCGAGCATCCCAGCTGGTGCCAGCCCTGGTGGCCATGGCAACCACCCCTGGCATGGGGTCTCCATAGAGCTGCCAAGGGACTGAGCATAGCAACAGGGGGCTGGTGATGGTTTCCATGGAAACTGACTACAGCAACAGGGTCCTGGTGATGGTTGCCTGCTAAGGATCAGATTTGTCACAGGCCCTCACAGGGGTTCCATGGGGACTTTCCAAGAGTCTCCAGGCTGTTCCAGAGCTGGAATGTCACAGGCAGAGACAGGGGCTCCATGGAGACCTCCCAGGGCTTTCTGGGGATGGCAAAGAGCCCTGGGGTCAGAGGCAGTCACAGCCATCCCATGGTGACATCCCAGGAGTCCCCAGGCTGCCAAAGAGCCGGGATGTCCCAGACACTCACAGGGGCTCCTCTCATGACCACAGTGGGAGCTTCAGGCAACATTTATTAGAGAAGCTCCTGTTGGGTCACGAGGTGCAGAAACGATCCCCAATGCTCCCCATAGATCCCCAAATGTCACTGTGTAATCAGTGTTCCGTTCTTTCTTTCCAATGGAAAACAAGCATCCTTATCCTCCAGGTGTCCATGTCTGAAATTGGGATTCCACCTCCAAAATTCTGGATATCCAAGGGTTGCTCCCAGGCACAATCTGCCAGTACCATCATGCCTGGGTGGCCTTGACCTCTGGTGACTGCCCCTGCAACACTGGGGCTGGGTTCTTTCCTTCCCATGGAGATCACTGGGACACTGTGGGACCTCATGGAACCAAGGGGATCCTTGTGGCACCACTGGAGCCCATGGAACCAAGGAG
Source organism: Agelaius phoeniceus (assembly GCF_051311805.1). Lineage (NCBI taxonomy): Eukaryota > Metazoa > Chordata > Aves > Passeriformes > Icteridae > Agelaius > Agelaius phoeniceus. The sequence goes on from NW_027509866.1 coordinate 5,090,162, forward strand.
CCATGGTGACACAGTGGGGCTTCATGGAACCCCGAGACCATTATGGCTCTGTGGGGCCTGATGGAACCATGGAGACCATTGGGACCCTTCAGGGCCTGGTGTCACCAAGGGGGCATTATGGCACCTCAGGGCCTCAGGGAAGCAAGTGACCATTGGGACACTGTGGGGCCCCATGGAACCGAGGGAACATGGAACAGGCCTGGCTGCTTTGGCCTCCCAGGGGTCCCCTGACAGGTCTGGCTGATGTTGGGATGTCAAGGGCTGCCTCTCATCAGCTCCTGGAGCACTGGGGCTCCGTGCTTTCCGTGCTGTGGAAAAGAACTCTCCGTCTTTTCAGATGCCCATTACCAAACTTGGTATTCTACCTAAAAACTTTCCTATATGCAAGGGTATCTCTCAGGACAAAACCTGCCAGCTCTGACTGGCCTTGTCCTCTGGTGGTCACCTCTCATCCACCCGGGGAACACTAGGGTTTTGTTCCCTCCTTCCTATGAAAAAGAGCCAGCCTTCATGTCCAGGGGCCATTGCCAAAATTAGAATTTGGCCTCCCAAATTCCATATATCCAAGGACTGCTCCCAGACAAAAGTAGCCAGGACAGACAGGTCAGGCTGGTCCTGTCCTCTGGTGATTTTCTTAGACTCTGAGCTGAAAGTTTTCATTTGAAAACACCTTGGAGAGGGCCCAGAGATCTCCCAGGGAGGTATTTTGAAACCTCGGGCACATGAGCACTATATATGGACAAAGGAGCTCTGTGCAGTTGTGGTGGTTTTGCATCATGGAAGTGATGTCCTAAGAGAAGCTGCTAGCAGTTTCCTCCATGTCTGAAAAAAAGCCAATCAGTAATTAGCTGTGAGAATTGACAATCTGTTAAACTATGAAGGAAACTGTACACGCCTCTGTGAAGGCACATGTTAAAGATGAGAAAGCCTGGGAGGGTCTCTTTCCCTTCTGGCTGGCACAGAGGTAACAAGGCTGACCCGGCCCCATCTCAGCCAGGCCGGGCCAGGCGGCTCCTGCCGTGGGGCCGGGCCCCTTCCCAGGGACCCCGCCAGGCCCCATCGGCTGCCGGGCAGGGCAGGGGAGGCCGCGGGGCCGAGGCCGGGCCAGTCCATGGCTGCAGTTGGGAACATCTGGGCCCTGCTGAGCCCTGCCCCGCCGCCAGCCCGGGCCCAGCCAGGATCCGCCGGGCCCCAGGAGCAGCCCCGGGCCGGGCCGGCTCGGCCAAGATTCTGTCACCCTTGGGCTTCAGCCGCAAGCCCCGGGCAGGGGCAGGAGAAGCCATCGGCCCCGGCCGTGCTGCTGCTGTGCTCTGGCCTGGCTGCTGAGATCCTGGCCCTGCCCCAGCGCGGCCCATCCTGACACAGCCCCAGCGCAGCCGCTGCAGAAACCTCCATCGTAAAACAGCTCCGGCCACAAGCACCGAGCCCGGCCGGGGGCACGGAACCATCTGCAGGCCCCGGGTGAGATATGAACTCTTTCAGTGCTTCCATCCTCCCTCCAGTGAGAGAAAAGGACAAAGTGCAGGCACACAGAGGAGCAACATGAAGACACCCAGGTCAGTGAAGGGAAAGTTGAGTCCCAGATGGAAGGGATGAGGAGATGCCTTGATCTTGGGGCTGAAATCCTCTTGAAAAGCTATGGGGAAGGATGTAATTAATATATCAGACTCTCTTTTCCCCTATAACTATTTGAAAATATGGGGAGATGACTTGTTCAGCAAAAACCTCCATGGTAAAGTAGGCAAATGTTGAAGGAGCTGTGATCCCATGAGAAGTTTAAACAGAGGAAGAGAGAAGAGTGGTGAGATCCTGTGCCCTCGGGGAGAGAAGAAGAAGATCTCTGTTGTCAGAGATGAAGATGATTTTAGAAATAGATGAAGAGAATCTTTGCTCTTGAACACCTCATCTTTAAACTCATACCCCATTAGTTGACATGGCCCATAAAAACAGCTGTGGGAAAAGCTGTGAAAAATGGAAGGGACTTCACAATTGCAGATTTTCTGGGCAGCTGCTCTTCGTGGGAATTGAGAGCCACGAGAGAACTTTTTTCTTATGGAGAAGTCTCCATAGCATGAAAGCGAGAATCCTCTCCCTAAGTGAACTGAAGAAAGACTGTTCTAGATGGTGTAAACTGACTGAAACTTTCAGGTTTTGTCTCCTTGCACTGTCAGTAACAAAGAAAAGGTTGTAGGGAGAGGAGAAGTGTTCATATTCTTATTACTCTTTCTTCTATTTTCTGGTAATAAACTTTTCTATGTACCCTTTTAAAATTTTGAGCCTGCTTTGCCTTTCTCCTAATCCTATCTCACAGCAGGAAATGAGTAAATATATTCCAGTGAGTGCAATGGTAATTAGCCAACACTGATCCCACTGCACTAAGAGATGCATTGGCTGAGAAATCTCAAATTAGCAAACCAAAAATCACTCCAGATACATTCCTGATAAAATGCATTAGAGCAGAGGGAAATCAAGGCAGAGCCATGGTTTGTCAGGACTTGCTGCATCCTGATGAGCCCTGTGGTGCATTTGGAGCTGAGCCCTTGAACCTCAAGGCCTGAGAGGAGATTGCACAAACCTTTCCAGGAGTCAAAGCCAGAAGAAAACCCCAAAGTGTCTCAAAGCATGAATGGGTCAGAGTGAGGTCAATCCCCAACACAGGCTCTGCATGGACTCCTTGGAGGAGACAATTGGAGGCCAGGATTAGCCAAAAACTTCTCAGAGTCTCAATGTGGAAAGGAAATTCCAAACTACCTTAAAAAATTTGAGAATCTCAAAGCATTACTGAGCACCACTGAGTGTCAGTACAAAGCTCTCCAGGGACTCATTAAAGCAGATAACTGGGGCCATGATTGCACAAACCTCTCACAAAGTCTGTATCAAAAGGGAAACACCAAGTACCTTCAAATAACTGGAGTACCCTGAAGCATTAATGAGCCCCACTGAGTGTTGTTACTGACAAAGCCTCTCCGGGGACTAATTACAGCAGATAATTGGAGGCCATGATTGCACAAACCTCTCAGAGACTCCAAGGCAAAAGCCAAAGCCAAAGTCCTTTGAAAAAGCTGCAGTCCCTGCAGGGAGCATGAAGGAGCCCCCAGGGCCATTGCTGAGCAAGGCTCCCCAGGGACTCCTTGCAGCAGATCCTTGAGGCCACTGGGATGTGGGCTAGGGGGGGATGCTGAGGGCAGCACAAGGGGCTGACAGTGCCCAGCCTGGCTGGGGCTGTGCCAGGAGGCCCCAGGGCCTCAGGACAAGGTGTCTCCTCCCAGCCCTTGCTGGCACAGACCCTGCAGTGGCCCAGGGCACCAAGACTTGGCTTCTCTTTGTCCCCACCTGTCATCACTGCCTGCAGTTCTCTGCTCTGCCTGGGGCCTGGGGACACTTGCTCAGTCGTGTCCCTCAGTGGGACCCATTAAAAGTCCAAGAAACTTTGGAGTTGGATTCTGCCTTGGAGTTCTGGAGAGGATTCTTCAGCTGCCTCTCAGGGACTGATGTTCAGGGCCTGAGCACAAAGCCCCAGAGGCTGATTAAAGTCCTTGTGCTGTGTCTGTGCTGCTGAGCTGGGCTGGGCTCCTGGCACAGAGGCAGCTCCTGGTCACCAAGAAGAGCTTCAAAAGCACATTTCTCTGGATGAGCAGCTCTTGTGCCAGCCCAGCAGGGCTGGGGCACTGCCTGCAGCCAGCCCGGGCACAGCCCAGAGGCACAGAGAGCTTCAATCAGTCAGGGCTGGGAAGGGGCTGAGAAGTGCCTGGGGCACAATCACTGCCAGCCCTTGGCACAGGAACCTCTGGCTGCAGGACAGTGCAGCTGCAGCTCCTGGAGCCATCTCCTCAAGCTGGAACATGCCAATGCCTGCAGAGCCTGTTAGTACAACTCTGAGTAATTCTGGTGCAGGGGAGGTGAAATGCTCATGAATCTCTAACATGCTGAGGGGTTCTGATAAGTCCTAGAATATTTCTAGGGCAAGGGTTTTGTTCAAAATGAGGAAATTTTCTAAGATTAGGTATTCTTTTTACTACTACTGGAGAATGGCAGGGAGGAGGGGATACATATTAAAGGTTAATTCTGAATTATTAATTATGAATTTTGACAAGAGCTTCAGACATCCGAACTGTTACTTTTAGTGATCAATAGGTTCACAGGAGATCCCTAATGTGCTTTCAGCCACTCTGCCCATGGACAGCAGCAGCATCACCTTTGCTGGAGCCATCAGGCTCAGCCTGAGCTGTCCTTTCTCCAGGCTGCAAACAGAACCTGCCCCCAGCCAGTGCCCTGCAAACAGGCAGGGTTCTGTAGGTCCAAGGAGAGTGCACAGAGATTTGGGGGCTGTGCTTGCTGGCAGGGAGAGATCAGGCACAGGGAAACACCTGCAGGAGGAAAATCTGCAGGAAGCAGAGAGAAGGTCAGGCAATGAGAGAAAACAAAGCCCAGCAATGCAGTGGCAGGGAGAGTTTAGAGATGCCCACAGGAGCCCCTGCAGTGCAGCCCCTCCCTCTGAACAAGCCCCCTCCCTCCTGTGCCCCAGCCAAGCCTCTGCCCTCAGGGCCGGGGCTCCAAGGCGTGCAGCCCCTCCTGTGCAGGCAGAGCTGCAGCAGAGCCGTGGGGCAGCTCTGCAGCCCCGGGCCCAGTTCCCTCTGCAGAGCACAGGGCTGGGAGCAGCTGCCCGGCCCTGGGGGCTCTGGCAGGGGCACAGCTGGCTCAGGGTGACGCTGTCCCCAGGGCCCGGCTCTGGGCAATGCTGTCAGGGCAGCCAGGGAAGGAGCTGCATCTCCCTTCATCCAATGCCATCAGAAGGACACTTGGGAATCTCCCTGAGATTTCAGTCCCAGCTGGAAGCCTCAATCCAGGGTGCAAACCTGTCCTAGAGCATCTCTGAGTTATGAGATTAATGGGGAAAGGCAGAGGTGTTGTGACACTGAAAATGCTGCTGGGTTGGTGAAATGAGCAATGTGAGTCCTTGGCTACAAATGTGGAGCTGGGCTGTGGTGGAAACATCTGCTCTCAGCAGTACCTGGGGGAATTTTAAAGGGAAACATGGAGAGGTGATCACCCTCCAACTGGCAAAGGTTAAAGCCCAGCAAAATTCTGAACAGGTCAGAATGACAGACAATGTCCACTAGCTCTCCACTTATCACTTTGCCTCTCAGAACATGCTCTCTATTCCCTAAGGGCAGTAGAAATGGTGAGGGTTTCTGATATTCAAGAACACCAGCAGAGGTATGGGGAAGCTTTAAAGAAAACACCAGAATTCTTCAAAAAAAAGTGTATCTATGTGTGTTCCAGGGTAGGTGTATGAGAAAAGGCTTTGATTTTGTTTACAGGTATCTCCTCTAACTCTTCACTGTCCTTTTCTCCATGAACAGGTGCCCATGTGCAGCCCCAGCAAATGTCCAACAGCAGCTCCATCAGGCACTTCCTCCTGCTGGCATTGGCAGACACGCGGCAGCTGCAGCTCCTGCACTTCTGCCTCTTGCTGGGCATCTCCCTGGCTGCCCTCCTGGGCAACGGCCTCATCATCAGCGCCGTAGCCTGCGGCCACCACCTGCACACGCCCATGTTCTTCTTCCTGCTCAACCTGGCCCTCGCTGACCTGGGCTCCATCTGCACCACTGTCCCCAAAGCCATGCACAATTCCCTCTGGGACACCAGCAACATCTCCTACACTGGATGTGCTACTCAGGTTTTTTTCCTGATCTTCTTCATTGGAGCAGAATATTTTCTCCTCACTACTATGTGCTACGACCGCTACGTGTCCATCTGCAAACCCCTGCACTACGGGACCCTCCTGGGCAGCAGAGCTTGTGCCCACATGGCAGCAGCTGCCTGGGCCAGTGCCTTTCTCAATGCTCTCATGCACACGGCCAATACATTTTCCCTGCCCCTGTGCCATGGCAATGCCCTGGGCCAGTTCTTCTGTGAAATCCCACAGATCCTCAAGCTCTCCTGCTCAGAATCCCACCTCAGGGAACTTGGGCTCATGGCTGTTAGTGCCTTTTTAGGACTTGGCTGTTTTGTGTTCATTGTTTTCTCCCATGTGCAGATCTTCAGAGCTGTGCCGAGGATCCCCTCTGAGCAGGGACGGCACAAAGCCTTTTCCACCTGCCTCCCTCACCTGGCTGTGGTCTCCCTGTTTGTCAGCACTGTCATGTTTGCCTACCTGAAGCCCCCCTCCATCTTCTCCCCATCCCTGGATCTGACCCTGTCAGTTCTGTACTCGGTGGTGCCTCCAGCCCTGAACCCCCTCATCTACAGCCTGAGGAACCAGGAGCTCAAGGCTGCAGTGAGAAGACTGATGACTGGATGGTTTCAGAAACATTCAACTGCTAGCGAATATCTGTAAATAGATTGTAATAAAAGTAAACTTTTATACTTCTTCTTGGTTTCAGAGGTTCTATTTCTTTGTTTCAGGTTTTTCATATTTTCCGCAAAGAAATGTCATTGTTTGTGCCATTTCTCTTTTTGTTTCACTCCTCCTTCCCGGTGGCCACAGACTGTGTCAATGAGGGGCTGCATTCTCAGTGGCTTTAAAGGAACTAAAGGATGTCGCAGCAGAGTTTTCTGCAGAGATGCCCTTGTGTTGCCTTCTCTGGAGCTGCAGCAGCAATGTCTGTGTGCAGAGCTGGGGCAGATCAGTGCTGGCCCAGCAGCTGTGCCCAGCAGCAGCAGCAGCAGCAGCACTTGGTGTTGCCAGTGCTGCTGCCGTGGCCCTGCCCCGCTGCCCTGGTGGCCCTGGTGTTGCTGCAGGGCCTGAGTGCTCTCGGGGCCGGGCACAGCCCTGGGGGTGGCAGTGCCGGGGCTGCAGCAGGGACAGGCCATGTAATATAAATCACCTTTGATAATTCTTTTGGGTTTGGTTGTGGGTTTGTTCTTTTTTTCCCCATGTTTAAGTTTTTTAATATTGTCCACAAAGAAAAGCCATTGGTTTTGCCATTTCTCATTTTGTTTCTCTCAATCTTCCCTGTGTCCACAGATTGTGTCGGTGAGGGGCTGCATTCCGTGTGGCTTTAAAGGAACTAAAGCATCTCCCAGCAAAGTTTTTTCCAGAGATGCCCTTGCGTTCCCTTCTCTGTAGCTGCAGCAGCAATGTCTGTGTGCAGAGCTGGGGGCAGATCAGTGCTGGCACAGCAGCTCTGCTCCTGCTGGCCACACCATTCCTGATCCAGGCCAGGAGCCATTGGCCTTCTTGCCCACCTGGGCACACTGCTGCCTCATGTCCATCAGTCCCTGCAGGTCCCTTTCTGCCTGGCTGCTCTCCAGCCACTCTGTCCCCAGGCTGTAGCACTGAGGCCAAATATCAGGGCCTGGCACTTGGATTTGTTAAACCTCACCTTGTTGGATTTATCCCCTAGATCCAGCCTGTCCAAGTCACTGTGTAGAGCCCTCCGACCCTCCAGCAGATCAATACTCACATCCAGCTTGGTGACATTTGCAAAGATGTCCTTGGTTCCATGGGGCCCCTCAGTGTCACAATGGCCTCTTGGTTACACCAGGCCCTGCACTGTCACACTGGTCTACTTGGTTCCATGGGGCCTCAAAATGTGACAACGGACCCCTTGTTTCCACGAGGCCACACAGTGTCACAGCATTATTCCAGATTCCTTGAGGCCCCATCGTGTCACTGTGGCCCCTTGGTTACACAGGATCCTGCAGTGTCACAATGTCCCCTTGGTGCCATGAGGCCCCGCAGTGTCAGAACGGCCCCTTGGTTCCACTGGGCCCTGCAGTCTCCCAATGCTCTCCTTGGTTTGCAGTGTCAAAATGGTGAAACCCCTTGGTTACACAAGGCCCTGCAGTGTCACAATGGCCTCTGTGGTTCCATGAGGGCCCAGAGTGTCACGGGGCACTCCCTGGTTCCATTTGGCCCCACAGCACCACCATGGACCCCTGGTTCTGTGGGGCTGCACGGTGTCAACATGGTCCTCTTAGTTCCAGGAGGCCCTGCAGTGTCACAATGGCCCCCGAGTGTCCCAATCATCAGAGAATGACAGAATCAAATAGGCTGGAAAAGACCTTTGGGATCATCAAGTCCAACCAATGCCCCAATACTGCCTTGTCACCCAGACCATGCCACTGAGTGCCACTGGAGAGGGACAGTGACTCTGCCACCTCTCCCCTGGCCAGCCCATTCCAGTTCCCACTCACCCTTTCTGTGAAGAACTCCTTCCTATTGTCCAGCCTGAGCCTCCCCTGTTGTAGGGGATTATCCTGCCCTGGGCAGGAAAGATGTCTGGCAGCTGGAGCAGGGTCTGGGAAGGGCCTCCAAGGTGGGGCTGGAGCCCTTGGCCTGTGAGCAGAGGCTGAGGGAGCTGGGCTTGTCCAGCCCAGAGCAGGGAAGGCTGAGGGGCTCCTCATCCCAGCCTGGCAGTGCCAGCGAGGAGGGGATGGAGAACACAGAGCCAGGCTCTTCACCGGGGGCCTGGTGGGAGACAAAAGTCAATGGGTGGAAGGGGAAAGAGGGCAGATCAGCCAGGACAGGAGGAGATGAAATGAGTCAGGCTGGTTTCAGCATTTCCTCAGCACCAAGAGCAGCCTGACCTCCCTTCTCCATCCACCACTGACAGCTTTGCAAATCAGGAATTTTTGGAGCTGTTTTGCCCCCACTCCAAGATGAGCATCCTGATACAAGAACTTAATTGTGTTTCTATCTGTCACAGAACCACATTTGTCTGAAATTAATTTTAGTATGGAAATCACTTGTGGATGGTGGACTCATCAGATGCTTCTGGGATGTTGCACATAGCTCAGAGAAGAGTGTGATTGTTATTAAATTGTGTCCTGTTCAACTGGGGTCTCTAGGCCATGTGGAGAAACTTTCTGTGCCTCTGAGTCTCAGCAGTTCCTGACCACCAAAGGACACAAACCTGATGAGTTGTGGTTCCTGCTCCAGTGGTGGTACTTGGACCTCCCTCCATCCCCAGAGCAGAGCTCCCTTGTCCCAGAGAGTCCCGTGCAATGCAGGGATGAAGGAAACAGGACAGGCTGGGTGGATCGGGGGCAGGGCATGGCTGGGATTTGGGGTGGTTGTGAGCCCAGGGCAGGACCTGGCCCTTGGCCTTGGTGAACCTCATCCCATTGTCCTGGGCCTGTCCAGATCCCTCTGCAGAGCTTCCTGCCCTCCAGCACAGCCACACTCCCACCCAGCTTGGGCTCACCTGGGAACTGACTGAGAGTATCCTCAATGGCCTCGTCCAGATGAGCAATAAAGAGACTGAACTGACTTGGCCCCAGTCCTGAGCCCTGGGGACACCCCGGGATGTGACTCCATTCCTCAGCTGCTCTGAGTGCCAGGGGCTGGATGAGGGAAATGGTGGGGTGTGGGTAGGGACAAAGTGTGATTGTCTGCCATGAAGGGTCTTGATTTTCATATCTGTAAACTGCATTAGGAGGTGCAGGGGGTCCATGTCAATTGGACATGGCTGATATCAATCTATAATTAGGAAAAGAAAACTGAAAAGGACAAAAGAGTTCTCTCTGTAGTGTTTTCAATATAGTATATTCACTTTGAATACACTTCTGAAATCTGACTAATTAGCCACAGAAGAATTGAAAACTTCAATTATTCCCAGGGGGTTGTCTTGTTCAGGTGTTTCGAACGAATATTTCTGAGCTTTTCTCACTGAATTCCTGGAGTGAAGAGCTCAAGAAAGAAGAGGCCTCTGGAGTAATAAAATTCATCAGCAACCCCCAAGTGGCTGAGGATCCATCCCCATCAAAACAGCAATGAACAGAAATGGGCACAGCTTTGTGGCTGCCCCAGCTTTGGCATGGGCCCTGGGCCTGGAGCAGGAGCAGCTCTTGAGGGCCCCAAGGCCGGGGCTCTTGTGCTGCCCTGGGCAGATGGGATGGCAGCAGGGGCTGCAGAGCTCTCAGCACCTCAGGCCGAGGGCAGCAGGGCAGCCAGGGAGCCTCCTTTGGCCTTGGCCAAGCACCTTCCCCCATGGCTGGGGCTGAGTCCTGTGGCAGCTGCAGCTGCTGCTGTGCCCATGGCAGGGGCTGAGGCCGTGGGGCCAGTGCCCAGAGCAGCCTGGGCTGAGCAGAGCTGTGGGGCCAGAGCCGGCTGGGCTGGGCTGGGCTCAGAGAGGCCCTTGGTGCTGCCCAGAGCTCAGGGCAGCTGGCAGAGCTTGCAGGGAGCTGGGCTGGGCTCCAAGAGCCTGGCCCAGAAACCATCAGTGTCCATCTCAGCCTGGCTGAGCGTGAAGGGGCAGGACTCAGGCCAGGCCTTGTGGGGCAGGGCCAGCGCCTGTGCAAGGCATTGCAAACAGGCAAGTGGCCCAGAGAGGAGGCTGCTCTGTGCCCTTGGTGGCATGGACAGAGCAGGGAGGGGGCCCAGGACATTTGTCAGCGCCAGCCTCTGTGCCCATGCGTTGGCAGCCCTGGCTGCTGAGCCCAGCTTTGGCCTGGGCTGAGTTTGGCTGTGGCCCAGCTCCATCCTCCTGCGGGGCTCAGGGCCTGTTCCCGGCCATGGCCAGCCCTGGCTGCCTCTCTGCTGGCCCAGAGGCCGGCAGAGCCCGGGGCAGGGCTGTCTGTGCAGCCCCACAGGTGCCAGGGGCTCTGCAGGAGCTGGCAGAGGCTGCCCAGCAGGGAGGCCATGGGGCACAGAGCCCCAAGGCTGCTGTGGGCACCACGGCACAGGGGCCGTTCCCAGCAGCAATGCTCCTGGCCTGGGCTGGGCCTGCACAGGGGCTGGGCCACCATGGCTGGGCCAGCACAGGGCCACAAAGGGGCCACGCAGCTGCTGCCGGGGCTGACAGCAAGGCCAGGCACACACAAGCAATTGCTGAGCATGGCCTGCGCTGGCCAGGCCTGACTGGGCCAAAGGCAGAGCTCAGCTGCCCTTGGGGGCTGCAGCAACACTCCAGAGCCCAAAGAGCCTCCATGGCTGGGCTGGAGACCAAGGCTGCAGCAGGGAAATGCAGGGCTGCTGCGGGATGGGGAGGCCATTGAATTCCAGCACACACCTCAGCTCTCTGATGATCCCAGCACCATGCTGGGCCCTGTTTCAGACTGGAGCAGAGCAGATGTTGATGGGACAGGAGCTCTGCGGGGCTGTCAGGGACCTGCAGCTTGCAAGGTGCTCTGCTCTCCCTCAGGTGCTCTGGGAGAGATCCACTCCCAGCTGGGCACCTCAGGGCACAAGTGGGACTGCCTGTTCATGGGCACACAGCTGATGTCTGCCTGGAAAGGGGCACAAGTGTTAATACCTGTTTGTATCAAAATATACAAGCAAATCTTCATTATCTAGGTAATTTGAGTACTTTTAAGAAATGGCAACGTTTCACCACCAGGAAGTGGGAGTTCCTGGAAGTGTACTGATGGCACAAGGAGAAGAAATACTGATCTTCCCCTCTACCTTTGCCACCAACATTCAGTCTAATATTTCATGACTCTCTTCCTTCAGGTGTTTCCAGCTTTCCTGTTTAAATGGCCATGTCTAAGGATGTCTCTTCATTTAGAGCAGCTGGATCTATGTCCTTCCTGCTGCTCCCAGATTTCCTCCTGAAGCTGTTCTCTAATCATTCCAATGCATCTCCCTTAACCAGCTTCATGGTTTGAGCTTCAGGGAGTTGCCTAGTCTTTCAGAATTTTAAATAGTCAGCATTTTAGTTGTATTTTTATGTTTTCTATCACCTGTTCTTATGTCTTTCTATAAATTCCTTCCAGTATGGCGATCCCCTGTGGATGGTGGACATGTCAGATGTTACTGGGATGTCACAAGAAGTTCAGGGAAGGGTTTTGAGGTTTAATCAATTTTATCATGTTCACATTTTTCATGTTGACCATGAGGAGAAACCTTCCCGTGCCTCTGAGTCTCACCACCTCACCCCCAAAGGACACAAACCAGATGAGTTGTGGTTTCCACTCCAGGGGCTGCACTTGGACCTCCCTCCATAGCCAGAGCAGAGCTCCCTTGTCCCAGAGAGTCTCTGGCAAAAGAGGGATGAAGGAAACCAGATAGGCAGTGGGGATCATGGGCATAGCACAGCCAGGGAGAAGAATGACTTTTGCATTTGATGGAGCTGTGCCTTCCCCTGGCTTTGTTGGCTGACAAGAAATGAACATCCCTCTGTGTCTCAGGCAGCTCCTTCTGCAAGGAAAGCAGGTGGGAGTTGGAGCCAAGGAGCTGAAAGCTGCAGGTGCAGCCTGGGCTGGAGGGAGCTCAGATTTGCACAAGGCTGCTCTGAGTGCCAGGGCTTGGATGGGGGAAATGGTGGGCTGGGGGTAGGGACAGAGTCTGATTGATTGTCAGCCATGAAGGGTCTTGATTTTCATATCTATTCCAACTGCATGAGGAGGTACTTGGATTCAGTGTCAGTTGGAGACTGCACATAATGATTTATGAACAGGAAAAAATCCTGAACAGGACTTAAAAAATCTTTTCTCACTGTCTTTTTAAATATAATGCATTCACTTTGAACATACAAATGACATCTGTCAAATTAACCACAAAATATTTGAAAACGTCAATCAAATTATTCCCAGAGGCTTGGCTTATTCAGGTGTTCTGAATGTTAACGAGCCCTGGGACACTGAATTCCTGCACTCAAGAGCTGAAGGCTGAACAAGCCTCTGGAGCAGTGAAATTCAGCAGCAGCCTCCAAGTTGCTGAGGATGTCAGCAGCCCCCAGTGAGGCCATCCCTGCCCAGAGACCGTGGGGGAATGGGCAGACAAGGAGAGCGTCCCTGGGGCTGGGGCAGCACAACTCAGAGGCACCAGCGGCTCCAGCTGGGCAATGGAGTGTGGAATGTGGCTGGGAAAGCCCTGCCTGGGCTGGGCCAAGCAGCACAGACAAGCCCTGACTCCCATTCCCCAAACAACTCTCTCAAGGAGACATTTAAAAGGAATTACAATTGTTTGTGTTCTCTGAGTTGGACTCCCTGGAGTAATACCAACAAAGATTCTCAGGAGCTGAAAAGAAGAAAACAGTCACTACTGGGAGCTTTAGAAAATCAGAGAAACTTTTGCAAATGGTTTATTATGACATTGTAGTGGTTTTAGTTTGTTAATTTAAGATTTTTCTAATATTGAGATTTCTTAATTGATGAATGTAGTGAGTTTTCGTGTCGGTTAATTATTTATTTATTTATTTTATTGTGAGATAGGATTAATGGAAAGGTCAAGTAGGCCTAACATTTTAAAAGGGTATAAAGAAATTTTTATTAAAAGTAAATTTAAAAAGAAAAAAGTAGTAAGAATTATAATAAACCCTTTAGAACACTTTTTTTTCTTTATAACTTTTTCTTTTTACTGACAGTGTAAAGTAAACTTAAAATTTCTAGTTGGTTTACTATTTCAAGAGTAGTCTTTTTTTAGTTTACTTGGGGAGAGAAGTTTTTCTTGTTAAGGTTATGGATATTTTTTTACAAGAAGAAATTTTTTTTTTTTTTTGGTTCTTAATTCCATCATGGATAACAGTTGTCTGGGGAACTTTGTTCTTGTGAAGTTGTTTTTATTGCTACAAGCTTTTTCACAGCTTGTAGATGGGCCATGTCAACTTATGGGGTATTGTATTAAAGATGAGTTCTTTAAGGGTAAAAGTTTTTATTTTTTATTTTTAAATTATTTTTATCTCTGGGAATAGAGATCTTCTCTTGGGGATACTGGATTACTTGGATTTTTTTTTTTCCCTTCTGTTTAAACTTTTTATGAAATTACAGTTATTTTAACATTTGTTTATTTTATTATGGAGGGGTTTTTTAATATTAATTGTAATTTTTTTAAAAAGTTTTTTGTGTTATAAAGAAAAAGAGTTTTTTCATTATAGTTTACAAGAGAATTTTAGTTTTAAGATTAAGGTATTTTTTCTTCTTTTTTATTTGGGATTTAATTTCTCCTTTACTGACTTTGATGGTTTTATATATTTTTTATATGCTGGTATTTTGTTTTTTTCTTTTACTCGATGGAGCAATGAAGTATTGAAAGGATTAACACCTGACCTGCCAGTAACTTGTGGTGGAAGTTGTGGTTGGGTTGTGTTAGGATTGGTTTTATGGTTGGTTTTGGGTTTTTCTTTGTGTTTAATTTTAGTTGCAGGGTTATTTTGTACGGGTGGTAGGTTGTAGGGGTTTTTGGTTTGAGTTGTGTTGGGGAGAGGGGACTTGATGGTGAGATTTTAATAGCTGTGGCTGGCTTTGTTCTGGTTGGGGTTTTGTAGCCTCTTGTTTTCCTGTTTGGGAGTTGTTGGGGTTTGGTTTGGTCAGAATGGGGCCGATGGGGGGGGCAGCCTGGAGAGGGGGGAAGGGGCTCAGCCCATGGCAGGGTTGCTTGGTTTGGTTTGGTTTGGTTTGGTTTGGTTTGGTTTGGTTTGGTTTGGTTTGGTTGAGATGGGGGCCAGGGCCATGGCCCGCTGCTTCTTTGTTGACTGGAAACGAAAGAGGAAGTTCCTGGGTTTTTTCATAATTAACATTTGTGTTTCACAGAGGCGTGTTCAGTATCTCAGTGGTTTAACAGATTGTCAGTGACACAAAAAGTTTTACATTACTTTTAAAAATTCTTGTCATGTATTACAACAGATATTCAATCAACAAAAAACACTTCTGAAAGCATTGACTTGGCCCATTCAACTTCACAAACTCTAAGCCTGTTCAATTTAAAGTTAATCAACATTTGCAGGAGCACAGAAACAGAAGAAGAAGATGCAGAAAGAGAAAAACTCAAAAAAGATACAGAGAAGCACACACACAGCTACCAACTCCTGGATTCCAGCGCAGTTCAGATGGAAATTCCAAGAGGATGCAGGGTCAAGATGTGTGCTTGCCTTGTGGTCAGCCTTCAATAGCCCTTGGTCTCCCTGGGCCCTTCCCCCAGGTGGGGCTTGGGCTCATTTGGTCCCTCAGGAGCTGGGCTGGGGCTGCAGAGGTGGCTGTGGAGCATTGCCTGTGCTGTGCCAGGGACTGGCAGCCACTGCTGGGCTGGGATAGAGGCTCTGGGGGGATTGGGGTTGCAGGGCAGGGCAGGGCTGGACCTGCCCCTTCCTCCCCCATGCATGAAATGTTTTGAGCCAACCATCTCCTCCAGTCTGTCACAACAGGAAATTTTGGAGGTGAAATCCCAATTCTGGCCAGGGGCACCTGGCCGCTAAGGGCAGCTCTTTTCCATAGGAAGGGAAGCAGAGAGTCACAGTGTTTGGAAGGCAGGTAAGAGCCTCACTAGGCAAAGGCCAGCCGGACTTGTCAGGAATGGCAGAGTTTGTCTGGGAGCAGTTTTTGGATTGAGGGAATTTTGAAGGTAGAAGCCCAATCTCAGCCATGGGTGGCTGGAGAAGCAGGACAGTTCTTTCCTATAGGAAGGAAAGCACAGAGGCTTCCCACAATGTCACGGGACTCCTCTGTTCCATGAGCCCTGCAATGTCACAATGGACCTTTGAACCCTGGGGGTTTGCAGTGTCACAATGGACTCCTCTGACTCCACAGTGTCACAATGGACCACTAATGACATCAGGCCCTGCAATGTCACAATGGAGTTTTGGTTCCATGCATCCCTGCAGTGTCACAAAGGCCTCTTGGTTTCACGAGGCCCCACAGTATCGCAATGGTCTCTTGGTTCTGTGGGGACCCCCAGGGTCACCATGGTCTCACCGGTTCCATGAGACCTCACAGTGTCACAATGCTTTGCCTATTCCATTAGCCCACATAGCATAAAAATGGTCTCCAT
The DNA here is from genome assembly GCF_051311805.1 of Agelaius phoeniceus. Taxonomy (NCBI): domain Eukaryota; kingdom Metazoa; phylum Chordata; class Aves; order Passeriformes; family Icteridae; genus Agelaius; species Agelaius phoeniceus. The sequence goes on from NW_027509866.1 coordinate 5,105,814, forward strand.
CATTCCAGGAGTCCCCTCAGTGTCACAGTAGACCTTTGGCTTCATGGGGTCTCACAGTGTCACAATGGCCCCTTGGTTCCTTGACACCCCTAAGTGTCACAATGGTCTCCACAGTTCCATGAGGCCCCACAGTGTCACAATGGACCCTCGGTTTGATGGGGCCTCTCAGTGTCACAATGATCCCTACGCTCCATGGAGCCACACATGGAATGGAACTGTGTGGCTCCATGGAATGTAGGGATCATTGTGACACTAGCTTGGGGACCCAGGGGGACAGGGGACCCCACTGTGCCCAAGCAGCCTTTGACTTTTCTGAGGTAAACTATGAGGGGAGGCTAGGGTGGATTGACCTCCTCAGTGACCTCAAACATTCCCTTTGATGTCACACAACCACCTGTGATGTCACACAGATCCTGTGATATCACAGAGCTAATTTTGTTATGTCACCCTGTAATGTCATACAGCAGTGCTGTGATGTCAGAGAAGATTGTGATGTCACAAAGTCACTCTGTCATATCATAGTCTCTTCTGTGATGTCACAGCCTGGTCTGTGATGTTTCACAGCCACCTGGTGATCTCACAACCCACTCTCTGATGCCACAGAGCCACCCTCTATCATGGCAGAATCTGCTCTATGGCCTCATATCCTACTCTGTGATGTCACAGACAGCTGTGTGATGTCACAACTCCCTCAGTGATGTCACAAAGCCCTCAAGAACTCAGTTATATTGAAACACTGAAGTTTCTTGGACTTTGAAGAGATCCCTGTCAGGGACACAACTGAGAAAGTGTCCCCAGGTTCCAGGTAGAGCAGAACACTGGAGGCAGTGATGACAAGTGGGGACAAGCAAGGCAAAGGTGTCTCTGGTGCTGAGCAAACCTGGATGTGTTCCAGGAATGCAAAGGACCAAGGCCTGAGCCCCAGCCCCTGGCCAGGCAGATCCTGTCCCTCCCTCATTGCTCAGGGCTCTTCCCGGGATGGGCACTGGGATGTGGGGATGGGCAATGCCAAGGGCAGGAGCATGGGGCAGCCCCTACCAGGCTGCTGAGCAGGGACAAGGAGGCAATGAGGCCCCAGGCCTGCAAGGGTCACTTGTCCCCTTGTGGCCTCAGGCCCAGGGCCAGCAGCCATGGCCAAAGTGCTGCCCAAGTTGGCTCTGGCAGGGCTGTCTTGCAGCTGCTGCCCATCCCTGTGCCCTGTGCAGCCCAGGCTGTCCTATGATGTCCCTGCCCTGCGCCTCTGTCCCTGCAGGCTGTGGGCATCCCCCGGCTGCCCCACCTGGCTGGGCCCTTCCTTTACTGACAGCTCTGCCTCCTGCCTGCCTCTGCCTGCCCACACAAAGCCGTGGGCCTGATATCAAAAGGGTAATTCAATTTTCACTGTGCCTGTGAACTTTTAGTACAGGAATAAGGCATTCAGGTGCTGCTTTCTCACCAAGGATGGTTGGAAGACAAGAAGAAGACATTTGGCGCAAGATTGCAGTGACAGAAAATTGAAGGACTGAGTCTGGGAACTTGAGGTGGGTTTTATGGGTAAATTGTAATATGCATGTAGTGATGCTGCTGGTAGAATTATATGTCCACATAAGGTTACGAGTTATATCTCACTAGACCTCAGACCCGAATAAATTATATATAATTTAAATAAGAAATTAGTGTTAAGGAGTCTTAATCTGATATTTTGGATATTTGGTGGTGGTGGGGCCTCCTAGAACAAGGAGTCAGCTGTGACACTGAGCAAAGTCAGGGCACAAAGGGTCCTTTGTGAGTCTGCAGAACCCCATGGAACCAAAATCCGTTTTGCTACATCGGGGTCACATTGAACCAATGGTCCATTGTGATACTGCAGCTCCAAGGAGACCATTGTGACCCTGAGAAACCTCTTGGAACCAAGGGACCATTGTGACACAGCAAGGCTGGTGGAACCATGAATCCATTGTGACATAGCATGGCCACATGGAGCCAAGGGGCTACTGTGACACTGCAGATCCAAGGAGACCATTGTGACTTAGGAACCTCATGGAACCAGGAGTCCATTGTTCCACTGTGGGGCCCTGTCCAACCAAGGGCATGACAGTGACTTTGTGGGGCCTTATGGAACAATGGAGACTATTCTGACACTTTGGGACCCAAAGGAACCAAAGGGCCATTATAGCATGGCAGGGCCTCATGGAACCAAGGGGTCTCCAGTGAACCCTGTGGGTGTCCAGGGGATGAAGGGTCCAGTGGAACCAAGGATACCATTGTGACACTCTGGGGCCTCATGGAACCAAAGGTCCATTGTGACACAACAGGGCCTCATGGAACCATGGAGGCCATTTTTACACTTAGAGGCCTTGTGGAACCAAAGGTCCATTGTGACACAGCAGGGCCTTGTGGAGCCAAGGGGACCACAGAGACACTGTGGGGCTCAGTGAAACCAATAGTGTGTTCTGACACTGCAGGGCCTTATGCAATCACATAGACCATGGTGACACCAAAGGCCTCAATGAACCAGGGGGCCATTGTGACACTACAAAGTCTCATGGAAGCAAGGAACCATTGTGACACTATTGAGTCTTGGCAGGCCAAGGGGCAGTTGTCACACTCTGTGGCAGCAAGGAGTCCATTGTGACACTACAGGACCCCATGGAAATAAGGATCCATGTAACAGTGTGGGACCCCATGGAACAAACGTTCCATTGTGACACTGCAAAGCCTGATGGAATCCTGGAGGCCATTATGACACTTTGAGGCCCTGTTGAATCAAGGGGCTCTGCAGGGCCTCATGGAACCAAGGAGCCCCTTCTGACACTGTGAGTCCCAATAAAACCAAGGGTCCAGTGTGACACCATGGAACCAAGGAGACTGTTGTTGTCTGGTTTTGGCAGTACAAAAGCTCATGGAACAAAAAGTCCATTGTGACATTGTGGAGCCTCATAGAACCAATGAGACTGATATGACACTTAGGGACCCACTGGAACCAAGGGGCCATTGTGACACCACAGGGCCTCATAGAACCAAGGAGCCATTGTAGCACAGCAGGGCCTCATGGAATCAAGAGGATCACAGTGACCCTGTGGGGCTCCACAAGGGGCTGTGGGGCTCTATAAGGGGCTGTGGGGCTCCATGAGACCATGGAGCCATTCTAACTGTGGAACCAAGGATACCACTGTTACACTATGGGGCATCATGGAACCAAGGAGAGCACTGTGACACTGCAGGGCTCCGTTGAACTGAGAACTTGTGTGGCAGGGAGGAGCCCAATGGAACCAAGGTGCCATTGTGATACTGTGGAACCAAAAGAGACCATTGTGACACTGAGGGGCTTCATGGAACCAATGAGACCATTCTGACATTCCGAGTCCCCATGGAACCAAGGGGCCATTGTGACACCACAGGACCTCACAGAACCAAGGCAGCCACTGTGACACTGCAAGGTCTCATGGAAGCAAGGGGCCATTGTGTCACTGTGGGTCCCCATGGAAGCAAGGGGACATTGTGACACATTCAGGCCTGGTGGAACCAACAGGGCCATTGTGACCCTGAGGAACCCAATAGAATCAAGGGGCCAGTTTGAGACTCTGCCACGTGATGGAACCAATGGGCCATTGTGGCATTGCACCATCCCATGGAAACAAGGAAACCATTTTAACACAGCAAAGTCCTCATGGAAGCAAGGGGCCATTATGCCACTGTGGAGCCAAGGAGACCATTGTTATATCACTGGGCCTCACGGAAACAAAGATCTGTTGTGATCCTACAGAGCCTCATGGAACCAAGGGGCCATTGTGATGCTGCAGGGCCCCAAGGATCCAAGAACATGGAACAGGTCTGGCTGGCTGGGCCTCCTGGGGGCTGCCTGACTGGTCCAGCTGACCTGGGCATGTTGAGGACCACTTCTCATCAGACACTGAAGCCCTGGAGTTGTGTGCTTTCCTTCCTGTAGGGAAGAACTCCTACTCCAGGGGTTCATGGCTGAAATTGGGATCCCTCCTCCAAATCTGATTATATCCAAGGATTATTCCCATATGAAACCTACCAGGACAGACAGCTCTGGCTGGCCTTGGCCTCTTGGGGACCACCTCTCATCTGCCTTCAAAACACTGGATGCCTGTGCTTTTCTTGCCACAGAAAAAACCCATCTTTCAAGTCCAGGTGTCCATGGCCAAAATTGGGAATCTGCCTCTAAAATTCCTTATATCCAAGGATAGCTCCCAGACAAACCTGCCAGGACTGTCCAGGTTCCCTTAGCTTCTTAAGGGCCAGCTCTCATCATCCTTTGAAACACTGGGGCTCTGTACTTTCCTTCCTATGGAAAAGAACTGTCTTTCTTGTCCAGATGCCCATAGACAAAAGTGGGGTTTGGCCTCCCAAATTCTGTCTATCCAAGGATTCTTCCCTGACAACAGGTCTGGCTTCCCTTGGCCTCCTTGGGGCTGCCTCTAATCAGCCTTTGAAACACTGGGATCCAACCTTCCTTCCAGGAACCCATGGCTGAAATGGAATTCCACCCCTAATACTCCCCAAATATCCAAGGGTTGCTTTCAGACTAAAGCTGCAAGGACAGGCAATTTGAGGGGTCATGGGACCAAGGGTCCATTGTGAAACTGCGAGACCCCATGGAGCCACAGGTCCATTGTGACTTTGCAAGGCCTCATGGAATCATGGAGACACAATTAAGACACGTCACAGCCTCATGGAAACAAGGAGACCAATGTGACACTAAAGGGACTCATGGAATCACAGAGACCATTGTGACACTGTGAGGCCTCATGGAACCAGTGAGACCATTGTGACCCTGGGGGTCCCCACAGAACCAAGAGGATCCTTGTGATACTGTGGGGCCTCCTGAAACCAAGAGGCCTTTGTGACACTGCAGGGCTGCATGGAACCAAAGCTCCAGGGTGACACAGAGGGGCCTTGTGTCATCAATGGTGCATTGTGACACTGTGGAGCCAAAGGAGACCATTGTGACACTGCAAACCCCCAGGGTCCAAAGGTCCATTGTGACACTGCAGGGGCTCATGGAGTCATTGGGACCATTGTGACACAGCGGGGCCTTCTGGAACCCAGGGGCCATCGTGAAACTGCTGGATCCCATGGAAACAAGGGGTCATCGTGACACTGCTGGACCCCATGGGATCAAGCCACCATTATGGCATGGCAGGGCCCCATGGATCCAAGGCACGATTTTGGCACTCTAGGGCCCCACAAAACCAAGGGAACACAGAACAGATCTGGCTGGTTTGGCCTCCCAGGGGCTGCCTGACTGGTCCAGCTGACCCTGGCATGTTGAGGGTCTCTTCTCATCTGCTGCTGAAGCACTGGGGCTCCGTGCTTTTCTTCCTATGGAAAAGAACTCTCCTCCTCCTCCAGGCACCCGTGGCCAGAACTGGGATTTCACCTCCAAATTTTCTTATTATAGTAGAGGAAATGTACTGTATTTGAATATCTGTATAAAGGCTTTGCCCTGGGAGGTCACGGTTGTCCTTCATGGGCTGCAGCTGCGATGTCCTTCATTGGGCCGTAGCTGTGGCTAATGAAGATGACTGGGATAAAAGGGTGTGGGTTAGCCAGTCAGAGAGAGTCTTGGAGGACCCCTGAAGTGAGAAAGATGCAGGAGAAGGAGTCTGTGCTGTGAAGATCTGCAGCCATAAGAACACACCAAGGAGGTATGGAACTTCAGAAATTTGATAACAACAGTATGGGACTCCAGAAATAGAACAACACCACCTTATATCATGCGATTGTTCCAATAGGAATATTCCCAGGACAAGTCTGTCTTGAAGTGGTTTCAGAAGGGTCACTTTGCATCTATCTCAAAAAACAGTGGGGAAGGCTCTGTGATTTCCTTCCTATGGAAAAGAAGTGTTCTGCTTCTCCAGGTGCCCATGGCTGGGATTGGGGTTCCACCTCTAATATTCCCTATATCCAAAGTCTGGTCCCAGACAAAATCTTCCATTCCTGACAAGTCCGGCTGGCCTTTGCCTAGTGAGGCTCTCCAAACACTGGGGCTCTGTGCTTTCCTTCCTATGGAAAAGAACTGTCCTTCTAGTCCAGATGCCCATGGCCAGAATTTGGGTTCCACCTCCAATATTGCCTGTTATGACAAATTGGAGGAGACTATTGGCTGGAAACATTTCATGTGTGTGGGGGAAAAAGGGGCAGGTCCAGCCTTGCCCTGCCCTGGAACCCCAGCCCTGCCCTGCCCTGCAACCCCAATCCCCCCAGAGCCTCTATCCCAGCCCAGCAGTGGCTGCCAGTCCCTGGCACAGCACAGGCAATGCTCCACAGCCACCTCTGCAGCCCCAGCCCAGCTCCTGAGGGACCAAATGAGCCCAAGCCCCACCTGGGGGAAGGGCCCAGGGAGACCAAGGGCTATTGAAGGCTGACCACAAGGCAAGCACACATCTTGACCCTGCATCCTCTTGGAATTTCCATCTGAACTGCGCTGGAATCCAGGAGTTGGTAGCTGTGTGTGTGCTTCTCTGTATCTTTTTTGAGTTTTTCTCTTTCTGCATCTTCTTCTTCTGTTTCTGTGCTCCTGCAAATGTTGATTAACATTAAATTGAACAGGCTTAGAGTTTGTGAAGTTGAATGGGCCAAGTCAATGCTTTGAGAAATGTTTTTTGTTGATTGAATGTCTGTCGTAGTTTAACATAAGAAGAATTTTTAAAAGTAATGTAAAACTTTTTGTGTCACTGACAATCTGTTAAACCACTGAGATACTGAACATGCCTCTGTTAAACACAAATGTTAAAGATGAAAAACCCAGGAACCTCCTCTTTCTTTTCCAGTCAACAAAGAAGCAGCGGGCCCTGGCCCTGGCCCCCATCTCAACCAAATCAAACCAAACCAAACCAAACCAAACCAAATCAAACCCAACCAAATCAAACCAAACCAAACCAAATCAAACCCAACCACACCAAATCAAACCAAACCAAACCAAGCAACCCTGCCATGGGCTGAGCCCCTTCCACCCTCCCCAGGCCACCCCCTCCCCATCAGCCCCATTCTGACCATACCAAACCCCAACAACTCCCAAACAGGAAAACAAAAGAGGCTACAAAACCCCAACCAGAACAAAGCCAGCCACAGCTTTTAAAATCTTACCATCAAGTCCCCTCTCCCAACACGAAAAACCCCTACAACCCATACAAAATAACCCTACAACTAAAACCTTAAACATAAAAAAGCCAAAAACAAACCATAAAACCAATCCTAACCCAACCCTACCACAACTTCCACCACAAGTTACCAGCGGGTCAGTTGTTAACCCTTTCAATACTTCAATCCTCCCTCGGGTAAAAGAAAAAAACAAAATACAAACATATAAAAAACCCAAAATACAAGCATATAAAAAAATAACATAAAACCATCAAAATCAGTAAAGAAGAAATTAAATCCCCCCCAAAAAAGAAGAAGAAATACCTTAATCTTAAAACTAAAATCCTCTTATAAACTACAAAGAGAAAACTCTTTTTCTTTATAACACATAAAACTATAAAATATTCAAATTATTTTCAAACAAAAACCTGCATACTAAAATAAATAAATGTTAAAATAACTGTAATTTCATAAAAGGTTTAAATAGGGGGGGAAAAAGTAATCCAGTATCCCCAAGAGAAGATCTCTTTTCCCAGAAATAAAAATAATTTTAAAAGTAAATAATAAAAACTTATACCTTTAAATAACTCATCTTTAAAACAAAACCCCATAAGTTGACATGGCCCATCAACAAGCTGTGAAAAAGCTTCTGGCAATAAATACAACTTCACAATAACAGAGTTCCCCAGACAACTGTTATCCATGACAGAATTAAGAACCACAAAACTCCTATTTTTTCCTCTTGTAAAAAAGTCTCCATACCCTTACAAGAAAAACTTCTCTCCCAAAGTAAACTAAAAAAAGACTATTCTAGAAGAAGTAAATGAAAGAGAAATTTTAAGTTGACTTTATTTAGATTGTCAGTAAAAAGAAAAAGTTGTAGAGAAAAAAAATGTTCTAAAGATTTTTTTTTAATTCTTACCACCTTTCTCTTTTTAATTTATTTTTATTAAACTTTTCCTTTATACCCTTTTAAAATTTTTGGCATACTTTAGCTTTCTCGAATCTAATCTCACAATTAAAAAAACATAATTAAGTGACACTAAAACCCACAACATTCATCAATACATTAATTAAGAAATCTCAAAATTAGAAAAATCTTAAATTAACCAACCAAAACCATTACAATGTCATAATAAATCTTTTGCCAATGTTTTTCTGATTTTCTAATGTTGCCCGCAAAGACAGTTTTGTTGTTTTGAGCTCCTGAGAATCTCTTGTTGGTATTTCTCCAGGGAGTCACACTCAGAGTACAGAAACAATTGTAATTCCTTTTAAATGTCTCCTTGAGAGAATTGTTTGAGGGATGGGAGTCAGGGCTTGTGTGTGCTGCTTGGCCCAGCCCAGGCAGGGCTTTCCCAGCCACATTCCACACTCCATTGCCCAGCTGGAGCCGCTGGTGCCTCTGAGTTGTGCTGCCCCAGCCCCAGGGACGCTCTCCTTGTCTGCCCATTCCCCCATGGTCTCTGGGCAGGGATGGCCTCACTGGGGGCTGCTGACATCCTCAGCAACTTGGAGGCTGCTGCTGAATTTCACTGCTCCAGAGGCTTGTTCAGCCTTCAGCTCTTCAGTGCAGGAATTCAGTGTCCCAGGGCTCATGAACATTCAGAACACCTGAACAAGCCAAGCCTCTGGGAATCATTTGATTTTAATTTTCAAATCCTTTGTGGTTAAGTAGATCTCAGTAGTGTATTCAAACTGAATACATGATATTTAAAAAGAGAGCGAGAAAAGATTTTTTAGGTCCTGTTTAGTTTTGTTTTCCTGTTAATTCATCGATATCTGCAATCTCCAATTGACACTGAATCCAAGCACCTCCTCATGCAGTTTGAATAGATATAAAAATCAAGACCCTTCATGGCTGACAATCAATCAGACTCTGTCCCTACCCCCACCCCACCATTTCCCCCATCCAAGCCCTGGCACTCAGAGCAGCCTTGTGCAAATCTGAGCTCCCTCCAGCCCAGGCTGCACCTGCAGCTTTCAGCTCCTTGGCTGCTTTCTCCTCCCACCTGCTTTCCTTGCAGAAGGAGCTGCCCGAGACACAGAGGGATGTTCATTTCTTGTCAGCCAACAAAGCCAAGGGAAGGCACAGCTCCATCAAATGCAAAAGTCATTCTTCTCCCTGGCTCTGCCCTGCCCCTGATCCCCACAGCCTGTCCTGTTTCCTTCATCCCTGCATTGCCAGGGACTACCTGGGACAAGCGAGCTCTGCTCTGGGGATGGAGGGAGGTGCAACTGCAGCCACCACTGGAGTGGGAACCACAACTCATCAGGTTTGTGTCCTTTGGGGGCCAGGAACTGGTGAGACTCAGAGGCACAGAAAGTTTCTCCTCATGGCCCACAGACCATGGTTGAACAAGACACAATTCAATAACACTCATGCTCTTCCCTGAGCTATGCACAATGTCCCAGCTGCATCTGATGAGTCCACCACCCACAAGTGATTTACATACTAAAATTAATTTCAGATAAAGATGGTTCTGTGATAGATATAAACACAATTAGGTTCTTGTATCAGGATGCTCATCCTGGAGTGGTGGCAAAACAGCTCCAACAATTCCTGATTTGCAAAGCTGTCAGTGGTGGATGGAGAAGGGAGGTCAGGCTGCTTTTGGTGCTGAGGAAATGCTGAAACCAGCCTGACTCATTTCATCTCCTCCTGTCCTGGCTGATCTCCCCTCTTTCCCCTTCCACCCATTGGCTTTTTTCTCCCACCAGGCCCCCGGTGAAGAGCCTGGCTCTGTGTTCTCCATCCCCTCCTTGCTGGCACTGCCAGGCTGGGATGAGGAGCCCCTCAGCCTTCCCTGCTCTGGGCTGGACAAGCCCAGCTCCCTCAGCCTCTGCTCACAGCCCAAGGGCTCCAGCCCCACCTTGGAGGCCCTTCCCAGACCCTGCTCCAGCTGCCAGACATCTTTCCTGCCCTGGGCAACCCAACCCAGGCCACAGTGACCTGGTGCCACGATCCATCCTTACAAACAAGTTTTGTGATTGTTCGTGATCTCAGAGTGCAAAAGAACCGACATGGTACAAGGGGGTTTGCAGGGATAATCCAAACAAATGCTCCTCTTTTGAAATAACCACAGCAAAAATGTGTTGGGGAGGAAGCAGGGAAAAAAGGAAAAAATAAGGGAAAAGAGGGAGGGAAGGAATGGGTATAGAGCTACCAAACGTAGAACGGCGAAGTCCTTCCATGTCCAGCCAATGGAGTTCACCAGGTCACGTCCAGGCAGATCTCAGAGGTGCCGCCCATCTGGACTCTGGTTATACTCTCTTTTGATGGGGGAAGGGGAATAGATCTTGAAACCGAATCAAAGGTAGTCTATTGTATCTTTGGGGGAAAGAATGGTATTTAGAGAAGGGTACACACAGTCCATGTTCTCAGCAGTGGGCGAGAGCCATTGTCTTTGTGCTCCAATGCTCACACCTGCAACATCCATCTTGCTTTGGTCAGCTTGCCTCCCCCACACACCTCCCCCAGGTTGGGGGTCTCAGTCCCGGTCCTTGGAAAGTGTGAGAGGGGCCCTTCTCACAGAGGGATTTCATGTCTCGGTTTTTCGCTGGTGAAGAGGCTTCTTACATCTCAGTTTGTCTGTCACGGTGATTGCAAAGGAGCGAGAGGGGTCTTCTTTGGAGGACCACCCAAAACTCGAGAGAAGTCCAGCCAGAGGTGGGGGAAGAATCCCAGAGCTATTGTTGCAAAAAGGGCAGAATGTCCTGCTCTTCTTTTCATGGAGCTCAGTGTAGCATACAGTAAACACACCTGTGAAACAATAGCTTAGCAATGCTCTCAGGCCTCAGGGCCCTTAGCATGGAACTTTCTCCTACAGGGCCAGAGATTTAAGACAGGGGGTCTTTTCTTCAGTGGTCCCCAATGACAATCGTGAGGCAGATGGGGGAAATTTTGGACAGAGTCTCACACCCAGTTGCTCCAGTTGTATCCTTAGTCCCCTTAGCATGGTTCCAGTACCTTCCAGTTGATCCCAGTTGCTCCCAATGTGCCACATTCTCCTCCCAACATGGGCCCAGTAGCTCCCAGTACCCCCCAGTCAGGATCCATTCTCACCTGCTGTAATCCCAGTGGCTCCCAGGATGATCCCAGTTGTACCCAGTCCCCTCCCCCCAGTGTGGTTCCAGTCACTCCCAGTATGACCCCAGTCATTCCCAGATCCTCCCAGTATGATTCCAGTCATGCCCAGAGTGACCCCTTGTCACTCCCAGTGTGGGCCCAGTTGCTCCCAGTCACCTCCAACATGGTTCCAGTCATAGCCAGCACCTTTCCAGTCACTCCCAGTCTGGTTCCAGTAGGATCCCAGTCATTCTCAGATACTCCTAATACTTTTCAAGTCACTCCCAGTATGATGCTAGCCAGTTCCAGTATGACCCCAGCATGGGCACAGCTGCTCCCATTATCATCCAGTGTGGTTCCAGTTGTTCCCGTTTACCCCAACTGTGGTTTCAATCACTCCCAGCGTATTCCAGTTACTCCCAGCAGGTTCCCAGTCAGTCCCAGTTTTCCTCAGTTGCTTCCAGACTGATCCCAGTTGCTCACAGCCACTCCCAGTCACCCTCAGTGCAGTCCCAGTTGCTCCAAGTATGACCCAGTACGATCCCAGTTGCCCCCAGCATGGTTCCAGTTGCTCCCTGTTCCTCCCAGTGTGATAACAGTTGAAGCCTGTTGTCCCTTCTGTAGTCCCAGTCACTCCATAGATGATCCCAGTCCCTCCCAGCATGGTCCCAGTCATGCCCAGTTACCCCCAGTGTAGACTCAGTCACTTCCACTCACTCCCAGTTGCCCCCAGCATGGGGTCCCAGTTCTCCCCAGCACGGTCCCTGTTGTTCCCAGTGTGTTCCCAGTCATCACCAGTATGGTTACAGACACTCCCAGTATATCCCAGGTGCCCTCAGCATGTCCGTGGTCATTCCCAGACACTCCCAGTGGTCTTGTGCTTGTTATCCCAGGATGATCTCAGTCATGCCCAATATATCCCAGTTGCCTCCAGCACGCATCCAGTCATTCCCAGTCCCTCCAGTTTGCTTGCAGCATGATCCCAGTTTCTCTCAGTTGCTCCCAGGAGCCCAAAGTGTGATCCCAGTTGTTCCCTTTCTACACCAATATGAGCCCAGTTACCTCCAGTATGATCCTTGTCACATGCCAGCACTCCCAGTATGGTCCCAGTATAATCCCAGTAACTTCCAATCACTTCCAGTATGGTCCCAGTTGCCTCCAGCTAGATCAACCCAGTCAGTCCCAGTATGATGCCATTTGCTCCCAGCGTGCTCCCAGTTGCTCCCAGTCCCCCCCAGTACAGGGATGATGTGCATGGTGTGTTCCCAGTCACTCTCAGACATTCCCATCATTAGTCCAGTCCCTCCCAGTATGATCCAGAGATGATCCCAGTGTGCTCCCAGTCACTGCCAGTATGAACCAGTTGTGCCCCACATGGTTCCAGTTGCTCTCTTTCAGCCTCACTTTTGTTCCAGTCACTCCCAGTCTCACCCAGTTCCTTCCAGCATATTCCAGGTCAGTCCCAGTTCCTTCCAGCCTGATCCCATTTGCTCCCAGCCACTCCCAGTCAGCCTCAGTGTAGCTGCACTCACTGCCCGTATGATCCCAGTCACTTCCAGCATGATCCCTGTTCATCCCAGTAGAAGCCCAGTTGCTTCCAATCATGCCCAGCATGCACCCAGTGACTCCCAGTTCCTTCCAGCATGATGCCAGTTGTTCACAGCTGCTCCTGGTCACCCTCTGAATGATCCCACTCACTCCCAGTATATCCCATTTGCCCCCAGCATGGTCTCAATTGCCCCCTGCAGCCTCCCACTCACTCCCAGTATGATCCCAGTACAGCCCAGTCCCTCCCAGAGACGCCACTCCTGCGATCCCCCACCCCTCTCTGCGTTCCCCCCTCATGGATCTCCCGAGAGGAGCCCCAAGGGCTGGCAGTGGCCAGCCAGGGTCCCCAGCAAGGCCCAGTTTGGATGTGCAGCCCCCAGTTTGCCCAGTTTGCCCCTCCTTTGGCCCGGGCCGGGTTCCCCCCGCCCGCAGCGGCTGGGAGCAGCCGAGAGCCCCACGCTGCCCATCCCGACCTGTCCCGGCTCCATCCCTGCTCCTGCCGCGGGCTGCGAGGGCTGCGGGAACGGGGCACCGAGAGTGTGGCTGCTGCTGGGGGAGGAGGAGGAGGGAGGGAAGGGCAGGGATGAAGGGGGAGAGCCAGAAGGGATGGAAGTAGGGGAAAGAGGTGAGATTAGGGAGGAGGAGGGATTGAAGAGGAGGGACAAAGGAGGATCAGGGAAAGAAGAAGGAACCAAGAGGTCGAGCCCTCCCTGAATTCGCAGCCCCCACCTGTGGGATCATCACCCCCCCATCCCGCAGGTGCCCTGGGCAGGGGAGCTCTGCCCAGATACCCTGGGGGGTCCCTGGGTTGGGTTTTTTGGGGGGGATGTTTGGACAACGAAGAACTGCAAAGCTGAGCAGGAAATGCCCCTTGGGGGGACACTGGGGGGTCCCTGGGTTGGGTATTTTTGGGGGGGATGTTTGGAGAACGAAGAACTCCAAAGCTGAGCAGAAAATGCCCCTTCGAGGGACATCGGAGGGTCCCGGTGGTGGCTGCCGGCAGAGGCAGCCTGGAGGAGCAGAGCCCTGTGTCCCCCAGGAGCCCAAAGTGGGGAGCCCAGAGAGGGGGGAGCGCCGCCATTGGGGGGACCCTCAAGAGCCTGGAGAGGGGCAGGGGGGACTCCTTGGAGCCCCTGCACCCCAAAGCAGAGAATAAAGGGAGAAGGGACCCTGGGACCGCAAGACCCCCGGCATCCCTAAGTGGGGAGATGGAAAAGGGGAACTTTTTGGATTGCTGGGACTCCCAGCAGCCTGGAGAGAGTAGGGACTGGGTAGACAGGGGACCCCCAATACATCTGACCCCCAGCAGCTGGGACAGGGAGAACCCCGAACGCCAAATGGGAGAGACCAGAGACAGGGAACTGCTGGGAGGCATTTTCAGGGCTGAATCTTGGTGTTTGGGAGGTTTTTATGGACCCCAGATAGCTGGTGACTTGTAGAGATGGACTTGGGCAGGGGGAACCCGCTAACCCAATGTGGTAATGCATTGAATTTTTCCTAAACCAGGATTTCCCATTCCCAAACCATGGCTGGATAGAGGAGAAGGCTGCAAGGAAGATGCTCCATGAGCCCCAGGCAGGTGAGGAGGAAGTCAGTGCCCCTTTCCCCCTCTCTCCTGCTCCATCTCCCAGCCCAGCACAGCCCCCGGCTGCAGGACAACCCTGCTGCCAACCCCGTCCTGCTGGGGATGCACTGGGGGGATCTCCTTCCCCTTCCCTGTGGCACGGAGACAAATCCCATCCTCTCCTTGTCCTTCCTCCCTCAGGGAAGAAGCTGAGGATGGAGACCAGGGAGGACAAATCTCTGTAGCAGAACCTCATGGAAGAGGCTGTTTTGAGTGGCTCCATGGCACAGGAATCCAATGGGGAGGAAAATCCCAGAGATCCCACAGGAGGAGGGGCTGCAAAGCCAGTCCAGGGTGCTCTGAGGAGGAAAGACCCACCCTGAGCCAGGAAGGTGGACAGAGCTTCAGCCAGAGCTCAGAGCTGGTGGTCCATGGGCAGCTTCACAATGGGGAGAAGCCCCACAAGTGCTTGGAGTGTGGGAAGAGCTTCAGGCAGAGCAGCACCCTGATCAGCCACCAGATGATCCACACTGGGGAATGGCCCTACGAGTGTGGGGAGTGTGGGAAGGGCTTCAGATGCAGCTCTGCCCTCATCATCCACCAACGCATCCACACTGGGGAGAGGCCCTACGAGTGTCCCCAGTGTCAGAAGAGGTTTCAGATCAGCTCCAGTCTCCTCCTGCATGAGCGGATTCACACGGATCAGAGGCCCTTCCGCTGCCCTGACTGTGGGATGGGCTTCAAGCAAAACTCCAACCTCATAACCCACCAGCAGATCCACAGCGAGGAGAAGCCCTACGAGTGTCTGGAATGTGGGAAGAGCTTCAGCTACAGCTCCAGCCTGATCCACCACCAGAGAATCCACACTGGGGAAAGGCCATACAAGTGTGGGGAATATGGGATGACCTTCAGTCAGAGGTCACAGCTGATCATCCACCAAATGATCCACACTGGGGAGAGGCCCTACGAGTGTCCCGAGTGTCAGAAGAGGTTTCAGACCAGCTCCCATCTCCTCAAGCACCAGTGGATTCACACCGAGGAGAGGCCCTTCTGCTGCCCCGACTGTGGGAAGGGCTTCAAGCAAAACTCCAACATTGTCACCCACCAGAGCATCCATACCAGGGAGAGGCCCTACGAGTGTCCTCAGTGTGGGAAGAGCTTCACCCAGAGCTCTCACTTGACCAAACACCAACAGAGGCACCGTTAGGGGAAGCCCTGCAAATGCCCCAAGTGCTGAAGAGCTTCACGCACGGCTCCAGCTTCATCCCCCTTGGGAGGATCCACGTTGGGCAGAGCCTTGGTGACCCACATTCCCTGTGATCTGTGTTGAGAAGACACCTGGCTGCTTATCTTTTTGGATTGGCCCCAATTTCTTCTTGATTTTTCTTTATTATTTAAAAACACCTGAAATAGGACTAAAAAAAAGAAATTTATCAAAGAAGTCTCAAGTTCCATCAGTTAACAGTTACTTGAGCAGGAATTTATGGTTTTGGGACATATTCTGGAAGATTTGGGGGTTCTTGGGGGATTTCAGGAAGTGTTCTGCATAACTTTGCACTCCAAAAGTAAAGATGGATTGACCTGTCACCTCAAAATTACTCAGTCCCACTGAAAACAAGTCAATCTTACCCTCAAGGGGCTCAATCCCACTTCAAATTGCCTGAATCCCACCTCAAAAAACTCAGCCCCATGCCAAAATTACTGAATTCCAGAGCCTCCAGGGTGAGATGGCATTGGATAGAGATTGGGAGAAGTGGGATCCACATTTGAGGGTGTGGGATCGGGATTGTGGAGGGTTGGGTGTGTGGGATGTATTTTGATAGTAAATAAAACTTTCAGAACTATTGGTTTCTGTCTCATTCATTTTCCATCAGTTCTGGTTTGTTTTTCAGAGTGCCACCTGCTCAGCTGATTGTGTTTGTGTCCTCCTTTCTCTCCTGCCTCTCTTTGCCTGCTCTGTTTCTCTCTCAGTGTCTCCCTTGACCCAGGGCAGCTCCCACCAAAGACCCTGCCCTGATTTAATTCCCCATCCAGGAGCTACAACAACCATGGCTGAAGTTATGAAGGCTGGCAGTGAAATGTCACTGTAAGATCTTGCTCCACTTGGCTTTTGGCTCCTTCTTAAGAGCTTTGTTTTCAAGGGCAGGAACATCTTTTCCTGGCTGGGAACTGGAATTCCAGCCCCTGGCAGTGTGTGCCATGGATCCCAGAGGGGCATTCCCGAGGCTGCCAGGGTGCTGCTCCTGCCGTGCCTCCCAAGGAGCTGTGCAGGGCCAGGGGACAAGGTCCAGCAGCTCTGTTGGTGCTGCAGTGCCACAAGGGCCCTGGTTCCATGAGTTTCCCTACTGCCAGCAGCGGTTCCTTGGTTCCCGTGATGCCCTGCTGCTGTGTCACCATGGATATTTGGTGCCATGAAGTTCTTCAGTGTCACAATGGCCTCCTTGGATGGGCAGTGTCACCATGGACCATTGGCTCCAGGCAGCCCCGCTGGGTCACCATGGACTCCATGGTTCCATGAGGCTCTGGGGGTGTCTCCATGGTCTCCTTGGGTCCACAGTGTCACAATGGACCACTGGATCCATGTGGCCCTGCTGTGTCACCATGGCCCCTTGGTTCCATGGCACCCCAGGGTCACAATTGACACCTTGTTTCCATGTCACCCCAAAATGGCCCCTTCATTCCATGAAAAATACAAAAGTTTTGTAGAAACATTGAGAAGATCCTGCTTAACACACCTGGGAACATCTGTTTGCATTCCAAAGGGAGGTTAAAGATGAGGATGGCACCAGCAGCTTCCATCTGCAACAGAGATCCAGGGAAAGGACAGGGACAGAGAATTCAGCTGCAAGACTCAGAGAATTCTGCTTCCAGAGATCATTTCTGCTCACACTGTCCTTTGGAGAAAGGTGACACCATTCCAGGCAGCCTGGACTGAGCAGGTGGCTCCTGAGTGGGGTTTGTTGCTCAGGAAACCTGCTCAGGCTTTTCCACTCTTTCCTCACCAACAGGAAAACTTCTCCTGGGTCTGTGTGCAGGCAGAGCCCTGAGGAGAGCAGGTGGGACATCGTGCAATGGGCTGGGACATGGAGCTGCAGAGCTCAGGGACAAGGTTCTGCTGCAGGGCACAGGGATGTCAGTGCCAGGTGGGCCATGTCAGACACGGTGAGGCTGGGGGTGAGGAGCAGCTGGTCCAAACAGGGTCAGCCCTCAAGGGGCTCATTCTTCTCCATGCCCAGACCGCCTAAGGAGACATTCAACATTGTCGTGGTTTAGGGCAAATTTGGAGGAGAATTTCAAAATTAGGGCACCTCCAGAACGCAAACCCACACAGCCCCTCCCCCCAACCAGTTCGGGAAGGATTCCTCGTAGAGGAGTGGAAAGAACCTGTTTATTTAACAGGCACAGCACCCCCAGCACACAAAATGAACAATACCAGATGACACTTCTCTGAAAAAAAAAAAAGACAAATCAAGAAAGTCTCTCTTTGGGGGGTGGTCACTCTGTTCTCAGTCCCTCCGGCGCTGGGGCAGCTGCTGCAGGCCACAAGGTGCAGGATCTTGGTGTTTCCCAGGTCCCAGTCCGGAGCAGGTTCAAAATGGTCAGAAAAAGGAAAGGAGAAACAGTCCAGGAAGAAATTGGACAGTTTAGCTAAACTAGCTAATGAGCAAAAGCAAGCAGAAGCGAAGCAAGCAAGAGCGAGAGAGAGAGCAAAGCGAAAAGCAAAAGCAGAAAAAACAAAAGCTGCAGTCTCTGTGTCCCGCCAGGCTGATAAGAAAACCAAAACAAAACTTTCCCTCTTCAGAGCCGGTCTTAAAGGTACAGAACATAATAGCCAACATTAACAGAACACATGAATGGGGATACAAGCATCATAACGTCACCCTAGGACAAGCATCAAGATCACCTGGGGAATGCTTCTATCTGCTCTTCTCTGACCTGAAAAATTAAAAAAAATAAACACTTGATTAAAGAAGAAAAGTCATGAGGTGCACGTTAAATTTCCTCCTTACAAGAATCCCAACTTCATTCCAATCAGCTGCACAAGCCCTGGAGACTTGAAGACCACTGAAGGAAGACAAAGCACCCCCAAGAGTTTTCTGTATTTTATTGAGCCCCACAAGGGATTTGGGGCTGAGTCCAGGACCCTCAGGCACTGAGAGAAGGCTGAAGAAGCTGCTCAAGGAATCAGAAGCGAAACTCCAAGTCCCTTGGAGCATCACTGGGCCCCACTGAGGGCAGGGAGGGCCAAAGGCTCCCCAGGGACTGCATAGAGCAGATCCTTGAGGCCAGGATTGCAGGGAGCCCAAGGCTCTGAGCAGGGAACTGCAATGCTGAGCAAGGCCTGGGCTGCCTGGGGGAAGCAGAAAGGCCAAGCCCTGAGCCCAGCCTGGGACAGCAGGGCCGGTCCCTCACGGCTGCCTCGGGGCTGTTTGTGGAGCACTGGGATGTGAGGGGCAGCAAGGACAAATGTCATAAACCTGTGTGACACTGCAGACCCTCATGGAACCAAGGGGCCAGTGGGACACTGTGGGAAGTTGTGGAACCAAGGGGATCATTGTGGCACTGCTGGGGCCATGGAACCAAGGGGCCAGTGTGACACTGTGGGGCCTCATGGAAACAAGAGGCCATTGTGAGCCTGCAGGGCTGTAACACCTGAGAACACTAAAATGCTGGGGGTTACCAAAGGTTCCTCTCCTTGAGTTTGGTGCACAAGAGAAACACCCACCAGATATTCTCAACATGAACAGATGCAAAGAATATTCTTCTTTTTAGAAAGGGACCCACAAGGATCATCAAGTCCAGCTCTTAAGTGAATGGCCGACACAGGGATTGAACCCACAACCTCAGTGATACCAGCACCATGCTCTGAGCAACTGAGCTAGGAGGTCAAAATGACACCAAATTTTACTGGCAAAATATAGACAATCAAGGAACTTTTGCAAAGGGTTTAATACAACATCCACTTCAACAGAAAATGCTTATCATAGTATTACCTTCATAAACTCAGCCCATTTAACCTAAAAACCGTTAACCCTTAAGATGTTAATCTACCCAAAAATGTGCCAGGTAAGCAGCATTAGAAGGAGAAGAAATAGAGAACAGAAAGACAGAAAATCCGTAGAAAGACACATACATAGGTACCAACAGCCGGAGTTCCAGCATCACCAACAGAGGAACCCCAGCAGAAGGCAGGATCCAGACCCTGGGCTGGCCTCCTGCTCTGGCTTTTAACCCCCTGGGACTTCATGGCCCCGCCCCTGGGGTGGGACTGCCAGTTGCTTGTCCAATCAGAGCCAGGGTAGCACCAGCTGCTGGTGTGTGATTGATTGATTGACAGCTCAGCCAATCAGAGCTGGGTTAGCACCGCCCCTGCTGTGTGATTGACAGCTCTGCCAGGGCTGGGGGCGGGGCTCTGTCCCCCCACAAACCAAGGCCTGACCTGGCCCTGGCCCCACACGGGCATTCCGAGCATCCCAAGGTGTCTCGGGACATGGATCTCATCCAGCCTCTGACAGCGACCACGGTGACACTACGGAACCTCATGGAGCCATGGCTCAGTTGTGACAATGCAGGTCCAAGGACATTACGGAACCTCATAGAATCAAGGAGACCATTGTGCAACTCAGGGGCCCAATAGAAGCAAGGGTCAATGATCAAATATTGGGGCCCATAGAAACAAGGAGCCATTGTGACACAGCGGGGCTACATGGAGCCACAGGAACCCTGTGACTCTGTTGGGGCTCATGAAACCAAGAAGCCATTGTGACATTGCCAGACCTCATGGAATCAAGGAGACCATTGTGACAGTGTGGGAATCCATGAAATCAAGGGAACATTCAACAAGTCTGCCTGGCTTGGCCTCCTGGGGGCTGTCTGACAGGTTCCACTGAATTAGACATGCCAAGGGCCACTTCCCATCTGACCGTGAAGCACTGGGGCTCTGTGCTTTTATTCCTATGGAAAAGAACTGTCTTTCTTGTCTAAGCTCACATGGCTGAAATTAGGATTCCACCTCTAAAATTCCATATATTCAAGGGTTACTCTCCAAAAAAATCGACCAATACAGTCATGTCTGGCCAGCCTTGGCTCTGGTGACTGCCTCTCATCTGCCCCTGCACCACTGGGGCTCACTTGTTTCCTTCCTACGGAGGCCATTGTGACACTGCAGGGCGTTGTGGAGGCAAAGGGCATTGTTACACTGTGGGAACTTGTGGAACCATGGGGATGGATCATTGTGACACTGTGAGTACCATGGATCCATGGGGCCATTGTGACATGGTGGAGTCTTGAGGAACCCTGAAGACCATTTGGACACTTTGGGGTCTTCTGAAATGCAGAGGACACTGTGACCCTGCAGGGTACCATGGATCCAAGGCACCATTGTGACACTGTGGAGCCTCATGGAACCAAGGACATCATTGTGGCTCTGCTGGGCCACATGATCCCAAAGGACCAGAGCAAAGCTGCGGTGTGGGAGTTAGCCCAGCTGTAACTCAGAGTCAGACAGATTTACCCTGGAAGAACTGGGCGTGAGTTTCAAGCCCTGGGAATCATTTGTTTAAATTAAGGTGAGCTTGAAAGTTCGCCCATAAGCCTTTAGTGTTGTTATGCTAACTTGTCCAAGTTCTCCTCCCCTATTGGTTACTTGTTTCCCCTATAGGGTTATTGTTCCAGAGTGTTCTACCCCCATGTGTACATGTTGTTGCTCCCCTTTGTCTTGGGTCTTAGGATCCTGCCCCTCATACTGTGCTCGACTTCTCCATGTTTATTGATTTTCACCCTGTTATTAAAGTTCCTTTTAAACAACTCCATTGATCCTTCTCCTTTTCGTTTTTGCCACCCTTGCCCTGAAGTCAGAGAACCAGAGAGGTTTGTCACAGCCACCCTCATTGTGACCTTTGGCGCCCAAACAGGGACCATGACACTCCGGGTTCCCTGTGTCAGTCACGTCAGCTGGGGTTAGCTGATGGATAGGCCAGTGCTCCCCGGGATTTTGGATTGTGCCGGGCCAAGCGGATTCATCGTTGCTTCGAGAGACCTTGCCCAGAATCAGCAGGGACAAAAATGGTTTCACCTGCATAGGATTGCAGGTGGGTTTGGGGAAATGCAAAACATTTACTGCCCTTTTTGCCACTGTGTTTTTACACTATACACCCATGTCCCATAACTGATTTGGGGTGTTCTGGTGGCTCTTCCCCATAAGGTGGAGAAAGAGAAAAATGGGCAGCCGGATGTCCAAATTAGAAAGCAGCATATATGGATGCTTTAAGTTAATTCTCACTGATCATGACCAAATATTTTCAAAGAACAAATTAAAATCAATCATGAGGTGGATCATTAAAAATATTCCAGACGCCTCTGCTCACGAAATCCATACCACTGAATTTTGGGACTCAGTGGGAGTTAAACTGTACAATGTTTCAATCAAAAGGGACCCCATTGCACCCCGCATGCTCCCCATCTTCCACACCATCCTTGAGACCCTTCACCAGCAAGCAGTGTCTCGAAAACTCGATCTGTTGGTCACTCCTAACTTGGGACCTCCCCTCAAACCTGCCTGTCTCAGACCGTCCACGATGGTCCAAGATGGCAATGGCCACGCTGTCTTGGAGCATCATGCCCTGGAGACTCAAGACGGAAGGAGCCTGAATGTGGCTTGGGAGCCCAAGCATCCTCCCTCCATCTTGGCTCCTCCACTTCCTGCTACCACAGCCTTCTCTTCCACCCTGAATGAACCTCCAGACTCCACCCCCACAACTGTGGGTCACGCCCCCACTGTCAATCATTCCACCTTCACCTTGGGCCATGCCTCCAGGTAAGGAAGGAGACTGGCAAATAGTCTCAAAACTCCTTGTTGCCAACGTATGTTATGAAAGAAGGGGGCAGAATCCCAGCTATCAGCCATTGGTTTATGGGGAAATCAAGGATCTGTGTAGGGCAGATAAAGACCATGGAAAGGACTCATCTTATTTTAATGGCCTAATGAGGGCCATGTTTACAGCACATCTTAACCCCCTATGATATAAAATATATTATGACCCTGTTGTTGTCACCTACAGAATACACCCTGTAGGAAGGGGGATGGAAGTGTTTACTAAATCAATTAATAGCAGATTATGCTAATAATGAGGTAAGGGCAGAATTGACAATCAACCATCTAGCTGGAGAAGGACAGCACAGCCTACCAGATGATCAAGCAGCAGGTATCCCCAGAGAAGTATTGGATGATATCAAAGAGATGGCTTTGAAAGCTTTAATCTAGGTACTGGATGGTAGCACCCCCAATTTGGACTATGTAAACATAAGACAAGAACATGGAGAGCCCTACATGAAATTTATTGATCACCTTAAACAGGCACTAGAGAAACAAGTCCAGGATAAAAAGCTCAAAATGAATTACCAAAATCATTGGGAGTTGCCAGTGCCAACCTAGAATGTAAGAAAGTGCTGTGTGCCCTTCCACTAGAGCTGGAACCCACACTCCTGCAGATGACTGAGGCCTGTAATCGCCTCAGAACAACAGAACACAGAGCAGCTGTACAAGCCCAGGCATTGGGCAAGGAGTTGTAGAAGCCCTAGGGGCCATGCAATTCCCCTTTAAGGGGCCCCAGCAACATCTACGGGGCCCAAAAATATGTTTCCAGTGTTTTCAACAAGGACATTTTAGAAAAGATTGTCTCCAGAGGGGAAGGGACTATCCAGTCCCTAACAGAAATCAACATCAAATTAAGTGGAATTTCTCAAAAGGTAACTACATCAAGCAGCTGTCAAAAAAACTACCACTGGAGTGCAAGGCAGCCTAACACTGTGACACAAATGTTCAAACCAACGATGCCTACAACTGACAAAGGTCAAGTAGCACAAACACCTATTACAGACCATGGAGCACTGAACTCCAGCACCTCGTCTCCCAGTTGCCAAACACCACCAGGGGCAAAATTTGTCTTGGGTCTTGGTGAGTATGAAGTCTGTTGTTTTAACTGACTATTTTGCCCATGCAATATTGACAGGACAGCTGGGGCCTGAAGATTGGCCCTGTGAACTAATAATCTTAGGAAACTGCCAATCAAGGACTGAAGGATTTTTCGTATTGCCCTCCGTACTATCAGTGGCCTCACAGTGAAGAAATTACAGTGAAAAAAAAGAAATTACAGTGCTGGCCCTGTCTCCCGACCCACCTTGTTTTATACCCTAAGAACTAACAATTGCACAAGCCATAATACTCCCCAAAGAGGATGCCAATGACACTACACTAGGGATGTGGACCCAGGTGATAAATCGCGATCAACCAAAAATCACCTGCACTCTGGAACTTAACAATGAAAAGATTGTTTTGACAGGGCTTGTGGACATGGGAGCAGACGTGACAGGTATCTCACATTCCAAATGGGCTCCTAACTGGGCGTTTACATCTATTGCAGGAATATTGTCTGAGATTGGAGGTGACAGTGACAGTCTCCAAAGTGCAGAACTTCATAACATCAAAGGACCTGAAGGCCAAATTGCCACAATGAGACCAGTTGTGATAAAGGACCTTGGTGTATCCCAGCTAAGAACATCAAGCCCTACCTGTAGCCACTGAGTGTGGATTCTGCAAAGGAACCCCCAAGTCCACCCCAAGACAAAACCCACCAGACAGTGACTCTAGCACCTGGACTAGACAATTCTCTTGAAGATGACACATAGGAAGCTTCTACTCACCTTCCTCAGCCTGTTTGCAACCATGCTCCTCGCGAGTGGATGGGTAGCCCTCAAAAACACAAAGCACAGTGTATGGATAACTCTAGCAAAGCCATGAAACAAGACACCCTGTGCCTGTCTGTCGCTAGCCCTGACGACCCCTTCTCCACCTGCCTACTGGGGTGGCCTACAGATGTCTGGCCAATACCTGAGGGTGCCATTTTCAGTATGCCAGGTGACAATCCTGACAGCAAATAGAAGTGCAACCCTGTCGGTGCTTGGGACTACTGGACCCAGAAGCTCCTGCATGCACCACTCAAACTCAGGGGGTAGAAATTCTCAGCTCTGTAAAAATGGACTTTTGTGTAAGGTTTTATTAACATCTGAGATGGGAAGAGGGTGAAAGACACAAAATTACAAGAAAAAAAGAAACTATCAGGAGAGACATCTCCCCATACCATCCCACATCAAAAACCAGAGCCAATGGTGTAATTACGCCTCTTCCATGATTTCTTGGTCCAGTAGCTACCCACTCAACTTTCTGCAGGGTGTGTTTCTTATTTGCAAGGATAGACCATGGCCTGTAAAGGTGTCCCTTCAGACATCAAAGGCAGACCTTGTAGCTTGGGAAGGCTTACCTTGCTGGCACCCAACACAAAAATGATTAATGGCCAGAGAAACAGAGCAAAAAGATCTACACACAACTTTGAATCTGATTGCAAAAATAATGTCATCTATTGGAGTTAAAACAAAAGAATAGCAGCCTCCATCTTACTAACTTGGGTGGCTGCAGCTAAAGCTTTAGGACAATCAGACCATCCTGGGTGCCTGTTGAGTAAGCAAACCAATGCTGCCTCCCTCACATTGAGTGGCTGCTCTCAGACACAGAGACCATCAGACACGCCACCTTGCAGAACAGTGATAGAGTTTTTACTCTGGGCACATGGGCATGGCTGTGTAGACTCTGAGGGCATGTGCTGCATGAACCTCTCCAGCCACAGCAAGTCAATCCACAAGAGCATTCAGGTACTGAAGGAAGGGTTCAAGAAGCTTCAAGTGGAAAACGACGACTGGTTAAAAAAACTCATCCAATCTAAGGGACTGAAGGGTTGGATGATGTCTAGCTAAAACAGGACTATCAATTATCTTAGTGGTTGTTGTTGTATTGTTAATGGTCCCATGTTTGTTTGGATGCTTTGAGAAAGTCTTACAAAACTCTTTCAGTTCCATCTTTGTTGTAAAAGAGAAAGGGGGAAGATACCCAACACAGGCTCCTCATGGACTCCTTGGAGGAGAGAATTAGAGGGCAGGATGGCACAAAAACCTCTCAGAGACTCAATGAAGGAAGGAAAATCCTTGAAACTACCTAAAAGTATTCTTAAATCAATAAAGTACCTTAAAAATCTTGAGTATCTAAAAGTATTAATGAGCACTACTGAGTGTCAGTACAAAGCTCTCAGGGGACTCATTAAAGCAGATAATTGGGGCCATGATTGCACAATCCTTCTCACAGAGTCTGTATCAAAAGGGAAACACCAAGTACCTTCAAATATCTGAAGTACCCTGAAGTATTAATGAGCCCCACTGAGTATTGTTACTGACAAAGCCTCTCCAGGGACTAATTACAGCAGATAATTGGAGGCCATGATTGCACAAACCTCTCAGAGACTCCAAGGCAAAAGCCAAAGCCAAAGTCCTTTGAAAATCCTGCAGTCCCTGCAGGGAGCATGAAGGAGCCCCCAGGGCCATTGCTGAGCAAGGCTCCCCAGGGACTCCTTGCAGCAGATCCTTGAGGCCACTGGGATGTGGGCTAGGGGGGGATGCTGAGGGCAGCACAAGGGGCTGACAGTGCCCAGCCTGGCTGGGGCTGTGCCAGGAGGCCCCAGGGCCTCAGGACAAGGTGTCTCCTCCCAGCCCTTGCTGGCACAGACCCTGCTGAGCCCCAGGGCACCAAGACTTGGCTTCTCTTTGTCCCCACCTGTCATCACTGCCTGCAGTTCTCTGCTCTGCCTGGGGCCTGGGGACACTTGCTCAGTCGTGTCCCTCTCTGGGACCCATAAAAAGTGCAAGAAACTTTGGAATTGGATTCTGCCTTGGAGTTCTGGAGAGGTTTCTTCAGCTCCCTCTCAGGGACTGAAGTCCAGGGCCTGAGCACAAAGCCCCAGAGGCTCATTAAAGTCCTTGTGCTGTGTCTGTGCTGCTGAGCTGGGCTGGGCTCCTGGCACAGAGGCAGCTCCTGCTCACCAAGAAGAGCTTCAAAAGCACATTTCTCTTGATGAGCAGCTCTTGTGCCAGCCCAGCAGGGCTGGGGCACTGCCTGCAGCCAGCGCGGGCACAGCCCAGAGGCACAGAGAGCTTCAATCAGTCAGGGCTGGCAAGGGGCTGAGAAGTGCCTGGGGCACAATCACTGCCAGCCCTTGGCACAGGAACCTCTGTCTGCAGGACAGTGCAGCTGCAGCTCCTGGAGCCATCTCCTGCAGCTGGAACATGCCAATGCCTGCAGAGCCTGTGAGTACATTCTCTGCTTGTCTCTTGTGCAGAGCAGCCAGGGGTGCCCAGGGCTGTCCTGCAGAGCAGGGTCCTGCAGCCCAGGGCGCTGTGCTGGGGCAGGGACTCTGCTGCCTGCCAGGGACAGCTCTCAGCCAGCCCTGGCAGCTGCTCCCAGCACTGGGGGACAAGATCTGGGTGGGGGGAGACAGCTGGTGAGGCTTGGAAGTGTTCTCCTTGTGTGGGGAGGATGCTGCATTGTTCAGGACTGCTCCCAGCATGGCATTGAACTGCAGAACATTTCCAAGTAGATTATACAGGGAGCATAGCAAGGGAGGGGCTGCATAAAAGGAAAATCCTGCTTTCTAAATCTACTGCTGTGGGTTGCTGGATGAGAATCTTCATGTATATTTTCATCTCTCAGTTCAGGGAGAAAAAAAATAAAGAAATTTTCTCTGACATCTGTAAAAACCAGGCAGCAACAGCAATCACCACAGGACCCCTTAGAGCTTGCATCAGTGTCACTTTTCCAGCCTCCTCGGCGTTGCTCTGATGTTGCCATCAGAGCCTGCAGAGCCAGAGCTGCCCCTGGGCAGTGCCTGAGCTGGGAGGGCTCTGCAGGGCAGAGCTGAGCCCCCAGGGCTGGGCTGGGCTCTGGCAGCACTGGCAGGGCCCAGCCCTGGGCACAGGGAAGCAGCTGCTGGCAGGGACAGCTCCAGGCAGCAGAGCCCTGGGCAGGCAGTGGGGGGAAAGTGCCCCCATGCTGTGCTGGGATATTTAAATTCTTTTCCAAGCCAAACTATTTTATGATTATTTTTTTTACAGATCCCCATGCCAAGGCTCTGTAAATGTCCAACAGCAGCTGCATCAGGCATTTCCTGCTGCTGGCATTGGCAGACATGCGGCAGCTGCAGCTCCTGCACTTCTGCCTCTTGCTGGGCATCTCCCTGGCTGCCCTCCTGGGCAACGGCCTCATCATCAGCGCCGTAGCCTGCGGCCACCACCTGCACACGCCCATGTTCTTCTTCCTGCTCAACCTGGCCCTCAGCGACCTGGGCTCCATCTGCACCACTGTCCCCAAAGCCATGCACAATTCCCTCTGGGACACCAGCAACATCTCCTACACTGGATGTGCTGCTCAGCTCTTTTACTTTCTTTTCTTTATCTCAGCAGAGTTTTCCCTCCTGACCATCATGTGCTACGACCGCTACGTGTCCATCTGCAAACCCCTGCACTACGGGACCCTCCTGGGCAGCAGAGCTTGTGCCCACATGGCAGCAGCTGCCTGGGCCAGTGCCTTTCTCAATGCTCTCATGCACACAGCCAATACATTTTCCCTGCCCCTTTGCCATGGCAGTGCCCTGGGCCAGTTCTTTTGTGAAGTCCCACAGATCCTCAAGCTCTCCTGCTCACACTCAAACCTCAGGAAAGTGGGGCTCATTGCCATTAGTGCCTGCTTGGTATTTGGTTGTTTTGTGTTCATTGTTTTCTCCTATGTGCAGATCTTCAGGGCTGTGCTGAGGATCCCCTCTGAGCAGGGACGGCACAAAGCCTTTTCCACCTGCCTCCCTCACCTGGCTGTCGTCTCCCTGTTCCTCAGCACTGTAATGTTTGCCTACCTGAAGCCCCCCTCCATATCCTCCCTATCCCTGGATCTGGCCCTGTCAGTTCTGTACTCAGTGGTGCCTCCAGCCCTGAACCCCCTCATCTACAGCCTGAGGAACCAGGAGCTCAAGGCTGCAGTGTGGAGACTGATGACTGGATGGTTTCAAAAACATTAATCTGCTGGCCAATTTCTGCAAATCACTTGTAATAAAAATTATCCTTTATCCTTCTTATTGATTTAATTTTGGAGGTTCTTTTCCTTTGTTTTAGCATTTTCATATTGTCAACAAAGAAATGTCAATCTTTGTTCCATTTCTCATTTTGTTTCTCTCCACCTTCTCTGTGGCCACAGACTGTGTCAATGAGGGGTTGTGCTCTCAGTGCCTTTAAAGGAACTAAAGGATCTCCCAGCAGAGTTTTCTGCAGAGATGCCCTTGTGTTGCCTTCTCTGGAGCTGCAGCAGCAATGTCTGTGTGCAGAGCTGGGGCAGATCAGTGCTGGCCCAGCAGCTGTGCCCAGCAGCAGCAGCAGCAGCAGCACTTGGTGTTGCCAGTGCTGCTGCCGTGGCCCTGCCCCTCTGCCCTGGTGGCCCTGGTGTTGCTGCAGGGCCTGAGTGCTCTCGGGGCCGGGCACAGCCCTGGGGGTGGCAGTGCCGGGGCTGCAGCAGGGACAGGCCATGGGCACTGCTGGGGCAGCGCTGATGCCTCAGGCCAGGCCCTGGGGGCTCCAGGCTCCTTGCCCAGGCGCTCTCAAGAACACGGCCAGGCCAATGCTCAGCACAGAAACCCCCGTCAGCAGCCCCAGGCTGGCCGTGGGCAGGCTGGGGGCAAACAGCATGGCTGGGGCTCTGCAAGGGCCCTGGGGCAGACGGGAAGGAGCAGCAGAGCAGGGGCTGATCCATGCCCAGTGCGCTGCACAGCCCAGGGCAGCGTCCCAGAGCGTCCTCATGCAGCTGCCAACAACATCCCCCCTCTGCAGCCCTGGCCTCTGCCCCAGCTCACACAGGTGCCCCATCCTTGCAGGCACAGACACGGCAGCACTGCCTCAGCAGCCCCTGTTTGCATTGCACACAGCAGGGCCAGCACCCCCATGCTGTTGCTGTGGGGACATGAACCTGAGGGAGCACAAATGCCATCAGCCCCTGGGGCCAGCCAGGGCTGGGGGACACCAGGGAAACCACTCAGCTTTGTCCTGGCCTCTGCACTCAGCCAGAAAGTTTGTTCCCATCAGCTGGGAGTTTCCTGTGCCACTGCAGACGCTGTTGCTCAGAGCCAGGGCTGCCTGGCAGCCACCCCCAAACTTCCCTGAGCATTTCCTCTGCTTCACCTTTACTTTCTTTACACTTCCTAATATAAATTTCTTCCTCTTGCCCAGCCCTGTTCCCTGCCCTGCAAACAGCCCATCCCTGTTTGCTCTTTCCTCTCTGGCCCCACTCCCCATTGCAGTTCCTGACTTGGCCCCATGGGAACGTCCCTTGGGCAGCAGGATCATCCTACAAGAGCTGCAGGAATTGTCTGCAGGCTCCTGCAGTGCCTGCTGCTGCTCCCTTGCCAGAGGCACCCCAGGCCAGGGGGGCACATCTGGGCTGCTGTGTCTGCCTCTGGGGCTCCCTGTTCTGGGCAGTGAGGAGGAGCTGCAGAGGCTCTGCAGGACTGACAGGATGGGCTTTGGGGCTGCCAGGAGAAGCTGAGGGACCTGGGCTGCTGGAGCTGCTGAAGAGGAGGCCCAGGGCTCATCCAAGGGTGGTTTCAGAGAATCCCAGCATCAGCAAGGCTGGAAAAGGCCCTGGAGATCATGAAGTCCAACCTGTGCCCTGACACCACCTTGTCTCCCCTGAGCCTCCTCTTCCCCAGGATAAAAAACCCCAGTTCCCTCAGCCACTCCTCACAGGACTTGTGCTCCAGACCTTTCACCAGCCTTGTTGCCCTTCTCTGGACACGCTCCAGCCCCTCCAGGTTCTTCCTAAATTGGGGGGCCTAGAACTGGACACAGCACTCGAGGTGCTGCCCAAGCAGTGCTGAGCACAGGGGAAGAATCCCTGCCCTGCTCCTGCTGGCCACACCATTCCTGAGCCAGGCCAGGAGCCATTGGCCTTCTTGGCCACCTGGGCACACTGCTGCCTCATGTCCAGCCTGCTGTCCATCAGTCCCTGCAGGTCCCTTTCTGCCTGGCTGCTCTCCAGCCACTCTGTCCCCAGCCTGTAGCGCTGCAGGGGCCAAAGTGCAGGACGCGGCACTGGGACTTGGTAATCCTCACCTTGCTGGATTTGGGCCTGGATCCAGCCTGTCCAGGGCCCTGTCCAGAGCCCTCCTACCCTCCAGCAGATCCACACTCACACCCAGCTTGGTGTCATCTGCAAATTTGCTGATGCTGGAGTTAAGCCCCTCATCCAGACCATCAATGCAGATATTGAAATCCACACTGGCTGGCTCTGATCCCTGGGCCATCCTGTGGGTGCCCTGTGATGGCACTCAAGGTGATCTGTTCCATAACCTTGCCAGGCACCCAGGTCAGGCTGACAGGCCTGGAGTTCCCCAGCTCCTCCTTCCAGCCCTTCCTGGGCATGGGCTCACACTGGCACCTCCAGTGCTCTGGGCCCTCCCTGCTGAGCCAGGACTGATGGTAAATGATGGAGAGCAGCTTGGGGAGCTCATCCACAGCTCCCTCATCCCCCTGGGATGGATCCCATCTGATCCCATAGACCTGTGAGCATCTGAGTGGCTCAGCAGGTCAGCAACTGCTTCCTCCTGGATTCCAGGGGGCTGTTCTGCTCCCTGTGCCCATCCACCAGCTCAGGAGAACACTTGTCCTGAGGACAGCCTGTCCTATATTTAAAATTGAGACAAACAAGTGTAAAGTAACTTAGTCTTTTCCTTATCTTTAGTTACTGTATTCCCCACTGCACTCAAAAAAGAGTAGAGGTTCTCATTATCTTATCATTTGATATTAATTTATTTATAGAAACATTTTCTATTATTTTTCGCACAAGTGGCCAGGTTAAGCTCTAATTGAGCTTTCACATCTGATCTTTTATTCCTGCATAACCTAACAACATCCTTAAACCCTTCCTAAGTTGCCTGACCTTCTGTCAAAAGTTCATGTATCCTTTTCTTTCCCGAGTTCCCACAAAATCTCCATGTGGAGCAAGGCCAGTCATTTTCCTCACCAGCTCATCTTTTGCCACACTGGGACAGGCTGCTCCTTCCCCCTTAAAATTACTTTCTTGAAATGTGTCCACCCATCCCAGACCCCATTTTTTTTTAAGGGCTGTTTCTCTTTAAAAAAATCAGTACCTGATTTGGTACTCCCCAAATCTGCATCCTGAACAGGCCAAAGTCTGCCCTTCCTAATTGCTGTGTAGACGTTTTGTTACTGCCTCACTCTCTTACCCAGAATATTGAAAACTTGAAAACCCCAATGTTCCAGTGGGCCTGGCTGAGCTGGCAGGACCCTGAGGCTGCTGAACTTCCAATTCCCCTTCTCACACAATGGGCCTTGTGTGGTTTCCATAGGCCTGGGGATGTGGAGAACAAGCTCCAGGTGTGAGCTCAGCTGGTGTAGGCAATTGATCATCTGGTAACATGAGGTCACAGAGTGGGCTATGACATCACAGAGTGGGGGATGTGAGGTCATTGATCAGTTATGACATCACAGAGCCAACTGTGCCATCACAGAGCCAGCTGTGACATCACAGAGCAGACTATGACATCACGGACTTGGCTGTGACATCAGAGACCAGCTGTGTGACATTAGAGAATGGGCTGTGACATCACAGAGCAGGCTGTGACATCCCAGAGGGGCTGTGTGCCATCCCAGCAGGGCTGTGTCAGGTCACTGGGTTGGTCACTCTGCCCCAGCTCCCCCTCACAGTTTCTCCCAACAAGTCCAATGCTGTCCATGCCCAGCGGGGTCCCTGTCCCCCGGGATCCCCCCGGCCCACCTGGAACCACAGCCTCCACCAAAGGATGTTCCACAGGATCCACCCCAGAGCCTGACATGGGGACAAGGGGCCAGGGCTGTGTGACCAGGACATCAAGGACGGGGATTCTCCAGGTCACTGTGGCCTGGGTTGGGTTGCCCAGGGCAGGAAAGATGTCTGGCAGCTGGAGCAGGGTCTGGGAAGGGCCTCCAAGGTGGGGCTGGAGCCCCTGGGCTGTGAGCAGAGGCTGAGGGAGCTGGGCTTGTCCAGCCCAGAGCAGGGAAGGCTGAGGGGCTCCTCATCCCAGCCTGGCAGTGCCAGCGAGGAGGGGATGGAGAACACAGAGCCAGGCTCTTCACTGGGGGCCTGGTGGGAGACAAAAGCCAATGGGTGGAAGGGGAAAGAGGGGAGATCAGCCAGGACAGGAGGAGATGAAATGAGTCAGGCTGGTTTCAGCATTTCCTCAGCACCAAGAGCAGCCTGACCTCCCTTCTCCATCCACCACTGACAGCTTTGCAAATCAGGAATTGTTCTGAGCTGTTTTGCCCCCACTCCAGGATGAGCATCCTGATACAAGAACCTAATTGTGTTTATGTGTATTACAGGGTCACATTTGTCTAAAATTAATTTTAGTATGGAAATCCCTTGTGGATGGTGCACTGATCAGACATTTCTAGGACGTTGCACATGGCTCAGGGAAGAGCGTGATTGTTATTAAATTGTGTCCTCTTCAACTGTGGTCTGTTGGCCATGAAGAGAAACTTTCTGTTCCTCTGAGTCTCACCAGTTCCTGACCCCCAAAGGACACAAACCTGATGAGTTGTGGTTCCCACTCCAGTGGCTGCACTTGGACCTCCCTCCATCCCCAGAGCAGAGCTCCCTTGTGCCAGAGAGTCCCTGGAAATGCAGGGATGAAGGAAACAGGACAGGCTGTGGGGATCAGGGGCAGGGCAGAGCCAGGGAGAAGAATGACTTTTGCATTTGATGGAGCTGTGCCTTCCCTTGGCTTTGTTGGCTGACAAGAAATGAACATCCCTCTGTGTCTCGGGCAGCTCCTTCTCCAAGGAAAGCAGGTGGGAGTTGGAGCCAAGGAGCTGAAAGCTGCAGGTGCAGCCTGGGCTGGAGGGAGCTCAGATTTGCACAAGGCTGCTCTGAGTGCCAGGGCTTGGATGGGGGAAATGGTGGGGTGGGGGTAGGGACAGAGTCTGATTGATTGTCAGCCATGAAGGGTCTTGATTTTCATATCCATTCAAACTGCATGAGGAGGTACTTGGATTCAATGTCAATTGGAGATTGCACATGTCAATGAATTAACAGGAAAACAAACCTAAACAGGACATAAAAAAAATCTTTTTCTCACTGTCTTTTTAAATATCATGTATTCAGTTTCAATGCACTACTGAGATCTACTTAACCACAAAGGATTTGAAAATTAAAATCAAATGATTCCCAGAGGCTTGGCTTGTTCAGGTGTTCTGAATGTTAATGAGCCCTGGGACACTGAATTCCTGCACTGAAGAGCTGAAGGCTGAACAAGCCTCTGGAGCAGGAAAATTCAGCAGCAGCCTCCAAGTTGCTGAGGATGTCAGCAGCCCCCAGTGAGGCCATCCCTGCCCAGAGACCATGGGGGAATGGGCAGACAAGGAGAGCGTCCCTGGGGCTGGGGCAGCACAACTCAGAGGCAGCAGCGGCTCCAGCTGGGCAATGGAGTGTGGAATGTGGCTGGGAAAGCCCTGCCTGGGCTGGGCCAAGCAGCACAGACAAGCCCTGACCCCCATCCACTAAAAAACTCTCTCAAGGAGACATTTAAAGGAATTACATTTGTTTCTGTACCATGAGTTGGACTCCCTGGAGAAGTACCAGTACAAGAGATTCTCGGGAGCTCCAAACTATAAAACAGCCTTTACTGGGAACTTTAGAAAATCAGGGAAACTTTGGCAAAAGTTTTATTAGGACATTGTAGTGGTTTTGGGTTGTTAATTTAAGATTTTTCTTATCTTGAGATTTCTTAACCAATGATTTGATGAGTATGGTGGGTTTTAGTGTTGGTTAATTATTTATGTATTTATTTTGTTGTGAGATTGGATTACAAAAAAGGTAAAGTGGGTTCAAAATTTTAAAAGTATAAAGAAATTTCTATTAACAGTAAATTAAGAAAGAAAAAAGGAATAAGAATTAAATTCTTGGAACACTTTATTTTTCTTTATAACTTTTTCTTTTATACTGACAATATAAAGAAAGTAAAAATTCAATTTCTAGTTAGGTTACTATTTCTAGAATAGTCCTTTTTTAGTTTCCTTAGGGAGAGAAGTTTTTCTTGTTAAGGTTATGGAGATTTTTTTTCAAAAGGAAAAAATTGGGTTTTTGTGGTTCTTAATTTTGTCATGGATATCAGTTCTGTGGAACTTTGGTATTGTTAAGTTGTTTTTATTGCCAAAAGCTTTTCTACAGCTTGTTGATGGGCCATGTCAACTTATGGGATATTGTTTGAATGATGAGTTATTTAAAGGTAAAAACTTTTATTATTTACTTTTGAAATTATTTTTATCTCTGGGAATAGAGATCTTCTCTTGGGGGTACTGGATTATGTTTTTATCTTCTCCTGTTTAAACTTTTTATGAAATTACAGTTATTTTAACATTTGGTTTTTTTTAGTATGCAAGTTTTTTGTTTGACAATAATTTGAATATTTTTATTTTTTTATAATTTTATGTGCTATAAAAAAAGAGTTTTTTCTCTATAGTTTATAAGAGGGTTTTATTTTTAAGATTAATGTACTTTTTCTTTTTTTTTATTTGGAATTTCATGTCTTCTTCACTGTCTTTGATGGTTTTATAATATTTTTATGTTTGTATTTTGTTTTTCCCTTTTACTTGAGGGAGGATTGAAGTATTGAAAGGTTTGGCACCTGACCTGCCAGTAACTTGTGGTGGAAGTTATGGTTGGGTTGAGTTAGGATTGGTTTTATGGTTAATTTTTGTGGGGTTTTTTGTTTAATTTTAGTTGTAGGGTTATTTTGTATGGGTTGTAGGCTGTAGGGGTTTCTGGTTTTAGTTGTGTAGAGGGAGGGCACTTGATGGTGAGGTTTTAATAGCTGTGGCTGGCTTTGTTCTGGTTGGGGTTTTGTAGCGTCTTTTGTTTTCCTGTTTGGGAGTTGTTGGGGTTTGGTTTGGTCAGAATGGGGCCAATGAGGGTGGGAGGGGCACGGCCTGGGGAGGGGGGAAGGGGCTCAGCCCATGGCAGGGTTGCTTGGTTTGGTTTGGTTTGGTTTGGTTTGGTTTGGTTTGGTTTGGTTGAGATGGGGGCCAGGGCTGGGGCCCGCTGCTTCTTTGTTGTCTGGAAAAGAAAGAGGAGGTTCGTGGGGCTTTTTGTCTTTTACATTTGTGTTTAACAGAGGCATGTTCAGTAACTCAGTGGTTTAACAGATTTTCAGTGACACAAAAACTTTTATATTACTTTTAAAAAATCTTCTCATGTCAAACTATGACAGACATTCAATCAACAAAACAACACTTCTCAAAGCAATGACTTGGCCCATTTACCTTCAGAAACTCTAAGACTGTTCAATGAAATGTTAATCAAAATTTGGAAGAGAAACAGAAGAATAAGACACAGAAAGAGAGAAACAAAAAAAGAAACAGAGAAGCACACACACAGCTACAAAGCCCTGGATTCCAGCACTGTTCAGATGGAAATTCCAAGAGGATGCAGGGTCAAGATGTGTGCTTGCCTTGTGGTCAGCCTTCAATACCCCTTGGTCTTCCTGGGCCCTTCCCCCAGGTGGGGCTTGGGCTCATTTGGTCCCTCAGGAGCTGGGCTGGGGCTGCAGAGGTGGCTGTGGAGCATTGCCTGTGCTGTGCCAGGGACTGGCAGCCACTGCTGGGCTGGGATAGAGGCTCTGGGGGGATTGGGGTTCCAGGGCAGGGCAGGGCTGGGCTTCCAGGGCAGGGCAAGGCTGGACCTCCCCCTTCCTCCCCCACACATAAATTGTTTTGAGCCAACAATCTCCTCCAGTCTCTCACAGTAAGGCAATGTTGGAGGTGGAATTCCATTCTGGCCATGGGCACTGGACAAGAAGGACAGTTGTTTTCCATAGGAAGGAAAGCACAGAGCCTCAGTGCTTCAACAGCAGATGAGAAAAGACCCTAAACATGCCAAGGTCAGCTGGTCCAGTCAGGCAGCCCATGGGAGGCCAAAGCAGCCACACCTTTTCTGTGCTCCCTTGGTTTTGTGGGCCCCATAGTGTCACAATGGTGCCTTGGATCCTTGAGGCCCCACAGTGCTATAATGGTGACTTGTTTCTATGGGGTCCAGCAGTGTCACAATGGCAAAGTCCGGCAGTATCACAATGGACCCTTGGTCAAACAATGTCACAGTGGCCCCTACGTTCCATAAGGCCCTGCAGTTTCACAATGATTCCACTTATTCCATGAGGACTTGCAGTGTCACAATGGTCTCCATGGTTACACAGGCCCCACAATG
Organism: Agelaius phoeniceus; assembly: GCF_051311805.1. Lineage (NCBI taxonomy): Eukaryota > Metazoa > Chordata > Aves > Passeriformes > Icteridae > Agelaius > Agelaius phoeniceus. The sequence goes on from NW_027509866.1 coordinate 5,142,258, forward strand.
TCACGGGACTCCTCTGTTCCATGAGCCCTGCAATGTCACAATGGACCTTTGGACCCTGGGGGTTTGCTGTGCCACAATGGTCTCCTTTGGATCCACAGTGTCACAATGGACCAATGATGACAGGAGTCCCCTCTGTGTCACCCTGGAGCTTTGGTTCCATGCAGCCCTGCAGTGTCTCAATGAACCCTTGGTTCAATGGGGTTCCGCAATGTCACAATGGTCCCAAGCTTCCATGCAGCCTTGCAGTGTCACAATGGTCTCCTTTGGTTCCCATTGTCACAATGGACCCCTGATGACATGAGGTTCCACAATGTCACAATGGACCTTTGGTTCCATGCAGCCCTGCAATGTCACAAAGGCATTTTGGTTTCATGAGGCCCCACAGTATCACAATGGTCCTCTTGGTTCTGTGGGGACCCCCAGGGCCACAATGGTCTCACTGGTTCCATGGGGCCTCACAGTGTCACAATGGTCCCTTGGTCTCACAGGGCCCCACAGTGTCACAATGGTCCCTTGGTCTCACAAGGCCCCACAGTGTCACAATGCTCCCTTGGTTCCATGGGCCCTGTGCTGCTGCATTCCCCCCTCCCCTTCTCAGGCCGCCCTGCCAGATGAGAAATGCTCCTTGGGGCTCGGCCTTGGCAAACAGCCCCTGGGCTCAGCTCCTCTGCAGCTCATCACAAACACTGTCTGCTCCAGGCACTGCTGCTGCCCAACCAGCTCCTGCTTTCTGGAGGAGCAGCCCTGGGAACTGCTTTTGTTCCCTCGGTGGCACAACATCCCTGTTCTCACCCTGCCAAAGAAAGCTGTTGATGCCAAGTGCGGCCAGGATGAACCATTGCTGGGACTGAAGCCCCTCTCTTGGGGCCCTGCAAACAGCGCTCCAAAAGGAGCCCTTGGAGCTCTCCTGGGCCAGCGACTCCCTCTGAGCGGGGCCTCTCCCAGCCGGGAACTCTCCCGTTTTCTGCACTCGGGGATCCCCAACAATGACGGAGCCTGGGCTGATCCCCCCACTCCTCCAGGCTCAACCCTTCACCCGCTGGGGAGATATCAAAGCATCAGCAGTGAGCATTCCCTGCCCTCAGGGGAATTTCTCGCAGGTGCCTTGCACTGACTCTTTGTGTCTGTGTGCACACAGGAGTGCCTGTGCTGGGGAAATGTGGCAGAAATGCTGCTCTCTGAGGGGTCTGAGTGCCTTGGATAGCTGAGTCAGTCAGGCCTGTACGAAATGTCCAGTCATGAGGTATGAGCTAAGTTAAATGCTCCTGAGAGTTTTTCTCTTGCGAAGTTGTTATTTTAATGTAAGTTATTAGGCTAAGTTAAATACTGTTAAGTGTTATTCCTCTGTTAAATTGCTAAGTCATAGGTTATACGTTAGGTTAAATATTGTTAGCTGCTCTTTTTGCCTGAATTGTGACATTCAAGCTATCAGGTATGGTTAAGTCCTGTTAAGTTTGAGCTCTGTTAAACCTTTGGGCCATAATCCTTTTATCCTTGCCCTCAATGTCCTTGTGTCACACACACACACAGGGACAGTCCTTGGCTCATTTCTGGTTTGGTTGCCTGGATTTTGCTTGGTTTTGTTGTTGCTTTGTTTCCCTGGTGTGCCTGAAGTGTCCAGTCAGGAGCAGAGTCAAGGAAACAAAGCAACAACAAAACCAAATAAAATCCAGGCAATCAAACCAGAAATTAACTGAGGACTGTCCCTGTGTGTATGAGACACAAGGACAGTGAGGGGAAGGATAAAAGGAATACAGCCCAAAAGGTTAACTGAGGTGAAATTTAAAAGGACTTAACCTTAACTGATACCGTCAACTTCACAATTTAGCAAAAGAACAGCACTTAACAGTACTTAACCTAACTTAAAACCAACGACTCAGTAATTTAACACAGGAATAACACTTAACAAAACTAAGCTAATAACTAAAATTAAACTTAACAACTGAGCAAAAGAACAACTCTTAGCAGCATTTAACTTAGCTTAGATCTCCTGACTTAACCTTACTTACTGATATCTGGATATCTGAGTGACTCAGTTATCCAAGGCACTCAAGCCCTTCAGAGAGCAGCATTTCTGCCACATTTCCCCAGCACAGGCACTCCTGTGTGCACACAGACACAAAGAGTCAGTGCAAGGCACCTGCGAGAAATTCCCCTGAGGGCAGGAAATGCTCCCTGTGGATCCTTTGGCATCTCCCCAGTGGGTGAAGGGTTGAGCCTGGAGGAGTGGGGGGATCGGCCCAGGCTCCGTCGTTGTTGGGGATCCCCGAGTGCAGAAAACGGGAGAGTTCCCGGCTGGGAGAGGCCCCACTCAGAGGGAGTCGCTGGCCCAGGAGAGCTCCAAGGGCTCCTTTTGGAGCGCTGTTTGCAGGGCCCCAAGAGAGGGGCTTCAGTCCCAGCAATGGTTCATCCTGGCCGCACTTGGCATCAACAGCTTTCTTTGGCAGGGTGAGAACAGGGATGTTGTGCCACCGAGGGAACAAAAGCAGTTCCCAGGGCTGCTCCTCCAGAAAGCAGGAGCTGGTTGGGCAGCAGCAGTGCCTGGAGCAGACAGTGTTTGTGATGAGCTGCAGAGGAGCTGAGCCCAGGGGCTGTTGGCCAAGACTGAGGCCCAAGGAGCATTTCTCAGCTGGCAGGGCGGGCTGAGAAGGGGAGGGGGGAATGCAGCAGCACAGGGCCCATGGAACCAAGGGAGCATTGTGACACTGTGGGGCCTTGTGAGACCAAGGGACCATTGTGACACTGTGGGGCCCTGTGAGACCAAGGGACCATTGTGACACTGTGGGGATCTGTGACATTGCAAGGGACCATTGTGACACTGTGGGGCCTCATGGAATCATGGAGAGCACTGTGACATTGCTGGACCTCTTAGAATCAAGGGAACCATACTGATTTAGTGTGTCTCCATGGAATGCAGGGACCATTGTGACACTGAGAGGCCCCATCAGACCAAGGGTCCATTGTGACACTGCAGGGCCTCCTGGAACTGTGGAGACCATTGTGACACTTTGGGGTGTCATGGGACCAAGGGGCCATTGTGACACTGTGATACCCCATGGTCTCACAATGTTTCCAAAGGTCCATTGTGACATTGCAAGGCCGCATGGAACCTAATGGAGAGACCATTAAGCAACTTCACAGCCTCATGGAACCAAGGGGCCGTTGTGGCACCGAGGGGACTCCTGAAACCACGGAGACCATTGTGGTGCTATGTCGGAGAATGGAATAGGCAAAGCATTGTGACACTGTGATGCCTCATGGAACCAGTGAGACCATTGTGACCCTGGGGATCCCCACAGAACCAAGAGGACCATTGTGATACTGTGGGGCCTGGTGAAACCAAGAGGCCTTTGTGACACTGCAGGGCCTCATGCAACCAAAGCTCCAGGGTGATATTGCAGGGCCTCCTGTCATCAATGGTCCATTGTGTCACTGTGGAGCCAAAGGAGACAATTGTGACACTGCAAACCCCCAGGGTCCAAAGGTCCATTATGACATTGCAGGGCTCATGGAACAGAGGAGTCCCGTGACGTTGTGGGACCTGTGGGACCACAGAGACCATTGTGACACTGCAAGGACTCATGGAATCATTGGGACCCCTGTGACACTGCAGGGCCTTCTGGAACCTAGGGGCCACTGTGACACTGCTGGACCCCATGGAATCAAAGCACCACTGGGACACTGCAGGGCCCCATGGAACCAAGGGGACCATGGTGACACTGCAGGGCCTCATAAAAGCAAGGGATCACTGAACAGATCTGGCTGGTCTGGCCTCCCATTGACTGCCTGACTGGTCCAAATGACCATGGAATGTTGAGGGTCTCTTCTCATCTGCTATTGAAACACTGGGGCTCTGTGCTTTCCTTCCCAATGGAAAAGAACTCTCCTTCTCCGCCAGGTACCCATGGCCAGAATTGGGATTTCATCTCCAAATTTCCTTATATCCAGGGATTGTTCCAATAGGAATATTGCCAAGACAAGTCTGTCTTGCAGTGGTTTCACAAGGGTCCCTTTCCATCTGTCCCCAAACCACTGGGGAAGGCTCCATCCTTTCCTTCCTATGGAAAAGAACTGTCCTGCTTCTCCAGGTGAGCATGGCCAAGATTGGGCTTCCACCTCCAAAAAAGGACTGCTCCCAGACAAAATCTGCCATTACTGACAAGTCTGCATGGCCTTGGCCTAGTGAGTCTCTCAGCTGCCTTTCAAACATTGGGCTCTGTGCTTTCCTTCCTATGGAAAAGAGCTGTCCTGCTCCTCTAGGCACCCATGGACAGAATTGGGATTTCACCTGCAACATTCCCTGTTGAGACAGACTGGAGGAGATTGTTGGCTGGAAACATTTCATGTGTGGGGAAGGAAGGGGGAGGTCCAGCTTTGCCCTGCCCTGGAAGCCCAGCCCTGCCCTGCCCTGGAACCCCAATCCCCCCAGAGCCTCTATCCCAGCCCAGCAGTGGCTGCCAGTCCCTGGCACAGCACAGGCAATGCTCCACAGCCACCTCTGCAGCCCCAGCCCAGCTCCTGAGGGACCAAATGAGCCCAAGCCCCACCTGGGGGAAGGGCCCAGGGAGACCAAGGGGTATTGAAGGCTGACCACAAGGCAAGCACACATCTTGACCCTGCATCCTCTTGGAATTTCCATCTGAACTCTGCTGGAATCCAGGAGTTGGTAGCTGTGTGTGTGCTTCTCTGTACCTTTTTTGTCTTTCTCTCTTTCTGTGTCTTCTTCTTCTATTTCTGTGCTCCTGTAAATTTTGATTAACATTAAATTGAACAGACTTAGAGTTTGAGAAGTTGAATGGGCCAAGTCAATGCTTTGAGAAGTGTTTTCATTGGTTGAATGTTTGTCATAGTTTGACATGAGAAGAATTTTAAAACGTAATATGAAACTTTTTGTGTAACTGACAATCTGTTAAACCACTAAGATTCTGAACATGCCTCTGTTAAACACAAATGTTAAAGATGAAAAAACCCAGGAACCTCCTCTTTCTTTTCCAGTCGACAAAGAAGCAGCAGACCCGGCCCCGGCCCCCATCTCAACCAAACCAAACCAAACCAAACCAAACCAAACCAAGCAACCCTGCCATGGGCTGAGCCCCTTCCCCCCTCCCCAGGCTGCCCCCTCCCCATCGGCCCCATTCTGACCAAACCAAACCCCAACAACTCCCAAACAGGAAAACAAAAGAAGCTACAAAATCCCAACCAGAACAAAGCCAGCCACAGCTATTAAAATATTACCATCAAGTTCTCTTCCCCCCAACACAACTAAAACCAAAAACCCCTACAACCCACAACCCACACAAAATAACCTACAACTAAGAACTTAAACACAAAAAAAAGCAGAAAACAATCCATAAAACCGATACTAACACAACCCAACCATAACTTCCACCACAAGTTACTGGCAGGTCAGGTGTTAATCCTTTCAATTCTTTAATCCTCCCTCGAGTATAAGAAAAAACAAAATACAAGCATATTAAAAACAATATAAAACCATCAAGGTCAGTGCAGAAGAAATTAAATCCAATTTAAGAAAGAAGAAAAATTACCTAAATCTTAAAACTAAAATCCTCTTATAAACTGTAAAGAAAAAAACTCTTTTCCTTTAAAACACAAAAAACTATTAAAAAAATTTCAAATTAATATCAAACAAGAACCTCCATTCTAAAAAAACCAAATGTTAATATAACTGTAATTTCATCAAAAGTTTAAACAGGGAAGAAAAAAAATCCAGTATTCCCAGGAGAAGATCTCTATTCCCAGGGATAAAAATAATTTTAAAAGTAAATAATAAAAACGTATACATTTAACGAACTCATCTTTAAAACAATACCCTGTAAGTCGACATGGCCCATCAACCAGCTGAAAAATAGCTTGTAGCAATAAAAACAACTTCACAATAATAAACTTCCCCAGACCTCTGATATCCTTGAAAAATTAAGGACCACAAAAAAACCTATTTTTTCCTCTTATAACAAAATCTCCATACCCTTAACAAGAAAAACTTCTCTCCCTAAGTAAACTAAAAAAAGACTATTCTAGAAATAGTAAACTAACTAGAAATTTTAAGTTTACCTTATATAGATTGTCAGTAAACAGAAAAAGTTGTAGAGAAAAAAAAAAGTGTTCTAAAGAGTTTATTTTAATTCTTACTACCTTTCTCTTTTTAATTTATTTTTTAAAAAAACGTATACCGTATTAAAATTTTCAGCATACTTTACCTTTCTTGTAATCCAATCTCACAATAAAATAAATAGATAAATAATTAACCAACACTAAAACCTAGCACACTCATCAATCCATTAATTAGGAAATCTCAAGAACAGATCTCAAGAAATCTCATAGAAAAATCTTAAATTAACAAACCAAAACCACTACAATGTCATAACAAACCTTTTGCCAAAGTTTCTCTGATTTTCTAAAGTTGCCAGAAATGACTGTTTGGTTGTTTTGAGCTCCTAGAATCTCTTGCTGATATTTCTCCAGTGCGTCCAACTCAGTGTACCCAAACAATTATAATTCCTTTTAAATGTCTCCTTGAGAGAATTGTTTGGGGGATGGGAGTCAGAGCTTGTGTGTCCTGCTTGGCCCAGCCCAGGCAGGGCTTTCCCAGCCACATTCCACACTCCATTGCCCAGCTGGAGCCGCTGCTGCCTCTGAGTTGTGCTGCCCCAGCCCCAGGGACGCTCTCCTTGTCTGCCCATTCCCCCACGGTCTCTGGGCAGGGATGGCCTCACTGGGGGCTGCTGACATCCTCAGCAACTTGGAGGCTGCTGCTGAATTTCACTGCTCCAGAGGCTTGTTCAGCCTTCAGCTCTTCAGTGCAGGAATTCAGTGTCCCAGGGCTCATTAACATTCAGAACACCTGAACAAGCCAAGCCTCTGGGAATCATTTGATTTTAATTTTCAAATCCTTTGTGGTTAAGTAGATCTCAGTAGTGCATTGAAACTGAATACATGATATTTAAAAAGACAGTGAGAAAAAGATTTTTTTTATGTCCTGTTTAGGTTTGTTTTCCTGTTAATTCATTGACATGTGCAATCTCCAATTGACATTGAATCCAGTTACCTCCTCATGCAGTTTGAATGGATATGAAAATGAAGACCCTTCCTGGCTGACAATCAATCAGACTCTGTCCCTACCCCCACCCCACCATTTCCCCCACCCAAGCCCTGGCACTCAGAGCAGCCTTGTGCAAATCTGAGCTCCCTCCAGCCCAGGTTGCTCCTGCAGCTTTCAGCTCCTCAGCTCCAACTCCCACCTGCTTTCCTTGGAGAAGGAGCTGCCTGAGACACAGAGGGATGTTCATTTCTTGTCAGCCAGCAAAGCCAAGGGAAGGCACAGCTCCATCAAATGCCAAAGTCATTCCTCTGCTGGATATTAAATCCACTTTGCACAGCAGACAGTCTCAGAGCAATGGAAAACACCTTCTGTGCCCAGCACAGATCCCAAGGTCCCCCCAAACCCTCCCTGCCCCGATTCTGCCCAGATTTGCTCTTTGCACACACGAGTCACAGGCTGAAGTCAGGAGCTCCCTCCATGCCCAGAGGGAGGAAAAGAGAGAAAGGGGATGAAGAGCTCTCCTGTGCAGAGCCAAGGTCCAAGTGCAGCCCCTGCAGTGGGAACCACAACTCATCAGGTTTGTGTCCTTTGGGCTCAGGGCCCGGTGACACTCAGAGGCCCAGAAAGGTTTCTTGCCAACAAACAGAAGTTGAACATTTGAACAGTTTAATAACCATCACAGCTCTTCCCTCAGCTCCCTGGGATGTCCCAGCAGCTTCTGACATGTCCACCATCCCCAACAGCTTTCTGAACAGGAATAGTTTTAAGCAAATACATAAGAAATGGAAATTCTGTGATAGGTATAACCACAGTAACATACTCAATTCCGATTTTTTTTAACTTGAAAGATTTGGCCACTCCTTGAAGGTCAAAGCATGAAACCAGTCAGTTGAGAGGTGCTCAAATGACCAGAGAGCATCTGGAGGAGGAAGTCTGGGAGCAGCAGGAAGGACATAGATCAAGCTGATCCAGTGAAGGGATGTCCTTAGACATGGCCATTTAAACAGGAGAGCTGGAAACACCTCAAGGAAGGGGATCATTAAATATTAGACTGAATGTCAGTGTCAAAGGTAGAGGGGATGATCTGTATTTCTTCCCTTGCCATCAGTAGAAGGATCCAGTAGATCCAGGAAATTCCTGTTCCTGCTAGGAAAAGTTTGCTGTTTCTTAAAAGTGCTCAAGTGACCCAGATAATAAAGATTTGCTTGTATATTATGAAACTAACAGACATTAAAACCTGTGTCCCTTTCCAGGAAGACATCAGTTGTGTGCCCATGAACAGGCAGTGCCACTTCTGCCCTGAGGTGCCCAGCTGGGATTGGATCTCTCCCAGAGCACCTGAGGGAGAGCAGAGCACATTGCAAGCTGCAGGTCCCTGACAGCCCCACAGGGCTCCTGTGCCATCAACATCTGCTCTGCTCCAGTCTGAAACAGGGCCCAGCATGGTGCTGGGATCATCAGAGAGCTGAGGTGTGTGCTGGAATTCCATGGCCTCCCCATCCCACAGCAGCCCTGCATTTCCCTGCTGCAGCCTTGGTCTCCAGCCCAGCCATGGAGGCTCTTTGGGCTCTGGAGTGTTGCTGCAGCCCCCAAGGGCAGCTGAGCTCTGCCTTTGGCACAGTCAGGCCTGGGCAGCGCAGGCCATGCTCAGCAATTGCTTGTGTGTGCCTGGCCTTGCTGTCAGCCCCGGCAGCAGCTGCGTGGCCCCTTTGTGGCCCTGTGCTGGCCCAGCCATGGTGGCCCAGCCCCTGTGCAGGCCCAGCCCAGGCCAGGAGCTTTGCGGCTGGGAACGGCCCCTGTGCCGTGGTGCCCACAGCAGCCTTGGGGCTCTGTGCCCCATGGCCTCCCTGCTGAGCAGCCTCTGCCAGCTCCTGCAGAGCCCCTGGCACCTGTGGGGCTGCACAGACAGCCCTGCCCCGGGCTCTGCCGGCCTCTGGGCCAGCAGAGAGGCAGCCAGGGCTGGCCATGGCCGGGAACAGGCCCTGAGCCCCGCAGGAGGATGGAGCTGGGCCACAGCCAAACTCAGCCCAGGCCAAAGCTGGGCTCAGCAGCCAGGGCTGCCAACGCATGGGCACAGAGGCTGGCGCTGACAAATGTCCTGGGCCCCCTCCCTGCTCTGTTCCTGCCACCAAGGGCACAGAGCAGCCTCCTCTCTGGGCCACTTGCCTGTTTGCAATGCCTTGCGCAGGCGCTGGCCCTGCCCCACAAGGCCTGGCCTGAGTCCTGCCCCTTCACGCTCAGCCAGGCTGAGATGGACACTGATGGTTTCTGGGCCAGGCTCTCGGAGCCCAGCCCAGCTCCCTGCAAGCTCTGCCAGCTGCCCTGAGCTCTGGGCAGCACCAAGGGCCTCTCTGAGCCCAGCCCAGCCCAGCCGGCTCTGGCCCCACAGCTCTGCTCAGGCCAGGCTGCTCTGGGCACTGGCCCCACGGCCTCAGTCCCTGCCAAGGGCACAGCAGCAGCTGCAGCTGCCACAGGACTCAGCCCCAGCCATGGGGGAAGGTGCTTGGCCAAGGCCAAAGGAGGCTCCCTGGCTGCCCTGTTCCCCTGGGCCTGAGGTGCTGAGAGCTCTGCAGCCCCTGCTGCCATCCCATCTGCCCAGGGCAGCACAAGAGCCCCGGCCTTGGGGCCCTCAAGAGCTGCTCCTGCTCCAGGCCCAGGGCCCATGCCAAAGCTGGGGCAGCTACAAAGCTGTGCCCATTTCTGTTCGTTACTGCTCTGATGGAGGTGGATTTTCAGCCACTTGGAGTTGATGATGAATTTTGCTACTCCAGAGGCCTCTTCTTTCTTGAGCTCTTCAGTTGAGGAATTCAGTGAGAAAAGCTCATAAATATTTGTTTGAAACACCTTAACAAGAAAAGCCCCTGGGAAAAATTGAAGTTTTCAATTATTCTCTGGTTAGTTAGACAAATTTCAGAAATGCATTCTGATGTCCAAATAATATTGACCCCCAGCACCTTCTAATGCAGTCTGAACAGATATTAAAATCAAGACCCATCATGGCTGACATTTAATCAGACTTTGTCCCCACTCCCTCTCCACCATTTGCCTCATCCAACCCCTGGCACTCCTGTGGATCAGGAATAGTGTGGCCAGCAGGAGCAGGGCAGTGATTCTTGTCCTGTGCTCAGCCCTGGTTGGGCAGCACCTTGAGTGCTGTGTCCAGTTCTGGGCCCCCCAATTTAGGAAGGACCTGGAGGGGCTGGAGCGTGTCCAGAGAAGGGCAACAAGGCTGGGGAGGGGTCTGGAACACAAGTCCTGTGAGGAGTGGCTGAGGGAGCTGGGGTTGTTTATCCTGGAGAAGAGGAGGCTCAGGGGAGACCTCATCACTCTCTACAACTCCCTGACAGGAGGGTGCAGCCAGGTGGGGGTCGGGCTCTTTTCCCAGGGAACACTGACAGGACAAGAGGACACAGCCTTCAGCTGCACCAGGGGATTTTTAGACTGGACATTAGGAAATATTCTCCACACAAAGGGTGGTTGGGCGTTGGAATGCGTTGGGAGGGTAGATAGGTGAGTCACCATCCCTGGAGGTGTTTAAGGAAAGACTGAGTGCCGTGGTCTGGGTGCGAATGTGGTGTTGGGTCCCAGGCTGGACTTGATGCTCTGCAAGGTCTTTTCCAGCCTGGTTGATTCTCTGATGATTGTGACACTGCAGGGCCCTGGGGAAGGAAGGGGCCATTGTGACACTGCGGGGCCTGGTGGCACTAAGAGGACCATGGTGACACTGTGTACAACATGGCAGCACAGATCCAAGGGGCCATGGTGACACTGTGGGGCTGGATGGAAGAAAGGAGTCCATGGTGACAGTCTGGGTCCTGGTGGAACCACAGAGGACACTGTGACACTGCAGGGCCTTGTGGAACCAAAGGGCCAATGTGCCACTGTGGAACCAAGGAGAGCCTTGGGAGAGCCTGGGGACAATGGAATCAAGGGGCCATTGCTGCATTGAGAGGACTCTGGGAACTGAGGGAACAATTATGACACTGTGGTGCCCCATGGAACCAAGGGTCCCTGGTGACACTGCAGGATCTTGTGTCACCAGGGCTCCATTGTGACACTGCAGCACCAAGGAATTCATTGTGGCACTCTTAGGCCTCCTGGAACCAAGAGGCCACTGTGACCCTGCAGGGCCTTGTGGAACCATGCAGAGCATTGTGACAGAGCAGGACCTGGTGTCACGATGGGGCCATTGTGACACTGCAGAGCCCCATGGAACCAAGGGGCCAGGGCTGCTCCTCAGGGACTCCTGGAATGAAGGAAACATGATTGACACCGTGGTGGCCCTTGGGACCAAGAGGCCATTGTGCCACTCTGGAACCAAGGAGAGCATTGCTGCACTGCCAGACCTCATGGAACCAAGGATCGATTGTGACACTGCAGGGCCCAAGGATCCAAGGGACTTTGTGACACCAAGGGGTCCCATGGAATCAAAGGGACATTGTGACACATGGAGGCCTCATGGAATCATGGAGACCATTGGGACACTCTGGGGCCTCATGGAACCGTGGTGACACCAAGTTGTCTGGGAGTGTGGATCTGCTGGAGGTTAGGAGTGCTCTGCACAGGGCCCAGGACAGGCTGGATCCAGGGCTCAAATCCAAAAAAGATGAGGTTTAACCAGTCCAAGTACTGGGGCCTGCACTTTGGCCACAACAACCCCTGCAGCACTACAGGCTGGGGACAGAGTGGCTGGAGAGCAGCCAGGCAGAAAGGGACCTGCAGGGACAGATGGACAGCAGGCTGGACATGAGGCAGCAGTGTGCCCAGGTGGCCAAGAAGGCCAATGGCTCCTGGCCTGCCTCAGGAATGGTGCGGCCAGCAGGAGCAGGGCAGGGATTCTTCCCCTGTGCTCGGCAATGATTGGGCAGCACCTCGAGTGCTGTGTCCAGTTCTGGGCACCCCGATTTTGGAAGGACATGGAGGGGCTGGAGTGTGTCCAGAGAAGGGCAACAAGGCTGGGGAGGGGTCTGGAACACAAGTCCTGTGAGGAGCGGCTGAGGGAGCTGGGATTGTTTATCCTGGAGAAGAGGAGGCTCAGGGGAGACAAGGCAGTGTCAGGGCATAGGTTGGACTTGATGATCTCCAAGGTCTTTTCCAGCCTTGCTGATTCTGGGATTCTCTGAAACCACCCTTGGAGCAGTTGCAGGATGAGCCCTGGGCCTCCTCTTCAGCAGCTACAGCAGGCCAGGTCCCTCAGCTTCTCCTGCCAGCCCCAAAGCCCATCCTGTCAGTCCTGCAGAGCCTCTGCAGCTCCTCCTCATTGCCCAGAACAGGGAGCCCCAGAGGCAGACACAGCAGCCCAGATGTGCCCCCCTGGCCTGGGGTGCCTCTGGCAAGGGAGCAGCAGCAGGCACTGCAGGAGCCTGCAGCCAATTCCTGCAGCACTTGTAGGATGATCCTGCTGCCCAAGGGGCGTTCCCATGGTGCCAAGTCAGGAACTGCAATGGGGAGTGGGGCCAGAGAGGAAAGGGCAAACAGGAATGGGCTGTTTGCAGGGCAGGGAACAGGGCTGGGAAGGAAGAAGAAATTTGTACAAGTGAATAGTAAAGAAAGCAAAGAGAAGCCAAGGAAATGGTCAGGGCAGTTTGGGGGTGGCTGCCAGGCAGCCCTGGCTCTGAGCAACAGCGTCTGCAGTGGCACAGGAAACTCCCAGCTGATGGGAACAAACTTTCTGGCTGAGTGCAGAGGCCAGGACAAAGCTGAGTGGTTTCCCTGGTGTCCCCCAGGCCTTGCTGGCCCCAGGGGCTGATGGCATTTGTGCTCCCTCAGGTTCATGTCCCCACAGCAACAGCATGGGGGTGCTGGCCCTGCTGTGTGCAATGCAAACAGGGGCTGCTGAGGCAGTGCTGCCGTGCCTGTGCCTGCAAGGATGGGGCACCTGTGTGAGCTGGGGGAGAGGCCAGGGCTGCAGAGGGGGGGATGTTGTTGGCAGCTGCATGAGGACGCTCTGGGACGCTGCCCTGGGCTGTGCAGCGCACTGGGCATGGATCAGCCCCTGCTCTGCTGCTCCTTCCCGTCTGGCCCAGGGCCCTTGCAGAGCCCCAGCCATGCTGTTTGCCCCCAGCCTGCCCACGGCCAGCCTGGGGCTGCTGACGGGGGTTTCTGTGCTGAGCATTGGCCTGGCCGTGTTCTTGAGAGAGCCTGGGCAAGGAGCCTGGAGCCCCCAGGGCCTGGCCTGAGGCGTCAGCGCTGCCCCAGCAGTGCCCATGGCCTGTCCCTGCTGCAGCCCCGGCACTGCCACCCCCAGGGCTGTGCCCGGCCCCGAGAGCACTCAGGCCCTGCAGCAACACCAGGGTCACCAGGGCAGCGGGGCAGGCCACGGCAGCAGCACTGGCAACACCAAGTGCTGCTGCTGCTGCTGCTGGGCACAGCTGCTGGGCCAGCACTGATCTGCCCCAGCTCTGCACACAGACATTGCTGCTGCAGCTCTACAGAAGAGAACAAAAGGGCATCTCTGCAGAAAACTCTGCTGGGAGATCCTTTAGCTACTTTAAAGGCACCAAGAGCGCAGCCCCTCATTGACGCAGTCTCTGGCCACAGGGAAGGTGGAGGAAAACAAAATGAGAAATGGCACAAACACTGACATACCTGGTGGACAACATTTAAAAAAAAGTAAAATAAAGAAAAAGAACCTCCAAAATGAAGCCGAGAAGAAGTATCCAAGATGCCTTTTATTACAAGTGATTTACAGAAATTGGCCAGCAGTTTAATGTTTCTGAAACCATCCAGTCATCAGACTCAATACTGCAGCCTTGAGCTCCTGGTTCCTCAGGCTGTAGATGAGGGGGTTCAGGGCTGGAGGCACCACCGAATACAAAACTGCCAGTGCCAGATCCAGCGATGGAGAGGAGATAGAGGGGGACTTCAGGTGAGCAAAGATAATAGTGCTGAGGAACAGGGAGAGCACGGCCAGGTGAGGGAGGCAGGTGGAAAAGGCTCTGTGCCGTCCCTGCTCAGAGGGGATCCTCAGCACGGCTCTGAAGATCTGCACATAGGAGAAAACAATGAACACAAAACAACCAATTGCTAAACACACACTAACAGCAATAAGCCAGATTTTCCTGAGGTGGAATTTGGAGCAGGAGAGCTTGAGGATCTGTGGGATTTCATAGAAGAACTGGCCCAGGACATTGCCATGGCACAGGGGCAGGGAAAATGTATTGGCTGTGAGCATAAGTACATAGAGAAAGGCACTGGCCCAGGCAGCTGCTGCCATGTGGGCACAAGCTCTGCTGCCCAGGAGGGTCCCGTAGTGCAGGGGTTTGCAGATGGACATGTAGCGGTCATAGCACATGATGGTCAGGACAGCAAACCCTGTTGTGATAAAGAATAGAAAGAAAAAGAGCTGAGCAGCACATGCAGTGTAGGAGATGTTGCTGGTGTCCCAGAGGGAATTGTGCATGGCTTTGGGGACAGTGGTGCAGATGGAGCCCAGGTCGCTGAGGGCCAGGTTGAGCAGGAAGAAGAACATGGGCGTGTGCAGGTGGTGGCCGCAGGCTACGGCGCTGATGATGAGGCCGTTGCCCAGGAGGGCAGCCAGGGAGATGCCCAGCAAGAGGCAGAAGTGCAGGAGCTGCAGCTGCCGCATGTCTGCCAATGCCAGCAGCAGGAAATGCCTGATGGAGCTGCTGTTGGACATTTTTGGTGCCTTGGCATGGGGAGCTATAAAAAAAGCAATCATGGAATAGTTGGGTTTGCAGAGGACTTGAAATATCCCAGCACAGGCTGGGGGCACTTTCCCTCACTGCCTGCCCAGGGCTCTGCTGCCTGGAGCTGTCCCTGCCAGCAGCTGCTTCCCTGTGCCCAGGGCTGGGCCCTGCCAGTGCTGCCAGAGCCCAGCCCAGCCCTGGGGGCTCAGCTCTGCCCTGCAGAGCCCTCCCAGCTCAGGCACTGCCCAGGGGCAGCTCTGGCTCTCCTGGCTGTCATGGAAACATGGTAAAAACCTTGAGCAGCTGTTGGAAAAGCGACACCGATGCTGCCCCTAAGGGCTGATTTCTTTCACTGCCTGGTTTTATAAGATCTGAGAAAAAAAAAAAATTCTCTACCTGAACTGAGGGATGAATATCTGTGTGCAATTTCCCATCCATGCAACCTAGAGAAGTAGATGATTAAAGCAGGATATTCCCTTTTATGCAGGTCCTCCCTTGCTGTGCTCCCTGTATAATCTACTTGCAAATGTTCTGCAGTTCAATGCCATGCTGGGAGCAGCCCTGAACAATGCAGCATCCTCCCCACACAAGGAGAACACTCCCAAGCCTCACCAGCTGTCTCCTCCCACCCAGATCTTGTCCCCCAGGGCTGGGAGCAGCTGCCAGGGCTGGCTGAGAGCTGTCCCTGGCAGGCAGCAGAGTCCCTGCCCCAGCACAGCGCCCTGGGCTGCAGGACCCTGCTCTGCAGGACAGCCCTGGGCACCCCTGGCTGCTCTGCACAAGAGACAAGCAGAGAATGTACTCACAGGCTCTGCAGGCATTGGCATGTTCCAGCTTGAGGAGATGGCTCCAGGAGCTGCAGCTGCATTGTCCTGCAGCCAGAGGTTCCTGTGCCAAGGGCTGGCAGTGATTGTGCCCCAGGCACTTCTCAGCCCCTTCCCAGCCCTGACTGATTGAAGCTCTCTGTGCCTCTGGGCTGTGCCCGGGCTGGCTGCAGGCAGTGCCCCAGCCCTGCTGGGCTGGCACAAGAGCTGCTCATCAAGAGAAATGTGCTTTTGAAGCTCTTCTTGGTCAGCAGGAGCTGCCTCTGGGCCAGGAGCCCAGCCCGGCTCAGCAGCACAGACACAGCACAAGGACTTTAATGAGCCTCTGGGGCTTTGTGCTCAGGCCCTGGACATCAGGCCCTGAGAGGCAGCTGAAGAAACTTCTCCAGAACTCCAAGGCATATTCCAACTCCAAAGTTTCTTGGACTTTTAATGGGTCCCTCTGAGGGACACGGCTGAGCAAGTGTCCCCAGGCCCCCGGCAGAGCAGAGAACTGCAGGCAGTGATGACAGGTGGGGACAAAGAGAAGCCAAGTCTTGGTGCCCTGGGGCACAGCAGGGTCTGTGCCAGCAAGGGCTGGGAGGAGACACCTTGTCCTGAGGCCCTGGGGCCTCCTGGCCCAGCCCCAGCCAGGCTGGGCACTGTCAGCCCCTTGTGCTGCCCTCAGCATCCCCCCCTAGCCCACATCCCAGTGGCCTCAGGGATCTGCTGCAAGGAGTCCCTGGGGAGCCTTGCTCAGCAATGGCCCTGGGGGCTCCTTCATGCTCCCTGCAGGGACTGCAGGTTTTTCAAAGGACTTTGGCTTTGGCTTTTGCCATGGAGTCTCTGAGAGGTTTGTGCAATCCTGGCCTCCAATTATCTGCTGTAATTAGTCCCTGGAGAGGCTTTGTCAGTAACAACACTCAGTGGGGTCATTAATACTTCAGGGTACTTAAGTTTTTTAAGGTACTTGGTGTTTCCCTTTTGATACAGTCTTTATGAGAAAGATTGTGCAGTCACAGCCTCCAATTATCTGCTTTAATTAGTCCCTTGAGAACCTTTATCCGTAGTGACAGTCAGTCTCAGTACTGCTTCAAGCTACTTCAGTTATTTTAAGGTGTTTCCCTTTTGATACAGACTCTGTGAAAGGTTTAAGCACTCATGGCCCCAATTATCTGCTTTAATGAGTCCCTTGAGAGCTCTGTACTTACACTCAGTGGGGCTCATTAATACTTTGGAATACTCAAGGTTCTTAAGGTACTCTGGGTTTTCCTTTCTATACTGAGTCTCTGTGAGGTTTTTGTGTTATCCTGGCCTCCAATTCTCTTGTCCAAAAACTCCATAAGTGGTCTGTGTTTGGGATGGACCTCAGTGGGACCCATTCATGCTTTGAGACACTTTGGGTGTTTCCTCTGACTTTGACTTCTGGAAAGGTTTGTGCAATCTCCTCTCAGGCCCTGAGGTTCCAGGGCTCAGCTCCAAATGCACCACAGGGCTCATTAGGATCAAAGAAGTCTTGACAATTCGTGGCTGTTCCTTGATTTCCCTGTGTTTCTGTGCAGTTCACTAAGAATTTCTTTTTATATCGTTATGGAGAAATATTTCAAAGAGTTTCTAATAAATCCACATTCCTTTTTAAGGGTGTACTGTTCTCTTTAGAGCAGAGGTAATTGCAGCATTCAGTGACTGATACTGACCCAGGGACTCTCCTCACGAGGTCTGGCCTGATTAGAGAAGCTGTGTCTTGAGATCTGACCCTGTGTTGACCACTTTACTCCACATTCACAAACCCCATCCTGTCCCTCCTCTGTCACTTGGGGCCAGCTTTGCTTGGAGAACTGGCTTCACTCAGGCAAAGAGGGGTTTTTCTTCCTTTATCTTAGCAAAAAACTCCCAAGTTCCCCATTGAAAACAGACACCCTCCTCAAGTGTATGCCAAGCCCAAGTGCCACCAAGATCACCCCAGACCCTCTCTGGGCCAACCATCTCTGGGCCAGCTGTGAGGGTGTGTGGAGGCCTAGGGTCCTACCATTAATCACAGTCTCCCAGCCATGAAGGGCTGGTCCCAAGTCAAAGGAACAGGCTTTCAGATTAGGGTGAGATGCATGCTTCTCCCATGGATCTTTGCAGGCACGTGCTGATTTATGTAAAGTTATGATACCCAATTGGCCCGTTGGCCTAATTACCCTAACTCAACCCCTATTGAATTAGTTCCTAGAATGTTCTTCTCTCTCTTTCCCTCCATTGGCCCTAGTTTGCTGCATTCCTCCACCCCTGTTTCCTTACTGGCAGAGCTGACCTCGGACCCCTTGTCTGCACCATTTTCCCCGGTATCCAGGGGTCCCCTGACCCTCAGGTCCACCCTCACTATCCCATATAGGACCCTGTGCCCTCAGCTTACATCATGTCTTCATCCCTGGACCCTTTTTTTCTCTGTACTCTGTTCCTGTACCAATAAACCCAGTTTGCTGGACATCATACTGTCACTGACATTTTTTCTGAAAAATACCTTTGCTAGGATTTTTTTCCTGAGAAGCTGAGAGGCCTCAGAAATGAAATGTAAACAATAATGTGGCAGGTGCATCTTTGATTGGTCTCATGTGAATTGATTCTACTTGATTACCAATCACAGGTCCAGCTGTGTTGGGACTGGTCAGTCACAAGATTTTATTATCATTCTTTTTTAGCTTTCTGATGTCTCTTTGCTCTTTCTTTAGTACAGTTTTAGTATCGCATTTTCTTTTAATATAATGTAATATTATAAAATAGTAAATCAATCTTCTGAAACACGGAGTCAAGATTCTCATCTCTTCCCTCATCCTGGGGGCCTGCAAACACCACCACACATACAAAGACCCTTCCTGCCTATTCTGGCAGCTTTCTGAGGAAGCAGTGAGCTTCGGGCTCATGAGTGCCAGATGCTCCAGGGGCCTCAGTAGCACCACAACGCTACATATGGTGCCTGAACAGGGGCATGATTCATTGAAATCCCTGTGAGCATCTCCAGCAGTGATCCTGCCAGCCAGACACCACTGGAAGCTGTACACCTTCAGGACAGCTGCAACACTGAAGTGAGACTCAAGTTTTATTGAGTCTCACTAAAGTGGAAGTTGACAATCCCTTCAATATCCATGGGACAGACTTTGCTGACAGCCCCACAAGCCCCACTTTGGTTGAAGATCGTGCCCATGAGACTGAGAGTGAGTGGCAGAGAGCTGGCGGGACTCAGGCTTTTGATTTTCTGTTCCTGTGAGTGGGAATTCCCTCTTCCATTGGGGGCAGCTATGGAAAATACTCAGTCCCAAGCTGAAAAGGATCTTTTTGTTAAGTTTTGGGGAGTTTTGAATTTAGAGGGGAGTTTGTTTTCTGAGGGGAGTTTAAAATGTTTTGTTCACTGGTTGTTTAAGGAGTTTCCTGATATCTCTGTTGATCCTATCTTTCAGTCATCATTTTGGGATGCTGCTGAGGGAAAGCTTGATATTTTACAAACACAAGGGGTGGTAAACATTGGGAAATTTTATCCTTTGTTTCATTCAATTTCTGGGATCGTTTCATGAGTTCATGGTTCCAACCCTTTGAATCACTTTATTCAATCTATCTTCCATGTTCCTGAACCCATGTTCACTAAGAACAGGACAGGAGATGGAGCCTGCCCTTTGGCACAGATGAGCCATCTGCTGCCTGCCATCTCCCCTCCTTTTCTGTTCTCTCCTCAGGTGGTAATGGCCATGCTGCCCTGAGATATTCCCTCACCCACATTCCTGCATCCCCTAGTCCTAATCCCCCTTCCTATGAATCACAAGGTGGCAATGATCCTGTGAGAGAGAGCCCCATTTCTGATTCCCTCCTGCCTTCATCCCCATTTCCCGCCTTTGCTCCGGGTACCTCCCCTCTGACGGGTCCCACCTTGACGTTGAGTTCCGCCCCTGGAACTGGACATGGGGCCAACTGGAAGGAAGCCATTTTTGCTACCAAAGGCCTTCAACACTGGGTGTTGCTGGTTAGCCAAATGCCCTGCGCCCCTCCCAGCAGACCGGCTTCCTCTGCAGAGGAAGAGAGCGATAGCTTATCCAAGAGTGAGGATGAGCCCAAGGATTCTTGGCAGAGGATGCAAAGAAAAGCTGCAAAGGAGGGGGACTGGGATGTAGGATCCAAGATTCAGGTGGCACCTGTGCAGTATAAGGAGGGGCCAAAACCTAAATGGGAATCTATTCCCCACAGGGAAATGAAGGACTTAGTAAAGGCTGCAAAGGATTATGGAAGGGGTTCTCCCTATTTTAACAATTTGCTGGACACGACATTTACTGCCCACACGATGGTACCATGCAATTTAAAGCAGTGTATGAAAATTATATTGTCACCTGACAAATTTATTTTGTGGAAAGGAGTTTGGATAAATGAAGTTAATGAGTTACCAAAAGGTTATGTTAAGGAAGAAAGGCGGTGGCACCTCACAATGGACCGCATTACCAGGGAAGGAGACTATCCTAGACTGCAATATCAGGCTGAAGTCCTCCCCCAGTCAATACTGGAAGATCTCAAAGGTGCTGCATGGTCCACCCTCCTCCAAACACCTGACGCTTCTACATCCCACACTGACTTCACTGATATTCGCCAATGCCTGGACAAGAGCTATATCAAGTTTGTAAAGCACCTTATGAAAGCACTGGAAAAACAGGTAGATGATCAAAAGGTCTGGGATTATTTTATTAGCAAATTAGCTTTCTGTAATGCCAGTATTGACTGCAGAAAGGTTCTGCACGTCCTCCCCCTTGACCCTGAGCCATCCATTGCTCAGATGGTTGACACTTGCATTTGCCAAGCGGTCTCAGACCGTGACTCCAGCCTAGCCAAGGCCACCGGCCAGGGTGCAATGGAAATGCTGGTTGCAGCAAACGTGCTTCTTCAGATACAGAATGTAATAGAGGCAATGGAAACTGTTATAACTGCGAGAAAACTGGACACGTAGCAAAAGACTGTAAATACAAGAATAACAACCGTTCTCCTTTTTCACCCAGCCCTCAGTCCCACAGCCATTGCCCAAACTGTTCCTGAAGCCAACAGCACTACCAGCCCTGGGGAAACTCCCAGCAGAGCACAAAATGACACCCAGTATGAAGTTACTCTGTCCCACCCTTCCATCGGTGATGGATGTCCTAGGTTACAATATAAAGATGTATTCTATTCCCATCCTCAAGAGCTGTTGAAACCAGGAGGGGCATTGTGTTTTCCTTATCTCCTGTTAAAGGGCCCATCAATGCCTTTCCCCATGACTCAGAGATAACTCCCTCCAGGAGCCATTTCTGTTTAATGGACCCACCCCATGACTCACGGAATGACATCAGCCCACTGTGAGATGCTCTGCCCAGGGGGAGGAGCTAAGCATCCCCATCTGGATATAATCTGGGGTTTGGGACCAAACAAGCTGTCTTTCCACTGGATTTCCCAGAGGAACAGCTGCCTTTTCCACTGGATCTTCAGAGGAAGGCTACACCCTTCTACAGGATCACTGCTCCAACAGAACCACATCTGCCACTCCAGGAGGACTGCAGCCACCATTCCAACTGGACTGCTACCAACACCCTGACCAACAGAGTGACAGGTTATATTCTGACTTTATCAGAGTTTATTCTTTTGTATTATTGCATAATTTTTGATTTTTTTTTCTTTTCCTAATAAATTGTATTTCTGACTTGGAGTCTCTCTCTGGTTTTCCTTTCAAACCAAAACAAATGAAAACCTTGAGTGGGTTTCCTGAACAACAAACCCCACTCAGGAACCACCTGCTCCGTCCAGGCTGCCTGGAATGGTGTCACCTTTCTACAGGGGACAGTGTGAGCAGAAATGATCTCTGGAAGCAGAATTCTCTGAGTCTTCCACCTGAATTCTCCGTCCCTGTCCTTTCCCTGGATCTCTGTTGCAGATGGAAGCTGCTGGTGCCATCCTCACCTTTAACCTCTCTTTGGAATGCAAACAGATGTTCCCAGGTGTGTTAAGCAGGATTTGCTCAATGTTTCTACAAAACTTTTGCGTTCCTCGTGGAACAAAGGGGCCATTTTGGCACTGAGGGGGAGACGTGGAAGCAAGGAGTCAATTGTGACCCTGGGGTGCCATGGAACCAAGGGGCCATGGTGACACAGCAGGGCCACGTGGATCCAGTTGTCCATTGTGACACTGGGGATCCAAGGAGACCATGGAGACACCCCCAGAGCCTCATGGAACCAAGGAGTCCATGGTGACCCAGCGGGGCTGCCTGGAGCCAATGGTCCATGGTGACACTGCCCATCCAAGGAGGCCATTGTGACACTGAAGAACTTCATGGCACCAAATATCCATGGTGACACAGCATGGGAACCAAGGAACTGCTGTTGGCAGTAGGGAAACTCATGGAACCAGGGCCCTTGTGGCACTGCAGCACCAACAGAGCTGCTGGACCTTGTCCCCTGGCCCTGCACAGCTCCTTGGGAGGCACGGCAGGAGCAGCACCCTGGCAGCCTCGGGAATGCCCCTCTGGGATCCATGGCACACACTGCCAGGGGCTGGAATTCCAGTTCCCAGACAGGAAAAGATGTTCATGCCCTGGAAGGCAAAGCTCTCAAGAAGGAGCCAAAAACCAAGTGGAGCAAGATCTTACAGTGACATTTCACTGCCAGCCTTCATAACTTCACCCATGGTTGTTGTAGCTCATGGATTGGGAATTAAATCAGGGCAGGGTCTTTGGTGGGAGCTGCCCTGGGTCAAGGGAGACACTGAGAGAGAAACAGAGCAGGCAAAGAGAGCAGGAGAGAAAGGAGGACACAAACACACTCAGCTGAGCAGGTGGCACTCTGAAAAACAAACCAGAACTGATGGAAAATGAATGAGACAGAAACCAATAGTTCTGAAAGTTTTATTTACTATCACAATACAACCCACACACCCAGCCCTCCACAATCCTTGTCCCACACCCTCAAATTTGGATCCCACTTCTCCCAGTCTCTATCCAATTCCATCTTACCCTAGAGGCTGGGGAATTCAGTAATTTTGGCATGGGACTGAGTTTTTTTGAGGTGGGATTCAGGCAATTTGAAGTGGGATTGAGCCCCTTGAGGGTAAGATTGACGTGTTTTCAGTGGGACTGAGTCATTTTGAGGTGACAGGTCAATCCATCTTTACTTTTGGAGTGCAAAGCTATGCAGAACACTTCCTGAAATCCCCCAAAAACTCCCAAATCTTCCAGGATATGTCCCAAAACCATAAATTCCTGCTCAAGGAACTGTTAACTGATGGAACTTTAGACTTCTTTGATAAATTTCTTTTTTTTTTAGTCCTATTTCAGATGTTTTTAAATGATAAAGAAAAATCAAGAAGAAATTGGGGCCAAACCAAAAAGATAAGCAGCCAGGTGTCTTCCCAACACAGATCACGGGAATGTGGGTCACCAAGGCTCTGCCCAACGTGGATCCTCCCAAGGGGGATGAAGCTGGAGCGGTGCACGAAGCTCTTCGGCACTTGGGGCATTTGCAGGGCTTCCCTTACCAGTGCCTCTGTTGGTGTTTGGTCAAGTGAGAGCTCTGGGTGAAGCTCTTCCCACACTGGGCACACTCGTAGGGCCTCTCCCTGGTATGGATGCTCTGGTGGGTGACGAGGGTGGAGTTTTGCTTGAAGCCCTTCCCACAGTCGGGGCAGCAGAAGGGCCTCTCCTCGGTGTGAATCCACTGGTGCTTGAGGAGATGGGAGCTGGTCTGAAACCTCTTCTGACACTCGGGACACTCGTAGGGCCTCTCCCCAGTGTGGATCATTTGGTGGATGATCAGCTGGGACCTCTGACTGAAGGTCATCCCATATTCCCCACACTTGTATGGCCTTTCCCCAGTGTGGATTCTCTGGTGGTGGATCAGACTGGAGCTGCCGCCGAAGCTCTTCCCTCATTCCAGACACTCGTAGGGCCTCTCCTGGCTGTGGATCTGCTGGTGGGTGATGAGGCTGGAGTTTTGCATGAAGCCCATCCCACAGTCAGGGCAGCAGAAGGGCCTCTGATCCGTGTGAATCCGCTCATGCAGGAGGAGACTGGAGCTGGTGTGAAACCTCTTCTGACACTGGGGACACTCATAGGGCCTCTCCCCAGTGTGGATGATGAGGTGGGAGCTGCATCTGAAGCCCTTCCCACACTCCCCACACTCGTCGGGCCATTTCCCAGTGTGGATCATCTGGTGGCTGATCAGGGTGCTGCTCTGCCTGAAGCTCTTCCCACACTCCAAGCACTTGTGGGGCTTCTCCCCATCATGAAGCTGCTCCTGGAGCACCAGCTCTGAGCTCTGGCTGAAGCTCTGTCCACCTTCCTGGAACAGGGTGGGTCTTTCCTCCTCAGAGCACCCTGGGCTGGGTTTGCAGCCCCTCTTCCTGTGGGATCTCTGGGATGTTCCTCCCTCTTGGATTCCTGTGCCATGGAGCCACTCAAAACAGCCTCTTCCATGAAGTTCTGCTACAGAGATTTTTCCTCCCTGGTCTCCATTCTCAGCTCCTTCCTGGGGGAGGAAGGCCAAGGAGAGGATGGGATTTGCCTCCGTGCCAGAGGGAAGGGGAAGGAGATCCCCCCAGTGCATCCCCAGCAGGACGGGGTTGGCAGCAGGGTTGTCCTGCAGCCGGGGGCTGTGCTGGGCTGGGAGATGGAGCAGGAGAGAGGGGGAAAGGGGCACTGACTTCTTCCTCACCTGCCTGGGGCTCATGGAGCATCTTCCTTGCAGCCTTCTCCTCTATCCAGCCAAGGTTTGGGAATGGGAAATCCTGCTTTAGGAAAAATTCAATGCATTACCACATTGGGTTAGGGGGTTCCCCCTGCCCAAGTCCATCTCTACAAGTCACCAGCCATCTGGGGTCCATAAAAACGTCCCAAACACCAAGATTCAGCCCTGAAAATGCCTCCCAGCAGTTCCCTGTCTCTGGTCTCTCCCATTTGGCGTTTGGGGTTCTCCCTGTCCCAGCTGCTGGGGGTCAGATGTATTGGGGGTCCCCTGTCTACCCAGTCCCCACCCTTTCCAGGCTGCTGGGAGTCCCAGCAATCCAAAAAGTTCCCCTTTTCCATCTCCCCACTTAGGGATGCCGGGGGTCTTGCGGTCCAAGTGTCCCTTCTCCCTTTATTCTCTGCTTTGGGGTGCAGGGGCTCCAAGGAGTCCCCCCTGCCCCTCTCCAGGCTCTTGAGGCTCCCCCCAGTGGTGGCGCTCCCCCCTCTCTGGGCTCCCCACTTTGGGCTCCTGGGGGACACAGGGCTCTGCTCCTCCAGGCTGCCTCTGCCGGCAGCCGCCACCGGGACCCCCCAGTGTCCCCCCAAGGGGCATTTTCTGCTCAGCTTTGCAGTTCTTCGTTCTCCAAACATCCCCCCAAAAATACCCAACCCAGGGACCCCCCAGGGTATCTGGGGGGAGCTCCCCTGCCCAGGGCACCTGCGGGATGGGGGGTGATGATCCCACAGGTGGGGCTGCGAATTCAGGGAGGGCTCGACCTCTTGGTTCTTTCTTCTTTCCCTGATCCTCCTTTGTCCCTCCTCTTCCTCCCACTCCTCTTCTTCCATCCCTCCTCCTCCTCCTCCTCCTCCCTAAGCCCACCTCCTTCCCCTACTTCCATCCCTTCTGGCTCTCCCCCTTCATCCCTGCCCTTCCCTCCCTCCTCCTCCCCCAGCAGCAGCCACACCCTCGGTGCCCCGTTCCCGCAGCCCTCGCAGCGCGCGGCAGGAGCGGGGATGGAGCCGGGACAGGTCGGGATGGGCAGCGCGGGGCTCTCGGCTGCTCCCAGCCGCTGCGGGCGGGGGGAACCCGGCCCGGGCCAAAGGAGAGGCAAACTGGGCAAACTGGGGGCTGCACATCCAAACTGGGCCTTGCTGGGGACCCTGGCTGGGCACTGCCGGCCCCTGGGGCTCCTCTCGGGAGATCTGGGAGGGGGGAATGCAGAGAGGGGTGGGGGATCGCAGGAGTGGCGTCTCTGGGAGGGACTGGGCTGTACTGGGATCATACTGGGATCATACTGGGAGTGAGTGGGAGGCTGCAGGGGCAATTGAGACTATGCTGGGGGCAAATGGGATATACTGGGAGTGAGTGGGATCATTCAGAGGGTGACCATGAGCAGCTGTGAGCAACTGGCATCATGCTGGAAGGAACTGGGAGTCACTGGGTGCATGCTGGGCATGATTGGAAGCAACTGGGCTTATACTGGGATGAACTGGGATCATGCTGGAAGTGACTGGGATCATACGGGCAGTGAGTACAGCTACACTGAGGCTGACTGGAAGCGGCTGGGAGCAAATGGGATCAGGCTGCAAGGAACTGGGACTGACCTGGAATTTGCTGGAAGGAACTGGGTGAGACTGGGAGTGACTGGAACAAAAGTGAGGCTGAAAGGGAGCAACTGGGACCATGTGGGGCACAACTGGTTCATACTGGCAGTGACTGGGAGCACACTGGGATCATCTCTGGATCATACTGGGAGGGACTGGACTAATACTGGGAATGTCTGAGAGTGACTGGGAACACACCATGCACATCATCCCCCATACTGGGGGGCACTGGGAGCAACTGGGAGCACGCTGGGAGCAAATGGCATCATACTGGGACTGACTGGGCTGATCTAGCTGGAGGCAACTGGGACCATACTGGGAGTGATTGGAAGTTACTGGGATTATACTGGGACCATACTGGGAGTGCTGACATGTGACAAGGATCATACTGGAGGTAACTGGGCTCATATTGGTGTAGAAAGGGAACAATTGGGATCACACTTTGGGCTACTGGGAGCAACTGAGAGAAACTGGGACCATGCTGCAAGCAAACTGGAGGGACTGGGAATGACTGGATGTGTGATGGAGGCAACTGGGATATACTGGGCATGACTGAGATCATCCTGGGATAACAAGCATCTTACTGGGACCACTGGGAGTGTCTGGGAATGACCACGGACATGCTGTGGGCAACTGGGATGTACTGGGAGTGTCTGTAACCATACTGGGGATGACTGGGAACACACTGGGAACAACGGGGACCCTGCTGGGGAGAACTGGGACCCCATGCTGGGGGCAACTGGGAGTGAGTGGAAGTGACTGAGTCTACACTGGGGGCAACTGGGCATGACTGGGACCATGCTGGGAGGGACTGGGATCATCTGTGGAGTGACTGGGACTACAGAAGGGACAACAGGCTTCAACTGTTATCACTCTGGGAGGAACAGGGAGCAACTGGAACCAGGCTGGGGGCAACTGGGATCATACTGGGTCATACTTGGAGCAACGGCGACTGCACTGAGGGTGACTGGGAGTGGCTGTGAGCAACTGGGATCAGGCTGGAAGCAACTGAGGACAACTGGGTCTAACTGGGAACCTGCTGGGAGTAACTGGAATACGCTGAGAGTGATTGAAAGCACAGTCAGGGTAAATGGGAACAACTGGAACCACACTGGACGATAATGGGATCAGCTGTGCCCATGCTGGAGTCATACTGGAACTGAGTGGGATCATACTGGGAGTGACTTGAAAAGTATTAGGAGTATCTGAGAATGACTGGGATCCTACTGGAACCAGACTGGGAGTGACTGGAAAGGTGCTGGCTATGACTGGAACCATGTTGGAGGTGACTGGGAGCAACTGGGCCAACACTGGGAGTGACAAGGGGTCACTCTGGGCATGACTGGAATCATACTGGGAGGATCTGGGAATGACTGGGGTCATACTGGGAGTGACTGGAACCACACTGGGGGGAGGGGACTGGGTACAACTGGGATCATCCTGGGAGCCACTGGGATTACAGCAGGTGAGAATGGATCCTGACTGGGGGGTACTGGGAGCTACTGGGCCCATGTTGGGAGGAAAATATGGCACATTGGGAGCAACTGGGATCAACTGGAAGGTACTGGAACCATGCTAAGGGGACTAAGGACACAACTGGAGCAACTGGGTGTGAGACTGTCCGAAATTTCCCTCATCTGCCTCACGATTGTCATTGGGGACCACTGAAGAAAAGATCCCCTGTCTTAAATCTCTGGCCCTGTAGGAGAAAGTTCCATGCTAAGGGCCCTGAGGCCTGAGAGCATTGCTAAGCTATTGTTTCACAGGTGTGTTTACTGTATGCTACACTGAGCTCCATGAAAAGAAGAGAAGGACATTCTGCCCTTTTTGCAACAATAGCTCTGGGATTTTCCCCCCCCCCACCTCTGGCTGGACTTCTCTCGAGTTTTGGGTGGTCCTCCAAAGAAGACCCCTCTCGCTCCTTTGCAATCACCGTGACAGACAAACTGAGATGTAAGAAGCCTCTTCACCAGCGAAAAACCAAGACATGAAATCCCTCTGTGAGAAGGGCCCCTCTCACTCTTTCTAAGGACTGGGACTGAGACCCCCAACCTGGGGGAGGTGTGTGGGGGAGGCAAGCTGACCAAGATGGATGTTGCAGGTGTGAGCACTGGACCACAAAAACAATGGCTCTCGCCCACTGCTGAGAACATGGACTGTGTGTAACCTTCTCTAAATACCATTCTTTCCCCCGAAGATACAATAGACTACCTTTGATTCGGTTTCAAGATCTATTCCCCTTCCCCCATCAAAAGAGAGTATAACCAGAGTCCAGATGGACTGCACCTCTGAGATCTGCCCGGACGTGACCTGGTGAACTCCATTGGCTGGACATCGAAGGACTTCGCCATTCTACGTTTGGTATCTCTATACCCATTCATTCCCTCCCTCTTTTCTCTTATTTTTTCCTTTTTTCCCCCGCTTCCTCCCCAACGCAATTTTGCTGTGGTTATTTCAGAAGAGGTGCATTTGTTTGGATTATCACTGCAAACCGCCTTTTACCATGTTGCTTCTTTTCCACTCTGAGATTGCGAACCATCACAAAACTTGTTTGTAAGGATGGATCATGACACCAGGTCAGTGTGGCCTGGGTTGGGTTGCCCAGGGCAGGAAAGATGTCTGGCAGCTGGAGCAGGGTCTGGGAAGGGCCTCCAAGGTGGGGCTGGAGCCCTTGGGCTGTGAGCAGAGGCTGAGGGAGCTGGGCTTGTCCAGCCCAGAGCAGGGAAGGCTGAGGGGCTCCTCATCCCAGCCTGGCAGTGCCAGCGAGGAGGGGATGGAGAACACAGAGCCAGGCTCTTCACCGGGGGCCTGGTGGGAGACAAAAGCCAATGGGTGGGAGGGGAAAGAGGGGAAATCAGCCAGGAGAGGAGGAGATGAAATGAGTCAGGCTGGTTTCAGCATTTCCTCAACACCAAGAGCAGCCTGACCTCCCTTCTCCATCCACCACTGACAGCTTTGCAAATCAGGAATTGTTGGAGCTGTTTTGCCCCCACTCCAAGATGAGCATCCTGATACAAGAACCTAATTGTGTTTATATCTATCACAGAATGACGTTTGTCTAAAACTACTTTTAGGATGGAAATCCCTTGTGGGTGGTGGACTCATCAGATGCTGCTGGGACATTGCACTTAGCTCTGGGAAGAGTATGATTGTTATTAAATTGTGTCCTCTTCAACCATGGTCTGTTTGCCATGAAGAGAAACTTTCTGTGCTTCTGAGTCTCATCAGTTCCTGACCCCCAAAGGGCACAAACCTGATGAGTTGTGGTTCCCACTCCAGTGGTGGCACTTGGACCTCCCTCCATCCCCAGAGCAGAGCTCCCTTGTCCCAAAAAGTCCCTGGTGGAAGAGGGATGAAGGAAACAGGACAGGCTGGGGGGAACAGGGGCAGAGCCAGGGAGAAGAATGACTTTGGCATTTGATGGAGCTGTGCCTTCCCTTGCCTTTGTTGGCTGACAAGAAATGAACATCCCTGTGTGTCTCAGGCAGCTCCTTCTGCAAGGAAAGCAGGTGGGAGTTGGAGCCAAGGAGCTGAAAGCTGCAGGTGCAGCCTGGGCTGGAGGGAGCTCAGATTTGCACAAGGCTGCTCTGAGTGCCAGGGCTTGGATGGGGGAAATGGTGGGGTGGGGGTAGGGACAGAGTCTGATTGATTGTCAGCCAGGAAGGGTCTTGATTTTCATATCCATTCAAACTGCATGACAAGGTACCTGAATTCAATGTCAACTGCAGATTGCACACATCATTTAATTAACAGGGGGGAAAAAACTAAACAGGACCTGAAAAATCTCTTCTTGCTGTCTTTTTAAATATATTGCATTCACTTTGGATAGACTACTGAGATCTAATTAACCACAAATGATTTGAAAATTAAAATCAAATGATTCCCAGAGGCTTGGCTTGTTCAGGTGTTCTGAATGTTAATGAGCCCTGGGACACTGAATTCCTGCACTGAAGAGCTGAAGGCTGAACAAGCCTCTGGAGCAGTGAAATTCAGCAGCAGCCTCCAAGTTGCTGAGGATGTCAGCAGCCCCCAGTGAGGCCATCCCTGCCCAGAGACCGTGGGGGAATGGGCAGACAAGGAGAGCGTCCCTGGGGCTGGGGCAGCACAACTCAGAGGCACCAGGGGCTCCAGCTGGGCAATGGAGTGTGGAATGTGGCTGGGAAAGCCCTGCCTGGGCTGGGCCAAGCAGGACACACAAGCCCTGACCCCCATCCCCCAAAAAACTCTCTCAAAGAGACATTTAAAAGGAATTACAATTGTTTCTGTACTCTGAGTTGGACTCCCTGGAGAAATACCAACAAGAGATTCTCAGGAGCTCAAAACAACAAAATTCTCTTTACTGGCAACATTAGAAAATCAGAAAAACTTTGGCAAAAGGTTTATTATGATATTGTAGTGGTTTTAGTTTATTAATTTAAGATTTTTCTAATTTTGAGTTATCTTAATTAATGGATTGATGAGTGTGGTGGGTTTTAGTGTCGGTTAATTATTTATGTGTTTATTTTGTTTTGAAATACGAATACGAGAATGCTAAAGTAGGCCTAAAATTTGATAAGGGTATAAAGAAAATTTCATTAAATAGAAATTAAAAAGGAAAAGGTTAGTAAGAAATAAAATAAACTCTTTAGAACACTTTTTTTTTGTTGTTTACAATTTTTTTCTTTTAACTGACCATATAAAGAAACTAAATCTAAAATTTCTAGTTAGTTTGCTGTTTCTAGAATAGTCTTTTTTTAGTGTACTTAGGGAGAGAAGTTTTTCTTGTTAAGGCTATGGAGATTTTTTTACAAGAGTAAAATTTTTGTGGTTCTTAATTTTGTCATGGTTAACAGGTGTCTGGGGAACTTTGTTATTGTGAAGTTGTTTTTATTGCCAGAAGCTTTTTCACAGCTTGTTGATGGGCCATGTCAACTTATGGTGTTTTGTTTTAAAGATGAGTTTTTTAAAGGTATAAGTTTTTATTATTTACTTTTAAAATTATTTTTATTTCTGGGAATAGAGATCTTCTCTTGGAGATACTGGATTACTTTTCCCCCCCTATTTAAACTTTTTATGAAATTAGAGTTATTTTAACATTTGTTTATTTTAATATGCAGGTTTTTGTTTGAAAGTAATTTGAATATTTTATAGTTTTATGTGTTATAAAGAAAAAGAGTTTTCTCTTTGTAGTTTATAAGAGGATTTTAGTTTTAAGATTAAGGTATTTTTTCTTCTTTTTTATTTGGGATTTAATTTCTTCTTTACTGACTTAAATGGTGTTATGTTATTTTTTTATATGCTTGTATTTTGGTTTTTTATATGTTCATATTTTGTTTTTTCTTTTACCTGAGGGAGGATTGAAGTATTGAAAGGGTTAACACATTACCTGCCGGTAACTGTTGGTGGAAGTTGTGGTGGGGTTGGGTTAGGATTGGTTTTATGGCTTGTTTTTGGCTTTTTTTATGTTTAAGTTTTGGGTTGTAGTGTTATTTTGTATGGGTTGTAGGGGTTTTTGGTTTTAATTGTGTTCGGAGACGGGACTTGATGGTGAGATTTTAACAGCTGTGGCTGCCTTTGTTCTGGTCGGGGTTTTGTAGCCTCTTTTGTTTTCCTGTTTGGGAGTTGTTGGGGTTTGGTTTGGTCAGAATGGGGCCAATGGGGAGGGGGTGGCCTGGGGAGGGGGAAAATCAGCCCACAGCAGGGTTGCTTGGTTTGGTTTGGTTTGGTTTGGTTGAGATGGGGGCTGGGGCCAGTGCCCGCTGCTTCTTTGTTGACTGGAAAAGAAAGAGGAGGTTCCTGGGTTATTTCATCTTTAACATTTGTGTTCCACAGAGGCGTGTTCAGAATCTTAGTGGTTTAACAGATTGTCAGTAACACAAGAAGTTTTGTATTACTTTTTAAAATTCTTCCCATGCCAAACGATGACAGACATTCAATCAACATAAAACACTTTTCAAAGCATTGACTTGGCCCATTCAACTTCACAAACTCTAAGCCTGTTCAATTTTAAGTTACTCAAAATTTGCACGAGGACAGAAACAGAAGAAGAAGACACAGAAGGAAAGAAAGACAAAAAAGATACAGAGAAGCACACACACAGCTACCAACTCCTGGATTCCAGCACTGTTCAGATGGAAATTCCAAGAGGATGCAGGGTCAAGATGTGTGCTTGCCTTGTGGTCAGCCTTCAATACCCCTTGGTCTCCCTGGGCCCTTCCCCCAGGTGGGGCTTGGGCTCATTTGGTCCCTCAGGAGCTGGGCTGGGGCTGCAGAGGTGGCTGTGGAGCATTGCCTGTGCTGTGCCAGGGACTGGCAGCCACTGCTGGGCTGGGATAGAGGCTCTGGGGGGATTGGGGTTCCAGGGCAGGGCAGGGCTGGGGTTCCAGGGCAGGGCAAGGTTGGACCTGCCCCTTCCTCCCCCCCACACATGAAATGTTTTGAGCCAACAATCTCCTCCAGTCTGTCACAACAGAGAATGTTGGAGGTTGAACTCCCATTTCTGGCCATGGGCACCTGGCTGAGAAGGACAGTTCTTTTCCAGAGGAAGCAAAGTATGGACCCCCAGTGTTTGGAGAGCTTCATGAGGCCAAGGCCAGCCAGACTTGTCAGGAATGGCAGATTTTGTCTGGAAGGAGTCTTTGGATTTAGGGAATTTTTTAGGTGGAAGCCCAATCTCGGCCATGGGCACCAGGAGAAGCCGGACAATTCTTTCCCGTAGGAAGGAAAGCACAGAGCCTTTCCCAGTGTTTTGGGGATAGCTGAGAGGTGACCCTTGTAAAACCATTGCCAGCCTGACTTGTCCTGGAAATATTCCTGTGGGAACAATCCCTGGATATAAGGAAATTTGGAGGAGAAATCCTAATTCTGGTCCTGGGTGCCTGGAGGAGAAGGAGAGTTCTTTTCCATAGGAAGGCAAGTACAGAGCCCCAGAGTTTCATTAGCAGAAGAGACCCTCAACAGGCCAAGGTCAGCTGGACCAGTCAGGTGGCCTCTGGGAGGCCAAAATAGACCATTTCCATGTTCCCTTGGTCTTATGGGGCCCTGCAGTATCATAATGGTGCCCTGATTCCATGCGGACCAGCAGTGTCACAATGGTCTCCATGGTTCCACAGGCCCCACAATGACACGGGACTCCTCTGTTCCATGAGCCCTGCAATGTCACAATGGGCCTTTGGACCCTGGGGGTTTGCAGTGTCACAATGGTCTCCTTTGGCTCCACAGTGTCACAATGGACCATTGATGACAGGAGGCCCGTCTGTGTCACCCTGTAGCTTTGGTTCCATGTAGCCCTCCAGTGTCACAATGCACACTTGGTTGAATGGGGTTCCACAATGTCACAATGGTCCCAAGTTTCCATTCAGGCTTGCAGTGTCACAATGGTCTCCTTTGGTTCCCAGTGTCACAACGGACCCCTGATGAAACGAGGTTCCACAATGTCACGCTGGACCTTTGGTTCCATGCAGCCCTGCAATGTCACAAAGGCATTTTGGTTTCATGAGGCCCCACAGTATCACAATGGTCCTCTTGGTTCTGTGGGGACCCCCAGGGTAACAATGGTCTCACTGGTTCCATGGGGCCTCACAGTGTCACAATGGTCTCCTTGGTTCCATGAGGCTGTAAATTGTCCTGATGGTGTCTCATGGTTCCACGAGGCCTTGCAATGTCGCAATGGAGCTTTGGCACCATTGTGAGACCATGGGGTCTCACACTGTCACTATGGACCCTTGGTTTGACGGGGCCTCTCAGTGTCACAATGATCCCTACATTCCATTGAGCCCCACAGCGTCAGTACGGCCCCCTTGGTTCCATGAGGCCTTGCAATGTCACAGTGCTCTCCATGATTCCATGAGGCCCCACAGTGTCACAATGGTCCCTTGGTCTCACAGGGCCCCACAGTGTCACAATGGTCCCTTGGTCTCACAGGGCCCCACAGGGTCACAATGGTCCCTTGGTCTCACAGGGCCCCACAGGGTCACAATGGTCCCTTGGTTCCATGGGCCCTGTGCTGCTGCATTCCCCCCTCCCCTTCTCAGGCCGCCCTGCCAGCTGAGAAATGCTCCTTGGGGCTCGGCCTTGGCCAACAGCCCCTGGGCTCAGCTCCTCTGCAGCTCATCACAAACACTGTCTGCTCCAGGCACTGCTGCTGCCCAACCAGCTCCTGCTTTCTGGAGGAGCAGCCCTGGGAACTGGTTTTGTTCCCTCAGTGGCACAACATCCCTGTTCTCCCACTGCCAAAGAAAGCTGTGGATGCCAAGTGCGGCCAGGATGACTTAACCTTACCTACATTGCCTGTAGGTAAGGTTAAGTCACAAGGTCTAAGTGAAGTTAAACACTGCTAAGAGTTGTTTTTTTTTCCTAAGTTGTTATGTTTAATATAAGTTATAAGCTGAGTTAAATACTGTTAAATATTAATCCTCTGTAAAATTGCAAAGTCATAGGTTAAAAATTAGATTAAATCCTGCTACATGCTATTTTTTGCTAAATTGTTAAACTGAAGGTATCAGTCAAGGATAAGGTATAAGTTAAGTCCTGTTAAGTTTGAGCTCTGTTAAGCTTTTGGGCCGTATTCCTTTCATGCTTGCTCTCACTGCCCTTGTGTCACACAAACACACAGGGACAGTTTTCAGTTCATTTCTGGTTTGATTGCCTGGATTTGGTTTGGTTTTGTTGTTGCTTTGTTTCCTTGGTGTGCCTGAAGTGTCCAGTCAGGAGCAGAGTGACTCTTGCCAAGGAACTTTGTGCTGCTGTCCCTTAATATTCAATCTGGTTTTTGCTGATCCCTTGCTGGGGATTTTTTCAGCGCTCTCAAGGCCTCGTTGGTACCAGGGTGAAGGAGTCCTGGCCCAGGCTCTGGCCCTGGGGGACACGGGGACGCTGCCAGGGGGTCCCTGTCCCCCTGTGCCACCCCCAGGGCCCCAGCCCCCCGTCCCCGTGTCAGGCTCTGGGGTCGATCTCGTGGAACATCCTCTGGGGGAGGCTGCGGCGCCGGGGGCGGGGGGACCCGGGGGGACAGGGGACCCCGCTGTGCACGAGCAGGGTTGGACTGCTCTGGGGGGAACTGTGAGGGGGGCCGGGGCAGAGTGACCTCCCCAGTGACCTCACACAGCCCCTGGGATGTCACACAGCCCCTGTGATGTCACACAGTCGCCTGTGATGTCACACAGCCACCTGGGATGTCAAACAGCATGTTGTGATGTCACACAGCTGCTCTGTGATATCACAGAAGACTCTGATGTCTGAAAGTCACTCTGTGATGCCAGAGTCTTTTCTGTGATGTCACAGCCTGCTCTATGGTGTTACACAGCCACCCAGGGATGTCACAACCCACTCACAGATGCCACAGAGACACCCTCTATGATGGCAGAATCTGCTCTATGGCCACATACGCTACTCTATGGCATCACAGACAGCTCTCTGATGTCACAAAACGCTCTCTGTGATGTAATACTGACACTCTGTAATGTCACAGCACACACTTTCACATCACAGCCAGCTCTATGATGTCATACAGCCATACCATGATGTCACAGCCTGCTCTGTGATGTCACACTGTTCCCTCTATGATGCTGTAGCTGCTCAGTGACCTCACACAACAAACTCTGTGTTGTCATAGCCCAATCTGTGACCTCACACAACCCACTCTCTGCTGTCACACAGCCCCTTGCTGACATCACAGCTGCTCTGTGCCTCCATGACACAGGCACAGAGGAGCTGCTGTGACACAGCCCCCTCTGGGACATGCCACAGCCCCTGCCAGTGCTGAGCCCCTGGGAGCTCTGTCTGTGCCCTGCTGGTGTCCCTGAGGGGCCCTGGCAGTGCCCCAGGCCTGCTGGGCTGTGCACAGGAGCTGCTCCTGGCCAGAGCTGTCTCTCTGCAGCTCTGCTGCCCTTGCCAGGAGCTGCCTCTGGGCCAGGAGCCCGGCCCAGCTCAGCAGCACAGACACAGCACAAGGACTGTAATGACCCTCTGGGGCTTTGGTGCTCTTTGCATCAGACTCAGTCCCTCAGAGTGGGCTCAAAGAACTTCTCAGGGACTCAAAAAGAGGGTGAAACAAGAACGTTTCTCATATTTTAAATAGATCCATCTGAGGGACAGGACTGAGAAAGTGTCCCCAGGTTCCAGGTAGAGCAGAACACTGGTGGCAGTGATGACAGCTGGGGACAAGCAAGGCAAAGGTGTCTCTGGTGCTGAGCAAACCTGCGCCTCTGTCCCTGCAGGCTGTTGGCATCCCCTGGCACACACAGGTCACACACAGGGGAACACTGGGGCTGTCACTGCTGGGGTGTCACACACAGGGGAACACTGGGGCTGTCACTGCTGGGGTGTCACACAAAGGGGAACACTGGGGCTGTCACTGCTGGGGTGTCACACACACACAGGGCAACGCTGGGGCTGTCACCACTGAGGTGTCACACACAGGGCAACGCTGGGGCTGCCCCGCTCCTGCCCTGTCCCCAACAGCTCTGCCAGTGCCTTTAGGGGACACAAAGGCTGAGCCAAAGGGTGAGAATTGCAGAAAGGGCTGAGCTGGTAGGGCCCATTGGGATCAGCCAGTCCAGCCCCTGGCCCTGCACAGTCCCCCCAACAATCGCAGCCTGGGCAGCCCTGGGAGCGGTGTCCAAAGGCCTCTGGAGCTCCGGCAGCCTCGGGGCTGTGCCCATTCCCTGGGGAGCCTGGGCAGTGCCCGAGCCCCCTCTGGGGGAAGAAGCTTTTGCTGATCCCCAGCCCAGCCCTGCCCTGGCCCAGCTCCAGCCGTTCCCTCGGGTCCTG
The DNA here is from genome assembly GCF_051311805.1 of Agelaius phoeniceus. Classification (NCBI taxonomy): domain Eukaryota; kingdom Metazoa; phylum Chordata; class Aves; order Passeriformes; family Icteridae; genus Agelaius; species Agelaius phoeniceus. The sequence continues at coordinate 5,178,828 of NW_027509866.1, forward strand.
TCCCTGCTCACCTGGGCAGAGATCAGAGCTTGCCCAGAGAAGCCGTGGCTGCCCCTGGATCCCTGGCAGGGTCCAAGGCCAGGCTGGACAGGGCAGCCTGGGATAGTGGAAGGTGTCCCTGCCCAGGGCAGAGGGTGGAATGAAATGAACTTGAAGGTCTCTTTCAAACCAAGCCATTCTGTGATTCTGTGATTTTGGGAGAGATGCTGAAGCTCTGGCTCAGCTTTATCTCAGACCCAGCAGCAGCCATGGGTGGGATCATCACCTCCTCCCTCTCCCTGAGGTGGGAACTCACCCAGTGGCAGTGTGAAAAATGCCAATCACGTGTTAAAATTTTAGAAGTTTAATAGTAATAAAACAGTAATAAAAATTAGAACAATAAGAATTTGGACAATCAAAGTTAGGACAATAAAAGACAATAAAAGCAAAGAATTAGGGATGTCCAGGTGCTTTGCTCTGCCACAAAAGCACACTTCGCTAACAAAGGAAGGAACCCTTAAAAGAAATAGCCTGTCGCATATTCATATATCTCATACACAATTCAAACATTCCTTTCACACAAAGGGTGTCTTCTGCTTAATTTCTGCTGCCCCCCCATCTTGTAAATCAATTTCTTGGCTCCTAGAAGTCTGGAAGAAGTCTGGATTGTCCCGATAAGGGGGCAATACTTCTTCTTTTGGTGTCTTGTTGCTGTTATCTTTTTGTGAAGAGTTTCTTGGTTATCTTATCCATTCCTTGTGCTAGTTACAAAAAGTATCTTACATCACATAATTTTTTATTTTAATACTATGCTATAGCCTAAAACTATATTTACCACACTGCTTAAAAAGATTAATACAGCACTACAAAAAAATTAATACAACAAAACTTTCCAACATAACACATATTATATTCATTTTAATACTTGTGCAGAGCCAATCACATAATACGCATTTTTCACAATCAATAACAGATATGCATCACATTCTGGCAACTCTCTAGGGTAAAAGCTTTTTAAAGACATACCTATAGGGATAACTTTATTCCCTACAGATCCTTAGAAGTACTGCACAGGCTGTGATTAAGTCAAAGAAAGTATGGCAATATACCATCTTTTCCCACCACCCTATGTGCAACTCATTTATTAAGTATTCATACAGTATGTCAGTTGGACACCAAAAGAGAAAACCTGCATCAGCAGCAGCTGAAAACAAAGCTAGAATCTAAGTTGACACATTTCAAAATTTAATTTCTGGGCTTGAAAAGTCATTTGGCTCAATCCAGAACTCTATAAAACAGTTTATTCTCCTACCGAAAAAAAAAATATTCTCATTACAACACATTTTCCAGTGATGCAGCTACTGTTAGACAACAAGAGGAAACGCATAGACAGGCAGATTCCTTGCTCCTCTCTTTGTCGTCTCAATAAATTTGCCACCATTAAGATAAATCATGAGAAGCTGCTAGAACACAAAATTCTCTTCCAATTACATACATGAAAAGATCTTCTATTTATTCTTCTCAAGTTACTTTGTAAGGCTTTCATAAAAGATTAGAATTATGGTCTTCTCTACTCCAAATGGAAAATGTTTCATTAGACTAATTCAAGACAAGACTTCACTTTCAACTCGTAACACGTGAGAATGTCACATGAAAGCTGATAAGCAGATTCTGGCCAGAGCACTGGTGTACCTGCTTCAGGCTGGAGCCCCCTGACTGAGTTCTTTTGGCATGTGTTTGGAGTGTCTTACATTTAAACCATGCAAGAGCAAGTCAAAGGCAGGCATCATAGAAATAGCTACTATATAAAAAAAAGGTAACATATTTTATTATAAAAACTATGCTTTTCAAAGCTGAAAATCTTTGTGCTGAGCTTGAGACTGCACTGTATGGCTGACATGAGGCTTTGGTCACAGATTATGCATGAACAATCCAGAACCTCCTGAATTCTTCATGAATTTGTATCTTGTGTATTTTGTCCTTGCCCACACAAGCTAGAAAATTAAGGAAAACATGCACAATGATAAAGAAAACACAGTGCAATTTAGGAACCATTCAAGAAAATCATGGTTAAATTACCTATATGTTATATCCAGAGACAACTCAAACAATTGCGGCTGAAGAACTTATACCATTAACTTTATTACAAATTTTCAAAGGCAGGTGGATTTGCTCTTCCTGCTCAAACAATTTAACAGGATTCTTGCTATTGGCAATTAAATTATTATTTAATTCTACCTTAATATGATTTTAAAGATTCATTATGGCTCTAAAACTGTAGAATACTGTGTGCTTTGTGGATAAATAGGCCAGGGAACAGTTAACAATTCTAGGGATTTATGTCTATCATATTGATTGGTCAGGGTAACATGTGAGCTCCTGTAAAATCCTTTTACAAAACATTATAGTTTATCATACTGTCCTAGGCTGACTATATGATGCTTTTATCCCCAATCATCTGTTCTGTTTATGCTGAATAATAAGTTTTGCACCTTTAAGACTTGTTCCAAGAGTGAAATGGGGAGAGAAGAAGCACAGAGTTTTGTTTTCAGACACTGCACTCACTCCTCCACATTCCTGCTCCTGGACTGTGTTGTCTGCAGATGGACAGACACTGGGACAGAGCTCCCCTTTGTTTTGGTTAGTTTTAGCTAGCCGAGGCAAAAAAGTTCCCTGGACTGTGGGTTTTTTTACTTTTCTTTGGACCTGTTTAGACCTGCTCTGGACTGAACACCCAGAAGAGCACCGGCAGCTGCACCTGTGGCTCACCAGGCCAGGCCTGGGCTGCGGCATTTCCAGCACCAGAGGGACTGATCAGAGCCTGAGTGAGCTGAACTGCAACCTGGGGAGGGACTTTCTGAGTTTGTCATCTCTTTTCCAGCAGCAAGAGCTTTTATTGATTAATCTTCTTTAGGTTTTCTTGTTTAATAAACAGGTTTTTCCACTTTTCTCCAAGGAGGTATTTTTCCCTGACTGGCTGGGGGAGAGACTGATTGAATCTGCTTCCTAGAGGAACCCCTTAGGGGATTCTCTCCCAAATTTACCCTGAACCAGCACACATACTTAACTTGAAAGGATTGTCTGTCTTTACCAGGTGTTAACTTCAAAGAATCCCAGAATCAATGAGGTTGTAAGAGATCACTGAGATCATTGAGTCAAGCTTTGGACCAAACACCACCTTGTCAAACAGACCAGAGCACTGAGTGCCACATCCAGCTGGTCTTTGAACATATTCAGAGACCCTGGGCAATGCCTTCCAATGCTTAAGAAACCTTTCTGTGAAGAAATTCCTCTGATGTCCAACTTAACCTCCCTGGTGCAGCTTAAGACTGTGTCTTCTTGTCCTGTCACTGCTTGTCTGTGAGGAGAGCCCAATCCCCATCTTACTACAACCTCCTGTCAGGGTGGTGTAGAGAGTGACAATGTTCCCCCTGGGCCTCCTTTGCTCAAGACTGAGCCCTCCTGAGCTCCCTTAGTTCTCTCAGCCATTTCTCATCAGACTTATTCTCTAGACCCTTAATCAACTTCTTTTCTCTTCTCTGGGTTTGGTCCAGATCCTCAATGTCCTTCCTTGGGTGATGTCAGGATGGGTCAGAGGGCAGATCTGCTGGAGGACAGGAAGGCTGCAGAGGGCCCTGGACAGGCTGGATCCATGGGCTGAGACCACTGGCATGAGGGTAAACAGGACCAAGTGCTGGGTTGTACACTTTGGCCACACTAACCCTCTGCAGCTCCCAGCTGTGGAAAGAGTGGCTCTGAAGCTGATTGACAACACCTGAACCTGAGCCCAGGTGTGTCCAGGTGGGGAACAAGGCCAATCGGCAGCCTAGCCTGTATCAGCAATAGTGCAGCCATCAGGATCAGGGCAGTGATTGTCCTGTGCTGGGCACTGATGACGAACATCTTGAGTGCTGTGTCACTTTTTGGGGCCTTCAACAATAATTAAAATTTCTCAAGCAATTGCTTTATTCATTATTTATTTGCCTCCCTTCCCTGCTTGGCTGTGACCAGAACTACACCAAAAGGAAAGTGCCTGCAGCCAAGGGAAAGCTGCCCTTGGGTATCTGTTTCTGTTTGTGGCTGCTGGTGGTGTTGTTTGTTTGCCTTGCTGTACATATTGGTAAAGAGCTGTTACTCCTCTTCCCATATCTTTGCCTGAAAGCCCCTCAATTTCAAAATTATAATAATTTGGAAGGAAGGGGGTCACATTCTCCATTCTAGAGAGGTCCTGCAGACATCTGTCTTTCAAACCAAGACAAGCTGACAATCAACAATTTATTAACAATTGATTATTAACAATTATTTGAGAATTATCAATTACTTATCAATCTAATAATCAGCTAATTAAATTAGGTAACTAAAAGGTAAGATAGAGGTCTTCACTGGAGCTTGAAAGGGTACTGCAGGGGTCCCTGCTGAAGGGGCCATCAGCAGCAGAAGGCACGGTGTTGCTGGCTCCTGCCGGATGCTCCAGCTGACACAAACGCTGTCTCTCAGGTGCTGCTCTCCACAGCCACTCCTTCTTGGGTCCCTGGCCTTTCTCTGTGTGGTGGTTTGACAGGAAATGTGTTTTTTGGGATGCTGTGTTTTGGGCCAATGGATATTCAGATTTTAATATTGGCATTTAACCTGGCCATTGGGACATTGGACACGCCTCTGAGAACACGGGGTTAAAAGCAGAGCTCTCCCCTGGGAGGTTCTCTTGGGTTTCTGGCGGGAAAGAGTTCGGGTCTCTCCCCCGGCCCAGCCAGCAGCTGGGCAGGGGGAGGGGAAAAGCCATGTGGCCGAGAGAGGTAGGCCTGAGCCCTGGGGTGGAAGGGTGGAAGAGAGAGAGAGAGACACCGGGAGCCATCGGGCAGCCCCCCCTGAGAGACACAGAGAGAGAGAGACAGAGAGAGAGAGAGAGAGAGAGAGAGCCGCTGCCTGGGACTGTAACCTTGAAGCTTGATAAACATGGGCCTGTGCCGGCAGCACGGCTGGGAAGAAGATGAAGGGGGGGTTCAGCCGGCCACTTGTAGGAGCTTTTAACCCCTTTTCGGAGAATGAGGACTTTACAGAACATTGACCTTTCCTAGAAGATAGAGTAGAAGATGAGGAAGGAATGTGCAAGTGTGAGAGAAGTCTGGGTGAGTGAGAAATAGTGGAACAGTAGAGAAGAATCCTAGTGGGAAGAGATGATGGAGTGGCTTTTGCTGGACTCTTTTTGTACAGCCATGGACAGAACCATGTTCCTTGTGCCACAGAAACTGCATTCTAGGGGGAGGCAATCGCCACAGAACCAAGAGGGTTCAGTGTTGGTGCCCCTCGGCCCCAGGGGGTGGAAAAATATGGGGTGGACAGGTGTCCCAAAGGAGAGATTGTGGGGACAGGTGTCCCAAAGGAGAGACTGTGCCTTTTTTAGATCGAGACAGAGCATCCCTAAAAAGACAACCCTAGAAGCAGCTCTGGTCTGTGTTCAGTGGTGAGAGCACTGGACATGAAAGGAAGAGGTCACTACGGCAGATGTACTCCGGGCGGTGCCACGAGTGACATGGAAACACACGAGGCTTCAGCTGTGTTTCCAGGGGAAGCCCATGGTACAAGAAGGACTCCTCTCCTCTTGATGAACTGAGGATTGATTGTCTAAAAGGTGGTGCTGGACCAAGAGTTGGTGATTTGAGGAATAAATGTATTGTGTTGGAAATTTGGTGGGGGGAGGAGGAAATGCATTTGTGAGGTTTTCATTTTCCCTGTGTGTGTGTTCCTTTGTATTTGTAGTTGTAGAGTAGTTAATAAAGTTCTGTTTTGTTTTCTTTCCTAAGTAGGAGCCTGCCTTGCTTATTCCTGGTCACATCTCACAGCAGCTACCAGGGAGAGGGTATCTTCATGGGGGCACTGGCATTGTGCCAGTGTCAAACCATGACAAGGATAAACAACCCCAGCTCCCTCAGCTGCTCCTCACAGCTCTTGTGCTCCAGACCCCTCCCCAGCCTTGTTGCCCTTCTCTGGACACGCTCCAGCCCCTCCATGGCCTTCCTAAACTGGGGGCCCAGCACTGAACACTGCACTCAAGGTGCTGCCCAACCAGTGCTGAGCACAGGTGAAGAATCCCTGCCCTGCTCCTGCTGGCCACACCATTCCTGATCCAGGCCAGGAGCCATTGGCCTTCTTGGCCACCTGGGCACACTGCTGCCTCATGTCCAGCCTGCTGTCCATCAGTCCCTGCAGGTCCCTTTCTGCCTGGCTGCTGTCCAGCCCCTCTGGCACCTTGTTGAGGGAGAAAAGGGAAGGGAGGGATACGGGTCCAGATCCAATCCTTCCGGAAATGTGGTGTTTGCTGGCATTGCCAGTTCCCAGATCTTGATATTTCCCTCTTCTAGCACAGCTCAAGTCCAGCAATTTGCTGGCACAGAAAGCCAAAACCAGGCAAATACCTGGTACCTACAGCAACCCAATCCCGTGTTTGCTGACACCGCCAGTGCCCATATCCGGAATTTTTCAGATGCCTGCACAGCACAATTCCAGCAATATACTGGCACAGAAAGATCACATTTGGCAATTTCCTGGTGCCTGCACATTCCCCACCCAGATCTGGTGTGTGCTGGCACCGCCAGTGCCCACATTGGCAATTTCCTGGTGCCAGCATAACCCAAATGCAGCAATTTTCTGGCAAAGAAAGCCAAAACCAGGCTCCACCCAGATCTGGTGTGCTGGGGTTGGTTAAAAGAAGAAGGAGACCTTGGCTTAAGGCTGTGGGAAAACCCTCTTAAGCTGGGGTCAGCAGGAGCTCCCGCCCATAATCCTCTTGTTCAGGTTTGCAGATTGTTGCTAGAAAGTTCTGAGTTCTCTTTGCTACCATTGCTTACATTTTACTGCAAAAATTTCAATATTCTTAATTGTTCCTTCCTCTTGGGTCCTTCCCTCAGATCCCACCTTAACCCCTCCCCATAAATAAATGGATAAATATCCCTGCTAGACCCTGGACCCAGGCTTTTTTCTGCTTTGCTCTCTCTACTGTGCATGCCGTCCTGTTTGTTGTGTTTGCCTTCGTTAAAGTTCTGTTTCCAGAGCACCAGATGAAAGCAGTCTCTGTCTGTAAAGTGGCCAGAGCTGGTTCTCAGGGAAACCACTGGTCAACGGTCCGGACAAGGGCCAGAAGGTTTCACTGGTGTTTGCTGGCACCGCCAGTGCCCACATCTGGAAATTTCCCTATTCTGACACAGCCCAAGTGCGGCAGCAATTTACTGGCACAGAAATCCAAAACCCGGCAACTTTCTGCTACTGGCTCTGGCACCGCCCACATCTTGTGTTTGCTGCACCAGTGCCCAGATTTGGAAATTTCCTGGTGCCAGCAGAGCCCAAATCCAGCAGATTTCTGTCGCTGGCAACGACACCACTCAGATCTGGTGTTTGCTGGCAGTGCCAGTGCCCAGATCTGAAAACTTCCTGGTGCTGGCACAGCCCAAGTCCAGTGATTTGCTGGCACAGAAAGCCAAAATTTGGAAATTTCCAGGTTCTGGCTCCAGCACCATCCAGATCTGGTGTTTGCTGGGACCACCAGTGCCCAGATTTGGAAATTTCCCAATGCCTTCACAGCCCAGGTCCAGCAATTTGGTTTTAGCTAGCTTAGGCAGAGAAGATCCTTGGACTGTGACTTTGCTTTTTCTTGGAATTGTTTAAACCTGCTCTGGACTGAAAACCCAGAAAAACACCGGCAGCTCACACCTGTGGCCCACCGAGCTCTGGGACACTGCATTCCAGCACCAGAGGGACTTAGAAGAGACCGAGTGAGCCAACTACAACCCACAAAAAGGACTTTCTGAATTTGCCATCTCTTCAGCACTGTCAGAGGTTTTATTTAATATTATTCAGTATTCATGCTTGTGAATAGTTTATTTGTTAAATAAACTGGGGTTTTTTCACTTTTCTTGAGGGAAGTCTTTTCCTGAACTAGTAGGGGGAGGGGCTGCTTGAACGTGCTTTCTAGACTGATCCCTTTTGGAGGTTTCCTCCCCAAATTTGCCCTAAGCCAGCACAAACAGTCATCATGAAAATTTCACCAGTGGCATAATTTCCTGCTGGCAAATCTTGGGACAGAAGCTTGACCTTGTTCTCCATGAGACATTCTTGGGAAGAGCAGACAGGAGAAGATTCCTGGAAAACTGAAACAGCTTTCCAGAAGGGAAATGAAAATGAAAGAAACAATCCAAGATCTTTTCCCCTATTTATTTCTATGCTCCCCTTTTCCATGTTGCACTACTTCTCCATCCCAGGAATTCCAGATGCACCGCACCTCTAAGATCGGTGACTTAGTGATTTTTAGACACTCGAAAATACCATGAGCCACACAGAGTTTTCCTTCCCCTGGTTTTACTGGAAGGCAACACTGGAGATGTAAGTGCAGTGCTGGGCTCAGGTAGGAATCCTACAGCAAGGGAAGGTGGCCCGACAGTGTTTGACCCTCAGCCAGGCCAATGCAGAGCAGCAAGCGAGGGGATTGCTGTGCCGGTGTGCAGGAGTCAGGGCTCTGCATCTGGGCTCACCGCTGCAAAGTTCCCGTGTTTGGACAGACTCAGGGGCTGTGCCCGGGGCGCGCGGGGCTCGAACGTGGGGCTCGTGGGGCGAGCGGGGAACGGACACGGGGACGAACGGCCCCGGTGCTTCAGTTGCAGCGGCGGCAGCGGCGGCAGCAGCAGCGACAGCGGCAGCAGCGACAGCAGCAGCAGCGACAGCAGCAGAACAGATATTTTAGATCACTTTTTCTTTCTTTCTCTTTCTCTTTTTCCTTCTCTTTCTGTTTTTCCTTCTGTTTTTCTTTCTCTCCCGTTCCCGCTGTCGGGCACCCTTCTCTCGGGGTCCCTTGCCCGGCGTCCCTCTCCTCTCCCCGCCTCCCTCTCCCCTGCCGGGCCGGGCCATGCCCCCGGCCCGGGCCATGCCCCCGGCCCGCCCCCGGCCCCGGGCGGGGCTGCCCCGTGCCCGGCCCCGGCCGTCCCGCCGCGCTCTCGCCTCCGCCCGGCTCTGGCCGTACTGGCGGTGGCGCTGCTGGGCGGGCGTCAGTGCCTGGTGCGGGGGCGGCATCGCCGCCCTTCGGCTCCGCCTGGCCCGAGCCCGGCCCCGGACCCGACGCAGGGTCCAGTCCCGGCCCCAGCCCCGGCCCCGATCCCGGGCCCGGCTCCTCCCGGGGCCCGCGGAGGACACAGGCGGCGCGGCCGCTGCGGCCGCCTCCGCTGCGGCTTCCCCGGCCCGAGCTCCGCCGCTCGACAGCGCGGCCGCCGGCCCCGAGCCTCCCGTGCCGCGTTCCGAGGAGCGAACGCCTGGGCATGGCCGGCCCGGGGCGGCTGAGGGGCGCTCGGGGGCCGTTGCTGGCCCCGGGCCGAGCGCTGACAGCCGCGTCCCGCCCGCAGGGAAGGCGCACGAGGCCCTGCAGGAGCGGTACCGCCTGGGTTCGCTGCTGGGGCGCGGAGGATTCGGCAGCGTCTTCGCGGCCACGCGGCTCTCAGACGGCGCCCCGGTGAGCGGCGGGGCCGGCGGCGGGCGCAGGAGTAGGGGGCGGAGGAGGAGGAGGAGGAGGAGGAGGATGGGGCTGGGCAGGGCGGGCGGCGAGCTGAGCCCGCTGCTGTCCTTGGCTTGCAGGTGGCCATCAAAAGGGTGCCACGGAACCGCGTCCGGCACTGGGGCGAGCTGGTGAGTGAGCGGGGCCAGCGGCAGCAGCCGGGGCTGCCGGGCGGGGATGAGCCGAGGCCCGGCACGGTGGAAGCCGCCAGGACGCCTCGAGGGAGAGCGGGCGTGGGTCCAGCGCAGGGCGCAGAGCATCCCGGGCTGGCTGAGGGCTCCCCGAGCCCCGGCACGGCATCGGCCCCACTGAGGGCATCGTGCTCCTCCCGCAGCCCGACGGCAGCAGGGCCCCGCTGGAGGTCGTGCTGCAGGCCAAGGTGTCCACTGGCTTCCCTGGTGTGGTGCAGCTGCTGGAGTGGCTCGAGCTCCCCGAACACATCGTGATGGTGCTGGAGCGGCCAGAGCGGTGTCAGGACCTGCAGCGTTTCATTGGGGCACGGCGGTTCCTGCCCGAGGAGGTGGCGCGGGCGCTGTTCCGCCAGGTGCTGGAGGCCGTGCGGCACTGCACCAGCTGCGGGGTCCTGCACCGCGACATCAAGCCCGAGAACATCCTGCTTGACCTGCACACCGGGAAGGCCAAACTGATCGACTTTGGCTGTGGCACCTACCTGCAAGAGACAGCCTACACCCACTTTGCAGGTGAGCCCACGTAAGGGTGTACTCCTGGTCCCAGGATCTCATGGCCCAACATCTCCCAGCCCAAGCTGGCTGTGGCAGAGGGGATTCTCCCTTTTGCTGCCAGTCAGGGGACTGAGTCTTCAGCTGAGTTGCTTTAGAGCGGGGCTGGGTGGGGAGCCATCTTCCAGCCCTGCTGGCAGCCTTTGCCAGCCACTCTGCCCAGGACTGGGGCTGGGCTGGGGCAGCCAGCCCGACCAAAACCCCCGTGGGTGGGGGTAGCAGAGATGGGGGCGGAACCTGTGCCCCAGCCAGTTTGGTGTGCAGGCGAGAGGAAGGGCTTGGACTGATCGACTCTCCCTGTTTGCCTTGGCTTCCTAATATTTTTGGGGCAATGCAGGCAGGGAGGATAAGGGCATGTTTTTTCCCCAGCACGGAGAGGGTTTTTCCTTTACAGGTCAGGGTCAGGCTTAGCCAGGGCTTCCTCTGCCCTCTTCTGACACAAGTGGCTTCTTTTCCAAGCCTTAGTTTGTGCACAAGTCCCAGGTGCTGGCGAGAGGGCAGTGGTCACCCTGTGTGCCACTGATGCAGCCCCCACAGGCCCAGGGATGCTGGGGCCAGGCTCTGGGAGCAGCAGCATCCCCCTGCTGAACTCCATCTGTATTCCACAGGAACACTGTCCTACAGCCCCCCGGAATGGAACGACTTTGGCTGGTACCATGGCGAGGCAGCAACGATCTGGTCCCTGGGCATCCTGCTGCACCAGATGGTCTGCGGGGAGCACCCGTTCAGGAGGGGCCGGAACCTCAGCTGGGGCCAGCTCCCGCTGCCACAAGGGCTCTCTCAAGGTGGATCCTCTTCTCTGGGCACGGGGGGAATCCCAGTGCTGGGAGCCAGCAGCGGGCTCGTGAGCATCCCGCTCTGGCACCTGCTGAGGAGGTGGCACATGTCCCGCTCTCCTCCAAAACAGGGAATTGATGGGAAAGTTTAGGCCCAACCCTGAGCGCATCCAGAATGGCCTGGCCATGGGAATAGTGGAGCAAAGCAGACAGGAGCCTTCTCTGGCTGACTGGCAGTTTCTGCTTTCTCTTGCCAGAGTGCAAAGATCTGATCAGGTGGTGTTTATCCGTGAACTCCTTGGAAAGACCCACATTAGAAGACCTGTTCTGTGATCCTTGGGTGCAGGATATTCCTCTGCCATAGAAGAAGGGAGAGAGCCACAGGCACACTTTGATCCAGGGCCCTGGTAAGTTGCATCTCCACACATGCCTTGGCAATGAGAAGCTGAGGAAGCCAGACCTTTTTGTGCTGCCTGTGTCACTGCACCGGGGCCATGGGATGGGCACACACAGCCCTTGTGCTGGAGCTGAGCTGCTCTGCCCAGCACTGGTGGCCGCCATCCAAGCTGGTTTTGCTTGTGCTGGTTCCCTGACAGCTGGGGCCCTGGGCAGAGCCCTGAGAGCCTGGTCTCCCCCCAGGGAAGGAGCAGGAGCCCCTGGAGAAGCTGTACCGGGTGGGGATGCTGCTGCTGCTGCTGCTGCTGCTGCTGCTGGAGACAGCCAGGATGACATCAAGGATGACAAGCTCTTCCTCAGCCTGGCCACTGGAGGCTGAAGGTAATGGACTTTGATTCTGGCACCTTCTTCAAAGCCAAACTCCACAGGGAATTTGCAGATGAGTCCCCAGCCGGGGAAATGCTGCCAGATTTGGGCACGGCCCAGCCTGGCAGGGAACCAAAGGCTCCCCCTTTGCTGGGGCAGATGCAACTCATCCTTCAGTCGCTGCCCAGCTGCTTTTTGGCAGGGCTGGGGGGATGGGCTGGGGTGGGTACGAAATGGGAGTGGGCTCCTGGCCCTGCCAACAGCCCCCAGCAGCCACCGTGCCCCGGGCTGGGGCTGGGGCTGGGGCTGGGGCAGCCAGCCCGACACAAACGAAGCCCCATGGTGGGAGCAGAGGTGGGACTCCAGAACCTGTGCAGGGGCTGCTTTGCTCTGCAGGCAAGGAAGGGCTTGGGCTGCTCCACTGCCCCTGTTTGCTTTTGGATCACCGTGATTTTGGGGACAGTGCAGTGGGGAAGAGAGAAAGTGTGGGCTTCCCTCAGCCATGGCTGGGTTTTTCCCTACCAGGGGAGTTGGTAGGAGTTGGGCCTTCCTCAAGGCCCTGACAGAGATAAGAGTTTTCACCATTTTTCTTGCTTTCCCTTTTTGCATCTAATCTCTTTTCAATAATGTGTTGTTTGTTTTTCCAGAGGAAGCGTTCTAGGTGGTCCAGTGTGGATGGGGAAGTGCTTGGGAGCAGCTGTGGCGTGGATGGGCCATGCCCTTGGAGAAGGCTGAGGCCATGGTTTGGGAGCAGCTTTTCTTGCAGCCGTGGCTGGCGTGAGGTGGGTCCCTGTGTGCTTGGCAGGGTGGGATCAGAGCTTTTGGGAGATGGCAGCGAGCACAGGAGCATCCTGCTCTGGGCAGCTGCTGAGGGCTGGATGTGCCGTGGCTGGCTGCAGGCTGGGCACATGTCCTGCCCTCCTGCTCTGCTGCCAAAGGCAGCAGGGATGGGCAGCTCTGGGCACAGCTCTGGGCACAGCCAGCATGGCCTGGGCCCCGCAGGCCTTGGCACAAGGGCACAGGAGCCCTCAGCTGAGGGGCGGTTTCTGCTTTCTCTCCTTGCAGCCGGGCTCTGCGGCTGCTGAGGCTGCTCTGGGCTCTGCCAGGGCTCTGCTGGGCTCAGCCCTGGGCCCAGCTGGGCTGGCTCTGCCCTCCCATTGCTCTGACAGCTCTGCATCAGACGAGCCCATTGCGAGCACAGCGCCTGAGCTTTCTGCTTTGGCAGCTGAGTGAGACTCTGCTGCAGGCCCAGAGATTGCAGCTGGGGACACACATCCAATTGGCAAGGACCCAAACTCTCCACAGTCCCAGCTGAACCCCTGGATCTGCACAGGCTGTTTTGTCTGTCCCATTCTTCCTTCTTGATTGGCTGGAATTGTGCAGTTGCACTTTCTTCCTCCTCTAGCAGTGCCATGAGTGGGCCAAAGCTGGTGAGTGGGCCGTGCTCCTGAGGCAGTGCAGTCTGGAGCTGGTGGATGGAGAATTGCCCTTCTGCACTGCCAAACCAGAGCAAAAAGCCCTAAGTGGGACTTGGTGTCTTTAAGAAACCCCTGACAGTTTCAACAGGAATGTGCAGCTCATTCACAGGGTGAGAAGGAAGGGCATCTTCTAAAGGATTTGGGCTTTGACAGAGTTTCCCTTCCCAGTCCTGCTTGGAGCTGGCAGGGCACAAAGCAATTTCCTCTTGCTTCAACCCCAGTTTCAAATGGCAATGTTGGAAACAAAGCCCAAAATCTTTTAAAAGGCTGCTGAGGTCAGTAAGATGGATCCATGCCATCAGCACATTTACAATGTAAATAACTGAGTTCTCTTTTTAAAAAGATCACTTACCTCTTAATGCAAAGAATGTAAATTTGCATTTATGTTTTGTTTTTTTCACTAACATTATGTTATGTTTTTTCACTAACACTTGGATTTTATTCTTATCTTTTACAATTTACCTATTTTTTTCCCTTTTTCTTTTTTTTCTTTTTAATAGAAAACATGTCCTATCAAAGGAATGTCCTTTGCTCCTGGTTCCCGTGTGGAGCAGCTCCCTTCCTGCTGGCTGAGCTGCTCAAGCAGAGCCCGGCAGCTCCTGGCCCTGCAGGGCTGAGGCTTTTCCCTGTTGCTGGGCACAGACTGATGGAGCAGCACTGCTGAACACGGGCACACAGAGGGACCAGGAGCAGCTGCCTTTGGCCACCTGAGGCTCCAGGGCCCAAACTCTGAGCAGCCAGGGCTGGAAGAGACTGGCAGGATCTGATCCCTGACTCTGGGCCAGGGCTGCACAAATGACCCCACAGCAGCAGCAGCAGCAGCAGCAGCAGCAGCAGCAGCAGATGGAGCTGACTTTCAGCACAGCCCCTGCCCCTGTTCCCTCCCGTGTGCAGCGGTGTCACAGCAGCCTGAGGCACCTGGGAGCCCCCAGTGCCAGCAGGGACTTGAGATGGCAGCCCTGGGCTCCTGGAGGCTGTGCAAGGAACGGAGCTGGGCACTCCCTGACCATGGGGAGCTTGCAGATGGAAAAGGCTGCTGTGCCCAGGCAGCTCCAAGGGCACAGAAAGGAGGCTCTGGAGCACTGGATCTGTGCCAGTGCCACAGTCCTGGGCAGCAGCCAGCCAGCCCTGGGGGAACAGAGGGCACAGCATGAGGGACAGAAGCAGGCAAGGGCAGAGACTGGAGAGAGCCAGAGCCAGGAGCAGGAACAGCTGCTCCATTGCACTCTTGGAGAAAGCTCTTGGCTGGTCCCAAGCGCTGAAAGGCGTGAAGGGCAGAGAGGAGGCCACAGCAAACAATGCTCCTGTTTGCACAGCCTCCCCTCTCCGTGTCCCAGAAGGAATTGCATGGACTGTGCTCTTCTCTCCGAGTGGTCTCGTTCAGCATGAGCAGCTCAGCACCAGGAGCTGAAGGAGCTGAAGCCTCAGGCCACAGGAGCTGGGCAAGAGGAGACTTTCTGAGCAAATGAATGCTGCTAACATGGACCCAGCTGAATGCAGTGGATAGAATCATGGAATCACAGAATCCTTTCTGTTGGAAAAGCCCTCTGAGCTCCCCCAGTGCAGCCGCTCAGCCAGCAGTGCCAAGCCCAGCACTAAACCACGTCCCTGAAGTGCCAAGGCCTGGACAGCAGCCCTGAGTGAGGCCTGAACAGCAGGCCCTGAGCCAAAGGTGGCCTCTGGAGGAACCTTCCAAGCAAAGGTTATCTTTGTATCTGCTCCCTGATGAAATATGCATGGTCATTAGCACTGTGATAGATGTAGCCACTCATTAGTGAAACATGTATTGACTTTTGTGTATTTAGAAGCCAGACCAGGCCATGAAATCTGACATCTGGCCTTGTTTGGGGCTGAATGGTCAAAGTCACCTCCCTTGGTCCCTCCTGGGGCCCTGGCCAGGCTTTGGGAGGGAGCCAAGAGGAGGATGAAACCAGATGTTGCCACACTAGCAGTGCTGTCAGTTTGTCCATTCAGCACTGTCAGAGCTGGGCCCTCTCCCAGCGGGGTTGGAGCCTCAGCTGTGGCTGGAGGCACCTGCAGGAATTGCCAGTGCCCAGGAGTGGCTCTGCAGCCCTTGGCTGTGACAGCTTCCCCAGCTGCTGTGTGGGTCTGGGGGATGGTAAAGCCTGAGGGTAACTGGGGCTGGATCTTTCTCAATCACTGCAGGCAATCTTTGGTGGGGATGGTTGGGTGCATTGCTGAGCTGCTCCTGTTGTGATTCTTTGCTGCTTTGAGCTGCAGGAAATGACACTGATTCCTTCAGTTGGAGTCTGTGTCTTTGGTGCTGACCCTGCCCACTGGTTAAACAAAACTGGCACAGTCTGGCCAGATCCCAACAAAATGTCACTTGTTCAGTGTAACTGTGAGGAATCAGTGCCATCAGAAATTCCCAGATGGGAAGCCCTTCCCTGGAGTTCCCTGGCTCTGGAGTGGGCTGAGGTCGGAGCCCCGTGGGAGCAGTGGGGCAGTTGGGTAAAAGAGGCTGAACCCCTGGATGGCTTCAAATGCATCAAAAAATTACATAAGGGAAAAGGAAAAGAACTTGAGGTTTGGGCAGACAAAGATGAATTTGTTAAGAGTACATTGGAAACAGCACCTTCAGAAGGAACAATTATTGTTGGAATGCTCCCACATGGAGCAAGAGAAGAAGGTTTTAATCTTGAGCTCAGCTGCATTGGTGCAAGTGAAATATCA
Organism: Agelaius phoeniceus; assembly: GCF_051311805.1. Taxonomy (NCBI): domain Eukaryota; kingdom Metazoa; phylum Chordata; class Aves; order Passeriformes; family Icteridae; genus Agelaius; species Agelaius phoeniceus. The sequence goes on from NW_027509866.1 coordinate 5,194,789, forward strand.
ATATAATAAATAACAATACATGTATTTATAATATAATAAGATCTTCATATATATATTTTTATATATTTTTATATGTATGTCTAGGTCTCTCTGTCTGTATCAATATGTATATCTACATATAAAATTATAATAATCTGAAGTAGTTCTGACAATACTAATTTGGTAGCTTTGGCTGCTCAGGGATGTAACACTAAATACCCTACAGAACAGGATTGGCCAGGACCCTAATGTCAGTGGTCAACTTTGTGAGATTGTATACAGTGAAAAAAGGAGGAAGGGATAAAATTGGCTGTTTTCCCAGGGTTTTCTGATACTGTGATGCAGAGTGCTTTGTCTGTTGCTGTGAAAAATTCAGTGATGAAGCCTGCAGGGTTTTTCATGTACCAGACTATGCACAAGCTGCAGGTTTTGTTGTACGGGTGAAGGGGTTGTTTAAAAAGCAATTGAAAAAATAAGGAGATGGAACCTTTGCCCATGGAGAACCCATCTCCCAGATGTGCCCCATGCCCTTAACAATGGCCCACTGGGGAAATGGAAACCCCCTGGCTGTGCACGGCTGCACCCAATTTGCAAATCCAACCATGGGCAGTGAGACTTGGGCTGCCTGGGAAATTGTTCTGGCTGTGATGGCCCCTGGCAGCGCCAGCCCAGAGGCTGCAGGGCTGGGCCTTCATGCACTGGAATTAATGAGGAGAAATTCAAAGCAAATGAGAGCTATCAACACTGAAACAGGAATTCAGATTCCTCCAGGACACTTTGCTTTGATAACTGCTCCCTTGGAGCTTGGCCTTGCAAAGTGTTCATGTCATGGGAAGAGGAACTGATGCAGAATATCAAGGAGAAATTAAAGGAATTGTGTTAAACAACAGTGAACAAGATGGGATTATTCAACCCCATGACAGGGTAGCACAATTATCAATATTGCAATTTTAAGAACGGTTGTGAAAAAAGGAGATCCACCTGCAATCACCATCGTTTGTGGAGATAAAGGGTTTGGATCCAGCAGCCCTAATAATGGAGCCCGAGTGTGGGTCCGGCGGCCAAATGGCCCTCCCGAGGCAGCTGAAGGAGCAGCTCCTGGGAAAGACAACTCAGAGTCCTGAAACCTGGGCAGGAACAATGGGAATGTGTCCCTGCAGCCAAGCGTTCTGTGTGAGAACCAGTAGATCTGACAGGATATTGTTTTACGCATGCTGCCAGACCAAATCTCCTTGTTTGCCCCAGGGGCCCCTTTGGGAAATGCTCTGATCCACAGGGCTCCATGGGAAGGCTGCTGTGACACTGAGGGACTTGCACAGGAATTGCATCCAGGAGCCCGGGTGCCCCTCAGGGACTGGGACCCGGCCCCTTCCAGCCAGAGGGGAAAGGGCCCCCCCAGGCCTTGTTAGCCACAGACAGCATGGTAAAGCTGAACAGCAAAGGGCCTGGGGGCATTATTCTGGAATTAACATGGTGCCAGCTCCATGGACAAGAGAATTCTTGTTCCTAACTCCAATGAGATTGAGAGAAATGAATGAAGAACGGTGTCACTAAAGTACTACTGGTGTCTGTAAGTTGTACCTTGACAGTCAGCCAGAATCTTTGTCTGCCACAAACACCTCTAGAGTTTGACCAAGGGGTTAGTCATCAAAATGTAATGATGAGTTCTGATGGATTGCTGAGCTACTTTTGTAATTCTTTGCTAATGATGATGTGCTTTGCTGAGCTTTTCCTTTTGTAATTCTTTGCAGCTGTGCATGATATAAATGCCACAATTCCTTCAGTTGGTGTCTGTGTCTTTGGTAGTGACCCTGCCCACTGGTGAAACAGGGCCCCCTCTTTCCTGAGTGTTACCTGGGAAGACAGAAACCCTCCCTCCAGAATTTCCCCTTCCTCCTTGTTCCCCCCTTCATACCCTGACCATGATGTGCTCTGGTCTGGGGTGTGCCCAGGGTCAGTTGGGGTCACCTGTCCTGGCTGTGTCCCCTGCCCAGCTCCCCCGCAGCCCCAGCCCCTCCCCAGCGTGGCTGGACGAGGGGCAGGACAGGCCTTGGCTGTGCTGCAGCTCAGCAAGAACAAAACCATCTCTGCGTGCTCAGCGCTGTGCTCAGCACCCGGCCCAGCAGTGTCTCAGTGCCAGGGGCTGTGCCCTCAGTGCCTGCCAGGGGTTTCCATGGCAACTGCCAGGCCAGGTGACCCAGGTGTCCCCCCTCAGTGCCGGTTGCCATGGGAACAGTGCCCAGTGCTGCCCCTTTCTGTCTGGCTGACCTGGCCTTTGGCCCTGGCAGTGCCCTTGGCTGCTGGTTCCTGGTGCCCGAGCGGCCAGCGCGGCACAGGGCAGGTGGCCATGGCACAGCCCCCAGCAAGGGATCCTCTCTGGCTCTGGGCACTGACACCAGCCCTGAGCAAGGGGCCCAGGGCAGCTTTCCATGGCCACCAACCATCACAACGGGTCTGGGCAGTGGTTACCATGGCACCAATCTAAGGAACGGGTCCCTGTGTCCATTGCCATGGCACCTGGTGGCACCAACGAGTGTCACTGCAATTGTACCTGGAACAGCCCTGGCACCGCTTTGTCCTCAGGGTTGCCATGGCAGCCCAGGGCAGCAGCAGCTCTGCAGGCAAGGGGCCATGGAACCTGGCTGCAGAAATGGCTCCTTGGGCTGGTTTCCAAGGAAACCTGAACTGATGGGGGTTGCCATGGCACCCAAAGCCAGCAGTGGGGTCCCTGCAGTGTCCATGGCAACAGCCCCTGCAATGGCCCAGTGCAGGTTGGGGTGATGATCCACCCTCACAGCTGGCCCAGGCAGGCCTGGAGTGCTCTTGGTGGCAGCTTGGGCATGGCACACACTTGAGGAGGATTTCTGTTTGCAATGGGGAAACTCAGGAGTTTTAGATTGCTTCAAAAAATTAAAAACTCAAAATCCCTCTTTGGCTGTTTGCAGCCAGTTCTCCAAGCAAAGCAGATCCTAGGTGAGTGAGGAGAGACAGGATGGGCTTGGGGAATGTGGAGCAAGGTCATCCACACTGATCAGACCTCAAGGCACAGCTTCTCTGACCAAGCCAGACTTCCTCAAGAGTGTCCCTGGGTCAGTATCAGTCACTGAATGCAGCAATCCCCTCTTGTATACTAAGAAAAGTAATAAAGGACACTATAAAATATGATACATATTTCCTAGAAGCTCTTTGAAATATTTTTCCATACCTGCAGCATGAAAGCTTCCTAAAGAACAGGCCCAGATCAGAGGGAAATCAAGGCAGAGCCATGGTTTGTCAGGAATACCTTGATCCTAATGAGCCCTGTGGTGCATTTGAAGCTGAGCCCTGGAACCTCAGGGCCTGAGAGGAGATTGCACAAACCTTTCCAGGAGTCAAAGTCAGAGGAAAAACCCCAAAGTGTCTCAAAGCATGAATGGGTCCCATTGAGGTCAACACAGGCTCCTCATGGACTCCTTGGAGGAGAGAATTGGAGGCCAGGATGGCAACAAAAACCTCACAAAGACTCAGAGTGAAAAGGAACATCCAGAGTACCTTAAAAACCTTGAGTATCTCAAAGTATTAATGAGCCCCACTGAGTGTCAGTAGAAAGCTCTCAAGGGACTCATTAAAGCAGATAATTGGGGCCATGATTGCACAAACCTCTCACAGAGTTTGTATCAAAAGGAAAAAACAAAATACCTTAAAATAACTGAAGTATCTTGAAGCATTAATGACCTCAATGATTGTCATTACTGATTAAGGCTCTCAAGAGACTAATTAAAGCAGATAATTGGATGCTGTGACTGCACAATCTTTCTCATAGAGTCTGTGGCAAAAGGCAAGCACCAAGCAGCTTGAAAAATTGAAGTACCCCGAAGCATTAATGAGCCCACTGAGTTTTGTTCCTGACAAAGCCTCTCCAGGGACTAATTACAGCAGATAATTGGAGGCCATGATTGCACAAACCTCTCAGAGACTGCAAGGCAAAAGCCAAAGCCCAAGTCCTTTGAAAAAGCTGCAGTCCCTGCAGGGAGCATGAAGGAGCCCCCAGGGCCATTGCTGAGCAAGGCTCCCCAGGGACTCCTTGCAGCAGATCCTTGAGGCCACTGGGATGTGGGCTAGGGGGGGATGCTGAGGGCAGCACAAGGGGCTGACAGTGCCCAGCCTGGCTGGGGCTGTGCCAGGAGGCCCCAGGGCCTCAGGACAAGGTGTCTCCTCCCAGCCCTTGCTGGCACAGACCCTGCTGTGCCCCAGGGCACCAAGACTTGGCTTCTCTTTGTCCCCACCTGTCATCACTGCCTGCAGTTCTCTGCTCTGCCTGGGGCCTGGGGACACTTGCTCAGTCGTGTCCCTCTCTGGGACCCATTAAAAGTCCAAGAAACTTTGGAGTTGGATTCTGCCTTGGAATTCTGGAGAGGTTTCTTCAGCTCCCTCTCAGGGACTGATGTCCAGGGCCTGAGCACAAAGCCCCAGAGGCTCATTAAAGTCCTTGTGCTGTGTCTGTGCTGCTGAGCTGGGCTGGGCTCCTGGCCCAGAGGCAGCTCCTGGTCACCAAGAAGAGCTTCAAAAGCACATTTCTCTGGATGAGCAGCTCTTGTGCCAGCCCAGCAGGGCTGGGGCACTGCCTGCAGCCAGCGCGGGCACAGCCCAGAGGCACAGAGAGCTTCAATCAGTCAGGGCTGGGAAGGGGCTGAGAAGTGCCTGGGGCACAATCACTGCCAGCCCTTGGCACAGGAACCTCTGGCTGCAGGACAATGCAGCTGCAGCTCCTGGAGCCATCTCCTGCAGCTGGAACATGCCAATGCCTGCAGACTCTGTGAGTACAACTCTGAGGATTTCTGGGGCAGGGGAGGTGAAATGCTCATGGAGTTCTGACATGCTGAGCGGTTCTTAACATCCATAAAATATTTCCAAGAAAGGGTTTTTGATAAAAATGTGGAAACGTCCTAAGACTTTGTATTCAGTTTCCAACTATTGGAGAATGGCAGGAAGGGATGGTTAAATATTAATGATAGTATGAATTATTAGTTATGAATTTTGTCAAGTGCCTGAGATACCTAAACTGTAATTTATTGGTTCACAGGAGATCCCTAATGTGCTTTCAGCCACTCTGCCCATGGACAGCACCAGCATCACCTTTGCTGGAGCCATCAGGCTCAGTCTGACCTCTCCTTTCTCCAAGCTGCAAACAGAACCTGCCCCCAGCCAGTGCCCTGCTAACAGGCAGGGTTCTGTAGGGCCAAGGAGAGTGCACAGAGATTTGGGGTCTGTGAGTGCTGGCAGGGAGAGATGAGGCACAGGGAAACACCTGCAGGAGGGAAATCTGCAGGAAGCAGAGAGAAGATCAGGCAATGAGAGAAAACAAGGCCCAGCAATGCTGTGGCAGGGAGAGTTTAGAGATGCCCACAGGAGCCCCTGCAGTGCAGCCCCTCCCTCTGAACAAGCCCCCTCCCTCCTGTGCCCCAGCCAAGCCTCTGCCCTCAGGGCCGGGGCTCCAAGGCGTGCAGCCCCTCCTGTGCAGGCAGAGCTGCAGCAGAGCCGTGGGGCAGCTCTGCAGCCCCGGGCCCAGTTCCCTCTGCAGAGCACAGGGCTGGGAGCAGCTGCCCGGCCCTGGGGGCTCTGGCAGGGGCACAGCTGGCTCAGGGTGACGCTGTCCCCAGGGCCCGGCTCTGGGCAATGCTGTCAGGGCAGCCAGGGAAGGAGCTGCATCTCCCTCAATCCAATGCCATCAGAAGGACACTAGGGAGTCTCCCTGAGATTTCAGTCCAAGCTGGGAGCTCCAATCCAGGGTGCAAACCTGTCCTAGAGCATCTCTGAGGTAGAATATTGATGGGGAAAGACAGACGTGTTCTGACACTGGAAATGCTGCTGGGTTGGTGAAATGAGCAGTGTGAGTCCTTGGCTGCAAGTGTGGATCTGGGCTGAGGTGGATCCATCTGCTCCCAGGAGTACCTGGTGACATTTTAAGGTAGAGCATGGGAAGGTGATCACCCTCCACCTGAGCAAGGTTAAAACCCAGAGAAACTCTGAACCAGTCAGAATGACAGACCATTGTCCCTCACTCTCCACTCATCACTTTGCCTCACAGAACTTGCTCTGTTCTCCATAAATGCAGCAGAATTGCTGAGGGTTTCTGATATCCAAGAATACCAGGAAAGACATGGGGGAGCTTAAAAAGAAAACCCCAGATCTTGAAAATACTAAACACCTTGTCTGTGTGTTACAGAGGAGGGTATATGGGAAATGGCTTTGATTTTGGTTATAGGTATCTGCTCCAACTCTTCACCGTCCTTTCTCCATGAACAGGTGCCCATGTGCAGCCCCAGCAAATGTCCAACAGCAGCTCCATCAGGCACTTCCTGCTGCTGGCATTGGCAGACACGCGGCAGCTGCAGCTCCTGCACTTCTGCCTCTTGCTGGGCATCTCCCTGGCTGCCCTCCTGGGCAACGGCCTCATCATCAGCGCCGTAGCCTGCGGCCACCACCTGCACACGCCCATGTTCTTCTTCCTGCTCAACCTGGCCCTCGCTGACCTGGGCTCCATCTGCACCACTGTCCCCAAAGCCATGCACAATTCCCTCTGGGACACCAGCAACATCTCCTACACTGGATGTGCTGCACAGGTTTTTCTGATTTTCTTCTTCATCTCAGCAGAGATTTTCCTCCTGACCATCATGTGCTACGACCGCTACGTGTCCATCTGCAAACCCCTGCACTACGGGACCCTCCTGGGCAGCAGAGCTTGTGCCCACATGGCAGCAGCTGCCTGGGCCAGTGCTTTTCTCAATGCTCTCATGCACACGGCCAATACATTTTCCCTGCCCCTGTGCCATGGCAATGCCCTGGACCAGTTCTTCTGTGAAATCCCCCCAGTCCTCAAGCTCTCCTGCTCTTACTCTTACCTCAGGGAACTTGGGCTCATTGCTGTTAGTGGCTGTTTGGTTTTTGGCTGTTTTGTGTTCATGGTTTTCTCCTATGTGCAGATCTTCAGGGCTGTGCTGAGGATCCCCTCTGAGCAGGGACGGCACAAAGCCTTTTCCACCTGCCTCCCTCACCTGGCTGTGGTCACTCTGTTCATCAGCACCTCTTTTTTTACCTACTTAAAGCCCCCCTCCATGTCCTCCCCATCCCTGGATCTGACCCTGTCAGTTCTGTACTCGGTGGTGCCTCCAGCCCTGAACCCCCTCATCTACAGCCTGAGGAACCAGGAGCTCAAGGCTGCAGTGAGGAGACTGATGACTGGATGCTTTCAGAAACATTAAACTGCTGACCAATTTCTGTAAAACACCTGTAATAAAAGTCATATTTGATACTTTCTGTTAGTGTGGTTGTGGGGTCTTTTTATCTTTGTTTTAGTTTTTCATATTGTCCAAAAAGAAATGTCAATGTTTGTGCCATTTCTCATTTTGTTTCTCTTCACATTCCCTGTTGTCACAGACGGAGTCAAGGAGGGGCTGCACTATTGGTGGCTTTAAAGGAACTAAAGCATCTCCCAGCAGAGTTTTCTGCAGAGATGCCCTTTTGTTGCCTTCTCTGGAGCTGCAGCAGCAATGTCTGTGTGCAGAGCTGGGGCAGATCAGTGCTGGCCCAGCAGCTGTGCCCAGCAGCAGCAGCAGCAGCAGCAGCACTTGGTGTTGCCAGTGCTGCTGCCGTGGCCCTGCCCCGCTGCCCTGGTGGCCCTGGTGTTGCTGCAGGGCCTGAGTGCTCTCGGGGCCGGGCACAGCCCTGGGGGTGGCAGTGCCGGGGCTGCAGCAGGGACAGGCCATGTAATATAAATCAACTCTGATAATTCTTTTGGGTTTGGTTGTGGGTTTGTTCCTTTTTCCCCCATGTTTAAGTTTTTCAATGTTGTCCACAAAAAAAAGCGATTAGTTTTGCCTTTTCTCATTTTGTTTCTTTCCATCTTCCCTGTGGCCACAGAATGCGTTGGTGAGGGGCTGCGCTCTTGGCGACTTTAAAGGAACTAAAGGATCTCCCAGCAAAATTTTTTCCAGAGATCCCATGTGTTCCCTTCTCTGGAGCTGCAGCAGCAATGTCTGTGTGCAGAGCTGGGGGGCAGATCAGTGCTGGCACACTAGAAGCTCTGCTCCTGCTGGCCACACCATTCCTGAGCCAGGCCAGGAGCCATTGGCCTTCTTGCCCACCTGGGCACACTGCTGCCTCATGTCCAGCCTGCTGTCCATCAGTCCCTGCAGGTCCCTTTCTGCCTGGCTGCTCTCCAGCCACTCTGTCCCCAGCCTGTAGTGCTGCAGGGTTGTTGTGGCCAAAGTGCAGGACCTGGCACTGGGACTTGTTAAACCTCACCTTGTTGGATTTGGGCCCTGGATCCAGCCTGTCCTGGGCCCTGTGCAGAGCCCTCCCACCCTCCTGCAGATCAACACTCCAGACAACTTGGTGTCACCACGGTTCCATGAGGCCCCAGAGTGTCCCAATGGTCTCCATGATTCCATGTGGCCTCCCAGTGTCACAATGTCCCTTTGGTTCCATGGGACCCCTTGGAGTCACAAAGTCCCTTGGATCCTTGGGCCCTGCAGTGTCACAATGGATCCTTGGTCCTCCAACGCCCTGCAGTGTCACAATGGATCCTTGGTTCCATCAGGTCTGGCAGTGCAGCAATGCTCTCCTTGGTTCCACTGTGTCACAATGGCCTCTTGGTCCCAAGGGCCACCACAGTGTCAAACATGTTTCCTTCATTCCAGGAGTCCCTGAGGAGCAGCCCTTGCCCCTTGGTTCCATTGGGCCCTGCAGTGTCACAATGGCCCCATCATGACACCAGGTCCTGCTCTGTCACAATGCTCTGCATGGTTCCACAAGGCCCTGCAGGGTCACAGTGGCCTCTGTGATTCCAGGAGACCTCAGAGTGCCGCAACGAATTCCTTGGTGCTGCAGTTTCACAATGGAGCCCTGGTGACACAAGATCCTGCAGTGTCCCCAGGGACCCTTGGTTCCATGGGGCACCACAGTTTCACAATTGTTCCCGCAGTTCCCAGAGTCCTTGCAATGGAGCAATGGCCCCTTGATTCCATGGTCCCCAGGCTCTCCCAAGGGTCTCCTTGGTTCCACAGTGGCACTTGGCCATGCAGTGTCACAATGGATCCTTGGTTCCACAAGGCCCTGCAGGGTCACAGTGGCTTCTGTGGTGCCACCAGGACCCAGACTGTCACAATGGCCTCCTTGCTTCCATCCAGCCCCACAGTGTCACCATGGTCCCTTGGCTCTGTGCTGCCATGTCATACACAGTGTCACCATGGTCCTCTTAGTGCCACCAGGCCCCTTGCAGTGTCACAATGGCCCCTTGCTTCCCCAGGGCCCTGCAGTGTCACAATCATCAGAGAATCAACCAGGCTGGAAATTACCTTGGAGAGCATCAAGTCCAACCTGGGACCTAACACCACCTTCTCACCCAGACCATGGCACTCAGTCTTTCCTTAAAAACCTCCAGGGACGGTGACTCACCTATCTACCTTACAACCCATTCCAACGCCCAACCACCCTTTGTGTGGAGAATATTTTCTAATGTCCGGTCTAAAATTCCCCTGGTGCAGCTGAAGGATGTGTCCTCTTGTCCTGTCCCTGTTCCCTCGGAAAAGAGCCTGACCCCCACCTGGGTGCACCCTCCTGTCAGGGAGTTGTAGAGAGTGATGAGGTCTCCCCTGAGCCTCCTCTTCTCCAGGATAAACAACCCCAGCTCCCTCAGCCACTCCTCACAGGACTTGTGCTCCAGACCCCTCCCCAGCCTTGTTGCCCTTCTCTGGACATGCTACAGCCCCCCCATGTCCTTCCTAAATTGGGGGGCCCAGAACTGGACACAGCACTCCAGGTGCTGCCCAACCAGTGCTGAGCACAGGACAAGAATCCCTGCCCTGCTCCTGCTGGCCACACCATTCCTGATCCATAGGAGTGCCAGGGGTTGAATGAGGCAAATGGTGGAGGGGGGGGGGGGGGGGGGACAAAGTCTGATTAAATGTCAGCCATGAAGGGTCTTGATTTTAATATCTTTTCAGACTGCATTAGAAGGTGCTGGGGGTCAATATCATTCGGACATTAGAATGCACTTCTGAAATTTGTCTAACTAACCAGAGAATAATTGAAAACTTCAATTTTTCCCAGGGGCTTTTCTTGTTTGGGGGTTTCGAACAAATATTTATGAGCTTTTCTCACTGAATTCCTGAAGTGAAGAGCTCAAGAAAGAAGAGGCCTCTGGAGTAATAAAATTCATCATCAACCTCCAAGTGGCTGAGGATCCATCCCCATGAGAGCAGCAATGAACAGAAATGGGCACAGCTTTGTGGCTGCCCCAGCTTTGGCATGGGCCCTGGGCCTGGAGCAGGAGCAGCTCTTGAGGGCCCCAAGGCCGGGGCTCTGGTGCTGCCCTGGGCAGATGAGATGGCAGCAGGGGCTGCAGAGCTCTCAGCACCTCAGGCCGAGGGCAGCAGGGCAGCCAGGGAGCCTCCTTTGGCCTTGGCCAAGCACCTTCCCCCATGGCTGGGGCTGAGTCCTGTGGCAGCTGCAGCTGCTGCTGTGGCCTTGGCAGGAGCTGAGGCCGTGGGGCCAGTGCCCAGAGCAGCCTGGGCTGAGCAGAGCTGTGGGGCCAGAGCCGGCTGGGCTGGGCTGGGCTCAGAGAGGCCCTTGGTGCTGCCCAGAGCTCAGGGCAGCTGGCAGAGCTTGCAGGGAGCTGGGCTGGGCTCCGAGAGCCTGGCCCAGAAACCATCAGTGTCCATCTCAGCCTGGCTGAGCGTGCAGGGGCAGGACTCAGGCCAGGCCTTGTGGGGCAGGGCCAGCGCCTGTGCAAGGCATTGCAAACAGGCAAGTGGCCCCAGAGAGGAGGCTGCTCTGTGCCCTTGGTGGCAGGGACAGAGCAGGGAGGGGGCCCAGGACATTTGTCAGCGCCAGCCTCTGTGCCCATGCGTTGGCAGCCCTGGCTGCTGAGCCCAGCTTTGGCCTGGGCTGAGTTTGGCTGTGGCCCAGCTCCATCCTCCTGCGGGGCTCAGGGCCTGTTCCCGGCCATGGCCAGCCCTGGCTGCCTCTCTGCTGGCCCAGAGGCCGGCAGAGCCCGGGGCAGGGCTGTCTGTGCAGCCCCACAGGTGCCATGGGCTCTGCAGGAGCTGGCAGAGGCTGCCCAGCAGGGAGGCCATGGGGCACAGAGCCCCAAGGCTGCTGTGGGCACCACGGCACAGGGGCCGTTCCCAGCCGCAATGCTCCTGGCCTGGGCTGGGCCTGCACAGGGGCTGGGCCACCATGGCTGGGCCAGCACAGGGCCACAAAGGGGCCACGCAGCCGCTCACGGGGCTGACAGCAAGGCCAGGCACACACAAGCAATTGCTGAGCATGGCCTGCGCTGCCCAGGCCTGACTGTGCCAAAGGCAGAGCTCAGCTGCCCTTGGGGGCTGCAGCAACACTGCAGAGCCCAAAGAGCCTCCATGGCTGGGCTGGAGACCAAGGCTGCAGCAGGGAAATGCAGGGCTGCTGCAGGATGGGGAGGCCATTGAATTCCAGCACACACCTCAGCTCTCTGATGATCCCGGCACCATGCTGGGCCCTGTTTCAGACTGGAGCAGAGCAGATGTTGATGGCACAGGAGCCCTGCGGGGCTGTCAGGGACCTGCAGCTTGCAAGGTGCTCTGCTCTCCCTCAAGTGCTCTGGGAGAGATCCAATCCCAGCTGGGCACCTCAGGGCACAAGTGGCACTGCCTGTTCATGGGGACACAACTGATGTCTGCCTGGAAAGGGGCACAGGTTTTAATACCTGTTAGTTTCATAATTATACAAGCAAATCTTTTTTATGTGGGTCACTTGAGTACCTTTGTGATATGGCAATATTTTCCCACCAGGAACACGAATTTCCTGGATCTACTGGATTCTTCTATTGATGGCAGGACAAGAAAAACTGATCTTCTCCTCTACCTTTGCTACCAACATTTAGTCTAATATTTCATGACCCTCTTCCTTCATGTGTTTTCAGCTGTCCTGTTTAAACGGCCATGTCTAAGGACATCTCTTCATTTAGAGCCGCTGGATCTTTGTCCTTTCCATAACTCCCAGACTGCCTCCTGCAGCTTTTCTCAGGTCATTCCAATGCATCTCCCTTGACTGGCTTCATGCTTTGTGCTTCAGGGAGTGGCCCAATCTTTCAGAATTTAAAATAACATCTTGGTCAGCATCTTAGTTGTATTTTTATCTTTTATATCACCTCTTCTTATGTCTCTGTCAAAAATCTTTCCTGTATGGCAATCCCTTAAAGGTGGTGAACATGTCAGATGTTGCTGTAAGATCACAAGGAGCTAAGGGAAGGGTTTTGAGGTTTCTTAAATGTTATCACGTTCACATTTTTTATGTTGGCCATGAAGAGAAAACTTTCTGTGCCTCTGAGTCTCACCAGTTCCTGCTCCTTCAAAGGACACAAACCTGATAAGTTGTGGTTCCCATTCCAGTGGATGCACTTGGACCTCCCTCCATAGCCAGAAAGTCCCTGGAAATGCAGGGATGAAGGAAACAGGACAGGCTGTGGGGATCAGGTGCAGGGCAGAGCCAGGGAGATGACTTTGGCATTTGATGGATCTGTGCCTTCCCTTGGCTTTGTTGGCTGACAAGAAATGAACATCCCTCTGTGTCTCGGGCAGCTCCTTCTCCAAGGAAAGCAGGTGGGAATTGGAGCCAAGGAGCTGAAAGCTGCAGGTGCAGCCTGGGCTGGAGGGAGCTCAGATTTGCACAAGGCTGCTCTGAGTGCCAGGGCTTGGATGGGGGAAATGGTGGGGTGGGGGTAGGGACCGAGTCTGATTGATTGTCAGCCATAAAGGGTCTTGATTTTCATATCCATTCAAACTGCACGAGGAGGTACTTGGATTCAGTGTCAGTTGGAGACTACACATATTGAATTATGAACAGGAAAAAATCTAAATAGGACCTAAAAAATGTTTTCTCACTGTCTTTGTAAATAGAATATATTCTGTTTGAACACACTACTGAGATCTGTGTAATTAACCACTGATGATTTGAAAACTGAAATCAAATTATTCCCAGAGGCTTGGCATGTTAAGGTGTTCTGAATGTTAATGAGCCATGGGACACTGAATTCCTGCACTGAAGATCTGAAGTCTGAACAAGTGATTTGGAGAATTAAATGGAATTATTCCCAGAAGCTTGGCCTGTTAAGGTGTTCTGAGTGTTAATGAGCCCTGGGACACTGAATTCCTGCACTCAAGAGCTGAAGGCTGAACAAGCCTCTGGAGCAGGGAAATTCAGCAGCAGCCTCCAAGTTGCTGAGGATGTCAGCAGCCCCCACTGAGGCCATCCCTGCCCAGAGACCGTGGGGGAATGGGCAGACAAGGAGAGCGTCCCTGGGGCTGGGGCAGCACAACTCAGAGGCAGCAGCGGCTCCAGCTGGGCAATGGAGTGTGGAATGTGGCTGGGAAAGCCCTGCCTGGGCTGGGCCAAGCAGCACAGACAAGCCCTGACCCCCATCCCCCAAACAATTCTCTCAAGGAGACATTTGAAAGGAATTACAATTGTTTGTGTCCTCTGAGTGTGACTCCCTGGAGAAATACCAACAAGAGATTCTCAGGAGCTCAAAAGAACAAAACTGTCTTTACTGGCAACATTAGAAAATCAGAAAAACATTGGCAAAAGATTTATTATGACATTGTAGTGGTTTTTGTTGGTTAATTTAAGATTTTTCTAATTTTGAGATTTCTTAATTAATGTATTGATGAATGTTGTGGGTTTTAGTGTCACTTAATTATGTTTTTTTTATTGTGAGATTGGATTCGAGAAAGCTAAAGTATGCCAAAAATTTTAAAAGGGTATAAAGGAAAAGATTAATAAAAATAAATTAAAAAGAGAAAGGTGGTAAGAATTAAAAAAAAAAATCTTTAGAACATTTTTTTTCTCTACAACTTTTTCTTTTTACTGACAATCTAAATAAAGTCAACTTTAAATTTCTCGTTCATTTACTTCTTCTAGAATAGTCTTTTTTTGGTTTACTTTGGGAGAGAAGTTTTTCTTGTAAGGGTATGGAGACTTTTTTACAAGAGGAAAAAATAGGAGTTTTGTGGTTCTTAATTCTGTCATGGATAACAGTTGTCTGGGGAACTCTGTTATTGTGAAGTTGTTTTTATTGCCAGAAGCTTTTTCACAGCTTGTTGATGGGCCATGTCAACTTATGGGGTTTTGTTTTAAAGATGAGTTATTTAAAGGTATAAGTTTTTATTATTTATTTTTAAAATTATTTTTATTTCTGGGAATAGAGATCTTCTCTTGGGGATACTGGATTACTTTCCCTCCCACCCCTATTTAAACTTTATATGAAATTACAGCTATTTTAACATTTATTTATTTTAGTATGCAGGTTTTTGTTTGAAAATAATTTGAATATTTTATAGTTTTATGTGTTATAAAGAAAAAGAGTTTTCTCTTTGTAGTTTATAAGAGGATTTTAGTTTTAAGATTAAGGTATTTTTTCTTCTTTTTTGGGGGGGATTTATTTTCCTCTTTACTGACTTTGATGGTTTAATGTTATTTTTTTATATGCTTGTATTTTGGGTTTTTTGTATGTTCATATTTTGTTTTTTTCTTTTACCCGAGGGAGGATTGAAGTATTGAAAGGGTTAACAACTGACCTGCTGGTAACTTGTGGTGGAAGTTGTGGTAGGGTTGGGTTAGGATTGGTTTTATGGTTTGTTTTTGGCTTTTTTATGTTTAAGTTTTTAGTTGTAGGGTTATTTTGTATGGGTTGTAGGGGTTTTTCGTGTTGGGAGAGGGGACTTGATGGTAAGATTTTAATAGCTGTGGCTGGCTTTGTTCTGGTTGGGGTTTTGTAGCCTCTTTTGTTTTCCTGTTTGGGAGTTGTTGGGGTTTGGTTTGGTCAGAATGGGGCCGATGGGGGTGGGGGGGCAGCCTGGGGAGGGGGAAAGGGGCTCAGCCCATGGCAGGGTTGCTTGGTTTGGTTTGGTTTGATTTGGTTTGGTTTGGTTTGGTTTGGTTGAGATGGGGGCTGGGGCCAGTGCCCGCTGCTTCTTTGTTGACTGGAAAAGAAAGAGGAGGTTCCTGGGTTTTTCATCTTTAACATTTGTGTTTAGCAGAGGCATGTTCAGTATCTCAGTGGTTTAACAGATTGTCAGTAACACAAGAAGTTTTGTATTACTTTTTAAAATTCTTCTTATGTTAAACTACGACAGATACTCAGTCAACAAAAAACACTTCTTAAAGTATTGACTTGGCCCATTCAACTTCACAAACTCTAGGCCTGTTCAATTTAATGTTAATTAAAATTTGCAGGAGCACAGAAACAGAAGAAGACACAGAAAGAGATAAAAGACAAAAAAGATACAGAGAGGCATAAACACAGAGCTTCCAACTCCTGGATTCCAGCACTGTTCAGATGGAAATTCCAAGAGGATGCAGGGTCAAGATGTGTGCTTGCCTTGTGGTCAGCCTTCAATACCCCTTGGTCTCCCTGGGCCCTTCCCCCAGGTGGGGCTTGGGCTCATTTGGTCCCTCAGGAGCTGGGCTGGGGCTGCAGAGGTGGCTGTGGAGCATTGCCTGTGCTGTGCCAGGGACTGGCAGCCACTGCTGGGCTGGGATAGAGGCTCTGGGGGGATTGGGGTTCCAGGGCAGGGCAAGGCTGGACCTGCCCCTTCCTCCCCCACACATGAAATGTTTCCAGCCAACAATCTCCTCCATTCTGTCACAACTGGCAATTTTGGAGGTGAAATCCCAATTCTGGCCATGGGCACCTGGCCGCTAAGGGCAGCTCTTTTCCATAGGAAGGGAAGCAGAGAGTCACAGTGTTTGGAAGGCAGGTGAGAGCCTCACTAGGCAAAGGCCAGCCAAACTTGTTAGAACTGGCAGATTTTGTCTGGGAGCAGTTTTTGGATATAGGGAATTTTGAAGGTAGAAGCCCAATCTCAGCCATGGGTGGCTGGAGAAGCAGGACAATTCTTTCCCACGGGAAGGAAAGCACAGAGGCTTCCCACAATGTCACGGGACTCCTCTGTTCCATGAGCCCTGCAATGTCACAATGGACCTTTGGACCCTGGGGGTTTGCAGTGTCACAATGGTCTCCTTTGGCTCCACAGTGTCACAATGGATCATTGATGACAGGAGGCCCCTCTGTGTCTCCCTGGAGATTTGGTTCCATGCAGCCCTGCAGTGTCACAATGGACTCCTCTGGCTCCACAGTGTCACAATGGACCACTAATGACATCAGGCCCTGCAGTGTCACAATGGACCTCTGGTTCCATGCAGCCCTGCAGTGTCACAAAGGCCTCTTGGGTTCCCCAGGCCCCACAGTATCACCATGGTCCTCTTGGTCCTGTGGGCACCCCCAGGGTCACCATGGTTTCACTGGTTCCATGAGACCTCACAGTGTCACAATGCTTTGCCTTTTCCATTAGCCCACATAGCATAAAAATGGTCTCCATCATTCCATGAGTCCCCTCAGTGTCACAGTAGATCTTTGGCTTCATGGGTTCTCGTAGTGTCCCAATAGCCCCTTGGTTCCTTGACACCCCAAATTGTCATAATGGTCTCCACAGTTCCATGAGGCCCCACAGTGTCACAATGGACCCTTGGTTTGATGGAGCCTCTCAGTGTCACAATGATCCCTACATTCCACGGACCCACACATGGAATGGAACTGTGTGGCTCCATGGAATGTAGGGATCATTGTGACACTAGCTTGGGGACCCAGGGGGACAGGGGACCCCACTGTGCACAAGCAGCGTTGGACTTTTCTGAGGTAAACTGTGAGGGGAGGCTGGGGTGGATTGACCTCCTCAGTGACCTCAAACATTGCCTTTGATGTCACACAGCCCCTGTGATGTCATACAGCCCCCTGGGATATCACACAGCCTTCTCTATGATGTCACACTGTCCTTGTGATGTCACACAACCACCTGTGATGTCACACAGATCCTGTGATATCACAGAGCTAACTTTGTTATGTCACCCTGTAATGTCATACAGCAGTGCTGTGATGTCAGAGAAGATTGTGATGTCACAAAGTCACTCTGTGATATCATAGTCTCTTCTGTGATGTCACAGCCCACTCTATGATGTTTCACAGCCACCAGATGGTGTCACAACCCACTCTCTGATGCCACAGAGCCACCCTCTATCATGGCAGAGTCTGCTCTATGGCCTCATATCCTACTCTGTCATGTTACAGACAGCTGTGTAATGTCACAACTCCCTCAGTTATGTCACAAAGCCCTCAAGAACTCAGTTATGTTGAAACCTGAAGTTTCTTGGACTTTGAAGAGATCCTTGTCAGGGACACAACTGAGAAAGTGTCCCCAGCTTCCAGGTAGAGCAGAACCCTGGAGGCAGTGATGGCAGCTGGGGACAAACAAGGCAAAGGTGTCTCTGGTGCTGAGCAAACCTGGATGTGTTCCAGGAATGCAAAGAGCCAACGCCTGAGCCCCAGCCCCTGGACAGGCAGATCCTGTCCCTCCCTCATTGCTCAGGGCTCTTCCCAGGATGGGCACTGGGATTGGAGATGGGCAATGCCAAGGGCAGGAGCATGGGGTGGCCCCTGCCAGGCTGCTGAGCAGGGACAAGGAGGCAATGAGGCCCCAGGCCTGCAAGGGTCACTTGTCCCCTCGTGGCCTCAGGCCCAGGGCCAGCAGCCATGGCCAAAGTGCTGCCCAAGTTGGCTCTGTCAGGGCTGTCTTGGAGCTGCTGCCCATCCCTGTGCCCTGCGCAGCCCAGGCTGTCCTACGGTGTCCCTGCCCTGCGCCTCTGTCCCTGCAGGCTGTGGGCATCCCCCGGCTGCCCCACCTGGCTGGGCCCTTCCTTTGCTGACAGCTCTGCCTCCTGCCTGCCTCTGCCTGCCCACACAAAGCCTTGGGCTGATACCAAAAGGATTAATTTAATTTTTACTGTGCCTGTGAGCTTTCAGCAGAGACACAAGGCATACACGGGCTGCTTTCCCAGCAGGAATGGTTGGAAGAGAAGAAGATATCTGGCACAAGGGTGCAGAGATTGAGAAAACAAGGACTGAATCTGGGAACCTGGGGTGGGTTTTATGGAAATGGATAAATTATAATTCACATTCAGCCACTGTATATAAGTAACACGCTTCTAGAATTACATGTCAATGTAAGATTAGGAGTTATCCCATGTTGGACCTCCGGCCTGAATAAATGATACCCTCTGAAATAGCAAATTAGTGTTAAGGAGTCTTATTCTGATATTTCAGAGATTTGGTGACAGTGGGGTCTCACAGAACCAAGGAGTCAGCTGTGACACTGTGCAAACTCATGGAACAAAGGGTCCATTGTGACACAGCAGAACCCCATGGTACCAAAATCCATTTTGGCACATTGGGGCCACATTGAACCAATGGTCCATTGTGGTACTGCAGATCCAAGGAGACCATTGTGACCCTGAGAAACCTCTGGGAACAACGGGGCCATTCTGACACAGCAAGGCCTGGTGGAACCATGGGTCCATTGTGACACTGCAGATCCAAGGAGACCATTTTAACTGAGGAACCTCATGGAACCAAGAGTCCATTGTCACACTGTGGGGCCTAGGGGAACAATGGAGACTGTTCTGACACTTTGGAATGCCTAAGGGATGACAGTGACTTTGTGGGGCCTCATGGAACAATGGAGACTATTCTGACACTTTGGGACCCACTGGAACCAAGGGGCCATAACAGCATGGCAGGGCCTCATAGAATCAAGGGGACTACAGTGAACCCTGGGGGGCTCCATGGGATGAAGGGTCCAAGGAACCAAGGATACCATTGTGACACTCTGGGGCATCATGGAACCAAAGGTCCATTGTGACACAGCTGGGCCTTGTGGAGCCAAGGGGACCATAGTGACACTGCAGGGCTCCATGAAACCAATGGTCTGTTGTGACACTGCAAGGCCTTAGTGAATCATGGAGACCATGGTGACACCAAAGGCCTCATTGAAACAAGAGGCCATTGTGACACTACAAGGCCTCTTGGAAGCAAGGAATCATTGTGGTACCATGGAGCGTTGGCAGGCCAAGGGGCAGTTGTCACACTGTATGGCACCAAGGAGTCCATTGTGACACTACAGGGCCCCATGGAACTAAGGATTCGTGGAACAGTGCTGGAACACATGGAACCAAAGGTCCATTATGACACTGCAGGGCCTCATGGAATCCTGGAGGCCATGATGACACTTTGAGGCCTCGTTGAATCAAGGGGCTCTGCAGGGCCTCAGGGAACCAAGGAGCCCATTCTGACATTGTGAGTCCCCATGGAACCAAGGTCCAGTGTGACACCATGGCTGTTGTTGGCAGTACAAAAGCTCATGGAACCAAAAGTCCATTGTGACACTGTGGGGCCTCATAGAACCAAGGAGACTGATATGACACTTCAGGCCCCACTGGAACCAAGGGGCCATTGTGTCATCTCAGGGTCTCGTAGAACCAAGGCAACCACTGTGACACTGCAAGATCTCATGGAAGCAAGGGGCCATTGTGACACTGTGGGTCCCCATGGAAGCAAGGGGCCAGTGTAACACATCCAGGCTTGGTGGAACCAAGGGGCCATTGTGATCCTGGGGAACCCAATAGAACCAAGGGGCCAGTTTGAGACTCTGCCATGTGATGGAACCAAGGGGCCATTGTGGCATTGTGCAGTCCCATGGAAACAAGGAAACCAATGTGACACTGCAAGGTCTCATGGAAGCAAGGGGCCATTGTGCCACTGTGGAGCCAAGGAGACCATTGTTATATCATTGGGCCTCATGGAAACAAAGATCTGTTGTGATCCTACAGGGCCTCATGGACCCAAGGGCTCATTGTGATGCTGCAGGGCCCCAAGGATCCAAGAACATGGAACAGGTCTGGCTGGCTGGGCCTCCTGGGGGCTGCCTGACTGGTCTAGCTGACCTTGGCATGTTGAAGGTCACTTCTCATCTGCCCCTGAAACCCTGGAGTTCCATGCTTCCCTTCCTGTGGGAAAGAACTGTCCTTCTCCTCCAGGGGTTCATGGCTGAAATTGGGATCCCTCCTCCAAATTTGATTATATCCAAGGATTATTGCCATATGAAACCTGCCAGGACAGACAGCTGTGGCTGGCCTTGGCCTCTTGGGGGCCACCTCTCATCTGCCTTCAAAACACTGTGGGCCTGTGCTTTTCTTCCCATGGAAAAAAAACATCTTTCAAGTCCAGGCATCCATGGCCAAAATTGGTAATCCACCTCCAAAATTCCTTAAATCCAAGGATAGCTTCCAGACAAAAGCTGCCAGGAGTGTTTAGGTTCCTTTGGTTTCCTGAGGGCCAGCTCTCATCTACCTTTGAAACTCTGGGGTTCCACACTTTCCTTGCTATGGAAAGGAACTGTCCTTCTCATCCAGATCCCTGTAGACAAAAGTGGGGTTTGGCCTCCCAAATTCTGTCTGTCCAAGGATTCTTCCCTGACAACAAGTCTGGCTGGCCTTGGCCTCCTTGGGGCCACCTCTAATCAGCCCTTAAAACACTGGGGCTCTGCACTTTCCTTCCTATGGAGAACTGTCATTCCAGTCCAGGAACCCAGGGCTGAAATGGAATTCCACCTCCCAACTTCCCCATATATCCAAAGGCTGCTTTCAGTCAAAAGCTGCAAGGACAGACAGGTCTGGCTTGCCTTGGCCTCTGGTGACTGCTTCTCATCTGCCTTCAAACCCTGGGGTTCTGTGGTTTCCTTCCTATAGAAAAGAACTGTCCCTCTTGTCCAGGCACTCTTGGCCTCAGGCACTTGACCACTCTATAGGGACACAGGAGCTCTGTGCTCAGTGAGGTGGAGACTGAGGACAGCAGAGGAGAGCCCTGGGAGGGATTGAAGGGTAGTTTCAGAGATGGTGGATCTTTTTGACATAGTAGAAAACAGCCAGAGAAAGAAAGAATTAATGCCAAGGCCAGCTGGGGAGGCCCAGACTGGACATGAAGAGAAAGGAATTTCACTACCAGGGCAGGGCTGTGGTGCAGCATGTCCCCCAGCAGGAGCCTGGAGCAGCCCAAGGCTTTGTGTGGGCAGGCAGAGGCAGGCAGGAGGCAGAGCTGTCAGCAAAGGAAGGGCCCAGCCAGGTGGGGCAGCCGGGGGATGCCCACAGCCTGCAGGGACAGAGGCGCAGGGCAGGGACACCGTAGGACAGCCTGGGCTGCGCAGGGCACAGGGATGGGCAGCAGCTCCAAGACAGCCCTGACAGAGCCAACTTGGGCAGCACTTTGGCCATGGCTGCTGGCCCTGGGCCTGAGGCCACGAGGGGACAAGTGACCCTTGCAGGCCTGGGGCCTCATTGCCTCCTTGTCCCTGCTCAGCAGCCTGGCAGGGGCCACCCCATGCTCCTGCCCTTGGCATTGCCCATCTCCAATCCCAGTGCCCATCCTGGGAAGAGCCCTGAGCAATGAGGGAGGGACAGGATCTGCCTGTCCAGGGGCTGGGGCTCAGGCGTTGGCTCTTTGCATTCCTGGAACACATCCAGGTTTGCTCAGCACCAGAGACACCTTTGCCTTGTTTGTCCCCAGCTGCCATCACTGCCTCCAGGGTTCTGCTCTACCTGGAAGCTGGGGACACTTTCTCAGTTGTGTCCCTGACAAGGATCTCTTCAAAGTCCAAGAAACTTCAGGTTTCAACATAACTGAGTTCTTGAGGGCTTTGTGACATAACTGAGGGAGTTGTGACATTACACAGCTGTCTGTAACATGACAGAGTAGGATATGAGGCCATAGAGCAGACTCTGCCATGATAGAGGGTGGCTCTGTGGCATCAGAGAGTGGGTTGTGACACCATCTGGTGGCTGTGAAACATCATAGAGTGGGCTGTGACATCACAGAAGAGACTATGATATCACAGAGTGACTTTGTGACATCACAATCTTCTCTGACATCACAGCACTGCTGTATGACATTACAGGGTGACATAACAAAGTTAGCTCTGTGATATCACAGGATCTGTGTGACATCACAGGTGGTTGTGTGACATCACAAGGACAGTGTGACATCATAGAGAAGGCTGTGTGATATCCCAGGGGGCTGTATGACATCACAGGGGCTGTGTGACATCAAAGGCAATGTTTGAGGTCACTGAGGAGGTCAATCCACCCCAGCCTCCCCTCACAGTTTACCTCAGAAAAGTCCAACGCTGCTTGTGCACAGTGGGGTCCCCTGTCCCCCTGGGTCCCCAAGCTAGTGTCACAATGATCCCTACATTCCATGGAGCCACACAGTTCCATTCCATGTGTGGGTCCGTGGAATGTAGGGATCATTGTGACACTGAGAGGCTCCATCAAACCAAGGGTCCATTGTGACACTGTGGGGCCTCATGGAACTGTGGAGACCATTATGACAATTTGGGGTGTCAAGGAACCAAGGGGCTATTGGGACACTACGAGAACCCATGAAGCCAAAGATCTACTGTGACACTGAGGGGACTCATGGAATGATGGAGACCATTTTTATGCTATGTGGGCTAATGGAAAAGGCAAAGCATTGTGACACTGTGAGGTCTCATGGAACCAGTGAAACCATGGTGACCCTGGGGGTGCCCACAGGACCAAGAGGACCATGGTGATACTGTGGGGCCTGGGGAACCCAAGAGGCCTTTGTGACACTGCAGGGCTGCATGGAACCAGAGGTCCATTGTGACACTGCAGGGCCTGATGTCATTAGTGGTCCATTGTGACACTGTGGAGCCAGAGGAGTCCATTGTGACACTGCAGGGCTGCATGGAACCAAATCTCCAGGGAGACACAGAGGGGCCTCCTGTCATCAATGATCCATTGTGACACTGTGGAGCCAAAGGAGACCATTGTGACACTGCAAACCCCCAGGGTCCAAAGGTCCATTGTGACATTGCAGGGCTCATGGAACAGAGGAGTCCCGTGACATTGTGGGAAGCCTCTGTGCTTTCCTTCCCGTGGGAAAGAATTGTCCTGCTTCTCCAGCCACCCATGGCTGAGATTGGGCTTCTACCTTCAAAATTCCCTATATCCAAAAACTGCTCCCAGACAAAATCTGCCAGTTCTAACAAGTTTGGCTGGCCTTTGCCTAGTGAGGCTCTCACCTGCCTTCCAAACACTGTGACTCTCTGCTTCCCTTCCTATGGAAAAGAGCTGCCCTTAGCGGCCAGGTGCCCATGGCCAGAATTGGGATTTCACCTCCAAAATTGCCAGTTGTGACAGAATGGAGGAGATTGTTGGCTGGAAACATTTCATGTGTGGGGGAGGAAGGGGCAGGTCCAGCCTTGCCCTGCCCTGGAACCCCAATCCCCCCAGAGCCTCTATCCCAGCCCAGCAGTGGCTGCCAGTCCCTGGCACAGCACAGGCAATGCTCCACAGCCACCTCTGCAGCCCCAGCCCAGCTCCTGAGGGACCAAATGAGCCCAAGCCCCACCTGGGGGAAGGGCCCAGGGAGACCAAGGGGTATTGAAGGCTGACCACAAGGCAAGCACACATCTTGACCCTGCATCCTCTTGGAATTTCCATCTGAACAGTGCTAGAATCCAGGAGTTGGAAGCTCTGTGTGTGCTTCTCTTTTTTTTCTCTCTTTCTCTCTTTCTGTGTCTTCTTCTTCTATTTCTGTCCATTTGCAAATTTTAATTAACTTAAAATTGAACAGGCTTAGAGTTTATGTAGTTGAATGGGCCAAGGAAATGCCTTGAGAAGTGTTTTCTGCTGATTGAATGTGACATTAAACCTTTTGCCAAAGTTTCTGTGATTTTCTAAAGTAAAGGCTGTTTGGTTGTTTTGAGCTCCTGAGAACCTCTTGTTGGTATTTCTCCAATGCTCCAACTCAGAGTACACAAACAATTGTAATTACTTTAAATGTCTGCTTGAGAGAGTTATTTTAGGGATGGGGGTCAGGCCTTGTCTGTGCTGCTTGGCCCAGCCCAGGCAGGGCTTTCCCAGCCACATTCCACACTTCATTGCCCAGCTGGAGCCGCTGGTGCCTCTGAGTTGTGCTGCCCCAGCCCCAGGGACGCTCTCCTTGTCTGCCCATTCCCCCACGGTCTCTGGGCAGGGATGGCCTCACTGGGGGCTGCTGACATCCTCAGCAACTTGGAGGCTGCTGCTGAATTTCACTGCTCCAGAGGCTTGTTCAGCCTTCAGCTCTTGAGTGCAGGAATTCAGTGTCCCAGGGCTCATTAACATTCAGAATACCTTAACAAGCCAAACGTCTGGGAATCATTTGATTTAATTTTCCAAATCACTTTTTCAGCCTTCAGCTCCTCAGTGCAGGAATTCAGTGTCCCATGGCTCATTAACATTCAGAACACCTGAACAAGCCAAGCCTCTGGGAATAATTTAAGTGTTCAAATCTTTTGTGGTTAATTTGACAGACTTCAATAGTGTGTTCAAAGTGAATGCATTATATTTAAAAAGCCAGTGAGAAAACATTTTTTAGGTCCTGTTAAGGATTTTTTCCTGTTTATAAATCGATATGTGCAATCTCCAATTGACACTGAATCCAAGTACCTCCTCGTGCAGTTTGAATGGATATGAAAATCAAGACCCTTCATGGCTGACAATCAATCAGACTCTGTCCCTACCCCCACCCCACCATTTACCCCATCCAAGCCCTGGCACTCAGAGCAGCCTTGTGCAAATCTGAGCTCCCTCCAGCCCAGGCTGCACCTGCAGCTTTCAGCTCCTTGGCTCCAACTCCCACCTGCTTTCCTTGGAGAAGGAGCTGCCCGAGACACAGAGGGATGTTCATTTCTTGTCAGCCAACAAAGCCAAGGGAAGGCACAGCTCCATCCAATGCAAAAGTCATTCTTCTCCCTGGCTCTGCCCCTGATCCCCACAGCCTGTCCTGTTTCCTTCATCCCTGCATTGCCAGGGACTCTCTGGGACAAGGGAGCTCTGCTCTGGGGATGGAGGGAGGTCCAAGTGCCACCACTGGAGTGGGAAGCACAACTCATCAGGTTTGTGTCCTTTGGGGGTCAGGAACTGGTGAGACTCAGAGGCACAGAAAGTTTCTCCTCATGGCCAGGAGACCACATTTGAGAAGGATACAATTTAATAACAATCTCACTCTTCCTTGAGCTATGTGCAATGTCTCAGCAGTGTCTGATGAGTCCTCCATCCACATTTCTATTCTAACATTAATTTCACACAAATGTGGTTCTGTGATAGACATAAACACAATTAAGTTTTTGTATCAGGATGCTTGTCTTGGAGTGGGGGCAAAACAGCTCCAACAATTCCTGACTTGCAAAGCTGTCAGTGGTGGATGGAGAAGGGAGGTCAGGCTGCTCTTGGTGCTGAGGAAATGCTGAAACCAGCCTGACTCATTTCATCTCCTCCTCTCCTGGCTGATCTCCCCTCTTTCCCCTTCCACCCATTGGCTTTTGTCTCCCACCAGGCCCCTGGTGAAGAGCCTGGCTCTGTGTTCTCCATCCCCTCCTCGCTGGCACTGCCAGGCTGGGATGAGGAGCCCCTCAGCCTTCCCTGCTCTGGGCTGGACAAGCCCAGCTCCCTCAGCCTCTGCTCACAGCCCAAGGGCTCCAGCCCCACCTTGGAGGCCCTTCCCAGACCCTGCTCCAGCTGCCAGACATCTTTCCTGCCCTGGGCAACCCAAGCCAGGCCACAGTGATCTGGATAATCCCCGTCCTTGATGTCCTGGTCACACAGCCCTGGCCCCTTGTCCCCATGTCAGGCTCTGGGGTGGATCCTGTGGAACATCCTTTGGTGGAGGCTGTGGCTCCAGGTGGGCCGGGGGGATCCCGGGGGACAGGGACCCCGCTGGGCATGGACAGCATTGAACTTGTTGGGAGAAACTGTGAGGGGGAGCTGGGGCCGAGTGAGCAACCCAGTGACCTGACACAGCCCTGCTGGGATGTCACACAGCCCCTCTGGGATGTCACAGCCTGCTCTGGGATGGCACAGCCTGCTCTGTGAGCTCACAGCCCATTCTCCAATGTCACACAGCTGGTCTCTGATGTCACAGCCAAATCTCTGATGTCATCATCTGCTCTGTGATGTCAAAACTCTGCCGTGTGGTGTCACAGATATGGCCTATGATGTCATAGCATCTCCATGACCTCACATCCCCCACTCTGTGATGTCATAGCCCACTCTGTGACCTCATGTTACCAGATGATCAATTGCCTACACCAGCTGAGCTGACACCTGGAGCTTGTTCTCCACAACCCCAGGCCTATGGAAACCACACAAGGCCCATTGTGTGAGAAGGGGAACTGGAAGTTCAGCAGCCTCAGGGTCCTGCCAGCTCAGCCAGGCCCACTGGAACATTGGGGTCCACAACCACCAGGGACCAGCAGAGAGACCCCCAGGACAGAAGAACACATGGGTAAAGGGGAGGGGGAATATGTTAATGATTTTGGGGAAATGATTATCATATGTGTGTTTAGTCCAAGACAATCAATGAATATGTGTGCAAAATACAGAAAATAAACAGAAACTTTCCTGTACTCAGCCTGCAGGGCTTTGGGAGGAGCTCTCCCCCGTGCATCCAGCTGAATAAAGAATGCTGCTTCTTAATGCTACACTGGGGTTAAGGAGTTTTCTGTTTCACTGAATTTTTGGTATCACTCCAACTGCCAAGGAAAGCTCTGTCTGCTGCTGTTCACAGACAGAGAAGGGCTGGGGGCAGATGTGGGGCTCAGAGGCTGCCTGGGGCACAGTGACCATGAAATAATCAAGTTTTCAATGTTCTGTGAAAGAGGGAGGGGCAGCAACAAATCTTCTACACTGGAATTAGGAAGGGCAGACTTTGGCCTGTTTAGGATGCTGATTTGGGGAGTACTGAATCAGGTACTGATTTTTTTAAAGAGAAACAGCCCTTAAAAACAAAGAGGGCTGGGAAGGATGGACACATTTCAAGAAAGTAATCTTAAGGGGGAAGGAGCAGCCTGTCCCAGTGTGGCAAAAGATGAGCCAGTGAGGAAAATGACTGGCCTGGCTCCACATGGAGATTTTGTGGGAAGTCAAGGGGAAAACGGACTGACAACTCAGGAAGTGTTTAAGGATGTCATTAGGTTATGCAGAAAGAAAAGTTGAGAGTTGAAAACTCAATCAGAACTTAACCTATCAGCTTCTGTAAAAAAATAAAAATGTTTTTATAAAAAAATTTATAGCAAAAGGAGGGAGAAGGAGAACCTCCACTCTTCATTGGATGGAATGGGGAATATAGTAACTAAAGATAAGGAAAAGGCTGAGCTATTTAACACCTTGTTTCTCTCAATTTTCAATATTAGGACAGGCTGTCCTCAGAACAAGTGTTCTCCTGAGCTGGTAGATGGGCACAGGGAGCCGAACAGCCCCCTGGAATCCAGGAGGAAGCAGTTGCTGACCTGCTGAGCCACTCAGATGCTCACAGGTCTATGGGATCAGATGGGATCCATCCTAGGGTGATGTGGGAGCTGTGGATGAGCTCCCCAAGCTGCTCTCCATCATTTACCATCAGTGCTGGCTCAGCAGGGAGGGCCCAGAGCACTGGAGGTGCCAGTGTGAGCCCATCCCCAGGAAGGGCTGGAAGGAGGAGCTGGGGAACTCCAGGCCTGTCAGCCTGACCTGGGTGCCCGGCAAGGTTATGGAACAGATCACCTTGAGTGCCATCCCAGGGCACCCACAGGATGGCCCAGGGATCAGAGCCAGCCAGCGTGGATTAAGGGCTGGCAGGTCCTGCCTGACCAACCTGGTCTCCTTTTATGCCCAGGTGACCCACCTGTGGATGCGGGAAAGGCTGTGGATGTTGTGTGCCTGGACTCCAGCAGAGCCTTTGACTCTGTCTCTGACAGCATTCCCTGGAAAAGCTGCAGCCCACGGCTTGGGCAGGTTCCCTCCTGGCTGGGAGATTTAAGAGCTGGCTGCAGGCTGGGCCCAGAGAGTGGTGGGGATGGTGCTGCACCCAGCTGGTGTCCAGGCACTGGTGCTGTCCCCAGGGATCTGTGCTGGGCCCAGTCCTGTTTAATATCTTCACTGATGGTCTGGGTGAGGGGATCGAGTGCAGCATTCACAAATTGCAGATGGCACCAAGCTGGGTGTGAGTGTGGATCTGCTGGAGGGCAGGACAAGAAGACACAGCCTTAAGCTGCACCAGGGGAGGCTCAGGCTGGACAATAGGAAGGAGTTCTTCACAGAAAGGGTGAGTGGGAACTGGAATGGGCTGGCCAGGGGGGAGGTGGCAGAGTCACTGTCCCTCTCCAGTGGCACTCAGTGGCATGGTCTGGGTGACAAGGCAGTATTAGGGCATTGGTTGGACTTGATGATCCCACAGGTCTTTTCCAGCCTATTTGATTCTGTCATTCTCTGATGATTGGGACACTCTGGGGCCATTGTGACACTGCAGGGCCTCGTGGAACTAAGAGGACCATGGAGACACTGTGCAGCCCCACAGAACCAGGGGTTCCATGGTGGTGCTGTGGGGCCAAATGGACCCAGGGAGTGCCCCGTGACACTCTGGGCCCTCGTGGAACCACAGAGGCCATTGTGACACTGCAGGGCCTCGTGTAACCAAGGGGTTTCACCATTTTGACACTGCAAAACCAAGGGGACCATTGGGAGACTGCCGGGCCCAGTGGAACCAAGGGGCCGTTCTGACACTGCGGGGCCTCATGGCACCAAGGGAACATTGTGACACTGCAGGATCCTGTGTAACCAAGGGGCCACTGTTACACGATGGGGCCTCAAGGGATCTGGAGTAATGCTGTGACACTGTGTAGCCTTGTGGAAACAAGGAGTCCATTGTGACACTGAGGGGACTTGTGGAACCACAGAGACCATGGTGACAGTGTGGGACCTCATGTGGCCATGGGGCCATTGTGACACCCTGGTGCCCCATGGAACCAAGGAGTCCATTGTCACATTTTGAGGCCGCATGGAACCAAGGAGACCAGTGTGACAGTGCAGGGCCTGGTGTAACCAAGAGGGCATTGTGACACTGAGGGGCCCCTTGGAATCAAGGACATCTTTGCAGATGACACCATGCTGGATGTGAGTGTTGACCTGCTGGACAGTAGGAGGGCTCTACACAGGGCCCTGGACAGGCTGGATCCAGGGGGTGAATCCAACAAGGTGAGGTTTAACAAATCCAAGTGCCAGGCCCTGATATTTGGCCCCAGCGCTGCAGGCTGGGGACAGAGTGGCTGGAGAGCAGCCAGGCAGAAAGGGACCTGCAGGGACTGATGGACAGCAGGCTGGACATGAGGCAGCAGTGTGCCCAGGTGGCCAAGAAGGCCAATGGCTCCTGGCCTGGATCAGGAACGGTGTGGCCAGCAGGAACAGGGCAGGGATTCTTCTACACTGCTCGGGGGCACTGCTTGGGCAGCACCTCGAGTGCTGTGTCCATATCTGGGCCCCCTGGGGTGGGCAAGAGGAAGAAATTTGTAGCAGGAGGAGTAAAGAAAGCAAAGGTGAAGCCAAAGAAATTCTCAGGGCAGTTTGGGGGTGGCTGCCAGGCAGCCCTGGCTCTGAGCAACAGCGTCTGCAGTGGCACAGGAAACTCCCAGCTGATGGGAACAAATTTCTGGCTGAGTGCAGGGGCCAGGACAAAGCTGAGTGGTTTCCCTGGTGTCCCCCAGCCCTTGCTGGCCCCAGGGGCTGATGGCATTTGTGCTCCCTCAGGTTCATGTCCCCACAGCAACAGCATGGGGGTGCTGGCCCTGCTGTGTGCAATGCAAACAGGGGCTGCTGAGGCAGTGCTGCCGTGTCTGTGCCTGCAAGGATGGGGCACCTGTGTGAGCTGGGGGAGAGGCCAGGGCTGCAGAGGGGGGATGTTGTTGGCAGCTGCATGAGGACGCTCTGGGACGCTGCCCCGGGCTGTGCAGCGCACGGGGGATGGATCAGCCCCTGCTCTGCTGCTCCTTCCCGTCTGGCCCAGGGCCCTTGCAGAGCCCCAGCCATGCTGTTTGCCCCCAGCCTGCCCACGGCCAGCCTGGGGCTGCTCACGGGGGTTTCTGTGCTGAGCATTGGCCTGGCCGTGTTCTTGAGAGAGCCTGGGCAAGGAGCCTGGAGCCCCCAGGGCCTGGCCTGAGGCGTCAGCGCTGCCCCAGCAGTGCCCATGGCCTGTCCCTGCTGCAGCCCCGGCACTGCCACCCCCAGGGCTGAGCCCGGCCCCGAGAGCACTCAGGCCCTGCAGCAACACCAGGGCCACCAGGGCAGCGGGGCAGGGCCACGGCAGCAGCACTGGCAACACCAAGTGCTGCTGCTGTTGCTGCTGGGCACAGCTGCTGGGCCAGCACTGATCTGCCCCAGCTCTGCACACAGACATTGCTGCTGCAGCTCCAGAGAAGGCAACAAAAGCGCATCTCTGCAGAAAACTCTGCTGGGAGATCCTTTAGTTCATTTAAACCCATCAAGAGCGCAGCCCCACATTGAAACAGTGTGGGGCCACAGGGAAAGTGGAGAGAAACAAAATGAGAAATGGCACAAACAATGACATTTCTTTGTGGACAATATGAAAAAAATAAAAGAAAGACAAAGGACCATGAAAATGAAACCAACAAGAAGTGTCAAAGATGACTTTTATTTAAAGTAATTTGCAGAAACTGGCCAGCAGTTTACTGTTTCCGAAAGCATCCAGTCATCAGTCTCTTCACAGCAGCCTTGAGCTCCTGGTTCCTCAGGCTGTAGATGAGGGGGTTCAGGGTTGGAGGCACCACCGAGTACAGAACTGACACGGCCAGATCCAGGGATGGGGAGGACAGGGAAGGGGGCTTCAGATGAGCAAATGTGCCAGTGGTGAGGAACAGGGAGATGACAGCCAGGTGAGGAAGGCAGGTGGAAAAGGCTTTGTGCCGTCCCTGCTCAGAGGGGATCTTCAGCACAGCCCTGAAGATCTGCACATAGGAGAAAACAATGAACACAAAACATCCGAGTGCTAAACACACACTTACAGCCATAAGCCTGATTTCCCTGAGATAGGATTTGGAGCAGGAGAGCTTGAGGATCTGTGGGATTTCACAGAAGAACTGGCCCAGGACATTGCCATGGCACAGGGGCAGGGAAAATGTATTGGCTGTGTGCAGCAGTGAATAGAGAAAGGCACTGGCCCAGGCAGCTGCTGCCATGTGGGCACAAGCTCTGCTGCTCAGGAGGGTCCCGTAGTGCAGGGGTTTGCAGATGGACACGTAGCGGTCGTAGCACATGATGGTCAGGAGGGAAAGCTCTGCTGAGATGAAGAACACAAAGAAAAAGAGCTGTGCAGCACATCCAGTGTAGGAGATGTTGCTGGTGTCCCAGAGGGAATTGTGCATGGCTTTGGGGACAGTGGTGCAGATGGAGCCCAGGTCAGCGAGGGCCAGGTTGAGCAGGAAGAAGAACATGGGCGTGTGCAGGTGGTGGCCGCAGGCTACGGCGCTGATGATGAGGCCGTTGCCCAGGAGGGCAGCCAGGGAGATGCCCAGCAAGAGGCAGAAGTGCAGGAGCTGCAGCTGCCGCGTGTCTGCCAATGCCAGCAGCAGGAAGTGCCTGATGGAGCTGCTGTTGGACATTTGCTGTGGTGCCTTGGCATGGGGATCTGTAAGAAAAGTAATCATGGAATAGTTGGGTTTGGAGAGGACTTGAAATATCCCAGCACAGCCTGGGGGCACTTTCCCCCCACTGCCTGCCCAGGGCTCTGCTGCCTGGAGCTGTCCCTGCCAGCAGCTGCTTCCCTGTGCCCAGGGCTGGGCCCTGCCAGTGCTGCCAGAGCCCAGCCCAGCCCTGGGGGCTCAGCTCTGCCCTGCAGAGCCCTCCCAGCTCAGGCACTGCCCAGGGGCAGCTCTGGCTCTGCAGGCTCTGATGGCAACATCAGAGCAACCCTGAGGAGGCTGAAAAAGCAACACTGATGCTTTCGCTCAGGGGCCCTCTGTTGATCTCTGTAACTGCAAAGTTTATTCAGATCTAAGAGAATTTTTAAATTTATTTTT
The DNA here is from genome assembly GCF_051311805.1 of Agelaius phoeniceus. Classification (NCBI taxonomy): domain Eukaryota; kingdom Metazoa; phylum Chordata; class Aves; order Passeriformes; family Icteridae; genus Agelaius; species Agelaius phoeniceus. The sequence goes on from NW_027509866.1 coordinate 5,226,582, forward strand.
CTCAGCCTTAACTGAGAGATGAATATCTATGGGCAGTTTCTTATCCAGGCAACCCAGAGCAGTAGATTAAAAAAGCAGGATTTTCCCTTATATGCAAACCCTGCCTTGCTGTGCTCCCTGAATGATCTACTTGGAAATGTTCTGCAGTTAAATGCCATGCTGGAAGCAGTCCTGAACAATGCAGCATCCTCCCCACACAAGGAGAACACTTCCAAGCCTCACCAGCTGTCTCCTCCCAGCCAGATCTTGTCCCCCAGGGCTGGGAGCAGCTGCCAGGGCTGGCTGAGAGCTGTCCCTGGCAGGCAGCAGAGTCCCTGCCCCAGCACAGCGCCCTGGGCTGCAGGACCCTGCTCTGCAGGACAGCCCTGGGCACCCCTGGCTGCTCTGCACAAGAGACAAGCAAAGAATGTACTCACAGGCTCTGCAGGCATTGGCATGTTCCAGCTTGAGGAGATGGCTCCAGGAGCTGCAGCTGCATTGTCCTGCAGCCAGAGGTTCCTGTGCCAAGGGCTGGCAGTGATTGTGCCCCAGGCACTTCTCAGCTCCTTCCCAGCCCTGACTGATTGAAGCTCTCTGTGCCTCTGTGCTGTGCCCGCGCTGGCTGCAGGCAGTGCCCCAGCCCTGTTGGGCTGGCACAAGAGCTGCTCATCCAGAGAAATGTGCTTTTGAAGCTCTTCTTGGTCAGCAGGAGCTGCCTCTGGGCCAGGAGCCCAGCCCAGCTCAGCAGCACAGACACAGCACAAGGACTTTAATCAGCCTCTGGGCCTTTGTGCTCAGGCCCTGAGCATCAGTCCCTGAGAGGGAGCTGAAGAAACCTCTCCAGAACTCCAAGGCAGAATCCAACTCCAAAGTTTCTTGGACTTTTAATGGGTCCCAGTGAGGGACACGACTGAGCAAGTGTCCCCAGGCCCCAGGCAGAGCAGAGAACTGCAGGCAGTGATGACAGGTGGGGACAAAGAGAAGCCAAGTCTTGGTGCCCTGGGGCACAGCAGGGTCTGTGCCAGCAAGGGCTGGGAGGAGACACCTTGTGCTGAGGCCCTGGGGCCTCCTGGCACAGCCCCAGCCAGGCTGGGCACTGTCAGCCCCTTGTGCTGCCCTCAGCATCCCCCCCTAGCCCACATCCCAGTGGCCTCAAGGATCTGCTGCAAGGAGTCCCTGGGGAGCCTTGCTCAGCAATGGCCCTGGGGGCTCCTTCATGCTCCCTGCAGGGACTGCAGGTTTTTCAAAGGACTTTGGCTTTGGCTTTTGCCTTGGAGTCTCTGAGAGGTTTGTGCAATCATGGCCTCCAATTATCTGCTGTAATTAGTCCCTGGAGAGGCTTTGTCAGTAACAACACTCAGTGGGGCTCATTAATGCTTCAGGGTACTTCAGTTATTTCAGGTACTTGGTGTTTCCCTTTTGATACAAACTCTGTGAGAGATTTGTGCAATCATGGCCCCAATTATCTGCTTTAATGAGTCCCTTGAGAGCTTTGTACTGACACTCAGTGGTGCTCAGTAATGCTTTGAGATACTCAAGGTTTTTTAAGGTACTTTGGATTTTTCTTTCCACACTTAATCTCTGAGAGGTTTTTTGTGCCATCCTGGCCTCCAATTCTCTCCTCCAAGGAGTCCATGAGGAGCCTGTGTTGGGGATGGACCTCAGTGGGGCCCATTCATGCTTTGAGGCACTCTGAGTTTTTCCTCTGACTTTGACTCCTGGAAAGGTTTGTGCAATCTCCTCTCAGGCCCTGAGGTTCCAGGGCTCAGCTCCAAATGCACCACAGGGCTCATTAGGATGCAGCAAGTTCTGACAAACCATGGCTCTGCCTTGATTTCCCTCTGGTCTTTTGCAGTTCAGCAGGAAGGTTTCCTTTTACAATTATGGAGAAATATTTCAAAGAGCTTCTAAGTAATATTTAATACTATTTTAAAGAGTGCATTTTATTACTGTTCTCTTTAGAGAAGAGCTGATTGCAGCTTTCTGTTATTGATATTGATCCAGGGTCTCTCCCAAGGAGATCTGGCCAGGTCAGTGAAGTTGTACTTTGGAGCTGACCCAGTGTGGACAACCTTGCACCACATTCCCCAGTCCCCTGTTAGAAACGATTTTCACTTTAAAAAATTTAGATGCTTTATTAAGACCTTTACAGAATACAACAGAAAACTGAATAATGAAAAGAGTACTGCGCCAGGAGCAAAGGATTCAGTCATTGTGTTCTCATCTACAAAATGGATGTTCTGTCTTTTATACCTCTGGCCCCTCCCAAAGTCTTGTCAATCGACTCCTTCTTCACTGTCCAGTGGTGGAGATCACTGTCTCACACCTTGATTGGAGGTCAGGTGCTGCCATAGGAACAAGCCAACCCTCCCAAATGCCCCAACTACTGAGGCCATCCTGTGATAGCAATGCAAGGGGGAGGGGAAGGATAACTGTACACCTACAAAACTTCTCTTAGCATATATTTAATATTCACCCCTTAATTGTGAGAGCCAACCATAGGATTACTCATCTATAACAAACCCCTCTTTTCTTTATCTATAAGTAATTTTGCTTGAACAATTGAGTAAAAACATTTCTTTCTCTCTTGAATGAGTCATACCAGCATCTGTTGATGTGGACAAGTACAGTGGGAACAGGAGAAAAAATCTCAGGTTTTCCTTAGACACACTCATTAGGAATGGACAAAAGGGCATCCCAGAGGTCCAGTATGGCTTTGACTCCCATCTACCGTGCCTGTGTGGCTGCTACCCATAGTTGGTGCATCTTAGGGGTGAGTACAGAGGCCAACTCGGTCCTGCCCTCCAGTCCCTGTTGAATTAAAAGACAACTGAGGAATTACAGAGGTCTGGAATGGACTTTTGTCCCTACCTTATCATGCCTACAGGGTTGCTACCCACAGCAGGGCTATGGAGCCTTCTTGGTAGCAAACAAAGGAGCCAACCCAGTCTTGCCCTCCTTCCTTTGTCTTATTTTTTTGAAGAAGCTGTCCCATTACCTTTTACTGTCACTTGGGTACTTCTCCTCAACAGATGCTGGTAATTCTCACCCATGAAAACAGGAAGACAGTTCTCAAGCTGGTTGGTGGAAGTTTGACTCTGCTTTTTGGGCATCTTGGTGTTTTTCTGGTTGTCTCTCAGTCTCTGCTTGAGAGTCAATCTTGTTTCACCCAGCCTGGATGTTATAATCCACTCTTTGGGTTCTTCTCCTGGGCCTTTGACTCTGTTGCCATGAGTCCATCCCCGCTCTGCAGCTCGCACGGCCGATTCGGTGGTGAGCAGTGCCTGAAAGGGACCTTCCCACTGAGGAGTTAGAGGCTCATCTCTCCATGACGTGATCATCACCCAATCCCTGGGATTAATATTATGGATTCTGAAATCCAGGGTGGTGGTTTGAGGATTTGCCCCTTTATGTCTTAGCCCTTCTAAGGTTTGTGCTATAGACATCACTTATTTCTTGGCATTGGCTTCCCCTTCCTCATAGGTGGCAGCCTTCTGGGGTGAGGTCAGGAAGGGAAACCCAAACATCATTTCATAGGGTGGGACCCCCAGATCTGACCGGGGTTGGGTTCTAATTCTTAATAAGGCCAAAGGGAGACATTTTATCCATGACATTTGGGTTTCAATCATTAGCTTCACTAGAGCTCTTTTAAGAGTTTCATTCATTCTCTCAACCTGACCAGAACTCTGTGGATGCCTTGGAGTGTGTAATTCCCATTTTACTCCCAGGGCCTGAACAACTTTCTGCAATATCTTTGATGTGAAATGAGTTCCCTGGTCTGAATCAATCCTGTTTGCCATCCCATATTGGGGAATGATTGATTCTAGAAGTGTTTTACTCACAACACTGGCATTGGCTTTCACAGTGGGTACCACCTCTACCCAATGAGTCACGTGATCTACTATCACTGGCAAAAACTTCCACCATTATACCTGGGGAAGCTCAGTAAAGTCTCCTTGGATGTTTTGGAAGGGTCATAAGGCCAGTTCTTGCCCCCCCCCCGGGTGTTTTCCTCATGATTTTCTTATTCACTTGTTGACATACCACACACTGTTCAGTTACTTGCTTAGCAATTCTGAAAATTCCTGTGCATCCCCAATTCCTTAGAAATTGATCACTTAGTGCTTGTGTACCCCAATGTGTTGTTCCATGTATGCATTCTAGCATTTTCCTGTCAAAGGGTTTATTATTATTTCCTTCCATCTGCTCATTTCCCTTTGTTATCTTTCTTGGCTCCTATTTTAAGGAATTCTTCCTCTTCTGTCCCACTGAATACAGGGACTTTTTGCATTTTTCTCATGGGGGTTAATACTATTATTAGTTTTTCTGTCCCTGATTCAGTTGAATTTTTAGCTTCTAAATTGTCTAAATTGTTCCCTTGGTCCCCTTTTTGATGTCCTTCAACATATACCACCACTACTTCCTCTGGTAATTGTAAGGTTTCTAACTCTTCTAATACAATTTTTTCATGAATCAGTCCCTTTCCCTTTGAAGTGAATAGTTCCCTCTCCTCCCAATTTTTCCAAAGGTATGCACCACTCCAAAAGCGTATTTTCGGTCTGTATATATTTTTTCCCCTTTTCCACACTAATATTTCCAGAGCTCGCTTTAGGGCACACAACTCACACCTTGGGCTGACCAGTTGGAAGGTAACTTTCCCTTTTCTATGGCCACCATCCCTTCACGCACTATAGCGTACCCCCTGTGCCCCTTTATTACCCATGAAGATCCATCGATGTTCAGTCATTTTCCACCTTGGAGTGGTTGATCTGTTAGGTCCTCTCTTCCTTTAGTTTGATAGTTTATAACCTCTAGGCAATTATGTATTAGTTCCTCATCTGGTTCTCCATACAAAAACTGGGCAGGGTTGGGTTGGTTACTCATGATCAGCTCTAAACCATTATCTATTAAGATGGCTTCATACTTTAGCACTTGGGAATCAGTGAGCCATTTCTCAGCCTTTTGGCTCAGGATACTGCTTACTGAGTTTGGGATATATATCTTCAATTTCCCCCAAAAGGTTAATTTTTCGCTTTCTGCTATGAGTAGGGCGGTCACTGCCACAGCCTGAATGCAGGTTGGCCACCCCCAGCTGACAGGGTGTAGCAGTTTTGATAAATAGGCCACTGGTTTCCTGGATCCTCCCCAGTCCTGGGCTAACACTCCATGTGTTATCCCTTTTTCTACATCCACAAACAATAGAAGGGTTTGTCTAATGCAGGAAGACTCTGTGCCAGTGCACTGACTGATTTTTGCTTTAAAGCTTCAAACTTTTGTTCATTGTCTTTTCCCCACCTAATCTCTTCCACTAACTTTTCATACAAGAACTGGATGGCCTGCGTGTATCCTTCAATCCATAGCCTACAATATCCCAACAGGCCTAAAAACCTTCTGACTTCCCTCTTAGTTTTTGGCGGTGGGACTGAAGCAATCCCTGTAATTCTCTCAGGGTTCAGCCGCCAGCTCCCTTGACAAATCACATGTCCTTGGTATTTTACTTCCCTCTCTACAAAATCAAGTTTCTCTTTTAATATCCAAAGTCCTTGGTCCCCCAGAAAATTTAACAACACTATGGTGGATTCCCAAACTTCTTTTTCTTCCTGTCCTGAGAGAAGCAAATAATTTACATATTGGATGAGCTTTATCTCAGGTTTGATGGAGAAGAGTTGTAGTACTTCTCCTAGGGTTTGACCCAAGAGGTTTGGGGATTCGGAAAACCTTTGGGGTAACCCAGTCCACCAGAGCTGTTGTTTCCTCCCAGAATCAGGGTTCTCCCATTCAAAGGTAAATATATCTGACTTTGCTCTGCCAGTGGGCACACCCAAAAAGCATCTTTTAGGTCTATCATGCTAAACCACTGGTGTGAGGGGGGGATATTACTCAGTAGTGTATAGGGATTAGGCACTACTGGGTACTGACTCACTGTTCTTTTGTTCACTTCTCTCAAATCTTGGACAAGCCTGTAAGTCCTATCTGACTTCTTTACTAGTAATATGGGTGTATTATGGGGGGACATACATGGTTCTAAGGTCCTGTCCTCAAGTAGGTCCTGGATCAGCGGCTGGAGTCCTTGTCTCCCTTCCAGGGAAAGTGGATATTGTTCTACCCAAACTGGATGGTTCTCATTAACTATTTTTATTACTATAGGTTTCATGTTCAATTTGCCTCGGTTTTTTTGTTTTGCCCACACCATCTCATGAATTTTCTCCTCATCTTCTTCCCTTAATTGGAGAAGCTTAACTATCATTTTCCCTTACTCTAGAAGCACTCCAATGTCAAACTGCACCTGTAAATCCTGTCCTAATAAATTTCACCCTGCATCTGGAACTAATAGAACATCCCTGGTTCCTATTTTCTTTGTTCCTTCAAACTTTATTTGCTTTACAACTGAGGCTTTGAACCCTTTCCCTTTAGCACCTACTACTTGCTCAGTATCTTGACTCTTTCTGCACCCCTTTGGGATTCTACAAACACAAGTTCTTTCAGCCCCTGTGCCTACTAAGAATTCAAATTCTTCCTCCTGGGGATCTATTTTTAAAGTTATCAAGGGCTCCTGATGGTATTCTGTCCCCAGGAGGTAGAGCCCCTGACACCCCTAGTCTTCCACTTCTCCTTTTTGCTCAGTCTCATAGACCCTCAGATCCTTTTCCTTCTGGGGGCAATTCTTTCTTATATGCCTACTCTCTTTACAGGAAAAGCAAACTGGTCCTGGGTTCCCTTGTTTCCTAAACTCTCCTTTTTGTGTGGAGGCCCAGGGGCCTGCATCCTCCCTCCACCTATCCTCCCGCACTCAGAATCTCCCTCCCTTACCTGAGTTGTTCTTTGCATGCTGGTTTCCTTCCCTAATGGCAGCTACCATTACCTTTGATTTTGCCTTGGCCTTCACTTCATCCCTTTTTACATACACCTTCTGTGCTTCCCTTAAAAGGTCTTCTAACCTCCTTTCTTGCCAACCATCTAACTTTTCTAACTTTCTCTGTATATCTGGCCAGATGGGAGTGACAAAATTTATCTTTAGTAAGATCTGTCCAGCCACCGTGTCAGGGTCAACCCCTGAATACTGCCTTATATATTTCCTCAACCTTTCTAAACACTCTGTGGGGGTTTCTTTGCTCTTTTGCTGCTCATTGAAAGCCTCATGGGCATTTTGGTAAAGTGGAGCTGCTTCTTTGATGCCTCTTATAATCAATGTTCTATATTCCTCCATGTCTTGCCTCCCCCCAGTGCTGCTGTGGTCCCTGGTGGGGTGCACTATGGGCATTTTCAGATCCCCAGGAGGTCCTTGCACATGCTCCCTTTCCCATATTTGTATCCCAGCCGCTCGGATCATGTGTCTTTCTTCTGGTGTGAACAACATAATCATTAATGATTGCATTTCCTCCCATGTATACATATTGGGCCCCAGAAACGGGTCTAACTGCTCTGTGGCTGTCGTGTGTTTTAAAATGTTTATATGAGTTCAGTTGTGAAGTTGTTTATCCCTTCTATAAGTTAGAAATATGGTTTGGCCCTCGGTTCCCCCCATGTACTTCCCTCATAATGGTTTCTCCCTAAGCTGGTTACCCCTTGTTTTCCCGCCAATGGCTTGTCCCTCAAGGTGACTGATCCCTTGATCCTTCCCTTTGTGCCCTTATAAGTTTATTTCCTCCCTCCTGGTGCTGCCCACTTCCCCTGTCTATCATTGTAACCACCCCTCATTATTTCGAGAACCTTCTGTGTCAATCATCCCTTACTCAATGTATGATTTGCCTCCAGAGGCTCTTCCCTCCCTTATGTAATCCTTATTGGTCCCGCTGTGTCCCACGCTCCTCCCCTGGTCTTCGTTTATTGGTCACCTTGAGTCTCCTCCTGTCACGCTCATTCCCTTTATCAGTGCCTCCCTAAGCCGTCCTCCTCTGACACCCATCACTGGTCAGGCCTGGGAAATAAAGAACCTTGGCATCCACACGAGTGTGCACTCTCTCCTTCCTTTATCTCGGGACTTGGTAGCCACGCTCTCGCCTGTGCCCCCCAGGCCGCAGACAGCACCACTACCCGAGGGTTTTCGAGGAGAACCCAGGAGTGGCAGATCTTGTGCTCTCCTCCGGCCACACATCGGGAACAGCTGGCCGGCATTAGTTCAGCTCCCGTGGCCGCAGAGCAGGCTACAGGGAAAAAGCTTTTCCTGAGATCCAACCTGAGCCGGCCCGGACTCAGCTGCAGCCGCTCCCTCCACTCCTGTCCCTGGGCACCAGAGGGAAGAGGTTCCCACAGCCCCAGCCAGGGACCCGCTCCCAAGGCTGCTGCCATGGCCACCAGGGCTGCCACCAGCTGGGATGCTCGGTTTCCATGGGCCGGGCTTCAGGAATGGGATTCCCCAATTTCCTGCTCCTGCTAAAACCGCACTGCCCTCGCTGCCCTCCCGCCTCCCATGGAAAGCACAAAAGGCAAAGATCCCAGGCTGTGAGAAGAACAATTTATTGGAAACAGCAACGAGATAAGGAAAAAAGGGAACAGAAACAATATTGATAACAGAAGGGATCAATAAAACTGTTTACAGGGAAAGCTACAACATCAACTAATGGCTCTCCCCAGATTCATATTTCCCCTCCCTGGAAAGGACACCCTTCTCCTCTGGAAGAGAGAGAGAGAGAGTCCCTTTCCTGCCCCGGCAATGACCTGAGGTGGGAGTGAATGTAATGACAGGGCCATTGCCAGACCCTCATGTTCTTCCATCCCAAATCATGTAATTGGCAAGGCCAGGAAAAGGGACAGGTGTCTTCCCAGCATGGATCACAGGGAAAATGGATCTCCAGGGCTTTTCCCAATATAGATCCTCCAATGGGGGATGAAGCTGGAGCAGTGCACAAAGCTCCTCCTGCACTTGGGGCATTTGCAGGACTTCCCTTACTGGTGTCTCTGTTGGTGTTTGGTCAGGTCAGAGCTCTGGGTGAAGCTCTTCCCACACTGGGGACACTCGTAGGGCCTCTCCCCAGTGTGGATGCGCTGGTGCCTGATGAGGGTGAAGTTGCGCTTGAAGCCCTTCCCACAGTCAGGGCAGCGGAAGGGCCTCTGCTCAGTGTAAATGCGCTCATGCAGGCGGAGATTTGAGCTGGTCTGAAACCTCTTCCCACAGGTGGGACACTCGTAGGGTCTCTCCCCAGTGTGGATGCGCTGGTGCCTGATGAGGTGGGACTTGTGCTTGAAGCCCTTATTGCAGTCAGGGCAGAGGAAGGGCCTCTCTTCTGTGTGAATCTGCCGGTGCCTGGCGAGATCAGAGCTGGTCTGAAACCTCTTCTGGCACTCAGGACACTCATAGGGCCTCTCCCCAGTGTGGATGCATTGGTGGATGATGAGGGCAGAGCGGCAGCTGAAGCCCTTCCCACACTCCCCACACTCATAGGGCCATTCCCCAGTGTGGATCATCTGGTGGCTGATCAGGGTGCTGCTCTGCCTGAAGCTCTTCCCACACTCCAAGCACTTGTGGGGCTTCTCCCCATTGTGAAACTGCCCATGGACCACCAGCTCTGAGCTCTGGCTGAAGCTCTGTCCACCTTCCTGGCTCAGGGTGGGTCTTTCCTCCTCAGAGCACCCTGGGCTGGGTTTGGAGCCCCTCCTCCTGCAGGATCTCTGGGGATTTTCCTCCCCACTGGATTCCTGTGCCCTGGAGTCACTCAAAATGGCCTCTTCCATGAGGTTCTGCTGTGGGGATTTCTCCTCTCTGGTCTCCATGCTCAGCTCCTTGTCTGGGGGAGGAAGGACAAGGAGAGGATGGGATTTGCCTCCGTACCAGAGGGAAGGGGAAGGAGATCCCCCCAGTGCATCCCCGGCAGGATGGGGTTGGCAGCAGGGTTGTCCTGCAGCCGGGGGCCGTGCTGGGCTGGGAGATGGAGCAGGAGAGAGGGGGAAAGGGGCACTGACTTCCTCCTCACCTACCTCATTATCCCAGGGCTCCTTCCTCTTCCTTGCAGCCTCCTCCTCCATCCAGTCAAGGTTTGGGGATGGGAAATCCTGTTCTGGGAGGAAAACAAAGGGTGCGCACATCGTCTTTTTACAGGATTTAAGGGAAACCTGGGGAGAGTTTAAACCATAATTACAATTTAATAAGAAAATGAAGATCAAGGCAATGTTACAGAAACACTGCCCTAAACTGATAGAGTCAGGATATAACCTGACACCCTGTTGCTGGTCAGGGTGGTGGCAGCAGTCCCATTAAATGGTGGCTGCAGTCCTGTGGGAGTGATGAACGTGATTCTGTCCAAGCAGTGATCCTGTAGAAGGGTCTGGTCTTCCTCTGAAGGTCCAGGGGTGGTTCTGGAGCTCTTGTCCTCTGGGAATCCAGTAGGCAAGCTGCTCCTGGTGTTGCAAGGCTCAGCTTATATGCAGGTAGGAATGCTTGGATCCTCCCCCTGGGCGGAGCATCCCACAATGGGATGATGGAATTTTATCAGTCCTGCAGTGACACACAATGGCCCATTCACAGAAGATATCTCCCCTGGAGGGCATTATCAGGGCTGAGGCATGGAAGAGATCAAGAACACTGCCCCACCTGTTTATAGCAGTTGATGAAGATGGGCATTGAAAACATGCATTTGGTTCCATCTTACACTGCAGCCTGAAACAGTGGGGGAATCCCTGCTCAGGGGGTGAACACCACCCCCCTTACCCAAACTGGCTCAGGTGTAAAACCCCCACCCTGGGAAGGCCACACACACACAGGGGACAATGTCACACTTGCCCTGCCCCAGGGGAGGTCTCTGTCCCTGTCACTCTGTGGCTGTCACCCCTTTTCTCTTTCACAGGCCGGGGGCTTTGCCAAATCTAAGAATAATTTTTTTTCTCTTTCCCTGTCACCTTTGTGACATCTACACAGAGCTTTCCCTTCCTTTTCATAATCTTTTCATAAAAGAGGTATCGCAATGTATTGGGCCAAATTTCCACTTTTCTTATATTGGAACCTGCCAGCAGCTGAGCTGGAGCTGTGCAGGACCAATGGATTTTGGAATTGCCACAAAATTGCTTCTACTGTGAGTTTTGGGATTTGTTTGCGTTTTCCCCACAAGTGACTTGTGGGAAGAGCAATTGGGTCTGGGGCTAGATGAGTCTGGGACTAGGATGTGATTTAATACAGAACTGTGAGTGTGTCTGAACATGGAGTGAGATTGAGACCAGGATCAGGGTCAGGCTTGGGACTGAGCTCACCCAGAGCAGGACAGGAGGGGATGTCACTGTGGGAAGGTTTGGGGAAAATACTGATTTGGGGAGAAACAAGGTGTGAATGCCTTCGGTTGGGGATTCCTCTTGCCCAAGTCCATCTCTAGAAGTCACCTGATGTCCATAATAACCTCCAAAAATCAAGAGTGTATAAAAAAAGTGCCACCAGGAGTGTCCCATTTCCAGTCTCATCCCTCTGGGGTTCTGGTGGTCCCCTGTCTCTTGGCTGTTGGGGATCCCATGGGTCCTGGGGATCCCCCCTCTCCAGGGTCCTGCTAAGGGATGCAGGCGGATTTTGGGGTCCCAAGGTCCCCCTCTCCAGCCTCCCCCCAATCCAGCCACTTGGGGTTCCCCCTTCTTTCCACCACCCTGTCCTGCTTTAGGGCAATTTTGGGAGAAAACTCCCGAAAGGGGTTTCCTCTAGAATGCAGATTCAGCAGCCCCACCCTCAGCCAGTTCGGGAAAATATTTCCTTGCGAAAAGTGAAAAAAACACTTTATTTAACAGGCAAAGCATTCACCAACACAAAAATTGAACAATATTAAGCAATAAAACCTCCTGCTGCTGGAAAATAGGTGACAAACTCCGGAAGTCCCTCCTTGGGCTGGGGCTTGGCTCACTCAGTGTCTTATCAGTCTCTTATCAGTGTCTTATCAGTCTCTTACCAGTCCCCCTGTATTGGAAATGCCACGGCCCAGGCTCAGCCCGGTGGGCCACAGGTGGGAGCTGCCGGTGGTGTTCTGGGTGTTCAGTCCAGAGCAGGTTTAAACAGCTCCAAAGAAAAAGAAAAACCACAGTCCAGGGAACTTCTCTGCCTCAGAGAGCTAAAAACTAACTAAAAGCAAAGGAGAGCTCTGTCCCGCCCTCTGTCCATCCAGGAGCCGGAATGTGGAGGAGTGAGAGCAGTGCCTGAAAACAAACTGCAGCTTCTTCCTCCTCCCCTTGGCTCTCAGAACCAGCCTTAAAGGTGCAGAACTCATTTCTGGGCTAAAGGGACCGATGGGGCACGAGCATCATGAAGTCACCCCAGGACGCGCCCCTGTCAGGGTCAGGGGGTCCCGTCCCCGCCTCATCTCCGGGCTGCCGGGGGTGCCCCAGCTCCGGTATCGCCCCTTCCCCTCTCCCCGTCCCGGGGGTCCCCCGTTCCACAGCCCCGGCTCTCACGGGGATCCCCAAAACCAATGTCCCGCCCTGTCGGTACCGGGCCATCCCCACATGGACCCCCCGGGACCCTCCCGAGGGGCGATCGCGGCTCCTCTGCCCCCGAAAAAGCTCCTCTTAGGGAGCCCGGAGATACCCGGGGCTCGAGTCCGGGATCTGCCGGCTCCCAACACGCTCCAAAAAAATCCTCCCGGACACCCCTGGCTGGAGCCGGGGCGAGCTCGGCCTCGCCCTCACCTGCGGCTCGGGGCTGGGGGCGATGCTCCCGGGGCAGGGGCTGCTGCAGGCTCAGCGTGCGGGCGCTGCGAGCGCCGGGATTCTCCCGCTCCCGCTCCTGCTCCTCCTCTCCCTCCTCTTCCTCCCGCATTTCCTCCGCTGCCAGCCCGGACCCCCCTTTCCCACCCCTCTGCCCCGCGGCCCCGCAGCCCCGGCTGCTGGGTGGGGGAGCCCCCGATCGGCCCCAGGGGTGGGCAGGGGGCTCGGGGACCCCCCCGGGGCGGATCCGTGCCCCCGGCCCGAGCCCCAAACTCCGCTCCGGGGCCGCTGGGCTCTGAGGGTCCGCCTGGCAACCGGTGAGTCATCGGCGAGAAAAGCTCTGGTTGGCTGGAAATTGTTCAGCGCGTTCTCTGATTGGCTGGAATTGTGAAAGGCGCTGCGCCCTGCGGGTGGCCCCGGGAGCTGCGGAGTCCGGGCCGGAGCCTTTTCCTCTTTCTTTCTCCCCCTCTGAGAACTCTTTCCTATTTCTTTCTTTCTCTGAGATCTCTTCCCGATTTCTTTCTCTCCCTCTCTCCTCCCATTTCTTGTTCAGTTCAATCCAAGTTCGAGCAGATCCACAGGTTGCGTTCCCACGCTCTCATTCGCACCTTCCCTGGGGCAGAGGCGTCTCTCCCTCGCGAAATCGTAACCCATGGGCAGGGTCCCTTCCACCGCAGTCGTTCCAGGATTCTGTCAGTGACTCGCTTTCCTTCTTTCCTCTACTTCCAGCTGGGAATGTGATGGAAAATGTCGGAAAGCCACCTTTGCCGTGTGCTCTGGGAGCCCACAGAGCTGCTGGACCTTGTCCCCTGGCCCTGCACAGCTCCTTGGGAGGCACGGCAGGAGCAGCACCCTGGCAGCCTCGGGAATGCCCCTCTGGGATCCATGGCACACACTGCCAGGGGCTGGAATTCCAGTTCCCAGCCAGCAAAAGATGTTCCTGCCCTGGAAAGCAAAGCTCTCAAGAAGGAGCCAAAAGCCAAGTGGAGCAAGATCTTACAGTGACATTTCACTGCCAGCCTTCATAACTTCACCCATGGTTGTTGTAGCTCCTGGATTGGGAATTAAATCAGGGCAGGGTCTTTGGTGGGAGCTGCCCTGGGTCAAGGGAGACACTGAGAGAGAAACAGAGCAGGCAAAGAGAGGCACGAGAGAAAGCGGAACACAAAAACAATTAGCTGAGAAGGTGGCACTCTGAAAACAGACCAGAACTGACTGAAAAGGAATATGACAGAAAGAAACAATTTTGCCCCTTTTATTTCCTATCAAAATACAATTTCTTCCCCTTCTCACAAACCTCCTCCCAGTGTCATTCAGCAGGGCTGTCAGAAAGTTTTTCATTCTGGGTGGATGTTCCAGACTGCAGCCACAGGCAAACAGGGAATGGGGATTTTTCCTGCTCCTGGGGAGTTTGACATCCTCAGCTGAGGAGAGGAGGAGGCACCACAAGAAAAGGGCAGCCAGGCTTCATCCTCCCACAGGAAAGAGAGGGGAGAAATCTCTCATCCTGTCTGCAGCTGCTCCCACAGGGATGTGAGGGCTGATCCCAGAGCCCCAAGGGTCACAGTCAGGGCTGCCCTCAGGGAATGCTCACCTGGTATTGAGGGGCAGCGTGGGAGCACCTGGATCTTGGGGCACCCAGCTGCCCCCCATGTTTGGAGGTGCCTGAGGAGGGCTGGGACAATGCCAGGGACATCCTGCAGTGACATCCCCCCTGTCCTGCTCTGGGTGAGCTCAGTCCCAAACCTGACCCTGATCCTGGTCTCAATCTCACTCCACGTTTAGACACACTCACAGTTCTGTATTAAATCAGATCCCAGTCCCAGACTCGTCTAGCCCCAGACCCAATCCCAACCCCAGCCCTAAAGCCAATCCCATGTCTAGCCTTAACCCCAATCCTAGCTCTAATCCAAATCTCAGCCCCAACTCCAAGCCCAGCCCCAATTCCAGCCCCTTCCTAAATCCTCAGCCCCAAACCAAATCCCAGGTTCAGCCCTTCTGGGGCTTTGGGGGTGTCTCTGTCCCTGTGAGCCCGATGATGTTTGGGTGGGGTCCCAGCAGGGCTGAGAGGGACAGAGACCCCCCCAGGCTCCCCAGGGGTGAGAAGGTGGCAGAGCCCCCCCAGCCCCGAGCAGCCTCAGCGGTGAGAGGGACACAGAGCCCCTGGTGCCCAGCCCTGCACAGGCATTGCCTGAGGCCAGAGGGATGGAGACCCCCCGAGCATCCCCCAGGGCCAGGGGACAGAGAGCCCCGAGCATCCCCTGGGCTGAGAGGGACAGAGACTGCCCCGAGCACCCCCTGGCACAGGGGAGAGAGGGAGGGAGACCCCCCAGGCATTCCCTGGGTGAGAATGATGGAGACCCCTGGGGAATGGCCTGGGGTGACAGGGACAGGGACACCCCTGGGGAATGGCCTGGAGTGACAGGGACAGGGACAACCCCCCCCAGCCCCTCCCAAGCATTCCCAGGGCATGAGGTACAGAGACCCCTCGAGCATCCACTGAGCACTGTGTTATAAATGAGAAACTTGAATAGCCCAATATTCAAGCAACAATCAATTTATTAATTAATATGGTAAAGCATGAGCAATACAGCGCTGGGTACAGTGGGGGAAGTTTTCCCTCCAAATGCACACCCATAGTTGAGGCTTACAGGTATTTATAGGGGTACTTATCAGCTTTCTCAGCAGTTTCTAGTCCCAATTTTTACTCAGCAGCAGTTTCTATTCCCAATTTTTACCTCACAACTCTATACACTATTGTGATTTAGTTTTTCTCAGGATGTTTCCCAGAAAGGAGTATCCCCAGATGGTGGTGGTTCGGTTTCCAAAAGAAGGAAGAAGTTTCCCAGATGGTGAGGTCCTGCTCTCCAGATGTGGGTCCACCTTTTGATTGCAAGGACTATAAATCTCATCTAATTCCATGAGCCCCTGCAATGTCAAAATGGACCTTTGGATCCATGGGGGCCCACAGTGTCACAATGGGCTCTTTTGGTTCCACAGCTTCCCTATGGCCCCTCGGTTCCATGTGTACTGCACTGTTCCATGAATCCTTAGTTCCATGGATCCTGTAGGGTCACAATGGTCTCCTTGGTTTCATGCTGCCACAGCTGCCATAATTTCCATGGTATCACAACTGCCCTTGGATCCCAAGAGGCCCCATCGTGTGACAATGGCCCCTTGCTTCCATGACGCCCTGCAGTGTCACAATGGTGCCCATGATTCCATCAGGCCCTGCAGTGTCACCATGGACAGTTGGTTCAATGACACTCCACAATGTCCCCAAGGCCCCTTGGTTCCACAGAGCCCCACTGTGTCACTGTGGTCCCTTTGGTTCCAGGGCTCAGAAGTGCCAGAATGACCCTTTGGTTCCATCAGGCCTTGAAGGTTCAAAATGGTCTCCATCGTTTCATGAGTACCCCCTGTGTCACAAGAGACTCTTGGGTCCCTGAAGTTCTTCAGTGTCACAATGGGCCCTTGGTTCCATGAGGTTTGGTAGAGTCCCAATTGACTCCTTGGTTCCATGAAGCCCTGCTGGGTCACAATGCCCATGGTTCCATGAGTTTCCATGGTGTCACCACGGTCTCCGAGGATCCCCAGTATCACCATGGTCTCCTTGGTACCATCCAGGCCTTGTAACAAGAGGTACTGAGCCATTTTGTGCCTTAGATGAAAGGATGCAGAACTCATGGTTGTGAGGCTGTGTCACTGATAAGAAACAAAAACCACCTGAATCTGAACGCAAAATATCATCTCAAGTACCTTCAATCCAGGCCATGACAGAGGTAGAAAATACAAACTGAGATTCCACAGTAAATCAAAAACAGGGACCGTACTTTGAATGCAGGCAAAATGCATTCAAGTGCATTCCACTGCACTCGATATGATGGGAGGTGATGATCCCCTATTCCAAGAGTGAACTTAAGAAGGGCTGACTATTGAAGGAACCACAGAGAACCACAATATAAGAAAAGCAGGCGGCATAGGTAATTCTGGGATAGGCAGACCAGGAAGCAAGAGCAGATGAGCCAGTGTTGTCACCACCAAGGAGATCACGCTCACATGCTGTGGGCACAGCCCCATCAGGCCGTGCCACCATCCCCTGGCACAAGGGGGGTCACGATGGTTCGTTTTACTGATCTCAGAGCGCAAAGACACACAGCAGGGGACCTTCAGTATTAACCAAAACAAATGCACCTTTCATTGAGTGCCCACAGCAGATGCAACACAAGGATTAGAAAGCAGATAAAGGATAGAGAGACAGAGAAAAGGAGGGGGGGAATAGCTGCCATGAGAGAGATGAAATCCTCGTGGTCCGGCCAATAGATCTGTCTTGTCACATCGGGGAGAGTCTCAAAGTCTTTGGTTAACTCAGGGCTCTTTTACAATCTACCGCCGAGAGGGGAGCAGGACGGCACATGGAGGGAACAGTGGAGAATAAACCCATTGAGAACAGGTACAGACAGCCCAGTTCTGAACAGCACAAACCGGTGCCAGCAGTGAGCGGGGCCCGTTGTTTCAGGACTGGTTCCTATGGGAAACATCCCGCTTCCCATGGCAGACATCCCGCTCCAGTCAGGCCAGCACCCCTGGGTTAGAATTTGAAGGGTCTCAGTCTCAGTCCTTGGGGAGGGCTTCAAGCTCTGTCCTTGACAGTGGTTGTGAGGCAGATGAGGGATCTTTGGACCGTCTCTTACAGACTGACATCCCAAAACATAATTATGCATTTCCCCTTAAAAATAAAATTTACTGAATTAATAAAATTATAATTATTTTTCTTATTTATAAAAGAATTATTCTATATTTGTATTACCAAATTTGAATGTTTACATTAAAACATCCATACATTATTAGCAAGCATTTATTGGTCATTGGTTCTAAGTAACACAACTCCCTTCATTGATTTATTGACCAGTGTGGCTGTTGATTTCTCCTTCTTTATGCTAATTAGTCGTATTTTAAATCATTTCGTCATTTTTTATCATTTTCACAGACAGGAAAAATGGGGCCACTTTGGGGTCCAGGGAAACATTTCTGGGGCACATTTGGGGCAGGTCTGGGTCTGGGGAGGGAAATCAGAGAAAACTTGAGGGTCTGGAGGACACTTAGGGGAGCTGGGTGGGCACCTGGAGGGGCACTCAGGGATTCCGAGGGACAGTTCGGGGTCCGGGGCAGCACTTGGGGGTCCAGGGGGGCCCTTGAAGGTCAGGGAGGGGAATTTGGGGCACTTCGGGGTCCGGGGCAGCACTTGGGGGGCTCTGATGGGGCTCTCTGGGGCGCGGGGGGTGATGGGAGCTGTAGGCAGGGGTCTAATACAGTTTAACGGGGCCGGGGAGCATCACGGGAGATCGAGGCGCAACTGCAACGGCTCTCGGTGGAAGCGCGGGGCATGACGGGAGATGAAGTCCCGGCTGGAAAAGCTCTGGACGTGCGCCGCGGAGCATGATGGGAGCCGAAGTCCCGGAACTGGCTCGAACACTTTGTTTAGGGGTCCGGGAAGGCACTTGGGGGACACTTTTGCGTCCGAGCCGTGACTACAGATCCTCGTGGTAACGTAAACGGTTCGAGAGAAATTGCGGGGATCTCAGGGAGCTCTACCCAGGCTCTTTAGGGTGCGGGGTACAGCAGGAGCTTTCGGCGAAGAACTGCTCTGAGGGGCTCGGGGCCGCGGGGGATGAGAGGAGATGAATTCCCAGAAGTGGCTGTACCGGGCATCTGTGGGGTTGGGAGCTCGGGGGGTCCGGGGACGCTTCTGGGGGGTCCCCAGTGGGCGCTGAGGGGGAACTGAGGGATCCTGGAGGGTCTGAGGGACACTTAAGGGACAGAGGGGGTGCGGATCCCGGGGTTATGTGGAGCGCGGGGCATGACGGGCGTTGTAGGCCTCGCTCCAATGGGGCTCAATCGGCCCGCGGGGCATGACGGGAGTGTAGGCAAAAAGGAAAGATGGCGCCCAGCCGAGGACCGCCTTCGGGGCCCCTTTCCAGGCGCTGATTGGCTGCGGGTGGTGATGGGCGGAAGCCTCGGCAAATGGGATGTGGTGGAGGCGGGAACAGCCCATTCAACCTCTCCAGTCCCTCCCAGTACAGCCCAGTTCATCTCCAGTACTACTCCAGTACAACCCCAGTGCCCCTCCAATCCCGCCCAGGACAGCCCAGTAAAACCCCAGTTCCTCCCCAGTCCCTCCCAGTACAGCCAAGTCCCTCCCAATACACCTGAGTGTACATTGCCTGTCCCTTCCAGTTCCCACCCAATGTCATCCACAGGATGCCCCAGTGTCTCCCAGTCTTCCCCCAATGTTCCCAGCGTCCCTAGTATGTCCCAGTCCTCCCCAGTGTCACTCCCAGTATGTCCCAGTGTCTCCCACAGCGCTCCCAGTGTTCCCCAGTATGTCCCAGTCCCCCCCCAGTGTTTCCAAGGACAGTTTATTTTCTCTCGGTGCCCGTGGCAGCCAAACCCAGCAGTGGGGTCAGTGCAGTGCCCATGGCCACAGCCCCTTGCAGTGGCCCAGTGCAGCTTGGGCTGATGATCCACCCTCACAGCCGGCCCAGGGCAGCTCTGCAGTGGCTTTGGTGGCACCTGGGGCTGGCACACACCTGAGCAGTGTGTCTGTTTGCAGTGGGGAAACTCAGGAGTTTGAGATTGCTGCAAAAAGCACAAAAAGGGAAAACCCCTCTTAGGCTGGGTGCAGCCAGCTCTCCAAGCACAGCAGCTCCCAGGGCAGTGAGGACAGACAGGATGGGGCTGGGCAATGTGGAGCAAGGCTGTCCACGCTGGGTCAGAGCTCCAGGCACAGCTTCTGTGAGCAGGCCAGGGCTGCTGAGGAGAGACCCTGGGTCAATATCAATCACAGAATGCTGCAATCACCTCTGCTCTAAAGAGAAATTTAATAAAAGACACCCTTTAAAATAGGAATGTGTATTTCTTACAAGTTCTTTGAAATCTTTTTCCATAACTGGACTAGGAAAACTTTAATGACCCTCTCAGGGCTTTGGTGTTGTTTACATCAGACTCAGTGCCTGAGAGTGTCTTGAAAAAACTTCTCAAGAACTCAAATTTAAATTTAGACTCCAAATTTTCTTGAAGTTTTAATGGGTCCCAGAGAGGGACACGACTGGGAAAATGTCCCCAGGTTCCACTCTGAGCAGAACACGGGAGGCAGTGATGGCAGCTGGGCACAAGCAAGGCAAAGGTGTCTGTGTTGCTGAGCAAACCTGGATGTGTTTCAGGAATGCAAAGGACCAAGGCCTGAGCCCCAGCCCCTGGCCAGGCAGATCCTGTCCCTCCCTCATTGCGCAGGGCAGGGACACCGTAGGACAGCCTGGGCTGCACAGGGCACAGGGATGGGCAGCAGCTGCAAGACAGCCCTGCCAGAGCCAACTTGGGCAGCACTTTGCCATGGCTGCTGGCCCTGGGCCTGAGGCCACGAGGGGACAAGTGACCCTTGCAGGCCTGGGGCCTCATTGCCTCCTTGTCCCTGCTCAGCAGCCTGGCAGGGGCCGCCCCATGCTCCTGCCCTTGGCATTGCCCATCCCCACATGCCAGTGCCCATCCTGGGAAGAGCCCTGAGCAATGAGGGAGGGACAGGATCTGCCTGGCCAGGGGCTGGGGCTCAGGCCTTGGCCCTTTGCATTCCTGAAACACATCCAGGTTTGCTCAGCACCAGAGATGTTAGCATTCACAAACACATAATCACATCAGCGATTATATGCAGTGCTTTTTATTCAAGAGCTCTGGGAATCGGGGTAGTTTCCACCCAAATCTGATTCCGACCATACATTCGAGGTGAACGTGTTTTATACTCTATCATTACATAACTTTCATGTTAATTATTAAACTTATATTGTTCTATTGTATACACAGATTTCAGCTAAACGTAGCCCCCTTTAAATTTCCAACATAGTTTCTCATGATTCTTCTTATGGTTATATAATAATTATATTTAATTACTAAACAATCACCACATCTAACAATTATATCTTTTATCATACTGCTTACGCAGGTGCAGTGATCTGAGAAAACACAAAGCCCAATATTTTCAAAGACTATTTGTAACATTTTCCAGGGCTCCACCATCAGAGACACCTTTGCCTTGCTTGTCCCCACCGGTCATCACTGCCTCCCGTGTTCTGCTCTACCTGGAACCTGGGGACATTTTCCCAGTCAAGTTCCTCAGTGGGATCCATTAAAACTTCAAGAAAATTGGGAGTTTGAAATTGACTTGGAGTTTTTGAGAAGTTTTTTCAAGACACTCTCAGGCACTGAGTCTGATGTAAACAACACCAAAGCCCTGAGAGGGTCATTAAAGTTTTCCTAGTCCAGTTATGGAAAAAGATTTCAAAGAACTTGTAAGAAATACACATTCCTATTTTAAAGGGTGTCCTTTATTTCTCTTTAGAGCAGAAGTAGTTGCAGCATTCTGTGATTGATATTGACCCAGGGTCTCTCCTCAGCAGCCCTGGCCTGCTCACAGAAGCTGTGCCTGGAGCTCTGACCCAGCGTGGACAGCCTTGCTCCACATTGCCCAGCCCCATCCTGTCTGTCCTCACTGCCCTGGGAGCTGCTGTGCTTGGAGAGCTGGCTGCACCCAGCCTAAGAGGGGTTTTCCCTTTTTGTGCTTTTTGCAGCAATCTCAAACTCCTGAGTTTCCCCACTGCAAACAGACACACTGCTCAGGTGTGTGCCAGCCCCAGGTGCCACCAAAGCCACTGCAGAGCTGCCCTGGGCCGGCTGTGAGGGTGGATCATCAGCCCAAGCTGCACTGGGCCACTGCAAGGGGCTGTGGCCATGGGCACTGCACTGACCCCACTGCTGGGTTTGGCTGCCACGGGCACCGAGAGAAAATAAACTGTCCTTGGAAACACTGGGGGGGGACTGGGACATACTGGGGAACACTGGGAGCACTGTGGGAGACACTGGGACATACTGGGAGTGACACTGGGGAGGACTGGGACATACTAGGGACGCTGGGAACATTGGGGGAAGACTGGGAGACACTGGGGCATCCTGTGGATGACATTGGGTGGGAACTGGAAGGGACAGGCAATGTACACTCAGGTGTACTGGGAGGGACTGGGGAGGAACTGGGGTTTTACTGGGCTGTCCTGGGAGGGATTGGAGGGGCACTGGGGCTGTACTGGGGTAGTATTGGGGATGAACTGCGCTGTACTGGGAGGGACTGGAGAGGTTGAATGGGCTGTTCCCGCCTCCACCACATCCCATTTGCCGAGGCTTCCGCCCATCACCACCCACAGACAATCAGTGCCTGGAAAGGGGCCTCGAAGGCGGTCCTCGGCTGGGCGCCATCTTTCCTTTTTGCCTACACTCCCGTCATGCCCCGCGGGCCGATTGAGCCCCATTGGAGCGGGACTACAACGCCCGTCATGCCCCGCGCTCCACAGAACCCCCGGTATCCGCAACCCCTCTATCCCTTAAGTGTCCCTCAGACCCCCCAGGATCCCTCAGTCCCCCTTCAGCGCCCATTCGGCACCCCCCAGAAGCGTCCCCGGACCCCTCAGTGCTCCCAAGCCCACAGATGCCCGGTACAGCCACTTCTGGGAATTCATCTCCTCTCATCCTCCGCGGCCCCAGACCCCTCATAACACAGTCCAGCGCCGAAAACTCCTGCTGTGCCCCACGCCCTAAAGAGCCTGGGTAGAGCTCCCTGAGATCCCCGCAAGTTCTCCTGAACCGTTTACGTTACCACGAGGATCTCAAGTCGCGGCTCGGACGCAAAAGTGTCCCTCAAGTGCCTTCCCGGACCCCTAAACAAAGTGTTCGAGCCAGTTCCGGGACTTCGGCTCCCATCATGCTCCGCGGCGCACGTCCAGAGCTTTTCCAGCCGGGACTTCATCTCCCGTCATGCCCCGCGCTTCCACCGAGAGCCGTTGCAGTTGCGCCTCGATCTCCCGTGATGCTCCCCGGCCCCGTTAAAGTGTATTAGACCCCTGCCTACAACTCCCATCACCCCCCGCGCCCCAGAGAGCCCCATCAGAGCCCCCCAAGTGCTGCCCCGGACCCCGAACTGTCCCTCGGAATCCCTGAGTGCCCCTCCAAGTGCCCACCCAGCTCCCCCAAGTGTCCTCCAGACCCTCAAGTTCTCTCTGAATTCCCTCCCCAGACCCAGACCTGCCCCAAATGTGCTTCAGAAATGTCTCCCTTGACCCCAAAGTGGCCCCTTTTACCCTGTCTGTGAAAATGATAAAAAAGATGACAAAAAGATTTAAAATGGGACTAATTAGCATAAAGAAGGAGAAATCAACAGCCACACTGGTCAATGAATTAATGAAGGGAATTGTGTTCCTTAGAACCAATGACCAATGAATTTTTTGCTTGCTAAAAAGGTATGGAATTTTTAATATAAATATTCAAATTTGGTAATACAAATATGGCATAATTTTATAAATAAGAAAAATAATTTTAATGTTATTAATTCAGTAAATTTTATTTTTAAGAGGAAATGCATGATTACTTTTATGTTTTGGGATGTCAGTCTGTAAGAGACGGTCCAAAGATCCCTCATTTGCCTGTGAGATGCAAAGCTGTGTTTCGTGTCAGGTACAAACAGGCCAAGTGTGTACTTGCGAATGCGAAATGTGTGGACATCGACAATGGGATAGTTGCGAAATCGAATAATAACTGAGGAAAACAAAGCATGGAAAAAGGCCTTTGAACCTATCTTTTGTTTGCAATTAACCCTGGTTGATTTAAGAGCATTGGAATGAAGGTGTTAAGGATGTTGCTTTTTGCTTCTATTTAATCCATAAAAAAGCTCTGCAATAATAACCTTTTGAAGTATAATTTTAGAATATTACTTGTATCCTTGAAACTATAGCTTTGGAACATATATATAGGAAATATGCTTATCTCACGCCTTATTGAAGCAGAGAAAAACAGTTTGAGAAAGGAAGATGAACATCACCTCAAGGATTTATGGTTTCAACCAAAGGGAAGCTGGACATCACTGTTATGAGATTTATAGTCTCTGCAATTAAAAGGTGGACACATCTGGGGAGATGGACTCCACCAGATGGGATTCGTCTTTCTTCTTTCGGAAACTGGACCATCACAATCTGGGGATACTCCTTTGAAAATACATCCTGAGAAATTAAAATCACAATAGTGTATAGAATTGTGATGTAATAATTTGAAATAAAAATTGCTGATGAGTAAAAATTGGAAATAGAAACTGTTAAAAAAAACTGATGAGTACCCCTATAAATACCTGTAACCCTCAATTATCGGGGTGCACTTGGAGGGAAAACTTCCCCCACTGTACCCAGCGCTGTATTGCTCATACTTTACCATATTAGTTAATAAATTGATTGCTGCTTGAATATTGGCCTAGTCAAGCTTCTTATTCATAACATGCCTCACAAGTGCTGTCAAGGATGGAGCTTGAAGCCCTCCCCAAGGACTGAGACTGAGACCCTTCAAATTCTAACCCAGGGGTGCTGGCCTGACTGGAGCGGGATGTCTGCCATGGGAAGCGGGATGTTTCCCATAGGAACCAGCCCTGAAACAACGGGCCCAGCTCACTGCTGGCACCGGTTTGTGCTTGAATAATGGCCCAGTCAAGTTTCTCATTTATAATAGTCCCAAAGGGATCTGGGCTGATCTGGATCCAATGGCTGCAGTAGGTGTGCCATTCCTAAATCCAGTTTGGGAGAGCCACGGCCGTGTTGCTGTGTGAGCTCTGAGGTATCTGATGGTGGGAGATGCTCAGGTTTGTCCTGTTTGCATCCCCAGCTCCTGCAGAGCCGCTGTCAAACAGCGCCAGGGGATGCTCCTGGCACTGACCCTGGCCTGGCTCAGGGCTCAGCTTTCCTCCATCAATCCCACTTCAGAGCTTCACTCTGGGGGAAAGGTGTTGGTGTGTCAGGAGCATCACAATCCAGAGAATTGGAGGATGGCTTTATGTTGGTAATTCTGGGAATGGGTTTCTCTGGAAGGATGCTGGACACCAGGGATTTCTGCCCTCCTTTCTCAGGAGAGTTTGGGTTTCTCGTGTCAGTGCTGTTCCACAGCTCCCACCATCCCTACTCCTTTCACTGACACTTCCCCAGCTTCCCAGTGTCCTTTCTGAGGGGAAGAAAGGAACATCCATGGTGGCACCCCTTGGCTGCCTGGGGCTCCAGCTGCTCCTGGAGCTGCAGCGGGTCCGGCACAGCCGCTCTCAGTGGGGCTGGGCCTTGGTTCAGGCCCCACAGTCCCTGTCAGTGCCCACTCCCCACTGGGCTCACGCTCTGGCCGTGTGGGGCTGCTGAAGGCTCAGTGGCTCTGGCTGAGCACTCCCAGCTCTGCAGCTCCTGACTCATCCCAGGGATGGGGTCCCGCAGCCCCGGTTGGGGCCACGTTGCCAACGGGGCCCTGCTTTGGGGTGGCCATGGGTACCTGCTGCTCCTCCACCCTCAGCAGCCCCACAGCAGAAGGGTCCTCTGGGAGCCCAGGCAAGGGATCCAGCTGTGCAATTCCCTCTGCGTCCACAGCAGCTCTCCCAAAAGTCCTTTGGGCTCCCTGAAATCCTGTCTCCTGAGGTGATCCATGCCAGGGAGTCCCAGGGCCTCTGGGCCAGTCCCAGGGGGTGTTTTTGCCATTCCCAGTCCTGGTCACTTCAGCTGCTGATGTGCTCAGGCCTGAGTGGCAGCCCTCAGCCAGAGCTGGCTTACAGGACAAACCCTGGGCATTATGTGACTAACACCATCAGTTTTAGTTAACTAAAAATAGATGACCAAGGTGCTTCTGCAGCTGTTTAACACCAAACCAGCTGCTTTGGAGACTTTCACATAATCTTGTGTAGTTACTTGCAAGAAATGTGTCATTCTAAGAAATTTTCCCAACTGACATGAATAGAGGCTTGTAGGATATTTTAGGGGAAACCCTCCAAGCCAGGGACTGGGCTCTGGCCGAGCCATGGGTCCTCCTGGTCAGCAAAAGTGCCAGGAGACCCAGGAGTTCATGGGCAAAAAATATAATCCAGTTCCTTTGACTTGCTGATTTAGGCCTAAAAACCTGGACCCACTTTTGGAGCAAATTCGGAGACCTCACCTATGGGTGGATGCACCACGTGGGATTTTCCCAAGTGCTTGCAAGAGTTCTCCAGGTCCTTGCTGTGAAATGGGGCTCCCCAGTGACTGCAGACTCTGGGTGATGGTAAAGTGTTTAGGCAATTGGGGATGTGTCTTTCTCAGTCCCTATCCTTTCTCTCCTATAATAATGATTAGGTGCATTACCTTGCTTCTTTTTGCTTGTTGCTAAAGCCAAGCATGTAGTTGTATTGAATGTATAATTTTAATTTTGTGTTGCCTTAACCCTCACAGTAAAATAAGACCATTCTTCCCATTGGTTTCTGTGCTCTTTAAATCAGCCCTGTCAGCTGGCAGAACAGGTATCAGAACCTGATGAAAGCCAGGCTCTGCTGTGATCTAGCTGGGCCCATGGAATGCAGAGGGCCACTGTCAGTCCATGGAAGCCATGGGAGCAAGGCTCAGATGGGAGAAAGGCGTGCACCAAGGAACCCCAGAGACCCTGATGGAGCCAGGGCTGCAGGGTGTCACACAGGGAGGGACCTCATGGCAGCAGGAGAGCACTGTGAGGCTGGGGAACAACGTGGCACCAAGGTTCCACTGGGACTTGACAGAACCCCATGGACGTGGATGGCCCCAAATGGGGCCCAGAGACACTTCCCAGACAAGGCCCAGGGAGGGGGATTTGCTTTATTCAGCGCTGGGTGTGCGGGGATATCTCCTCCTGACAGCACACAGCACACAGAGATTACAATGGATGGTTACACTCTATGCACATTCATGGTTTTCCTTAGAAAAGGTGTGGTTATGCAAACGATCTCTCAGCACTCATTACCATCATTAGCATGTGCCAGGCGCAGGCGCAGCGCGCACTGGTGCTGGCACTGAGGAAGGCTCCGCGTCTTCCTCGGGGGTCTCCTGATGAAGGCTGGACGTCTTCATCGCCGTGCCCTTTGCACCTTTCTCCTCTAGGCATGCACAGTCTCTTGTTGGCTGTTTCAGCAATTTCCTCACTGATTTTAGGAAGCTCTGCCCTTCATTTCTGCCAGTTTTGTTCCCTGTTTCTTGCCAAGTTTCATCCTGTGTCTTGAGCTTGAGGCTGAATTTTTGCAAGCTTCCATATTGGGTGCAGTGTCTCTTATTCTTGCCCAGGTATGCCTGGGCACAGCGCTTTTAACCCTTTCACAGCCAAGGACTGGAGAGCCACTCCTGGACCCTGGGAATTCCTGCAGGTGCACCCACCTTTGCAGACAATGAGGCTCCAACCTCACTGTGAGAGGGCCCAGCTTTTACACTGTTAAACAAACAAGCTGACACCACTGCTGGTGTGGGAACATCTGGTTTCATTCTCCTGAGTGGCTTCTCCCAAAGCCTGGCCAGGGCTCAAGGAGGAACCAAGGGAGGTGACTTTGATCCCACAGCCTCAAACAAAGCCAGATGGGACCTGGCCTGCTTTCTAAATACAGGAATGTAAATCCATATTTCACCAATGAACACATACAGAGATCATATTGCAAATAATGATTCATTGATGAGTGGATACAAATATTACCTTTGGTTGGAAGGTTCATCTGGAGCTCAGCTTTGCCTCAGGGCCTGTTGTTCAGGCCTCAGTCAGGGCCTGGTGAGGCCTCAGTGCTTCACTCAGTGCTTTGACCTACAGATGAACTGCAACCTTCAGAACAATTGCAATAACACAGTTTAGATTTTGGTATTAGGCACAAAGGCATCACCTCTTGTTCTTAATTAAGTGCTGCTCAAGTTCATTACTCAGAGCTATAATTTTAATTCCTTTTAAAACATGCCTAATTAGTTGCTATTTTCTGTTCTTTATCAAATTCCCCTTTTTTCCTTGAGACTGTGTCTCTTTTCAGACAAGTCCCAGTACTCCATTTCCAGCACAAGGTGTCACAACAACTCCAACATGGAATCATAACACACCATGTGCTCACAATGCAATGATTGCAGTGACTGCCATGAATGCACTTCACAGCAGCCTCCAATTTGGGAGCCAATCCCACCATGAGGAATTTTCTTCTTTCTGCCTCTCTTCTACTCATCTTTCTATTGAGGTGATTCCTGATTGATGGACCTCAAACCCAGCACTGATAGACATTCCTGCAACATTCCTGTCCTGGAATAGCCCAGGATCCTCCCTGGCCAGCAAGCAGATAATCCAAGGCCGTGCAGTTCTGCAGAGCCCCATTTGTGTTTGTTGGAGCTCGCAGGATGTGCTGTTGGATATTTTAACAGCATCACTTCTTACTTCTTCTAATAATTGATTTAGTTCATTAATGTAAATTGGGTGCAACCATGCACAGCCAGGGGTTTCCATTTCCCCAGTGGGCCATTGTTAAGGGCATGGAGCACATCTGGGAGATGGGTTCTCCATGGGGACAGGTTCCCATCTCCTCATTTTTTCAACTGTTCTTTTAACAACCCCTTCACCCTTTCAACCAATCCTGCAGCTTGTGGATTGTCTGGGATATGAAAAACCCTGCAGGCTTAATCACTGTATTTCTCACAGTAATAGAAAAAGCACTCTGCATCACAGTATCAGCAAATCCTATAGAAATAGCCAATTTCATCCCTTCCTCCTTTATGCCTTGTATAGAGTTCACAAAGTTTACCACTGACATTTGGGTCTTGGTCAGTCCTTTTCTGTATTTAGTGTCAAAGTGAGCAGCTAAAGCTGACATATTAGTACTGTCAGCCTTATTTAATAGTATCAATTTCTAATTACATAGATACAAATATAAATTATTGTGTTATATTATATAGAATTATTACGATTAATTTATTATTATTATTATTACTACTATCATTATAATTATATCACTAGCACAAATGAACCTGAGCTCAAGATTGAAACCTTCTGTCACTCCGTGTGGGAGTGACAACAACAGTTTTTCCTTCTGTTGGTGCTGTTTCCAAAGTGTCATTAACAAAGTTCATCCCTGTCTTCCCAAACCCACAAGTTCTTTTCCTTTTCCCTTATGTAAATTTGGATGCATTTGAAGCCATCCAGGGGTGCAGCCTCTTTTACCCGACTGCCCCACTGCTCCCATGGGGCTCCCACCTCAGCCCACTCCAGAGCCAGGGAACTCCAGGGAAGGGCTTCCCATCTGGGAATTTCTGATGGCACTGATTCCTCACATTTACACTGAACAAGTGACATTTTGTTGGGATCTGGCCAGACTGGGCCAGTTTTGTTTTACCAGTGGGCAGGGTCAGCACCAAAGACACAGACACCAACTGAAGGAATCAGTGTCATTTCCTGCAGCTCAAAGCAGCAAAGAATCACAACAGGAGCAGCTCAGCAATGCACCCAACCATCCCCACCAAAGATTGCCTGCAGTGATTGAGAAAGATCCAGCCCCAGTTACCCTCAGCCTTTACCATCCCCCAGACCCACACAGCAGCTGGGGAAGCTGTCACAGCCAAGGGCTGCAGAGCCACTCCTGGGCACTGGCAATTCCTGCAGGTGCCTCCAGCCACAGCTGAGGCTCCAACCCTGCTGGGAGAGGGCCCAGCTCTGACAGTGCTGAATGGACAAACTGACAGCACTGCTAGTGTGGCAACATCTGGTTTCATCCTCCTCTTGGCTCCCTCCCAAAGCCTGGCCAGGGCCCCAGGAGGAACCAAGGGAGGTGACTTTGACCATTCAGCCCCAAACAAGGCCAGATGTCAGATTTCATGGCCTGGTCTGGCTTCTAAATACACAAAGGTCCATACATGTTTCACTAATGAGTGGCTACATCTATCACAGTGCTAATGACCATGCACATTTCATCAGGGAGCAGATACAAAGATAACCTTTGCTTGGAAGGTTCCTCCAGAGGCCACCTTTGGCTCAGGGCCTGCTGTTCAGGCCTCACTCAGGGCTGGTGTCCAGGCCTTGGCACTTCAGGGACGTGCTTTAGTGCTGGGCTTGGCACTGCTGGCTGAGCGGCTGCACTGGGTGAGCTCAGAGGGCTTTTCCAACAGAAAGGATTCTGTGATTCCATGATTCTATCCACTGCATTCAGCTGGGTCCATGTTAGCAGCATTCATTTGCTCAGAAAGTCTCCTCTTGCCCAGTTCCTGTGGCCTGAGGCTTCAGCTCCTTCAGCTCCTGGCGCTGAGCTGCTCATGCTGAACGAGACGACTCGGAGAGAAGAGCACAGTCCATGCAATTCCTTCTGGGACACGGAGAGGGGAGGCTGTGCAAACAGGAGCATTGTTTGCTGTGGCCTCCTCTCTGCCCTTCACGCCTTTCAGCGCTTGGAACCAGCCAAGAGCTTTCTCCAAGAGTGCAATGGAGCAGCTGCTCCTGCTCCTGGCTCTGGCTCTCTCCAGTCTCTGCCCTTGCCTGCTTCTGTCCCTCGTGCTGTGCCCTCTGTTCCCCAGGGCTGGCTGGCTGCTGCCCAGGACTGTGGCACTGGCACAGATCCAGTGCTCCAGAGCCTCCTTTCTGTGCCCTTGCAGCTGCCTGGGCACAGCAGCCTTTTCCAGCTGCAAGCTCCCCATGGACAGGGAGTGCCCAGCTCCGTTCCCTGCACAGCCTCCAGGAGCCCAGGGCTGCCATCTCAAGTCCCTGCTGGCTCTGGGGGCTCCCAGGTGCCTCAGGCTGCTGTGACACCGCTGCACACGGGAGGGAACAGGGGCAGGGGCTGTGCTGAAAGTCAGCTCCATCTGCTGCTGCTGCTGCTGCTGCTGTGGGGTCATTTGTGCAGCCCTGGCCCAGAGTCAGGGATCACATCCTGCCAGTCTCTTCCAGCCCTGGCTGCTCAGAGTTTGGGCCTTGAAGCCTCAGGTGGGCAAAGGCAGCTGCTCCTGGTCCCTCTCTGTGCCCGTGTTCAGCAGTGCTGCTCCATCAGTCTGTGCCCAGCAACGGGGAAAAGCCTCAGCCCTGCAGGGCCAGGAGCTGCCGGGCTCTGCCTGAGCAGCTCAGCCAGCAGGAAGGGAGCTGCTCCACACAGGAACCAGGAGCAGAGGACATTCCTTTGATAGGACATGTTTTCTATTTAAAAGAAAAAAAAGGAAAAAGGAAAAAAATAGCTAAATTGTAAAAGATAAGAATAAAATCCAAGTTTTAGTGAGAAAACATAACATAATGTTAGTGAAAAAAACAAAACATAAATGCAAAGTTACATTCTTTGCATTAAGAGGTAAATGATCTTTTGAAAAAGAGAACTCAGTTATTTACACTGTAAATGTGCTGATGGCATGGATCCATCTTACTGACCTCAGCAGCCTTTTAAAAGATTTTGGGCTTTGTTTCCATTATTGGTATTTGAAATTGTGGTCGAAGCAAGAAGAAATTGCTTTGTGCCCTTCCAGCTCCAAGCAGGACTGGGAATGGAAACTCTGTCAAACCCCAAATCCTTTAGAAGATGCCCTTCCTTCTCAGCCTGGAAATTAGCTGCACATTCCCTTTGAAAGTGTCAGGCATTTCTTAGAGACACAAAGTCCCACTTGCAGCTTTTTGCTCTGGTTTGGCAGTGCAGAAGGGCAATTCTCCATCCACCAGCTCCAGACTGCACTGCCTCAGGAGCACGGCCCACTCGCCAGCTTTGCCCCACTCGTGGCACTGCTAGAGGAGGAAGAAAGTGCAACTGCACAATTCCAGCCAATCAAGAAGGAAGAATGGGACAGACAAAACAGCCTGTGCAGATGCAGGCATTCAGCTGGGACTGTGGAGAGTTTGGGTCCTTGCCAATTGGATGTGTGTCCCCAGCTGCAATCTCTGGGCCTGCAGCAGAGTCTCACTCAGCTGCCAAAGCAGAAAGCTCAGGCGCTGTGCTCGCAAGGGGCTCGTCTGATGCAGAGCTGTCAGAGCAATGTGAGGGCAGAGCCAGCCCAGCTGGGCCCAGGGCTGAGCCCAGCAGAGCCCTGGCAGAGCCCAGAGCAGCCTCAGCAGCCGCAGAGCCCGGCTGCAAGGAGAGAAAGCAGAAACCGCCCGTCAGCTGAGGGCTCCTGTGCCCTTGTGCCAAGGCCTGCGGTGCCCAGGCCATGCTGGCTGTGCCCAGAGCTGTGCCCAGAGCTGCCCATCCCTGCTGCCTTTGGCAGCAGAGCAGGAGGGCAGGACATGTGCCCAGCCTGCAGCCAGCCACGGCACATCCAGCCCTCAGCAGCTGCCCAGAGCAGGATGCTCCTGTGCTCGCTGCCATCTCCCAAAAGCTCTGATCCCACCCTGCCAAGCACACAGGGACCCACCTCACGCCAGCCACGGCTGCAAGAAAAGCTGCTCCCAAACCATGGCCTCAGCCTTCTCCAAGGCCACCGCCCATCCACGCCACAGCTGCTCCCAAGCACTTCCCCATCCACACTGGACCACCTAGAACGCTTCCTCTGGAAAAACAAACAACACATCATTGAAAAGAGATTAGATGCAAAAAGGGAAAACAGGAAAAACAGGAAAAACTCTTATCTCTGTCAGGGCCTTGAGGGAGGCCCAACTCCTCCATGGTAGGGAAAAACCCAGCCATGGCTGAGGGAAGCCCACACTTTCTCTCTTCCACCCTGCACTGCCCCCCAAAATCACGGTGATCCCAAAGCAAACAAGGGCAGTGGGGCAGCCCAAGCCCTTCCTTGCCTGCACAGCAAAGCAGCCCCTGCACAGGTTCTGGAGTCCCAGCTCTGCTCCCACCATGGGGCTTTGTTTGTGTCGGGCTGGCTGCCCCAGCCCCAGCCCCAGCCCCAGCCCGGGGCACGGTGGCTGCTGGGGGCTGTTGGCAGGGCCAGGAGCCCACTCCCATTTCGTACCCACCCCAGCCCAGCCCCACAGCCCTGCCAAAAAGCAGCTGGGCAGGGACTGAAGGATGAGTTGCATCTGCCCCAGCAAAGGGGGAACCTTTGCCTCCCAGCCAGGCTGGGCCATGCCCAAATCTGGCAGAATTCCCCCAGGTGGGGACTCATCTGCAAATTCCCTGTGGAGTTTGGCTTTGAAGAAGGTGCCAGAATCAAAGTCCATCACCTTCAGCCTCCAGTGGCCAGGCTGAGGAAGAGCTTCTCATCCTTGATGTCATCCTCACTGTCTCCAGCAGGAGCGGCAGCAGCAGCAGCAGCAGCAGCAGCAGCAGCAGCAGCAGCAGCAGCATCCCCACCCGGTACAGCTTCTCCAGGGGCTCCTGCTCCTTCCCTGGGGGGAGACCAGGCTCTCAGGGCTCTGCCCAGGCCCCCAGCTGTCAGGGAACCAGCACAAGCAAAACCAGCTTGGATGGCGGCCACCAGTGCTGGGCAGAGCAGCTCAGCTCCAGCACAAGGGCTGCGTGTGCCCATCCCATGGCCCCGGTGCAGTGACACAGGCAGCACAAAAAGGTCTGGCTTCCTCTGCTTCTCATTGCCACGGCATGTGTGGAGCTGCAACTTACCAGGGCCCTGGATCAAAGTGTGCCTGTGGCTCTCTCCCTTCTTCTATGGCAGAGGAATATCCTGCACCCAAGGATCACAGAACAGGTCTTCTAATCTGGGTCTCTCCAAGGAGTTCACGGATAAACACCACCTGATCAGATCTTTGCACTCTGGGGAGAGAAAGCAGAAACTGCCGGTCAGCCAGAGAAGGCTCCTGTCTGCTTTGCCCCACTATTCCCATGGCCAGGCCATTCTGGATGCGCTCAGGCTTGGGCCTAAACTTTCCCATCACTTCCCTGTTTTGGAGGAGAGCAGGACATGTGCCACCTCCTCAGCAGCTGCCAGAGCGGGATGCTCACGAGCCCGCTGCTGGCTCCCAGCACTGGGATTCCCCCCGTGCCCAGAGAAGAGGATCCACCTTGAGAGAGCCCTTGTGGCAGCGGGAGCTGGCCCCAGCTGAGGTTCCGGCCCCTCCTAAATGGGTGCTCCCCGCAGACCATCTGGTGCAGCAGGATGCCCAGGGACCAGATCGTTGCTGCCTCGCCATGGTACCAGCCAAAGTCGTTCCATTCCGGGGGGCTGTAGGACAGTGTTCCTATGGAATACAGATGGAGTTCAGCAGGGGGATGCTGCTGCTCCCACAGCCTGGCCCCAGCATCCCTGGGCCTGCGGGGGCTGCATCAGTGGCACACAGGGTGACCACTGCCCTCTCGCCAGCACCTGGGACTTGTGCACAAACTTAGGCTTGGAAAAGAAGCCACTGGTGTCAGAAGAGGGCAGAGGAAGCCCTGGCTAAGCCTGACCCTGACCTGTAAAGGAAAAACCCTCTCCATGCTGGGGAAAAAACATGCCCTTATCCTCCCTGCCTGCATTGCCCCAAAAATATTAGGAAGCCAAGGCAAACAGGGAGAGTGGATCAGTCCAAGCCCTTCCTCTCGCCTGCACACCAAACTGGCTGGGGCACAGGTTCTGCCCCCCTCTCTGCTACCCCCACCCACGGGGGTTTTGGTCGGGCTGGCTGCCCCAGCCCAGCCCCAGTCCGGCAGAGTGGCTGGCAAAGGCTGCCAGCAGGGCTGGAAGATGGCTCCCCAGCCAGCCCCGCTCTAAAGCAACTCAGCTGAAGACTCAGTCCCCTGACTGGCAGCAAAAGGGAGAATCCCCGCTGCCACAGCCAGCTTGGGCTGGGAGATGTTGGGCCATGAGATGCCGGGACCAGGAGTACACCCTTACGTGGGCTCACCTGCAAAGTGGGTGTAGGCTGTGTCTTGCAGGTAGGTGCCACAGCCAAAGTCGATCAGTTTGGCCTTCCCGGTGTGCAGGTCGAGCAGGATGTTCTCGGGCTTGATGTCTCTGTGCAGGACCCCGCAGCTGGTGCAGTGCCGCACGGCCTCCAGCACCTGGCGGAACAGCGCCTGCGCCTCCTCCTCGGGCAGGAACCGCCGTGCCCCAATGAAACGCTGCAGGTCCTGACACCGCTCTGGCCGCTCCAGCACCATCACGATGTGGTTGGGCAGCTCGAGCCACTCCAGCAGCTGCACCACACCAGGGAAGCCAGTGGACACCTTGGCCTGCAGCACGACCTCCAGAGGGGCCCTGCTGCCATCGGGCTGCGGGAGGAGCACGATGCCCTCAGTGGGGCCGATGCCGTGCCGGGGCTCGGGGAGCCCTCAGCCAGCCCGGGATGCTCTGCGCCCTGCACTGGACCCACGCCCGCTCTCCCTCGAGGAGTCCTGGCGGCTTCCACCGTGCCGGGCCTCGGCTCATCCCCGCCCGGCAGCCCCGGCTGCTGCCGCTGGCCCCGCTCACTCACCAGCTCGCCCCAGTGCCGGACGCGGTTCCGTGGCACCCTTTTGATGGCCACCTGCAAGCCAAGGACAGCAGCGGGCTCAGCTCGCCGCCCGCCCTGCCCAGCCCCATCCTCCTCCTCCTCCTCCTCCGCCCCCTCCTCCTGCGCCCGCCGCCGGCCCCGCCGCTCACCGGGGCGCCGTCCGAGAGCCGCGTGGCCGCGAAGACGCTGCCGAATCCTCCGCGCCCCAGCAGCGAACCCAGCCGGTACCGCTCCTGCAGGGCCTCCTGCGCCTTCCCTGCGGGCGAGACGCGGCTGTCAGCGCTCGGCCCGGGGCCAGCAACGGCCCCCGAGCGCCCCTCAGCCGCCCCGGGCCGGCCATGCCCAGGCGTTCGCTCTTTGGAACGCGGCACGGGAGGCTCGGGGCCGGCGGCCGCGCTGCCGAGCGGCGGAGCTCGGGCCGGGGAAGCCGCAGCGGAGGCGGCGGGAGCGGCCGCGCCGCCTGTGTCCTCCGCGGGCCCCGGGAGGAGCCGGGGACGGGGCCGGGGTCGGGGTTGGGGCCGGGGCCGGGACTGGACCCTGCGTCGGGTGCGGGGCCGGGCTCGGGCCAGGCGGAGCCGAAGGGCGGCGATGCCGCCCCCGCACCAGGCACTGACGCCCGCCCAGCAGCGCCACCGCCAGTACGGCCAGAGCCGGGCGGAGGCGAGAGCGCGGCGGGACGGCCGGGGCCGGGCACGGGGCAGCCCCGCCCGGGGCCGGGGGCGGGCCGGGGGCATGGCCCGGCCCGGCAGGGGAGAGGGAGGCGGGGAGAGGAGAGGGACGCCGGGCAAGGGACCCCGAGAGAAGGGTGCCCGACGGCGGGAAGGGGAGAGAAAGAAAAACAGAAGGAAAAACAGAAAGAGAAAGAAAAAGATAAAGAGAAAGAAAGAAAGAATGCTCTAAAATATCTGTTTTTCTGCTGTCGCTGCTGCTGCCGCCGCTGCTGCTGCTGCCGCCGCTGCCGCCGCTGCAACTGAAGCACCGGGGCCGTTCGTCCCCGTGTCCGTTCCCCGCTCGCCCCACGAGCCCCACGTTCGAGCCCCGCGCGCCCCGGGCACAGCCCCTGAGTCTGTCCAAACACGGGAACTTTGCAGCGGTGAGCCCAGATGCAGAGCCCTGACTCCTGCACACTGGCACAGCAATCCCCTCGCTTGCTGCTCTGCATTGGCCTGGCTGAGGGTCAAACACTGTCGGGCCACCTTCCCTTGCTGTAGGATTCCTACCTGACCCAAGCACTGCACTTACATCTCCAGTGTTGCCTTCCAGTAAAACCAGGGGAAGGAAAACTCTGTGAGGCTCATGGTATTTTTGAGTGTCTAAAAATCACTAAGTCACCGATCTTAGAGGTACGGTGCATCTGGAATTCCTGGGATGGAGATGTAGTGCAACATGGAAAAGGGGAGCATAGAAATAAATAGAGGAAAAGATCTTGGATTGTTTCATTTTCATTTCACTTCTGCAAAGCTGTTTCAGTTTTCCAGGAATCTTCTCCTGTCTGCTCTTCCCAGGAATGTCTCATGGAGAACAAGGTCAAGCTTCTGTCCCAAGATTTGCCAGCAGGAAATTATGCCACTGGTGAAATTTTCATGATGACTGTTTGTGCTGGCTTAGGGCAAATTTGGGGAGGAAACCTCCAAAAGGGATCCTTCTAGAAAGCACGTTCAAGCAGCCCCTCCCCCTACTAGTTCAGGAAAAGACTTCCCTCGAGAATAGTGAAAAAACCCCAGTTTATTTAACAAGTTAAGTATTCAGAAGCATGAAAAATGAATAATATTAAATAAAACCTCTGACAGTGCTGAAGAGATGGCAAATTCAGAAAGTCCTTTTTGTGGGTTGTAGTTGGCTCACTCAGTCTCTTCTAAGTCCCTCTGGTGCTGGAATGCAGCGTCCCAGAGCTCGGTGGGCCACAGGTGTGAGCTGCCGGTGTTTTTCTGGGTTTTCAGTCCAGAGCAGGTTTAAACAGTTCCAAGAAAAAGGAAAGTCACAGTCCAAGGAACTTCTCTGCCTAAGCTAGCTAAAACCAAATTGCTGGACCTGGGCTGTGAAGGCATCAGGAAATTTCCAAACTTGGGCACTGGTGGTCCCAGCAAACACCAGATCTGGATGGTGCTGGAGCCAGAACCTGGTAAATGTCCAAATTTTGGCTTTCTGTGCCAGCAAATCACTGGACTTGGGCTGTGCCAGCACCAGGAAGTTTTCAGATCTGGGCACTGGCACAGCCAGCAAACACCAGATCTGGGTGGTGTCGTTGGCAGCGACAGAAATCTGCCGGATTTGGGCTCCGCTGGCACCGGGAAATTTCCAAATCTGGGCACTGGCACAGCAAACACAAGATGTGGGCAGTGCCAGGGCCAGTAGCAGAAAGTTGCTGGGTTTTGGATTTCTGTGCCAGTAAATTGCTGCTGCACTTGGACTGTGTCAGAATAGGGAAATTTCCAGATGTGGGCACTGGCAGTGCCAGCAAACACCAGTGAAACCTTCTGGCCCTCGTCCGGACCGTTGACCAGTGGTTTCCCTGAGAACCAGCTCTGGCCACTTTACAGACAGAGACTGCTTTCATCTGGTGCTCTGGAAACAGAACTTTAATGAAGGCAAACACAACAAACAGGATGGCGTGCACAGTACAGAAAGTGGAGCAGAAAAAAGCCTGGGTCCAGGGTCTAGCAGGGATATTTATCCATTTATTTATGGGGAGGGGTTAAGGTGGGATCTGTGAGAAGGATGCAAGAGGAAGGAAGGATTAAGAATATTACAATTTTTGCAGTATAAAGTAACCAATGGTAGCAAAGAGAACTCAGAACTTTCTAGTAACAATCTGCATAACTGAACAAGAGGATTATGGGTGGGAGCTCCTGCTGACCCTGACTAAAGAGGGTTTTCCCAGGGCCTTAAGCCGAGGTCTGCCTCTTCTTTTAAACCAATCCCAACACACCAGATCTGGGCTGTGCTGGGTTTTGGCTTTCTTTGCCAGACAATTGCTGCATTTGGGTTGTGGTGGCACAGGGAAATTGCCAGATCTGGGCACTGGCAGTGCCAGCTAACTGCAGATCTGGGTGGTGCCGGTGCTATCACCAGAAAATTTCTGGGTTTTGTCTTTCTGTCAAAATTCTGGGTTTTGTCCAGCAAACTGCTGGACTTTGGCTGTGCTGCCAGTGGGAAACTGCTGGATCTGAGCACTGGCAGTGCCAGCAAACACCAGGTCTGGGTGGGGCCAGCACCACGTATTTGCAAGGTTTTGACTTTCTTTGCCAGAAAATTACTCGACTCGGTCTGTGCTGGCACCGGGCAATTCCCGCATCTGGGCACTGGTGGTGCCAGCAAACACCGGATCTTGGCATTGCCAATGACGGTAGCAGGGAATTGCCAGATTTTGGCTTTCTTTGCCAGAAAATTGTTGGACTTGGCTCTGCCAAAACAGGGAAATATCCAGATCTGGGCACTGGCAGTGGCAGCAAACACCAGGTCTGGGCACCTGTATTGGCATCAGGAAATTGCTGGATTTTGGCTTTCTGTGCCAGCAAATTGCTGGACTTGGGCTGTGCCAGCCCTGGGAAATTTCCGGATCTGGGCACTTGCGCAGCAAACACCAGATCTGGGTGGTGTGTTGTAGTGTGTTTTTATACTTTGTAATAATTTTGTAATAGTTTTGGGTTTGAATCCCCGTATTTTTCCCAAATGGTTCGTCCCAGATGGTACCCCCCTCCCTTTACCTGTGTAATCCCTTTCCCTTGCTGAGATCATCCCCAAACCCCCACCCTGGCTCTCTGTCAATCACTCAGCATCCCATCCCCTCCATCCAGAAGCTTCATTCCAGGATGTCGAGTGATCAGCCAGAGGCCAGGGGTCAGCCCCCCAAGCCCTGCCCCATATGCTGTCCTAAATGTCCATCCCCCAGTACCCATCCCTTAGGGTCACTTCTTGGTTGGTAAAATGTTATCTACTTTGGGTTTCCACCTCCCTTTAAATGTAACCTTGGCACAACTCCCGGGGCTCTCGGCTAATGAGGAACACCAAAACAACAAACAGGTAGATCAGGTAGCAAAGATAGAGGTGTCGAAGATAGATTGCCAACAGAAGGGGGAGTTGTTCCTAGCTTGATGGGCCCATGATGCCTCAGGTCATCAGGGCAGAGATGCCACCTATAAGTGGGCACGAGACCGAGGGGTGGATTTAACCATGGACAGTATTTCTCAGGTTATCCATGACTGTGAGACGTGTGCTGCCATCAAGCAGGCCCAGCGAGTGAAGCCCCTATGGTATGGTGGGCAGGGGTCCAAGTACAAGTATGGGGAGGCCTGGCAGATTGACTCCATCCCACTGCCCCAGACACGCCAGGGCAAGCGCCACGTGCTGACCATGGTGGAAGCCACCACTGGATGGTTGCAAACCTACCCTGTGCCTCATGCTATTGCCTGGAACACCATCCTGGGCCTTGAAAAGCAGGTCCTGTTGAGGCATGGTACCCCTGAGAGGATTGAGTCAGACAATGGGACTCATTTCAAGGACAGCCTTATCAACACCTGGGCTAGCGAACATGGCATTGAGTGGGTGTACCATATCCCCTACCATGCACCAGCTGCAGGCAAAGTGGAGAGGTACAATGGACTACAAAAAGCCCAGCTAAAAGCTTTGGGTGGGGGATCTTTCAAAAATTGGGAGCAACATTTAGCAAAGGCCACCTGGTTAGTTAACACCCGAGGTTCCACCAACCCAGCAGGTCCTGCCCAGTCTGAGTTCCTGAATATAACAGATGGAGATAAAGTCCCAGTGGTGCATGTCAGAGGTTTGTTAGGGAAGACTGTGTGGATCAATTCTGCCTCGAGTACAGACAAACCCATTTGTGGGGTTGTCTTTGCTCAGGGACCAGGTTGCACATGGTGGATAATGCAAAGAGATGAAACAACACAATGTGTACCTGTCCTAGGGTGACGTTATGATGCTTGTATCCCCATTCATGTGTTCTGTTAATATTGGATATTATGTTCTGTACCTTTAAGACCGGCTCTGAAGCGGGAAAGTTTTGTTTTGGTTTTCTTATCAGCCTGGCGGGACACGGAGACTGCGGCTTTTGCTTTTGCTGCTTTTGCTTTTTGCTTTTGCTCTCTCGCTCTTGCTCTCTTTGCTTCTGCTTGCTTTTGCTCTTTAGCTAATTCAGCTAAACTGTCCAATTTCTTCCTGGACGGTTTCTCCTTTCCTTTTTCTGATCACTTCGAACCTGCTCCGGACTGGGACCTGAGAAACACCAAGATCCTGCACCTTCTGGCCTGCAGCAGCAGCCCCAGCGCCGGAGGGACTGAGAACAGAGTGACCACCCCCAGAGAGACTTTCTGAATTTGTCATCTTTTTCAGAGTGGTGTCATCCGGTATTGTTCATTTTGTGTGCTGGGGGGTGCTGTGCTTGTTAAATAAACAGGTTCTTTCCACTCCTCTCCGAGAAATCCTTGCCGAACTGGTTGGGGGGAGGGGCTGTGTGGGTTTGCTAACTGGAGGAGCCCTAATTTGGAAATTCTCCTCCAAATTTGCCCCAAACCTCGACAAAATCTTGGCGCCCAACGCTGGGCTCGAGAGAGTGAGTGGAAAAAACCTGTTTTGTGGGTATTTTGGTTGCCATTACTCTCTGTTTGAAGCAGCTAATAGCCATGCTTTTTGAATTCATGATGAGTGTTGGGGTGAAGGCTTGCATGTGCTTCTGGTCCCTAGGGTTTTTCGAGATTTTAATACCTCTGTGGTCCCTAGGTTTATTTTCCTATCCTGAAATAGTTCTAGTATTGTCCCTCATACGTAGTTTTTACAGCAGAGGGGCAGTGACCAGAATGGCTATCCTGCTGGGCTTGATGGCAATGATGTGCAAGAAGTTTATAAACATGTTGGGGTCTGCTCCAGGTATGAATGGTTCTTGGCTATGGCTATTCGTCCAGTTTGTTAGAGGAGGAGCAGCAGGGAATGAGGCTTTTCAGCCTTTGGTTTCCTTCCTCTCCTATGAATCGGTTGCGTCAGTAGTAAAGGATGTTCAGTTTCCCCTGAATGTTAGAGAAACCATCTTTCTTGTATTCAATCTGGTAACCTTCCTCTATATAGTCTGCTGTCTCTCCAGAATGAGGGCTGAGATTTCTAGACGGGCTGATGAGACCCCTGACTTAGGAGTAGACCCAGGTGTGAAACATCCTGAGTGGTGTGGGAAATGGGAGGAAATGGGCCACATCCTGAAGGAATTCTCCGACCCTATAGTCTGGGATTTTCCCCATAAACAAATTCAGAACCCAGCTGAGGTGGGGAAATATCTGAAAGAGAAATACCAGGATGAGCCTAAGGAGAGAAAAGTCATTGCAGTGAGCTGGGCCCTGGCATATGCTTATCGCACTCTGTTGGAGACTGTAGGACAGCAGACGGAGGCAGGGGGGCAGGGAGATAAATCAGCTATCCCAGTCACTCAGGCTGCAGCCAACACCACAGGCTCAAAGCCAGCAGCCAAACCAGATAGTGAGCCTAAGCCAGCAGCTAAACCAATGGCTGTTGCTACCAGTACCAGAAGTGGGAAATGCACAGACAAGACCAATCGACCTGTGGATGATGATGATGATGATGATGCAGCAGAAGGAACCTCAATGCCTCCTGACATAAAATCAGGAGTCAAAGCAGCAGGTGCAAGACCAGATGCAAATATTGAGTCCTTTTCCCTGAAGGACCTTCGTGGCTTACGGAAGGATTACACCCGACGACCTGATGAATCCATAATTAGTTGGTTAGTCCGTCTCTGGGATGCTGCAGGCGAGGCTACAATTCTGGATGGCACAGAAGCGAGGCATTTGGGATCCCTGTCACATGATCCTATCATTGACCAAGGAATGATGAGGGGGGCAAACCCTCAGAGCCTCTGGGCACAGGTCTTGGAAAGTGTTGCACAAAGATACCTGTGTGCAGATGATCTTTATATGCAACAAACTCAGTGGAAGACCATAGAGCAAGGGATCCAATGCCTGAGAGAGATGGCAGTGGCAGAGATTATCTTCTCAGATGATGTGACAACTAGGAACCCAGACTTGGTGCCATGCACGTCTGTGATGTGGCAGAAACTTGTGCGACTTGGGCCACACAAATATGCTTCTGCCCTAGCCATAATGAAGCGGGATGAGAGGGACGAGACTGTGCTGGATATGGCAAGGAAGCTCCGAGCATATGCAGATGCTGTGCATGGCCCAACACATGCCAGAATTGCAGCGGTAGAAACACGTCTGCAGAACTTAGAGGATAAGATAGAGGAGATTAAAGAAGACCTTCTCCAAATCTCGGCAGTACAGATCAGAGGTTCTGGTATCCAAGGCAGACGTTCCCCAGATGGCCAGAGAAGGTACACCCCACGAACAGAGCTGTGGTTCTACCTGCGTGACTGTGGAGAAAATATGAGGAGGTGGGATGGAAAACCTACTGCTGTTCTGGCACGATGGGTGAGTGAATTGAAGGAAGCCACCAGGAAGAAAGCAGCTCCAGTTGCCCGTAGCCGAACCACCAGGTATGATGCTGATGATGCCATGTCTGATCCCCTTGAAGGAACATCCAAGACATATGCCCAGGGAAAGAAGGATAACCAGGCTTAGAGGGGCCCTGCCTCTAGCCAGGTAGAGGCCAGGGAAAATCGTGTTTTCTGGTCTGTGTGGATTCATTGGCCTGGCACATCGGAACCACAAGAGTATAAAGCTTTGGTTGATACTGGTGCTTAATGTACAGTAATTCCGTCGAGACATGTGGGGACAGAGTCTGTTTCTATTGCTGGTGTGACAGGGGGATCCCAGGATTTCACTTTGGTGGAAGCTGATGTGAGCCTCACTGGGAATGAGTGGAAGAAACATCCTATAGTGACTGGCCCAGAGGCCCCATGTATTTTGGGCATAGACTACCTTTGAAGTGGGTATTTCAAAGACCCAAAAGGACTCAAGTGGGCATTTGGGATAGCTGCTGTAGAGACAGAGGGCATCCAGCAATTGAACACCTTGCCTGGGCTGTCTGAGAATCCATCTGCAGTAGGATGTCTGATGGGAGAAGAGCAACGAGTGCCAATTGCCACCTCCATAGTGCATTGACGACAGTATAGAA
Organism: Agelaius phoeniceus; assembly: GCF_051311805.1. Classification (NCBI taxonomy): domain Eukaryota; kingdom Metazoa; phylum Chordata; class Aves; order Passeriformes; family Icteridae; genus Agelaius; species Agelaius phoeniceus. Next base: position 5,269,440 of record NW_027509866.1, read on the forward strand.
CCACTCGAGATGCTGTGATCCCCATCCATAAGATGATCCGAGAGCTGGAGAGCCAAGGGGTGGTCAGCAAGACCCACTCACCCTTCAACAGCCCCATTTGGCCTGTGCGAAAATCTGAAGGAGAATGGAGATTGACTGTGGACTACCGTGCATTGAATGAGGTGACTCCACCGCTGAGTGCTGCCGTGCCAGACATATTAGAGCTCCAGTACGAGCTTGAGTCCAAGGCAGCGAGGTGGTATGCCACTACAGACATTGCCAATGCATTTTTCTCCATTCCTCTGGCAGCAGAATGCAGGCCTCAGTTTGCTTTCACGTGGAGGGGAGTGCAGTATACCTGGAACCGACTGCCCCAGGGGTGGAAGCACAGTCCTACCATCTGCCATGGACTGATCCAGACTGCACTAGAAAGGGGTGAGGCTCCAGAACATCTTCAATATATTGATGACATCATTGTGTGGGGGAATACAGCTGCAGAAGTGTTTGAGAAAGGAAAGGAAATCATCCAAATCCTCCTGGGAGCTGGTTTCGCCATTAAAAAGAGCAAAGTAAAGGGACCAGCTCGTGAGATTCAGTTCCTGAGAGTGAAGTGGCAAGATGGACGGCGTCAGATTCCTACAGACGTCATCAACAAGATCACAGCAATGTCTCCACCCACCAATAAGAAAGAGACACAAGCTTTCCTAGGTGCCATAGGCTTTTGGAGGATGCACATTCCTGAGTACAGTCAGATCGTGAGCCCTCTTTACCTGGTCACCCGCAAGAAGAGCACTTTCCACTGGGGCCCTGAGCAGCAACAAGCCTTTGTCCAGATCAAGCAGGAGACCACTCATGCAGTAGCTCTTGGCCCAGTTAGGACAGGACCAGATGTGAAGAACGTGCTCTACTCTGCAGCCGGGAACCATGGCTTGTCCTGGAGCCTTTGGCAGAAGGTGCCTGGAGAGACTCGGGGTTGGCCACGGGGATTTTGGAGTCGAGGCTACAGAGGCTCTGAGGCCAACTACACTCCCACAGAGAAGGAAATCTTGGCTGCCTATGGAGGAGTCCAAGCCGCTTCAGAGGTGATTGGTACAGAAGCACAACTCCTCCTGGCACCCCAACTGCCGGTGCTGGGGTGGATGTTCAAAAGCAAGGTTCCTTCCACTCACCATGCCACTGGTGCCACATGGAGCAAGTGGATTGCTCTTATCACTCAGCGCGCCCATATAGGTAAACTGAATCGCCCTGGGATTTTGGAGGTAATTACAAATTGGCCTGAAGGTGAGAATTTTGGTGTCACAGATGAAGAGCAAGAACCAGTGACATGGGCTGAAGAGGCTCCTCCATGTAACCAACTGCCCCCAGAGGAAACACGCTACGCTCTTTTCACTGACGGTTCCTGTCGCATCGTAGGGATGAACCGGAAGTGGAAAGCAGCCGTATGGAGCCCCACACGACAGGTCGCACAAGCTACCGAAGGAGAAGGTGGATCAAGTCAACTTGCTGAACTCAAAGCCGTTCAACTGGCACTGGACATTGCAGAAAGAGAGAAATGGCCAAAGCTCTACCTCTACACTGATTCATGGATGGTAGCCAATGCTCTGTGGGGATGGCTGGAGAGGTGGAAAGAGTCCAACTGGCAGCGTAGAGGCAAACTAATTTGGGCTGCTGATGAGTGGAAAGACATTGCTACCAGGGTAGGGAGGCTACCTGTGAAAGTCTGCCATGTAGACGCCCATGTCCCCAAGAGTAGAGCCAATGAGGAGCACCAAAACAATGAGCAGGTAGACCAGGCAGCAAAGATAGGGGTGTCAAAGATAGACCTAGATTGGGAACACAAGGGAGAGTTATTCCTAGCTCGATGGGCCCATGATGCCTCAGGCCATCAGGGCAGAGATGCCACCTATAAGTGGGCACAAGACCGAGGGGTGGATTTACCCATGGACAGTATTTCTCAGGTTATCCATGACTGTGAGAGGTGTGCTGCCATCAAGCAGGCCAAGCGAGTGAAGCCCCTATGGTATGGTGGGCAGGGGTCCAAGTACAAGTATGGGGAGGCCTGGCAGATTGACTCCATCCCACTGCCCCAGACACGCCAGGGCAAGCGCCATGTGCTGACCATGGTGGAAGCCACACCTGGATGGTTGGAAACCCACCCTGTGCCTCATGCTACTGCCCAAAACATCATCCTGGGCCTTGAAAAGCAGGTCCTGTGGAGACATGGCACCCCTGAGAGGATTGAGTCAGACAATGGGACTCATTTCAAGGACAGCCTTATCAACACCTGGGCTAGGGAACATGGCATTGAGTGGGTGTACCATATCCACTACCATGCACCAGCTGCAGGCAAAGTGGAGAGGTACAATGGACTACTAAAAACCCAGCTGAAAGCTTTGGGTGGGGGATCTTTCAAAAATTGGGAGCAGCATTTAGCAAAGGCTACCTGATTAGTTAACACCCGAGGTTCCACCAACCGAGCAGGTCCTGCCCAGTCTGAGTTCCTGAATATAACAGATTGAGATAAAGTCCCAGTGGTACGTGTCAGAGGTTTGTTAGGGAAGACTGTGTGGGTCAATTCTGCCTCGAGTACAGACAAACCTATTCATGGGGTTGTCTTTGCTCAGGGACCAGGTTGCACATGGTGGATAATGCAAAGAGATGGAACAACACGATGTGTACCTCAGGGAGATCTGATTGTGGGGTGAGAATGATATGCAATATCACTGTTTGTTGGATGTTACTGCCATTGTCTGTACATTAAACCATACAGACATGAGATAGAAGGAAATGTGTAAGTGCTGAAGGTCTGGGCAAGTGGGAGATGGAGAAGGAAATATGCAAGTGTCGAAGGCCTGAGCAAGTGAAAGATGGAGCTTTGAGTGAGGAAAGTGAAAGGGGTGAAATCCTGCAGCTCTGTAGTATAGGGCATGGATTCAGTGGTCCAGTGTGGGGATGGGATGAGGGCATGATGGGTATTGTTTGTAATTTTTGGGGGAACAGATGGAAATTTTGTGTGAATAAATGCATGATGTGTGGTAGTATGTTGATGATATGGGGATAAGGGGTGGAATGTCCTAGGGTGACATTATGATGCTTGTATCCCCATTCATGTGTTTTGTTTATGCTGGATATTATGTTCTGTACCTTTAAGACTGGCTCTGAAGAGGGAAAGTTTTGTTTTGGTTTTCTTATCATCCTGGCGGGACACAGAGACTGCAGCTTTTGCTTTTGCTGCTTTTGCTTTTTGCTTTTGCTCTCTCTCTCGCTCTTGCTTGCTTCGCTTCTGCTTGCTTTGCTCATTAGCTAGTTTAGCTAAACTGTCCAATTTCTTCCTGGACTGTTTCTCCTTTCCTTTTTCTGACCATTTCAAACCTGCTCCGGACTGGGACTTGGGAATCACCAAGAGTCTGCACCTTGTGGGCTGCAGCAGCTGCCGCAGCGCCGGAGGGACTGAGAACAGAGTGACCACCCCCAAGAGAGACTTTCTGAATTTGTCATCTTTTTCAGAGCGGTGTCATCCGGAATTGTTCATTTTGTGTGCTGGGGGGTGCTGTGCCTATTAAATAAACAGGTTCTTTCCACTCCTCTCCGAGGAATCCTTCCCGAACCGGTTGGGGGGAGGGGCTGTGTGGGTTTGCTTACTGGAGGGGCCCAAATGTGGAAATTCTCCTCCAAATTTGCCCTAAACCAGGACAGATGGTAGCACCCCCAATTTGGACTACCTTGGGTGACTGCAGCTAAAGCTTTAGGGCAATCAGACCATCCTGGGTGCCTGTTGAGTAAGCAAACCAATGCTGCCTCCCTCACATTGAGTGGGCTGCTCTCAGACACAGAGACCATCAGACACGCCACCTTGCAGAACAGCGATAGAGTTTTTACTCTGGGCACATGGGCATGGCTGTGTAGACTCTGAGGGCATGTGCTGCATGAACCTCTCCAGCCACAGCCAGTCAATCCACAAGAGCATTCAGGGACTGAAGGAAGGGTTCAAGAAGCTTCAAGTGGAAAGCAAAGACTGGTTCAATAAACTCTTCCAATCCAAGGGACTAAAGGGTTGGATGATGTCTAGGTTAAAAAGGAATATTAATTCTATTAGTGGTTGTTGTTGTATTGTTAATTGTCCTGTGTTTGTTTGGATGCTTTAAGAAAGTCTTACAAAATTCTTTCAGTTCCATCTTTCTTGTAAAACAGAAACGGGGAAGATACCCAACACAGGCTCCTCATGGACTCCTTGGAGGAGAGAATTGGAGGCCAGGATGGCTCAAAAACCTCTCAGAGACTCAGTGTGGGAAGGAAAATCCTTAAAAGTACCTAAAAGTATTCCTAAAACTGTAAAGTACTTTAAAAACCTTAAGTATCTCAAGGCATTAATGAGCCCCACTGAGTGTTGTTACTGACAAAGCCTCTCCAGGGACTAATTACAGCAGATAATTGGAGGCCATGATTGCACAAACCTCTCAGAGACTCCAAGGCCAAAGCCAAACCCAAAGTCCTTTGAAAAACCTGCAGCCCCTGCAGGGAGCATGAAGGAGCCCCCAGGGCCATTGCTGAGCAAGGCTCCCCAGGGACTCCTTGCAGCAGATCCTTGAGGCCACAGGGATGTGGGCTAGGGGGGGATGCTGAGGGCAGCACAAGGGGCTGACAGTGCCCAGCCTGGCTGGGGCTGTGCCAGGAGGCCCCAGGGCCTCAGCACAAGGGGTCTCCTCCCAGCCCTTGCTGGCACAGACCCTGCTGTGCCCCAGGGCACCAAGACTTGGCTTCTCTTTGTCCCCACCTGTCATCACTGCCTGCAGTTCTCTGCTCTGCCTGGGGCCTGGGGACACTTGCTCAGTCGTGTCCCTCTCTGGGACCCATTAAAAGTCCAAGAAACTTTGGAGTTGGATTCTGCCTTGGAGTTCTGGAGAGGTTTCTTCAGCTCCCTCTCAGGGACTGATGTTCAGGGCCTGAGCACAAAGGCCCAGAGGCTGATTAAAGTCCTTGTGCTGTGTCTGTGCTGCTGAGCTGGGCTGGGCTCCTGGCCCAGAGGCAGCTCCTGCTCACCAAGAAGAGCTTCAAAAGCACATTTCTCTTGATGAGCAGCTCTTGTGCCAGCCCAGCAGGGCTGGGGCACTGCCTGCAGCCAGCCTGGGCACAGCACAGAGGCACAGAGAGCTTCAATCAGTCAGGGCTGGGAAGGGGCTGAGAAGTGCCTGGGGCACAATCACTGCCAGCCCTTGGCACAGGAACCTCTGGCTGCAGGACAGTGCAGCTGCAGCTCCTGGAGCCATCTCCTCAAGCTGGAACATGCCAATGCCTACAGAGCCTGTGAGTACATTCTCTGCTTGTCTCTTGTGCAGAGCAGCCAGGGGTGCCCAGGGGTGTCCTGCAGAGCAGGGTCCTGCAGCCCAGGGCGCTGTGCTGGGGCAGGGACTCTGCTGCCTGCCAGGGACAGCTCTCAGCCAGCCCTGGCAGCTGCTCCCAGCACTGGGGGACAAGATCTGGCTGGGGGGAGGCAGGTGGTGAGGCTTGGAAGTGTTCTCCTTGTGTGGGGAGGATGCTGCATTGTTCAGGACTGCTCCCAGCATGGCAATGAACTGCAGAACATTTCCAAGTAGATTATACAGGGAGCACAGTGAGGCAGGGGCTGCATAAAAGGGAAAATCCTGCTTTTTTTAATCTACTGCACTGTGTTGCCATCATGGGAAATCGTGCGTAGATATTCATCTCTCTGTTCAGGTCAAGAAGAAATAAAAAAAAATCTATCAGATTTGAATAAACCAGGCAGTGATAGAAATCACCACAGGCCCCCTCAGAGGCAGCATCAGTGTCTCTTTTCCAGCCTCCCAGGGTTGCTCTGACATTGCTATCAGAGCCTGCAGAGCCAGAGCTGCCCCTGGGCAGTGCCTGAGCTGGGAGGGCTCTGCAGGGCAGAGCTGAGCCCCCAGGGCTGGGCTGGGCTCTGGCAGCACTGGCAGGGCCCAGCCCTGGGCACAGGGAAGCAGCTGCTGGCAGGGACAGCTCCAGGCAGCAGAGCCCTGGGCAGGCAGTGGGAGGAAAGTGCCCCCAGGCTGTGCTGGGATATTTCAAATCCTCTCCAAACCTAAATATTCCATGATTACTTTTCTTACAGATCCCCATGCCAAGGCACAGCAAATGTCCAACAGCAGCTCCATCAGGCACTTCCTCCTGCTGGCATTGGCAGACACGCGGCAGCTGCAGCTCCTGCACTTCTGCCTCTTGCTGGGCACCTCCCTGGCTGCCCTCCTGGGCAACGGCCTCATCATCAGCGCCGTAGCCTGCGGCCACCACCTGCACACGCCCATGTTCTTCTTCCTGCTCAACCTGGCCCTCGCTGACCTGGGCTCCATCTGCACCACTGTCCCCAAAGCCATGCACAATTCCCTCTGGGACACCAGCAACATCTCCTACACTGGATGTGCTGCACAGCTCTTTTTCTTTCTCTTCTTCATCTCAGCAGACTTTTATCTGCTGACCATCATGTGCTACGACCGCTACGTGTCCATCTGCAAACCCCTGCACTACGGGACCCTCCTGGGCAGCAGAGCTTGTGCCCACATGACAGCAGCTGCCTGGGCCTGTGCCTTTCTCAATGCTCTGCTACTTGTAGCAAACACATTTTCCCTGCCCCTGTGCCATGCCAATGCCCTGGGCCAGTTCTTCTGTGAAATCCCACAGATCCTCAAGCTCTCCTGCTCAAATTCTTCCCTCAGGGAACTTGGGCCCATTGTGGTTAGTTCATCGTTAGCACTTGCATTTTTTGTGTTCATTGTTTTCTCCTATGTGCAGATTTTCAGGGTTGTGCTGAGGATCCCCTCTGAGCAGGGACGGCACAAAGCCTTTTCCACCTGCCTCCCTCACCTGGCTGTGCTCTCCCTGTTCCTCAGCACTGGCATATTTACTTACCTGAAGCCCCCCTCCATCTCCTCCCCATCCCTGAATCTGGCCCTGTCAGTTCTGTACTCGGTGGTGCCTCCAGCCCTGAACCCCCTCATCTACAGCCTGAGGAACCAGGAGCTCAAGGCTGCAGTGTGGAGACTGATGACTGGATGGTTTCAGAAACATTAAACTGCTGGAAAAATACTGCATATGACTTGTAATAAAATTCATTTTTGATACTACTTGTTGTTTTCATTTTGGAAGTTCTTTGTATTCGTTTTAGTTTTTTAATCTAGTCCACAAATTAAGGTCATTGTGTCATTTCGCATTTTCTTTCTCTCCACTTTCCCTGTGGCCACAGACTGTGTCAACGTGGGGCTGTGCTCTTGGTGCCTTTAAAGGAACTAAAGGATCTCCCAGCAGAGTTTTCTGCAGAGATGCCCTTGTGTTGCCTTCTCTGGAGCTGCAGCAGCAATGTCTGTGTGCAGAGCTGGGGCAGATCAGTGCTGGCCCAGCAGCTGTGCCCAGCAGCAGCAGCAGCAGCAGCACTTGGTGTTGCCAGTGCTGCTGCCGTGGCCCTGCCCCGCTGCCCTGGTGGCCCTGGTGTTGCTGCAGGGCCTGAGTGCTCTCGGGGCCGGGCACAGCCCTGGGGGTGGCAGTGCCGGGGCTGCAGCAGGGACAGGCCATGGGCACTGCTGGGGCAGCGCTGACGCCTCAGGCCAGGCCCTGGGGGCTCCAGGCTCCTTGCCCAGGCTCTCTCAAGAACACGGCCAGGCCAATGCTCAGCACAGAAACCCCCGTCAGCAGCCCCAGGCTGGCCGTGGGCAGGCTGGGGGCAAACAGCATGGCTGGGGCTCTGCAAGGGCCCTGGGCCAGACGGGAAGGAGCAGCAGAGCAGGGGCTGATCCATGCCCAGTGCGCTGCACAGCCCAGGGCAGCGTCCCAGAGCGTCCTCATACAGCTGCCAACAACATCCCCCCTCTGCAGCCCTGGCCTCTCCCCCAGCTCACACAGGTGCCCCATCCTTGCAGGCACAGACACGGCAGCACTGCCTCAGCAGCCCCTGTTTGCATTGCACACAGCAGGGCCAGCACCCCCATGCTGTTGCTGTGGGGACATGAACCTGAGGGAGCACAAATGCCATCAGCCCCTGGGGCCAACCAGGCCTGCGGGACACCAGGGAAACCACTCAGCTTTGTCCTGGCCTCTGCACTCAGCCAGAAAGTTTGTTCCCATCAGCTGGGAGTTTCCTGTGCCACTGCAGACGCTGTTGCTCAGAGCCAGGGCTGCCTGGCAGCCACCCCCAAACTGCCCTCAACATTTCCTCTGTGCCACCTTTGCTTTCTTTCCTATTTCCTGTTACAAATTTCTTCCTCTGGCCCACTCCTGTTCCCTGCCCTGCCAACAGCCCATCCCTGTTTGCCCTTTCCTCTCTGGCCCCACTCCCCATTGCAGTTCCTGCCTTGGCCCCATGGGAACATCCCTTGGGGAGCAGGATCATCCTTCAAGTGCTGCAGGAATTGTCTGCAGACTCCTGCAGTGCCTGCTGCTGCTCCCTTGCCAGAGGCACCCCAGGCCAGGGGGGCACATCTGGGCTGCTGTGTCTGCCTCTGGGGCTCCCTGTTCTGGGCAATGAGGAGGAGCTGCAGAGGCTCTGCAGGACTGACAGGATGGGCTTTGGGGCTGGCAGGAGATGTTGCTGTCGAGGCGGTCACGACATAAAGCAGAGACTACAAACTGTTTCAGTTGGCAACACTTTATTATTGAACATGGCTGATTTTTATATACTTTCCAAATGTTTATGCTTCTTCTATCTTTACTATTGGCTACAATAAATCAACATAATACTATTGGTGAGAAGTTATAGTGACTTAACTAACTTTCAAAAAATGCTTCGTCCAGCTGCAAAGTACTTTCATCTTTCTTCTCTCGGTCTCCTTGGTTACAGCCTTGGAGAGAGCTCCTTATCAGTTTCTTCTTACTTCTCAGCTTCTTCTCGCTCCTTTAGCTAACAGGCCTGCTGTTAGCCCCTTCCACAAGGAGAGGCTGAAGGACCTGGGCTGCTGGAGCTTCTGCAGAGGGGGCCCAGGGCTCATCCTGCAACTGCTCCAAGGGTGGTTCCAGAGAATCCCAGAATCAGGAAGGCTGGAAAAGGCCTTGGAGATCATCAAGTCCAGCCTGTGCCCTGACACTGCCTTGTCTCCCCTGAGCCTCCTCTTCTCCAGGATAAACAACCCCAGCAGCTCCCTCAGCCACTCTTCACAGGACTTGTGCTCCAGACCCCTCCCCAGCCTTGTTGCCCTTCTCTGGACATGCTCCAGCCCCTCCAGGTCCTTCCTAAATTGGGGGGCCCAGAACTAGACAGAGCACTCGAGGTGCTGCCCAACCAGTGCCCAGCATAGGGGAAGAATCCCTGCCCTGCTCCTGCTGGCCACACCATTCCTGATCCAGGCCAGGAGCCATTGGCCTTCTTGCCCACCTGGGCACACTGCTGCCTCATGTCCAGCCTGCTGTCCATCAGTCCCTGCAGGTCCCTTTCTGCCTGGCTGCTCTCCAGCCACTCTGTCCCCAACTTGTAGAGCTGCAGGGGTTGTTGTGGCCAAAGTGCAGGACCTGGCATTTGGACTTGTTAAACCTCACCTTGTTGGATTTGGGCCCTGGATCCAGCCTGTCCAGGGCCCTCTGCAGAGCCCTCCTACCCTCCAGCAGATCCACACTCACACAGAGCTTGGTGCCATCTGCAAATTTGCTGATGCTGGACTCAATCCCGTCACCCAGACCATCAATGCAGGTATTGAAATCCACGCAGGCTGGCTCTGATCCCTGGGCCATCCTGTGGGTGCCCTGTGGTGGCACTCAAGGTGATCTGTTCCATAACCTTGCCGGGCACCCAGGTCAGGCTGACAGGCCTGGAGTTCCCCAGCTCCTCCTTCCAGCCCTTCCTGGGGATGGGCTCACACTGGCACCTCCAGTGCTCTGGGCCCTCCCTGCTGAGCCAGGACTGATGGTAAATGATGGAGAGCAGCTTGGGGAGCTCATCCACAGCTCCCTCATCCCCCTAGGATGGATCCCATCTGATCCCATACACCTGTGAGCATCTGAGTGGCTCAGCAGGTCAGCACCTGCTTCCTCCTGGATTCCAGGGGGCTGTTCTGCTCCCTGTGTCCATCTACCAGCTCAGGAGAACACTTGTCCTGAGGACAACCTGTCCTAATACTGAAAATTGAGGGAAACAAGTGTAAAGTAGCTCAGCCTTTTCTTTATCTTTAGTTACTGTATTCCCCACTGCACTCAATCTAGAGTAGAGGTTCTCCTTATCTTATCGTTTGATATTAATTTATTTATAGAAACATTTTCTGTTATTTTTCACACAAGTGGCCAGGTTAAGCTCTAATTGAGCTTTCACATCTCAACTTTTCTTTCTGCATAACCTAACAACATTCTTAAAAACTTCCTAAGTTGCCTGACCTTCTGTCAAAAGTTCATGCATCCTTTTCTTTCCCGAGTTCCCACAAAAGCTCCATGGGCAGTCAGGCCAGTCATTTTCCTCACCAGCTCATCTTTTGCCACACTGGCACAGGCTGCTCCTTCCCCCTTAAGATTACCTTCTTGAAATGTATCCATCCTTCCTGGACCCTTTTTTTTTTAAGGGCTGTTTCTCTTTAAAAAAATCAGTGCCTGATTTGGTACTCCCCAAATCAGCATCCTAAACAGGCCAAAGTCTGCCCTTCCTAATTCCAGTGCCAAAATGTTGTTCCTGCACCTCCTTCTTTCACAGAACATGGAAAACTTGATTATTTCATGGTCACTGTGCCCCAGGCAGCCTCTGAGCCCCACATCTGCCCCCAGCCCTTCTCTGTTTGTGAAAAGCAGCAGACAGAGCTTTCCTTGGCAGTGGGAGTGTTACCAAAAATTCAGTAAAACAGAAAACTCCTTAACCCCAGTGTAGCATTAAGAGGCAGCATTCTTTATTCAGCTGGATGCACGGGGGAGAGCTCCTCTCAAATCTGTGCAGGCTGAGCACAGGAAAGTTTCTGTTTATATTCTGCATTTTGCACACACATTCATTGATTGTCCTGAACTAAACATACATATGATAATCATTTCCCCAAAATCATTAGCCTATTTCCTCTCCCCTTTACCCATGTGTTCTTCTGTCCTGGGGGTCTCTCTGGTGGTCCCTGGTGGTCGTGGACCCCAATGTTCCAGTGGGCCTGGCTGAGCTGGCAGGACACTGAGGCTGCTGAACTTCCAGTTCCCCTTCTCACACAATGGGCCTTGTGTGGTTTCCATAGGCCTGGGGATGTGGAGAACAAGCTCCAGGTGTGAGCTCAGCTGGTGGAGACAATTGATCATCTGGTAACATGAGGTCACAGAGTGGGCTGTGATATCACAGAGTGGGTTATGTGAGGTCATCGAGAGCTATAACATCATAGACTGCCTCTGTGAAATCACAGAGCTGGCTGTGACATCACAGGGCAGAGGTCTAACATCCCAGAACAGACTATGACATCACAGAGTTGGCTTTGACATCAGAGACCAGCTGTGTGACATTAGAGAAGGGGCTGTGAGCTCACAGGGCAGGCTGTGACATCCCAGCAGGGCTGTGTGACATCCCAGAGGGGCTGTGTGACATCCCAGAGGGGCTGTGTGCCATCCCAGCAGGGCTGTGTCAGGTCACTGGGTTGCTCACTCTGCCCCAGCTCCCCCTCACAGTTTCTCCCAACAAGTCCAATGCTGTCCATGCCCATCGGGGTCCCTGTCCCCCGAGATCCCCCCAGCCCACCTGGAGCCACAGCCTCCACCAAAGGATGTTCCACAGGATCCACCCCAGAGCCTGACATGGGGACAAGGGGCCAGGGCTGTGTGACCAGGACATCAAGGACGGGGATTCTCCAGGTCACTGTGGCCTGGGTTGGGTTGCCCAGGGCAGGAAAGATGTCTGGCAGCTGGAGCAGGGTCTGGGAAGGGCCTCCAAGGTGGGGCTGGAGCCCTTGGGCTGTGAGCAGAGGCTGAGGGAGCTGGGCTTGTCCAGCCCAGAGCAGGGAAGGCTGAGGGGCTCCTCATCCCAGCCTGGCAGTGCCAGCGAGGAGGGGATGGAGAACACAGAGCCAGGCTCTTCACCGGGGGCCTGGTGGGAGACAAAAGCCAATGGGTGGAAGGGGAAAGAGGGGAGATCAGCCAGGACAGGAGGAGATGAAATGAGTCAGGCTGGTTTCAGCATTTCCTCAGCACCAAGAGCAGCCTGACCTCCCTTCTCCATCCACCACTGACAGCTTTGCAAATCAGGAATTGTTGGAGCTGTTTTGCCCCCACTCTGGGATGAGCATCCTGATACAATAACTTAATTGTGTTTATATCGATCACAGAACCACATTTGTGTGAAATTAATTTTAGTATGGAAATCCCTTGTGGATGGTGGACTCCTCAGATGCTGCTGGGGCATTGTGCATAGCTCCGGGAAGAGTATGATTGTTATTAGATTTTGTCTTCTTCAACCGTGGTCTGTTGGCCATGAAGAGAAACTTTTCTGTGCCTCTGAGTCTCACCAGTTCCTGACCCCCAAAGGACACAAACCTGATGAGTTGTGGTTCCCACTCCAGTGCTGGCACTGGCACCTCCCTCCATCCCCAGAGCAGAGCTCCCTTGTCCCAGAGAGTCCCTGGCAATGCAGGGATGAAGGAAACAGGACAGGCTGTGGGGATCAGGGGCAGGGCACAGTCAGGGATTTGGGGTTGTTGTGAGCCCAGGGCAGGACCTGGCCCTTGGCCTTGGTGAACCTCATCCCATTGTCCTGGGCCCATGGCTCCAGCCTGGCCAGATCCCTCTGCAGAGCTTCCTGCCCTCCAGCACAGCCACACTCCCACCCAGCCGGGGCTCACCTGGGAACTGACTGAGGGTGCCCTCGATGGCCTCATCCAGATCAGAAATAAAGAGATTGAACTGACCTGGCCCAATCCTGAGCCCTGGGGACACCCCTGGATGTGACTCCATTCCTCAGCTGCTCTGAGTGCCAGGGGTTGGGTGAAGGAAATGGTGGGGAGGGGAGAGGAACAAAGTGTGATTGATTGTCAGCCATGAAGGGTCTTGATTTTCATATCTGTTCAGACTGCATGCGGAGGTGCTGGGGTCAATATCTATTGGACATTGCTGATATCAATCTCTAAACAGGAAAAGAAAACTTAAACAGGCAAAACAATTCCGCATTATTTTCAATATAGCATATTCACTTTGACTACACTTCTGAAATATGTCTGATTAACCACAGAACAATTGAAAACTTCAATTTTTCCCAGGGGCTTTTCTTGTTCAGGTGTTTCAAACAAATATTTATGAGCTTTTCTCACTGAATTCCTGAAGTGAAGAGCTCAAAAAAGAAGAGGCCTCTGGAGGAGTAAAATTCATCAGCAACCTCCAAGTGGCTGAGGATCCATCCCCATGAGAGCAGCAGTGAACAGAAATGGGCACAGCTTTGTGGCTGCCCCAGCTTTGGCATGGGCCCTGGGCCTGGAGCAGGAGCAGCCCTTGAGGGCCCCAAGGCCGGGGCTCTTGTGCTGCCCTGGGCAGATGGGATGGCAGCAGGGGCTGCAGAGCTCTCAGCACCTCAGCCCCAGGGGAGCAGGGCAGCCAGGGAGCCTCCTTTGGCCTTGGCCAAGCACCTTCCCCCATGGCTGGGGCTGAGTCCTGTGGCAGCTGCAGCTGCTGCTGTGGCCTTGGCAGGGGCTGAGGCCGTGGGGCCAGTGGCCAGAGCAGCCTGGCCTGAGCAGAGCTGTGGGGCCAGAGCCGGCTGGGCTGGGCTGGGCTCAGAGAGGCCCTTGGTGCTGCCCAGAGCTCAGGGCAGCTGGCAGAGCTTGCAGGGAGCTGGGCTGGGCTCAGAAAGCCTGGCCCAGAAACCATCAGTGTCCATCTCAGCCTGGCTGAGCGTGCAGGGGCAGGACTCAGGCCAGGCCTTGTGGGGCAGGGCCAGCGCCTGGGCAAGGCATTGCAAACAGGCAAGTGGCCCAGAGAGGAGGCTGCTCTGTGCCCTTGGTGGCATGGACAGAGCAGGGAGGGGGCCCAGGACATTTGTCAGTGCCAGGGTCTGTGCACAGCCCTTGGCAGCCCTGGCTGCTGAGCCCAGCTTTGGCCTGGGCTGAGTTTGGCTGTGGCCCAGCTCCATGCTCCTGCGGGGCTCAGGGCCTGTTCCCGGCCATGGCCAGCCCTGGCTGCCTCTCTGCTGGCCCATCGGCCTGGGCTGGGCCTGCACAGGGGCTGGGCCACCATGGCTGGGCCAGCACAGGGCCACAAAGGGGCCACGCAGCCGCTCACGGGGCTGACAGCAAGGCCAGGCACACACAAGCAATTGCTGAGCATGGCCTGCGCTGGCCAGGCCTGACTGTGCCAAAGGCACAGCTCAGCTGCCCTCGGGGGCTGCAGCAACACTCCAGAGCCTGTCGTAACGGCGGGAGAGATGCGACACACCATATGCGATGAATAGCAAATCTCGAAGTTTATTGAAAGCTTACACATTTTTATATTAGTGTTAATGAAGCTTATGCATATTGCAAAATCTGAGCTCATTATTGGTTAAAGCACACTATAATCAAACACACCTACTTCTATCTCTTAACAATTATTTTGCTTCTATGTGTACATTCTTCTAATTTCTCTACCTTGGGATAACTACATTTTCTGGCAAGCAATTTTCTCCCCCGTCTTCCCGTTTTAGAGAAGGTCACTGTGACCTTCGTCAGTAATTAGGCACCGGTTGCTCAGTTCCCAGCTTGTTTCTCTTACCCTTATCCATCGGTATCACATCGGAATGTCCTTTCTCAGCTAACCAATTCTCCAAAAAGCTCTCTACATCTCCCCTGTTTTTCTGTTGAACAAGCATAGTTTGATTAAATGCAGTAGTTATCATCTTTCTCACCATATTCTGTAAGCATATACAAAAACAAGGCAAGACTAATACTAACAGCAAAACTACAATAGCTACTACAATACTCATCTTAATAATAGAACGTAACCATAATCCTAAATTTAAAGATTTGAGCCATCCATCAATACCAAGGCCTGATCTGTGTGAAGCCTTTGTTTCAGTGAAGTCTAACGTATCAACAAAGTCTTTCAGCATCTTGGTTTAACACAGGAAACAGAGAAAAATAACTCAGAACTAACTCACTTATAAAATATTAAGAAATACAAATCAGATGATGTGTTTTAGATTGGATATTTGAGACAAATAAGCAGTGTAGAATAACTCATGTGCTTGTGAATCTCCTTATGCAAAGCCAGTGAAGAACTTAACACATGTGAGACAAGCTACAGCTCACACTGGTTATTTTCAGAGGGAAAAAAATATAAGAAGTGATGGAGAAGTTACAAGTTGAGTCAGGTGCTTAGAGTATTGCAGGTTTGCTTTAAATTGAACAGGTACAAGAAATATGTTTCTAAGTACAAAGGGACGTTAATGCTGTGGTATGATTTTTTAAACTCATATTCTCTTTCAGATTAAAATGTAAATTAAATGAGAGAATATTTTAAATGACATATTGTGTTCTCACTTGGACAAAGAAAAAGGATAACAACTAAGTACAAAATACTCTTTGTTTGATGTTACAGGAAAAGCTAAGCAACAGTTTTCCTGTAGACTGAAATCATTATTCAAACAATAGAATGAATGTTTTCTAGGCCTCAAACATCAGTGTTTATGCTTTATGTTTTAAAAGTCAATTGATGCTTAAACAGTAGGGATGAATATATTCTTTTTGGTAATTATTTATCAAAATTGTCTACAATAATAATAATAATAATAATAATAATATTAATATTATGGTTGGAAGTCTATTATATATTTTAGTATCTGTTTTAAGTGAAAGTTTTGTTGTTTTTGTTGTTTGGAGGAAGTTTTTTTTTTTTTTTTTTTGTGCAAACTAACATTCAGGTTAAATTATAATTCTAAATGTTACATGACATCCAGTCCAGTTTTCTAAACATATAATGAGTAACAGTTGTTTGGATTTTCTTCCTGCACCTGTGTAAGCAGTTATAGCATCCGATAAGGGCTTTAGTGATCTTTTTGGGCATTAAATCTAACTCCACTGTCCTATCACGACCCTTTTTGAGCAAATCAGTTAAAATGTCAATTTTCTGAAGAAGGGTTTTATGTTGTTGAAGTGGAGGACATATCCATTCTAAGGCCCATATCTCCCCCGTTTTTCTGTTATGCTAAGTAAGTGCACCCAGTAAAAATTTTTGTCTACACCAAACTGTCAGCTGTACAGGGAGATCAAAATCACGTCTCTGAACACTGCCTTGTGTAACACGGTCTAATATCTGCTGCAGTGTTTCAGCCCGTTCAGGGGTTATACGAACAGGCTGTGCTGGATTAGTTCCCTTTAACAAAGGTCAAAGTGCATCTAACAGTTCATTGCTCGATTCGCATAGGTGGAAAAAGAATATACAGCATAATAGAACTCTCTTCTACATAGCCAGCGTCCATTATTCTAGATAAAACAAACAATCTTAACACTGTAGCCGAGAAATGTCCTAAAAGCAAAACTCTCACAGATAATCCATCAATAATGAGTGGTCTCTTTACTCTCGTTGGGACTTTTGTGGGTGAATATTTAGCAAAGTCACTGTCCGCTGCTGTTGCTAGGTCTACTCCGAGGCTCCCGGCGGTTGCGGGCTGAAGGCAGGTTTAGCCGAAGTGGTGATAGCTGCGGGCAGCCGCGGGGCGGGCGGACTCACCGGAGCCCGCTGCTCCATGGGGGGTGGAAGGCCCGTCCTGCCGCCCCCCCTCGGCTCGGGGACGGGGCGGCTGCGGAGCGGTGCTGGCGGCTGCGGAGCGGGAGGCGGCCGCGCTGCAGCTGCTGAGTCGCCCAGGGCCGGGGCCGGCACGAGCCTCTCCAGCGGGGCGGCTGCGGGCTGTGCGCTGCGGCAGGGCTGCGGAGGCTGCGGGTCGGGAGCGGGAGGAGGCGGAGGCGGTGCAGGGTTTAACACCGGGGCAGGCGGCGCGGACGGCACGGCTGGAATACGCGCGGGGGGCCGCCCGAAGCAGGAGCTGATAGCTGCAGGGAGCTGCTGTCTGGAGCGGGAACTCGTGTCGGCAGGGAGCCTCCGCTTTAACGTAGATCCCGGTGCCGGCAGGGGACCGCCGTATGGGGCAGGAACCGAAGTCGGCGAGGGGGTGCCACTTAAAACAGGCGCTGATGTCGGTGGGGCCGTGTTGCTTAGAGCAGGCGCCGATGGGGGTGGGGAACTGCCGTTTAGAGCAGGAGCTTGTGTCGGCGGGGACCCAAACCAGTCTCTGTAACTCCTGTTTCTTTCACGGGCTACGCTAGCCTGCTGGGCAGCTCTTTCCCCTGCTTGATATTTCAAGAATTCAGCATGCACGACCCGTCATAAATTTCCCAACTTTCTCGCGGCTTTATCAGCATCTATGACCGCCTGCCACAACTAATCCCCAAATATACGGCAGTCTGATAACGTATGCACTGTGCAAAGAGTCCGAAAAAGTCTTTGAGCATACGCACGAGCTAACAACCCATGAAGCTCTTTCTACAAATGTATACCCGTAACCGTACGCTTTTATAAAAAGCTAGGAAATAAATCATATGCTGCTTGCCTGACTTTATCCGTGTTGAACGATAATAGCGCGCTTCTTGCAGCCCTTTTCCAGCTTCGGCAGCACGTATCAGCCGGGCCCTGCTATCAGGTCGCCCGGGGCCGGCACCTTCCCTTTTTCAGCGGTGCTTATTGC
This sequence comes from Agelaius phoeniceus, assembly GCF_051311805.1. NCBI lineage: Eukaryota > Metazoa > Chordata > Aves > Passeriformes > Icteridae > Agelaius > Agelaius phoeniceus. The sequence continues at coordinate 5,287,039 of NW_027509866.1, forward strand.
CGTCCTCGGCTGCGATAGGACCTGAACTTGACTTTTACGCCTCCGACCATGGCTAGTCCCGAAGGAACACGTCCGGGGTCACCATTTGTCGTAACGGCGGGAGAGATGCGACACACCATATGCGATGAATAGCAAATCTCGAAGTTTATTGAAAGCTTACACATTTTTATATTAGTGTTAATGAAGCTTATGCATATTGCAAAATCTGAGCTCATTATTGGTTAAAGCACACTATAATCAAACACACCTACTTCTATCTCTTAACAATTATTTTGCTTCTATGTGTACATTCTTCTAATTTCTCTACCTTGGGATAACTACATTTTCTGGCAAGCAATTTTCTCCCCCGTCTTCCCGTTTTAGAGAAGGTCACTGTGACCTTCGTCAGTAATTAGGCACCAGTTGCTCAGTTCCCAGCTTGTTTCTCTTACCCTTATCCATCGGTATCACATCGGAATGTCCTTTCTCAGCTAACCAATTCTCCAAAAAGCTCTCTACAAGAGCCCAAAGAGCCTCCATGGCTGGGCTGGAGACCAAGGCTGCAGCAGGGAAATGCAGGGCTGCTGTGGGATGGGGAGGCCATTGAATTCCAGCACACAGCTCTCTGATGATCCCGGCACCATGCTGGGCCCTGTTTCAGACTGGAGCAGAGCAGATGTTGATGGGACATGAGCCCTGCGGGGCTGTCAGGGACCTGCAGCTTGCAAGGTGCTCTGCTCTCCCTCAGGTGCTCTGGGAGAGATCCAATCCCAGCTGGGCACCTCATGGCACAAGTGGCACTGCCTGTTCATGGGCACACAACTGATGTCTGCCTGGAAAGGGGCACAGGTTTTAATAACTCTTAGTTTCATAATATAGAAGCAAATCTTTATTATCTGGGTCATCTGAGTACTTTTAAGGAATGTTTTTCCCATCAGAAACAGGCATTTCCTGGAAGTGTACTGATGGCAGAAGGAGAAGAAATACTGATCTTGCCCTTCCTTCATCAATATTCAGTCTATTATTTAATCTTTCTTTTCTATCAGGTGTTTCCAGCTCTCCTGTTTAAATGTCCATGTCTAAGGACATTTCTTCTCTTAGAGCAGGTGGATCTATGTACTTCCTGCTGCTCCCAGATTTGCTCCTCTAGGTCCTCTCTGGTCATTCAAGTGCCTCTCAATTGACTGGTTTCATGCTTTGAGCTGCAAGAAGTTGCCCAATATTTCTGAAGTTGAAATGAATAAATAATTAAACATCATCTCAATTGTGTTTATATGTATCACAGTATTGTGTTTTCTTATGTTTTTGTCTAAAACTGTTCCTGTACAGAAATCCCTTGGGAATGGTGGACATGTCAGATGCTGCTGGGACATCCCAGAGAGGTGAGGGAAGAGCTGTGATGGTTATTAAACTGTTGAAATGTTCAACTTGTGTTTGTGGGCAAGAAACCTTTCTGTGCCTCTGAGTGTCACCAGGCCCTGAGCCCAAAGGACACAAACCTGATGAGTTGTGGGTCACACTGCAGGGGCTGCACTTGGACCTTGGCTCTGCACAGGAGAGCTCTTAATCCCCTTTCTCTCTTTTCCTCCCTCTGGGCATGGAGGGAGCTCCTGACTTCAGCCTGTGACTCGTGTGTGCAAAGAGCAAATCTGGGCAGAATCGGGGCAGGGAGGGTTTGGGGGGACCTTGGGATCTGTGCTGGGCACAGAAGGTGTTTTCCATTGCTCTGAGACTGTCTGCTGTGGAAAGTGGATTTAACACCCAGCAGAGGAATGACTTTTGCATTTGATGGAGCTGTGCCTTCCCTTGGCTTTGTTGGATGACAAGAAATGAACATCCCTCTGTGTCTCGAGCAGCTCCTTCTCCAAGGAAAGCAGGTGGGAGTTGGAGCCAAGGAGCTGAAAGCTGCAGGTGCAACCTGGGCTGGAGGGAGCTCAACTTTGCACAAGGCTGCTCTGAGTGCCAGGGCTTGGATGGGGGAAATGGTGGGCTGGGGGTAGGGACAGAGTCTGATTGATTGTCAGCCATGAAGGGTCTTGATTTTCATATCTGTTCAAACTGCATTAGGAGGTACCTGGATTCAGTGTCAATTGGAGATTGCACAAATCAATGAATTAAAAGGAAAGCAAAACTAAAAGGACTTTAAAAATCTTTTCTCACTGTCTTTTTAAATAACAGGTATTTAGTTTGAATACACTTATGATATCTACTTAACCACAGATGATTTGAAAATTAAAATCAGATGATTCCCAGAGGCTTGGCTTGTTCAGGTGTTTGGAATGTTCATGAGCCCTGGGACACTGAATTCCTGCACTGAAGAGCTGAAGGCTGAACAAGCCTCTGGAGCAGTGAAATTCAGCAGCAGCCTCCAAGTTGCTGAGGATGTCAGCAGCCCCCAGTGAGGCCATCCCTGCCCAGAGACCGTGGGGGAATGGGCAGACAAGGAGAGCGTCCCTGGGGCTGGGGCAGCACAACTCAGAGGCACCAGCGGCTCCAGCTGGGCAATGGAGTGTGGAATGTGGCTGGGAAAGCCCTGCCTGGGCTGGGCCAAGCAGGACACACAAGCCCTGACCCCCATCCCCCAAACAACTCTCTCAAAGAGACATTTAAAAGGAATTACAATTGTTTGTGCCCTCTGAGTTGGATGTGCTGGAGAAATACCAACAAGGGATTCTGAGGAGCTCAAAAGAACTAAACAGCTTTTACTGGGTACTTTAGAAAATGAGAGAAACTTTGGCCATAGGTTAAAATTATACTCAATCAGCAGAAAACACTTTTCAAACCATTAATTTGGCCCATTCCACTTCACAACTCTAAGCCTATTCAATTTAAAGTTAATCAAAATATTCAAGACAACAGATTAGAGGAAGTAGACAGAGAAAGGAAGACAAATAAGATACAGAGAAGCACACACACACAGCTACCAACTCCTGGGTTCCAGCAGTGTTCAGATGGAAATTCCAAGAGGAGGTAGGGTCAAGATGTGTGCTTGCCTTGTGGTCAGCCTTCAATAGCCCTCGGTCTTCCTGGGCCCTTCCCCCAGCTGGAGCTTGGGCTCATTTGGTCCCTCAGGAGCTGGGCTGGGGCTGCAGAGGTGGCTGTGGAGCATTGCCTGTGCTGTGCCAGGGACTGGCAGCCACTGCTGGGCTGGGATAGAGGCTCTGGGGGGATTTGGGTTCCAGAGCAGGGCAGGGCTGGGGTTCCAGGGCAGGGCAGGGCTGGACCTGCCCCTTCCTCCCCCACACATGAAAGATTTTGAGCCAACAGTCTCCTTGGGACTGTCACAATAGGGAATGCTGGAGGTGAAATTCCAATTCTGGCCATGGGCACCTGGACTAGAAGGACAGTTCTTATTCCTAAGAAGTGAAGTACAGAGCCCCAGTGTTTGGAAGGCAGGCGAGATCATCACTAGGCCAAGGCCAGCCAGACTTGTCAGGAATGGCAAATTTTGTCTGGGAACAGACTTTGAATTTACGGAATTTTGGACGTGGAACCACAATCTCAGCCCTCTGCGCCTGGAGAAGCAGGATATTTCTTTCCCATAGGAAGGAAAGTACGGAGCCTTCCCCAATGTTTTGGGGACAGATGGAAAATGTCCCTTGTGAAACCACTGAGAGACAGACTTGTCCTGGCAATATTCCTATGGAACAATCCCTGTGTATAAGGAAATTTGGAGCTGAAATCCCTGAAGTTCTGGGCATGGGTGCTTGGAGGAGGACAGATCTTTTCCATTGGAAAGGAAAGCATGGAGCCCGAGTGTTTCAGCAGCAGAAGAGAAGAGACCCTCAACATGCCAAGGTCAGCTGGACCAGTCAGGTGGTCCATGGGAGGCCAAACCAGCCAGACCTGTTCTGTGTAACCTTGGTTTTGTGGGGGCTCACAGTGTCACAATGGCCCCTTGATTACAGGAAGACCTGCAGTGTCACAATGGACGTTTGGTTCAATGGGGTCCCACAATGTTAAAATGGCCCCTAGGTTCCAGAAGGCCCTGCAGTGTCACAATGGTCCCAAGGATTCCATGAGGCCTTGCAGTGTCACAGTCGTCTCTGTCGTTCCCCAGGCCCCACAATGTCACATGACTCCTCTGTTCCATGAGCCCTGCAATGTCACAATGGACCTTTGGACCCTGGGGGTTTGCAGTGTCACAATGGTCTCCTTTGGCTCCACAGTGTCACAATGGACCACTGATGACACAAGGCCCTGCAATGTCACAATGGACCTTTGGTTCCATTCAGTCCTGCAGTGTCACAAAGGCCTCTTGGTTTCAGGAGGCCCCACAGTATCACAATGATCCTCTTGGTTCTGTGGGGACCCCCAGGGTCACAATGGTCTCACTGGTTCCATGAGGCCTGACAGTGTCACAATGCTTTGCTTATTCCATGGGGCCTTATAGTGTCACAATGGTCTCCATGATCCCATGAGTCCTCTCAGTGTCACAATGGCCCCTTGATTTCATGAGGCTGTGAAGTGTCTTAGTGGTCTCTCCATTGCTTCATGAGGCCTTGCAATGTCACAATGAACCTTTGGCTCCATGGGGTCTTGCAGTGTCACAATGGCCCCTTGGTTCCATGAAACCCCAAAGTGTCACAATGGTCTCCACAGTTCCATGAGGCCCCGTGGTGTCACAATGGAACCTTGGTTTGATGGGGCCGCTCAGTGTCACAATAATCCCTGCATTCCATGGAGCCACACAGTGTCAGTACGGTCCTCTTGGTTCCATGAGGCCCCACAGTGTCACAATGGTCCCTTGGTCTCACAGGGCCCCACAGTGTCACAATGGTCCCTTGGTTCCATGGGCCCTGTGCTGCTGCATTCCCCCCTCCCCTTCTCAGCCCGCCCTGCCAGCTGAGAAATGCTCCTTGGGGCTCGGCCTTGGCCAACAGCCCCTGGGCTCAGCTCCTCTGCAGCTCATCACAAACACTGTCTGCTCCAGGCACTGCTGCTGCCCAACCAGCTCCTGCTTTCTGGAGGAGCAGCCCTGGGAACTGGTTTTGTTCCCTCAGTGGCACAACATCCCTGTTCTCACCCTGCCAAAGAAAGCTGTTGATGCCAAGTGCAGCCAGGATGAAACATTGCCTGCAGGTAAGGTTAAGTCACAAGGTCTGTTGTTTTGCAGAGAGAGAGAGAGAAAAAAACTCCACAAATTTGTGAAAGTTGTAAAGCCACTATGTTTATTACAGCACTGGACGCATGCAGAGATTACTCTCCTTGAAAGGCATGCATACCTCTGGGAACTTCAGGTCCCTTTTTATCCTCCTCTCAAATACATATGCATACAGTTTCACAATAGGTTCATACATATTCATTTTTATGAATTTCACGTGACATTTGCTGCTAGTTCTTCTTTATCAGAAAGAATTCCTAGGTCAGGCTGACCTGCTTTTACAGCAGTCTTTCTGTCTCTCTTTATCACCCTCTGTCTCGTGTCCCCCCCCACACCCCCCCTTATCTCTGTCTTTCGTTGATGCAGTTTGCCTTGAGCCTAGGCCTTGCAGTCAGGCTACACAGACTTAGAGGTGTTCATTTCACCTAAATCAAAATGGATTTCTACTCTGGGGAATTTTTACTCTGTTTCACTATGTGAAGTTAAATGCTGCTAAGAGTTGTTCTTTTGCTAAGTTGTTATGTTTAATTTAAGTTATTAGCTGAGTTAAATACTGTTAAATGTTAATCCTCTATTAAACAAAAAGTCATAGGTTATACGTTAGGTTAAATTCTGTTAGCTGCTGGTGGGGTTTTTTTGGTTAAATTGTCCCCTTAAGTTTGAGCTCTGTTAAGCTTTCAGGCCGTATTCCTTTTATCCTTGCCCTCACTGTCCTTGTGTCACACACACACACACACACACAGGGACAGTTCTCAGTTCATTTCTGGTTTGATTGCCTGGATTTTGTTTGGTTTTGCTGTTGCTTTGTTTCCCTGCTGTGCCTGAAGTGTCCAGTCAGGAGCAGAGTGACTCTTGCCAAGGAACTTTGTGCTGCTGTCCCTTAATATTAAATCTGGTTTTTGCTGATCCCTTGCTGGGGATTTTTTCAGCGCTCTCAAGGCCTCGTTGGTACCAGGGTGAAGGAGCCCTGGCCCAGGCTCTGGCCCTGGGGGACATGGGCACACTGCCAAGGGGGGTCCCTGTCCCCCTGTGCCACCCCCAGGGCCCCGGCCCCCCGGCCCCGTGTCAGGCTCTGGGGTCGATCTCGTGGAACATCCTCTGGGGGAGGCTGCGGGGCCGGGGGCGGGGGGACCCGGGGGGACAGGGGACCCTGCTGTGCACGAGCAGGGTTGGACTGCTCTGGGGGGAACTGTGAGGGGGGACGGGGCAGAGTGACCTCCCCAGGGACCTCACACAGCCCCTGTGATGTCACACAGCCTCCTGTGATGTCACACAGCCCCTGTGATGTCACACAGCCTCCTGTGATGTCACACAGACTTCCTGTGTTGTCACACATCGCCTGTGATGTCACAGCTCACTCTGGGACATCACAACCCACCCTTGTGATGTCACAGAGCAAACTCTGGTATTTCACCCTGGAATGTCATGCAGCTGCACTGTTATGTTGCAAAAGACCCTGGGATGTCAGAAAGCCACCATTTGATGTCAGAATCTGCTCTGTGATGTTTCACAGCCACCCGGTGATGTCACAACCCACTCCCTCATTTCACAGAGCCACCCTCTATGATGGCAAGGTCTGCTCTATGGCCTCACACTATGATGTCACAGACAGTTGTGTGATGTCACAACCCCCTCAGTGATGTCACAAACCCCTCTCTGGGATGTCATACTAACACTCTGTTATGTCACAGCACACACTTTGACCTCACAGCCAGCTCTATGATGTCATACAGCCATGCCATGATGTCAGAGCCTGCTCTGTGATGTCACAGAATCCCCTCTATGATGCTGTAGCTGCTCAGTGACCTCTCACAACAAACTCTGTGATGTCATTGCCCAATCTGTGACCTCACACAGCCCACTCTGTGCTGTCACACAGCCCCTTGCTGACATCACAGCTGCTCTGTGCCTCCATGACACAGCCACAGAGGTGCCCCCTCAGGCTTTGGTGCTCTTTTCATCAGAGTCAGTCCCCAGAGAGGGCTCAAAAATTTCTCGGGAACTCAAACTTAGATTGAAACACTGAAGTTTCTTGTACTTTAAATAGATTCCTGTGAGGCACAAGAGTGACAAAGTGTCCCCAGGTTCCAGGTAGAGCAGAACACTGGAGGCAGTGATGACAGCTGGGGACAAGCAAGGCAAAGGTGTCTCTTCTTGGCCCCTGCATGCTCAGCCAGGCTGAGATGGACACTGATGGTTTCTGGGCCAGGCTCTCGGAGCCCAGCCCAGCTCCCTGCAAGCTCTGCCAGCTGCCCTGAGCTCTGGGCAGCACCAAGGGCCTCTCTGAGCCCAGCCCAGCCCAGCCGGCTCTGGCCCCACAGCTCTGCTCAGCCCAGGCTGCTCTGGCCACTGGCCCCACGGCCTCAGCCCCTGCCAAGGCCACAGCAGCAGCTGCAGCTGCCACAGGACTCAGCCCCAGCCATGGGGGAAGGTGCTTGGCCAAGGCCAAAGGAGGCTCCCTGGCTGCCCTGCTGCCCTTGGGCTGAGGTGCTGAGAGCTCTGCAGCCCCTGCTGCCATCCCATCTGCCCAGGGCAGCACAAGAGCCCCGGCCTTGGGGCCCTCAAGAGCTGCTCCTGCTCCAGGCTCAGGGCCCATGCCAAAGCTGGGGCAGCCACAAAGCTGTGCCCATTTCTGTTCATTGCTGCTCTGCACGGGCATGGATCCTCAGCCACTTGGAGGTTGCTGATGAATTTTACTGCTCCAGAGGCCTCTTCTTTCTTGAGCTCCTCAGTTCAAGAATTCACTGAAAAAGGCTCATAAACATTTGTTCTAAAGACCCAAACAAGAAAAGCCCCATCGAATAATTTTAGTTTTCAATTCTTCTGTGGTTAATTAGACACATTTCACAAGTGTATTCAAATTGAATCTGCTATATTGAAAAAAAAAAGCAGAGACAACTGTTTTGTCCTGTTTTTTTTCCGTGTTTATAGTTTGGTATCAGCAATTTTCAATTGATATTGACCCCCAGCAACATCTAATGCAGTCTGAATAGATAAGATCAAGACCCTTCATGGCTGAAAATCAATCAGACTTTGTCCCCACCCTCTCCCCACCATTTCCCTCATGCAACCCCTGGCACTCCTATGGATCAGGAATGGTGTGGCCAGGAGGACCGTCACACTGGGATCTTTTCTCCTGAGAATCTGGGAAGCTTCATCTTTTCCATGTTTTGCTACTTTGGAATGCGATTTAGAGAATTGTTTACCCCCCAGGTAAAATCGTTCCTACTTGATGACCAATCAGACGTCCAGCCCGTTTGGGACTCTGGTCAGTCACAAGATTTTATTATCATTCCATTCCTTTACTTCCTAGCCTTTGGATGAAATCCTTTCTTTTATTCTTTTAGTATGGTTTTAATATATCATTTTCTTTTAATATAATATATATCATAAAATAATAAATCAGCCTTATGAAACATGGAGTCAAGATTTTCATCTCTTCCCTCATCCTGGGACCCCTGCGAACACCACCACAGAGGACCAGGGCAGTGATTCTTCCCCTGTGCTCAGCCCTGCTTGGGCAGCACCTCGAGTGCTGTGTCCAGTTCTGGGCCCCCAATTTAGGAAGGACATGGAGGGGCTGGAGCCTGTCCAGAGAAAGGCAACAAGGCTGGGGAGGGGTCTGGAGCACAAGTCCAGTGAGGAGTGGCTGAGGGAGCTGGGGTTGTTTATCCTGGAGAAGAGGAGGCTCAGGGGAGACCTCATCACTCTCTACAACTCCCTGACAGGAGGGTGCACCCAGGTGGGGGTCGGGCTCTTTTCCCAGGGAACAGTGACAGGACAAGAGGACACAGCCTTCAGCTGCACCAGGTAAAGTTTAGGCTGGACATTAGGAAATATTTTCCACACAAAGGGGGATTGGACATTGGAATGGGCAGCCCAGGGAGGTGAATGAGTCACCATCCCTGGAAGTGTTTAAGGAAAGACTGGATGTGGCACTCAGTGCCATGGCCTGGGTGACAAGGTGGTGTTGGGTCCCAGGTTGGACTTGATGCTCTCCAAGGTCTTTTCCAGCCTGGCTGATTCTCTGATGATTGTGACATTGCAGGGCCCTGGGGAAGCAAGGGGCCATTGTGACACTGCAGGGCCTGGTGGCACTAAGAGGACCATGGTGACACTGTGTACGACATGGCAGCACAGAGCCAAGGGGCCATGGTGACACTGTGGGGCTGGATGGAAGCAAGGAGTCCATGGTGACAGTCTGGGTCCTGCTGGAACCAGGATTTCCCTCTGCTCTAGTGCAGTTCACTAGGTAGGTTTCGTGCTCCAGTTATGGAGAAATATTTCAACAAGCTTCTAGGAAATACATATTTCTATTTGAAAAGGTGCCTTTTATTGCTGTCCTATTACACAAGAGGTGATTGCAGCATTCTGTGACTGATATTGATCCAGGGACTCTCCTAAGGAGGTCTGGCCTGGTCAGAGAAGCTGTGCCTTTAAGTCTGACCCAGTGAGGACAACCTTGCTCCACATTCCCCAACCCCATTCTTTCTCTCCTCACTCACCTGGGACCTGCTTTGCTTGGAGAACTGGCTGCACAAAACCAAAGAGCGGCTTTTCTTCTTTTATTTTTTGAAGCAATCTAAAACTCTTTGAGTTTCCCCATTGCAAACAGACATCCTCCTCAAGTGTGTGCCAAGCCCAAGGTGCCACCAAGAGCACTCCAGGCCTGCCTGGGCCAGCTGTGAGGGTGGATCATCATCCCAACCTGCACTACGCCATTGCAAGGGGCTGTTGCCATGGACACTGCAGGGACCCCACTGCTGGCTTTGGGTGCCATGGCAACCCCCATCAGTTCAGGTTTCCTTGGAAACCAGCCCAAGGAGCCATTTCTGCAGCCAGGTTCCATGGCCCCTTGCCTGCAGAGCTGTTGCTGCCCTGGGCTGCCATGGCAACCCCGAGGACAAAGCGGTGCCAGGGCTGTTCCAGGTACAATTGCAGTGACACTCGTTGGTGCCACCAGGTGCCATGGCAATGGACACAGGGACCCGTTCCTTAGACTGGTGCCAAGGCAACCAATGCCCGGAGCTGTTGTGGTGGTTGGTGGCCATGGAAAGCTGCCCTGGGCCCCTTGCTCAGGGCTGGTGTCAGTGCCCAGAGCCAGAGGGGATCCCTTGCTGGGGGCTGTGCCATGGCCACCTGCCCTGTGCCGCGCTGGCCACTCGGGCACCAGGAACCAGCAGCCAAGGGCACTGCCAGGGCCAAAGGCCAGGTCAGCCAGACAGAAAGGGGCAGCGCTGGGCACTGTTTCCATGGCAACCGACACTGGGGGGGACACCTGGGTCACCTGGCCTGGCAGTTGCCATGGAAAGCCCTGGCAGGCACTGGGGGCACAGCCCCTGGCACTGAGACACTGCTGGGCCGGGTGCTGAGCACAGGGCTGAGCACGCAGAGATGGTTTTGTTCTTGCTGAGCTGCAGCACAGCCAAGGCCTGTCCTGCCCCTCGTCCAGCCACGCTGGGGAGGGGCTGGGGCTGCGGGGGAGCTGGGCAGGGGACACAGCCAGGACAGGTGACCCCAACTGACCCCGGGCACAGCCCAGACCAGAGCACATCATGCTCAGGGTATGAAGGGGGGAACAAGGAGGAAGGGGGAATTTTGGAGGGAGGGTTTCTGCCTTCCCAGGTAACACTCAGGCAAGAGGGGGCCCTGTTTCACCAGTGGGCAGGGTTACTACCAAAGACACAGACACCAACTGAAGGAATTGTGTCATTTATATCATGCACAGCTGCAAAGAATTACAAAAGGATAAGCTCAGCAAAGCACATCATCATTAGCAAAGAATTACAAAAGAAGCTCAGCAGTCCATCAGAACTAATCATTACATTTTGATGACTAACCCCTTGGTGAAACACTAGAGGTGTTTGTGGCAGACAAAGATTCTGGCTGACTATCAAGGTACACCTTACAGACACCAGTAGTACTTTAGTGACAACATTCTTCATCCATTTTTCTCAATCTCATTTGAGTTAGGAACAAGAATCCTGTTGTCCATGGAGCTGGCACCATGTTAATTCCAGAATAATGCCCCCAGGCCCTTTGCTGTTCAGCTTTACCATGCTGTCTGTGGCTAACAAGGCCTGGGGGGGCCCTTTCCCCTCTGGCTGGAAGGGGCCGGGTCCCAGTCCCTGAGGGGCACCCGGGCTCCTGGATGCAATTCCTGTGCAAGTCCCTCAGTGTCACAGCAGCCTTCACATGGAGCCCCGTGGATCAGAGCATTTCCCAAAGGGGCCCTTGGGGCAAACAAGGAGATTTGGTCTGGCAGGATGTGTAAAACAATATCCTGTCAGATCTACTTGTTCTCACACAGAACACTTGGCTGCAGGGACACATTCCCATTGTTCCTGCCCAGGTTTCAGGACTCAGAGTTGTCTTTCCCAGGAGCTGCTCCTTCAGCTGCCTCGGGAGGGCCATTTGGCCTCCAGACCCACACTCGGGCTCCATTATTAGGGCTGCTGGATCCAAACCCTTTATCTCCACAAACGGTGGTGATTGCAGGTGGATCTCATTTTTTCACAATCTTTCTTAACATTGCAATATTGATAATTGTGCTACCCTGTCATGGGGTTGACTAATCCAATCCTGGTCACTATTGTTTAACACAATTCCTTTAATTTCTCCTTGATATTCTGCATCAGTTCCTCTTCCCATGACATGACCACTTTGCAAGGCCAAGCTCCAAGTGAGCAGTTACCAAAGCAAAGTGTCCTGGAGGAATCTGAATTCCTGTTTCAGTATTGATAGCTCTCATTTGCTTTGAATTTATCCAAACTAATTCCAGTGCATGAAGGCCCAGCCCTGCAGCCTCTGGGCTGGCCCTGCCAGGGGCCATCACAGCCAGAACAATTTCCCAGGCAGCCCAAGTCTCACTGCCCATGGTTGGATTTGCAAACTGGGGGCAGCCCTGCACAGCCAGGGGGTTTCCATTTCCCCCGTGGGCCATTGTTAAGGGCATGGGGCACATCTGGGAGATGGGTTCTCCATGGGCAAAGGTTCCCATCTCCTCATTTTTCAACTGCTTTTTTAACAACCCCTTTGCCCGTGCAACCAATCCTGCAGCTTATGCATAGTCTGGTACATGAAAAACCCTGCAGGCTTAATCACTGAATTTTTCACAGGAACAGACAAAGCACTCTGCATCACAGTATCAGCAAACCCTGTAAAAACAGCCAATTTCCTCCCTTCCTCCTTTTTTCATTGTATACAATCTCACAAAGTTGACCACTGAAATTAGGTTCCTGGCCAATCCTGTTCTGTAGGGTATTTAGTGTTACATCCCGGAGAAGCCAAAGCTACCAAATTAGCATTGTCAGCACTACTTCACATTATTATAATTTTACATGTAGATAAACATATTGATATAGACAGACCTAGACATACATATCAAAATATATATATGAAGATCTTATTGTACTATAAATACATATATAGTTATTTATTATATTGATATTCCATTTGCACCAATGCAGCTGAGCTCAAGATTAAAATCCTCTTCTCTTGCTCCATGTGGGAGCATTCCAACAATAAATGTTCCTTCTGAAGGTGCTGTTTCCAATGTACTCTTAACAATTTTATCTTTGTCTGCCCAAACCCACACGTTCTTTTCCTTTTCCCTTATGTAATTTTTGGATGCATTTGAAGCCATCCAGGGGTGCAGCCTCTTTTACCCGACTGCCCCACTGCTCCCACAGGGCTCCGACCTCAGCCCACTCCAGAGCCAGGGAACTCCAGGGAAGGGCTTCCCATCTGGGAATTTCTGATGGCACTGATTCCTCACATTGACACTGAACAAGTGACATTTTGTTGGGATCTGGCCAGACTGGGCCAGTTTTGTTTTGCCAGTGGGCAGGGTCAGCATCAAAGACACAGACTCCAACTGAAGGAATCAGTGTCATTTCCTGCAGCTCAAAGCAGCAAAGAATCACAACAGGAGCAGCTCAGCAATGCACCCAACCATCCCCACCAAAGATTGCCTGCAGTGATTGAGAAAGATCCAGCCCCAGTTACCCTCAGCCTTTACCATCGCCCAGACCCACACAGCAGCCGGGGAAGCTGTCACAGCCAAGGGCTGCAGAGCCACTCCTGGGCACTGGCAATTCCTGCAGGTGCCTCCAGCCACAGGTGAGGCTCCAGCCCCGCTGGGAGAGGGCCCAGCTCTGACAGTGCTGAATGAACAAACTGACAGCACTGCTAGCGTGGCAACATCTGGTTTCATCCTCCTCTTGGCTCCCTCCCAAAGCCTGGCCAGGGCCCCAGGAGGAACCAAGGGAGGTGACTTTGATCCTTCAGCCCCAAACAAGGCCAGATGTCAGATTTCATGGCCTGGTCTGGCTTCTAAATACAGAAAGGTCAATACATGTTTCACTAATGAGTGGCTACATCTATCACAGTGCTAATGACCATGCACATTTCATCAGGGAGCAGATACAAAGATAACCTTTGCTTGGAAGGTTCATCCAGAGGCCACCTTGGGCTCAGGGCCTGCTGTTCAGGCCTCACTCAGGGCTGCTGTCCAGGCCTTGGCACTTCAGGGACGTGCTTTAGTGCTGGGCTTGGCACTGCTGGGTGAGCGGCTGCACTGGGTGAGCTCAGAGGGCTTTTCCAACAGAAAGGATTCTGTGATTCCATGATTCTATCCACTGCATTCAGCTGGGTCCATGTTAGCAGCATTCATTTGCTCAGAAAGTCTCCTCTTGCCCAGCTCCTGTGGCCTGAGGCTTCAGCTCCTTCAACTGCTGGTGCTGAGCTGCTCATGCTGAACGAGACGACTCGGAGAGAAGAGCACAGTCCATGCAATTCCTTCTGGGACACGGAGAGGGGAGGCTGTGCAAACAGGAGCATTGTTTGCTGTGGCCTCCTCTCTGCCCTTCACGCCTTTCAGCGCTTGGAACCAGCCAAGAGCTTTCTCCAAGAGTGCAATGGAGCAGCTGCTCCTGCTCCTGGCTCTGGCTCTCTCCAGTCTCTGCCCTTGCCTGCTTCTGTCCCTCGTGCTGTGCCCTCTGTTCCCCCAGGGCTGGCTGGCTGCTGCCCAGGACTGTGGCACTGGCACAGATCCAGTGCTCCAGAGCCTCCTTTCTGTGCCCTTGCAGCTGCCTGGGCACAGCAGCCTTTTCCATCTGCAAGCTCCCCATGGACAGGGAGTGCCCAGCTCCGTTCCTTGCACAGCCTCCAGGAGCCCAGGGCTGCCATCTCAAGTCCCTGCTGGCACTGGGGGCTCCCAGGTGCCTCAGGCTGCTGTGACACCGCTGCACACGGGAGGGAACAGGGCCAGGGGCTGTGCTGAAAGTCAGCTCCATCTGCTGCTGCTGCTGCTGCTGCTGCTGTGGGGTCATTTGTGCAGCCCTGGCCCAGAGTCAGGGATCAGATCCTGCCAGTCTCTTCCAGCCCTGGCTGCTCAGAGGTTGGGCCTTGGAGCCTCAGGTGGGCAAAGGCAGCTGCTCCTGGTCCCTCTGTGTGTCCGTGTTCAGCAGTGCTGCTCCATCAGTCTGTGCCCAGCAACGGGGAAAAGCCTCAGCCCTGCAGGGCCAGGAGCTGCCAGGTTCTGCCTGAGCAGCTCAGCCAGCAGGAAGGGAGCTGCTCCACACAGGAACCAGGAGCAGAGGACATTCTTTCGATAGGACATGTTTTCTATTTAAAGGAAAAAAAAAGAAAAAGGGAAAAAAATAGGTAAATTGTAAAAGATAAGAATAAAATCCAAGTGTTAGAGAAAAAACTGAACATAATGTTAGTGAAAAAAACAAAACATAAATGCAAAGTTACATTCTTTGCATTAGGAGGTAAATGATCTTTTGAAAAAGAGAACTCAGTTATTTACATTGTAAATGTGCTGATGGCATGGATCCATCTTGCTGACTTCAGCACCCCTTTTTATAAGTTTTTGAGGTTGTTTCCAATATTGTTAAATTGTGGGTGAAGCAATGGGAAATTGCTTTGTGCCCTGCCAGCTCCAAGCAGGACTGGGAATGGAAACTCTGTCAAACCCCAAATCCTTTAGAAGATGCCCTTCCTTCTCAGTCTGTGAATGAGCTGCACATTCCCGTTGAAAATGTCAGGGGTTTCTTAAAGACAAAAAGTCCCACTTGCAGCTTTTTGCTCTGGTTTGGCAGGGCAGAAGGGCAATTCTCCATCCACCAGCTCCAGACTGCACTGCCTCAGGAGCACGGCCCACTCGCCAGCTTTGGCCCACTCGTGGCACTGCTAGAGGAGGAAGAAAGTGCAACTGCACAATTCCAGCCAATCAAGAAGGAAGAGTGGGACAGACAGAACAGCCTGTGCAGATCCAGGCGTTCAGCTGGGACTGTGGAGAGTTTGGGTCCTTGCCAATTGGATGTGTGTCCCCAGCTGCAATCTCTGGGCCTGCAGCAGAGTCTCACTCAGCTGCCAAAGCAGAAAGCTCAGGCGCTGTGCTCGCAACGGGCTCGTCTGATGCAGAGCTGTCAGAGCAATGTGAGGGCAGAGCCAGCCCAGCTGGGCCCAGGGCTGAGCCCAGCAGAGCCCTGGCAGAGCCCAGAGCAGCCTCAGCAGCCGCAGAGCCCGGCTGCAAGGAGAGAAAGCAGAAACCGCCCATCAGCTGAGGGCTCCTGTGCCCTTGTGCCAAGGCCTGCGGGGCCCAGGCCGTGCTGGCTGTGCCCAGAGCTGTGCCCAGAGCTGCCCATCCCTGCTGCCTTTGGCAGCAGAGCAGGAGGGCAGGACATGTGCCCAGCCTGCAGCCAGCCACGGCACATCCAGCCCTCAGCAGCTGCCCAGAGCAGGATGCTCCTGTGCTCGCTGCCATCTCCCAAAAGCTCTGATCCCACCCTGCCAAGCACACAGGGACCCACCTCACACCAGCCACGGCTGCAAGAAAAGCTGCTCCCAAACCATGGCCTCAGCCTTCTCCAAGGGCACGGCCCATCCATGCCACAGCTGCTCCCAAGCACTTCCCCATCCACACTGGACCACCTAGAACGCTTCCTCTGGAAAAACAAACAACACATTCTTAAAAAGAGATTAGATACAAAAAGGGAAAACAAGAAAAACGGGAAAAACTCTTATCTCTGTCAGGGCCTTGAGGGAGGCCCAACTCCTACATGGTAGGGAAAAACCCAGCCATGGCTGAGGGAAGCCCACACTTTCTCTCTTCCCCCCTGCACTGCCCCCCAAAATCACCGTGATCCCAAAGCAAACAAGGGCAGCTGAGCAGCCCAAGCCCTTCCTTGCCTGCAGAGCAAAGCAGCCCCTGCACAGGTTCTGGAGTCCCACCTCTGCTCCCACCATGGGGCTTTGTTTGTGTCGGGCTGGCTGCCCAAGCCCCAGCCCCAGCCCCAGCCCGGGGCACGGTGGCTGCTGGGGGCTGTTGGCAGGGCCAGGAGCCCACTCCCATTTCATACCCAGCCCAGCCCATGCCCCCAGCCCTGCCAAAAGCAGCTGGGCAGCGACTGAAGGATGAGTTGCATCTGCCCCAGCAAAGGGGGAGCCTTTGGTTCCCAGCCAGGCTGGGCCATGCCCAAATCTGGCAGAATTTCCCCAGCTGGGGACTCATCTGCAAATTCCCTGTGGAGTCTGGCTTTGAAGAAGGTGCCAGAATCAAAGTCCATCACCTTCAGCCTCCAGTGGCCAGGCTGAGGAAGAGCTTCTCATCCTTGATGTCATCCTGGCTGTCTCCAGCAGCAGCAGCAGCAGCACCAGCAGCAGCAGCAGCAGCATCCCCACCCGGTACAGCTTCTCCAGGGGCTCCTGCTCCTTCCCTGGGGGGAGACCAGGCTCTCAGGGCTCTGCCCAGGCCCCCAGCTGTCAGGGAACCAGCACAAGCAAAACCAGCTTGGATGGCGGCCACCAGTGCTGGGCAGAGCAGCTCAGCTCCAGCACAAGGGCTGCGTGTGCCCATCCCATGGCCCCGGTGCAGTGACACAGGCAGCACAAAAAGGTCTGGGTTCCTTTGCTTCTGATTGCCACGGCATGTGTGGAGCTGCAACTTACCAGGGCCCTGGATCAAAGTGTGCCTGTGGCTCTCTCCCTTCTTCTATGGCAGAGGAATATCCTGCACCCAAGGATCACAGACCAGGTCTTCTAATGTGGGTCTCTCCAAGGAGTTCACGGATAAACACCACCTGATCAGATCTTTGCACTCTGGGGAGACAAAGCAGAAACTGCCGGTCAGCCAGAGAAGGCTCCTGTCTGCTTTGCCCCACTATTCCCATGGCCAGGCCATTCTGGATGCGCTCAGGCTTGGGCCTAAACTTTCCCATCAATTCCCTGTTTTGGAGGAGAGCAGGACCTGTGCCACCTCCTCAGCAGCTGCCAGAGTGGGATGCTCACGAGCCCGCTGCTGGCTCCCAGCACTGGGATTCCCCCCGTGCCCAGAGAAGAGGATCCACCTTGAGAGAGCCCTTGTGGCAGCGGGAGCTGGCCCCAGCTGAGGTTCCGGCCCCTCCTGAACGGGTGCTCCCCGCAGACCATCTGGTGCAGCAGGATGCCCAGGGACCAGATCGTTGCTGCCTCGCCATGGTACCAGCCAAAGTCGTTCCATTCCGGGGGGCTGTAGGACAGTGTTCCTATGGAATACAGATGGAGTTCAGCAGGGGGATGCTGCTGCTCCCACAGCCTGGCCCCAGCATCCCTGGGCCTGCGGGGGCTGCATCAGTGGCACACAGGGTGACCACTGCCCTCTCACCAGCACCTGGGACTTGTGCCCAAACTTAGGCTTGGAAAAGAAGCCACTGGTGTCAGAAGAGGGCAGAGGAAGCCCTGGCTAAGCCTGACCCTGACCTGTAAAGGAAAAACCCTCTCCGTGCTGGGGAAAAAACATGCCCTTATCCTCCCTGCCTGCATTGCCCCAAAAATATTAGGAAGCCAAGGCAAACAGGGAGAGTAGATCAGTCCAAGCCCTTCCTCTCGCCTGCACACCAAACTGGCTGGGGCACAGGTTCCGCTCCCATCTCTGCTACCCCCACCCACGGGGGTTTTGGTAGGGCTGGCTGCCTCAGCCCAGCCCCAGTCCTGGGCAGAGTGGCTGGCAAAGGCTGCCAGCAGGGCTGGAAGATGGCTCCCCACCCAGCCCCGCTCTAAAGCAACTCAGCTGAAGACTCAGTCCCCTGACTGGCAGCAAAAGGGAGAATCCCCTCTGCCACAGCCAGCTTGGGCTGGGAGATGTTGGGCCATGAGATGCCGGGACCAGGAGTACACCCTTACGTGGGCTCACCTGCAAAGTGGGTGTAGGCTGTGTCTTGCAGGTAGGTGCCACAGCCAAAGTCGATCAGTTTGGCCTTCCCGGTGTGCAGGTCGAGCAGGATGTTCTCGGGCTTGATGTCCCTGTGCAGGACCCCGCAGCTGGTGCAGTGCCGCACGGCCTCCAGCACCTGGCGGAACAGCTCCCACGCCACCTCCTCGGGCAGGAACCGCCGTGCCCCAATGAAACGCTGCAGGTCCTGACACCGCTCTGGCCGCTCCAGCACCATCACGATGTGGTTGGGCAGCTCAAGCCACTCCAGCAGCTGCACCACACCAGGGAAGCCAGTGGACACCTTGGCCTGCAGCACGATCTCCAGAGGGGCCCTGCTGCCGTCGGGCTGCGGGAGGAGCACGATGCCCTCAGTGGCGCCGATGCCGTGCCGGGGCTCGGGGAGCCCTCAGCCAGCCCGGGATGCTCTGCGCCCTGCGCTGGACCCACGCCCGCTCTCCCTCGAGGCGTCCTGGCGGCTTCCACCGTGCCGGGCCTCGGCTCATCCCCGCCCGGCAGCCCCGGCTGCTGCCGCTGGCCCCGCTCACTCACCAGCTCGCCCCAGTGCCGGACGCGGTTCCGTGGCACCCTTTTGATGGCCACCTGCAAGCCAAGGACAGCAGCGGGCTCAGCTCGCCGCCCGCCCTGCCCAGCCCCATCCTCCTCCTCCTCCTCCTCCGCCCCCTCCTCCTGCGCCCGCCGCCGGCCCCGCCGCTCACCGGGGCGCCGTCCGAGAGCCGCGTGGCCGCGAAGACGCTGCCGAATCCTCCGCGCCCCAGCAGCGAACCCACTCGGTACCGCTCCTGCAGGGCCTCGTGCGCCTTCCCTGCGGGCGAGACGCGGCTGTCAGCGCTCGGCCCGGGGCCAGCAACGGCCCCCGAGCGCTCCTCAGCCGCCCCGGGCCGGCCATGCCCAGGCGTTCGCTCCTCGGAACGCGGCACGGGAGGCTCGGGGCCGGCGGCCGCGCTGCCGAGCGGCGGAGCTCGGGCCGGGGAAGCCCCAGCGGAGGCGGCGGCAGCGGCCGCCCCGCCTGTGTCCTCCGCGGGCCCCGGGAGGAGCCGGGCCCGGGGTCGGGGCCGGGGACGGGGCCGGGACTGAAGCCTGCCTCGGGGGCGGGGCCGGGCTCGGGCCAGGCGGAGCCGAAGGGCGGCGATGCCGCCCCCGCACCAGGAACTGACGCCCGCCCAGCAGCGCCACCGCCAGTACGGCCAGAGCCGGGCGGAGGCGAGAGCGCGGCGGGACGGGCGGGGCCGGGCACGGGGCAGCCCCGCCCGGGGCCGGGGGCGGGCCGGGGGCATGGCCCGGCCCGGCAGGGGAGAGGGAGGCGGGGAGAGGAGAGGGACGCCGGGCAAGGGACCCCGAGAGAAGGGTGCCCGACCGCGGGAACGGGAGAGAAAGAAAAACAGAAGGAAAAACAGAAAGAGAAGGAAAAAGAGAAAGAGAAAGAAAGAAAAAGTGATCTAAAATATCTGTTCTGCTGCTGTCGCTGCTGCTGCCGCCGCTGCTGCTGCCGCCGCTGCCGCCGCTGCAACTGAAGCACCGGGGCCGTTCGTCCCCGTGTCCGTTCCCCGCTCGCCCCACGAGCCCCACGTTCGAGCCCCGCGCGCCCCGGGCACAGCCCCTGAGTCTGTCCAAACACGGGAACTTTGCAGCGGTGAGCCCAGATGCAGAGCCCTGACTCCTGCACACTGGCACAGCAATCCCCTCGCTTGCTGCTCTGCATTGGCCTGGCTGAGGGTCAAACACTGTCGGGCCACCTTCCCTTGCTGTAGGATTCCTACCTGACCCAAGCACTGCACTTACATCTCCAGTGTTGCCTTCCAGTAAAACCAGGGGAAGGAAAACTCTGTGTGTCTCATGGTATTTTCCAGTGTCTAAAAATCACTAAGTCACCGATCTTAGAGGTGCGGTGCATCTGGAATTCCTGGGATGGAGAAGTAATGCAACTTGGAAAAGGGGAGCATAGAAATAAATAGAGGAAAATATCTTGGATTGTTTCTTTCATTTTCATTTCCCTTCTGGAAAGCTGTTTCAGTTTTCCAGGAATCTTCTCCTGTCTCTCTTCCCAAGAATGTCTCATGGAGAACAACGTCAAGCTTCTGTCACAAGATTTGCCAGCAGGAAATGATGCCCCTGGTGAAATTTTCATTGTGACTGTTTGTGCTGGCTTAGGGCAAATTTGGGGAGGAAACCTCCAAAAGGGATCAATCTAGAAAGCAAGTTCAAGCGGCCCCTCCCCCTACTAGTTCAGGAAAAGACTTCCCTCGAAAAAAGTGCAAAAAACCCAATTTATTTAACAAGTAAAGTATTCACAGGCATGAAAAACGAATAATATTAAATGAAACCTCTGACAGTGCTGAAGAGATGGTAAATTCAGAAAGTCCTTTTTGTGGGTTGTAGTTGGCTCACTCGGTCTCTTCTAAGTCCCTCTGGCACTGGAATGCAGCGTCCCAGAGCTCGGTGGGCCACAGGTGTTAGCTGCCGGTGTTTTTCTGGGTTTTCAGTCCAGAGCAGGTTTAAACAGTTCCAAGAGAAAGGAAAGTCACAGTCCGAGGAACTTCTCTGCCTAAGCTAGGTAAAACCAAATTGCTGGACCTGGGCTGTGAAGGCATCGGGAAATTTCCAAATCTGGGCACTGGCGGTCCCAGCAAACACCAGATCTGGATGGTGCTGGAGCCAGAACCTGGAAATTTCCAAATTTTGGCTTTCTGTGCCAGCAAATCACTGGACTTGGGCTGTGCCAGCACCAGGAAGTTTTCAGATCTGGGCACTGGCGCTGCCAGCAAACACCAGATCTGGGTGGTGTCATTGCCAGTGACAGAAATCTGCTGCATTTGGGCTCTGCTGGCACCAGGAAATTTCCAAATCTGGGCACTGGCGCAGCAAACACAAGATGTGGGCGGTGCCAGAGCCAGTAGCAGAAAGTTGCCGGGTTTTGGATTTCTGTGCCAGTAAATTGCTGCTGCGCTTGGGCTGTGTCAGAATAGGGAAATTTCCAGATCTGGGCACTGGCGGTGCCAGCAAACACCAGTGAAACCTTCTGGCCCTTGTCCGGACCGTTGACCAGTGGTTTCCCTGAGAACCAGCTCTGGCCACTTTACAGACAGAGACTGCTTTCATCTGGTGCTCTGGAAACAGAACTTCAATGAAGGCAAACACAACAAACAGGACGGCGTGCACAGTAGAGAGAGCAAAGCAGAAAAAAGCCTGGGTCCAGGGTCGAGCAGGGATATTTATCCATTTATTTATGGGGAGGGGTTAAGGTGGGATCTGAGGAAAGGATCCAAGAGGAAGGAAGGATTAAGAATATTACAATTTTTGCAGTATAAAGTAACCAATGGTAGCAAAGAGAACTCAGAACTTTCTAGTAACAATCTGCATAACTGAACAAGAGGATTATGGGCAGGAGCTCCTGCTGACCCTGACTAAAGAGGGTTTTCCCATGGCCTTAAGCCAAGGTCTCCCTCTTCTTTTAAACCAACCCCAACACACCAGATCTGGGCAGTGCTGGGTTTTGGCTTTCTTTGCCAGACAATTGCTGCATTTGGGTTGTGCTGGCACAGGGAAATTGCCAGATGTGGGCACTGGCGGTGCCAGCTAACCGCAGATTGGGGTGGTGCTGGTGCTATCACCAGAAAATTGCCGGGTTTTGTCTTTCTGTGCCAGGAAACTGCTGGACTTGGGCTGTGCTGCCACTGGGAAACTGCTGGATCTGGGCACTGGCAGTGCCAGCAAACACCAGATCTGGGTGGGGCCAGCACCAGGTATTTGCAAGGTTTTGGCTTTCTTTGCCAGAAAATTACTCGGCTCAGGATGTGCCGGCACCGGGAAAATCCCGCATCTGGGCACTGGTGGTGCCAGCAAACACCGGATCTTGGCATTGCCAATGACGGTAGCAGGGAATTGCCAGATTCTGGCTTTCTTTGCCAGAAAATTGCTGGACTTGGCTCTGCCAGAACAGGGAAATGTCCAGATCTGAGCACTGGCAGTGGCAGCAAACACCAGGTCTGGGCACCTGTATTGGCATCAGGAAATTGCCGGATTTTGGCTTTCTGTGCCAGCAAATTGCTGGACTTGGGCTGTGCCAGCCCTGGGAAATTTCTGGATCTGGGCACTTGCGCAGCAAACACCAGATCTAGGTGGTGTGTTGTAGTGTGTTGTTATACTTTGTAATAGTTTTGTAATAGTTTTGTAATAGTTTTGGGTTTGAATCCTGGTATTTTTCCCAAGTGGTTCATCCCAGATGGTACCCCCCTCCCTTTACCTGTGTAATCCCTTTCCCTTGCTGAGATCATCCCCAAACCCCCACTCTGTCTCTCTGTCAATCACTCAGCATCCCATCCCCTCCATCCAGAAGCTTCATTCCAGGATGTTGAGTGATCAGCCAGAGGCCAGGGGTCAGCCCCCCAAGCCCTGCCCCATACGCTGTCCTAAATGTCCATCCCCCAGTACCCATCCCTTAGGGTCACTTCTTGGTTAGTAAAATGTTATCTACTTTGGGTTTCCACCTCCCTTTAAATGTAACCTTGGCACATCTCCCGGGGCTGTGGGCAGGAGGCCCCTGAGGTGTAGGGGCTCCTTTGGAACTCCTAGAATAAAACTTTGGATTACGCCCTGCTAAGAGTCAGCCCTTTATCTTCTACCGATGTCTCTGGTGTCTCTTGTGCTGCACAGGCGACCAGCCCAGGTGCCCTCAGTACCCTCGGGGCACAGAGAGTGTCTCCCCGCTGTCGGCCGTGTCGGGGCTGCCCCCGGTGTCTGCCGACTCGGGACTGGCCCAGGGTTCCTGAGAGGCTCCCAGAGGGACAGAGACAGCACCCATATAGGTAAACTGAATCACCCTGGGATTTTGGAGGTAATTACAAATTGGCCCAAAGGTGCGAATTTTGGTGTCACAGATGAAGAACAAGAACCAGTGACATGGGCTGAAGAGGCTCCTCCATGTAACCAACTGCCCCCAGAGGAAACACGCTATGCTCTTTTCACTGACGGTTCCTGTCGCATCGTAGGGATGAACCAGAAGTGGAAAGCAGCCGTATGGAGCCCCACACGACAGGTTGCAGAGGCCACTGAAGGTGAAGGTGGATCAAGCCAACTTGCAGAACTCAAAGCCGTTCAGCTGGCCCTGGACATTGCAGAAAGAGAGAAATGGCCAAAGCTCTACCTCTACACTGATTCATGGATGGTAGCCAATGCTCTGTGGGGATGGCTGGAGAGGTGGAAAAAGGCTAACTGTCAGCGTAGAGGAAAACCAATTTGGGCTGCTGATGAGTGGAAAGACATTGCTACCAGGGTAGGGAGGCTACATGTGAAAGTCTGCCATGTAGATGCCCATGTCTCCAAGAGTAGAGCCAATGAGGAACACCAAAACAATGAGCAGGTAGACCAGGCAGCAAAGATAGGGGTGTCAAAGATAGACCTAGATTGGGAACACAAGGGAGAGTTATTCCTAGCTCGATGGGCCCATGATGCCTCAGGCCATCAGGGCAAAGATGCCACCTATAAGTGGGCAAGAGACCGAGGGGTGGATTTAACCATGGACAGTATTTCTCAGGTCATCCATGACTGTGAGACGTGTGCTGCCATCAAGCAGGCCAAGTGAGTGAAGCCCCTATGGTATGGTGGGCGGTGGTCCAAGTACAAGCATGGGGAGGCCTGGCAGATTGACTCCATCACACTGCCCCAGACACGCCAGGGCAAGTGCCACGTGCTGACCATGGTGGAAGCCACCACTGGATGGTTGCAAACCTACCCTGTGTCTCATGCTACTGCCCAAAACATCATCCTGGGCCTTGAAAAGCAGGTCCTGTTGAGGCATGGTACCCCAGAGAGAATTGAGTCAGACAATGGGCCTCATTTCAAGGACAGCCTCATCAACACCTGGGTTAGGGAACATGGCATTGAGTGGGTGTACCATATCCCCTACCATGCACCAGCTGCAGGCAAAGTGGAGAGGTACAATGGACTACTAAAAACCCAGCTGAAAGCTTTGGGTGGGGGATCTTTCAAAAATTGGGAGCAGCATTTAGCAAAGGCCACCTGGTTAGTTAACACCTGAGGTTCCACCAACCGAGCAGGTCCTGCCCAGTCTGAGTTCCTGAATGTAACAGATGGAGATAAAGTCCCAGTGGTGCATGTCAGAGGTTTGTTAGGGAAGACTGTGTGGATCAATTCTGCCTCGAGTACAGACAAACCCATTCGTGGGGTTGTCTTTGCTCAGGGACGAGGTTGCACATGGTGGATAATGCAAAGAGATGGAACAACACGATGTGTACCTCAGGGAGATCTGATTGTGGGGTGAGAATGATATGCAATATCACTGTTTGTTGGATGTTACTGCCATTGTCTCTACATTAAACCATACAGACATGAGACAGAAGGAAATGTGTAAGTGTTGAAGGTCTGGGCAAGTGGAAGATGGAGAAGGAAACGTGCAAGTGTCGAAGGCCTGAGCAAGTGAAAGATGAAGCTTTGAGTGAGTAAGGTGAAAGGGGTGAAATCCTGCAGCTCTGTAGTATAGGGCCTGGATTCAGTGGTCCAGTGTGGGGATCTGATGAGGGCATTATGGGTATTGCTTGTAATTTTTGGGGGAACAGATGGAAATTTTGTGTGAATAAATGCATGATGTGTGGTAGTATGTTGATGATATGGGGAGAAGGGGTGGAATGTCCTAGGGTGATGCTATGATGCTTGTATCCCCATTCATGTGTTCTGTTTATGCCGGATATTATGTTTTGTGCCTTTAACACTGGCTCTGAAGAGGGAAAGTTTTGTTTGGGTTTTCTTATCAGCCTGGCAGGACACAGAGACGGGCAGTACATAGTGCTGCTTTTGCTTTTTGCCTTCGCTTTTTCTGTTGCTCTCTCACTCTTGCTTCTGCTTCACTTCTGCTTGCTCTTGCTTCTGCTCATTAGCTAGTTTAGCTAAAGAGTCCAAATTTCTTCCTGGACTGTTTCTCCTTTCCTTTTTGAACCATCTCGAACCTGCTCCAGATTGGGACCTGGGAACACCGAGCGTTTGCACCCTGTGGCCTGCAGCAGCTGCCCCAGTGCCGCAGGGACTGAGTGACCACCCCCAAGAGAGAATTTCTGAATTTGCCACCTTTTTTCAGTGGTCAAAGAGTGGTGTCATCTGGTATTGTTCATTCTGTGTGCTGGAGGTGCTGTGCCTGTTAAATAAACAGGTTCTTTCCACTCCTCTCTGAGGAATTCTTCCCAAACCAGTTGCGGGGAGGGGCCGTGTGGGTTTGCTTTCTGGAGGGGCCCTCCTTTGGAGATTCTCTCCCAAATTTGCCCTAAACCAGGACATCCCAATATGGGATGGCAAACAGGATTGATTCAGACCAGGGAACTCATTTCACATCAAAGATATTGCAGAAAGTTGTTCAGGCCCTGGGAGCAAAATTGGAATTACACACCCAGTGGCAACCATAGAGTTCTGGTCAGGTTGAGAGAATGAATCAAACTCTTAAAAGAGCTCTAGTTAAGATAATGTTTGAAACCCAAATGTCATGGATAAAATGTCTTCCTTTGGCCTTATTAAGAATGAGAACCCAACCCCAGTCAGATCTGGGGCTGTCACCCTATGAAATGATGTTTGGGTTTCCCTTCCTGACCTCACTCCAGAAGGCTGCCACCTATGAGGAAGGGGAAGCCAATGCCAAGAAATAAGTGATGTCTATAGCAGAAACCTTAGAAGGGCTAAGACATAAAGGGGCAATTCCTCAAACTACCACCCTGGATTTCAGAATCCATAATATTAATCCCAGGAATTGGGTGATGATTAAGCCATGGAGAGATCAGCCTCTAACTCCCCAGTGGGAAGGTCCCTGTCAGGCACTGCTCAGCACCGAATCAGCCGTGCGAGCTGCAGAGCGGGGATGGACTCATGGCAACCGAGTCAAAGGCCCAGGAGAAGAACCCAAAGAGTGGATTGTAACATCCAGGCTGGGTGAAACAAGATTGACTCTAAACAGAGACTGAGAGACAACCAGGAAAACACCAAGACGCCCAAATGTAGAGTCAAGCTTCCACCAACCAGCTCAAGAACTGTCTTCCTGTTTTCATGGGAGAGAATTACCAGCATCTGTTGAGGAGAAGTACACAAGGGACTGTAAAAGGTAATGGGACAGCTTCTTCAAGAAAATAAGACAAAGGAAGGAGGGCAAGACCGGGTTGGCCCCTCTGTTCACTACCAAGAAGGCTCCATAGCCCTGCTGTGGGTAGCAACCCCATGGGCATGGGCATGGTAAGGTAGGGACAAAAGGCCATTCCAGACCTCTGTAATTCCTCAGTTGTCTTTTAATTCAACAGGGACTGGAGGGCAGGACCGAGTTGGCCTCTGTACTCACCCCTAAGATGCACCAACTATGGGTAGCAGCCACACAGGCACGGTAGATGGGAGTCAAAGCCATACTGGACCTCTGGGATGCCCTTTTGTCCATTCCTAATGAGTGTGTCTAAGGAAAACCTGAGATATTTTTCTCCTGTTCCCACTGTCCTTGCCCACATCAACAGATGCTGGTATGACTCATTCAAGAGAGAGAAAAAATTTCTTACTTAACTGTTTGAGCAAAATGAAAAAGAAAAAGAGGATTTGTTATAGATGAGTAATCCTATGGTTGAGTCTCACAATTAAGGGATGAATATTAAATATATGTTATGAGAAGTTTTGTAGCTGTACAGTTATCCTTCCCCTCCCCCTTGCATTGCTATCACAGGATGGCCTCAGTAGCTGGGGCATTTGGGAGGGTTGGCTTGTTCCTATGGCAGCACCTGACTGTGGTGATGTTCACAGGGGTTCTTGGATGAGGGAAGAGATGAGAATGTTGACTCCATGTTTCAGAAGGTTTATTTATTATTTTATGATATATATTATATTAAAACTATACTAAAAGAATAGAAGAAAAGGTTTCATCAGAAGGCTAGCTAAGCTAAGAATAGAATGGAATGATAACAAAAGCTTCTGTCTCTGACAGAGAGTCCAAGCCAGCTGACCGTGATTGGCCATTCATTAGAAACAACTCTATGAGACCAATCACAGATCCACCTGTTGCATTCCACGGCAGCAGATAACACTTGGTTACATTTTGTTCCTGAGGCCTCTCAGCTTCTCAGGAGGAAAAATCCTAAAGAAAGGCTTTTTCATGAAAAGATGTCTGTGACACCTGACCTCCAATCAAGGTGTGAGACAGTGAGTCCAGTGATCTCCACCACTGGACAGTGAAGAAGGAGTCGATTGACAAGACTTTGGGAGGGGCCAGAGCTATAAAAGACAGAGCATCCATTTTGTAGATGAGCACATCCTGACTGAATCCTTTGCTCCTGGCACTGTGTTATTTTCTTTATTCAGTCTTCTGTTGTGTTTTGATAAGATCTTGATATTTTAAATTTTTGAAAGTGAAAATGGTTTCTCACATGAGGTTGGGGAATGTGGGGCAAGGTTGTCCACAGTGGGTCAACTCTCAAGGTAAAACTTCTCTGACCTGGTGAGCCCTCCTTAGGAGCAGCCCTACATCAATATAAATCACAGAAAGCTGCAATCAGCTCTTCTCTGAAGAGAACAGTAATAAAATACACTCTTTAAAATAGGATTACTTATTTCTTAGAAGGTCATTGAAATATTTCTTCACAACTGTAAAAGGAAATCTGCCTAATAAACGCTCCAGAGCCGAGGGAAATCAAGGCAGAGCCATGGTGTGTCAGGACTTGCTTGACCCTAATGAGCCCCGTGGTGCATTTGGAGCTGAGCCCTGGAACCTCAGGACCTGAGACTGCAGAAACCTTTCCAGGAGTCAAAGTCAGAGGAAAAACTCAGAGTGTCTCAAAGCATGAATGGTCCCACTGAGGTCCATCCCTAACACAGGCTCCTCATGGACTCCTGGGAGGGGAGAATTGGAGGCCAGAATTGGAAAAAACACCTCTCAGAGATTCAGAGTGGAAAGGAACATCCAAAGTACCTTAAAAACCTTGAGTATCTGAAAGTATTAATGAGCCACACTGATTGTCAGTACAAAGCCCTCAAGGGACTCATTAAAGCAGATAATTGGGGCCATGATTGCACAAACCTCTCACAGAGTCTGTATCAAAAGGGAAACACCAAATACCTTAAAATAACTGAAGTACCTTGAAGCATTAATGAGCCCATGAGTGTCATTACTGATAAAGGCTCTCAAGGGACTAATTAAAGTAGATAATTGGCGGCTGCAACTGCACAATCCTTCTCACAGAGTCTGTATCAAAAGGGAAACACCAAGTACCTTCAAATAACTGAAGTACCCTGAAGCATTAATGAGCCCCACTGAGTGTTGTTACTGACAAAGCCTCTCCAGGGACTAATTACAGCAGATAATTGGAGGCCATGATTGCACAAACCTCTCAGAGACTCCAGGGCAAAAGCCAAACCCAAAGTGCTTTGAAAAACCTGCAGTCCCTGCAGGGAGCATGAAGGAGCCCCCAGGGCCATTGCTGAGCAAGGCTCCCCAGGGACTCCTTGCAGCAGATCCTGGAGGCCACTGGGATGTGGGCTAGGGGGGGATGCTGAGGGCAGCACAAGGGGCTGACAGTGCCCAGCCTGGCTGGGGCTGTGCCAGGAGGCCCCAGGGCCTCAGCACAAGGTGTCTCCTCCCAGCCCTTGCTGGCACAGACCCTGCTGTGCCCCAGGGCACCAAGACTTGGCTTCTCTTTGTCCCCACCTGTCATCACTGCCTGCAGTTCTCTGCTCGGCCTGGGGCCTGGGGACACTTGCTCAGTCGTGTCCCTCTCTGGGACCCATTATAAGTCCAAGAAAGTTTGGAGTTGGATTCTGCCTTGGAGTTCTGGAGAGGTTTCTTCAGCTCCCTCTCAGGGACTGATGTTCAGGGCCTGAGCACAAAGCCCCAGAGGCTGATTAAAGTCCTTGTGCTGTGTCTGTGCTGCTGAGCTGGGCTGGGCTCCTGGCACAGAGGCAGCTCCTGGTCACCAAGAAGAGCTTCAAAAGCACATTTCTCTGGATGAGCAGCTCTTGTGCCAGCCCAGCAGGGCTGGGGCACTGCCTGCAGCCAGCCCGGGCACAGCCCAGAGGCACAGAGAGCTTCAATCAGTCAGGGCTGGGAAGGGGCTGAGAAGTGCCTGGGGCACAATCACTGCCAGCCCTTGGCACAGGAACCTCTGGCTGCAGGACAATGCAGCTGCAGCTCCTGGAGCCATCTCCTCAAGCTGGAACATGCCAATGCCTGCAGACTCTGTGAGTACAACTCTGAGGATTTCTGGGGCAGGGGAGGTAAAATGCTCATGGAGTTCTGACATGCTGAGCGGTTCTTAACATTCATAAAATATTTCCAAGAAAGGGTTTTTGATAAAAATGTGGAAACGTCCTAAGACTTTGTATTCAGTTTCCAACTATTGGAGAATGGCAGGAACGGAGGGTTAAATATTAATGATAGTATGAATTATTAGTTATGAATTTTGTCAAGTGCCTGAGATACCTAAACTGTAATTTATTGGCTCACAGGAGATCCCTAATGTGCTTTCAGCCACTCTGCCCATGGACAGCAGCAGCATCACCTCTGCTGGAGCCATCAGGCTCAGTCTGAGCTGTCCTTTCTCCAAGCTGCAAACAGAACCTGCCCCCCGCCAGTGCCCTGCAAACAGGCAGGGTTCTGTAGGGCCAAGGAGAGTGCACAGAGATTTGGGGTCTGTGAGTGCTGGTTGGGAGAGATCAGGCACAGGGAAACACCTGCAGGAGGAAAATCTGCAGGAAGCAGAGAGAAGATCAGGCAATGAGAGAAAACAAAGCCCAGCAATGCTGTGGCAGGGAGAGTTTAGAGATGCCCACAGGAGCCCCTGCAGTGCAGCCCCTCCCTCTGAACAAGCCCCCTCCCTCCTGTGCCCCAGCCAAGCCTCTGCCCTCAGGGCCGGGGCTCCAAGGCGTGCAGCCCCTCCTGTGCAGGCAGAGCTGCAGCAGAGCCGTGGGGCAGCTCTGCAGCCCCGGGCCCAGTTCCCTCTGCAGAGCACAGGGCTGGGAGCAGCTGCCCGGCCCTGGGGGCTCTGGCAGGGGCACAGCTGGCTCAGGGTGACGCTGTCCCCAGTGCCCGGCTCTGGGCAATGCTGTCAGTGCAGCCAGGGAAGGAGCTGCATCTCCCTCAATCCAATGCCATCAGAAGGATACTTGGGAGTCTCCCTGAGATTTCAGTCCAAGCTGGGAGCTTCCCTCCATGATGCAATCCTGTCCTGTAACATCTCTGTGTTATCTGAAAGCCCGAGGGTGAGGCACAGAAGTTCTAGGATGGGAAAATGCTGCTGGGTTGGTGAAATGAGGCCTGTGTGTCCCTGGGTACAAATGTGGGGCTGCGACCTTGAGAAAGGAATGGACATTTGGTGGACTGTGAGGGATCCATCTGCTCTCAGTAGTGTCAGGATGGTTTTTAAAGGAAACATGGGAGGATGATCATCCTATGTCTAAGAATGATGAAAGCCCAGAGAATCCTGGAACAGGACTGGGAGACAGACCTCCTCCCCTCACTCTCCACTCACCACCTTGCCTCAGAGAACTCACTCTGTTCTCCCTGAGGGCAGCAGAAATGCTGAGAGTTACTGACATCTGAATATAGCAAGAGAGGGGGAAGAGGAGCTGTAAAATCTCTAGAAGATTTAAACAGATTTTACCATTCCTGCTCTCTGGCAGTGGGGGTGCACATGCTCACAGGGCCGTCTGTATTAACAAGGTTTCCAAGTGGAACACGAGGACAGGTCCCTGTCCTCCTCCCACATCTGCACAGCAGAGCTGAATAATAAAAACCCTGTGTGTAGCTGCCCTGAACCTGATGTCCCACTCAGCCAGCACCAGCCAGGGATCCCCCCTTGGAGCTGAATGAAAATCTGCTGGAAATTCAAAAGGGTGTCAGAGGGTTATACAAGAAGGGTCTATGGGAAAAGGGTTTGTTTTTGCTGGAAAAAATTCCTCCTAAACTGTCACTGACTTTTCTCCATGAACAGCTCCCCAAGGCCAGTCCCAGCAAATGTCCAACAGCAGCTGCATCAGGCACTTCCTGCTGCTGGCATTGGCAGACACGCGGCAGCTGCAGCTCCTGCACTTCTGCCTCTTGCTGGGCATCTCCCTGGCTGCCCTCCTGGGCAATGGCCTCATCATCAGCGCCGTAGCCTGCGGCCACCACCTGCACATGCCCATGTTCTTCTTCCTGCTCAACCTGGCCCTCGCTGACCTGGGCTCCATCTGCACCACTGTCCCCAAAGCCATGCACAATTCCCTCTGGGACACCAGCAACATCTCCTACACTGGATGTGCTGCCCAAGTCTTTCTGATTTTCTTCTTCCTTGGATCAGAATTTTATCTGCTGACCATCATGTGCTACGACCGCTACGTGTCCATCTGCAAACCCCTGCACTACGGGACCCTCCTGGGCAGCAGAGCTTGTGCCCACATGGCAGCAGTTGCCTGGGCCTGTGCCTTTCTCACTGCTCTCATGCACACAGCCAATACATTTTCCCTGCCCCTGTGCCACGGCAATGCCCTGGGCCAGTTCTTCTGTGAAGTGCCCCAGATGCTCAAGCTCTCCTGTGCCAAATCCTATCTCAGGGAACTGGGGCTTCTTGCTGTTAGTGTGTGTTTATCTTCTGGATGTTTTGTGTTCATTGTTTTCTCCTATGTGCAGATCTTCAGGGCTGTGCTGAGGATCCCCTCTGAGCAGGGACGGCACAAAGCCTTTTCCACCTGCCTCCCTCACCTGGCTGTGGTCACCCTGTTTGTCAGCACTGCCACATTTTCCTACCTGAAGCCCCCCTCCATGTCCTCCCCATCCCTGGATCTGGCCCTGTCAGTTCTGTACTCGGTGGTGCCTCCAGCCCTGAACCCCCTCATCTACAGCCTGAGGAACCAGGAGCTCAAGGCTGCTGTGTGGAGACTGATGACTGGATGGTTTCAGAAACATTAAACTGCTGGCCAATTTCTGACAATCACTTGTAATAAAAGTTATCTTTGATACTTCTTGTTCAATAATTTTGAAGGTTTTTTTCCTTTGTTTTAGTATTTTCATATTGTCAACAAAGAAATGTCAATCTTTGTGCCATTTCTCATTTCGTTTCTCTCCACCTTCCCTGTGCCCACAGACTGTGTCAATGAGGGGTTGTGCTCTCAATGGCTTTAGAGGAACCAAAGGATCTCCCAGCAGAGTTTTCTGCAGAGATGCCCTTTTGTTGCCTTCTCTGGAGCTGCAGCAGCAATGTCTGTGTGCAGAGCTGGGGCAGATCAGTGCTGGCCCAGCAGCTGTGCCCAGCAGCAGCAGCAGCAGCAGCACTTGGTGTTGCCAGTGCTGCTGCCGTGGCCCTGCCCCGCTGCCCTGGTGGCCCTGGTGTTGCTGCAGGGCCTGAGTGCTCTCGGGGCCGGGCACAGCCCTGGGGGTGGCAGTGCCGGGGCTGCAGCAGGGACAGGCCATGGGCACTGCTGGGGCAGCGCTGACGCCTCAGGCCAGGCCCTGGGGGCTCCAGGCTCCTTGCCCAGGCTCTCTCAAGAACACGGCCAGGCCAATGCTCAGCACAGAAACCCCCGTCAGCAGCCCCAGGCTGGCCGTGGGCAGGCTGGGGGCAAACAGCATGGCTGGGGCTCTGCAAGGGCCCTGGGGCAGACGGGAAGGAGCAGCAGAGCAGGGGCTGATCCATGCCCAGTGCGCTGCACAGCCCAGGGCAGCGTCCCAGAGCGTCCTCATGCAGCTGCCAACAACATCCCCCCTCTGCAGCCCTGGCCTCTCCCCCAGCTCACACAGGTGCCCCATCCTTGCAGGCACAGACACGGCAGCACTGCCTCAGCAGCCCCTGTTTGCATTGCACACAGCAGGGCCAGCACCCCCATGCTGTTGCTGTGGGGACATGAAGCTGAGGGAGCACAAATGCCATCAGCCCCTGGGGCCAGCAAGGCCTGCGGGACACCAGGGAAACCACTCAGCTTTGTCCTGGCCTCTGCAGGCAGCCAGAAAGTTTGTTCCCATCAGCTGGGAGTTTCCTGTGCCACTGCAGACGCTGTTGCTCAGAGCCAGGGCTGCCTGGCAGCCATCCCCAGACTGCCCTGAGCATTTCCTGTGTGCCACCTTTGCTTTCTTTACTCTTCATGGTATAAATTTCTTCCCATTGCCCACCCCTGCTCCCTCCCCTGCAATCAGCCCATCTCTCTCCTGGTCCTACTGGCCACACCATTCCTGAGCCTTCTTGCCCACCTGGGCACACTGCTGCCTCATGTCCAGCCTGCTGTCCATCAGTCCCTGCAGGTCCCTTTCTGCCTGGCTGCTCTCCAGCCACTCTGTCCCCAGCCTGTAGTGCTGCAGGGGTTGTTGTGGCCAAAGTGCAGGACCTGGCACTGGGACTTGTTAAACCTCACCTTGTTGGATTTGGGCCCTGGATCCAGCCTGTCCAGGGCCCTGTGCAGAGCCCTCCTACCCTCCAGCACATCCACACTCCCAGCCAGCTTGGTGTCACCACGGTTCCAGGAGGCCCCAGAGTCTCCCAATGGTCTCCATGATTCCATGAGGCCTCCCAGTGTAACAATGTCCCTTTTGATTCCATGGGATCCCTTGGTGCCAGAAAGTCCCTTGGATCCTTGGGCCCTGCAGTGTCACAATGGCACCGTGGTCCCCCATGGCCCTGCAGTGTCACAATGGATCTTGGGTTCCATGAGGTCTGGCAGTGCAGCAATGCTCTCCTTGGTTCCACAGTGTCACAATTGCCTCTGGTCCCAAGGGCCACCATGGTGTCAAACATGTTTCCTTCATTCCAGGAATCCCTGAGGACCAGCCCTGGCCCCTTGGTTCCATGGGGCCCTGCAGTGTCACAATGGCCCCATTGTGACACCAGGTCCTGCTCTGTCACAATGCTCTGCATGGTTCCACAAGGCCCTGCAGGGTCACAGAGGCCTCTATGGTTCCACCAGGACCCAGACTGTCACCATGGACTCCTTGCTTCCATTCAGCCCCACAGTGTCACCATGGCCCCTTGGCTCTGTGCTGCCATGTCGTACACAGTGTCACCATGGTCCTCTTGGTGCCACCAGGCCCTGCAGTGTCACAATGGCCCCGTGCTTCTCCAGGCCCTGCAGTGTCACAATCATCAGAGAATCAGCCAGGCTGGAAAAGACCTTGAAGAGCATCAGGTCCAACCTGGGACCCAACACCACCTTGTCACCCAGACCATGGCACTGAGTGCCACATCCAGTCTTTCTTTAAACACTTCCAGGGATGGTGACTCACCCACCTCCCTGGGCAGCCCATTCCAATGCCCAATCACCCTTTGTTTTAAGAATATTCCCTATTGTCCAGCCTAAATTTTACCTGGTGCAGCTGAAGGCTGTGTCCTCTTGTCCTGTCACTGTTCCCTGGGAAAAGAGCCTGACCCCCACCTGGCTGCACCCTCCTGTGAGGCAGTTGTAGAGAGTGATGAGGTCTCCCCTGAGCCTCCTCTTCTCCAGGATAAACAATACCAGCTCTCTCAGGTGCTCCTCACAGGACTTGTGTTCCAGACCCCTCACCAGCCTGGTTTCCCTTCTCTGGACGCGCTCCAGCCCCTCCAGGTCCTTCCTAAATTGGGGGGCCCAGAACTGGACACAGCACTCGAGGTGCTGCCCAACCAGTGCTGAGCACAGGGGAAGAATCACTGGCTTGCTCCTGCTGGCCACACCATTCCTGATCCATAGGAGTGCCAGGGATTGGACGAGGGAAATGGTGGGGAGGGCGTAGAGACAGAGTCTGATTGATTGTCCGCCATGAAGGGTCTTGATTTTCATATCTATTCAAACTGCACAAGGAGGTACCTGGATTCAATGCCAACTGGAGATTGCACATATTAACATATCAACAGGAAAAGAAAACCTAAATAGGACCTAAAAATTCTTTTCTCAGTGTCTTTTTAAATAGAATTTATTCAGTTTGAATACACTACTGAAATCTGTCAAATTAACCACAAAGGATTTGAAAATTAAAATCAAATTACTCCCAGAGTCTTGGCTTGCTAAGGGCCTGGGACACTGAATTCCTGCACTGAAGAGCTGAAGGCTGAACAAGCCTCTGCAGCAGGAAAATTCAGCAACAGCCTCCAAGTTGCTGAGGATGTCAGCAGCCCCCATTGAGGCCATCCCTGCCCAGAGACTTTGGGGGAATGGGCAGATGTCATGGTTTAGGGCAAATTTGGAGGAGAATTTCCAAATTAGGGCCCCTCCAGTTAGCAAACCCACACGGCCCCTCCCCCCAACCGGTTCGGGAAGGATTCCTCGGAGAGGAGTGGAAAGAACCTGTTTATGTAATAGGCACAGCACCCCCCAGCACACAAAATGAACAATACCGGATGACACCACTCTGAAAAAAGATGAAAAATTCAGAAAGTCTCTCTTGGGGGGTGGTCACTCTGTTCTCAGTCCCTCCGGCACTGGGGCTGCTGCTGCAGGCCACAAGGTGCAGGATCTTGGTGTTTCCCAGGTCCCAGTCCGGAGCAGGTTTGAAATGGTCAGAAAAAGGAAAGGAGAAACAGTCCAGGAAGAAATTGGACAGTTTAGCTAAACTAGCTAATGAGCAAAGCAAGCAGAAGCGAAGCAAGCAAGAGCGAGAGAGAGCAAAGCGAAAAGCAAAAGCAGAAAAAGCAAAAGCTGCAGTCTCTGTGTCCCGCCAGGCTGATAAGAAAACCAAAACAAAACTTTCCCTCTTCAGAGCCAGTCTTAAAGGTACAGACCATAA
This sequence comes from Agelaius phoeniceus, assembly GCF_051311805.1. Lineage (NCBI taxonomy): Eukaryota > Metazoa > Chordata > Aves > Passeriformes > Icteridae > Agelaius > Agelaius phoeniceus. The sequence continues at coordinate 5,323,027 of NW_027509866.1, forward strand.
TATCCAGCATAAACAGAACACATGAATGGGGATACAAGCATCATAACGTCACCCTAGGACATTCCACCCCTTATCCCCATATCATCAACATACTACCACACATCATGCATTTATTCACACAAAATTTCCATCTGCTCCCCCAAAATTTACAAGCAATACCCATCATGCCCTCATCACATCCCCACACTGGACCACTGAATCCATGCCCTATACTACAGAGCTGCAGGATTTCACCCCTTTCACCTTACTCACTCAAAGCTCCATCTTTCACTTGCCCAGACCTTCAACACTTACACATTTCCTTCTATCTCATGTCTGTATGGTGTAATGTACAGACAATGGCAGTAACATCCAACAAACAGTGATATTTGCATATCATTCTCACCCCACAATCAGATCTCCCTGTGGTACACATCGTGTTGTTCCATCTCTTTGCATTATCCACCATGTGCAACCTGGTCCCTGAGCAAAGACAACCCCACAAATGAGTTTGTCTGTACTCGAGGCAGAATTGATCCACACAGTCTTCCCCGACAAACCTCTGACATGCACCACTGGGACTTTATCTCCATCTGTTATATTCAGGGACTCAGACTGGGCAGGACCTGCTCGGTTGGTGGAACCTCAGGTGTTAACTAACCAGGTGGCCTTTGCTAATTGCTGCTCCCAATTTTTGAAAGATCCCCCACCCAAAGCTTTCAGCTGTGTTTTTAGTAGTCCATTGTACCTCTCCACTTTGCCTGCAGCTGGTGCATGGTAGGGGATATGGTACACCCACTCAATGCCATGTTCCCTAGCCCAGGTGCTGATAAGGCTGTCCTTGAAATGAGTCCCATTGTCTGACTCAATCCTCTCAGGGGTGCCATCTCTCCACAGGATTTGCTTTTCAAGGCCCAGGATGGTGTTCTGGGCAGTAGCATGAGACACAGGGTAGGTTTCCAACCATCCAGTGGTGGCTTCCACCATGGTCAGCACGTGGCGCTTGCCCTGGCGTGTCTGGGGCAGTGGGATGGAGTCAATCTGCCAGGCCTCCCCATACTTGTACTTGGACCCCTGCCCACCGTACCATAGGGGCTTCACTCGCTTGGCCTGCTTGATGGCAGCACACGTCTCACAGTCATGGATGACCTGAGAAATACTGTCCATGGTTAAATCCACCCCTCGGTCTCTTGCCCACTTCTAGGTGGCATCTCTGCCCTGGTGGCCTGAGGCATCATGGGCCCATCAAGCTAGGAACAACTCCCCCTTCTGTTGCCAATCTAAGTCTATCTTCGACACCTCTATTTTTGCTACCTGATCTACCTGTTTGTTGTTTTGGTGTTCCTCATTAACCCAACTCTTGGGGACATGGGCATCTACATGGTGGACCTTCACAGGTAGCCTCCCTACCCTGGCAGCAATGTCTTTCCACTCTTCAGCAGCCCAAATTGGTTTTCCTCTACTCTGCCAGCTGGACTCTTTCCACCTCTCCAGCCATCCCCACAGAGCATTGGCTACCATCCATGAATCAGTGTAGAGGTAGAGCTTCGGCCACTTCTCTCTTTCTACAATGTCCAGGGCCAGCTGAACGGCTTTGAGTTCCACAAGTTGACTCGATCCACCTTCACCTTCAGTGGCCTCTGTGACCTGTCGTGTGGGGCTCCATACGGCTGCTTTCCACTTCTGGTTCATCCCTACGATGCGACAGGAACCGTCAGTGAAAAGAGCGTGGCGCGTTTCCTCTGGGGGCAGTTGGGAACAGAAGGAGGAGCTTCTTCAGCCCGTGTTGCTGGTTTTGTACTTCATCTGTGACACCAAAATTCGCACCTTCGGGCCAATTTGTAATTACCTCCAAAATCCCAGGGCGATTCAGTTTACCTATACGGGTGCTGTCTCTGTCCCTCTGGGAGCCTCTCAGGAACCCTGGGCCAGTCCCGAGTCGGCAGACACCGGGGGCAGCCCCGACACGGCCGACAGCGGGGAGACACTCTCTGTGCCCCGAGGGTACTGAGGGCACCTGGGCTGGGCGCCTGTGCAGAACAAGAGACACCAGAGACATTGGTAGAAGATAAAGGGCTGACTCTTAGCAGGGCTTAATCCAAAGTTTTATTCTAGGAGTCCCAAAGGAGCCCCTACACCTCAGGGGCCTCCTGCCCACAGCCCCGGGAGATGTGCCAAGGTTACATTTAAAGGGAGGTGGAAACCCAAAGTAGATAACATTTTACTAACCAAGAAGTGACCCTAAGGGATGGGTACTGGGGGATGGACATTTAGGACAGCATATGGGGCAAGGCTTGGGGGGCTGACCCCTGGCCTCTGGCTGATCACTTGACATCCTGGAACGAAGCTTCTGGATGGAGGGATGGGATGCTGAGTGATTGACAGAGAGCCAGGGTGGGGATTTGGGGATGATCTCAGCAAGGGAAAGGGATTACACAGGTAAAGGCAGGGGGGTACCATTTGGGATGAACCATTTGGGAAAAATACGGGGATTCAAAAACAAAACTATTACAAAATATTTTAAAGTATAAAAACACACTACAACACACCACCCAGATCTGGTGTTTGCTGCGCAAGTGCCCAGATCCAGAAATTTCCCAGGGCTGGCACAGCCCAAGTCCAGCAATTTGCTGGCACAGAAAGCCAAAATCCGGCAATTTCCTGATGCCAATACAGGCGCCCAGAGCTGGTGTTTGCTGCCACTTCCAGTGCTCAGATCTGGGTATTTCCCTGTTCTGGCAGAGCCAAGTGTAGCAATTTTCTGGCAAAGAAAGCCAAAATCTGGCAATTCCCTGCTACCGTCATTGGCAATGCCAAGATCCGGTGTTTGCTGGCACCACCAGTGCCCAGATGCGGGATTTTCCCGGTGCCGGCACAACCCGAATCTAGTAATTTTCTGGCAAAGAAAGCCAAAACCTTGCAAATACCTGGTGCTGGCCCCACCCAGATCTGGTGTTTGCCGGCACTGCCAGTGCTCAGACCCAGCAGTTTCCCAGTGGCAGCACAGCCCAAGTCCAGCAGTTTCCTGGCACAGAAAGACAAAACCCGGCAATTTTCTGGTGATAGCACCAGCACCACCCCAATCTGCGGTTAGCTGGCACCGCCAGTGCCCACATCTGGCAATTTCCCTGTGCCACCACAACCCAAATGCAGCAATTGTCTGGCAAAGAAGGCCAAAACTCAGCACTGCCCAGATCAGGTGTGTTGGGGTTGGTTTAAAAGAAGAGGGAGACCTTGGCTTAAGGCCGTGGGAAAACCCTCTTTAGTCAGGGTCAGCAGGAGCTCCCGCCCATAATCCTCTTGTTCAGTTATGCAGATTGTTACTAGAAAGTTCTATATTCTCTTTGCTACCATTGGTTACTTTATACTGCAAAAATTGTAATATTCTTAATCCCTCCTTCCTCTTGGATCCTTCCCTCAGATCCCACCTTAACCCCTCCCCATAAATAAATGGATAAATATCCCTGCTAGACCCTGGACCCAGGCTTTTTTCTGCTTTGCTCTCTCTACTGTGCACGCCGTCCTGTTTGTTGTGTTTGCCTTCATTAAAGTTCTGTTTCCAGAGCACCAGATGAAAGCAGTCTCTGTCTGTAAAGTGGCCAGAGCTGGTTCTCAGGGAAACCACTGGCCAATGGTCCGGACGAGGACCAGAAGGTTTCACTGGTGTTTGCTGGCACTGCCAGTGCCCAGAGCTGGAAATTTCCCTATTCTGACACAGCCCAAGTGCAGCAGCAATTTACTGGCACAGAAATCCAAAACCCGGCAACTTTCTGCTACTGGCTCTGGCACTGCCCACATTTTGTGTTTGCTGCGCCAGTGCCCAGATTTGGAAATTTCCTGGTGCCAGCAGAGCCCAAATCCGGCAGATTTCTGTCACTGGCAATGACACCACCCAGATCTGGTGTTTGCTGGCAGTGCCAGTGCCAGATCTGAAAACTTCCTGGTGCTGGCACAGCCCAAGTCCAGTGATTTGCTGGCACAGAAAGCCAAAATTTGGAAATTTCCAGGTTCTGGCTCCAGCACCATCCAGATCTGGTGTTTGCTGGGACTGCCAGTTCCCGGATTTGGAAATTTCCTGGTGCCAGCAGAGCCCAGGTCCAGCAATTTGGTTTTACCTAGCTTAGGCAGAGAAGTTCCTTGGACTGTGACTTTCCTTTCTCTTGGAACTGTTTAAACCTGCTCTGGACTGAAAACCCAGAAAAACACCGGCAGCTCACACCTGTGGCCCACCGAGCTCTGGGACGCTGCATTCCAGCACCAGAGGGACTTAGAAGAGACCGAGTGAGCCAACTACAACCCACAAAAAGGACTTTCTGAATTTGCCATCTCTTCAGCACTGTCAGAGGTTTTATTTAATATTATGCATTTTTCATGCTTGTGAATACTTTACTTGTTAAATAAACTGGGTTTTTTTCACTTTTTTCGAGGGAAGTCTTTTCCTGAACTAGTAGGGGGAGGGGATGCTTGAACTTGCTTTCTAGACTGATCCCTTTTGGAGGTTTCCTCCCCAAATTTGCCCTAAGCCAGCACAAACAGTCATCATGAAAATTTCACCAGTGGCATAATTTCCTGCTGGCAAATCTTGGGACAGAAGCTTGACCTTGTTCTCCATGAGACATTCTTGGGAAGAGAGACAGGAGAAGATTCCTGGAAAACTGAAACAGCTTTCCAGAAGGGAAATGAAAATGAAAGAAACAATCCAAGATCTTTTCCTCTATTTATTTCTATGCTCCCCTTTTCCATGTTGCACTACTTCTCCATCCCAGGAATTCCAGATGCAACGCACCTCTAAGATCGGTGACTTAGTGATTTTTAGACACTCAAAAATAACCATGAGCCACACAGAGTTTTCCTTCCCCTGGTTTTACTGGAAGGCAACACTGGAGATGTAAGTGCAGTGCTGGGGTCAGGTAGGAATCCTACAGCAAGGGAAGGTGGCCCGACAGTGTTTGACCCTCAGCCAGGCCAATGCAGAGCAGCAAGCGAGGGGATTGCTGTGCCAGTGTGCAGGAGTCAGGGCTCTGCATCTGGGCTCACCGCTGCAAAGTTCCCGTGTTTGGACAGACTCAGGGGCTGTGCCCGGGGCGCGCGGGACTCGAACGTGGGGCTCGTGGGGCGAGCGGGGAACGGACACGGGGACGAACGGCCCCGGTGCTTCAGTTGCAGCAGCGGCAGCGGCGGCAGCGGCAGCGGCGGCAGCAGCAGCGGCGGCAGCAGCAGCGACAGCAGCAGAACAGATATTTTAGATCACTTTTTCTTTCTTTCTTTCTCTTTCTCTTTTTCCTTCTCTTTCTGTTTTTCCTTCTGTTTTTCTTTCTCTCCCGTTCCCGCGGTCGGGCACCCTTCTCTCGGGGTCCCTTGCCCGGCGTCCCTCTCCTCTCCCCGCCTCCCTCTCCCCTGCCGGGCCGGGCCATGCCCCCGGCCCGCCCCCGGCCCCGGGCGGGGCTGCCCCGTGCCCGGCCCCGCCCGTCCCGCCGCGCTCTCGCCTCCGCCCGGCTCTGGCCGTACTGGCGGTGGCGCTGCTGGGCGGGCGTCAGTGCCTGGTGCGGGGGCGGCATCGCCGCCCTTCGGCTCCGCCTGGCCCGAGCCCGGCCCCGGACCCGACGCAGGGTCCGGCCCCGGACCCGACGCAGGGTCCAGTCCCGGCCCCGACCCCGGCCCCGGCCCCGGCCCCGGCCCCGGCTCCTCCCGGGGCCCGCGGAGGACACAGGCGGGGCGGCCGCTGCCGCCGCCTCCGCTGGGGCTTCCCCGGCCCGAGCTCCGCCGCTCGGCAGCGCGGCCGCCGGCCCCGAGCCTCCCGTGCCACGTTCCAAAGAGCGAACGCCTGGGCATGGCCGGCCCGGGGCGGCTGAGGGGCGCTCGGGGGCCGTTGCTGGCCCCGGGCCGAGCTCTGACAGCCGCGTCTCGCCCGCAGGGAAGGCGCAGGAGGCCCTGCAGGAGCGGTACCGGCTGGGTTCGCTGCTGGGGCGCGGAGGATTCGGCAGCGTCTTCGCGGCCACACGGCTCTCGGACGGCGCCCCGGTGAGCGGCGGGGCCGGCGGCGGGCGCAGGAGGAGGGGGCGGAGGAGGAGGAGGAGGAGGAGGAGGAGGAGGATATGGCTGGGCAGGGCGGGCGGCGAGCTGAGCCCGCTGCTGTCCTTGGCTTGCAGGTGGCCATCAAAAGGGTGCCACGGAACCGCGTCCGGCACTGGGGCGAGCTGGTGAGTGAGCGGGGCCAGCGGCAGCAGCCGCGGCTGCCGGGCGGGGATGAGCCGAGGCCCGGCACGGTGGAAGCCGCCAGGACGCCTCGAGGGAGAGCGGGCGTGGGTCCAGCGCAGGGCGCAGAGCATCCCGGGCTGGCTGAGGGCTCCCCGAGCCCCGGCACGGCATCGGCCCCACTGAGGGCATCGTGCTCCTCTCGCAGCCCGACGGCAGCAGGGCCCCGCTGGAGGTCGTGCTGCAGGCCAAGGTGTCCACTGGCTTCCCTGGTGTGGTGCAGCTGCTGGAGTGGCTTGAGCTGCCCAACCACATCGTGATGGTGCTGGAGCGGCCAGAGCGGTGTCAGGACCTGCAGCGTTTCATTGGGGCACGGCGGTTCCTGCCCGAGGAGGTGGCACGGGAGCTGTTCCGCCAGGTGCTGGAGGCCGTGCGGCACTGCACCAGCTGCGGGGTCCTGCACCGCGACATCAAGCCCGAGAACATCCTGCTTGACCTGCACACCGGGAAGGCCAAACTGATCGACTTTGGCTGTGGCACCTACCTGCAAGACACAGCCTACACCCACTTTGCAGGTGAGCCCACGTAAGGGTGTACTCCTGGTCCCAGCATCTCATGGCCCAACATCTCCCAGCCCAAGCTGGCTGTGGCAGCGGGGATTCTCCCTTTTGCTGCCAGTCAGGGGACTGAGTCTTCAGCTGAGTTGCTTTAGAGTGGGGCTGGGTGGGGAGCCATCTTCCAGCCCTGCTGGCAGCCTTTGCCAGCCACTCTGCCCAGGACTGGGGCTGGGCTGGGGCAGCCAGCCCTACCAAAACCCCCGTGGGTGGGGGTAGCAGAGAGGGGGGCGGAACCTGTGCCCCAGCCAGTTTGGTGTGCAGGCGAGAGGAAGGGCTTGGACTGATCCACTCTCCCTGTTTGCCTTGGCTTCCTAATATTTTTGGGGCAACGCAGGCAGGGAGGATAAGGGCATGTTTTTTCCCCAGCACGGAGAGGGTTTTTCCTTTACATGTCAGGGTCAGGCTTAGCCAGGGCTTCCTCTGCCCTCTTCTGACACCAGTGGCTTCTTTTCCAAGCCTAAGTTTGTGCACAAGTCCAAGGTGCTGGCGAGAGGGCAGTGGTCACCCTGTGTGCCACTGATGCAGCCCCCGCAGGCCCAGGGATGCTGGGGCCAGGCTGTGGGAGCAGCAGCATCCCCCTGCTGAACTCCATCTGTATTCCATAGGAACACTGTCCTACAGCCCCCCGGAATGGAACGACTTTGGCTGGTACCATGGCGAGGCAGCAACGATCTGGTCCCTGGGCATCCTGCTGCACCAGATGGTCTGCGGGGAGCACCCGTTCAGGAGGGGCCGGAACCTCAGCTGGGGCCAGCTCCCGCTGCCACAAGGGCTCTCTCAAGGTGGATCCTCTTCTCTGGGCACGGGGGGAATCCCAGTGCTGGGAGCCAGCAGCGGGCTCGTGAGCATCCCGCTCTGGCAGCTGCTGAGGAGGTGGCACAGGTCCTGCTCTCCTCCAAAACAGGGAATTGATGGGAAAGTTTAGGCCCAAGCCTGAGCGCATCCAGAATGGCCTGGCCATGGGAATAGTGGGGCAAAGCAGACAGGAGCCTTCTCTGGCTGACCGTCAGTTTCTGCTTTCTCTCCCCAGAGTGCAAAGATCTGATCAGGTGGTGTTTATCCGTGAACTCCTTGGAAAGACCCACATTAGAAGACCTGTTCTGTGATCCTTGGGTGCAGGATATTCCTCTGCCATAGAAGAAGGGAGAGAGCCACAGGCACACTTTGATCCAGGGCCCTGGTAAGTTGCAGCTCCACACATGCCTTGGCAATCAGAAGCAAAGGAACCCAGACCTTTTTGTGCTGCCTGTGTCACTGCACCGGGGCCATGGGATGGGCACACACAGCCCTTGTGCTGGAGCTGAGCTGCTCTGCTCAGCACTGGTGGCTGCCATCCAAGCTGGTTTTGCTTGTGCTGGTTCCCTGACAGCTGGGGCCCTGGGCAGAGCCCTGAGAGCCTGGTATCCCCCAGGGAAGGAGCAGGAGCCCCTGGAGAAGCTGTACCGGGTGGGGATGCTGCTGCTGCTGCTGCTGCTGCTGCTGCTGCTGCTGGAGACAGCCAGGATGACATCAAGGATGAGAAGCTCTTCCTCAGCCTGGCCACTGGAGGCTGAAGGTGATGGACTTTGATTCTGGCACCTTCTTCAAAGCCAAACTCCACAGGGAATTTGCAGATGAGTCCCCACCTGGGGGAATTCTGCCAGATTTGTGCACGGCCCAGCCTGGCTTGGAACCAAAGGTTCCCCCTTTGCTGGGGCAGATGCAACTCATCCTTCAGTCGCTGCCCAGCTGCTTTTTGGCAGGGCTGGGGGCATGGGCTGGGCTGGGTACGAAATGGGAGTGGGCTCCTGGCCCTGCCAACAGCCCCCAGCACCCACCGTGCCCCGGGCTGGGGCTGGGGCTGGGGCTGGGGCAGCCAGCCCGACACAAACAAAGCCCCATGGTGGGAGCAGAGGTGGGACTCCAGAACCTGTGCAGGGGCTGCTTTGCTGTGCAGGCAAGGAAGGGCTTGGGCTGCTCCACTCCCCTTGCTTTGGGATCACCGTGATTTTGGGGGGCAGTGCAGGGGGGAAGAGAGAAAGTGTGGGCTTCCCTCAGCCATGGCTGGGTTTTTCCCTACCATGTAGGAGTTGGGCCTTCCTCAAGGCCCTGACAGAGATAAGAGTTTTCACCATTTTTCTTGTTTTCCCTTTTTGCATCTAATCTCTTTTCAAGAATGTGTTGTTTGTTTTTCCAGAGGAAGCGTTCTAGGTGGTCCAGTGTGGATGGGGAAGTGCTTGGGAGCAGCTGTGGCGTGGATGGGCCGTGCCCTTGGAGAAGGCTGAGGCCATGGTTTGGGAGCAGCTTTTCTTGCAGCCGTGGCTGGCGTGAGGTGGGTCCCTGTGTGCTTGGCAGGGTGGGATCAGAGCTTTTGGGAGATGGCAGCGAGCACAGGAGCATCCTGCTCTGGGCAGCTGCTGAGGGCTGGATGTGCCGTGGCTGGCTGCAGGCTGGGCACATGTCCTGCCCTCCTGCTCTGCTGCCAAAGACAGCAGGGATGGGCAGCTCTGGGCACAGCTCTGGGCACAGCCAGCATGGCCTGGGCACCGCAGGCCTTGGCACAAGGGCACAGGAGCCCTCAGCTGACGGGCGGTTTCTGCTTTCTCTCCTTGCAGCCGGGCTCTGCGGCTGCTGAGGCTGCTCTGGGCTCTGCCAGGGCTCTGCTGGGCTCAGCCCTGGGCCCAGCTGGGCTGGCTCTGCCCTCACATTGCTCTGACAGCTCTGCATCAGACGAGCCCGTTGCGAGCACAGCGCCTGAGCTTTCTGCTTTGGCAGGTGAGTGAGACTCTGCTGCAGGCCCAGAGATTGCAGCTGGGGACACACATCCAATTGGCAAGGACCCAAACTCTCCACAGTCCCAGCTGAACGCCTGGATCTGCACAGGCTGTTCTGTCTGTCCCATTCTTCCTTCTTGATTGGCTGGAATTGTGCAGTTGCACTTTCTTCCTCCTCTAGCAATGCCACGAGTGGGCCAAAGCTGGCGAGTGGGCCATGCTCCTGAGGCAGTGCAGTCTGGAGCTGGTGGATGGAGAATTGCCCTTCTGCACTGCCAAACCAGAGCAAAAAGCCCTAAGTGGGACTTTGTGTCTCTAAGAAATCCCTGACACTTTCAAAGGGAATGTGCAGCTCATTCACAGGGTGAGAAGGAAGGGCATCTTCTAAAGGATTTGGGGTTTGACAGAGTTTCCATTCCCAGTCCTGCTTGGAGCTGGAAGGGCACAAACCAATTTCCCATTGCTTCGACCACAATTTCAAGTGGCAATGTTGGAAACAAAGCCCAAAATCTTTTAAAAGGCTGCTGAGGTCAGTAAGATGGATCCATGGCATCAGCACATTTACAATGTAAATAACTGAGTTCTCTTTTTAAAAAGATCATTTACCTCTTAATGCAAAGAATGTAACTTTGCATTTATGTTTTGTTTTTTTCACTAACATTATGTTATGTTTTTTCACTAACACTTGGATTTTATTCTTATCTTTTACAATTTACCCATTTCTTTCCTTTTTCCTTTTTTTTCCTTTAAATAGAAAACATGTCCTATCAAAGGAATGTCCTCTGCTCCTGGTTCCTGTGTGGAGCAGCTCCCTTCTTGCTGGCTGAGCTGCTCAGGCAGAGCCCGGCAGCTCCTGGCCCTGCAGGGCTGAGGCTTTTCCCCGTTGCTGGGCACAGACTGATGGAGCAGCACTGCTGAACACGGGCACACAGAGGGACCAGGAGCAGCTGCCTTTGCCCACCTGAGGCTCCAAGGTCCAAACTTTGAGCAGCCAGGGCTGGAAGAGACTGGCAGGATCTGATCCCTGACTCTGGGCCAGGGCTGCACAAATGACCCCACAGCAGCAGCAGCAGCAGCAGATGGAGCTGACTTTCAGCACAGCCCCTGGCCCTGTTCCCTCCCGTGTGCAGCGGTGTCACAGCAGCCTGAGGCACCTGGGAGCCCCCAGTGCCAGCAGGGACTTGAGATGGCAGCCCTGGGCTCCTGGAGGCTGTGCAAGGAACGGAGCTGGGCACTCCCTGTCCATGGGGAGCTTGCAGATGGAAAAGGCTGCTGTGCCCAGGCAGCTGCAAGGGCACAGAAAGGAGGCTCTGGAGCACTGGATCTGTGCCAGTGCCACAGTCCTGGGCAGCAGCCAACCAGCCCTGGGGGAACAGAGGGCACAGCACGAGGGACAGAAGCAGGCAAGGGCAGAGACTGGAGAGAGCCAGAGCCAGAGCAGGAACAGCTGCTCCATTGCACTCTTGGAGAAAGCTCTTGGCTGGTTCCAAGCGCTGAAAGGCGTGAAGGGCAGAGAGGAGGCCACAGCAAACAATGCTCCTGTTTGCACAGCCTCCCCTCTCCGTGTCCCAGAAGGAATTGCATGGACTGTGCTCTTCTCTCCGAGTCGTCTCGTTCAGCATGAGCAGCTCAGCACCAGCAGCTGAAGGAGCTGAAGCCTCAGGCCACAGGAGCTGGGCAAGAGGAGACTTTCTGAGCAAATGAATGCTGCTAACATGGACCCAGCTGAATGCAGTGGATAGAATCATGGAATCACAGAATCCTTTCTGTTGGAAAAGCCCTCTGAGCTCACCCAGTGCAGCCGCTCAGCCAGCAGTGCCAAGCCCAGCACTAAACCACGTCCCTGAAGTGCCAAGGCCTGGACAGCAGCCCTGAGTGAGGCCTGAACAGCAGGCCCTGAGCCCAAGGTGGCCTCTGGATGAACCTTCCAAGCAAAGGTTATCTTTGTATCTGCTCCCTGATGAAATGTGCATGGTCATTAGCACTGTGATAGATGTAGCCACTCATTAGTGAAACATGTATTGACCTTTGTGTATTTAGAAGCCAGACCAGGCCATGAAATCTGACATCTGGCCTTGTTTGGGGCTGAATGGTCAAAGTCACCTCCCTTGGTCCCTCCAGGGGCCCTGGCCAGGCTTTGGGAGGGAGCCAAGAGGAGGATGAAACCAGATGTTGCCACACTAGCAGTGCTGTCAGTTTGTCCATTCAGCACTGTCAGAGCTGGGCCCTCTCCCAGCGGGGTTGGAGCCTCAGCTGTGGCTGGAGGCACCTGCAGGAATTGCCAGTGCCCAGGAGTGGCTCTGCAGCCCTTGGCTGTGACAGCTTCCCCAGCTGCTGTGTGGGTCTGGGGGATGGTAAAGGCTGAGGGTAACTGGGGCTGGATCTTTCTCAATCACTGCAGGCAATCTTTGGTGGGGATGGTTGGGTGCATTGCTGAGCTGCTCCTGTTGTGATTCTTTGCTGCTTTGAGCTGCAGGAAATGACACTGATTCCTTCAGTTGGAGTCTGTGTCTTTGGTGCTGACTTTGCCCACTGGCAAAAAAAAACTGGCCCAGTCTGGCCAGATCCCAACAAAATGTCACTTGTTCAGTGTAACTGTGAGGAATCAGTGCCATCAGAAATTCCCAGATGGGAAGCCCTTCCCTGGAGTTCCCTGGCTCTGGAGTGGGCTGAGGTGGGAGCCCCGTGGGAGCAGTGGGGCAGTCGGGTAAAAGAGGCTGAACCCCTGGATGGCTTCAAATGCATCCAAAAATTGCACATGGAAAAGGAAAAGACCTTGTGGGTGTGGGAAGATGAGGGTGAATTTTGTTAACAACACATTGGAAACAGCACCAACAGAAGGAAAAACTGTTGTTGTAACACTCCCACACGGAGTGACAGAAGGTTTTAATCTTGAGCTCAGGTTCATTTGGACAAGTGAAATAATAATAATAATAATAATAATAATAATAATAATAATAATAATAATAATAATAATAATAATAATAATAATAATAATAATATTGTAATACTTATATGTAATATAACACAATAATTTATATTTTTATCTATGTATTTAAAAATTGATAATGTGAAATAATGCTGACAATACTAATTTGTCAGCTTTGTCTGCTCACTCTGACACTAAATACTCTACAGAAAAGGACTGGCCAGGACCCAAATGTCAGTGGTAAACTTTGTGAATTGTATACAAGGAATAAATGAGGAAGGGATGAAATTGGCTGTTTTTACAGGATTTGCTGATACTGTGATGCAGAGTGCTTTTTCTATTACTGTGAGAAATGCAGTGATTAAGACTGCTGGGTTTTTCATATCCCAGACAATCCACAAGCTGCAGGATTGGTTGAATGGGTGAAGGGGTTAAAAGAGCAGTTGAAAAAATGAGGAGATGGGAACCTGTCCCCATGGAGAACCCATCTCCCAGATGTGCTCCATGCCCTTAACAATGGCCCACTGGGGAAATGGAAACCCCTGGCTGTGCATGGCTGCACCCAATTTACATTAATGAACTAAATCAATTATTATTAGAAGTAGTAAGAAGTGATGCTGTTAAAATATCCAACAGCACATCCTGCGAGCTCCAACAAACACAAATGGGGCTCTGCAGAACTGCACGGCCTTGGATTATCTGCTTGCTGGCCAGGGAGGATCCTGGGCTATTCCAGGACAGGAATGTTGCAGGAATGTCTATCAGTGCTGGGTTTGAGGTCCAACAATCAGGAATCACCTCAATAGAAAGATCAGTAGAAGAGAGGCAGAAAGAAGAAAATTCCTCATGGTGGGACTGGCTCCCAAATTGGAGGCTGCTGTGAAGTGCATTCGTGGCAGTCACTGTAATCATTGCATTGTGAGCACTTGGTGTGTTATGATTCCATGTTGGAGTTATTGTGACACCTTGTGCTGGAAATGGAGCACTGGGACTTGTCTGAAAAGAGACACAGTCTCAAGGAAAGAACGGGCATTTGATAAAGAACAGAGAATAGCAACTAATTAGGCATGTTTTAAAAGGAATTAAAATTATAGCTCTGAGTAATGAACTTGAACAGCACTTAATTGAAGAACAAGAGGTGATGCCTTTGTGCCTAATACCTAAATCTAAACTGTGTTATTGCAATTGTTCTGAAGGTTGCAGTTCATCTGTAGGTCAAAGCACTGATTGAAGCACTGAGGCCTCACCAGGCCCTGAGTGAGGCCTGAACAACAGGCCCTGAGGCAAAGCTGAGCTCCAGATGAACCTTCCAACCAAAGGTAATATTTGTATCCACTCATCAATGAATCATTATTAGCAATATGATCTCTGTATGTGTTCATTGGTGAAATATGGATTTACATTCCTGTATTTAGAAAGCAGGCCAGATCCCATCTGGCTTTGTTTGAGGCTGTGGGATCAAAGTCACCTCCCTTGGTTCCTCCTTGAGCCCTGGCCAGGCTTTGGGAGAAGCCAATCAGGAGAATGAAACCAGATGTTCCCACACCAGCAGTGGTGTCAGCTTGTTTGTTTAACAGTGTAAAAGCTGGGCCCTCTCACAGTGAGGTTGGAGCCTCATTGTCTGCAAAGGTGGGTGCACCTGCAGGAATTCCCAGGGTCCAGGAGTGGCTCTCCAGTCCTTGGCTGTGAAAGGGTTAAAAGCACTGTGCCCAGGCATACCTGGGCAAGAATAAGAGACACTGCACCCAATATGGAAGCTTGCAAAGATTCAGCCACAAGCTCAAGACACAGGATGAATGTTGGCAAGAAACAGAGAACAAAACTGGCAGAAATGAAGGGCAGAGCTTGCTAAAACCAGTGAGGAAATTGCTGAAACAGCCAACAAGAGACTGTGCATGCCTAGAGGAGAAAGGTGCAAAGGGCACGGCGATGAAGACGTCCAGCCTTCATCAGGAGCCCCCCGAGGAAGACGCGGAGCCTTCCTCAGTGCCAGCACCAGTGCGCGCTGCGCCTGCGCCTGGCGCATGCTAATGATGGTAATGAGTGCTGAGAGATTGTTTGCATAACCACACCTTTTCTAAGGAAAACCATGAATGTGCACAGAGTATAACCATCCATTGTAATCTCTGTGTGCTGTGTGCTGTCAGGAGGAGATATCCCCGCACACCTGGTGCTGAATAAAGCAAATCCCCCTCCCTGGGCTTTGTCTGGGAAGTGTCTCTGGGCCCCGTTTGGGGCCATCCACGTCCATGGGGTTCTGTCAAGTTCCAGTGGAACCTTGGTGCCACGTTATTCCCCAGCCTCACAGTGCTCTCCTGCTGCCGTGAGGTCACTCCCTGTGTGACACCCTGCAGCCCTGGCTCCATCAGGGTCTCTGGGGTTCCTTGGTGCACGCCTTTCTCCCATCTGAGCCTTGCTCCCATGGGTTCCATGGACTGACAGTGGCCCTCTGCATTCCATGGGCCCAGCTAGATCACAGCAGAGCCTGGCTTTCATCAGGTTCTGATACCTGTTCTGCCAGCTGACAGGGCTGATTTAAAGAACACAGAAACCAATGGGAAGAATGGTCTTATTTTACTGTGAGTGTTAAGGCAACACAAAATTAAAATTATACATTCAATACAACTACATGCTTGGCTTTAGCAACAAGCAAAAAGAAGCAAGGTAATGCACCTAATCATTATTATAGGAGAGAAAGGATAGGGACTGAGAAAGACACATCCCCAATTGCCTAAACACTTTACCATCATCCAGAGTCTACAGTCGCTGGGGAGCCCCATTTCACAGCAAGGACCTGGAGAACTCTTGCAAGCACTTGGGAAAATCCCACGTGGTCCATCCACCCATAGGTGAGGTCTCCCAATTTGCTCCAAAAGTGGGTCCAGGTTTTTAGGCCTAAATCAGCAAGTCAAAGGAACTGGATTATATTTTTTGCCCATGAACTCCTGGGTCTCCTGGCACTTTTGCTGACCAGGAGGACCCATGGCTTGGCCAGAGCCCAGTCCCTGGCTTGGAGAGTTTCCCCTAAAATATCCTACAAGCCTCTATTCATGTCAGTTGGGAAAATTTCTTAGAATGACACATTTCTTGCAGGTAACTACACAAGATTATGTGAAAGTCTCCAAAGCAGCTGATTTGGTGTTAAACAGCTGCAGAAGCACCTTGGTCATCTATTTTTAGCTAACTAAAACTGATGGTGTTAGTCACATAATGCCCAGGGTTTGTCCTGTAAGCCAGCTCTGGCTGAGGGCTGCCACTCAGGCCTGAGCACATCAGCAGCTGAAGTGACCACGACTGGGAATGGCAAAAACACCCCCTGGGACTGGCCCAGAGGCCCTGGGACTCCCTGGCATGGATCACCTCAGGAGACAGGATTTCAGGGAGCCCAAAGGAC
Organism: Agelaius phoeniceus; assembly: GCF_051311805.1. Classification (NCBI taxonomy): domain Eukaryota; kingdom Metazoa; phylum Chordata; class Aves; order Passeriformes; family Icteridae; genus Agelaius; species Agelaius phoeniceus. Next base: position 5,338,894 of record NW_027509866.1, read on the forward strand.
TTTGGGGAGAGCTGCTGTGGACACAGAGGGAATGGCACAGCTGGATCCCTTGCCTGGGCTCCCAGAGGACCCTTCTGCTGTGGGGCTGCTGAGGGTGGAGGAGCAGCAGGTACCCATGGCCACCCCAAAGCAGGGCCCCGTTGGCAACACGGCCCTGACCGGGGCTGCGGGACCCCATCCCTGGGATGAGTCAGGAGCTGCAGAGCTGGGAGTGCTCAGCCAGAGCCGCTGAGCCTTCAGCAGCCCCACACGGCCAGAGCGTGAGCCCAGTGGGGAGTGGGCACTGACAGGGACTGTGGGGCCTGAACCAAGGCCCAGCCCCACTGAGAGCGGCTGTGCCGGACACGCTGCAGCTCCAGGAGCAGCTGGAGCCCCAGGCAGCCAAGGGGAGCCACCATGGATGTTCCTTTCTTCCCCTCAGAAAGGACACTGGGAAGCTGGGGAAGTGTCAGTGAAAGGAGTAGGGATGGTGGGAGCTGTGGAACAGCACTGACACGAGAAACCCAAACTCTCCTGAGAAAGGAGGGCAGAAATCCCCAGTGTCCAGCATCCTGCCAGAGAAACCCATTCCCAGAATTACCAACATAAAGCCATCCTCCAATTCTCTGGATTGTGATGCTCCTGACACACCAACACCTTTCCCCCAGAGTGAAGCTCTGAAGTGGGATTGATGGAGGAAAGCTGAGCCCTGAGCCAGGCCAGGGGCAGTGCCAGGAGCATCCCCTGGCGCTGTTTGACAGCGGCTCTGCAGGAGCTGGGGATGCAAACAGGACAAACCTGAGCATCTCCCACCATCAGATACCTCAGAGCTCACACAGCAACACGGCCGTGGCTCTCCCAAACTGGATTTAGGAGTGGCACACCTACTGCAGCCATTGGATCCAGATCAGCCCAGATCCCTTTGGGACTGTTATAAATGAGAAACTTGACTGGGCCATTATTCAAGCACAAACCAGTGCCAGCAGTGAGCGGGGCCTGTTGTTTCAGGACTGGTTCCTATGGGAAACATCCCGCTTCCCATGGCAGACATCCCGCTCCAGTCAGGCCAGCACCCCTGGGTTAGAATTTGAAGGGTCTCAGCCTCAGTCCTTGGGGAGGGCTTCAAGCTCCATCCTTGACAGTGATTATGAGGCATGTTATGAATAAGAAGCTTGACTAGGCCAATATTCAAGCAGCAATCAATTTATTAATTAATATGGTAAAGTATGAGCAATACAGCGCTGGGGACAGTGGGGGAAGTTTTCCCTCCAACTGCACCCCGATAATTGAGGGTTACAGGTATTTATAGGGGTACTCATCAGCTTTTTTCAACAGTTTATATTTCCAATTTTTACTCATCAGCAATTTTTATTCCAAATTATTACATCACAATTTTATACACTATTGTGATTTTAATTTCTCAGGACATATTTTCAAAGGTGTATCCCCAGATGGTGATGGTCCAGTTTCCAAAAGAAGAAAGACGAATCCCATCTGGTGGAGTCCAGCTCCCCAGATGTGTCCACCTTTTAATTGCAGAGACTATAAATCTCATAACAGTGATGTCCAGCTTCCCTATGGACGAAACCATAAATCCTTGAGGTGATGTTCATCTTCCTTTCTCAAACTGTTTTTCTCTGCTTCAATAAGGTGTGAGATAAGCATATTTCCTATATATATGATCCAAAGCTATAGTTTCAAGGATACAAGTAATGTTCTAAAATTACACTTCAAAATGTTATTATTGCAGAGCTTTTTTATGGATTAAATGCAAGAAAAAAGCAACATCCTTAACACCTTAATTCCAATGCTCTTAAATCAACCAGGGTTAATTGCAAACAAAAGATAGGGTCAAAGGCCTTTTTCCATGCTTTATTTTCCTCAGTTATTATTAGAATTCGCAACTATCCCATTGTCGATGTCCTCACATTTTGCATTCGCAAGTACACACTTCACCTGTTTGCACCTGACATGAAACACAGCTTTGCATCTCACAGGCAGATGAGGGATCTTTGCACCATCTTTTACAGACTGACATCCCAAAACATAAAAATAATCATGCATTTCCTCTTAAAAATAAAATTTACTGAATTAATAAAATTATTTTTCTTATTTATAAAAGAATTATTCTATATTTGTATTACCAAATTTGAATATTTATATTGAAAATCCATACCATTTTAGCAAGCAAAAAATTTATTGGTCATTGGTTCTAAGTAACACAATTCCCTTCATTAATTCATTGACCAGTGTGGCTATTGATTTCTCCGTCTTTATGCTAATTAGTCCTATTTTCAATCCTTCTGTCATCTTTTTTATCATTTTCACAGGCAGGATAAACGGGGCCACTTTGGGGTCCAGGGAGAACTTTCTGGGGCACATTTGGGGCAGTTCTGGGTCTGGGGAGGGAATTCAAAGAGAATTGAGGGTCTGGAGGACACTTGGGGGAGCCGGATGGGCACCTGGAGGGGCACTCAGGGATTCCGAGGGACAGTTCGGGGTCCGGGACAGCACTTGGGGGTCCAGGGGGGCCCTTGGAAGTCAGGGAGGAGAATTTGGGGCCCTGCGGGGTCCAGGTGGGCCCTTGGGGGCGCTGATGGGGCTCTCTGGGGCGCGGGGGGTAATGGGAGTTGTAGGCGCGGGTCTAATACAGTTTAACGGGGCCGGGGAGCATCACGGGAGTTCGACGCGCAGCTGCAATGGCTCTCGGTGGGGCGCGGGGCATGAGGGGAGATCAAGTCCCGGCTGGAAAAGCTCTGGACGTGCGCCGCGGAGCATGATGGGAGCCGTAGTCCCGGAAGTGGTTCGAACGCTTAGTTTAGGGGTCTGGGAAGGCACTTGGGGGACACTTTTGCGTCCGAGCCGCGACTTGAGATCCTCGTGGTAACGTAAACGGTTCGGGAGAACTTGCGGGGATCTCAGGGAGCTCTAACCGGGCTCTTTAGGGCGTGGGGCACAGGAGGAGTTTTCGGCGCTGGACCGTGTTATAAGGGCTCTGGGGCCGCGGGGGATGAGAGGAGATGAATTCCCAGAAGTGGCTGTACCGGGCATCTGTGGGCTTGGGAGCTCTGGGGGGTCCGGGAACGCTTCTGGGGGGGTCCTGAATGGGCGCTGAGGGTGCACTGAGGGATCCTGGAGGGTCTGGGGGACACTTAAGGGATAGAGGGGGTGCGGATACCGGGGGTTCTGTGGAGCGCGCGGCATGACGGGCGTTGTAGTCCCGGCTCCAATGGGGCTCAATCGGCCCGCGGGGCATGACGGGAGTTGTAAGCACAATGAAAATATGTTGCCCACCCTAGACACCGCCTTCGAGGCCCCGATCCCGGCGCTGATTGGCTGCGGGTGGTGATGGGCGGAAGCCTCGGCAAATGGGATGCGGTGAAGACCGGAACAGCCCATTCCACTTCTCCAGTCCCTCCCAGTACAGCCCAGTTCATCCTCAGTACAGACCAACTGATCCCAAGTAGAACCCAGTACAACCCCAGTGCCCCTCCAATCCCTCCAAGGACAGCCAAGTCCCTCCCAAGACACCTGAGTTTATTCCCAGTCCCTTCCAGTTCTGCCCAGTATCATCCACAGGATGCCCCAGTGTCTCCCAGTCTGCTCTGCAATGGCCCCAGTGTCCCCAGTTTGTCCCAGTATCTCCCAGTATCACTCCCAGTATGTCCTGGTATGTCCCGGTCTGTCTCAGTCCACCCCCACAGTCCATCCCAGTCCACAGATTCTCCTTCAGCATTCCTCATGTCCCCAGTATGTCCCAGTGTGTCCCACAGCACTCCCAGTGTCCCCAGTATGTCCCAGTCCTCCCCAGTGTCACTCCCAGTATGTCCCAGTGTCTCCCACAGCGTTCCCAGTGTTCCCCAGTATGTCCCAGTCCCCCCCAGTGTTTCCAAGGACTGTTTAATTTCTCTCGGTGCCCGTGGCAGCCAAACCCAGCAGTGGGGTCAGTGCAGTGCCCATGGCCACAGCCCCTTGCAGTGGCCCAGTGCAGCTTGGGCTGATGATCCACCCTCACAGCCGGCCCAGGGCAGCTCTGCAGTGGCTTTGGTGGCACCTGGGGCTGGCACACACCTGAGCAGTGTGTCTGTTTGCAGTGGGGAAACACAGGAGTTTGAGATTGCTGCAAAAAGCATAAAAAGGGAAAACCCCGCTTAGACTGGGTGCAGCCAGCTCTCCAAGCACAGCAGCTCCCAGGGCAGTGAGGACAGACAGGATGGGGCTGGGCAATGTGGAGCAAGGTTGTCCACGCTGGGTCAGAGCTCCAGGCACAGCTTCTGTGAGCAGGCCAGAGCTGCTGAGGAGAGACCCTGGGTCAATATCAATCACAGAATGCTGCAATCACCTCTGCTCTAAAGAGAAATAAAAGAAACCCCTTAAAATAGGAATGTGTATTTCTTACAAGTTCTTTGAAATCTTTTTCCATAACTGGACTAGGAAAACTTTAATGACCCTTTCAGGGCTTTGGTGTTGTTTACATCAGACTCAGTGCCTGAGAGTGTCTTGAAAAAACTCAAAAACTCCAAGTCAATTTCAAACTCCAAATTTTCTTGACGTTTTAATGGATCCCACTGAGGGACTTGACTGGGAAAATGTCCCCAGGTTCCAGGTAGAGCAGAACACGGGAGGCAGTGATGGCAGCTGGGCACAAGCAAGGCAAAGGTGTCTCTGTTGCTGAGCAAAGCTGGATGTGTTTCAGGAATGCAAAGGATCAAGGCCTGAGCCCCAGCCCCTGGCCAGGCAGATCCTGTCCCTCTCTCATTGCTCAGGGTCGACAGCCTGCAGGGACAGAGGCGCAGGGCAGGGACACTGTAGGACAGCCTGGGCTGCACAGGGCACAGGGATGGGCAGCAGCTGCAAGACAGCCCTGACAGAGCCAACCTGGGCAGCACTTTGGCCATGGCTGCTGGGCCTGGGCCTGAGGCCATGAGGGGACAAGTGACCCTTGCAGGCCTGGGGCCTCATTGCCTCCTTGTCCCTGCTCAGCAGCCTGGCAGGGGCCGCCCCATGCTCCTGCCCTTGGCATTGCCCATCCCCACATGCCAGTGCCCATCCCGGGAAGAGCCCTGAGCAAGGAGGGAGGGACAGGATCTGCCTGGCCAGGGGCTGGGGCTCAGGCCTTGGCCCTTTGCATTCCTGAAACACATCCAGCTTTGCTCAGCACCAGAGATGTTAGTGTTCACAAACACATAATCACATCAGCGATTATATGTGGTGCTTTTTATTCAAGAGCTCTGGGAATCGGGGTAGTTTCCACCCAAATCTGATTCTAACCATACATTCGAGGTGAACGTGTTTTATACTCTATCATTACATAACTTTCATGTTAATTATTAAACTTATATTGTTCTATTGTATACACAGATTTCAGCTAAACATAGCCCCCTTTAAATTTCCAACATAGTTTCTCATGATTCTTCTTATGGTTATGTAATAATTACATTTAATTACTAAACAACCACCACATCTAATAATTATATCTTTTATCATACTGCTTACGCAGGTGCAGCAATCTGAGAAAACACAAAGCCCAATATTTTCAAAGACTATTTTTAACATTTTCCAGGGCTCCACTATCAGAGACACCTTTGCCTTGCTTGTCCCCACCGGTCATCACTGCCTCCCGTGTTCTGCTCTACCTGGAACCTGGGGACATTTTCCCAGTCGTGTCCCTCTGTGGGACCCATTAAAACTTCAAGAAAATTTGGAGTTTGAAACTGACTTGGAGTTTTTGAGAAGTTTTTTCAAGACACTCTCAGGCACTGAGTCTGATGTAAACAACACCAAAGCCCTGAGAGGGTCATTAAAGTTTTCCTAGTCCAGTTATGGAAAAAGATTTCAAAGAACTTGTAAGAAATACACATTCCTATTTTAAAGGGTGTCCTTTATTTCTCTTTAGATCAGAAGTAGTTGCAGCATTCTGTGATTGATATTGACCCAGGGTCTCTCCTCAGCAGCCCTGGCCTGCTCACAGAAGCTGTGCCTGGAGCTCTGACCCAGCGTGGACAGCCTTGCTCCACATTGCCCAGCCCCATCCTGCCTGTCCTCACTGCCCTGGGAGCTGCTGTGCTTGGAGAGCTGGCTGCACCCAGCCGAAGAGGGGTTTTCCCTTTTTGTGCTTTTTGCAGCAATCTCAAACTCCTGAGTTTCCCCACTGCAAACAGACACACTGCTCAGGTGTGTGCCAGCCCCAGGTGCCACCAAAGGCACTGCAGAGCTGCCCTGGGCCGGCTGTGAGGGTGGATCATCAGCCCAAGCTGCACTGGGCTGCTGCAAGGGGCTGTGCCCATGGGCACTGCATTGACCCCACTGGTGGGTTTGGCTGCCACAGGCACCGAGAGAAATTAAACTGTCCTTGGAAACACTGGGGGGGACTGGGACATACTGGGGAACACTGGGAGCGCTGTGGGAGACACTGGGATATACTGGGAGGGACACTGGGGGGACACTGGGACATACTGGGGACACTGGGAACATTGGGGGAAGACTGGGAGACACTGGGGCATCCTGTGGATGACATTGGGTGGGAACTGGAAGGGACAGGGAATGTACACTCAGGTGTGTTGGGAGGGACTGGGGAGGAACTGGGGTTTTACTGGGCTGTCCTGGGAGGGATTGGAGGGGCACTGGGGTTGTACTGGGGTAGTACTGGGGATGAACTGGGCTGTACTTGGGATGAACTGCGCTGTACTGGGAGGGACTGGAGAGGTTGAATGGGCTGTTCCCGCCTCCACCGCATCCCATTTGCCGAGGCTTCCGCCCATCACCACCCACAGACAATCAGCGCCTGGAAAGGGGCCCCGAAGGCGGTCCTCGGCTGGGCGCCATCTTTCCTTTTTGCCTACACTCCCGTCATGCCCCGCGGGCCGATTGAGCCCCATTGGAGCCGGGACTACAACGCCCGTCATGCCCCGCGCTCCACAGAACCCCCGGTACCCGCCCCCCCTCTGTCCCCTAAGTGTCCCTCAGACCCTCCAGGATCCGTCAGTGCCCCCTCAGCGCCCATTCGGGACCCTCCAGAAGCGTCCCCGGATCCCCCAGTCCTCACAACCCCACAGATGCCCGGTACAGCCACTTCTGGGAATTCATCTCCTCTCATCCCCCGCGGCCCCGAGCCCCTCAGAACAGTCCCGCGCCGAAAGCTCCTGCTGTACCCCGCACCCTAAACAGCCCGGTTAGAGCTCCCCGAGATCCCCGCAAGTTCTCTCGAACCGTTTACGTTACCACGAGGATCTCAAGTCGCGGCTCGGACGCAAAAGTGTCCCCCAAGTGCCTTCCCGGACCCCTAAACAAAGTGTTCGAGCCACTTCCGGGACTACGGCTCCCATCATGCTCCGCGGCGCACGTCCAGAGCTTTTCCAGCCGGGACTTCATCTCCCGTCATGCCCCGCGCTTCCACCGAGAGCCATTGCAGCTGCGCGTCGAACTCCCGTGATGCTCCCCGGCCCCGTTAAACTGTATTAGACCCGTGCCTACAACTCCCATCACCCCCCGCGCCCCAGAGAGCCCCATCAGAGCCCCCCAAGTGCTGCCCCGGACCCCGAAGTGCCCCAAATTCCCCTCCCTGACCTTCAAGGGCCCCCCTGGACCCCCCAAGTGCTGCCCGAGCCGCCGAACTGTCCCTCGGAATCCCTGAGTGCCCCTCCAGGTGCCCACCCGGCTCCCCCAAGTGTCCTCCAGACTCTCAAGTTCTCTCTGAATTCCCTCCCCAGATCCAGACCTGCCCCAAATGTGCCTCAGAAATGTCTCCCTGGACCCCAAAGTGGCCCCTTTTATCCTGTCTGTGAAAATGATAAAAAAGATGACAGAAGGATTTAAAATGGGACTAATTAGCATAAAGAAGGAGAAATCAATAGCCACACTGGTCAATGAATTAATGAAGGGAATTGTCTTCCTTAGAACCAATGACCAATAAATTTTTTGCTTGCTAAAATGGTATGGATTTTTAATGTAAACATTCAAATTTGATAATACAAATATAGAATAATTCTTTTATAAATAAGAAAAATAATTATAATGTTATTAATTCAGTAAATTTTATTTTTAAGGGGAAATGCATAATTATGTTTTGGCATGTCAGTCTGTAAGAGACGGTCCAAAGATCCCTCATCTGCCTCACAACCACTGTCAAGGACAGAGCTTGAAGCCCTCCCCAAGGACTGAGACTGAGACCCTTCAAATTCTAACCCAGGGGTGCTGGCCTGACTGGAGCGGGATGTCTGCCATGGGAAGCGGGATGTTTCCCATAGGAGCCAGTCCTGAAACAACGGGCCCCGCTCACTGCTGGCACCAGTTTGTGCTGTTCAGAACTGGGCTGTCTGTACCTGTTCTCAATGCATTTATTCTCCACTGTTCCCTCCATGTGCCGTCCTGCTCCCCTCCCGGTGGTAGATTATAAAAGAGCCCTGAGTTAACCAAAGACTTTGAGATTCTCCCCGATGTGACAAGACAGATCTATTGGCCGGACCACGAGGATTTCATCTCTCTGTTGGCAGCTATTCCCCCCCTCCTTTTCTCTGTCTCTCTATCCTTTATCTGCTTTCTAATCCTTGTGTTGCATCTGCTATGGGCACTCAATAAAAGGTGCATTTGTTTTGGTTAATACTGAAGGTCCCCTGCTGTGTGTCTTTGCGCTCTGAGATCAGTAAAACGAACCATTGTGACCCCCCTTGTGCCAGGGGATGGTGACACGGCCTGATGGGGTTGCTGCCCACAGCATGTGAACGTGATCTCCTTGGTGGCGACTACACTGGCTCATCTGCTCTTGCTTTCTGGTCTGCCTATCCCAGAATTACCCATGCCACCTGCTTTTCTTATATTGTGGTTCTCTGTGGTTCCTTCAATAGTCAGCCCTTCTTAGGTTCACTCTTGGAATAGGGGATCATCACCTCCCCATCATATCGAGTGCATTGGAATGCATTCAATGCATTTTGCATGCATTCAAAGTCCGGTCCCTGTTTTTGCTTTACTGTGGAATCTCTGTTTGTATTTTCTACCTCTGTCGAGGCTGGGACTGAAGATACTTGAGATGATATTTTGCATTCAGATTCAGGTTGTTTTTGTTTCTTATCAGTGACACAGCCTCACAACCGTGAGTTCTGCAGCCTTTCATCTAAGGCACAAAATGGCTCAGTACCTCTTGTTACAAGGCCTGGATGGTACCAAGGAGACCATGGTGATACTGGGGATCCAAGGAGACCGTGGTGACACCATGGAAACTCATGGAACCATGGCCATTGTGACAACAGCAGGGCTTCATGGAACCAAGGAGTCAATTGGGACTCTACCAAACCTCATGGAACCAAGGGCCCATTGTGACACTGAAGAACTTCAGGGACCCAAGAGTCTCTTGTGACACAGGGGGTACTCGTGAAACCATGGAGACCATTGTGAACCTTCAAGACCTGATGGAACCAAACCATACTGGCACTTCTGAGCCTTGGAACCAAAGGGACCACAGTGACACAGTGGGGCCCTGTGGAACCAAGGGGCCGTGGGGACATTGTGGAGTGTCATTGAACCAACTGTCCATGGTGACACGGCAGGGCCTGATGGAATCATGGGCACCATTGTGACACTGCAGGGCGCCATGGAAGCAAGGGGCCATTGTCACACGATGGGGCCTCTTGGGATCCAAGGGCAGTTGTGATACCATGGAAATTATGGCAGCTGTGGCACCATGAAACCAAGGAGACCATTGTGACCCTACAGGGCCCCATGGAACTAAGGATTCATGGAACAGTGCAGGACACATGGAACCGAGGGGCCATAGTGAAGCTGTGGAACCAAAAGAGCCCATTGTGACACTGTGGGCCCCCATGGATCCAAAGGTCCATTTTGACATTGCAGGGGCTCATGGAATTAGATGAGATTTATAGTCCTTGCAATCAAAAGGTGGACCCACATCTGCAGAGCCGGACCCCACCATGTGGGAGACTTCTTCCTTCTTTCAGAAACCGAACCACCACCATCTGGGGATACTCCTTTCTGGGAAACATCCTGAGAAAGACTAAATCACAATAGTGTATAGAATTGTGAGGTAAAAATTGGGAATAGAAACTGCTGAGAAAGCTGATGAGTACCCCTATAAATACCCGTAAGCCTCAACTATGGGTGTGCAGTTGGAGGGAAAACCTCCCCCACGGTACCCAGCGCTGTATTGCTCATGCTTTAACATATGAATTAATAAATTGATTGTTGCTTGAATATTGGGCTAGTCAAGCTTCTCATTTATAACACAGTGCTCAGTGGATGCTCGAGGGGTCTCTGTACCTCATGCCCTGGGAATGCTTGGGAGGGGCTGGGGGGGTTGTCCCTGTCCCTGTCACCCCAGGCCATTCCCCAGGGTTGTCCCTGTCCCTGTCACCCCAGGCCATTCCCCAGGGGTGTCCCTGTCCCTATCACCCCAGGCCATTCCCCAGGGGTGTCCCTGTCCCTGTCACCCCAGGCCATTCCCCAGGGGTCTCCATCATTCTCACCCCAGGGAATGCCTGGGGGGTCTCCCTCCCTCTCTCCCCTGTGCCAGGGGGTGCTCGGGGCAGTCTCTGTCCCTCTCAGCCCAGGGGATGCTCGGGGGTCTCTGTCCCCTGGCCCTGGGGGATGCTCGGGGGGTCTCCATCCCTCTGGCCTCAGGCAATGCCTGTGCAGGGCTGGGCACCAGGGGCTCTGTGTCCCTCTCACCGCTGAGGCTGCTCGGGGCTGGGGGGGCTCTGCCACCTTCTCACCCCTGGGGAGGCCAGGGGGGGTCTCTGTCCCTCTCAGCCCTGCTGGGACCCCACCCAAACATCATCGGGGTCACAGGGACAGAGACACCCCCAAACCCCCAGAAGGGCTGAACCTGGGATTTGGTTTGGGGCAGAGGATTTAGGAAGGGGCTGGAATTGGGGCTGGGCTTGGAGTTGGGGCTGAGATTTGGATTAGAGCTGGGATTGGGGTTAAGGCGAGACATGGGATTGGCTTTAGGGCTGGGCTTGGGATTGGGTCTGGGGCTAGATGAGTCTGGGACTAGGATGTGATTTAATACAGAACTGTGAGTGTGTCTGAACATGGAGTGAGATTGAGACCAGGATCAGGGTCAGGTTTGGGACTGAGCTCACCCAGAGCAGGACAGGGGGGATGTCACTGCAGGATGTCCCTGGCATTGTCCCAGCCCTCCTCAGGCACCTCCAAACATGGGGGGCAGCTGGGTGCCCCAAGATCCAGGTGCTCCCACGCTGCCCCTCAATACCAGGTGAGCATTCCCTGAGGGCAGCCCTAAATGTGACCCTTGGGGCTCTGGGATCAGCCCTCACATCCCTGTGGGAGCAGCTGCAGACAGGATGAGAGATTTCCCCCCTCTCTTTCCTGTGGGAGGATGAAGCCCGGCTGCCATTTTCTTCTGGTGTCTCCTCCTTTCCTCAGCTGAGGATGTCACTCCCCAGGAGCAGGAAAATCCCCATTCCCTGTTTGCCTGTGGCTGCAGTCTGGAACATCCACCCAGAATTAAGGACTTTCTGACAGCCCTGCTGAATGACAACGGCAAAAGGTTTGTGAGAAGGGGAAAAAATTGTATTTTGATAGGAAATAAAAGGGGCAAAATTATTTCTTTCTCTCATATTCCTTTTCAGTCAGTTCTGGTCTGTTTTCAGAGTGCCACCTTCTCAGCTGGTTGTGCTTGTGTCCTCCTTGTTATAAAATTGACTCAAAACGAGTAATTTCCAATCAAAGAATTTATTAATTATTGAAGCAGTTATACTACGTAAGCAAAGGCTCAGCGCTGGGCGACAGGGGAGTCTCCGCTCCACCTACTGCCGCCCCAACTAGTTTCTGATTCAGTCCTTTTATCCTCTCTATCCTTCAGGAGTCCATGTTATCTCGGAGTTCTCTGCGCCTGCGCTGGTTGTTGCTAGAGGGTCATCCTGCTGTCTCCTGGTGGTCGGTGATAAAAGGCTGCGGAGTCTTCCTCAGCCGCGTCTTCTTCACCCTATGTCTTTATTTGGTGACTTCTCCGTGGAAAATTACCAAAATCTTATGATTAATGCAATATGTGTCCTATCAAGCTTAAGCAAGCAAATATCCTGCCTTGCAGACTGTTTATCTGCCCCTGCCCCTTCCCCACCTTTTCCCTGGTCGTTATCTCTGTGAGTTATCTGCTTGTACCATTTGTCAGTGGGAAAGGTTTCCCTGCTGGGTGTTAATCTGTCCCTGCCCCTTCCCCAGCCTTTCCCTGGTCGTTATTTCTGTGAGTTATCTGTTTGTACCATTTGCTGGGTGGGACTATGTGTGGGCCCCTGCAACCCCTCCCCTTCCCTGGTATCCTTGTGGCTCATATCTCATGAAGTAGTACAGAAATAGTCAGCAGACAACTCTTGTAACACACTGGTCTCTTTTTCGTGACGAACAAAATGTAGTCCCTTATCTCACTCCTTTCTCTCCTGCCTTTCTCTGCCTGCTCTGTTTCTCTCTCAGTGTCTCCCTTGACCCAGGGCATCTCCCACCACAGACCCTGCCCTGATTTAATTCCCAGTCCATGAGCTACAACAACCATGGGTGAAGTTATGAAGGCTGGCAGTGAAATGTCACTGTAGGATCTTGCTCCACTTGGCTTTTGGCTCCTTCTTAAGAGCTTTGCTTTCCAGGGCAGGAACATCTTTTCCTGGCTGGGAACTGGAATTCCAGCCCCTGGCAGTGTGTGCCATGGATCCCAGAGGGGCATTCCCGAGGCTGCCAGGGTGCTGCTCCTGCCGTGCCTCCCAAGGAGCTGTGCAGGGCCAGGGGACAAGGTCCAGCAGCTCTGTGGGCTCCCAGAGCACACGGCAAAGGTGGCTTTGATGGACATTTCCCAGCACCTTCCCCGCTGGAAGCAGAGGGAGGGAGGAAATGGAAGCGAGTCCCCGACAAAATCTTGGAAGGATTGGGCTGGGAAAGGACCCTGCCCATGGGTTACGATTTCGCAAGGGAGAGACGCCTCTGCCCCAGTGAAGGTGCGAATGAGAGCGTGGGAACGCAACCTGTGGATCTGCTCGAACTTGGATTGAATTGAACAAGAAATGGGGAAGAGAGAGGGAGAGAAAGAAATCGGGAAGAGATCTCAGAGAGAGAAAGAAATAGGAAAGAGTTCTCAGAGGGGGAGAAAGAAAGAGGAAAAGGCTCCGGCCCGGACTCCGCAGCTCCCGGGGACACCGCAGGGCTCAGCGCCTTTCACAGTTCCAGCCAATCAGAGAACGCGCTGAACAATTTCCAGCCAACCAGAGCTTTTCTCGCCGGTGACTCACCGGTTGCCAGGCAGACCCGCAGAGCCCAGCGGCCCCGGAGCGGAGTTTGGGGCTCGGGCCGGGGGCACGGATCCGCCCCGGGGGGGGTCCCCGAGCCCCCTGCCCAGCCCTGGGGCCGATCGGGGGCTCCCCCACCCAGCAGCCGGGGCTGCGGGGCCGCGGGGCAGAGGGGTGGGAAAGGGGGGTCCGGGCTGGCAGCGGAGGAAATGCGGGAGGAAGAGGAGGGAGAGGAGAAGCAGGAGCGGGAGCGGGAGAATCCCGGCGCTCGCAGCGCCCGCACGCTGAGCCTGCAGCAGCCCCTGCCCCGGGAGCATCGCCCCCAGCCCCGAGCCGCAGGTGAGGGCGAGGCCGAGCTCGCCCCGGCTCCAGCCAGGGGTGTCCGGGAGGATTTTTTTGGAGCGTGTTCAGAGCCGGCAGATCCCGGACTCGAGCCCCGGATATCTCCGGGCTCCCTAAGAGGAGCTTTTTCGGGGGCAGAGGAGCCGCGATCGCCCCTCGGGAGGGTCCCGGGGGGTCCACGTGGCGATGGCCCGGTACCGACGGGGCGGGACATTGGTTTTGGGGATCCCCGTGAGAGCCGGGGCTGTGGAACGGGGGACCCCCGGGACGGGGAGAGGGGAAGGGCCGATACCGGAGCTGGGGCACCCCCGGCAGCCCGGAGATGAGGCGGGGACGGGACCCCCTGACCCTGACAGGGGCGCGTCCTGGGGTGACTTCATGATGCTCGTGCCCCATCGGCCCGTTTAGCCCAGAAATGAGTTCTGCACCTTTAAGGCTGGTTCTGAGAGCCAAGGGGAGGAGGAAGAAGCCGCAGTTTGTTTTCAGACACTGCACTCACTCCTCCACTTTCCGGCTCCTGGATGGACAGAGGGCGGGACAGAGCTCTCCTTTGCTTTTAGTTAGTTTTTAGCTCTCTGAGGCAGAGAAGTTCCCTGGACTGTGGTTTTTCTTTTTCTTTGGTGCTGTTTAAACCTGCTCTGGACTGAACACCCAGAACACCACCGGCAGCTCCCACCTGTGGCCCACCTGGCTGAGCCTGGGTCGCGGCATTTCCAGCGCTGCAGGGACTGATAAGAGACTGAGTCAGCCAAGCCCCAGCCCAAGGAGGGACTTTAGGAGTTTGTCACCTATTTTCCAGCAGCAGGAGGTTTTATTGCTTAATATTGTTCAATTTTTGTGCTGGTGAATGCTTTGCCTGGTAAATAAAGTGGTTTTTTCCACTTTTCTCCAAGGAAATATTTTCCCAAACTGGCTGAGGGTGGGGCTGCTGAATCTGCATTCCAGAGGAAACTTCTTTTGGAGGTTTTCAACCAAATTTGCCCTAAAGCAGGACAGGGTAGTGGAAAGAAGGGGGAACCCCAAGTGGCTGGATTGAGGGGAGCCTGGAGAGAGGGACCTTGGGACCCCAAAATCCGCCTACATCCCTTAGCAGGACCCTGGAGAGGGGGGATCCCCAGGACCCATGGGATCCCCAACAGCCCAGAGACAGGGGACCACCAGAACCCCAGAGGGATGAGACTGGACATGGGACACTCCTGGTGGCTTTTTTTTTATTCACTCTTGATTTTTGGAGGTTTTTATGGACATCAGGTGACTTCTAGAGATGGACTTGTGGGGGTGGAATCCCCAACCCAAGGCATTCACACCTTGTTTCTCCCCAAATCAGTATTTTTCCCAAACCTTCCCACAGTGACATCCCCTCCTGTCCTGCTCTGGGTGAGCTCAGTCCCAAACCTGACCCTGATCCTGGTCTCAATCTCACTCCACGTTTAGACACACTCACAGTTCTGTATTTAATCTCATCCCAATGCCGGACTCGTCTAGCCCCAGAGCCAATCCCAACCCCAGCCCTAAAGCCAATGCCATGTCTAGCCTTAACCCCAATCCCAGCTCTAATCCAAATCTCAGCCCCAACTCTAAGCCCAGCCCCAATTCCAGCCCCTTCCTAAATCCTCAGCCCCAAACCAAATCCCAGGTTCAGCCCTTCTGGGGCTTTGGGGGTTTCTCTGTCCCTGTGACCCCGATGATGTTTGGGTGGGGTCCCAGCAGGGCTGAGAGGGACAGAGACCCCCCCGGCCTCGCCAGGGGTGAGAAGGTGGCAGAGCCCCCCCAGCCCCGAGCAGCCTCAGCGGTGAGAGGGACACAGAGCCCCTGGTGCCCAGCCCTGCACAGGCACTGCCTGAGGCCAGAGGGATGGAGACCACCCTGAGCATCCCCCAGGACCAGGGGACAGAGAGCCCCGAGCATCCCCTGGGCTGAGAGGGACAGAGAGCCCCGAGCACCCCCTGGCACAGGGGAGAGAGGGAGGGAGACCCCCCCAGGCATTCCCTGGGGTGAGAATGATGCAGACCCCTGGGGAATGGCCTGGGGTGACAGGGACAGGGACACCCCTGGGGAATGGCCTGGGGTGACAGGGACAGGGAAAAACCCCCCAAGCCCCTCCCAAGCATCCCCCAGTGTGAGAGGCACAGAGACCGCTTGAGCATCCCCTGGGCACCAGACAAAGTAAAGTTGTTTCTTGACAGAAATCAAACTTAACCCTACAGAAAATGCCTTGAATTTGCTCTTCCCACAAGTCACTTGTTGTGAACATGCAAACAAATCCCAAAATTTAATAAACTGACAGTAGAAGCAATTTTGTGGCAATTCCAAAATCCATTGGTCCTGCACAGCTCCAGCTCAGCTGCTGGCACATTCTGATAAAAGAAAAGTGGAAATTCGGCCCAACACATTGTGATACCTCTTTTAGGAAAAGATTATGAAAAAGAAGGGAAAGCTCTGTGTAGATGTCACAAAGGTGACAGGGACAAAGAGAAAAATTATTCTCACATTTCGAAAAGCGTCCCAGCCTGTGAAAGAGAAAAGGGGGGACAGCCACAGAGTGACAGGGACAGAGACCTCCCCTGGGGCAGGGCAAGTGTGACATTGTCCCCTGTGTGTGTGGCCTTCCCAGGGTGGGGGTTTTACACCTGAGCCAGTTTGGGTAAGGGGGGTGGTGTTCACCCCCTGAGCAGGGATTCCCCCACTGTTTCAGGCTGCAATGTAAGATGGAACCAAATGCATGTTTTCAATGCCCATCTTCATCAACTGCTATAAACAGGTGGGGCAGTGTTCTTGATCTCTTCCATGACTCAGCCCTGATAACGCCCTCCAGGGGAGAGATCTTCTGGGAATGGGCCATTGAGTGTCACTGCAGGACTGATCAAATTCCATCCTCCCATTGTGGGATGCTCCGCCCAGGGGGAGGATCCAAGCATTCCTACCTGCATATAAGGTGAGCCTTGCAACACCAGGAGCAGCTTGCCTACTGGATTCCCAGAGGACAAGAGCTCCAGAACCACCACTGGACCTTCAGAGGAAGACCAGACCCTTCTACAGGATCACTGCTTGGACAGAATCACGTTCATCACTCCAACAGGACTGCAGCCACCATTTAATGGGACTGCTGCCACCACCCTGACCAGCAGGGTGTCAGGTTATATCCTGACTCTGTCAGTTTAAGGCAGTGTTTCTGTATCATTGCCTTGATCTTCTTTTCTTATTAAATTGCAATTCTGGTTTAGACTCTCGCCCAGGTTAGTCTTCAAACCAGTAAAAATTCAATGCGCTCATCCCTTGCTTTCCTCCCAAAACAGGATTTCACATCCCCAAACCTTTGCCAGATGGAGGAGGAGGCTGCAAGGAAGAGGAAGGAGGCCCGGGACACGCAGGCAGGTGAGGAGGAAGTCAGTGCCCCTTTCCCCCTCTCTCCTGCTCCATCTCCCAGCCCAGCACAGCCCCCGGCTGCAGGACAACCCTGCTGCCAACCCCGTCCTGCCGGGGATGCACTGGGGGGATCTCCTTCCCCTTCCCTCTGGCACAGAGGCAAATCCCATCCTCTCCTTGTCCTTCCTCCCCCCGGGAAGGATCTGAGCATGGAGACCAGGGAGGAGAAATCCCCACAGCAGAAACTCATGGAAGAGGCTATTTTGAGTGACTCCAGGGCACAGGAATCCAATGGGGAGGAAAATCCCCAGAGATCCCACAGGAGGAGGGGCTGCAAACCCAGCCCAGGCTGCTCTGAGGAGGAAAGACCCACCCTGAGCCAGGAAGGTGGACAGAGCTTCAGCCAGAGCTCAGAGCTGGTGGCCCATGAGCAGCTTCATGATGGGGAGAAGCCCCACAAGTGCTTGGAGTGTGGGAAGAGCTTCAGGCAGAGCAGCACCCTGATCAGCCACCAGATGATCCACACTGGGGAATGGCCCTACGAGTGTGGGGAGTGTGGGAAGGGCTTCAGCTGCAGCTCTGCCCTCATCATCCACCAACGCATCCACACTGGGGAGAGGCCCTACGAGTGTCCCCAGTGTGGGAAGAGCTTCACCCAGAGCTCTAGCTTGACCAGACACCAACGGAGTCACCGGTAAGGAAAGGCTTGCAAATGCCCTGATTGCAGGAACAGCTTCATGCACCACTCCAATTTCAACCCCCATGGGAGAACCCACATTGGAAAGAGCCATGGTGATCCATGTTCCCTGTGATCCATGCTGGGAAGACACCTGTTTCTTTTCCTGCCCTTGCAAATGACCTGATGTGGCATTGAAAAACATGAGGGTCTGGCCATGGCCCTGTCATTACATTCAGTCCAACTACAGATCATTGCCTGGGACAGGAAAGGGACTCTCTCTCTCTCTCTCCCTGAGGAGAAGGCTGTCCTTTCCAGACAGGAAATATTGTAGCCAGGCAGACCCTGTGAGTTGTCTTGTAGTTTTCCCTGTAAACAGTTTTATTTATCCCTTCTGTTCTCAATATTTTTTCTGTTCCTGTTTGTTCTTTATCTCATTCCTGTTCCCAATAAATTGTTCTTAACCCAGCCCGGGATCTTTGCCTTTTGTGCTTTCCATGGGAGGCGGGAGGGCAGCGAGGGCAGCGCGGTTTTAGCGGGAGCAGGAAATTGGGGAATCCCATTGCTGAAGCCCGGCCCGTGGAAACCGAGCATCCCAGCTGGTGGCAGCCCTGGTGGCCATGGCAGCAGCCTTGGGAGCGGGTCCCTGGCTGGGGCTGTGGGAACCTCTTCCCTCTGGTGCCCAGGGACAGGAGTGGAGGGAGCGGCTGCAGCTGAGTCGGGGCAGGCTCAGCTTGGATCTCAGGAAAAGGTTTTTGCCCCGAGGCTGCTGGGGCCCTGGCCAGGCTCCCCAGGGAAGGGTCCCAGCTCCAGGGCTCTCTGAGCTGCAGCAGCGTTTGGCCAGCGCTGCCAGGCCCAGGCTGGCATTGTTGGGGTGTCCTGTGCAGGGCCAGCAGTTGGACTGGAGGATCCTGATGGGTCCCTCCCGGCTCAGCCAATTCTGTGCTTCTGGGATCCCATGGGCCTGGGGATGGGGCTGCCAATGGTTGCCATGGCAACGGGCTCTGGCTGCAGGCCTGAGCTGGTGTCCATGGCAACCACCCCTGGCATGGGGTCTCCATGGAGCTGCCAAGGCACTGAGCATAGCAACAGGGGGCTGGTGATGGTTGCCATGGAAACTGACCATAGCAACAGGGGGCTGGGGATGGTTGCCATGGAAACTGACTCTAGCAACAGGAGGCTGGTGATGGTTGCCATGGAAACTGACCATAGCAACAGGGTTGCTCGTGATGGTTGCCATGGAAACTGACCATAGCAACAGGGGCCTGGTGATGGTTGCCTGCTAAGGATCACATCTGTCACAGGCCCTCAGAGGGGTTCCATGGGGACTTTCCAAGAGTCTCCAGGCTGTTCCAGAGCTGGAATGTCACAGGCAGAGACAGGAGCTCCATGGATGCCTCCCAGGGCTTTCTGGGATGGTAAAGAGCCCTGTGGTCAGAGGCAGTCACAGCCATCCCATGGTGACATCCCAGGGCACCTTGGGCTGCAAAGGCACCCATCTGTCACAGGCACTCACGGGGGCTCCACGGTGACATCCCAGGAGTCCCCAGGCTGCCAAAGAGCCGGGATGGCCCAGACACTCACATGGGTTCCTGTCATGGGCACAGTGGGAGCTTCAGGCAGCGTTTATTAGAGGAGCTCCTGTTGGGTCACGAGGTGCAGAAAGGATCCCCAATAGCCCCCACAGATCCCCAAATGTCACCGTTGAGTCAGAGATGACACAGACTCAGATCAGAAGGCTAAGGGCTAAAAGCCACCTGTTTTTTCAATCCTCTTCTTTTATATCTTGGTTTGCTACAGGTGGACCTCATTGGTCATTTAATCAACACAATTCACATGATTGGCCAATTAAGACAACACCCCCTCAGTAAACAACGTTTTGGAAAACAGCCAACTTATTACAAATGTTTTCAGAGCACCAGGTATTGATGTTTGCTTTATGTTGGGCCTTTCTGAGGGCTCCTTGGATGGGGGAAAGCCTCCTGTAGCAGTTCTGTGCCAGGTAAAATGTGATGCACAGGACTATTTCAGTCTTCAGCTTGTGGTTTATTGTTATTTTCTTGAAAGTTTTGCATGCTGTCCACCCCAGGCTCAGCGCGCTGGAAAAGCCCCACAAAATGGCCCCAAAATATAGTTTCAAGGACTTCTGAAGTTGTCTCATCCAATGAAGTCTCAAAATATACATTATTTCTACTTGTTTACCAATAACTCGTCCCTTGACTGTCCACATAACCTCTGCACTGTGCTTTCCTTGACCAATCACCCTGTGCCACCAACACTGCAGAAAATGCAGTAGATGAAGAAGAAGACAGGGACTACACCCCAAGACCTCCATCTTTCTTCCTATCTACACCATACTAAAAATCCCAAAACCTAAATTTCTCACCCAAGTGACATGCTGTACTACCCTCTGATCTATTTTACACTTGGGTAAATTCTCATCTGTCCCAAAGTCCTGGAAGTCCTCTCCATTGGCGAAGGTTCAAGGCAGTGTTTCTCTGAGTGTCAGGATTCCTCAGAGCAGACAGAGAAATATTCCCTGTGCCCTGGAGTCCCACACATTTAACCTAAAATCCTTTAACCTTTTAGATTTTAAGTTACCCAAAAATGTTTCAGGTAAGTAGAATAAGAAGTAGAAGAAATAGAGAACAACAGAAAGACAGAAGACCCATACAAAGACACACACACAGGGGTACCAACTGCTCAGGTTCCAGCATCACCAACAGAGGAACCCCAGCAGAAGGCAGGATCCAGACCCTGGGCTGGCCTCACTCCGGCTTTAAACCCTCTGGGCCTTCATGGCCCCGCCCCTGGGGTGGGACTGCCAGTTGCTTGTCCAATCAGAGTCAGGGTAGCACCACCTGCTGCAGTGTGACTGATTGATTGACAGCTGGGCCAATCAGAGCTGGGTTAGCACCGCCCCTGCTGTGTGATTGGCAGCTCTGCCAGGCCAGGGCTGGGGGCGGGGCTCTGTCCCACCACAAACCAAGGCCTGACCCGGCCCTGGCCCCACATGGGCATTCCGAGCATCCCAAGGTGTCTCGGGACATGGATCTCATCCAGCCTCTGACAGCGACCACGGTGACACTACGGAACCTCATGGAGCCATGGGTCAGTTGTGACAATGGAGATCCAAGGAAATGATGGTGAGACTGTGGAATCCCGGAATCATGGAATCAAGGAGACCATTGTGCAAATCATGGGCCCTATGGAAGCAAGGATCAATGATCAAACTGTGGTTTGATTGTGATTGATTTAAAATAGAAACAAGGAGCCATTGTGACACAGCGGGGCCACATGGAGCCACGGGAACCCTGTGACTCTGTTGGGTCTCATGAAACCAAGAAGCCATTGTGACATTGCCAGAGCTCATGGAATCAAGGAGACCATTGTGACAGGGTGGGCACCCATGAAGTCAATGGAACATGGAACAGGTCTGCCTGGTTTGGCCTCCTGGGGGCTGTCTCAGAGGTCCCACTGAATTTGGCATGTCAAGGGCCACTTCCCATCTGACCGTGAAGCACTGGGGCTCTGTGCTTTTATTCCTATGGGAAAGAACTGTCTTTCTTGTCTAGGCACCCATGGCCAAAATTGGGATTCTGCATCTAAAATTCCCTATATCCAAGGGTTACTCCCAAAAAAATCTGCCCATACAGTCAAGTCTGGCCAGCCTTGGCCTCTGGTGGCTGCCTCTCATCTGCCCCTGCACCACTGGGGCTCACTTGTTTCCTTCCTATGGAGACCATTGTGACGCTGCGGAGCATTGTGGAACCAAAGGGCCATGGTGATACTGCAGGCCCTTGTGAACCTGTGACACTGTAGGAACTTGTGGAACCAAGGGGAACATTGTGACACTGCAGGGTACCATGGATCCAAGGGGCCACTGTGACACTGTGGGGCCTCGTGGAACCAAGAACATCATTGTGGCTCTGCTGGGCCGCATGGTCCCAAGGGGCCAGTGTGAAGCAGCAGGGCTTTGTGGAACCAAGAGGCCATTGCTGCATTTCAGGGCCTCGTGGAGCCAAAGGGCTGTTGTGATCCTGCAGGGCACCGTGGATCCATGGAGAGCATTGTGGCATTGCAAGGCCCCATGGAATCATGGAGACCATTGTGACCCTGCAGGGCCTCATGGAAGGAAGGGGCCATTGTGACACAGAGGGGCTTCATGGAACCAATAGATCATGATGACAAATGGGGCCTCGTGGAACCATGGGGACCATTAAGATCCTTAAGGACTTGTGTAACCAAGGGGCCATTATGACACCTGAGGACCTCATGGGAGCAAGGAGCCATTGTGACACTGCAGGGCCCTGTGGAACCAAGGGAACATGAAACAGGTGTGGCTGCCTTGGCCTCCCAGGGGTCACCTGACAGGTCTGGCTGACCTTGGAATGTGTAAGGCCACTCCCATCTGCCCCTGAAACACTGGGGCTCTGGACTTTTCTTTTTATGGAAAAGAACTGTC
Source organism: Agelaius phoeniceus (assembly GCF_051311805.1). Taxonomy (NCBI): domain Eukaryota; kingdom Metazoa; phylum Chordata; class Aves; order Passeriformes; family Icteridae; genus Agelaius; species Agelaius phoeniceus. Next base: position 5,360,969 of record NW_027509866.1, read on the forward strand.
CATCTTTTCCAGGTATCCATGGCCAAAATTAGGATTCCACCTCCAAATTTCTGTGCATCCAAGGATTGCTCCCAGACAAAAGCTGCCAGGACAGACACGTCTGGCTGGTCTTTAACTCCTGAGTGCCAGAACTCACCTGTTTTCCAAACACTGGAAAGGGATCTGTGCTTTTCCTTTTATGGAAAAAATCATCCTTCTCCAGGCACAAATGTCTGAAATTAGGATTCCAGATTCATAATTTCAAATATCCAAGGGCTGCTCCAAGCAAACCTGCCAGGACAGACAGGTCAGGCTTGCCTTAGCCTCTGGTGGTTGCCGTTCATCAGCTCCTGAAACACGAGGGCTCCGTGGTTTCCTTCCTATGGAGACCAATGTGACACTTGGGAGCCTTGTGAAATGAAGGGGCCACTGTGACACTGAAGAGCACCATGGATCCAAGGCACCATTGTGACACTGTGGGGCTTTGTGGAACCAAGGACATCATTGTGGCTCTGTTGGGCCGCAGGGTCCCAAGGGGCCAGAGCAAAGCAGCGGTGCGGGAGTTAGCCCAGCTGTAACTCAGAGCCAGCCAGATTTTACCCCAAAAGAATTGGGCATGAGTTTCAAGCCCTGGGAATCATTTGTTTAAATTAAAGTGAGCTTGAAAGTTCTCCAAAAAGCCTTTAGTGTTGTTATGCTAACTTGTCCAAGTTCTCCTCCCCTCATGGTTACTTGTTTCCCCTATAGGGTTATTGTTCTAGAGTGTTTCTACCCCCATGTGTACATGTTGTTGCTCCCCTTTGTCTCGGGTCTTTGGATCCTGCCCCTCATACTGTTCTCGACTTCTCCATGTTTATTGTTTTTCACCCTGTTAATAAAGTTCCTTTTAAACAACTCCATTGATCCTGCTCCTTTTCATTTTTGCCACCCTCGCCGTGAAGTCAGGGAACCAGAGAGGTTTGACACAGCCACCCTCATTGTGACATTTGGCGCCCAAACAGGGACCCTGACACTCAGGGCTCCCTGTGTCAGTCACGTCAGCTGGAGTTAGCTGATGGATAGGCCAGGGCTCCCTGGGATTTTGGATTGTGCTGGGCCCAGTGGATTCATCGTTGCTTCAAGGGACCTTGCCCAGGATCAGCAGGGACGACGGTTTCACCTGCATAGGATTGCAGGTGGGTTTGGGGAAATGCAAGACATTTATTGCCCATTTTGCTACTGTGTTTTTACAATATGCACCCAAATCCCATAACTGATTAGGGGTGTTCTGGGGGCTCTTCCCCATAAGGCAGAGAAAGAGAAAAATGGGCAGCTGGATGTCGAAAGTAGAAAGGAGCATATATGGATGCTTTAATTCTCACTGATCATGACATAACATTTTCAAAGAATGAATTAAAATCAATCATGAGGTAGATCATTAAAAATTTTCCAGACACCTCTGCTGACGAAATCCATATCACTGAATTTTGGGACTCATTGGGAGTTAAACTGTACAACCTTTCGATCAAAAGGGACCCCATTGCATCCTGCATGCTCCCCATCTTCCACACCATCCTTGAGACCCTTCACCAGCAAGCAGTGTGTTGAAAACTCAATCCATTGGTCACTCCTAACTTGGGAGCTCCCCTCAAACCTGCCTTTCTCAGACCTTCCAAGATGGTCCAAGATGGCAATGGCCACGCTGTCTTGGAGCACCATGCCCTGGAGACTCAGGACGAAAGGAGCCTGAATGTGGCTCGGGAGCCCGACCATCCTCCCTCCATCTTGGCTCCTCCACTTCCTTCTACCACAGCCTTCTCTTCTGCCCTGAACGAACCTCCAGACTCCACCCCCATGGATGTGGGTCACGCCCCCACTGTCAATCATTCCACCTCCACCCTGGGCCATGCCTCCAGAGCTCCACCCCAGAAGTCCACCATCCTAAATCAAGGCCCTTCCTCCCCAACACCTGACAAAGTGGCAGCACCCTTTGCCTCACCCTCCAGCAAGAATATAACCCCATGATCAAAGATACTAAGCCCAACTGTCACACTATTTCTAATCCAAATGTTTCTGGTCCAAGTTATTCTTCCTCCCAGGAAGAAAGTTTGGACTCCCCAGAGCCACCTCGCCCCTCAACCCCAGAAGATCCCTAGGAAAGGATCTGGAAGGAAGCAGTTAAGGAAGGAGACTGGCAAATAGTCTCGAAACTCCTTGTTGCCCCCATATGTTATGAAAGAAGGGGGCAGAATCCCAGGGATCAGCCATTGGTTTATGGGGAAATCAAGGAGCTGTGTAGGGAAGATAAAGACCATAGGAAGGATTTACCTTGTTTTAATGGCCTAATGAGGGCCATGTTTACAGCACATCTCAACTCCCTATTATTTAAAATATATTATGACCATGTTGTTGTCACCTACAGAATAACCTTGTCGGAAGAGGGATGAAAACGTTCGCTAAATCAATTAATAGCAGACTATGCTAATAATGAGGCAAGGGTGGAATTGACAATCAACCATCTAGCTGGAGAAGGACCACACAGCCTGCCAGATGATCAAGCAGCAGGTATCCCCAGAAGAGCATTAGATGATATTAAAAAAAAATGGTTTTGAAAGCGTGAATCCAGGTACTGGATGGTACCACCCCCAGTTTGGACTATGTAAACATAAGACAAGAACCTGGAGAGCCCTACATGAAATTTATTGATCACCTTAAACAGGCACTAGAGAAACCCTAGGGGCCATGCAATTCCCTTTTAATGGGCCCCAGCAACATCTACAGGGCCCAAAAATATGTTTCCAGTGTGGTCAACAAGGACATTTTAGAGAAGATTGTCCCCAAGGAGGAGGAGCCTATCTGGTCCCTAATGGATAATCAACATCAAATTAGGTGGAATTTCTCAAAAGGTAATTACACCAAGCAGCCAAAAACTGCCATTGGAGTGCAAGGTGGCCTCAGGCTATGGCACAAATGTTCAAGCCAATGATGCCTACAATCGCTGAATTGTACACCCATTACAGATAATGTAGCCCTAAACTCCAGCACCTCATCTCCCATTTGCCAACCACCTTACCACCAGGGGCAAAATTGAAGTTGCTGAGTCTGGAATCTGTTGTTTTAACTGATTATTTTGCCCATGAAATATCAACAGGACAGCTGGGGCCCAAAGATCAGCCCTCTGAACTATTAATTTTAGTAAACTACCAATCAAGCACTGAAGGATTTTTTGTATTGCCATCCATACTATCAATGTCCTCACAATGAGAAATTACAGTGCTGGCCCTGTCTCCCAACCCACCTTGTTTTATACCCCAAGGACTAACAATTGCCCAGGCAGGATACTGATGACACTTCACTAGGGATGTGATAAATCAGGATTGACCAAAAATCACCTGCACTCTGGAACTTAACAGTGAAAAGGTTGTTTTGACAGGGCTTGTGGACATGGGAGCAGATGTGACAGGTAGCTCACATTCCAAGTGGGCTCCTAACTGGGTGTTTACAGCTACTGCAGGAATATTGTCCGAGATTGGAGGTGACAGTGACAGTGTCCGAAGTGCAGAACTTATTAACATCAAAGGACCCAAAGGCCAAATTGCCACAATGAGACCATTTGTGATAAAGGACCTTGGTGTATCCCAGATAAGAACATCAAGACCTACCTGTAGCCACTGAGTGTGGATTCTGCAAAGGAACCCCCAAGTCCACCCCAAGACAAAACCCACCAGACAGTGACTCTGGCACCTGGACTAGACAATTCTCTTGAAGATGACACATAGGAAGCTTCTACTCACATTCCTCAGCCTGTTTGCAACCATGCTCCTTGCGAGTGGATGGGTAGCCCTCAAAAACACAAAGCACAATGTATGGATAACTCTAGCAAAGCCATGAAACAAGACACCCTGTGCCTGTCTGTCGCTAGCCCTGACGACCCCTTCTCCACCTGCCTAGTGGGGTTGCCTACAGATGTCTGGCCAATAACTGAGGGTGCCATTTGCAGTATGCCAGGTGACAATCCTGACGGCAAATAGAAGTGCAACCCTGTCGGTGCTTGGGACTACTGGACCCAGAAGCTCCTGCATGCACCACTAGAACTCAGGGGGTAGAAATTCTCAGCTCTGTAAAAATGGACTTTTGTGTAAGGTTTTATTACCATCTGAGATGGGAAGAGGGTGAAAGACACAAAATTACAAAAAAAAAAAGAAACTATCAGGAGACACTATCTCCCCATACCATCCCACTTACAAAAACCAGACCTGATGGTGTAATTACACCTCTTCCATGATTTCTTGGTCCAGTAGCTACCCACTCAACTTGCTGCAGGGTGTGTTTCTTATTTGCAGGGATAGAGTGTCGCAGACATCTTTCATGAAAAATCCTTTCTTAGGATTTTTCCTTGTGAGAAGCTGCAGTTTCAGCAACCAAAAGTAAACAATGCTTATCTGCTGCTGTGGAATGCAACAGGTAGACCTGTGATTGGTCTCCTGTGGATGTTTGGATTTACTGACCACTCATGGCAGAGCTAGCTCTTGCTCTCTGTCTGAGACACAGATCTTTGTGATTCATTGTTGTCTATTCTTAGCTTAGCTAGCTTCTGAAGAAACCTTTTCCTTTCTATTTCTTTTTAGTATAGTCTTAATGTAACATATACCATAAAATAATAAATCAAGCCTTCTGATCATGGAGTCAACATTCTCGTCTCTTCTTCATCCTGAAAATGCTTGTGACCATGGTCACAATAGATCATGGCCTGGTGTCCCTTCAGACATCAAAGGCGGACATTGTAGCTTGGGGAGGCTTACCTTGCTGGCACCCAACACAAAAATGATTAATGGCCAGAGAAACAGAGCAAAAAGATCTACACACTACTTTGAATCTGATTGCAAAAATAATGTCATCTATTGGAGTCAAAAGAAGAGAATGGCAGCCTCCATGTTTCTGCCTTGGGTGGCTGCAGCAAAAGCTTTAGGGCAATCAGACCATCCTGGGTGCCTGTTAAGTAAGCAAACCAATGCTGCCTCCCTCACATTGAGTGGCTGCTCTCAGACACAGAGACCATCAGACACGCCACCTTGCAGAACAGCGATAGAGATTTTACTCTGGGCACATGGGCATGGCTGTGTAGACTCTGAGGGCATGTGCTGCATGAACCTCTCCAGCCACAGCAAGTCAATGCACAAGAGCATTCAGGTACTGAAGAAAGGGTTCAAGAAGCTTCAAGTGGAAAACAAAGACTGGTTCAATAAACTCCTCCAACTGAAGGGACGAAAGGGTTGGATGATGTCTAGCTAAAAGAGGACTATTAATCTCTTAGGGGTTGTTCCTGTATTGTTAATTGTCCCATGTTTGTTTGGATGCTTTAAGAAAGTCTTACAAAATTCTTTCAGTTCCGTCTTTGTTGTAAAAGAGAAAGGGGTAAGATACCCAACACAGGCTCCTCATGGACTTCTTGGAGGAGAGAATTGGAGGCCAGGAAGGCACAAAAACCTCTCAGAGACTCAGTGTGGCAAGGAAAATCCTTAGAAGTACGTAAAAGTATTCGTAAATCCATGAAGTACCTTAAAAACCTTGAGTATCTCAAGGCATTAATGAGCCCCACTGAGTGTCAGTACAGAGCTCTCAAGGGACTCATTAAAGCAGATAATTGGGGCCATGATTGCACAAACCTCTCACAGAGTCTGGATCAGAAGGGAAACACCAAGTACCTTCAAATAACTGAAGTACCCTGAAGTAATAATGAGCCCACTGAGTGTTGTTACTGACAAAGCCTCTCCAGGGACTAATTACAGCAGATAATTGGAGGCCATGATTGCACAAACCTCTCAGAGACTCCAAGGCAAAAGCCAGAGCCAAAGTCCTTTGAAAAACCTGCAGTCCCTGCAGGGAGCATGAAGGAGCCCCCAGGGCCATTGCTGAGCAAGGCTCCCCAGGGACTCCTTGCAGCAGATCCTGGAGGCCACTGGGATGTGGGCTAGGGGGGGATGCTGAGGGCAGCACAAGGGGCTGACAGTGCCCAGCCTGGCTGGGGCTGTGCCAGGAGGCCCCAGGGCCTCAGCACAAGGTGTCTCCTCCCAGCCCTTGCTGGCACAGACCCTGCTGTGCCCCAGGGCACCAAGACTTGGCTTCTCTTTGTCCCCACCTGTCATCACTGCCTGCAGTTCTCTGCTCTGCCTGGGGCCTGGGGACACTTGCTCAGTCGTGTCCCTCTCTGGGACCCATTAAAAGTCCAAGAAACTTTGGAGTTGGATTCTGCCTTGGAGTTCTGGAGAGGTTTCTTCAGCTGCCTCTCAGGGACTGATGTTCAGGGCCTGAGCACAAAGCCCCAGAGGCTCATTAAAGTCCTTGTGCTGTGTCTGTGCTGCTGAGCTGGGCTGGGCTCCTGGCACAGAGGCAGCTCCTGCTCACCAAGAAGAGCTTCAAAAGCACATTTCTCTGGATGAGCAGCTCTTGTGCCAGCCCAGCAGGGCTGGGGCACTGCCTGCAGCCAGCCCGGGCACAGCCCAGAGGCACAGAGAGCTTCAATCAGTCAAGGCTGGGAAGGGGCTGAGAAGTGCCTGGGGCACAATCACTGCCAGCCCTTGGCACAGGAACCTCTGGCTGCAGGACAATGCAGCTGCAGCTCCTGGAGCCATCTCCTCAAGCTGGAACATCCCAATGCCTGCAGAGCCTGTGAGTACATTCTCTGCTTGTCTCTTGTGCAGAGCAGCCAGGGGTGCCCAGGGCTGTCCTGCAGAGCAGGGTCCTGCAGCCCAGGGCGCTGTGCTGGGGCAGGGACTCTGCTGCCTGCCAGGGACAGCTCTCAGCCAGCCCTGGCAGCTGCTCCCAGCACTGGGGGACAAGATCTGGGTGGCAGGAGACAGCTGGTGAGGCTTGGAAGTGTTCTCCTTGTGTGGGGAGGATGCTGCATTGTTCAGGGCTGCTCCCAGCATGGCATTGAACTGCAGAACATTTCCAAGTAGATTATTCAGGGAGCACAGCAAGGCAGGACCTGAATAAATGGGAAAATCCTGCTTTATTAATCTACTTCTCTAGGTTGTATGGATGGCAAATTGCACACAGATATTCATCCCTCAGTTCAGGTAGAAATTTTTTTTTTTTTCTGAGATCTTAGAAAACCAGGCAGTGAAAGAAATCAGCCCTTAGGGGCCGCATCAGTGTCGCTTTTCCAACAGCTCCTCAAGGTTTTTACCATGTTTCCATCAGAGCCTGCAGAGCCAGAGCTGCCCCTGGGCAGTGCCTGAGCTGGGAGGGCTCTGCAGGGCAGAGCTGAGCCCCCAGGGCTGGGCTGGGCTCTGGCAGCACTGGCAGGGCCCAGCCCTGGGCGCAGGGAAGCAGCTGCTGGCAGGGACAGCTCCAGGCAGCAGAGCCCTGGGCAGGCAGTGGGGGGAAAGTGCCCCCAGGCTGTGCTGGGATATTTCAAGTCCTCTCCAGACCCAACTATTCCATGATTACTTTTCCTACAGATCCCCATGCCAAGGCACAGCAAATGTCCAACAGCAGCTGCATCAGGCACTTCCTCCTGCTGGCATTGGCAGACACGCGGCAGCTGCAGCTCCTGCACTTCTGCCTCTTGCTGGGCATCTCCCTGGCTGCCCTCCTGGGCAACGGCCTCATCATCAGCGCCGTAGCCTGCGGCCACCACCTGCACACGCCCATGTTCTTCTTCCTGCTCAACCTGGCCCTCGCTGACCTGGGCTCCATCTGCACCACTGTCCCCAAAGCCATGCACAATTCCCTCTGGGACACCAGGATCATCTCCTACATTGGATGTGCTGCACAGCTATTTCTTCTAATCTTCTTCCTTGGATCACAGTTTTCCCTCCTGACCGTGATGTGCTACGACCACTACGTGTCCATCTGCAAACCCCTGCACTACGGGACCCTCCTGGGCAGCAGAGCTTGTGCCCACATGGCAGCAGCTGCCTGGGCCAGTGCCTTTCTCTATTCACTGCTGCACACGGCCAATACATTTTCCCTGCCCCTGTGCCATGGCAATGCCCTGGGCCAGTTCTTCTGTGAAATCCCCCAGATCCTCAAGCTCTCCTGCTCCAAATCACAACTCAGGGAAGTGGGGCTCATTGCTGTCAGTGTGTCTTTGGTATTTGGTTGTTTTTTGTTCATTGTTTTCTCCTATGTGCAGATCTTCAGGGCTGTGCTGAGGATCCCCTCTGAGCAGGGACGGCACAAAGCCTTTTCCACCTGCCTCCCTCACCTGGCCGTGGTCTCCCTGTTTGTCAGCACTGTCGTGTTTGCCTACCTGAAGCCCCCCTCCATCTTCTCTCCATCCCTGGATCTGGCCCTGTCATTTCTGTACTCAGTGGTGCCCCCAGCTGTGAACCCCCTCATCTACAGCCTAAGGAACCAGGAGCTCAAGGATTCAGTGAGGAGACTGATCACTGGAAAATTTCAGAAGCATTAAACTGCTGGCCAGTGTTTGCAAATCACGTGTAATAAAATTCATATTTGATACTTCTTCTTGATTTCATTTTAGAGTTTTTTTACCTTTGTTCTATTTTTTTCTTATTGTCCACAAAGAAACGTCATTGTTTCTGCCATTTCTCATTTTGTTTCTCTCCACCTGCCCTGTGGCCACAGACTGTGTCAATGAAGGGCTGCACTCTTGGTGGCATTAAAGAAATTAAAGGATGTCCCAGCAGAGTTTTCTGCAGAGATGCCCTTTTGTTGCCTTCTCTGGAGCTGCGGCAGCAATGTCTGTGTGCAGAGCTGGGGCAGATCAGTGCTGGCCCAGCAGCTGTGCCCAGCAGCAGCAGCAGCAGCAGCAGCACTTGGTGTTGCCAGTGCTGCTGCCGTGGCCCTGCCCCGCTGCCCTGGTGGCCCTGGTGTTGCTGCAGGGCCTGAGTGCTCTCGGGGCCGGGCACAGCCCTGGGGGTGGCAGTGCCGGGGGTGCAGCAGGGACAGGCCATGGGCACTGCTGGGGCAGCGCTGACGCCTCAGGCCAGGCCCTGGGGGCTCCAGGCTCCTTGCCCAGGCTCTCTCAAGAACACGGCCAGGCCAATGCTCAGCACAGAAACCCCCGTGAGCAGCCCCAGGCTGGCTGTGGGCAGGCTGGGGGCAAACAGCATGGCTGGGGCTCTGCAAGGGCCATGGGGCAGACGGGAAGGAGCAGCAGAGCAGGGGCTGATCCATGCCCAGTGCGCTGCACAGCCCAGGGCAGCATCCTGTTCTGAGGAATCAAGCAGACTCCACAGCTTTTGTGAAAGTTGTAAAGCTGGTATGTTTATTACAGCGCTGGACACATTTGGGAATCATTCCCCTAAAATGACATGCGTACCTCTGGGTTCTGCAGATTCCCTTTTATCTCCCTCTCTAATACATAGGCATGCAATTTCACAATTGGTTCATATGTGTTCATTCCACTTATTTCTCATGACAATTGCTGGTAATTCTTCTTTATCAGAATGAACTCCTGGGTCAGGTAGCCCTGCTCTGTCTGCCTGGCCCCCTCACCCCCCCTTATCTCTTGTCCTTCAGCTGAAGCATTCCCTCCAAGCACAGGCCCTTTGCAAGAACAGGCAGTCAGACTAAACAGCAAGCTGCAGACCTAACTCAAAGATGTACATTTCCCCTAAATCAAAATGGATTTCTACTCTGGATATCTTCCACTAATCCTCATTTCCCCCTTTCCTAAAAGGAATAAGTAAATTATTTTACTTAATTCAAATTCCTATGACAATCAGTGTGCCTTAGTGCTTTACCATGTACGTTTGATAAGGAGGTTAACACAGCTACTCGCTGTAGTATTCTCCAATTCCAAATTAACAATAAAAAGGAGAACCCTAAACTTACTCCAACTAATATTAACAAAACTACAATAGGATGACACAAGCTCAATAAAGATTCCATTTGCAGTTGGTGACCACACAAAGATTACATCCCACCAGTGATGATCTGCATTTTGTTTTATACTTTGCAGAATTCTGGTTATTTCTTTTGTATCATGTTGGACAGTAATTAGGGTTTTCTCTCCACTTTCTTGGGTTTTCTTCAAGATCTCCAGTAGCTCTATGGTGTTTAATTAATTGTTTTACCAATGTGAGGTCTATTCCAATAGGAGTAGGTGACAGTCTGTGATACATTTTGTAATTGGTTTTAATCAACTGGTGGGATGTCACTGGAGCCACCTACAAAAAGTCACACTCAATAATCTTAACAAAATTAAAAATACAGAAATTAGAATGATTTCTACTGGACAAAATAACATCATTGTTATCAATTTTTATAGTAGCACAGGCAGTTCTCAGGCACACACAACCTTTACCAGTATATACGAGGGCAGTTTTCTGATCAGTGACTGGATGAATTTCGAAGTGGCAAATACTCTGTTCAGTGTCTAGACACACATCCTGGGCATTAATGGTATTGCTTTCACAAATGTATCCTAGTTGTTCTCTAGTAATGCAGGATTCTAAGTTTACTGTTTGCCACTTTTCATTCACCTTTCATGCCCACACTCTATGTTCTGAAGGGTAGAGCACTGTTTTTTCATGATTTAATCCTAGTGCAATGACGGGATGGATAACGTAAACAGTGGCATTATGTATGGTAAGCACAAAGGCAGTGGCCACATTAGAAGCAGGATCATAGGTGAAATTTACCATAGTCCACCTGGATTGAAACTTTCTTTCAAAATCAATCGCATTATCCCAGACAATTTTCCGAATTTCAGCTGGAAAATTACCTTCACCCCCTTCCCGTATGATCAGAGCTGCTGCTGCCTGCATCCATAACTGTGCTTGTATACAGCTGAAAGCTAAAGACACATTATCTTGAACTGTACTAAGTGCTTCTACTGTTAACTTGTGGTCTTGGTCCCTGGCCTTTTCCCACTTTGGCAGTATTTTTGAAATCTGCCACTGGCTAGTTCCTAATGCCAATAGAGATGACTGTAATGGCTGTTTCAATTTTGTTAGGCCACCTGCTGCAGTGGCCAGCTTATTCATCATTATTTCTGAATCAATTCCATTTAAAACTCCTAATATCCCAGTTAGATCCTTTCTTATTCTGCTCCTGAGGTATACCTGTCTTTGTAACCACATTGTCCAGCCCTCAAAGGATGTTCTTAGGAAAGAGGAGCAGGCTGGTTGGATTTTTGAGATGTTAATTTGCATTAGCAACTCAACATGTTTGAGAGACAATTTTGAATTGAACAACAGTTGTTGTTCACCCACATTCCTCACTATGTAGGGGCTTATTTCATACTTCAGGTTCAAGTTTGGGTTGAGTCTGAAGTATTTGAGTCTCAGTCTGGGTTGTATAAGGTCCTGCTGTTGTAAAAAGTGCAGTGTCTATTTTAAATTTAAATGAGAGCCTGATCACAAGCCCAAAGGCAAGTCACTTCTACAGGCTGTATCAAGGTGAAATGACACCAACAATCTGATTCACTTAGGCTATCACAAACTTCCTGGTGCCTGTATACAGGAGAGGTTGAGACACTAATTGCATCTGGTCTCTCATGAACCGTCCCATTCACCACCCAGCACCCTACCTTGATTTCTTCTCTTCTGATCCCTTGAAGTGTCCACTGTTCCCATTCCTGCCACTCCTGCTCCTCATATACCTGATCCCCGAGGAGTACTACAGTGGATAGGTTTAAATCTTCTATCTCAGAAACTTCTCCCATGGATCCAGTATACTGATTAAAAGCCTGGGACCAAGGCCATTCAGCATCGCTTTGGATAGAGGTACTCTCTAGTTCTAAGACTCCAGTTATAATTATATATAAAACAATTCTGTAAAAGAAATTACAAACTACATCCAGCTGCAATATGCTCATTTTGTCTGAGTAAGCCTAATCTCAGTTCATTGTCTCCTGGTGTCACTCTCCAAGGGGCTCCTGGGGCCTTCTTCACTTGAGAGTGATGGAACCAGGCATTCTGCTCCTTGATCTTGATTGCAGTGAAGGTGGTGAGAAGCACTTGGAACGGTCCCTCCCACTGTGGTTCCAAAGTCTTTTCTGCAAGAGGCTTAACTTATACATAATCTCCAGACTGTATGTTATGTATTGGTCTATCTAGCTCCCTGCTCCGAGTTCCAGCCACGTGTTTCTCAATTTCTCTGAGCTGTTTGCTTAAAGCCACCGTGTAGGTGGCCAGTGTTACCTCCCCAGTGTGGGTGGACATTCCCTCTTGTATTCCATATGGTCTTCTATAAAGCATTTCAAAAGGACTCAGCTTTCCTTTAGCCCAAGGTTTAGTTCAAATTTGTAATAGTGTCAGTGGAAGAGCTTGGGGCCAGGGTAGATTAACTTCCTGCCCCAGTCTTACAATCTGCTGCTTAATCAAATGATTCATTTTCTCCACCTGGCTGCTTGACTGGGGGTGGTATGGAGTGTGAAGTTCCCAATCTATGCCCAGGTGGCTACTAATCTGTTGCACTACTTTGGAAATGAAATGTGATCCTCTATCTGAGGTTATTGTGGCTGGAACTCTGAAGCATGGTATTATTTCTTGTGATAATACTCTGGTCACCTCTCGAGCTTTGACAGTTCTGGTGGGGAATGCTTCTGGCCACCCTGAAAATGTATCTGTCAATACCAGTAAATACCGATATCCCCCTTTCCTTGGGAGTTCTGAAAAGTCAATTTGCCACTGCTGTCCAGGCCCATGGCCTCTCCCAATCTGACTGAGTTTCGCCCTGGGGTTAGTCTGGAGGCAAGGATCACACTGTCAGTTTACCTGAGTAATAGAGAAATATAAATTCCTGACAACGATTCTTTCAATCAGATGTGTGTTCTAGAAAGCCTGTGGAAACTCCTACTTCAAAGTCAACACTTCATTTCCATGCACTCTGTATCACTGGCAGCCTTGGTCATTTTGGGAAAGAAGCCACACTTTATAAAGCTTTTAAGTAGTTAGGCCCCAGTGTGTTTTCTAGTGCTCCTCCTTCACTAGTGACCACAAAAATGGGAAGGGATTACCAGCTCTCTTTCAATGGTAGCCCACCCCTTGTGGTTGCATGTCTCTTTTGATTAGTATTATTATATTCTGGCTTACCTTCGAGGAAACCTGTCCATAATTACCTCACCTTTTGCTGCTTTCTTTGCCTCTCCACCCACCAGCTCATTTCCTTCCTCCAATTCTGAGCTCACTCTCTGGTGTGCCTTAATATGCCTTTTCAGGCAGCTGAAGTGCTTCCAGCAGCCGGATGGTCTCTTCTTTCCTTGTGAGGTTAGCAGTCCCCTCTCCTTCCAGATGGCTCCATGTGCATGCATGAGTCTGAATGCATACCTCGAGTCTGTATAGATATTTATTTTCTTTTCCTTTTGCCATTTTGAAGGCACGGGTCAGTGCATTTATCTTGGCCTTCTGTGCAGAGGTACCTGTTGGTAAGGGTCCAGACTGTATTACCTCTCTGCAGGTAGTCACTGTACCCAGCATGTCTCTTTCCACTGGCAATGCAGCTGCTCCTGTCAGTGAACCAGGTCTCTGCATTGTCCAGAGGAGTGTCTTTCAAGTCTGGGCATCTGGAGTAAGTAGCTTCAGTGGTCTCCAGGCAATCGTGGTGCACTGCTTCTCCTTGATTCCGCTGAGAAAAGAAGCTGGGTTGACAGTATCAGTCACCACTATCTCTACATCATTTTGCTCTACCATAATGGCCTAGTACATAAAAAACCTCTGTGGTGAAAGCCAGTGGCTGCCCTTCACTGCCAGTACTGCGGACACTGTGTGGGACACCAGCACAGTCATTTTCTGTCCCAGGGTAAACTTGAGTGCCTCTTGAATATTCAGCACGACTGCTGCCACAGCTCTGAGGCAACCTGGCCATCCTTTGGCTGTTGCATCCAGTTGCTTAGAGAAGTAAGCAACTGCCCTCTGGTATGGACCCAAGTCCTGAGCCAGTATTCCCAGGGCAATTCCTTGTCTTTCATGGGAAAATAGAAAGAATGGTTTACTTACATCTGGAAGTCCCAAAGCTGGAGCTGACATGAGGGCACTCTTTAGCTGGTAAAAGGCCCGTGTGCGTTCCTTTGTCCACTGGAGATCTCTGATTCCATTGGCAATAAGAGCATAGCGGGGTCTGACGAGCAGTCCATAATTATAAACCCACAGCTGGCACCACCCTGCCATGCCTAAGAAGGTTCGGAGCTCCTTTGTCGTTTGGGGTTTCAGGGTTTGGCATATGGCTCCCCTGCCCTAAAGTCCATTGCCCAGCTTCTGTTTCACTGCCTGTGCCTTTTTCTTTGATACTCTGTATCCTTGGAGTCCTAGAAAATTTGAAAGGCTTACTGTCCAGGCCACACATGCTTCCCTTGTCCCAGTGGCTACTAGATCATCCACATACTGCAACAGCCTCCCTTCTTCCTGTGGAGCTTCCCAGGACTCCAGATCTTTTGCAAGTTGCTCCCCAAACAGAGTGGGGGAATTTTTGAAGCCTTGGGGCAATCTCGACCATGTGAGCTGGGTTTTGTGCCCACTTTTAGGGCTTTCCCATTCGAATGCAAAAATTTTCTGGCTGGCTTCAGGGATGGGGAGGCAAAAGAAGGCATCTCTCAGGTTTAAAACAGTAAAACAATTTAGCTCAGGTGTTAAACAAGTATCGAGGTTTAGGGCAAATTTGGAGGAGAATTTCCAAATTAGGGCACTTCCAGTAAGCAAACCCACACAGCCCCTCCCCCCAACCGGTTTGGGAAGGATTCCTCGGAGAGGAGTGGAAAGAACCTGTTTATTTAACAGGCACAGCACCCCCCAGCACACAAAATGAACAATACCGGATGACACCACTCTGAAAAAAGATGACAAATTCAGAAAGTCTCTCTGGGGGTGGTCACTCTGTTCTCAGTCCCTCTGGCGCTGGGGCTGCTGCTGCAGGCCAGAAGGTGCAGGATCTTGGTGTTTCTCAGGTCCCAGTCTGGAGCAGGTTCGAAATGATCAGAAAAAGGAAAGGAGAAACCATCCAGGAAGAAATTGGACAGTTTAGCTAAACTAGCTAAAGAGCAAAACCAAGCAGAAGCGAAGCAAGCAAGAGCGAGAGAGCCAAAGCAAAAAGCAAAAGCAGCAAAAGCAGCAAAAGCAAAAGCTGCAGTCTCTGTGTCCCGCCAGGCTGATAAGAAAACCAAAACAAAACTTTCCCTCTTCAGAGCCAGTCTTAAAGGTACAGAACATAATATCCAACATTAACAGAACACATGAATGGGGATACAAGCATCATAACATCACCCTAGGACAATGGTCATCAAAGTTATTGTTGCTGCTGCTGCCACATCCAATCCGAGGCTCCTGGCGGTGGCTGGTTGAAGGGAAGCTGGGCTGAGATGTTGACAGCAGCTACTTGTGTCTGGGCGCGGCGGCTGGTGGGCGCGCTGGCTCTCCCGTTTCCCGAGCAGCGTTGGCAGGCTCCAGTGTTGCGGGTATCCAAGAGACAATTCTGGCACCAGACGCTGACTGCTGGACAAGCCCGTCGCGTGTGCCCTATACTTCCACACCGGTAACATTTGAATCAGCTAGGAGATGGAGCCCATGGAGTATTTATTGCTGCTGCCTGCAGCGGAGCGAGGGCGGCTAGCATTTGGTTCTGTGATGATTCTGCCTGTTTTTGTAATCCTGCTCCTAACTCCTTAATAGCATCTACTACCATCGCTTGATTCCCTACGGGCACATTTGCCAATCGTTCTAAAACTTCTTCTATAGACCAATTAGCTCCTAGGGTATTTAATACTTTCTTTGTAGCCTGATTACTGTTCTGGAGTGCACATTGTTTTAACAAAGTCCCCTTAATGAAATCAGGGACTCCTGCCCGCTCAATAGCATTGGCTGCCTTATCTATAAAAGCTCCAAATGACTCATCTCTTCCTTGCTTTATTCCCATATAAGAAGGAATCCCGCCTGGCTCTTTTATCCTATCTATAGCCAACCGTACCAGACGCATGGCCTCCCGACACTTATCAGGACCAATTAACGCTTGTGCTTCTGTCCAAAGAAAAGGCCCGAGACCCATTAACTCCCCTAGGGTTATTCCATGTAATGGGTCACCTGGCTGCCGTGCTACTGCTACACATTCCTGACAGAGTGACTGCCAGTGTGCATTAAATAAGAGCTACTGATGCTGAATGAAGGTAAGCTTCGCTATTCCTCTGCAATCAGCCGACAGCAAAACCCGAGTCCCCCAGATATAATCAAACATTTGTTTTGTGGGCTCACTGGTTACCCCAAATTGACTAACTGTGGACCGTAACTGCGATAACAACTTCCAGTCTAGAGCAGTTATTGTTGCTTGAAACCCGCCCCCTGCCACGGGTAAATATATAACCGGACAAGCAACCTCCATAGCTGCTTTTATAGCCTCCTCATCTCCCGTATCCATGATATCTTTTGCTAACGCTGCCCATGCCTCCCTTCGCCCCCGTGCAATGGCCCCAGCTAGGTCACTCTCTGACCCAGGGATCGGCTCATCACTAGGAGGAGGAGATGGAGGGTTTGACACAGGCGGTGTGGACGGTGCTGTTACAGCACAGACAGGGGGTGAGCTGCTGCTTGAAGCAGGAGCCGATGTTGGTGGCAAAATGATTGTGGATGTGGCAGGAGGTAACGGACAATTGAACCAGTCCCCATAACCCTTATTCTTTTCATGCGCCACGCTAGCTTGCTGAGCAGCCTTTTCTTCTGCCTGATATTGTAATAACTCATCATGCAGAGCTCGCCAAAACTTTCCCAACTTTTTTGCAGTTTTATCCTCATCTATGACTGCCTGCCACATCTTGTCCCCAAATTTGCACCACTCTGTTAAGTCATGTACTGTATGAGGATTTTGAAAAAGTCCCTGTTCATACCCATAAGCTAACAACCCAGGAAGCTCTTTCTGCAAATCTATGCCCTTAACCTGACGCTTTTGTAAAAAGCTAGTAAATAAATCATATGCTGCTTGCCTTTCTCTATCCATTTTAAAAATGTCAGCGCTGCTGCAGCCCTACAAGGTCTCGGCAGCACGTATCGGCTGGGCTCTCCATTGAGGTCACCCAGGGCGCGGCACCTTCCCTTTTTCAGCGGTGCTTGTTCACTGTCCTTGCTGCGACAGGACCCGAACTCCTACACCGATCCACCATGGTTGCTGTTGCCGGTATCACGTCTCGGGGTCACCATTTGTCAGATCGGCGGAAGAAATGCGGCACACAATATGCGTGATCAGCAAGTCTCAAACTTTATTGATAGTTCACACATATTTATATTGGTGTTAATGAAGCTCATACATATTGCAAAGCTGAGCTCATTATTGGTTAATTACTTATCGGGCAACCACACCTACTTCTATTTTCTTATGGTTATTTTGTTATTACTTCTACATTCTTGTGGTTATTTTGCTGAAACTATCTCCATATTTTTGGCAAAAGATCCTCTCCCCCATCCTCATGTTGCAGCAAGGTTGCATCAGTGATTGGACACTGACTGCTGACTCCTAGACTTGCTTTCTTCTATCTTAATCAGCGGTATCATGTCTACATGACCTTTCTCAGCTAGCCAGCTGTCCACAAAGCTCTCCACACACAGGTGCCCCATCCTTGCAGGCACAGACACGGCAGCACTGCCTCAGCAGCCCCTGCTTGCATTGCACACAGCAGGGCCAGCACCCCCATGCTGTTGCTGTGGGGACATGAACCTGAGGGAGCACAAATGCCATCAGCCCCTGGGGCCAGCAAGGCCTGCAGGACACCAGGGAAACCACCCAGCTTTGTCCTGGCCTCTGCAGTCAGCCAGAAAGTTTGTTCCCATCAGCTGGGACTTTCCTGTGCCACTGCAGACGCTGTTGTTCAGAGCCAGGGCTGCCTGGCAGCCACCCACAAACTGCCCTCAACATTTCCTGTGTGCCACCTTTGCTTTCTTTACTATTGCTTTTAGAAATTTCATCCCACTGCCAACCCCTGTTCCCTCCCCTGCAAACAGCCCATCCCTGTTTGCCCTTTCCTCTCTGGCCCCACTCCCCATTGCAGTTCCTGACTTGGCCCCATGGGAACGTCCCTTGGGCAGCAGGATCATCCTACAAGTGCTGCAGGAATTGTCTGCAGGCTCCTGCAGTGCCTGCTGCTGCTCCCTTGCCAGAGGCACCCCAGGCCAGGGGGGCACATCTGGGCTGCTGTGTCTGCCTCTGGGGCTCCCTGTTCTGGGCAGTGAGGAGGAGCTGCAGAGGCTCTGCAGGACTGACAGGATGGGCTTTGGGGCTGCCAGGAGAAGCTGAGGGACCTGGGCTGCTGGAGCTTCTGCAGAGGAGGCCCAGGGCTCATCCTGCAACTGCTCCAAGGGTGGTTTCAGGGAATCCCAGAATCAGCAAGGTTGGAAAAGACCTTGGAGATCATCAAGTCCAACCTGTGCCCTGACACTGCCTTGTCTCCCCTGAGCCTCCTCTTCTCCAGGATAAACCATCCCAGCTCCCTCAGCCTCTCCTCACAGGACTTGTGCTCCAGACCCCTCCCCAGCCTTGTTGCCCTTCTCTGGACACCCTCCAGCCCCTCCATGTCCTTCCTAAATTTGGGCCCCCAGAACTGGACACAGCACTCGAGGCGCTGCCCAAGCAGTGCTGAGCACAAGGGAAGAATCCCTGCCCTGCTCCTGCTGGCCACACCATTCCTGATCCAGGCCAGGAGCCATTCTTCTCTCCTGGGGGTCTCTCTGGTGGTCCCTGGTGGTCGTGGACCCCAATGTTCCAGTGGGCCTGGCTGAGCTGGCAGGACACTGTGGCTGCTGAACTTCCAGTTCCCCTTCTCACACAGTGGGCATTGTGTTGTTTCCATAGGCCTGGGGATGTGAAGAACAAGCTCCAGGTGTGAGCTCACCTGGTGTAGGCAATTGATCATCTGGTAACATGAGGTCACAGAGTGGGCTATGACATCACAGAGTGGGTAGTGTGAGGTCATGGAGAAGCTACAGCATCACAGACTGCCTCTTTGACATCATAGAGCCAGCTGTGACATCACATGGCAGATGTCTGACATCACAGAGCAGACTATGTCATAACTGAGTTGGCTGTGACATCAGACACCAGCTGTGTGACAGTAGAGGATCAGCTGTGACATCACAGGGCAGGTTGTGCCATCCCAGAGGGGCTGTGTGCCATCCCAGAGGGGCTGTGTGCCATCCCAGCAGGGCTGTGTCAGGTCACTGGGTTGGTCACTCTGCCCCAGCTCCCCCTCACAGTTTCTCCCAACAAGTCCAATGCTGTCCATGCCCAGCGGGGTCCCTGTCCCCCGGGATCCCCCCGGCCCACCTGGAGCCACAGCCTCCACCAAAGGATGTTCCACAGGATCCACCCCAGAGCCTGACATGGGGACAAGGGGCCAGGGCTGTGTGACCAGGACATCAAGGACGGGGATTCCCCAGGTCACTGTGGCCTGGGTTGGGTTGCCCAGGGCAGGAAAGATGTCTGGCAGCTGGTGCAGGGTCTGGGAAGGGCCTCCAAGGTGGGGCTGGAGCCCCTGGGCTGTGAGCAGAGGCTGAGGGAGCTGGGCTTGTCCAGCCCAGAGCAGGGAAGGCTGAGGTGCTCCTCATCCCAGCCTGGCAGTGCCAGCGAGGAGGGGATGGAGAACACAGAGCCAGGCTCTTCACCGGGGGCCTGGTGGGAGACAAAAGCCACTGGGTGGGAGGGGAAAGAGGGGAGATCAGCCAGGACAGAAGGAGATGAAATGAGTCAGGCTGCTTTCAGCATTTCCTCAGCACCAAAAGCAGCCTGACCTCCCTTCTCCATCCACCACTGACAGCTTTGCAAATCAGGAATTGTTCTGAGCTGTTTTGCACCCACTCCAGGATGAGCATCCTGATACAAGAATTTAATTGTGTTTATGTCTATCACAGAACCATGTTTGTCCAGAATTACTTTTAGGATGGAAATCCCTTGTGGATGGTGGACTCATCAGATTCTGCTGGGACATTGCACTTAGCTCAGGGAAGAGTGTGATTGTTATTAAATTGTGTTCTGTTCAACCATGGTCTGTTGGCCATGAGGAGAACCTTTCTGTGCCTCTGATTCTCAGCAGTTCCTGACCCCCAAAGGACACAAACCTGATGAGTTGTGGTTCCCAATCCAGAGGCTGGACTTGCACCTCCCTCCATCCCCAGAGCAGAGCTCCCTTGTCCCAGAGAGTCCCTGGCAATGCAGGGATGAAGGAAACAGGACAGGCTGTGGGGATCAGGGGCAAGGTACAGCCAGGGATTTGGGGTGGTTGTGAGCCCAGGGCAGGACCCGGCCCTTGGCCTTGGTGAATCTCATCCAATTGTCCTCGGGCCCATGGCTCCAGCCTGTCCAGATCCCTCTGCAGAGCTGCCTACCCTCCAACACAGCCACACTCCCACCCAGCCTGGGCTCACCTAGGAACTGACTTGAGGGTGCCCTCAGTGGCCTCATCCAGATCAGCAATAAAGTGATTTCACTGACCTGGCCCCAGTCCTGAGCCCTGGGGACACACCTGGATGTGACTCAATTCCTCAGCTCCTCTGAGTGCCAGGGGTTGGATGAGGGAAATGGTAGAAGGGGGAAGGGACAAATTGTGATTGACTGTCAGCCATGAAGGGTCTTAATTTTCATATCTGTTCAGGCTGCATTAGGAGGTGCTAGAGGTCAATATCAACTGGGGATTGCTGACACCAATCTATGAACAGGAAAAGAAAACTTAACAGGACAGTTCTCTCTTCATTGTTTTCATTACAGTATATTCACTTTAAATACATTCTGAAATTTGTCTAATTAACCACAGAAGAATTAAAAGCTTGAATGATTCCCAGGGGCTTTTCCTGTTTGGAAAATGTTTATGAGCTTTTCACACTGAATTCCTAAACTGAAGAACTCAAGAAAGAAGAGGCCTCTGGAGTAATAAAATTCATCAGCAACCTCCCAGTGGCTGAGGATCCATCCCCACCAGAGCAGCAAGGAACAGAAATGGGCACAGCTTTGTGTCTGCCCCAGCTCTGGGATGGGCCCTGGGCCTGGAGCAGGAGCAGCTCTTGAGGGCCCCAAGGCCAGGGCTCTGGTGCTGCCCTGGGCAGATGGGATGGCAGCAGGGGCTGCAGAGCTCTCAGCACCTCAGGCCCAGGGGAGCAGGGCAGCCAGGGAGCCTCCTTTGGCCTTGGCCAAGCACCTTCCCCCATGGCTGGGGC
Source organism: Agelaius phoeniceus (assembly GCF_051311805.1). Classification (NCBI taxonomy): domain Eukaryota; kingdom Metazoa; phylum Chordata; class Aves; order Passeriformes; family Icteridae; genus Agelaius; species Agelaius phoeniceus. Next base: position 5,382,022 of record NW_027509866.1, read on the forward strand.
TGAGTCCTGCGGCAGCTGCAGCTGCTGCTGTGCCCTTGGCAGGGGCTGAGGCCGTGGGGCCAGTGGCCAGAGCAGCCTGGGCTGAGCAGAGCTGTGGGGCCAGAGCCGGCTGGGCTGGGCTGGGCTCAGAGAGGCCCTTGGTGCTGCCCAGAGCTCAGGGCAGCTGGCAGAGCTTGCAGGGAGCTGGGCTGGGCTCAGAGAGCCTGGCCCAGGAACCATCAGTGTCCATCTCAGCCTGGCTGAGCGTGCAGGGGCAGGACTCAGGCCAGGCCTTGTGGGGCAGGGCCAGCGCTTGTGCAAGGCATTGCAAACAGGCAAGTGGCCCAGAGAGGAGGCTGCTCTGTGCCCTTGGTGGCATAGACAGAGCAGGGAGGGGGCCCAGGACATTTGTCAGCGCCAGCCTCTGTGCCCATGCGTTGGCAGCCCTGGCTGCTGAGCCCAGCTTTGGCCTGGGCTGAGTTTGGCTGTGGCCCAGCTCCATCCTCCTGCGGGGCTCAGGGCCTGTTCCCGGCCATGGCCAGCCCTGGCTGCCTCTCTGCTGGCCCAGAGGCCGGCAGAGCCCGGGGCAGGGCTGTCTGTGCAGCCCCACAGGTGCCAGGGGCTCTGCAGGAGCTGGCAGAGGCTGCCCAGCAGGGAGGCCATGGGGCACAGAGGCGCAGGGCAGGGACACCGTAGGACAGCCTGGGCTGCACAGGGCACAGGGATGGGCAGCAGCTGCAAGGCCCTGACAGAGCCAACTTGGGCAGCACTTTGGCCATGGCAGACACAAAGAGCACCAAAGCTGTCGGGTTCGGCTGTCTGTCTCTGCCCCGACACGGGTAGGGTGGTTCGTGGGTGGCACGCATTTCAAAGGACGAGTCTGGACTCTTCAGCTTTTCGATCTTCAGATTGTTTATTGTTTCTTATCTACAAAATTTTCTGTCTGCCCAACAGAGGTCTGATCTGCAAGGCAGCCAAGGGCACTCTGACCGCCCATGAGGCGGTCATGTCTTTTTATACTAAAATCTACGTACACAATATTTACCTTTATTTCCCAATACTTTTCACCCATGTTGGCAAGTGCACCTTCACCAGAAACCAATCCCCAAGTGCCAACATCATCACAGGAGATGGAGGACAAGAAGAAGAAAGAAGAAGGACGAGACACGCCCTGATCCCTCCATCTTGTCTCCATAACTCCCCTGTACCAAAAACCTTAAAGTCTATATTTCACCCTATAAATGTGTCTCTTTTACACCTTTTACTCTAAAGTAATTCTCATGTCCTCAAACTCTTGTTACTTCTGTGGATGGATCAAAATCAAGCCACCAAACACTCTTGGCAACATTCCAGGATTTTCGAGACCCCCAAGGTTTCTCCTGGCATCTCTGGACATCGGGAACGATGTGCTGAGATCCCACATCTCCCCCTTCTGTTTGCACCAAGAAGACTTCTTTGGCAACTTGACTCATGACACGTCTCACACACAAAAAGATGCATGGGACGATGAGCATGAGGACTAAGAGTATTATTAAAATATAAAATCCCATTTTTAAAAACCCTCTCCGTAAGGGAGAAAGATCAAAAAATCCCGCCACATCATCAATCCATGACCCAGTGATTTCGCCTAGTTTCTTTATACTGTCTTTTATATTTTGAATACTTTCATGAATTGATCTTGAATGATCCGAGAGATTCATGCAGCACATTCCCTCAAACTCTTCACATCCATGTCCATGAGCAAGCAATAGATAATCGATTGCTGCCCTATTTTGAAGAGTTGCCTCTCTCACACTGCTTATATCGTTTAACATATCACTCAAAGTGAGAGAGACTGATTGAGCATGCTTGCTCAACCAACAACCCATGTGGTCCAGTTGAGTCAAGGCCACCCCCGACGCTGTCTGAGGTGAGAAAATTGCTGCCACAATTCTCCTTGCCTTGTTCCAGGTGTATACTTCATCATCACAGTCTGCACTGTAATGTTGCAAGGACCTTTTCTCTTTGTGTTTTTGCTCTCTCAATACTTTCAAATCTGGTGACAACATTGAAATCCTCCCAATGCTGCATGGACCTCCCTTGGCATTTGCAGGAATGCCGTGCCAAATTCTGTCCCCACAAATTAAAAACAACCCACGTGGCAATTGCACTGGGACCTGGATTGATCCTTTGGCTGTCGTCACAGTGTGATTGCACCAAGCTGATGCGTTTCTATAATATTCGTGATTTGGTGTGACATCAATGCTGTTGTTTGTCCTTGACACATTCGAAATTTTGAATTTCATGCATAGCTCCATTGTTGTGGACCCGAAAATTTCCAATTCCTGCGGTTCGGTAGAAGCCACAGGTAAAAGATGTGTCCAAGCACACCATTCATTCACAGGATCTTTGATGACCTGCGAAATCTCCATTGGAGAATGCCCTGGAATTGGCCATTCGCCCACTGGCAACCCAACCATGCATGCCGTGAATGGTTTCCCTGGTTTCGAATGTGTCAGGCAGATACTTTCTAAATTTGCTGCCTGGGCTAACGTTTCCCAAACATTTTGTTTTGGTTGACTGATGGGTAGATTTGCTCCATTGCTTAAAGCGACAGATGAAAGCATGAGCATCATGAAGCTCACGACTTCACCCTTATGAAAAACCATTGTCATGCTCCCACTCAAAGCCACAAAGGAAAAAAAACCCCAAAGTTTTTATTCTTTTCATCCCTCTTCTGAGTTGTTGTTCACAACTTGAGTTTCTTCCTCCGTCTGCGTGTTCATTTCTCTGCTTCTGGGATCTGTGCTCTCCTGCTCCCTTGTTCGAAATGGCTTCACGTGTCGTGCTGACACCCACTTCAGCCCTCTCCCTGTGGAAACACAAGCGAAACCCTTGCCCCAAGTGATTAGTTTGAAAGGACCCTCTATTTGTCCTGTCTCTGGGTTTCTGAACAAAACCAAAGGATTCTCCCTTAGTTTTGCCTGAGACCTGTTTGAAAAATGCCTCACGATTGGTGGATTGGGTTCAGAAGACGAACTGTTAAGAAAATTCAAAACATACAATGCTTTGTTTAACTTCATGTGTGGTGTCGCCTCTGGCTCCCCCCTTTTCTGCCTGTCCAAAAGGGATTTCAGGGTGTGATGTGTTCTTTCAATGATTGCCTGACCTGTGGGTGAATGTGGAATGCCAAATGTGTGTCTGACACCGCATCTTTTCAGGAATCTGTCAAGCACCCTGCCTGTATATGTTGGACCATTATCTGTTTTTAGTTCTTGAGGCACACCTAACGATGCAAACGCTTGTAAAAAATGTCGACAAGCATGTTCTGCTGTTTCCCCTGCATGTGCTAAAGCAAAGACTGCCCCTGAGAATGTATCTACGGATACATGAACATTTTTGAGTCTCCCAAATGATGGATATTTTGTGACATCTGTTTGCCACAGCTGAAGACTTTGCAGTCCTCGTGGATTGACTGCTCCTGTGGAAGCAGGTGGTTGCACGAGTTGACAATCTGGACAAGCACTAATGATTTCCCTCGCCTGAGTTTTCATGAGACGGAAGGATTCCATCAGCGCCTGCGCATTCTGATGAAAAAATTCATGACTCAGTCGTGCTTGCTCAAAAATGTCCGGAAGTGTTTGTGAAATGGGCATTGTCAACCTGTCGGCCTGAGCATTCCCTTCCGCTAGAAATCCTGGAAGTGTTGTGTGCGCTCTGATGTGAGTGATGAAATATTCTTCTTCCCTGCTTTCTAGCACTGTTTTCATGCTCACTAGATAGGAATATAAAACTTCATTGCTGACTTCTTTCAAGAGCGAACCTTCCAATCGTTTGACCACACCTGCAACATATGCAGAGTCCGTGACCAAATTGAGCGGTTGTTGGAACAACTGAAATGCTCGGACAACATCTGCCAATTCCACAATTTGTGGAGAGCCTTGAACCGTCTTCACGTTTGATTCCCATTCCCCTGTCGTTGAGTTCATCCACGTGATCACTGACTTGTGTGTCTTTCCTGAGCCATCAGTGAACACTGTGATCCCGTCCAGAGGTTCTTCACTTATTTTTGGCTTTGCTCTGTAGCATATTGTGATTGCAACATTCTATGTTGTGGAAAATTGATTGTGCAAGCTCCTGGAAAAGCTAACAATGCAATTAACAAATCTTTTGATTTCTGCATCGCCCAATCGAAATAATCTTTCTTCAAAGGCAGATAAATCTTTGAAAATTCTCGTCCCACCATTGTCAGCAATCTTGTTCTCCCCTTTATGATGATCTGTGCTGCCATCTCCAAATCTGTCAGAATTGTCTTTGAAGGCCTATATGGTAAGAAAATCCACTCTATGATTATTAAAGGATCTCTCTGAGATGCGTCCCATTGGAAGATTAAACTATGGAATTGTGCTTTCTTTCCCAACACTGCTATCTGGAAAGGCAACGATTCAACGAATCGATGTGCCTGTCTCTTCTGAATGGCATCTGTAACTTTTTCCAACTCCTTCTTTGCTTCTTTTGTGAGCGTCCTGGGAGATCGAATGTCTGCATCTCCTCTCAAGAGATCAAGCAACGCTGGAATGTCACTGTTTGTGATTCCCAAAATCGACCTCATCCAGTTGATTTCCCCTAGAAGTTGTTGTAAATCATGTAGATTGTTGACTTTTGTGCCGATTTCCATCTTTTGAGGCCTTATTGTTCTCTCCGAGATTTTCCACCCTAGATATTTCCAAGGCGCAACCTCCTGAATCTTTGAAACACTGATTTCCAGACCTGCCTTTTGCACTTCTGCAATCACACAGTCACGAGCCTTTTGTAGCTCCTGTTGTGTCGATGCCGCAATGAGCAAATCATCCATATAATGAATGATTCTCACCTTCGGGAATTTCTTCCATGCTGGTGACAAAGCTCGTGCCACGTACCATTGGCAGATTGTCGGCGAGTTTTTCAGGCCCTGAGGAAGAACGACCCAATGGTACCGCTGCAGAGGCGTTTCCTTGTTGATGCTTGGAACTGAAAAGGCAAGCCTCGGAGCATCATCCGGATGAAGCGGAATGCTGAAGAAACAGTCCTTGAGGTCAATGACCACAAGCAGCCAATCGGAATCATCGAAACAGATGGAAGACCCAGCTGAAGCGGTCCCATGTCTTCGAGGACTTCATTGATCTTCCTGAGATCGTGCAACAGCCTCCATTTGCCTGACAGCTTCTTTTTGATGACGAACACTGGAGAATTCCAAGGGCTGTTTGTTGGCTTGATGTGTCCCTTCTGCAACTGTTCTTGGACCAGGGTTTTCAACGCACTCAACTTTTTTCGCTCCAGGGGCCACTGATCCACCCAGACTGGATCATCCGTTTTCCAAGTCAACTTCAATGTGGCGAGTGCTGCAGTGACCCCGACTAAAAATCCACCTCGATCTTCATGCCCCATTGTGCCAAGAGATCTCGTCCCCAAACTGTGATTGGCTTCTGCACAACGAAAGGACGAATGATCGCCGTCTTGTTTCCTGGTCCCGTGACAACGATGGCATTCTCACTCTGCAGACACAGAGAAACTCCCCCTATGCCTGAGAGAGATCCCAAGGGCGCAATCAAGCTCCAGCTGCGAGGCCAAAAGATATAGGATATTACGGTGACATCTGCCCCTGTGTCGAGCATGCCTCTGACCTCTATTGTTCTGTCTCCACAAGTTAATTGGCATGTGAGCGTGGGTCGATCTCGACCTATGTGTTTTACCCATGTGGTATGTATTTCGACATGTTCCCTCAAAGGAAGCCCTTCTTCATCGAAGATTGACATGACTTCAATGGCGTGTGGTGGCAGAGCAAAAGCTCTCGCGATCTGAGTGTTTTCTGCCATGGTCAATGGTGGACGAAGTGCTTTTGCTAGAACTGTCAATTCCGTGTTTTTGTCTGTGGAAACAACTGATGGATAAACAGTAAGTCCAAGGATTCTGCTCCTGTCCTGTCCTATTTTTAAGAAATCTTATTTTTTGTATGAATCTCCACGGATCCCTGTTGGAACCTCCGCATGACTTTCATCCAGAAAGCAAATTAATTTGGAAGTTGCCAGTGTGCACTGTGCTCCTGGTGGAAGGAGCTCTGGGTCACTTGAGAATCGACTGAGGAGTTTGCTGAGGGCGTCTCCTTGACGATCCCGATGATTGTCCTGTTGGTTGTTGTGTCACCGCCATCACTTGTGTCGACGCGCGCTGACGGCTTGCGGGCGCGCTCCTTCTCCCGTTTCCTGGAAGTGGTAAAGGATTCCCTTCCATGTCTGTCTGGGAAAAACATTGCTTCACAGAGTGTCTTCCTCTTCCACACCGCGCACAAAGTGGCTTTGCAGGTTTTTGTGTCTGCACTTGGGCGTGTGCATGTGGACAATTCTTTTTCAAGTGTCCAAACGCTCCACATTTGTAGCATTGTCCTCCTGATGGATTGTTCTTCTTCTGGATGGTTGCAAGAACTTTATTTATGTTTTCATTCTGTTGTTGGAGTACCTTTTCCAGCATCTTTTCAACTACCTTGTCCTGATCTTTTGACTGCCTCTCCGGGTTTCTTCTTATCTGTTCTCCCCATTCTCCTCTCAGCTCATCCCTCACAATCGACGCGACGTGCTGAGGTGTTCCCACTCTGCTGCATGCCTCCACCATCTCTGCCAAGGATGGCCGTCCTGGCATTGCGCTGATGACCCGTTGACAATCCGGGTTGGCATTGCCGAAAGCTCGACTTTCCGTGAGAGGTTGCTTCGCCTCGTCAATCGTCACCTGTCGATCCACAGCTTGCGAGAGTCGATCTATGAAAGATGAGAATGGTCCTGTGGGACCTTGCCTGACACATGAGAGTGGGACGTCCGGAACTCCCGCCGGAGCAATCTGCAAGATCGCTTTGTGTGCTGCTTCTTTGATGTCATTCAGCACCCGTCGTGGAAGCCGTGCTGCTTGCTCCACTGGATTGTCATCTGGAGGATCTCCTGCCAACTGTGCTTCTGTGAGGTTCGCGTTGGGCCCACCTTGATAGCTGGCTCTCAACTCTGTGAGATATCTTCTCCATCTTCTGTCCCAGATAAGACTTTGTGTGTCAGTGAGAATCATCGACACAAGACATCGAATGTCAAATGGCGTGAAATCATACGTATTGAATGTCCCCTTCAGGAGCTGTTTGAAGAACTGCGAATTCAGACCATTGTTCTGAATGGCCTTTGATAAGTCCTTGATCACCTCGTGACCCAGCCTTTCCCACCTTGGATTTTGACCTTGTGCATCATATGTCACTGGCATTATAATGTCTCCTGATCCTCTGATCAGACCCTTTTCTTTTGATAATTAATTTCTAATTTCTGTCCAGTCTATTGGTTCTATTGGTTGTTCTTCTTCATCCTCTGGAAACTCCATTGGCCATTGCCTGCACAATGGAATCGTGGAGGCTCTTGGTGATCCTTCGCTCCATGTTCTTTGACTTGAAGTCCTCAGTCTCGGTCCTAAATCCGGAAAAGAAACTTGAGGCTCTCTTGAACGTGTTCTTTTGGCTGCATCAAAAGACTGCAGAAGATTCCTTGCTGCTTCCGCTGCTGAAAGCATCCATGCTGGAATTCCCTCTCTTGCTGTAATGTGTATCATTTCTTCTCCTTGAGGCTGTGCTTCATCTGAACTGTCTTCAACTTCATATAATCCTGAAGTTGATGAAATATTATCCTTTTGTTGTGTTGTTGTTGTTTTTATTTTCTTTAATGTGGCTTCCTTTTTATAAATTGTTGGAAAAAATTGCTGCATTGTTGCAGTTTGGCCAGCAGGTGATGTGGTGGCGCTGTCGAGCAGGTCCGACGTGTCCTGCAATGTGGTCGTCCCTCCACGAGGTGGCGCTGTCGCCTGCCTGGACAACCTTGATGACGACACGAACTCCATCGGTTTTTGCTCAGCAGACTGCAACGCTCGCGACCGTGTTTGAGACCGAGTTTGCATGGCTGTTGACTGAGCTGGCATTGAGGGCTGAATACTTGAGCGTTTCTTTTGAGTGGAAGGGGTTTGAACCGTAGGGTTTGAGGCTAAAGGCATCGGTCCCGGAGAGGGGGTGGAGCCCCGGGATGTCGAACCCCGAGCATGGCCCCTCCTTTTTGCCCCAGACGTCACAGAGGATCGGACCCGCCCCCGACCTCTCTCCGCCGGCACTTCCCGCGCATGCGTGCCTTCGGGGACGCCCTCTGCCTCCCCTGTACTGACGTCACTGTCTCCGTCCCGCTCCACCTCCGAAGTCTCCTCCCTATTGTCTGTTCCTGCCCCTCTCTCCTCCTCCTCTGACGCTGTATCCACACCCCCCGCCGAAGCGCGCAGCCCCCCCTCCGCGGGTGTCCCCTTTCTCGCTGCGATTCGAGCCGATCTCCGGGTCCAGACTTCTGGGTCTGACGTCACCACCGCGCGTCTCCTGCGTCCCTCCACAGCAGCTCGCCGGAGCTCTGCAGCTGCTCCGCCCTTGCTGCCCGTGTCTGACGCTGCCGCGCTGGTTTGAGAGGTCTCCCCGGCCATTCCCTGAGCTTTGCTCGACCCGCGCACTCTTGGCACCGCTCCAGAGGTGGCCGCCGCCGCTCTTGGCGTTGCGCTCGCAAAAGCCGCACGGAAACCCGTGTCCCCCATCGCCTCCACGCCCCCCCCGCTGGCCACCGCCGCTTCCGCGCCGCCGCGCCTGCCGCGAGAGAGTGCATCCCCCCTCCCCGCTTGTTCCCTTTGAACCCCCCTCCCCAACTCCGCCACGTTTTCCACCTCCTCCCCCTCTGATTCCTGCGAATCGGGACGGTACACTCCTAAAGAGTGGCCTGCTTCCTCGATATCACTGGGAGAAAACCTCATTTCATCAGGGAGCGGAATGGTATCATCAGTGTCTGAGTCGGAGTCTGAAGCCCCTGCACTCTCTGGGGTCTCAGGGTGCTTTAGGGTTCCCTTGGGTTTTCGGGATGGTGGGACTGAAGGCAATGCCATTTCTCCTTGTCCTCTTTTCTCGGGCACCTTTTCCCCTGGGCCAATTGAGATCAGAGCCAATCTCTGCTTGGAGCCTTGCTCTGCTCCCTCTGCCCTTGTGGGACTCGCAACAACTTGTTGCCTGGCCGACCCCCTAAATTGAGTCAAGGTCGCCTCTAACATAATTCTTGCTGGAGACAGCAATTTTAAGGCTGTCTTATCCTCATTGATGGCTAGAAAATATAGATGTCTGTTAACTTCTTGCCAAAAGCCTACTTCAAATAACAACCTTGTTTTGGAGTACGGGTAATTACACCGCACCCACAGCAATAATTCTCTAAGCTTTTTCTTTGGGATCCCCTTAGTGTGTGTGTCTGCCACGCCTTGTAGGTCGGACAGAATCTCTATTTGTTTCTGGGAAAGTGTACCCCCCATGTTCTTAATTCTTGACCTTCTCACCGAATTTATGTCGTCAGAGCAGTCCGAAGGCTCCTGGTCTCTGCCTGCAGGTCACAGGAGATGGATCTGGAGGCGCCTTTCCGATTCCGATCCGGGCTGTTCTGCTATGAACTTTCTTCGGCCGAAGTGGAGTGCGATGTCCTCTGTGGCTGCTGCGTTTTCAGATTCTCCTGGCTGCTTTCTGGCTGTTTTCCCGAGGAGTTATCAGTGCTCTCCTGGGAATAAGTCCAGCTCGGGAGCTGCCCACTCGTTGCTTCAAGGCTGCCCCTGTGCAAGAGGTGCACAGCAGAGCTCACCGTGGCTCAGCGAGTGCTGCTGGATGCTGCTGGATCGCCGGTCGCTGCCGAGCTGCTCCCGGGTCGCCGCCGGGTGCCCACCCAGGGACGCCAGATGTCGGGTTCGGCTGTCTGTCTCTGCCCCGACACAGGTAGAGTGGTTCTTGGGTGGCACGCGATGCAAAGGATGAGTCTGGACTCTTCAGCTTTTCGGTCTTCTGATTGTTTATTATTTCTTATCTACAAAATTTTCTGTCTGCCCAACAGAGGTCTGATCTGCAAGCAGTCACAGGCACTCTCTGACCACCCACGGGGCGGTCATGTCTTTTTATACTAAAATTTACGTACACAATATTTACCTTTATTTCCCAATGCTTTTCACCCATGTTAGCAAGTGCACCTTCACCAGAAACCAATCCCCAAGTGCCAACATCATCACAGGAGATGGAGGACAAGAAGAAGAAAGAAGAAGGACGAGACACGCCCTGATCCCTCCATCTTGTCTCCATAACCCCCCTGTACCAAAAACCTTAAAGTTTATATCACACCCTCTAAATGTGTCTCTTTTACACCTTTTACTCTAAAGTGATTCTCTTGTCCTCAAACTCTTGTTACTTCTGTGGATGGATCAAAATCAAGCCACCAAACACTCTTGGCAACATTCCAGGATTTCCGAGACCCCCAAGGGTTCTCCTGGCATCTCTGGACATCGGGAACGATGTGCTGAGATCTCACATGGGATCAGATGGGATCCATCCCAGGGGGATGAGGGAGCTGTGGATGAGCTCCCCAAGCTGCTCTCCATCATTTACCATCAGTCCTGGCTCAGCAGGGAGGGCCCAGAGCACTGGAGGTGCCAGTGTGAGCCCATCCCCAGGAAGGGCTGGAAGGAGGAGCTGGGGAACTCCAGGCCTGTCAGCCTGACCTGGGTGCCCGGCAAGGTTATGGAACAGATCACCTTGAGTGCCACCACAGGGCACCCACAGGATGGCCCAGGGATCAGAGCCAGCCAGCGTGGATTTAGGGCTGGCAGGTCCTGCCTGACCAACCTGGTCTCCTTTTATGCCCAGGTGACCCACCTGTGGATGGGGGAAAGGCTGTGGATGTTGTGTGCCTGGACTCCAGCAGAGCCTTTGACTCTGTCTCTGACAGCATTCCCTGGAAAAGCTGCAGCCCACGGCTTGGGCAGGTTCCCTCCTGGCTGGGAGATTTAAGAGCTGGCTGGAGGCTGGGCCCAGAGAGTGGTGGGGATGGGGCTGCACCCAGCTGGTGTCCAGGCACTGGTGCTGTCCCCAGGGATCTGTGCTGGGCCCAGTCCTGTTTAATATCTTCACTGATGGTCTGGCTGAGGGGATCGAGTCCAGCATTCACAAATTGCAGATGGCACCAAGCTGGGTGTGAGTGTGGATCTGCTGGAGGGCAGGACAAGAAGACACAGCCTTAAGCTGCACCAGGGGAGGCTCAGGCTGGACAATAGGAAGGAGTTCTTCACAGAAAGGGTGAGTGGGAACTGGAATGGGCTGGCCAGGGGGGAGGTGGCAGAGTCACTGTCCCTCTCCAGTGGCACTCAGTGGCACGGTCTGGGTGACAAGGCACTATTAGGGCATTGCTTGGACTTGATGATCCCAAAGGTCTTTTCCAGCCTATTTGATTCTGTCATTCTCTGATGATTGGGACACTCTGGGGCCATTGTGACACTGCAGGGCCTCGTGGAACTTAGAGGACCATGGTGACACCGTGCAGCCCCACAGAACCAGGGCTCCATGGTGGTGCTGTGGGGCCAAATGGACCCAGGGAGTGCCCCGTGACACTCTGGGTCCTTGTGGAACCACAGAGGCCATTGTGACACTGCAGGGCCTCGTGTAACCAAGGGGTTTCACCATTTTGACACTGCTAAACCAAGGGGACCATTGGGAGACTGCAGGGCCCAGTGGAATCAAGGGGCCGTTCTGACACTGTGGGGCCTCATGGCACCAAGGGGACAGTGTGACACTGCAGGATCCTGTGTAACCAAGGGGCCACTGTGACACGATGGGGCCTCAAGGGATCTGGAAGAACGTTGTGACACTGTGTGGCCTTGTGGAAACAAGGAGTCCATTGTGACACTGAGGGGACTTGTGGAAGCACAGAGACCATGGTGACAGTGTGGGACCTCATGTGACCATGGGGCCATTGTGACACCCTGGGGCCCCATTGAACCAAGGAGTCCACTGTGAAACTGCAGCACCAACGAGAACATTGTGACACTGTGAAGCCCCACGGAACCAAGGAGACCATTGTACTCTGCATGGTCTCATGGAACCAAGAAGGCCAGTGTGACAGTGCAGGGCCTGGTGTGACCAAGAGGCCATTGTGACACTGAGGGGCCCCATGGAACCAAGGACATCGTCACAAATGTCACACAGCTGGATGTGAGTGTTGATCTGCTGGAGGGTCAGAGGGCTCTGCACAGTTACTTGGACAGGCTGGATCCAGGGGATGAATCCAACAACGTGAGGTTTAACAAATCCAAGTGCCAGGCCCTGCTATTTGGCCCAGTGCTACAGGCTGGGGACAGAGTGGCTGGAGAGCAGCCAGGCAGAAAGGGACCTGCAGGGACAGATGGACAGCAGGCTGGACATGAGGCAGCAGTGTGCCCAGGTGGCCAAGAAGGCCAATGGCTCCTGGCCTGGATCAGGAATGGTGTGGCCAGCAGGAGCAGAGCTGCTGTGCCAGCACTGATCTGCCCCCAGCTCTGCACACAGACATTGCTGCTGCAGCTCCAGAGAAGGCAACAAAAGGGCATCTCTGGAAAAAACTTTGCTGGGAGATCCTTTAGTTGCTTTAAAGGCACCGAGAGCACAGCCCCTCATTGACACAGTCTGTGGCCACAAGGAATGTGGAGAGAATAAAAATGAGACATGGCAGAAACATTAACATTTCATTTTGGACAATCTGAAAAATGTAAAAAAAAGAAAAAAAATCTCCAAGATGAAACCAACAAGAAGTATCAAAGATGACTTTTATTACAAGTAGTTTTCAGAAATTGGCCAGCAGTTTAATGTTTCTGTAACCATCCAGTCATCAGTGTCCACACTGCAGCCTTGAGCTCCTGGTTCCTCAGGCTGTAGATGAGGGGGTTCAGGGCTGGAGGCACCACCGAGTACAGAACTGACAGGGCCAGATTCAGGGATGGGGAGGACATGGAGGGGGGCTTCAGGTGAGCAAAGATAACACTGCTGAGGAACAGGGAGACGACAGCCAGGTGAGGGAGGCAGGTGGAAAAGGCTTTGTGCCGTCCCTGCTCAGAGGGGATCCTCAGCACAGCCCTGAAAATCTGCACATAGGAGAAAACAATGAACACAAAACAGCCAAATGATAAACAGGAGCTAACAGCAATGAGCCCCAGTTCCCTGAGGTTTGAGTGTGAGCAGGAGAGCTTAAGGATCTGTGGGATTTCACAGAAGAACTGACCCAGGGCATTGCCATGGCACAGGGGCAGGGAAAATGTATTGGCTGTGTGCATGAGAGCATGGAGAAAGGCACTGGCCCAGGCAGCTGCTGCCATGTGGGCACAAGCTCTGCTGCCCAGGAGGGTCCCGTAGTGCAGGGGTTTGCAGATGGACATGTAGCGGTCGTAGCACATGATGGTCAGCAAATAAAACTCTGCTGAGATGAAGAACAGGAAGAAAAAGAGCTGTGCAGCGCATCCAGTGTAGGAGATGTTGCTGGTGTCCCAGAGGGAATTGTGCATGGCTTTGGGGACAGTGGTGCAGATGGAGCCCAGGTCAGCGAGGGCCAGGTTGAGCAGGAAGAAGAACATGGGCGTGTGCAGGTGGTGGCCGCAGGCTACGGCGCTGATGATGAGGCCGTTGCCCAGGAGGGCAGCCAGGGAGATGCCCAGCAAGAGGCAGAAGTGCAGGAGCTGCAGCTGCCGCGTGTCTGCCAATGCCAGCAGCAGGAAGTGCCTGATGGAGCTGCTGTTCGACATTTGCTGTGTCGCCTTGGCATGAGGATCTGTAAGAAAAGTAATCATGGAATAGTTGGGTTTGGAGAGGACTTGAAATATCCCAGCACAGCCTGGGGGCACTTTCCCCCCACTGCCTGCCCAGGGCTCTGCTGCCTGGAGCTGTCCCTGCCAGCAGCTGCTTCCCTGTGCCCAGGGCTGGGCCCTGCCAGTGCTGCCAGAGCCCAGCCCAGCCCTGGGGGCTCAGCTCTGCCCTGCAGAGCCCTCCCAGCTCAGGCACTGCCCAGGGGCAGCTCTGGCTCTGCAGGCTCTGATGGCAACGTCAGAGCAACCCTGAGGAGGCTGGAAAAGCAACACTGATGCTGCCTGTGAGGGGCCCTGTGCTGATTTCTATAACTCCGTTGTTTTGTAAGATCTGAGAAATAAAATTTTTATTCTTATTAACCTGAATTGGGAGAATAATATCTATGAGCAGTTTCCCATACCAGCAACCCTGAGCAGTAGAATAAAAAAGCAGGATTTTCCCCTTTATGCAGCCCCTGCCTCACTGTGCACCCTGTATAATCTATTTGGAAATGTTCTGCAGTTCAATGCCATGCTGGGAGCAGCCCTGAACAATGCAGCATCCTCCCCACACAAGGAGAACACTTCCATGCCTCACCAGCTGCCTCCCCCCACCCAGATCTTGTCCCCCAGTGCTGGGAGCAGCTGCCAGGGCTGGCTGAGAGCTGTCCCTGGCAGGCAGCAGAGTCCCTGCCCCAGCACAGCGCCCTGGGCTGCAGGACCCTGCTCTGCAGGACAGCCCTGGGCACCCCTGGCTGCTCTGCACAAGAGACAAGCAGAGAATGGACTCACAGGCTCTGCAGGCATTGGCATGTTCCAGCTGCAGGAGATGGCTCCAGGAGCTGCAGCTGCATTGTCCTGCAGCCAGAGGTTCCTGTGCCAAGGGCTGGCAGTGATTGTGCCCCAGGCACTTCTCAGCCCCTTCCCAGCCCTGACTGATTGAAGCTCTCTGTGCCTCTGGGCTGTGCCCGGGCTGGCTGCAGGCAGTGCCCCAGCCCTGCTGGGCTGGCACAAGAGCTGCTCATCCAGAGAAATGTGCTTTTGAAGCTCTTCTTGGTGAGCAGGAGCTGCCTCTGTGCCAGGAGCCCAGCCCAGCTCAGCAGCACAGACACAGCACAAGGACTTTAATCAGCCTCTGGGGCTTTGTGCTCAGGCCCTGAGAGGGAGCTGAAGAAACCTCTCCAGAGCTCCAAGGCAGAATCCAACTCCAAACTTTCTTGGACTTTTAATGGTCCCAGTGAGGGACACGACTGAGCAAGTGTCCCCAGGTCCCAGGCAGAGCAGAGAACTGCAGGCAGTGATGACAGGTGGGGACAAAGAGAAGCCAAGTCTTGGTGCCCTGGGCCACAGCAGGGTCTGTGCCAGCAAGGGCTGGGAGGAGACACCTTGTCCTGAGGCCCTGGGGCCTCCTGGCCCAGCCCCAGCCAGGCTGGGCACTGTCAGCCCCTTGTGCTGCCCTCAGCATCCCCCCCTAGCCCACATCCCAGTGGCCTCAAGGATCTGCTGCAAGGAGTCCCTGGGGAGCCTTGCTCAGCCATGGCCCTGGGGGCTCCTTCATGCTCCCTGCAGGGACTGCAGCTTTTTCAAAGGACTTTGGCTTTGGCTTTTGCCTTGGAGTCTCTGAGAGGTTTGTGCAATCATGGCCTCCAATTATCTGCTGTAATTAGTCCCTGGAGAGGCTTTGTCAGTAACAACACTCACTGGGGCTCATTAATACTTCAGGGTACTTCAGTTATTTGAAGGTACTTGGTGTTTCCCTTTTGATACAGACTCTGTGAGAGGTTTGTGCAATCATGGCTCCAATTATCTGCTTTAATGAGTCCCTGGAGAGCTTTGCATTGGCACTCAGTGGGGCTCAGTAATGCTTTGAGCTTCTCAAAATTTTTAAGGTAGTTTGGAATTTCCTTTCCACATTGAGACTCTGAAAGGTTTTTGGTCAATCCTGGCCTCCAGTTCTCTCCTCCAAGGAGTCCAGGAGGAGCCTGTGTTGGGGATGAACCTCAGTTTGACCCATTCAAGCTCTGAGACACTTTTGGGTTTTCCTCTGACTTTGACTCCTGGAAAGGTTTTTGCAATCTCCTCTCAGGCCCTGAGGTTCCAGGGCTCAGCTCCAAATGCACCACAGTGCTCATCAGGATGCAGCAAGTCCTGACAAACCATGGCTCCGCCTTGATTTCCCTCTGCTCTAATGCAGTTTATCAGGAATGTATCTGGAGTGAGTTTGGTTTGCTAATTTGAGATTTCTCAGCCAATGCATCTATTCGTGCAGTGGGATCAGTGTTGGCTAATTACCATTGCACTCACTGTAATATATTTACTCATTTCCTGCTGTGAGATAGGATTAGGAGAAAGGCAAAGTAGGCTCAAAATTTTAAAGGGGTATATTGAAAAGTTTATTATCAGTGAATAGAAGAAAGAATAATAAGAATCTGAACACTTCTCCTCTCCCTACAACCTTTTCTTTCTTACTGACAATGTAAGGAGACAAAACCTGAAAGTTTCAGTCAGTTTACACCATCTAGAACAGTCTTTCTTCAGTTCACTTAGGCAGAGGAGTCTCTCTTTCATGCTATGGAGACTTCTCCATAAGAAAAAAGTTCTCTCGTGGCTCTCAATTCCCATGAATACCAGGTGCCCAGAAAATCTGCAATTGTGAAGTCCCTCCCATTTTTCACAGCTTTCCCCACAGCTGTGTTTATGGGCAATGTCAACTTATGGGGTTTGAGTTTAAAGATGAGCTGTTCAAGAGCAAAGATTCTCTTCACCTATTTCTGAAATCATCTTCATCTCTGAGAACAGAGATCTTCTTCTTCTCTCCCTGATAGCACAGGATCTCATTACTCTTCTCTCTTTCTCTGTTTAAACTTCTCATGGGATCACAGCTACTTATCATTTGCTTACTTTAGCATGGAGGTTTTTGCTGAACAAGTCATCTCCCCATATTTTAAATTAGTTATAGGGAAAAAGAGAGTCTGATGTATCAATTACATCCTTCCCCATAGCTTTACAAGAGGATTTCAGCCCCCAGATCAAGGCATCTCCTCATCCCTCCCATCTGGGGCTCAACTTCCTCTTCAGCGACCTCGGTGTCTTCATGTTGCTCCTCTGTGTGCCTGCAGTTTGTCCTTTTCTCTCACTGGAGGGAGGATGGAAGCACTGAAAGAGTTCATATCTCACCCGGGGCCTGCAGATGGTTCCGTGACCCCGGCCGGGCTCGGTGCTTGCGGCCGGAGCTGTTTTATGATGGAGGTTTCTGCAGCGGCTGCACTGGGGCTGTGTCAGGATGGGCCGCGCTGGGGCAGGGCCAGGACCTCAGCAGCCAGGCCAGAGCACAGCAGCAGCACGGCCGGGGCCGATGGCTTTTCCTGCCCCTGCCCGGGGCTTGCGGCTGAAGCCCAAGGGTGGCAGAATCTTGGCCGAGCCGGCCCGGCCCGGGGCTGCTCCTGGGGCCCGGCGGATCCTGGCTGGGCCCGGGCTGGCGGCGGGGCAGGGCTCAGCAGGGCCCAGATGTTCCCAACTGCAGCCATGGCCCGGCCCGGCCTCAGCCCCGCGGCCTCCCCTGCCCTGCCCGGCAGCCGATGGGGCCTGGCGGGGTCCCTGGGAAGGGGCCCGGCCCCACGGCAGGAGCCGCCCGGCCCGGCCTGGCTGAGACGGGGCCGGGTCAGCCTTGTTACCTCTGTGCTAGCCAGAAGGGAAAGAGACCCTCCCAGGCTTTCCCATCTTTAACATGTGTCTTCACAGAGGCGTGTACAGTTTCTTTCGTGGTTTAACAGATTGTCAATTCTCAAAGCTGATTACTGATTGGTTTTTTTGTCAGACACGGAGGAAACTGCTAGCAGCTTCTCTTAGAACATCACTTCTGTGATGCAAAACCCTCACAACATCACAGAGCACAGAGTTCCTTTGTCCATATGTAGTGTTCATGTGCCCAAGACCTCAAAAACACTTCTTGGGAGATCTCTGGGCCCTCCCCAAGGTGTTTTCAACTGAAAGCATTCAGCTCAGAATATAAGAAAATCACCAGAGGATAGGGCCAGCCTGACCTGTCTGTCCTGGCTACTTTTGTCTGGGAGCAATCTTTGGACATGTGGAATTTGGGAAGCCAAATTCTCATTTTGGCCATGGACCCTGGACATGAATGTTCATTCTTTTCCATAGGAAGGAAGGAACAGAGCCCCAGTGTTTGCCAGGCAGAAGAGAGTGACCACCAGAGGACAAGGCAGCCAGAAGTGGCAGGTTTTTTTCTGAGAGAAACCCTTGCATATAGGAAAATTTTTGAGAGAATACCAATTTTGGCAATGGACATTTACAAAGAGGGATGGTTCTTTTCTATAGCAAGAAAAGCACAGAGCCCCAGTGTTCCAGGAGCTGATGAGAGGCAGCCCTTGACATCCCAACATCAGCCAGACCTGTCAGGGGACCCCTGGGAAGCCAAACCAGCCAGGTCTGTTCCATGTTCCCTCAGTTCCATCAGGCCCCACAGTGTCCCAATGGTCCCTTGCTTCCCTGAGGCCCTGAAGAGTCATAATGCCCCCTTGGTGACACCAGGCCCTGAAGGGTCCCAATGGTCTCCATGGTTCCATCAGGCCCCACAGAGCCATAATGGTCTCTGGGTTCCATGAAACCCCACTGTGTCACCATGGCCCCTTGGTTCCATGGGCTCCAGTGGTGCCACAATGATCCCCTTGGTTCCATGAGGTCCCCACAGTGTCCCAGTGATCTCCATGGGAAGGGAAGGACCCAGCCCCAGTGTTGCAGGGGCAGCCACCAGAGGTCCAGGCCACCCAGGCTTGATGGTACTGGCAGATTGTGCCTGGGAGCAACCCTTGGATATACAGAATTTTGGAGGTGGAATCCCAATTTCAGACATGGACACCTGGAGGATAAGGATGGTTGTTTTCCATTGGAAAGAAAGCACGGAACACTGATTCAAGAGTGACATATGGGGATCTATGGGAAGCATTGGGGATCGTTTCTGCACCTCGTGACCCAACAGAAGCTTCTCTAATAAACTTTGCCTGAAGCTCCCACTGTGCCCATCACAGGAACCCATGTGAGTGTCTGGGACATCCCGGCTCTTTGGCATCCTGGGAACTCCTGGGATGTCACCATGGAATGGCTGTGACTGCCTCTGACCACAGGGCTCTTTACCATCCCAGAAACGCCTGGGAGGTCTCCATGGAGCCCCTGTCTCTGCCTGTGACATTCCAGCTCTGGAACAGCCTGGAGATTCTTGGAAAGTCCCCATGGAACCCTTCTGAGGGCCTGTGACAAATCTGATCCTTAGTAGGCAACCATCACCAGTCCACTGTTGCTATGGGCAGTTTCCATAGCAACCATCACCAGCCCCCTGTTGCTATGCTCAGTCCCTTGGCAGCTCCATGGAGACCCCATGCCAGAGGTGGTTTCCATGGCCACCAAGGCTGGCACCAGCTGGGATGCTCGGTTTCCACGGGCCGGGCTTCAGGAATGGGATTCCCCAATTTCCTGCTCCCGCTAAAACCGCGCTGCCCTCGCTGCCCTCCCGCCTCCCATGGAAAGCACAAAAGGCAAAGATCCCAGGCTGGGAAAAGAACAATTTATTGGGAACAGCAACGAGATAAAGAACAAAGAGGAACAGAAACAATATTGATAACAGAAGGGATAAATAAAACTGTTTACAGAGAAAACTACAACATCAACAACTAGTTCTTCCTGGCAATGTATTTCCTCCTGTCTGGAAAGGACACCCTTTTCCTCAGGGGGAGAGAGAGAGAGTCCCTTTCCTGCCCCTGGCAATGACCTGAGGTGGGAGTGAATGTAATGACAGGGCCATGGCCAGACCCCCATGTTCTCCAACCCCACATCATGTCATTGGCAGGGGCAGGAAAAGAAACAGGTGTCTTCCCAGCATGGATCACAGGGAACATGGATCACCAGGGCTCTGACCAACGTGGTGTCTCCAATGGGGGATGAAGCTGGAGTGGTGCATGAAGATGTTCCTGCAGTTGAGGCATGTGCAGGGCTTCTTTTACTGGTGCCTCCGTTGGTGTCTGGTCAAGTGAGAGCTGCTGGTGAAGCTCTTCCCACACTGGGGACACTCGTAGGGCCTCTCCCCAGTGTGGATGCGCCGGTGGGTGACGAGGGTGGAGTTGTGCTTGAAGCCCTTCCCGCAGTCGGGGCAGAGGAAGGGCCTCTCATCCGTGTGAATTCGCTGGTGCTGGAGGAGCTGAGAGCTGGTGTGAAACCTCTTCCCACACTCGGGGCACTGGTAGGGCCGCTCCCCAGTGTGGATCATTTGGTGGATGTTCATTTGGGTCTTCCTACTAAAGGTCATCCCACATTCCCCACAGTTGTATGGCCTTTCCCCAGTGTGGATCCTCTGGTGGCAGATCAAGAGAGATTTCTGCCTAAATCTCTTCCCACATTCCCCACATTCATAGGGTCGTTCCCTGGTGTGGGTCTTCTGGTGGGAGATCAGGTTAGAGTTCTGGCTGAAGCTCATCCCACATCCCCCACACTTGTAGGGCTTCTCCCCGGTGTGGATCCGCTGGTGCCTGATGAGGTGGGAGTTGCGCTTGAAGCCCATCCCACAGTCAGGGCAGCGGAAGGGCCTCTCATCCGTGTGAATCTGCGGATGCTGGAGGAGATCAGAGCTGGTTTAAAACCTCTTCTGACACTGGGGACACTCGTAGGGCCTCTCCCTCTCCCCGGCGTGGATGCGCTGGTGGGTGATGAGGGTGGAGTTGCGCTTGAAGCTCTTCCCACAGTCAGGGCAGCGGAAGGGCCTCTCCTCAGTGTGAATCTGCTGGTGCTGGAGGAGACTGGAGCTGGTCTGAAACCTCTTCTGACACTCAGGACACTCGTAGGGCCTCTCCCCAGTGTGGATGCGTTGGTGGGTGATGAGGGCAGAGCTGCAGCTGAAGCCCTTCCCACACTCCCCACACTCGTAGGGCCATTCCCCCGTGTGGATCATCTGGTGGCTGATCAGGGTGTTGCTCTGCCTGAAGCTCTTCCCACACTCCAAGCACTTGTGGGGCTTCTCCCCATCATGAAGCTGCTCATGGGCCACCAGCTCTGAGCTCTGGCTGAAGCTCTGTCCACCTTCCTGGCTCAGGGTGGGTCTTTCCTCCTCAGAGCACCCTGGGCTGGGTTTGCAGCCCCTCCTCTTATGGGATCTCTGGGGCTTTTCCTCCCCATTGGATTCCTGTGCCCTGGAGTCACTCAAAATGGCCTCATCCATGAGTTTCTGCTGTGGGGATTTCTCCTCTCTGGTCTCCATCCTCAGTTTCTTCCCGGGGGGAGGCAGGACAAGGAGAGGATGGGATTTGCCTCCGTGCCAGAGGGAAGGGGAAGGAGATCCCCCCAGTGCATCCCCGGCAGGACGGGGTTGGCAGCAGGGTTGTCCTGCAGCCGGGGGCTGTGCTGGGCTGGGAGATGGAGCAGGAGAGAGGGGGAAAGGGGCACTGACTTCCTCCTCACCTTCCTGAATGTCCCGGGGCTCCTTCCTCTTCCTTGCAGACTCCTCCTCCATCTGGCAAAAGTTTGGGGATGTGAAATCCTGTTTTGGGAGGAAAGCAAGGGATGAGCGCATTGAATTTTGTACTTGTTTGAAGGCAAACCTGGGGAGGGTCTAAACCAGGATTACAATTTAATAAGAAAATGAAGATCAAGGCAATGATACAGAAACACTGCCTTAAACTGACAGAGTCAGGATATAACCTGACACCCTGTTGCTGGTCAGGCTGGTGGCAGCAGTCCCATTAAATGGTGGCTGCAGTCCTGTGTGAGTGATGAACGTGATTCTGTCCAAGCAGTGATCCTGTAGAATGCCCTGGTCTTCCTCTGAAGGTCCAGGGGTGGTTCTGGAGCTCTTGTCCTCTGGGAATCCAGTAGGCAAGCTGCTCCTGGTGTTGCAAGGCTCAGCTTATATGCAGGTAGGAATGCTTGGATCCTCACCCTGGGCGGAGCATCCCACAATGGGATGATGGAATTTTATCAGTCCTGCAGTGACACTCAATGGCCCATTCCCAGAAGATATCTCCCCTGGAGGGCGTTATCAGGGCTGATTCATGGAAGAGATCAAGAACACTGCCCCACCTGTTTCTAGCAGTTGATGAAGATGGGGATTGCAAACATGCATTTGGTTCCATCTTACACTGCAGCCTGAAACAGTGGGGGAATCCCTGCTCAGGGGGTGAACACCACCCCCCTTACCCAAACTGGCTCAGGTGTAAAACCCCCACCCCGGGAAGGCCACACACACAGGGGACAATGTCACACTTGCCCTGCCCCAGGGGAGGTCTCTGTCCCTCTCACTCCCTTGCTGTCCCTCCCTTTTCTCTTTCTTTCCATCTCTCTCTACCTCACATTTACTGTTCAATAAAATGCACGTAGGATTTGGTCTTGTTAGCACCTTAATTGGGGCAGAGGCATCTCTCTAACAATTTTCTTAACCAGAATGTGACATTATTCTGGCACTGTGAGTTTAGGCACTGTTGTCTGACCCCAGGTGCCTTTTACAACAGCATGGTACCCTCCTCTGAGGAGGTTGTGGTTCTTCCTGGAAGAATTCTTGGAAACTTGGACACAGTCCCTCCTTCCTCCTGGGGAACTTACAGGAGGATTGATGAGGAAAATGGCTGTCGTGGGTGGCCAGTGAAAAAGAAAATATTTTGTTGTCCTTCTTTGAAAAGTTTGTTAAAAACACTGGAGGAAAGGGAGCAAATGATATCAGAGTGACTGATAGAGTTCATTTACTCCAGGGTGAGAAACACAAGGCTGCTGAAAGTCCCACAAGAAGCCCAGCTCTAGTAGCTCAATAACTCCAGCCAGGGGTCTCTGGGAGGATTTTTTTGGAGCGTGTTCGGAGCCGGCAGATCCCGGACTCGAGCCCCGGATATCTCCGGGCTCCCTAAGAGGAGCTTTTTCGGGGGCAGAGGAGCCGCGATCGCCCCTCGGGAGGGTCCCGGGGGGTCCACGTGGGGATGGCCCGGTACCGACGGGGCGGGACATTGGTTTTGGGGATCCCCGTGAGAGCCGGGGCTGTGGAATGGGGGACCCCCGGGGCGGGGAGAGGGGAAGGGGCGATACCGGAGCTGGGACACCCCCGGCAGCCCGGAGATGAGGCGGGGACGGGACCCCCTGACCCTGACAGGGGCGCGTCCTGGGGTGACTTCATGATGCTCGTGCCCCATCGGTCCGTTTAGCCCAGAAATGAGTTCTGCACCTTTAAGGCTGGTTCTGAGAGCCAAGGGGAGGAGGAAGAAGCTGCAGTTTGTTTTCATACACTGCACTCACTCCTCCACATTCCGGCTCCTGGATGGACAGAGGGCAGGACTGAGCTCTCCTTTGCTTTTAGTTAGTGTTTAGCTCTCTGAGGCAGAGAAGTTCCCTGGACTATTGTTTTTCTTTTTCTTTGGAGCTGTTTAAACCTGCTCTGGACTGAACACGCAGAACACCACCGGCATCTCCCACCTATGGCCCACTGGGCTGAGCCTGGGTCGCGGCATTTCCAATACAGGAGGGACTGATAAGAGACTGATAAGAGACTGATAAGAGAGTGATAAGAGACTGATAAGACACTGAGTGAGCCAAGCCCCAGCCCAAGGAGGGACTTTCGGAGTTTGTCACCTATTTTCCAGCAGCAGGAGGTTTTATTGCTTAATATTGTTCAATTTTTGTGCTGGTGAATGCTTTGCCTGTTAAATAAAGTGTTTTTTTCCACTTTTATCCAAGGAAATATTTTCCCGAACTGGCTGAGGGTGGGGCTGCTGAATCTGCATTCCAGAGGAAACTCCTTTTGGAGGTTTTCTCCCAAATTTGCCCTAAAGCAGGACAGGGTGGTTGGAAGAGGGGGGAAGCCCAAGAGGCTGGATTGAGGGGAGGCTGGAGAGAGGGACCTTGGGACCCCAAAATCCACCTGCATCCCTTAGCAGGACCCTGGAGAGGGGGGGATCCCCAGGACCCATGGGATCCCCAACAGCCCAGAGACAGGGGACCACCAGAACCCCAGAGGGATGAGACTGGAAATGGGACACTCCTGGTGGCGCTTTTTTTATTCACTCTTGATTTTTGGAGGTTTTTATGGACATCATGTGACTTCTAGAGATGGACTTGGGTGGGAGGAATCCCCAACCCAAGGCATTCATACCTTGTTTCTCCCCAAATCAGTATTTTCCCCAAACCTTCCCACAGTGACATCCCCTCCTGTCCTGCTCTGGGTGAGCTCAGTCCCAAACCTGACCCTGATCCTGGTCTCAATCTCACTCCATGTTCAGACACACTCACAGTTCTGTATTTAATCCCATCCCAGCCCCAAACTCATCTAGCCCCAGACCCAATCCCAACCCCAGCCCTAAAGCCAATCCCATGTCTAGCCTTAACCCCAATCCCAGCTCTAATCCAAATCTCAGCCCCAACTCCAAGCCCAGCCCCAATTCCAGCCCCTTCCTAAATCCTCAGCCCCAAACCAAATCCCAGGCTCAGCCCTTCTGGGGCTTTGGGGGTGTCTCTGTCCCTGTGACCCCGATGATGTTTGGGTGGGGTCCCAGCAGGGCTGAGAGGGACAGAGACCCCCCCGGCCTCGCCAGGGGTGAGAAGGTGGCAGAGCCCCCCCAGCCCCGAGCAGCCTCAGCGGTGAGAGGGACACAGAGCCCCTGGTGCCCAGCCCTGCACAGGCATTGCCTGAGGCCAGAGGGATGGAGACCCCCCGAGCATCCCCCAGGGCCAGGGGACAGAGACCCCCGAGCATCCCCTGGGCTGAGAGGGACAGAGACTGCCCCGAGCACCCCCTGGCACAGGGGAGAGAGGGAGGGAGACCCCCCAGGCATTCCCTGGGTGAGAATGATGGAGACCCCTGGGGAATGGCCTGGGGTGACAGGGACAGGGACACCCCTGGGGAATGGCCTGGGGTGACAGGGACAGCCCTGGGGAATGGCCTGGGGTGACAGGGACAGGGACACCCCTGGGGAATGGCCTGGGGTCACAGGGATGGGGACAAACCCTCCCAAGCCCCTCCCAAGCATCCCCCAGTGTGAGAGGCTCAGAGACCCCTTGAGCATCCACTGGGCACCGGACAAAGTAAAATTGTTTCTTGACAGAAATCAAACTTAACCCTACATAAAATGCCTTGAAGTTGCTCTTCCCTAAACACAATTGTGATGGAAATGCAAACAAATCCCAAACATTAATAAACTGAAGTACAAGCAATTCTGTGGCAATTCCAATTTCCACTGGTTTCTGCACAGCTCCAGCTCCGCTGCTGGCGCATTCTGATAAAAGAAAGGTGGAAATTCGGCCCAATATAGAGTATGAAAAGGAAGGGAAAGCTCTGTGTAGCTGTCACAAAGGTGACAGGGACAATGAGACAAATGATTCTCACACTTGGCAAAGCCCACCAGCCTGTGAATTTGGGAGTTATTTGGGAATTTAGCTGCTTGAGCTGGGCTTCTTTGAGACTTTCAGCAGCCCTGTGTTCCTCACCTTGGGGTGAATGAACCTTGTTAGTTTCGCTGGTATTTTTTCTCCCTTTCCTCCAGTGATTTTAACAAGCTGTTCAAGAAAGGGCATCAAAATATTTTCTTTACACTGGCCACCGACAACAGCCATTTTCCTCATCAGTTCTCCTGTAAGTTGCTCAGAGGAAGCTGCGTCCAAGTTTCCAAGAGTTCCTCCAGAGAGAACCACAACCTCCTCAGAGGAGGGAACAATGCTGTTGTCAAAGTCACTTGGGGTCAGAGAACAGTGCCCTGAACTCACTGTGCCAAAATAATATCACAATCAGGTTAGTAAAATTGTTAGAGAGATGCCTCTGCCCCAATTAAAGTGCTAATGAGACCAAATCCAAAGTGGATTTTATTGAACAGTAAATGCGGGGTAAAGAGAGAGATGGAAAGAAAGAGTAAAGGGGGAAGAGCAAGGGAGTGACAGGGACAGAGACCTCCCCTGGGGCAGGGCAAGTGTGACATTGTCCCCTGTGTGTGTGGCCTTCCCGGGGTGGGGGTTTTACACCTGAGCCAGTTTGGGTAAGGGGGGTGGTGTTCACCCCCTGAGCAGGGATTCCCCCACTGTTTCAGGCTGCAATGTAAGATGGAACCAAATGCATGTTTTCAATGCCCATCTTCATCAACTGCTATAAACAGGTGGGGCAGGGTTCTTGATCTCTTCCATGACTCAGCCCTGATAACGCCCTCCAGGGGAGATATCTTCTGGGAATGGGCCATTGAGTGTCACTTCAGGACTGATAAAATTCCATCTTCCCATTGTGGGATGCTCCGCCCAGGGGGAGGATCCAAGCATTCCTACCTGGATATAAGCTGAGCCTTGCAACACCAGGAGCAGCTTGCCGACTGGATTCCCAGAGGACAAGAGCTCCAGAACCACCACTGGACCTTCAGAGGAAGACCAGACACTTCTACAGGATCACTGCTTGGACAGAATCACGCTCATCACTCCCACAGGACTGCAGCCACCATTTAATGGGACTGCTGCCACCACCCTGACCAACAGGGTGTCAGGTTATATCCTGACTCTGTCAGTTTAAGGCAGTGTTTCTGTATCATTGCCTTGATCTTCTTTTCTTATTAAATTGTAATTCTGGTTTAGACTCTCCCCAAGGTTTGTCTTCAAACCAGTAAAAATTCAATGCGCTCATCCCTTGCTTTCCTCCCAAAACAGGATTTCACATCCCCAAACCTTTGCCAGATGGAGGAGGAGGCTGCAAGGAAGAGGAAGGAGCCCCGGGACACGCAGGCAGGTGAGGAGGAAGTCAGTGCCCCTTTCCCCCTCTCTCCTGCTCCATCTCCCAGCCTAGCACAGCCCCCGGCTGCAGGACAACCCTGCTGCCAACCCCGTCCTGCTGGGGATGCACTGGGGGGATCTCCTTCCCCTTCCCTGTGGCACGGAGGCAAATCCCATCCTCCCCTTGTCCTTCCTCCCCCAGAGAAGGAGGTGAGGATGGAGACCAGGGAGGACAAATCCCCACAGCAGAACCTCATGGAAGAGGCCATTTTTAGTGGCTCCAGGGCACAGGAATCCAATGGGGAGGAAAATCCCCAGAGATCCCACAGGAGGAGGGGCTCCAAACCCAGCCCAGGGTGCTCTTAGGAGGAAAGACCCAACCTGAGCCAGGAAGGTGGACAGAGCTTCAGCCAGAGCTCAGAGCTGGTGGTCCATGGGCAGCTTCATGATGGGGAGAAGCCCCACAAGTGCTTGGAGTGTGGGAAGAGCTTCAGGCAGAGCAGCACCCTGATCAGCCACCAGATGATCCACACTGGGGAATGGCCCTACGAGTGTGGGGAGTGTGGGAAAGGCTTCAGCTGCAGCTCTGCCCTCATCATCCACCAACGCATCCACACTGGGGAGAGGCCCTACGAGTGTCCTGAGTGTCAGAAGAGGTTTCAGACCAGCTCCAGTCTCCTCCAGCACCAGCAGATTCACACTGAGGAGAGGCCCTTCCGCTGCCCCAACTGTGGGAAGGGCTTCAAGCACAACTCCACCCTCATCACCCACCAGCGCATCCACGCTGGGGAGAGGGAGAGGCCCTACGAGTGTCCCCAGTGTCAGAAGAGGTTTTACACCAGCTCTGATCTCCTCCTGCATGAGTGCATTCACACGGATGAGAGGCCCTTCTGCTGCCCTGACTGTGGGAAGGGCTTCAAGCGCAACTCCCACCTCATCAGGCACCAGCGGATCCACACCCAGGAGAAGCCCTATGAGTGTGGGGAATGTGGGATGAGCTTCAGCCAGAACTCTAACCTGATCTCCCATCAGAAGACCCACACCAGGGAACGACCCTATGAATGTGGGGAATGTGGGAAGAGATTTAGGCAGAAATCTCTCTTGATCTGCCACCAGAGGATCCACACTGGGGAAAGGCCATACAACTGCGGGGAATGTGGGATGACCTTTAGTAGGAAGACCCAAATGAACATCCACCAAATGATCCACAGTGGGGAGCGGCCCTACAAGTGCCCCGAGTGTGGGAAGAGGTTTCACACCAGCTCTCAGCTCCTCCAGCACCAGCGCATTCACACGGATGAGAGGCCCTTCCTCTGCCCCGACTGCGGGAAGGGCTTCAAGCACAACTCCACCCTCGTCACCCACCGGCGCATCCACACTGGGGAGAGGCCCTACGAGTGTCCCCAGTGTGGGAAGAGCTTCACCAGCAGCTCTCACTTGACAAAACACCAACGGAGGCACCAGTAAAAGAAGCCCTGCACATGCCCCAACTGCAGGAACAGCTTCATGAACCGCTCCAGCTTTATCCCCCATTGGAGACACCACGTTGGTCAGAGCCCTGGTGATCCATGTTCCCCATGATCCATGCTGGGAAGACACCTGTTTCTTTTCCTGCCCCTGCCAATGACATGATGTGGGGTTGGAGAACATGAGGGTCTGGCCATGGCCCTGTCATTACATTCACTCCCACCTCAGGTCATTGCCAGGGGCAGGAAAGGGACTCTCTCTCTCTCCCCCTGAGGAAAAGGGTGTCCTTTCCAGACAGGAGGAAATACATTGCCAGGAAGAACTAGTTGTTGATGTTGTAGTTTTTTCTGTAAACAGTTTTATTTATCCCTTCTGTTATCAATATTGTTTCTGTTCCTGTTTGTTCTTTATCTCGTTGCTGTTCCCAATAAATTGTTCTTCTCCCAGCCCGGGATCTTTGCCTTTTGTGCTTTCCATGGCAGGCGGGAGGGCAGCGAGGACAGCGCGGTTTTAGCGGGAGCAGGAAATTGGGGAATCCCATTCCTGAAGCCCGGCCCGTGGAAACCGAGCATCCCAGCAGGTGCCAGCCTTGGTGGCCATGGAAACCACCCCTGGCATGGGGTCTCCATGGAGCTGCCAAGGGACTGAGCATAGGAACAGGGGGCTGGTGATGGTGTCCATGGAAACTGCCCATAGCAACAGTGGACTGGTGATGGTTGCCTACTAAGGATCAGATTTGTCACAGGCCCTCAGAAGGGTTCCATGAATCTCCAGGCTGTTCCAGAGCTGGAATGTCACACACAGAGACAGGGGCTCCATGGAGACCTCCCAGGCGTTTCTGGGATGGTAAAGAGCCCTGTGGTCAGAGGCAGTCACAGCCATTCCATGGTGACATCCCAGGAGTTCCCAGGATGCCAAAGAGCCGGGATGTCCCAGACACTATGGGTTCCTGTGATGGGCACAGTGGGAGCTTCAGGCAAAGTTTATTAGAGAAGCTCCTGTTGGGTCACGAGGTGCAGAAACGATCCCCAATGCTTCCCATAGATCCCCAAATGTCACTGTTGAATCAGTGTTCCGTGCTTTCTTTCCAATGGAAAACAACCATCCTTATCCTCCAGGTGTCCATGTCTGAAATTGGGATTCCACCTCCAAAATTCTGTATATCCAAGGATTGCTCCCAGGCACAATCTGCCAGTACCATCAAGCCTGGGTGGCCTGGACCTCTGGTGACTACCCCTGCAACACTGGGGCTGGGTTCTTCCCTTCCCATGGAGACCACTGGGACAATGTGGGGCCCCATGGAAGTGAGGGAACATGGAATAGGTCTGGCTGGCTTGGCCTCCCAGGGCCCCTGACAGGTCTGGCTGATGTTGGGATGTCAAGGGCTGCCTCTCATCAGCTCCTGGAAAACTGGGGCTCCGTGCTTTCCTTGCTATAGAAAAGAACTGTCCCTCTTTTTAAATGTCCATTTCCAAAATTGGTATTCTCTCTAAAAATTTTCCTATATGCAAGGGTTTCTCTCAGAAAAAAACCTGCCACTTCTGGCTGGCCTTGTCCTCTGGTGGTCACTCTCTTCTGCCTGGCAAACACTGGGGCTCTGTTCCTTCCTTCCTACGGAAAAGAACCAACCTTCATGTCCATGGTCCATGGCCAAAATTAGAATTTGGCGTCCCAAATTCCATATATCCAAAGATTGCTCCCAAGGACAGACAGGTCAGTCTGGCCATGTCTTCTGGTGATTTTCTTAGACTCTGAGCTGAATGCTTTCAGTTGAAAAAACCTTGGAAAGGGGCCAGAGATCTCCCAAGAAGAGTTTTTGAGGACTTGGGCACATGACTAATACATATGGACAAAGGAACTCTGTGCTCTGTGCTGTTGTGAGGGTTTGGCATCATGGAAGTGATGTTCCAAGAGAAGCTGCTAGCAGTTTCCTCCGTGTCTGACAAAAAAAACAATCAGTAATTATCTTTGAGAATTGGCAATCTGTTAAACTATGAAGGAAACTGTACACGCCTCTGTGAAGGCACATGTTAAAGATGGGAAAGCCTGGGAGGGTCTCTTTCCCTTCTGGCTAGCACAGAGGTAACAAGGCTGACCCGGCCCCGTCTCAGCCAGGCCGGGCCGGGCGGCTCCTGCCGTGGGGCCGGGCCCCTTCCCAGGGACCCCGCCAGGCCCCATCGGCTGCTGGGCAGGGCAGGGGAGGCCGCGGGGCCGAGGCCGGGCCGGGCCATGGCTGCAGTTGGGAACATCTGGGCCCTGCTGAGCCCTGCCCCGCCGCCAGCCCGGGCCCAGCCAGGATCCACCGGGCCCCAGGAGCAGCCCCGGGCCGGGCCGGCTCGGCCAAGATTCTGCCACCCTTGGGCTTCAGCCGCAAGCCCCGGGCAGGGGCAGGAGAAGCCATCGGCCCCCGGCCGTGCTGCTGCTGTGCTCTGGCCTGGCTGCTGAGATCCTGGCCCTGCCCCAGCGCGGCCCATCCTGACACAGCCCCAGCGCAGCCGCTGCAGAAACCTCCATCGTAAAACAGCTCCGGCCGCAAGCACCGAGCCCGGCCGGGGGCACGGAACCATCTGCAGGCCCCGGGTGAGATATGAACTCTTTCAGTGCTTCCATCCTCCCTCCAGTGAGAGAAAAGGACAAACTGCAGGCACACAGAGGAGCAACATGAAGACACCGAGGTCACTGAAGGGGAAGTTGAGCCCCAGATGGGAGGGATGAGGAGATGCCTTGATCTTGCAGCCTGAAATCCTCTTGAAAAGCTATGGAGAAGGATGTAATTATTATGTCAGATTCTCTTTTTCCCTATAACTAATTGAAAATATGGGGAGATCACCTGTTCAGCAAAAACCTCCATGCTAAAGTAGGCAAATGTTGAAGGAGCTGTGATCCCATTAGAAGTTTAAAGAGAGAAAGAGAGAAGAGTGGTGAGAATCTGTGCTATCAGGGAGAGAAGAAGAAGATCTCTGTTCTCAGAGATGAAGATGATTTCAGAAATAGATGAAGAGAATCTTTGCTCCTGAACAGCTCATCTTTAAACTCATACCCCATAAGCTGACATGGCCCATAAAAACAGCTGTGGGAAAAGCTGTGAAAAATGGGAGAGACCTCACAATTGCAGATTTTCTGAGCAGCTGCTATTTGTGGGAATTGAGAGCCATGAATGAACTTTTTCCTTATGGAGAAGTCTCCATAGCATGAAAGAGAGACTCCTCTCCCTAAGTGAACTGAAGAAAGACTGTTCTAGATGGTGTAAAGTGACTGAAACTTTCAGGTTTTGTCTCCTTGCATTGTCAGTAAGAAAGAAAATGTTGTAGGGAGAGGAGAAGTGTTCAGATTCTTATTAATCTTTCTTCTATTTACTGGTAATAAACATTTCTATATACCCTTTTAAAATTTTGAGCCTACTTTTCTTTTCTCCTAATCCTATCTCACAGCAGGAAATGAGTAAATATATTACAGTGAGTGCAATGGTAATTAGCCAACACCAATCCCACTGCACTAATAGATGCATTGGCTGAGAAATCTCAAATTAGCAAACCAAAATCACTCCAGATAGGTTCCTGATAAACTGCATAAGAGCAGAGGGAAATCAAGGCAGAGCCATGGTTTGTCAGGACTTGCTGCATCCTGATGAGCACTGTGGTGCATTTGGAGCTGAGCCCTGGAACCTCAGGGCCTGAGAGGAGATTGCACAAACCTTTCCAGGAGTCAAAGTCAGAAGAAAACCCCAAAGTGTCTCAAAGCAGGAATGGGTCTCAGTGAAGTCCATCCCCAACACAGGCTCCTCATGGACTCCTTGGAGGAGAGCATTGGAGGCCAGGATTGACCAAAAACCTCTCAGAGTCTCAATGTGGAAAAGACAATTCCAAACTACCTTAAAAAATTTGTGAAGCTCAAAGCATTACTGAGCACCACTGAGTGTCAGTACAAAGCTCTCCAGGGACTCATTAAAGCAGATAATTGGAGCCATGATTGCACAAACCTCTCACAGAGTCTGTATCAAAAGGGAAACACCAAGTACCTTCAAATAACCGGAGTACCTTGAAGTATTAATGAGCCCCACTGAGTGTTGTTATTGACAAAGCCTCTCCAGGGACTAATTACAGCAGATAATTGAAGGCCATGATTGCACAAACCTCTCAGAGAGTCCAAGGCAAAAGCCAAAGCCAAAGTCCTTTGAAAAACCTGCAGCCCCTGCAGGGAGCATGAAGGAGCCCCCAGGGCCATTGCTGAGCAAGGCTCCCCAGGGACTCCTTGCAGCAGATCCTTGAGGCCACTGGGATGTGGGCTAGGGGGGGATGCTGAGGGCAGCACAAGGGGCTGACAGTGCCCAGCCTGGCTGGGGCTGTGCCAGGAGGCCCCAGGGCCTCAGGACAAGGTGTCTCCTCCCAGCCCTTGGTGGCACAGACCCTGCTGTGCCCCAGGGCACCAAGACTTGGCTTCTCTTTGTCCCCACCTGTCATCACTGCCTGCAGTTCTCTGCTCAGCCTGGGGCCTGGGGACACTTGCTCAGTTGTGTCCCTCTCTGGGACCCATTAAAAGTCCAGGAAACTTTGGAGTTGGATTCTGCCTTGGAGTTCTGGAGAGGTTTCTTCAGCTCCCTCTCAGGGACTGATGTTCAGGGCCTGAGCACAAAGGCCCAGAGGCTGATTAAAGTCCTGGTGCTGTGTCTGTGCTGCTGAGCTGGGCTGGGCTCCTGGCCCAGAGGCAGCTCCTGGTGACCAAGAAGAGCTTCAAAAGCACATTTCTCTGGATGAGCAGCTCTTGTGCCAGCCCAGCAGGGCTGGGGCACTGCCTGCAGCCACCCCGGGCACAGCACAGAGGCACAGAGGGGTTAAACTCAGCCTGGGCTGGGAGCACAGGGCAGAGCTCACTCAGGGCTCACTAGAGCAGAAATCAGCCCAGGTTTGAAGCACTCATTCCCTGGCTGTGGGAAGAGAAGCTGCAGTTCCTGCAGGGATCTCCTGGAGCTGGCACAGCCCAGAGCTTTTAGGACCTTTCAGGAGGACTCTCAGGGCTGCTCCAGGGCAGGGCTGTGGCCCTAGGGCAGGGCTGGCTTTCCCTGCTGCCCCAGCCCAGGCACAGCCCAAGGCAGCTCCTGTTGCCAGGCTCTGCTGCAGGGCTGAGCAGCCGGGGCTGCAGCCAGGGGTGCCCAGGGCTGTCCTGCAGAGCAGGGTCCTGCAGCCCAGGGCGCTGTGCTGGGGCAGGGACTCTGCTGCCTGCCAGGGACAGCTCTCAGCCAGCCCTGGCAGCTGCTCCCAGCGCTGGGGAGAAGCTCTGGGGGGAAGGAGCCGCCCTGAGCAGGGCAGGGGCTGCTGCTGAGAGGGGCTGGGTGGGGCAGGGCTGCTCCCAGCTCCAGACCAGCCTGGGCACAGCTCCGCAGGGCACTTCCCAAAGAAGGTAAGCCTGGGATTGCTGTATAGATCAGGAGCTTTCCTGAGAGTGTTTTTAATTTCATTCTTGTAGAAGGATGGGAAAGTTGGGGTGATGACAAAAAGATTTTTGCATTTTACACATTTTTCATATATTCATAGCTCTGTAACTTAATATTATATAGTTATAAATCTACAATCCTTACCTAACACTACTAAATTCCTAATTAACTATAATAAACTAATATTACATACTTATATAATTATAATAATTAACTCTAGTACGTTTCCTAACCTTTCTGTTAGATTTTAGAACAATAAGCTCACTGTCTAAATACCTTCCTGAAATACTGTCTTATTATCAGGAAGAGAACCTACAAAAACATTTTTTAATTGACCAGAATGTGAGCAGTCATAACAAAAATTTTTGGCAAAGAAGCCTTTGGACCTATTCCAACAGGTTGAGCAGGGGGTGTGTAACCAGGGACACTGAATCTCCTATTGGATGTTCCTGTTAAATATCCTAATAATCAACCTTAATAAATTGTTGAAATCAGGGGCCGGGTTTTCCCATCCCCACTGGGACACCTGGAAGCTTCCAATTAATGTCTGGTTTTTACTTTACTGTTGTAACACTGTTGCAAGGGTTTTTTTGTTTTCTTTTTTGATTATAGACAACAAGGGGATGAGAGGAGCAGAACAGGAATTGTAATCAGATACTCACAGAACATTCTGAGTTGAAAGGGACACACAGGATCATCAAAGGAATGTTTGAGCATTTACAGAGACTGCAGAACTGTAAATTAAGTTGATCAGTGTCTCTGCTGGGAGCCTCCCAAAGGGCCCTCAGCCCTGCACAGCAGCAGCATCACCTTTGCAGGGCCCAGCAGGGCTCTCCTGAGCTGCCCTTGCCCAGCTGCACACAGAGCCTGCCCCAGCCAGGGCCCTGCACACAGGCAGGTTTCTGTAGGGCCCCAGCCAGGGCACACAGGCTGGGATGGGCTCTGTGAGCGCTGGCAGGGACAAGGCTCCTCTCAGGAGGGAATGTCCAGGCCCAGGGAGATGCTCAGGGAAGGAGAGGGGGCTGGAGAGAGCAGGGCTGGGGCAGGAGGGCACTGTTGGTGTGTGGGAGGTGCCGGGCACAGCTGGGCACGGGAACACTGTCCTGAGTGCCCGGCTGTCTCTGCCCTGCCCTCTCAGGCACAGCACCACAACATCTGCTCTTGGTTCTGCACTGCCCTGACATTGGCACTGTTATCTGCTGCTCTCAGGGAGGCTCTGGCATCTGCAGCAGCTGAGTCAGGCACTGCCCTTGGCGTTCCTGCGAGGCAGGGCTGTCCATGGGAATGGGGTGTCCAAGCTTCCCTGGCACCTGTGGGGCTGTGGGCAAAGCAGTCCATGGGAAAGGGGAATGAGCTGAGCCCCCTCCCTGAGATCCCATCATGGGCACAGCCAGGGATCTCCTTGCTGTGCCCTGCCAGGCTCTGAGCTGCCCTCCTGGGTGTCCTCATGCACAGGCCTGGCTGTTCTTGGCACACTCAGCCAGCACAACTGGAGCTCAGGCAGGGACCTGGGTGAAGGTTTTCCCAGAGCAGGAACAAGGCTGGGTGAGTCCCAGCAGGACAATCTGCAGGGAAATGGCCAGGTTTGGCTCCATGCAGCCTCTCCTGACTTGTCACTGTTCTTTCTCCATGAACAGCTCCCAATGGCCAGCCAGGGCAAATGTCGAACAGCAGCTCCATCAGGCACTTCCTCCTGCTGGCATTGGCAGACACGCGGCAGCTGCAGCTCCTGCACTTCTGCCTCTTGCTGGGCATCTCCCTGGCTGCCCTCCTGGGCAACGGCCTCATCATCAGCGCCGTAGCCTGCGGCCACCACCTGCACACGCCCATGTTCTTCTTCCTGCTCAACCTGGCCCTCTCTGACCTGGGCTCCATCTGCACCACTGTCCCCAAAGCCATGCACAATTCCCTCTGGGACACCAGCAACATCTCCTACACTGGATGTGCTGCTCAGCTCTTTTTCTTTCTCTTCTTCATCTCAGCAGAGTATTTCCTCCTGACCGTGATGTGCTACGACCGCTACGTGTCCATCTGCAAACCCCTGCACTACGGGACCCTCCTGGGCAGCAGAGCTTGTGCCCACATGGCAGCAGCTGCCTGGGCCAGTGCCTTTCTCACTGCTCTCATGCACACAGCCAATACATTTTCCCTGCCCCTGTGCCATGGCAATGCCCTGGGCCAGTTCTTCTGTGAAATCCCACAGATCCTCAAGCTCTCCTGCTCCAAATCCTATCTCACGGAAGTGGGGCTCATTGTTGTTAGCTCCTATTTATCATTTGGTTGTTTTGTGTTCATTGTTTTCTCCTATGTGCAGATCTTCAGGGCTGTGCTGAGGATCCCCTCTGAGCAGGGGCGGCACAAAGCCTTTTCCACCTGCCTCCCTCACCTGGTCGTGGTCTCCCTGTTCATCAGCACTATTATCTTTGCTCACCTGAAGCCCCCCTCCATGTCCTCCCCATCCCTGGATCTGGCCCTGTCATTTCTGTACTCGGTGGTGCCTCCAGCCCTGAACCCCCTCATCTACAGCCTGAGGAACCAGGAGCTCAAGGCTGCAGTGAGGAGACTGATGACTGGATGCTTTCAGAAACATTAAACTGCTGGCCAATTTCTGCAAATTACTTGTAATAAAACTAGTTTTTGATACTTCTTGTGTGTTTCATTTTGGAGATTTCTTTCCTTTGTTTTAGTTTTTTCATATTGTCAACAAAGAAATGTCAATATTTGTGCCATTTCTCATTTTGTTTCTCTCCACCTTCCCTGTGGCCACAGACTGTGTCAATGAGGGGCTGCGCTCTTGGTGTATTTAAAGGAACTAAAGGATCTGCCAGCAGAGTTTTCTGCAGAGATGCCCTTTTGTTGCCCTCTCTGGAGCTGCTGCAGCAATGTCTGTGTGCAGAGCTGGGGCAGATCAGTGCTGGCACAGCAGCTCTGCTCCTGCTGGCCACACCATTCCTGATCCAGGCCAGGAGCCATTGGCCTTCTTGGCCACCTGGGCACACTGCTGCCTCATGTCCAGCCTGCTGTCCATCAGTCCCTGCAGGTCCCTTTCTGCCTGGCTGCTCTCCAGACACTCTGTCCCAAGCCTGTAGCACTGGGGCCAAATATCAGGGTCTGACACTTGGATTTGTTAAACCTCACCTTGTTTGATTCATCCTCTGGATCCAGCCTGTCAAGTCACTGTGCAGACCACTCCTATGTTCTCTCAGGTCAAAACTCACATCCAGCTGTGTGACATCTGCAAAGAAGTCCTTGGTTCCAAGGGGCCCCTCAGTGTCACAATGGCCTCTTGGTCACACCAGGCCCTGCACTGTCACACTGGTCTCCTTGGTTTCATGAGACCATGCAGATCAACAATGTTCTCCTTGGTTCCATGGGGCTTCACAGTGTCACAATGTTCTCATTGGTGCTGCAGTTTCACAGTGGCTCCTTGGTTCCATGGGGCCCCAGGGTGTCACAATGGCGCCATGGCCACATGAGGTCCCACACTGTCACCATGGTCTCTGTGGTTCCACAAGTCCCCTCAGTGTCACAATGGACTCCTTGTTTCCACAAGGCCACACAGTGTCACAGCATTATTCCAGATTCCTTGAGGCCCCATCGTGTCACTGTGGCCCCTTGGTTACACAGGATCCTGCAGTGTCACAATGTCCCCTTGGTGCCATGAGGCCCCGCAGTGTCAGAACGGCCCCTTGGTTCCACTGGGCCCTGTAGTCTCCCAATGGTCTCCTTGGTTTTGCAGTGTCAAAATGGTGAAACCCCTTGGTTACACGAGGCCCTGCAGTGTCACAATGGCCTCTGTGGTTCCACAAGGGCCCAGAGTGTCACGGGGCACTCCCTGGTTCCATTTGGCCCCACAGCACCACCATGGACCCCTGGTTCTGTGGGGCTGCACGGTGTCACCATGGTCCTCTTAGTTCCACGAGGCCCTGCAGTGTCACAATGGCCCCCGAGTGTCCCAATCATCAGAGAATGACAGAATCAAATAGGCTGGAAAAGACCTTTGGATCATCAAGTCCAAGCAATGCCCCAATACTGCCTTGTCACCCAGACCATGCCACTGAATGCCACTGGAGAGGGACAGTGACTCTGCCACCTCTCCCCTGGCCAGCCCATTCCAGTTCCCACTCACCCTTTCTGTGAAGAACTCCTTCCTATTGTCCAGCCTGAGCCTCCCCTGTTGTAGGGGATTATCCTGCCCTGGGCAGGAAAGATGTCTGGCAGCTGGAGCAGGGTCTGGGAAGGGCCTCCAAGGTGGGGCTGGAGCCCTTGGGCTGTGAGCAGAGGCTGAGGGAGCTGGGCTTGTCCAGCCCAGAGCAGGGAAGGCTGAGGGGCTCCTCATCCCAGCCTGGCAGTGCCAGCGAGGAGGGGATGGAGAACACAGAGCCAGGCTCTTCACCGGGGGCCTGGTGGGAGACAAAAGCCACTGGGTGGAAGGGGAAAGAGGGGAGATCAGCCAGGACCAGAGGAGATGAAATGAGTCAGGCTGGTTTCAGCATTTCCTCAGCACTAGAGCAGCCTGACCTCCCTTCTCCATCCACCACATACAGCTTTGCAAATCAGGAATTGTTCGAGCTGTTTTGCCCCCACTCCAAGATGAGCATCCTGATACAAGAACTTAATTGTGTTTCTATCTATCACAGAACCACATTTGTCTGAAATTAATTTTAGTATGGAAATCACTTGTGGATGGTGGACTCATCAGATGCTTCTGGGATGTTGCAGATAGCTC
Source organism: Agelaius phoeniceus (assembly GCF_051311805.1). NCBI lineage: Eukaryota > Metazoa > Chordata > Aves > Passeriformes > Icteridae > Agelaius > Agelaius phoeniceus. Next base: position 5,420,016 of record NW_027509866.1, read on the forward strand.
AGAGAAGAGTGTGATTGTTATTAAATTGTGTCCTGTTCAACTGGGGTCTCTAGGCCATGTGGAGAAACTTTCTGTGCCTCTGAGTCTCAGCAGTTCCTGACCCCCAAAGGACACAAACCTGATGAGTTGTGGTTCCTGCTCCAGTGGTGGTACATGCACCTCCCTCCATCCCCAGAGCAGAGCTCCCTTGTCCCAGAGAGTCCCTGACAATGCAGGGATGAAGGAAACAGGACAGGCTGGATGGATCAGGGGCAGGGCATGGCTGGGATTTGGGGTGGTTGTGAGCCCAGGGCAGGACCTGGCCCTTGGCCTTGGTGAACCTCATCTCATTGTCCTGGGCCTGTCCAGATCCCTCTGCAGAGCTTCCTGCCCTCCAGCACAGCCACACTCCCACCCAGCTTGGGCTCACCTGGGAACTGACTGAGAGTATCCTCAATGGCCTCGTCCAGATGAGCAATAAAGAGACTGAACTGACTTGGCCCCAGTCCTGAGCCCTGGGGACGCCCCGGGATGTGACTCCATTCCTCAGCTTCTCTGAGTGCCAGGGGCTGGATGAGGGAAATGGTGGGGTGTGGGTAGGGACAAAGTGTGATTGTCTGCCATGAAGGGTCTTGATTTTCATATCTGTAAACTGCATTAGGAGGTGCAGGGGGTCCATGTCAATTGGACATGGCTGATATCTATCTATAATTAGGAAAAGAAAACTGAAAAGGACAAAAGAGTTCTCTCTGTATTGTTTTCAATATAGTATATTCACTTTGAATACACTTCTGAAATCTGACTAATTAGCCACAGAAGAATTGAAAACTTCAATTATTCCCAGGGGGTTGTCTTGTTCAGGTGTTTCGAATGAATATTTATGAGCTTTTCTCACTGAATTCCTGGAGTGAAGAGCTCAAGAAAGAAGAGGCCTCTGGAGTAATAAAATTCATCAGCAACCCCCAAGTGGCTGAGGATCCATCCCCATCAAAACAGCAATGAACAGCAATGGGCACAGCTTTGTGGCTGCCCCAGCTTTGGCATGGGCCCTGGGCCTGGAGCAGGAGCAGCTCTTGAGGGCCCCAAGGCTGGGGCTCTTGTGCTGCCCTGGGCAGATGGGATGGCAGCAGGGGCTGCAGAGCTCTCAGCACCTCAGGCCGAGGGGAGCAGGGCAGCCAGGGAGCCTCCTTTGGCCTTGGCCAAGCACCTTCCCCCATGGCCGGGGCTGAGTCCTGTGGCAGCTGCAGCTGCTGCTGTGCCCTTGGCAGGGGCTGAGGCCGTGGGGCCAGTGCCCAGAGCAGCCTGGCCTGAGCAGAGCTGTGGGGCCAGAGCCGGCTGGGCTGGGCTGGGCTCAGAGAGGCCCTTGGCAGAGCTTGCAGGGAGCTGGGCTGGGCTAAGAGACCCTGGCCCAGAAACCATCAGTGTTTATCTCAGCCTGGCTGAGCGTGCAGGGGCAGGACTCAGGCCAGGCCTTGTGGGGCAGGGCCAGCGCCTGTGCAAGGCATTGCAAACAGGCAAGTGGCCCAGAGAGGAGGCTGCTCTGTGCCCTTGGTGGCATGGACAGAGCAGGGAGGGGGCCCAGGACATTTGTCAGCGCCAGCCTCTGTGCCCATGCGTTGGCAGCCCTGGCTGCTGAGCCCAGCTTTGGCCTGGGCTGAGTTTGGCTGTGGCCCAGCTCCATCCTCCTGCGGGGCTCAGGGCCTGTTCCCGGCTATGGCCAGCCCTGGCTGCCTCTCTGCTGGCCCAGAGGCTGGCAGGGCCCGGGGCAGGGCTGTCTGTGCAGCCCCACAGGTGCCAGGGCTCTGCAGGAGCTGGCAGAGGCTGCCCAGCAGGGAGGCCATGGGGCACAGAGCCCCAAGGCTGCTGTGGGCACCACGGCACAGGGGCCGTTCCCAGCCGCAATGCTCCTGGCCTGGGCTGGGCCTGCACAGGGGCTGGGCCACCATGGCTGGGCCAGCACAGGGCCACAAAGGGGCCACGCAGCCGCTGCCGGGGCTGACAGCAAGGCCAGGCACACACAAGCAATTGCTGAGCATGGCCTGCGCTGGCCAGGCCTGACTGTGGCAAAGGCAGAGCTCAGCTGCCCTTGGGGGCTGCAGCAACACTCCAGAGCCCAAAGAGCCTCCATGGCTGGGCTGGAGACCAAGGCCGCAGCAGGGAAATGCAGGGCTGCTGCGGGATGGGGAGGCCATTGAATTCCAGCACACACCTCAGCTCTCTGATGATCCCGGCACCATGCTGGGCCCTGTTTCAGACTGGAGCAGAGCAGATGTTGATGGGACAGGAGCCCTGTGGGGCTCTCAGGGACCTGCAGCTTGCAAGGTGCTCTGCTCTCCCTCAGGTGCTCTGGGAGAGATCCAATCCCAGCTGGGCACCTCAGGGCACACATGGCACATCCTGTTCATGGGCACACAGGTAATGTCTGCCTGGAAAGGTGTACAGGTGTTAATAACTCTTAGTTTCATAATATACAAGCAAATCTTTATTATCTGGGTCATTTGAGTACTTTTAAGAAATGACAAAGTTTTCCCGCCAGGAACGGGAATTTTCTGCACATCTGCTGATGCCTGTAGATGAAATACTGATCCTCTCTTCTACTTTTGTCACCACTATTCAGTTTATTATTTAATCTCTCTTTTGTACCAGGTGTTTCCAGCTCTCCTGTTTAAATGGCCATGTCAAAGGACATCTCTACTTTTCAAGCTAGTGGATCTTTTTACTTCCTGCTGCTCCCAGATTTGCTCCTCCAGGTCCTCTCTGGTCATTCAAGCACCTCTCAACTGACTGGTTTCATGATTTGAGCTGCAAGAAGTTGCCCAATATTTCTCATGTTCAAATAAATATATAATTAATTATCAACTCAATTGTGTTTTATTTATCATAGAACTGTGTTTTCTTATGTCTTTGTCTAAAACAGTTCCTGTTCAGAAATACCTTGTGGATGGGAGACATGTCAGATGCTGCTGGGACATCTCAGAGAGCTGAGGCAAGAGCTGTGATGGTTATTAAACTGTTCAAATGATCAGGTTCTGTTTGCTGGCAAGAAACCTTTCTGTGCCTCTGAGTGTCACCAGGCCCTGAGCCCAAAGGACACAAACCTGATGAGTTGTGGTTCCCACTGCAGGGGCTGCACTTGGACCTTGGCTCTGCACAGGAGAGCTCTTCATCCCCTTTCTCTCTTTTCTTCCCTCTGGGCATGGAGGGAGCTCCTGACTTCAGCGTGTGACTCGTGTGTGCAAAGAGCAAATCTGGGCAGAATCGGGGCAGGGAGGGCTTGGGGGGACCTTGGGATCTGTGCTGGGCACAGAAGGTGTTTTCCATTGCTCTGAGACTGTCTGCTGTGCAAAGTGGATTTAATATCCAGCAGAGGAATGACTTTGGCATTTGATGGAGCTGTGCCTTCCCTTGCCTTTGTTGGCTGACAAGAAATGAACATCCCTCTGTGTCTCGGGCAGCTCCTTCTCCAAGGAAAGCAGGTGGGAGTTGGAGCCAAGGAGCTGAAAGCTGCAGGTGCAGCCTGGGCTGGAGGGAGCTCAGATTTGCACAAGGCTGCTCTGAGTTCATGGGCTTGGATGGGGGAAATGGTGGGGTGGGGGTAGGGACAGAGTCTGATTGATTGTCAGCCATGAAGGGTCTTGATTTTCATATCTATTCACACTGCATGAGGAGGTACTTGGATTCAGTGTCAATTGGAGATTGCACATATTGATTTATAAACAGGAAAAATCCTAAACAGGACCTAAAAAATATTTTCTCACTGTCATTTTAAATATAATGCATTCACTTTGGATATACTACTGAGATCTGTCTAATTAGCCACAAAGGATTTGAGAATTAAAATCAAATGATTCCCAGAGGTTTGGCCTGTTAAGGTGTTCTGAATGTTCATGAGCCCTGGGACACTGAATTCCTGCACTGAAGAGCTGAAGGCTGAACAAGCCTCTGGAGCAGGGAAATTCAGCAGCAGCCTCCAAGTTGCTGAGGATGTCAGCAGCCCCCACTGAGGCCATCCCTGCCCAGAGACCATGGGGGAATGGGCAGACAAGGAGAGCGTCCCTGGGGCTGGGGCAGCACAACTCAGAGGCACCAGCGGCTCCAGCTGGGCAATGGAGTGTGGAATGTGGCTGGGAAAGCCCTGCCTGGGCTGAGCCAAGCAGGACACACAAGCCCTGACTCTCATCCCCCAAAAAACTCTCTCAATGAGACATTTAAAAGGAATTTACAGTTGTTTGTATCCTCTGAGTTGGATGCACTGGAGAAATACCAACAAGGGATTCTCAGGAGCTCAAAGCAACAAAACAGACTTTACTGGCAAATTTAGAAAATCGGAGAAACTTTGGCAAAAGGTTTAATAGGACATTCAATCAACACAAAACACTTCTCAAAGCATTACCTTGGCCCATTCAACTTCATAAACTCATAGTTTGTTCAATTTTAAATTAATCAAAATTTGCAGGGGGACAAAAATAGAAGAAGACACAGGAAGAGAGAAAAATGTGAGATAGAGAAGCACACACACAGCTACAAACTCCTGGATTCCAGCAGTGTTCAGATGGAAATTCCAAGAGGAGGCTGGGTCAAGATGTGTGCTTGCCTTGTGGTCAGCCTTCAATATCCCTTGGTCTCCCTGGGCCCTTCCCCCGGGTGGAACTTGTGCTCATTTGGTCCCTCAGGAGCTGAGGAGCTGGGCTGGGGCTGCAGAGGTGGCTGTGGAGCATTGCCTGTGCTGTGCCAGGGACTGGCAGCCACTGCTGGGCTGGGATAGAGGCTCTGGGGGGATTGGGGTTCCAGGGCAGGGCAGGGCTGGGGTTCCAGGGCAGGGCAAGGCTGGACCTGCACCTTCCTCCCCCACACATAAAAATTTTTGACCCAACAATCTCCTCCAGTCTGTCACAATAGGGAATGTTGTAGGTGAAATCCCAATTCTGCCCATGGGCACCTGGATGAGAAGGACAGTCCTTTTCCACAGGAATGAAAGTATGGAGCTCCAGGGTTTCAGCAGCAGATGAGAAGAGCCCCTCAAGATGCCAAGGCCAGCTAGACCAGTCAGGTAGTCCCTGGGAGGCCAAACCAGCCAGACCTGTTCCATGTTCCCTTGGCTTTATGGTGCTCCATAATGTCTTAATGGTGCCTTGATTCCATGGGATCCAGCAGTGTCACAATGGACCCTTGGTTCAATTGAGTTCCACAGCGTTGCAGTGGGTCCTTTTTTCCAGAAGGCCCTCCAATGTCACAATGGACTTTTGAACTGTGAGGGTTTTTGGTGTCACAATGGTCTCCATTGGCTCCACAGTGTCACAATGGACATTGATGACAAGGGGCCCCTCTGTGTCACTGTGGAACTTTGGTTCCATGCAGCCCTGCAGTGTCACAATGGTCTCCTTTGGTTCCCAGTGTCACAATGGACCACTGATGACATCAGGCCCTGCAATGTCACAATGGACATTTGGTTCCATGTAGCCCAGCAGTGTCACAAAGGCCTCTTGGTTTCACCAGGCCCCACAGTATCACAATGGCCCTCTTGGTTGTGTGGGGACTCCCAGGGTCACAATGGTCTCACTGATTCCATGAGGCCTCAGAGTGTCACAATGCTTTACTTATTTCATGGGGGCTCATAGTGTCACAATGGTCTCCAGGATTCCATGAGCCCCCTCAGTGTCACAATGGTCTCCTTGGTTCCATGGTGCCCCACAGTGTCACAATGGCCCCTTAGCTCCATGAGGCCATGAAGTGTCTTAATGGTGTCTCCATGGTTCCATGAGGCCTTGCAATGTCACAATGGACCTTTGGCTCCATGGCGTCTTGCAGTGTCACAATGGCCCGTTGGTCCCATGACACCTCAAAGTGTCACAATGGTCTCCACGGTTCCATGAGGCCCCACGGTGTCACAGTGGATCCTTGGTCTGATGGGACCTCTCAGTGTCACAATGATCCCTACATTCCTTGGAGCCACAGAGCATTAGCACAGTCCCTTTGGTTCCATGAGGCCCAGTGATGTCACAGCGCTCTCCATGATTCCATGAGGCCCCACAGCGTCACAATGGTCCCTCGGTGTCACAGGGCCCCAGAGTGTCACAATGGTTCCTTGGTCTCACAGGGCCCCACAGTGTCACAATGCTCCCTTGGTTCCATGGGCCCTGTGCTGCTGCATTCCCCCCTCCCCTTCTCAGGCCGCCCTGCCAGCACAGAAATGCTCCTTGGGCCTCGGCCAACAGCCCCTGGGCTCAGCTCCTCTGCAGCTCATCACAAACACTGTCTGCTCCAGGCACTGCTGCTGCCCAACCAGCTCCTGCTTTCTGGAGGAGCAGCCCTGGGAACTGCTTTTGTTCCCTCCGTGGCACAACATCCCTGTTCTCACACTGCCAAAGAAAGCTGTTGGTGCCAAGTGCGGCCAGGATGAACCATTGCTGGGACTGAAGCCCCTCTCTTGGGGCCCTGCAAACAGCGCTCCAAAAGGAGCCCTTGGAGCTCTCCTGGGCCAGCGACTCCCTCTGAGTGGGGCCTCTCCCAGCCGGGAACTCTCCCGTTTGCTGCACTTGGGGATCCCCAACAACAACGGAGCCTGGGCCAATCCTCCCACTCCTCCAGGCTCAACCCTTGGCCCACTGGGGAGATGCCAAAGGATCCTCAGGGAGCATTTCCTGCCCTCAGGGGAATTTCTCCCAGGTGCCTTGCACTGACTCTTTGTGTCGGTGTGCACACAGGAGTGCCTGTGCTGGGGAAATGTGGCAGAAATGCTGCTCTCTGAGGGGTTTGAGTGCCTTGGATAGCTGAGTCAGCCAGGCCTGTAAGTGGGGTTACATCACGAGGAATAAGTTAAATGGTGTTAAGAGCTTTTTTTTGCTAAGTAAAGTTTAATATGTTATAATCTAAGTTAAATATTGTTTCATTTTTATTCCACCATTAAATCATTAAGTTATAGGTTGTGACTTAGGTTTAGTACTGTTAAGTGCTGTTCATTTGCTAAATTGTGAAGTTGAAGGTATCAGTTAAGGTTAAGGTATAAGTTAAGTCCTGTTGAGTTTGAGCTCTTTTAAGCTTTTAAGCCGTATTCCTTTTATCCCTGCCCTCACTCTCCTTTTGTCACACACATGCATAGGGACAGTTCTCGGTTCATTTCTGGTTTGATTGCCTAGATTATGTTTGGTTTTGTTATTGCTTTGTTTCCTTGGTGTGCCTGAAGTGTCCAGTCAGGAGCAGAGTGACTCTTGCCAAGGAACTTTGTGCTGCTGTTGCTTAATATTAAATCTGGTTTTTGCTGATCCCTTGCTGGGGATTTTTTCAGCGCTCTCAAGGCCTTGTTTGGTACCAGGGTGAAGGAGCCCTGGCCCAGGCTCTGGCCCTGGGGGACACGGGGACGCTGCCGGGGGGTCCCTGTCCCCCTGTGCCACCCCCAGGCCCTGGCCCCCATCCCCGTGTCAGGCTCTGGGGTCGATCTCGTGGAACATCCTCTGGGGGAGGCTGCGGCACCGGGGGCGGGGGGACCCGGGGGGACAGGGGACCCCGGTGTGCACGAGCAGGGTTGGACTGCTCTGGGGGGGAACTGTGAGGGGGGCTGGGGCAGAGTGACCTCCCCAGGGACCTCACACAGCCCCTGTGATGCCACACAGCCTCTGTGATGTCACACTGCCGCTGTGATGTCACACAGTCCCTCTGCGATGTCACACAGCTCCCTGTGACATCACAGAGCCAACTCTATGATGTCACACTGTGATGTAATACAGCTGTTCTGTGATGTCACAGAAGATGCTGAGATGTCAAAAAGTCACTATGTCATGTCACTGTCTGTTCTGTGATGTCACAGCCTGCTCTGTGATGTTACACAGCCACCCCGTGATGTCACAACCCCCTCTCTGATGCCACAGAACCACATTCTCTGATGGCAGACTCTGCTCTATGGCCTCACATCCTACTCTGTGATGTCACAGCCAGCTCTGTGATGTCACAATCCCCTCAGTGATGTCACAGAACCCTCAAGAACTCAGTTACATTGAAACACTGAAGTTTCTTGTACTTTGAAGAGATCCCTGTCGGGGACACACCTGAGAAAGCATCCCAAGGTTCCAGGTAGAGCAGAACACTGGTGGCAGTGATGACAGGTGGGGACAAGCAAGGCAAAGGTGTCTCTGGTGCTGAGCAAACCTGCGCCTCTGTCCCTGCAGGCTGTGGGCATCCCCTGGCTGCCCCACCTAGCTGGCCCCTTCCTTTTCTGACAGCTCTGCCTCCTGCCTGCCTCTGCCTGCCCACACAAAGCCTTGGGCTGCTCCAGGCTCCTGCTGGGGGACGTGCTGCACCACAGCCCTGCCCTGCCAGGGAAATTTCTTTCTTGTTATGTCCTGTCTGGCCTTCCCCAGCTGCCCTTTCCATTAATTCTTTCTTTCTCTTGCTGTTCTCTACTATGTCAAAAGGATCCACCCTCTCTGAAACTACCCTTCAATACCTCCCAGGGCTCTCCTCTGATGTCCTCAGTCTCCACTCCACTGAGCACAGAGTTCCTGTGTCCCTATAGAGTGGTCAAGGACTTGAGGTCAAGAGCACCTGGACAAGAGGGACAGTTCTTTTCTATAAGAAGGAAAAGAACCCCAGGGTTTGAAGGCAGATGAGAAGCAGTCACCTGAGGCCAAGGCAGCCAGACCTGTCTGTCCTTGCAGCTTTTGTCTGAAAACAACCCTTGGATATATGGGGAATTTTGGGGGTGGAATTCCATTTCAGCCACGGGTTCCTGGACTGGAATGACAGTTCTCCACAGGAAGGAAAAGATGGAGCCCCAGTGTTTCAAAGGCTGATTAGAGGCGGCCCCAAGGAGGCCAAGGCCAGCCAGATCTGCTGTCAGGGAAGAATCCTTGGATAGACAGAATTTGGGAGGCCAAACCCCACTTTTGTCTATGGGCATCTGGATGAGAAGGACAGTTCTTTTCCATAAGAAAGGGAAGTACGGTGTTGCAGACATCGTTTTATGAAAATCCTTTCATTAGGATTTTTTCCTGCTGAGAAGCTGAGAGGCTTCAGCAACAAAATGTAAACAATGGTTATCTGCTGCTGTGGAATGCAACGGGTGCATCTGTGATTGGCCCATCTTGGGTGTTTACAATTAATGGCCAACCACAGCCCAGTTAGCTTGGACTCTCTGTCCGAGAGACAAACCATTATTATTCATTCTTTTCTATTCTTAGCTTAGCTAGATTTCTCAGATGAAACTTTCCTTCTATGCTTTTTAGTATAGTTTTATTGTAATGTATATCATAAAATAATAAATCAAGCCTTCTGAACATGAAGTCAACATTCTCGTCTCTTCCCTCACCTGAAAACCCCTGTGAACACCATCACAGTACGGAGCCCCAGTTCTTCAAAGGCAGATGAAAGCTGGCCCTCAGGAAGCCAAGGGAATCTGGACAGTCCTGGCAGCTTTTGTCTGGGAGCTATCCTTGGATATAAAGAATTTTGCAGGCAGATTCCCAGGTTTGGCCATGGATGCCTGGACATAAAAGATGTTTTTTTTTTAATGGGAAGAAAAGCACAGGTCCCCAGTGTTTTGAAGGCAGATGAGAGTTGGCCCCCAAGAAGGTGAGGCCAAGGCCAGCTAGAGTTTTCTGTCCTGGCAGGTTTCATATGGGAATAGTCTTTGGATATAATCAGATCTGGAGGAGGAATCCCAATTTCAGCCATGAACCCCTGGAGGAGAAGGACAGTTTGTTCCCACAGGAAGGAAAGCACACAACTCGAGGGTTTCAGGGGCTGATGAGAAGTGACTCTCAAGATGCCAAGGTCATCTGGACCAGTCAGGCAGTCCCCAGGAAGCCCAGCCAGCCAGACCTGTTCCATGTTCTTGGATCCTTGGGGCCCTGCAGCATCACAGTGGCCCCTTGGTTCCATGAGGCTCTGTAGGATCACAACAGATCTTTGTTTCCATGAGGCCCAGTGATATAACAATGGTCTCCTTGGCTCCACAGTGGCACAATGGCCCCTTGATTCCATGAGGCCTTGCAGTGTCAAAATGGTTTCCTTGTTTCCATGGGACTGAGAATGCCACAATGGTTCCATGAGGTTCCATGGAATGCCCATTGGTTCCATGAGGTCACATCGTTTCAAAATGGCCCCTTGGTTCTATTGGGTTCCTCAGGGTCACAATGGCCCCTTGGTTCCATGGGGACCCACAGTGTCACAGTGGCCCCTTGCTCCCATGAGACCTTGCAGTGTCACAGTGGTTGCCTTGGTTATACAAGGCCCTGCAGTGTCACAATGGCCCCTAGGTTCCAGTGGGTCCTGAAGTGTCATAATGGTCTCCATGGTTCTATGAGGCCCCACAATGTCACAATGGACTTTTGGTTCCATGAGCTTTTGTACTACCAACAACAGTCTCCATGGTTCAATGGTGCCACACAGTGTGACAACTGCCCCTTGACCTGCCAAGACTCCATAGTGTCACAATGATTCCTTGCTTCCATGAGGCCTTGTAGTGTCACAATGGCCCCTTGGTTCAGTGAAGCCTTTGGTGTCACAATAGTCTCCATGATTCCATAAGGCCTCGCAGTGTCACAACAGACCATTGGTTTCACTGAGCCCCACTGTGTTACTGTGGTCCCCTTGGCTCCACAAGGCTCTGAAGTGTCTCAATGGACCTTTGGTTCCATGATGCCCCAGAGTGTCACAATGGTATCCTTGCTTCCTTGGACCCTTCATCCCATGGAGACCCCCAGGGTTCACTGTAGTCCCATTGGTTCCATGAGGCCCTGCCACGCTGTTATGGCCCCTTGGTTCCAGTGGGTCCCAAAGTATCAGAATAGTGTCCATTGAGGCCCTGCAATGTCACTGTGCTCGCCTTGGTTCCCCAGGCCCCCACAGTGTAACAATGAACGCTTGGTTCCATGAGGTTCCTCAGTCACAATGGTTTCCTTGGATCTGCAGTGTAACAGTGGCCCCTTGGCTCCATGTGGCCACGCTGTGTCACAATGGCTTATGGTTCCATGAGGCCACAGAGTTAAACAAGGGACCCTTGGTTCCATAAGGCCTTGCTGAGTCACAATGGATTTCTGGTTCCATGAGCTTTCACACTGCCCACAGCAGTCTCCTTGGTTCTGCAGTGTCACAATGGACCCATGATTCCGCAAGGCCTTGATGAGTCAGAATGGCCCCTTGGTTCCAAGAGGTTTCTCAGGGTCACAATGGTGTCCTTGGATCTGCAGTATCACCATGTGGTGTATCACAATTGGTTCAACGTAGCCCCAATGTGCCAAAATGGATTTTGGTTCCATGGGGTTCTGCAGAGTCACAATGGACCCTTTGTTCCATGAGTTTGCACAGTGTCACAGCTGACTCCTTGTTCTGTAAGGCCTTGCCATCACCAAGTCTCTAAAATATCAGAATAAGGCTCCTTAACACTAATTTCCTATTTAAGAGGGTATCATTTATTCAGGCCTGACGTCTAGTGAGGGATAGACCCAATCTTATGTGGACATGTAATTCTACCAGCGTTGCTAAATGTGTATCACAATTTACCCATTACCATAAAACCCACCCCAAGTTCCCAGTTTCAGTCCTTCTTTTTTCTGCCACTACATTCTTGAGCCACATGTCTTCTTGTCTTCCAGCCATCCTTGCTGGGAAAGCAGCCCCTGCATGGCTTGTTCCTGTGCTGAAAGTTCACAGGCACAGTAAAAATTGAATGAACCCTTTTGGTATTAAGCCAAAGGCTTTGTGTGGGCAGGCAGAGGCAGGCAGGAGGCAGAGCTGTCAGAAAAGGAAGGGGCCAGCCAGGTGGGGCAGCCAGGGGATGCCAGCAGCCTGCAGGGACAGAGGCGCAGGGCAGGGACACCGTAGGACAGCCTGGGCTGCACAGGGCACAGGGATGGGCAGCAGCTGCAAGAGAGCCCTGCCAGAGCCAACTTGGGCAGCACTTTGGCCATGGCAGACACAAAGAGCACCAAAGCCCCAGAGGGTCATTAAAGCCCTTGTGCTGTGTCTGTGCTGCTGAGCTGGGCCGGGCTCCTGGCCCAGAGGCAGCTCCTGACAAGGGCAGCAGAGCTGCAGAGAGACAGCTCTGGCCAGGAGCAGCTCCTGTGCACAGCCCAGCAGGGCTGGGGCACTGCCAGGGCCCCTCAGGGACACCAGCAGGGCACAGACTGAGCTCCCAGGGGCTCAGCACTGGCAGGGCCTCTGGCATGTCCCAGAGGGGGCTGTGTCACAGCAGCTCCTCTGTGGCTGTGTCATGGAGGCACAGAGCAGCTGTGATGTCATCAAGGGGCAGTGTGACAGCACAGAGTGGGCTGTGTGAAGTCACAGATTGGGCTCTGACATCACAGAGTTTGTTGTGTGAGGTCATTGAGCAGCTACAGGATCATAAAGGGAACTGTGTGACATCACAGAGCAGGCTGTGAGATCATGGCATGGCTGTGTGAAATCATAGAGGGGGCTGTGCGGTCAAAGTGTGTGCTCTGACATTACAGAGTGTCAGTATGACATCACAGAGAGGGTTTTGTGGCATCACTGAGGGGGTTGTGACATCACAGAGCTGGCTGTGACATCATAGAGCAGGGTGTGAGGCCATAGAGCAGATCCTGCCATCACATAGAGTGGCTCGGTGACATCAGAGAGTGTGTTGTGACAACTCTGGGTGGCTGTGTAACATCATGGAGCAGGCTGTGACATCACAGAACAGACTGACATCACAGGGTGACTTTGTGAGATCACAGAGACTTCTGAGCCATCACATTGCAGCTGCATTACATTCCAGGGTGACATCACAGAGATGGCTCTGTGACACCAGAGGGGCTGTGTGACATCGCAAAAGAGGTGGGTGACATCACAGGGGCTGTGTGACATCACAGGGGCAGTGTGACATCACAAGGGCTGTGTGAGGTCCCTGGGGAGGTCACTCTGCCCCGGCCCCCCTCACAGTTCCCCCCAGAGCAGTCCAACCCTGCTCGTGCACAGCGGGGTCCCCTGTCCCCCCGGGTCCCCCCGCCCCCGGCCCCGCAGCCTCCCCCAGAGGATGTTCCACGAGATCAACCCCAGAGCCTGACACGGGGATGGGGGCCGGGGCCCTGCGGGTGGCACAGGGGGACAGGGACCCCCCGGCAGCATCCCCATGTCCCCCAGGGCCAGAGCCTGGGCCAGGGCTCCTTCACCCTGGTACCAACGAGGCCTTGAGAGCGCTGAAAAAATCCCCAGCAAGGGATCAGCAAAAACCAGATTTAATATTAAGCAACAGCAGCACAAAGTTCCTTGGCAAGAGTCACTCTGCTCCTGACTGGACACTTCAGGCCCAGCAAGGAAATAAAGCAACAACAAAACCAAACAGAATCCAGGCAATCAAACCAGAAATGAGCCGAGAACTATCCCTGTGGGTTTGTGTGTGACACAACTACAGTGAGGGCAAGGATAAAAGGAATATGGTCTAAGAGCTTAACACAGCTCAAACCTAACAGGACTTAACTTATACCTTCAACTTCAGAATTTAACAAAAGAACATAGCTTAACAGTATTTAACCTAACTTATAACCTATGACTTAGAAATTTAAAAGAGGAATAAGACTTAAAAATATTTAACTCAGCTTATAACTTATATTAAACATAAAACTTAGCAAAAGAAAAACTCAAATCAGCATTTAACATCACTTAGACCTTATGATTTAACCTTACCTTCAGGCCTGACTGACTCAGCTATCCAGGGCTCTCAAACCCCTCAGAGAGCAGGATTTCTGCCACATTTCCCCAGCACGGGCACTCCTGTGTGCACACAGACACAAAGAGTCAGTGCAAGGCACCTGTGAGAAATTCCCCTGAGGGCAGGAAATGCTCCCTGTGGATCCTTTGGCATCTCCCCAGTGGGCCAAGGGTTGAGCCTGGAGGATTGGGGGGATTGGCCCAGGCTCCATCATTGTTGGGGATCCCCGAGTGCAGCAAACGGGAGAGTTCCCGGCTGGGAGAGGCCCCACTCAGAGGGAGTCGCTGGCCCAGGAGAGCTCCAAGGGCTCCTTTTGGAGCGCTGTTTGCAGGGCCCCAAGAGAGGGGCTTCAGTCCCAGCAATGGTTCATCCTGGCCGCACTTGGCACCAACAGCTTTCTTTGGCAGTGTGAGAACAGGGATGTTGTGCCACGGAGGGAACAAAAGCAGTTCCCAGGGCTGCTCCTACAGAAAGCAGGAGCTGGTTGGGCAGCAGCAGTGCCTGGAGCAGACAGTGTTTGTGAGGAGCTGCAGAGGAGCTGAGCCCAGGGGCTGTTGGCCGAGCCCCAAGGAGCATTTCTGTGCTGGCAGGGCGGCCTGAGAAGGGCAGGGGGGAATGCAGCAGCACAGGGCCCATGGAACCAAGGGAGCATTGTGACACTGTAGGGCCCTGTGAGACCAAGGGGGACCATTGTGACACTGTGGGGCCTCATGGAACTGTGGAGACCATTGTGACACTTTGGGGTGTCTTGGAACCAAGGGGCCATTGTGACACTGCAAGACCCCATGGTCTCACAATGGTGCCAAGGGTCCACTGTGACATTGCAAGGCATCATGGAAACATGGGGAGTCCATTAAGACACTACATAGCCTCATGGCACCAAGGAGACCATTGTGACACTGAGGGGACTCATGGAATCATGGAGACCATTGTGGTGCTATGTCGGCGAATGGAATAGGCAAAGCATTGTGACACTGTGAGGCCTCATGGAACCAGTGAGACCATTGTGACCCTGGGGGTCCCCACACAACCAAGAGGACCATTGTGATACTGTGGGGCCTGGTGAAACCAAGAGGCCTTTGTGACACTGCAGGGCTGCATGGAACCAAAGCTCCAGGGTGACATTGCCAGGCCTCCTCCCATCAATGGTCCATTGTGACACTGTGGAGCCAAAGGAGACCATTGTGACACTGCAAACTCCCAGGGTCCAAAGGTCCATTGTGACATTGCAGGGCTCATGGAACAGAGGCGTCACGTGACACCGTGGGGGCCTGTGGAACCATGGAGGCCATTGTGACACTGCAAGGCCTCATGGAATCCTTGGGACCATTGTGACACTGCAGGGCCTTCTGGAACCTAGGGGCCACTGTGACGTTGTGGAACCCAATCAAAAGAAGGGTCTGTTGTGACACTGCTGGACCCCATGGAATCAAGTCACCATTATGACACTGCGGGGCCCCATGGGTCCAAGGAGCCCTTCTGACCTTATGGGGCGCCATAAAACCAAAAGAACATGGAACAGGTCTGGCTGGTTTGGCCTCCCAGGGACCACCTGACTGGTCCAGCTGACCTTGGCATGTTGAAAGTCTCTTCTCATCTCCTGCTGAAACACTGGGGTTCCACACTTTCCTTCCCAATGGAGAAGAACTCTCCTTCTCCTCCAGGCACCCATTGCCAGAATTGGGATTTCACCTCCAAATTTCCTTATATCCAGTGATTATTCCCATAAGAATATTGCCAGGACAAGTCTGTCTTGCAGTGGTTTCACAAGGGTCACCTCATCTGTCCCTTAAACCCTGGGGAAGGCTGCATGCTCCCCTTCCTATGGGAAAGAACTGTCCAGCTTCTCCATGAACCCATGGGTGAGATTGGGCTTCCACCTCCAAATTCCCTATATCCAAAGAATGCTCCCAGACAAAATCTGCCATTCCTGACAAGTCTGAATGGCCTTGGCCTAGTGAGGCTCTCACTTGCCTTCCAAACACTGGGGCTCTCTGCTTTCCTTCCTATGGAAAAGAACTGTCCTTCTCGGCCAGGTGCCCATGGCCAGAATTGGAGTTCCACCTCCAGCATTGCCGGTTGTGACAGACTGGAGGAGATTGTTGGCTCGAAACATTTCATGTGTGGGGGAGGAAGGGGCAGGTCCAGCCTTGCCCTGCCCTGGAAGCCCAGCCGTGCCCTGCCCTGGAACCCCAATCCCCCCAGAGCCTCTATCCCAGCCCAGCAGTGGCTGCCAGTCCCTGGCACAGCACAGGAAATGCTCCACAGCCACCTCTGCAGCCCCCAGCCCAGCTCCTGAGGGACCAAATGAGCCCAAGCCCCACCTGGGGGAAGGGCCCAGGGAGACCAAGGGGTATTGAAGGCTGACCACAAGGCAAGCACACATCTTGACCCTGCATCCTCTTGGAATTTCCATCGGAACACTGCTGGAATCCAGGAGTTGGTAGCTGTGTGTATGTCGGGATCGTTAGCTCGTCCGAGTGATCCCAAGAAAAGTTTGAAAGTCTCTTTTCCCAGCCTGGCGCTTGAAGAAGGAGTCAGAGCTCTTCATTTCTTGGTCTCAAGGTTGTTTATTTTACCTTATCTATACAAAATTTTCTTCTGCCCTGCCGAGGTCAGATCAGCAGGACAGTCCAAGGCATTCTGCCTGCCCCCAGGGTGGTGTTATGTCTTTATACTAAAAACTACGTGTAGAATGTTTACAATTTCTTTCCAATACCTATCACCTATGTTAGACAGTGAGCTTCTACTCGAAACCAATCTCTAAGTGCCAACATCACAGCAGAAGATGGAGGCCAAGAAGAAGAAGGAGAAAATACCCAGTTCCAAGTTCCCTCCATGTTGCCTCCTGGACCCCCATACCAAAAACTCTAAAATCTACTTTTCCACCCCATGATAACTTCACTAATATTCTACTTAATCTGTTGTGGCTTGCCGATTTTCATACAAGGTTGGTAATTTGCTCCACGGGTCATAATCAAAACCACAGGTGTTTTGGGCTCTGTGCCACGGTCTCTGAGACCCCTGGCAGGGTTCTTGGCTGCTCAGGACAGCCAGGGGTATATTCAGGGTCCTGACATATGTGCACTTCTTTAAATCATATTTTCTCTCTTTCTGTGTCTACTTCTATATACGTTCTCTTGGACATTTTGTTTAACTTTAAATAGAACAGGCTTAGAGTTTGTGAAGTGGAATGGGCCAAGATAATGCTGTGATAGGTTTTTTTTTGTTGATTGAATGTCATATTAAAACTTTTGCCAAAGCTTCTCTGATTTTCTGAAGTTCCAAGTAAAGTTCCTGTTTTGTTGTTTTGAGCTCCTAAAAATCTCTTATTGATATTTCTTAGTGCATCTAACTTAGAGTACACAAACAACTTGAATTCCTTTTAAATGTCTCCTTGAGAGCATTTTTTAGTGGATGTGAGTCAGGGCTTGTGTGTCCTGCTTGGCCCAGCCCAGGCAGGGCTTTCCCAGCCACATTCCACACTCCATTGCCCAGCTGGAGCCGCTGGTGCCTCTGAGTTGTGCTGCCCCAGCCCCAGGGACGCTCTCCTTGTCTGCCCATTCCCCCACGGTCTCTGGGCAGGGATGGCCTCACTGGGGGCTGCTGACATCCTCAGCAACTTGGAGGCTGCTGCTGAATTTCACTGCTCCAGAGGCTTGTTCAGCCTTCAGCTCTTCAGTGCAGGAATTCAGTGTCCCAGGGCTCATTAACATTCAGAGCACCTTAACAGGCCAAGCCTCAGGGAATCATTTGATTTAATTTTCCAAATCACTTGTTCAGCCTTCAGCTCTTCAGTGCAGGGATTCAGTGTCCCATGGCTCATTAACATTCAGAACACCTTAACAGGCCAAGCCTCAGGGAATAATTTGATTTAATTTTCCAAATCATTTGTTCAGCCTTCAGCTCTTCAGTGCAGGGATTCAGTGTCCCATGGCTCATTAACATTCTGTCATGGTTTGACACTGACACAATGCCAGTGCCCCCATGAGGATACCCTCTCCCTGGTTTCTGCTGTGAGATGTGACCAGGAATAAGCAAAGCAGGCTCCCACTTGGAAATGAAGAAAACAAAACTTTATTAACTACACTACAACTATAGATAAAAAGGAACACACACAGGAAAATGAAAACCTTACAAGTACATTTCCTCCTCCCCCCACCAAATTCCCAACACAATACATCTATTCCCCAAATCACCAACTCCTGGTCCAGCACCACCTTTTAGACAATCAATCCTCAGTTCATCAAGAGGAGAGGAGTCCTTCTTGTACCATGGGCTTCCCCTGGAAACACAGCTGAAGCCTCGTGTGTTTCTGTGTCACTCGTGGCACTGCCCAGAGTACATCTGCCGTCGTGACTTCTTCCTTTCATGTCCAGTGCTCTCACCACTGAACACAGACCAGAGCTGCTTCTAGGGTTATCTTTTTAGGGATGCTTTGTCCCGATCCAAAAAAGGCACAGTCTCTCCTTTGGGACACCTGTCCCCACAATCTCTCCTTTGGGACACCTGTCCCCCCCATATTTTTCCACCCCCTGGGGCTGAGGGGCATCAACACTGAACTCTCTTGGTTCTGAGGCATTGCCTCCCCCTAGAATGCAGTCTCTGTGTCACAAGGAACATGGTTCTGTCCATGGCTGTACAAAAAGAGTCCAGCAAAATCCACTCCATCATCTCTTCCCTCTAGGATTCTTCTCTATTCTTCCACTCTCTCTCACTCGGCCAGACCTCTCACACTTGCACATTTCCTTCATCATCTTCCACTAGATCTTCTAGGAGACGTCAATGTTCTGTAAAGTTCTCATTCTCCAAAAAGGGGTTAAAAGCTCCTACAAGCGGCCGGCTGCAACCCCCCCTTCTTCTCCGTCCCAGCCGTGCTGCCGGCACAGGCCCATGTTTATCCAGTTTCAAGGTTACAGTCTCGGGCACTGGCTCTCTCTCTCTCTCTGTGTCTCTCAGGGGGGGCTGCCCGATGGCTCCCGGTGTCTCTCTCTCTCTCTTCCACCCTTCCACCCCCGGGCTCAGGCCTACCTCTCCCGGCCATGGCTTTCCCCTCCCCCTGCCCAGCCAGCAGCTGGGCCGGGGCAGAGACCCGAACTCTTTCCCGCCAGAAACCCAAGAGAACCTCCCAGGGGAGAGCTCTGCTTTTAACCCCGTGCTCTCAGAGGCGTGTCCAATGTCCCAATGGCCAGGTTAAATGCCAATATTAAAATCTGAATATCCATTGGCCCAAAACACAGCATCCCAAAAAACACATTTCCTGTCAAACCACCACACAGAGAAAGGCCAGGGACCCAAGAAGGAGTGGCTGTGGAGAGCAGCACCTGAGAGACAGCGTTTGTGTCATGTGGAGCATCCGGCAGGAGCCAGCAACACCGTGCCTTCTGCTGCTGATGGCCCCTTCAGCAGGGACCCCTGCAGTACCCTTTCAAGCTCCAGTGAAGACCTCTATCTTACCTTTTAGTTACCTAAGTTAATTAGCTGTTTATTAGATTGATAAGTAATTGATAATTCTCAATTAATTGTTAATAAACAATTGTTAATAAATTGTTGATTGTCAGCTTGTCTTGGTTTGAAAGACAGATGTCTGCAGGACCTCTCTAGAATGGAGAATGTGACCCCCTTCCCTCTAAATTATTATAATTTTGAAATTGAGGGGCTTTCAGGCAAAGATATGGGAAGAGGAGTAACAGTTCTTTACCAATATGTACAGCAAGGCAAACAAACACCACCACCAGCAGCAACAAACAGAAACAGATACCCAAGGGCAGCTTTCCCTCGGCTGCAGGCACTTTCCTTTTGGTGTAGTTCTGGTCACAGCCAAGCAGGGAAGGGAGGCAAATAAATAATGAATAAAGCAATTGCTTGGGAAATTTTAATTATTGTTGAAGGCCCCAAAAAGTGACACAGCACTTGAGATGTGTCTTCATCAGTGCCCAGCACAGGACAATCACTGCCCTGATCCTGATGGCTGCACTATTGCTGATACAGGCCAGGATGCTGATTGGCCTTTTTCCCCACCTGGGCACACCTGGGCTCAGGTTCAGGTGTTGTCAATCGGCTTCACAGCCACTCTTTCCACAGCTGGGAGCTGCAGAGGGTCAGTGTGGCCAAAGTGTACAACCCAGCACTTGGTCCTGTTTACCCTCATGCCAGTGGTCTCAGCCCATGGATCCAGCCTGCCCAGGACCCTCTGCAGCCTTCCTGTCCTCCAGCAGATCTGCCCTCTGACCCATCCTGACATCACCCAAGGAAGGACATTGAGGATCTGGACCAAACCCAGAGAAGAAAAAAGAAGTTGATTAAGGGTCTAGAGAATAAGTCTGATGAGAAATGGCTGAGAGAACTAAGGGAGCTCAGGAGGGCTCAGTCTTGAGCAAAGGAGGCCCAGGGGGAACATTTTCACTCTCTACACCACCCTGACAGGAGGTTGTAGTAAGATGGGGATTGGGCTCTCCTCACAGACAAGCAGTGACAGGACAAGAAGACACAGTCTTAAGCTGCACCAGGGAGGTTAAGTTGGACATCAGAGGAATTTCTTCACAGAAAGGTTTCTTAAGCATTGGAAGGCATTGCCCAGGGTCTCTGAATATGTTCAAAGACCAGCTGGATGTGGCACTCAGTGCTCTGGTCTGTTTGACAAGGTGGTGTTTGGTCCAAAGCTTGAGGCAATGATCTCAGTGATCTCTTACAACCTCATTGATTCTGGGATTCTTTGAAGTTAACACCTGGTAAAGACAGACAATCCTTTCAAGTTAAGTATGTGTGCTGGTTCAGGGTAAATTTGGGAGAGAATCCCCTAAGGGGTTCCTCTAGGAAGCAGATTCAATCAGCCTCTCCCCCAGCCAGTCAGGGAAAAAATACCTCCTTGGAGAAAAGTGGAAAAACCTGTTTTTTGGAAAAACCTTGTTTAATAAACCTCAATTTATTAAACAAGAAAACATAAACAAGATTAATCAATAAAACCTCTTGCTGCTGGAAAAGAGATGACAAACTCAGAAAGTCCCTCCCCAGGTTGCAGCTCAGCTCACTCAGGCTCTGATCAGTCCCTCTGGTGCTGGAAATGCCACAGCCCAGGCCTGGCCTGGTGGGCCACAGGTGCAGCTGCTGGTGCTCTTCTGCTGTTCGGTCCGGAGCAGGTCTAAACAGGTCCAAAGAAAAGTAAAATTCTCACAGTCCAGGGAACTTTTTTGCCTCGGCTAGCTAAAACTAACCAAAACAAAGGGGAGCTCTGTCCCAGTGTCTGTCCATCTGCAGACAACACAGTCCAGGAGCAGGAATGTGGAGGAGTGAGTGCAGTGTCTGAAAACAAAACTCTGTGCTTCTTCTCTCCCCACTTCGCACTTGGAACAAGTCTTAAAGGTGCAAAACTTATTATTCATCATAAACAGAACAGATGATTGGGGATAAAAGCATCATATAGTTAGCCTAGGACAGTATGATAAACTATAATGTTTTGTAAAAGGATTTTACAGGAGCTCACATGTTACCCTGACCAATCAATATGATAGACATAAATCCCTAGAATTGTTAACTGTTCCCTGGCCTATTTATCCACAAAGCACACAGTATTCTACAGTTTTAGAGCTATAATGAATCTTTAAAATCATATTAAGGTAGAATTAAATAATAATTTAATTGCCAATAGCAAGAATCCTGTTAAATTGTTTGAGCAGGAAGAGGAAATCCACCTGCCTTTGAAAATTTGTAATAAAGTTAATGGTATAAGTTCTTCAGCAGCAATTGTTTGAGTTGTCTCTGGATGTAACATATAGGTAAATGAACCATGATTTTCTTGAATGGTTCCTAAATTGCACTGTGTTTTCTTTATCATTGTGCATGTTTTCCTTAATTTTCTAGCTTGTGTGGGCAAGGACAAAATACACAAGATACAAATTCATGAAGAATGCAGGAGGTTCTGGATTGTTCATGCATAATCTGTGACCAAAGCCTCGTGTCAGCCATACAGTGCAGTCTCAAGCTCAGCACAAAGATTTTCAGCTTTGAAAAGCATAGTTTTTATAATAAAATATGTTACCTTTTTTTATATATAGTAGCTATTTCTATGATGCCTGCCTTTGACTTGCTCTTGCATGGTTTAAATGTAAGACACTCCAAACACATGCCAAAAGAACTCAGTCAGGGGGCTCCAGCCTGAAGCAGGTACACCAGTGCTCTGGCCAGAATCTGCTTATCAGCTTTCATGTGACATTCTTACGTGTTACGAGTTGAAAGTGAAGTCTTGTCTTGAATTAGTCTAATGAAACATTTTCCATTTGGAGTAGAGAAGACCATAATTCTAATCTTTTATGAAAGCCTTACAAATTAACTTGAGAAGAATAAATAGAAGATCTTTTCATGTATGTAATTGGAAGAGAATTTTGTGTTCTAGCAGCTTCTCATGATTTATCTTAATGGTGGCAAATTTATTGAGACGACAAAGAGAGGAGCAAGGAATCTGCCTGTCTATGTGTTTCCTCTTGTTGTCTAACAGTAGCTGCATCACTGGAAAATGTGTTGTAATGAGAATATTTTTTTTTTCAGTAGGAGAATAAACTGTTTTATAGAGTTCTGGATTGAGCCAAATGACTTTTCAAGCCCAGAAATTAAATTTTGAAATGTGTCAACTTAGATTCTAGCTTTGTTTTCAGCTGCTGCTGATGCAGGTTTTCTCTTTTGGTGTCCAACTGACATACTGTATGAATACTTAATAAATGAGTTGCACATAGGGTGGTGGGAAAAGATGGTATATTGCCATACTTTCTTTGACTTAATCACAGCCTGTGCAGTACTTCTAAGGATCTGTAGGGAATAAAGTTATCCCTATAGGTATGTCTTTAAAAAGCTTTTACCCTAGAGAGTTGCCAGAATGTGATGTGTATCTGTTATTGATTGTGAAAAATGCGTACTATGTGATTGGCTCTGCACAAGTATTAAAATGAATATAATATGTGTTATGTTGGAAGGTTTTGTTGTATCATTTTTTTTTTGTAGTGCTGTATTAATCTTTTTAAGCAGTGTGGTAAATATAGTTTTAGGCTATAGCATAGTATTAAAATAAAAAATTATGTGATGTAAGATACTTTTTGTAACTAGCACAAGGAATGGATAAGATAACCAAGAAATTCTTCACATAAAGAAAACAGCAACAAGACACCAAAAGAAGAATTATTGCCCCCTTATTGGGACAATCCAGACTTCTTCCAGACTTCTAGGAGCCAAGAAATTGATGTACAAGATGAGGGGGGGCAGCAGAAATTAAGCAGAAGACACTCTTTGTGTGAAAGGAATGTTTGAATTGTGTATGAGATATATGAATATGCAACAGGCTATTTCTTTTAAGGGTTCCTTCCTTTGTTAGCGAAGTGTGCTTTTGTGGCAGAGCAAAGCACCTGGACATCCCTAATTCTTTACCTTTACTGTCTTTTATTGTCCTAACTTTGATTGTCCAAATTCTTATTGTTCTAATTTTTATTACTGTTTTATTACTATTAAACTTCTAAAATTTTAACATGGGATTGGCATTTTTCACACTGCCACTGGGTGAGTTCCCACCTCAGGGAGAGGGAGGAGGTGATGATCCCACCCATGGCTGCTGCTGGGTCTGAGATAAAGCTGAGCCAGAGCTTCAGCATCTCTCCCAAAACCACAGAATCACAGAATGGCTTGGTTTGAAAGAGACCTTCAGGTTCATTTCATTCCACCCTCTGCCCTGGGCAGGGACACCTTCCACTATCCCAGGCTGCTCCAAGCCCTGTCCAGCCTGGCCTTGGACCCTGCCAGGGATCCAGGGGCAGCCACGGCTTCTCTGGGCAAGCTCTGATCTCTGCCCCGGTGAGCAGGGACAGGACCCGAGGGAACGGCTGGAGCTGGGCCAGGGCAGGGCTGGGCTGGGGATCAGCAAAAGCTTCTTCCCCCAGAGGGGGCTCGGGCACTGCCCAGGCTCCTCAGGGAATGGGCACAGCCCCGAGGTTGTCGGAGCTCCAGAGGCCTTTGGACACCGCTCCCAGGGCTGCCCAGGCTGCGATTGTTGGGGGGACTGTGCAGGGCCGGGGGCTGGACTGGCTGATCCCAATGGGCCCTGCCAGCTCAGCCCCTTCTGCAATTCTCACCCTTTGGCTCAGCCTTTGTGTCCCCTTGAGGCGCTGGCAGAGCTGTTGGGGACAGGGCAGGAGCGGGGCAGCCCCAGCATTGCCCTGTGTGTGACACCCCAGCGGTGACAGCCCCAGTGTTCCCCTGTGTGTGACACCCCAGCGGTGACAGACCCAGCGTTGCCCTGTGTGTGACACCCCAGCAGTGACAGCCCCAGTGTTCCCCTGTGTGTGCCCTGTGTGTGCCAGGGGATGCCAACAGCCTGCAGGGACAGAGGCGCAGGTTTGCTCAGCACCAGAGACACCCTTGCCTTGCTTGTCCCCACCTGTCATCACTGCCACCAGTGTTCTGCTCTACCTGGAACCTGGGGACACTTTCTCAGTCCTGTCCCTCAGATGGATCTATTTAAAATATGAGAAACGTTCTTGTTTCACCCTCTTTTTGAGTCCCTGAGAAGTTCTTTGAGCACACTCTTAGGGACTGAGTCTGATGCAAAGGGCACGAAAGCCCCAGAGGGTCATTACAGCCCTTGTGCTGTGTCTGTGCTGCTGAGCTGGGCCGGGCTCCTGGCCCAGAGGCAGCTCCTGGCAAGCGCAGCAGAGCTGCAGAGAGACAGCTCTGGCCAGGAGCAGCTCCTGTGCACAGCCCAGCAGGGCTGGGGCACTGCCAGGGCCCCTCAGGGACACCAGCAGGGCACAGACAGAGCTCCCAGGGGCTCAGCACTGGCAGGGGCTGTGGCATGTCCCAGAGGGGGCTGTGTCACAGCAGCTCCTCTGTGGCTGTGTCATGGAGGCACAGAGCATCTGTGATGTCAGCAAGGGGCTGTGTGACAGCACAGAGTGGGCTGTGTGAGGTCACAGACAGGGCTATGACAAGACAGAGTTTGTTGTGTGAGGTCACTGAGCAGCTGGAGCATCATAGAGGGAACTGTATGACATCATAGAGGGGTTCTGTGACATCACAGAGCAGGCTGTGACATCATGGCATGGCTGTATGGCATCATAGAGCTGGCTGTGAGGTCAGAGTGTATACTGTGACCTTACAAAGTGGCAATATGACATCACAGAGAGGGTTTTGTGATATCATTGAGGGGTTTATGACATCACACATCTGTCTGTGACATCACAGAGTACGGTGTGAGGCCATAGAGCAGATCCTGAATTCATAGAGGGTGGCTCTGTGACATCAGAGAGAGCATTGCGACATCACTGGCCAGATGTGTAACATCATAGAGCAGGCTATGACATCACAGTACAGATTGTGACATCACAGGGTGACTTTCTGACATCACAGAGTCTTCTGCGACATCACAGTGCAGCTGCATGACATTCCAGGGTGACATCCCAGATTTGGCTGTGTGACATCACAGGGGCTGTGTGAGGTCACTGGGGAGGTCACTCTGCCCCGGCCCCCTCACAGTTCCCCCCAGAGCAGTCCAACCCTGCTCGTGCACAGCGGGGTCCCCTGTCCCCCCGGGTCCCCCCGCCCCTGGCGCCGCAGCCTCCCCCAGAGGATGTTCCACGAGATCGACCCCAGAGCCTGACACGGGGACGGGGGGCCGGGGCCCTGGGGGTGGCACAGGGGGACAGGGACCCCCCGGCAGCGTCCCCGTGTCCCCCAGGGCCAGAGCCTGGGCCAGGGCTCCTTCACCCTGGTACCAACGAGGCCTTGAGAGCGCTGAAAAAATCCCCAGCAAGGGATCAGCAAAAACCAGATTGAATATTAAGGGACAGCAGCACAAAGTTCCTTGGCAGGAGTCACTCTGCTCCTGACTGGACACTTCAGGCCCAGCAAGGAAACAAAGCAACAACAAAACCAAATAAAGTCTGGACAATCAAACCAGAAATGAGCCGAGAACTGTCCCTGTGTGTGTGTGTGTATGACACAAGGACAGTGAGGGCAAGGATAAAAGGAATACGGCCCAAAAGCTGAACAGAGCTCAAACTTAACAGGACTTAACTTACACTTTAACCTTAACTGATACCTTCAACTTGACAATTTAGCAAAAGAACAGCACTTAACTTTAACACCGGCTGGGGTTTTATTTACGGATGCGAACGAGATGGGGCTGCTATGGAAAGTGTCTCGAGCTGTTTCTTTTTTCAGCATCAGTCTCATTACATGATTATGATAATGGGAAGATGCTAGCAGCTCACAATCCAGGCAGCAGGCCAGAAAACTTCATGTTACAACATACTTTATAAGCTTCTTGACCAATCACACAAAGCAAAAGCATATTGACAGTAGTTCTATCCAATCACCATAAGCACACGTACCTTTGGTTAAAACAATGCTTGCTCTTTTAGAATACAGTACCTGTTTGTAAGAGACAACGCACAGAGCTCCATTACTAAGCTTTAACCTTCCTAATATCTTGCTAGATAAACTTGCTGCAACTTAGAGAGCTATTCAGACAAGCATTAATACATAGGCTATTGTTCTATTTGCCCTTGCCTTTTCTACAGTTTAAATAATTTTTCTGCTGACCTATCTCATGACTGTTGCTTTAGCACTGTTCACAATTCTGCTGTATCTGAGGCCTGTCTTTTGCAGCTTTCCTAGAACCCTCTAATTTTATGGATTCCCACAAACAGTATTTAACCTAACTTACAACCTATGACTTAATGATTTAATGGTAGAATAACATTAAACAATATTCAACTTAGCTTATATCATATTAAACTTTACTTAGCAAAAAAAAGCTCTTAACACCATTTACCTTATTCCTCATGATGTAACCTTACTTACAGGCCTGACTGACTCAGCTATCCAAGGCTCTCAAACCCCTCAGAGAGCAGCATTTCTGCCACATTTCCCCAGCACAGGCACTCCTGTGTGCACACAGACACAAAGAGTCACCTCCAAATTCCCTATATTCAAAGACTACTCCCAGACAAAATCTGCCATTCCTGGCAAGTCTGGCTGGCCTTGGACTAGAGAGGCTCTCACCTGGCTTCCAAACACTAGGGGTGTATGCTTTCCTTCCTATGGAAAGGAACTGTCCTTCTGGGCCAGGCACACATGGCCAAATTTGGGATTTCACCTCCAACATTGCCTGTTGTGACAGCCTGGAGGAGATTGTTGGCTGGAAACATTTTGTGTGTGTGGGGGAGGAGGGGGCAGGTCCAGCCTTGACCTGCCCTGGAACCCCAGCCCTGCCCTGCCCTGTGACCCCAATCCCCCCAGAGCCTCTATCCCAGCCCAGCAGTGGCTGCCAGTCCCTGGCACAGCACAGGCAATGCTCCACAGCCACCTCTGCAGCCCCAGCCCAGCTCCTGAGGGACCAAATGAGCCCAAGCCCCACCTGGGGGAAGGGCCCAGGGAGACCAAGGGGTATTGAAGGCTGACCACAAGGCAAGCACACATCTTGACCCTGAATCCTCTTGGAATTTCCATCTGAACTCTGCTGGAATCCAGGAGTTGGTAGCTGTGTATGCTTCTCTATATCACATTTTTCTCTCTTCCTGTGTCTTCTATTTTTGTCCCCTTGCAAATTTTGAGTAACTTAAAATTGAACAAGCTATGAATTTTTGAAGTTGAATGGGCCAAGGTAATGCTTTGAGAAGTGTTTTGTGTTGAATGAATGTTGTATTAAACCATTTGCCAAAGTTTCTCTGATTTTCTAAAGTTGCCAGTAAAATCTGTTTTGTTGCTTTGAGCTCCTGACAATCCCTTGTTGGTATTTCTCCAGCACATCCAATTCAGAGGAAACAAACAACTGTAAATTCCTTTTAATTGTCTCATTAAGAGAGTTGTATGGGGAATGGGAGTCAGGGCTTGTGTGTCCTGCTTGGCCCAGCCCAGGCAGGGCTTTCCCAGCCACATTCCACACTCCATTGCCCAGCTGGAGCCGCTGGTGCCTCTGAGTTGTGCTGCCCCAGCCCCAGGGACGCTCTCCTTGTCTGCCCATTCCCCCACGGTCTCTGGGCAGGGATGGCCTCACTGGGGGCTGCTGACATCCTCAGCAACTTGGAGGCTGCTGCTGAATTTCCCTGCTCCAGAGGCTTGTTCAGCCTTCAGCTCTTCAGTGCAGGAATTCAGTGTCCCAGGGCTCATTGACATTCCGAACACCTGAACAAGCCAAGCCTCTGGGAATCATTTGATTTTAATTTTCAAATCCTTTGGTTAAGTAGATCTCAGTAGTGTATTGAAATTGAATACATGATATTTAAAAAGACAGCAAAAAAAGATTTTTTAGGTCCTGTTTAGTTTGGTTTTCCTGTTAATTCACTGATATGTTCAGTCTCCAATTGACACTGAATCCAGGTACCTCCTCATGCAGTTTGAATGGATATGAAAATCAAGACCCTTCATGGCTGACAGTCAATCAGACTCTGTCCCTACCCCCACCCCACCATTTCCCCCATCCAAGCCCTGGCACTCAGAGCAGCCTTGTGCAAATCTGAGCTCCCTCCAGCCCAGGCTGCACCTGCAGCTTTCAGCTCCTTGGCTCCAACTCCCACCTGCTTTCCTTGCAGAAGGAGCTGCCCGAGACACAGAGGGATGTTCATTTCTTGTCAGCCAGCAAAGCCAAGGGAAGGCACAGCCCCATCAAATGCAAAAGTCATTCTTCCCCCTGGCTCTGCCCCTGATCCCCACAGCCTGTCCTGTTTCCTTCATCCCTGCATTGCCAGGGACTCTCTGGGACAAGGGAGCTCTGCTCTGGGGATGGAGGGAGGTGCAAGTGCCACTACTGGAGTGGGAACCACAACTCATCAGGTTTGTGTCCTTTGGGGGACCAGGAACTGGTGAGACTCAGAGGCACAGAAAGTTTCTCCTCATGGCCAACAGACCATGGTTGAAGAGGACACAATTTAATAACAATCACACTCTTACCTGAGATATGTGCAACGTCCCAGCAGCATCTGAGGAGTCCTCCATCAACAAGTGATATCCATTCTAAAAGTAATTTTAGACAAATGTGTCTCTGTCATAGATATAAAAACAATTAAATACTTGTATCAGGATGCTCGTCCTGGAGTGGGTGCAAAACAGCTCCAACAATTCCTGATTTGCAAAGCTGTCAGTGGTGGATGGAGAAGGGAGGTCAGGCTGCTTTTGGTGCTGAGGAAATGCTGAAAGCAGCCTGACTCATTTCATCTCCTCCTGTCCTGGCTGATCTCCCCTCTTTCCCCTTCCACCCATTGGCTTTTGTCTCCCACCAGGCCCCCGGTGAAGAGCCTGGCTCTGTGTTCTCCATCCCCTCCTCGCTGGCACTGCCAGGCTGGGATGAGGAGCCCCTCAGCCTTCCCTGCTCTGGGCTGGACAAGCCCAGCTCCCTCAGCCTCTGCTCACAGCCCAGGGGCTCCAGCCCCACCTTGGAGGCCCTTCCCAGACCCTGCTCCAGCTGCCAGACATCTTTCCTGCCCTGGGCAACCCAACCCAGGCCACAGTGACCTGGATAATCCCCGTCCTTGATGTCCTGGTCACACAGCCCTGGCCCCTTGTCCCCATGTCAGGCTCTGGGGTGGATCCTGTGGAACATCCTTTGGTGGAGGCTGTGGCTCCAGGTGGGCCGGGGGGATCCCGGGGGACAGGGACCCCGCTGGGCATGGACAGCATTGGACTTGTTGGGAGAAACTGTGAGGGGGAGCTGGGGCCGAGTGACCAACCCAGTGACCTGACACAGCCCTGCTGGGATGGCACACAGCCCCTCTGGGATGTCACACAGCCCCTCTGGGATGTCACACAGCCCCTCTGGGATATCACAGCCTGCTCTGTGATGTCACAGCCCATTCTCTAATGTCAAACAGCTGGTCTCTGATGTCACAGCCAAATCTCTGATGTCAGACATCTCCTCTATGATGTCAGAATTCTGCCGTGTGGTGTCACAGATATGGCCTATGATGTCATAGCTTCTCTATGATCTCACATTACCCACTTTGTGATGTCATACCCCACTCTGTCACCTCATATTACCAGATGATCAATTGTCTACACCAGGTGAGCTGACACCTGGAGCTTTTTCTCCACATCCCCAGGCCTATGGAAACCACACAAGGCCCATTGTGTCAGAAGGGGAACTGGAAGTTCAGCAGCCTCAGGGTCCTGCCAGCTCAGCCAGGCCCACTGGAACATTGGGGTCCACGACCACCAGGGACCACCAGAGAGACCCCCAGGACAGAAGAACACATGGGTAAAGGGGAGGGGGGAATATGTTAATGATTTTGGGGAAATGATTATCATATGCATGTTAAGTCCAGGACAATCAATGAATATGTGTGCAAAATACAGAAAATAAACAGAAACTTTCCTGTACTCAGCATGCACAGCTTTGGGAGGAGCTCTCCCCCGTGCATCCAGCTGAATAAAGAATGCTGCTTCTTAATGCTACACTGGGGTTAAAAGGAGTTTTCTGTTTCACTGAATTTTTCGTGACACTCCCACTGCAAAGGAAAGCTCTGTCTGCTGCTGTTCACAAACAGAGAAGGGCTGGGGGCAGATGTGGGGCTCAGAGGCTGCCTGGGGCACAGTGACCATGAAATAATCAAGTTTTCAATGTTCTGTGAAAGAAGGAGGGGCAGCAACAAAACTTCTGCACTGGAATTAGGAAGGGCAGACTTTGGCCTGTTCAGGATGCAGATCTGGGGAGTACCAAATCAGGTACCGATTTTTTAAGGGAAACAGCCCTTAAAAACAAAGAGGGCTGGGAAGGATGGACAAATTTCAAGAAAGCAATCTTAAGGGGGAAGGAGCAGCCTGTCCCAGTGTGGCAAAAGATGAGCTGGTGAGGAAAATGACTGTCCTGGCTCCACATGGAGCTTTTTGTGGGAAAAGGGGAAAATGGACTGACAACTCAGGAAGTGTTTAAGGATGTTGTTAGGTTATGCAGAAAGAAAATTTGAGAGCTGAAAACTCAAGCAGAACTTAACCTATCAGCTTCTGTAAAAAAATAAAAATGTTTTTATAAAAAAAATTATAGCAAAAGGAGGGAGAAGGAGAACCTCTACTCTTTATTGGCTGCAGTGGGGAATACAATAACTAAAGATAAGGAAAAGGCTGAGCTACTTAACACCTTGTTTGTCTCAATTTTTAATATTAGGACAGGTTGTTCTCAGGACAAGTGTTCTCCTGAGCTGGTAGATGGGCACAGGGAGCAGAACAGCCCCCTGGAATCCAGGAGGAAGCAGCTGCTGACCTGCTGAGCCACTCAGATGCTCACAGGTGTATGGGATCAGATGGGATCCATCCCAGGGGGATGAGGGAGCTGTGGATGAGCTCCCCAAGCTGCTCTCCATCATTTACCATCAGTCCTGGCTCAGCAGGGAGGGCCCAGAGCACTGGAGGTGCCAGGGTGAGCCCATCCCCAGGAAGGGCTGGAAGGAGGAGCTGGGGAACTCCAGGCCTGTCAGCCTGACCTGGGTGCCCGGCAAGGTTATGGAACAGATCACCTTGAGTGCCATCACAGGGCACCCACAGGATGGCCCAGGGATCAGAGCCAGCCAGCGTGGATTTAGGGCTGGCAGGTCCTGCCTGACCAACCTGGTCTCCTTTTATGCCCAGGTGACCCACCTGTGGATGGGGGAAAGGCTGTGGATGTTGTGTGCCTGGACTCCAGCAGAGCCTTTGACTCTGTCTCTGACAGCATTCCCTGGAAAAGCTGCAGCCCACGGCTTGGGCAGGTTCCCTCCTGGCTGGGAGATTTAAGAGCTGGCTGGAGGCTGGGCCCAGAGAGTGGTGGGGATGGTGCTGCACCCAGCTGGTGTCCAGGCACTGGTGCTGTCCCCAGGGATCTGTGCTGGGCCCAGTCCTGTTTAATATCTTCACTGATGATCTGGGTGAGGGGATCGAGTCCAGCATTCACAAATTGCAGATGGCACCAAGCTGGGTGTGAGTGTGGATCTGCTGGAGGGCAGGACAAGAAGACCCAGCCTTAAGCTGCACCAGGGGAGGCTCAGGCTGGACAATAGGAAGGAGTTCTTCACAGAAAGGGTGAGTGGGAACTGGAATGGGCTGGCCAGGGGGGAGGTAGCAGAGTCACTGTCCCTCTGCAGTGGCACTCAGTGGCATGGTCTGGGTGACAAGGCAGTATTAGGGCATTGCATGGACTTGATGATCCCAAAGGTCTTTTCCAGCCTATTTGATTCTGTCATTCTGTGATGATTGGGACACTCTGGGGCCATTGTGACACTGCAGGGCCTTGTGGAACTAAGAGGACCAGGGTGACACCGTGCAGCCCCACAGAACCAGGGCTCCATTGTGGTGCTGTGGGGCCAAAAGGACCCAGGGAGTGCCCCGTGACACTCTGGGCCCTCGTGGAACCACAGAGGCCATTGTGACACTGCTGGGCCTTGTGTAACCAAGGGGTTTCACCATTTTGACACTGCAAAATCAAGGGGACCATTGGGAGACTGCAGGGCCCAGTGGAACCAAGGGGCCGTTCTGACACTGCGGGGCCTCATGGCACCAAGGGGACATTGTGACACTGCAGGATCCTGTGTAACCAAGGGGCCACTGTGACACGATGGGGCCTCAAGGGATCTGGAATAATGCTGTGACACTGTGTGGCCTCGTGGAAACAAGGAGTCCATTGTGACACTGAGGGGACTTGTGGAACCACAGAGACCATGGTGACAGTGTGGGACCTCATGTGACCATGGGGCCATTGTGACACCCTGGGGCCCCATGGAACCAAGGGGCCACTGTGAAACTGCAGCACCAATGAGAACATTGTGACACTGTGAAGCCCCGTGGAACCAAGGGTACAATTGTCACATTTTGGGGCCCCATGGAAGCAAGGAGACCAGTGTGACAGTGCAGGGCCTGGTGTTACCAAGAGGCCATTGTGACACTGAGGGGCCCCATGGAACCAAGGACATCTTTGCAGATATCACCAAGCTGGATGTGAGCTTTGATCTGAGAGAACATAGGAGTGGTCTGCACAGGAACCTTGATAGGCTGGATCCAGAGGATGAATCCAACCAGGTGAGGTTTAACAAATCCAAGTGCCAGGCCCTGATATTTGGCCCCAGTGCTACAGCCTGGGGACAGAGTGGCTGGAGAGCAGCCAGGCAGAAAGGGACCTGCAGGGACTGATGGACATGAGGCAGCAGTGTGCCCAGGTGGCCAAGAAGGCCAATGGCTCCTGGCCTGGATCAGGAATGGTGTGGCCAGCAGGAGCAGAGCTGCTGTGCCAGCACTGATCTGCCCCAGCTCTGCACACAGACATTGCTGCTGCAGCTACAGAGAAGGGAACGCAAGGGCATCTCTGGAAAAAACTTCGCTGGGAGATGCTTTAGTTCCTTTAAAGCCACACGGAATGCAGCCCCTCACCCACACAATCTGTGGACACAGGGAAGATGGAGAGAAACAAAATGAGAAATGGCAAAACCAATGGCTTTTCTTTGTGGACAATATTAAAAAACTTAAACATGGGGAAAAAAAGAACAAACCCACAACCAAACCCAAAAGAATTATCAAAGGTGATTTATATTACATGGCCTGTCCCTGCTGCAGCCCCGGCACTGCCACCCCCAGGGCCGTGCCCGGCCCCGAGAGCACTCAGGCCCTGCAGCAACACCAGGGCCACCAGGGCAGCGGGGCAGGGCCACGGCAGCAGCACTGGCAACACCAAGTGCTGCTGCTGCTGCTGCTGCTGGGCACAGCTGCTGGGCCAGCACTGATCTGCCCCAGCTCTGCACACAGACATTGCTGCTGCAGCTCCAGAGAAGGCAACAAAAGGGCATCTCTGCAGAAAACTCTGCTGGGACATCCTTTAGTTCCTTTAAAGCCACCGAGAGCGCAGCCCCTCATTGACACAGTCTGTGGCCACAGGGAAGGAGGAGTGAAACAAAAAGAGAAATGGCACAAACAATGACATTTCTTTGCGGAAAATATGAAAAACCTGAAACAAAGAAATAGAACCTCTGAAACCAAGAAGAAGTATCAAAGTTTACTTTTATTACAATCTATTTACAGATATTCACTAGCAGTTTAATGTTTCTGAAACCATCCAGTCATCAGTCTTCTCACTGCAGCCTTGAGCTCCTGGTTCCTCAGGCTGTAGATGAGGGGGTTCAGGGCTGGAGGCACCACTGAGTACAGAACTGACAGGGTCAGATCCAGGGATGGGGAGAAGATGGAGGGGGGCTTCAGGTAGGCAAACATGACAGTGCTGACAAACAGGGAGACCACAGCCAGGTGAGGGAGGCAGGTGGAAAAGGCTTTGTGCCGTCCCTGCTCAGAGGGGATCCTCAGCACAGCTCTGAAGATCTGCACATAGGAGAAAACAATGAACACAAAGCAACCGAGTCCTAAAAAGGCACTGACAGCCATGAGCCCAAGTTCCCTGAGGTGGGATTCTGAGCAGGAGAGCTTGAGGATCTGTGGGATTTCACAGAAGAACTGGCCCAGGGCATTGCCATGGCACAGGGGCAGGGAAAATGTATTGGCTGTGTGCATGAGAGCATTGAGAAAGGCACTGGCCCAGGCAGCTGCTGCCATGTGGGCACAAGCTCTGCTGCCCAGGAGGGTCCCGTAGTGCAGGGGTTTGCAGATGGACACGTAGCGGTCGTAGCACATAGTAGTGAGGAGAAAATATTCTGCTCCAATGAAGAAGATCAGGAAAAAAACCTGAGTAGCACATCCTGAGTAGGAGATGTTGCTGGTGTCCCAGAGGGAATTGTGCATGGCTTTGGGGACAGTGGTGCAGATGGAGCCCAGGTCAGCGAGGGCCAGGTTGAGCAGGAAGAAGAACATGGGCGTGTGCAGGTGGTGGCCGCAGGCTACGGCGCTGATGATGAGGCCGTTGCCCAGGAGGGCAGCCAGGGAGATGCCCAGCAAGAGGCAGAAGTGCAGGAGCTGCAGCTGCCGCGTGTCTGCCAATGCCAGCAGGAGGAAGTGCCTGATGGAGCTGCTGTTGGACATTTGCTGGGGCTGCACATGGGCACCTGTTCATGGAGAAAGGACAGTGAAGAGTTAGAGGAGATACCTGTAAACAAAATCAAAGCCTTTTCTCATACACCTACCCTGGAACACACATAGATACACTTTTTTTTTGAAGAATTCTGGTGTTTACTTTAAAGCTTCCCCATACCTCTGCTGGTGTTCTTGAATATCAGAAACCCTCACCATTTCTACTGCCCTTAGGGAATAGAGAGCATGTTCTGAGAGGCAAAGTGATAAATGGAGATCTAGTGGACATCGTCTGTCATTCTGACCTGTTCAGAATTTCGCTGGGCTTTAACCTTTGCCAGTTGGAGGGTGATCACCTCTCCATGTTTCCCTTTAAAATTCCCCCAGGTATTGCTGAGAGCAGATGTTTCCACCACAGCCCAGCTCCACTTTTGTAGCCAAGGACTCACATTGCTCATTTCACCAACCCAGCAGCATTTTCAGTGTCACATCACCTCTGCCTTTCCCCATTAATCTCATAACTCAGAGCTGCTCTAGGACAGGTTTGCATCCTGGATTGAAGCTCCCAGCTTGGACTGAAATCTCAGGGAGACATCCAAGTGTCCTCCTGATGGCACTGGATGAAGGGAGATGCAGCTCCTTCCCTGGCTGCCCTGACAGCATTGCCCAGAGCCGGGCCCTGGGGACAGCGTCACCCTGAGCCAGCTGTGCCCCTGCCAGAGCCCCCAGGGCCGGGCAGCTGCTCCCAGCCCTGTGCTCTGCAGAGGGAACTGGGCCCGGGGCTGCAGAGCTGCCCCACGGCTCTGCTGCAGCTCTGCCTGCACAGGAGGGGCTGCACGCCTTGGAGCCCCGGGCCTGAGGGCAGAGGCTTGGCTGGGGCACAGGAGGGAGGGGGCTTGTTCAGAGGGAGGGGCTGCACTGCAGGGGCTCCTGTGGGCATCTCTAAACTCTCCCTGCCACAGCATTGCTGGGCTTTGTTTTCTCTCCTTGCCTGATCTTCTCTCTGCTTCCTCCAGATTTTCCTCCCGCAGGTGTTTCCCTGTGCCTGATCTCTCCCTGCCAGCACCCACAGACCCCAAATCTCTGTGCACTCTCCTTGGCCCTACAGAACCCTGCCTGTTTGCAGGGCACTGGCTGGGGGCAGGTTCTGTTTGCAGCCTGGAGAAAGGACAGCTCAGGCTGAGCCTGATGGCTCCAGCAAAGGTGATGCTGCTGCTGTCCATGGGCAGAAGGGCTTGAAGCACATTAGGGATCTCCTGTGAACCTATTGGTCACTAAAAGCAACAGTTCAGATGTCTTGGGAACTTTCAAAATTTCATAAATAATAATTCATAAGCAAAATTTACCAGGTCAGATATTACAGGCAACTGTCAAAATTTATAATCATCCTTTAATATTTATCACCACCTCCCAACCATTCTTCAATAGTAGGAAACTGAATACAAAGTCTTAAGAAATTTCTTATATTTTATCAAAATCCTAGACTTGGAAATATTCTATGACTGACCAGAACCCTTGAGCATGTCAGAGCATCATGAACCTTTCACCTCCCCTGCCCCAGAAATACTCAGAGTTGTACTCACAGAGTCTGTAGGCATTGGGATGTTGCAGCTTGAGGAGATGGCTCCAGGAGCTGCAGCTGCATTGTCCTGCAGCCAGAGGTTCCTGTGCCAAGGGCTGGCAGTGATTGTGCCCCAGGCACTTCTCAGCCCCTTCCCAGCCCTGACTGATTGAAGCTCTCTGTGCCTCTGGGCTGTGCCCGCGCTGGCTGCAGGCAGTGCCCCAGCCCTGCTGGGCTGGCACAAGAGCTGCTCATCCAGAGAAATGTGCTTTTGAAGCTCTTCTTGGTGACCAGGAGCTGCCTCTGTGCCAGGAGCCCAGCCCAGCTCAGCAGCACAGACACAGCACAAGGACTTTAATGAGCCTCTGGGGCTTTGTGCTCAGGCCCTGGACATCAGTCCCTGAGAGGGAGATGAAGAAACCTCTCCAGAACTCCAAGGCAGAATCCAACTCCAAAGTTTCTTGGACTTTTAATGGGTCCCAGTGAGGGACACGGCTGAGCAAGTGTCCCCAGGCCCCAGGCAGAGCAGAGAACTGCAGGCAGTGATGACAGGTGGGGACAAAGAGAAGCCAAGTCTTGGTGGCCTGGGGCACAGCAGGGTCTGTGCCAGCAAGGGCTGGGAGGAGACACCTTGTGCTGAGGCCCTGGGGCCTCCTGGCACAGCCCCAGCCAGGCTGGGCACTGTCAGCCCCTTGTGCTGCCCTCAGCATCCCCCCCTAGCCCACATCCCAGTGGCCTCAAGGATCTGCTGCAAGGAGTCCCTGGGGAGCCTTGCTCAGCAATGGCCCTGGGGGCTCCTTCATGCTCCCTGCAGGGACTGCAGGATTTTCAAAGGACTTTGGGTTTGGCTTTTGCCTTGGAGTCTCTGAGAGGTTTGTGCAATCATGGCCTCCAATTATCTGCTGTAATTAGTCCCTGGAGAGGCTTTGTCAGTAACAACACTCAGTGGGGCTCATTAATACTTCAGGGTACTTCAGTTATTTGAAGGTACTTGGTGTTTCCCTTTTGATACAGACTCTGTGAGAGGTTTGTGCAATCATGGCCCCAATTATCTGCTTTAATGAGTCCCCGGAGAGCTTTGCATTGGCACTCAGTGGTGCTCAGTAATGCTTTGAGCTTCTCAAAATTTTTAAGGTAGTTTGGAATTTCCTTTCCACATTGAGACTCTGAGAGGTTTTTGGTCAATTCTGGCCTCCAGTTCTCTCCTCCAAGGAGTCCAGGAGGAGCCTGGGTTGGGGATGAACCTCAGTGGGACCCATTCAAGCTCTGAGACACTTTGGGGTTTTCTTCTGCCTTTGACTCCTGGAAAGGTTTGTGCAATCTCCTCTCAGGCCCTGAGGTTCAAGGGCTCAGCTCCAAATGCACCACAGGGCTCATCAGGACGCAGTAAGTCCTGACAAACCATGGCTCTGCCTTGATTTCCCTCTGCCCTAATGCAGTTTATCAGGAACGTATCTGGAGTGATTTTGGTTTGCTAATTTGAGATTTCTCAGCCAATGCATCTATTAATGCAGTGGGATCAGTGTTGGCTAATTACCATTGCCCTCACTGGAATATATTTACTCATTTCCTGCTGTGAGAAAGGATTAGGAGAAAGGGAAAGTAGGCTCAAAATTTTAAAGAGGTATATAGAAATGTTTATTACCAGTAAATAGAAGAAAGAGTAATAAGAATCTGAACACTTCTCCTCTCCCTACAATCTTTTCTTTCTTACTGACAATGCAAGGAGACAAAACCTGAAAGTTTCAGTCAGTTTACACCATCTAGAACATTCTTTCTTCAGTTCACTTAGGCAGAGGAGTCCCTCTTTCATGCTATGGAGACTTCTCCATAAGAAAAAAGTTCTCTTGTGGCTCTCAATTCCCACGAATAGCAGCTGCCCAGAAAATCTGCAAGTGTGAAGTCCCTTCCATTTTTCATAGCTTTTCCCACAGCTGTTTTCATGGGCCATGTCAACTTATGGGGTATGAGTTTAAAGATGAGCCGTTCAAGAGCAAAGATTCTGTTCACCTATTTCTGAAATCATCTTCATCTCTGAGAACAGAGATCTTCTTCTTCTCTCCCTGAGGGCACAGGATCTCACCACTCTTCTCTCTTTCTCTGTTTAAACTTCTCATGGGATCACAGCTACTTCAACAATTGCCTACTTTAGCATGGAGGTTTTTGCTGAACAAGTCATCTACCCATATTTTCAATTAGTTATAGGGAAAAAGAGAGTCTGATATATTAATTGCATCCTTCCCCATAGCTTTACAAGAGGATTTCAGCCCCAAGATCAAGGCATATCCTCATCCTTTCCATCTGGAACTCAACTTGCCCTTCAGTGACCTCGGTGTCTTCATGTTGCTCCTCTCTGTGCCTGCACTTTGTCCTTTTCTCTCACTGGAGGGAGGATGGAAGCACTGAAAGAGTTCATCTCTCACCCGGGGCCTGCAGATGGTTCCGTGCCCCCGGCCGGGCTCGGTGCTTGCGGCCGGAGCTGTTTTACGATGGAGGTTTCTGCAGCGGCTGCGCTGGGGCTGTGTCAGGATGGGCCGCGCTGGGGCAGGGCCAGGATCTCAGCAGCCAGGCCAGAGCACAGCAGCAGCACGGCCGGGGGCCGATGGCTTCTCCTGCCCCTGCCCGGGGCTTGCGGCTGAAGCCCAAGGGTGGCAGAATCTTGGCCGAGCCGGCCCGGCCCGGGGCTGCTCCTGGGGCCCGGCGGATCCTGGCTGGGCCCAGGCTGGCAGCGGGGCAGGGCTCAGCAGGGCCCAGATGTTCCCAACTGCAGCCATGGCCCGGCCCGGCCTTGGCCCCGCGGCCTCCCCTGCCCTGCCCGGCAGCCGATGGGGCCTGGCGGGGTCCCTGGGAAGGGGCCCGGCCCCACGGCAGGAGCCGCCCGGCCCGGCCTGGCTGAGACGGGGCCGGGTCAGCCTTGTTACCTCTGTGCCAGCCAGAAGGGAAAGAGAGCCTCCCAGGCTTTCCCATCTTAACATGTGTCTTCACAGAGGCGTGTACAGTTTCCTTAGTGGTTTAACAGATTGTCAGTTCTCAAAGCTAATTACTGATTGGTTTCTTTGTCAGACACAGATGAAACTGCTAGCAGCTTCTCTTAGGACATCACTTACATGATGCAAAACCACCACAACAGCACAGAGCACAGAGCTCCTTTGTCCATATGTAGTGCTCATGTGCCCAAGTCCTCAAAAACACTTCTTGGGAGATCTCTGGGCCCTTTCCAAGGTTTTTTCAACTGAAAGCATTCAACTCAGAGTCTAAGAAAATCACCAGAAGACATGGCCAGCCTGACATGTCTGTCCTTGCTACTGTTGTCTGGAAGCAATCTTTGGATATATGGAATTTGGGAGGCCAAATTCTAATTTTGGCCATGGACCATGGACATGAAGGTTGGTTCTTTTCCATAGGAAGGAAGGAACAGAGCCCCAGTGTTTGCCAGGCAGAAGAGAGTGACCACCAGAGGACAAGGCCAGCCAGAAGCGGCAGCTTTTTTTTCTGAGAGAAACCCTTGCATATAGGAAAATTTTTAGAGAGAATACCAATTTTGGCAATGGACATTTAAAAAGAGGGACGGTTCTTTTCTATAGCAAGAAAAGCATGGAGCCCCAGTGTTCCAGGAGCTGATGAGAGGCAGCCCTTGACATCCCCACATCAGCCAGACCTTTCAGGTGGCCCCTGGGAGGCCAAGCCAGCCAGGCCTGTTCCATGTTCCCTCAGTTCCATCAGGCCCCACATTGTCCCAATGGTCCCTCGCTTCCCTGAGGCCCTGAGGTGCCATAATGCCCCCTTGGTGACACCAGGCCCTGAAGGGTCCCAATGGTCTCCATGGTTCCATCAGGCCCCACAGAGCCATAATGGTCTCTGGGTTCCATGAAGCCCCGCTGGGTCACCATGGCCCCTTGGTTCCATGGGCTCCAGTGGTGCCACAAGGATCCCCTTGGTTCCATGAGGTCTCCACAGTGTCCCAGTTATCTCCATGGGAAGGGAAGAACCCAGCCCCAGTGTTGCAGGGGCAGCCATCCAGAGGCCAAGGCCAGCCAGGCTTGATGGTACTGGCAGATTGTGCCTGGGAGTAACCTTTGGATATCCAGAATTTTGGAGGTGGAATCCCAATTTCAGACATGGACACCTGGAGGATAAGGATGCTTGTTTTCCATTGGAAAGAAACCACGGAACACTGATTCAACAGTGACATTTGGGGATCTATGGGGAGCACTGGGGATCGTTTCTGGACCTTGTGACCCAACAGGAGCTCCTCTAATAAACGCTGCCTGAAGCTCCCACTGTGCCCATCACAGGAACCCATGTGAGTGTCTGGGACATCCCAGCTCTCTGGCAGCCTGGGGACTCCTGGGATGTCACCATGGAATGGCTGTGACTGCCTCTGACCACAGGGCTCTTTACCATCCCAGAAACGCCTGGGAGGTCTCCATGGAGCCCCTGCCTGTGACATTCCAGCTCTGGAACAGCCTGGAGATTCTTGGAATGTCCCCATGGAACCCCTCTGAGGGCCTGTGACAAATCTGATCCTTAGCAGGCAACCATCACCAGTCCACTGTTGCTATGGGCAGTTTCCATAGCAACCATCACCAGCCCCCTGTTGCTCTGCTCAGTCCCTTGGCAGCTCCATGGAGACCCCATACCGGGGTGGTTGCCATGGCCACCAGGGCTGGCACCAGCTGGGATGCTCGGTTTCCACGGGCCGGGCTTCAGGAATGGGATTCCCCAATTTCCTGCTCCTGCTAAAACTGCACTGCCCTCGCTGCCCTCCCGCCTGCCATGGAAAGCACAAAAGGCAAAGATCCTGGGCTGGGATAAGAACAATTTATTGGGAACTGCAATGAGATAAAGAACAAACAGGAACAAAAACAATATTGATAACAGAACGGATAAGTAAAACTATTTACAGAGAAAACTACAACATCAACAACTAGTTCTTCCTGGCAATGTATTTCCTCCTGCCTGGAAAGGACACCCTTCTCCTCAGGGAGAGAGAGAGAGAGAGTCCCTTTCCTGCCCCGGGCAATGACCTGAGGTGGGAGTGAATGTAATGACAGGACCATGGCCAAACCCTCATGTTCTCCAATCCCACATCATGTCATTGGGACATGAAAAGGGACAGGACATGAAAAGGGGCAGGAAAAGGGACAGGTGTCTTCCCAGCATGGATCACAGGGAACATGGATCACCAGGGCTCTTCCCAGTGTGGGGTCTCCAATGGGGGATAAAGCTGGAGCAGTGCATGAAGCTCTTCCTGCAGCTGAGGCATGTGCAGGGCTTCTCTTACTGGTGCCTCCGTTGGTGTCTAGTCAAGTGAGAGCTGCTGGTGAAGCTCTTCCCACACTGGGGACACTTGCAGGGCCTCTCCCCAGTGTGGATGCGCCGGTGGGTGACGAGGGTG
Organism: Agelaius phoeniceus; assembly: GCF_051311805.1. Classification (NCBI taxonomy): domain Eukaryota; kingdom Metazoa; phylum Chordata; class Aves; order Passeriformes; family Icteridae; genus Agelaius; species Agelaius phoeniceus. Next base: position 5,461,563 of record NW_027509866.1, read on the forward strand.
GAGTTGTGCTTGAAGCCCTTCCCGCAGTCAGGGCAGTGGAAGGGCCTCTCATCCGTGTGAATGCGCTGGTGCTGGAGGAGCTGAGAGCTGGTGTGAAACCTCTTCCCACACTCGGGGCACTGGTAGGGCCGCTCCCCAGTGTGGATCATTTGGTGGATGATCATTTGGGTCTTCCTACTAAAGGTCATCCCACATTCCCCGCAGTTGTATGGCCTTTCCCCAGTGTGGATCCTCTGGTGGCAGATCAAGAGAGACTTCTGCCTAAAGCTCTTCCCACATTCCCCACACTCATAGGGTCGATCCCTGGTGTGGGTCTTCTGGTGGGAGATCAGGTTAGATTTCTGGTTGAAGCTCATCCCACATTCCCCACACTTGTAGGGCTTCTCCCCGGTGTGGATCCGCTGGTGCCTGATGAGGTGGGAGTTGCGCTTGAAGCCCATCCCACAGTCAGGGCAGCGGAAGGGCCTCTCATCCGTGTGAATCCGCTCATGCAGGAGGAGAACAGAGCTGGTGTAAAACCTCTTCTGACACTGGGGACACTCGTAGGGCCTCTCCCTCTCCCCAGCGTGGATGTGCTGGTGGGTGATGAGGGTGGAGTTGCGCTTGAAGCCCTTCCCACAGTCAGGGCAGCGGAAGGGCCTCTCCTCTGTGTGAATCTGCTGGTGCTGGAGGAGACTGGAGCTGGTCTGAAACCTCTTCTGACACTGGGGACACTCATAGGGCCTCTCCCCAGTGTGGATGCGTTGGTGGATGATGAGGGCAGAGCTGCAGCTGAAGCCCTTCCCACACTCCCCACGCTCGTAGGGCCATTCCCCAGTGTGGATCATCTGGTGGCTGATCAGGGTGCTGCTCTGCCTGAAGCTCTTCCCACACTCCAAGCACTTCTGGGGCTCTTTCCCATCATGAAGCTGCTCATGGGCCACCAGCTCCGAGCTCTGGCTGAAGCTCTGTCCACCTTCCTGGCTCAGGGTGGGTCTTTCCTCCTCAGAGCACCCTGGGCTGGGTTTGGAGCCCCTTCTCCTGTGGGATCTCTGGGACTTGTCCTCCACATTGGAATTCTGCACTGTGGAGCCACTCGAATTGGCCTCTTCCATGAGGTTCCGCCACAGGGATTTGCCCTCCCTGGTCTCCATCCTCAGCTTCTTCCCAGGGGGAGGAAGGAGAAGGAGAGGATGGGATTTGCCTCCGTGCCAGAGGGAAGGGGAAGGAGATCCCCCCAGTGCATCCCCAGCAGGACGGGGTTGGCAGCAGGGTTGTCCTGCAGCCAGGGGCTGTGCTGGGCTGGGAGATGGAGCAGGAGAGAGGGGGAAAGGGGCATTGACTTCCTCCTCACCTGCCTGGGGCTCCTGGGGCACCTTCTTCTTCCTCACAGCCTCCTCCTCCATCTGGCCAAGTTTAAGGGATGGAAAATCCTGTTTTGAGAAGAAAACAAGGGATAAGTACATTGAATTTTGTACTTGTTTGAAGGCAAACCTGGGGAGGGTCTAAACCAGGATTACAATTTAATAAGAAAATGAAGATCGAGGCAATGATGCAGAAACACTGCCTTAAACTGACAGAGTCTGGATATAACCTGACACCCTGTTGCTGGTCAGGCTGGTGGCTGCAGTCCCATTCAATGGTGGCTGCAGTCCTGTGGGAGTGATGAACGTGATTCTGTCCAAGCAGTGATCCTGTAGAAGCGTCTGGTCTTCCTCTGAAGGTCCAGTGGTGGTTCTGGAGCTCTTGTCCTCTGGGAATCCAGTAGGCAAGCTGCTCCTGGTGTTGCAAGGCTCAGCTTATATCCAGGTAGGAATGCTTGGATCCTCCCCCTGGGCGGAGCATCCCACAATGGGAGGATGGAATTTGATCAGTCCTGCAGTGACACCCAATGGCCCATTCCCAGAAGATATCTCCCCTGGAGGGCGTGATCAGGGCTGAGTCATGGAAGAGATCAAGAACACTGCCCCACCTGTTTATAGCAGTTGATGAAGATGGGGATTGAAAACATGCATTTGGTTCCATCTTACATTGCAGCCTGAAACAGTGGGGGAATCCCTGCTCAGGGGGTGAACACCACCCCCCTTACCCAAACTGGCTCAGGTGTAAAACCCCCACCCCGGGAAGGCCACACACACAGGGGACAATGTCACACTTGCCCTGCCCCAGGGCAAATGGCATCTCTCTAATATTTTCTTAACCAGATTGCAAAATTATTTTGGCACAGGGAGTTCAGGGCACTGTTCTTTGACCCCAGTTGCCTTTGACAACAGCATGGTTCCTTCCTCTGACGAGGTTGTGGGTCTCTCTGGAGGAACTCTTGGAAACTTGGATGCAGCTTCGTCTGAGCGACCTATGGGAGAACTGATGAGGAAAATGGCTTTTGTGGGACTGGAGTGTAAAGAAAATATTTTGTTGTCCCTCCTTGAAAAGTTTGTTAAAATCATTGGAGGAAATGGAGCAAATAATACCAGCAAGACTGACAAGGTTCATTCACCACATGGTGAGGAACACAAGGCTGCTAAAAGTCCCACAAGAAGCCCAGCTCAAGTAGCTAAATTCCCAAATAACTACTGAATTCCCAGGCTTGGGTTTTTTCCAAATGTGAGAATCATTATTCTCTTCATCCCTGTCACCTTTGTGACAGCTACACAGAGCTTTCCCTTCCTTTAATAATATCTGTATTGGGCCGAATTTGCACTTTTCATTAATTGTAACCTGCCAGCAGCTGAGCTGGAGCTGTGCAGGAACCAAGGAAACTTGGAATTGCCCCAGAATTGCTTCTATTGTCAGCCGGTGCTGCAGTGGCCGTGGGGCAGAGGGGTGGGAAAGGGGGGTCCGGGGTGGCAGTGGAGGAAATGCCGGGCCCGGGGGCTGAGCACAGGGCTGAGCACGCAGAGATGGTTTTGTTCTTGCTGAGCTCGCACTGAGCCAAGGCCTGTCCTGCCCCTCATTCGGCCACGCTGGGGAGCGGCTGAGGGTGTGGGGGAGCTTGGGAGGGGACACAGCCAGGACAGGAGATCCCAGCTGACCCCAGGGATACCCCAGACCATAGGACATCATGATCAGTGCATGAAGTGTGGGGAACAAGGAGGAAGGGGGCACATTTGCAGTGAGGGTTTTGTCTCCCCAGGTAACACTTAGGCAGGATTGGGCCCTGTTTCGCCAGTGGGCAGGGCCCGCACCAAAGACACAGACACCAACTTAACTTAAGGAACAGTGTAATTTAGATAATGCAAATTTGCAAAAAATTACAAAAATATTAGGTAGGCAAAGCAAATGATCATTAGTCAATAATTCCAAAAGAGAAGATGTTGAAATGAGTATGACACAACTGTCCATTTCTGGCTGCAGGCTCTGGAGATTCTATCTCTGCCTTCAATCAGGGTTGCATTCCCTAAAGAATCCTGGTACCAAATCCTGCTTTCCAAGGCTGGAACAGTGTCTCAGGTTTAGCTGGGTGTGTATTCAATTACCCTCTGTTAAAGGTGGGGCAATTATCATCAGTTAATTGAGCAGTTTACTTTATCTCTTCCACATGAATCCTCCCTCCAGGGAGATATCTTCTGTTAATGGGCCATTGAGTGTCACTGATAAAAATTCCATCATCCCATTGTGAAAAGCTCTGCCCAGAGGGAGGAGCCAAGCATTCCTAGCTGGATATAATCTGAGAATGTGAACAACAGAGTCAGCCTTCTCCCATAGGATTCCCAGAAGAGCAGCTTTCAGCTCCACTGGATCCCAGAGGAAGACCAGGCCAATTGATGCCACAACTGGACCTTCAGAGGAAAACTCCACACTTCCACAGGATCACTGCTCCAACAGAACCACACCTGTCCCTGCAGGAGCACTGCAGCCACCATTTAACAGGAGTGCTACCAACACTCTGACCCACAGGGTGTCAGGTCATATTCTTACTCCATAAGTAGTTTGTAGTACTACTGCATTTGTATTTTTAATTTTCCTTCTGAAGAACTGTTATTCCTATTCCCATAGACTTTGCTTGACAGCCCCTTGTTTTGAAAATTATAATTCCAAGGGAAGGGATTAACATTTTCGATTTCAGGGGAGTCTCCTGCCTTCCTTAGCAGACACCTGTCTTTTCAAACTGACACAATGCCCTGGGAGACCCAGGCAGGTGAGGAGGAAGTCAGTGCCCCTTTCCCCCTCTCTCCTGCTCCATCTCCCAGCCCAGCACAGCCCCCGGCTGCAGGACAACCCTGCTGCCAACCCCGTCCTGCCGGGGATGCACTGGGGGGATCTCCTTCCCCTTCCCTGTGGCACGGAGGCAAATCCCATCCTCTCCTTGTCCTTCCTCCCCCAGACAAGGAGCTGAGCATTGAGACCAGGGAGGAAAAATCCCCAGGGCAGGACCTCATGGAAGAGGCCATTTTGCGTGACTCCAGGGCACAGGAATCCAATGGGGAGGAAAATCCCCAGAGATTCCACAAGAGGAGGAGCTCCAAACCCAGCCCAGGGTGAGGAGGAAAGACCCACCCTGAGGCAGGAAGGTGGACAGAGCTTCAGCCAGAGCATGGAGCTGGTGGTCCATGGGCAGCTTCACAATGGGGAGAAGCCCCAGAAGTGCTTGGAGTGTGGGAAGAGCTTCAGGCCGAGCAGCACCCTGATCAGCCACCAGATGATCCACACCGGGGAATGGCCCTACGAGTGTGGGGAGTGTGGGAAGGCCTTCAGCTGCAGCTCTGCCCTCATCATCCACCAACGCATCCACACTGGGGAGAGGCCCTATGAGTGTCCCCAGTGTCAGAAGAGGTTTCAGACCAGCTCCAGTCTCCTCCAGCACCAGCAGATTCACACTGATGAGAGTCCCTTCCACTGCCCTGACTGTGGGAAGGGCTTCAAGCGCAACTCCACCCTCATCACCCACCAGCGCATTCACGCTGGGGAGAGGAAGAGGCCCTGCGAGTGTCCCCAGTGTCAGAAGAGGTTTTACACCAGCTCTGATCTCCTCCTGCATGAGCGGATTCACACGGATGAGAGGCCCTTCTGCTGCCCTGACTGTGGGATGGGCTTCAAGCGCAACTCCACCCTCATCAGGCACCAGCGGATCCACACTGGGGAGAAGCCCTACAAGTGTGGGGAACGTGGGATGAGCTTCAGCCAGAACTCTAACCTGATCTCCCACCAGAAGACCCACACCAGGGAACGACCCTATGAATATGGGGAATGTGGGAAGAGCTTTAGGCAGAAGTCTCTCTTGATCTGCCACCAGAGGATCCACACTGGGGAAAGGCCATACAACTGTGGGGAATGTGGGATGACCTTTAGTAGGAAGACCCAAATGATCATCCACCAAATGATCCACACAGGGGAGAGGTCCTACCAGTGCCCCGAGTGTGGGAAGAGGTTTCACACCAGCTCTCAGCTCCTCCAGCACCAGCGAATTCACATGGATGAGAGGCCCTTCCTCTGCCCCAACTGCGGGAAGGGCTTCAAGCACAACTCCACCCTCGTCACCCACCGGCGCATCCACATTGGGGAGAGGCCCTGCAAGTGTCCCCAGTGTGGGAAGACCTTCACCAGCAGCTCTCACTTGACTAGACACTAATGGAGGCACCGGTAAGGGAAGCCCTGCACATGCCCCAACTGCAGGAAGAGCTTCATGCACTGCTCCAGCTAAATCCCCCATTGGAGACACCACGTTGGTCAGAGCCCTGGTGATCCATGTTCCCTGTGATCCATGCTGGGAAGACACCTGTACCTTTGGTTGCCCCGCCAATGACTTTATGTGGGATTGGAGAACATGAGGGTCTGGCCATGGCCCTGTCATTACATTCACTCCCACCTCAGGTCATTGCCCGGGGCAGGAAAGGGACTCTCTCTCTCTCTCCCTGAGGAAAAGGGTGTCCTTTCCAGACAGGAGGAAATACATTGCCAGGAAGAACTAGTTGTTGATGTTGTAGTTTTCCCTGTAAACAGTTTTATTTATCCCTTCTGTTATCAATATTGTTTCTGTTCCTTTTGTTCCTTATCTCCTTGCTGTTCCCAATAAATTGTTCTTATCCCAGCCTGGGATCTTTGCCTTTTGTGCTTTCCATGGCAGGCGGGAGGGCAGCAAGGGCAGCGCGGTTTTAGCAGGAGCAGGAAATTGGGGAATCCCATTCCTGAAGCCTGGCCCGTGGAAACCGAGCATCCCAGCTGGTGCCAGCCCTGGTGGCCATGGCAGCAGCCTTGGGAGCGGGTCCCTGGCTGGGGCTGTGGGAACCTCTTCCCTCTGGTGCCCAGGGACAGGATTGGAGGGAGCGGCTGCAGCTGAGTCGGGGCAGGCTCAGCTTGGATGTCAGGAAAAGGTTTTTGGCCAGAGGCTGCTGGGGCCCTGGCCAGGCTCCCCAGGGCAGGGTCCCAGCTCCAGGGCTCTCTGAGCTGCAGCAGCGTTTGGCCAGCGCTGCCAGGCCCAGGCTGGCATTGTTGGGGTGTCCTGTGCAGGGCCAGCAGTTGGACTGGAGGATCCTGATGGGTCCCTCCCAGCTCAGCCAATTCTGTGCTTCTGGGATCCCATCAGCAGAGCCATGGTTTGTCAGGACTTGCTGCATCCTGATGAGCCCTGTGGTGCATTTGGAGCTGAGCCCTTGAACCTCAGGGCCTGAGAGGAGATGGCACAAACCTTTCCAGGAGTCAAAGCCAGAAGAAAACCCTAAAGTGTCTCAAAGCATGAATGGGTCTCAGTGAGGTCCATGCCCCTCACAGGCTCCTCATGGACTCCTTGGAGGAGACAATTGGAGGCCAGGATTGACCAAAAACCTCTCAGAGTCTCAGTGTGGAAAGGAAATTCCAAACTACCTTAAAAAATTTGAGAAGCTCAAAGCATTACTGAGCACGACTGAGTGTCAGTATAACGCTCTCAGGGGACTCATTAAAGCGGATAATTGGGGCCATGATTGCACAAACCTCTCACAGACTCTGTATCAAAAGGGAAACACCAAGTACCTTAAAATAACTGAAGTATCCCGAAGTATTAATGAGCCCCACTGAATGTTGTTCCTGACAAAGCCTCTCCAGGGACTAATTACAGCAGATAATTGGAGGCCAGGATTGCACAAAGCTCTCAGAGACTCCAAGGCAAAAGCCAAACCCAAAGTCCTTTGAAAATCCTGCAGTCCCTGCAGGGAGCATGAAGGAGCCCCCAGGGCCATTGCTGAGCAAGGCTCCCCAGGGACTCCTTGCAGCAGATCCTTGAGGCCACTGGGATGTGGGCTAGGGGGGGATGCTGAGGGCAGCACAAGGGGCTGACAGTGCCCAGCCTGGCTGGGGCTGTGCCAGGAGGCCCCAGGGCCTCAGGACAAGGTGTCTCCTCCCAGCCCTTGGTGGCACAGACCCTGCTGTGCCCCAGGCCACCAAGACTTGGCTTCTCTTTGTCCCCACCTGTCAGCACTGCCTGCAGTTCTCTGCTCTGCCTGGGGCCTGGGGACACTTGCTCAGTCATGTCCCTCAGTGGGACCCATTAAAAGTCCAAGAAAGTTTGGAGTTGCATTCTGCCTTGGGAGTTCTGGAGAGGTTTCTTCAGCTCCTTCTGAGGGACTGATGTTCAGGGCCTGAGCACAAAGCCCCAGATGCTCATTAAAGTCCTTGTGCTGTGTCTGTGCTGCTGAGCTGGGCTGGGCTCCTGGCACAGAGGCAGCTCCTGCTCACCAAGAAGAGCTTCAAAAGCACATTTCTCTGGATGAGCAGCTCTTGTGCCAGCCCAGCAGGGCTGGGGCACTGCCTGCAGCCAGCCCGGGCACAGCCCAGAGGCACAGAGAGCTTCAATCAGTCAGGGCTGGGAAGGGGCTGAGAAGTGCCTGGGGCACAATCACTGCCAGCCCTTGGCACAGGAACCTCTGGCTGCAGGACAGTGCAGCTGCAGCTCCTGGAGCCGTCTCCTGCAGCTGGAACATGCCAATGACTACAGACTCTGTGAGTACAACTCTGAGTATTTCTGGTGCAGGGGAGGTGAAATGCTCATGAAGCTCTGACATGCTGAGGGGTTCTGATCAGTCACAGAATATTTCCAAGACAAGGATTTTGATAAAAATGAGGAAATTTCCAAAGACTTTCTATTCTGTTTCCAACTGTATGAAAAATGTGGGGAAGAAGGGAAGGGGGGGGGGCAGTAAAAATATTAAAAGGATGATAATGAATTATTAATCATTAATTTTGACAAGTGCCTGAGACATCCAGACTGTTACTTTTAGTGATCAGGAGGTTCACAGGAGATCCCTAATGTGCTTTCAGCCACTCTGCCCATGGACAGCAGCAGCATCACCTTTGCTGGAGCCATCAGGCTCAGTCTGAGCTGCCCTTTCTCCAAGCTGCAAACGGAACCTGCCCCCAGCCAGTGCCCTGCAAACAGGCAGGGTTCTGTAGGGCCAAGGGGAGTGCACAGAGATTTGGGGTCTGTGGGTGCTGGCAGGGAGAGATCAGGCACAGGGAAACACCTGCAGGAGGGAAATCTGCAGGAAGCAGAGAGAAGATCAGGCAATGGGAGAAAACAAAGCCCAGCAATGCTGTGGCAGGGAGAGTTTAGAGATGCCCACAGGAGCCCCTACAGTGCAGCCACTCCCTCTGAACAAGCCCCCTCCCTCCTGTGCCCCAGCCAAGCCTCTGCCCTCAGGGCCGGGGCTCCAAGGCGTGCAGCCCCTCCTGTGCAGGCAGAGCTGCAGCAGAGCCGTGGGGCAGCTCTGCAGCCCCGGGCCCAGTTCCCTCTGCAGAGCACAGGGCTGGGAGCAGCTGCCCGGCCCTGGGGGCTCTGGCAGGGGCACAGCTGGCTCAGGGTGACGCTGTCCCCAGTGCCCAGCTCTGGGCAATGCTGTCAGTGCAGCCAGGGAAGGAGCTGCATCTCCCTTCATCCAATGCCATCAGAAGGACACTTGGAAGTCTCCCTGAGATTTCAGTCCAAGCTGGGAGCTCCAATCCAGGGCACAAACCTGTCCTAGAGCATCTCTGAGTTATGAGATTGATGGGCAAAGGCAGAGGTGATGTGACACTGAAAATGCTGCTGGGTTGGTGAAATGACCAATGTGAGTCCTTGGCTACAAATGTGGAGCTGGGCTGTGGTGGAATCATCTGCTCTAAGCAGTGCCTGGTGACATTTTTGGGGAAGCATGGGAAGGTGATCACCCTCCACCTGAGCAAGGTAAAACCCTGAGGAACTCTGAATAAGTCAGAATGAACCAGACCATATCCCCTCACTCTCCACTCATCACTTTGACTCGCAGAATGCACTCTGTTTTCCCTGGGGGCAGCAGAAATTCTGAGGCTTTCTGATATCCTAGAACACCAGGAAAAACATGGGGGAGGTTTTTAAAAAAACCCAGAACTCCTAAAAACAAAAGAGTATCTGTGTATTTTCCGAGGGAGGGGGTATTGGAAATGGCTTTGATTTTGGTTACAGGTATGTCCTCCAAAACTTCACTGTCCTTTTCTCCATGAACAGGTGCCCATGTGCGGCCCCAGCAAATGTCCAACAGCAGCTCCATCAGGCACTTCCTCCTGCTGGCATTGGCAGACACGCGGCAGCTGCAGCTCCTGCACTTCTGCCTCTTGCTGGGCATCTCCCTGGCTGCCCTCCTGGGCAACGGCCTCATCATCAGCGCCGTAGCCTGCGGCCACCACCTGCACACGCCCATGTTCTTCTTCCTGCTCAACCTGGCCCTCGCTGACCTGGGCTCCATCTGCACCACTGTCCCCAAAGCCATGCACAATTCCCTCTGGGACACCAGCAACATCTCCTACACTGGATGTGCAGCACAGGTCTTTTTCTTTCTCTTCTTCATTTCAACAGAGTATTTCCTCCTGACCGTGATGTGCTACGACCGCTACGTGTCCATCTGCAAACCCCTGCACTACGGGACCCTCCTGGGCAGCAGAGCTTGTGCCCACATGGCAGCAGCTGCCTGGGCCAGTGCCTTTCTCAATGCTCTCATGCACACAGCCAATACATTTTCCCTGCCCCTGTGCCATGGCAATGCCCTGGGCCAGTTCTTCTGTGAAATCCCACAGATCCTCAAGCTCTCCTGCTCACAGTCCAACCTCAGAGAACTTGGGCTCATTGCTGTCAGTGCCTCTTTAGGTTTTGGCTGTTTTGTGTTCATTGTTTTCTCCTATGTGCAGATCTTCGGGGCTGTGGTAAGGATCCCCTCTGAGCAGGGACGGCACAAAGCCTTTTCCACCTGCCTCCCTCACCTGGCTGTGGTCTCTCTCTTAGTCAGTACTAGCATATTTACCCACCTGAAGCCCCCCTCCATGTCCTCCCCATCCCTGGATCTGGCCCTGTCAGTTCTGTACTCGGTGGTGCCTCCAGCCCTGAACCCCCTCATCTACAGCCTGAGGAACCAGGAGCTCAAGGCAGCAGTTTGGAGACTGATGACTGGATGCTTTCAGGGTCATTAAACTGCTGGCCAGTGTTTACAAATCACTTGTAATAAAACTCATCTTTTATTTTTCTCTGTGGTTTCATTTCCTTTGTTTTTTCTTTCACTTTTCCTTTGTTTTTCTTTTTTCATATTGTCAAAGAAGAAAAGCCATTCCTTGTGCAATTTCTCATTTTGTTTCTCTCCTCCTTCCCTGTGGACACAGACTGTGTCAATGAGGGGCTGTGCTCTTGGGGGCACAAAAGGAACTAAAGTACCTCCCAGCAGAGTTTTCTGCAGAGATGCCCTTTTGTTGCCTTCTCTGGAGCTGCAGCAGCAATGTCTGTGTGCAGAGCTGGAGCAGATCAGTGCTGGCCCAGCAGCTGTGCCCAGCAGCAGCAGCAGCAGCACTTGGTGTTGCCAGTGCTGCTGCCGTGGCCCTGCCCCGCTGCCCTGGTGGCCCTGGTGTTGCTGCAGGGCCTGAGTGCTCTCGGGGCCGGGCACAGCCCTGGGGGTGGCAGTGCCGGGGCTGCAGCAGGGACAGGCCATGGGCACTGCTGGGGCAGCGCTGACGCCTCAGGCCAGGCCCTGGGGGCTCCAGGCTCCTTGCCCAGGCTCTCTCAAGAACACGGCCAGGCCAAGGCTCAGCACAGAAACCCCCGTCAGCAGCCCCAGGCTGGCCGTGGGCAGGCTGGGGGCAAACAGCATGGCTGGGGCTCTGCAAGGGCCCTGGGGCAGACGGGAAGGAGCAGCAGAGCAGGGGCTGATCCATGCCCAGTGCGCTGCCCAGCCCAGGGCAGCATCCCAGAGCGTCCTCATGCAGCTGCCAACAACATCCCCCCTCTGCAGCCCTGGCCTCTCCCCCAGCTCACACAGGTGCCCCATCCTTGCAGGCACAGACACGGCAGCACTGCCTCAGCAGCCCCTGTTTGCATTGCACACAGCAGGGCCAGCACCCCCATGCTGTTGCTGTGGGGACATGAACCTGAGGGAGCACAAATGCCATCAGCCCCTGGGGCCAGCCAGGGCTGGGGGACACCAGGGAAACCACTCAGCTTTGTCCTGGCCTCTGAACTCAGCCAGAAAGTTTGTTCCCATCAGCTGGGAGTTTCCTGTGCCACTGCAGACGCTGTTGCTCAGAGCCAGGGCTGCTTGACAGCCACCCCCAAACTGCCCTGAGCATTTCCTTGGCTGCACCTTTGCTTTCTTTACTCTTCCCTGGTACAAATTTCTTCCAATTGCCCTCCTGTGTTCCCTCCCCTGCAAACAGCCCATCCCTGTTTGCCCTTTCCTCTCTGGCCCGACTCCCCATTGCAGTTCCTGTCTTGGCCCCATGGGAACGTCCCTTGGGCAGCAGGATCATCCTACAAGTGCTGCAGGAATTGTCTGCAGGCTCCTGCAGTGCCTGCTGCTGCTCCCTTGCCAGAGGCACCCCAGGCCAGGGGGGCACATCTGGGCTGCTGTGTCTGCCTCTGGGGCTCCCTGTTCTGGGCAATGAGGAGGAGCTGCAGAGGCTCTGCAGGACTGACAGGATGGGCTTTGGGGCTGTCAGGAGAAGCTGAGGGACCTGGGCTGCTGGAGCTCCTGAAGAGGAGGCCCAGGGCTCATCCTGCAACTGCTCCAAGGGTGCTTTCAGAGAACCCCAGAATCAGCAAGGTTGGAAAAGGCCTTGGGGATCATCAAGTCCAACCTGTGCCCTGACACTGCCTTGTCTCCCCTGAGCCTCCTCTTCTCCAGGATAAACAATCCCAGCTCCCTCAGCCACTCCTCACATGACTTGTGTTCCAGAAGCCTCATCAGCTTCATTGCCCTTCTCTGCACATGCTCCATCCTCTCCATGTCCTTCCTAAATTGGGGGGCCCAGAACGGGACACAGCACTCAAGGTGCTGCCCAACCAGTGCTGAGCACAGGGGAAGAATCACTGCCCTACTCCTGCTGGCCACACCATTCCTGATCCATAGGAGTTCCAGGGGTTGGATGAGAGAAATGGTGGGGAGGGGGTGGGGACAAAGTGTTATTGATTGTTAGCCATGAAGGGTCTTGATCTTCATATCTGTTCCGACTGCATTAAAAGCTGCTGGGGATCAATATCAATTGGAAATTGCTAAGATCAAGCTATAAACAGGAAAATAAAACTTAACTGAAGAAAACTGTGCTGTCAGCATTGTTTTATACTATTGTATATTCACTTTGAGTAGACTTCTGTCATTTGTACAACTAAACACATTAAGAATTGAAAATTTGAAATATTCCCCAGGGCCTTTTCTTGTTCAGGTATTCTGAACAAATGTTTATGAGCTTTACCCACTGAATTCCTGAACTGAAGAGCTCAAGAAAGAAGAGGCCTCTGGAGTATTAAAATTCATCAGTGAAATCCAAGTGGCTGAGGATCCATCCCCATCAGAGCAGCAATGAACAGAAATGGGCACAGCTTTGTGGCTGCCCCAGCTTTGGCATGGGCCCTGGGCCTGGAGCAGGAGCAGCTCTTGAGGGCCCCAAGGCCGGGGCTCTTGTGCTGCCCTGGGCAGATGGGATGGCAGCAGGGTCTGCAGAGCTCTCAGCACCTCAGGCCGAGGGGAGCAGGGCAGCCAGGGAGCTTCCTTTGGCCTTGGCCCAGCACCTTCCCCCATGGCTGGGGCTGAGTCCTGTGGCAGCTGCAGCTGCTGCTGTGGCCTTGGCAGGGGCTGAGGCCGTGGGGCCAGTGGCCAGAGCAGCCTGGCCTGAGCAGAGCTGTGGGGCCAGAGCCGGCTGGGCTGGGCTGGGCTCAGAGAGGCCCTTGGTGCTGCCCAGAGCTCAGGGCAGCTGGCAGAGCTTGCAGGGAGCTGGGCTGGGCTCCGAGAGCCTGGCCCAGAAACCATCAGTGTCCATCTCAGCCTGGCTGAGCGTGCAGGGGCAGGACTCAGGCCAGGCCTTGTGGGGCAGGGCCAGCGCCTGTGCAAGGCATTGCAAACAGGCAAGTGGCCCAGAGAGGAGGCTGCTCTGTGCCCTCTGTGGCAGGGACAGAGCAGGGAGGGGGCCCAGGACATTTGTCAGCGCCAGCCTCTGTGCCCATGTGTTGGCAGCCCTGGCTGCTGAGCCCAGCTTTGGCCTGGGCTGAGCCACCATGGCTGGGCCAGCACAGGGCCACAAAGGGGCCACGCAGCCGCTGCCGGGGCTGACAGCAAGGCCAGGCACACACAAGCAATTGCTGAGCATGGCCTGCGCTGGCCAGGCCTGACTGTGCCAAAGGCAGAGCTCAGCTGCCCTTGGGGGCTGCAGCAACACTCCAGAGCCCAAAGAGCCTCCATGGCTGGGCTGGAGACCAAGGCTGCAGCAGGGAAATGCAGGGCTGCTGCGGGATGGGGAGGCCATTGAATTCCAGCTCACACCTCAGCTCTCTGATGATCCCAGCACCATGCTGGGCCCTGTTTCAGACTGGAGCAGAGCAGATGTTGATGGGACAGGAGCCCTGTGGGGCTGTCAGGGACCTGCAGCTTGCAAGGTGCTCTGCTCTCCCTCAGGTGCTCTGGGAGAGATCCAATCCCAGCTGGGCACCTCAGGGCACAAGTGGCACTGCCTGTTCATGGGCACACAGTGGATGTCTGCCTGAAAGGGGCACAGGTGTTAATACCTGTTTGTTTGTTAATATACAAGCAAATCTTAATTATCTGGGTCGTTTGAGTACTTTTAAGAAATGGCAAAGTATTCCTGCCAAGAAAAGGAATTTCCTGGATTTACTGGATCCTTCTACTGATGGCAGGAGAAGAAATACTGATCTTCCCCTCTGCTCTTGTCACCAACATTCAGTCTAAGATGTCATGACCCTCTTCCTTTAGGTGTTTCCAGCCCTCCTGGTTAAATGGCCATGTCTAAGGACATGTCTTTATTTAGAGCAGCTGGATCTATGTCCTTCCCCTGTCTCCTAGATTTCCTCCTGCAGCAGTTTTCTGGTCCTTCCAATGAGTGTCCCTTGACTGGCTTCATGCTTTGAGCTTAAGGGAGTTGCCCACTCTTTCAGAAGTTTAAATAACTCATTAATCAGCATCTTAGTTGTAGTTTTATCTTTTATCTCACCTCTTCCTATGTCTTTGTCTAAAGACCTTCCTTTATGGCTATCCCTTGTGGCTGGTAGACATGTCAGATAGTGCTGAGATTTCACAAGGAATTGAGGGAAGTCTTCTGATGTTTCTTAAATTTTATCATGGTCACAATTTTTATTATGTTGGCCATGAGAAGAAACATTTCTGTGCCTATGAGTCTCATGAGTTCCTGCTCCCTCAAAGGACACAAACCTGATGAGTTGTGGTTCCCACTCCAATGGCTGCACTTGGACCTCCCTCCATCCCCAGAGCAGAGCTCCCTTGTCCCAGAGAGTGCCTGGCAATGCAGGGATGAAGGAAACAGGACAGGCTGGGGGGATCAGGGGCAGGGCACAGCCAGGGAGAAGGATGACTTTTGCATTTGATGGAGCTGTGCCTTCCCTTGGCTTTGCTGGCTGACAAGAAATGAACATCCCTCTGTGTCTCAGGCAGCTCCTTCTCCAAGGAAAGCAGGTGGGAGTTGGAGCCAAGGAGCTGAAAGCTGCAGGTGCAGCCTGGACTGGAGGGAGCTCAGATTTGCACAAGGCTGCTCTGAGTGCCAGGGCTTGGATGGGGGAAATGGTGGGGTGGGGGTAGGGACAGAGTCTGATTGATTGTCAGCCATGAAGGGTCTTGATTTTCATATCTATTCAAACTGCATGAGGATGTACTTGGATTAAATGTCAGTTGGAGATTGCTATTAAAAGGAAAAAAAAAAAACCAAAACAGGACCTAAAAAATGTTTTCCTCACTGTCTTTTTAAATAGAATATATTCAGTTGAATGCACTTCTGAAATCTCTCTTATTAACCACACGAGATTTGTAAACTGAAATCAAATTATTCCCAGAGGCTTGGCTTGTTCAGGTGTTCTGAATGTTAATGAGCCCTGGGACACTGAATTCCTGCACTGAAGAGCTGTGGGCTGAACAAGCCTCTGGAGCAGTACTTGGATTCAGTGTGAATTAGAGATTGCACATATCAATGAATTAACAGGAAAACAAAACTAAACAGGACCTAAAAAACCTTTTCTCGCTGTCTTTTTAAATATCATGTATTCAGTTTCAATACACTACTGAGATCTACTTAACCACAAATTATTTGAAAATTAAAATCAAATGATTCCCAGAGGCTTGGCTTGTTCAGGTGTTCTGAATGTTCATGAGCCCTGGTACACTGAATTCCTGCACTGAAGAGCTGAAGGCTGAACAAGCCTCTGGAGCAGGAAAATTCAGCAGCAGCCTCCAAGTTGCTGAGGATGTCAGCAGCCCCCACTGAGGCCATCCCTGCCCAGAGACCGTGGGGACAGGACAGAGAATCCCTGACTCCCATCCCCCGAACAACTCCCTCAGTGAGACATTTAAAAGGAATTACAGCTGTTTGTGTACTCTGAGTTGGATGTACTGCAGTAATACCAACAAGAGATTCTCACAAGGTCAAAACAACAAACCAGCCTTTACTGGTAACTTTAGAAAATCAGAGAAACTTTGGCAAAAGGTTTGGTACAACATTCAATCGACAAAAAACACTTCTCAAAGCATTAACTTGGCCCATTCAACTACACAAACTCTAAGCCTGTTAAATTTCAAGTTACTCAAAATTTGCAAGAGGACGAAAATATAAGAAGTAGACACAGAGAGAGAGGAAGACAAATAAGATTTAGAGAAGCACACACACACAACTACCAACTCCTGGATTCCAGCACTGTTCAGATGGAAATTCCAAGAGGATCCAGGGTCAAGATGTGTGCTTGCCTTGTGGTCAGCCTTCAATACCCCTTGGTTTCCCTGGGCCCTTCCCCCAGGTGGGGCTTGGGCTCATTTGGTCCCTCAGGAGCTGGGCTGGGGGCTGCAGAGGTGGCTGTGGAGCATTGCCTGTGCTGTGCCAGGGACTGGCAGCCACTGCTGGGCTGGGATAGAGGCTCTGGGGGGATTGGGGTTCCAGGGCAGGACGGGGCTGGGGTCACAGGGCAGGGCAAGGCTTGACCTGCCCCTTCATCCTCCCCCATATGAAAAGTTTTGAGCCAACAATCTCCTACAATCTGTCACAACAGGCAATGTTGGAGGTGGAACACAAATTTGGCCATGGGGATCTGGACAAGAAGGGCAGTTCTTTTCCATAGGAAGGAAAGCACGGAGCCCCAGTGTTTGGGAGGCAGGTGAGAGCCTCACTTGGCCAAGGCCAGCCAGACTTGTCAGGAATGGCAGATTTTGTTTTGGAGCAGTCTTTGGATATAGGGAATTTTGGAGGTGCAAACCCAATCTCAACCATGGACGCCTGGAGGAACTGGCAGTGACTAGTCTACACTTGGGGCAACTGGGATTGACTGGGACCATACTGGGGGAGACTGGGATCATGGTGGACTCATACTGGGATCATTCTTGGGTCGATGGGTCTATGCTAGGGGCCACTGAGAGCAACTGGGATCAGACTGGGAGCAACCAGGACCATACTGGGAGCAACTGGAATCATCATGGCATCAGAGTAGGATCATACTGGGATGGACTGGGTCTGTGCTAGAGGCAACTGGGATCACACTGGGAGGAAATGGGACCATGCTGGGACAAATGGGATCATACTGGGAGCAACTGGAACCACACTGAGTGAGGGTGACTGGGGTCATTCTGGGATCTCACTGGAAGTGACTGGGAGCAGACTGAGGGCAACTGAGACCATGCTGGGGCAACTGGGATATACAGGAAGTGACTGGAATTGTGCTGGAGGTGACTGGGAGTGGCTATGAGCAACTGGAATCATGCTGGAAGCTACTGGGAGCAATTGGGATATACTGGCGGAGACCGGGAGTGACTGGGATCACAGAGGAACCATAAAAGAAGTTACTGGAATAATACTGGGGGGATCTGGGAGTGACTGGAATCATACTGGGTGACTTGGAGTGACTGGGACCATACTGGGGGCAAATGGCACCGTACTGAGAGTGACTGGGTTCATACTGGAATCATACTGGGAGTGGCTGGAACCATACTGGCAGTGCCTGGAACTATAGTAGGGGTGAATGGAAACACCTGGGACTGTGCTGGGATCATGCTGGGATTATACTGAGATCATACTGGGAGTGACCGGGATGATACTGGGAACATACTGAGTGTAACTGGAAGTGACTGGGACCATCCTGGGGATGACTGGGAGCCACAGGGCCCATGGTGGGAGTGACCTGGGGGGAACTGGCCCAGCTGGGGCTCAGGGTTGTTCTCCCCCAGGGCTGCTCTGGGTCCTGCTGCCAGCCCCGGCCCCACAGAGCCGAGGGACAGGGGACAGGGACAGGGCACAGCTGAGGGACAGGGCACAGCTGAGGGACAGGGGACAGGGACAGGGCACAGCTGAGGGACAGGGCACAGCCAGGGAACACGGCCTGGCCAAGGGACACTGAGCTCCAGCACTTTGGGCTGTTGCCCTTGGGCTCCCAGCACAGGCCCAGGGGCAGAATCCCCTCCAGGAACTGTTGTTTGCTTTAAGCTTTGCTCTGGAACATTCCCCAGGAGCCCCTGCAGTGGCTGCAGCCCAGCCGGGTGCCCGGGGCCACCAAAGCCACTCTGGCTGTGCCCTCCTGCCCCGAGCAGGGCACAGAACAGCCAAGGAAAGGCTCGTGCTGGGCTCAGGGCAGGGACAGGGCACTCCCCTGGTGCTGCCACGGGCACAGCAGAGCCAGCCTGGGTAAAGGATTGGGATTGAGGTCCCATGGAATCCCAGCAGGGATTAGATCTCATTGCACTGCTGGCATTGGATTGGTCATCAATTCAAATAATTTCTCCATGGAATTCCCATGGCAGTGGGTTAGGGGGGAGATCCATCCATGGAATTCTCACCTGACTGGAATGAGAGTGAGATCTGGCCATGGAAATTCCATGGCAATTCCTGCATTCCCAAGTCCCCCATTCCTGAATACCCCATTCCCATAGGAATTGCCCTTCCCCTCCCACGCCCACCTTTGTGCTCCAGAGCCTCCCGACCATGTCTGATGTATTTTGGGGGCCCTTCCACACAGGTGTGTACCAGGAAATGCTTCACTTGCTCCACCATGATCCTTTTGGATTCCCAGCACCTCTGGGTGATCCAGGCAGCATCGTCCGACCCTGCAAAGCTCCCGCGTCCCAGCTGGAAGGAGATGAAATCTCAGCCCTTGTAGCCGTACCCTGTGACTGTGGTCACAGGGGTTTTCAGGATGAAGAAGAGACGAGAATGTTGACTCCATGATCTGAAGGCTTGATGTATTATTTTATGATATATGTTACATTAAGACTATACTAAAAGCAATAGAAAGGAAAAGGTTTCTTCAGAAGCTAGCTAAGCTAAGAATAGAAAAGAATGAATAACAAAGATCTGTGTCTCAGACAGAGCAAGAGCCAGCTCTGCCATGAGTGGTCAAGAAATCCAAACACCCACAGGAGACCAATCATGGGTCTACCTATTGCATTCCACAGCAGCAGATAACCATTGTTTACTTTGGTTACTGAAACTGCAGCTTCTCACAAGGAAAAATCCTAAGAAAGGATTTTTCACGAAAGATGTCTGCGACATGTCACCATTTTTTATTTAGTTAAATTAAAAGGAAAAAGTGTTTGTAATTTTCTCTGCTGTACTCATGCCGAAGAAAAAGACAAACACTTGACAGGTTATCTGTTGCCAATCAAACTCCACTCAAGTGCTCCTGTGGAATGCACTGGGAATTTCTTCACCCGTAGAACATAAAATTCTATCATATTACTAAAACAATTTTATAATATAAGAAAATGAAAAAACAATGCAAAGAAAATTCAAGTCCAAGCAGCTGAGTTTCAGGAAAAGTCCATGGACTGAAGATGTTCCTCTTTGCCATATCTGAAAGTTTCTTTTGGTCCTGAAACAGGCTTGCTACAGAAAAGTCCATCAATAGTTATCAAAAGTCCATTGACAGTCTTCAAACAATTTTGAGAAAATTTCTGAAATGTCTTGCCACAGCCCTTTATTGAACAACTTGGGCTGAAGCCAATCCCTGGCTCCTCAATGCCTCTGAGCTGCTGCCAGCTCTTTCACCCTTTTTTATTCAATTTTTTTTTTTTTTTTCTTGTCGGAAAGAGCAGCAGCAGCAGAGGAGCCAGAGAGAGGCCCTTGGGGGCCCTGGCCCATGTGGAAGGATCAGGAACCCCAGACCTGGCCCACAAAACGGTGGCCCAGGACCTGAAGGGGGAAGCAAAGCCCCCAAACCCAGCAGGAGGCCGGGAGGTGGCCCTGGTCCAGGGACCCGAGCCCAACAGCCCAGGCCTGGCCCACGTGGCAGGCTCTGCATTGTCACAGACCCGCACCCTGCTGCCAGTACAATGGCAGAACAGGTGATCAAACGCTTCCTCCCCCAAAATCACCGAGGCATGCCAGCAATGGGGGGACAGAAGCTGCCCCGAGGATCTTCATCTCGGGTCTGGGAATGTTTGTTCCCCATAGCAAACAAGTGATGACCGCTTCCCGCTGTTCCCCTTGCCTCTGCAATGCAAATGCAAAAGGTGTTCCTCCCATCTGCCTCCCGGCACCACGCCAAACCTCTCCGGCCAGGGGACCGGGGGCAGAACTTTCTGGAGCCACCTCCCCAACACCGCTGGGGCACGCGAGGGGCGGCAGGGATGGCAACCTCCAAGGGGCAATCCCCGACCAAACACCCCCCACCCTGCCAAGAACGCTGAGTTTGAAAGCAGGCAGCCGGGCTGCACCCACACCCAGCTGTCGGGCCATGCCTCCTCCATGGAAGGAGAGGCTGACGCCCTCTTCCCCTGTCCCAGCTCCACCCACAGAGGCCGCCCCGGGACAGCCCGAAAAACTCAGGGGGGAGTCACGCTGGGTGCAGGAGCCGCCGTGGCAGCTGCTGCCGGGGGCGGCGGGACCGTGGGCAGCTCCGAGGGGCTCCCGGGCTCGGTGTAATTTTCAGCAGCATCCTGAACTGGGACTGATTCGGCGTAAGGTGGCGAAGCCGCCGGGGGGGCTGGCGGGGGCGGTGGGGCCAGAGAGAATGCACCCCCCGCCGGGCCGGAAGCAGCAGCCGCGTCGTTGTCGCCTGGCAACACCGGCACAGCCGCGGGAAGCGGTGGAAGCGACACCGGATCTCCGTTGCCTGGAAACACCAGTGCAGCCACAGGAAGCGCTGTTTCGGAGGTCAGCCGCGCAGGCGCAGAAGCCGGTGGAGCCGCGGGCGGGGCTGCCCGGAGAAGCGGCCACGGGGAGAGCTGGAGTGGCCCCCCAGGCACTGGAGGCGGCCCCGCGGGCCCCAGAGACGGGACCTCGGGCACCGATGCCGCCCCCAGCTCTGAGCGGGGCGGGGTCCAGGGGCCCAGGCGGGGTGGGGCCTGCAGGGCTGCCAGGGCGGTGCCGCCCCGGAGAGAGACGAGGGGGGGAAAAGACGGCTCCGTCTGAGCATGCTCCAAAAACGCAGGAAAAAAAACTTCTTCGGCTCCGGGCGAAACTTCACCCCCCCGCTGCGATTCAGGGGGGCTGGGAAGCAGCAGATCGTCCCCCTCCAAAGGGTCTCCTCCCACAAGAACTGGGGGGAATGGGGCTTGCCCCGTGCAGTTAGCAATCCAGGGAAAAACAGCTGCTCTCCGTTGCAAAACCAGAAAAAGTGCGCTGAACACTGGATAAATCTGGGCGTACCCGAATCTACTGTTCAAAACGACTTGGAAAATGGATTCCATGCACTCCCACACAAAGATATCAAGGGCATAGAGTACATTCGTAAAAAATCCAAAGAGCTTTGCCCATCGAAAAAACTCCTAGAAATATCTCTCTGACAGGAGAATTCCGTCCTCTTCACCCCATTTGTGCCAGAGGGCAATAAGTCTCTCCTCTGAAGGGGAGAAAGGAACCTCTGCCTCTGTGGGAAGGGTCCTCCACATTTGCAGCCACAAACTGCAAAGGGCAGCATTTTCAGGAGGGGAAAAGCTAACAGAACCTTGTGACAGTGTCCAGCACTCTCTGGCCAGCTGCATGGTGCTGCTGAGCTTTCCGGACATCTTCCTGGAGGATTTTCAGGTTCTATCTGTGGTCAGCCTTGCTGTGAACTCTGTCCAAATCAGGATCTTCAGTTCTTCAGCTTCTGGCTAGAATCCACTTCTGTGGTCACTTGTGAGGTGACCATAAGTGCCATATACTCGGGGTTTACCCAAATGCAGCAGTGCTCCTCTGGGGTCTCACCAATCGATGATTCTCCTCTTCAGTCACTCAGGGTCACCAACTGTGACCGTGTTCACAGGGGTTCTTGGATGAGGGAAGAGACGAGAATGTTGAATCCATGTTCAGAAGGCTTGATTTATTATTTTATGATATATATATATATATATATTACATTATCACTATACTAAAAAGAAATAGGAAGAGGTTTCCTCAGATGCTAACTAAGCTAAGAATTGAAAAGAAGAGAATGATAACAAATGCAGCCCTCTCAGACTCTGTCCGAGATAGCTCAGTCCTTGATTGGCCATAAATTATAAATATCAAAGATGGGCCAATCACAGGTGGACCTGTTGCGTTCCACAGCAGCAGATAACCATTGTTTACATTCTGCCTCTGAGGCTTCAGCTTCTCAGAAGGAAAAATCCTAAAGAAAGGATTTTTAGTGAAAAGATGTCTGTGACAGTCGCCCAGCCCCTGTGCAGGCCCAGCCCAGGCCAGGAGCATTGCGGCTGGGAACGGCCCCTGTGCCGTGGTGCCCACAGCAGCCTTGGGGCTCTGTGCCCCATGGCCTCCCTGCTGGGCAGCCTCTGCCAGCTCCTGCAGAGCCCGTGGCACCTGTGGGGCTGCACAGACAGCCCTGCCCCGGGCTCTGCCGGCCTCTGGGCCAGCAGAGAGGCAGCCAGGGCTGGCCATGGCCGGGAACAGGCCCTGAGCCCCGCAGGAGGATGGAGCTGGGCCACAGCCAAACTCAGCCCAGGCCAAAGCTGGGCTCAGCAGCCAGGGCTGCCAACGCATGCGCACAGAGGCTGGCGCTGACAAATGTCCTGGGCCCCCTCTCTGCTCTGTCCATGCCACCAAGGGCACAGAGCAGCCTCCTCTCTGGGCCACTTGCCTGTTTGCAATGCCTTGCACAGGTGCTGGCCCTGCCCCACAAGGCCTGGCCTGAGTCCTGCCCCTGCACGCTCAGCCAGGCTGAGATGGACACTGATGGTTTCTGGCCCAGGCTCTCGGAGCCCAGCCCAGCTCCCTGCAAGCTCTGCCAGCTGCCCTGAGCTCTGGGCAGCACCAAGGGCCTCTCTGAGCCCAGCCCAGCCCAGCCGGCTCTGGCCCCACAGCTCTGCTCAGGCCAGGCTGCTCTGGGCACTGGCCCCACGGCCTCAGCCCCTGCCAAGGCCACAGCAGCAGCTGCAGCTGCCACAGGACTCAGCCCCAGCCATGGGGGAAGGTGCTGGGCCAAGGCCAAAGGAGGCTCCCTGGCTGCCCTGCTCCCCTCGGCCTGAGGTGCTGAGAGCTCTGCAGACCCTGCTGCCATCCCATCTGCCCAGGGCAGCACAAGAGCCCCGGCCTTGGGGCCCTCAAGAGCTGCTCCTGCTCCAGGCCCAGGGCCCATGCCAAAGCTGGGGCAGCCACAAAGCTGTGCCCATTTCTGTTCATTGCTGCTCTCATGGGCATGGATCCTCAAACACTTGGAGGTTGCTAATGAATTTTATTACTTCAGAGGCCTCTTCTTTCTTGAGCTCTACAGTTCAGGAATTCAGTGGGAAAAGCTCATAAATATTTGTTCGAAACCCCCAAACAAGAAAATCCCATGGGAATAATTGAAGTTTCCAATTCTTCCTTCGTTAATTAGACATATTTCAGAAGTGTATTCGAAGTGAATATACTATATTGAAAACAATGCTGAGAGAATTGTTTTGCCCGTTTAAGTTTTCTTTTCCTGTTTATAGCAATGGACATCAGCAATGTCCACTTGATAGTGACCACCAGCACCTCCTCATGCACTCTGAACAGATTTGAAAATCAAAACCCTTCATAGCTGACAATCAATCACACTTTGTCCCTACCCACACCCCACCATTTCCCTCATCCAGCCCCTGGCACTCAGAGCAGCTGAGGAATGGAGTCACATCCAGGGGTGTCCCCAGGCCTCAGGATTGGGGACAGATCAATTCAATCTCTTTATTGCTGATCTGGATGAGGCCCTCAAGGGCACCCTCAGTCAGTTCCCAGGTGAGTCCAGGCTGGGTGGGAGTGTGGCTGTGCTGGAGGGCAGGAAGCTCTGCAGAGGGATCTGGACAGGCTGGAGCCATGGGCCCAGGACAATTGGATGATATTCACCAAGGCCAAGGGCCAGGTCCTGCCCTGGGCTCACAACCACCCCAAATCCCTGACTGTGCTCTGCCCCTGATCCCCACAGCCTTTCCTGTTTCCTTCATCTCTACATTGCCAGGGACTCTCTGGTACAAGGGAGCCCTGCTCTGGGGATGGAGGAATGCCCAAGTGCCACCACTGGAGTGGGAACCACAACTCATCAGGTTTGTGTCCTTTGGGGGTCAGGAACTGGTGAGACTCAGGGGCACAGAAAGTTTCTCCTCATGGCCAACAGACCATGGTTGAACAGGACACAATTTAATAACAATCTCGCTCTTCCCTGAGCTATGTGCAATGTCCCAGCAGCATCTGAGGAGTCCACCATTGACAAGTCATTTCCATACTAAAATTAATTTCAGACAAAAGTGATTCTGTGATAGATATAAACACAATTAAGTTCTTGTATCAGGATGCTCATCCTGGAGTGGGGGCAAAACAGCTCCAACAATTCCTGATTTGCAAAGCTGTCAGTGGTGGATGGAGAAGGGAGGTCAGGCTGCTCTTGGTGTTGAGGAAATGCTGAAACCAGCCTGACTCATTTCATCTCTTCCTATCCTGGCTGATCTCCCCTCTTTCCCCTTCCACCCAGTGGCTTTTGTCTCCCACCAGGCCCCCGGTGAAGAGCCTGGCTCTGTGTTCTCCATCCCCTCCTCGCTGGCACTGCCAGGCTGGGATGAGGAGCCCCTCAGCCTTCCCTGCTCTGGGCTGGACAAGCCCAGCTCCCTCAGCCTCTGCTCACAGCCCAAGGGCTCCAGCCCCACCTTGGAGGCCCTTCCCAGACCCTGCTCCAGCTGCCAGACATCTTTCCTGTCCTGGGCAACCCAACCCTGGCCACAGTGACCTGGATAATCCCCGTCCTTGATGTCCTGGTCACACAGCCCTGGCCCCTTGTCCCCATGTCAGGCTCTGGGGTGGATCCTGTGGAACATCCTTTGGTGGAGGCTGTGGCTCCAGGTGGGCCGGGGGGATCCCGGGGGACAGGGACCCTGCTGGGCATGGACAGCATTGGACTTGTTGGGAGAAACTGTGAGGGGGAGCTGGGGCAGAGTGACCAACCCAGTGACCTGACACAGCCCTGCTGGGATGTCACATAGCCCCTCTGGGATGTCACAGCCCATTCTCTAATGTCACACAGCTGGTCTCTGATGTCACAGCCAAGTCCGTGATATCATAGTCTGCTCTGTGATGTCACATCTGGCTCTGTGATGTCACAGAGGCAGTCTGTGATGTCATAGCTGATCAATGACCTCACATTACCCACTCTGTGATGTCATAGCCCACTCTGTGACCTCATGTTACCAGATGATCAATTGCCTACACCAGCTGAGCTGACACCTGGAGCTTGTTCTCCACATCCCCAGGCCTATGGAAACCACACAGTGCCCATTGTGTGAGAAGGGGAACTGGAAGTTCAGCAGCCTCAGGGTCCTGCCAGCTCAGCCAGGCCCACTGGAACATTGGGGTTTTCAAGTTTTCAATATTCTGGGTAAGAGAGTGAGGCAGTAACAGAACGTCTACACAGCAATTAGGAAGGGCAGACTTTGGCCTGTTCAGGATGCAGATTTGGGGAGTACTAAATCAGGTACTGATTTTTTTAAGGGAAACAGCCCTTAAAAACAAATGGGGTCTGGGATGGGTGGACACATTTCAAGAAAGTAATTTTAAGGGGGAAGAAGCAGCCTGTCCCAGTGTGGCAAAAGATGAGCTGGTGAGGAAAATGACTGGCCTGGCTGCCCATCGAGATTTTGTGGGAACTCGGGAAAGAAAAGGATACATGAACTTTTGACAGAAGATCAGGCAACTTAGGAAGGGTTTAAGGATGTTGTTAGGTTATGCAGGAATAAAAGATCAGATGTGAAAGCTCAATTAGAGCTTAACCTGGCCACTTGTGCGAAAAATAATAGAAAATGTTTCTATAAATAAATTAATTTCAAATGATAAGATAATGAGAACCTCTACTCTTTTTTGAGTGCAGTGGGGAATACAGTAACTTAAGATAAGGAAAAGGCTAAGCTACTTTACACTTGTTTCTATCAATTTTCAATATTAGGACAGGTTGTCCTCAGGACAAGTGTTCTCCTGAGCTGGTAGATGGGCACAGGGAGCAGAACAGCCCCCTGGAATCCAGGAGGAAGCAGCTGCTGACCTGATGAGCCACTCAGATGCTCACAGGTGTGTGGGATCAGATGGGATCCATCCCAGGGGGATGAGGGAGCTGTGGATGAGCTCCCCAAGCTGCTCTCCATCATTTACCATCAGTCCTGGCTCAGCAGGGAGGTCCCAGAGAACTGGAGGTGCCAGTGTGAGCCCATCCCCAGGAAGGGCTGGAAGGAGGAGCTGGGGAACTCCAGGCCTGTCAGCCTGACCTGGGTGCCCGGCAAGGTTATGGAACAGATCACCTTGAGTGCCACCACAGGGCACCCACAGGATGGCCCAGGGATCAGAGCCAGCCAGCGTGGATTTCAATATCTGCACTGATGATCTGGATGAGGGGATTGAGTCCATGATCAGCAAATTTGCAGATGGCACCAAGCTGGGTGTGAGAGTGGATCTGCTGGAGGGTAGGAGGGCTCTGCACAGGGCCCAAATCCAACAAGGTGAGGTTGAACAAGTCCCAGTGCCGGGTCCTGCACTTTGGCCACAACAACCCCTGCAGCCCTACAGGCTGGGGACAGAGTGGCTGGAGAGCAGCCAGGCAGAAAGGGACCTGCAGGGACTGATGGACAGCAGGCTGGACATGAGGCAGCAGTGTGCCCAGGTGGCCGAGAAGGCCAATGGCTGCTGGCCTGGATCAGGAATGGTGTGGCCAGCAGGAGCAGGGAAGGGATTCTTCCCCTGTGCTCAGCACTGGTTGGGCAGCACCTCGAGTCCTGTGTCCAGTTCTGGGCACCCCGATTTAGGAAGGACATGGAGGGGCTGGAGCGTGTCCAGAGAAGGGCAACAAGGCTGGGGAGGGGTCTGGAGCACAAGTCCTGTGAGGAGGGGCTGAGGGAACTGGGGTTGTTTATCCTGGAGAAGAGGAGGCTCAGGGGAGACAAGGCAGTGTCAGGGCACAGGTTGGACTTGATGATCCCCAAGGCCTTTTCCAACCTTGCTGATTCTGGGGTTCTCTGAAAGCACCCTTGGAGCAGTTGCAGGATGAGCCCTGGGCCTCCTCTTCAGCAGCTCCAGCAGCCCAGGTCCCTCAGCTTCTCCTGGCAGCCCCAAAGCCCATCCTGTCAGTCCTGCAGAGACTCTGCAGCTCCTCCTCATTGCCCAGAACAGGGAGCCCCAGAGGCAGACACAGCAGCCCAGATGTCTCCCGCTGGCCTGGGGTGCCTCTGGCAAGGGAGCAGCAGCAGGCACTGCAGGAGCCTGCAGACAATTCCTGCAGCACTTGTAGGATGATCCTGCTGCCCAAGGGACGTTCCCATGGGGCCAAGTCAGGAACTGCAATGGGGAGTGTGGCCAGAGGGGAAAGGGCAAACAGGGATGGGCTGTTTGCAGGGGAGGGAACCGGGCTGGGCAGTGGGTAGAAATTTGAAGCAGGAAGAGTGGAGAAAGCAAAGGTTCAGCCAAGGAAATGGTCAGGGCAGTTTGGGGATGGCTGCCAGGCAGCCCTGGCTCTGAGCAACAGCGTCTGCAGTGGCACAGGAAACTCCCAGCTGATGGGAACAAACTTTCTGGCTGAGTGCAGAGGCCAGGACAAAGCTGAGTGGTTTCCCTGGTGTCCCGCAGGCCTTGCTGGCCCCAGGGGCTGATGGCATTTGTGCTCCCTCAGGTTCATGTCCCCACAGCAACAGCATGGGGGTGCTGGCCCTGCTGTGTGCAATGCAAACAGGGGCTGCTGAGGCAGTGCTGCCGTGTCTGTGCCTGCAAGGATGGGGCACCTGTGTGAGCTGGGGGAGAGGCCAGGGCTGCAGAGGGGGGATGTTGTTGGCAGCTGCATGAGGACGCTCTGGGACGCTGCCCTGGGCTGTGCAGCGCCCTGGGCATGGATCAGCCCCTGCTCTGCTGCTCCTTCCCGTCTGGCCCAGGGCCCTTGCAGAGCCCCAGCCATGCTGTTTGCCCCCAGCCTGCCCACGGCCAGCCTGGGGCTGCTGACGGGGGTTTCTGTGCTGAGCATTGGCCTGGCCGTGTTCTTGAGAGAGCCTGGGCAAGGAGCCTGGAGCCCCCAGGGCCTGGCCTGAGGCGTCAGCGCTGCCCCAGCAGTGCCCACGGCCTGTCCCTGCTGCAGCCCCGGCACTGCCACCCCCAGGGCTGTGCCCGGCCCCGAGAGCACTCAGGCCCTGCAGCAACACCAGGGCCACCAGGGCAGCGGGGCAGGGCCACGGCAGCAGCACTGGCAACACCAAGTGCTGCTGCTGCTGCTGCTGCTGCTGGGCACAGCTGCTGGGCCAGCCCTGATCTGCCCCAGCTCTGCACACAGACATTGCTGCTGCAGCTCCAGAGAAGGCAACAAAAGGGCATCTCTGCAGAAAACTCTGCTGGGAGATCCTTTAGTTCCTTTAAATACACTGAGAGTGCAGCCCCTCATTGACACAGTGTGTGGCCACAGGGAAGGTGGAGAGAAACAATATGAGAAATGGCACAAACAATGACATTATTTGTGGACAATATGGAAAAAGTAAAAGAAAAGAAAAAACCCCACGAACAAACCAACAAGAAGTATCAAAGATTCCATTTGTTACAAATGATTGGCATAAATTTGACAGCAGTTTAATGTTTCTGAAACCATCCAGTCATCACTCTCCACACTGCAGCCTTGAGCTCCTGGTTCCTCAGGCTGTAGATGAGGGGGTTCAGGGCTGGAGGCACCACTGAGTATAGAACTGACACTGACAGATCCAGGGATGGGGAGGACATGGATAAGGGCTTTAGGTAAGCAAATGTGCCAGTGCTGATGAACAGAGAGACCACAGCCAGGTGAGGGAGGCAGGTGGAAAAGGCTTTGTGCCGTCCCTGCTCAGAGGGGATCCTCAGCACGGCCCTGAAGATCTGCACATAGGAGAAAACAATGAACACAAAACAGCCAAGTCCTAAAAAAGCACTAAGAGCAATGAGCCCAAGCTCTCTGAGGTAGGATTTGGAGCAGGAGAGCTTGAGGATCTGTGGGATTTCACAGAAGAACTGGCCCAGGGCATTGCCATGGCACAGGGGCAGGGAAAATGTATTGGCCGTGTGCAGCAGTGAAAAGAGGAAGCCACTGGCCCAGGCAGCTGCTGCCATGTGGGCACAAGCTCTGCTGCCCAGGAGGGTCCCGTAGTGCAGGGGTTTGCAGATGGACACGTAGCGGTCGTAGCACATGATGGTCAGGAGGGAAAACTCTGCTGAGATAAAGAAAAGAAAGTAAAAGACCTGTGCAGCACATCCTGTGTAGGAGATGTTGCTGGTGTCCCAGAGGGAATTGTGCATGGCTTTGGGGACAGTGGTGCAGATGGAGCCCAGGTCAGCGAGGGCCAGGTTGAGCAGGAAGAAGAACATGGGCGTGTGCAGGTGGTGGCCGCAGGCTACGGCGCTGATGATGAGGCCGTTGCCCAGGAGGGCAGCCAGGGAGATGCCCAGCAAGAGGCAGAAGTGCAGGAGCTGCAGCTGCCGCGTGTCTGCCAATGCCAGCAGCAGGAAGTGCCTGATGGAGCTGCTGTTGGACATTTCTTCTGTCTTGGCAAGGGGACCTGTAGAAAAAGTAATCATGGAATAGTTGGGTTTGGAGAGGACTTGAAATATCCCAGCACAGCCTGGGGGCACTTTCCCCCCACTGCCTGCCCAGGGCTCTGCTGCCTGGAGCTGTCCCTGCCAGCAGCTGCTTCCCTGTGCCCAGGGCTGGGCCCTGCCAGTGCTGCCAGAGCCCAGCCCAGCCCTGGGGGCTCAGCTCTGCCCTGCAGAGCCCTCCCAGCTCAGGCACTGCCCAGGGGCAGCTCTGTCTCTGCAGGCTATGATGGAAACGTCAGAGCAACCCTGAGGAGGCTGGAAAAGCGACACTGATGCTGCCTCAAAGGACTGATTTCTTTCACTGCATGCTTTATTCAGATCTCAGATAATTTATTATGTTTCCTCAGCCTTACCTCAGGGATGAATATGTATGTACAATTTCCCATCAAGGCATCACAGAGCAGTAGAATGAAAAGCAGGATTTCCCCTTTTATGCATCCCCTGCCTTGCTGTGCTCCCTATATAATCTAAATTCTGCAGTTAAATGCAATGCTAGGAGCAGTCCTGAACAATGCAGCATCCTCCCCACACAAGGAGAACACTTCCAAGCCTCACCAGCTGCCTCCC
Organism: Agelaius phoeniceus; assembly: GCF_051311805.1. Classification (NCBI taxonomy): domain Eukaryota; kingdom Metazoa; phylum Chordata; class Aves; order Passeriformes; family Icteridae; genus Agelaius; species Agelaius phoeniceus. The sequence goes on from NW_027509866.1 coordinate 5,491,512, forward strand.
CCCAGCCAGATCTTGTCCCCCAGTGCTGGGAGCAGCTGCCAGGGCTGGCTGAGAGCTGTCCCTGGCAGGCAGCAGAGTCCCTGCCCCAGCACAGCGCCCTGGGCTGCAGGACCCTGCTCTGCAGGACAGCCCTGGGCACCCCTGGCTGCTCTGCACAAGAGACAAGCAGAGAATGTACTCACAGGCTCTGCAGGCATTGGGATGTTCCAGCTTGAGGAGATGGCTCCAGGAGCTGCAGCTGCATTGTCCTGCAGCCAGAGGTTCCTGTGCCAAGGGCTGGCAGTGATTGTGCCCCAGGCACTTCTCAGCCCCTTCCCAGCCCTGACTGATTGAAGCTCTCTGTGCCTCTGGGCTGTGCCCGGGCTGGCTGCAGGCAGTGCCCCAGCCCTGCTGGGCTGGCACAAGAGCTGCTCATCCAGAGAAATGTGCTTTTGAAGCTCTTCTTGGTGACCAGGAGCTGCCTCTGGGCCAGGAGCCCAGCCCAGCTCAGCAGCACAGACACAGCACCAGGACTTTAATCAGCCTCTGGGCCTTTGTGCTCAGGCCCTGAACATCAGTCCCTGAGAGGGAGCTGAAGAAACCTCTGCAGAATTCCAAGGCAGAATCCAACTCCAAACTTTCTTGGACTTTTAATGGGTTCCACTGAGGGACATGACTGAGCAAGTGTCCCCAGGCCCCAGGCAGAGCAGAGAACTGCAGGCAGTGCTGACAGGTGGGGACAAAGAGAAGCCAAGTCTTGGTGGCCTGGGGCACAGCAGGGTCTGTGCCAGCAAGGGCTGGGAGGAGACACCTTGTCCTGAGGCCCTGGGGCCTCCTGGCACAGCCCCAGCCAGGCTGGGCACTGTCAGCCCCTTGTGCTGCCCTCAGCATCCCCCCCTAGCCCACATCCCAGTGGCCTCAAGGATCTGCTGCAAGGAGTCCCTGGGGAGCCTTGCTCAGCAATGGCCCTGGGGGCTCCTTCATGCTCCCTGCAGGGACTGCAGCTTTTTCAAAGGACTTGGAGTTTGGCTTTTGCCTTGGAGTCTCTGAGAGGTTTGTGCAATCATGGCCTCCAATTATCTGCTGTAATTAGTCCCTGGAGAGGCTCTGTCAGTAACAACACTGAGTGGGGCTCATTAATACTTCAGGGTACTTCAGTTATTTGAAGGTACTTGGTGTTTCCCTTTTGATACAGACTCTGTGAGAGGTTTGTGCAATCACGGCCCCAATTATCTGCTTTAATGAGTCCCCTGAGAGCTTTGTACTGACACTCAGTGGTGCTCAGTAATGCTTTGAGATACTCAAGGTTTTTAAGGTACTTTATGGATTTAAGGATACTTTTAGATACTTTTAAGGATTTTCCTTTCCACACTGAGGCTCTGAGAGGTTTTTGTGCCATCCTGGCCTCCAAGTCTCTCCTCCAAGGGGTCCATGAGGAGCCTGTGTTGAGTATCTTCCCCCTTTCTGTTTTAACACAAAGATGGAATTGAAAGAATTTTTTAAGACTTTCTAAAAGCATCCAAACAAACATGGGACAATCAGCAATACAACAACAACCACTAAGAGAATTAATAGTCCTGTTCTAGCTAGACATCATCCAACCCTTTAGTCCCTTGGATTGGAAGAGTTTATTGACCCAGTCTTTGTTTTCTACTTGAAGCTTCTTGAACCCTTTCTTCAGTACCTGAATGCTCTTGTGCATTGACTTGCTGTGGCTGGAGAGGTTCATGCAGCACATGCCCTCAGAGTCTACACAGCCATGCCCATGTGCCCAGAGTAAAATCTCTATCGCTGTTCTGCAAGGTGGCGTGTCTGATGGTCTCTGTGTCTGAGAGCAGCCACTCAATGTGAGGGAGGCAGCATTGGTTTGCTTACTTAACAGGCACCCAGGATGGTCTGATTGTCCTAAAGCTTTAGCTGCAGCCACCCAAGGTAGTAAGATGGAGGCTGCTATTCTTTGGTTTTGACTCCAATAGATGACATTATTTTTGCAATCAGATTCAAAGTAGTGTGTAGATCTTTTTGCTCTCTTTCTCTGGCCATTAATCATTTTTGTGTTGGGTGCCAGCAAGGTAAGCCTCCCCAAGCTACAAGGTCTGCCTTTGATGTGTGAAGGGACAGCAGGCCATGCTCTATCCTTGCAAATAAGAAACACACCCTGCAGCAAGTTGAATGGGTAGCTACTGGACCAAGAAATCATGGAAGAGGTGTAATTACACCATCAGCTGTGGTTTTTGTAAGTGGGATGGTATGTGGAGATGTCTCTCCTGATAGTTTCTTTTTTTCTTGTAATTTTGTGTCTTTCACCCTCTTTCCATCTCAGACAGTAATAAAACCTTACACAAAAGTCCATTTTTACAGAGCTGAGAATTTCTACCCCCTGAGTTCAAGTGGTGCATGCAGGAGCTTCTGGGTCCAGTAGTCCCAAGCACCGACAGGGTTGCAGTTCTATTTGCCATCAGGATTGTCACCTGGCGTACTGCAGATGGCACCCTCAGGTATTGGCCAGACATCTGTAGGCCACCCCAGTAGGCAGGTGGAGAAGGGGTCATCAGGGCTAGCGACAGACAGGCACAGGGTGTCTTGTTCCATGGCTTTGCTAGAGTTATCCATACACTGTGCTTTGTGTTTTTGAGGGCTACCCATCCACTCGTGAGGAGCATGGTTGCAAACAGGCTGAGGAATGTGAGTAGAAGCTTCCTATGTGTCATCTTCAAGAGAATTGTCTAGTCCAGGTGCCAGAGTCACTGTCTGGTGGGTTTTGTCTTGGGGTAGACTTGGGGGTTCCTTTGCAGAATCCACACTCAGTGGCTACAGGTAGGGCTTGATGTTCTTATCTGGGATACACCAAAGTCCTTTATCACAACTGGTCTCATTGTGGCAATTTGGCCTTCAGGTCCTTTGATGTTAATAAGTTCTGCACTTTGGAGACTGTCACGGTCACCTCCAATCTCGGACAATATTCCTGCAGTAGCTGTAAACGCCCAGTTAGGAGCCCACTTGGAACGTGAGATACCTGTCACATCTGCTCCCATGTCCACAAGCCCTGTCAAAACAATCTTTTCACTGTTAAGTTCCAGAGTGCAGGTGATTTTTGGTCAATCCTGATTTATCACATCCCTAGTAAAGTGTCATCAGCATCCTGCTTGGGCAATTGTTAGTCCTTGGGGTACAAAACAAGGTGGGTTGGGAGACAGGGCCAGCACTGTAATTTCTCATTGTGAGGACATTGATAGTATGGATGGCAATACAAAAAATCCTTCAGTGCTTGATTGGTAGTTTACTAAAATTAATAGTTCACAGGGTTGATCTTCGGGCCCCAGCTGTCCTGTCGATATTTCATGGGCAAAAGAATCAGTTAAAACAACAGATTCCAGACTCACCAACTTCAATTTTGCCCCTGGTGGTAAGGTGGTTGGCAAATGGGAGATGAGGTGCTGGAGTTTAGGGCTACATTATCTGTAATGGGTGTACAATTCAGCGATTGTAGGCATCATTGGCTTGAACATTTGTGCCATAGCCTGAGGCCACCTTGCACTCCAATGGCAGTTTTTGGCTGCTTGGTGTAGTTACCTTTTGAGAAATTCCACCGAATTTAATGTTGATTATCCATTAGGGACCGGATAGGCACCTTGTCCTTGGGGACAATCTTTTCTAAAATGTCCTTGTTGACCACACTGGAAACATATTTTTGGGCCCTGTAGATGTTGCTGGGGCCCCTTAAAGGGGAATTTCATGGCCCCTAGGGCTTCTACAACTCCCGATGCCTGGGCTTGTACAGCTGCTCTGTGTTCTGTTGTTCTGAGGCAATTTCAGGCCTCAATCATCTGCAGGCATGTGGGTTCCAGCTCTAGTGGAAGGGCACACAGCACTTTCTTACATTCCAGGTTGGCATTGGCTACCCCCAACGATTTTAGTAATTAATTTTGAGTCTTTTCATTCCAGACTTGTTTCTCTAGTGCCTGTTTAAGGTGATCAATAAATTTCATGTAGGGCTCTCCAGGTTCTTGTCTTCTGTTTACGTAGTCCAAACTGGGGGTGGTACCATCCGGTACCTGGATTCAAGCTTTCAAAACCATTTTTTTTTATATCATCCAGTGCTTTTCTGGGGATACCTGCTGCTTGATCATCTGGTAGGCTGTGTTGTCCTCCAGCTAGATGGTTGATTGTCATTTCAGCCCTTGCCTCATTATTAGCACAGTCTTCTATTAATTCATTTAGCGAACGTTTCCATCCCTCTTCCCACAGGGTGTATTCTGTAGGTGACAACAACATGGTCATAATATATTTTAAATCATAGGGGGTTAAGATGTGCTGTAAACATGGCCCTCATTAGGCCATTAAAACAAGGTAAGTCCTTCCTATGGTCTTTAGCCGCCCTACACAGATCCTTGATTTCCCCATAAATCAATGGCTGATACCTGGAATTCTGCCCCCTTCTTTAATAACATACCAGGGCATTGAGGAGTTTCAAGGTTATTTGCCAGTCTCCTTCCTTAACTGGAGGCATGGCCCAGGGTGGAGGTGGAATGATTGACAGTGGGGGCGTGACCCACAGTTGCGGGGGTGGAGTCTGGAGGTTCGTTCAGGGCGGAAGAGAAGGCTGTGGTAGCAGGAAGTGGAGGAGCCAAGATGGAGGGAGGATGGTTGGGCTCCCGAGCCACATTCAGGCTCCTTCCATCTTGAGTCTCCAGGGCATGATGCTCCAAGACTGCGTGGCCATTGCCATCTTGGACCATCGTGGAAGGTCTGAGAAAGGCAGGTTTGAGGGGAGGTCCCGAGTTAGGAGTGACCAACGGATTGAGTTTTCAACACACTGCTTGCTGGTGAAGGGTCTCAAGGATGGTGTGGAAGATGGGGAGCATGCGGGATACAATGGGGTCCCTTTTGATTGAGACGTTGTACAGTTTAACTCCCACTGAGTCCCAAAATACAGTGGTATGGATTTCATGAGCAGAGGTGTCTGGAAAATTTTTAATGATCCACCTCATGATTGATTTGAATTCGTTCTCTGAAAATATTTTGTCATGATCTGTGAGAATTAACTTAAAGCATCCATATATGCTGCTTTCTAATTTGGACATCTGGCTGCCCATTTTTCTCTTTCTCCACCTTATGGGGAAGAGCCACCAGAACACCCCAAATCAGTTATGGGATGCGGGTGCATATTGTAAAAACACAGTGGCAAAATGGGCAATAAATGTCTTGCATTTCCCCAAACCCACCTGCAATCCTATGCAGGTGAAACCGTTGTTGTCCCTGCCGATCCTGGCCAAGGTCCCTTGAAGCAACGATGAATCCGCCGGGCCCAGCACAATCCACAATCCCAGGGAGCACTGGCCTATCCATCAGCTAACCCCAGCTGACGTGACTGACACAGGGAGCCCTGAGTGTCATGGTCCCTGTTTGGGCGCCCAAGGTCACAGTGAGGGTGGCTCTGACCAAACCTCTCTGGTTCCCTGACTTCAGGGCAAGGGTGGCAAAAATGAAAAGAGCAGGATCAATAGAGTTGTTTAAAAGGAACTTTAATAACAGGGTGAAAAACAATAAACATGGAGAAGTCGAGAACAGTATGAGGGGCAGGATCCAAAGACCCGAGACAAAGGGGAGCAACAACATGTACACTTGGGGGTAGAACACTCTAGAACAATAACCCTATAGGGGAAACAAGTAACCAATAGGGGAGGAGAACTTGGACAAGTTAGCATAAAAATACTAAAGGCTTTTTGGAGAACTTTCAAGCTCACTTTAATTTAAACAAATGATTCCCAGGGCTTGAAACTCATGCCCAATTCTTTTGGGGTAAAATCTGTCTGACTGAGTTACAGCTGGGCTAACTCCCACATTGCTGATTTGCTCTGGCCCCTTGGGACCCTGCGGCCTAACAGAGCCACAGGGATGTCCTTGGTTCCACGAGGCCCCACAGTGTCACAATGGTGCCTTGGATCCATGGTGCTCTGCAGTGTCACAATGGCCCCTTCATTTCACAAGGCTCCCAAGTGTCACATTGGTCTCCATAGGAAGGAAACCACAGAGCACCCGTGTTTCAGGAGCTGATGAACAGCAGCCACCAGAGGCCAAGGCAAGCCTGACCTGTCTGTCCTGGCAGGTTTGCTTGGAGCAACCCTTGGATATTTGAAATTATGAATGTGGAGTCCTAATTTCAGACATTTGTGCCTGGAGAAGGATGATTTTTTCCATACAAAGAAAAGCACGGAGCCCTTTCCACTGTTTAGAAAACAGGTGAGTTCTGGCACTCAGGAGTTAAAGATCAGCCAGACTTGTCTGTCCTGGCAGCTTTTGTCTGGCAGCAATCCTTGGATACACAGAAATTTGGAGATGGAATCCCAAGTTTGGGCATGGATACCTGGAAAAGATGGACAGTTCTTTTCCATAAAAAGAAGGAAAGCCCAGAGCCCCAATGTTTCAGGAACAGATGGGAGTGGCCTTCCACATTCCAAGGTCAGCCAGACCTGTCAGGTGACCCCTGGGAGCCCAAGGCAGCCACACCTGTTTCATGTTCCCTTGGCTCCACAGGGCCCTGCAGTGTCACAATGGCTCCTTGCTCCCATGATGCCCTCAGGTGTCATAATGGCCCCTTGATTACACAAGTCCTTAAGGATACTAATGGTCTCCATGGTTCCACAAGGCCCCACAGTGTCCTAATGGTCTTTGGGTTCCATGAAGCCCCTCTGTGTTACCATGGCCCCTTGGTTCCATTGGGGCCCAGTAGTGCAACAATGATTCCCTTGGTTCCACAACTTCCCCTAGTGTCACAATGGCCCCTTCCCTTCATGAGGCCCTGCAGGGTCACAATGGTCTCCATGATTCCATGGGGCCTTGCAATGCCACAATGCTCTCCATGGATCCACAGTGCCCTGCAGGATCACTGCAGCCCTTTGGCTCCACGAGGCCCTGAAATGCAGCAATGGCCTCTTGGCTCCACAAAGCCCTGCTGCTTCACACTGGCCCCTTGGGACCATGCGGCCCAACAGAGCCACAATGATGTCCTTGGTTCCACGAGGCACCACAGTGTCACAGTGGTCCCTTGGATCCATGGTACCCTGCAGGGTCACAATGATCCCCTTGGTTCCACAAGTTCCTACAGTGTCACAGGTTCCACAAGGGCCTGCAGTGTCACCATGGCCCTTTGGCTCCACAACGCCCCGCAGTGTCACAATGGTCTCCATAGGAAGGAAACAAGTGAGCCCCAGTGGGGCAGGGGCAGATGAGAGGCAGCCACCAGAGGCCAAGGCTGGCCAGACTTGACTGTATTGGTAGATTATTTTGGAGAGTAACCCTTGAATATATGGAATTTTAAAGGTAGAATCCTAATTTTGGCCATGTGAGCCTAGACAAGAAAGACAGTTCTTTTCCATAGGAAGAAAAGCATGGAGCCCCAGTGCTTCATGGTCAGATGGGAAGTGGCCCTTGACATGCCAAATTCAGTGGGACCTGTCAGACAGCCCCCAGGAGGCCAAACCAGACAGACTTGTTCAATGTTCCCTTGATTTCATGGATCCCCACACTGTCACAGTGTAATCCTTGATTCCATGAGCTCTGGCAATGTCACAATGGCTTCTTGGTTTCATGAGCCCCAACAGAGTCACAGGGTTCCCGTGGCTCCATGTGGCCCCGCTGTGTCACAATGGCTCCTTGTTTCTATTTTAAATCAATCACAATGAAACCACAGTTTGATCACTGATCCTTGCTTCCATAGGGCCCATGATTTGCACAATGGTCTCCTTGATTCCATGATTCCTGGATTGCACAGTCTCACCATTGTTTCCTTGGATCTCCATTGTCACAACTGAGCCATGGCTCCATGAGGTTCCGCAGTGTCACCGTGGTCGCTGTCAGAGGCTGGATGAGATCCATGTCCCGAGACACCTTGGGATGCTCGGAATGCCCGTGTGGGGCCAGGGCCGGGTCAGGCCTTGGTTTGTGGTGGGACAGAGCCCCGCCCCCAGCCCTGGCCTAGCAGAGCTGTCAATCACACAGCAGGGGCGGTGCTAACCCAGCTCTGATTGGCCCAGCTGTCAATCAATCAATCACACACCAGCAGCTGGTGCTACCCTGTCTCTGATTGGACAAGCAACTGGCAGTCCCACCCCAGGGGCGGGGCCATGAAGGCCCAGGGGGTTAAAAGCCAGAGCAGGAGGCCAGCCCAGGGTGTGGATCCTGCCTTCTGCTGGGGTTCCTCTGTTGGTGATGCTGGAACCTGAGCAGTTGGTGCCCATGTGCGTGTCCTTCTATGGATCTTCTGTCTTTCTGTTGTTCTCTATTTCTTCTCCTTCTAATCCTACTTACCTGGAACATTTCTGGGTAACTTAAAATCTTAAAGGTTAAAGGATTTGAGGTGAAATGTGTGGGAATCCAGGGCACAAGGAATATTTCTCTGTCTGCTCTGAGGGGTCCTGACCCCAAGAGAAACACTGCCTTTAACCTTTGCCCATGGAGAGGACTTCCAGGACATAGAGACCGACTAGAATTTAGCAAAGTGTGGAATAGATTAGATGGGAGTACACTATGTTCCTTGGGTGAGAAATTTAGGTTTTGGGATTTTTAGTATGGTGTAGATAGGAAGCAAGATGCAGGAATTGGGGTGTAGTCCCTGTCTTCTTCATCTACTCCATTTTTTACAGTGTTGGTGGGACGGGGTCATTGGTCAAGGAAAGCACAGTGCAGAGGTTATGTGGACAGTCAAGGGATGAGTTATTGGTCTATAAGTAGAAAAAATGTATGTTTTAAGAGTTAATTGGATGAGACAACTTTAAAAGACCTTGAAACTGAACATTTTGGGGCCATTTTGTGGTGCATTTCCAGCGTGCTGAGCCTGGTGTGGACAGCGTGCAAAACTTTATTTAAGATATCAATAAGCTGAAGACCAAAAAAGTCCCATGCATCTCCTTTTACATGGCACAGAACTACTACAGGAGGGTTTCTCCCATCCAGGGAGCCCCCAGAAAGGCCCAATGTAAAACAAACATCAAAAACTGGTGCTCTGACAAGGTTTGAAATAAGTTGGGTTTTTTCCATAAAGTTGTTTACTGAAGGGTGTTGGCTTAATTGGCCAATCATATGAAATGTGTTGATTAAATGACCAATGAGGTCCACCTGTAGCAAAACAAGACATAAAACAAGAGGATTGAAAAAACAGGTGGCTTTTAGTCCTTAGCCTTCTGATCTGAGTCTGTGTCATCTCTGATTCAGTGGTGACATTTGGGGATCTGTGGGGGCTATTGGGGATCCTTTCTGCACCTCGTGACCCAACAGGAGCTTCTCTAATAAACTTTGCCTGAAGCTCCCACTGTGCCCATGACAGGAACCCCTGTGAGTGTCTGGGCCATCCCAGCTCTTTGGCAGCCTGGGGACTCCTGGGATGTCACCATGGAGCCCCCGTGAGTGCCTGTGACAGATGGGTGCCTTTGCAGCCCAAGGTGCCCTGGGATGTCACCATGGAATGGCTGTGACTGCCTCTGACCACAGGGCGCTTTACCATCCCCAGAAAGCCCTGGGAGGTCTCCATGGAGCCCCTGTCTCTGCCTGTGACATTCCAGCTCTGGAACAGCCTGGAGACTCTTGGAAAGATCCCATGGAACCCCTCTGAGGGCCCGTGACAAATCTGATCCTTAGCAGGCAACCATCCCATGGCCCCCTATTGCTATGGTCAGTTTCCATGGCAACCATCCCCAGCCCCCTGTTGCTATGCTCAGTTTCCATGGCAACCATCACCAGCCCCCTGTTGCTATGCTCTGTCCCTTGGCAGCTCCATGGAGACCCCATGCCAGGGGTGGTTGCCATGGACACCAGCTCAGGCCTGCAGCCAGAGCCCGTTGCCATGGCAACCATTGGCAGCCCCCATCCCCAGGCTGATGGGACCCCAGAAGCACAGAATTGGCTGAGCTGGGAGGGACCCATCAGGATCCTCCAGTGCAACTGCTGGCCCTGCACAGGACACCCCAACAATGCCAGCCTGGGCCTGGCAGCGCTGGCCAAACGCTGCTGCAGCTCAGAGAGCCCTGGAGCTGGGACCCTGCCCTGGGGAGCCTGGCCAGGGCCCCAGCAGCCTCTGGCCAAAAACCTTTTCCTGACATCCAAGCTGAGCCTGCCCCGACTCAGCTGCAGCCGCTCCCTCCACTCCTGTCCCTGGGCACCAGAGGGAAGAGGTTCCCACAGCCCCAGCCAGGGACCCGCTCCCAAGGCTGCTGCCATGGCCACCAGGGCTGGCACCAGCTGGGATGCTCGGTTTCCACGGGCCGGGCTTCAGGAATGGGATTCCCCAATTTCCTGCTCCCGCTAAAACCGCGCTGTCCTCGCTGCCCTCCCGCCTCCCATGGAAAGCACAAAAGGCAAAGATCCCGGACTGGTTTAAGAACAATTTAATGGGAACAGCAACGGGATAAGGAACAAACAGGAACAGAAACAATATTGATAACAGAAGGGATAAATAAAACTGTTTACAGGGAAAACTACAACACAACTCACAGGGTCTGCCTGGCTACAAGATTTCTTGCCTGGAAAGGACACCCTTCTCCTCAGGGAGAGAGAGAGAGTCCCTTTCCTGTCCCTGGCAATGATCTGAGGTGGGACTGAATGTAATGACAGGGCCATGGCCAGACCCTCATGTTCTCCAATCCCACATCAGGTCATTGGCAAAGGGCAGGAAAAGGTACAGGTGTCTTCCCAGCATGGATCACAGGGAACATGGATCACCAGGGCTCTTTGCAATCTGGCTTCTCCCATGGGGGATGAAGCTGGAGTGGTACATGAAGCTGTTCCTGCAATCTAGGCACTTGCAGGGCTTCATTTACTGGTGGCTCCGTTGGTGTCTTGTCAAATGAGAGCTTCTGGTGAAGCTCTTCCCACACTGGGGACACTCGTAGGGCCTCTGCCTCTCCCCAGTGTGGATGCGCTGGTGCCTGATGAGGGTGGAGTTGTGCTTGAAGCTCTTCCCGCAGTCAGGGCAGTAGAAGGGCCTCTCATCCGCGTGAATCCGCTCATGCAGGTGGAGATTTGAGCTGGTCCGAAACCTCTTCCCACACGTGCAGAACTCGTAGGGCCTCTCCCCAGTGTGGATGAGCTGGTGCCTGATGAGGTGGGACTTGCGCTTGAAGCCCATCCCGCAATCAGGGCAGTGGAAGGGCCTTTCTTCTGTGTGAATCTGCCGGTGCCTGGCGAGATCAGGGCTGGTGTGAAACCTCTTCTGGCACTCAGGACACTCGTAGGGCCTCTCCCCAGTGTGGATGCACTGGTGGGTCAAAAGGGTGGAGCTGCAGCTGAAGCCCTTCCCACACTCCCCACACTCATAGGGCCATTCCCCAGTGTGGATCATCTGGTGGCTGATCAGGGTGCTGCTCTGCCTGAAGCTCTTCCCACACTCCAAGCACTTGTGGGGCTTTTTCCCATCATGAAGCTGCTCATGGGCCACCAGCTCGGAGCTCTGGCTGAAGCTCTGTCCACCTTCCTGGCTCAGGGTGGGTCTTTCCTCCTCAGAGCACCCTGGGCTGGGTTTGGAGCCCCTTCTCCTGTGGGATCTCTGGGACTTGTCCTCCACGTTGGAATTCTGCACTGTGGAGCCACTGGAATTGGCCTCTTCCATGAGGTTCTGCCACAGGGATTTGCCCTCCCTGGTCTCCATCCTCAGCTCCTTTTCTGGGCGAGGAAGACCAAGGAGAGGATGGGATTTGCCTCCGTGCCACAGGGAAGGGGAAGGAGATCCCCCCAGTGCATCCCCAGCAGGACGGGGTTGGCAGCAGGGTTGTCCTGCAGCTGGGGGCTGTGCTGGGCTGGGAGATGGAGCAGGAGAGAGGGGGAAAGGGGCATTGACTTCCTCCTCACCTGCCTGGGGCTCCTGGGGCACCTTCTTCTTCCTCACAGCCTCCTCCTCCATCTGGCCAAGTTTAAGGGATGGAAAATCCTGTTTTGAGAAGAAAACAAGGGATAAGTACATTGAATTTTGTACTTGTTTGAAGGCAAACCTGGGGAGGGTCTAAACCAGGATTACAATTTAATAAGAAAATGAAGATCGAGGCAATGATGCAGAAACACTGCCCTAAACTGACAGAGTCAGGATATAACCTGACACCCTGTTGCTGCTCAGGCTGGTGGCAGCAGTCCCATTAAATGGTGACTGCAGTCCTGTTGGAGTGATGAACGTGATTCTGTCCAAGCAGTGATCCTGTAGAAGGGTCTGGTCTTCCTCTGAAGGTCCAGTGGTGGTTCTGGAGCTCTTGTCCTCTGGGAATCCAGTAGGCAAGCTGCTCCTGGTGTTGCAAGGCTCAGCTTATATGCAGGTAGGAATGCTTGGATCCTCCCCCTGGGCGGAGCATCCCACAATGGGAGGATGGAATTTGATCAGTCCTGCAGTGACACCCAATGGCCCATTCCCAGAAGATATCTCCCCTGGAGGGCGTGATCAGGGCTGAGTCATGGAAGAGATCAAGAACACTGCCCCACCTGTTTCTAGCAGTTGATGAAGATGGGCATTGAAAACATGCATTTGGTTCCATCTTACATTGCAGCCTGAAACAGTGGGGGAATCCCTGCTCAGGGGGTGAACACCACCCCCCTTACCCAAACTGGCTCAGGTGTAAAACCCCCACCCTGGGAAGGCCACGCACACACAGGGGACAATGTCACACTGGCCCTGCCCCAGGGGAGGTCTCTGTCCCTCTCAGTCCGTGGCTGTCCCCCCTTTTCTCTTTCACAGGCCGGGGGCTTTGCCAAATCTAAGAATAATTTTTTTCTTTGTCCCTGTCACCTTTTGATATCTACACAGAACTTTCCCTTCCTTTTCATAATCTTTTCATAAAAGAGGTATCACAATGTATTGGGCCAAATTTCCACTTTTCTTTTATCAGAATGTGGCAGCAGCTGAGCTGGAGCTGTGCAGGACCAATGGATTTTGGAATTGCCACAAAATTGCTTCTACTGTCAGTTTATTAAATTTTGGGATTTGTTTGGGTTTTCACCACTAGTGACTTGTGGGAAGACCAAATTCAAGGCATTTTCTGTAGTGTAAAATTTGATTTTTGTCAAGAAACAACTTTACTTTGTCTGGTGCCCAGGGGATGTTCAAGGGGTCTCTGTGCCTCTCATACTGGGGGATGCTTGGGAGGGTCTTGGGAGGGTTGTCCCTGTCCCTGTCACCCCAGGCCATTCCCCAGGGGTGTCCCTGTCCCTGTCACCCCAGGCCATTCCCCAGGGGTCTCCATCATTCTCACCCCAGGGAATGCCTGGGGGGGTCTCCCTCCCTCTCTCCCCTGTGCCAGGGGGTGCTCGGGGCAGTCTCTGTCCCTCTCAGCCCAGGGGATGCTCGGGGCTCTCTGTCCCCTGGCCCTGGGGGATGCTCGGGGGGTCTCCATCCCTCTGGCCTCAGGCAATGCCTGTGCAGGGCTGGGCACCAGGGGCTCTGTGTCCCTCTCACCGCTGAGGCTGCTCGGGGCTGGGGGGGCTCTGCCACCTTCTCACCCCTGGCGAGGCCGGGGGGGTCTCTGTCCCTCTCAGCCCTGCTGGGACCCCACCCAAACATCATCGGGGTCACAGGGACAGAGACACCCCCAAACCCCCAGAAGGGCTGAACCTGGGATTTGGTTTGGGGCTGAGGATTTAGGAAGGGGCTGGAATTGGGGCTGGGCTTGGAGTTGGGGCTGAGATTTGGATTAGAGCTGGGATTGGGGTTAAGGCTAGACATGGGATTGGCTTTAGGGCTGGGGTTGGGATTGGGTCTGGGGCTAGATGAGTCTGGGACTAGGATGTGATTTAATACAGAACTGTGAGTGTGTCTGAACATGGAGTGAGATTGAGACCAGGATCAGGGTCAGGTTTGGGACTGAGCTCACCCAGAGCAGGACAGGAGGGATGTCACTGTGGGAAGGTTTGGGGAAAATCCTGGATTGGGGAGAAACAAGGTGTGAATGCCTTGGGTTGGGGATTCCTCTTGCCCAAGTCCATCTCTAGAAGTCACCTGATGTCCATAAAAACCTCCAAAAATCAAGAGTGTATAAAGAAAGCACCACCAGGAGTTTCCCATTTCCAGTCTCATCCCTCTGGGGTTCTGGTGGTCCCCTGTCTCTGGGCTGTTGGGGATCCCATGGGTCCTGGGGATCCCCCCTCTCCAGGGTCCTGCTAAGGGATGCAGGCGGATTTTGGGGTCCCAAGGTCCCTCTCTCCAGCCTCCCCTCAATCCAGCCACTTGGGCTTCCCCCCTCTTCCTACCACCCTGTCCTGCTTTAGGGCAAATTTGGGAGAAAACTCCCGAAAGGGGTTTCCTCTAGAATGCAGATTCAGCAGCCCCACCCTCAGCCAGTTTGGGAAAATATTTCCTTGGATAAAAGTGGAAAAAACCACTTTATTTAACAGGCAAAGCATTCACCAGCACAAAAATTGAACCATATTAAGCAATAAAACCTCCTGCTGCTGTGTCATGGTTTAACACTGGCACAATGCCAGTGCCCCCATGAAGATACCTTCTCCCTGGTTTCTGCTGTGAGATGTGACCAGGAATAAGCAAAGCAGGCTCCTACTTAGGGAAAAAAGAACCAGAACTTTATTAACTACTCTACAGCTACAGATAAAAAGGAACACACACACAGGGAAAATGAAAACCTCACAAATGCATTTCCTCCTCCCCCCACCAAATTTCCAACACAATACATTTGTTCCTCAAATCACCAACTCTCGGTCCAGCACCACCTTTTAGACAATCAATCCTCAGTTCATCAAGAGGAGAGGAGTCCTTCTTGTGCCATGGGCTTCCCCTGGAAACACAGTCGAAGCCTCGTGTGTTTCTGTGTCACTCGTGGCACCGCCCGGAGTACATCTGCCGTCATGACCTCTTCCTTTTCATGTCCAGTGCTCTCACCACTGAACATGGACCAGAACTGCTTCTAGGGTTGTCTTTTAAGGATGCTCTGTCCCGATCCAAAAAAGGCACAGTCTCTCCTTTGGGACACCTGTCCCCACAGTCTCTCCTTTGGGACACCTGTCCCCCCCATATTTTTTCACCCCCTGGGGCCGAGGGGCATCAACACTGAACCCTCTTGGTTCTGAGGCCATTGCCTCCCCCTAGAATGCAGTCTCTGTATCACAAGGAACATGGTTCTGTCCATGGCTATACAAAAAGAGTCCAGCAAAAGCTACTCCATCATCTCTTCCCACTAGGATTCTTCTCTATTCTTCCACTATCTCTCACTCACCCAGACCTCTCTCACACTGGCCCATTTCCTTCCTCATCTTCCACTCTATCTTCTAGGAAAGGTCAATGATCTGTAAAGTTCTCATTCTCTGAAAAGGGGTTAAAAGCTCTTACAAGCGGCCGGCTGCACCCCCCCTTCTTCTCCGTCCCAGCCGTGCTGCCGGCACAGGGCCATGTTTATCCAGTTTCAAGGTTACAGTCCCAGGCAGCGGCTCTCTCTCTCTCTCTCTCTCTCTCTCTCTCTCTCTCTCTCTCTGTGTCTCTCAGGGGGGGCTGCCTGATGGCTCCCGGTGTCTCTCTCTCTCTCTCTTCCACCCTTCCACCCCGGGGCTCAGGCCTACCTCTCCCGGCCACATGGCTTTCCCCTCCCCCTGCCCAGCCAGCAGCTGGGCCGGGGCAGAGACCCGAACTCTTTCCCGCTGGAAACCCAAGAGAGCCTCCCAGGGGAGAGCTCTGCTTTTAACCCCATGTTCTCAGAGGCGGATCCAATGTCCTAATGGCCAGCTTAGATGCCAGTATTAAAATCTGAATATCCATTGGCCCACCCACAGCATCCCAAAAACCACATTTCCCGTCAAACCACCACAATCCCCTCTACCTTTGCCACTGACATTCAGTCTAATAATTAATGACCACCTTCCTTGAGGTGTTTCCAGCTCTTCTGTTTAAATGGCCGTGTCTAAGGACATCTCTTCACTGGATCAGGTGGATCTATGTCCTTCCTGATACTCTCAGATTTCCTCCTCCGGATGCTCTCTGGTCATTTGAGTGCCTCTCAACTGACTGGTTTCACGTTTTGAACTTCAGGGAGTGGCCAAATCTTTCTGATGTTAAAAAAAATATGAATTGAGTATCTCACTGTGGTTATACCTTTCACAGAATTTCCATTTCTTATGTATTTGCTTAAAAACTGTTCCTGTTCAGAAAGCTGTTGGGGATGGTGGACATGTCAGATGCTGCTGGGACATCCCAGAGAGCTGAGGGAAGAGCTGTGATGGTTATTAAACTGTTCAAATGATCAACTTGTGTTTGTTGGCAAGAAACCTTTCTGTGCCTCTGAGTGTCACCAGTCCCTGACCCCAAAGGACACAAACCTGATGAGTTGTGGCTCCCACTGCAGGGGCTGCACTTGGACCTTGGCTCTGCACAGGAGAGCTCTTCATCCCCTTTCTCTCTTTTCCTCCCTCTGGGCATGGAGGGAGCTCCTGACTTCAGCCTGTGACTCGTGGGTGCAAAGAGCAAATCTGGGCAGAATCGGGACAGGGAGGGTTTGGGGGGACCTTGGGAACTGTGCTGGGCACAGAAGGTGTTTTCCATTGCTCTGAGACTGTCTGCTGTGCAAAGTGGATTTAATATCCAGCAGAGGAATGACTTTTGCATTGGATGGAGCTGTACCTTCCCTTGGCTTTGTTGGCTGACAAGAAATGAACATCCCTCTGTGTCTCGGGCAGCTCCTTCTGCAAGGAAAGCAGGTGGGAGTTGGAGCCAAGGAGCTGAAAGCTGCAGGTGCAGCCTGGGCTGGAGGGAGCTGAGATTTGCACAAGGCTGCTCTGAGTGCCAGGGCTTGGATGGGGGAAATGGTGGGCTGGGGGTAGGGACAGAGTCTGATTGATTGTCAGCCATGAAGGGTCTTGATTTTCATATCTATTCCAACTGCATGAGGAGGTACTTGGATTCAGTGTCAATTGGAGACTGCACATATTGATTTATGAACAGGAAAATATCCTAAACAGGACCTAAAAATCTTTTCTCACTGTCTTTTTACATATAATGCATTCACTTTGAACACACTACTGAAATCTGTCAAATTAACCACAAAAGATTTGAACACTTAAATCTAATTTTCCCCATGGCTTGGCTTGTTAAGTTGTTCTGAATGTTAATGAGCGCTGGGACACTGAATTTCTGAACTGAGGAGCTGAAGGCTGAACAAATGATTTGGAAAAATAAATCAAATGATTCCCAGAGGCTGGGCTTGTTCAGGTGTTCTGAATGTTAATGAGCCCTGGGACACTGAATTCCTGCACTGAAGAGCTGAAGGCTGAACAAGCCTCTGGAGCAGTGAAATTCAGCAGCAGCCTCCAAGTTGCTGAGATGTCAGCAGCCCCCACTGAGGCCATCCCTGCCCAGAGACTGTGGGGGAATGGGCAGACAAGGAGAGCGTCCCTGGGGCTGGGGCAGCACAACTCAGAGGCACCAGCGGCTCCAGCTGGGCAATGGAGTGTGGAATGTGGCTGGGAAAGCCCTGCCTGGGCTGGGCCAAGCAGCACAGACAAGCCCTGACCCCCATCCACTAAACAACTCTCTCAAGGAGACATTTTAGAGGAATTACAATTGTTTCTGTACCCTAAGTTGGACACACTGGAGAAATACTGACAGGAAATCCTCAAGAGCTCAAAACAACCAAACAGCCTTTACTGGCAACTTTAGAAAATCAAAGAAATTTTCGCAAAAGGTTTAATAGGATATTCAATCAACAAAAAACACTTCTCAAAACATTAATTTGGCCCATTCAACTTCACAAACTCTAAGCCTGTGCAATTTAAAGTTAATCAACATTTGCAAGAGGACAAAAATAGAAGAAGTATTTTTCTTCCTCTTTCTCAGAGCGAGAGAAAGAAAAATAAGATTGAGAGAAGCACAGACAGAGCTTGCAACTCCTGGATTCCAGCAGTGTTCAGATGGAAATTCCAAGAGGATGCAGGGTCAAGATGTGTGCTTGCCTTGTGGTCAGCCTTCAATACCCCTTGGTCTCCCTGGGCCCTTCCCCCAGGTGGGGCTTGGGCTCATTTGGTCCCTCAGGAGCTGGGCTGGGGCTGCAGAGGTGGCTGTGGAGCATTGCCTGTGCTGTGCCAGGGACTGGCAGCCACTGCTGGGCTGGGATAGAGGCTCTGGGGGGATTGGGGTTCCAGAGCAGGGCAGGGCTGGGCTTCCAGGGCAGGGCAAGGCTGGACCTGCCCCTTCCTCCCCCACACATGAAATGTTTTGAGCCAACAATCTCCTCCAGTCTGTCAGAACAGGGAATGTTGGAGGTGAAATCCGAATTCTGGCCATGGGCACCTGGGCGAGAAAGATAATTCTTTTCCATAGCACAGAGCCCCAGTGTTTGGAAGGCAGGTGAGAGCCTCACTTGGCCAAGGCCAGCCAGACTTGTCAGGAATGGCAGATTTTGTCTGGGATCAGTCCTTGCATTTAAGGAATTTTGGAGTTGGAAACCCAATTGTGGCCATGGGCACACACAGAAGCAGGACAGTTCTTTTCCATAGGAAGGAAAGCACAGAGCCTTCCCCAGTGTTTCAGGGACCAATGAGAGGTGACCCTTATGAAACCATTGCCAGCCAGACTTGTCCTGGCAATATTCCTATTGGAAAAATCCCCTGTTCCTAAGGGAAAAATCTGTGGAAATAAGGAAATTTAGAGGTGAAATCCTAATTCTGGCCATGGGTGCCTGGAGGAGAAGGAGATTTCTTTTCCATGGCAAGAAAAGCATGGAGCCCCAGTGTTCCAGCAGCAGATGAGAAGAAACCCTCAACATGCCAAGGTCAGCTGGACCAATCAAGTAGTCCATGGGAGGCCAAACCAGCCAGACCTTTTCTGTGTTCTCTTTTATGAGGCCCTGCAGTATCACCATGGTCCCCTTGGTTCCATTGGGCCCTTCAGTGTCCTAATGGTGCTTTGATTCCATGGGGTCCAGCAGTGTCACAATGGACCCTTGGTTCAATGAGGTCCCAAAATGTCACAATGGTGCCAATGATTCCACAAGGCCCTGCAGTGTCACAATGGTGCCAATGATTCCATGAGGCCCTGCAGTGTCACAATGGTCTCCATGGTTCCCCAGCCCCCACAATGTCACGGGACTCCTCTGTTCCATGAGCCCTGCAATGTCACAATGGACCTTTGGACCCTGGGGGTTTGCAGTGTCACAATGGTCTCCTTTGGCTCCACAGAGTCACAATGGACCACTGATGACAGGAGGCCCCTCTGTGTCACCCTGGAGCTTTGGTTCCATGGAGCCCTGCAGTGTCACAAAGGCCTCTTGGTTTCACCAGGCGCCACAGCATCACAATGATCCTCTTGGATCTGTGGGGACCCCCAGGGTCACAATGGTCTCACTGGTTCCATCAGGCCCCACAGTGTCACAATGCTTTGCCTGTTCCATGGGGCCTCACAGTGTCACAATGGTCTCCATGATTCCATGAGTCCCCTCAGTGTCACAATGGTCTCCTTGGTTCCATGGGTCTGTGAAGTGTCTTAATGGTGTCTCCATGGTTCCACGAGGCCTTGCAATATCACACTTAGGACCTTAGCTCCATGGGGGTCTCGCAGTGTCACAATGGCCCATTGGTTCCATGATACCACAAATTGTCACAGTGGTCTCCATGGTTCAAGGAGTCCCTGCAGTGTAACAATGGATGCTTGGTTTGATGGGGCCTCTCAGTGACACAATGATCCCTGCATTTCATGGAGCCACACAGCGTCAGTACAATCCCCTTGGTTCCAGGAGGCCCAGGAATGTCACAGTGCTCTCCAAGATTCCATGAGGCCCCACAGTGTCACAATGGTCCCTTGGTCTCACAGGGCCCCACGGTGTCACAATGGTCCCTTGGTTCCATGGGCCCTGTGCTGCTGCATTCCCCCCTCCCCTTCTCAGCCCGCCCTGCCAGATGAGAAATGCTCCTTGGGGCTCGGCCTTGGCCAACAGCCCCTGGGCTCAGCTCCTCTGCAGCTCCTCACAAACACTGTCTGCTCCAGGCACTGCTGCTGCCCAACCAGCTCCTGCTTTCTGGAGGAGCAGCCCTGGGAGCTGGTTTTGTTCCCTCAGTGGCACAACATCCCTGTTCTCACACTGCCAGAGAAAGCTGTTGGTGCCAAGTGCGGCCAGGATGAACCATTGCCTGTAGGTAAGGTTAATTCACAAGGTCTGTTGTTTTGCGGAGAGAGAGACAAAAAAACTCCACAACTTTGTGAAAGTTGTAAAGTCGGTATGTTTATTATTACAGTGCTGGACGCTGGACGCATGCGGAGATTACTCTCTGTAAAAGGCATGGGTACCTCCGGGAACTTCAGGTCCTTTTTATCCCCCTCTCAAATACATATGCATACAGTTTCACAACAGGTTCAACATATTCATTTTTACAAATTTCGCGTGACATTTGCCGCCAGTTCTTCTTTATCAGAAAGAATTCCTAGGTCAGGCTGACCTGCTTTTACAGCAGTCTTTCTGTCTCTCTTTATCACCCTCTGTCGTGTCGTCCCCCCGCCCCCTCTTATCTCTGTCCTTCATTGATGCAGTTTCCCTTGAGCCTAGACCTTGCAGTCAGGCCACATAGACTTAGAGATGTATATTTCACCTAAATCAAAATGGATTTCTACTCTGGGGAATTTTTACTCTGTCTCACTATGTGAAGTTAAATGCTGCTAAGAGTTGTTCTTTTGCGAAGTTGTTATGTTTAATTTAAGGTATAAGCTGAATTAAACACTGTTAAATGTTAATCCTCTGTTAAATGAAAACTCATAGGTTGTAGGCTAGGTTAAGTACTGTTAGCTACTGACCTTGTTTTGGCAAAATTGTCCCCTTAAATTTGAGCTACATTAAGCTTTCAGGCCGTATTCCTTTCATCCTTGCTCTCACTGTCCTTGTGTCACACACACACACACAGGGACAGTTATCACTTCATATCTGGTTTGATTGTCTGGATTTTGATTGGTTTTGTTGTTGCTTTGTTTCCTTGCTTGGCCTGAAGTGTCCAGTCAGGAGCAGAGTGACTCTTGCCAAGGAACTTTGTGCTGCTGTCCCTTAATATTCAATCTGGTTTTTGCTGATCCCTTGCTGGGGATTTTTTCAGCGCTCTCAAGGCCTCATTCATAACAGGGTGAAGGAGCCCTGACCCAGGCTCTGGCCCTGGGGGACACGGGGACGCTGCTGGAGGGTCCCTGTCCCCCTGTGCCACCCCCAGGGCCCCGGCCCCCCGTCCCCGTGTCAGGCTCTGGGGTCGATCTCGTGGAACATCCTCTGGGGGAGGCTGCGGCGCCGGGGGCGGGGGGACCCGGGGGGACAGGGGACCCCGCTGTGCACGAGCAGGGTTGGACTGCTCTGGGGGGAACTGTGAGGGGGCCGGGGCAGAGTGACCTCCCCAGTGACCTCACACAGCCCCTATGATGTCACACAGCCCCTGTGATGACACACAGTCCTCTTGTGACGTCACAGGCCACATTATGATGTCACAGTCAATATTGTGATGTCACACTGATATTTTATGATATCACAGCCTGGTCTGTGATATCACAGAGCAGCCCACTATGATGGCAGAGTCTGCTCTGTGACCTCACCACCCACTCTGTGATGTCACAATACACTCCATTTAACAGCCCACTCTTACCATGTCACATCACCACTATGTAACATCACAGCCTTTTCTATGATGTCACATTACCAACCAGTGATCTCACAGCCCACTCTATGATGTCACAGACTGCGCTGAGATTCACAACCAACTCTGTGGTGTCATACATCCACCCTCTGATGTCATAGTCTGCTCTGTGATGTAACAACCCACTCAGTGATTACAGACAACACTGTGATGTCATACAGCCCCCTCTGATGTCACAGCCCAGCCAGTGACATCACAGTCAGCTCTATGATGCCATAGCTGCTTGATGACCTCACACAAAAAATTCTGTGATGTCACAGCCCACTCTGTGCTGTCACACAGCCCATTGCTGACATCACAGCTGCTCTGTGCCTCCATGACACAGCCACAGAGGCGCTGCTGTGACACAGCCCCCTCTGGGACAGGCCACAGCCCCTGCCAGTGCTGAGCCCCTGGGAGCTCTGTCTGTGCCCTGCTGGTGTCCCTGAGGGGCCCTGGCAGTGCCCCAGCCCTGCTGGGCTGTGCACAGGAGCTGCTCCTGGCCAGAGCTGTCTCTCTGCAGCTCTGCTGCCCTTGCCAGGTGCTGCCTCTGGGCCAGGAGCCCGGCCCAGCTCAGCAGCGCAGACACAGCACAAGGACTGTAATGACCCTCTGGGGCTTTGGTGCTCTTTGCATCAATCTCAGTCCCTCAGAGTGTGCTCAAAGAACTTCTCAGGCACTCAAAAAGAGGGTGAAACACTGAAGTTTCTCATACTTTAAATAGATCCTTCTGAAGGACAGGACTGAGAAAGTGTCCCCAGGTTCCAGGTAGAGCAGAACACTGGTGGCAGTGATGACAGGTGGGGACAAGCAAGGCAAAGGTGTCTCTGGTGCTGAGCAAACCTGCGCCTCTGTCCCTGCAGGCTGTGGGCATCCCCGGCTGCCCCACCTGGCTGGGCCCTTCCTTTGCTGACAGCTCTGCCTCCTGCCTGCCTCTGCCCGCCCACACAAAGCCTTGGGCTGCTGCAGGCTCCTGCTGGGGGACGTGCTGCACCACAGCCCTGCCCTGGCAGGGAAATTCCTTTCTCCTTGTGTCCACTCTGGGCCTCCCCAGCTGCCCTTGGTGCTATTATGTCTTCTTCAGGCTCATTCCCACTATGAACAAAAGCTCCAGCCCCTCTGAAACCACCCTCCAATCCCTCCCAGGCTACTCCTGTTCTGTCCTCAGTCTCCACCCCACTGACCCCAGAGCCTGCAGACTCTCCCTGCTGGTTTTATGATGAGGCCTCCAAACCCAGTCTTGGGAGATTTTTGGGTCCTCTCCAAGGTCTGTGAAAATGGAAAAATAGTGATCAAAGTGATTTTCTCCCAAATCTTGCCATGACAGAACAAGGGTCAATATCTCTAAACTGAATTAGGGCAGATTTACATTTGTTAGAAGAGGAAATATTTCACAATTATGGAAGTGACATGAAACTGCAACTGTTTTTCCACAGAAGTGGATTCCCCATCCCAGGAATTGTCCAAGAACAGGAGCTTTGTGCAACCTGACCCAGTGAAACCCCCTGCCCTCCCCAGTGACAGAATTCCTGTAGTGTGGGTTCTCTGATGCGCTGGGTGTCCTCACAAGGCTTCTGGCCAGAATGTCTGCTGAGGGCAGCCAGGCTGCTGCAGGGGCAGTGCCCTGACAGCCATCACCATGGCAGCCCTGTCCCCTGGGCCTGGCTCTGCCCTTTCCTCTGCCCCTGCCTTGGCTCTGCTGGCATGAAGAGTTTTGTCATTGATATCTTGTCCCCGAGGTGCTGGGGCCAATGGCTTCCCAGTCAGGCTCCTGGAGCAGCAGTGGCTTTTCAGAGGCCAGCCAGGAATGAGCCCTGAGGCAGCAGCTCTGCAGTGGTGGCCACCAGGCCGGGCTGCCAAGGGAGGCTTCTGGCCATGGCCTGCAAGCAGCTGCTGCTGCCAAGGTGCCTTTGGTGCCTCAGGCTCTCCCTGGCACAGCTCCCAGCACGGCACTCTGCCCTTGTGCCCGAGGCCTTCCCTGTGCTGGGGCTGGCCTGGGGCTTTTCCTGCAGCGGGACCTGCCCTGCTGATGGCACAGGAGAGGCAGTTCCTGCTGGAGCAGGAGGCTCTGCCTGCAATGGCCTCCAACAACTCCAGCAACACCGTGTTTGCAAAGGCCGCAGTGGGAAATGAAGGAGGGGGGGTCACGCTGCTTTTGGGGTGAATAATGCAGAAACCAGCCTGACTCCTCCATCCCAAAGTTGAACATCCTCAGAGGGAGCTGAAGCTGTGACAGTGCTGGAAAATCCCCAGAGAAAGGAACAACCAAGTGACACCACTGAGAGCTTCTGCAGAGCTGCTGAGCTGGCCCAGCCTGGGCACACCTGACTGACAGAGCAGAACCTCAGACTAGAAAAGCCCCATCCCAAATTTTAAAGGCAGCATCCCCTGACATTTCCCTTCCTGGGGGGTGTGGAGATTCCTCCCTGCAGTAGGGACACCCCTCAAGGTCACTGCTTCAGGCTGAGCCAAAGGGATTTGCCCATGGTCATTGGTCTGTGGGAGTGACATCAATCTCTCCTTAAAAACAGCTTCTTTTCCTTTAATAAAATTGCTTTGAAATCCCTTCTGAGTGCTTTCTATAAATTAGTATAATATAATAAAATATGGTACAGCTCTTATACCTTGGAGTAAACAATTCTGATTAAGATAATTTTTTCTAATCGTTACCATAATAGATAATATAATTTTTTTATAAATATATATGATTTGTCATCCTTAATCCTGTGGGACAAATGCTAAAGGTTAAATTTCACCTTGATAATTCTTTACCCATGAACTCTGTAAAAGTCTGAGGCTGGGATTGGAGCCAGTTGCTCCAAGGCTCCTCTCACAGAAGGAGATTACAAAGCCTGGAGGTCCTTGGGGGTATTTTTCTGTGGATATGAGAGTCTGGTCAGAGACAGAGAAAGCAAGAGAGTTTGCCCAGTAATTAGATTGGGAACCATTAGGAAGCTGGAGAGAAAGAATTGTAAATTATCGACAAGTGGTGTTTGTAATAGGTTGTTTTTTCCATAAAGTTGTTTACTGAAGGGGGTTGTCTTTATCAGCCAATCATGTGAAATGTGTTGATTAAATCACCAATGAGATCCACCTGTAGAAAACCAAGGTCAAAAGGAAGAGGATTGAAAAAATGGGTGGCTTTTAGCCCTTAGCCTTCTGATCTGAGTCTGTGTCATCTCTGACTCAACGGTGACATTTGCGGATCTGTGGGGACTATTGGGAATCGTTTCTGCACCTCGTGACCCAACAGGAGCTTCTCTAATAAACGCTGCCTGAAGCTCCCACTGTGCCCATGACAGGAACCCCTGTGAGTGTCTGGGCCATCCCGGCTCTTTGGCAGCCTGGGGACTCCTGGGATGTCACCGTGGAGCCCCCGTGAGTGCCTGTGACAGATCAGTGCCCTTGCAGCCCAGGGTGCCCTGGGATGTCACCATGGAATGGCTGTGACTGCCTCTGACCACAGGGCTCTTTACCATCCCAGAAAGCCCTGGGAGGTCTCCATGGAGCCCCTGTCTCTGTGTGTGACATTCCAGCTCTGGAACAGCCTGGAGACTCTTGGAAAGTCCCCATGGAACCCCTCTGAGGGTCTGTGACAAATCTGATCCTTAGCAGGCAGACATCACCAGCAACCCTGTTGCTATGGTCAGTTTCCATGGCAACCATCACCAGCCCCCTGTTCTATAGTCAGTTTCCATGGAAACCATTACCAGCCCCCTGTTGCTGTGTTCAGTCCCTTGGCAACTCCATGGAGACCCCATGCCAGGGGTGGTTGCCATGAACACCAGGGCTGGCACCAGCTGGGATGCTCGGTTTCCACGGGCCGGGCTTCAGGAATGGGATTCCCCAATTTCCTGCTCCTGCTAAAACCACGCTGCCCTCGCTGCCCTCCTGCCTCCCATGGAAAGCACAAAAGGCAAATATCCCGGGCTGGGATAAGAACAATTTATTGGGAACAGCAACGAGATAAGGAAAAATTTGAACAGAAACAATATTGATAACAGAAGGGATAAATAAAACTTTGACAGGGAAAACTACAACACAACTGACTGTCTCTTCCCAGCCACAATTTCCTCCTGTCTGGAAAGGACACCCTTCTCCTCTGGGAGAGAGAGAGAAGGTCCCTTTCCTGCCCCTGGCAATAGCCTGAGGTGGGAGTGAATGTAATGAAAGGGCCATGGCCAGACCATCATGTTCTTCAATCCCACATCATGTCACGGGCAGGAAAAGGGACAGGTGTCTTCCCAGCATGGATCATGGGCAACACGGATCCCCAGGACTCTTCCCAATGCGGGTCCTCTAAAGGGGGATGAAGCTGGAGCAGTGCATGAAGCTGTTCCTGCAGCTGGGGCATTTGCAGGGCTTTCCTTACTGGCAGCTCCGTGGGTGTCTGGTCAAGGGAGAGCTGCTGGTGAAGCTCTTCCCACACTGGGGACACTCGTAGGGCCTCTCCCCAGTGTGGATGCACCGGTGGGTGACGAGGGTGGAGTTGTGCTTGAAGCCCTTCCCGCAGTCAGGACAGCGGAAGGGCCTCTCATTGGTGTGAATTCGCTGGTGGCAGAGGAGACTGGAGCTGGTCTGAAACCTCTTCTGACACTGGGGACACTCATAGGGCCTCTCCCCAGTGTGGATGCGTTGGTGGATGATGAGGGCAGAGCTGCAGCTGAAGCCCTTCCCACACTCCCCACACTCCTAGGGCCATTCCCCAGTGTGGATCATCTGGTGGCGGATCAGGTGGTTACTCTTCCTGAGGCTCTTCCCACACTCCAAGCACTTGTGGGGCTTCTCCCCATTGTGAAGCTGCCCATGGACCACCAGCTCCAAGCTCTGGCTGAAGCTCTGTCCACCTTCCTGCCTCAGGGTGGGTCTTTCCTCCTCAGAGCACCCTGGGCTGGGTTTGGAGCCCCTCCTCCTGTGGAATCTCTGGGGCTTTTCCTCCACGTTGGAGTTCTGCACCGTGGAGCCACTTAAAATGGCCTCTTCCACGATGTTCTGCCTTGGGGATTTGTCCTCCGTGGTCTCCATCCTCAGCTTCTTCTCTGGGGGAGAAAAGACAAGGAGAGGATGGGATTTGCCTCCGTGCCAGAGGGAAGGGGAAGGAGATCCCCCCAGTGCATCCCCAGCAGGACGGGGTTGGCAGCAGGGTTGTCCTGCAGCCGGGGGCTGTGCTGGGCTGGGAGATGGAGCAGGAGAGAGGGGGAAAGGGGCACTGACTTCCTCCTCACCTGCCTGGCTGTCCCAGGGCATTGTGTCAGTTTGAAAAGACAGGGGTCTGCTAAGGAAGGCAGGAGACTCCCCTGAAACAGAAAATGTTAATCCCTTCACTTGGAATTATAATTTCCAAAACAAGGGGCTGTCAAGCAAAGTCTATGGGAATACGAATAACAGTTCTTCAGAAGGAAAATTAAAAATACAAATGCAGTAGTACTAAAAACTACTTACAGAGTAAGAATACGACCTGACACCCTGTGGATCAGAGTGTTGGTAGCACTCCTGTTAAATGGTGGCTGCAGTGCTCCTGCAGTGACAGGTGTGGTTCTGTTGGAGCAGTGATCCTGTAGAAGGGTGGAGTTTTCTTCTGAAGGTCCAGTTGTGGCGTCGATCGGCCTGGCCTTCCTCTGGGATCCAGTGGAGCTGAAAGCTGCTCTTCTGGGAATCTTGTGGGAAAAGGCCGACTCTGTTGTTCACATTCTCAGATTATATCCAGGTAGGAATGCTTGGCTCCTCCCTCTGGGCAGATCTTCTCACAATGGGATGATGGAATTTTTATCAGTGACACTCAATGGCCCATTAACAGAAGATATCTCTCTGGAGGGAGGATTCCATGCGGAAGAGATAAAGTAAACTGCTCAATTAACAGATGATAATTGCCCCAACTTTAACAGAGGGTAATTGAATACACACCCAGCTAAACCTGAGACACTGTTCCAGCCTTGGAAAGCAGGATTTGGTACCAGGATTCTTTAGGGAATGCAACCCTGATTGAAGGCAGAGATAGAATCTCCAGAGCCTGCAGCCAGAAATGGACAGTTGTGTCATACTCATTTCAACATCTTCTCTTTTGGAATTATTGACTAATGATTATTTGCTTTGCCTACCTAATATTTTTGTAATTTTTTGCAAATTTGCATTATCTAAATTACACTGTTCCTTAAGTTAAGTTGGTGTCTGTGTCTTTGGTGCGGGCCCTGCCCACTGGCGAAACAGGGCCCAATCCTGCCTAAGTGTTACCTGGGGAGACAAAACCCTGACTGCAAATGTGCCCCCTTCCTCCTTGATCCCCACACTTCATGCACTGATCATGATGTCCTATGGTCTGGGGTATCCCTGGGGTCAGCTGGGATCTCCTGTCCTGGCTGTGTCCCCTCCCAAGCTCCCCCACACCCTCAGCCCCTCCCCAGCGTGGCCGAATGAGGGGCAGGACAGGCCTTGGCTCAGTGCGAGCTCAGCAAGAACAAAACCATCTCTGTGTGCTCAGCCCTGTGCTCAGCCCCCGGGCCCGGCATTTCCTCCACTGCCACCCCGGAGCCCCCTTTCCCACCCCTCTGCCCCACGGCCGCCACAGCACCGGCTGACAATAGAAGCAATTCTGGGGCAATTCCAAGTTTCCTTGGTTCCTGCACAGCTCCAGCTCAGCTGCTGGCAGGTTACAATTAAAGAAAAGTGCAAATTCGGCCCAATACAGATATTATTAAAAGGAAGGGAAAGCTCTGTGTAGCTGTCACAAAGGTGACAGGGATGAAGAGAATAATGATTCTCACATATGGAAAAAACCCAAGCCTGGGAATTCAGTAGTTATTTGGGAATTTAGCTACTTGAGCTGGGCTTCTTGTGGGACTTTTAGCAGCCTTGTGTTCCTCACCATGTGGTGAATGAACCTTGTCAGTCTTGCTGGTATCATTTGCTCCCTTTCCTCCAGTGATTTTAACAAACTTTTCAAGTAGGGACAACAAAATATTTTCTTTACACTCCAGTCCCACAACAGCCATTTTCCTCATCAGTTCTCCCATAGGTCGCTCAGACGAAGCTGCATCCAAGTTTCCAAGAGTTCCTCCAGAGAGACCCACAACCTCCTCAGAGGAAGGAACCATGCTGTAGTCAAAGGCAACTGGGGTTAAAGAACAGTGCCCTGAACTCACTGTGCCAAAATAATTTTGCAATCTGGTTAAGAAAATATTAGAGAGATGCCATTTGCCCTGGAGCAGGGCAAGTGTGACATTGTCCCCTGTGTGTGTGTGGCATTCCCAGGGTGGGGGTTTTACACCTGAGCCAGTTTGGGTAAGGTGGGTGGTGTTCACCCCCTGAGCAGGGATTCCCCCACTGTTTCAGGTTGCAATGTAAGATGGAACCAAATGCATGTTTTCAATCCCCATCTTCATCAACTGCTAGAAACAGGTGGGGCCGTGTTCTTGATCTCTTCCATGACTCAGCCCTGATAACGCCCTCCAGGGGAGATATCTGCTGGGAATGGGCCATTGAGTGTCACTGCAGGACTGATCAAATTCTATCATCCCATTGTGGCATGCTCCACCCAGGGGGAGGATCCAAGCATTCCTACCTGCATATAAGCTGAGCCTTGCAACACCAGGAGCAGCTTGCCTACTGGATTCCCAGAGGACAAGAGCTCCAGAACCACCACTGGACCTTCAGAGGAAGACCAGACCCTTCTACAGGATCACTGCTTGGACAGAATCACGTTCATCTCTCCAACAGGACTGCAGCCACCACCCTGAGCAGCAACAGGGTGTCAGGTTATATCCTGACTCTGTCAGTTTAAGGCAGTGTTTCTGTAGCATTGCCTTGATCTTCTTTTCTTATGAAATTGTAATTCTGGTTTAGACTCTCCCCCAGGTTTGCCTTGAAACCAGTAAAAAATTCAATGCGCTCATCCCTTGCTTTCCTCCCAGAACAGGATTTCACATCCCCAAACCTTTGCCAGATGGAGGAGGAGGCTGCAAGGAAGAGGAAGGAGCCCCGGGACATGCAGGAAGGTGAGGAGGAAGTCAGTGCCCCTTTCCCCCTCTCTCCTGCTCCATCTCCCAGCCCAGCACAGCCCCCGGCTGCAGGACAACCCTGCTGCCAACCCCGTCCTGCTGGGGATGCACTGGGGGGATCTCCTTCCCCTTCCCTGTGGCACGGAGGCAAATCCCATCCTCTCCTTGTCCTTCCTCTCCCCAGGAAGGAGCTGAGCATGGAGACCAGAAAGGAGAAATCCCCACAGCAGAAACTCATGGATGAGGCCATTTTGAGTGACTCCAGGGCACAGGAATCCAATGGGGAGGAAAAGCCCCAGAGATCCCACAGGAGGAGGGGCTCCAAACCCAGCCCAGTGTGCTCTGAGGAGGAAAGACCCACCCTGAGGCAGGAAGGTGGACAGAGCTTCAGCCAGAGCTCAGAGCTGGTGGTCCATGGGCAGCTTCACAATGGGGAGAAGCCCCACAAGTGCTTGGAGTGTGGGAAGAGCTTCAGGCAGAGCAGCACCCTGATCTGCCACCAGATGATCCACACTGGGGAATGGCCCTAGGAGTGTGGGGAGTGTGGGAAGGGCTTCAGCTGCAGCTCTGCCCTCATCATCCACCAACGCATCCACACTGGGGAGAGGCCCTACGAGTGTCCTGAGTGTCAGAAGAGGTTTCAGACCAGCTCCAGTCTCCTCCAGCACCAGCAGATTCACACTGATGAGAGGCCCTTCCGCTGCCCCAGCTGTGGGAAGGGCTTCAAGCGCAACTCCACCCTCATCACCCACCAGCGCATCCACGCTGGGGAGAGGGAGAGGCCCTACGAGTGTCCCCAGTGTCAGAAGAGGTTTTACACCAGCTCTGATCTCCTCCTGCATGAGCGGATCCACACGGATGAGAGGCCCTTCCGCTGCCCTGACTGTGGGATGGGCTTCAAGCGCAACTCCCACCTCATCAGGCACCAGCGGATCCACACCGGGGAGAAGCCCTACGAGTGTGGGGAATGTGGGATGAGCTTCAGCCAGAACTCTAACCTGATCTCCCACCACAAGACCCACACCAGGGAATGGCCCTATGAGTGTGGGGAATGTGGGAAGAGCTTTAGGCAGAAGTCTCTCTTGATCTGCCACCAGAGGATCCACACTGGGGAAAGGCCATACAACTGTGGGGAATGTGGAATGACCTTTAGTAGGAAGACCCAAATGATCATCCACCAAATGATCCACACAGGGGAGAGGCCCTACCAGTGCCCCGAGTGTGGGAAGAGGTTTCACACCAGCTCTCAGCTCCTCCAGCACCAGCGCATTCACACGGATGAGAGGCCCTTCCTCTGCCCCGACTGTGGGAAGGGCTTCAAGCACAACTCCACCCTCATCACCCACCGGCGCATCCACACTGGGGAGAGGCCCTACAAGTGTCCCCAGTGTGGGAAGAGCTTCACCAGCAGCTCTCACTTGAGCAGACACCAACGGAGGCACCAGTAAAAGAAGCCCTGCACATGCCTCAACGGCAGGAACAGCTTCATGCACCGCTCCAGCTTTATCCCCCATTGGAGACACCACGTTGGTCAGAGCCCTGGTGATCCATGTTCCCCATGATCCATGCTGGGAAGACACCTGTCCCTTTTCCTGCCCCTGCCAATGACATGATGTGGGGTTGGAGAACATGAGGGTCTGGCCATGGCCCTGTCATTACATTCACTCCCACCTCAGGTCATTGCCAGGGGCAGGAAAGGGACTCTCTCTCACTCTCTCTCCCTGAGGAAAAGGGTGTCCTTTCCAGACAGGAGGAAATACATTGCCAGGAAGAACTAGTTGTTGATGTTGTAGTTTTCTCTGTAAACAGTTTTATTTATCCCTTCTGTTATCAATATTGTTTCTGTTCCTGTTTGTTCTTTATCTCGTTGCTGTTCCCAATAAATTGTTCTTATCCCAGCCCGGGATCTTTGCCTTTTGTGCTTTCCATGGGAGGCGGGAGGGCAGCGAGGGCAGCGCGGTTTTAGCAGGAGCAGGAAATTGGGGAATCCCATTCCTGAAGCCCGGCCCGTGGAAACCGAGCATCCCAGCTGGTGCCAGCCCTGGTGGCCATGGCAACCACCTCTGGCATGGGGTCTCCATGGAGCTGCCAAGGGACTGAGCATAGCAACAGGGGGCTGGGGATGGTGTCCATGGAAACTGCCCATAGCAACAGTGGACTGGTGATGGTTGCCTGCTAAGGATCAGATTTGTCACAGGCCCTCAGAAGGGTTCCATGAATCTCCAGGCTGTTCCAGAGCTGGAATGTCACAGGCAGAGACAGGGGCTCCATGGAGACCTCCCAGGCGTTTCTGGGATAGTAAAGAGCCCTGTGGTCAGAGGGAGTCACAGCCATTCCACAGTGACATCCCAGGAGTTCCCAGGATGCCAAAGAGCCAGGATGTCCCAGACACTATGGGTTCCTGTCATGGGCACAGTGGGAGCTTCAGGCAAAGTTTATTAGAGAAGCTCCTGTTGGGTCACGAGGTGCAGAAACGATCCCCAGTGCTCCCCATAGATCCCCATATGTCACTCTTGAATCAGTGTTCCGTGCTTTGTTTCCAATGGAAAACAACCATCCTTATCCTCTAGGTGTCCATGTCTGAAATTGGGATTCCACCTCCAAAATTCTGTATATCCAAGGATTGCTCCCAGGCACAATCTGCCAGTACCATCAAGCCTGGCTGGCCTTGGCCTCTGGTGGCTGCCCCTGCAACACTGGGGCTGGGTTCTTTCCTTCCCATGGAGATCACTGGGACACTGTGGGGACCCCATGGAACCAAGGGGATCATTGTGGCACCACTGGAGCCCATGGAACCAAGGGGCCATGGTGACCCAGCGGGGCTTCATGGAACCCAGAGACCCTTATGGCTCTGTGGGGCCTGATGGAACCATGGAGACCATCGGGACCCTTCAGGGCCTGGTGTCACCAAGGGGGCATTATGACACCTCAGGGCCTCAGGGAAGCAAGGGACCATTGGGACAATGTGGGGCCCCATGGAAGTGAGGGAACATGGAATAGGTCTGGCTGGCTTGGCCTCCCAGGGCCCCTGACAGGTCTGGCTGATGTGGGGATGTCAAGGGCTGCCTCTCATCAGCTCCTGGAACACTGGGGCTCCGTGCTTTCCTTGCTATAGAAAAGAACTGTCCCTCTTTTTAAATGTCCATTGCCAAAATTGGTATTCTCTCTAAAAATTTTCCTATATGCAAGGGTCTCTCTCAGAAAAAAACCTGCCACTTCTGGCTGGCCTTGTCCTCTGGTGGTCACTCTCTTCTGCCTGGCAAACACTGGGGCTCTGTTCCTTCCTTCCTACAGAAAAGAACCAACCTTCATGTCCATGGTCCATGGCCAAAATTAGAATTTGGCCTCCCAAATTCCATATATCCAAAGATTGCTCCCAAGGACAGACAGGTCAGTCTGGCCATGTCTTCTGGTGATTTTCTTATACCCTGAGCTGAATGCTTTCAGTTGAAAAAACCTTGGAAAGTGCCCAGACATCTCCCAAGAAGAGTTTTTGAGGACTTGGGCACATGACTACTACATATGGACAAAGGAACTCTGTGCTCTGTGCTGTTGTGGTGGTTTGGCATCATGGAAGTGATGTTCCAAGAGAAGCTGCTAGCAGTTTCCTCTGTGTCTGACTAAAAAACCAATCAGTAATTAACTTTGAGAATTGACAATCTGTTAAACTGCTAAGGAAACTGTACACGCTTCTGTGAAGACACATGTTAAAGATGAGAAAGCCTGGGAGGGTCTCTTTCCCTTCTGGCTGGCACAGAGGTAACAAGGCTGACCCGGCCCCGTCTCAGCCAGGCCGGGCCGGGCGGCTCCTGCCGTGGGGCCGGGCCCCTTCCCAGGGACCCCGCCAGGCCCCATCGGCTGCCGGGCAGGGCAGGGGAGGCCGCGGGGCCGAGGCCGGGCCGGGCCATGGCTGCAGTTGGGAACATCTGGGCCCTGCTGAGCCCTGCCCCGCCGCCAGCCCGGGCCCAGCCAGGATCCGCCGGGCCCCAGGAGCAGCCCCGGGCCGGGCCGGCTCGGCCAAGATTCTGCCACCCTTGGGGTTCAGCCGCAAGCCCCGGGCAGGGGCAGGAGAAGCCATCGGCCCCGGCCGTGCTGCTGCTGTGCTCTGGCCTGGCTGCTGAGATCCTGGCCCTGCCCCAGCGCGGCCCATCCTGACACAGCCCCAGCGCAGCCGCTGCAGAAACCTCCATCGTAAAACAGCTCCGGCCGCAAGCACCGAGCCCGGCCGGGGGCACGGAACCATCTGCAGGCCCCGGGTGAGATATGAACTCTTTCAGTGCTTCCATCCTCCCTCCAGTGAGAGAAAAGGACAAAGTGCAGGCACACAGAGGAACAACATGAAGACACCAAGGTCACTGAAGGGGAAGTTGAGTCCCAGATGGGAGGGATGAGGAGATGCCTTGATCTTGCAGCCTGAAATCCTCTTGAAAAGCTATGGAGAAGGATGTAATTAATATGTCAGACTCTCTTTTTCCCTATAACGAATTGAAAATATGGGGAGATGACCTGTTCAGCAAAAACCTCCATGCTAAAGTAGGCAAATGTTGAAGTAGCTGTGATCCCATGAGAAGTTTAAACAGAGAAAGAGAGAAGAGTGGTGAGATCCTGTGCCCTCAGGGAGAGAAGAAGAAGATCTCTGTTCTCAGAGATGAAGATGATTTCAGAAATAGATGAAGAGAATCTTTGCTCCTGAACAGCTCATCTTTAAACTCATACCCCATAAGCTGACATGGCCCATAAAAACAGCTGTGGGAAAAGCTGTGAAAAATGGGAGAGACCTCACAATTGCAGATTTTCTGAGCAGCTGCTATTTGTGGGAATTGAGAGCCACGAATGAACTTTTTCCTTATGGAGAAGTCTCCATAGCATGAAAGAGAGACTCCTCTCCCTAAGTGAACTGAAGAAAGACTGTTCTAGATGGTGTAAAGTGACTGAAACTTTCAGGTTTTGTCTCCTTGCATTGTCAGTAAGAAAGAAAAGGTTGTAGGGAGAGGAGAAGTGTTCAGATTCTTATTAATCTTTCTCCTATTTACTGGTAATAAACTTTTCTATATACCCTTTTAAAATTTTGAGCCTACTTTGCCCTTCTCCTAATCCTATCTCACAGCAGGAAATGAGTAAATATATTCCAGTGAGGGCAATGGTAATTAGCCAACATTGATCCCACTGCACTAATAGATGCATTGGCTGAGAAATCTCAAATTAGCAAACCAAAATCACTCCAGATAGGTTCCTGATAAACTGCATAAGAGCAGAGGGAAATCAAGGCAGAGCCATAGTTTGTCAGGACTTGCTGCATCCTGATGAGCACTGTGGTGCATTTGGAGCTGAGCCCTGGAACCTCAGGGCCTGAGAGGAGATTGCACAAACCTTTCCAGGAGTCAAAGTCAGAAGAAAACCCCAAAGTGTCTCAAAGCATGAATGGGTCTCAGTGAGGTCCATCCCCAACACAGGCTGCTCATGGACTCCATGGAAGAGAGAACTGGAGGCCAGGATTGACCAAAAACCTCTCAGAGTCTCAATGTGGAAAAGACAATTCCAAACTACCTTAAAAAATTTGTGAAGCTCAAAGCATTACTGAGCCCCACTGAGTGTCAGTACAAAGCTCTCCAGGGACTCATTAAAGCAGATAATTGGAGCCATGATTGCACAAACCTCTCACAGAGTCTGTATCAAAAGGGAAACACCAAGTACCTTCAAATAACCGGAGTACCTTGAAGTATTAATGAGCCCCACTGAGTGTTGTTCCTGACAAAGCCTCTCCAGGGACTAATTACAGCAGATAATTGGAGGCCATGATTGCACAAACCTCTCAGAGCCTCCAAGGCAAAAGCCAAGCCCAAAGTCCTTTGAAAAACCTGCAGTCCCTGCAGGGAGCATGAAGGAGCCCCCAGGGCCATTGCTGAGCAAGGCTCCCCAGGGACTCCTTGCAGCAGATCCTTGAGGCCACTGGGATGTGGGCTAGGGGGGGATGCTGAGGGCAGCACAAGGGGCTGACAGTGCCCAGCCTGGCTGGGGCTGTGCCAGGAGGCCCCAGGGCCTCAGGACAAGGTGTCTCCTCCCAGCCCTTGCTGGCACAGACCCTGCTGTGCCCCAGGGCACCAAGACTTGGCTTCTCTTTGTCCCCACCTGTCATCACTGCCTGCAGTTCTCTGCTCTGCCTGGGGCCTGGGGACACTTGCTCAGTCGTGTCCCTCACTGGGACCCATTAAAAGTCCAAGAAACTTTGGAGTTGGATTCTGCCTTGGAGTTCCGGAGAGGTTTCTTCATCTCCCTCTCAGGGACTGATGTTCAGGGCCTGAGCACAAAGCCCCAGAGGCTGATTAAAGTCCTTGTGCTGTGTCTGTGCTGCTGAGCTGGGCTGGGCTCCTGGCACAGAGGCAGCTCCTGCTCACCAAGAAGAGCTTCAAAAGCACATTTCTCTGGATGAGCAGCTCTTGTGCCAGCCCAGCAGGGCTGGGGCACTGCCTGCAGCCAGCGCGGGCACAGCCCAGAGGCACAGAGAGCTTCAATCAGTCAGGGCTGGCAAGGGGCTGAGAAGTGCCTGGGGCACAATCACTGCCAGCCCTTGGCACAGGAACCTCTGGCTGCAGGACAATGCAGCTGCAGCTCCTGGAGCCATCTCCTCAAGCTGGAACATCCCAATGCCTGCAGAGCCTGTGAGTACAACTCTGGGTATTTCTGGTGCAGGGGAGGTGAAATGCTCTTGAAGCTCTGACATGCTGAAGGATGCTGATCAGTCATAGAAAATTTCCAAGACAAGGATTTCATTAAATATTAAGACATTTCCAAAGACTTTGTATTCAGTTTCCTAATATTGGAGAATGGCAGGGAGTGGGGGGATTATTATTAAAGATTAATTATGAATTATAATTATGATATTTTGGAAGTGTCTAAGACATCTGAACTGTTCCTTTTAGTGATCAATAGGTTCACAGGAGATCCCTAATGTCGTTTCAGCCACTCTGCCCATGGACAGCAGAAGCATCACCTTTGCTGGAGCCATCAGGCTCAGTCTGAGCTGTCCTTTCTCCAAGCTGCAAACAGAACCTGCCCCCAGCCAGTGCCCTGCAAACAGGCAGGGTTCTGTAGGGCCAAGGAGAGTGCACAGAGATTTGGGGTCTATGGGTGCTGGCAGGGAGAGATCAGGCAGAGGGAAACACCTGTAGGAGGGAAATCTGCAGGAAGCAGAGAGAAGATCAGGCAATGAGAGAAAACAAAGCCCAGCAATGCTGTGGCAGGGAGAGTTTAGAGATGCCCACAGGAGCCCCTGCAGTGCAGCCCCTCGCTCTGAACAAGCCCCCTCCCTCCTGTGCCCCAGCCAAGCCTCTGCCCTCAGGGCCGGGGCTCCAAGGCGTGCAGCCCCTCCTGTGCAGGCAGAGCTGCAGCAGAGCCGTGGGGCAGCTCTGCAGCCCCGGGCCCAGTTCCCTCTGCAGAGCACAGGGCTGGGAGCAGCTGCCCGGCTCTGGGGGCTCTGGCAGGGGCACAGCTGGCTCAGGGTGACGCTGTCCCCAGTGCCCGGCTCTGGGCAATGCTGTCAGTGCAGCCAGGGAAGGAGCTGCATCTCCCACAATCCAATGCCATCAGAAGGACACTTGGGAGTCTCCCTGAGATTTCAGTCCAAGCTGGGAGCTTTAATCCAGGATGCAAACCTGTCCTAGAGCATCTCTGAGTTATGAGATTGATGGGAAAAAGCATTGGTGTTGTGACACTGAAAATGCTGCTGGGTTGGTGAAATGAGTGATATGAATCCTTGGCTACAAATGTGGAGCTGGGCTGGGGTGGATCCATCTGCTCTCAGCAGTACCTGGGGGTTTGTAAGAGAAACCTGGGAGTGTGAACATCCTCCATTTGAGAAAAGTGAAAGCCCAGAGATACTCCAAACCGAATGAAGGGACAGAGCATCTCCCCTCACTCTCCACTCATCATCTTATGTCAGGGAACTCACTCTGTTCTACCAGAGGGCAGAGGAATTGCTGAGGGTTTCTGCTATCCAAGAATACGAGGAGAGTCATGGCGGGAGATTAAAAAGAAAACCTCAGAACTCTTAAACACAAAAGCATGTCCATGTAAGTTACAGAGGATGGTGTATGGGAAATGGCTTTGATTTTGCTTGCAGCTATCTCCTCTAACACTTCACTTTCCTTTTCTCCATGAACAGGTGCCCATGTGCAGCCCCAGCAAATGTCCAACAGCAGCTCCATCAGTCACTTCCTGCTGCTGGCATTGGCAGACACGCGGCAGCTGCAGCTCCTGCACTTCTGGGCAGGAGCTCTTGCTGGGCATCTCCCTGGCTGCCCTCCTGGGCAACGGCCTCATCATCAGCGCCGTAGCCTGCGGCCACCACCTGCACACGCCCATGTTCTTCTTCCTGCTCAACCTGGCCCTCAGCGACCTGGGCTCCATCTGCACCACTGTCCCCAAAGCCATGCACAATTCCCTCTGGGACACCAGCAACATCTCCTACACTGCATGTGCTGCTCAGCTCTTTTTCTTTCTCTTCTTCATCTCAGCAGAGTATTCCCTCCTGACCATCATGTGCTACGACCGCTACGTGTCCATCTGCAAACCCCTGCACTACGGGACCCTCCTGGGCAGCAGAGCTTGTGCCCACATGGCAGCAGCTGCCTGGGCCAGTGCCTTTCTCAATGCTCTCATGCACACGGCCAATACATTTTCC
This sequence comes from Agelaius phoeniceus, assembly GCF_051311805.1. Taxonomy (NCBI): domain Eukaryota; kingdom Metazoa; phylum Chordata; class Aves; order Passeriformes; family Icteridae; genus Agelaius; species Agelaius phoeniceus. The sequence goes on from NW_027509866.1 coordinate 5,529,774, forward strand.
CTGCCCCTGTGCCATGGCAATGCCCTGGGCCAGTTCTTCTGTGAAATCCCACAGATCCTCAAGCTCTCCTCCTCCAAATCCTACCTCAGGGAACTGGGGCTCATAGCTGTTAGTGCCTGTTTGGTACTTGGTTGTTTTGTGTTCATTGTTTCCTCCTATGTGCAGATCTTCAGGGCTGTGCTGAGGATCCCCTCTGAGCAGGGACGGCACAAAGCCTTTTCCACCTGCCTCCCTCACCTGGCTGTGCTCTCCCTGTTCCTCAGCACTGTAATGTTTGCCTACCTGAAGCCCCCCTCCATGTCCTCTCCATCCCTGGATCTATCAGTGTCAGTTCTGTACTCGGTGGTGCCTCCAGCTCTGAACCCCCTCATCTACAGCCTGAGGAACCAGGAGCTCAAGGCTGCAGGGTGGAGACTGATGACTGGATGCTTTCAAAAACGTTAAACTGCTGGCCAATTTCTGCAAATCACTTTGAAAAAAATAATGTTTGATACTTCTTGTTGGTTTCATTTCTGAGATAATTTTTCTTAGTTTTACTTTTATAATATAGTCCACAAATAATTGTAATTCCTTGTGCCATTTGTCATTTTGTTTCTTTCCACCTTCCCTGTGGCTACAGACTGTGTCAATGAGGGGCTGCACTCTCAATGGCTTTAAAGGAACTAAAGAATCTCCCAGCAGAGTTTTCTGCAGAGATGCCCTTGTGTTGCCTTCTCTGGAGCTGCAGCAGCAATGTCTGTGTGCAGAGCTGGGGCAGATCAGTGCTGGCCCAGCAGCTGTGCCCAGCAGCAGCAGCAGCAGCAGCACTTGGTGTTGCCAGTGCTGCTGCCGTGGCCCTGCCCCGCTGCCCTGGTGGCCCTGGTGTTGCTGCAGGGCCTGAGTGCTCTCGGGGCCGGGCACAGCCCTGGGGGTGGCAGTGCCGGGGCTGCAGCAGGGACAGGCCGTGGGCACTGCTGGGGCAGCGCTGACGCCTCAGGCCAGGCCCTGGGGGCTCCAGGCTCCTTGCCCAGGCTCTCTCAAGGACACGGCCAGGCCAATGCTCAGCACAGAAACCCCCGTCAGCAGCCCCAGGCTGGCCGTGGGCAGGCTGGGGGCAAACAGCATGGCTGGGGCTCTGCAAAGGCCCTGGGGCAGACGGGAAGGAGCAGCAGAGCAGGGGCTGATCCATGCCCAGTGCGCTGCACAGCCCAGGGCAGCGTCCCAGAGCGTCCTCATGCAGCTGCCAACAACATCCCCCCTCTGCAGCCCTGGCCTCTCCCCCAGCTCACACAGGTGCCCCATCCTTGCAGGCACAGACACGGCAGCACTGCCTCAGCAGCCCCTGTTTGCATTGCACACAGCAGGGCCAGCACCCCCATGCTGTTGCTGTGGGGACATGAACCTGAGGGAGCACAAATGCCATCAGCCCCTGGGGCCAGCAAGGCCTGGGGGACACCAGGGAAACCACTCAGCTTTGTCCTGGCCTCTGCACTCAGCCAGAAAGTTTGTTCCCATCAGCTGGGAGTTTCCTGTGCCACTGCAGACGCTGTTGCTCAGAGCCAGGGCTGCCTGGCAGCCACCCCCAAACTGCCCTGAGCATATCCTTTGTCCCACCTTTACTTTCTTTACTCTTCCCTTGGACAAATTTCTTCCTCTTGCCAGGCCCTGTTCCCTGCCCTGCAAACAGCCCATCGCTGTTTGCCCTTTCCTCTCTGGCCCCACTCCCCATTGCAGTTCCTGACTTGGCACCATGGGAACGTCCCCCAGCCTTCTTGCCCACCTGGGCACACTGCTGCCTCATGTCCAGCCTGCTGTCCCTCAGGCCCTGCAGGTCCCTTTCTGCCTGGCTGCTCTCCAGCCACTCTGTCCCCAGCCTGTAGTGCTGCAGGGGTTGTTGTGGCCAAAGTGCAGGACCCGGCACTGGGACTTGTTAAACCTCACCTTGGTGGATTTGGGCCCTGGATCCAGCCTTTCCAGGGCCCTGTGCAGAGCCCTCTTACCCTCCAGCAGATCCACACTCCCAGAAAACTTGGGGTCACCAGGGTTCCGTGAGGCCCCCGAGTGTCCCAATGGTCTCCATGATTCCCTGAGGCCTCCCAGTGTCACAATGTTCCTTTGGTTCCAGGGGACCCCTTGGTGTCACAAAGTCCCTTGGATCCTTGGGCCCTGCAGTGTCACAGTGGATCCTTGGTTCCATGAGGTCTGGCAGTGTAGCAATGCTGTCCTTGGTTCCACAGTGTCAAAATGGCCTCTTGGTCCCAAGGGCCACCATGGTGTCAAATATGTTTCCTTCATTGCAGGAGTCCCTGAGGAGCAGCCCTGGCCCCTTGGTTCCATGGGGCCCTGCAGTGTCACAATGGCCCCTTGGCTCTGTGCTGCCATGTCATACACAGTGTCACCATGGTCCCCTTAGTGCCACCAGGCCCTGCAGTGTCACAATGGCCCCTTGCTTCCCCAGGGCCCTGCAGTGTCACAATCATCAGAGAATCAGCCAGGCTGTAAAAGACCTTAGAGTGCAACAGGTCCAACCTGGGACCCAGCACAACCTTGTCACCCAAACCATTGCACTCAGTGCCACATCCAATCTTTCCTTAAAAACCTCAAGAGACGGTGACTCACCCAACTCCCTGGGCAGCCCATTCCAATGCCCAATCACCCCTTGTGTGAAGAATATTTCCTAAAGTCCAGCCTAAATGTCCCCTGGTACAGCTAAAGGTTGTGTCCTCTTTTCCTGTCACTGTGCCCTGGGAAAAGAGCCTGACCCCCACCTGGCTGCACCCTCCTGTCAGGGAGCTGTAGAGAGTGATGAGGTCTCCCCTGAGCCTCCTCTTCTCCAGGATAAACAACCCCAGCTCCCTTAGCTGCTCCTCACAGGACTTGTGCTCCAGACCCCTCCCCAGCCTTGTTGCCCTATTCTGGACATGCTCCAGCCCCTCCATGTCCTTCCTAAATTGGGGGGCCCAAAACTGGAAACCGGACTTGAGGTGCTGCCGAACCAATGCCAAACACAGTGGAAGAATACCTACCCTGCCCCTCCTGGCCACACCATTCCTGATCCATTGGAATTCCAGGGGTTGGATGAGGGAAATGGTGGGGAAGGAGTGGGGACAAAGTGTTATTGATTGTCAGCCATTAAGCGTTTTGATTTTTTTTTATATCTGTTCAGACTGGATTAGGAGGTGCTAGAGGTCAATATCAATTGGACATTACTCATACCAATCTACAAATAGAAAAAGAAAACTTAACATGACAAAACACTTCTCTCTGCATTGTTTTCAAGACAGTGTATTCACTTAGAATACACCTCTGAAATCTGTTAATTATTCACAGAATAAATAAAAACATAGAATATTCCCTGTGGCTTTGGTTGTTCTGGAGTTTTTGCTCAAATGTTTATGAGCTTTCCTCACTGAATTCCTGAACTGTAGAGCTCAAGAAAGTAGAGGCCTCTGGAGTAGTAAAATGCATCAGCAAACACCAAGTGGCTGAGGATCCATCCCCACCAGAGCAGCAAGGAACAGAAATGGGCACAGCTTTGTGGCTGCCCCAGCTTTGGCATGGGCCCTGGGCCTGGAGCAGGAGCAGCTCTTGAGGGCCCCAAGGCCGGGGCTCTTGTGCTGCCCTGGGCAGATGGGATGGCAGCAGGGGCTGCAGAGCTCTCAGCACCTCAGGCCGAGGGGAGCAGGGCAGCCAGGGAGCCTCCTTTGGCCTTGGCCAAGCACCTTCCCCCATGGCTGGGGCTGAGTCCTGTGGCAGCTGCAGCTGCTGCTGTGGCCTTGGCAGGGGCTGAGGCCGTGGGGCCAGTGGCCAGAGCAGCCTGGCCTGAGCAGAGCTGTGGGGCCAGAGCCGGCTGGGCTGGGCTGGGCTCAGAGAGGCCCTTGGTGCTGCCCAGAGCTCAGGGCAGCTGGCAGAGCTTGCAGGGAGCTGGGCTGGGCTCCGAGAGCCTGGCCCAGAAACCATCAGTGTCCATCTCAGCCTGGCTGAGCGTGCAGGGACAGGACTCAGGCCAGGCCTTGTGGGGCAGGGCCAGCGCCTGTGCAAGGCATTGCAAACAGGCAAGTGGCCCAGAGAGGAGGCTGCTCTGTGCCCTTGGTGGCATGGCCAGAGCAGGGAGGGGGCCCAGGACATTTGTCAGCACCAGCCTCTGTGCCCATGCGTTGGCAGCCCTGGCTGCTGAGCCCAGCTTTGGCCTGGGCTGAGTTTGGCTGTGGCCCAGCTCCATCCTCCTGCAGGGCTCAGGGCCTGTTCCCAGCCATGGCCAGCCCTGGCTGCCTCTCTGCTGGCCCAGAGGCCGGCAGAGCCCGGGGCAGGGCTGTCTGTGCAGCCCCACAGGTGCCACGGGCTCTGCAGGAGCTGGCAGAGGCTGCCCAGCAGGGAGGCCATGGGGCACAGAGCCCCAAGGCTGCTGTGGGCACCACGGCACAGGGGCCGTTCCCAGCCACAATGCTCCTGGCCTGGGCTGGGCCTGCACAGGGGCTGGGCCACCATGGCTGGGCCAGCACAGGGCCTCAAAGGGGCCACGCAGCCGCTGCCGGGGCTGACAGCAAGGCCACACACAAGCAATTGCTGAGCATGGCCTGCGCTGGCCAGGCCTGACTGTGGCAAAGGCAGAGCTCAGCTGCCCTTGGGGGCTGCAGCAACACTCCAGAGCCCAAAGAGCCTCCATGGCTGGGCTGGAGACCAAGGCTGCAGCAGGGAAATGCAGGGCTGCTGCGGGATGGGGAGGCCATTGAATTCCAGCACACACCTCAGCTCTCTGATGATCCCTGCACCATGCTGGGCCCTGTTTCAGACTGGAGCAGAGCAGATGTTGATGGGACAGGAGCCTTGTGGGGCTCTCAGGGACCTGCAGCTTGCAAGGTGCTCTGCTGTCCCTCAGGTGCTCTTGGAGAGATCCAATCCCAGCTGGGCACCTCAGGGCGCAAGTGGCACTGCCTGTCCATGGCCACACAACTGATGTCTGCCTGGAAAGGGGCACAGGTTTTAATACTTGTAAAATTCATAATATGCAAGCACATTTTCATAATCTGGGTCGTTTGAGTACTCTTAAGACATGGCAAAATTTTCCCACCAGGAACAGCAATTTCCTGGAAGTGTACTGATGGCAGGAGAAGAAATACTGATCTTCCCCTCTGCTTGAGTCTCTAATAATCTGTGTATTATATCATCTCCCTTTTCCTTCAGGTGTTACCAGTTCTCCTGTTTAAATGGCCGTCTCTCTGTATATCTCTTCACTAGACATACTGGATCTTTGTCCTTCCCATTGCTTCCAGATTTCTTCCTCCAGTTGCTCTCTGGTCATTCAAGTGCCTCTCAACTGACTGGGTTCCAGCTTTGAGCTTCAAGGACTTTCCCAATTTTTACAATATTCAAATAAATATCACAGCAGTCAACATCCTAAATGTCTTTACATCTATCATAGAATTACCTTTTCTTATGTCTTTATCTAAAACTGTTCCAGTACAGAAATCCCTTGGAGATGGGGGACATGTCAGATGCTGCTGGGACATCCCAGAGAGCTGAGGGAAGAGCTGTGATGGTTATTACACTGTTCAAATGTTCAACTTGTGTTTGTTGGCAAGAAACCTTTCTGTGCCTCTGAGTGTCACCAGGCCCTGAGCCCAAAGGACACAAACCTGATGAGTTGTGGTTCTCACTGCTGGGGCTGCACTTGGACCTTGGCTCTGCAGAGCAGAGCTCTTCATGCTCTTTCTTTCTTTTCCTCCCTCTGGGCGTGGAGGGAGCTCCTGACTTCAGCCTGTGACTCATGTGTGCAAAGAGCAAATCTGGGCAGAATCGGGGCAGGGAGGGTTTGGGGGGACCTTGGGATCTGTGCTGGGCACAGAAGGTGTTTTCCATTGCTCTGAGACTGTCTGCTGTGGAAAGTGGATTTAATATCCAGCAGGGGAATGACTTTTGCATTGGATGGAGCTGTGCCTTCCCTTGGCTTTGTTGGCTGACAAGAAATGAACATCCCTCTGTGTCTCGGGCAGCGCCTTCTCCAAGGAAAGCAGGTGGGAATTGGAGCCAAGGAGCTGAAAGCTGCAGGAGCAGCCTGGGCTGGAGGGAGCTCAGATTTGCACAAGGCTGCTCTGAGTGCCAGGGCTTGGATGGGGGAAATGGTGGGGTGGGGGTAGGGACAGAGTCTGATTGATTGTCAGCCATGAAGGGTCTTGATTTTCATATCCATTCAAACTGCATGAGGAGGTACCTGGATTCAGTGTCAATTGGAGATTGCACATGTCAATGAATTAACAGGAAAAGAAACCTAAACAGGACCTACAAAATGTTTTCTCGCTGTCTTTTTAAATATCATGTATTCAGTTTCAATACACTACTGAGATCTACTTAACCACAAAGGATTTGAAAATTAAAATCAAATGATTCCCAGAGGCTTGGCTTGTTACGATGTTCTGAATGTTCATGAGCCCTGGGACACTGAATTCCTGCACTGAAGAGCTGAAGGCTGAACAAGCCTCTGGAGCAGTGAAATTCAGCAGCAGCCTCCAAGTTGCTGAGGATGTCAGCAGCCCCCAGTGAGGCCATCCCTGCCCAGAGACCGTGGGGGAATGGGCAGACAAGGAGAGCGTCCCTGGGGCTGGGGCAGCACAACTCAGAGGCACCAGCGGCTCCAGCTGGGCAATGGAGTGTGGAATGTGGCTGGGAAAGCCCTGCCTGGGCTGGGCCAAGCAGGACACAAGCCCGGACTCCCATCCCCCAAACAACTCTCTCAAGGAGACATTTAAAAGGAATTGCAATTGTTTGTGTACTCTGAGTCAATTGCACTGGAGGAATACTGACAAGAGATCCTCAGGAGCTCAAAACAACAAAGCAGCATTTACTGGCAACTTTAGAAAATCAGAGAAACTTTGGCAAAATGTTTATCATTATATTTTAGTGGTTCTGGTTATTAATTTAAGATTTTTCCTATCTTGAGATTTCTTAATGTATTGATGAGTGTGATGTGTTTTAATGTTGCTTAATATTTATGTATTTTGTTCTGAAATAGGATTATGGGAAAGGTGAAGTAGGTCTAAAATTTTAAAAGGGTATAAAGAAAATATCAATAAAAGCAGCCTAAAGAAAAAAGGTAGTGAGAATAGAAATAAACTCTTTGGAACAATTTTTTTCTTTACAACTTTTTCTTTTTACTGACAATGTAAAGAAATTAAACTTAAAATTTCTAGTTAGTTTACTATTTCTAGAATAGTCTTTTTTTAGTTTACTTTGGGAGAGAAGTTTTTCTTGTTAAGGTTATGGAGATTTTTTTGCGAGTGGAAAAATTACGGTTTTTGTGGTTCTTAATTCTGTCATGCATAAGAGTTGTCTGGGGAACTTTGTTATTGTGAAATTGTTTTTATTGCCAGAAGCTTTTTTACAGCTTGTGGATGGGCCATGTGAACTTATGGGGTACTGTTTTAAAGATGAGTTCTTTAAGGGTAAAAGTTTTTATTTTTTACTTTTAAATTTTTTTTTATCTCTAGAAATAGAGATCTTCACTTGGGGGTACTGGATTATGTTTTTATCTTTTCCTGTTTAAACTTTTTATGAAATTACAGTTATTTTAACTTTTTTTTTTTTTAGTATGCAGGTTTTTGTTTGATAATAATTTAAATATTTTTATTTTTTCATAATGGTAAGTGCTATAAAAAAAGAATTTTTTTCTTTATCATTTATAAGAGGATTTTACTTTTAAGATTAAGGTATTTTTTCTTATTTTTTATTAGGGATTTCATTTCTTCTTTACTGACTTTGATGCTTTTATAATTTTTTTATATGTTTGTATTTTGTTTTTTCCTTTTACTTGATGGAGGATTGAAGTATTGAAAGGGTTAACACCTCACCTGCCAGTAACTTGTAGTTGAAGTTGTGGTTGGGTTGTGTTAGGATTAGTTTTATGGTTGATTTTTGTGGGGTTTTTTGTTTAATTTTAGTTGTAGGGTTATTTTGTATGGGTTGTAAGTTTTAGGGGTTTTTGGTTTTAGTTGTGTTGGGGGGAGGGGACTTGATGGTAAGATTTTAATAGCTGTGGTTGGCTTTGTTCTGGTTGGGGTTTTGTAGCCTCTTTTGTTTTCCTGTTTGGGAGTTGTTGGGGTTTGGTTTGGTCAGAATGGGGCTGATGGGGGTGGGGGGGCAGCCTGGGGAGGGGGGAAGGGGCTCAGCCCATGGCAGGGTTGCTTGTTTTGGTTTGGTTTTGTTTGGTTTGGTTTGGTTTGGTTTGGTTGAGATGGGGGCCAGGGCCGGGGCCCGCTGCTTCTTTGTTGACTGGAAAAGAAAGAGGAGGTTTCTGGGTTTTTCCATCTTTAATATTTGTGTTTAACAGAGGCGTGTTCAGTATCTCAGTGGTTTAACAGATTGTCAGTTACACAAAAAGTTTTGTATTACTTTTTAAAATTCTTCTCATGTCAAACTACAATAGACATTCAATCAACAAAAAACATTTCTGAAAGCATTGACTTGGCCCATTCATCTTCACAAAGTCTAAGCCTGTTCAATTTCATGTTAATCAAAATTTGCAAGAGGAAGAGAAGAAGAAGACACAGAAAGAGAGAAAGACAAAAAAGATGCAGAGAAGCACACACACAGCTACCAACTCCTACATTCCAGCACTGTTCCGAAGGAAATTCCAAGAGGAGGTAGGGTCAAGATGTGTGCTTGCCTTGTGGTCAGCCTTCAATACCCCTTGGTCTCCCTGGACCCTTCCCCCAGGTGGGGCTTGGGCTCATTTGGTCCCTCAGGAGCTGGGCTGGGGCTGCAGAGGTGGCTGTGGAGCATTGCCTGTGCTGTGCCAGGGACTGGCAGCCACTGCTGGGCTGGGATAGAGGCTCTGGGGGGATTGGGGTTCCAGGGCAGTGCTGGGGTTCCAGGGCAGGGCAAGGCTGGACCTGCCCCTTCCTCCCCCACACATGAAATGTTTCAAGCCAACAATCTCCTCCAGTCTGTCACAACAGGGAATGTTGGAGGTGGAACCCCATTTCTGGCTATGGGCACCTGACCGAGAAGGGCAGTTCTTTTCCATAGGAAGGAAAGCCCAGAGCTCCAGTGTTTGGAAGGCAGGTGAGAGCCTCACTAGGCCAAGGCCATTCAGACTTGTCAGGAATGGCAGATTTTGTCTGGGAGCAGTCTTTCAATTAAGGGAATTTTGGAGGTGGAATCCCAATCTCATCCATAGGTTTCTGGAGAAGCAGGACAGTTCTTTCCCATAGGAAGGGGAGCACGGAGCCTTCCTCAGTTTTTTGGGGACAGATGAGAGCTGACCCTTGTGAAACCAATGCCAGCCAGACTTGTCCTGGCAATATTCCTATGCGAACAATCCCTGGATAGAAGGAAATTTGGAGGTGAAATCCCAAATCTGGCCATGGGTGCCGGGAGAAGAAGGACAGTTCTTTTCCATAGGAAGGAAAGCACAGAGCCCCAGTATTTCAGCAGCAGATGAGAAGAGAACCTCAATATGCCAAGATCAGCTGGACCAGTCAGGTGGCCCCTGGGGGGCCAAACGAGCCAAACCTGTTCTGTGTTCCATTGGTTTTGTAGGACCCCATAGTGTCACAATGACGCCTTGGATCCATGAGGCCCCACAGTGCCCTAATGGTGACTTGGTTCCATGGGGTCCCACAGTATCACAATGTCCCCTAGGTTCCAGAAGGCCCTGCAGTATCACAATGGTCCCAACAATTCCATGGGGCCTTGCAGTGTCACAATGGTCTCAGTAGTTCCCCTGGCCCCACAGTGTCACATGACTCCTCAATTCCCTGAGCCCTGCGATGTCACAATGGACCTTTGGACCCTGGGTGTTTGCAGTGTCACAATGGTCTCCTTTGGCTCCACAGTGTCACAATGGACCATTGATGACATCAGGCCCTGCAATGTCACACTGGGCCTTTGGTTCCATGCAGCCCTGCAGTGTCACAAAGGCCTCTTGGTCTCACAGGGCCCCACAGTGTCACAAGGGTCCCTTGGTCTCACAGGGACCCACAGTGTCACAATGGTCCCTTGGTCTCATAGGGCCCCACAGTGTCACAATGCTCCCTTGGTTCCATGGGCCCTGTGCTGCTGCATTCCCCCTCCCCTTCTCAGGCTGCCCTGCCAGCTGAGAAATGCTCCTTGGGGCTCGGCCTTGGCCAACAGCCCCTGGGCTCAGCTCCTCTGCAGCTCATCACAAACACTGTCTGCCCCAGGCACTGCTGCTGCCCAACCAGCTCCTGCTTTCTGGAGGAGCAGCCCTGGGAGCTGCTTTTGTTCCCTCAGTGGCACAACATCCCTGTTCTCACCCTGCCAAAGAAAGCTGTTGGTGCCAAGTGCGTCCAGGATGAACCATTGCTGGGACTGAAGCCCCTCTCTTGGGGCCCTGCAAACAGCGCTCCAAAAGGAGCCCTTGGAGCTCTCCTGGGCCAGCGACTCCCTCTGAGTGGGGCCTCTCCCAGCCGGGAACTCTCCCGTTTGCTGCACTCGGGGATCCCGAGCAACGACGGAGCCTGGGCCGATCCCCCCACTCCTCCAGGCTCAACCCTTCACCCTCTGGGGAGATGCCAAAGGATCCACAGGGAGCATTTCCTGCCCTCAGGGGAATTTCTCACAGGTGCCTTGTAGTGACTCTTTGTGTCTGTGTGCACACAGGAGTGCCTGTGCTGGGGAAATGTGACAGAAATGCTGCTCTCTGAGGGGTTTGAGTGCCTTGGATAGCTGAGTCAATCAGGCCTGTAGGTCAGGCTAAATCACAAGGTCTAAGCTAAGTTAAATGCTCCTAAGAGTTGTTCTTTTGCTATATTGTTATGTTTAATCTAAGTAATAAGTTAAGTTGAATATTGTTAATTATTATTCCTCTGTTAAATTGCTAAGTCATAGGTTTTATGTTAGGTTGTTACTGTTTAGTGCTGTTCTTTTGCTAAATTTTGAAGATAAACGTATCAGTTAAGGTTAAGGTGTAACTTAAGTCCTGTTAGTTTTGACCTCTGTTAAGCTTTTGGGCTGTATTCCTTTTATCCTTGCCCTCACTCTCCTTCTGTCACGCACACACATGGCTCATTTCTGGTTTGATTGCCTGGATTCTGTTTGGTTTTGTTGTTGCTTCGTTTCCTTGGTGTACCTGAAGTGTCCAGTCAGGAGCAGAGTGACTCTTGCCAAGCAACTTTGTGCTGCTGTCCCTTAATATTCAATCTGGTTTTTGCTGCTCCCTTGCTGGGGATTTTTTCAGCGCTCTCAAGGCCTCATTCATACCAGGGTGAAGGAGCCCTGGCCCAGGCTCTGGCCCTGGGGGACACGGGGACGCTGCCGGGGGGTCCCTGTCCCCCTGTGCCACCCCCAGGGCCCCGGCCCCCATCCCCGTGTCAGGCTCTGGGGTCGATCTCGTGGAACATCCTCTGGGGGAGGCTGTGGCGCCGGGGGCGGGGGGACCCAGGGGGACAGGGGACCCCGCTGTGCACGAGCAGGGTTGGACTGCTCTGGGGGGAACTGTGAGGGGGGCCGGGGCAGAGTGACCTCCCCAGTGACCTCACACAGACCCTGTGATGTCACACAGCCCCTGTCATGTCACAGAGCCAATTCTATGATGTCACCTTGTTATGTCATACAGCAGTGCTGTGATGTCACAAAGTCACCATGTGATATCACTGTGTGTTCTGTGATGTCACAGCCTGCTGTATGATGTTACACAGCCACCCAGTGATGTCACAACCCACTCTCTGATGTCACAAAACCCTCTCTGTGATGTCATACTGCCACTTTGTAATGTCACAGCACACACTTTGACCTCACAGCCCCCTCTCTGATGTCATACAACCATGCCATGATGTCACAGCCTACTACTCTGTGATATCATAGCTGTCTAGGTTTGGAAAGGCAGGTGTCTGATAAGGAAGGCAGGAGCCTCCTCTGAAATGGAAAATGTTAAACCGCCCTATCAAATTGCTCTAAATTTTAAATTCAGGGTCTCTCAGGCAAAAAAATATGGGAGCAGGGAATAACAGTTCTTTAATAGGGAAGAAAATATAAAGATAAAATAAACTATGCAGTAAAGTAAATCGACACTGACAGAGTCAGAACACAACCTGACACCCTGTTGGTCTGTGTGTTGGTAGCAGTCTAATTGGAAATGTGGCTGCAGTCCTCCTGGACCATCAGGTGTGTTTCTGCTGGAGCAGGGATCCTGTAGAAAAGGGTGTGGTCTTCCTTTGAAGATCCAATGGAAGAAGAGAGCAGCTGTTCCTCTGGGAAATCCAGTGGAGAAGCCGTGCTGGTGTTCCAGAATTTCCAGATTATATATGGGTAGAATGCTTGGCTCTTCCCTCTGGGCGGAGCATCTCCCAATGGGATGCCGTAGTTCTTATCAATCATGCAGTGACATTCAATAGCTGTTATCAGCAGATGTCTCCCAGGAGGGAGGAGTGGTTGTGGAAGAGGTAAGGAAAACTGCCCACTTAACAGAAGACAACTGCCATACAGATGGCAAATAGAATACAATTTGCTTGACAATCCAGGACAGGAGGAAAGACCCACCCTGTGCCAGGAAGGTGGGCAGAGCTTCAGCCAGAACTCAGAGCTGTTCATCCATGAGCAGTTTCATGATGGGGAGAAGCCCCACAAGTGCTTGGAGAGTGGGAAGAGCTTTGGCTGCAGCAGTACCCTGATGTGCTACAGATGATCCACACTGGGGAATGGCCCTATGAGTGTGGGGAGTGCGGGAAGGGCTTCAGCTGCAGATCCACCCTCTTTACCCATCAACGCATCCACACTGGGGAGAGGCCCTACGAGTGTCCTGAGTGTCAGAGGAGGTTTCAGACCAGCTCCGATCTCCTCCAACACGGATGAGAGGCTCTTCCACTGCCCCAGCTGCGAGAAGGGCTTCAAGCAAAACTTCAGTCTTGTCAAGCACAAGCACATCCACACTGGGGAGAGGCCTTATGAGAGTCCCCAGTGTGGGAAGAGCTTCACCCAGAGCTCTCACTTGACCAGACACCAATGGAGGCACCGGTAAGGGAAGCCCTGTGAGTGCCCCAACTGTAGGAAGAGCTTAGTGCACTGCCCCAGCTCCATCCCTATGGGAGGACACGTTGGTCAGAGCCCTGGTGATCCATGTTCCCAGTGATCCCTGCTGGGAAGACACCTGGCTGCTTATCCATGTCCTCCTGGATCCCCTGGATGAACACAGCAGCAGGAACATCCATCAGGACTCTGATCTAAACTGGAAATTGATTGGGAAGAAGTGATTTGTTGAATTTACACCTCAAAAAATCTCACCTGCTCTGTTCAATTGTTTCTTCTGGTGGCATCAAGCAGTGCTGCATGATCTTGGAGGTCTTTTCCATCGAAATAATTTCCATTTTCACCCTCTCTAAACAACCAAATCTGGGGTGAAAATAAAGAAATTAAACAAAGAGATCTAAAGCTGCACCATTTACTGGGATTTGGGGGTGAATTTGGGCTTGGTTCAATGGAATATTTGAGAGGATTTGGGTGTTCTGAGGCTGTCAAAACCAGGGGACATGGCCACAACCTCATAGGTGTGTCGGCAGAATGTGTTCACCTGACTCCATCTGTTCTCCAGGAATTCTGGTTGTCTGTCCCAGTTCCTGGCCTGGGTCCCCCCATTTGGGGTGTTCCCTCAAAGTGCCCAAATCACTGCTGAAGTGCCAAGCTGCTCCTGACTGGGGATGTTCCTGTCCACCAACCTCTCCTGCTCAGTGCCATGGGAGGTGGGAGGGGTTTTAGCGACTCCTGTGGGGACTGAGAGAGGCTCTTGTGGCTCTTGGGAGAATTTGTCTTGCTGGGAGAGGGTTTGGGGGCCTTCTGGGAGGTTTGTGAGGATTTGTGTGTGTTGGCAGGGCTGTGTGTTATGGAGAGAATTTGGGTGGGACTTAGGGGAGATGGGAAGGGGTTTTGTGGTTTTTGGGGACATTTGCGTTGCAGGGAGTGGTTGGGGGTGTCCTGGCCAGGAGCTGTGGGGTGGTGCGAGGGGACTGGGAGTAGCTGTAGGGTTGGGAGGGGGTTTTTGGGTGGTCGTGACCTCCCAGACCCCCAAAGCAGCCACCAGACCCCACCCCACGAGATACCGCCAGGGGTCAGGGGCTCCATGTTGGGGTTCATCCTCCTGGTGCTGCAGGAGAGGTGAGGGGGGGTCCTCACGGACTGTGTGTGACCCCCCCCAGAGCATGTGTGACCCTCCCATCCTGGTGTCACCTCCTTGTCCCTCCCCACAGGGCTCCTGCCCCAGCTCCTGCTCCCCCAGAGGGAATTTGGGGAGGGGGAAGAGGGGGTGCACAGCCCCCACTGGGGGATGACCCCAGCCCAGCCCCTTTGTTCAGCATCAAGCTGGGCTCGGGGCTGCAGGAGGAAGAGCCGATGGGAAGCAGATCCTGCAGCTGGGACAGTGCTTGGGGTCAGGGCAAGGTCCTGCCCTGCACACCTGGCTCAGGTGTGACCCTGCCCCGGCAAGGGAGCGGGACATTCCCATGCCCACGGATCAGGGCTGGGAGCAGCACTTGGAGCACGGACATGGAAATACTGGGAGCAACTGGGAGCACACTGAGGGCTACTGGGAGCAACTGGGAATGATGGGTGAGTGCTGGGGGCAACTTGGATATACTGGGAATGAGTGAGATCGGCCTGTGGGCAACTGGAACCATGCTGGGGCAACTGGGGTGGCTGGGAATGAGCAACTGGAATATACTGGGAGTGTCTGTAATGATACTGGAGGGGACAACACTGGGAACAGCTGGGACCATGTTGGGAGCAACTGGGGGCAACTGGGAGTGACTGTGTCTATACTGGGGGCCAGTGAGATCATACTGGCAGTGACTGGGACAGTACTGGGGCAAGTGGGGGCAAGCGGGATCATACTGGGTGGAATTCAGACGACATTGAGGGGGACTGGGATCATACTGGGAGTGACAAGGAGCACGCTGAGGGCAGTTTGGACAATGTTGGAGACAACTGGGATATACTGGGAGAAACTGGAATTGCACTGGAGGGTGATTTGGAGTAGCTGTGAGCAACTGGAATCATGCTGGAATCAACTGGAAGTGGGAGTGACTGGGAGCATGCTGGGATCAACTGGGATATACTCAGTGAGACTGGGAGTCACTGGGATCATACTGGGAGTGACTGGAACCAGGGCAATGGCCTGGGCTGGGTGATGTGGGGCCTCAGGGAGCACAGGGAGCACTGTGACACTGCAGGGCCTGATGGAACCAGGGGGACATTGTGACACTCTGGGCCCGCCCTGGCCATGGGGTGTTTCAGGAGCCCCGGGATGCCCAGGGCAGCAGAGCAGAGCCCCTGGCTCAGGGGCAGTAGCTCCCCGGGACACCCTGGGCGGGCAGCAGGAGATGCCCAGGGAGAAGAGGAAGCCAAGGCCCAGCGCCCCAAGGGCAGCACTGGCTGAGGGACGGGGCAGGAGGGAGAGGCCAATGCTGGGACAGTGCCGGGGCTGCCCAGCACTGAGCCAAGGTTGTGTGACATCACAGGGGGCTGTGTGACATCATAGTGTTGGCTGTGTGAAATCACAGGCGTGGTGTGACATGATAGAGTTGGCTGTGTGACAAGCCACAGCTGGCTGTGTGACATCACAGACTAGGCAGAGACATCAACTGGGCTGTGTGACATCATAGAGTTAGTTGTGTGACATCACAGGGAGCCTGTGTGACATCACAGGGGTGTGTGGCTGTTTTGAGAAACTCCATGGCACGGGAATCCAAGGGAGAAGAAAAGCTACAGAGATCCCACAGGAGGAGGGGATCAAAACCCAGCCCAGGGTACTCTGAGGAGGAAAGACCCACCCTGAGCCAGGAAGCTGGACAGAGCTTCAGCCAGAGCTCAGAGCTGGTGGTCCATGGGCAGCTTCATGATGGGGAGAAGCCCCACAAGTGCTTGGAGTGTGGGAAGAGCTTCAGGCAGAGCAGCACCCTGATCAGCCACCAGATGATCCACACTGGGGAATGGCCCTATGAGTGTGGGGAGTGTGGGAAGGGCTTCAGCTGCAGCTCTGCCCTCATCATCCACCAACGCATCCACACTGGGGAGAGGCCCTATGAGTGTCCCCAGTGTCAGAAGAGGTTTCAGACCAGCTCCAGTCTCCTCCAGCACCAGCAGATTCACACCGATGAGAGGCCCTTCCGCTGCCCTGACTGTGGGATGGGCTTCAAGCGCAACTCCACCCTCATCAGGCACCAGCGGATCCACACTGGGGAGAAGCCCTACAAGTGTGGGGAACGTGGGATGAGCTTCAGCCAGAACTCTAACCTGATCTCCCACCAGAAGACCCACACCAGGGAACGACCCTATGAATATGGGGAATGTGGGAAGAGCTTTAGGCAGAAGTCTCTCTTGATCTGCCACCAGAGGATCCACACTGGGGAAAGGCCATACAACTGTGGGGAATGTGGGATGACCTTTAGTAGGAAGACCCAAATGATCATCCACCAAATGATCCACATAGGGGAGCAGCCCTATGAGTGCCCTGAGTGTGGGAAGAGGTTTCACAGCAGCTCTCAGCTCCTCCAACACCAGCGCATTCACACGGATGAGAGGCCCTTCCTCTGCCCCGACTGCGGGAAGGGCTTCAAGCACAACTCCACCCTCATCACCCACCAGCTCATCCACACTGGGGAGAGGCCCTACGAGTGTCCCCAGTGTGGGAAGAGCTTCACCAGCAGCTCACACTTGACCAGACACCAACAGAGGCACCAGTAAAAGAAGCCCTGCACATGCCCCAACTGCAGGAAGAGTTTAATGCACTGCTCCAGCTTTATCCCCCATTGGAGACCCCACGTTGGGAAGAGCCCTGGTGATCCATGTTCCCTGTGATCCATGCTGGGAAGACACCTGTACCTTTTGTTGCACCTGCCAATGACCTGACGTGGGCTTGGAGAACATGATGGTCTGGCCATGGCCCTGTCATTACATTCACTCCCACCTCAGGTCATTGCCAGGGGCGGAAAAGGGACTCTCTCTCTCTCTCTCCCCAGGGAGAAGGTGTCCTTTCCAGACAGGAGGAAATACATTGCCAGGAAGAACTAGTTGTTGATGTTGTAGTTTTCTCTGTAAATAGTTTTATTTATCCCTTCTGTTATCAATATTGTTTCTGTTCCTGTTTGTTCCTTATCTCGTTCCTGTTCCCAATAAATTGTTCTACTCCCAGCCCGGGATCTTTGCCTTTTGTGCTTTCCACAGGAGGCGGGAGGGCAGCGAGGGCAGCGTGGTTTTAGCGGGAGCAGGAAATTGGGGAATCCCATTCCTGAAGCCCGGCCCGTGGAAACCGAGCATCCCAGCTGGTGCCAGCCCTGGTGGCCATGGCAACCACCCCTGGCATGGGGTCTCCATGGAGCTGCCAAGGGACTGAGCATAGCAACAGGGGCCTGGTGATGGTTGCCATGGAAACTGACCATAGCAACAGGGGGCTGGTGATGGTTGCCTGCTGTAGAGAGCTTTTTGGATAATTGGTTAGCTGAGAAAGGACATTCCGATGTGATACCGATGGATAAGGGTAAGAGAAACAAGCTGGGAACTGAGCAACGGGTGCCCAATTACTGACAAAGGTCACAGTGACCTTCTCTAAAACGGGAAGACGGGGGAGAAAATTGCTTGCCAGAAAATGTAGCTATCCCAAGGTAGAGAAATTAGAAGAATGTACACATAGAAGCAAAATAATTGTTAAGAGATAGAAGTAGGTGTGTTTGATCATAGTGTTCTTTAACCAATAATGAGCTCAGATTTTGCAATATGCATAAGCTTCATTAACACTAATATAAAAATGTGTAAGCTTTCAATAAACTTCGAGATTTGCTATTCATCGCATATGGTGTGTCGCATCTCTCCCGCCATTACGACAGCCTGCTAAGGATCAGATTTGTCAGAGGCCCTCAGAGGGGTTCCATGGGGACTTTCCAAGAATCTCCAGGCAGTTCCAGAGCTGGAATGTGACAGGCAGGGACAGGGGCTCCATGGAGACCTCCCAGGGCTTTCTGGGGATGGTAAAGAGCCCTGTGGTCAGAGGCAGTCACAGCCATTCCATGGTGACATCCCAGGGCACCTTGGGCTGCAAAGGCACCCATCTGTCACAGGCACTCACAGGGGCTCCACGGTGACATCCCAGGAGTGCCCAGGCTGCCAAAGAGCCAGGATGGCCCAGACACTCACAGGGGTTCCTGTCATGGGCACAGTGGGAGCTTCAGGCAACACTTATTAGAGAAGCTCCTGTTGGGTCACAAGGTGCAAAAAGGATCCCCAATAGGCCCCACATATCCCCAAATGTCACCGTTGAATCAGTGTTCCATGGTTTCTTTCCAATGGAAAACAACCATCCTTATCCTCCAGTGTCCATGTCTGAAATTGGGATTCCACCTCCAAAATTCTGGATATCCAAGGGTTGCTCCCAGGCACAATCTGCCAGTACCATCAAGCCTGGGTGGCCTTGACCTCTGGTGACTGCCCCTGCAACACTGGGGCTGGGTTCTTCCCTTCCCATGGAGATCACTGGGACACTGTGGAGACCTCATGGAACCAAGGGGATCATTGTGGCACCACTGGAGCCCATGGAACCAAGGAGCCATGGTGACACAGTGGGGCTTCATGGAACCCAGAGACCATTATGGCTCTGTGGGGCCTGATGGAACCATGGAGACCATTGGGACCCTTCAGGGCCTGGTGTCACCAAGGGGGCATTATGACACCTCAGGGCCTCAGGGAAGCAAGGGACCATTGGGACACTGTGGGGCCCCATGGAAGTGAGGGAACATGGAACAGGTCTGGCTGGTTTGGCCTCCCAGGGGTCCCCTGAGAGGTCTGGCTGATGTTTTGATGTCAAGGGCTGCCTCTCATCAGCTCCTGGAAAACTGGGGCTCCGTGCTTTTCTTGCTATGGAAAAGAACCGTCCCCCTTTTCCAATGCCCATTGCCAAAATTGGAACTCTCCCTAAAACAATTCCTATATGCAAGGATATCACTCAGAACAAAATCCTGCTTGCTCTGGCTGGCCTTGGCCTCTGGTGGCCACCTCTCATCTGCCCCTGAAACACTGGGGCTCTGTTCCTTCCTTCCTATGGAAAAGAACCGGCTTTCATGTCCAGGGACCATGGCCAAAATTAGAATTTGGCCTCTCAATTCTGTATATCCAAGGACTGATCTCAGACAAAAGTAGCCAGGACAGACAGGTCAGGCTTGCCCTGTCCTCTCGTGATTTTCTTAGACCTTGAGCTGAATGTTTTCATTTGAAAACACCTTGGAGAGGGCCCAGAGATCTCCCAGGGAGGTATTTTGAAACCTCGGGCACATGAGCACTATATATGGACAAAGGAGCTCTGTGCTCTGTGCAGTTGTGGTGGTTTTGCATCACAGAATTGATGTCCTAAAAGAAGTTGCTAGCAGTTTTCTTCCATGTCTGACAAAAAACCAATCAGTAATTAGCTTTGAGAATTGACAATCTGTTAAACCACTAAGGAAACTGTACACGCCTCTGTGAAGACACATGTTAAAGATGGGAAAGCCTGGGAGGGTCTCTTTCCCTTCTGGCTGGCACAGAGGTAACAAGGCTGACCCGGTCCCATCTCAGCCAGGCCGGGCCGGGCGGCTCCTGCCGTGGGGCCGGGCCCCTTCCCAGGGACCCCGCCAGGCCCCATCGGCTGCCGGGCAGGGCAGGGGAGGCCGCGGGGCCGAGGCCGGGCCGGGCCATGGCTGCAGTTGGGAACATCTGGGCCCTGCTGAGCCCTGCCCCGCCGCCAGCCCGGGCCCAGCCAGGATCCGCCGGGCCCCAGGAGCAGCCCCGGGCCGGGCCGGCTCGGCCAAGATTCTGCCACCCTTGGGCTTCAGCCGCAAGCCCCGGGCAGGGGCAGGAGAAGCCATCGGCCCCCGGCCGTGCTGCTGCTGTGCTCTGGCCTGGCTGCTGAGATCCTGGCCCTGCCCCAGCGCGGCCCATCCTGACACAGCCCCAGCGCAGCCGCTGCAGAAACCTCCATCGTAAAACAGCTCCGGCCGCAAGCACCGAGCCCGGCCGGGGGCACGGAACCATCTGCAGGCCCCGGGTGAGATATGAACTCTTTCAGTGCTTCCATCCTCCCTCCAGTGAGAGAAAAGGACAAAGTGCAGGCACAGAGAGGAGCAACATGAAGACACCAAGGTCACTGAAGGGGAAGTTGAGTCCCAGATGGGAGGGATGAGGAGATGCCTTGATCTTGGGGCTGAAATCCTCTTGTAAAGCTATGGGGAAGGATGTAATTGATACATCAGACTCTCTTTTTCCCTATAACTAATTTAAAATATGGGGAGATGACCTGTTCAGCAAAAACCTCCATGCTAAAGTAGGCAAATGTTGAAGTAGCTGTGATCCCATGAGAAGTTTAAACAGAGAAAGAGAGAAGAGTAATGAGATCCTGCGCCCTCATGGAGAGAAGAAGATCTCTGTTCTCAGAGATGAAGATGATTTCAGAAATAGATGAAGAGATTCTTTGCTCTTGAACAGCTCATCTTTAAACTCATACCCCATTAGTTGACATGGCCCATAAAAACAGCTGTGGGAAAAGCTGTGAAAAATGGGAGGGACTTCACGATTGCAGATTTTCTGGGCACCTGCTCTTCGTGGGAATTGAGAGCCACAAGAGAACTTTTTTCTTATGGAGAAGTCTCCATAGCATGAAAGAGAGACTCCTCTCCCTAAGTGAACTGAAGAAAGACTGTTCTAGATGGTGTAAAGTGACTGAAACTTTCAGGTTTTGTCTCCATGCATTGTCAGGAAGAAAGAAAAGGTTGTAGGGAGAGGAGAAGTGTTCATATTCTTATTACTCTTTCTTCTATTTACTGGTAATAAACTTTTCTATATACCCTTTTAAAATTTTGAGCCTACTTTGCTTTTCTCCTAATCCTATCTCACAGCAGGAAATGAGTAAATATATTCCAGTGAGTGCAATGGTAATTAGCCAACACTGATCCCACTGCACTAATAGATGCATTGGCTGAGAAATCTCAAATTAGCAAACCAAAATCACTCCAGATACAGCCCTGATAAACTGCATTAGAGCAGAGGGAAATCAAGGCAGAGCCATGGTTTGTCAGGACTTGCCGCATCCTGATGAGCCCTGTGGTGCATTTGGAGCTGAGCCCTTGAACCTCAGGGCCTGAGAGGAGATTGCACAAACCTTTCCAGGAGTCAAAGTCAGAAGAAAACACCAAAGTGTCTCAAAGCATGAATGGGTCTCAGTGAGGTCCATGCCCAACACAGGCTCCTCATGGACCCCTTGGAGGAGACAAGTGGAGTTCAGGATGGCACAAAAACCTCTCAGAGTCTCAGTGTTGGAAGGAAATTCCAAACTACCTTAAAAAATGTGAGAAGCTCAAAGAATTACTGAGCACCACTGAGTGTCAGAACAAAGCTCTCCAGGGACTCATTAAAGCAGATAATTGGGGCCATGATTGCACAAACCTCTCACAGAGTCTGTATCAAAAGGGAAACACCAAGTACCTTAAAAAAACTGGAGTACCTTAAAGCATTAATGAGCCCCACTGAGTGTTGTTACTGACAAAGCCTCTCCAGGGACTAATTACAGCAGATAATTGGAGGCCATGATTGCACAAACCTCTCAGAGATTCCAAGGCAAAAGCCAAACTCCAAGTCCTTTGAAAAAGCTGCAGTCCCTGCAGGGAGCATGAAGGAGCCCCCAGGGCCATTGCTGAGCAAGGCTCCCCAGGGACTCCTTGCAGCAGATCCTTGAGGCCACTGGGATGTGGGCTAGGGGGGGATGCTGAGGGCAGCACAAGGGGCTGACAGTGCCCAGCCTGGCTGGGGCTGTGCCAGGAGGCCCCAGGGCCTCAGGACAAGGTGTCTCCTCCCAGCCCTTGCTGGCACAGACCCTGCTGTGCCCCAGGGCACCAAGACTTGGCTTCTCTTTGTCCCCACCTGTCATCACTGCCTGCAGTTCTCTGCTCTGCCTGGGGCCTGGGGACACTTGCTCAGTCGTGTCCCTCACTGGGACCCATTAAAAGTCCAAGAAACTTTGGAGTTGGATTCTGCCTTGGAGTTCTGGAAAGGTTTCTTCAGCTCCCTCTCAGGGACTGATGTTCAGGGCCTGAGCACAAAGCCCCAGAGGCTGATTAAAGTCCTTGTGCTGTGTCTGTGCTGCTGAGCTGGGCTGGGCTCCTGGCACAGAGGCAGCTCCTGCTCACCAAGAAGAGCTTCAAAAGCACATTTCTCTTGATGAGCAGCTCTTGTGCCAGCCCAGCAGGGCTGGGGCACTGCCTGCAGCCAGCCCGGGCACAGCCCAGAGGCACAGAGAGCTTCAATCAGTCAGGGCTGGGAAGGGGCTGAGAAGTGCCTGGGGCACAATCACTGCCAGCCCTTGGCACAGGAACCTCTGGCTGCAGGACAATGCAGCTGCAGCTCCTGGAGCCATCTCCTCAAGCTGCAACATGCCAATGCCTGCAGAGCCTGTGAGTACATTCTCTGCTTGTCTCTTGTGCAGAGCAGCCAGGGGTGCCCAGGGCTGTCCTGCAGAGCAGGGTCCTGCAGCCCAGGGTGCTGTGCTGGGGCAGGGACTCTGCTGCCTGCCAGGGACAGCTCTCAGCCAGCCCTGGCAGCTGCTCCCAGCACTGGGGGACAAGATCTGGGTGGCAGGAGACAGCTGGTGAGGCTTGGGAGTGTTCTCCTTGTGTGGGGAGGATGCTGCATTGTTCAGGACTGCTCCCAGCATGGCATTTACCTGCAGAACATTTCCAAGTAGATTATACAGGGAGCACAGCAAGGCAGGGGCTGCATAAAAGGGAAAATCCTGTTTTCTTAATCTACTGCTCTGGGTTGCCTGGATGGGATATTGCACATAGATATTCATCTCTCAGATCATGTTGAGAAAAATAAAAATATTTTCTCTCAGATGTGAGTAAACCAGGCACTTAAGGAAATCAGCACAGGGCCTCTCAAGGGCATCCTCAGTGTCGCTTTTCCAGCCTCCTCAGGGTTGCTCTGACGTTGCCATCAGAGCCTGCAGAGCCAGAGCTGCCCCTGTGCAGTACCTGAGCTGGGAGGGCTCTGCAGGACAGAGCTGAGCCCCCAGGGCTGGGCTGGGCTCTGGCAGCACTGGCAGGGCCCAGCCCTGGGCACAGGGAAGCAGCTGCTGGCAGGGACAGCTCCAGGCAGCAGAGCCCTGGGCAGGCAGTGGGGGGAAAGTGCCCCCAGGCTGTGCTGGGATATTTCAAGTCCTCTCCACACCCAACTATTCCATGATTACTTTTCTTACAGATCCCCATGCCAAGGTGCAGCAAATGTCCAACAGCAGCTCCATCAGGCACTTCCTCCTGCTGGCATTGGCAGACACGCGGCAGCTGCAGCTCCTGCACTTCTGCCTCTTGCTGGGCATCTCCCTGGCTGCCCTCCTGGGCAACGGCCTCATCATCAGCGCCGTAGCCTGCGGCCACCACCTGCACACGCCCATGTTCTTCTTCCTGCTCAACCTGGCCCTTGCTGACCTGGGCTCCATCTGCACCACTGTCCCCAAAGCTATGCACAATTCCCTCTGGGACACCAGCAACATCTCCTACACTGGATGTGCTGCACAGGTCTTTCTGACTTTCTTCTTCCTTGGATCAGAGCTTGCCGTCCTGACCATCATGTGCTACGACCGCTACGTGTCCATCTGCAAACCCCTGCACTATGGGACCCTCCTGGGCAGCAGAGCTTGTGCCCACATGGCAGCAGCTGCCTGGGCCAGTGCCTTTCTTTATTCACTGATTCACACGGCCAATACATTTTCCCTGCCCCTGTGCCATGGCAATGCCCTGGGCCAGTTCTTCTGTGAAATCCCACAGATCCTCAAGCTCTCCTGCTCCAAATCCCAGCTCAGGGAACTGGGACTTCTTGCTGTTAGTGCCTGTTTAGCACTTGGTTGTTTCATGTTCATTGTTTTCTCCTATGTGCAGATCTTCAGGGCTGTGCTGAGGATCCCCTCTGAGCAGGGACGGCACAAAGCCTTTTCCACCTGCCTCCCTCACCTGGCCGTGGTCTCCCTGTTCCTCAGCACTATTATCTTTGCTCACGTGAAGTCCCCCTCTATCTCCTCTCCATCGCTGGATCTGGCACTGGCAGTTTTGTATTCGGTGGTGCCTCCAGCCCTGAACCCCCTCATCTACAGCCTGAGGAACCAGGAGCTCAAGGCTGCAGTGTGGAGACTGATGACTGGATGGTTTCACAAACATTAAACATCTGGCCAATTTCTTTAAATCACTTGAAATAAAATTCATATTTGATACTTCTTCTTGGTTTCATTTTGGAAGTTCTTTTTCTTTTTTTTAGTTTTTTCATATTATCTACAAAGAAATGTCAATCTTTGTGCCATTTCTCATTTTGTTTCTCTCCACCTTCCCTATGGCCACAGACTGTGTCAATGAGGGGTTGTGCTCTTGGTGGCTTTAAATGAACTAAAG
Organism: Agelaius phoeniceus; assembly: GCF_051311805.1. Lineage (NCBI taxonomy): Eukaryota > Metazoa > Chordata > Aves > Passeriformes > Icteridae > Agelaius > Agelaius phoeniceus. The sequence continues at coordinate 5,554,148 of NW_027509866.1, forward strand.
GATCTCCTAGCAGAGTTTTCTGCAGAGATGCCCTTTAGTTGCCTTTTGTGAAGCTGCAGCAGCAATGTCTGTGTGCAGAGCTGGGGGCAGATCAGTGCTGGCCCAGCAGTTCTGCTCCTGCTGGCCACACCATTCCTGATCCAGTCCAGGAGCCTTTGGCCTTCTTGGCCACCTGGGCACACTGCTTCCTCATGTCCAGCCTGCTGTCCATCAGTCCCTGCAGGTCCCTTTCTGCCTGGCTGCTCTCCAGCCACTCTGTCCCCAGCCTGCAGCACTTGGGCCAAATAGCAGGGCTTGGCACTTGGATTTGTCAAACCTCACCTTGTTGGATTCATCCTCTGGATCCAGCCTGTCCAGGTCCCTGTGCAGAGACCTCCTACCCTCCAGCAGCTCAACACTCACACCCAGCTTGGTGTCATCTGCAAAGAAGTCCTTGGTTCCATGGGGCCCCTCAGTGTCACAATGGCCCTTTGATTACACCAGGCCCTGCACTGTCACACTGGTCTCCTTGGTTCCATGGGGCCTCAAAATGTGACAAGGGACTTCTTGCTTCTGTGGGGCTTTACAGTGTAAACAATGTCCTCGTAGGTGCTGCAGTTTCACAGTGGCCCCTTGGTTCCATGGGGCCCCAGGGTGTCACAATGGCTCCATGGCCACATGAGGTCCCACACTGTCACCATGGTCTCTGTGGTTCCACAAGTCCCCTCAGTGTCACAATGGACTCCTTGTTCCCACAAGGCCACACAGTGTCACAACGTTCTTCTTCCAGATTCCTTGAGGCCCCATTGTGTCACAGTGGCCCCTTGGTTACACAGGATCCTGCAGTGTCACAATGTCCCCTTGGTTCCATGAGGCCCAGCAGTGTCAGAACAGCCCCTTGGTTCCACTGGGCCCTGCAGTCTCCCAATGGTCTCCTTGGTTTTGCAGTGTCAAAATGGTGAAACCCCTTGGTTACACGAGGCCCTGCAGTGTCACAATGGCCTCTGTGGTTCCACGAGGACCCAGAGTGTCACAGGGCACTCCCTGGGTCCATTTGGCCCCACAGCACCACCATGGACCCCTGGTTCTCTGGGGCTGCACGGTGTCACCATGGTCCTCTTAGCTCCACAAGGCCCTGCAGTGTCACAACGGCCCCAGAGTGTCCCAATCATCACAGAATGACAGAATCAAATAGGCTGGAAAAGACCTTTGGGATCATCAAGTCCAACCAATGCCCTAATACTGCCTTGTCACCCAGACCATGCCACTGAGTGCCACTGCAGAGGGACAGTGACTCTGCCACCTCCCCCCTGGCCAGCCCATTCCAGTTCCCACTCACCCTTTCTGTGAAGAACTCCTTCCTATTGTCCAGCCTGAGCCTCCCCTGGTGCAGCTTAAGGCTGGGTCTTCTTGTCCTGCCCTCCAGCAGATCCACACTCACACCCAGCTTGGTGCCATCTGCAATTTGTGAATGCTGCACTCGATCCCCTCACCCAGATCATCAGTGAAGATATTAAACAGGACTGGGCCCAGCACAGATCCCTGGGGACAGCACCAGTGCCTGGACACCAGCTGGGTGCAGCACCATCCCCACCACTCTCTGGGCCCAGCCTCCAGCCAGCTCTTAAATCTCCCAGCCAGGAGGGAACCTGCCCAAGCCGTGGGCTGCAGCTTTTCCAGGGAATGCTGTCAGAGACAGAGTAAAAGGCTCTGCTGGAGTCCAGGCACACAACATCCACAGCCTTTCCCACATCCACAGGTGGGTCACCTGGGCATAAAAGGAGACCAGGTTGGCCAGGCAGGACCTGCCAGCCCTAAATCCACGCTGGCTGGCTCTGATCCCTGGGCCATCCTGTGGGTGCCCTGTGATGGCACTCAAGGTGATCTGTTCCATAACCTTGCCAGGCACCCAGGTCAGGCTGACAGGCCTGGAGTTCCCCAGCTCCTCCTTCCAGCCCTTCCTGGGGATGGGCTCACACTGGCACCTCCAGTGCTCTGGGCCCTCCCTGCTGAGCCAGGACTGATGGTAAATGATGGAGAGCAGCTTGGGGAGCTCATCCACAGCTCCCTCATCTCCCTGGGATGGATCCCATCTGATCCCATAGACCTGTGAGCATCTGAGTGGCTCAGCAGGTCAGCAGCTGCTTCCTCCTGGATTCCAGGGGGCTGTTCTGCTCCCTGTGCCCATCTACCAGCTCAGGAGAACACTTGTCCTGAGGACAACCTGTCCTAATATTGAAAATTGAGCAAAAAAATGTGTTAAGTAGCTCAGCCTTTTCCTTATCTTTAGTTACTATATTCTCTACTGCATCCAATAAAGAGTAGAGGTTCTTCTTCTCCCTACTTTTGCGACAATTTTTTTTTATAAAAACCTCTTTTTTACAGAAGCTGCCAGGTTAAGTTCTATTTGAGCTTTCACATCTCAACTTTTCTTTCTGAATAACCCATCAAAATCCTTAAATGCTTCCTGCGTTACTAGTCCTTTTATCCCCTGAGTTCCCACAAAAGCTCCATGGGCAGCCAGGCCAGTCACTTTCATCACCAGCTCATCTTTTGCCACACTGGGACAGGCTGCTCTTCTCCCTTAAGATTACTTCCTTGAAATGTGTCCATCCTTCCTGGACCCCTTTGTTTAAAGGGCTGTTTCTTTTTAAGAAAGTCAGTACCTAATTCAATACTCCCCAAATCAGCGTCCTAAACAGGCCAAAGTCTGCCCTTCCTAATTCCAGTGTGGAAGTTTTGTTGTTGCCCCTCCTTCTTTCACAGAACACTGAAAACTTGATTATTTCATGGTCACTGTGCCCCAGGCAGCCTCTGAGCCCCACATCTGCCCCCAGCCCTTCTCTGTCTGTGAACAGCAGCAGACAGAGCTTTCCTTGGCAGTGGGAGTGTTACCAAAAACTCAGTGAAACAGAAAACTCCTTAACCCCAGTGTAGCATTAAGAAGCAGCATTCTTTATTCAGCTGGATGCACAGGGGAGAGCTCCTCCCAAAGCCGTGCAGGCTGAGTACAGGAAAGTTTCAGGTTTTATTCTGTATTTTGCTCACAAATTCATTGACTGTCCTGGGCTAAACACACATATGATAATCATTTCCCCAAATCATTGACACATTTCCCCTCCTTTTTACCCAAGCATTCCTCTGTCCTGAGGGTCTCTCTGCTGGTCCCTGGTGGTCGTGGACCCCAATGTTCCAGTGGGCCTGGCTGAGCTGGCAGGACCCTGAGGCTGCTGAACTTCCAGTTCCCCTTCTCACACAATGGGCCTTGTGTGGTTTCCATAGGCCTGGGGTTATGGAGAACAAGCTCCAGCTGTGAGCTCACCTGGTGCAGACAATTGATCATCTGGTAACATGAGGTCACAGAGTGGGGTATGACATCACAGAGTGGGTTATGAAAGGTCATTGAGAAGCCACAGCATCATAGACTGCCTCTGTGACATCACAGAGCAGACTATGACATCACAGAGCAGGCTGTGACATCACTGAGTTGGCTGTGACATCAGAGACCAGCTGTGTGACATTAGAGAAGGGGCTGTGACATCACAGAGCAGGCTGTGACATCCCAGAGGGGCTGTGTGACATCCCAGCAGGGCTGTGTCAGGTCACTGGGTTGGTCACTCTGCCCCAGCTCCCCCTCACAATTTCTCCCAACAAGTCCAATGCTGTCCATGCCCAGCGGGGTCCCTGTCCCCCGGGATCCCCCCGGCCCACCTGGAGCCACAGCCTCCACCAAAGGATGTTCCACAGGATCCACCCCAGAGCCTGACATGGGGACAAGGGGCCAGGGCTGTGTGACCAGGACATCAAGGACGGGGATTCTCCAGGTCACCGTGGCCTGGGTTGGGTTGCCCAGGGCAGGAAAGATGTCTGGCAGCTGGAGCAGGGTCTGGGAAGGGCCTCCAAGGTGGGGCTGGAGCCCTTGGGCTGTGAGCAGAGGCTGAGGGAGCTGGGCTTGTCCAGCCCAGAGCAGGGAAGGCTGAGGGGCTCCTCATCCCAGCCTGGCAGTGCCAGCGAGGAGGGGATGGAGAACACAGAGCCAGGCTCTTCACCGGGGGCCTGGTGGGAGACAAAAGCCAATGGGTGGAAGGGGAAAGAGGGGAGATCAGCCAGGACAGGAGGAAATGAAATGAGTCAGGCTGGTTTCAGCATTTCCTCAACACCAAAAGCAGCCTGACCTCCCTTCTCCATCCACCACTGACAGCTTTGCAAATCAGGAATTGTTGGAGCTGTTTTGCCCCCACTCCAGGATGAGCATCCTGATACAAGAACTTAATTGTGTTTCTATCTGTCACAGAACCACATTTGTGTGAAAATAATGTTAGAATGGAAATGTGGATGGAGGACACATCAGACACTGCTGGGACTTTGAACATAGCTCAGGGAAGAGTGTGATTGTTATTAAATTTTATCCTGTTCAACCATGGTCTGTTGGCCATGTGGAGAAACTTTCTGTGCCTCTGAGTCTCACCAGTTCCTGTCCCCCAAAGGACTCAAACCTGATGAGTTGTGGTTCCCACTCCAGTGGCTGCACTTGCACCTCCCTCCATCCCCAGAGCAGAGCTCCCTTGTCCCAGAGAGTCCCTGGCAATGCAGGGATGAAGGAAACAGGACAGGCTGTGGGGATCAGGGGCAGGGCATGCCCAGGGATTTGGGGTGGTTGTGAGCCCAGGGCAGGACCCAGCCCTTGGCCTTGGTGAACCTCATCCAATTGTCCTGGGCCCATGGCTCCAGCCTGGCCAGATCCCTCTGCAGAGCTTCCTGCTCTCCAGCACAGCCACACTCCCACCCAGCTTGGGCTCACCTGGGAACTGACTGAGGGTGCCCTCAATGGCCTTGTCCAGATCAGCAATAAAGAGATTGAACTGACCTGGCCCAAATCCTGAGCCCTGGGGACACCCCTGGATGTGACTCCATTCCTCAGCTTCTCTGAGTGCCAGGGGTTGGATGAAGGAAGTCCTGGGTTGTGGGTAGGGACAAAGTGTGATTGTCTGCCATGAAGGGTCTTGATTTTCAAATCAGTTGAAACTGCATTAGGAGGTGCTGGCGGTCACTATCAAGTGGACATTGCTGATATCTATCTATAAACAGGAAAAGAAAACTTAAACAGGCAAAACAATTCTCTCTGCATTGTTTTCAATGTAGTATATTCACTTTGAATACAATTGTGAAATGTGTCTAATTAACTAGAGAAGAATTGAAAACTTCAATTATTCCCATGGGCTTTTCTTGTTTGGGGGTTTCGAACAAATGTTTATGAGCGTTTGTCACTGAATTCCTGAACTGAAGAGCTCAAGAAAGAAGAGGCCTCTGGAGTAATAAAATTAATCAGCAACCTCCAAGTGGCTGAGGATCCATGCCCATGAGAGCAGCAATGAACAGAAATGGACACAGCTTTGTGGCTGCTGTCCCAGCTTTGGCATGGGCCCTGGGCCTGGAGCAGGAGCAGCTCTTGAGGGCCCTAAGGCCGGGGCTCTGGTGCTGCCCTGGGCAGATGGGATGGCAGCAGGGGCTGCAGAGCTCTCAGCACCTCAGGCCGAGGGAAGCAGGGCAGCCAGGGAGCCTCCTTTGGCCTTGGCCAAGCACCTTCCCCCATGGCTGGGGCTGAGTCCTGTGGCAGCTGCAGCTGCTGCTGTGGCCTTGGCAGGGGCTGAGGCCGTGGGGCCAGTGGCCAGAGCAGCCTGGCCTGAGCAGAGCTGTGGGGCCAGAGCCGGCTGGGCTGGGCTGGGCTCAGAGAGGCCCTTGGTGCTGCCCAGAGCTCAGGGCAGCTGGCAGAGCTTGCAGGGAGCTGGGCTCCGAGAGCCTGGCCCAGAGGCCGGCAGAGCCCGGGGCAGGGCTGTCTGTCCAGCCCCACAGGTGCCAGGGCTCTGCAGGAGCTGGCAGAGGCTGCCCAGCAGGGAGGCCATGGGGCACAGAGCCCCAAGGCTGCTGTGGGCACCATGGCACAGGGGCCGTTCCCAGCCGCAATGCTCCTGGCCTGGGCTGGGCCTGCACAGGGGCTGGGCACTGTTGCAGACATCTTTTCACTAAAAATCCGTTCTTTAGGATTTTTCCTTCTGAGAAGCTAAGAGGCCTCAGAGACAGAATGTAAACAATGGTTATCTGCTGCTGTGGAATGCAACAGGTCCACCTGTGATTGGCCCATCTGGGATGTTTATAATTAATGGCCAATCAAGGACCGAGCTGTCTCGGACAGAGTCCGAGAGAGCTGCCTTTGTTATCATTCTTTTCTTTTCTATTCTTAGCTTAGCTAGTTTCTGAGGAAACCTTTTCATTTCCTATTTCTTTTTAGCATAGGTATAATGTAATATATATATCATAAAATAATAAATCAAGCCTTCTGATCATTGAGTCAACATTCTCGTCTCTTACTTCCCCTGAAAACCCCTGTGACCACGGTCACATTAACCCCTGCTAAGAGTCAGCCCTTTATCTTCTACCGATGTCTCTGGTGTCTCTTGTGCTGCCCAGGCGCCCAGCCCAGGTGCCCTCAGTACCCTCGGGGCACAGAGAGTGTCTCCCCGCTGTCGGCCGTGTCGGGGCTGCCCCCGGTGTCTGCCGACTCGGGACTGGCCCAGGGTTCCTGAGAGGCTCCCAGAGGGACAGAGACAGTGATGCTGGTGGCAGCACCAGGAAGCTGCCGGGGTTTGGCTTTTTTTGCCAGAAAATTGCTGCATTTGGGTTGTGCCAGCACTGGGAAATTGCCAGATGTGGGCACTGGCAGTGCCAGTGCACAGCAGATCTTGGTGGGGAATGTTCTGGCACTGGGAAATTGCCAAATGTGACCTTTCTGTGCCAGCAAACTGCTGGAATTATGCTGTGCAGGCATCTGAAAAATTCCGGATCTGGGCACTGGCGGTGTCAGCAAACACGAGATCAGAGTAGTGTAGGCACCAGGTATTTGCCTGGTTTTGGCTTTCTTTGCCAGAAATTGCTGGACTTGGCTCTGCTGGAACAAGGGAATTTCCAGATCTGGGCACTGGTGCTGGCAGCAAACAGCAGATCTGGGCGGTGCCAGACCCAGTAATGTTGGACATGAATTTGTAGAGAATTTTTAAGGTTTAATAGAAGGTTTCTATAGGATGTATACAAGTGTCACAATCCATCCTTACGAACAGGTTTTGTGATGGTTCATGGGTTGATCTCAGAGTGCAAAAAGCACCAACATGGTACAGGGGGCTGCAGTGATAATCCAAACAAATGTACCTTTATTGAATAACCACGACAAAATGCCTTGGGGAGGAATTGGGGGAAAGGGAAAAAGAGGGAGGAAGAGAAAGGAAGGTGTAGAGCTACCAAACATAGAATGGGCGAAGTCCTTCAATATGCAGCCAATGGAGTTCACCAGGTCACGTCTGGAGAGGTCTCAGGGTTGCAGTTCATCCAAACTCTTATTATACTCTTTTTCTTGATGGGGGAAGGGGTAAAACTTGAAACTGAATCAAAGGTAGTCTATTGTATTTTTGGGGGAAAGAATGGTATTTAGAGAAGGGTACACACAGTCCATGTTCTCAGCAGTGGGCGAGAGCCATTGTCTTCTTGGTCCACTGCTCACACCTGCAACATCCATCTCGCTTTGGTCAGCTTGCCTCCCCCACACACCTCCCCCAGGTTGGGGGTCTCAGTCCCAGTCCTTGGAAAGAGTGGGGGGGGGCCTTTTCCCATAGGGATTTCATGTCCTGGTCTTTGATGGAGAGGCTTCTTACGTCTCAGTCTGTCTGTCACAGTGGTTGTAAGACAAGTGAGGGATCTTCTGTGAGGGACCACCCAAAACTCAGGAGAAGTCCAGCCAGGCCGAGAGGTGGGACAACTTCCAAGGCTATTGTTGCAAAAAGGGCACGGTGCCCCCTTCTTCCTTTCATTGGGTTCAGTGTAGCATACTGCAAACACACCTGTGAACCCCATCCTGTCTCCCCTCACTCACCTGGGACCTGCTTTGCTTGGAGAACTGGCTGCAAACAGCCAAAGAGGGATTTTGACTTTTTAATTTTTTGAAGCAATCTAAAACTCCTGAGTTTCCCCATTGCAAACAGACATCCTCCTCAAGTGTGTGCCAAGCCCAAGCTGCCACCAAGAGCACTCCAGACCTGCCTGGGCCAGCTGTGAGGGTGGATCATCATCCCAACCTGCACTGCGCCATTGCAAGGGGCTGTTGCCATGGACACTGCAGGGACCCCACTGCTGGCTTTGGGTGCCATGGCAACCCCCATCAGTTCAGGTTTCCTTGGAAACCAGCCCGAGGAGCCATTTCTGCAGCCAGGTTCCATGGTCCCCTGCCTGCAGAGCTGTTGCTGCCCTGGGCTGCCATGGCAACCCTGAGGACAAAGCAGTGCCAGGGCTGTTCCAGGTACAATTGCAGTGACACTCGTTGGTGCCACCAGGTGCCATGGCAACGGCCACGGGGACCCGTTCCTTAGATTGGTGCCATGGCAACCAATGCCCGGAGCCGTTGTGGTGGTTGGTGGCCATGGAAAGCTGCCCTGGGCCCCTTGCTCAGGGCTGGTGTCAGTGCCCAGAGCCAGAGGGGATCCCTTGCTGGGGGCTGTGCCATGGCCACCTGCCCTGTGCCGCGCTGGCCGCTCGGGCACCAGGAACCAGCAGCCAAGGGCACTGCCAGGGCCAAAGGCCAGGTCAGCCAGACAGAAAGGGGCAGCGCTGGGCACTGTTTCCATGGCAACCGGCACTGGGGGGACACCTGGGTCACCTGGCCTGGCAGTTGCCATGGAAAGCCCTGGCAGGCACTGAGGGCACAGCCCCTGGCACTGAGACACTGCTGGGCCGGGTGCTGAGCACAGCGCTGAGCACGCAGAGATGGTTTTGTTCTTGCTGAGCTGCAGCACAGCCAAGGCCTGTCCTGCCCCTCGTCCAGCCACGCTGGGGAGGGGCTGGGGCTGCGGGGGAGCTTGGCAGGGGACACAGCCAGGACAGGTGACCCCAACTGACCCCGGGCACAGCCCAGAGCAGAGCACATCATGCTCAGGGTATGAAGGGGGGAACAAGGAGGAAGGGGGAATTTTGGAGGGAGGGTTTCTGCCTTCCCAGGTAACGCTTAGGCAAGAGGGGGCCCTGTTTCACCAGTGGGCAGGGTCACTACCAAAGACACAGACACCAACTGAAGGAATTGTGTCATTTATATCATGCACAGCTGCAAAGAATTACAAAAGGAAAAGCTCAGCAAAGCACATCATCATTAGCAAAGAATTACAAAAGAAGCTCAGCAATCCATCAGAACTCATCATTACATTTTGATGACTAACCCCTTGGTCAAATACTAGAGGTGTTTGTGGCAGACAAAGATTCTGGCTGACTATCAAGGTACAACTTACAGACACCAGCAGTACTTTAGTGACACCGTTCTTCATTCATTTTTCTCAAACTCATTTGAGTTAGGAACAACAATTCTGCTGTCCATGGAGCTGGCCCCATGTTAATTCCAGAATAATGCCCCCAGGCCCTTTGCTGTTCAGCTTTACCATGCTGTCTGTGGCTAACAAGGCCTGGGGGGGCCCTTTCCCCTCTGGCTGGAAGGGGCCGGGTCCCAGTCCCTGAGGGGCACCCGGGCTCCTGGATGCAATTCCTGTGCAAGTCCCTCAGTGTCACAGCAGCCTTCCCATGGAGCCCCGTGGATCAGAGCATTTCCCAAAGGGGCCCTCGGGGCAAACAGGGAGATTTGGTCTGGCAGCATGTGTAAAACAATATCCTGTCAGATCTCCTTGTTCTCACACAGAACACTTGGCTGCAGGGACACATTGCCATTGTTCCTGCCCAGGTTTCAGGACTCAGAGTTGTCTTTCCCAGGAGCTGCTCCTTCAGCTGCCTCGGGAGGGCCATTTGGCCTCCGGACCCACACTCGGGCTCCATTATTAGGGCTGCTGGATCCAGACCCTTTATCTCCACAAACAGTGGTGATTGCAGGTGGATCTCCTTTTTTCACAATCCTTCTAAACATTGCAATATTGATAATTGTGCTACCCTGTCATGGGTTTGAATAATCCCATCTTGTTCACTTTTGTTTAACACAATTCCTTTAATTTCTCCTTGATATTCTGCATCAGTTCCTCTTCCCATGACATGAACTCTTTGTAAGGCCAAGCTCCAAGGGAGCAGTTACCAAAGCAAAGTGCCCTGGAGGAATCTGAATTCCTGTTTCAGTATTGATAGCTCTCATTTGCTTTGAATTTATCCAAACTAATTCCAGTGCATGATGGCCCAGCCCTGCAGCCTCTGGGCTGGCCCTGCCAGGGGCCATCACAGCCAGAACAATTTCCCAGGCAGCCCAAGTCTCACTGCCCATGGTTGGATTTGCAAATTGGGGGCAGCTGTGCACAGCCAGGGGGTTTCCATTTCCCCAGTGGGCCATTGTTAAGGGCATGGAGCACATCTGGGAGATGGGTTCTCCATGGGCAAAGGTTCCATCTCCTCATTTTTTCAACTGCTTTTTAAACAACCCCTTTGCCCGTGCAACCAATCCTGCAGCTTGTGCATAGTCTGGTACATGAAAAACCCTGCAGGCTTAATCACTGAATTTTTCACAGGAACAGACAAAGAACTCTGCATCACAGTATCAGCAAACCCTGTAAAAACAGCCAATTTCCTCCCTTCCTCCTTTTTTCATTGTATACAATCTCACAAAGTTGACCACTGACATTAGGGTCCTGGCCAATCCTGTTCTGTAGGGTATTAATATTACATCCCTGAGCAGCCAAAGCTACCAAATTAGTATTGTCAGAACTACTTCACATTATTATCATTTTATATGTAGATATACATATTGATATAGATAGACAAACCTAGACATACATATAAAAATATATAAAAATATATATATGAAGGTCTTATTGTACTATAAATACATACATAGTTATTTATTATATTGATATTTCACTGGCACAAATGCAGCTGAGCTCAAGATTAAAACCTTCTTCTCTTGCTCCATGTGGGAGCATTCCAACAATAATTGTTCCTTCTGAAGCTGCTGTTTCCAATGGACTCTTAACACATTCATCTTTGTCTGCCCAAACCCACAAGTTCTTTTCCTTTTCCATGTGCAATTTTTGGATGCATTTTAAGCCATCCAGGGCTGCAGCCTCTTTTACCCGACTGCCCCACTGCTCCCACGCGGCTCCGACCTCAGCCCACTCCAGAGCCAGGGAACTCCAGGGAAGGGCTTCCCATCTGGGAATTTCTGATGGCACTGATTCCTCACATTGAAACTGAACAAGTGACATTTTGTTGGGATCTGGCCAGACTGGGCCAGTTTTGTTTTGCCAGTGGGCAGGGTCAGCACCAAAGACACAGACTCCAACTGAAGGAATCAGTGTCATTTCCTGCAGTTCAGAGCAGCAAAGAATCACAACAGGAGCAGCTCAGCAATGCACCCAACCATCCCCACCAAAGATTGCCTGCAGTGATTGAGAAAGATCCAGCCCCAGTTACCCTCAGCCTTTACCATTCCCCAGACCCACACAGCAGCTGGGGAAGCTGTCACAGCCAAGGGCTGCAGAGCCACTCCTGGGCACTGGCAATTCCTGCAGGTGCCTCCAGCCACAGGTGAGGCTCCAACCCCGCTGGGAGAGGGCCCAGCTCTGACAGTGCTGAATGGACAAACTGACAGCACTGCTAGTGTGGCAACATCTGGTTTCATCCTCCTCTTGGGTCCCTCCCAAAGCCTGGCCAGGGCCCAAGGAGGGACCAAGGGAGGTGACTTTGGCCATTCAGCCCCAAACAAGGCCAGATGTCAGATTTCATGGCCTGGTCTGGCTTCTAAATACACAAAGGTCAATACATGTTTCACTAATGAGTGGCTACATCTATCACAGTGCTAATGACCATGCACATTTCATCAGGGAGCAGATACAAAGATAACCTTTGGTTGGAAGGTTCATCCAGAGGCCACCTTTGGCTCAGGGCCTGCTGTTCAGGCCTCACTCAGGGCTGCTGTCCAGGCCTTGGCACTTCAGGGACGTGCTTTAGTGCTGGGCTTGGCACTGCTGGCTGAGCGGCTGCACTGGGTGAGCTCAGAGGGCTTTTCCAACAGAAAGGATTCTGTGATTCCATGATTTTATCCACTGCATTCAGCTGGGTCCACGTTAGCAGCATTCATTTGCTCAGAAAGTCTCCTCTTGCCCAGCTCCTGTGGCCTGAGGCTTCAGCTCCTTCAGCTCCTGGTGCTGAGCTGCTCATGCTGAACGAGACAACTCGGAGAGAAGAGCACAGTCCATGCAATTCCTTCTGGGACACGGAGAGGGGAGGCTGTGCAAACAGGAGCATTGTTTGCTGTGGCCTCCTCTCTGCCCTTCACGCCTTTCAGTGCTTGGAACCAGCCAAGAGCTTTGCCAAGAGTGCAATGGAGCAGCTGTTCCTGCTCCTGGCTCTGGCTCTCTCCAGTCTCTGCCCTTGCCTGCTTCTGTCCCTCGTGCTGTGCCCTCTGTTCCCCCAGGGCTGGCTGGCTGCTGCCCAGGACTGTGGCACTGGCACAGATCCAGTGCTCCAGACCCTCCTTTCTGTGCCCTTGCAGCTGCCTGAGCACAGCAGCCTTTTCCATCTGCAAGCTCCCCATGGACAGGGAGTGCCCAGCTCCGTTCCTTGCACAGCCTCCAGGAGCCCAGGGCTGCCATCTCAAGTCCCTGCTGGCACTGGGGGCTCCCAGGTGCCTCAGGCTGCTGTGACACCGCTGCACACGGGAGGGAACAGGGGCAGGGGCTGTGCTGAAAGTCAGCTCCATCTGCTGCTGCTGCTGCTGCTGCTGTGGGGTCATTTGTGCAGCCCTGGCCCAGAGTCGGGGATCAGATCCTGCCAGTCTCTTCCAGCCCTGGCTGCTCAGAGGTTGGGCCCTGGAGCCTCAGGTGGGCAAAGGCAGCTGCTCCTGGTCCCTCTGTGTGCCCGTGTTCAGCAGTGCTGCTCCATCAGTCTGTGCCCAGCAACGGGGAAAAGCCTCAGCCCTGCAGGGCCAGGAGCTGCCGGGCTCTGCCTGAGCAGCTCAGCCAGCAGGGAGGGAGCTGCTCCACACGGGAACCAGGAGCAAAGGACATCCCTTTTATAGGACAGGTTTTCTATTTAAAGGAAAAAAAACGAAAAAGGGAAAAAAATAGGTAAATTGTAAAAGATAAGAATAAAATCCAAGTGTTAGTGAAAAAACATAACATAATGTTAGTGAAAAAAACAAAACATAAATGCAAAGTTACATTCTTTGCATTAAGAGCTAAATGATCTTTTTAAAAAGAGAACTCAGTTATTTATTTTGTAAATGTGCTGATGGCATGGATCCATCCTACTGACCTCAGCAGCCTTTTAAAAGATTTTGGGGTTTGTTTCCAACATTGGTATTTTAAATTGTGGTTGAAGCAAGAGGAAATTGTTTTGTGCCCTTCCAGCTCCAAGCAGGACTGGGAATGGAAACTCTGTCAAAGTCCAAATCCTTTAGAAGATGCCCTTCCTTCTCAGCCTGGAAATGAGCTGCACATTCCCTTTGAAACTGTCAGGGATTTCTTAAAGACACAAAGTGCCACTTAGGGCTTTTTGCTCTGGTTTGGCAGTGCAGAAGGGCAATTCTCCATCCACCAGCTCCAGACTGCACTGCCTCAGGAGCACGGCCCACTCGCCAGCTTTGGCCCACTCGTGGCACTGCTAGAGGAGGAAGAAAGTGCAACTGCACCATTCCAGCCAATCAAGAAGGAAGAATGGGACAGACAAAACAGCCTGTGCAGATCCAGGCATTCAGCTGGGACTGTGGAGAGTTTGGGTCTTTGCCAATTGGATGTGTGTCCCCAGCTGCAATCTCTGGGCCTGCAGCAGAGTCTCACTCAGCTGCCAAAGCAGAAAGCTCAGGCACTGTGCTCGCAACGGGCTCGTCTGATGCAGAGCTGTCAGAGCAATGTGAGGGCAGAGCCAGCCCAGCTGGGCCCAGGGCTGAGCCCAGCAGAGCCCTGGCAGAGCCCAGAGCAGCCTCAGCAGCCGCAGAGCCCGGCTGCAAGGAGAGAAAGCAGAAACCGCCCGTCAGCTGAGGGCTCCTGTGCCCTTGTGCCAAGGCCTGTGGTGCCCAGGCCGTGCTGGCTGTGCCCAGAGCTGTGCCCAGAGCTGCCCATCCCTGCTGCCTTTGGCAGCAGAGCAGGAGGGCAGGACATGTGTCCAGCCTGCAGCCAGCCATGGCACATCCAGCCCTCAGCAGCTGCCCAGAGCCAAAAAGCAGCTGGGCAGCGACTGAAGAATTCATTGCATCTGCCCCAGCAAAGGGGGAACCTTTGGTGCCCGGCCAGGCCGTGCCAGGACCAGATCTGGGAGCATCCCCCTGCCTGTGGACTCACCTGCAAATTGGGCCTGGAGCCTGGCTTTGAAGAAGGTGCCAGAATCCAAGTCCATCATCTTCAGCTGACCAGGCCAAGGAAGAGATTGTCACCCTTGAGGTTGTCCTTGGTGTCTCCAGCAACAGCCCCACCTGGTACAGCTTCTCCAGGGGCTCCTTCTCCTTCCCTGGGCCAGACCAGGCTGTCAGGGCTCTGCCCAGGGCCCCAGCCATCCATGAACCAGACAAACCAAACCAGGGGGGATGGTGGCCACCAGTGCTTGCCACACCAGGTCTCCAGCTCAGCTCCAGCCCAAGAGCTGCGTGTTCCCTTCTGCTGACCCCTGCTCAGAGCTACAGGCAGCACAAAACCAGCCTGGTTTGCTTTGCCACTGAGTGCCAAGAGATGTGTGGAGCTGGTACCTGCCAGGCCCCTGGATCCAACTGTGCATGTGGATCTCTCCCATCTTCTAGGGCAGAGGAACACCCTGCACCCAAGGATGACAGAAAAGCTCTTCTAAGGATGGCCTGTCTGAGGGTTGCATGGACAAACACCTCTTAATGATATCCTGGCACTCTGGGGAGCGAAACCAGAAATCACCAGTCAGCTGGAGAAGTTGCCCCCCTGTTCCCGTGCCCAGGCCATGCTGGGTGTGCCCAGAGCTGTGCCTAAACTTCCCCATGGATGCTCTGTTTGGAGGAGAGCAGGAGAGCAGGACCTGTGCCACCTCCTCAGCAGCTGCCAGAGTGGGATGCCCACGAGCCCGATGCTGTCTCCCAGCACTGGGATTCCCCCCGTGCCCAGAGATGAGGATCCACCTTGAGAGAGCCATCGTGGGAACAAGATCCGCCCCCGGATGATCTCCTGGCCCCTCCTGAACGGGTGCTTGCCCATGACCAGGTGGCACAGCAGGAGGCCCAGGGACCAGATCGTCGCTGCCTCGCCGTGGTAGCGTTGGTGCTGGATCCACTCTGGTGGGCTGTAGGACAGGGTTCCTGTGGAACACAGACACAGCTCAGCAGGGGGATGCTGCTGCTCCCAGAGCCCGGCCCCAGCATCCCTGGCCATGTGGGGGCTGCCCCAGAGGCACACGGGGTGAGCGCTGCCCTCTCGCCAGCACCTGGGACTTGTGTACAAACTCGGGGCTGGAAAAGAAGCCACTGGTGCTGGAAGAGGGCAGCAGAAACCCTGGGAAGGCCCAACCATGACACACAAAGGAGAAACCCACCCAGTGGTGGAGAAAACCCACTCTCCTCCCCACCTGCATGGCCCCCAAAAATGTTAATAAGCCAAGGCAAACAAGGGGAGCAGAGCAGTCCAAGCCCTTCCTCGCCTGCACACCAAACCATCCAGGGCACGGGGTCAGACCCCCCTCTCTGCTACCCCCATGGGGGTTTGTGTCGGGCTGGCTGCCCCAGCTCCAGCCCCAGCCCAGGCCACAGTGGGTGCTGAAGGCTGTCGGCAGGGCTGGCAGCTGGCCCCCCTCACACCCCACCCAAATCAACTCGGCTCCAGCATCAATCCCATCCTGGCTGCAATAGGGGGAAGCCCCGGTGCTGCACCCAGGCTGGGCCATGAGATGCCCAGGAGCATCCCCTGCGAGGGCTCACCTGCAAACTGGGTGTAGGCTGTGTCTTGGAGGAAGGCGCCACAGCCAAAGTCGATGAGTTTCAGCTGCCCGCTGGCCAGGTCGAGCAGGATGTTCTCGGGCTTGATGTCCCTGTGCAGGACCCCGCAGGCGGTGCAGTGCCGCACGGCCTCCAGCACCTGGCGGAACAGCGCCCGCGCCTCCTCCTCCGGCAGGAACCCCCGCTCCGCCAGGAAAGCCGAGAGCTCCTGGCACCGCTCCGGACGCTCCAGCACCAGCAGGAAGCTGTCGGGGAGCTCGAGCCACTCCAGGAGCTGAATGACAGCGGCACAGCCACGGGACACCTTGGCCAGCAGCACGATCTCCAGCGGCGCGCTGCTGCCGTCGGGCTGCGGGAGGAGCGCGGTGCCGTCAGTGGGGCTGAGGCCGTGCCGGGGCTCTGGGAGCCCTCAGCCAGCCCGGGATGCTCTGCACGCCCCGCTCAGCCCACGCCCGCTCTCCCCGCAGGCTCCCGGCGGCTCCCACCCTGCCGGGCCCCGGCTCCTCGCCGCCCGGCCCGGCCCGGCTGCTGCCGCTGGCCCCGCTCACTCACCAGCTCGCCCCAGTGCCGGATGCGATCCCGCGGCACGCGTTTGATGGCCACCTGCGAGCGAGGGAGAGCAGCGGGTGAGCTCGGCGCCCTGCCCGCCGCGCTCCGACCTTCTCCTCCTTGTCCGCCTTCTCCTCCTCCTCCTCCTCCTCCCCCTCCGCCCGCCGCCGGCCCCGCCGCTCACCGGGGCGCCGTCCGAGAGCCGCGTGGCCGCGAAGACGCTGCCGAAGCCGCCGCGCCCCAGCAGCGAAACCAGGCGGTACCGCTCCTGCAGGGCCTCCTGCGCCTTCCCTGCGGGCGAGACGCGGCTGTCAGCGCTCGGCCCGGGGCCAGCAACGGCCCCCGAGCGCCCCCCGAGCGGCCCGGGCCGGGCATCCCCACCCGCCCCGGGCCCCGGCGGCTCAGGGCCGGCGGCCGCGCTGCCGAGCGGCGGAGCTCGGGCCGGGGAAGCCCCAGCGGAGGCGGCGGGAGCGGCCGCGCCGCCTGTGTCCTCCGCGGGCCCCGGGAGGAGCCGGGGCCGGGGACGGGGACGGGGTCGGGGCCGGGGCCGAGGCCGGGATCGGGACGGGACTTCACGTCGGGTCCGGGGCCGGGCTCGGGCCAGGCGGAGCCGAAGGGCGGCGATGCCGCCCCCGCACCAGGCACTGACGCCCGCCCAGCAGCGCCACCGCCAGTACGGCCAGAGCCGGGCGGAGGCGAGAGCGCGGCGGGACGGCCGGGGCCGGGCACGGGGCAGCCCCGCCCGGGGCCGGGGACGGGCCGGGGGCATGGCCCGGCCCGGCAGGGGAGAGGGAGGCGGGGAGAGGAGAGGGACGCCGGGCAAGGGACCCCGAGAGAAGGGTGCTGGACCGCAGGAAAGGGAGAGAAAGAAAAACAAAAACAGAAAGAAAAAGAGAAGGAATGTTGAAGCGTCTCTGCTTTTGCTGCCGCTGCTGCTGCCGCCGCTGCCGCCGCTGCAACTGAAGCACCGGGGCCGTTCGTCCCCGTGTCCGTTCCCCGCTCGCCCCACGAGCCCCACGTTCGAGCCCCGCGCGCCCCGGGCACAGCCCCTGAGTCTGTCCAAACACGGGAACTTTGCAGCGGTGAGCCCAGGTGCAGAGCCCTGACTCCTGCACACTGGCACAGCAATCCCCTCGCTTGCTGCTCTGCATTGGCCTGCCTGAGGGTCAAACACTGTCGGGCCACCTTCCCTTGCGGTAGGATTTCTACCTGACCCAAGCACTGCACTTACATCTCCAGTGTTGCCTTCCAGTAAAACCAGGGGAAGGAAAATGTGTGTGGCTCATGGTATTTTCAAGTGTCTAAAAATCACTAAGTCACCGATCTTAGAGGTGCGGTGCATCTGGAATTCCTGGGATGGAGAAGTAGTGCAACATGGAAAAGGGGAGCATAGAAATAAATAGAGGAAAACATCTTGGATTGTTTCTTTCATTTTCATTTCACTTCTGGAAAGCTGTTTCAGTTTTCCAGGAATCTTCTCCTGTCTCTCTTCCCAAGAATGTCTCATGGAGAACAAGGTCAAGCTTCTGTCCCAAGATTTGCCAGCAGGAAATTATGCCACTGGTGAAATTTTCATGATGACTGTTTGTGCTGGCTTAGGGCAAATTTTGGGAGGAAACCTCCAAAAGGGGTCTGTTTTGCAGAGATAGCCAAAAACTCCACAACTTTGTGTAAGTTGTAAACCCGGCATATTTATTATTACAGCGCGGGATGCATGCAGAGATTACTCTCCTTAAAAGGCATGCGTACCTCTGGGAACTTCAGGTCCCTTTTTATCCTCCTCTCAAATACATATCCATACAATTTCACAATAGGTTCATACATATACATTTTTACAAATTTTGCGTGACATTTGCCACTAGTTCTTCTTTATCAGAAAGAATTCTTAGGTCAGGTTGACCTGCTTTCACAGCAGTCTCTCTGTCTCTCTTTATCACCCTCTGTCCCGTCCCCCCCTTATCTCTGTCCTTCACTGAATCAGTTTCCCTGAGCCTAGGCTTTGCAGTCAGGCTACATAGCTATGTTTTCTAACCACAGACTCAAAGATGTACATTTCACCTAAATCAAAATAGATTTCTACTCTGGAGAATTTCTACTCTGTCTCAGAAGCACTCCTCCCTCTGCCCCTCACACGCTGGCCCTGCCTGGCGTTCCTCATCCCTTTCCCCTTTGGCGTTTCTCCTGCCCTTCCCCTCTGCTAGAAGGCGGACAAAGCTGCCTTGGACAGCAAAGTGGATTGCAGCCAGTGTGAAGAGAACATGGAGGAGCTGGATGAGAGGATGCAGGAGTTGCAGAGCCAGATTTCAGGCCAGGAGCAGCACTGGAACAGTACCCAGCAGCAGTTCAGCGATGCAATTGAAGACAAGGTGAGGGGTACCTCGTCCCCACCATGAGGAACTGGCACCTTTGGGACTTGACAGCCTGAGGCAGCATCCCTCTGAGGATCCCCCTCCAGGCTTTTCCCTGGAGAGCTCCATGTCACATCCTGGAGCAGCTGGCTGAGGCTGTGCCCCTGTTCATAGCTGGATCGCCTGGAGCTGAAGACTTTCCGTAAACACCGGGAGGACTCCTGGAACAGGAACATGGAGGAACTCGAGGATAGGCTGTTGCGTGAAAACCCTGCTGGGATTAAGAAGTGAGTGCAATGGAGATTCTGATGGCTTTGGGGACAGCGATGGCAACTGCTCCTGCCAAGCAGGGCTGTCACACACCATGCCCCTGAGCTGGGTCGTGCCCTGCCCTCCTGGCCGTGCACACGGGGGAGCTTTGGTGCCAGAGAGGGGCTGAAAGCGCTGCAGGGGCTGCTTGGGATGGTGGCATGGGTGCCTGTGCCCTTCACCTGGCATCAGCCAGCACCTTGGGGATGGGGAGAAAGAGGCTCAAGAGCCCACGGTTCACCCTGCAATGGCCGTGCCCCTGTGCAGTGAGCTGCCCAGCAGCTGGCTGCTGCAGGGAGCTGCTGCCTGTGTGCTGCAGGGCTGTGGCCCCAGGAGCTCAGCCAGCCCTCTTCCCTCCCCCTCCTTAGGCAGCTGCCAGTCCCTTTCTCGTGCCTGTCCTGTGACCGCATGCTCAGCGTGCAGGTTCCTGGCCAGTGAGTAGCACCAGTGCCTCGGGGGCAGCGGGGCTGGCATGGGGGGAGATGGGTGCCAGCAGTGACCCGCTGTGCTGGCACAGGGGGACAGTGTCTGCTTGGGAGGGGCTGATGTGGGGAGCCCCCTCTGCAGCTCTGCCCATCAGCAGGGGCTGTGGGGGCTCATCCCAAGGGCTACAGGCAGCGGGATGCCATGGGCTACAATCCCATGGCTTTGGGGGGGCTGCCTCCAACAGGAACAGGTTCTTTGTCCCCTGTCACACCCCTGTGACTCCTGCCCTCCCCAGGTACCCCGAGACACTCCCGTATTTGCAGCCCATGCCCCCCAGCAAGGAGCCACCGCCCAGCCAAAGGTGAGGGCCCTGAGGACACATCCCCAGCGCCTGGGGTGCAGAGCAGCCCTGACACAGCAAGGAGGGCTCTGCACCTGGGCTGGGGCAGAGCAGCCTGGGGGGACGGGGCAGGGCAGGGGAGCAGAGGGCAGCTGTGGAGGGCCAGTGCTTGCCCCAGGGCTGGGGGCTTTTGCATTCCTTGCCTTGCACTGCCCTGTCTGGCCCATCTCTCTGTCCCAAGGCTGCTGAAAGCACATCTGATGAGCTGTGTCTGTTTGCAGTCTGAGCTCAGGCTTGGAGGGCTGTTGGGGAAGATGAAACAGGAAAGCCTTATAAATATGATTGCCTGGCAAAAGATTTTGAGAATATGGAAACTATAAGTGAGATTGAAATGAAAGCAAGCTTCGAGATCCCTTAGTTACTGAACAACGGGAAAACAATGGTGTGGCCGGCTGAAGGTGAAACAAGACCCTCTGCTTGCAGGAAGGTCCAAGGGTCCGAGCAGACCCTGCCAGCTTGGCAGAAGGGGTCCAAAGAGGAGTTTTTAGGGTTTAAAATGTAGCACAGTATGGTAATGTAGTGATTCTTATAGGCTGTATGGAAATGCTATAGGATTTGTATGTTGTACTAGATTGGTTAAGTGAGAATCAGAATATTCAACACAGAAGATGATTTATTGTATTGTAACGGGAACTTGGCTCTTACTTTTCTATGCTCTTAGCTCTTAGCTCTTACTCTTACTTCTTGTCTTTTAGCTCTTGCCTTTTATCCTCATACCCCTTTTACTCTCTTATGCTTTTACTCTCTTACCCTCTCATCCTCTCTACCCCTCTCTTCTCTCAGGCCTGCTCTGAGCTGTGGCTGGCAGCTCCAAGCAGGGCCCTGCACCCACGCCCTTTGCAATAAACCGTCCACAACCTGGCTTCAGAGATCT
This sequence comes from Agelaius phoeniceus, assembly GCF_051311805.1. Taxonomy (NCBI): domain Eukaryota; kingdom Metazoa; phylum Chordata; class Aves; order Passeriformes; family Icteridae; genus Agelaius; species Agelaius phoeniceus. Next base: position 5,574,940 of record NW_027509866.1, read on the forward strand.
CTCGTCTCCGTTCATCCCGACCGTGCTACCCCCGTCAATCCTACAGACGGGGATTGGGTGCCTCCTGTGAAAGGAGTTCCCAAAACCAATCCCTGCAGCTGGGACAGCCCAGCTCCTGCCAGCTGGTGTCCTGTGCACAGGGACCTGCCTGGTGCCATGGCCAGCACACGTGGCCATGGGGACAGAGCCAGCAGATGCAGCCTGGTGGGATGGGCTTGGGGCTCCTGCAGCAGGTGGACAGGAGCTGGCAGAGACATGCCCCTGCAGGCAGCACTGCCAGTGCCCTCCCTGGCACAGCAGGGTGATGCCCTGCATGCCACAGGGCTGGGCACTGAGTGTCCTCTGCCCCATCCCACAGGAGGCTGCTGGTCCGTGCCAGTGTCCCCGAGTGCTGCAGAGCTCTGGGGACCATCAGAGCAGCAGCTCCACGATGCCGAACATCAAGGCTTCCCCACATACAAGTGCAAGGCTGCAGTGTCTCCTGGTACACAACAAGGTAGGTGTGATGTAGGTGGGGACACAGAATGGTGACTGAGGCTTGATGGCATTGCTGACTATCCAGGGGGAATCTGTGCCTTCAGTCTCCAGGGAGACCTGAGTTGGATTATTGGGGTGTGCTGGATTGGGCCCTGCATTGCAGCCAGCTGCCGTCTCCTCCTCAGCCCAGTGTGACCCTGCTGCACGGTTATGGACACATCTCGAGGGGCCGTAATGACCAGCATCGTACGGCGATCAGGACACAGGATGCGTCAGGTATGGCCCTGTCAGGGCAAGGGGGTCAATGACGACAGGGGCTGATTATCTGCAGGGTGCCAGCTGGGGGATGAGCAGGGCTCTGCGTACAGAGCTGGGTAATGTGGCATGGGTATTTTGTGTCTGGGGTAAGAAGGAAGGGGCAGAATGGAGCAGGAGGACTGGCACATGGGGGCAACTGAGCTTGGAGCTGGAGTAACGTGGGAGAATGGCCATGCCCAGTGTGGGACAAGAGCTTGAGTCCTGGTGCGCTGGGGCCAGCACCTGTGGCGGCTCACCCTTGCCCTTCACGCCCAGGCCCTGCCGCCTCAGGAGAGCACGGCCAGGCACAGCTCCTCAACAGGTCTCATGGGCCCCAGGGCTCGAGCAGCCTCTGCAGCCCCGCCAGACATCAACAGCCCCCGGCCAGCTGGAAAGGACTCAGCACCCAATGCTCGACCTGGGACATCTTGTCCAAAGCGAGAAATGCCTGTGACAATTGTCATAAGAAACTTGACTTTTTACTTGTATATAGTAATTAAGTTAATTGTATATTGTTATTAGGTTAATAAAAACTGTTAAAATTCTAGGCAGAGCCTTGTCTCACAGCCTGTCTCTCCCCGGGCTCCCTGGTGCTCCTTCAGCCCCTTCCCCCCTGCTGTGGCTCTGCCCCCGGGCTGAGCAGATGGAGCCCCGGGCCGGGCCCTGAGGCCGCTGCTGCTGCCGCGGCGCCTGCGGGGCAGCCCTGAGGCGCCGGGCCGGCTGTGGGAGCGGGAGCAGCGCTGCAGAGCCCGCGGCCCTCACGGGCTGCCAAGGCACGGGCAGGTGGCCGTGGGGCCCGGCTGGCACTGCCGGCGCTGCTGCTCTCGGCTGCCGCCTGCAATCCTTCCAGGCGGCCCTTAGGCCGGCTCAGGAGCCGCTCGGAGCCCTGCCCGAGGGCTGGCCCCGACCCCCGGCCCCCAAGGGCACTTGTCCCTTCATGTCTGCACTGCCACATTCGCGGCTCATTCGTCAGCCTCCTCCTGCCCTTCCTTCCTGCGGGGCAGCGTTAGGGGCTGGCCCAGCGGCTTTCCTCCCGCACGGCTGCAGCCCCTTGCCCACAGCTCCCTGGCGGGAGCCAGAGCTGCTTTGCAGCCGGGCACCCCCGCCGTGTCCCGCAGCCCGGGCCGGCTCCTGCCCGCTGCCGGCGAGGCCCGGCGGCTGGGCCCGGCCATCCCGGGCCAGAGCAGCTCCCTGCCCGGGGGAACACAGGGGGACACGGGGGATGTGAAATACAAAGCCGTGTGTCGTGTCAGGTACACACAGGCAACGTGTGTATTTGTGATTGCGATATGTGTGGAGACCGACAATGGGACAGTTGTGAATTCGATAATAACTGAGGAAAGTAAAGCATGGAAGAAGTCTTTTGAACCCATCTTTTGTTTGCAATTAACCTTGGCTGATTTAGGAGCATTGGCATTAAAGCATTAAGGATGTTGCTTTTTGCTTGTAGTTAATTCTTAAGAGTTCTGCAATAATAACCTTTTGAAGTATAATTTTAGAACATTGCTTGTATCCTTGAAACTATAGCTTTGGAATATATATAATGGAAACATGCTTATCTCATGCTTTAATAAAGCAGAGAAAAACAGCTTGAGAAAGGAAGATGAACACCACCTCAAGGATTTATAGTTTCAACCAAGGGAAGCTTCACATCACTGTTGTTAGATTTATAGTCTCTGCAATTAAAAGGAGGACCCACATCTGGAGAGCTGGACCTTACCAGATGGGATTCGTCTTTCTTCTTTTGCTAACCAGACCACCACCATCTGGGGATACTCCTTTTGGGATACATCCTGAGAAAAACTAAATCACAATAGTGTGTAGAATTGTGACGTAAAAATTGGGAATAGAAACTGCTGATGAGTAAGAATTGGAATAGAAACTGCTGAGAAAGCTGATGAGTACCCCTATAAATACCTGTAAGCCTCAACTATAGGTGTGCAGTTGGAGGGAAAACTTCCCCCACTATACCCAGTGCTGTATTGCTCATACTTTACCATATTAATTAATAAATTGATTGCTGCTTAAATATTGGGCTAGTCAAGTTTCTTATTTATACAATCCATAACTGTAAAAGGAAAACTTCCTGCTGAACTGAAAAAGACTCGATGGAAATCAAGGCAGAGCCATGGTTTGTCAGGACTTGCTGTATCCTAATGAGCCCTGTGGTGCATTTGGAGCTGAGCCCTTGAACCTCAGGGCCTGAGAGGAGATTGCACAAACCTTTCCAGGAGTCAAAGTCAGAAGAAAACCCCAAAGTGTCTCAAAGCATGAATGGGTCCCACTGAGGACCATCCCAACACAGGCTGCTCATGGACTCCTTGGAGGAGACAATTGGAGGCCAGGATGGCACAACAACTTCTCAGACACTCAGTGTGGAAAGGAGAATCCAAAACACCTTAAAAAACCTTGAGTATCTCAAAGAATTAATGAGCCACACTGAGTGCCAGTGCAAAGCTCTCAAGGGACTCGTTAAAGCAGATAATTGGAGGCCATGATTGCACAAAGCTCTCAGAGACTCCAAGGCAAAAGCCAAAGCCAAAGTCCTTTGAAAAACCTGCAGTCCCAGCAGGGAGCATTCAGGAGCCCCCAGGGCCATGGCTGAGCAAGGCTCCCCAGGGACTCCTTGCAGCAGATCCTTGAGGCCACTGGGATGTGGGCTAGGGGGGGATGCTGAGGGCAGCACAAGGGGCTGACAGTGCCCAGCCTGGCTGGGGCTGTGCCAGGAGGCCCCAGGGCCTCAGGACAAGGTGTCTCCTCCCAGCCCTTGCTGGCACAGACCCTGCTGTGCTCCAGGGCACCAAGACTTGGCTTCTCTTTGTCCCCACCTGTCATCACTGCCTGCAGTTCTCTGCTCTGCCTGGGGCCTGGGGACACTTGCTCAGTCGTGTCCCTCTCTGGGACCCATTAAAAGTCCAAGAAAGTTTGGAGTTGGATTCTGCCTTGGAGTTCTGGAGAGGTTTCTTCAGCTCCCTCTCAGGGACTGATGCTCAGGGCCTGAGCACAAAGCCCCAGAGGCTGATTAAAGTCCTTGTGCTGTGTCTGTGCTGCTGAGCTGGGCTGGGCTCCTGGCCCAGAGGCAGCTCCCGGTCACCAAGAAGAGCTTCAAAAGCACATTTCTCTGGATGAGCAGCTCTTGTGCCAGCCCAGCAGGGCTGGGGCACTGCCTGCAGCCAGCCCGGGCACAGCCCAGAGGCACAGAGAGCTTCAATCAGTCAGGGCTGGGAAGGGGCTGAGAAGTGCCTGGGGCACAATCACTGCCAGCCCTTGGTACAGGAACCTCTGGCTGCAGGACAATGCAGCTGCAGCTCCTGGAGCCATCTCCTGCAGCTGGAACATGCCAATGCCTGCAGAGCCTGTGAGTGCATTCTCTGCTTGTCTCTTGTGCAGAGCAGCCAGGGGTGCCCAGGGCTGTCCTGCAGAGCAGGGTCCTGCAGCCCAGGGCGCTGTGCTGGGGCAGGGACTCTGCTGCCTGCCAGGGACAGCTCTCAGCCAGCCCTGGCAGCTGCTCCCAGCCCTGGGGCACAAGATCTGGGTGGGAGGAGACAGCTGGTGAGGCTTGGAAGTGTTCCCCTTGTGTGGGGAGGATGCTGCATTGTTCAGGACTGCTCCAAGCATGACATTTAACTGCAGAACATTTCCAAGTAGATTATACAGGGAGCACAGCAATGCAGGGGTTGCATAAAAGGGAAAATCCTCCTGTTTTAATCTACTGCTCTGGGTTTCCTGGATGGGAAACTCCACATAGATATTGATCTGTCAGTTCTGGTGGAAAAAAACCAAATTTCTCTCCGATCTGAATAAAGCAGGCATAGACAGAAATCAGCACAGGGCCCCTCAGAGGCAGCATCGGTGTTGCTTTTCCAGCCTCCTCAGGGTTGCTCTGATGTTGCCATCAGAGCCTGCAGAGCCAGAGCAGCCCTGGGCAGTGCCTGAGCTGGGAGGGCTCTGCAGGGCAGAGCTGAGCCCCCAGGGCTGGGCTGGGCTCTGGCAGCACTGGCAGGGCCCAGCCCTGGGCACAGGGAAGCAGCTGCTGGCAGGGACAGCTCCAGGCAGCAGAGCCCTGGGCAGGCAGTGGGGGGAAAGTGCCCCCAGGCTGTGCTGGGATATTTCAAGTCCTCTCCAAACCCAACTATTCCATGATTTCTTTTCTTACAGATCCCCATGCCAAGGTGCAGCAAATGTCCAACAGCAGCTCCATCAGGCACTTCCTGCTGCTGGCATTGGCAGACACGCGGCAGCTGCAGCTCCTGCACTTCTGCCTCTTGCTGGGCATCTCCCTGGCTGCCCTCCTGGGCAACGGCCTCATCATCAGCGCCGTAGCCTGCGGCCACCACCTGCACACGCCCATGTTCTTCTTCCTGCTCAACCTGGCCCTCACTGACCTGGGCTCCATCTGCACCACTGTCCCCAAAGCCATGCACAATTCCCTCTGGGACACCAGCAACATCTCCTACACTGGATGTGCCGCACAACTCTTTCTGATTTACTTCTTCCTTGGATCAGAGTTTTATCTCCTGACCATCATGTGCTACGACCGCTACGTGTCCATCTGCAAACCCCTGCACTACGGGACCCTCCTGGGCAGCAGAGCTTGTGCCCACATGGCAGCAGCTGCCTGGGCCAGTGCCTTTCTCTATTCACTGCTGCACACAGCCAATACATTTTCCCTGCCCCTGTGCCATGGCAATGCCCTGGGCCAGTTCTTCTGTGAAATCCCCCCAATCCTCAAGCTCTCCTGCTCCAAATCCTACCTCAGGGAACTTGGGCTCATTGCTGTAAGTTCCTGTGTGGTATTGGGTTGTTTCATGTTCATTGTTTTCTCCTATGTGCAGATCTTCAGGGCTGTGCTGAGGATCCCCTCTGAGCAGGGACGGCACAGAGCCTTTTCCACCTGCCTCCCTCACCTGGCCGTGGTCTCTCTGTTCCTCAGCACTGGTATCTTTTCTCACCTGAAGCCCCCTTCCCTGTCTTCCCCATCCCTGGATCTGGCCCTGTCAGTTCTGTACTCGGTGGTGCCTCCAGCCCTGAACCCCCTCATCTACAGCCTGAGGAACCAGGAGCTCAAGGTTGCAGTGTGCACACTGATGACTGGATGCTTTCAGGAACATTGAACTGCTGGCCAATTTCTGCAAAGCACTTGTAATAAAAATAGTCTTGACACTTCTTGTTAGTTTAATTTGAGTGGTTCTTTTTCTTTGTTTTACTTTTTCAATATTGTCCACAAATAAATGTCATTGTTTGTGCCATTTCTCATTTTATTTCTCTCCATCTTCCCTGTAGCCACAGACTGTGTCAATGAGGGGCTGCACTCTCGGTGGCTTTAAATGAACTAAAGGATCTCCCAGCAGAGTTTTCTGTAGAGATGCCCTTTTGTTGCCTTCTCTGGAGCTGCAGCAGCAATGTCTGTGTGCAGAGCTGGGGCAGATCAGGGCTGGCCCAGCAGCTGTGCCCAGCAGCAGCAGCAGCAGCAGCAGCACTTGGTGTTGCCAGTGCTGCTGCCGTGGCCCTGCCCCGCTGCCCTGGTGGCCCTGGTGTTGCTGCAGGGCCTGAGTGCTCTCGGGGCCGGGCACAGCCCTGGGGGTGGCAGCGCCGGGGCTGCAGCAGGGACAGGCCATGGGCACTGCTGGGGCAGCGCTGACGCCTCAGGCCAGGCCCTGGGGGCTCCAGGCTCCTTGCCCAGGCTCTCTCCAGAACACGGCCAGGCCAATGCTCAGCACAGAAACCCCCGTCAGCAGCCCCAGGCTGGCCGTGGGCAGGCTGGGGGCAAACAGCATGGCTGGGGCTCTGCAAGGGCCCTGGGGCAGACGGGAAGGAGCAGCAGAGCAGGGGCTGATCCATGCCCAGGGCGCTGCACAGCCCAGGGCAGCGTCCCAGAGCGTCCTCATGCAGCTACCAACAACATCCCCCCTCTGCAGCCCTGGCCTCTCCCCCAGCTCACACAGGTGCCCCATCCTTGCAGGCACAGACACGGCAGCACTGCCTCAGCAGCCCCTGTTTGCATTGCACACAGCAGGGCCAGCACCCCCATGCTGTTGCTGTGGGGACATGAACCTGAGGGAGCACAAATGCCATCAGCCCCTGGGGCCAGCAAGGCCTGCGGGACACCAGGGAAACCACTCAGCTTTGTCCTGGCCTCTGCACTCAGCCAGAAAGTTTGTTCCCATCAGCTGGGAGTTTCCTGTGCCACTGCAGACGCTGTTGCTCAGAGCCAGGGCTGCCTGGCAGCCACCCCCAAACTGCCCTGAGTATTTCCTTACCTTCACCTTTGCTTTCTTTCCTCTTTCCTAATCCAGATTTCTTCATGTTGCCCAGCCCTGTTGCCTCCCCTGCAAACAGCCCATCCCTGTTTGCCCTTTCCTCTCTGGCCCCACTCCCCATTGCAGTTCCTGACTTGGCACCATGGGAACGTCCCTTGGGCAGCAGGATCATCCTACAAGTGCTGCAGGAATTGTCTGCAGGCTCCTGCAGTGCCTGCTGCTGCTCCCTTGCCACAGGCACCCCAGGCCAGGGGGGCACATCTGGGCTGCTGTGTCTGGCTCTGGGGCTCCCTGTTCTGGGCAGTGAGGAGGAGCTGCAGAGGCTCTGCAGGACTGACAGGATGGGCTTTGGGGCTGGCAGGAGAAGCTGAGGGACCTGGGCTGCTGGAGCTGCTGAAGAGGAGGCCCAGGGCTCATCCTGCAACTGCTCCATGGGTAGTTTCAGGGAATCCCAGAATTAGGAAGTTTGGAAAAGGCCTTGGAGATCATCTAGTCCAGCCTGTGCCCTGACATGGCCTGGTTTCTCCTGAGCCTCCTCTTCTCCAGGACAAACAACCCCAGCTCCCTCAGCCACTCCTCACAGGACTTGTGCTCCACACCCTTCCCCAGCCTTGTTGCCCTTCTCTGGACATGCTCCAGCCCCTCCATGGCCTTCCTAATTTATGGGGCCCAGAACTGGACACAGCACTCGAGGTGCTGCCCAACCAGTGCTGAGCACAGGACAAAAATCACTCCCCTGCTCCTTCTGGCCATACAATTCCTGATCCAGGCCAGGAGCCATTGGCCTTCTTGGCCACCTGGGCACACTGCTGCCTCATGTCCAGCCTGCTGTCCATCAGTCCCTGCAGGTCCCTTTCTGCCTGGCTGCTCTCCAGCCACTCTTTCCCCAGCCTGTAGTGCTGCAGTGGTTGTTGTGGCCAAAGTGCAGGACCCGGCACTGGGACTTATTAAACCTCACCTTGCTGGATTTGGGCCCTGTGCAGAGCCCTCCTACCCTCCAGCAGATCCACACTCACACCCAGCTTGGTGTCATCTGCAAATTTGCTGATGCTGGAATCAATCCCCTCACCCAGACCATCAATGCAGGTATTGAAATCCACGCTGGCTGGCTCTGATCCCTGGGCCATCCTGTGGGTGCCCTGGGATGGCACTCAAGGTGATCTGTTCCATAACCTTGCCAGGCACCCAGGTCAGGCTGACAGGCCTGGAGTTCCCCAGCTCCTCCTTCCTGCCCTTCCTGGGGATGGGCTCACACTGGCACCTCCAGTGCTCTGGGCCCTCCCTGCTGAGCCAGGACTGATGGTAAATGATGGAGAGCAGCTTGGGGAGCTCATCCACAGCTCCCTCATCCCCCTAGGATGGATCCCATCTGATCCCATACACCTGTGAGCATCTGAGTGGCTCAGCAGGTCCCCAGCTGCTTCCTCCTGGATTCCAGGGGGCTGTTCTGTTCCCTGTGCCCATCTACCAGCTCAGGAGAACACTTGTCCTGAGGACAGCCTGTCCTAATATTGAAAATTGACAAACAAGATATTAAGTAGCTTTGTCTTTTACTTATCTTCAGTTGCTCTATTTTTAACTGCATCCAATAAAGAGTAGAGGTTCTCCTTCTCCCTCCTTTTGCTATAATTGTTTTTATAAAAACATTTTTTATTCTTTTTACAAGCCGCCAGTTTAAATTCTAATTGAGCTTTCATTTCTTCACATCACTTTCTTCATAACCTAATGACATCCTTAAACACTTTCTGCATTGCTGGTCCTTTTTTCCCCTGAGTTCCCACAAAAGCTCCATCGGCAGCCAGGACAGTCCTTTTCCTCTCTAGATCATGTTTTGGCACACTGGGACAGGTTGCTCCTTCCCCCTTAAGACTACTTTCTTGAAATTTGTCCATCCTTCCTGGATCCCTTTGCTTTAAAGGGCTCTTTCCTTTCAAAAAATCAGTACCAGATTTGGTACTCCCCAAAGTCTGGGGAGGGCCAAAGTCTGCCCTTCCTAATGCCAGTGTAGAAGTTTTGTTGCTGCCCCTCCTTCTTTCATAGAACATTGAAAACTTGATTATTTCATGGTCACTGGGCCCCAGGCAGCCTCCGTGTGAACAGCAGCAGACAGAGCTTTCCTTGGGAGTGTCACCAAAAATTCGGCAAAACAGAAAACTCCTTAACCCCAGTGTAGCATTAAGAAGCAGCATTCTTTATTCAGCTGGATGCACGGGGGAGAGCTCCTCCCAAAGCTGTGCATGCTGAGTACAGGAAAGTTTCTGTTTATTTTCTGTATTTTGCTCACATATTCATTGATTGTCTTGGACTAAACACACATATGATAATCATTTCCCCAAAATCATTAGCATATTTCCCCTCCCCTTTACCCATGTGTTCTTCTGTCCTGGGGGGCTCTCTGGTGGTCCCTCGTGGTCGTGGACCCCAATGTTCCAGTGGGCCTGGCTGAGCTGGCAGGACCCTGAGGCTGCTGAACTTCCAGTTCCCCTTCTCACACAATGGGCCTTGTGTGGTTTCCATAGGCCTGGGGTTATGGAGAACAAGCTCCAGGTGTCAGCTCACCTGGTGTAGGCAATTGATCATCTGGTAACATGAGGTCAGAGAGTAGGTTGTGACATCACAGAGTGGGTAATGTGAGGTCATTGATCAGCTGTGACATCAAAGACTGCCTCTGTGACATCACAGAGCCAGCTGTGACATCATAGAGCAGACTATGACATCACAGATTTGGCTGTGACATCAGAGACCAGCTGTGTGACATTAGAGAAGGGGCTGTGCCATCCCAGAGGGGCTGTGTGACATCCCAGAGGGGCTGTGTGACATCCCAGCAGGGCTGTGTCAGGTCACTGGGTTGGTCACTCGGCCCCAGCTCCCCCTCACAGTTTCTCCCAACAAGTCCAATGCTGTCCATGCCCAGCGGGGTCCCTGTCCCCCGGGATCCCCCCGGCCCACCTGGAGCCACAGCCTCCACCAAAGGATGTTCCACAGGATCCACCCCAGAGCCTGACATGGGGACAAGGGGCCAGGGCTGTGTGAGCAGGACATCAAGGACGGGGATTCTCCAGGTCACTGTGGCCTGGGTTGGGTTGCCCAGGGCAGGAAAGATGTCTGGCAGCTGGAGCAGGGTCTGGGAAGGGCCTCCAAGGTGGGGCTGGAGCCCTTGGGCTGTGAGCAGAGGCTGAGGGAGCTGGGCTTGTCCAGCCCAGAGCAGGGAAGGCTGAGGGGCTCCTCATCCCAGCCTGGCAGTGCCAGCGAGGAGGGGATGGAGAACACAGAGCCAGGCTCTTCACCGGGGGCCTGGTGGGAGACAAAAGCCAATGGGTGGAAGGGGAAAGAGGGGAGATCAGCCAGGACAGGAGGAGATGAAATGAGTCAGGCTGGTTTCAGCATTTCCTCAACACCAAGAGCAGCCTGACCTCCCTTCTCCGTCCACCACTGACAGCTTTGCAAATCAGGAATTGTTGGAGCTGTTTTGCCCCCACTCCAGGATGAGCATCCTGATACAAGAACTTAATTCTGTTTATGTCTATCACAGAACCATGTTTGTCCAGAATTACTTTTAGTATGGAAATTACTTGTGGATGGAGGACTCATCAGATGCTGCTGGGACATTGCACATAGCTCAGGGAAGAGTGTGATTGTTATTAAATTGTGTCCTGTTCAACCATGGTCTGTTGGCCATGAGGAGAAACTTTCTGTGCCTCTGAGTCTCACCAGTTCCTGACCCCCAAAGGACACAAACCTGATGAGTTGTGGTTCCCACTCCAATGGTGGCACTTGGACCTCCCTCCATCCCCAGAGCAGAGCTCCCTTGTCCCAGAGAGTCCCTGGCAATGCAGGGATGAAGGAAACAGGACAGGCTGTGGGGATCAGGGGCAGGGCAGGGCCAGGGAGAAGAACGACTTTGGCATTTGATGGAGCTGTGCCTTCCCTTGGCTCTGTTGGCTGACAAGAAATGAACATCCCTCTGTGTCTCGGGCAGCTCCTTCTGCAAGGAAAGCAGGTGGGAGTTGGAGCCAAGGAGCTGAAAGCTGCAGGTGCAGCCTGGGCTGGAGGGAGCTCAGATTTGCACAAGGCTGCTCTGAGTGCCAGGGCTTGGATGGGGGAAATGGTGGGCTGGGGGTAGGGACAGAGTCTGATTTATTGTCAGCCATGAAGAGTCTGGATTTGCATATCTATTCCAACTGCATGAGGAACTACCTGGACTCAGTGTCAATCGGAGATTGCACATATCATTTAATTAACAGGGAAACAAAAATAAACAGGACCTACAAAATGTTTTCTCGCTGTCTTTTTAAATATCATGTATTCCGTTCCAATACACTACTGAGATCTACTTAACCACAAAGGATTTGAAAATTAAAATCGAATGATCCCCAGAGGCTTGGCTTGTTCAGGTGTTCTGAATGTTCATGAGCCCTGGGACACTGAATTCCTGCACTGAAGAGCTGAAGGCTGAACAAGCCTCTGGAGCAGGAAAATTCAGCAGCAGCCTCCAAGTTGCTGAGGATGTCAGCAGCCCCCAGTGAGGCCATCCCTGCCCAGAGACCGTGGGGGAATGGGCAGACAAGGAGAGCGTCCCTGGGGCTGGGGCAGCACAACTCAGAGGCACCAGCGGCTCCAGCTGGGCAATGGAGTGTGGAATGTGGCTGGGAAAGCCCTGCCTGGGCTGGCCAAGCAGGATAGACAAGCCCTGACTTCCATTCACTAAAAAACTCTCTCAATGAGACATTTAAAAGGAAATACAGTTATTTGTGTCATCTGAGTTGGATGTGCTGGAGAAATAACCACAAGAGATTCCCAGGAGCTCAAAACAACAAAACCACCTTTACTGGGTACTTTATAAAATCAGAGAAACTTTGGCAAAAGGTTTAAAATTATACTCAATCAACAAAAAACACTTTTCAAAGCATTCATTCGGCCATTCAACATCACTACTCTAAGCCTGTTCAATTTAAAGTTACTCAAAATTTGCAAGAGGACAGAATTAGAAGAAGTAGACAGAGAGAGAGGAAGACAAAAAAGATACAGAGAAGCACACACACAGCTACCAACTCCTGGATTCCAGCATTGTTCAGATGGAAATTCCAAGAGGAGGTAGGGTCAAGATGTGTGCTTGCCTTGTGGTCAGCCTTCAATACCCCTTGGTCTCCCTGGGCCCTTCCCCCAGGTGGGGCTTGGGCTCATTTGGTCCCTCAGGAGCTGGGCTGGGGCTGCAGAGGTGGCTGTGGAGCATTGCCTGTGCTGTGCCAGGGACTGGCAGCCACTGCTGGGCTGGGATAGAAGCTCTGGGGGGATTGGGGTTCCAGGGCATGGCACAGCTGGACCTTCCTCCCCCAGAGACAAAATGCTTTGAGCCACAATCTCCTTCAGTCTGTCACAACAGAGAATGTTGGAGATGAAATCCCAATTCTGGCCATGGGAACCTGGACAAGAAGGGCAGCTCTTTTCCATAGGAAGGAAAGCACAGAGCTCCAGTGTTTGGACGGTAGGTGAAAGCCTCACTATGCTAAGGCCATCCAGACTTTTCAGCAATGCCAGATTTTTTCTGGATTTAAGGAATTTTGGAGGTGGAACCATAATCTCAACCATGGGCACCTGCAGAAGCAGGAAAGTTCTTTTCCATAGGAAGGAGAGCATGGAGCCTTCCCCAGGGATTTGGGGATGGGTGAGACCTGACCCTTGTGAAACCATTAACAGCCAGACTTGTCCTGGCAATATTCCTATTGGAACTATCCTTGGATATAAGGAAATTTGGAGATGAAATCCCAATTCTGGCCATGGGTACCTGGAGGAGAAGGACAGTTCTTTTCCATAGGAAGAAAAGCACGGAGCCCCAGTGCTTCAGCAGCAGATGAGAAGAGACCCTCAACATGCCAGGGTCAGCTGGACCAGTCAGGCAGCCCCTGGGAGGCCAAACCAGCCAGATCTGTTCTGTGTTCCCTTGGTTTTGTGGGGCCCTAGAGTGCCAAAATTGTGCCTTGGATCCATGGAGCCCCGCCGTGCCATAATGGTGGCTTGATCCCATGGGGTCCAGCAGTGTCATGATGACCCCTTGTTTCCATGGGATCCAGCAGTTTCACGATGGCCCCTGGGTTCCAGAAGGCCCCGCAGTGTCACAATGGTCCCAATGATTCCATGAGCCCCTGCAGCGTCACAATGGTCTCCTTTGGCTCCACAGTGTCACAATGTACCATTGATGACAGGAGGCCCCTCTGTGTCACCCTGGAGCTTTGGTTCCATGCAGCCCTGCAGTGTCACAAAGGCCTCTTGGTTACAGGAGGCCCCACAGTATCACAATGATCCTCTTGGTTCTGTGGGGACCCTCAGGGTCACAATGGTCTCACCGGTTCCATGAGGCCTCGCAGTGTCACAATGGTCTCTGTGATTCCATGAGTCCCCTTAGTGTCACATTGGTCTCCTTGGTTCCATGAGGCTGTGATGTGTCTTAATTGTGTCTCCATGATTCCATGAGGCCTTGCAAAGTCACAATGGACCTTTGGCTCCATGGGGTCTTGCAGTTTCACAATGGACCCTTGGTCCCATGACACCTCAAATTGCCTGTCCTTGCAGCTTTAGTCTGAAAGCATCCCTTGGATATTTGGGGAGTATTAGGGGTGGAATTCCATTTCAGCCATGGGTTCCTGGAAGGAAGGGTGGATCCCAGTGTTTCAAAGGCTGATTTGAGGCAGCCCCAAGGAGGCCAAGGCCAGCCAGACCTGTTGTCAGGGAAGAATCCTTGGATAGACAGAATTTGGGAGGCCAAACCCCACTTTTGTCAATGGGCATCTGGACAAGAAAGACAATTATTTTCCATAGCAAGGAAAGTACAGGGCCCCAGTGTTTCAAAGGATGATGAGAGCTGGCCCTCAGGAAGCCAAGGGAACCTGGACAGGCCTGGAAGCTTTTGTCTGGGAGTCATCCTTGGATATAAGGAATTTTGGAGGTAGATCCTCAGTTTTGGCCATGGATGCCTAGACATAAAAGATGTTTTTTTGCATGGGAAGAAAAAGACAGGCCCCCTCTTTTTTGAAGGCAGATGAGAGTTGGCCCCCAAAAAACCAAGAACAGCCAGAGCTGTCTGTCCTGACAGGTGACATATGGGAATAATCCTTGGATATAATCAAATTTGGAGGAGGAATCTCAATTTCAGCCATGAACCCCTGGAGGAGAAGGACAGTTCTTTCCCACAGGAAGGAAAGCACACGACTCCAGGGTTTCAGGGGCTGATAAGAAGTGACCCTCAACATGTCAAGGTCAGCTGGACCAGTCAGGCAGCCCCCAGGAGGCCCAGCCAGCCAGACCTGTTCCATGCTCTTGGATCCTTGGGGCCCTGCAGCATCACAATGGCCCCATGGTTCCATGAGGCTCTGTAGGATCACAACAGATCTTTGTTTCCATGAGGCCCAGTGATATAACAATGGTCTCCTTGGCTCCACAGTGGCACAATGGCCCCTTGCTTCCATGAGGCCTTGCAGTGTCAAAATGGTTTCCTTGTTTCCATGGGAAATGCCACAATGGCCCATTGGTTCCATGAGGTCGTAGTCTTAAAATGGCTCCTTGCTTCCATGGGTTCCTGATGATCACAATGCTCCCTTGGTTCCATCAGGCCTGGATGTGTTACACTGGCCCCTTGCTCCCATGGGGACCTGCAGTGTCACAGTGGCCCCTTGTTTCTATGAGACCTTGCAGTGTCACAGTGGTTGCCTTGGTTCTATGAGGCCCTGTGGTGTCACAATGGCCCCTTGGTTCCAGTGGGTCCCTAAGTGTCATATCAGTCTCCTTGGTTCTATGAGGCCCCACAATGTCACAAGGGACTTTTTGTTCCGTGAGCTTTTGTACTGCCAAAACCAGACAACAACAGTCTCCTTGGTTCCATGGTGTCACACTAGACCTTGGTTCCATGGGTACTCACAATGTCAGAAGGGGCTCCTTGGTTCCATGAGACCCTGCAGAGCCCCTTGATTCAACGAGGCCTCAAAGTGTCATCATGGCCTCCAGGATATCATGAGGCCCTGCAGTGTCATAATGGAACTTTGGTTCCAGGTGTTCCAGCACTGTTCCACAAATCCTTAGTTCCATGGGGCCCTGTAGTGTCACAATGGACTCCTTGGTGCCACACAGTATGACAACTGCCCCTTGGCATGCCAACGCTCCATGGTACCACAATGATTCCTTGCTTCCAAGAGGCCTTGTAGTGTCACAATGGCCCCTTGTTTCAATGAGGCCTTTGGTGTCACCATGGTCTCCATGATTCACTAAGGCCTTGCAGTGTCACAACAGACCATTGGTTTCATGGAGCCCCGCAGTGTCACTGTGGTCCCCTTGGCTCCACAAGGCCCTGCTGTGTCACAATGGACCTTTGGTTCCATGATGCCCCAGAGTGTCACAATGGTATCCTTGGTTCCTTGGACCCTTCATCCCATGGAGACCCCCAGGGTTCACTGTAGTCCACTTGAATCCATGAGGCCCTGCCATGCTGTTATGGCCCCTTGGTTCCAGTGGGTCCCAAAGTGTCAGAACAGTCTCCATTGTTCCATGAGGCCCCACAAAGTCACTGTGGTCCCCTTGGTCCCACTGGTCCCACAGTGTAACAATGGACTCTCAGTTCCATGAGGTTTCTCAATCCCAATGGTCTCCTTGGATCTGCAGTGTCACAGTAGCCCCTTGGCTCCATGTGGCCACGCTGTGTCACCATGGCTCATGGTTCCATGAGGCCACAGAGTTTAACAATGGACCCTTGATTCCAGAAGGCCTTGCTGTGTCACAATGGATTTCTGGTTCCATGAGCTTTCACACAGCCAACAGCATCTCCTTAGTTCTGCAGTGTCACAATGGACCCATGATTCCACAAGGCCTTGATGAGTCAGAATGGCCCCTTGGTTCCAAGAGGTTTCTCAGGGTCACAATGGTGTCTTTGGATCTGCAGTATCACCATGTGGTGTATCACAATTGGTTCAATGTAGCCCCAGTGTGCCAAAATGGATTTTGGTTCCATTGGGTTCTGCAGAGTCACAATGGACCCTTTGTTCCATGAGTTTGCACAGTCTCACAGCTGACTCCTTGTTCTGTGAGGCCTTGCTGTCACCAAGTCTCTGAAATATCAGAATAGGGCTCCTTAACACTAATTTCCTATTTAAGAGGGTATCATTTATTCAGGCTTGAGGTCTAGTGAGGGATAGCCCCAGTCTTATGTGGACATGTAATTCTACCAGCGTCACTAAATGTGTATTACAATTTACTCATTACCATAAAACCCACTCCAAATTCCCAGTTTCAGTCCTTCTTTTTTCTGCCACTACATTCTTGAGCCAGATGTCTTCCTGTCTTCCAGCCATCCTTGCTGGGAAAGCAGCCCCTGCATGCCTTGTTCCTGTGCTAAAATTCACAGGCACAGTAAAAATTGAATGAACCCTTTTGATATCAAGCCCAAGGCTTTGTGTGGGCAGGCAGAGGCAGGCAGGAGGCAGAGCTGTCAGCAAAGGAAGGGCCCAGCCAGGTGGGGCAGCCGGGGGATGCCGACAGCCTGCAGGGACAGAGGCGCAAGGCAGGGACACCGTAGGACAGCCTGGGCTGCACAGGGCACAGGGATGGGCAGCAGCTGCAAGACAGCCCTGACAGAGCCAACTTGGGCAGCACTTTGGCCATGGCAGACACAAAGAGCACCAAAGCCCCAGAGGGTCATTACAGTCCTTGTGCTGTGTCTGGGCTGCTGAGCTGGGCCGGGTTCCTGGCCCAGAGGCAGCTCCTGGCAAGGGCAGCAGAGCTGCAGAGAGACAGCTCTGGCCAGGAGCAGCTCCTGTGCACAGCCCAGCAGGGCTGGGGCACTGCCAGGGCCCCTCAGGGACACCAGCAGGGCACAGACAGAGCTCCCAGGGGCTCAGCACTGGCAGGGGCTGTGGCATGTCCCAGAGGGGGCTGTGTCACAGCAGCTCCTCTGTGGCTGTGTCATGGAGGCACAGAGCAGCTGTGATGTCAGCAAGGGGCTGTGTGACAGCACAGAGTGGGCTGTGTGAGGTCACATATTGGGGTATGACAAGACAGAGTTTGTTGTGTGTGGTAATTTAGCAGCTACAGCATCATAGAAGGGATCGTTGTGACATCACAGAGCAGTCTGTGAGATCATGGCATGGCTGTATGACATCATAGAGCTGGCTGTGAGGTCACAGTGTGTGCTGTGACGTTAAAGAGTGTGAGTATGACATCAGAGAGGGTTTTGTGACATCACTGAGGGGGTTGTGACATCACACATATGTCTGTGACATCATAGAGTAGGGTGTGAGGCCATAGAGCAGATCCTGCGTTCATAGAGGGTGGCTCTGTGACATAAGAGAGAGGGTTGTGACATCACGGGGTGGCTGTGTAACATCATAAAGCAGGCTGTGACATCACAGTACAGATTGTGGAATCACAGGGTGACTTTCTGACATCACAGAATCTTCTGTTACATCAAAGTGCAGCTGCATGACATTCCAGGATGACATCCCAGAGTTGGCTGTGTGACATCACAGGTGGCTGTGTGACATCACAGGGGCTGTGTGACAAAGCAAGGGCTGTGTGACATCACAGGGGCTGTGTGAGGTCCCTGGGGAGGTCACTCTGCCCCGGCCCCCCTCACAGTTCCCCCCAGAGCAGTCCAACCCTGCTCATGCACAGTGGGGTCCCCTGTCCCCCCGGGTCCCCCCGCCCCCGGCCCCGCAGCCTCCCCCAGAGGATGTTCCACGAGATCGACCCCAGAGCCTGACACGGGGACGGGGGGCCGGGGCCCTGGGGGTGGCACAGGGGGACAGGGACCCCCCGGCAGCGTCTCCATGTCCCCCAGGGCCAGAGCCTGGGCCAGGGCTCCTTCACTCTGGTACCAACGAGGCCTTGAGAGTGCTGAAAAAATCCCCAGCAAGGGATCAGCAAAAATCAGATTGAATATTAAGGGACAGCAGCACAAAGTTCCCTGGCAAGAGTCACTCTGCTCCTGACTGGACACTTCAGGCACACTAAGGAAACAAAGCAACA
The DNA here is from genome assembly GCF_051311805.1 of Agelaius phoeniceus. Classification (NCBI taxonomy): domain Eukaryota; kingdom Metazoa; phylum Chordata; class Aves; order Passeriformes; family Icteridae; genus Agelaius; species Agelaius phoeniceus. Next base: position 5,592,981 of record NW_027509866.1, read on the forward strand.
ACAAAACCAAACAGAATCCAGGCACTCAATCCAGAAATGAACTCAGAACTGTCACTTTGTGTGTGTGACAAAAGGACAGTGAGGGGAAGGATAAAAGGAATATGGCCCAAAAGCTTAACGCAGCTCAAACTTAACAGGACTTAACTTACACCTTAACCTAAACTGATACCTTCAGTTTCACAATTTAGCAAAAAACAGCATTTAGCAGGATTTAATTTAACTTATAACCTATGACTTTGCATTTTAACAGAGGATTAACATTTAACAGTATATAATTCAGCTTATAACTTATATTAAACATAACAACTTAAGAAAACAACAACTCTTAGCAGTGTTTAACTTCACTTAGACCTTGTGACTTAACCTTACCTACAGGCAATGTAGGTAAGGTTAAGTCATCCTGGCCACACTTGGCATCAACAGCTTTCTTTGGCAGGGTGAGAACAGGGATGTTGTGCCACTGAGGGAACAAAACCAGTTCCCAGGGCTGCTGCTACCGAAAGCAAGAGCTGGTTGGGCAGCAGCAGTGCCTGGAGCAGACAGTGTTTGTGAGGAGCTGCAGAGGAGCTGATCCCAGGGGCTGTTGGCCAAGGCCGAGCCCCAAGGAGCATTCCTCAGCTGGCAGGGCGGCCTGAGAAGGGGAGGGGGGAATGCAGCAGCACAGGGCCCATGGAACCAAGGGACCATTGTGACACTGTGGGGCCCTGTGACACCAAGGGACCATTGCGACACTGTGGGGCCTCATGGAATCATGGAGAGCACTGTGACATTGCTGGGCCTCATGGAACCATGGGGACCGTACTGACACTGTGTGGCTCTATGGAATGTCGGGATCATTGTGTCACTGAGAGGCTTCATCAAACCAAGGGTCCATTGTGACACCGTGGGGCCTCATGGAACCCTGGAGATCATTATGACTCTTTGGGGTGTCATGGAACCAAGGGGCCATTGTGACACAGCAAGACCACATGGAGCCAAAGGTCCATTGTGACGTTGCAAGGCCTCATGGAACTATGGGGAGACCATTAGGACACTTCACAGCCTCATGGAACCAAGGGACCATTGTGACACTGTGAAGCACCTTGGAATCATGGAGACCATTGTGACCCTGGAGGTCCCCACAGAGCCAAGAGGACCACTGTGATACTCTGGGGCCTTGTGAAACCAAGAGGCCTTTGTGACACTGCAGGGCTGCATGGAACCAAAGCTCCAGGGTGACATTGTGGGGTCTCATGTCATCAGTGGACCACTCTGACACTGTGGAGCCAAAGGAGACCATTGAGACACTGCAAACCCCCAGGGTCCAAAGGTCCATTTTTACATTGCAGGGCTCATGGAACAGAGAAGTTACATGACATTGTGGTGCCTGGGGAACCTCTGAGACCATTGTGACACTGCAAGGCCTCATGGAATTCTTGGGACCATTGTGACACTGTGGGGCCTTATGGAACCTAGGGGCCATTATGACACTGCAGGGCCCCATAAAATCAAGAAAACTCAGAACAGGTCTGGCTTGGTCTCCCAGGGGCCACCTGATTGGTCCAGCTGACCTTATCATGTTGAGGGTCTCTTCTCTTCTGCTAATAAAACACTGGGGCTCTGTACTTTCCTTCCTATGGGAAAGATCTTCATCTCCAGGTACCCATGGCCAGAACTGGGATTTCACCTCCAAATTTCCTTATATCCAGTGATTGTTACCATAGGAATATTGCCAGGACAAGTCTGTCTTGCAGTGGCTTCACAAGGGTCACTTCCCATCTGTCCCCAAAACACTGGGGAAGGCTCCGTGCTTTCCATCCTATGGGAAAGAACTGTCCTGCTTCTCCAGGTGCCCATTACCAAGATTGGGATTCCATCTCTAAAACTCCCTAAAAGGAAAGACGGCTCCCAGACAAAATCTGCCATTCCTGACAAGTCTGAATGGCCTTGGACTAGTGAGGTTCTGACCTCTCTTCCAAACACTGGGGCTCCATGTTTTCCTTCCTATGGAAAAGAACTGTCCTGCTCCTCGAGGTGCCCATGGCCAGAACTGGGATTTCACCTTCAACCTTCCCTATTTTGACAGACTGGAGGAGATTGTTGGCTGGAAACATTCTGTGTGTGGGGGAGGAAGGGACAGGTCCAGCCTTGCCCTGCCCTGGAAGCCCAGCCCTGCCCTGAAACCCCAATCCCCCCAGAGCCTCTATCCCAGCCCAGCAGTGGCTGCCAGTCCCTGGCACAGCACAGGCAATGCTCCACAGCCACCTCTGCAGCCCCAGCCCAGCTCCTGAGGGACCAAATGAGCCCAAGCCCCACCTGGGGGAAGGGCCCAGGGAGACCAAGGGGTATTGAAGGCTGACCACAAGGCAAGCACACATCTTGCCCCTACCTCCTCTTGGAATTTCCATCTGAACAGTGCTGGAATCCAGGAGTTGGTAGCTGTGTGTGCTTCTCTGAATCTTTTTTGTGTTTTTCTCTTTCTGTGTCTTCTTCTTCTGTTTCTGTGCTCCTGCAAATGTTGATTAACTTTAAATTGAACAAGCTTAGAGTTTGTGAAGTTGAATGGCCCAAGTCAATGCTTTCAGAAGTGTTTTTTGTTGATTGAATATCTGTCGTAATACATGACAAGAATTTTTAAAAGTAATGTAAAACTTTTTGTGTAACTGACATCCTGTTAAACCACTGAGATACTGAACACACCTCTGTTAACCACATATGCTAAAGATGAAAAAACCCAGGAACCTCCTCTTTCTTTTCCAGTCAACAAAGAAGCAGCAGGCCCCTGGCCCCAGCCCCCATCTCAACCAAACCAAACCAAACCAAACCAAACCAAACCAAACCAAACCAAACCAAGCAACCCTGCCATGGGCTGAGCCCCTTCCCCCCTCCCCAGGCTGCCCCCCCCCCCACCCCCATCGTCCCCATTCTGACCAAACCAAACCCCAACAACTCCCAAACAGGAAAACAAAAGAGGCTACAAAACCCCAACCAGAACAAAGCGAGCCACAACTATTAAAATATTACCATCAAGTCCCCGCCCCCAACACAACTCAAACCAAAATCCCCTACAACCTACACCACACACAAAATAACCCTACAAATAAAATTAAACACAAAACCCCCCAAACCAACCAGAAAACCAATTTTAAAAAACCCAACCACAAATTCCACCACAGGCTACCAGTGGGTCAGGTGTTAACCCTTGCAATACTTCAATCCTCCCTTGAGTAAAAGAAAAAACCAAAATATAAGCATATAAATACCCATAAAACCATCAAAGTCAGTAAAGAAGAATCTAAATCCTAATTAAAAAAGAAGGAAAATATCTTAATTTTAAAAATAAAATCCTCTTATAAACTATAAAGAAAAAACTCTTTTTCTTTATAACACATAAAACTATAAAAAATAAAAATATTCAAAATAATATCAAACAAAAACCTGCATACTAAAATAAACAAATTTTAAAAAACTGTAATTTCATCAAAAGTTTGACCATTAAAAAAAAAAGTAATCCACTACCCCCTAGAGAAGATCTCTATTCCCAGAGATAAAAATAATTTGTAAAGTAAATAATAAAAACTTTTACCTTCAAGAATTCATCTTTAAAACAATATCCCATAAGTCGACATGGCCCATCAACAAGCTGTAAAACAGCTTGTAGCACAAAAACCAACTTCAGAAGAACAAAGTTCCCCAGACAACTGTGATCCATGACAAAATTAAGAACCAAAAATTCCTATTTTTTCCTCTTGTAAAAAAATCTCCATAACCTTAACAAGAAAAACTTCTCTCCCTAAATCAACTAAAAAAAGACAATTCTAGAAATTGTAAACTAACTAGAAATTTTAGATTTAGTTTCTTTACATTGTCATAAAAAGAAAAAGTTGTAAAGAAAAAGGAAGTGTTCTAAAGAGTTTATTTTAATTCTTACTACGTTTTTTTATTTTAGTTACTTTTAATAAAATTTTCTTTATACCCTTTTGGACTTTTAAGCCTACTTTACCTTTCTGCTAATCCTATCTCACAACACAAAAAAATACATAAATACTTAACTGACACTAAAACCCACCACATTCATCAATACATTAATTAAGAAATCTCAACATTAGAAAAATCTTAAATTAACAAATCAAAACCACTACAATGTCATAAAAAACCTTTTGCCAAAATTTCTCTGATTTTCTAAAGTCACCAGTAAAGGCTGTTTAGTTCTTTTGAGCTCCTGAGAATCTCTTGTTGGTATTTCTCCAGGGAGTCCAATTCAGAGGACACAAACAATTGTAATTCCTCTTAAATGTCTCATTGAGAGAGTTTTTTAGTGGATTTGGATGAGGGCTTGTGTGTCCTGCTTGGCCCAGCCCAGGCAGGGCTTTCCCAGCCCCATTCCACACTCCATTGCCCAGCTGGAGCCGCTGGTGCCTCTGAGTTGTGATGCCCCAGCCCCAGGGACGCTCTCCTTGTCTGCCCATTCCCCCACGGTCTCTGGGCAGGGATGGCCTCACTGGGGGCTGCTGACATCCTCAGCAACTTGGAGGCTGCTGCTGAATTTCACTGCTCCAGAGGCTTGTTCAGCCTTCAGCTCTTCAGTGCAGGAATTCAGTGTCCCAGGGCTCATTAACATTCAGAACACCTGAACAGGCCAAGCCTCTGGGAATAATTTAAGTGTTCAAATCTTTTGTGGTTAATTTGACAGACTTCAGTTGTGTGTTCAAAGTGAATGCATTATATTTAAAAAGACAGTGAGAAAACATTTTTTAGGTCCTGTTAAGGATTATTTCCTATTCATAAATGGATATGTGCAATCTCCAATTGATACTGAATCCAAGTACCTCCTCATGCAGTTTGAATGGATATGCAAATCAAGACCCTTCATGGCTGACAATCAATCAGACTCTGTCCCTACCCCCAGCCCACCATTTCCCCCATCCAAGCCCTGGCACTCAGAGCAGCCTTGTGCAAATCTCAGCTCCCTCCAGCCCAGGCTGCACCTGCAGCTTTCAGCTCCTTGGCTCCAACTCCCACCTGCTTTTCTTGGAGAAGGAGCTGCCCGAGACACAGAGGGATGTTCATTTCTTGTCAGCCAGCAAAGCCAAGAGAAGGCACAGCTCCATCAAATGCAAAAGTCATTCCTCTGCTGGATATTAAATCCACTTTCCAGAGCAGACAGTCTCAGAGCAATGGAAAACACCTTCTGTGACCAGCACAGATCCCAAGGTCCCCCCAAACCCTCCCTGCCCCGATTCTGCCCAGATTTGCTCTTTGCACACACGAGTCACAGGCTGAAGTCAGGAGCTCCCTCCATGCCCAGAGGGAGGAAAAGAGAGAAAGGGGATGAAGAGCTCTCCTGTGCAGAGCCAAGGTCCAAGTGCAGCCCCTGCAGTGGGACCCACAACTCATCAGGTTTGTGTCCTTTGGGCTCAGGGCCTGGTGACACTCAGAGGCACAGAAAGGTTTCTTGCCAACAAACACAAGCTGAACATTTGAACAGTTTAATAACCATCACAGCTCTTCTCTCAGCTCTCTGTGATGTCCCAGCAGCTTCTGACATGTCCACCATGCCCAAGGGATTTCTTCCAGGAACAGTTTTAGACAGAGACATAAGCAAAGGTAATTCTGTGATATATATAAACACAATTAGGATGTTTATATGTAATGTGGAGTTGTATATGTAATATGTGAAGTTCAAATATATACCACTAATGTGGTATATATTTGAACTTCAGAAAGATTGGCAACTAGCTGAAGCTCAAAGCATGAAACCAGTCATTTGATAGGCACTTGAATGACCAGAGTGCAACTGGATGAGAAAATCTGGGAGCGATGGAAAGAACATAGATCCGGTTGCTCTAAATTAAGAGATATTCTTAGACATGGACATTTAAACAGGAGAGCAAGAAACACATGAAGTAGGTGGGGTCATTAAATATTAGAGTGAATGTCAGTGGCAAAGGTAGAGGGGAAGATGAGTATTTCTTCTCCTGCCATCAGTAGAAAAATCCAGTAGATCCAGGAAATTCCTGTTCCTGCTGGGAAAAGTTTGCCATTTCTTAAAAGTACTCAAGTGACCCAGATAATAATGATTTGCTTGTATATTATGAAATTAACACTTATTAAAACCTGTGTCCCTTTCCAGGAAGACATCAGTTGTGTCCCCATGAACAGGCAGTGACACTTGTGCCCTGAGGTGCCCAGCTGGGATTGGATCTCTCCCAGAGCACCTGAGGGAGAGCAGAGCACCTTGCAAGCTGCAGGGCCCTGACAGCCCCGCAGGGCTCCTGTCCCATCAACATCTGCTCTGCTCCAGTCTGAAACAGGGCCCAGCATGGTGCTGGGATCATCAGAGAGCTGAGGTGTGTGCTGGAATTCAATGGCCTCCCCATCCCGCAGCAGCCCTGCATTTCCCTGCTGCGGCCTTGGTCTCCAGCCCAGCCATGGAGGCTCTTTGGGCTCTGGAGTGTTGCTGCAGCCCCCAAGGGCAGCTGAGCTCTGCCTTTGGCACAGTCAGGCCTGGCCAGCGCAGGCCATGCTCAGCAATTGCTTGTGTGTGCCTGGCCTTGCTGTCAGCCCTGGCAGCGGCTGCGTGGCCCCTTTGTGGCCCTGTGCTGGCCCAGCCATGGTGGCCCAGCCCCTGTGCAGGCCCAGCCCAGGCCAGGAGCATTGCGGCTGGGAACGGCCCCTGTGCCGTGGTGCCCACGGCAGCCTTGGGGCTCTGTGCCCCATGGCCTCCCTGCTGGGCAGCCTCTGCCAGCTCCTGCAGAGCCCCTGGCACCTGTGGGGCTGCACAGACAGCCCTGCCCCGGGGTCTGCCGGCCTCTGGGCCAGCAGAGAGGCAGCCAGGGCTGGCCATGGCCGGGAACAGGCCCTGAGCCCCACAGGAGGATGGAGCTGGGCCACAGCCAAACTCAGCCCAGGCCAAAGCTGGGCCCAGCAGCCAGGGCTGCCAACGCATGGGCACAGAGGCTGGCGCTGACAAATGTCCTGGGCCCCCTCCCTGCTGTGTCCCTGCCACCAAGGGCACAGAGCAGCCTCCTCTCTGGGCCATTGCCTGTTTGCAATGCCTTGCACAGGCACTGGCCCTGCCCCACAAGGCCTGGCCTGAGTCCTGCCCCTGCACGCTCAGCCAGGCTGAGATGGACACTGATGGTTCCTGGGCCAGGCTCTCAGAGCCCTGCCCAGCTCCCTGCAAGCTCTGCCAGCTGCCCTGAACTCTGGGCAGCACCAAGGGCCTCTCTGAGCCCAGCCCAGCCCAGCCGGCTCTGGCCCCACAGCTCTGCTCAGCCCAGGCTGCTCTGGGCACTGGCCCCACGGCCTCAGCCCCTGCCAAGGGCACAGCAGCAGCTGCAGCTGCCACAGGACTCAGCCCCAGCCATGGGGGAAGGTGCTTGGCCAAGGCCAAAGGAGGCTCCCTGGCTGCCCTGCTCCCCTCAGCCTGAGGTGCTGAGAGCTCTGCAGCCCCTGCTGCCATCCCATCTGCCCAGGGCAGCACAAGAGCCCCGGCCTTGGGGCCCTCAAGAGCTGCTCCTTCTCTAGGCCCAGGGCCAATGCCAAAGCTGGGGCAGCCACAAAGCTGTGCCCATTTCTGTTCATTGCTGCTCTGGTGGGGATGGATCCTCAGCCACTTGGAGGTTGCTAATGAATTTTATTACTCCAGAGGCCTCTTCTTTCTTGAGCTCTACAGTTCAGGAATTCAGTGGGAAAAGCTCATAAATATTTGTTCAAAACCCCCAAACAAGAAAATCCCATGGGAATAATTGAAGTTTTCAATTCTTCCTTCATTAATTAGACATATTTCAGAAGTGTATTCGAAGTGAATATACTATATTGAAAACAATGCGGAGAGAATTGTTTTGCCCGTTTAAGTTTTCTTTTCCTGTTTATAGCAATGGACATCAGCAATGTCCACTTGATAGTGACCACCAGCACCTCCTCATGCACTCTGAACAGATTTGAAAATCAAGACCCTTCATGGCTGACAATCAATCACACTTTGTCCCTACCCACACCCCACCATTTCCCTCATCCAGCCCCTGGCACTCAGAGCAGCTGAGGAATGGAGTCACATCCAGGGGTGTCCCCAGGGCTCAGGACTGGGGACAGATCAATTCAATCTCTTTATTGCTGATCTGGATGAGGCCCTCAAGGGCACCCTCAGTCAGTTTCCAGGTGAGTCCAGGCTGAGTGGGAGTGTGGCTGTGCTGGAGGGCAGGAAGCTCTGCAGATCTGGACAGGCTGGAGCCATGGGCCCAGGACAATTGGATGATATTCACCAAGGCCAAGGGCCAGGTCCTGCCCTGGGCTCACAACAACCCCAAATCCCTGACTGTGCTCTGCCCCTGATCCCCTTAGCCTCTCCTGTTTCCTTCATCTCTACATTGCCAGGGACTCTCTGGGACAAGGGAGTTCTGCTCTGGGGATGGAGGGAGGTCCAAGTGCCACCACTGGAGTGGGAACCACAACTCATCAGGTTTGTGTCCTTTGGGGGCCAGGAACTGGTGAGACTCAGAGGCACAGAAAGTTTCTCTTCATGGCCAACAGACCATGGTTGAACAGGACACAATTCAATAACACTCATGCTCTTCCCTGAGCTAAGTGCAATGTCCCAGCAGCATCTGATGAGTCCACCACCCACAAGGGATTTCCATCCTAAAAGTAGTTTTAGACAAACGTCATTCTGTGATAGATATAAACACAATGAAGTTCTTGTATCAGGATGCTCATCCTGGAGTGGGGACAAAACAGCTCCAACAATTCCTGATTTGCAAAGCTGTCAGTGGTGGATGGAGAAGGGAGGTCAGGCTGCTTTTGGTGCTGAGGAAATGCTGAAACCAGCCTGACTCATTTCATCTCCTCCTGTCCTGGCTGATCTCCCCTCTTTCCCCTTCCACCCATTGGCTTTTGTCTCCCACCAGGCCCCCAGGGAAGAGCCTGGCTCTGTGTTCTCCATCCCCTCCTCGCTGGCACTGCCAGGCTGGGAGGAGGAGCCCCTCAGCCTTCCCTGCTCTGGGCTGGACAAGCCCAGCTCCCTCAGCCTCTGCTCACAGCCCAAGGGCTCCAGCCCCACCTTGGAGGCCCTTCCCAGACCCTGCTCCAGCTGCCAGACATCTTTCCTGCCCTGGGCAACCCAACCCAGGCCACAGTGACCTGGATAATCCCCGTCCTTGATGTCCTGCTCACACAGCCCTGGCCCCTTGTCCCCATGTCAGGCTCTGGGGTGGATCCTGTGGAACATCCTTTGGTGGAGGCTGTGGCTCCAGGTGGGCCGGGGGGATCCCGGGGGACAGGGACCCCGCTGGGCATGGACAGCATTGGACTTGTTGGGAGAAACTGTGAGGGGGAGCTGGGGCAGAGTGACCAACCCAGTGACCTGACACAGCCCTGCTGGGATGGCACACAGCCCCTCTGAGATGTCACAGCCCATTCTCTAATGTCACACAGCTGGTCTCTGATGTCACAGCCAAATCTCTGATGTCATAGTCTGCTCTGTGATGTCAGAACTCTGCCGTGTGGTGTCACAGATATGGCCTATGATGTCATAGCTTCTCCATTACCTCATATACCCCACATGTCATATCCCACTCTGTGACCTCATGTTACCAGATGATCAATTGTTTCCACCAGCTGAGCTCATACCTTGAGCTTGTTCTCCAGGGACCACCAGAGAGACCCCCAGGACAGAAGAACGCATGGGTAAAGGGGAGGGGAAATATGGCAATGATTTTGGGGAAATGATTATCATATGTGTGTTTAGTCCAGGACAATCAATGAATATGTGAGCAAAATACAGAAAATAAACAGAAACTTTCCTGTACTCAGCCTGCACAGCTTTGGGAGGAGCTCTCCCCCCTGCATCCAGCTGAATAAAGAATGCTGCTTCTTAGTGGTGTTAAGGAGTTTTCTGTCTTACCGAATTTTTGGTAACACTCCCACTGCCAAGGAAAGCTCTGTCTGCTGCTTTTCACAGACAGAGAAAGGCTGGTGGCAGATGTGGGGCTCAGAGGCTGCCTGGGTCATGGTGGCCATGAAATAATCAAGTTTTCAATCTTCTGTGAAAGAAGGAGGGGCAGCAACAAAACTTCTACAATGAAATTAGGAAGGGCAGACTTTGGCCTATTTAGGATGCAGATTTGGAGAGTACCAAATCAGGTACTGATTATTTTAAGGGAAACACCCTTAAAAACAAAGGGGTCCAGGAAGGATGGACACATTTCAAGAAAGTAATCTAGAGGGGAAAGGGGCTGCCTGTCCCAGTGTGGCAAAAGATGAGCTAGTGAGGCAAATTATTTTCCTGGCTGTCCATGGAGCTTTTCTGGGAACTCAGGGAAAAAAGGACCAGAAACTCAGGAAGTGTTTAAGGATGTCATTCGGTTAAGCAGAAACAAAAGGAAAGAGATGAAAGCTCAATTAGAACTTAACCTGGAGGCTTCTGTAAAGAAATAATAAATGTTTTAAAAAAAAATTTATAAGAAAAGGAGGGAGAAGAAGAACTTCTACTCTTTTTTGGATACAGTGGAGAATATAGTAATTAAAGATAAGGAAAAGGATAAGGTAATTAACATCTTGTGTCAATTTTCAATATTAGGACAGGTTTCCCTCAGGACAAGTGTTCTCCTGAGCTGGTAGATGGGCACAGGGAGCAGAACAGCCCCCCTGGAATCCAGGAGGAAGCAGCTGGGGACCTGCTGAGCCACTCAGGTGCTCACAGGTGTATGGGATCAGATGGGATCCATCCCAGGGGGATGAGGGAGCTGTGGATGAGCTCCCCAAGCTGCTCTCCATCATTTACCATCAGTCCTGGCTCAGCAGGGAGGGCCCAGAGCACTGGAGGTGCCAGTGTGAGCCCATCCCCAGGAAGGGCTGGAAGGAGGAGCTGGGGAACTCCAGGCCTGTCAGCCTGACCTGGGTGCCCGGCAAGGTTATGGAACAGATCACCTTGAGTGCCATCACAGGGCACCCACAGGATGGCCCAGGGATCAGAGCCAGCCAGCGTGGATTTAGGGCTGGCAGGTCCTGCCTGGCCAACCTGGTCTCCTTTTATGCCCAGGTGACCCACCTGTGGCTGTGGGAAAGGCTGTGGATGTTGTGTGCCTGGACTCCAGCAGAGCCTTTGACTCTGTCTCTGACAGCATTCCCTGGAAAAGCTGCAGCCCACGGCTTGGGCAGGTTCCCTCCTGGCTGGGAGATTTAAGAGCTGGCTGGAGGCTGGGCCCAGAGAGTGGTGGGGATGGTGCTGCACCCAGCTGGTGTCCAGGCACTGGTGCTGTCCCCAGGGATCTGTGCTGGGCCCAGTCCTGTTTAATATCTTCACTGATGGTCTGGGTGAGGGGATCGAGTGCAGCATTCACAAATTGCAGATGGCACCAAGCTGGGTGTGAGTGTGGATCTGCTGGAGGGCAGGACAAGAAGACCCAGCCTTAAGCTGCACCAGGGGAGGCTCAGGCTGGACAATAGGAAGGAGTTCTTCACAGAAAGGGTGAGTGGGAACTGGAATGGGCTGGCCAGGGGGGAGGTGGCAGAGTCACTGTCCCTCTCCAGTGGCACTCAGTGGCATGGTCTGGGGGACAAGGCAGTATTAGGGCATTGGTTGGACTTGATGATCCCAAAGGTCTTTTCCAGCCTATTTGATTCTGTCATTCTCTGATGATTGGGACACTCTGGGGCCATTGTGACACCCTGGGGCCCCATGGAACCAAGGGGCCACTGTGGAACTGCAGCACCAGCGAGAACATTGTGACACTGTGAAGCCTCATGAAACCAAGGAGACCATTGTCACATTTTGAGGACCCATGGAACCAAGGAGACCAGTGTTGCTCTGCATGGTCTCATGGACCCAAGGAGACCAGTGTGACAGTGCAGGGCCTGGTGTAACCAAGAGGCCATTGTGACACTGAGGGGTCCCATGGAACCAAGGACTTCTTTGCAGATGACACCAAGGTGGATGTGAGTGTTGATCTGAGAGAACATAGGAGTGCTCTACACAGGAACCTTGATAGGCTGGATCAAGAGGATGAATCCAACAGGGTGAGGTTTAACAAATCCAAGTGCTAGGCACTGATATTTGGCCCCAGTGCTACAGCCTGGGGACAGAGTGGCTGGAGAGCAGCCAGGCAGAAAGGGACCTGCAGGGACTGATGGACAGCAGGCTGGACATGAGGCAGCAGTGTGCCCAGGTGGCCAAGAAGGCCAATGGCTCCTGGCCTGGATCAGGAATGGTGTGGCCAGCAGGAGCAGAGCTGCTGGGCCAGCACTGATCTGCCCCAGCTCTGCACACAGACATTGCTGCTGCAGCTCCAGAGAAGGCAACAAAAGGGAATCTCTGCAGAAAACTTTGCTGGGACATCCTTTAGTTCCTTTAAACCCTCCAAGAATGCAGCCCCTCATTGACACAGTCTGTGGTCACAGGATAGGTGGAGGGAAACAAAATGAGAAATGGAACAATAAATGACATTTTTTTGTGGACAAGATTAAAAACCTAAAAGAAAAAGAGAAAGAATCTCCAAAATGAAGCCAACTAGGAGTATCAAAGATGACTTTTATTACAAGTGATTTGCAGAAATTGGCCAGAAGTTGAATGTTTCCGAAACCATCCAGTCATCAGTCTCCACACTGCAGCCTTGAGCTCCTGGTTCCTCAGGCTGTAGATGAGGGGGTTCAGGGCTGGAGGCACCACTGAGTACAGAACTGACAGGGCCAGATCCAGGGATGGGGAGGACATGGAGCGGGGCTTCAGGTAGGTAAATATGCCAGTGCTGACAAGGAGAGAGATCACAGCCAGGTGAGGGAGGCAGGTGGAAAAGGCTTTGTGCCGTCCCTGCTCAGAGGGGATCCTCAGCACAGCCCTGAAGATCTGCACATAGGAGAAAACAATGAACACAAAACAACCAAAACCTAAAGAGGCACTGAGAGCAATGAGTCCCAATTCCTTGAGGTTTGAGTGTGAGCAGGAGAGCTTGAGGATCTGTGGGATTTCGCAGAAGAACTGGCCCAGGGCATTGCCATGGCACAGGGGCAGGGAAAATGTATTGGCCGTGTGCATGAGAGCATTGAGAAAGGCACTGGCCCAGGCAGCTGCTGCCATGTGGGCACAAGCTCTGCTGCCCAGGAGGGTCCCGTAGTGCAGGGGTTTGCAGATGGACACGTAGCGGTCGTAGCACATGGTGGTCAGGAGGGAATACTCTGATCCAAGGAAGAACACAAAGAAAAATACTTGGGCAGCACATGCAGTGTAGGAGATGTTGCTGGTGTCCCAGAGGGAATTGTGCATGGCTTTGGGGACAGTGGTGCAGATGGAGCCCAGGTCGCTGAGGGCCAGGTTGAGCAGGAAGAAGAACATGGGCGTGTGCAGGTGGTGGCCGCAGGCTACGGCGCTGATGATGAGGCCGTTGCCCAGGAGGGCAGCCAGGGAGATGCCCAGCAAGAGGCAGAAGTGCAGGAGCTGCAGCTGCCGCGTGTCTGCCAATGCCAGCAGGAGGAAGTGCCTGATGGAGCTGCTGTTGGACATTTGCTGGGGCTGCACATGGGCACCTGTTCATGGAGAAAAGGACAGTGAAGAGTTAGAGGAGATACCTGTAACCAAAATCCAAGCCTTTTTCCATACACCTACCCTGGAACACACATAGATACACTTCTGTTTTTAAGAATTCTGGTGTTTACTTTAAAGCTTCCCCATACCTCTGCTGGTGTTCTTGAATATCAGAAACCCTCAGCATTTCTACTGCCCTTAGGGAATAGAGAGCATGTTCTGAGAGGCAAAGTGATAAGTGGAGAGCTAGTGGACATTGTCTGTCATTCTGACCTGTTCAGAATTTCGCTGGGCTTTAACCTTTGCCAGTTGGAGGGTGATCACCTCCCCATGTTTCCCTTTAAAATTCCCCCAGGTACTGCTGAGAGCAGATGTTTCCACCACAGCCCAGCTCCACATTTGTAGCCAAGGACTCACTTTGCTCATTTCACCAGCCCAGCAGCATTTTCAGTGTCACAACACCTCTGCCTTTCCCCATCAATCTCATAACTCAGAGATGCTCTAGGACAGGTTTGCACCCTGGATTGAAGCTTGCAGCTTGGACTGAAATCTCAGGGAGACTTCCAAGTGTCCTTCTGATGGCATTGGATTGTGGGAGATGCAGCTCCTTCCCTGGCTGCACTGACAGCATTGCCCAGAGCCGGGCACTGGGGACAGCGTCACCCTGAGCCAGCTGTGCCCCTGCCAGAGCCCCCAGGGCCGGGCAGCTGCTCCCAGCCCTGTGCTCTGCAGAGGGAACTGGGCCCGGGGCTGCAGAGCTGCCCCACGGCTCTGCTGCAGCTCTGCCTGCACAGGAGGGGCTGCACGCCTTGGAGCCCCGGCCCTGAGGGCAGAGGCTTGGCTGGGGCACAGGAGGGAGGGGGCTTGTTCAGAGGGAGGGGCTGCACTGCAGGGGCTCCTGTGGGCATCTCTAAACTCTCCCTGCCACAGCATTGCTGGGCTTTGTTTTCTCTCATTCCCTGATCTTCTCTCTGCTTCCTGCAGATTTCCCTCCTGCAGGTGTTTCCCTGTGCCTGATCTCTCCCTGCCAGCACTCACAGACCCCAAATCTCTGTGCACTCTCCTTGGCCCTACAGAACCCTGCCTGTTTGCAGGGCACTGGCTGGGGGCAGGTTCTGTTTGCAGCTTGGAGAAAGGACAGCTCAGACTGAGCCTGATGGCTCCAGCAAAGGTGATGCTGCTGCTGTCCATGGGCAGAGTGGCTGAAAGCACATTAGGGATCTCCTGTGAACCTATTGGTCACTAAAAGCAACAGTTCAGATGTGTCAAGCTCTTGTCAGCATACATAATAATAATTCCTAATCAACCTTTAATATTTATCCCCTCCTTGCTGCCATGGTCCAACAGTAGGAAACTGAATACAAAGTCTTAGGAATATCCTCTTTTCTTTTAAAATCCTTGTCTTGGAAATAGTCTATGACTGATCAGAACCCCTCAGCATGTCAGAACTTCATGAGTATTTCACCTCCCCTGCACCAGAAATACCCAGAGTTGTACTCACAGGCTCTGCAGGCATTGGGATGTTGCAGCTTGAGGAGATGGCTCCAGGAGCTGCAGCTGCACTGTCCTGCAGCCAGAGGTTCCTGTGCCAAGGGCTGGCAGTGATTGTGACCCAGGCACTTCTCAGCCCCTTCCCAGCCCTGACTGAGTGAAGCTCTCTGTGCCTCTGTGCTGTGCCCGGGCTGGCTGCAGGCAGTGCCCCAGCCCTGCTGGGCTGGCACAAGAGCTGCTCATCCAGAGAAATGTGCTTTTGAAGCTCTTCTTGGTGACCAGGAGCTGCCTCTGTGCCAGGAGCCCAGCCCAGCTCAGCAGCACAGACACAGCACAAGGACTTTAATCAGCCTCTGGGGCTTTGTGCTCAGGCCCTGAGAGGGAGATGAAGAAACCTCTCCAGAACTCCAAGGCAGAATCCATCTCCAAGTTTCTTGGACTTTTAATGGGTCCCAGAGAGGGACACGACTGAGCAAGTGTCCCCAGGCCCCAGGCAGAGCAGAGAACTGCAGGCAGTGATGACAGGTGGGGACAAAGAGGAGCCAAGTCTTGGTGCCCTGGGGCACAGCAGGGTCTGTGCCAGCAAGGGCTGGGAGGAGACACCTTGTGCTGAGGCCCTGGGGCCTTCTGGCACAGCCCCAGCCAGGCTGGGCACTGTCAGCCCCTTGTGCTGCCCTCAGCATCCCCCCCTAGCCCACATCCCAGTGGCCTCAAGGATCTGCTGCAAGGAGTCCCTGGGGAGCCTTGCTCAGCAATGGCCCTGGGGGCTCCTCCATGCTCCCTGCAGGGACTGCAGGTTTTTCAAAGGACTTTGGCTTTGGCTTTTGCCTTGGAGTCTCTGAGAGGTTTGTGCAATCCTGGCCTCCAATTATCTGCTGTAATTAGTCCCTGGAGATTCTCTGCCTGTTGCAGCATTGATTGGGACTCATTAATACTTCAGGGTACTTAAGTTTTTTAAGCTACTTCCCCTTTCCCTTTTGATACAGACTCTATGAGAAAGATTGTGCATTTACAGGCTCCAATTATCTGCTTAATGAGTCTCTGGAGAGCCGTTATCAGTAACAACATTCAGTGGGCTCATTAATGCTTCAAGGTACTTTAGTTATTTTAAGGTTCTTGGTGTTTCCCTTTTGATACAGACTCTGTGAGAAGTTTGTGCAATCATGGCCCCAATTATTTGCTTTACTGAGTCCCTGGAGGGCTTTGTACTGACACTCAGTGGTGCTCAGTAATGCTTTGAGCTTCTCAAAATTTTTAAGGTAGTTTGGAATTTCCTTTCCACTCTGAGACTCTGAGAGGTTTTTGGTCAATCCTGGCCTCCAATTGTCTCCTCCAAGGAGTCCATGAGGAGCCTGTGTTGGGGATGGACCTCACTGAGACCCATTCATGCTTTGAGACACTTTGGGGTTTTTCTCTGACTTTGACTCCTGGAAAGGTTTGTGCAATCTCCTCTCAGGCCCTGAGGTTCAAGGGCTCAGCTCCAAATGCACCACAGGGCTCATCAGGATGCAGCAAGTCCTGACAAACCATGGCTCTGCCTTGATTTCCCTCTGCTCTAATGCAGTTTATCAGGAATGTATCTGGAGTGATTTTTGGTTTGCTAATTTGAGATTTCTCAGCCAATGCATCTATTTGTGCAGTGGGATCAGTGTTGGCTAATTACCATTGCACTCACTGGAATATATTTACTCATTTCCTGCTGTGAGATAGGATTAGGAGAAAGGCAAAGTAGGCTCAAAATTTTAAAAGGGTATATAGAAAAGTTTATTACCAGTAAAAAGAAGAAAGATTAATAAGAATCTGAACACTTCTCCTCTCCCTACAACCTTTTCTTTCTTACTGACAATGCAAGGAGACAAAACCTGAAAGTTTCAGTCAGTTTACACCATCTAGAACAGTCTTTCTTCAGTTCACTTAGGGAGAGGAGTCTCTCTTTCATGCTATGGAGACCTCCATAAGAAAAAAGTTCTCTCGTGGCTCTCAATTCCCACGAAGAGCAGCTGCCCAGAAAATCTGCAATCATGAAGTCCCTCCCATTTTTCACAGCTTTTCCCACAGCTGTTTTTATGGGCCATGTCAACTAATGGGGTATGAGTTTAAAGATGAGCTGTTCAAGAGCAAAGATTCTCTTCATCTATTTCTGAAATCATCTTCATCTCTGACAACAGAGATCTTCTTCTTCTTCTTCTCTCCCTGAGGGCACAGGATCTCATTACTCTTCTCTCTTTCTCTGTTGAAACTTCTCATGGGATCACAGCTACTTCAACATTTGCTTACTTTAGCATGGAGGCCTTTGCTGAACAGGTCATCTCTCCATATTTTCAATTCGTTATAGGGAAAAAGAGAGTCTAAAATATTAATTACATTTTTCTTCATAGCTTTACAAGAGGATTTCAGCCCCAAGATCAAGGCATCTCCTCATCCCCCCCATCTGGGACTCAACTTCCCCTTCAGTGACCTGGGTGTCTTCATGTTGCTCCTCTGTGTGCCTGCAGTTTGTCCTTTTCTCTCACTGGAGGGAGGATGGAAGCACTGAAAGAGTTCATATCTCACCCGGGGCCTGCAGATGGTTCCGTGCCCCCGGCCGGGCTCGGTGCTTGCGGCCGGAGCTGTTTTACGATGGAGGTTTCTGCAGCGGCTGCGCTGGGGCTGTGTCAGGATGGGCCGCGCTGGGGCAGGGCCAGGATCTCAGCAGCCAGGCCAGAGCACAGCAGCAGCACGGCCGGGGGCCGATGGCTTCTCCTGCCCCTGCCCGGGGCTTGCGGCTGAAGCCCAAGGGTGGCAGAATCTTGGCCGAGCCGGCCCGGCCCGGGGCTGCTCCTGGGGCCCGGCGGATCCTGGCTGGGCCCGGGCTGGCGGCGGGGCAGGGCTCAGCAGGGCCCAGATGTTCCCAACTGCAGCCATGGCCCGGCCTGGCCTGGGCCCCGCGGCCTCCCCTGCCCTGCCCGGCAGCCGATGGGGCCTGGCGGGGTCCCTGGGAAGGGGCCCGGCCCCACGGCAGGAGCCGCCCGGCCCGGCCTGGCTGAGACGGGGCCGGGTCAGCCTTGTTACCTCTGTGCCAGCCAGAAGGGAAAGAGACCCTCCCAGGCTTTCCCATCTTTAACATGTGTCTTCACAGAGGCGTGTACAGTTTCCTTCATAGTTTAACAGATTGTCAATTCTCAAAGATAATTACTGATTGTTTTTTTAGTCAGACATGGAGGAAACTGCTAGCAGCTTCTCTTAGAACATCACTTTCGTGATGCAAAACCACCACAACAGCACAGAGCACAGAGCTCCTTTGTCCATATGTAGTGCTCATGTGCCCGAGGCTTCAAAACCCCACCTTGGGAGATCTCTGGGCCCTCTCCAAGGTGTTTTCAAATGAAAACATTCAGCTCAGAGTCTAAGAAAATCACCAGAGGACAGGGCCCGCCTGACCTTTCTGTCCTGGCTTCTTTTTTCTGGGAGCAATCCTTGGATATATGGAATTTGGGAGGCCAAATTCTAATTTTGGCCATGAACCCTGGACATGAAAGACAGTTCTTTTCCATAGGAAGAAAGGAACAGAGCCCCAGTGTTTGCCAGGCAGAAGAGAGGTGACCACCAGAGGACAAGGCCAGGTAGAGCTGGCAGGTTTTTTTCTGAGATAAACGCTTGCATATAGGAAAATTTTTAGAGAGAATACCAATTTTGGAAATGAGCATCTAAAAAGAGGGAGGGTTCTTTTCTATAGTAAGGAAAGCACGGAGCCCCAGTTTTCCAGGAGCTGATGAGAGGCAGCCCTTGACATCACAACATCAGCCAGACCTGTCAGGTGCCCCTGGGAGGCCAAACTAGCCAGGCCTGTTCCATGTTCCCTCAGTTCCATGGGGCCCCACAGTGTCCCAATGGTCCCTCACTTCCCTGAGGCCCTGAGGTGCCATAATGCCCCCTTGGTGACACCAGGCCCTGAAGGGTCCCAATGGTCTCCATGGTTCCATCAGGCCCCACAGAGCCATAATCGTCTCTGGGTTCCATGAAGCCCCGCTGGGTCACCATGGCCCCTTGGTTCCATGGGCTCCAGTGGTGCCACAAGGATCCCCTTGGTTCCATGAGGTCCCCTCAGTGTCCCAGGGATCTCCATGGGAAGGGAAGAACCCAGCCCCAGTGTTGCAGGGGCAGCCACCAGAGGCCAAGGCCAGCCAGGCTTGATGGTACTGGCAGATTGTGCCTGGGAGCAACCCTTGGATATCCAGAATTTTAGAGGTGGGATCCAAATTTCAGACATGGACACCTGGAAGAGAAGCATGGTTCTGTTACATAGGAAGGAAAGTAGGGAACACTGGTGTTTGAGGGGCTGATGACAGGCAGCCACCAGAGGCCTAGACCAGCCAGATCTCTCTGTCCTGGTAGGTTTTGTCAGAAACCAACCCTTGGATACACACCCTTTGGAGGTGGAACCTCAGTTTTGGCCATTTCTTTGTAGATAAGAAGGTTCTTTTCCATAGGAAGGAAAACAGAGAGCCCAAGTGTTTCAAAGGCAGAAGAGGAGAGAAGGCTCCTAAGAGGTCAAGCCAGCCAGACCTGTCTCTCCTGGCACCTTTCATCTAGGGGCTATCCTTGTTCATAGGGCATTTTGGAGGTGGAATCTCAATTTTAGCTGTGGGCACCTGGACAGGAAGAAGAGTTCTTTTCATGAGGAAGGAAAGCACAGAGCCCCAGTGTTTCAGAGGCACATGAGTGCCAACCCTTAGGTACCCAAGGCCAGCCAGACTTGTCAGTCTTGGCAGCTTTTGTCTGGGAGTTATCATTGGATATAGAGAATTCTTGAGACAGATGCTCAATTTTGGCCATGGGCACCTGCTCAAGATGGATGGTTTTTTCCCATAAGAAAGAAAAGCACATGGTCCCAGGGTTTGAAATGTACATGAGAGGTGGTCCCTGGGTGGTCATGGCAGCCAGATCTGTCTGTCCTAGCTGAATTCATCTGGGAACAATCTTTGCATATAAGGAAATTTGGAGGAGGAATCCCAGTTTTGTCCATGGGCCCCTGGAGGAGAAGGACAGTTCCCTCCAATAAGACGGAAAGCCAGAGCCCCCGGGCTTCAGGGGCAGATGAGAAGCAGCCCTCGACATGCCAAGGTCAGCCAGACCTGTCAGGTGTTCCCCAGGAGGCCCAGCCAGCCAGACCTGTTCCATGTTCCCTTGGTTTTGTGGGACCCCACAGTGTCACAATGGTCTCCTTGGTTCCATGAGGCCCTGGAGTGTCACAATGTTCCCCTTGCTTCTGCTGTGTCACCATGGCCCCGTGCTTCCATGGGGTCTTGCAATGTCGCAATGGCTTCGTGGCTCCACTAAGCCCTGATGTGTCACCATGGCCCCTCGGCTCCATGCGCCCTCGCTGTGTCACAGTGGCTCCTCTGTGACACTACAGGCTGCACAAGGTCACCATGGACTCTTGGTTCCTTGGGGCCCCCGAGTTTCACAATGGTCTCCTTGATTCCATGAGCCACCACAGTGTCACAATGGCCCCTTGGTTCCACGAGGTTCTGTAGTGCCACCATGGTGTCCTTGGACCTCCATTGTCACAACTGAGCCATGGCTCCATGAGGTTCCGTAGTGTCACCGTGGTGGCTGTCAGAGGCTGGATGAGATCCATGTCCCGAGACACCTTGGGATGCTCGGAATGCCCGTGTGGGGCCAGGGCCGGGTCAGGCCTTGGTTTGTGGTGGGACAGAGCCCCACCCCCAGCCCTGGCCTGGCAGAGCTGTCAATCACACAGCAGGGGCGGTGCTGACCCAGCTCTGATTGGCTGAGCTGTCAATCATTCACACACTGGCAGCTGGTGCTACCCTGGCTCTGATTGGACAACAACTGGCAGTCCCACCCCAGGGGCGGGCCCATGAAGGCCCAGGGGGTTAAAAGCTGGAGCACGAGGCCAGCCCAGGGTCTGGATCCTGCCTTCTGCTGGGGTTCCTCTGTTGGTGATGCTGGAACCTGAGCAGTTGGTACCTATGTGTGTGTGTGTCTTTCTATACATCTTCTGTTTTGCTGTTGTTCTCTATTTCTTTTCCTTCTAATCCTATTTACCTGGAACATTTTTGGTTGCTTAACACTTTAAGGGTTACCGGTTTTTAGGTTAAATGAACTAAGTTAATGAAGTTAATGCTATGATAAGTGTTTTATGTTGAAGTGCATGTTTTGTTAAACCCTTTGCCAAATTTCCTTGATTGTCTATATTTTACCAGTAAAATTTTGCGTCATTTTGACCTTTTGCTCTGTTGGTTAGAGCATGGTGCTGGTATCACTGAGGTTGTGGGCTCAATCCTTGTGTGGGCCATTCACTTCAGAGCTGGACTTGATGATCCTTGTGGGTCCCTTTCTTAAAAGAATATTCTTTACATCTGTCCATGTTGAGAATATCTGGTTGGTGTTTCTCCTGTGCACCAAACTCAAGGAAAGGAACCTTTGGTTACCCCCAGTGTTTCAGTGTTCTCAGGCGTTACAGCCCTGCAGGCTCACAGTGGCCTCTTGTTTCCATGAGGCCCCACAGTGTCATACTGGCCCCTTGGTTCCATAGGCCCCAACAGTGCCACAATGATCCCCTTGGTCCCACAACTTCCCACAGTGTCCCACTGGCCCCTTGGTTCCATGAGGGTCTGCAGTGTCACACAGGTTTATGACATTTGTCCTTGCTGCCCCTCACATCCCAGTGCCCCACAAACATCCCCGAGCCACCCGTGAGGGACAGGCCCTGCTGTCCCAGGCTGGGCTCAGGGCTTGGCCTTTCTGCTTCCCCCAGCCAGCCCAGGCCTTGCTCAGCATTGCAGTTCCCTGCTCAGAGCCTTGGGCTCCCTGCAATCCTGGCCTCAAGGATCTGCTCTCAGCAGTCCCTGGGGAGCCTTTGGCACTCCCTGCCCTCAGTGGGGCCCAGTGACGCTCCAAGGGACTTGGAGTTTCGCTTCTGATTCCTTGAGCAGCTTCTTCAGCCTTCTCTCAGTGCCTGAGGGTCCTGGACTCAGCCCAAATCCACTGTGGGGATCATTAAAATACAGAAAACTGTTGAAGACTCTTTGTCTTCCTTCAGTGGTCTTCAAGTCTCCAGGGCTTGTGCAGCTGATTGTAATCAGTTTGGGATTCTTGTAAGGAGGAAATTTCAAGTGCACCTCATGACTTTTCTTCTTTATTCAACTATGTATTTTTTTTTTTCCAAATCAGGGAAGAGCTGATAGAAGCATTTCCCAGGTGATCTTGATGCTGAATGTCTCCTTAGGAAGTCTGGGCACAAAGAAGAATGAGCCCCTTGAGGGCTGACCCTGTTTGGACAAGCTGCTCCTCACCCCCAGCCTCACCGTGTCTGACATGGCCCACCTGGCACTGACATCCCTGTGCCCTGCAGCAGAACCTTGTCCCTGAGCTCTGCAGCTCCATGTCCCAGCCCATTGCACCGTGTCCCACCTGCTCTCCTCAGGGCTCTGCCTGCACACAGACCCAGGAGAAGTTTTCCTGTTGGTGAGGAAAGAAAGGAAAAGCCTGAGCAGGTTTCCTGAGCAACAAACCCCACTCAGGAACCACCTGCTCAGTCCAGGCTGCCTGGAATGGTGTCACCTTTCTCCAAGGGACAGTGTGAGCAGAAATGATCTCTGGGAGCAGAATTCTCTGAGTCTTGCAGCTGAATTCTCTGTCCCTGTCCTTTCCCTGGATCTCTGTTGCAGATGGAAGCTGCTGGTGCCATCCTCACCTTTAACCTCCCTTTGGAATGCAAACAGGTGTTCCCAGGTGTGTTAAGCAGGATCTTCTCAATGTTTCTACAAAACTTTTGTATTTTTCATGGAATGAAGGGGCCATTTTGGGGTGACGTGGAAACAAGGTGTCAATTGTGACCCTGGGGTGCCATGGAACCAAGGGGCCATGGTGACACAGCAGGGCCATGTGGATCCAGTGGTCCATTGTGACACTGGGGATCCAAGGAGACCATGGAGACACCCCCAGACCCTCATGGAACCAAGGAGTCCATGGTGACCCAGCGGGGCTGCCTGGAGTCAATGGTCCATGGTGACACTGCCCATCCAAGGAGGCCATTGTGACACTGAAGAACTTCATGGCACCAAATATCCATGGTGACACAGCAGCAGGGCATCATGGGAACCAAGGAACCGCTGTTGGCAGTAGGGAAACTCATGGAACCAGGGGCCCTTGTGGCACTGCAGAACCAACAGAGCTGCTGGACCTTGTCCCCTGGCCCTGCACAGCTCCTTGGGAGGCACGGCAGGAGCAGCACCCTGGCAGCCTCGGGAATGCCCCTCTGGGATCCATGGCACACACTGCCAGGGGCTGGAATTCCAGTTCCCAGACAGGAAAAGATGTTCCTGCCCTTGAAGGCAAAGCCCTAAGAAGGAGCCAAAAGCCAAGTGGAGCAAGATCCTACAGTGACATTTCACTGCCAGCCTTCATAACTTCAGCCATGGTTGTTGTAGCTCATGGATTGGGAATTAAATCAGGGCAGGGTCTTTGGTGGGAGATGCCCTGGGTCAAGGGAGACACTGAGAGAGAAACAGAGCAGGCAAAGAAAGGCAGGAGAGAAAGGAGGACACAAACACAATCAGCTGAGAAGGTGGCACTCTGAAAAACAAACCGGAACTGATGGAAAATGAATGGGATAGAAGTTAATAATCTGAATGTTTTATTTATTGTCAAAATACATCCCACACACCCAGCCCCACACAATCCTGATCCCACTTCTCCAAATTTGTATGCCACTTCCCCAAATCTCCTTCCAATCCCATCTCACCCTAGAGGCTGTGGAATTGAGTAATTTTGACATGGGACTGATTTTTTTTTTGAGGTGGGAACAAGCCAATTTGAGGTGGGATTGAGCCCTTGTGGGGTATGACTGAGTTTTTTTCAGGGCAATTAAGTAATTTTGAGGTGACTGATCAAATCATCTTGACTTTGGAGTGCAAAGATACGGAGAACACTTCCTGAAATCACCCAAGAACCCACAAATCCCCCAAAATATGTCCCCAAACCATAAATTCCATCTGAAATACCTGTTAAATTGTGGCACTTTAGACATCTTTGATCAATTACTTTCTTTTTAGTCGTATTATTTTTAAGTAATAGAGACAAATCAGAAGAAAATTAGGGCCAAACCAAAAGGATAACCATCAAGGTATCCTCCCAACATGGATCACAGGGAATGTGGGTTACCAGGGCTCTGCCCAAAGTGGGTCCTCTCATGGGGCATGGAGTTGGAGCAGTGCAGGAAGCTCTTCCCACAGTCAGAGATGTTGCAGGGCTTCCCCTATGGGTGGATCTGTTGGTGTCTGGTCAGATGAGAGCTGCTGGGGAAGCTCTTCCCACACTGGGGACACTCATAGGGCCTCTCCCCAGTGTGGATGCACCGGTGGGTGATGAGGTGGGAC
This sequence comes from Agelaius phoeniceus, assembly GCF_051311805.1. NCBI lineage: Eukaryota > Metazoa > Chordata > Aves > Passeriformes > Icteridae > Agelaius > Agelaius phoeniceus. The sequence continues at coordinate 5,617,356 of NW_027509866.1, forward strand.
ATGCACCTGAAGCCCTTCCCTGTAGCCATGATATTTTCTGAAAAATCCTTTCCTTAGGATTTTTTCTCTGGTGAAGCTGAGAGGCCTCAGGAACAAAATGTAAACCATGATAATTTGGTCATGTGGAATGCAACAAGTGGATCTGTGATTGGTCTCATGTGGTTGTTTCTAATAATGACCATTCACAGTCCAGCTGTCCGGACTGTCTCAGTCAGTCACAAGCCTTTGTTATCATTCCTTTTCTATTCATAGCTAGACTTCTGATAATATACTTTCTTCTATTCTTGTAGCACAGATTTAATATAATATATATCATAAAATAATAAATCAAGCCTTCTGAAACATGGAGTCGACATTCTTGTCTCTTCTCTCATCCTAAGAACCCAGCGAACACCATCACACTTCCCACACTCCCCACACTCGTAGGGCCATTCCCCAGTGTGGATCATCTGGTGGCTGATCAGGGTGCTGCTCTGCCTGAAGCTCTTCCCACACTCCAAGCACTTGTGGGGCTTCTCCCCATTGTGAAGCTGCTCAGGGACCACCAGCTCTGAGCTCTGGCTGAAGCTCTGCCCACCTTCAGGGTGGCTCAGGGTGGGTCTTTCCTCCTCAGAGCACACTGGGCTGGGTTTGGAGCCCTTCCTCATGTAAGATCTTCCAGGCATTTCCGGCCTGTTGAATTCCTGTGCCATGGAGCAACTCAAAACAGCCTCTTCCACAAAGTTCTGCCAAGGGGATTTGTCCTCTGTGGTATCTATCCTCAGCTCCTTCCCTGGGGGAGGAAGGACAAGGAGAGGATGGGATTTGCCTCCATGCCACAGGGAAGGTGAAGGAGATCCCCCCAGTGCATCCCCAGCAGGACGGGGTTGGCAGCAGGGTTGTCCTGCAGCCGGGGGCTGTGCTGGGCTGGGAGATGGAGCAGGAGAGAGGGGAAAGGGGCACTGACTGCGTCCTCACCTGCCTGGGTATCCCAGGGCTCCTTCCTCTTCCTCACTGCCTCCTCCTCCATTGAGTCAAGGTTTGAGAATGGGAAATCCTGTTTTGGGGACCAAAGAAAGGGTGAACATGTGGTCTTTTGTACAGGATTAAAGGGAAACCTGGGGGAGAGTCTAAGTCAGAATTACAATTTAATAAGAAATTGAAGATCAGGGCAATGATACAGATACACTGCCTTAAACTGACAGAGTCAGGATATAACCTGACACCCTGTTGCTGCTCCGGGTGGTGGCAGCAGTCCCATTAAATGGTGGCTGCAGTCCTGTTGGAGTGATGAACGTGATTCTGTCCAAGCAGTGATCCTGTAGAAGGGTCTGGTCTTCCTCTGGAGGTCCAGGGGTGGTTCTGGAGCTCTTGTCCTCTGGGAATCCAGTAGGCAAGCTGCTCCTGGTGTTGCAAGGCTCAGCTTATATCCAGGCAGGAATGCTTGGATCCTCCCCCTGGGTGGAGCATCCCACAATAGGATGATGGAATTTTATCAGTCCTGCAGTGGCACTCAATGGCCCATTCCCAGAAGATATCTCCCCTGGAGGGCGTTATCAGGGCTGAGTCATGGAAGAGATCAAGAACACTGCCCCACCTGTTTATAGCAGTTGATGAAGATGGGCATTGAAAACATGCATTTGGTTCCATCTTACACTGCAACCTGAAACAGTGGGGGAATCCCTGCTCAGGGGGTGAACACCACCCCCCTTACCCAAACTGGCTCAGGTGTAAAACCCCCACCCCGGGAAGGCCACACACACAGGGGACAATGTCACACTTGCCCTGCCCCAGGGGAGGTCTCTGTCCCTGTCACTCTGTGGCTGTCCCCCCTTTTCTCTTTCTTTCCATCTCTCTCTCTACCTCACATTTACTGTTTAATAAAATCCACCTTGGATTTGGTCTTGTTAGCACCTTAATTGAGGTGGAGGCCTTACTCCGGAAATTTTCTTAACCAAATTGCAACATTATTTTGGCACAGTGAGTTCAGGGCACTGTTGTCTGACTCCAAGTGCCTTTGACAGCATCGTGGTTCCCTCCTCTGAGGAGGTTGTGGTTCTCTCTGGAGGAACTCTTGGAAACTTGGAAACAGTCCCTCCTTCCTCCTGTGGAACTTATGGGAGAAATGATGAGGAAAATGGCTGTTGTGAGTGGCCAGGAAAAAGAAAATATTTTGTTGTCTTTCCTTGAAAAGTTTCTTAATATCACAGGGGGAGAGGGAGCAAATGATATCAGAGTGACTGATAAAGTTCATTTACTCCAAGGTGAGGAACACAGGGTTGCTAAAACTCCTACAAGAAGCCCAGCTCAAGTAGCTAAATTCCCAAATTACTCCAGCCAGGGGTCTCCGGGAGGATTTTTTTGGAGAGTTTTCGGAGCCGGCAGATCCCGGACTCGAGCCCCGGGTATCTCCGGGCTCCCTAAGAGGAGCTTTTTCGGGGGCAGAGGAGCCGCGATCGCCCCTCGGGAGGGTCCCGGGGGTCCACGTGGGATTGGCCCGGTACCGACAGGGCGGGACATTGGTTTTGGGGATCCCCGTGAGAGCCGGGGCTGTGGAACGGGGGACCCCCGGGGCGGGGAGAGGGGAAGGGGCGATACCGGAGCTGGGGTACCCCCGGCAGCCCGGAGATGAGGCGGGGACGGGACCCCCTGACCCTGACAGGGGCGCGTCCTGGGGTGACTTCATGATGCTCGTGCCCCATCGGTCCCTTTAGCCCAGAAATGAGTTCTGCACCTTTAAGGCTGGTTCTGAGAGCCAAGGGGAGGAGGAAGAAGCTGCAGTTTGTTTTCAGACACTGCACTCACTCCTCCACATTCCGGCTCCTGGATGGACAGAGGGCGGGACAGAGCTCTCCTTTGCTTTTAGTTAGTTATTAGCTCTCTGAGGCAGAGAAGTTCCCTGGACTGTGGTTTTTCTTTTTCTTTGGAGTGGTTTAAACCTGAACCAGCTCTGCACTGAACACCCAGAACACCACTGGCAGCTCCCACCTGTGGACCACCTGGCCAAGCCTGGCCGGTGGCATTTCCTGTGCTGGAGAGGCTGATAAGAGACTGATAAGAGACTGATAAGGGACTGAATGAGGCGAGCTACAGCCCACAGAGGGACTTTCGGAGTTGGTCATCTCTTTTGGAGTGGCAAGAGGTTTATTGTTTAATATTGTTCATTTTTTATGCTGGTAAATGCTTTTCCTGTTAAATCAACAGATTTTTCCCCTTTCCTCCATGGAAATCTTTTCCCAATCTGGTGTGGGGAGGGGCCTCTTAAATCAGCTTTCTGGAGGAAACTCTTTTGGAGATTTTCTCCCAAATTTGTGCTATACCAGGCCAGAGTCCTGGGAAGAATGGAGAGCCCCAAGTGGCTGGTCTGGGGTGAGGCTGGAGAAGGGGACCCCAAAACCCCCCAGCATCCCTAAGCAGGATCCTGGAGAGGGGGGATCACCTTGGCCCATGGGATCCCCAGCAGCCCTGAGAGGGGGAACCACCAGAACCCCAGAGGGATGAGACTGGAAATGGGACACTCCTGGTAGCTTTTTTCGCTCTTGATTTTTGAAGGTTTTTATGGACATCAGGTGACTTCTAGAGATGGACTTGGGTAGGAGGAATCCCCAGCACAAGGCATTCACACCTTGTTTTTCCCCAATCCATGATTTTCCCCAAAACATCCCACACTGACATCCCCCCGTCCCGCTCTGCGTGAGCTCATTCCCAAACCTGACCCTGATCCTGATCTCAATCTCACTCCATGTTCAGACACACTCACAGTTTTGAATTTATTCTCACCCCAGCCCCACACTCATCTAGCCCTAGACGCAATCCCAACCCCAGCCCTAAAGCCAATCCCATGTCTAGCCTTAACCCCAATCCCTGCTCTAATCCAAATCTCAGCCCCAACTCCAAGCCCAGCCCCAATTCCAGCCCCTTCCTAAATCTTCAGCCCCAAACCAAATCCCAGGCTCAGCCCTTCTGGGGCTTTGGGGGTGTCTCTGTCCCTGTGACCCCGATGATGTTTGGGTGGGGTCCCAGCAGGGCTGAGAGGGACAGAGACCCCCCCGGCCTCCCCAGGGGTGAGAAGGTGGCAGAGCCCCCCCAGCCCTGAGCAGCCTCAGCGGTGAGAGGGACACAGAGCCCCTGGTGCCCAGCCCTGCACAGGCATTGCCTGAGGCCAGAGGGATGGAGACCCCCCGAGCATCCCCCAGGGCCAGGGGACAGAGAGCCCCGAGCATCCCCTGGGCTGAGAGGGACAGAGACTGCCCCGAGCACCCCCTGGCACAGGGGAGAGAGGGAGGGAGACCCCCCAGGCATTCCCTGGGGTGAGAATGATGGAGACGCCTGGGGAATGGCCTGGGGTGACAGGGACAGGGACACCCCTGGGGAATGGCCTGGGGTGACAGGGACAGGGACAAACCCTGGGGAATGGCCTGGGGTGACAGGGACAGGGACACCCCAGGGAATGGCCTGGGGTGACAGGGACAGGGACAACCCTGGGGAATGGCCTGGGGTCACAGGGACAGGGACAACCAAGCCACTCCCAAGCATCCCCCAGTGTGAGAGGGCTCAGAGACCCCCTTGAGCATCCCCTGGGCTGAGAGGGACAGAGACTGCCCCGAGCACCCCCTGGCACAGGGGAGAGAGGGAGGGAGACCCCCCAGGCATTCCCTGGGGTGAGAATGATGGAGACGCCTGGGGGATGGCCTGGGGTGACAGGGACAGGGACACCCCTGGGGAATGGCCTGGGGTGACAGGGACAGGGACACCCCGGGGAATGGCCTGGGGTGACAGGGACAGGGACAACCCTGGGGAATGGCCTGGGGTGACAGGGACAGGGACACCCCTGGGGAATGGCCTGGGGTGACAGGGACAGGGACAACCAAGCCACTCCCAAGCATCCCCCAGTGTGAGAGGGCTCAGAGACCCCCTTGAGCATCCCCTGGGCACCGGACAAAGTAAAGTGATTTCTTGACAAAAATCAAACTTAACCCTACAGAAAATGCCTTGAATTTGCTCTTCCCACAAGTCACTTGTGGTGAAAATGCAAACAAATCCCAAAATTCAATAAAATCACAGTAGAAGCAATTTTGTGGCAATTCCAAAATCCATTGGTCCTGCACAGCTCCAGCTCAGCTGCTGCCACATTCTGATAAAAGAAAAGTGGAAATTCGGCCCAATACATTGCAATACCTCTTTTAGGAAAAGATTATGAAAAGGAAGGGAAAGTTCTGTGTAGATGTCACAAAGGTGACAGGGACAAAGAAAAAAATTATTCTTAGATTTGGCAAAGCCCCCGGCCTGTGAAAGAGAAAAGGGGGGACAGCCACAGAGTGACAGGGACAGAGACCTCCCCTGGGGCAGGGCAAGTGTGACATTGTCCCCTGTGTGTGTGGCCTTCCCAGGGTTGGGGTTTTACACCTGAGCCAATTTGGGTAAGGGGGGTGGTGTTCACCCCTCTGAGCAGGGATTCCCCCACTGTTTCAGGTTGCAGTGTTAGATGGAACCAAATGCATGTTTTCAATGCCCATCTTCATCAACTGCTCTAAACAGGTGGGGCAGTGTTCTTGATCTCTTCCATGACTCAGCCCTGATAACGCCCTCCAGGGGAGATATCTTCTGGGAATGGGCCATTGAGTGTCACTGCAGGACTGATCAAATTCCATCCTCCCATTGTGGGATGCTCCGCCCAGGGGGAGGATCCAAGCATTCCTACCTGGATATAAGCTGAGCCTTGCAACACCAGGAGCAGCTTGCCTACTGGATTCCCAGAGGACAAGAGCTCCAGAGCCACCCCTGGACCTCCAGAGGAAGACCAGACCCTTCTACAGGATCACTGCTTGGACAGAATCACGTTCATCTCTCCAACAGGACTGCAGCCACCATTTAATGGGACTGCAGCCACCAGCCTGACCAGCAACAGGGTGTCAGGTTATATCCTGACTCTGTCAGTTTAAGGCAGTGTTTCTGCATCATTGCTTTGATCTTCTTTTCTTTTTAAATTGTAATTATCGCCTAGACCCTCCCCAGGTTTGCCTTGAAACCAGTACAAAATTCAATGCGCTCATCCCTTGCTTTCCTCCCAAAACAGGATTTCACATCCCCAAACCTTTGCCAGATGGAGGAGGAGGCTGCAAGGAAGAGGAAGGAGCCCCGGGACATGCAGGAAGGTGAGGAGGAAGTCAGTGCCCCTTTCCCCCTCTCTCCTGCTCCATCTCCCAGCCCAGCACAGCCCCCGGCTGCAGGACAACCCTGCTGCCAACCCCGTCCTGCTGGGGATGCACTGGGGGGATCTCCTTCCCCTTCCCTGTGGCATGGAGGCAAATCCCATCCTCTCCTTGTCCTTCCTCCCCCAGGGAAGAAGCTGAGGATGGAGACCAGGGAGGACAAATCCCCTTGGCAGAACCTCGTGGAAAAGGCAGTTTTGAGTGGCTCCACAGTGCAGAATTCAATGGGGAGGAAAAATCCCCAGAGATCCCACAGAAGGAGGGGCTCCAAACCCAGCCCAGGGTGCTCTGAGGAGGAAAGACCCACCCTGAGCCAGGAAGGTGGACAGAGCTTCAGCCAGAGCTCAGAGCTGGTGGTCCATGAGCAGCTTCACAATGGGGAGAAGCCCCACAAGTGCTTGGAGTGTGGGAAGAGCTTCAGGCAGAGCAGCACCCTGATCAGCCACCAGATGATCCACACTGGGGAATGGCCCTACGAGTGTGGGGAGTGTGGGAAGGGCTTCAGCTGCAGCTCTGCCCTCACCATCCACCAACGCATCCACACTGGGGAGAGGCCCTACGAGTGTCCTGAGTGTCAGAAGAGGTTTCAGACCAGCTCCAGCCTCCACCTGCATGAGCGAATTCCCTCAGAGGAGAGGCCCTTCCACTGCCCTGACTGCGGGAAGGGCTTCAAGCAGACATCCCACCTCATCAGGCACCAGCGCATCCACACTGGGGAGAGGCCCTACGAGTGTCCCCAGTGTGGAAAGAGCTTCACCCAGAGCTCTCACTTGACAAGACACCAACGAAGTCACTGGTAAGAGAAACCCTGCAAATGCCCCAATTTCAGGAGGAGCTTCGTTCACTGCTCCATCTTCATCCCCCTTTGGAGACCCCATGTTGGTTAGAGCCCTGGTGATCCATGTTCCCTCTGATCCATGCTGGGAAGACACCTGTACATTTTGTTGCCCCTGCCAATGACGTGATGTGGGATTGGAGAACATGAGGGTCTGGCCATGGCTGTATCATTACATTCACTCCCACCTCAGGTCATTGCCAGCGACAGGAAAGGGACTCTCTCTCTCTCTCTCCCTGAGGAGAAGGGTGTCCTTTCCAGGCAGGAGGAAATACATTACCAGGAAGAGCCAGTTGTTGATGTTGTAGTTTTCTCTGCAAGTAGTTTTACTTATCCCTTCTGTTATCAATATTTTTTCTGTTCCCTTTGTTCTTTATCTCGTTGCTGTTCCCAATAAATTGTTCCTATCCCAGCCTGGGATCTTTGCCTTTTGTGCTTTCCATGGGAGGCAGGAGGGCAGCGAGGGCAGCGCGGTTTTAGCAGGAGCAGGAAATTGGGGAATCCCATTGCTGAATCCTGGCCCGTGGAAACCAAGCATCCCAGCTGGTGCCAGCCCTGGTGGCCATGGCAGCAGCCTTGGGAGCGGGTCCCTGGCTGGGGCTGTGGGAACCTCTTCCCTCTGGTGCCCAGGGACAGGAGTGGAGGGAGCGGCTGCAGCTGAGTCGGGGCAGGCTCAGGTTGGATGTCAGGAAAAGGTTTTTGGCCAGAGGCTGCTGGGGCCCTGGCCAGGCTCCCCAGGGAAGGGTCCCAGCTCCAGGGCTCTCTGAGCTGCAGCAGCGTTTGGCCAGCGCTGCCAGGCCCAGGCTGGCATTGTTGGGGTGTCCTGTGCAGGGCCAGCAGTTGCACTGGAGGATCCTGATGGGTGCCTCCCAGCTCAGCCAATTCTGTGCTTCTGGGATCCCATGAGGCTGGGGATGGGGCTGCCAATGGTTGCCATGGCAACGGGCTCTGGCTGCAGGCCTGAGCTGGTGTCCATGGCAACCACCCCTGGCATGGGGTGTCCATGGCGCTGCCAAGGGACTGAGCATAGCAACAGGGGTCTGGTGATGGTTGCCATGGAAACTGACCATAGCAACAGGGGGCTGGTGATGTTTACCATGAAAACTGACCATAGCAACAGGGGGCTGGTGATGGTTGCCTGTTAAGGAACCGAGTTGCCACAGGCCCTCAGAGGGGTTCCATGGGGACTTTCCAAGAGTCTCCAGGCTGTTCCAGAGCTGGAATGTCACAGGCAGGGGCAGGGGCTCCATGGAGACCTCCCAGGGCTTTCTGAGATGGTAAAGAGCCCTGTGGTTAGAGGCAGTCACAGCCATTCCATGGTGACATTCCAGGGCACCTTGGGCTGCAAAGGCACCGATCTGTCACAGGCACTCACGGGGGCTCCACGGTGACATCCCAGGAGTCCCCAGGCTGCCAAAGAGCCGGGATGGCCCAGACACTCACAGGGGTTCCTGTCATGGGCACAGTGGGAGCTTCAGGCAAAGTTTATTAGAGAAGCTTGTGTTGAGTCTCAAGGTGCAGAAAGGATCCCCAGCAGCCCCCACAGATCCCCAAATTTCACCTTTGACTCAGAGATGACACAGACTTAGATCAGAAGGCTAAGTGCTAAAAGCCGCCTGTTTTTTCAATCCTCTTCTTTTATATCTTGATTTGCTACAGGTAGACCTCACTGGTCATTTAATCAACACATTTCACATGATTGGTCTATTAAGACAACACCCTTCAATAAACAACTTTATGGAAAAAAGTCAACCTATTACAAATATTTTTTGGGCACCAGTTATTGATGTTTGTTTTACATTGGGCCTTTCTGGGGGCTCCTTGGATGGGGGAAACCCTCTGTAGCAGTTCTGTGCCAGGTAAAAGGAGATGCATGGGACTTTTTCAGTCTTCAGCTTCTTGTTTTTTCTTATCTTATCTAAAGTTTTGCATTGCTGTCCACACCAGGCTCAGCATGCTGGGAAAATACCTCAAAATGGCTCTAAAATGTACAGTTTCAAGGTCTTTTAAAGTTGTCTCATCCAATTAATTCTTAAAACCTACAGTATTTCGACTTATCAACCAATAACTCGTCCCTTGACTGTCCACAAAACCTCTGCACTGTGCTTTCCTTGACCAAACACCCTGTGCCACCAACACTGCAGAAAATGGAGCAGATGAAGAAGACAGGGACTACACCCAAATTCCTCCATCTTGCCTCCTATCTACAGCATACTAAAAATCCAAAACCCTAAATTTCTCACCCAAGTGACATGCTATACTAGCCTCTAATCTATTTTCCACTTTGGTAAATTCTAATCTGTCTCAAAGTCCCGGAAGTCCTCTCCATGGGTGAAGGTTAAAGGCAGTGTTTCTCTAGGGGGTCAGGACCCCTCAGCGCAGACAGAGAAATATTCGCTGTGGCCTTTTAATCTAAAATCTTTTAACCCTTAACATGCAAAGTAACCCAAAAATGTTCCAGGTAAGTAGGACTAGAAGGAGAAGAAATAGGGAAAAACAAAAAGACAGACGATCCATAGAATGACACGCACATGGGTACCAACTGCTGGGGTTCCAGCATCACCAACAGAGGAACCCCAGCAGAAGGCAGGATCCACACCCTGGGCTGGCCTCGTGCTCTGGCTTTTAACCCCCTGGGCCTTCATGGCCCCACCCCTGAGGTGGGACTTCCAGTTGCTCGTCCAATCAGAGTCAGGGTCGCACCAGCTGCTGGTGCGTGATTGATTGATTGACAGCTGGGCCAATCAGAGCTGGGTTAACATCACCCCCTGCTGTGTGATTGACAGCTCTGCCAGGGCTGGGGGCGGGGCTCTGTCCCACCACAAACCAAGGCCTGACCCGGCCCTGGCCCCACACGGGCATTCCGAGCATCCCAAGGTGTCTCAGGACATGGATCTCATCCAGCCTCTGACAGCGACCACGGTGACACTACGGAACCTCATGGAGCCATGGCTCAGTTGTGACAATGGAGATCCAAGGAAACGATGGTGAGACTGTGGAATCCAGGAATCATGGAATCAAGGAGACCATTGTGCAAATCATGGGCCCTATAGAAGCAAGGGTCAGTAATCAAACAGTGGGGCCCATAGAAACAAGGAGCCATTGTGACACAGCGGGGCCGCATGGAGCCACGGGAACCCTGTGACTCTGTTGGGGCTCATGAAACCAAGAAGCCATTGTGACATTGCCAGACCTCATGGAATCAAGGATTACACTGTGACAGTGTGGGCACCCCTGAAATCAAGGGGACATGGAACAGGTCTGCCTGGTTTGGCCTCCTGGGGGCTGTCTGACAGGTCCCACTGAATTTGGCATGTCAAGGGCCACTTCCCATCTGACCATGAAGCACTGGGGCTCTGTGCTTTTATTCCTATGGGAAAGAACTGCCTTTCTTGTCTTGGCACCCATGGCCAAAATTGGGATTCTGTGTCTAAAATTCCCTATATCCAAGGGTTACTCCTGGAAAAAATCAGCCCATACAGTCAAGTCTGGCCAGCCTTGGCCTCTGGTGACTGCCTCTCATCTGCCCCTGCACCACTGCGCTTGCTTGTTTCCTTCCTATGGAGACCATTGTGACACTGCGGGGTGTTGTGGAACCAATGGGCCATGGTGACACTGCAGGCCCTTGTGGAACCTGTGACACTGTAGGAACTTGTGGAACCAAGGGGAACATGGTGACCCTGCAGGGTACCATGGATCCAAGGGGCCACTGTGACACTGTGGGGCCTCGTGGAACCAAGGACATCACTGTGACTCTGCTGGGCCGCATGGTCCCAAGGGGCCAGTGTGAAGCAGCAGGGCTTTGTGGAACCAAGAGGCCATTGCTGCATTTCAGGGCCTCGTGGAGCCAAAGGGCCGTTGTGATCCTGCAGGGCACCGTGGATCCATGGAGAGCATTGTGGCATTGCAAGGCCCCATGGAATCATGGAGACCACTGTGACACTGTGGGGCCTCATGGAAGGAAGGGGCCGTTGTGACACTGTGGGAACTTGTGGAACCAAGGGAATCATTGTTGCACTACTGGGCCCCAATGGAACCAAGGTGCCATTGGACACAGCCAGGCTTCATGGAACCAATAGACCATTATGACACTCTGGGGCCTTGGGGAACCATGGAGACCAATAAGGTCCTTAAGGACTTGTGTAATCAAGGGGCCATTATGACACCTGAGGGCATCATGGGAGCAAGGAGCCATTGTGACACTGCAGGGCCCTGTGGAACCAAGGGAACATGAAACAGGTGTGGCTGCCTTGGCCACCCAGGGGTCACCTGACAGGTCTGGCTGACCTTGGAATGTGGAAGGCCACTCCCATCTGCCCCTGAAACACTGGGGCTCTGGGCTTTCCTTTGTATGGAAAAGAACTGTCCATTTTTTCCAGGCATCCATGGCCAAAATTTGGATTCCACCTCCAAATTTTTGTGTATCCAACCTTTACTGCAGGACAAAATTTCCCAGGACAGACAGGTCTGACTAGTCGTTAACTCCTGAGGGGCAGCACTCACCTATTTTCCAAACACTGGAAAGGGCTCTTGTGCTTTTCTAGTATGGAAAAAATCATCCTTTTCCAGGCACAAATGTCTGAAATTAGGATTCCACATTCATCATTTCAAATATCCAAGGGCTGCTCCAAGCAAACCTGCCAGGACAGACAGGTCAGGCTTGCCTTGGCCTCTGGTGGTTGCTGTTCATCAGCTCCTGAAACATGGGGGCTCCGTGCTTTCCTTCCTATGGAGACCAATGTGACACTTGGGAGCCTTGTGAAATGCAGGGGCCATTGTGGCATTGCAGAGCACCATGGATCCAAGGCACCATTGTGACACTGTGGAGCCTCGTGGAACCCAGGACATCATTGTGGCTCTGTTGGGCCACATGGTCCCAAGGGGCCAGAGCAAAGCAGCGGTGTGGGAGTTAGCCCAGCTGTGACTCAGAGTCAGACAGATTTTACCCCAAAAGAACTGGGCATGAGTTTCAAGCCCTGGAAATCATTTGTTTAACTTAGGGTGAGCTTGAGAGTTCCCCAATTTGCCTTTAGTGTTGTTATGCTAATTTGTCTAATTTCTCCTCCCCTATTGGTTACTTGTTTCCCCTATAGGGTTATTGTTCTAGAGTGTTCTACCCCCATATGTACATGTTCTTGCTTCCCCTTTGTCTCAGGTCTTAGGATCTTGCCCCTCATACTGTTCTTGACCTCTCCATGTTTATTGTTTTTCACCCTGTTATTAAAGTTCCTTTTAAACAACTCCATTGATCCTGCTTCTTTTCATTTTTGCAGCCCTTGCCCTGAAGTCAGGGAACAAGAGAGGTTTGTCACAGCCCCTTCATTGTGACATTTGGCACCCAAACAGGGACCATGACACTCAGGGCTCCCTGTGTCAGTCACGTCAGCTGGGGTTAGCTGATGAATAGGCCAGGGCTCCCTGGGATTTTGGATTGTGCTGGGCCTGGCGGATTCATCGTTGCTTCAAGGGATCTTGCACAGGATTAGCAGGGACAACGACGGTTTCACCTGCATAGGATTGCAGGTGGGTTTGGGGAAATGCAAGACATTTATTGCCCATTTTGCCACAGTGTTTTTACAATATGCACCCATGTCCCATAACTGATTTGGGGCGTTCCAGTGGCTCTTCCCCAAAAGGCAGAGAAAGAGAAAAATGGGCAGCCAGATGTCCAAAGTAGAAAGGAGCATATATGGGTGCTTTAATTCTCACTCATCATGACATAATATTTTCAAAGAATGAATTAAAATCAATTATGAGGTGGATCATTAAAAATTTTCCAGACACCTCTGCTGACGAAATCCATACCATTCAATTTTGGGACTCAGCGGGAGTTAAATTGTACAACCTTTCGATCAAAAGGGACCCCATTGCACCCTGCATGCTCCCCATATTCTACACCACCCTTCACCAGCAAGCAGTGTGTTGAAAACTCAATCCGTTGGTCACTCCTAACCCAGGAGCTCCCCTCAAACCTGCCTTTCTCAGACCTTCCACAATGGTCCAAGATGGCAATGGCCACAAAATCTTGGAGCATCATGCCCTGGAGACTCAAGATGGAAGGAATCCCGAATGTGGCTTGGGAGCTCGACCATCCTCCCTCCATCTTGGCTCCTCCACTTCCTGCTACCACAGCCTTCTCTTCTGCCCTGAATGAACCTCCAGACTCCACCCCCAGAACTGTGGGTCATGCCCCCATGGTCAATCATTCCACCTTCACCCTGGGCCACGCCTCCAGAGCTCCACCCTGGAAGTCCGCCATCCTAAATCAAGACCCTTCCTCCCCAACACCTGACAAAATGGCAGCGCCCTCTGCCTCACCCTCCGGCAACAATATAACCCCATGATCAAAGATACTAAGCCCAACTGTCACACTATTTCTAATCCAAATGTTTCTGGTCCAAGTTATTCTTCCTCCCCAGAAGACAGTTTGGATTCCCCAGAGCCACCTTGCTCCTCAAACCCAGATTATCACTAGGAAAGGATCCGTAAAGAAGCAGTTAAGGAAGGAGACTGGCAAACAGTCTCAAAACTCCTCATTGCCCTGGGATGTTATGAAAGAAGGGGGCAGAATCCCAGGTATCAGCCATTGGTTTACGGGGAAATCAAGGATCTGTGTAGGGCAGCTAAAGACCATAGGAAGGACTTACGTTGTTTTAATGGCCTAATGAGGGCCATGTTTACAGCACATGTGTTAACTCCCTGTGATTTAAAATATATTATGACCATGTTGTTGTCACCTACAGAATACACCCTGTGGGAAGGGGCATGGAAGTGTTTACTAAATCAATTAATAGCAGACTGTGCTAATAATGAGGCAAGGGTGGAATTGACAATCAACCATCTAGCTGGAGAAGGACAACACAGCTTACCAGATGATCAAGCAGCAGGTATCCCCAGAGAAGTATTGGATGATATCAAAGAGATGGCTTTGCAAGCTTTAATCCAGGTATCGGATGGTAGCACCCCCAATTTGGACTACCTTGGGTGGCTGCAGCTAAAGCTTTAGGGCAATCAGACCATCCTGGGTGCCTGTTGAGTAAGCAAACCAATGCTGCCTCCCTCACATTGAGTGGCTGCTCTCAGACACAGAGACCATCAGACACGCCACCTTGCAGAACAGCGATAGAGTTTTGACTCTGGGCACATGGGCATGGCTGTGTAGACTCTGAGGGCATGTGCTGCATGAACCTCTCCAGCCACAGCGAGTCAATCCACAAGAGCATTCAGGTACTGAAGGAAGGGCTCAAGAAGCTTCAAGTGGAAAACAAAGACTGGTTCAATAAACTCTTCCAAACCAAGGGACTAAAAGGGATGTATGATGTCTAGCTAAAAGAGGACATTTAATTCTCTTAGTGGTTGTTGTTATATTGTTGATTGTCCCATGTTTGTTTGGATGCTTTTAGGAAGTCTTACAAAATTCTTTCAGTTCCATCTTTCTTGTAAAACAGAAAGGGGGAAGATACCCAACACAGGATCCTCATGGACCCTTGGAGGAGAGAATTGGAGGCCAGGATGGCACAAAAACCTCTCAGACACTCAGTGTGGGAAGGAAAATCCTTAAAAGTACCTAAAAGTATTCTTAGATCCAAACTACCTTAAAAACCTTGAGTATCTCAAGGCATTAATGAGCCCCACTCACTGTCAGTGCAAAGCTCTCAAGGGACTCATTAAAGAAGATAATTGGGGCCATGATTGCACAAACCTCTCACAGAGTCTGGATCAAAAGGGAAACACCAAGTACCTTCAAATAACTGAAGTACCCTGAAGTATTAATGAGCCCCACTGAGTGTTGTTACTGACAAAGCCTCTCCAGGGACTAATTACAGCAGATAATTGGAGGCCATGATTGCAGAGACCTCTCAGAGACTGCAAGGCAAAAGCCAAAGCCAAAGTGCTTTGAAAAACCTGCAGTCCCTGCAGGGAGCATGAAGGAGCCCCCAGGGCCATTGCTGAGCAAGGCTCCCCAGGGACTCCTTGCAGCAGATCCTTGAGGCCACTGGGATGTGGGCTAGGGGGGGATGCAGAGGGCAGGACAAGGGGCTGACAGTGCCCAGCCTGGCTGGGGCTGGGCCAGGAGGCCCCAGGGCCTCAGGACAAGGTGTCTCCTCCCAGCCCTTGCTGGCACAGACCCTGCTGTGCCCCAGGGCACCAAGACTTGGCTTCTCTTTGTCCCCACCTGTCATCACTGCCTGCAGTTCTCTGCTCTGCCTGGGGCCTGGGGACACTTGCTCAGTCATGTCCCTCAGTGGGACCCATTAGAAGTCCAAGAAACTTTGGGGTTGGATTCTGCCTTGGAGTTCTGCAGAGGTTTCTTCAGCTCCCTCTCAGGGACTGATGTTCAGGGCCTGAGCACAAAGGCCCAGAGGCTGATTAAAGTCCTTGTGCTGTGTGTGTGCTGCTGAGCTGGGCTGGGCTCCTGGCACAGAGGCAGCTCCTGCTCACCAAGAAGAGCTTCAAAAGCACATTTCTCTGGATGAGCAGCTCTTGTGCCAGCCCAGCAGGGCTGGGGCACTGCCTGCAGCCAGCGCGGGCACAGCCCAGAGGCACAGAGAGCTTCAATCAGTCAGGGCTGGGAAGGGGCTGAGAAGTGCCTGGGGCACAATCACTGCCAGCCCTTGGCACAGGAACCTCTAGCTGCAGGACAATGCAGCTGCAGCTCCTGGAGCCATCTGCTCAAGCTGGAACATCCCAATGCCTGCAGAGCCTGTGAGTCCATTCTCTGCTTGTCTCTTGTGCAGAGCAGCCAGGGGTGCCCAGGGCTGTCCTGCAGAGCAGGGTCCTGCAGCCCAGGGTGCTGTGCTGGGGCAGGGACTCTGCTGCCTGCCAGGGACAGCTCTCAGCCAGCCCTGGCAGCTGCTCCCAGCACTGGGGGACAAGATCTGGCTGGGAGGAGACAGCTGGTGAGGCTTGGAAGTGTTCTCCTTGTGTGGGGAGGATGCTGCATTGTTCAGGGCTGCTCCCAGCATGGCATTGAACTGCAGAACATTTCCAAGTAGATTATACAGGGTGCACAGTGAGGCAGGGGCTGCATAAAGGGGAAAATCCTGCTTTTTTATTCTACTGCTCAGGGTTGCTGGTATGGGAAACTGCTCATAGATATTATTCTCCCAATTCAGGTTAATAAGAATAAAAATTTTATTTCTCAGATCTTACAAAACAACGGAGTTATAGAAATCAGCACAGGGCCCCTCACAGGCAGCATCAGTGTTGCTTTTCCAGCCTCCTCAGGGTTGCTCTGACGTTGCCATCAGAGCCTGCAGAGCCAGAGCTGCCCCTGGGCAGTGCCTGAGCTGGGAGGGCTCTGCAGGGCAGAGCTGAGCCCCCAGGGCTGGGCTGGGCTCTGG
This sequence comes from Agelaius phoeniceus, assembly GCF_051311805.1. NCBI lineage: Eukaryota > Metazoa > Chordata > Aves > Passeriformes > Icteridae > Agelaius > Agelaius phoeniceus. The sequence continues at coordinate 5,633,726 of NW_027509866.1, forward strand.
CAGCACTGGCAGGGCCCAGCCCTGGGCACAGGGAAGCAGCTGCTGGCAGGGACAGCTCCAGGCAGCAGAGCCCTGGGCAGGCAGTGGGGGGAAAGTGCCCCCAGGTTGGGATATTTCAAGTCCTCTCCAAACCCAACTGTTCCATGATTACTTTTCTTACAGATCCCCATGCCAAGACAGAACAAATGTCCAACAGCAGCTCCATCAGGCACTTCCTGCTGCTGGCATTGGCAGACACACGGCAGCTGCAGCTCCTGCACTTCTGCCTCTTGCTGGGCATCTCCCTGGCTGCCCTCCTGGGCAACGGCCTCATCATCAGCGCCGTAGCCTGCGGCCACCACCTGCACACGCCCATGTTCTTCTTCCTGCTCAACCTGGCCCTCAGCGACCTGGGCTCCATCTGCACCACTGTCCCCAAAGCCATGTACAATTCCCTCTGGGACACCAGCAACATCTCCTACACTGGATGTGCTGCACAGCTCTTTTTCTTTCTCTTCTTCATTGGAGCAGCCTACTATCTCCTGACCATCATGTGCTACGACCGCTACGTGTCCATCTGCAAACCCCTGCACTACGGGACCCTCCTGGGCAGCAGAGCTTGTGCCCACATGGCAGCAGCTGCCTGGGCCAGTGCCTTTCTCAATGCTCTCATGCACACAGCCAATACATTTTCCCTGCCCCTGTGCCATGGCAATGCCCTGGGCCAGTTCTTCTGTGAAATCCCTCAGATCCTCAAACTCTCCTGCTCTAAATCCCACCTCAGGGAACTTGGGTTTCTTGTAGTTACTGCTAGTTTATCATTTGGTTGTTTTGTATTCATTGTTTTCTCCTATGTGCAGATCTTCAGGGCCGTGCTGAGGATCCCCTCTGAGCCGGGACGGCACAAAGCCTTTTCCACCTGCCTCCCTCACCTGGCTGTGATCTCCCTGTTCATCAGCACTATCATATTTGCTCACTTGAAGCCCCCCTCCATGTCCTCCCCATCCCTGGATCTGGCAGTGTCAGTTCTGTACTCGGTGGTGCCTCCAGCCCTGAACCCCCTCATCTACAGCCTGAGGAACCAGGAGCTCAAGGCTGCAGTGAGGAGACTGATGGCTGGATGCTTTCAGAAACATTAAAGTGCTGGCCAATTTCTATAAACCACTTGTAATTTTTCATATTTCTTGTTGGTTTGGATGTAGGGTCTTTTTTCCTTTGTTTTATTTTTTCATAATATCTACAAAGAAATGTCATTATTTGTGCCATTTCTCATGTTGTTTCTCTCCACCTTCCCTGTGGCCACAGACTGTGTCAATGAGAGGCTGCGCTCTTGGTGGCTTTAAATGAACTCAAGGATGTCCCAGCAAATTTTGCTGCAGAGATGCCCTTTTGTTGCCTTCTCTGGAGCTGCAGCAGCAATGTCTGTGTGCAGAGCTGGGGCAGATCAGTGCTGGCCCAGCAGCTGTGCCCAGCAGCAGCAGCAGCAGCAGCACTTGGTGTTGCCAGTGCTGCTGCCGTGGCCCTGCCCCGCTGCCCTGGTGGCCCTGGTGTTGCTGCAGGGCCTGAGTGCTCTCGGGGCCGGGCACAGCCCTGGGGGTGGCAGTGCCGGGGCTGCAGCAGGGACAGGCCATGGGCACTGCTGGGGCAGCGCTGACGCCTCAGGCCAGGCCCTGGGGGCTCCAGGCTCCTTGCCCAGGCTCTCTCAAGAACACGGCCAGGCCAATGCTCAGCACAGAAACCCCCGTCAGCAGCCCCAGGCTGGCCGTGGGCAGGCTGGGGGCAAACAGCATGGCTGGGGCTCTGCAAGGGCCCTGGGGCAGACGGGAAGGAGCAGCAGAGCAGGGGCTGATCCATGCCCAGTGCGCATCACAGCCCAGGGCAGCGTCCTGCTTTGAGGAATCAAACAAACTCCACAGCTTTTGTGAAAGTTGTAAAGCTGGTATGTTTATTACAGCGCTGGACGCATTTTGGAATCGTTCCCCTAAAATGACATGCTTACCTCTGGGTTCTCCAAATTCCCTTTTATCTCCCTCTCTAATACATAGGCATGCAATTTCACTATAGGTTTATATGTGTTCATTCCACTTATTTCTCGTGACAATTGCTGGTAATTCTTCTTTATCAGAATGAACTCCTGGGTCAGGTTGCCCGCTCTATCTGCCCCCCCCCCCCCACCCCCCCACCCCTCCTTATCTCTTGTCCTTCAGCTGAAGCATTCCCTCCAAGCACAGGCCCTTTGCAAGAACAGGCAGTCAGACTAAACAGCAAGCTACAGACCTAACTCAAAGATGTACATTTCCCCTAAATCAAAATGGATTTCTACTCTGGATATCTTCCACTCATCCTCATTTCCCCCTTTCCTAAAAGGAATAAGTAAATTATTTTACTTAATTCAAATTCCTATGACAATAAGTGTGCCTTAGTGCTTTACCATGTACGTTTGATAAGGAGGTTAACACAGCTACTCGCTGTAGTATTCTCCAATTCCAAATTAACAATAAAAAGGAGAACCCTAAACTTACTCCAACTAATATTAACAAAACTACAATAGGATGACACAAGCTCAATAAAGATTCCATTTGCAGTTGGTGACCACACAAAGATTACATCCCACCAGTGATGATCTGCATTTTGTTGTATACTTTGCAGAATTCTGGTTATTTCTTTTGTATCATGTTGGACAGTAATTAGGGTTTTCTCTCCACTTTCTTGGGTTTTCTTCAAGATCTCCAGTAGCTCTATGGTGTTTAATTAATTGTTTTACCAATGTGAGGTCTATTCCAATAGGAGTAGGTAACAGTCTGTGATACATTTTGTAATTGGTTTTAATCAACTGGTGGGATGTCACTGGAGCCACCTACAAAAAGTCACACTCAATAATCTTAACAAAATTAAAAATACAGAAATTAGAATGATTTCTACTGGACAAAATAACATCATTGTTATCAATTTTTATAGTAGCACAGGCAGTTCTCAGGCACACACAACCTTTACCAGTATATACGAGGGCAGTTTTCTGATCAGTGACTGGATGAATTTCGAAGTGGCAAATACTCTGTTCAGTGTCTAGACACACATCCTGGGCATTAATGGTATTGCTTTCACAAATGCATCCTAGTTGTTCTCTAGTAATGCAGGATTCTAAGTTTACTGTTTGCCACTTTTCATTCACCTTTCATGCCCACACTCTATGTTCTGAAGGGTAGAGCACAGTTTTTTCATGATTTAATCCTAGTGCAATGACGGGATGGATAACGTAAACAGTGGCATTATGTATGGTAAGCACAAAGGCAGTGGCCACATTAGAAGCAGGATCATAGGTGAAATTTACCATAGTCCACCTGGATTGAAACTTTCTTTCAAAATCAATCGCATTATCCCAGACAATTTTCCGAATTTCAGCTGGAAAATTACCTTCACCCCCTTCCCGTATGATCAGAGCTGCTGCTGCCTGCATCCGTAGCTGTGCTTGTATACAGCTGAAAGCTAAAGACACATTATCTTGAACTGTACTAAGTGCTTCTACTGTTAACTTGTGGTCTTGGTCCCTGGCCTTTTCCCACTTTGGCAGTATTTTTGAAATCTGCCACTGGCTAGTTCCTAATGCCAATAGAGATGACTGTAATGGCTGTTTCAATTTTGTTAGGCCACCTGCTGCAGTGGCCAGCTTATTCATCATTATTTCTGAATCAATTCCATTTAAAACTCCTAATATCCCAGTTAGATCCTTTCTTATTCTGCTCCTGAGGTATACCTGTCTTTGTAACCACATTGTCCAGCCCTCAAAGGATGTTCTTAGGAAAGAGGAGCAGGCTGGTTGGATTTTTGAGATGTTAATTTGCATTAGCAACTCAACATGTTTGAGAGACAATTTTGAATTGAACAACAGTTGTTGTTCACCCACATTCCTCACTATGTAGGGGCTTATTTCATACTTCAGGTTCAAGTTTGGGTTGAGTCTGAAGTATTTGAGTCTCAGTCTGGGTTGTATAAGGTCCTGCTGTTGTAAAAAGTGCAGTGTCTATTTTAAATTTAAATGAGACCCTGATCACAAGCCCAAAGGCAAGTCACTTCTACAGGCTGTATCAAGGTGAAATGACACCAACAATCTGATTCACTTAGGCTATCACAAACTTCCTGGTGCCTGTATACAGGAGAGCTTGAGACACTAATTGCATCTGGTCTCTCATGAACCGTCCCATTCACCACCCAGCACCCTACCTTGATTTCTTCTCTTCTGATCCCTTGAAGTGTCCACTGTTCCCATTCCTGCCACTCCTGCTCCTCATATACCTGATCCCCGAGGAGTACTACAGTGGATAGGTTTAAATCTTCTATCTCAGAAACTTCTCCCATGGATCCAGTATACTGATTAAAAGCCTGGGACCAAGGCCATTCAGCATCGCTTTGGATAGAGGTACTCTCTAGTTCTAAGACTCCAGTTATAATTATATATAAAACAATTCTGTAAAAGAAATTACAAACTACATCCAGCTGCAATATGCTCATTTTGTCTGAGTAAGCCTAATCTCAGTTCATTGTCTCTTCAGTGTCACTCTCCAAGGGGCTCCTGGGGCCTTCTTCACTCGAGAGTGATGGAACCAGGCATTCTGCTCCTTGATCTTGATTGCAGTGAAGGTGGTGAGAAGCACTTGGAACGGTCCCTCCCACTGTGGTTCCAAAGTCTTTTCTGCAAGAGGCTTAACTTATACATAATCTCCAGACTGTATGTTATGTATTGGTCTATCTAGCTCCCTGCTCCGAGTTCCAGCCACGTGTTTCTCAATTTCTCTGAGCTGTTTGCTTAAAGCCACCGTGTAGGTGGCCAGTGTTACCTCCCGAGTGTGGGTGGACATTCCCTCTTGTATTCCATATGGTCTTCTATAAAGCATTTCAAAAGGACTCAGCTTTCCTTTAGCCCAAGGTTTAGTTCAAATTTGTAATAGTGTCAGTGGAAGAGCTTGGGGCCAGGGTAGATTAACTTCCTGCCCCAGTCTTACAATCTGCTGCTTAATCAAATGATTCATTTTCTCCACCTGGCTGCTTGACTGGGGGCGGTATGGAGTGTGAAGTTCCCAATCTATGCCCAGGTGGCTACTAATCTGTTGCACTACTTTGGAAATAAAATGTGATCCTCTATCTGAGGTTATTGTGGCTGGAACTCTGAAGCATGGTATTATTTCTTGTGATAATACTCTGGTCACCTCTCGAGCTTTGACAGTTCTGGTGGGGAATGCTTCTGGCCACCCTGAAAATGTATCTGTCAATACCAGTAAATACCGATATCCCCCTTTCCTTGGGAGTTCTGAAAAGTCAATTTGACACTGCTGTCCAGGCCCATGGCCTCTCCCAATCTGACTGAGTTTCGCCCTGGGGTTAGTCTGGAGGCAAGGATCACACTGTCAGTTTACCTGAGTAATAGAGAAATATAAATTCCTGACAACGATTCTTTCAATCAGATGTGTGTTCTAGAAAGCCTGTGGAAACTCCTACTTCAAAGTCAACACTTCATTTCCATGCACTCTGTATCACTGGCAGCCTTGGTCATTTTGGGAAAGGAGCCACACTTTATAAAGCTTTTAAGTAGTTAGGCCCCAGTGTGTTTTCTAGTGCTCCTCCTTCACTAGTGACCACAAAAATGGGAAGGGATTACCAGCTCTCTTTCAATGGTAGCCCACCCCTTGTGGTTGCATGTCTCTTTTGATTAGTATTATTATATTCTGGCTTACCTTCGAGGAAACCTGTCCATAATTACCTCACCTTTTGCTGCTTTCTTTGCCTCTCCACCCACCAGCTCATTTCCTTCCTCCAATTCTGAGCTCACTCTCTGGTGTGCCTTAATATGCCTTTTCAGGCAGCTGAAGTGCTTCCAGCAGCCGGATGGTCTCTTCTTTCCTTGTGAGGTTAGCAGTCCCCTCTCCTTCCAGATGGCTCCATGTGCATGCATGAGTCTGAATGCATACCTCGAGTCTGTATAGATATTTATTTTCTTTTCCTTTTGCCATTTTGAAGGCACGGGTCAGTGCATTTATCTCGGCCTTCTGTGCAGAGGTACCTGTTGGTAAGGGTCCAGACTGTATTACCTCTCTGCAGGTAGTCACTGTACCCAGCATGTCTCTTTCCACTGGCAATGCAGCTGCTCCTGTCAGTGAACCAGGTCTCTGCATTGTCCAGAGGAGTGTCTTTCAAGTCTGGGCATCTGGAGTAAGTAGCTTCAGTGGTCTCCAGGCAATCGTGGTGCACTGCTTCTCCTTGATTCCGCTGAGAAAAGAAGCTGGGTTGACAGTATCAGTCACCACTATCTCTACATCATTTTGCTCTACCATAATGGCCTAGTACATAAAAAACCTCTGTGGTGAAAGCCAGTGGCTGCCCTTCACTGCCAGTACTGCGGACACTGTGTGGGACACCAGCACAGTCATTTTCTGTCCCAGGGTAAACTTGAGTGCCTCTTGAATATTCAGCACGACTGCTGCCACAGCTCTGAGGCAACCTGGCCATCCTTTGGCTGTTGCATCCAGTTGCTTAGAGAAGTAAGCAACTGCCCTCTGGTATGGACCCAAGTCCTGAGCCAGTATTCCCAGGGCAATTCCTTGTCTTTCATGGGAAAATAGAAAGAATGGTTTACTTACATCTGGAAGTCCCAAAGCTGGAGCTGACATGAGGGCACTCTTTAGCTGGTAAAAGGCCCGTGTGCGTTCCTTTGTCCACTGGAGATCTCTGATTCCATTGGCAATAAGAGCATAGCGGGGTCTGACGAGCAGTCCATAATTATAAACCCACAGCCGGCACCACCCTGCCATGCCTAAGAAGGTTCGGAGCTCCTTTGTCGTTTGGGGTTTCAGGGTTTGGCATATGGCTCCCCTGCCCTAAAGTCCATTGCCCAGCTTCTGTTTCACTGCCTGTGCCTTTTTCTTTGATACTCTGTATCCTTGGAGTCCTAGAAAATTTGAAAGGCTTACTGTCCAGGCCACACATGCTTCCCTTGTCCCAGTGGCTACTAGATCATCCACATACTGCAACAGCCTCCCTTCTTCCTGTGGAGCTTCCCAGGACTCCAGATCTTTTGCAAGTTGCTCCCCAAACAGAGTGGGGGAATTTTTGAAGCCTTGGGGCAATCTCGACCATGTGAGCTGGGTTTTGTGCCCACTTTTAGGGCTTTCCCATTCGAATGCAAAAATTTTCTGGCTGGCTTCAGGGATGGGGAGGCAAAAGAAGGCATCTCTCAGGTTTAAAACAGTAAAACAATTTAGCTCAGGTGTTAAACAAGTATCGAGGTTTAGGGCAAATTTGGAGGAGAATTTCCAAATTAGGGCTCCTCCAGTAAGCAAACCCACACAGCCCCTCCCCCCAACCGGTTTGGGAAGGATTCCTCGGAGAGGAGTGGAAAGAACCTGTTTATTTAACAGGCACAGCACCCCCCAGCACACAAAATGAACAATACCGGATGACACCACTCTGAAAAAAGATGACAAATTCAGAAAGTCTCTCTGGGGGTGGTCACTCTGTTCTCAGTCCCTCTGGCGCTGGGGCTGCTGCTGCAGGCCAGAAGGTGCAGGATCTTGGTGTTTCTCAGGTCCCAGTCTGGAGCAGGTTCGAAATGATCAGAAAAAGGAAAGGAGAAACCATCCAGGAAGAAATTGGACAGTTTAGCTAAACTAGCTAAAGAGCAAAACCAAGCAGAAGCGAAGCAAGCAAGAGCGAGAGAGCCAAAGCAAAAAGCAAAAGCAGCAAAAGCAGCAAAAGCAAAAGCTGCAGTCTCTGTGTCCCGCCAGGCTGATAAGAAAACCAAAACAAAACTTTCCCTCTTCAGAGCCAGTCTTAAAGGTACAGAACATAATATCCAACATTAACAGAACACATGAATGGGGATACAAGCATCATAACATCACCCTAGGACAATGGTCATCAAAGTTATTGTTGCTGCTGCTGCCACATCCAATCCGAGGCTCCTGGCGGTGGCTGGTTGAAGGGAAGCTGGGCTGAGATGTTGACAGCAGCTACTTGTGTCTGGGCGCGGCGGCTGGTGGGCGCGCTGGCTCTCCCGTTTCCCGAGCAGCGTTGGCAGGCTCCAGTGTTGCGGGTATCCAAGAGACAATTCTGGCACCAGACGCTGACTGCTGGACAAGCCCGTCGCGTGTGCCCTATACTTCCACACCGGTAACATTTGAATCAGCTAGGAGATGGAGCCCATGGAGTATTTATTGCTGCTGCCTGCAGCGGAGCGAGGGCGGCTAGCATTTGGTTCTGTGATGATTCTGCCTGTTTTTGTAATCCTGCTCCTAACTCCTTAATAGCATCTACTACCATCGCTTGATTCCCTACGGGCACATTTGCCAATCGTTCTAAAACTTCTTCTATAGACCAATTAGCTCCTAGGGTATTTAATACTTTCTTTGTAGCCTGATTACTGTTCTGGAGTGCACATTGTTTTAACAAAGTCCCCTTAATGAAATCAGGGACTCCTGCCCGCTCAATAGCATTGGCTGCCTTATCTATAAAAGCTCCAAATGACTCATCTCTTCCTTGCTTTATTCCCATATAAGAAGGAATCCCGCCTGGCTCTTTTATCCTATCTATAGCCAACCGTACCAGACGCATGGCCTCCCGACACTTATCAGGACCAATTAACGCTTGTGCTTCTGTCCAAAGAAAAGGCCCGAGACCCATTAACTCCCCTAGGGTTATTCCATGTAATGGGTCACCTGGCTGCCGTGCTACTGCTACACATTCCTGACAGAGTGACTGCCAGTGTGCATTAAATAAGAGCTACTGATGCTGAATGAAGGTAAGCTTCGCTATTCCTCTGCAATCAGCCGACAGCAAAACCCGAGTCCCCCAGATATAATCAAACATTTGTTTTGTGGGCTCACTGGTTACCCCAAATTGACTAACTGTGGACCGTAACTGCGATAACAACTTCCAGTCTAGAGCAGTTATTGTTGCTTGAAACCCGCCCCCTGCCACGGGTAAATATATAACCGGACAAGCAACCTCCATAGCTGCTTTTATAGCCTCCTCATCTCCCGTATCCATGATATCTTTTGCTAACGCTGCCCATGCCTCCCTTCGCCCCCGTGCAATGGCCCCAGCTAGGTCACTCTCTGACCCAGGGATCGGCTCATCACTAGGAGGAGGAGATGGAGGGTTTGACACAGGCGGTGTGGACGGTGCTGTTACAGCACAGACAGGGGGTGAGCTGCTGCTTGAAGCAGGAGCCGATGTTGGTGGCAAAATGATTGTGGATGTGGCAGGAGGTAACGGACAATTGAACCAGTCCCCATAACCCTTATTCTTTTCATGCGCCACGCTAGCTTGCTGAGCAGCCTTTTCTTCTGCCTGATATTGTAATAACTCATCATGCAGAGCTCGCCAAAACTTTCCCAACTTTTTTGCAGTTTTATCCTCATCTATGACTGCCTGCCACATCTTGTCCCCAAATTTGCACCACTCTGTTAAGTCATGTACTGTATGAGGATTTTGAAAAAGTCCCTGTTCATACCCATAAGCTAACAACCCAGGAAGCTCTTTCTGCAAATCTATGCCCTTAACCTGACGCTTTTGTAAAAAGCTAGTAAATAAATCATATGCTGCTTGCCTTTCTCTATCCATTTTAAAAATGTCAGCGCTGCTGCAGCCCTACAAGGTCTCGGCAGCACGTATCGGCTGGGCTCTCCATTGAGGTCACCCAGGGCGCGGCACCTTCCCTTTTTCAGCGGTGCTTGTTCACTGTCCTTGCTGCGACAGGACCCGAACTCCTACACCGATCCACCATGGTTGCTGTTGCCGGTATCACGTCTCGGGGTCACCATTTGTCAGATCGGCGGAAGAAATGCGGCACACAATATGCGTGATCAGCAAGTCTCAAACTTTATTGATAGTTCACACATATTTATATTGGTGTTAATGAAGCTCATACATATTGCAAAGCTGAGCTCATTATTGGTTAATTACTTATCGGGCAACCACACCTACTTCTATTTTCTTATGGTTATTTTGTTATTACTTCTACATTCTTGTGGTTATTTTGCTGAAACTATCTCCATATTTTTGGCAAAAGATCCTCTCCCCCATCCTCATGTTGCAGCAAGGTTGCATCAGTGATTGGACACTGACTGCTGACTCCTAGACTTGCTTTCTTCTATCTTAATCAGCGGTATCATGTCTACATGACCTTTCTCAGCTAGCCAGCTGTCCACAAAGCTCTCCACACACAGGTGCCCCATCCTTGCAGGCACAGACACGGCAGCACTGCCTCAGCAGCCCCTGCTTGCATTGCACACAGCAGGGCCAGCACCCCCATGCTGTTGCTGTGGGGACATGAACCTGAGGGAGCACAAATGCCATCAGCCCCTGGGGCCAGCAAGGCCTGCGGGACACCAGGGAAACCACCCAGCTTTGTCCTGGCCTCTGCAGTCAGCCAGAAAGTTTGTTCCCATCAGCTGGGACTTTCCTGTGCCACTGCAGACGCTGTTGTTCAGAGCCAGGGCTGCCTGGCAGCCACCCACAAACTGCCCTCAACATTTCCTGTGTGCCACCTTTGCTTTCTTTACTATTGCTTTTAGAAATTTCATCCCACTGCCAACCCCTGTTCCCTCCCCTGCAAACAGCCCATCCCTGTTTGCCCTTTCCTCTCTGGCCCCACTCCCCATTGCAGTTCCTGACTTGGCCCCATGGGAACGTCCCTTGGGCAGCAGGATCATCCTACAAGTGCTGCAGGAATTGTCTGCAGGCTCCTGCAGTGCCTGCTGCTGCTCCCTTGCCAGAGGCACCCCAGGCCAGGGGGGCACATCTGGGCTGCTGTGTCTGCCTCTGGGGCTCCCTGTTCTGGGCAGTGAGGAGGAGCTGCAGAGGCTCTGCAGGACTGACAGGATGGGCTTTGGGGCTGCCAGGAGAAGCTGAGGGACCTGGGCTGCTGGAGCTTCTGCAGAGGAGGCCCAGGGCTCATCCTGCAACTGCTCCAAGGGTGGTTTCAGGGAATCCCAGAATCAGCAAGGTTGGAAAAGACCTTGGAGATCATCAAGTCCAACCTGTGCCCTGACACTGCCTTGTCTCCCCTGAGCCTCCTCTTCTCCAGGATAAACCATCCCAGCTCCCTCAGCCTCTCCTCACAGGACTTGTGCTCCAGACCCCTCCCCAGCCTTGTTGCCCTTCTCTGGACACCCTCCAGCCCCTCCATGTCCTTCCTAAATTTGGGCCCCCAGAACTGGACACAGCACTCGAGGCGCTGCCCAAGCAGTGCTGAGCACAAGGGAAGAATCCCTGCCCTGCTCCTGCTGGCCACACCATTCCTGATCCAGGCCAGGAGCCATTCTTCTCTCCTGGGGGTCTCTCTGGTGGTCCCTGGTGGTCGTGGACCCCAATGTTCCAGTGGGCCTGGCTGAGCTGGCAGGACACTGTGGCTGCTGAACTTCCAGTTCCCCTTCTCACACAGTGGGCATTGTGTTGTTTCCATAGGCCTGGGGATGTGAAGAACAAGCTCCAGGTGTGAGCTCACCTGGTGTAGGCAATTGATCATCTGGTAACATGAGGTCACAGAGTGGGCTATGACATCACAGAGTGGGTAGTGTGAGGTCATGGAGAAGCTACAGCATCACAGACTGCCTCTTTGACATCATAGAGCCAGCTGTGACATCACATGGCAGATGTCTGACATCACAGAGCAGACTATGTCATAACTGAGTTGGCTGTGACATCAGACACCAGCTGTGTGACAGTAGAGGATCAGCTGTGACATCACAGGGCAGGTTGTGCCATCCCAGAGGGGCTGTGTGCCATCCCAGAGGGGCTGTGTGCCATCCCAGCAGGGCTGTGTCAGGTCACTGGGTTGGTCACTCTGCCCCAGCTCCCCCTCACAGTTTCTCCCAACAAGTCCAATGCTGTCCATGCCCAGCGGGGTCCCTGTCCCCCGGGATCCCCCCGGCCCACCTGGAGCCACAGCCTCCACCAAAGGATGTTCCACAGGATCCACCCCAGAGCCTGACATGGGGACAAGGGGCCAGGGCTGTGTGACCAGGACATCAAGGACGGGGATTACCCAGGTCACTGTGGCCTGGGTTGGGTTGCCCAGGGCAGGAAAGATGTCTGGCAGCTGGTGCAGGGTCTGGGAAGGGCCTCCAAGGTGGGGCTGGAGCCCCTGGGCTGTGAGCAGAGGCTGAGGGAGCTGGGCTTGTCCAGCCCAGAGCAGGGAAGGCTGAGGGGCTCCTCATCCCAGCCTGGCAGTGCCAGCGAGGAGGGGATGGAGAACACAGAGCCAGGCTCTTCACCGGGGGCCTGGTGGGAGACAAAAGCCAATGGGTGGAAGGGGAAAGAGGGGAGATCAGCCAGGACAGGAGGAGATGAAATGAGTCAGGCTGGTTTCAGCATTTCCTCAGCACCAAAAGCAGCCTGACCTCCCTTCTCCATCCACCACTGACAGCTTTGCAAATCAGGAATTGTTCTGAGCTGTTTTGCACCCACTCCAGGATGAGCATCCTGATACAAGAATTTAATTGTGTTTATGTCTATCACAGAACCATGTTTGTCCAGAATTACTTTTAGGATGGAAATCCCTTGTGGATGGTGGACTCATCAGATTCTGCTGGGACATTGCACTTAGCTCAGGGAAGAGTGTGATTGTTATTAAATTGTGTTCTGTTCAACCATGGTCTGTTGGCCATGAGGAGAACCTTTCTGTGCCTCTGATTCTCAGCAGTTCCTGACCCCCAAAGGACACAAACCTGATGAGTTGTGGTTCCCAATCCAGAGGCTGGACTTGCACCTCCCTCCATCCCCAGAGCAGAGCTCCCTTGTCCCAGAGAGTCCCTGGCAATGCAGGGATGAAGGAAACAGGACAGGCTGTGGGGATCAGGGGCAAGGTACAGCCAGGGATTTGGGGTGGTTGTGAGCCCAGGGCAGGACCCGGCCCTTGGCCTTGGTGAATCTCATCCAATTGTCCTCGGGCCCATGGCTCCAGCCTGTCCAGATCCCTCTGCAGAGCTGCCTACCCTCCAACACAGCCACACTCCCACCCAGCCTGGGCTCACCTAGGAACTGACTTGAGGGTGCCCTCAGTGGCCTCATCCAGATCAGCAATAAAGTGATTTCACTGACCTGGCCCCAGTCCTGAGCCCTGGGGACACACCTGGATGTGACTCAATTCCTCAGCTCCTCTGAGTGCCAGGGGTTGGATGAGGGAAATGGTAGAAGGGGGAAGGGACAAATTGTGATTGACTGTCAGCCATGAAGGGTCTTAATTTTCATATCTGTTCAGGCTGCATTAGGAGGTGCTAGAGGTCAATATCAACTGGGGATTGCTGACACCAATCTATGAACAGGAAAAGAAAACTTAACAGGACAGTTCTCTCTTCATTGTTTTCATTACAGTATATTCACTTTAAATACATTCTGAAATTTGTCTAATTAACCACAGAAGAATTAAAAGCTTGAATGATTCCCAGGGGCTTTTCCTGTTTGGAAAATGTTTATGAGCTTTTCACACTGAATTCCTAAACTGAAGAACTCAAGAAAGAAGAGGCCTCTGGAGTAATAAAATTCATCAGCAACCTCCCAGTGGCTGAGGATCCATCCCCACCAGAGCAGCAAGGAACAGAAATGGGCACAGCTTTGTGTCTGCCCCAGCTCTGGGATGGGCCCTGGGCCTGGAGCAGGAGCAGCTCTTGAGGGCCCCAAGGCCAGGGCTCTGGTGCTGCCCTGGGCAGATGGGATGGCAGCAGGGGCTGCAGAGCTCTCAGCACCTCAGGCCCAGGGGAGCAGGGCAGCCAGGGAGCCTCCTTTGGCCTTGGCCAAGCACCTTCCCCCATGGCTGGGGCTGAGTCCTGTGGCAGCTGCAGCTGCTGCTGTGCCCTTGGCAGGGGCTGAGGCCGTGGGGCCAGTGCCCAGAGCAGCCTGGGCTGAGCAGAGCTGTGGGGCCAGAGCCGGCTGGGCTGGGCTGGGCTCAGAGAGGCCCTTGGTGCTGCCCAGAGCTCAGGGCAGCTGGCAGAGCTTGCAGGGAGCTGGGCTGGGCTCAGAGAGCCTGGCCCAGGAACCATCAGTGTCCATCTCAGCCTGGCTGAGCGTGCAGGGGCAGGACTCAGGCCAGGCCTTGTGGGGCAGGGCCAGCGCTTGTGCAAGGCATTGCAAACAGGCAAGTGGCCCAGAGAGGAGGCTGCTCTGTGCCCTTGGTGGCATAGACAGAGCAGGGAGGGGGCCCAGGACATTTGTCAGCGCCAGCCTCTGTGCCCATGCGTTGGCAGCCCTGGCTGCTGAGCCCAGCTTTGGCCTGGGCTGAGTTTGGCTGTGGCCCAGCTCCATCCTCCTGCGGGGCTCAGGGCCTGTTCCCGGCCATGGCCAGCCCTGGCTGCCTCTCTGCTGGCCCAGAGGCCGGCAGAGCCCGGGGCAGGGCTGTCTGTGCAGCCCCACAGGTGCCAGGGGCTCTGCAGGAGCTGGCAGAGGCTGCCCAGCAGGGAGGCCATGGGGCACAGAGGCGCAGGGCAGGGACACCGTAGGACAGCCTGGGCTGCACAGGGCACAGGGATGGGCAGCAGCTGCAAGGCCCTGACAGAGCCAACTTGGGCAGCACTTTGGCCATGGCAGACACAAAGAGCACCAAAGCTGTCGGGTTCGGCTGTCTGTCTCTGCCCCGACACGGGTAGGGTGGTTCGTGGGTGGCACGCATTTCAAAGGACGAGTCTGGACTCTTCAGCTTTTCGATCTTCAGATTGTTTATTGTTTCTTATCTACAAAATTTTCTGTCTGCCCAACAGAGGTCTGATCTGCAAGGCAGCCAAGGGCACTCTGACCGCCCATGAGGCGGTCATGTCTTTTTATACTAAAATCTACGTACACAATATTTACCTTTATTTCCCAATACTTTTCACCCATGTTGGCAAGTGCACCTTCACCAGAAACCAATCCCCAAGTGCCAACATCATCACAGGAGATGGAGGACAAGAAGAAGAAAGAAGAAGGACGAGACACGCCCTGATCCCTCCATCTTGTCTCCATAACTCCCCTGTACCAAAAACCTTAAAGTCTATATTTCACCCTATAAATGTGTCTCTTTTACACCTTTTACTCTAAAGTAATTCTCATGTCCTCAAACTCTTGTTACTTCTGTGGATGGATCAAAATCAAGCCACCAAACACTCTTGGCAACATTCCAGGATTTTCGAGACCCCCAAGGTTTCTCCTGGCATCTCTGGACATCGGGAACGATGTGCTGAGATCCCACATCTCCCCCTTCTGTTTGCACCAAGAAGACTTCTTTGGCAACTTGACTCATGACACGTCTCACACACATAAAGATGCATGGGACGATGAGCATGAGGACTAAGAGTATTATTAAAATATAAAATCCCATTTTTAAAAACCCTCTCCGTAAGGGAGAAAGATCAAAAAATCCCGCCACATCATCAATCCATGACCCAGTGATTTCGCCTAGTTTCTTTATACTGTCTTTTATATTTTGAATACTTTCATGAATTGATCTTGAATGATCCGAGAGATTCATGCAGCACATTCCCTCAAACTCTTCACATCCATGTCCATGAGCAAGCAATAGATAATCGATTGCTGCCCTATTTTGAAGAGTTGCCTCTCTCACACTGCTTATATCGTTTAACATATCACTCAAAGTGAGAGAGACTGATTGAGCATGCTTGCTCAACCAACAACCCATGTGGTCCAGTTGAGTCAAGGCCACCCCCGATGCTGTCTGAGGTGAGAAAATTGCTGCCACAATTCTCCTTGCCTTGTTCCAGGTGTATACTTCATCATCACAGTCTGCACTGTAATGTTGCAAGGACCTTTTCTCTTTGTGTTTTTGCTCTCTCAATACTTTCAAATCTGGTGACAACATTGAAATCCTCCCAATGCTGCATGGACCTCCCTTGGCATTTGCAGGAATGCCGTGCCAAATTCTGTCCCCACAAATTAAAAACAACCCACGTGGCAATTGCACTGGGACCTGGATTGATCCTTTGGCTGTCGTCACAGTGTGATTGCACCAAGCTGATGCGTTTCTATAATATTCGTGATTTGGTGTGACATCAATGCTGTTGTTTGTCCTTGACACATTCGAAATTTTGAATTTCATGCATAGCTCCATTGTTGTGGACCCGAAAATTTCCAATTCCTGCGGTTCGGTAGAAGCCACAGGTAAAAGATGTGTCCAAGCACACCATTCATTCACAGGATCTTTGATGACCTGCGAAATCTCCATTGGAGAATGCCCTGGAATTGGCCATTCGCCCACTGGCAACCCAACCATGCATGCCGTGAATGGTTTCCCTGGTTTCGAATGTGTCAGGCAGATACTTTCTAAATTTGCTGCCTGGGCTAACGTTTCCCAAACATTTTGTTTTGGTTGACTGACGGGTAGATTTGCTCCATTGCTTAAAGCGACAGATGAAAGCATGAGCATCATGAAGCTCACGACTTCACCCTTATGAAAAACCATTGTCATGCTCCCACTCAAAGCCACAAAGGAAAAAAAACCCCAAAGTTTTTATTCTTTTCATCCCTCTTCTGAGTTGTTGTTCACAACTTGAGTTTCTTCCTCCGTCTGCGTGTTCATTTCTCTGCTTCTGGGATCTGTGCTCTCCTGCTCCCTTGTTCGAAATGGCTTCACGTGTCGTGCTGACACCCACTTCAGCCCTCTCCCTGTGGAAACACAAGCGAAACCCTTGCCCCAAGTGATTAGTTTGAAAGGACCCTCTATTTGTCCTGTCTCTGGGTTTCTGAACAAAACCAAAGGATTCTCCCTTAGTTTTGCCTGAGACCTGTTTGAAAAATGCCTCACGATTGGTGGATTGGGTTCAGAAGACGAACTGTTAAGAAAATTCAAAACATACAATGCTTTGTTTAACTTCATGTGTGGTGTCGCCTCTGGCTCCCCCCTTTTCTGCCTGTCCAAAAGGGATTTCAGGGTGTGATGTGTTCTTTCAATGATTGCCTGACCTGTGGGTGAATGTGGAATGCCAAATGTGTGTCTGACACCGCATCTTTTCAGGAATCTGTCAAGCACCCTGCCTGTATATGTTGGACCATTATCTGTTTTTAGTTCTTGAGGCACACCTAACGATGCAAACGCTTGTAAAAAATGTCGACAAGCATGTTCTGCTGTTTCCCCTGCATGTGCTAAAGCAAAGACTGCCCCTGAGAATGTATCTACGGATACATGAACATTTTTGAGTCTCCCAAATGATGGATATTTTGTGACATCTGTTTGCCACAGCTGAAGACTTTGCAGTCCTCGTGGATTGACTGCTCCTGTGGAAGCAGGTGGTTGCACGAGTTGACAATCTGGACAAGCACTAATGATTTCCCTCGCCTGAGTTTTCATGAGACGGAAGGATTCCATCAGCGCCTGCGCATTCTGATGAAAAAATTCATGACTCAGTCGTGCTTGCTCAAAAATGTCCGGAAGTGTTTGTGAAATGGGCATTGTCAACCTGTCGGCCTGAGCATTCCCTTCCGCTAGAAATCCTGGAAGTGTTGTGTGCGCTCTGATGTGAGTGATGAAATATTCTTCTTCCCTGCTTTCTAGCACTGTTTTCATGCTCACTAGATAGGAATATAAAACTTCATTGCTGACTTCTTTCAAGAGCGAACCTTCCAATCGTTTGACCACACCTGCAACATATGCAGAGTCCGTGACCAAATTGAGCGGTTGTTGGAACAACTGAAATGCTCGGACAACAGCTGCCAATTCCACAATTTGTGGAGAGCCTTGAACCGTCTTCACGTTTGATTCCCATTCCCCTGTCGTTGAGTTCATCCACGTGATCACTGACTTGTGTGTCTTTCCTGAGCCATCAGTGAACACTGTGATCCCGTCCAGAGGTTCTTCACTTATTTTTGGCTTTGCTCTGTAGCATATTGTGATTGCAACATTCTATGTTGTGGAAAATTGATTGTGCAAGCTCCTGGAAAAGCTAACAATGCAATTAACAAATCTTTTGATTTCTGCATCGCCCAATCGAAATAATCTTTCTTCAAAGGCAGATAAATCTTTGAAAATTCTCGTCCCACCATTGTCAGCAATCTTGTTCTCCCCTTTATGATGATCTGTGCTGCCATCTCCAAATCTGTCAGAATTGTCTTTGAAGGCCTATATGGTAAGAAAATCCACTCTATGATTATTAAAGGATCTCTCTGAGATGCGTCCCATTGGAAGATTAAACTATGGAATTGTGCTTTCTTTCCCAACACTGCTATCTGGAAAGGCAACGATTCAACGAATCGATGTGCCTGTCTCTTCTGAATGGCATCTGTAACTTTTTCCAACTCCTTCTTTGCTTCTTTTGTGAGCGTCCTGGGAGATCGAATGTCTGCATCTCCTCTCAAGAGATCAAGCAACGCTGGAATGTCACTGTTTGTGATTCCCAAAATCGACCTCATCCAGTTGATTTCCCCTAGAAGTTGTTGTAAATCATGTAGATTGTTGACTTTTGTGCCGATTTCCATCTTTTGAGGCCTTATTGTTCTCTCCGAGATTTTCCACCCTAGATATTTCCAAGGCGCAACCTCCTGAATCTTTGAAACACTGATTTCCAGACCTGCCTTTTGCACTTCTGCAATCACACAGTCACGAGCCTTTTGTAGCTCCTGTTGTGTCGATGCCGCAATGAGCAAATCATCCATATAATGAATGATTCTCACCTTCGGGAATTTCTTCCATGCTGGTGACAAAGCTCGTGCCACGTACCATTGGCAGATTGTCGGCGAGTTTTTCAGGCCCTGAGGAAGAACGACCCAATGGTACCGCTGCAGAGGCGTTTCCTTGTTGATGCTTGGAACTGAAAAGGCAAGCCTCGGAGCATCATCCGGATGAAGCGGAATGCTGAAGAAACAGTCCTTGAGGTCAATGACCACAAGCAGCCAATCGGAATCATCGAAACAGATGGAAGACCCAGCTGAAGCGGTCCCATGTCTTCGAGGACTTCATTGATCTTCCTGAGATCGTGCAACAGCCTCCATTTGCCTGACAGCTTCTTTTTGATGACGAACACTGGAGAATTCCAAGGGCTGTTTGTTGGCTTGATGTGTCCCTTCTGCAACTGTTCTTGGACCAGGGTTTTCAACGCACTCAACTTTTTTCGCTCCAGGGGCCACTGATCCACCCAGACTGGATCATCCGTTTTCCAAGTCAACTTCAATGTGGCGAGTGCTGCAGTGACCCCGACTAAAAATCCACCTCGATCTTCATGCCCCATTGTGCCAAGAGATCTCGTCCCCAAACTGTGATTGGCTTCTGCACAACGAAAGGACGAATGATCGCCGTCTTGTTTCCTGGTCCCGTGACAACGATGGCATTCTCACTCTGCAGACACAGAGAAACTCCCCCTATGCCTGAGAGAGATCCCAAGGGCGCAATCAAGCTCCAGCTGCGAGGCCAAAAGATATAGGATATTACGGTGACATCTGCCCCTGTGTCGAGCATGCCTCTGACCTCTATTGTTCTGTCTCCACAAGTTAATTGGCATGTGAGCGTGGGTCGATCTCGACCTATGTGTTTTACCCATGTGGTATGTATTTCGACATGTTCCCTCAAAGGAAGCCCTTCTTCATCGAAGATTGACATGACTTCAATGGCGTGTGGTGGCAGAGCAAAAGCTCTCGCGATCTGAGTGTTTTCTGCCATGGTCAATGGTGGACGAAGTGCTTTTGCTAGAACTGTCAATTCCGTGTTTTTGTCTGTGGAAACAACTGATGGATAAACAGTAAGTCCAAGGATTCTGCTCCTGTCCTGTCCTATTTTTAAGAAATCTTATTTTTTGTATGAATCTCCACGGATCCCTGTTGGAACCTCCGCATGACTTTCATCCAGAAAGCAAATTAATTTGGAAGTTGCCAGTGTGCACTGTGCTCCTGGTGGAAGGAGCTCTGGGTCACTTGAGAATCGACTGAGGAGTTTGCTGAGGGCGTCTCCTTGACGATCCCGATGATTGTCCTGTTGGTTGTTGTGTCACCGCCATCACTTGTGTCGACGCGCGCTGACGGCTTGCGGGCGCGCTCCTTCTCCCGTTTCCTGGAAGTGGTAAAGGATTCCCTTCCATGTCTGTCTGGGAAAAACATTGCTTCACAGAGTGTCTTCCTCTTCCACACCGCGCACAAAGTGGCTTTGCAGGTTTTTGTGTCTGCACTTGGGCGTGTGCATGTGGACAATTCTTTTTCAAGTGTCCAAACGCTCCACATTTGTAGCATTGTCCTCCTGATGGATTGTTCTTCTTCTGGATGGTTGCAAGAACTTTATTTATGTTTTCATTCTGTTGTTGGAGTACCTTTTCCAGCATCTTTTCAACTACCTTGTCCTGATCTTTTGACTGCCTCTCCGGGTTTCTTCTTATCTGTTCTCCCCATTCTCCTCTCAGCTCATCCCTCACAATCGACGCGACGTGCTGAGGTGTTCCCACTCTGCTGCATGCCTCCACCATCTCTGCCAAGGATGGCCGTCCTGGCATTGCGCTGATGACCCGTTGACAATCCGGGTTGGCATTGCCGAAAGCTCGACTTTCCGTGAGAGGTTGCTTCGCCTCGTCAATCATCACCTGTCGATCCACAGCTTGCGAGAGTCGATCTATGAAAGATGAGAATGGTCCTGTGGGACCTTGCCTGACACATGAGAGTGGGACGTCCGGAACTCCCGCCGGAGCAATCTGCAAGATCGCTTTGTGTGCTGCTTCTTTGATGTCATTCAGCACCCGTCGTGGAAGCCGTGCTGCTTGCTCCACTGGATTGTCATCTGGAGGATCTCCTGCCAACTGTGCTTCTGTGAGGTTCGCGTTGGGCCCACCTTGATAGCTGGCTCTCAACTCTGTGAGATATCTTCTCCATCTTCTGTCCCAGATAAGACTTTGTGTGTCAGTGAGAATCATCGACACAAGACATCGAATGTCAAATGGCGTGAAATCATACGTATTGAATGTCCCCTTCAGGAGCTGTTTGAAGAACTGCGAATTCAGACCATTGTTCTGAATGGCCTTTGATAAGTCCTTGATCACCTCGTGACCCAGCCTTTCCCACCTTGGATTTTGACCTTGTGCATCATATGTCACTGGCATTATAATGTCTCCTGATCCTCTGATCAGACCCTTTTCTTTTGATAATTAATTTCTAATTTCTGTCCAGTCTATTGGTTCTATTGGTTGTTCTTCTTCATCCTCTGGAAACTCCATTGGCCATTGCCTGCACAATGGAATCGTGGAGGCTCTTGGTGATCCTTCGCTCCATGTTCTTTGACTTGAAGTCCTCAGTCTCGGTCCTAAATCCGGAAAAGAAACTTGAGGCTCTCTTGAACGTGTTCTTTTGGCTGCATCAAAAGACTGCAGAAGATTCCTTGCTGCTTCCGCTGCTGAAAGCATCCATGCTGGAATTCCCTCTCTTGCTGTAATGTGTATCATTTCTTCTCCTTGAGGCTGTGCTTCATCTGAACTGTCTTCAACTTCATATAATCCTGAAGTTGATGAAATATTATCCTTTTGTTGTGTTGTTGTTGTTTTTATTTTCTTTAATGTGGCTTCCTTTTTATAAATTGTTGGAAAAAATTGCTGCATTGTTGCAGTTTGGCCAGCAGGTGATGTGGTGGCGCTGTCGAGCAGGTCCGACGTGTCCTGCAATGTGGTCGTCCCTCCACGAGGTGGCGCTGTCGCCTGCCTGGACAACCTTGATGACGACACGAACTCCATCGGTTTTTGCTCAGCAGACTGCAACGCTCGCGACCGTGTTTGAGACCGAGTTTGCATGGCTGTTGACTGAGCTGGCATTGAGGGCTGAATACTTGAGCGTTTCTTTTGAGTGGAAGGGGTTTGAACCGTAGGGTTTGAGGCTAAAGGCATCGGTCCCGGAGAGGGGGTGGAGCCCCGGGATGTCGAACCCCGAGCATGGCCCCTCCTTTTTGCCCCAGACGTCACAGAGGATCGGACCCGCCCCCGACCTCTCTCCGCCGGCACTTCCCGCGCATGCGTGCCTTCGGGGACGCCCTCTGCCTCCCCTGTACTGACGTCACTGTCTCCGTCCCGCTCCACCTCCGAAGTCTCCTCCCTATTGTCTGTTCCTGCCCCTCTCTCCTCCTCCTCTGACGCTGTATCCACACCCCCCGCCGAAGCGCGCAGCCCCCCCTCCGCGGGTGTCCCCTTTCTCGCTGCGATTCGAGCCGATCTCCGGGTCCAGACTTCTGGGTCTGACGTCACCACCGCGCGTCTCCTGCGTCCCTCCACAGCAGCTCGCCGGAGCTCTGCAGCTGCTCCGCCCTTGCTGCCCGTGTCTGACGCTGCCGCGCTGGTTTGAGAGGTCTCCCCGGCCATTCCCTGAGCTTTGCTCGACCCGCGCACTCTTGGCACCGCTCCAGAGGTGGCCGCCGCCGCTCTTGGCGTTGCGCTCGCAAAAGCCGCACGGAAACCCGTGTCCCCCATCGCCTCCACGCCCCCCCCGCTGGCCACCGCCGCTTCCGCGCCGCCGCGCCTGCCGCGAGAGAGTGCATCCCCCCTCCCCGCTTGT
Source organism: Agelaius phoeniceus (assembly GCF_051311805.1). NCBI lineage: Eukaryota > Metazoa > Chordata > Aves > Passeriformes > Icteridae > Agelaius > Agelaius phoeniceus. Next base: position 5,656,184 of record NW_027509866.1, read on the forward strand.
TCCCTTTGAACCCCCCTCCCCAACTCCGCCACGTTTTCCACCTCCTCCCCCTCTGATTCCTGCGAATCGGGACGGTACACTCCTAAAGAGTGGCCTGCTTCCTCGATATCACTGGGAGAAAACCTCATTTCATCAGGGAGCGGAATGGTATCATCAGTGTCTGAGTCGGAGTCTGAAGCCCCTGCACTCTCTGGGGTCTCAGGGTGCTTTAGGGTTCCCTTGGGTTTTCGGGATGGTGGGACTGAAGGCAATGCCATTTCTCCTTGTCCTCTTTTCTCGGGCACCTTTTCCCCCGGGCCAATTGAGATCAGAGCCAATCTCTGCTTGGAGCCTTGCTCTGCTCCCTCTGCCCTTGTGGGACTCGCAACAACTTGTTGCCTGGCCGACCCCCTAAATTGAGTCAAGGTCGCCTCTAACATAATTCTTGCTGGAGACAGCAATTTTAAGGCTGTCTTATCCTCATTGATGGCTAGAAAATATAGATGTCTGTTAACTTCTTGCCAAAAGCCTACTTCAAATAACAACCTTGTTTTGGAGTACGGGTAATTACACCGCACCCACAGCAATAATTCTCTAAGCTTTTTCTTTGGGATCCCCTTAGTGTGTGTGTCTGCCACGCCTTGTAGGTCGGACAGAATCTCTATTTGTTTCTGGGAAAGTGTACCCCCCATGTTCTTAATTCTTGACCTTCTCACCGAATTTATGTCGTCAGAGCAGTCCGAAGGCTCCTGGTCTCTGCCTGCAGGTCACAGGAGATGGATCTGGAGGCGCCTTTCCGATTCCGATCCGGGCTGTTCTGCTATGAACTTTCTTCGGCCGAAGTGGAGTGCGATGTCCTCTGTGGCTGCTGCGTTTTCAGATTCTCCTGGCTGCTTTCTGGCTGTTTTCCCGAGGAGTTATCAGTGCTCTCCTGGGAATAAGTCCAGCTCGGGAGCTGCCCACTCGTTGCTTCAAGGCTGCCCCTGTGCAAGAGGTGCACAGCAGAGCTCACCGTGGCTCAGCGAGTGCTGCTGGATGCTGCTGGATCGCCGGTCGCTGCCGAGCTGCTCCCGGGTCGCCGCCGGGTGCCCACCCAGGGACGCCAGATGTCGGGTTCGGCTGTCTGTCTCTGCCCCGACACAGGTAGAGTGGTTCTTGGGTGGCACGCGATGCAAAGGATGAGTCTGGACTCTTCAGCTTTTCGGTCTTCTGATTGTTTATTATTTCTTATCTACAAAATTTTCTGTCTGCCCAACAGAGGTCTGATCTGCAAGCAGTCACAGGCACTCTCTGACCACCCACGGGGCGGTCATGTCTTTTTATACTAAAATTTACGTACACAATATTTACCTTTATTTCCCAATGCTTTTCACCCATGTTAGCAAGTGCACCTTCACCAGAAACCAATCCCCAAGTGCCAACATCATCACAGGAGATGGAGGACAAGAAGAAGAAAGAAGAAGGACGAGACACGCCCTGATCCCTCCATCTTGTCTCCATAACCCCCCTGTACCAAAAACCTTAAAGTTTATATCACACCCTCTAAATGTGTCTCTTTTACACCTTTTACTCTAAAGTGATTCTCTTGTCCTCAAACTCTTGTTACTTCTGTGGATGGATCAAAATCAAGCCACCAAACACTCTTGGCAACATTCCAGGATTTCCGAGACCCCCAAGGGTTCTCCTGGCATCTCTGGACATCGGGAACGATGTGCTGAGATCTCACATGGGATCAGATGGGATCCATCCCAGGGGGATGAGGGAGCTGTGGATGAGCTCCCCAAGCTGCTCTCCATCATTTACCATCAGTCCTGGCTCAGCAGGGAGGGCCCAGAGCACTGGAGGTGCCAGTGTGAGCCCATCCCCAGGAAGGGCTGGAAGGAGGAGCTGGGGAACTCCAGGCCTGTCAGCCTGACCTGGGTGCCCGGCAAGGTTATGGAACAGATCACCTTGAGTGCCACCACAGGGCACCCACAGGATGGCCCAGGGATCAGAGCCAGCCAGCGTGGATTTAGGGCTGGCAGGTCCTGCCTGACCAACCTGGTCTCCTTTTATGCCCAGGTGACCCACCTGTGGATGGGGGAAAGGCTGTGGATGTTGTGTGCCTGGACTCCAGCAGAGCCTTTGACTCTGTCTCTGACAGCATTCCCTGGAAAAGCTGCAGCCCACGGCTTGGGCAGGTTCCCTCCTGGCTGGGAGATTTAAGAGCTGGCTGGAGGCTGGGCCCAGAGAGTGGTGGGGATGGGGCTGCACCCAGCTGGTGTCCAGGCACTGGTGCTGTCCCCAGGGATCTGTGCTGGGCCCAGTCCTGTTTAATATCTTCACTGATGGTCTGGCTGAGGGGATCGAGTCCAGCATTCACAAATTGCAGATGGCACCAAGCTGGGTGTGAGTGTGGATCTGCTGGAGGGCAGGACAAGAAGACACAGCCTTAAGCTGCACCAGGGGAGGCTCAGGCTGGACAATAGGAAGGAGTTCTTCACAGAAAGGGTGAGTGGGAACTGGAATGGGCTGGCCAGGGGGGAGGTGGCAGAGTCACTGTCCCTCTCCAGTGGCACTCAGTGGCACGGTCTGGGTGACAAGGCACTATTAGGGCATTGCTTGGACTTGATGATCCCAAAGGTCTTTTCCAGCCTATTTGATTCTGTCATTCTCTGATGATTGGGACACTCTGGGGCCATTGTGACACTGCAGGGCCTCGTGGAACTTAGAGGACCATGGTGACACCGTGCAGCCCCACAGAACCAGGGCTCCATGGTGGTGCTGTGGGGCCAAATGGACCCAGGGAGTGCCCCGTGACACTCTGGGTCCTTGTGGAACCACAGAGGCCATTGTGACACTGCAGGGCCTCGTGTAACCAAGGGGTTTCACCATTTTGACACTGCTAAACCAAGGGGACCATTGGGAGACTGCAGGGCCCAGTGGAATCAAGGGGCCGTTCTGACACTGTGGGGCCTCATGGCACCAAGGGGACAGTGTGACACTGCAGGATCCTGTGTAACCAAGGGGCCACTGTGACACGATGGGGCCTCAAGGGATCTGGAAGAACGTTGTGACACTGTGTGGCCTTGTGGAAACAAGGAGTCCATTGTGACACTGAGGGGACTTGTGGAAGCACAGAGACCATGGTGACAGTGTGGGACCTCATGTGACCATGGGGCCATTGTGACACCCTGGGGCCCCATTGAACCAAGGAGTCCACTGTGAAACTGCAGCACCAACGAGAACATTGTGACACTGTGAAGCCCCACGGAACCAAGGAGACCATTGTACTCTGCATGGTCTCATGGAACCAAGAAGGCCAGTGTGACAGTGCAGGGCCTGGTGTGACCAAGAGGCCATTGTGACACTGAGGGGCCCCATGGAACCAAGGACATCGTCACAAATGTCACACAGCTGGATGTGAGTGTTGATCTGCTGGAGGGTCAGAGGGCTCTGCACAGTTACTTGGACAGGCTGGATCCAGGGGATGAATCCAACAACGTGAGGTTTAACAAATCCAAGTGCCAGGCCCTGCTATTTGGCCCAGTGCTACAGGCTGGGGACAGAGTGGCTGGAGAGCAGCCAGGCAGAAAGGGACCTGCAGGGACAGATGGACAGCAGGCTGGACATGAGGCAGCAGTGTGCCCAGGTGGCCAAGAAGGCCAATGGCTCCTGGCCTGGATCAGGAATGGTGTGGCCAGCAGGAGCAGAGCTTTTGTGCCAGCACTGATCTGCCCCCAGCTCTGCACACAGACATTGCTGCTGCAGCTCCAGAGAAGGCAACAAAAGGGCATCTCTGGAAAAAACTTTGCTGGGAGATCCTTTAGTTGCTTTAAAGGCACCGAGAGCACAGCCCCTCATTGACACAGTCTGTGGCCACAAGGAATGTGGAGAGAATAAAAATGAGACATGGCAGAAACATTAACATTTCATTTTGGACAATCTGAAAAATGTAAAAAAAAGAAAAAAAATCTCCAAGATGAAACCAACAAGAAGTATCAAAGATGACTTTTATTACAAGTAGTTTTCAGAAATTGGCCAGCAGTTTAATGTTTCTGTAACCATCCAGTCATCAGTGTCCACACTGCAGCCTTGAGCTCCTGGTTCCTCAGGCTGTAGATGAGGGGGTTCAGGGCTGGAGGCACCACCGAGTACAGAACTGACAGGGCCAGATTCAGGGATGGGGAGGACATGGAGGGGGGCTTCAGGTGAGCAAAGATAACACTGCTGAGGAACAGGGAGACGACAGCCAGGTGAGGGAGGCAGGTGGAAAAGGCTTTGTGCCGTCCCTGCTCAGAGGGGATCCTCAGCACAGCCCTGAAAATCTGCACATAGGAGAAAACAATGAACACAAAACAGCCAAATGATAAACAGGAGCTAACAGCAATGAGCCCCACTTCCCTGAGGTTTGAGTGTGAGCAGGAGAGCTTAAGGATCTGTGGGATTTCACAGAAGAACTGACCCAGGGCATTGCCATGGCACAGGGGCAGGGAAAATGTATTGGCCGTGTGCATGAGAGCATGGAGAAAGGCACTGGCCCAGGCAGCTGCTGCCATGTGGGCACAAGCTCTGCTGCCCAGGAGGGTCCCGTAGTGCAGGGGTTTGCAGATGGACATGTAGCGGTCGTAGCACATGATGGTCAGCAAATAAAACTCTGCTGAGATGAAGAACAGGAAGAAAAAGAGCTGTGCAGCGCATCCAGTGTAGGAGATGTTGCTGGTGTCCCAGAGGGAATTGTGCATGGCTTTGGGGACAGTGGTGCAGATGGAGCCCAGGTCAGCGAGGGCCAGGTTGAGCAGGAAGAAGAACATGGGCGTGTGCAGGTGGTGGCCGCAGGCTACGGCGCTGATGATGAGGCCGTTGCCCAGGAGGGCAGCCAGGGAGATGCCCAGCAAGAGGCAGAAGTGCAGGAGCTGCAGCTGCCGCGTGTCTGCCAATGCCAGCAGCAGGAAGTGCCTGATGGAGCTGCTGTTCGACATTTGCTGTGTCGCCTTGGCATGAGGATCTGTAAGAAAAGTAATCATGGAATAGTTGGGTTTGGAGAGGACTTGAAATATCCCAGCACAGCCTGGGGGCACTTTCCCCCCACTGCCTGCCCAGGGCTCTGCTGCCTGGAGCTGTCCCTGCCAGCAGCTGCTTCCCTGTGCCCAGGGCTGGGCCCTGCCAGTGCTGCCAGAGCCCAGCCCAGCCCTGGGGGCTCAGCTCTGCCCTGCAGAGCCCTCCCAGCTCAGGCACTGCCCAGGGGCAGCTCTGGCTCTGCAGGCTCTGATGGCAACGTCAGAGCAACCCTGAGGAGGCTGGAAAAGCAACACTGATGCTGCCTGTGAGGGGCCCTGTGCTGATTTCTATAACTCCGTTGTTTTGTAAGATCTGAGAAATAAAATTTTTATTCTTATTAACCTGAATTGGGAGAATAATATCTATGAGCAGTTTCCCATACCAGCAACCCTGAGCAGTAGAATAAAAAAGCAGGATTTTCCCCTTTATGCAGCCCCTGCCTCACTGTGCACCCTGTATAATCTATTTGGAAATGTTCTGCAGTTCAATGCCATGCTGGGAGCAGCCCTGAACAATGCAGCATCCTCCCCACACAAGGAGAACACTTCCATGCCTCACCAGCTGCCTCCCCCCACCCAGATCTTGTCCCCCAGTGCTGGGAGCAGCTGCCAGGGCTGGCTGAGAGCTGTCCCTGGCAGGCAGCAGAGTCCCTGCCCCAGCACAGCGCCCTGGGCTGCAGGACCCTGCTCTGCAGGACAGCCCTGGGCACCCCTGGCTGCTCTGCACAAGAGACAAGCAGAGAATGGACTCACAGGCTCTGCAGGCATTGGCATGTTCCAGCTGCAGGAGATGGCTCCAGGAGCTGCAGCTGCATTGTCCTGCAGCCAGAGGTTCCTGTGCCAAGGGCTGGCAGTGATTGTGCCCCAGGCACTTCTCAGCCCCTTCCCAGCCCTGACTGATTGAAGCTCTCTGTGCCTCTGGGCTGTGCCCGGGCTGGCTGCAGGCAGTGCCCCAGCCCTGCTGGGCTGGCACAAGAGCTGCTCATCCAGAGAAATGTGCTTTTGAAGCTCTTCTTGGTGAGCAGGAGCTGCCTCTGTGCCAGGAGCCCAGCCCAGCTCAGCAGCACAGACACAGCACAAGGACTTTAATCAGCCTCTGGGGCTTTGTGCTCAGGCCCTGAGAGGGAGCTGAAGAAACCTCTCCAGAGCTCCAAGGCAGAATCCAACTCCAAACTTTCTTGGACTTTTAATGGTCCCAGTGAGGGACACGACTGAGCAAGTGTCCCCAGGTCCCAGGCAGAGCAGAGAACTGCAGGCAGTGATGACAGGTGGGGACAAAGAGAAGCCAAGTCTTGGTGCCCTGGGCCACAGCAGGGTCTGTGCCAGCAAGGGCTGGGAGGAGACACCTTGTCCTGAGGCCCTGGGGCCTCCTGGCCCAGCCCCAGCCAGGCTGGGCACTGTCAGCCCCTTGTGCTGCCCTCAGCATCCCCCCCTAGCCCACATCCCAGTGGCCTCAAGGATCTGCTGCAAGGAGTCCCTGGGGAGCCTTGCTCAGCAATGGCCCTGGGGGCTCCTTCATGCTCCCTGCAGGGACTGCAGCTTTTTCAAAGGACTTTGGCTTTGGCTTTTGCCTTGGAGTCTCTGAGAGGTTTGTGCAATCATGGCCTCCAATTATCTGCTGTAATTAGTCCCTGGAGAGGCTTTGTCAGTAACAACACTCACTGGGGCTCATTAATACTTCAGGGTACTTCAGTTATTTGAAGGTACTTGGTGTTTCCCTTTTGATACAGACTCTGTGAGAGGTTTGTGCAATCATGGCTCCAATTATCTGCTTTAATGAGTCCCTGGAGAGCTTTGCATTGGCACTCAGTGGGGCTCAGTAATGCTTTGAGCTTCTCAAAATTTTTAAGGTAGTTTGGAATTTCCTTTCCACATTGAGACTCTGAAAGGTTTTTGGTCAATCCTGGCCTCCAGTTCTCTCCTCCAAGGAGTCCAGGAGGAGCCTGTGTTGGGGATGAACCTCAGTTTGACCCATTCAAGCTCTGAGACACTTTTGGGTTTTCCTCTGACTTTGACTCCTGGAAAGGTTTTTGCAATCTCCTCTCAGGCCCTGAGGTTCCAGGGCTCAGCTCCAAATGCACCACAGTGCTCATCAGGATGCAGCAAGTCCTGACAAACCATGGCTCCGCCTTGATTTCCCTCTGCTCTAATGCAGTTTATCAGGAATGTATCTGGAGTGAGTTTGGTTTGCTAATTTGAGATTTCTCAGCCAATGCATCTATTCGTGCAGTGGGATCAGTGTTGGCTAATTACCATTGCACTCACTGTAATATATTTACTCATTTCCTGCTGTGAGATAGGATTAGGAGAAAGGCAAAGTAGGCTCAAAATTTTAAAGGGGTATATTGAAAAGTTTATTATCAGTGAATAGAAGAAAGAATAATAAGAATCTGAACACTTCTCCTCTCCCTACAACCTTTTCTTTCTTACTGACAATGTAAGGAGACAAAACCTGAAAGTTTCAGTCAGTTTACACCATCTAGAACAGTCTTTCTTCAGTTCACTTAGGCAGAGGAGTCTCTCTTTCATGCTATGGAGACTTCTCCATAAGAAAAAAGTTCTCTCGTGGCTCTCAATTCCCATGAATACCAGGTGCCCAGAAAATCTGCAATTGTGAAGTCCCTCCCATTTTTCACAGCTTTCCCCACAGCTGTGTTTATGGGCAATGTCAACTTATGGGGTTTGAGTTTAAAGATGAGCTGTTCAAGAGCAAAGATTCTCTTCACCTATTTCTGAAATCATCTTCATCTCTGAGAACAGAGATCTTCTTCTTCTCTCCCTGATAGCACAGGATCTCATTACTCTTCTCTCTTTCTCTGTTTAAACTTCTCATGGGATCACAGCTACTTATCATTTGCTTACTTTAGCATGGAGGTTTTTGCTGAACAAGTCATCTCCCCATATTTTAAATTAGTTATAGGGAAAAAGAGAGTCTGATGTATCAATTACATCCTTCCCCATAGCTTTACAAGAGGATTTCAGCCCCCAGATCAAGGCATCTCCTCATCCCTCCCATCTGGGGCTCAACTTCCTCTTCAGCGACCTCGGTGTCTTCATGTTGCTCCTCTGTGTGCCTGCAGTTTGTCCTTTTCTCTCACTGGAGGGAGGATGGAAGCACTGAAAGAGTTCATATCTCACCCGGGGCCTGCAGATGGTTCCGTGACCCCGGCCGGGCTCGGTGCTTGCGGCCGGAGCTGTTTTATGATGGAGGTTTCTGCAGCGGCTGCACTGGGGCTGTGTCAGGATGGGCCGCGCTGGGGCAGGGCCAGGACCTCAGCAGCCAGGCCAGAGCACAGCAGCAGCACGGCCGGGGCCGATGGCTTTTCCTGCCCCTGCCCGGGGCTTGCGGCTGAAGCCCAAGGGTGGCAGAATCTTGGCCGAGCCGGCCCGGCCCGGGGCTGCTCCTGGGGCCCGGCGGATCCTGGCTGGGCCCGGGCTGGCGGCGGGGCAGGGCTCAGCAGGGCCCAGATGTTCCCAACTGCAGCCATGGCCCGGCCCGGCCTCGGCCCCGCGGCCTCCCCTGCCCTGCCCGGCAGCCGATGGGGCCTGGCGGGGTCCCTGGGAAGGGGCCCGGCCCCACGGCAGGAGCCGCCCGGCCCGGCCTGGCTGAGACGGGGCCGGGTCAGCCTTGTTACCTCTGTGCCAGCCAGAAGGGAAAGAGACCCTCCCAGGCTTTCCCATCTTTAACATGTGTCTTCACAGAGGCGTGTACAGTTTCTTTCGTGGTTTAACAGATTGTCAATTCTCAAAGCTGATTACTGATTGGTTTTTTTGTCAGACACGGAGGAAACTGCTAGCAGCTTCTCTTAGAACATCACTTCTGTGATGCAAAACCCTCACAACATCACAGAGCACAGAGTTCCTTTGTCCATATGTAGTGTTCATGTGCCCAAGTCCTCAAAAACACTTCTTGGGAGATCTCTGGGCCCTCCCCAAGGTGTTTTCAACTGAAAGCATTCAGCTCAGAATATAAGAAAATCACCAGAGGATAGGGCCAGCCTGACCTGTCTGTCCTGGCTACTTTTGTCTGGGAGCAATCTTTGGACATGTGGAATTTGGGAAGCCAAATTCTCATTTTGGCCATGGACCCTGGACATGAATGTTCATTCTTTTCCATAGGAAGGAAGGAACAGAGCCCCAGTGTTTGCCAGGCAGAAGAGAGTGACCACCAGAGGACAAGGCAGCCAGAAGTGGCAGGTTTTTTTCTGAGAGAAACCCTTGCATATAGGAAAATTTTTTGAGAGAATACCAATTTTGGCAATGGACATTTACAAAGAGGGATGGTTCTTTTCTATAGCAAGAAAAGCACAGAGCCCCAGTGTTCCAGGAGCTGATGAGAGGCAGCCCTTGACATCCCAACATCAGCCAGACCTGTCAGGGGACCCCTGGGAAGCCAAACCAGCCAGGTCTGTTCCATGTTCCCTCAGTTCCATCAGGCCCCACAGTGTCCCAATGGTCCCTTGCTTCCCTGAGGCCCTGAAGAGTCATAATGCCCCCTTGGTGACACCAGGCCCTGAAGGGTCCCAATGGTCTCCATGGTTCCATCAGGCCCCACAGAGCCATAATGGTCTCTGGGTTCCATGAAACCCCACTGTGTCACCATGGCCCCTTGGTTCCATGGGCTCCAGTGGTGCCACAATGATCCCCTTGGTTCCATGAGGTCCCCACAGTGTCCCAGTGATCTCCATGGGAAGGGAAGGACCCAGCCCCAGTGTTGCAGGGGCAGCCACCAGAGGTCCAGGCCACCCAGGCTTGATGGTACTGGCAGATTGTGCCTGGGAGCAACCCTTGGATATACAGAATTTTGGAGGTGGAATCCCAATTTCAGACATGGACACCTGGAGGATAAGGATGGTTGTTTTCCATTGGAAAGAAAGCACGGAACACTGATTCAAGAGTGACATATGGGGATCTATGGGAAGCATTGGGGATCGTTTCTGCACCTCGTGACCCAACAGAAGCTTCTCTAATAAACTTTGCCTGAAGCTCCCACTGTGCCCATCACAGGAACCCATGTGAGTGTCTGGGACATCCCGGCTCTTTGGCATCCTGGGAACTCCTGGGATGTCACCATGGAATGGCTGTGACTGCCTCTGACCACAGGGCTCTTTACCATCCCAGAAACGCCTGGGAGGTCTCCATGGAGCCCCTGTCTCTGCCTGTGACATTCCAGCTCTGGAACAGCCTGGAGATTCTTGGAAAGTCCCCATGGAACCCTTCTGAGGGCCTGTGACAAATCTGATCCTTAGTAGGCAACCATCACCAGTCCACTGTTGCTATGGGCAGTTTCCATAGCAACCATCACCAGCCCCCTGTTGCTATGCTCAGTCCCTTGGCAGCTCCATGGAGACCCCATGCCAGAGGTGGTTTCCATGGCCACCAAGGCTGGCACCAGCTGGGATGCTCGGTTTCCACGGGCCGGGCTTCAGGAATGGGATTCCCCAATTTCCTGCTCCCGCTAAAACCGCGCTGCCCTCGCTGCCCTCCCGCCTCCCATGGAAAGCACAAAAGGCAAAGATCCCAGGCTGGGAAAAGAACAATTTATTGGGAACAGCAACGAGATAAAGAACAAAGAGGAACAGAAACAATATTGATAACAGAAGGGATAAATAAAACCGTTTACAGAAAAAACTACAACATCAACAACTAGTTCTTCCTGGCAATGTATTTCCTCCTGTCTGGAAAGGACACCCTTTTCCTCAGGGGGAGAGAGAGAGAGTCCCTTTCCTGCCCCTGGCAATGACCTGAGGTGGGAGTGAATGTAATGACAGGGCCATGGCCAGACCCCCATGTTCTCCAACCCCACATCATGTCATTGGCAGGGGCAGGAAAAGAAACAGGTGTCTTCCCAGCATGGATCACAGGGAACATGGATCACCAGGGCTCTGACCAACGTGGTGTCTCCAATGGGGGATGAAGCTGGAGTGGTGCATGAAGATGTTCCTGCAGTTGAGGCATGTGCAGGGCTTCTTTTACTGGTGCCTCCGTTGGTGTCTGGTCAAGTGAGAGCTGCTGGTGAAGCTCTTCCCACACTGGGGACACTCGTAGGGCCTCTCCCCAGTGTGGATGCGCCGGTGGGTGACGAGGGTGGAGTTGTGCTTGAAGCCCTTCCCGCAGTCGGGGCAGAGGAAGGGCCTCTCATCCGTGTGAATTCGCTGGTGCTGGAGGAGCTGAGAGCTGGTGTGAAACCTCTTCCCACACTCGGGGCACTGGTAGGGCCGCTCCCCAGTGTGGATCATTTGGTGGATGTTCATTTGGGTCTTCCTACTAAAGGTCATCCCACATTCCCCACAGTTGTATGGCCTTTCCCCAGTGTGGATCCTCTGGTGGCAGATCAAGAGAGATTTCTGCCTAAATCTCTTCCCACATTCCCCACATTCATAGGGTCGTTCCCTGGTGTGGGTCTTCTGGTGGGAGATCAGGTTAGAGTTCTGGCTGAAGCTCATCCCACATCCCCCACACTTGTAGGGCTTCTCCCCGGTGTGGATCCGCTGGTGCCTGATGAGGTGGGAGTTGCGCTTGAAGCCCATCCCACAGTCAGGGCAGCGGAAGGGCCTCTCATCCGTGTGAATCTGCGGATGCTGGAGGAGATCAGAGCTGGTTTAAAACCTCTTCTGACACTGGGGACACTCGTAGGGCCTCTCCCTCTCCCCGGCGTGGATGCGCTGGTGGGTGATGAGGGTGGAGTTGCGCTTGAAGCTCTTCCCACAGTCAGGGCAGCGGAAGGGCCTCTCCTCAGTGTGAATCTGCTGGTGCTGGAGGAGACTGGAGCTGGTCTGAAACCTCTTCTGACACTCAGGACACTCGTAGGGCCTCTCCCCAGTGTGGATGCGTTGGTGGGTGATGAGGGCAGAGCTGCAGCTGAAGCCCTTCCCACACTCCCCACACTCGTAGGGCCATTCCCCCGTGTGGATCATCTGGTGGCTGATCAGGGTGTTGCTCTGCCTGAAGCTCTTCCCACACTCCAAGCACTTGTGGGGCTTCTCCCCATCATGAAGCTGCTCATGGGCCACCAGCTCTGAGCTCTGGCTGAAGCTCTGTCCACCTTCCTGGCTCAGGGTGGGTCTTTCCTCCTCAGAGCACCCTGGGCTGGGTTTGCAGCCCCTCCTCTTATGGGATCTCTGGGGCTTTTCCTCCCCATTGGATTCCTGTGCCCTGGAGTCACTCAAAATGGCCTCATCCATGAGTTTCTGCTGTGGGGATTTCTCCTCTCTGGTCTCCATCCTCAGTTTCTTCCCGGGGGGAGGCAGGACAAGGAGAGGATGGGATTTGCCTCCGTGCCAGAGGGAAGGGGAAGGAGATCCCCCCAGTGCATCCCCGGCAGGACGGGGTTGGCAGCAGGGTTGTCCTGCAGCCGGGGGCTGTGCTGGGCTGGGAGATGGAGCAGGAGAGAGGGGGAAAGGGGCACTGACTTCCTCCTCACCTTCCTGAATGTCCCGGGGCTCCTTCCTCTTCCTTGCAGACTCCTCCTCCATCTGGCAAAAGTTTGGGGATGTGAAATCCTGTTTTGGGAGGAAAGCAAGGGATGAGCGCATTGAATTTTGTACTTGTTTGAAGGCAAACCTGGGGAGGGTCTAAACCAGGATTACAATTTAATAAGAAAATGAAGATCAAGGCAATGATACAGAAACACTGCCTTAAACTGACAGAGTCAGGATATAACCTGACACCCTGTTGCTGGTCAGGCTGGTGGCAGCAGTCCCATTAAATGGTGGCTGCAGTCCTGTGTGAGTGATGAACGTGATTCTGTCCAAGCAGTGATCCTGTAGAAGTGTCTGGTCTTCCTCTGAAGGTCCAGGGGTGGTTCTGGAGCTCTTGTCCTCTGGGAATCCAGTAGGCAAGCTGCTCCTGGTGTTGCAAGGCTCAGCTTATATGCAGGTAGGAATGCTTGGATCCTCACCCTGGGCGGAGCATCCCACAATGGGATGATGGAATTTTATCAGTCCTGCAGTGACACTCAATGGCCCATTCCCAGAAGATATCTCCCCTGGAGGGCGTTATCAGGGCTGATTCATGGAAGAGATCAAGAACACTGCCCCACCTGTTTCTAGCAGTTGATGAAGATGGGGATTGCAAACATGCATTTGGTTCCATCTTACACTGCAGCCTGAAACAGTGGGGGAATCCCTGCTCAGGGGGTGAACACCACCCCCCTTACCCAAACTGGCTCAGGTGTAAAACCCCCACCCCGGGAAGGCCACACACACAGGGGACAATGTCACACTTGCCCTGCCCCAGGGGAGGTCTCTGTCCCTCTCACTCCCTTGCTGTCCCTCCCTTTTCTCTTTCTTTCCATCTCTCTCTACCTCACATTTACTGTTCAATAAAATGCACGTAGGATTTGGTCTTGTTAGCACCTTAATTGGGGCAGAGGCATCTCTCTAACAATTTTCTTAACCAGAATGTGACATTATTCTGGCACTGTGAGTTTAGGCACTGTTGTCTGACCCCAGGTGCCTTTTACAACAGCATGGTACCCTCCTCTGAGGAGGTTGTGGTTCTTCCTGGAAGAATTCTTGGAAACTTGGACACAGTCCCTCCTTCCTCCTGGGGAACTTACAGGAGGATTGATGAGGAAAATGGCTGTCGTGGGTGGCCAGTGAAAAAGAAAATATTTTGTTGTCCTTCTTTGAAAAGTTTGTTAAAAACACTGGAGGAAAGGGAGCAAATGATATCAGAGTGACTGATAGAGTTCATTTACTCCAGGGTGAGAAACACAAGGCTGCTGAAAGTCCCACAAGAAGCCCAGCTCTAGTAGCTCAATTCCCAAATAACTCCAGCCAGGGGTCTCTGGGAGGATTTTTTTGGAGCGTGTTCGGAGCCGGCAGATCCCGGACTCGAGCCCCGGATATCTCCGGGCTCCCTAAGAGGAGCTTTTTCGGGGGCAGAGGAGCCGCGATCGCCCCTCGGGAGGGTCCCGGGGGGTCCACGTGGGGATGGCCCGGTACCGACGGGGCGGGACATTGGTTTTGGTGATCCCCGTGAGAGCCGGGGCTGTGGAATGGGGGACCCCCGGGGTGGGGAGAGGGGAAGGGGCGATAGCGGAGCTGGGGCACCCCCGGCAGCCCAGAGATGAGGCGGGGACGGGACCCCCTGACCCTGACAGGGGCGCGTCCTGGGGTGACTTCATGATGCTCGTGCCCCATCGGTCCGTTTAGCCCAGAAATGAGTTCTGCACCTTTAAGGCTGGTTCTGAGAGCCAAGGGGAGGAGGAAGAAGCTGCAGTTTGTTTTCATACACTGCACTCACTCCTCCACATTCCGGCTCCTGGATGGACAGAGGGCAGGACTGAGCTCTCCTTTGCTTTTAGTTAGTGTTTAGCTCTCTGAGGCAGAGAAGTTCCCTGGACTATTGTTTTTCTTTTTCTTTGGAGCTGTTTAAACCTGCTCTGGACTGAACACGCAGAACACCACCGGCATCTCCCACCTATGGCCCACTGGGCTGAGCCTGGGTCGCGGCATTTCCAATACAGGAGGGACTGATAAGAGACTGATAAGAGACTGATAAGAGAGTGATAAGAGACTGATAAGACACTGAGTGAGCCAAGCCCCAGCCCAAGGAGGGACTTTCGGAGTTTGTCACCTATTTTCCAGCAGCAGGAGGTTTTATTGCTTAATATTGTTCAATTTTTGTGCTGGTGAATGCTTTGCCTGTTAAATAAAGTGTTTTTTTCCACTTTTATCCAAGGAAATATTTTCCCGAACTGGCTGAGGGTGGGGCTGCTGAATCTGCATTCCAGAGGAAACTCCTTTTGGAGGTTTTCTCCCAAATTTGCCCTAAAGCAGGACAGGGTGGTTGGAAGAGGGGGGAAGCCCAAGAGGCTGGATTGAGGGGAGGCTGGAGAGAGGGACCTTGGGACCCCAAAATCCACCTGCATCCCTTAGCAGGACCCTGGAGAGGGGGGGATCCCCAGGACCCATGGGATCCCCAACAGCCCAGAGACAGGGGACCACCAGAACCCCAGAGGGATGAGACTGGAAATGGGACACTCCTGGTGGCGCTTTTTTTATTCACTCTTGATTTTTGGAGGTTTTTATGGACATCATGTGACTTCTAGAGATGGACTTGGGTGGGAGGAATCCCCAACCCAAGGCATTCATACCTTGTTTCTCCCCAAATCAGTATTTTCCCCAAACCTTCCCACAGTGACATCCCCTCCTGTCCTGCTCTGGGTGAGCTCAGTCCCAAACCTGACCCTGATCCTGGTCTCAATCTCACTCCATGTTCAGACACACTCACAGTTCTGTATTTAATCCCATCCCAGCCCCAAACTCATCTAGCCCCAGACCCAATCCCAACCCCAGCCCTAAAGCCAATCCCATGTCTAGCCTTAACCCCAATCCCAGCTCTAATCCAAATCTCAGCCCCAACTCCAAGCCCAGCCCCAATTCCAGCCCCTTCCTAAATCCTCAGCCCCAAACCAAATCCCAGGCTCAGCCCTTCTGGGGCTTTGGGGGTGTCTCTGTCCCTGTGACCCCGATGATGTTTGGGTGGGGTCCCAGCAGGGCTGAGAGGGACAGAGACCCCCCCGGCCTCGCCAGGGGTGAGAAGGTGGCAGAGCCCCCCCAGCCCCGAGCAGCCTCAGCGGTGAGAGGGACACAGAGCCCCTGGTGCCCAGCCCTGCACAGGCATTGCCTGAGGCCAGAGGGATGGAGACCCCCCGAGCATCCCCCAGGGCCAGGGGACAGAGAGCCCCGAGCATCCCCTGGGCTGAGAGGGACAGAGACTGCCCCGAGCACCCCCTGGCACAGGGGAGAGAGGGAGGGAGACCCCCCAGGCATTCCCTGGGTGAGAATGATGGAGACCCCTGGGGAATGGCCTGGGGTGACAGGGACAGGGACACCCCTGGGGAATGGCCTGGGGTGACAGGGACAGCCCTGGGGAATGGCCTGGGGTGACAGGGACAGGGACACCCCTGGGGAATGGCCTGGGGTCACAGGGATGGGGACAAACCCTCCCAAGCCCCTCCCAAGCATCCCCCAGTGTGAGAGGCTCAGAGACCCCTTGAGCATCCACTGGGCACCGGACAAAGTAAAATTGTTTCTTGACAGAAATCAAACTTAACCCTACATAAAATGCCTTGAAGTTGCTCTTCCCTAAACACAATTGTGATGGAAATGCAAACAAATCCCAAACATTAATAAACTGAAGTACAAGCAATTCTGTGGCAATTCCAATTTCCACTGGTTTCTGCACAGCTCCAGCTCCGCTGCTGGCGCATTCTGATAAAAGAAAGGTGGAAATTCGGCCCAATATAGAGTATGAAAAGGAAGGGAAAGCTCTGTGTAGCTGTCACAAAGGTGACAGGGACAATGAGACAAATGATTCTCACACTTGGCAAAGCCCACCAGCCTGTGAATTTGGGAGTTATTTGGGAATTTAGCTGCTTGAGCTGGGCTTCTTTGAGACTTTCAGCAGCCCTGTGTTCCTCACCTTGGGGTGAATGAACCTTGTTAGTTTCGCTGGTATTTTTTCTCCCTTTCCTCCAGTGATTTTAACAAGCTGTTCAAGAAAGGGCATCAAAATATTTTCTTTACACTGGCCACCGACAACAGCCATTTTCCTCATCAGTTCTCCTGTAAGTTGCTCAGAGGAAGCTGCGTCCAAGTTTCCAAGAGTTCCTCCAGAGAGAACCACAACCTCCTCAGAGGAGGGAACAATGCTGTTGTCAAAGTCACTTGGGGTCAGAGAACAGTGCCCTGAACTCACTGTGCCAAAATAATATCACAATCAGGTTAGTAAAATTGTTAGAGAGATGCCTCTGCCCCAATTAAAGTGCTAATGAGACCAAATCCAAAGTGGATTTTATTGAACAGTAAATGCGGGGTAAAGAGAGAGATGGAAAGAAAGAGTAAAGGGGGAAGAGCAAGGGAGTGACAGGGACAGAGACCTCCCCTGGGGCAGGGCAAGTGTGACATTGTCCCCTGTGTGTGTGGCCTTCCCGGGGTGGGGGTTTTACACCTGAGCCAGTTTGGGTAAGGGGGGTGGTGTTCACCCCCTGAGCAGGGATTCCCCCACTGTTTCAGGCTGCAATGTAAGATGGAACCAAATGCATGTTTTCAATGCCCATCTTCATCAACTGCTATAAACAGGTGGGGCAGGGTTCTTGATCTCTTCCATGACTCAGCCCTGATAACGCCCTCCAGGGGAGATATCTTCTGGGAATGGGCCATTGAGTGTCACTTCAGGACTGATAAAATTCCATCTTCCCATTGTGGGATGCTCCGCCCAGGGGGAGGATCCAAGCATTCCTACCTGGATATAAGCTGAGCCTTGCAACACCAGGAGCAGCTTGCCGACTGGATTCCCAGAGGACAAGAGCTCCAGAACCACCACTGGACCTTCAGAGGAAGACCAGACACTTCTACAGGATCACTGCTTGGACAGAATCACGCTCATCACTCCCACAGGACTGCAGCCACCATTTAATGGGACTGCTGCCACCACCCTGACCAACAGGGTGTCAGGTTATATCCTGACTCTGTCAGTTTAAGGCAGTGTTTCTGTATCATTGCCTTGATCTTCTTTTCTTATTAAATTGTAATTCTGGTTTAGACTCTCCCCAAGGTTTGTCTTCAAACCAGTAAAAATTCAATGCGCTCATCCCTTGCTTTCCTCCCAAAACAGGATTTCACATCCCCAAACCTTTGCCAGATGGAGGAGGAGGCTGCAAGGAAGAGGAAGGAGCCCCGGGACACGCAGGCAGGTGAGGAGGAAGTCAGTGCCCCTTTCCCCCTCTCTCCTGCTCCATCTCCCAGCCTAGCACAGCCCCCGGCTGCAGGACAACCCTGCTGCCAACCCCGTCCTGCTGGGGAT
The DNA here is from genome assembly GCF_051311805.1 of Agelaius phoeniceus. Taxonomy (NCBI): domain Eukaryota; kingdom Metazoa; phylum Chordata; class Aves; order Passeriformes; family Icteridae; genus Agelaius; species Agelaius phoeniceus. Next base: position 5,674,018 of record NW_027509866.1, read on the forward strand.
GCACTGGGGGGATCTCCTTCCCCTTCCCTGTGGCACGGAGGCAAATCCCATCCTCCCCTTGTCCTTCCTCCCCCAGAGAAGGAGGTGAGGATGGAGACCAGGGAGGACAAATCCCCACAGCAGAACCTCATGGAAGAGGCCATTTTTAGTGGCTCCAGGGCACAGGAATCCAATGGGGAGGAAAATCCCCAGAGATCCCACAGGAGGAGGGGCTCCAAACCCAGCCCAGGGTGCTCTTAGGAGGAAAGACCCAACCTGAGCCAGGAAGGTGGACAGAGCTTCAGCCAGAGCTCAGAGCTGGTGGTCCATGGGCAGCTTCATGATGGGGAGAAGCCCCACAAGTGCTTGGAGTGTGGGAAGAGCTTCAGGCAGAGCAGCACCCTGATCAGCCACCAGATGATCCACACTGGGGAATGGCCCTACGAGTGTGGGGAGTGTGGGAAAGGCTTCAGCTGCAGCTCTGCCCTCATCATCCACCAACGCATCCACACTGGGGAGAGGCCCTACGAGTGTCCTGAGTGTCAGAAGAGGTTTAAGACCAGCTCCAGTCTCCTCCAGCACCAGCAGATTCACACTGAGGAGAGGCCCTTCCGCTGCCCCAACTGTGGGAAGGGCTTCAAGCACAACTCCACCCTCATCACCCACCAGCGCATCCACGCTGGGGAGAGGGAGAGGCCCTACGAGTGTCCCCAGTGTCAGAAGAGGTTTTACACCAGCTCTGATCTCCTCCTGCATGAGTGCATTCACACGGATGAGAGGCCCTTCTGCTGCCCTGACTGTGGGAAGGGCTTCAAGCGCAACTCCCACCTCATCAGGCACCAGCGGATCCACACCCAGGAGAAGCCCTATGAGTGTGGGGAATGTGGGATGAGCTTCAGCCAGAACTCTAACCTGATCTCCCATCAGAAGACCCACACCAGGGAACGACCCTATGAATGTGGGGAATGTGGGAAGAGATTTAGGCAGAAATCTCTCTTGATCTGCCACCAGAGGATCCACACTGGGGAAAGGCCATACAACTGCGGGGAATGTGGGATGACCTTTAGTAGGAAGACCCAAATGAACATCCACCAAATGATCCACAGTGGGGAGCGGCCCTACAAGTGCCCCGAGTGTGGGAAGAGGTTTCACACCAGCTCTCAGCTCCTCCAGCACCAGCGCATTCACACGGATGAGAGGCCCTTCCTCTGCCCCGACTGCGGGAAGGGCTTCAAGCACAACTCCACCCTCGTCACCCACCGGCGCATCCACACTGGGGAGAGGCCCTACGAGTGTCCCCAGTGTGGGAAGAGCTTCACCAGCAGCTCTCACTTGACAAAACACCAACGGAGGCACCAGTAAAAGAAGCCCTGCACATGCCCCAACTGCAGGAACAGCTTCATGAACCGCTCCAGCTTTATCCCCCATTGGAGACACCACGTTGGTCAGAGCCCTGGTGATCCATGTTCCCCATGATCCATGCTGGGAAGACACCTGTTTCTTTTCCTGCCCCTGCCAATGACATGATGTGGGGTTGGAGAACATGAGGGTCTGGCCATGGCCCTGTCATTACATTCACTCCCACCTCAGGTCATTGCCAGGGGCAGGAAAGGGACTCTCTCTCTCTCCCCCTGAGGAAAAGGGTGTCCTTTCCAGACAGGAGGAAATACATTGCCAGGAAGAACTAGTTGTTGATGTTGTAGTTTTTTCTGTAAACAGTTTTATTTATCCCTTCTGTTATCAATATTGTTTCTGTTCCTGTTTGTTCTTTATCTCGTTGCTGTTCCCAATAAATTGTTCTTCTCCCAGCCCGGGATCTTTGCCTTTTGTGCTTTCCATGGCAGGCGGGAGGGCAGCGAGGACAGCGCGGTTTTAGCGGGAGCAGGAAATTGGGGAATCCCATTCCTGAAGCCCGGCCCGTGGAAACCGAGCATCCCAGCAGGTGCCAGCCTTGGTGGCCATGGAAACCACCCCTGGCATGGGGTCTCCATGGAGCTGCCAAGGGACTGAGCATAGGAACAGGGGGCTGGTGATGGTGTCCATGGAAACTGCCCATAGCAACAGTGGACTGGTGATGGTTGCCTACTAAGGATCAGATTTGTCACAGGCCCTCAGAAGGGTTCCATGAATCTCCAGGCTGTTCCAGAGCTGGAATGTCACACACAGAGACAGGGGCTCCATGGAGACCTCCCAGGCGTTTCTGGGATGGTAAAGAGCCCTGTGGTCAGAGGCAGTCACAGCCATTCCATGGTGACATCCCAGGAGTTCCCAGGATGCCAAAGAGCCGGGATGTCCCAGACACTATGGGTTCCTGTGATGGGCACAGTGGGAGCTTCAGGCAAAGTTTATTAGAGAAGCTCCTGTTGGGTCACGAGGTGCAGAAACGATCCCCAATGCTTCCCATAGATCCCCAAATGTCACTGTTGAATCAGTGTTCCGTGCTTTCTTTCCAATGGAAAACAACCATCCTTATCCTCCAGGTGTCCATGTCTGAAATTGGGATTCCACCTCCAAAATTCTGTATATCCAAGGATTGCTCCCAGGCACAATCTGCCAGTACCATCAAGCCTGGGTGGCCTGGACCTCTGGTGACTACCCCTGCAACACTGGGGCTGGGTTCTTCCCTTCCCATGGAGACCACTGGGACAATGTGGGGCCCCATGGAAGTGAGGGAACATGGAATAGGTCTGGCTGGCTTGGCCTCCCAGGGCCCCTGACAGGTCTGGCTGATGTTGGGATGTCAAGGGCTGCCTCTCATCAGCTCCTGGAAAACTGGGGCTCCGTGCTTTCCTTGCTATAGAAAAGAACTGTCCCTCTTTTTAAATGTCCATTTCCAAAATTGGTATTCTCTCTAAAAATTTTCCTATATGCAAGGGTTTCTCTCAGAAAAAAACCTGCCACTTCTGGCTGGCCTTGTCCTCTGGTGGTCACTCTCTTCTGCCTGGCAAACACTGGGGCTCTGTTCCTTCCTTCCTACGGAAAAGAACCAACCTTCATGTCCATGGTCCATGGCCAAAATTAGAATTTGGCGTCCCAAATTCCATATATCCAAAGATTGCTCCCAAGGACAGACAGGTCAGTCTGGCCATGTCTTCTGGTGATTTTCTTAGACTCTGAGCTGAATGCTTTCAGTTGAAAAAACCTTGGAAAGGGGCCAGAGATCTCCCAAGAAGAGTTTTTGAGGACTTGGGCACATGACTAATACATATGGACAAAGGAACTCTGTGCTCTGTGCTGTTGTGAGGGTTTGGCATCATGGAAGTGATGTTCCAAGAGAAGCTGCTAGCAGTTTCCTCCGTGTCTGACAAAAAAAACAATCAGTAATTATCTTTGAGAATTGGCAATCTGTTAAACTATGAAGGAAACTGTACACGCCTCTGTGAAGGCACATGTTAAAGATGGGAAAGCCTGGGAGGGTCTCTTTCCCTTCTGGCTAGCACAGAGGTAACAAGGCTGACCCGGCCCCGTCTCAGCCAGGCCGGGCCGGGCGGCTCCTGCCGTGGGGCCGGGCCCCTTCCCAGGGACCCCGCCAGGCCCCATCGGCTGCTGGGCAGGGCAGGGGAGGCCGCGGGGCCGAGGCCGGGCCGGGCCATGGCTGCAGTTGGGAACATCTGGGCCCTGCTGAGCCCTGCCCCGCCGCCAGCCCGGGCCCAGCCAGGATCCACCGGGCCCCAGGAGCAGCCCCGGGCCGGGCCGGCTCGGCCAAGATTCTGCCACCCTTGGGCTTCAGCTGCAAGCCCCGGGCAGGGGCAGGAGAAGCCATCGGCCCCCGGCCGTGCTGCTGCTGTGCTCTGGCCTGGCTGCTGAGATCCTGGCCCTGCCCCAGCGCGGCCCATCCTGACACAGCCCCAGCGCAGCCGCTGCAGAAACCTCCATCGTAAAACAGCTCCGGCCGCAAGCACCGAGCCCGGCCGGGGGCACGGAACCATCTGCAGGCCCCGGGTGAGATATGAACTCTTTCAGTGCTTCCATCCTCCCTCCAGTGAGAGAAAAGGACAAAGTGCAGGCACACAGAGGAGCAACATGAAGACACCGAGGTCACTGAAGGGGAAGTTGAGCCCCAGATGGGAGGGATGAGGAGATGCCTTGATCTTGCAGCCTGAAATCCTCTTGAAAAGCTATGGAGAAGGATGTAATTATTATGTCAGATTCTCTTTTTCCCTATAACTAATTGAAAATATGGGGAGATCACCTGTTCAGCAAAAACCTCCATGCTAAAGTAGGCAAATGTTGAAGGAGCTGTGATCCCATTAGAAGTTTAAAGAGAGAAAGAGAGAAGAGTGGTGAGAATCTGTGCTATCAGGGAGAGAAGAAGAAGATCTCTGTTCTCAGAGATGAAGATGATTTCAGAAATAGATGAAGAGAATCTTTGCTCCTGAACAGCTCATCTTTAAACTCATACCCCATAAGCTGACATGGCCCATAAAAACAGCTGTGGGAAAAGCTGTGAAAAATGGGAGAGACCTCACAATTGCAGATTTTCTGAGCAGCTGCTATTTGTGGGAATTGAGAGCCATGAATGAACTTTTTCCTTATGGAGAAGTCTCCATAGCATGAAAGAGAGACTCCTCTCCCTAAGTGAACTGAAGAAAGACTGTTCTAGATGGTGTAAAGTGACTGAAACTTTCAGGTTTTGTCTCCTTGCATTGTCAGTAAGAAAGAAAATGTTGTAGGGAGAGGAGAAGTGTTCAGATTCTTATTAATCTTTCTTCTATTTACTGGTAATAAACATTTCTATATACCCTTTTAAAATTTTGAGCCTACTTTTCTTTTCTCCTAATCCTATCTCACAGCAGGAAATGAGTAAATATATTACAGTGAGTGCAATGGTAATTAGCCAACACCAATCCCACTGCACTAATAGATGCATTGGCTGAGAAATCTCAAATTAGCAAACCAAAATCACTCCAGATAGGTTCCTGATAAACTGCATAAGAGCAGAGGGAAATCAAGGCAGAGCCATGGTTTGTCAGGACTTGCTGCATCCTGATGAGCACTGTGGTGCATTTGGAGCTGAGCCCTGGAACCTCAGGGCCTGAGAGGAGATTGCACAAACCTTTCCAGGAGTCAAAGCCAGAAGAAAACCCCAAAGTGTCTCAAAGCAGGAATGGGTCTCAGTGAAGTCCATCCCCAACACAGGCTCCTCATGGACTCCTTGGAGGAGAGCATTGGAGGCCAGGATTGACCAAAAACCTCTCAGAGTCTCAATGTGGAAAAGACAATTCCAAACTACCTTAAAAAATTTGTGAAGCTCAAAGCATTACTGAGCACCACTGAGTGTCAGTACAAAGCTCTCCAGGGACTCATTAAAGCAGATAATTGGAGCCATGATTGCACAAACCTCTCACAGAGTCTGTATCAAAAGGGAAACACCAAGTACCTTCAAATAACCGGAGTACCTTGAAGTATTAATGAGCCCCACTGAGTGTTGTTATTGACAAAGCCTCTCCAGGGACTAATTACAGCAGATAATTGAAGGCCATGATTGCACAAACCTCTCAGAGAGTCCAAGGCAAAAGCCAAAGCCAAAGTCCTTTGAAAAACCTGCAGCCCCTGCAGGGAGCATGAAGGAGCCCCCAGGGCCATTGCTGAGCAAGGCTCCCCAGGGACTCCTTGCAGCAGATCCTTGAGGCCACTGGGATGTGGGCTAGGGGGGGATGCTGAGGGCAGCACAAGGGGCTGACAGTGCCCAGCCTGGCTGGGGCTGTGCCAGGAGGCCCCAGGGCCTCAGGACAAGGTGTCTCCTCCCAGCCCTTGGTGGCACAGACCCTGCTGTGCCCCAGGGCACCAAGACTTGGCTTCTCTTTGTCCCCACCTGTCATCACTGCCTGCAGTTCTCTGCTCAGCCTGGGGCCTGGGGACACTTGCTCAGTTGTGTCCCTCTCTGGGACCCATTAAAAGTCCAGGAAACTTTGGAGTTGGATTCTGCCTTGGAGTTCTGGAGAGGTTTCTTCAGCTCCCTCTCAGGGACTGATGTTCAGGGCCTGAGCACAAAGGCCCAGAGGCTGATTAAAGTCCTGGTGCTGTGTCTGTGCTGCTGAGCTGGGCTGGGCTCCTGGCCCAGAGGCAGCTCCTGGTGACCAAGAAGAGCTTCAAAAGCACATTTCTCTGGATGAGCAGCTCTTGTGCCAGCCCAGCAGGGCTGGGGCACTGCCTGCAGCCACCCCGGGCACAGCACAGAGGCACAGAGGGGTTAAACTCAGCCTGGGCTGGGAGCACAGGGCAGAGCTCACTCAGGGCTCACTAGAGCAGAAATCAGCCCAGGTTTGAAGCACTCATTCCCTGGCTGTGGGAAGAGAAGCTGCAGTTCCTGCAGGGATCTCCTGGAGCTGGCACAGCCCAGAGCTTTTAGGACCTTTCAGGAGGACTCTCAGGGCTGCTCCAGGGCAGGGCTGTGGCCCTAGGGCAGGGCTGGCTTTCCCTGCTGCCCCAGCCCAGGCACAGCCCAAGGCAGCTCCTGTTGCCAGGCTCTGCTGCAGGGCTGAGCAGCCGGGGCTGCAGCCAGGGGTGCCCAGGGCTGTCCTGCAGAGCAGGGTCCTGCAGCCCAGGGCGCTGTGCTGGGGCAGGGACTCTGCTGCCTGCCAGGGACAGCTCTCAGCCAGCCCTGGCAGCTGCTCCCAGCGCTGGGGAGAAGCTCTGGGGGGAAGGAGCCGCCCTGAGCAGGGCAGGGGCTGCTGCTGAGAGGGGCTGGGTGGGGCAGGGCTGCTCCCAGCTCCAGACCAGCCTGGGCACAGCTCCGCAGGGCACTTCCCAAAGAAGGTAAGCCTGGGATTGCTGTATAGATCAGGAGCTTTCCTGAGAGTGTTTTTAATTTCATTCTTGTAGAAGGATGGGAAAGTTGGGGTGATGACAAAAAGATTTTTGCATTTTACACATTTTTCATATATTCATAGCTCTGTAACTTAATATTATATAGTTATAAATCTACAATCCTTACCTAACACTACTAAATTCCTAATTAACTATAATAAACTAATATTACATACTTATATAATTATAATAATTAACTCTAGTACGTTTCCTAACCTTTCTGTTAGATTTTAGAACAATAAGCTCACTGTCTAAATACCTTCCTGAAATACTGTCTTATTATCAGGAAGAGAACCTACAAAAACATTTTTTAATTGACCAGAATGTGAGCAGTCATAACAAAAATTTTTGGCAAAGAAGCCTTTGGACCTATTCCAACAGGTTGAGCAGGGGGTGTGTAACCAGGGACACTGAATCTCCTATTGGATGTTCCTGTTAAATATCCTAATAATCAACCTTAATAAATTGTTGAAATCAGGGGCCGGGTTTTCCCATCCCCACTGGGACACCTGGAAGCTTCCAATTAATGTCTGGTTTTTACTTTACTGTTGTAACACTGTTGCAAGGGTTTTTTTGTTTTCTTTTTTGATTATAGACAACAAGGGGATGAGAGGAGCAGAACAGGAATTGTAATCAGATACTCACAGAACATTCTGAGTTGAAAGGGACACACAGGATCATCAAAGGAATGTTTGAGCATTTACAGAGACTGCAGAACTGTAAATTAAGTTGATCAGTGTCTCTGCTGGGAGCCTCCCAAAGGGCCCTCAGCCCTGCACAGCAGCAGCATCACCTTTGCAGGGCCCAGCAGGGCTCTCCTGAGCTGCCCTTGCCCAGCTGCACACAGAGCCTGCCCCAGCCAGGGCCCTGCACACAGGCAGGTTTCTGTAGGGCCCCAGCCAGGGCACACAGGCTGGGATGGGCTCTGTGAGCGCTGGCAGGGACAAGGCTCCTCTCAGGAGGGAATGTCCAGGCCCAGGGAGATGCTCAGGGAAGGAGAGGGGGCTGGAGAGAGCAGGGCTGGGGCAGGAGGGCACTGTTGGTGTGTGGGAGGTGCCGGGCACAGCTGGGCACGGGAACACTGTCCTGAGTGCCCGGCTGTCTCTGCCCTGCCCTCTCAGGCACAGCACCACAACATCTGCTCTTGGTTCTGCACTGCCCTGACATTGGCACTGTTATCTGCTGCTCTCAGGGAGGCTCTGGCATCTGCAGCAGCTGAGTCAGGCACTGCCCTTGGCGTTCCTGCGAGGCAGGGCTGTCCATGGGAATGGGGTGTCCAAGCTTCCCTGGCACCTGTGGGGCTGTGGGCAAAGCAGTCCATGGGAAAGGGGAATGAGCTGAGCCCCCTCCCTGAGATCCCATCATGGGCACAGCCAGGGATCTCCTTGCTGTGCCCTGCCAGGCTCTGAGCTGCCCTCCTGGGTGTCCTCATGCACAGGCCTGGCTGTTCTTGGCACACTCAGCCAGCACAACTGGAGCTCAGGCAGGGACCTGGGTGAAGGTTTTCCCAGAGCAGGAACAAGGCTGGGTGAGTCCCAGCAGGACAATCTGCAGGGAAATGGCCAGGTTTGGCTCCATGCAGCCTCTCCTGACTTGTCACTGTTCTTTCTCCATGAACAGCTCCCAATGGCCAGCCAGGGCAAATGTCGAACAGCAGCTCCATCAGGCACTTCCTCCTGCTGGCATTGGCAGACACGCGGCAGCTGCAGCTCCTGCACTTCTGCCTCTTGCTGGGCATCTCCCTGGCTGCCCTCCTGGGCAACGGCCTCATCATCAGCGCCGTAGCCTGCGGCCACCACCTGCACACGCCCATGTTCTTCTTCCTGCTCAACCTGGCCCTCTCTGACCTGGGCTCCATCTGCACCACTGTCCCCAAAGCCATGCACAATTCCCTCTGGGACACCAGCAACATCTCCTACACTGGATGTGCTGCTCAGCTCTTTTTCTTTCTCTTCTTCATCTCAGCAGAGTATTTCCTCCTGACCGTGATGTGCTACGACCGCTACGTGTCCATCTGCAAACCCCTGCACTACGGGACCCTCCTGGGCAGCAGAGCTTGTGCCCACATGGCAGCAGCTGCCTGGGCCAGTGCCTTTCTCACTGCTCTCATGCACACAGCCAATACATTTTCCCTGCCCCTGTGCCATGGCAATGCCCTGGGCCAGTTCTTCTGTGAAATCCCACAGATCCTCAAGCTCTCCTGCTCCAAATCCTATCTCACGGAAGTGGGGCTCATTGTTGTTAGCTCCTATTTATCATTTGGTTGTTTTGTGTTCATTGTTTTCTCCTATGTGCAGATCTTCAGGGCTGTGCTGAGGATCCCCTCTGAGCAGGGGCGGCACAAAGCCTTTTCCACCTGCCTCCCTCACCTGGTCGTGGTCTCCCTGTTCATCAGCACTATTATCTTTGCTCACCTGAAGCCCCCCTCCATGTCCTCCCCATCCCTGGATCTGGCCCTGTCAGTTCTGTACTCGGTGGTGCCTCCAGCCCTGAACCCCCTCATCTACAGCCTGAGGAACCAGGAGCTCAAGGCTGCAGTGAGGAGACTGATGACTGGATGCTTTCAGAAACATTAAACTGCTGGCCAATTTCTGCAAATTACTTGTAATAAAACTAGTTTTTGATACTTCTTGTGTGTTTCATTTTGGAGATTTCTTTCCTTTGTTTTAGTTTTTTCATATTGTCAACAAAGAAATGTCAATATTTGTGCCATTTCTCATTTTGTTTCTCTCCACCTTCCCTGTGGCCACAGACTGTGTCAATGAGGGGCTGCGCTCTTGGTGTATTTAAAGGAACTAAAGGATCTGCCAGCAGAGTTTTCTGCAGAGATGCCCTTTTGTTGCCCTCTCTGGAGCTGCTGCAGCAATGTCTGTGTGCAGAGCTGGGGCAGATCAGTGCTGGCACAGCAGCTCTGCTCCTGCTGGCCACACCATTCCTGATCCAGGCCAGGAGCCATTGGCCTTCTTGGCCACCTGGGCACACTGCTGCCTCATGTCCAGCCTGCTGTCCATCAGTCCCTGCAGGTCCCTTTCTGCCTGGCTGCTCTCCAGACACTCTGTCCCAAGCCTGTAGCACTGGGGCCAAATATCAGGGTCTGACACTTGGATTTGTTAAACCTCACCTTGTTTGATTCATCCTCTGGATCCAGCCTGTCAAGTCACTGTGCAGACCACTCCTATGTTCTCTCAGGTCAAAACTCACATCCAGCTGTGTGACATCTGCAAAGAAGTCCTTGGTTCCAAGGGGCCCCTCAGTGTCACAATGGCCTCTTGGTCACACCAGGCCCTGCACTGTCACACTGGTCTCCTTGGTTTCATGAGACCATGCAGATCAACAATGTTCTCCTTGGTTCCATGGGGCTTCACAGTGTCACAATGTTCTCATTGGTGCTGCAGTTTCACAGTGGCTCCTTGGTTCCATGGGGCCCCAGGGTGTCACAATGGCGCCATGGCCACATGAGGTCCCACACTGTCACCATGGTCTCTGTGGTTCCACAAGTCCCCTCAGTGTCACAATGGACTCCTTGTTTCCACAAGGCCACACAGTGTCACAGCATTATTCCAGATTCCTTGAGGCCCCATCGTGTCACTGTGGCCCCTTGGTTACACAGGATCCTGCAGTGTCACAATGTCCCCTTGGTGCCATGAGGCCCCGCAGTGTCAGAACGGCCCCTTGGTTCCACTGGGCCCTGTAGTCTCCCAATGGTCTCCTTGGTTTTGCAGTGTCAAAATGGTGAAACCCCTTGGTTACACGAGGCCCTGCAGTGTCACAATGGCCTCTGTGGTTCCACAAGGGCCCAGAGTGTCACGGGGCACTCCCTGGTTCCATTTGGCCCCACAGCACCACCATGGACCCCTGGTTCTGTGGGGCTGCACGGTGTCACCATGGTCCTCTTAGTTCCACGAGGCCCTGCAGTGTCACAATGGCCCCCGAGTGTCCCAATCATCAGAGAATGACAGAATCAAATAGGCTGGAAAAGACCTTTGGATCATCAAGTCCAAGCAATGCCCCAATACTGCCTTGTCACCCAGACCATGCCACTGAATGCCACTGGAGAGGGACAGTGACTCTGCCACCTCCCCCCTGGCCAGCCCATTCCAGTTCCCACTCACCCTTTCTGTGAAGAACTCCTTCCTATTGTCCAGCCTGAGCCTCCCCTGTTGTAGGGGATTATCCTGCCCTGGGCAGGAAAGATGTCTGGCAGCTGGAGCAGGGTCTGGGAAGGGCCTCCAAGGTGGGGCTGGAGCCCTTGGGCTGTGAGCAGAGGCTGAGGGAGCTGGGCTTGTCCAGCCCAGAGCAGGGAAGGCTGAGGGGCTCCTCATCCCAGCCTGGCAGTGCCAGCGAGGAGGGGATGGAGAACACAGAGCCAGGCTCTTCACCGGGGGCCTGGTGGGAGACAAAAGCCACTGGGTGGAAGGGGAAAGAGGGGAGATCAGCCAGGACCAGAGGAGATGAAATGAGTCAGGCTGGTTTCAGCATTTCCTCAGCACTAGAGCAGCCTGACCTCCCTTCTCCATCCACCACATACAGCTTTGCAAATCAGGAATTGTTCGAGCTGTTTTGCCCCCACTCCAAGATGAGCATCCTGATACAAGAACTTAATTGTGTTTCTATCTATCACAGAACCACATTTGTCTGAAATTAATTTTAGTATGGAAATCACTTGTGGATGGTGGACTCATCAGATGCTTCTGGGATGTTGCAGATAGCTCAGAGAAGAGTGTGATTGTTATTAAATTGTGTCCTGTTCAACTGGGGTCTCTAGGCCATGTGGAGAAACTTTCTGTGCCTCTGAGTCTCAGCAGTTCCTGACCCCCAAAGGACACAAACCTGATGAGTTGTGGTTCCTGCTCCAGTGGTGGTACATGCACCTCCCTCCATCCCCAGAGCAGAGCTCCCTTGTCCCAGAGAGTCCCTGACAATGCAGGGATGAAGGAAACAGGACAGGCTGGATGGATCAGGGGCAGGGCATGGCTGGGATTTGGGGTGGTTGTGAGCCCAGGGCAGGACCTGGCCCTTGGCCTTGGTGAACCTCATCTCATTGTCCTGGGCCTGTCCAGATCCCTCTGCAGAGCTTCCTGCCCTCCAGCACAGCCACACTCCCACCCAGCTTGGGCTCACCTGGGAACTGACTGAGAGTATCCTCAATGGCCTCGTCCAGATGAGCAATAAAGAGACTGAACTGACTTGGCCCCAGTCCTGAGCCCTGGGGACGCCCCGGGATGTGACTCCATTCCTCAGCTTCTCTGAGTGCCAGGGGCTGGATGAGGGAAATGGTGGGGTGTGGGTAGGGACAAAGTGTGATTGTCTGCCATGAAGGGTCTTGATTTTCATATCTGTAAACTGCATTAGGAGGTGCAGGGGGTCCATGTCAATTGGACATGGCTGATATCTATCTATAATTAGGAAAAGAAAACTGAAAAGGACAAAAGAGTTCTCTCTGTATTGTTTTCAATATAGTATATTCACTTTGAATACACTTCTGAAATCTGACTAATTAGCCACAGAAGAATTGAAAACTTCAATTATTCCCAGGGGGTTGTCTTGTTCAGGTGTTTCGAACGAATATTTATGAGCTTTTCTCACTGAATTCCTGGAGTGAAGAGCTCAAGAAAGAAGAGGCCTCTGGAGTAATAAAATTCATCAGCAACCCCCAAGTGGCTGAGGATCCATCCCCATCAAAACAGCAATGAACAGCAATGGGCACAGCTTTGTGGCTGCCCCAGCTTTGGCATGGGCCCTGGGCCTGGAGCAGGAGCAGCTCTTGAGGGCCCCAAGGCTGGGGCTCTTGTGCTGCCCTGGGCAGATGGGATGGCAGCAGGGGCTTCAGAGCTCTCAGCACCTCAGGCCGAGGGGAGCAGGGCAGCCAGGGAGCCTCCTTTGGCCTTGGCCAAGCACCTTCCCCCATGGCCGGGGCTGAGTCCTGTGGCAGCTGCAGCTGCTGCTGTGCCCTTGGCAGGGGCTGAGGCCGTGGGGCCAGTGCCCAGAGCAGCCTGGCCTGAGCAGAGCTGTGGGGCCAGAGCCGGCTGGGCTGGGCTGGGCTCAGAGAGGCCCTTGGCAGAGCTTGCAGGGAGCTGGGCTGGGCTAAGAGACCCTGGCCCAGAAACCATCAGTGTCCATCTCAGCCTGGCTGAGCGTGCAGGGGCAGGACTCAGGCCAGGCCTTGTGGGGCAGGGCCAGCGCCTGTGCAAGGCATTGCAAACAGGCAAGTGGCCCAGAGAGGAGGCTGCTCTGTGCCCTTGGTGGCATGGACAGAGCAGGGAGGGGGCCCAGGACATTTGTCAGCGCCAGCCTCTGTGCCCATGCGTTGGCAGCCCTGGCTGCTGAGCCCAGCTTTGGCCTGGGCTGAGTTTGGCTGTGGCCCAGCTCCATCCTCCTGCGGGGCTCAGGGCCTGTTCCCGGCTATGGCCAGCCCTGGCTGCCTCTCTGCTGGCCCAGAGGCTGGCAGGGCCCGGGGCAGGGCTGTCTGTGCAGCCCCACAGGTGCCAGGGGCTCTGCAGGAGCTGGCAGAGGCTGCCCAGCAGGGAGGCCATGGGGCACAGAGCCCCAAGGCTGCTGTGGGCACCACGGCACAGGGGCCGTTCCCAGCCGCAATGCTCCTGGCCTGGGCTGGGCCTGCACAGGGGCTGGGCCACCATGGCTGGGCCAGCACAGGGCCACAAAGGGGCCACGCAGCCGCTGCCGGGGCTGACAGCAAGGCCAGGCACACACAAGCAATTGCTGAGCATGGCCTGCGCTGGCCAGGCCTGACTGTGCCAAAGGCAGAGCTCAGCTGCCCTTGGGGGCTGCAGCAACACTCCAGAGCCCAAAGAGCCTCCATGGCTGGGCTGGAGACCAAGGCTGCAGCAGGGAAATGCAGGGCTGCTGCGGGATGGGGAGGCCATTGAATTCCAGCACACACCTCAGCTCTCTGATGATCCCGGCACCATGCTGGGCCCTGTTTCAGACTGGAGCAGAGCAGATGTTGATGGGACAGGAGCCCTGTGGGGCTCTCAGGGACCTGCAGCTTGCAAGGTGCTCTGCTCTCCCTCAGGTGCTCTGGGAGAGATCCAATCCCAGCTGGGCACCTCAGGGCACACATGGCACATCCTGTTCATGGGCACACAGGTAATGTCTGCCTGGAAAGGTGTACAGGCGTTAATAACTCTTAGTTTCATAATATACAAGCAAATCTTTATTATCTGGGTCATTTGAGTACTTTTAAGAAATGACAAAGTTTTCCCGCCAGGAACGGGAATTTTCTGCACATCTGCTGATGCCTGTAGATGAAATACTGATCCTCTCTTCTACTTTTGTCACCACTATTCAGTTTATTATTTAATCTCTCTTTTGTACCAGGTGTTTCCAGCTCTCCTGTTTAAATGGCCATGTCAAAGGACATCTCTACTTTTCAAGCTAGTGGATCTTTTTACTTCCTGCTGCTCCCAGATTTGCTCCTCCAGGTCCTCTCTGGTCATTCAAGCACCTCTCAACTGACTGGTTTCATGATTTGAGCTGCAAGAAGTTGCCCAATATTTCTCATGTTCAAATAAATATATAATTAATTATCAACTCAATTGTGTTTTATTTATCATAGAACTGTGTTTTCTTATGTCTTTGTCTAAAACAGTTCCTGTTCAGAAATACCTTGTGGATGGGAGACATGTCAGATGCTGCTGGGACATCTCAGAGAGCTGAGGCAAGAGCTGTGATGGTTATTAAACTGTTCAAATGATCAGGTTCTGTTTGCTGGCAAGAAACCTTTCTGTGCCTCTGAGTGTCACCAGGCCCTGAGCCCAAAGGACACAAACCTGATGAGTTGTGGTTCCCACTGCAGGGGCTGCACTTGGACCTTGGCTCTGCACAGGAGAGCTCTTCATCCCCTTTCTCTCTTTTCTTCCCTCTGGGCATGGAGGGAGCTCCTGACTTCAGCGTGTGACTCGTGTGTGCAAAGAGCAAATCTGGGCAGAATCGGGGCAGGGAGGGCTTGGGGGGACCTTGGGATCTGTGCTGGGCACAGAAGGTGTTTTCCATTGCTCTGAGACTGTCTGCTGTGCAAAGTGGATTTAATATCCAGCAGAGGAATGACTTTGGCATTTGATGGAGCTGTGCCTTCCCTTGCCTTTGTTGGCTGACAAGAAATGAACATCCCTCTGTGTCTCGGGCAGCTCCTTCTCCAAGGAAAGCAGGTGGGAGTTGGAGCCAAGGAGCTGAAAGCTGCAGGTGCAGCCTGGGCTGGAGGGAGCTCAGATTTGCACAAGGCTGCTCTGAGTTCATGGGCTTGGATGGGGGAAATGGTGGGGTGGGGGTAGGGACAGAGTCTGATTGATTGTCAGCCATGAAGGGTCTTGATTTTCATATCTATTCACACTGCATGAGGAGGTACTTGGATTCAGTGTCAATTGGAGATTGCACATATTGATTTATAAACAGGAAAAATCCTAAACAGGACCTAAAAAATATTTTCTCACTGTCATTTTAAATATAATGCATTCACTTTGGATATACTACTGAGATCTGTCTAATTAGCCACAAAGGATTTGAGAATTAAAATCAAATGATTCCCAGAGGTTTGGCCTGTTAAGGTGTTCTGAATGTTCATGAGCCCTGGGACACTGAATTCCTGCACTGAAGAGCTGAAGGCTGAACAAGCCTCTGGAGCAGGGAAATTCAGCAGCAGCCTCCAAGTTGCTGAGGATGTCAGCAGCCCCCACTGAGGCCATCCCTGCCCAGAGACCATGGGGGAATGGGCAGACAAGGAGAGCGTCCCTGGGGCTGGGGCAGCACAACTCAGAGGCACCAGCGGCTCCAGCTGGGCAATGGAGTGTGGAATGTGGCTGGGAAAGCCCTGCCTGGGCTGAGCCAAGCAGGACACACAAGCCCTGACTCTCATCCCCCAAAAAACTCTCTCAATGAGACATTTAAAAGGAATTTACAGTTGTTTGTATCCTCTGAGTTGGATGCACTGGAGAAATACCAACAAGGGATTCTCAGGAGCTCAAAGCAACAAAACAGACTTTACTGGCAAATTTAGAAAATCGGAGAAACTTTGGCAAAAGGTTTAATAGGACATTCAATCAACACAAAACACTTCTCAAAGCATTACCTTGGCCCATTCAACTTCATAAACTCATAGTTTGTTCAATTTTAAATTAATCAAAATTTGCAGGGGGACAAAAATAGAAGAAGACACAGGAAGAGAGAAAAATGTGAGATAGAGAAGCACACACACAGCTACAAACTCCTGGATTCCAGCAGTGTTCAGATGGAAATTCCAAGAGGAGGCTGGGTCAAGATGTGTGCTTGCCTTGTGGTCAGCCTTCAATATCCCTTGGTCTCCCTGGGCCCTTCCCCCGGGTGGAACTTGTGCTCATTTGGTCCCTCAGGAGCTGAGGAGCTGGGCTGGGGCTGCAGAGGTGGCTGTGGAGCATTGCCTGTGCTGTGCCAGGGACTGGCAGCCACTGCTGGGCTGGGATAGAGGCTCTGGGGGGATTGGGGTTCCAGGGCAGGGCAGGGCTGGGCTTCCAGGGCAGGGCAAGGCTGGACCTGCACCTTCCTCCCCCACACATAAAAATTTTTGACCCAACAATCTCCTCCAGTCTGTCACAATAGGGAATGTTGTAGGTGAAATCCCAATTCTGGCCATGGGCACCTGGCTGAGAAGGACTGTTCTTTTCCATAGGAATCAAAGCATGGAGCTCCAGGGTTTCAGCAGCAGATGAGAAGAGCCCCTCAAGATGCCAAGGCCAGCTAGACCAGTCAGGTAGTCCCTGGGAGGCCAAACCAGCCAGACCTGTTCCATGTTCCCTTGGCTTTATGGTGCTCCATAATGTCTTAATGGTGCCTTGATTCCATGGGATCCAGCAGTGTCACAATGGACCCTTGGTTCAATTGAGTTCCACAGCGTTGCAGTGGGTCCTTTTTTCCAGAAGGCCCTCCAATGTCACAATGGACTTTTGAACTGTGAGGGTTTTTGGTGTCACAATGGTCTCCATTGGCTCCACAGTGTCACAATGGACATTGATGACAAGGGGCCCCTCTGTGTCACTGTGGAACTTTGGTTCCATGCAGCCCTGCAGTGTCACAATGGTCTCCTTTGGTTCCCAGTGTCACAATGGACCACTGATGACATCAGGCCCTGCAATGTCACAATGGACATTTGGTTCCATGTAGCCCAGCAGTGTCACAAAGGCCTCTTGGTTTCACCAGGCCCCACAGTATCACAATGGCCCTCTTGGTTGTGTGGGGACTCCCAGGGTCACAATGGTCTCACTGATTCCATGAGGCCTCAGAGTGTCACAATGCTTTACTTATTTCATGGGGGCTCATAGTGTCACAATGGTCTCCAGGATTCCATGAGCCCCCTCAGTGTCACAATGGTCTCCTTGGTTCCATGGTGCCCCACAGTGTCACAATGGCCCCTTAGCTCCATGAGGCCATGAAGTGTCTTAATGGTGTCTCCATGGTTCCATGAGGCCTTGCAATGTCACAATGGACCTTTGGCTCCATGGCGTCTTGCAGTGTCACAATGGCCCGTTGGTCCCATGACACCTCAAAGTGTCACAATGGTCTCCACGGTTCCATGAGGCCCCACGGTGTCACAGTGGATCCTTGGTCTGATGGGACCTCTCAGTGTCACAATGATCCCTACATTCCTTGGAGCCACAGAGCATTAGCACAGTCCCTTTGGTTCCATGAGGCCCAGTGATGTCACAGCGCTCTCCATGATTCCATGAGGCCCCACAGCGTCACAATGGTCCCTCGGTGTCACAGGGCCCCAGAGTGTCACAATGGTTCCTTGGTCTCACAGGGCCCCACAGTGTCACAATGCTCCCTTGGTTCCATGGGCCCTGTGCTGCTGCATTCCCCCCTCCCCTTCTCAGGCCACCCTGCCAGCACAGAAATGCTCCTTGGGCCTCGGCCAACAGCCCCTGGGCTCAGCTCCTCTGCAGCTCATCACAAACACTGTCTGCTCCAGGCACTGCTGCTGCCCAACCAGCTCCTGCTTTCTGGAGGAGCAGCCCTGGGAACTGCTTTTGTTCCCTCCGTGGCACAACATCCCTGTTCTCACACTGCCAAAGAAAGCTGTTGGTGCCAAGTGCGGCCAGGATGAACCATTGCTGGGACTGAAGCCCCTCTCTTGGGGCCCTGCAAACAGCGCTCCAAAAGGAGCCCTTGGAGCTCTCCTGGGCCAGCGACTCCCTCTGAGTGGGGCCTCTCCCAGCCGGGAACTCTCCCGTTTGCTGCACTTGGGGATCCCCAACAACAACGGAGCCTGGGCCAATCCTCCCACTCCTCCAGGCTCAACCCTTGGCCCACTGGGGAGATGCCAAAGGATCCTCAGGGAGCATTTCCTGCCCTCAGGGGAATTTCTCCCAGGTGCCTTGCACTGACTCTTTGTGTCGGTGTGCACACAGGAGTGCCTGTGCTGGGGAAATGTGGCAGAAATGCTGCTCTCTGAGGGGTTTGAGTGCCTTGGATAGCTGAGTCAGCCAGGCCTGTAAGTGGGGTTACATCACGAGGAATAAGTTAAATGGTGTTAAGAGCTTTTTTTTGCTAAGTAAAGTTTAATATGTTATAATCTAAGTTAAATATTGTTTCATTTTTATTCCACCATTAAATCATTAAGTTATAGGTTGTGACTTAGGTTTAGTACTGTTAAGTGCTGTTCATTTGCTAAATTGTGAAGTTGAAGGTATCAGTTAAGGTTAAGGTATAAGTTAAGTCCTGTTGAGTTTGAGCTCTTTTAAGCTTTTAAGCCGTATTCCTTTTATCCCTGCCCTCACTCTCCTTTTGTCACACACATGCATAGGGACAGTTCTCGGTTCATTTCTGGTTTGATTGCCTAGATTATGTTTGGTTTTGTTATTGCTTTGTTTCCTTGGTGTGCCTGAAGTGTCCAGTCAGGAGCAGAGTGACTCTTGCCAAGGAACTTTGTGCTGCTGTTGCTTAATATTAAATCTGGTTTTTGCTGATCCCTTGCTGGGGATTTTTTCAGCGCTCTCAAGGCCTTGTTTGGTACCAGGGTGAAGGAGCCCTGGCCCAGGCTCTGGCCCTGGGGGACACGGGGACGCTGCCGGGGGGTCCCTGTCCCCCTGTGCCACCCCCAGGGCCCTGGCCCCCATCCCCGTGTCAGGCTCTGGGGTCGATCTCGTGGAACATCCTCTGGGGGAGGCTGCGGCACCGGGGGCGGGGGGACCCGGGGGGACAGGGGACCCCGGTGTGCACGAGCAGGGTTGGACTGCTCTGGGGGGGAACTGTGAGGGGGGCTGGGGCAGAGTGACCTCCCCAGTGACCTCACACAGCCCCTGTGATGCCACACAGCCTCTGTGATGTCACACTGCCGCTGTGATGTCACACAGTCCCTCTGCGATGTCACACAGCTCCCTGTGACATCACAGAGCCAACTCTATGATGTCACACTGTGATGTAATACAGCTGTTCTGTGATGTCACAGAAGATGCTGAGATGTCAAAAAGTCACTATGTCATGTCACTGTCTGTTCTGTGATGTCACAGCCTGCTCTGTGATGTTACACAGCCACCCCGTGATGTCACAACCCCCTCTCTGATGCCACAGAACCACATTCTCTGATGGCAGACTCTGCTCTATGGCCTCACATCCTACTCTGTGATGTCACAGCCAGCTCTGTGATGTCACAATCCCCTCAGTGATGTCACAGAACCCTCAAGAACTCAGTTACATTGAAACACTGAAGTTTCTTGTACTTTGAAGAGATCCCTGTCGGGGACACACCTGAGAAAGCATCCCAAGGTTCCAGGTAGAGCAGAACACTGGTGGCAGTGATGACAGGTGGGGACAAGCAAGGCAAAGGTGTCTCTGGTGCTGAGCAAACCTGCGCCTCTGTCCCTGCAGGCTGTGGGCATCCCCTGGCTGCCCCACCTAGCTGGCCCCTTCCTTTGCTGACAGCTCTGCCTCCTGCCTGCCTCTGCCTGCCCACACAAAGCCTTGGGCTGCTCCAGGCTCCTGCTGGGGGACGTGCTGCACCACAGCCCTGCCCTGCCAGGGAAATTTCTTTCTTGTTATGTCCTGTCTGGCCTTCCCCAGCTGCCCTTTCCATTAATTCTTTCTTTCTCTTGCTGTTCTCTACTATGTCAAAAGGATCCACCCTCTCTGAAACTACCCTTCAATACCTCCCAGGGCTCTCCTCTGATGTCCTCAGTCTCCACTCCACTGAGCACAGAGTTCCTGTGTCCCTATAGAGTGGTCAAGGACTTGAGGTCAAGAGCACCTGGACAAGAGGGACAGTTCTTTTCTATAAGAAGGAAAAGAACCCCAGGGTTTGAAGGCAGATGAGAAGCAGTCACCTGAGGCCAAGGCAGCCAGACCTGTCTGTCCTTGCAGCTTTTGTCTGAAAACAACCCTTGGATATATGGGGAATTTTGGGGGTGGAATTCCATTTCAGCCACGGGTTCCTGGACTGGAATGACAGTTCTCCACAGGAAGGAAAAGATGGAGCCCCAGTGTTTCAAAGGCTGATTAGAGGCGGCCCCAAGGAGGCCAAGGCCAGCCAGATCTGCTGTCAGGGAAGAATCCTTGGATAGACAGAATTTGGGAGGCCAAACCCCACTTTTGTCTATGGGCATCTGGATGAGAAGGACAGTTCTTTTCCATAAGAAAGGGAAGTACGGTGTTGCAGACATCGTTTTATGAAAATCCTTTCATTAGGATTTTTTCCTGCTGAGAAGCTGAGAGGCTTCAGCAACAAAATGTAAACAATGGTTATCTGCTGCTGTGGAATGCAACGGGTGCATCTGTGATTGGCCCATCTTGGGTGTTTACAATTAATGGCCAACCACAGCCCAGTTAGCTTGGACTCTCTGTCCGAGAGACAAACCATTATTATTCATTCTTTTCTATTCTTAGCTTAGCTAGATTTCTCAGATGAAACTTTCCTTCTATGCTTTTTAGTATAGTTTTATTGTAATGTATATCATAAAATAATAAATCAAGCCTTCTGAACATGAAGTCAACATTCTCGTCTCTTCCCTCACCTGAAAACCCCTGTGAACACCATCACAGTACGGAGCCCCAGTTCTTCAAAGGCAGATGAAAGCTGGCCCTCAGGAAGCCAAGGGAATCTGGACAGTCCTGGCAGCTTTTGTCTGGGAGCTATCCTTGGATATAAAGAATTTTGCAGGCAGATTCCCAGGTTTGGCCATGGATGCCTGGACATAAAAGATGTTTTTTTTTTAATGGGAAGAAAAGCACAGGTCCCCAGTGTTTTGAAGGCAGATGAGAGTTGGCCCCCAAGAAGGTGAGGCCAAGGCCAGCTAGAGTTTTCTGTCCTGGCAGGTTTCATATGGGAATAGTCTTTGGATATAATCAGATCTGGAGGAGGAATCCCAATTTCAGCCATGAACCCCTGGAGGAGAAGGACAGTTTGTTCCCACAGGAAGGAAAGCACACAACTCGAGGGTTTCAGGGGCTGATGAGAAGTGACTCTCAAGATGCCAAGGTCATCTGGACCAGTCAGGCAGTCCCCAGGAAGCCCAGCCAGCCAGACCTGTTCCATGTTCTTGGATCCTTGGGGCCCTGCAGCATCACAGTGGCCCCTTGGTTCCATGAGGCTCTGTAGGATCACAACAGATCTTTGTTTCCATGAGGCCCAGTGATATAACAATGGTCTCCTTGGCTCCACAGTGGCACAATGGCCCCTTGATTCCATGAGGCCTTGCAGTGTCAAAATGGTTTCCTTGTTTCCATGGGACTGAGAATGCCACAATGGTTCCATGAGGTTCCATGGAATGCCCATTGGTTCCATGAGGTCACATCGTTTCAAAATGGCCCCTTGGTTCTATTGGGTTCCTCAGGGTCACAATGGCCCCTTGGTTCCATGGGGACCCACAGTGTCACAGTGGCCCCTTGCTCCCATGAGACCTTGCAGTGTCACAGTGGTTGCCTTGGTTATACAAGGCCCTGCAGTGTCACAATGGCCCCTAGGTTCCAGTGGGTCCTGAAGTGTCATAATGGTCTCCATGGTTCTATGAGGCCCCACAATGTCACAATGGACTTTTGGTTCCATGAGCTTTTGTACTACCAACAACAGTCTCCATGGTTCAATGGTGCCACACAGTGTGACAACTGCCCCTTGACCTGCCAAGACTCCATAGTGTCACAATGATTCCTTGCTTCCATGAGGCCTTGTAGTGTCACAATGGCCCCTTGGTTCAGTGAAGCCTTTGGTGTCACAATAGTCTCCATGATTCCATAAGGCCTCGCAGTGTCACAACAGACCATTGGTTTCACTGAGCCCCACTGTGTTACTGTGGTCCCCTTGGCTCCACAAGGCTCTGAAGTGTCTCAATGGACCTTTGGTTCCATGATGCCCCAGAGTGTCACAATGGTATCCTTGCTTCCTTGGACCCTTCATCCCATGGAGACCCCCAGGGTTCACTGTAGTCCCATTGGTTCCATGAGGCCCTGCCACGCTGTTATGGCCCCTTGGTTCCAGTGGGTCCCAAAGTATCAGAATAGTGTCCATTGAGGCCCTGCAATGTCACTGTGCTCGCCTTGGTTCCCCAGGCCCCCACAGTGTAACAATGAACGCTTGGTTCCATGAGGTTCCTCAGTCACAATGGTTTCCTTGGATCTGCAGTGTAACAGTGGCCCCTTGGCTCCATGTGGCCACGCTGTGTCACAATGGCTTATGGTTCCATGAGGCCACAGAGTTAAACAAGGGACCCTTGGTTCCATAAGGCCTTGCTGAGTCACAATGGATTTCTGGTTCCATGAGCTTTCACACTGCCCACAGCAGTCTCCTTGGTTCTGCAGTGTCACAATGGACCCATGATTCCGCAAGGCCTTGATGAGTCAGAATGGCCCCTTGGTTCCAAGAGGTTTCTCAGGGTCACAATGGTGTCCTTGGATCTGCAGTATCACCATGTGGTGTATCACAATTGGTTCAACGTAGCCCCAATGTGCCAAAATGGATTTTGGTTCCATGGGGTTCTGCAGAGTCACAATGGACCCTTTGTTCCATGAGTTTGCACAGTGTCACAGCTGACTCCTTGTTCTGTAAGGCCTTGCCATCACCAAGTCTCTAAAATATCAGAATAAGGCTCCTTAACACTAATTTCCTATTTAAGAGGGTATCATTTATTCAGGCCTGACGTCTAGTGAGGGATAGACCCAATCTTATGTGGACATGTAATTCTACCAGCGTTGCTAAATGTGTATCACAATTTACCCATTACCATAAAACCCACCCCAAGTTCCCAGTTTCAGTCCTTCTTTTTTCTGCCACTACATTCTTGAGCCACATGTCTTCTTGTCTTCCAGCCATCCTTGCTGGGAAAGCAGCCCCTGCATGGCTTGTTCCTGTGCTGAAAGTTCACAGGCACAGTAAAAATTGAATGAACCCTTTTGGTATTAAGCCAAAGGCTTTGTGTGGGCAGGCAGAGGCAGGCAGGAGGCAGAGCTGTCAGAAAAGGAAGGGGCCAGCCAGGTGGGGCAGCCAGGGGATGCCAGCAGCCTGCAGGGACAGAGGCGCAGGGCAGGGACACCGTAGGACAGCCTGGGCTGCACAGGGCACAGGGATGGGCAGCAGCTGCAAGAGAGCCCTGCCAGAGCCAACTTGGGCAGCACTTTGGCCATGGCAGACACAAAGAGCACCAAAGCCCCAGAGGGTCATTAAAGCCCTTGTGCTGTGTCTGTGCTGCTGAGCTGGGCCGGGCTCCTGGCCCAGAGGCAGCTCCTGACAAGGGCAGCAGAGCTGCAGAGAGACAGCTCTGGCCAGGAGCAGCTCCTGTGCACAGCCCAGCAGGGCTGGGGCACTGCCAGGGCCCCTCAGGGACACCAGCAGGGCACAGACTGAGCTCCCAGGGGCTCAGCACTGGCAGGGGCTGTGGCATGTCCCAGAGGGGGCTGTGTCACAGCAGCTCCTCTGTGGCTGTGTCATGGAGGCACAGAGCAGCTGTGATGTCATCAAGGGGCAGTGTGACAGCACAGAGTGGGCTGTGTGAAGTCACAGATTGGGCTCTGACATCACAGAGTTTGTTGTGTGAGGTCATTGAGCAGCTACAGGATCATAAAGGGAACTGTGTGACATCACAGAGCAGGCTGTGAGATCATGGCATGGCTGTGTGAAATCATAGAGGGGGCTGTGCGGTCAAAGTGTGTGCTCTGACATTACAGAGTGTCAGTATGACATCACAGAGAGGGTTTTGTGGCATCACTGAGGGGGTTGTGACATCACAGAGCTGGCTGTGACATCATAGAGCAGGGTGTGAGGCCATAGAGCAGATCCTGCCATCACATAGAGTGGCTCGGTGACATCAGAGAGTGTGTTGTGACAACTCTGGGTGGCTGTGTAACATCATGGAGCAGGCTGTGACATCACAGAACAGACTGACATCACAGGGTGACTTTGTGAGATCACAGAGACTTCTGAGCCATCACATTGCAGCTGCATTACATTCCAGGGTGACATCACAGAGATGGCTCTGTGACACCAGAGGGGCTGTGTGACATCGCAAAAGAGGTGGGTGACATCACAGGGGCTGTGTGACATCACAGGGGCAGTGTGACATCACAAGGGCTGTGTGAGGTCCCTGGGGAGGTCACTCTGCCCCGGCCCCCCTCACAGTTCCCCCCAGAGCAGTCCAACCCTGCTCGTGCACAGCGGGGTCCCCTGTCCCCCCGGGTCCCCCCGCCCCCGGCCCCGCAGCCTCCCCCAGAGGATGTTCCACGAGATCAACCCCAGAGCCTGACACGGGGATGGGGGCCGGGGCCCTGCGGGTGGCACAGGGGGACAGGGACCCCCCGGCAGCATCCCCATGTCCCCCAGGGCCAGAGCCTGGGCCAGGGCTCCTTCACCCTGGTACCAACGAGGCCTTGAGAGCGCTGAAAAAATCCCCAGCAAGGGATCAGCAAAAACCAGATTTAATATTAAGCAACAGCAGCACAAAGTTCCTTGGCAAGAGTCACTCTGCTCCTGACTGGACACTTCAGGCCCAGCAAGGAAATAAAGCAACAACAAAACCAAACAGAATCCAGGCAATCAAACCAGAAATGAGCCGAGAACTATCCCTGTGGGTTTGTGTGTGACACAACTACAGTGAGGGCAAGGATAAAAGGAATATGGTCTAAGAGCTTAACACAGCTCAAACCTAACAGGACTTAACTTATACCTTCAACTTCAGAATTTAACAAAAGAACATAGCTTAACAGTATTTAACCTAACTTATAACCTATGACTTAGAAATTTAAAAGAGGAATAAGACTTAAAAATATTTAACTCAGCTTATAACTTATATTAAACATAAAACTTAGCAAAAGAAAAACTCAAATCAGCATTTAACATCACTTAGACCTTATGATTTAACCTTACCTTCAGGCCTGACTGACTCAGCTATCCAGGGCTCTCAAACCCCTCAGAGAGCAGGATTTCTGCCACATTTCCCCAGCACGGGCACTCCTGTGTGCACACAGACACAAAGAGTCAGTGCAAGGCACCTGTGAGAAATTCCCCTGAGGGCAGGAAATGCTCCCTGTGGATCCTTTGGCATCTCCCCAGTGGGCCAAGGGTTGAGCCTGGAGGATTGGGGGGATTGGCCCAGGCTCCATCATTGTTGGGGATCCCCGAGTGCAGCAAACGGGAGAGTTCCCGGCTGGGAGAGGCCCCACTCAGAGGGAGTCGCTGGCCCAGGAGAGCTCCAAGGGCTCCTTTTGGAGCGCTGTTTGCAGGGCCCCAAGAGAGGGGCTTCAGTCCCAGCAATGGTTCATCCTGGCCGCACTTGGCACCAACAGCTTTCTTTGGCAGTGTGAGAACAGGGATGTTGTGCCACGGAGGGAACAAAAGCAGTTCCCAGGGCTGCTCCTACAGAAAGCAGGAGCTGGTTGGGCAGCAGCAGTGCCTGGAGCAGACAGTGTTTGTGAGGAGCTGCAGAGGAGCTGAGCCCAGGGGCTGTTGGCCGAGCCCCAAGGAGCATTTCTGTGCTGGCAGGGCGGCCTGAGAAGGGCAGGGGGGAATGCAGCAGCACAGGGCCCATGGAACCAAGGGAGCATTGTGACACTGTAGGGCCCTGTGAGACCAAGGGGGACCATTGTGACACTGTGGGGCCTCATGGAACTGTGGAGACCATTGTGACACTTTGGGGTGTCTTGGAACCAAGGGGCCATTGTGACACTGCAAGACCCCATGGTCTCACAATGGTGCCAAGGGTCCACTGTGACATTGCAAGGCATCATGGAAACATGGGGAGTCCATTAAGACACTACATAGCCTCATGGCACCAAGGAGACCATTGTGACACTGAGGGGACTCATGGAATCATGGAGACCATTGTGGTGCTATGTCGGCGAATGGAATAGGCAAAGCATTGTGACACTGTGAGGCCTCATGGAACCAGTGAGACCATTGTGACCCTGGGGGTCCCCACACAACCAAGAGGACCATTGTGATACTGTGGGGCCTGGTGAAACCAAGAGGCCTTTGTGACACTGCAGGGCTGCATGGAACCAAAGCTCCAGGGTGACATTGCCAGGCCTCCTCCCATCAATGGTCCATTGTGACACTGTGGAGCCAAAGGAGACCATTGTGACACTGCAAACTCCCAGGGTCCAAAGGTCCATTGTGACATTGCAGGGCTCATGGAACAGAGGCGTCACGTGACACCGTGGGGGCCTGTGGAACCATGGAGACCATTGTGACACTGCAAGGCCTCATGGAATCCTTGGGACCATTGTGACACTGCAGGGCCTTCTGGAACCTAGGGGCCACTGTGACGTTGTGGAACCCAATCAAAAGAAGGGTCTGTTGTGACACTGCTGGACCCCATGGAATCAAGTCACCATTATGACACTGCGGGGCCCCATGGGTCCAAGGAGCCCTTCTGACCTTATGGGGCGCCATAAAACCAAAAGAACATGGAACAGGTCTGGCTGGTTTGGCCTCCCAGGGACCACCTGACTGGTCCAGCTGACCTTGGCATGTTGAAAGTCTCTTCTCATCTCCTGCTGAAACACTGGGGTTCCACACTTTCCTTCCCAATGGAGAAGAACTCTCCTTCTCCTCCAGGCACCCATTGCCAGAATTGGGATTTCACCTCCAAATTTCCTTATATCCAGTGATTATTCCCATAAGAATATTGCCAGGACAAGTCTGTCTTGCAGTGGTTTCACAAGGGTCACCTCATCTGTCCCTTAAACCCTGGGGAAGGCTGCATGCTCCCCTTCCTATGGGAAAGAACTGTCCAGCTTCTCCATGAACCCATGGGTGAGATTGGGCTTCCACCTCCAAATTCCCTATATCCAAAGAATGCTCCCAGACAAAATCTGCCATTCCTGACAAGTCTGAATGGCCTTGGCCTAGTGAGGCTCTCACTTGCCTTCCAAACACTGGGGCTCTCTGCTTTCCTTCCTATGGAAAAGAACTGTCCTTCTCGGCCAGGTGCCCATGGCCAGAATTGGAGTTCCACCTCCAGCATTGCCGGTTGTGACAGACTGGAGGAGATTGTTGGCTCGAAACATTTCATGTGTGGGGGAGGAAGGGGCAGGTGCAGCCTTGCCCTGCCCTGGAAGCCCAGCCGTGCCCTGCCCTGGAACCCCAATCCCCCCAGAGCCTCTATCCCAGCCCAGCAGTGGCTGCCAGTCCCTGGCACAGCACAGGAAATGCTCCACAGCCACCTCTGCAGCCCCCAGCCCAGCTCCTGAGGGACCAAATGAGCCCAAGCCCCACCTGGGGGAAGGGCCCAGGGAGACCAAGGGGTATTGAAGGCTGACCACAAGGCAAGCACACATCTTGACCC
The DNA here is from genome assembly GCF_051311805.1 of Agelaius phoeniceus. Taxonomy (NCBI): domain Eukaryota; kingdom Metazoa; phylum Chordata; class Aves; order Passeriformes; family Icteridae; genus Agelaius; species Agelaius phoeniceus. The sequence goes on from NW_027509866.1 coordinate 5,701,557, forward strand.
TGCATCCTCTTGGAATTTCCATCGGAACACTGCTGGAATCCAGGAGTTGGTAGCTGTGTGTATGTCGGGATCGTTAGCTCGTCCGAGTGATCCCAAGAAAAGTTTGAAAGTCTCTTTTCCCAGCCTGGCGCTTGAAGAAGGAGTCAGAGCTCTTCATTTCTTGGTCTCAAGGTTGTTTATTTTACCTTATCTATACAAAATTTTCTTCTGCCCTGCCGAGGTCAGATCAGCAGGACAGTCCAAGGCATTCTGCCTGCCCCCAGGGTGGTGTTATGTCTTTATACTAAAAACTACGTGTAGAATGTTTACAATTTCTTTCCAATACCTATCACCTATGTTAGACAGTGAGCTTCTACTCGAAACCAATCTCTAAGTGCCAACATCACAGCAGAAGATGGAGGCCAAGAAGAAGAAGGAGAAAATACCCAGTTCCAAGTTCCCTCCATGTTGCCTCCTGGACCCCCATACCAAAAACTCTAAAATCTACTTTTCCACCCCATGATAACTTCACTAATATTCTACTTAATCTGTTGTGGCTTGCCGATTTTCATACAAGGTTGGTAATTTGCTCCACGGGTCATAATCAAAACCACAGGTGTTTTGGGCTCTGTGCCACGGTCTCTGAGACCCCTGGCAGGGTTCTTGGCTGCTCAGGACAGCCAGGGGTATATTCAGGGTCCTGACATATGTGCACTTCTTTAAATCATATTTTCTCTCTTTCTGTGTCTACTTCTATATACGTTCTCTTGGACATTTTGTTTAACTTTAAATAGAACAGGCTTAGAGTTTGTGAAGTGGAATGGGCCAAGATAATGCTGTGATAGGTTTTTTTTTGTTGATTGAATGTCATATTAAAACTTTTGCCAAAGCTTCTCTGATTTTCTGAAGTTCCAAGTAAAGTTCCTGTTTTGTTGTTTTGAGCTCCTAAAAATCTCTTATTGATATTTCTTAGTGCATCTAACTTAGAGTACACAAACAACTTGAATTCCTTTTAAATGTCTCCTTGAGAGCATTTTTTAGTGGATGTGAGTCAGGGCTTGTGTGTCCTGCTTGGCCCAGCCCAGGCAGGGCTTTCCCAGCCACATTCCACACTCCATTGCCCAGCTGGAGCCGCTGGTGCCTCTGAGTTGTGCTGCCCCAGCCCCAGGGACGCTCTCCTTGTCTGCCCATTCCCCCACGGTCTCTGGGCAGGGATGGCCTCACTGGGGGCTGCTGACATCCTCAGCAACTTGGAGGCTGCTGCTGAATTTCACTGCTCCAGAGGCTTGTTCAGCCTTCAGCTCTTCAGTGCAGGAATTCAGTGTCCCAGGGCTCATTAACATTCAGAGCACCTTAACAGGCCAAGCCTCAGGGAATCATTTGATTTAATTTTCCAAATCACTTGTTCAGCCTTCAGCTCTTCAGTGCAGGGATTCAGTGTCCCATGGCTCATTAACATTCAGAACACCTTAACAGGCCAAGCCTCAGGGAATAATTTGATTTAATTTTCCAAATCATTTGTTCAGCCTTCAGCTCTTCAGTGCAGGGATTCAGTGTCCCATGGCTCATTAACATTCTGTCATGGTTTGACACTGACACAATGCCAGTGCCCCCATGAGGATACCCTCTCCCTGGTTTCTGCTGTGAGATGTGACCAGGAATAAGCAAAGCAGGCTCCCACTTGGAAATGAAGAAAACAAAACTTTATTAACTACACTACAACTATAGATAAAAAGGAACACACACAGGAAAATGAAAACCTTACAAGTACATTTCCTCCTCCCCCCACCAAATTCCCAACACAATACATCTATTCCCCAAATCACCAACTCCTGGTCCAGCACCACCTTTTAGACAATCAATCCTCAGTTCATCAAGAGGAGAGGAGTCCTTCTTGTACCATGGGCTTCCCCTGGAAACACAGCTGAAGCCTCGTGTGTTTCTGTGTCACTCGTGGCACTGCCCAGAGTACATCTGCCGTCGTGACTTCTTCCTTTCATGTCCAGTGCTCTCACCACTGAACACAGACCAGAGCTGCTTCTAGGGTTATCTTTTTAGGGATGCTTTGTCCCGATCCAAAAAAGGCACAGTCTCTCCTTTGGGACACCTGTCCCCACAATCTCTCCTTTGGGACACCTGTCCCCCCCATATTTTTCCACCCCCTGGGGCTGAGGGGCATCAACACTGAACTCTCTTGGTTCTGAGGCATTGCCTCCCCCTAGAATGCAGTCTCTGTGTCACAAGGAACATGGTTCTGTCCATGGCTGTACAAAAAGAGTCCAGCAAAATCCACTCCATCATCTCTTCCCTCTAGGATTCTTCTCTATTCTTCCACTCTCTCTCACTCGGCCAGACCTCTCACACTTGCACATTTCCTTCATCATCTTCCACTAGATCTTCTAGGAGACGTCAATGTTCTGTAAAGTTCTCATTCTCCAAAAAGGGGTTAAAAGCTCCTACAAGCGGCCGGCTGCAACCCCCCCTTCTTCTCCGTCCCAGCCGTGCTGCCGGCACAGGCCCATGTTTATCCAGTTTCAAGGTTACAGTCTCGGGCACTGGCTCTCTCTCTCTCTCTGTGTCTCTCAGGGGGGGCTGCCCGATGGCTCCCGGTGTCTCTCTCTCTCTCTTCCACCCTTCCACCCCCGGGCTCAGGCCTACCTCTCCCGGCCATGGCTTTCCCCTCCCCCTGCCCAGCCAGCAGCTGGGCCGGGGCAGAGACCCGAACTCTTTCCCGCCAGAAACCCAAGAGAACCTCCCAGGGGAGAGCTCTGCTTTTAACCCCGTGCTCTCAGAGGCGTGTCCAATGTCCCAATGGCCAGGTTAAATGCCAATATTAAAATCTGAATATCCATTGGCCCAAAACACAGCATCCCAAAAAACACATTTCCTGTCAAACCACCACACAGAGAAAGGCCAGGGACCCAAGAAGGAGTGGCTGTGGAGAGCAGCACCTGAGAGACAGCGTTTGTGTCATGTGGAGCATCCGGCAGGAGCCAGCAACACCGTGCCTTCTGCTGCTGATGGCCCCTTCAGCAGGGACCCCTGCAGTACCCTTTCAAGCTCCAGTGAAGACCTCTATCTTACCTTTTAGTTACCTAAGTTAATTAGCTGTTTATTAGATTGATAAGTAATTGATAATTCTCAATTAATTGTTAATAAACAATTGTTAATAAATTGTTGATTGTCAGCTTGTCTTGGTTTGAAAGACAGATGTCTGCAGGACCTCTCTAGAATGGAGAATGTGACCCCCTTCCCTCTAAATTATTATAATTTTGAAATTGAGGGGCTTTCAGGCAAAGATATGGGAAGAGGAGTAACAGTTCTTTACCAATATGTACAGCAAGGCAAACAAACACCACCACCAGCAGCAACAAACAGAAACAGATACCCAAGGGCAGCTTTCCCTCGGCTGCAGGCACTTTCCTTTTGGTGTAGTTCTGGTCACAGCCAAGCAGGGAAGGGAGGCAAATAAATAATGAATAAAGCAATTGCTTGGGAAATTTTAATTATTGTTGAAGGCCCCAAAAAGTGACACAGCACTTGAGATGTGTCTTCATCAGTGCCCAGCACAGGACAATCACTGCCCTGATCCTGATGGCTGCACTATTGCTGATACAGGCCAGGATGCTGATTGGCCTTTTTCCCCACCTGGGCACACCTGGGCTCAGGTTCAGGTGTTGTCAATCGGCTTCACAGCCACTCTTTCCACAGCTGGGAGCTGCAGAGGGTCAGTGTGGCCAAAGTGTACAACCCAGCACTTGGTCCTGTTTACCCTCATGCCAGTGGTCTCAGCCCATGGATCCAGCCTGCCCAGGACCCTCTGCAGCCTTCCTGTCCTCCAGCAGATCTGCCCTCTGACCCATCCTGACATCACCCAAGGAAGGACATTGAGGATCTGGACCAAACCCAGAGAAGAAAAAAGAAGTTGATTAAGGGTCTAGAGAATAAGTCTGATGAGAAATGGCTGAGAGAACTAAGGGAGCTCAGGAGGGCTCAGTCTTGAGCAAAGGAGGCCCAGGGGGAACATTTTCACTCTCTACACCACCCTGACAGGAGGTTGTAGTAAGATGGGGATTGGGCTCTCCTCACAGACAAGCAGTGACAGGACAAGAAGACACAGTCTTAAGCTGCACCAGGGAGGTTAAGTTGGACATCAGAGGAATTTCTTCACAGAAAGGTTTCTTAAGCATTGGAAGGCATTGCCCAGGGTCTCTGAATATGTTCAAAGACCAGCTGGATGTGGCACTCAGTGCTCTGGTCTGTTTGACAAGGTGGTGTTTGGTCCAAAGCTTGAGGCAATGATCTCAGTGATCTCTTACAACCTCATTGATTCTGGGATTCTTTGAAGTTAACACCTGGTAAAGACAGACAATCCTTTCAAGTTAAGTATGTGTGCTGGTTCAGGGTAAATTTGGGAGAGAATCCCCTAAGGGGTTCCTCTAGGAAGCAGATTCAATCAGCCTCTCCCCCAGCCAGTCAGGGAAAAAATACCTCCTTGGAGAAAAGTGGAAAAACCTGTTTTTTGGAAAAACCTTGTTTAATAAACCTCAATTTATTAAACAAGAAAACATAAACAAGATTAATCAATAAAACCTCTTGCTGCTGGAAAAGAGATGACAAACTCAGAAAGTCCCTCCCCAGGTTGCAGCTCAGCTCACTCAGGCTCTGATCAGTCCCTCTGGTGCTGGAAATGCCACAGCCCAGGCCTGGCCTGGTGGGCCACAGGTGCAGCTGCTGGTGCTCTTCTGCTGTTCGGTCCGGAGCAGGTCTAAACAGGTCCAAAGAAAAGTAAAATTCTCACAGTCCAGGGAACTTTTTTGCCTCGGCTAGCTAAAACTAACCAAAACAAAGGGGAGCTCTGTCCCAGTGTCTGTCCATCTGCAGACAACACAGTCCAGGAGCAGGAATGTGGAGGAGTGAGTGCAGTGTCTGAAAACAAAACTCTGTGCTTCTTCTCTCCCCACTTCGCACTTGGAACAAGTCTTAAAGGTGCAAAACTTATTATTCATCATAAACAGAACAGATGATTGGGGATAAAAGCATCATATAGTTAGCCTAGGACAGTATGATAAACTATAATGTTTTGTAAAAGGATTTTACAGGAGCTCACATGTTACCCTGACCAATCAATATGATAGACATAAATCCCTAGAATTGTTAACTGTTCCCTGGCCTATTTATCCACAAAGCACACAGTATTCTACAGTTTTAGAGCTATAATGAATCTTTAAAATCATATTAAGGTAGAATTAAATAATAATTTAATTGCCAATAGCAAGAATCCTGTTAAATTGTTTGAGCAGGAAGAGGAAATCCACCTGCCTTTGAAAATTTGTAATAAAGTTAATGGTATAAGTTCTTCAGCAGCAATTGTTTGAGTTGTCTCTGGATGTAACATATAGGTAAATGAACCATGATTTTCTTGAATGGTTCCTAAATTGCACTGTGTTTTCTTTATCATTGTGCATGTTTTCCTTAATTTTCTAGCTTGTGTGGGCAAGGACAAAATACACAAGATACAAATTCATGAAGAATGCAGGAGGTTCTGGATTGTTCATGCATAATCTGTGACCAAAGCCTCGTGTCAGCCATACAGTGCAGTCTCAAGCTCAGCACAAAGATTTTCAGCTTTGAAAAGCATAGTTTTTATAATAAAATATGTTACCTTTTTTTATATATAGTAGCTATTTCTATGATGCCTGCCTTTGACTTGCTCTTGCATGGTTTAAATGTAAGACACTCCAAACACATGCCAAAAGAACTCAGTCAGGGGGCTCCAGCCTGAAGCAGGTACACCAGTGCTCTGGCCAGAATCTGCTTATCAGCTTTCATGTGACATTCTTACGTGTTACGAGTTGAAAGTGAAGTCTTGTCTTGAATTAGTCTAATGAAACATTTTCCATTTGGAGTAGAGAAGACCATAATTCTAATCTTTTATGAAAGCCTTACAAATTAACTTGAGAAGAATAAATAGAAGATCTTTTCATGTATGTAATTGGAAGAGAATTTTGTGTTCTAGCAGCTTCTCATGATTTATCTTAATGGTGGCAAATTTATTGAGACGACAAAGAGAGGAGCAAGGAATCTGCCTGTCTATGTGTTTCCTCTTGTTGTCTAACAGTAGCTGCATCACTGGAAAATGTGTTGTAATGAGAATATTTTTTTTTTCAGTAGGAGAATAAACTGTTTTATAGAGTTCTGGATTGAGCCAAATGACTTTTCAAGCCCAGAAATTAAATTTTGAAATGTGTCAACTTAGATTCTAGCTTTGTTTTCAGCTGCTGCTGATGCAGGTTTTCTCTTTTGGTGTCCAACTGACATACTGTATGAATACTTAATAAATGAGTTGCACATAGGGTGGTGGGAAAAGATGGTATATTGCCATACTTTCTTTGACTTAATCACAGCCTGTGCAGTACTTCTAAGGATCTGTAGGGAATAAAGTTATCCCTATAGGTATGTCTTTAAAAAGCTTTTACCCTAGAGAGTTGCCAGAATGTGATGTGTATCTGTTATTGATTGTGAAAAATGCGTACTATGTGATTGGCTCTGCACAAGTATTAAAATGAATATAATATGTGTTATGTTGGAAGGTTTTGTTGTATTAATTTTTTGTAGTGCTGTATTAATCTTTTTAAGCAGTGTGGTAAATATAGTTTTAGGCTATAGCATAGTATTAAAATAAAAAATTATGTGATGTAAGATACTTTTTGTAACTAGCACAAGGAATGGATAAGATAACCAAGAAATTCTTCACATAAAGAAAACAGCAACAAGACACCAAAAGAAGAATTATTGCCCCCTTATTGGGACAATCCAGACTTCTTCCAGACTTCTAGGAGCCAAGAAATTGATGTACAAGATGAGGGGGGGCAGCAGAAATTAAGCAGAAGACACTCTTTGTGTGAAAGGAATGTTTGAATTGTGTATGAGATATATGAATATGCAACAGGCTATTTCTTTTAAGGGTTCCTTCCTTTGTTAGCGAAGTGTGCTTTTGTGGCAGAGCAAAGCACCTGGACATCCCTAATTCTTTACCTTTACTGTCTTTTATTGTCCTAACTTTGATTGTCCAAATTCTTATTGTTCTAATTTTTATTACTGTTTTATTACTATTAAACTTCTAAAATTTTAACATGGGATTGGCATTTTTCACACTGCCACTGGGTGAGTTCCCACCTCAGGGAGAGGGAGGAGGTGATGATCCCACCCATGGCTGCTGCTGGGTCTGAGATAAAGCTGAGCCAGAGCTTCAGCATCTCTCCCAAAACCACAGAATCACAGAATGGCTTGGTTTGAAAGAGACCTTCAAGTTCATTTCATTCCACCCTCTGCCCTGGGCAGGGACACCTTCCACTATCCCAGGCTGCTCCAAGCCCTGTCCAGCCTGGCCTTGGACCCTGCCAGGGATCCAGGGGCAGCCACGGCTTCTCTGGGCAAGCTCTGATCTCTGCCCCGGTGAGCAGGGACAGGACCCGAGGGAACGGCTGGAGCTGGGCCAGGGCAGGGCTGGGCTGGGGATCAGCAAAAGCTTCTTCCCCCAGAGGGGGCTCGGGCACTGCCCAGGCTCCTCAGGGAATGGGCACAGCCCCGAGGTTGTCGGAGCTCCAGAGGCCTTTGGACACCGCTCCCAGGGCTGCCCAGGCTGCGATTGTTGGGGGAACTGTGCAGGGCTGGGGGCTGGACTGGCTGATCCCAATGGGCCCTGCCAGCTCAGCCCCTTCTGCAATTCTCACCCTTTGGCTCAGCCTTTGTGTCCCCTTGAGGCGCTGGCAGAGCTGTTGGGGACAGGGCAGGAGCGGGGCAGCCCCAGCATTGCCCTGTGTGTGACACCCCAGCGGTGACAGCCCCAGTGTTCCCCTGTGTGTGACACCCCAGCGGTGACAGACCCAGCGTTGCCCTGTGTGTGACACCCCAGCAGTGACAGCCCCAGTGTTCCCCTGTGTGTGCCCTGTGTGTGCCAGGGGATGCCAACAGCCTGCAGGGACAGAGGCGCAGGTTTGCTCAGCACCAGAGACACCCTTGCCTTGCTTGTCCCCACCTGTCATCACTGCCACCAGTGTTCTGCTCTACCTGGAACCTGGGGACACTTTCTCAGTCCTGTCCCTCAGATGGATCTATTTAAAATATGAGAAACGTTCTTGTTTCACCCTCTTTTTGAGTCCCTGAGAAGTTCTTTGAGCACACTCTTAGGGACTGAGTCTGATGCAAAGGGCACGAAAGCCCCAGAGGGTCATTACAGCCCTTGTGCTGTGTCTGTGCTGCTGAGCTGGGCCGGGCTCCTGGCCCAGAGGCAGCTCCTGGCAAGCGCAGCAGAGCTGCAGAGAGACAGCTCTGGCCAGGAGCAGCTCCTGTGCACAGCCCAGCAGGGCTGGGGCACTGCCAGGGCCCCTCAGGGACACCAGCAGGGCACAGACAGAGCTCCCAGGGGCTCAGCACTGGCAGGGGCTGTGGCATGTCCCAGAGGGGGCTGTGTCACAGCAGCTCCTCTGTGGCTGTGTCATGGAGGCACAGAGCATCTGTGATGTCAGCAAGGGGCTGTGTGACAGCACAGAATGGGCTGTGTGAGGTCACAGACAGGGCTATGACAAGACAGAGTTTGTTGTGTGAGGTCACTGAGCAGCTGGAGCATCATAGAGGGAACTGTATGACATCATAGAGGGGTTCTGTGACATCACAGAGCAGGCTGTGACATCATGGCATGGCTGTATGGCATCATAGAGCTGGCTGTGAGGTCAGAGTGTATACTGTGACCTTACAAAGTGGCAATATGACATCACAGAGAGGGTTTTGTGATATCATTGAGGGGTTTATGACATCACACATCTGTCTGTGACATCACAGAGTACGGTGTGAGGCCATAGAGCAGATCCTGAATTCATAGAGGGTGGCTCTGTGACATCAGAGAGAGCATTGCGACATCACTGGCCAGATGTGTAACATCATAGAGCAGGCTATGACATCACAGTACAGATTGTGACATCACAGGGTGACTTTCTGACATCACAGAGTCTTCTGCGACATCACAGTGCAGCTGCATGACATTCCAGGGTGACATCCCAGATTTGGCTGTGTGACATCACAGGGGCTGTGTGAGGTCACTGGGGAGGTCACTCTTCCCCGGCCCCCTCACAGTTCCCCCCAGAGCAGTCCAACCCTGCTCGTGCACAGCGGGGTCCCCTGTCCCCCCGGGTCCCCCCGCCCCCGGCGCCGCAGCCTCCCCCAGGGGATGTTCCACGAGATCGACCCCAGAGCCTGACACGGGGACGGGGGGCCGGGGCCCTGGGGGTGGCACAGGGGGACAGGGACCCCCCGGCAGCGTCCCCGTGTCCCCCAGGGCCAGAGCCTGGGCCAGGGCTCCTTCACCCTGGTACCAACGAGGCCTTGAGAGCGCTGAAAAAATCCCCAGCAAGGGATCAGCAAAAACCAGATTGAATATTAAGGGACAGCAGCACAAAGTTCCTTGGCAGGAGTCACTCTGCTCCTGACTGGACACTTCAGGCCCAGCAAGGAAACAAAGCAACAACAAAACCAAATAAAGTCTGGACAATCAAACCAGAAATGAGCCGAGAACTGTCCCTGTGTGTGTGTGTGTATGACACAAGGACAGTGAGGGCAAGGATAAAAGGAATACGGCCCAAAAGCTGAACAGAGCTCAAACTTAACAGGACTTAACTTACACTTTAACCTTAACTGATACCTTCAACTTGACAATTTAGCAAAAGAACAGCACTTAACTTTAACACCGGCTGGGGTTTTATTTACGGATGCGAACGAGATGGGGCTGCTATGGAAAGTGTCTCGAGCTGTTTCTTTTTTCAGCATCAGTCTCATTACATGATTATGATAATGGGAAGATGCTAGCAGCTCACAATCCAGGCAGCAGGCCAGAAAACTTCATGTTACAACATACTTTATAAGCTTCTTGACCAATCACACAAAGCAAAAGCATATTGACAGTAGTTCTATCCAATCACCATAAGCACACGTACCTTTGGTTAAAACAATGCTTGCTCTTTTAGAATACAGTACCTGTTTGTAAGAGACAACGCACAGAGCTCCATTACTAAGCTTTAACCTTCCTAATATCTTGCTAGATAAACTTTCTGAACTTAGAGAGCTATTCAGACAAGCATTAATACATAGGCTATTGTTCTATTTGCCCTTGCCTTTTCTACAGTTTAAATAATTTTTCTGCTGACCTATCTCATGACTGTTGCTTTAGCACTGTTCACAATTCTGCTGTATCTGAGGCCTGTCTTTTGCAGCTTTCCTAGAACCCTCTAATTTTATGGATTCCCACAAACAGTATTTAACCTAACTTACAACCTATGACTTAATGATTTAATGGTAGAATAACATTAAACAATATTCAACTTAGCTTATATCATATTAAACTTTACTTAGCAAAAAAAAGCTCTTAACACCATTTACCTTATTCCTCATGATGTAACCTTACTTACAGGCCTGACTGACTCAGCTATCCAAGGCTCTCAAACCCCTCAGAGAGCAGCATTTCTGCCACATTTCCCCAGCACAGGCACTCCTGTGTGCACACAGACACAAAGAGTCACCTCCAAATTCCCTATATTCAAAGACTACTCCCAGACAAAATCTGCCATTCCTGGCAAGTCTGGCTGGCCTTGGACTAGAGAGGCTCTCACCTGGCTTCCAAACACTAGGGGTGTATGCTTTCCTTCCTATGGAAAGGAACTGTCCTTCTGGGCCAGGCACACATGGCCAAATTTGGGATTTCACCTCCAACATTGCCTGTTGTGACAGCCTGGAGGAGATTGTTGGCTGGAAACATTTTGTGTGTGTGGGGGAGGAGGGGGCAGGTCCAGCCTTGACCTGCCCTGGAACCCCAGCCCTGCCCTGCCCTGTGACCCCAATCCCCCCAGAGCCTCTATCCCAGCCCAGCAGTGGCTGCCAGTCCCTGGCACAGCACAGGCAATGCTCCACAGCCACCTCTGCAGCCCCAGCCCAGCTCCTGAGGGACCAAATGAGCCCAAGCCCCACCTGGGGGAAGGGCCCAGGGAGACCAAGGGGTATTGAAGGCTGACCACAAGGCAAGCACACATCTTGACCCTGAATCCTCTTGGAATTTCCATCTGAACTCTGCTGGAATCCAGGAGTTGGTAGCTGTGTATGCTTCTCTATATCACATTTTTCTCTCTTCCTGTGTCTTCTATTTTTGTCCCCTTGCAAATTTTGAGTAACTTAAAATTGAACAAGCTATGAATTTTTGAAGTTGAATGGGCCAAGGTAATGCTTTGAGAAGTGTTTTGTGTTGAATGAATGTTGTATTAAACCATTTGCCAAAGTTTCTCTGATTTTCTAAAGTTGCCAGTAAAATCTGTTTTGTTGCTTTGAGCTCCTGACAATCCCTTGTTGGTATTTCTCCAGCACATCCAATTCAGAGGAAACAAACAACTGTAAATTCCTTTTAATTGTCTCATTAAGAGAGTTGTATGGGGAATGGGAGTCAGGGCTTGTGTGTCCTGCTTGGCCCAGCCCAGGCAGGGCTTTCCCAGCCACATTCCACACTCCATTGCCCAGCTGGAGCCGCTGGTGCCTCTGAGTTGTGCTGCCCCAGCCCCAGGGACGCTCTCCTTGTCTGCCCATTCCCCCACGGTCTCTGGGCAGGGATGGCCTCACTGGGGGCTGCTGACATCCTCAGCAACTTGGAGGCTGCTGCTGAATTTCCCTGCTCCAGAGGCTTGTTCAGCCTTCAGCTCTTCAGTGCAGGAATTCAGTGTCCCAGGGCTCATTGACATTCCGAACACCTGAACAAGCCAAGCCTCTGGGAATCATTTGATTTTAATTTTCAAATCCTTTGGTTAAGTAGATCTCAGTAGTGTATTGAAATTGAATACATGATATTTAAAAAGACAGCAAAAAAAGATTTTTTAGGTCCTGTTTAGTTTGGTTTTCCTGTTAATTCACTGATATGTTCAGTCTCCAATTGACACTGAATCCAGGTACCTCCTCATGCAGTTTGAATAGATATGAAAATCAAGACCCTTCATGGCTGACAGTCAATCAGACTCTGTCCCTACCCCCACCCCACCATTTCCCCCATCCAAGCCCTGGCACTCAGAGCAGCCTTGTGCAAATCTGAGCTCCCTCCAGCCCAGGCTGCACCTGCAGCTTTCAGCTCCTTGGCTCCAACTCCCACCTGCTTTCCTTGCAGAAGGAGCTGCCCGAGACACAGAGGGATGTTCATTTCTTGTCAGCCAGCAAAGCCAAGGGAAGGCACAGCCCCATCAAATGCAAAAGTCATTCTTCCCCCTGGCTCTGCCCCTGATCCCCACAGCCTGTCCTGTTTCCTTCATCCCTGCATTGCCAGGGACTCTCTGGGACAAGGGAGCTCTGCTCTGGGGATGGAGGGAGGTGCAAGTGCCACTACTGGAGTGGGAACCACAACTCATCAGGTTTGTGTCCTTTGGGGGACCAGGAACTGGTGAGACTCAGAGGCACAGAAAGTTTCTCCTCATGGCCAACAGACCATGGTTGAAGAGGACACAATTTAATAACAATCACACTCTTACCTGAGATATGTGCAACGTCCCAGCAGCATCTGAGGAGTCCTCCATCAACAAGTGATATCCATTCTAAAAGTAATTTTAGACAAATGTGTCTCTGTCATAGATATAAAAACAATTAAATACTTGTATCAGGATGCTCGTCCTGGAGTGGGTGCAAAACAGCTCCAACAATTCCTGATTTGCAAAGCTGTCAGTGGTGGATGGAGAAGGGAGGTCAGGCTGCTTTTGGTGCTGAGGAAATGCTGAAAGCAGCCTGACTCATTTCATCTCCTCCTGTCCTGGCTGATCTCCCCTCTTTCCCCTTCCACCCATTGGCTTTTGTCTCCCACCAGGCCCCCGGTGAAGAGCCTGGCTCTGTGTTCTCCATCCCCTCCTCGCTGGCACTGCCAGGCTGGGATGAGGAGCCCCTCAGCCTTCCCTGCTCTGGGCTGGACAAGCCCAGCTCCCTCAGCCTCTGCTCACAGCCCAGGGGCTCCAGCCCCACCTTGGAGGCCCTTCCCAGACCCTGCTCCAGCTGCCAGACATCTTTCCTGCCCTGGGCAACCCAACCCAGGCCACAGTGACCTGGATAATCCCCGTCCTTGATGTCCTGGTCACACAGCCCTGGCCCCTTGTCCCCATGTCAGGCTCTGGGGTGGATCCTGTGGAACATCCTTTGGTGGAGGCTGTGGCTCCAGGTGGGCCGGGGGGATCCCGGGGGACAGGGACCCCGCTGGGCATGGACAGCATTGGACTTGTTGGGAGAAACTGTGAGGGGGAGCTGGGGCCGAGTGACCAACCCAGTGACCTGACACAGCCCTGCTGGGATGGCACACAGCCCCTCTGGGATGTCACACAGCCCCTCTGGGATGTCACACAGCCCCTCTGGGATATCACAGCCTGCTCTGTGATGTCACAGCCCATTCTCTAATGTCAAACAGCTGGTCTCTGATGTCACAGCCAAATCTCTGATGTCAGACATCTCCTCTATGATGTCAGAATTCTGCCGTGTGGTGTCACAGATATGGCCTATGATGTCATAGCTTCTCTATGATCTCACATTACCCACTTTGTGATGTCATACCCCACTCTGTCACCTCATATTACCAGATGATCAATTGTCTACACCAGGTGAGCTGACACCTGGAGCTTTTTCTCCACATCCCCAGGCCTATGGAAACCACACAAGGCCCATTGTGTCAGAAGGGGAACTGGAAGTTCAGCAGCCTCAGGGTCCTGCCAGCTCAGCCAGGCCCACTGGAACATTGGGGTCCACGACCACCAGGGACCACCAGAGAGACCCCCAGGACAGAAGAACACATGGGTAAAGGGGAGGGGGGAATATGTTAATGATTTTGGGGAAATGATTATCATATGCATGTTAAGTCCAGGACAATCAATGAATATGTGTGCAAAATACAGAAAATAAACAGAAACTTTCCTGTACTCAGCATGCACAGCTTTGGGAGGAGCTCTCCCCCGTGCATCCAGCTGAATAAAGAATGCTGCTTCTTAATGCTACACTGGGGTTAAAAGGAGTTTTCTGTTTCACTGAATTTTTCGTGACACTCCCACTGCAAAGGAAAGCTCTGTCTGCTGCTGTTCACAAACAGAGAAGGGCTGGGGGCAGATGTGGGGCTCAGAGGCTGCCTGGGGCACAGTGACCATGAAATAATCAAGTTTTCAATGTTCTGTGAAAGAAGGAGGGGCAGCAACAAAACTTCTGCACTGGAATTAGGAAGGGCAGACTTTGGCCTGTTCAGGATGCAGATCTGGGGAGTACCAAATCAGGTACCGATTTTTTAAGGGAAACAGCCCTTAAAAACAAAGAGGGCTGGGAAGGATGGACAAATTTCAAGAAAGCAATCTTAAGGGGGAAGGAGCAGCCTGTCCCAGTGTGGCAAAAGATGAGCTGGTGAGGAAAATGACTGTCCTGGCTCCACATGGAGCTTTTTGTGGGAAAAGGGGAAAATGGACTGACAACTCAGGAAGTGTTTAAGGATGTTGTTAGGTTATGCAGAAAGAAAATTTGAGAGCTGAAAACTCAAGCAGAACTTAACCTATCAGCTTCTGTAAAAAAATAAAAATGTTTTTATAAAAAAAATTATAGCAAAAGGAGGGAGAAGGAGAACCTCTACTCTTTATTGGCTGCAGTGGGGAATACAATAACTAAAGATAAGGAAAAGGCTGAGCTACTTAACACCTTGTTTGTCTCAATTTTTAATATTAGGACAGGTTGTTCTCAGGACAAGTGTTCTCCTGAGCTGGTAGATGGGCACAGGGAGCAGAACAGCCCCCTGGAATCCAGGAGGAAGCAGCTGCTGACCTGCTGAGCCACTCAGATGCTCACAGGTGTATGGGATCAGATGGGATCCATCCCAGGGGGATGAGGGAGCTGTGGATGAGCTCCCCAAGCTGCTCTCCATCATTTACCATCAGTCCTGGCTCAGCAGGGAGGGCCCAGAGCACTGGAGGTGCCAGGGTGAGCCCATCCCCAGGAAGGGCTGGAAGGAGGAGCTGGGGAACTCCAGGCCTGTCAGCCTGACCTGGGTGCCCGGCAAGGTTATGGAACAGATCACCTTGAGTGCCATCACAGGGCACCCACAGGATGGCCCAGGGATCAGAGCCAGCCAGCGTGGATTTAGGGCTGGCAGGTCCTGCCTGACCAACCTGGTCTCCTTTTATGCCCAGGTGACCCACCTGTGGATGGGGGAAAGGCTGTGGATGTTGTGTGCCTGGACTCCAGCAGAGCCTTTGACTCTGTCTCTGACAGCATTCCCTGGAAAAGCTGCAGCCCACGGCTTGGGCAGGTTCCCTCCTGGCTGGGAGATTTAAGAGCTGGCTGGAGGCTGGGCCCAGAGAGTGGTGGGGATGGTGCTGCACCCAGCTGGTGTCCAGGCACTGGTGCTGTCCCCAGGGATCTGTGCTGGGCCCAGTCCTGTTTAATATCTTCACTGATGATCTGGGTGAGGGGATCGAGTCCAGCATTCACAAATTGCAGATGGCACCAAGCTGGGTGTGAGTGTGGATCTGCTGGAGGGCAGGACAAGAAGACCCAGCCTTAAGCTGCACCAGGGGAGGCTCAGGCTGGACAATAGGAAGGAGTTCTTCACAGAAAGGGTGAGTGGGAACTGGAATGGGCTGGCCAGGGGGGAGGTAGCAGAGTCACTGTCCCTCTGCAGTGGCACTCAGTGGCATGGTCTGGGTGACAAGGCAGTATTAGGGCATTGCATGGACTTGATGATCCCAAAGGTCTTTTCCAGCCTATTTGATTCTGTCATTCTGTGATGATTGGGACACTCTGGGGCCATTGTGACACTGCAGGGCCTTGTGGAACTAAGAGGACCAGGGTGACACCGTGCAGCCCCACAGAACCAGGGCTCCATTGTGGTGCTGTGGGGCCAAAAGGACCCAGGGAGTGCCCCGTGACACTCTGGGCCCTCGTGGAACCACAGAGGCCATTGTGACACTGCTGGGCCTTGTGTAACCAAGGGGTTTCACCATTTTGACACTGCAAAATCAAGGGGACCATTGGGAGACTGCAGGGCCCAGTGGAACCAAGGGGCCGTTCTGACACTGCGGGGCCTCATGGCACCAAGGGGACATTGTGACACTGCAGGATCCTGTGTAACCAAGGGGCCACTGTGACACGATGGGGCCTCAAGGGATCTGGAATAATGCTGTGACACTGTGTGGCCTCGTGGAAACAAGGAGTCCATTGTGACACTGAGGGGACTTGTGGAACCACAGAGACCATGGTGACAGTGTGGGACCTCATGTGACCATGGGGCCATTGTGACACCCTGGGGCCCCATGGAACCAAGGGGCCACTGTGAAACTGCAGCACCAATGAGAACATTGTGACACTGTGAAGCCCCGTGGAACCAAGGGTACAATTGTCACATTTTGGGGCCCCATGGAAGCAAGGAGACCAGTGTGACAGTGCAGGGCCTGGTGTTACCAAGAGGCCATTGTGACACTGAGGGGCCCCATGGAACCAAGGACATCTTTGCAGATATCACCAAGCTGGATGTGAGCTTTGATCTGAGAGAACATAGGAGTGGTCTGCACAGGAACCTTGATAGGCTGGATCCAGAGGATGAATCCAACCAGGTGAGGTTTAACAAATCCAAGTGCCAGGCCCTGATATTTGGCCCCAGTGCTACAGCCTGGGGACAGAGTGGCTGGAGAGCAGCCAGGCAGAAAGGGACCTGCAGGGACTGATGGACATGAGGCAGCAGTGTGCCCAGGTGGCCAAGAAGGCCAATGGCTCCTGGCCTGGATCAGGAATGGTGTGGCCAGCAGGAGCAGAGCTGCTGTGCCAGCACTGATCTGCCCCAGCTCTGCACACAGACATTGCTGCTGCAGCTACAGAGAAGGGAACGCAAGGGCATCTCTGGAAAAAACTTCGCTGGGAGATGCTTTAGTTCCTTTAAAGCCACACGGAATGCAGCCCCTCACCCACACAATCTGTGGACACAGGGAAGATGGAGAGAAACAAAATGAGAAATGGCAAAACCAATGGCTTTTCTTTGTGGACAATATTAAAAAACTTAAACATGGGGAAAAAAAGAACAAACCCACAACCAAACCCAAAAGAATTATCAAAGGTGATTTATATTACATGGCCTGTCCCTGCTGCAGCCCCGGCACTGCCACCCCCAGGGCCGTGCCCGGCCCCGAGAGCACTCAGGCCCTGCAGCAACACCAGGGCCACCAGGGCAGCGGGGCAGGGCCACGGCAGCAGCACTGGCAACACCAAGTGCTGCTGCTGCTGCTGCTGCTGGGCACAGCTGCTGGGCCAGCACTGATCTGCCCCAGCTCTGCACACAGACATTGCTGCTGCAGCTCCAGAGAAGGCAACAAAAGGGCATCTCTGCAGAAAACTCTGCTGGGACATCCTTTAGTTCCTTTAAAGCCACCGAGAGCGCAGCCCCTCATTGACACAGTCTGTGGCCACAGGGAAGGAGGAGTGAAACAAAAAGAGAAATGGCACAAACAATGACATTTCTTTGCGGAAAATATGAAAAACCTGAAACAAAGAAATAGAACCTCTGAAACCAAGAAGAAGTATCAAAGTTTACTTTTATTACAATCTATTTACAGATATTCACTAGCAGTTTAATGTTTCTGAAACCATCCAGTCATCAGTCTTCTCACTGCAGCCTTGAGCTCCTGGTTCCTCAGGCTGTAGATGAGGGGGTTCAGGGCTGGAGGCACCACTGAGTACAGAACTGACAGGGTCAGATCCAGGGATGGGGAGAAGATGGAGGGGGGCTTCAGGTAGGCAAACATGACAGTGCTGACAAACAGGGAGACCACAGCCAGGTGAGGGAGGCAGGTGGAAAAGGCTTTGTGCCGTCCCTGCTCAGAGGGGATCCTCAGCACAGCTCTGAAGATCTGCACATAGGAGAAAACAATGAACACAAAGCAACCGAGTCCTAAAAAGGCACTGACAGCCATGAGCCCAAGTTCCCTGAGGTGGGATTCTGAGCAGGAGAGCTTGAGGATCTGTGGGATTTCACAGAAGAACTGGCCCAGGGCATTGCCATGGCACAGGGGCAGGGAAAATGTATTGGCTGTGTGCATGAGAGCATTGAGAAAGGCACTGGCCCAGGCAGCTGCTGCCATGTGGGCACAAGCTCTGCTGCCCAGGAGGGTCCCGTAGTGCAGGGGTTTGCAGATGGACACGTAGCGGTCGTAGCACATAGTAGTGAGGAGAAAATATTCTGCTCCAATGAAGAAGATCAGGAAAAAAACCTGAGTAGCACATCCTGAGTAGGAGATGTTGCTGGTGTCCCAGAGGGAATTGTGCATGGCTTTGGGGACAGTGGTGCAGATGGAGCCCAGGTCAGCGAGGGCCAGGTTGAGCAGGAAGAAGAACATGGGCGTGTGCAGGTGGTGGCCGCAGGCTACGGCGCTGATGATGAGGCCGTTGCCCAGGAGGGCAGCCAGGGAGATGCCCAGCAAGAGGCAGAAGTGCAGGAGCTGCAGCTGCCGCGTGTCTGCCAATGCCAGCAGGAGGAAGTGCCTGATGGAGCTGCTGTTGGACATTTGCTGGGGCTGCACATGGGCACCTGTTCATGGAGAAAGGACAGTGAAGAGTTAGAGGAGATACCTGTAAACAAAATCAAAGCCTTTTCTCATACACCTACCCTGGAACACACATAGATACACTTTTTTTTTGAAGAATTCTGGTGTTTACTTTAAAGCTTCCCCATACCTCTGCTGGTGTTCTTGAATATCAGAAACCCTCACCATTTCTACTGCCCTTAGGGAATAGAGAGCATGTTCTGAGAGGCAAAGTGATAAATGGAGATCTAGTGGACATCGTCTGTCATTCTGACCTGTTCAGAATTTCGCTGGGCTTTAACCTTTGCCAGTTGGAGGGTGATCACCTCTCCATGTTTCCCTTTAAAATTCCCCCAGGTATTGCTGAGAGCAGATGTTTCCACCACAGCCCAGCTCCACTTTTGTAGCCAAGGACTCACATTGCTCATTTCACCAACCCAGCAGCATTTTCAGTGTCACATCACCTCTGCCTTTCCCCATTAATCTCATAACTCAGAGCTGCTCTAGGACAGGTTTGCATCCTGGATTGAAGCTCCCAGCTTGGACTGAAATCTCAGGGAGACATCCAAGTGTCCTTCTGATGGCACTGGATGAAGGGAGATGCAGCTCCTTCCCTGGCTGCCCTGACAGCATTGCCCAGAGCCGGGCCCTGGGGACAGCGTCACCCTGAGCCAGCTGTGCCCCTGCCAGAGCCCCCAGGGCCGGGCAGCTGCTCCCAGCCCTGTGCTCTGCAGAGGGAACTGGGCCCGGGGCTGCAGAGCTGCCCCACGGCTCTGCTGCAGCTCTGCCTGCACAGGAGGGGCTGCACGCCTTGGAGCCCCGGCCCTGAGGGCAGAGGCTTGGCTGGGGCACAGGAGGGAGGGGGCTTGTTCAGAGGGAGGGGCTGCACTGCAGGGGCTCCTGTGGGCATCTCTAAACTCTCCCTGCCACAGCATTGCTGGGCTTTGTTTTCTCTCCTTGCCTGATCTTCTCTCTGCTTCCTCCAGATTTTCCTCCCGCAGGTGTTTCCCTGTGCCTGATCTCTCCCTGCCAGCACCCACAGACCCCAAATCTCTGTGCACTCTCCTTGGCCCTACAGAACCCTGCCTGTTTGCAGGGCACTGGCTGGGGGCAGGTTCTGTTTGCAGCCTGGAGAAAGGACAGCTCAGGCTGAGCCTGATGGCTCCAGCAAAGGTGATGCTGCTGCTGTCCATGGGCAGAAGGGCTTGAAGCACATTAGGGATCTCCTGTGAACCTATTGGTCACTAAAAGCAACAGTTCAGATGTCTTGGGAACTTTCAAAATTTCATAAATAATAATTCATAAGCAAAATTTACCAGGTCAGATATTACAGGCAACTGTCAAAATTTATAATCATCCTTTAATATTTATCACCACCTCCCAACCATTCTTCAATAGTAGGAAACTGAATACAAAGTCTTAAGAAATTTCTTATATTTTATCAAAATCCTAGACTTGGAAATATTCTATGACTGACCAGAACCCTTGAGCATGTCAGAGCATCATGAACCTTTCACCTCCCCTGCCCCAGAAATACTCAGAGTTGTACTCACAGAGTCTGTAGGCATTGGGATGTTGCAGCTTGAGGAGATGGCTCCAGGAGCTGCAGCTGCATTGTCCTGCAGCCAGAGGTTCCTGTGCCAAGGGCTGGCAGTGATTGTGCCCCAGGCACTTCTCAGCCCCTTCCCAGCCCTGACTGATTGAAGCTCTCTGTGCCTCTGGGCTGTGCCCGCGCTGGCTGCAGGCAGTGCCCCAGCCCTGCTGGGCTGGCACAAGAGCTGCTCATCCAGAGAAATGTGCTTTTGAAGCTCTTCTTGGTGACCAGGAGCTGCCTCTGTGCCAGGAGCCCAGCCCAGCTCAGCAGCACAGACACAGCACAAGGACTTTAATGAGCCTCTGGGGCTTTGTGCTCAGGCCCTGGACATCAGTCCCTGAGAGGGAGATGAAGAAACCTCTCCAGAACTCCAAGGCAGAATCCAACTCCAAAGTTTCTTGGACTTTTAATGGGTCCCAGTGAGGGACACGGCTGAGCAAGTGTCCCCAGGCCCCAGGCAGAGCAGAGAACTGCAGGCAGTGATGACAGGTGGGGACAAAGAGAAGCCAAGTCTTGGTGCCCTGGGGCACAGCAGGGTCTGTGCCAGCAAGGGCTGGGAGGAGACACCTTGTGCTGAGGCCCTGGGGCCTCCTGGCACAGCCCCAGCCAGGCTGGGCACTGTCAGCCCCTTGTGCTGCCCTCAGCATCCCCCCCTAGCCCACATCCCAGTGGCCTCAAGGATCTGCTGCAAGGAGTCCCTGGGGAGCCTTGCTCAGCAATGGCCCTGGGGGCTCCTTCATGCTCCCTGCAGGGACTGCAGGATTTTCAAAGGACTTTGGGTTTGGCTTTTGCCTTGGAGTCTCTGAGAGGTTTGTGCAATCATGGCCTCCAATTATCTGCTGTAATTAGTCCCTGGAGAGGCTTTGTCAGTAACAACACTCAGTGGGGCTCATTAATACTTCAGGGTACTTCAGTTATTTGAAGGTACTTGGTGTTTCCCTTTTGATACAGACTCTGTGAGAGGTTTGTGCAATCATGGCCCCAATTATCTGCTTTAATGAGTCCCCGGAGAGCTTTGCATTGGCACTCAGTGGTGCTCAGTAATGCTTTGAGCTTCTCAAAATTTTTAAGGTAGTTTGGAATTTCCTTTCCACATTGAGACTCTGAGAGGTTTTTGGTCAATTCTGGCCTCCAGTTCTCTCCTCCAAGGAGTCCAGGAGGAGCCTGGGTTGGGGATGAACCTCAGTGGGACCCATTCAAGCTCTGAGACACTTTGGGGTTTTCTTCTGCCTTTGACTCCTGGAAAGGTTTGTGCAATCTCCTCTCAGGCCCTGAGGTTCAAGGGCTCAGCTCCAAATGCACCACAGGGCTCATCAGGACGCAGCAAGTCCTGACAAACCATGGCTCTGCCTTGATTTCCCTCTGCTCTTATGCAGTTTATCAGGAACCTATCTGGAGTGATTTTGGTTTGCTAATTTGAGATTTCTCAGCCAATGCATCTATTAATGCAGTGGGATCAGTGTTGGCTAATTACCATTGCCCTCACTGGAATATATTTACTCATTTCCTGCTGTGAGAAAGGATTAGGAGAAAGGGAAAGTAGGCTCAAAATTTTAAAGAGGTATATAGAAATGTTTATTACCAGTAAATAGAAGAAAGAGTAATAAGAATCTGAACACTTCTCCTCTCCCTACAATCTTTTCTTTCTTACTGACAATGCAAGGAGACAAAACCTGAAAGTTTCAGTCAGTTTACACCATCTAGAACATTCTTTCTTCAGTTCACTTAGGCAGAGGAGTCCCTCTTTCATGCTATGGAGACTTCTCCATAAGAAAAAAGTTCTCTTGTGGCTCTCAATTCCCACGAATAGCAGCTGCCCAGAAAATCTGCAAGTGTGAAGTCCCTTCCATTTTTCATAGCTTTTCCCACAGCTGTTTTCATGGGCCATGTCAACTTATGGGGTATGAGTTTAAAGATGAGCCGTTCAAGAGCAAAGATTCTGTTCACCTATTTCTGAAATCATCTTCATCTCTGAGAACAGAGATCTTCTTCTTCTCTCCCTGAGGGCACAGGATCTCACCACTCTTCTCTCTTTCTCTGTTTAAACTTCTCATGGGATCACAGCTACTTCAACAATTGCCTACTTTAGCATGGAGGTTTTTGCTGAACAAGTCATCTACCCATATTTTCAATTAGTTATAGGGAAAAAGAGAGTCTGATATATTAATTGCATCCTTCCCCATAGCTTTACAAGAGGATTTCAGCCCCAAGATCAAGGCATATCCTCATCCTTTCCATCTGGAACTCAACTTGCCCTTCAGTGACCTCGGTGTCTTCATGTTGCTCCTCTCTGTGCCTGCACTTTGTCCTTTTCTCTCACTGGAGGGAGGATGGAAGCACTGAAAGAGTTCATCTCTCACCCGGGGCCTGCAGATGGTTCCGTGCCCCCGGCCGGGCTCGGTGCTTGCAGCCGGAGCTGTTTTACGATGGAGGTTTCTGCAGCGGCTGCGCTGGGGCTGTGTCAGGATGGGCCGCGCTGGGGCAGGGCCAGGATCTCAGCAGCCAGGCCAGAGCACAGCAGCAGCACGGCCGGGGGCCGATGGCTTCTCCTGCCCCTGCCCGGGGCTTGCGGCTGAAGCCCAAGGGTGGCAGAATCTTGGCCGAGCCGGCCCGGCCCGGGGCTGCTCCTGGGGCCCGGCGGATCCTGGCTGGGCCCAGGCTGGCAGCGGGGCAGGGCTCAGCAGGGCCCAGATGTTCCCAACTGCAGCCATGGCCCGGCCCGGCCTTGGCCCCGCGGCCTCCCCTGCCCTGCCCGGCAGCCGATGGGGCCTGGCGGGGTCCCTGGGAAGGGGCCCGGCCCCACGGCAGGAGCCGCCCGGCCCGGCCTGGCTGAGACGGGGCCGGGTCAGCCTTGTTACCTCTGTGCCAGCCAGAAGGGAAAGAGAGCCTCCCAGGCTTTCCCATCTTAACATGTGTCTTCACAGAGGCGTGTACAGTTTCCTTTGTGGTTTAACAGATTGTCAGTTCTCAAAGCTAATTACTGATTGGTTTCTTTGTCAGACACAGATGAAACTGCTAGCAGCTTCTCTTAGGACATCACTTACATGATGCAAAACCACCACAACAGCACAGAGCACAGAGCTCCTTTGTCCATATGTAGTGCTCATGTGCCCAAGTCCTCAAAAACACTTCTTGGGAGATCTCTGGGCCCTTTCCAAGGTTTTTTCAACTGAAAGCATTCAACTCAGAGTCTAAGAAAATCACCAGAAGACATGGCCAGCCTGACATGTCTGTCCTTGCTACTGTTGTCTGGAAGCAATCTTTGGATATATGGAATTTGGGAGGCCAAATTCTAATTTTGGCCATGGACCATGGACATGAAGGTTGGTTCTTCTCCATAGGAAGGAAGGAACAGAGCCCCAGTGTTTGCCAGGCAGAAGAGAGTGACCACCAGAGGACAAGGCCAGCCAGAAGCGGCAGCTTTTTTTTCTGAGAGAAACCCTTGCATATAGGAAAATTTTTAGAGAGAATACCAATTTTGGCAATGGACATTTAAAAAGAGGGACGGTTCTTTTCTATAGCAAGAAAAGCATGGAGCCCCAGTGTTCCAGGAGCTGATGAGAGGCAGCCCTTGACATCCCCACATCAGCCAGACCTTTCAGGTGGCCCCTGGGAGGCCAAGCCAGCCAGGCCTGTTCCATGTTCCCTCAGTTCCATCAGGCCCCACATTGTCCCAATGGTCCCTCGCTTCCCTGAGGCCCTGAGGTGCCATAATGCCCCCTTGGTGACACCAGGCCCTGAAGGGTCCCAATGGTCTCCATGGTTCCATCAGGCCCCACAGAGCCATAATGGTCTCTGGGTTCCATGAAGCCCCGCTGGGTCACCATGGCCCCTTGGTTCCATGGGCTCCAGTGGTGCCACAAGGATCCCCTTGGTTCCATGAGGTCTCCACAGTGTCCCAGTTATCTCCATGGGAAGGGAAGAACCCAGCCCCAGTGTTGCAGGGGCAGCCATCCAGAGGCCAAGGCCAGCCAGGCTTGATGGTACTGGCAGATTGTGCCTGGGAGTAACCTTTGGATATCCAGAATTTTGGAGGTGGAATCCCAATTTCAGACATGGACACCTGGAGGATAAGGATGCTTGTTTTCCATTGGAAAGAAACCACGGAACACTGATTCAACAGTGACATTTGGGGATCTATGGGGAGCACTGGGGATCGTTTCTGGACCTTGTGACCCAACAGGAGCTCCTCTAATAAACGCTGCCTGAAGCTCCCACTGTGCCCATCACAGGAACCCATGTGAGTGTCTGGGACATCCCAGCTCTCTGGCAGCCTGGGGACTCCTGGGATGTCACCATGGAATGGCTGTGACTGCCTCTGACCACAGGGCTCTTTACCATCCCAGAAACGCCTGGGAGGTCTCCATGGAGCCCCTGCCTGTGACATTCCAGCTCTGGAACAGCCTGGAGATTCTTGGAATGTCCCCATGGAACCCCTCTGAGGGCCTGTGACAAATCTGATCCTTAGCAGGCAACCATCACCAGTCCACTGTTGCTATGGGCAGTTTCCATAGCAACCATCACCAGCCCCCTGTTGCTCTGCTCAGTCCCTTGGCAGCTCCATGGAGACCCCATACCGGGGTGGTTGCCATGGCCACCAGGGCTGGCACCAGCTGGGATGCTCGGTTTCCACGGGCCGGGCTTCAGGAATGGGATTCCCCAATTTCCTGCTCCTGCTAAAACTGCACTGCCCTCGCTGCCCTCCCGCCTGCCATGGAAAGCACAAAAGGCAAAGATCCTGGGCTGGGATAAGAACAATTTATTGGGAACTGCAATGAGATAAAGAACAAACAGGAACAAAAACAATATTGATAACAGAACGGATAAGTAAAACTATTTACAGAGAAAACTACAACATCAACAACTAGTTCTTCCTGGCAATGTATTTCCTCCTGCCTGGAAAGGACACCCTTCTCCTCAGGGAGAGAGAGAGAGAGAGTCCCTTTCCTGCCCCCGGCAATGACCTGAGGTGGGAGTGAATGTAATGACAGGACCATGGCCAGACCCTCATGTTCTCCAATCCCACATCATGTCATTGGGACATGAAAAGGGACAGGACATGAAAAGGGGCAGGAAAAGGGACAGGTGTCTTCCCAGCATGGATCACAGGGAACATGGATCACCAGGGCTCTTCCCAGTGTGGGGTCTCCAATGGGGGATAAAGCTGGAGCAGTGCATGAAGCTCTTCCTGCAGCTGAGGCATGTGCAGGGCTTCTCTTACTGGTGCCTCCGTTGGTGTCTAGTCAAGTGAGAGCTGCTGGTGAAGCTCTTCCCACACTGGGGACACTTGCAGGGCCTCTCCCCAATGTGGATGCGCCGGTGGGTGACGAGGGTGGAGTTGTGCTTGAAGCCCTTCCCGCAGTCAGGGCAGTGGAAGGGCCTCTCATCCGTGTGAATGCGCTGGTGCTGGAGGAGCTGAGAGCTGGTGTGAAACCTCTTCCCACACTCGGGGCACTGGTAGGGCCGCTCCCCAGTGTGGATCATTTGGTGGATGATCATTTGGGTCTTCCTACTAAAGGTCATCCCACATTCCCCGCAGTTGTATGGCCTTTCCCCAGTGTGGATCCTCTGGTGGCAGATCAAGAGAGACTTCTGCCTAAAGCTCTTCCCACATTCCCCACACTCATAGGGTCGATCCCTGGTGTGGGTCTTCTGGTGGGAGATCAGGTTAGATTTCTGGTTGAAGCTCATCCCACATTCCCCACACTTGTAGGGCTTCTCCCCGGTGTGGATCCGCTGGTGCCTGATGAGGTGGGAGTTGCGCTTGAAGCCCATCCCACAGTCAGGGCAGCGGAAGGGCCTCTCATCCGTGTGAATCCGCTCATGCAGGAGGAGAACAGAGCTGGTGTAAAACCTCTTCTGACACTGGGGACACTCGTAGGGCCTCTCCCTCTCCCCAGCGTGGATGTGCTGGTGGGTGATGAGGGTGGAGTTGCGCTTGAAGCCCTTCCCACAGTCAGGGCAGCGGAAGGGCCTCTCCTCTGTGTGAATCTGCTGGTGCTGGAGGAGACTGGAGCTGGTCTGAAACCTCTTCTGACACTGGGGACACTCATAGGGCCTCTCCCCAGTGTGGATGCGTTGGTGGATGATGAGGGCAGAGCTGCAGCTGAAGCCCTTCCCACACTCCCCACGCTCGTAGGGCCATTCCCCAGTGTGGATCATCTGGTGGCTGATCAGGGTGCTGCTCTGCCTGAAGCTCTTCCCACACTCCAAGCACTTCTGGGGCTCTTTCCCATCATGAAGCTGCTCATGGGCCACCAGCTCCGAGCTCTGGCTGAAGCTCTGTCCACCTTCCTGGCTCAGGGTGGGTCTTTCCTCCTCAGAGCACCCTGGGCTGGGTTTGGAGCCCCTTCTCCTGTGGGATCTCTGGGACTTGTCCTCCACATTGGAATTCTGCACTGTGGAGCCACTCGAATTGGCCTCTTCCATGAGGTTCCGCCACAGGGATTTGCCCTCCCTGGTCTCCATCCTCAGCTTCTTCCCAGGGGGAGGAAGGAGAAGGAGAGGATGGGATTTGCCTCCGTGCCAGAGGGAAGGGGAAGGAGATCCCCCCAGTGCATCCCCAGCAGGACGGGGTTGGCAGCAGGGTTGTCCTGCAGCCAGGGGCTGTGCTGGGCTGGGAGATGGAGCAGGAGAGAGGGGGAAAGGGGCATTGACTTCCTCCTCACCTGCCTGGGGCTCCTGGGGCACCTTCTTCTTCCTCACAGCCTCCTCCTCCATCTGGCCAAGTTTAAGGGATGGAAAATCCTGTTTTGAGAAGAAAACAAGGGATAAGTACATTGAATTTTGTACTTGTTTGAAGGCAAACCTGGGGAGGGTCTAAACCAGGATTACAATTTAATAAGAAAATGAAGATCGAGGCAATGATGCAGAAACACTGCCTTAAACTGACAGAGTCTGGATATAACCTGACACCCTGTTGCTGGTCAGGCTGGTGGCTGCAGTCCCATTCAATGGTGGCTGCAGTCCTGTGGGAGTGATGAACGTGATTCTGTCCAAGCAGTGATCCTGTAGAAGCGTCTGGTCTTCCTCTGAAGGTCCAGTGGTGGTTCTGGAGCTCTTGTCCTCTGGGAATCCAGTAGGCAAGCTGCTCCTGGTGTTGCAAGGCTCAGCTTATATCCAGGTAGGAATGCTTGGATCCTCCCCCTGGGCGGAGCATCCCACAATGGGAGGATGGAATTTGATCAGTCCTGCAGTGACACCCAATGGCCCATTCCCAGAAGATATCTCCCCTGGAGGGCGTGATCAGGGCTGAGTCATGGAAGAGATCAAGAACACTGCCCCACCTGTTTATAGCAGTTGATGAAGATGGGGATTGAAAACATGCATTTGGTTCCATCTTACATTGCAGCCTGAAACAGTGGGGGAATCCCTGCTCAGGGGGTGAACACCACCCCCCTTACCCAAACTGGCTCAGGTGTAAAACCCCCACCCCGGGAAGGCCACACACACAGGGGACAATGTCACACTTGCCCTGCCCCAGGGCAAATGGCATCTCTCTAATATTTTCTTAACCAGATTGCAAAATTATTTTGGCACAGGGAGTTCAGGGCACTGTTCTTTGACCCCAGTTGCCTTTGACAACAGCATGGTTCCTTCCTCTGACGAGGTTGTGGGTCTCTCTGGAGGAACTCTTGGAAACTTGGATGCAGCTTCGTCTGAGCGACCTATGGGAGAACTGATGAGGAAAATGGCTGTTGTGGGACTGGAGTGTAAAGAAAATATTTTGTTGTCCCTCCTTGAAAAGTTTGTTAAAATCATTGGAGGAAATGGAGCAAATAATACCAGCAAGACTGACAAGGTTCATTCACCACATGGTGAGGAACACAAGGCTGCTAAAAGTCCCACAAGAAGCCCAGCTCAAGTAGCTAAATTCCCAAATAACTACTGAATTCCCAGGCTTGGGTTTTTTCCAAATGTGAGAATCATTATTCTCTTCATCCCTGTCACCTTTGTGACAGCTACACAGAGCTTTCCCTTCCTTTAATAATATCTGTATTGGGCCGAATTTGCACTTTTCATTAATTGTAACCTGCCAGCAGCTGAGCTGGAGCTGTGCAGGAACCAAGGAAACTTGGAATTGCCCCAGAATTGCTTCTATTGTCAGCCGGTGCTGCAGTGGCCGTGGGGCAGAGGGGTGGGAAAGGGGGGTCCGGGGTGGCAGTGGAGGAAATGCCGGGCCCGGGGGCTGAGCACAGGGCTGAGCACGCAGAGATGGTTTTGTTCTTGCTGAGCTCGCACTGAGCCAAGGCCTGTCCTGCCCCTCATTCGGCCACGCTGGGGAGCGGCTGAGGGTGTGGGGGAGCTTGGGAGGGGACACAGCCAGGACAGGAGATCCCAGCTGACCCCAGGGATACCCCAGACCATAGGACATCATGATCAGTGCATGAAGTGTGGGGAACAAGGAGGAAGGGGGCACATTTGCAGTGAGGGTTTTGTCTCCCCAGGTAACACTTAGGCAGGATTGGGCCCTGTTTCGCCAGTGGGCAGGGCCCGCACCAAAGACACAGACACCAACTTAACTTAAGGAACAGTGTAATTTAGATAATGCAAATTTGCAAAAAATTACAAAAATATTAGGTAGGCAAAGCAAATGATCATTAGTCAATAATTCCAAAAGAGAAGATGTTGAAATGAGTATGACACAACTGTCCATTTCTGGCTGCAGGCTCTGGAGATTCTATCTCTGCCTTCAATCAGGGTTGCATTCCCTAAAGAATCCTGGTACCAAATCCTGCTTTCCAAGGCTGGAACAGTGTCTCAGGTTTAGCTGGGTGTGTATTCCATTACCCTCTGTTAAAGGTGGGGCAATTATCATCAGTTAATTGAGCAGTTTACTTTATCTCTTCCACATGAATCCTCCCTCCAGGGAGATATCTTCTGTTAATGGGCCATTGAGTGTCACTGATAAAAATTCCATCATCCCATTGTGAAAAGCTCTGCCCAGAGGGAGGAGCCAAGCATTCCTAGCTGGATATAATCTGAGAATGTGAACAACAGAGTCAGCCTTCTCCCATAGGATTCCCAGAAGAGCAGCTTTCAGCTCCACTGGATCCCAGAGGAAGACCAGGCCAATTGATGCCACAACTGGACCTTCAGAGGAAAACTCCACACTTCCACAGGATCACTGCTCCAACAGAACCACACCTGTCCCTGCAGGAGCACTGCAGCCACCATTTAACAGGAGTGCTACCAACACTCTGACCCACAGGGTGTCAGGTCATATTCTTACTCCATAAGTAGTTTGTAGTACTACTGCATTTGTATTTTTAATTTTCCTTCTGAAGAACTGTTATTCCTATTCCCATAGACTTTGCTTGACAGCCCCTTGTTTTGAAAATTATAATTCCAAGGGAAGGGATTAACATTTTCGATTTCAGGGGAGTCTCCTGCCTTCCTTAGCAGACACCTGTCTTTTCAAACTGACACAATGCCCTGGGAGACCCAGGCAGGTGAGGAGGAAGTCAGTGCCCCTTTCCCCCTCTCTCCTGCTCCATCTCCCAGCCCAGCACAGCCCCCGGCTGCAGGACAACCCTGCTGCCAACCCCGTCCTGCCGGGGATGCACTGGGGGGATCTCCTTCCCCTTCCCTGTGGCACGGAGGCAAATCCCATCCTCTCCTTGTCCTTCCTCCCCCAGACAAGGAGCTGAGCATTGAGACCAGGGAGGAAAAATCCCCAGGGCAGGACCTCATGGAAGAGGCCATTTTGCGTGACTCCAGGGCACAGGAATCCAATGGGGAGGAAAATCCCCAGAGATTCCACAAGAGGAGGAGCTCCAAACCCAGCCCAGGGTGAGGAGGAAAGACCCACCCTGAGGCAGGAAGGTGGACAGAGCTTCAGCCAGAGCATGGAGCTGGTGGTCCATGGGCAGCTTCACAATGGGGAGAAGCCCCAGAAGTGCTTGGAGTGTGGGAAGAGCTTCAGGCCGAGCAGCACCCTGATCAGCCACCAGATGATCCACACCGGGGAATGGCCCTACGAGTGTGGGGAGTGTGGGAAGGCCTTCAGCTGCAGCTCTGCCCTCATCATCCACCAACGCATCCACACTGGGGAGAGGCCCTATGAGTGTCCCCAGTGTCAGAAGAGGTTTCAGACCAGCTCCAGTCTCCTCCAGCACCAGCAGATTCACACTGATGAGAGTCCCTTCCACTGCCCTGACTGTGGGAAGGGCTTCAAGCGCAACTCCACCCTCATCACCCACCAGCGCATTCACGCTGGGGAGAGGAAGAGGCCCTGCGAGTGTCCCCAGTGTCAGAAGAGGTTTTACACCAGCTCTGATCTCCTCCTGCATGAGCGGATTCACACGGATGAGAGGCCCTTCCGCTGCCCTGACTGTGGGATGGGCTTCAAGCGCAACTCCACCCTCATCAGGCACCAGCGGATCCACACTGGGGAGAAGCCCTACAAGTGTGGGGAACGTGGGATGAGCTTCAGCCAGAACTCTAACCTGATCTCCCACCAGAAGACCCACACCAGGGAACGACCCTATGAATATGGGGAATGTGGGAAGAGCTTTAGGCAGAAGTCTCTCTTGATCTGCCACCAGAGGATCCACACTGGGGAAAGGCCATACAACTGTGGGGAATGTGGGATGACCTTTAGTAGGAAGACCCAAATGATCATCCACCAAATGATCCACACAGGGGAGAGGTCCTACCAGTGCCCCGAGTGTGGGAAGAGGTTTCACACCAGCTCTCAGCTCCTCCAGCACCAGCGAATTCACATGGATGAGAGGCCCTTCCTCTGCCCCAACTGCGGGAAGGGCTTCAAGCACAACTCCACCCTCGTCACCCACCGGCGCATCCACATTGGGGAGAGGCCCTGCAAGTGTCCCCAGTGTGGGAAGACCTTCACCAGCAGCTCTCACTTGACTAGACACTAATGGAGGCACCGGTAAGGGAAGCCCTGCACATGCCCCAACTGCAGGAAGAGCTTCATGCACTGCTCCAGCTAAATCCCCCATTGGAGACACCACGTTGGTCAGAGCCCTGGTGATCCATGTTCCCTGTGATCCATGCTGGGAAGACACCTGTACCTTTGGTTGCCCCGCCAATGACTTTATGTGGGATTGGAGAACATGAGGGTCTGGCCATGGCCCTGTCATTACATTCACTCCCACCTCAGGTCATTGCCCGGGGCAGGAAAGGGACTCTCTCTCTCTCTCCCTGAGGAAAAGGGTGTCCTTTCCAGACAGGAGGAAATACATTGCCAGGAAGAACTAGTTGTTGATGTTGTAGTTTTCCCTGTAAACAGTTTTATTTATCCCTTCTGTTATCAATATTGTTTCTGTTCCTTTTGTTCCTTATCTCCTTGCTGTTCCCAATAAATTGTTCTTATCCCAGCCTGGGATCTTTGCCTTTTGTGCTTTCCATGGCAGGCGGGAGGGCAGCAAGGGCAGCGCGGTTTTAGCAGGAGCAGGAAATTGGGGAATCCCATTCCTGAAGCCTGGCCCGTGGAAACCGAGCATCCCAGCTGGTGCCAGCCCTGGTGGCCATGGCAGCAGCCTTGGGAGCGGGTCCCTGGCTGGGGCTGTGGGAACCTCTTCCCTCTGGTGCCCAGGGACAGGATTGGAGGGAGCGGCTGCAGCTGAGTCGGGGCAGGCTCAGCTTGGATGTCAGGAAAAGGTTTTTGGCCAGAGGCTGCTGGGGCCCTGGCCAGGCTCCCCAGGGCAGGGTCCCAGCTCCAGGGCTCTCTGAGCTGCAGCAGCGTTTGGCCAGCGCTGCCAGGCCCAGGCTGGCATTGTTGGGGTGTCCTGTGCAGGGCCAGCAGTTGGACTGGAGGATCCTGATGGGTCCCTCCCAGCTCAGCCAATTCTGTGCTTCTGGGATCCCATCAGCAGAGCCATGGTTTGTCAGGACTTGCTGCATCCTGATGAGCCCTGTGGTGCATTTGGAGCTGAGCCCTTGAACCTCAGGGCCTGAGAGGAGATGGCACAAACCTTTCCAGGAGTCAAAGCCAGAAGAAAACCCTAAAGTGTCTCAAAGCATGAATGGGTCTCAGTGAGGTCCATGCCCCTCACAGGCTCCTCATGGACTCCTTGGAGGAGACAATTGGAGGCCAGGATTGACCAAAAACCTCTCAGAGTCTCAGTGTGGAAAGGAAATTCCAAACTACCTTAAAAAATTTGAGAAGCTCAAAGCATTACTGAGCACGACTGAGTGTCAGTATAACGCTCTCAGGGGACTCATTAAAGCGGATAATTGGGGCCATGATTGCACAAACCTCTCACAGAGTCTGTATCAAAAGGGAAACACCAAGTACCTTAAAATAACTGAAGTATCCCGAAGTATTAATGAGCCCCACTGAATGTTGTTCCTGACAAAGCCTCTCCAGGGACTAATTACAGCAGATAATTGGAGGCCAGGATTGCACAAAGCTCTCAGAGACTCCAAGGCAAAAGCCAAACCCAAAGTCCTTTGAAAATCCTGCAGTCCCTGCAGGGAGCATGAAGGAGCCCCCAGGGCCATTGCTGAGCAAGGCTCCCCAGGGACTCCTTGCAGCAGATCCTTGAGGCCACTGGGATGTGGGCTAGGGGGGGATGCTGAGGGCAGCACAAGGGGCTGACAGTGCCCAGCCTGGCTGGGGCTGTGCCAGGAGGCCCCAGGGCCTCAGGACAAGGTGTCTCCTCCCAGCCCTTGCTGGCACAGACCCTGCTGTGCCCCAGGGCACCAAGACTTGGCTTCTCTTTGTCCCCACCTGTCAGCACTGCCTGCAGTTCTCTGCTCTGCCTGGGGCCTGGGGACACTTGCTCAGTCATGTCCCTCAGTGGGACCCATTAAAAGTCCAAGAAAGTTTGGAGTTGCATTCTGCCTTGGGAGTTCTGGAGAGGTTTCTTCAGCTCCTTCTGAGGGACTGATGTTCAGGGCCTGAGCACAAAGCCCCAGATGCTCATTAAAGTCCTTGTGCTGTGTCTGTGCTGCTGAGCTGGGCTGGGCTCCTGGCACAGAGGCAGCTCCTGGTCACCAAGAAGAGCTTCAAAAGCACATTTCTCTGGATGAGCAGCTCTTGTGCCAGCCCAGCAGGGCTGGGGCACTGCCTGCAGCCAGCCCGGGCACAGCCCAGAGGCACAGAGAGCTTCAATCAGTCAGGGCTGGGAAGGGGCTGAGAAGTGCCTGGGGCACAATCACTGCCAGCCCTTGGCACAGGAACCTCTGGCTGCAGGACAGTGCAGCTGCAGCTCCTGGAGCCGTCTCCTGCAGCTGGAACATGCCAATGACTACAGACTCTGTGAGTACAACTCTGAGTATTTCTGGTGCAGGGGAGGTGAAATGCTCATGAAGCTCTGACATGCTGAGGGGTTCTGATCAGTCACAGAATATTTCCAAGACAAGGATTTTGATAAAAATGAGGAAATTTCCAAAGACTTTCTATTCTGTTTCCAACTGTATGAAAAATGTGGGGAAGAAGGGAAGGGGGGGGGGCAGTAAAAATATTAAAAGGATGATAATGAATTATTAATCATTAATTTTGACAAGTGCCTGAGACATCCAGACTGTTACTTTTAGTGATCAGGAGGTTCACAGGAGATCCCTAATGTGCTTTCAGCCACTCTGCCCATGGACAGCAGCAGCATCACCTTTGCTGGAGCCATCAGGCTCAGTCTGAGCTGCCCTTTCTCCAAGCTGCAAACGGAACCTGCCCCCAGCCAGTGCCCTGCAAACAGGCAGGGTTCTGTAGGGCCAAGGGGAGTGCACAGAGATTTGGGGTCTGTGGGTGCTGGCAGGGAGAGATCAGGCACAGGGAAACACCTGCAGGAGGGAAATCTGCAGGAAGCAGAGAGAAGATCAGGCAATGGGAGAAAACAAAGCCCAGCAATGCTGTGGCAGGGAGAGTTTAGAGATGCCCACAGGAGCCCCTACAGTGCAGCCCCTCCCTCTGAACAAGCCCCCTCCCTCCTGTGGCCCAGCCAAGCCTCTGCCCTCAGGGCCGGGGCTCCAAGGCGTGCAGCCCCTCCTGTGCAGGCAGAGCTGCAGCAGAGCCGTGGGGCAGCTCTGCAGCCCCGGGCCCAGTTCCCTCTGCAGAGCACAGGGCTGGGAGCAGCTGCCCGGCCCTGGGGGCTCTGGAGGGGGCACAGCTGGCTCAGGGTGACGCTGTCCCCAGTGCCCAGCTCTGGGCAATGCTGTCAGTGCAGCCAGGGAAGGAGCTGCATCTCCCTTCATCCAATGCCATCAGAAGGACACTTGGAAGTCTCCCTGAGATTTCAGTCCAAGCTGGGAGCTCCAATCCAGGGCACAAACCTGTCCTAGAGCATCTCTGAGTTATGAGATTGATGGGCAAAGGCAGAGGTGTTGTGACACTGAAAATGCTGCTGGGTTGGTGAAATGACCAATGTGAGTCCTTGGCTACAAATGTGGAGCTGGGCTGTGGTGGAATCATCTGCTCTAAGCAGTGCCTGGTGACATTTTTGGGGAAGCATGGGAAGGTGATCACCCTCCACCTGAGCAAGGTAAAACCCTGAGGAACTCTGAATAAGTCAGAATGAACCAGACCATATCCCCTCACTCTCCACTCATCACTTTGACTCGCAGAATGCACTCTGTTTTCCCTGGGGGCAGCAGAAATTCTGAGGCTTTCTGATATCCTAGAACACCAGGAAAAACATGGGGGAGGTTTTTAAAAAAACCCAGAACTCCTAAAAACAAAAGAGTATCTGTGTATTTTCCGAGGGAGGGGGTATTGGAAATGGCTTTGATTTTGGTTACAGGTATGTCCTCCAAAACTTCACTGTCCTTTTCTCCATGAACAGGTGCCCATGTGCGGCCCCAGCAAATGTCCAACAGCAGCTCCATCAGGCACTTCCTCCTGCTGGCATTGGCAGACACGCGGCAGCTGCAGCTCCTGCACTTCTGCCTCTTGCTGGGCATCTCCCTGGCTGCCCTCCTGGGCAACGGCCTCATCATCAGC
Source organism: Agelaius phoeniceus (assembly GCF_051311805.1). NCBI lineage: Eukaryota > Metazoa > Chordata > Aves > Passeriformes > Icteridae > Agelaius > Agelaius phoeniceus. The sequence continues at coordinate 5,736,634 of NW_027509866.1, forward strand.
GCCGTAGCCTGCGGCCACCACCTGCACACGCCCATGTTCTTCTTCCTGCTCAACCTGGCCCTCGCTGACCTGGGCTCCATCTGCACCACTGTCCCCAAAGCCATGCACAATTCCCTCTGGGACACCAGCAACATCTCCTACACTGGATGTGCAGCACAGGTCTTTTTCTTTCTCTTCTTCATTTCAACAGAGTATTTCCTCCTGACCGTGATGTGCTACGACCGCTACGTGTCCATCTGCAAACCCCTGCACTACGGGACCCTCCTGGGCAGCAGAGCTTGTGCCCACATGGCAGCAGCTGCCTGGGCCAGTGCCTTTCTCAATGCTCTCATGCACACAGCCAATACATTTTCCCTGCCCCTGTGCCATGGCAATGCCCTGGGCCAGTTCTTCTGTGAAATCCCACAGATCCTCAAGCTCTCCTGCTCACAGTCCAACCTCAGAGAACTTGGGCTCATTGCTGTCAGTGCCTCTTTAGGTTTTGGCTGTTTTGTGTTCATTGTTTTCTCCTATGTGCAGATCTTCGGGGCTGTGGTAAGGATCCCCTCTGAGCAGGGACGGCACAAAGCCTTTTCCACCTGCCTCCCTCACCTGGCTGTGGTCTCTCTCTTAGTCAGTACTAGCATATTTACCCACCTGAAGCCCCCCTCCATGTCCTCCCCATCCCTGGATCTGGCCCTGTCAGTTCTGTACTCGGTGGTGCCTCCAGCCCTGAACCCCCTCATCTACAGCCTGAGGAACCAGGAGCTCAAGGCAGCAGTTTGGAGACTGATGACTGGATGCTTTCAGGGTCATTAAACTGCTGGCCAGTGTTTACAAATCACTTGTAATAAAACTCATCTTTTATTTTTCTCTGTGGTTTCATTTCCTTTGTTTTTTCTTTCACTTTTCCTTTGTTTTTCTTTTTTCATATTGTCAAAGAAGAAAAGCCATTCCTTGTGCAATTTCTCATTTTGTTTCTCTCCTCCTTCCCTGTGGACACAGACTGTGTCAATGAGGGGCTGTGCTCTTGGGGGCACAAAAGGAACTAAAGTACCTCCCAGCAGAGTTTTCTGCAGAGATGCCCTTTTGTTGCCTTCTCTGGAGCTGCAGCAGCAATGTCTGTGTGCAGAGCTGGAGCAGATCAGTGCTGGCCCAGCAGCTGTGCCCAGCAGCAGCAGCAGCAGCACTTGGTGTTGCCAGTGCTGCTGCCGTGGCCCTGCCCCGCTGCCCTGGTGGCCCTGGTGTTGCTGCAGGGCCTGAGTGCTCTCGGGGCCGGGCACAGCCCTGAGGGTGGCAGTGCCGGGGCTGCAGCAGGGACAGGCCATGGGCACTGCTGGGGCAGCGCTGACGCCTCAGCCCAGGCCCTGGGGGCTCCAGGCTCCTTGCCCAGGCTCTCTCAAGAACACGGCCAGGCCAAGGCTCAGCACAGAAACCCCCGTCAGCAGCCCCAGGCTGGCCGTGGGCAGGCTGGGGGCAAACAGCATGGCTGGGGCTCTGCAAGGGCCCTGGGGCAGACGGGAAGGAGCAGCAGAGCAGGGGCTGATCCATGCCCAGTGCGCTGCCCAGCCCAGGGCAGCATCCCAGAGCGTCCTCATGCAGCTGCCAACAACATCCCCCCTCTGCAGCCCTGGCCTCTCCCCCAGCTCACACAGGTGCCCCATCCTTGCAGGCACAGACACGGCAGCACTGCCTCAGCAGCCCCTGTTTGCATTGCACACAGCAGGGCCAGCACCCCCATGCTGTTGCTGTGGGGACATGAACCTGAGGGAGCACAAATGCCATCAGCCCCTGGGGCCAGCCAGGGCTGGGGGACACCAGGGAAACCACTCAGCTTTGTCCTGGCCTCTGAACTCAGCCAGAAAGTTTGTTCCCATCAGCTGGGAGTTTCCTGTGCCACTGCAGACGCTGTTGCTCAGAGCCAGGGCTGCTTGACAGCCACCCCCAAACTGCCCTGAGCATTTCCTTGGCTGCACCTTTGCTTTCTTTACTCTTCCCTGGTACAAATTTCTTCCAATTGCCCTCCTGTGTTCCCTCCCCTGCAAACAGCCCATCCCTGTTTGCCCTTTCCTCTCTGGCCCGACTCCCCATTGCAGTTCCTGTCTTGGCCCCATGGGAACGTCCCTTGGGCAGCAGGATCATCCTACAAGTGCTGCAGGAATTGTCTGCAGGCTCCTGCAGTGCCTGCTGCTGCTCCCTTGCCAGAGGCACCCCAGGCCAGGGGGGCACATCTGGGCTGCTGTGTCTGCCTCTGGGGCTCCCTGTTCTGGGCAATGAGGAGGAGCTGCAGAGGCTCTGCAGGACTGACAGGATGGGCTTTGGGGCTGTCAGGAGAAGCTGAGGGACCTGGGCTGCTGGAGCTCCTGAAGAGGAGGCCCAGGGCTCATCCTGCAACTGCTCCAAGGGTGCTTTCAGAGAACCCCAGAATCAGCAAGGTTGGAAAAGGCCTTGGGGATCATCAAGTCCAACCTGTGCCCTGACACTGCCTTGTCTCCCCTGAGCCTCCTCTTCTCCAGGATAAACAATCCCAGCTCCCTCAGCCACTCCTCACATGACTTGTGTTCCAGAAGCCTCATCAGCTTCATTGCCCTTCTCTGCACATGCTCCATCCTCTCCATGTCCTTCCTAAATTGGGGGGCCCAGAACGGGACACAGCACTCAAGGTGCTGCCCAACCAGTGCTGAGCACAGGGGAAGAATCACTGCCCTACTCCTGCTGGCCACACCATTCCTGATCCATAGGAGTTCCAGGGGTTGGATGAGAGAAATGGTGGGGAGGGGGTGGGGACAAAGTGTTATTGATTGTTAGCCATGAAGGGTCTTGATCTTCATATCTGTTCCGACTGCATTAAAAGCTGCTGGGGATCAATATCAATTGGAAATTGCTAAGATCAAGCTATAAACAGGAAAATAAAACTTAACTGAAGAAAACTGTGCTGTCAGCATTGTTTTATACTATTGTATATTCACTTTGAGTAGACTTCTGTCATTTGTACAACTAAACACATTAAGAATTGAAAATTTGAAATATTCCCCAGGGCCTTTTCTTGTTCAGGTATTCTGAACAAATGTTTATGAGCTTTACCCACTGAATTCCTGAACTGAAGAGCTCAAGAAAGAAGAGGCCTCTGGAGTATTAAAATTCATCAGTGAAATCCAAGTGGCTGAGGATCCATCCCCATCAGAGCAGCAATGAACAGAAATGGGCACAGCTTTGTGGCTGCCCCAGCTTTGGCATGGGCCCTGGGCCTGGAGCAGGAGCAGCTCTTGAGGGCCCCAAGGCCGGGGCTCTTGTGCTGCCCTGGGCAGATGGGATGGCAGCAGGGTCTGCAGAGCTCTCAGCACCTCAGGCCGAGGGGAGCAGGGCAGCCAGGGAGCTTCCTTTGGCCTTGGCCCAGCACCTTCCCCCATGGCTGGGGCTGAGTCCTGTGGCAGCTGCAGCTGCTGCTGTGGCCTTGGCAGGGGCTGAGGCCGTGGGGCCAGTGCCCAGAGCAGCCTGGCCTGAGCAGAGCTGTGGGGCCAGAGCCGGCTGGGCTGGGCTGGGCTCAGAGAGGCCCTTGGTGCTGCCCAGAGCTCAGGGCAGCTGGCAGAGCTTGCAGGGAGCTGGGCTGGGCTCCGAGAGCCTGGCCCAGAAACCATCAGTGTCCATCTCAGCCTGGCTGAGCGTGCAGGGGCAGGACTCAGGCCAGGCCTTGTGGGGCAGGGCCAGCGCCTGTGCAAGGCATTGCAAACAGGCAAGTGGCCCAGAGAGGAGGCTGCTCTGTGCCCTCTGTGGCAGGGACAGAGCAGGGAGGGGGCCCAGGACATTTGTCAGCGCCAGCCTCTGTGCCCATGTGTTGGCAGCCCTGGCTGCTGAGCCCAGCTTTGGCCTGGGCTGAGTTTGGCTGTGGCCCAGCTCCATCCTCCTGCGGGGCTCAGGGCCTGTTCCCGGCCATGGCCAGCCCTGGCTGCCTCTCTGCTGGCCCAGAGACCGGCAGAGCCCGGGGCAGGGCTGTCTGTGCAGCCCCACAGGTGCCACGGGCTCTGCAGGAGCTGGCAGAGGCTGCCCAGCAGGGAGGCCATGGGGCACAGAGCCCCAAGGCTGCTGTGGGCACCACGGCACCGGGGCCGTTCCCAGCCGCAATGCTCCTGGCCTGGGCTGGGCCTGCACAGGGGCTGGGCCACCATGGCTGGGCCAGCACAGGGCCACAAAGGGGCCACGCAGCCGCTGCCGGGGCTGACAGCAAGGCCAGGCACACACAAGCAATTGCTGAGCATGGCCTGCGCTGGCCAGGCCTGACTGTGCCAAAGGCAGAGCTCAGCTGCCCTTGGGGGCTGCAGCAACACTCCAGAGCCCAAAGAGCCTCCATGGCTGGGCTGGAGACCAAGGCTGCAGCAGGGAAATGCAGGGCTGCTGCGGGATGGGGAGGCCATTGAATTCCAGCTCACACCTCAGCTCTCTGATGATCCCAGCACCATGCTGGGCCCTGTTTCAGACTGGAGCAGAGCAGATGTTGATGGGACAGGAGCCCTGTGGGGCTGTCAGGGACCTGCAGCTTGCAAGGTGCTCTGCTCTCCCTCAGGTGCTCTGGGAGAGATCCAATCCCAGCTGGGCACCTCAGGGCACAAGTGGCACTGCCTGTTCATGGGCACACAGTGGATGTCTGCCTGAAAGGGGCACAGGTGTTAATACCTGTTTGTTTGTTAATATACAAGCAAATCTTAATTATCTGGGTCGTTTGAGTACTTTTAAGAAATGGCAAAGTATTCCTGCCAAGAAAAGGAATTTCCTGGATTTACTGGATCCTTCTACTGATGGCAGGAGAAGAAATACTGATCTTCCCCTCTGCTCTTGTCACCAACATTCAGTCTAAGATGTCATGACCCTCTTCCTTTAGGTGTTTCCAGCCCTCCTGGTTAAATGGCCATGTCTAAGGACATGTCTTTATTTAGAGCAGCTGGATCTATGTCCTTCCCCTGTCTCCTAGATTTCCTCCTGCAGCAGTTTTCTGGTCCTTCCAATGAGTGTCCCTTGACTGGCTTCATGCTTTGAGCTTAAGGGAGTTGCCCACTCTTTCAGAAGTTTAAATAACTCATTAATCAGCATCTTAGTTGTAGTTTTATCTTTTATCTCACCTCTTCCTATGTCTTTGTCTAAAGACCTTCCTTTATGGCTATCCCTTGTGGCTGGTAGACATGTCAGATAGTGCTGAGATTTCACAAGGAATTGAGGGAAGTCTTCTGATGTTTCTTAAATTTTATCATGGTCACAATTTTTATTATGTTGGCCATGAGAAGAAACATTTCTGTGCCTATGAGTCTCATGAGTTCCTGCTCCCTCAAAGGACACAAACCTGATGAGTTGTGGTTCCCACTCCAATGGCTGCACTTGGACCTCCCTCCATCCCCAGAGCAGAGCTCCCTTGTCCCAGAGAGTGCCTGGCAATGCAGGGATGAAGGAAACAGGACAGGCTGGGGGGATCAGGGGCAGGGCACAGCCAGGGAGAAGGATGACTTTTGCATTTGATGGAGCTGTGCCTTCCCTTGGCTTTGCTGGCTGACAAGAAATGAACATCCCTCTGTGTCTCAGGCAGCTCCTTCTCCAAGGAAAGCAGGTGGGAGTTGGAGCCAAGGAGCTGAAAGCTGCAGGTGCAGCCTGGACTGGAGGGAGCTCAGATTTGCACAAGGCTGCTCTGAGTGCCAGGGCTTGGATGGGGGAAATGGTGGGGTGGGGGTAGGGACAGAGTCTGATTGATTGTCAGCCATGAAGGGTCTTGATTTTCATATCTATTCAAACTGCATGAGGATGTACTTGGATTAAATGTCAGTTGGAGATTGCTATTAAAAGGAAAAAAAAAAAACCAAAACAGGACCTAAAAAATGTTTTCCTCACTGTCTTTTTAAATAGAATATATTCAGTTGAATGCACTTCTGAAATCTCTCTTATTAACCACACGAGATTTGTAAACTGAAATCAAATTATTCCCAGAGGCTTGGCTTGTTCAGGTGTTCTGAATGTTAATGAGCCCTGGGACACTGAATTCCTGCACTGAAGAGCTGTGGGCTGAACAAGCCTCTGGAGCAGTACTTGGATTCAGTGTGAATTAGAGATTGCACATATCAATGAATTAACAGGAAAACAAAACTAAACAGGACCTAAAAAACCTTTTCTCGCTGTCTTTTTAAATATCATGTATTCAGTTTCAATACACTACTGAGATCTACTTAACCACAAATTATTTGAAAATTAAAATCAAATGATTCCCAGAGGCTTGGCTTGTTCAGGTGTTCTGAATGTTCATGAGCCCTGGTACACTGAATTCCTGCACTGAAGAGCTGAAGGCTGAACAAGCCTCTGGAGCAGGAAAATTCAGCAGCAGCCTCCAAGTTGCTGAGGATGTCAGCAGCCCCCACTGAGGCCATCCCTGCCCAGAGACCGTGGGGACAGGACAGAGAATCCCTGACTCCCATCCCCCGAACAACTCCCTCAGTGAGACATTTAAAAGGAATTACAGCTGTTTGTGTACTCTGAGTTGGATGTACTGCAGTAATACCAACAAGAGATTCTCACAAGGTCAAAACAACAAACCAGCCTTTACTGGTAACTTTAGAAAATCAGAGAAACTTTGGCAAAAGGTTTGGTACAACATTCAATCGACAAAAAACACTTCTCAAAGCATTAACTTGGCCCATTCAACTACACAAACTCTAAGCCTGTTAAATTTCAAGTTACTCAAAATTTGCAAGAGGACGAAAATATAAGAAGTAGACACAGAGAGAGAGGAAGACAAATAAGATTTAGAGAAGCACACACACACAACTACCAACTCCTGGATTCCAGCACTGTTCAGATGGAAATTCCAAGAGGATCCAGGGTCAAGATGTGTGCTTGCCTTGTGGTCAGCCTTCAATACCCCTTGGTTTCCCTGGGCCCTTCCCCCAGGTGGGGCTTGGGCTCATTTGGTCCCTCAGGAGCTGGGCTGGGGGCTGCAGAGGTGGCTGTGGAGCATTGCCTGTGCTGTGCCAGGGACTGGCAGCCACTGCTGGGCTGGGATAGAGGCTCTGGGGGGATTGGGGTTCCAGGGCAGGACGGGGCTGGGGTCACAGGGCAGGGCAAGGCTTGACCTGCCCCTTCATCCTCCCCCATATGAAAAGTTTTGAGCCAACAATCTCCTACAATCTGTCACAACAGGCAATGTTGGAGGTGGAACACAAATTTGGCCATGGGGATCTGGACAAGAAGGGCAGTTCTTTTCCATAGGAAGGAAAGCACGGAGCCCCAGTGTTTGGGAGGCAGGTGAGAGCCTCACTTGGCCAAGGCCAGCCAGACTTGTCAGGAATGGCAGATTTTGTTTTGGAGCAGTCTTTGGATATAGGGAATTTTGGAGGTGCAAACCCAATCTCAACCATGGACGCCTGGAGGAACTGGCAGTGACTAGTCTACACTTGGGGCAACTGGGATTGACTGGGACCATACTGGGGGAGACTGGGATCATGGTGGACTCATACTGGGATCATTCTTGGGTCGATGGGTCTATGCTAGGGGCCACTGAGAGCAACTGGGATCAGACTGGGAGCAACCAGGACCATACTGGGAGCAACTGGAATCATCATGGCATCAGAGTAGGATCATACTGGGATGGACTGGGTCTGTGCTAGAGGCAACTGGGATCACACTGGGAGGAAATGGGACCATGCTGGGACAAATGGGATCATACTGGGAGCAACTGGAACCACACTGAGTGAGGGTGACTGGGGTCATTCTGGGATCTCACTGGAAGTGACTGGGAGCAGACTGAGGGCAACTGAGACCATGCTGGGGCAACTGGGATATACAGGAAGTGACTGGAATTGTGCTGGAGGTGACTGGGAGTGGCTATGAGCAACTGGAATCATGCTGGAAGCTACTGGGAGCAATTGGGATATACTGGCGGAGACCGGGAGTGACTGGGATCACAGAGGAACCATAAAAGAAGTTACTGGAATAATACTGGGGGGATCTGGGAGTGACTGGAATCATACTGGGTGACTTGGAGTGACTGGGACCATACTGGGGGCAAATGGCACCGTACTGAGAGTGACTGGGTTCATACTGGAATCATACTGGGAGTGGCTGGAACCATACTGGCAGTGCCTGGAACTATAGTAGGGGTGAATGGAAACACCTGGGACTGTGCTGGGATCATGCTGGGATTATACTGAGATCATACTGGGAGTGACCGGGATGATACTGGGAACATACTGAGTGTAACTGGAAGTGACTGGGACCATCCTGGGGATGACTGGGAGCCACAGGGCCCATGGTGGGAGTGACCTGGGGGGAACTGGCCCAGCTGGGGCTCAGGGTTGTTCTCCCCCAGGGCTGCTCTGGGTCCTGCTGCCAGCCCCGGCCCCACAGAGCCGAGGGACAGGGGACAGGGACAGGGCACAGCTGAGGGACAGGGCACAGCTGAGGGACAGGGGACAGGGACAGGGCACAGCTGAGGGACAGGGCACAGCCAGGGAACACGGCCTGGCCAAGGGACACTGAGCTCCAGCACTTTGGGCTGTTGCCCTTGGGCTCCCAGCACAGGCCCAGGGGCAGAATCCCCTCCAGGAACTGTTGTTTGCTTTAAGCTTTGCTCTGGAACATTCCCCAGGAGCCCCTGCAGTGGCTGCAGCCCAGCCGGGTGCCCGGGGCCACCAAAGCCACTCTGGCTGTGCCCTCCTGCCCCGAGCAGGGCACAGAACAGCCAAGGAAAGGCTCGTGCTGGGCTCAGGGCAGGGACAGGGCACTCCCCTGGTGCTGCCACGGGCACAGCAGAGCCAGCCTGGGTAAAGGATTGGGATTGAGGTCCCATGGAATCCCAGCAGGGATTAGATCTCATTGCACTGCTGGCATTGGATTGGTCATCAATTCAAATAATTTCTCCATGGAATTCCCATGGCAGTGGGTTAGGGGGGAGATCCATCCATGGAATTCTCACCTGACTGGAATGAGAGTGAGATCTGGCCATGGAAATTCCATGGCAATTCCTGCATTCCCAAGTCCCCCATTCCTGAATACCCCATTCCCATAGGAATTGCCCTTCCCCTCCCACGCCCACCTTTGTGCTCCAGAGCCTCCCGACCATGTCTGATGTATTTTGGGGGCCCTTCCACACAGGTGTGTACCAGGAAATGCTTCACTTGCTCCACCATGATCCTTTTGGATTCCCAGCACCTCTGGGTGATCCAGGCAGCATCGTCCGACCCTGCAAAGCTCCCGCGTCCCAGCTGGAAGGAGATGAAATCTCAGCCCTTGTAGCCGTACCCTGTGACTGTGGTCACAGGGGTTTTCAGGATGAAGAAGAGACGAGAATGTTGACTCCATGATCTGAAGGCTTGATGTATTATTTTATGATATATGTTACATTAAGACTATACTAAAAGCAATAGAAAGGAAAAGGTTTCTTCAGAAGCTAGCTAAGCTAAGAATAGAAAAGAATGAATAACAAAGATCTGTGTCTCAGACAGAGCAAGAGCCAGCTCTGCCATGAGTGGTCAAGAAATCCAAACACCCACAGGAGACCAATCATGGGTCTACCTATTGCATTCCACAGCAGCAGATAACCATTGTTTACTTTGGTTACTGAAACTGCAGCTTCTCACAAGGAAAAATCCTAAGAAAGGATTTTTCACGAAAGATGTCTGCGACATGTCACCATTTTTTATTTAGTTAAATTAAAAGGAAAAAGTGTTTGTAATTTTCTCTGCTGTACTCATGCCGAAGAAAAAGACAAACACTTGACAGGTTATCTGTTGCCAATCAAACTCCACTCAAGTGCTCCTGTGGAATGCACTGGGAATTTCTTCACCCGTAGAACATAAAATTCTATCATATTACTAAAACAATTTTATAATATAAGAAAATGAAAAAACAATGCAAAGAAAATTCAAGTCCAAGCAGCTGAGTTTCAGGAAAAGTCCATGGACTGAAGATGTTCCTCTTTGCCATATCTGAAAGTTTCTTTTGGTCCTGAAACAGGCTTGCTACAGAAAAGTCCATCAATAGTTATCAAAAGTCCATTGACAGTCTTCAAACAATTTTGAGAAAATTTCTGAAATGTCTTGCCACAGCCCTTTATTGAACAACTTGGGCTGAAGCCAATCCCTGGCTCCTCAATGCCTCTGAGCTGCTGCCAGCTCTTTCACCCTTTTTTATTCAATTTTTTTTTTTTTTTTCTTGTCGGAAAGAGCAGCAGCAGCAGAGGAGCCAGAGAGAGGCCCTTGGGGGCCCTGGCCCATGTGGAAGGATCAGGAACCCCAGACCTGGCCCACAAAACGGTGGCCCAGGACCTGAAGGGGGAAGCAAAGCCCCCAAACCCAGCAGGAGGCCGGGAGGTGGCCCTGGTCCAGGGACCCGAGCCCAACAGCCCAGGCCTGGCCCACGTGGCAGGCTCTGCATTGTCACAGACCCGCACCCTGCTGCCAGTACAATGGCAGAACAGGTGACCAAACGCTTCCTCCCCCAAAATCACCGAGGCATGCCAGCAATGGGGGGACAGAAGCTGCCCCGAGGATCTTCATCTCGGGTCTGGGAATGTTTGTTCCCCATAGCAAACAAGTGATGACCGCTTCCCGCTGTTCCCCTTGCCTCTGCAATGCAAATGCAAAAGGTGTTCCTCCCATCTGCCTCCCGGCACCACGCCAAACCTCTCCGGCCAGGGGACCGGGGGCAGAACTTTCTGGAGCCACCTCCCCAACACCGCTGGGGCACGCGAGGGGCGGCAGGGATGGCAACCTCCAAGGGGCAATCCCCGACCAAACACCCCCCACCCTGCCAAGAACGCTGAGTTTGAAAGCAGGCAGCCGGGCTGCACCCACACCCAGCTGTCGGGCCATGCCTCCTCCATGGAAGGAGAGGCTGACGCCCTCTTCCCCTGTCCCAGCTCCACCCACAGAGGCCGCCCCGGGACAGCCCGAAAAACTCAGGGGGGAGTCACGCTGGGTGCAGGAGCCGCCGTGGCAGCTGCTGCCGGGGGCGGCGGGACCGTGGGCAGCTCCGAGGGGCTCCCGGGCTCGGTGTAATTTTCAGCAGCATCCTGAACTGGGACTGATTCGGCGTAAGGTGGCGAAGCCGCCGGGGGGGCTGGCGGGGGCGGTGGGGCCAGAGAGAATGCACCCCCCGCCGGGCCGGAAGCAGCAGCCGCGTCGTTGTCGCCTGGCAACACCGGCACAGCCGCGGGAAGCGGTGGAAGCGACACCGGATCTCCGTTGCCTGGAAACACCAGTGCAGCCACAGGAAGCGCTGTTTCGGAGGTCAGCCGCGCAGGCGCAGAAGCCGGTGGAGCCGCGGGCGGGGCTGCCCAGAGAAGCGGCCACGGGGAGAGCTGGAGCGGCCCCCCAGGCACTGGAGGCGGCCCCGCGGGCCCCAGAGACGGGACCTCGGGCACCGATGCCGCCCCCAGCTCTGAGCGGGGCGGGGTCCAGGGGCCCAGGCGGGGTGGGGCCTGCAGGGCTGCCAGGGCGGTGCCGCCCCGGAGAGAGACGAGGGGGGGAAAAGACGGCTCCGTCTGAGCATGCTCCAAAAACGCAGGAAAAAAAACTTCTTCGGCTCCGGGCGAAACTTCACCCCCCCGCTGCGATTCAGGGGGGCTGGGAAGCAGCAGATCGTCCCCCTCCAAAGGGTCTCCTCCCACAAGAACTGGGGGGAATGGGGCTTGCCCCGTGCAGTTAGCAATCCAGGGAAAAACAGCTGCTCTCCGTTGCAAAACCAGAAAAAGTGCGCTGAACACTGGATAAATCTGGGCGTACCCGAATCTACTGTTCAAAACGACTTGGAAAATGGATTCCATGCACTCCCACACAAAGATATCAAGGGCATAGAGTACATTCGTAAAAAATCCAAAGAGCTTTGCCCATCGAAAAAACTCCTAGAAATATCTCTCTGACAGGAGAATTCCGTCCTCTTCACCCCATTTGTGCCAGAGGGCAATAAGTCTCTCCTCTGAAGGGGAGAAAGGAACCTCTGCCTCTGTGGGAAGGGTCCTCCACATTTGCAGCCACAAACTGCAAAGGGCAGCATTTTCAGGAGGGGAAAAGCTAACAGAACCTTGTGACAGTGTCCAGCACTCTCTGGCCAGCTGCATGGTGCTGCTGAGCTTTCCGGACATCTTCCTGGAGGATTTTCAGGTTCTATCTGTGGTCAGCCTTGCTGTGAACTCTGTCCAAATCAGGATCTTCAGTTCTTCAGCTTCTGGCTAGAATCCACTTCTGTGGTCACTTGTGAGGTGACCATAAGTGCCATATACTCGGGGTTTACCCAAATGCAGCAGTGCTCCTCTGGGGTCTCACCAATCGATGATTCTCCTCTTCAGTCACTCAGGGTCACCAACTGTGACCGTGTTCACAGGGGTTCTTGGATGAGGGAAGAGACGAGAATGTTGAATCCATGTTCAGAAGGCTTGATTTATTATTTTATGATATATATATATATATATATTACATTATCACTATACTAAAAAGAAATAGGAAGAGGTTTCCTCAGATGCTAACTAAGCTAAGAATTGAAAAGAAGAGAATGATAACAAATGCAGCCCTCTCAGACTCTGTCCGAGATAGCTCAGTCCTTGATTGGCCATAAATTATAAACATCAAAGATGGGCCAATCACAGGTGGACCTGTTGCGTTCCACAGCAGCAGATAACCATTGTTTACATTCTGCCTCTGAGGCTTCAGCTTCTCAGAAGGAAAAATCCTAAAGAAAGGATTTTTAGTGAAAAGATGTCTGTGACAGTCGCCCAGCCCCTGTGCAGGCCCAGCCCAGGCCAGGAGCATTGCGGCTGGGAACGGCCCCTGTGCCGTGGTGCCCACAGCAGCCTTGGGGCTCTGTGCCCCATGGCCTCCCTGCTGGGCAGCCTCTGCCAGCTCCTGCAGAGCCCGTGGCACCTGTGGGGCTGCACAGACAGCCCTGCCCCGGGCTCTGCCGGCCTCTGGGCCAGCAGAGAGGCAGCCAGGGCTGGCCATGGCCGGGAACAGGCCCTGAGCCCCGCAGGAGGATGGAGCTGGGCCACAGCCAAACTCAGCCCAGGCCAAAGCTGGGCTCAGCAGCCAGGGCTGCCAACGCATGCGCACAGAGGCTGGCGCTGACAAATGTCCTGGGCCCCCTCTCTGCTCTGTCCATGCCACCAAGGGCACAGAGCAGCCTCCTCTCTGGGCCACTTGCCTGTTTGCAATGCCTTGCACAGGTGCTGGCCCTGCCCCACAAGGCCTGGCCTGAGTCCTGCCCCTGCACGCTCAGCCAGGCTGAGATGGACACTGATGGTTTCTGGGCCAGGCTCTCGGAGCCCAGCCCAGCTCCCTGCAAGCTCTGCCAGCTGCCCTGAGCTCTGGGCAGCACCAAGGGCCTCTCTGAGCCCAGCCCAGCCCAGCCGGCTCTGGCCCCACAGCTCTGCTCAGGCCAGGCTGCTCTGGGCACTGGCCCCACGGCCTCAGCCCCTGCCAAGGCCACAGCAGCAGCTGCAGCTGCCACAGGACTCAGCCCCAGCCATGGGGGAAGGTGCTGGGCCAAGGCCAAAGGAGGCTCCCTGGCTGCCCTGCTCCCCTCGGCCTGAGGTGCTGAGAGCTCTGCAGACCCTGCTGCCATCCCATCTGCCCAGGGCAGCACAAGAGCCCCGGCCTTGGGGCCCTCAAGAGCTGCTCCTGCTCCAGGCCCAGGGCCCATGCCAAAGCTGGGGCAGCCACAAAGCTGTGCCCATTTCTGTTCATTGCTGCTCTCATGGGCATGGATCCTCAAACACTTGGAGGTTGCTAATGAATTTTATTACTTCAGAGGCCTCTTCTTTCTTGAGCTCTACAGTTCAGGAATTCAGTGGGAAAAGCTCATAAATATTTGTTCGAAACCCCCAAACAAGAAAATCCCATGGGAATAATTGAAGTTTCCAATTCTTCCTTCGTTAATTAGACATATTTCAGAAGTGTATTCGAAGTGAATATACTATATTGAAAACAATGCTGAGAGAATTGTTTTGCCCGTTTAAGTTTTCTTTTCCTGTTTATAGCAATGGACATCAGCAATGTCCACTTGATAGTGACCACCAGCACCTCCTCATGCACTCTGAACAGATTTGAAAATCAAAACCCTTCATAGCTGACAATCAATCACACTTTGTCCCTACCCACACCCCACCATTTCCCTCATCCAGCCCCTGGCACTCAGAGCAGCTGAGGAATGGAGTCACATCCAGGGGTGTCCCCAGGCCTCAGGATTGGGGACAGATCAATTCAATCTCTTTATTGCTGATCTGGATGAGGCCCTCAAGGGCACCCTCAGTCAGTTCCCAGGTGAGTCCAGGCTGGGTGGGAGTGTGGCTGTGCTGGAGGGCAGGAAGCTCTGCAGAGGGATCTGGACAGGCTGGAGCCATGGGCCCAGGACAATTGGATGATATTCACCAAGGCCAAGGGCCAGGTCCTGCCCTGGGCTCACAACCACCCCAAATCCCTGACTGTGCTCTGCCCCTGATCCCCACAGCCTTTCCTGTTTCCTTCATCTCTACATTGCCAGGGACTCTCTGGTACAAGGGAGCCCTGCTCTGGGGATGGAGGAATGCCCAAGTGCCACCACTGGAGTGGGAACCACAACTCATCAGGTTTGTGTCCTTTGGGGGTCAGGAACTGGTGAGACTCAGGGGCACAGAAAGTTTCTCCTCATGGCCAACAGACCATGGTTGAACAGGACACAATTTAATAACAATCTCGCTCTTCCCTGAGCTATGTGCAATGTCCCAGCAGCATCTGAGGAGTCCACCATTGACAAGTCATTTCCATACTAAAATTAATTTCAGACAAAAGTGATTCTGTGATAGATATAAACACAATTAAGTTCTTGTATCAGGATGCTCATCCTGGAGTGGGGGCAAAACAGCTCCAACAATTCCTGATTTGCAAAGCTGTCAGTGGTGGATGGAGAAGGGAGGTCAGGCTGCTCTTGGTGTTGAGGAAATGCTGAAACCAGCCTGACTCATTTCATCTCTTCCTATCCTGGCTGATCTCCCCTCTTTCCCCTTCCACCCAGTGGCTTTTGTCTCCCACCAGGCCCCCGGTGAAGAGCCTGGCTCTGTGTTCTCCATCCCCTCCTCGCTGGCACTGCCAGGCTGGGATGAGGAGCCCCTCAGCCTTCCCTGCTCTGGGCTGGACAAGCCCAGCTCCCTCAGCCTCTGCTCACAGCCCAAGGGCTCCAGCCCCACCTTGGAGGCCCTTCCCAGACCCTGCTCCAGCTGCCAGACATCTTTCCTGTCCTGGGCAACCCAACCCTGGCCACAGTGACCTGGATAATCCCCGTCCTTGATGTCCTGGTCACACAGCCCTGGCCCCTTGTCCCCATGTCAGGCTCTGGGGTGGATCCTGTGGAACATCCTTTGGTGGAGGCTGTGGCTCCAGGTGGGCCGGGGGGATCCCGGGGGACAGGGACCCTGCTGGGCATGGACAGCATTGGACTTGTTGGGAGAAACTGTGAGGGGGAGCTGGGGCAGAGTGACCAACCCAGTGACCTGACACAGCCCTGCTGGGATGTCACATAGCCCCTCTGGGATGTCACAGCCCATTCTCTAATGTCACACAGCTGGTCTCTGATGTCACAGCCAAGTCCGTGATATCATAGTCTGCTCTGTGATGTCACATCTGGCTCTGTGATGTCACAGAGGCAGTCTGTGATGTCATAGCTGATCAATGACCTCACATTACCCACTCTGTGATGTCATAGCCCACTCTGTGACCTCATGTTACCAGATGATCAATTGCCTACACCAGCTGAGCTGACACCTGGAGCTTGTTCTCCACATCCCCAGGCCTATGGAAACCACACAGTGCCCATTGTGTGAGAAGGGGAACTGGAAGTTCAGCAGCCTCAGGGTCCTGCCAGCTCAGCCAGGCCCACTGGAACATTGGGGTTTTCAAGTTTTCAATATTCTGGGTAAGAGAGTGAGGCAGTAACAGAACGTCTACACAGCAATTAGGAAGGGCAGACTTTGGCCTGTTCAGGATGCAGATTTGGGGAGTACTAAATCAGGTACTGATTTTTTTAAGGGAAACAGCCCTTAAAAACAAATGGGGTCTGGGATGGGTGGACACATTTCAAGAAAGTAATTTTAAGGGGGAAGAAGCAGCCTGTCCCAGTGTGGCAAAAGATGAGCTGGTGAGGAAAATGACTGGCCTGGCTGCCCATCGAGATTTTGTGGGAACTCGGGAAAGAAAAGGATACATGAACTTTTGACAGAAGATCAGGCAACTTAGGAAGGGTTTAAGGATGTTGTTAGGTTATGCAGGAATAAAAGATCAGATGTGAAAGCTCAATTAGAGCTTAACCTGGCCACTTGTGCGAAAAATAATAGAAAATGTTTCTATAAATAAATTAATTTCAAATGATAAGATAATGAGAACCTCTACTCTTTTTTGAGTGCAGTGGGGAATACAGTAACTTAAGATAAGGAAAAGGCTAAGCTACTTTACACTTGTTTCTATCAATTTTCAATATTAGGACAGGTTGTCCTCAGGACAAGTGTTCTCCTGAGCTGGTAGATGGGCACAGGGAGCAGAACAGCCCCCTGGAATCCAGGAGGAAGCAGCTGCTGACCTGATGAGCCACTCAGATGCTCACAGGTGTGTGGGATCAGATGGGATCCATCCCAGGGGGATGAGGGAGCTGTGGATGAGCTCCCCAAGCTGCTCTCCATCATTTACCATCAGTCCTGGCTCAGCAGGGAGGTCCCAGAGAACTGGAGGTGCCAGGGTGAGCCCATCCCCAGGAAGGGCTGGAAGGAGGAGCTGGGGAACTCCAGGCCTGTCAGCCTGACCTGGGTGCCCGGCAAGGTTATGGAACAGATCACCTTGAGTGCCACCACAGGGCACCCACAGGATGGCCCAGGGATCAGAGCCAGCCAGCGTGGATTTCAATATCTGCACTGATGATCTGGATGAGGGGATTGAGTCCATGATCAGCAAATTTGCAGATGGCACCAAGCTGGGTGTGAGAGTGGATCTGCTGGAGGGTAGGAGGGCTCTGCACAGGGCCCAAATCCAACAAGGTGAGGTTGAACAAGTCCCAGTGCCGGGTCCTGCACTTTGGCCACAACAACCCCTGCAGCCCTACAGGCTGGGGACAGAGTGGCTGGAGAGCAGCCAGGCAGAAAGGGACCTGCAGGGACTGATGGACAGCAGGCTGGACATGAGGCAGCAGTGTGCCCAGGTGGCCGAGAAGGCCAATGGCTGCTGGCCTGGATCAGGAATGGTGTGGCCAGCAGGAGCAGGGAAGGGATTCTTCCCCTGTGCTCAGCACTGGTTGGGCAGCACCTCGAGTCCTGTGTCCAGTTCTGGGCACCCCGATTTAGGAAGGACATGGAGGGGCTGGAGCGTGTCCAGAGAAGGGCAACAAGGCTGGGGAGGGGTCTGGAGCACAAGTCCTGTGAGGAGGGGCTGAGGGAACTGGGGTTGTTTATCCTGGAGAAGAGGAGGCTCAGGGGAGACAAGGCAGTGTCAGGGCACAGGTTGGACTTGATGATCCCCAAGGCCTTTTCCAACCTTGCTGATTCTGGGGTTCTCTGAAAGCACCCTTGGAGCAGTTGCAGGATGAGCCCTGGGCCTCCTCTTCAGCAGCTCCAGCAGCCCAGGTCCCTCAGCTTCTCCTGGCAGCCCCAAAGCCCATCCTGTCAGTCCTGCAGAGACTCTGCAGCTCCTCCTCATTGCCCAGAACAGGGAGCCCCAGAGGCAGACACAGCAGCCCAGATGTCTCCCGCTGGCCTGGGGTGCCTCTGGCAAGGGAGCAGCAGCAGGCACTGCAGGAGCCTGCAGACAATTCCTGCAGCACTTGTAGGATGATCCTGCTGCCCAAGGGACGTTCCCATGGGGCCAAGTCAGGAACTGCAATGGGGAGTGTGGCCAGAGGGGAAAGGGCAAACAGGGATGGGCTGTTTGCAGGGGAGGGAACCGGGCTGGGCAGTGGGTAGAAATTTGAAGCAGGAAGAGTGGAGAAAGCAAAGGTTCAGCCAAGGAAATGGTCAGGGCAGTTTGGGGATGGCTGCCAGGCAGCCCTGGCTCTGAGCAACAGCGTCTGCAGTGGCACAGGAAACTCCCAGCTGATGGGAACAAACTTTCTGGCTGAGTGCAGAGGCCAGGACAAAGCTGAGTGGTTTCCCTGGTGTCCCGCAGGCCTTGCTGGCCCCAGGGGCTGATGGCATTTGTGCTCCCTCAGGTTCATGTCCCCACAGCAACAGCATGGGGGTGCTGGCCCTGCTGTGTGCAATGCAAACAGGGGCTGCTGAGGCAGTGCTGCCGTGTCTGTGCCTGCAAGGATGGGGCACCTGTGTGAGCTGGGGGAGAGGCCAGGGCTGCAGAGGGGGGATGTTGTTGGCAGCTGCATGAGGACGCTCTGGGACGCTGCCCTGGGCTGTGCAGCGCCCTGGGCATGGATCAGCCCCTGCTCTGCTGCTCCTTCCCGTCTGGCCCAGGGCCCTTGCAGAGCCCCAGCCATGCTGTTTGCCCCCAGCCTGCCCACGGCCAGCCTGGGGCTGCTGACGGGGGTTTCTGTGCTGAGCATTGGCCTGGCCGTGTTCTTGAGAGAGCCTGGGCAAGGAGCCTGGAGCCCCCAGGGCCTGGCCTGAGGCGTCAGCGCTGCCCCAGCAGTGCCCACGGCCTGTCCCTGCTGCAGCCCCGGCACTGCCACCCCCAGGGCTGTGCCCGGCCCCGAGAGCACTCAGGCCCTGCAGCAACACCAGGGCCACCAGGGCAGCGGGGCAGGGCCACGGCAGCAGCACTGGCAACACCAAGTGCTGCTGCTGCTGCTGCTGCTGCTGGGCACAGCTGCTGGGCCAGCCCTGATCTGCCCCAGCTCTGCACACAGACATTGCTGCTGCAGCTCCAGAGAAGGCAACAAAAGGGCATCTCTGCAGAAAACTCTGCTGGGAGATCCTTTAGTTCCTTTAAATACACTGAGAGTGCAGCCCCTCATTGACACAGTGTGTGGCCACAGGGAAGGTGGAGAGAAACAATATGAGAAATGGCACAAACAATGACATTATTTGTGGACAATATGGAAAAAGTAAAAGAAAAGAAAAAACCCCACGAACAAACCAACAAGAAGTATCAAAGATTCCATTTGTTACAAATGATTGGCATAAATTTGACAGCAGTTTAATGTTTCTGAAACCATCCAGTCATCACTCTCCACACTGCAGCCTTGAGCTCCTGGTTCCTCAGGCTGTAGATGAGGGGGTTCAGGGCTGGAGGCACCACTGAGTATAGAACTGACACTGACAGATCCAGGGATGGGGAGGACATGGATAAGGGCTTTAGGTAAGCAAATGTGCCAGTGCTGATGAACAGAGAGACCACAGCCAGGTGAGGGAGGCAGGTGGAAAAGGCTTTGTGCCGTCCCTGCTCAGAGGGGATCCTCAGCACGGCCCTGAAGATCTGCACATAGGAGAAAACAATGAACACAAAACAGCCAAGTCCTAAAAAAGCACTAAGAGCAATGAGCCCAAGCTCTCTGAGGTAGGATTTGGAGCAGGAGAGCTTGAGGATCTGTGGGATTTCACAGAAGAACTGGCCCAGGGCATTGCCATGGCACAGGGGCAGGGAAAATGTATTGGCCGTGTGCAGCAGTGAAAAGAGGAAGCCACTGGCCCAGGCAGCTGCTGCCATGTGGGCACAAGCTCTGCTGCCCAGGAGGGTCCCGTAGTGCAGGGGTTTGCAGATGGACACGTAGCGGTCGTAGCACATGATGGTCAGGAGGGAAAACTCTGCTGAGATAAAGAAAAGAAAGTAAAAGACCTGTGCAGCACATCCTGTGTAGGAGATGTTGCTGGTGTCCCAGAGGGAATTGTGCATGGCTTTGGGGACAGTGGTGCAGATGGAGCCCAGGTCAGCGAGGGCCAGGTTGAGCAGGAAGAAGAACATGGGCGTGTGCAGGTGGTGGCCGCAGGCTACGGCGCTGATGATGAGGCCGTTGCCCAGGAGGGCAGCCAGGGAGATGCCCAGCAAGAGGCAGAAGTGCAGGAGCTGCAGCTGCCGCGTGTCTGCCAATGCCAGCAGCAGGAAGTGCCTGATGGAGCTGCTGTTGGACATTTCTTCTGTCTTGGCAAGGGGACCTGTAGAAAAAGTAATCATGGAATAGTTGGGTTTGGAGAGGACTTGAAATATCCCAGCACAGCCTGGGGGCACTTTCCCCCCACTGCCTGCCCAGGGCTCTGCTGCCTGGAGCTGTCCCTGCCAGCAGCTGCTTCCCTGTGCCCAGGGCTGGGCCCTGCCAGTGCTGCCAGAGCCCAGCCCAGCCCTGGGGGCTCAGCTCTGCCCTGCAGAGCCCTCCCAGCTCAGGCACTGCCCAGGGGCAGCTCTGTCTCTGCAGGCTCTGATGGAAACGTCAGAGCAACCCTGAGGAGGCTGGAAAAGCGACACTGATGCTGCCTCAAAGGACTGATTTCTTTCACTGCATGCTTTATTCAGATCTCAGATAATTTATTATGTTTCCTCAGCCTTACCTCAGGGATGAATATGTATGTACAATTTCCCATCAAGGCATCACAGAGCAGTAGAATGAAAAGCAGGATTTCCCCTTTTATGCATCCCCTGCCTTGCTGTGCTCCCTATATAATCTAAATTCTGCAGTTAAATGCAATGCTAGGAGCAGTCCTGAACAATGCAGCATCCTCCCCACACAAGGAGAACACTTCCAAGCCTCACCAGCTGCCTCCCCCCAGCCAGATCTTGTCCCCCAGTGCTGGGAGCAGCTGCCAGGGCTGGCTGAGAGCTGTCCCTGGCAGGCAGCAGAGTCCCTGCCCCAGCACAGCGCCCTGGGCTGCAGGACCCTGCTCTGCAGGACAGCCCTGGGCACCCCTGGCTGCTCTGCACAAGAGACAAGCAGAGAATGTACTCACAGGCTCTGCAGGCATTGGGATGTTCCAGCTTGAGGAGATGGCTCCAGGAGCTGCAGCTGCATTGTCCTGCAGCCAGAGGTTCCTGTGCCAAGGGCTGGCAGTGATTGTGCCCCAGGCACTTCTCAGCCCCTTCCCAGTCCTGACTGATTGAAGCTCTCTGTGCCTCTGGGCTGTGCCCGGGCTGGCTGCAGGCAGTGCCCCAGCCCTGCTGGGCTGGCACAAGAGCTGCTCATCCAGAGAAATGTGCTTTTGAAGCTCTTCTTGGTGACCAGGAGCTGCCTCTGGGCCAGGAGCCCAGCCCAGCTCAGCAGCACAGACACAGCACCAGGACTTTAATCAGCCTCTGGGCCTTTGTGCTCAGGCCCTGAACATCAGTCCCTGAGAGGGAGCTGAAGAAACCTCTGCAGAATTCCAAGGCAGAATCCAACTCCAAACTTTCTTGGACTTTTAATGGGTTCCACTGAGGGACATGACTGAGCAAGTGTCCCCAGGCCCCAGGCAGAGCAGAGAACTGCAGGCAGTGCTGACAGGTGGGGACAAAGAGAAGCCAAGTCTTGGTGGCCTGGGGCACAGCAGGGTCTGTGCCAGCAAGGGCTGGGAGGAGACACCTTGTCCTGAGGCCCTGGGGCCTCCTGGCACAGCCCCAGCCAGGCTGGGCACTGTCAGCCCCTTGTGCTGCCCTCAGCATCCCCCCCTAGCCCACATCCCAGTGGCCTCAAGGATCTGCTGCAAGGAGTCCCTGGGGAGCCTTGCTCAGCAATGGCCCTGGGGGCTCCTTCATGCTCCCTGCAGGGACTGCAGCTTTTTCAAAGGACTTGGAGTTTGGCTTTTGCCTTGGAGTCTCTGAGAGGTTTGTGCAATCATGGCCTCCAATTATCTGCTGTAATTAGTCCCTGGAGAGGCTCTGTCAGTAACAACACTGAGTGGGGCTCATTAATACTTCAGGGTACTTCAGTTATTTGAAGGTACTTGGTGTTTCCCTTTTGATACAGACTCTGTGAGAGGTTTGTGCAATCACGGCCCCAATTATCTGCTTTAATGAGTCCCCTGAGAGCTTTGTACTGACACTCAGTGGTGCTCAGTAATGCTTTGAGATACTCAAGGTTTTTAAGGTACTTTATGGATTTAAGGATACTTTTAGATACTTTTAAGGATTTTCCTTTCCACACTGAGGCTCTGAGAGGTTTTTGTGCCATCCTGGCCTCCAAGTCTCTCCTCCAAGGGGTCCATGAGGAGCCTGTGTTGAGTATCTTCCCCCTTTCTGTTTTAACACAAAGATGGAATTGAAAGAATTTTTTAAGACTTTCTAAAAGCATCCAAACAAACATGGGACAATCAGCAATACAACAACAACCACTAAGAGAATTAATAGTCCTGTTCTAGCTAGACATCATCCAACCCTTTAGTCCCTTGGATTGGAAGAGTTTATTGACCCAGTCTTTGTTTTCTACTTGAAGCTTCTTGAACCCTTTCTTCAGTACCTGAATGCTCTTGTGCATTGACTTGCTGTGGCTGGAGAGGTTCATGCAGCACATGCCCTCAGAGTCTACACAGCCATGCCCATGTGCCCAGAGTAAAATCTCTATCGCTGTTCTGCAAGGTGGCGTGTCTGATGGTCTCTGTGTCTGAGAGCAGCCACTCAATGTGAGGGAGGCAGCATTGGTTTGCTTACTTAACAGGCACCCAGGATGGTCTGATTGTCCTAAAGCTTTAGCTGCAGCCACCCAAGGTAGTAAGATGGAGGCTGCTATTCTTTGGTTTTGACTCCAATAGATGACATTATTTTTGCAATCAGATTCAAAGTAGTGTGTAGATCTTTTTGCTCTCTTTCTCTGGCCATTAATCATTTTTGTGTTGGGTGCCAGCAAGGTAAGCCTCCCCAAGCTACAAGGTCTGCCTTTGATGTGTGAAGGGACAGCAGGCCATGCTCTATCCTTGCAAATAAGAAACACACCCTGCAGCAAGTTGAATGGGTAGCTACTGGACCAAGAAATCATGGAAGAGGTGTAATTACACCATCAGCTGTGGTTTTTGTAAGTGGGATGGTATGTGGAGATGTCTCTCCTGATAGTTTCTTTTTTTCTTGTAATTTTGTGTCTTTCACCCTCTTTCCATCTCAGACAGTAATAAAACCTTACACAAAAGTCCATTTTTACAGAGCTGAGAATTTCTACCCCCTGAGTTCAAGTGGTGCATGCAGGAGCTTCTGGGTCCAGTAGTCCCAAGCACCGACAGGGTTGCACTTCTATTTGCCATCAGGATTGTCACCTGGCATACTGCAAATGGCACCCTCAGGTATTGGCCAGACATCTGTAGGCAACCCCAGTAGGCAGGTGGAGAAGGGGTCATCAGGGCTAGCGACAGACAGGCACAGGGTGTCTTGTTCCATGGCTTTGCTAGAGTTATCCATACACTGTGCTTTGTGTTTTTGAGGGCTACCCATCCACTCGTGAGGAGCATGGTTGCAAACAGGCTGAGGAATGTGAGTAGAAGCTTCCTATGTGTCATCTTCAAGAGAATTGTCTAGTCCAGGTGCCAGAGTCACTGTCTGGTGGGTTTTGTCTTGGGGTAGACTTGGGGGTTCCTTTGCAGAATCCACACTCAGTGGCTACAGGTAGGGCTTGATGTTCTTATCTGGGATACACCAAAGTCCTTTATCACAACTGGTCTCATTGTGGCAATTTGGCCTTCAGGTCCTTTGATGTTAATAAGTTCTGCACTTTGGAGACTGTCACGGTCACCTCCAATCTCGGACAATATTCCTGCAGTAGCTGTAAACGCCCAGTTAGGAGCCCACTTGGAACGTGAGATACCTGTCACATCTGCTCCCATGTCCACAAGCCCTGTCAAAACAATCTTTTCACTGTTAAGTTCCAGAGTGCAGGTGATTTTTGGTCAATCCTGATTTATCACATCCCTAGTAAAGTGTCATCAGCATCCTGCTTGGGCAATTGTTAGTCCTTGGGGTACAAAACAAGGTGGGTTGGGAGACAGGGCCAGCACTGTAATTTCTCATTGTGAGGACATTGATAGTATGGATGGCAATACAAAAAATCCTTCAGTGCTTGATTGGTAGTTTACTAAAATTAATAGTTCACAGGGTTGATCTTCGGGCCCCAGCTGTCCTGTCGATATTTCATGGGCAAAAGAATCAGTTAAAACAACAGATTCCAGACTCACCAACTTCAATTTTGCCCCTGGTGGTAAGGTGGTTGGCAAATGGGAGATGAGGTGCTGGAGTTTAGGGCTACATTATCTGTAATGGGTGTACAATTCAGCGATTGTAGGCATCATTGGCTTGAACATTTGTGCCATAGCCTGAGGCCACCTTGCACTCCAATGGCAGTTTTTGGCTGCTTGGTGTAGTTACCTTTTGAGAAATTCCACCGAATTTAATGTTGATTATCCATTAGGGACCGGATAGGCACCTTGTCCTTGGGGACAATCTTTTCTAAAATGTCCTTGTTGACCACACTGGAAACATATTTTTGGGCCCTGTAGATGTTGCTGGGGCCCCTTAAAGGGGAATTTCATGGCCCCTAGGGCTTCTACAACTCCCGATGCCTGGGCTTGTACAGCTGCTCTGTGTTCTGTTGTTCTGAGGCAATTTCAGGCCTCAATCATCTGCAGGCATGTGGGTTCCAGCTCTAGTGGAAGGGCACACAGCACTTTCTTACATTCCAGGTTGGCATTGGCTACCCCCAACGATTTTAGTAATTAATTTTGAGTCTTTTCATTCCAGACTTGTTTCTCTAGTGCCTGTTTAAGGTGATCAATAAATTTCATGTAGGGCTCTCCAGGTTCTTGTCTTCTGTTTACGTAGTCCAAACTGGGGGTGGTACCATCCGGTACCTGGATTCAAGCTTTCAAAACCATTTTTTTTTATATCATCCAGTGCTTTTCTGGGGATACCTGCTGCTTGATCATCTGGTAGGCTGTGTTGTCCTCCAGCTAGATGGTTGATTGTCATTTCAGCCCTTGCCTCATTATTAGCACAGTCTTCTATTAATTCATTTAGCGAACGTTTCCATCCCTCTTCCCACAGGGTGTATTCTGTAGGTGACAACAACATGGTCATAATATATTTTAAATCATAGGGGGTTAAGATGTGCTGTAAACATGGCCCTCATTAGGCCATTAAAACAAGGTAAGTCCTTCCTATGGTCTTTAGCCGCCCTACACAGATCCTTGATTTCCCCATAAATCAATGGCTGATACCTGGAATTCTGCCCCCTTCTTTAATAACATACCAGGGCATTGAGGAGTTTCAAGGTTATTTGCCAGTCTCCTTCCTTAACTGGAGGCATGGCCCAGGGTGGAGGTGGAATGATTGACAGTGGGGGCGTGACCCACAGTTGCGGGGGTGGAGTCTGGAGGTTCGTTCAGGGCGGAAGAGAAGGCTGTGGTAGCAGGAAGTGGAGGAGCCAAGATGGAGGGAGGATGGTTGGGCTCCCGAGCCACATTCAGGCTCCTTCCATCTTGAGTCTCCAGGGCATGATGCTCCAAGACTGCGTGGCCATTGCCATCTTGGACCATCGTGGAAGGTCTGAGAAAGGCAGGTTTGAGGGGAGGTCCCGAGTTAGGAGTGACCAACGGATTGAGTTTTCAACACACTGCTTGCTGGTGAAGGGTCTCAAGGATGGTGTGGAAGATGGGGAGCATGCGGGATACAATGGGGTCCCTTTTGATTGAGACGTTGTACAGTTTAACTCCCACTGAGTCCCAAAATACAGTGGTATGGATTTCATGAGCAGAGGTGTCTGGAAAATTTTTAATGATCCACCTCATGATTGATTTGAATTCGTTCTCTGAAAATATTTTGTCATGATCTGTGAGAATTAACTTAAAGCATCCATATATGCTGCTTTCTAATTTGGACATCTGGCTGCCCATTTTTCTCTTTCTCCACCTTATGGGGAAGAGCCACCAGAACACCCCAAATCAGTTATGGGATGCGGGTGCATATTGTAAAAACACAGTGGCAAAATGGGCAATAAATGTCTTGCATTTCCCCAAACCCACCTGCAATCCTATGCAGGTGAAACCGTTGTTGTCCCTGCCGATCCTGGCCAAGGTCCCTTGAAGCAACGATGAATCCGCCGGGCCCAGCACAATCCACAATCCCAGGGAGCACTGGCCTATCCATCAGCTAACCCCAGCTGACGTGACTGACACAGGGAGCCCTGAGTGTCATGGTCCCTGTTTGGGCGCCCAAGGTCACAGTGAGGGTGGCTCTGACCAAACCTCTCTGGTTCCCTGACTTCAGGGCAAGGGTGGCAAAAATGAAAAGAGCAGGATCAATAGAGTTGTTTAAAAGGAACTTTAATAACAGGGTGAAAAACAATAAACATGGAGAAGTCGAGAACAGTATGAGGGGCAGGATCCAAAGACCCGAGACAAAGGGGAGCAACAACATGTACACTTGGGGGTAGAACACTCTAGAACAATAACCCTATAGGGGAAACAAGTAACCAGTAGGGGAGGAGAACTTGGACAAGTTAGCATAAAAATACTAAAGGCTTTTTGGAGAACTTTCAAGCTCACTTTAATTTAAACAAATGATTCCCAGGGCTTGAAACTCATGCCCAATTCTTTTGGGGTAAAATCTGTCTGACTGAGTTACAGCTGGGCTAACTCCCACATTGCTGATTTGCTCTGGCCCCTTGGGACCCTGCGGCCTAACAGAGCCACAGGGATGTCCTTGGTTCCACGAGGCCCCACAGTGTCACAATGGTGCCTTGGATCCATGGTGCTCTGCAGTGTCACAATGGCCCCTTCATTTCACAAGGCTCCCAAGTGTCACATTGGTCTCCATAGGAAGGAAACCACAGAGCACCCGTGTTTCAGGAGCTGATGAACAGCAGCCACCAGAGGCCAAGGCAAGCCTGACCTGTCTGTCCTGGCAGGTTTGCTTGGAGCAACCCTTGGATATTTGAAATTATGAATGTGGAGTCCTAATTTCAGACATTTGTGCCTGGAGAAGGATGATTTTTTCCATACAAAGAAAAGCACGGAGCCCTTTCCACTGTTTAGAAAACAGGTGAGTTCTGGCACTCAGGAGTTAAAGATCAGCCAGACCTGTCTGTCCTGGCAGCTTTTGTCTGGCAGCAATCCTTGGATACACAGAAATTTGGAGATGGAATCCCAAGTTTGGGCATGGATACCTGGAAAAGATGGACAGTTCTTTTCCATAAAAAGAAGGAAAGCCCAGAGCCCCAATGTTTCAGGAACAGATGGGAGTGGCCTTCCACATTCCAAGGTCAGCCAGACCTGTCAGGTGACCCCTGGGAGCCCAAGGCAGCCACACCTGTTTCATGTTCCCTTGGCTCCACAGGGCCCTGCAGTGTCACAATGGCTCCTTGCTCCCATGATGCCCTCAGGTGTCATAATGGCCCCTTGATTACACAAGTCCTTAAGGATACTAATGGTCTCCATGGTTCCACAAGGCCCCACAGTGTCCTAATGGTCTTTGGGTTCCATGAAGCCCCTCTGTGTTACCATGGCCCCTTGGTTCCATTGGGGCCCAGTAGTGCAACAATGATTCCCTTGGTTCCACAACTTCCCCTAGTGTCACAATGGCCCCTTCCCTTCATGAGGCCCTGCAGGGTCACAATGGTCTCCATGATTCCATGGGGCCTTGCAATGCCACAATGCTCTCCATGGATCCACAGTGCCCTGCAGGATCACTGCAGCCCTTTGGCTCCACGAGGCCCTGAAATGCAGCAATGGCCTCTTGGCTCCACAAAGCCCTGCTGCTTCACACTGGCCCCTTGGGACCATGCGGCCCAACAGAGCCACAATGATGTCCTTGGTTCCACGAGGCACCACAGTGTCACAGTGGTCCCTTGGATCCATGGTACCCTGCAGGGTCACAATGATCCCCTTGGTTCCACAAGTTCCTACAGTGTCACAGGTTCCACAAGGGCCTGCAGTGTCACCATGGCCCTTTGGCTCCACAACGCCCCGCAGTGTCACAATGGTCTCCATAGGAAGGAAACAAGTGAGCCCCAGTGGGGCAGGGGCAGATGAGAGGCAGCCACCAGAGGCCAAGGCTGGCCAGACTTGACTGTATTGGTAGATTATTTTGGAGAGTAACCCTTGAATATATGGAATTTTAAAGGTAGAATCCTAATTTTGGCCATGTGAGCCTAGACAAGAAAGACAGTTCTTTTCCATAGGAAGAAAAGCATGGAGCCCCAGTGCTTCATGGTCAGATGGGAAGTGGCCCTTGACATGCCAAATTCAGTGGGACCTGTCAGACAGCCCCCAGGAGGCCAAACCAGACAGACTTGTTCAATGTTCCCTTGATTTCATGGATCCCCACACTGTCACAGTGTAATCCTTGATTCCATGAGCTCTGGCAATGTCACAATGGCTTCTTGGTTTCATGAGCCCCAACAGAGTCACAGGGTTCCCGTGGCTCCATGTGGCCCCGCTGTGTCACAATGGCTCCTTGTTTCTATTTTAAATCAATCACAATGAAACCACAGTTTGATCACTGATCCTTGCTTCCATAGGGCCCATGATTTGCACAATGGTCTCCTTGATTCCATGATTCCTGGATTCCACAGTCTCACCATCGTTTCCTTGGATCTCCATTGTCACAACTGAGCCATGGCTCCATGAGGTTCCGCAGTGTCACCGTGGTCGCTGTCAGAGGCTGGATGAGATCCATGTCCCGAGACACCTTGGGATGCTCGGAATGCCCGTGTGGGGCCAGGGCCGGGTCAGGCCTTGGTTTGTGGTGGGACAGAGCCCCGCCCCCAGCCCTGGCCTAGCAGAGCTGTCAATCACACAGCAGGGGCGGTGCTAACCCAGCTCTGATTGGCCCAGCTGTCAATCAATCAATCACACACCAGCAGCTGGTGCTACCCTGTCTCTGATTGGACAAGCAACTGGCAGTCCCACCCCAGGGGCGGGGCCATGAAGGCCCAGGGGGTTAAAAGCCAGAGCAGGAGGCCAGCCCAGGGTGTGGATCCTGCCTTCTGCTGGGGTTCCTCTGTTGGTGATGCTGGAACCTGAGCAGTTGGTGCCCATGTGCGTGTCCTTCTATGGATCTTCTGTCTTTCTGTTGTTCTCTATTTCTTCTCCTTCTAATCCTACTTACCTGGAACATTTCTGGGTAACTTAAAATCTTAAAGGTTAAAGGATTTGAGGTGAAATGTGTGGGAATCCAGGGCACAAGGAATATTTCTCTGTCTGCTCTGAGGGGTCCTGACCCCAAGAGAAACACTGCCTTTAACCTTTGCCCATGGAGAGGACTTCCAGGACATAGAGACCGACTAGAATTTAGCAAAGTGTGGAATAGATTAGATGGGAGTACACTATGTTCCTTGGGTGAGAAATTTAGGTTTTGGGATTTTTAGTATGGTGTAGATAGGAAGCAAGATGCAGGAATTGGGGTGTAGTCCCTGTCTTCTTCATCTACTCCATTTTTTACAGTGTTGGTGGGACGGGGTCATTGGTCAAGGAAAGCACAGTGCAGAGGTTATGTGGACAGTCAAGGGATGAGTTATTGGTCTATAAGTAGAAAAAATGTATGTTTTAAGAGTTAATTGGATGAGACAACTTTAAAAGACCTTGAAACTGAACATTTTGGGGCCATTTTGTGGTGCATTTCCAGCGTGCTGAGCCTGGTGTGGACAGCGTGCAAAACTTTATTTAAGATATCAATAAGCTGAAGACCAAAAAAGTCCCATGCATCTCCTTTTACATGGCACAGAACTACTACAGGAGGGTTTCTCCCATCCAGGGAGCCCCCAGAAAGGCCCAATGTAAAACAAACATCAAAAACTGGTGCTCTGACAAGGTTTGAAATAAGTTGGGTTTTTTCCATAAAGTTGTTTACTGAAGGGTGTTGGCTTAATTGGCCAATCATATGAAATGTGTTGATTAAATGACCAATGAGGTCCACCTGTAGCAAAACAAGACATAAAACAAGAGGATTGAAAAAACAGGTGGCTTTTAGTCCTTAGCCTTCTGATCTGAGTCTGTGTCATCTCTGATTCAGTGGTGACATTTGGGGATCTGTGGGGGCTATTGGGGATCCTTTCTGCACCTCGTGACCCAACAGGAGCTTCTCTAATAAACTTTGCCTGAAGCTCCCACTGTGCCCATGACAGGAACCCCTGTGAGTGTCTGGGCCATCCCAGCTCTTTGGCAGCCTGGGCACTCCTGGGATGTCACCATGGAGCCCCCGTGAGTGCCTGTGACAGATGGGTGCCTTTGCAGCCCAAGGTGCCCTGGGATGTCACCATGGAATGGCTGTGACTGCCTCTGACCACAGGGCGCTTTACCATCCCCAGAAAGCCCTGGGAGGTCTCCATGGAGCCCCTGTCTCTGCCTGTGACATTCCAGCTCTGGAACAGCCTGGAGACTCTTGGAAAGATCCCATGGAACCCCTCTGAGGGCCCGTGACAAATCTGATCCTTAGCAGGCAACCATCCCATGGCCCCCTATTGCTATGGTCAGTTTCCATGGCAACCATCCCCAGCCCCCTGTTGCTATGCTCAGTTTCCATGGCAACCATCACCAGCCCCCTGTTGCTATGCTCTGTCCCTTGGCAGCTCCATGGAGACCCCATGCCAGGGGTGGTTGCCATGGACACCAGCTCAGGCCTGCAGCCAGAGCCCGTTGCCATGGCAACCATTGGCAGCCCCCATCCCCAGGCTGATGGGACCCCAGAAGCACAGAATTGGCTGAGCTGGGAGGGACCCATCAGGATCCTCCAGTCCAACTGCTGGCCCTGCACAGGACACCCCAACAATGCCAGCCTGGGCCTGGCAGCGCTGGCCAAACGCTGCTGCAGCTCAGAGAGCCCTGGAGCTGGGACCCTGCCCTGGGGAGCCTGGCCAGGGCCCCAGCAGCCTCTGGCCAAAAACCTTTTCCTGACATCCAACCTGAGCCTGCCCCAACTCAGCTGCAGCCGCTCCCTCCACTCCTGTCCCTGGGCACCAGAGGGAAGAGGTTCCCACAGCCCCAGCCAGGGACCCGCTCCCAAGGCTGCTGCCATGGCCACCAGGGCTGCCACCAGCTGGGATGCTCGGTTTCCACGGGCCGGGCTTCAGGAATGGGATTCCCCAATTTCCTGCTCCCGCTAAAACCGCGCTGTCCTCGCTGCCCTCCCGCCTCCCATGGAAAGCACAAAAGGCAAAGATCCCGGACTGGTTTAAGAACAATTTAATGGGAACAGCAACGGGATAAGGAACAAACAGGAACAGAAACAATATTGATAACAGAAGGGATAAATAAAACTGTTTACAGGGAAAACTACAACACAACTCACAGGGTCTGCCTGGCTACAAGATTTCTTGCCTGGAAAGGACACCCTTCTCCTCAGGGAGAGAGAGAGAGTCCCTTTCCTGTCCCTGGCAATGATCTGAGGTGGGACTGAATGTAATGACAGGGCCATGGCCAGACCCTCATGTTCTCCAATCCCACATCAGGTCATTGGCAAAGGGCAGGAAAAGGTACAGGTGTCTTCCCAGCATGGATCACAGGGAACATGGATCACCAGGGCTCTTTGCAATCTGGCTTCTCCCATGGGGGATGAAGCTGGAGTGGTACATGAAGCTGTTCCTGCAATCTAGGCACTTGCAGGGCTTCATTTACTGGTGGCTCCGTTGGTGTCTTGTCAAATGAGAGCTTCTGGTGAAGCTCTTCCCACACTGGGGACACTCGTAGGGCCTCTGCCTCTCCCCAGTGTGGATGCGCTGGTGCCTGATGAGGGTGGAGTTGTGCTTGAAGCTCTTCCCGCAGTCAGGGCAGTAGAAGGGCCTCTCATCCGCGTGAATCCGCTCATGCAGGTGGAGATTTGAGCTGGTCCGAAACCTCTTCCCACACGTGCAGAACTCGTAGGGCCTCTCCCCAGTGTGGATGAGCTGGTGCCTGATGAGGTGGGACTTGCGCTTGAAGCCCATCCCGCAATCAGGGCAGTGGAAGGGCCTTTCTTCTGTGTGAATCTGCCGGTGCCTGGCGAGATCAGGGCTGGTGTGAAACCTCTTCTGGCACTCAGGACACTCGTAGGGCCTCTCCCCAGTGTGGATGCACTGGTGGGTCAAAAGGGTGGAGCTGCAGCTGAAGCCCTTCCCACACTCCCCACACTCATAGGGCCATTCCCCAGTGTGGATCATCTGGTGGCTGATCAGGGTGCTGCTCTGCCTGAAGCTCTTCCCACACTCCAAGCACTTGTGGGGCTTTTTCCCATCATGAAGCTGCTCATGGGCCACCAGCTCGGAGCTCTGGCTGAAGCTCTGTCCACCTTCCTGGCTCAGGGTGGGTCTTTCCTCCTCAGAGCACCCTGGGCTGGGTTTGGAGCCCCTTCTCCTGTGGGATCTCTGGGACTTGTCCTCCACGTTGGAATTCTGCACTGTGGAGCCACTGGAATTGGCCTCTTCCATGAGGTTCTGCCACAGGGATTTGCCCTCCCTGGTCTCCATCCTCAGCTCCTTTTCTGGGCGAGGAAGACCAAGGAGAGGATGGGATTTGCCTCCGTGCCACAGGGAAGGGGAAGGAGATCCCCCCAGTGCATCCCCAGCAGGACGGGGTTGGCAGCAGGGTTGTCCTGCAGCTGGGGGCTGTGCTGGGCTGGGAGATGGAGCAGGAGAGAGGGGGAAAGGGGCATTGACTTCCTCCTCACCTGCCTGGGGCTCCTGGGGCACCTTCTTCTTCCTCACAGCCTCCTCCTCCATCTGGCCAAGTTTAAGGGATGGAAAATCCTGTTTTGAGAAGAAAACAAGGGATAAGTACATTGAATTTTGTACTTGTTTGAAGGCAAACCTGGGGAGGGTCTAAACCAGGATTACAATTTAATAAGAAAATGAAGATCGAGGCAATGATGCAGAAACACTGCCCTAAACTGACAGAGTCAGGATATAACCTGACACCCTGTTGCTGCTCAGGCTGGTGGCAGCAGTCCCATTAAATGGTGACTGCAGTCCTGTTGGAGTGATGAACGTGATTCTGTCCAAGCAGTGATCCTGTAGAAGGGTCTGGTCTTCCTCTGAAGGTCCAGTGGTGGTTCTGGAGCTCTTGTCCTCTGGGAATCCAGTAGGCAAGCTGCTCCTGGTGTTGAGAGCCTCAGCTTATATGCAGGTAGAAATGCTTGGATCCTGCCCCTGGGCGGAGCATCCCACAATGGGAGGATGGAATTTGATCAGTCCTGCAGTGACACTCAATGGCCCATTCCCAGAAGATATCTCCCCTGGAGGGCGTTATCAGGGCTGAGTCATGGAAGAGATCAAGAACACTGCCCCACCTGTTTCTAGCAGTTGATGAAGATGGGCATTGAAAACATGCATTTGGTTCCATCTTACATTGCAGCCTGAAACAGTGGGGGAATCCCTGCTCAGGGGGTGAACACCACCCCCCTTACCCAAACTGGCTCAGGTGTAAAACCCCCACCCTGGGAAGGCCACGCACACACAGGGGACAATGTCACACTGGCCCTGCCCCAGGGGAGGTCTCTGTCCCTCTCAGTCCGTGGCTGTCCCCCCTTTTCTCTTTCACAGGCCGGGGGCTTTGCCAAATCTAAGAATAATTTTTTTCTTTGTCCCTGTCACCTTTTGATATCTACACAGAACTTTCCCTTCCTTTTCATAATCTTTTCATAAAAGAGGTATCACAATGTATTGGGCCAAATTTCCACTTTTCTTTTATCAGAATGTGGCAGCAGCTGAGCTGGAGCTGTGCAGGACCAATGGATTTTGGAATTGCCACAAAATTGCTTCTA
Organism: Agelaius phoeniceus; assembly: GCF_051311805.1. Lineage (NCBI taxonomy): Eukaryota > Metazoa > Chordata > Aves > Passeriformes > Icteridae > Agelaius > Agelaius phoeniceus. The sequence goes on from NW_027509866.1 coordinate 5,770,206, forward strand.
CTGTCAGTTTATTAAATTTTGGGATTTGTTTGGGTTTTCACCACTAGTGACTTGTGGGAAGACCAAATTCAAGGCATTTTCTGTAGTGTAAAATTTGATTTTTGTCAAGAAACAACTTTACTTTGTCTGGTGCCCAGGGGATGCTCAAGGGGTCTCTGTGCCTCTCATACTGGGGGATGCTTGGGAGGGTCTTGGGAGGGTTGTCCCTGTCCCTGTCACCCCAGGCCATTCCCCGGGGGTGTCCCTGTCCCTCTCACCCCAGGCCATTCCCCAGGGGTCTCCATCATTCTCACCCAGGGAATGCCTGGGGGGTCTCCCTCCCTCTCTCCCCTGTGCCAGGGGGTGCTCGGGGCAGTCTCTGTCCCTCTCAGCCCAGGGGATGCTCGGGGCTCTCTGTCCCCTGGCCCTGGGGGATGCTCGGGGGGTCTCCATCCCTCTGGCCTCAGGCAATGCCTGTGCAGGGCTGGGCACCAGGGGCTCTGTGTCCCTCTCACCGCTGAGGCTGCTCGGGGCTGGGGGGGCTCTGCCACCTTCTCACCCCTGGCGAGGCCGGGGGGGTCTCTGTCCCTCTCAGCCCTGCTGGGACCCCACCCAAACATCATCGGGGTCACAGGGACAGAGACACCCCCAAACCCCCAGAAGGGCTGAACCTGGGATTTGGTTTGGGGCTGAGGATTTAGGAAGGGGCTGGAATTGGGGCTGGGCTTGGAGTTGGGGCTGAGATTTGGATTAGAGCTGGGATTGGGGTTAAGGCTAGACATGGGATTGGCTTTAGGGCTGGGGTTGGGATTGGGTCTGGGGCTAGATGAGTCTGGGACTAGGATGTGATTTAATACAGAACTGTGAGTGTGTCTGAACATGGAGTGAGATTGAGACCAGGATCAGGGTCAGGTTTGGGACTGAGCTCACCCAGAGCAGGACAGGAGGGATGTCACTGTGGGAAGGTTTGGGGAAAATCCTGGATTGGGGAGAAACAAGGTGTGAATGCCTTGGGTTGGGGATTCCTCTTGCCCAAGTCCATCTCTAGAAGTCACCTGATGTCCATAAAAACCTCCAAAAATCAAGAGTGTATAAAGAAAGCACCACCAGGAGTTTCCCATTTCCAGTCTCATCCCTCTGGGGTTCTGGTGGTCCCCTGTCTCTGGGCTGTTGGGGATCCCATGGGTCCTGGGGATCCCCCCTCTCCAGGGTCCTGCTAAGGGATGCAGGCGGATTTTGGGGTCCCAAGGTCCCTCTCTCCAGCCTCCCCTCAATCCAGCCACTTGGGCTTCCCCCCTCTTCCTACCACCCTGTCCTGCTTTAGGGCAAATTTGGGAGAAAACTCCCGAAAGGGGTTTCCTCTAGAATGCAGATTCAGCAGCCCCACCCTCAGCCAGTTTGGGAAAATATTTCCTTGGATAAAAGTGGAAAAAACCACTTTATTTAACAGGCAAAGCATTCACCAGCACAAAAATTGAACCATATTAAGCAATAAAACCTCCTGCTGCTGTGTCATGGTTTAACACTGGCACAATGCCAGTGCCCCCATGAAGATACCTTCTCCCTGGTTTCTGCTGTGAGATGTGACCAGGAATAAGCAAAGCAGGCTCCTACTTAGGGAAAAAAGAACCAGAACTTTATTAACTACTCTACAGCTACAGATAAAAAGGAACACACACACAGGGAAAATGAAAACCTCACAAATGCATTTCCTCCTCCCCCCACCAAATTTCCAACACAATACATTTGTTCCTCAAATCACCAACTCTCGGTCCAGCACCACCTTTTAGACAATCAATCCTCAGTTCATCAAGAGGAGAGGAGTCCTTCTTGTGCCATGGGCTTCCCCTGGAAACACAGTCGAAGCCTCGTGTGTTTCCGTGTCACTCGTGGCACCGCCCGGAGTACATCTGCCGTCATGACCTCTTCCTTTTCATGTCCAGTGCTCTCACCACTGAACATGGACCAGAACTGCTTCTAGGGTTGTCTTTTAAGGATGCTCTGTCCCGATCCAAAAAAGGCACAGTCTCTCCTTTGGGACACCTGTCCCCACAGTCTCTCCTTTGGGACACCTGTCCCCCCCATATTTTTTCACCCCCTGGGGCCGAGGGGCATCAACACTGAACCCTCTTGGTTCTGAGGCCATTGCCTCCCCCTAGAATGCAGTCTCTGTATCACAAGGAACATGGTTCTGTCCATGGCTATACAAAAAGAGTCCAGCAAAAGCTACTCCATCATCTCTTCCCACTAGGATTCTTCTCTATTCTTCCACTATCTCTCACTCACCCAGACCTCTCTCACACTGGCCCATTTCCTTCCTCATCTTCCACTCTATCTTCTAGGAAAGGTCAATGATCTGTAAAGTTCTCATTCTCTGAAAAGGGGTTAAAAGCTCTTACAAGCGGCCGGCTGCACCCCCCCTTCTTCTCCGTCCCAGCCGTGCTGCCGGCACAGGGCCATGTTTATCCAGTTTCAAGGTTACAGTCCCAGGCAGCGGCTCTCTCTCTCTCTCTCTCTCTCTCTCTCTCTCTCTCTCTCTCTCTGTGTCTCTCAGGGGGGGCTGCCTGATGGCTCCCGGTGTCTCTCTCTCTCTCTCTTCCACCCTTCCACCCCGGGGCTCAGGCCTACCTCTCCCGGCCACATGGCTTTCCCCTCCCCCTGCCCAGCCAGCAGCTGGGCCGGGGCAGAGACCCGAACTCTTTCCCGCTGGAAACCCAAGAGAGCCTCCCAGGGGAGAGCTCTGCTTTTAACCCCATGTTCTCAGAGGCGGATCCAATGTCCTAATGGCCAGCTTAGATGCCAGTATTAAAATCTGAATATCCATTGGCCCACCCACAGCATCCCAAAAACCACATTTCCCGTCAAACCACCACAATCCCCTCTACCTTTGCCACTGACATTCAGTCTAATAATTAATGACCACCTTCCTTGAGGTGTTTCCAGCTCTTCTGTTTAAATGGCCGTGTCTAAGGACATCTCTTCACTGGATCAGGTGGATCTATGTCCTTCCTGATACTCTCAGATTTCCTCCTCCGGATGCTCTCTGGTCATTTGAGTGCCTCTCAACTGACTGGTTTCACGTTTTGAACTTCAGGGAGTGGCCAAATCTTTCTGATGTTAAAAAAAATATGAATTGAGTATCTCACTGTGGTTATACCTTTCACAGAATTTCCATTTCTTATGTATTTGCTTAAAAACTGTTCCTGTTCAGAAAGCTGTTGGGGATGGTGGACATGTCAGATGCTGCTGGGACATCCCAGAGAGCTGAGGGAAGAGCTGTGATGGTTATTAAACTGTTCAAATGATCAACTTGTGTTTGTTGGCAAGAAACATTTCTGTGCCTCTGAGTGTCACCAGTCCCTGACCCCAAAGGACACAAACCTGATGAGTTGTGGCTCCCACTGCAGGGGCTGCACTTGGACCTTGGCTCTGCACAGGAGAGCTCTTCATCCCCTTTCTCTCTTTTCCTCCCTCTGGGCATGGAGGGAGCTCCTGACTTCAGCCTGTGACTCGTGGGTGCAAAGAGCAAATCTGGGCAGAATCGGGACAGGGAGGGTTTGGGGGGACCTTGGGAACTGTGCTGGGCACAGAAGGTGTTTTCCATTGCTCTGAGACTGTCTGCTGTGCAAAGTGGATTTAATATCCAGCAGAGGAATGACTTTTGCATTGGATGGAGCTGTACCTTCCCTTGGCTTTGTTGGCTGACAAGAAATGAACATCCCTCTGTGTCTCGGGCAGCTCCTTCTGCAAGGAAAGCAGGTGGGAGTTGGAGCCAAGGAGCTGAAAGCTGCAGGTGCAGCCTGGGCTGGAGGGAGCTGAGATTTGCACAAGGCTGCTCTGAGTGCCAGGGCTTGGATGGGGGAAATGGTGGGCTGGGGGTAGGGACAGAGTCTGATTGATTGTCAGCCATGAAGGGTCTTGATTTTCATATCTATTCCAACTGCATGAGGAGGTACTTGGATTCAGTGTCAATTGGAGACTGCACATATTGATTTATGAACAGGAAAATATCCTAAACAGGACCTAAAAATATTTTCTCACTGTCTTTTTACATATAATGCATTCACTTTGAACACACTACTGAAATCTGTCAAATTAACCACAAAAGATTTGAACACTTAAATCTAATTTTCCCCATGGCTTGGCTTGTTAAGTTGTTCTGAATGTTAATGAGCGCTGGGACACTGAATTTCTGAACTGAGGAGCTGAAGGCTGAACAAATGATTTGGAAAAATAAATCAAATGATTCCCAGAGGCTGGGCTTGTTCAGGTGTTCTGAATGTTAATGAGCCCTGGGACACTGAATTCCTGCACTGAAGAGCTGAAGGCTGAACAAGCCTCTGGAGCAGTGAAATTCAGCAGCAGCCTCCAAGTTGCTGAGGATGTCAGCAGCCCCCAGTGAGGCCATCCCTGCCCAGAGACCGTGGGGGAATGGGCAGACAAGGAGAGCGTCCCTGGGGCTGGGGCAGCACAACTCAGAGGCACCAGCGGCTCCAGCTGGGCAATGGAGTGTGGAATGTGGCTGGGAAAGCCCTGCCTGGGCTGGGCCAAGCAGCACAGACAAGCCCTGACCCCCATCCACTAAACAACTCTCTCAAGGAGACATTTTAGAGGAATTACAATTGTTTCTGTACCCTAAGTTGGACACACTGGAGAAATACTGACAGGAAATCCTCAAGAGCTCAAAACAACCAAACAGCCTTTACTGGCAACTTTAGAAAATCAAAGAAATTTTCGCAAAAGGTTTAATAGGATATTCAATCAACAAAAAACACTTCTCAAAACATTAATTTGGCCCATTCAACTTCACAAACTCTAAGCCTGTGCAATTTAAAGTTAATCAACATTTGCAAGAGGACAAAAATAGAAGAAGTATTTTTCTTCCTCTTTCTCAGAGCGAGAGAAAGAAAAATAAGATTGAGAGAAGCACAGACAGAGCTTGCAACTCCTGGATTCCAGCAGTGTTCAGATGGAAATTCCAAGAGGATGCAGGGTCAAGATGTGTGCTTGCCTTGTGGTCAGCCTTCAATACCCCTTGGTCTCCCTGGGCCCTTCCCCCAGGTGGGGCTTGGGCTCATTTGGTCCCTCAGGAGCTGGGCTGGGGCTGCAGAGGTGGCTGTGGAGCATTGCCTGTGCTGTGCCAGGGACTGGCAGCCACTGCTGGGCTGGGATAGAGGCTCTGGGGGGATTGGGGTTCCAGAGCAGGGCAGGGCTGGGCTTCCAGGGCAGGGCAAGGCTGGACCTGCCCCTTCCTCCCCCACACATGAAATGTTTTGAGCCAACAATCTCCTCCAGTCTGTCAGAACAGGGAATGTTGGAGGTGAAATCCGAATTCTGGCCATGGGCACCTGGGCGAGAAAGATAATTCTTTTCCATAGCACAGAGCCCCAGTGTTTGGAAGGCAGGTGAGAGCCTCACTTGGCCAAGGCCAGCCAGACTTGTCAGGAATGGCAGATTTTGTCTGGGATCAGTCCTTGCATTTAAGGAATTTTGGAGTTGGAAACCCAATTGTGGCCATGGGCACACACAGAAGCAGGACAGTTCTTTTCCATAGGAAGGAAAGCACAGAGCCTTCCCCAGTGTTTCAGGGACCAATGAGAGGTGACCCTTATGAAACCATTGCCAGCCAGACTTGTCCTGGCAATATTCCTATTGGAAAAATCCCCTGTTCCTAAGGGAAAAATCTGTGGAAATAAGGAAATTTAGAGGTGAAATCCTAATTCTGGCCATGGGTGCCTGGAGGAGAAGGAGATTTCTTTTCCATGGCAAGAAAAGCATGGAGCCCCAGTGTTCCAGCAGCAGATGAGAAGAAACCCTCAACATGCCAAGGTCAGCTGGACCAATCAAGTAGTCCATGGGAGGCCAAACCAGCCAGACCTTTTCTGTGTTCTCTTTTATGAGGCCCTGCAGTATCACCATGGTCCCCTTGGTTCCATTGGGCCCTTCAGTGTCCTAATGGTGCTTTGATTCCATGGGGTCCAGCAGTGTCACAATGGACCCTTGGTTCAATGAGGTCCCAAAATGTCACAATGGTGCCAATGATTCCACAAGGCCCTGCAGTGTCACAATGGTGCCAATGATTCCATGAGGCCCTGCAGTGTCACAATGGTCTCCATGGTTCCCCAGCCCCCACAATGTCACGGGACTCCTCTGTTCCATGAGCCCTGCAATGTCACAATGGACCTTTGGACCCTGGGGGTTTGCAGTGTCACAATGGTCTCCTTTGGCTCCACAGAGTCACAATGGACCACTGATGACAGGAGGCCCCTCTGTGTCACCCTGGAGCTTTGGTTCCATGGAGCCCTGCAGTGTCACAAAGGCCTCTTGGTTTCACCAGGCGCCACAGCATCACAATGATCCTCTTGGATCTGTGGGGACCCCCAGGGTCACAATGGTCTCACTGGTTCCATCAGGCCCCACAGTGTCACAATGCTTTGCCTGTTCCATGGGGCCTCACAGTGTCACAATGGTCTCCATGATTCCATGAGTCCCCTCAGTGTCACAATGGTCTCCTTGGTTCCATGGGTCTGTGAAGTGTCTTAATGGTGTCTCCATGGTTCCACGAGGCCTTGCAATATCACACTTAGGACCTTAGCTCCATGGGGGTCTCGCAGTGTCACAATGGCCCATTGGTTCCATGATACCACAAATTGTCACAGTGGTCTCCATGGTTCAAGGAGTCCCTGCAGTGTAACAATGGATGCTTGGTTTGATGGGGCCTCTCAGTGACACAATGATCCCTGCATTTCATGGAGCCACACAGCGTCAGTACAATCCCCTTGGTTCCAGGAGGCCCAGGAATGTCACAGTGCTCTCCAAGATTCCATGAGGCCCCACAGTGTCACAATGGTCCCTTGGTCTCACAGGGCCCCACGGTGTCACAATGGTCCCTTGGTTCCATGGGCCCTGTGCTGCTGCATTCCCCCCTCCCCTTCTCAGCCCGCCCTGCCAGATGAGAAATGCTCCTTGGGGCTCGGCCTTGGCCAACAGCCCCTGGGCTCAGCTCCTCTGCAGCTCCTCACAAACACTGTCTGCTCCAGGCACTGCTGCTGCCCAACCAGCTCCTGCTTTCTGTAGGAGCAGCCCTGGGAGCTGGTTTTGTTCCCTCAGTGGCACAACATCCCTGTTCTCACACTGCCAAAGAAAGCTGTTGGTGCCAAGTGCGGCCAGGATGAACCATTGCCTGTAGGTAAGGTTAATTCACAAGGTCTGTTGTTTTGCGGAGAGAGAGACAAAAAAACTCCACAACTTTGTGAAAGTTGTAAAGTCGGTATGTTTATTATTACAGTGCTGGACGCTGGACGCATGCGGAGATTACTCTCTGTAAAAGGCATGGGTACCTCCGGGAACTTCAGGTCCTTTTTATCCCCCTCTCAAATACATATGCATACAGTTTCACAACAGGTTCAACATATTCATTTTTACAAATTTCGCGTGACATTTGCCGCCAGTTCTTCTTTATCAGAAAGAATTCCTAGGTCAGGCTGACCTGCTTTTACAGCAGTCTTTCTGTCTCTCTTTATCACCCTCTGTCGTGTCGTCCCCCCGCCCCCTCTTATCTCTGTCCTTCATTGATGCAGTTTCCCTTGAGCCTAGACCTTGCAGTCAGGCCACATAGACTTAGAGATGTATATTTCACCTAAATCAAAATGGATTTCTACTCTGGGGAATTTTTACTCTGTCTCACTATGTGAAGTTAAATGCTGCTAAGAGTTGTTCTTTTGCGAAGTTGTTATGTTTAATTTAAGGTATAAGCTGAATTAAACACTGTTAAATGTTAATCCTCTGTTAAATGAAAACTCATAGGTTGTAGGCTAGGTTAAGTACTGTTAGCTACTGACCTTGTTTTGGCAAAATTGTCCCCTTAAATTTGAGCTACATTAAGCTTTCAGGCCGTATTCCTTTCATCCTTGCTCTCACTGTCCTTGTGTCACACACACACACACAGGGACAGTTATCACTTCATATCTGGTTTGATTGTCTGGATTTTGATTGGTTTTGTTGTTGCTTTGTTTCCTTGCTTGGCCTGAAGTGTCCAGTCAGGAGCAGAGTGACTCTTGCCAAGGAACTTTGTGCTGCTGTCCCTTAATATTCAATCTGGTTTTTGCTGATCCCTTGCTGGGGATTTTTTCAGCGCTCTCAAGGCCTCATTCATAACAGGGTGAAGGAGCCCTGACCCAGGCTCTGGCCCTGGGGGACACGGGGACGCTGCTGGAGGGTCCCTGTCCCCCTGTGCCACCCCCAGGGCCCCGGCCCCCCGTCCCCGTGTCAGGCTCTGGGGTCGATCTCGTGGAACATCCTCTGGGGGAGGCTGCGGCGCCGGGGGCGGGGGGACCCGGGGGGACAGGGGACCCCACTGTGCACGAGCAGGGTTGGACTGCTCTGGGGGGAACTGTGAGGGGGCCGGGGCAGAGTGACCTCCCCAGTGACCTCACACAGCCCCTATGATGTCACACAGCCCCTGTGATGACACACAGTCCTCTTGTGACGTCACAGGCCACATTATGATGTCACAGTCAATATTGTGATGTCACACTGATATTTTATGATATCACAGCCTGGTCTGTGATATCACAGAGCAGCCCACTATGATGGCAGAGTCTGCTCTGTGACCTCACCACCCACTCTGTGATGTCACAATACACTCCATTTAACAGCCCACTCTTACCATGTCACATCACCACTATGTAACATCACAGCCTTTTCTATGATGTCACATTACCAACCAGTGATCTCACAGCCCACTCTATGATGTCACAGACTGCGCTGAGATTCACAACCAACTCTGTGGTGTCATACATCCACCCTCTGATGTCATAGTCTGCTCTGTGATGTAACAACCCACTCAGTGATTACAGACAACACTGTGATGTCATACAGCCCCCTCTGATGTCACAGCCCAGCCAGTGACATCACAGTCAGCTCTATGATGCCATAGCTGCTTGATGACCTCACACAAAAAATTCTGTGATGTCACAGCCCACTCTGTGCTGTCACACAGCCCATTGCTGACATCACAGCTGCTCTGTGCCTCCATGACACAGCCACAGAGGCGCTGCTGTGACACAGCCCCCTCTGGGACAGGCCACAGCCCCTGCCAGTGCTGAGCCCCTGGGAGCTCTTTCTGTGCCCTGCTGGTGTCCCTGAGGGGCCCTGGCAGTGCCCCAGCCCTGCTGGGCTGTGCACAGGAGCTGCTCCTGGCCAGAGCTGTCTCTCTGCAGCTCTGCTGCCCTTGCCAGGAGCTGCCTCTGGGTCAGGAGCCCGGCCCAGCTCAGCAGCGCAGACACAGCACAAGGACTGTAATGACCCTCTGGGGCTTTGGTGCTCTTTGCATCAATCTCAGTCCCTCAGAGTGTGCTCAAAGAACTTCTCAGGCACTCAAAAAGAGGGTGAAACACTGAAGTTTCTCATACTTTAAATAGATCCTTCTGAAGGACAGGACTGAGAAAGTGTCCCCAGGTTCCAGGTAGAGCAGAACACTGGTGGCAGTGATGACAGGTGGGGACAAGCAAGGCAAAGGTGTCTCTGGTGCTGAGCAAACCTGCGCCTCTGTCCCTGCAGGCTGTGGGCATCCCCGGCTGCCCCACCTGGCTGGGCCCTTCCTTTGCTGACAGCTCTGCCTCCTGCCTGCCTCTGCCTGCCCACACAAAGCCTTGGGCTGCTCCAGGCTCCTGCTGGGGGACGTGCTGCACCACAGCCCTGCCCTGGCAGGGAAATTCCTTTCTCCTTGTGTCCACTCTGGGCCTCCCCAGCTGCCCTTGGTGCTATTATGTCTTCTTCAGGCTCATTCCCACTATGAACAAAAGCTCCAGCCCCTCTGAAACCACCCTCCAATCCCTCCCAGGCTACTCCTGTTCTGTCCTCAGTCTCCACCCCACTGACCCCAGAGCCTGCAGACTCTCCCTGCTGGTTTTATGATGAGGCCTCCAAACCCAGTCTTGGGAGATTTTTGGGTCCTCTCCAAGGTCTGTGAAAATGGAAAAATAGTGATCAAAGTGATTTTCTCCCAAATCTTGCCATGACAGAACAAGGGTCAATATCTCTAAACTGAATTAGGGCAGATTTACATTTGTTAGAAGAGGAAATATTTCACAATTATGGAAGTGACATGAAACTGCAACTGTTTTTCCACAGAAGTGGATTCCCCATCCCAGGAATTGTCCAAGAACAGGAGCTTTGTGCAACCTGACCCAGTGAAACCCCCTGCCCTCCCCAGTGACAGAATTCCTGTAGTGTGGGTTCTCTGATGCGCTGGGTGTCCTCACAAGGCTTCTGGCCAGAATGTCTGCTGAGGGCAGCCAGGCTGCTGCAGGGGCAGTGCCCTGACAGCCATCACCATGGCAGCCCTGTCCCCTGGGCCTGGCTCTGCCCTTTCCTCTGCCCCTGCCTTGGCTCTGCTGGCATGAAGAGTTTTGTCATTGATATCTTGTCCCCGAGGTGCTGGGGCCAATGGCTTCCCAGTCAGGCTCCTGGAGCAGCAGTGGCTTTTCAGAGGCCAGCCAGGAATGAGCCCTGAGGCAGCAGCTCTGCAGTGGTGGCCACCAGGCCGGGCTGCCAAGGGAGGCTTCTGGCCATGGCCTGCAAGCAGCTGCTGCTGCCAAGGTGCCTTTGGTGCCTCAGGCTCTCCCTGGCACAGCTCCCAGCACGGCACTCTGCCCTTGTGCCCGAGGCCTTCCCTGTGCTGGGGCTGGCCTGGGGCTTTTCCTGCAGCGGGACCTGCCCTGCTGATGGCACAGGAGAGGCAGTTCCTGCTGGAGCAGGAGGCTCTGCCTGCAATGGCCTCCAACAACTCCAGCAACACCGTGTTTGCAAAGGCCGCAGTGGGAAATGAAGGAGGGGGGGTCACGCTGCTTTTGGGGTGAATAATGCAGAAACCAGCCTGACTCCTCCATCCCAAAGTTGAACATCCTCAGAGGGAGCTGAAGCTGTGACAGTGCTGGAAAATCCCCAGAGAAAGGAACAACCAAGTGACACCACTGAGAGCTTCTGCAGAGCTGCTGAGCTGGCCCAGCCTGGGCACACCTGACTGACAGAGCAGAACCTCAGACTAGAAAAGCCCCATCCCAAATTTTAAAGGCAGCATCCCCTGACATTTCCCTTCCTGGGGGGTGTGGAGATTCCTCCCTGCAGTAGGGACACCCCTCAAGGTCACTGCTTCAGGCTGAGCCAAAGGGATTTGCCCATGGTCATTGGTCTGTGGGAGTGACATCAATCTCTCCTTAAAAACAGCTTCTTTTCCTTTAATAAAATTGCTTTGAAATCCCTTCTGAGTGCTTTCTATAAATTAGTATAATATAATAAAATATGGTACAGCTCTTATACCTTGGAGTAAACAATTCTGATTAAGATAATTTTTTCTAATCGTTACCATAATAGATAATATATTTTTTTTATAAATATATATGATTTGTCATCCTTAATCCTGTGGGACAAATGCTAAAGGTTAAATTTCACCTTGATAATTCTTTACCCATGAACTCTGTAAAAGTCTGAGGCTGGGATTGGAGCCAGTTGCTCCAAGGCTCCTCTCACAGAAGGAGATTACAAAGCCTGGAGGTCCTTGGGGGTATTTTTCTGTGGATATGAGAGTCTGGTCAGAGACAGAGAAAGCAAGAGAGTTTGCCCAGTAATTAGATTGGGAACCATTAGGAAGCTGGAGAGAAAGAATTGTAAATTATCGACAAGTGGTGTTTGTAATAGGTTGTTTTTTCCATAAAGTTGTTTACTGAAGGGGGTTGTCTTTATCAGCCAATCATGTGAAATGTGTTGATTAAATCACCAATGAGATCCACCTGTAGAAAACCAAGGTCAAAAGGAAGAGGATTGAAAAAATGGGTGGCTTTTAGCCCTTAGCCTTCTGATCTGAGTCTGTGTCATCTCTGACTCAACGGTGACATTTGCGGATCTGTGGGGACTATTGGGAATCGTTTCTGCACCTTGTAACCCAACAGGAGCTTCTCTAATAAACGCTGCCTGAAGCTCCCACTGTGCCCATGACAGGAACCCCTGTGAGTGTCTGGGCCATCCCGGCTCTTTGGCAGCCTGGGGACTCCTGGGATGTCACCGTGGAGCCCCCGTGAGTGCCTGTGACAGATCAGTGCCCTTGCAGCCCAGGGTGCCCTGGGATGTCACCATGGAATGGCTGTGACTGCCTCTGACCACAGGGCTCTTTACCATCCCAGAAAGCCCTGGGAGGTCTCCATGGAGCCCCTGTCTCTGTGTGTGACATTCCAGCTCTGGAACAGCCTGGAGACTCTTGGAAAGTCCCCATGGAACCCCTCTGAGGGTCTGTGACAAATCTGATCCTTAGCAGGCAGACATCACCAGCAACCCTGTTGCTATGGTCAGTTTCCATGGCAACCATCACCAGCCCCCTGTTCTATAGTCAGTTTCCATGGAAACCATTACCAGCCCCCTGTTGCTGTGTTCAGTCCCTTGGCAACTCCATGGAGACCCCATGCCAGGGGTGGTTGCCATGAACACCAGGGCTGGCACCAGCTGGGATGCTCGGTTTCCACGGGCCGGGCTTCAGGAATGGGATTCCCCAATTTCCTGCTCCTGCTAAAACCACGCTGCCCTCGCTGCCCTCCTGCCTCCCATGGAAAGCACAAAAGGCAAAGATCCTGGGCTGGGATAAGAACAATTTATTGGGAACAGCAACGAGATAAGGAAAAATTTGAACAGAAACAATATTGATAACAGAAGGGATAAATAAAACTTTGACAGGGAAAACTACAACACAACTGACTGTCTCTTCCCAGCCACAATTTCCTCCTGTCTGGAAAGGACACCCTTCTCCTCTGGGAGAGAGAGAGAAGGTCCCTTTCCTGCCCCTGGCAATAGCCTGAGGTGGGAGTGAATGTAATGAAAGGGCCATGGCCAGACCATCATGTTCTTCAATCCCACATCATGTCACGGGCAGGAAAAGGGACAGGTGTCTTCCCAGCATGGATCATGGGCAACACGGATCCCCAGGACTCTTCCCAATGCGGGTCCTCTAAAGGGGGATGAAGCTGGAGCAGTGCATGAAGCTGTTCCTGCAGCTGGGGCATTTGCAGGGCTTTCCTTACTGGCAGCTCCGTGGGTGTCTGGTCAAGGGAGAGCTGCTGGTGAAGCTCTTCCCACACTGGGGACACTCGTAGGGCCTCTCCCCAGTGTGGATGCACCGGTGGGTGACGAGGGTGGAGTTGTGCTTGAAGCCCTTCCCGCAGTCAGGACAGCGGAAGGGCCTCTCATTGGTGTGAATTCGCTGGTGGCAGAGGAGACTGGAGCTGGTCTGAAACCTCTTCTGACACTGGGGACACTCATAGGGCCTCTCCCCAGTGTGGATGCGTTGGTGGATGATGAGGGCAGAGCTGCAGCTGAAGCCCTTCCCACACTCCCCACACTCCTAGGGCCATTCCCCAGTGTGGATCATCTGGTGGCGGATCAGGTGGTTACTCTTCCTGAGGCTCTTCCCACACTCCAAGCACTTGTGGGGCTTCTCCCCATTGTGAAGCTGCCCATGGACCACCAGCTCCAAGCTCTGGCTGAAGCTCTGTCCACCTTCCTGCCTCAGGGTGGGTCTTTCCTCCTCAGAGCACCCTGGGCTGGGTTTGGAGCCCCTCCTCCTGTGGAATCTCTGGGGCTTTTCCTCCACGTTGGAATTCTGCACCGTGGAGCCACTCAAAATGGCCTCTTCCACGATGTTCTGCCTTGGGGATTTGTCCTCCGTGGTCTCCATCCTCAGCTTCTTCTCTGGGGGAGAAAAGACAAGGAGAGGATGGGATTTGCCTCCGTGCCAGAGGGAAGGGGAAGGAGATCCCCCCAGTGCATCCCCAGCAGGACGGGGTTGGCAGCAGGGTTGTCCTGCAGCCGGGGGCTGTGCTGGGCTGGGAGATGGAGCAGGAGAGAGGGGGAAAGGGGCACTGACTTCCTCCTCACCTGCCTGGCTGTCCCAGGGCATTGTGTCAGTTTGAAAAGACAGGGGTCTGCTAAGGAAGGCAGGAGACTCCCCTGAAACAGAAAATGTTAATCCCTTCACTTGGAATTATAATTTCCAAAACAAGGGGCTGTCAAGCAAAGTCTATGGGAATACGAATAACAGTTCTTCAGAAGGAAAATTAAAAATACAAATGCAGTAGTACTAAAAACTACTTACAGAGTAAGAATACGACCTGACACCCTGTGGATCAGAGTGTTGGTAGCACTCCTGTTAAATGGTGGCTGCAGTGCTCCTGCAGTGACAGGTGTGGTTCTGTTGGAGCAGTGATCCTGTAGAAGGGTGGAGTTTTCTTCTGAAGGTCCAGTTGTGGCGTCGATCGGCCTGGCCTTCCTCTGGGATCCAGTGGAGCTGAAAGCTGCTCTTCTGGGAATCTTGTGGGAAAAGGCCGACTCTGTTGTTCACATTCTCAGATTATATCCAGGTAGGAATGCTTGGCTCCTCCCTCTGGGCAGATCTTCTCACAATGGGATGATGGAATTTTTATCAGTGACACTCAATGGCCCATTAACAGAAGATATCTCTCTGGAGGGAGGATTCCATGCGGAAGAGATAAAGTAAACTGCTCAATTAACAGATGATAATTGCCCCAACTTTAACAGAGGGTAATTGAATACACACCCAGCTAAACCTGAGACACTGTTCCAGCCTTGGAAAGCAGGATTTGGTACCAGGATTCTTTAGGGAATGCAACCCTGATTGAAGGCAGAGATAGAATCTCCAGAGCCTGCAGCCAGAAATGGACAGTTGTGTCATACTCATTTCAACATCTTCTCTTTTGGAATTATTGACTAATGATTATTTGCTTTGCCTACCTAATATTTTTGTAATTTTTTGCAAATTTGCATTATCTAAATTACACTGTTCCTTAAGTTAAGTTGGTTTCTGTGTCTTTGGTGCGGGCCCTGCCCACTGGCGAAACAGGGCCCAATCCTGCCTAAGTGTTACCTGGGGAGACAAAACCCTGACTGCAAATGTGCCCCCTTCCTCCTTGATCCCCACACTTCATGCACTGATCATGATGTCCTATGGTCTGGGGTATCCCTGGGGTCAGCTGGGATCTCCTGTCCTGGCTGTGTCCCCTCCCAAGCTCCCCCACACCCTCAGCCCCTCCCCAGCGTGGCCGAATGAGGGGCAGGACAGGCCTTGGCTCAGTGCGAGCTCAGCAAGAACAAAACCATCTCTGCGTGCTCAGCCCTGTGCTCAGCCCCCGGGCCCGGCATTTCCTCCACTGCCACCCCGGAGCCCCCTTTCCCACCCCTCTGCCCCACGGCCGCCGCAGCACCGGCTGACAATAGAAGCAATTCTGGGGCAATTCCAAGTTTCCTTGGTTCCTGCACAGCTCCAGCTCAGCTGCTGGCAGGTTACAATTAAAGAAAAGTGCAAATTCGGCCCAATACAGATATTATTAAAAGGAAGGGAAAGCTCTGTGTAGCTGTCACAAAGGTGACAGGGATGAAGAGAATAATGATTCTCACATTTGGAAAAAACCCAAGCCTGGGAATTCAGTAGTTATTTGGGAATTTAGCTACTTGAGCTGGGCTTCTTGTGGGACTTTTAGCAGCCTTGTGTTCCTCACCATGTGGTGAATGAACCTTGTCAGTCTTGCTGGTATCATTTGCTCCCTTTCCTCCAGTGATTTTAACAAACTTTTCAAGTAGGGACAACAAAATATTTTCTTTACACTCCAGTCCCACAACAGCCATTTTCCTCATCAGTTCTCCCATAGGTCGCTCAGACGAAGCTGCATCCAAGTTTCCAAGAGTTCCTCCAGAGAGACCCACAACCTCGTCAGAGGAAGGAACCATGCTGTTGTCAAAGGCAACTGGGGTCAAAGAACAGTGCCCTGAACTCACTGTGCCAAAATAATTTTGCAATCTGGTTAAGAAAATATTAGAGAGATGCCATTTGCCCTGGAGCAGGGCAAGTGTGACATTGTCCCCTGTGTGTGTGTGGCATTCCCAGGGTGGGGGTTTTACACCTGAGCCAGTTTGGGTAAGGTGGGTGGTGTTCACCCCCTGAGCAGGGATTCCCCCACTGTTTCAGGTTGCAATGTAAGATGGAACCAAATGCATGTTTTCAATCCCCATCTTCATCAACTGCTAGAAACAGGTGGGGCCGTGTTCTTGATCTCTTCCATGACTCAGCCCTGATAACGCCCTCCAGGGGAGATATCTGCTGGGAATGGGCCATTGAGTGTCACTGCAGGACTGATCAAATTCTATCATCCCATTGTGGCATGCTCCACCCAGGGGGAGGATCCAAGCATTCCTACCTGCATATAAGCTGAGCCTTGCAACACCAGGAGCAGCTTGCCTACTGGATTCCCAGAGGACAAGAGCTCCAGAACCACCACTGGACCTTCAGAGGAAGACCAGACCCTTCTACAGGATCACTGCTTGGACAGAATCACGTTCATCTCTCCAACAGGACTGCAGCCACCACCCTGAGCAGCAACAGGGTGTCAGGTTATATCCTGACTCTGTCAGTTTAAGGCAGTGTTTCTGTAGCATTGCCTTGATCTTCTTTTCTTATGAAATTGTAATTCTGGTTTAGACTCTCCCCCAGGTTTGCCTTGAAACCAGTAAAAAATTCAATGCGCTCATCCCTTGCTTTCCTCCCAGAACAGGATTTCACATCCCCAAACCTTTGCCAGATGGAGGAGGAGGCTGCAAGGAAGAGGAAGGAGCCCCAGGACATTCAGGAAGGTGAGGAGGAAGTCAGTGCCCCTTTCCCCCTCTCTCCTGCTCCATCTCCCAGCCCAGCACAGCCCCCGGCTGCAGGACAACCCTGCTGCCAACCCCGTCCTGCTGGGGATGCACTGGGGGGATCTCCTTCCCCTTCCCTGTGGCACGGAGGCAAATCCCATCCTCTCCTTGTCCTTCCTCTCCCCAGGAAGGAGCTGAGCATGGAGACCAGAAAGGAGAAATCCCCACAGCAGAAACTCATGGATGAGGCCATTTTGAGTGACTCCAGGGCACAGGAATCCAATGGGGAGGAAAAGCCCCAGAGATCCCACAGGAGGAGGGGCTCCAAACCCAGCCCAGTGTGCTCTGAGGAGGAAAGACCCACCCTGAGGCAGGAAGGTGGACAGAGCTTCAGCCAGAGCTCAGAGCTGGTGGTCCATGGGCAGCTTCACAATGGGGAGAAGCCCCACAAGTGCTTGGAGTGTGGGAAGAGCTTCAGGCAGAGCAGCACCCTGATCTGCCACCAGATGATCCACACTGGGGAATGGCCCTAGGAGTGTGGGGAGTGTGGGAAGGGCTTCAGCTGCAGCTCTGCCCTCATCATCCACCAACGCATCCACACTGGGGAGAGGCCCTACGAGTGTCCTGAGTGTCAGAAGAGGTTTCAGACCAGCTCCAGTCTCCTCCAGCACCAGCAGATTCACACTGATGAGAGGCCCTTCCGCTGCCCCAGCTGTGGGAAGGGCTTCAAGCGCAACTCCACCCTCATCACCCACCAGCGCATCCACGCTGGGGAGAGGGAGAGGCCCTACGAGTGTCCCCAGTGTCAGAAGAGGTTTTACACCAGCTCTGATCTCCTCCTGCATGAGCGGATCCACACGGATGAGAGGCCCTTCCGCTGCCCTGACTGTGGGATGGGCTTCAAGCGCAACTCCCACCTCATCAGGCACCAGCGGATCCACACCGGGGAGAAGCCCTACGAGTGTGGGGAATGTGGGATGAGCTTCAGCCAGAACTCTAACCTGATCTCCCACCACAAGACCCACACCAGGGAATGGCCCTATGAGTGTGGGGAATGTGGGAAGAGCTTTAGGCAGAAGTCTCTCTTGATCTGCCACCAGAGGATCCACACTGGGGAAAGGCCATACAACTGTGGGGAATGTGGAATGACCTTTAGTAGGAAGACCCAAATGATCATCCACCAAATGATCCACACAGGGGAGAGGCCCTACCAGTGCCCCGAGTGTGGGAAGAGGTTTCACACCAGCTCTCAGCTCCTCCAGCACCAGCGCATTCACACGGATGAGAGGCCCTTCCTCTGCCCTGACTGCGGGAAGGGCTTCAAGCACAACTCCACCCTCATCACCCACCGGCGCATCCACACTGGGGAGAGGCCCTACAAGTGTCCCCAGTGTGGGAAGAGCTTCACCAGCAGCTCTCACTTGAGCAGACACCAACGGAGGCACCAGTAAAAGAAGCCCTGCACATGCCTCAACGGCAGGAACAGCTTCATGCACCGCTCCAGCTTTATCCCCCATTGGAGACACCACGTTGGTCAGAGCCCTGGTGATCCATGTTCCCCATGATCCATGCTGGGAAGACACCTGTCCCTTTTCCTGCCCCTGCCAATGACATGATGTGGGGTTGGAGAACATGAGGGTCTGGCCATGGCCCTGTCATTACATTCACTCCCACCTCAGGTCATTGCCAGGGGCAGGAAAGGGACTCTCTCTCACTCTCTCTCCCTGAGGAAAAGGGTGTCCTTTCCAGACAGGAGGAAATACATTGCCAGGAAGAACTAGTTGTTGATGTTGTAGTTTTCTCTGTAAACAGTTTTATTTATCCCTTCTGTTATCAATATTGTTTCTGTTCCTGTTTGTTCTTTATCTCGTTGCTGTTCCCAATAAATTGTTCTTATCCCAGCCCGGGATCTTTGCCTTTTGTGCTTTCCATGGGAGGCGGGAGGGCAGCGAGGGCAGCGCGGTTTTAGCAGGAGCAGGAAATTGGGGAATCCCATTCCTGAAGCCCGGCCCGTGGAAACCGAGCATCCCAGCTGGTGCCAGCCCTGGTGGCCATGGCAACCACCTCTGGCATGGGGTCTCCATGGAGCTGCCAAGGGACTGAGCATAGCAACAGGGGGCTGGGGATGGTGTCCATGGAAACTGCCCATAGCAACAGTGGACTGGTGATGGTTGCCTGCTAAGGATCAGATTTGTCACAGGCCCTCAGAAGGGTTCCATGAATCTCCAGGCTGTTCCAGAGCTGGAATGTCACAGGCAGAGACAGGGGCTCCATGGAGACCTCCCAGGCGTTTCTGGGATAGTAAAGAGCCCTGTGGTCAGAGGGAGTCACAGCCATTCCACAGTGACATCCCAGGAGTTCCCAGGATGCCAAAGAGCCAGGATGTCCCAGACACTATGGGTTCCTGTCATGGGCACAGTGGGAGCTTCAGGCAAAGTTTATTAGAGAAGCTCCTGTTGGGTCACGAGGTGCAGAAACGATCCCCAGTGCTCCCCATAGATCCCCATATGTCACTCTTGAATCAGTGTTCCGTGCTTTGTTTCCAATGGAAAACAACCATCCTTATCCTCTAGGTGTCCATGTCTGAAATTGGGATTCCACCTCCAAAATTCTGTATATCCAAGGATTGCTCCCAGGCACAATCTGCCAGTACCATCAAGCCTGGCTGGCCTTGGCCTCTGGTGGCTGCCCCTGCAACACTGGGGCTGGGTTCTTCCCTTCCCATGGAGATCACTGGGACACTGTGGGGACCCCATGGAACCAAGGGGATCATTGTGGCACCACTGGAGCCCATGGAACCAAGGGGCCATGGTGACCCAGCGGGGCTTCATGGAACCCAGAGACCCTTATGGCTCTGTGGGGCCTGATGGAACCATGGAGACCATCGGGACCCTTCAGGGCCTGGTGTCACCAAGGGGGCATTATGACACCTCAGGGCCTCAGGGAAGCAAGGGACCATTGGGACAATGTGGGGCCCCATGGAAGTGAGGGAACATGGAATAGGTCTGGCTGGCTTGGCCTCCCAGGGCCCCTGACAGGTCTGGCTGATGTTGTGATGTCAAGGGCTGCCTCTCATCAGCTCCTGGAACACTGGGGCTCCGTGCTTTCCTTGCTATAGAAAAGAACTGTCCCTCTTTTTAAATGTCCATTGCCAAAATTGGTATTCTCTCTAAAAATTTTCCTATATGCAAGGGTCTCTCTCAGAAAAAAACCTGCCACTTCTGGCTGGCCTTGTCCTCTGGTGGTCACTCTCTTCTGCCTGGCAAACACTGGGGCTCTGTTCCTTCCTTCCTACAGAAAAGAACCAACCTTCATGTCCATGGTCCATGGCCAAAATTAGAATTTGGCCTCCCAAATTCCATATATCCAAAGATTGCTCCCAAGGACAGACAGGTCAGTCTGGCCATGTCTTCTGGTGATTTTCTTATACCCTGAGCTGAATGCTTTCAGTTGAAAAAACCTTGGAAAGTGCCCAGACATCTCCCAAGAAGAGTTTTTGAGGACTTGGGCACATGACTACTACATATGGACAAAGGAACTCTGTGCTCTGTGCTGTTGTGGTGGTTTGGCATCATGGAAGTGATGTTCCAAGAGAAGCTGCTAGCAGTTTCCTCTGTGTCTGACTAAAAAACCAATCAGTAATTAACTTTGAGAATTGACAATCTGTTAAACTGCTAAGGAAACTGTACACGCTTCTGTGAAGACACATGTTAAAGATGAGAAAGCCTGGGAGGGTCTCTTTCCCTTCTGGCTGGCACAGAGGTAACAAGGCTGACCCGGCCCCGTCTCAGCCAGGCCGGGCCGGGCGGCTCCTGCCGTGGGGCCGGGCCCCTTCCCAGGGACCCCGCCAGGCCCCATCGGCTGCCGGGCAGGGCAGGGGAGGCCGCGGGGCCGAGGCCGGGCCGGGCCATGGCTGCAGTTGGGAACATCTGGGCCCTGCTGAGCCCTGCCCCGCCGCCAGCCCGGGCCCAGCCAGGATCCGCCGGGCCCCAGGAGCAGCCCCGGGCCGGGCCGGCTCGGCCAAGATTCTGCCACCCTTGGGGTTCAGCCGCAAGCCCCGGGCAGGGGCAGGAGAAGCCATCGGCCCCGGCCGTGCTGCTGCTGTGCTCTGGCCTGGCTGCTGAGATCCTGGCCCTGCCCCAGCGCGGCCCATCCTGACACAGCCCCAGCGCAGCCGCTGCAGAAACCTCCATCGTAAAACAGCTCCGGCCGCAAGCACCGAGCCCGGCCGGGGGCACGGAACCATCTGCAGGCCCCGGGTGAGATATGAACTCTTTCAGTGCTTCCATCCTCCCTCCAGTGAGAGAAAAGGACAAAGTGCAGGCACAGAGAGGAGCAACATGAAGACACCAAGGTCACTGAAGGGGAAGTTGAGTCCCAGATGGGAGGGATGAGGAGATGCCTTGATCTTGCAGCCTGAAATCCTCTTGAAAAGCTATGGAGAAGGATGTAATTAATATGTCAGACTCTCTTTTTCCCTATAACGAATTGAAAATATGGGGAGATGACCTGTTCAGCAAAAACCTCCATGCTAAAGTAGGCAAATGTTGAAGTAGCTGTGATCCCATGAGAAGTTTAAACAGAGAAAGAGAGAAGAGTGGTGAGATCCTGTGCCCTCAGGGAGAGAAGAAGAAGATCTCTGTTCTCAGAGATGAAGATGATTTCAGAAATAGATGAAGAGAATCTTTGCTCCTGAACAGCTCATCTTTAAACTCATACCCCATAAGCTGACATGGCCCATAAAAACAGCTGTGGGAAAAGCTGTGAAAAATGGGAGAGACCTCACAATTGCAGATTTTCTGGGCAGCTGCTATTTGTGGGAATTGAGAGCCACGAATGAACTTTTTCCTTATGGAGAAGTCTCCATAGCATGAAAGAGAGACTCCTCTCCCTAAGTGAACTGAAGAAAGACTGTTCTAGATGGTGTAAAGTGACTGAAACTTTCAGGTTTTGTCTCCTTGCATTGTCAGTAAGAAAGAAAAGGTTGTAGGGAGAGGAGAAGTGTTCAGATTCTTATTAATCTTTCTCCTATTTACTGGTAATAAACTTTTCTATATACCCTTTTAAAATTTTGAGCCTACTTTTCTTTTCTCCTAATCCTATCTCACAGCAGGAAATGAGTAAATATATTCCAGTGAGGGCAATGGTAATTAGCCAACATTGATCCCACTGCACTAATAGATGCATTGGCTGAGAAATCTCAAATTAGCAAACCAAAATCACTCCAGATAGGTTCCTGATAAACTGCATAAGAGCAGAGGGAAATCAAGGCAGAGCCATAGTTTGTCAGGACTTGCTGCATCCTGATGAGCACTGTGGTGCATTTGGAGCTGAGCCCTGGAACCTCAGGGCCTGAGAGGAGATTGCACAAACCTTTCCAGGAGTCAAAGTCAGAAGAAAACCCCAAAGTGTCTCAAAGCATGAATGGGTCTCAGTGAGGTCCATCCCCAACACAGGCTGCTCATGGACTCCATGGAAGAGAGAACTGGAGGCCAGGATTGACCAAAAACCTCTCAGAGTCTCAATGTGGAAAAGACAATTCCAAACTACCTTAAAAAATTTGTGAAGCTCAAAGCATTACTGAGCCCCACTGAGTGTCAGTACAAAGCTCTCCAGGGACTCATTAAAGCAGATAATTGGAGCCATGATTGCACAAACCTCTCACAGAGTCTGTATCAAAAGGGAAACACCAAGTACCTTCAAATAACCGGAGTACCTTGAAGTATTAATGAGCCCCACTGAGTGTTGTTCCTGACAAAGCCTCTCCAGGGACTAATTACAGCAGATAATTGGAGGCCATGATTGCACAAACCTCTCAGAGCCTCCAAGGCAAAAGCCAAGCCCAAAGTCCTTTGAAAAACCTGCAGTCCCTGCAGGGAGCATGAAGGAGCCCCCAGGGCCATTGCTGAGCAAGGCTCCCCAGGGACTCCTTGCAGCAGATCCTTGAGGCCACTGGGATGTGGGCTAGGGGGGGATGCTGAGGGCAGCACAAGGGGCTGACAGTGCCCAGCCTGGCTGGGGCTGTGCCAGGAGGCCCCAGGGCCTCAGCACAAGGTGTCTCCTCCCAGCCCTTGCTGGCACAGACCCTGCTGTGCCCCAGGGCACCAAGACTTGGCTTCTCTTTGTCCCCACCTGTCATCACTGCCTGCAGTTCTCTGCTCTGCCTGGGGCCTGGGGACACTTGCTCAGTCGTGTCCCTCACTGGGACCCATTAAAAGTCCAAGAAACTTTGGAGTTGGATTCTGCCTTGGAGTTCCGGAGAGGTTTCTTCAGCTCCCTCTCAGGGACTGATGTTCAGGGCCTGAGCACAAAGCCCCAGAGGCTGATTAAAGTCCTTGTGCTGTGTCTGTGCTGCTGAGCTGGGCTGGGCTCCTGGCACAGAGGCAGCTCCTGGTCACCAAGAAGAGCTTCAAAAGCACATTTCTCTGGATGAGCAGCTCTTGTGCCAGCCCAGCAGGGCTGGGGCACTGCCTGCAGCCAGCGCGGGCACAGCCCAGAGGCACAGAGAGCTTCAATCAGTCAGGGCTGGGAAGGGGCTGAGAAGTGCCTGGGGCACAATCACTGCCAGCCCTTGGCACAGGAACCTCTGGCTGCAGGACAATGCAGCTGCAGCTCCTGGAGCCATCTCCTCAAGCTGGAACATCCCAATGCCTGCAGAGCCTGTGAGTACAACTCTGGGTATTTCTGGTGCAGGGGAGGTGAAATGCTCTTGAAGCTCTGACATGCTGAAGGATGCTGATCAGTCATAGAAAATTTCCAAGACAAGGATTTCATTAAATATTAAGACATTTCCAAAGACTTTGTATTCAGTTTCCTAATATTGGAGAATGGCAGGGAGTGGGGGGATTATTATTAAAGATTAATTATGAATTATAATTATGATATTTTGGAAGTGTCTAAGACATCTGAACTGTTCCTTTTAGTGATCAATAGGTTCACAGGAGATCCCTAATGTCGTTTCAGCCACTCTGCCCATGGACAGCAGAAGCATCACCTTTGCTGGAGCCATCAGGCTCAGTCTGAGCTGTCCTTTCTCCAAGCTGCAAACAGAACCTGCCCCCAGCCAGTGCCCTGCAAACAGGCAGGGTTCTGTAGGGCCAAGGAGAGTGCACAGAGATTTGGGGTCTATGGGTGCTGGCAGGGAGAGATCAGGCAGAGGGAAACACCTGTAGGAGGGAAATCTGCAGGAAGCAGAGAGAAGATCAGGCAATGAGAGAAAACAAAGCCCAGCAATGCTGTGGCAGGGAGAGTTTAGAGATGCCCACAGGAGCCCCTGCAGTGCAGCCCCTCGCTCTGAACAAGCCCCCTCCCTCCTGTGCCCCAGCCAAGCCTCTGCCCTCAGGGCCGGGGCTCCAAGGCGTGCAGCCCCTCCTGTGCAGGCAGAGCTGCAGCAGAGCCGTGGGGCAGCTCTGCAGCCCCGGGCCCAGTTCCCTCTGCAGAGCACAGGGCTGGGAGCAGCTGCCCGGCTCTGGGGGCTCTGGCAGGGGCACAGCTGGCTCAGGGTGACGCTGTCCCCAGTGCCCGGCTCTGGGCAATGCTGTCAGTGCAGCCAGGGAAGGAGCTGCATCTCCCACAATCCAATGCCATCAGAAGGACACTTGGGAGTCTCCCTGAGATTTCAGTCCAAGCTGGGAGCTTTAATCCAGGATGCAAACCTGTCCTAGAGCATCTCTGAGTTATGAGATTGATGGGAAAAAGCATTGGTGTTGTGACACTGAAAATGCTGCTGGGTTGGTGAAATGAGTGATATGAATCCTTGGCTACAAATGTGGAGCTGGGCTGGGGTGGATCCATCTGCTCTCAGCAGTACCTGGGGGTTTGTAAGAGAAACCTGGGAGTGTGAACATCCTCCATTTGAGAAAAGTGAAAGCCCAGAGATACTCCAAACCGAATGAAGGGACAGAGCATCTCCCCTCACTCTCCACTCATCATCTTATGTCAGGGAACTCACTCTGTTCTACCAGAGGGCAGAGGAATTGCTGAGGGTTTCTGCTATCCAAGAATACGAGGAGAGTCATGGCGGGAGATTAAAAAGAAAACCTCAGAACTCTTAAACACAAAAGCATGTCCATGTAAGTTACAGAGGATGGTGTATGGGAAATGGCTTTGATTTTGCTTGCAGCTATCTCCTCTAACACTTCACTTTCCTTTTCTCCATGAACAGGTGCCCATGTGCAGCCCCAGCAAATGTCCAACAGCAGCTCCATCAGTCACTTCCTGCTGCTGGCATTGGCAGACACGCGGCAGCTGCAGCTCCTGCACTTCTGGGCAGGAGCTCTTGCTGGGCATCTCCCTGGCTGCCCTCCTGGGCAACGGCCTCATCATCAGCGCCGTAGCCTGCGGCCACCACCTGCACACGCCCATGTTCTTCTTCCTGCTCAACCTGGCCCTCAGCGACCTGGGCTCCATCTGCACCACTGTCCCCAAAGCCATGCACAATTCCCTCTGGGACACCAGCAACATCTCCTACACTGCATGTGCTGCTCAGCTCTTTTTCTTTCTCTTCTTCATCTCAGCAGAGTATTCCCTCCTGACCATCATGTGCTACGACCGCTACGTGTCCATCTGCAAACCCCTGCACTACGGGACCCTCCTGGGCAGCAGAGCTTGTGCCCACATGGCAGCAGCTGCCTGGGCCAGTGCCTTTCTCAATGCTCTCATGCACACGGCCAATACATTTTCCCTGCCCCTGTGCCATGGCAATGCCCTGGGCCAGTTCTTCTGTGAAATCCCACAGATCCTCAAGCTCTCCTCCTCCAAATCCTACCTCAGGGAACTGGGGCTCATAGCTGTTAGTGCCTGTTTGGTACTTGGTTGTTTTGTGTTCATTGTTTCCTCCTATGTGCAGATCTTCAGGGCTGTGCTGAGGATCCCCTCTGAGCAGGGACGGCACAAAGCCTTTTCCACCTGCCTCCCTCACCTGGCTGTGCTCTCCCTGTTCCTCAGCACTGTAATCTTTGCCTACCTGAAGCCCCCCTCCATGTCCTCTCCATCCCTGGATCTATCAGTGTCAGTTCTGTACTCGGTGGTGCCTCCAGCTCTGAACCCCCTCATCTACAGCCTGAGGAACCAGGAGCTCAAGGCTGCAGGGTGGAGACTGATGACTGGATGCTTTCAAAAACGTTAAACTGCTGGCCAATTTCTGCAAATCACTTTGAAAAAAATAATGTTTGATACTTCTTGTTGGTTTCATTTCTGAGATAATTTTTCTTAGTTTTACTTTTATAATATAGTCCACAAATAATTGTAATTCCTTGTGCCATTTGTCATTTTGTTTCTTTCCACCTTCCCTGTGGCTACAGACTGTGTCAATGAGGGGCTGCACTCTCAATGGCTTTAAAGGAACTAAAGAATCTCCCAGCAGAGTTTTCTGCAGAGATGCCCTTGTGTTGCCTTCTCTGGAGCTGCAGCAGCAATGTCTGTGTGCAGAGCTGGGGCAGATCAGTGCTGGCCCAGCAGCTGTGCCCAGCAGCAGCAGCAGCAGCAGCACTTGGTGTTGCCAGTGCTGCTGCCGTGGCCCTGCCCCGCTGCCCTGGTGGCCCTGGTGTTGCTGCAGGGCCTGAGTGCTCTCGGGGCCGGGCACAGCCCTGGGGGTGGCAGTGCCAGGGCTGCAGCAGGGACAGGCCATGGGCACTGCTGGGGCAGCGCTGACGCCTCAGGCCAGGCCCTGGGGGCTCCAGGCTCCTTGCCCAGGCTCTCTCCAGAACACGGCCAGGCCAATGCTCAGCACAGAAACCCCCGTCAGCAGCCCCAGGCTGGCCGTGGGCAGGCTGGGGGCAAACAGCATGGCTGGGGCTCTGCAAAGGCCCTGGGGCAGACGGGAAGGAGCAGCAGAGCAGGGGCTGATCCATGCCCAGTGCGCTGCACAGCCCAGGGCAGCGTCCCAGAGCGTCCTCATGCAGCTGCCAACAACATCCCCCCTCTGCAGCCCTGGCCTCTCCCCCAGCTCACACAGGTGCCCCATCCTTGCAGGCACAGACACGGCAGCACTGCCTCAGCAGCCCCTGTTTGCATTGCACACAGCAGGGCCAGCACCCCCATGCTGTTGCTGTGGGGACATGAACCTGAGGGAGCACAAATGCCATCAGCCCCTGGGGCCAGCAAGGCCTGGGGGACACCAGGGAAACCACTCAGCTTTGTCCTGGCCTCTGCACTCAGCCAGAAAGTTTGTTCCCATCAGCTGGGAGTTTCCTGTGCCACTGCAGACGCTGTTGCTCAGAGCCAGGGCTGCCTGGCAGCCACCCCCAAACTGCCCTGAGCATATCCTTTGTCCCACCTTTACTTTCTTTACTCTTCCCTTGGACAAATTTCTTCCTCTTGCCAGGCCCTGTTCCCTGCCCTGCAAACAGCCCATCGCTGTTTGCCCTTTCCTCTCTGGCCCCACTCCCCATTGCAGTTCCTGACTTGGCACCATGGGAACGTCCCCCAGCCTTCTTGCCCACCTGGGCACACTGCTGCCTCATGTCCAGCCTGCTGTCCCTCAGGCCCTGCAGGTCCCTTTCTGCCTGGCTGCTCTCCAGCCACTCTGTCCCCAGCCTGTAGTGCTGCAGGGGTTGTTGTGGCCAAAGTGCAGGACCCGGCACTGGGACTTGTTAAACCTCACCTTGGTGGATTTGGGCCCTGGATCCAGCCTTTCCAGGGCCCTGTGCAGAGCCCTCTTACCCTCCAGCAGATCCACACTCCCAGAAAACTTGGGGTCACCAGGGTTCCGTGAGGCCCCCGAGTGTCCCAATGGTCTCCATGATTCCCTGAGGCCTCCCAGTGTCACAATGTTCCTTTGGTTCCAGGGGACCCCTTGGTGTCACAAAGTCCCTTGGATCCTTGGGCCCTGCAGTGTCACAGTGGATCCTTGGTTCCATGAGGTCTGGCAGTGTAGCAATGCTGTCCTTGGTTCCACAGTGTCAAAATGGCCTCTTGGTCCCAAGGGCCACCATGGTGTCAAATATGTTTCCTTCATTGCAGGAGTCCCTGAGGAGCAGCCCTGGCCCCTTGGTTCCATGGGGCCCTGCAGTGTCACAATGGCCCCTTGGCTCTGTGCTGCCATGTCATACACAGTGTCACCATGGTCCCCTTAGTGCCACCAGGCCCTGCAGTGTCACAATGGCCCCTTGCTTCCCCAGGGCCCTGCAGTGTCACAATCATCAGAGAATCAGCCAGGCTGTAAAAGACCTTAGAGTGCAACAGGTCCAACCTGGGACCCAGCACAACCTTGTCACCCAAACCATTGCACTCAGTGCCACATCCAATCTTTCCTTAAAAACCTCAAGAGACGGTGACTCACCCAACTCCCTGGGCAGCCCATTCCAATGCCCAATCACCCCTTGTGTGAAGAATATTTCCTAAAGTCCAGCCTAAATGTCCCCTGGTACAGCTAAAGGTTGTGTCCTCTTTTCCTGTCACTGTGCCCTGGGAAAAGAGCCTGACCCCCACCTGGCTGCACCCTCCTGTCAGGGAGCTGTAGAGAGTGATGAGGTCTCCCCTGAGCCTCCTCTTCTCCAGGATAAACAACCCCAGCTCCCTTAGCTGCTCCTCACAGGACTTGTGCTCCAGACCCCTCCCCAGCCTTGTTGCCCTATTCTGGACATGCTCCAGCCCCTCCATGTCCTTCCTAAATTGGGGGGCCCAAAACTGGAAACCGGACTTGAGGTGCTGCCGAACCAATGCCAAACACAGTGGAAGAATACCTACCCTGCCCCTCCTGGCCACACCATTCCTGATCCATTGGAATTCCAGGGGTTGGATGAGGGAAATGGTGGGGAAGGAGTGGGGACAAAGTGTTATTGATTGTCAGCCATTAAGCGTTTTGATTTTTTTTTATATCTGTTCAGACTGGATTAGGAGGTGCTAGAGGTCAATATCAATTGGACATTACTCATACCAATCTACAAATAGAAAAAGAAAACTTAACATGACAAAACACTTCTCTCTGCATTGTTTTCAAGACAGTGTATTCACTTAGAATACACCTCTGAAATCTGTTAATTATTCACAGAATAAATAAAAACATAGAATATTCCCTGTGGCTTTGGTTGTTCTGGAGTTTTTGCTCAAATGTTTATGAGCTTTCCTCACTGAATTCCTGAACTGTAGAGCTCAAGAAAGTAGAGGCCTCTGGAGTAGTAAAATGCATCAGCAAACACCAAGTGGCTGAGGATCCATGCCCATGAGAGCAGCAATGAACAGAAATTGGCACAGCTTTGTGGCTGCCCCAGCTTTGGCATGGGCCCTGGGCCTGGAGCAGGAGCAGCTCTTGAGGGCCCCAAGGCCGGGGCTCTTGTGCTGCCCTGGGCAGATGGGATGGCAGCAGGGGCTGCAGAGCTCTCAGCACCTCAGGCCGAGGGGAGCAGGGCAGCCAGGGAGCCTCCTTTGGCCTTGGCCAAGCACCTTCCCCCATGGCTGGGGCTGAGTCCTGTGGCAGCTGCAGCTGCTGCTGTGGCCTTGGCAGGGGCTGAGGCCGTGGGGCCAGTGGCCAGAGCAGCCTGGGCTGAGCAGAGCTGTGGGGCCAGAGCCGGCTGGGCTGGGCTGGGCTCAGAGAGGCCCTTGGTGCTGCCCAGAGCTCAGGGCAGCTGGCAGAGCTTGCAGGGAGCTGGGCTGGGCTCCGAGAGCCTGGCCCAGAAACCATCAGTGTCCATCTCAGCCTGGCTGAGCGTGCAGGGACAGGACTCAGGCCAGGCCTTGTGGGGCAGGGCCAGCGCCTGTGCAAGGCATTGCAAACAGGCAAGTGGCCCAGAGAGGAGGCTGCTCTGTGCCCTTGGTGGCATGGCCAGAGCAGGGAGGGGGCCCAGGACATTTGTCAGCACCAGCCTCTGTGCCCATGCGTTGGCAGCCCTGGCTGCTGAGCCCAGCTTTGGCCTGGGCTGAGTTTGGCTGTGGCCCAGCTCCATCCTCCTGCAGGGCTCAGGGCCTGTTCCCAGCCATGGCCAGCCCTGGCTGCCTCTCTGCTGGCCCAGAGGCCGGCAGAGCCCGGGGCAGGGCTGTCTGTGCAGCCCCACAGGTGCCACGGGCTCTGCAGGAGCTGGCAGAGGCTGCCCAGCAGGGAGGCCATGGGGCACAGAGCCCCAAGGCTGCTGTGGGCACCACGGCACAGGGGCCGTTCCCAGCCACAATGCTCCTGGCCTGGGCTGGGCCTGCACAGGGGCTGGGCCACCATGGCTGGGCCAGCACAGGGCCTCAAAGGGGCCACGCAGCCGCTGCCGGGGCTGACAGCAAGGCCACACACAAGCAATTGCTGAGCATGGCCTGCGCTGGCCAGGCCTGACTGTGGCAAAGGCAGAGCTCAGCTGCCCTTGGGGGCTGCAGCAACACTCCAGAGCCCAAAGAGCCTCCATGGCTGGGCTGGAGACCAAGGCTGCAGCAGGGAAATGCAGGGCTGCTGCGGGATGGGGAGGCCATTGAATTCCAGCACACACCTCAGCTCTCTGATGATCCCTGCACCATGCTGGGCCCTGTTTCAGACTGGAGCAGAGCAGATGTTGATGGGACAGGAGCCTTGTGGGGCTGTCAGGGACCTGCAGCTTGCAAGGTGCTCTGCTGTCCCTCAGGTGCTCTTGGAGAGATCCAATCCCAGCTGGGCACCTCAGGGCGCAAGTGGCACTGCCTGTCCATGGCCACACAACTGATGTCTGCCTGGAAAGGGGCACAGGTTTTAATACTTGTAAAATTCATAATATGCAAGCACATTTTCATAATCTGGGTCGTTTGAGTACTCTTAAGACATGGCAAAATTTTCCCACCAGGAACAGCAATTTCCTGGAAGTGTACTGATGGCAGGAGAAGAAATACTGATCTTCCCCTCTGCTTGAGTCTCTAATAATCTGTGTATTATATCATCTCCCTTTTCCTTCAGGTGTTACCAGTTCTCCTGTTTGAATGGCCGTCTCTCTGTATATCTCTTCACTAGACATACTGGATCTTTGTCCTTCCCATTGCTTCCAGATTTCTTCCTCCAGTTGCTCTCTGGTCATTCAAGTGCCTCTCAACTGACTGGGTTCCAGCTTTGAGCTTCAAGGACTTTCCCAATTTTTACAATATTCAAATAAATATCACAGCAGTCAACATCCTAAATGTCTTTACATCTATCATAGAATTACCTTTTCTTATGTCTTTATCTAAAACTGTTCCAGTACAGAAATCCCTTGGAGATGGGGGACATGTCAGATGCTGCTGGGACATCCCAGAGAGCTGAGGGAAGAGCTGTGATGGTTATTACACTGTTCAAATGTTCAACTTGTGTTTGTTGGCAAGAAACCTTTCTGTGCCTCTGAGTGTCACCAGGCCCTGAGCCCAAAGGACACAAACCTGATGAGTTGTGGTTCTCACTGCTGGGGCTGCACTTGGACCTTGGCTCTGCAGAGCAGAGCTCTTCATGCTCTTTCTTTCTTTTCCTCCCTCTGGGCGTGGAGGGAGCTCCTGACTTCAGCCTGTGACTCATGTGTGCAAAGAGCAAATCTGGGCAGAATCGGGGCAGGGAGGGTTTGGGGGGACCTTGGGATCTGTGCTGGGCACAGAAGGTGTTTTCCATTGCTCTGAGACTGTCTGCTGTGGAAAGTGGATTTAATATCCAGCAGGGGAATGACTTTTGCATTGGATGGAGCTGTGCCTTCCCTTGGCTTTGTTGGCTGACAAGAAATGAACATCCCTCTGTGTCTCGGGCAGCGCCTTCTCCAAGGAAAGCAGGTGGGAATTGGAGCCAAGGAGCTGAAAGCTGCAGGAGCAGCCTGGGCTGGAGGGAGCTCAGATTTGCACAAGGCTGCTCTGAGTGCCAGGGCTTGGATGGGGGAAATGGTGGGGTGGGGGTAGGGACAGAGTCTGATTGATTGTCAGCCATGAAGGGTCTTGATTTGCATATCCATTCAAACTGCATGAGGAGGTACCTGGATTCAGTGTCAATTGGAGATTGCACATGTCAATGAATTAACAGGAAAAGAAACCTAAACAGGACCTACAAAATGTTTTCTCGCTGTCTTTTTAAATATCATGTATTCAGTTTCAATACACTACTGAGATCTACTTAACCACAAAGGATTTGAAAATTAAAATCAAATGATTCCCAGAGGCTTGGCTTGTTACGATGTTCTGAATGTTCATGAGCCCTGGGACACTGAATTCCTGCACTGAAGAGCTGAAGGCTGAACAAGCCTCTGGAGCAGTGAAATTCAGCAGCAGCCTCCAAGTTGCTGAGGATGTCAGCAGCCCCCAGTGAGGCCATCCCTGCCCAGAGACCGTGGGGGAATGGGCAGACAAGGAGAGCGTCCCTGGGGCTGGGGCAGCACAACTCAGAGGCACCAGCGGCTCCAGCTGGGCAATGGAGTGTGGAATGTGGCTGGGAAAGCCCTGCCTGGGCTGGGCCAAGCAGCACACACAAGCCCTGACTCCCATCCCCCAAACAACTCTCTCAAGGAGACATTTAAAAGGAATTGCAATTGTTTGTGTACTCTGAGTCAATTGCACTGGAGGAATACTGACAAGAGATCCTCAGGAGCTCAAAACAACAAAGCAGCATTTACTGGCAACTTTAGAAAATCAGAGAAACTTTGGCAAAATGTTTATCATTATATTTTAGTGGTTCTGGTTATTAATTTAAGATTTTTCCTATCTTGAGATTTCTTAATGTATTGATGAGTGTGATGTGTTTTAATGTTGCTTAATATTTATGTATTTTGTTCTGAAATAGGATTATGGGAAAGGTGAAGTAGGTCTAAAATTTTAAAAGGGTATAAAGAAAATATCAATAAAAGCAGCCTAAAGAAAAAAGGTAGTGAGAATAGAAATAAACTCTTTGGAACAATTTTTTTCTTTACAACTTTTTCTTTTTACTGACAATGTAAAGAAATTAAACTTAAAATTTCTAGTTAGTTTACTATTTCTAGAATAGTCTTTTTTTAGTTTACTTTGGGAGAGAAGTTTTTCTTGTTAAGGTTATGGAGATTTTTTTGCGAGTGGAAAAATTACGGTTTTTGTGGTTCTTAATTCTGTCATGCATAAGAGTTGTCTGGGGAACTTTGTTATTGTGAAATTGTTTTTATTGCCAGAAGCTTTTTTACAGCTTGTGGATGGGCCATGTGAACTTATGGGGTACTGTTTTAAAGATGAGTTCTTTAAGGGTAAAAGTTTTTATTTTTTACTTTTAAATTTTTTTTTATCTCTAGAAATAGAGATCTTCACTTGGGGGTACTGGATTATGTTTTTATCTTTTCCTGTTTAAACTTTTTATGAAATTACAGTTATTTTAACTTTTTTTTTTTTTAGTATGCAGGTTTTTGTTTGATAATAATTTAAATATTTTTATTTTTTCATAATGGTAAGTGCTATAAAAAAAGAATTTTTTTCTTTATCATTTATAAGAGGATTTTACTTTTAAGATTAAGGTATTTTTTCTTATTTTTTATTAGGGATTTCATTTCTTCTTTACTGACTTTGATGCTTTTATAATTTTTTTATATGTTTGTATTTTGTTTTTTCCTTTTACTTGATGGAGGATTGAAGTATTGAAAGGGTTAACACCTCACCTGCCAGTAACTTGTAGTTGAAGTTGTGGTTGGGTTGTGTTAGGATTAGTTTTATGGTTGATTTTTGTGGGGTTTTTTGTTTAATTTTAGTTGTAGGGTTATTTTGTATGGGTTGTAAGTTTTAGGGGTTTTTGGTTTTAGTTGTGTTGGGGGGAGGGGACTTGATGGTAAGATTTTAATAGCTGTGGTTGGCTTTGTTCTGGTTGGGGTTTTGTAGCCTCTTTTGTTTTCCTGTTTGGGAGTTGTTGGGGTTTGGTTTGGTCAGAATGGGGCTGATGGGGGTGGGGGGGCAGCCTGGGGAGGGGGGAAGGGGCTCAGCCCATGGCAGGGTTGCTTGTTTTGGTTTGGTTTTGTTTGGTTTGGTTTGGTTTGGTTTGGTTGAGATGGGGGCCAGGGCCGGGGCCCGCTGCTTCTTTGTTGACTGGAAAAGAAAGAGGAGGTTTCTGGGTTTTTCCATCTTTAATATTTGTGTTTAACAGAGGCGTGTTCAGTATCTCAGTGGTTTAACAGATTGTCAGTTACACAAAAAGTTTTGTATTACTTTTTAAAATTCTTCTCATGTCAAACTACAATAGACATTCAATCAACAAAAAACATTTCTGAAAGCATTGACTTGGCCCATTCATCTTCACAAAGTCTAAGCCTGTTCAATTTCATGTTAATCAAAATTTGCAAGAGGAAGAGAAGAAGAAGACACAGAAAGAGAGAAAGACAAAAAAGATGCAGAGAAGCACACACACAGCTACCAACTCCTACATTCCAGCACTGTTCCGAAGGAAATTCCAAGAGGAGGTAGGGTCAAG
Source organism: Agelaius phoeniceus (assembly GCF_051311805.1). Classification (NCBI taxonomy): domain Eukaryota; kingdom Metazoa; phylum Chordata; class Aves; order Passeriformes; family Icteridae; genus Agelaius; species Agelaius phoeniceus. The sequence continues at coordinate 5,804,185 of NW_027509866.1, forward strand.
ATGTGTGCTTGCCTTGTGGTCAGCCTTCAATACCCCTTGGTCTCCCTGGACCCTTCCCCCAGGTGGGGCTTGGGCTCATTTGGTCCCTCAGGAGCTGGGCTGGGGCTGCAGAGGTGGCTGTGGAGCATTGCCTGTGCTGTGCCAGGGACTGGCAGCCACTGCTGGGCTGGGATAGAGGCTCTGGGGGGATTGGGGTTCCAGGGCAGTGCTGGGGTTCCAGGGCAGGGCAAGGCTGGACCTGCCCCTTCCTCCCCCACACATGAAATGTTTCAAGCCAACAATCTCCTCCAGTCTGTCACAACAGGGAATGTTGGAGGTGGAACCCCATTTCTGGCTATGGGCACCTGACCGAGAAGGGCAGTTCTTTTCCATAGGAAGGAAAGCCCAGAGCTCCAGTGTTTGGAAGGCAGGTGAGAGCCTCACTAGGCCAAGGCCATTCAGACTTGTCAGGAATGGCAGATTTTGTCTGGGAGCAGTCTTTCAATTAAGGGAATTTTGGAGGTGGAATCCCAATCTCATCCATAGGTTTCTGGAGAAGCAGGACAGTTCTTTCCCATAGGAAGGGGAGCACGGAGCCTTCCTCAGTTTTTTGGGGACAGATGAGAGCTGACCCTTGTGAAACCAATGCCAGCCAGACTTGTCCTGGCAATATTCCTATGCGAACAATCCCTGGATAGAAGGAAATTTGGAGGTGAAATCCCAAATCTGGCCATGGGTGCCGGGAGAAGAAGGACAGTTCTTTTCCATAGGAAGGAAAGCACAGAGCCCCAGTATTTCAGCAGCAGATGAGAAGAGAACCTCAATATGCCAAGATCAGCTGGACCAGTCAGGTGGCCCCTGGGGGGCCAAACGAGCCAAACCTGTTCTGTGTTCCATTGGTTTTGTAGGACCCCATAGTGTCACAATGACGCCTTGGATCCATGAGGCCCCACAGTGCCCTAATGGTGACTTGGTTCCATGGGGTCCCACAGTATCACAATGTCCCCTAGGTTCCAGAAGGCCCTGCAGTATCACAATGGTCCCAACAATTCCATGGGGCCTTGCAGTGTCACAATGGTCTCAGTAGTTCCCCTGGCCCCACAGTGTCACATGACTCCTCAATTCCCTGAGCCCTGCGATGTCACAATGGACCTTTGGACCCTGGGTGTTTGCAGTGTCACAATGGTCTCCTTTGGCTCCACAGTGTCACAATGGACCATTGATGACATCAGGCCCTGCAATGTCACACTGGGCCTTTGGTTCCATGCAGCCCTGCAGTGTCACAAAGGCCTCTTGGTCTCACAGGGACCCACAGTGTCACAATGGTCCCTTGGTCTCATAGGGCCCCACAGTGTCACAATGCTCCCTTGGTTCCATGGGCCCTGTGCTGCTGCATTCCCCCTCCCCTTCTCAGGCTGCCCTGCCAGCTGAGAAATGCTCCTTGGGGCTCGGCCTTGGCCAACAGCCCCTGGGCTCAGCTCCTCTGCAGCTCATCACAAACACTGTCTGCCCCAGGCACTGCTGCTGCCCAACCAGCTCCTGCTTTCTGGAGGAGCAGCCCTGGGAGCTGCTTTTGTTCCCTCAGTGGCACAACATCCCTGTTCTCACCCTGCCAAAGAAAGCTGTTGGTGCCAAGTGCGTCCAGGATGAACCATTGCTGGGACTGAAGCCCCTCTCTTGGGGCCCTGCAAACAGCGCTCCAAAAGGAGCCCTTGGAGCTCTCCTGGGCCAGCGACTCCCTCTGAGTGGGGCCTCTCCCAGCCGGGAACTCTCCCGTTTGCTGCACTCGGGGATCCCGAGCAACGACGGAGCCTGGGCCGATCCCCCCACTCCTCCAGGCTCAACCCTTCACCCTCTGGGGAGATGCCAAAGGATCCACAGGGAGCATTTCCTGCCCTCAGGGGAATTTCTCACAGGTGCCTTGTAGTGACTCTTTGTGTCTGTGTGCACACAGGAGTGCCTGTGCTGGGGAAATGTGACAGAAATGCTGCTCTCTGAGGGGTTTGAGTGCCTTGGATAGCTGAGTCAATCAGGCCTGTAGGTCAGGCTAAATCACAAGGTCTAAGCTAAGTTAAATGCTCCTAAGAGTTGTTCTTTTGCTATATTGTTATGTTTAATCTAAGTAATAAGTTAAGTTGAATATTGTTAATTATTATTCCTCTGTTAAATTGCTAAGTCATAGGTTTTATGTTAGGTTGTTACTGTTTAGTGCTGTTCTTTTGCTAAATTTTGAAGATAAACGTATCAGTTAAGGTTAAGGTGTAACTTAAGTCCTGTTAGTTTTGACCTCTGTTAAGCTTTTGGGCTGTATTCCTTTTATCCTTGCCCTCACTCTCCTTCTGTCACGCACACACATGGCTCATTTCTGGTTTGATTGCCTGGATTCTGTTTGGTTTTGTTGTTGCTTCGTTTCCTTGGTGTACCTGAAGTGTCCAGTCAGGAGCAGAGTGACTCTTGCCAAGCAACTTTGTGCTGCTGTCCCTTAATATTCAATCTGGTTTTTGCTGCTCCCTTGCTGGGGATTTTTTCAGCGCTCTCAAGGCCTCGTTGGTACCAGGGTGAAGGAGCCCTGGCCCAGGCTCTGGCCCTGGGGGACACGGGGACGCTGCCGGGGGGTCCCTGTCCCCCTGTGCCACCCCCAGGGCCCCGGCCCCCATCCCCGTGTCAGGCTCTGGGGTCGATCTCGTGGAACATCCTCTGGGGGAGGCTGTGGCGCCGGGGGCGGGGGGACCCAGGGGGACAGGGGACCCCGCTGTGCACGAGCAGGGTTGGACTGCTCTGGGGGGAACTGTGAGGGGGGCCGGGGCAGAGTGACCTCCCCAGTGACCTCACACAGACCCTGTGATGTCACACAGCCCCTGTCATGTCACAGAGCCAATTCTATGATGTCACCTTGTTATGTCATACAGCAGTGCTGTGATGTCACAAAGTCACCATGTGATATCACTGTGTGTTCTGTGATGTCACAGCCTGCTGTATGATGTTACACAGCCACCCAGTGATGTCACAACCCACTCTCTGATGTCACAAAACCCTCTCTGTGATGTCATACTGCCACTTTGTAATGTCACAGCACACACTTTGACCTCACAGCCCCCTCTCTGATGTCATACAACCATGCCATGATGTCACAGCCTACTACTCTGTGATATCATAGCTGTCTAGGTTTGGAAAGGCAGGTGTCTGATAAGGAAGGCAGGAGCCTCCTCTGAAATGGAAAATGTTAAACCGCCCTATCAAATTGCTCTAAATTTTAAATTCAGGGTCTCTCAGGCAAAAAAATATGGGAGCAGGGAATAACAGTTCTTTAATAGGGAAGAAAATATAAAGATAAAATAAACTATGCAGTAAAGTAAATCGACACTGACAGAGTCAGAACACAACCTGACACCCTGTTGGTCTGTGTGTTGGTAGCAGTCTAATTGGAAATGTGGCTGCAGTCCTCCTGGACCATCAGGTGTGTTTCTGCTGGAGCAGGGATCCTGTAGAAAAGGGTGTGGTCTTCCTTTGAAGATCCAATGGAAGAAGAGAGCAGCTGTTCCTCTGGGAAATCCAGTGGAGAAGCCGTGCTGGTGTTCCAGAATTTCCAGATTATATATGGGTAGAATGCTTGGCTCTTCCCTCTGGGCGGAGCATCTCCCAATGGGATGCCGTAGTTCTTATCAATCATGCAGTGACATTCAATAGCTGTTATCAGCAGATGTCTCCCAGGAGGGAGGAGTGGTTGTGGAAGAGGTAAGGAAAACTGCCCACTTAACAGAAGACAACTGCCATACAGATGGCAAATAGAATACAATTTGCTTGACAATCCAGGACAGGAGGAAAGACCCACCCTGTGCCAGGAAGGTGGGCAGAGCTTCAGCCAGAACTCAGAGCTGTTCATCCATGAGCAGTTTCATGATGGGGAGAAGCCCCACAAGTGCTTGGAGAGTGGGAAGAGCTTTGGCTGCAGCAGTACCCTGATGTGCTACAGATGATCCACACTGGGGAATGGCCCTATGAGTGTGGGGAGTGCGGGAAGGGCTTCAGCTGCAGATCCACCCTCTTTACCCATCAACGCATCCACACTGGGGAGAGGCCCTACGAGTGTCCTGAGTGTCAGAGGAGGTTTCAGACCAGCTCCGATCTCCTCCAACACGGATGAGAGGCTCTTCCACTGCCCCAGCTGCGAGAAGGGCTTCAAGCAAAACTTCAGTCTTGTCAAGCACAAGCACATCCACACTGGGGAGAGGCCTTATGAGAGTCCCCAGTGTGGGAAGAGCTTCAGAGCTTCACCCAGAGCTCTCACTTGACCAGACACCAATGGAGGCACCGGTAAGGGAAGCCCTGTGAGTGCCCCAACTGTAGGAAGAGCTTAGTGCACTGCCCCAGCTCCATCCCTATGGGAGGACACGTTGGTCAGAGCCCTGGTGATCCATGTTCCCAGTGATCCCTGCTGGGAAGACACCTGGCTGCTTATCCATGTCCTCCTGGATCCCCTGGATGAACACAGCAGCAGGAACATCCATCAGGACTCTGATCTAAACTGGAAATTGATTGGGAAGAAGTGATTTGTTGAATTTACACCTCAAAAAATCTCACCTGCTCTGTTCAATTGTTTCTTCTGGTGGCATCAAGCAGTGCTGCATGATCTTGGAGGTCTTTTCCATCGAAATAATTTCCATTTTCACCCTCTCTAAACAACCAAATCTGGGGTGAAAATAAAGAAATTAAACAAAGAGATCTAAAGCTGCACCATTTACTGGGATTTGGGGGTGAATTTGGGCTTGGTTCAATGGAATATTTGAGAGGATTTGGGTGTTCTGAGGCTGTCAAAACCAGGGGACATGGCCACAACCTCATAGGTGTGTCGGCAGAATGTGTTCACCTGACTCCATCTGTTCTCCAGGAATTCTGGTTGTCTGTCCCAGTTCCTGGCCTGGGTCCCCCCATTTGGGGTGTTCCCTCAAAGTGCCCAAATCACTGCTGAAGTGCCAAGCTGCTCCTGACTGGGGATGTTCCTGTCCACCAACCTCTCCTGCTCAGTGCCATGGGAGGTGGGAGGGGTTTTAGCGACTCCTGTGGGGACTGAGAGAGGCTCTTGTGGCTCTTGGGAGAATTTGTCTTGCTGGGAGAGGGTTTGGGGGCCTTCTGGGAGGTTTGTGAGGATTTGTGTGTGTTGGCAGGGCTGTGTGTTATGGAGAGAATTTGGGTGGGACTTAGGGGAGATGGGAAGGGGTTTTGTGGTTTTTGGGGACATTTGCGTTGCAGGGAGTGGTTGGGGGTGTCCTGGCCAGGAGCTGTGGGGTGGTGCGAGGGGACTGGGAGTAGCTGTAGGGTTGGGAGGGGGTTTTTGGGTGGTCGTGACCTCCCAGACCCCCAAAGCAGCCACCAGACCCCACCCCACGAGATACTGCCAGGGGTCAGGGGCTCCATGTTGGGGTTCATCCTCCTGGTGCTGCAGGAGAGGTGAGGGGGGGTCCTCACGGACTGTGTGTGACCCCCCCCAGAGCATGTGTGACCCTCCCATCCTGGTGTCACCTCCTTGTCCCTCCCCACAGGGCTCCTGCCCCAGCTCCTGCTCCCCCAGAGGGAATTTGGGGAGGGGGAAGAGGGGGTGCACAGCCCCCACTGGGGGATGACCCCAGCCCAGCCCCTTTGTTCAGCATCAAGCTGGGCTCGGGGCTGCAGGAGGAAGAGCCGATGGGAAGCAGATCCTGCAGCTGGGACAGTGCTTGGGGTCAGGGCAAGGTCCTGCCCTGCACACCTGGCTCAGGTGTGACCCTGCCCCGGCAAGGGAGCGGGACATTCCCATGCCCACGGATCAGGGCTGGGAGCAGCACTTGGAGCACGGACATGGAAATACTGGGAGCAACTGGGAGCACACTGAGGGCTACTGGGAGCAACTGGGAATGATGGGTGAGTGCTGGGGGCAACTTGGATATACTGGGAATGAGTGAGATCGGCCTGTGGGCAACTGGAACCATGCTGGGGCAACTGGGGTGGCTGGGAATGAGCAACTGGAATATACTGGGAGTGTCTGTAATGATACTGGAGGGGACAACACTGGGAACAGCTGGGACCATGTTGGGAGCAACTGGGGGCAACTGGGAGTGACTGTGTCTATACTGGGGGCCAGTGAGATCATACTGGCAGTGACTGGGACAGTACTGGGGCAAGTGGGGGCAAGCGGGATCATACTGGGTGGAATTCAGACGACATTGAGGGGGACTGGGATCATACTGGGAGTGACAAGGAGCACGCTGAGGGCAGTTTGGACAATGTTGGAGACAACTGGGATATACTGGGAGAAACTGGAATTGCACTGGAGGGTGATTTGGAGTAGCTGTGAGCAACTGGAATCATGCTGGAATCAACTGGAAGTGGGAGTGACTGGGAGCATGCTGGGATCAACTGGGATATACTCAGTGAGACTGGGAGTCACTGGGATCATACTGGGAGTGACTGGAACCAGGGCAATGGCCTGGGCTGGGTGATGTGGGGCCTCAGGGAGCACAGGGAGCACTGTGACACTGCAGGGCCTGATGGAACCAGGGGGACATTGTGACACTCTGGGCCCGCCCTGGCCATGGGGTGTTTCAGGAGCCCCGGGATGCCCAGGGCAGCAGAGCAGAGCCCCTGGCTCAGGGGCAGTAGCTCCCCGGGACACCCTGGGCGGGCAGCAGGAGATGCCCAGGGAGAAGAGGAAGCCAAGGCCCAGCGCCCCAAGGGCAGCACTGGCTGAGGGACGGGGCAGGAGGGAGAGGCCAATGCTGGGACAGTGCCGGGGCTGCCCAGCACTGAGCCAAGGTTGTGTGACATCACAGGGGGCTGTGTGACATCATAGTGTTGGCTGTGTGAAATCACAGGGGTGGTGTGACATGATAGAGTTGGCTGTGTGACAAGCCACAGCTGGCTGTGTGACATCACAGACTAGGCAGAGACATCAACTGGGCTGTGTGACATCATAGAGTTAGTTGTGTGACATCACAGGGAGCCTGTGTGACATCACAGGGGTGTGTGGCTGTTTTGAGAAACTCCATGGCACGGGAATCCAAGGGAGAAGAAAAGCTACAGAGATCCCACAGGAGGAGGGGATCAAAACCCAGCCCAGGGTACTCTGAGGAGGAAAGACCCACCCTGAGCCAGGAAGCTGGACAGAGCTTCAGCCAGAGCTCAGAGCTGGTGGTCCATGGGCAGCTTCATGATGGGGAGAAGCCCCACAAGTGCTTGGAGTGTGGGAAGAGCTTCAGGCAGAGCAGCACCCTGATCAGCCACCAGATGATCCACACTGGGGAATGGCCCTATGAGTGTGGGGAGTGTGGGAAGGGCTTCAGCTGCAGCTCTGCCCTCATCATCCACCAACGCATCCACACTGGGGAGAGGCCCTATGAGTGTCCCCAGTGTCAGAAGAGGTTTCAGACCAGCTCCAGTCTCCTCCAGCACCAGCAGATTCACACCGATGAGAGGCCCTTCCGCTGCCCTGACTGTGGGATGGGCTTCAAGCGCAACTCCACCCTCATCAGGCACCAGCGGATCCACACTGGGGAGAAGCCCTACAAGTGTGGGGAACGTGGGATGAGCTTCAGCCAGAACTCTAACCTGATCTCCCACCAGAAGACCCACACCAGGGAACGACCCTATGAATATGGGGAATGTGGGAAGAGCTTTAGGCAGAAGTCTCTCTTGATCTGCCACCAGAGGATCCACACTGGGGAAAGGCCATACAACTGTGGGGAATGTGGGATGACCTTTAGTAGGAAGACCCAAATGATCATCCACCAAATGATCCACATAGGGGAGCAGCCCTATGAGTGCCCTGAGTGTGGGAAGAGGTTTCACAGCAGCTCTCAGCTCCTCCAACACCAGCGCATTCACACGGATGAGAGGCCCTTCCTCTGCCCCGACTGCGGGAAGGGCTTCAAGCACAACTCCACCCTCATCACCCACCAGCTCATCCACACTGGGGAGAGGCCCTACGAGTGTCCCCAGTGTGGGAAGAGCTTCACCAGCAGCTCACACTTGACCAGACACCAACAGAGGCACCAGTAAAAGAAGCCCTGCACATGCCCCAACTGCAGGAAGAGTTTAATGCACTGCTCCAGCTTTATCCCCCATTGGAGACCCCACGTTGGGAAGAGCCCTGGTGATCCATGTTCCCTGTGATCCATGCTGGGAAGACACCTGTACCTTTTGTTGCACCTGCCAATGACCTGACGTGGGCTTGGAGAACATGATGGTCTGGCCATGGCCCTGTCATTACATTCACTCCCACCTCAGGTCATTGCCAGGGGCGGAAAAGGGACTCTCTCTCTCTCTCTCCCCAGGGAGAAGGTGTCCTTTCCAGACAGGAGGAAATACATTGCCAGGAAGAACTAGTTGTTGATGTTGTAGTTTTCTCTGTAAATAGTTTTATTTATCCCTTCTGTTATCAATATTGTTTCTGTTCCTGTTTGTTCCTTATCTCGTTGCTGTTCCCAATAAATTGTTCTACTCCCAGCCCGGGATCTTTGCCTTTTGTGCTTTCCACAGGAGGCGGGAGGGCAGCGAGGGCAGCGTGGTTTTAGCGGGAGCAGGAAATTGGGGAATCCCATTCCTGAAGCCCGGCCCGTGGAAACCGAGCATCCCAGCTGGTGCCAGCCCTGGTGGCCATGGCAACCACCCCTGGCATGGGGTCTCCATGGAGCTGCCAAGGGACTGAGCATAGCAACAGGGGCCTGGTGATGGTTGCCATGGAAACTGACCATAGCAACAGGGGGCTGGTGATGGTTGCCTGCTGTAGAGAGCTTTTTGGATAATTGGTTAGCTGAGAAAGGACATTCCGATGTGATACCGATGGATAAGGGTAAGAGAAACAAGCTGGGAACTGAGCAACGGGTGCCCAATTACTGACAAAGGTCACAGTGACCTTCTCTAAAACGGGAAGACGGGGGAGAAAATTCTTGCCAGAAAATGTAGCTATCCCAAGGTAGAGAAATTAGAAGAATGTACACATAGAAGCAAAATAATTGTTAAGAGATAGAAGTAGGTGTGTTTGATCATAGTGTTCTTTAACCAATAATGAGCTCAGATTTTGCAATATGCATAAGCTTCATTAACACTAATATAAAAATGTGTAAGCTTTCAATAAACTTCGAGATTTGCTATTCATCGCATATGGTGTGTCGCATCTCTCCCGCCATTACGACAGCCTGCTAAGGATCAGATTTGTCAGAGGCCCTCAGAGGGGTTCCATGGGGACTTTCCAAGAATCTCCAGGCAGTTCCAGAGCTGGAATGTGACAGGCAGGGACAGGGGCTCCATGGAGACCTCCCAGGGCTTTCTGGGGATGGTAAAGAGCCCTGTGGTCAGAGGCAGTCACAGCCATTCCATGGTGACATCCCAGGGCACCTTGGGCTGCAAAGGCACCCATCTGTCACAGGCACTCACGGGGGCTCCACGGTGACATCCCAGGAGTGCCCAGGCTGCCAAAGAGCCAGGATGGCCCAGACACTCACAGGGGTTCCTGTCATGGGCACAGTGGGAGCTTCAGGCAACACTTATTAGAGAAGCTCCTGTTGGGTCACAAGGTGCAAAAAGGATCCCCAATAGGCCCCACATATCCCCAAATGTCACCGTTGAATCAGTGTTCCATGGTTTCTTTCCAATGGAAAACAACCATCCTTATCCTCCAGTGTCCATGTCTGAAATTGGGATTCCACCTCCAAAATTCTGGATATCCAAGGGTTGCTCCCAGGCACAATCTGCCAGTACCATCAAGCCTGGGTGGCCTTGACCTCTGGTGACTGCCCCTGCAACACTGGGGCTGGGTTCTTCCCTTCCCATGGAGATCACTGGGACACTGTGGAGACCTCATGGAACCAAGGGGATCATTGTGGCACCACTGGAGCCCATGGAACCAAGGAGCCATGGTGACACAGTGGGGCTTCATGGAACCCAGAGACCATTATGGCTCTGTGGGGCCTGATGGAACCATGGAGACCATTGGGACCCTTCAGGGCCTGGTGTCACCAAGGGGGCATTATGACACCTCAGGGCCTCAGGGAAGCAAGGGACCATTGGGACACTGTGGGGCCCCATGGAAGTGAGGGAACATGGAACAGGTCTGGCTGGTTTGGCCTCCCAGGGGTCCCCTGAGAGGTCTGGCTGATGTTTTGATGTCAAGGGCTGCCTCTCATCAGCTCCTGGAAAACTGGGGCTCCGTGCTTTTCTTGCTATGGAAAAGAACCGTCCCCCTTTTCCAATGCCCATTGCCAAAATTGGAACTCTCCCTAAAACAATTCCTATATGCAAGGATATCACTCAGAACAAAATCCTGCTTGCTCTGGCTGGCCTTGGCCTCTGGTGGCCACCTCTCATCTGCCCCTGAAACACTGGGGCTCTGTTCCTTCCTTCCTATGGAAAAGAACCGGCTTTCAGGTCCAGGGACCATGGCCAAAATTAGAATTTGGCCTCTCAATTCTGTATATCCAAGGACTGATCTCAGACAAAAGTAGCCAGGACAGACAGGTCAGGCTTGCCCTGTCCTCTCGTGATTTTCTTAGACCTTGAGCTGAATGTTTTCATTTGAAAACACCTTGGAGAGGGCCCAGAGATCTCCCAGGGAGGTATTTTGAAACCTCGGGCACATGAGCACTATATATGGACAAAGGAGCTCTGTGCTCTGTGCAGTTGTGGTGGTTTTGCATCACAGAATTGATGTCCTAAAAGAAGTTGCTAGCAGTTTTCTTCCATGTCTGACAAAAAACCAATCAGTAATTAGCTTTGAGAATTGACAATCTGTTAAACCACTAAGGAAACTGTACACGCCTCTGTGAAGACACATGTTAAAGATGGGAAAGCCTGGGAGGGTCTCTTTCCCTTCTGGCTGGCACAGAGGTAACAAGGCTGACCCGGTCCCATCTCAGCCAGGCCGGGCCGGGCGGCTCCTGCCGTGGGGCCGGGCCCCTTCCCAGGGACCCCGCCAGGCCCCATCGGCAGCCGGGCCGGGCCATGGCTGCAGTTGGGAACATCTGGGCCCTGCTGAGCCCTGCCCCGCCGCCAGCCCGGGCCCAGCCAGGATCCGCCGGGCCCCAGGAGCAGCCCCGGGCCGGGCCGGCTCGGCCAAGATTCTGCCACCCTTGGGCTTCAGCCGCAAGCCCCGGGCAGGGGCAGGAGAAGCCATCGGCCCCCGGCCGTGCTGCTGCTGTGCTCTGGCCTGGCTGCTGAGATCCTGGCCCTGCCCCAGCGCGGCCCATCCTGACACAGCCCCAGCGCAGCCGCTGCAGAAACCTCCATCGTAAAACAGCTCCGGCCGCAAGCACCGAGCCCGGCCGGGGGCACGGAACCATCTGCAGGCCCCGGGTGAGATATGAACTCTTTCAGTGCTTCCATCCTCCCTCCAGTGAGAGAAAAGGACAAAGTGCAGGCACAGAGAGGAGCAACATGAAGACACCAAGGTCACTGAAGGGGAAGTTGAGTCCCAGATGGGAGGGATGAGGAGATGCCTTGATCTTGGGGCTGAAATCCTCTTGTAAAGCTATGGGGAAGGATGTAATTGATACATCAGACTCTCTTTTTCCCTATAACTAATTTAAAATATGGGGAGATGACCTGTTCAGCAAAAACCTCCATGCTAAAGTAGGCAAATGTTGAAGTAGCTGTGATCCCATGAGAAGTTTAAACAGAGAAAGAGAGAAGAGTAATGAGATCCTGCGCCCTCATGGAGAGAAGAAGATCTCTGTTCTCAGAGATGAAGATGATTTCAGAAATAGATGAAGAGATTCTTTGCTCTTGAACAGCTCATCTTTAAACTCATACCCCATTAGTTGACATGGCCCATAAAAACAGCTGTGGGAAAAGCTGTGAAAAATGGGAGGGACTTCACGATTGCAGATTTTCTGGGCAGCTGCTATTTGTGGGAATTGAGAGCCACAAGAGAACTTTTTTCTTATGGAGAAGTCTCCATAGCATGAAAGAGAGACTCCTCTCCCTAAGTGAACTGAAGAAAGACTGTTCTAGATGGTGTAAAGTGACTGAAACTTTCAGGTTTTGTCTCCATGCATTGTCAGGAAGAAAGAAAAGGTTGTAGGGAGAGGAGAAGTGTTCATATTCTTATTACTCTTTCTTCTATTTACTGGTAATAAACTTTTCTATATACCCTTTTAAAATTTTGAGCCTACTTTGCTTTTCTCCTAATCCTATCTCACAGCAGGAAATGAGTAAATATATTCCAGTGAGTGCAATGGTAATTAGCCAACACTGATCCCACTGCACTAATAGATGCATTGGCTGAGAAATCTCAAATTAGCAAACCAAAATCACTCCAGATACAGCCCTGATAAACTGCATTAGAGCAGAGGGAAATCAAGGCAGAGCCATGGTTTGTCAGGACTTGCCGCATCCTGATGAGCCCTGTGGTGCATTTGGAGCTGAGCCCTTGAACCTCAGGGCCTGAGAGGAGATTGCACAAACCTTTCCAGGAGTCAAAGTCAGAAGAAAACACCAAAGTGTCTCAAAGCATGAATGGGTCTCAGTGAGGTCCATGCCCAACACAGGCTCCTCATGGACCCCTTGGAGGAGACAAGTGGAGTTCAGGATGGCACAAAAACCTCTCAGAGTCTCAGTGTTGGAAGGAAATTCCAAACTACCTTAAAAAATGTGAGAAGCTCAAAGAATTACTGAGCACCACTGAGTGTCAGAACAAAGCTCTCCAGGGACTCATTAAAGCAGATAATTGGGGCCATGATTGCACAAACCTCTCACAGAGTCTGTATCAAAAGGGAAACACCAAGTACCTTAAAAAAACTGGAGTACCTTAAAGCATTAATGAGCCCCACTGAGTGTTGTTACTGACAAAGCCTCTCCAGGGACTAATTACAGCAGATAATTGGAGGCCATGATTGCACAAACCTCTCAGAGATTCCAAGGCAAAAGCCAAACTCCAAGTCCTTTGAAAAAGCTGCAGTCCCTGCAGGGAGCATGAAGGAGCCCCCAGGGCCATTGCTGAGCAAGGCTCCCCAGGGACTCCTTGCAGCAGATCCTTGAGGCCACTGGGATGTGGGCTAGGGGGGGATGCTGAGGGCAGCACAAGGGGCTGACAGTGCCCAGCCTGGCTGGGGCTGTGCCAGGAGGCCCCAGGGCCTCAGGACAAGGTGTCTCCTCCCAGCCCTTGCTGGCACAGACCCTGCTGTGCCCCAGGGCACCAAGACTTGGCTTCTCTTTGTCCCCACCTGTCATCACTGCCTGCAGTTCTCTGCTCTGCCTGGGGCCTGGGGACACTTGCTCAGTCGTGTCCCTCTCTGGGACCCATTAAAAGTCCAAGAAAGTTTGGAGTTGGATTCTGCCTTGGAGTTCTGGAAAGGTTTCTTCAGCTCCCTCTCAGGGACTGATGTTCAGGGCCTGAGCACAAAGCCCCAGAGGCTGATTAAAGTCCTTGTGCTGTGTCTGTGCTGCTGAGCTGGGCTGGGCTCCTGGCACAGAGGCAGCTCCTGCTCACCAAGAAGAGCTTCAAAAGCACATTTCTCTTGATGAGCAGCTCTTGTGCCAGCCCAGCAGGGCTGGGGCACTGCCTGCAGCCAGCCCGGGCACAGCCCAGAGGCACAGAGAGCTTCAATCAGTCAGGGCTGGGAAGGGGCTGAGAAGTGCCTGGGGCACAATCACTGCCAGCCCTTGGCACAGGAACCTCTGGCTGCAGGACAATGCAGCTGCAGCTCCTGGAGCCATCTCCTGCAGCTGGAACATGCCAATGCCTGCAGAGCCTGTGAGTGCATTCTCTGCTTGTCTCTTGTGCAGAGCAGCCAGGGGTGCCCAGGGCTGTCCTGCAGAGCAGGGTCCTGCAGCCCAGGGTGCTGTGCTGGGGCAGGGACTCTGCTGCCTGCCAGGGACAGCTCTCAGCCAGCCCTGGCAGCTGCTCCCAGCACTGGGGGACAAGATCTGGGTGGCAGGAGACAGCTGGTGAGGCTTGGGAGTGTTCTCCTTGTGTGGGGAGGATGCTGCATTGTTCAGGACTGCTCCCAGCATGGCATTTACCTGCAGAACATTTCCAAGTAGATTATACAGGGAGCACAGCAAGGCAGGGGCTGCATAAAAGGGAAAATCCTGTTTTCTTAATCTACTGCTCTGGGTTGCCTGGATGGGATATTGCACATAGATATTCATCTCTCAGATCATGTTGAGAAAAATAAAAATATTTTCTCTCAGATGTGAGTAAACCAGGCACTTAAGGAAATCAGCACAGGGCCTCTCAAGGGCATCCTCAGTGTCGCTTTTCCAGCCTCCTCAGGGTTGCTCTGACGTTGCCATCAGAGCCTGCAGAGCCAGAGCTGCCCCTGTGCAGTACCTGAGCTGGGAGGGCTCTGCAGGGCAGAGCTGAGCCCCCAGGGCTGGGCTGGGCTCTGGCAGCACTGGCAGGGCCCAGCCCTGGGCACAGGGAAGCAGCTGCTGGCAGGGACAGCTCCAGGCAGCAGAGCCCTGGGCAGGCAGTGGGGGGAAAGTGCCCCCAGGCTGTGCTGGGATATTTCAAGTCCTCTCCACACCCAACTATTCCATGATTACTTTTCTTACAGATCCCCATGCCAAGGTGCAGCAAATGTCCAACAGCAGCTCCATCAGGCACTTCCTGCTGCTGGCATTGGCAGACACGCGGCAGCTGCAGCTCCTGCACTTCTGCCTCTTGCTGGGCATCTCCCTGGCTGCCCTCCTGGGCAACGGCCTCATCATCAGCGCCGTAGCCTGCGGCCACCACCTGCACACGCCCATGTTCTTCTTCCTGCTCAACCTGGCCCTTGCTGACCTGGGCTCCATCTGCACCACTGTCCCCAAAGCTATGCACAATTCCCTCTGGAACACCAGCAACATCTCCTACACTGGATGTGCTGCACAGGTCTTTCTGACTTTCTTCTTCCTTGGATCAGAGCTTGCCGTCCTGACCATCATGTGCTACGACCGCTACGTGTCCATCTGCAAACCCCTGCACTATGGGACCCTCCTGGGCAGCAGAGCTTGTGCCCACATGGCAGCAGCTGCCTGGGCCAGTGCCTTTCTTTATTCACTGATTCACACGGCCAATACATTTTCCCTGCCCCTGTGCCATGGCAATGCCCTGGGCCAGTTCTTCTGTGAAATCCCACAGATCCTCAAGCTCTCCTGCTCCAAATCCCAGCTCAGGGAACTGGGACTTCTTGCTGTTAGTGCCTGTTTAGCACTTGGTTGTTTCATGTTCATTGTTTTCTCCTATGTGCAGATCTTCAGGGCTGTGCTGAGGATCCCCTCTGAGCAGGGACGGCACAAAGCCTTTTCCACCTGCCTCCCTCACCTGGCCGTGGTCTCCCTGTTCCTCAGCACTATTATCTTTGCTCACCTGAAGTCCCCCTCTATCTCCTCTCCATCGCTGGATCTGGCACTGGCAGTTTTGTATTCGGTGGTGCCTCCAGCCCTGAACCCCCTCATCTACAGCCTGAGGAACCAGGAGCTCAAGGCTGCAGTGTGGAGACTGATGACTGGATGGTTTCACAAACATTAAACATCTGGCCAATTTCTTTAAATCACTTGAAATAAAATTCATATTTGATACTTCTTCTTGGTTTCATTTTGGAAGTTCTTTTTCTTTTTTTTAGTTTTTTCATATTATCTACAAAGAAATGTCAATCTTTGTGCCATTTCTCATTTTGTTTCTCTCCACCTTCCCTATGGCCACAGACTGTGTCAATGAGGGGTTGTGCTCTTGGTGGCTTTAAATGAACTAAAGGATCTCCTAGCAGAGTTTTCTGCAGAGATGCCCTTTAGTTGCCTTTTGTGAAGCTGCAGCAGCAATGTCTGTGTGCAGAGCTGGGGGCAGATCAGTGCTGGCCCAGCAGTTCTGCTCCTGCTGGCCACACCATTCCTGATCCAGTCCAGGAGCCTTTGGCCTTCTTGGCCACCTGGGCACACTGCTTCCTCATGTCCAGCCTGCTGTCCATCAGTCCCTGCAGGTCCCTTTCTGCCTGGCTGCTCTCCAGCCACTCTGTCCCCAGCCTGCAGCACTTGGGCCAAATAGCAGGGCTTGGCACTTGGATTTGTCAAACCTCACCTTGTTGGATTCATCCTCTGGATCCAGCCTGTCCAGGTCCCTGTGCAGAGACCTCCTACCCTCCAGCAGCTCAACACTCACACCCAGCTTGGTGTCATCTGCAAAGAAGTCCTTGGTTCCATGGGGCCCCTCAGTGTCACAATGGCCCTTTGATTACACCAGGCCCTGCACTGTCACACTGGTCTCCTTGGTTCCATGGGGCCTCAAAATGTGACAAGGGACTTCTTGCTTCTGTGGGGCTTTACAGTGTAAACAATGTCCTCGTAGGTGCTGCAGTTTCACAGTGGCCCCTTGGTTCCATGGGGCCCCAGGGTGTCACAATGGCTCCATGGCCACATGAGGTCCCACACTGTCACCATGGTCTCTGTGGTTCCACAAGTCCCCTCAGTGTCACAATGGACTCCTTGTTCCCACAAGGCCACACAGTGTCACAACGTTCTTCTTCCAGATTCCTTGAGGCCCCATTGTGTCACAGTGGCCCCTTGGTTACACAGGATCCTGCAGTGTCACAATGTCCCCTTGGTTCCATGAGGCCCAGCAGTGTCAGAACAGCCCCTTGGTTCCACTGGGCCCTGCAGTCTCCCAATGGTCTCCTTGGTTTTGCAGTGTCAAAATGGTGAAACCCCTTGGTTACACGAGGCCCTGCAGTGTCACAATGGCCTCTGTGGTTCCACGAGGACCCAGAGTGTCACAGGGCACTCCCTGGGTCCATTTGGCCCCACAGCACCACCATGGACCCCTGGTTCTCTGGGGCTGCACGGTGTCACCATGGTCCTCTTAGCTCCACAAGGCCCTGCAGTGTCACAACGGCCCCAGAGTGTCCCAATCATCACAGAATGACAGAATCAAATAGGCTGGAAAAGACCTTTGGGATCATCAAGTCCAACCAATGCCCTAATACTGCCTTGTCACCCAGACCATGCCACTGAGTGCCACTGCAGAGGGACAGTGACTCTGCCACCTCCCCCCTGGCCAGCCCATTCCAGTTCCCACTCACCCTTTCTGTGAAGAACTCCTTCCTATTGTCCAGCCTGAGCCTCCCCTGGTGCAGCTTAAGGCTGGGTCTTCTTGTCCTGCCCTCCAGCAGATCCACACTCACACCCAGCTTGGTGCCATCTGCAATTTGTGAATGCTGCACTCGATCCCCTCACCCAGATCATCAGTGAAGATATTAAACAGGACTGGGCCCAGCACAGATCCCTGGGGACAGCACCAGTGCCTGGACACCAGCTGGGTGCAGCACCATCCCCACCACTCTCTGGGCCCAGCCTCCAGCCAGCTCTTAAATCTCCCAGCCAGGAGGGAACCTGCCCAAGCCGTGGGCTGCAGCTTTTCCAGGGAATGCTGTCAGAGACAGAGTAAAAGGCTCTGCTGGAGTCCAGGCACACAACATCCACAGCCTTTCCCACATCCACAGGTGGGTCACCTGGGCATAAAAGGAGACCAGGTTGGCCAGGCAGGACCTGCCAGCCCTAAATCCACGCTGGCTGGCTCTGATCCCTGGGCCATCCTGTGGGTGCCCTGTGGTGGCACTCAAGGTGATCTGTTCCATAACCTTGCCAGGCACCCAGGTCAGGCTGACAGGCCTGGAGTTCCCCAGCTCCTCCTTCCAGCCCTTCCTGGGGATGGGCTCACACTGGCACCTCCAGTGCTCTGGGCCCTCCCTGCTGAGCCAGGACTGATGGTAAATGATGGAGAGCAGCTTGGGGAGCTCATCCACAGCTCCCTCATCTCCCTGGGATGGATCCCATCTGATCCCATAGACCTGTGAGCATCTGAGTGGCTCAGCAGGTCAGCAGCTGCTTCCTCCTGGATTCCAGGGGGCTGTTCTGCTCCCTGTGCCCATCTACCAGCTCAGGAGAACACTTGTCCTGAGGACAACCTGTCCTAATATTGAAAATTGAGCAAAAAAATGTGTTAAGTAGCTCAGCCTTTTCCTTATCTTTAGTTACTATATTCTCTACTGCATCCAATAAAGAGTAGAGGTTCTTCTTCTCCCTACTTTTGCGACAATTTTTTTTTATAAAAACCTCTTTTTTACAGAAGCTGCCAGGTTAAGTTCTATTTGAGCTTTCACATCTCAACTTTTCTTTCTGAATAACCCATCAAAATCCTTAAATGCTTCCTGCGTTACTAGTCCTTTTATCCCCTGAGTTCCCACAAAAGCTCCATGGGCAGCCAGGCCAGTCACTTTCATCACCAGCTCATCTTTTGCCACACTGGGACAGGCTGCTCTTCTCCCTTAAGATTACTTCCTTGAAATGTGTCCATCCTTCCTGGACCCCTTTGTTTAAAGGGCTGTTTCTTTTTAAGAAAGTCAGTACCTAATTCAATACTCCCCAAATCAGCGTCCTAAACAGGCCAAAGTCTGCCCTTCCTAATTCCAGTGTGGAAGTTTTGTTGTTGCCCCTCCTTCTTTCACAGAACACTGAAAACTTGATTATTTCATGGTCACTGTGCCCCAGGCAGCCTCTGAGCCCCACATCTGCCCCCAGCCCTTCTCTGTCTGTGAACAGCAGCAGACAGAGCTTTCCTTGGCAGTGGGAGTGTTACCAAAAACTCAGTGAAACAGAAAACTCCTTAACCCCAGTGTAGCATTAAGAAGCAGCATTCTTTATTCAGCTGGATGCACAGGGGAGAGCTCCTCCCAAAGCCGTGCAGGCTGAGTACAGGAAAGTTTCAGGTTTTATTCTGTATTTTGCTCACAAATTCATTGACTGTCCTGGGCTAAACACACATATGATAATCATTTCCCCAAATCATTGACACATTTCCCCTCCTTTTTACCCAAGCATTCCTCTGTCCTGAGGGTCTCTCTGCTGGTCCCTGGTGGTCGTGGACCCCAATGTTCCAGTGGGC
Organism: Agelaius phoeniceus; assembly: GCF_051311805.1. NCBI lineage: Eukaryota > Metazoa > Chordata > Aves > Passeriformes > Icteridae > Agelaius > Agelaius phoeniceus. The sequence continues at coordinate 5,823,050 of NW_027509866.1, forward strand.
CTGGCTGAGCTGGCAGGACCCTGAGGCTGCTGAACTTCCAGTTCCCCTTCTCACACAATGGGCCTTGTGTGGTTTCCATAGGCCTGGGGTTATGGAGAACAAGCTCCAGCTGTGAGCTCACCTGGTGCAGACAATTGATCATCTGGTAACATGAGGTCACAGAGTGGGGTATGACATCACAGAGTGGGTTATGCAAGGTCATTGAGAAGCCACAGCATCATAGACTGCCTCTGTGACATCACAGAGCAGACTATGACATCACAGAGCAGGCTGTGACATCACTGAGTTGGCTGTGACATCAGAGACCAGCTGTGTGACATTAGAGAAGGGGCTGTGACATCACAGAGCAGGCTGTGACATCCCAGAGGGGCTGTGTGACATCCCAGCAGGGCTGTGTCAGGTCACTGGGTTGGTCACTCTGCCCCAGCTCCCCCTCACAATTTCTCCCAACAAGTCCAATGCTGTCCATGCCCAGCAGGGTCCCTGTCCCCCGGGATCCCCCCGGCCCACCTGGAGCCACAGCCTCCACCAAAGGATGTTCCACAGGATCCACCCCAGAGCCTGACATGGGGACAAGGGGCCAGGGCTGTGTGACCAGGACATCAAGGACGGGGATTCTCCAGGTCACCGTGGCCTGGGTTGGGTTGCCCAGGGCAGGAAAGATGTCTGGCAGCTGGAGCAGGGTCTGGGAAGGGCCTCCAAGGTGGGGCTGGAGCCCTTGGGCTGTGAGCAGAGGCTGAGGGAGCTGGGCTTGTCCAGCCCAGAGCAGGGAAGGCTGAGGGGCTCCTCATCCCAGCCTGGCAGTGCCAGCGAGGAGGGGATGGAGAACACAGAGCCAGGCTCTTCACCGGGGGCCTGGTGGGAGACAAAAGCCAATGGGTGGAAGGGGAAAGAGGGGAGATCAGCCAGGACAGGAGGAAATGAAATGAGTCAGGCTGGTTTCAGCATTTCCTCAACACCAAAAGCAGCCTGACCTCCCTTCTCCATCCACCACTGACAGCTTTGCAAATCAGGAATTGTTGGAGCTGTTTTGCCCCCACTCCAGGATGAGCATCCTGATACAAGAACTTAATTGTGTTTCTATCTGTCACAGAACCACATTTGTGTGAAAATAATGTTAGAATGGAAATGTGGATGGAGGACACATCAGACACTGCTGGGACTTTGAACATAGCTCAGGGAAGAGTGTGATTGTTATTAAATTTTATCCTGTTCAACCATGGTCTGTTGGCCATGTGGAGAAACTTTCTGTGCCTCTGAGTCTCACCAGTTCCTGTCCCCCAAAGGACTCAAACCTGATGAGTTGTGGTTCCCACTCCAGTGGCTGCACTTGCACCTCCCTCCATCCCCAGAGCAGAGCTCCCTTGTCCCAGAGAGTCCCTGGCAATGCAGGGATGAAGGAAACAGGACAGGCTGTGGGGATCAGGGGCAGGGCATGCCCAGGGATTTGGGGTGGTTGTGAGCCCAGGGCAGGACCCAGCCCTTGGCCTTGGTGAACCTCATCCAATTGTCCTGGGCCCATGGCTCCAGCCTGGCCAGATCCCTCTGCAGAGCTTCCTGCTCTCCAGCACAGCCACACTCCCACCCAGCTTGGGCTCACCTGGGAACTGACTGAGGGTGCCCTCAATGGCCTTGTCCAGATCAGCAATAAAGAGATTGAACTGACCTGGCCCAAATCCTGAGCCCTGGGGACACCCCTGGATGTGACTCCATTCCTCAGCTTCTCTGAGTGCCAGGGGTTGGATGAAGGAAGTCCTGGGTTGTGGGTAGGGACAAAGTGTGATTGTCTGCCATGAAGGGTCTTGATTTTCAAATCAGTTGAAACTGCATTAGGAGGTGCTGGCGGTCACTATCAAGTGGACATTGCTGATATCTATCTATAAACAGGAAAAGAAAACTTAAACAGGCAAAACAATTCTCTCTGCATTGTTTTCAATGTAGTATATTCACTTTGAATACAATTGTGAAATGTGTCTAATTAACTAGAGAAGAATTGAAAACTTCAATTATTCCCATGGGCTTTTCTTGTTTGGGGGTTTCGAACAAATGTTTATGAGCGTTTGTCACTGAATTCCTGAACTGAAGAGCTCAAGAAAGAAGAGGCCTCTGGAGTAATAAAATTAATCAGCAACCTCCAAGTGGCTGAGGATCCATGCCCATGAGAGCAGCAATGAACAGAAATGGACACAGCTTTGTGGCTGCTGTCCCAGCTTTGGCATGGGCCCTGGGCCTGGAGCAGGAGCAGCTCTTGAGGGCCCTAAGGCCGGGGCTCTGGTGCTGCCCTGGGCAGATGGGATGGCAGCAGGGGCTGCAGAGCTCTCAGCACCTCAGGCCGAGGGAAGCAGGGCAGCCAGGGAGCCTCCTTTGGCCTTGGCCAAACACCTTCCCCCATGGCTGGGGCTGAGTCCTGTGGCAGCTGCAGCTGCTGCTGTGGCCTTGGCAGGGGCTGAGGCCGTGGGGCCAGTGGCCAGAGCAGCCTGGCCTGAGCAGAGCTGTGGGGCCAGAGCCGGCTGGGCTGGGCTGGGCTCAGAGAGGCCCTTGGTGCTGCCCAGAGCTCAGGGCAGCTGGCAGAGCTTGCAGGGAGCTGGGCTCCGAGAGCCTGGCCCAGAGGCCGGCAGAGCCCGGGGCAGGGCTGTCTGTGCAGCCCCACAGGTGCCACGGGCTCTGCAGGAGCTGGCAGAGGCTGCCCAGCAGGGAGGCCATGGGGCACAGAGCCCCAAGGCTGCTGTGGGCACCATGGCACAGGGGCCGTTCCCAGCCGCAATGCTCCTGGCCTGGGCTGGGCCTGCACAGGGGCTGGGCACTGTTGCAGACATCTTTTCACTAAAAATCCGTTCTTTAGGATTTTTCCTTCTGAGAAGCTAAGAGGCCTCAGAGACAGAATGTAAACAATGGTTATCTGCTGCTGTGGAATGCAACAGGTCCACCTGTGATTGGCCCATCTGGGATGTTTATAATTAATGGCCAATCAAGGACCGAGCTGTCTCGGACAGAGTCCGAGAGAGCTGCCTTTGTTATCATTCTTTTCTTTTCTATTCTTAGCTTAGCTAGTTTCTGAGGAAACCTTTTCATTTCCTATTTCTTTTTAGCATAGGTATAATGTAATATATATATCATAAAATAATAAATCAAGCCTTCTGATCATTGAGTCAACATTCTCGTCTCTTACTTCCCCTGAAAACCCCTGTGACCACGGTCACATTAACCCCTGCTAAGAGTCAGCCCTTTATCTTCTACCGATGTCTCTGGTGTCTCTTGTGCTGCCCAGGCGCCCAGCCCAGGTGCCCTCAGTACCCTCGGGGCACAGAGAGTGTCTCCCCGCTGTCGGCCGTGTCGGGGCTGCCCCCGGTGTCTGCCGACTCGGGACTGGCCCAGGGTTCCTGAGAGGCTCCCAGAGGGACAGAGACAGTGATGCTGGTGGCAGCACCAGGAAGCTGCCGGGGTTTGGCTTTTTTTGCCAGAAAATTGCTGCATTTGGGTTGTGCCAGCACTGGGAAATTGCCAGATGTGGGCACTGGCAGTGCCAGTGCACAGCAGATCTTGGTGGGGAATGTTCTGGCACTGGGAAATTGCCAAATGTGACCTTTCTGTGCCAGCAAACTGCTGGAATTATGCTGTGCAGGCATCTGAAAAATTCCGGATCTGGGCACTGGCGGTGTCAGCAAACACGAGATCAGAGTAGTGTAGGCACCAGGTATTTGCCTGGTTTTGGCTTTCTTTGCCAGAAATTGCTGGACTTGGCTCTGCTGGAACAAGGGAATTTCCAGATCTGGGCACTGGTGCTGGCAGCAAACAGCAGATCTGGGCGGTGCCAGACCCAGTAATGTTGGACATGAATTTGTAGAGAATTTTTAAGGTTTAATAGAAGGTTTCTATAGGATGTATACAAGTGTCACAATCCATCCTTACGAACAGGTTTTGTGATGGTTCATGGGTTGATCTCAGAGTGCAAAAAGCACCAACATGGTACAGGGGGCTGCAGTGATAATCCAAACAAATGTACCTTTATTGAATAACCACGACAAAATGCCTTGGGGAGGAATTGGGGGAAAGGGAAAAAGAGGGAGGAAGAGAAAGGAAGGTGTAGAGCTACCAAACATAGAATGGGCGAAGTCCTTCAATATGCAGCCAATGGAGTTCACCAGGTCACGTCTGGAGAGGTCTCAGGGTTGCAGTTCATCCAAACTCTTATTATACTCTTTTTCTTGATGGGGGAAGGGGTAAAACTTGAAACTGAATCAAAGGTAGTCTATTGTATTTTTGGGGGAAAGAATGGTATTTAGAGAAGGGTACACACAGTCCATGTTCTCAGCAGTGGGCGAGAGCCATTGTCTTCTTGGTCCACTGCTCACACCTGCAACATCCATCTCGCTTTGGTCAGCTTGCCTCCCCCACACACCTCCCCCAGGTTGGGGGTCTCAGTCCCAGTCCTTGGAAAGAGTGTGGGGGCCTTTTCCCATAGGGATTTCATGTCCTGGTCTTTGATGGAGAGGCTTCTTACGTCTCAGTCTGTCTGTCACAGTGGTTGTAAGACAAGTGAGGGGTCTTCTGTGAGGGACCACCCAAAACTCAGGAGAAGTCCAGCCAGGCCGAGAGGTGGGACAACTTCCAAGGCTATTGTTGCAAAAAGGGCACGGTGCCCCCTTCTTCCTTTCATTGGGTTCAGTGTAGCATACTGCAAACACACCTGTGAACCCCATCCTGTCTCCCCTCACTCACCTGGGACCTGCTTTGCTTGGAGAACTGGCTGCAAACAGCCAAAGAGGGATTTTGACTTTTTAATTTTTTGAAGCAATCTAAAACTCCTGAGTTTCCCCATTGCAAACAGACATCCTCCTCAAGTGTGTGCCAAGCCCAAGCTGCCACCAAGAGCACTCCAGACCTGCCTGGGCCAGCTGTGAGGGTGGATCATCATCCCAACCTGCACTGCGCCATTGCAAGGGGCTGTTGCCATGGACACTGCAGGGACCCCACTGCTGGCTTTGGGTGCCATGGCAACCCCCATCAGTTCAGGTTTCCTTGGAAACCAGCCCGAGGAGCCATTTCTGCAGCCAGGTTCCATGGTCCCCTGCCTGCAGAGCTGTTGCTGCCCTGGGCTGCCATGGCAACCCTGAGGACAAAGCAGTGCCAGGGCTGTTCCAGGTACAATTGCAGTGACACTCGTTGGTGCCACCAGGTGCCATGGCAACGGCCACGGGGACCCGTTCCTTAGATTGGTGCCATGGCAACCAATGCCCGGAGCCGTTGTGGTGGTTGGTGGCCATGGAAAGCTGCCCTGGGCCCCTTGCTCAGGGCTGGTGTCAGTGCCCAGAGCCAGAGGGGATCCCTTGCTGGGGGCTGTGCCATGGCCACCTGCCCTGTGCCGCGCTGGCCGCTCGGGCACCAGGAACCAGCAGCCAAGGGCACTGCCAGGGCCAAAGGCCAGGTCAGCCAGACAGAAAGGGGCAGCGCTGGGCACTGTTTCCATGGCAACCGGCACTGGGGGGACACCTGGGTCACCTGGCCTGGCAGTTGCCATGGAAACCCCTGGCAGGCACTGGGGGCACAGCCCCTGGCACTGAGACACTGCTGGGCCGGGTGCTGAGCACAGCGCTGAGCACGCAGAGATGGTTTTGTTCTTGCTGAGCTGCAGCACAGCCAAGGCCTGTCCTGCCCCTCGTCCAGCCACGCTGGGGAGGGGCTGGGGCTGCGGGGGAGCTTGGCAGGGGACACAGCCAGGACAGGTGACCCCAACTGACCCCGGGCACAGCCCAGAGCAGAGCACATCATGCTCAGGGTATGAAGGGGGGAACAAGGAGGAAGGGGGAATTTTGGAGGGAGGGTTTCTGCCTTCCCAGGTAACGCTTAGGCAAGAGGGGGCCCTGTTTCACCAGTGGGCAGGGTCACTACCAAAGACACAGACACCAACTGAAGGAATTGTGTCATTTATATCATGCACAGCTGCAAAGAATTACAAAAGGAAAAGCTCAGCAAAGCACATCATCATTAGCAAAGAATTACAAAAGAAGCTCAGCAATCCATCAGAACTCATCATTACATTTTGATGACTAACCCCTTGGTCAAATACTAGAGGTGTTTGTGGCAGACAAAGATTCTGGCTGACTATCAAGGTACAACTTACAGACACCAGCAGTACTTTAGTGACACCGTTCTTCATTCATTTTTCTCAAACTCATTTGAGTTAGGAACAACAATTCTGCTGTCCATGGAGCTGGCCCCATGTTAATTCCAGAATAATGCCCCCAGGCCCTTTGCTGTTCAGCTTTACCATGCTGTCTGTGGCTAACAAGGCCTGGGGGGGCCCTTTCCCCTCTGGCTGGAAGGGGCCGGGTCCCAGTCCCTGAGGGGCACCCGGGCTCCTGGATGCAATTCCTGTGCAAGTCCCTCAGTGTCACAGCAGCCTTCCCATGGAGCCCCGTGGATCAGAGCATTTCCCAAAGGGGCCCTCGGGGCAAACAGGGAGATTTGGTCTGGCAGCATGTGTAAAACAATATCCTGTCAGATCTCCTTGTTCTCACACAGAACACTTGGCTGCAGGGACACATTGCCATTGTTCCTGCCCAGGTTTCAGGACTCAGAGTTGTCTTTCCCAGGAGCTGCTCCTTCAGCTGCCTCGGGAGGGCCATTTGGCCTCCGGACCCACACTCGGGCTCCATTATTAGGGCTGCTGGATCCAGACCCTTTATCTCCACAAACAGTGGTGATTGCAGGTGGATCTCCTTTTTTCACAATCCTTCTAAACATTGCAATATTGATAATTGTGCTACCCTGTCATGGGTTTGAATAATCCCATCTTGTTCACTTTTGTTTAACACAATTCCTTTAATTTCTCCTTGATATTCTGCATCAGTTCCTCTTCCCATGACATGAACTCTTTGTAAGGCCAAGCTCCAAGGGAGCAGTTACCAAAGCAAAGTGCCCTGGAGGAATCTGAATTCCTGTTTCAGTATTGATAGCTCTCATTTGCTTTGAATTTATCCAAACTAATTCCAGTGCATGATGGCCCAGCCCTGCAGCCTCTGGGCTGGCCCTGCCAGGGGCCATCACAGCCAGAACAATTTCCCAGGCAGCCCAAGTCTCACTGCCCATGGTTGGATTTGCAAATTGGGGGCAGCTGTGCACAGCCAGGGGGTTTCCATTTCCCCAGTGGGCCATTGTTAAGGGCATGGAGCACATCTGGGAGATGGGTTCTCCATGGGCAAAGGTTCCATCTCCTCATTTTTTCAACTGCTTTTTAAACAACCCCTTTGCCCGTGCAACCAATCCTGCAGCTTGTGCATAGTCTGGTACATGAAAAACCCTGCAGGCTTAATCACTGAATTTTTCACAGGAACAGACAAAGAACTCTGCATCACAGTATCAGCAAACCCTGTAAAAACAGCCAATTTCCTCCCTTCCTCCTTTTTTCATTGTATACAATCTCACAAAGTTGACCACTGACATTAGGGTCCTGGCCAATCCTGTTCTGTAGGGTATTAATATTACATCCCTGAGCAGCCAAAGCTACCAAATTAGTATTGTCAGAACTACTTCACATTATTATCATTTTATATGTAGATATACATATTGATATAGATAGACAAACCTAGACATACATATAAAAATATATAAAAATATATATATGAAGGTCTTATTGTACTATAAATACATACATAGTTATTTATTATATTGATATTTCACTGGCACAAATGCAGCTGAGCTCAAGATTAAAACCTTCTTCTCTTGCTCCATGTGGGAGCATTCCAACAATAATTGTTCCTTCTGAAGCTGCTGTTTCCAATGGACTCTTAACACATTCATCTTTGTCTGCCCAAACCCACAAGTTCTTTTCCTTTTCCATGTGCAATTTTTGGATGCATTTTAAGCCATCCAGGGCTGCAGCCTCTTTTACCCGACTGCCCCACTGCTCCCACGCGGCTCCGACCTCAGCCCACTCCAGAGCCAGGGAACTCCAGGGAAGGGCTTCCCATCTGGGAATTTCTGATGGCACTGATTCCTCACATTGAAACTGAACAAGTGACATTTTGTTGGGATCTGGCCAGACTGGGCCAGTTTTGTTTTGCCAGTGGGCAGGGTCAGCACCAAAGACACAGACTCCAACTGAAGGAATCAGTGTCATTTCCTGCAGTTCAGAGCAGCAAAGAATCACAACAGGAGCAGCTCAGCAATGCACCCAACCATCCCCACCAAAGATTGCCTGCAGTGATTGAGAAAGATCCAGCCCCAGTTACCCTCAGCCTTTACCATTCCCCAGACCCACACAGCAGCTGGGGAAGCTGTCACAGCCAAGGGCTGCAGAGCCACTCCTGGGCACTGGCAATTCCTGCAGGTGCCTCCAGCCACAGGTGAGGCTCCAACCCCGCTGGGAGAGGGCCCAGCTCTGACAGTGCTGAATGGACAAACTGACAGCACTGCTAGTGTGGCAACATCTGGTTTCATCCTCCTCTTGGGTCCCTCCCAAAGCCTGGCCAGGGCCCAAGGAGGGACCAAGGGAGGTGACTTTGGCCATTCAGCCCCAAACAAGGCCAGATGTCAGATTTCATGGCCTGGTCTGGCTTCTAAATACACAAAGGTCAATACATGTTTCACTAATGAGTGGCTACATCTATCACAGTGCTAATGACCATGCACATTTCATCAGGGAGCAGATACAAAGATAACCTTTGGTTGGAAGGTTCATCCAGAGGCCACCTTGGGCTCAGGGCCTGCTGTTCAGGCCTCACTCAGGGCTGCTGTCCAGGCCTTGGCACTTCAGGGACGTGCTTTAGTGCTGGGCTTGGCACTGCTGGCTGAGCGGCTGCACTGGGTGAGCTCAGAGGGCTTTTCCAACAGAAAGGATTCTGTGATTCCATGATTTTATCCACTGCATTCAGCTGGGTCCACGTTAGCAGCATTCATTTGCTCAGAAAGTCTCCTCTTGCCCAGCTCCTGTGGCCTGAGGCTTCAGCTCCTTCAGCTCCTGGTGCTGAGCTGCTCATGCTGAACGAGACGACTCGGAGAGAAGAGCACAGTCCATGCAATTCCTTCTGGGACACGCAGAGGGGAGGCTGTGCAAACAGGAGCATTGTTTGCTGTGGCCTCCTCTCTGCCCTTCACGCCTTTCAGTGCTTGGAACCAGCCAAGAGCTTTGCCAAGAGTGCAATGGAGCAGCTGTTCCTGCTCCTGGCTCTGGCTCTCTCCAGTCTCTGCCCTTGCCTGCTTCTGTCCCTCGTGCTGTGCCCTCTGTTCCCCCAGGGCTGGCTGGCTGCTGCCCAGGACTGTGGCACTGGCACAGATCCAGTGCTCCAGACCCTCCTTTCTGTGCCCTTGCAGCTGCCTGAGCACAGCAGCCTTTTCCATCTGCAAGCTCCCCATGGACAGGGAGTGCCCAGCTCCGTTCCTTGCACAGCCTCCAGGAGCCCAGGGCTGCCATCTCAAGTCCCTGCTGGCACTGGGGGCTCCCAGGTGCCTCAGGCTGCTGTGACACCGCTGCACACGGGAGGGAACAGGGGCAGGGGCTGTGCTGAAAGTCAGCTCCATCTGCTGCTGCTGCTGCTGCTGCTGTGGGGTCATTTGTGCAGCCCTGGCCCAGAGTCGGGGATCAGATCCTGCCAGTCTCTTCCAGCCCTGGCTGCTCAGAGGTTGGGCCCTGGAGCCTCAGGTGGGCAAAGGCAGCTGCTCCTGGTCCCTCTGTGTGCCCGTGTTCAGCAGTGCTGCTCCATCAGTCTGTGCCCAGCAACGGGGAAAAGCCTCAGCCCTGCAGGGCCAGGAGCTGCCGGGCTCTGCCTGAGCAGCTCAGCCAGCAGGGAGGGAGCTGCTCCACACGGGAACCAGGAGCAAAGGACATCCCTTTTATAGGACAGGTTTTCTATTTAAAGGAAAAAAAACGAAAAAGGGAAAAAAATAGGTAAATTGTAAAAGATAAGAATAAAATCCAAGTGTTAGTGAAAAAACATAACATAATGTTAGTGAAAAAAACAAAACATAAATGCAAAGTTACATTCTTTGCATTAAGAGCTAAATGATCTTTTTAAAAAGAGAACTCAGTTATTTATTTTGTAAATGTGCTGATGGCATGGATCCATCCTACTGACCTCAGCAGCCTTTTAAAAGATTTTGGGGTTTGTTTCCAACATTGGTATTTTAAATTGTGGTTGAAGCAAGAGGAAATTGTTTTGTGCCCTTCCAGCTCCAAGCAGGACTGGGAATGGAAACTCTGTCAAAGTCCAAATCCTTTAGAAGATGCCCTTCCTTCTCAGCCTGGAAATGAGCTGCACATTCCCTTTGAAACTGTCAGGGATTTCTTAAAGACACAAAGTGCCACTTAGGGCTTTTTGCTCTGGTTTGGCAGTGCAGAAGGGCAATTCTCCATCCACCAGCTCCAGACTGCACTGCCTCAGGAGCACGGCCCACTCGCCAGCTTTGGCCCACTCGTGGCACTGCTAGAGGAGGAAGAAAGTGCAACTGCACCATTCCAGCCAATCAAGAAGGAAGAATGGGACAGACAAAACAGCCTGTGCAGATCCAGGCATTCAGCTGGGACTGTGGAGAGTTTGGGTCTTTGCCAATTGGATGTGTGTCCCCAGCTGCAATCTCTGGGCCTGCAGCAGAGTCTCACTCAGCTGCCAAAGCAGAAAGCTCAGGCACTGTGCTCGCAACGGGCTCGTCTGATGCAGAGCTGTCAGAGCAATGTGAGGGCAGAGCCAGCCCAGCTGGGCCCAGGGCTGAGCCCAGCAGAGCCCTGGCAGAGCCCAGAGCAGCCTCAGCAGCCGCAGAGCCCGGCTGCAAGGAGAGAAAGCAGAAACCGCCCGTCAGCTGAGGGCTCCTGTGCCCTTGTGCCAAGGCCTGTGGTGCCCAGGCCGTGCTGGCTGTGCCCAGAGCTGTGCCCAGAGCTGCCCATCCCTGCTGCCTTTGGCAGCAGAGCAGGAGGGCAGGACATGTGTCCAGCCTGCAGCCAGCCATGGCACATCCAGCCCTCAGCAGCTGCCCAGAGCCAAAAAGCAGCTGGGCAGCGACTGAAGAATTCATTGCATCTGCCCCAGCAAAGGGGGAACCTTTGGTGCCCGGCCAGGCCGTGCCAGGACCAGATCTGGGAGCATCCCCCTGCCTGTGGACTCACCTGCAAATTGGGCCTGGAGCCTGGCTTTGAAGAAGGTGCCAGAATCCAAGTCCATCATCTTCAGCTGACCAGGCCAAGGAAGAGATTGTCACCCTTGAGGTTGTCCTTGGTGTCTCCAGCAACAGCCCCACCTGGTACAGCTTCTCCAGGGGCTCCTTCTCCTTCCCTGGGCCAGACCAGGCTGTCAGGGCTCTGCCCAGGGCCCCAGCCATCCATGAACCAGACAAACCAAACCAGGGGGGATGGTGGCCACCAGTGCTTGCCACACCAGGTCTCCAGCTCAGCTCCAGCCCAAGAGCTGCGTGTTCCCTTCTGCTGACCCCTGCTCAGAGCTACAGGCAGCACAAAACCAGCCTGGTTTGCTTTGCCACTGAGTGCCAAGAGATGTGTGGAGCTGGTACCTGCCAGGCCCCTGGATCCAACTGTGCATGTGGATCTCTCCCATCTTCTAGGGCAGAGGAACACCCTGCACCCAAGGATGACAGAAAAGCTCTTCTAAGGATGGCCTGTCTGAGGGTTGCATGGACAAACACCTCTTAATGATATCCTGGCACTCTGGGGAGCGAAACCAGAAATCACCAGTCAGCTGGAGAAGTTGCCCCCCTGTTCCCGTGCCCAGGCCATGCTGGGTGTGCCCAGAGCTGTGCCTAAACTTCCCCATGGATGCTCTGTTTGGAGGAGAGCAGGAGAGCAGGACCTGTGCCACCTCCTCAGCAGCTGCCAGAGTGGGATGCCCACGAGCCCGATGCTGTCTCCCAGCACTGGGATTCCCCCCGTGCCCAGAGATGAGGATCCACCTTGAGAGAGCCATCGTGGGAACAAGATCCGCCCCCGGATGATCTCCTGGCCCCTCCTGAACGGGTGCTTGCCCATGACCAGGTGGCACAGCAGGAGGCCCAGGGACCAGATCGTCGCTGCCTCGCCGTGGTAGCGTTGGTGCTGGATCCACTCTGGTGGGCTGTAGGACAGGGTTCCTGTGGAACACAGACACAGCTCAGCAGGGGGATGCTGCTGCTCCCAGAGCCTGGCCCCAGCATTCCTGGCCATGTGGGGGCTGCCCCAGAGGCACACGGGGTGAGCGCTGCCCTCTCGCCAGCACCTGGGACTTGTGTACAAACTCGGGGCTGGAAAAGAAGCCACTGGTGCTGGAAGAGGGCAGCAGAAACCCTGGGAAGGCCCAACCATGACACACAAAGGAGAAACCCACCCAGTGGTGGAGAAAACCCACTCTCCTCCCCACCTGCATGGCCCCCAAAAATGTTAATAAGCCAAGGCAAACAAGGGGAGCAGAGCAGTCCAAGCCCTTCCTCGCCTGCACACCAAACCATCCGGGGCACGGGGTCAGACCCCCCTCTCTGCTACCCCCATGGGGGTTTGTGTCGGGCTGGCTGCCCCAGCTCCAGCCCCAGCCCAGGCCACAGTGGGTGCTGAAGGCTGTCGGCAGGGCTGGCAGCTGGCCCCCCTCACACCCCACCCAAATCAACTCGGCTCCAGCATCAATCCCATCCTGGCTGCAATAGGGGGAAGCCCCGGTGCTGCACCCAGGCTGGGCCATGAGATGCCCAGGAGCATCCCCTGCGAGGGCTCACCTGCAAACTGGGTGTAGGCTGTGTCTTGGAGGAAGGCGCCACAGCCAAAGTCGATGAGTTTCAGCTGCCCGCTGGCCAGGTCGAGCAGGATGTTCTCGGGCTTGATGTCCCTGTGCAGGACCCCGCAGGCGGTGCAGTGCCGCACGGCCTCCAGCACCTGGCGGAACAGCGCCCGCGCCTCCTCCTCCGGCAGGAACCCCCGCTCCGCCAGGAAACCCGAGAGCTCCTGGCACCGCTCCGGACGCTCCAGCACCAGCAGGAAGCTGTCGGGGAGCTCGAGCCACTCCAGGAGCTGAATGACAGCGGCACAGCCACGGGACACCTTGGCCAGCAGCACGATCTCCAGCGGCGCGCTGCTGCCGTCGGGCTGCGGGAGGAGCGCGGTGCCGTCAGTGGGGCTGAGGCCGTGCCGGGGCTCTGGGAGCCCTCAGCCAGCCCGGGATGCTCTGCACGCCCCGCTCAGCCCACGCCCGCTCTCCCCGCAGGCTCCCGGCGGCTCCCACCCTGCCGGGCCCCGGCTCCTCGCCGCCCGGCCCGGCCCGGCTGCTGCCGCTGGCCCCGCTCACTCACCAGCTCGCCCCAGTGCCGGATGCGATCCCGCGGCACGCGTTTGATGGCCACCTGCGAGCGAGGGAGAGCAGCGGGCTGAGCTCGCCGCCCGTCCTGCCCAGCCCCGACCTTCTCCTCCTTGTCCGCCTTCTCCTCCTCCTCCTCCTCCTCCCCCTCCGCCCGCCGCCGGCCCCGCCGCTCACCGGGGCGCCGTCCGAGAGCCGCGTGGCCGCGAAGACGCTGCCGAAGCCGCCGCGCCCCAGCAGCGAAACCAGGCGGTACCGCTCCTGCAGGGCCTCCTGCGCCTTCCCTGCGGGCGAGACGCGGCTGTCAGCGCTCGGCCCGGGGCCAGCAACGGCCCCCGAGCGCCCCCCGAGCGGCCCGGGCCGGGCATCCCCACCCGCCCCGGGCCCCGGCGGCTCAGGGCCGGCGGCCGCGCTGCCGAGCGGCGGAGCTCGGGCCGGGGAAGCCCCAGCGGAGGCGGCGGGAGCGGCCGCGCCGCCTGTGTCCTCCGCGGGCCCCGGGAGGAGCCGGGGCCGGGGACGGGGACGGGGTCGGGGCCGGGGCCGAGGCCGGGATCGGGACGGGACTTCACGTCGGGTCCGGGGCCGGGCTCGGGCCAGGCGGAGCCGAAGGGCGGCGATGCCGCCCCCGCACCAGGCACTGACGCCCGCCCAGCAGCGCCACCGCCAGTACGGCCAGAGCCGGGCGGAGGCGAGAGCGCGGCGGGACGGCCGGGGCCGGGCACGGGGCAGCCCCGCCCGGGGCCGGGGACGGGCCGGGGGCATGGCCCGGCCCGGCAGGGGAGAGGGAGGCGGGGAGAGGAGAGGGACGCCGGGCAAGGGACCCCGAGAGAAGGGTGCTGGACCGCAGGAAAGGGAGAGAAAGAAAAACAAAAACAGAAAGAAAAAGAGAAGGAATGTTGAAGCGTCTCTGCTTTTGCTGCCGCTGCTGCTGCCGCCGCTGCCGCCGCTGCAACTGAAGCACCGGGGCCGTTCGTCCCCGTGTCCGTTCCCCGCTCGCCCCACGAGCCCCACGTTCGAGCCCCGCGCGCCCCGGGCACAGCCCCTGAGTCTGTCCAAACACGGGAACTTTGCAGCGGTGAGCCCAGGTGCAGAGCCCTGACTCCTGCACACTGGCACAGCAATCCCCTCGCTTGCTGCTCTGCATTGGCCTGCCTGAGGGTCAAACACTGTCGGGCCACCTTCCCTTGCGGTAGGATTTCTACCTGACCCAAGCACTGCACTTACATCTCCAGTGTTGCCTTCCAGTAAAACCAGGGGAAGGAAAATGTGTGTGGCTCATGGTATTTTCAAGTGTCTAAAAATCACTAAGTCACCGATCTTAGAGGTGCGGTGCATCTGGAATTCCTGGGATGGAGAAGTAGTGCAACATGGAAAAGGGGAGCATAGAAATAAATAGAGGAAAACATCTTGGATTGTTTCTTTCATTTTCATTTCACTTCTGGAAAGCTGTTTCAGTTTTCCAGGAATCTTCTCCTGTCTCTCTTCCCAAGAATGTCTCATGGAGAACAAGGTCAAGCTTCTGTCCCAAGATTTGCCAGCAGGAAATTATGCCACTGGTGAAATTTTCATGATGACTGTTTGTGCTGGCTTAGGGCAAATTTTGGGAGGAAACCTCCAAAAGGGGTCTGTTTTGCAGAGATAGCCAAAAACTCCACAACTTTGTGTAAGTTGTAAACCCGGCATATTTATTATTACAGCGCGGGATGCATGCAGAGATTACTCTCCTTAAAAGGCATGCGTACCTCTGGGAACTTCAGGTCCCTTTTTATCCTCCTCTCAAATACATATCCATACAATTTCACAATAGGTTCATACATATACATTTTTACAAATTTTGCGTGACATTTGCCACTAGTTCTTCTTTATCAGAAAGAATTCTTAGGTCAGGTTGACCTGCTTTCACAGCAGTCTCTCTGTCTCTCTTTATCACCCTCTGTCCCGTCCCCCCCTTATCTCTGTCCTTCACTGAATCAGTTTCCCTGAGCCTAGGCTTTGCAGTCAGGCTACATAGCTATGTTTTCTAACCACAGACTCAAAGATGTACATTTCACCTAAATCAAAATAGATTTCTACTCTGGAGAATTTCTACTCTGTCTCAGAAGCACTCCTCCCTCTGCCCCTCACACGCTGGCCCTGCCTGGCGTTCCTCATCCCTTTCCCCTTTGGCGTTTCTCCTGCCCTTCCCCTCTGCTAGAAGGCGGACAAAGCTGCCTTGGACAGCAAAGTGGATTGCAGCCAGTGTGAAGAGAACATGGAGGAGCTGGATGAGAGGATGCAGGAGTTGCAGAGCCAGATTTCAGGCCAGGAGCAGCACTGGAACAGTACCCAGCAGCAGTTCAGCGATGCAATTGAAGACAAGGTGAGGGGTACCTCGTCCCCACCATGAGGAACTGGCACCTTTGGGACTTGACAGCCTGAGGCAGCATCCCTCTGAGGATCCCCCTCCAGGCTTTTCCCTGGAGAGCTCCATGTCACATCCTGGAGCAGCTGGCTGAGGCTGTGCCCCTGTTCATAGCTGGATCGCCTGGAGCTGAAGACTTTCCGTAAACACCGGGAGGACTCCTGGAACAGGAACATGGAGGAACTCGAGGATAGGCTGTTGCGTGAAAATGCTGCTGGGATTAAGAAGTGAGTGCAATGGAGATTCTGATGGCTTTGGGGACAGCGATGGCAACTGCTCCTGCCAAGCAGGGCTGTCACACACCATGCCCCTGAGCTGGGTCGTGCCCTGCCCTCCTGGCCGTGCACACGGGGGAGCTTTGGTGCCAGAGAGGGGCTGAAAGCGCTGCAGGGGCTGCTTGGGATGGTGGCATGGGTGCCTGTGCCCTTCACCTGGCATCAGCCAGCACCTTGGGGATGGGGAGAAAGAGGCTCAAGAGCCCACGGTTCACCCTGCAATGGCCGTGCCCCTGTGCAGTGAGCTGCCCAGCAGCTGGCTGCTGCAGGGAGCTGCTGCCTGTGTGCTGCAGGGCTGTGGCCCCAGGAGCTCAGCCAGCCCTCTTCCCTCCCCCTCCTTAGGCAGCTGCCAGTCCCTTTCTCGTGCCTGTCCTGTGACCGCATGCTCAGCGTGCAGGTTCCTGGCCAGTGAGTAGCACCAGTGCCTCGGGGGCAGCGGGGCTGGCATGGGGGGAGATGGGTGCCAGCAGTGACCCGCTGTGCTGGCACAGGGGGACAGTGTCTGCTTGGGAGGGGCTGATGTGGGGAGCCCCCTCTGCAGCTCTGCCCATCAGCAGGGGCTGTGGGGGCTCATCCCAAGGGCTACAGGCAGCGGGATGCCATGGGCTACAATCCCATGGCTTTGGGGGGGCTGCCTCCAACAGGAACAGGTTCTTTGTCCCCTGTCACACCCCTGTGACTCCTGCCCTCCCCAGGTACCCCGAGACACTCCCGTATTTGCAGCCCATGCCCCCCAGCAAGGAGCCACCGCCCAGCCAAAGGTGAGGGCCCTGAGGACACATCCCCAGCGCCTGGGGTGCAGAGCAGCCCTGACACAGCAAGGAGGGCTCTGCACCTGGGCTGGGGCAGAGCAGCCTGGGGGGACGGGGCAGGGCAGGGGAGCAGAGGGCAGCTGTGGAGGGCCAGTGCTTGCCCCAGGGCTGGGGGCTTTTGCATTCCTTGCCTTGCACTGCCCTGTCTGGCCCATCTCTCTGTCCCAAGGCTGCTGAAAGCACATCTGATGAGCTGTGTCTGTTTGCAGTCTGAGCTCAGGCTTGGAGGGCTGTTGGGGAAGATGAAACAGGAAAGCCTTATAAATATGATTGCCTGGCAAAAGATTTTGAGAATATGGAAACTATAAGTGAGATTGAAATGAAAGCAAGCTTCGAGATCCCTTAGTTACTGAACAACGGGAAAACAATGGTGTGGCCGGCTGAAGGTGAAACAAGACCCTCTGCTTGCAGGAAGGTCCAAGGGTCCGAGCAGACCCTGCCAGCTTGGCAGAAGGGGTCCAAAGAGGAGTTTTTAGGGTTTAAAATGTAGCACAGTATGGTAATGTAGTGATTCTTATAGGCTGTATGGAAATGCTATAGGATTTGTATGTTGTACTAGATTGGTTAAGTGAGAATCAGAATATTCAACACAGAAGATGATTTATTGTATTGTAACGGGAACTTGGCTCTTACTTTTCTATGCTCTTAGCTCTTAGCTCTTACTCTTACTTCTTGTCTTTTAGCTCTTGCCTTTTATCCTCATACCCCTTTTACTCTCTTATGCTTTTACTCTCTTACGCTCTCATCCTCTCTACCCCTCTCTTCTCTCAGGCCTGTTCTGAGCTGCAGCTGGCAGCTCCAAGCAGGGCCCTGCACCCACGCCCTTTGCAATAAACCGTCCACAACCTGGCTTCAGAGATCTCTCGTCTCCGTTCATCCCGACCGTGCTACCCCCGTCAATCCTACAGACGGGGATTGGGTGCCTCCTGTGAAAGGAGTTCCCAAAACCAATCCCTGCAGCTGGGACAGCCCAGCTCCTGCCAGCTGGTGTCCTGTGCACAGGGACCTGCCTGGTGCCATGGCCAGCACACGTGGCCATGGGGACAGAGCCAGCAGATGCAGCCTGGTGGGATGGGCTTGGGGCTCCTGCAGCAGGTGGACAGGAGCTGGCAGAGACATGCCCCTGCAGGCAGCACTGCCAGTGCCCTCCCTGGCACAGCAGGGTGATGCCCTGCATGCCACAGGGCTGGGCACTGAGTGTCCTCTGCCCCATCCCACAGGAGGCTGCTGGTCCGTGCCAGTGTCCCCGAGTGCTGCAGAGCTCTGGGGACCATCAGAGCAGCAGCTCCACGATGCCGAACATCAAGGCTTCCCCACATACAAGTGCAAGGCTGCAGTGTCTCCTGGTACACAACAAGGTAGGTGTGATGTAGGTGGGGACACAGAATGGTGACTGAGGCTTGATGGCATTGCTGACTATCCAGGGGGAATCTGTGCCTTCAGTCTCCAGGGAGACCTGAGTTGGATTATTGGGGTGTGCTGGATTGGGCCCTGCATTGCAGCCAGCTGCCGTCTCCTCCTCAGCCCAGTGTGACCCTGCTGCACGGTTATGGACACATCTCGAGGGGCCGTAATGACCAGCATCGTACGGCGATCAGGACACAGGATGCGTCAGGTATGGCCCTGTCAGGGCAAGGGGGTCAATGACGACAGGGGCTGATTATCTGCAGGGTGCCAGCTGGGGGATGAGCAGGGCTCTGCGTACAGAGCTGGGTAATGTGGCATGGGTATTTTGTGTCTGGGGTAAGAAGGAAGGGGCAGAATGGAGCAGGAGGACTGGCACATGGGGGCAACTGAGCTTGGAGCTGGAGTAACGTGGGAGAATGGCCATGCCCAGTGTGGGACAAGAGCTTGAGTCCTGGTGCGCTGGGGCCAGCACCTGTGGCGGCTCACCCTTGCCCTTCACGCCCAGGCCCTGCCGCCTCAGGAGAGCACGGCCAGGCACAGCTCCTCAACAGGTCTCATGGGCCCCAGGGCTCGAGCAGCCTCTGCAGCCCCGCCAGACATCAACAGCCCCCGGCCAGCTGGAAAGGACTCAGCACCCAATGCTCGACCTGGGACATCTTGTCCAAAGCGAGAAATGCCTGTGACAATTGTCATAAGAAACTTGACTTTTTACTTGTATATAGTAATTAAGTTAATTGTATATTGTTATTAGGTTAATAAAAACTGTTAAAATTCTAGGCAGAGCCTTGTCTCACAGCCTGTCTCTCCCCGGGCTCCCTGGTGCTCCTTCAGCCCCTTCCCCCCTGCTGTGGCTCTGCCCCCGGGCTGAGCAGATGGAGCCCCGGGCCGGGCCCTGAGGCCGCTGCTGCCGCCGCGGCGCCTGCGGGGCAGCCCTGAGGCTCCGGGCCGGCTGTGGGAGCAGGAGCGGCGCTGCAGAGCCCGCGGCCCTCACGGGCTGCCAAGGCACGGGCAGGTGGCCGTGGGGCCCGGCTGGCACTGCCGGCGCTGCTGCTCTCGGCTGCCGCCTGCAATCCTTCCAGGCGGCCCTTAGGCCGGCTCAGGAGCCGCTCGGAGCCCTGCCCGAGGGCTGGCCCCGACCCCCGGCCCCCAAGGGCACTTGTCCCTTCATGTCTGCACTGCCACATTCGCGGCTCATTCGTCAGCCTCCTCCTGCCCTTCCTTCCTGCGGGGCAGCGTTAGGGGCTGGCCCAGCAGCTTTCCTCCCGCACGGCTGCAGCCCCTTGCCCACAGCTCCCTGGCGGGAGCCAGAGCTGCTTTGCAGCCGGGCACCCCCGCCGTGTCCCGCAGCCCGGGCCGGCTCCTGCCCGCTGCCGGCGAGGCCCGGCGGCTGGGCCCGGCCATCCCGGGCCAGAGCAGCTCCCTGCCCGGGGGAACACAGGGGGACACGGGGGATGTGAAATACAAAGCCGTGTGTCGTGTCAGGTACACACAGGCAACGTGTGTATTTGTGATTGCGATATGTGTGGAGACCGACAATGGGACAGTTGTGAATTCGATAATAACTGAGGAAAGTAAAGCATGGAAGAAGTCTTTTGAACCCATCTTTTGTTTGCAATTAACCTTGGCTGATTTAGGAGCATTGGCATTAAAGCATTAAGGATGTTGCTTTTTGCTTGTAGTTAATTCTTAAGAGTTCTGCAATAATAACCTTTTGAAGTATAATTTTAGAACATTGCTTGTATCCTTGAAACTATAGCTTTGGAATATATATAATGGAAACATGCTTATCTCATGCTTTAATAAAGCAGAGAAAAACAGCTTGAGAAAGGAAGATGAACACCACCTCAAGGATTTATAGTTTCAACCAAGGGAAGCTTCACATCACTGTTGTTAGATTTATAGTCTCTGCAATTAAAAGGAGGACCCACATCTGGAGAGCTGGACCTTACCAGATGGGATTCGTCTTTCTTCTTTTGCTAACCAGACCACCACCATCTGGGGATACTCCTTTTGGGATACATCCTGAGAAAAACTAAATCACAATAGTGTGTAGAATTGTGACGTAAAAATTGGGAATAGAAACTGCTGATGAGTAAGAATTGGAATAGAAACTGCTGAGAAAGCTGATGAGTACCCCTATAAATACCTGTAAGCCTCAACTATAGGTGTGCAGTTGGAGGGAAAACTTCCCCCACTATACCCAGTGCTGTATTGCTCATACTTTACCATATTAATTAATAAATTGATTGCTGCTTAAATATTGGGCTAGTCAAGTTTCTTATTTATACAATCCATAACTGTAAAAGGAAAACTTCCTGCTGAACTGAAAAAGACTCGATGGAAATCAAGGCAGAGCCATGGTTTGTCAGGACTTGCTGTATCCTAATGAGCCCTGTGGTGCATTTGGAGCTGAGCCTTTGAACCTCAGGGCCTGAGAGGAGATTGCACAAACCTTTCCAGGAGTCAAAGTCAGAAGAAAACCCCAAAGTGTCTCAAAGCATGAATGGGTCCCACTGAGGACCATCCCAACACAGGCTGCTCATGGACTCCTTGGAGGAGACAATTGGAGGCCAGGATGGCACAACAACTTCTCAGACACTCAGTGTGGAAAGGAGAATCCAAAACACCTTAAAAAACCTTGAGTATCTCAAAGAATTAATGAGCCACACTGAGTGCCAGTGCAAAGCTCTCAAGGGACTCGTTAAAGCAGATAATTGGAGGCCATGATTGCACAAAGCTCTCAGAGACTCCAAGGCAAAAGCCAAAGCCAAAGTCCTTTGAAAAACCTGCAGTCCCAGCAGGGAGCATTCAGGAGCCCCCAGGGCCATGGCTGAGCAAGGCTCCCCAGGGACTCCTTGCAGCAGATCCTTGAGGCCACTGGGATGTGGGCTAGGGGGGGATGCTGAGGGCAGCACAAGGGGCTGACAGTGCCCAGCCTGGCTGGGGCTGTGCCAGGAGGCCCCAGGGCCTCAGGACAAGGTGTCTCCTCCCAGCCCTTGCTGGCACAGACCCTGCTGTGCTCCAGGGCACCAAGACTTGGCTTCTCTTTGTCCCCACCTGTCATCACTGCCTGCAGTTCTCTGCTCTGCCTGGGGCCTGGGGACACTTGCTCAGTCGTGTCCCTCTCTGGGACCCATTAAAAGTCCAAGAAAGTTTGGAGTTGGATTCTGCCTTGGAGTTCTGGAGAGGTTTCTTCAGCTCCCTCTCAGGGACTGATGCTCAGGGCCTGAGCACAAAGCCCCAGAGGCTGATTAAAGTCCTTGTGCTGTGTCTGTGCTGCTGAGCTGGGCTGGGCTCCTGGCCCAGAGGCAGCTCCCGGTCACCAAGAAGAGCTTCAAAAGCACATTTCTCTGGATGAGCAGCTCTTGTGCCAGCCCAGCAGGGCTGGGGCACTGCCTGCAGCCAGCCCGGGCACAGCCCAGAGGCACAGAGAGCTTCAATCAGTCAGGGCTGGGAAGGGGCTGAGAAGTGCCTGGGGCACAATCACTGCCAGCCCTTGGCACAGGAACCTCTGGCTGCAGGACAATGCAGCTGCAGCTCCTGGAGCCATCTCCTCAAGCTGCAACATGCCAATGCCTGCAGAGCCTGTGAGTACATTCTCTGCTTGTCTCTTGTGCAGAGCAGCCAGGGGTGCCCAGGGCTGTCCTGCAGAGCAGGGTCCTGCAGCCCAGGGCGCTGTGCTGGGGCAGGGACTCTGCTGCCTGCCAGGGACAGCTCTCAGCCAGCCCTGGCAGCTGCTCCCAGCCCTGGGGCACAAGATCTGGGTGGGAGGAGACAGCTGGTGAGGCTTGGAAGTGTTCCCCTTGTGTGGGGAGGATGCTGCATTGTTCAGGACTGCTCCAAGCATGACATTTAACTGCAGAACATTTCCAAGTAGATTATACAGGGAGCACAGCAATGCAGGGGTTGCATAAAAGGGAAAATCCTCCTGTTTTAATCTACTGCTCTGGGTTTCCTGGATGGGAAACTCCACATAGATATTGATCTGTCAGTTCTGGTGGAAAAAAACCAAATTTCTCTCCGATCTGAATAAAGCAGGCATAGACAGAAATCAGCACAGGGCCCCTCAGAGGCAGCATCGGTGTTGCTTTTCCAGCCTCCTCAGGGTTGCTCTGATGTTGCCATCAGAGCCTGCAGAGCCAGAGCAGCCCTGGGCAGTGCCTGAGCTGGGAGGGCTCTGCAGGGCAGAGCTGAGCCCCCAGGGCTGGGCTGGGCTCTGGCAGCACTGGCAGGGCCCAGCCCTGGGCACAGGGAAGCAGCTGCTGGCAGGGACAGCTCCAGGCAGCAGAGCCCTGGGCAGGCAGTGGGGGGAAAGTGCCCCCAGGCTGTGCTGGGATATTTCAAGTCCTCTCCAAACCCAACTATTCCATGATTTCTTTTCTTACAGATCCCCATGCCAAGGTGCAGCAAATGTCCAACAGCAGCTCCATCAGGCACTTCCTGCTGCTGGCATTGGCAGACACGCGGCAGCTGCAGCTCCTGCACTTCTGCCTCTTGCTGGGCATCTCCCTGGCTGCCCTCCTGGGCAACGGCCTCATCATCAGCGCCGTAGCCTGCGGCCACCACCTGCACACGCCCATGTTCTTCTTCCTGCTCAACCTGGCCCTCACTGACCTGGGCTCCATCTGCACCACTGTCCCCAAAGCCATGCACAATTCCCTCTGGGACACCAGCAACATCTCCTACACTGGATGTGCCGCACAACTCTTTCTGATTTACTTCTTCCTTGGATCAGAGTTTTATCTCCTGACCATCATGTGCTACGACCGCTACGTGTCCATCTGCAAACCCCTGCACTACGGGACCCTCCTGGGCAGCAGAGCTTGTGCCCACATGGCAGCAGCTGCCTGGGCCAGTGCCTTTCTCTATTCACTGCTGCACACAGCCAATACATTTTCCCTGCCCCTGTGCCATGGCAATGCCCTGGGCCAGTTCTTCTGTGAAATCCCCCCAATCCTCAAGCTCTCCTGCTCCAAATCCTACCTCAGGGAACTTGGGCTCATTGCTGTAAGTTCCTGTGTGGTATTGGGTTGTTTCATGTTCATTGTTTTCTCCTATGTGCAGATCTTCAGGGCTGTGCTGAGGATCCCCTCTGAGCAGGGACGGCACAGAGCCTTTTCCACCTGCCTCCCTCACCTGGCCGTGGTCTCTCTGTTCCTCAGCACTGGTATCTTTTCTCACCTGAAGCCCCCTTCCCTGTCTTCCCCATCCCTGGATCTGGCCCTGTCAGTTCTGTACTCGGTGGTGCCTCCAGCCCTGAACCCCCTCATCTACAGCCTGAGGAACCAGGAGCTCAAGGTTGCAGTGTGCACACTGATGACTGGATGCTTTCAGGAACATTGAACTGCTGGCCAATTTCTGCAAAGCACTTGTAATAAAAATAGTCTTGACACTTCTTGTTAGTTTAATTTGAGTGGTTCTTTTTCTTTGTTTTACTTTTTCAATATTGTCCACAAATAAATGTCATTGTTTGTGCCATTTCTCATTTTATTTCTCTCCATCTTCCCTGTAGCCACAGACTGTGTCAATGAGGGGCTGCACTCTCGGTGGCTTTAAATGAACTAAAGGATCTCCCAGCAGAGTTTTCTGTAGAGATGCCCTTTTGTTGCCTTCTCTGGAGCTGCAGCAGCAATGTCTGTGTGCAGAGCTGGGGCAGATCAGGGCTGGCCCAGCAGCTGTGCCCAGCAGCAGCAGCAGCAGCAGCAGCACTTGGTGTTGCCAGTGCTGCTGCCGTGGCCCTGCCCCGCTGCCCTGGTGGCCCTGGTGTTGCTGCAGGGCCTGAGTGCTCTCGGGGCCGGGCACAGCCCTGGGGGTGGCAGTGCCGGGGCTGCAGCAGGGACAGGCCATGGGCACTGCTGGGGCAGCGCTGACGTCTCAGGCCAGGCCCTGGGGGCTCCAGGCTCCTTGCCCAGGCTCTCTCAAGAACACGGCCAGGCCAATGCTCAGCACAGAAACCCCCGTCAGCAGCCCCAGGCTGGCCGTGGGCAGGCTGGGGGCAAACAGCATGGCTGGGGCTCTGCAAGGGCCCTGGGCCAGACGGGAAGGAGCAGCAGAGCAGGGGCTGATCCATGCCCAGGGCGCTGCACAGCCCAGGGCAGCGTCCCAGAGCGTCCTCATGCAGCTACCAACAACATCCCCCCTCTGCAGCCCTGGCCTCTCCCCCAGCTCACACAGGTGCCCCATCCTTGCAGGCACAGACACGGCAGCACTGCCTCAGCAGCCCCTGTTTGCATTGCACACAGCAGGGCCAGCACCCCCATGCTGTTGCTGTGGGGACATGAACCTGAGGGAGCACAAATGCCATCAGCCCCTGGGGCCAGCAAGGCCTGCGGGACACCAGGGAAACCACTCAGCTTTGTCCTGGCCTCTGCACTCAGCCAGAAAGTTTGTTCCCATCAGCTGGGAGTTTCCTGTGCCACTGCAGACGCTGTTGCTCAGAGCCAGGGCTGCCTGGCAGCCACCCCCAAACTGCCCTGAGTATTTCCTTACCTTCACCTTTGCTTTCTTTCCTCTTTCCTAATCCAGATTTCTTCATGTTGCCCAGCCCTGTTGCCTCCCCTGCAAACAGCCCATCCCTGTTTGCCCTTTCCTCTCTGGCCCCACTCCCCATTGCAGTTCCTGACTTGGCACCATGGGAACGTCCCTTGGGCAGCAGGATCATCCTACAAGTGCTGCAGGAATTGTCTGCAGGCTCCTGCAGTGCCTGCTGCTGCTCCCTTGCCACAGGCACCCCAGGCCAGGGGGGCACATCTGGGCTGCTGTGTCTGGCTCTGGGGCTCCCTGTTCTGGGCAGTGAGGAGGAGCTGCAGAGGCTCTGCAGGACTGACAGGATGGGCTTTGGGGCTGGCAGGAGAAGCTGAGGGACCTGGGCTGCTGGAGCTGCTGAAGAGGAGGCCCAGGGCTCATCCTGCAACTGCTCCATGGGTAGTTTCAGGGAATCCCAGAATTAGGAAGTTTGGAAAAGGCCTTGGAGATCATCTAGTCCAGCCTGTGCCCTGACATGGCCTGGTTTCTCCTGAGCCTCCTCTTCTCCAGGACAAACAACCCCAGCTCCCTCAGCCACTCCTCACAGGACTTGTGCTCCACACCCTTCCCCAGCCTTGTTGCCCTTCTCTGGACATGCTCCAGCCCCTCCATGGCCTTCCTAATTTATGGGGCCCAGAACTGGACACAGCACTCGAGGTGCTGCCCAACCAGTGCTGAGCACAGGACAAAAATCACTCCCCTGCTCCTTCTGGCCATACAATTCCTGATCCAGGCCAGGAGCCATTGGCCTTCTTGGCCACCTGGGCACACTGCTGCCTCATGTCCAGCCTGCTGTCCATCAGTCCCTGCAGGTCCCTTTCTGCCTGGCTGCTCTCCAGCCACTCTTTCCCCAGCCTGTAGTGCTGCAGTGGTTGTTGTGGCCAAAGTGCAGGACCCGGCACTGGGACTTATTAAACCTCACCTTGCTGGATTTGGGCCCTGTGCAGAGCCCTCCTACCCTCCAGCAGATCCACACTCACACCCAGCTTGGTGTCATCTGCAAATTTGCTGATGCTGGAATCAATCCCCTCACCCAGACCATCAATGCAGGTATTGAAATCCACGCTGGCTGGCTCTGATCCCTGGGCCATCCTGTGGGTGCCCTGGGATGGCACTCAAGGTGATCTGTTCCATAACCTTGCCAGGCACCCAGGTCAGGCTGACAGGCCTGGAGTTCCCCAGCTCCTCCTTCCTGCCCTTCCTGGGGATGGGCTCACACTGGCACCTCCAGTGCTCTGGGCCCTCCCTGCTGAGCCAGGACTGATGGTAAATGATGGAGAGCAGCTTGGGGAGCTCATCCACAGCTCCCTCATCCCCCTAGGATGGATCCCATCTGATCCCATACACCTGTGAGCATCTGAGTGGCTCAGCAGGTCCCCAGCTGCTTCCTCCTGGATTCCAGGGGGCTGTTCTGTTCCCTGTGCCCATCTACCAGCTCAGGAGAACACTTGTCCTGAGGACAGCCTGTCCTAATATTGAAAATTGACAAACAAGATATTAAGTAGCTTTGTCTTTTACTTATCTTCAGTTGCTCTATTTTTAACTGCATCCAATAAAGAGTAGAGGTTCTCCTTCTCCCTCCTTTTGCTATAATTGTTTTTATAAAAACATTTTTTATTCTTTTTACAAGCCGCCAGTTTAAATTCTAATTGAGCTTTCATTTCTTCACATCACTTTCTTCATAACCTAATGACATCCTTAAACACTTTCTGCATTGCTGGTCCTTTTTTCCCCTGAGTTCCCACAAAAGCTCCATCGGCAGCCAGGACAGTCCTTTTCCTCTCTAGATCATGTTTTGGCACACTGGGACAGGTTGCTCCTTCCCCCTTAAGACTACTTTCTTGAAATTTGTCCATCCTTCCTGGATCCCTTTGCTTTAAAGGGCTCTTTCCTTTCA
This sequence comes from Agelaius phoeniceus, assembly GCF_051311805.1. NCBI lineage: Eukaryota > Metazoa > Chordata > Aves > Passeriformes > Icteridae > Agelaius > Agelaius phoeniceus. Next base: position 5,849,629 of record NW_027509866.1, read on the forward strand.
AAAAATCAGTACCAGATTTGGTACTCCCCAAAGTCTGGGGAGGGCCAAAGTCTGCCCTTCCTAATGCCAGTGTAGAAGTTTTGTTGCTGCCCCTCCTTCTTTCATAGAACATTGAAAACTTGATTATTTCATGGTCACTGGGCCCAAGCAGCCTCCGTGTGAACAGCAGCAGACAGAGCTTTCCTTGGGAGTGTCACCAAAAATTCGGCAAAACAGAAAACTCCTTAACCCCAGTGTAGCATTAAGAAGCAGCATTCTTTATTCAGCTGGATGCACGGGGGAGAGCTCCTCCCAAAGCTGTGCATGCTGAGTACAGGAAAGTTTCTGTTTATATTCTCTATTTTGCACACATATTCATTGATTGTCTTGGACTAAACACACATATGATAATCATTTCCCCAAAATCATTAGCATATTTCCCCTCCCCTTTACCCATGTGTTCTTCTGTCCTGGGGGGCTCTCTGGTGGTCCCTCGTGGTCGTGGACCCCAATGTTCCAGTGGGCCTGGCTGAGCTGGCAGGACCCTGAGGCTGCTAAACTTCCAGTTCCCCTTCTCACACAATGGGCCTTGTGTGGCTTCCATAGGCCTGGGGATGTGGAGAACAAGCTCCAGGTGTCAGCTCACCTGGTGTAGGCAATTGATTATCTGGTAACATGAGGTCACAGAGTGGGCTATGACATCACAAAGTGGGTAATGTGAGATCATTGATTAGTGATGGCATCACAGAGCAGACTATGACATCACAGAATTGGCTGTGACATCAGAGACCAGATGTGTGACATTAGAGAAGGGGCTGTGAGCTCACAGAGCAGGCTGTGACATCCCAGAGGGGCTGTGTGACATCCCAGAGGGGCTGTGTGCCATCCCAGCAGGGCTGTGTCAGGTCACTGGGTTGGTCACTCGGCCCCAGCTCCCCCTCACAGTTTCTCCCAACAAGTCCAATGCCGTCCATGCCCAGTGGGGTCCCTGTCCCCCGGGATCCCCCCGGCCCACCTGGAGCCACAGCCTCCACCAAAGGATGTTCCACAGGATCCACCCCAGAGCCTGACATGGGGACAAGGGGCCAGGGCTGTGTGACCAGGACATCAAGGACGGGGATTCTCCAGGTCACTGTGGCCTGGGTTGGGTTGCCCAGGGCAGGAAAGATGTCTGGCAGCTGGAGCAGGGTCTGGGAAGGGCCCCCAAGGTGGGGCTGGAGCCCTTGGGCTGTGAGCAGAGACTGAGGGAGCTGGGCTTGTCCAGCCCAGAGCAGGGAAGGCTGAGGGGCTCCTCATCCCAGCCTGGCAGTGCCAGCGAGGAGGGGATGGAGAGCACAGAGCCAGGCTCTTCACTGGGGGCCTGGTGGGAGACAAAAGCCAATGGGTGGAAGGGGAAAGAGGGGAGATCAGCCAGGACAGGAGGAGATGAAATGAGTCAGGCTGGTTTCAGCATTTCCTCAGCACCAAAAGCAGCCTGACCTCCCTTCTCCATCCACCACTGACAGCTTTGCAAATCAGGAATTGTTGGAGCTGTTTTGCCCCCACTCCTGGATGAACATCCTGATACAAGAACTAAATTGTGTTTATATCTGTCACAGAACCATGTTTTGTCTAAAATTAATTTTAGTATGGAAATCACTTGTGGATGGTGGAGTCATCAGATGCTGCTGGGATGTTGCACATTGCTCAGGGAAGAGTGAGATTGTTATTAAATTGTGTCCTGTTCAACTGTGGTCTGTTGGCCATGAAGAGAAACTGTCTGTGCCTCTGAGTCTCACCAGTTCCTGACCCCCAAAGGACACAAACCTGATGAGTTGTGGCTCCTGCTCCAGTGGTGGCACTTGGGCATCCCTCCATAGCCAGAGCAGAGCTCCCTTGTCCCAGAGAGTGCCTGGCAATGCAGGGATGAAGGAAACAGGAGAGGCTGTGGGGAACAGGGGCAGGGCAGAGCAACGGAGAATGACTTTTGCATTTGATGGAGCTGTGCCTTCCCTTGGCTTTGTTGGCTGACAAAAAATGAACATCCCTCTGTGCCTTGAGCAGCTCCTTCTCCAAGGAAAGCAGGTGGAGCCAAGGAGCTGAAAGCTGCAGGTGCAGCCTGGGCTGGAGGGAGCTGAGATTTGCACAAGGCTGCTCTGAGTGCCAGGGCTTGGATGGGGGAAATGGTGGGGTGGGGGTAGGGACAGAGTCTGATTGATTGTCAGCCAGGAAGAGTCTTGATTTTCATATCTATTCCAACTGCATGAGGAGGTACTTGGATTCAGTGTCAATTGGAGACTACACATATCAATTTTTGATCAGAAAAAAAAACCCTAAACAGGACCTAAAAAATCTTTGCTCACTGTCTTTTTAAATAGAACATATTCAATTTGAATACACTACTGCAATCTGTCTAAGTAACCACAAATGATTTGAAAATTAAAATCAAATGATTCCCAGAGGCTTGGCTTGTTCAGGTGTTCTGAATGTTCATGAGCCCTGGGACACTGAATTCCTGCACTGAAGAGCTGAAGGCTGAACAAGCCTCTGGAGCAGTGAAATTCAGCAGCAGCCTCCAAGTTGCTGAGGATGTCAGCTGCCCCCAGTGAGGCCATCCCTGCCCAGAGACCGTGGGGGAATGGGCAGACAAGGAGAGCGTCCCTGGGGCTGGGGCAGCACAACTCAGAGGCACCAGCGGCTCCAGCTGGGCAATGGAGTGTGGAATGTGGCTGGGAAAGCCCTGCCTGGGCTGGGCCAAGCAGGACACACAAGCCGTGACCCCCATCCACTAAAAAACTCTCTCAAGGAGACATTTAAGAGGAATTACAATTGTTTGTGTACCCTGAGTTGAAAACACTGGAGAAATATTGACAAGAAATTCTCAGGAGCTCAAAACAACCAAACAGCCTTTACTGGCAACTTTAGAAAATCAAAGAAATTTTCGCAAAAGGTTTAATAGGACATTCAATTAACAAAACAACACTTCTCAAAGCATTAATTTGGCCCATTCAACTTCACAAAGTCTAAGCCTGTTCAATTTCATGTTAATCAAAATTTGCAAGAGGACAAAAATAGAAGAAGTATTTTTCTTTCTCTCTCTCAAAGAGATAGAAAGACAAATAAGATTCAGAGAAGCACACACACAGCTACCAGCTCCTGGATTCCAGTGCTGTTCAGATGGAAATTCCAAGAGGAGGCAGGGTAAGATGTGTGCTTGCCTTGTGGTCAGCCTTCAATACCCCTTGGTCTCCCTGGGCCCTTCCCCCAGGTGGGGCTTGGGCTCATTTGGTCCCTCAGGAGCTGGGCTGGGGCTGCAGAGGTGGCTGTGGGGCATTGCCTGTGCTGTGCCAGGAACTGGCAGCCACTGCTGGGCTGGGATAGAGGCTCTGGGGGGATTGGGGCTCCAGGGCAGGGCAGGGCTGGGCTTCCAGGGCAGGGCAAGGCTGGACCTGCCCCTTCCTCCCCCACACATGAAATGTTTTGGGACAACAATCTCCTCCAGTCTCTCACAGTAAGGCAGTGTTGGAGGTGGAATTTAATTCTGGCCATGGGCACATAGACAAGAAGGACAGTTCTTTTCCATAGGAAGGAAAGCCCAGAGCCCCAGTGTTTGGAAGGCAGGTGAGAGCCTAAGTAGGCCACGGCCAGGCAGACTTGTCAGGAATGGCAGATTTTGTCTGGGAGCAGTCTTTCAATTTAGGGAATTTTGAAGGTGGAAACCCAGTCTCAGCCATGGGCACCTGGAGAAGCAGGACAATTCTTTCCCATAGGAATGAAAGCATGGAACTTTCCCCAGTGTTTTGGGGACAGATGAGAGGTGACCATTGTGAAACCGTTGCCAGCCAAACCTGTCCTGACAATATTCCTGTTGGAACAATCCCTGGATATAAGGAAATTTGGAAGTGAAATCTCAAATCTGGCAAGGGTGCCTGGAGAAGAATGACAGTTCTTTTCCATAGGAAGGAAAGCTCGGAGGCCCAGTGCTTCAACAGCAGATGAGTGTCGTGGTTAAGGGCAAATTTGGAGGAGAATTTCCAAATTAGGGCTCCTCCAGTAAGCAAACCCACACAGCCCCTCCCCCCAACCGGTTCGGGAAGGATTCCTTGGAGAGGAGTGGAAAGAACCTGTTTATTTAACAAGCACAGCACCCCCCAGCACACAAAATGAACAATACCGGATGACACCGCTCTGAAAAAAGATGACAAATTCAGAAAGTCTCTCTTGGGGGGTGGTCGCTCTGTTCTCAGTCCTTCCGGTGCTGGGGCAGCTGCTGCAGGCCACAGGGTGCAGATTCTTGGTGTTTCCCAGGTCCCAGTCCGGAGCAGGTTTGAAATGGTCAGAAAAAGGAAAGGAGAAACAGTCCAGGAAGAAATTGGACAGTTTAGCAAACTAGCTAATGAGCAAAGCAAGCAGAAGCGAAGCAAGCAAGAGCGAGAGAGAGCAAAGCGAAAAGCAAAAGCAGAAAAAGCAAAAGCCGCAGTCTCTGTGTCCCGCCAGGCTGATAAGAAAACCAAAAAGAAACTTTCCCTCTTCAGAGCCGGTCTTAAAGGTACAGAACATAATATCCAGCATAAACAGAACACATGAATGGGGATACAAGCATCATAACGTCACCCTAGGACATTCCACCCCTTATCCCCATATCATCAACATACTACCACACATCATGCATTTATTCACACAAAATTTCCATCTGCTCCCCCAAAATTTACAAGCAATACCCATCATGCCCTCATCACATCCCCACACTGGACCACTGAATCCATGCCCTATGCTACAGAGCTGCAGGATTTCCCCCTTTCACCTTACTCACTCAAAGCTCCATCTTTCACTTGCCCAGACCTTCAACACTTACACATTTCCTTCTATCTCATGTCTGTATGGTGTAATGTACAGACAATGGCAGTAACATCCAACAAACAGTGATATTTGCATATCATTCTCACCCCACAATCAGATCTCCCTGAGGTACACATCGTGTTGTTCCATCTCTTTGCATTATCCACCATGTGCAACCTGGTCCCTGAGCAAAGACAACCCCACAAATGAGTTTGTCTGTACTCGAGGCAGAATTGATCCACACAGTCTTCCCTAACAAACCTCTGACATGCACCACTGGGACTTTATCTCCATCTGTTATATTCAGGGACTCAGACTGGGCAAGACCTGCTCGGTTGGTGGAACCTTGGCTGTTAACTGACCAGGTGGCCTTTGCTAATTGCTGCTCCCAATTTTTGAAAGATCCCCCACCCAAAGCTTTCAGCTGGGTTTTTAGTAGTCCATTGTACCTCTCCACTTTGCCTGCAGCTGGTGCATGGTAGGGGATATGGTACACCCACTCAATGCCATGTTCCCTAGCCGAGGTGCTGATAAGGCTGTCCTTGAAATGAGTCCCATTGTCTGACTCAGTCCTCTCAGGCGTACCATGTCTCCACAGGACCTGCTTTTCAAGGCCCAGGATGGTGTTCCAGGCAGTAGCATGAGGCACAGGGTAGGTTTCCAACCATCCAGTGGTGGCTTCCACCATGGTCAGCACATGGCGCTTGCCCTGGCGTGTCTGGGGCAGTGGGATGGAGTCAATCTGCCAGGCCTCCCCATACTTGTACTTGGACCCCCACCCACCGTACCATATGGGCTTCACTCACTTGGCCTGCTTGATGGCAGCACACGTCTCACAGTCATGGATAACCTGAGAAATACTGTCCATGGGTAAATCCACCCCTCGGTCTCTTGCCCACTTCTAGGTGGCATCTCTGCCCTGATGGCCTGAGGCATCATGGGCCCATCGAGCTAGGAATAACTCTCCCTTGTGTTCCCAATCTAGGTCTATCTTTGACACCCCTATCTTTGCTGCCTGGTCTACCTGCTCATTGTTTTGGTGTTCCTCATTGGCTCTACTCTTGGAGACATGGGCATCTACCTGGCGGACTTTCACATGTAGCCTCCCTACCCTGGTAGCAATGTCTTTCCACTCACCAGCAGCCCAAATTGGTTTTCCTCTACGCTGCCAGTTGGCCTTTTTCCACCTCTCCAGCCATCCCCACAGAGCATTGGCTACCATCCATGAATCAGTGTAGAGGTAGAGCTTTGGCCATTTCTCTCTTTCTGCAATGTCCAGCGCCAGTTAAACGGCTTTGAGTTCTGCAAGTTGGCTTGATCCACCTTCTTCTTCAGTAGCTTGTGCAACCTGTCATGTGGGGCTCCATACGGCTGCTTTCCACTTCCGGTTCATCCCTACGATGCGACAGGAACCGTCAGTGAAAAGAGCATAGCGTGTTTCCTCTGGGGGCAGTCAGTTATATGGAGGAGCCTCTTCAGTCTGTGTCACTGGTTCTTGCTCTTCATCTGTGACACCAAAATTCTCAACTTTGGGCCAATTTGTAATTACCTCCAAAATCCCAGGTCGATTCAGTTTACCTATATGGGCGCGCTGAGTGATAAGAGCAATCCACTTGCTCCATGTGGCACTGGTGGCATGGTGAGTGGCAGGAACCTTGCCTTTGAACATCCACCCCAGCACCGGTAGTCGGGGTGCCAGGAGGAGTTGTGCTTCTGTACCAATCACCGCTGAGGCAGCTTGGACTCCTTCATAGGCAGCCAAGATTTCCTTCTCTGTGGGAGTGTAGTTGGCCTCAGAGCCTCTGTAGCCTCGACTCCAAAATCCCAGTGGTCGACCCCGAGTCTCCCCAGGCACCTTCTGCCAAAGGCTCCAGGACAAGCCATGGTTCCCGGCTGCAGAGTAGAGCATGTTCTTCACATCTGGTCCTGTCCTAACTGGGCCAAGAGCTACTGCATGAGCGATCTCCTGCTTGATCTGGACAAAGGCCTGTTGCTGCTCCGGGCCCCAGTGGAAAGTGTTCTTCTTGTGGGTGACCAGGTAAAGAGGGCTCACGATCTGACTATACTCAGGAATGTGCATCCTCCAAAAGCCTATGGCACCTAGGAAAGCCTGTGTCTCTTTCTTATTGGTGGGTGGAGACATTGCTGTGATCTTGTTGATGACGTCTGTAGGAATCTGACGCCGTCCATCTTGCCACTTCACTCCCAGGAACTGAATCTCACCAGCTGGTCCCTTTACTTTGTTCTTTTTAATGGCGAAACCAGCTCCCAGGAGGATTTGGATGATTTCCTTTCCTTTCTCAAACACTTCCGCAGCTGTGTTCCCCCACACAATGATGTCATCAATATATTGCAGATGTTCTGGAGCCTCACCCCTTTCTAGTGCAGTCTGGATCAGTCCATGGCAGATGGTAGGACTGTGCTTCCACCCCTGGGGCATTCGGTTCCAGGTATACTGCACTCCCCTCCACGTGAAAGCAAACTGAGGCCTGCATTCTGCTGCCAGAGGAATGGAGAAAAATGCATTGGCAATGTCTATAGTGGCATACCACCTCGCTGCCTTGGACTCAAGCTCGTACTGGAGCTCTAATATGTCTGGCACAGCAGCACTCAGTGGTGGAGTCACCTCATTCAATGCACGGTAGTCCACAGTCAATCTCCATTCTCCTTCAGATTTTCGCACAGGCCAAATGGGGCTGTTGAAGGGTGAGTGGGTCTTGCTGACCACCCCTTGGCTCTCCAGCTCTCGGATCATCTTATGGATGGGGATCACAGCATCTCGAGTAGTTCTATACTGTCGTCGATGCACTATGGAGGTGGCAATTGGCACTCGTTGATCTTCTCCCATCAGACATCCTACTGCAGATGGATTCTCAGACAGCCCAGGCAAGGTGTTCAATTGCTGGATGCCCTCTGTCTCTACAGCAGCTATCCCAAATGCCCACTTGAGTCCTTTTGGGTCTTTGAAATACCCACTTCGAAGGTAGTCTATGCCCAAAATACATGGGGCCTCTGGGCCAGTCACAATAGGATGTTTCTTCCACTCATTCCCAGTGAGGCTCACATCAGCTTCCACCAAAGTGAAATCCTGGGATCCCCCTGTCACACCAGCAATAGAAACAGACTCTGTCCCCACATGTCTCGACGGAATTAATGTACATTGTGCGCCAGTATCAACCAAAGCTTTATACTCTTGTGGTTCTGATGTGCCAGGCCAACGAATCCACACAGACCAGAAAACACGATTTTCCCTGGCCTCTACCTGGCTAGAGGCAGGGCCCCTCTAAGCCTGGTTATCCTTCTTTCCCTGGGCATATGTCTTAGATGTTCCTTCAAGGGGATCAGACATGGCATCATCAGCATCATACCTGGCGGTTCGGCTACGGGCAACTGGAGCTGCTTTCTTCCTGGTGGCTTCCTTCAATTCACTCACCCGTCGTGCCAGAACAGCAGTAGGTTTTCCATCCCACCTCCTCATATTTTCTCCACAGTCACGCAGGTAGAACCACAGCTCTGTTTGTGGGGTGTACCTTCTCTGGCCATCTGGGGAATGTCTGCCTTGGATACCAGAACCTCTGATCTGTACTGCTGAGATTTGGAGAAGGTCTTCTTTAATCTCCTCTCTGAGCTTCTTATGATTCTCCTTTATCTTATCCTCTAAGTTCTGCAGACGTGTTTCTACCGCTGCAATTCTGGCATGTGTTGGGCCATGCACAGCATCTGCATATGCTCGGAGCTTCCTTGCCATATCCAGCACAGTCTCGTCCCTCTCATCCCGCTTCATTATGGCTAGGGCAGAAGCATATTCGTGTGGCCCAAGTCGCACAAGTTTCCGCCACATCACAGACGTGCATGGCACCAAGTCTGGGTTCCTAGTTGTCACATCATCTGAGAAGATAATCTCTGCCACTGCCATCTCTCTCAGGCGTTGGATCCCTTGCTCTATGGTCTTCCACTGTGTCTGTTGCATATAAAGATCATCTGCACACAGGTATCTTTGTGCAACACTTTCCAAGACCCGTGCCCAGAGGCTCTGAGGGTTTGCCCCCCTCATCATTCCTTGGTCAATGACAGGATTATGTGACAGGGATCCCAAATGCCTCGCTTCTGTGCCATCCAGAATTGTAGCCTCGCCTGCAGCATCCCAGAGACGGACTAACCAACTAATTATGGATTCATCAGGTCGTCTGGTGTAATCCTTCCGTAAGCCACGAAGGTCCTTCAGGGAAAAGGACTCAATATTTGCATCTGGTCTTGCACCTGCTGCTTTGACTCCTGATTTTATGTCAGGAGGCATTGAGGTTCCTTCTGCTGCATCATCATCATCATCATCATCCACTGGTCGATTGGTCTTGTCCGTGCATTTCCCACTTCTGGTACTGGTAGCAGCAGCCATTGGTTTAGCTGCTGGCTTAGGCTCACTATCTGGTTTGGCTGCTGGCTTCGAGCCTGTGGTGTTGGCTGCAGCCTGAGTGACTGGGATAGCTGCTGATTTATCTCCCTGCCCCCCTGCCTCCGTCTGCTGTCCTACAGTCTCCAACAGAGTGCGATAAGCATATGCCAGGGCCCAGCTCACTGCAATGACCTTTCTCTCCTTAGGCTCATCCTGGTATTTCTCTTTCAGATATTTCCCCACCTCAGCTGGGTTCTGAATTTGTTTATGGGGAAAATCCCAGACTATAGGGTCAGAGAATTCCTTCAGGATTTGGCCCATTTCCTCCCATTTCCCACACCACTCAGGATGTTTCACACCTGTGTCTACTCCTAAGTCAGGGGTCTCATCAGCCCGTCTAGAAATCTCAGCCCTCATTCTGGAGAGACAGCAGACTGTATAGAGGAAGGTTACCAGATTGAATACAAGAAAGATGGTTTCTCTAACATTCAGGGGAAACTGAACATCCTTTACTACTGATGCAACCGATTCATAGGAGAGGAAGGAAACCAAAGGCTGAAAAGCCTCATTCCCTGCTGCTCCTCCTCCAACAAACTGGACGAATAACCATAGCCAAGAACCATTCATACCTGGAGCAGACCCCAAGATGTTTATAAACTTCTTGCACATCATTGCCATCAAGCCCAGCAGGATAGCTATTCTGGTCACTGCCCCTCTGCTGTAAAAACTACGTATGAGGGACAATACTAGAACTATTTCAGGATAGGAAAATAAACCTAAGGACCACAGAGGTATTAAAATCTCGAAAAACCCTAGGGACCAGAAGCACATGCAAGCCTTCACCCCAACACTCATCATGAATTCAAAAAGCATGGCTATTAACTGCTTCAAACAGAGAGTAATGGCAACCAAAATACCCACAAAACAGGGTTTTTCCACTCTCTCTCTCTCGAGCCTCACGTTGGGCGCCAAAATTTTGTCGAGGTTTAGGGCAAATTTGGAGGAGAATTTCCAAATTAGGGCTCCTCCAGTTAGCAAACCCACACAGCCCCTCCCCCCAACCGGTTTGGGAAGGATTCCTCGGAGAGGAGTGGAAAGAACCTGTTTATTTAACAAGCACAGCACCCCCCAGCACACAAAATGAACAATACCGGATGACACCACTCTGAAAAAGATGACAAATTCAGAAAGTCTCTCTGGGGGTGGTCACTCTGGTCTCAGTCCCTCCGGCGCTGGGGCTGCTGCTGCAGGCCAGAAGGTGCAGGATCTTGGTGTTTCTCAGGTCCCAGTCCGGAGCAGGTTCGAAGTGATCAGAAAAAGGAAAGGAGAAACCGTCCAGGAAGAAATTGGACAGTTTAGCTGAATTAGCTAAAGAGCAAAAGCAAGCAGAAGCAAAGCGAGCAAGAGCGAAAGAGCCAAAGCAGAAAGCAAAAGCAGCAAAAGCAAAAGCTGCAGTCCCTGTGTCCCGCCAGGCTGATAAGAAAACCAAAACAAAACTTTCCCACTTCAGAGCCGGTCTTAAAGGTACAGAACATAATATCCAACATTAACAGAACACATGAATGGGGATACAAGCATCATAACGTCACCCTAGGACAACCAAGCAGCCAAAAACTGCCATTGGAGTGCAAGGTGGCCTCAGGCTATGGCACAAATGTTCAAGCCAATGATGCCTACAATCGCTGAATTGTACACCCATTACAGATAATGTAGCCCTAAACTCCAGCACCTCATCTCCCATTTGCCAACCACCTTACCACCAGGGGCAAAATTGAAGTTGGTGAGTCTGGAATCTGTTGTTTTAACTGATTATTTTGCCCATGAAATATCGACAGGACAGCTGGGGCCCGAAGATCAGCCCTGTGAACTATTAATTTTAGTAAACTACCAATCAAGCACTGAAGAATTTTTTGTATTGCCATCCATACTATCAATGTCCTCACAATGAGAAATTACAGTGCTGGCCCTGTCTCCCAACTCACCTTGTTTTATACCCCAAGGACTAACAATTGCCCAGGCAGGATGCTGATGACACTTCACTAGGGATGTGATAAATCAGGATTGACCAAAAATCACCTGCACTCTGGAACTTAACAGTGAAAAGATTGTTTTGACAGGGCTTGTGGACATGGGAGCAGATGTGACAGGTATCTCACGTTCCAAGTGGGCTCCTAACTGGGCGTTTACAGCTACTGCAGGAATATTGTCCGAGATTGGAGGTGACCGTGACAGTCTCCAAAGTGCAGAACTTATTAACATCAAAGGACCTGAAGGCCAAATTGCCACAATGAGACCATTTGTGATAAAGGACCTTGGTGTATCCCAGATAAGAACATCAAGCCCTGCCTGTAGCCACTGAGTGTGGATTCTGCAAAGGAACCCCCAAGTCCACCCCAAGACAAAACCCACCAGACAGTGACTCTGGCACCTGGACTAGACAATTCTTTTGAAGATGACACATAGGAAGCTTCTACTAACATGCCTCAGCCTGTTTGCAACAATGCTCCTACTGAGTGGATGGGCAGCCCTCAAAAACACAAAGCACAATGTATGGATAACTCTAGCAAAGCCATGAAACAAGACACCCTGTGCCTGTCTGTCGCTAGCCCTGACGACCCCTTCTCCACCTGCCTACTGGGGTTGCCTACAGATGTCTGGCCAATACCTGAGGGTGCCATTTGCAGTATGCCAGGGGACAATCCTGACGGCAAATAGAAGTGCAACCCTGTTGGTGCTTGGGACTACTGGACCCAGAAGCTCCTGCATGCACCACTCAAACTCAGGGGGTAGAAATTCTCAACTCTGTAAAAATGGACTTTTGTGTAAGGTTTTATTACTGTCTGAGATGGGGGGAGGGTGAAAGACACAAAATTACAAGAAAAAAAGAAACTATCAGGAGAGACATCTCCCCATACCATCCCACTTACAAAAACCACACCTGATGGTGTAATTACACCTCTTCCATAATTTCTTGGTCCAGTAGCTACCCACTCAACTTGCTGCAGGGTGTGTTTCTTATTTGCAAGGATAGAGCATGGCCTGGTGTCCCTTCAGACATCAAAGGCAGGTCTTGTAGCTTGGGGAGGCTTACCTTGCTGGCACCAAACACAAAAATGATTAAAATGGCCAGAGAAACAGAGCAAAAAGATCTACACACTACTTTGAATCTGATTGCAAAAATAATGTCATGTATTGGAGTCAAAACAAGAGAATAGCAGCCTCCATGTTACTACCTTGGGTGGCTGCAGCTAAAGCTTTAGGACAATCAGACCATCCTGGGTGCCTGTTGAGTAAGCAAACCAATGCTGCCTCCCTCACACTGAGTGGCTGCTCTCAGACACAGAGACCATCAGACACGCCACCTTGCAGAACAGCGATAGAGTTTTTACTCTGGGCACATGGGCATGGCTGTGTAGACTCTGAGGGCATGTGCTGCATGAACCTCTCCAGCCACAGCGAGTCAATCCACAAGAGCATTCAGATACTGAAGGAAGGGTTCAAGAAGCTTCAAGTGGAAAACAAAGACTAGGTCAATAAATTCTTCCAATCCATAAGACTAAAGGGTTGCATGATGTCTAGCTAAAACAGGACTATTAATTCTCTTAGTGGTTGTTATAGTGTTGTTAATGGTCCCACGTTTGTTTGAATGTTTTTAGAAGGTCTTACAAAATTCTTTCAATTCCATCTTTGTTGTAAAACAGAAAGGGGGAAGATACCCAATACAGGATCCTCATGGACTCCTTGGAGAAGAGAATTGGAGGCCAGGATGGCACAAAAACCTCTCAGAGACTCAGTGTGGAAAGGAAAATCCTTAAAAGTACCTAAAAGTATCCTTAAATGCATAAAGTACCTTAAAAACCTTGAGTATTTCAAGGTATTGATGAGCCCCACTGAGTGTCAGTACAAAGCTCTCCAGGGACTCATTAAAGCAGATAATTGGGGCCATGATTGCACAAACCTCTCACAGAGTCTGTATCAAAATGGAAACACCAAGTACCTTCAAATAACTCAAGTACCTTGAAGTATTTATGAGCCCCACTGAGTTTTGTTCCTGACAAAGCCTCTCCAGGGACTAATTACAGCAGATAATTGGAGGCCATGATTGCACAAACCTCTCAGAGACTCCAAGGCAAAAGCCAAAGCCAAAGTCCTTTGAAAAAGCTGCAGTCCCTGCAGGGAGCATTCAGGAGCCCCCAGGGCCATTGCTGAGCAAGGCTCCCCAGGGACCCCTTGCAGCAGATCCTTGAGGCCACTGGGATGTGGGCTAGGGGGGGATGCTGAGGGCAGCACAAGGGGCTGACAGTGCCCAGCCTGGCTGGGGCTGTGCCAGGAGGCCCCAGGGCCTCAGGACAAGGTGTCTCCTCCCAGCCCTTGCTGGCACAGACCCTGCTGTGCCCCAGGCCACCAAGACTTGGCTTGTCTTTGTCCCCACCTGTCATCACTGCCTGCAGTTCTCTGCTCTGCCTGAGGCCTGGGGACACTTGCTCAGTCGTGTCCCTCTCTGGGACCCATTAAAAGTCCAAGAAACTTTGGAGTTGGATTCTGACGTGGAGTTCTGCAGAGGTTTCTTCAGCTCCCTCTCAGGGACTGATGTCCAGGCCCTGAGCACAAAGCCTCAGAGGCTGATTAAAGTCCTTGTGCTGTGTCTGTGCTGCTGAGCTGGGCTGGGCTCCTGGCACAGAGGCAGCTCCTGGTCACCAAGAAGAGCTTCAAAAGCACATTTCTCTGGATGAGCAGCTCTTCTGCCAGCCCAGCAGGGCTGGGGCACTGCCTGCAGCCAGCGTGGGCACAGCCCAGAGGCACAGAGAGCTTCAATCAGTCAGGGCTGGGAAGGGGCTGAGAAGTGCCTGGGGCACAATCACTGCCAGCCCTTGGCACAGGAACCTCTGGCTGCAGGACAATGCAGCTGCAGCTCCTGGAGCCATCTCCTCAAGCTGGAACATCCCAATGCCTGCAGAGCCTGTGAGTACAACTCTGAGTAATTCTGGGGCAGGGGAGGTGAAATGCTCATGAATCTCTGACATGCTGAGGGGTTCTGGTCAGTCACAGAATATTTCGAAGACAAGGACTTTGTAAAAAATGAGGAAACTTTCAAAGACGTTGTATTCAGTTTCTCACTATTGGAGCATGGCAGGGAGGGGGGGATAAGTATAAAGGTTGATTATGAATTATAATTATGAATTTTGACAAGTGCCTGAGACATCTGAACTGTTTCTTTTTAGTGATCAGTAGGAGATCCCTAATGTGCTTTCAGCCACTCTGCCCATGGACAGCAGCAGCATCACCTTTGCTGGAGCCATCAGGCTCAGTCTGAGCTGTCCTTTCTCCAAGCTGCAAACAGAACCTGCCCCCCGCCAGTGCCCTGCAAACAGGCAGGGTTCTGTAGGGCCAAGGAGAGTGCACAGAGATTTGGGGTCTGTGGGTGCTGGCAGGGAGAGATCAGGCACAGGGAAACACCTGCAGGAGGAAAATCTGCAGGAAGCAGAGAGAAGATCAGGCAATGAGAGAAAACAAAGCCCAGCAATGCTGTGGCAGGGAGAGTTTAGAGATGCCCACAGGAGCCCCTGCAGTGCAGCCCCTCCCTCTGAAGAAGCCCCCTCCCTCCTGTGCCCCAGCCAAGCCTCTGCCCTCAGGGCCGGGGCTCCAAGGCGTGCAGCCCCTCCTGTGCAGGCAGAGCTGCAGCAGAGCCGTGGGGCAGCTCTGCAGCCCCGGGCCCAGTTCCCTCTGCAGAGCACAGGGCTGGGAGCAGCTGCCCGGCCCTGGGGGCTCTGGCAGGGGCACAGCTGGCTCAGGGTGACGCTGTCCCCAGGGCCCGGCTCTGGGCAATGCTGTCAGTGCAGCCAGGGAAGGAGCTGCATCTCCCACAATCCAATGCCATCAGAAGGACACTTGGAAGTCTCCCTGAGATTTCAGTCCAAGCTGGGAGCTTCAATCCAGGGTGCAAACCTGTCCTAGAGCAGCTCTGAGTTACGAGATTGATGGGGAAAGACAGAGGTGTTGTGACACTGAAAATGCTGCTGGGTTGGTGAAATGAGCAACGTGAGTCCTTGGCTACAAATGTGGATTTGGGCTGTGGTGGAAACATCTGCTCTAACTGTACCTGGGGAATTTTAAAGGGAAACATGGGGAGGTGATCACCCTCCAACTGACAAAGTTTAAAGCCCAGAGATATTCTGAGCAGGTCAGAATGACAGACAATGTCCACTAGCTCTCCACTTATCACTTTGCCTCTCAGAACATGCTCTCTATTCCCTAAGGGCAGCAGAAATGCTGAGGGTTTCTGATATTCAAGTACACTAGCAGAGGTATGGGGAAGCTTTTAAAGAAAACACAAGAACTCTTAAAAATAGAAGTGTGTTTGTGTGTGTTCCAGGGTAGGTGTATTGGAAAAGGCTTTGGTTTTGTTTACAGGTATCTCCTCTAACTCTTCACTGTCCTTTCTCCATAAACAGGTGCCCATGTGCAACCCCAGCAAATGTCCAACAGCAGCTCCATCAGGCACTTCCTCCTGCTGGCATTGGCAGACACGCGGCAGCTGCAGCTCCTGCACTTCTGCCTCTTGCTGGGCATCTCCCTGGCTGCCCTCCTGGGCAACGGCCTCATCATCAGCGCCGTAGCCTGCGGCCACCACCTGCACACGCCCATGTTCTTCTTCCTGCTCAACCTGGCCCTCGCTGACCTGGGCTCCATCTGCACCACTGTCCCCAAAGCCATGCACAATTCCCTCTGGGACACCAGCAACATCTCCTACACAGGATGTGCTGCTCAGCTCTTTTTCGTTCTGTTCTTTACTGGAGCAGAGCTTTCCCTGCTGACCATCATGTGCTACGACCGCTACGTGTCCATCTGCCAACCCCTGCACTACGGGACCCTCCTGGGCAGCAGAGCTTGTGCCCACATGGCAGCAGCTGCCTGGGCCAGTGCCTTTCTCTATTCACTGCTGCACACAGCCAATACATTTTCCCTGCCCCTGTGCCATGGCAATGCTCTGGGCCAGTTCTTCTGTGAAATCCCACAGATCCTTAAGCTCTCCTGCTCACACTCCAACTTCAGAGATCTGGGGCTCATTGTTGTTAGTTGCTGTTTAGGTTTTGGTTGTTTTGTGTTCATTGTTTTCTCCTATGTGCAGATCTTCAGGGCTGTGCTGAGGATCCCCTCTGAGCAGGGACGGCACAAAGCCTTTTCCACCTGCCTCCCTCACCTGGCCGTGCTCTCTCTGTTCCTCAGCACTATTATCTTTGCTCACCTGAAGCCCCCCTCCATGTCCTCCCCATCCCTGGATCTGGCCCTGTCAGTTCTGTACTCGGTGGTGCCCCCAGCCCTGAATCCCCTCATCTACAGCCTGAGGAACCAGGAGCTCAAGGCTGCAGGGTGGAGACTGATGACTGGATGCTTTCAGAAACATTAAACTGCTGGCCAATTTCTGCGAATCACTTGTAATAAAAGTAATATTTGATTCTTCTTGTTCATTTAATTTTGGAGGTTATTTTCCTTTCTTTTAGTATTTTCATATTTTCCACAAAGAAATGTCATTGTTTGTGCCATTTCTCATTTTGTTTTCCTCCACCTTCCCTGTGGCCAAAAACTGTGTCAGTGAGGGGTTGTGCTCTCAATGGCTTTAGAGAAACTAATGGATCTCCCAGCAAAGTTTTCTGCAGGGATCCCCTTGTGTTGCCTTCTCTGGAGCTGCAGCAGCAATGTCTGTGTGCAGAGCTGGGGCAGATCAGTGCTGGCCCAGCAGCTGTGCCCAGCAGCAGCAGCAGCAGCACTTGGTGTTGCCAGTGCTGCTGCCGTGGCCCTGCCCCGCTGCCCTGGTGGCCCTGGTGTTGCTGCAGGGCCTGAGTGCTCTCGGGGCCGGGCACAGCCCTGGGGGTGGCAGTGCCGGGGCTGCAGCAGGGCCAGGCCATGGGCACTGCTGGGGCAGCGCTGACGCCTCAGGCCAGGCCCTGGGGGCTCCAGGCTCCTTGCCCAGGCTCTCTCAAGAACACGGCCAGGCCAATGCTCAGCACAGAAACCCCCGTCAGCAGCCCCAGGCTGGCCGTGGGCAGGCTGGGGGCAAACAGCATGGCTGGGGCTCTGCAAGGGCCCTGGGGCAGACGGGAAGGAGCAGCAGAGCAGGGGCTGATCCATGCCCAGTGCGCTGCACAGCCCAGGGCAGCGTCCCAGAGCGTCCTCATGCAGCTGCCAACAACATCCCCCCTCTGCAGCCCTGGCCTCTCCCCCAGCTCACACAGGTGCCCCATCCTTGCAGGCACAGACACGGCAGCACTGCCTCAGCAGCCCCTGTTTGCATTGCATACAGCAGGGGCAGCACCCCCATGCTGTTGCTGTGGGGACATGAACCTGAGGGAGCACAAATGCCATCAGCCCCTGGGGCCAGCAAGGCCTGCGGGACACCAGGGAAACCACTCAGCTTTGTCCTGGCCTCTGCAGTCAGCCAGAAAGTTTGTTCCCATCAGCTGGGAGTTTCCTGCAGACGCTGTTGCTCAGAGCCAGCGCTGCCTATCAGCCACTCCCAAACTTCCCTGAGCATTTCCTTTCCTTCACCTTTGCTTTCTTTACTCTTCATGGTAGAAATTTCTTCCACTTGCCCAGCCCTGTTCCCTCCCCTGCAAACAGCCATCTCTGTTTGCCCTTTCCTCTCTGGCCCCACTCCCCATTGCAGTTCCTGACTTGGCCCCATGGGAACGTCCCTTGGGCAGCAGGATCATCCTAAAAAGTGCTGCAGGAATTGTCTGCAGGCTCCTGCAGTGCCTGCTGCTGCTCCCTTGCCAGAGGCACCCCAGGCCAGGGGGGCACATCTGGGCTGCTGTGTCTGGCTCTGGGGCTCCCTGTTCTGGGCAGTGAGGAGGAGCTGCAGAGGCTCTGCAGGACTGACAGGATGGGCTTTGGGGCTGCCAGGAGAAGCTGAGGGACCTGGGCTGCTGGAGCTGCTGAAGAGGAGGCCCAGGGCTCATCCTGCAACTGCTCCAAGGGTGGTTTCAGAGAATCCCAGAATCAGCAAGTTTGGAAAAGACCTTGGAGATCGTCAAGTCCAACCTGTGCCCTGATACCACCTTGTTACCCCTGGGCCTCTGCTCCTCCAGGATAAACAACCCCAGCAGCTCCCTCAGCTACTCCTCACAGGACTTGTATTCCAGACCCCTCCCCAGCCTTGTTGCCCTTCTCTGGACACGCTCCAGCCCCTCCATGTCCTTCCTAAATTGAGGAGCCCAGAACTGGACACAGCACTCGAGGTGCTGCCCAACCAGTGCCCAGCACAGAGGAAGAATCCCTGCCCTGCTCCTGCTGGCCACACCATTCCTGATTCAGGCCAGGAACCATTGGCCTTCTTGGCCACCTGGGCACACTGCTGCCTCATGTGCAGCCTGCTGTCCATCAGTCCCTGCAGGTCCATTTCTGCCTGGCTGCTCTCCAGCCACTCTGTCCCCAGCCTGTAGTGCTGCAGGGCTTGTTGTGGCCAAAGTGCAGGACCTGGCACTGGGACTTGTTAAACCTCACCTTGTTGGATTTGGGCCCTGGATCCAGCCTGTCCAGGGCCCTGTGCAGAGCCCTCCTACCCTCCAGCAGATCCACACTCACACCCAGCTTGGTGTCATCTGCAAATTTGCTGATGGTGAACTCAATCCCCTCATGCAGATCATCAATGCAGATATTGAAATCCACGCTGGCTGGCTCTGATCCCTGGGCCATCCTGTGGGTGCCCCTGTGATGGCACTCAAGGTGATCTGTTCCATAACCTTGCCGGGCACCCAGGTCAGGCTGACAGGCCTGGAGTTCCCCAGCTCCTCCTTCCAGCCCTTCCTGGGGATGGGCTCACACTGGCACCTCCAGTGCTCTGGGCCCTCCCTGCTGAGCCAGGACTGATGGTAAATGATGGAGAGCAGCTTGGGGAGCTCATCCACAGCTCCCTCATCCCCCTGGGATGGATCCCATCTGATCCCATACACCTGTGAGCATCTGAGTGGCTCAGCAGGTCAGCAACTGCTTCCTCCTGGATTCCAGGGGGCTGTTCTGCTCCCTGTGCCCATCTACCAGCTCAGGAGAACACTTGTCCTGAGGACAACCTGTCCTAATATTGAAAATTGAGAAAAACAAGGTGTTAAGTAGCTCAGCCATTTCCTTGTCTTTAGTTACCATTTTCTCCCCTTTATCCAATAAAGAGTAGAGGTTCTCCTTCTCCCTCCTTTTTGCTATTAAATTTTATATAAAAACTACTTAACATTTTTTTTACAGACGCTGCCAGGTTAATTTCTAATTCAGGTTTCACCTCTCAACTTTTTTTTCTGTATATCCTAACTACATCCTTAAACACTTTCTGAGTTAATGGTCCTTTTTCCCCCTGAGTTCCCACAAAAGCTCCATGGACAGCCAGGACAGTCCTTTTCCTCACCAGCTCATCTTTTGCCACACTGGGACTGACTGCTCCTTCCCCCTTAAGATTACTTTCTTGAAAGGTGTCCATCCTTCCTGGACCCCTTTTTTTTAATGGCTGTTTCCCTTAAAAGAATCAGTACCTGATTCGGTACTCCCCAAATCAGCATCCTAAACAGGCCAAAGCCTGCCCTTCCTAATTGCACTGTCAGCAATAAAGAGATTGAACTGACCAGGCCCCAACCCTGAGCCGTGGGGACAACCCTGAATGTGACTCCATTTCTGAGCTGCTCTGAGTGGCAGGGATTGGATGATTGGATGAGGGAAATGGTGGTGTGGGGGTAGGGACAAAGTCTGATTGATTGTAAGCCATGAAGGGTCTGGATTTTCATACCAGTCTGGATTTTCATATCTGTTCAAACTTCATGAGGAGGTGCTAGGGATAAATATCAACTGGACATTGCTGATATCAATCCATAAACCGGAGAAGGTAAAAGGACAGAACAGTTCTCTCTGCATTGTTTTCAATATTTTATTTCACCTCGAATATACTTCTGAAATCTGACTAATTAGCCACAGAAGAATTGAAAACCTAAATTTTTCCCAAGGGCTTTTCTTCTTAAGGCGTTTTGAACAAATGTTTATGAGCTTCTTTCACTGAATTCCTGAACTGAAGAGCTCAAGAAAGACAAGGCCTCTGGAGTAGGAAAATTCTTCAGCAACCTCCCAGTGGCTGCAGATCCATCCCCATCAGAGCAACAATGAACAGAAATGGGCACAGCTTTGTGGCTGCCCCAGCTTTGGCATGGGCCCTGGGCCTGGAGCAGGAGCAGCTCTTGAGGGCCCCAAGGCCGGGGCTCTTGTGCTGCCCTGGGCAGATGGGATGGCAGCAGGGGCTGCAGAGCTCTCAGCACCTCAGCCCCAGGGGAGCAGGGCAGCCAGGGAGCCTCCTTTGGCCTTGGCCAAGCACCTTCCCCCATGGCTGGGGCTGAGTTCCTGTGGCAGCTGCAGCTGCTGCTGTGCCCTTGGCAGGGGCTGAGGCCGTGGGGCCAGTGGCCAGAGCAGCCTGGCCTGAGCAGAGCTGTGGGGCCAGAGCCGGCTGGGCTGGGCTGGGCTCAGAGAGGCCCTTGGTGCTGCCCAGAGCTCAGGGCAGCTGGCAGAGCTTGCAGGGAGCTGGGCTGGGCTCCGAGAGCCTGGCCCAGAAACCATCAGTGTCCATCTCAGCCTGGCTGAGCGTGCAGGGGCAGGACTCAGGCCAGGCCTTGTGGGGCAGTGCCAGCGCCTGTGCAAGGCATTGCAAACAGGCAAGTGGCCCAGAGAGGAGGCTGCTCTGTGCCCTTGGTGGCACGGACAGAGCAGGGAGGGGGCCCAGGACATTTGTCAGCGGCAGCCTCTGTGCCCATGAGTTGGCAGCCCTGGCTGCTGAGCCCAGCTTTGGCCTGGGCTGAGTTTGGCTGTGGCCCAGCTCCATCCTCCTGCGGGGCTCAGGGCCTGTTCCCGGCCATGGCCAGCCCTGGCTGCCTCTCTGCTGGCCCAGAGGCCGGCAGAGCCCGGGGCAGGGCTGTCTGTGCAGCCCCACAGGTGCCAGGGGCTCTGCAGGAGCTGGCAGAGGCTGCCCAGCAGGGAGGCCATGGGGCACAGAGCCCCAAGGCTGCTGTGGGCACCACGGCACAGGGGCCGTTCCCAGCCGCAATGCTCCTGGCCTGGGCTGGGCCTGCACAGGGGCTGGGCCACCATGGCTGGGCCCGCACCCGGCCACAAAGGGGCCACGCAGCCGCTGCCGGGGCTGACAGCAAGGCCAGGCACACACAAGCAATTCCTGAGCATGGCCTGTGCTGGCCAGGCCTGACTGTGCCAAAGGCAGAGCTCAGCTGCCCTTGGCGGCTGCAGCAACACTCCAGAGCCCAAAGAGCCTCCATGGCTGTGCTGGAGACCAAGGCTTCAGCAGGGAAATGCAGGGCTGCTGCGGGATGGGGAGGCCATTGAATTCCAGCACACACCTCAGCTCTCTGATTATCCCAGCACCCTGCTGGGCCCTGTTTCAGACTGGAGCAGAGCAGATGTTGATGGGACAGGAGCCCTGCGGGGCTGTCAGGGACCTGCAGCTTGCAAGGTGCTCTGCTGTCCCTCAGGTGCTCTGGGAGAGATCCAATCCCAGCTGGGCACCTCAGGGCACAACTGGCACTGCCTGTTCATGGGCACACAACTGATGTCTGCCTCGAAATTGGCACAGGTGTTAATACCTGTTGGTTTCATAATACACAAGCAAATCTTTATTATCTGGGTCAATAGAGTACTTTCAAGAAATGGCAATATTTTTCCGCCAGTGTCCTGGTTTGAAAAGGACGCGAGTTTTTTGGGATGCTGTTGTCAAACCAATAGGTGCTCAGATTTGAATATTGGCACCTGGTGTGGCCACTGAGGACATGGATATGCCTCTGAGAACACAGGGGGTTAAAAGCAGGGAACTCCCAGAGGGAAGCTCTCTTGGGTTCTGTCTGTGAAAGAGGTCAGAGCTGCCCTGCCCGGCTGCGGGCTGGCAGGGGAGGGGAAGCCATGCGGCCGGGTGAGGTAGGCCGGGCCTTGGACAGAGAGGGGAGGTGAAGGCCCCTGCAGGATGGAAGGGTGGAGGAACACTGGAGAGTCATCGGGCAGCCAGTCCCCCAGAGAGAATGAGAGAAAGAGAGAGAGAAAGAGAGTGAGCCTGTGCCTGTGCTTATACCAGCTTGAAATTCGGTATCACATGCAGGCAGCACGGCCGGCCATAAAGGAGAAGGGGGGTGCAGCGAGAAGGTGCCTGGCAGGGCAGCGTGGGAGTTCTGGACAGGCAGAGCCTGAGATTTTTAACCCTTTTCTTGGATGATGGAAACCTTACTGATCCTCCTGGAGTTGAATGAGAAGAGAGATAGAGATGAGATAAGAGGAAATGGGCCACAAGAGAAGTTGAGAAGAATCTTCGTTGAGAGGAGGTGATGGAATGGCCTTTGGCTGGACTTTTCTTGTATAGCCATGAACAGAACCATTTTTTTCCTGTGACACAGAGACTGCATCTAGGGGGAGGCAATGGCTTGGAGCCAAGAGAGTGCAGTGATGTTATGTGAAGGAGTGTGTGAACAGAGACAACGGGTGAGGAGGGTGGTGGTGCTCTCCATCTTCAGGGAAGAAGAACAAGATCTCTGTTCTTGATACCCCTCGGCCCCAGGGGCTGAATTTGGGAGGGACAGGTGTCCCGAAAGTGAGAGACTGTACTTTTTTTGGAACTGGGCAAAGCATCCTTAAAAGGGGAACCCTAGAAGCAGCTCTGGTCCATGTGCAGTGGTGAGAGCACTGGGCATGGACGGAAGATGTCATGATGGGAAATGATCTCCAGGCAGTGCCACGTGTGATATGGAAACACACAAGGTCTCAACTGTGCTTCCAGGGGAAGCCTATGGTACAAGAGGAACTCCTCTCTTCTTGATGAACTGAGAACTGATTATCTAAAGGGTGGTGATGGACTGAGAGTTGGTGATCTGAGGGGTGGTAACTGAATTGAGAATCCAAGGTTTTGTCTTACTGTGATGTATTGGGAATTTAGTGGGGGGAGGAGGAATGTTTGGAAGGTTTTCATCCTGAGTTCTGTGTGTTTCTTTTATATATTGTAAGTTAATAAAGTTGGGGGTTTCTTTTCCCCTTTTATTCCTCAGCTGGAGCCTGCTTTGCTCTATTCCTGGTCACATCTCACAGCAGACACCAGGGAGAATGTATTTTCATGGGGGCACTGGCATTGCGCCAGTGTCAAACCGTGACACCTTTGTAGCAGATGATTGGCCCGTCTATTGTCACCCTGAGTTTTTAAGATTTTCTAAGCCTTCTGATGTTGACATTCTTGTAGTGAATTTTCTCACACACTTTCTGTAAATAACTCATTGTTTTGCATTCCTTTATGGAGGAGGAGAGAGTTGATGGACTGTTGGTTTAACCAGTGGCATTGGAGAGGTGCCACTGTCACCCTCCAATCCAGTGTCACTTTTGGAAAACTATAAATGTTGGAGTCAGAAAATAAACGGCCCTTTTTTCCTCTTTGACCTTGAGAACGGTGTGAGCGTGTGTTCCTTTGTGTCCTATAGCGACATTTGGTGACCCTGACGTGTGTATTGCAGCAGATTGCGGTGAGGTTTCCCCCCCCTCTCTTTGGTGCTTTGCCTGCGGTTCTTGGGGTAATGGCGAGCGCTGTGGGTTTTGAGGAGGATCTCCTCCTTTTGGATCTTTGGAGGGGGGTCCTGGAGTGGAAACAGATTTCTGTTTCCTGGGATGACTTTGAGAGGTTGTTTCTGTGGGCCCGGGAGCGAGGGTTTCTTTCGGGTCCTGAGAGGGTGTTCTCCAGGGAGGAGTGGTCTCGTGTGGGGACCCGCCTCATGGAGGCCCTTTTTGACAATTGCACTCTAGATGCGGGACCGCTGCTGGTGCAGTGGAAGAGATGTGTGGAGCTTTGGGAGGGGTCTGGCTCTTGTACCCCTCGGAGTTCCCGGGGAAGCTCTTCTGCCTCGGACGTGGAGGAGGTGGAGGTTGAGTTTTTGTCCGATGTGGAGTCCCCCTCCCCACCTCCAGACGGTGTGCTGGGGGGCGGAGCCCCGTGGGTTTCTGCGGGCTCTGTGGATTCGGCGGGCCGTCGTCGTCCTGCTTCGCCCGGCGTGGGCGGTGGGGTGGGGGACGGGTTGCCTTTTCTTTGTGCCTTTCCGGTTCTTGAGGGCCAGCCTCCGCTTCGGCTTGAGTCTGGTTCGGTGACGACCTGGTGTCCGAATTGCGGTGTTTCCACAAAGTTCCCCCTGGCCACGGCGGGGGCAGGGTTGCCCACCTCCGAGCTGGGCTCATTGGCGGGGGGGCGACTTCGCCCGTCCCTGGGCCTGCGCAGCCTGCTGGGCATGCGCAGTCAGTGGAAGCACCCGGGGGCGGGATGTCACCCGCCCCTGGGCTGGCGCAACCCGCTGAGCGTGTGCAGTCAGTGGATGCAGCCGGGGGCAGGGCGTCGGTCGGTGTTCTGTCCGGCCCCGCTCTGGTGGGTGGGCAGCCCACCCCTCTCTGCTCGGTGGGGGCGGTACCGGCTGGGCCGTCTTGTGGTTTGGGACGGACCCTCATAGGGGGCTTGCCGGGCTCCCTGGTGCCATCCCGCAGCGACGCAGCTGCGCGGACTGCGTCTCTCTCGGCGTCCCGTCCCTCCCCTGTGTCGGGGGCCGGGGGCCCCGCGCCGGTCTCGTCCCGGCCCACGCCGGATTTGCAGGCCGGGACGGTACCTGCGTCTGCCGGGGCGGCCCCTGCTGGAGCTGTAACACGACAGGGCGCTGGGGTGTTTACCTTTAGCGCACCTGTTGGACGGCCAGCGGGAGGCCGGTGGGTGCCTGGGGCCACGGCACTTCCTCGTCGAATTTGTGGACGCTTCCTGCCTGTCAGGTGACCGTGCGTCCCAGGCATCCCGAACGTTTTTGGCAAGAGGCGAAAACCAAGACTGACGAGATGAATGAGCCTGTTTCCTCGCGGCACCTGCAGGGTCGCGGGGCGGGCTCCTTTGGCTCTGCCGGTGCTGCGGGGGGCCCAGGGCCGAGTGGTGTTGGCCTGGCTCCCAGGCGACTTTCGTCTTTTGCCCCTGTTGGGCCTGAGGACCAGGGAGCGTCAGGTGCGGTGGCTTTGCCAGGGGATCCTCAGGTTTTCCCTGTGCTCAGGGGTGTTGCTCATAACACCTATGAACCCCTTTCATATAAGCTGGAGAAGGAGCTCCGTGAGGCAGTTGCTCAGCATGGTTTGGGGTCCACTGAGGTTATGCGGACTCTCCGGCGGGTTGATTCAGACAGGCTGACGCCTTACGATATCCGTCGTGTGGCACGTTCTCTTTTTGACCCTGTGCAGTATGGTGTCTTTGAAACCAAGTGGGCTCGGTTGGTGGCCCACGCGGTGTTGCGGAATGCTACGCTGGGTCCGCAGGACCCCAGGCGTGGGGTTGTCGCTGACATGCTGCTGGGAACAGGGCTTTATGAGAATGTTCAAGGGCAGGTTGGATTTGATCCCCTTGTGCTTGAACAGTGCCACTCGCTGGGCATGGCTGCGATTGTTCAGACCCTGGAAATGGCTGCTCCGAGGCCGCCGTTCCCGACCATTGTCCAGGGGGATGACGAGCCTTTCATGACGTTCGCGGAAAGGCTGATTGCATCCATGGAGAGGCAGGTGCCTGATCCTGTGGCAAGGAGCGTTACGATTACGAACCTTGTCAAGTGCAATTGCAATGCTGCTTGTAGGAAAGTCATAGTGGCTCTGCCTGGTGATCCTACTGTCTCTGAGATGGCGGAGGCCTGTGCGGACATCGTCCCCCAGGATCGGAAGTTGGCTGCCGTGGCTGCCGCTGTGCAGCCGGTTTGGGCGGCGCCGCAGGGCAAGCGGCCGCAGCGGGGGATTGCACAGGCTGGCAAGAAGCAGGGGAAGAAAGCGCAGAAGGTGAAGTTCCCCATGTTCTTGTGTGGTTGGTGTGGTAGGCCGAATCATATGTCTGATGTGTGCAAGGCGACTGTTCATGCTAATGGCCAAGCTTTGCCAGGCTCGGGAAACGGCAAGCGGAGCGCGCAGGGGGGACGCGTGCGGAGACAAGCTTCTCTCCAGACCCCGGTGCTGATGGAGGTCTCCTTTGCCGGCTTGCAGCCAGCACCCGTGGATCAGCAGGAGTGGATGTCTGCACCGCAGCAACAGTTGTGTTAGAGTCTTCTCAGATATACAAGGTTCCCCTGGATGCCTTTGGTCCCTTGGGTGGGGGCATGAGTGCTCTCCTTATGGGGAGGTCTAGTGCCACCCTTCAGGGCATCATTGTGCACCTGGGGCTCATCGATGCGGATTTCACGGGGCAGATTTGTGCCATGGTCTCCACACCCACCCCCCCGTCACGATCCCGAAAGGGATGCGGCTTGCTCAACTTGTGCCTTTCAAGTCCTCTGTTTGCAGGTCAGCTGATCAGTCGCGTGGAGCTGGCGGTTTTGGCTCCACTGGGCCGCCTCAAGTTCACTGGACTGCTGTCCTGACCAAGGACCGTCCCGAGATGCTGTGCACCCTGTCTGTTCCAGGTGCAACGCCGCCAGAAGTCCGTGTCCGTGGGCTTCTCGACAGCGGTGCTGATGTCACGGTTCTCTCCCTTGTGACCTGGCCCTCAGAGTGGCCCTTGGATCCGGTGGGGACATCTGTCGCTGGCCTGGGAGGGACGGCGCAATGTTATGTGAGCCAACGGCCTGTGCTGGTCACGAACCCAGGGTGGCCTGGGTTAGGCCTCATGTTACTT
The DNA here is from genome assembly GCF_051311805.1 of Agelaius phoeniceus. NCBI lineage: Eukaryota > Metazoa > Chordata > Aves > Passeriformes > Icteridae > Agelaius > Agelaius phoeniceus. The sequence goes on from NW_027509866.1 coordinate 5,876,487, forward strand.
CTACTCCTGCCAACCTTTGGGGGAGGGATGTTCTGTCTTCTTGGGGGGTGCGCATTGGGACGGATTTTTGATGGGGGCCACTGCAGTGAAGGGCGCAGAGTGTCCGACGCCTCCTATACGCTGGCTGGTTTACAAACCTGTATGGGAAAAGCAGTGGCCCCTCCCTCAAGAGAAGTTGAATGCCCTTCGGAATCTGGTGCAGGAGCAGTTGGACCAGGGCCATCTGGAGCCTTCCACCAGCCCCTGGAACACCCCTGTCTTCTGCATCAAAAAGAAGTCTGGGAAATGGAGGTTGTTGCAAGACCTCCGAAAGGTTAATGCCGTGATGGAAAGCATGGGAACATTGCAGGCGGGCATGCCATCGCCTACCATGCTTCCTGCAGACTGGCCGGTCCTCATTGTGGATCTGAAGGATTGTTTCTTTACAATTCCTTTGCATCCCGATGACAGACCGAAGTTTGCCTTCTCAGTGCCAGCAATTAACGAGGCTGAGCCTGCACAGAGGTATCAATGGAGGACATTGCCTCAGGGCATGTGCAATTCTCCTGCCATATGCCAGTGGTATATGGCCCGTGCCTTGTCTGGAGTTCGCAGGCAGTTTCCTGACGCACGTCTGTATCATTATATGGACGACATTTTAGTGGCCGCGTCCACCCAGGATGAGCTGCTGAGGATTCAGCCTCGGTTGCTTGATGCTTTGCATGCTCAGGGACTGCAGGTGGCTCCGGAGAAGGTCCAACAGCAACCACCTTGGAAGTATTTGGGGGTCAAAATTCTGGAATGGACGATCCGTCACCAGGAGGTGCAATTTGTGCATCCTGTGAGGACACTGAATGATGTTCAGAAATTGGTGGGTGTCATCACTTGGTTGCGTCCGTATTTGGGAGTAACCGATGCGCAGCTGTCTCCTCTGTATGATTTGTTGAAAGGAGACGCTGATCTAAAATCACCTCGCACACTGACCCCTGAGGCGCATAAGGCGTTGGAGGTGGTTCAGCGAGCTGTTTCGGCTTGCCAAGTTTATCGCATTGATCCCTCCGTTGATGTCACTGTGTTCGTCACCACTCCAGATTTGTATCCCACGGGTATCATTGGCCAGTGGAGTGACAATTGGTCTGATTCCTTGCACATTTTGGAATGGGTTTTCCTGCCCCATCAGCCGCAGAAGATGGCAACTGCGTTGTTTGAATTGATCGCTCGCTTGATAATCAAATGCCGGCAACGGTGTTTGCAATTGATGGGTGCGGATCCCGCAAAGATCATACTCCCGGTGCAACGGGAGGATTTTGACTGGAGCTTTGCAAACAGTGTGTCCCTGCAGAGTGCTCTGGAAAATTTCTCCGGGCAGATCACTTATCATCTGCCCAGCCATAGGCTACTGCATATGGCAAAATCCACAAAAATCTCTTTGCAGCCCAAAAATAGCCAGGAACCCGTGCAAGGACCCACTGTCTTCACTAATGGTTCAGGGAGGACTGGGAAGGCCATTGTTACCTGGAGGGATGGATCTGAGTGGCAGGTTCTGGAAGGCCACGAGGATGGGTCAGCCCAGTTGGTTGAACTGAGGGCTGCTGTCATGGCATTTGAAAGATTCTCCCAGGAGCCTTTCAACTTGGTCACGGATTCCGCCTATGTGGCTGATATCGCACAGCGGTTGGGTCACTCGGTCTTGAAGGAGGTCAGTAATCCTGCCTTGTTTCACTTACTGAAGACCTTGTGGTGTGCCATTCAGGCCCGGGTTCATCCATTCTATGTTCTGCATGTGAGGAGTCACACCACTTTGCCAGGCTTTATAGTGGAAGGTAACGCGAGGGCTGACAAGCTGGCTAACCCAGCGTGGGTAGCGCCTCAGCCTGATACACTCACGCAGGCCAAGGCATCGCATGGGTTTTTCCACCAAAACGCACATACCCTGCAGAAGAAGTTTCAGCTGACGCCAACTGAGGCTCGTGACATTGTTGAGTCATGTGATGACTGCCATGCACTTGCTCCGCCTTTGCCGGCAGGGGTGAACCCCAGAGGCCTTAGGGCCTTGGAGCTTTGGCAGACCGATGTCACCCTGGTTGCCGAGTTTGGCCGGCTCAAGTATGTGCATGTCACTGTGGACACGTTCTCCTCTGCGATGTGGGCTTCGGCTCACACTGGGGAGAAGGCCCGCGATGTCCTTGCCCACTGGAGGCAGGCCTTTGCCGTTTTGGGCATACCTTCTGCGGTGAAAACCGACAATGGTCCTGCTTACGCATCGCAAAAGGTGCGGCAGTTCCTGCAGTTGTGGGGTGTTTCGCACAAGTTTGGAATCCCTCATTCCCCGACTGGTCAAGCTATTGTAGAACGCACTCATGGTACTCTGAAGCGGGTTCTTCAAAAACAAAAGCGGGGAATGCAGGGTGAAACCCCGCACAGTCGGTTGGCAAAAGCTTTGTACACAATCAATCATCTTTCTGTGCCACAGAACTCAAATAACCCTGTCATTTTGAATCACCATCTCTCGTTGCAGGCTGCGGACGAGGCACATCAGCCTCGAGCGAAGGTTTGGGTGTGAAATTTAGTCACCAAACAGTGGGAAGTTCCCTACGACCTTATCGCTTCGGGGCGCGGGTATGCTTGTGTATCCACAGATACTGGGGTACGCTGGGTACCTTCGAAATGTGTTCGCCCTGACCTGCGACCGCAGAGGCAGAATCCAGCCGATGAGCAAGACGGAGACCGTGACCAACCTGAAAGGGGTCAAGCGGGCGGATCATTGAGTGATGACTCAGATGCAGATGATGGGAGTGATCGCTCTGATGATTCGTCCGCAAGTGGACACTGAGCATTGTTCATGTTTTCCTTTTTACATTGTTCATTTTCTTTTCTTTTTCTTTTTAAATGGAAAAAGGGTGAGATGTCACCCTGGGTTTTTAAGATTTTCTAAGCCTTCTGATGTTGACATTCTTGTAGTGAATTTTCTCACATACTTTCTGTAAATAACTCATTGTTTTGCATTCCTTTATGGAGGAGGAGAGAGTTGATGGACTGTTGGTTTAACCAGTGGCATTGGAGAGGTGCCACTGTCACCCTCCAATCCAGTGTCACTTTTGGAAAACTATAAATGTTGGAGTCAGAAAATAAACGGCCCTTTTTTCTCTTTCACCTTGAGAACGGTGTGAGCGTGTGTTCTTTTGTGTCCTATAGCGACAGGATGGGTTTTTTTTTTTCCCATAAAAGGATAAAAGGAAAAGCACAGAGCCCTTTCCAGTGTTTGGAAAATAGCTGAGTGCAGCCCCTCAGGAGTCAAAGACCAGCCAGACTTGTCTATCCTGGCAACTTTTGTCTGGGAGCAATCCTTTAGCACACAAAAATTTGGAGGTGGAATCCTAATTTTGGCTATGGACGCCTGGTAAAAATGGACAGTTCTTTTCCATAAAAAGAAGGAAAGCCCAGAGCCCCAGTGTTTCAGGGGCAGATGGGAGTGGCCTTCCACATTCCAAGGTCAGCCAGACCTGTCAGGTGACCCCTGGGAGGCCAAGGCAGCCACACCTGTTTCATGTTCCCTTGGTTCCACAGGGCCCTGCAGTGTCACAATGGCTCCTTGCTTCCATGATGCCCTCTGGTGTCATAATGGCCCCTTGATTACACAAGTCCTTAAGGATCCTAATGGTCTCCATGGTTCCACAAGGCCTCACTGTGTCCTAATGGTCTTTGGGTTCCATGAAGCCCCTCTGTGTCCAATGACCCGTTGGTTCCATTGGGGTCCAGTAGTGCAACAATGATTCCCTTGGTTCCACAACTTCCCAGAGTGTCACAACAGCCCTTTTCATCCATGAGGCCCTGCAGGGTCACAATGTTCCTTTGGTTCCATGGGGCCCCACAGTGTCACAATGGTCTCCATGATTCCATGGAGCCCTGCAATGCTCTCCATGGATCCACAGTGCCCTGCAGGATCACAACGGCCCTTTGGCTCCATGAGGCCCTGAAATGCAGCAGTGGCCTCTTGGTTCCACAAAGCCCTGCTGCTTCACACTGGCCCCTTGGGACCATGCGGCCCAACAGAGCCACAAAGATGTCCTTTGTTCCACGAGGCCCCACAGTGTCACAGTGGCCCCTTGGATCCATGGTACCCTGCAGGGTCACAATGTTCCCCTTGGTTCCACAAGTTCCTACAGTGTCACAGGTTCCACAAAGGCCTGCAGTGTCACCGTGGCCCATTGGTTCCACAGTGCTCCACAGTGTCACAATGGTCTCCATAGGAAGGAAACAAGTGAGCCCCAGTGGGGCAGGGGCAGATGAGAGGCAGCCGCCAGAGGCCAAGGCTGGCCAGACTTGACTGTATTGGTAGATTATTTTGGAGAGTAACCCTTGAATATATGGAATTTTAGAGGTAGAATCCTAATTTCAGCCATGTGAGCCTAGACAAGAAAGACAGTTCTTTTCCATAGGAAGAAAAGCATGGAGCCCCAGTGCTTCATGGTCAGATGGGAAGTGGCCCTTGACATGCCAAATTCAGTGGCACCTGTCAGACAGCCCCCAGGAGGCCAAACCAGACAGACTTGTTCAATGTTCCCTTGATTTCATGGATCCCCACACTGTCACAGTGTAATCCTTGATTCCATGAGGTCTGGCAAAGTCACAATGGATTCTTGGTTTCATGAGCCCCAACAGAGTCACAGGGTTCCCATGCCTCCATGTGGCCCCGCTGTGTCACAATGGCTCCTTGTTTCTATTTTAAATCAATCACAATCAAACCACAGTTTGATCATTGATCCTTGCTTCCATAGGGCCCGTGATTTGCACAATGGTCTCCTTGATTCCATGATTCCTGGATTCCACAGTCTCCCCATCGTTTCCTTGGATCTCCATTGTCACAACTGACCCAAGGCTCCATGAGGTTCCGCAGTGTCACCGTGGTCGCTGTCAGAGGCTGGATGAGATCCATGTCCCGAGACACCTTGGGATGCTCGGAATGCCCCTGTGGGGCCAGGGCCGGGTCAGGCCTTGGTTTGTGGTGGGACAGAGCCCCGCCCCCAGCCCTGGCCTGGCAGGGCTGTCAATCACACAGCAGGGGGGGGGGGGGGGGGGGGGCGGCACTAACCCAGCTCTGATTGGCCCAGCTGTCAATCAATCACACAGCAGCAGCTGGTGCTACCCTGGCTCTGATTGGACAAGCAACTGGCAGTCCCACTCCAGGGGTGGGGCCATGAAGGCCCAGGGGGTTAAAAGCCGGAGCACGAGGCCAGCCCAGGGTCTGGCTCCTGCCTTCTGCTGGGGTTCCTCTGTTGGTGATGCTGGAACCTGAGCAGTTGGTGCCCATGTGTGTGTCCTTCTATGGATCTTCTGTCTTTCTGTTGGTCTCTGTTTCTTCTCCTTCTAAACGTACTTACCTGCAACATTTCTGGGTAACTTAAAATCTTAAAGGTTAAAGGATTTTAGGTTAAATGTGTGGGAATCCAGGGCACAGGGAATATTTCTCTGTCTGCTCTGAGGGGTCCTGACCCCCAGAGAAACACTGCCTTTAACCTTTGCCCATGGAGAGGACTTCCAGGACATAGAGACCAATTAGAATTTAGCAAAGTGTGGAATAGATTAGATGGGAGTACACTATGTTCCTTGGGTGAGAAATTTAGGTTTTGGGATTTTTAGTATGGTGTAGATAGGAAGCAAGATGCAGGAATTTGGGTGTAGTCCCTGTCTTCTTCATCTACTCCATTTTTTACAGTGTTGGTGGGACGGGGTCATTGGTCAAGGAAAGCACAGTGTGGAGGTTATGTGGACAGTCAAGGGATGAGTTATTGGTAGATAAGTAGAAATAATGTACGTTTTAAGAGTTAATTGGATGAGACAACTTTAAAAGACCTTGAAACTGTACATTTTGGGGCCATTTTGTGGTGCTTTTCCAGCGTGCTGACCCTGGTGTGGACAGCAATGCAAAACTTTAGATAACAATAAAAAAGAAACTGAAGACTGAAAAAGTCCCATGCATCTCCTTTTACCTGACACAGAACTGCTACAGGAGGGTTTCCCCTATCCAGGGAGGCCCCAGAAAGGCCCAACATGAAACAGACATCAATGACTGGAGCCCCAACAATGTTTGTAATAGGTTGACTTTTTTCCATAAAGTTGTTTACTGAAGGGGGTTGTCTTAATTGGCCAATCATGTGAAATGTGTCTATTAAATGACCAATGAGGTCCACCTGTAGCAAACCAAGATATAAAAGAAGAGGATTGCAAAAATGAGTGGCTTTTAGCCCTTAGTCTTCTGATCTGAGTCTGTGTCATCCCTGATTCAACAGTGACATTTGCGGATCTGTGGGGGCTATTGGGGATCCTTTCTGCACCTCGTGACCCAACAGGAGCTTCTCTAATAAACGCTGCCTGAAGCTCCCACTGTGCCCATGACAGGAGCCCCTGTGAGTGTCTGGGACATCCCGGCTCTTTGGCAGCCTGGGGACTCCTGGGATGTCACCGTGGAGCCCCCGTGAGTGCCTGTGACAGATGGGTGCCTTTGCAGCCCAAGGTGCCCTGGGATGTCACCATGGAATGGCTGTGACTGCCTCTGACCACAGGGCTCTTTACCATCCCCAGAAAGCCCTGGGAGGTCTCCATGGAGCCCCTGTCTCTGCCTGTGACATTCCAGCTCTGGAACAGCCTGGAGAATCTTGGAAAGATCCCATGGAACCCCTGTGAGGGCCTGTGACAAATCTGATCCTCAGCAGGCAACCATCCCCAGCCTCCTGTTGCTATGGTCAGTTTCCATGGAAACCATCCCCAGCCCCCTGTTACTATGCTCTGTCCTTTGGCAGCTCCATGGAGACCCCATGCCAGGGGTGGTTGCCATGGACACCAGCTCAGGCCTGCAGCCAGAGCCCGTTGCCATGGCAACCATTGGCAGCCCCCATCCCCAGGCTGATGGGATCCCAGAAGCACAGAATTGGCTGAGCTGGGAGGGACCCATCAGGATCCTCCAGTGCAACTGCTGGCCCTGCACAGGACACCCCAACAATGCCAGCCTGGGCCTGGCAGCGCTGGCCAAACGCTGCTGCAGCTCAGAGAGCCCTGGAGCTGGGACCCTGCCCTGGGGAGCCTGGCCAGGGCCCCAGCAGCCTCTGGGCAAAAACCTTTTCCTGACATCCGACCTGAGCCTGCTCCAACTCAGCTGCAGCCGCTCTCTCCACTCCTGTCCCTGGGCACCAGAGGGAAGAGGTTCCCACAGCCCCAGCCAGGGACCCGCTCCCAAGGCTGCTGCCATGAACACCAGGGCTGGCACCAGCTGAGATGCTCGGTTTCCACGGGCTGGGCTTCAGGAATGGGATTCCCCAATTTCCTGCTGCCGCTAAAACCGCGCTGCCCTCACTGCCCTCCCACCTGCCATGGAAAGCACAAAAGGCAAAGATCCCGGACTGGGTTAAGAACAATTTATTGGGAACAGCAACGGGATAAGGAACAAACAGGAACAGAAACAATATTGATAACAGAAGGGATAAATAAAACTGTTTACAGGGAAAACTACAACACAACTCACAGGGTCTGCCTGGCTACAATATTTCTTGCCTGGAAAGGACAGCCTTCTCCTCAGGGAGAGAGAGTCCCTTTCCTGTCCCAGGCAATGATCTGTAGTTGGACTGAATGTAATGACAGGGCCATGGCCAGACCCTCATGTTTTTCAATGCCACATCAGGTCATTGGCAAGGGCAGGAAAAGGGACAGGTGTCTTCCCAGCATGGATCACAGGGAACATGGATCACCAGGGCTCTTTCCAATCTGGCTTCTCCCATGGGGGATGAAGCTGGAGTGGTGCATGAAGCTGTTCCTGCAATCGAGGCACTTGCAGGGCTTCATTTACTGGTGGCTCCGTTGGTGTCTTGTCAAATGAGAGCTTCTGGTGAAGCTCTTCCCACACTGGTGACACTCGTAGGGCCTCTCCCCAGTGTGGATGCGCTGGTGCCTGATGAGGGTGGAATTGTGCTTGAAGCTCTTCCCGCAGTCAGGGCAGTAGAAGGGCCTCTCATCTGCGTGAATCCGCTCATGCAGGTGGAGATTTGAGCTGCTCCAAAACCTCTTCCCACACGTGCGGCACTCGTAGGGTTTCTCCCCAGGGTGGATGAGCTGGTGCCTGATGAGGTGGGAGTTGCGCTTCAAGCCCTTCCCGCAATCAGGGCAGTGGAAGGGCCTTTCTTCTGTGTGAATCTGCCGGTGCCTGGCGAGATCAGGGCTGGTGTGAAACCTCTTCTGGCACTCAGGACACTCGTAGGGCCTCTCCCCAGTGTGGATGCACTGGTGGGTCAAAAGGGTGGAGCTGCAGCTGAAGCCCTTCCCACACTCCCCACACTCATAGGGCCATTCCCCGGTGTGGATCATCTGGTGGCTGATCAGGCTGCTGCTCTTCCTGAAGCTATTCCCACACTCCAAGCACTTGTGGGGCTTTTTCCCATCATGAAGCTGCCCATGGGCCACCAGCTCTGAGCTCTGGCTGAAGCTCTGTCCACCTTCCTGGCTCAGGGTGGGTCTTTCCTCCTCAGAGCACCCTGGGCTGGGTTTGGAGCCCCTTCTCCTGTGGGATCTCTGGGACTTGTCCTCCATGTTGGAATTCTGCACTGTGGAGCCACTGGAATTGGCCTCTTCCATGAGGTTCTGCTACAGGGATTTGCCCTCCCTGGTCTCCATCCTCAGCTTCTTCCCTGGGGGAGGAAGGACAAGGGGAGGATGGGATTTGCCTCTGTGCCAGAGGGAAGGGGAAGGAGATCCCCCCAGTGCATCCCCAGCAGGACGGGGTTGGCAGCAGGGTTGTCCTGCAGCCGGGGGCTGTGCTGGGCTGGGAGATGGAGCAGGAGAGAGGGGGAAAGGGGCATTGACTTCCTCCTCACCTGCCTGGGGCTCCTGGGGCACCGTGTCTTCTTCCTCGCAGCCTCCTCCTCCATCTGGCCAAGTTTAAGGGATGGAAAATCCTGTTTTGAGAAGAAAACAAGGGATAAGTACATTGAATTTTGTACTTGTTTGAAGGCAAACCTGGGGAGGGTCTAAACCAGGATTACAATTTAATAAGAAAATGAAGATCGAGGCAATGATGCAGAAACACTGCCTTAAACTGACAGAGTCTGGATATAACCTGACACCCTGCTGGTCAGGCTGGTGGCTGCTGTCCCATTAAATGGTGGCTGCAGTCCTGTTGGAGTGATGAACGTGATTCTGTCAGAGCAGTGATCCTGTAGAAGGGTCTGGTCTTCCTCTGAAGGTCCAGTGGTGGTTCTGGAGCTCTTGTCCTCTGGGAATCCAGTAGGCAAGCTGCTCCTGGTGTTGCAAGGCTCAGCTTATATGCAGGTAGGAATGCTTGGATCCTCCCCCTGGGCGGAGCATGCCACAATGGGATGATGGAATTTGATCAGTCCTGCAGTGACACTCAATGGCCCATTCCCAGCAGATATCTCCCCTGGAGGGCGTTATCAGGGCTGAATCATGGAAGAGATCAAGAACACTGCCCCACCTGTTTCTAGCAGTTGATGAAGATGGGGATTGAAAACATGCATTTGGTTCCAACTTACACTGCAACCTGAAACAGTGGGGGAATCCCTGCTCAGGGGGTGAACACCACCCCCCTTACCCAAACTGGCTCAGGTGTAAAACCCCCACCCCGGGAAGGCCACACACACAGGGGACAATGTCACACGTGCCCTTCTCCAGGGCAAATGGCATCTCTCTAATATTTTCTTAACCAGATTGCAAAATTATTTTGGCACAGTGAGTTCAGGGCACTGTTCTTTGACCCCAGTTGCCTTTGACAACAGCATGGTTCCTTCCTCTGAGGAGGTTGTGGGTCTCTCTGGAGGAACTCTTGGAAACTTGGATGCAGCTTCGTCTGAGCAACCTATGGGAGAACTGATGAGGAAAATGGCTGTTGTGGGACTGGAGTGTAAAGAAAAGACTTTGTTGTCCCTACTTGAAAAGTTTGTTAAAATCACAGGAGGAAATGGAGCAAATAATACCAGCAAGACTGACAAGGTTCATTCACCACATGGTGAGGAACACAAGGTTGCTAGAAGTCCCACAGGAAGCCCAGCTCAAGTAGCTAAATTCCCAAATAACTACTGGATTCCCAGGCTTGGGTTTTTTCCAAATGTGAGAATCATTATTCTCTTCATCCCTGTCACCTTTGTGACAGCTACACAGAGCTTTCCCTTCCTTTTAATAATATCTGTATTGGGCCGAATTTGCACTTTTCTTTAATTGGAACCTGCCAGCAGCTGAGCTGGAGCTGTGCAGGAACCAAGGAAACTTGGAATTGCCACAGAATTGCTTCTATTGTCAGCCAGTGCTGCGGTGGCCGTGGGGCAGAGGGGTGGGAAAGGGGGCTCCGGGGTGGCAGTGGAGGAAATGCCGGGCCCGGGGGCTGAGCACAGGGCTGAGCACGCAGAGATGGTTTTGTTCTTGCTGAGCTCGCACTGAGCCAAGGCCTGTCCTGCCCCTCATTCGGCCACGCTGGGGAGGGGCTGAGGGTGTGGGGGAGCTTGGGAGGGGACACAGCCAGGACAGGAGATCCCAGCTGACCCCAGGGATACCCCAGACCATAGGACATCATGATCAGTGCATGAAGTGTGGGGAACAAGGAGGAAGGGGGCACATTTGCAGTGAAGGGTTTTGTCTCCGCAGGTAACACTTAGGCAGGATTGGGCCCTGTTTCGCCAGTGGGCAGGGCCCGCACCAATGACACAGACACCAACTTAACTTAAGGAACAGTGTAATTTAGATAATGCAAATTTGCAAAAAATTACAAAAATATTAGGTAGGCAAAGCAAATAATCATTAGTCAATAATTCCAAAAGAGAAGATGTTGAAATGAGTATGACACAACTGTCCATTTCTGGCTGCAGGCTCTGGAGATTCTATCTCTGCCTTCAATCAGGGTTGCATTCCCTAAAGAATCCTGGTACCAAATCCTGCTTTCCAAGGCTGGAACAGTGTCTCAGGTTTAGCTGGGTGTGTATTCAATTACCCTCTGTTAAAGTTGGGGCAATTATCATCTGTTAATTGAGCAGTTTACTTTATCTCTTCCACATGAATCCTCCCTCCAGGGAGATATCTTCTGTTAATGGGCCATTGAGTGTCACTGATAAAAATTCCATCATCCCATTGTGAGAAGATCTGCCCAGAGGGAGGAGCCAAGCATTCCTACCTGGAGATAATCTGAGAATGTGAACAACAGAGTCAGCCTTCTCCCACAAGATTCCCAGAAGAGCAGCTTTCAGCTCCACTGGATCCCAGAAGAAGACCAGGCCGATCGACGCCACAACTGGACCTTCCGAGGAAAACTCCAATCTTCTAAGGATCCCTGCTCCAACAGAACCACACCTGTCCCTGCAGGAGCACTGCAACCACCATTTAACAGGAGTGCTACCAACACTCTGACCCACAGGGTGTCAGGTCGTATTCTTACTCTGTAAGTAGTTTTTAGTACTACTGCATTTGTATTTTTAATTTTCCTTCTGAAGAATTGTTATTCCTATTCCCATAGACTTTGCTTGACAGCCCCTTGTTTTGAAAATTATAATTCCAAGTGAAGGGATTAACATTTTCCATTTCAGGGGAGTCTCCTGCCTTCCTTAGCAGACACCTGTCTTTTCAAACTGACACAATACCCTGGGACAGCCAGGCAGGTGAGGAGGAAGTCAGTGCCCCTTTCCCCCTCTCTCCTGCTCCATCTCCCAGCCCAGCACAGCCCCCGGCTGCAGGACAACCCTGCTGCCAACCCCGTCCTGCTGGGGATGCACTGGGGGGATCTCCTTCCCCTTCCCTCTGGCACGGAGGCAAATCCCATCCTCTCCTTGTCTTTCCTCCCCCAGAGAAGAAGCTGAGGATGGAGACCACGGAGGACAAATCCCCAAGGCAGAACATCGTGGAAGAGGCCATTTTAAGTGGCTCCACAGTGCAGAATTCCAACGTGGAGGAAAAGCCCCAGAGATCCCACAGGAGGAGGGGCTCCAAACCCAGCCCAGGGTGCTCTGAGGAGGAAAGACCCACCCTGAGACAGGAAGGTGGACAGAGCTCAGAGCTGGTGGCCCATGAGCAGCTTCATGATGGGAAAAAGCCCCACAAGTGCTTGGAGTGTGGGAAGAGCTTCAGGCAGAGCAGCACCCTGATCAGCCACCAGATGATCCACACTGGGGAATGGCCATACGAGTGTGGGGAGTGTGGGAAGGGCTTCAGCTGCAGCTCTGCCCTCATCAACCACCAACGCATCCACACTGGGGAGAGGCCCTACGAGTTTCCCCAGTGTCAGAAGAGGTTTCAGACCAGCTCCAGTCTCCTCTGCCACCAGCAGATTCACACTGGGGAGAGGCCCTTCTGCTGCCCTGACTGTGGGAAGGGCTTCAAGCACAACTCCACCGTCGTCACCCACTGGTGCAGCCACCCTGGGGAGAGCCCCTACGAATGTCCCCAGTGTGGGAAGAGCTTCACCAGCAGCTCTCACTTGACCAGACACCCATGGAGCCGCCAGTAAGGAAAGCCCTGCAAATGCCCCAGCTGCAGGAACAGCTTCATGCACCGCTCCAGCTTCATCCCCCTTTAGAGGACCCGCATTGGGAAGAGTCCTGGGGATCCGTGTTGCCCGTAATCCATGCTGGGAAGACACCTCTCCCTTTTCCTGCCCGTGACATGATGTGGGATTGAAGAACATGATGGTCTGGCCATGGCCCTTTCATTACATTCACTCCCACCTCAGGCTATTGCCAGGGGCAGGAAAGGGACCTTCTCTCTCTCTCCCAGAGGAGAAGGGTGTCCTTTCCAGACAGGGGAAATTGTGGCTGGAAAGAGACAGTCAGTTGTGTTGTAGTTTTCCCTGTCAAAGTTTTATTTATCCCTTCTGTTATCAATATTGTTTCTGTTCCATTTTTTCCTTATCTCGTTGCTGTTCCCAATAAATTGTTCTTATCCCAGCCCGGGATCTTTGCCTTTTGTGCTTTCCATGGGAGGCAGGGGGGCAGCGAGGGCAGCGTGGTTTTAGCAGGAGCAGGAAATTGGGGAATCCCATTGCTGAAGCCCGGCCCGTGGAAACCGAGCATCCCAGCTGGTGCCAGCCCTGGTGGCCATGGCAACCACCCCTGGCATGGGGTCTCCATGGAGCTGCCAAGGGACTGAGCACAGCAAGAGGGGACTGGTGATGGTTGCCATGGAAACTGACCATAGCAACAGGGGGCTGGTGATGGTTGCCTGCTAAGGATCAGATTTGTCACAGGCCCTCAGAAGGGTTCCATGGGGACTTTCCAAGAGTCTCCAGGCTGTTCCAGAGCTGGAATGTCACAGGCAGAGACAGGGGCTCCATGGAGACCTCCCAGTGCTTTCTGGGGATGGTAAAGAGCCCTGTGGTCAGAGGCAGTCACAGCCATCCCATGGTGACATCCCAGGAGTCCCCAGGCTGCCAAAGAGCCGGGATGTCCCAGACACTCACAGGGGTTCCTGTCATGACCACAGTGGGAGCTTCAGGCAACATTTATTAGAGAAGCTCCTGTTGGGTCACGAGGTGCAGAAACGATCCCCAATGCTCCCCATAGATCCCCAAATGTCACTGTTGTATCAGTGTTCCGTGCTTTCTTTCCAATGGAAAACAAGCATCCTTATCCTCCAGGTGTCCATGTCTGAAATTGGGATTCCACCTCCAAAATTCTGGATATCCAAGGGTTGCTCCCAGGCACAATCTTCCAGTACCATCATGCCTGGGTGGCCTTGACCTCTGGTGACTGCCCCTGCAACACTGGGGCTGGGTTCTTCCCTTCCCATGGAGATCACTGGGACACTGTGGGACCTCATGGAACCAAGGGGATCATTGTGGCACCACTGGAGCCCATGGAACCAAGGGGCCATGGTGACACAGTGGGGCTTCATGGAACCCAGAGACCATTATGGCTCTGTGGGGCCTGATGGAACCATGGAGACCATTGGGACCCTTCAGGGCCTGGTGTCACCAAGGGGGCATTATGACTCCTCAGGGCCTCAGGGAAGCAAGGGACCATTGGGACACTGTGGGGCCCCATGGAACTGAGGGAACATGGAACAGGTCTGGCTGGTTTGGCTTCCCAGGGGTCCCCTGACAGCTCTGGCTGATGTTGCAATGTCAAGGGCCGCCTCTCATCAGCTCCTGGAAAACTGGGGCTCCGTGCTTTTCTTGCTATGGGAAAGAACCACCCCCCTTTTCAGATGCCCATTGCCAAAATTGAAACTCTCCCTAAAGCAATTCCTATATGCAAGGATATCACTCAGAACAAAATCCTGCTTGCTCTGGCTGGCCTTGGCCTCTGGTGGCCATTTCTCATCTGCCCCTGAAACACTGGGGCTCTGTTCCTTCCTTCCTATGGAAAAGAACCGGCTTTCAGGTCCAGGGACCATGGCCAAAATTAGAATTTGGCCTCTCAATTCTGTTTATCCAAGGACTGATCTCAGACAAAAGTAGCCAGGACAGACAGGCCAGGCTGGCCCTGTCCTCTGGTGATTTTCTTAGACTCTGAGCTGAATGTTTTCATTTGAAAACACCTTGGAGAGGGCCCGGAGATCTCCCAGGGAGGTATTTTGAAACCTCGGGCACATGAGCACTACCTATGGACAAAGGAGCTCTGTGCTCTGTGCAGTTGTGGTGGTTTTGCATCACGAAAGTGATGTTCTAAGAGAAGCTGCTAGCAGTTTCCTCCATGTCTGACAAAAAAAACAATCAGTAATTATCTTTGAGAATTGACAATCTGTTAAACTATGAAGGAAACTGTACACGCCTCTGTGAAGACACATGTTAAAGATGGGAAAGCCTGGGAGGGTCTCTTTCCCTTCTGGCTGGCACAGAGGTAACAAGGCTGACCCGGCCCCGTCTCAGCCAGGCCGGGCCGGGCGGCTCCTGCCGTGGGGCCGGGCCCCTTCCCAGGGACCCCGCCAGGCCCCATCGGCTGCCGGGCAGGGCAGGGGAGGCCGCGGGGCCGAGGCCGGGCCGGGCCATGGCTGCAGTTGGGAACATCTGGGCCCTGCTGAGCCCTGCCCCGCCGCCAGCCCGGGCCCAGCCAGGATCCGCCGGGCCCCAGGAGCAGCCCCGGGCCAGGCCGGCTCAGCCAAGATTCTGCCACCCTTGGGCTTCAGCCGCAAGCCCCGGGCAGGGGCAGGAGAAGCCATCGGCCCCGGCCGTGCTGCTGCTGTGCTCTGGCCTGGCTGCTGAGATCCTGGCCCTGCCCCAGCGCGGCCCATCCTGACACAGCCCCAGCGCAGCCGCTGCAGAAACCTCCATCGTAAAACAGCTCCGGCCGCAAGCACCGAGCCCGGCCGGGGGCACGGAACCAATCTGCAGGCCCCGGGTGAGATATGAACTCTTTCAGTGCTTCCATCCTCCCTCCAGTGAGAGAAAAGGACAAACTGCAGGCACAGAGAGGAGCAACATGAAGACACCGAGGTCAGTGAAGGGAAAGTTGAGTCCCAGATGGAAGGGATGAGGAGATGCCTTGATCTTGGGGCTGAAATCCTCTTGAAAAGCTATGGAGAAGGATGTAATTAATATATCAGACTCTCTTTTCCCCTATAACTATTTGAAAATATGGGGAGATGACTTGTTCAGCAAAGGCCTCCATGGTAAACTAGGCAAATGTTGAAGTAGCTGTGATCCTATGAGAAGTTTAAAGAGAGAAAGAGAGAAGAGTGGTGAGATCCTCTGCCCTCAGGGAGTGAAGAAGATCTCTGTTCTCAGAGATGAAGATGATTTCATAAATAGATGAAGAGAATCTTTGCTCTTGAACAGCTCATCTCTAAACTCATACCCCATTAGTTGACATGGCCCATAAAAACAGCTGTGGGAAAAGCTATGAAAAATGGGAGGGACTTGACAATTGCAGATTTTCTGGGCAGCTGCTCTTCGTGGGAATTGAGAGCCACGAGCAAATGTTTTTCTTATGGAGAAGTCTCCATTGCATGAAAGCGAGAATCCTCTCCCTAAGTGAACTGAAGAAAGACTGTTCTAGATGGTATAAACTGACTGAAACTTTCAGGTTTTGTCTCCTTGCATTGTCAGTAAGAAAGAAAAGGTTGTAGGGAGAGGAGAAGTGTTCAGATTCCTATTACTCTTTCTTCTTTTTACTGGTAATAAACTTTTCTGTATACCCTTTAAAAATTTTGAGCCTACTTTGCTTTCTCTTATTATTCTTTTTTCTATCTAGTGGTAATAAACTTTTCTATATACCCTTTTAAAATTTTGAGCCTACTTTGCCTTTCTCCTAATCCTATCTCACAGCAGGAAATGAGTAAATATATTCCAGTGAATGCAATGGTAATTAGCCAACACTGATCCCACTGCACTGATAGGTGCATTGGCTGAGAAATCTCAAATTAGCAAACGAAAAATCACTCCAGATACATTCCTGATAAACTGCATTAGAGCAGAGGGAAATCAAGGCAGAGACATGGTTCGTCAGGACTTGCTGCATCCTAATGAGCCCTGTGGTGCATTTGGAGCTGAGCCCTTGAACCTCAGGGCCTGAGAGGAGATTGCACAAACCTTTCCAGGAGTCAAAGTCAGAAGAAAACCCCAAAGTGTCTCAAAGCATGAATGGGTCTCAGTGAGGTCCATGCCCAACACAGGCTCCGCATGGATCCCTTGGAGGAGACAATTGGAGGCCAGGATTAGCCAAAAACATCTCAGAGACTCAGAGTGGAAAGGAAATTCCAAACTACCTTAAAAATTTTGAGAAGCTCAAAGCTTCTGAGCCCCACTGAGTGTCAGTACAAAGCTCTCCAGGGGCTCATTAAAGCAGATAATTGGGGCCATGATTGCACAAACCTCTCACAGTCTGTATCAAAAGGGAAACACCAAGTACCTTAAAATAACTAAAGTACCTTAAAGCATTAATGAGCGCACTGAATGTTGTTACTGATAACGGCTCTCCAGAGACTCATTAAGCAGATAATTGGAGCCTGTAAATGCACAATCTTTTTCATAGAGTCTGTATCAAAAGGGAAAGAGGAAGTAGCTTAAAAAACTTAAGTACCCTGAAGTATTAATGAGTCCCAATCAATGCTGCAACAGGCAGAGAATCTCCAGGGACTAATTACAGCAGATAATTGGAAGCCATGATTGCACAAACCTCTCAGAGACTCCAAGGCAAAAGCCAAAGCCAAAGTCCTTTGAAAAAGCTGCAGTCCCTGCAGGGAGCATGAAGGAGCCCCCAGGGCCATTGCTGAGCAAGGCTCCCCAGGGACTCCTTGCAGCAGATCCTTGAGGCCACTGGGATGTGGGCGAGGGGGGGATGCTGAGGGCAGCACAAGGGGCTGACAGTGCCCAGTCTGCCTGGGGCACAATCACTGCCAGCCCTTGGCACAGGAACCTCTGGCTGCAGGACAATGCCGCTGCAGCTCCTGGAGCCATCTCCTCAAGCTGGAACATGCCAATGCCTGCAGAGCCTGTGAGTACATTCTCTGCTTGTCTCTTGTGCAGAGCAGCCAGGGGTGCCCAGGGCTGTCCTGCAGAGCAGGGTCCTGCAGCCCAGGGCGCTGTGCTGGGGCAGGGACTCTGCTGCCTGCCAGGGACAGCTCTCAGCCAGCCCTGGCAGCTGCTCCCAGCACTGGGGGACAAGATCTGGGTGGCAGGAGACAGCTGGTGAGGCTTGGGAGTGTTCTCCTTGTGTGGGGAGGATGCTGCATTGTTCAGGACTGCTCCCAGCATGACATTGAACTGCAGAACCTTTTCAAGTAGATTATACAGGAAGCACAGCAAGGCAGGGACTGCATAGAAGGGAAAATCCTGCTTTTTTAATCTACTGCTCTAGGTTGCCTGGATGGGAAATTGCACATAGATATTCATCTCTTACTTCAGATTGAGAAAACAAAAAATCTATCAGATGTAATAAACCAGGAAGTCACAGAAATCAGCACAGAGCCCCTCACAGGCAGCATCAGTGCCACTTTTCCAGCCTCCTCAGGGTTGCTCTGACGTTGCCATCAGAGCCTGCAGAGCCAGAGCTGCCCCTGGGCAGTGCCTGAGCTGGGAGGGCTCTGCAGGGCAGAGCTGAGCCCCCAGGGCTGGGCTGGGCTCTGGCAGCACTGGCAGGGCCCAGCCCTGGGCACAGGGAAGCAGCTGCTGGCAGGGACAGCTCCAGGCAGCAGAGCCCTGGGCAGGCAGTGGGGGGAAAGTGCCCCCAGGCTGTGCTGGGATATTTCAAGTCCTCTCCAAACCCAACTATTCCATGATTACTTTTCTTACAGATCCCCATGCCAAGGCATCACAGCAAATGTCCAACAGCAGCTCCATCAGGCCATTCCTCCTGCTGGCATTGGCAGACACGCGGCAGCTGCAGCTCCTGCACTTCTGCCTCTTGCTGGGCATCTCCCTGGCTGCCCTCCTGGGCAACGGCCTCATCATCAGCGCCGTAGCCTGCGGCCACCACCTGCACACGCCCATGTTCTTCTTCCTGCTCAACCTGGCCCTCGCTGACCTGGGCTCCATCTGCACCACTGTCCCCAAAGCCATGCACAATTCCATCTGGGACACCAGGAACATCTCCTACACAGGATGTGCTGCTCAGCTCTTTTTCTTTCTGTTCTTCATCTCAGCAGAGTTTTATTTGCTGACGATCATGTGCTATGCTACGACCGCTACGTGTCCATCTGCAAACCCCTGCACTACGGGACCCTCGTGGGCAGCAGAGCTTGTGCCCACATGGCAGCAGCTGCCTGGGCCAGTGCCTTTCTCAATGCTCTCATGCACATGGCCAATACATTTTCCCTGCCCCTTTGCCATGGCAATGCCCTGGGCCAGTTCTTCTGTGAAATCCCTCAGATCCTCAAGCTCTCCTGCTCAAAATCCTACCTCAGGGAATTTGGGCTCATTGCTGTAAGTGTGTGTTTAGATTTTGTTTGTTTTGTGTTCATTGTTTTCTCCTATGTGCAGATCTTCAGGGCTGTGCTGAGGATCCCCTCTGAGCAGGGACGGCACAAAGCCTTTTCCACCTGCCTCCCTCACCTGGCCGTGCTCTCTCTGTTCTTCAGCACTGGTGCTTCTCTGTACCTGAAGCCCCCCTGAAAGGAAGGTGTAGAGCTACCAGACGTAGAACGGCGAAGTCCTTCAATGTCCAGCCAATGGAGTTCACCAGGTCACGTCTGGGGAGGTCTCCGGGTTGCAGTTCATCCAAACTCTTATTATACTCTTTTTCTTTATGGGGGAAGGGGTAAAACTTGAAACTGAATCAAAGGTAGTCTATTGTATTTTGGGGGGAAAGAATGGTATTTAGAGAAGGGTACACACAGTCCATGTTCTCAGCAGTGGGTGAGAGCCATTGTCTTCTTGGTCCACTGCTCACACCTGCAACATCCATCTTGCTTTGGTCAGCTTGCCTCCCCCACACACCTCCCCCAGGTTGGGGGTCTCAGTCCCAGTCCTTGGAAAGAGTGGGGGGGACCTTTTCCCATAGGGATTTCATGTCCTGGTCTTTGATGGAGAGGCTTCTTACATCTCAGTCTGTCTGTCACAGTGGTTGTAAGACAAGTGAGGGGTCTGTGGAGAGCTAGGGATCTGCCTGCGGAAGATCTCGGGCTGTATGGGTAGATAAGAAGGCCCCCCTCACCCTGCAGTCTGACCTTTGCTCTGTACCCGGCCGCACCCGGCCGGATGTGAGCAGAGGGAAGTGACACAGACTGCCCAAACCATAAATACCCCTGAGACCCGTCAATAAATGCCATTTGCTGTCCACCACATTGGTGTATGTAGCATTGGACCGAGTGACCCTGGGCCTTGGGTCACCGTGCCGGACCTCCCGAACCAGGTCGCTATGCCATAACGGCAACATCTGATGCCGAAACCCCGGGAAAATCGCAGCGCCCGGAGTTCGGGATTTCGCCTGGACAGGGGACCGGCGGCTGCACAGCAGGCCTAGTGCAGCGGGGGGGACGCCCCGGGACCAGCGTGGACCATGGAAGCCATAGCGAAGGTCGTAACTCAGATGCATGCTCAATGGGGGATTGATTGTAAGCTAAAAGATTTATGTCTTGCTATACCGAGACTTATTAAGCTGGGGGCGATAGACAGCCCGGTGGACATTCTCCATTCGGAGATATGGGATACTTGTACAAAGGTTTTAGCTGAGGAAACTATGTCCGCAGGCTCAGGGGAAGCTCTAAAGTCATGGGGCAGAGTCGTGCAGGCTCTGCAGAAAGCTAGAGAAGAGCAGGAGACCTGGAAAGCCGCGCAGGCTTGGCTATTAGCCACGCCGCAGTTGGGGGTGGGCACGGCAATGCAAACCACGGAGGGCTTCGATCAGATCAGCACCGCGGAACCGCGAGCGCTGGATTCCCCCGAGCAGACCGCTTCACCATCAGAGGGGGGGAACGCGCGCGGGCGTTTTGGTGGGGGTTAACGGAGGAAGCGCAGGAGGCGGCGAAATTGCCGGACCCCAAAGGGGTGGATAAAAGCGCAACCCCTCCGTATGCGTTTGAAAATGGCGCCGAACCGCGTGTTCAGGGCGGAAAGGAAAACACGGGGGGCGGAAATGCAGTCAGCCTGCTTAACAACGCATGCGCGGGCGAGCGGGGGGACGGGGCGGCCCCCCGCGGAGGAGCGTAAGGCCAATCAGAGTGCTCAGTTCACTTTAGGTCCTTGTGGGATCTCAGCACATCGTTCCCGATGTCCAGAGATGCTAGGAGAACCCTTGGGGGTCTCGAAAACCCTGGAATGTTGCCAAGAGTGTTTGGTGGCTTGATTTTGATCCATCCACAGAAGTAACAAGAGTCTGAGGACAAGAGAATCGCTTTAGAGTACAAGGTGTAAAAGAGACACATTTAGAGGGTGAGATATAAACTTTAAGGTTTTTGGTACAGGGGGGTTATGGAGACAAGATGGAGAGATCAGGGCGTGTCTTGTCCTTCTTCTTTCTTCTTCTTGTCCTCCATCTCCTGTGATGATGTTGGCACTTGGGGATTGGTTTCTGGTGAAGGTGCACTTGCTAACATGGGCGAAAAGCATTGGGAAATAAAGGTAAATATTGTATACGTAGGTTTTAGTATAAAAAGACTATGGCCGCCCCGTGGGTGGTCAGAGAGTGCCTGTGACTGCCTGCAGATCAGACCTCTGTTGGGCAGACAGAAAAATTTTGTAGATAAGAAATAATAAACAACCTGAAGACCGAAAGCTGAAGAGTCCAGACTCGTCCTTTGCATCGCGCCCACCAAAGAACGACTCTACCCATGTCGGGGCAGAGACAGACAGCCGGACCCGACAGGTCCTTATAGGGCAAGGACCTCCCCCAGCAGGAGGCGGGGGGACCCCAGGGGGAGGGAACGGCCCGACCCCCGCAAGAAGGGGCGGGGTCGGAGCCCGGGAAAAAGGAAGAGCAGCCCGGAAACGTCCGGGCAGTTGACTTCCGGCTCCGACTCGGACTCGAGCTCCGAGCTCCAGAGGGGAACGGGGAGTTCCGACTCGGATTTGGGTTTTAACAGAAGGAGAGCAGCGGCATACAAGGTCACTAGCCACAGCGCTCCTGCATGGGTGAAGGGGATATCGGAGAAAGATCGAACTCCGCTTACAGACTGGCGGAAAATAAAAATAGCGTGTGCTGAATGGACTCCGTCAGCAAAACTGGTGTTCCCCGTTCGGGTGGGGGGAGCCGGCGGGAATCAAAGGACCTATTCCCCGGTAAACCCGAAAGACATGCAGGCAATTATTAAAGCAATTGCAGATAGGGGAATTAATTCTGCCATGGTTTCCACACTCATTGACAGCGTTTTTGGAGGGGATGACATGTTACCTTTTGATATTAAGCAGACTTGCAGAATGATTTTTGATGGGGCAGGGATGATCGTTTTTAAGCAGGAATGGGAGGATATCTGTATTAAGCAGCTGGCCCTGGTAACAGGGGCAGACCATCCACTGCACGGCTCCAGCATACAGAGGCTAATGGGCACAGACCCTACAATGATCACCCCCCAGGCACAGGCTGAGGGCTTGCGGGCACATGAGGTTATGACAACAACCCGTGCTGCCCGAGAAGCCATCCGTGTTGCTTCCAAAGTAATAGCCAAACCGTCGCCTTGGTCCACAATAAAGCAGAGTGAGAGTGAAAGCTTCACTCAGTTTGTGGATCGTTTACAGGCTGCCTTGGACTCCTCAACATTACCCTCAGAGGCAAAGGGTCCTGTGCTGGCAGAGTGCCTGCGCCAGCAATGCAACTCAGCCACCAAAGACATTTTAAGATCACTGCCGCAAGGGTCTAATCTAGCTGCCATGATCAGACACGTTGCAAAGGAAGAACACCTAGCTCCCATTCAAGCAGCAGTTCACACTGCAATAACGAGTGTCATGGCATGCTTTAAGTGTGGCCAAGCTGGGCACGTGGCAACAAACTGCCCCCAGTCAGGGCACCCACCAGCAGCTGCTCTACCACGCCACGGGAGACCTAGGGGACCATGCTGGGCATGTGGAAAGAAAGGGCATTTAGCTAAGGAATGCAGATCCAGGCATCAGGGAAACGGGAGAGGGAGGGGGCAGCCGGGCCGTATCCAGCCTCCTCCCACCTGGAACATGCAGCGGCCCAGCTACAGCAACCTCCAATGGGGCACACGGCTCTCATGCCCACCACCTCCACCCCCTCAGGGAATGACCAACTTTGTCGCCCAGCCAATGGCTCAATCGAACCCATCTGCACCTCAGGAATACCAAGAACCGCTCCCTGGGGCCGAGGCCCCTGGGTGGCTTTGGCCATGAAAGCATGGGAACGGGACCCATGGGTGGCCTTCGCCGCGAAGGTGGGGAAACACCCACTGATCGTGTGGGCAGTGTGTCGTCTCCACAACAGCTCCGACGACTCGGCCATCTGCCTTCCCTTTTGGGCGGACACAGGGTCAGATGTCACCGTCATCCCAGACATACATTGGCCTCGACCATGGAAGCTAGAAGTAGCCCCCATGGTGGGCGGAGTTGGAGGGCTGTCCCGAGCCCACAAGAGCACCCAACCAGTGGCAATAACCCTCTGCACCGAGAGAGGACCGGGAAGAACTATCACCCTCACTGCATATGTGATGTCGGACTGCCCACCCTTGCTAGGGAGGGATGCCCTAGCCCTGCTGGATGTTAGGGTGACAAATTTATTCTAGGGGCCACTGTCGCGTACCCGCCATTGCCCATCAAGCTGACTTGGAAATCAGCCGACCCAGTGTGGGTCAAACAGTGGCCCTTGTCAACGCCTCGAATGACTGCCCTCATTGAGTTAGTTAGCCGTGAATTACACAAGAATCATATAGAACCCTCCACGAGTCCATGGAACACTCCGATCTTTGTAATACCTAAGCGGTCTGGTGAAGGCTTTCGTCTCCTGCACGACTTGCGAGAAGTGAACAAGAGAATCCAGCCTATGGGCCCTGTGCAAACTTCGCTGCCCATGAACTCTGTGATACCGAAAGGACAACCCTGTGCAGTGCTCGACATCAAAGACTGCTTCTTTTCTATTCCCCTGCACGAAGACGACAAGGAGTGTTTCGCCTTCTCCATCGTCTTCCCAAACAGCCAGCGGCCCAACCTACGCTTCCAATGGAGGATGCTTCCACAAGGAATGCTCAACTCCCCAACTATCTGCCAGATCACCATGGACCGAGCGCTAGCACCAGTCCGGCAGAGCAATCCGACTGTAACCATCGTGCAGTACATGGACAACATCCTGATCGCCGCACCATCCACGAGACAAGTGGACCAGTTGGTGTCTACCATCTCCGAGACCTTAAGGACAAATGGCTTTGAGGTAGCGAGTGCAAAAATAAAAAAGGGACCATGCGTGACCTTCCTAGGAGTGAGAATCACAAGCTCCTACATAACTCCTCCCCAGATGAAAATCCGCTGAGACATCAAGACGCTCCACGACATGCAACAGCTGGTAGGGTCCTTACAGTGGCTCCGCAACATCGTCCTGATTCCTCCCGAGGTCATGGACCCTCTGAATGACCTCTTGAAAGGGAAGAACCCATGGGAGCAAAAAACCCTGACACCGGAAGCGGTATGCTCGCTCAACTTCATCGAACGTCAGATGTCAGAGAGCATGCTCACCAGATGGGACTCAAGTGCTCCAGTCGATCTGTATGTCCACTTTACAAAAAAGGGGGGAGTGAGAGCCTTAGCCCAAGGACCCCCCGACAAGGCCCAACCAATACTATGGGTGGTCTAGGGGAAACCGTCGCGTGCCTTTTCCCCGGGAGTCGAGTGCCTCTGCAGCCTCATCATGAAAGGCAGGAAACTCGCCCTAAGACATCTGGGCATCGAACCTTCCAGGATAAGCTTGCCTCTCCGCAAACAGCTCTCTGCGCAGTCAACAACAATATTGGAATATCTAGCCATGGCCCTTACAGGCTTTGGAGGAGAGATTTGCTACGCGGAAAAACCCCCTTGGACTCGGCTGCTCACGGTCATCGATATTGACCTCCCACCAAAAGTACTTGACCAACCACGGGCGGGACCAACCATCTTCACAGACGCATCATCGCAGACCTCCACCGCGGCGGCAGTATGGCAGTCAGGAGAACAGTGGCAATGTGTCAAGGCAACCGACCCCACGCTTTCGGTCCAACAGCTTGAAGCAGCAGCTGTAGTGCTAGCGTGCGGACTGTTCCCAGAAGAACACCTTAACATTGTGACTGATTCCATATTTGTGGCCAAGCTCTGCCTAGCCATGTCCGGACCAGGTGTGTCAGTGTCCACAGTGGCAACGATGCTGGAGGAAGCACTCTATTCACGGAAAGGCACCATATCAGTCATCCACATCAACAGCCACGACCCGGTCAAAGGATTCTACCAAATAGGCAACGACAAGGCTGACGCTGCCGCAAAGGGCGTATGGACACTGAAAGAAGCTCATCAGTTGCACGAATCCCTTCACATCGGAGCTAAAGCGCTTGCGAAAAGGTGCGGGATTTCTACCATGGACGCAAAGCACGTCATCGCTACGTACCCCCACTGCCAGAAGTCGCCACTGTGGTCGAGTGGCGTCAACCCCAGAGGCCTCAAAGCCTCAGAAATATGGCAAACAGACTTTACACAATGCCAGCTGTTGAAACCCCGAGCGTGGCTCGCGGTTACCGTAGATACGTACAGCGGCATGATTGTGGCCACACAGCATCTCAAGACTGATTCCAAAGCGACCATCCAACATTGGCTAACAGCCATGGCATGGCTTGGAGTTCCAAAACAGATCAAAACAGATAACGGCCCGGCCCAAACTTCATCTCAAAGGTAGTCCAAGCATTCACCTCGAAATGGAACATCGCCTTGGTGCATGGCATCCCATACAACAGCACTGGGCAAGCCATCGTCGAGAGAGCAAACCAGACTCTGAAAACTAAGCTGGAAGTGCTAGCAAAGGCAGAAGGCTTCACCAATGCCATTCCCCCGGGTGACCAGGCGCGCATGCTGGCAGCTGCGCTGCTAGCATTAAATCAATTCCCTAGGGGGGACGAAATAAACAGTCCTGCTCAGAGACACTGGGCCACTCGGGCACTAGAGGAAGGCCCACGGGTGGTGATCAAAAATGAACTAGGGGAGTGGGAACAGGGTTGGAGATTGGTGCTCACAGGGCGGGGATATGCGGCCGTTAAAAAGGACGGGGACATTAAATGGTGTCCACTCAAATCTATCAAACCAGACCTTCATAGGGAAACTCATGAGAATTGTGAGACTTTGTTTGCAGGACTGGATCATTGGACGTCCCCGAAACTCATATTCCCCACTACTGGGAAAGAGAGAGAGGCCAACGAGCAACCCGACATCTCCTGAGAAGCTCGTGCCATCAAAATTAAAGCAACAACGGTGTTTCTGTGTGATTTTGCTGTTGGGGCTTGTCACCAGAGGGCAAGCCAGCCCAGACTACTACCCTCATCAGCCCTTCAGGTGGGTCATGCAACATCTTACTGGTGACAAGATGCTCAGAGACATCACCACGCCGAACGCCCCATCCTTTGTGCTTCGCGTCACCGACCTGTTTCCGGGACAACCAAAGGTAGACCCCTATTCTTCACACGCCGCACACATGTACCTATCCTACTGGTGCCCAGCCTCAAACCCAGGAAAAGGTTATTGCAATCGCCCAGGGTGGGGATACTGTGGGCACTGGGGCTGTGAAACAATAGTTACAGACGCCAGGCCGTCAGGACCTGGGTGGGACCCACAAGAGCCCAACAGATTCATACAGTTCACCTGGGCACCCGCAGGCTGCAAAACACCCGTCTTCCTCCAGGGAAGTTTCTATCGAAACCACCATAAAGTCCCCAAATTCCAGAAATGCACTCACTATAACATGACAGTTTTGCAGCCGAATCACCCTAGCTGGGCTGTGGGCAAAGCATGGACAGTAGTCCTTCAAGGGTCAGAAAAGTGGGTGAATGTGCAAATTACCAGACTCCAACCGTCAGCACCCAGAGCAGTTGGGCCCAACAAAATGATCAAAAGCACACAGAAAGGGAGAAACATGACCTACCCCAAAGCCTTGCCCACAAGGGTCACCGATGTCCCGACTGGCGATGAGGAAGCCTTCCAGATAGGCCAATCAGCCAGGTCAGGCTCGAACCCAATCCTTCGCATGTTAGAAGCTACCTTTCTATCCCTGAATGAATCTAACCCTAACATAACCGATTCCTGCTGGCTTTGTTACGATGTTAAACCCCCCTTTTACGAAGGAGTCGCTTTAGATACCCCCTTCAGCTATTCCACAGCCGATGCCCCTCGCCAGTGCAGATGGGACACACCCCGCAAAGGAATTACCCTGAGTCAAGTCACAGGTCAGGGCAGATGCTTTGGCAATGCAACCCTAGCTAAGCGGAAAGGCAACGTCTGCACCGAAGTAGTTGAGCCCGACAGGAAGAATAATAAGTGGGTAGTCCCATCCGTATCTGGGATGTGGGTTTGCCAGAGATCTGGAGTGAGTCCCTGCGTGTCTCTTGCCAAATTCGGTAACTCTAACGACTTTTGTGTTCAAGTTCTGATCGTCCCTAGGGTCCTGTACCACTCAGACGGAGAGGTGTACCACCTTTTCGAAGAAAACAGCCGGCTCTGCAAGAGAGAAATATTAACAGGTATAACTATCGCAATGCTGCTCGGCCTAGGGGCGGCTGGAACGGCAACAGGTGTCTCAGCCCTAGCAACTCAACACCAAGGACTGTCCCAGCTGCAGATGACCATCGATGAGGACCTGCAGAGGATCGAGAAATCCATTTCCTTTCTAGAAAAGTCAGTCTCTTCACTCTCAGAAGTGGTCCTGCAGAACAGGCGAGGACTGGATCTCCTGTTCATGCAGCAAGGGGGCCTGTGTGCCGCCTTGAAAGAGGAATGCTGTTTCTATGCTGACCACACAGGAGTCATTAGAGACTCCATGGCAGAACTCCGAAACAGACTGGCTCAGAGAGAGAAAGACAGGGAAGCCCAACAGGGCTGGTTCGAATCCTGGTTCAATCGATCACCATGGCTAACCACCCTAATTTCTACCCTAATAGGTCCATTGGCAACCCTGCTTTTAGCTATTACCTTCGGGCCATGCCTGCTGAACAAGCTAGTCTCATTCGTTCAGGCCCGCCTAGAACGGGCTAGCATCCTGTTCGTGGGACAGCCACAATTCCTGTGAATTCAACAGGGAACACTGCCAGTCACGAGAGACTTGCCTGGCAGAAACTTACTCAGGTTTCCCAAGACCCTTTTCCCTAGTCAGATCTCAACCTCCTACCTCATTTCAGTGCCTATGTATAGGACTACCTCGTTCATTTGTAAAAGAGGGGGGGGAAGTGTGGTAGGTAAGGGACAGGTGTTCGGAAGATTTCGGGCTGTGACGGAAAATTACAGGACTCCTTCTGCACCTCTCCCCATAGATAAGGATCACTCTTGGAATGTAGCCAAACAGGTAGCCCCCCTAACCTATGGATGCCAGTAACTTTCCACTCCACACTAACCCTAGAAAGTATAGCCAAACCCCTTTCTGACGTAGAGAAACCCCTTAGTCCATAAATACCCTTGAGACCCCTCAATAAACGCCTTTAACCGTCCACCACATTGGTGTCAGCGTCCGTTGCTGGCCCCGAGGGATCCCAGGAGGGGATCGCCGTGCTGGACTCCGAAACCAGGTCGCCGCTGCCTTCCCAAGAAGGCAACACGCACCTCCTGAGTCATCCCTTTTTGATGTCCTTTAACATACACCACTGCTACTTCCTCTGGTAATTGTAAGGTTTCTGACTCTTCTAAGACAAATTTTTCATTAATCAGTCCCTTTCCCTTTGAATTTAATAACACACTTTCTTCCCAAATTTTTCCAAAGGTATGCGCTACTCCAAAAGTCTATTTTGAGTCTGAATCTATTGTTCCCCTTTTCTGTGCCAATATTTCCAGAGATTGTTTTAGGGCATACAACTCACACGCTTGGGCTGACCAGTTGGAAGGTAACTTTCTCTTTTCTGTGGCCACCAACCCTTCATGCACTATAGCGTACCCTGATACCCTGTGCCCCTTTATTACCCATGAAGACCCATCAATGTACAATCATTTTCCACCTTGGAGTGGTTGATCTGTTAGGTCCTCTCTTCCTTTAGTTTGATAGTTTATAACCTCTAGGCAATTATGTATTAGTTCCTCACTTGGTTCTCCATACAAAAACTGGGCAGGGTTGAGTTGGTTACTCACAATCAGCTCTAAACCATTATCTCTTAAGATGGCTTCATTCTTTAGCACTTGGGAATCAGTGAGCCATTTCTCAGCCTTTTGGCTCAGGATACTCCTCACGGAGTTTGGGATGTACATCTTCAATTTTCACCCAAATGGTTAATGTTTTGCTTTCTGCTATGAGTAGGGCGGTCACTGCCACAGCCTGAATGCAGGTTGGCCACCTCCGGCTGACAGGGTCTGGCAGTTTTGATAAATAGGCCACTGGTTTCCTGGATCCTCCCCAGTCCTGGGCTAACACTCCATGTGTTATCCCTTTTTCTAGATCCACAAACAGATAGAAGGGTTTGTCTAAGGCAGGAAGACTCTGTGCCAATGCACTGACTAATTTTTGCTTTAAAGCTTCAAACTTCTGTTCATCGTCTTTTTCCCACCTAATCTCTTCTTCTGCTAACTTTTCATACAAGAACTGGATGGCCTGCATGTATCCTTCAATCCATAGCCTACAATATCCCAACAGGCCTAAAAACCTTCTGACTTCCCTCTTAGTTTTTGGCAGTGGGAGTGAAACAATCCCTGTAATTCTCTCAGGGTTCAGCCGCCAGCTCCCTTGACAAATCACATGTCCTTGGTATTTTACTTCTCTCTCTACAAATTGGAGTTTCCCTTTTGATACCTGAAGTCCTTGGTCCCCCAGAAAGTTTAACAACACTATGGTGGATTCCCAAACTTCTTTTTCTTCCTGTCCTGAGAAAAGGAAATAATTTACATATTGGATAATCTTTATCTCAGGTTTGATGGAGAAGAGTTGTGTTACTTCTCCTAGGGTTTGACTGAAGAGGTTGGGGGATTCGGAAAACCCTTGGGGTAACCCAGTCCACTAAAGCTGTTGCTTCCTCCCAGAATCAGGGTCCTCCCATTCAAAAGTAAATATATCCCTACTTTCCCCTGCCAGTGGACATGCCCAAAAAATATCTTTTAGGTGTATGACAATAAACCAGTGGTGTGCTGGGGGGACATTACTCAGTCGTGTTGAGGGGTTAAGCACTACTGGGTACCGATTCACTGTTCTTTTGTTCACTTCTCTCAAATCTTGGACAAGCCTGTAAGTCCCATCTGACTTCTTTACTAGCAATATGGGTGTATTATGGGGGGACATACATGGTTCTAAGGTCCTGTCCTCAAGTAGGTCCTGGATCAGTGGCTGCAGTCCTCGTCTCCCCTCCAGGGAAAGTGGATATTTTCGTACCTGGACTGGAGAGCTGTCATCAATTAATTTTATTACTATAGGTTTCATGTTCAATTTGCCTCAATTTTTTGGTTTTGCCCACACCATCTCATGAATTTTGCCCTCATCCTCTTCCCCAAATTCGAGAAGTTTAACCACCATTTTTCCTTCCTCTGGGAGTACTCGAATGCTTAACTGCACTTGTAAATCTCAGTCTAATAGATTGCATCCTGCTTCTTGAACTAATAGAACATCTCCAATTCCTACTTTATTTGCCCCTTCAAACTTTACTTCCTTTATAACTGAGACCTTGAACCCCTCCTGTTTTGCACCTACTACCTGCATGGTATCTTGACCCTTTTTGCACCCCTTTGGGATTCTACAAACACAAGTTCTTTCAGACCCCTTGTCTACTAAGAATTCAAATTCTTCCTCCTGGGGATCTATTTTTAAAGTTATCAAGGGCCCCTGGTGGTATTCTGTCCCCAGGAGGTAGAGCCCTTGACACTGCTGATCTACTTCTTTTTGCTCAGTCTCATAGACCCTCAGATCCTTTTCCTTCTGGGGGCAATTCCTTCTAATATTCCCACTCTCTTTACAGTAAAAGCAGACTGGTCCTAAGTTCCCCTGTTTCCCAAACTCTCCTTTTTCTGCCCAGTCCCAAGGAGATGCATCTCCCCTCTATCTTCCCGTACTTGGAATCCCCCTCCCTTACCTGGGTTGTTCTTTGCATGCTGGTTCCCTTCCTAATGGCAGTTGCCATTACCGTGGCTTTTGTCTTAGCCTTCTCTTCATCCCTTTTTACATGCACCTTCTGTGCTTCCCTTAAGAGATCTTCCAACCTCTTTTCTAGCCAACCATCTAACTTTTCTAATTTTCTCCGTATATCTGGCCAGGCATGAATGACAAAATTTATCTGTCCAGTAAGATCAGTCCAGTCACTGTGTCAGGGTCAACTCCTGAATATTGCCTTATATTTTTCCTCAGCTTTTCTAACCGCTCTGTTGGGGTTTCTTCCCTCTTTTGCTGCTCATTGAAAGCCTTACAGGCATTTTGGTTACATGGAGCTGCTTCTTTGATGACTTTTGTAATCAATGTTCTCTATTCTTCCATGTCTTGCCTTCCCCCAGTGCTGTTGTGGTCCTGGTGGGGTGCACTATGGGCATTTTCAGATCCCCAGGAGGTCCTTGCACATGCTCCCTTTCCCATATCCAAATCTCAGCTGCTCGGATCATCTGTCTTTCTTCTGGTGTGAACAACACAGCCATTATTGATTGCATCTCTTCCCACATATCAATATTGGGCCCCAGAAATTGATCTAACTGTTCCACTAATCCAGTGAGGTCCTCTAGTAATCCTTTCAATTATTTCTTGAACATTCTCATGTCAGAAGAACTGAGAGGTACAGTTACAAATCCAATTCATTCCCATATCCCCCCAGGGCTTCCTCCCTCAGGGGGTACAGTCCCAATGCTTGGCTCCCATCCTCTGATCTGCTTTCCTCTCTTTGTGCTACCCTGCTCCTGGTGTTCTGGCTAGGCCCATCAGGCAGTAGGGGAGGTGCAGTTGGGACTGCTGGAAGTGGGAGGGGGAACAGGTCTAACGGGTCCCACTCTGTATGTTCTGCTACCTTAAACATGCTCACCTTCGAGGGTGAGGTTTCCCCTTCCCAGCAAGCAGCACAGTCACTCTCCTCCCGATTGAATGGTTCCTTAGCTCTTACATAAATGTTTAATGCTCGGCATATCCATCCTTTGTCTGATCCATATCTCGGCCAGTAGACATGATCTCTCCTGATTTCCCTTCTGGTCCATTCCAATACGCAGTACTGAACCATTTTGCTCTCGTCCTTATTTTGGTGTTGGGGTCATATTTCCACCGGGCTAGCTTCCTTCCTAGTGGGCTGTCTGGAGGGATGCCCCTTGGTTCCTCTTCAATCTCTGCGTCTTCCTTTGGGGATTCGCTACTCACCCATGATCCCATCATGGCCAGTCGATCACAGGTCTGCCCCCGACAGAGCCTGCCTTTCCAAGCACAGGCCCTCCCAACTGAGCCCAGCTCCCTAAGAAGGGAAAGGGAAAGGGGAAAAAAAAGGAAACCTGGAAAGGAGGAAGGAGAAGGAAAGGGAAGAGAGAGAGGAAAAAGGGGAGAGAGGAAGAAAAGGGGAAGAGAGAGAAAAAACTAGAAAAAAGCTTTACCTCTCCTCCGAAAAAAACTCTGTGGTCCAGGGGCTTCCGTCCCCAGCCCAGCCTGGCTCGGCAGCTCCGCCCCGACTCGCCATGGCATCTGAAGTGTTACGCCTACTACAGGGTAACCCCACCTCAGCAAACCTCTCGGCGGTTGTCCCGTTTCCAGGCCGATCTCAGCTGGCTCCGGGAACCCTGGAGCTGCTTTTGCCCAAGAGCCATTCCCACCGAGCTCGGCCACTGCCAGTGCCACCAGTGCCCGGCCGCTGGCGCTTCCCCCAAAACTGCCGCCGGTTATCGCTGCTCAGCCAGCCTGGGATACCACAGCCCTGGCCGTGCCTCCCCCGACACCACCGCTGGCTCGGTGCTGCAAAACCCTACACAAACCCATCTCACGTGTCCCACTGGCCACGGGGGAAAATCCCCGCTTTCCTCTCCACCACGTGTGCTGCCATTCCCTACCAGAATAGCCCAGCGCTGGCTGTGCCTCCCCGAGACCACCACTGGCTCGGTGCCACAAAACCCTTCTCAAACTTCTCTGTCCTACGTGTCCCGCCGTCCACAGAGGAAAAACACCTCTGCTTTCCTCTTTATAATGATTCCTGCCGTTTCCTCCAACTGCCCAGCATCCTAAAACTCCAATGGACCAGGACGGGTTTGGTATGGAGTACTGGCTGGAGTTTGCTTTCCTATACTGAAATTACAGAGTAATTATCTGGCTAAAAAATAGTGCTCACCCCTTTTCTCTTTTCTTTATCCAGCCTCCTGCTGTCTCTGAGCTTCAGCCTGCAACCACTGGTGGCCCCAGAAGTATCTGAAGACTCCACCAAATTTGTGGCGTGGGTGCACTTCTTTTTGCAAACTCCTAGCACCACCGGGGAGAGGTGTCTATCCCAGGAGAGCCCCCGAAAATTTTGAGAAATCCTGATTAGAGGTCAGATGTCGCCATAGTGACAAGCCAGCCCTCCCAGATGTCCCAACTCCCATTTTCCCTTGATAACCATGTGAGCAGGTACAACTATAAATCTATAAAACTTTTCTTATATATACATTATATATAATATAATAAAATATAATATAATATAATATAATGTAATATAATATAATATAATATAATATAATATAATATTATATTATATTATATTATATTATATTATATTTCCATATACACATATTAGTCCATTAATTGTGACAGACAATCATCATATTACTCATCTAGCACAGACACAAAGGAAGTTCTAATATAAACATTAATCCAAACTTGGCTGAAGGTAGAATTAGACCAGCTCCCGAAGGACAGAGCAGCTTTGAACTCCTTGCAGCTCAAAGCACCAAGAGGGTGGCTGGGAGGTGTGTGAGCGACCCAAGAGTGAGGGAAGGGAAATGCAGAGATCCCTGGAAGTGTTTCTGTGCAGACAGGCTGTGGGAAGGGCACTTGCAGACCTGCTCTGGGCCAGCTGTGAGGGTGGATCATCATCCCAACCTGCACTGGGCCATTGCAAGGGACTGTTGCCATGGACACTGCAGGGACCCCACTGCTGGCTTTGGCTGCCATGGCAACCCCCATCAGTTCAGGTTTCCTTGGAAACCAGCCCAAGGAGCCATTTCTGCAGCCAGGTTCCATGGCCCCTTGCCTGCAGAGCTGTTGCTGCCCTCGGCTGCCATGGCAACCCTGAGGACAAAGCGGTGCCAGGGCTGTTCCAGGTACAATTGCAGTGACACTCGTTGGTGACACCAGGTGCCATGGCAATGGACACAGGGACCCGTTCCTTAGATTGGTGCCATGGCAACCAATGCCCGGAGCTGTTGTGGTGGTTGGTGGCCATGGAAAGCTGCCCTGGGCCCCTTGCTCAGGGCTGGTGTCAGTGCCCAGAGCCAGAGGGGATCCCTTGCTGGGGGCTGTGCCATGGCCACCTGCCCTGTGCCGCGCTGGCCGCTCGGGCACCAGGAACCAGCAGCCAAGGGCACTGCCAGGGCCAAAGGCCAGGTCAGCCAGACAGAAAGGGGCAGGGCTGGGCACTGTTTCCATGGCAACCAGCACTGGGGGGGACACCTGGGTCACCTGGCCTGGCAGTTGCCATGGAAACCGCTGGCAGGCACTGAGGGCACAGCCCCTGGCACTGAGACACTGCTGGGCCAGGTGCTGAGCACAGCGCTGAGCACGCAGAGATGGTTTTGTTCTTGCTGAGCTGCAGCACAGCCAAGGCCTGTCCTGCCCCTCGTCCAGCCACGCTGGGGAGGGGCTGGGGCTGCGGGGGAGCTGGGCAGGGGACACAGCCAGGACAGGTGACCCCAACTGACCCCGGGCACAGCCCAGACCAGAGCACATCATACTCAGGGTATGAAGGGGGGAACAAGGAGGAAGGGGGAATTTTGGAGGGAGGGTTTCTGCCTTGCCAGGTAACACTCAGGCAAGAGGGGGCCCTGTTTCTCCAGTGGGCAGGGTCACTACCAAAGACACACATCAGCTTAAGGAATTGTGTCATTTATATCGTGCACAGCTGCAAAGAATTACAAAAGGAAAAGCTCAGCAAAGCACATCATCATCAGCAAAGAATTACAAAAGAAGCTCAGCAATCCCTCAGAACTCATCATTACATTTTGATGACTAACCCCTTGGTGAAACTCTAGAGGTGTTTGTGGCAGACAAAGATTCTGGCTGACTATCAAGGTACACCTTACAGACACCAGTAGTACTTCAGTGACACCATTCTTCATCCATTTTTCTCCATCTCATTCGAGTTAGGAACAAGAATTCTGCTGTCCATGGAGCTGGCACCATGTTAATTCCAGAATAATGCCCCCAGGCCCTTTGCTGTTCAGCTTTACCATGCTGTCTGGGGCTAACAAGGCCTGGGGGGGCCCTTTCCCCTCGGGCTGGAAGGGGCCGGGTCCCAGTCCCTGAGGGGCACCCGGGCTCCTGGATGCAATTCCTGTGCAAGTCCCTCAGTGTCACAGCAGCCTTCCCATGGAGCCCCGTGGATCAGAGCATTTCCCAAAGGGGCTCTTGGGGCAAACAGGGAGATTTGGTCTGGCAGGATGTGTAAAACAATATCCTGTCAGATCTACTTGTTCTCACACACAACACTTGGCTGCAGGGACACATTCCCATTGTTCCTGCCCACGTTTCAGGACTCAGAGTTGTCTTTCCCAGGAGCTGCTCCTTCAGCTGCCTCGGGAGGGCCATTTGGCCTCTGGACCCACACTCGGGCTCCATTATTAGGGCTGCTGGATCCAAACCCTTTATCTCCACAAACGGTGGTGATTGCAGGTGGATCTCCTTTGTTCACAATCCTTCTTAACATTGCAATATTGATAATTGTGCTACCCTGTTATAGGGTTGACTAATCCAATCCTGGTCACTATTGTTTAACACAATTCCTTTAATTTCTCCTTGATATCTGCAACAATAATTCCTCCTCTCATGACATGAACACTTTGCAAGGCCAAGCTCGGGTGAGCAGTTACCAAAGCAAAGTGTCCTGGAGGAATCTGAATTCCTGTTTCAGTATTGATAGCTCTCATTTGCTTTGAATTTCTCCTCATTAATTCCAATGCATGAAGGCCCAGCCCTGCAGCCTCTGGGCTGGCCCTGCCAGGGGCCATCACAGCCAGAACAATTTCCCAGGCAGCCCAAGTCTCACTGCCCATGGTTGGATTTGCAAATTGGGTGCAGCCATGCACAGCCAGGGGTTTCCATTTCCCCATGGGCCATTGTTAAGGGCAGGGAGCACATCTGGGAGATGGGTTCTCCATGGGCAAAGGTTCCCATCTCCTCATTTTTTCAACTGCTCTTTTAACAACCCCTTCACCCATGCAACCAATCCTGCAGCTTGTGGATTGTCTGGGATATGAAAAACCCTGCAGGCTTCATCACTGAATTTTTCACAGGAACAGACAAAGCACTCTGCATCACAGTATCAGCAGACCCTGGGAAAATAGCCAATTTCCTCCCTTCCTCCTTTTTTCATTGTATACTATCTCACATAGTTGACCACTGACAGTAGGGCCCTGGCCAGTCCTGTTCTGTAGAGTATTTAGAGTTACATCCCTGAGCAGCCAAAGGCACCAAATTAGTATTGTCAGCACTATTTCACATTATTATGATTTCATATGTAGATATACATATTGATATACATATAAACAGATAGATACAGACATATATATAATATATATATATATAAATATACAAATATATATATATTAAGGTCTTATTATACAATAAATACATATAGTTATTTATTATATTGATATTTCACTGGCATAAATGCAGCTGAGCTCAAGATTAAAACCTTCTTCTCTTGCTCCATGTGGGGGTATTCCAACAATAAATGTTCCTTCTGAAGGTGCTGTTTCCAATGGACTCTTAACAAATTCATCTTTGTCTGCCCAAACCCACAAGTTCTTTTCCTTTTCCACGTGCAATTTTTGGATGCATTTTAAGCCATCCAGGGGTGCAGCCTCTTTTACCCGACTGCCCCACTGCTCCCACGGGGCTCCGACCTCAGCCCACTCCAGAGCCAGGGAACTCCAGGGAAGGGCTTCCCATCTGGGAATTTCTGATGGCACTGATTCCTCACATTGAAACTGAACAAGTGAGATTTTGTTGGGATCGGGCCAGACTGGGCCAGTTTTGTTTTACCAGTGGGCAGGGTCAGCACCAAAGACACAGACTCCAACTGAAGGAATCAGTGTCATTTCCTGCAGCTCAAAGCAGCAAAGAATCACAACAGGAGCAGCTCAGCAATGCACCCAACCATCCCCACCAAAGATTGCCTGCAGGGATTGAGAAAGATCCAGCCCCAGTTACCCTCAGCCTTTCCCATCCCCCAGACCCACACAGCAGCTGGGGAAGCTGTCACAGCCAAGGGCTGCAGAGCCACTCCTGGGCACTGGCAATTCCTGCAGGTGCCTCCAGCCACAGCTGAGGCTCCAACCCCGCTGGGAGAGGGCCCAGCTCTGACAGTGCTGAATGAACCAACTGACAGCACTGCTAGTGTGGCAACATCTGATTTCATCCTCCTCTTGGGTCCCTCCCAAAGCCTGGCCAGGGCCCCAGGAGGAACCAAGGGAGGTGACTTTGACCATTCAGCCCCAAACAAGGCCAGATGTCAGATTTCATGGCCTGGTCTGGCTTCTAAATACACAAAGGTCAATACATGTTTCACTAATGAGTGGCTACATCTATCACAATTCTAATGAGCATGCCTATTTCATCAGGGAGCAGATACAAAGATAACCATTGGTTGGAAGGTTCATCCAGAGGCCACCTTGGGCTCAGGGCCTGCTGTTCAGGCCTCACTCAGGGCTGCTGTCCAGGCCTTGGCACTTCAGGGACGTGGTTTAGTGCTGGGCTTGGCACTGCTGGGTGAGCGGCTGCACTGGGTGAGCTCAGAGGGCTTTTCCAACAGAAAGGATTCTGTGATTCCATGATTCTATCCACTGCATTCAGCTGGGTCCATGTTAGCAGCATTCATTTGCTCAGAAAGTCTCCTCTTGCCCAGCTCCTGTGGCCTGAGGCTTCAGCTCCTTCAGCTCCTGGTGCTGAGCTGCTCATGCTGAACGAGACGACTCGGAGAGAAGAGCACAGTCCATGCAATTCCTTCTGGGACACGGAGAGGGGAGGCTGTGCAAACAGGAGCATTGTTTGCTGTGGCCTCCTCTCTGCCCTTCACGCCTTTCAGCGCTTGGAACCAGCCAAGAGCTTTCTCCAAGAGTGCAATGGAGCAGCTGTTCCTGCTCCTGGCTCTGGCTCTCTCCAGTCTCTGCCCTTGCCTGCTTCTGTCCCTCGTGCTGTGCCCTCTGTTCCCCCAGGGCTGGCTGGCTGCTGCCCAGGACTGTGGCACTGGCCCAGATCCAGTGCTCCAGAGCCTCCTTTCTGTGCCCTTGGAGCTGCCTGGGCACAGCAGCCTTTTCCATCTGCAAGCTCCCCATGGACAGGGAGTGCCCAGCTCCGTTCCTTGCACAGCCTCCAGGAGCCCAGGGCTGCCATCTCAAGTCCCTGCTGGCACTGGGGGCTCCCAGGTGCCTCAGGCTGCTGTGACACCGCTGCACATGGGAGGGAACAGGGGCAGGGGCTGTGCTGAAAGTCAGCTCCATCTGCTGCTGCTGCTGCTGTTGCTGTGGGGTCATTTGTGCAGCCCTGGCCCAGAGTCAGGGATCAGATCCTGCCAGTCTCTTCCAGCCCTGGCTGCTCAGAGGTTGGGCCCTGGAGCCTCAGGTGGGCAAAGGCAGCTGCTCCTGGTCCCTCTGTGTGCCCGTGTTCAGCAGTGCTGCTCCATCAGTCTGTGCCCAGCAACGGGGAAAAGCCTCAGCCCTGCAGGGCCAGGAGCTGCCGGGCTCTGCCTGAGCAGCTCAGCCAGCAGGAAGGGAGCTGCTCCACACAGGAACCAGGAGCAAAGGACACTCCTTTGATAGGACATGTTTTCTATTTAAAAGAAAAAAAAATAAAAAGGAAAAAAATAGGTAAATTGTAAAAGATAAGAATAAAATCCAAGTGTTAGTGAAAAAACATAACATAATGTTAGTGAAAAAAACAAAACATAAATGCAAAGTTACATTCTTTGCATTAAGAGGTAAATGATCTTTTTAAAAAGAGAACTCAGTTATTTACATTGTAAATGTGCTGATGGCATGGATCCATCTTACTGACCTCAGCAGCCTTTTAAAAGATTTTGGGCTTTCTTTCCAACATTGGTATTTGAAATTGTGGTCGAAGCAAGAGGAAATTGCTTTGTGCCCTTCCAGCTCCAAGCAGG
Organism: Agelaius phoeniceus; assembly: GCF_051311805.1. NCBI lineage: Eukaryota > Metazoa > Chordata > Aves > Passeriformes > Icteridae > Agelaius > Agelaius phoeniceus. Next base: position 5,915,253 of record NW_027509866.1, read on the forward strand.
ACTGGGAATGGAAACTCTGTCAAAGTCCAAATCCTTTAGAAGATGCCCTTCCTTCTCAGCCTGGAAATGAGCTGCACATTCCCTTTGAAACTGTCAGGGATTTCTTAAACACACAAAGTCCCAGTTAGGCCTTTTTGCTCTGGTTTGAAGTGCAGAAGGGCAATTCTCCATCCATCAGCTCCAGACTGCACTGCCTCAGGAGCACGGCCCACTCGCCAGCTTTGGCCCACTCTTGGCACTGCTAGAGGAGGAAGAAAGTGCAACTGCACAATTCCAGCCAATCAAGAAGGAAGAATGGGACAGACAAAAACCCTGTACAGATCCAGGGGTTCAGCTGGGACTGTGGAGAGTTTGGGTCCTTGCCAATTGGATGTGTGTCCCCAGCTGCAATCTCTGGGCCTGCAGCAGAGTCTCACTCACCTGCCAAAGCAGAAAGCTCAGGCGCTGTGCTCGCAATGGGCTCGTCTGATGCAGAGCTGTCAGAGCAATGTGAGGGCAGAGCCAGCCCAGCTGGGCCCAGGGCTGAGCCCAGCAGAGCCCTGGCAGAGCCCAGAGCAGCCTCAGCAGCCGCAGAGCCCGGCTGCAAGGAGAGAAAGCAGAAACCGCCCGTCAGCTGAGGGCTCCTGTGCCCTTGTGCCAAGGCCTGCGGGGCCCAGGCCGTGCTGGCTGTGCCCAGAGCTGTGCCCAGAGCTGCCCATCCCTGCTGCCTTTGGCAGCAGAGCAGGAGGGCAGGACATGTGCCCAGCCTGCAGCCAGCCACGGCACATCCAGCCCTCAGCAGCTGCCCAGAGCAGGATGCTCCTGTGCTCGCTGCCATCTCCCAAAAGCTCTGATCCCACCCTGCCAAGCACACAGGGACCCACCTCATGCCACCCACGGCTGCAAGAAAAGCTGCTCCCAAACCATGGCCTCAGCCTTCTCCAAGGCCACCGCCCATCCACGCCACAGCTGCTCCCAAGCACTTCCCCATCCACACTGGACCACCTAGAATGCTTCCTCTGGAAAAACAAACAACACATTCTTGAAAAGAGATTAGATGCAAAAAGGGAAAACAAGAAAAACGGTAAAAACTCTTATCTCTGTCAGGGCCTTGAGGAAGGCCCAACTCCTACATGGTAGGGAAAAACCCAGGCATGGCTGAGGGAAGCCCACACTTTCTCTCTTCCACCCTGCACTGCCCCCCAAAATCCCAAAGCAAACAAGGGCAGTGCAGTAGCCCAGCCCTTCCTTGCCTGCACAGCAAAGCAGCCCCTGCACAGGTTCTGGAGTCCCACCTCTGCTCCCACCATGGGGCTTTGTTTGTGTCGGGCTGGCTGCCCCAGCCCCAGCCCCAGCCCCAGCCCCAGCCCGGGGCACGGTGGGTGCTGGGGGCTGTTGGCAGGGCCAGGAGCCCACTCCCATTTGTACCCACCCCAGCCCATTCCCCCAGCCCTGCCAAAAGCAGGTGGGCAGCGACTGAAGGATGAGTTGCATCTGCCCCAGCAAAGGGGGAACCTTTGCTTCCCAGCCAGGCTGGGCCATGCCCAAATCTGGCAGCATTTCCCCAGGTGTAGACTCATCTGAAAATTCCCTGTGAAGTTTGGCTTTGAAGAAGGTGCCAGAATCAAAGTCCATCACCTTCAGCCTCCAGTGGCCAGGCTGAGGAAGAGCTTGTCATCCTTGATGTCATCCTGGCTGTCTCCAGCAGCAGCAGCAGCAGCAGCAGCATCCCCACCCCGTACAGCTTCTCCAGGGGCTCCTGCTCCTTCCCTGGGGGGAGACCAGGCTCTCAGGGCTCTGCCCAGGGCCCCAGCTGTCAGGGAACCAGGACAAGCAAAACCAGCTTGGATGGCGGCCACCAGTGCTGGGCAGAGCAGCTCAGCTCCAGCACAAGGGCTGCGTGTGCCCATCCCATGGCCCCGGTGCAGTGACACAGGCAGCACAAAAAGGTCTGGCTTCCTCTGCTTCTCATTGCCAAGGCATGTGTGGAGCTGCAACTTACCAGGGCCCTGGATACTCCAGGGACCTGGAGAACCATTCCCAGCAACTGGGAGAATCCTAGCTGCTCCATCCACCCATAGATGAGGTCTCCAAAGTTGCGTCAAAATTGGGTCCAGCTTTTACAGGCCAAAATGAGCAAGTCCAAGTGACTTGATGATATTTTTAGCCCAGAAAGCCCTGCAGCCGATGGCACACTTCACAATCAGCAGGGGACACAGCTCGGCCAAAGCCCAGACCTCTGCTGGGAGCCTTTCTCCTCAAATACTCTTCAAGCAAAACTCCATGCAAGTCAGTTGGGAAAGATTCTTCAAATGATACATTTCTGGCACATAACTACACAGGCTTATGGGAACGATCCTAAAGCAGCTGCTCTGGAGTCAAAGAGACAGCACTAAGAGTCCTTGCCATGTGTTTGTAGCTAAATCCCACTTTGGGGGAGTTGAAGGAGTTTGGTATGAGCTAGAGAGCGGAGCTCTGAGTTTTTTAGATGATGCCATTGCTTTTTCTTCTCTTCTACATAGACAGGAAGGGTGAGTTTGGCTCCCATCTGCACTGCACAGCTCACAGGGCCGCAAGACTTGTAGTTACAAGAGCTTTGAAGGATTTCTTGGCCAAGAAGACACCGCCAACAAGGATATTTGTGTTTTGGAGCCAATCCTTCAATCTTTCCTCTTATGGACTCATGCTACAGTGCAAGCTTCCTTAGCCAATCATGTTATGACACACAAACCTACAGCACTGCATCCTAAACTTCTTGTTTACCATTGTAACTACTTTTACTTTTTCTGCATCTTGAACTATAAAACTCTAAACTTTCCTCCACTTCAATTTTCCTCCCCATGTCTCTGCTAGAAACTAGAAATCGGCATTGTCGCTTCTAGCACCTAAGTTTGGAAGCCCTTTCCAAGGTCTCAGATCAAATCCTGGGTTCAATTCTAAGCTTTGCTGACAAGACCAAAGGTCTGGGATTTCCCTGCATTTGGGTTTCCAACAACACCGATGCTGTTGGTTCCACAGTGCCCAGGATCCCTCTTGCAAGTCAACTCTGGCAGGAACAAGGCGGCTGCCGGGGGCTGCTTGTGGCCTCTGACAGCCCCATTGCTCAGGGCTTGCCAGCGCCCCAGCCCCTCAGGCCCTGCCCCAGCCCGGCCAAGCTGCCCGGCAGCAGCGCCGCAGCCCCACAGCAGCTCCGGAGCAGCCCCAGCCAGAGGCACCTGGGAGCCCTCAGCAAGGCAGGCAGCAGTGCACGGGCAGGAGGGCACGGATGGCGCCTCCTGCCTGGCACAGGCCTTGTGGCCATCTCCAGGCACCGCTCTGGCAGGGATCCCCGCAGCTCTGGCCCCTGCCCAGCCGCTCTGTGGGCAGCACAAAGGCTTCAGCAGAACCACCACAGGCCAAGGGGCTTCTGGCCATTTCCCCTTGCCCGCTGCACGCCTGGGCAGCTGGCTGAGCACAAGCACCCTTTTCCCCCTTCAGGGCCTTAGGACCCCTCAGCCTGCTGTGCTGCTGAGCACAAGCTCCCTTCTCACCCTTTCCTGCCTCTTGCCCTGCAGACCCTGGGCAGCAAAGAAAAGCTCCTGGCAGTCTGTGTATCATAACACATTCTAGAATTATTTACAGTAATATATGATCTATAATAATATATATAATTCTATATACTCTATAATTTATTTATTTACAATATAGATAAAAATAGAAAATAAGAAAAATCTTAAAGAAAATTACCTCTGGCTCAGGTTGCCCCAGCAAAGACAGACTCCCAGATCAGCTCTCCTCCTAAGTCATCCGGCAGTGCAGGCAGCCGAGCCCCGACAGGCGAGGCCGAGTCCTCCATGCCCTGCGCAGCTGATCTTGCAGCCTCTGGATGGTGGAATATCGCCCACGCTCTATTGCCCGGAGGACATGCAGTGTTTCAAGTGCCAGCTGTGACACGGCACTGCTCACGTCCTCCGTCAGGCGTTCCAGGGCTGCAAGAGAGAGGAACAGAGCCACGGTCAGAGCCGGATCTGCGGGGAGCCCAGGAGAGCCCCCGGCAAGGGCCATCCCAGCTGGCTCTGGCCATGGCCAGGAGGGAGCAGGGAGCAAGGGGATCAGCCCGAAGCTGCTGGCCACCAATGGCCCACGTGGCCCTGAAATCTCCGTGTGCTCTGGCCACGGGAGCAGAGCCCTCCGCAGCCGGGGCAGGGCTTGCAGCTCTCCCCCCGGCAGCCCCCGCTGCCAGCCCGCTGCCCTCACTCACCAGTGCAGATCAGCTGCAGCTCTCGCTGCTGCCCCCTCAGGTGCCGCCCGGCCATGCCTGTGAACACAGAGCCTGTCACGGCCCCAGCGGCACAGCTCCCTGCCAGCGGCGCTGCCGGCGCTGTGGCCACACGGGCTGCTGGCCCGGCAGGGCTCAGCCCGGCCCTTGGCGCACGCTGCCGCCCCAGGGCACGGCTGCCAGAGGGCGGCAGCAGCAATGCCCAGCCCAGGCGGGGCTCCACGGCGCCGGGCCCGGCTGGCGCTGCCGGGGCAGCAGGCGGGGCCGGGGCCGAGCTGCGGCGGGCCGGGGAGGGAGCCCGGGCTCGTGGCTCACCCATGAACCTGATGGCCGCCTCTCGCAGGGGCTCCTGTGGGCTCTGCAGGTAGCGCAGGGCCCGGCGCAGGTGCTCGGCCGCTCGGCTCCTGTCCTCTGCCAGCTGCAGAGAGCGGCAGGAGGGAAGGGTTGGCGCGGGCTCAGCCCCTGGGCCGGGCGCTGCCTGTGCCCAGCCCCGGCCTCCCCTGCCCGCACAGCCCTGAGGCGCGGCCAGCAGCCGCTGGCCAAGGGCCCCCGAGGGCAGGGGGCAGAGGGCCGGCTGCTGCCCAGGGAGCCGCGGTGCCGGCCCGCAGCCCCGCCGGGCCGGGGCTCCACGGACACCCGGCTCGGGCCCACAGGAGCCTGGAGAAGAGCCCGTGTGGCCTCTGGCTGCAGCAGTGGGTAGGGGCACAGCTGCCAGCCCCGCACACTGAGCACCGCCCTCAGGGGCCTTCTCCAGCCTGAGGCTGGGGCTTGCAGGCCCTCCTTACCAGGAGCTCAGCGAACTTCCAGAGTTTCTCTTTCTTCACACTTTTCTCAAGATCTTTCCTTTTCAGGAACTTGACCGCACAAAGCATCGTTTCCCGAGAAGTCTGGAGAGCAGCAGAGACGCGGAGATGGCCCCAGAGCCCAGGGCACAGGAGCCGCAGCCTGGAGGAGGCTGCGGTCCAGCAGGCGCAGGGCAGGAGGCAGCCGAGCCCCTGCCATGGGGACAGCAGCAGCCCACGAGTCCTCACCTGTGCCACACGCAGATTCTCATCGTGGCAGTGGAAGAGCAGTGGGAGCAGGCTCTGCCACACTTGTGTCATCAGGGGCTTCTTTCCTTCTTCTTCTACAGCAGACATCAAGGTGTGAAAGACAATCATGGAGAGCTGCTGCACCTGGCTATCACCCTGTAGAACAGGAAGGCAGCAAGAGCTCAGCATCAGCTGATTCTGGCCCACACTGGTGCAGGCCTGCATCTCCACAGGGCACCAAGTGTCCGGGCAGCAGCCAGTGGCCGTGGCTGGGGACACAGAGCCTTACGTAGTCAAAGAGTGGCAGGAACACGTTAGCCAAATGCAGGGCGATGGGGCTGGGTATGCGGGCACCATTATCCAGGAACAGATAGCCCAGTAGCATGGTGGTCATCCTGACCCGCAGGAGCTCCACGAGCCTTTCCGTCAGGCTCCACATTCTTTCGGCCTGTGCGGAAGGCAAGTTTGTGAAAGGCCACCCTGCTGCCGCGGGGCCCAGAGGCCAAAGGCCTGTCCTGAAGCACTCGGGCAGCTGAAGTGGGAGGCAGGAGAGCTGGGAGCAGCTGCCCCAGAACCCGAAGGCCAGGCAAGGCCAAGCGACTGCGTTGCCCAGCCCCACGCTGCCTGCAGGGCTTCAGCCACTGCCCCCTTCTCACCAGCGGGGAATGGTCCCTGAGCGGGAGGAGGGCCCTGAGAAGCTGGCTGCCAATGTCTGCGCGCTCCCTCCGCAGGTGCCATGACAAGACAAGATCCATGATGCTGTCCCTGCATTCCCTCAAGTCCAGGCACTCGAGGAGCTGAAAGGCACAGGCCAGTGACGGGGGAGCCGGCCGGCAGGAGCCCGGAGCCACACAGGGCTGGGCCCAGGCAGCAGCGCAGGGCACGGGCACCGTCCCAGGCGGCTGCGGTGACGAGAGGGCAGAGAGCTGGGAGGCAGCTCAGCCAGGTCATGCTGGCCTTCAGGCTCACCTCCACAAGGAATGCCAGGGCAGGGAAATCCCAGTATGGCATCTCTTTGCTGAGCATCTCAAGGAGGCAGCATAAGATCCTTTTACACAAGGGCCTGGATGCATGGCGAATCTCCCTGGAAGGTGGAAAATGGCACTAAGACCCTGAGCTGGGGGAGGGGGGGAAGCCTCTCCCAGCACTGACTCACACTGTTCTTGTCTTTCCCCACCACCCTGCCAGGGGACCTGGGCCCTTTGAGATGTGGCCGCTCCTGGGCACCCTCCTTTCCCAGCCTTTCCCAGTCCGCTTGGCTGTCCCTCGTCCCTTTGGCCCACAGCCATGGGGACCGTGTGGGACAGCCCGGGCTCAGGGCACAAATGCCAGGAGCAATGGGGACAAGGGGGGTCTCACCTGGCCAGCAGAGCCACGGCATAGTGGTGGGTATCAACGCAGAGCAGCGTGTCCCAGCCACGCTTGCCTTCCATTGACACCACCACGTGCTCACACTGGACAAGGCAGAGCAGGGACTTCAGGGTCTGCACTGCAAACCTGTGTGCACAGCAAAGCCCAGGTCACACTGGCAGCACTGGCTCCTTGGCAGGCCACGTGGCAGGGACAGGTGGACTGGGATGGAGCACCTGTTGGGGCTGGTGGCAAGGCCGTGCTCTTCCTGGCATCCCTTCCAGAAGGCATCGACCTCCTCTGGCATCTCTTCTGTGCTGAAGAACACTTGGAAGAGCAGATGCAAAAATAGGCGGGGGAAATACGGAGCCACTACACGTGGGACAGGGGGCTCCTGGAGGATCTTCCACATCACCATGGTTGCCTGCAAGGGACAAAGCCCCCCGAGACAGCGCTCAGTGCCGAGGTGTCCATGTGGCAGGGCCCGAGCTTGGCAGGAAGAGGCCCAGAGAGACCTTGGCAGGGAGAGCACGGGGCCTGGTGGGCCTGAAGCTGCCCCTGGGCCGGGTTTCAGGCCAGCACCTGAGGCAGGGAGATGCAGTGGGGGAAGGAGGATGGAGAGCTGCTGGAGAGGCAGCCTTGGGGCCAGCAAAGGCCACTTGCAGAAACTCACAGCCAGGCCAAAGACACCCGTTTTGTCCCCATCAGAGGTGCAAGTGCTGTGCTTGGGCCAGCTCCCCAGCACATCCAGGAGTATCAGCTGCACTGGCTCCGCAGTCCTGAGCGAGCCCATGATGGTCTTCCACATGGTGATGGCAGCTCTGCGGGGTTAGAGCTCTGTCTCAGGGGGGTCTCAGACACGGCACCGTGGCCTGGGCATCCCTAGGGGCCCGGGCTGATGGCTGGCTCTGCCTCTGCCCACTGGCCCTCGCCAGCAGCAGCCAGGCAGCCCAGCCCTGTGGGGACAGAGCCCTGAGGGGTGGCAAGGGAGCATGGCAGCAGGCTTGGGGGCTGACGTGCCAGGGCTGGAAAAGGCAGCAGCCAGAGGGCCCTGGAACTCTCTGTTGGTCAGACACCTTGGCCAGGCGGTACAGGGTGATGGGCTGGGGAAGCCTGAGCCCTCTGGGCAGGTGGGCCCCATACCTGTCACAGGACGGGGCCACACGCAGCAGCGTCACGACTGCATCACCCGGGTGTGCTCTGGTGAGAGTCAGCAGGGCCTCGTCCAGCCTGTGCTCAGCAGAATCATTGGCCAGGAGCCATCGGTGAATGTACCTCACCATGGCGGGCACCTGGAGAAGGCACGGGGAGACTTGGAAAGCTGCCAGAGGGAGCAATGTCCCCAGGGTCCCCAGAGAATGCTTCCCTTGCCAGCGCACTGCCATGGCCTCAAAGGCTCCCAGGGACCAACAGGCCTGGCTGGGGAAGCCACGGGACTCATGGGGGAATTGAAGCCTGGCCCCAGGCTGCTCACTTGTTCTGGCCTGGCAGCACCCTTCTCCAGGAGCAAATCCAGCAGGGCGGCACTGGTCTCATGATTGAGGAGCTGGGAGTGAGCTCTGAGCCCAGTGCCCATGGTGCTGATCTCTTCCTGCCGAATGCTCCGGATGAAGTTGCAAACGAGCTGTAGGAGAAGGGCAGGAAGCCGGGGATGTTGCATGGAGTGCTGCACACACGGTGCTGGGCTGAGCAGGGACAGCAGGCCCAGCCCAGGTGGGGGTGGCTGCAGGTACCTGTGCTGTGCTGCGGAAGCGGCCACGGCTGGATTCCTGCCCTTGTGTGCGCTCCACGGCTGCATCTGGCAAAGAGCGAGCACAGCCAGAGCTGAGGGGCTGCGGGAGAGGCCGGAGAACACAGCCCAGCCCTGCGCTGCCCAGGCAGGGAGAGCCCCGGGATGCTCCAGGGAGATGGAGCACGGCCACTGCGGGGTGTCTGCCCGGCCCCTCTTCCGTCCTGTCCCTGGGCATTTCCCCAGGGAATGGGATGGGATGGGATGGGATGGGGCCAAGTTGGCTGCTCTGCCACTCACCCTCCTGCGGTGGATGGACGGGCACCGCCTCGGTCCCCTGTGCTGGGGCAGCTCCAGGGCCTTCGTCCTCCTCCTTCTGATCCAGCCAGACCACCTTGCGCACTCTCGGCGCTCTCTGCTCCATGTTTGTGACTGGAGCGCGGCCCAGCAGCGAACCCAGCCGGTGCCGCTCCTGCAGGGCGTCGTGCGCCTTCCCTGCGGGCGGGACGCGGCTGTCAGAGCTCGGCCCGGGGCCAGCAACGGCCCCCGAGCACCCCTCAGCCGCCCCGGGCCGGCCACGCCCAGGCGTTCGCTCCTTGGAACGCGGCACGGGAGTCTCGGGGCCGGCGGCCGCGCTGTCGAGCGGCGGAGCTCGGGCCGGGGAAGCCCCAGCGGAGGCGGCGGGAGCGGCCGCGCCGCCTGTGTCCTCCGCTGGCCCCGGGAGGAGCCGGGGCCGGGGCCGGGGCCGGGGCCGGGGCCGGGGCCGGGGTCGGGGCCGGGACTGGACCCTGCGTCGGGTCCGGGGCCGGGCTCGGGCCAGGCGGAGCCGAAGGGCGGCGATGCCGCCCCCGCACCAGGCACTGACGCCCGCCCAGCAGCGCCACCGCCAGTACGGCCAGAGCCGGGCGGAGGCGAGAGCGCGGCGGGACGGGCGGGGCCGGGCACGGGGCAGCCCCGCCCGGGGCCGGGGGCGGGCCGGGGGCATGGCCCGGCCCGGCAGGGGAGAGGGAGGCGGGGAGAGGAGAGGGACGCCGGGCAAGGGACCCCGAGAGAAGGGTGCCCGACCGCGGGAAAGGGAGAGAAAGAAAAACAGAAGGAAAAACAGAAAGAGAAAGAATAAGAGAAAGAAAGAAAGAAAGAGTAATCTAAAATATCTGTTCTGCTGCCGCCGCTGCTGCTGCCGCCGCTGCCGCCGCTGCAACTGAAGCACCGGGGCCGTTCGTCCCCGTGTCCGTTCCCCGCTCGCCCCACGAGCCCCACGTTCGAGCCCCGCGCGCCCCGGGCACAGCCCCTGAGTCTGTCCAAACACGGGAACTTTGCAGCGGTGAGCCCAGATGCAGAGCCCTGACTCCTGCACACTGGCACAGCAATCCCCTCGCTTGCTGCTCTGCATTGGCCTGGCTGAGGCTCAAACACTGTTGGGCCACCTTCCCTTGCTGTAGGATTCCTACCTGACCCAAGCACTTACATCTCCAGTGTTGCCTTCCAGTAAAACCAGGGGAAGGAAAACTCTGTGTGGCTCATGGTATTTTCGAGTGTCTAAAAATCACTAAGTCACTGATCTTAGAGGTACAGTGCATCTGGAATTCCTGGGATGGAGAAGTAATGCAAGATGGAAAATGGGAGCATAGAAATAAATAGAGGAAAAGACCTTGGATTGTTTCGTTCATTTTCATTTCACTTCTGGAAAGCTGTTTCAGTTTTCCAGGAATCTTCTCCTGTCTGCTCTTCCCAAGAATGTCTCATGGAGAACAAGGTCAAGCTTCTGTCCCAAGATTTGCCAGCAGGAAATTATGCCACTGGTGAAATTTTCATGATGACTGTTTGTGCTGGCTTAGGGCAAATTTGGGAAGGAAACCTCCAAAAGGGGCTGTCTAGAAAGCAAGTTCAAGCGGCCCCTCCCCCTACTAGTTCAGGAAAAGACTTCCCTCGAAAAAAGTGAAAAAACCCCAGTTTATTTAACAAGTAAAGTATTCAGAAGCATGAAAAATGAATAATATTAAATAAAACCTCTGACAGTGCTGAAGAGATGGCAAATTCAGAAAGTGCTTTTTGTGGGTTGTAGTTGGCTCACTCGGTCTCTTCTAAGTCCCTCTGGGGCTGGAATGCAGCGTCCCAGAGCTCGGTGGGCCACAGGTGTGAGCTGCCGGTGTTTTTCTGGGTTTTCAGTCCAGAGCAGGTTTAAACAGTTCCAAGAAAAAGGAAAGTCACAGTCCAAGGAACTTCTCTGCCTAAGCTAGCTAAAACCAAATTGCTAGACCTGGGCTGTGAAGGCATCGGGAAATTTCCAAATCTGGGCACTGGCGGTCCCAGCAAGCACCAGATCTGGATGGTGCTGCAGCCAGAACCTGGAAATTTCCAAATTTTGGTTTTCTGTGCCAGCAAATCACTGGACTTGGGCTGTGCTGGCACCAGGAAGTTTTCAGATCTGGGCGCTGGCACAGCCAGCAAACACCAGATCTGGGTGGTGTTGTTGCCAGCAACAGAAATCTGCTGGATTTGGGCTCCGCTGGCACCGGGAAATTTCCAAATCTGGGCACTGGCGCAGCAAACACAAGATGTGGGCAGTGCCAGAGCCAGTAGCAGAAAGTTGCCGGGTTTTGGATTTCTATGCCAGTAAATTGTTGCTGCACTTGGGCTGTGTCAGAATAGGGAAATTTCCAGATGTGGGCACTGGTGGTGCCAGCAAACACCAGTGAAACCTTCTGGCCCTTGTCCGGACCATTGGCCAGTGGTTTCCCTGAGAACCAGCTCTGGCCACTTTACAGAGAGAGACTGCTTTCATCTGGTGCTCTGGAAACAGAACTTTAATGAAGGCAAACACAACAAACAGGACGGCGTGCACAGTAGAGAGAGCAAAGCAGAAAAAAGCCTGGGTCCAGGGTCTAGCAGGGATATTTATCCATTTATTTATGGGGAGGGGTTAAGGTGGGATCTGAGGGAAGGATCCAAGAGGAAGGAGGGATTAAGAATATTACAAATTTTGCAGTATAAAGTAACCAATGGTAGCAAAGAGAACTCAGAACTTTCTAGTAACAATCTGCATAACTGAACAAGAGGATTATGGGCGGGAGCTCCTGCTGACCCTGACTAAAGAGGGTTTTCCCATGGCCTTAAGCCGAGGTCTCCCTCTTGTTTTAAACCAATCCAAACACACCAGATCTGGGTGGAGCCTCGTTTTGGCTTTCTTTGCCAGAAAATTGCTGCATTTGGGTTGTGGTGGCACAGGGAAATTGCCAGATCTGGGCACTGGCAGTGCCAGCTAACCGCAGATCTGGGTGGTGCCGGTGCTATCACCAGAAAATTGCTGGGTTTTGTCTTTCTGTGCCAGCAAACTGCTGGACTTGGGCTGTGCTGCCACTGGGAAACTGCTGGATCTGAGCACTGGCAGTGCCAGCAAACACCAGATCTGGGTGGGGCCAGCACCAGGTATTTGCAAGGTTTTGGCTTTCTTTGCCAGAAAATTACTCGACTCGGGATGTGCTGGCACCGGGAAAATCCCGCATCTGGGCACTGGTGGTGCCAGCAAACACCGGATCTTGGCATTGCCAATGACAGTAGCAGGGAATTGCCAGATTTTGGCTTTCTTTGCCAGAAAATTGCTGGACTTGGCTCTGCCAGAACAGGGAAATGTCCAGATCTGAGCACTGGCAGTGGCAGCAAACACCAGGTCTGGGCGCCTGTATTGGCATCAGGAAATTGCCAGATTTTGGCTTTCTGTGCCAGGAAATTGCTGGACTTGGGCTGTGTCAACCCTGGGAAATTTCTGGATCTGGGCACTTGCACAGCAAACACCAGATCTGGGTGGTGTGTTGTGTGTTTTTATACTTTGTAATATTTTGTAATAGTTTTGTTTTTGAATCCCTGTATTTTTCCCAAATGGTTCATCCCAGATGGTACCGCCCTCCCTTTACCTCTGTAATCCCTTTCCCTTGCTGAGATCATCCCCAAACCCCTACCCTGGCTCTCTGTCAATCACTCAGCATCCCATCCCCTCCATCCAGAAGCTTCGGTCCAGGATGTCGAGTGATTAGCCAGAAGCCAGGGGTCAGCCCCCCAAGCCTTGCCCCATACACTGTCCTAAATGTCCATCCCCCAGTACCCATCCCTTAGGGTCACTTCTTGGTTAGTCAAATGTTATCTACTTTGGGTTTCCACCTCCCTTTAAATGTAACCTTGGCACATCTCCCGGGGCTCTGGGCAGGAGGGCCCTGAGGTGTAGGGGCTCCTTTGGGACTCCTAGAATAAAACCTTGGATTAACCCCTGCTAAGAGTCAGCCCTTTATCTTCTAGCGATGTCTCTGGTGTCTCTTGTGCTGCACAGGCGACCAGCCCAGGTGCCCTCAGTACCCTCGGGGCACAGAGAGTGTCTCCCCACTGTCGGCCGTGTCGGGGCTGCCCCCGGTGTCTGCCGACTTGGGACTGGCCCAGGGTTCCTGAGAGGCTCCAGAGGGACAGAGACAGCGCCCGTATAGGTAAACTGAATCGCCCTGGGAGTTTGGAGGTAATTACAAATTGGCCCAAAGGTGCGAATTTTGGTGTCACAGATGAAGAACAAGAACCAGTGACATGGGCTGAAGAGGCTCCTCCATGTAACCAACTGCCCCCAGAGGAAACGCGCTACGCTCTTTTCACTGACGGTTCCTGTCGCATCGTAGGGATGAACCGGAAGTGGAAAGCAGCCGTATGGAGCCCCACACGACAGGTCACAGAGGCCACTGAAGGTGAAGGTGGATCAAGCCAACTTGCAGAACTCAAAGCCGTTCAGCTGGCCCTGGACATTGCAGAAAGAGAGAAATGGCCAAAGCTCTACCTCTACACTGATTCATGGATGGTAGCCAATGATCTGTGGGGATGGCTGGAGAGGTGGAATGAGTCCAACTGGCAGAGTAGAGGAAAACCAATTTGGGCTGCTGAAGAGTGGAAAGACATTGCTACCAGGGTAGGGAGGCTACATGTGAAAGTCTGCCATGTAGATGCCCATGTCTCCAAGAGTAGAGCCAATGAGGAACACCAAAACAATGAGCAGGTAGACCAGGCAGCAAAGATAGGGGTGTCAAAGATAGACCTAGATTGGGAACACAAGGGAGAGTTATTCCTAGCTCGATGGGCCCATGATGCCTCAGGCCATCAGGGCAGAGATGCCACCTATAAGTGGGCATGAGACCAAGGGGTGGATTTACCCATGGACAGTATTTCTCAGGTTATCCATGACTGTGAGACGTGTGCTGCCATCAAGCAGGCCAAGCGAGTGAAGCCCCTATGGTATGGTGGGCGGGGGTCCAAGTACAAGTATGGGGAAGCCTGGCAGATTGACTCCATCCCACTGCCCCAGACACGCCAGGGCAAGCGCCACGTGCTGACCATGGTGGAAGCCACCACTGGATGGTTGGAAACCCACCCTGTGCCTCATGCTATTGCCTGGAACACCATCCTGGGCCTTGAAAAGCAAATCCTGTGGAGACATGGTACCCCTGAGAGGATTGAGTCAGACAATGGGACTCATTTCAAGGACAGCCTTATCAACACCTGGGCTAGCGAACATGGCATTGAGTGGGTGTACCATATCCCCTACCATGCACCAGCTGCAGGCAAAGTGGAGAGGTACAATGGACTACTAAAACCCAGCTGAAAGCTTTGGGTGGGGGATCTTTCAAAAATTGGGAGCAACATTTAGCAAAGGCCACCTGGTTAGTTAACACCCGAGGTTCCACCAACTGAGCAGGTCCTGCCCAGTCTGAGTCCCTGAATATAACAGATGGAGATAAAGTCCCAGTTGTACGTGTCAGAGGTTTGTTGGGAAAGACTGTGTGGGCAATTCTGCCTCGAGTACAGACAAACTCATTTGTGGGGTTGTCTTTGCTCAGGGACCAGGTTGCACATGGTGGATAATGCAAAGAGATGGAACAACACGATGTGTACCTCAGGGAGATCTGATTGTGGGGTGAGAATGATATGCAATATCACTGTTTGTTGGATGTTACTGCCATTGTCTGTACATTAAACCATACAGACATGAGATAGAAGGAAATGTGTAAGTGCTGAAGGTCTGGGCAAGTGGAAGATGGAGAAGGAAATGTGCAAGTGTCAAAGGTCTGAGCAAGTGAAAGATGGAGCTTTGAGTAAGGTGAAAGGGGTGAAATCCTGCAGCTCTGTAGTATAGGGCCTGGATTCAGTGGTCCAGTGTGGGGATGTGATGAGGGCATGATGGGTATTGCTTGTAAATTTTGGGGGAGCAGATGGAAATTTTGTGTGAATAAATGCATGATGTGTGGTAGTATGTTGATGATATAGGGATAAGGGGTGGAATGTCCTAGGGTGATGTTATGATGCTTGTATCCCCATTCATGTATTCTGTTTATGCTGGATATTATGTTCTGTGCCTTTAAGACTGGCTCTGAAGAGGGAAAGTTTTGTTTTGGTTTTCTTATCAGCCTGGCGGGGCACAGAGACTGCAGCTTTTGCTTTTTCTGCTTTTGCTTTTCGCTTTGCTCTCTCTCGCTCTTGCTTGCTTCGCTTCTGCTTGCTTTTGCTCATAAGCTAGTTTAGCTAAACTGTCCAATTCCTTCCTGGACTGTTTCTCCTTTCCTTTTTCTGACCATTTCGAACCTGCTCCAGACTGGGACCTGGGAAACACCAAGAGTCTGCACCTTGTGGCCTGCAGCAGCTGCCCCAGCGCAGGAGGGACTGAGAACAGAGTGACCACCCCCCAAGAGAGACTTTCTGAATTTGTCATCTTTTTCAGAGTGGTGCTATCCGGTATTGTTCATTTTGTGTGCTGGGGGGTGCTGTGCTTGTTAAATAAACAGGTTCTTTCCACTTCTCTCCGAGGAATCCTTCCCAAACCGGTTGGGGGGAGGGGCTGTGTGGGTTTGCTTACTGGAGGGGCCCAAATTTGGAAATTCTCCTCCAAATTTGCCCTAAACCACAACACTGCCAAAGAGCCGGGATGGCCCAGACACTCATAGGGGTTCCTCTCATGGGCACAGTGGGGACTTCAGGCAAAGTTTATTAGAGAAGATCCTGTTGGGTCACGAGGTACAGAAAGGATCCCCAAATGGTACCGCTGAATCAGAGATGACATAGACTCTGATCAGAAGTCTAAGGGCTAAAAACCACCATTTTATATCTTGGTTTGCTACAGGTGGACCTCATTGGTCTTTTAATAAACACATTTTACATGATTGCCCAATTAAGACAACACCCATCAGCAAACAACTTCATGGAAAAGAGCCAACTTATTACAAACATTGTCAGGACAACAGTTATTGATGTTTGTTTTATGTTGGGCCTTTCTGGGGACTCCCCTGATGGGGAAACCCTCCTGTAGCAGTTATGTGCCAGGTAATAGGAGATGCATGGGACTTTTTTGGTCTCCAGCTTCTTGTTTATCGTTATCTTATCTACAGTTTTTCATGCTGTGCACACCAGGCTCAGCATGCTGGAAAAGCACTGCAAAAAGGCCCCAAAATGTACAGTTTCAAAGTTGTCTCATCCAATCAACTCTTAAAACGTACAATATTTCTACTTATTTACCAATAACTCGCCCGTTGACTGTTCATATGACCTCTGCACTGTGCTTTCCTTGACCAATCACCCTGTGCCACCAACACTACAGGAAATGGAGCAGATAAAGAAGAAGACAGGGACTACACCCAATTCCTGCATCTTGCTTCCTATCTACACTATACTAAAAATCCTAAAACCTAAATTTCTCACCCAAGGAACACAGTGTAGTACCCTCTCATCTATTTCACACTTGGGTAAATTCTAATCTGTCTCAAAGCCCTGGAAGTCCTCTCCATGGGCAAAGGTTAAAGACAGTGTTTCTCTGGGGGTCAGGACCCCTCAGAGCAGACAGAGAAATATTCCCTGTGCCCTGGATTCCCACACATTTAACCTAAAATCCTTTAACCCTTAACATGTGAATGAAGTTACCCAAAAATGTTCCAGGTGACTAGGATTAGAAGGAGAAGAAATAGAGAACAACAGAAAGACAGAAGATCCACAGAAAATCACGCACATAGCTACCATCTGCTCAGGTTCCAGCATCACCAACAGAGGAACCCCAGCAGAAGGCAGGATCCAGATGCTGGGCTGGCCTTGTGCCCTGGCTTTTAACCCCCTGGGCCTTCATGGGCCCGCCGCTGGGGTGGGACTGCCAGTTGCTTCTCCAATCAGGGTAGGGAGCAGCTGTTAGTGTGTGATTGATTGACAGCTGGGCCAATCAGAGCTGGGTTAATGTCACCACCCCCCCACTGTGTGATTGATTGACAGCTCAGCCAATCAGAACTGGGTTAGCACCGCCCCTGCTGTGTGATTGGCAGCTCTGCCAGGCCAGGGCTGGGGGGGGGGCTCTGTCCCACCACAAACCAAGGCCTGACCCGGCCCTGGCCCCACACGGGCATTCCGAGCATCCCAAGGTGTCTCGGGACATGGATCTCATCCAGCCTCTGACAGCGACCATGGTGACACTAAGGAACCTCATGGAGCCATGGCTCAGTTGTGACAATGGAGATCCAAGGAAACAATGGTGAGACTGTGGAATCCAGGATCATGGAATCAAGGAGACCATTGTGCAAATCATGGGCTCTATGGAAGCAAGGATCAATGATCAAACTGTGGTTTGATTGTGATTGATTTAAAATAGAAACAAGGAGCCATTGTTTCACAGCAGGGCTGTGTGGGGCCAATGGACCCTTGTGACTCTGTTGGGGCTCATGAAACCAAGAATCCATTGTGACATTGCCAGACCTCATGGAATCAAGGAGACCCTTGTGACAGTGCTAGGACCCATGAAGTCAATGGAACATGGAACAGGTCTGCCTGGTTTGGCCTCCTGGGGGCTGTCTGACAGGTGCCACTGAATTTGGCATGTCAAGGGCCACTTCCCATCTGACCATGAAGCACTGGGGCTCTGTGCTTTTATTCCTATGGGAAAGAACTGCCTTTCTTGTCTCGGCACCCATGGCGAAAATTGGGATTCTGTGTCTAAAATTCTCTATATCCAAGCGTTACTCCCAGACAAAATCTGCCCGTACAGTCAAGTCTGACCAGCCTTGGCCTCTGGTGACTGCCTCTCATCTGCCCCTGCCCCACTGGGGCTCACTTGTTTCCTTCCTATGGAGACAATTGTGACACTGCGGGGCATTGTGGAACCAATGGGCCATGGTGGCACTGCAGGCCCTTGTGGAACCTGTGACACTGTAGGAACTTGTGGAACCAAGGGGAGCATTGTGACCCTGCAGGGTACCATGGATCCAAGGGGCCACTGTGACACTGTGGGGCCTCGTGGAACCAAGGACATCTTTGTGGCTCTGCTGGGCCTCATGGTCCCAAGGGGCCAGTGTGAAGCAGCAGGGCTTTGTGGAACCAAGAGGCCATTGCTGCATTTCAGGCCCTTGTGGAGCCAAAGGGCCGTTGTGATCCTGCAGGGTACTGTGGATCCATGGAGAGCATTGTGGCATTGCAAGGCCCCATGGAACCATGGAGACCCTTGTGACACTGTGGGGCCCCATGGAAGGAAGGGGCCATTGTGACACTGTGGGAACTTGTGGAACCAAGGGAATCATTGTTGCACTACTGGGCCCCAATGGAACCGAGGGGCCATTGGACACACCCAGGCTTCATGGAACCAATAGACCATCAGGACACTGTGGGGCCTTGTGGAACCATGGAGACCATTAGGATCCTTAAGGACTTGTGTAATCAAGGGGCCATTATGACACCTGAGGGCATCATGGAAGCCAGAGAACCATTGTGACACTGCAGGGCCCTGTGGAACCAAGGGAACATGAAACAGGTGTGGCTGCCTTGGCCTCCCAGGGGTCACCTGACAGGTCTGGCTGACCTTGGAATGTGGAAGGCCACTCCCATCTGCCCCTGAAACACTGGGGCTCTGGGCTCTTCTTTTTATGGAAAAGAACTGTCCATTTTTTCCAGGCATCCATGGCCAAAATTAGGATTACACCTCCAAATTTTTGTGTGCTAAAGGATTGCTCCCAGACAAAAGTTGCCAGGATAGACAAGTCTGGCTGGTCTTTGACTCCTGAGGGGCTGCACTCAGCTATTTCCAAAACACTGGAAAGGGCTCTGTGCCTTTCCTTTTATGAAAAAATAACCCCATCCCTCTTCTCCAGGCGAAATGTCTGAAATTAGGATTCCACATTCATAATTTCAAATATCCAAGGGTTGCTCCAGGCAAGCCTGCCAGGACAGACAGGTCAGGCTTGCCTTGGCCTCTGGTGGTTGCTGTTCATCAGCTCCTGAAACATGGGGGCTCCATGGTTTCCTTCCTATGGAGACCAATGTGACATTTGGGAGCCTTGTGAAATGAAGGGGCCATTGTGACACTGCAGAGCACCATGGATCCAAGGGACCATTGTGACACTGTGGGGCCTCGTGGAACCAAGGACATCATTGTGGTTCTGCTGGGCCGGATGGTCCCAAGGGACCAGTGTGAAGCAGCGGTGTGGGAGTTAGCCCAGCTGTAACTCAGAGTCAGCCAGATTTTACTCCGAAAGAATTGGGCATGAGTTTCAAGTCCTGGGAATCATTTGTTTAACTCAGGGTGCGTTTGAGAGTTCCCCCATAAGCCTTTAGTGTTGTTATGCTAAGTTGTTCAAGTTCTGCTTCCCCTGTTGGTTACTTGTTTCCCCTATAGGGCTATTGTTCCAGAGTGTTCTATCCTCAAGTGTATATATTGTTGCTTCGCCTTTATCTCAGGTCTTTGAATCCCACCCCTCATACTGTGCTCGACTTCTCCATGTTTATTGTTTTTCACCCTGTTACTAAAGTTCTTTTTGGGCAACTCCATTGATCCTGCTTGTAGGAGCGTCGGAGGGTAGGATGGTTGGGATGGACGGAGATCTCTGAAGCCAGGTCTTGGAACTTGTGGTTTATTGCAAAGGGTGTGGTTGCAGGGGCCTTGTTTGGAGCTGCCAGCCACAGCTCGGAGCAGGCCGAGAGAGGAGCTCGAAAGAGGCGCCCAAAACGGATGCCCAAAAGAGGAGGGGAGTTCCCGTTACAATACAATAAATCTTCTTCTGTGCTGCATATTCTAATTTTCACTAACCACTTTAGTACAAGATACAAATCTTATAGCATTTACATACAGCCTATAAGAATCATTACATTACCATACTGTGTTACATTTTAAACCCTAAAAACGACTCTTTGGACCCCTTCTGCCGAGCTAGTAGGGTCTGCTCTGACCCTTGGACCTGTCTGCAAGCAGAGGGTGTTGTTTCATCAAAAGAAGATTACCTTCAGCTGGCCATACCATTGTTTTTCCGTTGTTCAGTAACTAAGACTTGGTATCTCAAAGCTTGCTTTCATTTAAATCTCGCTTATAGTTTCCATATTCTCAAAATCTTTTGCCAGGCAATCATATTTATAAGGCTTTCCTGTTTCATCTTCCCCAGCATCTGCTCCTTTTCATTTTCACCACCCTTGCCCTGAAGTTGGGGAACCAGAAAGGTTTGTCACAGCCACCCTCATTGTGACCTTGGGTGCCCGAACAGGGACCCTGACATTCAGTCATGTCAGCTGGGGTTAGCTGATGGATAGGCCAGTGCTCCCCGGGATTTTGGATTGTGCCGGGCCGGCAGATTCATCATTGCTTTGAGGGACCTCGGCCAGGATCCACAGGGACAGTGAAAGTTTCACCTGCATAGGATTGCAGGTGGGTTTGGGGAAACGCAGGACAATTATTGCCCATTTTGCCACTGTGTTTTTACAATACGCACCCACATCCCATAACTGATTTGGGGTGTTCCAGTGGCTGTTCCATGTAAGGCAGAGAAAGAGAAAAATGGTCAGCTGGATGTCCAAAGTAGAAAGGTGTGTATATGGATGCTTTAAGTTAATTCTCACTGATCATGACCAAATATCTTCAAAGAACAAATTAAAATCAATCATGAAGTGGATCATTAAAAATCTTCCAGATGCCCCTGAGCCTGACCATCCTCCCTCCATCTTGCCTCCTCCATTTCCTGCTACCACGACCTTCTCTTCCGCCCTGAATGAACCTCCAGACTCCACCCCCAACACTGTGGGTCACGCCCCCACTGTCAATCATTCCACCTCCACCCTGGACCATGCCTCCAGAGCTCCACCCTGGAAGTCCGCCATCCTAAATCAGGGCCCTTCCTCCCCAACACCTGACAAAATGGCAGTGCCCTTTTCCTCACCCTCCAGCAACAACATAACCCCATGATGAAAGATATTAAGCCCAGCTGTCACAATATTTCTCATCTGAATGTTTCTGCTCCAAGTTATTCTTCCTCCCCAGAAGACAGTTTGGATTCCCCAGAGCCACCTCGCCCCTCAACCCCAGAAGATCCCTAGCAAAGGATACAGAAAGAAGTTGTTAAGGAAGGAGAGTGGCAAATAGTCTTGAAATTCCTCGTTGCCCCCATTTGTTATAAAAGAAGAGGGCAGAATCCCAGGGATCAGCCATTGGTTTACAGGAAAATCAAGGACCTGTGCAGGGCAGATAAAGACCACAGGAAGGACTTACCTTGTTTTAATGGCCTAATGAGGGTCATGTTTACAGCACATCTTAACCCCCTATGATTTAAAATATATTATGACCACATTGTTGTTACCAACAGAATACACCCTGTGAGAAGGGGGATGGAAGTGTTTACTAAATCAATTAATAGCAGACTATGCTAATAATGAGGCAAGGGTAGAATTGACAATCAACCATCTAGCTGGAGAAGGACAACACAGCCTAGAAGATGATCAAGCAGCAGGTATCCCCAGAGAAGTATTGGATGATATCAAAGAGATGTCTTTGAAAGCTTTAATTCAGGTATCGGATGGTAGCACCCCCAATTTGGACTACCTTGGGTGGCTGCAGCTAAAGCTTTAGGGCAATCAGACCATCCTGGGTGCCTGTTGATTAAGCAAACCAATGCTGCCTCCCTCACATTGAGTGGCTGCTCTCAGACACAGAGACCATCAGACACACCACTTTGCAGAACAGCCATAGAGTTTTTACTCTGGGCACATGGGCATGGCTGTGTAGACTCTGAGGCCATGTGCTGCATGAACCTCTCCAGCCACAGCGAGTCAATCCACAAGAGCATTCAGGTACTGAAGGAAGGGTTCAAGAAACTTCAAGTGGAAAACAAAGACTGGTTCAATAAACTCTTCTAATCCAAGGGACTAAAGGGTTTGATGATGTCTACCTACAACAGGACTATTAAATCTCTTAGTGGTTGTTGTTGTATTGTTAATTGTCCCATGTTTGTTTGGATGCTTTTAGAAAGTCTTACAAAATTCTTTCAGTTCCATCTTTGTTGTAAAACAGAAAGGGGGAAGATACCCAACACAGGCTCCTCATGGACTCCTTGGAGGAGAGAATTGGAGGCCAGGATGGCACAAGAACCTCCCAGAGACTCAGTGTGGGAAGGAAAATCGTTAAAAGTACCTAGAAGTATTCTTAAATCCATAAAGTAACTTAAAAACCTTGAGTATCTCAAGGCATTAATGAGCCCCAATGAGTGTCAGTACAAAGCTCTCCAGGGACTCATTAAAGCAGATAATTGGGGCCATGATTGCACAAACCTCTCACAGAGTCTGGATCAAAAGGGAAACACCAAGTACCTTAAAATAACTGAAGTACCCTGAAGTATTAATGAGCCCCACTGAGTGTTGTTACTGACAAAGCCTCTCCAGGGACTAATTACAGCAGATAATTGGAGGCCATGATTGCACAAACCTCTCAGAGACTGCAAGGCAAAAGCCAAAGCCAAAGTCCTTTGAAAAACCTGCAGTCCCTGCAGGGAGCATGAAGGAGCCCCCAGGGCCATTGCTGAGCAAGGCTCCCCAGGGACTCCTTGCAGCAGATCCTTGAGGCCACTGGGATGTGGGCTAGGGGGGGATGCTGAGGGCAGCACAAGGGGCTGACAGTGCCCAGCCTGGCTGGGGCTGTGCCAGGAGGCCCCAGGGCCTCAGGACAAGGTGTCTCCTCCCAGCCCTTGCTGGCACAGACCCTGCTGTGGCCCAGGGCACCAAGACTTGGCTTCTCTCTGTCCCCACCTGTCATCACTGCCTGCAGTTCTCTGCTCTGCCTGGGGCCTGGGGACACTTGCTCAGTCGTGTCCCTCTCTGGGACCCATTAAAAGTCCAAGAAAGTTTGGAGTTGGATTCTGCCTTGGAGTTCTGGAGAGGTTTCTTCAGCTCCCTCTCAGAGACTGATGTCCAGGGCCTGAGCACAAAGCCCCAGAGGCTGATTAAAGTCCTTGTGCTGTGTCTGTGCTGCTGAGCTGGGCTGGGCTCCTGGCACAGAGGCAGCTCCTGGTCACCAAGAAGAGCTTCAAAAGCACATTTCTCTGGATGAGCAGCTCTTCTGCCAGCCCAGCAGGGCTGGGGCACTGCCTGCAGCCAGCCCAGGCACAGCACAGAGGCACAGAGAGCTTCAATCAGTCAGGGCTGGGAAGGGGCTGAGAAGTGCCTGGGGCACAATCACTGCCAGCCCTTGGCACAGGAACCTCTGGCTGCAGGACAGTGCAGCTGCAGCTCCTGGAGCCATCTCCTCAAGCTGGAACATCCCAATGCCTGCAGAGCCTGTGAGTACATTCTCTGATTGTCTCTTGTGCAGAGCAGCCAGGGGTGCCCAGGGCTGTCCTGCAGAGCAGGGTCCTGCAGCCCAGGGCGCTGTGCTGGGGCAGGGACTCTGCTGCCTGCCAGGGACAGCTCTCAGCCAGCCCTGGCAGCTGCTCCCAGCGCTGGGGGACAAGATCTGGCTGGGAGGAGACAGCTGGTGAGGCTTGGAAGTGTTCTCCTTGTGTGGGGAGGATGCTGCATTGTTCAGGACTGCTCCCAGCATGGCATTTAACTGCACAATTTAGATTATACAGGGAGCACAGGAAGGCAGGGGCTGCATAAAAGGGAAAATCCTTTTTTTTAATCTACTGCTCTATGTTACCTGGATGGGAAATTGCCCGTAGATATTCATCACTCAGTTCAGGCTGAGAAAAATAAAAAAATTGCTCTGAGATATGACTAAACCAGGAAGTGACAGAAATCAGCACAGGGCCCCTCACAGCCAGCATCAGTGTCACTTTTCCAGCCTCCTCAGGGTTGCTCTGATGTTGCCATCAGAGCCTGCAGAGCCAGAGCTGCCCCTGGGCAGTGCCTGAGCTGGGAGGGCTCTGCAGGGCAGAGCTGAGCCCCCAGGGCTGGGCTGGGCTCTGGCAGCACTGGCAGGGGCCAGCCCTGGGCACAGGGAAGCAGCTGCTGGCAGGGACAGCTCCAGGCAGCAGAGCCCTGGGCAGGCAGTGGGGGGAAAGTGCCCCCAGGCTGTGCTGGGATATTTCAAGTCCTCTCCAAACCCAACTATTCCATGATTACTTTTCTTACAGATCCCCATGCCAAGGCACAGCAAATATCCAACAGCAGCTCCATCAGGCACTTCCTCCTGCTGGCATTGGCAGACACGCGGCAGCTGCAGCTCCTGCACTTCTGCCTCTTGCTGGGCATCTCCCTGGCTGCCCTCCTGGGCAACGGCCTCATCATCAGCGCCGTAGCCTGCGGCCACCACCTGCACACGCCCATGTTCTTCTTCCTGCTCAACCTGGCCCTCGCTGACCTGGGCTCCATCTGCACCACTGTCCCCAAAGCCATGCACAATTCCCTCTGGGACACCAGGGACATCTCCTACACTGGATGTGCCACACAACTCTTTCTGATTTACTTCTTCCTTGGATCAGAGTTTTATCTCCTGACCATCATGTGCTACGACCGCTACGTGTCCATCTGCAAACCCCTGCACTACGGGACCCTCCTGGGCAGCAGAGCTTGTGCCCACATGGCAGCAGCTGCCTGGGCCAGTGCCTTTCTCAATGCTCTCATGCACACAGCCAATACATTTTCCCTGCCCCTGTGCCATGACAATGCCCTGGGCCAGTTCTTCTGTGAAATTCCACAGATCCTTAAGCTCTCCTGCTCACACTCAAACCTCAGGGAACTGGGACTCATTGCTGTTAGCTCCTGTTTATCATTGTGTTGTTTTGTGTTCATTGTTTTCTCCTATGTGCAGATCTTCAGGGCTGTGCTGAGGATCCCCTCTGAGCAGGGACGGCACAAAGCCTTTTCCACCTGCCTCCCTCACCTGGCTATCGTCTCTCTGTTCATCAGCACGGTTATCTTTGTTCACCTGAAACCCCCCTCCATGTCCTCCCCATCCCTGGATTTGGCCCTGTCAGTTCTGTACTCGGTGGTGCCTCCAGCCCTGAACCCCCTCATCTACAGCCTGAGGAACCAGGAGCTCAAGGCTGCAGTGCGGAGACTGATGACTGGATGCTTTCAGAAACATTAAACTGCTGGCCTATTTCTGCAAATCACTTGTAATAAAAGTCATCTTTGATACTACTTGTTGGTTTCATTTTGGAGGTTCTTTTATTTGCATTATTTTTATTCATCTTGTCCACAAAGAAATGTCATTCTTTGTGCTATAATTAATTTAGTTTCTCTCCACCTTCCCTGTGGCCACAGACAGTGTCAGTGAGGGCTGCACTCTTGGTGGCTTTAAAGGAACTAAAGGATGTCCCAGCAGAGTTTTCTGCAGAGATGCCCTTTTGTTGCCTTCTCTGGAGCTGCAGCAGCAATGTCTGTGTGCAGAGCTGGGGCAGATCAGTGCTGGCCCAGCAGCTGTGCCCAGCAGCAGCAGCAGCAGCAGCACTTGGTGTTGCCAGTGCTGCTGCCGTGGCCCTGCCCCGCTGCCCTGGTGGCCCTGGTGTTGCTGCAGGCACTGAGTGCTCTCGGGGCCGGGCACAGCCCTGGGGGTGGCAGTGCCGGGGCTGCAGCAGGGACAGGCCATGGGCACTGCTGGGGCAGCGCTGACGCCTCAGGCCAGGCCCTGGGGGCTCCAGGCTCCTTGCCCAGGCTCTCTCAAGAACACGGCCAGGCCAATGCTCAGCACAGAAACCCCCATGAGCAGCCCCAGGCTGGCCGTGGGCAGGCTGGGGGCAAACAGCATGGCTGGGGCTCTGCAAGGGCCCTGGGGCAGACGGGAAGGAGCAGCAGAGCAGGGGCTGATCCATGCCCAGTGCGCTGCACAGCCCAGGGCAGCGTCCCAGAGCGTCCTCATGCAGCTGCCAACAACATCCCCCCTCTGCAGCCCTGGCCTCTCCCCCAGCTCACACAGGTGCCCCATCCTTGCAGGCACAGACACGGCAGCACTGCCTCAGCAGCCCCTGTTTGCATTGCACACAGCAGGGCCAGCACCCCCATGCTGTTGCTGTGGGGACATGAAGCTGAGGGAGCACAAATGCCATCAGCCCCTGGGGCCAGCAAGGCCTGGGGACACCAGGGAAACCACTCAGCTTTGTCCTGGCCTCTGCACTCAGCCAGAAAGTTTGTTCCCATCAGCTGGGAGTGTCCTGTGCCACTGCAGACGCTGTTGCTCAGAGCCAGGGCTGCCTGGCAGCCACCCCCAAACTGCCCTGAGCATTTCCTTTGCTTCACCTTTGTTTTCTTTACTCTTCCCTTGTACAAATTTCTTCATGTTGCCCATCCCTGTTCCTTCCCCTGCAAACAGCCCATCCCTGTTTGCCCTTTCCTCTCTGGCCCCACTCCCCATTGCAGTTCCTGACTTGGCACCATGGGAATGTCCCTTGGGCAGCAGGATCATCCTACAAGTGCTGCAGGAATTGTCTGCAGGCTCCTGCAGTGCCTGCTGCTGCTCCCTTGCCAGAGGCACCCCAGGCCAGGGGGGCACATCTGGGCTGCTGTGTCTGCCTCTGGGGCTCCCTGTTCTGGGCAATGAGGAGGAGCTGCAGAGGCTCTGCAGGACTGACAGGATGGGCTTTGGGGCTGCCAGGAGAAGCTGAGGGACCTGGGCTGCTGGAGCTGCTGAAGAGGAGGCCCAGGGCTCATCCTGCAACTGCTCCAGGGGTGGTTCCAGAGAATCCCAGAATCAGCAAGGTTGGAAAAGACCTTGGAGATCACCAAGTCCAACCTGTGCCCTGACACTGCCTTGTCTCCCCTGAGCCTCCTCTTCTCCAGGATAAACAACCCCAGCTCTCTCAGCCGCTCCTCACAGGACTTTTGCTCCAGACCACTCCCCAGCCTTGTTGCCCTTCTCTGGACACGCTCCAGCCCCTCCATGTCCTTCCTGAATTGGGGGGCCCAGAAATGGACACAGCACTCAAGGTGCTGCCCAACCAGTGCCCAGCACAGGGGAAGAATCACTGCCCCGCTCCTGCTGGCCACACCATTCCTGATCCAGGCCAGGAGCCATTGGCCTTCTTGGCCACCTGGGCACACTGCTGCCTCATGTCCAGCCTGCTGTCCATCAGTCCCTGCAGGTCCCTTTCTGCCTGGCTGCTCTCCAGCCACTCTGTCCCCAGCCTGTAGAGCTGCAGGGGTTGTTGTGGCCAAAGTGCAGGACCTGGCACTGGGACTTGTTAAACCTCACCTTGTTGGATTTGGGCCCTGGATCCAGCCTGTGCAGGGCCCTGTGCAGAGCCCTCCTACCCTCCAGCAGATCCACACTCACACCCAGCTTGGTGTCATCTGCAAATTTGCTGATGATGGACTCAATCCCCTCATCCAGACCATCAGCGCAGACATTGAAATCCACGCTGGCTGGCTCTGATCCCTGGGCCATCCTGTGGGTGCCCTGTGATGGCACTCAAGGTGATCTGTTCCATAACCTTGCCGGGCACCCAGGTCAGGCTGACAGGCCTGGAGTTCCCCAGCTCCTCCTTCCAGCCCTTCCTGGGGATGGGCTCACACTGGCACCTCCAGTGCTCTGGGCCCTCCCTGCTGAGCCAGGACTGATGGTAAATGATGGAGAGCAGCTTGGGGAGCTCATCCACAGCTCCCTCATCCCCCTAGGATGGATCCCATCTGATCCCATACACCTGTGAGCATCTGAGTGGCTCAGCAGGTTAGCACCTGCTTCCTCCTGGATTCCAGGGGGCTGTTGTGCTCCCTGTGCCCATCTACCAGCTCAGGAGAACACTTGTCCTGAGGACTACCTGTACTAATACTGAAAATTGACAAGAAGATATTAAGTAGCTTAGTCTTTTACTTATCTTCAGTTACTCTATTCTCAACTGCAATCAATAAAAAAGAGTAGAGGTTCTCCTTCATCCTCTTTTTGCTATAAACTTTTTTATAAAAACGTTTTATTCTTTTTACAGAAACCGCCAGGTTAAGTTCTAATTGAGCTTTCACCTCTCAACTTTTCTTTCTGCATAGCGTGGCTGCAGTCCTGTTGGAGAGATGAATGTGATTCTGTCCGAGCAGTGATCCTGTAGAAGGGTCTGGTCATCCTCTGGAGGTCCAGTGGTGGTTCTGGAGCTCTTGTCCTCTGGGAATCCAGTAGGCAAGCTGCTCCTGGTGTTGCAAGGCTCAGCTTATATGCAGGTAGGAATGCTTGGATCCTCCCCCTGGGCGGAGCATCCCACAATGGGATGATGGAATTTTATCAGCCCTGCAGTGATACACAATGGCCCATTCCCAGAAGATATCTCCCCTGGAGGGCGTTATCAGGGCTGAGTCATGGAAGAGATCAAGAACACTGCCCCACCTGTTTATAGCAGTTGATGAAGATGGGGATTGAAAACATGCATTTGGTTCCATCTTACACTGCAGCCTGCAATGTGGCAGAAATGCTGCTCTCTGAGGGGTTTGAGTGCCTTGGATAGCTGAGTCACTCAGATATCCAGATATCAGTAAGTAAGGTTAAGTCAGGAGATCTAAGCTAAGTTAAATGCTGCTAAGAGTTCTTCTTTTGCTAAGTTGTTAAGTTTCATTCAAGTTATTAGCTAAGTTTTGTTAAGTGTTATTCCTGTGTTAAATTATTGAGTCATTGGTTTTAAGTTAGGTTAAGTACTGTTAAGTGCTGTTCTTTTGCTAAATTGTGAAGTTGACGGTATCACTTAAGTCCTTTTAAATTTCATCTCTGTTAACATTTTGGGCTGTATTCCTTTTATCCTTGCCCTCCTTGTCCTTATGTCACACACACACACACACACACAGGGAGGGTTCTTGGCTCATTTCAGGTTTGATTGCCTGGATTTGGTTTGGTTTTGTTGTTGCTTTGCTTCCCTGGTTTGCCTGAAGTGTCCAGTCAGGAGCAGAGTGACTCTTGCCAAGGAACTTTGTGCTGCTGTCCCTTAATATTAAATCTTGTTTTTGCTGATCCCTTGCTGGGGATTTTTTCAGCGCTCTCAAGGCCTCGTTGGTAGCAGGGTGAAGGAGCCCTGGCCCAGGCTCTGGCCCTGGGGGACACGGGGACGCTGCCGGGGGGTCCCTGTCCCCCTGTGCCACCCCCAGGGCCCCGGCCCCTGTCCCCGTGTCAGGCTCTGGGGTCGATCTCGTGGAACATCCTCTGGGGGAGGCTGCGGCGCCGGGGGCGGGGGGACCCGGGGGGACAGGGGACCCCGCTGTGCACGAGCAGGGTTGGACTGCTCTGGGGGGAACTGTGAGGGGGCCGGGGCAGAGTGACCTCCCCAGTGACCTCACACAGCCCCAGTGATGTCACACTGCCCCTGTGATGTCACACAGCCCCTGTGACATCAGACAGCAACCTGTGATTTCACACAGCCCCTGTGATGTCACACTGACATCTCTGTGACCTCACACAGCCCCCCGGATGTCACACAGCCCCTGTGATATCACACAGCCATTCTCTGTAACCTCACACAGCTCCTGTGATGTCACACAGCCCCCTCTGATGCCACAGATCTCTTTTTCAATGTCACACACCCACCAGTGATTTCACAGCCCACTTTGGGATGCCACATAGCACCCTTGTGATGTCACAGAGTCAACTCTTGGAAGTCACTCTGGAATGTCATGCAGCTGCACTGTGATGTCTCAGAAGACACTGTGATGTCGCAAAGTCACCATATCATGTCACTGTGTGTTCTGTGATGTCACAGCCAGCTCTATGATGTTACACAGCCAGCCAGTGATGTCACAACCTACTCTCTGATGTCACAGAGCCACCCTCTATGATGGCAGGATCTGCTCCATGGCCTCACACCCTACTCTATGATGTCACAGACAGCTGTGTGATGTCACAACAACCTCAGTGATGTCACAAAACCCTCTCTGAGCCACAAAACCCTCTCTGTGATGTCATACTGCCATTCTGTAATGTCACAGCATACACTTTGACCTCACAGCCCCCTCTATGATGTCATACAGCCATGCCATGATGTCAGAGCCTGCTCGGTGGTGTCACAGAGTTAACTCTATGATGCTGTAGCTGCTCAGTGACCTCACACAGCCCACGCTGTGATGACACACAGCCCCTTGCTGACATCACAGCTGCTCTGTGCCTCCATGACACAGCCACAGAGGCGCTGCTGTGACACAGCCCCCTCTGGGACATGCCACAGCCCCTGCCAGTGCTGAGCCCCTGGGAGCTCTGTCTGTGCCCTGCTGGTGTCCCTGAGGGGCCCTGGCAGTGCCCCAGCCCTGCTGGGCTGTGCACAGGAGCTGCTCCTGGCCAGAGCTGTCTCTCTGCAGCTCTGCTGCCCTTGCCAGGAGCTGCCTCTGGGCCAGGAGCCCGGCCCAGCTCAGCAGCACAGACACAGCACAAGGACTTTAATGACCCTCTGGGGCTTTGGTGCTCTTTGTGTCTGCCATGGCCAAAGTGCTGCCCAAGTTGGCTCTGTCAGGGCTGTCTTGCAGCTGCTGCCCATCCCTGTGCCCTGTGCAGCCCAGGCTGTCCTACGGTGTCCCTGCCCTGCGCCTCTGTCCCTGCAGGCTGTGGGCATCCCCCGGCTGCCCCACCTGGCTGGGCCCTTCCTTTGCTGACAGCTCTGCCTCCTGCCTGCCTCTGCCTGCCCACACAAAGCCTTGGCCTTGATACCAAAAGGGTTCATTCAATTTTTACTGTGCCTGTGAACTTTTAGTACAGCAACAAGGCATTCAGGGGCTGCTTTCTCACCAAGCATGGTTGGAAGACAAGAAGAAGACATTTGGCTCAAGAATGCAGTGACAGAAAATCAAAGGACTGAATCTGGGAACTTGAGGTGGGTTTTATGGTAATGGGTAAATTGTAATATGCATTTAGTGACGCTGGTAGAAATTCATGTCCACATAAGGTTAGGAGTTATCCCTCACTAGACCTCAGACCCGAATAAATGATATCCTCGTTAATAGGAAATTAGTGTTAAGGAGTCTTATTCTGATATTTTGGATATTTGGTGGTGGCAGGGCCTCACAGAACAAGGAGTCAGCTGTGACACTGAGCAAAGTCAGGGCACAAAGGGTCCTTTGTGAGTCTGCAGAACCCCATGGAACCAAAATCCATTTTGGTACACTGGGGCCACATTGAACCAATGGTTCATTGTGATACTGCAGCTCCAAGGAGACCATTGTGACCCTGAGAAACCTCTTGGAACCAAGGGGCCATTCTGACACAGCAAGGCCTGGTGGAACCATGAGTCCATTGAGACACTGCAGAATCTCACAGAACCAAGGTGACCGTGTTCTGCTATGGAACCTCATGGAACAAAGGGACCATGGTGACCCTGCAGAACCAAGGAGACTGTTGTGGGCAGTGTGAAAGCTCATGGAACCAGGAGTCCATTGTGACACAGCAAGGCCTGATGGAACCAAGAGCCGTTGTTAAACTCTGTGGCCTCATGGAATCATGAGCCATTGTGACACAGCGTGGCCACATGGAGCCAAGGGGCTACTGTGACACTGTGGATCCAAGGAGACCATTCTAACTGAGGAACCTCATGGAACCAAGAGTCCATTGTCACACTGTAGGGCCCTGTGGAACCCAGGGGAGCACAGTGACTTTGGGGGGCCTCATGGAACAATGGAGACTGTTCTGACACTTTGGGACCCAATGGAACCAAAGGGCCATTACAGCATGGCAGGGCCTCATGGAACCAAGGGGACTACAGTGAACCTTGGGGGTCTCCAGGGGATGAAGGGTCCAGTGGAACCAAGGATACCATTGTGACACTCTGAGGCCTCCTGACACCATGGAGGCCATTTTTACACTTTGAGGCCTTGTGGAACCAAAGGGCTTTTGTGGCACTTCAGAGCCTTGTGGAGCCAAGAGGACCACAGAGACACTGTGGGGCTCAGTGAAACCAATGGTCTGTTGTGACACTGCAAGGCCTTATGGAATCATGGAGACCATTGTGACACCGAAGGCCTCAATGAACCAAGGGGCCATTGTGACACTACAAAGTCTCATGGAAGCAAGGAACCATTGGGACACTATGGAGTCTTGGCAGGCCAAGGGGCAGTTGTCACACTCTGTGGCACCATGGAACCCAAGAGTCCATTGTGGATGACAGGACCCCATGGAATTAAGGATTCATGTAACAATGTGGGACCCCATGGAACCAAAGGTCCATTGTGACACTGCAAGGCCTCATGGAATCCTGGAGACCATGATGACACTTTGAGGCCCTGTTGAATCAAGGGGCTCTGCAGGGCCTCATGGAACCAAGGAGACCCTTCTGACACTGTGAGTCCCAATAAAACCAAGGGTCCAGTGTGACACCATGGAACCAAGGAGACTGTTGTTGGCTGTTGTTGGCAGTACAAAAGCTCATGGAATCAAAAGTCCATTGTGATATTGCGGGGCCTCATTGAACCAAGGAGACTGATATGACACTTCAGGACCCACTGGAACCAAGGGGCCACTGTGACACCACAGGGTCTTATATAACCAAGGCAACCACTGTGACACTGCAGGGTCTCATGGAAGCAAGGGGCCATTGTAAGAAATCTTTGTGACACTGTGGGTCCCCGTGGAAGCAAGGGGCCAGTGTAACACATCCAGGCCTGGTGGAACCAAGGGGCCATTGTGTCCGTGAGGAACCCAATAGAACCAAGGAGCCATTTTGAGACTCTGTCACCTCATGGAACCAAAGGGCCATTGTGGCATTGCACAGTCCCATGGAAACAAGGAAACCACTGTGACACTGCAACACCTCATGGAAGCAAGGGGCCATTGTGCCACTGTGGAGCCAAGGAGACCATTGTTATATCACTGGGCCTCATGGAAACAAAGATCTGTTGTGATCCTACAGAGCCTCATGGAACCAAGGGGCCACTGTGATGCTGCAGGGCCCCAAGGATCCAAGAACATAGAACAGGTCTGGCTGGCTGGGCCTCCTGGGGGCTGCCTGACTGGTCCAGCTGACCTGGGCATGTTGAAGGTCACTTCTCATCCGCCCCGGAAACCCTGGAGTTCCATGCTTCCCTTCCTGTGAGAAAGGACTGTCCTTCCCTTCCAGGGCTTCATGGCTGAAATTGGGATTCCTCCTCCAAATTTGATTATATCCAAGGATTATTCCCATATGTCACCTGTCAGGACAGACAGCTCTGGCTGGCCTTGGCCTCTTGGGGGCCACCTCTCATCTGCCTTCAAAACACCAGGGGCCTGTGCTTTTCTTCTTATGGAAAAAAAACATCTTTCAAGTCCAGGCATCCATGGCCAAAACTGAGAATTCACCTCCAGAATTCCTTAAATCCAAGGACAGCTCCAGACAAAAGCTTCCAGGACTATCTAGGTTCCCTCGGCTTGCTAAGGGCCAGCTCACATCTCCCTTTGAAGCACTGGGG
Organism: Agelaius phoeniceus; assembly: GCF_051311805.1. Classification (NCBI taxonomy): domain Eukaryota; kingdom Metazoa; phylum Chordata; class Aves; order Passeriformes; family Icteridae; genus Agelaius; species Agelaius phoeniceus. Next base: position 5,948,170 of record NW_027509866.1, read on the forward strand.
TTCTGCACTTTCCTTCCTATGGAAAAGAACTGTCCTTCTTGTCCAGAGCCCAATAGACAAAAGTGGAGTTTGGCCTCCCAAATTCTGTCTGTCCAAGGATTCTTCCCTGACAAGAGATCTGGCTGCCTTGGCCTCCTTGGGGCTGCCTCTAATCAGTCCTTAAAACACTGGGGCTCTGCCCTTTCCTTCCTATGGAGAACTGTCATTCCATTCCAGGAACCCGTGGCTGAAATGGAATTCCACACCCAAAATTCCCCATATATCCAAAGGCTGCTTTCAGACAAAAGCTGCAAGGCCAGACAGGTCTCGCTGGCCCTGGCCTCTGGTGACTGCTTCTCATCTGCCTTCAAAACCCTGGGGTTCTGTGGTTTCCTTCCTATAGAAAAGAACTGTCCCTCTTGTCCAGGTGCTGTTGGCCTCAAGCACTTGACCACTCTATAGGGACACAGGAGCTCTGTGCTCAGTGGGGTGGAGACTGAGGACAGCAGAGGAGAGCTTTGGGAGGGATTGAAGGGTGGTTTCAGAGGTGGAGGATCCTTTTGATATAGTAGAGAACAGCAGGAGAAAGGAAGAATTTATTCCAAAGGGCTCAGGCCTTGGCCCTTTGCATTCCTGAACCACATCCAGGTTTGCTCAGCACCAGAGACACCTTTGCCTTGCTTGTCCCCACCTGTCATCACTGCCACCAGTGTTCTGCTCTGCTTGGAACCTGGGGACACTTTCTCAGTCCTGTCCCTCACATGGATCTCTCTAAAGTTTGAGGGGAAACTTCATTGTTTCACTCTCTTTTTGAGTCCCTGAGAAGTTCTTTGAGCACTGAGGGACTGAGTCTGATGCAAAGAGCACCAAAGCCCCAGAGGGTCATTAAAGCCCTTGTGCTGTGTCTTTGCTGCTGAGCTGGGCCGGGCTCCTGGCCCAGAGGCAGCTCCTGGCAAGGGCAGCAGAGCTGCAGAGAGACAGCTCTGGCCAGGAGCAGCTCCTGTGCACAGCCCAGCAGGGCTGGGGCACTGCCAGGGCCCCTCAGGGACACCAGCAGGGCACAGACAGAGCTCCCAGGGGCTCAGCACTGGCAGGGGCTGTGGCATGTCCCAGAGGGGGCTGTGTCACAGCAGCTCCTCTGTGCCTGTGTCATGGAGGCACAGAGCAGCTGTGATGTCAGCAAGGGGCTGTGTGACAGCACAGAGTGGGCTGTGTGAGGTCACAGATTGGGCTATGACATCACAGAGCTTGTTTTGTGAGGACATCGAGCAGCTATTGCACCATAGAGGGGATTGCGTGACATCATGGCATGGCTGTGTGACATCACAGAGCAGGCTGTGAGGTCTTGTGTGCTGTGACATTACAGAGTGGCACCATGATAACACATAGAGGGCTTTGTGACATCACTGAGGGGGTCATGACATCACGCAGCTGTCTGTGACATCATAGTGTGAGGCCATAGAGCAGATCCTGCCATCATACAGGATGGAACTGTGACATCAGAGAGTGACTTGTGACATCACTGGGGGGGGAAATCATAGAGTAGGCTGTGACATCACAGAAGAGACAGTGACATCACATGATGACTTTGTGATATCACAGTATCTTCTGTGACATCACAGAGCAGATGTATCACATCACAGGGTAACATCACTGGGGCTGTGTGACATCACATGAGTTTGTATGACATCACAGATGGTTGTGTGACATCACACGAAGTCTGTGTGTCATCACCGGATGTTGAATGACATCATAGGGGTTGTGACATCATAGGAAGATTGTGTGATGTCACACTGGGGGGTGTTTTAAATCACACAGGGGGCTGTGTGACATCACAGATGTCTGTGTGACATCACAGTTGGCTGTGTGACATCCCAGGGGCTGTGTGAGGTCACTGGGGAGGTCACTCTGCCCCGGCCCCCCTCACAGTTCCCCCCAGAGCAGTCTAACCCTGCTCGTGCACAGCGGGGTCCCCTGTCCCCCCGGGTCCCCCCGCCCCCGGCCCCACAGCCTCCCCCAGAGGATGTTCCACGAGATCGACCCCAGAGCCTGACACGGGGATGGGGGGCCGGGGCCCTGGGGGTGGCACAGGGGGACAGGGACCCCCCGGCAGCGTCCCCGTGTCCCCCAGGGCCAGAGCCTGGGCCAGGGCTCCTTCACCCTGGTACCAACGGAGGCCTTGAGAGCGCTGAAAAAATCTCCAGCAAGGGATCAGCAAAAACCAGATTCAATTTTAAGGGACAGCAGCACAGAGTTCCTTGGCAAGAGTCACTCTGCTCCTGACTGGACACTTCAGGCACACCAAGGAAACAAAGCAACAACAAAACCAAACCAAATCCAGGCAATCAAACCAGAAATGAACCAAGACCTGTCCCTGTGTGTGTATGACACAAGGACAGTGAGGGCAAGGATAAAAGGAATGCAGCCTAGAAGCTTAACAGAGCTCAAACTTAAAAGGACTTAACTTATACCTTAACCTTAACTGATACTGTCACCTTCACACTTTAGCAAAAGAACAGCACTTAACAGTATTTAATCTAACTTAAAACCTAAGTTAGCAATTTAACAGAGGAATAGCACTTAACAATATTCAACTTAGCCTATAAGTTATATTAAAGATAACAACTTAGCAAAAGAACAACTCTTAGCAGCATTTAAATTAGCTTAGACCTTGTGATTTAACCTTACCTACAGGCCTGACTGACTCAGCTATCCAAGGCACTCAAACCCCTCAGAGAGCAGCATTTCTGCCACATTTCCCCAGCACAGGCACTCCTGTGTACACACAGACACAAAGAGTCAGTGCAAGGCACCTGGGAGAAATTCCCCTCAGGGCAGGAAATGCTCCCTGTGGATCCTTTGGCATCTCCCCAGCGGGTGAAGGGTTGAGCCTGGAGGAGTGGGGGGATCAGCCCAGGCTCCGTCGTTGTTGGGGATCCCCGAGTGCAGCAAACGGGAGAGTTCCCAGCTGGGAGAGGCCCCACTCAGAGGGAGTCGCTGGCCCAGGAGAGCTCCAAGGGCTCCTTTTGGAGCGCTGTTTGCAGGGCCCCAAGAGAGGGGCTTCAGTCCCAGCAATGGTTCATCCTGGCCACACGTGGCATCAGCAGCTTTCTTTGGCAGTGTGAGAACAGGGATGTTGTGCCACTGAGGGAACAAAAGCAGTTCCCAGGGCTGCTCCTCCAGAAAGCAGGAGCTGGTTGGGCAGCAGCAGTGCCTGGAGCAGACAGTGTTTGTGATGAGCTGCAGAGGAGCTGAGCCCAGGGGCTGTTGGCCAAGGCCGAGCCCCAAGGAGCATTTCTCATCTGGCAGGGCGGCCTGAGAAGGGGAGGGGGGAATGCAGCAGCACAGGGCCCATGGAACCAAGGGACCATTGTGACACTGTGGGGCCCTGTGAGACCAAGGGACCATTGTGACACTCTGGGGCTGAATGGAATCATGGAGAGCACTGTGACATTGCTGGGCCTCATGGAACCATGGGGACCATACTGACACTGTGTGGCTCCATGGAATCTTGATATCATTCTGACACTGAGAGGCCTCATCAAACCAAGGGTCCATTGTGACACCGCAGGGCCTCATGGATCTTTGGAGACCATTATGAGATTTTGGGGTGTGATGGAACCAAGGGGCCATTGTGAAACTGTGAGATCCCAGGAGCCAAAGGTCCATTGTGACATTGCAGGGCCTCATGGAACCATGGAGAGACCATTAAGAGACTTCACGGCCTCATGGAACCAAGGAGACCATTGTGACCCTGGGTGTCCCCACAGAACCAAGAGGACCACTGTGATAGTGTGGGGCACCATGGAACCAAGGAGACCATTGTGACACTGCAGGTGTCATGGTAACATTGTGGGGCCTCATGTCATCAGGAGTCCATTTTGACACTGTGGAGCCAAAGGACACCATTGTGACACTGCAGGGCTGCATGGAACCAAAGCTCCAAGGGGACATAGAGGGGCTTCCTGTCATCAATGGCCCATTGTGACACTGTGGAGCCAAAGGAGACCATTGTGACACCACAAACCACCAGGGTCCAAAAGTCCATTGTGACATTGCAGGGTACATGGAACAGAGGAGACACATGACACTGCGGGGCCTAGGGAACCACAGAGACCATTGTGACACTGTAAGGCCTCATGGAATCCATGGGACCATTGTGACACTTGGGGCCTTCTGAAACCTAGGGGCCATTGAGACATTGTGGGACCCCATTGAACCAAGGGTCCATTGTGACACTGTCGGACCCCATGGAATCAAAGTACCACTAGGACACTGCGGGGCCCCATGGAACCAAGGGGACCATGGTGATACTGCAGGGCCTCATAAAAGCAAGGGAACACAGAACAGGTCTGGCTGGTTTGGCCTCCCATTGGCTGCCTGACTGGTCCAACTGACCATGGCATGTTGAGGGTCTCTTCTCATCTGCTGCTGAAGCACTGGGGCTCCGTGCTTTCCTTCCAATGGAAAAGAACTGTCCTTCACCTCCAGGCACCCATTGCCAGAATTGGGATTTCACCTCCAAATTTCCTTATATCACGCGATTGTTCCCATAGGAATATTGCCAGGACAAGTCTGTCTTGCAGTGGTTTCACAAGGGTCACTTCCCATCTGTCTCAAAAAACATTGGGGAAGTCTCTGTGCTTTCCTTCCTATGGGAAAGAACTGTCCTGCTTCTCCAGGGGCCCATGGCCAAGATTGGGATTCCACCTCTAAAATTCCCTAAAACAAAAGTTTGCTCCCAGACAAAAACTTCCATTTCTGACAAGTCTGGCTGGCCTTGGCCTACTGAGGCTCTCACCTGCCTTCCAAACACTAGGGCTCCATGCTTTCTTTCTTATAGAAAAAACTGTCCTTCTCCTTCAGGTGCCCATGGCCAGAATTGGGACTTCACCTCCAACCTTCCCTATTGTGAGAGACTGGAGGAGATTATTGGCTGGAAACATTCTGTGTGTGGAGGAGGACGGGGCAGGTCCAGCTTTTCCCTGCCCGGGAACCCCAGCCCTGCTTTGCCCTGCCCTGGAACCCCAATCCCCCCAGAGCCTCTATCCCAGCCCAGCAGTGGCTGCCAGTCCCTGGCACAGCACAGGCAATGCTCCACAGCCACCTCTGCAGGCCCCAGCCCAGCTCCTGAGGGACCAAATGAGCCCAAGCCCCACCTGGGGGAAGGGCCCAGGGAGACCAAGGGGTATTGAAGGCTGACCACAAGGCAAGCACACATCTTGACCCTGCATCCTCTTGGAATTTCCTTCTGAACAATGCTGGAATCCAGGAGTTGGTAGCTGTGTGTGTGCCTCTCTATGTCTTTTTTGTCTTTCTCTCTTTCTGTTTCTTCTTCTTCTTCTGTGTCTGTGCTCCTGCAAATTTTGATTAACATTAAATTGAACAGGCTTACAGTTTGTGAAGTTGAATGGGCCATGTTTTTCAGAAGTGTTTTTTGTTGACAGAATATCTGCTGTAGTTTGATATGAGAAGAATTTTAAAAAGTAATACAAAACTTCTTGTGTAACTGACTGTCTGTTAAACCACTGAGATACTGAACACACCTCTGTTAAACACAAATGTTAAAGACTAAAAAAACCAGGCACCTCCTCTTTCTTTTCCAGTCAACAAAGAAGCAGCATGCCTCATCCCCAGCCCCCATCTCAACCAAACCAAACCAAACCAAACCCAACCAAACCAAACCAAACCAAGCAACCCTGCCATGGGCTGAGCCCCTTCCCCCCTCCCCAGGCTGCCCCCCCACCCCCATCGGCCCCATTCTGACCAAACCAAACCCCAACAACTCCAAACAGGAAAACAAAAGAGGCTACAAAACCCCAACCAGAACAAAGCCGGCCACAGCTATTAAAATATTACCATCAAGTCCCCGCCCTGCAACACAACTCAAACCAAAAACCCCTACAACCTACAATGCACACAAAATAACCCTACAACTAAAATTAAACACAAAAACCCCAAAACCAGCCATAAAACCAATTTTACACAACCCAACCACAACTTTCACCACAAGTTACTGGTGGGTCAGGTGTTAACCCTTTCAATACTTCAATCCTCCCTTAAGGAAAAGAAAAAAAGAAAATATAAGCATATAAAAAACAACATAAAACCATAAAAGTTGGTAAAGAAGAAATTAAATCCCAAATAAAAAAGAACAAAAAATACTTTTATCTTAAAACTAAAATCCTCTCATAAACTATAAAGAGAAAAACTCTTTTTCTTTATAACACATAAAACTATAAAAAAAGGAAAATATTCAAAATAATATCAAACAAAATTCTCCATATAAACAGAAGTTAAACTAACTGTAATTTCATAAAATGTTTAAAGAGGAAAAAAAAAGTAATCAACTGTTCCCAAGAGAAGAACACTATTCCCAGATATAAAAATAATTTAAAAATTAAATAATAAAAACTTTTACCTTTAAAAAACTCATCTGTAAAACAATACCCCATAAGTCAACATGGCCCATCAACAAGCTGTAAACAATCTTTTAGGAATAAAAACAACTTCACAATAACAAAGTTCCCCAGACAACTGTTATCCATGACAGAATTAAGAAACACAAAAAAACTATTTTTTCCTCTTGAAAAAAAATCTTCATAACCTTTACTAGAAATACTTCTCTCCCTAAGTAAAATTTAAAAAAGACTATTCTAGAAATAGTAAACTAACTAGAAATTGTAATTTTACTTTCTTTACATGGTCAGTAAAAAGAAAAAGTAGTAAAGAAAAAAAAAATTGTTCTAAAGAGTTTATTTTAATTCTTACTCATTTTGTCTTTTTTAATTTACTTGGAATAAAAATTTCTTTATATACTTTAAAATTTTAAGCCTACTTTACCTTTCTCGTAATCTTATCTCACAGCAAAATAAATACATAAATAACTAACTGACAATAAAACACACCACACTCATCAGTACATTAATTAAGAAACATCATGATTCAAAAAATCTTAAATTAACAAACCAAAACCACTACAATGTCATAATAAACCTTTTGCCAAAGTGTCTGTGATTTTCTCAAGTTACCAGTAGAGGCTGTTTTGTTGTTTTGAGCTCTTGAGAAACTCTTGTTGATATTTCTCAGTGCATCCAACTCAGAGTACACAAAAAAAATAGATTAAAATTAAAAATAATTTCCTTTTAAATGTCTCCTTGAGAGAGTTGTTTGGGGGATGGGAGTCAGGGCTTGTCTGTGCTGCTTGGCCCAGCCCAGGCAGGGCTTTCCCAGCCACATCCCACACTCCATTGCCCAGCTGGAGCCCCTGGTGCCTCTGAGTTGTGCTGCCCCAGCCCCAGGGACGCTCTCCTTGTCTGCCCATTCCCCCACGGTCTCTGGGCAGGGATGGCCTCACTGGGGGCTGCTGACATCCTCAGCAACTTGGAGGCTGCTGCTGAATTTTCCTGCTCCAGAGGCTTGTTCAGCCTTCAGCTCTTCAGTGCAGGAATTCAGTGTCCCAGGGCTCATGAACACTCAGAACACTGAACAAGCCAAGCCTCTGGGAATCATTTGATTTTAATTTTCAAATCCTTTGTGGTTAAGTAGATCTCAGTAGTGTATTGAAACTGAATACATGATATTTAAAAAGACAGCGAGAAAATATTTTTTAGATCCTGTTTAGTTTTGTTTTCCTGTTAATTCATTGATATGTGCAATCTCCAATTGACATTGAATCCAAGTACCTCCTCATGCAGTGTGAATAGATATGAAAATCAAGACCCTTCATGGCTGACAATCAATCAGACTCTGTCCCTACCCCCAGCCCACCTTTTCCCCCATCCAAGCCCTGGCACTCAGAGCAGCCTTGTGCAAATCTGAGCTCCCTCCAGCCCAGGCTGCTCCTGCAGCTTTCAGCTCCTTGGCTCCAACTCTCACCTGCTTTCCTTGCAGAAGGAGCTGCCCGAGACACAGAGGGATGTTCATTTCTTGTCAGCCAACAAAGCCAAGGGAAGGCACAGCTCCATCAAATGCAAAAGTCATTCCTCAGCTGGATATTAAATCCACTTTGCACTGCAGACAGTCTCAGAGCAATGGAAAACAACTTCTGTGCCCAGCACAGATCCCAAGGTCCCCCCAAACCCTCCCTGCCCCGATTCTGCCCAGATTTGCTCTTTGCACACACGAGTCACAGGCTGAAGTCAGGAGCTCCCTCCATGCCCAGAGGGAGGAAAAGAGAGAAAGGGGATGAAGAGCTCTCCTGTGCAGAGCCAAGGTCCAAGTGCAGCCCCTGCAGTGGGAACCACAACTCATCAGGTTTGTGTCCTTTGGGCTCAGGGACTGGTGACACTCAGAGGCACAGAAAGGTTTCCTTCCAACAAACACAAGTTGAACATTTGAACAGTTTAATAACCATCACAGCTCTTCCCTCAGCTCTCTGTGATGTCCCAGCAGCTTCTGACATGTCCACCATCCCCAAGGGATTTCTTACAGGAACAGTTTTAGACAGAGACATAAGCAAAGGTAATTCTGTGATACATATAAACACAATTAGGATGTTTATATGTAATGTGGACTTGTATATGTAATATGTGAAGTTCAAATATATACCACTAATGTGGTATATATTTGAACTTCAGAAAGATTGGCAACTAGCTGAAGTTCAAAGCATGAAACCAGTCATTTGTTAGGCACTTGAATGACCAGAGAGCATCTGGATGAGAAAATCTGGGAGTTATAGAAAGGACATGGATCCAGTTGCTCTAAATTAAGAGAAGTTCTTAGACATGGACATTTGAACAGGAGAGCTGGAAACACCTGAAGGAAGTGGGTTCATTGAATATTAGAATGAATGTCAGTGGCAAAGGTAGAGGGGAAGATGAGTATTTCTTCTCCTGCCATCAGTAGAAGAAGGAAATTCCTGTTCCTGCTGGGAAAAGTTTGCCGTTTCTTAAAAGTACTCAAGTGACCCAGATAATAAAGATTTGCTTGTATATTATAAAACTAACAGGTATTAACACCTGTGCCCCTTTCCAGGCAGACATCAGTTGTGTCCCCATGAACTGGCAGTGCCACTTGTGCCCTGAGGTGCCCAGCTGGGATTGGATCTCTCCCAGAGCACCTGAGGGAGAGCAGAGCACCTTGCAAGCTGCAGGTCCCTGACAGCCCCGCAGGGCTCCTGTGCCATCAACATCTGCTCTGCTCCAGTCTGAAACAGGGCCCAGCATGGTGCTGGGATCATCAGAGAGCTGAGGTGTGTGCTGGAATTCAATGGCCTCCCCATCCCGCAGCAGCCCTGCATTTCCCTGCTGCAGCCTTGGTCTCCAGCCCAGCCATGGAGGCTCTTTGGGCTCTGGAGTGTTGCTGCAGCCCCCAAGGGCAGCTGAGCTCTGCCTTTGGCACAGTCAGGCCTGGCCAGCGCAGGCCATGCTCAGCAATTGCTTGTGTGTGCCTGGCCTTGCTGTCAGCCCCGGCAGCGGCTGCGTGGCCCCTTTGTGGCCCTGTGCTGGCCCAGCCATGGTGGCCCAGCCCCTGTGCAGGCCCAGCCCAGGCCAGGAGCATTGCGGCTGGGAACGGCCCCTGTGCCGTGGTGCCCACAGCAGCCTTGGGGCTCTGTGCCCCATGGCCTCCCTGCTGGGCAGCCTCTGCCAGCTCCTGCAGAGCCCGTGGCACCTGTGGGGCTGCATAGACAGCCCTGCCCCGGGCTCTGCCGGCCTCTGGGCCAGCAGAGAGGCAGCCAGGGCTGGCCATGGCCGGGAACAGGCCCTGAGCCCTGCAGGAGGATGGAGCTGGGCCACAGCCAAACTCAGCCCAGGCCAAAGCTGGGCTCAGCAGCCAGGGCTGCCAACGCATGGGCACAGAGGCGGGCGCTGACAAATGTCCTGGGGCCCCTCCTTGCTCTGTCCCTGCCACCAAGGGCACAGAGCAGCCTCCTCTCTGGGCCACTTGCCTGTTTGCAATGCCTTGCACAGGCGCTGGCCCTGCCCCACAAGGCCTGGCCTGAGTCCTGCCCCTGCACGCTCAGCCAGCCTGAGATGGACACTGATGGTTTCTGGGCCACGCTCTCGGAGCCCAGCCCAGCTCCCTGCAAGCTCTGCCAGCTGCCCTGAGCTCTGGGCAGCACCAAGGGCCTCTCTGAGCCCAGCCCAGCCCAGCCCAGCCGGCTCTGGCCCCACAGCTCTGCTCAGGCCAGGCTGCTCTGGGCACTGGCCCCACGGCCTCAGCCCCCGCCAAGGCCACAGCAGCAGCTGCAGCTGCCACACGACTCAGCCCCAGCCATGGGGGAAGGTGCTGGGCCAAGGCCAAAGGAGGCTCCCTGGCTGCCCTGCTCCCCTCGGCCTGAGGTGCTGAGAGCTCTGCAGCCCCTGCTGCCATCCCATCTGCCCAGGGCAGCACAAGAGCCCCGGCCTTGGGGCCCTCAAGAGCTGCTACTGCTCCAGGCCCAGGGCCCATGCCAAAGCTGGGGCAGCCACAGAGCTGTGCCCATTTCTGTTCGTTGCTGCTCCCATGGGCATGGATCCTCGGCCACTTGGTGTTTGCTGATGAATTTTACTACTCCACAGGCCTCTACTTTCTTGAGCTCTTCAATTCAGGAATTCAGTGAGGAAAGCTCATAAACATTTGAGCAAAAACTCCAGAACAACCAAAGCCACAGGGAATATTCTATGTTTTTATTTATTCTGTGAATAATTAGCAGATTTCAGAGGTGCATTCTAAGTGAATACACTGTCTTGAAAACAATGCAGAGAGAAGTGTTTTGTCATGTTAAGTTTTCTTTTCCTATTTGTAGATTCGTATGAGCAATGTCCAATTGATATTGACCTCTAGCACCTCATAATCCAGTCTGAACAGATATAAAAAAAAATCAAAACCCTTCATGGCTGACAATCAATAACACTTTGTCCCCACTCCTTCCCCACCATTTCCCTCATCCAACCCCTGGAATTCCAATGGATCAGGAATGGTGTGGCCAGCAGGGGCAGGGCAAGTATTCTTCCACTGTGCTTGGCATTGGTTCGGCAGCACCTCAAGTCCGGTTTCCAGTTTTGGGCCCCCCAATTTAGGAAGGACATGGAGGGGCTGGAGCATGTCCAGAATAGGGCAACAAGGCTGGGGAGGGGTCTGGAGCACAAGTCCTGTGAGGAGTGGCTGAGGGAGCTGGGGTTGTTTATCCTGGAGGAGGCTCAGGGGAGACCTCATCACTCTCTACAAGTCCCTGAAAGGAGGGTGCAGCCAGGAGGGGGTCGGGCTCTTCTCCAAGGGAACACTGACAGGACAAGACAACACAACCTAAACCTGCACCAGGAGATGTTTAGGCTAGATATTAGGAAATATTCTTTACAAATCTTCACATTGGAATCACACATTGGAACCCTGGGCTTTGGAATGGGCTGCCCAGGGAGGTGGGTGAGTCACTGTCCTTGGAGGTTTTTAAGGAAAGACTGGATGTGGCAATAAGTGCCATGGCCTGGGTGACAAGGTGGTGTTGGGTCCCAGGTTGGACTTGATGCTCTCCGACATTTTTTGCAGCCTGATAGATTCTCTGATGATTGTGACACTGCAGGGCCTGGGGAAGCAAGGGGACATTGTGACACTGTGGGGCCTGGTTGCACCAAGAGGACCATGGTGACACTGTGTACGACATGGCAGCACAGAGCCAAGGGGCCATGGTGACACTGTGGGGCTGGATGGAAGCAAGCAGTCCATGGTGACAGTCTGGGTCCTGGTGGAACCATAGAGGCCACTGTGACTTGTGGAACCAAGGGGCCATTGTGCCACTGTGGAACCAAGGAGAGCCTTGGGAGAGCCTGGGGACAATGGAATCAAGGGGCCATTGCTCCATTGAAAGGACTCTGGTAACTGAGGGAACAATTGTGACACTGTGGTGCCCCATGGAACCCAGGGTCCCTGGTGACACTGCAGGATCTTGTCACCAGGGCTCCATTGTGACACCGCAGCACCAAGGAATTCATTGTGGCACTCTGAGGCCTCCTGGAACCGAGAGGCCACTGTGACCCTGCAGGGCCCTGTGGAACCATGCAGAGCATTGTGACAGAGCAGGACCTGGTGTCACGATGGGGCCATTGTGACACTGCAGGGCCCCATGGAACCAAGGGGCCAGGGCTGCTCCTCAGGGACTCCTGGAATGAAGGAAACATGTTTGACACCGTGGTGGCCCTTGGGACCAAGAGGCCATTGTGACCCTGTGGAACCAAGGAGAGCATTGCTGCACTGCCAGACTTCATGGAACCAAGGATCCATTGTGACACTGCAGGGCCCAAGGATCCAAGGGACTTTGTGACACCAAGGGGTCCCATGGAACCAAAGGGCCATTGTGACACTGGGAGGCCTCATGGAATCACGGAGACCACTGGGACACTCTGGGGACCAAAGGGACACCGAGTTGTCTGGGAGTGTGAATCTGCTGGAGGGTAGGAGGGCTCTGCACAGGGTCCTGGCCAGGCTGGATCCAGGGCCCAAATCCAACAAGGTGAGGTTTAACAAGTCCCAGTGCCGGGTCCTGCACTTTGGCCACAACAACCCCTGCAGCTCTACAGGCTGGGGACAGAGTGGCTGGAGAGCAGCCAGGCAGAAAGGGACCTGCAGGGACTGATGGACAGCAGGCTGGACATGAGGCAGCAGTGTGCCCAGGTGGCCAAGAAGGCCAATGGCTCCTGGCCTGGATCAGGAATGGTGTGGCCAGCAGGAGCAGGGCAGGGATTCTTCCCCTGTGCTGGGCACTGCTTGGGCAGCACCTCGAGTGCTGTGTTCAGTTTTGGACCACTCAATTTAGGAAGGACTTGGAGGGGCCAGAGCATGTCCAGAGAAGGGAAACAAGGCTGGGGAGGGGTCTGGAGCTCAACTCTTGTGAGGAGCAGCAGAGGCAGCTGGGGTTGTTTATCCTGGAGAAGAGGAGGCTCAGGGGAGACAAGGCAGTGTCAGGGCACAGGTTGGACTTGATGATCTCCAAGGTCTTTTCCTTCCTGATTCTGGGATTCTCTGAAACCACCCTTGAAGCAGTTGCAGGATGAGCCCTGGGCCTCCTCTTCAGCAGCTCCAGCAGCCCAGGTCCCTCAGCTTCTCCTGCCAGCCCCAAAGCCCATCCTCTCAGTCCTGCAGAGCCTCTGCAGCTCCTCCTCACTGCCCAGAACAGGGAGCCCCAGAGGCAGACACAGCAGCCCAGATGTGCCCCCCTGGCCTGGGGTGCCTCTGGCAAGGGAGCAGCAGCAGGCACTGCAGGAGCCTGCAGACAATTCCTGCAGCACTTGTAGGATGATCCTGCTGCCCAAGGGACGTTCCCATGGGGCCAAGTCAGGAACTGCAATGGGGAGTGGGGCCAGAGAGGAAAGGGCAAACAGGGATGGGCTGTTTGCAGGGCAGGGAACAGGGCTGAGCTAGAGGAAGAAATCTGGATTAGGAAAGAGGAAAGGAAGCAAAGGAGAAGCAAAGGAAATGCTCAGGGCAGTTTGGGGGTGGCTGCCAGGCAGCCCTGGCTCTGAGCAACAGCGTCTGCAGTGGCACAGGAAACTCCCAGCTGATGGGAACAAACTTTCTGGCTGAGTGCAGAGGCCAGGACAAAGCTGAGTGGTTTCCCTGGTGTCCCGCAGCCCTTGCTGGCCCCAGGGGCTGATGGCATTTGTGCTCCCTCAGGTTCATGTCCCCACAGCAACAGCATGGGGGTGCTGGCCCTGCTGTGTGCAATGCAAACAGGGGCTGCTGAGGCAGTGCTGCCGTGTCTGTGCCTGCAAGGATGGGGCACCTGTGTGAGCTGGGGGAGAGGCCAGGGCTGCAGAGGGGGGATGTTGTTGGCAGCTGCATGAGGACGCTCTGGGACGCTGCCCTGGGCTGTGCAGCGCACTGGGCATGGATCAGCCCCTGCTCTGCTGCTCCTTCCCGTCTGGCCCAGGGCCCTTGCAGAGCCCCAGCCATGCTGTTTGCCCCCAGCCTGCCCACGGCCAGCCTGGGGCTGCTGACGGGGGTTTCTGTGCTGAGCATTGGCCTGGCCGTGTTCTTGAGAGAGCCTGGGCAAGGAGCCTGGAGCCCCCAGGGCCTGGCCTGAGGCGTCAGCGCTGCCCCAGCAGTGCCCACGGCCTGTCCCTGCTGCAGCCCCGGCACTGCCACCCCCAGGGCTGTGCCCGGCCCCGAGAGCACTCAGGCCCTGCAGCAACACCAGGGCCACCAGGGCAGCGGGGCAGGGCCACGGCAGCAGCACTGGCAACACCAAGTGCTGCTGCTGCTGCTGCTGCTGCTGGGCACAGCTGCTGGGCCAGCACTGATCTGCCCCAGCTCTGCACACAGACATTGCTGTTGCAGCTCCAGAGAAGGCAACAAAAGGGCATCTCTGCAGAAAACTCTGCTGGGAGATCCTTTAGTTCCTTTAAAGCCATTGAGAGTGCAGCCCCTCATTGACACAGTCTGTGGCCACAGGGAAGGTGGAGAGAAACAAAATGAGAAATGGCAGAAACAATGACATTTCTTTGTGGACAATAAGAAAAAATTAGAACAAAGATAAAAAACTCTAAAATGAAATCAAGAAGAAGTATCAAATATGACTTTTATTACATGTGATTTGCAAACACTGGCCAGCAGTTTAATGCGTCTGAAATTTTCCAGTGATCAGTCTCCTCACTGAATCCTTGAGCTCCTGGTTCCTCAGGCTGTAGATGAGGGGGTTCAGGGCTGGGGGCACCACCGAGTACAGAAATGACAGGGCCAGATCCAGGGATGGGGAGAAGATGGAGGGGGGCTTCAGGTAGGCAAACACGACAGTGCTGACAAACAGGGAGACCACGACCAGGTGAGGAAGGCAGGTGGAAAAGGCTTTGTGCCGTCCCTGCTCAGAGGGGATCCTCAGCACAGCCCTGAAGATCTGCACATAGGAGAAAACAATGAACACAAAACAACCAAATACCAAAGACACACTGACAGCAATGAGCCCAAATTCCCTGAGATAAGATTGGGAGCAGGAGAGCTTGAGGATCTGTGGAATTTCACAGAAGAATTGGCCCAGGGCATTGCCATGGCACAGGGGCAGGGAAAATGTATTGGCTGTGTGCAGCAGTGAATAGAGAAAGGCACTGGCCCAGGCAGCTGCTGCCATGTGGGCACAAGCTCTGCTGCCCAGGAGGGTCCCGTAGTGCAGGGGTTTGCAGATGGACACGTAGCGGTCGTAGCACATCATGGTCAGGAGGAAAAGCTCTGCTGAGATGAAGAACATAAAGAAAAAGAGCTGAGCAGCACATCCAGTGTAGGAGATGTCCCTGGTGTTCCAGAGGGAATTGTGCATGGCTTTGGGGACAGTGGTGCAGATGGAGCCCAGGTCGCTGAGGGCCAGGTTGAGCAGGAAGAAGAACATGGGCGTGTGCAGGTGGTGGCCGCAGGCTACGGCGCTGATGATGAGGCTGTTGCCCAGGAGGGCAGCCAGGGAGATGCCCAGCAAGAGGCAGAAGTGCAGGAGCTGCAGCTGCCGCGTGTCTGCCAATGCCAGCAGCAGGAAGTGCCTGATGGAGCTGCTGTTGGACATTTGCTGTGCCTTGGCAAGGGGATCTGTAAGAAAAGTAATCATGGAATAGTTGGGTTTGGAGAGGACTTGAAATATCCCAGCACAGCCTGGGGGCACTTTCCCCCCACTGCCTGCCCAGGGCTCTGCTGCCTGGAGCTGTCCCTGCCAGCAGCTGCTTCCCTGCGCCCAGGGCTGGGCCCTGCCAGTGCTGCCAGAGCCCAGCCCAGCCCTGGGGGCTCAGCTCTGCCCTGCAGAGCCCTCCCAGCTCAGGCACTGCCCAGGGGCAGCTCTGGCTCTGCAGGCTCTAATGGCAACGTCAGAGCAACCCTGAGGAGGCTGGAAAAGCAACACTGATGCTGCCTCTAAAGGGCCCTGTGCTGATTTCTGTCACCGCCTGGTTTATTAACATCTGATAGATTTTTTGTTTTCTCAACCTGAACTGAGAGATGAATATTCATGTGGAATTTCCCATCCAAGCAACACAGAGCAGTAGATTAAAAAGCAGGATTTTCCCTTCTATGCAGCCCCTGCCTTGCTGTGCTCCCTGTATAATCTACTTGGAAATGTTCTGCAGTTAAATGCCATGCTAGGAGCAGTCCTGAACAAGGCAGCACCCTCCCCACACAAGGAGAACACTCCCAAGCCTCACCAGCTGTCTCCTGCCACCCAGATCTTGTCCCCCAGTGCTGGGAGCAGCTGCCAGGGCTGGCTGAGAGCTGTCCCTGGCAGGCAGCAGAGTCCCTGCCCCAGCACAGTGCCCTGGGCTGCAGGACCCTGCTCTGCAGGACAGCCCTGGGCACCCCTGGCTGCTCTGCACAAGAGACAAGCAGAGAATGCACTCACAGGCTCTGCAGGCATTGGCATGTTCCAGCTTGAGGAGATGGCTCCAGGAGCTGCAGCTGCATTGTCCTGCAGCCAGAGGTTCCTGTGCCAAGGGCTGGCAGTGATTGTGCCCCAGGCACTTCTCAGCCCCTTCCCAGCCCTGACTGATTGAAGCTCTCTGTGCCTCTGGGCTGTGCCCGGGCTGGCTGCAGGCAGTGCCCCAGCCCTGCTGGGCTGGCACAAGAGCTGCTCATCCAGAGAAATGTGCTTTTGAAGCTCTTCTTGGTGACCAGGAGCTGCCTCTGTGCCAGGAGCCCAGCCCAGCTCAGCAGCACACACACAGCACAAGGACTTTAATCAGCCTCTGGGGCTTTGTGTTTAGGCCCTGGACATCAGTCCCTGAGAGGCAGCTGAAGAAACCTCTCCAGAACTCCAAGGCAGAATCCAACTCCAAACTTTCTTGGACTTTTAATGGGTCCCAGTGAGGGACACGACTGAGCAAGTGTCCCCAGGCCCCAGGCAGAGCAGAGAACTGCAGGCAGTGATGACAGGTGGGGACAAAGAGAAGCCAAGTCTTGGTGCCCTGGGGCACAGCAGGGTCTGTGCCAGCAAGGGCTGGGAGGAGACACCTTGTCCTGAGGCCCTGGGGCCTCCTGGCACAGCCCCAGCCAGGCTGGGCACTGTCAGCCCCTTGTGCTGCCCTCAGCATCCCCCCCTAGCCCACATCCCAGCGGCCTCAAGGATCTGCTGCAAGGAGTCCCTGGGGAGCCTTGCTCAGCAATGGCCCTGGGGGCTCCTTCATGCTCCCTGCAGGGACTGCAGGTTTTTCAAAGGACTTTGGCTTTGGCTTTTGCCTTGCAGTCTCTGAGAGGTCTCTGCAATCATGGCCTCCAATTATCTGCTGTAATTAGTCCCTGGAGAGGCTTTGTCAGTAACAACACTCAGTGGGGCTCATTAATACTTCAGGGTACTTCAATTTTTTAAGCTACTTGGTGCTTACCTTTTGCCACAGACTCTATGAGAAAGATTGTGCAGTCACAGCATCCAATTATCTGCTTTAATGAGTCCCTTGAGAGCCTTAATCAGTAATGACAATCATTGAGGTCATTAATGCTTCAAGATACTTCAGTTATTTTAAGGTATTTGGTTTTTTCGTTTTGATACAGACTCTGTGAGAGGTTTGTGCAATCATGGCCCCAATTATCTGCTTTAACGAGTCCCTTGAGAGCTTTGTACTGACACTCCGTGGGGCTCATTAATACTTTGAAATACTCAAGGTTTTTAAGGTACTCTGGATGTTCCTTTCCACTCTTAGTCTTTGAGAGGTTTTTGTGCCATCCTGGCCTCCAATTCTCTCCTCCAAGGAGTCCATGAGGAGCCTGTGTTGACCTCAGTTGGACCCATTCATGCTTTGAGACACTTTGGGTTTTTCGACTGACTTTGACTCCTGGAAAGGTTTGTGCAATCTCCTCTCCGGCCCTGAGGTTCCAGGGCTCAGCTCCAAATGCACCACAGGGCTCATTAGGATCAAGCAAGTCCTGACAAACCATGGCTCTGCCTTGATTTCCCTCTGCTCTGGAGCAGTTCATCAGGAAGATTTCCTTTTACAGTTATGGAAAAATATTTCAAAGAGCTTCTAGGAAATATGTATTCCTTTCTTAAATGGTGCCTTTATTGCTCTTTTTATTATACAAGAGGTGATTGCAGCATTCTGTGATTGATCTTGATCCAGGGTCTCTCCCGAGGAGGTCTGGCCAGGTCAGTGAAGTTGTACCTTGAGAGCTGACCCAGTGTGGACAACCTTGCCCCACATTCCCCAACCCCAAGTGAGAAACGATTTTTACTTTCAAAAGTTTAAATGCTTTATTAAGACCTTATCAAAATACAACAGAAGACTGAATTAAGAAAAGAATACAGCACCAGGAGCAAAGGATTCAGTCACCATGTGCTCATCTACAAAATGGATGTTCTGTCTTTTACACCTCCAGCCCCTCCCAAAGTCTTGTCAATCGACTCCTTCTTCACTGTCCAGTGGTGGAGATCACTGTCTCACACCTTGATTGGAGGTCAGGTGCTGCCATAGGAACAAGCCAACCCTCCCAAATGCCCCAACTACTGAGGCCATCCTGTGATAGCAATGCAAGGGAGAGGGGAAGGATAACTATACATCTACAAAACTTCTCCAAACATATATTTAATATTCACCCCTTAATTGTGAGAGCCAACTGTAGGATTACACATCCATTATAAGCCCCTCTTTTCTTTTTCTAGAAGTCACTTTGTTGGATCGGCGGAAGAAATGCAGCATTCAATATGAGTGATCAGCAAGTCTCAAACTTTATTGATAGTTCACACATATTTATATTGGTCTTAATGAAGCTTATACATATTGCAAAGCAGAGCTCATTATTGGCTAATTACTTATCGGTCAACCACACCTACTTCTATATTCTTATAATTATCTTGTTACTACTTCTACATTCTTGCGGTTATTCTGCTGAAACTATCTGCATATTTTTGGCACAAGATGCTCTCCTCTATACTGTTGTTGCACCAAGGGCACAATGTCCTTGTCAGTGGTTGGACACTGACTGCTGAATCCTAGACTTGCCTTCCTTTAACTTAACCAACGGTATCATGTCGACGTGACCTTTCTCAGCTAGCCAACTGTCCACAAAGCTCTCCACATCACTTGTTTGAAAAATTAAGTAAAAAAATTTTCCTGTCTCTTGAATGAGTCATACCAGCATCTGTTGATGTGGGCAAGGACAGTGGGAACAGGAGAAAAAATCTCAGGTTTTCCTTAGACACACTCATTTGGAATGGACAAAAGGGCATCCCAGAGGTCCAGTGTGGCTTTGACTCCCATCTACTGTGCCTGTGTGGCTGCTACCCATAGTTGGTGCATCTTAGGGGTGAGCACAGAGGCCAACTCAGTCCTGCCCTCCAGTCCCTGAATTAAAAGACAACTGAGGAATTACAGAGGTCTGGTCTGGCCTTTTGTCCCTACCTTACCGTGCCTACGGGGTTGCTACCCACAGCAGGGCCATGGAGCCTTCTTGGTAGCGAACAAAGGGGTCAACCTGGCCTTGCCCTCCTTCCTTTGTCTTATTTCCTTGAAGAAGCTGTCCCATTACCTTTTACAGTCCCTTGTGTACTTCTCCTCAACAGCTGCTGGTAATTCTCACCCATGAAAACAGGAAGACAGTTCTCGAGCTGGTTGGTGGAAGCTTGACTCTACTTTTTGGGTGTCTTGGTGTTTTCCTGGTTGTCTCTCAGTCTCTGTTTGAGAGTCAATCTTGTTTCACCCAGCCTGGATGTTACAGTCCACTCTTTGGGTTCTTCTCCTGGGCCTTTGACTCTGTTGCCATGAGTCCATCCCCGCTCTGCAGCTCGCACGGCCGATTCGGTGCTGAGCAGTGCCTGAAAGGGACCTTCCCACTGAGGAGTTAGAGGCTGATCTCTCCATGGCTTAATCATCACCCAATTCCTGGGATTAATATTATGGATTCTGAAATCCAGGGTGGTAGTTTGAGGAATTGCCCCTTTATGTCTTAGCCCTTTTAAAGTTTGTGCTATAGACATCACTTATTTCTTGGCATTGGCTTCCCCTTCCTCATAGGTGGCAGCCTTCTGGGGTGAGGTCAGGAAGGGTAATCCAAACATCATTTCATAGGGTGGGACCCCCAGATCTGACTGGGGTTGGGTTCTAATTCTTAATAAGGCCAAAGGGAGACATTTTATGCATGACCTTTGGGCTTCAATCATTAGCTTTACTAGAGCTCTTTTAAGAGTTTGATTCATTCTCTCAACCTGACCAGAACTCTATGGTTGCCATGGAGTGTGTAATTCCCATTTTACTGCCAGGGCCTGAACCCCTTTCTGCAATATCTTTGATGTGAAATGAGTTCCCTGGTCTGAATCAATCCTGTTTGCCATCCCATATTGGGGTCTCCTGGTTTAGGGCAAATTTGGTACAGAATCTCCAAAGGGTGGCCCCTCCAGAAAGCAAACCCACACAGCCCCTCCCCCCAGCCAGTTCGGGAAGAATTCCTCGGAGAGGAGTGGAAAGAACCTGTTTATTTAACAGGCACAGCACCCCCCAGCACACAGAATGAACAATACCGGATGACACCGCTCTTTCACCACTCTGAAAAAAGATGGCAAATTCAGAAAGTCTCTCTTGGGGGTGGTCACTCAGTCCCTCTGGTGCTGGGGGAGCTGCTGCAGGCCACAGGGTGCAAACGCTCGGTGTTCCCAGGTGCCAATCCGGAGCAGGTTCGAGATGGTTCAAAAAGGAAAGGAGAAACAGTCCAGGAAGAAATTTGGACAGTTTCGATAAACTAGCTAATGAGCAGAAGCAAGAGCAAGCAGAAGTGAAGCAGAAGCAAGAGTGAGAGAGCAATGCAAAAAGGAAAGGCAAAAAGCAAAAGCAGCACTATGTACTGCGCGTCTCTGTGCCCCACCAGGCTGATAAGAAAACCAAAACAAAACTTTCACTCTTCAGAGCCAGTCTTAAAGGCATAGAACATAATATCCAGCATAAACAGAACACATGAATGGATAAAGAAGCATCGTAATGTCACCCTAGGACATTCCACCCCTTATCCCTATATCATCAACATACTACAACACATCATGCATTTATTCACACAAAATTTCCATCTGTTCCCCCAAAAATTACAAGCAATACCCATCATGCCCTCATCACATCCCCACACTGGACCACTGAATCCATGCCCTATACTACAGAGCTGCAGGATTTCACCCCTTTCAACTTACTCACTCAAAGCACCATCTTTCACTTGCTCAGACCTTCAACACTTCCACATTTCCTTCTCCATCTTCCACTTGCCCAGACCTTCAACACTTACACATTTCCTTCTGTCTCATGTCTGTATGGTGTAATGTACAGGCAATGGCAGTAACATCCAACAAACAGTGATATTGCATATCATTCTCACCCCACAATCAGATCTCCCTGTGGTACACATGGTGTTGTTCCATCTCTTTGCATTATCCACCATGTGCAACCTGGTCCCTGAGCAAAAACAACCCCACAAATGAGTTTGTCTGTACTCGAGGCAGAATTGATCCACACAGTCTTCCCCAACAAACCTCTGACATGGACCACTGGGACTTTATCTCCATCTGTTATATTCAGGGACTCAGACTGGGCAGGACCTGCTCGGTTGGTGGAACCTCGGGTGTTAACTAACCAGGTGACCTTTGCTAAATGCTGCTCCCAATTTTTGAAAGATCCCCCACCCAAAGCTTTCAGCTGGGTTTTTAGTAGTCCATTGTACCTCTCCACTTTGCCTGCAACTGGTGCATGGTAGGGGATATGGTACACCCACTCAATGCCATGTTCGCTAGCCCAGGTGTTGATAAGGCTGTCCTTGAAATGAGTCCCATTGTCTGACTCAATCCTCTCAGGGGTACCATGTCTCCACAGGATTTGCTTTTCAAGGCCCAGGATGGTGTTCCAGGCAGTAGCATGAGACACAGGGTAGGTTTCCAACCATCCAGTGGTGGCTTCCACCATGGTCAGCACGTGGCACTTGCCCTGGCGTGTCTGGGGCAGTGGGATGGAGTCAATCTGCCAGGCCTCCCCATACTTGTACTTGGACCCCCGCCCACCATACCATAGGGGCTTCACTCCCTTGGCCTGCTTGATGGCAGCACACGTCTCACAGTCATGGATAACCTGAGAAATACTGTCCATGGTTAAATCCACCCCTCGGTCTCGTGCCCACTTATAGGTGGCATCTCTGCCCTGATGGCCTGAGGCAGGCATCATGGGCCCATCGAGCTAGGAATAACTCTCCCTTCTGTTGTCAATCTAAGTCTATCTTCGACACCTCTATTTTTGCTACCTGATCTACCTGTTTGTTGTTTTGGTGTTCCTCATTAGCCCAACTCTTGGAGACATGAGCATCTACATGGCGGACATTCACAGGTAGCCTCCCTACCCTGGTAGCAATGTCTTTCCACTCTTCAGCAGCCCAAATTGGTTTTCCTCTATGCTGCCAGTTGGACTCATTCCACCTCTCCAGCCATCCCCACAGAGCATTGGCTACCATCCATGAATCAGTGTAGAGGTAGAGCTTTGGCCACTTCTCTCTTTCTGCAATGTCCAGGGCCAGCTGAACGGCTTTGAGTTCAGCAAGTTGGCTTGATCCACCTTCACCTTCAGTGGCCTCTGCAACCTGTCATGTGGGGCTCCATACGGCTGCTTTCCACTTCCGGTTCATCCCTACGATGCGACAGGAACCATCAGTGAAAAGAGCGTAGCGCGTTTCCTCTGGGGGCAGTTGGTTATATGGAGGAGCCTCTTCAGCCCGTGTCACTGGTTCTTGTTCTTCTTCTGTGACACCAAAATTTCAGAACTCTGTGGATGCCATGGAGTGTGTAATTCCCATTTCATTTCCAAGGCTTGAACAACTTTCTGCAATATCTTCGATGTGAATGAGTTCCCCAGTCTGAATCAATCCTGTTTTCCATCCCATATTGGGGAATGATTGATTCTAGAAGTGTTTTACTCACAACACTGGCATTGTTTTTCACCGTGGGTACCACCTCTACCCAATGAGTCACGTGATCTGCTATCACTGGCAAAAACTTCCACCATTGTACCTGGGGAAGCTCAGTAAAGTCTACTGGGATGTTATGAAAGGGCCATAAGGCCAGTTCTTGCCCTCCTCTGGGTGTTTTCCTCATGATTTTCTTATTCAGTTGTTGATATATCACACACCATTCAGTCACCTGCTTAGCTATCCCAAAAATTCCTATGCATCCCCAATTCCTTAGAAATTGATCACTTAGCACTTGTGTACCCCAATGTGTTGTTCCATGTACACCTTCTAGCATTTTCTTGGCAAGGGGTTTATTCAACATTTGCCTCCCATCTGCTAGTCTCCACATTTTTTCGTTATCTTTCTCAGCTCCTATTTTAAGGAGTTCTTCCTTTTTTGTCCCACTGAATATGGGGACATTATGCATTTCTCTCATGGGGGCTAATACTAATATTATTAGTTTTCCTGTCTCTGGTTCAGTTGCATTTTTAGATTCTAAATTGGCTAAATTGCTTCCATGTGCCTCCTGAGTTATCCTTTTTTGATGTCCTTTAACATATACTGCTGCTACTTCCTCTGGTAATTGCAAGGTTTCTAACTCTTCTAAAATAAGTTTTTCATTACTCAGTCCCTTTCCCTTTGAATTTTATAGCCCCCTCTCTTCCCAAATTTTTTCCAAAGAAATGAACTTTTGCAAAAGCATATTTTCAGTCTGTATATATTTTTCCCCTTTTCTGTGCCAATATTTCCAGAGTTCGCTTTAGGGCGTACAACTCACACCTTGGGCTGACCAGTTGGAAGGTAACTTTCCCTTTTCTGTGGCCACCAACCCTTCATGCACTATAGCGTACCCGATACCCTGTGCCCCTTTATTACCCGTGAAGATCCATCAATGTACAATTGTTTTCCACCTTGGAGTGCTTGATCTGTTAGATCCTTTCTTTAGTTTGATAGTTTATAACCTCTAGGCAATTATGTATTAGATCCTCATCTGGTTCTCCATACAAAAACTGGGCAGGGTTGAGTTGGTTACTCAGAATTAGCTCTAAACCATTATCTATTAAGATGGGTTCATACTTTAGCACTTGGGAATCAGTGAGCCATTTCTCAGCCTTTTGGCTTAGGATACTTCTAAAATGAGTGTGGGGTATATATTTTCAATTTCCCTCTAAGGGTTAATGTCTTGGTTTGAAAAGACAGGTGTCCACTAAGGAAGGCAGGAGCCTCCCTTGAAATGGAAAATGCAAACTCGCTGCCTCTGAATTATTATAATTTTGAAATTAAGAGGCTCTTAGTCAAAGATACTGGAATATGAATAAGAGTTCTTTACTAGGAAAACTAAAAATACAAATGTAGGAGTACAAACAAAAAACCCCCTACTGACAGAGTCAGAATACCTGTTGGTCAGGTGTTGGTAGCAGTCCCATTGAATGGCAGCTGCAGTGCTCCTGAAGTGACAGGTATGGTTCTGTTGGAGCAGGGATCCTGTAGAAGGGTGTAGTTTTCCTCTGAAGGTCCAGTGGTAGTGTAGATGGGCCTGATCTTCCTCTGGGAATCCAGTGGGGAAGAAAGCTGCTCCGCTGGGCATCCAGTGGGGCTGAAAGCTGCTCCTCTGGGAATCCAGTGGGGAAAAGGCTGTACTGGTGTCCCAAAATCTCAGATTATATCCAGGTAGGAATGCTTGGCTCCTCCCTCTGGGTGGAGCATCTCACAATGTGATGATGTAATTGTTATCAGTCATGCAGTGACACTCAATGGCCCATTAACAGAAGATGTCTCCCCAGAGGGAGGATTGGTTGAGGGAAAGATAAAGAAAAACTGCCCAATTAACAGAAGATAACTGCCTCACCTCTTACAGATAGGAATTGAATACAACCCCAGCTACGTCTTTCAACTTAAGACATTTACAAAAGTTGCCATTTTAAGTTCTAACTGAGTTTGGCCTCCCTATTTTTTTTTTCCTACATGCTCTAGCCACCCCCTTAAATACTTCCTGAGAGACCTGACCCTCCTTCCAAAGATGATACATCCTCTTTTTATTCTTAAGTTCCTCCAAAACCTCCTTGCCCATCCAGGCTGGGCATTTGCCTCATCGACTTGTCTTTCAGCACACAAGGAGAGTCTGTTCCTGTGCCCTCAAGATCACTGTTTTGAGGCATGCCCACCCTTCCTGAACTCCTTTGTTTTTAAGGAACTCTCTGAATAAGTCTCCTAAACAGGCCAAAGTCTGCCCTCCAGAAGTCCAATGTAAAAGCCTTATTGATGTTCCTCCTGACTTCACCGAATATTGAGAACTCTATGATTTCATGATCACTATCCCCCAAGCAGTCTCCCACCACCACATCTTCCACCAGCCCATCTCTACATCCCATCTGTTGCAAACAACAGATCTAACACAGTCCCTTCTGTGGTGGGCTTACCCATCAGCTGCAACAAAAAGTTGTCCTCAACAAACTCTAAAAATCTTTTGGACTGCCTCTTTTCAGCTGTATTGATTTCCCAACAAATGTCTGGCAGGTTGAAATCACCAACAAGAACAAGAGCTGATGATCCAGAAACATTCTCTAGCTGTTTATAGAATAAGTTGTCCATCTCTTCTTCCTGGTTGGGTGGACAATAACAGACTCCCAGTAGCATGTCAGCCGTGTTGGCCTTCCCCCTAATTCTCACCCACAGGCATTCAACTTCATCATCATTAGTTTCAATACCTATGGTGTCCAAAGCCTCCCTAATATAAAGGGCCACCCCTCCACCTCTTCTCCCTTTCCTGTCTCTCCTGAAGAGCTTGTAGCCATCCAGTGCAGCGCTCCAGCCATGTGAGTCATCCCACCACGTTTCCCTGATGCCAATTACATCACAGCTTTGCTGCTGCACCATGGCCTCCAGCTCTTCTTGTTTGTTACCCATGCTGTGTGCACTGGTATACATGCACCTCAGCTGGGCTGCTGATTTCACCCTAACTCAGGCTTGCCACCCTTGGGCCTGCTTCCAGACTGCCAGATGCATCCCCTTCCCCCTTCAAACCTAATTTAAAGCCCTCTCAAGAAATTCTGCCAGTTCATGAGCAAAAAATCTTCTGCCCTTAACAGAGAGATGTATCCCATCTGGTTCCAGTAGAGCAGGTGCTGGAAAAGTTGCCCCATGATCAATGAATCCAAAATTCTGCTGATGACACCAACCATTGAGCCACTTGTTAATAATGTGAGCTCTCCTATTCCTTTCACCGTTTTTCTCAGCCACCAAAGGGCCTGAGGAAAAGACTACCTGTGTCCCTGTCCTATCAACCACTTGTCCCAGCGCCCTAAAGTCCCTTTTAATTGTCCTGACATTCCTCTTTTCAATCTCATCACCGCCAGCCTGGAATATCAGCAGTGGGTAATAATCAGAGGGCTGAATCACCCCAGGCAGTCTCTCAGTAATATCCCATATCCAGGCCCCAGGGAGGCAGCAGACCTCTCTGTGGGGTGGGTTTGGTCGACATATGGGGCCCTCTGTTCCCCTCAGAAGGGAGTCACCCACCATGATTACCCTTCTTTCCTTTTGGATGTTAGAGGTGGCAGTCCCTCTCACAGATCAATCATAATTGGGATGCTCAATGGGCAGATACTTTTCTTCTAAATAATTTGGCTGATGCTCCAGATCCAGGGGCTCATACCTATTCTGAAGTGGACCTGGCTAGAGAATGGGGGTTGGGAGGAGTTTTTATTAATACTTATTGATAAAAGGAGTTTTTTGTTAATACTATAATTATTAAGGGCCTCTTTCCTCAAGCAGGGACCCAGTTCCAGTCCCCTTCATCTACCAAGAGTTCTTCTATTGCCTGACAGTGGAAGGCAGAGGAGTCCTCTGACCCTTGGTGGGCTTCCCTCAAGGATGGAAGGGCAATCCACTGATTTATTTCCCTTTCACTTTCCCTGATACTCCTTATTCTTTCAACTTCCTCTCTACGGTCAGCCACCAATGTGAGAAGATCATCCACCTATTCACACCTCAGGCAAGTTCTGTCCTCAACCTCCCTGAAACCACAGAGAAGCTCAAACTCTCCGCACAGGAATGAGTCTGTGCAGACACATCCTTTTTGGAGGGTTCCATTTGGTTACACAGATTTGCACTAACTAGGGGTTTTGATCATGTGAGGACCATTACTAACAGAAACCCTGGAACAACAAAAACACCAACAGCAACACACAGCAAACCTTTTGAACAGGGGACTCCTGGAAACCTGCAACCCTGCCGGTGTGAACTGCTGCGCAAACAACCACGCCATGCCCTCAGAGCTGTGCCAGGCCCCTGTTTGCCCACAAACTGCTGTGCCACACCCCTGTTTGCCCACAAACTGCCCTGCCACGCCCTCAGAGCCGTGCCAGGCCCCTGTTTGCCCACAAACTGCTGTGCCACGCCCTCAGAGCCGTGCCAGGCCCCTGTTTGCCCACAAACTGCTGTGCCACGCCATCAGAGCCGTGCCAGGACCCTGTTTGCCCACAAACTACCATGACACGCCCTCAGAGCCGTGCCAGGCCCCTGTTTGCCCAAAAAACTGCCGTGATACACCCCTGTTTGCCCACTCCAGGTCACCCTGCTCCCCAGAGGCCTTTTTCAAAACCCCCACCTCATGCTGCAGCCAAGAAAAACCCCTCTGAGCACCTGTGTGGACTAACAAGCACAGCACAACCCACCTGCTAAGTGACACTATGGGGGTGCAGCCCCATCCTGCCCCCAGGGAGGGGGGTTTAGGAGCTTAGAAATGCTCCTTGGGCCTCAGCATTGCAGGTAAATGAAACCCATTCTCTCTTCACATGGCAAAGAGGAAAACGGTTCCCTGGATACTCACAGCATGGACCAGAGAAAGATGTTAACCCCAGGTGAATGACCTTGTTTCCCCACCTCCACAAGAACCAGCGGGACCCCATTGCAGAGAAGCCCAGGGTCACCAAGGACAGATGGGACACTGCTGGAGCCAAGAGTCTTGTACTCTGTTTGGTCTCTTTCCCACCCCAGTCCTGATCTTCCCCACACCCGTGCACCCCTACTCTTTCCTTCCCCACCCCGTCCTCCATCTTCCCCCTTTTTCCTTCTCACTCTCCTGTTTCCTATCCCTTTCTATCTGTCTACTGCCCATTTATTGTTCAATAAATTCCCTGTTGCTGACTTTTTACATGATGTCCTGAATTGCTCATTGTTCTCAAAGGAGAACCCAAAATACACATCAACACAGCTTGACCCACATGCTAAAGAGCCTCACTTTATTTATGCCAACTGATAAGCATAAATCATAATAAATAGAACTTTAGTTAAATTCTACACCATGCACCACATGTTTTCCTCAGATGTGGTTGCAATCTGCTGTAATAGCAATTAAAAGGAAAGGCAATGAGGGCACCTTGACCACTGATAAACAAAAGGTAATTTGGGATTATCACACTCTCTTTGAAAGTGTTTCCAATCTTGGTGGCATCTTGTTAATGACACTTATTATCCCATTGATGGTAAAGTCACAGCTTTTCTTTTAACAATACTCTATGCCTTATACCCAATTATAGTGCTGATTAAATCCCAATGGAACTGTCCTCTATCTGTTAGAACATACAAGTGTGAGCCCCAAATGGGAGCAAATGGCCAGCTGTGGATGTTAATGCCTGACGGACAGGAACAGCAAGGATTTATTTGTGAAAATAATACTATTAACAACTAAGAGATTTGCCTTGACTCTTAAGAAAACGTCAATATTCTGTTGAAACCCCAGTGACTGTACTTGCATATGCTGGAAATGGATGTATCTGTATGAGAACTTGGTGTGATTCTATGTTTACAGAAAACACCACCTGAGAGACATCTGA
This sequence comes from Agelaius phoeniceus, assembly GCF_051311805.1. Classification (NCBI taxonomy): domain Eukaryota; kingdom Metazoa; phylum Chordata; class Aves; order Passeriformes; family Icteridae; genus Agelaius; species Agelaius phoeniceus. The sequence continues at coordinate 5,976,825 of NW_027509866.1, forward strand.
TCGCTCTAATAGCGATATCTGTAGTTTTAGCAAAATGATGGGATGCAGCTCCCTCGCAACTCAGCAATTGCTACAATCCAACTGCACACTGTGTCAAGTTTCATTGCCTGGAGTGAATCTGGCATTGGCAAGAATCTGTTGCAATATGATGATCTGAGTCCAAGAACCCGCATTACCACCCATTGTCAGGCAGAGAAGATGCACCATGTCCTGGAAAGAGGGAAGAAAGATAGAGAGCATTGTTGGTGGGAGACTATTTTTGGATGGCCACCCAGAGCAACTGGAATTTTGAATTTAATGTTGCATCCAACTGTAGTTTTGTTAGTTTTGGCTTTATTGTGTTCACTGCTTATAATCATCCTGTATACCCTGTCAGAAGATAAACCAAATTATATCCATCAAACATGTAAACCACCTACAATGAACTCAGCATATGTAATGTTACATAATTTCACTATTTCTGACCCATAAATGAGAAAACCTATCAATTAATTGTAACCTTACCTCTAATCTGCAATAGGCCATATAGTTATGACAAAGACACAAGAGATTCTTACCACTCAAGGAGATGGTAATGTTTATTAAATGTAGGCACAGGGTAAAGAGACTCAAAGCTGGGCACAGGATATGAGGTGTGACCTCACCACTGCCCAGCACAGAGGGACAATCAGAGCCCTGGTCCTGCTGGCCACACTATGGCTGACACAGAACACCAGGATGCCCCTGGCATATGCCTGACCATAATTCCATCCTTCCCCACCCACCCTACGAAATAATGAATGGACATTTTCCTTGGCCCTCCTTTGTTATTAATATTTTTTTTTTTAAACACACTTTCTATAGCCTTTCACAGTAGCCATCAGATTGAGTTCAAATGGAGCTTTTGATGATCTATGAGAGGTCAGGCCTGAGGGCTGGGACCCAGGGTGGGCTGGATGGGAAAAGCCCTTTGGCACTTTGGCTCAGGGCTTCCTTGGGGATGTTTAAGGGAGGAACACAAGGTGGAACAAGAGAGAGCTGCAGAACATTGAGAGAGGAACAAGAGCAGGCAAAGTTGTGGGGCAAAGGCATTAAAAAGGCCTTTGTGCCCAGGAGCATCAGCATGGAAACCACCAGGCCTCTAGGAGAAAGGGCGGCCATGCCCACCAGGCCTTTGTGACCTGCGGTGACATCGGGCCCAGAGGCCATTGTGACCTGGGTGCATGTCATGGGCCTTGGGGCTGCCAATCCCTGCAGTGGCCGCTCCCAGGAGAGCAGCTCTCTGAGGAGGCAGCAGCTTCTCTGGAGGCAGCAGCTCACCCGGGCAGTTGTGGCCAGTGTTCACCACAATGTGGAAGAGGAGGAGATGAATGCCCACGGCCAGCCCCGTGAGGGGCAGCCACTGCTGTACCGGCGGCGACAGGTGAGGGACAGGGATGGAGGGAGAGCCTGCAGTGGGACCTGGGGGAAGCCCTGGGACAGAGACAGCCAGGCCTGGCACCAGGCCATGCTCTGCGGAGGGGACAGCACTGGGATGGCCCAGGCACAGCAATGCCCAGAGGCAGCGAGCCCAGCTGGGAACCCGGCCCGGCCTGGCTGCTGTGGCCAGCACCTGCCTTGGGGCCAGGCCTGGGCTTGATGAGGGACACTGTGCCCACACAGCCAGCTCCATCCTGTGCCTCCTCCTGCTTCCCACAGGTGACCCACAGGCAGCCACAGGCGGCACCTCAGGTCACCTGGACGACCATCACGCCCATCCCTGGGCCCACTCTGTTACCCAAACCCATCCGGTCATGGAGCCCCACCTGGTCCTGCACACGCAGGGGCAGCCAGGAGGGCAGGCGCTCAGTGCCCCACAGCCGTGTCACAGGGCCACAGAGATTGTCCGTGTTGGACTTGCCACCTCTCCACGGCCCTAAGGTGACACTGGCACCTCCAGGCCAGCTCAGTGGTCAAATGTCCAGCGTGTCCACTGGCAGTGCCAAGCTGCCCCCTCTGCCAGCAGCACCTGCAGCAGCCGCCTCTGGATCCTCTCCCAGAGGCACAGCCCGTGCTGTGTGCCCCATGGCCCGGGGCCAGCCAGAGCGTGTGCCACCTTCTCCATGGGGCACTCTGGCTGCAGGCAGAGCCCAGGGAACGCCTTCCCCGGGGAGCAGAACAGAAGGGCTCTGGCAGGGGTCAGGGGCAAGGCAGGGCCACCGCCTGCCCCCCGTGACACCTGCACGTGGCGCGCCGCTCCGCACTGGGGCCCGGCCGGCCTGGAAGCACCTGGGGCGCTCTGGGAAAGAGGAGGGCATTGAGGTGCAGGAAGGGCATGGTGGCCACATCCACAAAGACCTTTTTGGAGGCCTCAGCCCACACCTGTCAGAAGACAAGTCCATCATGTCCACCTGCAGTCACAAACAGTCAAGCGCCCACCAAGAGGTGGATGCAGAGCCCCAGGAGCTGCCCAGTGCTTCCAGCTCAACCAAAGGCTCCGCAGAAGAGGCAGCAAAGTGCTCTGAGCTCCCTTCCTCTGCCCAGTTGGCAGAGCAGAGCTCTGTCTCTGGAAACTCACAGCCCTGGGACACTCCTGTCAAGGGGCTGGAGGAAAAGCGAGAGGAGGAAGAGCTCCCAGAAGCACAGGCTGCAGGACACTGGGACAGCGACCTGCAGAGTTTGTGGCTTGCCCTGCTCTTGAAGGAGAATGAGGTAGAGGCAGAAGCTTCTGCCCTGGCTGGAGATCCCTGGGACGAGGGCCACAGCAAGCTCCTCCTCACATCAGTACCTGAGGAAAGCTCAGGCTTCTCAGCTTCTCCTTTCTCTGGAGACCCCTGTGAGCAAAGGGCAACTGGCCGGCCAGCCAAGCATGCTGCACTTCACAAGCAGCTGTGCATGGGGCCTGAGGATTTGCTACAACTTCCGAGCAAAAAGAGAGAGGGGCTGGAGAAGCTGGAGGAAGAGAAAATGCATGCAGAGCTCTTTGGAGACATCTCCTCCTCCATGAGCAATGAAGAAAGCCCCATGACGTCCAGCTATGACCTCAGGGATCCATCAGGTGCCACCCTGGAACCAGCTGCAGACCCCTTGGTGCCACTCAGCTCTTGCTGTGTGATCAGAGATGTCACAGCAGAGACACAAAACTGCTCAGAGCTTGTGTCTCCTGAGCTGTTTGCAGACTTGGGCTCTGACTCTGAGGACTTGCCGTGCCTGGAAACTCTGCTGAACGAGCTCCTGGAGAAGGGGGAGCAAGAAGTGGCAAGAGAGAGGGCCAGAGAGGTAGAGAGCCCGTTGTCACTCCCACCGCGAGACCGAGAGTTAGAGCCAGTGCCTACGTCTCCAGACAGTGACCTCAGCGACCAGGGGCACGGCGAGCCTCTCCGCAGGGCTTTGCTCAAAGACCCGAATGTGTCTGTGGGTTGTGCCCTGCCTGCTGACCCTGCGGAGGAGGCAGAAGAAGCAGGCATGGAGGCCGGCCGTGCCCAGGCCGCCCCTGCCCAGGCAAAGCCCTGCGGGCAGGAGCCGCCGGCAGGAGCTTGCCCGGAGCCTGCCCAGCCCCTGGCACGCAGCGTTCCTGCCCGCCCCGCTGGCAGCGCAGCCGCCCCGCAGCCCCCGGCCCCGCGGCCACGGCGCTCCATGGCCAGGACGGCCCGGCGGGCCCTGCGCCGCCTTTTCTCCTTCAGCTGCCTCAGGGGGCAGCCAGAGCAGTGAGCCCGGGGCCCGCACCAGGACGATGCCCAGAGACGCCGGCTCCCCTGAGCACGCCCAGCTCCCGGGGGCAGCGGCCGGTCCCAGAGCCGCCGGCAGCAGGGACAGACCAACCCTGGGCACACACCCATGGATGGGTGGGTGGTGGCCAAGGCAAACACTTGCCAAAGGTAGGTCCTGCTGCCGGCCCCAGCCCCTCAGCCCCAAGCCAACAGCAAGGCAGCCTGGTCAGGCAGAGCCGGCTGAGGAAGGGTGACAGCGCTGCCTCGTGCACTCCACAGAAGCTGACTTTAGGCCTGGGCTGCATTGTGGGGGTGCATCCCCACCCTGCCCCCAGGGAGGGGGGTTTGGGAGCTGAGAAATGCTCCTTGGGCCTCAGCATTGCAGGTAAATGAAGGCAAACCCATTCTCCTTTCACAGGGCAACTAGGAAAGTGCCTCCCTGGGTACCCTTAAAATAGAGTGGAGAAAGGTGTAAACCCTGGATGGATGGCCTGGGGTCCTCACCTCCACAAGAACCACTGGGACCCCAGTGCAGAGAAGCACAGGGCGAGGAGGGACTGATGGGACACTGCTGGAGACAAGTCTTGTACTGTCCACTGTTTGATCTCTTCCCCAATCCACCCCACCCTCACTTTTCCCTCTCTTTCCTTCTCACTCTCCTGTTTCCAATCTGCTTCAATTTCTCTACCTAACATTTATTGTTAAATAAAATCCCTGGGTTTGACTTTGGTAGATGATCTCCTTGGCACCTTAATTCAATAAGAGCCGTCTCTCCATAAGAACATATTCAATGCTGGTGCAGAGTGGAAGAGTCTGGACTTTAGGCTGAACCTGGAATGCAGTCTGATCCAGTGTGTGTGGATTTATATTTTGTGCTGCATGTCATGACAGATTTTAGTTCCTTAGGGAAACGCCCCTACCTAAAATATTCCCTCTTGGAGCTTTGTTCAAAGCCATTTGGACGACAGCTGGAGATAGAATTGTCTTTAGAGGTCATGTGGCAATCCCCAAATGTAAGAGGATCTGCTCTTCCTGTGCTCCACTCTCCTCATTAGGCAGTTTCTCCTGGAGGTGCACAGCTGCATTTTTGGTGTCCGTGACTCCTGCCAATTCTCCTCCAGAAGATGGCAGGAGGCTGGATTTGCTCTGCAATGTCTTTTGGCACTGACAGCAAGCTGGGCATGTTATTTACAGAGGTTTATTGTGGCATTGCAAGGAGGGCTGAGGGACATTTGCCTGTGAATAGCAGCAAAATTTAAGACTCTGCTGTGTTTTATTTATGGCGTGTTTCCAGATGCTGGGCACAGAAATAATTTGCTTAATAAATAATACAAATAAACAGACATCCAACACCTTGTGCTCGCAGCCCAGACAGCCACACACAGAGGCACAGCCTGCCAGGGAGCTGGAGGCTTTGCAGCAGTTCTGCTTTCATGGAACCCTTCAGGTTGGAAAAGACCTTCAAGATCATTTGGTCCAATTTTTGAATGAATCCCACCATATCCACCAACCCAAGTGCAATTCCTACTCATTTTTGAGCACTTGAGGGATGATATCTCCACCATTTCCCTGGGCAGTCCATTCCAATGCTTAACCATCCTTTCAGTGAAGAAATCTTTCATAAGATCCAACCTGGACCTGCTGTGTCACAGCTTGAGGCCCTTTCTCCATGTGCAATTCTTTCCTGGGAGAAGAAACCAACCCTGACCTCACTCACCTCCTTTCAGTGGCTGTAGAGAGCAATAAGGTCTCCCCTGAGCCTCATTTTCTCCTTTTTAAGGTCTTCCTCAAGCCATTACTGTAATGAGTGACCAAGGGCTGGACAATTCCTTTTCCAGCTGTTTTCCTCTCTTACCAGAGCCCCATCAAGTATCCCAGGGCACAGTGAACAGCTCGTGACCCCCAGTGCTGGATGATGTGATTTCAGTATCTTTAGGTATCAGAATTAACCTTGGGAAAATTATTCCAGGCACTAAAATCTGGGAATTTTAATTTACATTATCAGGCATTGGAACAGGCTTCCCAGAGTAGTGGTGGAGTCACCATCCCTGGAAGTGTTCAGAGGGGGTGTGGATGAGGACAGGGTTTAATGGTGTTGACAGTTGGACTGGATGAACTTGGAGCCCTTTTCCAACCTTTGCAATTCTGCAATTCCATGATTTGGGTGATCTCCCAGGTCCCTCTGCCCCGGCTGCAGAAGTGATGTGTGGAGTCACCACTTTGGCCTGGTCTTTGGTTCCTGGAGCTATTTTAGGTGTCCCAAAGTGTCCAATGGGCTGTAGTAGGGAATGGGGCTCCTCTTGGCTCCCTGTCCTGTTGACCAGCAATATGTAAATGCACAGATTGGTTGACTAAAGTTTCAATAAATTCAGTGCCAAGGCAGCTGGATCACACTCAGGCTGTAGAGAACTGGATGATCTTGAAGGGTTTTTCCAACCCAACCCATTCTGTGATTTATTTCACCCTAAACCAGACGTGCACTTTGTCAGGTGATTCACACTCTAAACTCTATTCAGTTTGTTGATTAGATTGTCTTTAATTGATGATAATTAAATCAAGATGAATAAATAACAGACACCCCAAATTATGCAGATGAATCCCAGTCTTGTCCTGTGCCTCATTTTCTCCACAGGAATAATTTAATTAATTTTTACCTTGTAAGGATAAATAAAAATATCAACATATTCAACAGTAAAGAAAATGAGGTCAATATTCCACTGTTATGTCTTCATGGACTGAAATGACTGGTTGGGAGAAGACACCAGGCCTGGCTAAGATTAGAAAGATAAAAAACATATTGAAGGCATTTTTTCCTCCTCATAGGTACATTCTGGCTGGAGTTCCAGAGCAGTTTTTATTCCCTCCTATCCCTTGGAGAGAGCACATTTTCTCCATCCATAAGGATGAAGAAAGAATCGTGCCAAGAGCAGAGTGACAGTGGTAAATGGATAATAAATGTTTTTACATTAACTGTTCCAGCTATGGCTGGGGTGAAATCATTCCAGGAGACAGCAGGAACAGCACAAAGTAATTTGGAATCTTCAGGAGTGCATGTCCTGGGACATCCAAACCCAAAACACATGTTACACCAGGACTGTGTGGTAAATAGGTATGATTCATGCTGATAAAATTGAAACAGTAATCAATATTGATACAGTAATTAATATTTGGGAATAATAAAACAGTTAAAAGTTATAATGTCAAGAAAGAAAGGGAGAGGAGGGGCTCCACCCCCCTTCCCTGCCGATGTTCAAGGACAGGAGGAAAAGCAAGAGATAACAGTTACTAAAAATTAACAGAAAGAAGGGAAAATCTGGTTGGGTCCCAGGAAAATGCCCACTATAAGAGATTTATTGCTTTGATGTAAAATGTAGTAATATGTTAGTTTTGGCTTACATTGTACTGGCTTGGTGCGCATGTGTAACCCAAAGGTGAATTAAAGGACAAAGAGGAAGAGTAGAGCCTTCATCAGTGACGACCCCCAAAGACTTGTGCGACCACCAAAACGAGTGGTGGAGCATGCGCGGTAAAGGTGGTGGTGAGGGCAGAGGTAGAAGTGTGATGAATCAGAAATGGGAGGAGATGGCATTGACACATGGCATATAAGGGGGGGATCTTCACTTGGCAAGCTCGTAGGTGAGGTGGCAAGGGTCCAAGAGCCCTGCGCTCCGCACCCCGCGGTTATCTTTTGCTTATGCGCTATTATTGGAACCAAATTATCCCTTATTTTTAATCAAATTAATTGTCAGTATATATCTTCTAAACTATTCAATTAAAATTGCTGCTATCTGAAATATTGTTTGGGGTTTTTTTATGAAGGGATAATTGAGCAAACATAACAACAGGGAGACTTCAAATGCTGCTGTTTAAAGTTTAAAGGCGTGTTGGATAGAAAAAGGAGACAGAGGTGCTGAGAAATTCCTAGGAAAATGAAGGATAGTAGAGAGAAAGTATGGAGACTGGAGAAACAGAAAAAACGAGAATTATTAATGTTTTTTAAACATTTGGTGTCTATTCTAGAGCCTTTCTTCTTCTATTTGAGGTAAATATTTAAAAAGATCTAAAAAATGGAGGAATATTCAGCATTGCCATGGGCTGGCACAGGAGGGGAGATTTCCCCTGGAGAGAGGCTCCTATTGCAGGCAGCTGCAGATCCCTCAGCTTTGGCTGCACAACAGCTGGAAATGCAAGTCCAGGAGCTCTGTCCATGGCCAGCCCCAGCAGGTGACAGCAAGGACAGGGCCCTGGCAGCTCCAGGACATTTGCAGGGAGCACCTTCAGCAAGTGCTGGGGGCTGGGACTGGGTGCAGAAAAGGCCCTGGGGGTCTCTGCAGCCAGGCTAAAGGAACAAAGTTTTGTTATGAATAAGAACCTTGACTAGGCCAATATTCAAGCAGCAATCAATTTATTATTTAATATGGTAAAGTATGAGCAATACAGCGCTGGCTACCATGGGGGAAGTTTTCCCTCCAACTGCACACCGATAATTGAGGGTTACAGGTATTTATAGGGGTACTCATTGTTAAAAGTTGTGGTGAGGAACCAACCACCGACAAGTGAGTCCAAATAAAATGTAATTTATTAATTGATAGAGCAAGCAATAATAGGCAAATTACAGCACTGGGTGCAGCCAACAAAAGGCTTGCACCCACCCGGGAGTCACCGCTCCACCAACGGCCCACGCCACTCGGCAGTTCAGTCCTCCTTTTTATCTGTTGTTGTTGGGTGTCCTTCTGGCATTCTCTGCGTCTGCACCGAGAGTTGCTAGGGGGTCTTATTCTGCCTTCTGGTGGTCATCTGGACGAAGGCTCCGGTCCTCTTCCTCGAGGTCTTACAATAGCCTTTACCATATATAGGCACACAGCTACATATAGTTACACATTTGTCTAGTTAGCCTTTCAACATATTAGCTTCTGACAGTTTGTGGTTTAAGCCTTATGACAGTTATTTTGCAATATATTAGCCCGTTATATTCATCTTTCAACATATTAGTTGGTTACATCTATCCTTGCGGTTTTCTCTATTACTGGCTTTTCCCCCTCTTAGAGTCTTTTTAGCAACTTGATGAACAAACTAAGACATTAACTCATTACACTCATCAGCTTTTTCAGCAGTTTCTATTTCCAATTTTTTTACTCATCAGCAATTTTTATTCCAAATTATTACATCACAATTCTATACAGTATTGTGATTTGAATTTCTCAGGATGTATTTTCAAAGGAGTATCCCCAGATGGTGATGGTCCAGTTTCCGAAAGAAGAAAGACGAATTCCATCTGGTGGAGTCCAGCTCTCCAGATGTGCCCACCTTTTAATTGCAGAGACTATAAATCTCATAACAGTGATGTCCAGCTTCCCTTTGGTCGAAACCATAAATCCTTGAGGTGATGGTCATCTTCCTTTCTCAAAATGTTTTTCTCTGCTTCAATAAGGCCTGAGATAAGCATATTTCCTATGTATATATTCCAAAGCTATAGTTTCAAGGATACAAGTAATATTCTAAAATTCTACTTCAAAAGGTTATTATTGCAGAGCTTTTTTATGGATTAAATGCAAGCAAAAAGCAACATCCTTAACACCTTAATTCCAATGCTCCTAAATCAACCAGAATTAATTGCAAACAAAAGATAGGTTCAAAGGCCTTTTTCCATGCTTTATTTTCCTCAGTTATTATTAGAATTCACAGCTCTCCCATTGTTGGGGTCCACACATTTTGCATTCGCAAGTACACACATCACCTGTTTGTACCTGACACGAAACACAGCTTTGCATCTCACAATGGTAGCAGCCAAAGAGGATCCACTCTGCTGGGCTGTACTCCAGTGTTCCTATGGGACACGGGTGCAGCTCATCAGGCCCATGCTGCTCCCTCCCTCCCAGCCAGCTCCCGTTGCACAAGAGCCAGCCCCTGCCCTGCCAAAAAGCAACTTGGCTGCAGCTGGCTGAGAAGGATTCCCCCTCCTTCCTTCCCTCCCTTTTGCCCCTCTGCCAGCCAAAAGGGGAACCTCTGCTGCCTGTCTGGGCACCAGCTTCGGGCTCACCTGACATCCAGGTGTAGAACGTGTCCTGGAGGATCGTGCCGCAGCTGAAGTCGATGAGCTTCGCCTTGCCCATGGCCAGGTCGACGAGGACATTCTCGGCCTTGATGTAGCTGTGCAGGACACTGAGGCTGCTGCAGGGCCGCACGGCCTCCAGCACCTGGTGGAACAGCCCCCGTGCCACGGGCTCCGTCAGGAACCGCCACTCGTGCAGGAAGTACCAGAGGTCCTGACAGCGCTGCGGACGCTCCGTGACGTCCTCGGGCATGAAGCACGAAGCCCTTGGGCACCTCGAACCAGTCCAGGAGCCACACGCCGCCGTGGAAGCCAGGCTGTGACACCATCCACAGCAGCACCAGCTCCAGGGGCACAAGGGCGCCCTTGCGCTGCAGGGGGACCGCGATGCCGTCAGTGGGGCCGATGTTGCGCCATGCCTCGGGCAGCCCCTGCCCTGCTGCGGCTCGCCATGGCCCGGCCCGGGGCGCTGCGCGGCCTCCACTCACTCCACGCTCACTCCCCTCACAGCGTTCCAGCTGCTGCCCTGCCGGGCCTTGCCTCAGCCCTGCCCAGAACGCCCCGCCGGCTCCTCCCGCTGGCCCCGCTCACTCACCAGCCGCGCCCACTCCGAGATGCACTCCTGGGACACTCGCTTGCTGGCTGCCACCCTCTGACCTGGCCCTGTCTCTTACTGGGGCGCCGTCGGCGAGCTGGGTCCCGGAGTAAACGCTGCTGCAGCCACCACTGCCCAGCAGCGGGCCCTGCCGGTAGAGCTGCTCTAGGGGAGGCCTCTCTGCCCGTGCGGGCGGCACCGCGATCCCGCTCTTCTGCCCGGGGCACCCGCCCGCCCGGCGCGCTGCTGCTTGCCGAGCCGCCCCAGGCTGCGGCGGCTTGGGGCCGGCGGCCGAGCTGGCGAGCGGCGGAGCTCGGAGCGGGGCAGCTGCCGGCCACGCTGTTGGCCACAGGGCGGGAGCCGGGCGGCAGCAGGGCGGCTGCGGGCGGCACCGCGGCAGGGGCTTTGTTTGGAGCCGGGGCCTTGGCTGGGGCTGGGCCAGAGCCCGTGCCAGGCTCAGCCAAAAGACCGCGATGCTCCGCCAGCACCAGAGCAAGTGGCTCTTCCAGCGGCGCCACAGCCAGGACGGAGAGACCCCGGCCGAGGCGGAACAACAGCGGGCTGGGCGGGGGCGGGCACGGGGTGGCCCCACCGAGGGGCGCTTCGCGGGACGCAGCATCAGCCGGGCTGGGAGAGGCGGAACACGGACGGCACAGGATGGGACGGGACAGCACGAGATGGGAGTAGAGTGAGTGTGAGAGGGAGAAGGGGATGAGGAGCGAGTGAAAAGTCGAGGGGGAAATCGATCGAGAGAAGCGCTGCTGCTGCTGCTGCTGCCGCTGCCGCTGCTGAGCCGCCGGAGCTCGCGGCCGTTCCTCCGTTGCCCCCACGAACCCAATGGAGGAGCCACCGCGCGCCCCAAGGAAGGAGAGAGAGAAACAAACAAATCACACCCCAAAGTAATTCCTATTAGAAAGGTAACCAAATAAAACAAGGTAGCAATAAAGAAGAGTGTTGGCTTGTGGCTTCTTTCTTCTTTGTGTGAGACGAAGCATTTCATGGGGAAGAATTTCCTCTTCTGACAATTTTGCCAGAGTGGACAGGAGCAGAGCATTTAATTTTCAAGTAGAAAAGGGAAATTGTGTCAGTAACGTCATCTCTTTTCATCCTCTGTTGACACAGTTGCAGGCTGCCAAAAGACATGGTCTGCAGTGTGGAACTTGGGGCCAAGTTTCTTTTTCTGCCCGAGGATGAGGAGGGGAAGAATCCCAGAATCATGGAGTTGTGGCATGGTTTGGCTTGGAAGCGATCTGAAAAATCCCATGGCTGCAACCCCCCTGCTGTGGGCTGGGGACCCCTTGCACTAGACCGACTTCTCTAGAGCTCCATGCAGCCTGGCCTTGAACACTGTCAGGGATGGGACACGCACACCATCTCTGGGCAACCTGTTCCAGGAGAGTCTTTTTTCTAAATCCCTTACCTGAACCTAATCTCTCTCCATTTGAGTCCATTCTCCCTTGTCCTGTCTTTGCCTGCCCTCATACAAAGTCCCTGTCCAGCTTTCTTTTAGGTTGCCCTCAGGTACTGGAAGGCCGCAGCTGGATCAGGCTGGGTCTCTTTCCCAGGCTGAAGAAGCCGAGCTGTGTCAGCCTTTCCTTGCAGGAGAGGAGCTGCAGCCCTGGCACCATCTGGGTGTCCCTGCTGGGCCCCTGCTGCAGCGTGTCCATGTCCTTGCCGTCCGTGCCGGGGAGCCCGGCAGAGCCGGAGGCAGCGCTGCAGGTGCAGGGTCAGCGGCGGGGAGGAGACCCGGCCCTGGCAGCGGCTCCGGGAGCAGCGATTGGCGCTGGGCCGCCCGCACTGCAGAGAGCCGGGGCCCTTGTGCCTGCCCTTGTGCCCAGGGCGCCTTTCCCCGCCGCTCGCCCGCCCGCCCGCTCGGGGGAAATGCCCCCTGTGCCGCCCCTCAGGGCCGCCCCTTGCTGCTGCCCCAGGGGCTCCCGGCGCCGGCTGGAGGGGCCCAGGCCTCGGCCTCACCCTGCTCAGCCCAAGGCCTGGAAAAGCAGATTCAAACACCCACCCAGAAAGTGCCCCAGGATGCCAAGGTCAATCTTTTCTCTACAGCACGGGTTTGCTATCAGAGTCTGCATGGGATTATAAAATCATCAGGAGGAAAGAGCATGAACAAGTTCTGTTTTGGCAGTACCTCAGGGCTTTGAGGGAGAGGGTTTGTGGTGCTTACTCGCTCACAGGGACTCACAGAAAATATGAAATGGTAAAAATAGTCCAAACCCCTTAGAACTTGGAAGGAAAACCTGCGGCACTGGAAGCTAGCACCTCAGAAACACCTGGTTTTGCTCCTCTCTTGCACCTGAGATCTTCCTGGGCAGGGACAATTCTTCCAATTGCATCAGCGTGGCCATGGCTAGAAAGGGCAGGGAGCAGATGGATTTAGCTTCTCCTGCCAGCCCTGAAATGCCAGTTGTCATTTGTGTGCACTGAGGATTCCGTTTCAGACTCTGAACTGGCGCAGCTGCTCCTTGGGCGCTGCTCGCACACAGGCGCAGCAGTGCTGCAGCAGCTGTCCCGCACTGTTGCAGGGTGATGCCATTTCCTGTTTCACCTATCCCAACCCCTCAGGTGTGCCAACCTTTCCTTTCCCCTTTGCCCTCCTGCTAAGAGCTGCCCATCAATCTTAACATTCCAGCAAGGGCGTCGTGTGGTTGGCAAAAGTTCAAAAGATGCCCCTCAGGTCTGGGCTCATTGGCCTGTCCAAGTGTCTTTATCCCTTGAGCCTTCCCCTCCTCCCACCTGGTTGGCCCTCACCTGTCCCTTCCCCTCCCCCTGTCCCCGGGGCTTAAAAGGACACAAGACCATGTGGCCGGGATTCTATTGGGAGCTGTTACAAGATTCAGAGGTCTACCATCCTGGAATAAAACTCTGGATTAAAACTCTACGATAGAATCCTCTCCTTTCTCTTCACCAACACCTGAACCTTTTCCACCAGAGGTTAACTGAGTTCCTACTATGCCTGGATTTGTTCCAAGTGCCTAGCTGCAGCACCCAGCCGGCCAAAGGTATCTCTGAGGTGAAACACCACAGCTGCTGCCTTTGGTCCAGCAGCAAGGGTCAGACGAGGCCAGGCACCCCACACCTGGAAATATTGGGATTAATATTCCATACCGCACACAGAGAGGGCTCTGGAGCCTCCCCAGGGCCACCAAGGAGCGCAGGAGGGAATGTGCCCGGGATCTGGTGCAGAACCGTGGGGTTGGGGGGATCCTTCGGTCTCTTTGATGGGGGTGGGAGCGGGGCAGATGGAATCAAGATGAGACAGGGATCAGACAGCCCCACACCAGGCAGCGTTTTCTCCTCTGACAGCTCCTCTGAGCTGAGCGAGCTGGTGAAGCCTGTGGAGCAAATGAGACCCAGGAGTGAGGGAAGGGCTGGCTGGGAAGGAATCAGATAAAGCCTGTGTAGGCATTTCTCTTTCCTAGGGGCTCCTGGGGAGACAAAGGAGACAAGAAGGATGTCCCATCCCACGACATTTCCTGGGATATGCTTTGGTGGTGACCTTGGCAGTGTTAGTGGTCTCAGGTTATTGGGAGGACTCTATGATCTTGAAGGTCTTTTCCAGTGGAAATAGTTCTGCAATTCTAAACTTCCATTCCTGCTTTTGAAGGATGCACTCCCAAATAGACCCACATTTGTGTTTTTAAGGAATTTAGCATCTACCTTTCCTTGAAAGTAATAGGAATCAGGCTTTAAATGCTCTCGAAACACTTGAATTCCTTGATCTTAAGCTGTGTGTTTGAATTGAGGTGCTTTTGTACAGAAAGCTCTGACCATGGGATAAATGCAGGCAATTCAGCCACAATGGCACTTGTTTCATCTGCTTTTCTTCTTCCTTTCCCCATGGGTGGCCGATTTGGGAGTATTTGTCTTGTACTTTGAGTTCCTGCTCAGACTTGCTCCTGCATGTGCTGTAAAGTCTTCTCTACCCCTTTCTGCTGAAACATGCTTGCAGACTGGTGGGAATTGCTAGAGACAAAGTATTGGAATATTATCCCAATATTACCAGGTGGAATGTGCCTGGGCTCGTCTGAGCCTGGCTGCTGGGCCAAAGGCAGCAGCTGTGGTGTTTCACCTCAGAGACGCCTTTGGCTGGCTGCAAGTTGCAGTCAGGCACTCGGAACAAGTCCAGGTATGGTAAAACTCAGTTTACCTCTGATGGAAAGGCTCCAGGCTAGGTGAAGAGGAAAAGGAGATGGATTCTGCAGAGGTTTTAATCCAGAGTTTTATTCCAGGGTCACAGATGTCTGAATCTTGGTAACAGCTCTACAGAATCCCGACCGCATGGTCCTGTCTCTTTTTAAGCCTGGGGAAAGGGGGAGGGGAAAGGGTAGGTGAGCCACCAACCAGGTGGGAGGGGGGGAAGGCTCAGGGGACAATGACACTTGGACGAGCCAATGACCCAGGGCTGAGGGGCATCTTTTGAACTGCACCAACCAGACCTTGCTGGAATGTTAAGATCGACTGACAGCACTTAGCAAGGAGGCAAGGGGGAGGGGAAGGGAGAATGTATTGCCACACCTGGGAGCTGAAACAGGAAATGGCATCACACTGCAACAACAAAGCTTACAAACCAGGCCCCAGTATGATTAGCCCAGTGTCCCTGCCTAAATCCAGGTATGCTTGTATTAAAAAGGAGCAAACTATTCTAACTCACTTGCCTCCTCACTTGCGCTGCCATGGGGGAGCAAAGGGGGTGAGGGGCTCTTTGCAGATGAGGGTCTCCTCCATGTGCTCCTCTTTTTTTTTTTTTTTTTTTTTTGTAGCTCATGGGGAATCCTGTGTGCCATTCCAACTCTTTGTTATCAAATGTGTGAAAGCATGGTGCTGCTGTAGCAGCAGCCTGAGTTCAGTGGGAACATGTCCAAAGCACTGGGTCCCACAGCAGTGGGAACAGTGAGAGACTTGCCTCTGCTGCCATGGCCATCCAGCCTGGGGAGAGCAGCTGCTGGGGCTTCCCCCATTCTGCCAACAGCAGTCTGCCTCCAGCATGTGGCCTGTATGGCCATGATTTTGCCAGAGTGTGGAAAATGCGTTGTTTGAATGTGTTTTGATGGTGTCTGACATCACCTGACTGGAGCAGTTTGGTGGGCAGGACGCCCTGAGGGCAGGGCCATGGCAGGGATGGGCGGCTGGCACTGGCACTGGCACTGGCAGTGTTATTTTCCCAGGCAGGCTCCTGGTACAGCTGTGGGGGAGGGCAGCAGCAGCTGTATCAGCCCAGCGAGCAGCAGCACATGGAGGAGACCCTCATCTGCAAAGAGCCCCTCACCCCCTTTGCTCCCCCATGGCAGCACAAGATGATTCCCCACAGGGGAAGGGCTGCTGCAGGCTGGAGACTCCTGCAGCCAGGCCTTGTTGCAATCTCCTTGCTGCAGCTGTGCCTGGAGGATGTTGGCCTGCAGCAGCTCTGCTGATGCCCGGGAATGCTGCTGGGCTCAGAGAGGCAGAGTGTGTGCAAAAGCTGCATTCAAAGCACTGATGGCGAGACCCCGCAGCCGCTGGCAAGGGCAGCAGCTCTTCTTCATTCTGTGCAGGTGAGAGCCCAGCCTTGGAGCCTGTCCCTGGGGACAGGGAAACGCTCTGAGCGTAGGTTTGAATTTTCAGGGACAGTCCAAATGAGAATTGCTTTGAGGCAGGTGTTGTAATGTTGGTTTTGGGTCTGTCTGCAGGAAAGAAAGCAGGAAGAAACCCCTTGAGCAACAAAGGAGAACTCTGCATGGCAAATTTACACCCTACAGATACACTGATCATATCAGCCCATTGAATACTGGGGGCACCTAATGCAGAGAGCAAAGCTTCTTTGAATAGATAGGAGAGATAAGACTTGAAGAAATGATTTTGCAGATGCAGAAAAGGGGATCAGACCCACGGGTCCCATGGCTCAGGCTTAGTTCTGCCAAATCAAGCATGATTAGTTTTATCTTTTCTGTTGGAGTGTATTTCAGAATGACCTGCCTATTGTGATATTACTGCTAAGAAATTTGGAATTGTCAGGAACCGCCAAGATCAGAAATATTTTGAAGCAGATCATGTCTATGTTGGGCTTGGGTGTCTCTGCAATAAAGAAAGCAGGGAATAAAGCCATGGAACAATGAAGCAGAGCAAAAGTGGAACGTTTGGATGGTCAATTTGTTCCCTACAGCTATTGGCCAGCTGAATTACGGGGTCATCTACTGGGAAGTGCAAAGCTTCTTTAACTTCCACCTCCTGGTGCCATTGTTTGTGTCCCAGCACTTGGTTTGATGTGAAGACAAATAAACAAAATCCCACACCAACAAGCTGCAACCCAGAACTGAGTGGGAATTACAGAAATAAAGGCCTTGAAAAGTAGCTTTGGAAAGGGTCTATATCCTAGACAGTGTGAAAGCCTCAGGCCTGGCCAGGCTGGGCTTAGGGCTGGCTGCCCTTGGCAAGGGAATGGAAGGGGATGGAGTCGGGGTGGGGTTTTGCAGCCATGGAAACGAGAGAACCATGGTGAGCGTGTCACAAAGGGGCAGCCCCAGGCTGGGCTGGTGCAGGTTGTGTTGACACAGCCCCAGTGGCAGCAGACGCGTCCGGCTCTGCCTCTCTGTGCCGAGCGCTGGCGATTGGAGTCACCCGGCCTTGTTCAAAGGCTGGCACCAAGCTCCCGGCGCTGACTGCTCTGAGAGCGTTCCCAAATTCCAACCCAGGCACTTCTGCCAGGCAGAAACACGGGTTCAAACATGGATTTCACTGGAAAACGAAAGACCCCTGAAGGAAAAGGTGAGGATAGAAAGGAGCTGAAAGGCTGAAGCCAAATGGAAAACAAATCCCACCAGATTTCAGAGAAAACTGGTCTGTGGTGGTCAGTGCTGTCTCTGTGTCAGAGTAGGTGGCTGACAGCTACAGATGATCCTGCAAGGATGCCCTGAGGCATCACAACATTCTGTCATTAGTTTACTCTGCTTTCTCCTTTTTGACAGTGGCCAAATCACTCATACTGTCAGCCAGGACAGGGACTGTGGCCACAGCTGACCACAGATTGGACAAGGTCATGAGATGCAAGTCCTGTTGCTTTCTTTGCCATCAACGTTAGGTCTCACTACAGATAAATTTCCCATTCTTCCTCTGCTTGCTGGTTGGGCCCAACCCTCAGGATGGTATTACGGTGCACTAGAAACACCAATAATGCCTGCCTGTTGTGGGAAGGTTTTTGTGGTTTGCAGAACTAGCAGTCACAGCTAGTGTGGGTTTTTCCAGTGGATTCACAGGCCAGCCTTAAGAAAGAATCTTTTTTTCTTTTTTCCCCTCTTATCATTGGAGGTTTCCACCTTTACGTTCAGACTTGCTAACTCAATACTCTTCAGAAAAATTAAATGCAGGCCAGTTCCATGAGAAATAAAACCAAATAAATTTTCTCAATAATTAGAAATTATTCCCCTCGAGTGCCACACCCATTAGATTTGCTGATGATAAAGGTGGGAGTTCACCTAACTCACTTCTTCCCTTGTGAGCATGGCTCAGCCTCACACAGAGGTGAGGGGGGAGCTGGGCCAGTCTCTGTTGGGAGGAAGGGTCTTGTGGCAGCGCAGAGAGGCTGTGCACATTGCCAGGGAACAGCTGTGCCCTGCATGTGCCCCTGCAAGGAGCTGTGCTGCTGCCAGTGCCCCTGGAGCTGCAGGGCTGCTGAGCTGTGGGGCAGGCAGAGGAACAGGAGGGTGCAGGTGCAGCTGAGCCATTCCTGGAGAGCACAGGGCTCTGGGCTCCCTGCTGTCCCAGGGCAGCCCAGAGGCCAGGCTGTGCCTGTGCTAGCTCTGGGCAGGTGGCTCAGGGTTTTGCCCTGGCCTGCCTCAAGTGTCTGCCAGCAGGAGCATGTTTCCCTGTGCAGCTGTTTAGAAGTTTGCAGGAAATGTGTCCCATGAAATATGGAGCTTCAGATGCTTTAGGTTTGCATGGTGGCCTCTGTTCTATTTTGTGTCTCCACTTTGCAGGCCTGACTGGCTGCCCTCTTGCCAAGAGGTTTTCCCTGGCAAGTCCCTCCATGCTCCTTCCCTCCAAGCCATTGCCTCCCATCCAGAAGAGCTCTCCTTCTACCAAGCCAGGCCCAACATGCAGCGGAGAGCAGGAGAATGGGGAAAATGGCACCGGCTGGGATGGGTCCTGGGTAAAAAAACAGGAGCTGATTTCAGAGGGAAAAGGATGTAAGGTAAGGAGACCAAAGTAAGTGCAGTGTGGTAAATGTTCAGGTGATGTGCTGTGGGCAGAGCTCTGAGACCTTTTCCCTGACAGGAACTGACCCTCTCACTGAAGTTTGAACAGGTCCTGGTTTGGCTCTTTAGCTGGGCCAGAAATGATGGGATATGAAGGAAGGGTGTGCACCTGCCCCTGCTGCCCCCAGCCCCATTCCTGGCCATGGCATGGGGGCCCTGGAGCAATGTGGGCAGGCAGAGAGCTTGCAGAGAGCAGCAGGGCAGGGAGCTCTGCTGAACTTCCTCAGTGCCAGGGAGCCTGAGATGATGGATGTGTGGGAGCTGGAGAGCAGCCAGCATCCCGAGAGCTCAGCAGCATCTGGGCTCCAAGGCTGCTGGGGAAGTGCAGGAGGGAAGGGCAGCAGCAGGAGAAATGAGGGGCCTGAGAAAACCAGGTTTGGCATCCTGCAGAATGGCTTTGTGGGGACGTGGCTGGAGATGAGCAGTGGCTGTGAGACACCTCAGGGGCAGGGAGAGAACAGTGATCTAAAGCCACTGCCATGCCATCCAAAAGGGCAGTGGAGGCAGGGGCACCTCAGAGCATCTTCATGTCAACCATGTGAATGCCAGCTGGGAATGCAGCCACTTGCAGAGGAGTGAGCATGAGGGCAGAGGTGGCAAATGTGTGACACGATCTGTCCCTCACCACCTTCCTTTCCTAGGTCACCTTTCCCCATCCTGGGCCAAGCTGCTTCATCAGTTTGGCTTTTCCTGCCAGGTCCCAGTTAAATGCATGGCTAAATGTCTTGAAGCATGAATGGGGGCAAGTCTGGATGCTTGACCTGAGCACTGTGTTCTACTCTTTCCAGACTTCCTTGCTCTATTCCAGTGGTGGGGATATGAAGAAGGGGTCACTGGCACCACCTTTGATCCCCCCCATATGCAGGGCAGTGAGTCCCCCTGTGGGCAGTGCTGCAGGGTCTCTGGAAAGCTCTCCCCAGCTGGAATTCCAGGAGTCCCAGGAGATGAGGTAAGCCAAGGTGTCTGCTGCTGCAGTGTGCTGTTCAGTTCTCTCTTCCCATCTCGTGTGGGTTTTTTGCCCAGTCAGGTGTCCCATGTATTTAGGCAAGCCTCTGTGTATTCACTATTTTGCCCATCCATGATGATCCAGCACAATGTCAAAGGCAACAGCAATGCCCCAAGAGCAGAGGTGGTGGTGGGGAAGAGGAGGCAGGGCTTCAAAGAACCTCCTGATGGGTCCTCTGCTGGACTTGGCTATTGATTCCCTCTGCAATGTTTGTGGTGTCATTTGGGAACTGAATTGCATGGGTCTAGATCCTGCAGATCTTTGAATGCTGTGATCCTTGACTGTCAACTTCTGCAACCAGGAGATTATCTGTGGGCAAATATTGGCTACTGGAGAGGTGTCTGCAAATTCAGGTGCTGCTTCTGTAAACATCAGGTGTAACTTCACTGTGCCTGGGCCTCCGCTGTGAAATGAGATTCCAGATATGTTTTGGGGTATAAATGCATAATCCAATCGATGTTTATTATTTTTATCTGGGCTTATGATCAAAGAGGGCAAGGTGGTAGAGAAAAGGCATAGGACTGTACCTTATGGAAAGATATTGGCTTGGATATGCGTAAGAAAATGTAGCTGTCAAGCTTATCTGAGTGATAACAATAAGGAAGGAGATACAGAAGTATCATTCTAATTGAGAATCTTCAGTGGGGCTTTTAAGGTGTGCAATCTGAATCTCCTCCCCTAGCAGCTGAGTTGGAAACAGCCTTTTTGTTCTTGAAAGAGCCAGCAGGTGTAATATCATTCTCAGGAGACAGCAGTGCTCTGATCCCATGTAGCACGAGGCTGTCACCAGGGTAAGGCACGGGCAGGCCAAGTCAAGCTTTGGCAGCTGTACAAAAGTAGCTGCCCTCGATATGGACTCGTGTCTCAGCTCAGCAGCTCTTGCTGCTTCAGAGAGGCTGTAGGAGCCACTTGGCTGCAAAAGGAGAGACAGCAGAAATGGGGAGTTCTGGTGCAAGTTGAAGAATGACTGCTGCTGGTGGTGGGGAAGAGGAGGCAGGGCTTCAAAGCACCTCCAGATGGGTCCTCTGATGGACTTGGCCATTATTTCATCCAGAGCTTGGCCAGCTCTCTGTGACTCCAGAAACTGAAAGCTTAAGGACAGTGAATTAGCTTTGCATCCTGTTGGTTTATGGGTTGCATTTCCTCCTTCATCAGAGTGACCATGTTTAAAAGTTTTGCCTCCTTTCATGGTACACCTATTCCCTCCCTTCTCTTTCTACCTCCTCACATGTTCTTTTGTCCTCCATTTTCTCCAGGCCAAGACCCAGCAGCATAAACAAAGAGAAGAACTCTGAACTTGCAGGTGGGTACAGGGCATGTCTGTCCTAAAATGACCATTGTAGTCTTGACTCAGAGGTGACATTTGGAAAGCTTGGATAAATCCTATTCTTTTAAAAAATTCTTTAAATTCATTTCAATTCTTTGATGGGCTCAGTGGGCTCTCCCAGAGCTCAGTGGGCTCTTCCAGAGCCCAGTCCCTGGGAGTGTTCTCTGGTGGTGCAGTGAGAATTCCTCCACTTTGCAGGTGTGACTAGGTTCATTTTCTCCAAGTCTTTCCGGCCTTGGCTCCTTCCCTCAAAGCCATTGCCCCCCATCCGGATCAGCTCTCCTTCTTCTAACAATAATAAAATGGACAGCATGGAAGGAGAGAACAAGGAAGCAGGCACTGGCTATGATAATGACAGTAGAGAATACCAGGAGCAGAGTTCAGAAGGAAAAAATTCTAAGGTAAGGAGACCAAACTAAGTCCTGTGAGGTAGATTTTCAGTTTATGTGCTGGAGGCAGAGCTTGGAGAGCTTTTCCTATGCTGTGAGCCCAGGGAAGCAGCTGAGCCAAAGAAGAGCTCAGCTGGACACTGTGCTTCAGGCTGTCTCTGCAATGGGTGTGTAGTGCAGCCTTCATGTCCTCAGTGTGGATCAATAACAGGAGAGGTCTTACAATGGTTTCTGGGCTCTGCCGTGGTTCTTCCTCTGTCTTATGGCTGAGAAAACACCAACAAGCAGTCAGAGCAGCTAAAGTTGTCCACTCTGGACAGGCTGTACTCCTAGATTTAGTAAGCAATGGGTTTCTTTGAACCGTCTCTGTGTCTTGGTGATGGTTTCTGTCAGCTGTGCCTGGTTAGGATGGAAAAAGGTGTTTGCTGGAACAGGCAGTCCTGCAAAGGCAGTTTCAGGTTGTCTCAGCTTTTGACTTGTACAGCCATGCCCTCTGCACAGTTGTCCCTGCTGCTATTTCAGGACTTCATCAGCTTCTGGGCAGCTGTGTGCTCTGGCATGGCTTTGTGCAGAGGGAAGGGATGGGAGGTGGCCATGGGGAGAGCAGCCCAGAGCCCAGCCCCACGATTGCCTTTGCAGCAGGGCCAGGGCCTGCAGTTGTTTTGGGTTTGCCATGGGGTGCAGCAGGAGGCAGATGAACAACAGCTTTGGTAGACAGAATGTGCAATCAAGGACTCTGGTAGTTGATTTCAGCCTTGCAGAGAAAGGGCCCAGTGTATCCCTGACAGGAACTGACCCTCTCACTGAAGTTTGAACAGGTCCTGGTTTGGCTCTTTAGCTGGGCCAGAAATGATGGGATATGAAGGAAGGGTGTGCACCTGCCCCTGCTGCCCCCAGCCCCATTCCTGGCCATGGCATGGGGGCCCTGGAGCAATGTGGGCAGGCAGAGAGCTTGCAGAGAGCAGCAGGGCAGGGAGCTCTGCTGAACTTCCTCAGTGTCAGGGAGCCTGAGATGATGGATGTGTGGGAGCTGGAGAGCAGCCAGCATCCTGAGAGCTCAGCAGCATCTGGGCTCCAAGGCTGCTGGGGAAGTGTAGGAGGGAAGGGCAGCAGCAGGAGAAATGAGGGGCTTGAGAAAAGCAGGTTTTGGCATCCTGCAGAATGGTTTTGTGGGGACGTGGCTGGAGATCAGCAGTGGCTGTGAGACACCTCAGGGGCAGGGAGAGAACAGTGATCTAAAGCCACTGCCATGCCATCCAAAAGGGCAGTGGAGGCAGGGGCACCTCAGAACATCTTGATGTCAAACATGTGAATGCCAGCTGGGAATGCAGCCACTTGCAGAGGAGTGAGCATGAGGGCAGAGGTGGCAAATGTGTGACACGATCTGTCCCTCACCACCTTCCTTTCCTAGGTCACCTTTCCCCATCCTGGGCCAAGCTGCTTCATCAGTTTGGCTTTTCCTGCCAGGTCCCAGTTAAATGCATGGCTAAATGTCTTGAAGCATGAATGGGGGCAAGTCTGGATGCTTGACCTGAGCACTGTGTTCTACTCTTTCCAGACTTCCTTGCTCTATTCCAGTGGTGGGGATATGAAGAAGGGGTCACTGGCACCACCTTTGATCCCCCCCATAGGCAAGGCAGTGAGTCCCCCTGTGGGCAGCACTGCAGGGTCTCTGCCAAGCTCTCCCCAGCTGGAATTCCAGGAGTCCCAGGAGATGAGGTAAGCCAAGGTGTCTGCTGCTGCAGTGTGCTGTTCAGTTCTCTCTTCCCATCTCGTGTGGGTTTTTTGCCCAGTCAGGTGTCCCATGTATTTAGGCAAGCCTCTGTGTATTCACCATTATGCCCATCTATGATGATCCAGCACAATGTCAAAGGCAACAGCAATGTCCCAAGAGCAGAGGTGGTGGTGGGGAAGAGGAGGCAGGGCTTCAAAGAACCTCCAGATGGGTCCTCTGCTGGACTTGGCTATTGTTTCACACAGAACTTGGTCAACTCTGTGTGACTCCAGCATCTGAAAGCTGAAGGACAATGAATCAGCTTTGCATCCTGTTGGTTTATGAGTTGCATTTCCTCCTTCATCAGAGTGACCATGCTAAGAAGTTTTGCCTCCTTTCATGGTACACCCATTCCCTCCCTTCTCTTTCTACCTCCTCACATGTTCTTTTGTCCTCCATTTTCTCCAGGCCAAGACCCAGCAGCATAAACAAAGAGAACTTTGAACATGCAGGTGGGTACAGGGCATGTCTGTCCTAAAATGACCATTGTAGTCTTGACTCAGAGGTGATATTTGGAAAGCCTGGTTAAAACCCATTGTTTAAAAAATTTCTTTAAATTCATTTCAATTCCTTGATGGGCTCACTGGACTCTCCCAGAGCCCAGTCCCTGGGAGTGTTCTCCAGTGGTGCAGTGAAAATTCCTCCAGTTTGAAGTGTTGAGTGGCAGGAGCTGGAGTGGTGCCTTGGGGCCCTGGAGATGCAGTGCAGGGCAAGGAAACATTCCTTTCCATCCTGCACATGCCTTTTATCTCCTGCAGCCTTTCTAGTGTCACAATTAGGGTAAAGAAAGCATTTATCATGAAATGAGAGATGTTCCCACTCCTTCCTCCTGCTTTTGAAGAAGAAAACCTTTCCTTGGGGCAGTTTCTGAGCTGAACCCTTTGAGATCTGAAGAGGATTCATGGACATTGTCTGGTTTTGCACTGGCAGAAATCTGGAAATTTCCTATGATAGAAAGTCCTGTTGAATTTTCCAATGAAGGAGAAGGTGGCTTCCAAATGGATGCAGCCTAGGCAGGGTGTGAGTTTGTCATGCTGTGACAGCACAAGCCCACAGCCACCCATGGCAGGTTCACAGTGACAAATCTCTTGCCCAGCTCTCTCTGCCTGTGTCAGTGTTGCAGGCTGAGGCTGGGGCAGGAGATGCCTTCTGCCTTGTCCCTGTCCCTGCCTTGCCTGATCCCTGACAAGTGGAATTGTGCCAGACAAAATGCAGTCCCTGGTGCATCTGGGTCAGGCAATGCTTTCAAGTTGAAAGCCCCAATGACACTGTTGTTGTTCCTGTGTCATCTCTGGGTGTGTAATGATAGGAGAGATGAGACTTGGAGAAATAATTCTGCTGATGCAGAAAAAGGGATCAGATCCCCTGGTTCCTTTGGGGATCAGGGTTAGTTCTGCCAAATCCTGGCTGTGGCCCCTTTGGAATGACTCCTTACTTGCTGATATGCAGCTGGAATGCTTAATGCAGCTAGGGAATAGTATTGCTCACTAAGTAAGGTGACAATTTTTCTGGATTAATTCTGTACTAGAAATTATCTATTTCATTAAACCTTACCTGTTGTGGTTTTAAAAATGATCAGGCCATTCTACAGGGATAAAAAAATACAGATTGGAGAATGGTCTTTTTTTAATGATCTGCCCTTTGTAATCTCCACTAAAATTTTTTTAATTGTTATGAACTGCCATGATCAGAAATGTTTTCAACCAGGTCATGATTATGTGGGGTTTGGGTCTGTGCAGCAAAGAAAGCAGGAAATACAGCCATGGAGCAATGAAGCTGAGCAAAACCAAAATATTTGAAAGCTAATTTGTTCCCTGCAGATTTGGGTCCTTGAATACTGGGGACTTGAAATGGGTATGCAAAGCTTCTTTTACTTCTGACATGGGGTGCCATTGTTCACGTACCAGCACTTCCTTCCTTGTGAAGAGAAATGGAATGAGTTTTGGAACCAACCAAACCCAACCCAGAACTGAGTGGGAGTTACAGAAACAAAGGCCATGAAAACTAGCTTTGGAAACCAATTATTTCCTAGGTGTAATTGTCAAATTCTGGAGACCACTGTGGGTTGCCAACTGTTTGGAAGGAAAGGGATTTCAAAGTAGTGGATGGGCAATGAGTAACACCTAAGCAAAGCAGTAGAAGCTTTGTCTCTTGGCTTCCCTGCTCCATACAGTTAGAGGAATTCTAGTGATGCTAGTTTCATGAAATAAAAAAACAGAGTGATCTTCTGAATAGTAAAAACACCTTGGACGCCTCATCAATCTTTGGATGGATTGATTGTAAGGGTGGGAGTTCACCTAACTCACTTCTTCCCTTGTGAGCACGGCTGAGCCTCACACAGAGGTGAGGGGGGAGCTGGGCCAGTCTCTGTTGGGAGGAAGGGTCTTGTGTCAGCGCAGAGAGGCTGTGCACATTGCCAGGGAACAGCTGTGCCCTGCATGTGCCCCTGCAAGGAGCTGTGCTGCTGCCAGTGCCCCTGGAGCTGCAGGGCTGCTGAGCTGTGGGGCAGGCAGAGGAACAGGAGGGTGCAGGTGCAGCTGAGCCATTCCTGGAGAGCACAGGGCTCTGGGCTCCCTGCTGTCCCAGGGCAGCCCAGAGGCCAGGCTGTGCCTGTGCTAGCTCTGGGCAGGTGGCTCAGGGTTTTGCCCTGGCCTGCCTCAAGTGTCTGCCAGCAGGAGCATGTTTCCCTGTGCAGCTGTTTAGAAGTTCGCAGGAAATGTGTCCCATGAAATACGGAGCTTCAGATGCTTTAGGTTTGCATGGTGGCCTCTGTTCTATTTTGTGTCTCCACTTTGCAGGCCTGACTGGCTGCCCTCTTGCCAAGAGGTTTTCCCTGGCAAGTCCCTCCATGCTCCTTCCTTCCAAGCCGTTGCCTCCCATCCAGAAGAGCTCTCCTTCTACCAAGCCAGGCCCAACATGCAGCGGAGAGCAGGAGAATGGGGAAAATGGCACCGGCTGGGATGGGTCCTGGGTAAAAAAACAGGAGCTGATTTCAGAGGGAAAAGGATGTAAGGTAAGGAGACCAAAGTAAGTGCAGTGTGGTAAATGTTCAGGTGATGTGCTGTGGGCAGAGCTCTGAGACCTTTTCCCTGACAGGAACTGACCCTCTCACTGAAGTTTGAACAGGTCCTGGTTTGGCTCTTTAGCTGGGCCAGAAATGATGGGATATGAAGGAAGGGTGTGCACCTGCCCCTGCTGCCTCCAGCCCCATTCCTGGCCATGGCATGGGGGCCCTGGAGCAATGTGGGCAGGCAGAGAGCTTGCAGAGAGCAGCAGGGCAGGGAGCTCTGCTGAACTTCCTCAGTGCCAGGGAGCCTGAGATGATGGATGTGTGGGAGCTGGAGAGCAGCCAGCATCCCGAGAGCTCAGCAGCATCTGGGCTCCAAGGCTGCTGGGGAAGTGCAGGAGGGAAGGGCAGCAGCAGGAGAAATGAGGGGCCTGAGAAAAGCAGGTTTTGGCATCCTGCAGAATGGTTTTGTGGGGACGTGGCTGGAGATCAGCAGTGGCTGTGAGACACCTCAGGGGCAGGGAGAGAACAGTGATCTAAAGCCACTGCCATGCCATCCAAAAGGGCAGTGGAGGCAGGGGCACCTCAGAGCATCTTCATGTCCAAAACCTGGATGCCAGCTGGGAATGTAGGAACCCTTAGTGAAAAGTGAGCATGAGGGGAGAGGTGGCAAATCTGGGACATGGTCTCTCCCTCACCTCCTCCATTTTCATTCCCTATCCTGGTCCAAGCTGCTTCATCAGTTTGGCTTTTCCTGCCAGGTCCCAATTGAGGGCATATCTAAATGTCTTGAGGCATGAATGAGGGCAAGGCTGGATGCTTGATCTGAGCACTGTATTCTACTCTTTCCAGACTTCCTTGCTCTATTCCAGTGGTGGGGATATGAAGAAGGGGTCACTGGCACTGCCTTTGATCCCCCCCATACGCAGGGCAGGCAGTCCCCCTGTGGGCAGCGCTGCAGGGTCTCTGCCAAGCTCTCCCCAGCTGGAATTCCAGGAGTCCCAGGAGATGAGGTGAGCCAAGGTGTCTGCTGCTGCAGTGTGTTGTTCACCTCACTCTTCCTTTCTTGTTGGGTTATTTTTCACAGCCATCTGTCTCCTGTATTTTGGCAAACTTCTGTGTATTCACTATTTTGCCCATCCATGATGATCCAGCACAATGTCAAACCCAACACCATATGCCCCAAGAGCAGAGGTGGTGGTGGGGAAGAGGAGGCAGGTCTTTAAAGCACCCCCTGATGGGTCCTCTGCTGGGCTTGGCTATTGAATCTCTCTGTAATTGTTGTGGTGACATTTGGGAACTGAATTGCATGGGTCGGATCCTGCAGATGTTTGAATGCTGTCATCCTTGACTGTCAAATTCTGCAACCAGGAGAATGTGCTTGGGCAAATATTGGCTACTGGAAAGGTGTCTGCAAATTCAGGTGCTGCTTCTGTAAACGTCAGGTGTAATGTGACTGTGCCTGGGAGTCCACAGTGAAATGAGATGCCAGATAAATTTTTCAGTATAGATGTAAAATCTGATGTATAATCCGATTGATGTTTAATATTTTGATCTGGGCTTAAGATCAAAGAGGGCAAGGTGCTAGAGAAGAGGCATAGGACTGTACCTGATGGAAAAATATTGGCTTGGATATGCAAGAGAAAATGTCGCTGTTACCCTTATCCAAGTGTTATCAATAAAGAGGGAGTCACAGAAGTATCATGCCAATTGAGAATCTTCAGTGGGGCTTTTAAGGTGTGCAATCTGAATCTCCTCCCCTAGCAGCTGAGTTGGAAACAGCCTTTTTGTTCTTGAAAGAGCCAGCAGGTGTAATATCATTCTCAGGAGACAGCAGTGCTCTGATCCCATGTAGCACGAGGCTGTCACCAGGGTAAGGAACAAGTAAGCAAAGTCAAGCTTTGGCAGCTGTACAAAAGTAGCTGCCCTCCATACGGACTCATGTCTCAGCTCAGCAGCTCTTGCTGCTTCAGAGAGGCTGTAGGAGCCACTTGGCTGCAAAAGGAGAGGCAGCAGAACTGGGGAGTTCTGATGCAAGTTGAAGAATGACTGCTGTGTTTGGCCAGCTCTGTGTGACTCCAGCAACGTAAATTTTAAGGACAATGAATCAGCTCTGCATCCTGTTGGTTTATGGGTTGCATTTCCTCCTTCATCAGAGTGACCATGCTAAGTAGGTTTGCCTCCTTTCATGGTACACCCATTCCCTCCCTTCTCTTTCTACCTCCTCACATGTTCTTTTGTCCTCCATTTTCTCCAGGCCAAGACCCAGCAGCATAAACAAAGAGAAGAACTCTGAACTTGCAGGTAGGTACAGGGCATGTCTGTCCTAAAATGACCATTGTAGTCTTGACTCAGAGGTGATATTTGGAAATCTTGGTTAAAACCAATTATTTTCAAAATTTCTTTAAATTCATTTCAATTCTTTTGTGGGTTCAGTGGACTCTCCCAGAGCCCTGTCAGTGGGAGTGTTCTCTGGTGGTGTAGTGAAAATTCCACCAGTGTGAAGTGTTGAGTGGTACCTGTTGGCCCCTGAAATGCTGAGCTGGAAGAGGATACCTTCCTCTCCATCCTGCACATGTCTTTTATCTCCTGCAGCCTTTCTAGTGTCACAATTAGGGTAAAGAAAGCATTTATCATGAAATAAGAGATGTTCCCACTCCTTCCTCCTGCTTTTGAAGCAGAAAACCTTTCCTTGGGGCAGTTTCTGAGCTGAACCCTTTGAGATCTGAAGAGGATTCATGGACATTGTCTGGTTTTGCACTGGCAGAAATCTGGAAATTTCCTATGATAGAAAGTCCTGTTGAATTTTCCAATGAAGGAGAAAGAGCCTTCCAAATGGATGCAGCCTAGGCAGGGTGTGAGTTTGTCATGCTGTGACAGCACAAGCCCAAAGCCACCCATGGCAGGTTCACAGTGACAAATCTCTTGCCCAGCTCTCTCTGCCTGTGTCAGTGTTGCAGGCTGAGGCTGGGGCAGGAGATGCCTTCTGCCTTGTCCCTGTCCCTGCCTTGCCTGATCCCTGACAAGTGGAATTGTGCCAGACAAAATGCAGTCCCTGGTGCATCTGGGTCAGGCAATGCTTTCAAGTTGAAAGCCCCAATGACACTGTTGTTGTTCCTGTGTCATCTCTGGGTGTGTAATGATAGGAGAGATGAGACTTGGAGAAATAATTCTGCTGATGCAGAAAAAGGGATCAGATCCCCTGGTTCCTTTGGGGATCAGGGTTAGTTCTGCCAAATCCTGGCTGTGGCCCCTTTGGAATGACTCCTTACTTGCTGATATGCAGCTGGAATGCTTAATGCTCACTAAGGTGACATTTTTGCTGGATCAATTCTGGACTAGAAATGACCTTTCTCATTAAACCTTACCTGTCTCACTTTTATTACTGACCACGGCAGTGGTCAGGGTGAAGGAATCCAGGTTTAAGACACTCATCCTCCTTGACTGCCATATGATTTTATTCTCTGTGTAGCCATGTAAAGAACTATTTCTCTTAATTCTAACTGCTCTGTTGGAGAGTATTTCAAAATGACCTACCCTCTGCTATTTCCATTAGGAATATTTTGAGTTGACAGTATTAGCCAAGATCAGAAATGTTTTGAGGCAGGTCATGTTTATGTTGTGTTTGAGTGTCTCTGCTGAAAAGACAGCAGGGGATAATAAACCCCTGGAACAAGTAAGTAGAGCAAAAATGGAACTTTGGGATGAACACTTTGTTCCCTACAAAGCCAGGCTCACAGAATACTGGGCACATCTAATGGAGAAAGCAAAGCTTCTTTTGCATCTAAAACGTGGTGCCATTGTTTGTGTCCCAGCACTTCTTTTGTTGTAAAGAGTAATATAAAATCCCAGAAATGCAAAACCTGACCTGGAATTCAGTGGGACCTACAGAAACAAAGGCCTTGAAAATTACTTTTGAAAACAATTACTTCCTTGCCAGTGTCAGATTCTAGAGAGCACAGTGAATTTCCAACTGCTTGGAAGGAAAGGGGTCCTGTAGTAGTGGGGAGGCAAGGGGCATCACATGAACTAGTAGAGCCCTTCTCTCTTGGCTTGCCAGCTCCATATTGTTCAGAGAAATTAAACTGATGCTCATTTCATGAAAAATAAAAAAAACAAGCAATCTTTTCAGTAACTAAAATATGCTTTGAATTCCTCACCCATTAGATGGGTTGATTGTAAAGGCATGAGTTCAATTAACTCACTTCTTCTCTTGTACCTGAATGTCAGCTTCTTCTGAGCCTACAGCAAACACCCAGAGGAAGAGGGGAAAGAGCTCTTGGTGCAAGATAGGAGCTGGGATGGCTCTGTTCCCAAGGGAACTGGCTGACCTGTTGGGCTTGGAGCCTCCTGTGCCGGAGCCCGGCCTTGGGAATGGAGGTTTGGGCTCCGGGGCGGCTCAGGGGCCTGGGCCCAGGAGCCCCGGCAGAGGCCGCGGAGCCGCGCTGGCCCCAGGGGCACTGCCAGGGAGGACAAGGACAGAGGGGAGGGGGGCGCTGGGCTGCTTGCTGGCAGCAGGAAGGGTCCTGTGGCAGCGCAGAGAGGCTGTGCACATTGCCAGGGAACAGCTGTGCCCTGCATGTGCCCCTGCAAGGAGCTGTGCTGCTGCCAGTGCCCCTGGAGCTGCAGGGCTGCTGAGCTGTGGGGCAGGCAGAGGAGCAGGAGGGTGCATGTGCAGCTGAGCCATTCCTGGAGAGCACAGGGCTCTGGGCTCCCTGCTGTCCCAGGGCAGCCCAGAGGCCAGGCTGTGCCTGTGCTAGCTCTGGGCACGTGGCTCAGGGTTTTGCCCTGGCCTGCCTCAAGTGTCTGCCAGCAGGAGCATGTTTCCCTGTGCAGCTGTTTAGAAGTTTGCAGGAAATGTGTCCCATGAAATATGGAGCTTCAGATGCTTTAGATTGTGTCGTCACCTCTGTTATATTTTGTGTGTCCATTTTGCTGGCCTGACTGACAGCAGTGGTCCCAAGGAGGTTACCTTGGGATCTGTAGTTTCCCTGCCAATATCCCAAAGGCTTTTACCTTCCAAGGCCCTCCTTTGAAAGAGCCACTAGTTAAGTCTCCTTTTTTTTATTATGCTGACCATTCTGCAGGGGCAAAAAGTCCTGATTTAAGACATTGCTTTTTTTCTACTGTGTTGCCACTTAATTTATCCTCTGTGAAGCTGTTGTATAGAATTGCAACTAGAAAATTATGATGGTGTTCACAGGGGTCTCAGGTTGAGGGAAGAGATGAGGATTTGACTCCATATTTCAGAAGGCTTGATTTATTATTTTATGATATATATTACATTAAAACTATACTAAAAGAATAGAAGAAAGGATTTCCTCAGAAGGCTAGCTAAGAATAGAATAAAATGGCATAACAAAGGCAGCTGTCTCGGACTCTGTGTCCGAGCCAGCTGGCTGTGATTGGCCATTAATTAGAAACAACCAACATGGACCCATCACAGATCCACCTGTTGCATTCCACAGCAGCAGATAACCATTGTTTACATTTTGTTCCTGAGGCCTCTCAGCTTCTCAGGAGGAAAAATCCTAAGGAAAGGATTTTTCATAAAAGATGTCTGTGACAGAAAATCAGCCTTTAGTCAGGCTGGCCTAAAAGTGGCCCAAGCTCATACAGTTTAGAATGAAAATCCTTGGGGAAAATGAAATATCTAGTGTCAAGAACACAGTTCACATTTGGGTAACACTCCTGCAATGCTCAGATTTTCTTTGAATGTCCTCTAAAATATTCCAACAAAAAGAAGACAATGTTGATCTAAATGCATCCAGGTATTAGAACCTGGGGCTTCTTTCAGGAACCAGAAAGATGATGCTTACTAAAATCAGTGTGAAAAAGGGCAGAAAAGAATCTCTGTCAAGAGCAATCTCTGTCTCTGCCCTTCTCTATCAGACACAGAGGCTCTCCAGCCTGCAGGGGCTGAGGCCTTCATCATGCAGCAGGTTTCAGTCTGCTGGCCAACAGAGCCATGTCATGTCTGCTGCCAGTAGCCCTTCCCTTGGGAGAGGGTCCAGGCATTGTACCTTGCTGCTCTCAGTCACAATCTCTGTGTCTTGAGAGCTCTGCACTCTGGAACCTGTCTTGCCTGTTGCCCAGCATTGCATTTTTGGGGGCTTGAAGTCTGCCAGAGATTGACACAAAGCTTTGCTTCCATTCCCAGGCCTCCCACTGAGCCAGGCCAAGGAGACAGATCATCCCACCAGTCCTGGTCTAACGAGGGACAAAGAGCTGAGGGATGGCTTTGGAAAGGTAAGGGATAAGGACAGGGATGAGCAGACTTCCTTTCCAGTGGCTGTTTAGTGCTTGGCCCAAAATGTCACTGAAAATCATCATCTGCCACTCTTGGGGGATGGGGATTCCCTTGGGAATATATTGGACAGCTACAGAACCATTGCTTGGCTATTTCCAGTGGTGCCAAGGTCCCTGGTTTGGAGATGGTGCTAAGGTCATGCCTGAAGCATTCTTTATGTGCAAAG
Source organism: Agelaius phoeniceus (assembly GCF_051311805.1). Taxonomy (NCBI): domain Eukaryota; kingdom Metazoa; phylum Chordata; class Aves; order Passeriformes; family Icteridae; genus Agelaius; species Agelaius phoeniceus. The sequence goes on from NW_027509866.1 coordinate 6,009,359, forward strand.
GCTGTTTTAGAGAAGTTCTGAATGGCAGAGCAAGCTACACATCAGTGCACATGGGCAAAGTGCACCCTTGGAAGCAGAGAAGCAAAGATTCTAATGTTGGGTGTAAGCAAGGCTGCAAAAGAAAATGGGAGAGGTTGATTTTTCCTGGTTACCTTTTTGGCTGTATCTCACAGCCCTCTCATTCTCAAGTTTTCTGCTCATTATCATCAGTGTTTCTGCAACTTCTTTTCACATGACTCTTCCTTTTGATCTCCTGATCTGAGAGACCAAGTCCTTCAGAGCCCTTCAGAGCTGAGTTGTTCAGAAGCCAGGAAGTGAGAAACAGCTGCAATTCCTGGCCATGAGTGTTAAGCAACAGCTCATTAACCCTCCTTGCTGGGTATTGCACATGGTTTTTATTCTCCTGCCATGGCCTGTAGGAACTGAACTGCCTGCTCACTGGCCATGTCAGCTCTTCCTCTTGGAGCACTCCTATGACTTTGATGCTTCAAGCAGGGCTTCCTGACATAGGTTGCAGTTGCAGCAGTGGAAGGTTGTGGCACTGAAGTGTTCCCCCTCATTGTGTGTAATTGCCAAGGTGAGGACTGGAGACATTCCTCTGAAACTATTGGAATGTGGATGGAGCTGCATTGAAGCCTATGGCACTCTGTGGACTCTGTGCTCCTGATGAGATGTTGTGTGTGGTTTATGTGTCTCTGCTTGCAGTCTATGATGTATTTCTATTGCACCCAGATCCGTGCTGCTTTGTGCATGTTGGCTCAAAAGAACTTGGAGCAGAAGGATGCAGAGCTTTTTGAGAGAGAGATGAAGAATAGGAGACAAAGGAAAACATCCTTGCAGCCTATTCCTGAGACAGTCGAGCCTGGGGATGCAGCTGAAGCAAGTAAGTGGTGGCTACACTTGTGGTGGTCCTTTGCAATCAGTGTTGCAATCAGACTGGGGAGCTGTTCTGCTTGCATCTGAGTGGAAGCTTGCTTGGGATTGAATTCTGTTTCTCAAAGAAAAATACAGAGGCATGAAGTGTCTTGCCCATGGCCTCACTGAGTCAGTAACAGAATATCAGCTTCCTCCCTTGACCTCTGAAGTCTTTTAGAGTAGAGAAAACTGTCTTGCAAAGTACACTGGGGCTTCAGACTCTCTCCTGGAGAGCAGCCTCCAGGGAAGGGGAGTCCAAAAGAATGCTTTTCAACTGGGGTGCAGCCTGGAAGAAACAAAATTCAGCTCCTTGTAATGAAGGCACCAGAGTTCCATCTCCTGCCACTCCCTGCTGAGGAGCTGGTGCTGTAGAGCTGTGCTGAAGCCCCAGCCAGGGCTTCTGCTGTAGCCCCAGGAGGCAGCAGCGTTCCCGACTGAATCCCGGCTGAGGGGCTCTGCCTGCAGGGCTGTGAGCGCTGCCCGAGGGCGGCAGCGGGGCCCTGAGGAGGCAGCACTCAGCCCGAGGCCAGCACCCAAGGTTATCTGCACTTTCCTTTGGCAACTGCCCCTGCCAGCCTCTGCAACAGGAGAACAAAGGCAAAGCAATGCTGGGTTTCATTGTTTCTTAGGGAAAGCATTGCTGCAGTTTGGCTTTAAGCTAGAATAGGGTAGATTTTGATTAGACATAAGGGAGAATTTTTTTTATAATGAAGGGAATGAAAATCTGGAAGGGTTTTCCCAGAGAAGCTGTTGTTGTCCCATCCTTGAAGGTGTTCAAGGAAACCTTACATGGGGCTCTGAGGAACCAGCTCAGGATGAAGATGTCCCTGCTCACAGGGGTTGGACTAGATAGTGCTTAAAGGTGCCTTCCAACCCAAAATCTTCTAGGACTCTGTGCTCATTGTCCCATGTTAGTGTTATACTTGGTATAAAGTGGTATTTCATTGTTATACTTGAAGTTCTTTGGGATAACAAAGAGATGTTATGCAGCTCCAGCAAGTTTTCTGGCCCTTTCCATCATCACCCTGTGCAGCACTATCCACTTACAAGCTCCTCTTTGGTCCCTGCAGCCTTTAGCCTACCACCTGTTGATGGCACAGCTTCTAGAGTGCAGAGAACACACCCTGGTGGTGCCTTGAAGAAGGAGGTCGTGAGGAAGCAGGACAACATTCCCTTACTGCCCAATACACCCATCATCCATGGGGATGGCAGCTTCCCGCACAGCTCCTCAGGTAAGCCTGCTCCGTGGCAGCTTTTTCCACACGGGTTTGTCCTTGCACAAGGAGTACAAACTGCCTCCTGCCTCAGCCAGCACTGCTGGGATCTTGGCTCCATAGTCTGTCCTGAGAGTGAACAGCAAATCTACTTTTGAGTGACTCCAGCTTGGAAGTACTGGAGCAGTTGGTTCTTAGAGATCCATTGGAAAGTTGAGCTGAATAAAGTAGTGGTAAAGGCCTCAGCTCTGGCTTTTGCCCATCCTGAGAGTCCAAACTACAGCACTGGTGCCAGGAGGCAGCTGGGACTGCAGGGATGAGCTGCAGGGCAGTCTGCCAGGCTGTGCTCACTGTGCTCCTATGAGAACCACCACGATCAGTTGTTCACTCACTATCTGGGCACCTGTGGCACTTGGGAGCTGGCGCTGCGGGGGCAATTGTCAGCTTCAGCCCGGAGCTGGGCCCAGCTGGGGGAGGCTGGGAGCAAGCAAGGAGCCCCAGGAGCCAGACAGCAGGGAGGCCTCTGAGCCAGCGCCAGTTTGTAGCACACGGAGCCCTGGCTGGGAGATGGGGCTGAGGCCGCTCCATGGCGGGGCCTTGCCCGGGGCTGCAGTGCCCATGGCCGACCCTCTCCTCACAGTGACCTCGCAGACAGCCCCTGGTGCCAAGCGCCGAGAGGAGCTGCTCTGTGGGCGTGAGCAGAAGGACAGAGCCTCTTCAGACCCACAGCAGTCCTTGCAGGAGGCACTCTCCATGCTGGGCAGCGATGACTGGTAAGAAAGGCCCCGTTCCCTCTGTGTCCCTCTCGGCGTTAAGGTCGGTCAGAAGCGTGTCTTGCTCGTGCCTCGGAGCCCCGAGAGCCCAGAGGGCCAAAGGGCACTGGTGAAACCCCTGCAGAGCAGGGAGAGGATGAAGATTGGAGAGCAGCCTTTTCTTGGCCTTGCTCTGCAGCAGTGCTGCAGCTGCAGCAGGTCCGTGCTGTTTCCTCGCTTTGCCTGCTGCTCCATGGAGCTGCAAAGGAAACCTTGAGGGAAGAGAGAAAGCTCTGGAAGGAGATGATTTGCTGGCTGAAGGCAGAAGCAGGATGGCAGAAGTTTTGAGTGTAGAGATTTGGGTGCCTTGGGCCACTGGCCCAGTGGGACTGAGTAAGATTCCTCTCTGCTCCCACTGCTGACAGCAATGGCAGGTGACAGGGTCTCCCTGTGACCTCCTGCATGGGAGTCCCAGAAGCAGCTCCAGGGAGTTCCTTTTTCTGAGAAATGGACTAAGTTGTGCTTTCAAGTCCCTCAGCCTGCCATTACTCCTGAAGGGCTCATGGCAGAAGAGAAGGAAAAAGAAAGAAAACCCTCTAGGAATCTTGCACTTTTGGAATTCAACTTTTTACCTCTCACTGCTTCATATGGACCTGAGATGTTTTGCCAATACTCCCAATGTGTCCCAAAATTATACACAGGCAGAAGGAGGTCCAGAGTTGATAACCCTACAAATTTTAGCTGATACTGGTTTTCTTTTTGATGTCTTTTTTTATCACTCCCTGGTGGATGCTTCATTCACACAGGGGTAAGGACTCCATTCACACCGGGATAAGCATGAAAAATCTGCCATGATGCATCTCCTTGTGGAATCACCTTTGTTTTGCCCTTTCACTTCTGCTTTCTCTTCCCCATTTCTCTTTGGTGCCCTGTGAGGTGCAGAGAGCTTCTGCAGGTGTGGGGGGTCTGGATGGCACTCAGGGGTGCCTGTGGGATCGGTCACCAGCCCTGGGCTGCAGCCCTGATGCCTCACAGACCTTCCTGTAGCTGAGGGCTTGCACAAAGCAAGTGCTCAGAGACAGAGTTGTTTGCACCTTTTAAATCACTTGTTGCTGTTGTGGGGGTTGTTTTAGGTAGGGGGTTTTGGGAAAAGCCAGAGTTTGCCCAGAGTTTGCCCAGGGGTGGAATCTCCTGGGTCATCCTGCTGCTTTTTTGGGGAATGTGTGAGGTGGAGTGGAGGGGGTGACAGAGAGGCTGAGATTGTAGAGTGGAAACTCAGCTCCAGAGTGGCAGTGCAGACTCTCCCTGCTGAATGCCTGCTGGGGCTGACAAAGAAGGAAAATGCCCCAATAACAGCCTGGTGGCACTGTGCCTCAGGGACAGGTACAGGGAGGTGACAAGAAACAGCAGCATGGCCCGGTCTCACAGCTTCTAGGAAGCAGTGACAGAGGGGCCTCATGTGCCAGAGATTTCAGAAAGGCTGTCTTCTTAAATGGCCACTCTGAAACCCCTCTCTTTGCCCCTTGGGTTTGTGAATGCTTTTGACAGCCACAGCATCCTGGGGCAACGCGTTCCAGGATTTCAATAAGCACTCCTTGAAAAGCACCTCCCATTGTTCAACTGAGCTGCCAGCCTGGTCATTTCAGAGGGTGCTGCCTTGGTGGAGAGAAAAATCAATCTTCTGCCTTTCAGGGAGCTGAAGGAGAAGGGACTCTTCACCATCAAACACCTGGCTGGGTCCCATTCAGAGGTCCTGCTTTGTAGACTTCGTGACATTTGCTTGGCAGTTACCAGCGAGGTGAGAACATTGTTCTGAATTGTCCTCCATACTTCATACACGGTGTGTAGAGTAGGTATGTGCTTGCTCATCTCCATGTGTGCTCAAGGTCTGCCTTCATTTCTGGTTTTAGACCTGATATTTCTAATGTCTGTCAGCTATCTGTAGGATCCGTGGGTACATGCAGCTGTATCTACTGGCAGGTCAGGTATCTGACACTCATCTTTGAGTGTGGTGCCTTTATAATGCAATGTGCAAAGGCAGAAACTGAGACACTAATGACGTTATTTTCCAGAGTCCCAATCTCTGCCCAAACTGTAATTCAACACTGCAAATTATTCTGTAGACCAGAGCCTGTGTTTTCTGTTTCCTGGCTGAGTGCTTCAGCTGCTGGTGTTGCTTTTTTGAACAGGAGCACCTGACTCTTTAATCTTTATGACTTGTGCCTTTATGATCTGAAAGCAGCTCTTGCTTTAATTTTCTAGTAAAAGGGCCTAAAATCAAAGCTGTGGACATTTTAGAAGGGTTAAGTAGAACACTTTGGTCAAATTTTTTTTAGGCCTGCAGTAAGCAGGTCTGAGGCCAGAAATTGGTGCCAGAGTAAGTGCCTTTCTGTGCTTGTGCTCTCCTGCTCTTCTTGTACTTGTATGTTCCTCTGGACACAGTGGGATGTGTTGTCATTTCCTGGGACTTCTGTTGAAGGCAACTGGTTTTCTTTTCAAGGTGATTCTTATACTTCCCCTCATGACTTCCCCAGGTGACCAACCTCCGTTCCAAGGTGTCCTACTCTGCCATTGTCACTCTGGGAGAGCTCTTTGTGACCTTGAAGAAGGACATGGACTCTGAGGTGGATGAGGTTGCTCGGGTCCTTCTCCAGATGGTGTCCAACTCGCCAGAATTTGTGCAGAAAGCAGCCAGTCAGACCCTGGGGATCATGGTGGAGAATGTGACTCCTGCACGAGCAATGGCTGCTCTCATGGACATGGGAGTCAAGTAGGTTCTTCTTCTTTTAGTGATGTTCTTCACCTTCGTGTGTGTGGGAGGGAGAAGGGATGAGACAGAGATGGGAATGGTGGGAGGGAAGGGTCCTGTATCCTGCATCTTCTGTGGACTCAGTGACTTGATTCTCCGACCACCCTCACTTCTTTCCTCTTGTCACCTATTTCTGCCATCCTGCAGCCTATTATTAGTTCCCAGAATCACAGAACTGTAGAATATGGGGAGTCGGAAGGGGCCCATCAGGACCATCAAGTCCAGCTCCTGGCCTTGCACAGAACAGCCCAAGGGTCACACCAAGTGCCTGAGATTGTTGTCCAAATGCTTCTTCAACCCTGTCAGGCTTGGTGCTGTGACCACTGCCCTGGGGAGCCTGTTCCAGTGCCCAGCCACCCTCTGGGTGAAAAACCCTTTTTCCTGATATCCAAACTAAAGCTCCTCTGACTCAGCTTCCTGCTGCTTCCTGGAGTTCTCCCAGTCTGTCAGATTTTCCTAGATATGGTGACTGGTGGGGAAGGGAAAGTGCCTGCAAGGGCCAAGGATAGAGCCTTGTGCTTTTGTGGGAAGAGGGACAATTGCAATTGCAGCTGTGAGCAGTGTTTGGTATTTCACAGCACTAACCACAGAGGCCCTGGGGAAAACCATGGCTCCTCATGATGCCATTAACTTGAGAAATGAAGAGGGTCCTTGCTGGGGCATGGAGCACATGGGGGACAATCTGCTGGGTGTGGCACAGCCTGCACAGCAGGTGCAGCTCCTGCCAAAGGAGTCTTGTATGACTGTCCTGGCCTTAGAGCTCTACTTTCTATTCAAACTGATGTTTCGTGTTAGCCTTGAGATGATGAATCACTCTAAAGGCACCTTCACAGGCCGAGTGCCATGGGACAGTTGAAGCAAATGCTGCCTTAAATGTTGGTGATAGTTCCCAAGAGACACTCTCTAGAACAGGACAACCTGGCTAAACTGCCTGCCACCCTTTCCCCAGCTTTGGAATAGGGAAAAACATTCAGATGGATCCATTGCCAAGCCTCACAGAAGAAACAGGCTGCATTGCTGGATATTCTGCAACTTCACAGCCCACAATGTGTTTTCCCTGCATTTGTTGTTTTCCAAAGGTCTGCAGATTTGGGGATAAATGGGTGAAAAGAGCCTCAATCCTGCTGCAGCTCTGTGTACTGGGTGCCCTCTGATGGGTCGACATCATTGTCCTTAATTTCTAAATTATTCATATGTCATCTATTTCTTTAATCTTTCTCAGAATAAAAACTGAGAAAGAATTGAGTATCAGACAGTGCAGGGAGACTGGATTCCTCCCTCTTCCGTGCAGGCAGGCCTTGTGTGCAATGCGAACTTTGTGTTTACCTGAGGACAGAACCTTCTGCAGGTGTCTGAAGGTGCAGGGAGAGCCCAGGCTCCTTCCCCCAGCAAGGGCAGGGAGCAGGCTCTGGCCAAGGCCTGTGCTGCTGCTGCTCCTGGTCCCTGTGGCCCAGGGTTTGCTCTCTCCTCCCCAGCAGCCGCCCCGCCCCGGTGCGGAAGCGTGCAGCCGAACTCCTCCTGTCCCTGATGCAGAGAATTGGAGCCACCAAGCTCGCAGGCACAGCCTGGGCTGAGAGGCTGGCACACGTGGCAGGGAAGCTTGCTCAGGACTGTCACAAGGACACAAGGTAATGATCATTTCACCTCCTAAAACAGCAAAACCGTTTTGTGTCTGGCTATAAAGATGAAACCACAAAAGAGTGGAAACTAAAGGGAATATGAAGTTACCTCATGGTGTGAATCATGGAATATGCTGAGTTGGAAGGGACCCATCAGGGTCATGGAGTCCATCCCCTGGCCATGTGCAATGACCCCAAGAGTCACTCCATGTGCTTGAGAGCATTGTCCAAACACTTCTTGAGCTCTGTCAGCCTTGGCACTGTGACCACTGCTCTGGGTTGCCTGGGCAAATGGCTGTACTGGGAAACCTGAGGTTGGCCAGCAAAAAGGAGCATTGCCAACTTTTTCCTGTGGCTTGAAGGATTCTTTACTGAGATCAAAAGAGCTCAGATCAGCGAGTCCAACAGTTTTGTTTGGCCTTAGGTGCACAACACAAAGCCAAAGTGTTGGCTAATGTTCATCACTGAAGGATCCCAAACATCCATTTCTCATTAACTTCAGACTTTCCTAGAAATATTTCAGAGGTCTTCAGCCAACATATTCAGTCTTTCTAAACCTGTTCTGCAGATTTCTAGAATGCTGTTATCTGTGGCTCAGTGAACTCCACATTTCTTCTTGAAGAAAACTGTGGCAAAATCAACCCAAACCACCAAAATCCCCTTCCTTTGATGATGAAATTCCCATGAATAGCTGCCAAGAACACCAGAGCAACTAGCTGCCCCTGTGCAAACACATAGTATAGAATACTCAATAGGATGCATGAGGTGTTTTGTTCTGGCTTCCCTGCCAGTTAAAGAAAGGCAAATTATTGTGCAATGGCAGCAAGACACTGCTAATAGGCTCTGACAACAAAGCAGATGTGTTTTGCTTGTTCCCTGAGATCCTTTGATGCCACAGAAGCACACCCACAGTTTCAGAGCGAAATGGTATTTTTCTGTTGCCCCACATTCTCCTCTTGCCTCTTGTGTTCAGCTGACAGCACTGTGCAGTGTCAAGTGAGGTAAATCTCCCTCTTTGCTGAGCAGGTAATGCCTTCTCGTGCAAGGATTGCACCTGATGAGTTTAAGGTATCAGCCTTTTCTGTTAACACTCTTCCTGTGTTTGTTCACTTTTCTTTTGTTTCCTTTCTTCCTTCATGCCTTCCTGCCTTCCTTTTTGCCTCCTTCCTTCCTTTCTTCTGTCCTTCCTTCCTTCCTTAGGCATTATGGACAGGAGATGGTGAAGATGTTGCTCAATCATCAACAATTTAAAAAGCTTTTGGAACAATCTCTTTCCACCCGTGACCTGGAAGATATTCTGACAAGAATCAAGAAGAAAGTAAGTGCTTGGCAGGAGAAATGTCTCCTTTGTGCAAGTATCGCCACTGCTAATATGAGATCAAACATACCCAATCTGTCTTTAGCTCATTCCTCTTCTGCTGAATCATTTTGCTGCTGGGAATGAGCTGTTAATCCTCAGCCTGTTCATCTGCAGATCACAAAGGAATTGATATTATTAGGGAAAAAGTGGGGTTTTGAATATTTTCAATATCAGTCACAAAGAGGAAAGGGGAAGAGGAGAAAATGGGTTTACATTTAAGCGTAAGCCCCCACCAGGCTCTCCCTACTCTGCCCCTGTAAAGGAATTAAGTGAGAATTGCGCTTCTGAACATAACAGAGTCTTTGCAAAGGACACTGGAAATAGTAGTACGAAGAAAATTTGCAAATACACAAAAGATGTCCAAGTCAATCCTAGTTACTTCAATTACTGTCTGTCTTTTGGGAATGCTGCCCTGCTGTCAAGCCCTGTGGAGCTGGAAGAAGCTTGGTGAATTCAGCAGCATCCAGTGGAAAATCCTTTGTTTGTTTGAGGGGATTTTTCTATCGACATTATAGAAGGGAGCCTGCCTTTGTGCAGGCACAGGGAGAGTGACTGTTGAACCAAATCTACTTCCAACACAATGGGCCAACCCCCAAAGAGTCCAGTTTGTTCTGCTGCTTCCTTCACAAACACTCATTGCCTGCCAGTTTGCATTATTTCCATTTATGCTCAAGACTTAAGGAATTTAGGATTTTATATTGCTGCTCAGTCTGGTAGCACCCATAACCTGCCTTGGGCTACTGAAAACAAAGAGTTGGCATCACTGAATCTCTGGTCTGTTTCCATCTGTAAGTTAGGAAATGTTTCCCTAAGCCTTGGTAGCAGTGATCCTGGTTCTAATTTGTGTTTTCAACAGGGAATTTCCAATTTTATACTCCAAAGACTGATGGGGTTTCTCTATGTCTTTGTAGGGGATGGCAAACCAGAAGGCTGAAGGCCCATCTGTCAAGGAGCCGGTGAAGGAGAGGAACGGTGGCCCAAAGAAGCCCCAGGCCACGTTGTCTTCTAGCAAACGGTACTGAGCACTTTTGTTAGATGAGACAAAGCACATGACAAGCTTTACATGTCTCTTCCTCAGGAAAAACTTTCTGGCAGAGATGACCAGTGCCACAGATTGTTTCCTTTCCCTACAAATGCTCTAGGATAAAAAATATCTACTTCTGCATTGTGCTGAACACAACTTCTCTGGAGGGGTTTCCACAAAAATGGAGAGACAAAAAGACACCCATTGGTTGCAGCTCAGACAATGCAGTGCAGTGGCAAGGGCAGTGTTGTGGAGGCTGGGAGAGGGCCAAGTTTCTGCTGCCTGACTTGGGACAAGTAAATTCAAACAGGGCTTTGTTTTCATCTGAGTGGAGTCTTTTTCAGATGGGTGTTTTGATGAGAAATCTCAGTCTGGAAGCAAGATGCCATTCCACAAAGATGCAGTTCTCATCCATGTGGTTTGGCCTGGCTGAATCATGGTTTTCTTACACTCAAACAGTATCAAGTTTGAGTAGTAAGGAGCAAGGCAATTCCTGAACAACTTCAGTCAACAGGTGTCTCAATGTGGACTTTTTGTCTTGATATTCCTGTCCTTCATGTAATTTGCTTGATGGACAGCATGTTTGGTTTATTTCCCCCTGTGCTGCAATCAGCATTTAAGACAGGAATTGCTCCTTGCTGTCTCTTTCATGGCAGTTGCAGAGCTGCTTGTACCTCTTCTCCTCTGATAAAAGAATTTAGCTCTGTCCTGCTCAGCAGTGGCAGGAAAGTGACCACATGCCTCAGTAGCACAGCTAGCATCTTCCCGTGCTCATGGAAGAGACAGGTTGATCAGGAGAATTGCTCCCAGTGGGTTTGTTAACCTGTGCATCTAGGCTCTAGGGAAGCAAATGAAATGTGAGTGGAGTGTAGTTCTGGGATGTCTGGCTTCCGTTTTTATCTCTCTTACTGATTTTCTGAATCCTTCAAATATAGCCCTGTTTATCGGTTCAGATGCATCTGAGCTACTTTTCCAGATTGTCATGCCTGGTGTAGAGACACTTCTCCAGAGTGATGAGTTTCCTTATTCTAAGACACACACGTCCCTTATGAGGAGGCATTTAGACTTGGAAGCAGTGTCTCTCTTTCTCCACAAAGCAATGTGACCTGTGTGCCCTGGCAGCCATCTGAAGATAGATCAGATGCATCTCATCCTTGGTTTTCCTCAGTGAGCTCTGGCAAGAATGTCACTTGCAGATTGTCTCCAGTAATCATTGTCATGAGGTCCACATTGTTCTTCGGACCCTCATGACTTTCCAGCTTGAAATCACATAATAGGAAAGCTGCTCAAGATGTTTTGCTCACAATTAACTGAAGGTATTGTCTGTGGCTGCAGCTCTCTCCATAGAGAGCAGCAGGCACAACTTTCCCAGGCATTGTCCTGGGGAAGGCTGTGAGAAGATCAGAGAAAAGAATCAGAAACAATTCTTACCTGCCCTTGCTGCGCCTGTTGTTGTGAACATGTGGAATGTGTTATAGAGATTTGTTTACTAAAGGGTAATTTCTTAATTGGCTACTGGTGATGGTGTTTTGGATTCAATTGACTAATCTGGTCTGTCTGTGTCTGACTGTCTGTAAGGGTGATGAGTTTCTGTATAGTATAGTATAGTATAGTATAGTATAGTATAGTATAGTATAGTATAGTATAGTATAGTATAGTGTAATAAAGTGATTGATCAGCCCTCTGGAATCATGGAGTCAATGCTAATTATTTCCACGACGGGGATGCCATGCTACAATAATTATCACCACCAGGTCCTCATTTGGTTTTATTTTCCAGGGTGAAATCTCCCTCTGATGGACACCTCCTACACCGTGCAAAAGCCCAGGTCACGTCACCTCCAGCTGTGGAAGAAACGGAGCTGCTCCAGAAGCTTTACCATCTCCTGGAAGCCAAGGGGTTTCAGACAAGGATGGAAGGAGTGGAACTCCTCCAAGACCTGTGCAAAACCAGCCCCCAGCTCATCTCCACCAACATTGTCCAAGTACGTAGGGTATCTTCACTGCTCCTTTCCTTTAGTTCCTTTCCTAAGCCTGTAGCAGCAAAGTTAATTCAGTGTGTCTTGGCACTCCATCCTGGCTGTTTGGGACACGCTGGTCCCTCTTACCCAGACAAATGTAATTCAGGTCCAGTCTTCAGGACAAGTTATTTCAGTCCAGCTGTATTTGTCCGGCAGGTGCCTATTGATGCTGTTTATCAGATGATGGCAGAATTTTCTGCTGGTGTAACTGCTGCTGTCTCCTACTCCCAGTTGGGTTAAGTGAAGGAAATCCAGCCCCTGAAAGCATGGCAATTGTTCTCTAGACCAAAAATGGGTTTGCATAGGGAAGAGAAGTATCAGGCTGGGTTGGTTTAAACCCATTTGGTTTTTCAAAAACAACACTTCTATATACTCCTTCTTGTCTTACACAGGCACAGCTCTGGCTACTCATTTCCATCCTTGTTCCTATTCCTCTTGGTAAAGACAGTGCTCACCCTTCTTGGGGGGGTCTTTTTTTCTCTTTGGAAAAGGATGGAAACAGCTAAGGACTCCTCTCTGCCTTCTCCTCCCAGTAGCTGCTTTTTCCCTTTTTCCAGGAAAAGGTGCCTGACAATGTGGCTGTCAAGGGACTGAACGTGCTCTAATGAGAGCTGTACAGCACATTCCATTTCAGAAGTCCACCTGTTACTTAGAGAAATGGTCTGGATCCTGGAAGAGTTGATCAGAGCCCTGCACTTCTCCAGACACTGGCTCTGAGACAAACAAAATAAAACTTAGATCTCCTCCAGCCATAGTTTTGGCAAAATCATAACTGCCCTCAGTACTCGAGGCAACTGTATAGAAAACCAGGCATTGTAAACATCTGCTTCCATTCAAAGCAAAGGTACTCTTTAGCATTAATAAATGGAATTGATTTAATGATTTAGAGATGGAGAGAAATACCATAGGGGCTACTCTGTCCCCAGCCCAATCTCTTAAAAACAGAAGAAAATCTTTCAACCATCATGAGGTTGCGCCACTATTCCAGTGAGTGGCCCACAGGAAAACAGTGAAATTGTGCAAGCGAGTGCTGACCTGACAGAAAGGATCACTTTCATCTTTGACATTGCTGACTGCTACAGCCACTCTTCAAACAAGGACATTTGAATCCAGCTTTCATGTTGCTTGTTCTCTTCACAGATTTTTGATTATTTTGTCCTGAGGATATCTGACAGCCACAAGAAAGTGAAGCAGAGGGCGCTGGATGTGCTGGCTGAAATCACAGGAGTCCTGAAAGATGCCTTGAACCCAGTGATCATTGGTTTGGTGGAAGGAATAACAAAGAACCTGAACTCAAAGGATCCCAGGGTTCGTGGGGCAGCTGTGAAAGCACTGGAAGAATCCATTGCTCATTTGGGTAAGGCTGAGCCCTGGCAGGGACTCTCCTCAACTGCATCTCTGTCTCTCCTGCACAAGAGAGCGCTGAGTGCCTTGACAGCTGCTCTTGTCTGTGGAACACTGCAGCTGACACCCACCAGAAGCTGTGCAGCTGCAGTCCTTATGCACCATCCCCAACAGGCTGGAATGTGCAGCAGCATTTCCCAACAGTCCCAGGAGCCCTTGGCTCTGTGCTGCTTGTCTGAAGAGCAAGTCCTGGGCTACAGCTTTGCTACAGTTCAGAGGCAAAGGGGGTTTGGAGTGTGCTTGGGCCCTGTCTGACTTCCCAAATGAACAGCTTTGCTGTTGGCATGAAGGGACACTGGCCCATCAGAGCTTCTGCAGAGCAGCCACCTGGGAGGCTCTACATTAGAGGCATCAGCTGCCTATTTTCCACTTTTCTTCTTTGTCTTCCATGTTCAAAGGGGAACTTATGATTCACCAAGTTCATTTCATTAGAACAAACAGGTATAAACCCAGCTGTCAATGATGCCTTGTTCCACATGTTGTTTTGCATGGGGCAAGATGGCCACAGCAATTAACTACATAGGCAAGGGCTGCTCTAAATTCCTTTGCCACACAGATTTATGTCAGCTCTGAGAATGCTCACTGGGGAAATATGCCTGAAAAAAGGAGTGTTGAAGAGGCAGGTCTTCAAGAGGAGTTTCCACTTTCTCCTCCCCAGCTGCTCTGTAAACTCAGGAACTGCCTGACTCAGTGCCTTTCTGTGACCCAAGTATGGGCTTCTTCCTTTTTGCTCTGGGATGCAAAACCTTTTCACTGCTTCCATGTGACTGAACTCTTGAGGTCCCTGATGTGAAATGTTTTAACATAGCTCCTGCTACAGCAGACAAGTTTGGATTTACAAATGTGAAAGGAGAGCTTTTCTTTTGGAATTTTAAACCCTGCCAAGCAGGCTGGAAGGAAAGAAGAAAAGGATTCAAAAATCCACAGAAATGTACTTTATTTTATAAAATGGGGTTGGCCCTGCCCTTTCCCTCCTCACTGTCCTTTCTCCTATGACCTGAGAAAAGTGAGCAGAACCATGTGTTTCCCTTGTAGATCAAGTGTCACTGCTGAAAGAGTTCAGCTACCAATGGAATCACCTGAGTGGCCAAGCTCTGCTGGATGTCACCGAGTGTATCACAGGTATGGCCTCCCCTTCTGAGCCAAGAGCTCTGCCCAGGGAGTATTGACAGGGAATGCCTGTGAACAGACAGCAGAGCAGCTCCTCCACATCAGGAGGTGCTGAGCTTGTCCCTGCTGCCCAATAGCCCAGGCAGGTGGATTTGGCAGGATTTCCCTGGCTGCTGCAGAGCTGGGCAGCATCTGAGATGGGGGCAGCGCTCGGCCTCGGGGCTGAGCTCTCACTGGGGCATCTCAGAACCACCTCCAGCAAAGGGAGGGGCTGAAAATACCCCAGCTGGTTCCTCTCTGGGAAGCTCAGGGACATCTGTGATCTTTGAGGGGAAATGGTGGCAGATGCTGTTTCAGGGCATCAGTTTGTTCTGTCCTCACAAAATTCTTGTTTTTCTGTTGGAAAGTTTTGAGGCTGAACCATGCAGAGCCTGGGGGTCACAGCTCAGGTCAAAACTCAACAGAGGCATCAGAGGCAGGGGTTTAGTGCAAGGCAGCCTCTGGGGCACAGGGACAGAAGCAGAGTGCTGAGGCTCCCTGCCTGTGCTGTCAAAGTGGCTTGGACGGAGCCTTTCAGGGTGTGCAAACAGTGTCTGCCTGTGCCAGCGCTGTCCAAAATGCTACAAATGCAGCTGATAATTGATTCCTCAGAGGAGCTTGCTATGTCAGCAAGAGACAAGGAATGGAAAAAGGATAATCTCAATATATAGTAGAGAGGAGAATTGATCACCTTGCTTTACCTGGGGCTAAATCCACTGCTAATTATGCCAACATCTTTAAATGCAAGGTTTAATACACTTTGTGTCTCCATTAGGAATCTCAAAAGGGCATGTTCAGTGACTGGGAATGTCAAAGGCCCTTTAAAGAGCATTTGAATAAAGTAGATCTCCAGCAATAGGGAATTTAGTTTAGCAGTTCTTTTGATCTCTTTTTCAAATAAAGGAATTAACCATAAATTAGGATTACTTTAGAAAGAGCAGATGTTGTCTCTGAGATTTAGTAGAAACAGACAGCTGTTCCTCACGTTCAGTAGTCACCGATGTCTTTAACTGCATTTAAACTCAAATTAATTCCTATTTTAAAATGGGTACCTGTCATGGTTTGACACTGGCACAATGCCAGTGCCCCCATGAAAATACCTTCTCCCTGGTTTCTGCTGTGAGATGTGACCAGGAATAAGCAAAGCAGGCTCCTACTTAGGGAAAAAAGAAAACAAAACTTTATTAACTACACTACAACTACAAAGAAAAAAGGAACACACACACACAGGGAAAATGAAAACTTCACAAATGCATTTCCTCCTCCCCCCACCAAATTTCCAGCTCAATACATTTGTTCCTCAAATCACCAACTCTCAGTCCTGCACCACCCTTCAAACAATCAATCCTCAGTTCATCAAGAGGAGAGGAGTCCTTCTTGTGCCATGGGCTTCCCCTGGAAACACAGCTGAAGCCTCGTGTGTTTCCGTGTCACTCGTGGCACCGCCCGGAGTACATCTGCCGTCGTGACTTCTTCCTTTTCATGTCCAGTGCTCTCACCACTGAACACGGACCAGAACTGCTTCTAGGGTTGTCTTTTAAGGATGCTCTGTCCCGATCCAAAAAAGGCACAGTCTCTCCTTTGGGACACCTGTCCCCACAATCTCTCCTTTGGGACACCTGTCCCCCCCATATTTTTTTCACCCCCTGGGGCCGAGGGGCATCAACACTGAACCCTCTTGGCTCTGAGGCCATTGCCTCCCCCTAGAATGCAGTCTCTGTATCACAAGGAACATGGGTCTGTCCATGGCTATACAAAAAGAGTCCAGCAAAAGCTACTCCATCATCTCTTCCCACTAGGATTCTTCTCTATTCTTCTACTATCTCTCGCTTGCCCAGACCTCTCTCACACTGGCCCATTTTCTTCCTCATCTTCCACTCTATCTTCTAGGAAAGGTCAATGTTCTGTAAAGTTCTCATTTTCCAAAAAGGGGTTAAAAGCTCCTACAAGTGGCCGGCTGAACCCCCCCTTCTTCTCCGTCCCAGCCGTGCTGCCGGCACAGGCCCATGTTTATCAAGCTTCAAGGTCACAGTCTCAGGCAGCGGCTCTTTCTCTCTCTCTCTGTCTCTCAGGGGGGGCACCCGATGGCTCCCGGTGTCTCTCTCTCTCTTTCTCTCTTCCACCCTTCCACCCCGGGGCTCAGGCCTACCTCTCTTGGCCACATGGCTTTTCCCCTCCCCCTGCCCAGCCAGCAGCTGGGCCGGGGCAGAGACCCGAACTCTTTCCCGCCGGAAACCCAAAAGGACCCTCCCAGGGGAGAGCTCTGCTTTTAACCCCGTGTTCTCAGAGGCGTGTCCATGTCCCAATGGCCAGGTTAAATGCCAATATTAAAGCCTGAATATCCATTGGCCAAAAACACAGCATCCCAAAAAACACATTTCCTGTCAAACCACCACAGTACCATAACCCTTTCCTGCTTAGCAAAATTGGTTTTGGGTACTTGCAGGAACTCTTTCAATGTTGATGACTGGTGGTGGATTAACAGCATCGAGAAAATGAAGTCTCTTCCACCACAGAATATTAAATGGCTGCTAGATAACATTTTGTCTGATCAGAAAATAAGAATGGTCTCCAGAGCCATTCAGGTTTTGGTCTCTCAGCCAAATCTGCCATGCAAGAAGCCTGTTGGTAGTAAATTTTTGTCTGTGTTTGATATAGTTCAGTTCAAAAAATGGGCAGAGAGCACATTTCAGAGACAATATGAGAAAACATTCGTGTTTTGGTTGCATTTCAGTCCCCTGTGTAGCATTTTTCTTTCTCTATGCCCCTATTTCAGTGGACATTAAAAGAAAAAATGCCATTAACATTGGGAGGGGAAAGTGGCAATAAAATGTGGAGATGCTCAAATGCCACAGCAATGGGATCTGGGTAATTCTCTAAGACACCCTGAGGTTTGAAACAGCTGTTTCTTGGAAGCCCCAAAAGCATTCTGCCAAAGACACCAGCTGGTCACTGATGTTTCTAATCCAGCTGTCAAGGAGCAGCCATCTCTGGTGGGCTGGAGTTTTGAGGTGTGTTCTAATCCTGCCCTTTGCTGTGTGCCACTGAGCACAGGGAAGAGCCAGATTAGACATTTGGAACTTGACATCAAAGTTACAAAAATGGAATCATCCCTTTATTAGAAATCTCTCCATTTCCTCTCTGTGGTGCATTTCCAAATCTTCAGTGTGGATTTAGACAAGTTCTTAATGGAAATAAAAGGCAGTTGGACGTTTCATTCATTGTTTATGCAGAAAGAGACTGTGAAATAATTTAATAAATGTGCAAAGTCTGCCACAGGGACAAGGCTCTGGTTGGAGCAATTAGTCCTGGGGGGTTGGTGGTTCTGTTTCCAGGATGATCAGCTGCTTTGCCCGTTTCTGGATCAAGGGGCTCTGTGTGCCATTTTGCTGATCTTGGCCAGAGAGGCTTGCCAGAAGCAAAAGCAGAGGTAGATGCTTGTTTGCATTGAGGTTGTGGCTAAGGAGCTGTGTCTCTGTCCCGGCAGTGCTTGTGCAGTGGGTCCATGCCAGGAGCCCTGCAGTCGTCCAGCGCGACGCCCTGCCCGTGCTCTGGTCCTTCCTGGAGAACAAGGCGCTGCCCGTGCGGAGCGCCAGTGTCCGCACCGTGGCCACCAAGCTCGCCTCTGCCCTCTACAAGGTGATGGGCACCCAGCTGAAGAAATGTGCTGCCAGCAAGCCTGCACACGTGCGGGAAAACCTCTCCAAAATGCTGGGCTGGTGAGGGCGAGATGTTCTCCAGAAGGCTGAGGAAGCGCTGAGTTGGACACCTCCGGATTTGCCTTTTTAGCTGTGCCAAAAAAGATGAAATCCAAAGGAAGGGTTTGCATCTGCCCCCGCTCTCTCCATTGCCCTTCCTAGTCATGGCATTGGGGGCCTGGAGCAGCTCCAGATGGAGGACAAGGTGAAGGGAATCATGGCTCAGCCTCACACAGAGGTGAGGGGGGAGCTGGGCCAGTCTCTGTTGGGAGGAAGGGTCTTGTGGCAGCGCAGAGAGGCTGTGCACATTGCCAGGGAACAGCTGTGCCCTGCATGTGCCCCTGCAAGGAGCTGTGCTGCTGCCAGTGCCCCTGGAGCTGCAGGGCTGCTGAGCTGTGGGGCAGGCAGAGGAGCAGGAGGGTGCAGGTGCAGCTGAGCCATTCCTGGAGAGCACAGGGCTCTGGGCTCCCTGCTGTCCCAGGGCAGCCCAGAGGCCAGGCTGTGCCTGTGCTAGCTCTGGGCAAGTGGCTCAGGGTTTTGCCCTGGCCTGCCTCAAGTGTCTGCCAGCAGGAGCATGTTTCCCTGTGCAGCTGTTTAGAAGTTTGCAGGAAATGTGTCCCATGAAATATGGAGCTTCAGATGCTTTAGGTTTGCATGGTGGCCTCTGTTAAATTTTGTGTCTCCATTTTGCAGATCTGGCTGGTTACAGTCTTACTGAGAAGTTTTCTCCAGACACTTCCGATGTTCCCTCACCCACAAAGTCCTCGCCTCCCGTCCAGAAGAGCTCTCTTTCCTCCAAGCTCAGGAAGAAGCTGCTGCCTGCATGAAGAGTGTTTGAAGAATAGGATTGATGCCTTAGGCTTCATAGTTACAGCTGTACATATGTTCTGATCTTTAGATGTAGTTTTGAATTAATGTGTTTTGATTGTATCTTTAAAATTTTTGACATATGTTTAACTATATGTATTTTTGATGATGAAAAAAGTAAATAAACAAATAAAACTTAAATAAACCAAGAGGAGAACGTAATACCAGGACCTGCTAGCCTAGAGATTATGGGAGTGCAGCTCACTCAATGTGCCAGTGTCTCACCACATCCTTTCCTCATTGGGCCTCTCCTCTCCTCTTTGGCCATGTTTTCTTTGTGTCATTTGTGCTGCTCTTTGTTACTTGGCATTACAATGGGGCCACCATTGACCTGTTTGGGGACAATGGATCCAAAAGATCCTGTATAGTCAAAGGTTTTCTACCTCGGTGTGTTCTGGGCTCACCAAAGGCCTGAGCAAAGAAACAAAGAGAAGTGTGCCCAAATCCCAAAGCTTTGCTCCTTTGCAACCTCCCACAGATCTGGCTCACAGGTGTCTTCAATCACAATTCCATAGGTAAGAAGAGGTCATGTATTTCACTGGGAAATGATGCACTGCTTTAGAAAAGTCACCTGTATGTATATTTACCTGGGACAGCAGTCCAGCTGTGTTGTTTGCACCTTGTTTGCAGAAGGATGAGTGCACTGGAAGGCCAATAACAAGTGACAAGGGTTCCTCCAATCTGTACTGCAGCCTGGGTGCCATTCAGCCCAGAGCTAGGGCATCATTTGTTCCCATGGACCAGTGCTTGCCCGTGTAATGAATTCCTGCACAGCTGGAAGAAGCAATTCTGGATTCAGCTCCAGCTCTTGGTGGGCTGCACGATCATTGACAATGCTGCCCTTCCAGAAATTATTCTGCAGTTTCCTTTCATAATCATTTGAAGTATTAAACTTCACATTTCAATTTGCTTTGTCTTAGGGAAAAACACTTCTGGCCCCAGTGCAAACTGTACTCTTGGTTGCCAGCTTCTGATGTTACACAGTGTCACCTGGCTGCATGTGTTTGCTTTGCTCTGGGTCTAGTCCTGGCCTAATAAAGCCCAGGCAGGGTGGCATGTTGCAGGGAAAACGGGTCCATGAGCTTATGGGGTTGCCATCAGCAGCAGAGTGAATGTGCCCTTTGGGGATTTCTCTGGAGACAAAATTAGGGACCTACTCCATGCCACAATATTCTCTTAGATCTTTCTGAAATATCCTAGAAAAGGCTGTGAAACTTCACATCTCCTTGCACACCCACTGTTTGAAGAGGGGCATTTTTGTCCCTCCTCAAAGCCATTGCTCTTGCACATCAGAAACATGACCATCCACCAACAGGAATGATGCATGGTCCTCCTGCTGCTGGCTTCAGAGGACTGGGAAGTGCAGACCTGGGTATTACCAATATGAGCACTTAATTAGCATTTCATGCTCCTCAAGCTGTCCAGATCTCAGGGCTTTCTGTTTCAAAGCAGCCACTGCACCATCTCTAGGGAAGAACAGGAAATGGGAAACAGTGACTGCCAGCCCTGCAGGGGTGTGGGGGAAAACCTGAAGTGTCTGCATCAAAAGATGAATGGGAAGAGTGTAATTGCCAAAGCCATCCTTCATTAGGATAGCAGGACCAGTTCTTTACTGCATGCTTGCATGAAAATCCTTTGGGATCTCCTTTGTGTATCTCATGCAGAAAAGGAGCTCTTAATAATACCACGCTGCTTAAACCAGATTGGGATGTAGCTCTGTAATGGTTCACAATGAAGCAGATTGCCTGCTTTGTCACTCTCAGCCCTGGGAGCCTGCGAGGGACTGTAGTGTATCCCATGCCTGTTTTGCCTCCAAGCAAAGCTTGGTTTTCCTTATTAGTGTGGAGTAAATAGAAGAATAATAAAATGGACAATTAAACTGGCCACTTTGGAGGATATGCTCATGCTTTCACATGTAAGTCCTGTACCTCATGCTCCCAAGGCTTGTTACTCATCATGAAATATTTTAACAAAAAACCTCAGCTCTCATGTTACATCTGAATAAAATTGCATAAGATCATCAAGAATTCTGCTGTCAGGAGCAAGACAAGAGCCTTCCGACACTCACTTGCAGCTGTCCTGGATTTCTGCAGCCCTTTGTGAAAAGCTGCTGCAGACAGAGTGTTTGGAGTTGGTTTGGGCCTTTATGAGGGATCAGTGGAGCAGTGTGCATGGCTCTCCTGGCAGAAAACTGTTTGTCCAAGCCCGGGGACATGGTGCCGGCAGAAGCGGAGCGGCCCCGCTCCCAGCCCGAGAGTCTGTGAGCTGAGCCACGCCGGGGAGAAAAGACAGCGAGGGGCTCCAGCCCAGCTGCTTCCCCTGCCCTGACCGTTCCAGGGAGCTCTGCCATGGGAGAAAGCCGACGCTGGACGAGCCACCGAGCTTCCATCAGCTGCTGGAACTGCTCCGTGACAGCTCCTGTTCTTCCCGAGAGAGAACCCGGCGCCTTCTTGGAACGCGTGTCATGGGGGGATTCTGTTTGTTAATAAACTGTTGGGGTTTTTCCACTTTCATCTATTAGTAATAACTTCATATTGCTGGAAAGGGATTGTTGGAACACTATAGAGGAGATGACTTATTGCACAATATCCTGTTTTAAGTTGTCTCAAACTGTGTGAGACAGATGGCTTCACATAGGAGCATGCCCAAGGCTGCTGAGGGAAAGGCACAGAGGAAGACAAACCCAGTATTTCTGAGGGAAACTCCTTGACACCAAACCAACCTGAGTTGTCAAACACCAGACCTGATGTTTCAAGACATGGGCCAAAGGGGAAAACTTTCAGTGTGTTTGGTGCAGGCTGGGTTATGCTCGAGGCAAAGGTGTGTCAGTGTGTTGGATAATACTCTTTTCAAGACCTAGAAATGGGACAACTGAGAGGTGTTTTAAAAACTTTTATTCCATTTTCAGTCTCATGAGAAGGGTGAGACAATACAGATGTTATAATTCACGCCATCACAATCAGAAGCTGACTATTTCCTAATTATAATACCTTTTAAGTGTTTCTTGGTCTATCTGCTTTTTTTCCACACCATGTTGTAGATGCCTTAAAGCCAATTATTTCAAACTACCCCTTGTGGGTCCCACTACAATGCATCTTTCATAGCTTTATTTTTCCAAAGTCTTATTTGCAAGGCCATCTTTTGAAATTTTTTTCTAGCTCCATTTCTCTCTCAACAGTATCTGTCCTATTCCAGGGCATTTTTAAGTCAGCATTTCTTGTCTCAAGATTTATATACAGATTCATACTGTGTGGGCCTTCTATTAGGCTCTAAAAACTTTTTACATATCCTTTTTCTACATCAGTGCACTTGGCTCCTTCTCTCCTCATTGTGCCTGTCAAGCACAGGGGCCCAGAGCTCCTGCAGAAACCATCAGCACTCAGTGGGAGCAAACTTGTGTCCAGTCCTCACCTGGAGCTGTGCTGCCCAGCATTCCACCTCACTGGAATGAGGAACTGTTCCTGCTCTTTCAGAAGGAGCTAAGGAGGTTTGGCCATCAGATCAGCTCCTTCCCAGCTCTTGATTTGCTGCCCTGGGGGAGCTGCTGCTTGTGGCAGCACTTGTTTCACAGCTGACAGCCCTGCTCTGCTGGCCAGCAGCCATTGCAGGAGCCTTTGCTGGTGACATTGAATGTTTCAGATCTTCTTAAGGAAAGCTCAGGGCAGAACTTGTCAAAAGAGCATTGCCTGGGTGATGCTTTTAACATTGGATCTTTCCTCCACCAGTGTTCATGTCCAGGGGCCTGTGACCCCGAGTGGGTGCTGCCTCCTGAAATCCCGAACGGTACAGGGTGTCTCCCAGATCCAACCTGCCACCACCTCCAATTCAGGCTGCCCTGGCAGTGCCAAGCGCCTCCTGCAAACTGACATCAGGAAACTGGGGCCGTGAGTTTTGTTTCCCATGGCAAAGAGCTGGCATTTGGGTCCAGGGGCCTGTGGTGTAACAACTCCCCCAGGCCCCAGAGTCTCAGACCTCAGGCAGCCACCGGTGACCAACAGGGACAGGAAGGCAACAGGACCGGTCTGGGTTTAGCAAAACCCAGGATCCTTTATTGTGCCAGGGACCAAGACAAGAAACAAGGGGCGGAGGGTCATGGATTTTACATGAAAGAGTAGGGGTGGTGTTTAGAGTTGGGGTCCAATAGCAGGAGGAGCAGGGGACTGCAAAGGGTGGATCAAGGAAAAAACTAAGGAAAAAAAATCAATAGAAAAAACTAAGGCAGGGACATTGCAGTAGAATTTACACTAATGGGAGTACAGGAAAAGAAGAACATTCTGGGGCCATTCCTTATTTGACAAAATGGAGTGGAGTGTTTCTTCCTGGGCTTCCGGGGTCACAGCCCACAGGATGGAGGGGTGGAATCTTCTTTAAATCACACCCCTCGCCTGATGCTCTCTGTCTGGGTAGAATCCCCACCTCCTGGGGCGGGGGAACCCCATACCTCCCCCTTTTTCTTTCTTTTAGAAACAGGGGAAAAATTAAAGTTATAGCCCTTAAATTAGTTAATACTTATGAGGTGACTTATAGATAGATTATGACAACTCATAAAGGGATTCCCAGGGACATAATAATGAACAGTAAAACACTATTAACATGACAATAACAATTATAAAACTGATAATTTTAGCTAAACTTGAGACAATAAACAATCTTAATGGAAAGACTAAACATGAAGGGGGTACACACAAGAAGATTAAAAGGTATAGGTAAGAAAGTAAGTTTAATGTAATAATTAAAGTAACACTTAAGCCTTTTCTTTCATTTCTTTGCTCTCAACTTAATACCCTTATTCTTAGTAAATTAGTCCTTCTCTTTTTTGCTCACTCTCTTACTTTCTCTTTTTCCTTTTTTCCTCTTTCCCCTTTTTCTCTTCCCTTTAAACATCTTTCAAGTATTCTATACTATCACTTCTTGACTTACAATCAAACAGCTTATGCACACCTTCTTTTCACTTGCTTTTCACTCTAATTAAAACTTCTGTTATTTTTCTGCTAACAAAAAATTGTCATTTGCAAGATCAAGTACGAAAGTAAAACACATAATTTATAAAAACACAAAATGAAACTCATCATTTGTAAAAAACTTTTTAAACCAGTGAAAAATCAAGCATCAAATTAGACTTACACATTTATCATGAGATATTGTTTTTCTGCAGGGTTCTTTCCATAAAGGATAATAGGGTATAAAGAGTGTATTCTGGAAACTTGATTTTTCCAATTAATTAAAATAAAGAGATTTAAAAACTTAACATGAGTAATGGGAGTTAGGATTGTTTGTGTCATATTAACTTCTTGTAACATTAGTTGAGAACTATTTACATTTATGTATATATTAAAATGAAAAGAGATAATAATAGTCTGTAAAAACTAAATTAACATTAACAAATGAAATAATAATTCTGGTATTTAATAGCTTACATGAGTTAAATTAGTACTATTAAATCAAGCTACTCCTTTCTAATGAAGACTGGGGGGTTGGAAAAGGTTAATCAAACAAACATATCTTTTGTGATATAAACATGATCTAGAACTCGCTTAAAATTAAAATGATCTAAATACAACTGAAAATATATTTACCAGGAAGGGGGAATAAAAAGGGAAGTGTTAGGGTTTCTACAGAAAACTTGCACAGTTACATTAATTTGCTGTCTGGAGCAGGCTTGGTGATGATTTCTCCTTCTCCACCAGCTGTGCTTGGGAGCGCTGGGTGTCAAACTTTGTTGAGTGCAGTTTGCCATGGCGTGCTGGAGGTGCCTGCTGCTGCAATCCATGGCGGTGGGTACTGGCACAGGCACAATTTGGTGAAACACAAAGTTTCTTTGGGGAGTCCGGATGGCAGTGGCCGCATTCAAAGGAGGCTCTCGATGCTGAAACACAGGTCCCAAACTGTTTGATGGACTGGCCTGGCTTTGGAGGGGCTCTATGGTGCCGGCAGAGGCAATGAAGTGGGAGATCCTCTCAGGAGAAGGCGTGGAAGCCCTGATGTTTGTGCTGCGTAACTGCAGCAAGTTGTCTGGGGCTCTGCTAGGAGGGTTATGGGCATCACCATTCTGGGGGAGTAAACAAAAGGAGGTTTCTGCAGTGGGGTTTCTGGTTCCATCTTCCCTGGAATAGATGTGTCCTGTGATGGAGTGGTCACAACCTCCAGAGGTGGAGCCAGAGGCGAGATCAGGGCCGGGAAGAGAAGGTGAAGAGCGGCAGAACAGGTTCCAAGTGGTGTGGCCATCACCATCTTGGAAAGGAGAGTCCAGGGTGGCATGGCCAACGCTACTCCAGAGCAGGGCCTGGGGAGGGTGTGGGAAAATCAGAGGGGAAGAGAATAAGGTGTGGAGGAATGGCTACGTGACAAGGGCCACATTCTGGACCAAGAATCGGGAGGATGCAGCTAATCTGGGTCCCTGCACCTGCAAAACACTGTGTCTTTGAGCATGGCTGTAGTACAGTAACAAGCAGTGAGAGAGACATGAGAAAAGAAAGATGTAACCCCTAAGGTATGAGGAAGAGCTGATATCGTATTATAGCCAATAGATTGCTTAGCTTGCAGAATATGTATGAGCTTATTGCTTGTTGTGCATAAAAGTCTGATGCTCTCTTCAATAAACGAAGCTTGCTAAACACTCATATTGAGTGTCCAAGTTTCCCTCACCACGACAAAACCCAAAGTATCTCAAGGCATGAATGGGTCCCACTGAGGTCCATCCCCAACACAGGCTACTCATGGACTCCTTGGAGGACAGAATTGGAGGCCAGGATGACCCAAAACCTCTCAGAGACTCGGTGTGGAAAGAAAAATCCAAAGTACCTTAAAAACCTTGAGTATCTCAAGGCATTAATGAGCCCCACTGAGTGTCAGTACAAAGCTCTCCAGGGACTCGTTAAAGCAGATAATTGGGGCCATGATTGCACAAACCTCTCAGAGACTCCAAGGCAAAAGCCAAACCCAAAGTCCTTTGAAAAACCTGCAGAGAGGCTGCTGGCACAGAGGCGGCTCCTGGCAAGGGCAGCGCTGCAGAGAGACAGCTCTGGGCAGGAGCAGCTCCTGTGCACAGCCCAGCAGGGCTGGGGCACTGCCTGCAGCCACCCCGGGCACAGCACAGAGGCACAGAGGGGTTAAAGTCAGCCTGGGCTGGGAGCACAGGGCAGAGCTCACTCAGGGCTCACTAGAGCAGAAATCATCCCAGGTTTGATGCAGTCATTCCCTGGCTGTGGGAAGAGAAGCCGCAGTTCCTGCAGGGATCCCCTGGAGCTCGCACATCCCACAGATTTTAGGACCTTTCAGGAGGACTCTCAGAGCTGCTCCAGGGCAGGGCTGTGGCCCTAGGGCAGGGCTGGCTTTCCCTGCTGCCCCAGCCCAGGCACAGCCCAAGGCAGCTCCTGTTGCCAGGCTCTGCTGCAGGGCTGAGCAGCCGGGGCTGCAGCCAGGGGTGCCCAGGGCTGTCCTGCAGAGCAGGGTCCTGCAGCCCAGGGCGCTGTGCTGGGGCAGGGACTCTGCTGCCTGCCAGGGACAGCTCTCAGCCAGCCCTGGCAGCTGCTCCCAGCGCTGGGCAGAAGCTCTGGGGGGAAGGAGCCGCCCTGAGCAGGGCAGGGGCTGCTGCTGAGAGGGGCTGGGTGGGGCAGGGCTGCTCCCAGCTCCAAACCAGCCTGGGCACAGCTGCGGAGGGCACTTCCCAAAGAAGGTAAGCCTGGGATTGCTGGAAAGATCAGGAGCTTTCCTGAGAGTGTTTTAAATTTCGTTCTTGGAGAAGGATGGGAAAGTTGGGGTGATGACGAAAAGATTTTTGCATTTTACATATTTTTCATATATTCATAGCTCTGTAACTTACTATTATATAGTTATAAATCTACAATCCTTACTTAACACTACTAAATTCCTAATTAACTATAATAAACTAATATTACATACTTATATAATTATAATAATTAACTCTAGTACGTTTCCTAACCTTTCTCTTAGATTTTAGAACAATAAGCTCACTGTCTAAATACCTTCCTGAAATACTGTCTTATTATCAGGAAGAGAACCTACAAAACCATTTTTTTAATTGACCAGAATGTGAGCAGTCATAACAAAAATTTTTGGCAAAGAAGCCTTTGGACCTATTCCAACAGGTTGAGCAGGGAGTGTGTAACACAATGGCCCTGTAACCAGGGCAACTGAATCTCCTATTGGATGTTCCTGTTAAATATCCTAATTAATCAACCTTAATAAATTGTTGAAATCAGGGACCGAGTGTGCCCCATCCCCATTGGGACACCTGGAAGCTTCCAATTAATGTCTGGTTTTTACTTTACTGTTCTAACACTGTTGCAAGGGTTTTTTTTTTTTTCTTTGGATTATAGACAGCAGGGGGATAAGAGAAGCAGAACAGGAATTGTTATCCCAGAATCCCAAAACATTCTAAATTGAAAGGGACACACAGGATCACCAAAGGAATGTTTGAACATTTACAGAGAGTCCAGAACTGTAACTTTGGGTGGTCAGTGTCTCTGCTGGGAGCCTCCCAAAGGGCCCTCAGCCACTCCTCAGCCCTGCACAGCAGCAGCATCACCTTTGCAGGGCCCAGCAGGGCTCTCCTGAGCTGCCCTTGCCCAGCTGCACACAGAGCCTGCTCCAGCCAGGGCCCTGCACACAGGCAGGTTTCTGTAGGGCCCCAGCCAGGGCACACAGGCTGGGATGGGCTCTGTGAGCGCTGGCAGGGACAAGGCTCCTCTCAGGAGGGAATGTCCAGGCCCAGGGAGATGCTCAGGGAAGCAGAGGGGGCTGAAGAGAGCAGGGCTGGGGCAGGAGGGCACTGTTGGTGTGTGGGAGGTGCCGGGCACAGCTGGGCACGGGAACACTGTCCTGAGTGCCCGGCTGTCTCTGCCCTGCCCTCTCAGGCACAGCACCACAACATCTGCTCTTGGTTCTGCACTGCCCTGACATTGGCACTGTTATCTGCTGCTCTCAGGGAGGCTCTGGCATCTGCAGCAGCTGAGTCAGGCACTGCCCTTGGCATTCCTGCCAGGCAGGGCTGTCCATGGGAATGGGGTGTCCAAGCTTGCCTGGCACCTGTGGGGCTGTGGGCAAAGCAGTCCATGGGAAAGGGGAATGAGCTGAGCCCCCTCCCTGAGATCCCATCATGGGCACAGCCAGGGATCTCCTTGCTGTGCCCTGCCAGGCTCTGAGCTGCCCTCCTGGGTGCAAATCTGTGCCAGAGCCTCTGGGAGTTCCCTGGATGTCCCACGGGGAAGGGCAGAGCTGCCACAGCTGAGGAAATGCTGCTGGGTTTGCCCAGGGAGCCGTGAGTGTCCTTGGCACGAGGAGGTGCTGAGACCTTGCCCAGAGACCTTGAGAGAGGGTGAGACACTCAGGGATCCCTCTGCTCTGGGCAGGGTCTGGTTCATCCCAGGGTACCTGGGGAGTGTGATTGTGCTCTGATTGCAGCCAAAGGCTTTCCCACAGAAGCTAGAAGGGCAGTGTGTCCCTAATGTAGGGACAGTCTACAGGGAATGGCCCAGGTTTGGCTTCAAGCAGCCTCTCCTAACTTGTCATTGTCCTTTCTCCATGAACAGGTGCCCATGTGCAGCCCCAGCAAATGTCCAACAGCAGCTCCATCAGGCACTTCCTGCTGCTGGCATTGGCAGACACGCGGCAGCTGCAGCTCCTGCACTTCTGCCTCTTGCTGGGCATCTCCCTGGCTGCCCTCCTGGGCAACGGCCTCATCATCAGCGCCGTAGCCTGCGGCCACCACCTGCACACGCCCATGTTCTTCTTCCTGCTCAACCTGGCCCTCGCTGACCTGGGCTCCATCTGCACCACTGTCCCCAAAGCCATGCACAATTCCCTCTGGGACACCAGCAACATCTCCTACACTGGATGTGCTGCACAGCTCTTTTTTTTTGCCTTTTTCATCTCAGCAGAGTATTTCCTCCTGACCATCATGTGCTACGACCGCTACGTGTCCATCTGCAAACCCCTGCACTATGGGACCCTCCTGGGCAGCAGAGCTTGTGCCCACATGGCAGCAGCTGCCTGGGCCAGTGCCTTTCTCAATGCTCTCATGCATATGGCCAATACATTTTCCCTGCCCCTGTGCCATGGCAATGCCCTGGGCCAGTTCTTCTGTGAAATCCCACAGATTCTCAAGCTCTCCTGCTCACACTCAAACCTCAGGGAATTGGGGCTTCTTGCTGTTAATGCCTGTGTAGCACTTGGTTCTTTTGTGTTCATTGTTTTCTCCTATGTGCAGATCTTCAGGGCTGTGCTGAGGATCCCCTCTGAGCAGGGACAGCACAAAGCCTTTTCCACCTGCCTCCCTCACCTGGCTGTGCTCTCCCTGTTCCTCAGCACTGCCATATTTGCCTACCTGAAGCCCCCCTCCATCCCCTCCCCATCCCTGGATCTGGCCCTGTCAGTTCTGTACTCAGTGGTGACTCCAGCCCTGAACCCCCTCATCTACAGCCTGAGGAACCAGGAGCTCAAGGCTGCAGTGTGGAGACTGATGACTGGATGGTTTCGCAAACATTAAACATCTGGCCAATTTCTTTAAATCACTTGAAATAAAATTCATATTTGATACTTCTTCTTGGTTTCATTTTTGGAAGTTCTTTTCCTTTGCTTTACTTTTTTCATATTGTCTGCAAAGTAATGTCATTCTTTGTGCCATTTTTCATTTTGTTTCTCTCCACCTTCCCTGTGGTACCAGACAGTATCAACGAGCTCTCGGTGGCTTTAAAGGAACTAAAGGATCTCCCAGCAAAGTTTTCTGCATGGATGCCCTTTTGTTGCCTTTTCTGGAGCTGCAGCAGCAATGTCTGTGTGCAGAGCTGGGGCAGATCAGTGCTGGCCCAGCAGCTGTGCCCAGCAGCAGCAGCAGCAGCAGCACTTGGTGTTGCCAGTGCTGCTGCCGTGGCCCTGCCCCGCTGCCCTGGTGGCCCTGGTGTTGCTGCAGGGCCTGAGTGCTCTCGGGGCCGGGCACGGCCCTGGGGGTGGCAGTGCCGGGGCTGCAGCAGGGACAGGCCATGGGCACTGCTGGGGCAGCGCTGACGCCTCAGGCCAGGCCCTGGGGGCTCCAGGCTCCTTGCCCAGGCTGTCTCAAGAACACGGCCAGGCCAAGGCTCAGCACAGAAACCCCCGTCAGCAGCCCCAGGCTGGCCGTGGGCAGGCTGGGGGCAAACAGCATGGCTGGGGCTCTGCAAGGGCCCTGGGCCAGACGGGAAGGAGCAGCAGAGCAGGGGCTGATCCATGCCCAGTGCGCTGCACAGCCCAGGGCAGCGTCCCAGAGCGTCCTCATGCAGCTGCCAACAACATCCCCCCTCTGCAGCCCTGGCCTCTCCCCCAGCTCACACAGGTGCCCCATCCTTGCAGGCACAGACACAGCAGCACTGCCTCAGCAGCCCCTGTTTGCATTGCACACAGCAGGGCCAGCACCCCCATGCTGTTGCTGTGGGGACATGAACCTGAGGGAGCACAAATGCCATCAGCCCCTGGGGCCAGCAAGGCCTGGGGGACACCAGGGAAACCACTCAGCTTTGTCCTGGCCTCTGCACTCAGCCAGAAAGTTTGTTCCCATCAGCTGGGAGTTTCCTGTGCCACTGCAGACGCTGTTGCTCAGAGCCACGGCTGCCTGGCAGCCACCCCCAAACTGCCCTGAGCATTTCCTTGGCTTCACCTTTGCTTTCTTTACTCTTTCCTGATACAAATTTCTTCTATTGCCCACCCCTGTTCCCTCCTTCTGAAGAGGAGGCCCAGGGCTCATTCTGCAACTGCTCCATGGGTGGTTTCAGAGAATCCCAGCATGAGCAAGGCTGGAAAAGACCTTGGAGATCATCAAGTCCAACCTGTGCCCTAACACTGCCTTTTCCCCCCTGAGCCTCCTCTTCTCCAGGATAAACAACCCCAGCTCTCTCAGCCGCTCCTCACAGGTCTTGTGCTCCAGACCCCTCCCCAGCCTTGTTGCCCTTCTCTGGACACGCTCCAGCCCCTCCAGGTCCTTCCTAAATTGGGGGGCCCAGAACTGGACACAGCACTCGAGGTGCTGCCCAACCAGTGTCCAGCACAGGGGAAGAATCCCTGCCCTACTCCTGCTGGCCACACCATTCCTGATCCAGGCCAGGAGCCATTGGCCTTCTTGGCCACCTGGGCACACTGCTGGCTCATGTCCAGCCTGCTGTCCATCCGTCCCTGCAGGTCCCTTTCTGCCTGGCTGCTCTCCAGCCACTCTGTCCCATGCCTGTAGTGCTGCAGGGGTTGTTGTGGCCAAAGTGCAGGACCCGGCACTGGGACTTGTTAAACCTCACCTTGTTGGATTTGGGCCCTGGATCCAGCCTGTCCAGGGCCCTGTGCAGAGCCCTCCTACCCTCCAGCAGATGCACACTCCCAGACAACTTGGTGTCACCATGGTTCCATGTGTCCCCAGTGTGTCACAATGGTCTCCATGATTCCATGAGGCCTCCCAGTGTCACAATGTCCCTTTGGTTCCATGGGACCCCTTGGAGTCACCAAGTCCCTTGGATCCTTGGGCCCTGCAGTGTCACAATGGTGCCGTGGTCCCCAAGGCCCTGCAGTGTCACAATGGATCCTTGGTTCCATGAGGTCTGGCAGTGCAGCAATGCTGTCCTTGGTTCCACAGTGGCACAATGGCCTCTTGGTCCCAAGGGCCCCCACAGTGTCAAACATGTTTCCTTCATTCCAGGAGTCCCTGAGGAGCAGCCCTGGCCCCTTGGTTCCATGGGGCTCTGCAGTGTCACAATGGCCCCATCGTGACACCAGGTCCTGCTCTGTCACAATGCTCTGCATGGTTCCACAAGGCCCTGCAGTGTCACAGTGGCCTCTGTGGTGCCACCAGGACCCAGACTGTCACCGTGGACTCCTGGCTTCCATTCAGCCCCACAGTGTCACCCTGGCCCCTTGGCTCTGTGCTGCCATGTCGTACACAGTGTCACCATGGTCCTCTTGGTGCCACCAGGCCCCTTGCTTAGTGTCACAGTGGCCCCTTGCTTCCCCAGGCCCTGCAGTGTCACAATCATCAGAGAATCAACCAGGCTGGAAAAGACCTTGGAGAGCATCAAGTCCAACCTGGCACCCAACACCACCTTGTCACCCAGACCATGGCACTGAGTGCCACATCCAGTCTTTCCTCAAACACTGCCAGGGATGGGGACTCACCCACCTCCCTGGGCAGCCCATTCCGATGCGCAATCAATCCTTTCAAATATTTGAAAGAATATTTCCTCATGTTCCATCCTAAATATCCCCTGGTGCCACTGAAGGCTGTGTTCTCTTGTCCTGTCACTGTTCCCTGGGAGAAGAGCCCGACCCCCACCTGGCTGCACCCTCCTGTCAGGGAGTTGTAGAGAGTGATGAGGTCTCCCCTGAGCCTCCTCTTCTCCAGGATAAACAACCCCAGCTCCCTCAGCCACTCCTCACAGGACTTGTGTTTCAGACCCCTCCCCAGCCTTGTTGCCCTTCTCTGGACACGCTCCAGCCTCTCCATGTCCTTCCTAAATTAGGGGCCCAGAACTGGACACAGCACTCGAGGTGCTGCCCAACCAGTTCTGAGAACAGGGAAAGATTCACTGCCTGCTCCTGCTGGTCACACCATTCCTGATCTATTGGAGTTCCAGGCGTTGGATGAGAGAAATGGTGGAGAGGGGGTGGGGACAGTGTTATTGATTTTCAGCCATAAGGGGTCTTGATTTTTATATATCTTCAAACAGCATTAGGAGGTGCTGAGAGTCAATAACAACTGGACATTGAATATACCAAACTAGAAAAAGGAAAAGGATACTGGATAAAACAGTTCTCTTCCTTTTTTTTTTCAATACATCAGATTCACATTGAAAACACTTGTGAAATTTGTCTAATTATTCACAGAAGAATTGAAAACTTCAATTATTCCTCGGGGCTGTTCTTCTTCAGGTGTTTCGAACACATGTTTATGATCCTTTTTCACTGAATTCCTCAACTGAAGAGCTCAAGAAAGAGTCCTCTGGAGAAATAAAATTCATTAGCAAACACCAAATGGCTGAGGATCCATCCCCATCAGAGCCGCAATGAACAGAAATGGGCACAGCTTTGTGGCTGCTGCCCCAGCTTTGGCATGGGCCCTGGGCCTGGAGCAGGAGCAGCTCTTGAGGGCCCCAAGGCCGGGGCTCTGGTGCTGCCCTGGGCAGATGGGATGGCAGCAGGGGCTGCAGAGCTCTCAGCACCTCAGCCCCAGGGGAGCAGGGCAGCCAGGGAGCCTCCTTTGGCCTTGGCCAAGCACCTTCCCCCATGGCTGGGGCTGAGTCCTGTGGCAGCTGCAGCTGCTGCTGTGGCCTTGGCAGGGGCTGAGGCCATGGGGCCAGTGCCCAGAGCAGCCTGGGCTGAGCAGAGCTGTGGGGCCAGAGCTGGCTGGGCTGGGCTGGGCTCAGAGAGGCCCTTGGTGCTGCCCAGAGCTCAGGGCAGCTGGCAGAGCTTGCAGGGAGCTGGGCTGGGCTCAGAGAGCCTGGCCCAGAAACCATCAGTGTCCATCTCAGCCTGGCTGAGCGTGCAGGGGCAGGACTCAGGCCAGGCCTTGTGGGGCAGGGCCAGCGCCTGTGCAAGGCATTGCAAACAGGCAAGTGGCCCAGAGAGGAGGCTGCTCTGTGCCCTTGGTGGCATGGACAGAGCAGGGAGGGGGCCCAGGACATTTGTCAGTGCCAGCCTCTGTGCCCATTCGTTGGCAGCCCTGGATGCTGAGCCCAGCTTTGGCCTGGGCTGAGTTTGGCTGTGGCCCAGCTCCATCCTCCTGCGGGGCTCAGGGCCTGTTCCCGGCCATGGCCAGCCCTGGCTGCCTCTCTGCTGGCCCAGAGGCCAGCAGAGCCCGGGGCAGGGCTGTCTGTGCAGCCCCACAGGTGCCACGGGCTCTGCAGGAGCTGGCAGAGGCTGCCCAGCAGGGAGGCCATGGGGCACAGAGCCCCAAGGCTGCTGTGGGCACCACGGCACAGGGGCCGTTCCCAGCCGCAATGCTCCTGGCCTGGGCTGGGCCTGCACAGGGGCTGGGCCACCATGGCTGGGCCAGCACAGGGCCACAAAGGGGCCACGCAGCCGCTGCCGGGGCTGACAGCAAGGCCAGGCACACACAAGCAATTGCTGAGCATGGCCTGCGCTGGCCAGGCCTGACTGTGCCAAAGGCAGAGCTCAGCTGCCCTCGGGGGCTGCAGCGGGATGGGGAGGCCATTGAATTCCAGCACACACCTCAGCTCTCTGATGATCCCAGCACCATGCTGGGCCCTGTTTCAGACTGGAGCAGAGCAGATGTTGATGGCACAGGAGCCCTGCGGGGCTGGCAGGGCCCTGCAGCTTGCAAGGTGCTCTGCTCTCCCTCAGGTGCTCTCAGAGAGATCCAATCCCAGCTGGGCACCTCAGGGCACAAGTGGCACTGCCTGTAATGGGCACACAGCTGATGTCTTCCTGGAAAGGGGCACAGGTTTTAATACCTGTTAGTTTCATAATATACAAGCAAATCTTTATTATCTGGGTCACTTGAGTACTTTTAAGAAACAGCAAACTTTTCCCATCAGGAACAGGAATTTCCTGGATTTACTGGATTCTCCTACTGATGGCAGGAGAAGAAATACTCGTCTTCCCCTCTACCTTTGCCACTGACATTCACTCTAATATTTAATGACCCCACCTACTTCATGTGTTTCTTGCTCTCCTTTTTAAATGTCCATGTCTAAGAATATCTCTTCATTTAGAGCAACTGGATCTATGTCCTTTCCATCACTCCCAGATTTTCTCATCCAGATGCTCTCTGGTCATTCAAGTGCCTCTCAAATGACTGGTTTCATGCTTTGAGCTTCAGCTAGTGGACAGTCTTTCTGAAGTTCAAATATATACCACATTAGTGGTATATATTTGAACTTCAGATATTACATATACAAGTCCACATTACATATAAACATCCTAATTGTGTTTATATGTATCACAGAATTACCTTTGCTTATGTCTCTGTCTAAAACTGTTCCTGTAAGAAATCCCTTGGGGATGGTGGACATGTCAGAAGCTGCTGGGACATCACAGAGAGCAGCTGAGAGAAGAACTGTGATGGTTCTTAAACTGTTCAAATGTTCATCTTCTATTTGCTGGCAAGAAACCTTTCTGTGCCTCTGAGTGTCACCAGGCCCTGAGCCCAAAGGACACAAACCTGATGAGTTGTGGTTCCCACTGCAGGGGCTGCATTTGGACCTTGGCTCTGCACAGGAGAGCTCTTCATACCCTTTCTCTTTTCCTCCCTCTGGGCATGGAGGGAGCTCCTGACTTCAGCCTGTGACTCGTGTGTGCAAAGAGCAAATCTGGGCAGAATCGGGGCAGGGAGGGTTTGGGGAGACCTTGGGATCTGTGCTGGGCACAGAAGGTGTTTTCCATTGCTCTGAGACTGTCTGCTGTGCAAAGTGGATTTAATATCCAGCAGAGGAATGACTTTGGCATTTGATGGAGTTGTGCCTTCCCTTGGCTTTGTTGGCTGACAAGAAATGAACATCCCTCTGTGTCTTGAGCAGCTCCTTCTGCAAGGAAAGCAGGTGGGAGTGGGAGCCAAGGAGCTGAAAGCTGCAGGTGCAGCCTGGGCTGGAGGGAGCTCAGATTTGCACAAGGCTGCTCTGAGTGCCAGGCCTTGGATGGGGGAAATGGTGGGCTGGGGGTAGGGACAGAGTCTGATTGATTGTCAGCCATGAAGGGTCTTGATTTTTCATATCCATTCAAACTGCATGAGGAAGTACCTGGATTCAGTGTCAATCAGAGATTGCATATGTCAATGAATTAACAGGAAAACAAAACTAAACAGGACCTAAACAATCTTTTCTCACTGTCTTTTTAAACATAGTGTATTCCGTTTGAATACACTACTGAGATCTACTTAACCACAAATTATTTGAAAATTAAAATCAAATGATTCCCAGAGGCTTGGCTTGTTCAGGTGTTCTGAATGTTCATGAGCCCTGGGACACTGAATTCCTGCACTGAAGAGCTGAAGGCTGAACAAGCCTCTGGAGCAGTGAAATTCAGCAGCAGCCTCCAAGTTGCTGAGGATGTCAGCAGCCCCCAGTGAGGCCATCCCTGCCCAGAGACCGTGGGGGAATGGGCAGACAAGGAGAGCGTCCCTGGGGCTGGGGCAGCACAACTCAGAGGCACCAGCGGCTCCAGCTGGGCAATGGAGTGTGGAATGTGGCTGGGAAAGCCCTGCCTGGGCTGGGCCAAGCAGGACACACAAGCCCTGACTCCCATTCCCCAAACAACTCTCTCAAGGAGACATTTAAAAGGAATTACAATTGTTTGTGTACACTGAGTTGGACTCCCTGGAGTAATACCAACAAAGATTCTCAGGAGCTGAACAGAAGAAAACAGTCACTACTGGGAGCTTTAGAAAATCAGAGAAACTTTTGCAAATGGTTTATTATGACATTGTAGTGGTTTTAGTTTGTTAATTTAAGATTTTTCTAATATTGAGATTTCTTAATTGATGAGTGTAGTGAGTTATCGTGTCGGTTAATTATTTATTTATTTATTTTATTGTGAGATGGGATTAATGGAAAGGTCAAGTAGGCCTAACATTTTAAAAGGGTATAAAGAAATTTTTATTAAAAGTAAATTTAAAAAGAAAAAAAGTAGTAAGAATTATAATAAACCCTTTAGAACACTTTTTTTTCTTTATAACTTTTTCTTTTTACTGACAGTGTAAAGTAAACTTAAAATTTCTAGTTGGTTTACTATTTCAAGAGTAGTCTTTTTTTAGTTTACTTGGGGAGAGAAGTTTTTCTTGTTAAGGTTATGGATATTTTTTTACAAGAAGAAATTTTTTTTTTTTTTTTGGTTCTTAATTCCATCATGGATAACAGTTGTCTGGGGAACTTTGTTCTTGTGAAGTTGTTTTTATTGCTACAAGCTTTTTCACAGCTTGTAGATGGGCCATGTCAACTTATGGGGTATTGTTTTAAAGATGAGTTCTTTAAGGGTAAAAGTTTTTATTTTTTATTTTTAAAATTATTTTTATCTCTGGGAATAGAGATCTTCTCTTGGGGATACTGGATTACTTGGATTTTTTTCCCTTCTGTTTAAACTTTTTATGAAATTACAGTTATTTTAACATTTGTTTATTTTATTATGGAGGGTTTTTTTAATATTAATTGTAATTTTTTTTAAAAGTTTTTTGTGTTATAAAGAAAAAGAGTTTTTTCATTATAGTTTACAAGAAAATTTTAGTTTTAAGATTAAGGTATTTTTTCTTCTTTTTTATTTGGGATTTAATTTCTCCTTTACTGACTTCGATGGTTTTATATATTTTTTATATGCTGGTATTTTGTTTTTTTCTTTTACTCGATGGAGCAATGAAGTATTGAAAGGATTAACACCTGACCTGCCAGTAACTTGTGGTGGAAGTTGTGGTTGGGTTGTGTTAGGATTGGTTTTATGGTTGGTTTTGGGTTTTTCTTTGTGTTTAATTTTAGTTGCAGGGTTATTTTGTATGGGTGGTAGGTTGTAGGGGTTTTTGGTTTGAGTTGTGTTGGGGAGAGGGGACTTGATGGTGAGATTTTAATAGCTGTGGCTGGCTTTGTTCTGGTTGGGGTTTTGTAGCCTCTTTTGTTTTCCTGTTTGGGAGTTGTTGGGGTTTGGTTTGGTCAGAATGGGGCCGATGGGGAGGGGGTGGCCTGGGGAGGGGGGAAGGGGCTCAGCCCATGGCAGGGTTGCTTGGTTTGGTTTGGTTTGGTTTGGTTTGGTTTGGTTTGGTTTGGTTTGGTTTGGTTTGGTTGAGATGGGGGCCAGGGCCATGGCCCGCTGCTTCTTTGTTGACTGGAAACGAAAGAGGAGGTTCCTGGGTTTTTCCATCTTTAACATTTGTGTTTCACAGAGGCGTGTTCAGTATCTCAGTGGTTTAACAGATTGTCAGTGACACAAAAAGTTTTACATTACTTTTAAAAATTCTTGTCATGTATTACAACAGATATTCAATCAACAAAAAACACTTCTGAAAGCATTGACTTGGCCCATTCAACTTCACAAACTCTAAGCCTGTTCAATTTAAAGTTAATCAACATTTGCAGGAGCACAGAAACAGAAGAAGAAGATGCAGAAAGAGAAAAACTCAAAAAAGATACAGAGAAGCACACACACAGCTACCAACTCCTGGATTCCAGCGCAGTTCAGATGGAAATTCCAAGAGGAGGTAGGGTCAAGATGTGTGCTTGCCTTGTGGTCAGCCTTCAATACCCCTTGGTCTCCCTGGGCCCTTCCCCCAGGTGGGGCTTGGGCTCATTTGGTCCCTCAGGAGCTGGGCTGGGGCTGCAGAGGTGGCTGTGGAGCATTGCCTGTGCTGTGCCAGGGACTGGCAGCCACTGCTGGGCTGGGATAGAGGCTCTGGGGGGATTGGGGTTCCAGGGCAGGGCAGGGCTGGGCTTCCAGGGCAGGGCAAGGCTGGACCTGCCCCTTTTTCCCCCACACACATGAAATGTTTCCAGCCAACAATCTCCTCCAATTTGTCATAACAGGCAATATTGGAGGTGGAACCCAAATTCTGGCCATGCGCACCTGGACTAGAAGGACAGTTCTTTTCCATAGGAAGGAAAGCACAGAGCCCCAGTGTTTGGCGAGCCTCACTAGGCCAAGACCAGCCAGACTTGTCAGGAATGGAAGATTTTGTCTGGGACCAGACTTTGGATATAGGGAATATTAGAGGTGGAACCCCAATCCCAGCCATGGGCACCTGGAGAAGCAGAACACTTCTTTTCCATAGGAAGGAAATCACAGAGCCTTCCCCAGTGTTTTTTGAGACCGATGCAAAGTGACCCTCGTAAAACCACTGCAAGACAGACTTGTCCTGGCAATATCCCTATTGGAACAATCGCTGGATATAAGGTGGTGTTGTTCTATTTCTGGAGTCCCATACTGTTGTTATCAAATTTCTGAAGTTCCATACCTCCTTGGTGTGTTCTTATGGCTGCAGATCTTCACAGCACAGACTCCTTCTCCTGCATCTTTCTCACTTCAGGGCTCCTCCAAGACTCTCCAACTGGCTAACCCACACCCTTTTATCCCAGTTATCTTCATTAGCCACAGCTACGGCCCAATGAAGGACATTGCAGCTGCAGCCCATGAAGGACAACCGTGACCTCCCAGGGCAAAGCCTTTATACAGATATTCAAATACAATACATTTCCTCTACTATAATAAGAAAATTTGGAGGTGGAATCTCAGTTCTGGCCACGGGTGCCTGGAGGAGGAGGAGAGTTCTGTTCCATAGGAAGAAAAGCACGGAGCCGCAGTGCTTCAGCAGCAGATGAGAAGAGACCCTCAACATGCCAGGGTCAGCTGGACCAGTCAGGCAGCCCCTGGGAGGCCA
The DNA here is from genome assembly GCF_051311805.1 of Agelaius phoeniceus. Lineage (NCBI taxonomy): Eukaryota > Metazoa > Chordata > Aves > Passeriformes > Icteridae > Agelaius > Agelaius phoeniceus. The sequence continues at coordinate 6,048,528 of NW_027509866.1, forward strand.
AACCAGCCAGATCTGTTCTGTGTTCCCTTGGTTTTGTGGGGCCCTAGAGTGCCAAAATCGTGCCTTGGATCCATGGAGCCCCACTGTGCCATAATGGTGGCTTGATCCCATGGGGTCCAGCAGTGTCACGATGACCCCTTGTTTCCATGGGATCCAGCAGTTTCACGATGGCCCCTGGGTTCCAGAAGGCCCCGCTGTGTCACAATGGTCCCAATGACTCCATGAGCCCCTGCAGTGTCACAATGGACCTTTGGACCCTGGGGGTTTGCAGTGTCACAATGGTCTCCTTTGGCTCCACAGTGTCACAATGGACCATTGATGACAGGAGGCCCCTCTGTGTCACCCTGGAGCTTTGGTTCCATGCAGCCCTGCAGTGTCACAAAGGCCTCTTGGTTTCAGGAGGCCCCACAGTATCACAAGGATCCTCTTGGTTCTGTGCGGACCCCCAGGGTCACAATGGTCTCACCGGTTCCATGAGGCCTCACAGCGTCACAATGGTCTCTGTGATTCCATGAGTCCCGTTAGTGTCACATTAGTCTCCTTGTTTCCATGAGGCTGTGACGTGTCTTAATTGTGTCTCCATGATTCCATGAGGCCTTGCAAAGTCACAATGGACCTTTGGCTCCATGGGGTCTCTCAGTTTCACAATGGACCCTTGGTCCCATGACACCTCAAATTGCCTGTCCTTGCAGCTTTAGTCTGAAAGCAACCCTTGGATATTTGGGGAGTATTAGGGGTGGAATTCCATTTCAGCCATGGGTTCCTGGAAGGAAGGTTGGATCCCAGTGTTTCAAAGGCTGATTTGAGGCAGCCCCAAGGAAGCCAAGGCAAGCCAGACCTGTTGTCAGGGAAGAATCCTTGGATAGACAGAATTTGGGAGGCCAAACCCCACTTTTGTCAATGGGCATCTGGACAAGAAAGACAGTTCTTTTCCATAGGAAGGAAAGTACAGAGCCCGAGTGTTTCAAAGGATGATGAAAGCTGGCCCTCAGGAAGCCAAGGGAACCTGGACAGGCCTGGAAGCTTTTGTCTGGGAGCCATCCTTGGATAATATAAGGAATTTTGGAGGTAGATCCTCAGTTTTGGCCATGGATGCCTGGACATAAAAGATATTTTTTTGCATGGGAAGAAAAGGACAGGCCCCCTCTTTTTTGAAGGCAGATGAGAGTTGGCCCCCAAAAAACCAAGAACAGCCGGAGCTGTCTGTCCTGACAGGTGACATATGGGAATAATCCTTGGATATAATCAAATTTGGAGGAGGAATCCCAATTTCAGCCATGAACCCCTGGAATAGAAGGACAATTCTTTCCCACAGGAAGGAAAGCACACAACTCCAGGGCTTCAGTGTCTGATGAGAAGTGGCCCTCAACATGCCAAGGTCAGCAAGACCAGTCAGGCAGCCCCCAGGAGGCCCAGCCAGCCAGACCTGTTCCATGTTCTTGGATCCTTGGGGCCCTGCAGCATCACAGTGGCCCCTTGGTTCCATAAGACCCTGTAGGATCACAACAGATCTTTGTTTCCATGAGGCTCAGTGATATAACAATGGTCTCCTTGGGTCCACAGTGGCACAATGGCCCCTTGCTTCCATGAGGCCTTGCAGTGTCAAAATGGTTTCCTTGTTTCCATGGGACTGTGCAGTGCCACAATGGCCCATTGGTTCCATGAGGATGCAGAGTCTCAAAATGGCCCCTAGGTTCTATTGGGTTCCCCAGGATCACAATGGCCCCTTGCTTCCACCAGGCCTGGGTGTGTTACACTGGTCCCTTGCTTCCATGAGACCTTGCAGTGTCACAGTGGCTGCCTTGGTTCTGTGAGGCCCTATGGTGTCACAATGGCCCCTTGGTTCCATGGGGACTCGGAATGTCAGAATGGCCTCATTGGTTCCATGAAGCCCCGCAGTGTCACAATGGTCTCTTTTGGTTCCGCAGTATCACAATGGCACCTTGGTTCCATGAAGCCCTAAAGTACGGAATGGCCCCTTGTTTCCCTGCAGTGTCACAGTGCTCTCCTTTGTTCCATGGTGCCACACAGGGTCACAAGGGCCCCTCAGTTCTACAAGGCCCTATAGTGTCACAATGTCCCCTTGGTCCCATGAGGCTGTGCCATGTCACAATGGTGTCATTGGTTCCACGAGGCCCTGCAGTTCCACAGTGGCCCTTGAAGTGTCACAATAGTCTCAGCGGGTTCCCCGACTGGATCACAATGGCCTCCTTGGTTCCATGATGCCCCATAGTGTAACAATGGTATCCTTGGTTCCACAGTCAGAATGTCCCTGTGGTCTCATGGGGGCCCACAGCCCCTTATAGAGCCCCATGGCCCCTTACGGAGCCCCACAGGGTCACTGTGACCCCCTTGATTCCATGAGGTCCTGCCGTGCTACAATGGCTCCTTGGTTATACAAGGCCCTGCAGTGTCACAATGGCCCCTTGGTTCCACTGGGTCCTGAAGTGTCATAATGGTCTCCATGGTTCCATGAGGCCCCACAATGTCACAATGGACTTTTGGTTCCATGAGCTTTCATACTGCCAACAATGATCTCCTTGGTTCCACAGTGTCACAAGGGACCCTTGGTTCCATGAGGTTCAGGAGAGTAACATGGATGTCTTGATTCCATGAGGTTGTGCAGTGTCACAATGATCTCCTATGTTCTGTGGCCCTGCTGTGGCTGCTGTGTAACAATGGCCCCTTGGTACCATGAGGCTCCATAGTGTCACCATGGTCCTTTTGGTTCCATAAGGCCCTGCTGGGCCACAGTGGCCCCTTGGTTCCAAGAGGTTCTGTACTGTCAACAATGATCTCCTTGGTTCTGCAGTGTCACAATGGACCCTTGGTTCCATGAGGGGCCTGGGCTCCCACAGCCTCTCACAGACCTTTATGGCTTCCCCAGTTCCCCGTGGCCCCTCACGGCCCCTCATGGCCCCTCACTACCCCTCACGGCCCCTCACAGGCCCCTCACAGGCCCAGGGCCAGGGCTCCTCCCAAAAGAGGAGGGATTGGGCCTTGCTTGTTCTCCTTTCATTTCAGTCTCTTCCCAGCCACGAGTGCAGAAAGGCTGAAATGGAGCCTTTCCCCAGCGTTTCCCTCAGGGTTAATTGCGGGCTGAAGCTCTGTGCAGGCGCTGGCCCCAGCGTCACCATCCCTGCAGCCACCAGGCCTTTGCTGTCCCCCGTGTCCGTTCCCTGTCCCCGAGTCCCGCCCGGCTCTGGCAGCAGCAGCAGCAGCCGCAGCTCAGGGGGTGCCGGCCCGGCCCAGCCGGGGCTCCCGGCCAGGAGCAGCAGCAGCGCCGGCCCCTTCCCGCCTGCTCCTGCCTCGGCTCCCAAGGGCTTTTTCCAGCTCAATTCTGGAGCAGAGCAGCCAGCACCCACACACAGCCCTGACTGCTCAGGGCCCGCCTGTGCTGCCCTGAGCCAGCCCTCAGAGGAAGAAAGGATCGGGTTCCAACGCTGTTTTCAGCTCTGTTTGACTCACCCTGAGCTGACAGCAGGAGGCTGCTGGTGCCTTTGCCTTGGGAATTGGAGATCACGGCTGCTCTTGGCCCTCTTCTGCTTGCCACCTGAATTTTACCCATAAAACTGCAAGTGCCTCTTTCAGTTGGTGCTGCCCATGGTTCTTTCATGAAAGTGAAGTCAGTGCTTTTGTTGCAGGCATAAAGATCAGCAGATACTGGAATGCCCACCAGCCCCTGAGCACTAAGGCGAGAGGAATTAAAGCCACACAGGCCACATTTGCAGTGCTCAAACACAGCCTTGTTGTGTTGAAAGAGAATAAACTGACAGAGGCCAGCACAGAAATTGCCTCCATAGTGTGGAATTAAATTTAAAAATCCACCAGGAGAAACAGAAACCAGAACTTCTCAACTCGCTTCATTGCTCCTTCCCAGCAGCAGCAAACACAGATGCCCAGAGGTGTTTTGCACTGCTGCTGCCCCCAGTTTGAGCCCAGGCTCTGCCCAGTCCCAGCAGGAACCTGAGCCCGGCCCAGGGAGCTCAGCGCACGTAGGGCCAGGCCCAGAGCCCTGGGCACGGCCGCCCACTGTGGGGCAGCGATGCAGACGGAATGTCCTGTGGCCCAACCCTCCTGCTCCTGCCACACAGCGCCTGCCTTCTCCCCCTCCTCCTCCTCTCCCAGCACGGCACAAATTCCAGCTCGGAGGAGGCTGCCCCAGAGAGGGCTCCTGCTCCTGTTCCAGCCTGAGTGTCCCTGCAGAGGAACAGGGCATCGTTCAGGCACTCCACAAGCTCAGGCTTCCCATTTCATGGGGAATCTGGGATGAAAATGGCTTTGTCAGGAAGGACAAAAGTGGAGGGAATGGATTGGAAAGTATTAGGAAAAATTATCCTTTGTACAGGCAAAGCTCACCAAGTCATTCCCTGCATTTCTCCTTTTCAGATTCTTTCAGTCATCTCCTGAGGGGTCCAGCTTGTTCTGGTGCCTTTCATGAACTGACTGTGCTCTTGATTTATATCAGTGCAAGAGATGTAGAAGTATCTGAACTGAACACTGAAACAAACTCCCTCTGCCAGCCCATTTTCATGTTCTACATCACTTTCAAGATGTCCATGGGGGTGTTGGAATGATTATCACACAGCTCTCCATTTCTGGCTGCAAGGTCTGGAGAGTCTTTCTCTGCATTCAGTCAGGCTTGCATTCCCTAACAATTCCTGGGAGCCCATAATGTTTTCTTAGTGTAAACCAGTGACAATGAAAACCTCACCAATGGCACAGTGCCCAGCTCACAAGGAAAAGAAAGAACTAGCTGTAAAGTTCTTCAAACATTTGTCCTGCTTTGCTGCAAGAGTTGTGCTGCATGCACAGTGTGGAAAGCCAAGAGAAGCTGCAGTTGGTGGCACATCTTGTGACAGAAGCTGCACCTCGTTCTCCAGGAAAGGTTCTTGGACAGAGCAAACAGAACTGTGGACAAGATTCTGGAAGAACTGAAACAGTTTTTAGGAAATGAAATGAAAACAGAAAGAAACAATCCAAGATGTTTTCCTCTATTTATTTCTATGCTCCCCTTTTCCATGTTGCACTACTTCTCCATCCCAGGAATTCCAGATGCACTGCACCTCTAAGATCAGTGACTTAGTGATTTTTAGACACTCGAAAATACCATGAGCCACACAGAGTTTTCCTTCCCCTGGTTTTACTGGAAGGCAAGACTGGAGATGTAAGTGCAGTGCTGGGCTCAGGTAGGAATCCTACAGCAAGGGAAGGTGGCCCGACAGTGTTTGCCCCTCAGCCAGGCCAATGCAGAGCAGCAAGCGAGGGGATTGCTGTGCCAGTGTGCAGGAGTGAGGGCTCTGCATCTGGGCTCACCGCTGCAAAGTTCCCGTGTTTGGACAGACTCAGGGGCTGTGCCCGGGGCGCGCGGGGCTCGAACGTGGGGCTCGTGGGGCGAGCGGGGAACGGACACGGGGACGAACGGCCCCGGTGCTTCAGTTGCAGCGGCGGCAGCGGCGGCAGCAGCAGCGGCAGCAAAAGCAGAGACGCTTCAACACTCTCTCTTTTTCTTTCTCTTTCTCTCCCTTTCCCGCTGTCGGGCACCCTTCTCTCGGGGTCCCTTGCCCGGCGTCCCTCTCCTCTCCCCGCCTCCCTCTCCCCTGCCGGGCCGGGCCATGCCCCCGGCCCGCCCCCGGCCCCGGGCGGGGCTGCCCCGTGCCCGGCCCCGGCCGTCCCGCCGCGCTCTCGCCTCCGCCCGGCTCTGGCCGTACTGGCGGTGGCGCTGCTGGGCGGGCGTCAGTGCCTGGTGCGGGAGCGGCATCGCCGCCCTTCGGCTCCGCCTGGCCCGAGCCCGGTCCAGGACCCGATGTGGGGTCCAGTCCCGGCCCCGTCCCCGTCCCCGTCCCCGGCTCCTCCCGGGGCCCGCGGAGGACACAGGCGGCGCGGCCGCTCCCGCCGCCTCCGCTGGGGCTTCCCCGGCCCGAGCTCCGCCGCTCGGCAGCGCGGCCGCCGGCCCCGAGCCGCCGGGGCCCGGGGCGGGTGGGGATGCCCGGCCCGGGCCGCTCGGGGGGCGCTCGGGGGCCGTTGCTGGCCCCGGGCCGAGCGCTGACAGCCGCGTCTCGCCCGCAGGGAAGGCGCACGAGGCCCTGCAGGAGCGGTACCGAGTGGGTTCGCTGCTGGGGCGCGGCGGCTTCGGCAGCGTCTGCTCGGGGACGCGGCTCTCGGACGGCGCCCCGGTGAGCGGCGGGGCCGGCGGCGGGCGGAGGGGGAGGAGGAGGAGGAGAAGGAGGAGGGGGAGGAGGAGAAGGCGGACAAGGAGGAGAAGGTCGGGGCTGGGCAGGACGGGCGGCGAGCTCAGCCCGCTGCTCTCCCTCGCTCGCAGGTGGCCATCAAACGCGTGCCGCGGGATCGCATCCGGCACTGGGGCGAGCTGGTGAGTGAGCGGGGCCAGCGGCAGCAGCCGGGCCGGGCCGGGCGGCGAGGAGCCGGGGCCCGGCAGGGTGGGAGCCGCCGGGAGCCCTGCGGGGAGAGCGGGCGTGGGCTGAGCGGGGCGTGCAGAGCATCCCGGGCTGGCTGAGGGCTCCCAGAGCCCCGGCACGGCCTCAGCCCCACTGACGGCACCGCGCTCCTCCCGCAGCCCGACGGCAGCAGCGCGCCGCTGGAGATCGTGCTGCTGGCCAAGGTGTCCCGTGGCTGTGCCGCTGTCATTCAGCTCCTGGAGTGGCTCGAGCTCCCCGACAGCTTCCTGCTGGTGCTGGAGCGTCCGGAGCGGTGCCAGGAGCTCTCGGCTTTCCTGGCGGAGCGGCGGTTCCTGCCCGAGGAGGAGGCGCGGGCGCTGTTCCGCCAGGTGCTGGAGGCCGTGCGGCACTGCACCGCCTGCGGGGTCCTGCACAGGGACATCAAGCCCGAGAACATCCTGCTCGACCTGGCCAGCGGGCAGCTGAAACTCATCGACTTTGGCTGTGGCGCCTTCCTCCAAGACACAGCCTACACCCAGTTTGCAGGTGAGCCCTCCGGGGGATGCTCCTGGGCATCTCATGGCCCAGCCTGGGTGCAGCACCGGGGCTTCCCCCTATTGCAGCCGGGATGGGATTGATGCTGGAGCCGAGTTGATTTGGGTGGGGTGTGAGGGGGCCAGCTGCCTGCCCTGCCAACAGCCTTCAGCACCCACTGTGGCCTGGGCTGGGGCTGGAGCTGGGGCAGCCAGCCCGACACAAACCCCCATGGGGGTAGCAGAGAGGGGGTCTGACCCCGTGCCCTGGATGGTTTGGTGTGCAGGCGAGGAAGGGCTTGGACTGCTCCGCTCCCCTTGTTTGCCTTGGCTTATTAACATTTTTGGGGGCCATGCAGATGGGGAGGAGAGTGGGTTTTCTCCACCAGTGGGTGGGTTTTTCCTTTGTGTGTCATGGTTGGGCCTTCCCAGGGTTTCTGCTGCCTTCTTCCAGCACCTGTGGCTTCTTTTCCAGCCCCGAGTTTGTACACAAGTCCCAGGTGCTGGCGAGAGGGCAGCGCTCACCCCGTGTGCCTCTGGGGCAGCCCCCACATGGCCAGGGATGCTGGGGCCGGGCTCTGGGAGCAGCAGCATCCCCCCGCTGAACTGTGTCTGTGTTCCACAGGAACCCTGTCCTACAGCCCACCAGAGTGGATCCAGCACCAGCGCTACCACAGCGAGGCAGCGACGATCTGGTCCCTGGGCCTCCTGCTGTGCCACCTGGTCATGGGCAAGCACCCGTTCAGGAGGGGCCAGGAGATCATCCGGGGGCGGATCTTGTTCCCACGATGGCTCTCTCAAGGTGGATCCTCATCTCTGGGCACGGGGGGAATCCCAGTGCTGGGAGACAGCAGCGGGCTCGTGGGCATCCCACTCTGGCAGCTGCTGAGGAGGTGGCACAGGTCCTGCTCTCCTGCTCTCGTCCAAATAGAGCATCCATGGGGAGGTTTAGGCCCAGCTCTGGGCACACCCAACATGGCCTGGGCACAGGAACAGGGGGGCAACTTCTCCAGCTGACTGGTGATTTCTGGTTTCTCTCCCCAGAGTGCCAGGATATCATTAAGAGGTGTTTGTCCATGCAACCCTCGGACAGGCCATCCTTAGAAGAGCTTTTCTGCCATCCTTGGGTGCAGGGTGTTCCTCTGCCCTAGAAGATGGGAGAGATCCACGTGCACAGTTGGATCCAGGGGCCTGGCAGGTACCAGCTCCACACATCTCTTGGCACTCAGTGGCAAAGCAAACCAGGCTGGTTTTGTGCTGCCTGTAGCTCTGAGCAGGGGTCAGCAGAAGGGAACACGCAGCTCTTGGGCTGGAGCTGAGCTGGAGACCTGGTGTGGCAAGCACTGGTGGCCACCATCCCCCCTGGTTTGGTTTGTCTGGTTCATGGATGGCTGGGGCCCTGGGCAGAGCCCTGACAGCCTGGTCTGGCCCCAGGAAGGAGAAGGAGCCCCTGGAGAAGCTGTACCAGGTGGGGCTGCTGCTGGAGACACCAAGGACAAGCTCAAGGGTGACAATCTCTTCCTCGGCCTGGCCAGCTGAAGATGATGGACTTGGATTCTGGCACCTTCTTCAAAGCCAGGCTCCAGGCCCAATTTGCAGGTGAGTCCACAGGCAGGGGGATGCTCCCAGATCTGGGCCTGGCACGGCCTGGCCGGGCACCAAAGGTTCCCCCTTTGCTGGGGCAGATGCAATGAATTCTTCAGTGGCTGCCCAGCTGCTTTTTGGCTCTGGGCAGCTGCTGAGGGCTGGATGTGCCGTGGCTGGCTGCAGGCTGGGCACATGTCCTGCCCTCCTGCTCTGCTGCCAAAGGCAGCAGGGATGGGCAGCTCTGGGCACAGCTCTGGGCACAGCCACCACGGCCTGGGCACCGCAGGCCTTGGCACAAGGGCACAGGAGCCCTCAGCTGACGGGCGGTTTCTGCTTTCTCTCCTTGCAGCCGGGCTCTGCGGGTGCTGAGGCTGCTCTGGGCTCTTCCAGGGCTCTGCTGGGCTCAGCCCTGGGCCCAGCTGGGCTGGCTCTGCCCTCACATTGCTCTGACAGCTCTGCATCAGACGAGCCCGTTGCGAGCACAGCACCTGAGCTTTCTGCTTTGGCAGGTGAGTGAGACTCTGCTGCAGGCCCAGAGATTGCAGCTGGGGACACACATCCAATTGGCAAGGACCCAAACTCTCCACAGTCCCAGCTGAATGCCTGGATCTGCACAGGCTGTTTTGTCTGTCCCATTCTTCCTTCTTGATTGGCTGGAATTGTGCAGTTGCACTTTCTTCCTCCTCTAGCAGTGCCACGAGTGGGCCAAAGCTGGCGAGTGGGCCGTGCTCCTGAGGCAGTGCAGTCTGGATCTGGTGGATGGAGAATTGCCCTTCTGCACTGCCAAACCAGAGCAAAAAGCTGCAAGTGGGACTTTGTGTCTTTAAGAAACCCCTGACAGTTTCAACAGGAATGTGCAGCTCATTAACTGAGGGTGAGAAGGAAGGGCATCTTCTAAAGGATTTGGGCTTTGACAGAGTTTCCATTCCCAGTCCTGCTTGGAGGTGGCAGGGCACAAAGCAATTTCCCATTGCTTCACCCACAAATTAACAATGTTGGAAACAACCTCAAAAACTTTTCAAAAAAGGGTGCTGAAGTCAGCAAGATGCATCCATGGCATCAGCACATTTACAATGTAAATAACTGAGTTCTCTTTTTAAAAAGATCATTTAGCTCTTAATGCAAAGAATGTAACTTTGCATTTATGTTTTGTTTTTTTCACTAACATTATGTTATGTTTTTTTCACTAACACTTGGATTTTATTCTTATCTTTTACAATTTACCTTTTTTTTTCTATTTTTCTTTTTTTTTCTTTTAAATAGAAAACATGTCCTATCGAAAGAATGTCCTCTGCTGCTGGTTCCCATGTGGAGCAGCTCCCTTCCTGCTGGCTGAGCTGCTCAGGCAGAGCCCGGCAGCTCCTGGCCCTGCAGGGCTGAGGCTTTTCCCCGTTGCTGGGCACAGACTGATGGAGCAGCACTGCTGAACACGGGCACACAGAGGGACCAGCAGCAGCTGCCTTTGCCCACCTGAGGCTCCAAGGCCCAACCTCTGAGCAGCCAGGGCTGGAAGAGACTGGCAGGATCTGATCCCTGACTCTGGGCCAGGGCTGCACAAATGACCCCACAGCAGCAGCAGCAGCAGCAGCAGCAGCAGCAGCAGCAGCAGCAGCAGATGGAGCTGACTTTCAGCACAGCCCCTGCCCCTCTTCCCTCCCGTGTGCAGCGGTGTCACAGCAGCCTGAGGCACCTGGGAGCCCCCAGTGCCAGCAGGGACTTGAGATGGCAGCCCTGGGCTCCTGGAGGCTGTGCAAGGAACGGAGCTGGGCACTCCCTGTCCATGGGGAGCTTGCAGATGGAAAAGGCTGCTGTGGCCAGGCAGCTCCAAGGGCACAGAAAGGAGGCTCTGGAGCACTGGATCTGTGCCAGTGCCACAGTCCTGGGCAGCAGCCAGCCAGCCCTGGGGGAACAGAGGGCACAGCACGAGGGACAGAAGCAGGCAAGGGCAGAGACTGGAGAGAGCCAGAGCCAGGAGCAGGAACAGCTGCTCCATTGCACTCTTGGAGAAAGCTCTGGGCTGGTTCCAAGCGCTGAAAGGCGTGAAGGGCAGAGAGGAGGCCACAGCAAACAATGCTCCTGTTTGCACAGCCTCCCCTCTCCGTGTCCCAGAAGGAATTGCATGGACTGTGCTCTTCTCTCCGAGTCGTCTCGTTCAGCATGAGCAGCTCAGCACCAGGAGCTGAAGGAGCTGAAGCCTCAGGCCACAGGAGCTGGGCAAGAGGAGACTTTCTGAGCAAATGAATGCTGCTAACATGGACCCAGCTGAATGCAGTGGATAGAATCATGGAATCACAGAATCCTTTCTGTTGGAAAAGCCCTCTGGGCTCACCCAGTGCAGCCGCTCAGCCAGCAGTGCCAAGCCCAGCACTAAACCACGTCCCTGAAGTGCCAAGGCCTGGACAGCAGCCCTGAGTGAGGCCTGAACAGCAGGCCCTGAGCCCAAGGTGGCCTCTGGATGAACCTTCCAACCAAAGGTTATCTTTGTATCTGCTCCCTGATGAAATGTGCATGGTCATTAGCACTGTGATAGATGTAGCCACTCCTTAGTGAAACATGTACGGACCTTTGTGTATTTAGAAGCCAGACCAGGCCATGAAATCTGACATCTGGCTTTGTTTGGGGCTGAATGGTCAAAGTCACCTCCCTTGGTTCCTCCTGGGGCCCTGGCCAGGCTTTGGGAGGGAGCCAAGAGGAGGATGAAAGCAGATGTTGCCACACTAGCAGTGCTGTCAGTTTGTCCATTCAGCACTGTCAGAGCTGGGCCCTCTCCCAGCGGGGTTGGAGCCTCACCTGTGGCTGGAGGCACCTGCAGGAATTGCCAGTGCCCAGGAGTGGCTCTGCAGCCCTTGGCTGTGACAGCTTCCCCAGCTGCTGTGTGGGTCTGGGGGATGGTAAAGGCTGAGGGTAACTGGGGCTGGATCTTTCTCAATCACTGCAGGCAATCTTTGGTGGGGATGGTTGGGTGCATTGCTGAGCTGCTCCTGTTGTGATTCTTTGCTGCTTTGAGCTGCAGGAAATGACACTGATTCCTTCAGTTGGAGTCTGTGTCTTTGGTGCTGACCCTGCCCACTGGTAAAACAAAACTGGCACAGTCTGGCCAGATCCCAACAAAATGTCACTTGTTCAATGTAAATGTGAGGAATCAGTGCCATCAGAAATTCCCAGATGGGAAGCCCTTCCCTGGAGTTCCCTGGCTCTGGAGTGGGCTGAGGTCGGAGCCCCGTGGAGCAGTGGGGCAGTCGGGTAAAAGAGGCTGAACCCCTGGATGGCTTCAAATGCATCCAAAAATTACATATGGAAAAGAACTTGTGGGTTTGGGCAGACAAAGATGAATTTCTTAAGAGTCCATTGGAAACAGCAGCTTCAGAAGGAACAATTATTGTTGGAATGCTCCCACATGGAGCAAGAGAAGAAGGTTTTAATCTTGAGCTCAGCTGCATTTGTGCAAGTGAAATATCAATATAATAAATAACAATATATGTATTTATAATATAATAAGATCTTCATATATATATTTTTATATATTTTTATATGTATGTCTAGGTCTGTCTGTCTGTATCAATATGTATATCTACATATAAAATTATAATAATGTGAAGTAGTGCTGATTACTATTATATAATAGTATAACACTAATTTGGTAGCTTTGGCTGCTCAGGGATGTAACACTAAATACCCTACAGAACAGGACTGGCCAGGGCCCTAATGTCAGTGGTCAACTTTGTGAGATTGTATACAGTGAAAAAAGGAGGAAGGGATAAAATTGGCTGTTTTTACAGGGTTTGCTGATACTGTGATGCAGAGTGCTTTGTCTGTTCCTGTGAAAAATTCAGTGATTAAGCCTGCAGGGTTTTTCATGTACCAAACTATTCACAAGCTGCAGGATTGGTTGAACTCGTGAAGGGGTTGTTTAAAAAGCAATTGAAAAAATGAGGAGATGGGAACCTTTGCCCATGGAGAACCCATCTCCCAGATGTGCTCCATGCCCTTAACAATGGCCCATGGGGAAATGGAAACCCCCTGGCTGTGCACGGCTGCCCCCAGTTTGCAAATCCAACCATGGGCAGTGAGACTTGGGCTGCCTGGGAAATTGTTCTGGCTGTGATGGCCCCTGGCAGGGCCAGCCCAGAGGCTGCAGGGCTGGGCCTTCATGCACTGGAATTAGTTTGGATAAATTCAAAGCAAATGAGAGCTATCAATACTGAAACAGGAATTCAGATTCCTCCAGGACACTTTGGTTTGGTAACTGCTCACCCGAGCTTGGCCTTGCAAAGTGGTCATGTCATGGCAGGAGGAATTGATGCAGAATATCAAGGAGAAATTAAAGGAATTGTGTTAAACAATAGTGACCAGGATTGGATTAGTCAACCCCATGACAGGGTAGCACAATTATCAATATTGCAATTTTGAGAAGGATTGTGAAAAAAGGAGATCCACCTGCAATCACCACCGTTTGTGGAGATAAAGGGTTTGGATCCAGCAGCCCTAATAATGGAGCCCAAGTGTGGGTCTGGAGGCCAAATGGCCCTCCCGAGGCAGCTGAAGGAGCAGCTCCTGGGAAAGACAACTCTGAGTCCTGAAACCTGGGCAGGAACAATGGGAATGTGTCCCTGCAGCCAAGTGTTCTGTGTGAGAACAAGGAGATCTGACAGGATATTGTTTTACACATGCTGCCAGACCAAATCTCCCTGTTTGCCCCAAGGGCCCCTTTGGGAAATGCTCTGATCCACGGGGCTCCATGGGAAGGCTGCTGTGACACTGAGGGACTTGCACAGGAATTGCATCCAGGAGCCCGGGTGCCCCTCAGGGACTGGGACCCGGCCCCTTCCAGCCAGAGGGGAAAGGGCCCCCCAGGCCTTGTTAGCCACAGACAGCATGGTAAAGCTGAACAGCAAAGGGCCTGGGGGCATTATTCTGGAATTAACATGGTGCCAGCTCCATGGACAACAGGATTGTTGTTCTTATCCCAAATGAGGTTGAGAAAAATGAATGAAGAACGGTGTCACTAAAGTACTACTGGTGTCTGTAAGTTGTACCTTCATAGTCAGCCAGAATCTTTGTCTGCCACAAACACCTCTAGGGTTTCACCCAGGGGTTAGTCACCAAAATGTAATGATGAGTTATGAAAATGTAAAGATCAGGGTAGGCAAAGTACTGCATGTCACTAATTGCTGGGTGTGTTCTCAGCTGGAGTTGGGAGGAATGGGGTTCCCTTGGAGGGCCCACCCTGTGGGGTGGCCAGAACTCTGTCCATGGGCTCTGCCTCGTCACTGTCAGTGCAGGGACAGGTACAGAAAACTGTGCTGTGGAACACAGTAATGCAATGATCAGTTGGACAGGATTCACTAGGATTTCCCTTCAGGAGAAACCAAACCCTGTTCTAGTTCCAGAGGCCACAGTGTGAGAGGATTTCTGTGCTTCACCATCACTGCCAATGTCAGTAGAACTTGGGGTGCTGGAGCTGGTCAGTGTCAGTGTCACACCACTCTTGGCTGCAGGGCCACCATTTCGGGTCCTTCAGCAACAACCACAAGGAAGAGTTGAGGCCCAGAGAGCATTTTCCCCTCAAGGAGTGCATTGGGTTTCAGAAAGCCAAAGATTCTGGTTCACCCTGTGCCCCATGGGCACTGCCTCGTCCTGTGGAGCTTACAGTAATGAGATAAATTGATTATTAGAAGAAATAGCAAATGATCCTGTTATAATATCCAATAGCACATGCCAGGAGCTCCAATGGGATGGAATGGGGACTCCACAGACCCACATGGGCTTGGATTATCTGCTTGCTGGCCAGGGAGGAACCTGGGCTATTCCAGGACAGGAATGTTGCAGGAATGTCGATCAGTGCTGGGTTAGAGGTCCAACAGTGAGGAATCACCTTGACAGAAAAAGCAGTACAAGAGTGGCAGCAAGAAGAAAATTCTTCTTGGTGGCATTGGCTTCATGGCTGCCAAATTGGAGCTGCTGTGAAATGCATTCATGGCAGTGTCTGTCATCACTACAGTGTGAACACTTGGTGTGTTATGATTCCATGTTAGAGTTGCTGTGACACTTTGTGCTGGAAATGGAGTATTGAGACTTGTCTAAAATGAGACACAGTCTCAAGAAAAAAGGAACATTTGATAAAATAACAGAGAATAGCAACTAATTAGGGCTATTTTAAAAGGAATGTGAATTAAAGCTCTCGATTATGAACTTGAACAGCACTTAATTGAAGAACAAGAGGAGATGCCTTTATGCCTAATACCTAAATCTAAGCTGTGTTATTGAAAGAGTTGTTATGAAGGTTGCAGTTCATCTGTAGGTCTAAGCATTGAGTGAAGCACTGAGGCCTCACCAGGCCCTGACTGAGGCCTGAACAACAGGCCCTGAGGCAAAGCTGAGCTCCAGATGAACCTTCCAACCAAATGAAATTTTTGTATCCACTCATTAATGAATCATTATTAGCAATATAAGCTCTGTACATGTTCATTGGTGAAATATGGATTTACTTTTCTGTATTTGGAAGCCAGACAAGGCCCCATCTGGCCTTGTTTGGGGCTGAATGGTCAAAGTCACCTCCCTTGGTTCCTCCTGGAGCCCTGGCCAGGCTTTGGGAGGGAGCCAAGAGGAGAATGAAACCGGATGTTGCCACACTAGCAGTGCTGTCAGTTTGTCCATTCAGCACTGTCAGAGCTGGGCCCTCTCCCAGCGGGGTTGGAGCCTCACCTGTGGCTGGAGGCACCTGCAGGAATTGCCAGTGCCCAGGAGTGGCTCTGCAGCCCTTGGCTGTGACAGCTTCCCCAGCTGCTGTGTGGGTCTGGGGGATGGTAAAGGCTGAGGGTAACTGGGGCTGGATCTTTCTCAATCACTGCAGGCAATCTTTGGTGGGGATGGTTGGGTGCATTGCTGAGCTTCTGCTTTTGTAATTATTTTCTAATGATTATGTGCTTTGCTGAGCCTCTCCTATTGTAATTTTTTGCAGACATACATTATATAAATTACACAATTCCTTCAGTTTGTGTCTGTGTGTTTGATGCTGACCCTGCCCACTGGCAAAACTGACTCTGTGGGCTCCACAGAACCAAGGGGGCCCTTGTGACACTGAAGGGCCTCTTGTAACCAGGGGACCGTGGTGACCCTATGGGGGTCCATGGAACCAAAGGGCCATGGTGACACTCTGGGGCCTCATGGAACCATGGAGACCATTCTGACTCTGTGGGGACTCATGGGGACAAGGCTCCATTGTTTTCCCCTCTGTGCCCCTGCCCCAGCCCAGCAGAGCAGCAGAGTCAGGTCAGGGCCTGCAGCAGGAACTGGAGGCCCTGGAGGTCAGGGACAGCCACTCTGTGTCTGGGATGCTCAGCAGATGCTCAGCTCGGGCAGCTCCTGCAGCCCCAGGGCCAGCCCCGCTGCCCAGCCCAGCAGCAGAGTTGGCCCCGGGGCTCCTCGGGCAGCTCCTGCTGGCTCAGGGACAGGGCAGCCTCTTGCCAGGGCTCCTCTGCACCCCCACGGGCTCCTGCCCTGCTCCTGGCCCATGCCAGCTGCCCCCAGAGCCTTTCCCAGGGGAACACGTCTGTGCTGGCCCGAGCAGCCATTGCTGCAGCCCTGCCCTGCTGCCCAGAGCCCCGAGCTGGGGCTGCTGCTCTGCAGAGCACGGGGGCTGTGCTGCCCGGGGCCCTGGGCTGCCTCTGCTGGGCTCTGCTGCTCAGCCTGGGACACAGAGGCAGCTGAGGGTGCTCCTGCCCTGACCCCCTCCCACACGGGCTCTGCAGGGCCATGGAGGGGCTCAGAGGTGCCTGCCTTGTTCCAGGGCTGCCAGAGGGGCTCGGGGCTGCCCTGGATCCTCCTGGGGGAGATCCCTGAGGGGCAGAGGAGTCAGTGCCCAGACTCCTTTCCCTGTGCCTGCTGTGCCCCTGGGCTGCAGAGCTCTCCTGGCTCACAGCAGACATTCAGGCCTTGATCTCAGGGTGACCCCACCCTGGCCAGGCCTGTGCCCAGTGATCTCCACTCCCTGCTGGTCCCTGGCACACTCTGTCCCTGCAGGTCCCCTGTGCTCTCCTACAGTTCCCAAGGCCCTCCAGACAAACATTCCCCTGCCATCATCCCTGGCACAAGCTGCAGAGCCCCAGGAAGGTTCAGCACAGACCATTCAGCATCTGATGGGCACTGGCCAGCAACAAGCAAAATCTGACCCAGACCTGAGTCCCCTGAAGGCCCCAGTGAGACCCTGATCTCATCCCACTGAGCCCTGGGAGAGCAAGGAACACAAGGAGCCTCCTGAGAGTGACTCTGGAGGGGAGCAAAGCCTCCCTGCCCTGCCCTCAGGAGATGCTCTTTGCTGATGGAGCTGCTGTGCTGGAGCCCAGCTGTGTCCCAGCAGTGCCCATGGCCTGTCCCTGCCTGGGGTCACAGCAGGGACACGCAGCAGGACAGGGACCAAGCTGCCAGAGCACTCTGGCCTTGCACCCACAGCAGGGCTGGGGAGGGGAGTGTGGAGCTGGGGGGAGCAGATGTGCAAAGAGGCAGGGCCATTGTCCCTGGCCGTGCTGCTGTGCTGGGAGCCCCTTCCCTCAGCCTCTGCTCACAGGCACTGCCCCTGCAGAGCCAGAGAAGGGCTGAGGAAATGCCTTGGACACACAAGGCAGGGCAGACACTGGATTTTATTGAAATGAACAGGGAACAAGACTCCTGAAAGTCTTTGTGCTACACAAGAAAAGTAGATGTCCATGTAGACATGCTCAGCAGAGTACTACAGTATTTTATAAAAAACATTATAACACTAGTAAAATAATAAGAAAAGTTCCCAATGAAAAACTGCAGAACTAGGAAAAAAAGGCTGAGATTGTAAAGAGTTACATTCTTAAGGTTATAGAGCAGAAAAAAGAGAGTTTATTTTTTCTGAAAAGATAAAGTCATAATTTTTCTCAGGGCATCCTTGAGCTCCTGGTTCCTCAGGCTGTAGATGAGAGGGTTGAGGGCTGGAGTCACCACCGAGTACAGAACAGAGACTGACAGATCCAGGGATGGGGAAGAGATGGAGGGGGGCTTCAGGTGGGCAAAAATAACAGTGGTGACAAACAGAGAGACCACAGCCAGGTGAGGGAGGCAGGTGGAAAAGGCTTTGTGCCGTCCCTGCTCAGAGGGGATCCTCAGCACAGCCCTGAAGATCTGCACATAGGAGAAAACAATGAACACAAAACAGCCAAATACCAAACAGACACTAAAAGCAATAAGCCCAAGTTCCCTGAGGTGGGATTTGGAGCAGGAGAGTTTGAGGATCTGAGGAATTTCACAGAAGAACTGGCCCAGGGCATTGCCATGGCACAGGGGCAGGGAAAATGTATTGGCTGTGTGCAGCAGTGAATAGAGAAAGGCACTGGCCCAGGCAGCTGCTGCCATGTGGGCACAAGCTCTGCTGCCCAGGAGGGTCCCGTAGTGCAGGGGTTTGCAGATGGACACGTAGCGGTCGTAGCACATCACGGTCAAGAGGGCAAGCTCTGCTGAGAGGAAGAACACCAAGAAAAATACTTGAGCAGCACATCCAGTGTAGGAGATGTTGCTGGTGTCCCAGAGGGAATTGTGCATGGCTTTGGGGACAGTGGTGCAGATGGAGCCCAGGTCAGCGAGGGCCAGGTTGAGCAGGAAGAAGAACATGGGCGTGTGCAGGTGGTGGCCGCAGGCTACGGCGCTGATGATGAGGCCGTTGCCCAGGAGGGCAGCCAGGGAGATGCCCAGCAAGAGGCAGAAGTGCAGGAGCTGCAGCTGCCGCGTGTCTGCCAATGCCAGCAGGAGGAAGTGCCTGATGGAGCTGCTGTTGGACATTTGCTGCACCTTGGCATGGGGCTCTGTAAGAAAAGTAATCATGGAATAGTTGGGTTTGGAGAGGACTTGAAATATCCCAGCAGAGGCCGGGGGCACTTTCCCCCCACTGCCTGCCCAGGGCTCTGCTGCCTGGAGCTGTCCCTGCCAGCAGCTGCTTCCCTGTGCCCAGGGCTGGGCCCTGCCAGTGCTGCCAGAGCCCAGCCCAGCCCTGGGGGCTCAGCTCTCCCCTGCAGAGCCCTCCCAGCTCAGGCACTGCCCAGGGGCAGCTCTGGCTCTGCAGGCTCTGATGGCAACGTCAGAGCAACCCTGAGGAGGCTGAAAAAGCGACACTGATGCTTTTGCTCAGGGGCCCTCTGTTGATCTCTGTAACTGCAAAGTTTATTCAGATCTAAGAGAATTTTTAAATTTATTTTTCCCAGCCTTCACTGAGAGATGAATATCTATGGGCAGTTTCTTATCCAGGCAACCCAGAGCAGTAGATTAAAAAAGCAGGATTATCCCCCTTATGCAGCCCCTCCCTTGCTGTGCTCCCTGAATGATCTACTTGGAAACGTTCTGCAGTTAAATGCCATGCTGGGAGCAGTCCTGAACAATGCAGCATCCTCCCCACACAAGGAGAACACTTCCAAGCCTCACCAGCTGTCTCCTGCCGCCCAGATCTTGTCCCCCAGTGCTGGCAGCAGCTGCCAGGGCTGGCTGAGAGCTGTCCCTGGCAGGCAGCAGAGTCCCTGCCCCAGCACAGCGCCCTGGGCTGCAGGACCCTGCTCTGCAGGACAGCCCTGGGCACCCCTGGCTGCTCTGCACAAGAGACAAGCAGAGAATGTACTCACAGGCTCTGCAGGCATTGGCATGTTCCAGCTGCAGGAGATGGCTCCAGGAGCTGCAGCTGCATTGTCCTGCAGCCAGAGGTTCCTGTGCCAAGGGCTGGCAGTGATTGTGCCCCAGGCACTTCTCAGCCCCTTCCCAGCCCTGACTGATTGAAGCTCTCTGTGCCTCTGTGCTGTGCCCGGGGTGGCTGCAGGCAGTGCCCCAGTCCTGCTGGGCTGGCACAAGAGCTGCTCATCAAGAGAAATGTGCTTTTGAAGCTCTTCTTGGTGAGCAGGAGCTGCCTCTGTGCCAGGAGCCCAGCCCAGCTCAGCAGCACAGACACAGCACAAGGACTTTAATCAGCCTCTGGGGCTTTATGCTCAGGCCCTGAACATCAGTCCCTGAGAGGCAGCTGAAGAAACCTCTGCAGAACTCCAAGGCAGAATCCATCTCAAAATTTCTTGGACTTTTAATGGGTCCCAGTGAGGGACACGACTGAGCAAGTGTCCCCAGGCCCCAGGCAGAGCAGAGAACTGCAGGCAGTGATGACAGGTGGGGACAAAGAGAAGCCAAGTCTTGGTGCCCTGGGCCACAGCAGGGTCTGTGCCAGCAAGGGCTGGGAGGAGACACCTTGTCCTGAGGCCCTGGGGCCTCCTGGCACAGCCCCAGCCAGGCTGGGCACTGTCAGCCCCTTGTGCTGCCCTCAGCATCCCCCCCTAGCCCACATCCCAGTGGCCTCAAGGATCTGCTGCAAGGAGTCCCTGGGGAGCCTTGCTCAGCAATGGCCCTGGGGGCTCCTGAATGCTCCCTGCAGGGACTGCAGCTTTTTCAAAGGACTTTGGCTTTGGCTTTTGCCTTGGAGTCTCTGAGAGGTTTGTGCAATCATGGCCTCCAATTATCTGCTGTAATTAGTCCCTGGAGAGGCTTTGTCAGTAACAACACTCAGTGGGGCTCATTAATACTTCAAGGTACTTCAGTTATTTGAAGGTACTTGGTGTTTCCCTTTTGATCCAGACTCTGTGAGAGGTTTGTGCATTATGGCCCCAATTATCTGCTTTAATGAGTCCCTTGAGATCTTTGTACTCACACTCAGTGGGGCTCATTAATGCCTTGAGATACTCAAGGTTTTTCAGGTACTTTATGGATTTAAGAATACTTTTAGGTACTTTTAAGGATTTTCCCTCCCAAACTGAGTCTCTGAGAGGTTTTTGTGCCATCCTGGCCTCCAATTCTCTCCTCCAAGGAGTCCATGAGGAGCCTGTGTTGGGTATCTTCCCCTTTCTGTTTTATAACAAATATGGAAGTGAAGGAATTTTGTAAGACTTTCTAAAAGCATCTAAACAAACACGGTGGAATTAACAATACAACAACAACCACTAAGTGAATGACTAGTCCTGTTTTAGCTAGACATCATCCAACCCTTTAGTCCCTTGGACTGGAAGAGTTTATTGAACCAGTCTTTGTTTTCCACTTGAAGCTTCTTGAACCCTTCCTTCAGTGCCTGAATGCTCTTGTGGATTGACTCGCTGTGGCTGGAGAGGTTCATGCAGCACATGCCCTCAGAGTCTACACAGCCATGCCCATGTGCCCAGAGTCAAAACTCTATCGCTGTTCTGCAAGGTGGCGTGTCTGATGGTCTCTGTGTCTGAGAGCAGCCCACTCAATGTGAGGGAGGCAGCATTGGTTTGCTTACTTAACAGGCACCCAGGATGGTCTGATTGTCCTAAAGCTTTAGCTGCAGCCACCCAAGGTTGTCCAAATTGGGGGTGCTACCACCTGATACCTGGATTAAAGCTTTCAAAGCCATCTCTTTGATATCATCCAATACTTCTCTGGGGATACCTGCTGCTTGATCATCTGGTAGGCTGTGTTGACCTTCTCCAGCTAGATGGTTGATTGTCAATTCCGCCCTTGCCTCATTATTAGCATAGTCTGCTATTAATTGATTTAGTAAACACTTCCATCCCCTTTCTCACAGGGTGTATTCTGTAGGTGACAACATCGTGGTCATAATATATTTTACATTATAGGGGGTTAAAGCATGTGCTGTAAACATGGCCCTCATTAGGCCATTAAAACAAGGTAAGTCCTTTCTATGGTCTTTAGCTGCCCTACACAGATCCTTGATTTCCCCATAAACCAATGGTTGATACCTGGGATTCTGCCCCCTTCTTTCATAACATACAGGGGCAACGAGGAGTTTCGAGGCTATTTGCCAGTCTCCTTCCTTAACTGCTTCTTTCCGGATCCTTTCCTAGGGATCTTCTGGGGCTGAGGGGCAAGGTGGCTCTGGGGAGTCCAAACTGTCTTCTGGGGAGGAAGAATAACTTGGACCAGAAACATTTGGATTAGAAATAGTATGACAGTTGGGCTTAGTATCTTTGATCATGGGGTTATATTGTTGCTGGAGGGTGAGGCAGAGGGCGCTGCCATTTTGTCAGGTGTTCCAGGTCTTGATTTAGGATGGCGGACTTCCAGGGTGGAGTTCTGGAGGCATGGCCCAGGGTGGAGGTGGAATGATTGACAGTGGGGGTGTGACCCGCAGTTGTGGGGGTGGAGTCTGGAGGTTCATTCAGGGCGGAAGAGAAGGCTGTGGTAGCAGGAAGTGGAGGAGCCAAGATGGAGGGAGGATGGTCAGGCTCAGGGGCATCTGGAAAATTTTTAATGATCCACTTCACGATTGATTTTAATTTGTACTTTGAAGATATTTGGTCATGATCAGTGAGAATTAATTTAAAGCATCCATATACACGCCTTTCTACTTTGGACATCTGGCTGCCCATTTTTCTCTTTCTCCACTTTAGGTGGAGCAGCCACTGGAACACCCCAAATCAGTTATGGGATGTGGGTGCGTATTGTAAAAACACAGTGGCAAAATGGGCAATAATTGTCCTGCGTTTCCCCAAACCCACCTGCAAGCCTACGCAGGTGAAACTGTTGCTGTCCCTGTGGATCCTGGCCCAGGTCCCTTGAAGCAATGATGAATCTGCCGGCCCGGCACAATCCACAATCCCTGGGAGCGCTGGCCTATCCATCAGCTAACCCCAGCTGACCTGACTGAATGTCAGGGTCCCTGTTCGGGCACCAAAGGTCGCAATGAGGGTGGCTGTGACAAACCTTTCTGGTTCCCCAACTTCAGGGCAAGGGTGGTAAAAATGAAAAGGAGCAGATGCTGGGGAAGATGACACAGGAAAGCCTTATAAATATGATTGCCTGGCAAAAGATTTTGAGAATATGGAAACTAAAAGTGAGATTGAAATGAAAGCAAGCTTTGAGATACCAAGCCTTAGTTACTGAACAACTGGAAAACAATGATATGGCCGGCTGAAGGTAATCTTCTTTTGATGAAACAATACTCTCTGCTTGCAGACAGGTCCAAGGGTCAGAGCAGACCCTACTAGCTTGGCAGAAGGGGTCCAAAGAGGAGTTTTTAGGGTTTAAAATGTAACACAGTATGGTAATGTAATGATTCTTCTAGGCTGTATGTAAATGCTATAGGATTTGTATCATGTACTAGATTGGTTAGTGAAAATTAGAATATGCAGCACAGAAGACGATTTCTTGTATTGTAACGGGAACTCCCCTCCTCTTTCGGGCATCCATTTTGGGCGCCTCTTTCGAGCTCCTCCTTCGGGCCTGCTCCGAGCTGTGGCTGGCAGCTCCAAACAAGGCCCCTGCACCCACACCCTTTGCAATAAACCACAAGTTCCAAGACCTGGCTTCAGAGATCTCTTGTCTCCGTCTGTCCCAACTGTCCTACCCCCCGACGCTCCTACAAGCAGGATCAATGGAGTTGCCCAAAAAGAACTTTAGTAACAGGGTGGAAAACAATAAATATGGAGAAGTCGAGCACAGTATGAGGGGTGGGATTCAAAGACCTGAGATAAAGGCAAAGCAACAAAATATACACTTGAGGGTAGAACACTCTGGAACAATAACCCTATAGGGGAAACAAGTAACCAATAGGGGAGGAGAACTTGGACAACTTAGCATAGCAACACTAAAGGCTTATGGGGGAACTCTCAAACTCACCCTAAGTTAAACAAATGATTCCCAGGGCTGGAAACTCGCGCCCAGTTCTTCCAGGGTAAAATCTGGCTGACACTGAGTTGCAGCCAGGCTAACTCCCACATTGCTGATTTGCACCGGCCCCTTGGGACCATGTGGCCCAACAGAGCCACAATGATGTCCTTGGTTCCACGAGGCCCCACAGTGTCACAATGGTCCCTTGGATCCATGGTGCACTGCAGTGTCACAATGGCCCCTGCATTTCACAAGGCTCCCAAGTGTCACATTGGTCTCCATAGGAAGGAAAGCACGGAGCCCCCATGTTTCAGGAGCTGATGAATGGCAACCACCAGAGGCCAAGGCAAGCCTGACCTGTCTGTCCTGGCAGGTTTGCTGGGAGCAACCAATGGATATTTGAAATTATGAATGTAGAGTCCTAATTTAAAACATTTGTACCTGGAGAAAAGGGATGGTGGTTTTTTTTCATAAAAAGAAAAGCACAGAGCCCTTTCCAGTGTTTGGAAAACAGGTGAGTGCAGCCCCTCAGGAGTCAAAGACCAGCCAGAGCTGTCTGTCCTGGCAACTTTTGGCTGGGAGCAATCCTGTAGCACACAAAAATTTGGAGGTGGAATCCTAATTTTGGCCATGGATGCCTGGAAAAAATGGTCAGTTCTTTTCCATAAAAAGAAAAGCCCAGAGCTCCAGTGTTTCAGGGGCAGATGGGAGTGGCCTTCCACATTCCAAGGTCAGCCAGACCTGTCAGGTGACCCCTGGGAGGCCAAGGCAGCCACACCTGTTTCATGTTCCCTTGGTTCCACAGGGCCCTGCAGTGTCACAATGGCTCCTTGATTCCATGATGCCCTCAGGTGTCATAATGGCCCCTTGGTTACACAAGTCCTTAAGGATCTTTATGGTCTCCATGGTTCCACAAGGCCTCACAGTGTCATGATGATCTTTGTGTTCCAGGAAGCCTCGCTGTGTCCAATGGCCCCTTGGTTCCATTGGGGCCCAGTAGTGCAACAATGATTCCCTTGGTTCCACAAGTTCCCATAGTGTCACAATGGCCCCTTCCTTCCATGAGGCCCCACAGTGTCACAATGGTCTCCATGATTCCATGGGGCCTTGCAATGCCACAATGCTCTCCATGGATCCACAGTGCCTTGCAGGATCACAACTGCCCTTTGGCTCCACGAGGCCCTGAAATGCAGCAATGGCCTCTTGGTTCCACAAAGCCCTGCTGCTTCACATTGGCCCCTTGGGACCATGCGGCCCAGCAGAGCCACAGTGATGTCTTTTGTTCTATGAGGCTCCACAGTGTCAGAGTGGCCCCTTGAATGCATGGTACCCTGCAAGGTCACAATGCTCCCCTTGGTTCCACAAGTTCCTACAGTGTAACAGGTTCCACAAAGGCCTGCAGCGTCACCATGGCCCTTTGCTTCCACGACGCCCCTCAGTGTCACAATGGTCTCCATAGGAAGGAAACAAGTGAGCCCCAGTGGTGCAGGGGCAGATGAGAGGCAGTCACCAGGGGCCAAGGCTGGCCAGACTTGACTGTATGGGCAGATTTATTCCAGGAGTAACCCTTGGATATAGGGAATTTTAGATGCAGAATCCCAATTTTGGCCATGGGTGCCTAGACAGGAAAGACAGTTCTTTCCCATAGGAATAAAAGCACAGAGCCCCAGTGCTTCACGGTCAGATGGGAAGTGGCCCTTGACATGCCAAATTCAGTGGGACCTGTCAGAAAGCCCCCAGGAGACCAAACCAGGAAGACCTGTTCCATGTTCCATGGATTTCATGGGTCCTAACACTGTCACAATGGTCTCCTTGATTCCATGAGGTCTGGCAATGCCACAATGGCTTCTTGGTTTCAGGAGCCCCAACAGAGTCACAAGGGTCCATTGGCCCCACGCAGCCCCGCTGTGAAACAATGGCTCCTTGTTTCTGTTTTAAATCAATCACAACATAACCACAGTTTGATCATTGATCCTTGCTTCCATAGGGCCCATGATTTGCACAATGGTCTCCTTGATTCCATGATCCTGGATTCCACAGTCTCACCATCGTTTCCTTGGACCTCCATTGTCACAACTGAGCCATGGCTCCATGAGGTTCCGTAGTGTCACCGTGGTCACTGTCAGAGGCTGGATGAGATCCATGTCCCGAGACACCTTGGGATGCTCGGAATGCCCGTGTGGGGCCAGGGCCGGGTCAGGCCTTGGTTTGTGGTGGGACAGAGCCCTGCCCCCAGCCCTGGCCTGGCAGAGCTGCCAATCACACAGCAGGGGCGGTGCTAACCCAGCTCTGATTGGCCCAGCTGTCAATCAATCAATCAATCAATCACACACCAGCAGCTGGTGCCTACCCTGTCTCTGATTGGACAAGCAAGTGGCAGTCCCACCCCAGGGGCGGGGCCATGAAGGCCCAGGGGGTGAAAAGCCGGAGCACGAGGCCAGCCCAGGGTGTGGATCCTGCCTTCTCCTGGGGTTCCTTTGTTGGTGATGCTGGAACCCCAGCAGTTGCTACCTAGGTGTGTGTCTTTCTATGCATCTTCTGTCTTTCTGTTCCCTATTTCTTCTCCTTCTAATCCTACTTACCTGGCACGTTTTTAGGTGGCTTAACATCTAAAGGGTTAACGGTTTTTAGGTTAATTGGGCTAAGTTTATGAAGTTAATACTACAATAAGCATTTTCTGTTGAAGTGGATGTTGTATTAAACCCTTTGCAAAAGTTCCTTTACTGTCTGTATTTTGCCAGTAACATTTTGTGTCACTTTACCTCTTAGCTCAGTTGGTCAGAGCATGGTGCTGGTATCACCGAGGCTGTGGGTTCAATCCTTGTGTGGGCCATTCACTTGAGAGCTGAACTTGATGATCCTTGTGGGTCCCTTTCTTAAAAGAAGAACATTCTTTACATCTGTCCATGTTGAGAATATCTGGTTGGTGTTTCTCCTGTGCACCAAACTCAAGGAGAGGAACCTCTGGTTACCCCCAGCATTTCAGTGTTCTGGGGTGTTCCAGCCCTGCAGCCTCACAATGGCCTCTTGTTTCCATGAAGCCCCACAGTGTCATACTGGCCCCTTGGTTCCCTGGTCCCAGCAGTGCCACAATGATCCCCTTGGTTCCACAACTTCCCACAGTGTCCCACTGGCCCCTTGGTTCCATGAGGGTCTGCAGTGTCACACAGGTTTATGGCATTTGTCCTTGCTGCCCCCCATATTCCACTGCCCCACAAACAGCCCCGAGCCACCCGTGAGGGACAGGCCCTGCTGTCCCAGGCTGGGCTCAGGGCTTGGCCTTTCTGCTTCCCCCAGCCAGCCCAGGCCTTGCTCAGCATTGCAGTTCCCTGCTCAGAGCCTGTGGCTCCCTGCAATCCTGGCCTCAAGGATCTGCTCTCTGCAGTCCCTGGGGAGCCTTTGGCCCTCCCTGCCCTCAGTGGGGCCCAGTGATGCTCCAAGGGACTTGGAGTTTTGCTTGTGACTCCTTGAGCAGCTTCTTCACCCTTCTCTCAGTGCCTGAGGGTCCTGGACTTAGCCCCAAATCCACCGTGGGGACCATCAAAATACAGAAAACTCTTGAGGACTCTTTGTCTTCCTTCAGTGGTCTTCAAGTCTCCAGGGCTTGTGCAGCTGATTGTAATCAGTTTGGGATTCTTGTAAGGAGGAAATTTCAAGTGCACCTCATGACTTTTCTTCTTTATTCAACTGTGTATTTTTTTATTTTTCAGGTCAGAGAAGAGCAGATAGAAGCATTCCCCAGGTGATCTTGATGCTGAATGTCTCCTTAGGAGGTCTGGGCACAAAGAAGAATGAGCCCCTTGAGGGCTGACCCTGTTTGGACAAGCTGCTCCTCACCCCCAGCCTCACCATGTCTGACATGGCCCACCTGGCACTGACATCCCTGTGCCCTGCAGCAGAACCTTGTCCCTGAGCTCTGCAGCTCCATGTCCCAGCCCATTGCACCGTGTCCCACCTGCTCTCCTCAGGGCTCTGCCTGCACACAGCCCCAGGAGAAGTTTTCCTGTTGGTGAGGAAAGAGTGGAAAAGCCTGAGCAGGTTTCCTGAACAACAAACCCCACTCAGGAGCCACCTGCTCAGTCCAGGCTGCCTGGAATGGTGTCACCTTTCTCCAAGGGACAGTGTGAGCAGAAATGATCTCTGGAAGCAGAATTCTCTGAGTCTTCCACCTGAATTCTCTGTCCCTGTCCTTTCCCTGGATCTCTGTTGCAGATGGAAGCTGCTGGTGCCATCCTCACCTTTAACCTCTCTCTTGAATGCCAACAGATGTTCTCAGGTGTGTTAAGCAGGATTTGCTCAATGTTTCTACAAAACTTTTGTATTTTTCATGGAATGAAGGGGCCATTTTGGGGTGACATGGAAACAAGGTGTCAATTGTGACCCTGGGGTCCCATGGAACCAAGGGGCCATGGTGACACAGCAGGGCCACGTGGATCCAGTGGTCCATTGTGACACTGTGGACCCAAGGAAACCATGGAGACACCCCCAGACCCTCATGGAACCAAAGAGTCGATGGTGACCCAGCGGGGCTGCCTGGAGTCAATGGTCCATGGTGACACTGCCCATCCAAGGAGGCCATTGTGACACTGAAGAACTTCATGGCACCAAATATCCATGGTGACACAGCAGCAGGGCATCATGGGAACCAAGGAACCACTGCTGGCAGTAGGGAAACTCATGGAAGCAGGGGCCCTTGTGGCACTGCAGCACCAACAGAGCTGCTGGACCTTGTGCCCTGGCCCTGCACAGCTCCTTGGGAGGCACGGCAGGGGCAGCACCCTGGCAGCCTCGGGAATGCCCCTCTGGGATCCATGGCACACACTGCCAGGGGCTGGAATTCCAGTTCCCAGCCAGGAAAAGATGTTCCTGCTCTTGAAGGCAAAGCCCTAAGAAGGAGCCAAAAGCCAAGTGGAGCAAGATCTTACAGTGACATTTCACTGCCAGCCTTCATAACTTCACCCATGGTTGTTGTAGCTCATGGATTGGGAATTAAATCAGGGCAGGGTCTTTGGTGGGAGCTGCCCTTGGGTCAAGGGAGACACTGAGAGAGAAACAGAGCAGGCAAAGAGAGGCAGGAGAGAAAGGAGGACAGAAACACAATCAGCTGAGAAGGTGGCACTCTGAAAAACAAACCAGAACTGATGGAAAATGAATGGGATAGAAGTTAATAATCTGAATGTTTTATTTATTATCAAAATACATCCCACACACCCAGCCCCACACAATCCTGATCCCACTTCTCCAAATTTGTATGCCACTTCCCCAAATCTCCTTCCAATCCCATCTCACCCTAGAGGCTGTGGAATTGAGTAATTTTGACATGGGACTGATTTTTTTTTTGAGGTGGGAACAAGCCAATTTGAGGTGGGATTGAGCCCTTGTGGGGTATGACTGAGTTTTTTTCAGGGCAATTAAGTAATTTTGAGGTGACAGATCAAATCATCTTGACTTTGGAGTGCAAAGATACGGAGAACACTTCCTGAAATCACCCAAGAACCCACAAATCCCCCAAAATATGTCCCCAAACCATAAATTCCATCTGAAATACCTGTTAAATTGTGGCACTTTAGACATCTTTGATCAATTACTTTCTTTTTAGTCGTATTATTTTTAAGTAATAGAGACAAATCAGAAAAAAATTAGGGCCAGACCAAAAGGATAACCATCAAGATCTCCTCCCAACATGGATCACAGGGAATGTGGGTTACCAGGGCTCTGCCCAAAGTGGGTCCTCTCATGGGGCATGGAGTTGGAGCAGTGCAGGAAGCTCTTCCCACAGTCAGAGATGTTGCAGGGCTTCCCCTATGGGTGGATCTGTTGGTGTCTGGTCAAGTGAGAGCTGCTGGGGAAGCTCTTCCCACACTGGGGACACTCGTAGGGCCTCTCCCCAGTGTGGATGCGCCGGTGGGTGATGAGGTGGGACATGCAGCTGAAGCCCTTCCCTGTAGCCATGATATTTTCTGAAAAATCCTTTCCTTAGGATTTTTCTCTTGCGAAGCTGAGAGGCCTCAGGAACAAAATGTAAACAATGATAATTTGGTCGTGTGGAATGCAACAAGTGGATCTGTGATTGGTCTCATGTGGTTGTTTCTAATAATGGCCATTCACAGTCCAGCTGTCCGGACTGTCTCAGTCAGTCACAAGCCTTTGTTATCATTCCTTTTCTATTCATAGCTAGACTTCTGATAATATACTTTCTTCTATTCTTGTAGCACAGATTTAATATAATATATATCATAAAATAATAAATCAAGCCTTCTGAAACATGGAGTCGACATTCTTGTCTCTTCTCTCATCCTAAGAACCCTGCCAACACCATCACACTTCCCACACTCCCCACACTCGTAGGGCCATTCCCCGGTGTGGATCATCTGGTGGCTGATCAGGGTGCTGCTCTGCCTGAAGCTCTTCCCACACTCCAAGCACTTGTGGGGCTTCTCCCCATCATGAAGCTGCTCATGGACCACCAGCTGGGCTGGGAGATGGAGCAGGAGAGAGGGGGAAAGGGGCATTGACTTCCTCCTCACCTGCCTGGGGCTCCTGGGGCACCTTCTTCTTCCTCACAGCCTCCTCCTCCATCTGGCTAAGTTTATGGGATGGAAAATCCTGTTTTGAGAAGAAAACAAGGGATAAGTACATTGAATTTTGTACTTGTTTGAAGGCAAACCTGGGGAGGGTCTAAACCAGGATTACAATTTTATAAGAAAATGAAGATCAAGGCAATGATGCAGAAACACTGCCTTAAACTGATAGAGTCAGGATATAACCTGACACCCTGTTGCTCAGGGTGGTGGCAGCAGTCCCATTAAATGGTGGCTGCAGTCCTGTTGGAGTGATGAACGTGATTCTGTCCAAGCAGTGATCCTGTAGAAGGGTCTGGTCTTCCTCTGAAGGTCTCTGGTGGTTCTGGAGCTCTTGTCCTCTGGGAATCCAGTAGGCAAGCTGCTCCTGGTGTTGCAAGGCTCAGCTTATATGCAGGTAGCAATGCTTGGATCCTCCCCCTGGGCGGAGCATCCCACAATGGGATGATGGAATTTTATCAGTCCTGCAGTGACACTCAATGGCCCATTCCCAGAAGATATCTCCCCTGGAAGGCGTTATCAGGGCTGAGTCATGGAAGAGATCAAGAACACTGCCCCACCTGTTTATAGCAGTTGATGAAGATGGGGATTGAAAACATGCATTTGGTTCCATCTTACATTGCAGCCTGAAACAGTGGGGTAATCCCTGCTCAGGGGGTGAACACCACCCCCCTTACCCAAACTGGCTCAGGTGTAAAACCCCCACCCCGGGAAGGCCTCACACACAGGGGACAATGTCACACGTGCCCTTCTCCAGGGAAAATGGCATCTCTCTAATATTTTCTTAACCAGATTGTGAAATTATTTTGACACAGTGAGTTCAGGGCACTGTTCTTTGACCCCAGTTGCCTTTGACAACAGCATGGTTCCTTCCTCTGAGGAGGTTGTGAGTCTCTCTGGAGGAAGTCTTGGAAACTGACGCAGCTTCATCTGAGCAACCTATGGGAGAACTGATGAGGAAAATGGCTGTTGTGGGACTGGAGTGTAAAGAAAATATTTTGTTGTCCCTCCTTGAAAAGTTTGTTAAAATCACTGGAGGAAATGAAGCAAATGATAGCAGCAAGACTGACAAGGTTCATTCACCACATGGTGAGGAACACAAGGCTGCTAAAAGTCCCACAAGAAGCCCAGCTAAAGTAGCTAAATTCCCAAATAACTACTGAATTCCCAGGCTTGGGTTTTTTGCCAAATGTGAGAATCATTATTCTCTTCATCCCTGTCACCTTTGTGACAGCTACACAGAGCTTCCACTTCCTTTTAATAATATCTGTATTGGGCCGAATTTGCACTTTTCTTTAATTGTAACCTGCCAGGAGCTGAGCTGGAGCTGTGCAGGAACCAAGGAAACTTGGAATTGCCCCAGAATTGCTTCTATTGTCAGCCGGTGCTGCGGCGGCCGTGGGGCAGAGGGGTGGGAAAGGGGGCTCCGGGGTGGCAGTGGAGGAAATGCCGGGCCCGGGGGCTGAGCACAGGGCTGAGCACACAGAGATGGTTTTGTTCTTGCTGAGCTCGCACTGAGCCAAGGCCTGTCCTGCCCCTCCTTCGGCCACGCTGGGGAGGGGCTGAGGGTGTGGGGGAGCTTGGGAGGGGACACAGCCAGGACAGGAGATCCCAGCTGACCCCAGGGATAGCCCAGACCATAGGACATCATGATCAGTGCATGAAGTGTGGGGAACAAGGAGGAAGGGGGCACATTTGCAGTGAGGGTTTTGTCTCCCCAGGTAACACTTAGGCAGGATTGGGCCCTGTTTCGCCAGTGGGCAGGGCCCGCACCAAAGACACAGACACCAACTTAACTTAAGGAACAGTGTAATTTAGATAATGCAAATTTGCAAAAAATTACAAAAATATTAGGTAGGCAAAGCAAATAATCATTAGTCAATAATTCCGAAAGAGAAGATGTTGAAATGAGTATCACACAACTGTCCATTTCTGGCTGCAGGCTCTGGAGATTCTATCTCTGCCTTCAATCAGGGTTGCATTCCCTAAAGAATCCTGGTACCAAATCCTGCTTTCCAAGGCTGGAACAGTGTCTCAGGTTTAGCTGGGTGTGTATTCAATTACCCTCTGGTAAAGCTGGGGCAATTATCATCTGTTAATTGAGCAGTTTACTTTATCTCTTCCACATGAATCCTCCCTCCAGGGAGATATCTTCTGTTAATGGGCCATTGAGTGTCACTGATAAAAATTCCATCATCCCATTGTGAGAAGCTCTGCCCAGAGGGAGGAGCCAAGCATTCCTACCGGGATATAATCTGAGAATGTGAACAACAGAGTCAGCCTTCTCCCACAAGATTCCCAGAAGAGCAGCTTTCAGCTCCACTGGATCCCAGAGGAAGACCAGGCCAATAGACGCCACAACTGGACCTTCAGAGGAAAACTCCACCCTTCTACAGGATCACTGCTCCAACAGAACCACACCTGTCCCTGCAGGAGCACTGCAGCCACCATTTAACAGGAGTGCTACCAACACTCTGACCCACAGGGTGTCAGGTCGTATTCTTACTCTGTAAGTGGTTTTTAGTACTACTGCATGTGTATTTTTAATTTTCCTTCTGAAGAATTGTTATTCCTATTCCCATAGATTTTGCTTGACAGCCTCTTGTTTTGAAAATTATAATTCCAAGTGAAGGGATTAACATTTTCCATTTCAAGGGAGTCTCCTACCTTCCTTAGCAGACACCTGTCTTTTCAAACTGACACAATGCCCTGGGACACCCAGGCAGATGAGGAGGAAGTCAGTGCCCCTTTCCCCCTCTCTCCTGCTCCATCTCCCAGCCCAGCACAGCCCCTGGCTGCAGGACAACCCTGCTGCCAACCCCGTCCTGCTGGGGATGCACTGGGGGGATCTCCTTCCCCTTCCCTCTGGCACGGAGGCAAATCCCATCCTCTCCTTGTCCTTCCTCCCCCAGGGAAGAAGCTGAGGATGGAGACCAGGGAGGACAAATCCTCAAAGCAGAACCTCATGGAAGAGGCCATTTTGAGTGGCTCCACGGTGCAGAATTCCAATGTAGAGGAAAAGCCCCAGAGATCCCACAGGAGAAGGGGCTCCAAACCCAGACCAGGGTGCTCTGAGGAGGAAAGACCCACCCTGAGCCAGGAAGGTGGACAGAGCTTCAGCCAGAGCTCGGAGCTGGTGGCCCATGAGCAGATTCATGATGGGAAAAAGCCCCACAAGTGCTTGGAGTGTGGGAAGAGCTTCAGGCAGAGCAGCACCCTGATCAGCCACCAGATGATCCACACTGGGGAATGGCCCTACGAGTGTGGGGAGTGTGGGAAGGGCTTCAGCTGCAGCTCTGCCCTCATCACCCACCAACGCATCCACACTGGGGAGAGGCCCTACGAGTGTCCCCAGTGTGGGAAGAGGTTTCAGACCAGCTCCAGTCTCCTCTGCCACCAGCGAATTCACACTGATGAGAGGCAGAGCTGCCCTGACTGTGGGAAGGGCTTCAAGCAGAAAGCCCACCTCATCAGGCACCAGCGCATCCACACTGGGGAGAGGCCCTACGAGTGTCCCCAGTGTGGGAAGAGCTTCACCAGCAGCTCTCACTTGACAAAACACCAACGGAGGCACCAGTAAGGAAAGGCCTGCAAATGCCCCAGCTGCAGGAAGAGCTTCATGCACCACTCCAGCTTCATCCCCCTTTAGAGGACCCACGTTGGGAAGAGTCCTGGGGATCCGTTTTGCCCATGATCCATGCTGGGAAGACACCTGTCCCTTTTCCTGCCCTGTGACATGATGTGGGATTGAAGAACATGATGGTCATGCCATGGCCCTTTCATTCCATTCACTCCCACCTCAGGCCATTGCCAGGGGCAGGAAAGGGACTCTCTCTCTCTCTCTCCCTGAGGAGAAGGGTGTCCTTTCCAGACAGGGGAAATTGTGGCTGGGAAGAGACAGTCAGTTGTGTTTAGTTTTCCCTGTAAAAGTTTTGTTTATCCCTTCTGTTATCAATATTGTTTCTGTTTCATTTTTTCCTTATCTCGTTGCTGTTCCCAATAAATTGTTCATATCCCAGCCCAGGATCTTTGCCTTTTGTGCTTTCCATGGGAGGCGGGAGGGCAGCGAGGGCAGCGTGGTTTTAGCGGGAGCAGGAAATTGGGGAATCCCATTCCTGAAGCCCGGCCTGTGGAAACCGAGCATCCCAGCTGGTGCCAGCCCTGGTGGCCATGGCAACCACCCCTGGCATGGGGTCTCCATCGAGCTGCCAAGGGACTGAGCATAGCAACAGGGGGCTGGTGATTGTTGCCATGGAAACTGACCATAGCAACAGGGGGCTGGTGATTGTTGCCTGCTAAGGATCAGATTTGTCACAGGCCCTCAGAGGAGTTTCATGGGATCCTTCCAAGAGTCTCCAGGCTGTTCCAGAGCTGGAATGTCACAGGCAGGGACAGGGGCTCCATGGAGACCTCCCAGGGCTTTCTGGGGATGGTAAAGAGCCCTGTGGTCAGAGGCAGTCACAGCCATTCCATGGTGACATCCCAGGGCACCTTGGGCTGCAAAGGCACTGATCTGTCACAGGCACTCACGGGGGCTCCACGGTGACATCCCAGGAGTCCCCAGGCTGCCAAAGAGCCAGGATGGCCCAGACACTCACAGGGGTTCCTGTCATGGGCACAGTGGGAGCTTCAGGCAACACTTATTAGAGAAGCTCCTGTTGGGTCACAAGGTGCAAAAAGGATCCCCAATAGGCCCCACATATCCCCAAATGTCACCGTTGAATCAGTGTTCCGTGGTTTCTTTCCAATGGAAAACAACCATCCTTATCCTCCAGTGTCCATGTCTGAAATTGGGATTCCACCTCCAAAATTCTGTATATCCAAGGGTTGCTCCCAGGCACAATCTGCCAGTACCATCAAGTCTGGCTGGCCTTGGCCTCTGGTGGCAGCCCCTGCAACACTGGGGCTGGGTTCTTCCCTTCCCATGGAGATCACTGGGACACTGTGGAGACCTCATGGAACCAAGGGGATCATTGTGGCACCACTGGAGCCCATGGAACCAAGGAGCCATGGTGACACAGCGGGGCTTCATGGAACCCAGAGACCATTATGGCTCTGTGGGGCCTGATGGAACCATGGAGACCATTGGGACCCTTCAGGGCCTGGTGTCACCAAGGGGGCATTATGGCACCTCAGGTCCTCAGGGAAGCAAGGGACCATTGGGACACTGTGGGGCCCCATGGAAGTGAGGGAACATGGAACAGGTCTGGCTGGTTTGGCCTCCCAGGGGTCCCCTGAGAGGTCTGGCTGATGTTTTGATGTCAAGGGCTGCCTCTCATCAGCTCCTGGAAAACTGGGGCTCCGTGCTTTTCTTGCTATGGAAAAGAACCGTCCCCCTTTTCCAATGCCCATTGCCAAAATTGGAACTCTCCCTAAAACAATTCCTATATGCAAGGATATCACTCAGAACAAAATCCTGCTTGCTCTGGCTGGCCTTGGCCTCTGGTGGCCACCTCTCATCTGCCCCTGAAACACTGGGGCTCTGTTCCTTCCTTCCTATGGAAAAGAACCGGCTTTCATGTCCAGGGACCATGGCCAAAATTAGAATTTGGCCTCTCAATTCTGTATATCCAAGGACTGATCTCAGACAAAAGTAGCCAGGACAGACAGGTCAGGCTGGCCCTGTCCACTTGTGATTTTCTTAGACCTTGAGCTGAATGTTTTCATTTGAAAACACCTTGGATAGGGCCCAGAGATCTCCCAGGGAGGTATTTTGAAACCTCGGGCACATGAGCACTATATATGGACAAAGGAGCTCTGTGCTCTGTGCAGTTGTGGTGGTTTTGCATCACAGAATTGATGTCCTAAAAGAAGTTGCTAGCAGTTTTCTTCCATGTCTGACAAAAAACCAATCAGTAATCAGCTTTGAGAATTGACAATCTGTTAAACCACTAAGGAAACTGTACACGCCTCTGTGAAGACACATGTTAAAGATGGGAGAGCCTGGGAGGGTCTCTTTCCCTTCTGGCTGGCACAGAGGTAACAAGGCTGACCCGGCCCCGTCTCAGCCAGGCCGGGCCGGGTGGCTCCTGCCGTGGGGCCGGGCCCCTTCCCAGGGACCCCGCCAGGCCCCATCGGCTGCCGGGCAGGGCAGGGGAGGCCGCGGGGCCGAGGCCGGGCCGGGCCATGGCTGCAGTTGGGAACATCTGGGCCCTGCTGAGCCCTGCCCCGCCGCCAGCCCGGGCCCAGCCAGGATCCGCCGGGCCCCAGGAGCAGCCCCGGGCCGGGCCGGCTCGGCCAAGATTCTGCCACCCTTGGGCTTCAGCCGCAAGCCCCGGGCAGGGGCAGGAGAAGCCATCGGCCCCCGGCCGTGCTGCTGCTGTGCTCTGGCCTGGCTGCTGAGATCCTGGCCCTGCCCCAGCGCGGCCCATCCTGACACAGCCCCAGCGCAGCCGCTGCAGAAACCTCCATCGTAAAACAGCTCCGGCCGCAAGCACCGAGCCTGGCCGGGGGCACGGAACCATCTGCAGGCCCCGGGTGAGATATGAACTCTTTCAGTGCTTCCATCCTCCCTCCAGTGAGAGAAAAGGACAAAGTGCAGGCACACAGAGGAGCAACATGAAGACACCCAGGTCACTGAATAGGAAGTTGAGTCCCAGATGGGAGGGATGAGGAGATGCCTTGATCTTGGGGCTGAAATCCTCTTGTAAAGCTATGGGGAAGGATGTAATTAATATGTCAGACTCTCTTTTTCCCTATAACTAATTGAAAATATGGGGAGATGACCTGTTCAGCAAAAACCTCCATGCTAAAGTAGGCAAATGTTGAAGTAGCTGTGATCCCATGAGAATTTTAAACAGAGAAAGAGAGAAGAGTAATGAGATCCTGCGCCCTCATGGAGAGAAGAAGAAGATCTCTGTTCTCAGAGATGAAGATGATTTCAGAAATAGATGAAGAGAATCTTTGCTCTTCAACAGCTCATCTTTAAACTCATACCCCATAAGTTGACATGGCCCATAAAAACATCTGTGGGAAAAGCTATGAAAAAATGGGAGGAACATCACAATTGCAGATTTTCTGGGCAGCTGCTATTTGTGGGAATTGAGAGCCACGAGTGAACTGTTTTCTTATGGAGAAGTCTCCATAGCATGAAAGAGAGACTCCTCTCCCTAAGTGAACTGAAGAAAGACTGTTCTAGATGGTATAAACTGACTGAAACTTTCAGGTTTTGTCTCCTTGCATTGTCAGTAAGAAAGAAAAGGTTGTAGGGAGAGGAGAAGTGTTCAGATTCTTATTAATCTTTCTTCTATTTACTGGTAATAAACTTTTCCATATACTCTTTTAAAATTTTGAGACTACTTTGCCTTTCTCCTAATCCTATCTCAGAGCAAGAAATGAGTAAATATATTCCAGTGAGTGCAATGGTAATTAGCCAACACTGATCCCACTGCACGAATAGATGCATTGGCTGAGAAATCTCAAATTAGCAAACCAAAAATCACTCCAGATACATTCCTGATAAACTGCATTAGAGCAGAGGGAAATCAAGGCAGAGCCATGGTTTGTCAGGACTTGCTGCATCCTGATGAGCCCTGTGGTGCATTTGGAGCTGAGCCCTGGAACCTCAGGGCCTGAGAGGAGATTGCACAAACCTTTCCAGGAGTCAAAGTCAGAAGAAAACCCCAAAGTGTCTCAAAGCATGAATGGGTCCCACTGAGGTCCATCCCCAACACAGACTCCTCCTGGACTCCTTGGAGGTGACAATTGGAGGCCAGGATTGACCAAAAACATCTCAGAGTCTCAGTGTGGAAAGGAAATTCCAAACTACCTTAAAAAATGTGAGAAGCTCAAAGCATTACTGAGCAGCACTGAGTGTCAGTACAAAGCTCTCCAGGGACTCATTAAAGCAGATAATTGGGGCCATGATTGCACAAACCTCTCACAGAGTCTGTATCAAAAGGGAAACACCAAGTACCTTCAAATAACTGGAGTACCTTAAAGCATTAATGAGCCCCACTGAGTGTTGTTACTGACAAAGCCTCTCCAGGGACTAATTACAGCAGATAATTGGAGCCATGATTGCACAAACCTCTCAGAGACTGCAAGGCAAAAGCCAAAGCCAGAGTCCTTTGAAAAAGCTGCAGTCCCTGCAGGGAGCATGAAGGAGCCCCCAGGGCCATTGCTGAGCAAGGCTCCCCAGGAACTCCTTGCAGCAGATCCTTGAGGCCACTGGGATGTGGGCTAGGGGGGGATGCTGAGGGCAGCACAAGGGGCTGACAGTGCCCAGCCTGGCTGGGGCTGTGCCAGGAGGCCCCAGGGCCTCAGGACAAGGTGTCTCCTCCCAGCCCTTGCTGGCACAGACCCTGCTGTGCCCCAGGGCACCAAGACTTGGCTTCTCTTTGTCCCCACCTGTCAGCACTGCCTGCAGTTCTCTGCTCTGCCTGGGGCCTGGGGACACTTGCTCAGTCGTTTCCCTCTCTGGGACCCATTAAAAGTCCAAGAAAGTTTGGAGGTGGATTCTGCCTTGGAGTTCTGGAGAGGTTTCTTCAGCTCCCTCTCAGGGACTGATGTTCAGGGCCTGAGCACAAAGCCCCAGAGGCTGATTAAAGTCCTTGTGCTGTGTCTGTGCTGCTGAGCTGGGCTGGGCTCCTGGCACAGAGGCAGCTCCTGGTCACCAAGAAGAGCTTCAAAAGCACATTTCTCTGGATGAGCAGCTCTTGTGCCAGCCCAGCAGGGCTGGGGCACTGCCTGCAGCCAGCCCGGGCACAGCACAGAGGCACAGAGAGCTTCAATCAGTCAGGGCTGGGAAGGGGCTGAGAAGTGCCTGGGGCACAATCACTGCCAGCCCTTGGCACAGGAACCTCTGGCTGCAGGACAGTGCAGCTGCAGCTCCTGGAGCCATCTCCTGCAGCTGGAACATGCCAATGCCTGCAGAGCCTGTGAGTACAACTCTGGGTATTTCTGGTGCAGGGGAGGTGAAATGTTCATGAAGCTCTGACATGCTGAGGGGTTCTGATCAGTCACAGAATATTTCCAAGACAAGGATTTTGATAAAAATGAGGAAATTTCCAACGACTTTCTATTCAGTTTCCAACTGTATGGGAATTGTGGGGAAGAAGGGAAGGGGGGGGGCGGGCAGCAAAAATATTAAAAGGATGATAATGAATTATTAATCATTAATTTTGACATGTGCCTGAGACATCCAAACTGTTACTTTTAGTGATCAGGAGGTTCACAGGAGATCCCTAATGTTCTTTCAGCCACTCTGCCCATGGACAGCAGCAGCATCACCTTTGCTGGAGCCATCAGGCTCAGTCTGAGCTGCCCTTTCTCCAAGCTGCAAACAGAACCTGCACCCAGCCAGTTCCCTGCAAACAGGCAGGGTTCTGTCAGGCCAAGGAGAGTGCACAGAGATTTGGGGTCTGTGAGTGCTGGCAGGGAGAGATCAGGCACAGGGAAACACCTGCAGGAGCGAAATCTGCAGGAAGCAGAGAGAAGATCAGGCAATGAGAGAAAACAAAGCCCAGCAATGCTGTGGCAGGGAGAGTTTAGAGATGCCCACAGGAGCCCCTGCAGTGCAGCCCCTCCCTCTGAACAAGCCCCCTCCCTCCTGTGCCCCAGCCAAGCCTCTGCCCTCAGGGCCGGGGCTCCAAGGCGTGCAGCCCCTCCTGTGCAGGCAGAGCTGCAGCAGAGCCGTGGGGCAGCTCTGCAGCCCCGGGCCCAGTTCCCTCTGCAGAGCACAGGGCTGGGAGCAGCTGCCCGACCCTGGGGGCTCTGGCAGGGGGCACAGCTGGCTCAGGGTGACGCTGTCCCCAGTGCCCGGCTCTGGGCAATGCTGTCAGTGCAGCCAGGGTAGGAGCTGCATCTCCCTCAATCCAATGCCATCAGAAGGACACTTGGGAGTCTCCCTGAGATTTCAGTCCAAGCTGGGAGCTTCAATCCAGGGTGCAAACCTGTCCTGTAACATCTCTGTGTTATCTGAAAGCCCGAGGGTGAGGCACAGAAGTTCTAGGATGGGAAAATGCTGCTGGGTTGGTGAAATGAGGCCTGTGTTTCCCTGGGTACAAATGTGGGGCTGCGACCTTGAGAAAGGAATGGACATTTGGTGGACTGTGGGGGATCCATCTGCTCTCAGAAGTGTCAGGATGGTTTTTAAAGGAAACATGGGAGGGTGATCATCCTATGTCTAAGAATGATGAAAGCCCAGAGAATCCTGGAACAGGACTGGGAGACAGACCTCCTCCCCTCACTCTCCACTCACCACCTTGCCTCAGAGAACTCACTCTGTTCTCCCTGAGGGCAGCAGAAATGCTGAGAGTTACTGACATCTGAATATAGCAAGAGAGGGGGAAGAGGAGCTGTAAAATCTCTAGAAGATTTAAACAGATTTTACCATTCCTGCTCTCTGGCAGTGGGGGTGCACATGCTCACAGGGCCGTCTGTATTAACAAGGTTTCAAAGTGGAACACGAGGACAGGTCCCTGTCCTCCTCCCACATCTGCACAGCAGAGCTGAATAATAAAAACCCTGTGTGTAGCTGCCCTGAACCTGATGTCCCACTCAGCCAGCACCAGCCAGGGATCCCCCCTTGGAGCTGAATGAAAATCTGCTGGAAATTCAAAAGGGTGTCAGAGGGTTATACAAGAAGGGTCTATGGGAAAAGGCTTTGTTTTTGCTGGAAAAGGTTCCTCCTAACCTGTCACTGACTTTTCTCCATGAACAGCTCCCCAAGGCCAGTCCCAGCAAATGTCCAACAGCAGCTCCATCAGGCACTTCCTCCTGCTGACATTGGCAGACACGCGGCAGCTGCAGCTCCTGCACTTCTGCCTCTTGCTGGGCATCTCCCTGGCTGCCCTCCTGGGCAACGGCCTCATCATCAGCGCCGTAGCCTGCGGCCACCACCTGCACACGCCCATGTTCTTCTTCCTGCTCAACCTGGCCCTCGCTGACCTGGGCTCCATCTGCACCACTGTCCCCAAAGCCATGCACAATTCCCTCTGGGACACCAGCACCATCTCCTACACCGGATGTGCTGCCCAACTCTTTCTGATTTTCTTCTTCCTTGGATCAGAGTTTTATCTGCTGACGATCATGTGCTACGACCGCTACGTGTCCATCTGCAAACCCCTGCACTACGGGACCCTCCTGGGCAGCAGAGCTTGTGCCCACATGGCAGCAGCTGCCTGGGCCACTGCCTTTCTCACTGCTTTCATGCACACGGCCAATACATTTTCCCTGCCCCTGTGCCATGGCAATGCCCTGGGCCAGTTCTTCTGTGAAGTGCCCCAGATGCTCAAGCTCTCCTGTGCCAAATCCTATCTCAGGGAACTGGGGCTTCTTGCTGTTAGTGTGTGTTTATCTTCTGGATGTTTTGTGTTCATTGTTTTCTCCTATGTGCAGATCTTCAGGGCTGTGCTGAGGATCCCCTCTGAGCAGGGACGGCACAAAGCCTTTTCCACCTGCCTCCCTCACCTGGCCGTGGTCTCCCTGTTCATCAGCACTGCCACATTTTCCTACCTGAAGCCTCCCTCCATGTCCTCCCCATCCCTGGATCTGGCCCTGTCAGTTCTGTACTCGGTGGTGCCTCCAGCCCTGAACCCCCTCATCTACAGCCTGAGGAACCAGGAGCTCAAGGCTGCAGTGTGGAGACTGATCACTGGATGCTTTCAGAAACATTAAACTGCTGGCCAATTTCTGCAAATCGCTTGTCATAAAATTCATCTTTGATACTTCTTGTAGTTTTCATTTTGGAATTTCTTTTTCTTTTTTTTACTTTTTTCATGTTATCTACAAATAAATGTCATTGTTTGTGCCATTTATCTTTTTGTTTCTCTCCACCTGCCCTGTGCCCACAGACTGTGTCAATGAAGGGCTGCGCTCTTGGTGGCTTTAAAGGAACTAAAGGATCCCCCAGCAGAGTTTTCTGCAGAGATGCCCTTTTGTTGCCTTCTCTGGAGCTGCAGCAGCAATGTCTGTGTGCAGAGCTGGGGCAGATCAGTGCTGGCCCAGCAGCTGTGCCCAGCAGCAGCAGCAGCAGCAGCACTTGGTGTTGCCAGTGCTGCTGCCGTGGCCCTGCCCCGCTGCCCTGGTGGCCCTGGTGTTGCTGCAGGGCCTGAGTGCTCTCGGGGCCGGGCACAGCCCTGGGGGTGGCAGTGCCGGGGCTGCAGCAGGGCCAGGCCATGGGCACTGCTGGGGCAGCGCTGACGCCTCAGGCCAGGCCCTGGGGGCTCCAGGCTCCTTGCCCAGGCTCTCTCAAGAACACGGCCAGGCCAATGCTCAGCACAGAAACCCCCGTCAGCAGCCCCAGGCTGGCCGTGGGCAGGCTGGGGGCAAACAGCATGGCTGGGGCTCTGCAAGGGCCCTGGGGAGACGGGAAGGAGCAGCAGAGCAGGGGCTGATCCATGCCCAGTGCGCTGCACAGCCCAGGGCAGCGTCCCAGAGCGTCCTCATGCAGCTGCCAACAACATCCCCCCTCTGCAGCCCTGGCCTCTCCCCCAGCACACACAGGTGCCCCATCCTTGCAGGCACAGACACGGCAGCACTGCCTCAGCAGCCCCTGTTTGCATTGCACACAGCAGGGCCAGCACCCCCATGCTGTTGCTGTGGGGACATGAACCTGAGGGAGCACAAATGCCATCAGCCCCTGGGGCCAGCCAGGGCTGGGGGACACCAGGGAAACCACTCAGCTTTGTCCTGGCCTCTGCACTCAGCCAGAAAGTTTGTTCCCATCAGCTGGGAGTTTCCTGTGCCACTGCAGACGCTGTTGCTCAGAGCCAGGGCTGCCTGGCAGCCACCCCCAAACTGCCCTGGGCATTTCCTTGGCTTCACCTTTGTTTTCTTTACTCTTCCCTTGTACAAATCTCTTCCTCTTGCCCAGCCCTGTTCCTTCCCCTGCAAACAGCCCATCCCTGTTTGCCCTTTCCTCTCTGGCCCCACTCCCCATTGCAGTTCCTGACTTGGCCCCATGGCAACGTCCCTTGGGCAGCAGGATCATCCTACAAGTGCTGCAGGAATTGGCTGCAGGCTCCTGCAGTGCCTGCTGCTGCTCCCTTGCCAGAGGCACCCCAGGCCAGGGGGGCACATCTGGGCTGCTGTGTCTGGCTCTGGGGCTCCCTGTTCTGGGCAATGAGGAGGAGCTGCAGAGGCTCTGCAGGACTGACAGGATGGGCTTTGGGGCTGGCAGGAGAAGCTGAGGGACCTGGGCTGCTGGAGCTTCTGCAGAGGAGGCCCAGGGCTCATCCTGCAACTGCTCCAGTGGTGGTTTCAGAGAATCCCAGGATCAGCAAGGTTGGAAAAGACCTTGGAGATCATCAAGTCCAACCTGTGCCCTGACACTGCCTTTTGTCCCCTGAGCCTCCTTTTCTCCAGGATAAACAACCCCAGCTCCCTCAGCCCCTCCTCACAGGACTTGTGTTCCAGACCTCTCCCCAGCCCCACACTCCAGCCCCTCCATGTCCTTCCTAAATTGGGGGCCAGGAACTGGACACAGCACTTCTGCCCAACCAGTGCTGAGCACAGGGGAAGAATCACTGCCCTGCTCCTGCTGGCCACACCATTCCTGAGCCAGGCCAGGAGCCATTGGCCTTCTTGCCCACCTGGGCACACTGCTGCCTCATGTCCAGCCTGCTGTCCATCAGTCCCTGCAGGTCCCTTTCTGCCTGGCTGCTCTCCAGACACTCTGTCCCCAGCCTGTAGCGCTTCAGGGGTTTTTGTGGCCAAAGTGCAGGACCCGGCACTTGGACTTGTTAAACCTCACCTTGTTGGATTTGGGCCCTGGATCCAGCCTGTCCAGGGCCCTGTGCAGAGCCCTCCTACCCTCCAGCAGATCCACACTCCCAGACAACTTGGTGTCACCATGGTTCCATGAGGCCCCAGAGTGTCACAATGGTCTCCATGATTCCATGAGGCTTCACAGTGTCACAATCTCCCTTTAGTTCCATGGGACCCCTTGGTGTCACAAAGTCCCTTGGATCCTTGGGCCTTGCAGTGTCACAATGGATCCTTGGTTCCATGAGATCTGGCAGTGCAGCAATGCTCTCCTTGGTTCCAGAGTGTCACAATGGCCTCTTGGTCCCAAAGGCCACCACGGTTTCAAACATGTTTCATTCATTCCATGGGTCCCTGAGGAGCAGCCCTGGCCCCTTGGTTCCATGGGGCCCTGCAGTGTCACAATGGCCCCATCATGACACCAGGTCCTGCTCTGTCACAATGCTCTGCATGGTTCCACAAGGCCCTGCAGGGTCACAGTGGCCTCTGTGGTTCCACAAGGACCCAGACTGTCACCATGGACTCCTTGCTTCCATTCAGCCCCACAGTGTCACCATGGCCCCTTGGCTCTGTGCTGCCATGTCATACACAGTGTCACCATGGTCCTCTTAGTGCCACCAGGCCCTGCAGTGTCATAATGGCCCCTTGCTTCCCCAGGGCCCTGCAGGGTCACAATCATCAGAGAATCAGCCAGGCTGGAAAAGACCTTGGAGAGCATCAA
The DNA here is from genome assembly GCF_051311805.1 of Agelaius phoeniceus. Classification (NCBI taxonomy): domain Eukaryota; kingdom Metazoa; phylum Chordata; class Aves; order Passeriformes; family Icteridae; genus Agelaius; species Agelaius phoeniceus. The sequence goes on from NW_027509866.1 coordinate 6,092,686, forward strand.
GTCCAACCTGGCACCCAATACCACCTTGTCACCCAGACCATGGCACTCAGTGCCACATCCAGTCTTTCTTTAAACACTTCCAGGGACGGCGACACACCCACCTCCCTGGACAGCCCATGCCGTTGCCCGATCACCCTCTGTTTGAAGAATATTTCCAATGTCCAGCCTAAATGTCCCCTGGTGCAGCTGAAGGCTGTGTCCTCTTGTCCTGTCCCTGTTCCCTGGGAAAAGAGCCCGACCCCCACCTGGCTGCACCCTCCTGTCAGGGAGTTGTAGAGAGTGATGAGGTCTCCCCTGAGCCTCCACTTCTCCAGGATAAACAAACCCAGCTCCCTCAGCCACTCCTCACAGGACTTGTGCTTCAGAGCCCTCCCCAGCCTTGTTTCCCTTCTCTGGACATGCTCCAGCCCCTCCGTGTCCTTCCTAAATTGGGGGTCCCTGAACTGGACACAGCACTTGAGGTGCTGCAGAACCAATGGCAAGCACAGGGGAAGAATCACAGCCCTGCCCCTGCTGGCCACACCATTCCTGATCCATAGGAGTGCCAGGGGTTGGATGAGGGAAATGGTGGGGAGGGAGTGGGGACAAAGTGTGATTGATTATCAGCCAGGAGGGGTCTTGATTATCATATCTGTTCAGACTGGATTAGAAGGTGCTGGCCCAGCCATGGTGGCCCAGCTCCATCCTCCTGCGGGGCTCAGGGCCTGTTCCCGGCCATGGCCAGCCCTGGCTGCCTCTCTGCTGGCCCAGAGGCCGGCAGAGCCCGGGGCAGGGCTGTCTGTGCAGCCCCACAGGTGCCACGGGCTCTGCAGGAGCTGGCAGAGGCTGCCCAGCAGGGAGGCCATGGGGCACAGAGCCCCAAGGCTGCTGTGGGCACCACGGCACAGGGGCCGTTCCCAGCCGCAATGCTCCTGGCCTGGGCTGGGCCTGCACAGGGGCTGGGCCACCATGGCTGGGCCAGCACAGGGCCACAAAGGGGCCACGCAGCCGCTCACAGGGCTGACAGCAAGGCCAGGCACACACAAGCAATTGCTGAGCATGGCCTGCGCTGGCCAGCCCTGACTGTGCCAAAGGCAGAGCTCAGCTGCCATTGGGGGCTGCAGCAACACTCCAGAGCCCAAAGAGCCTCCATGGCTGTGCTGGAGACCAAGGCTGCAGCAGGGAAATGCAGGGCTGCTGCGGGATGGGGAGAGCATTGAATTCCAGCACACACCTCAGCTCTCTGATGATCCCAGCACCATGCTGGGCCCTGTTTCAGACTGGAGCAGAGCAGATGTTGATGGGACAGGAGCCCTGTGGGGCTGTCAAGGACCTGCAGCTTGCAAGGTGCTCTGCTCTCCCTCAGGTGCTCTGGGAGAGATCCAATCCCAGCTAGGCACCTCAGGGCACAAGTGGCACTGCCTGTCCATGGGCACACAAATGATTTCTACCTGCAAAGGGGCACAGGTTTTAATACTTGTAAATTTTATAATATGCATGCACATTTTCATTATCTGGGTCATTTGAGTATTCTTTAGACATGGCAAAATTTTCTCACCAGGAAGAGCAATTTCCTGGAAGTATACTGATGGCAGGAGAAGAAATACTGATCTTGCTCTCTGCTTGAGTCTCCAATAATCTGTGTATTATATCATCTCCCTTTTCCTCACAGGTGTTACCTGTGCTGTTTAAATGGCTGTCTCTATGTATGTCTCTTCACTAGACGCACTGGATCTTTGTCATTCCCACTGCTTCCAGATTTCTTCCGCCAGATGCTCCCTGGTTATTCAAGTGCCTCTCAACTGACTGGATTCCTGCTTTGAACTTCAGGGAGTTTCCCAATCTTTCTGATATTCAGTAAATATCACCTTAGTCAACATCCTAATTTTTCTTATATCTTTATCTAAAACTGTTCCAGTACAGAAATCCCTTGAGGATGGGGGACATGTCAGATGCAGCTGGGACATCCCAGAGAGCTGAAGGAAGAGCTGTGATGGTTATTACACTGTCCAAATGTTCATCTTGTGTTTGTTGGCGAGAAACCCTTCTGTGCCTCTGAGTGTCACCAGACCCTGAGCCCAAAGGACACAAACCTGATGAGTTTTGGTTCCCACTGCAGGGGCTGCACTTGGACCTTGGCTCTGCACAGGAGAGCTCTTCATCCCCTTTCTCTCTTTTCCTCCCTCTGGGCTTGGAGGGAGCTCCTGACTTCAGCCTGTGACTCGTGTGTGCAAAGAGCAAATCTGGGCAGAATCGGGGCAGGGAGGGTTTGGGGGGACCTTGGGATCTGTGCTGGGCACAGAAGGTGTTTTCCATAGCTCTGAGATTGTCTGCTGTGCAAAGTGGATTGAATATCCGGCAGAGGAATGACTTTTGCATTGGATGGAGCTGTGCCTTCCCTTGGCTTTGTTGGCTGACAAGAAATGAACATCCCTCTGTGTCTCGGGCAGCTCCTTCTCCAAGGAAAGCAGGTGGGAGTTGGAGCCAAGGAGCTGAAAGCTGCAGGTGCAGCCTGGGCTGGAGGGAGCTCAGATTTGCACAAGGCTGCTCTGAATGCCAGGGCTTGGATGGGGGAAATGGTGGGCTGGGGGTAGGGACAGAGTCTGATCGATTTTCATATCTATTTAACTGCTTGAGGAGTTACTTGGATTCAGTGTCAATTGGAGATTGGACATTTCAATGTATTAACAGGAAAAAAAAACCCTAAACAGCACCTAAAAAAATCTTTTCTTACTGTTGTTGTAAATAAAATACATTCACTTTGAATACACTACTGAAATCTGTCAAATTAACCACAGAAGATATGGAGACTTAAATCAAATGATTCCCAGAGGCTTGGCTTGTTCAGGTGTTCTGAATGTTCATGAGCCATGGGACACTGAATTCCTGCACTGAAGAGCTGAAGGCTGAACAAGCCTCTGGAGCAGTGAAATTCAGCAGCAGCCTCCAAGTTGCTGAGGATGTCAGCAGCCCCCAGTGAGGCCATCCCTGCCCAGAGAGCGTGGGGGAATGGGCAGACAAGGAGAGCGTCCCTGGGGCTGGGGCAGCACAACTCAGAGGCACCAGCGGCTCCAGCTGGGCAATGGAGTGTGGAATGGGGCTGGGAAAGCCCTGCCTGGGCTGGGCCAAGCAGGACACACAAGCCCTGACTCCCATTCCCCAAACAACTCTCTCAAGGAGACATTTAAAAGGAATTACATTTGTTTGTGTTCTCTGAGTTGGACTCCCTGGAGTAATACCAACAAGAGATTCTCAGGAGCTGAAAAGAAGAAAACAGTCACTACTGGGAGCTTTAGAAAATCAGAGAAACTTTTGCAAATGGTTTATTATGACATTGTAGTGGTTTTAGTTTGTTAATTTAAGATTTTTCTAATATTGAGATTTCTTAATTGATGAGTGTAGTGAGTTTTCGTGTCGGTTAATTATTTATTTATTTATTTTATTGTGAGGTAGGATTAATGGAAAGGTCAAGTAGGCCTAACATTTTAAAAGGGTATAAAGAATTTTTTATTAAAAGTAAATTTAAAAAGAAAAAAGTAGTAAGAATTATAATAAACCCTTTAGAACACTTTTTTTCTTTATAACTTTTTCTTTTTACTGACAGTGTAAAGTAAACTTAAAATTTCTAGTTGGTTTACTATTTCAAGAGTAGTCTTTTTTTAGTTTACTTGGGGAGGGAAGTTTTTCTTGTTAAGGTTATGGATATTTTTTTACAAGAAGAAATTTTTTTTTTTTTGGTTCTTAATTCCATCATGGATAACAGTTGTCTGGGGAACTTTGTTCTTGGGAAGTTGTTTTTATTGCTACAAGCTTTTTCACAGCTTGTAGATGGGCCATGTCAACTTATGGGGTATTGTTTTAAAGATGAGTTCTTTAAGGGTAAAAGTTTTTATATTTTATTTTTAAAATTATTTTTATCTCTGGGAATAGAGATCTTCTCTTGGGGATACTGGATTACTTGGATTTTTTTCCCTTCTGTTTAAACTTTTGATGAAATTACAGTTATTTTAACATTTGTTTATTTTATTATGGAGGGGTTTTTTAATATTAATTGTAATTTTTTAAAAAGTTTTTTGTGTTATAAAGAAAAAGAGTTTTTTCATTATAGTTTACAAGAGAATTTTAGTTTTAAGATTAAGGTATTTTTTCTTCTTTTTTATTTGGGATTTAATTTCTCCTTTACTGACTTTGATGGTTTTATATATTTTTTATATGCTGGTATTTTGTTTTTTTCTTTTACTCGATGGAGCAATGAAGTATTGAAAGGATTAACACCTGACCTGCCAGTAACTTGTGGTGGAAGTTGTGGTTGGGTTGTGTTAGGATTGGTTTTATGGTTGGTTTTGGGTTTTTCTTTGTGTTTAATTTTAGTTGCAGGGTTATTTTGTACGGGTGGTAGGTTGTAGGGGTTTTTGGTTTGAGTTGTGTTGGGGAGAGGGGACTTGATGGTGAGATTTTAATAGCTGTGGCTGGCTTTGTTCTGGTTGGGGTTTCGTAGCCTCTTTTGTTTTCCTGTTTGGGAGTTGTTGGGGTTTGGTTTGGTCAGAATGGGGCCAATGGGGGTGGGGCAGCCTGGGGAGGGGGGAAGGGGCTCAGCCCATGGCAGGGTTGCTTGGTTTGGTTTGGTTTGGTTGAGATGGGGGCCAGGGCCATGGCCCGCTGCTTCTTTGTTGACTGGAAACGAAAGAGGAGGTTCCTGGGTTTTTCATCTTTAACATTTGTGTTTCACAGAGGCGTGTTCAGTATCTCAGTGGTTTAACAGATTGTCAGTGACACAAAAAGTTTTACATTACTTTTAAAAATCCTTGTCATGTATTACAACAGATATTCAATCAACAAAAAACACTTCTGAAAGCATTGACTTGGCCCATTCAACTTCACAAACTCTAAGCCTGTTCAATTTAAAGTTAATCAACATTTGCAGGAGCACAGAAACAGAAGAAGAAGACACAGAAAGAGAAAAACTCAAAAAAGATACAGAGAAGCACACACACAGCTACCAACTCATGGATTCCAGCACTGTTCAGATGGAAATTCCAAGAGGAGGTAGGGTCAAGATGTGTGCTTGCCTTGTGGTCAGCCTTCAATACCCCTTGGTCTCCCTGGGCCCTTCCCCCAGGTGGGGCTTGGGCTCATTTGGTCCCTCAGGAGCTGGGCTGGGGCTGCAGAGGTGGCTGTGGAGCATTGCCTGTGCTGTGCCAGGGACTGGCAGCCACTGCTGGGCTGGGATAGAGGCTCTGGGGGGATTGGGGTTGCAGGGCAGGGCAGGGCTGGGCTTCCAGGGCAGGGCAAGGCTGGACCTGCACCTTCCTCCCCCCACATATGAAATGTTTCCAGCCAATAGTCTCCTCCAATTTGTCACAACAGGCAATATTCAAGGTGGAACCCAAATTCTGGCCATGGGCATCTGGACTAGAAGGACAGTTCTTTTCCATAGGAAGGAAAGCACAGAGCCCCAGTGTTTGGAGAGCCTCACTAGGCCAAGACCAGCCAGACTTGTCAGGAATGGAAGATTTTGTCTGGGACCAGACTTTGGATATAGGGAATATTAGAGGTGGAACCCCAATCCCAACCATGGGCACCTGGAGAAGCAGAACACTTCTTTTCCATAGGAAGGAAATCACAGAGCCTTCCCCACTGTTTTTTGAGATAGATGCAAAGTGACCCTTCTGAAACCACTGCAAGACAGACTTGTCCTGGGAATATTCCTATTGGAACAATCGCATGAGATAAGGTGGTGTTGTTCTATTTCTGGAGTCCCATACTGTTGTTATCAAATTTCTGAAGTTCCATACCTCCTTGGTGTGTTCTTATGGCTGCAGATCTTCACAGCACAGACTCCTTCTCCTGCATCTTTCTCACTTCAGGGCTCCTCCAAGACTCTCTCTGACTGGCTAACCCACACCCTTTTATCCCAGTTATCTTCATTAGCCACAGCTACGGCCCAATGAAGGACATCACAGCTGCAGCCCATGAAGGACAACCGTGACCTCCCAGGACAAAGCCTTTATACAGATATTCAAATACAATACATTTCCTCTACTATAATAAGAAAATTTGGAGGTGGAATCCCAGTTCTGGCCACGGGTGCCTGGAGGAGGAGGAGAGTTCTTTTCCATAGGAAGAAAAGCACGGAGCCCCAGTGCTTCAGCAGCAGATGAGAAGAGACCCTCAACATGCCAGGGTCAGCTGGACCAGTCAGGCAGCCCCTGGGAGGCCAAACCAGCCAGATCTGTTCTGTGTTCCCTTGGTTTTGTGGGGCCCTAGAGTGCCAAAATCGTGCCTTGGATCCATGGAGCCCCGCCGTGCCATAATGGTGGCTTGATCCCATGGGGTCCAGCAGTGTCACAATGACCCCTTGTTTCCATGGGATCCAGTAGTTTCACGATGGCCCCTGGGTTCCAGAAGGCCCCGCTGTGTCACAATGGTCCCAATGACTCCATGAGCCCCTGCAGTGTCACAATGGACCTTTGGACCCTGGGGGTCTGCAGTGTCACAATGGTCTCCTTTGGCTCCACAGTGTCACAATGGACCATTGATGACAGGAGGCCCCTCTGTGTCACCCTGGAGCTTTGGTTCCATGCAGGTCACAAAGGCCTCTTGGTTTCAGGAGGCCCCACAGTATCACAAGGATCCTCTTGATTCTGTGGGGACCCCCAGGGTCACAATGGTCTCACCGGTTCCATGGGGCCTCACAGTGTCACAATGGTCTCTGTGATTCCATGAGTCCCGTTAGTGTCACATTGGTCTCCTTGTTTCCATGAGGCTGTGACGTGTCTTAATCGTGTCTCCATGATTCCATGAGGCCTTGCAAAGTCACAATGGACCTGTGGCTCCATGGGGTCTTGCAGTTTCACAATGGACCCTTGGTCCCATGACACCTCAAATTGCCTGTCCTTGCAGCTTTAGTCTGAAAGCAACCCTTGGATATTTGGGGAATATTAGGGGTGGAATTCCATTTCAGCCATGGGTTCCTGGAAGGAAGGTTGGATCCCAGTGTTTCAAAGGCTGATTAGAGGCAGCCCCAAGGAGGCCAAGGGAAGCCAGACCTGTTGTCAGGGAAGAATCCTTGGATAGACAGAATTTGGGAGGCCAAACCCCACTTTTGTCTATGGGCATCTGGACAAGAAAGACAGTTCTTTTCCATAGGAAGGAAAGTACAGAGCCCCAGTGTTTCAAAGGATGATGAGAGCTGGCCCTTAAGAAGCCAAGGGAACCTGGACAGTCCTGGCAGGTTTGTCTGGGAGCTATCCTTGGATATAAGGAATTTTAGAGGCAGATTCCCAATTTTGGCCATGGACACCTGGACTTGAAAGATGGGTTTTTTTCTGTGGCAAGAAAAGCACAGGCATCCAGTGTTTTGAAGGCAGATGAGAGGTGGTCCCCCAAGAGGCCAAGGCCAGCCAGAGCTGTCTGTCCTGGTAGGTTTCATATGGGAATAATCCTTGGATATAATCAGATTTGGAGGAGGGATCCCAATTTCAGCCATGAACCCCTGGAGTAGGAGTTCTTCCCTACAGGAAGGAAAGCACACAACTCCAGGGCTTCAGTGTCTGATGAGAAGTGGTCCTCAACATGCCCAGGTCAGCTGGACCAGTCAGGCAGCCCCCAGGAGGCCCAGCCAGCCAGACCTGTTCCATGTTCTTGGATCCTTGGGGCCCTGCAGCATCACAATGGCCCCTTGGTTCCATGAGGCTCTGTAGGATCACAACAGATCTTTGTTTCCATGAGGCCCAGTGATATAACAATGGTCTCCTTGGCTCCACAGTGGCATAATGGCCCCTTGCTTCCATGAGGACTTTGCTGTGTTAAAATGGTTTCCTTGTTTCCATGGGATGGTGCAATGCCACAATGGCCCATTGGTTCCATCACGTGGCAGAGTCTCAAACTGGCCCCTTGATTCTATTGGGTTCCTCAGGGTCACAATGGCCCTGTTGGTTCAACCAGGCCTGAATGTGTCACAATGTCCCCTTGCTTCCATGGGGACCCACAGTGACACAATGGCCCCTTGCTTCCATGAGACCTTGCAGTGTCACAGTGGCTGCCTTGGTTCTGTGAGGTCCTGTGGTGTCACAATGGCCCCTTGGTTCCATGGGGACTCGGAATGTCAGAATGGTCTCATTGGTTCCATGAAGCCCCTCAGTGTCACAATGGTCTCTTTTGGTTCCACAGTATCACAATGGCACCTTGGTTCCATTGGGCTCCTCCCTGCCACACAAGTTCTCAGTTCAACGGAGCCCTGCAGTGTCACAGTGCTCTCCTTGGTTCCATGATGCCCCATAGTGTAACAGTGGTATCCTTGGTTCCACAGTTAGAATGGCTCCATGGTCTCATGGAGCCCCACAGCCCCTTATAGAGCCCCACAGCCCCTTGTGGAGCCCCACAGGGTCACTGTGATCCTCTTGATTCCATGAGGCCCTGCTGTGCTACAATGGCTCCTTGGTTCTATGAGGCCCTGTGGTGTCACAATGGCCCCTTGGTTCCATTGGGTCCCTAAGTGTCATATCAGTCTCCTTGGTTCTATGAGGCTCCACAATGTCACAATGGACTTTTTGTTCCATGAGCTTTTGTACTGCCAAAACCAGACAACAACAGTCTCCTTGGTTCCACGGTGTCACACTGGACCCTTGGTTTTATTGGGACTCACAGTGTCAGAAGGGGCTCCTTGGTTCCATGAGGCCCTGCAGAGCCCCTTGATTCAACAGGGCCCCAAAGTGTCATAATGGCCTCCAGGATTCCATCAGGCTTTGCAGTATCACAATGGAACGTTTGTTCCATGGGGTCCCACACTGTTACATGGATCCTTATTTCCATGGGGTCCTGTAGTGTCACAATGGACTCCTTGCTGCCACAGAGTGTGACAACTGCCCCTTGGCCTGCCAAGACTCAATAGTGTCACAATGGTTCCTTGCTTCCATGAGACTTTGTAGTGTCACAATGGCCCCCTGGTTCATTGAGGCCTTTGGTGTCACCATGGTCTATGTGATTGCATAAGGCCCTGCAGTGTCAGAACACACTATTGGTTTCACTGAGCCCCACAGTGTCTCTGTGGTCCCCTTGGCTCCACAAGGCTCTGAAGTGCCACAAAAGACCTTTGGTTCCACAAGGCCTCTAAGTGTAAAAATGGCCTCCATGGTTCCATGAGGCCCTGTTGTGTCACAATGGACCTTTGGTTCCATGAGGCCCCAGAGTGTCACAATGGTATCCTTGGTTCCACTGGACCCTTCATCCCCTGGCCACCCACAGGGTTCACTGGAGACCCCTTGGTTCCATGAGGCCCTGCCATGCTATAATGGCCCTTTGGTTCCTTTGGGTCCCAAAGTGTCAGAATAGTCTCCATTGTTCCATAAGGCCCCACAAAGTCACTGTCGTGCCCTTGGTTGGACAGGGCCCCACAGTGGAACAATGGACTCCTGGTTCCATGAGGTTCCTAAGTCACAATGGTCTCCTTGGATCTGCAGTGTCACAGTAGCCCCTTGGCTCCATGTGGCCATGCTGTGTCACAATGGATTCATGGTTCCACCAGCCTTGCTGTGTCACAATGGTCCCTTGGTTCCAAGAGGTTTCTCAGGGTCACAATGGTCTCCTTGGAGCTGCAGTATCACAATGGACCATTGGTTCAATGTGACCCCGATGTAGCAAAACGGATTTTGGTTCCATGGGGTTCTGCAGACTCACAAAGGACCCTTTGTGCCCTGACTTTGCTCAGTGTCACAGCTGACTCCTTGTTCTAGGAGGCCCCACCACCACCAAATATCCAAAATATCAGATTAAGACTCCTTAACACTAATTTCTTATTTAAATTATATATAATTTATTCGGGTCTGAGGTCTAGTGAGATATAACTCGTAACCTTATGTGGACATATAATTCTACCAGCAGCATCACTACATGCATATTACAATTTACCCATAAAACCCACCTCAAGTTCCCAGACTCAGTCCTTCGATTTTCTGTCACTGCAATCTTGCGCCAAATGTCTTCTTCTTGTCTTCCAACCATCCTTGGTGAGAAAGCAGCACCTGAATGCCTTATTCCTGTACTAAAAGTTCACAGGCACAGTGAAAATTGAATTACCCTTTTGATATCAGGCCCACGGCTTTGTGTGGGCAGGCAGAGGCAGGCAGGAGGCAGAGCTGTCAGCAAAGGAAGGGCCCAGCCAGGTGGGGCAGCCGGGGGATGCCCACAGCCTGCAGGGACAGAGGCGCAGGACAGGGACACCGTAGGACAGCCTGGGCTGCACAGGGCACAGGGATGGGCAGCAGCTGCAAGACAGCCCTGACAGAGCCAACTTGGGCAGCACTTTGGCCATGGCTGCTGGCCCTGGGCCTGAGGCCACAAGGGGACAAGTGACCCTTGCAGGCCTGGGGCCTCATTGCCTCCTTGTCCCTGCTCAGCAGCCTGGCAGGGGCTGCCCCATGCTCCTGCCCTTGGCACTGCCCATCCCCACATGCCAGTGCCCATCCTGGGAAGAGCCCTGAGCAAGGAGGGAGGGACACGATCTACCTGGCCAGGGGCTGGGGCTCAGGCCTTGGTCCTTTGCATTCCTGGAACACATCCAGGTTTGCTCAGCACCAGAGACACCTTTGCCTTGCTTGTCCCCACTTGTCATCACTGCCTCCAGTGTTCTGCTCTACCTGGAACCTGGGGACACTTTCTCAGTTGTGTCCCTGACAGGGATCTCTTCAAAGTCCAAGAAACTTCAGTGTTTCAATATAACTGAGTTCTTGAGGGCTTTGTGACATCACTGAGGGAGTTGTGACATCACACAGCTGTCTGTGACATCACAGAGTAGGATATGAGGCCATAGAGCAGATTCTGCCATGATAGAGGGTGGCTCTGTGGCATCAGAGAGTGGGTTGTGAGATCACCAGGTGGCTGTGAAACATCACAGACCAGGCTGTGACATCACAGAAGAGACTATGATATGACAGAGTGACTTTGTGACATCACAATCTTCTCTGATATCACAGCACTGCTGTATGACATTACAGGGTGACATAACAAAATTAGCTCTGTGATATCACAGGATCTGTGTGACATCACAGGTGGTTGTGTGACATCAAAGGGAATGTTTGAGGTCACTGAGGAGGTCAATCCACCCTAGCCTCCCCTCATAGTTTACCTCAGAAAAGTCAAAGGCTGCTTGGGCACAGTGGGGTCCCCTGTCCCCCTGGGTCCCCAAGCTAGTGTCACAATGATCCCTACATTCCATGGAGCCACACAGTTCCATTCCATGTGTGGCTCCATGGAGTGTAGGGATCATTGTGACACTGAGAGGCCCCATCAAACCAAGGGTCCATTGTGACACTGTGGGGCCTCATGGAACTGTGGAGACCATTGTGACACTTAGGGGTGTCAAGGAACCAAGGGGCCATTGTGACACTGTGAGACCCCATGAAGCCAAAGGTCTACTGTGACACTGAGGGGACTCCTGGAATGATGGAGACCATTTTTATGCTATGTGGGCTAATGGAATAGGCAAAGCATTGTGACACTGTGAGGTCTCATGGAACCGGTGAGACCATGGTGACCCTGGGGGTCCCCACAGAACCAAGAGACCATTGCGATACTGTGGGGCCTCGTGAAACCAAGAGGCCTTTGTGACACTGCAGGGATGCATGGAACCAAAACTCCATTGTGACATTGCAGGGCCTGATGTCATTAGTGGTCCATTGTGACACTGTGGAGTCAGAGGAGTCCATTGTGACACTGCAAACCCCCAGGGTTCAAAGGTCCATTGTGACATTGCAGGATCATGGAACAGAGGAGTCCCGTGACATTGTGGGAAGCCTCTGTGCTTTCCTTCCTATAGGAAAGAACTGTCCTGCTTCTCCAGCCACCCATGGCTGAGATTGGGCTTCTACCTTCAAAATTCCCTTAATCCAAAAACTGCTCCCAGACAAACTCTGCCATTCCTGACAAGTCCGGCTGGCCTTTGCCTAGTGAGGCTCTTACCTGCCTTCCAAACACTGTGACTCTCTGCTTCCCTTCCTATGGAAAAGAGCTGCCCTTAGCGGCCAGGTGCCCCTGGCCAGAATTGGGATTTCACCTCCAAAATTTCCTGTTGTGACAGACTGGAGGAGATGGTTGGCTCAAAACATTTCATGCATGGGGGAGGAAGGGGCAGGTCCAGCCCTGCCCTGCCCTGGAAGCCCAGCCCTGCCCTGCCCTGCAACCCCAATCCCCCCAGAGCCTCTATCCCAGCCCAGCAGTGGCTGCCAGTCCCTGGCACAGCACAGGCAATGCTCCACAGCCACCTCTGCAGCCCCAGCCCAGCTCCTGAGGGACCAAATGAGCCCAAGCCCCACCTGGGGGAAGGGCCCAGGGAGACCAAGGGGTATTGAAGGCTGACCACAAGGCAAGCAGAGATCTTGACCCTGCATCCTCTTGGAATTTCCATCTGAAAAGTGCTGGAATCCAGGAGTTGGTAGCTCTGTGTTTATGCCTCTCTGTATCTTTTTAGTCTTTTATCTCTTTCTGTGTCTTCTTCTGTTTCTGTGCTCTTGCAAATTTTGATTAACATTAAATTGAACAGGCTTAGAGTTTGTGAAGTTGAATGGGCCAAGTCAATACTTTGAGAAGTGTTGTTTTGTTGACTGAGTATCTGTCGTAGTTTAACATAAGAAGAATTTTAAAAAGTAATACAAAACTTCTTGTGTAACTGACAATCTGTTAAACCACTGAGATACTGAACATGCCTCTGTTAAACACAAATGTTAAAGATGAAAAACCCAGGAACCTCCTCTTTCTTTTCCAGTCAACAAAGAAGCAGCGGGCACTGGCCCTGGCCCCCATCTCAACCAAATCAAACCAAACCAAACCAAACCAAACCAAATCAAACCCAACCAAATCAAACCAAACCAAACCAAACCAAACCAAACCAAACCAAATCAAACCCAACCACACCAAATCAAACCAAACCAAACCAAGCAACCCTGCCATGGGCTAAGCCCCTTCCACCCTCCCCAGGCCACCCCCTCCCCATCAGCCCCATTCTGACCATACCAAACCCCAATAACTCCCAAACACGAAAACAAAAGAGGCTACAAAACCCCAACCAGAACAAAGCCAGCCACAGCTATTAAAATCTTACCATCAAGTCCCCTCTCCCAACACGAAAAACCCCTACAACCCATACAGAATAACCCTACAACTAAAAACTTAAAGATAAAAAAGCCAAAAACAAACCATAAAACCAATCCTAACCCAACCCTACCACAACTTCCACCACAAGTTACCAGCAGGTAAGTTGTTAACCCTTTCAATACTTCAATCCTCCCTCGGGTAAAAGAAAAAAACAAAATATGAACATATAAAAAACCCAAAATACAAGCATATAAAAAAATAACATTAAACCATCAAAGTCAGTAAAGAAGAAATTAAATCCCCCCAAAAAAAGAAGAAAAAATACCTTAATCTTAAAACTAAAATCCTCTTATAAACTACAAAGAGAAAACTCTTTTTCTTTATAACACATAAAACTATAAAATATTCAAATTATTTTCAAACAAAAACCTGCATACTAAAATAAATAAATATTAAAATAACTGTCATTTCATAAAAAGTTTAAATAAGGGGGGAAAAAAGTAATCCAGTATCCCCAAGAGAAGATCTCTATTCCCAGAAATAAAAATAATTTTAAAAGTAAATAATAAAAACTTATACCTTTAAATAACTCATCTTTAAAACAAAACCCCATAAGTTGACATGGCCCATCAACAAGCTGTGAAAAAGCTTCTGGCAATAAATACAACTTCACAATAACAGACTTCCCCAGACACCCGTTATCCATGACAGAATTAAGAACCACAAAAAAACTTTTTCCTCTTGTAAAAAAATCTCCATAACCTTAACAAGAAAAACTTCTTTCCCTAATTAAATGATATGTGCAATCTCCAATTCACATTGAATCCAAGTACCTCCTCATGCAGTTTGAATGGATATGAAAATCAAGACCCTTCATGGCTGACAATCAATCAGACTCTGTCCCTACCCCCACCCCACCATTTCCCCCATCCAAGCCCTGGCACTCAGAGCAGCCTTGTGCAAATCTGAGCTCCCTCCAGCCCAGGCTGCACCTGCAGCTTTCAGCTCCTTGGCTCCAACTCCCACCGGCTTTCCTTGGAGAAAGAGCTGCCCGAGACACAGAGGGATGTTCATTTCTTGTCAGCCAGCAAAGCCAAGGGAAGGCACAGCTCCATTGAATGCAAAAGTCATTCTTCTCCCTGGCTCTGCCCTGCCCCTGATCTCCAGAGCCTGTCCTGTTTCCTTTGTCCCTGCATTCCCAGGGACTCTCTGGCTATGGAGGGAGGTCCAAGTGCAGCCCTGGAGTGGGAACCATAACTCATCAGGTTTGTGTCCTTTGGGGGTCAGGAACTGATGAGACTCAGAGGAACAGAAAGTTTCTCTTCATGGCCAACAGACCATGGTTGACCAGGACACAATTTAATAACAATCACACTCTTCCCTGAGCTATGTGCAATGTCCCAGCAGTGTCTGATGAGTCCACCATCCACAAGTAATTTCCATACTAAAAGTAATTCTGGACAAACATGGTTCTGTGATTGACATAAACACAATTAATTTCTTGTATCAGGATGCTCATCCTGGAGTGGGGGCAAAACAGCTCCAACAATTCCTGATTTGCAAAGCTGTCAGTGGTGGAAGGAGAAGGGAGGTCAGGCTGCTCTTGGTGCTGAGGAAATGCTGAAACCAGCCTGACTCATTTCATCTCCTCCTGTCCTGGCTGATCTCCCCTCTTTCCCCTTCCACCCATTGGCTTTTGTCTCCCACCAGGCCCCCGGTGAAGAGCCTGGCTCTGTGTTCTCCATCCCCTCCTCGCTGGCACTGCCAGGCTGGGATGAGGAGCCCCTCAGCCTTCCCTGCTCTGGGCTGGACAAGCCCAGCTCCCTCAGCCTCTGCTCACAGCCCAGGGGCTCCAGCCCCACCTTGGAGGCCCTTCCCAGACCCTGCTGCAGCTTCCAGACATCTTTCCTGCCCTGGGCAACCCAACCCAGGCCACACTGACCTGGAGAATCCCCATCCTTGATGTCCTGGTCACACAGCCCTGGCCCCTTGTCCCCATGTCAGGCTCTGGGGTGGATCCTGTGGAACATCCTTTGGTGGAGGCTGTGGCTCCAGGTGGGCCGGAGGGATCCCGGGGGACAGGGACCCCGCTGGGCATGGACAGCATTGGACTTGTTGGGAGAAACTGTGAGGGGGAGCTGGGGCAGAGTGACCAACCCAGTGACCTGACACAGCCCTGCTGGGATGTCACACAGCCCTCTGGGATGCCACAGCCTGGTATGTGATGTCACAGCCCCTTCTCTAATGTCACACAGCTGGCCTCTGATGTCACAGCCAACTCATTGATGTCATAGTCTGCTCTGTGATGTCACAGCCTATTCTCTAATGTCACACAGCTGGTCTCTGATGTCACAGCCAAATCTCTGATGTCATCATCTCCTCTTTGATGTCAGAATTCTGCCATGTGGTGTCACAGATATGGCCTATGATGTCATAGCATCTCCATGACCTCACATCCCCCACTCTGTGATGTCATAGCCCACTCTGTTACCTCATGTTACCAGATGATCAATTGCCTACACCAGGTGAGCTGACACCTGCAGCTTGTTCTCCACAACCCCAGGCCTATGGAAACCACACAAGGCCCATTGTGTGAGAAGGGGAACTGGAAGTTCAGCAGCCTCAGGGTCCTGCCAGCTCAGCCAGGCCCACTGGAACATTGGGGTCCACGACCACCAGGGACCAGCAGAGAGACCCCCAGGACAGAAGAACACATGGGTAAAGGGGAGGGGAAATATGCTAATGATTTTGGGGAAATGATTATCATATGTGTGTTTAGTCCAAGACAATCAATGAATATGTGTGCAAAATAGAGAATATAAACAGAAACTTTCCTGTACTCAGCCTGCGCTTTGGGAGGAGCTCTCCCCTGTGCATCCAGCTGAATAAAGAATGCTGCTTCTTAATGCTACATTGGGGTTAAGGAGTTTTCTGTTTTACTAAATTTTTGGTAACATTCCCACTGCCAAGGAAAGCTCTGTCTGCTGCTGTTCACAAACAGAGAAGGGCTGGGGGCGGATGTGGGGCTCAGAGGCTGCCTGGGGCACAGTGACCATGAAATAATCAAGTTTTCAATGTTCTGTGAAAGAAGGAGGGGCAGCAACAAATCTTCTACACTGGAATTAGGAAGGGCAGACTTTGGCCTGTTTAGGATGCAGATTTGGGGAGTACCAAATTGGGTACTGATTTTTTTAAGGAAAAACAGCCCTTAAAAACAAAGAGGGCTGGGAAGGATGGACACATTTCAAGAAAGTAATCTTAAGGGGGAAGGAGCAGCCTGTGCCAGTGTGGCAAAAGATGAGCCAGTGAGGAAAATGACTGGCCTGGCTCCACATGGAGATTTTGTGGGAAGTCAAGGGGAAAACGGACTGACAACTCAGGAAGTGTTTAAGGATGTCATTAGGTTATGCAGAAAGAAAAGCTGAGAGCTGAAAACTCAATCAGAACTTAACCTATCAGCTTCTGTAAAAAAATAAAAAAGTTTTTATAAAAAAATTTATAGCAAAAGGAGGGAGAAGGAGAACCTCCACTCTTCATTGGATGGAATGGGGAATATAGTAACTAAAGATAAGGAAAAGGCTGAGCTACTTAACACCTTGTTTGTCTCAATTTTCAATAGTAGGACAGGCTGTCCTCAGGACAAGTGTTCTCCTGAGCTGGTAGATGAGCACAGGGAGCAGAACAGCCCCCCTGGAATCCAGGAGGAAGCAGCTGGGGACCTGCTGAGCCACTCAGATGCTCACAGGTGTCTCTGGGAGCAGATGGGATCCATCCTAGGGGGATGAGGGAGCTGTGGATGAGCTGCCCAAGCTGCTCTCCATCATTTACCATCAGTCCTGGCTCAGCAGGGAGGTCCCAGAGCACTGGAGGTGCCAGTGTGAGCCCATCCCCAGGAAGGGCTGGAAGGAGGAGCTGGGGAACTCCAGGCCTGTCAGCCTGACCTGGGTGCCTGGCAAGGTTATGGAACAGATCACCTTGAGTGCCATCACAGGGCACCCACAGGATGGCCCAGGGATCAGAGCCAGCCAGCATGGATTTAGGGCTGGCAGGTCCTGCCTGACCAACCTGGGCTCCTTTTATGCCCAGGTGACCCACCTGTGGATGTGGGAAAGGCTGTGGATGTTGTGTGCCTGGACTCCAGCAGAGCCTTTGACTCTGTCTCTGACAGCATTCCCTGGAAAAGCTGCAGCCCACGGCTTGGGCAGGTTCCCTCCTGGCTGGGAGATTTAAGAGCTGGCTGGAGGCTGGGCCCAGAGAGTGGTGGGGATGGTGCTGCACCCAGCTGGTGTCCAGGCACTGGTGCTGTCCCCAGGGATCTGTGCTGGGCCCAGTCCTGTTTAATATCTTCACTGATGGTCTGGCTGAGGGGATCGAGTCCAGCATTCACAAATTGCAGATGGCACCAAGCTGGGTGTGAGTGTGGATCTGCTGGAGGGCAGGACAAGAAGACCCAGCCTTAAGCTGCACCAGGGGAGGCTCAGGCTGGACAATAGGAAGGAGTTCTTCACAGAAAGGGTGAGTGGGAACTGGAATGGGCTGGCCTGGGGAGAGGTGGCAGAGTCACTGTCCCTCTCCAGTGGCACTCAGTGGCATGGTCTGAGTGACAAGGCAGTATCAGGGCATTGGTTGGACTTGATGATCCCAAAGGTCTTTTCCAGCCTATTTGATTCTGTCATTCTCTGATGATTGGGACACTCTGGGGCCATTGTGACACTGCAGGGCCTTGTGGAACTAAGAGGACCATGGTGACACCGTGCAGCCCCACAGAACCAGGGGTCCATGGTGGTGCTGTGGGGCCAAATGCACCCAGGGAGTGCCCCGTGACACTCTGGGCCCTCGTGGAACCACAGAGGCCATTGTGACACTGCAGGGCCTCGTGGAACCAAGGGGTTTCACCATTTTGACACTGCAAAACCAAGCAGACCATTGGGAGACTGCAGGGCCCAGTGGAACCAAGGGGCCATTCTGACACTGCGAGGCCTCATGGCACCAAGGGGACATTGTGACACTGCAGGATCCTGTGTAACCAAGGGCCCACTGTGACACGATGGGGCCTCAAGGGATCTTGAAGATCGTTGTGACACTGTGTGGCCTTGTGGAAACAAGGAGTCCATTGTGACACTGAGGGGACTTGTGGAACCCCAGAGACCATGGTGACAGTGTGGGACCTCATGTGGCCATGGGGCCATTGTGACACCCTGGGCCCCATGGAACCAAGGGGCCACTGTGAAACTGCAGCAAAAACAAAAACATTGTGACACTGTGAAGCCCCATGGAACCAAGGAGAACATTGTTGATCTGCATGGTCTCATGAAACCAAGGAGACCAGTGTGACAGTGCAGGGCCTGGTGTGTCCAAGAGGCCATTGTGACACTGAGGGGCCCCTTGGAACCAAAGACTTCTTTGCAGATGTCACACAGCTGGATGTGAGTTTTGATCTGAGAGAACATAGGAGTGGTCTGCACAGGGACCTTGATAGGCTGGATCCAGGGGATGAATCCAACAAGGTGAGGTTTAACAAATACGAGTACCCGACCCTGATATTTGGCCCCAGTGCTACAGGCTGGGGACAGAGTGGCTGGAGAGCAGCCAGGCAGAAAGGGACCTGCAGGGACTGATGGACAGCAGGCTGGACATGAGGCAGCTGTGTGCCCAGGTTGCCAAGAAGGCCAATGGTTCCTGGCCTGGCTCAGGAATGGTGTGGCCAGCAGGAGCAGAGCTGCTGTGCTCAGCACGTATCTGCCCCAGCTCTGCACACAGACATTGCTGCTGCAGCTCCAGAGAAGGCAATAAAAGGGCATCTCTGCAGAAAACTCTGCTGGGAGATGCTTTAGTTCCTTTAAAGCCACCAAGAGCACAACCCCTCATTGACACTGTCTGTGGCCACAGGGATTGTGGAGAGAAACAAAATGAGAACTGGCTCAAACAATGACATTTATTTGTAGTCAAGATTAAAAAAAGTAAAAAAAAGGGGAAAAAACACACAACCAAACCAACAAGTATCAAAGATCACTTTTATTACAAGTGATTGGCAGAAATTGGGAAGCAGTTTAATGTTTCTGAAAGAATCCAGTCATCAGGCTCCACACTGCAGCCTTGAGCTCCTGATTCCTCAGGCTGTAGATGAGGGGGTTCAGGCCTGGAGGCACCACCGAGTACAGAACTGACAGGGCCAGATCCAGGGATGGGGAGGACATGGAGGGGGGCTTCAGGTGAGCAAATGAGCCAGTGCTGAGAAACAAGGACACCACAGCCAGGTGAGGGAGGCAGGTGGAAAAGGCTTTGTTCCGTCCCTGCTCTGAGGGGATCCTCAGCACAGCCCTGAAGATCTGCACATAGGAGAAAACCATGAACACAAAACAGCCAAAATCTAAACAAAGACTACCCACAATGAGACCAAGTTCCCTGAGGTAGGATTTGGAGCAGGAGAGCTTGAGGATGTGTGGGATTTCACAGAAGAACTGGCCCAGGGCATTGCCATGGCACAGGGGCAGGGAAAATGTATTGGCCGTGTGCAGCAGTGAATAGAGAAAGGCACTGGCCCAGGCAGCTGCTGCCATGTGGGCACAAGCTCTGCTGCCCAGGAGGGTCCCGTAGTGCAGGGGTTTGCAGATGGACACGTAGCGGTCGTAGCACATCACGGTCAGGAATGAAAGCTCTGCTGCAATGAAAAAGACCAAAAAAAATACTTGTGAAGCACATCCAGTGTAGGAGATGTTGCTGGTGTCCCAGAGGGAATTGTGCATGGCTTTGGGGACAGTGGTGCAGATGGAGCCCAGGTCAGCGAGGGCCAGGTTGAGCAGGAAGAAGAACATGGGCGTGTGCAGGTGGTGGCCGCAGGCTACGGCGCTGATGATGAGGCCGTTGCCCAGGAGGGCAGCCAGGGAGATGCCCAGCAAGAGGCAGAAGTGCAGGAGCTGCAGCTGCCGCGTGTCTGCCAATGCCAGCAGGAGGAAGTGCCTGATGGAGCTGCTGTTGGACATTTGCTGTGTCTGGGCATTTCAACCTGCAGAAGGTGGAAAGACAGGGCAATGGAAGGGAGATTTCTCTCAGAATTATCAAAGCCCTTTCTCATAGAGTCGTTCCTGCCACTGAACAGCTTCCCCTGTCCATGTCTCAGAAATCTTCCTTCAGCTCTGTTGCTGGAGCCCTGATTGCTGCTGGCCAATGTTGTGTCAGGAGCTGGACCTTGATCTGCAGGACACCTGGGAGTCAGCCCTGACCCCCAGTCAGTACAGGGGAACAGTGAGGGCAGGGGCCAGTACTGGTGTTGGGACTTGGATAAAAATGTTCAGCTAAGGCAGAGGAGCTGCATGGGGGAAGGGATGGGGATGACAGGAGACAGAATGAGAGATTCTGCTGCACTGTGGAAGAACAGAGAGTCCAGGTAGGTAGGAGGGTTGTCTGAGGCTTAGTGCAGACTGAGGGGAGCTGCTCTGTCCCTCTCTCCTGTTCCAGCTTCCTTGGACTGGCACCTTTCTGAAATCCACTCCCATGTTACCCTGGACAGCCAGGAGACACTGCAGAGAGCAGAGGGATCCCTGGCACACAAAGTGGCTCCTGCCTTTCCCAGAGTCAGGAGAGTGGGCTCATTGCCAGCCTCCCAGGCTGCCCTGCCCAGAGCTCCCCGGGCACAGGGAGCTGGGACACCCCATTGCTGTGCTCAGCCTGCACAGGAGGAGCCCAAGGGCTGGGCCTGGCCCTGCAGCTGGAACTGCCATTCCAGAGAGCCCCTCAGCAATGCCAGCAGCACCTGGGCAAGGCAAGGGGAGAGAGAGAGCCGGGCCTGAGGAAAAGCCTCTCCCTGCCCAGCCCTGCTCAGCCCCTGCCAGGCAGCAGCAGGGCAGGACAGTGCCCCCCAGGCCCTGGTCAGCAGGGAATGGGCACATGGCCGGAGAGTGTGGCCATGTGGCCAAGATGAAGTGGCCCCTTCATCTCTGGGGCTGCTCTGCCGGCCCAGGAGGGACTGAGGGCCCCGAGCCCCCGGGCTGAGGGCTGTGCTGGCTGTGAGGGGACACAAGATCTGTGCTGCTCAGGGCAGTGTCTGCCCTGCAGGGCAGGCCCGGCAGGTGCCACATCTGCCCTGCAGCAGGGCTGCCCTCAGCACTGCCTCCCTCCCTCCCTGCCCACAGCTCTGCTGCTGGAGCTGTCCCAGCCCCAGCTGCTCCTGTGGCCCCGGGCTCCTTCCCTGCCAGAGCTGCCAGAGCCCAGCCCAGCCCCTGGGCCAGCCCTGCCCTGCAGCTGCTCGGCCCTGCAGGGATTAAAGAGCAGCTTCCCCCAGACTGGGCACCATGGAAAGGTGATGCTGCATGGATCTGGAGGCTGGGCAGGTGCAGGCACTTGCTGAGGTGCCCAGGAATCCTCAGTGTGATGGTTTAAGAGCCTCAGCCCCTGCTCTGCCCTGCACAGCTGAGTTTCCATTACCACCCAGCTGAGCCAGGGAAAAGTGGGGGCACAGATTCAGGAAAGTAGAGACCCAAGCAGGAAATTCCTGCCCTGAATGAGCTCATGAAAAATCCCCTAAGAAGGGGTGCTCTGCTCTGCAGCACATCCTCCTCCTCCTCCTCCTCCTCTGCCACAGAGAAACTGGGAGAGTCCTCCTGACACATCCCCCAGGCTGTGGGGTGTGCTGGCTTCAGGAGATCCCTCCAGGAGCACAGGGGACATTGCCCTGCACCCACACACTCACCATGCACAGGGCCGTGAAGATCTTTCCCCAAGTGAAGTCTCAGCTCAATGTCTTCCCAATCCTGATTGCCTTCAGCCTGTCTCTGCCTGGCTCCTGTCCCCTCAGTGCCTGCAGGCAGAGCCCTCAGCCCTGCTGGGCTGGGAGAGGAGCTGGCCCTGGGAAGAGCTGTTCCTTTAAAGCTCAGCAGCACAGACACAGCACAAGGACTTGAATGAGCCTCTCAGGGATTTGGTGTTGTTTACATCAGACTCAGTCCCTGAGAGAGTCTTCAAAAAACTTCTCAGAAACTCAAAATTAAATTGAAACTCTGAAGTTTCTTGAAGTTTTAATGGGTCCCACTGAGGGAGACAACTGGGAAAGTGTCCCCAAGTTCCAGGTAGAGCAGAACACTGGAGGCAGTGATGACAGCTGGGGACAAACAAGGCAAAGGTGTCTCTGGTGCTGAGCAAAGCTGGATGTGTTTCAGGAATGCAAAGGGCCAAGGCCTGAGCCCCAGCCCCTGGCCAGGCAGATCCTGTCCCTCCCTCATTGCTCAGGGCTCTTCCCGGGATGGGCACTGGCATGTGGGGATGGGCAATGCCAAGGGCAGGAGCATGGGGCAGCCCCTGCCAGGCTGCTGAGCAGGGACAAGGAGGCAATGAGGGCCCAGGCCTGCAAGGGTAACTTGTTCCCTCATGGCCTCAGGCCCAGGGCCAGCAGCCATGGCCAAAGTGCTGCCCAAGTTGGCTCTGTCAGGGCCTGGCAGCTGCTGCCCACCCCTGTGCCCTGTGCAGCCCAGGCTGTCCTACGGTGTCCCTGCCCTGCGCCTCTGTCCCTGCAGGCTGTGGGCATCCCCCGGCTGCCCCACCTGGCTGGCCCCTTCCTTTGCTGACAGCTCTGCCTCCTGCCTGCCTCTGCCTGCCCACACAAAGCCTGGGGCTGCTCCAGGCTCCTCCTGGGGAATGTGTTGCACCACAGCCCTGCCCTGGCAGGGAAATGCCTTTCTCCTTGTGTCCAGTCCGCATCTCCCCAGCAGCAATTTACGTTAATTTTTTTCTTTTTTCTTCTCCCTGTTTACTATTATGTCAAAAGGATCCACCATCTCTGAAACCTCCCTTCAATCCCTCCCAGGTCTCCTCTACTGTCCTCAGTCTCCACCCCACTGAGACAGAGCTCCATTGTCCCTGTACAGTGCTCATGTGCTTGAGGCCATGGGTGCCTGGACAAGAGGGACAGTTCTTTTCTACAGGAAGGAAACCACAGAGCCCCAGGGATTTGAAGGCAGATGAGAGGCAGTCACCAGAGGCCAAGGCAGCCAGACCTGTCTGTCCTTGCAGCTTTTGTCTGAAAGCAACCCTTGGATATTTGGGGAGTTTCAGAGGTGGAATTCCATTTCAGCTATGAGTGCCTGGATCAGAATGACAGTTCTAGTCCACAGGAAGGAAAGGGCAGAGCCCCAGTGTTTCATAGGGTGATTAGAGGCAGCTCCAAGGAGGCCAAGGCCAGCCAGACCTGTTTGTCTTGGCAGCTTTTGTCTGGGAGCAATCCTTGGGTAGAAGGAATTTGGGAGGCCAAATCCCAGTTTTGTCCATGGCCACCTGGATGAGAAGGATGATTCTTTTCCATAGGAAGGAGAGTACAGAGCCCCAGTGTTTCACAGGCAGATGAGAGCTGGCCCTCAGGAAGCCAAGGGAACCTAGACAGTCCTGGCAGCTGGCCAGGCCTGACTGTGCCAAAGGCAGAGCTCAGCTGCCCTTGGGGGCTGCAGCAACACTCCAGAGCCCAAAGAGCCTCCATGGCTGGGCTGGAGACCAAGGCTGCAGCAGGGAAATGCAGGGCTGCTGCAGGATGGGGAGGCCATTGAATTCCAGCACACACCTCAGCTCTCTGATGGTCCCAGCACCATGCTGGGCCCTGTTTCAGACTGGAGCAGAGAATATGTTGATGGGACAGGAGCCCTGTGGGGCTGTCAAGGACCTGCAGCTTGCAAGGTGCTCTGCTCTCCCTCAGGTGCTCTTGGAGAGATCCAATCCCAGCTGGGCACCTCAGGGCACAAGTGGCACTGCCTGTTCATGGGCACACAACTGATGTCTGCGTGGAAAGGGGCATTGGTTTTAATTCCTGTTAGTTTCATAATACACAAGCAAATCTTTATTATCTGGGTCACTTGAGTATTTTAAGAAATGGCAATATTTTCCCACCAAGAACAGGAATTTCCTGGATCTACTGGATGTTTCTACTGATGGCAAGGGAAGAAATACAGATCTTCCCCTCTTCCTTTGCCACTGACATTCAATCTAATAATTAATGACCCCCTTCCTTGAGGTGTTTCCAGCTCTCCTGTTTAAATGGCCGTGTCTAAGGACATCTCTTCACTGGATCAGCTGGATCTATGTCCTTCTTGCTGCTCCCAGATTTCCTCCTCCAGATGCTCTCTGGTCATTTGAGCGCCTCTCAGCTGACTGGTTTCATGCTTTCAACTTCAGGGAGTGGCCAAATCTTTCAAGTTAAAAAAAATATGAATTGAGTATCTCACTGTGGTTATACCTATCACAGAATTTCCATTTCTTATGTTTTTGCTTAAAAACTATTCCTGTTCAGAAAGCCATTGGGGATGGTGGACATGTCAGATGCTGCTGGGACATCCCAGAGAGCTGAGGGAAGAGCTGTGATGGTTATTAAACTCTTCAAATGTTCAACTTGTGTTTGTTGGCAAGAAACCTTTCTGGGCCTCTGAGTGCCACCAGTCCCTGAGCCAAAAGGACACAAACCTGATGAGTTTTGGTTCCCACTGCAGGGGCTGCACTTGGACCTTGGCTCTGCACAGGAGAGCTCTTCATCCCCTTTCTCTCTTTTCCTCCCTCTGGGCATGGAGGGAGCTCCTGACTTCAGCGTGTGACTCGTGTGTGCAAAGAGGAAATCAGGGCAGAATCTGGGTAGGGAGGGTTTGGGGGAACCTTGGGATCTGTGCTGGGCACAGAAGGTGTTTTCCATTGCTCTGAGACTGTCTGCTGTGCAAAGTAGATTTAATATCCAGCAGAGGAATGACTTTTGCATTTCATGGAGCTGTGCCTTCCCTTGGCTTTGTTGGCTGACAAGAAATGAACATCCCTCTGTGTCTCGGGCAGCTCTTTCTCCAAGGAAAGCCGGTGGGAGTTGGAGCCAAGGAGCTAAAAGCTGCAGGTGCAGCCTGGGCTGGAGGGAGCTCAGATTTGCACAAGGCTGCTCTGAGTGCCAGGGCTTGGATGGGGGAAATGGTGGGCTGGGGGTAGGGACAGAGTCCGATTGATTGTCAGCCATGAAGGGTCTTGATTTTCATATCTATTCAAACTGCATGAGGAGGTACTTGGACTCAGTGTCAGTTGGAGATTGCACATATCATTTAATTTACAGGGGAAAAATCCTAAACAGGATCTGAAAAATCTTTTCTCACTGTCTTTTTCAATATATTGCATTCACTCTGGATATACTATTGAGATCTGTCTAATTAACCACAAATGATTTGAAAATTAAAATCAAATGATTCCCAGAGGCTTGGCTTGTTCAGGTGTTCCGAATGTTAATGAGCCCCAAGGACACTGAATTCCTGCACTGAAGAGCTGAAGGCTGAACAAGCCTCTGGAGCAGTGAAATTCAGCAGCAGCCTCCAAGTTGCTGAGGATGTCAGCAGCCCCCAGTGAGGCCATCCCTGCCCAGAGACCGTGGGGGAATGGGCAGACAAGGAGAGCGTCCCTGGGGCTGGGGCAGCACAACTCAGAGGCACCAGCGGCTCCAGCTGGGCAATGGAACCAAAGGTCCATTGTGACATTGTGGAACCTCGTGTCATCAGGGGTCCATTGTGACACTGGGAACCAAAGGAGACCATTGTGACACTGCAAGGCTGCATGGAAACTTGGGACCATTGTGACATTGCGGAACCCCATTGAACCAAGGGTTCATTGAGACACTGCAGGGCTGCATGAAACTAAAGCTCCAGGGTGACACAGAGGGGACTCCTGTCATCATTGGTCCATTGTGACACTGTGGAGCCAAAGGAGACCATTGTGGCACAGCAAACCCCCAGGGTCCAAAGGTCCATTGTGACATTGCAGGGCTCATGGAACAGAGGAATCCCGTGAAACTGTGGGGCCTGTGGAACTGTGGAGACCATTGTGACACTGCAGGGCCTTCTGGAATAAGTGGGACCATTGTGAAACTGCAGGGCCTTCTGGAACCTTGGCGCCACTGTGACATTGTTTGACCAAGGGTCCATTGTGATATTGCTGGACTTTGCCATTGTAACACTGCTGGACCCCATAGAAACAAGTCACCATTACGGCACTGTGGGGCCTCACGGATCCAAGGCACCATTGTGACACTATGGGGCCCACAAAACCAATGGAACACAGAACACGTGTGGCTGCTTTGGCCTCCCATGGGCTGCCTGACTGGACCAGCTGACCTTGGCATGTTTAGGGTCTTTTCTCATCTGCTGTTGAAGCACTGAGGCTCTGTGCTCTCCTTCCTATGGAAAAGAACTGTCCTGCTTCTCCAGGTGCCCACAGCGGAGACTGGGTTTCCACCTTCAAAATTCCCTTAATTGAAAGACTACTCCCAGACAAAATCTGCAATTCTTGAGAAGTCTGCCTGGCCGTGGCCTACTGAGGCTCTCACCTGCCTTCCAAACACTGGGGCTCTGTGCTTTCCTTCCTATGGAAAAGAACTGTCCTTCTTGTCCAGTGCCCATGGCCAGAATGGAATTCCACCTCCAACATTCCCTTACTGTGAGAGACTGGAGGAGATTGTTGGCTCAAAACAATTTATGTGTGGGGGAGGAAGGGGCAGGTGCAGCCTTGCCCTGCCCTGGAAGCCCAGCCCTGCCCTGCCCTGGAACCCCAATCCCCCCAGAGCCTCTATCCCAGCCCAGCAGTGGCTGCCAGTCCCTGGCACAGCACAGGCAATGCCCCACAGCCACCTCTGCAGCCCCCAGCCCAGCTCCTGAGGGACCAAATGAGCCCAAGCCCCACCTGGGGGAAGGGCCCAGGGAGACCAAGGGGTATTGAAGGCTGACCAAAAGGCAAGCACACATCTTGACCCTGCATCCTCTTGGAATTTCCATCTGAACAGTGCTGGAATCCAGGGCTTTGTAGCTGTGTGTGTGCTTCTCTGTTTCTTTTTTTGTTTCTCTCTTTCTGTGTCTTATTCTTCTGTTTCTCTTCCAAATTTTGATTAACATTTCATTGAACAGTCTTAGAGTTTCTGAAGTTAAATGGGCCAAGTCATTGCTTTGACAAGTGTTGTTTTGTTGATTGAATGTCTGTCATAGTTTGACATGAGAAGATTTTTTAAAAGTAATATAAAAGTTTTTGTGTAACTTACAATCTGTTAAACCACTGAGATACTGAACATGCCTCTGTGAAACACAAATGTAAAAGACAAAAAACCCCAGGAACCTCCTCTTTCTTTTCCAGACAACAAAGAAGCAGCGGGCCCCGGCCCTGGCCCCCATCTCAACCAAACCAAACCAAACCAAACCAAACCAAACCAAACCAAGCAACCCTGCCCCAGGCTGAGCCCATTCCCCCCTCCCCAGGCCACCCCCTCCCCTCATCGGCCCCATTCTGACCAAACCAAACCCCAACAACTCCCAAACAGGAAAACAAAAGAGGCTACAAAACCCCAACCAGAACAAAGCCAGCCACAGCTATTAAAACCTCACCATCAAGTGCCCTCCCTCTACACAACTAAAACCAGAAACCCCTACAGCCTACAACCCATACAAAATAACCCTACAACTAAAATTAAAACCCCACAAAAATTAACCATAAAACCAATTCTAACTCAACCCAACCACAACTTCCACCACAAGTTACTGGCAGGTCAGGTGCCAACCCTTTCAATACTTCAATCCTCCCTCAAGTAAAAGGGAAAAACAAAATACAAACATAAAAATATTATAAAACCATCAAAGACAGTGAAGAAGACATGAAATTCCAAATTAAAAAAAAGAAAAAGTACATTAATCTTAAAAATAAAACCCTCTTATAAACTATAGAGAAAAAACTCTTTTTTTATAGCACATAAAATTATAAAAAAATAAAAATATTCAAATTATTGTCAAACAAAAAACTTGCATACTAAAAAAAACCAAATGTTAAAATAACTGTAATTTCATAAAAAGTTTAAACAGGAGAAGATAAAAACATAATCCAGTACCCCCAAGAGAAGATCTCTATTCCCAGAGATAAAAATAATTTCAAAAGTAAATAATAAAAGTTTTTACCTTTAAATAACTCATCATTAAAACAATATCCCATAAGTTGACATGGCCCATCAACAAGCTGTAGAAAAGCTTTTGGCAATAAAAACAACTTAACAATACCAAAGTTCCACAGAACAGATATCCATGACAAAATTATGAACCACAAAAACCCTATTTTTTCCTTTTGAAAAAAAATCTCCATAACCTTAACAAGAAAAACTTCTCTCCCTAAGGAAACTAAAAAAGGACTATTCTAGAAATAGTAACCTAACTAGAAATTGAATTTTTACTTTCTTTATATTGTCAGTATAAAAGAAAAAGTTATAAAGAAAAATAAAGTGTTCCAAGAATTTAATTCTTACTCCTTTTTTCTTTCTTAATTTACTGTTAATAAAAATTTCTTTATACTTTTAAAATTTTGAACCCACTTTACCTTTTTTGTAATCCAATCTCACAACAAAATAAAGACATAAATAATTAACCAACAGTAAAACCCACCATACTCATGAAATGATTAATTAAGAAATCTCAAGATAATAAAAATCCTAAATTAACAAACCAAAACCACTACAATGTCATAATAAACCATTTCCAAAAGTTTCTCTGATTTTCTAAAGCTCCCAGTAAAGGCTGATTTATAGTTTGGAGCTCCCGAGAATCTCTTGTTGGCATTTCTCCAGGGAGTCCAACTCAGGGTACAGAAACAAATGTAATTCCTTTAAATGTCTCCTTGAGAGAGTTGTTTGGGGGATGGGGGTCAGAGCTTGTGTGTGCTGCTTGGCCCAGCCCAGGCAGGGCTTTCCCAGCCACATCCCACACTCCATTGCCCAGCTGGAGCCGCTGGTGCCTCTGAGTTGTGCTGCCCCAGCCCCAGGGACGCTCTCCTTGTCTGCCCATTCCCCCACGGTCTCTGGGCAGGGATGGCCTCACTGGGGGCTGCTGACATCCTCAGCAACTTGGAGGCTGCTGCTGAATTTCACTGCTCCAGAGGCTTGTTCAGCCTTCAGCTCTTCAGTGCAGGAATTCAGTGTCCCAGGGCTCATGAAACTTCAGAACACCTGAACAAGCCAAGCCTCTGGGAATCATTTGATTTTAATTTTCAAATCCTTTGTGGTTAAGTAGATCTCAGTAGTGTATTCAAACTGAATACATGACATTTAAAAAGACAGCGAGGAAAGATTTTTTAGGTCCTGTTTAGTTTTCTTTTCCTGTTAATTCATTGATATGTGCAATCTCCAATTGACACTGAATCCAAGTATCTCCTCATGCAGTTGGAATAGATATGAAAATCAAGACCCTTCATGGCTGACAATCAATCAGACTCGGTCCCTACCCGCACCCCACCATTTCCCCCATCCAAGCCCTGGCACTCAGAGCAGCCTTGTGCAAATCTGAGCTCCCTCCAGCCCAGGCTGCACCTGCAGCTTTCAGCTCCTTGGCTCCAACTCCCACCTGCTTTCCTTGCAGAAGGAGCTGCCCGAGACACAGAGGGATGTTCATTTCTTGTCAGCCAACAAAGCCAAGGGAAGGCACAGCTCCAGCAAATGCAAAAGTCATTCTTTCCCTGGCTCTGCCCTGCCCCTGATCCCCCCAGCTTGTCCTGTTTCCTTCATCCCTGCATTGCCAGGGACTCTCTGGGACAAGGGAGCTCAGCTCTGGGGATGGAGGGAGGTCCAAGTGCAGCCCCTGTAGTGGGAACCACAACTCACCAGGTTTCTGTCCTTTGGGGGTCAGGAACTGGTGAGAATCAGAGGCACAGAAAGTTTCTCTTCATGGCCAACAGACCACAGTTGAACAGGACACAATTTAATAACAATCTCACTCTTCCCTGAGCCATGTGCAACGTCCCAGCAGTGTCTGATGAGTCCACCACCCAAAAGTGATTTCCATCCTAAAAGTAATTTTAGACAAATGTGTCTCTGTGATAGATATAAAAACAATGAAGTTCTTGTATCAGGATGCTCATCCTGGAGTGGGGGCAAAACAGCTCCAACAATTCCTGATTTGCAAAGCTGTCAGTGGTGGAAGGAGAAGGGAGGTCAGGCTGCTCTTGGTGCTGAGGAAATGCTGAAACCAGCCTGACTCATTTCATCTCCTCCTGTCCTGGCTGATCTCCCCTCTTTCCCCTTCCACCCATTGGCTTTTGTCTCCCACCAGGCCCCCGGTGAAGAGCCTGGCTCTGTGTTCTCCATCCCCTCCTCGCTGGCACTGCCAGGCTGGGATGAGGAGCCCCTCAGCCTTCCCTGCTCTGGGCTGGACAAGCCCAGCTCCCTCAGCCTCTGCTCACAGCCCAGGGGCTCCAGCCCCACCTTGAAGGCCCTTCCCAGACCCTGCTCCAGCTGCCAGACATCTTTCCTGCCCTGGGCAACCCAACCCAGGCCACAGTGACCTGGATAATCCCCGTCCTTGATGTCCTGGTCACACAGCCCTGGCCCCTTGTCCCCATGTCAGGCTCTGGGGTGGATCCTGTGGAACATCCTTTGGTGGAGGCTGTGGCTCCAGGTGGGCTGGGGGGATCCTGTGGGACAGGGACCCCGCTGGGCATGGACAGCATTGGACTTGTTGGGAGAAACTGTGAGGGGGAGCTGGGGCAGAGTGACCAACCCAGTGACCTGACACAGCCCTGCTGGGATGTCACACAGCCCCTCTGGGATGTCACACAGCCCCTCTGGGATGTCACAGCCTGCTCTGGGATGTCACAGCCCATTCTCTAATGTCACACAGCTGGTCTCTGATGTCACAGGCAACTCCGTGAGGTCATAGTCTGCTCTGTGATGACACAGCTTGCTCTGTGATGGCACAGTTGGCTCTGTGATGTCACAGAGGCAGTCTGTGATGCTTCTCCATGACCTCGCATAACCCACTCTGTGATGTCATAGCCCACTCTGTGACCTCATATTACCAGATGATCAATTGCCTACACCAGGTGAGCTCACACCTGGAGCTTGTTCTCCATATCCCCAGGCCTGTGGAAACCACACAAGGCCCATTGTGTGAGAAGGGGAACTGGAAGTTCAGCAGCCTCAGGGTCCTGCCAGCTCAGCCAGGCCCACCGGAACCTTGGGGTCCACGACCACCAGGGACCACCAGAGAGACCCCCAGGACAGAAGAACACATGGGTAAAGGGGAGGGGAAATGTGTTAATGATTTCGGGGAAATGATTATCATATGTATGTTTAGTCCAAGACAATCAATGAATATGTGTGCAAAATACAGAAAATAAACAGAAACTTTCCTGTGCTCAGCATGCACAGCTTTGGGAGGAGCTCTCCCCCGTGCATCCAGCTGAATAAAGAATGCTGCTTCTTAATGCTGCACTGGGGTAAAGGAGTTTTCTCTTTCACTGAATTTTTGGTAACACTCCCACTGCCAAGGAAAGCTCTGTCTGCTGCTGTTCACAAGCAGAGAAGGGCTGGGGGCAGATGTGGGGCTCAGAGGCTGCCTGGGGCACAGTGACCATGAAATAATCAAGTTTTCAATGTTCTGTGAAAGGAGGAGGGGCAGTAACAAAACTTCCGCACTGGAATTAGGAAGGGCAGACTTTGGCCTGTTTAGGACGCTGATTTGGGGAGTACTGAATCAGGTACTGATTTTTTAAAGAGAAAGAGCCCTTAAAATCAAAGGGGTCCAGGAAGGATGGACACTTTTCAAGAAAGTAATCTCAAGGGGGAAGGAGCAGCCTGTCCCAGTGTGGTAAAAGATGAGCTGGTGAGGAAAAGGACTGGCCTGGCTGCCCATGGAGCTTTTGTGGGAACTTAAGGGAAAAAAGAGGATGCATCATTTTGAAAAGAGAAACAGGCAACTCAGGAAGTGTTTAAGGATGTTGCTAGGTTATGCAGAAAGAAGAGGAAAGAGGTGAAAGCCCAATTAGAGCTTAATCTGGCCACTTGTGTGAGAACTAATAGGAAATGTTTCTATAAATAAATTAGTAGCAAAACACCGGATAAAGAGAACCTCTACTCTTTATTGGATGCAGTGGAGAATAGAGTAACTAAAGAAACGTCTGAACAGTTTAACACCTTGTTTCCCTCAATTTTCAATATAGGACAGGTTGTCCTCAGGACAAGTGTTCTCCTGAGCTGGTAGATGGGCACAGGGAGCAGAACAGCCCCCTGGAATCCAGGAGGAAGCAGCTGGGGACCTGCTGAGCCACTCAGATGCTCACAGGTCTATGGGAGCAGATGAGATCCATCCCAGGGGGATGAGGGAGCTGTGGATGAGCTCCCCAAGCTGCTCTCCATCATTTACCATCAGTCCTGGCTCAGCAGGGAGGGCCCAGAGCACTGGAGGTGCCAGTGTGAGCCCATCCCCAGGAAGGGCTGGAAGGAGGAGCTGGGGAACTCCAGGCCTGTCAGCCTGACCTGGGTGCCCAGCAAGGTTCTGGAACAGATCACCTTGAGTGCCATCACAGGGCACCCACAGGATGGCCCAGGGATCAGAGCCAGCCAGCGTGGATTTAGGGCTGGCAGGTCCTGCCTGACCAACCTGGTCTCCTTTTATGCCCAGGTGACCCACCTGTGGATGGGGGAAAGGCTGTGGATGTTGTGTGCCTGGACTCCAGCAGAGCCTTTGACTCTGTCTCTGACAGCATTCCCTGGAAAAGCTGCAGCCCACGGCTTGGGCAGGTTCCCTCCTGGCTGGGAGATTTAAGAGCTGCCTGGAGGCTGGGCCCAGAGAGGGGTGGGGATGGTGCTGCACCCAGCTGGTATCCAGGCACTGGTGCTGTCCCCAGGGATCTGTGCTGGGCCCAGTCCTGTTTAATATCTTCACTGATGGTCTGGGTGAGGGGATCGAGTGCAGCATTCACAAAGTGCAGATGGCACCAAGCTGGGTGTGAGTGTGGATCTGCTGGAGGGCAGGACAAGAAGACCCAGCCTTAAGCTGCACCAGGGGAGGCTCAGGCTGGACAATAGGAAGGAGTTCTTCACAGAAAGGGTGAGTGGGAACTGGAATGGGCTGGCCAGGGGGGAGGTGGCAGAGTCACTGTCCCTCTCCAGTGGCACTCAGTGGCATGATCTGGGTGACAAGGCAGCATCAGGGCATTGCTTGGACTTGATGATCCCAAAGGTCTTTTCCAGCCTATTTGATTCTGTCATTCTGTGATGACTGGGACACTCTGGGGCCATTGTGACACTGCAGGGCCTCATGGAACTAAGAGGACCATGGTGACACCGTGCAGCCCCACAGAACCAGGTGTCCACGGTGGTGCTCTGGGGCCAAATGGAACCAGGGAGTGCCCCGTGACACTCTGGGCCCTCGTGGAACCACAGAGGCCATTGTGACACTGCAGGGCCTTGTGTAACCAAGGGGTTTCACCATTTTGACACTGCAAAACCAAGGGGACCATTGAGAGACTGCAGGGCCCAGTGGAACCAAGGGGCCGTTCTGACACTGCGGGGCCTCATGGAACCAAGGGGACATTGTGACACTGCAGGATCCTGTGTAACCAAGGGCCCACTGTGACACGATGGGGCCTCAAGGGATCTGGAATAATGCTGTGACACTGTGTGGCCTTGTGGAAACAAGGAGTCCATTGTGACACTGAGGGGACTTGTGGAACCACAGAGACAATGGTGACAGTGTGGGACCTCATGTGGCCATGGGGCCATTGTGACACCCTGGGGCCCCATGGAACCAAGGGGCCACTGTGAAACTGCAGCACCAATGAGAACATTGTGACACTGTGAAGCCGCATGGAACCAAGGAGTCCATTGTCATATTTTGTGGCCCCATGGAACCAAGGAGACCAGTGTGACAGTGCAGGGCCTGGTGTAACCAAGAGGCCATTGTGACACTGAGGGGCCCCTTTGAACCAAGGACTTCTTTGCAGATGTCACCAAGCTGGATGTGAGTTTTGATCTGAGAGAACATAGGAGTGGTCTGCACAGGGACCTTGGTAGGCTGGATCCAGAGGATGAATCGAACAAGGTGAGGTTTAACAAATCCAAGTGCCAGGCCCTGCTATTTGGCCCCAGTGCTACAGGCTGGGGACAGAGTGGCTGGAGAGCAGCCGGGCAGAAAGGGACCTGCAGGGAGTGATGGACAGCAGGCTGGACATGAGGCAGCAGTGTGCCCAGGTGGCCAAGAAGGCCAATGGCTCCTGGCCTGGATCAGGAATGGTGCGGTCAGCAGGAGCAGAGCTGCTCTGCCAGCACTGATCTGCCCCAGCTCTGCACACAGACATTGCTGCTGAAGCTCCAGAGAAGGCAACAAAAGGGCATCTCTGCAGAAAACTCTGCTGGGAGATCCTTTAGTTCCTTTAAAGCCAACAAGAGCACAGCCCCTCATTGACACAGTCTGTGGCCACAGGGAAGGTGGAGAGAAACAAAATTAGAAATGGTAGAAACAATGAAATTACTTTACGGAAAATATGAAAAAAGTAAAACAAAGAAAAAGAACTTCCAAAATGAAACCAATAAAAGTATCAAAGATGAATTTTATTACAAGCAATTTGCACAAACTGGCAAGCAGTTTTCAATGTTTCTGAAAGCATCCAGTCATCAGTCTCCACACTGCAGCCTTGAGCTCCTGGTTCCTCAGGCTGTAGATGAGGGGGTTCAGGGCTGGAGGCATCACCGAGTACAGAACTGACAGGGCCAGATCCAGGGATGGGGAGGACATGGAGGGGGGCTTAAGGTAGGCAAATGTTCCAGTGCTGATAAACAGGGAGACCACGGCCAGGTGAGGGAGGCAGGTGGAAAAGGCTTTGTGCCGTCCCTGCTCAGAGGGGATCCTCAGCACGGCTCTGAAAATCTGCACATAGGAGAAAACAATGAACACAAAGCCGCCAAAAGCTAAACAGATGGAAAACACAAGAAGTCCGAGTTCCCTAAGGTAGGATTGTGAGCAGGAGAGCTTGAGGATCTGTGGGATTTCACAGAAGAACTGGCCCAGGGCATTGCCATGGCACAGGGGCAGGGAAAATGTATTGGCCGTGTGCATGAAAGCATTGAGAAAGGCACTGGCCCAGGCAGCTGCTGCCATGTGGGCACAAGCTCTGCTGCCCAGGAGGGTCCCGTAGTGCAGGGGTTTGCAGATGGACACGTAGCGGTCGTAGCACATGATGGTCAGCAGATAAAACTCTGTTGAAATGAAGAACAGAAAGAAAAAGAGCTGTGCAGCACATCCAGTGTAGGAGATGTTGCTGGTGTCCCAGAGGGAATTGTGCATGGCTTTGGGGACAGTGGTGCAGATGGAGCCCAGGTCGCTGAGGGCCAGGTTGAGCAGGAAGAAGAACATGGGCGTGTGCAGGTGGTGGCCGCAGGCTACGGCGCTGATGATGAGGCCGTTGCCCAGGAGGGCAGCCAGGGAGATGCCCAGCAAGAGGCAGAAGTGCAGGAGCTGCAGCTGCCGCGTGTCTGCCAATGCCAGCAGGAGGAAGTGCCTGATGCAGCTGCTGTTGGACATTTGCTGGGGCTGCACATGTGCACCTGTTCATGGAGAAAGGACAGTGACAAATCAGGAGAGGCTGCTTGGAGTCAAACCTGGGCCATTCCCTGTAGACTGTCCCTACTTTTGGGACACACCGCCCTTCTAGCTTCTGTGGGAAAGCCTTTGGCTGCAATCAGAGCACAGTCACACTCCCCAGGTACCCTGGGATAAACCAGACCCTGCCCAGAGCAGAGGGATCCCTGAATGTCTCACCCTCTCTCAAGGTCTCTGGGCAAGGTCTCAGCACCCCCTTGTGCCAAGGACACTCACGGCTCCCTGGGCAAACCCAGCATCATTTCCTCAGCTGTGGCAGCTCTGCCCTTCCCCGTGGGACATTCAGGGAACTCCCAGAGGCTCTGGCACAGATTTGCACCCAGGAGGGCAGCTCAGAGCCTGGCAGGGCACAGCAAGGAGATCCCTGGCTGTGCCCATGATGGGATCTCAGGGAGGGGGCTCAGCTCATTCCCCTTTGCCATGGACTGCTTTGCCCACAGCCCCACAGGTGCCAGGGAAGCTTGGACACCCCATTCCCATGGACAGCCCTGCCTGGCAGGAATGCCAAGGGCAGAGCCTGACTCAGCTGCTGCAGATGCCAGAGCCTCCCTGAGAGCAGCAGATAACAGTGCCAATGTCAGGGCAGTGCAGAACCAAGAGCAGATGTTGTGGTGCTGTGCCTGAGAGGGCAGGGCAGAGACAGCCGGGCACTCAGGACAGTGTTCCCGTGCCCAGCTGTGCCCGGCACCTCCCACACACCAACAGTGCCCTCCTGCCCCAGCCCTGCTCTCTTCAGCCCCCTCTCCTTCCCTGAGCATCTCCCTGGGCCTGGACATTCCCTCCTGAGAGGAGCCTTGTCCCTGCCAGCGCTCACAGAGCCCATGCCAGCCTGTGTGCCCTGGCTGGGGCCCTACAGAAACCTGCCTGTGTGCAGGGCCCTGGCTGGGGCAGGCTCTGTGTGCAGCTGGGCAAGGGCAGCTCAGGAGAGCCCTGCTGGGCCCTGCAAAGGTGATGCTGCTGCTGTGCAGGGCTGAGGAGTGGCTGAGGGCCCTTTGGGAGGCTCCCAGCAGAGACTGATCAACTTAATTTACAGTTCTGCAGTCCCTGTAAAAGATCAAACATTAGTTTGATGATTCTGCTGTGTCCCTTTCAACTCAGAATGTCCTGGGATTCTTGGATTACAATTCCTGTTCTGCTTCTCTCATCCCCTTGTTTTTTATAATCAAAAGAGAAAAAAATCCCCTTGCAACAGTGTTAGAACAGTAAAGTAAAAACCAGACCTTTATTGGAAGCTTCCAGGTGTCCCAGTGGGGATGGGGCACACCCGGCCCCTGATTTCAGCAATTTATTAAGGTTGATTAATTAGGATATTGAACAGGAACATCCTATAGGAGATTCACTTACCCCAGTTACACATTCCTGGCTCAATCCATTGGAGTAGGTCCAAGGGCTTCTTTGCCTTCACTTTTTGTTATGACTGCTCACATTCTGGTCAAAAAACAAAATGTTCTTCTTGTAGGTCCTCTTCCTGATAATAAAACTATACAGGATACTATATGTTTTGTATACTATATGTATTTCAGGAATGCATTTAGACAATCAGTTTATTTTTCTAAAATCAAAGAAAAAGGCTAGGGAAAATAATAATGTTAATAAAGGATTATAGTTATAGATTTATATAATAGTAATAGAGTTCATTAAAAGTTTAATAGACTTAAAAAAGGAATATATATTTAAAATTATGTAATAGTAATTTATAGAGCTACAAATATATGAAAATTGTATAAAGTAAAAAAAAATCTTTTTGTAATCAGCCCCGTGTTCCCATCCTTCTTCAAGCAGGAAATTGAAAACACTCTCAGGAAAGCTCCTGATCTTTCCAGCAATCCCAGGCTTACCTTCTTTGGGAAGTGCCCTCCGGAGATGTGCCCAGGCTGGTCTGGAGCTGGGAGCAGCCCTGCCCCACCCAGCCCCTCTCAGCAGCAGCCCCTGCCCTGCTCAGGGCGGCTCCTTCCCCCCAGAGCTTCTCCCCAGCGCTGGGAGCAGTTGCCAGGGCTGGCTGAGAGCTGTCCCTGGCAGGCAGCAGAGTCCCTGCCCCAGCACAGCGCCCTGGGCTGCAGGACCCTGCTCTGCAGGACAGCCCTGGGCACCCCTGGCTGCTCTGCACAAGAGACAAGCAGAGAATGTACTCACAGGCTCTGCAGGCATTGGCATGTTCCAGCTTGAGGAGATGGCTCCAGGAGCTGCAGCTGCATTGTCCTGCAGCCAGAGGTTCCTGTGCCAAGGGCTGGCAGTGATTGTGCCCCAGGCACTTCTCAGCCCCTTCCCAGCCCTGACTGATTGAAGCTCTCTGTGCCTCTGGGCTGTGCCCGGGCTGGCTGCAGGCAGTGCCCCAGCCCTGCTGGGCTGGCACAAGAGCTGCTCATCCAGAGAAATGTGCTTTTGAAGCTCTTCTTGGTGACCAGGAGCTGCCTCTGGGCCAGGAGCCCAGCCCAGCTCAGCAGCACAGACACAGCACAAGGACTTTAATCAGCCTCTGGGGCTTTGTGCTCAGGCCCTGGACATCAGTCCCTGAGAGGGAGCTGAAGAAACCTCTCCAGAGCTCCAAGGCAGAATCCAACTCCACAGTTTCTTGGACTTTTAATGGGTCCCAGAGAGGGACACGACTGAGCAAGTGTCCCCAGGCCCCAGGCAGAGCAGAGAACTGCAGGCAGTGCTGACAGGTGGGGACAAAGAGAAGCCAAGTCTTGGTGCCCTGGGGCACAGCAGGGTCTGTGCCAGCAAGGGCTGGGAGGAGACACCTTGTCCTGAGGCCCTGGGGCCTCCTGGCACAGCCCCAGCCAGGCTGGGCACTGTCAGCCCCTTGTGCTGCCCTCAGCATCCCCCCCTAGCCCACATCCCAGTGGCCTCAAGGATCTGCTGCAAGGAGTCCCTGGGGAGCCTTGCTCAGCAATGGCCCTGGGGGCTCCTTCATGCTCCCTGCAGGGACTGCAGGTTTTTCAAAGGACTTTGGCTTTGGCTTTTGCCTTGGAGTCTCTGAGAGCTTTGTGCAATCATGGCCTCCAATTATCTGCTGTAATTAGTCCCTGGAGATTCTCTGCCTGTTGCAGCATTGATTGGGACTCATTAATACTTCAGGGTACTTAAGTTTTTTAAGCTACTTCCCCTTTCCCTTTTGATACAGACTCTATGAGAAAGATTGTGCATTTACAGGCTCCAATTATCTGCTGTAATTAGTCCCTGGAGAGCCGTTATCAGTAACAACATTCAGTGGGCTCATTAATGCTTCAAGGTACTTTAGTTATTTTAAGGTTCTTGGTGTTTCCCTTTTGATACAAATTCTTTGAGAGGTTTGTGCAGTCATGGCTCCAATTATCTGCTTTAATGAGTCCCTGGAGAGCTTTGTACTGACACTCAGTGGTGCTCAGTAATGCTTTGAGCTTCTCAAAATTTTTAAGGTAGTTTGGAATTTCC
Organism: Agelaius phoeniceus; assembly: GCF_051311805.1. Lineage (NCBI taxonomy): Eukaryota > Metazoa > Chordata > Aves > Passeriformes > Icteridae > Agelaius > Agelaius phoeniceus. The sequence continues at coordinate 6,131,562 of NW_027509866.1, forward strand.
TTTCCACTCTGAGACTCTGAGAGGTTTTTGGTCAATCCTGGCCTCCAGTTCTCTCCTCCAAGGAGTCCATGAGGAGCCTGTGTTGGGGATGGACCTCACTGAGACCCATTCATGCTTTGAGACACTTTGGGGTTTTCTTCTGACTTTGACTCCTGGAAAGGTTTGTGCAATCTCCTCTTAGGCCCTGAGGTTCAAGGGCTCAGCTCCAAATGCACCACAGGGCTCATCAGGATGCAGCAAGTCCTGACAAACCATGGCTCTGCCTTGATTTCCCTCTGCTCTTATGCAGTTTATCAGGAATGTATCTGGAGTAATTTTTGGTTTGCTAATTTGAGATTTCTCAGCCAATGCATCTATTAGTGCAGTGGGATCAGTGTTGGCTAATTACCATTACACTCACTGGAATATATTTACTCATTTCCTGCTGTGAGATAGGATTAGGAGAAAGGCAAAGTAGGCTCAGAATTTTAAAAGGGTATATAGAAAAGTTTATTACCAGTAAATAGAAGAAAGAATAATAAGAATCTGAACACTTCTCCTCTCCTGACAACCTTTTCTTTCTTACTGACAATGCAAGGAGACAAAACCTGAAAGTTTCAGTCAGTTTACACCATCTAGAACAGTCTTTCTTCAGTTCACTTAGGGAGAGGAGTCTCTCTTTCATGCTATGGAGACTTCTCCATAAGAAAAACATTTGCTCGTGGCTCTCAATTCCCACGAAGAGCAGCTGCCCAGAAAATCTGGAATAGTGAAGTCACTCCCATTTTTCACAGCTTTTCCCACAGCTGTTTTTATGGGCCATGTCAGCTTATGGGGTATGAGTTTAAAGATGAGCTGTTCAAGAGCAAAGAATCTCTTCATCTATTTCTGAAATCATCTTCATCTCCGAGAACAGAGATCTTCTTCTTCTCTCCATGAGGGCGCAGGATCTTGTTACTCTTCTCTCTTTCTCTGTTGAAACTTTTCATGGGATCACAGCTACTTCAACATTTACCTACTTTAGCATGGAGGTTTTTGCTGAACAGGTCATCTACCCATATTTTCAATTAGTTATAGGGAAAAGAGACTCTGATGTATCAATTACATCCTTCCCCATAGCTTTACAAGAGGATTTCAGCCCCAAGATCAAGGCATCTCCTCATTCCTCCCATCTGGGACTCAACTTCCCCTTCAGTGACCTTGGTGTCTTCATGTTGCTCTTCTCTGTGCCTGCACTTTGTCCTTTTCTCTCACTGGAGGGAGGATGGAAGCACTGAAAGAGTTCATATCTCACCCGGGGCCTGCAGATGGTTCCGTGCCCCCGGCCGGGCTCGGTGCTTGCGGCCGGAGCTGTTTTACGATGGAGGTTTCTGCAGCGGCTGCGCTGGGGCTGTGTCAGGATGGGCCGCGCTGGGGCAGGGCCAGGATCTCAGCAGCCAGGCCAGAGCACAGCAGCAGCACGGCCGGGGGCCGATGGCTTCTCCTGCCCCTGCCCGGGGCTTGCGGCTGAAGCCCAAGGGTGGCAGAATCTTGGCCGAGCCGGCCCGGCCCGGGTCTGCTCATGGGGCCCGGCGGATCCTGGCTGGGCCCGGGCTGGCGGCGGGGCAGGGCTCAGCAGGGCCCAGATGTTCCCAACTGCAGCCATGGCCCGGCCCAGCCTCGGCCCCGCGGCCTCCCCTGCCCTGCCCGGCAGCCGATGGGGCCTGGCGGGGTCCCTGGGAAGGGGCCCGGCCCCACGGCAGGAGCCGCCCGGCCCGGCCTGGCTGAGACGGGGCCGGGTCAGCCTTGTTACCTCTGTGCCAGCCAGAAGGGAAAGAGACTCTCCCAGGCTTTCCCATCTTTAACATGTGTCTTCACAGAGGCATGTACAGTTTCCTTAGTGGTTTAACAGATTGTCAGTTCTCAAAGCTGATTACTGATTGGTTTTTTTGTCAGACACAGATGAAACTGCTAGCAGCTTCTCTTAGAACATCACTTCCATGATGCAAAATCACCACAACAGCACAGAGCCCAGAGCTCCTTTGTCCATATGTATCGGTCATGTGCCCAAGTCCTCAAAAACCCTTCTTGGGAGATCTCTGGCCCCTTTCCAAGGTTTTTTCAACTGAAAGCATTCAACTCAGAGTCTAAGAAAATCACCAGCAGACATGGGCAGCCTGACCTGTCTGTCCTTACTACTTTTGTCTGGGAGCAATCTTTGGATATATGGAATTTGGGAAGCCAAATTCTAATTTTGGCCATGGACCATGGACATGAAGGTTGGTTCTTTTCCGTAGGAAGGAAGGAACAGAGCCCCAGTGTTTGCCAGGCAGAAGAGAGGTGACCACCAGAGGACAAGGCCAGCCAGAAGCGGCAGGTTTTTTTCTGAGAGAAACCCTTGCATATAGGAAAATTTTTAGAGAGAATACCAATTTTGGCAATGGACATTTAAAAAAAGGGATGGTTCCTTTCTATAGCAAGGAAAGCACGGAGCCCCAGTGTTCCAGGAGCTGATGAGAGGCATTCCTTGACATTGCAACGTCAGCCAGAGCTGTCAGGTGGCCCCTGGGAGGCCAAGCCAGCCAGGCCTGTTCCATGTTCCCTCAGTTCTATCAGGCCCCACAGTGTCCCAATGGTCCTTTGCTTCCCTGAGGCCCTGAGGTGTCATAATGCCCCCTTGGTGACACCAGGCCCTGAAGGGTCCCAATGGTCTCCATGGTTCCATCAGGCCCCACAGAGCCATAATGGTCTCTGGGTTCCATGAAGCCCCACTGTGTCACCATGGCCCCTTGGTTCCGTGGGCTCCAGTGGTGCCACAATGATCCCCTTGGTTCCATGGGGTCTCCACAGTGTCCCAGTGTTCTCCATGGGAAGGAAAGAACCCAGCCCCAGTGTTGCAGGGGCAGTCACCAGAGGTCAAGGCCAGCCAGGCTTGATGGTACTGGCAGATTGTGCCTGGGAGCAACCCTTGGATATACAGAATTTTGGAGGTGGAATCCCAATTTCAGACATGGACACCTGGAGGATAAGGATGGTTGTTTTCCATTGGAAAGAAAGCATGGAACACTGATACAGTGACATTTGGGGATCTATGGGGAGCACTGGGGATCGTTTCTGCACCTCGTGACCCAACAGGAGCTTTTCTAATAAATGTTGCCTGAAGCTCCCACTATGCCCATCACAGGAACCCCTGTGAGTGTCTGGGACATGCCAGCTCTTTGGCAGCCTGGGGACTCCTGGGATGTCACCATGGAATGGCTGTGACTGCCTCTGACCACAGGGTTCTTTACCATCCCCAGAAAGCCCTGGGAGGTCTCCATGGAGCCCCTGTCTCTGCGTGTGATATTCCAGCTCTGGAACAGCCTGGAGATTCTTGGAATGTCCCCATGGAACCCTTCTGAGGGCCTGTGACAAATCTGATCCTTAGTAGGCAACCATCACCAGCCCCCTGTTGCTATGGTCAGTCCTTTGGCAGCTCCATGGAGACCCCATGCCAGGGGTGGTTGCCATGGCCACCAAGGCTGGCACCAGCTGGGATGCTCAGTTTCCACGGGCCGGGCTTCAGGAATGGGATTCCCCAATTTCCTGCTCCCGCTAAAACCGCGCTGCCCTCGCTGCCCTCCCGCCTCCCGTGGAAAGCACAAAAGGCAAAGATCCCAGGCTGGGATAAGAACAATTTATTGGGAACAGCAAGGAGATAAGGAGCAAAAGGAACCGAAACAATATTGATAAAAGAAGGGATAAGTAAAACTATTTACAGAGAAAACTACAACATCAACAACTAGTTCTTCCTGGCAATGTATTTCCTCCTGTCTGGAAAGGACACCCTTTTCCTCAGGGAGAGAGAGAGAGAGAGTCCCTTTCCTGCCCCTGGCAATGACCTGAGGTGGGAGTGAATGTAATGACAGGGCCATGGCCAGCCCCTCAATTCTCCAATCCCACATAAAGTCATTGGCGGGGCAACAAAAGGTACAGGTGTCTTCCCAGCATTGATTACAGGGAACATGGATCACCAGGGCTCTGACCAACGTGGTGTCTCCAATGGGGGATTAAGCTGGAGCAGTGCATGAAGCTCTTCCTGCAGTTGGGGCATGTGCAGGGCTTCATTTACTGGTGGCTCCGTTGGTGTCTGGTCAAGTGAGAGCTGCTGGTGAAGCTCTTCCCACACTGGGGACACTCGTAGGGCCTCTCCCCAGTGTGGATGCGCCGGTGGGTGACAAGGGTGGAGTTGTGCTTGAAGCCCTTCCCGCAGTCGGGGCAGTGGAAGGGCCTCTCATCCGTGTGAATCTGCTCATGCAGGCGGAAATTTGAGCTGGTGTGAAACCTCTTCCCACACTCGGGGCACTTGTAGGGCTGCTCCCCTGTGTGGATCATTTGGTGGATGATCATTTGGGTCTTCCTACTAAAGGTCATCCCACATTCCCCACAGTTGTATGGCCTTTCCCCAGTGTGGATCCTCTGGTGGCAGATCAAGAGAGACTTCAGCCTAAAGCTCTTCCCACATTCCCCACATTCATAGGGTCGTTCCCTGGTGTGGGTCTTCTGGTGGGAGATCAGGTTAGAGTTCTGGCTGAAGCTCATCCCACATTCCCCACACTCGTAGGGCTTCTCCCTGGTGTGGATCCGCCGGTGCCTGATGAGGTGGGAGTTGCACTTGAAGCCCATCCCACAGTCAGGGCAGTGGAAGGGCCTCTCATCCGTGTGAATCCGCTCATGCAGGAGGAGATCAGAGCTGGTGTAAAACCTCTTCTGACACTGGGGACACTCGTAGGGCCTCTCCCTCTCCCCAGTGTTGATGTGCTGGTGGGTGATGAGGGTGGAGTTGCGCTTGAAGCCCCTCCCACAGTCAGGGCAGTGGGAGGGCCTCTCATCCGTGTGAATCTGCTGGTGCTGGAGGAGACTGGAGCTCGTCTGAAACCTCTTCTGACACTCAGGACACTCGTAGGGCCTCTCCCAGGTGTGGATGCGTTGGTGGATGATGAGGGCAGAGCTGCAGCTGAAGCCCTTCCCACACTCCCCACACTCATAGGGCCATTCCCCAGTGTGGATCATCTGGTGGCTGATCAGGGTGCTGCTCTGCCTGAAGCTCTTCCCACACTCCAAGCACTTGTGGGCCTTCTCCCCATTGTGAAGCTGCCCATGGACCACCAGCTCTGAGCTCTGGCTGAAGCTCTGTCCACCTTCCTGGCTCAGGGTGGGTCTTTCCTCCTCAGAGCACCCTGGGCTGGGTTTGGAGCCCCTCCTCTTGTGGAATCTCTGGGGATTTTCCTCCCCATTGGATTCCTGTGCCCTGGAGTCACTCAAAATGGCCTCTTCCATGAGGTTCTGCCACAGGGATTTGCCCTCCCTGGTCTCCATCCTCAGCTTCTTCCCTGGGGGAGGAAGGACAAGGAGAGGATGGGATTTGCCTCCGTGCCACAGGGAAGGGGAAGGAGATCCCCCCAGTGCATCCCCAGCAGGACGGGGTTGGCAGCAGGGTTGTCCTGCAGCCGGGGGCTGTGCTGGGCTGGGAGATGAAGCAGGAAAGAGGGGGAAAGGGGCACTGACTTCCTCCTCACCTGCCTGGCTGTCCCAGGGCATTGTGTCAGTTTGAAAAGACAGGTGTCTGCTAAGGAAGGCAGGAGACTCCCTTGAAATGGAAAATGTTAATCCCTTCACTTGGAACTATAATTTTCAAAACAAGGGGCTGTCAAGCAAAGTCTATGGGAATAGGAATAACAGTTCTTCAGAAGGAAAATTAAGAATACAAATGCAGTAGTACTAAAAACTTCTTACAGAGTAAGAATACAACCTGACACCCTGTGGGTCAGAGTGTTGGTAGCACTCCTGTTAAATGGTGGCTGCAGTGCTCCTGCAGGGACAGGTGTGGTTTTGTTGGAGCAGGGATCCTGTAGAAGGGTGGAGTTTTCCTCTGAAGGTCCAGTTGTGGCGTCGATCGGCCTGGTCTTCCTCTGGGATCCAGTGGAGCTGAAAGCTGCTCTTCTGGGAATCTTGTGGGAGAAGGCTGACTCTGTTGTTCACATTCTCAGATTATATCCAGGTAGGAATGCTTGGCTCCTCCCTCTGGGCAGAGCTTCTGACAATGGGATGATGGAATTTTTATCAGTGACACTCAATGGCCCATTAACAGAAGATATCTCCCTGGAGGGAGGATTCCTTGTGGAAGAGATAAAGTAAACTGCTCAATTAACAGATGATAATTGCCCCAGCTTTACCAGAGGGTAATTGAATACACACCCAGCTAAACCTGAGACACTGTTCCAGCCTTGGAAAGCAGGATTTGGTACCAGGATTCTTTAGGGAATGCAACCCTGATTGAAGGCAGAGATAGAATCTCCAGAGCCTGCAGCCAGAAATGGACAGTTGTGTGATACTCATTTCAACATCTTCTCTTTCCGAATTATTGACTAATGATTATTTGCTTTGCCTACCTAATATTTTTGTAATTTTTTGCAAATTTGCATTATCTAATTACACTTTTCCTTAAGTTAAGTTGGTGTCTGTGTCTTTGGTGCGGGCCCTGCCCACTGGCGAAACAGGGCCCAATCCTGCCTAAGTGTTACCTGGGGAGACAAAACCCTGACTGCAAATGTGCCCCCTTCCTCCTTGTTCCCCACACTTCATGCACTGATCATGATGTCCTATGGTCTGGGGTATCCCTGGGGTCAGCTGGGATCTCCTGTCCTGGCTGTGTCCCCTCCCAAGCTCCCCCACACCCTCAGCCCCTCCCCAGCATGGCCGAATGAGGGGCAGGACAGGCCTTGGCTCAGTGTGAGCTCAGCAAGAACAAAACCATCTCTGTGTGCTCAGCCCTGTGCTCAGCCCCCGGGCCCGGCATTTCCTCCACTTCCACCCCGGACCCCCCTTTCCCACCCCTCTGCCCCACGGCCGCCGCAGCACCGGCTGACAATAGAAGCAATTCTGGGGCAATTCCAAGTTTCCTTGGTTCCTGCACAGCTCCAGCTCAGCTGCTGGCAGGTTACAATTAAAGAAAAGTGCAAATTTGGCCTAATACAGATATTATTAAAAGGAAGTGGAAGCTCTGTGCAGCTGACACAAAGGTGACAGGGATAAAGAGAAAAATGATTCTCACATTTGGCAGAAAACCCAAGCCTGGGAATTCAGTAGTTATTTGGGAATTTAGCTACTTGAGCTGGGCTTCTTGTGGGACTTTTAGCAGCCTTGTGTTCCTCACCATGTGGTGAATGAACCTTGTCAGTCTGCTGGTATCATTTGCTCCATTTCCTCCAGTGATTTTAACAAACTTTTCAAGGAGGGACAACAAAATATTTTCTTTACACTCCAGTCCCACAACAGCCATTTTCCTCATCAGTTCTCCCATAGGTCGCTCAGACGAAGCTGCGTCAGTTTCCAAGACTTCCTCCAGAGAGACCCACAACCTCCTCAGAGGAAGGAACCATGCTGTTGTCAAAGGCAACTGGGGTCAAAGAACAGTGGCCTGAACTCAATGTGCCAAAATAATTTTGCAATCTGGTTAAGAAAATATTAGAGAGATGCCATTTGCCCTGGAGCAGGGCAAGTGTGACATTGTCCCCTGTTTGTGTGTGGCCTTCCCGGGGTGGGGGTTTTACACCTGAGCCAGTTTGGGTAAGGGGGGTGGTGTTCACCCCCCGAGCAGGGATTCCCCCACTGTTTCAGGCTGCAATGGAAGATGGAACCAAATCCATGTTTTCAATCCCCATCTTCATCAACTGCTATAAACAGGTGGGGCAGTGTTCTTCATCTCTTCCATGACTCAGCCCTGACAACGCCCTCCAGGGGAGATATCTGCTGTGAATGGGCCATTGAGTGTCACTGCAGGACTGATCAAATTCCATCCTCCCATTGTGGCATGCTCCGCCCAGGGGGAGGATCCAAGCATTCCTACCTGGATATAAGCTGAGCCTTGCAACACCAGGAGCAGCTTGCCTACTGGATTCCCAGAGGACAAGAGCTCCAGAACCACCACTGGACCTTCAGAGGAAGACCAGACCCTTCTACAGGATCACTGCTTGGACAGAATCACGTTCATCACTCCAACAGGACTGCAGCCACCATTTAATGGGACTGCAGCCACCAGCCTGAGCAGCAACAGGGTGTCAGGTTATATCCTGACTCTGTCAGTTTAAGGCAGTGTTTCTGTATCATTGCCTTGATCTTAATTTTCTTATAAAATTGTATATCTGACTTCGACTCTCCCCCAGGTTTGCCTTCTAACCAGAAAAAAAGACAATGTGCGCACCCTTTGTTTGGTTCCCAGAACAGGATTTCCCATTCCCAAACCTTGACTGGATGGAGGAGGAGGCTGCAAGAAACAGGAGGGAGCCATGGGAAACCCAGGCAGATGAGGATGAAGTCAGTGCCCCTTTCCCCCTCTTTCCTGCTTCATCTCCCAGCCCAGCACAGCCCCCGGCTGCAGGACAACCCTGCTGCCAACCCCGTCCTGCTGGGGATGCACTGGGGGGATCTCCTTCCCCTTCCCTGTGGCACGGAGGCAAATCCCATCCTCTCCTTGTCCTTCCTCCCCCAGGGAAGAAGCTGAGGATGGAGACCAGGGAGGGCAAATCCCTGTGGCAGAACCTCATGGAAGAGGCCATTTTGAGTGACTCCAGGGCACAGGAATCCAATGGGGAGGAAAATCCCCAGAGATTCCACAAGAGGAGGGGCTCCAAACCCAGCCCAGGGTGCTCTGAGGAGGAAAGACCCACCCTGAGCCAGGAAGGTGGACAGAGCTTCAGCCAGAGCTCAGAGCTGGTGGTCCATGGGCAGCTTCACAATGGGGAGAAGGCACACAAGTGCTTGGAGTGTGGGAAGAGCTTCAGGCAGAGCAGCACCCTGATCAGCCACCAGAGGATCCACACTGGGGAATGGCCCTGTGAGTGTGGGGAGTGTGGGAAGGGCTTCAGCTGCAGCTCCACCCTTTTGACCCACCAGTGCATCCACACAGGGGAGAGTCCCTACGAGTGTCCTGAGTGCCAGAAGAGGTTTCACACCAGCCCTGATCTCGCCAGGCACCGGCAGATTCACACAGAAGAAAGGCCCTTCCACTGCCCTGATTGCGGGAAGGGCTTCAAGCGCAAGTCCCACCTCATCAGGCACCAGCTCATCCACACTGGGGAGAGACCCTACGAGTGCCGCACGTGTGGGAAGAGGTTTCGGACCAGCTCAAATTTCCGCCTGCATGAGCAGATTCACACGGATGAGAGGCCCTTCTACTGCCCTGACTGCGGGAAGAGCTTCAAGCACAATTCCACCCTCATCAGGCACCAGCGCATCCACACTGGGGAGAGGCCCTACGAGTGTCCCCAGTGTGGGAAGAGCTTCACCAGCAGCTCTCACTTGAGCAGACACCAATGGAGCCACCAGTAAGGAAAGGCCTGCAAATGCCCCAGCTGCAGGAACAGCTTCATGCACCACTCTAGCTTCATCCCCCATGGGAGAAGCCAGATTGGAAAGAGCCCTGGTGATCCATGTTCCCTGTGATCCATGCTGGGAAGACACCTGTACCTTGTCCTGCCCTTTGCCAATGACCTGATGTGGCATTGAAAAACATGAGGGTCTGGCCATGGCCCTGTCATTACATTCACTCCCACCTCAGATCATTGCCAGGGACAGGAAAGGGACTCTCTCTCTCTCCCTGAGGAGAAGGGTGTCCTTTCCAGGCAAGAAATATTGTAGCCAGGCAGACCCTGTGAGTTGTCTTGTAGTTTTCCCTGTAAACAGTTTTATTTATCCCTTCTGTTATCAATATTGTTTCTGTTCCTGTTTGTTCTTTATCTCGTTGCTGTTCCCAATAAATTGTTCTTAACCCAGTCCGGGATCTTTGCCTTTTGTGCTTTCCATGGGAGGCGGGAGGGCAGCGAGGGCAGCGCGGTTTTAGCGGGAGCAGGAAATTGGGGAATCCCATTGCTGAAGCCCGGCCCGTGGAAACCGAGCATCCCAGCTGGTGCCAGCCCTGGTGGCCATGGCAGCAGCCTTGGGAGCGGGTCCCTGGCTGGGGCTGTGGGAACGTCTTCCCTCTGGTGCCCAGGGACAGGAGTGGAGGGAGCGGCTGCAGCTGAGTCGGGGCAGGCTCAGGTTGGATGTCAGGAAAAGGTTTTTGCCCAGAGGCTGCTGGGGCCCTGGCCAGGCTCCCCAGGGCAGGGTCCCAGCTCCAGGGCTCTCTGAGCTGCAGCAGCGTTTGGCCAGCACTGCCAGGCCCAGGTTGGCATTGTTGGGGTGTCCTGTGCAGGGCCAGCAGTTGCACTGGAGGATCCTGATGGGTCCCTCCCAGCTCAGCCAATTCTGTGCTTCTGGGATCCCATCAGCCTGGGGATGGGGCTGCCAATGGTTGCCATGGCAACGGGCTCTGGCTGCAGGCCTGAGCTGGTGTCCATGGCAACCACCCCTGGCATGGGGTCTCCATGGAGCTGCCAAGGGACTGAGCATAGCAACAGGGGGCTGGTGATGGTTGCCATGGAAACTGACCCTAACAACAGGGGGGCTGGGGATGGTTGCCATGGAAACAGACCATAGCAACAGGGGGCTGGTGATGGTTGCCTGCTAAGGATCAGATTTGTTACAGGCCCTCAGAGGGGTTCCATGGGAACTTTCCAAGAGTCTCCAGGCTGTTCCAGAGCTGCAATGTCACAGGCAGGGGCTGGGGCTCAATGGAGACTTCCCAGGGCTTTCTGGAATGGTAAAGAGCCCTGTGGTCAGAGGCAGTCACAGCCATTCCATGGTGACATCCCAGGGCACCCTGGGCTGCAAAGGCACTGATCTGTCACAGGCACTCACGGGGGCTCCACGGTGACATCCCAGGAGTCCCCAGGCTGCCAAAGAGCCGGGATGGCCCAGACACTCACAGGGGTTCCTGTCATGGGCACAGTGGGAGCTTCAGGCAAAGTTTATTAGAGAAGCTCCTGTTGGATCACAAGGTGCAGAAAGGAGCCCCAATAGCCCCCACAGATCCCCAAATGTCACCATTGAATCAGTGATGACACAGACTCAGATCAGAAGGCTAAGGGCTAAAAGTCACCTGTTTTTTCAGTCCTCTTCTTTTATATCTTGGTTTGCTACAGGTAGACCTCAGTGGTCATTTAATCAACACAATTCACATGATTGGCCAATTAAGCCAACACCCTTTAGTAAACAACTTTATGGAAAAAAGCCAATGTATAAGAAACATTGTAGAGGCACCAGTTATTGATGTTTGTTTCATGTTGGGCCTTTCTGGGGGCTCCCTGGATGGGGGAAACCCTCTGTAGCAGTTCTGTGCCAGGTAAAAGGAGATGCATGGGACTTTTTCAGTTTTCAGCTTCTTGTTTTTTCTTATCTTATCTGAAGTTTTGCATTGCTATCCACACCAGGCTCAACATGCTGGGAAAACACCTCAAAATGGTACTAAAATGAATGGTTTAAAGGTCGTTTAAAGTTTTCTCATCCAATTAATTCTTAAAACATACATTATTTCTACTTATCAACCACTAACTCATCCCTTGACTGTCCACATAACCTCTGCACTTTGCTTTCCTTGACCAATCACCCTGTGCCACCAACACTGCAGAAAATGGAGTAGATGAAGAAGAAGACAGGGACTACACCCAAATTCCTGCATCTTGCTTCCTATCTACACCATACTAGAAATCCCAAAACCTAAATTTCTCACCCAAGTGACATAGTATGCTACTCTCTATTACCTATTCCACACCTTAGTAAATTCTAATCACGCGCAAAGTCCTGGAAGTCCTCTCCATGGGCGAAGGTTAAAGGCAGTGTTTCTCTGGGGGTCAGGACCCCTCAGAGCAGACAGAGAAATATTCCCTGTGCCCTGGGTGCCCACAGATTTAATCTAAAATCTTTTAACCCTTAACATGTCAAGTTACCCAAAAATGTTCCAGGTAAGCAGGATTAGAAGGAGAAGAAATAGAGAACAACAGAAAGACAGAAGATCCATAGAAAGACACGCACATGGGTACCAACTGCTGGGGTTCCAGCATCACCAACAGAGGAACCCCAGGAAAAAGCAGGATCCAGACGCTGGGCTGGCCTCGTGCTCCGGCTTTTAACCCCCTGGGCCTTCATGGCCCCGCCCCTGGGTGGGACTGCCAGTTGCTTGTCCAATCAGAGCCAGGGTAGAACCAGCTGCTGGTGTGTGATTGATTGACAGCTGGGCCAATCAGAGCTGGGTTAACATCACCCCCTGCTGTGTGATTGGCAGCTCTGCCAGGCCAGGGCTGGGGGCGGGGCTCTGTCCCACCACAAACCAAGGCCTGACCCGGCCCTGGCCCCACACGGGCATTCCGAGCATCCCAAGGTGTCTCGGGACATGGATCTCATCCAGCCTCTGACAGCGACTACGGTGACACTACGGAACCTCATGGAGCCATGGGTCACTTGTGACAATGGAGATCCAAGGAAACAATGGTGAGACTGTGGAATCCAGGAATCATGGAATCAAGGAGACCATTGTGCAAATCATGGGCCCTATGGAAGCAAGGATCAATGATCAAACTGTGCTTTGATTGTGATTGATTTAAAATAGAAACAAAGAGCCATTGTGACACAGCGGGGCCACATGGAGCCACGGGAACCCTGTGACTCTGTTGGGGCTCCTGAAACCAAGAAGCCATTGTGACATTGCCAGAACTCATGGAATCAAGGAGACCATTGTGACAGTGTTAGGACCCATGAAGTCCATGGAACATGGAACAGGTCTGCCTGGTTTGGCCTCCTGGGGGCTGTCTGACAGGTCCCACTGAATTTGGCATGTCAAGGGCCACTTCCCATCTGACCATGAAGCACTGGGGCTCCGTGCTTTTATTCCTATGGGAAAGAACTGTCTTTCTTCTCCAGGCTCCCATGGCTGAAATTAGGATTGTGCATCTAAAATTCCCTATATCCAAGGGTTACTCCCACACAAAATCTGCCCATACAGTCAAGTCTGGCCAGCCTTGGCCTCTGGTGACTGCCTCTCATCTGACCTTGCACCACTGGGGCTCACTTGTTTCCCTCCTATGGAGACCATTGTGACACTGCGGAGCATTGTGGAACCAATGGGCCATGGTGACACTGCAGGCCCTTGTGGAACCTGTGACACTGTAGGAACTTGTGGAACCAAGGGGAACATTGTGACCCTGCAGGGTACCATGGATCCAAGGGGCCACTGTGACACTGTGGGGCCTTGTGGAACCAAGGACATCACTGTGACTCTGTTGGGCCGCATGGTCCCAAGGGGCCAGTGTGAAGCAGCAGGGCTTTGTGGAACCAAGAGGCCATTGCTGCATTTCAGGGCCTCATGGAGCCAAAGGGCCGTTGTGATCCTGCAGGGCACCGTGGATCCATGGAGAGCATTGTGGCATTGCAAGGCCCCATGGAATCATGGAGACCATTGTGACACTGTGGGGCCTCATGGAAGGAATCGGCCATTGTGGCACTATGGGAACTTGTGGAACCAAGGGAATCATTGTTGCACTACTGGGCCCCAATGGAACCAAGGGGCCATTGGACACAGCCAGGCTTCATGGAACCAATAGACCATTGTGACACTGTGGGGCCTTGTGGAACCATGGAGACCATTAGGATCCTTAAGGACTTGTGTAATCAAGGGGCCATTATGACACCTGAGGGCATCATGGAAGCCAGAGAACCATTGTGACACTGCAGGGCCCTGTGGAACCAAGGGAACATGAAATAGGTGTGGCTGCCTTGGCCTCCCAGGGGTCACCTGACAGGCCTGGCTGACCTTGGAATGTGGAAGGCCACTCCCATCTGCCCCTGAAACACTGGGGCTCTGGGCTTTCCTTTGTATGGAAAAGAACTGTCCATCTTTTCCAGGCATCCATGGCCAAAATTTGGATTCCAGCTCCAAATTTCTGTGTATGAAAGGATTCCTGCCAGACAAAATCTGCCAGGACAGACAGGTCTGGCTGGTCTTTGACTCCTGAGTGCCAGAACTCACCTGTTTTCCAAACACTGGAAAGGGCTGTCTGCTTTTCTTGTATGGAAAAAATCATCCTTCTCCAGGCACAAATGTCTGAAATTAGGATTCCACATTCATAATTTCAAATATCCAAGGGCTGCTCCAAGCAAACCTGCCAGGACAGACAGGTCAGGCTTGCCTTGGCCTCTGGTGGCTGCCGTTCATCAGCTCCTGAAACATGGGGGCTCCGTGGTTTCCTTCCTATGGAGACCAATGTGAAATTGGGAGCCTTGTGAAATGAAGGGGCCATTGTGACACTGCAGAGCACCATGGATCCAAGGGACCATTGTGACACTGTGGGGCCTCGTGGAACCAAGGACATCATTGTGGTTCTGCTGGGCCATATGGTCCCAAGGGACCAGAGAAAAGCAGCGGTGTGGGAGTTAGCCCAGCTGTAACTCAGAGCCAGCCAGATTTTACTCCGAAAGAATTGGGCGTGAGTTTCAAGCCCTGGGAATCATTTGTTTAACTTAGGGTGAGCTTGAAAGTTCTCCAAAAAGCCTTTAGTGTTGTTATGCTAACTTGTCCAAGTTCTCCTCCCCTACTGGTTACTTGTTTCCCCTATTTGATTATTGTTCTAGAGTGTTCTACCCTCAAGTGTACATGTCGTTGCTCCCCTTTGTCTTGGGTCTTTGGATCCTGCCCCTCATACTGTGCTCGACTTCTCCATGTTTATTGTTTTTCACCTGTTATTAAAGTTCCTTTTAAGCAACTCCATTGATCCTGCTCCTTTTCATTTTTGCCACCCTTGCCCTGAAGTCAGGGAACCAGAGAGGTTTGTCACAGCCACCCTCATTGTGACCTTTGGCGCCCAAACAGGGACCATGACACTCAGGGCTCCCTGTGTCAGTCACGTCAGCTGGGGTTGGCTGATGGATAGGCCAGGGCTCCTTGGGATTTTGGATTGTGCTGGGCCCAGTGGATTCATCGTTGCTTCGAGGGACCTTGCCCAGGATCAGCAGGGACAATGACGGTTTCACCTGCATAGGATTGCAGGTGGGTTTGGGGAAATGCAAGACATTTATTGCCCATTTTGCCACTGTGTTTTTACACTATGCACCCACATCCCATAATTGATTTGGGGTGTTCCGGTGGCTCTTCCCCATAAGGCAGAGAAAGAGAAAAATGGGCAGCCAGATGTCCAAATTAGAAAGGAGCATATATGGATGCTTTCAGTAATTCTCACTGATCATGACAAAATATTTTCAAAGAACAAATTAAAATCAATCATGAAGTGGATCATTAAAAATTTTCCAGACACCTCTTCTGACAAAATCCATACCACTGAATTTTGGGACTCCGTGGGAATTAAACTGTACAACCTTTCGACCCCATTGAATCCCACATGCTCTCCATCTTCCACACCATCCTTGAGACCCTTCACCAGCAAGCAGTGTGTCAAAAACTCAATCCGTTGGTCGCTCGTAACTCGGGACCTCCCCTCAAACCTGCCTTTCTCAGACCTTCCACGATGGTCCAAGATGGCAATGGCCACGCTGTCTTGGAGCATCATGCCCTGGAGACTCAAGATGGAAGGACCCCGAATGTGGCTCAGGATTCCAACCATCCTCCCTCCATTTTGGCTCCTCCACTTCCTGCTACCACAACCTTCTCTTCCGCCCTGAATGAACCTCCAGACTCCACCCCCAGAACTGCGGGTCACGCCCCCACTGTCAATCATTCCACCTTCACCCTGGGCAATGCCTCCAGTTAAGGAAGGAGACTGGCAAATAACCTCGAAACTCCTCATTGCCCCTGTATGAAAGAAGGGGGCAGAATCCCAGGTGTCAGCCATTGGTTTATGGGGAAATCAAGGATCTGTGTAGGGCAGCTAAACACCATAGGAGGGACTTACCTTGTTTTAATGGCCTAATGAGGGCCATATTTACAGCACATGTCTTAACCCCCTATGATTTAAAATATATTATGACCATGTCGTTGTCACCTACAGAATACACCCTGTGGGAAGGGGGATGGAAGTGTTTACTAAATCAATTAATAGCAGACTATGCTAATAATGAGGCAAGGGCGGAATTGACAATCAACCATCTGGCTGGAGAAGGACAACACAGCCTACCAGATGATCAAGCAGCAGGTATCCCCAGAGAAGTATTGGATGATATCTAAGAGATGGCTTTGAAAGCTTGAATCCAGGTACTGGATGGTAGCACCCCCCATTTGGACTACCTTGGGTGGCTGCAGCTAAAGCTTTAGGACAATCAGACCATCCTGGGTGCCTGTTAAGTAAGCAAACCAATGCTGCCTCCCTCACATTGAGTGGCTGCTCTCAGACACAGAGACCATCAGACACGCCACCTTGCAGAACAGCGATAGAGTTTTTACTCTGGGCACATGGGCATGGCTGTGTAGACTCTGAGGGCATGTGCTGCATGAACCTCTCCAGCCACAGCGAGTCAATCCACAAGAGCATTCAGGTACTGAAGGCAGGGTTCAAGAAGCTTCAAGTGGGAAACAAAGACTGGTTAATAAACTCTTCCAGTCCTGAGCACAAAAGGGTTGGATGAGGTCTAGCTAAAACAGGACTATTAATTATCTTAGTGGTTATTGTTGTTGTATTGATAATTGTCCCATGTTTGTTTGGATGCTTTTAGAAAGTCTTAAAAATTCTTTCAGTTCCATCTTTGTTGTAAAACAGAAAGGGAGAAGATACCCAATAGAGGCGCCTCATGGACTCCTTGGAGGAGAGAATTGGAGGCCAGGATGGCACAAAAACCTCTCAGAGACTCAGTGTGGGAAGGAAAATCCTTAAAAGTACCTAAAAGTATTCTTAAATCCATAAAGTACCTTAAAAACCTTGAGTATCTCAAGGCATTAATGAGCCCCACTGAGTGTCAGTACAAAGCTCTCCAGGGACTCATTAAAGCAGATAATTGGGGCATGATTGCACAAACCTCTCACAGAGTCTGTATCAAAAGGGAAACACCAAGTACCTTCAAATATCTGAAGTACCCTGAAGTATTTATGATCCCCACTGAGTGTTGTTACTGACAAAGCCTCTCCAGGGACTAATTGCAGCAGATAATTGGAGGCCATGATTGCCAAAACCTCTCAGAGACTGCAAGGCAAAAGCCAAACCCAAAGTCCTTTGAAAAACCTGCAGCCCATGCAGGGAGCATGAAGGAGCCCCCAGGGCCATTGCTGAGCAAGGCTCCCCAGGGACTCCTTGCAGCAGATCCTTGAGGCCACTGGGATGTGGGCTAGGGGGGGATGCTGAGGGCAGCACAAGGGGCTGACAGTGGCCAGCCTGGCTGGGGCTGTGCCAGGAGGCCCCAGGGCCTCAGGACAAGGTGTCTCCTCCCAGCCCTTGCTGGCACAGACCCTGCTGTGCCCCAGGGCACCAAGACTTGGCTTCTCTTTGTCCCCACCTGTCATCACTGCCTGCAGTTCTCTGCTCTGCCTGGGGCCTGGGGACACTTGCTCAGTCCTGTCCCTCTCTGGGACCCATTAAAAGTCCAAGAAAGTTTGGAGTTGGATTCTGCCTTGGAGTTCTGGAGAGGTTTCTTCAGCTCCCTCTCAGGGACTGATGTCCAGGGCCTGAGCACAAAGCCCCAGAGGCTGATTAAAGTCCTTGTGCTGTGTCTGTGCTGCTGAGCTGGGCTGGGCTCCTGGCACAGAGGCAACTCCTGCTCACCAAGAAGAGCTTCAAAAGCACATTTCTCTGGATGAGCAGCTCTTGTGCCAGCCCAGCAGGGCTGGGGCACTGCCTGCAGCCAGCGCGGGCACAGCACAGAGGCACAGAGAGCTTCAATCAGTCAGGGCTGGGAAGGGGCTGAGAAGTGCCTGGGGCACAATCACTGCCAGCCCCTGGCACAGGAACCTCTGGCTGCAGGACAATGCAGCTGCAGCTCCTGGAGCCATCTGCTCAACCTGGAACATCCCAATGCCTGCAGAGCCTGTGAGTACATTCTCTGCTTGTCTCTTGTGCAGAGCAGCCAGGGGTGCCCAGGGCTGTCCTGCAGAGCAGGGTCCTGCAGCCCAGGGCTCTGTGCTGGGGCAGGGACTCTGCTGCCTGCCAGGGACAGCTCTCAGCCAACCCTGGCAGCTGCTGCCAGCACTGGGGGACAAGATCTGGCTGGGAGGAGACAGCTAGTGAGGCTTGGAAGTGTTCTCCTTGTGTGGGGAGGATGCTGCATTGTTCAGGACTGCTCCCAGCATGGCATTTACCTGCAGAACATTTCCAAGTAGATTATACAGGGAGCACAGCAAGGCAGGGACTGCGTAAAAGGGAAAATCCTACTTTTTTAATCTACTGCTCTGGGTTGCCTGGATGTGAAATAGCACATAGATATTCATCTCTGATTTCAGGCAGTAAAAAATAAAAACTATTTCTCTTATATCTGAATAAACTGGGCAGTTACTGAGATGAGCACAGGGTCCCTTTAAGGCAGCATCTGTTTTGCTTTTCCAGCCTCCTCAGGGTTGCCCTGACGTTGCCATCAGAGCCTGCAGAGCCAGAGCTGCCCCTGGGCAGTGCCTGAGCTGGGAGGGCTCTGCAGGGCAGAGCTGAGCCCCCAGGGCTGGGCTGGGCTCTGGCAGCACTGGCAGGGCCCAGCCCTGGGCACAGGGAAGCAGCTGCTGGCAGGGACAGCTCCAGGCAGCAGAGCCCTTGGCAGGCAGTGGGGGGAAAGTGCCCCCAGGCTGTGCTGGGATATTTCAAGTCCTCTCCACACCCAACTATACCATGATTACTTTTCTTACAGATCCCCATGTGCAGCCCCAGCAAATGTCCAACAGCAGCTCCATCAGGCACTTCCTCCTGCTGGCATTGGCAGACACGTGGCAGCTGCAGCTCCTGCACTTCTGCCTCTTGCTGGGCATCTCCCTGGCTGCCCTCCTGGGCAACGGCCTCATCATCAGCGCCGTAGCCTGCGGCCACCACCTGCACACGCCCATGTTCTTCTTCCTGCTCAACCTGGCCCTCGCTGACCTGGGCTCCATCTGCACCACTGTCCCCAAAGCCATGCACAATTCCCTCTGGGACACCAGCAACATCTCCTACACTGGATGTGCTGCTCAGCTCTTTTTCTTTATGTTCTTCATCTCAGCAGAGTTTTCCCTGCTGACCATCACGTGCTACGACCGCTACGTGTCCATCTGCAAACCCCTGCACTACGGGACCCTCCTGGGCAGCAGAGCTTGTGCCCACATGGCAGCAGCTGCCTGGGCCAGTGCCTTTCTCTATTCACTGCTGCACACGGCCAATACATTTTCCCTGCCCCTGTGCCATGGCAATGCCCTGGGCCAGTTCTTCTGTGAAATCCCACAGATCCTCAAGCTCTCCTGCGCCAAATCCCACCTCAGGGAAGTGGGGCTTCTTGGTGTTAGTGCCTGTTTAGGACTCGGCTGTTTTTTGTTCATTGTTTTCTCCTATGTGCAGATCTTCAGGGTTGTGCTGAGGATCCCCTCTGAGCAGGGATGGCACAAAGCCTTTTCCACCTGCCTCCCTCACCTGGCCGTGGTTTCCCTGTTCCTCAGCACTGCAGCGTTTGCCTACCTGAAGCCCCCCTCCATGTCCTCCCCATCCCTGGATCTGGCCCTGTCAGTTCTGTACTCGGTGGTGGCTCCAGCCCTGAACCCCCTCATCTACAGCCTGAGGAACCAGGAGCTCAAGGCTGCAGTGTGCAGACTGAAGACTGGATGGTTTCGGAAACATTAAAATTGTGGCCAATTTCTGCAAATAACTTGAAATAAAAATCACCCTGATACTTCTTTTTGGTTTGGTTGTGGTGGTATTTTTTCCTTCGTTTTGGTTTGGTTGTGGTGGTATTTTTTCCTTCGTTTTAGGTATTAATAATGTCCAAAAAATTGTCACTGTTTGTACTGATTCTCATTTTGTTTCTCTCCACCTTCCCTGTGGCCACAGACTGTGTCAATGAGGGGCTGCGCTCTCGGTGCCTTTAAAGAAACTAAAGGATCCCCCAGCAGAGTTTTCTGCAGAGATGCCCTTTTGTTGCCTTCTCTGGAGCTGCAGCAGCAATGTCTGTGTGCAGAGCTGGGGCAGATCAGTGCTGGCCCAGCAGCTGTGCCCAGCAGCAGCAGCAGCAGCACTTGGTGTTGCCAGTGCTGCTGCCGTGGCCCTGCCCTGCTGCCCTGGTGGCCCTGGTGTTGCTGCAGGGCCTGAGTGCTCTCGGGGCCGGGCACAGCCCTGGGGGTGGCAGTGCCGGGGCTGCAGCAGGGCCAGGCCATGGGCACTGCTGGGGCAGCGCTGACGCCTCAGGCCAGGCCCTGGGGGCTCCAGGCTCCTTGCCCAGGCTCTCTCCAGAACACGGCCAGGCCAATGCTCAGCACAGAAACCCCCATGAGCAGCCCCAGGCTGGCCGTGGGCAGGCTGGGGGCAAACAGCATGGCTGGGGCTCTGCAAGGGCCATGGGGCAGACGGGAAGGAGCAGCAGAGCAGGGGCTGATCCATGCCCAGTGCGCTGCACAGCCCAGGGCAGCGTCCCAGAGCGTCCTCATGCAGCTGCCAACAACATCCCCCCTCTGCAGCCCTGGCCTCTCCCCCAGCTCACACAGGTGCCCCATCCTTGCAGGCACAGACACGGCAACACTGCCTCAGCAGCCCCTGTTTGCATTGCACACAGCAGGGCCAGCACCCCCATGCTGTTGCTGTGGGGACATGAACCTGAGGGAGCACAAATGCCATCAGCCCCTGGGGCCAGCAAGGCCTGGGGGACACCAGGGAAACCACTCAGCTTTGTCCTGGCCTCTGCACTCAGCCAGAAAGTTTGTTCCCATCAGCTGGGAGTTTCCTGTGCCACTGCAGATGCTGTTGCTCAGAGCCAGGGCTGCCTGGCAGCCACCCCCAAACTGCCCTCAGCATTTCCTTTCCTTCACCTCTGCTTTCTTTACTCTTCCTTGGTTCAGAATTCTTCCTCTTGCCCAGCCCTGTCCCCTGCCCTGCAAACAGCCCATCCCTGTTTGCTCTTTCCTCTCTGGCCCCACTCCCCATTGCAGTTCCTGACTTGGCACCATGGGAACGTCCCTTGGGCAGCAGGATCATCCTACAAGTGCTGCAGGAATTGTCTGCAGGCTCCTGCAGTGCCTGCTGCTGCTCCCTTGCCAGAGGCACCCCAGGCCAGGGGGGAACATCTGGGCTGCTGTGTCTGCCTCTGGGGCTCCCTGTTCTGAGCAATGAGGAGGAGCTGCAGAGGCTCTGCAGGACTGACAGGATGGGCTTTGGGGCTGCCAGGAGAAGCTGAGGGACCTGGGCTGCTGGAGCTTCTGAAGAGAAGGCCCAGGGCTCATCCTGCAACTGCTCCAAGGGTGGTTTCAGAGAATCCCAGAATCAGCAAGGCTGGAAAAGACCTTGGAGATCATCAAGTCCAACCTATGCCCTGACACTGCCTTGTCTCCCCTGAGCCTCCTCTTCTCCAGGATAAACAACCCCAGCTCTCTCAGCCGCTCCTCACAGGACTTGTGTTCCAGACCCCTCCCCAGCCTTGTTGCCCTTCTCTGGACACGCTCCAGCCCCTCCATGTCCTTCCTAAATTGAGGAGCCCAGAACTGGACACAGCACTTGAGGTGCTGCCCAACCAGTGCCGAGCACAGGGGAAGAATCCCTGCCCTGCTCCTGCTGGCCACACCATTCCTGATCCAGGCCAGGAGCCATTGGCCTTCTTGGCCACCTGGGCACACTGCTGCCTCATGTCCAGCCTGCTGTCCATCAGTCCCTGCAGGTCCCTTTCTGCCTGGCTGCTCTCCAGCCACTCTGTCCCCAGCCTGTAGTGCTGCAGGGGTTGTTGTGGCCAAAGTGCAGGACCTGGCACTGGGACTTGTTAAACCTCACCTTTTTGGATTTGGGCCCTGGATCCAGCCTGTCCAGGGCCCTGTGCAGAGCCCTCCTACCCTCCAGCAGATCCACACTCACACCCAGCTTGGTGCCATCTGCAAATTTGCTGATGCTGGACTCAATCCCCTCACCCAGACCATCAATGCAGTATTGAAATCCACGCTGGCTGGCTCTGATCCCTGGGCCATCCTGTGGGTGCCCTGTGATGGCACTCAAGGTGATCTGTTCCATAACCTTGCCGGGCACCCAGGTCAGGCTGACAGGCCTGGAGTTCCCCAGCTCCTCCTTCCAGCCCTTCCTGGGGATGGGCTCACACTGGCACCTCCAGTGCTCTGGGCCCTCCCTGCTGAGCCAGGACTGATGGTAAATGATGGAGAGCAGCTCGGGGACTCATCCACAGCTCCCTCATCCCCCTGGGATGGATCCCATCTGATCCCACACACCTGTGAGCATCTGAGTGGCTCAGCAGGTCAGCAACTGCTTCCTCCTGGATTCCAGGGGGCTGTTCTGCTCCCTGTGCCCATCTACCAGCTCAGGAGAACACTTGTCATGAGGACAACCTGTCCTAATATTGAAAATTGAGACAGACAAGGTGTTAAACTGTTCAGACGTTTCTTTAGTTAGTCTATTCTCCACTGCATCCAATAAAAAGTAGAGGTTCTCTTTATCTGGTGTTTTGCTACTAATTTATTTATAGAAACATTTCCTATTATTTCTCACACAAGTGGCCAGATTAAGCTCTAATTGGGTTTTCACCTCTTTCCTCTTCTTTCTGCATAACCTAACAACATCCTTAAACACTTCCTGAGTTGCCTGTTTCTCTTTTCAAAATGATGCATCCTCTTTTTTCCCTTAAGTTCCCACAAAAGCTCCATGTGGAGCCAGGCCAGTCCTTTTCCTCACCAGCTCATCTTTTACCACACTGGGACAGGCTGCTCCTTCCCCCTTGAGATTACTTTCTTGAAATGTGTCCATCCTTCCTGGACCCCTTTGATTTTAATGGCTCTTTCTCTTTAAAAAATCAGTACCTGATTCAGTACTCCCCAAATCAGCATCCTAAACAGGCCAAAGTCTGCCCTTCCTAATTCCAGTGCAGAAGTTTTCTTGCTGCCCCTCCTTCTTTCACAGAACATTGAAAACTTGATTATTTCATGGTCACTGTGCCCCAGGCAGCCTCTGAGCCCCACATCTGCCCCCAGCCCTTATCTGTTTGTGAACAGCAGCAGACAGAGCTTTCCTTGGCAGTGGGAGTGTTACCAAAAATTCAGTAAAACAGAAAACTCTTTTTAGCCCCAATGTAGCATTAAGAAGCAGCATTCTTTATTCAGCTGGATGCACGGGGGAGAGCTCCTCCCAAAGCCATGCATGCTGAGTACAGGAAAGTTTCTGTTTATATTCTGTATTTTGCTCACATATTCATTGATTGTCTTGGACTAAACATATATATGATAATAATTCCCCAAAATCATTGACATATTTCCCCTCCCCTTTACGCATGTGTTCTTCTCTCCTGGGGGTCTCTCTGGTGGTCCCTGGTGGTCGTGGACCCCAATGTTCCAGTGGGCCTGGCTGAGCTGGCAGGACCCTGAGGCTGCTGAACTTCCAGTTCCCCTTCTCACACAATGGGCCTTGTGTGGTTTCCATAGGCCTGGGGATGTGGAGAACAAGCTCCAGGTGTCAGCTCAGCTGGTGTAGGCAATTGATCATCTGGTAACATGAGGTCACAGAGTGGGATATGACATCACAGAGTGGGGTATGTGAGGTGATTGATCAGCTATGGCATCATAGGCTGCCTCTGTGACATCACAGAGCAGATGTCTGACATCACAGAGGCAGTCTATGACATCACAGAGTTGGCTGTGACATCAGAGACCAGCTGTGCAACATTAGAGAAGGGGCTGTGACATCACAGATCAGGCTGTGACATCCCAGAGGGGCTGTGTGACATCCCAGAGGGGCTGTGTGCCATCCCAGCAGGGCTGTGTCAGGTCACTGGGTTGGTCACTCGGCCCCAGCTCCCCCTCACAGTTTCTCCCAACAAGTCCAATGCTGTCCATGCCCAGCGGGGTCCCTGTCCCCCGGGATCCCCCCGGCCCACCTGGAGCCACAGCCTCCACCAAAGGATGTTCCACAGGATCCACCCCAGAGCCTGACATGGGGACAAGGGGCCAGGGCTGTGTGACCAGGACATCAAGGACGGGGATTATCCAGGTCACTGTGGCCAGGGTTGGGTTGCCCAGGGCAGGAAAGATGTCTGGCAGCTGGAGCAGGGTCTGGGAAGGGCCTCCAAGGTGGGGCTGGAGCCCTTGGGCTGTGAGCAGAGGCTGAGGGAGCTGGGCTTGTCCAGCCCAGAGCAGGGAAGGCTGAGGGGCTCCTCATCCCAGCCTGGCAGTGCCAGCGAGGAGGGGATGGAGAACACAGAGCCAGGCTCTTCACCGGGGGCCTGGTGGGAGACAAAAGCCAATGGGTGGGAGGGGAAAGAGGGGAGATCAGCCAGGACAGGAAGAGATGAAATGAGTCAGGCTGGTTTCAGCATTTCCTCAACACCAAGAGCAGCCTGACCTCCCTTCTCCATCCACCACTGACAGCTTTGCAAATCAGGAATTGTTGGAGCTGTTTTGCCCCCATTCCAGGATGAGCATCCTGACAGAGGAACTTGATTGTATCAGAGTCACATTTGTGTGAAATTAATGTTTGAATGGAAATGTGGACGGAGGACTCATCAGACACTGCTGGCACTTTGCACATAGCTCAGGGAAGAGTGAGATTGTTATTAAATTCTGTCCTGTTCAGCCATGGTCTGTTTGCCATGAGGAGAAACTTTCTGTGCCTCTGAGTCTCACCAGTTCCTGACCCCCAAAGGATACAAACCTGATGAGTTGTGGTTCCCACTCCAGTGGCTGCACTTGCACCTCCCTCCATCCCCAGAGTAGAGCTCCCTCTTCCCAGAGAGTCCCTGGCAATGTAGGGATGAAGGAAACAGGACAGGCTGTGGGGATCAGGGGCAGGGCAGAGCCAGGGAGAAGAATGACTTTGGCATTTGATGGAGCTGTGCCTTCCCTTGGCTTTACTGGCTGACAAGAAATGAACATCCCTCTGTGTCTCGGGCAGCTCCTTCTCCAAGGAAAGCAGGTGGGAGTTGGAGCCAAGGAGCTGAAAGCTGCAGGTGCAGCCTGGGCTGGAGGGAGCTCAGATTTGCACAAGGCTGCTCTGAGTGCCAGGGCTTGGATGGGGGAAATGGTGGGCTGGGGGTAGGGACAGAGTCTGATTGATTGTCAGCCATGAAGGGTCTTGATTTTCATATCTATTCACACTGCATGAGGAGGTACTTGGATTCAGTGTCAATTGGAGATTGCACATAGTGATTTATAAACAGGAAAATATCCTAAACAGGACCTAAAAAATGTTTTCTCACTGTCCTTTTAAATATATTGCATTCACTTTGGACATACTACTGAGATCTGTCTAATTAGCCACAAAGGATTTGAAAATTAAAATCAAATGATTCCCAGAGGCTTGGCTTGTTCAGGTGTTCTGAATGTTCATGAGCCCTGAGACACTGAATTCCTGCACTGAAGAGCTGAAGGCTGAACAAGCCTCTGGAGCAGTGAAAATTCAGCAGCAGCCTCCAAGTTGCTGAGGATGTCAGCAGCCCCCAGTGAGGCCATCCCTGCCCAGAGACCGTGGGGGAATGGGCAGACAAGGAGAGCGTCCCTGGGGCTGGGGCAGCACAACTCAGAGGCACCAGCGGCTCCAGCTGGGCAATGGAGTGTGGAATGTGGCTGGGAAAGCCCTGCCTGGGCTGGGCCAAGCAGGACACACAAGCCCTGACTCCCATCCCCCAAACAACTCTCTCAATGAGACATTTAAAAGGAATTTACAGTTGTTTGTGTCCTCTGACTTGGATATGCTGGAGAAATACCAACAAAGGATTGTCAGGAGCTCAAAGCAACAAAAGAGACTTTACTGGCAAATTTAGAAAATCAGAGAAACTTTGGCAAAAGGTTTAATACAACATTCAATCAACACAAAACACTTCTCAAAGCATTAACTTGGCCCATTCAACTTCACAAACTCGTAGCTTGTTCAATTTTAAGTTAGTCAAAATTTGCAAGGGGACAAAAATAGAAGAAGACACAGGAAGAGAGAAAAATGTGAGATAGAGAAGCACACACACAGCTACAAACTCCTGGTTTCCAGTGCAGTTCAGATGGAAATTCCAAGAGGATACAGGATAAGATGTGTGCTTGCCTTGTGGTCAGCCTTCAATACCCCTTGGTCTCCCTGGGCCCTTCCCCCAGGTGGGGCTTGGGCTCATTTGGTCCCTCAGGAGCTGGGCTGGGGGCTGCAGAGGTGGCTGTGGAGCATTGCCTGTGCTGTGCCAGGGACTGGCAGCCACTGCTGGGCTGGGATAGAGGCTCTGGGGGGATTGAGGTTCCAGGGCAGGGCAGGGCTGGGGTTCCAGGGCAGGGCAGGGCCTTCCTCCCCCACACATAAAAATTTTTGACCCAACAATCTCCTCCAATTTGTCAAAATAGGGAAGGTTGGAGGTGAAATCCCAATTCTGGCCATGGGCACCTGGCTGAGCAGGACAGTTCATTTCCACAGGAAGTAAACCATGGAGCCCCAGTGTTTGGAAGGCACGTGAGAGCCTCACTAGGCCAAGGCCATCCAGACTTGTCAGAAATGACATATTTTGTCTGGGACCTATCTTTGGATTTAGGGAATTTTGGAGGTGGAAGCCCAGTCTTGGCCATGGATGCCTGGAGATGCAGGACTGTTCTTTTCTATAGGAAGGAATGTACAGAGTCTTCCCCAGTGTTTTGGGGACAGATGTGAAGTGACCCTTGTGAAACCATTAACAGCCAGACTTGTTCTGGCAATATTCCTATGGGAACAATCCCTGGATATAAGGAAATTTGGAGGTGAAATCCCAATTCTGGCCATGGGTGCCTGCAGGAGAAGGAGAGTTCTTTTCCATTGGGAAGGAAAGCACAGAGCCCCAGTGTTTCAGCAGCTGATAAGAAGAGACCCCCAACATGCCAAGCTCAGCTGGACCAGTCAGGCAGCCCATGGGAGGCCAAACAAGCCAGACCTGTTCCATATTCTGTTGGTTTTATGATGCCCTGCATTATCACCATGGTCCCCTTGGTTCAATGGGGTCCCAGAGTGTCACAATAGCTCCTAGGTTCCAGAAGGCCACCAAGTATCACAATAGTCTCTGTGGTTCCCCAGGACCTACAATGTCACAGGACTCCTCTGTTCCCTGAGCCCTGCAGTGTCTCAATGGACCTTTGGACCCTGGGGATTTGCTGTGCCACAATGGTCTCCTTTGGCTCCACAGTGTCACAATGGACCATTGATGACAGGAGACCCCTCTGTGTCACCCTGGAGCTTTGGTTCCATGCAGCCCTGCTGTGTCACAACGAACCCTTGGTTGAATGGGGTTCCACAATGTCACCATGGCGCCTTGGTTCCATGAAGCCCTGCGGTGTCACAATGGTCTCCTTTGGCTCAACAGTGTCACAATGGACCACTGATTACACAAGGCCCTGCAATGTCACACTGGACCTTTGGTTCCATGCAGCCCTGCAGTGTCACAAAGGCCTCTTGGTTTCATGAGGCCCCGCAGAATCACAATGGTCCTCTGGGTTGTGTGGGGACCCCCCTGGTCACAATGGTCTCACTGGTTCCATGAGGCCTCAGAGTGTCAAAATGCTTTGCTTATTCCATGGGGCCTCATAGTGTCACAACGGTCTCCATGATCTCATGAGTCCCCTCAGTGTCACAATGGCCCCTTGGTTCCATGAGGCTGTCAAGTGTCTTAATGGTATCTCCATTGTTCCATGAGGCCTTGCAATGTCACAATGAACCTTTGGCTCCATGGGGTCTCGCAGTGTCACAATGGCCCCTTGGTTCCATGACACCTCAAAGTGTAACAATGGTCTCCACAGCTCCATGAGGCCACGTGGTGTCACAATGGACCCTTGGTTTGATGGGGCCTCTCAGTGACACTATGATCCCTACATTCCATGGAGCCACACAGGGTCAGTATGGTCGCCTTGGTTCCAGGAGGCCCAGCAATGTCACAGTGCTCTCCATGATTCCATGAGGCCCCACAGTGTCACAATGGTCCCTTGGTCTCACATGGCCCCACAGTGTCACAATGGTCCCTTGGTCTCACAGGGCCCCACAGTGTCACAATGGTCCTTTGGTCTCACAGGGCCCCACAGTGTCACAATGGTCCCTTGGTTCCATGGGCCCTGTGCTGCTGCATTCCCCCCTCCCCTTCTCAGGCCGCCCTGCCAGCTGAGAAATGCTCCTTGGGGCTCGGCCTTGGCCAACAGCCCCTGGGCTCAGCTCCTCTGCAGCTCCTCACAAACACTGTCTGCTCCAGGCACTGCTGCTGCCCAACCAGCTCCTGCTTTCTGGAGGAGCAGCCCTGGGAACTGGTTTTGTTCCCTCCGTGGCACAACATCCCTGTTCTCACCCTGCCAGAGAAAGCTGTTGGTGCCAAGTGTGGCCAGGATGAACCATTGCTGGGACTGAAGCCCCTCTCTTGGGGCCCTGCAAACAGCGCTCCAAAAGGAGCCTTTGGAGCTCTCCTGGGCCAGCGACTCCCTCTGAGTGGGGCCTCTCCCAGCCGGGAACTCTCCCGTTTGCTGCACTCGGGGATCCCCAACAACGACGGAGCCTGGGCCGATCCCCCCACTCCTCCAGGCTCAACCCTTCACCCTCTGGGGAGATGCCAAAGGATCCACAGGGAGCATTTCCTGCCCTCAGGGGAATTTCTCCCAGGTGCCTTGCACTGACTCTTTGTGTCTGTGTGCACACAGGAGTGCCTGTGCCGGGGAAATGTGGCAGAAATGCTGCTCTCTGAGGGGTTTGAGTGCCTTGGATAGCTGAGTCAGTGAGGCCTGTAAGTGAGGTTACATCACGAGGAATAAGTTAAATGGTGTTAAGAGCATATTTTTGCTAAGTAAAGTTTATTATGTTATAATCTAAGTTGAATATTGTTTCATTTTTATTCCACCATTAAATCATTAAGTCATAGGTTGTGACTTAGGTTAAGTACTGTTAAGTGCTGTTTATTTGCTAAATTGTGAAGTTGAAGGTATCAGTTTAGGTCAAGGTCTGAGATAAGTCCTGTTGAGTTTGAGCTCTGTTAAGCTTTTAGGCCATATTCCTTTTATCCTTGCCCTCACTGTCCATGTGTCACACACACACACACACACACACACACACACACACACACAGGGACAGTTCTCTGTTCATTTCTGGTTCGATTGCCTGGAATCTGTTTGGTTTTGTTGTTGCTTTGTTTCCTTGCTGGGCCTGAAGTGTCCAGTCAGGAGCAGAGTGACTCTTGCCAAGGAACTTTGTGTTGCTGTTGCTTAATGTTAAATCTGTTTTTTGCTGCTCCCTTGCTGGGGATTTTTTCAGTGCTCTCAAGGCCTCGTTGGTACCAGAGTGAAGGAGCCCTGGCCCAGGCTCTGGCCCTGGGGGACACGGGGACGCTGCCGGGGGGTCCCTGTCCCCCTGTGCCACCCCCAGGGCCCCGGCCCCCCGGCCCCGTGTCAGGCTCTGGGGTCGATCTCGTGGAACATCCTCTGGGGGAGGCTGCGGCACCGGGGGCGGGGGGACCCGGGGGGACAGGGGACCCCGCTGTGCACGAGGAGGGTTGGACTGCTCTGGGGGAACTGTGAGGGGGCTGGGGCAGAGTGACCTCCCCAGTGACCTCACACAGCCCCTGTGATGTCACACTGCCCCTGTGATGTCACACTGCCCCTGTGATGTCACACAGCCCCCTGTGATATCAGACAACTCCTGTGATGTCACACAGACTCCTGTGATGTCACACAGCCAACTCTGGGATGTCACCCTGGAATGTCATGCAGCTGCACTGTGATGTAACAGAAGACTCTGTGATGTCAGAAAGTCACCCTGTGATTCCACAATCTGTTCTGTGATGTCATAGGCTGCTCTATGATGTTACACAGCCAGCCAGTGATGTCACAACCCTCTCTCTGATGCCACAGAGCCACCCTCTATGAACGCAGGATCTGCTCTATGACCTCACACTCTACTCTATGATGTCACAGACAGATGTGTGATGTCACAATCCCCTCAGTGATCTCAAAAAACCCTCTCTGTGATGTCATATTGCAACTTTGTAAGGTCACAGTACACACTTTGTCCTCACAGCCAGCTCTATGATGCCATACAGCCATGCCATGATGTCAGAGTGTGCTCTGTGATGTCACAGAATCCCCTCTATGATGCCGTAGCTGCTCAATGACCACACACAACAAACTCTGTGATGTCATAGCCCAATCTGTGACCTCACACAGCCCACTCTGTGCTGTCACACAGCCCCTTGCTGACATCACAGCTGCTCTGTACCTCCATGACACAGCCACAGAGGAGCTGCTGTGACACAGCCCCCTCTGGGACATGCCACAGCCCCTGCCAGTGCTGAGCCCCTGGGAGCTCTGTCTGTGCCCTGCTGGTGTCCCTGAGGGGCCCTGGCAGTACCCAAGCCCTGCTGGGCTGTGCACAGGAGCTGCTCCTGGCCAGAGCTGTCTCTCTGCAGCTCTGCTGCCCTTGCCAGGAGCTGCCTCTGGGCCAGGAGCCCAGCCCAGCTCAGCAGCACAGACATAGGAATCCAAAGGGCCAAGGCCTGAGCCCCAGCCCCTGGCCAGGCAGATCCTGTCCCTCCCTCCTTGCTCAGGGCTCTTCCCAGGATGGGCACTGGGATGTGGGGATGTGCAATGCCAAGGGCAGGAGCATGAGGCGGCCCCTGCCAGGCTGCTGAGCAGGGACAATGAGGCAATGAGGCCCCAGGCCTGCAAGGGTCACTTGTCCCCTCGTGGCCTCAGACCCAGGGCCAGCAGCCATGGCCAAAGTGCTGCCCAAGTTGGCTCTGTCAGGGCTGTCTTGCAGCTGCTGCCCATCCCTGTGCCCTGTGCAGCCCAGGCTGTCCTACGGTGTCCCTGCCCTGCGCCTCTGTCCCTGCAGGCTGTGGGCATCCCCCGGCTGCCCCACCTGACTGGGCCCTTCCTTTGCTGACAGCTCTGCCTCCTGCCTGCCCACACAAAGCCTGGCGCTATTCCAGGCTCCTGCTGGGGGACGTGCTGCACAAAAGGCCTGCTCTGGCAGGGAAAATTCCTTTGTCCTCATGTCCAGTCTGGACCTCCCCAGCTGCCCTTGGTGCTATTATGTCTTCTTCAGGTTCATTCCAACTAGGAAGAAAAGCTCCAGACTCTCTGAAACCACCCTTCCATCCTTCCGAGCCTATTCTTCTTCTACCTCACAGCCATCACCATGGCAGCCCTGTCCCCTGGCCTGGCTCTGCCCTTTCCTCTGCCCCTGCCTTGGCTCTGCTGGCATGAAGAGTTTTGTCATTGATATCTTGTCCCCAAGGTGCTGGGGCCAATGGCTTCCCAGTCAGGCTCCTGGGGCAGAAGTGGCTTTTCAGAGGCCAGCCAGGAATGAGCCCTGAGGCAGCAGCTCTGCAGTGGTGGCCACCAGGCCGGGCTGCCAAGGGAGGCTTCTGGCCATGGCCTGCAAGCAGCTGCTGCTGCCAAGGTGCCTTTGGTGCCTCAGGCTCTCCCTGGCACAGCTCCCAGCACGGCACTCTGCCCTTGTGCCCGAGGCCTTCCCTGTGCTGGGGCTGGCCTGGGGCTTTTCCTGCAGCGGGACCTGCCCTGCTGATGGCACAGGAAAGGCAGTTCCTGCTGGAGCAGGAGGCTCTGCCTGCAATGGCCTCCAACAGCTCCATCAAGGCCCTGCTGACTTCAAAATTGCTACCTAGAGCATGATATTCTAATAATTGTTATAGTTCCGGCACTGTGGAGTAAATAACTCTGGTTAAGATCTTTCTGTTTGATCATCATCAGAATCAGACAGAGCCATATTTATATAAATATATCTGGTGTTCTATCATTAATCGTGTGGGACAAATTGAATCAAAGTTCAATTCCACCTCTCCGATCCTTTACATGTAAACCTTTGAAAAATTCTGGGGCTGGGATTGGATCCAGGCCCTCCCAGTCTCCTCTCTTAGAAGGAATTTGAGAAGTCTAGGGGCCCTTCAGGGGTTTGGGGATCCATGGTAGCTGTTGAGTGTCATTTATCTATCTAATGACTCAGCAGGAGTTTCTCCAATTAAGAAAAAAAGCTTTTGACTGAAGCCCCCACTGTGCCCATGACAGGAACCCCTGTGAGTGTCTGGGACATCCCGGCTCTTTGGCAGCCTGGGCACTCCTGGGATGTCACCGTGGAGCCCCCGTGAGTGCCTGTGACAGATCAGTGCCTTTGCAGCCCAAGGTGCCCTGGGATGTCACCATGGAATGGCTGTGACTGCCTCTGACCACAGGGCTCTTTACCATCCCCAGAAAGCCCTGGGAGGTCTCCATGGAGCCCCTGTCTCTGCCTGTGACATTCCAGCTCTGGAACAGCCTGGAGATTCTTGGAAAGTCCCCATGGAACCCCTCTGAGGGCCTGTGACAAATCTGATCCTTAGCAGGCAACCATCACATGCCTCCTGTTGCTATGGTCAGTTTCCATGGCAACCATCACCAGGCCCCTGTTGCTATGCTCAGTCCCTTGCCAGCTCCATGGAGACCCCAGGCCTGGGGTGGTTGCCATGGACTCCAGCTCAGGCCTGCAGCCAGAGCCCGTTGCCATGGCAACCATTGGCAGCCCCATCCCCAGGCCCATGGGATCCCAGAAGCACAGAATTGGCTGAGCTGGGAGGGACCCATCAGGATCCTCCACTCCAACTGCTGACCCTGCACAGGACACCCCAACAATGCCAGCCTGGGCCTGGCAGCGCTGGCCAAACGCTGCTGCAGCTCAGAGAGCCCTGGAGCTGGGACCCTGCCCTGGGGAGCCTGGCCAGGGCCCCAGCAGCCTCTGGGCAAAAACCTTTTCCTGACATCCAACCTGAGCCTGCCCTGACTCAGCTGCAGCCGCTCCCTCCACTCCTGTCCCTGGGCACCAGAGGGAAGAGGTTCCCAGAGCCCCAGCCAGGGACCCGCTCCCAAGGCTGCTGCCATGGCCACCAGGGCTGGCACCAGCTGGGATGCTCGGTTTCCACGGGCCGGGCTTCAGGAATGGGATTCCCCAATTTCCTGCTCCCGCTAAAACCATGCTGCCCTCGCTGCCCTCCCGCCTCCCATGGAAAGCACAAAAGGAAAAGATAGCGGGCTGGGATAAGAACAATTTATTTGGAACAGCAACCAGACAAGGAACAAACAGAACAAAAACAGTATTGATAACAGAAGGGATAAATAAAACTGTTTACAGGGAAAACTAAAACACAACTCACTGGGTCTGCCTGGCCACAATTTCACCTGCCTGGAAAGGACACCCTTCTCCTCAGGATTGAGAGAGATTGCCTTTCCTGCCCCTGGCAAGGACCTGAGGTGGGAGTGAATGTAATGACAGGGCCATGGCCAGACCCTCACGTTCTTCCGTCCCATATCATGTCATTGGCAGGGGCAGGAAAAGGTACAGGTGTCTTCCCAGCATGGATCACAGGGAACATGGACCACCAGGACTCTTCCCAATGTGGGTTCTCCCATCGGGGATGAAGCTGGAGTGGTGCATGAAGCTGTTCCTGCAATCGAGGCAGTTGCAGGGCTTCCCTTACTGGTGGCTCCATTGGTGTCTGGTAAAATGAGAGCTGCTGGTGAAGCTCTTCTGACACTGGGGACACTCGTAGGGCCTCTCCCCAGTGTGGATGCGCTGGTGCCTGATGAGGGTGGAGTTGTGCTTGAAGGCCGTCCCACAGTCTGGGCAAAGGAAGGGCCTCTCCTCTGAGTGAATCCGCTGGTGTTGGAGGAGATGGAAGCTGGTGTAAAACCTCTTCTGACAATTGGGACACTCGTAGGGCCTCTCTCCAGTGTGGATGTGCTGGTGCCTGATGAGGTGGGATTTGCGCTTGAAGCCCTTCCCACAGTCAGGACAGTGGAAGGGCGTCTCCTCTGAGTGAATTCGCTCATGCAGGTGGAGACTGGAGCTGGTCTGAAACCTCTTCTGACACTGGGGACACTGGTAGGCTCGTAGGGCCCCCCCACCTTGTGGATGCGTTGGTGGATGATGAGGGCAGAGCTGCAGCTGAAGCCCTTCCCACACTCCCCACACTCGTAGGGCCATTCCCCAGTGTGGATCATCTGGTGGCTGATCAGGGTGCTGCTCTGCCTGAAGCTCTTCCCACACTCCAAGCACTTGTGGGGCTTCTCCCCATCATGAAGCTGCCCATGGACCACCAGCCCTGAGCTCTGGCTGAAGCTCTGTCCACCTTCCTGGCTCAGGGTGGGTCTTTCCTCCTCAGAGCACCCTGGGCTGGGTTTGGAGCCCCTTCTCCTGTGGGATCTCTGGGGCTTTTCCTCCACGTGGGAATTCTGCACCGTGGAGCCATTTAAAATGGCCTCTTCCACGAGGTTCAGCTGTGGGGATTTGTCCTCCCTGGTCTCCATCCTCAGCTCCTTATCTGGGGAAGGGAGGACAAGGAGAGGATGGGATTTGTCTCCGTGCCACAGGGAAGGGGAAGGAGATTCCCCCAGTGCATCCCCAGCAGGACGGGGTTGGCAACAGGGTTGTCCTGGAGCCGGGGGCTGTGCTGGGCTGGGAGATGGAGCAGGAGAGAGGGGGAAAGGGGCACTGACTTCCTCCTCACCTGCCTGGGGCTCCTGGGGCTCCTTCCTGTTTCTCGCAGCCTCCTCCTCCATCCAGTCAAGACTTGGGAATGGGAAATCCTGTTCTGGGAAGAAAACAAAGGGTGCACACATTGTCTTTTGCACAGGATTTAAGGGAAACCTGGGGGAGAGTCTAAGTCAGAATTAGAATTTAATAAGAAAATGAAGATCAAGGCAATGCTACAGAAACACTGCCTTGAACTGACAGAGTCAGGATATAACCTGACACCCTGTTGCTGGTCAGGGTGGTGGCTGCAGTCCCATTAAATGATGGCTGCAGTCCTGTTGGAGTGATGAACGTGATTCTGTCCAAGCAGTGATCCTGTAGAAGGGTCTGGTCTTCCTCTGCAGGTTCAGTGGTGGTTCTGGAGCTCTTGTCCTCTGGGAATCCAGTAGGCAAGCTGCTCCTGGTGTTGCAAGGCTCACCTTATATGCAGGTAGGAATGCTTGGATCCTGCCCCTGGGCGGAGCATCCCACAATGGGATGATGGAATTTGATCAGTCCTGCAGTGACACTCAATGGTCCATTCCCAGAAGATATCTCCCCTGGAGGGCGTTATCAGGGCTGAGTCATGGAAGAGATCAAGAACACTGCCCCACCTGTTCATAGCAGTTGATGAAGATGGGGATTGAAAACATGCATTTGGTTCCATCTTACACTGCAGCCTGAAACAGTGGGGGAATCCCTGCTCAGGGGGTGAACACCACCCCCCTTACCCAAACTGGCTCAGGTGTAAAACCCCCACCCCGGGAAGGCCACACACACACAGGGGACAATGTCACACTTGCCCTGCTCCAGGGCAAATGGCATCTCTCTAATATTTTCTTAACCAGATTGCAAAATTATTTTGGCAGAGTGAGTTCAGGGCACTGTTCTTCTACCCCAGTTGCCTTTGACAACAGCATGGTTCCTTCCTCTGAGGAGGTTGTGGTTCTCTCTGGAGGAAATCATGGAAACTTGGACGCAGCTTCCTCTGAGTGACTTACAGGAGAACTGATGAGGAAAATGGCTGTTGTGGGACTGGAGTGTAAAGAAAATATTTTGATGTCCTTTCTTGAAAAGTTTGTTAAAATCACTGGAGGAAAGGGAGCAAAAGATACCAGCGAGACTGACAAGGTTCATTCACCCCAAGGTGAGGAACACAGGGCTGCTGAAAGTCTCACAAGAAGCCCAGCTCAAGTAGCTAAATTCCCAAGTAACTGCCAAATTCACAGGCTGGTGGGCTTTGCCAAATGTGAGAATCATATTTCTCGTTGTCCCTGTCACCTATGTGACAGCTACACAGAGCTTTCCCTTCCTTTTCATAATCTATATTGGGCTGAATTTCCACTTTTCTTTCATCAGAATGCACCAGCAGCTGAGCTGGAGCTGTGCACGAACCAATGGGAATTGGAATTGCCACAAAATTGGTTGTACTGTCAGTTTATTCATGTTTGGGATTTGTTTCCATTTCCATCACAATTCTCTTTAGGGAAGAGCAACTTCAAGGCATTTTATGTACCGTTAAGTTTGATTTCTGACAAGAAACAACTTTCCTTTGTCCAGTGCCTAGTGGATGCTTGAGGGGTCTCTGAGCCTCTCGCCCTGGAGGATGCTTGGGAGGGGCTTGGTTGGATTGTCCCTGTCCCTGTCACCCCAGGCCATTCCCCAGGGGTATCCCTGTCCCTGTCACCCCAGGCCATTCCCCAGGGGTTGTCCCTGTCCCTGTCACCCCAGGCCATTCCCCAGGAGTGTCCCTGTCCCTGTCACCCCAGGCCATTCCCCGGGGATGTCCCTGTCCCTGTCATCCCAGGCCATTCCCCAGGGGTCTCCATCATTCTCACCCAGGGAATGCCTGGGGGGTCTCCCTCCCTCTCTCCCCTGTGCCAGGGGGTGCTCGGGGCAGTCTCTGTCCCTCTCAGCCCAGGGCATGCTCGGGGCTCTCTGTCCCCTGGCCCTGGGGGATGCTCGGGGGGTCTCCATCCCTCTGGCCTCAGGCAATGCCTGTGCAGGGCTGGGCACCAGGGGCTCTGTGTCCCTCTCACCGCTGAGGCTGCTCGGGGCTGGGGGGGCTCTGCCACCTTCTCACCCCTGGGGAGGCCGGGGGGGTCTCTGTCCCTCTCAGCCCTGCTCATCCTTCCTCAGGAAAAAGAGGGGGGGGAAATCTCTCATCCTGTCTGCAGCTGCTCCCACAGGGATGTGAGGGCTGATCCCAGAGCCCCAAGGGTCACAGTCAGGGCTGCCCTCAGGGAATGCTCACCTGGTATTGAGGGGCAGCGTGGGAGCACCTGGATCTTGGGGCACCCAGCTGCGCCCCATGTTTGGAGGTGCCTGAGGAGGGGTGGGACAATGCCAGGGACATCCTGCAGTGACATCCCCACTGTCCTGCTCTGGGTGAGCTCAGTCCCAAACCTGACCCTGATCCTGGTCTCAATCTCACTGCATGTTCAGACACACTCACAGTTCTGAATTTATTCTTATCCCAGCCCCACACTCATCTAGCCCCAGATCCAATCCCAACCCCAGCCCTAAAGCCAATCCCATGTCTAGCCTTAACCCGAATCCCAGCTCTAATCCAAATCTCAGCCCCAACTCTAATCCCAGCCCCAATTCCAGCCCCTTCCTAAATCCTCAGCCCCAAACCAAATCCCAGGTTCAGCCCTTCTGGGGGTTTGGGGGTGTCTCTGTCCCTGTGACCCCGATGATGTTTGGGTGGGGTCCCAGCAGGGCTGAGAGGGACAGAGACCCCCCCGGCCTCCCCAGGGGTGAGAAGGTGGCAGAGCCCCCCCAGCCCCGAGCAGCCTCAGCGGTGAGAGGGACACAGAGCCCCTGGTGCCCAGCCCTGCACAGGCATTGCCTGAGGCCAGAGGGATGGAGACCCCCCGAGCATCCCCCAGGGCCAGGGGACAGAGAGCCCCGAGCATGCCCTGGGCTGAGAGGGACAGAGACTGCCCCGAGCACCCCCTGGCACAGGGGAGAGAGGGAGGGAGACCCCCCAGGCATTCCCTGGGTGAGAATGATGGAGACCCCTGGGGAATGGCCTGGGGTGACAGGGACAGGGACACCCCTGGGGAATGGCCTGGGGTGACAGGGACAGGGACACCCCTGGGGAATGGCCTGGGGTGACAGGGACAGGGACACCCCTGGGGAATGGCCTGGGGTGACAGGGACAGGGACAAGCCCCCCAAGACCCTCCCAAGCCTCTCCCCCAGTGTGAGAGGCCCAGAAACCCCTTGAGCATCCCCTGGGCACCGGACAAAGTAAAGTTGTTTCTGGAAAAAAATCAAATTAACCCTACAGAAAATGCCTTGAATTTGCTCTTCCCACAAGTCACTTGTGGTGAAAACGCAAACAAATCGCAATTTTTAATAAACTGACCGTAGAAGCGATTCTGTGGCAATTCCAAAATCCATTGGTTCTGCACAGCTCCAGCTCAGCTGCTGGCACATTCTGATAAAAGCAAAGTGGAAATTCGGCCCAATAAACTCTGATATCTCTTTTCTGAAAAGAGTATGAAAAGGAAGGGAAAGCTCTGTGTAGATGTCACAAAGGTGACAGGGACAAAGAAAAAACTTATTCTTAGATTTGGCAAAGCCCCTGGCCTGTGAAAGAGAAAAGGGGGGACAGCCACGGAGTGACAGGGACAGAGACCTCCCCTGGGGCAGGGCAAGTGTGACATTGTCCCCTGTGTGTGTGGCCTTCCCAGGCTGGGGGTTTTACACCTGAGCCAGTTTGGGTAAGGGGGGTGGTGTTCACCCCCTGAGCAGGGATTCCCCCACTGTTTCAGGCTGCAGTGTAAGATGGAACCAAATGCATGTTTTCAATCCCCATCTTCATCAACTGCTATCAACAGGTGGGGCAGTGTTCTTGATCTCTTCCATGACTCAGCCCTGATAACGCCCTCCAGGGGAGATATCTTCTGGGAATGGGCCCTTGAGTGTCACTGCAGGACTGATCAAATTCCATCATCCCATTGTGGGATGCTCCGCCCAGGGGCAGGATCCAAGCATTCCTACCTGCATATAAG
This sequence comes from Agelaius phoeniceus, assembly GCF_051311805.1. NCBI lineage: Eukaryota > Metazoa > Chordata > Aves > Passeriformes > Icteridae > Agelaius > Agelaius phoeniceus. The sequence goes on from NW_027509866.1 coordinate 6,170,001, forward strand.
GTGAGCCTTGCAACACCAGGAGCAGCTTGCCTACTGGATTCCCAGAGGACAAGAGCTCCAGAACCACCACTGGACCTCCAGAGGAAGACCAGAGCCTTCTACAGGATCACTGCTTGGACAGAATCACGTTCATCACTCCAACAGGACTGCAGCCACCATTTAATGGGACTGCTGCCACCAGCCTGACCAGCAACAGGGTGTCAGGTTATATCCTGACTCTGTCAGTTTAAGGCAGTGTTTCTGTAGCATTGCCTTGATCTTCTTTTCTTATCTAATTGTAAATTCTGGTTTAGACTCTCCCCCAGGTTTGACTTCAAACCAGTACAAAATTCAATGTACTTATCCCTTGTTTTCTTCTCAAAACAGGATTTTCCATCCCATAAACTTGGCCAGATGGAGGAGGAGGCTGTGAGGAAGAAGAAGGAGCCCCAGGAGCCCCAGGCAGGTGAGGAGGAAGTCAGTGCCCCTTTCCCCCTCTCTCCTGCTCCATCTCCCAGCCCAGCACAGCCCCCGGCTGCAGGACAACCCTGCTGCCAACCCCGTCCTGCCGGGGATGCACTGGGGGGATCTCCTTCCCCTTCCCTCTGGCACGGAGGCAAATCCCATCCTCTCCTTGTCCTTCCTCCCCCAGGGAAGAAGCTGAGGATGGAGACCAGGGAGGGCAAATCCCTGTGGCAGAACCTCATGGAAGAGGCCATTTTGAGTGGCTCCACAGTGCAGAATTCCCACGTGGAGGAAAAGCCCCAGAGATCCCACAGGAGAAGGGGCTCCAAACCCAGCCCAGGGTGCTCTGAGGAGGAAAGACCCACCCTGAGCCAGGAAGGTGGACAGAGCTTCAGCCAGAGCTTGGAGCTGGTGGCCCATGAGCAGATTCATGATGGGAAAAAGCCCCACAAGTGCTTGGAGTGTGGGAAGAGCTTCAGGCAGAGCAGCACCCTGATCAGCCACCAGATGATCCACACTGGGGAATGGCCCTACGAGTGTGGGGAGTGTGGGAAGGGCTTCCGCTGCAGCTCCACCCTTTTGACCCACCAGTGCATCCACACTGGGGAGAGGCCCTACGAGTGTCCTGAGTGCCAGAAGAGGTTTCACACCAGCCCTGATCTCGCCAGGCACCGGCAGATTCACACAGAGGAAAGGCCCTTCCACTGCCCTGATTGCGGGAAGGGCTTCAAGCGCAAGTCCCACCTCATCAGGCACCAGCTCATCCACACTGGGGAGAGACCCTACGAGTGCCGCACGTGTGGGAAGAGGTTTCGGACCAGCTCAAATCTCCGCCTGCATGAGCGGATTCACGCGGATGAGAGGCCCTTCTACTGCCCTGACTGCGGGAAGAGCTTCAAGCACAACTCCACCCTCATCAGGCACCAGCGCATCCACACTGGGGAGAGGCCCTACGAGTGTCCCCAGTGTGGGAAGAGCTTCACCAGCAGCTCTCATTTGACAAGACACCAACGGAGCCACCAGTAAATGAAGCCCTGCAAGTGCCTCAATTGCAGGAACAGCTTGATGCACCACTCCAGCTTCATCCCCCATGGGAGAAGCCAGATTGGAAAGAGCCCTGGTGATCCATGTTCCCTGTGATCCATGCTGGGAAGACACCTGTACCTTTTCCTGCCCTTTGCCAATGACCTGATGTGGCATTGAAAAACATGAGGGTCTGGCCATGGCCCTGTCATTACATTCAGTCCCACCTCAGATCATTGCCAGGGACAGGAAAGGGACTCTCTCTCTCTCTCCCTGAGGAGAAGGGTGTCCTTTCCAGGCAAGAAATATTGTAGCCAGGCAGACCCTGTGAGTTGTGTTGTAGTTTTCCCTGTAAACAGTTTTATTTATCCCTTCTGTTATCAATATTGTTTCTGTTCCTGTTTCTTCTTTATCTCATTCCTGTTCCCAATAAATTGTTCTTATCCCAGCCCGGGATCTTTGCCTTTTGTGCTTTCCATGGGGGGCGGGAGGGCAGCGAGGGCAGCGCGGTTTTAGCGGGAGCAGGAAATTGGGGAATCCCATTCCTGAAGCCCGGCCCGTGGAAACCGAGCATCCCAGCTGGTGCCAGCCCTGGTGGCCATGGCAGCAGCCTTGGGAGCGGGTCCCTGGCTGGGGCTGTGGGAACCTCTTCCCTCTGGTGCCCAGGGACAGGAGTGGAGGGAGCGGCTGCAGCTGAGTCGGGGCAGGCTCAGCTTGGATGTCAGGAAAAGGTTTTTGGCCCAGAGGCTGCTGGGGCCCTGGCCAGGCTCCCCAGGGAAGGGTCTCAGCTCCAGGGCTCTCTGAGCTGCAGCAGCGTTTGGCCAGCGCTGCCAGGCCCAGGCTGGCATTGTTGGGGTGTCCTGTGCAGGGCCAGCAGTTGGACTGGAGGATCCTGATGGGTCCCTCCTAGCTCAGCCAATTCTGTGCTTCTGGGATCCCATCAGCCTGGGGATGGGGCTGCCAATGGTTGCCATGGCAACGGGCTCTGGCTGCAGGCCTGAGCTCGTGTCCATGGCAACCACCCCTGGCATGGGGTCTCCATAGAGCTGCCAAAGGACAGAGCATAGCAACAGGGGGCTGGGGATGGTTGCCATGGAAACTGACCATAGTAACAGGGGGCTGGTGATGGTTGCCATGGAAACTGACTACAGGAACAGGGTCCTGGTGATGGTTGCCTGCTAAGGATCAGATTTGTCACAGGCCCTCAGAGGGGTTCCATGGGATCTTTCCAAGAGTCTCCAGGCTGTTTCAGAGCTGGAATGTCACACCCAGAGACAGGGGCTCCATGGAGACCTCCCAGGGCTTTCTGGGGATGGTAAAGAGCCCTGTGGTCAGAGGCAGTCACAGCCATTCCATGGTGACATCCCAGGGCACCTTGGGCTGCAAAGGCACTGATCTGTCACAGGCACTCACGGGGGCTCCACGGTGACATCCCAGGAGTGCCCAGGCTGCCAAAGAGCCGGGATGGCCCAGACACTCACTGGGGTTCCTGTCATGGTCATAGTGGGAGCTTCAGGCAAAGTTTATTAGAGGAGCTCCTCTTGGGTCACAAAATACAGAAAGGATCCCCAATAGCCCCCACAGATCCCCCAGTGTAACCATTGAATCAGCGATGACACAGACTCAGATCAGAAGGCTAAGGGCTAAAAGCCACCCATTTTGTCAATCCTCTTCTTTTATACGTTGTTTTGCTACAGGTGGACCTCATTGGTCATTTAATCAACACATTTCACATGATTGGCCAATTAAGACAACACCCTTCAGTAAACAACTTTATGGAAAAGAGACAACTTATTACAGACATTGTCAGGGCACCAGTCATTGATGTTTGTTTTATGTTGGGCTTTTCTGGGGGCTCCCTTGATGGAGGAAACCCTCCTGTAGCAGTTCTGTGCCAGGTAAAAGGAGATGCATCGGACTTTTTCACTCTTCAGCTTCTTGTTTATTGTTATCTTTTCTAAAGTTTTGCATTGCTGTCCATACCAGGCTCAGGGTGCTGGAAAAGCACCGCACAATGTCGCCAAAATGTACGGTTTCAAGGTCTTTTAAAGTTGTCTCATGCAATTAACTCTTAAAACATACATTATTTCTGCTTATCGACCACTAACTCATCCCTTGACTGTCCACATGACCTCTGCACTGTGCTTTCCTTGACCAATCACCCTGTGCCACCAACACTGCAGAAAATGGAGTAGGTGAAGAAGAAGACAGGGACTACACCCAAATTCCTGCATCTTGCTTCCTATCTACACCATACTAAAAATCCCAAAACCTAAATTTCTCACCCAAGTCACATACTATACTACTCTCTATAATCTATTTCACACATCACTAAATTCTAATCTATCTCAAAGTCTTGAAAGTCCTCTCCATTGGCAAAGGTTAAAGGCAGTGTTTCTCTGGGGGTCAGGATCCCTCAGAGCAGACAGAGAAATATTCCCTGTGCCCTGGATTCCCACACATTAAACCTAAATCCCTTTAACCCTTAACATGTTAAGTTACCCAAAAATGTTCCAGGTAAGTAGGATTAGAAGGAGAAGAAACAGAGAACAACAGAAAGACAGAGGATCCATAGAAAGACACGCACATGGGTACCAACTGCTCAGGTTCCAGCATCACCAACACAGGAACCCCATGAGAAGGCAGGATCCAGACCCTGGGCTGGCCTCACTCCGGCTTTTTACCCCCTGGGCCTTCATGGGCCCGCCCCTGGGGTGGGACTGTCAGTTGCTCATCCAATCAGAGCCAGGGTAGCACCAGCTGCTGGTGTGTGATTGATTGATTGACAGCTGGGCCAGTCAGAGCTGGGTTAACATCACTCCCTGCTGTGTGATTGACAGCTCTGCCAGGCCAGGGCTGGGGGCGGGGCTCTGTCCCACCACAAACCAAGGCCTGACCCGGCCCTGGCCCCACACGGGCATTCCGAGCATCCCAAGGTGTCTCGGGACATGGATCTCATCCAGCCTCTGACAGCGACCACGGTGACACTACGGAACCTCATGGAGCCATGGCTCAGTTGTGACAATGGAGATCCAAGGAAACAATGGTGAGACTGTGGAATCCAGGAATCGTGGAATCAAGGAGACCATTGTGCAAATCATGGGCCCTATGGAAGCAAGGATCAGTGATCAAACTGTGGTTTGATTGTGATTGATTTAAAATAGAAACAAGGAGCCATTGTGACACAGCGGGGCTGCGTGGGGCCAATGGACCCTTGTGACTCTGTTGGGGCTCATGAAACCAAGAAGCCATTGTGACATTGCCAGACCTCATGGAATCAAGGATTACACTGTGACAGTGTGGGGATCCATGAAATCAAGGGAACATTGAACAAGTCTGTCTGGTTTGGCCTCCTGGGGGCTGTCTGACAGGTCCCATTGAATTTGGCATGTCAAGGGCCACTTCCCATCTGACCATGAAGCACTGGGGCTCTGTGCTTTTCTTCCTATGGAAAAGAACTGTCTTTCCTGTCTAGGCACCCATGGCCAAAATTGGGATTCTGGGTCTAAAATTCCCTATATCTAAGGGTTACTCCCAGACAAAATCTGCCCATACAGTCAAGTCTGGCCAGCCTTGGCCTCTGGTGACTGCCTCTCATCTGCCACTGCACCACTGGCGCTCACTTGTTTCCTTCCTATGGAGACCATTGTGACACTGCGGAGCATTGTGGAACCAAAGGGCCATGGTGACACTGCAGGCCCTTGTGGAACCTGTGACACTGTAGGAACTTGTGGAACCAAGGGGAACATTGTGACCCTGCAGGGTACCATGGATCCAAGGGGCCACTGTGACACTGTGGGGCCTCGTGGAACCAAGAACATCTTTGTGGCTCTGTTGGGCCGCATGGTCCCAAGGGGCCAGTGTGAAGCAGCAGGGCTTTGTGGAACCAAGAGGCCATTGCTGCATTTCAGGGCCTCGTGGAGCCAAAGGGCTGTTGTGATCCTGCAGGGCACTGTGGATCCATGGAGAGCATTGTGGCACTGCAAGGCCCCATGGAATCATGGAGACCATTGTGACCCTGCAGGGCCTCATGGAAGGAAGGGGCCATTGTGACACTATGGGAACTTGTGGAACCAAGGGAATCATTGTTGCACTACTGGGCCCCAATGGAACCAAGGGGCCATTGGACACAGCCAGGCTTCATGGAACCCAAAGACCATTGTGACACTGTGGGGCCTTGTGGAACCATGGAGACCATTAAGATCCTTAAGGACTTGTGTAACCAAGGGGCCATTATGACACCTGAGGGCCTCATGGAAGCAAGGAGCCATTGTGACACTGCAGGGCCCTGTGGAACCAAGGGAACATGAAACAGGTGTGGCTGCCTTGGCCTCCCAGGGGTCACCTGACAGGTCTGGCTGACCTTGGAATGTGGAAGGCCACTCCCATCTGCCCCTGAAACACTGGGGCTCTGGGCTTTTCTTTTTATGGAAGAGAACTGTCCATCTTTTCCAGGCATCCATGGCCAAAATTAGGATTCCATCTCCAAATTTCTGTGTATCCAAGGATTGCTCCCAGACAAAAGCTGCCAGAACAGAAAGGGCTGGCTGGTCTTTGCCTCCTGAGGGGCAGCACTCACCTATTTTCCAAACACTGGAAAGGGCTCTTGTGCTTTTCTTTGTATGGAAATAATCATCCTTCTCCAGGCCCAAATGTCTGAAATTAGGACTCCGTATTCATAATTTCAAATATCCAAGGGTTGCTTCAGGCAAACCTGCCAGGACAGACAGGTCAGGCTTGCCTTGGCCTCTGGTGGTTGCTGTTCATCAGCTCCTGAAACATGGGGGCTCTGTGGTTTCCTTCCTATGGAGACCAATGTGACACTTGGGAGCCTTGTGAAATGAAGGGGCCATTGTGACCCAGCAGAGCACCATGGATCCAAGGTACCATTGTGACACTGTGGGGCCTTGTGGAACCCAGGACATCATTGTGGCTCTGTTGGGCTGCATGGTCCCAAGGGGCCAGTGCAAAGCAGCGGTGTGGGAGTTAGCCTGGCTGTAACTCAGAGTCAGACAGATTTTACCCCAAAAGAATTGGGCATGAGTTTCAAGCCCTGGGAATTATTTGTTTAAATTACAGTGAGCTTGAAAGTTCTCCAAAAAGCCTTCAGAGCTGTTATGCTAACTTGTCTAAGTTCTCTTCCCCTATTGGTTACTTGTTCCCCCTATAGGGTTATTGTTCTAGAGTGTTCTACCCCCAGGTGTACATGTTGTTACCCCCTTTGTCTTGAGTCTTTGGATCCTGCCCCTTTATACTGTTCTACACTTCTCCATGTTTATTATTTTTCACCCTGTTATTAAAGTTCCTTTTAAACAACTCCATTGATCCTGCTCCTTTCCATTTTCGCCACCCTCGCCCTGAAGTCAGGGAACCAGAGAGGTTTGTCACAGCCACCCTCATTGTGACCTTGGGCGCCCAAACAGGGACCATGACACTCAGGGCTCCCTGTGTCAGTCACGTCAGCTGGGGTTAGCTGATGGATAGGCCAGGGCTCCCCGGGATTTTGGATTGTGCCAGGCCCGGGAGATTCATCGTTGCGTCAAGGGACCTTGCCCAGGATCAGCAGGGACAGCGATGGTTTCACCTGCATAGGGATTGCAGATGGGTTTTGGGAAATGCAAGACATTTATTGCCCATTTTGCCACTGTGTTTTTACAATATGCACCCACGCCCCATAACTGATTTGGGGTGTTCTGGTGGCTCTTCCCCATAAGGCAGAGAAAGAGAAAAATGGGCATCCAGATGTCCAAAGTAGAAAGGAGCATACATGGATGCTTTAATTCTCACTGATCATGACAAAATATTTTTAAAGAACGAATTAAAATTAATCATGAGGCGGATCATTAAAATTTTCCAGATGCCTCTGCTGACAAAATCCATACCACTGGATTTTGGGACTCAGTGGGAGTTAAACTGTACGTTTCGATCAAAAGGGACCCCATTGCACCCTGCATCTCCCCATCTTCTCACCATCCTTGAGACCCTTCACCAGCAAGCAGTGGGTTGAAAACTCGATATGATGGTCACTCCTAACTCGGCACCTCCCCTCCAACCTGCCTTTCTCAGACCTTCCATGATGGTCCAAGATGGCAATGGCCACGCTGTCTTGGAGCATCATGCCCTGGAGACTCAAGACAGAAGGAGCCTGAATGTGGCTCGGGAGCTCGACCATCCTCCCTCCATCTTGGCTCCTCCACTTCCTGCTACCACAGCCTTCTCTTCCGCCCTGAACGAACCTCCAGACTCCACCACAACAGCTGCAGGTGACGCCCCCACTGTCAATCGTCCTCTCCACCCTGGGCCATACCTCCAGTTAAGGAAGGAGACTGGCAAATAACCTCGAAACTCCTCATTGCCCCCATTTGTTATGAAAGAAAGGGGCAGAATCCCAGGTATCAGCCATTGGTTTATGGGGAAATCAAGGATCTGTGTAGGGCAGCTAAAGACCATAGGAAGGACTTACCTTGTTTTAATGGCCTAATGAGGGCCATGTTTACAGCTCATGTCTTAAAACCCTATGATTTAAAATATATTATGACCCTGTTGTTGTCACCTACAGAATACACCCTGTGGGAAGGAGAATGGAAGTGTTTATTAAATCAATTAATGGCAGACTATGCTAATAATGAGGCAAGGGTGGAATTGACAATCAACCATCTAGCTGGAGAAGGACAACACAGCCTGCCAGATGATCAAGCAGCAGGTATCCCCAGAGAAGTATTGGATGATATCAAAGAGATGGCTTTGCAAGTTTTAATCCAGGTATTGGATGGTAGCACCCCCAATTTGGACTACCTTGGGTGGCTGCAGCTGAAGCTTTAGGACAATCAGACCATCCTGGGTGCCTGTTAAGTAAGCAAACCAATGCTGCCTCCCTCACATTGAGTGGGCTGCTCTCAGACACAGAGACCATCAGACACGCCACCTTGCAGAACAGCGATAGAGTTTTTACTCTGGGCACATGGGCATGGCTGTGTAGACTCTGAGGGCATGTGCTGCATGAACCTCTCCAGCCACAGCGAGTCAATGCACAAGAGCATTCAGGTACTGAAGGAAGGGTTCAAGAAGCTTCAAGTGGAAAACAAAGACTGGGTCAATAAACTCTTCCAATCCAACGTGACTAAAGGGTTGGATGATGTCAAGCTGAAACAGAACTTATAATTCTCTTATTGGTTGTTGTTGTATTGTTAATTGTCTCATGTTTGTTTGCATGCTTTAAGAAAGTCTTACAAAATTATTCAGTTCCATCTTTGTTGTAAAAGAGAAAGGGAGAAGATACCCAACACAGGATCCTCATGGACTCCTTGGAGGAGAGAATTGAAGGCCAGGATGGCCCAAAAACCTCCCAGAGACTCAGTGTGGGAAGGAAAATCCTTCAAAGTACCTAAAAGTATTCTTAAATCCATAAAATACCTTAAAAACCTTGAGTATCTCAAGGCATTAATGAGCCCCACTGAGTGTCAGTACAAAGCTCTCCAGGGACTCATTAAAGCAGATAATTGGGGCCATGATTAAGACAAACCTCTCACAGAGTCTGTATCAAAAGGGAAACACCAAGTACCTTAAAAGAACTGAAGTACCTTGAAGTATTAATGATCCCCACTGAGTGTTGTTACTGACAAAGCCTCTCCAGGGACTAATTACAGCAGATAATTGGAGGCCATGATTGCACAAACCTCTCAGAGACTGCAAGGCAAAAGCCAAAGCCAAAGTCCTTTGAAAAACCTGCAGCCCCTGCAGGGAGCATGAAGGAGCCCCCAGGGCCATTGCTGAGCAAGGCTCCCCAGGGACTCCTTGCAGCAGATCCTTGAGGCCACTGGGATGTGGGCTAGGGGGGGATGCTGAGGGCAGCACAAGGGGCTGACAGTGCCCAGCCTGGCTGGGGCTGTGCCAGGAGGCCCCAGGGCCTCAGGACAAGGTGTCTCCTCCCAGCCCTTGCTGGCACAGACCCTGCTGTGGCCCAGGGCACCCAGACTTGGCTTCTCTTTGTCCCCACCTGTCATCACTGCCTGCAGTTCTCTGCTCTGCCTGGGGCCTGGGGACACTTTCTCAGTCGTGTCCCTCTCTGGGACCCATTACAAGTCCAAGAAACTTTAGAGTTGGATTCTGCCTTGGAGTTCCGGAGAGGTTTCTTCAGCTCCCTCTCAGGGACTGATGTTCAGGGCCTGAGCACAAAGCCCCAGAGGCTGATTAAAGTCCTGGTGCTGTGTCTGTGCTGCTGAGCTGGGCTGGGCTCCTGGCACAGAGGCAGCTCCTGGTCACCAAGAAGAGCTTCAAAAGCACATTTCTCTGGATGAGCAGCTCTTGTGCCAGCCCAGCAGGGCTGGGGCACTGCCTGCAGCCAGCGCGGGCACAGCCCAGAGGCACAGAGAGCTTCAATCAGTCAGGGCTGGGAAGGGGCTGAGAAGTGCCTGGGGCACAATCACTGCCAGCCCTTGGCACAGGAACCTCTGGCTGCAGGACAGTGCAGCTGCAGCTCCTGGAGCCATCTCCTCAAGCTGGAACATGCCAATGCCTGCAGAGCCTGTGAGTACATTCTCTGCTTGTCTCTTGTGCAGAGCAGCCAGGGGTGCCCAGGGCTGTCCTGCAGAGCAGGGTCCTGCAGCCCAGGGCGCTGTGCTGGGGCAGGGACTCTGCTGCCTGCCAGGGACAGCTCTCAGCCAGCCCTGGCAGCTGCTCCCAGCCCTGGGGGACAAGGTCTGGGTGGCAGGAGACAGCTGGTGAGGCTTGGAAGTGTTCTCCTTGTGTGGGGAGGATGCTGCATTGTTCAGGACTGCTCCCAGCATGGCATTTAACTGCAGAACATTTCCAACTGCATTATACAGGGAGCACAGAAAGGCAGGGACTGGATCAAAGAGCAAATCATGCTTTTTAAATGTATTTTTCTGGGTTGCCTTGATAGGAAAATGCACATAGATATTTATCTCTCAGTTCAGGTTTTAAAACACAATCTTCTCAGATGTTTATAAACCAGGCAGTAAAAGAAATCAGCACAGGGCCCCTCACAGGCAGCATCAGTGTTGCTTTTCCAGCCTCCTCAGGGTTGCTCTGACGTTGCCATCAGAGCCTGCAGAGCCAGAGCTGCCCCTGGGCAGTGCCTGAGCTGGGAGGGCTCTGCAGGGCAGAGCTGAGCCCCCAGGGCTGGGCTGGGCTCTGGCAGCACTGGCAGGGCCCAGCCCTGGGCACAGGGAAGCAGCTGCTGGCAGGGACAGCTCCAGGCAGCAGAGCCCTTGGCAGGCAGTGGGGGGAAAGTGCCCCCAGCCTCTGCTGGGATATTTCAAGTCCTCTCCAAACCCAACTATACCATGATTACTTTTCTTACAGATGCCCATGTGCAGCCGCAGCAAATGTCCAACAGCAGCTGCATCAGGCACTTCCTGCTGCTGGCATTGGCAGACACGCGGCAGCTGCAGCTCCTGCACTTCTGCCTCTTGCTGGGCATCTCCCTGGCTGCCCTCCTGGGCAACGGCCTCATCATCAGCGCCGTAGCCTGCGGCCACCACCTGCACACGCCCATGTTCTTCTTCCTGCTCAACCTGGCCCTCGCTGACCTGGGCTCCATCTGCACCACTGTCCCCAAAGCCATGCACAATTCCCTCTGGGACACCAGCAACATCTCCTACACTGGATGTGCTGCACAGCTCTTTTTCTTTCTCTTCTTTATTGTAGCAGAGTTTTGCCTCCTGACCACCATGTGCTACGACCGCTACGTGTCCATCTGCAAACCCCTGCACTACGGGACCCTCCTGGGCAGCAGAGCTTGTGCCCACATGGCAGCAGCTGCCTGGGCCAGTGCCTTTCTCTATTCACTGCTGCACACAGCCAATACATTTTCCCTGCCCCTGTGCCATGGCAATGCCCTGGGCCAGTTCTTCTGTGAAATCCCACAGATCCTCAAGCTCTCCTGTGCCAAATCCTACCTCAGGGAACTGGGGCTTCTTGGTGTGGGTGCCTTTTTGGCATTTGGTTGTTTTGTGTTCATTGTTTTCTCCTATGTGCAGATCTTCAGGGCTGTGCTGAGGATCCCCTCTGAGCAGGGACGGCACAAAGCCTTTTCCACCTGCCTCCCTCACCTGGCCGTGGTCTCCCTGTTTGTCAGCACTGCATTGCTCGCCTATCTGAAGCCCCCCTCCATGTCCTCCCCATCCCTGGATCTGGCCCTGTCAGTTCTGTACTCGGTGGTGCCTCCAGCCCTGAACCCCCTCATCTACAGCCTGAGGAACCAGGAGCTCAAGGCTGCAGTGTGGAGACTGATGACTGGATGCTTTCCGAAACATTAAACTGCTGGGCAATTTCTGGAAATCACTTGCAATAGAAGTAGTATTGGGTACTTCTCATTGCTTTGGCTGTGGGGTTTTTTCTTTTGTTTTACTTTTTTCTGATTTTGAACAAAGACATGTCATTCCTCTAGGCCATTTCTCATTTTGTTTCTCTCCACCTTCCCTGTGGCCATAGACTGTCTCAATGAGGGGCTGTGCTATTGAGAGGAATAGAGGATTTGTCTTTACAAAATATCTGTGGGTCTGCTGGTAGATAAAACTAGCTCTGGAAGATAAAAGAAACAACGTGAAGGATTCCACTGATTGATGAATGGAAAAAGATATTTGCTTTTAGAAATAAACTTTACGTTTGCTGATAAATGAAATTAGAGATTGAGAGATATAAAAAACAATGGGGAAGAAAAATCCCTAAATTCCATAAGAATTAAAAAGTAAAAGGGAGGGTTATACATTAGAGGGAAATCTGGAAAATCTTTGGTATCAGGCCTATCGGGGAGTCTGTACCCATCAAGTACCTCAGCCAATATGGAAAGAGAGAAGGGAAATGCAGCCAGGAAATTAGCATAAAAAGATGGCTGCATCCTGTAAAAATTCGAGACATCCCAGGGGAATTCCCCATGTCTTCTCCCTTTATTCGAATAAAGCTAGAAACGACTCCCCTGTCTCCATTTTGGACATAAAACTCTGGTGTTTGTGGATTAATGTTCCTAACACTCTCTGTGGCTTTAAATGAACTAAAGGATCTCCCCTAGCAAAGTTTTCTGCAGAGATGCCCTTTTGTTGCCTTCTCTGGAGCTGCAGCAGCAATGTCTGTGTGCAGAGCTGGGGCAGATCAGTGCTGGCCCAGCAGCTGTGCCCAGCAGCAGCAGCAGCAGCAGCACTTGGTGTTGCCAGTGCTGCTGCTGTGGCCCTGCCCCGCTGCCCTGGTGGCCCTGGTGTTGCTGCAGGGCCTGAGTGCTCTCGGGGCCGGGCACAGCCCTGGGGGTGGCAGTGCCGGGGCTGCAGCAGGGACAGGCCATGGGCACTGCTGGGGCAGCGCTGACGCCTCAGGCCAGGCCCTGGGGGCTCCAGGCTCCTTGCCCAGGCTCTCTCCAGAACACGGCCAGGCCAATGCTCAGCACAGAAACCCCCGTCAGCAGCCCCAGGCTGGCCGTGGGCAGGCTGGGGGCAAACAGCATGGCTGGGGCTCTGCAAGGGCCCTGGGGCAGACGGGAAGGAGCAGCAGAGCAGGGGCTGATCCATGCCCAGTGCGCTGCACAGCCCAGGGCAGCGTCCCAGAGCGTCCTCATGCAGCTGCCAACAACATCCCCCCTCTGCAGCCCTGGCCTCTCCCCCAGCTAACACAGGTGCCCCATCCTTGCAGGCACAGACACGGCAGCACTGCCTCAGCAGCCCCTGTTTGCATTGCACACAGCAGGGCCAGCACCCCCATGCTGTTGCTGTGGGGACATGAACCTGAGGGAGCACAAATGCCATCAGCCCCTGGGGCCAGCAAGGCCTGGGGGACACCAGGGAAACCCCTCAGCTTTGTCCTGGCCCCTGCACTCAGCCAGAAAGTTTGTTCCCATCAGCTGGGAGTTTCCTGTGCCACTGCAGACGCTGTTGCTCAGAGCCAGGGCTGCCTGGCAGCCACCCCCAAACTGCCCTGAGCATTTCCTTGGCTTCACCTTTGCTTTCTTTACTCTTCCTGGCAAAAATTTCTTCCTCTTCCCACCCCTGCTCCCTCCCCTGCAATCAGCCCATCTCTTCCCTGCTCCTGCTGGCCACAACATTCCTGATCCAGGCCAGCAGCCATTGACCTTCTTGGCCACCTGGGCACACTGCTGCCTCATGTCCAGCCTGCTGTCCATCAGTCCCTGCAGGTCCCTTTCTGCCTGGCTGCTCTCCAGCCACTCTGTCCCCAGCCTGTAGAGCTGCAGGGGTTGTTGTGGCCAAAGTGCAGGACCCGGCACTGGGACTTGTTAAACCTTACCTTGTTGGATTTGGGCCCTGCATCCAGCCTGTCCAGGGCCCTGTGCAGAGCCCTCCTACCCTCCCGCACATCCACACTACCAGACAACTTGGTGTCATCACAGTTCCATGAGGCCCCAGAGTGTCCCAATGGTCTCCATGACTCCATGAGGCCTCCCAGTGTAGCAATGTCCCTTTGATTCCCTGGGATCCCTTAGTGTCACAAAGTCCCTTGGATCCTTGGGCCCTGCAGTGTCACAATGGATCCTTGGTTCCATGAGGTCTGGCAGGGCAGCAATGCTCTCCTTGGTTCCACAGTGTCACAATTGCCTCTGGTCCTAAGAGCCACCACGGTGTCAAACATGTTTCCTTCGTTCCAGGAGTCCCTGAGGAGCAGCCTTGGCCCCTTGCTTCCATGGGGCCCTGCAGTGTCACAATGGCCCCATCATGACATCAGGTCCTCTTCTGTCACAATGCTCTGCATGGTTCCACAAGGCCCTGCAGGGTCACAGTGGCCTCTGTGGTTCCACCAGGACCCAGACTGTCACAATGGACTCCTTGCTTCCATCCAGCCCCACAATGTCACAATGGCCCCTTGGCTCTGTGCTGCCATGTCGTACACAGTGTCACCATGGTCCTCTGAGTGCCACCAGGCCCTGCAGTGTCACAATCATCAGAGAATCAACCAGGCTGGAAATGACCTTGGAGAGCATTAAGTCCAACCTGGGACCCAACACCACCTTGTCACCCAGACCATGGCACTGAGTGCCACATCCAGTCTTAAACACTTCCAGGGATGGTGACTCACCCACCTCCCTGGACAGCCCATTCCAATGCCCAACCACCCTTTATGTGAGGAATATTTCCTAATGTCCAGTCTAAACTTCTCCTGGTGCACCTTAAGGCTGTGTCCTCTTGTCCTGTAACTGTTCCCTGGAAGAACAGTCCAAACCCCACCTGGCTGCACCCTCCTGTCAGGGAGTTGTAGAGAGTGATGAGGTCTCCCCTGGGCCTCCTCTTCTCCAGGATAAACAACCCCAGCTTCCTCAGCCACTCCTCACAGGACTTGTGCTCCAGATCCCTCCCCAGCCTTGTTTCCCTTCTCTGGACACGCTCCAGCCCCTCCATGTCCTTCCTAAACTGGGGGCCCCAGAAGTGGACACAGCACTTGAGGAGCTGCCCAAGCAGTGCTGAGCACAGGGCAAGAATCACTACCCTGTCCCTGCTGGCCACACCATTCCTGATCCATAGGAGTGCCAGGGGTTGGATGAGGGAAATGGTGGGGAGGAGGTAGGGACAAAGAGTTATTGATTGTCAGCCATGAAGGGTCTTGATTTTTATATCTCTTCACACAGCATTAGAAGGTGCTGGGGGTCAATATCAATTGGACATTGATTATACTAAACCCCAAACAGGAAAAGAATACTGGATAAAACAGTTCTCTTCCTTTTTTTTTTCAATACAGCAGATTCACATTGAAAAAAATTCTGAAATTTGTCTAATTAACCAAAGAAGAATTGAAAACTTTGATTATTCCTCAGGGCTGTTCTTGTTCAGGTGTTTTAAACAAATATTTATGAGCCTTTTTCACTGAATTCCTCAACTGAAAAGCTAAAGAAAGAAGCCTCTGGAGTAGTAAAACTCATCATCAACTCCAAGTGGCTGAGGATCCATCCCCATCAGAGCAGCAATGAACAGAAATGGGCACAGCTTTGTGGCTGCTGTCCCAGCTTTGGCATGGGCCCTGGGCCTGGAGCAGGAGCAGCTCTTGAGGGCCCCAAGGCCGGGGCTCTTGTGCTGCCCTGGGCAGATGGGATGGCAGCAGGGGCTGCAGAGCTCTCAGCACCTCAGGCCGAGGGGAGCAGGGCAGCTAGGGAGCCTCCTTTGGCCTTGGCCAAGCACCTTCCCCCATGGCTGGGGCTGAGTCCTGTGGCAGCTGCAGCTGCTGCTGTGGCCTTGACAGGGACTGAGGCCGTGGGGCCAGTGCCCAGAGCAGCCTGGCCTGAGCAGAGCTGTGGGGCCAGAGCCGGCTGGGCTGGGCTGGGCTCAGAGAGGCCCTTGGTGCTGCCCAGAGCTCAGGGCAGCCGGCAGAGCTTGCAGGGAGCTGGGCTGGGCTCCGAGAGCCTGGCCCAGAAACCATCAGTGTCCATCTCAGCCTGGCTGAGCGTGCAGGGGCAGGACTCAGGCCAGGCCTTGTGGGGCAGGGCCAGCGTCTGTGCAAGGCTTTGCAAACAGGCAAGTGGCCCAGAGAGGAGGCTGCTCTGTGCCCTTGGTGGCACGGACAGAGCAGGGAGGGGCCCAGGACATTTGTCAGCGCCAGCCTCTCTGCCCATGCGTTGGCAGCCCTGGCTGCTGAGCCCAGCTTTGGCCTGGGCTGAGTTTGGCTGTGGCCCAGCTCCATCCTCCTGCGGGGCTCAGGGCCTGTTCCCGGCCATGGCCAGCCCTGACTTCCTCTCTGCTGGCCCAGAGGCCGGCAGAGCCCGGGGCAGGGCTGTCTGTGCAGCCCCACAGGTGCCACGGGCTCTGCAGGAGCTGGCAGGGGCTGCCCAGCAGGGAGGCCATGGGGCACAGAGCCCCAAGGCTGCTGTGGGCACCACGGCACAGGGGCCGTTCCCAGCCGCAATGCTCCTGGCCTGGGCTGGGCCTGCACAGGGGCTGGGCCACCATGGCTGGGCCAGCACAGGGCCACAAAGGGTCCATGCAGCCGCTGCCGGGGCTGACAGCAAGGCCAGGCACACACAAGCAATTGCTGAGCATGGCCTGCGCTGGCCAGGCCTGACTGGGCCAAAGGCAGAGCTCAGCTGCCCTTGGGGGCTGCAGCAACACTCCAGAGCCCAAAGAGCCTCCATGGCTGGGCTGGAGACCAAGGCTGCAGCAGGGAAAGGCAGGGCTGCTGCGGGATGGGGAGAGCATTGAATTCCAGCACACACCTCAGCTCTCTGATGATCCCAGCACCATGCTGGGCCCTGTTTCAGACTGGAGCAGAGCAGATGTTGATGGCACAGGAGCCCTGTGGGGCTGTCAGGGCCCTGCAGCTTGCAAGGTGCTCTGCTCTCCCTCAGGTGCTCTCAGAGAGATCCAATCCCAGCTGGGCACCTCAGGGCACAAGTGGCGATGCCCGTCCATGGGCACACAACTGATGTCTGCTTGGAAAGGTGCACAGGTTTTATTACCTGTTAGTTTCATAATACTCAGGCAAATCTTTATTATCTGAATCACTTGAGTACTTTTAAGAAATGGCAAAGTGTTCCCACCAGGAATGGGAATTCCCTGGAAGCTTGCTGATGGCAGGAGAAGAAATATTGATCTTCCCCTCTATTCCTGTCCCCAATGATCAGTCTATTATTTCCTCTCCCTCTTCCGTCAGGTGTTTCCATCTCCTGTTGAAATGGCCATGTCTGACTACATCTCTTCACTAGACCAGCTGGATCCACGTCCCTCCTGCTACTCTCCGATTTCCCCCTCCAGATGCCCTCTGGTCATTCAAGTGCCTCTCAGCTGACTGCTTTCATGCTTTGAGCTTCAGGGAGTGGCTCAGTCGTTCAAGTTCAAATAAATATTAATTAAATATCTCATTATGGTTATATCTAATACTAAATTACCTTTTCTTATGTCTCTGTCTAAAACTGTTCAGAAATCCCTTGGGCATGGGGGACATGTCAGATGCTGCTGGGACATCCCAGAGAGCTGAGGGAAGAGCTGTGATGGTTATTAAACTGTTCAAATGTTCAACTTGTGTTTGTTGGCAAGAAACCTTTCTGTGCCTCTGAGTGTCACCAGGCCCTGAGCCCAAAGGACACAAACCTGATGAGTTGTGGTTCCCACTGCAGGGGCTGCACTTGGACCTTGGCTCTGCACAGGAGAGCTCTTCATACCCTTTCTCTCTTTTGCTCCCTCTGAGCATGGAGGGAGCTCCTGGCTTCAGCCTGTGACTCGTGTGTGCAAAGAGCAAATCTGGGAAGAATCGGGGCAGGGAGGGTTTGGGGGGACCTTGGGATCTGTGCTGGGCACAGAAGGTGTTTTCCATTGCTCTGAGACTGTCTGCTGTGCAAAGTGGATTTAATATCCAGCAGAGGAATGACTTTGGCATTGGATGGAGCTGTGCCTTCCCTTGGCTTTGTTGGCTGACAAGAAATGAACATCCCTCTGTGTCTCAGGCAGCTCCTTCTCCAAGGAAAGCAGGTGGGAGTTGGAGCCAAGGAGCTGAAAGCTGCAGGTGCAGCCTGGGCTGGAGGGAGCTCAGATTTGCACAAGGCTGCTCTGAGTGCCAGGGCTTGGATGGGGGAAATGGTGGGCTGGGGGTAGGGACAGAGTCTGATTGATTGTCAGCCATGAAGGGTCTTGATTTTCATATCAATTCAGACTGCATGAGGAGGTACTTGGATTCAGTGTCAATTGGAGATTGTACATATCGATTTATAAACAGGAAAAAATCCTAAACAGGACCTAAAAGATGTTTTCTCACTGTCTTTTTAAATATCATGTATTCACTTTGAATACACTACTGAGATCTACTAAACCACAAAGGATTTGAAAATTAAAATCAAATGATTCTCAGAGGCTTGGCTTGTTCAGGTGTTCTCAATGTTCATGAGCCCTGGGACACTGAATTCCTGCACTGAAGAGCTGAAGGCTGAACAAGCCTCTGGAGCAGGGAAATTCAGCAGCAGCCTCCAAGTTGCTGAGGATGTCAGCAGCCCCCAGTGAGGCCATCCCTGCCCAGAGACCGTGGGGGAATGGGCAGACAAGGAGAGCGTCCCTGGGGCTGGGGCAGCACAACTCAGAGGCACCAGCGGCTCCAGCTGGGCAATGGAGTGTGGAATGTGGCTGGGACAGCCCTGCCTGGGCTGGGCCAAGCAGCACACACAAGCCCTGACCCTCAATCCGGAAACAATTCTCTCAAGGAGACATTTAAAAGGAATTACATTTGTTTGTGTCCTCTGAGTGGGACACACTGGAGAAATTCTGACAAGAGATCTTCCGGAGCTCAAAAGATCTAAACAGCCTTTACTAGTAATATGAGAAAATTATGGAAACTTGGCAAATGGTTTGATATGACATTCAATGAAAAACAAAAACCACTTATCAAAGCTTTAAATTGGACCATTCATCTTCACAGACTCTAAGCCTGTTCCGTTTTAACTTACTCAAGATTTGCAATTTGCAAGAGAACAGAAATAGAAGAAATAGACACAGACAGAGAAAAACAAAAAATATACAGAGAAGCACACACACAGCTACCTACTCCTGGATTCCAGCACTGTTCAGATGGAAATTCCAAGAGGATCCAGGGTCAAGATGTGTGCTTGCCTTGTGGTCAGCCTTCAATACCCCTTGGTCTCCCTGGGCCCTTCCCCCAGGTGGGGCTTGGGCTCATTTGGTCCCTCAGGAGCTGGGCTGGGGGCTGCAGAGGTGGCTGTGGAGCATTGCCTGTGCTGTGCCAGGGACTGGCAGCCACTGCTGGGCTGGGATAGAGGCTCTGGGGGGATTGGGGTTCCAGGGCAGGGCAGGGCTGGGCTTCCAGGGCAGGGCAAGGCTGGACCTGCCCCTTCCTCCCCCACACATGAAATGTTTCCAGCCAACAATCTCCTCCAGTCTGTCACAATAGGGAATATTGTAGGTGAAATCCCAATTCTGGCCACGGGCACCTGGCTGAGAAGGACAGTTCGTTTCCATAGGAAGGAAAGCATGGAGCTCCAGGGTTTCAGCAGCAGATGAGAAGAGCCCCTCAACATGCCAAGGCCAGCTAGACCAGTCAGGTAGTCCCTGGAAGGCCAAACCAGCCAGACCTGTTCCATGTTCCCTTGGCTTTATGGTGCCGCATAATGTCTTAATGGTGTCTTGATTCCATGGGATCCAGCAGTGTCACAATGGACCCTTGGTTCAATTGGGTTCCACAGCGTTGCAGTGGGTCCAAGTTTCCAGAAGGCCCTGCAGTGTCACAATGGACTTTTGAACTGTGAGGGTTTTTGGTGTCACAATGGTGTCCTTTGACTCTACAGTGTCACAATGGACATTGATGACAAGGGGCCCCTCTGTGTCACCGTGGAACTTTGGTTCCATGTAGCCCAGCAGTGTCACAAAGGCCTATTGGTTTCATGAGGCCCCACAGTATCACAATGGTCCTCTGGGGTGTGTGGGGACCCCCAGGGTCACTATGGTCTCACTGATTCCATGAGGCCTCAGAGTGTCACAATGCTTTGCTTATTCCATGGGGCCTCATAGTGTCACAATGGTCTCCATGATTCCATGAGCCCCCTCAGTGTCACAATGGCCCCTTGGTTCCATGAGGCCATGAAGTGTCTTAATGGTGTCTCCACGGTTCCATGAGGCCCTGCGGTGTCACAGTGGACACTTGGTCAGATGGGGCCTCTCAGTGTCACAAGGATCCCTCCATTCCTTGGAGCCAAACAGCATCAGTACAGCCCCTTTGGTTCCATGAGGCCCAGCAATGTCACAGTGCTCTCCATGATTCCATGAGGCGCCATAGTGTCACAATGGTCCCCTGGTCTCACAAGGCCCCACAGTGTCACAATGCTCCCATGGTCTCACAGGGCCCCACAGTGTCACAATGGTCCCTTGGTTCCATGGGCCCTGTGCTGCTGCATTCCCCCCTCCCCTTCTCAGGCCGCCCTGCCAGATGAGAAATGCTCCTTGGGGCTCGGCCTTGGCCAACAGCCCCTGGGCTCAGCTCCTCTGCAGCTCATCACAAACACTGTCTGCTCCAGGCACTGCTGCTGCCCAACCAGCTCCTGCTTTCTGTAGCAGCAGCCCTGGGAACTGCTTTTGTTCCCTCAGTGGCACAACATCCCTGTTCTCACACTGCCAAAGAAAGCTGTTGATGCCAAGTGCGTCCAGGATGAACCATGGCTGGGACTGAAGCCCCTCTCTTGGGGCCCTGCAAACAGCGCTCCAAAAGGAGCCCTTGGAGCTCTCCTGGGCCAGCGACTCCCTCTGAGTGGGGCCTCTCCCAGCCGGGAACTCTCCCGTTCACTGCACTCGGGGATCCCCAACAACGACGGAGCCTGGGCCAATCCCCCCACTCCTCCAGGCTCAACCCTTCACCCACTGGGGAGATGCCAAAGGATCCACAGGGAGCATTTCCTGCCCTCAGGGGAATTTCTCCCAGGTGCCCTGCACTGACTCTTTGTGTCTGTGTGCACACACAGGAGTGCCCGTGCTGGGGAAATGTGGCAGAAATGCTGCTCTCTGAGGGGTTTGAGTGCCTTGGATAGCTGAGTCACTCAGATATCCAGATATCAGTAAGTAAGGTTAAGTCAGGAGATCTAAGCTAAGTTAAATGCTGCTAAGAGTTGTTCTTTTGCTAAGTTGTTAAGTTTAATTCTAGTTATTAGCTTAGTTTTTAACACTTAGTTAAGTGTTATTCCTGTGTTAAATTATTGAGTCATTGGTTTTAAGTTAGGTTAAGGACTGTTAAGTGCTGTTCTTTTGCTAAATTGTGAAGTTGACGGTATCAGTTAACATTAAGTTCTTTTAAATTTCACCTCAGTTAACCTTTTGGGCTGTATTCCTTTTATCCTTCCCCTCACTGTCCTTTTGTCTCATACACACAGGGACAGTCCTCAGTTCATTTCTGGTTTGATTGCCTGGATTTTATTTGGTTTTGTTGTTGCTTTGTTTCCTTGGTGTGGTGGTTTGACAGGAAATGTGTTTTTTGGGATGCTGTGTTTTGGGCCAATGGGTATTCAGGCTTTAATATTGGCATCTAACCTGGCCATTAGGACATGGACACGCCTCTGAGAACACGGAGTTAAAAGCAGAACTCTCCCCTGGGAGGGCCGTTTTGGGTTTCCGGAGGGAAAGAGTTTGGGTCTCTGCCCCAGCCCAACTGCTGGCTGGGCAGGGGGAGGGGAAAAGCCATGTGGCCGGGAGAGGTAGGCCTGAGCCCCGGGGTGGAAGGGTGGAAGAGAGAGAGAGAGAGAGAGAGACACCGGGAGCCATCGGGCAGCCCCCCTGAGAGACACAGAGAGAGAGAGAAAGAGCCGCTGCCTGGGACTGTAACCTTGAAGCTTGATAAACATGGGCCTGTGCCGGCAGCACAGCTGGGACAGAGAAGAAGGGGGGGGGGGGGGGGGCAGCCGGCCGCTTGTAGGAGCTTTTAACCCCTTTTTGGAGAATGAAAACTTTACAGAACATTGACCTCTCCTAGAAGAGAGATAGAGGGGAAGATGAGGAAGGAAATGTGCAAGTGTGAGAGAGGTCTGGGTAAGTGAGAGATAGTGGAAGAATAGAGAAGAATCCTTGTGGGAAGAGATGATGGAGTGGCTTTTTCTGGACTCTTTGTACAGCCATGGACAGAACCATGTTCCTTGTGATACAGAGACTGCATCTAGGGGGAGGCAATGGCCACAGAACCAAGAGGGTTCAGTGTTGGTGCCCCTCGGCCCCAGGGGATGAAAAAATATGGGGGGGACAGGTGTCCCAAAGGAGAGATTGTGGGGACAGGTGTCCCAAAGGAGAGACTGTGCCTTTTTTGGATCGGGACAGAGCATCCTTAAAAAGACAACCCTAGAAGCAGCTCTGGTCTGTGTTCAGTGGTGAGAGCACTGGACATGAAAAGGAAGAGGTCACGACGGCAGATGTACTCCGGGCAGTGCCACGAGTGACACGGAAACACACGAGGCTTCAGCTGTGTTTCCAGGGGAAGCCCATGGTACAAGAAGGACTCCTCTCCTCTTGATGAACTGAGGATTGATTGTTTGAAGAGTGGTGCTGGATTAAGAGTTGGTGATTTGAGGAATAGATGTATTGTGTTGGAAATTTGGTGGGGGGAGGAGGAGGAAAAGTATTTGTAAGGTTTTCATTTTACTTGTGTGTGTTCCTTTTTATTTGTAGTTGTAGTGTAGTTAATAAAGTTTTGTTTTCTTTCTTCCCTAAGTAGGAGCCTGCTTTGCTTATTCCTGGTCACATCTCACAGCAGCTACCAAGAGAGGGTATCCTCATGGGGGCACTGGCATTGTGCCAGTGTCAAACCATGACAAAAAGATTGGACAGGTTGGATTGAACTTTCACCCAATTTTTCCCACAGGATTATTGATGGAATACCAGATAAAATATATATATATGGCTCTGATTGATTCTGATCTTTATCAGACAGAAACATCTTAACCAGAGTTATTTGCTCCAAGTTCAGGAGCTATAACAATTATTAGAATATAGTGCTCTAGGAAGCAATTTTGAAGTCAACAGGGCCTTGCTGGAGTTGTGGGAGCCCATTGCAGGCAGAGCCTCCTGCTCCAGCAGGAACTGCCTTTCCTGTGCCATCAGCAGGGCAGGTCCCGCTGCAGGAAAAGCCCCAGGCCAGCCCCAGCACAGGGAAGGCCTCGGGCACAAGGGCAGAGTGCCGTGCTGGGAGCTGTGCCAGGGAGAGCCTGAGGCACCAAAGGCACCTTGGCAGCAGCAGCTGCTTGCAGGCCATGGCCAGAAGCCTCCCTTGGCAGCCCGGCCTGGTGGCCACCACTGCAGAGCTGCTGCCTCAGGGCTCATTCCTGCCTGGGCTCTGAAAAGCCACTTCTGCTCCAGGAGCCTGACTGGGAAGCCATTGGCCACAGCACCTCGGGGACAAGATATCAATGACAAAACTCTTCATGCCAGCAGAGCCAAGGCAGGGGCAGAGGAAAGGGCAGAGCCAGGCCCAGGGGACAGGGCTGCCATGGTGATGGCTGTGAGGTCACTGCCCCTGCAGCAGCCTGGCTGCCCTCAGCAGACATTCTGGCCAGAAGCATTGTGAGGGCACCCAGCACATCAGAGAACCCACACTACAGAAATTCTGTCCTTGGGGATGGCAGGGGGTTTCACTGGGTCAGGTTGCACAAAGCTCCTGCTCTTGGACCATTCCTGGGATGGGGAATCCACTTCTCTGGAAAAACAGTTGCAGTTTCGTGCCACTTTCATAATTGTAAAATATTTCCTCTTCTAACAAATGTAAATTTTCCCTCATTCAGTTTAGAGATATTAACTGTTTTTCTGTCACTGCAAGATTTGGGAGAAAATAACTTTGATCACTATTTTTCCATTTTCACAGACCTTGGAGACGACCCAAAAATCTCCCAAGATGGGATTTGGAGGTCTCATCACAAAACCAGCAGGGAGAGGCTGAGGGCTCTGGGGTCAATGGTTTGGAGACTGAGGACAGAACAGGAATAGCCTGGGCAGGATTGGAGGGTGGTTTCAGAGAGGCTGGAGCTTTTCTTCCTAGTGGGAATGAGCCTGAAGAAGACATAATAGCACTAAGAGCAGCTGGAGAGGCCCAGAGTGGACACCAGGAGAAAGGAATTTCCCTGCCAGGGCAGGGCTGTGGTGCAGCACGTCCCCCAGCAGGAGCCTGGAGTAGCCCAAGGCTTTGTGTGGGCAGGCAGGGGCAGGCAGGAGGCAGAGCTGTCAGCAAAGGAAGGGGCCAGCCAGGTGGGGCAGCCGGGGGATGCCGACAACCTGCAGGGACAGAGGCGCAGGTTTGCTCAGCACCAGAGACACCTTTGCCTTGCTTGTCCCCACCTGTCATCACTGCCACCAGTGTTCTGCTCTACCTGGAACCTGGGGACACTTTCTCAGTCCTGTCCCTCAGAAGGAGCTATTTAAAGTATGAGAAACTTCATTGTTTCACCCTCTTTTTGAGTCCCTGAGAAGTTCTTTGAGCACTCTGTAAGGGACTGAGTCTGATGCAAAGGGCACCAAAGCCCCAGAGGGTCATTACAGCCCTTGTGCTGTGTCTGTGCTGCTGAGCTGGGCCGGGCTCCTGGCCCAGAGGCAGCTCCTGGCAAGGGCAGCAGAGCTGCAGAGAGACAGCTCTGCCAGGAGCAGCTCCTGTGCACAGCCCAGCAGGGCTGGGGCACTGCCAGGGCCCCTCAGGGACACCAGCAGGGCACAGACAGAGCTCACAGGGCTCAGCACTGGCAGGGGCTGTGGCATGTCCCAGAGGGGGCTGTGTCACAGCAGCTCCTCTGTGGCTGTCTCATGGAGGCACAGAGCAGCTGTGATGTCAGCAAGGGGCTGTGTGACAGCAGAGAGTGGGCTGTGTGAGGTCACAGATTGGGCTATGGCATCACAGAGTTCTTTGTGTGAGGTCATTGAGCAGCTACAGCATCATAAGGGGAACTGTGTGACATCACAGAGCAGACTGTGACATCATGTCATGGCTGTATGACATCATAGATCAGGCTGTGAGGTCAAAGTGTGTGCTGTGACATTCCAGAGTGTAAGCAAGACATCACAGAGAGGGTTTTGTGACATCACTGAGGGGGTTGTGACATCACCCAGCTGTTTGTGACATCATAGTGTGAGGCCATAGAGCAGATCTTGCCATCATAGAGTGTGGCTCTGTGACATGAGGGAGTGGGTTGTGACATCACCGGGTGGCTGTGTAACACCATAGAGCAGCCTGTGACATCACAGAACAAACTGTGACATCGCAGTGTGATGCTTTGACATCAGAGTCTTCTGTGACATCACAGAGCAGCTGTGTAACACCACAGGGCACTGTGTGACCTCACAGGGGCAGTGTGACATCACAGGGGCTGTGTGAGGTCACTGGGGAGGTCACTCTGCCCCGGCCCCCCTCACAGTTCCCCCCAGAGCAGTCCAACCCTGCTCGTGACCAGCGGGGTCCCCTGTCCCCCCAGGTCCCCCTGCCCCGGCGCCGCAGCCTCCCCCAGAGGATGTTCCACGAGATCGACCCCAGAGCCTGACACGGGGACGGGGGGCCGGGGCCCTGGGGGTGGCACAGGGGGACAGGGACCCCCCGGCAGCATCCCCGTGTCCCCCAGGGCCAGAGCCTGGGCCAGGGCTCCTTCGCCCTGTTACCAACAAGGCCTTGAGAGCACTGAAAAAATCCCCAGCAAGGGATCAGCAAAAACCAGATTGAATATTAAGGGACAGCAGCACAAAGTTCCTTGGCAAGAGTCACTCTGCTCCTGACTGGACACTTCAGGCACACCAAGAAAACAAAGCAAAACCAAAACAAATCAAAATCCAGGCAGTCAAACCAGAAATGAACCTAGAGCTGTACCTGTGTGTATGTATGAGACACAAGGACAGTGAGGGTAAAAGAAATCTGGCCCAAAAACTTGACGGAGCTCAAACCTAATAGGACTTAACATAACCTTAACTGATACCTTCAACTTGACAATTTAGCAAAAGAACAGCACTTAACAGTATTTAACCTAACTTTTAACCTATTAATTTGCACTTTAACAGAGGAATAACATTCAACTATATTTATCTCCGCTTATAACTTATATTAAATAACTTAGCAAAAGAGCAACTCTTAGCATCATTTAACGTCACTTAGACCTCATGACTTAACCTCACTTACAGGCCCGACTGTCTCAGCTATCCAAGGCACTCAAACCCCTCAGAGAGCAGCATTTCTGCCACATTTCCCCAGCACGGGCACTCCTGTGTGCACACAGACACAAAGAGTCAGTGCAAGGCACCTGTGAGAAATTCCCCTGAGGGCAGGAAATGCTCCCTGTGGATCCTTTGGCATCTCCCCAGCGGGTGAAGGGTTGAGCCTGGAGGAGTGGGGGCATCGGCCCAGGCTCCGTCATTGTTGGGGATCCCCGAGTGCAGCAAACGGGAGAGTTCCCGGCTGGGAGAGGCCCCACTCAGAGGGAGTCGCTGGCCCAGGAGAGCTCCAAGGGCTCCTTTTGGAGCACTGTTTGCAGGGCCCCAAGAGAGGGGCTTCAGTGCCAGCCATGGTTCATCCTGGACGCACTTGGCACCAACAGCTTTCTTTGGCAGAGTGAGAACAGGGATCTTGTGCCACTGATGGAACAAAAACAGCTCCCAGGGCTGCTCCTCCGGAAAGCAGGAGATGGTTGGGCAGCAGCAGTGCCTGGAGCAGACAGTGTTTGTGATGAGCTGCAGAGGAGCTGAGCCCAGGGGCTGTTGGCCGAGCCCCAAGGAGCATTTCTCATCTGGCAGGGCGGCCTGAGAAGGGGAGGGGGGAATGCAGCAGCACAGGGCCCACGGAACCAAGGGACCATTGTGACACTGTGGGGCCCTGTGAGACCAAGGGACAATTCTGACACTGTGGGGCCTTGTGAGACCAGGGGACCATTGTGACACTATGGCGCCTCATGGAATCATGGAGAGCACTGTGACATTGCTGGGCCTCATGGAACCAAAGGGGCTGTACTGATGCTGTTTGGCTCCAAGGAATGGAGGGATCCTTGTGACACTGAGAGGCCCCATCTGACCAAGTGTCCACTGTGACACCGCAGGGCCTCATGGAACCGTGGAGACACCATTAAGACACTTCACGGCCTCATGGAACCAAGGGGCCATTGTGACACTCTGGGGAAACATGGAACCAAGGAGTCCATTGTGATACTGAGGGGGCTCATGGAATTCTGGAGACCATTGTGACACTATGAGGCCCCATGAAATAAGCAAAGCATTGTGACACTCTGAGGCCTCATGGAACCAGTGAGACCATAGTGACCCTGGGGGTCCCCACACACCCCAGAGGACCATTGTGATACTGTGGGGCCTCATGAAACCAATAGGCCTTTGTGACACTGCTGGGCTACATGGAACCAAAGTTCCACAGTGACACAGAGGGGCCCCTTGTCATCAATGTCCATTGTGACACTGTAGAGTCAAAGGACACCATTGTGACACCAAAAACCCTCACAGTTCAAAAGTCCATTGTGACACTGCAGGGCCTTCTGGAAACTTGGACCCACTGCAACGCTGTGGAACCCAATTGAACCATGGGTCCATTGTGACACTGCTGGATCCCATGGAATCAAGGCACCATTAAGACATTATGGGGCACCATAAAGCCAAGGGAACAGGGAACAGGTCTGGCTGGTTTGGCCTTCCAGGGACTACCTGACTGGTCTAGCTGGCCTTGGCATGTTGAGGGGCTCTTCTCATCTGCTGCTGAAACCCTGGAGCTCCATGCTTTCCTTCCTATGGAAACGAACTGTCCTTCTCAGCCAGGTGCCTGTGGCCAGAATTGGGATTTCACCTACAATATTCCCTATTGTGACAGACTGGAGGAGATTGTTGGCTGGAAACATTTCATGTGTGGGGGAGGAAGGGGCAGGTCCAGCCTTGCCCTGCCCTGGAACCCCAGCCCTGCCCTGCCCTGGAACCCCAATCACCCCAGAGCCTCTATCCCAGCCCAGCAGTGGCTGCCAGTCCCTGGCACAGCACAGGCAATGCTCCACAGCCACCTCTGCAGCCCCAGCCCAGCTCCTGAGGGACCAAATGAGCCCAAGCCCCACCTGGGGGAAGGGCCCAGGGAGACCAAGGGGTATTGAAGGCTGACCACAAGGCAAGCACACATCTTGACCCTGGATCCTCTTGGAATTTCCATCTGAACAGTGCTGGAATGCAGGAGTTGGTAGCTGTGTGTGTGCTTCGCTATATCACATTTCTCTCTCCTTCTGCATCTTCTTCTATTTTTGTCCCCTTGCAAATTTTGATTAACTTAAAATTGAACAAGCTATGAGTTTGTGAAGTTGAATGGGCCAAGTTAATGCTTTGAGAAGTGTTTTGTGTTGATTGAATGTTGTATTACACCTTTTGCCAAAGTTTCTCTGATTTTCTAAATATGCCAGTAAAATCTGTTTGGTTGTTTTGAGCTCCTGACAATGCCTTGTTGGTATTTCTCCAGCACATCCAACTCAGAGGACACAAACAATTGTAATTCCTTTTAAATGTCTCCTTGAGAGAGTTGTTTGTGGGATGAGAGTCAGGGCTTGTCTGTGCTGCTTGGCCCAGCCCAGGCAGGGCTTTCCCAGCCGCATTCCACACTCCATTGCCCAGCTGGAGCCGCTGGTGCCTCTGAGTTGTGCTGCCCCAGCCCCAGGGACGCTCTCCTTGTCTGCCCATTCCCCCACGGTCTCTGGGCAGGGATGGCCTCACTGGGGGCTGCTGACATCCTCAGCAACTTGGAGGCTGCTGCTGCTGAATTTCACTGCTCCAGAGGCTTGTTCAGCCTTCAGCTCTTCAGTGCAGGAATTCAGTGTCCCAGGGCTCATGAACATTCCGAACACCTGAACAAGCCAAGCCTCTGGGAATCATTTGATTTTAATTTTCAAATAATTTCTGGTTAATTAGACAGATTTCAGTAGTGTATTCAAACTGAACATGTTTTATTTAAAAAGACAGAGAAAAGATTTTTTAGGTCCTGTTTAGGGTTTTTTTTGTCCTGATCATAAATTGATATGTGTAGTCTCCAATTGACACTGAATCCAGGTACCTCCTCATGCAGTTTGAATGGATATGAAAATCAAGACCCTTCATGGCTGACAATCAATCAGACTCTGTCCCTACCCCCACCCCATCATTTCCCCCATCCAAGCCCTGGCACTCAGAGCCGCCTTGTGCAAATCTGAGCTCCCTCCAGCCCAGGCTGCACCTGCAGCTTTCAGCTCCTTGGCTCCAACTCCCACCTGCTTTCCTTGGAGAAGGAGCTGCCCGAGACACAGAGGGATGTTCATTTCTTGACAACAAAGCCAACAAAGCCAAGGGAAGGCACAGCTCCATCCAATGCAAAAGTCATTGTTCGCCCTGGCTCTGCCCCTGATCCCCCCAGCCTGTCCTGTTTCCTTCATCCCTGCATTGCCAGGGACTCTCTGGGACAAGGGAGCTCTGCTCTGGGGATGGAGGGAGGTGCAAGTGCAGCCACTGGAGTGGGAACCACAACTCATCAGGTTTGTGTCCTTTGGGGGTCAGGAACTGCTGAGACTCAGAGGCACAGAAAGTTTCTCCTCATGGCCAACAGACCACAGTTTAACAGGACACAATTTAATAACAATCTCACTCTTCCCTGAGCTATGCACAATATCCCAGCAGCATCTGATGACTCCACCATCCACAAGGGATTTCCATACTAGAATTAATTTTAGACAAAACATGGTTCTGTGACAGGTATAAACAAAATTTAGTTCTTGTATCAGGATGCTCATCCGGGAGTGGGGGCAAAACAGCTCCAACAATTCCTGATTTGCAAAGCTGTCAGTGGTGGATGGAGAAGGGAGGTCAGGCTGCTCTTGGTGCTGAGGAAATGCTGAAACCAGCCTGACTCATTTCATCTCCTCCTGTCCTGGCCTATCTCCCCTCTTTCCCCTTCCACCCATTGGCTTTTGTCTCCCACCAGGCCCCCGGTGAAGAGCCTGGCTCTGTGTTCTCCATCCCCTCCTCGCTGGCACTGCCAGGCTGGGATGAGGAGCCCCTCAGCCTTCCCTGCTCTGGGCTGGACAAGCCCAGCTCCCTCAGCCTCTGCTCACAGCCCAAGGGCTCCAGCCCCACCTTGGAGGCCCTTCCCAGACCCTGCTCCAGCTGCCAGACATCTTTCCTGCCCTGGGCAACCCAACCCAGGCCACAGTGACCTGGATAATCCCCGTCCTTGATGTCCTGGTCACACAGCCCTGGCCCCTTGTCCCCATGTCAGGCTCTGGGGTGGATGCTGTGGAACATCCTTTGGTGGAGGCTGTGGCTCCAGGTGGGCCGGGGGGATCCCGGGGGACAGGGACCCCGCTGGGCATGGACAGCATTGGACTTGTTGGGAGAAACTGTGAGGGGGAGCTGGGGCAGAGTGACCAACCCAGTGACCTGACACAGCCCTGCTGGGATGGCACACAGCCTCTCTGGGATGTCACACAGCCCTGCTCGGATGTCACAGCCTGCTCTGTGAGCTCACAGCCCATTCTCTAATGTCACACAGTTGGTCTCTGATATCACAGCCAACTCTGTGATGTCATAGTCTGCTCTGGGATGTTAGACCTCTGCCCTGTGATGTCACAGAGGCAGTCTATGATGTCATAGCTGATCAATGACCTCACATAACTCACTCTGTGATGTCATAACCCACTCTGTGACCTCATGTTACCAGATGATCAATTGTCTCCACCAGCTGAGCTCACACCTGGAGCTTGTTCTCCACATCCCCAGGCCTATGGAAACCACACAAGGCCCATTGTGTCAGAAGGGGAACTGCAAGTTCAGCAGCCTCAGGGTCCTGCCAGCTCCTCCAGGCCCACTGGAACATTGGGTTTTCAAGTTTTCAATATTCTGGGTAAGAAAGAGAGGCAGTAACAAAACTTCTACACAGGAATTAGGAAAGGCAGACTTTGGCCTGTTCAGGATGCAGATTTGGGGAGTACCAAAGCAGGTACTGATTTTTTTTTAAGGGAAATAGCCTGTATAAACAAATGGGGTCCAGGAAGGATGGACAAATTTCAAGAAAATAATCTTAAGGGGGAAGGAGATGCCTGTCCCAGTGTGGCAAAAGATGAGCTGGTGAGGAAAATTACCGGCCTGGCTGCCCATGGAGCTTTTGTGGGAACTCGGGGGATAAAAGGACTGGTAATGCAGGAAGCATTTAAGGATTTTGATGGGTTATTCAGAAAGAAAAGGTGAGATTTGAAAGCTCAATTAGAACTTAACCTGGCAGCTTCTGTAAAAAAAAAAGTTTTTTATAAAAAAAAATTGTAGCAAAAGTAGGGAGAAGAAGAACCTCTACTATTTATTGGATGCAGTAGAGAATATAGTAACTAAAGATAAGGAAAAGGCTGAGCTACTTAACACAGTGTTTTGCTCAATTTTCAATATTAGGACAGGTTGTCCTCAGGACAAGTGTTCTCCTGAGCTGGTAGATGGGCACAGGGAGCAGAACAGCCCCCTGGAATCCAGGAGGAAGCAGCTGCTGACCTGCTGAGCCACTCAGATGCTCACAGGTGTATGGGATCAGATGGGATCCATCCCAGGGGGATGAGGGAGCTGTGGATGAGCTCCCCAAGCTGCTCTCCATCATTTACCATCAGTCCTGGCTCAGCAGGGAGGGCCCAGAGCACTGGAGGTGCCAGTGTGAGCCCATCCCCAGGAAGGGCTGGAAGGAGGAGCTGGGGAACTCCAGGCCTGTCAGCCTGACCTGGGTGCCTGGCAAGGTTATGGAACAGATCACCTTGAGTGCCATCACAGGGCACCCACAGGATGGCCCGGGGATCAGAGCCAGCCAGCGTGGATTTAGGGCTGGCAGGTCCTGCCTGACCAACCTGGTCTCCTTTTATGCCCAGGTGACCCACCTGTGGATGTGGGAAAGGCTGTGGATGTTGTGTGCCTGGACTCCAGCAGAGCCTTTGACTCTGTCTCTGACAGCATTCCCTGGAAAAGCTGCAGCCCACGGCTTGGGCAGGTTCCCTCCTGGCTGGGAGATTTAAGAGCTGCCTGGAGGCTGGGCCCAGAGAGTGGTGGGGATGGTGCTGCACCCAGCTGGTGTCCAGGCACTGGTGCTGTCCCCAGGGATCTGTGCTGGGCCCAGTCCTGTTTAATATCTTCACTGATGGTCTGGGTGAGGGGATCGAGTGCAGCATTCACAAATTGCAGATGGCACCAAGCTGGGTGTGAGTGTGGATCTGCTGGAGGGCAGGACAAGAAGACCCAGCCTTAAGCTGCACCAGGGGAGGCTCAGGCTGGACAATAGGAAGGAGTTCTTCACAGAAAGGGTGAGTGGGAACTGGAATGGGCTGGCCAGGGGGGAGGTGGCAGAGTCACTGTCCCTCTCCAGTGGCACTCAGTGGCATGGTCTGGGGGACAAGGCAGTATTAGGGCATTGCTTGGACTTGATGATCCCAAAGGTCTTTTCCAGCCTATTTGATTCTGTCATTCTCTGATGATTGGGACACTCTGGGGCCATTGTGACACTGCAGGGCCCGGGGAACCAAGAGGACCATGGTGACACCGTGCAGCCCCACAGAACCAGGGCTCCATTGTGGTGCTGTGGGGCCAAATGGAACCAGGGAGTGCCCTGTGACACTCTGGGCCCTCGTGGAACCACAGAGGCCATTGTGACACTGCAGGGCCTCGTGTAACCAAGGGGTTTCACCATTTTGACACTGCAAAACCAAGGGGACCATTGGGAGACTGCAGGGCCCAGTGGAATCAAGGGGCCGTTCTGACACTGCGGGGCCTCATGGCACCAAGGGGACATTGTGACACTGCAGGATCCTGTGTAACCAAGGGGCGACTGTGACACGATGGGGCCTCAAGGGATCTGGAATAATGCTGTGACACTGTGTGGCCTTGTGGAAACAAGGAGTCCATTGTGACACTGAGGGGACTTGTGGAACCACAGAGACCATGGTGACACTGTGGGACCTCATGTAACCATGGGGCCATTGTGACACCCTGGGGCCCATGGAACCAAGGGGCCACTGTGGAACTGCAGCACCAATGAGAACATTGTGACACTGTGAAGCCCCATGGAACCAAGGAGTCCATTTTCATATTTTGGGGCCCCATGGAAGCAAGGAGACCATTATTGCTCTGCATGGTCTCATGAAACCAAGGAGACCAGTGTGACAGTGCAGGGCCTGGTGTAACCAAGAGGCCATTGTGACACTGAGGGGCCCCTTGGAACCAAGGACATCTTTGCAAATGTCACACAGCTGGATGTGAGTTTTGATCTGAGGGAACATAGGAGTGCTCTGCACAGGGACCTTGATAGGCTGGATCCAGAGGATGAATCCAACAAGGTGAGGTTTAACAAATCCAAGGGCAAGACCCTGATATTTGGCCCCAGTGCTACAGGCTGGGGATAGAGTGGCTGGAGAGCAGCCAGGCAGAAAGGGACCTGCAGGGACTGATGGACAGCAGGCTGGACATGAGGCAGCAGTGTGCCCTGGTGGCCAAGAAGGCCAATGGCTCCTGGCCTGGCTCAGGAATGGTGTGGCCAGCAGGAGCAGAGCTGATGTGCTAGCAGTGATCTGCCTGCAGCTCTGCACACAGACATTGCTGCTGCAGCTCCAGAGAAGGCAACAAAAGGGCATCTCTGGACAAATCTTTGCTGGGAGATCCTTTAGTTTCTTTAAAGCCACATGGAGTGCAGCCTCTCACTGACACAACCTGTGGCCATGTGGAAGATGGAGAGAAACAAAATGAGAAATGGCAAAACCAATGGCTTTTCTTTGTGGATATTATTAAAAAACTAAAACAAAGGAAAAAAAGAACAAACCCACAATCAAACCCAAAAGAATTATCAAAGGTGATTTATATTACATGGCCTGTCCCTGCTGCAGCCCCGGCACTGCCACCCCCAGGGCTGTGCCCGGCCCCGAGAGCACTCAGGCCCTGCAGCAACACCAGGGCCACCAGGGCAGCGGGGCAGGGCCACAGCAGCAGCACTGGCAACACCAAGTGCTGCTGCTGCTGCTGCTGCTGGGCACAGCTGCTGGGCCAGCACTGATCTGCCCCAGCTCTGCACACAGACATTGCTGCTGCAGCTCCAGAGAAGGCAACAAAAGGGCATCTCTGCAGAAAACTCTGCTGGGAGATCCTTTGGTTCCTGTAAAGCCACCAAGAGTGCAGCCCCTCATTGACACAGTCTGTGGCCACAGGGTAGGTGGAGGGAAACAAAATGAGAAATATCACAATAAATGACATTTTTTTGTGGAAAAGATTAAAAACCTAAAATAAAAAGAGAAAGAACATCCAAAATGAAAGCTACATGTACTATCAAAGATGACTTTTATTATAAGTGATTTGCAGAAATTGGCCAGCAGCTTAATATTCCTGAAATTTTCCAGTCATCAGTCTCCACACTGCAGCCTTGAGCTCCTGGTTCCTCAGGCTGTAGATGAGGGGGTTCAGGGCTGGAGGCACCACCGAGTACAGAATGGCCAGGGCCAGATCCAGGGATGGGGAGGAGATGGAGGGAGGCTTCAGGTAGGCAAACACTGCAGTGCTGATGAACAGGGAGACCACGGCCAGGTGAGGGAGGCAGGTGGAAAAGGCTTTGTGCCGTCCCTGCTCAGAGGGGATCCTCAGCACAACCCTGAAGATCTGCACATAGGAGAAAACAATGAACACAAAACAGCCAACACCAAAAGAGGCACTGACAGCAATGAGTCCAAATTCACTGAGGTTTGAGTGTGAGCAGGAGAGCTTGAGGACTGGGGGGATTTCACAGAAGAACTGGCCCAGGGCATTGCCATGGCACAGGGGCAGGGAAAATGTATTGGCTGTGTGCATGAGAGCATTGAGAAAGGCACTGGCCCAGGCAGCTGCTGCCATGTGGGCACAAGCTCTGCTGCCCAGGAGGGTCCCGTAGTGCAGGGGTTTGCAGATGGACACGTAGCGGTCGTAGCACATGATAGTCAGGAGGAAATACTCTGCTGAGATGAAGAACATAAAGAAAAAGAGCTGAGCAGCACATGCAGTGTAGGAGATGTTGCTGGTGTCCCAGAGGGAATTGTGCATGGCTTTGGGGACAGTGGTGCAGATGGAGCCCAGGTCAGCGAGGGCCAGGTTGAGCAGGAAGAAGAACATGGGCGTGTGCAGGTGGTGGCCGCAGGCTACGGCGCTGATGATGAGGCCGTTGCCCAGGAGGGCAGCCAGGGAGATGCCCAGCAAGAGGCAGAAGTGCAGGAGCTGCAGCTGCCACGTGTCTGCCAATGCCAGCAGGAGGAAGTGCCGGATGCAGCTGCTGTTGGACATTTGCTGGGGCTGCACATGGGGAGCTGTAAAAGAAATAATCATGGGATAGTTGGGTTTGGAGAGGACTTGAAATATCCCAGCACAGCCTGGGGGCACTTTCCCCCCACTGCCTGCCCAGGGCTCTGCTGCCTGGAGCTGTCCCTGCCAGCAGCTGCTTCCCTGTGCCCAGGGCTGGGCCCTGCCAGTGCTGCCAGAGCCCAGCCCAGCCCTGGGGGCTCAGCTCTGCCCTGCAGAGCCCTCCCAGCTCAGGCACTGCCCAGGGGCAGCTCTGGCTCTGCAGGCTCTGATGGCAGCGACAGAGCAACCCTGAGGAGACTGAAAAAGCAACTCTGATGCTGCCTATGAGGGGCCCTGTACTGATTTTTGTCACTGCCTTGTTTATTAACATCTAAAAGATTTCTTGTTTTCTCAACTTGACCTGAGAGATGAGGATTCATGTGGAATTTCGCCTCCAGGCAACCCAGAGCAGTAGATTAAAAAAGCAGAATTTTCCCTTTCATGCAGCCCCTGCCTTGCTGTGCTCCCTGTATAATCTACTTGGAAATATTTCGCAGTTCAATGCCATGCTGGGAGCAGTCCTGAACAATGCAGCATCCTCCCCACACAAGGAGAACACTTCCAAGCCTCACCAGCTGTCTCCTGCCACCCAGACCTTGTCCCCCAGGGCTGGGAGCAGCTGCCAGGGCTGGCTGAGAGCTGTCCCTGGCAGGCAGCAGAGTCCCTGCCCCAGCACAGCGCCCTGGGCTGCAGGACCCTGCTCTGCAGGACAGCCCTGGGCACCCCTGGCTGCTCTGCACAAGAGACAAGCAGAGAATGTACTCACAGGCTCTGCAGGCATTGGCATGTTCCAGCTTGAGGAGATGGCTCCAGGAGCTGCAGCTGCACTGTCCTGCAGCCAGAGGTTCCTGTGCCAAGGGCTGGCAGTGATTGTGCCCCAGGCACTTCTCAGCCCCTTCCCAGCCCTGACTGATTGAAGCTCTCTGTGCCTCTGGGCTGTGCCCGCGCTGGCTGCAGGCAGTGCCCCAGCCCTGCTGGGCTGGCACAAGAGCTGCTCATCCAGAGAAATGTGCTTTTGAAGCTCTTCTTGGTGACCAGGAGCTGCCTCTATGCCAGGAGCCCAGCCCAGCTCAGCAGCACAGACACAGCACAAGGACTTTAATCAGCCTCTGGGGCTTTGTGCTGAGGCCCTGAACATCAGTCCCTGAGAGGGAGATGAAGAAACCTCTCCAGAACTCCAAGGCAGAATCCAACTCCAAAGTTTCTTGGACTTTTAATGGGTCCCTCTGAGGGACACGACTGAGCAAGTGTCCCCAGGCCCCAGGCAGAGCAGAGAACTGCAGGCAGTGATGACAGGTGGGGACAAAGAGAAGCCAAGTCTTGGTGCCCTGGGGCACAGCAGGGTCTGTGCCAGCAAGGGCTGGGAGGAGACACCTTGTCCTGAGGCCCTGGGGCCTCCTGGCACAGCCCCAGCCAGGCTGGGCACTGTCAGCCCCTTGTGCTGCCCTCAGCATCCCCCCCTAGCCCACATCCCAGTGGCCTCAAGGATCTGCTGCAAGGAGTCCCTGGGGAGCCTTGCTCAGCAATGGCCCTGGGGGCTCCTTCATGCTCCCTGCAGGGACTGCAGGTTTTTCAAAGGAGTTGGGGTTTGGCTTTTGCCATGGAGTCTCTGAGAGGTTTGTGCAATCATGGCCTCCAATTATCTGCTGTAATTAGTCCCTGGAGAGGCTTTGTCAGTAACAACACTCAGTGGGGCTCATTAATGCTTCAAGGTACTTCAGTTATTTAAAGGTACTTGGTGTTTCCCTTTTGATACAGACTCTGTGAGAAGGATTGGGCAGTTGCAGCCCCCAATTATCTACTGTAATTAGTCCCTTGAGAGCCTTTATCAGTAATGACACTCATGGGCTCATTAATGCTTCAAGGTACTTCAGTTATTTTAAGGTATTTGGTGTTGCCCTTTTGATACAGACTCTGTGAGAGGTTTGTGCAATCATGGTCTCAATTATCTGCTTTAATGAGTCCCTTGAGGGCTTTGTACTGACACTGAGTGGGGCTCATTAATACTTTCAGATACTCAAGGTTTTTAAGGTATTTTGGATGTTCCTTTCCACTCTGAATCTCTGAGAGGTGTTTTTTCCAATTCTGGCCTCCAGTTCTCCCCTCCCAGGAGTCCATGAGGAGCCTTTGTTGGGGATGGACCTCAGTGGGGCCCATTCATGCTTTGAGATACTCTGAGTTTTTCCTCTGACTTTGACTCCTGGAAAAGTTTCTGCAATCTCAGGCCCTGAGCTTCCAGGGCTCAGCTCCAAATGCACCATGAGGCTCATTAGGGTCAAGCAAGTCCTGACACACCATGGCTCTGCCTTGATTTCCCTCGGCTCTGGAGCGTTTATTAGGCAGATTTCCTTTTACAGTTGTGAAGAAATATTTCAATGACCTTCTAAGAAATAAGTAATCCTATTTTAAAGAGTGTATTTTATTACTGTTCTCTTCAGAGAAGAGCTGATTGCAGCTTTCTGTGATTTATATTGATGTTGGGCCGCTCCTAAGGAGGTCTCACCAGGTCAGAGAAGTTTTACCTTGAGAGTTGACCCAGTGTGGACAACCTTGCCCCACATTCCCCAACCTCATGTGAGAAACCATTTTCACTTTCAAAAATTTAAAATATCAAGATCTTATCAAAACACAACACAAGACTGAATAAAGAAAATAACACAGTGTGAGAAGCAAAGGATTCAGTCAGGATGTGCTCATCTACAAAATGGCTGTTCTGTCTTTTATACCTCTGGCCCCTCCCAAAGTCTTGTCAATCGACTCCTTCTTCACTGTCCAGTGGTGGAGATCACTGTCTCACACCTTGATTGGAGGTCAGGTGTCACAGACATCTTTTCATGAAAAGTCCTTTCTTTAGGATGTTTCCTCCTGAGAAGCTGAGAGGCCTCAGGAACAAAATTTAAACAATTGTTATCTGCTGCTGTGGAATGCAACAGGTGGATCTGTGATTGGTCTCATAGAGTTGTTTCTAATGAATGGCCAATCACGGTCAGCGGGCTTGGACTCTCTGTCAGAGACAGAAGCTTTTGTTATCATTCCATTCTATTCTTAGCTTAGCCAGCCTTCTGATGAAAACTTTTCTTCTATTCTTTTAGTATAGTTTTAATATAATATATATCATAAAATAATAAATAAACCTTCTGAAACATGGAGTCAACATTCTCATCTCTTCCCTCATCCAAGAACCCCTGTGAACATCACCACAGTCAGGTGCTGCCATAGGAACAAGCCAACCCTCCCAAATGCCCCAACTGCTGAGGCCATCTTGTGATAGCAATGCAAGGGGGAGGGGAAGGATAACTGTACAACTACAAAACTTCTCATAACATATATTTAATATTCACCCCATAATTGTGAGACTCAACCATAGGATTACTCATCTATAACAAACCCCCTTTTTCTTTTTCTATAAGTAATTTTGCTCAAACAGTTAAGTAAAAATTTTTTTCTCTCTCTGGAATGAGTCATACCAGCATCTGTTGATGTGGGCAAGGACAGTGGGAACAGGAGAAAAAAATCTCAGGTTTTCCTTAGACACACTTATTTGGAATGGACAAAAGGGCATCCCAGAGGTCCAGTATGGCTTTGACTCCCATCTACCGTGCCTGTGTGGCTGCTACCCATAGTTGGTGCATCTTAGGGGTGAGTACAGAGGCCAACTCGGTCCTGCCCTCCAGTCCCTGTTGAATTAAAAGACAACTGAGGAATTACAGAGGTCTGGTATGGCCTTTTGTCCCTACCTTACCATGCCTACGGGGTTGCTACCCACAGCAGGGCTATGGAGCCTTCTTGGTAGCGAACAAAGGGGCCAACCTGGTCTTGCCTTCCTTCCTTTGTCTTATTTTCTTAAAGAAGCTGTCCCATTACCTTTTACAGTCCCTTGTGTGTTTCCCCTCAACAGATGCTGGTAATTCTCTCCCATGAAAACAGGAAGACAGTTCTCGAGCTGGTTGTTGGATGCTTGACTCTACTTTTTGGGCGTTTTGGTGTTTTTCTGGTTGTCTCTCAGTCTCTGCTTGAGAGTCAATCTCTTTTTCCCCGGCCTGGATATTATAGTCCACTCTTTGGGTTCTTCTCCTGGGCCTTTGACTCTGTTGCCATGACTCCATCCCTGCTCTGCAGCTCACACGGCCGATTCGGTGCTGAGCAGTACCTGAAAGGGACCTTCCCACTGAGGAGTTAGAGGCTGATCTCTCCATGACTTAATCATCACTCAATCCCCGGGATTAATATTATGGATTCTGAAATCCAGGGTGGTAGTTTGAGGAACTGCCCCTTTATGTCTTAGCCCTTCTAAGGTTTGTGCTATAGACATCACTTATTTCTTGGCATTGGCTTCCCCTTCCTCATAGGTGGCAGCCTTCTGGGGTGAGGTCAGGAAGGGAAACCCAAACATCATTTCATAGGGTGACACCCCCAGATCTGACCAGGGTTTGGTTCTAATTCTTAATAAATCCAAAAGGGAGACATTTTATCCATGACATTTGGGTTTCAATCATTACCTTCCCTAGAGCTCTTCACAGTGGGTACCCCCTCTACCCAATGAGTCAAGTTGTGGAGGGATAGAATGTAAAAAAATAAAGATAGTGCAGAAGGTTATCTCACCCCTGAGGAGTTGCAGCTGTACTAATTACCAGAGATTAGGAACAGGCCTGCCCTTAACAGGCCACAGCTGGGTCCAATGAGGATGAAAGCTGTAAAAGAGGGGGTTAGCTGCTTGAGGGAAGTGGTGGAGTTTGTTTGCTGTGCTGTGGAGGGGGTTTGTTGGCTGTACTGTGGAGAGGGATGGAGTTTTTTTGTCTGTACTGAGAAGAAGGAGTCAGTGCTGCAAGGAGTTGCCCATGAGAAATCACTGAGAAGTTATGGAACTTTTGCAATTCGATGACATCAATTGGTGATCCCGACATGATTCTGATGTCATTTTGTGGTGGTTTGGGAAAAAGGACTTAAGTATTAAACTGATGTGATCCTGTGGAGATTTGGGCAGAGAACTGGTGAGAGAGCAGTAAGGAGGTGATCCTGTGGTGGTTTGGGAAAAAGGGCTTAAATATTAAGCAATGAGATCCCAAGGTGATTCAGGGAGATGACTGCATAAGAGAAATAAGATGGTGGAGTCAGGCAGGCCAAGAGCCTGAGAGCCTAAAAATCCAGATGAGCTATAACCAGGCAGACCTGGGAGCCTAGAAGTCTGGACAATGCATGAGACAGCACCCCCAAGAAGAAGAGTGTTGGACATGTGGAGCAGATGCTACATGCTTTGCTTACTTGGTGCATTGGAGCAAGCCCCATGCCCCTGCCAAGGTATGGCCACAGTCCAGAGGGGGCCCAGGACGGTGCCGGGTGCCCCCTGAATGGCAGCATGTGCCGCAGGACACAGGAGCGGCGTGATAGAAGTGGCAAATGGCATGGCCACAGCAGCAGCCAGTGCCTCAGCAATAGCATGGCCCCTGAGGAGTACAGGGGCAAGTTTGCTACGTGAGCACTGGAACAAAAGCAACATGGAACTCTGAGAGGCAGAGTCAGAGCTGCACAGACAACATGTAAGAGAAGCTCTCTAAAACTGTATAGTGGCTATCTCCACAGGAACCCAATGTGATTTGGGATTGGGCTGTAGATGGAGGTGCAGCTGGAGATGGAGCCCAGCATAGCCTTGAGAGCAGCAGGGGAGGCTGCCTGCTCCGGATCTGACAGAATTTGACACCTGGAGCACAGGTGAGCCGCTGGGGACACATTGAAAAATGACTCATCAAGTGAAGAAGAGATTGTTTTGTCTGCATGGAAAACAGAGTAGAGCAAGAGAGGCTTGCAGTGGCCAACTAATACAACAAAGAACTGTAAAAAGAAGAAGTGAATTATTTAAACAGCAGCTGGGAGCTGGGGACAGAGTATCTCTATCATTCAGTATAGTGTATTTGTTTGCTGATGAAACATGTGCATTTTGTTTGTGAATTGCAGCTATTAATCTTTGATTAGGCATAAGTGTAAAAGTTTATATTCCATAAGCACAAGTACACTCGACAAATACTGGATCAATGTTGTTCAAGTTGTAGAGCAATTGATAAAATTATGTAACTGTTGAATTGTTAATATCCTAATGTTGAACCTTTAAATTGTTCTTGTGAATTGCCTTATCAAGCTATTGATATTGTCAATATTCTAGAAGTTAGTATAAGAGTTTCTGATAATATGTAATCTAAGTTTGAGTAATGAATCAAGGTCAGTGCACCGACACATTGCAGAGTTAAATAGAAATTATACAAAAGATGATTGTACTAAGTTTACTATCTTTTGCAAAGGGCCCTGCAGATGATAGTGAACACGACATTACTTTATGACAAGCCTTAGGTTGATGTTCTAGACTGTGAAAAGCAAAACTAAATCAGAACTTAGAAACAGATGTTCCTACTGTGATGCGCTGCCTGAACATTTGTGTACAGTTAGTCCTAAGTGAGATATGTGAATATGTTACAATAGCAATTTACTCAAACAAATCTTTCCAGAGATGTTGCAACTTTGTAATTAAAAGAAAAGGAGGAATTGTGAAGGGATAGAACATAAAAAAATAGTGCAGAAGGTAGTCTCACATCTGAGGAGTTGCAGCTGTACTAATCGCCAAAGATTAGGAACAGGCCTGCCCTTAGTAGGCCACAGCTGTGTCCACTAAGAAGATGAGTGCTACAACAGAGTGGGTTAGCTGGTTGAAGAGAGAGTTGGAGTTTGTTGGCTGTGTTGTGAAGAAGACAAAGTAAGTGCTGTGAGAGGGTGCCCATGAGAAATCACCAAGAGGGTATGGAACTTTTGCAATAAGCTGTCAACATAATGTGACTCCTCTGTTCCATGAGGCCTGCAATGTCACAATGGACCTTTGGACCCTGGGGGTTTGCAGTGTCACAATGGTCTCCTTTGGCTCCACCATGTCACAATGAACCATTGATGACAGGAGGCCCCTCTGTGTCACCCTGGAGCTTTGTTTCCATGCAGCCGTGCAGTGTCACAAAGGCCTCTTGGTTTCACCAGGCCCCAGAGTATCACAATGGTCCTCTTGGTTCTGTGGGGACCCCCAGGGTCACAATGGTCTCACTGGTTCCATGAGGCCTGACAGCGTCACAATGGTCTCCTTGGTTCTATGAGGCTGTGAAATGTCCTAATGGTGTCTCCATGATTCCATGAGACCCTCAAATTGTAATATCACAATGAAACTTTGGCTCTGTGGGGTCTCACAGTGTTACAATGGCCCCTTGGTTCCATGACAACCCAAAGTGTCACAATGGCCTCCACAGTTCCATGAGGCACCATCGTGTCATGAATGGATCCTTGGTTTGATGGTGTCACTCAGTGACACAATGATCCCTACCTTTCATGGAGTCACACAGCATCTGTACAGTCCCCTTGATTCCATGAGGCTCAGCAATGTCACAGTGGTCACTATAATTCCATGAGGCCCCACAGGGTCACAATGGTCCCTTGGTTCCATGGGCCCTGTGCTGCTGCACTCCCCCCTCCCCTTCTCAGACTGCCCTGCCAGCTGAGAAATGCTCCTTGGGGCTCGGCCTTGGCCAACAGCCCCTGGGCTCAGCTCCTCTGCAGCTCATCACAAACACTGTCTGCTCCAGGCACTGCTGCTGCCCAACCAGCTCCTGCTTTCTGGAGGAGCAGCCCTGGGAGCTGGTTTTGTTCCCTCAGTGGCACAACATCCCTGTTCTCACACTGCCAAAGAAAGCTGTTGGTGCCAAGGGTGGCCAGGATGAACCATTGCTGGGACTGAAGCCCCTCTCTTGGGGCCCTGCAAACAGCGCTCCAAAAGGAGCCCTTGGAGCTCTCCTGGGCCAGCGGCTCCCTCTGAGCGGGGCCTCTCCCAGCCGGGAACTCTCCCGTTTGCTGCGCTCGGGGATCCCCAACAACGACGGAGCCTGGGCTGATCCCCCCACTCCTCCAGGCTCAACCCTTCACCCACTGGGGAGATGCCAAAGGATCCACAGGGAGCATTTCCTGCCCTCAGGGGAATTTCTCAGAGGTGCCTTGCACTGACTCTTTGTGTCTGAGTGCACACAGGAGTGCCTGTGCTGGGGAAATGTGGCAGAATTGCTGCTCTCTGAGGGGTTTGAGTGCCTTGGATAGCTGAGTCGGTCAGATATCCAGATATCAGTAAGTAAGGTTAAGTCAGGAGATCTAAGCTAAGTTAAATGCTGCTAAGAGTTCTTTTGCTAAGTTGTTAAGTTTAATTCAAGTTATTAGCTAAGTTTTGTTAAGTGTTATT
This sequence comes from Agelaius phoeniceus, assembly GCF_051311805.1. Taxonomy (NCBI): domain Eukaryota; kingdom Metazoa; phylum Chordata; class Aves; order Passeriformes; family Icteridae; genus Agelaius; species Agelaius phoeniceus. The sequence goes on from NW_027509866.1 coordinate 6,213,477, forward strand.
CCTGTGTTAAATTATTGAGTCATTGTTTTTAAGTTAGGTTAAGTGCTGTTAAGTGCTGTTCTTTTGTTAAATTGTGAAATTGAAGGTATCAGTTAATATTAAGTCCTTTTAAATTTCACCTTGGTTAAGCTTTTGGGCTCTATTCCTTTTATCCTTGCCCTCTCTGTCCTTATGTCACACACACACACACAGGGACAGTTGTCGGCTCATTTCAGGTTTGATTGCCTGGATTTGGATTGGTTTTGTCGTTGCTTTGTTTCCTTGGTGTGCCTGAAGTGTCCAGTCAGAAGCAGAGTGACTCCTGCCAAGGAACTTTGTGCTGCTGTCCCTTAATATTCAATCTGGTTTTTTCTGATCCCTTGCTGGGGATTTTTTCAGCGCTCTCAAGGCCTCGTTGGTACCAGGGTGAAGGAGCCCTGGCCCAGGCTCTGGCCCTGGGGGACACAGGGACGCTGCCGGGGGGTCCCTGTCCCCCTGTGCCACCCCCAGGGCCCCGGCCCCCCGTCCCCGTGTCAGGCTCTGGGGTCGATCTCGTGGAACATCCTCTGGGGGAGGCTGCGGCGCCGGGGCAGGGGGACCTGGGGGGACAGGGGACCCCGCTGTGCACGAGCAGGGTTGGACTGCTCTGGGGGGAACTGTGAGGGGGCCGGGGCAGAGTGACCTCCCCAGTGACCTCACACAGCCCCTGTGATGTCACACAGCCCCTGTGATGTCACACAGACATCTCTGTCATGTCACACTGCCCCTGTGATGTCATATAGTCCCCTGTGATGTTACACAGCTGCTCTGTGATGTCACAGAAGACTCTGATGTCAAAGAGTCACACTGCAATGTCACAGTTTGTTCTGTGATGTCACAGCCTGCTCTATGATCTTACACAGCCACCCGGTGATGTCACAACCCACTCCCTCATGTCACAGAACCACCCTCTATGATGGCAAGATCTGCTCTATGGCCTCACACTATGATGTCACAGACAGCTGTGTGATATTACAATCCCCTCAGTGGTGCCTCAAGACCCTCTCTGTGATGTCATACTGCCACTCGGTAATGTCACAGCACACACTTTGACCTCACAGCCTGCTCTGTGATGTCACACAGCCATGCCATGATGTCACAGCCAGCTCTGTGATGTCACACAGTCCCCTCTATGATGCTGTAGCTGCTCAGTGACTTCACACAACAAACTCTGTGATGTCACAGCCCAATCTGTGACCTCACACAACCCACTCTGTGCTGTCACACAGCCCCTTGCTGACATCACAGCTGCTCTGTGCCTCCATGACACAGCCCCAGAGGAGCTGCTGTGACACAGCCCCCTCTGGGACATGCCACAGCCCCTGCCAGTGCTGAGCCCCTGGGAGCTCTGTCTGTGCCCTGCTGGTGTCCCTGAGGGGCCCTGGCAGTGCCCCAGCCCTGCTGGGCTGTGCACAGGAGCTGCTCCTGGCCAGAGCTGTCTCTCTGCAGCTCTGCTGCCCTTGCCAGGAGCTGCCTCTGGGCCAGGAGCCCAGCCCAGCTCAGCAGCACAGACACAGCACAAGGACTGTAATCACCCTCTGGGGCTTTGGTGCTCTTTGTGTCTGCCATGGCCAAAGTGCTGCCCAAGTTGGCTCTGGCAGGGCCGTTCAGCTGCTTCCCATCCCTGTGCCCTGTGCAGCCCAGGCTGTCCTACGGTGTCCCTGCCCTGCGCCTCTGTCCCTGCAGGCTGTCAGCATCCCCCGGCTGCCCCACCTGGCTGGGCCCTTCCTTTGCTGACAGCTCTGCCTCCTGCCTGCCCCTGCCTGCCCACACAAAGCCTTGGGCTGCTCCAGGCTCCTGCTGGGGGATGTGCTGCACCACAGCCCTGTCCTGGCAGGGAAATTCCTTTCTCCTGGTGTCCAGTCTGGACCTCCCCAGGTGCCTTTGGAATTAATGCTTTCTTTCTCTGGCTGTTTTCTACTATGTCAAAAGGATCCACCATCTCTGAAACCACCCTTCAATACCTCCCAGGGCTCTCCTCTGATGTCCTCAGTCTCCACCCCACTGAGCACAGAGCTCCTGTGTCCCTATAGAGTGGTCAAGTGCTTGAGGCCAAGAGCACCTGGACAAGAGGGACAGTTCTTTTCTATAGGAAGGAAACCACAGAACCCCAGGGTTTGAAGGCAGATGAGAAGCAGTCACCAGAGGCCAAGGCAGCCAGACCTGTCTGTCCTTGCAGCTTTTGTCTGAAAGCAGCCTTTGGATATATGGGGAGTTTTGGGGGTGGAATTCCATTTCAGCCATGGGTTCCTGGACTGGAATGACAGTTCTCCATAGGAAGGAAAGGAGAGAGCCCCAGTGTTTTAAGGGCTGATTAGAGGCAGCCCCAAAGAGGCCAAGGCAGCCCGATCTGTTGTCAGGGAAGAATCCTTGGAGAGACAGAATTTGGGAGGCCAAACCCCACTTTTGTCTATTGGGCTCTGGACATGAACGACAGTTTTTTTCCATAGAAAGGAAAGTGTAGAACCCCAGTGCTTCAAAGGGAGATGAGAACTCGCTCTTAGGAAGCCGAGGGAACCTAGACAGTCCTGGAAGTTTTTGTCTGGAGCTGTCCTTGGATTTAAGGAATTCTGGAGGCGAATTCTCAGTTTTGGCCATGGATGCCTGGACTTGAAAGATGTTTTTTTCCATGAGAAGAAAAGCACAGGCCCCCACTGTTTTGAAGGCAGATGAGAGGTGTCCCCCAAGAGGCCAAGGCCAGCCAGAGCTGTCTGTCCCTCCAGGTGACATATGGGAATAATCCTTGAATATAATCAAATTTGGAGGAGGAATCCCAGTTTCAGCCATGAACCCCTGGAGGAGAAGGACAGTTTTTTCCCACAGGAAGGAAAGCACACAACTCCAGGGTTTCAGGGGCAGATGAGAAGCAACCCTCAATATGCCAAGGTCAGCTGGACCAGTCAGGCAGCCCCCAGGAGGCTCAGCCAGCCAGACCTGTTCCATGTTCTTGGATCCTTGGGGCCCTGCAGCATCACAATGGCTCCTTGGTTCCATGCGACCCTGTAGGATCACAACAGATCTTTGTTTCCATGAGGCCCAGTGATATAACAATGGTCTCCTTGGCTCCACAGTGGCACAATGGCCCCTTGCTTCCATGAGGCCTTGCAGTGTCAAAATGGTTTCCTTGTTTCCATGGGACTGAGAATGCTACAATGGCCCCTTGGTTCCATGAGGATGCAGAGTCTCAAAATGGCCCCTTGGTTTTATTGGGTTCCTCAGGGTCACAATGGCCCCTTGTTTCCCTCAGGCCTGGATGTGTCACAACGGTCCCTTGCTTCCATGAGGCCTTGTAGTGTCACATTGGCCTCCTGGTTCATGAGGCCTTTGGTATCACCATGGTCTCCATGATTCCATAAGGCCTTCCAGTGTCACAACAGACCATTGGTTTCACTGAGCCCCACAGTGTCACTGTGGTCCCCTTGGCTCCAAGAGGCTCTGAAATGCCACAAAGGCCCTTTGGTTTCACAAGGCTTCCAAGTGTAAAAATGGCCTCCATGGTTCCATGAGGCCCCAGAGTGTCACAATGGTATCCTTGGCTCCATTGGACCCTTCATCCCATGGAGACCCAAAGGGATCACTGGAGTCCCCTTGGTTCCATGAGGCCCTGCCATGCTATAATGGCCCCTTGCTTCCAGTGGGTCCCAAAGTGTCAGAACAGTCTCCATTGTTCCATTAGGCCCCACAAAGTCGCTGTGGCCGCCTTGGTTCCACTGGCCCCACAGTGGAACAATGGACTCTTGGTTCCATGAGGTTCCTCAGTCACAATGGTCTCCTTGGATCTGCAGTGTCACAGTGGTCCCTTGGCTCCATGTGGCCACGCTGTGTCACAATGGCTCATGGTTCCATGAGGCCACACAGTTTAACAATGGATTCCTGGTTCCACGAGGGCTTTGCTGTGTCACAATGGACTTCTGGTTCCATGAGCTTTCACACTGCCCACAGCAGTCTCCTTGGTTCTGCAGGGTCACCATGGACCATTTCTTCCATGAGGTTCCGTAGAAGAAAATGGTCACCTTAGTTCTGTGAGATTCTGCAGTGTCACAATGGACCCATGGTTCCAGACCTTGCTGTGTCAGAATGGCCCCCGTGGTTCCCAGAGGTTTCTCATTGTCACAATGGTCTCCTTGGATCTGCAGTATCACAATGGACCGTTGGTTCAATGTTGCCCCAATGTGCCAAAATGGATTTTGGTTCCATGGGGTTCCATGGTGTCACAATGGACCCTTTGTTCCATGAGTTTGGTTCTGTGAGGCCTTGCCACAATCAAATAGCTGAAATATCAGAATAAGATTCATTAACACTAAATTGCTGTTTAAGAGGGTATCATTTATTCAGGCCTGAGGTCTAGTGAGGGATAACTCCTAACCGTATGTGGACGTGTAATTCTAGCAGCATCATTAATGTGTATTACAATTTACCCATTACCATAAAATCCAGCCCAAGTTCCCAGTTTCAGTCCTTCGTTTTTCTGCCACTACATTCTTGAGCCAGATGTCTTCCTGTCTTCCAGTCATCCTTGCTGGGAAAGCAGCCTGTGCATGGCTTTTTACTGTGCTGAAAGTTCACAGGCGCAGTAAAGATTAAATTAACCCTTTTGATATCAAGCCCAAAGCTTTGTGTGGGCAGGCAGGGGCAGGCAGAGGCAGGCAGGAGGCAGAGTGTCAGCAAAGGAAGGGCCCAGCCAGGTGGGGCAGCCGGGGGATGCCGACAGCCTGCAGAGACAGAGGCGCAGGGCAGGGACACCGTAGGACAGCCTGGGCTGCACAGGGCACAGGGATGGGCAGCAGCTGCAAGACAGCCCTGACAGAGCCAACTTGGGCAGCACTTTGGCCATGGCTGCTGGCCCTGGGTCTGAGGCCACGAGGGGACAAGTGACCCTTGCAGGCCTGGGGCCTCATTGCCTCCTTGTCCCTGCTCAGCAGCCTGGCAGGGGCCGCCCCATGCTCCTGCCCTTGGCATTGGCCATCCTAACATGCCAGTGCCCATCCTGGGAAGAGCCCTGAGCAATGACGGAGGGACAGGATCTGTCTGGCCAGGGGCTGGGGCTCAGGCCTTGGCACTTTGCAATCCTGAATCACATCCAGGTTTGCTCAGCACCAGGGACACCTTTGCCTTGCTTGTCCCCACCTGTCATCAGTGCTTTCAGGGTTCTGCTCTACCTGGAACTGGGGATATTTTGTCAGTCATATTTCTCATGAGGATCTCTTTAAAGTACAAGAAACTGCCATGTTTCAATCTGACTTTGAATTATTGAGAGGTTTTTGAGCACACTCTGAGACTCTGAGGCAAAGAGCATCAAAGGCCCAGAGGGTCATTACAGTCCTTGTGCTGTGTCTGTGCTGCTGAGCTGGGCCGGGCTCCTGGCCCAGAGGCAGCTCCTGGCAAGGGCAGCAGAGCTGCAGAGAGACAGCTCTGGCCAGGAGCAGCTCCTGTGCACAGCCCAGCAGGGCTGGGGCACTGCCAGGGCCCCTCAGGGACACCAGCAGGGCACAGACAGAGCTCCCAGGGGCTCAGCACTGGCAGGGGCTGTGGCATGTCCCAGAGGGGGCTGTGTCACAGCAGCACCTCTGTGGATGTGTCATGGAGGCACAGAGCAGCTGTGATGTCAGAAAGGGGCTGTGTGACTGCACAGAGTGGGCTGTGTGGGGTCTCAGATTGGGCTATGACATGACAGAGTTTGTTGTGTGAAGTCACTGAGCAGCTACAGCATCATAGAGGGGACTGTGTGATATCAGAGAGCAGGCTGTTACATCATGGCATGGCTGTATGACATCATTGAGCAGGCTGTGAGGTCAAAGTGTGTGCTATGACATTACAGAGTAGCAATATGACATCACAGAGAGGGTTTTGTGGCATCACTGAGGGGATTGTGACATCACACAGCTGTCTGTGACATCATAGTGTGAGGCCATAGAGCAGATCTTGCCAGCATAGAGTGTGTATCTGGGGCATCAGTGAGTGGGTTGTGACATCACTGGGTCGCTGTGTAAGATCATAGAGCAGGCTGTGACATCACAAAACAAACTGTGACATTGCAGTGTGACTCTTTGACATCAGAGTCTTCTGTGACATCACAGAGCAGCTGTGTGACATCACAGGGGACTTTGTGACATCACAGGTTGCTGTTTGACATCACAGGCGTGCTGTGTGACATCACAGGGGCTGTGTGACATCACAGGTGTCTGATGTCACAGGGGACTGTGTGACATCAAAGGGGTGTGTGACATCACAGGGGCTGTGTGAGGTCACTGGGGAGGTCACTCTGCCCCGGCCCCCCTCACAGTTCCCCCCAGAGCAGTCCAACCCTGCTCGTGCACAGCGGGGTCCCCTGTCCCCCCGGGTCCCCCCGCCCCCCCGCGCCGCAGCCTCCCCCAGAGGATGTTCCACAAGATCAACCCCAGAGCCTGACACGGGGACGGGGGCCGGGGCCCTGGGGGTGGCACAGGGGGACAGGGACCCCCCGGCAGCATCCCCGTGTCCCCCAGGGCCAGAGCCTGGGCCAGGGCTCCTTCACCCTGGTACAAACGAGGCCTTGAGAGCGCTGAAAAAATCCCCAGCAAGGGAGCAGAAAAAAACAGATTGAATATTAAGGGACAGCAGCACAAAGTTCCTTGGCAAGAGTCACTCTGCTCCTGACTGGAAACTTCAGGCACACCAAGGAAACAAAGCAACGACAAAACCAAACAAAATCCAGGCAATCAAACCAGAAATGAACTGAGAAGTGTCTTGTCGGGTTCGGCTGTCTGTCTCTGCCCCGACACGGGTAGAGTGGTTCTTGGGTGGCACGCGATTCAAAGGACAAGTCTGGACTCTTCAGCTTTTCAATCTTCAGGTTGTTTATTATTTCTTATCTACAAAATTTTCTGTCTGCCCAACAGAGGTCTGATCTGCAAGCAGTCACAGGCACTCTATGACCACCCACGGGGCGGTCATGTCTTTTTATACTAAAATCTATGTACACAATATTTACCTTTATTTCCCAATGCTTTTCACCCATGTTAGCAAGTGCACCCTCACCATAAACCAATCCCCAAGTGCCAACATCATCACACGAGATGGAGGACAAGAAGAAGAAAGAAGAAGGACGAGACATGCCCTGATCCCTCCATCTTGTCTCCATAACTCCCCTGTACCAAAAACCTTAAAGTTTATATTTCACCCTCTAAATGTGTCTCTTTTACACCTTTTACTCTAAAGTGATTCTCTTGTCCTCAAACTCTTGTTACTTCTGTGGATGGATCAAAATCAAGCCACCAAACACTCTTGGCAACATTCCAGGGTTTTCAAGACCCCCAAGGGTTCTCCTGGCATCTCTGGACATCAGGAACGATGTGCTGAGATCCCACATCTCCCCCTTCTGTTTGCACCAAGAAGACTTCTTTGGCAACTTGACTCATGACACGTCTCACACACAAAAAGATGCATGGGACGATGAGCATGAGGACTAAGAGTATCATTAAAATATAAAATCCCATTTTTAAAAACCCTCTCCATAAGGGAGAAAGATCAAAAAATCCCGCCACATCATCAATCCATGACCCAGTGATTTCGCCTAGTTTCTTTATACTGTCTTTTATATTTTGAATACTTTCATGAATTGATTTCGAATGATCTGAGAGATTCATGCAGCACATTCCTTCAAACTCTTCACATCCATGTCCATGAGCAAGCAATAGATAATCGATTGCTGCCCTATTTTGAAGAGTTGCCTCTCTCACACTGCTTATATCTTTTAACATGTCACTCAAAGCGAGAGAGACTGATTGAGCATGCTTGCTCAACCAACAACCCATGTGGTCCAGTTGAGTCAAGGCCACCCCCGACGCTGTCTGAGGTGAGAAAATTGCTGCCGCAATTCTCCTTGCCTTGTCCCAGGTGTATACTTCATCATCACAGTCTGCACTGTAATGTTGCAAGAACCTTTTTTCTTTGTGTTTTTGCTCTCTTAATACTTTCAAATCTGGTGACAACATTGAAATCCTCCCAATGCTGCATGGACCTCCCTTGGCATTTGCAGGAATGCCGTGCCAAATTCTGTCCCAACAAATTAAAAACAACCCACGTGGCAATTGCACTGGGATCTGGATTGATCCTTTGGCTGTCGTCACAGTGTGATTGCACCAAGCTGATGCGTTTCTATAATATTCGTGATTTGGTGTGACATCAATGCTATTGTTTGTCCTTGACACATTCGAATTTTCAAATTTCATGCATAGCTCCATTGTTGTGGACCCAAAAATTTCCAGTTCCTGCGGTTCGGTAGAAGCCACAGGTAAAAGATGTGTCCACGCACACCATTCATTCACAGGATCTTTGATGACCTGCGAAATCTCCATTGGAGGATGCCCTGGAATTGGCCATTCGCCCACTGGCAACCCAACCATGCATGCTGTGAATGGTTTCCCTGGTTTCGAATGTGTCAGGCAGATACTTTCTAAATTTGCTGCCTGGGCTAACGTTTCCCAAACATTTTGTTTTGGCTGACTGACAGATAGATTTGCTTTATTGCTTAAAGCAACAGATGAAAGCATGAGCATCATGAAACTCATGACTTCACTCTTATAAAAAACCATTTTCATGCTCCCACTCAAAGCCACAAAGGAAAAAACCCCCCAAAGTTTTTATTCTTTTCGTTCTCCTTCTGAGTTATTGTTCACAGCTTGAGTTTCTTCCTCCGTCTGCGTGCTCGTTTCTCTGCTTCCGGGATCTGTGCTCTCCTGCTCCCTTGTCCGAAATGGCTTCACGTGTCGCGCTGACACCCACTTCAGCCCTCGCCCTGTGGAAACACAAGCGAAACCCTTGCCCCAAGTGATTAGTTTGAAAGGACCCTCTATTTGTCCTGTCTCTGGGTTTCTGATCAAAACCAAAGGATTCTCCCTTAGTTTTGCCTGAGAGCTGTTTGAAAAATGCCTCACGATTGGTGGATTGGGTTCAAAAGACGAACTGTTAAGAAAATTCAACACATATAATGCTTTGTTTAACTTCATGTGTGGTGTCGCCTCTGGCTCCCCCCTTTTCTGCCTGTCCAAAAGGGATTTCAGGGTGTGATGTGTTCTTTCAATGATTGCCTGACCTGTGGGTGAATGTGGAATGCCAAATGTGTGTCTGACACCCCATCTTTTCAGGAATCTGTCAAGCACCCTGCCTGTATATGTTGGACCATTATCAGTTTTTATTTCTTGAGGCACACCTAATGATGCAAATGCTTGTAAAAATGTCGACAAGCATGTTCTGCTGTTTCCCCTGCATGTGCTGAAGCAAAGACTGCCCCTGAGAATGTATCTATGGATACATGAACATTTTTGAGTCTCCCAAATGATGGATATTTTGTGACATCTGTTTGCCACAGCTGAAGACTTTGCAGTCCTCATGGATTGACTGCTCCTGTCGAAGCAGGTGGTTGCACGAGCTGACAATCTGGACAAGCACTAATGATTTCCCTCGCCTGAGTTTTTGTGAGACGAAAGGATTCCATCAGCGCCTGCGCATTCTGATGAAAAAATGCATGACTCAGTCATGCTTGCTCAAAAATGGGAAGTGTTTGTGAAATGGGCATTGTCAACCTGTCTGCCTGAGCATTCCCTTCCGCTAGAAATCCTGGAAGTGTTGTGTGCGCTCTGATGTGAGTGATGAAATATTCTTCTTTCCTGCTTTCTAGCACTGCTTTCATGCTCACTAGATAGGAATATAAAACTTCGTTGCTGACTTCTTTCAAGAGCGAACCTTCCAATCATTTGACCACACCTGCAACATATGCAGAGTCCGTGACCAAATTGAGCGGTTGTTGGAACAACTGAAATGCTCAGACAACAGCTGCCAATTCCACAATTTGCGGAGAACCTTGAACCGTCTTCACGTTTGATTCCCATTCCCCCGTCGTTGAGTTCATCCACGTGATCACTGACTTGTGTGTCTTTCCTGATCCATCAGTGAACACTGTGATCCCGTCCAGAGGTTCTTCACTTATTCTTGGCTTTGCTCTGTAGCATATTTGTGACTGCAACATTCTTTGTTGTGGGAAGTTGATTGTGCAAGCTCCTGGAAAAGCTAACAATGCAATTAACAAATCTTTTGATTTCTGCATCACCCAATCAAAATAATCTTTCTTCAAAGGCAGATATATCTTTGAAAATTCTCATCCCGCCATTGTCAGCAATCTTGTCCTCCCTTTTATGATGATCTGTGCTGTCTCTCCGGGTTTCTTCTTATCTGTTCTCCTCATTCTCCTCTCAGCTCATCCCTCACGATTGACGCGACATGCTGAGGTGTTCCCTCTCTGCTGCATGCCTCCACCATCTCTGCCAAGGATGGCCGTCCTGGCATTGCGCTGATGACCCGTTGACAATCCGGGTTGGCATTGCCGAAAGCTAAACTTTCCATGAGAGGTTGCTTCGCCTCATCAATTGTCACCTGTCGATCCACAGCTTGCGAGAGTCGATCTACGAAAGATGAGAATGGTTCTGTGGGACCTTGCCTGACGCATGAGAATGGGACGTCCGTAACTCCTGCCGGAGCAATCTGCAAGATCGCTTTGCGTGCTGCTTCTTTGATGTCATTCAGCACCCGTCGTGGAAGCCATGCTGCTTGCTCCACTGGATTGTCATCTGGAGGATCTCCTGCCAACTGTGCTTCTGTGAGGTTTGCGTTTGGCCCACCTTGATAGCTGGCTCTCAACTCTGTGAGATATCTTCTCCATCTTCTGTCCCAGATAAGACTTTGTGTGTCAGTGAGAATCATCGACACAAGACATCGAATGTCGAATGGCGTGAAATCATATGTATTGAATATCCCCTTCAGGAGCTGTTTGAAGTACTGCGAATTCAGACCATTGTTCTGAATGGCCTTTGATAAGTCCTTGATCACCTCGTGACCCAGCCTTTCCCACCTTGGATTTTGGCCTTGTGCATCATATGTCACTGGCATTATTATGTCCCCTGATCCTCTGATCAAACCCTTTTCTTTTGATAATTCATTTCTAATTTCCTTCCAGTCTATTGGTTCTATTGGTTGTTCTTCTTCATCCTCTTCTGGAAACTCCATTGGCCATTGCCTGCACAATGGAATCGTGGAGGCTCTTGGTGATCCTTCGCTCCATGTCTTTTGACTTGAGGTCCTCAGTCTCGCTCCTAATCTGGAAAAGAAACTTGAGGCTCTCTTGAACGTGTTCTTTTTGCTGCATCAAAAGACTGCAGAAGATTCCTTGCTGCTTCCGCTGCTGAAAGCATCCATGCTGGAATTCCCTCTCTTGCTGTAATGTGTATCATTTCTTCTTCTTGAGGCTGTGCTTCATCTGAACTGTCTTCAACTTCATATGATCCTGAAGTTGACGGAATATTATCCTTTTGTTGTGTTGCTGTTGTTGTTTTTATTTTCTTTGATGTGGCTTTCTTTTTATAAATTGTTGGAAAAAATTGCTGCATTGTTGCAGTTTGGCCAGCAGGTGATATGGTGGCGCTGTCGAGCAGGTCTGATGTGTCCTGCAATGTGGTCATCCCTCCACGAGGTGGCGCTGTTGCCTGCCTGGACAACCTTGATGACGACACGAACTCCATCAGTCCTCGCTCAGCAGACTGCAACGCTCGCAGCCTTGTTTGAGACCGAGTTTGCATGGCTGTTGACTGAGCTGGCATTGAGGTTTGAGTACTTGAGCGTTTCTTTTGAGTGGAAGGGGTTTGAACCATAGGGTTTGAGGCTAAAGGCATCGGTCTCGGAGAGGGGGTGGAGCCCCGGGATGTCGAACCCCGAGCGTGGCTCCTCCTTTTCGCCCCAGACGTCACAGATGATCGGACCCGCCCCCGACCTCGCTCCGCCGGCACTTCCCGCGCATGCGTGCCTTCGGGGATGCCCTCTGCCTCCCCTGTACTGACGTCACTGTCTCTGTCCCGCTCCACCTCCGAAGCCTCCTCCCTATTGTCTGTTCCTGCCCCTCTCTCCTCCTCCTCTGACGCTGTATCCACACCCCCCTCCGAAGCGCGCAGCCCCCCCCCCCCCCCCCGCGGGTGTCCCCTTTCTCGCAGCGATCCGAGCCGATCTCCGGGTCCAGACTTCCGGGTCTGATGTCACCACCGCGCGTCTCCTGCGTCCCCCCACGGTAGCTCGCCGGAGCTCTGCAGCTGCTCCGCCCTTGCTGCCCGTGTCTGACGCTCCCGCGCCAGTTTGAGAGCCCTCCCCGGCCATTCCCTGAGCCTTGCTTGACCCGCGCGCTTTTGGCACCGCTCCAGATGTGGCTGCCGCCGCTCTCGGCGTTGCGCTCGCAAAAGCCGCACCAGAACCCGTGTCTCCCATTGCCTCCACTCCCCCCCTGCCGGCCGCCGCCGCTTCCGCGCCGCCGCGCCTGCCGCGAGAGAGCGCATCCCCCCTCCCCGCTTGTTCCCTTTGAACCCCCCTCCCCGACTCCGCCACGTTTTCCACCTCCTCCCCCCCTGATTCCTGCGAATCGGGACAGTGCACTCCGGAAGGGTGACCTGTCTCCTCGATGTCGCTAGGAGAAAATCTTATTTCATCAGGGAGTGGAATAGTATCATCAGTGTCTGAGTCGGAGCCTGAAGCCCCTGCACTCTCTGGGGTCTCAGGGTGCTTTAGGGTTCCCTTGGGTTTTCGGGATGGTGGGACTGAAGGCAATGACATTTCTCCTTGTACCCTTTTCTTGGGCACCTTTTATCCCCGGGCCAATTGAGATCAGAGCCAATTTCTGCTTGGAACCTTGCTCTGCTCCCTCTGCCCTTGTGGGACTCGCAACAATTTGTTGCCTGGCTGACCCCCTAAATTGAGTCGAGGTCGCCTCTAACATAATTCTTGCTGAAGACAGCAATTTTAAGGCTGTCTTATCCTCATTGATGGCTAGAAAATATAGATGTCTGTTAACTTCTTGCCAAAAGCCTACTTCAAATAACAACCTTGTTTCGGAGTACGGGTAATTACACCGCACCCACAGCAATAATTCTCTAAGCTTTTTCTTTGGGATCCCCTTAGTGTGTGTGTCTGCCACGCCCTGTAGGTCGGACAGAATCTCTATTTGTTCCTGGGAAAGTGTACCCCCCATGTTCTTAATTCTTGACCTTCTCACCGAATTCCTGTCGTCAGAGCAGTCCGAAGGCTCCTGGTCTCTGGCCTGCAGGTCACAGGAGATGGATCCGGAGGCACCTTTCCGATTCCGATCCGGGCTGTCCTGCTACGAACTTTCTTCAGCTGAGGTGGAGTGCGATGTTTTCTGTGGCTGCTGTGTTTTCAGATTCTCCTGGCTGCTTTCTGGCTGTTTTCCCAAGGAGTTATCAGTGCTCTCCTGGGAATGAGTCCAACTCAGGAGCTGCCCACTCGGTGCTTCAAGGCTGCCCCTGTGCAAGAGGTGCACAGCAGAGCTCACCATGGCTCAGCGAGTGCTGCCGGATGCTGCTGGATCGCCGGTCGCTGCCGAGCAGCCCCCCGGGTCGCCGCCGGGTGCCCACCCAGGGACGCCAAATGTCGGGTTCGGCTGTCTGTCTCTGCCCCGACACGGGTAGGGTGGTTCTTGGGTGGCACGCGATTCAAAGGACAAGTCTGGACTCTTCAGCTTTTCGATCTTCAGGTTGTTTATTATTTCTTATCTACAAAATTTTCTGTCTGCCCAACAGAGGTCTGATCTGCAAGCAGTCACAGGCACTCTCTGACCACCCACGGGGCGGTCATGTCTTTTTATACTAAAATCTACGCACACAATATTTACCTTTATTTCCCAATGCTTTTCACCCATGTTAGCAAGTGCACCCTCACCATAAACCAATCCCCAAGTGCCAACATCATCACAGGAGATGGAGGACAAGAAGAAGAAAGAAGAAGGACGAGACACGCCCTGATCCCTCCATCTTGTCTCCATAACTCCCCTGTACCAAAAACCTTAAAATCTATATCTCACCCTCTAAATGTGTCTCTTTTACACCTTTTACTCTAAAGTGATTCTCTTGTCCTCAAACTCTTGTTACTTCTGTGGATGGATCAAAATCAAGACACCAAACATTCTTGGCAACATTCCAGGATTTTCGAGACCCCCAAGGGTTCTCCTGGCATCTCTGGACATTGGGAACGATGTGCTGAGATCCCACATGTCACAATGGCCCCTTGGTTCCATGAGGCCATGAAGTGTCTTAATGGTGTCTCCACGGTTCCATGAGGCCCTGTGGTGTCACAGTGGACCCTTGGTTTGATGGGGCCTCTCAGTGTAACAATGATCCGTCCATTCCTTGGAGCCACACAGCGTCAGTACAGTCCCTTTGGTTCCATGAGGCCCAGCAATGTCACAGTGCTCTCCATGATTCCATGAGGCCCCACAGTGTCACAATGGTCCCTTGGTCTCACAGGGCCCCACAGTGTCAGAATGGTCCCTTGGTTCCATGGATCCTGTGCTGCTGCATTCCCCCCTCCCCTTCTCAGCCTGCCCTGCCAGATGAGAAATGCTCCTTGGGGCTCGGCCTTGGCCAATGGCCCCTGGGCTCAGCTCCTCTGCAGCTCATCACAAACACTGTCTGCTCCAGGCACTGCTGCTGCCCAACCAGCTCCTGCTTTCTGGAGGAGCAGCCCTGGGAACTGGTTTTGTTCCCTCAGTGGCACAACATCCCTGTTCTCACCCTGCCAAAGAAAGCTGTTGGTGCCAAGGGTGGCCAGGATGAACCATTGCTGGGACTGAAGCCCCTCTCTTGGGGCCCTCCAAACAGCGCTCCAAAAGGAGCCCTTGGAGCTCTCCTGGGCCAGCGACTCCCTCTGAGTGGGGCCTCTCCCAGCCGGGAACTCTCCCGTTTGCTGCACTCGGGGATCCCCAACAACGACGGAGCCTGGGCCGATCCCCCCACTCCTCCAGGCTCAACCCTTCACCCGCTGGGGAGATGCCAAAGGATCCACAGGGAGCATTTCCTGCCCTCAGGGGAATTTCTCACAGGTGCCTTGCACTGACTCTTTGTGTCTGTGTGCACACAGGAGTGCCCGTGCTGGGGAAATGTGGCAGAAATGCTGCTCTCTGAGGGGTTTGAGTGCCTTGGATAGCTGAGACAGTCGGGCCTGTAAGTGAGGTTAAGTCATGAGGTCTAAGTGACGTTAAATGATGCTAAGAGTTGTTCTTTTGCTAAGTTATTTAATATAAGTTATAAGTGGAGTTAAATACAGTTGAATGTTATTCCTCTGTTAAAGTACAAATTCATAGGTTAAAAGTTAGGTTAAATACTGTTAAATGCTGTTCTTTTGCTAAATTGTCAAGTTGAAGGTATCAGTTAAGGTTATGTTAAATCCTATTAGGTTTGAGCTCCGTCAAGGTTTTGGGCCAGATTTCTTTTACCCTCACTGTCCTTGTGTCTCATACATACACACAGGTACAGCTCTAGGTTAATTTCTGGTTTGACTGCCTGGATTTTGATTGGTTTTGTTCTTGCTTTGTTTTCTTGGTGTGCCTGAAGTGTCCAGTCAGGAGCAGAGTGACTCTTGCCAAGGAACTTTGTGCTGCTGTCCCTTAATATTCAATCTGGTTTTTTCTGATCCCTTGCTGGGGATATTTTCAGCGCTCTCAAGGCCTCGTTGGTACCAGGGTGAAGGAGCCCTGGCCCAGGCTCTGGCCCTGGGGGACATGGGGACGCTGCCGGGGGGTCCCTGTCCCCCTGTGCCACCCCCAGGGCCCTGGCCCCCGTCCCCGTGTCAGGCTCTGGGGTCGATCTCATGGAAAATCCTCTGGGGGAGGCTGCAGCGCCGGGGGCGGGGGGACCCGGGGGGACAGGGGACCCTGCTGGTCACGAGCAGGGTTGGACTGCTCTGGGGGGAACTGTGAGGGGGGCCGGGGCAGAGCGACCTCCCCAGTGACCTCACACAGCCCCTGGGATGTCACACAGCAACCTGTGATGTCACAGAGCCCCTGTGATGTCACACAGTCCCCTGTGATGTTACACAGCTGCTCTATGATGTCACAGAAGACTCTGATGTCAAAGAGTAACACTGCGATGTCACTGTTTGTTCTGTGATGTCACAGGCTGCTCAATGATGTTACACAGCCACCCAGTAATATCACAACCCACTCCCTAATATCACAGAGCCACCCTCTATGATGGCAAGATCTGCTCTATGGCCTCACACTATGATGTCACAGAAAGCTGTGTGATGTAAAAATCCCCTCAGTGATGCCACACGAGCCTGCTCTGTGATGTCATACAGCCATGCCATGATGTCACAGCCTGCTCTGTGATGTCACACAGTTCCCTCTATGATGCTCTAGCTGCTCAGTGACTTCACACAACAAACTCAGTGATGTCATTGCCCAATCTGTGACCTCACACAGCCCACTCTGTGCTGTCACACAGCCCCTTGCTGACATCACAGCTGCTCTGTGCCTCCATGACACATCCACAGAGGAGCTGCTGGGACACAGCCCCCTCTGGGACATGCCACAGCCCCTGCCAGTGCTGAGCCCCTGGGAGCTCTGTCTGTGCCCTGCTGGTGTCCCTGAGGGGCCCTGGCAGTGCCCCAGCCCTGTGGGCTGTGCACAGGAGCTGCTCCTGGCCAGAGCTGTCTCTCTGCAGCTCTGCTGCCCTTGCCAGGAGCTGCCTCTGGGCCAGGAGCCCGGCCCAGCTCAGCAGCACAGACACAGCACAAGGGCTTTAATGACCCTCTGGGGCTTTGGTGCTCTTTGCATCAGACTCAGTCCCTCAGAGTGTGCTCAAAGGACTTCTCAGGGACTCAAAAACAGGGTGAAACAATGAAGTTTCTCATATTTTAAAAAAGATCCATCTGAAGGACAGGACTGAAAAAGCATCCCAAGGTTCCAGGCAGAGCAGAACACTGGTGGCAGTGATGACAGGTGGGGACAAGCAAGGCAAAAGTGTCTCTGGTGCTGAGCAAACCTGCGCCTCTGTCCCTGCAGGCTGTGGGCATCCCCCGGCTGCCCCACCTGGCTGGCCCCTTCCTTTGCTGACAGCTCTGCCTCCTGCCTGCCCACACAAAGCCTTGGGCTGCTCCAGGCTCCTGCTGGGGGATGTGCTGCACCACACCCCTGCCCTGGCAGGGAAATTCCTTTCTCCTGGTGTCCACTCAGGGCCTCCCCAGCTGCTTTTGGTGCTATTATGTCTTCTTCAGGCTCATTCCCACTATGAAGAAAAGCACCAGCATCTCTGAAACCACCCTTCCATCCCTCCCAGGCTACTCCTGTTCTGTCCTCAGTCTCCACCCCGCTGAGCACAGAGCCCTCAGCCTCTCCCTGCTGGTTTTGTGATGAGACCTCCAAACCCCATCTTGGGAGATTTTTGGGTCCTCTCCAAGGTCTGTGAAAGTGGAAAAATAGTGATCAAAGTTATTTTCTTCCAAATCTTGCAGTGACAAAACAAGGGTCAATACCTCTAAACTGAATAAGGGTGGATTTACATTTGTTAGAAGAGGAAATATTTTGCAGTTATGAAAGTGACATGAAAGTGCAACTGTTTTTCCAGAGAAGTGGATTCCTCATCCCAGGAATTGTCCAAGATCAGGAGCTTTGTGCAACCTGACCCAGTGAAACTCCCTGCCCTCCCCAGTGACAGAATTCCTGTTGTGTGGGTTCTCTGATGTGCTGGGTGCCCTCACAACGCTTCTGGCCAGAATGTCTGCTGAGGGCAGCCAGGCTGCTGCAGGGGCAGTGACCTCACAGCCATCACCATGGCAGCCCTGTCCCCTGGGCCTGGCTCTGCCCTTTCCTCTGCCCCTGCCTTGCCTCTGCTGGCATGAAGAGTTTTGTCATTGATATCTTGTCCCCAAGGTGCTGAGGCAAATGGCTTCCCAGTCAGGCTCCTGGAGCAGAAGTGGCTTTTCAGAGGCCAGCCAGGAATGAGCCCTGAGGCAGCAGTTCTGCAGTGGTAGCCACCAGGCCGGGCTGCCAAGGGAGGCTTCTGGCCATGGCCTGCAAGCAGCTGCTGCTGCCAAGGTGCCTTTGGTGCCTCAGGCTCTCCCTGGCACAGCTCCCAGCACGGCACTCTGCCCTTGTGCCCGAGGCCTTCCCTGTGCTGGGGCTGGCCTGGGGCTTTTCCTGCAGCGGGACCTGCCCTGCTGATGGCACAGGAGAGGCAGTTCCTGCTGGAGCAGGAGGCTCTGCCTGCAATGGGCTCCAACAACTCCAGCAAGGGCCTGTTGACTTCAATATTGCTTCCTACAGCATTATATTCTGATAATTGTTATAGCAATTGAACTGTGGGTTAAATAACTGTGCAAGTGATCTTTCCATCTGACCATGATCAGAATAAGCCAGAGACATAGTTAAATAAATCTATCTGGCATTCTATCATTAATCCTGCAGGACAAATTGTTTTAAAGTTCGATTCCACCTGTTCAATTTTTTACACCTTTGACAAAGTCTGTGGCAGGAGTTGGATCCAGCCGCTCCCAGTCTCCTCTCTTAGAAGGTATTTAGAAGTCTAGGGGTGCTGCAGGGGTTTGAGGATCCATGGTGGCTGTTGGGTGTCATTTCTTCACCTCATGACTCTGCAGGAGTTTCTCCAAAAAAGAAATAAAGCTTTTGCCTGAAGCTCCCACTGTGCCCATGACAGGAACCCCTGTGAGTGTCTGGGCCATCCCGGCTCTTTGGCAGCCTGGGGACTCCTGGGATGTCACTGTGGAGCCCCCGTGAGTGCCTGTGACAGATGGGTGCCTTTGCAGCCCAAGGTGCCCTGGGATGTCACCATGGAATGGCTGTGACTGCCTCTGACCACAGGGCTCTTTACCATGCCCAGAAATCCCTGGGAGGTCTCCATGGAGCCCCTGTCCCTGCCTGTGACATTTCAGCTCTGGAACAGCCTGGAGACTCTTGGAAAGTCCCCATGGAACCCCTCTGAGGGCCTGTAACAAATCTGATCCTTAGCAGGCAACCATCACCAGCCCCCTGTTGCTATGGTCAGTATCCATGGACCATCACCAGGATCCTGTTGCTATGGTCAGTTTCCATGGCAACCATCACCAGCCCCCTGTTTCTATGGTCAGTCAGTTTCCATGGCAACCATCACCAGCCCCCTGTTGCTATGGTCAGTTTCCATGGCAACCATCACCAGCCCCCTGTTGCTATGGTCAGTCCCTTGGCAGCTCCATGGAGACCCCATGCCAGGGGTGGTGGCCATGGACACCAGCTCAGGCCTGCAGCCAGAGCCCATTGCCATGGCAACCATTGGCAGCCCCATCCCCAGGCTGATGGGATCCCAGAAGCACAGAATTGGCTGAGCTGGGAGGGACCCATCAGGATCCTCCACTCCAACTGCTGGCCCTGCACAGGACACCCCAACAATGCCAGCCTGGGCCTGGCAGCGCTGGCCAAACACTGCTGCAGCTCAGAGAGCCCTGGAGCTGGGACCCTTCCCTGGGGAGCCTGGCCAGGGCCCCAGCAGCCTCTGGGCAAAAACCTTTTCCTGAGATCCAAGCTGAGCCTGCCCCGACTCAGCTGCAGCCGCTCCCTCCACTCCTGTCCCTGGGCACCAGAGGGAAGAGGTTCCCACAGCCCCAGCCAGGGACCCGCTCCCAAGGCTGCTGCCATGGCCACCAGGGCTGGCACCAGCTGGGATGCTCGCTTTCCATGGGCCGGGCTTCAGGAATGGGATTCCCCAATTCCCTGCTCCCGCTAAAACCGCGCTGCCCTCGCTGCCCTCCCGCCTCCCATGGAAAGCACAAAAGGCAAAGATCCCGAGCTGGGAGAAGAACAATTTATTGGGAACAGGAACGAAATAAGGAACAAACAGGAACAGAAACAATATTGATAACAGAAGGGATAAATAAAACTATTTACAGGGAAAACTACAACATCAACAACTAGGTCTTCCTGGCAATGTATTTCCTCTTGTCTGGAAAGGACACCCTTCTCCCTGGGGGGAGAGAGAGAGAGAGTCCCTTTCCTGCCCCTGGCAATGACCTGAGGTGGGAGTGAATGTAATGACAGGGCCATGGCCAGACCATCCTGTTCTCCAAGCCCACGTCAGGTCATTGGCAGGTGCAACAAAAGGGACAGGTGTCTTCCCAGCATGGATCACAGGGAACATGGATCACCAGGGCTCTGACCAACGTGAGGTCTCCAATGGGGGATAAAGCTGGAGCAGTGCATGAAGCTCTTCCTGCAGTTGGGGCATGTGCAGGGCTTCTTTTACTGGTACCTCCGTTGGTGTCTGGTCAAGTGAGAGCTGCTGGTGAAGCTCTTCCCACACTGGGAACACTTGTAGGGCCTCTCCCCAGTGTGGATGCGCTGGTGCCTGATGAGGGTGGAGTTGTGCTTGAAGCCCTTCCCGCAGTTGGGGAAGAGGAAGGGCCTCTCATCCGTGTGAATGCCCTGGTGCTGGAGGAGCTGAGAGCTGGTGTGAAACCTCTTCCCACACTCGGGGCACTGGTAGGGCCGTTCGCCTGTGTGGATCATTTGGTGGATGATCATTTGGGGATTCCTACTAAAGGTCATCCCACATTCCCCGCAGTTGTATGGCCTTTCCCCAGTGTGGATCCTCTGGTGGCAGATCAAGAGAGACTTCTGCCTAAAGCTCTTCCCACATTCCCCAACTTCATAGGGCCATTACTTGTGTGGGTCTTGTGGTGGGAGATCAGGTTAGAGTTCTGGCTGAAGCTCATCCCACATTCCCCACACTCGTAGGGCTTCTCCCCGGTGTGGATCCGCTGGTGCCTGATGAGGTGGGAGTTGCGCTTGAAGCCCATCCCACAGTCAGGGCAGCGGAAGGGCCTCTCATCTGTGTGAATCCGCTCATGCAGGAGGAGATCAGAGTTGGTGTAAAACCTCTTCTGACACTGGGGACACTCGTAGGGCCTCTCCCTCTCCCCAGTGTGGATGCGCTGGTGGGTGATGAGGGTGGAGTTGCGCTTGAAGCCCCTCCCACAGTCAGGGCAGAGGAAGGGCCTCGCATCAGTGTGAATCTGCTGGTGCTGGAGGAGACTGGAGCTGGTCTGAAACCTCTTCTGACACTGGGGACACTCGTAGGGCCTCTCCCCAGTGTGGATGCGTTGGTGGATGATGAGGGCAGAGCTGCAGCTGAAGCCCTTCCCACACTCCCCACACTCGTAGGGCCATTCCCCAGTGTGGATCATCTGGTGGCTGATCAGGGTGCTGCTCTGCCTGAAGCTCTTCCCACACTCCAAGCACTTGTGGGGCTTTTTCCCATTGTGAAGCTGCCCATGGACCACCAGCTCTGAGCTCTGGCTGAAGCTCTGTCCACCTTCCTGGCTCAGGAAGGGTCTTTCCTCCTCAGAGCACCCTGGGCTGGCTCTGGAGACCCTCTTCCTGTGGGATCTCTGGGGCATTTCCTCCACGTTGGAATTCTGCACCATGGAGCCACTTAAAATGGCCTCATCCATGAGTTTCTGCTGTGGGGATTTCTCCTCTCTGGTCTCCATCCTCAGTTTCTTCCTGGGGGGAGCAAGGCCAAGGAGAGGATGGGATTTGCCTCTGTGCCAGAGGGAAGGGGAAGGAGATCCCCCCAGTGCATCCCCGGCAGGACGGGGTTGGCAGCAGGGTTGTCCTGGAGCCGGGGGCTGTGCTGGGCTGGGAGATGGAGCAGGAGAGAGGGGGAAAGGGGCACTGACTTCCTCCTCACCTTCCTGCATATCCTGGGGCTCCTTCCTCTTCCTTGGAGCCTCCTCCTCCATCTGGCAAAGGTTTGGGGATGTGAAATCCTGTTTTGGGAGGAAAGCAAGGGATGAGAGCATTGAATTTTGTACTGGTTTCAAGGCAAACCTGGGGGAGAGTCTAAACCAAAATTACAATTTAAGAAGAAAATGAAGATCAAGGCAATGATACAGAAACACTGCCCTAAACTGACAGAGTCAGGATATAACCTGACACCCTGTTGCTGCTCAGGGTGGTGGCAGCAGTCCCATTAAATGGTGGCTGCAGTCCTGTTGGAGTGATGAATGTGATTCCGTCAAAGCAGTGATCCTGTAGAAGGGTCTGGTCTTCCTCTGGAGGTCCAGTGGTGGTTCTGGAGCTCTTGTCCTCTGGGAATCCAGTAGGCAAGCTGCTCCTGGTGCTGCAAGGCTCAGCTTATATCCGGGTAGGAATGATTGTATCCTCCCCCTGGGCGGAGCATGCCACAATGGGATGATGGAATTTGATCAGTCCTGCAGTGACACTCAATGGCCCGTTCCCAGAAGATATCTCCCCTGGAGGGCGTTATCAGGGCTGAGTCATGGAACAGATCAAGAACACTGTCCCACCTGTTTCTAGCAGTTGATGAAGATGGGGATTGAAAACATGCATTTGGTTCCATCTTACATTGCAGCCTGAAACAGTGGGGGAATCCCTGCTCAGGGGGTGAACACCAGCCCCCTTACCCAAACTGGCTCAGGTGTGAAACCCCCACCCCGGGAAGGCCACACACACAGGGGACAATGTCACACTTGCCCTGCCCCAGGGGAGGTCTCTGTCCCTGTAACTCCTTTTTCTCTTTCTTTCCATGTCTCTCTCTACCCCACATTTTCTCCTTCTTTCCATCTCTCTCTCTACCTCACATGTAGTGTTCAATAAAATACACTTTGGATTTGGTCTCGTTAGCACCTTAATTGGGGCAGAGGCATCTCTGTAACCATTTTCTTAACCAAATTGCAACATTATTTTGGCACAGTGAGTTCAGGGCACTGTTGTCTGGCTCCAAGTGCCTTTGACAGCATCATGGTTCCCTCCTCTGAGGAGGTTGTGGTTCACTCTGGAGGAACTCTTGGAAACTTGGACACACCTTCCTCTGAGCAACTTACAGGAGAACTGATGAGGAAAATGGCTGTTGTTGGTGGCCAGTGTAAAGAAAATATTTTGTTGTTTTTCCTTGAAAAGTTTGTTAAAATCGCTGGAGGAAAGGGAGCAAATGTTACCAGCAACACTGACAAGGTTCATTCACCCCAAGGTGAGGAACACAAGGCTGCTAAAAGTCCCACAAGTAGCCCAGCTCAAGTAGCTCAATTCCCAAATAACTGCTGAATTCACAGTCTTGGGGGCTTTGCCAAATGTAAGAATAATTTGTCTCTTTGTCCCTGTCACCTTTGTGACAGCTACACAGAGCTTCTCCTTCTTTTTCATAAGCAGTATTTTGCCGAATTTCTACTTTTCTTTTGTTGGAACCTGCCAGCAGCTGAGCTGGAGCTGTGCAGGAATGGATTAAACCAGGAACTGCCACAGAATTTCTTCTATTGTCAGTTTATTTATGATTGGGATTTGTTTGTGTTTGCATCACATGTGACTTGTGGGACAATCAAATATTCATCAAAGTGATTTATGCAGAGCTAAGTTTGATTTCTGCCAAGTTTATTTTGTCCAGTGCCCAGGGGATGCTTAAGGGGTCCCTGTGCCTCATGCCCTGGGGGTGCTTGAGAGGGGTTTGGGGGGGTTGTCCCTGTCCCTGTCACCCCAGGCCATTCCCCAGGGGTGTCCCTTTCCCTGTCACCCCAGGCCATTCCCCAGGGTTGTCCCTGTCCCTGTCACCCCAGGCCATTCCCCAGGGGTGTCCCTGTCCCTGTCACCCCAGGCCATTTCCCAGGGGTCTCCCTGTCCCTGTCACCCCAGTCCATTCCCCAGGGGTGTCCCTGTCCCTGTCACTTCAGGCCATTCCCCAGGGGTGTCCCTGTCCCTGTCACCCCAGGCCATTCCCCAGGGGTCTCCATCATTCTCACCCAGGGAATGCCTGGGGGGTCTCCCTCCCTCTCTCCCCTGTGCCAGGGGGTGCTCGGGGCAGTCTCTGTCCCTCTCAGCCCAGGGCATGCTCGGGGCTCTCTGTCCCCTGGCCCTGGGGGATGCTCGGGGGGTCTCCATCCCTCTGGCCTCAGGCAATGCCTGTGCAGGGCTGGGCACCAGGGGCTCTGTGTCCCTCTCACCGCTGAGGCTGCTCGGGGCTGGGGGGGCTCTGCCACCTTCTCACCCCTGGGGAGGCCGGGGGGGTCTCTGTCCCTCTCAGCCCTGCTGGGACCCCACCCAAACATCATCGGGGCCACAGGGACAGAGACACCCCCAAAGCCCCAGAAGGGCTGAACCTGGGATTTGGTTTGGGGCTGAGGATTTAGGAAGGGGCTGGAATTGGGGCTGGGCTTGGAGTTGGGGCTGAGATTTGGATTAGAGCTGGGATTGGGGTTAAGGCGAGACATGGGATTGGCTTTAGGGCTGGGGTTGGGATTGGGTCTGGGGCTAGACGAGTTTGGTATTGGGATGAGATGAAATACAGAACTGTGAGTGTGTCTGAACATGGAGTGAGATTGAGACCAGGATCAGGGTCAGGTTTGGGACTGAGCTCACCCAGAGCAGGACAGGAGGGATGTCAGTGTGGGAAGGTTTGGGGAAAATACTGATTTGGGGAGAAACAAGGTGTGAATGCCTTGGGTTCGGGATTCCTCCCACACAAGTCCATCTCTAGAAGTCACCTGATGTCCATAAAAACCTCCAAAAATCAAGAGTGAATAAAAAAAAAGCCACCAGGAGTGTCCCATTTCCAGTCTCATCCCTCTGGGGTTCTGGTGGTCCCCTGTCTCTGGGCTGTTGGGGATCCCATGGGTCCTGGGGATCCCCCCTCTCCAGGGTCCTGCTAAGGGATGCTGGGGGGTTTTGGGGTCCCAAGGTCCCGCTCTCCAGCCTCCCCTCAATCCAGCCACTAGGGCTTCCCCCCTCTTCCAACCACCCTGTCCTGCTTTAGGCCAAATTTGGTTGAAAACCTCCAAAAGGAATTTCCTCTGGAATGCAGATTCAGCAGCCCCACCCTCAGCCAGTTCGGGAAAATATTTCCTTGGAGAAAAGTGGAAAAAACCACTTTATTTAACAGGCAAAGCATTCACCAGCACAAAAATTGAACAATATTAAGCAATAAAACCTCCTGCTGCTGGAAAATAGGTGACAAAGTCCCTCCTTGGGCTGGGGCTTGGCTCACTCAGTGTCTTACCAGTCTCTTATCAGTCTCTTATCAGTCTATTATCAGTCTCTTATCAGTCTCTTATCAGTCCCTCCTGTATTGGAAATGCCTCCACCCAGGCTCAGCCCGGTGGGCCACAGGTGGGAGCTGCCGGTGGTGTTCTGGGTGTTCAGTCCAGAGCAGGTTTAAACAGCTCCAAAGAAAAAGAAAAACCACAGTCCAGGGAACTTCTCTGCCTCAGAGAGCTAAAAACTAACTAAAAGCAAAGGAGAGCTCTGTCCCGCTCTCTGTCCATCCAGGAGCTGGAATGTGGAGGAGTGAGTGCAGTGTATGAAAACAAACTGCAGCTTCTTCCTCCTCCCCTTGGCTCTCAGAACCAGCCTTAAAGGTGCAGAACTCATTTCTGGGCTAAACGGACCGATGGGGCACGAGCATCATGAAGTCACCCCAGGACGCGCCCCTGTCAGGGTCAGGGGGTCCCGTCCCCGCCTCATCTCCGGGCTGCCGGGGGTGCCCCAGCTCCGGTATCGCCCCTTCCCCTCTCCCCGCCCCGGGGGTCCCCCGTTCCACAGCCCCGGCTCTCACGGGGATCCCCAAAACCAATGTCCCGCCCCGTCGGTACCGGGCCATCCCCACGTGGACCCCCCGGGACCCTCCTGAGGGGCGATCGCGGCTCCTCTGCCCCCGAAAAAGCTCCTCCTAGGGAGCCCGGAGATACCCGGGGCTCGAGTCCGGGATCTGCCGGCTCCGAACACGCTCCAAAAAAATCCTCCCGGACACCCCTGGCTGGAGCCGGGGCGAGCTCGGCCTCGCCCTCACCTGCGGCTCGGGGCTGGGGGCGATGCTCCCGGGGCAGGGGCTGCTGCAGGCTCAGCGTGCGGGCGCTGCGAGCGCCGGGATTCTCCCGCTCCCGCTCCTGCTCCTCCTCTCCCTCCTCTTCCTCCCGCATTTCCTCCGCTGCCAGCCCGGACCCCCCTTTCCCACCCCTCTGCCCCGCGGCCCCGCAGCCCCGGCTGCTGGGTGGGGGAGCCCCCGATCGGCCCCAGGGGTGGGCAGGGGGCTCGGGGACCCCCCCGGGGCGGATCCGTGCCCCCGGCCCGAGCCCCAAACTCCGCTCCGGGGCCGCTGGGCTCTGCGGGTCCGCCTGGCAACCGGTGAGTCACCGGCGAGAAAAGCTCTGGTTGGCTGGAAATTGTTCAGCGCCTCCTCTGATTGGCTGGAATTGTGAAAGGCGCTGCGCCCTGCGGGTGTCCCCGGGAGCTGCGGAGTCCGGGCCGGAGCCTTTTCCTCTTTCTTTCTCCCCCTCTGAGAACTCTTTCCTATTTCTTTCTCTCTCTGAGATCTCTTCCCGATTTCTTTCTCTCCCTCTCTCTTCCCCATTTCTTGTTCAGTTCAATCCAAGTTCGAGCAGATCCACAGGTTGCGTTCCCACGCTCTCATTCGCACCTTCCCTGGGGCAGAGGCGTCTCTCCCTCGCGAAATCGTAACCCATGGGCAGGGTCCCTTCCCACCACAAACATTCTGGGATTCTATCAGTGACTCACTTCCCTTCTTCCCTCTGCTTCCAGCGGGGAAGGTCCTGGAAAATGTCCATCAAAGCCACTTTTCCTGTGTGCTCTGGGAGCCCGAAGAGCTGCTGGACCTTGTCCCCTGGCCCTGCACAGCTCCTTGGGAGGCACGGCAGGAGCAGCACCCTGGCAGCCTCGGGAATGCCCCTCTGGGATCCATGGCACACACTGCCAGGGGCTGGAATTCCAGTTCCCAGACAGGAAAAGATGTTCCTGCCCTGGAAGGCAAAGCTCTTAAGAAGGAGCCAAAAGCCAAGTGGAGCAAGATCCTACAGTGACATTTCACTGCCAGCCTTCATAACTTCACCCATGGTTATTGTAGCTCCTGGATAGGGAATTAAATCAGGGCAGGGTCTTTGGGGGGAGCTGCCCTGGGTCAAGGGAGACACTGAGAGAGAAACAGAGCAGGCAAAGAGAGGCAGGAGAGAAAGGGGGACACAAACACAATCAGCTGAGAAGGTGGCACTCTGAAAACACAACAGAACTGACTGAAAAGGAATATGAGAGAAAGAAATAATTTTGCATATTTATTTCCTATCAAAATACAATTTCTTCTCCTTCTCACAAACCTCCTCCCAGTGTCATTCAGCAGGGCTGTCAGAAAGTCCTTCATTCTGGGTGGATATTCCAGGCTGCAGCCACAAGCAAACAGGGAATGGGGATTTTCCTGCTCCTGGGGAGTTTGACATCCTCAGCTGAGGAGAGGAGGAGGCACCAAAAGAAAAGGGCAGCCAGGCTTCATCCTCCCACAGGAAAGAGAGGGGGGAAAATCTGGGGTGAGAGGGACAGGGACACCCCTGGAGAATGGATGGGGGTTACAGAGACAGGGACAACCCCCCCAAGCTCCTCCCAAGCATCCCCCAGTGTGAGAGGCACAGAGACCCCTTGAGCATCCCCTGGGCACTGGACAAAATAAAGCTGTTTCGTGTCAGAAAAAAAAACTTTACCCTACATAAAATGCCTTGAATTTGCTCTTCCCACAAGTCACTTGTGATGGAAATGCAACAAATCCCAAACTTAAATAAACTGACAGTACAAACAATTCTGTGGCAATTCCAAGTTTCATTAGTTCCTGCAAAGCTCCAGCTCAGCTGCTGGCACATTCTGATAAAAGAAATGTTGAAATTCGGCCCAATACATTGTGATACCTCTTTTATGAAGCGATTACCAAAAGGAAGGGAAAGCTCTGTGTAGCTGTCACAAAGGCGACAGGGACAAAGAGAAAAATTATTCTCACATTTGGAAAAGCCTCCCAGCTTGTGAAAGAGAAAAAGGGTGACAGCCACAGAGTGAGAGGGACAGAGACCTCCCCTGGGGCAGGGCAAGTGTGACATTGTCCCCTGTGTGTGTGGCCTTCCCGGGGTGGGGGTTTTACACCTGAACCAGTTTGGGTAAGGGGGCTGGTGTTCACCCCCTGAGCAGGGATTCCCCCACTGTTTCAGGTTGCAATGTAAGATGGAACCAAATGCATGTTTTCAATCCCCATCTTCATCAGCTGCTAGAAACAGGTGGGGCAGTGTTCTTGATCTCTTCCATGACTCAGCCCTGATAACGCCCTCCAGGGGAGATATCTTCTGGGAATGGACCATTGAGTGTCACTGCAGGACTGATCAAATTCCATCATCCCATTGTGGGATGCTCCGCCCAGGGGGAGGATCCAAGCATTCCTACCTGGATATAAGCTGAACCTTGCAGCACCAGGAGCAGCTTGCCTACTGGATTCCCAGAGGACAAGAGCTCCAGAACCACCCCTGGACCTTCAGAGGAAGACCAGACCCTTCTACAGGATCACTGCTTGGACAGAATCACGTTCATCACTCCCACAGGACTGCAGCCACCATTTAATGGGACTGCAGCCACCAGCCTGAGCAGCAGCAGGGTGTCAGGTTATATCCTGACTCTGTCAGTTTAGGGCAGTGTTTCTGTAGCATTGCCTTGATCTTCATTTTCTTATGAAATTGTAATCCTGGTTTAGACCCTCCCCAGGTTTGCCTTCAAACCAGTACAAAATTCAATGTAATTATCCCTTGTTTTCTTCCCAAAACAGGATTTTCCATCCCGTAAACTTGGCCATATGGAGGAGGAGGCTGTGAGGAAGAAGAAGGTGCCCCAGGAGCCCCAGGCAGGTGAGGAGGAAGTCAGTGCCCCTTTCCCCCTCTCTCCTGCTCCATCTCCCAGCCCAGCACAGCCCCCGGCTGCAGGACAACCCTGCTGCCAACCCCGTCCTGCTGGGGATGCACTGGGGGGATCTCCTTCCCCTTCCCTGTGGCATGGAGGCAAATCCCATCCTCTCCATGTCCTTCCTCCCCCAGAAAAGGAGCTGAGGATGGAGACCAGGGAGGGCAAATCCCTGTGGCAGAACCTCATGGAAGAGGCCATTTTGAGTGGCTCCACAGTGCAGAATTCCAACGTGGAGGACAAGTCCCAGAGATCCCACCGGAGAAGGGGCTCCAAACCCAGCCCAGGGTGCTCTGAGGAGGAAAGACCCACCCTGAGCCTGGAAGGTGGACAGAGCTTCAGCCAGAGCTCGGAGCTGGTGGCCCATGAGCAGCTTCACAATGGGGAGAAGCCCCACAAGTGCTTGGAGTGTGGGAAGAGCTTCAGGCAGAGCAGCACCCTGATCAGCCACCAGATGATCCCCACCAGGAAATGGCCCTATGAGTGTGGGGAGTGTGGGAAGGGCTTCAGCTGCAGCTCTGCCCTCATCATCCACCAACGCATCCACACTGGGGAGAGGCCCTACGAGTGTCCCCAGTGTCAGAAGAGGTTTCACACCAGCTCCAGTCTCCTCCAGCACCAGCAGATTCACACCAAGGAGAGGCCCTTCCGCTGCCCTGACTGTGGGAAGGGCTTCAAGCGCAACTCCACCCTCATCACCCACCAGCGCATCCACACTGGGGAGAGGGAGAGGCCCTACGAGTGTCCCCAGTGTCAGAAGAGGTTTTACACCAACTCCGATCTCCTCCTGCATGAGCGGATTCACACGGATGTGAGGCCCTTCCGCTGCCCTGACTATGGAATGGGCTTCAAGCGCAACTCCCACCTCATCAGGCACCAGCGGATCCACACCGGGGAGAAGCCCTACGAGTGTGGGGAATGTGGGATGAGCTTCAACCAGAAATCTAACCTGATCTCCCACCACAAGACCCACACCAGGGAACGGCCCTATGAATGTGGGGAATGTGGGAAGAGCTTTAGGCAGAAGTCTCTCTTGATCTGCCACCAGAGGATCCACACTGGGGAAAGGCCATACAACTGCGGGGAATGTGGGATGACCTTTAGTAGGAAGACACAAATGAACATCCACCAAATGATCCACACAGGGGAGCAGCCCTACGAGTGCCCCGAGTGTGGGAAGAGGTTTCACAGCAGCTCTCAGCTCCTCCAGCACCAGCGAATTCACACGGATGAGAGGCCCTTCCTCTGCCCTGACTGCGGGAAGGGCTTTAAGCACAACTCCACCCTCATCAGGCACCAGCGCAACCACACTGGGGAGAGGCCCTACGAGTGTCCCCAGTGTGGGAAGAGCTTCACCAGCAGCTCTCACTTGACCAGACACCAACAGAGGCACCAGTAAATGAAGCCCTGCAAGTGCCTCAACTGCAGGAAGAGCTTCCTGCACTGCTTCAGCTTCATCCCCCATTGGAGACCCCACGTTGGTCAGAGCCCTGGTGATCCATGTTCCCTGTAATCCATGCTGGGAAGACACCTGTACCTTTGGTTGCCCCACCAATGACTTTATGTGGGATTGGAGAACATGAGGGTCTGGCCATGGCCCTGTCATTACATTCACTCCCACCTCAGGTCATTGCCAGGGGCAGGAAAGGGACTCTCTCTCTCTCTCTCTCTCCCTGAGGAAAAGGGTGTCCTTTCCAGACAGGAGGAAATACATTGCCAGGAAGAACTAGTTGTTGATGTTGTAGTTTTCTCTGTAAATAGTTTTACTTATCCCTTCTGTTATCAATATTGTTTCTGTTCCTTTTGCTCCTTATCTCGTTGCTGTTCCCAATAAATTGTTCTTATCCCAGCCCGGGATCTTTGCCTTTTGTGCTTTCCATGGGAGGCGGGAGGGCAGCGAGGGCAGCGCGGTTTTAGCGGGAGCAGGAAATTGGGGAATCCCATTCCTGAAGCCCGGCCCGTGGAAACCGAGCATCCCAGCTGGTGCCAGCCTTGGTGGCCATGGCAACCACCCCTGGCATGGGGTCTCCATGGAGCTGCCAAGGGACTGACCATAGCAACAGGGGGCTGGTGATGGTTGCCATGGAAACTG
This sequence comes from Agelaius phoeniceus, assembly GCF_051311805.1. Taxonomy (NCBI): domain Eukaryota; kingdom Metazoa; phylum Chordata; class Aves; order Passeriformes; family Icteridae; genus Agelaius; species Agelaius phoeniceus. The sequence continues at coordinate 6,244,166 of NW_027509866.1, forward strand.
ACCATAGCAACAGTGGACTGGTGATGGTTGCCTGCTAAGGATCAGATTTGTCACAGGCCCTCAGAAGGGTTCCATGGGGACATTCCAAGAATCTCCAGGCTGTTCCAGAGCTGGAATGTCACACACAGAGACAGGGGCTCCATGGAGACCTCCCAGGGCTTTCTGGGCATGGTAAAGAGCCCTGTGGTCAGAGGCAGTCACAGCCATTCCATGGTGACATCCCAGGAGTCCCCAGGCTGCCAAAAAGCTGGGATGTCCCAGACACTCACATGGGTTCCTGTCATGAGCACAGTGGGAGCTTCAGGCAACATTTATTAGAAAAGCTCCTGTTGGGTCACGAGGTGCAGAAACGATCCCCAATGCTCCCCATAGATCCCCAAATGTCACTGCATCATTGTTCCGTGCTTTCTTTCCAATGGAAAACAACCATCCTTCTCTTCCAGGTGTCCATGTCTGAAATTGGGATTCCACCTCCAAAATTCTGTATATCCAAGGGTTGCTCCCAGGCACAATCTGCCAGTACCATCAGGCCTGGGTGGCCTTGGCCTCTGGTGACTGCCCCTGCAACACTGGGGCTGGGTTCTTCCCTTCCCATGGAGATCACTGGGACACTGTGGGGACCTCATGGAACCAAGGGGATCCTTGTGGCACCACTGGAGCCCATGGAACCAAGGAGCCATGGTGACACAGTGGGGCTTCATGGAACCCAGAGACCCTTATGGCTCTGTGGGGCCTGATGGAACCATGGAGACCATTGGGACCCTTCAGGGCCTTGTGTCACCAAGGGGGCATTATGGCACCTCAGGGCCTCAGGGAAGCAAGGGACCATTGGGACACTGTGGGGCCCCATGGAAGTGAGGGAACATTGAACAGGCCTGGCTGGTTTGGCCTCCCAGGGGTCCCCTGAGAGGTCTGGCTGATGTTTTGATGTCAAGGGCTGCCTCTCATCAGCTCCTGGAAAACTGGGGCTCTGTGCTTTTCTTGCTATGGGAGAGAACCGCCCCCCTTTTCAGATGCCCATTGCCAAAATTGAAACTCTCCCTAAAACAATTCCTATATGCAAGGATATCACTCAGAACAAAATCCTGCTTGCTCTGGCTGGCCTTGTCCTCTGGTGGTCACCTCTCTTCTGCCTGGCAAACACTGGGGCTCTGTTCCTTCCTTCCTATGGAAAAGAACCGGCTTTCATGTCCAGGGACCATGGCCAAAATTAGAATTTGGCCTCTCAATTCTGTTTATCCAAGGACTGATCTCAGACAAAAGTAGCCAGGACAGACAGGTCAGGCTGGCCCTGTCCTCTGGTGATTTTCTTAGACTCTGAGCTGAATGTTTTCATTTGAAAACACCTTGGAGAGGGCCCAGAGATCTCCCAGGGAGGTATTTTGAAACCTCGGGCACATGAGCACTATATATGGACAAAGGAGCTCTGTGCTCTGTGCAGTTGTGGTGGTTTTGCATCACAGAATTGATGTCCTAAAAGAAGTTGCTAGCAGTTTTCTTCCATGTCTGACAAAAAAACAATCAGTAATTAGCTTTGAGAATTGACAATCTGTTAAACCACTAAGGAAACTGTACACGCCTCTGTGAAGACACCTGTTAAAGATGGGAAAGCCTGGGAGGGTCTCTTTCCCTTCTGGCTGGCACAGAGGTAACCAGGCTGACCCGGCCCCGTCTCAGCCAGGCCGGGCCGGGCGGCTCCTGCCGTGGGGCCGGGCCCCTTCCCAGGGACCCCGCCAGGCCCCATCGGCTGCCAGGCAGGGCAGGGGAGGCCGCGGGGCCGAGGCCGGGCCGGGCCATGGCTGCAGTTGGGAACATCTGGGCCCTGCTGAGCCCTGCCCCGCCGCCAGCCCGGGCCCAGCCAGGATCCGCCGGGCCCCAGGAGCAGCCCCGGGCCGGGCCGGCTCGGCCAAGATTCTGCCACCCTTGGGCTTCAGCCGCAAGCCCCGGGCAGGGGCAGGAGAAGCCATCGGCCCCCGGCCGTGCTGCTGCTGTGCTCTGGCCTGGCTGCTGAGATCCTGGCCCTGCCCCAGCGCGGCCCATCCTGACACAGCCCCAGCGCAGCCGCTGCAGAAACCTCCATCGTAAAACAGCTCCGGCCGCAAGCACCGAGCCCGGCCGGGGGCACGGAACCATCTGCAGGCCCCGGGTGAGATATGAACTCTTTCAGTGCTTCCATCCTCCCTCCAGTGAGAGAAAAGGACAACGTGCAGGCACACAGAGGAGCAACATGAAGACACCGAGGTCACTGAAGGGGAAGTTGAGTCCCAGATGGGAGGAATGAGGAGATGCCTTGATCTTGGGGCTGAAATCCTCTTGTAAAGCTATGGGGAAGGATGTAATTGATACATAAGACTCTCTTTTTCCCTATAACTAATTGAAAATATGGGTAGATGACCTGTTCAGCAAAAACCTCCATGCTAAAGTAGGCAAATGTTGAAGTAGCTGTGATCCCATGAGAAGTTTAAACAGAGAAAGAGAGAAGAGTAATGAGATCCTGTGGTATCAGGGAGAGAAGAAGAAGATCTCTGTTCTCAGAGATGAAGATGATTTCAGAAATAGATGAAGAGATTCTTTGCTCTTGAACAGCTCATCTTTAAACTCATACCCCATAAGCTGACATGGCCCATAAAAACAACTGTGGGAAAAGCTGTAAAAAATGGGAGGGACTTCACACTTGCAGATTTTCTGGGCAGCTGCTCTTCGTGGGAATTGAGAGCCACGAGCAAATGTTTTTCTTATGGAGAAGTCTCCATAGCATGAAAGAGAGACTCCTCTCCCTAAGTGAACTGAAGAAAGACTGTTCTAGATGGTGTAAACTGACTGAAACTTTCAGGTTTTGTCTCCTTGCATTGTCAGTAAGAAAGAAAAGGTTGTAGGGAGAGGAGAAGTGTTCAGATTCTTATTACTCTTTCTTCTATTTACTGGTAATAAATTTTCTATATACCCTTTTAAAATTTTGAGCCTACTTTGCCTTTCTCCTAATCCTATCTCACAGCAGGAAATGAGTAAATATATTCCAGTGAGTGCAATGGTAATTAGCCAACACTGATCCCACTGCACTAATAGATGCATTGGCTGAGAAATCTCAAATTAGCAAACCAAAATCACTCCAGATATATCCCTGATAAACTGCATTCAAGCAGAGGGAAATCAAGGCAGAGCCATGGTTTGTCAGGACTTACTGCATCCTGATGAGCCCTGTGGTGCATTTGGAGCTGAGCCCTGGAACCTCAGGGCCTGAGAGGAGATTGCACAAACCTTTCCAGGAGTCAAAGTCACAAGAAAACCGCAAAGTGTCTCAAAGCATTAATGGGTCCCACTGAGGTCCATCCCCAACACAGGCTCCTCATGGACTCCTTGGAGGAGAGAATTGGAGGCCAGGATGGCACAAAAACCTCTCAGAGTCTAAGTGTGGAAAGCAAATTCCAAACTACCTTAAAAAATTTGAGAAGCTCAAAGCATTACTGAGCAGCACTGAGTGTCATACAGAGCTCTCCAGGGACTCGTTAAAGCAGATAATTGGGGCCATGATTGCACAAACCTCTCACAGAGTCTGTATCAAAAGGGAAACACCAAGAACCTTAAAATAACTAAAGTACCTCGAAGTATTAATGAGCCCACTGAATGTTGTTACTGATAACGGCTCTCCAGAGACTCATTAAGCGGATAATTGGAGCCTGTAAATGCACAATCTTTCTTATAGAGTCTGTATCAAAAGGGAAAGGGGAAGTAGCTTAAAAAACTTAAGTACCCTGAAGTATTAATGAGTCCCAATCAATGCTGCAACAGGCAGAGAATCTCCAGGGACTAATTATAGCAGATAATTGGAGGCCATGATTGCACAAAGCTCTCAGAGACTGCAAGGCAAAAGCCAAAGCCAAAGTCCTTTGAAAAAGCTGCAGTCCCTGCAGGGAGCATTCAGGAGCCCCCAGGGCCATTGCTGAGCAAGGCTCCCCAGGGACTCCTTGCAGCAGATCCTTGAGGCCACTGGGATGTGGGCTAGGGGGGGATGCTGAGGGCAGCACAAGGGGCTGACAGTGCCCAGCCTGGCTGGGGCTGTGCCAGGAGGCCCCAGGGCCTCAGCACAAGGTGTCTCCTCCCAGCCCTTGGTGGCACAGATCCTGCTGTGCCCCAGGGCACCCAGACTTGGCTTCTCTTTGTCCCCACCTGTCATCACTGCCTGCAGTTCTCTGCTCTGCCTAGGGCCTGGGGACACTTGCTCAGTCGTGTCCCTCTCTGGGACCCATTACAAGTCCAAGAAACTTTGGAGTTGGATTCTGCCTTGGAGTTCTGCAGAGGTTTCTTCAGCTGCCTCTCAGGGACTGATGTTCAGGGCCTGAGCACAAAGCCCCAGAGGCTGATTAAAGTCCTTGTGCTGTGTCTGTGCTGCTGAGCTGGGCTGGGCTCCTGGCACAGAGGCAGCTCCTGGTCACCAAGAAGAGCTTCAAAAGCACATTTCTCTTGAGGAGCAGCTCTTGTGCCAGCCCAGCAGGGCTGGGGCACTGCCTGCAGCCAGCCCGGGCACAGCCCAGAGGCACAGAGAGCTTCAATCAGTCAGGGCTGGGAAGGGGCTGAGAAGTGCCTGGGGCACAATCACTGCCAGCCCTTGGCACAGGAACCTCTGGCTGCAGGACAATGCAGCTGCAGCTCCTGGAGCCATCTCCTCAAGCTGGAACATCCCAATGCCTGCAGAGCCTGTGAGTACATTCTCTGCTTGTCTCTTGTGCAGAGCAGCCAGGGGTGCCCAGGGCTTTCCTGCAGAGCAGGGTCCTGCAGCCCAGGGTGCTGTGCTGGGGCAGGGACTCTGCTGCCTGCCAGGGACAGCTCTCAGCCAGCCCTGGCAGCTGCTCCCAGCACTGGGGGACAAGATCTGGGTGGCAGGAGACAGCTGGTGAGGCTTGGAAGTGTTCTCCTTGTGTGGGGAGGATGCTGCATTGTTCAGGACTGCTCCCAGCATGGCCTTTAGTTTCAGAACATTTCCAAGTAAATGATATAGGGAGCACAGCAAGGCAGGGGTTGCATAAAGGGGAAAACTTGCTTTTTTAATCTACTGCTCTGGGTTGCCTGGATAAGAAACTGCCCATTAAGTTAAGGTTAAGAAAAATAAATTAAAAAATTCTCTTAGATCTGAATAAACTCGGCAGTAACAGAGATCAACAGAGGGCCCCTGAGAGGAAGCATCAGTGTCACTTTTCCAGCCTCCTCAGGGTTGCTCTGATGTTGCCATCAGAGCCTGCAGAGCCAGAGCTGCCCCTGGGCAGTGCCTGAGCTGGGAGGGCTCTGCAGGGCAGAGCTGAGCCCCCTGGGCTGGGCTGGCCTCTGGCAGCACTGGCAGGGCCCAGCCCTGGGCACAGAGAAGCAGCTGCTGGCAGGGACAGCTCCAGGCAGCAGAGCCCTGGGCAGGCAGTGGGGGGAAAGTGCCCCCAGGCTGTGCTGGGATATTTCAAGTCCTCTCCAAACCCTCCTATTCCATGATTACTTTTCTTACAGATCCCCATGTCAAGGCACAGCAAATGTCGAACAGCAGCTCCATCAGGCACTTCCTGCTGCTGGCATTGGCAGACACGCGGCAGCTGCAGCTCCTGCACTTCTGCCTCTTGCTGGGCATCTCCCTGGCTGCCCTCCTGGGCAACGGCCTCATCATCAGCGCCGTAGCCTGCGGCCACCACCTGCACACGCCCATGTTCTTCTTCCTGCTCAACCTGGCCCTCGCTGACCTGGGCTCCATCTGCACCACTGTCCCCAAAGCCATGCACAATTCCCTCTGGGACACCAGCAACATCTCCTACACTGCATGTGCTGCTCAGCTCTTTTTCTTTCTCTTTTTCATCTCAGCAGAGTTTTTCCTCCTGACCATCATGTGCTACGACCGCTACGTGTCCATCTGCAAACCCCTGCACTACGGGACCCTCCTGGGCAGCAGAGCTTGTGCCCACATGGCAGCAGCTGCCTGGGCCAGTGCCTTTCTCTATTCACTGCTGCACACGGCCAATACATTTTCCCTGCCCCTGTGCCATGGCAATGCCCTGGGCCAGTTCTTCTGTGAAGTCCCACAGATCCTCAAGCTCTCCTGTGCCAAATCCCACCTCAGGGAATTTGGGCTCATCGCTGTCAGTGCCTCTTTATATTTTGGCTGGTTTGTGTTCATTTTTTTCTCCTATGTGCAGATCTTCAGGGCTGTGCTGAGGATCCCCTCTGAGCAGGGACGGCACAAAGCCTTTTCCACCTGTCTCCCTCACCTGGCCATGGTCTCTTTGTTCCTCAGCACTGCATCATTTGCTCATCTGAAGCCCCCCTCCATGTCCTACCCACCCCTGGATCTGGCCCTGTCAGTTCTATTCTCAGGTGGTGCCTCCAGCCCTGAACCCCCTCATCTACAGCCTGAGGAACCAGGAGCTCAAGGCTGCAGTGTGGACACTGATGACTGGATGCTTTCAGGAACATTAACCTGCTGGCCAATTTTTGCAAATCACTTGTAATAAAAGTCATCTTTGATACTTCTTGTTGGTTTCATTTTTGAGATTTCTTTCCTTTGTTTTAGTTTTTCATATGGTCCACAAAGAAACGTCACTCCTTATGCCATTTCTCATTTTGCTTCTCTCCACCTTCCCTGTAGCCACAGACTGTGTCAGTGAGGGGCTGTGCTCTTGGTGGCTTTAAATGAACTAAAGGACCTCCTAGCAGAGTTTTCTGCAGAGATGCCTTTTAGTTCCCTTCTCTGGAGCTGCAGCAGCAATGTCTGTGTGCAGAGCTGGGGGCAGATCAGAGCTGGCACAGCAGCTCTGCTCCTGCTGGCCACACCATTCCTGATCCAGGCCAGGAGCCATTGGCCTTCTTGCCCACCTGGGCACACTGCTGCCTCATGTCCAGCCTGCTGTCCATCACTCCCTGCAGGTCCCTTTCTGCCTGGCTGCTCTCCAGCCACTCTGTCCCCAGCCTGTAGCACTGGGGCCAAATATCAGGGCCTGGCACTTGGATTTGTTAAACCTCACCTTTTTGGATTCATCCCCTGGATCCAGTCTATCGAGGTTCCTGTGCAGACCACTTCTATGTTCCCTCAGATCAAAACTCACATCCACCTTGGTGTCATCTGCAAAGATGTCCTTGCTTCCAAGGGGCCCCTCAGTGTCACAATGGCCTCTTGGTCACACCAGGCCCTGCACTTTCACAGTGGTCTCCTTGGTTTCATGAGACCAGGCAGACTAACAATGGTCTCCTTGCTTCCATGGGGCCCCAAAATGTGACAATGGACTCCTTGGTTCCGTGGGGCTTCACAGTTTCACAATGTTCTCATTGGTGCTGCAGTTTCACAATGGCCCCTTGGTTCCATGGAGGCCCAGAGTGTCACAATGGCCCCATGGCCACATGAGGTCCCACACTGTCACCATGGTCTCTGGGGTTCCACAAGTCCCCTCAGTGTCACAATGGACTCCTTGTTTCCACAAGGCCACACAGTGTCACAACTTTCTTCCAGGTTCCTTGAGGCCCCATGGTGTCACAGTGGCCCCTTGGTTTACACAGGATCCTGCAGTGTCACAATGTCCCCTTGGTGCCATGAGGCCCCGCAGTGTCAGAACGGCCCCTTGGTTCCACTGGGCCCTGCAGTCTCCCAATGGTCCCCTTGGTTTTGCAGTGTCAAAATGGTGAAACCCCTTGGTTACACGAGGCCCTGCAGTGTCACAATGGCCTCTGTGGTTCCACGAGGGCCCAGAGTGTCACGGGGCACTCCCTGGGTCCATTTGGCCCCACAGCACCACCATGGACCCCTGGTTCTGTGGGGCTGCACGGTGTCACCATGGTCCTCTTAGTTCCATGAGGCCCTGCAGTGTCACAAGGGCCCCAGAGTGTCCCAATCATCAGAGAATGACAGAATCAAATAGGCTGGAAAAGACCTTTGGGATCATCAAGTCCAACCAATGCCCTAATACTGCCTTGTCACCCAGACCATGCCACTGAGTGCCACTGGAGAGGGAGAGTGACTCTGCCACCTCCCCCCTGGCCAGCCCATTCCAGTTCCCACTCACCCTTTCTGTGAAGAACTCCTTCCTATTGTCCAGCCTGAACCTCCCCTGGTGCAGCTTAAGGCTGGGTCTTCTTGTCCTGCCCTCCAGCAGATCCACACTCACACCCAGCTTGGTGCCATCTGCAATTTGTGAATGCTGCACTCGATCCCCTCACCCAGACCATCAGTGAAGATATTAAACAGGACTGGGCCCAGCACAGATCCCTGGGGACAGCACCAGTGCCTGGACACCAGCTGGGTGCAGCACCATCCCCACCACTCTCTGGGCCCAGCCTCCAGCCAGCTCTTAAATCTCCCAGCCAGGAGGGAACCTGCCCAAGCCGTGGGCTGCAGCTTTTCCAGGGAATGCTGTCAGAGACAGAGTCAAAGGCTCTGCTGGAGTCCAGGCACACAACATCCACAGCCTTTCCCACATCCACAGGTGGGTCACCTGGGCATAAAAGGAGACCAGGTTGGTCAGGCAGGACCTGCCAGCCCTAAATCCACGCTGGCTGGCTCTGATCCCCGGGCCATCCTGTGGGTGCCCTGTGATGGCACTCAAGGTGATCTGTTCCATAACCTTGCCAGGCACCCAGGTCAGGCTGACAGGCCTGGAGTTCCCCAGCTCCTCCTTCCAGCCCTTCCTGGGGATGGGCTCACACTGGCACCTCCAGTGCTCTGGGACCTCCCTGCTGAGCCAGGACTGATGGTAAATGATGGAGAGCAGCTTGGGAAGCTCATCCACAGCTCCCTCATCCCCCTGGGATGGATCCCATCTGCTCCCATACACCTTTGAGCACCTGAGTGGCTCAGCAGGTCCCCAGCTGCTTCCTCCTGGATTCCAGGGGGCTGTTCTGCTCCCTGTGCCCATCTACCAGCTCAGGAGAACACTTGTCCTTAGGACAACCTGTCCTATATTGAAAATTGAGACAAACAAGGTGTTAAGTAGCTCAGTCTTTTCATTATCTTTAGTTACTGTATTCCCCACTGCATCGAATGAAGAGTAGAGGTTCTCCTTCTCCCTCCTTTTGCTATATTTTTTTTTATAAAAACATTTTTATTTTTTACAGAAGCTGATAGGTTAAGTTCTGATTCAGTTTTCAACTCTCAACTTTTCTTTCTGCATAACCTAATGACATCCTTAAACACTTCCTGAGTTGTCAGTCCATTTTACCCTTGACTTCCCACAAAAGCTCCATGGGCAGCCAGGACAGTCATTTTCCTCACTTGCTCGTCTTTTGCCACACTGGGACTGGCTGCTCTTTCCCCCTTAAGATTGCTTTCTTGAAATGTGTCCATCCTTCCCAGCCCTCTTTGTTTTTAGGGGCTGTTGTGGGTGGTAGACTCCTCAGGCACTGCTGGGATGTTGCACATGGCTCAAGGAAGAGTGAGATTGTTATTAAATTGTTTCCTGTTCAACCATGGTCTGTTGGCCATGAAGACAAACTTTCTGTGCCTCTGAGTCTCAGCAGTACCTGAGCCCAAAGGAAACAAACCTGATGAGTTGTGGTTCCCACTCCAGTGGCTACACCTGCACCTCCCTCCATCCCCAGAGCAGAGCTCCCTTGTCCCAGAGAGTCCCTGGCAATGCAGGGATGAAGGAAACAGGACAGGCTCTGGGGATCAGGGGCAGAGCCAAGGAGAGGAATGACTTTTGCATTTGATGGAGCTGTGCCTTCCCTTGGCTTTGTTGGCTGACAAGAAATGAACATCCCTCTGTGTCTCGGGCAGCTCCTTCTCCAAGAAAAGCAGGTGGGAGTTGCAGCCAAGGAGCTGAAAGCTGCAGGTGCAGCCTGGGCTGGAGGGAGCTGAGATTTGCACAAGGCTGCTCTGAGTGCCAGGGCTTGGATGGGGGAAATGGTGGTGTGGGGGTAGGGACAGAGTCTGATTGATTGTCAGCCATGAAGGGTCTTGATTTTCATATCTATTCCAACTGCATGAGGAGGTACTTGGCTTCAGTGTCAATTGGAGATTGCACACATCATTTAATTAACAGGGGAATAAAACTAAACAGGACCTGAAAAAATCTTTTCTCGCTGTCTGTTTAAATATATTACATTCACTTTGGATAGACTACTGAGATTTGTCTAATTAACCACAAAAGATTTGTAAATTAAAATCAAATGATTCCCAGAGGCTTGGCTTGTTCAGGTGCTCTGAATGTTCATGAGCCCTGGGACACTGAATTCCTGCACTGAAGAGCTGAAGGCTGAACAAGCCTCTGGAGCAGTGAAATTCAGCAGCAGCCTCCAAGTTGCTGAGGATGTCAGCATCCCCCAGTGAGGCCATCCCTGCCCAGAGACCGTGGGGGAATGGGCAGACAAGGAGAGCGTCCCTGGGGCTGGGGCAGCACAACTCAGAGGCACCAGCGGCTCCAGCTGGGCAATGGAGTGTGGAATGTGGCTGGGAAATCCCTGCCTGGGCTGGGCCAAGCAGCACACACAAGCCCTGACTCCCATCCCTAAAATAACTCTCTTGAGGAGACATTTAAAGGAATTACAATTGTTTGTGTACTCTGAGTTGGACGCACTGGAGAAATACCAACAAAGATTCTCAGGAGCTGAAAAGAACAAAACAGGCACTACTGGGAGCTTTAGAAAATCAGAGAAACTTTGGCAAATGGTTTATTATGACATTGTAGTGGCTTTAGTTTGTTAATTTAAGATTTTTCTAATCTTGAGATTTCTTAATTAATGTATTAATGAGTTTGTTCAGTTTTAGTGTCGGTTAATTATTTATGTATTTATTTTGTTGTGAGATAGGATTACGGGAAAGGTAAAGTAGTCCTAACATTTTAAAAGGGTATAGAGACATTTTTATTAAAAGTAAATTGAAAAAGAAAAAAGTAGTAAGAATTAAAATAAACCCTTTAGAACACTTTTTTTCTTTATAACTTTTTCCTTTTACTGACAATGTAAAGTAAGTAAACTTAAAATTTCTAGCTCGTTTACGATTTCAAGAATAGTCTTTTAATTTACTTTAGGAGAGAAGTTTTTCTTGTTAAGGTTATGGAGATTTTTTAAGAAGAAGAAAATTTTTTTTTTTGTGGTTCTTAATTCTGTCATGGATAACAGTTGTCTGGGGAACTTTGTTCTTGTGAAGTTGTTTTTATTGCTACAAGCTTTTTTACAGCTTGTAGATGGGCCATGTCAACTTATGGGGTATTGCTTTAAAGATGAGTTCTTTAAGGGTAAAAGTTTCTATTTTTTACTTTTAAAATTATTTTTATCTCTGGGAATAGAGATCTTCTCTTGTGGATACTGGATTACTTGGATTTTCTCCCTGCTGTTTAAACTTTTGATGAAATTACAGTTATTTAATTTGTTTATTTTAGTATGGAGGCGTTTTTTTGATATTAATTGTAATTTTTTAAAAAAGTTTTTTGTGTTATAAAGAGTTTTTTCATTATAGTTAACAAGAGGATTTAAGTTTTAAGCTTAAGGTATTTTTTCTTCTTTTTTATTTGGGATTTAATTTCTCCTTTACTGACTTTAATGGTTTTATATATTTTTTTATATGGTGGTATTTTGTTTTTTTCTTTTACTCGATGGAGCAATGAAGTATTGAAAGGATTAACACCTGACCTGCCAGTAACTTGTGGTGGAAGTTGTGGTTGGGTTGTGTTAGGATTGGTTTTATGGTTGGTTTTGGGTTTTTCTTTGTGTTTAATTTTAGTTGTGGGGTTATTTTGTACGGGTGGTAGGTTGTAGGGGTTTTTGGTTTGAGTTGTGTTGGGAGAGGGGACTTGATGGTGAGATTTTAATAGCTGTGGCTGGCTTTGTTCTGGTTGGGGTTTTGTAGCCTCTTTTGTTTTCCTGTTTGGGAGTTGTTGGGGTTTGGTTTGGTCAGAATGGGGCCGATGGGGGGGGGGCAGCCTGGAGAGGGGGGAAGGGGCTCAGCCCATGGCAGGGTTGCTTGGTTTGGTTTGGTTTGGTTTGGTTTGGTTTGGTTTGGTTTGGTTTGGTTTGGTTTGGTTTGGTTTGGTTGAGATGGGGGCTGGGTCCCGCTGCTTCTTTGTTGACTGGAAACGAAAGAGGAAGTTCCTGGGTTTTTTCATAATTAACATTTGTGTTTCACAGAGGCGTGTTCAGAATCTCAGTGGTTTAACAGATTGTGAGTGACACAAAAAGTTTTACATTACTTTTAAAAATTCTTGTCATGTATTACAACAGATATTCAATCAACAAAAAACACTTCTGAAAGCATTGACTTGGCCCATTCAACTTCACAAACTCTAAGCCTGTTCAATTTAAAATTAATCAACATTTGCAGGAGCACAGAAACAGAAGATGCAGAAAGAGAAAAACTCAAAAAAGATACAGAGAAGCACACACACAGCTACCAACTCCTGGATTCCAGCAGAGTTCAGATGGAAATTCCAAGAGGAGGTAGGATCAAGATGTGTGCTTGCCTTGTTGTCAGCCTTCAATACCCCTTGGTCTCCCTGGGCCCTTCCCCCAGGTGGGGCTTGGGCTCATTTGGTCCCTCAGGAGCTGGGCTGGGGGCTGCAGAGGTGGCTGTGGAGCATTGCCTGTGCTGTGCCAGGGACTGGCAGCCACTGCTGGGCTGAGATAGAGGCTCTGGGGGGATTGGGGTTCCAGGGCAGGGCAGGGCTGGGCTTCCAGGGCAGGGCAAGGCTGGACCTGAACCTTCCTCCCCCCACATATGAAATGTTTCCAGCCAATAGTCTCCTCCAATTTGTCACAACAGGCAATATTCGAGGTGGAACCCAAATTCTGGCCATGGGCATCTGGACTAGAAGGACAGTTGTTTTCCATAGAAGAAAAGCACAGAGCCTCAGTGTTTGGAGAGCCTCACTAGACCAAGGCCAGCCAGACTTGTCAGGAATGGAAGATTTTGTCTGGGACCAGACTTTGGTTATAGGGAATATTAGAGGTGGAACCCCAATCTCAGCCATGGGAACCTGGAGAAGCAGGACAGTTCTTTTCCATAGGAAGGAAATCACAGAGCCTTCCCCAGTGTTTTTTGAGACCGATGCAAAGTGACCCTTGTAAAACCACTGCAAGACAGACTTGTCCTGGGAATATCCCTATTGGAACAATCGCTGGATATAAGGAAATTTGGAGGTGGAATCCCAGTTCTGGCCACAGGTGCCTGGAGGAGGAGGACAGTTCTTCTCCATAGGAAGAAAAGCACGGAGCTGCAGTGCTTCAGCAGCAGATGAGATGAGACCCTAAACATGCCAGGGTCAGCTGGACCAGTCAGGCAGCCCCTGGGAGGCCAAACCAGCCAGATCTGTTCGGTGTCCCCTTGGTTTGTGGGGCCCTACAGTGCCACAATCGTGTCTTGGATCCATGGGGCCCCGCCGTGCCATAATGGTGGCTTGATCCCATGGGGTCCAGCAGTGTGACGATGGACCCTTGTTTCCATGGGATCCAGCAGTGTCACGATGGCCCCTGGGTTCCAGAAGACCCCGCTGTGTCACAATGGTTCCAATGATTCCATGAGGCCTTGCAGTGTCACAATGGACCTTTGGACCCTGGGGGTTTGCAGTGTCACAATGGTCTCCTTTGGCTCCACAGTGTCACAATGGACCATTGATGACAGGAGGCCCCTCTGTGTCACCCTGGAGCTTTGGTTCCATGCAGCCCTGCCATGTCACAAAGGCCTCTTGGTTTCACCATGCCCCACAGATCACAATGGTCCCCTTGGTTCTTTGGGGGCTCCATGGGTCACAATGGTCTCACTGGTTCCATGAGGCCTCACAGTGTCACAGTGCTTTGCTTATTCCCTTAGGCCTCATAGTGTCACAATGGTCTCCATGATTCAATAGTGCCCCACAGTATAACAATGGTCTCCTTGGTTCCAGGAGGCAGTGAAGTGTCTTAATGATCTCTCCATGGCTCCATGAGGCCCAGCAATGTCACTGTGGTCCCTTTGATTCCATGAGGCCCCACAGCGTCACAATGGTCCCTTGGTCTCACAGGGCCCCACAGTGTCACAATGCCCCTTGGTTCCATGGGCCCTGTGCTGCTGCATTCCCCCCTCCCCTTCTCAGCCCGCCCTGCCAGCTGAGAAATGCTCCTTGGGGCTCGGCCTTGGCCAACAGCCCCTGGGCTCAGCTCCTCTGCAGCTCATCACAAACACTGTCTGCTCCAGGCACTGCTGCTGCCCAACCGGCTCCTGCTTTCTGTAGCAGCAGCCCTGGGAACTGCTTTTGTTCCCTCAGTGGCACAACATCCCTGTTCTCACACTGCCAAAGAAAGCTGTTGGTGCCAAGTGCGGCCAGGATGAACCATTGCTGGGACTGAAGCCCCTCTCTTGGGGCCCTGCAAACAGTGCTCCAAAAGGAGCCCTTGGAGCTCTCCTGGGCCAGCGACTCCCTCTGAGTGGGGCCTCTCCCAGCAGGGAACTCTCCCGTTTGCTGCACTCAGGGATCCCGAGCAACGACGGAGCCTGGGCCGATCCCCCCACTCCTCCACGCTCAACCCTTCACCCGCTGGGGAGATGCCAAAGGATCCACAGGGAGCATTTCCTGCCCTCAGGGGAATTTCTCCCAGGTGCCTTGCACTGATTCTTTGTGTCTGTGTGCACACAGGAGTGCCTGTGCTGGGGAAATGTGGCAGAAATGCTGCTCTCTGAGGGCTTTGAGAGCCTTGGATAGCTGAGTCAGTCAGGTCTTGAGGTAAGGTTAAATCACAAGGTCTAAGTAAAGTTAAATGCTCCTAAGAGTTGTTCTTTTCCTAAGGTATTAAGTTCAATTTAATTTATTAGCTAAGTTGAATAGTAAATGTTATTCTTATGTTAAATTGGTAAGTCATATGTTTTAAGTTTGGTTAAATAGTGTTAAGTGCTGTTCTTTTGCTAAATTGTGAAATTGATGGTATCAGTTAAGGTTAAGGTGTAACTTAAGTCCTGTTAAGTTTGAGCTCTGTTAACCTATTGGGCCATATTCCTTTTATCCTTGCCCTCACTGTCCTTGTGTCACACACACACAGGGACAGTTCTCAGTTCATTTCTGGTTTGATTGCCTGGATTTTGTTTGGTTTTGTTCTTGCTTTGTTTTCTTGGTGTGCCTGAAGTGTCCAGTCAGGAGCAGAGTGACTCTTGCCAAGGAACTTTGTGCTGCTGTCCCTTAATATTCAATCTGGTTTTTCCTGTTCCGTTGCTGGGGATTTTTTCAGCGCTCTCCAGGCCTCGTTGGTACCAGGGTGAATGAGCCCTGGCCCAGGCTCTGGCCCTGGGGGACACGGGGACGCTGCCGGGGGGTCCCTGTCCCCCTGTGCCACCCCCAGGGCCCCGGCCCCCCGTCCCCGTGTCAGGCTCTGGGGTCGATCTCGTGGAACATCCTCTGGGGGAGGCTGCGGCGCCGGGGGCGGGGGGACCCGGGGGGACAGGGGACCCCGGTGTGCACGAGCAGGGTTGGACTGCTCTGGGGGGAACTGTGAGGGGGGCCAGGGCAGAGTGACCTCCCCAGTGACCTCACACAGCCCCTGTGATGTCACACAGCCCCCGTGATGTCACACAGCCAACTATGAGATGTCACCCTATGATGTGATACAGCTGCTCTGTGATGTCACAGAAGTCTCTGTGATGTCACAGGCTGCTCTATGATATTACACAGCCACCCAGTGATGTCACAACCCCCTCTCTGATGTCACTGAGCCACTCTATATGATGGCAGAGTCTGCTCTGTGGCCTCACACTATGATGTCACAGACAGCTGTGTGATGTCACAACTCCCTCAGTGATGCTAGAAAACCCTCTCTGTGATGTCATACTGCCACTCTGTAATGTCACAGCACACACTTTGAGCTCACAGCCATCTCTATGATGTCACACACCCATGCCATGATGTCACAGCCTGCTCTGTGATGTCACAGAATATCCGCTATGATGCTGTAGCTGCTGAATGAGCTCACACAAAGAACTCTGTGATGTCATAGCCCAATCTGTGACCTCACACAGCCCACTCTGTGCTGTCACACAGCCCCTTGCTGACATCACAGTTGCTCTGTGCCTCCATGACACAGCCCCAGAGGAGCTGCTGGGACACAGCCCCCTCTGGGACATGCCAGAGCCCCTGCCAGTGCTGAGCCCCTGGGAGCTCTGTCTGTGCCCTGCTGCTGTCCCTGAGGGGCCCTGGCAGTGCCCCAGCCCTGCTGGGCTGTGCACAGGAGCTGCTCCTGGCCAGAGCTGTCTCTCTGCAGCTCTGCTGCCCTTGCCAGGAGCTGCCTCTGGGCCAGGAGCCTGGCCCAGCTCAGCAGCACAGACACAGCACAAGGACTTTAATGACCCTCTGGGGCTTTGGTGCTCTTTGTGTCTGCCATGGCCAAAGTGCTGCCCAAGTTGGCTCTGTCAGGGCTGTCTTGCAGCTGCTGCCCATCCCTGTGCCCTATGCAGCCCAGGCTGTCCTACGGTGTCCCTGCCCTGCGCCTCTGTCCCTGCAGGCTGTCGGCATCCCCCGGCTGCCCCACCTGGCTGGCCCCTTCCTTTGCTGACAGCTCTGCCTCCTGCCTGCCTCTGCCTGCCCACACAAAGCCTTGGGCTGCTCCAGGCTCCTGCTGGGGGATGTGCCGCACCACAGCCCTGCCCTGGCAGGGAAATTCCTTTCTCCTGGTGTCCACTCTGGGCCTCCTCAGCTGCCCTTGGTGCTATTATGTCTTCTTCAGGCTCATTCCCACTATGAAGAAACACTCCAGCCTCTCTGAAACCACCCTTCAATCCCTCCCAGGCTATTCCTGTTCTGTCCTCAGTCTCCACCCCGCTGAGCACAGAGCCCTCGGCCTCTCCCTGCTGGTTTTGTGATGAGGCCTCCAAAGCCCATCTTGGGAGATTTTTGGGTCCTCTCCAAGGTCTGTGAAAGTGGAAAAATAGTGATCAAAGTTATTTTCTTCCAAATCTTGCAGTGACAAAACAAGGGTCAATATCTTTAAACTGAATGAGGGTGCATTTACATTTTTTAGAAGAGGAAATATTTTGCAGTTATGAAAGTGACATGAAACTTCAACTGTTTTTCCAGAGAAGGGGATTCCCCATCCCTGGAATTGTCCAAGAGCAGGAGCTTTGTGCAACCTGATACAGTGAAAACCCCTGCCCTCCCCAAGGACAGAATTGCTGCAGTGTGGGTTCTCTGCTGTGCTGGGTGCCCTCACAACGCTTCTGGCCAGAATGTCCGATGAGGGCAGCCAGGCTGCTGCAGGGGCAGTGACCTCACAGCCATCACCATGGCAGCCCTGTCCCCTGGGCCTGGCTCTGCCCTTTCCTCTGCCCCTGCCTTGGCTCTGCTGGCATGAAGAGTTTTGTCATTGATATCTTGTCCCCAAGGTGCTGGGGCCAATGGCTTCCCAGTCAGGCTCCTGGAGCAGTAGTGGCTTTTCAGAGCCCAGCCAGGAATGAGCCCTGAGGCAGCAGCTCTGCAGTGGTGGCCACCAGGCCGGGCTGCCAAGGGAGGCTTCTGGCCATGGGCTGCAAGCAGCTGCTGCTGCCAAGGTGCCTTTGGTGCCTCAGGCTCTCCCTGGCACAGCTCCCAGCACGGCACTCTGCCCTTGTGCCTGAGGCCTTCCCTGTGCTGGGGCTGGCCTGGGGCTTTTCCTGCAGCGGGACCTGCCCTGCTGATGGCACAGGAAAGGCAGTTCCTGCTGGAGCAGGAGGCTCTGCCTGCAATGGGCTCCAACAACTCCAGCAAGGCCCTGTTTGCAAAGCCCCCAGTGGGAAATGAAGGGGGGGAGGGGGGGGGTCACGCTGCTTTTGGGGTGAATAATGCAGAAACAAGTCTGACTCCTCCATCCCAAAGCTCAACATCCTCAGAGGGAGCTGAAGCTGTGACAGTGCTGGAAAATCCCCAGAGTAAGGAACAACCAAGTGACACCACTGAGAGCTTCTGCAGAGCTGCTGAGCTGGCCCAGCCTGGGCACATCTGACTGACAGGGCAGCACCTCAGACTAGAAAAGCCCCATCCCAAATTTTAAAGGCAGCATCCCCTGACATTTCCCTTCCTGGGGGATGTGGAGATTCCTCCCTGCAGTCGGGACACCCCTCAAGGTCACTGCTCCAGACTGAGCCAAAGGGATTTGCCCATGGTCATTGGTCTGTGGGAGTGACATCAATCTCTCCTTAAAAACAGCTTCTTTTCTTTTAATAAAATTGCTTTGAAATCCCTTCTGAGTGCTTTCTATAAATTAATATAATATAATATAATATAATATAATATAATATAATATAAATGTTACAGCTCTTATTCCTTGGACTAAATATTTCTGATTAAGATAATTCTGTCTAATTGTTACCTTAATAGATAATAGAAATTTTTTATAAATCTATATGCTTTGTCATCCTTAAACCTGTGGGACAAATGCTAAAGGTTAAATTTCGCCTTGATAATTCTTTACCCATGAATTCTTTACCCATGAACTCTCCAATATCCATGGGATTGGAGCCAGCTGCTCCAAGGCTCCTCTCACAGAAGGAGATTACAAAGCCTGGAGGTCCTTGGGGGTATTTTTCTGTGAATATGAGAGTCTGGTCAGAGACACAGAAAGCAAGAGAGTTTTCCCATTAATTAGATTGGGAACCATTAGGAAGCTGGAGAGAAAGAATTGTAAATTATCAACAGGTGGTGTCTGTAATAGGTTGTTTTTTCCATAAAGTTGTTTACTGAAGGGGGTTGTCTTTATCAGCCAATGATGTGAAATGTGTTGATTAAATGACCAAAGAGATCCACCTGTAGAAAACCAAGGTCAAAAGGAAGAGGATTGAATAAATGGGTGGTTTTTAGCCCTTAGCCTTCTGATCTGAGTCTGTGTCATCTCTGACTCAACGGTGACATTTGGGGATCTGTGGGGCCTATTGGGGCTCGTTTCTGCACCTCATGACTCAACAGGAGCATCTCTAATAAATGCTGCCTGAAGCTCCCACTGTGCCCATGACAGGAACCCCTGTGTCTGGGACATCCTGGCTCTTTGGCAGCCTGGGGACTCCTGGGATGTCACCGTGGAGCCCCCGTGAGTGCCTGTGACAGATGGGTGCCTTTGCAGCCCAAGGTGCCCTGGGATGTCACCATGGAATGGCTGTGACTGCCTCTGACCACAGGGCTCTTTACCATCCCAGAAAGCCCTGGGAGGTCTCCATGGAGCCCCTGGCTCTGCCTGTGACATTCCAGCTCTGGAACAGCCTGGAGACTCTTGGAAAGATCCCATGGAACTCCTCTGAGGGCCTGTGACAAATCTGATCCTTAGCAGGCAACCATCACCAGGACCCTGTTGCTGTAGTCAGTTTCCATGGAAACCATCACCAGCCCCCTGTTGCTAGGGTCAGTCCCTTGGCAGCTCCATGGAGACACCATGCCAGGGGTGGTTGCTATGAACACCAGGGCTGGCACCAGCTGGGATGCTCGGTTTCCACGGGCCGGGCTTCAGCAATGGGATTCCCCAATTTCCTGCTCCTGCTAAAACCGCGCTGCCCTCGCTGCCCTCCCGCCTCCCATGGAAAGCACAAAAGGCAAAGATCCCAGGCTGGGATAAGAACAATTTATTGGGAACAGCAACGAGATAAGGAAAAAATGGAACAGAAACAATATTGATAACAGAAGGGATAAATAAAACTTTGACAGGGAAAACTAAACACAACTGACTGTCTCTTCCCAGCCACAATTTCCCCTGTCTGGAAAGGATACCCTTCTCCTCAGGGACGGAGAGAGAGAGTCCCTTTCCTGCCCCTGGCAATGGCCTGAGGTGGGAGTGAATGTAATGAAAGGGCCATGGCCAGACCCTCATGTTCTTCCATTCCCACATCATGTCACGGGCAGGAAAAGGGACAGGTGTCTTCCCAGCATGGATCATGGGAAACACGGTTCCCCAGGACTCTTCCCAGCGTGGGTCCTCCCATGGGGGATGAAGATGGATTGGTGCATGAAGCTGTTCCTGCAGCTGGGGCATTTGCAAGCCTTTCCTTACTGGTGGCTCCGTTGGTGTCTGGTCAAGTGAGAGCTGCTGGTGAAGCTCTTCCCACACTGGGGACACTCGTATGGCCTCTCCCCAGTGTGGATGTGCCAGTGGGTGATGAGGGTGGAGCTGTGCTTGAAGCCCTTTCCGCAGTCTGGGCAGAGGAAGGGTCTCTCCTCTGAGTGAATCCGCTGGTGTTGGAGGAGCTGGAAGCTGGTGTGAAACCTCTTCTGACAATTGGGACACTCGTAGGGCCTCTCCCCAGTGTGGATGCGCTGCTGCCTGATGAGGTTGGACTTCTTCTTGAAGCCCTTCCCACAGTCAGGACAGTGGAAGGGCCTCTCCTCTAAGTGAATTCGATGGTGGCAGAGGAGATGGGAGCTGGTGTGAAACCTCTTCTGGCACTCAGGACACTCGTAGGGCCTCTCCCCAGTGTGGATGCGTTGGTGGATGATGAGGGCAGAGCTGCAGCTGAAGCCCTTCCCACACTCCCCACACTCGTAGGGCCATTCCCCAGTGTGGATCATCTGGTGGCTGATCAGGGTGCTGCTCTGCCTGAAGCTCTTCCCACACTCCAAGCACTTCTGGGGCTTCTTCCCATTGTGAAGCTGCCCATGGACCACCAGCTCTGAGCTCTGGCTGAAGCTCTGTCCACCTTCCTGGCTCAGGGTGGGTCTTTCCTCCTCAGAGCACCCTGGGCTGGGTTTGGAGCCCCTCCTCCTGTGGGATCTCTGGGGCTTTTCCTCCACGTTGGAATTCTGCACCGTGGAGCCACTCAAAATGGCCTCTTCCATGATGTTCTGCTTTGGGGATTTGTCCTCCCTGGTCTCCATCCTCAGCTCCTTCCCTGGGGGAGGAAGGACAAGGAGAGGATGGGATTTGCCTCCGTGCCACAGGGAAGGGGAAGGAGATTCCTCCAGTGTATCCCCAGCAGGATGGGGTTGGCAGCAGGGTTGTCCTGCAGCCGGGGGCTGTGCTGGGCTGGAAGATGGAGCAGGAGAGAGGGGGAAAGGGGCACTGACTTTCTCCTCACCTGCCTGGGTCTCCCAGGGCATTGTGTCAGTTTGAAAAGACAGGTGTCTGCTAAGGAAGGCAGGAGACTCCCTTGAAATGGAAAATATTAATCACTTCCCTTGGAATTATAATTTTCAAAACAAGGGGCTGTCAAGCAAAGTCTATGGAAATAGGAATAACAGTTCTTCAGAAGGAAAATTAAAAATACAAATGCAGGAGTACTAAAAACTACTTACAGAGTAAGAATATGACCTGACACCCTGTGGGTCAGAGTGTTGGTAGCACTCCTGTTAAATGGTGGCTGCAGTGCTCCTGCAGGGACAGGTGTGGTTCTGTTGGAGCAGTGATCCTGTAGAAGGGTGGAGTTTTCCTCTGAAGGTCCAGTTGTGGTGTCGATTGGCCTGGTCTTCTTCTGGGATCCAGTGGAGCTGAAAGCTGCTCTTCTGGGAATCTTGTGGGAAAAGGCTGACTGTTGTTCACATTCTCAGATTATATCCCGGTAGGAATGCTTGGCTCCTCCCTCTGAGCAGATCTTCTCACAATGGGATGATGGAATTTTTATCAGTGACACTCAATGGCCCATTAACAGAAGATATCTCCCTGGAGGGAGGATTCATGTGGAAGAGATAAAGTAAACTGCTCAATTAACATATGATAATTGCCCCAGCTTTAACAGAGGTTAATTGAATACACACCCAGCTAAACCTGAGAGACTGTTCCAGCCTTGGAAAGCAGGATTTGGTACCAGGATTCTTTAGGGAATGCAACCCTGATTGAAGGCAGAGATAGAATCTCCAGAGCCTGCAGCCAGAAATGGACAGTTGTGTCATACTCATTTCAACATCTTCTCTTTTGGAATTATTAACTAATGATTATTTGCTTTTCCTATCTAATACTTTGGTAATTTTTTGCAAATTTGCATTATCTAAATTACACTGTTCCTTAAGTTAAGTTGGTGTCTGTGTCTTTGGTGCGGGCCCTGCCCACTGGCGAAACAGGGCCCAATCCTGCCTAAGTGTTACCTGGGGAGACAAAACCCTCACTGCAAATGTGCCCCCTTCCTCCTTGTTCCCCACACTTCATGCACTGATCATGATGTCCTATGGTCTGGGCTATCCCTGGGGTCAGCTGGGATCTCCTGTCCTGGCTGTGTCCCCTCCCAACCTCCCCCACACCCTCAGCCCCTCCCCAGCGTGGCCGAATGAGGGGCAGGACAGGCCTTGGCTCAGTGCGAGCTCAGCAAGAACAAAACCATCTCTGTGTGCTCAGCCCTGTGCTCAGCCCCCGGGCCCGGCATTTCCTCCACTGCCACCCCGGAGCCCCCTTTCCCACCCCTCTGCCCCACGGCCGCCGCAGCACCGGCTGACAATAGAAGCAATTCTGTGGCAATTCCAAGTTTCCTTGGTTCCTGCACAGCTCCAGCTCAGCTGCTGGCAGGTTACAATTAAAGAAAAGTGCAAATTCGGCCCAGTACAGATATTATTAAAAGGAAGGGAAAGCTCTGTGTAGCTGTCACAAAGATGACAGGGATGAAGAGAATAATGATTCTCACATTTGGAAAAAACCCAAGCCTGGGAATTCAGTAGTTATTTGGGAATTTAGCTACTTGAGCTGGGCTTCTTGTAGGACTTTTAGCAGCCTTGTGTTCCTCACCATGTGGTGAATGAACCTTGTCAGTCTTGCTGGTATCATTTGCTCCATTTCCTCCAGTGATTTTAACAAATTTTTCAAGGAGGGACAACAAAGTATTTTCTTTACACTCCAGTCCCACAACAGCCATTTTCCTCATCAGTTCTCCCATAGGTTGCTCAGACGAAGCTGCATCCAAGTTTCCAAGAGTTCCTCCAGAGAGACCCACAACCTCCTCAGAGGAAGGAACCATGCTGTTGTCAAAGGCAACTGGGGTCAAAGAACAGTGCCCTGAACTCACTGTGCCAAAATAATTTTGCAATCTGGTTAAGAAAATATTAGAGAGATGCCATTTGCCCTGGAGCAGGGCAAGTGTGACATTGTCCCCTGTGTGTGTGGCCTTCCTGGGGTGGGGGTTTTACACCTGAGCCAGTTTGGGTAAGGGGGGTGGTGTTCACCCCCTGAGCAGGGATTCCCCCACTGTTTCAGGCTGCAATGTAAGATGGAACCAAATGCATGTTTTCAATCCCCATCTTCATCAACTGCTCTAAACAGGTGGGGCAGTGTTCTTGATCTCTTCCATGACTCAGCCCTGATAACGCCCTCCAGGGGAGATATCTTCTGGGAATGGACCATTGAGTGTCACTGCAGGACTGATAAAATTCCATCCTCCCATTGTGGGATGCTCCGCCCAGGGGGAGGATCCAAGCATTCCTGCCTGGATATAAGCTGAGCCTTGCAACACCAGGAGCAGCTTGCCTACTGGATTCCCAGAGGACAAGAGCTCCAGAACCACCCCTGGACCTTCAGAGGAAGACCAGACCCTTCTACAGGATCACTGCTTGGACAGAATCACCTTCATCACTCCCAAAGGACTGCAGCCACCATTTAATGGGACTGCTGCCACCAGCCTGACCAGCAGGGTATCAGGTTATATCCTGACTCTGTCAGTTTAAGGCAGTGTTTCTGCATCATTGCCTCGATCTTCATTTTCTTATTAAATTGTAATCCTGGTTTAGACCCTCCCCCGGTTTCCCTTCAAACAAGTACAAAATTCAATGTACTTATCCCTTGTTTTCTTCTCAAAACAGGATTTTCCATCCCATAAACTTGGCCAGATGGAGGAGGAGGCTGTGAGGAAGAAGAAGGTGCCCCAGGAGCCCCAGGCAGGTGAGGAGGAAGTCAGTGCCCCTTTCCCCCTCTCTCCTGCTCCATCTCCCAGCCCAGCACAGCCCCCGGCTCCAGGACAACCCTGCTGCCAACCCTGTCCTGCAGGGGATGCACTGGGGGGATCTCCTTCCCTTTCCCTCTGGCACGGAGGAAAATCCCATCCTCTCCTTGTCCTTCCTCCCCCTGGGATGGAGACCAGGGAGGACAAATCCCCAGGGCAGGACCTCATGGAAGAGGCCATTTTGCGTGATTCCGGGGCAGAGGAATCCAATGGGGAGGAAAATCCCCGGAGATCCCACAGGAGGAGGGGCTCAAAACCCAGCCCAGGGTGCTCTGAGGAGGAAAGACCCACCCTGAGCCAGGAAGGTGGGCAGAGCTTCAGCCAGAGCTCAGAGCTGGTGGCCCATGAGCAGCTTCATGATGGGAAAAAGCCCCACAAGTGCTTGGAGTGTGGGAAGAGCTTCAGGCAGAGCAGCACCCTGATCAGCCACCAGATGGTCCACACTGGGGAATGGCCCTACGAGTGTGGGGAGTGTGGGAAGGGCTTCAGCTGCAGATCCACCCTCATCATCCACCAACGCATCCACACTGGGGAGAGGCCCTATGAGTGTCCCCAGTGTCAGAAGAGGTTTCAGACCAGCTCCAGTCTCCTCCAGCACCAGCAGATTCACACCGATGAGAGGCCCTTCTGCTGCCCTGACTGTGGGAAGGGCTCCAAGCTCAACTCCACCCTCATCACCCACCAGCGCATCCACGCTGGGGAGAGGGAGAGGCCCTACGAGTGTCCCCAGTGTCAGAAGAGGTTTTACACCAGCTCTGATCTCCTCCTGCATGAGCGGATTCACACGGATGAGAGGCCCTTCCGCTGCCCTGACTGTGGGATGGGCTTCAAGCGCAACTCCCACCTCATCAGGCACCAGCGGATCCACACCAGGGAGAAGCCCTACAAGTGTGGGGAATGTGGGATGAGCTTCAGCCAGAACTCTAACCTGATCTCCCACCAGAAGACCCACACCAGGGAACGACCCTATGAGTGTGGGGAATGTGGGAAGAGCTTTAGGCAGAAGTCTCTCTTGATCTGCCACCAGAGGATCCACACTGGGGAAAGGCCATAAAACTGCGGGGAATGTGGGATGACCTTTAGTAGGAAGACCCAAATGATCATCCACCAAATGATCCACACAGGGGAGAGGCCCTACCAGTGCCCCGAGTGTGGGAAGAGGTTTCACACCAGCTCTCAGCTCCTCCAGCACCAGCGCATTCACACGGATGAGAGGCCCTTCCTCTGCCCCGACTGTGGGAAGAGCTTCAAGCACAACTCCACCCTCGTCACCCACCGGCGCATCCACACTGGGGAGAGGCCCTACGAGTGTCCCCAGTGTGGGAAGAGCTTCACCAGCAGCTCTCACTTGAGCAGACACCAACGGAGGCACCAGTAAGAGAAGCCCTGCACATGCCCCAACTGCAGGAAGAGTTTAATGCACTGCTCCAGCTTTATCCCCCATTGGAGACCCCACGTTGGGAAGAGCCCTGGTGATCCATGTTCCCTGTGATCCATGCTGGGAAGACACCTGTCCCTTTTCCTGCCCCTGCCAATGACATGATGTGGGATTGGAGAACATGAGGGTCTGGCCATGGCCCTGTCATTACATTCACTCCCACTTCAGGTCATTGCCAGGGGCAGGAAAGGGACTCTCTCTCTCTCTCTCCCTGAGGAGAAGGGTGTCCTTTCCAGACAGGAGGAAATACATTGCCAGGAAGAACTAGTTGTTGATGTTGTAGTTTTCTCTGTAAATAGTTTTACTTATCCCTTCTGTTATCAATATTGTTTTTGTTCCTGTTTGTTCTTTATCTCATTGCAGTTCCCAATAAATTCTTCTTTTCCCAGCCCGGGATCTTTGCCTTTTGTGCTTTCCACGGGAGGCGGGAGGGCAGTGAGGGCAGCGCGGTTTTAGCAGGAGCAGGAAATTGGGGAATCCCATTCCTGAAGCCTGGCCCGTGGAAAGCGAGCATCCCAGCTGGTGCCAGCCCTGGTGGCCATGGCAACCACCCCTGGCATGGGGTCTCCATGGAGCTGCCAAGGGACTGACCATAGCAACAGGGGGCTGGTGATGGTTGCCTGCTAAGGATCAGATTTGTCACAGGCCCTCAGAAGTTTTCCATGGGGACATTCCAAGAATCTCCAGGCTGTTCCAGAGCTGGAATGTCACACACAGAGACAGGGGCTCCATGGAGACCTCCGAGGGGTTTCTAGGATGGTAAAGAGCCCTGTGGTCAGAGGCAGTCGCAGCCATTCCATGGTGACATCCCAGGAGTCCCCAGGCTGCCAGACAGCTGGGATGTCCCAGACACTCACATGGGTTCCTGTGATGGGCACAGTGGGAGCTTCAGGCAACATTTATTAGAGGAGCTCCTGTTGGGTCACAAGGTCCAGAAACGATCCCCAATGCTCCCCATAGATCCCCAAATGTCGCTGTTGAATCAGTGTTCCATGGTTTCTTTCCAATGGAAAACAAGCATCCTTATCCTCCAGGTGTCCATGTCTGAAATTGGATTCCACCTCCAAAATTCTGTATATCCATGGGTTGCTCCCAGGCACAATCTGCCAGTACCATCAAGTCTGGCTGGCCTTGGCCTCTGGTGGCTGCCCCTGCAACACTGGGGCTGGGTCCTTCCCTTCCCATGGAGATCACTGGGACACTGTGGAGACCCCATGGAACCAAGGGGATCATTGTGGCACCACTGGAGCCCATGGAACCAAGGGGCCATGGTGACCCAGCGGGGCTTCATGGAACCCAGAGACCATTATGGCTCTGTGGGGCCTGATGGAACCATGGAGACCATGGGGACCCTTCAGGGCCTGGTGTCACCAAGGGGGCATTATGGCACCTCAGGGCCTCAGGGAAGGAAGGGACCATTGGGACACTGTGGGGCCCCATGGAACTGAGGGTACATGGAACAGGCCTGGCTGGCTTGGCTTCCCAGGGCTACCTGACAGCTCTGGCTGATGTGGGGATGTCAAGGGCTGCCTCTCATCAGCTCCTGGAACACTGGGGCTCCGTGCTTTCCTTGCTATAGAAAAGAACCCTCCCTCTTTGTAAATGTCCATTGCCAAAATTGGTATTCTCTCTAAAAATTTTCCTATACGCAAGGGTTTCTCTCAGAAAAAAAACCTGCCACTTCTGGCTGGCCTTGTCCTCTGGTGGTCACTCTCTTCTTCCTGGCAAACACTGGGGCTCTGTTCCTTCCTTCCTATGGAAAAGCAACCTTCATGTCCATGGTCCATGGCCAAAATTAGAATTTGGCCTCTCAAATTCCATATATCCAAAGATTGCTCCCAGACAAAAGTAGCAAGGACAGACAGGTCAGGCTGGCAACGTCTTCTGGTGATTTTCTTAGACTCTGAGTTGAATGCTTTCAGTTGAAAAAAACCTTGGAAAGGGCTCAGAGATCTCCCAAGAAGAGTTTTTGAGGACTTGGGCACATGACTACTACATATGGACAAAGGAGCTCTTGGCTCTGTGCTGTTTTGAGGGTTTGGCATCATGGAAGTGATGTTCTAAGAGAAGCTGCTAGCAGTTTCCTCCATGTCTGACTAAAAAAACAATCAGTAATTAACTTTGAGAGCTGACAATCTGTTAAACCACTAAGGAAACTGTACTCGCCTCTGTGAAGACACATGTTAAAGATGGGAAAGCCTGGGAGGGTCTCTTTCCCTTCTGGCTGGCACAGAGGTAACAAGGCTGACCCGGCCCCGTCTCAGCCAGGCCGGGCCGGGCGGCTCCTGCCGTGGGGCTGGGCCCCTTCCCAGGGACCCCGCCAGGCCCCATCGGCTGCCGGGCAGGGCAGGGGAGGCCGCGGGGCCGAGGCCGGGCCGGGCCATGGCTGCAGTTGGGAACATCTGGGCCCTGCTGAGCCCTGCCCCGCCACCAGCCCGGGCCCAGCCAGGATCCGCCTGGCCCCAGGAGCAGCCCCGGGCCGGGCCGGCTCGGCCAAGATTCTGCCACCCTTGGGCTTCAGCCGCAAGCCCCGGGCAGGGGCAGGAGAAGCCATCGGCCCCCGGCCGTGCTGCTGCTGTGCTCTGGCCTGGCTGCTGAGATCCTGGCCCTGCCCCAGCGCGGCCCATCCTGACACAGCCCCAGCGCAGCCGCTGCAGAAACCTCCATCGTAAAACAGCTCCGGCCGCAAGCACCGAGCCCGGCCGGGGGCACGGAACCATCTGCAGGCCCCGGGTGAGAGATGAACTCTTTCAGTGCTTCCATCCTCCCTCCAGTGAGAGAAAAGGACAAAGTGCAGGCACACAGAGGAGCAACATGAAGACTCCGAGGTCACTGAATAGGAAGCTGAGTCCCAGATGGGAGGGATGAGGAGATGCCTTGATCTTGGGGCTGAAATCCTCTTGTAAAGCTATGGAGAAGGATGGAATTAATATATCAGACTCTCTTTTCTCCTATAACTATTTGAAAATATGGGGAGATGACTTGTTCAGCAAAAAACTCCATGCTAAAGTCGGCAAATGTTGAAGTAGCTGTGATCCCATGAGAAGTTTAAACAGAGAAAGAGAGAAGATCGGTGAGATCCTGTGCCCTCAGGGAGTGAAGAAGAAGATCTCTGTTGTCAGAGATGAAGATGATTTCAGAAATAGATGAAGAGAATCTTTGCTCTTCAACAGCTCATCTTTAAACTCATACCCCATTAGTTGACATGGCCCATAAAAACAGCTGTGGGAAAAGCTATGAAAAATGGAAGGGACTTCACAATTGCAGATTTCCTGGGCAGCTGCTATTTGTGGGAATTGAGAGCCACGAGTGAACTGTTTTCTTATGGAGAAGTCTCCATAGCATGAAAGAGAGACTCCTCTCCCTAAGTGAACTGAAGAAAGACTGTTCTAGATGGTGTAAACTGACTGAAACTTTCAGGTTTTGTCTCCTTGCATTGTCAGTAAGAAAGAAAAGGTTGTAGGGAGAGGAGAAGTGTTCAGATCCTTATTACTCTTTCTTCTATTTACTGGTAATAAACTTTTCCATATACTCTTTTAAAATTTTGAGACTACTTTGCCTTTCTCCTAATCCTATCTCACAGCAGGAAATGAGTAAATATATTCCAGGGAGTGCAATGGTAATTAGCCAACACTGATCCCACTGCACTAATAGATGCATTGGCTGAGAAATCTCAAATTAGCAAACCAAAAATCACTCCAGATAGGTTCCTGATAAACTGCATTCAAGCAGAGGGAAATCAAGGCAGAGCCATGGTTTATCAGGACTTGCTGCATCCTGATGAGCCCTGTGGTGCATTTGGAGCTGAGCCCTTGAACCTCAGGGCCTGAGAGGAGATTGCACAAACCTTTCCAGGAGTCAAAGTCAGAAGAAAATCCCAAAGTGTCTCAAAGCATGAATGGGTCCCACTGTGGTCCATCCCCAACACAGGCTCCTCATGGACTCCTTGGAGGTGACAATTGGAGGCCAGGATTGACCAAAAACCTCTCAGAGTCTCAGTATGGAAAGGAAATTCCAAACTACCTTAAAAAAAATTGAGAAGCTGAAAGCATTACTGAGCAGCACTGAGAGTCAGTACAAAGCTCTCAAGGGACTCATTAAAGCAGATAATTGGGGCCATGATTGCACAAACCTCTCACAGAATTTGTATCAAAAGGGAAACACCAAGTACCTTCAAATAACTGAAGTACCCTGAAGTATTAATGAGCCCCACTGAGTGTTGTTACTGACAAAGCCTCTCCAGGGACTAATTACAGCAGATAATTGGAGGCCATGATTGCACAAACCTCTCAGAGACTCCAAGGCCAAAGCCAAAGCCAAAGTCCTTTGAAAAACCTGCAGTCCCTGCAGGGAGCATTCAGGAGCCCCCAGGGCCATTGCTGAGCAAGGCTCCCCAGGGACTCCTTGCAGCAGATCCTTGAGGCCACTGGGATGTGGGCTAGGGGGGGATGCTGAGGGCAGCACAAGGGGCTGACAGTGCCCAGCCTGGCTGGGGCTGTGCCAGGAGGCCCCAGGGCCTCAGGACAAGGTGTCTCCTCCCAGCCCTTGCTGGCACAGACCCTGCTGTGCCCCAGGGCACCAAGACTTGGCTTCTCTTTGTCCCCACCTGTCATCACTGCCTGCAGTTCTCTGCTCTGCCTGGGGCCTGGGGACACTTGCTCAGTCGTGTCCCTCGGTGGGACCCATTAAAAGTCCAAGAAAGTTTGGAGTTGGATTCTGCCTTGGAGTTCTGCAGAGGTTTCTTCAGCTCCCTCTCAGGGACTGATGTTCAGGGCCTGAGCACAAAGCCCCAGAGGCTGATTAAAGTCCTTGTGCTGTGTCTGTGCTGCTGAGCTGGGCTGGGCTCCTGGCACAGAGGCAGCTCCTGCTCACCAAGAAGAGCTTCAAAAGCACATTTCTCTGGATGAGCAGCTCTTGTGCCAGCCCAGCAGGGCTGGGGCACTGCCTGCAGCCAGCCCGGGCACAGCCCAGAGGCACAGAGAGCTTCAATCAGTCAGGGCTGGGAAGGGGCTGAGAAGTGCCTGGGGCACAATCACTGCCAGCCCTTGGCACAGGAACCTCTGGCTGCAGGACAATGCAGCTGCAGCTCCTGGAGCCATCTCCTCAAGCTGGAACATCCCAATGCCTGCAGAGCCTGTGAGTACAATTCTGGGTATTTCTGGTGCAGGGGAAGTGAAATGTTCATGAAGATCTGACATGCTGAGGGGTTCTCATCAGTCATAGACTATTTCCAAGTCAATGATTTCAACAAAAACAACAACATTTCCTAAGACTTTTTATTCAGTTTCCTAGTACTGGAGAATGGTGTGTGTGTGGGGGGGGTGGGGGTGGTGGGGGGGAGTTTATTAAAGGTTATGTATTTTTAAGTATTAATTTTGAAAAGTGCCTGAGACATCCAAAGTGTTGCCTTTAGTGACCAATAGGTTCACAGGAGATCCCTAATATGCTTTCTGCCACTCTGCCCATGGACAGCAGCAGCATCACCTTTGCTGGAGCCATCAGGCTCAGTCTGAGCTGCCCTTTCTCCAAGCTGCAAACAGAACCTGCCCCCAGCCAGTGCCCTGCAAACAGGCAGGGTTCTGTAGGGCCAAGGAGAGTGCACAGAGATTTGGGGTCTGTGAGTGCTGGCAGGGAGAGATCAGGCACAGGGAAACACCTGCAGGAGCGAAATCTGCAGGAAGCAGAGAGAAGATCAGGCAATGAGAGAAAACAAAGCCCAGCAATGCTGTGGCAGGGAGAGTTTAGAGATGCCCACAGGAGCCCCTGCAGTGCAGCCCCTCCCTCTGAACAAGCCCCCTCCCTCCTGTGCCCCAGCCAAGCCTCTGCCCTCAGGGCTGGGGCTCCAAGGCGTGCAGCCCCTCCTGTGCAGGCAGAGCTGCAGCAGAGCCGTGGGGCAGCTCTGCAGCCCCGGGCCCAGTTCCCTCTGCAGAGCACAGGGCTGGGAGCAGCTGCCCGGCCCTGGGGGCTCTGGCAGGGGGCACAGCTGGCTCAGGGTGACGCTGTCCCCAGGGCCCGGCTCTGGGCAATGCTGTCAGTGCAGCCAGGGAAGGAGCTGCATCTCCCTCAATCCAATGCCATCAGAAGGACACTTGGAAGTCTCCCTGAGATTTCAGTCCAAGCTGGGAGCTTCAATCCAGGGTGCAAACTTGTCCTGGTGCCTCTCTGGTTTATAAGATTGATGGGGAAAGGCAGAGGTGTTGTGACACTGAAAATGCTGCTGGGTTGGTGAAATGAGCAACGTGAGTCCTTGGCTACAAATGTGGAGCTGGGCTGTGGTGGATCCATCTGCTCACAGCAGTGCTTGGGGGTTTTTAAGAGAAACATGTGAGTGTGCACATTCTCCATTTGAGAAAAGTGAAAGCCCACAGAAACTCCAAAGAGAATAAAGGGACAGACCATCTCCCCTCATTCTCCACTCATCATCTTATATCAGGGAACCCACTCTGTTCTACCAGAGGGAAGCAGAATTGCTGCGGGTTTCTACTATCCAAGAATAGCAGGAGAGTCATGGCGGGAGATTAAAAAGAAAACCTCAGAACTCTTAAACACAAAAGCATGTCCATGTATGTTATAGAGGATGGTATATGGGAAATGGCTTTGATTTTGGCTGCAGCTATCTCCTCTAACACTTCACTGTCCTTTTCTCCATGAACAGGTGCCCATGTGCAGCCCCAGCAAATGTCCAACAGCAGCTCCATCAGGCACTTCCTCCTGCTGGCATTGGCAGACACGCTGCAGCTGCAGCTCCTGCACTTCTGCCTCTTGCTGGGCATCTCCCTGGCTGCCCTCCTGGGCAACGGCCTCATCATCAGCGCCGTAGCCTGCGGCCACCACCTGCACACGCCCATGTTCTTCTTCCTGCTCAACCTGGCCCTCGCTGACCTGGGCTCCATCTGCACCACTGTCCCCAAAGCCATGCACAATTCCCTCTGGGACACCAGCAACATCTCCTACACCGGATGTGCTGCGCAGCTCTTTTCTTTTGTTTTCTGCGCAACTACAGAGTTTTCTTGTGTTTTCCATCTGTTTAGGACTCGGATGTTTTGTGTTCATTGTTTTCTCCTATGTGCAGATCTTCAGGGCTGTGCTGAGGATCCCCTCTGAGCAGGGGCAGCACAAAGCCTTTTCCACCTGCCTCCCTCACCTGGCCGTGCTCTCCCTGTTTGTAAGCACTGCATTGTTTGCCTACCTGAAGCCCCCCTCCATGTCCTTGCCATCCCTGGATCTGGCCCTGTCAGTTCTGTACTCGGTGGTGCCTCCAGCCCTGAACCCCCTCATCTACAGCCTGAGGAACCAGGAGCTCAAGGCTGCAGTGTGGAGACTGATGATTGGATGTTTTCAGAAACATTAAACTGTTGGCCATTTTCTTCTAATTATTTGTAATAAAAGTCACCTTTGATACTTCTTGTTCCTTTGGTTGTGGGTTCTTTCTTTTCTTTTACTGTTTTCATAATGTCCACAAAAAAGCCATTTTTTGTGCCATTTCTCATTTTGTTTCTCTCCACATTTCCCTGTGGAGGCAGACTGTGTCAATGAGGGGCTGCGCTCTTGGTGGCTTTAAAGGAACTAAAGGATCTCTCCCAGCAGAGTTTTCTGCAGAGATGCCCTTGTGTTTCCTTCTGTGGAGCTGCAGCAGCAATGTCTGTGTGCAGAGCTGGGGCAGATCAGTGCTGGCCCAGCAGCTGTGCCCAGCAGCAGCAGCAGCAGCAGCACTTGGTGTTGCCAGTGCTGCTGCCGTGGCCCTGCCCCGCTGCCCTGGTGGCCCTGGTGTTGCTGCAGGGCCTGAGTGCTCTCGGGGCCGGGCACAGCCCTGGGGGTGGCAGTGCCGGGGCTGCAGCAGGGACAGGCCATGGGCACTGCTGGGGCAGCGCTGACGCCTCAGGCCAGGCCCTGGGGGCTGCAGGCTCCTTGCCCAGGCTCTCTCAAGAACATGGCCAGGCCAAGGCTCAGCACAGAAACCCCCGTCAGCAGCCCCAGGCTGGCCATGGGCAGTCTGGGGGCAAACAGCATGTCTGGGGCTCTGCAAGGGCCCTGGGGCAGACGGGAAGGAGCAGCAGAGCAGGGGCTGATCCATGCCCAGTGCGCTGCACAGCCCAGGCCAGCGTCCCAGAGCGTCCTCATGCAGCTGCCAACAACATCCCCCCTCTGCAGCCCTGGCCTCTCCCCCAGCTCACACAGGTGCCCCATCCTTGCAGGCACAGACACGGCAGCACTGCCTCAGCAGCCCCTGTTTGCATTGCACACAGCAGGGCCAGCACCCCCATGCTGTTGCTGTGGGGACATGAACCTGAGGGAGCACAAATGCCATCAGCCCCTGGGGCCAGCAAGGCCTGCGGGACACCAGGGAAACCACTCAGCTTTGTCCTGGCCTCTGCACTCAGCCAGAAAGTTTGTTCCCATCAGCTGGGAGTTTCCTGTGCCACTGCAGACGCTGTTGCTCAGAGCCAGGGCTGCCTGGCAGCCACCCCCAAACTGCCCTAAGCATTTCCTTGGATGAACCTTTGCTTTCTTTACTCTTCCTGGCAAAAATTCCTTCCTCTTTCCCACCCCTGCTCCCTCCCCTGCAATCAGCCCATCTCTTCCCTGCTCCTGCTGGCCACACCATTCCTGATCCAGGCCAGGAGCCATTGGCCTTCTTGGCCACCTCGGCACACTGCTGCCTCATGTCCAGCCTGCTGCCCATCAGGCCCTGCAGGTCCCTTTCTGCCTGGCTGCTCTCCAGCCACTCTGTCCCCAGCCTGTAGTGCTGCAGGGGTTGTTGTGGCCAAAGTGCAGGACCTGGCACTGGGACTTGTTAAACCTCACCTTGTTGGATTTGGGCCCTGGATCCAGCCTGTCCAGGGCCCTGTGCAGAGCCCTCCTACCCTCCAGCAGATCCACACTCACACCCAGCTTGGTGTCATCTGCAAATTTGCTGATGCGGGAATCAATCCCCTCATCCAGACCATCAGTGCAGATATTGAAATCCACGCTGGCTGGCTCTGATCCCTGGGCCATCCTGTGGGTGCCCTGTGATGGCACTCAAGGTGATCTGTTCCATAACCTTGCCGGGCACCCAGGTCAGGCTGACAGGCCTGGAGTTCCCCAGCTCCTCCTTCCAGCCCTTCCTGGGGATGGGCTCACACTGGCACCTCCAGTGCTCTGGGACCTCCCTGCTGAGCCAGGACTGATGGTAAATGATGGAGAGCAGCTTGGGGAGCTCATCCACAGCTCCCTCATCCCCCTGGGATGGATCCCATCTGATCCCATACACCTGTGAGCATCTGAGTGGCTCAGCAGGTCCCCAGCTGCTTCCTCCTGGATTCCAGGGGGCTGTTCTGCTCCCTGTGCCCATCTACCAGCTCAGGAGAACACTTGTCCTGAGAACAACCTGTCCTAATATTGAAAATTGAGACAAACAAGATATTAAGTAGCTTTGTCTTTTACTTATCTTCAGTTGCTCTATTCTCAACTGCATCCAATAAGGAGTAGATGTTCTCCTTCTCCCTCCTTTTGCTATAATTTTTTTATATAAATATTTTTTATTCTTTTTACAAACCGCCAGTTTAAATTCTAATTGAGCTTTCATTTCTTCACATCACTTTCTTCATAACCTAACAACATCCTTAAACACTTCCTGCATTGCTGGTCCTTTTTTCCCCTGAGTTCCCAGAAAAGCTGCATGGGCAGCCAGGACAGTCATTTTCCTCTCTAGATCGTGTTTTGGCACACTGGGACAGGTTGCTCCTTCCCCCTTAAGATTACTTTCTTGAAATTTGTCCATCCTTCCTGGATCCCTTTGTTTTAAAGGGCTCTTTCCTTTCAAAAAATCAGTACCTGATTTGGTACTCCCCAAAGTCTGGGGAGGGCCAAAGTCTGCCCATCCTAATGCCAGTGTAGGAGTTCTGTCGCTGCCCCTCCTTCTTTCATAGAACATTGAAAACTTGATTGTGACCGTGGTCACAAAGGTTTTCAGGATGAAGAAGAGGCAAGAATTTTGACTTTATGATCAGAAGGTTTGATTTATTATTTTATGATATATGTTACATTAAGACTATACTAAAAAGCAATAGAAAGGAAAAGGTTTCTTTAGAAGCTAGCTAAGCTAAGAATAGAAAAGAATGAATAACAAAAATCTGTGTCTCAGACAGAGAGCAAGAGCCAGCTCTGCCATGAGTGGTCAGTAAATCTAAATATCTACAAGAGACCAATCACGGGTCTAGCTGTTGCATTCTACAGTAGCAGATAACCATTGTTTACTTTTAGTTGCTGAAACTGCAGCTTCTCACAAAGAAAAATCCTAAGAAAGGATTTTTCATGAAAGATGTCTGCGACACTTGATTATTTCATGGTCACTGGGCCCCAGGCAGCCTCCGTGTGAACAGCAGCAGACAGAGCTTTCCTTGGCAGTGTCACCAAAAATTCGGTAAAACAGAAAACTCCTTAACCCCAGTGTAGCATTAAGAAGCAGCATTCTTTATTCAGCTGGATGCACAGGGGATAGCTCCTCCCAAAACCGTGAATGCTGAGTAGAGGAAAGTTTCTGTTTATTTTCTGTATTTTGCTCACATATTCATTGATTGTCCTGGACTAAACACACATATGATAATCATTTCCCCCAAAATCATAGACATATTTCCCCTCCCCATGTGTTCTTCTGTCCTGGGGGTCTCTCTGGTGGTCCCTGGAGAACAAGCTCAAGGTATGAGCTCAGCTGGTGGAAACAATTTATCATCTGGTAACATGAGGTCACAGAGTGGGATATGACATGTGGGTTATGTGAGGTCATTGAGAAGCTATGACATCATAGGCCATATCTGTGACACCACATGGCAGAATTCTGACTTCATAGAGCGGATGATGACCTCAGAGATTTGGCTGTGACATCAGAGACCAGCTGTGTGACATTAGAGAATGGGCTGTGACATCCCAGAGGGGCTGTGTGACATCCCAGAGGGGCTGTGTGCCATCCCAGCAGGGCTGTGTCAGGTCACTGGGTTGGTCACTCGGCCCCAGCTCCCCCTCACAGTTTCTCCCAACAAGTCCAATGCTGTCCATGCCCAGTGGGGTCCCTGTCCCCCGGGATCCCCCCGGCCCACCTGGAGCCACAGCCTCCACCAAAGGATGTTCCACAGGATCCACCCCAGAGCCTGACATGGGGACAAGGGGCCAGGGCTGTGTGACCAGGACATCAAGGACGGGGATTCTCCAGGTCACTGTGGCCTGGGTTGGGTTGCCCAGGGCAGGAAAGATGTCTGGCAGCTGGAGCAGGGTCTGGGAAGGGCCTCCAAGGTGGGGCTGGAGCCCTTGGGCTGTGAGCAGAGGCTGAGGGAGCTGGGCTTGTCCAGCCCAGAGCAGGGAAGGCTGAGGGGCTCCTCATCCCAGCCTGGCAGTGCCAGCGAGGAGGGGATGGAGAACACAGAGCCAGGCTCTTCCCCGGGGGCCTGGTGGGAGACAAAAGCCAATGGGTGGAAGGGGAAAGAGGGGAGATCAGCCAGGACAGGAGGAGATGAAATGAGTCAGGCTGGTTTCAGCATTTCCTCAGCACCAAAAGCAGCCTGACCTCCCTTCTCCATCCACCACTGACAGCTTTGCAAATCAGGAATTGTTGGAGCTGTTTTGCCACCACTCCAGGAGGAGCATTCTAATACAAGAACTTAGTTGTGCTTATATCTGTCACAGAACCACATTTGTCTGAAATTAATTTTAGTATGGAAATCACTTGTGGATGGTGGACTCCTCAGACACTGCTGGAACTTTGAACATAGCTCAGAGAAGAGCGTGATTGTTATTAAATGGTGTCCTGTTCAACAGGGGTCTCCAGGCCATGAGGAGAAACTTTCTGTGCCTCTGAGTCTCACCAGTTCCTGACCCCCAAAGGACACAAACCTGATGAGTTGTGGTTCCCAATCCAGAGGCTGCACTTGCACCTCCCTCCATCCCCAGAGCAGAGCTCCCTTGTCCAAGAAAGTCCGTGGCAAAGGAGGGATGAAGGAAACAGGACAGGCTAAGGGGATCAGGGGCAGAGCACAGTCAGGGATTTGGGGTGGTTGTGAGCCCAGGGCAGGACCCAGCCCTTGGCCTTGGTGAATCTCATCCAATTGTCCTGGGGCCCATGGCTCCAGCCTGTCCAGATCCCTCTGCAGAGCTTCCTGCCCTCCAGCACAGCCACACTCCCACCCAGCCTGGGCTCACCTGGGAACTGACTGAGGGTGCCCTCAATGGCCTCGTCCAGATCAGCAATAAAGAGATTTCACTGACCTGGCCCCAGTCCTGAGCCCTGGGGACACGCCTGGATGTGACTCCATTCCTCAGCTGCTCTGAGTGCCAGGGGTTGGATGAGGGAAATGGTAGAAGGGGGAAGGGACAAATTGTGATTGACTGTCAGCCATGAAGGGTCTTAATTTTCATATCTGTTCAGGCTGCATTAGGAGGTGCTAGAGGTCAATATCAACTGGGGATTGCTGACACCAATCTATGAACAGGAAAAGAAAACTTAACAGGACAGTTCTCTCTTCATTGTTTTCATTACAGAATACTCACTTTAAATACATTCTGAAATTTGTCTAATTAACCACAGAAGAATTAAAAGCTTGAATGATTCCCAGGGGGTTTCCATGTTTGGGTATTTTGAGCAAATGTTTATGAGCTTTTCACACTGAATTCATAAATTGAAGAACTCAAGACAGAAGAGGCCTCTGGAGTAATAAAATTCATCAGCAACCTCCAAATGGCTGAGGATCCATCCCCATGGGAGCAGCAAGGAACAGAAATGGGTACAGCTTTGTGGCTGCCCCAGCTTTGGCATGGGCCCTGGGCCTGGAGCAGGAGCAGCTCTTGAGGGCCCCAAGGCCGGGGCTCTGGTGCTGCCCTGGGCAGATGGGATGGCAGCAGGGGCTGCAGAGCTCTCAGCACCTCAGGCCGAGGGGAGCAGGGCAGCCAGGGAGCCTCCTTTGGCCTTGGCCAAGCACCTTCCCCCATGGCTGGGGCTGAGTCCTGTGGCAGCTGCAGCTGCTGCTGTGCCCTTGGCAGGGGCTGAGGCCGTGGGGCCAGTGCCCAGAGCAGCCTGGCCTGAGCAGAGCTGTGGGGCCAGAGCCGGCTGGGCTGGGCTGGGCTCAGAGAGGCCCTTGGTGCTGCCCAGAGCTCAGGGCAGCTGGCAGAGCTTGCAGGGAGCTGGGCTGGGCTCCGAGAGCCTGGCCCAGAAACCATCAGTGTCCATCTCAGCCTGGCTGAGCGTGCAGGGGCAGGACTCAGGCCAGGCCTTGTGGGGCAGGGCCAGCGCCTGTGCAAGGCATTGCAAACAGGCAAGTGGCCCAGAGAGGAGGCTGCTCTGTGCCCTTGGTGCCATGGACAGAGCAGGGAGGGGGCCCAGGACATTTGTCAGCGCCAGCCTCTGTGCCCATGCGTTGGCAGCCCTGGCTGCTGAGCCCAGCTTTGGGCTGGGCTGAGTTTGGCTGTGGCCCAGCTCCATCCTCCTGCAGGGCTCAGGGCCTGTTCCCGGCCATGGCCAGCCCTTGCCGGCCTCTCTGCTGGCCCAGAGGCTGGCAGAGCCCGGGGCAGGGCTGTCTGTGCAGCCCCACAGGTGCCACGGGCTCTGCAGGAGCTGGCAGAGGCTGCCCAGCAGGGAGGCCATGGGGCACAGAGCCCCAAGGCTGCTGTGGGCACCACGGCACAGGGGCCGTTCCCAGCCGCAATGCTCCTGGCCTGGGCTGGGCCTGCACAGGGGCTGGGCCACCATGGCTGGGCCAGCACAGGGCCACAAAGGGGCCACGCAGCCGCTCACGGGGCTGACAGCAAGGCCAGGCACACACAAGCAATTGCTCAGCATGGCCTGCTCTGGCCAGGCCTGACTGGGCCAAAGGCAGAGCTCAGCTGCCTTTGGGGGCTGCAGCAACACTCCAGAGCCCAAAGAGCCTCCATGGCTGGGCTGGAGACCAAGGCTGCAGCAGGGAAATGCAGGTCTGCTGCGGGATGGGGAGGCCATTGAATTCCAGCACACACCTCAGCTCTCTGATGATCCCGGCACCATGCTGGGCCCTGTTTCAGACTGGAGCAGAGCAGATGTTGATGGCACAGGAGCCCTGCGGGGCTGTCAGGGACCTGCAGCTTTCAAGGTGCTCTGCTCTCCCTCAGGTGCTCTGGGAGAGATCCAATCCCAGCTCAGGGCACCTCAGGGCACAAGTGGCACTGCCTGTTCATGTCCACAAAACTGATGTCTGCCTGGAAAGGGGCAAAGGTTTTAATAACTCTTAGTTTCATAATATAGAAGCAAATCTTTATTATCTGGGTCATCTGAGTACTTTTAAGGAATGTTTTCCCATCAGAAACAGGCATTTCCTGGAAGTGTACTGATGGCAAAAGGAGAAGAAATACTGATCTTGCCCTTCCTTCACCAATATTCAGTCTATTATTTAATCTTTCTTTTCCATCAGGTGTTTCCAGCTCTCCTGTTTAAATGTCCATGTCTAAGGACATTTCTTCTCTTAGAGCAGGTGGATCTATGTACTTCCTGCTGCTCCCAGATTTGCTCCTCTAGATCCTCTCTGGTCATTCAAGTGCCTCTCAATTGAGTGGTTTCATGCTTTGAGCTGCAAGAAGTTGCCCAATATTTCTGAAGTTGAAATGAATAAATAATTAAACATCATCTCAATTGTGTTTATATGTATCACAGCATTGTGTTTTCTTATGTCTTTGTCTAAAACTGTTCCTGTACAGAAATCCCTTGGAGATGGTGGACATGTCAGATGCTGCTGGAACATCCCAGAGAGGTGAGGGAAGAGCTGTGATGGTTATTAAACTGTTCAAATGTTCATCTTCTATTTGTTGGCAAGAATCCTTTCTGTGCCTCTGAGTGTCACCAGGCCCTGAGCCCAAAGGACACAAACCTGATGAGTTGTGGTTCCCACTGCAGGGGCTGCACTTGGACCTTGGCTCTGCACAGGAGAGCTCTTCATCCCCTTTCTCTCTTTTCCTCCCTCTGGGCATGGAGGGAGCTCCTGACTTCAGCCTGTGACTCGTGTGTGCAAAGAGCAAATCTGGGCAGAATCAGGGCAGGGAGGGTTTGGGGGGACCTTGGGATCTGTGCTGGTCACAGAAGGTGTTTTCCATTGCTCTGAGACTGTCTGCTGTGCAAAGTGGATTTAACACCCAGCAGAGGAATGACTTTTGCATTATGGAGCTGTGCCTTCCCTTGGCTTTGTTGGCTGACAAGAAATGAACATCCCTCTGTGTCTCGGGCAGCTCCTTCTCCAAGGAAAGCAGGTGGGAGTTGGAGCCAAGGAGCTGAAAGCTGCAGGTGCAGCCTGGGCTGAAGGGAGCTGAGATTTGCACAAGGCTGCTCTGAGTGCCAGGGCTTGGATGGGGGAAATGGTGGGGTGGGGGTAGGGACAGAGTCTGATTGATTGTCAGCCAGGAAGGGTCTTGATTTTCATATCCATTCAAACTGCATGAGGAGGTACTTGGATTCAGTGTCAATTGGAGATTGCACAAATCAATGAATTAACAGGAAAGCAAAACTAAAAGGACTTTAAAAATCTTTTCTCACTGTCTTTTTAAATAACAGGTATTTAGTTTGAATACACTACTGAGATCTACTTAACCACAGATGATTTGAAAATTAAAATCAAATGATTCCCAGAGGCTTGGCTTGTTCAGGTGTTCTGAATGTTAATGAGCCCTGGGACACTGAATTCCTGCACTGAAGAGCTGAAGGCTGAACAAGCCTCTGGAGCAGTGAAATTCAGCAGCAGCCTCCAAGTTGCTGAGGATGTCAGCAGCCCCCAGTGAGGCCATCCCTGCCCAGAGACCGTGGGGGAATGGGCAGACAAGGAGAGCGTCCCTGGGGCTGGGGCAGCACAACTCAGAGGCACCAGCGGCTCCAGCTGGGCAATGGAGTGTGGAATGTGGCTGGGAAAGCCCTGCCTGGGCTGGGCCAAGCAGGACACACAAGCCCTGACCCCCATCCCCCAAAAAACTCTCTTGAGGAGACATTTAAAGGAATTACAATTGTTTGTGCCCTCTGAGTTGGATGTGCTGGAGAAATACCAACAAGGGATTCTGAGGAGCTCAAAAGAACTAAACAGCTTTTACTGGGTACTTTAGAAAATGAGACAAACTTTGGCCATAGGTTAAAATTATACTCAATCAGCAGAAAACACTTTTCAAATCATTAATTTGGCCCATTCCACTTCACAACTCTAAGCCTATTCAATTTAAAGTTAATCAAAATATTCAAGACAACAGATTAGAGGAAGTAGACAGAGAAAGGAAGACAAATAAGATACAGAGAAGCACACACACACAGCTACCAACTCCTGGGTTCCAGCAGTGTTCAGATGGAAATTCCAAGAGGAGGGAGGGTCAAGATGTGTGCTTGCCTTGTGGTCAGCCTTTTTACCCCCTGGTCTTCCTGGGCCCTTCCCCCAGGTGGGGCTTGGGCTCATTTGGTCCCTCAGGAGCTGGGCTGGGGCTGCAGAGGTGGCTGTGGAGCATTGCCTGTGCTGTGCCAGGGACTGGCAGCCACTGCTGGGCTGGGATAGAGGCTCTGGGGGGATTGGGGTTCCAGGGCAGGGCAAGGCTGGACCTGCCCCTTCCTCCCCCACACATGAAAGATTTTGAGCCAACAGTCTCCTTGGGACTGTCACAATAGGGAATGCTGGAGGTGATATTCCAATTCTGGCCATGGGCACCTGGACTAGAAGGACAGTTCTTATTCCTAAGAAGTGAAGTACAGAGCCCCAGTGTTTGGAAGGCAGGCGAGATCATCACTAGGCCAAGGCCAGCCAGACTTGTCAGGAATGGCAAATTTTGTCTGGGAACAGACTTTGAATTTACGGAATTTTGGACGTGGAACCACAATCTCAGCCCTCTGCGCCTGGAGAAGCAGGACATTTCTTTCCCATAGGAAGGAATGTACGGAGCCTTCCCCAATGTTTTGGGGACAGATGGAAAATGTCTCTTGTGAAACCACTGAGAGACAGACTTGTCCTGGCAATATTCCTATGGAACAATCCCTGTGTATAAGGAAATTTGGAGCTGAAATCCCTGAAGTTCTGGGCATGGGTGCTTGGAGGAGGACAGATCCTTTCCATTGGAAAGGAAAGCATGGAGCCCGAGTGTTTCAGCAGCAGAAGAGAAGAGACCCTCAACATGCCAAGGTCAGTTGGACCAGTCAGGTGGTCCATGGGAGGCCAAACCAGCCAGACCTGTTCTGTGTAACCTTGGTTTTGTGGGGGCTCACAGTGTCACAATGGCCCCTTGATTACAGGAAGACCTGCAGTGTCACAATGGACGTTTGGTTCAATGGGGTCCCACAATGTTAAAATGGCCCCTAGGTTCCAGAAGGCCCTGCAGTGTCACAATGGTCCCAAGGATTCCATGAGGCCTTGCAGTGTCACAGTCGTCTCTGTCGTTCCCCAGGCCCCACAAGGTCATGGGACTCCTCTGTTCCATGAGCCCTGCAATGTCACAATGGACCTTTGGACCCTGGGGGTTTGCAGTGTCACAATGGTCTCCTTTGGCTCCACAGTGTCACAATGGACCACTGATGACACAAGGCCCTGCAATGTCACAATGGACCTTTGGTTCCATTCAGTCCTGCAGTGTCACAAAGGCCTCTTGGTTTCAGGAGGCCCCACAGTATCACAATGATCCTCTTGGTTCTGTGGGGACCCCCAGGGTCACAATGGTCTCACTGGTTCCATGAGGCCTGACAGTGTCACAATGCTTTGCTTATTCCATGGGGCCTTATAGTGTCACAATGGTCTCCATGATCCCATGAGTCCTCTCAGTGTCACAATGGCCCCTTGATTTCATGAGGCTGTGAAGTGTCTTAGTGGTCTCTCCATTGCTTCATGAGGCCTTGCAATGTCACAATGAACCTTTGGCTCCATGGGGTCTTGCAGTGTCACAATGGCCCCTTGGTTCCATGAAACCCCAAAGTGTCACAATGGTCTCCACAGTTCCATGAGGCCCCGTGGTGTCACAATGGAACCTTGGTTTGATGGGGCCGCTCAGTGTCACAATAATCCCTGCATTCCATGGAGCCACACAGTGTCAGTATGCTCCTCTTGGTTCCATGAGGCCCCACAGTGTCACAATGGTCCCTTGGTCTCACAGGGCCCCACAGTGTCACAATGGTCCCTTGGTCTCACAGGGCCCCACAGTGTCACAATGCTCCCTTGGTTCCATGGGCCCTGTGCTGCTGCATTCCCCCCTCCCCTTCTCAGGCCGCCCTGCCAGCTGAGAAATGCTCCTTGGGGCTCGGCCTTGGCCAACAGCCCCTGGGCTCAGCTCCTCTGCAGCTCATCACAAACACTGTCTGCTCCAGGCACTGCTGCTGCCCAACCAGCTCCTGCTTTCTGGAGGATCAGCCCTGGGAACTGGTTTTGTTCCCTCAGTGGCACAACATCCC
Source organism: Agelaius phoeniceus (assembly GCF_051311805.1). NCBI lineage: Eukaryota > Metazoa > Chordata > Aves > Passeriformes > Icteridae > Agelaius > Agelaius phoeniceus. Next base: position 6,287,774 of record NW_027509866.1, read on the forward strand.
TGTTCTCACACTGCCAAAGAAAGCTGTTGATGCCAAGTGCAGCCAGGATGAAACATTGCCTGCAGGTAAGGTTAATTCACAAGGTCTGTTGTTTTGCAGAGAGAGAGAGAGAAAAAAACTCCACAAATTTATGAAAGTTGTAAAGCCACTATGTTTATTACAGCACTGGACGCATGCAGAGATTACTCTCTGTAAAAGGCATGCATACCTCTGGGAACTTCAGGTCCCTTTTTATCCTCCTCTCAAATACATATGCATACAGTTTCACAATAGGTTCATACATATTCATTTTTATGAATTTCACGTGACATTTGCTGCTAGTTCTTCTTTATCAGAAAGAATTCCTAGGTCAGGCTGACCTGCTTTTACAGCAGTCTTTCTGTCTCTCTTTATCACCCTCTGTCTCGTGTCCCCCCCCACACCCCCCCTTATCTCTGTCTTTCGTTGATGCAGTTTGCCTTGAGCCTAGGCCTTGCAGTCAGGCTACACAGACTTAGAGGTGTTCATTTCACCTAAATCAAAATGGATTTCTACTCTGGGGAATTTTTACTCTGTTTCACTATGTGAAGTTAAATGCTGCTAAGAGTTGTTCTTTTGCTAAGTTGTTATGTTTAATTTAAGTTATTAGCTGAGTTAAATACTGTTAAATGTTAATCCTCTATTAAACAAAAAGTCATAGGTTATACGTTAGGTTAAATTCTGTTAGCTGCTGGTGGGGTTTTTTTGGTTAAATTGTCCCCTTAAGTTTGAGCTCTGTTAAGCTTTCAGGCCGTATTCCTTTTATCCTTGCCCTCACTGTCCTTGTGTCACACACACACACACACACACAGGGACAGTTCTCACTTCATTTCTGGTTTGATTGCCTGGATTTTGTTTGGTTTTGCTGTTGCTTTGTTTCCCTGCTGTGCCTGAAGTGTCCAGTCAGGAGCAGAGTGACTCTTGCCAAGGAACTTTGTGCTGCTGTCCCTTAATATTAAATCTGGTTTTTGCTGATCCCTTGCTGGGGATTTTTTCAGCGCTCTCAAGGCCTCGTTGGTACCAGGGTGAAGGAGCCCTGGCCCAGGCTCTGGCCCTGGGGGACACGGGGACGCTGCCGGGGGGTCCCTGTCCCCCTGTGCCACCCCCAGGGCCCCGGCCCCCGTCCCCATGTCAGGCTCTGGGGTCGATCTCGTGGAACATCCTCTGGGGGAGGCTGCAGCGCCGGGGGCGGGGGGACCCAGGGGTACAGGGGACCCCGCTGTGCACGAGCAGGGTTGGACTGCTCTGGGGGGAACTGTGAGGGGGGGCCGGGGCAGAGTGACCTCCCCAGTGACCTCACACAGCCCCTGTGATGTCACACAGCCCCTGGGATGTCACACAGCCCCTGTGATGTCACACAGCCATCTCTGTGATGTCACACAGCCTCCTGTGATGTCACACAGACTTCCTGTGTTGTCACACATCGCCTGTGATGTCACAGCTCACTCTGGGACATCACAACCCACCCTTGTGATGTCACAGAGCAAACTCTGGTATTTCACCCTGGAATGTCATGCAGCTGCACTGTTATGTTGCAAAAGACCCTGGGATGTCAGAAAGCCACCATTTGATGTCAGAATCTGCTCTGTGATGTTTCACAGCCACCCGGTGATGTCACAACCCACTCCCTCATTTCACAGAGCCACCCTCTATGATGGCAAGGTCTGCTCTATGGCCTCACACTATGATGTCACAGACAGTTGTGTGATGTCACAACCCCCTCAGTGATGTCACAAAACCCTCTCTGGGATGTCATACTAACACTCTGTTATGTCACAGCACACACTTTGACCTCACAGCCAGCTCTATGATGTCATACAGCCATGCCATGATGTCAGAGCCTGCTCTGTGATGTCACAGAATCCCCTCTATGATGCTGTAGCTGCTCAGTGACCTCTCACAACAAACTCTGTGATGTCATTGCCCAATCTGTGACCTCACACAGCCCACTCTGTGCTGTCACACAGCCCCTTGCTGACATCACAGCTGCTCTGTGCCTCCATGACACAGCCACAGAGGTGCCCCCTCAGGCTTTGGTGCTCTTTTCATCAGAGTCAGTCCCCAGAGAGGGCTCAAAAATTTCTCGGGAACTCAAACTTAGATTGAAACACTGAAGTTTCTTGTACTTTAAATAGATTCCTGTGAGGCACAAGAGTGACAAAGTGTCCCCACGTTCCAGGTAGAGCAGAACACTGGAGGCAGTGATGACAGCTGGGGACAAGCAAGGCAAAGGTGTCTCTTCTTGGCCCCTGCACGCTCAGCCAGGCTGAGATGGACACTGATGGTTTCTGGGCCAGGCTCTCGGAGCCCAGCCCAGCTCCCTGCAAGCTCTGCCAGCTGCCCTGAGCTCTGGGCAGCACCAAGGGCCTCTCTGAGCCCAGCCCAGCCCAGCTGGCTCTGGCCCCACAGCTCTGCTCAGGCCAGGCTGCTCTGGGCACTGGCCCCACGGCCTCAGCCCCTGCCAAGGGCACAGCAGCAGCTGCAGCTGCCACAGGACTCAGCCCCAGCCATGGGGGAAGGTGCTTGGCCAAGGCCAAAGGAGGCTCCCTGGCTGCCCTGCTCCCCTGGGGCTGAGGTGCTGAGAGCTCTGCAGCCCCTGCTGCCATCCCATCTGCCCAGGGCAGCACCAGAGCCCTGGCCTTGGGGCCCTCAAGAGCTGCTCCTGCTCCAGGCCCAGGGCCCATGCCAAAGCTGGGGCAGCCACAAAGCTGTGCCCATTGCTGTTCATTGCTGCTCTGCATGGGCATGGATCCTCAGCCACTTGGAGGTTGCTGATGAATTTTACTGCTCCAGAGGCCTCTTCTTTCTTGAGCTCCTCAGTTCAAGAATTCACTGAAAAAGGCTCATAAACATTTGTTCTAAAGACCCAAACAAGAAAAGCCCCATCGAATAATTTTAGTTTTCAATTCTTCTGTGGTTAATTAGACACATTTCACAAGTGTATTCAAATTGAATCTGCTATATTGAAAAAAAAAAGCAGAGACAACTGTTTTGTCCTGTTTTTTTTCCGTGTTTATAGTTTGGTATCAGCAATTTTCAATTGATATTGACCCCCAGCAACATCTAATGCAGTCTGAATAGATAAGATCAAGACCTTTCATGGCTGAAAATCAATCAGACTTTGTCCCCACCCTCTCCCCACCATTTCCCTCATCCAACCCCTGGCACTCCTATGGATCAGGAATGGTGTGGCCAGGAGGACCGTCACACTGGGATCTTTTCTCCTGAGAATCTGGGAAGCTTCATCTTTTCCATGTTTTGCTACTTTGGAATGCGATTTAGAGAATTGTTTACCCCCCAGGTAAAATCGTTCCTACTTGATGACCAATCAGACGTCCAGCCCGTTTGGGACTCTGGTCAGTCACAAGATTTTATTATCATTCCATTCCTTTACTTCCTAGCCTTTGGATGAAATCCTTTCTTTTATTCTTTTAGTATGGTTTTAATATATCATTTTCTTTTAATATAATATATATCATAAAATAATAAATCAGCCTTATGAAACATGGAGTCAAGATTTTCATCTCTTCCCTCATCCTGGGACCCCTGCGAACACCACCACAGAGGACCAGGGCAGTGATTCTTCCCCTGTGCTCAGCACTGCTTGGGCAGCACCTCGAGTGCTGTGTCCAGTTCTGGGCCCCCAATTTAGGAAGGACATGGAGGGGCTGGAGCCTGTCCAGAGAAAGGCAACAAGGCTGGGGAGGGGTCTGGAGCACAAGTTCAGTGAGGAGTGGCTGAGGGAGCTGGAGTTGTTTATCCTGGAGAAGAGGAGGATCAGGGGAGACCTCATCACTCTCTACAACTCCCTGACAGGAGGGTGCACCCAGGTGGGGGTCGGGCTCTTTTCCCAGGGAACAGTGACAGGACAAGAGGACACAGCCTTCAGCTGCACCAGGTAAAGTTTAGGCTGGACATTAGGAAATATTTTCCACACAAAGGGGGATTGGACATTGGAATGGGCAGCCCAGGGAGGTGAATGAGTCACCATCCCTGGAAGTGTTTAAGGAAAGACTGGATGTGGCACTCAGTGCCATGGCCTGGGTGACAAGGTGGTGTTGGGTCCCAGGTTGGACTTGATGCTCCCCAAGGTCTTTTCCAGCCTGGCTGATTCTCTGATGATTGTGACATTGCAGGGCCCTGGGGAAGCAAGGGGCCATTGTGACACTGCAGGGCCTGGTGGCACTAAGAGGACCATGGTGACACTGCATACGACATGGCAGCACAGAGCCAAGGGGCCATGGTGACACTGTGGGGCTGGATGGAAGCAAGGAGTCCATGGTGACAGTCTGGGTCCTGCTGGAACCAGGATTTCCCTCTGCTCTAGTGCAGTTCACTAGGTAGGTTTCGTGCTCCAGTTATGGAGAAATATTTCAACAAGCTTCTAGGAAATACATATTTCTATTTGAAAAGGTGCCTTTTATTGCTGTCCTATTACACAAGAGGTGATTGCAGCATTCTGTGACTGATATTGATCCAGGGACTCTCCTAAGGAGGTCTGGCCTGGTCAGAGAAGCTGTGCCTTTAAGTCTGACCCAGTGAGGACAACCTTGCTCCACATTCCCCAACCCCATCCTTTCTCTCCTCACTCACCTGGGACCTGCTTTGCTTGGTGAACTGGCTGCACAAAACCAAAGAGCGGCTTTTCTTCTTTTATTTTTTGAAGCAATCTAAAACTCTTTGAGTTTCCCCATTGCAAACAGAAATCCTCCTCAAGTGTGTGCCAAGCCCAAGCTGCCACCAAGAGCACTCCAGGCCTGCCTGGGCCAGCTGTGAGGGTGGATCATCACCCGAACCTGCACTGGGCCATTGCAGGGGCTGTTGCCATGGACACTGCACTGACCCCACTGCTGGCTTTGGGTGCCATGGCAACCCCCATCAGTTCAGGTTTCCTTGGAAACCAGCCCAAGGAGCCATTTCTGCAGCCAGGTTCCATGGCCCCTTGCCTGCAGAGCTGTTGCTGCCCTGGGCTCCCATGGCAACCCTGAGGACAAAGCAGTGCCAAGGCTGTTCCAGGTACAATTGCAGTGACACTCGTTGGTGCCACCAGGTGCCATGGCAATGGACACAGGGACCCGTTCCTTAGATTGGTGCCAAGGCAACCAATGCCCAGACCCATTGTGGTGGTTGGTGGCCATGGAAAGCTGCCCTGGTGTTGCCTTCTTGTGAAGGCCGCGATGACCTGGTTTCAGGGTCCAGCACTTCGATCTCCTTTTGTGGGATCCCTTGTGGCCAATAACGGACGCTGACACCAATGTGGTGGACGGTTAAAGGCGTTTATTGAGAGGTCTTAAGGGTATTTATGGACTAAGGGGTCTCTCTACGTCAGACAGGGGTTTGGCTATACTTTCTAGGGTTAGTATGGAGTGGAAAGTTACTGGCATGCATAGGTTAGGGGGGCTACACGTCTGGCTACATTCCAAGGGTGATCCTTATCTATGGGGAGGGGGGTAGAAGGATTCCTGTAACTTTCCGTTACAGCCCGAAATCTTCCGAGCGCCTGTCCCTGGCCTACCACACTTCCCCCCCCTCTTTCACAAATGAACGAGGTAGTCTTATACATAGGCACTAAAATGAGGTAGGAAGTTGAGATCTGATTAGGGAAAAGGGTCTTGGGAAACCTGAGTAAGTTTCTGCCAGGCAAGTCTCTCGTGACTGGCAGCATTCCCTGCTGAATTCACAGGAATTGTGGCTGTCCCAGGAACAGGATGTTAGCCCGTTCTATGCGGGCCTGAACGAATGAGACTAGCTTGTTCAGCAGACATGGCCCGAAGGTGACAGCTAAAAGCAGTATTGCCAATGGACCTATTAGGGTAGAAATCAGGGTGGTTAGCCATGGTGATTGGTTGAACCAGGATTCGAACCAGTTCTGTTGGGCTTCCCTGTCTTTCTGTCTCTGAGCCAGTCTGTTTCGGAGTTTTGCCATGGAGTCTCTAACGACTCCTGTGTGGTCAGCATAGAAACAGCATTCTTCTTTCAAGGCAGCACACAGGCCTCCTTGCTGCATGAACAGGAGATCCAGTCCTCGCCTGTTCTGCAGGACCACTTCTGAGAGTGAAGAGACTGACTTTTCTAGGAAGGAAATTGATTTCTCGATCCTCTGCAGGTCCTCATCGATGGTCATCTGCAGCTGGGACAGTCCTTGGTGTTGAGTTGCTAGGGCTGAGACACCTGTTGCCGTTCCAGCTGCTCCTAGGCCGAGCAGCATTGCGATAGTTATACCTGTTAATATTTCTCTCTTGCGGAGCCGGTTGTTATTTTCGGAAAGGTGATACACCTCTTCGTCTGAGTGGTACAGGATCCTAGGGATGATCAGAACTTGAACACAAAAGTCGTTAGAGTTATCGAATTTAGCAAGAGACACACAGGGACTTACTCCAGATCTCTGGCAAACCCACATCCCAGATGTGGATGGGACTACCCACTTATTATTTTTCCTGTCGGGCTCAACTACTTCGGTGCAGATGTCGCCTTTCCGCTTAGCTAAGGTTGCATTGCCGAAGCATCTGCCCTGACCTGTGACTTGACTCAGGGTAATTCCTTTGCGGGGTGTGTCCCATCTGCACTGGTGAGGGGCATCGGCTGTGGAATAGCTGAAAGGGGTATCTAAAGCGACTCCTTCGTAAAATGGGGGTTTAACATCGTAACAAAGCCAGCAGGACTCAGTTAGGTTCGGGTTAGATTCATTTAGGGATAAAAAGGTAGCTTCTAACATGCGAAGGATTGGGTTCGAGCCTGACCCGGCTGATTGGCCTATCTGGAAGGCTTCCTCATCGCCAGTCAGGACGTCGGTAACCCTTGTGGGTAAGGGTTTGGGGTAGGTCATATTTTTCCCTTTCTGTGTGCTTTTGATCACTTTGTTGGGCCCGACTGCTCTGGGTGCTGACGGTGGGAATCTGGTAATTCGCACATTCACCCACTTTTCTGACCCTTGAAGGACTACTGTCCATGCTTTGCCCACGGCCCAGCTAGGGTGATTCGGCTGTAGAACTGTCATGTTATAGTGAGTGCATTTCCGGAATTTGGGGACTTTATGTTGGTTTCGATAGAAACTTCCCTGGAGGAAGACGGGTGTTTTGCAACCTGCGGGCGCCCAGGTGAACTGTAGGAATTTGTCGGGCTCTTGTGGGTCCCACCCAGGTCCTGACGGCCTGGCGTCTGTAACTATTGTTTCGCAGCCCCAGTGTCCACAGTATCCCCACCCTGGGCGATTGCAATAACTTTTTCCTGGGTTTGAGGCTGGGCACCAGTAAGATAGGTACATGTGCGTGGCGTGTGAAGAATGGGGGTCTACCTTTGGTTGTTCTGGAAACAGGTCGGTGATGTGAAGCATGAAGGACGGGGCGTTCGGCGTGGTGATGACTCTGAGCACCTTGTCACCAGCAACATGTTGCATGACCCACCTGAAGGGCTGATGAGGGTAGTAGTCTGGGCTGGCTTGTCCTCCGGTGACAAGCCCCAATAGCATGATCACGCAGAAACACCGCGCTTGCTTGGGTCTCGCCCGTGTGGGTCTCTCAGGTGCTGTCCGGTGGCTCGGTGGACTGTCACTTTCCTCTGGGAGGGGAACGTACGCATCCCGGGGACGGCCGATAAGCATGTCCTGTAAATAGAAACTCACAGTTCTCATCAGTCTTGTCCCGCCCACTGTGAAGGTCAGGCTTGATTGACCTAAGTGGACACCACCTAATTTCGCCGTCCTTTTTGACAGCTGCGTACCCTCGTCCCGTGAGCATCAACCTCCAGCCCTGTTCCCATTCACCTAGCTCATTTCTAATTGCAACCTGTGGGCCTTCCTCTAGAGCTCTGGTGGCCCAGTGTTTTTGGACAGGGCTGTTTGTTTCATCCCCCCTGGGAAACTGATTCAGTGCTAGCAAAGCGGTTGCTAGCATGCGTGCCTGTTCTCCCGGGGGAATAGAATGGGCAAAACCCTCTGCTTTTGCCAACACCTCCAGCCTGGTTTTCAGGGTCTGATTCGCCCGCTCTACTATGGCCTGCCCGGTACTGTTATACGGGATACCCTGTACTAATGTGATGCCCCATTTCGAGGCGAATTCTTGCACTGGTTTGGAGGTGAAATTGGAACCGTTGTCAGTTTTTATCTGCTTGGGGATGCCAAGCCACGCCATGGCTGTCAGCCAGTGCTGAATTGTGGCTTTAGAGTTAGTTTTGGGGTGCTGTGTGGCCACGATCATTCCGCTGAAAGTGTCCACCGTCACGGCAAGCCACGCTCGGGGCTTCAGCAGTTGACACAAGGTGAAGTCCGACTGCCAGATTTGTGAAGGCTTGAGACCTCTCGGGTTGATCCCACTGGTCCACAGGGGTGACTTCTGGCAGTGAGGACAGGTAGCCACCACATGCCTTGCGTCTGCTGTTGAAATCCCGCATCTCTTCACCAGGGCCTTGGCCCCGATGTGGAGTGATTCATGCAGCTGACGAGCTTCCTGCAACGTCCATACGCCTTTTGCTGCGGTGTCCGCCTTGTCGTTGCCTGTCTGGAAGTAACCTTTGATTGGGTCGTGGCTGTTGGCGTGAATGATGGATACGGTGCCCTGTCGTGAAGAGAGTGCTTCTTCCAGCATTAGGGCTGCTGTAGATGTTGACACACCTGGTCCTGCCATGGCTAGGCAAAGCCTTGCCACGAATATAGAGTCTGTTACTATATTGAGATGCTCATCTTTGAAAAGTCCGCACGCCAAGACCACTGCTGCTGCTTCCAGTTGCTGCACTGACAGTGTGGGGTCACATGCTTTGATGCAATGCCATTGCTCTCCTGCATGCCACGCTGCCGTTGCCGTAGAAGTCGTGGAGGAAGCGTCCGTGAAGACTGTCGATCCTGGCTGCGGTCGGTCCTTGACCTTTGGCGGTATGTCTATGTCGACGATGGTCAGCAGCCGAGTCCAGGGCGGTTTTGCTGAGTAGGAGATTTCTCCTCCGAAGCCGGTGAGAGCAAGGGCTAGGTGCTCTGAAATTGCGGGTGACTCTGCAGACGGTTGCTTGCGAAAGGGAAGATGTATTCTTGTCGGCTCAGTTCCTAGGTGTCTCAGGGCGAGTTTCCTGCCTTTCCTGATGAGGTTAGCGACGCATTCGACTCCTGGGGAGAATGCACGAGCAGGTCTCCCGAGGACCACCCATTGAATTGGCCGGGCCTTTTCAGAAGGCCCTTGTGCCAGTGCCCCCACTCCGCCCTTTGGCGTGAAGTGTACGTATAAGTCCAGGGGCATGGCCGGGTTCCACCTGGCTAGTGTGCCAGTGGACATTTGCTGATCAATGAAATCGAGGGAGCTCGCCGCTTGTGGTGTCAGCTCCTTGGGTTCCCAGGGGTGTTGTCCCTTCAGGAGGTCATATAGGGGGTCCATGACCTCGGGGGGGATCAGGACGACATTGCGGACCCACTGCAGCGATCCCACCAGGCATTGCACATCGTGAAGTGTCCTGATGTCCCGGTTGATCCTTACCTTGGGAGGAGTCACATAGGAGCTTGTGATTCCCACTCCCAGGAAGGTCACACAGGGACCTCTCTTGACCTTTGCGCTTGCGATCTCGAAGCCGTTTGCCCGGAGGGTTTCTGTGATCGCAGACACCAGGTGGTCCACCTGGCTCGTCGATGGTGCAGCGACTAGGATGTCGTCCATGTATTGGATGATGGTCGCGGCAGGGTAGGAATGTCGGACTGGCATCAGCGCTCTGTCCACGGTGATCTGGCAGATAACCGGACTGTCCACTAGGCCCTGGGGAAGTACCCTCCATTGGAAACGGAGGTTAGGCCGACTACCGTTTGGAAACGCGACGGAAAAGGCAAAGCGTTCTCTGTCGTCCGGATGCAGGGGTATCGAGAAGAAACAGTCTTTGATGTCCAGCACTGCGCACAGCTGTCCTTCAGGGATGGCTGAATTCATGGGTAGCAGTGTCTGGACCGGACCCATGGGTCGAATCGTCTTGTTCACTTCTCTCAGGTCGTGGACGAGACGATAACCCTCTCCGGACCTTTTGGGGATTACAAACACAGGGGTGTTCCATGGACTGGTGGAGGGTTCTATGTGACCCTTTTGCAGTTCACGGTTGACCAGTTCCAGCAAAGCTGCCACTCGAGGCTCTGACAAAGGCCACTGCTCCCTCCAAACAGGATCTGATGATTTCCAAGTCAATTTGATCGGCAGCTGAGGGTGTACAGCAGTGGCCCCTATGATAAATTTGTAATCTTGACTCCTAGCATAGCAAGGACATCCCTTCCTATTAGTGGTGGAGAGTTTTGCAAAATGTAGGGGTAAATTGCTACTGTCTGTTCTGGTCCCTTGTTTGTGTGAAGTGTGATAGCCACCAGCTGGGTGCTTTTCCACGCCCGGGTTTGTCCCCCCACCCCGTTCATTGGGGGGACTTCCTTAAACCGCCAATGTCTGGGCCAATGCCGCTGAGGGAGAATCGTGCAGTCTGATCCCGTGTCTATCCAAAACTGAAGTCCTACAATGTGGGGGTCCTGACTGCCATAGAGGCGGCATGTCCCCCACACCCTCGGGGGTTCCTTCCCTATTCTCATGGCCAGGGCCACCCAGGGGTCCCGGTTTGGGGCGTCCCCTGCTGGTCCTGTAGCGCTTGCGTGGCTTGTGATGATGGGGGGTGTGAGGGTACGGTTGGTGGTACTGCATAGCTCTGCCATTGTATCGCTGGCGGGGGTGCGATACTGACTGCCTCCTGTGGGAGCATAGGGTATAGAGGATCCCCTGCTCCATTGTGGGTTGGCATAGATGGGCCGTCTCGCATCCATAGCGGGAGGGGGCTGAATATGGCCCGCACGCCCCCTCCCTCTCCCGTTTCCCCGGGGCCGGGATCTACAGTCCCTAGCGAGGTGACCTCTCTTCCCACAGCTCCAGCAGGTCCCTCTGGGGCGCTGTTGGGGCGAGGGTGTTGCCTGGGGACGCTGTGCCGGCTGGGGGCAGTTAGCCACAACATGACCTGACTGACCACATTTGAAGCAGGCCATCACACTGGTTAGGGTGTGTACGGTTGCCTGAAGTGGGGTCAGCTGCTCTTCCCTCACAACATGCTTAATCATGTCAGCCAGGCTGGCCCCGGCTGGTAGGGAACGCAATATATCTTTGGTTACGGTGTTACATTGTTGCCGAAGGCAGTCAGTTACCACCGGGCCTTTTGCGACAGCGGGTAAATTAGAAGAGTCCACGGCAGCCTGAAGGCGGTCAACAAATTGTGTAAAGCTTTCACTCTCCCCCTGTTTGATGGTCGACCATGGTGTCGGTCTGGCCACCACCCTGGATGCGGCGCGTATAGCTTCTCTGGCCGCCCGGGAAGTCGCCCTGACTTCCTTGATCCGAAGCTGGGCAGCTTGTTGCTGGGGTGTGGCCACTTCGTCGTGCTTCCCCAACAACCTAGACAAACTCGACCCGTGGAGTGGCTGCCCTTCCCCCGCCGTCTGAGCGAGCATGGTTGCACATTGGTCCGTCCATTCCTGTTTAAATATTATCAAACCCGCCCCATCAAAAAGCATACGGCTTATTTGCACTATGTCGAAAGGGAGTAAATCATCATTGCTAAAAAGACCATCCACGAGAGTGGAAACCACCCCTGAGTTAATTCCTTTTTCTGAAATGGCTTTTACTATTGTTTGAACGTCTTTGGAATTAACGGGAGTATACGTTCTTTGCTGGTTTCCCTGGGGTCCCGTAATTCTCACCGGGAAGGCATGCACCGACGCTGCGGGTGCCCATTCCGCGCATTCGATTTTGATTTTACCCCAGTCGGTGAGTTCGTATTGGGGCTGGTTCCCGGTTGTGTTAAAAGTTTTAATTGGTTTCGTCCGAAACCGCATTGATTCTGTTTTCTCGGCTTCCGAGTCGCTGCTGGACTCGGTGGGCTCCGCAGAGCGATCTGGGGAGCTGTGGCTCCCTTCAGAGTCGGAAGTCGACTGCCAATATACTTCCGGTCTCTGCTGCCGTTTTGTTCGGCTACGGCCCCGCTCCTCCCCTCGGGGGCGGTGCTGATGTTGCTGGCAGTGCCGCCCCCTGGGCTCGCCCTGCCTCCCGCAGGGAGGGATCTCTCCCATATATGGTGGCAGCAGTGGGCGCGGCTCCCGAGCGAGTGCCCGCCCTCTGTCGCACCCCCACGCATGCGCGTCTGCTGGGATCCACGGCTCTCGGCCGGGCATGGGCTCAGCGCTGGTTTCCCGCGCATGCGTGTCCGCGGCTGGCCGCGTTTCTGGGTTCTTCTCGCCGCGGGCCGACGGGCTCCACCCCTCTTCCCGGCCACCCGCGCCGTGTTCAAATGGGTAAGGCGGCGGATCCCCTCCGCCGCCCGCCTGCGCGCTTGCCTTCTCGATATTTCGGGCTTCTGCCGCCAATCCCTCCCAAAAGGACCGCGCGCGTCCCTCCGCTTCTTGCTCTAAGTCGGCTGTCGGCGGGGAAGGGATAGGCGAGGGGCCCGCGGGCATTCCGGGGGGTTCTGGAGGGGGTTTGGGCCCCGGCGGGTCCCCCGAAAGGGTCAGGGGGTCCCCTGGGGGCTCCGGGGGTTCTGGGCTCGGGAAGGGATGGGATGCGCCTGGCCCCCGCGTCTCTCCACTTTCAATCGGGTCGCCACCAGGGGGGTTTCGCGTTATCGCCCCCTCCCCCAGCTGTGGCGTGATTAAAAGACAGGAACGCGCAGCGTTCCACGTCTCCCGTTCTTCTAATGCTTTGCGTAGGGCTGCTTCTGCCTTCCCCCACGCTTTCAGGCTTTTGCTGCTGCCCGTGGCTTTTGTGTCCTCTGCTAACACGACAGTGCATTTCTGCCACACCTCAGAGTGCAATATATCTATGGGTCGGTCAATGACCCCGAGCTCAAGGAGTCTCGTTAAGGCGAGATTAAAATTCCTGAGCTCACATTTGATTCCCCATTGCATATGTATCGAACTTACGACCTTCGCTATCGCTTCCATACGAATCGCGGGTCCCGGGGCGTCCCCCTGCTCCGCCACAGTCGTTCCCGCCACTGTGGTCGCTGTCCCCTGGCCAGGAGTACCCCCGTCTCCCAGACTTGTCGTCCCGGGTTTCGGCACCACTATGTTGCCTTCTTGGGAAGGCAGCGGCGACCTGGTTTCGGAGTCCAGCATGGCGATCCCCTCCTGGGATCCCTCGGGACCAGTAACGGACGCTAACAACAATGTGGTGGACGGTTAAAGGCCTTTATTGAGGGGTCTCAAGGGTATTTATGGACTAAGGGGTTTCTCTACGTCAGAAAGGGATTTGGCTATACTTTCTAGGGTTAGTATGGAGTGGAAAGTTACTGGCATCTATAGGTTAGGGAGGCTACATGTTTGGCTACATTCCAAGGGTGATCCTTACCTCTGGGGAGAGGGGCAGAAGGAGTCCTGTAATTTTCCGTCACAGCCCGAAATCTTCCGAAAGCCTGTCCCTTACCTACCACAATATTGAGCCCCAGTACCTTCTAATGCAGTCTGAATAGATATGAACATCAAGACCCTTCATTGGTTGACAATCGATATTTTTTTCTCCCCATTCCCTCTCCACCATTTCCCTCAACCAACCCATGGGACTCAAAAGGATCAGGAACCATGTGCCAAGCAGGAGTGATTCTTCCCCTGTGCTCAGTAATGTTTGGGCAGCACAGTGTTAGGTCACAGGAACTGGCTGCCCAGAGAGGTAAGTGAGTCACCATCCCTGGAAGTGTTTCAGGCAAGACTGGATGTGGCACTCAGTGCCATGGTCTGGGTGACAAGGTGGTGTTGGGTCCCAGGTTGGCCTTGATGCTCTCCAAGGTCTTTCCCAGCCTGGCTGATTCTATGATGATTGTGACCTTGCAGGGCCCTGGGGAAGCAAGGGGCCATTGTGACACTGCGGGGCCTGGGGGCACTAAGAGGACCATGGTGACACTGCATACGACATGGCAGCACAGAGCCAAGGGGCCATGGTGACACTGTGGGGCTGAATGGAAGGAAGGAGTCCATGGTGACAGTCTGGGTCCTGGTCCTGGTGGCACCACAGAGGCCACTGTGACCCTGCAGAGCCTTGTGGAACCATGCAGAGTATTGTGACAGAGCAGGACCTGGTGTCATGATGGGGCCATTGTGACACTGCAGGGCCCCATGGAACCAAGGGGCCAGGGCTGCTCCTCAGGGACTCCTGGAATGAAGGAAACATGTTTGACACTGTGGTGGCCCTTGGGACCAAGAGGCCATTGTGACACTGTGGAACCAAGGAGAGCATTGCAGCACTGCCAGACCTCATGGAACCAAGGATCCATTGTGACACTGCAGGGCCTTGGGAGACCAAGGATCCATTGTGACACTGCAAGGCCCAAGGATCCAAGGGACTTTGTGACTCCAAGGGGTCCCATGGAACCAAAGGGACGTTGTGTCACTGGGAGGTCTCATGGAGTCATGGAGACCATTGGGACACTCTGGGGCCTCATGGAACCATGGTGACACTAAGTTGGCTGGGAGTATTGATCTGCTGGAGGGTAGGAGGGCTCTGCACAGGGCCCTGGGCAGGCTGGATCCAGGGCCCAAATCCAAAAAGGTGAGGTTGAACAAGTCCAAGTGCCGGGTCCTGCACTTTGGCCACAACAACCCCTGCAGCACTACAGGCTGGGGACAGAGTGGCTGGAGAGCAGCCAGGCAGAAAGGGACCTGCAGGGACTGATGGACAGCAGGCTGGACATGAGGCAGCAGTGTGCCCAGGTGGGCAAGAAGGCGAATGGCTCCTGGGCTGGATCAGGAATGGTGTGGCCAGCAGGAGCAGGGCAGGGATTCTTGCCCTGTGCTGGGCACTGTTTGGGCAGCACCTCAAGTGCTGTGTCAAGTTCTAAACCCTTTGGGGTGGGCATTAGGGAGAAATTTGTAGCAGGAAGAGTAAAGAAAGCAAAGGAGAAGCCAAGGAAATGCCCAGGGCAGTTTGGGGGTGGCTGCCAGGCAGCCCTGGCTCTGAGCAACAGCGTCTGCAGTGGCACAGGAAACTCCCAGCTGATGGGAACAAACTTTCTGGCTGAGTGCAGAGGCCAGGACAAAGCTGAGTGGTTTCCCTGGTGTCCCGCAGGCCTTGCTGGCCCCAGGGGCTGATGGCATTTGTGCTCCCTCAGGCTCATGTCCCCACAGCAACAGCATAGGGGTGCTGCCCCTGCTGTGTGCAATGCAAACAGGGGCTGCTGAGGCAGTGCTGCCGTGTCTGTGCCTGCAAGGATGGGGCACCTGTGTGAGCTGGGGGAGAGGCCAGGGCTGCAGAGGGGGGATGTTGTTGGCAGCTGCATGAGGACGCTCTGGGACGCTGCCCTGGGCTGTGCAGCGCACTGGGCATGGATCAGCCCCTGCTCTGCTGCTCCTTCCCGTCTGGCCCAGGGCCCTTGCAGAGCCCCAGCCATGCTGTTTGCCCCCAGCCTGCCCACGGCCAGCCTGGGGCTGCTGACGGGGGTTTCTGTGCTGAGCATTGGCCTGGCCATGTTCTTGAGAGAGCCTGGGCAAGGAGCCTGCAGCCCCCAGGGCCTGGCCTGAGGCGTCAGCGCTGCCCCAGCAGTGCCCATGGCCTGTCCCTGCTGCAGCCCCGGCACTGCCACCCCCAGGGCTGTGCCCGGCCCCGAGAGCACTCAGGCCCTGCAGCAACACCAGGGCCACCAGGGCAGCGGGGCAGGGCCACGGCAGCAGCACTGGCAACACCAAGTGCTGCTGCTGCTGCTGCTGCTGGGCACAGCTGCTGGGCCAGCACTGGTCTGCCCCAGCTCTGCACACAGACATTGCTGCTGCAGCTCCAGAGAAGGCAACACAAGGGCATCTCTGCAGAAAACTCTGCTGGGACATCCTTTAGTTCCTTTAAAGGCACCAAGAGCGTAGCCCCACATTGACATGGTCTGTGGCAACAGGGAAGGTGGGGAGAAACACAGTGAGAATCAGTACAAACAGTGACAATCTTTTGGACAATATTAAAACATAAAACAGAGGAAAAACTACCACCACAACCAAACCAACAAGAAGTATTAAGATGATATTTATTTCAATGATTTGCAGAAATTGGCCAGTAGTTTAATATTTCTGAAACCATCCAGTCATCAGTCTCCCCACTGCAGCCTTGAGCTCCTGGTTCCTCAGGCTGTAGATGAGGGGGTTCAGGGCTGGAGGCACCACTGAGTAAAGAACTGACAGGGCCAGATCCAGGGATAGGGAGGAGATGGAGGGGGGCTTCAGGTAGGAAAACATTGCAGTGCTGAGGAACAGAGAGACCACAGCCAGGTGAGGGAGGCAGGTGGAAAAGGCTTTGTGCCGTCCCTGCTCAGAGGGGATCCTCAGCACAGCCCTGAAGATCTGCATATAGGAGAAAACAATGAACACAAAACAGCCAAAAAATAAACAGGAACCTACAGTAAGAAGTCCCAGTTCCCTGAGGTGGGATTTGGAGCAGGAGAGCTTGAGGATCTGTGGGATTTCACAGAAGAACTGGCCCAGGGCATTGCCATGGCACAGGGGCAGGGAAAATGTATTGGTCGTGTGAATCAGTGAAAAGAGAAAGGCACTGGCCCAGGCAGCTGCTGCCATGTGGGCACAAGCTCTGCTGCCCAGGAGGGTCCCGTAGTGCAGGGGTTTGCAGATGGACACGTAGCGGTCGTAGCACATCACGGTCAGGAGGAAATACTCTGCTGAGATGAAAAACACAAAGAAAAAGAGCTGAGCAGCACATCCAGTGTAGGAGATGTTGCTGGTGTCCCAGAGGGAATTGTGCATGGCTTTGGGGACAGTGGTGCAAATGGAGCCCAGGTCGCTGAGGGCCAGGTTGAGCAGGAAGAAGAACATGGGCGTGTGCAGGTGGTGGCCGCAGGCTACGGCGCTGATGATGAGGCCGTTGCCCAGGAGGGCAGCCAGGGAGATGCCCAGCAAGAGGCAGAAGTGCAGGAGCTGCAGCTGCCGCGTGTCTGCCAATGCCAGCAGGAGGAAGTGCCTGATGGAGCTGCTGTTGGACATTTGCTGGGGCTGCACATGGGCACCTGTTCATGGAGAAAAGGACAGTGAAGTGTTAGAGGAGATAGCTGCAGCCAAAATCAAAGCCATTTCCCATATACCATCCTCTATAACATACATGGACATGCTTTTGTGTTTAAGAGTTCTGAGGTTTTCTTTTTAATCTCCCGCCATGACTCTCCTGCTATTCTTGGATAGTAGAAACCCGCAGCAATTCTGCTTCCCTCTGGTAGAACAGAGTGGGTTCCCTGATATAAGATGATGAGTGGAGAATGAGGGGAGATGGTCTGTCCCTTTATTCTCTTTGGAGTTTCTGTGGGCTTTCACTTTTCTCAAATGGAGAATGTGCACACTCACATGTTTCTCTTAAAAACCCCCAAGCACTGCTGTGAGCAGATGGATCCACCACAGCCCAGCTCCACATTTGTAGCCAAGGACTCACATTGCTCATTTCACCAACCCAGCAGCATTTTCAGGGTCACAACACCAATGCTTTTTCCCATCAATCTTATAACTCAGAGATGCTCTAGGACAGGTTTGCACCCTGGATTGAAGCTCCCAGCTTGGACTGAAATTTCAGGGAGACTTCCAAGTGTCCTTCTGATGGCATTGGATGAAGGGAGATGCAGCTCCTTCCCTGGCTGCACTGACAGCATTGCCCAGAGCCGGGCACTGGGGACAGCGTCACCCTGAGCCAGCTGTGCCCCTGCCAGAGCCCCCAGGGCCGGGCAGCTGCTCCCAGCCCTGTGCTCTGCAGAGGGAACTGGGCCCGGGGCTGCAGAGCTGCCCCACGGCTCTGCTGCAGCTCTGCCTGCACAGGAGGGGCTGCACGCCTTGGAGCCCTGGCCCTGAGGGCAGAGGCTTGGCTGGGGCACAGGAGGGAGGGGGCTTCTTCAGAGGGAGGGGCTGCACTGCAGGGGCTCCTGTGGGCATCTCTAAACTCTCCCTGCCACAGCATTGCTGGGCTTTGGTTTCTCTCATTGCCTGATCTTCTCTCTGCTTCCTGCAGATTTTCCTCCTGCAAGTGTTTCCCTCTGCCTGATCTCTCCCTGCCAGCACTCACAGCCCCCAAATCTCTGTGCACACTCCTTGACCTGACAGAACCCTGCCTGTTTGCAGGGCACTGGCTGGGGGCAGGTTCTGTTTGCAGCTTGGAGAAAGGACAGCTCAGACTGAGCCTGATGGCTCCAGCAAAGGTGATGCTGCTGCTGTCCATGGGCAGAGGGGCTGAAAGCACATTAGGGATCTCCTGTGAACCTATTGATCACTAAAAGTAACAGTTCAGATGTCTCAGGCACTTGACAAAATTAATAACTAATACTTCATACTACCTTTAATATTTAATCCTCCCTTTCTGACATCCTCCAATAGCAGGAAACGGAACACAAAGTCCTAGGAAATTTCCTCATTTTTATCAAAATCCTTGACATGGAAATATTCTATGACTGACCAGAACCCCTCAGCATGTCAGATCTTCAAGAGCATTTCACCTCCCCTGCACCAGAAATACCCAGAGTTGTACTTACAGGCTCTGGAGGCATTGGCATGTTCCAGCTTGAGGAGATGGCTCCAGGAGCTGCAGCTGCATTGTCCTGCAGCCAGAGGTTCCTGTGCCAAGGGCTGGCAGTGATTGTGCCCCAGGCACTTCTCAGCCCCTTGCCAGCCCTGACTGATTGAAGCTCTCTGTGCCTCTGTGCTGTGCCCGGGCTGGCTGCAGGCAGTGCCCCAGCCCTGCTGGGCTGGCACAAGAGCTGCTGATCGAGAGAAATGTGCTTTTGAAGCTCTTCTTGGTGAGCAGGAGCTGCCTCTGTGCCAGGAGCCCAGCCCAGCTCAGCAGCACAGACACAGCACAAGGACTTTAATCAGCCTCTGGGCCTTTGTGCTCAGGCCCTGAACATCAGGCCCTGAGAGGCAGCTGAAGAAACCTCTGCAGAACTCCAAGGCAGAATCCAACTCCAAAGTTTCTTGGACTTTTAATGGGTCCCAGTGAGGGACACGACTGAGCAAGTGTCCCCAGGCCCCAGGCAGAGCAGAGAACTGCAGGCAGTGATGACAGGTGGGGACAGAGAGAAGCCAAGTCTTGGTGCCCTGGGGCTCAGCAGGGTCTGTGCCAGCAAGGGCTGGGAGGAGACACCTTGTCCTGAGGCCCTGGGGCCTCCTGGCACAGCCCCAGCCAGGCTGGGCACTGTCAGCCCCTTGTGCTGCCCTCAGCATCCCCCCCTAGCCCACATCCCAGTGGCCTCAAGGATCTGCTGCAAGGAGTCTCTGGGGAGCCTTGCTCAGCAATGGCCCTGGGGGCTCCTTCATGCTCCCTGCAGGGACTGCAGGCTTTTCAAAGGACTTTGGGTTTGGCTTTTGCCTTGGAGTCTCTGAGAGGTTTGTGCCATCATGGCCTCCAATTATCTGCTGTAATTAGTCCCTGGAGAGGCTTTGTCAGTAACAACACTCAGTGGGGCTCATTAATACTTCAGGGTACTTCAGTTATTTTAAGGTACTTGGTGTTTCCCTTTTGATCCAGACTCTGTGAGAGGTTTGTGCAATCATGGCCCCAATTATCTGCTTTAATTAGTCCCTGGAGAGCTTTGTACTGACACTTAGTGGGGCTCATTAATGCCTTGAGATACTCAAGGTTTTTAAGGTACTTTATGGATTTAAGAATACTTTTAGGTTCTTTCAAGGATTTTCCTTCCTTCATTGAGTCTCTGAGAGGTTTTTGTGCCATCCTGGCCTCCAATTCTCTCCTCCAAGGAGTCCATGAGGATCCTGTGTTGGGTATCTTCCCCCCTTCTGTTTTACAACAAAGATGGAACTGAAAGAATTTTGTAAGACTTTCTAAAAGCATCCAAACAAACACAGGAGAATTAACAATACACCAACAACCACTAAGAGAATGAATAGTCCTATTGAAGCTCGACACCATCCAACCCTTTAGTCCCTTGGATTGGAAGAGTTTATTGACCCAGTCTTTGTTTTCCACTTGAAGCCTCTTGAACCCTTCCTTCAGTGCCTGAATGCTCTTGTGCATTGACTCGCTGTGGCTGGAGAGGTTCATGCAGCACATGCCCATGTGCCCAGAGTAAAAACTCTATCGCTGTTCTGCAAGGTGGCGTGTCTGATGGTCTCTGTGTCTGAGAGCAGCCACTCAATGTGAGGGAGGCAGCATTGGTTTGCTTACTTAACAGGCACCCAGGATGGTCTGATTGTCCTAAAGCTTTAGCTGCAGCCACCCAAGGTAGTCCAAATTGGGGGTGCTACCATCCAATACCTGGATTAATGCTTTCAAAGCCATCTCTTTGATATCATCCAATACTTCTCTGGGGATACCTGCTGCTTGATCATCTGGTAGGCTGTACTGTCCTTCTCCAGCTAGATGGTTGGCTGTCAGTTCTGCCCTTGCCTCATTATTAGGACAGTCTTCTATTAATTCATTTAGTAAATGTTTCCATCCCTCTTCCCACAGGGTGTATTCTATAGGTGACAACAACATGGTCATAATATATTTTAAACCATAGGGGGTTAAGACATGTGCTGTAAACGTGTCCCTCATTAGGCCATTAAAACAAGGTAACTCCTTCCTATGGTCTTTAGCTGCCCTACACTGATCCTTGATTTCCCCGCAAATCAGTGGCTGATACCTGGGATTCTGCCCCCTTCTTTCATAACATATGGGGGCAACACGAGTTTCGAGACAATTTGCCAGTCTCCTTCCTTAACTGCTTCTTTCCAGATCCTTTCCTAAGGATCTTCAGGGGCTGAGGGGCGAGGTGGCTCTGGGGAATCCAAACTTTCTTCCTGGGAGGAAGAATAACTTGGAGCAGAAACATTTGGATTAGAAATAGTGTGACAGTTGGGCTTAGTATCTTTGATCATGGGGTTATATTGTTGGTGGAGGGTGAGGCAGAGGGCACTGTCATTTTGTCAGGTGTTGGGGAGGAAGGCCGTGATTTAGGATGGCGGCCTTCTGGGGTGGAGCTCTGGAGGCATGGCCCAGCGGGGAGGTGGAATGATTGACAGTGGGGGCGTGACCCGCAGTTGTGGGGGTGGAGTCTGAAGGTTCGTTCAGGGCGGAAGTGAAGGCTGTGGTAGCAGGAAGTGGAGGAGCCAAGATGGAGGGAGGATGGTCGGGCTCCCGAGCCACATTCAGGCTCCTTCTGTCTTGAGTCTCTAGGGCATGATGCTCCAAGACAGCGTGGCCATTGCTATCTTGGACCATCGTGGAAAGTCTGAGAAAGGCAGGTTTGAGGGGAGGTCCCGAGTTAGGAGTGAGCAACGGATTGAGTTTTCAACCCACTGCTTGCTGGTGAATGGTCTCAAGGATGGTGTGGAAGATGGGGAGCATGCAGGGTGCAATGGGGTCCCTTTTAACTCCGACGGAGTCCCAAAATTCAGTGGTATGGATTTCATCAGCAGAGGCATCTGGAAAATTTTTAATGATCCACCTCATGATTGATTTTAATTCGTACTTTGAAAATCTTAAGTCATGATCAGTGAGAATTAAAGCATCCATGTATGCTCCTTTCTACTTTGGACATCTGACTGCCCTTTTTTTTTTCTCTGCCTTATGGGGAAGAGCCACCAGAACACCCCGAATCAGTTATGGGATGTGGGTGCATATTGTAAAAACACAGTGGCAAAATGGGCAATAAATGTCTTGTGTTTCCCCAAACCCACCTGCAATCCTATGCAGGTGAAGCTGTTGTTGTCTCTGCCGATCCTGGGCGAGGTCCCTCGAAGCAATGATGAATCTGCTGGCCCGGCACAATCCAAAATCCTGGGGAGCCCTGGCCTATCCATCGGCTAACCCCAGCTGACATGACTGAGTGTCATGGTCCCTGTTTGGGTGCCAAAGGTCACAATGAGGGTGGCTGTGACAAACCTTTCTGGTTCCCTGACTTCAGGGCAAGGGTGGTGAAAATGAAAAGGAGCAGATGCTGGGGAAGATGAAACAGGAAAGCCTTATAAATATGATTGCCTGGCAAAAGATTTTGAGAATATGGAAACTATAAATGAGATTGAAATGAAAGCAAGCTTTGAGATACCAAGCCTTAGTTACTGAACAACTGGAAAACCATGGTATGGCCGGCTGAAGGTAATCTTCTTTTGATGAAACAACACCCTCTGCTTGCAGACAGGTCCAAGGGTCAGAGCAGACCCTACTAGCTTGGCAGAAGGGGTCCAAAGAGTGGCAGTGTGTGTCTGTGTGTCTGGATGTATGTCTCTGTGTGTCTGTCTGTACTGGTGTTCCCATGGCTTCTGTCCCTTGGCACAAGGTTGTATCCACCACCCCTACGGACCACAAGAATAACTCCTTTTCTTCATTTACTCTGTGGTGTAAATGAACAATTCTATCTAATCATGATCAGAAAAATCAGAGCTGTATTTATATAAATCTATCTGGTATAAAATCTTTAATCCTGTGGGACAAATTGCTTAAAATTCAATTCCACCTGTCCAATCTTTTATACCTTTGAGAAGTCTGGGGCTGGGATTGGATCCAGCAACTCACATCTCCTCTGTTAGAAGGAATTTTAGAAGTCTAGGGGTCCTGCAGGGGTTTGAGGATCCATGGTGGCTGCTGGCTGCAATTTCTCCACCTCATGACTCAGAAGGAGTTTCTCCAATAAAGAAATAAAGTTTTTCCTGAAGCTCCCACCATGCCCATGGCAGGAACCCCTGTGAGTGTCTGGGCCATCCTGGCTCTTTGGCAGCCTGGGCACTCCTGGGATGTCACCGTGGAGCCCCCGTGAGTGCCTGTCACAGATCGGTGCCTTTGAAGCCCAAGGTGCCCTGGGATGTCACCATGGAATGGCTGTGACTCCCTCTGACCACAGGGCTCTTTACCATCCCCAGAAAGCCCTGGGAGGTCTCCATGGAGCCCCTGTCCCTGCCTGTGACATTCCAGCTCTGGAACAGCCTGGAGAATCTTGGAAAGTCCCCATGGAACCCCTCTGAGGGCCTGTGACAAATCTGATCCTTAGCAGGCAACCATCACCAGGAGCCCGCTGTTGCTATGGTCAGTTTCCATGGTAACCATCACCAGGAGCCCGCTGTTGCTATGGTCAGTTTCCATAGCAACCATCACCAGCCCCCTGTTGCTATGCTCAGTCCCTTGGCAGCTCCATGGAGACCCCATGCCAGGGGTGGTTGCCATGGACACCAGCTCAGGCCTGCAGCCAGAGCCCGTTGCCATGGCAACCATTGGCAGCCCCATCCCCAGGCTGATGGGATCCCAGAAGCACAGAATTGGCTGAGCTGGGAGGGACCCATCAGGATCCTCCAGTGCAACTGCTGGCCCTGCACAGGACACCCCAACAGTGCCAGCCTGGGCCTGGCAGCGCTGGCCAAACGCTGCTGCAGCTCAGAGAGCCCTGGAGCTGGGACCCTGCCCTGGGGAGCCTGGCCAGGGCCCCAGCAGCCTCTGGCCAAAAACCTTTTCCTGACATCCAACCTGAGCCTGCCCCAACTCAGCTGCAGCCGCTCCCTCCACTCCTGTCCCTGGGCACCAGAGGGAAGAGGTTCCCACAGCCCCAGCCAGGGACCCGCTCCCAAGGCTGCTGCCATGGCCACCAGGGCTGGCACCAGCTGGGATGCTCGGTTTCCACGGGCCGGGCTTCAGCAATGGGATTCCCCAATTTCCTGCTCCCGCTAAAACCGCGCTGCCCTCGCTGCCCTCCCGCCTCCCATGGAAAGCACAAAAGGCAAAGATCCCGGGCTGGGAGAAGAACAATTTATTGGGAACAGCAATGAGATAAGGAAACAAACAGGAGCAGAAACAATATTGATAACAGAAGGGATAGGTAAAACTATTTACAGAGAAAACTACAACATCAACCACTAGTTCTTCCTGGCAATGTATTTCCTCCTGTCTGGAAAGGACACCCTTCTCCTCAGGGAGAGAGAGAGAGAGAGAGTCCCTTTCCTGCTCCTGGCAATGACCTGAGGTGGGCGTGAATGTAATGACACGGCCATGGCCAGACCCTCATGTTTTTCAATGCCACATCATGTCATTGGAAGGGGCAGAAAAAGGGACAGCTGTCTTCCCAGCATGGATCACAGGGAAAATGGAACACCAGGGCTCTTCCCAATGTGGATGCTCCAATGGGGGATAAAGCTGGAGCAGTGCATGAAGCTGTTCCTTCAGTCGGGGCATTTGCAGGGCTTCCCTTACTGGTGGCTCCGTTGGTGTCTTGTCAAATGAGAGCTCTTGGAGAAGCTCTTCCCGCACTGGGGACACTCGTAGGGCCTCTCCCCAGTGTGGATGTGTTGGTGGTTGACAAGGGCAGAGCTGCAGCTGAAGCCCTTCCCACACTCCCCACACTCGTAGGGCCATTCCCCAGTGTGGATCATCTGGTGGCTGATCAGGGTGCTGCTCTGCCTGAAGCTCTTCCCACACTCCAAGCACTTGTGGGGCTTCTCCCCATTGTGAAGCTACTCATGGACCACCAGCTCGGAGCTCTGGCTGAAGCTCTGACCACCTTCCTGCCTCAGGGTGGGTCTTTCCTCTTCAGAACACACTGGGCTGGGTTTGCAGCCCCTCCTCCTGTGTAATCTCTGGGGCTTTTCCTCCACGTTGGACTTCTGCACCGTGGAGCCACTGGAATTGGCCTCTTCCATGAGGTTCTGCCACAGGGATTTGCCCTCCCTGGTCTCCATCCTCAGATCCTTCCCTGGGGGAGGAAGGACAAGGAGAGGATGGGATTTGCCTCCGTGCCACAGGGAAGGGGAAGGAGATCCCCCCAGTGCATCCCTGGCAGGACAGGGTTGGCAGCAGGGTTGTCCTGCAGCCGGGGGCCGTGCTGGGCTGGGAGATGGAGCAGGAGAGAGGGGGAAAGGGGCACTGACTTCCTCCTCACCTGCCTGGGTGTCCCAGGGCATTGTGTCAGTTTGAAAAGACAGGGGTCTTCTAAGGAAGGCAGGAGACTCCCTTGAAATGGAAAATGTTAATCCCTTCACTTGGAATTATAATTTTCAAAACAAGAGGCTGTCAAGCAAAGTCTTTGGGAATAGGAATAACAGTTCTTCAGAAGGAAAATTAAAAATACAAATGCAGTAGTACTAAAAACTACTTACAGAGTAAGAATACGACCTGACACCCTGTGGGTCAGAGTGTTGGTAGCACTCCTGTTAAATGGTGGCTGCAGTGCTCCTGCAGTGACAGGTGTGGTTCTGTTGGAGCAGTGATCCTGTAGAAGGGTGGAGTTTTCCTCTGAAGGTCCAGTTGTGGCATCGATTGGCCTGGTCTTCCTCTGGGATCCAGTGGAGCTGAAAGCTGCTCTTCTGGGAATCTTGTGGGAAAAGGCTGTCTCTGATGTTCACATTCTCAGATTATATCCAGGTAGGAATGCTTGGCTCCTCCCTCTGGGCAGAGCTTCTCACAATGGGATGTTGGAATTTTTATCAGTGACACTCAATGGCCCATTAACAGAAGATATCTCCCTGGAGGGAGGATTCATGTGGAAGAGATAAAGTAAACTGCTCAATTAACAGATGATAATTGCCCCAGCTTTAACAGAGGGTAATTGAATACACACCCAGCTAAACCTGAGACACTGTTCCAGCCTTGGAAAGCAGGATTTGGTACCAGGATTCTTTAGGGAATGCAACCCTGATTGAAGGCAGAGATAGAATCTCCAGAGCCTGCAGCCAGAAATGGACAGTTGTGTCATACTCATTTCAACATCTTCTCTTTCGGAATTATTGACTAATGATTATTTGCTTTTCCTATCTAATACTTTGGTAATTTTTTGCAAATTTGCATTATCTAAATTACACTGTTCCTTAAGTTAAGTTGGTGTCTGTGTCTTTGGTGCGGGCCCTGCCCACTGGTGAAACAGGGCCCAATCCTGCCTAAGTGTTACCTGGGGAGACAAAACCCTCACTGCAAATGTGCCCCCTTCCTCCTTGTTCCCCACACTTCATGCACTGATCATGATGTCCTATGGTCTGGGCTATCCCTGGGGTCAGCCGGGATCTCCTGTCCTGGCTGTGTCCCCTCCCAAGCTCCCCCACAGCCTCAGCCCCTCCCCAGCGTGGCCGAATGAGGGGCAGGACAGGCCTTGGTTCAGTGCGAGCTCAGCAAGAACAAAACCATCTCTGTGTGCTCAGCCCTGTGCTCAGCCCCCGGGCCCGGCATTTCCTCCACTGCCACCCCGGAGCCCCCTTTCCCACCCCTCTGCCCCACGGCCGCCGCAGCACCGGCTGACAATAGAAGCAATTCTGTGGCAATTCCAAGTTTCCTTGGTTCCTGCACAGCTCCAGCTCAGCTGCTGGCAGGTTACAATTAAAGAAAAGTGCAAATTCGGCCCAGTATAGATATTATTAAAAGGAAGGGAAAGCTCTGTGTAGCTGTCACAAAGGTGACAGGGATGAAGAGAATAATGATTCTCACATTTGGAAAAAACCCAAGCCTGGGAATTCAGTAGTTATTTGGGAATTTAGCTACTTGAGCTGGGCTTCTTGTAGGACTTTTAGCAGCCTTGTGTTCCTCACCATGTGGTGAATGAACCTTGTCAGTCTTGCTGGTATCATTTGCTCCATTTCCTCCAGTGATTTTAACAAATTTTTCAAGGAGGGACAACAAAGTATTTTCTTTACACTCCAGTCCCACAACAGCCATTTTCCTCATCAGTTCTCCCATAGGTCGCTCAGACGAAGCTGCATCCAAGTTTCCAACAGTTCCTTAAGAGAGACCCACAACCTCCTCAGAGGCAGGAAGCATGCTGTTGTCAAAGGCAACTGGGGTCAAAGAACAGTGCCCTGAACTCACTGTGCCAAAATAATTTTGCAATCTGGTTAAGAAAATATTAGAGAGAAGCCATTTGCCCTGGAGCAGGGCAAGTGTGACATTGTCCCCTGTGTGTGTGGCCCTCTCAGGGTGGGGGTTTTACACCTGAGCCAGTTTGGGTAAGGGGGGTGGTGTTCACCCCCTGAGCAGGGATTCCCCCACTGTTTCAGGCTGCAATGTAAGATGGAACCAAATGCATGTTTTCAATCCCCATCTTCATCAACTGCTCTAAACAGGTGGGGCAGTGTTCTTGATCTCTTCCATGACTCAGCCCTGATAACGCCCTCCAGGGGAGATATCTTCTGGCAATGGGCCATTGAGTGTCACTGCAGGACTGATAAAATTCCATCCTCCCATTGTGGGATGCTCCGCCCAGGGGCAGGATCCAAGCATTCCTACCTGGATATAAGCTGAGCCTTGCAACACCAGGAGCAGCTTGCCTACTGGATTCCCAGAGGACAAGAGCTCCAGAACCACCACTGGACCTTCAGAGGAAGACCAGACCCTTCTACAGGATCACTGCTTGGACAGAATCACGTTCATCCCTCCAACAGGACTGCAGCCACCATTTAATGGGACTGCTGCCACCACCCTGACCAGCTGGGTGTCGGGTTATATCATGACTCTGTCAGTTTAGGGCAGTGTTTCTGTATCATTGCCTTGATCTTCTTTTCTTTTTAAATTGTAATTATTGCCTAGACCCTCCCCAGGTTTGCCTTGAAACCAGTACAAAATTCAGTGTGCGCATCCCTTTCTTTCCTCCCAAAACAGGATTTCACATCCCCAAACCTTTGCCAGATGGAGGAGGAGGCTGCAGGAAGAGGAAGGAGCCCCGGGAGACGCAGGCAGGTGAGGAGGAAGTCAGTGCCCCTTTCCCCCTCTCTCCTGCTCCATCTCCCAGCCCAGCACAGCCCCCGGCTCCAGGACAACCCTGCTGCCAACCCTGTCCTGCAGGGGATGCACTGGGGGGATCTCCTTCCCCTTCCCTCTGGCACGGAGGAAAATCCCATCCTCTCCTTGTCCTTCCTCCCCCTGGGAAGGAGCTGAGGATGGAGACCAGGGAGGACAAATCCCCAGGGCAGGACCTCATGGAAGAGGCCATTTTGCGTGATTCCGGGGCAGAGGAATCCAATGGGGAGGAAAATCCCCGGAGATCCCACAGGAGGAGGGGCTCAAAACCCAGCCCAGGGTGCTCTGAGGAGGAAAGACCCACCCGGAGCCAGGAAGGTGGACAGAGCTTCAGCCAGAGCTCAGA
Source organism: Agelaius phoeniceus (assembly GCF_051311805.1). NCBI lineage: Eukaryota > Metazoa > Chordata > Aves > Passeriformes > Icteridae > Agelaius > Agelaius phoeniceus. The sequence continues at coordinate 6,315,779 of NW_027509866.1, forward strand.
GCTGGTGGCCCATGAGCAGCTTCATGATGGGAAAAAGCCCCACAAGTGCTTGGAGTGTGGGAAGAGCTTCAGGCAGAGCAGCACCCTGATCAGCCACCAGATGGTCCACACTGGGGAATGGCCCTACGAGTGTGGGGAGTGTGGGAAGGGCTTCAGCTGCAGATCCACCCTCATCATCCACCAACGCATCCACACTGGGGAGAGGCCCTACGAGTGTCCCCAGTGTCAGAAGAGGTTTCAGACCAGCTCCAGTCTCCTCCAGCACCAGCAGATTCACACCGATGAGAGGCCCTTCCACTGCCCTGACTGTGGGAAGGGCTTCAAGCTCAACTCCACCCTCATCACCCACCAGCGCATCCACGCTGGGGAGAGGGAGAGGCCCTACGAGTGTCCCCAGTGTCAGAAGAGGTTTTACACCAACTCCGATCTCCTCCTGCATGAGTGGATTCACATGGATGAGAGGCCCTTCCGCTGCCCTGACTGTGGGATGGGCTTCAAGTGCAACTCCCACCTCATCAGGCACCAGCGGATCCACACCTGGGAGAAGCCCTACAAGTGTGGGGAATGTGGGATGCACTTCAGCCAGAACTCTAATCTGATCTCCCACCAGAAGACCCACACATGGGAACGACCCTATGAATGTGGAGAATGTGGGAAGAGCTTTAGGCAGAAATCTCTCTTGATCTGCCACCAGAGGATCCACACTGGGGAAAGGCCATACAACTGCGGGGAATGTGGGATGACCTTTAGTAGGAAGACCCAAATGATCATCCACCAAATGATCCACACAGGGGAGCAGCCGTACAAGTGCCGCGAGTGTGGGAAGAGGTTTCACACCAGCTCTCAGCTCCTCATGCACCTGCGCATTCACTCAGAGGAGAGGCCCTTCCACTGCCCCGACTGCGGGAAGGGCTTCAAGCACAACTCCACCCTCGTCACCCACCAGCGCATCCACACTGGGGAGAGGCCCTACGAGTGTCCCCAGTGTGGGAAGAGCTTCACCAGCAGCTCTCACTTGAGCAGACACCAACGGAGGCACCAGTAAAAGAAGCCCTGCACACGCCTCAGCTGCAGGAAGAGCTTCATGCTTTATCCCCCATTGGAGACCCCACGCTGGGAAGAGCCCTGGTGATCCATGTTCCCTGTGATCCATGCTGGGAAGACACCTGTCCCTTTTCCTGCCCCTGCCAATGACCTGATGTGGGATTGGAAAACATGAGGGTCTGGCCATGGCCCTGTCATTACATTCACTCCCACCTCAGTTCATTGCCAGGGGCAGGAAAGGGAGTCTCTCTCTCTGTCCCTGAGGAAAAGGGTGTCCTTTCCAGACAGGAGGAAATACATTGCCAGGAAGAACTAGTTGTTGATGTTGTAGTTTTCTCTGTAAATAGTTTTACTTATCCCTTCTGTTATCAATATTGTTTTTGTTCCTGTTTGTTCTTTATCTCATTGCTGTTCCCAATAAATTGTTCTTATCCCAGCCTGGGATCTTTGCCTTTTGTGCTTTCCATGGCAGGCGGGAGGGCAGCGCAGGCAGCGCGGTTTTAGCGGGAGCAGGAAATTGGGGAATCCCATTGCTGAAGCCCGGCCCGTGGAAACCGAGCATCCCAGCTGGTGCCAGCCCTGGTGGCCATGGCAACCACCCCTGGCATGGGGTCTCCATGGAGCTGCCAAGGGACTGACCATAGCAACCGGGGGCTGGTGATGGTTGCCATGGAAACTGACCATAGCAACAGTGGACTGGTGATGGTTGCCTGCTAAGGATCAGATTTGTCACAGACCCTCAGAAGGGTTCCATGGGGACATTCCAAGAATCTCCAGGCTGTTCCAGAGCTGGAATGTCACAGGCAGGGGCTCCATGGAGACCTCCCAGGGCTTTCTGGGATGGTAAAGTGCCCTGTGGTCAGAGGCAGTCCCAGCCATTCCATGGTGACATCCCAGGAGTCCCCAGGCTGCCAAAGAGCCGGGATGTCCCAGACACTCACATGGGTTCCTGTGATGGGCACAGTTGGAGCTTCAGGCAACATTTATTAGAGGAGCTCCTGTTGGGTCACGAGGTGCAGAAACAATCCCCAATGCTCCCCACAGATCCCCAAATGTCACTGTTGAATCAGTGTTCCGTGCTTTCTTTCCAATGGAAAACAAGCATCCTTATCCTCCAGGTGTCCATGTCTGAAATTGGATTCCACCTCCAAAATTCTGTATATCCAAGGGTTGCTCCTAGGCACAATCTGCCGGTACCATCAAGCCTGGCTGCCCTTGGCCTCTGGTGGCTGCCCCTGCAACACTGGGGCTGGGTCCTTCCCTTCCCATGGAGATCACTGGGACACTGTGGGGACCTCATGGTACCAAGGGGATCATGGTGGCACCACTGGAGCCCATGGAACCAAGGGGCCATGGTGACACAGCGGGGCTTCATGGAACCCAGAGACCATTAGGGCTCTGTGGGGCCTGATGGAACCATGGAGACCATTGGGACCTTTCAGGGCCTGGTGTCACCAAGGGGGCATTATGACACCTCAGGGCCTCCTGGAAGCAAGGGACCATTGGGACACTGTGGGGCCCCATGGAAGTGAGGGAACATGGAACAGGTCTGGCTGGCTTGGCCTCCCAGGGGTCCCCTGAGCGGTCTGGCTGATATTGAGATGTCAAGGGTTCCCTCTCATCAGCTCCTGGAGCACAGGGGCTCTGTGCTTTCCTTACTATGGAAAAGAATCGTCCCTCTTTTCAGATGCCCATTGCCAAAATTGTTATTCTCTCTAAAAATTTTCCTATATGCAAGAGTTTCTCTCAGAAAAAAACCTGCCGCTTCTGGCTGGCCTTGTCCTCTGGTGGTCACCTCTCTTCTGCCTGGCAAACACTGGGGCTCTGTTCCTTCCTTCCTATGGAAAAGAACCAACCTTCATGTCCAGGGTCCATGGCCAAAATTAGAATTTGGCGTCCCAAATTCCATATTTCCAAAGATTGGTCCCAGACAACAGTAGCAAGGACAGACAGGTCAGGCTGGCCGTGTCCTCTGGTGATTTTCTTAGACTCTGAGCTGAATGCTTTCAGCTGAAAAAAACTTGGAAAGGGCCCAGAGATCTCCCAAGAAGCGTTTTTGAGGACTTGGGCACATATGCGCTATATATGGACAATGGAGCTCTGTGCTCTGTGCTGTTGTGAGGGTTTGGCATCATGGAAGTGATGTTCTATGAGAAGCTGCTGGCAGTTTCCTCCACGTCTGACAAAAATCCACTGAGTAATTATCTTTGAGAATTGACAATCTGTTAAACCAGTAAGGAAACTGAACACGCCTCTGTGAAGACACATGTTAAAGATGGGAAAGCCTGGGAGGGTCTCTTTCCCTTCTGGCTGGCACAGAGGTAACAAGGCCAGCCCAGCTCCCCATCTCAGCCAGGGTGGGCCATGTGGGTTCCCTGCTTGCTTTTTCTACTTCTCTTTGGCTCGGGATTGAAGGCACTTGAGATGACAGTACGTGTTCAGACTCAGGTGTTTATTGTTTCTTACCCATGTTACATTCTTAAGGCCGTGAGTTCTGCACTCTTTCATTAGCAGGGCACAAAATGGCGAACTATCTCTTGTTACAAGGTCTTTTAAGGCTAAACTATCCAATTAAGAAAAGATACCTAAATTATTTTCCCTTTTAACCCAATAATTGATCATTTGAAGCCTGCAATGCAGACTTTTATGTCCAATTACAAAATACCACCCAAACCCATGAAGAAGAAGGAAGAAGAAGGTGAAGAAGAAGGAAGAAGGTAAAGAAGAACAAGCTGTCTCCACCCTAAAACCTCCATCTGGCTTCATATTTATTATTATCTTCTAAAACCCCGAAGTCTTAAGATTTTTCTGTGATATTATACACTTCTAACCAACTACACACCCATAATCCCAATGCTATTGATCAATTTTGGAAGCCTTCTCCACAGCCTCAGGTCAAATGAAGTGTTCTCTTGCGGGTCTGTGCCTTTCAGCAGAGAAAGTTTAAATTTCTCAGCATCCAGGGTTCCAGCAAGGCCGGGCGGCTCCTGCCGTGGGGCCGGGCCCCTTCCCAGGGACCCCGCCAGGCCCCATCGGCTGCCGGGCAGGGCAGGGGAGGCCACGGGGCCGAGGCCGGGCCGGGCCATGGCTGCAGTTGGGAACATCTGGGCCCTGCTGAGCCCTGCCCCGCCACCAGCCTGGGCCCAGCCAGGATCCGCCGGGCCCCAGGAGCAGCCCCGGGCCGGGCCGGCTTGGCCAAGATTCTGCCACCCTTGGGCTTCACCTGCTGTGGGAATCCTTGAAATCAGAGGGTTTTGGGAAAGCTGCACAAGGCAGGCCCCACAGACAGCAGAACTGTGATTAGAGCTAAGCAGTAGCCATAAGATTGGTCAGCAGAAAAATTATGTAAGAAGTAGAATAATAAGGACAAATAGAACAATGGTCTGTGTATTAACGCTTGTCTAGAATAACTCCCTAAGCTACAGAAAAGTTTACCTAGCAAGATATTAGGAAGTTCTAAGCTTGATAATGGAGCTCTGTGCATTGTATCTTGAGGCTTACCAGCAGGTATTGTATTGGATATAAGCAAGTATTGTTTTAACCAAAGGTGCATGTGCTTATAGTGGTTGGATGGAACTACTGTCAATGTGCTTTTGCTTTATGTGATTGGTCAAAAAACTGATAAAGAAAGTTTTAACATTAAGTTCTTGGACTGCTTCCTGGGATGTGAGCTGATAGCATCTTCCCATTGTCATAACCATGTAATGAGACTGATGCTGGAAAATAAAATAGCTCAAGGCATGTTCCTAGCAGTCCCGTCCCATTCGTGATTTGTACATGGACCCCTGGCCAGCAACAGTGGCCAACCTGCATTCAGGCTGTGGCAGTGACTGCTGTACTCATAGAGGACAGCAAAAAATTGGGGGAAAATTGAAAATATATACCCCACACTCAGTTAGAAGTATCCTAAGCCAAAAAGGCTGAGAAATGGCTCACTTATTCCTGAGTGCTAAAGTACAAAGCCATCTAAATAGATAATAATTTAGAGCTAATTGTGAGTAACCAACTCAACCCTGCCCAGTTCTTGTATGGAGAACGAGATGAGGAACTAATATGTAATTGCCTAGAGGTTATAAACTATCAAACTAAAGTAAGAAAGGACCTAACAGATCAACCACTCCAAGGTGGAAATCGATTGTACATCGATGGATCTTCACAGGTAATAAAGGGGCACAGGGTATCGGGGTATGCTACAGTGCATGAAGGGTTGGTGGCCATAGAAAAGGGAAAGTTACCTTCCAACTGGGCAGCCCAAGGTGTGAGTTGTATGCCCTAAAAGGAGCTCTGGAAATATTGGTACAGAAAACGGGGAACAATATGTACAGGAATCAAAATGCACTTTTGGAGTAGTGCATACCTTTGGAAAAATTTGGGAAGAGAGTGGGCTTTTAAATTCAGAGGGAAAGTGACTGATTCACAAAAAATTTCTTTTAGAAGAGTTAGAAACCTTACAATTACCAGAGGAAGTAGTGGTGGTATATGTTGAAGGACATCAAAAAGTGGCACAAGGGAACAATTTAGCTGATTTAGAGGCTAAAAATGCAACTGAATCAGAGACAGAAAAACTAATAATAGTATTAATCCCCATGAGAGAAATGCAAAAAGTCCCTGTATTCAGTGGGACAGAAGAGGAAGAACTCCTTAAAATAGGAGCCAAGAAAGATAATGAAGGGAAGTGGAGATCAGCAGATGGGAGGCAAATGTTGAATAAACCCCTTGCCAAGAAAATGCTAGAAGGCATACATGGAACAACACATTAGGATACACAAGTACTAAGTGATCAATTTCTAAGGGATTTGGGATGCATAGGAATTTTTGGGATAGCTAAGCAGGTGACTGAACTGCTTGTGATATGTCAACAAGTGAATAAGATCATGACGAAAACACCCAGGGGAGGGCGAGAAATAACCTTACAGATTTTTAAAAACATCCAAGGAGACTTTACTGAGCTTCCCCAGGTACAACAGTGGAAGTTTTTGCCAGTGATAACAGATCATGTGACTCATTGGGTAGAGATGGTGCCCACTGTGAAAGCCAATGCCAATGTTGTGAGTAAAACACTTCTAGAATCAATCATACCCCAATATGGGATGACAAAAGGATTGATTCAGACCAGGGAACTCATTTCACATCGAAGATGTTGCAGAAAGTTGTTCAGGCCCTGGGAATAAAATGGGAATTACACACTCCATGGCATCCACAGAGTTCCCATTGGGTTGAGAGAATGAATCAAACTCTTAAAAGAGCTCTAGTTAGGCTAATGATTGGAACCCAAATGTCATGGATAAAATGTCTCCCTTGGGCCTTATTAAGAATTAGAACCCAACCCCGGTCAGATCTGGGGGTGTCACCCTATGAAATGATGTTTGGGTTTCCCTTCCTGACCTCACCCCAGAAGGCTGCCACCTATGAGGAAGGGGAAGCCAATGCCAAGAAATAAGTGATGTCTATAGCACAAACCTTAGAAGGGCTAAGACATAAAGGGGCAATTCCTCAAACTACCACCTTGGATTTCAGAATCCATAATATTAATCCTGGGGATTGGGTGATGATTAAGCCATGGAGAGATCAGCCTCTAACTCCTCAGTGGGAAGGTCCCTTTCAGGCACTGCTCAGCACCGAATCGGCCATGCGAGCTGCAGAGCGGGGATGGACTCATGGCAACAGAGTCAAAGGCCCAGGAGAAGAACCCAAAGAGTGGACTGTAACATCCAGGCTGTGTGAAACAAGATTGACTCTCAAGCAGAGACTGAGAGACAACCAGAAAAATACCAAGATGCCCAAAAAGTAGAGTCAAGCTTCCACCAACCAGCTCGAGAACTGTCTTGCTGTTTTCATGGGTGAGAATTACCAGCATTTGTTGAGGGGAAGTACACAAGGGACTGTAAAAGGCAATGGGACAGCTTCTTTAAGAAAATAAGACAAAGGAAGGAGGGCAAGACCAGGTTGGCCCCTCTGTTCGCTACCAAGAAGGCTCCATAGCCCTGCTGTGGGTAGCAACCCCGTGGGCATGGTAAGGTAGGGACAAAAGGCCATACCAGACCTCTGTAATTCCTCAGTTGTCTTTTAATTCAACAGGGACTGGAGGGCAGGACCGAGTTGGCCTCTGTGCTCACCCCTAAGATGCACCAACTATGGGTAGCAGCCACACAGGCATGGTAGATGGGAGTCAAAGCCACACTGGACCTCTGGGATGCCCTTTTGTCCATTCCAAATAATTGTGTCTAAGGAAAACCTGAGATTTTTTCTCCTGTTCCCACTGTCCTTGCCAACATCAACAGATGCTGGTATGACTCATTCAAGAGACAGGGAAATTTTTTCACTTAATTGTTCAAGCAGAATGACTTATAGAAAAAGAAAAAGGGGGCTTGTTATAGATGAGTGATTCTGTGGTTGAGTCTCACAATTAAGGGGTGAATATTAAATATATGTTAGGAGAAGTTTTGTAGATGTACAGTTATCCTTCCCCTCTCCCTTGCATTGCTATCACAGGATGGCCTCAGTAGTTGGGGCATTTGGGAGGGTTGGCTTGTTCCTATGGCAGCACCTGACCTCCAATCAAGGTGTGAGACAGTGATCTCCACCACTGGACAGAGAAGAAGGAGTCGATTGACAAGACTTTGGGAGGGGCTGGAGGTGTAAAAGACAGAACATCCATTTTGTAGATGAGCACACAATGACTGAATCCTTTGCTCCTGCTGCTGTATCCTTTTCTTTCTTCAGTCTTCTGTTTTATTTTGATATGGTCTTAATAAAGCATTTACATTTTTGAAAGTGAAAATCGTTTCTCACATGGGGTTCGATAATGTGGGGCAAGGTTGTCCACTCTGGGTCAGTTCTCAAGGTAAAACTTCACTGACATGGCCAGAACTCCTTAGGAGAGACCCTGGATCAATACCAAGCACAGAATGCTGCATTCAGCTCTTTTCTAAAGAGAACAGTAATAAAATACACTCTTTAAAATAGGATTACATTTTTCTTAGAAGCTCTTTGAAATATTTCTCCATAAAAGTAAAAGGAAATCTTCCTAATGAACTGCTCCAGAGCAGAGTGAAATCAAGGCAGAGCCATGGTTTGTCAGGACTTGCTTGATCCTAATGAGGCCTGTGGTGCATTTGGAGCTGAGCCCTGGAACCTCAGGGCCTAAAAGGGGATTGCACAAACCTTTCCAGGAGTCAAAGTCAGAAGAAAACCCCAAAGTGTCTCGAGGCATTAATAGGACCCACTGAGGTCCATCCCACACACAGGCTCCTCATGGACTACTGGAGGAGAGAATTGGAGGCCAGGATGGCAAAAGAACCTCTCAGAGATTCAGAGTGTAGAAAGGAGAATCCAAAGTACCTTAAAAATCTTGAGTATCTCAAGGCATTAATGAGCCCCACTGAGTGTCAGTACAAAGCTCTCCAGGGACTCATTAAAGCAGATAATTGGGGCCATAATTGCAAAAACCTCTAACAGAGTCTGTATCAAAAGAGAAACACCAAGTACCTTCAAATAACTGAAGTACCCTGAAGTATTAATGAGCCCCACTGAGTGTTGTTACTGACAAAGCCTCTCCAGGGACTAATTACAGCAGATAATTGGAGGCCATGATTGCACAAAGCTCTCAGAGACTCCAAGGCAAAAGCCAAACCCAAAGTCCTTTGAAAAACCTGCAGTCCCTGCAGGGAGCATGAAGGAGCCCCCAGGGCCATTGCTGAGCAAGGCTCCCCAGGGACTCCTTGCAGCAGATCCTTGAGGCCACTGGGATGTGGGCTAGGGGGGGATGCTGAGGGCAGCACAAGGGGCTGACAGTGCCCAGCCTGGCTGGGGCTGTGCCAGGAGGCCCCAGGGCCTCAGGACAAGGTGTCTCCTCCCAGCCCTTGGTGGCACAGACCCTGCTGTGCCCCAGGGCACCAAGACTTGGCTTCTCTTTGTCCCCACCTGTCATCACTGCCTGCAGTTCTCTGCTCTGCCTGGGGCCTGGGGACACTTGCTCAGTCGTGTTCCTCTCTGGGACCCATTAAAAGTCCAAGAAACTTTGGAGTTGGATTCTGCCTTGGAGTTCTGGAGAGGTTTCTTCAGCTCCCTCTCAGGGACTGATGTTCAGGGCCTGAGCACAAAGGCCCAGAGGCTGATTAAAGTCCTTGTGCTGTGTCTGTGCTGCTGAGCTGGGCTGGGCTCCTGGCACAGAGGCAGCTCCTGCTCACCAAGAAGAGCTTCAAAAGCACATTTCTCTCGATCAGCAGCTCTTGTGCCAGCCCAGCAGGGCTGGGGCACTGCCTGCAGCCAGCCCGGGCACAGCCCAGAGGCACAGAGAGCTTCAATCAGTCAGGGCTGGGAAGGGGCTGAGAAGTGCCTGGGGCACAATCACTGCCAGCCCTTGGCACAGGAACCTCTGGCTGCAGGACAATGCAGCTGCAGCTCCTGGAGCCATCTCCTCAAGCTGGAACTTGCCAATGCCTGCAGAGCCTGTGAGTACATTCTCTGCTTGTCTCTTGTGCAGAGCAGCCAGGGGTGCCCAGGGGTGTCCTGCAGAGCAGGGTCCTGCAGCCCAGGGCGCTGTGCTGGGGCAGGGACTCTGCTGCCTGCCAGGGACAGCTCTCAGCCAGCCCTGGCAGCTGCTCCCAGCACTGGGGGACAAGATCTGGCTGGGAGGAGACAGCTGGTGAGGCTTGGGAGTGTTCTCCTTGTGTGGGGAGGATGCTGCATTGTTCAGGACTGCTCTCAGCATGACATTTAACTGCAGAATTTAGATGATACAGGGAGTACAGCAAGGCAGGGGCTGTATAAAAGTGGATATCCTGCGTTTTTAATCAACTGCTCTGGGTTGGAAATTGCACATAGATCTTCATCTCTCAGTTCAGCCTGTGAAAAATAAAAAAAAAAAGTATTTCTTTGATCTGATTAAACAAGGCAGTGACAGAAATCAAAACAGGGCTCCTCACATGCAGCATCAGTGTCGCTTTGCCAGCCTCCTCAGGGTTGCTCTGACGTTGCCATCAGAGCCTGCGGAGCCAGAGCTGCCCCTGGGCAGTGCCTGAGCTGGGAGGGCTCTGCAGGGCAGAGCTGAGCCCCCAGGGCTGGGCTGGGCTCTGGCAGCACTGGCAGGGCCCAGCCCTGGGCACAGGGAAGCAGCTGCTGGCAGGGACAGCTCCAGGCAGCAGAGCCCTGGGCAGGCAGTGGGGGGAAAGTGCCCCCAGGCTGTGCTGGGATATTTCAAGTCCTCTCCAAACCCAACTATTCCATGATTACTTTTTTTACAGATCCCCATGCCAAGGCTCTGTAAATGTCCAACAGCAGCTGCATCAGGCACTTCCTCCTGCTGGCATTGGCAGACACGCGGCAGCTGCAGCTCCTGCACTTCTGCCTCTTGCTGGGCATCTCCCTGGCTGCCCTCCTGGGCAACGGCCTCATCATCAGCACCGTAGCCTGCGGCCACCACCTGCACACGCCCATGTTCTTCTTCCTGCTCAACCTGGCCCTCGCTGACCTGGGCTCCATCTGCACCACTGTCCCCAAAGCCATGCACAATTCCCTCTGGGACACCAGCAACATCTCCTACACTGCATGTGCTGCCCAAGTATTTTTATTTGATTTCTGCACAGCAACAGAGTTTTATCTGCTGACCATCATGTGCCATGACTGCTACGTGTCCATCTGCAAACCCCTGCACTACGGGACCCTCCTGGGCAGCAGAGCTTGTACCCACATGGCAGCAGCTGCCTGGGCCAGTGCCTTTCTCACTGCTCTACTGCTCACAGCCAATACATTTTCCCTGCCCCTGTGCCATGGCAATGCCCTGGGCCAGTTCTTCTGTGAAATCCCACAGATCCTCAAGCTCTCCTGCTCCCAGTCTTACCTCAGGGAATTCGGGCTCATTGCTGCTTGTGTGTGTTTAGATTTTGTTTGTTTTTTGTTCATTGTTTTCTCCTATGTGCAGATCTTCAGAGCCGTGCTGAGGATTCCCTCTGAGCAGGGACGGCACAAAGCCTTTTCCACCTGCCTCCCTCACCTGGCTGTGGTCTGTCTGTTCATCAGCACTGCAGTGTTTGCCTACCTGAAGCCTCCCTCCATGTCCTCCCCATCCCTCGATCTGGCCCTGTCAGTTCTGTACTCGGTGGTACCTGCAGTCCTGAACCCCCTCATCTACAGCCTGAGGAACCAGGAGCTCAAGGCTGCAGTGAGGAGACTGATGAATGGATGTTTTCAGAAACATTAAACTGCTGGCCAATTTCTGCAAATCACTGGTAATAAAAATCATCTTTTATACTTCTTGTTCTTTTGATTCTTTTTCATTTGTAATACTTTTAAAATATAGTGCAAAAAGAAATGTCATTCCTTGTGACATTTCTCTTTTTGATTCTCTCCACGTTCCCTGTGGCCACAGATTGTGTCAATGCGGGGCTACGCTCTTGGTGGCTTTAAAGGAACTAAAGGATCTCCCAGCAGAGTTTTCTGCAGAGATGCCCTTTTGTTGCCTTCTGTGGAGCTGCAGCAGCAATGTCTGTGTGCAGAGCTGGGGCAGACCAGTGCTGGCCCAGCAGCTGTGCCCAGCAGCAGCAGCAGCAGCACTTGGTGTTGCCAGTGCTGCTGCCGTGGCCCTGCCCCGCTGCCCTGGTGGCCCTGGTGTTGCTGCAGGGCCTGAGTGCTCTCGGGGCCGGGCACAGCCCTGGGGGTGGCAGTGCCGGGGCTGCAGCAGGGACAGGCCATGGGCACTGCTGGGGCAGCGCTGACGCCTCAGGCCAGGCCCTGGGGGCTGCAGGCTCCTTGCCCAGGCTCTCTCAAGAACACGGCCAGGCCAATGCTCAGCACAGAAACCCCCGTCAGCAGCCCCAGGCTGGCCGTGGGCAGGCTGGGGGCAAACAGCATGGCTGGGGCTCTGCAAGGGCCCTGGGGCAGACGGGAAGGAGCAGCAGAGCAGGGGCTGATCCATGCCCAGTGCGCTGCACAGCCCAGGCCAGCGTCCCAGAGCGTCCTCATGCAGCTGCCAACAACATCCCCCCTCTGCAGCCCTGGCCTCTCCCCCAGCTCACACAGGTGCCCCATCCTTGCAGGCACAGACACGGCAGCACTGCCTCAGCAGCCCCTGTTTGCATTGCACACAGCAGGGCCAGCACCCCCCTGCTGTTGCTGTGGGGACATGAACCTGAGGGAGCACAAATGCCATCAGCGCCTGGGGCCAGCAAGGCCTGGGGGACACCAGGGAAATCCCTCAGCTTTGTCCTGGCCTCTGCACTCAGCCAGAAAGTTTGTTCCCATCAGCTGGGAGTTTCCTGTGCCACTGCAGACGCTGTTGCTCAGAGCCAGGGCTGCCTGGCAGCCATCCCCAAATTGCCCTGACCATTTCCTTGGCTGCACCTTTGCTTTCTTTACTCTTCTCTTGAACAAATTTCTTCCAATTGCCCTCCTGTGTTCCCTCCCCTGCAACAGCCCATCCCTGTTTGTCCTTTCCTCTCTGGCCCCACTCCCCATTGCAGTTCCTGACTTGGCACCATGGGAACGTCCCTTGGGCAGCAGGATCATCCTACAAGTGCTGCAGGAATTGTCTGCAGGCTCCTGCAGTGCCTGGTGCTGCTCCCTTGCCAGAGGTACCCCAGGCCAGGGGGGCACATCTGGGTTGCTGTGTCTGGCTCTGGGGCTCCCTGTTCTGGGCAATGAGGAGGAGCTGCAGAGGCTCTGCAGGACTGACAGGATGGGCTTTGGGGCTGGCAGGAGAAGCTGAGGGACCTGGGCTGCTGGAGCTGCTGAAGAGGAGGCCCAGGGCTCATCTTGCACCGGCTCCAAGCGTGGTTTCAGAGAATCCCAGAATCAGCAAGATTGGAAAAGACCTTGGAGATCATCAAGTCCAACCTGTGCCCTGACACTGCCTTGTGTCCCCTGAACCTCCACTTCTCCAGGATAAACAACCCCAGCTCCCTCAGCCTCTCCTCACGGGACTTGTGCTCCAGACCCCTCCCCAGCCTTGTTGCCCTTCTCTGGACACACTCCAGCCCCTCCATGTCCTTCCTAAATTGGTGGGCCCAGATCTGGATGCAGCACTCGAGGTGCTGCCCAAGCAGTGCCCAGCACAGGGGAAGAATCCCTGCCCTGCTCCTGCTGGCCACACCATTCCTGATCCAGGCCAGGAGCCATTGTCCTTCTTGCCCACCTGGGCACACTGCTGCCCCATTTCCAGCCTGCTGTCCATCAGTCCCTGCAGGTCCCTTTCTGCCTAGCTGCTCTCCAGCCACTCTGTCCCCAGCCTGTAGAGCTGCAGGGGTTGTTGTGGCCAAAGTGCAGGACCTGGCACTGGGACTTGTTCAACCTCACCTTGTTGGATTTGGGCCCTGGACCCAGCCTGTGCAGGCCCCTGTGCAGAGCCCTCCTACCCTCCAGCAGATCAATACTCCCAGCCAAATTAGAGTCACCATGGGTTCATGAGGCCCCAGAGTGTCACAATGGTCTCCATGATTCCATGAGCCCTCCCAGTGTCACAAAGTCCCTTGGATCCTTGGGCCCTGCAGTGTCACAATGCCACCGTGGTCGCAAAGGCCCCACAGTGTCACAATGGATCCTTGGTCCCCTCAGGCCCTGCAGTGTCACAATGGATCCTTGGTTCCATGAGGTCTGGCAGTGCTGCAATGCTCTCCTTGGTTCCACAGTGTCACAATGGCCTCTTGGTCCCAAGGGCCACCACGGTGTCAAACATGTTTCCTTCATTCCAGGAGTCCCTGAGGAGCAGCCCTGGCCCCTTGGTTCCATGGGGCCCTGCAGTGTCACAATGGCCCCATTGTGACACCAGGTCCTGCTCTGTCACAATGCTCTGCATGGTTCCACAAGGCCCTGCAGTGTCACAGTGGCCTCTTGGTTCCAGCAGGACCCAGACTGTCATCATGGACTCCTTGCTTCCATTCAGCCCCACAGTGTCACAGTGGCCCCTTGGCTCTGTGCTTCCATGTTGTACACAGTGTCACCATGGTCCTCTTAGTGCACCAGGCCCATTGCTGAGTGTCACAATGGCCCCTTGCTTCCCCAGGCCCTGCAGTGTCACAATCATCAGAGAATCAACCAGGCTGGAAAAGACCTTGGAGAGCATCAAGTCCAACCTGGCACCCAACACCACCTTGTCACCCAGACCATGGCACTGAGTGCCACATCCAATCTTTCCTTAAACACTTCCAGGGACAGTGACACACTTACCTCTCTGGGCAGCCAGTTTCTGTGACCTAACACTGTGCTGCCCAAACATTACTGTGCACAGCGGAAGAATCACTCCTGCTGGGCACACTGTTCCTTATCCTTTTGAATCCCACGGGTTGGATGAGGGAAATGGTGGAGAGGGAGTGGGGAGAAAAAAATATCAATTGTCAACCAATGAAGGGTCTTGATGTTCATATCTATTCAGACTGCATTAGAAGGTACTGGGTCTTAATATCAATTGGACCAATATCAATTGGTCAGTATCAATTCGTGATACCAAACTATGGACAGGAAAAGAAAACAGGACAACTCAGTTCTCTCTGCTATTTTTTCAGTATAACAGAATCACTTTATATATACTTCCGAAATGTGTCTAATTCACCGCAGTAGAATTGAAAATTTAGATTATTCCTATGGGCTTTTCTTTTTTAAGTGTTTTGAACAAATGTTTATGAGCCTTTTTACCTTAGTGCCTGAACTAAAGAGCTCCAAAAAGAAGAGGCCTCTGGAGCAGTGAAATTCATCAGCAACCTCCAAGTGGCTGAGGATCCATGCCCATGAGAGCAGCAATGAACAGAAATGGGCACAGCTTTGTGGCTGCTGTCCCAGCTTTGGCATGGGCCCTGGGCCTGGAGCAGGAGCAACTCTTGAGGGCCCCAAGGCCGGGGCTCTGGTGCTGCCCTGGGCAGATGGGATGGCAGCAGGGGCTGCAGAGCTCTCAGCACCTCAGGCCGAGGGCAGCAGGGCAGCCAGGGAGCCTCCTTTGGCCTTGGCCAAGCACCTTCCCCCATGGCTGGGGCTGAGTCCTGTGGCAGCTGCAGCTGCTGCTGTGCCCTTGGCAGGGGCTGAGGCCGTGGGGCCAGTGCCCAGAGCAGCCTGGGCTGAGCAGAGCTGTGGGGCCAGAGCCGGCTGGGCTGGGCTGGGCTCAGAGAGGCCCTTGGTGCTGCCCAGAGCTCAGGGCAGCTGGCAGAGCTTGCAGGGAGCTGGGCTGGGCTACGAGAGCCTGGCCCAGAAACCATCAGTGTCCATCTCAGCCTGGCTGAGCATGCAGGGGCAGGACTCAGGCCAGGCCTTGTGGGGCAGGGCCAGCGCCTGTGCAAGGCATTGCAAACAGGCAAGTGGCCCAGAGAGGAGGCTGCTCTGTGCCCTTGGTGGCACGGACAGAGCAGGGAGGGGGCCCAGGACATTTGTCAGCGCCAGCCTCCGTGCCCATGCGTTGGCCGCCCTGGCTGCTGAGCCCAGCTTTGGCCTGGGCTGAGTTTGGCTGTGGCCCAGCTCCATCCTCCTGCGGGGCTCAGGGCCTGTTCCCGGCCATGGCCAGCCCTGGCTGCCTCTCTGCTGGCCCAGAGGCCGGCAGAGCCCGGGGCAGGGCTGTCTGTGCAGCCCCACAGGTGCCACGGGCTCTGCAGGAGCTGGCAGAGGCTGCCCAGCAGGGAGGCCATGGGGCACAGAGCCCCAAGGCTGCTGTGGGCACCACGGCACAGGGGCCCTTCCCAGCCGCAGTGCTCCTGGCCTGGGCTGGGCCTGCACAGGGGCTGGGCCACCATGGCTGGGCCAGCACAGGGCCACAAAGGGGCCACACAGCCGCTCACGGGGCTGACAGCAAGGCCAGGCACACACAAGCAATTGCTGAGCATGGCCTGCGCTGGCCAGGCCTGACTGGGCCAAAGGCAGAGCTCAGCTGCCCTTGGGGGCTGCAGCAACACTCCAGAGCCCAAAGAGCCTCCATGGCTGGGCTGGAGACCAAGGCTGCAGCAGGGAAATGCAGGGCTGCTGCGGGATGGGGAGGCCATTGAATTCCAGCACACACCTCAGCTCTCTGATGGTCTCGGCACCATGCTGGGCCCTGTTTCACACTGGAGCAGAGCAGATGTTGATGGGACAGGAGCCCTGTGGGTCTCTCAGGGACCTGCAGTTTGCAAGGTGCTCTGCTCTCTCTCAGGTGCTCTCAGAGAGATCCAATCCCAGCTGGGCACCTCAGGGCACAAGTGGCACTGCCTGTTCATGGGCACACAACTCATGTCTGCCTGGAAATGGGCACAGGTTTTAATTCCTGTTAGTTTCATAATATACAAGCAAATCTTTATTATCTGGGTCATTTGAGTACTTTTAAGAAATGGCAACGTTTTCCCACCAGGAACAGGAATTTCCTGGATCTACTGGATCCTTCTACTGATGGCAAGGGAAGAAATACAGATCTTCCCCTCTACTTTTGCCACTGACATTCAGTCTAATATTTCATGACCCCACTTCCTTGAGGTGTTTCCAGCTCTCCTATTTAAATGGCCATGTCTAAGGACATCTCTTCACTGGACCAGCTGCATCTATGTCCTTCCTGCTGCTCTCAGATTTCCTCCTCCAGATGCTCTCTGGTCATTTGAGCGCCTCTCAGCTGACTGGTTTCATGCTTGGAACTTCAGGGAGTGGCCAAATCTTTCAAGTTAAAAAAAATATGAATTGAGTATCTCCCTGTGGTTATACCTATCACAGAATTTCCATTTCTTATGTTTTTGCTTAAAAACTATTCCTGTTCAGAAAGCCATGGGGGATGGTGGACATGTCAGATGCTGCTGGGACATCCCAGAGAGCTGAGGGAAGAGCTGTGATGGTTATTAAACTGTTCAAATGTTCAACTTGTGTTTGTTGGCAAGAAACCTTTCTGTGCCTCTGAGTGTCACCAGGCCCTGAGCCCAAAGGACACAAACCTGATGAGTTGTGGTTCCCACTGCAGGGGCTGCACTTGGACCTTGGCTCTGCACAGGAGAGCTCTTCATCCCCTTTCTCTCTTTTCCTCCCTCTGGGCATGGAGGGAGCTCCTGACTTCAGTGTGTGACTCGTGTGTGCAAAGAGCAAATCTGGGCAGAATCGGGGCAGGGAGGGTTTGGGGGGACCTTGGGATCTGTGCTGGGCACAGAAGGTGTTTTCCATTGCTCTGAGACTGTCTGCTGTGCAAAGTGGATTTAATATCCAGCAGAGGAATGACTTTGGCATTGGATGGAGCTGTGCCTTCTCTTGGCTTTGTTGGCTGACAAGAAATGAACATCCCTCTGTGTCTCGGGCAGCTCCTTCTCCAAGGAAAGCAGGTGGGAGTTGGAGCCAAGGAGCTGAAAGCTGCAGGTGCAGCCTGGGCTGGAGGGAGCTGAGATTTGCACAAGGCTGCTCTGAGTGCCAGGGCTTGGATGGGGGAAAAGGTGGGGTGGGGGTAGGGACAGAGTCTGATTGATTGTCAGCCATGAAGGGTCTTGATTTGCATATCCATTCAAAATGCATGAGGAGGTACCTGGATTCAGTGTCAATTGGAGGTCGCACATGTCAATGAATTAACAGGAAAACAAAACTAAACAGGACCTAAAAAATGTTTTCTCACTGTCTTTTTAAATATCATATATTCACTTTGAATACACTACTGAGTTCTACTTAACCACAAAGGATTTGAAAATTAAAATCAAATGATTCCCAGAGGCTTGGCTTGTTCAGGTGTTCTGAATGTTCATGAGCCCTGGGACACTGAATTCCTGCACTGAAGAGCTGAAGGCTGAACAAGCCTCTGGAGCAGTGAAATTCAGCAGCAGCCTCCAAGTTGCTGAGGATGTCAGCAGCCCCCAGTGAGGCCATCCCTGCCCAGAGACCGTGGGGGAATGGGCAGACAAGGAGAGTGTCCCTGGGGCTGGGGCAGCACAACTCAGAGGCACCAGCGGCTCCAGCTGGGCAATGGAGTGTGGAATGTGGCTGGGAAAGCCCTGCCTGGGCTGGGCCAAGCAGGACACACAAGCCCTGACTCCCATCCCTAAAATAATTCTCTCAAGGAGACATTTAAAAGGAATTACAATTGTTTGTGTCCTCTGAGTTAGGTGCACTGGATAAATACCAGTACAAGAGATTCTAGGAGCTCAAAGCAACCAAACAGCCTTCCCTGGGAAGTTCAGAAAATCAGAGAAACTTTGGCAAAAGATTTATTATGACATTGTAGTGGTTTTGGTTTGTCAATTTAAGATTTTTCTATTATTGAGATTTCTTAACTAATGGATTGATGAATATGGGGGGTTTTAGCATCAGTAATTATTTATCTATTTATTTTATTGTGAGATTGTAATATAAGAATAGTAAAGTAGGCCTAAGATTTTAAAAGGGTATATAGAAAATTTTATTTAAAATAAATTTATAAAGAAAAAATGTAGTAGGAATTAAATAATTTATTTAGAACACTTTTTTTCTTTACAACTTTTTCTTTTTACTGACAATGTAAAGAATGTAAACTTAAAATTTCTAGTTAGTTTACTATTTATAGAATTGTTTTTCTTTAGTTTACTTAGGGAGAGAAGTTTTTCTTGTTAAGGTTGTGGAGATATTTTACAAGAGGAAAAAATATACTTTTTTGTGGCTCTTAATTTTGCCATGGATAACACCTGTCTGGGAACTTTGTTCTTGTGAAGTTGTTTTTATTGCTACAAGCTTTTTCACAGCTTGCTGATGGGCCATGTTGACTTATGAGGTATTGTTTTAAAGATGACTTATTTAAAGGTATAAGTTTTTATTATTTACTTTTAAAATTATTTTTATGTCTGGGAATAGAGATCTTCTCTTGGAGATACTGGATTACTTTTTTTTTTCCCTGTTTAAGCATTTTATGAAATTAAAGTATTTTTAACATTTGTTTATTTTAGTATGGAGGTTTTTCTTTGATAATAATTTGAATTTTTAAAAATATTATTTTGTGTTATAAAGAAAAAGAGTTTTTTCTTTATAGTTTACAAGAGGATTTTAGTTTTAAGAGTAAAGTATTTTTTATTTTTTTTTTTTTTAGGATTTAATCTCTTCTTTACTTACTTTGATGGTTTTATATTGGTTTCTTACAAGCTTGTATTTTGTTTTTTTTTTCTTTTACTCATGGGAGGATTGAAGTATTGAAAGAGTAAACACCTGACCTGCTGGCAACGTGTGGTGGAAGTTGTGGTTGGGTTGTGTTAGGATTGGTTTTATGGTTGGTTTTAGGGTTTTTTGTGTTTTAGTTGTAGGGTTATTTTGTGTGGGTTGTAGATTGTAGGGGTTTTGGTTTTAGTTGTGTTGGGGGGAGGGGACTTGATGGTGAGATTTTAATAGCTGTGGCTGGCTTTGTTCTGGTTGGGGTTTTGTAGCCTCTTTTGTTTTCCTGTTTGGGAGTTGTTGGGGTTTGGTTTGGTCAGACTGGGGCTGATGCGGGGGTGGGGGGGAAGCCTGGGGAGGGGGGAAGGGGCTCAGCCCATGGCAGGGTTGCTTGGTTTGGTTTGGTTTGGTTTGGTTGAGATGGGGGCTGGGACCCGCTGCTTCTTTGTTGACTGGAAAGAAAGAGGAGGTTCCTGGGTTTTTTCATCTGTAACATTTGTGTTTCACAGAGGCGTGTTCAGTATCTTAGTGGTTTAACAGATTGTCAGTTACACAAAAAGTTTTGTATTACTTTTTAAAATTCTTCTCATGTCAAACTACGACAGATACCCAGTCAACAAAAAACACTTCTCAAAGCATTGACTAGGTCCATTCAACTTCACAAACTCTAAGCTTGTTCAATAGAATGTTAATCAAAATTTGCAGGAGCACAGAAACAGAAGAAGACACAGAAAGAGATAAAAGACAAAAAAGATACAGAGAAGCACAGACACACAGCTACCAACTCCTGGATTCCAGCAGTGTTCAGATGGAAATTCCAAGAGGATGCAGGGTCAAGATGTGTGCTTGCCTTGTGGTCAGCCTTCAATACCCCTTGGTCTCCCTGGGCTCTTCCCCCAGGTGGGGCTTGGGCTCATTTGGTCCCTCAGGAGCTGGGCTGGGGGCTGCAGAGGTGGCTGTGGAGCATTGCCTGTGCTGTTCCAGGGACTGGCAGCCACTGCTGGGCTGGGATAGAGGCTCTGGGGGGATTGGGGTTCCAGGGCAGGGCAGGGCTGGGCTTCCAGGGCAGGGCAGGGCTGGACCTTCCACTTCCTCCCCCACACACATGAAATGTTTCCAGCCAGCAATCTCCTCCAGTCTGTCACAACAGGGAATGTTGGAGGTTGAACCCCAATTCTGGCCATGGGCACCTGGCCGAGAAGGACAGTTCCTTTCCATAGGAAGGAAAGCCCAGAGCCTCAGTGTTTGGAAGGCAGGTGAGAGCCTCACCAGGCCAAGGCTATCCAGACTTGTCAGCAATGCCAGATTGTATCTGGGAGCAGTCTTTGGATATAGGGAATTTTGGAGGTGGAATCCCCATCTTGGTCATGGGTTCCTGGAGAAGCAGGACAGTTCTTTCCCATAGGAAGGAGAGCATGGAGTCTTCCCCAGTGTTTTGGGGACACATGAGAGGTGACCCTTGTGAAACCATTGCCAGCCAGTCTTGTTCTGGCAATATTCCTATTGGAACAATCCCTGGATATAAGGAAATTTGGAGGTGAAATCCCAATTCTGGTCATGGGTGCTGGGAGAAGAAGGACAGTTCTTTTCCATAGGAAGGAAAGTACAGAGCTGTTGTTGTTCTATTTCTAGAGTCACATACAGTTGTTATCAGATTTCTAAAGTCCCATACCTCCTTGGTGTGTTCTCACAGCTGCAGATCTTCACAGCACAGGCTCCTTTTTTCTGCATGTTGCTCTTTCTTAGTTCAGGGCTCCTTCAAGGCCCTCCCTAACTGGCTAACCCACCCCTTTTATCCCAGTTAACTTCATTAGCCATAGCTGCGGCCCAATGAAGGACATCGCAGCTGCAGCCCATCAAGGACAACCAGGACCTACCGGGGCAAAGCCTCTATACAGATATTCAAGTACAATACTTCTATTTTGCTAGGACTCAAAGGCAACCTCTACTATACAGAGCCCCAGTGTTTCAGCAGCAGATGAGAAGAGACCCTCAACATGCCAAGGTCAGCTGGACCAGTCAGGTGGCCCCTGGGGGGCCAAACAAGCCAGACCTGTTCAGTGTTCCATTGGTTTTTTGGGACCCCATAGTGTCACAATGATGCCTTGGATCCATGAGGCCCCACAGTGCCCTAATGGTGACTTGTTTCCATGGGGTCCCAGAGTGTCACAATGGCCCCTAGGTTCCAGAAGGCCCTGCAGTGTTACAATGGTCCCAACAATTCCATGGGGCCTTGCAGTGTCACAATGGACCTTTGGTTCCATGCAGCCCTACGGTGTCACAAAGGCCACTTGGTTTCACGAGGCCCCACAGTATCACAATTGTCCTCTTGGTTCTGCGGGGGCAGCCAGTGTCTCAGTTGTCTCACTGGTTCCATGAGGTCTCCACAGTGTCACAATGGCCCCTTGGTCTCTCAGGGCCCCACAGTGTCACAGAGGTCCCTTGGTTCCATGGGCCCTGTGCTGCTGCATTCCCCCCTCCCCTTCTCAGCCCGCCCTGCCAGCTGAGAAATGCTCCTTGGGGCTCGGCCTTGGCCAACAGCCCCTGGGCTCAGCTCCTCTGCAGCTCATCACAAACACTGTGTTGCCGTTATGGCCTAGCGACCTGGTTTGGGAGGTCCGGCACGGTGACCCAAGGCCCAGGGTCACTCGGTCCAATGCTACATACACCAATGTGGTGGACAGCAAAATGGCGTTTATTGAGGGGTCTCAGGGGTATTTATGGTTTGGGCAGTCTGTGTCACTTCCCTCTGCTCATGTCCGGCCGGGTGTGGCTGGGTACAGAGCAAAGGTCAGACTGCAGGGTGAGGGGGAGCTTCTTATCTACCCGTACAGCCCGAGATCTTCCGCACGCAAGTCCCTAGCTCTCCACATTTCCCCCCCCCTCATGATTAGTAAAAATCTTATAAAGTTATAAAATGTAAAGGTTACAAAATTTCATGGGTTAGTAGAATTAGCGTAAAATCGTAAGTGTGTTAGTAAGTGGCACGCCTTAGAGTAATTGTCGGCGCTCGAGAAACAAAATGTTAGCCGTTTCCAAACGCCTTTTAACAAATAGCACCAGTTTGTTTAACATGCAAGGCCCAAAGATTAGGGTTAGTAAGATTATAGTGACTGGGCCTATGAGGGTAGAAATCAGGGTGGTGAGCCATGGAGACCGGTTGAACCACAACTCGAACCAGCCCTGTTGAGCTTCTCTATCTGCTTTCCTTAGGTTTAGCTGATTTCTCAGTTCGGCCATGGAGTCTCTGACGACTCCGGTGTGGTCTGCATAAAAGCAGCATTCCTCTTTCAAGGCAGCACACAGGCCCCCTTGCTGCATGAATAAGAGGTCCAGTCCTCTCCTGTTTTGGAGGACAACCTCTGAGAGTGAGGAAAGGGATTTTTCCAGGGAAGAGATGGATTTCTCGATCCTTTGCAAGTCCTCGTCGACTGTCATCTGCAGTTGTGCCAGTCCCTGATGTTGTGTTGCAAGGGACGAGATGCCTGTGGCAGCACCGGTAGCTCCTAAACCGAGGAGCATTGCGATGGTGATGCCTGTTATCACCTCTCGTTTGTAGAGCCGGTTGGGTTCCTCGAGCAAGCGGTACACCTCCTCTTCCTGGAGATACAGGACTCTGGGGACAATTAGAACTTGGACACAAAAGTCAGTAGAATGATCAAATTTGTCAAGGAGTACACATGGGCTTACCCCGGATTTGTGGCAGACCCACATTCCCGATGCAGCTGGGATCACCCACTGGAACTTCCCTCCCTTAAGTTTGACGAATTCCTTGCAGACGTTGCCCATCTGCTTTGCCAAGGTTGCATTGCCAAAGCATTTGCCCTGGCCCGTAACCTGACTTAGGGTGATACCTCTCCGGGGGGTGTCCCATCTGCATTGGCGTGGATTGTTTGACTTAGAGAAGATGAATGGGAGATCGAAGGCCACACCTTCGTAAAAAGGGGGTTGTGCATCATAGCATAACCAGCATGATTCTGTGAAGTTCGGGTTGGATTGGTTTAACGATAAGAAGGTAGCATTTAGCACGCTTAAGAATGGACTGGAGAGGGTTGGTTTGGTTAAGGGATCGGATGGGGAGGCTAGTTTCGACCTTTGTGTTTCGCGGCTAGAACTACCGTTAGCTGCGATCTCTTCCCTGGGTCTACTTACTGCTAGAACCGGATTGGGTCCGACTGATTGGGATACTGAAGCTGGGAGTCTGGTAATTCGCACACTCACCCACTTTTCTGACCCTTGAAGGACTACTGTCCATGCTTTGCCCATGGCCCAGCTAGGCCACACTTAAAACATGCCATGACACTCGTTATTGCAGTGTGAACTGCTGCCTGAATGGGAGCTAGGTGTTTTTCCTTTGCAACGTGTCTGATCATGGCAGCTAGATTAGACCCTTGCGGCAGTGATCTTAAAATGTCTTTGGTGGCTGAGTTGCATTGCTGGCGTAGGCACTCTGCCAGCACAGGACCCTTTGCCTCTGAGGGTAATGTTGAGGAGTCCAAGGCAGCCTGTAAACGATCCACAAACTGAGTGAAGCTTTCACTCTCACTCTGCTTTATTGTGGACCAAGGCGACGGTTTGGCTATTACTTTGGAAGCAACACGGATGGCTTCTCGGGCAGCACGGGTTGTTGTCATAACCTCATGTGCCCGCAAGCCCTCAGCCTGTGCCTGAGGGGTGATCATTGTAGGGTCTGTGCCCATTAGCCTCTGTATGCTGGAGCCGTGCAGTGGATGGTCTGCCCCTGTTACCAGGGCCAGCTGCTTAATACAGTTATCCTCCCATTCCTGCTTAAAAACGATCATCCCTGCCCCATCAAAGATCATTCTGCAAGTCTGCTTAATATCAAAAGGTAACATGTCATCCCCTCCAAAAACGCTGTCAATGAGTGTGGAAACCATGGCAGAATTAATTCCCCTATCTGCAATTGCTTTAATAATTGCCTGCACGTCTTTCGGGTTTACCGGGGAATAGGTCCTTTGATTCCCGCCGGCTCCCCCCACCCGAACCGGGAACACCAGTTTTGCTGACGGAGTCCATTCAGCACACGCTATTTTTATTTTCCGCCAGTCTGTAAGCGGAGTTCGATCTTTCTCCGATATCCCCTTCACCCATGCAGGAGCGCTGTGGCTAGTGACCTTGTATGCCGCTGCTCTCCTTCTGTTAAAACCCGAATCCGAGTCGGAACTCCCCGATCCCCTCTCAAGCTCGGAGCTCGAGTCCGAGTCCGAGTCGGAAGTCGACTGGCCGGACGTTTCCGGGCTGCTCTGCCTTTTTCTCGGGCTCCGACCCCGCCCCTTCTTGCGGGGGTCGGGCCGTTCCCTCCCCCTGGGGTCCCCCCGCCTCCTGCTGGGGGAGGTCCTTGCCCTATAAGGACCTAAAGTGAACTGAGTGCTCTGATTGGCCTTACGCTCCTCCGCGGGGGCCACCCCATCCCCCCGCTCGCCCGCGCATGCGTTGTTAAGGAGGCTGACTGCATTTCCGCCCCCCGTGTTCTCCTTTCCGCCCTGAACACGCGGTTCGGCGCCATTTTCAAACGGATATGGAGGGGGTGCGCTTTTATCCACCCCTTTGGGGTCCGGCAATTTCGCCGCCTCCAGCGCTTCTTCCATTAACCCCCGCCAAAACACCCGCGCGTGTTCCCCCCCTGATGGTAAGGAGGTCTGCTCGGGGGAATCCAGCGCTCGCGGTTCCGCGGTGCCGATCTGATCGAAGCCCTCCGTGGTCTGTGTTGCCGCGCTCACCCCCAACTGTGGCGTGGCTAATAACCAAGCCTGCGCGGCTTTCCAGGTCTCCTGCTCTTCTCTAGCTTTCTGCAGAGCCTGCACGACTCTGCCCCATGACTTTAGAGCTTTCCCTGAGCCTGAGGAAATAGTCTCCTCAGCTAAAACCTTCGTACAAGTATCCCACATCTCCGGATGGAGAATATCCACCGGGCTGTCTATCGCCCCCAGCTTAATAAGTCTCGGTATAGCAAGACATAAATCTTTTAGCTTACAATCAATCCCCCATTGAGCATGCATCTGAGTTACGACCTTCGCTATGGCTTCCATGGTCCACGCTGGTCCGGGGGCGTCCCCCCCGCTGCACTAGGCCTGCTGTGCAGCCGCCGGTCCCCTGTCCAGGCGAAATCCCGAACTCCGGGCGCTGCAATTTTCCCGGGTTTCGGCACCAGATGTTGCCGTTATGGCCTAGCGACCTGGTTCGGGAGGTCCGGCACGGTGACCCAAGGCCCAGGGTCACTCGGTCCAATGCTACATACACCAATGTGGTGGACAGCAAAATGGCGTTTATTGAGGGGTCTCAGGGGGTATTTATGGTTTGGGCAGTCTGTGTCACTTCCCTCTGCTCATGTCCGGCCGGGTGTGGCTGGGTACAGAGCAAAGGTCAGACTGCAGGGTGAGGGGGAGCTTCTTATCTACCCGTACAGCCCGAGATCTTCCGCACGCAAGTCCCTAGCTCTCCACACACTGTCTGCTCCAGGCACTGCTGCTGCCCAACCAGCTCCTGCTTTCTGGAGGAGCAGCCCTGGGAACTGCTTTTGTTCCCTCAGTGGCACAACATCCCTGTTCTCACCCTGCCAAAGAAAGCTGTTGGTGCCAAGTGTGGCCAGGATGAACCATTGCTGGCACTGAAGCCCCTCTCTTGGGGCCCTACAAACAGCGCTCCAAAAGGAGCCCTTGGAGCTCTCCTGGGCCAGCGACTCCCTCTGAGTGGGGCCTCTCCCAGCCGGGAACTCTCCCGTTTGCTGCACTCGGGGATCCCCAACAACGACGGAGCCTGGGCCGATCCCCCCACTCCTCCAGGCTCAACCCTTCACCCACTGGGGAGATGCCAAAGGATCCTCAGGGAGCATTTCCTGCCCTGAGGGGAATTTCTCGCAGGTGCCTTGCACTGACTCTTTGTGTCTGTGTGCACACAGGAGTGCCTGTGCTGGGGAAATGTGGCAGAAATGCTGCTCTCTGAGGTGTTTGAGTGCCTTGGAAAGCTGAATCAGTGAGGCCTCTAAGTGAGGTTACATCACGAGGAATAAGTTAAATGGTGTTAAAAGCTTTTTTTGCTAAGTAAAGTTTAATATAAGTTATAATCTAAGTTGAATATTGTTTCATTTTTTTTCCACCATTAAATCATTAAGTCATAGGTTGTGAGTTAGGTTAAGTACTGTTAAGTGCTGTTCGTTTGCTAAATTGTGAAGTTGAAGGGATCAGTTAAGGTTAAGGTCTGAGTTAAGTCCTGTTAAGTGTGAGGCCTGTTAAGCTTTTTAGCCGTATTCCTTTTATCCTTGCCCTCACTCTCCTTGTGTCTCATACACACACACAGGGACAGTTCTCAGTTCATTTCTGGTTTGATTGCCTGGATTTGGTTTGGTTTTGCTGTTTCCTTTCCTTGGTGTGCCTGAAGTGTCCAGTCAGGAGCAGAGTGACTCTTGCCAAGGAACTTTGTGCTGCTGTCCCTTAATATTAAATCTGATTTTTGCTGATCCCTTGCTGGGGATTTTTTCAGCTCTCTCAAGGCCTCGTTGGTACCAGGGTGAAGGAGCCCTGGCCCAGGCTCTGGCCCTGGGGGACACGGGACGCTGCCGGGGGGTCCCTGTCCCCCTGTGCCACCCCCAGGGCCCCGGCCGCCCGTCCCCGTGTCAGGCTCTGGGGTCGATCTCGTGGAACATCCTCTGGGGGAGGCTGCGGTGCCGGGGGCGGGGGGACCTGGGGGGAAAGGGGACCCCGCTGTGCACGAGCAGGGTTGGACTGCTCTGGGGGGAACTGTGAGGGGGGCCGGGGCAGAGTGACCTCCCCAGTGACCTCACACAGCCACTGTGATGTCACACAGCCCCTGTGATGTCACACAACCCCTGTGATGTCACCCACCTCTTTTGCGATGTCACACAGCCCCTCTGGTGTCACAGAGCCATCTCTGTGATGTCACCCTGGAATGTAATGCAGCTGCAATGTGATGGCTCAGAAGTCTCTGTGATCTCAGAAAGTCACCCTGTGATGTCAGTCTGTTCTGTGATGTCACAGCCTGCTCCATGATGTTACACAGCCACCCAGTGTTGTCACAACACACTCTCTGATGTCACCGAGCCACTCTCTATGACGGCAGGATCTGCTCTATGGCCTCACTCCCTGCTCTATGATGTCACAGCCAGCTCTGTGATGTCACAACCCCCTCAGTGATGCCACAAAACCCTCTCCGTGATGTCATACTGCCACTCTGTAATGTCACAGCACACACTTTGAGCTCTCAGCCCCCTCTATGATGTCACACAGCCATGCCATGGTGTCACAGCCTGCTCTGTGATGTTACACAGTTCCCTCTATGATCCTGTAGCTGCTCAATGACCTCACACAAGGAACTCTGTGATGTCAGAGCCCAATCTGTGACCTCACACAGCCCACTCTGTGCTGTCACACTGCCCCTTGATGACATCACAGCTGCTCTGTGCCTCTATGACACAGCCCCAGAGGAGCTGCTGTGACACAGCCCCCTCTGGGACATGCCACAGCCCCTGCCAGTGCTGAGCCCCTGGGAGCTCTGTCTGTGCCCTGCTGGTGTCCCTGGGGGCCCTGGCAGTGCCCCAGCCCTGCTGGGCTGTGCACAGGAGCTGCTCCTGGCCAGAGCTGTCTCTCTGCAGCTCTGCTGCCCTTGCCAGGAGCTGCCTCTGGGCCAGGAGCCCAGCCCAGCTCAGCAGCACAGACACAGCACAAGGACTTTAATGACCCTCTGGGGCTTTGGTGCTCTTTGTGTCTGCCATGGCCAAAGTGCTGCCCAAGTTGGCTCTGTCAGGGCTGTCTTGCAGCTGCTGCCCATCCCTGTGCCCTGTGCAGCCCAGGCTGTCCTACGGTGTCCCTGCCCTGCGCCTCTGTCCCTGCAGGCTGTGGGCATCCCCCAGCTGCCCCACCTGGCTGGGCCCTTCCTTTGCTGACAGCTCTGCCTCCTGCCTGCCTCTGCCTGCCCACACAAAGCTTTGGGCTTAATACCAAAAGGGTTCATTCAATTTTTACTGTGCCTGTGAACTTTCAGCACAGGAACAAGGCATGCAGGGGCTGCTTTCCCAGCAAGGATGGCTGGAAGACAAGAAGACATCTGGCTCAAGAATGTAGTGGCAGAAAAAAGAAGGACTGAAACTGGGAACTTGGGGTGGGTTTTATGGTAATGGGTAAATTGTGATACACATTTAGCAACGCTGGTAGAATTACATGTCCACACAAGATTGGGGCTATCCCTCACTAGACCTCAGGCCTGAATAAATGATACCCTCTTAAATAGGAAATTAGTGTTAAGGAGCCTTATTCTGATATTTTAGAGACTTGGTGCTGGCAAGGCCTTACAGAACAAGGAGTCAGCTGTGACACTGTGCAAACTCATGGAACAAAGGGTCCATTGTGACTCTGCAGAACCCCATGGAACCAAAATCCATTTTGGCACATTGGGGCTACATTGAACCAATTGTGATACACCACATTGTGATACTGTCAATCCAAGGACACCATTGTGACCCTGAGAAACCTCTTGGAACCAAAGGGCCATTCTGACTCATCAAGGCCTTGCGGAATCATGGGTCCATTGTGACACTGCAGAACCAAGGAGATGCTGTTGGCTGTGTGAAAGCTCATGGAACCAGAAATCCATTGTGACACAGCAAGTCCTTATGGAACCAAGGGTCCCTTGTTTAACTCTGTGGCCTCATGGAATCATGAGCCATTGTGACACAGCATGGCCACATGGAGCCAAGGGGCCACTGTGACACTGCAGATTCAAGGAGACCATTGCGACTGAGGAATCTCATGGAACCAAGAGTTCATTGTTACACTGTGGGGGCCTGGGGAACCAAGGGGAGCACAGTGACATTGCAGGGCCTCAATGGACACTATTCTGATACTTTGGGACCCACTGGAACCAAGGGGCCATAACAGCGTGGCAGGGCCTCATGGAACCAATGGGACTACAGTGAACCCTGGGAGTCTCCATGGGATGAAGGGTCCAAGGAACCAAGGATACCATTGTGACACTCTGGGGCCTCATGGAACCAAAGGGCCATTGAGACACTTCAGAGCCTTGTGGAGCCAAGGGGACTACAGTGACACTGTGAGGCTCAGTGAAACATATGGTCCGTTGTGACACGCAAGGCCTTATGGAATCATGGAGACTATTGTGACACCAAAGGCTTCACTGAACCAAGGGGCCATTGTGACACTACAAGGCCTCATGGAAGCCAGGAATCATTGTGACACTATGGAGTGTTGGCAGGCCAAGGGGCAGTTGTCACACTGTGTGGCACCATTGAACCATGGAGACCATTATGACACTTCAGGACCCACTGGAACCTAGGGGCCATTGTGACACTGCAGGGCCTTGTATAACCAAGGCAACCACTGTGACACTGAAAGGTCTCATGGGAGCAAGGGGCCACTGTGACACTGTGGGTCCCCATGGAACCAATGGGCCATTGTGACCCTGAGGAACCCAATAGAACCAAGGGGCCATTTTGAGACGCTGTGACCTCATGGAACCAAAGGGCCATTGTGGCATTCTCAGTCCCATGGAAACAAGGAAACCATTTTGACACTGCAAGGCCTCATGGAAGCAAGGGGCCACTGTGCCACTGTGGAGCCAAGGAGACCATTGTTATATCACTGGGCCTCATGGAAACAAAGATCTGTTGTGATCCTACAGAGCCTCATGGAACCAAGGGTCCATTGTGATGCTGCAGGGCCCCAAGGATCCAAGAACATGGAACAGGTCTGGCTGGCTGGGCCTCCTGGGGGCTGCCTGACTGGTCCAGATGACCTTGGCATCTTGAGAGTCACTTCTTATCAGCCCCTGAAACCCTGGAGTTGTGTGCTTTCCTTCCTGTGGGAACGAACTGTCCTTCTCCTCCAGGGGTTCATGGCCGAAATTGGGATTCCTCCTCCAGATCTGATTATATCCAAAGACTATTCCTGTATGAAACCTGCCAGGACAGAAAACTCTAGCTGGCCTTGGCCTCACCTTCTTGGGGGCCAACTCTCATCTGCCTTCAAAACACCAGGGGACCTGTGCTTTTATTCCCATTAGAAAAAACATCTTTTATGTCCAGGCATCCATGGCCAAACCTGAGAATCTGCCTCCAAAATTCTTTATATCCAAGGATAGCTCCCAGACAAAAGCTGCCAGGACTGTCCAGATTCCCTTGGCTTCCTGAGGGCCAGCGTTCATCTGCCTTTGAAGAACTGGGGCTCTGTACTGTGATGGTGTTCACAGGGGTTTTCAGGTGAGGGAAGAGACGAGAATGTTGACTCCATGTTCAGAAGGCTTGATTTATTATTTTATGATATACATTACAATAAAACTATACTAAAAAGCATAGAAGGAAAGTTTCATCTCAGAAGGCTAGAATAAGAATAGAATAGAATTAATAATAATGGTTTGTCTCTCGGACAGAGAGTCCAAGCTAACCGGGCTGTGGTTGGCCATTAATTGTAAACACTCAAGATGGGCCAATCACAGATGCACCTGTTGCATTCCACAGCAGCAGATAACCATTGTTTACATTTTGTTGCTGAAGCCTCTCAGCTTCTCAGCAGGAAAAAATCCTAATTAAAGGATTTTCAGAAAACGATGTCTGCAACACTGTACTTCCCTTTCTTATGGAAAAGAACTGTCCTTCTCGTACAGATGCCCATAGACAAAAGTGGGGTTTGGCCTCCCAAATTCTGTCTATCCAAGTATTCTTCCCTGACAGCAGATCTGGCTGGCCTTGGCCTCCTTGGGGCTGCCTCTAATCAGCCTTTGAAACACTGGGGCTCCACCCTTTCCTTCGTATGGAGAACTGTCATTCCAGTCCAGGAACCCGTGGCTGAAATGGAATTCCACCCCCAAAACTCCCCATATATCCAAGGGTTGTTTTCAGACAAAAGTTGCAAGGACAGACAGGTCTGGCTGCCTTGGCCTCTGGTGACTGCTTCTCATCTGCCTTCAAACCCTGGGGTTCTTTTCCTTCTTATAGAAAAGAACTGTCCCTCTTGTCCAGGTGCTCTTGGCCTCAAGTGCTTGACCACTCTATAGGGACACAGGAACTCTGTGCTCAGTGGAGTGGAGACTGAGGACATCAGAGGAGAGCCCTGGGAGGTATTGAAGGGTAGTTTCAGAGAGGGTGGATCCTTTTGACATAGTAGGGAACAGCGAGAGAAAGAAAGAATTAATGGAAAGGGCAGCTGGGGAAGGCCAGACTGGACGTGACAAGAAAGGAATTTGCCTGCCAGGGCAGGGCTGTGGTGCAGCACGTCCCCCAGGAGGAGCCTGGAGCAGCCCAAGGCTTTGTGTGGGCAGGCAGAGGCAGGCAGGAGGCAGAGCTGTCAGCAAAGGAAGGGCCCAGCCAGGTGGGGCAGCCAGGGGATGCCCACAGCCTGCAGGGACAGAGGCTCAGGTTTGCTCAGCACCAGAGACACCTTTGCCTTGTTTGTCCCCACCTGTCATCACTGCCACCAGTGTTCTGCTCTACCTGGAACCTGGGGATGCTTTCTCAGGTGTGTCCCTGACAGGGATCTCTTCAAAGTACAAGAAACTTCAGTGTTTCAATGTAACTGAGTTCTTGAGGGTTCTGTGACATCACTGAGGGGATTGTGACATCACAGAGCAGGCTGTGACATCACAGAACAGACAGTGACATGACATAGTGACTTTTTGACATCTCAGCATCTTCTGTGACATCACAGAACAGCTGTATTACATCACAGTGTGACATCATAGAGTTGGCTCTGTGATGTCACAGGGAGCTGTGTGACATCGCAAAGGGACTGTGTGACATCACAGGGGCTGTGTGAGGTCACTGGGGAGGTCACTCTGCCCCGGCCCCCCTCACAGTTCCCCCCAGAGCAGTCCAACCCTGCTCGTGCACAGTGGGGTCCCCTGTCCCCCCGGGTCCCTCCGCCCCCGGCGCCGCAGCCTCCCCCAGAGGATGTTCCACGAGATCGACCCCAGAGCCTGACACGGGGACGGGGGGCCGGGGCCCTGGGGGTGGCACAGGGGGACAGAGACCCCCCGGCAGCGTCCCCATGTCCCCCAGGGCCAGAGCCTGAGCCAGGGCTCCTTCACCCTGGTACCAACGGAGGCCTTGAGAGCACTGAAAAAATCCCCAGCAAGGGATCAGCAAAAACCAGATTTAATATTAAGGGACAGCAGCACAAAGTTCCTTGGCAAGAGTCACTCTGCTCCTGACTGGACACTTCAGGCACACCAAGGAAACAAAGCAACAGCAAAACCAAACCAAATCCAAGCAATCGAACCAGAAATGAGCCGAGAACTGTCCCTGTGTGTGTGTGTGTGTGACACAAGGAGAGTGAGGGCAAGGATAAAAGGAATACAGGCCACAAGCTTAACAGAGCTCAAACTTAACAGGACTTAACTTCTACCTTAACCTTGACTGATACCTTCAACTTCACAATTTAGCAAAAGAACAGCACTTAACTGTATTTAAGCGAACTTGAAACCTATGACTTTGCAATTTAACAGAGGAATAACATTTAACAGTAATCAACTCCGCTTATAACTTATATTAAACAACTTAGCAAAAGAACAACTCTTAACAGCATTTAACTTCACTTAGACCTTGTGATTTAACCTTACCTCAAGGCCTGACTGACTCAGCTATCCAAGGCACTCAAACACCTCAGAGAGCAGCATTTCTGCCACATTTCCCCAGCACAGGCACTCCTGTGTGCACACAGACACAAAGAGTCATTGCAAGGCACCTGGGAGAAATTCCCCTCAGGGCAGGAAATGCTCCCTGAGGATCCTTTGGCATCTCCCCAGTGGGTGAAGGGTTGAGCCTGGAGGAGTGGGGGGATCGGCCCAGGCTCCGTCGTTGTTGGGGATCCCCGAGCGCAGCAAACGGGAGAGTTCCCGGCTGGGAGAGGCCCCACTCAGAGGGAGTCGCTGGCCCAGGAGAGCTCCAAGGGCTCCTTTTGGAGCGCTGTTTGCAGGGCCCCAAGAGAGGGGCTTCAGTGCCAGCAATGGTTCATCCTGGCCACACTTGGCACCAACAGCTTTCTTTGGCAGGGTGAGAACAGGGATGTTGTGCCACTGAGGGAACAAAACCAGTTCCCAGGGCTGCTCCTCCAGAAAGCAGGAGCTGGTTGGGCAGCAGCAGTGCCTGGAGCAGACAGTGTTTGTGATGAGCTGCAGAGGAGCTGAGCCCAGGGGCTGTTGGCCAAGGCTGAGCCCCAAAGAGCATTTCTCAGCTGGCAGGGCAGCCTGAGAAGGGGAGGGGGGAATGCAGCAGCACAGGGCCCATGGAACCAAGGGACCATTGTGACACTGTGGGGCCCTGTGAGACCAAGGGACCATTGTGACACTGTGGGGCGTCATGGAATCAAAGAGACCACAGTGACATTGCTGGGCCTCATGGAACCATGGAGAGATCATTAAGACACTTCACTGCCTCCTGGAACCAAGGAGACCATTGTTATACTGTGGGGCACTATTGAATCATGGAGACCATTGTGACACTATGAGGCCTAAGGGAATAAGCAAAGCACTGTGACACTGTGAGGCCTCATGGAACCAGTGAGACCATTGTGACCCATGGAGCCCCCACAGAACCAAGGGGACCATTGTGATCTGTGGGGCATGGTGAAACCAAGAGGCCTTTGTGACATTGCAGGGCTGCATGGAACCAAAGCTCCAGGGTGACACAGAGGGGCCTCCTGTCATCTATGGTCCATTGTGACACTGTGGAGCCCAAGGAGACCATTGTGACACTGCAAACCCCCAGGGTCCAAAGGTCCATTGTGACACTGCAAGGCCTCATGGAATCATTGGGACCATTGTGACACTGTGGGGTCTTCTGGAACCCAGGGGCCATTGTGACATTGCTGGATTCCATGGAAACAAGGGTCCATCGTGACACTGCTGGACCCCATGGGATCAAGCCACCATTATGGCACGGCGGGGCCCCATGGATCCAAGGCACGATTGTGGCACTGTAGGGCCTCACAAAACCAAGGGGACACAGAACAGATCTGGCTGGTTTGGCCTCCTGTTGACTGCCTGACTGGTCCAGCTGACCCTGGCATGTTGAGGGTCTCTTCTCATCTGCTGCTGAAGCACTGCAGCTCCGTGCTTTTCTTCCTATGGAAAAGAACTCTCCTCCTCCTCCAGGCACCTGTGGCCAGAACTGGGATTTCACCTCCAAATTTCCTTATATCCAGCGATTGTTCCAATAGGGATATTGCCAGGACAAGTCTGTCTTGCAGTGGTTTTACAAGGGTCACTTTGCATCGGTCTCAAAAAACACTGGGGAAGGCTCTGTGATTTCCTTCCTATGGAAAAGAACTGTCCTGCTTCTCCAGGTGCCCATGGCTGAGATTGGGGTTCCACCTCTAATATTCCCTATATCCAAAGTCTGGTCCCAGACAAAATCTTCCATTCCTGACAAGTCTGGCTGGCCTTGGTCTAGTGAGGCTCTCCAAACACTGAGGCTCTGTGCTTTTCTTCTATGGAAAACAACTGTCCTTCTAGTCCAGATGCCCATGGCCAGAATTTGGGTTCCACCTTGAATATTGCCTGTTGTGACAAATTGGAGGAGATTGTTGGCTGGAAACATTTCATATGTGGGGGGAGGAAGGTGCAGGTCCAGCCTTGCCCTGCCCTGGAAGCCCAGCCCTGCCCTGCCCTGGAACCCCAATCCCCCCAGAGCCTCTATCCCAGCCCAGCAGTGGCTGCCAGTCCCTGGCACAGCACAGGCAATGCTCCACAGCCACCTCTGCAGCCCCAGCCCAGCTCCTGAGGGACCAAATGAGCCCAAGCCCCACCTGGGGGAAGGGCCCAGGGAGACCAAGGGGTATTGAAGGCTGACCACAAGGCAAGCACACATCTTGACCCTGGATCCTCTTGGAATTTCCATCTGAACTCTGCTGGAATCCAGGAGTTGGTAGCTGTGTGTGTGCTTCTCTGTATCTTTTTTGAGTTTTTCTCTTTCTGCATCTTCTTCTTCTGTTTCTGTGCTCCTGCAAATGTTGATTAATTTTGAATTGAACAGGCTTAGAGTTTGTGAAGTTGAATGGGCCAAGTCAATGCTTTCAGAAGTGTTTTTTGTTGATTGAATATCTGTTGTAATACATGACAAGAATTTTTAAAAGTAATGTAAAACTTTTTGTGTCACTCACAATCTGTTAAACCACTGAGATTCTGAACACGCCTCTGTGAAACACAAATGATAATTATGAAAAAACCCAGGAACGTCCTCTTTCGTTTCCAGTCAACAAAGAAGCAGCGGGCCCCGGCCCTGGCCCCCATCTCAACCAAACCAAACCAAACCAAACCAAACCAAACCAAACCAAACCAAACCAAGCAACCCTGCCATGGGCTGAGCCCCTTCCCCCCTCTCCAGGCTGCCCCCCCCCCATCGGCCCCATTCTGACCAAACCAAACCCCAACAACTCTCAAACAGGAAAACAAAAGAGGCTACAAAACCCCAACCAGAACAAAGCCAGCCACAGCTATTAAAATCTCACCATCAAGTCCCCTCTCCCCAACACAACTCAAACCAAAAACCCCTACAACCTACCACCCGTACAAAATAACCCCACAACTAAAATTAAACACAAAGAAAAACCCAAAACCAACCATAAAACCAATCCTAACACAACCCAACCACAACTTCCACCACAAGTTACTGGCAGGTCAGGTGTTAATCCTTTCAATACTTCATTGCTCCATCGAGTAAAAGAAAAAAACAAAATACCACCATATAAAAAAATTATATAAAACCATCAAAGTCAGTAAAGGAGAAATTAAATCCCAAATAAAAAAGAAGAAAAAATACCTTAAGCTTAAAACTAAAATCCTCTTGTAAACTATAATGAAAAAACTCTTTTTCTTTATAACACAAAAAACTTTTTAAAAAAATTACAATTAATATCAAAAAAACCCCTCCATACTAAAATAAACAAATTAAATAACTGTAATTTCATCAAAAGTTTAAACAGCAGGGAGAAAATCCAAGTAATCCAGTATGCACAAGAGAAGATCTCTATTCCCAGAGATAAAAATAATTTTAAAAGTAAAAAATAGAAACTTTTACCCTTAAAGAACTGATCTTTAAAGCAATACCCCATAAGTTGACATGGGCCATCTACAAGCTGTAAAAAAGCTTTTAGCAATAAAAACAACTTCACAAGAACAAAGTTCCCCAGACAACTGTTATCCATGACAGAATTAAGAACCACAAAAAAAAAATTTTCTTCTTCTTAAAAAATCTCCATAACATTAACAAGAAAAACTTCTCTCCTAAAGTAAACTAAAAGACTATTCTTGAAATAGTAAACGAGCTAGAAATTTTAAGTTTACTTACTTTACATTGTCAGTAAAAAGAAAAAGTTATAAAGAAAAAAAGTGTTCTAAAGGGTTTATTTAATTCTTACTACTTTTTTCTTTTTCAATTTACTTTTAATAAAAATGTCTCTATACCCTTTTAAAATGTTAGGACTACTTTACCTTTCCCGTAATCCTATCTCACAACAAAATAAATACATAAATAATTAACCGACACTAAAACTGAACAAACTCATCAATACATTAATTAAGAAATCTCAAGATTAGAAAAATCTTAAATTAACAAACTAAAACCACTACAATGTCATAATAAACCATTTGCCAAAGTTTCTGTGATTTTCTAAAGCTCCCAGTAGTGCCTGTTTTGTTGTTTAGAGCTCCTGAGAATCTTTGTCAGTATTTCTCCAGGGAGTCCAACTCAGAGGACACAAACAATTGTAATTCCTTTCAAATGTCTCCTCAAGAGAGTTATTTTAGGGATGGGAGTCAGGGCTTGTGTGTGCTGCTTGGCCCAGCCCAGGCAGGGCTTTCCCAGCCACATTCCACACTCCATTGCCCAGCTGGAGCCGCTGGTGCCTCTGAGTTGTGCTGCCCCAGACCCAGGGACGCTCTCCTTGTCTGCCCATTCCCCCACGGTCTCTGGGCAGGGATGGCCTCACTGGGGGCTGCTGACATCCTCAGCAACTTGGAGGCTGCTGCTGAATTTCCCTGCTCCAGAGGCTTGTTCAGCCTTCAGCTCTTCAGTGCAGGAATTCAGTGTCCCAGGGCTCATGAACATTCAGAACACCTGAACAAGCAAAGCCTCTGGGAATCATTTGATTTTAATTTTCCAAATCACTTGTTCAACCTTCAGCTCTTCTGTTGTGGAATTCAGTGGCCTAGGGCTCATTAACATTCAGAACACCTTAACAAGCCAAGCCTCTGGAAAAAATTTGATTTAAGTGTTCAAATCTTTTGTGGTTAATTAGACAGATTTCAGTAGTGTCTTCAAAGTGAGTGCATTATATTTAAAAAGACAGTGAGAAAACATTTTTTAAGTCCTGTTTAGGATTTTTTCTGGTTTATAAATCAATATTTGCGATCTCCAACTGACACTGAATCCAAGCACCTCCTCATGCAGTTTGAATAGATATGCAAATCAAGACCCTTCATGGCTGACAATCAATCAGACTCTGTCCCTACCCCCAGCCCACCATTTCCCCCATCCAAGCCCTGGCACTCAGAGCAGCCTTGTGCAGATCTGAGCTCCCTCCAGCCCAGGCTGCACCTGCAGCTTTCAGCTCCTTGGCTCCAACTCCCACCTGCTTTCCTTGCAGAAGGAGCTGCCCGAGACACAGAGGGATGTTCATTTGTATTCAGGCAGCAAAGCCAAGGGAAGGCACAG
This sequence comes from Agelaius phoeniceus, assembly GCF_051311805.1. Classification (NCBI taxonomy): domain Eukaryota; kingdom Metazoa; phylum Chordata; class Aves; order Passeriformes; family Icteridae; genus Agelaius; species Agelaius phoeniceus. The sequence continues at coordinate 6,353,541 of NW_027509866.1, forward strand.
CTCCATCTAATGCCAAAGTCATTCCTCTGCTGGATATTAAATCCGCTTTCCACAGCAGACAGTCTCAGAGCAATGGAAACACCTTCTGTGCCCAGCACAGAACCCAAGGTCCCCCCAAACCCTCCCTGCCCCGATTCTGCCCAGATTTGCTCTTTGCACACATGAGTCACAGGCTGAAGTCAGGAGCCCCTCCATGCCCAGAGGGAGGAAAAGAGAGAAAGGGGATGAAGAGCTCTCCTGTGCAGAGCCAAGGTCCAAGTGCAGCCCCTGCAGTGGGAACCACAACTCATCAGGTTTGTGTCCTTTGGGCTCAGGGCCTGGTGACACTCAGAGGCACAGAAAAGTTTCTTGCCGACAAACACAAGTTGAACATTTGAACAGTTTAATAACCATCACAGCTCTTCCCTCAGCTCTCTGGGATGTCCCAGCAGCATCTGACATGTCCTCCATCCCCAAGGGATTTCCGAAAAGGAACAGTTCTAGACAAGGACATAAGAAAATGCAATTTTGTGATAGATATAAACACAATAAAGATGTTGACTAATATGGTATTTATTTTAACATCAGAAAGATTGGGCAACTTCCTGGAGCTTAAAGCATGAAACCAGTCAGTAAAGAGGCACTTGAATGACAGAGAGCATCTGGAGGACGAAATCTGGGAGCAATGGAAACGACATCGATCCAGCCAGTCTAGTGAAGAGATGGCCACTCAGACATGGCCATTTCAACCGGAGAGCTAAAAACACCTAATGAAAAAAACAATTAAATAATAGACTGAATATTAGTGACACAAGTAGATGGAAAGATCAGCATTTCTTCTCCTGCCATTAGTAGAACAATCCAGTAGATCCAGAAAATTCCTGTTCCTGATGGGAAAACTTTGCCATTTCTCAAAAGAACTCAGATTACCTAGATAATAAGGATTTTCTTGTATATTAGGAAACTAACAGGTATTAAAACCTGTGCCCCTTTCCAGGCAGACATCAGCTGTGTGCCCATGTACAGGCAGTGCAACTTGTGCCCTGAGGTGCCCAGCTGGGATTAGATCTCTCCCAGAGCACCTGAGGGAGAACAGAGCACCTTGCAAGCTGCAGGTCCCTGACAGCCCCGCAGGGCTCCTGTCCCATCAACATCTGCTCTGCTCCAGTCTGAAACAGGGCCCAGCATGGTGCTGGGATCATCAGAGAGCTGAGGTGTGTGCTGGAATTCAATGGCCTCCCCATCCCGCAGCAGCCCTGCATTTCCCTGCTGCAGCCTTGGTCTCCAGCACAGCCATGGAGGCTCTTTGGGCTCTGGAGTGTTGCTGCAGCCCCCAAGGGCAGCTGAGCTCTGCCTTTGGCACAGTCAGGCCTGGCCAGCGCAGATCATGCTCAGCAATTGCTTGTGTGTGCCTGGCCTTGCTGTCAGCCCCGGCAGCGGCTGCGTGGCCCCTTTGTGGCCCTGTGCTGGCCCAGCCATGGTGGCCCAGCCCCTGTGCAGGCCCAGCCCAGGCCAGGAGCATTGCGGCTGGGAACGGCCCCTGTGCCGTGGTGCCCACAGCAGCCTTGGGGCTCTGTGCCCCATGGCCTCCCTGCTGGGCAGCCTCTGCCAGCTCCTGCAGAGCCCCTGGCACCTGTGGGGCTGCACAGACAGCCCTGCCCCGGGCTCTGCCAGCCTCTGGGCCAGCAGAGAGGCAGCCAGGGCTGGCCATGGCCGGGAACAGGCCCTGAGCCGCACAGGAGGATGGAGCTGGGCCACAGCCAAACTCAGCCCAGTCCAAAGCTGGGCTCAGCAGCCAGGGCTGCCAACGCATGGGCACAGAGGCTGGCGCTGACAAATGTCCTGGGCCCCCTCCCTGCTCTGTCCGTGCCACCAAGGGCACAGAGCAGCCTCCTCTCTGGGCCACTTGCCTGTTTGCAATGCCTTGCACAGGCGCTGGCCCTGCCCCCCAAGGCCTGGCCTGAGTCCTGCCCCTGCACGCTCAGCCAGGCTGAGATGGACACTGATGGTTTCTGGGCCAGGCTCTCGGAGCCCAGCCCAGCTCCCTGCAAGCTCTGCCAGCTGCCCTGAGCTCTGGGCAGCACCAAGGGCCTCTCTGAGCCCAGCCCAGCCCAGCCGGCTCTGGCCCCACAGCTCTGTTCAGGCCAGGCTGCTCTGGGCACTGGCCCCACAGCCTCAGCCCCTGCCAAGGGCACAGCAGCAGCTGCAGCTGCCACAGGACTCAGCCCCAGCCATGGAGGAAGGTGCTGGGCCAAGGCCAAAGGAGGCTCCCTGGCTGCCCTGCTCCCCTCGGCCTGAGGTGCTGAGAGCTCTGCAGCCCCTGCTGCCATCCCATCTGCCCAGGGCAGCACCAGAGCCCCGGCCTTGGGGCCCTCAAGAGCTGCTCCTGCTCCAGGCCCAGGGCCCATCCCAGAGCTGGGGCAGCCACAAAGCTGTGCCCATTTCTGTTCCTTGCTGCTCCCATGGGGATGGATCCTCAGCCACTGGGAGGTTGCTGATGAATTTTATTACTCCAGAGGCCTCTTCTTTCTTGAGTTCTTCAGTTTAGGAATTCAGTGTGAAAAGCTCATAAACATTTGCTCAAAATACCCAAACAGGAAAAGCCCCTGGGAATCATTCAAGCTTTTAATTCTTCTGTGGTTAATTAGACAAATTTCAGAATGTATTTAAAGTGAATATACTGTAATGAAAACAATGAAGAGAGAACTGTCCTGTTAAGTTTTCTTTTCCTGTTCATAGATTGGTGTCAGCAATCCCCAGTTGATATTGACCTCTAGCACCTCCTAATGCAGCCTGAACAGATATGAAAATTAAGACCCTTCATGGCTGACAGTCAATCACAATTTGTCCCTTCCCCCTTCTACCATTTCCCTCATCCAACCCCTGGCACTCAGAAGCTGAGGAATGGAGTCCCATCCAGGTGTGTCCCCAGGGCTCAGGACTGGGGCCAGGTCAGTGAAATCACTTTATTGCTGATCTGGACGAGGCCACTGAGGGCACCCTCAAGTCAGTTCCTAGGTGAGCCCAGGCTGGGTGGGAGTGTGGCTGTGTTGGAGGGTAGGAAGCTCTGCGGAGGGATCTGGACAGGCTGGAGCCATGGGCCCCAGGACAATTGGATGAGATTCACCAAGGCCAAGGGCCGGGTCCTGCCCTGGGCTCACAACCACCCCAAATCCCTGGCTGTACCTTGCCCCTGATCCCCCCAGCCTGTCCTGTTTCCTTCATCCCTGCATTGCCAGGGACTCTCTGGGACAAGGGAGCTCTGCTCTGGGGATGGAGGAATGCCCAAGTGCCACCACTGGAGTGGGAACCACAACTCATCAGGTTTGTGTCCTTTGGGGGTCGGGAACTGGTGAGACTCAGAGGCACAGAAAGTTTCTCTTCATGGCCAACAGACCATGGTTGAACAGGACACAATTTAATAACAATCACACTCTTCCCTGAGCTAAGTGCAATGTCCCAGCAGTGCCTGATGAGTCCACCATCCACAAGGGATTTCCATACTAAAAGTAATTCTGGACAAACATGGTTCTGTGATAGACATAAACACAATTAAATTCTTGTATCAGGATGCTCATCCTGGAGTGGGGGCAAAACAGCTCCAACAATTCCTGATTTGCAAAGCTGTCAGTGGTGGATGGAGAAGGGAGGTCAGGCTGCTCTTGGTGTTGAGGAAATGCTGAAAGCAGCCTGACTCATTTCATCTCCTCCTGTCCTGGCTGATCTCCCCTCTTTCCCCTTCCACCCATTGGCTTTTGTCTCCCACCAGGCCCCCGGTGAAGAGCCTGGCTCTGTGTTCTCCATCCCCTCCTCGCTGGCACTGCCAGGCTGGGATGAGGAGCCCCTCAGCCTTCCCTGCTCTGGGCTGGACAAGCCCAGCTCCCTCAGCCTCTGCTCACAGCCCAAGGGCTCCAGCCCCACCTTGGAGGCCCTTCCCAGACCCTGCTCCAGCTGCCAGACATCTTTCCTGCCCTGGGCAACCCAACCCAGGCCACAGTGACCTGGATAATCCCCGTCCTTGATGTCCTGGTCACACAGCCCTGGCTCGTTGTCCCCATGTCAGGCTCTGGGGTGGATCCTGTGGAACATCCTTTGGTGGAGGCTGTGGCTCCAGGTGGGCCGGGGGGATCCCGGGGGACAGGGACCCCACTGGGCATGGACAGCATTGGACTTGTTGGGAGAAACTGTGAGGGGGAGCTGGGGCCGAGTGACCAACCCAGTGACCTGACACAGCCCTGCTGGGATGGCACACAGCCCCTCTGGGATGTCACACAGCCCCTCTGGGATGTCACAGCCTCCTCTGTGAGCTCACAGCCCCTTCTGTAATGTCACACAGCTGATCTCTGATGTCACAGCCAGCTCTGTGATGTCATAATCAGCTCTGTGATGTCACAGCTGGCTCTATGATGTCAAAGAGGCAGTCTGTGATGCTGTAGCTTCTCCATGACCTCACATCCCCCACTCTGTGATGTCATAGCCCACTCTGTGACCTCATGTTACCAGATGATCAATTGCCTACACCAGGTGAGCTCACACCTGGAGCTTGTTCTCCACATCCCCAGGCCTATGGAAGCCACACAAGGCCCATTGTGTGAGAAGGGGAACTGGAAGTTCACCAGCCTCAGGGTCCTGCCAGCTCAGCCAGGCCCACTGGAACATTGGGGTCCACGACCACCAGGGACCACCAGAGAGACCCCCCAGGACAGAAGAACACATGGGTAAAGGGGAGGGGTAATATGTTAATGATTTTGGGGAAATGATTATCATATGTGTGTTTAGTCCAAGACAATCAATGAATATGTGTGCAAAATGCAGAAAATAAACAGAAACTTTCCTGTGCTCATTCTGCAGGGCTTTGAGTGGAGCTCTGCCCCCTGCATCCAGCTGAATAAAGAATGCTGCTTCTTAATGCTACATTGGGGCTAAAAAGAGTTTTCTCTTTCACTGAATTTTTGGTAACACTCCCACTGCCAAGGAAAGCTCTGTCTGCTGCTGTTCACAGACAGAGAAGGGCTGGGGGCAGATGTGGGGCTCAGAGGCTGCCTGGGGCACAGTGACCATGAAATAATCAAGTTTTCAATGTTCTGTGAAAGAAGGAGGGGCAGCAACAAAACTACACTGGAATTAGGCAGGGCAGACTTTGGCCTATTTAGGATGCTGATTTGTGGAGTACTGAATCAGGTACTGATTTTTTAAAGAGAAGGAGCCCTTAAAATCAAAGGGGTCCAGGAAGAATGGACACATTTCAAGAAAGTAATCTTAAGGGGGAAGAGCAGCCTGTCCCAGTGTGGCAAAAGATGAGCTGGTGAGGAAAAGGACTGGCCTGGCTCCACATGGAGCTTTTGTGGGAAGTTAAGGGAAAAAAGAGGATGCATCATTTTGAAAAGAGAAACAGGCAACTCAGCAAGTGTTTAAGGATGTTGTTAGGTTATGCACAAAGAAGAGGAAAGAGGTGAAAGCCCAGTTAGAGCTTAATCTGGCCACTTGTGTGAGAAATAATAGGAAATGTTTCTATAAATAAATTAGTAGCAAAACACCAGATAAAGAGAACCTCTACTCTTTATTGGATGCAGTGGAGAATAGAGTAACTAAAGAAACGCCTGAACAGTTTAACACCTTGTTTGTCTCCATTTTCAATATTAGGACAGGTTGTCCTAAGGACAAGTGTTCTCCTGAGCTGGTAGATGGGCACAGGGAGCAGAACAGCCCCCTGGAATCCAGGAGGAAGCAGCTGCTGACCTGCTGAGCCACTCAGATGCTCACATATGTCTCTGGGATCAGATGGGATCCATCCCAGGGGTGTGAGGGAGCTGTGGATGAGCTCCCCAAGCTGCTCTCCATCATTTACCATCAGTCCTGGCTCAGCAGGGAGGGCCCAGAGCACTGGAGGTGCCAGTGTGAGCCCATCCCCAGGAAGGGCTGGAAGGAGGAGCTGGGGAACTCCAGGCCTGTCAGCCTGACCTGGGTGCCCGGCAAGGTTATGGAACAGATCACCTTGAGTGCCACCACAGGGCACCCACAGGATGGCCCAGGGATCAGAGCCAGCCAGCATGGATTTAGGGCTGGCAGGTCCTGCCTGACCAACCTGGTCTCCTTTTATGCCCAGGTGACCCACCTGTGGATGGGGGAAAGGCTGTGGATGTTGTGTGCCTGGACTCCAGCAGAGCCTTTGACTCTGTCTCTGACAGCATTCCCTGGAAAAGCTGCAGCCCATGGCTTGGGCAGGTTCCCTCCTGGCTGGGAGATTTAAGAGCTGGCTGGAGGCTGGGCCCAGAGAGTGGTGGGGATGGTGCTGCACCCAGCTGGTGCCCAGGCACTGGGGCTGTCCCCAGGGATCTGTGCTGGGCCCAGTCCTGTTTAATATCTTCACTGATGGTCTGGGTGAGGGGATCGAGTCCAGCATTCACAAATTGCAGATGGCACCAAGCTGGGTGTGAGTGTGGATCTGCTGGAGGGCAGGACAAGAAGACCCAGCCTTAAGCTGCACCAGGGGAGGCACAGGCTGGACAATAGGAAGGAGTTCTTCACAGAAAGGGTGAGTGGGAACTGGAATGGGCTGGCCAGGGGGGAGGTGGCAGAGTCACTGTCCCTCTGCAGTGGCACTCAGTGGCATGGTCTGGGTGACAAGGCAGTATTAGGGCATTGGTTGGACTTGATGATCCCAAAGGTCTTTTCCAGCCTATTTGATTCTGTCATTCTGTGATGATTGGGACACTCTGGGGCCATTGTGACACTGCAGGGCCTCCTGGAACTAAGAGGACCATGGTGACACCGTGCAGCCCCACAGAACCAGGGGTCCACTGTGGTGCTGTGGGGCCAAATGGAACCAGGGAGTGCCCTGTGACACTCTGGGCCCTCGTGGAACCACAGAGGCCATTGTGACACTGCAGGGCCTCGTGTAACCAAGGGGTTTCACCATTTTGACACTGCAAAACCAAGGGGACCATTGGGAGACTGCAGGGCCCAGTGGAACCAAGGGGCCGTTCTGACACTGCGGGGCCTCATGGCACCAAGGGGACATTGTGACACTGCAGGATCCTGTGTAACCAAGGGGCCACTGTGACACGATGGGGCCTCAAGGGATCTGGAAGAACGTTGTGACAATGTGTGGCCTTGTGGAAACAAGGAGTCCATTGTGACACTGAGGGGACTTGTGAAAGCACAGAGACCATGGTGACAGTGTGGGACCTCATGTGACCATGGGGCCATTGTGACACCCTGGGGCCCCATGGAACCAAGGGGCCACTGTGGAGCTGCAGCACCAACGAGAACATTGTGATGCTGTAAAGCCTCACAGAAGCAAGAAGTCCCTTGTCACATTTTGAGGCCTCATGGAACCAAAGAGACCAGTGTGACAGTGCAGGGCCTGGTGTAATCAAAGGGCCATTGTGACACTGAGGGGCCCCATGGAACCAAGGACATCTTTGCAGATGACACCACGCTGGGTGGGAGTGTGAATCTACTGGAGGGTAGGAGGGCTCTGCAAAGGGCCCTGGACAGGCTGGATCCAGGGCCCAAATCCAACAAGGTGAGGTTTGATAAATCCAAGTGCCAGGCCCTGATATTTGGCCCCAGTGCTACAGGCTGGGGACAGAGTGTCTTGAGAGCAGCCAGGCAGAAAGGGACCTGCAGGGACTGATGGACAGCAGGCTGGACATGAGGCAGCAGTGTGCCCATGTGGCCAAGAAGGCCAATGGCTCCTGGCCTGGATCAGGAATGGTGTGGCCAGCAGGAGAAGAGCTGCTGTGCCAGCAGTGATGTCCCCCCAGCTCTGCACACAGACATTGCTGCTGCAGCTCCAGAGAAGGGATCACAAGGGCAGCTCTGCAGAAAACTTTGCTGGAAGATCCTTTAGTTCATTTAAAGGCTCCAAGAGTGCAGCCCCTCATTGACACAGTCTGTGGCCACAGGGAAGGTGGGGAGAAACAAAATGAGAAGTGGCACAAACAATGACATTTATTTGTAGTCAAGATTAAAAAAAGTAAAAAAAGGGGGAAAAAACCGCACAACCAAACCAATAAGAAGTATCAAAGTTGACTTTTATTACAAGTGATTGGCAGAAATTGGACAGCAGTTTAACATTTCTGAAACCATCCAGTCATCGTTCTCCACACTGCAGCCTTGAGCTCCTGGTTCCTCAGGCTGTAGATGAGGGGGTTCAGGGTTGGAGGCACCACAGAGAAAAGAACTGACAGGGCCAGATCCAGGGATGGGCTGGAGAGGGAGGGGGGCTTAAGGTACAGAGAAGTACCAGTGCTGAAGAACAGGGATAGCACAGCCAGGTGAGGGAGGCAGGTGGAAAAGGCTTTGTGCCGTCCCTGCTCAGAGGGGATCCTCAGCACAGCCCTGAAGATCTGAACATAGGAGAAAACAATGAACACAAAACAGCCAAAACAGAAGCAGGCGCTAACAACAATGAGCCCAAGTTCCCTGAGGTAGGATTTGGCACAGGAGAGCTTGAGGATCTGTGGGATTTCACAGAATAACTGGCCCAGGGCATTGCCATGGCACAGGGGCAGGGAAAATGTATTGGCCGTGTGCATGAGAGCATTAAGAAAGGCACTGGCCCAGGCAACTGCTGCCATGTGGGCACAAGCTCTGCTGCCCAGGAGGGTCCCGTAGTGCAGGGGTTTGCAGATGGACACGTAGCGGTCGTAGCACATCACGGTCAGGAGGAAAAGCTCTGCTGAGATGAAGAACATAAAGAAAAAGAGCTGAGCAGCACATCCTGAGTAGGAGATGTTGCTGGTGTCCCAGAGGGAATTGTGCATGGCTTTGGGGACAGTGGTGCAGATGGAGCCCAGGTCAGCGAGGGCCAGGTTGAGCAGGAAGAAGAACATGGGCGTGTGCAGGTGGTGGCCGCAGGCTACGGCGCTGATGATGAGGCCGTTGCCCAGGAGGGCAGCCAGGGAGATGCCCAGCAAGAGGCAGAAGTGCAGGAGCTGCAGCTGCCGCGTGTCTGCCAATGCCAGCAGCAGGAAGTGCCTGATGGAGCTGCTGTTGGACATTTGCTGGGGCTGAACATGGGAATCTGTAAGAAAAGTAATCATGGAATAGTTGGGTTTGGAGAGGACTTGAAATATCCCAGCACAGCCTGGAGGCACTTTCCCCCCACTGCCTGCCCAGGGCTCTGCTGCCTGGAGCTGTCCCTGCCAGCAGCTGCTTCCCTGTGCCCAGGGCTGGGCCCTGCCAGTGCTGCCAGAGCCCAGCCCAGCCCTGGGGGCTCAGCTCTGCCCTGCAGAGCCCTCCCAGTTCAGGCACTGCCCAGGGGCAGCTCTGGCTCTGCAGGCTCTGATGGAAACATGGTAAAAACCTTGAGGAGCTGTTGGAAAAGTGACACTGATGCTGCCCCTAAGGGCTGATTTCTTTCACTGCCTGGTTTTCTAAGATCTCAGAAAAAAAAAATTTCTACCTGAACTGAGGGATGAATATCTGTGTGCAATTTGCCATCCATAAAACCTAGAGAAGTAGATTAATAAAGCAGGATTTTCCTATTTATTCAGGTCCTGCCTTGCTGTGCTCCCTGAATAATCTACTTGGAAATGTTCTGCAGTTAAATGCCATGCTGGGAGCAGTCCTGAACAATGCAGCATCCTCCCCACACAAGGAGAACACTTCCAAGCCTCACCAGCTGTCTCCTCCCAGCCAGATCTTGTCCCCCAGCACTGGGAGCAGCTGCCAGGGCTGGCTGAGAGCTGTCCCTGGCAGGCAGCAGAGTCCCTGCCCCAGCACAGCGCCCTGGGCTGCAGGACCCTGCTCTGCAGGACACCCCTGGGCACCCCTGGCTGCTCTGCACAAGAGACAAGCAGAGAATGTACTCACAGGCTCTGCAGGCATTGGGATGTTCCAGCTTGAGGAGATGGCTCCAGGAGCTGCAGCTGCATTGTCCTGCAGCCAGAGGTTCCTGTGCCAAGGGCTGGCAGTGATTGTGCCCCAGGCACTTCTCAGCCCCTGCCCAGCCCTGACTGATTGAAGCTCTCTGTGCCTCTGGGCTGTGCCCAGGCTGGCTGCAGGCAGTGCCCCAGCCCTGCTGGGCTGGCAGAAGAGCTGCTCATCCAGAGAAATGTGCTTTTGAAGCTCTTCTTGGGGAGCAGGACCTGCCTCTGGGCCAGAAGCCCAGCCCAGCTCAGCAGCACAGACACAGCACAAGGACTTTAATCAGCCTCTGGGGCTTTGTGCTCAGGCCCTGAACGTCAGTCCCTGAGAGGGAGCTGAAGAAACCTCTGCAGAACTCCAAGGCAGAATCCAACTCCAAAATTTCTTGGACTTTTAATGGGTCCCTCTGAGGGACATGACTGAGAAAGTGTCCCCAGGCCCCAGGCAGAGCAGAGAACTGCAGGCAGTGATGACAGGTGGGGACAAAGAGAAGCCAAGTCTTGGTGCCCTGGGCCACAGCAGGGTCTGTGCCAGCAAGGGCTGGGAGGAGACACCTTGTCCTGAGGCCCTGGGGCCTCCTGGCACAGCCCCAGCCAGGCTGGGCACTGTCAGCCCCTTGTGCTGCCCTCAGCATCCCCCCCTAGCCCACATCCCAGTGGCCTCAAGGATCTGCTGCAAGGAGTCCCTGGGGAGCCTTGCTCAGCAATGGCCCTGGGGGCTCCTTCATGCTCCCTGCAGGGACTGCAGGTTTTTCAAAGGACTTTGGGTTTGGCTTTGGCCTTGGAGTCTCTGAGAGGTTTGTGCAATCATGGCCTCCAATTATCTGCTGTAATTAGTCCCTGGAGAGGCTTTGTCAGTAACAACACTCAGTGGGGCTCATTAATACTTCAGGGTACTTCAGATATTTTAAGGTACTTGGTGTTTCCCTTTTGATCCAGACTCTGTGAGAGGTTTGTGCAATCATGGCCCCAATTATCTGCTTTAATGAGTCCCTGGAGAGCTTTGTACTGACACTCAGTGGGGCTCATTAATGCCTTGAAATACTCAAGATTTTTAAGGTACTTTGGATTCTCCTTTCTATACTCTGAATCTTGAAGAGGTTCTTTTGCCATCCTGGCCTCCAATTCTCTCCTCCAAGGAGTCCATGAGAAGCCTGTGTTGGGGATGGACCTCAGTGGGTCCTATTAATGCCTCGAGATACTTTGGGGTTTTCTTCTGACTTTGACTCCTGGAAAGGATTGTGCAATCTCCTCTCAGGCCCTGAGGTTCCAGGGCTCAGCTCCAAATGCTCCACAGGCCTCATTAGGATGCAGCAAGTCCTGTCAAACCATGGCTCTGCCTTGATTTCCCTCTGCTCTGGAGCAGTTCATTAGGAAGATTTCCTTTTACGTTTATGGAGAAATATTTCAAAGAGCTTCTAAGAAAAATGTAATCCTATTTTAAACAGTGTATTTTATTACTGTTCTCTTTAGAAAAGAGCTGATTGCAGCATTCTGTGCTTGGTATTGATCCAGGGTCTCTCCTAAGGAGTTCTGGCCATGTCAGTGAAGTTTTACCTTGAGAACTGACCCAGAGTGGACAACCTTGCCCCACATTATCGAACCCCATGTGAGAAACGATTTTCACTTTCAAAAATGTAAATGCTTTATTGAGACCATATCAAAATAAAACAGAAGACTGAAGAAAGAAAAGGATACAGCAGCAGGAGCAAAGGATTCAGTGTGCTCAGGATTCAGGATTGTGTGCTCATCTACAAAATGGATGTTCTGTCTTTTATACCTCCATCCCCTCCCAAAGTCTTGTCAATCGACTCCTTCTTCACTGTCCAGTGGTGGAGATCACTGTCTCACACCTTGATTGGAGGTCAGGTGCTGCCATAGTCACAAGCCAACCCTCCCAAATGCCCCAACTACTGAGGCCATCCTGTGATAACAATGCAAGGGGAAGGGGAAGGATAACTATACATCTACAAAACTTCTGCAAACATATATTTAATATTCACCCCTTAATTGTGAGAGTCAACCGTAGGATTACTCATCCATAACAAGCCCCCCTTTTTCTTTTTCTAAAAGTCACTTGTTTGAAAAATTAAGTAAAAAAACTTTCTCTCTCTCTCTAATGTCATGCCAGCATCTGTTGATGTGGGCAAGGACAGTGGGAACAGGAGAAAAAATCTCAGGTTTTCCTTAGACACACTCATTAGGAATGGGCAAAAGGGCATCCCAGAGGTCCAGTGTGGCTTTGACTCCCATCTACCGTGCCTGTGTGGCTGCTACCCATAGTTGGTGCATCTTAGGGGTGAGTACAGAGGCCAACTCAGTCCTGCCCTCCAGTCCCTGTTGAATTAAAAGACAACTGAGGAATTACAGAGGTCTGGTATGGCCTTTTGTCCCTACCTTACCATGCCTATGGTGTTGCTACCCACAGCAGGGCTATGGAGCCTTCTTGGTAGCAAACAAAGGGGCCAACCCGGCCTTGCCCTCCTTCCTTTGTCTTATTTTCTTGAAGAAGCTGTCCCATTACCTTTTACAGTCCCTTGTGTACTTCTCCTCAACAGATGCTGGTAATTCTCACCCATGAAAACAGGAAGACAGTTCTTGAGCTGGTTGGTGGAAGCTTGACTCTACTTTTTGGGCATCTTGGTGTTTTCCTGGTTGTCTCTCACTCTCTGCTTGAGAGTCAATCTTGTTTCACCCAGCCTGGATGTTATAGTCCACTCTTTGGGTTCTTCTCCTGGGCCTTTGACTCTGTTGCCATGAGTCCATCCCTGCTCTGCAGCTCGCACGGCCGATTCGGTGCTGAGCAGTGCCTGTAAGGGACCTTCCCACTGAGGAGTTAGAGGCTGATCTCTCCATGACGTGATCATCACCCAATCCCCAGGATTAATATTATGGATTCTGAAATCCAGGGTGGTAGTTTGAGGAATTGCCCCTTTATGTCTTAGCCCTTCTAAGGTTTGTGCTATGGACATCACTTATTTCTTGGCATTGGCTTCCCCTTCCTCATAGGTGGCAGCCTTCTGGGGTGAGGTCAGGAAGGGAAACCCAAACATCATTTCATAGGGTGGGACCCCCAGATCTGACTGGGGTTGGGTTCTAATTCTTAATAAGGCCAAAGGGAGACATTTTATCCATGACATTTGGGTTCCAATCATTAGCTTCACTAGAGCTCTTTAGAGAGTTTGATTCATTCTCTCAACCTGACCAGAACTCTGTGAATGCCTTGGAGTGTGTAATTCCCATTTTACTCCCAGGGCCTGAACAATTTTCTGCAATATCTTTGATGTGAAATGAGTTCCCTGGTCTGAATCAATCCTGTTTGCCATCCCATATTGGGGAATAATTGAATCTAGAAGTGTTTTACTCACAACATTGGCATTGGCTTTCACAGTGGGTACCACCTCTACCCAATGAGTCACGTAATCTGCTATCACTGGCAAAAACATCCACCATTGTACCTGGGGAAGCTCAGTAAAGTCTACTTGGATGTTTTGGAAGGGTCATAAGGCCAGTTCTTGCCCTCCTGTGGGTGTTTTCCCCATGATTTTCTTATTCACTTGTTGACATACCACACACTGTTCAGTTACTTGCTTAGCGATTCTGAAAATTCCTGTGCATCCCCAATTCCTTAGAAATTGATCACTTAGCGCTTGTGTACCCCAATGTGTTGTTCCATGTATGCATTCTAGCATTTTCCTGGCAAAGGGTTTATTATTATTTCCTTCCATCTGCTCATTTCCCTTTGTTATCTTTCTTGGCTCCTATTTTAAGGAGTTCTTCCTCTTCTGTCCCACTGAATACAGGGACTTTTTGCATTTCTCTCGTGGGTGTTAATACTATTATTAGTTTTTCTGTCTCTGATTCAGTTGCATTTTTAGCTTCTAAATCAGCTAAATTGTTCCCTTGTGCCCATTTTTGTTGTCCTTCAACATAAACCACCACTACTTCCTCTAGTAATTGTGAGGTTTCTAACTCTTCTAAAGGAAATTTTTCATTAATCAGTCCCTTTCCCTTTGAATTGAATAGCCCCCTCTCTTCCCAAATTTTGCCAAATGCATGCACTACTCCAAAAGCATATTTTCAGTCTGTATATGTTGTTCCCCTTTTCTGTGCTAATATTTCCAGAGCTTGCTTTATGGCATACAACTCACACCTTGGGCTGACCAGTTGGAAGGTAACTTTCTCTTTTCTTTGGCCATCAACCCTTCATGCACTATAGCATACCCTGATACGCTGTGCCCCTTTATTACCCATGAAGATCCATCGATGTTCAGTCGTTTTCCACCTTGGAGTGGTTGATCTGTTAGGTCCTCTCTTACTTTAGTTTGATAGTTTATAACATCTAGGCAATTATGTATTAGTTCCTCATCTGGTTCTCCATACAAAAACTGGGCAGGGTTGAGTTGGTTACTCATGATCAGCTCTAAACCATTATCTATTAAGATGGCTTCATACTTTAGCACTCGGGAATCAGTGAGCCATTTCTCAGTATTTTGGCTCAGGATACTCCTTACTGAGTTTGGGATATATATCTTCAATTTTCCCCCAAAGGGTAAGTTTTTGCTTTCTGCTATGAGTAGGGCAGTCACTGCCACAGCCTGAATGCAGGTTGGCCACCCCCAGCTGACAGGGTCTGGCAGTTTTGATAAATAGGCCACTGGTTTCCTGGATTCTCCCCAGTCCTGGGCTAACACTCCATGTGCTACCCCTCTTTCTATATCCACAAACAGACAGAAGGGTTTGTCTAAGGCAGGAAGACTCTGTGCCAATGCACTGACTAATTTTTGCTTTCAAGCTTAAAACTTTTGTTCATTGTCTTTTTCCCACCTAATCTCTTCTTCTGCTAACTTTTCATACAAGAACTGGATGGCCTGTGTGTATCCTTCAATCCATAGCCTACAATATCCCAACAGGCCTAAAAACCTTCTGACTTCTCTCTTAGTTTTTGGCCATGGGAGTGAAACAATCCCCGTAATTCTCTCAGGGTTCATCCACCAGCCCCATTGACAAATCACATGTCCTTGATATTTTACTTCTCTCTCTACAAATTTGAGTTTCCCTTTTGATACCTGAAGTCCTTGGTCCCCCAGAAAATTTAACAACACTATGGTGGATTCCCAAACTTCTTTTTCTTCCTGTCCTGAGAAAAGGAAATAATTTACATATTGGATAAGCTTCATCTCAGGTTTGATGGAGAAGAGTTGTGTTACTTCTCCTAGGGCTTGACCGAAGAGGTTTGGGCATTCGGAAAACCCTTGGGGTAACCCAGTCCACTAAAGCTGTTGCTTCCTACCGGAATCAGGGTTCTCCCATTCAAAAGTAAATATATCCCTACTTTCCCCTGCCAGTGGACATGCCCAAAAAATATCTTTTAGGTGTATGACGATAAACCAGTGGTGTGCTGGGGGGACATTACTCAGTCGTGTTGAGGGGTTAGGCACTACTGGGTACCGATTCACTGCTCTTTTGTTCACTTCTCTCAAATCTTGGACAAGCCTGTAAGTCCCATCTGACTTCTTTACTGGTAATATGGGTGTATTATGGGGGGACATACATGGTTCTAAGGTCCTGTCCTCAAGTAGGTCCTGGATCACCAGCTGCAGTTCTCGTCTCCCCTCCAGGGAGAGTGGATATTGTCATACCTGGACTGGAGAGCTGTCATCAATTAATTTTATTACTGTAGGTTTCATGTTCAATTTGCCTCAATTTTTTGGTTTTGCCCACACCATCTCATGAATGTTGCCCTCATCCTCTTCCCCTAATTCGAGAAGTTTAACCACCACTTTTCCTTCCTCTGGGAGTACTTGAATGCTTAACTGCACTTGTAAATCTCAGTCTAATAGATTGCATCCTGCTTCTTGAACTAATAGAACATCTCCAATTCCTACTTTATTTGCCCCTTCAAACTTTACTTCCTTTATAACTGAGACCTTGAACCCCTCCCCTTTTGCACCTACTACCTGCATGGTATCTTGACCCTTTTTGCACCCCTTTGGGATTCTACAAACACAAGTTCTTTCAATCCCCTTGTCTACTAAGAATTCAAATTCTTCCTCCTGGGGATCTATTTTTAAAGTTATCAAGGGCCCCTGGTGGTATTCTGTCCCCAGGAGGTAGAACCCTTGACACTGCTGATCTACTTCTTTTTGCTCAGTCTCATAGACCCTCAGATCCTTTTCCTTCTGGGGGCAATTCCTTCTAATATTCCCACTCTCTTTACAGTAAAAGCAGACTGGTCCTAAGTTCCCCTGTTTCCCAAACTCTCCTTTTTCTGCCCAGTCCCAAGGAGATGCATCTCCCCTCTATCTTCCCATACTTGGAATCCCCCTCCCTTACCTGGGTTGTTCTTTGCATGCTGGTTCCCTTCCCTAATGGCAGTTGCCATTACCTTGGCTTTTGTCTTGGCTTTCTCTTCATCCCTTTTTACATGCACCTTCTGTGCTTCCCTTAAGAGATCTTCCAACCTCTTTTCTAGCCAACCATCTAACTTTCCTAATTTTCTCCATATATCTGGCCAGGCATGAATGACAAAATTTATCTGTGCAGTAAGATCAGTCCAGTCACTGTGTCAGGGTCAACTCCTGAATATTGCCTTATATTTTTTCCTCAGCTTTTCTAACCGCTCTGTTGGGGTTTCTTTGCTCTTTTGCTGCTCATTGAAAGCCTTACAGGCATTTTGGTTACATGGAGCTGCTTCTTTGATGACTTTTGTAATCAGTGTTCTCTATTCTTCCATGTCTTGCCTCCCCCCAGTGCTGTTGTGGTCCCTGGTGGGGCACTATGGGCATTTTCAGATCCCCAGGAGGTCCTTGCACAGGCTTCCTTTCCCATATCCATATCTCAGCTGCTCGGATCATCTGTCTTTCTTCTGGTGTGAACAACATAATCATTAATGATTGCATCTCTTCCCACATATCAATATTGGGCCCCAGAAATTTATCTAACTGTTCCACTAATCCAGTGAGGTCCTCTAGTAATCCTTTCAATTATTTCTTGAGCATTCTCATGTCAGAAGAACTGAGAGGTACAGTTACAAATCCAATTCGTTCCCATATACCCCCAGGGCTTCCTCCCTCAGGGGGTACAGTCCCAATGCTTGGCTCCCATCGTGTGATCTGCTTTCCTCTCTTTGTGCTACCCTGCTCCTGGTGTTCTGGCTAGGCCCATCAGGGAGTAGGGGAGGTGCAGTTGGGACTGCTGGAAGTGGGAGGGGGAACAGGTCTAACGGGTCCCACTCTGTATGTTCTGCTACCTTAAACATGCTCACCTTCGAGGGTGAGGTTTCCCCTTCCCAGCAAGCAGCACAGTCACTCTCCTCCTGATTGAATGGTTCCTTAGCTCTTACATCATGTTTAATGCTCGGCATATCCATCCTTTGTCTGATCCATATCTCAGCCAGTAGACATGATCTCTCCTGATTTCCCTTCTGGTCCATTCCAATACGCAGTACTGAACCATTTTGCTCTCGTCCTTATCTTTGGTGTTGGGGTCATATTTCCACCGGGCTAGCTTCCTTCCTAGTGGGCTGTCTGGAGGGATGCCCCTTGGTTCCTCTTCAATCTCTGCGTCTTCCTTTGGGGATTCGCTACTCACCCATGATCCCATCATGACCAGTCAATCACAGGTCTGCCCCCAACAGAGCCTGCCTTTCCAAGCACAGGCCCTCCCAACTGAGCCCAGCTCCCTAAGAAGGGAGAGGGGAAAAAAAAGGAAACCTGGAAAGGAGGAAAGAGAAGGGAAGAGAAGAGAGAGAGGAAAAAGGGGAGAGAGGAAGAAAAGGGGAAGAGAAAAAACTAGAAAAAAGCTTTACCTCTCCTCCGAAAAAAACTCTGTGGTCCAGGGGCTTCCGTCCCCAGCCCACCCTGGCTCGGCAGCTCCGCCCCGACTCGCCATGGCATGTGAAGTGTTACGCCTACTACAGGGTAACCCCACCTCAGCAAACCTCTCGGCGGTTGTCCCGTTTCCAGCCCGATCTCAGCTGGCTCCGGGAACCCTGGAGCTGCTTTTGCCCAAGAGCCATCCCCACCGAGCTCGGCCACTGCCAGTGCCACCAGTGCCCGGCCGCTGGCGCTTCCCCCAAAACTGCCGCCGGCTATCGCTGCTCAGCCAGCCTGGGATACCACAGCCCTGGCCGTGCCTCCCCCGACACCGCCGCTGGCTCGGTGCTGCAAAACCCTACACAAACCCATCTCACGTGTCCCACTGGCCACGGGGGAAAATCCCCGCTTTCCTCTCCACCACGTGTGCTGCCATTCCCTACCAGAATAGCCCAGCGCTGGCTGTGCCTCCCCGAGACCACCACTGGCTCGGTGCCACAAAACCCTTCTCAAACTTCTCTGTCCTACGTGTCCCGCTGTCCACAGAGGAAAAACACCTCTGCTTTCCTCTTTATAATGATTCCTGCCGTTTCCTCCAACTGCCCAGCATCCTAAAACTCCAATGGACCAGGACGGGTTTGGTATGGAGTACTGGCTGGAGTTTGCTTTCCTATACCGGAATTACAGAGTCATTATCTGGCTAAAAAATAGTGCTCACCCCTTTTCTCTTTTCTTTATCCAGCCTCCTGCTGTCTCTGAGCTTCAGCCTGCAACCACTGGTGGCCCCAGAAGTATCTGAAGACTCCACCAAATTTGTGGCGTGGGTGCACTTCTTTTTGCAAACTCCTAGCACCACCGGGGAGAGGTGTCTATCCCAGGAGAGCCCCCGAAAATTGTGAGAAATCCTGATTAGAGGTCAGATGTCGCCATAGTGACAAGCCAGCCCTCCCAGATGTCCCAACTCCCATTGTCCCTTGATAACCATGTGAGCAGGTACAACTATAAATCTATAAAACTTTTCTTATATATACATTATATATAATATAATATAATATAATATAATATAATATAATATAATATAATATAATATAATATAATATTATATTATATTATATTATATTATATTATATTTCCATATACACATAATATTAGTCCATTAATTGTGACAGACAATCATCATATTACTCATCTAGCACAGACACAAAGGAAGTTCTAATATAAACATTAATCCAAACTTGGCTGAAGGTAGAATTAGACCAGCTCCTGAAGGACAGAGCAGCTTTGAACTCCTTGCAGCTCAAAGCACCAAGCGGGTGGCTGGGAGGTGTGTGAGTGACCTGAGAGTGAGGGAAGGGAAATGCAGAGATCCCTGGAAGTGTTTCTGTGCAAACAGGCTGTGGGAAGGGCACTTGCAGACCTGCTCTGGGCCAGCTGTGAGGGTGGATCATCATCCCAACCTGCACTAGGCCATTGCAAGGGACTGTTGCCATGGACACTGCAGGGACCCCACTGCTGGCTTTGGGTGCCATGGCAACCCCCATCAGTTCAGGTTTCCTTGGAAACCAGCCCAAGGAGCCATTTCTGCAGCCAGGTTCCATGGCCCCTTGCCTGCAGAGCTGTTGCTGCCCTGGGCTGCCATGGCAACCCTGAGGACAAAGCGGTGCCAGGGCTGTTCCAGGTACAATTGCAGTGACACTCGTTGGTGCCACCAGGTGCCATGGCAACGGCCACAGGGACCCGTTCCTTGGTTTGGTGCCATGGCAACCAATGCCCGGAGCCGGACCTTGCTCAGGGCTGGTGTCAGTGCCCAGAGCCAGAGGGGATCCCTTGCTGGGGGCTGTGCCATGGCCACCTGCCCTGTGCTGCGCTGGCCACTCGGGCACCAGGAACCAGCAGCCAAGGGCACTGCCAGGGCCAAAGGCCAGGTCAGCCAGACAGAAAGGGGCAGCGCTGGGCACTGTTTCCATGGCAACTGGCACTGGGGGGACACCTGGGTCACCTGGCCTGGCAGTTGCCATGGAAAGCCCTGGCAGGCACTGGGGGCACAGCCCCTGGCACTGAGACACTGCTGGGTCGGGTGCTGGGCACAGCGCTGAGCACGCAGAGATGGTTTTGTTCTTGCTGAGCTGCAGCACAGCCAAGGCCTGTCCTGCCCCTCGTCCAGCCACGCTGGGGAGGGGCTGGGGCTGCGGGGGAGCTGGGCAGGGGACACAGCCAGGACAGGTGACCCCAACTGACCCCGGGCACAGCCCAGACCAGAGCACATCATGCTCAGGGTATGAAGGGGGGGAACAAGGAGGAAGGGGGGAATTTTGGAGGGAGGGTTTCTGCCTTGCCAGGTAACACTTAGGCAAGAGGAGGCCCTGTTTCTCCAGTGGGCAGGGTCACTACCAAAGACACAGACACCAACTGAAGGAATTGTGTCATTTATATCATGCACAGCTGCAAAGAATTACAAAAGGATAAGCTCAGCAAAGCACATCATCATTAGCAAAGAATTACAAAAGAAGCTCAGCAATCCATCAGAACTCATCATTACATTTTGATGACTAACCCCTTGGTCAAACACTAGAGGTGTTTGTGGCAGACAAAGATTCTGGCTGACTATCAAGATACACCTTACAGACACCAGTAGTACTTTGGTGAGACCATTCTTCATTCATTTTTCTCAAACTCATTTGAGTTAGGAACAACAATTCTGCTGTCCATGGAGCTGGCACCATGTTAATTCCAGAATAACGCCCCCAGGCCCTTTGCTGTTCAGCTTTACCATGCTGTCTGTGGCTAACAAGGCCTGGGGGGGCCCTTTCCCCTCTGGCTGGAAGGGGCCGGGTCCCAGTCCCTGAGGGGCACCCGGGCTCCTGGATGCAATTCCTGTGCAAGTCCCTCAGTGTCACAGCAGCCTTCCCATGGAGCCCCGTGGATCAGAGCATTTCCCAAAGGGGCCCTTGGGGCAAACAGGGAGATTTGGTCTGGCAGCATGTGTAAAACAATATCCTGTCACATCTCCTTGTTCTCACACAGAACACTTGGCTGCAGGGACACATTCCCATTGTTCCTGCCCAGGTTTCAGGACTCAGAGTTGTCTTTCCCAGGAGCTGCTCCTTCAGCTGCCTCGGGAGGGCCATTTGGCCTCCAGACCCACACTCGGGCTCCATTATTAGGGCTGCTGCATCCAAACCCTTTATCTCCACAAACGGTGGTGATTGCAGGTGGATCTCCTTTTTTCACAATCCTTCTTAAAATTGCAATATTGATAATTGTGCTACCCTGTCATGGGGTTGACTAATCCAATCCTGGTCACTATTGTTTAACACAATTCCTTTAATTTCTCCTTGATATCTGCAACAATAATTCCTCCTGCCATGACATGAACACTTAGCAAGGCCAAGCTCCAAGGGAGCAGTTACCAAAGCAAAGTGTCCTGGAGGAATCTGAATTCCTGTTTCAGTATTGATAGCTCTCATTTGCTTTGAATTTATCCAAACTAATTCCAGTGCATGAAGGCCCAGCCCTGCAGCCTCTGGGCTGGCCCTGCCAGGGGCCATCACAGCCAGAACAATTTCCCAGGCAGCCCAAGTCTCACTGCCCATGGTTGGATTTGCAAACTGGGGGCAGCCGTGCACAGCCAGGGGGTTTCCATTTCCCCTGTGGGCCATTGTTAAGGGCATGGAGCACATCTGGGAGATGGGTTCTCCATGGGCAAAGGTTCCCATCTCCTCATTTTTTCAACTGCTTTTTAAACAACCCCTTCACCCATGCAACCAATCCTGCAGCTTGTGCATAGTCTGGTACATGAAAAACCCTGCAGGCTTCATCACTGAATTTTTCACAGGAACAAACAAAGCACTCTGCATCACAGTATCAGCAAACCCTGGGAAAACAGCCAATTTCCTCCCTTCCTCCTTTTTTCATTGTATACAATCTCACATAGTTGACCACTGACAGTAGGGTCCTGGCCAATCCTGTTCTGTAGGGTATTTAGAGTTACATCCCTGAGCAGCCAAAGCTACCAAATTACTATTGTCAGCACTATTTCACATTATTATTATTTCATATGTAGATATACATATTGATATACATATAGACAGATAGATACAGACATATATATAATATATATATATATAAATATACAAATACATATATATTAAGGTCTAATTATACAATAAATACATATAGTTATATATTATATTGATATTTCACTGGAACAAAGTGCAGCTGAGCTCAAGATTAAAACCTTCTTCTCTTGCTCCATGTGGGAGCATTCCAACAATAATTGTTCCTTCTGAAGCTGCTGTTTCCAATGGACTCTTAACACATTCATCTTTGTCTGCCCAAACCCACAAGTTCTTTTCCTTTTCCATGTGCAATTTTTGGATGCATTTGAAGCCATCCAGGGGTGCAGCCTCTTTTACCTGACTGCCCCACTGCTCCCAGGGGCTCTGACCTCAGCCCACTCCAGAGCCAGGGAACTCCAGGGAAGGGCTTCCCCTCTGGGAATTTCTGATGGCACTGATTCCTCACAGTTACACTGAACAAGTGACATTTTGTTGGGATCTGGCCAGACTGGGCCAGTTTTGTTTTGCCAGTGGGCAGGGTCAGCACCAAAGACACAGACACCAACTGAAGGAATCAGTGTCATTTCCTGCAGCTCAAAGCAGCAAAGAATCACAAAAGGAGCAGCTCAGCAATGCACCCAACCATCCCCACCAAAGATTGCCTGCAGTGATTGAGAAAGATCCAGCCCCAGTTACCCTCAGCCTTTACCATGCCCCAGACCCACACAGCAGCTGGGGAAGCTGTCACAGCCAAGGGCTGCAGAGCCACTCCTGGGCACTGGCAATTCCTGCAGGTGCCTCCAGCCACAGCTGAGGCTCCAACCCCACTGGGAGAGGGCCCAGCTCTGACAGTGCTGAATGGACAAACTGACAGCACTGCTAGTGTGGCAACATCTGGTTTCATCCTCCTCTTGGCTCCCTCCCAAAGCCTGGCCAGGGCCCCAGGAGGAACCAAGGGAGCTGACTTTGACCATTCAGCCCCAAACAAGGCCAGATGTCAGATTTCATGGCCTTGTCTGGCTTCTAAATACACAAAGGTCAATACATGTTTCACTAAGGAGTGGCTACATCTATCACAGTGCTAATGACCATGCATATCTCATCAGGGAGCAGATACAAAGATAACCTTTGGTTGGAAGGTTCATCCAGAGGCCACCTTGGGCTCAGGGCCTGCTGTTCAGGCCTCACTCAGGGCTGCTGTCCAGGCCTTGGCACTTCAGGGACGTGGTTTAGTGCTGGGCTTGGCACTGCTGGGTGAGTGGCTGCACTGGGTGAGCTCAGAGGGCTTTTCCAACAGAAAGGATTCTGTGATTCCATGATTCTATCCACTGCGTTCAGCTGGGTCCATGTTAGCAGCATTCATTTGCTCAGAAAGTCTCCTCTTGCCCAGCTCCTGTGGCCTGAGGCTTCAGCTCCTTCAGCTCCTGGTGCTGAGCTGCTCATGCTGAACGAGACGACTCGGAGAGAAGAGCACAGTCCATGCAATTCCTTCTGGGACACGGAGAGGGGAGGCTGTGCAAACAGGAGCATTGTTTGCTGTGGCCTCCTCTCTGCCCTTCACGCCTTTCAGCGCTTGGAACCAGCCAAGAGCTTTCTCCAAGAGTGCAATGGAGCAGCTGTTCCTGCTCCTGGCTCTGGCTCTCTCCAGTCTCTGCCCTTGCCTGCTTCTGTCCCTCATGCTGTGCCCTCTGTTCCCCAGGGCTGGCTGGCTGCTACCCAGGACTGTGGCACTGGCACAGATCCAGCGCTCCAGAGCCTCCTTTCTGTGCCCTTGGAGCTGCCTGGGCACAGCAGCCTTTTCCATCTGCAAGCTCCCCATGGACAGGGAGTGCCCAGCTCCGTTCCTTGCACAGCCTCCAGGAGCCCAGGGCTGCCATCTCAAGTCCCTGCTGGCACTGGGGGCTCCCAGGTGCCTCAGGCTGCTGTGACACCGCTGCACATGGGAGGGAACAGGGGCAGGGGCTGTGCTGAAAGTCAGCTCCATCTGCTGCTGCTGCTGCTGCTGCTGCTGCTGTGGGGTCATTTGTGCAGCCCTGGCCCAGAGTCAGGGATCAGATCCTGCCAGTCTCTTCCAGCCCTGGCTGCTCAGAGGTTGGGCCTTGGAGCCTCAGGTGGGCAAAGGCAGCTGCTCCTGGTCCCTCTGTGTGCCCGTGTTCAGCAGTGCTGCTCCATCAGTCTGTGCCCAGCAACGGGGAAAAGCCTCAGCCCTGCAGGGCCAGGAGCTGCCGGGCTCTGCCTGAGCAGCTCAGCCAGCAGGAAGGGAGCTGCTCCACACGGGAACCAGGAGCAAAGGACATTCCTTTCATAGGACATGTTTTCTATTTAAAGGAAAAAAAAGGAAAAGGGAAAAAATAAGGTAAATTGTAAAAGATAAGAATAAAATCCAAGTGTTAGTGAAAAAACATAACATAATGTTAGTGAAAAAAACAAAACATAAATGCAAAGTTACATTCTTTGCATTAGGAGGTAAATGATCTTTTGAAAAAGAGAACTGTTATTTACATTGTAAATGTATGGATGATGTAAATGTATGGCTGATGCCATGGATCCATCTTACTGATCTCAGCAGCCTTTTAAAAGATTTTGGGGTTTGTTTCCAACATTGGTATTTGAAATTGTGGTCGAAGGAAGAAGAAATTGCTTTGTGCCCTTCCAGCTCCAAGCAGGACTGGGAATGGAAACTCTGTCAAACCCCAAATCCTTTAGAAGATGCCCTTCCTTCTCAGCCTGGAAATGAGCTGCACATTCCCTTTGAAACTGTCAGGGATTTCTTAAAGACACTAAGTCCCACTGACAGCTTTTTGCTCTGGTTTGGCAGTGCAGAAGGGCAATTCTTCATCCACCAGCTCCAGACGGCACTGCCTCAGGAGCACGGCCCACTCGCCAGCTTTGGCCCACTCATGGCACTGCTAGAGGAGGAAGAAAGTGCAACTGCACAATTCCAGCCAATCAAGAAGGAAGAATGGGACAGACAAAACAGCCTGTGCAGATACAGGCGTTCAGCTGGGACTGTGGAGAGTTTGGGTCCTTGCCAATTGCATGTGTGTCCCCAGCTGCAATCTCTGGGCCTGCAGCAGAGTCTCACTCACTGCCAAAGCAGAAAGCTCAGGCGCTGTGCTCGCAACGGGCTCATCTGATGCAGAGCTGTCAGAGCAATGTGAGGGCAGAGCCAGCCCAGCTGGGCCCAGGGCTGAGCCCAGCAGAGCCCTGGCAGAGCCCAGAGCAGCCTCAGCAGCCGCAGAGCCCGGCTGCAAGGAGAGAAAGCAGAAACCGCCCGTCAGCTGAGGGCTCCTGTGCCCTTGTGCCAAGGCCTGCGGGGCCCAGGCCGTGCTGGCTGTGCCCAGAGCTGTGCCCAGAGCTGCCCATCCCTGCTGCCTTTGGCAGCAGAGCAGGAGGGCAGGACATGTGCCCAGCCTGCAGCCAGCCACGGCACATCCAGCCCTCAGCAGCTGCCCAGAGCAGGATGCTCCTGTGCTCGCTGCCATCTCCCAAAAGCTCTGATCCCACCCTGCCGAGCACACAGGGACCCACCTCACGCCACCCACGGCTGCAAGAAAAGCTGCTCCCAAACCATGGCCTCAGCCTTCTCTAAGGGCACGGCCCATCCACGCCACAGCTGCTCCCAAGCACTTCCCCATCCACACTGGACCACCTAGAACGCTTCCTCTGGAAAAACAAACAACACATTATTGAAAAGAGATTAGATGCAAAAAGGGAAAACAAGAAAAACGGGAAAAACTCTTATCTCTGTCAGGGCCTTGAGGGAGGCCCAACTCCAACATGGTAGGGAAAACCCAGCCATGGCTGAGGGAAGCCCACACTTTCTCTCTTCCCCCCTGCACTGCCCCCCAAAATCACCATGATCCCAAAGCAAACGAGGGCAGTGGGGCAGCCCAAGCCCTTCCTTGCCTGCACAGCAAAGCAGCCCCTGCACAGGTTCTGGAGTCAATGTGGGGAAATATCGCGAGGTCTTGAGATATCGCGAGATCACGCAGAACCTCTCCCCTTTTACTGTTACTGACCATTACCCCCTGTTATAAAAGACCCTGTCTAACCGTTAATAAAGGCCAGTTACTGTCCACCACATTGGTGTATGCATGTGCTTGGCCCGTGTGGCAGAGGCGCCGCCACAGAACCGTCCTCGACCCAGGACGCCATGCCCCAAGCAGTGGCAACAAGTGGTGCCGAAACCCGGGACAATCCGGGAAGCGGGAATCGCCTGGGCGAGTGGACGGCGGCCGGAGCAGCAGGACTGTCTCCGGCGGGGAGGACACTCCCGGAGGACCAGCAAGAGGGAAGGGTCTCCCACTGGCATTCGGCGAAGGAGGAGGGCTCGCGCCAGGAGTGGCGAAGGAGAAAGGCTCGCGCCTAGGACCAACGCAGGAGGAAGGCTCACGCCGGGGCGGCGAAGGAGGAAGTCTCGCGCCAGAAAATTGGCAAAGGAGGAGGGCTTGCGTCACAGCCGGCGGAAGAGGAGGTCTCGCGTTGCGATTCGGCGAAGGAGGAAGTCTCGTGCCAGGGCCTGGTGAAAGAGGAAGTCTCGCGCCGGTAGCCAGCAGTGGAGAGGATGGAGCCCCTTGTTAAGGTCATTTTTAAAATTCACAGAGACTGGGGCATAGATT
Source organism: Agelaius phoeniceus (assembly GCF_051311805.1). Taxonomy (NCBI): domain Eukaryota; kingdom Metazoa; phylum Chordata; class Aves; order Passeriformes; family Icteridae; genus Agelaius; species Agelaius phoeniceus. The sequence continues at coordinate 6,379,892 of NW_027509866.1, forward strand.
GTGAGCCAGGTGATTTTGTCCTCGCAGTGTCGAGGCTCCTGCGCGCTGGGGTGATCAGGCATCGGGAGGATATCTTCCGCCCGGAGGTATGGGATAATTGTACTGGCGCCCTAGCGGAGGAGGCTATGTCCTCAGGCTCAGGGCGGAGTCTAAAATCATGGGGCAGGCTCATGCAGGCACTGAAAAAAGCTTGGCCAGTCCAGTGGGAGCAGGGAAAGTGGAAGGCCACCCAGGACTGCTTGCAGGAGGGGCCCCGGCAGGGTGCGGACGATCGTGGGTCCGCTGAGTGTGGGGATTCGCAGCCGTGGGAGCGCTCTTGGCAGCTCCCGAGCCCAGGCACCCCATCTACGGGGAAAAAGCTGTCGTTTTGGGACGGGCTGCTAAAGGAAGCACGGAACGCGGCCGTTGGTTCAGAGGCGCGGGGTGCGGCCGTTAGTTTGGAGGCGCAGAGCGCGGCCGTTGGTTCAGAGGCGCGGAGCCCCGCCGTTATCTCGGGGCCACAGGGCCCCGCCGTTAGCTGGGAGTCGGGGGGTGCTGCCATTGATTCGGACTCCGAGGGAGCCTGGACGGGGCCTTCGCCTCATGTGCCACAGGGTGACGAGCCCCAGAGGGAGGGGGTCACCATGGCGACCCACGGCCGGCGGGGCTGTCGAGGCGGTGCGACGGGGGTTGAGCTGCCGGGCTCCCAACCGGCCACGGCCAAGAGCCACCGCCTCCAGCGGCCGCGCCTACGCAGGGCCGGCGGGCAGCCTGGGCGGCACGGGGCGGCCGGACCCTTCCGTGGGCTGGTGGCGAGCGGAGCCGGGCAGCGCGGTACCGACGTCGGGGCAATGCATCGCACCGGGGAGAAGAGCCGTGCGGGGCGGCGGGAGTCCTGCCCTGCCGCCCTCTGCAGCAGCGGCGGCTGGGCCGTGCTGGGGGTGCTGACAGAGAACGGGCAGCAGCAGCAGTGGCCCGGCAGCCAGGGAGCTGCTGTTATCAAGCGCTTTTCTGGCTTTGAAAGCACCATCACTTCATGTAGAAAAAATGAAGTGCCCAACTGCATCATCAGTGCTGCATCAAAGCAAGGTTTTGCTATCTACATAGATGATTCAGAAGATAAAGAAAACTACAGCTGCCAAGTGTCTGAAGAGCTGGAATTAAGCCACTGTGAACTGCATAAACTTCGGACAGAGACTTTGTACTTGGCAGTGAACTTCCTGGAGAGGTTTCTTTCCTGCATGTCTGCTCTCAGAGGGAAGTTACAGCTTGTAGCAACAGCAGCAGTTCTTCTGGCTGCAAAGTATGAAGAAATCTACCCACCAGATGTGGATGAATTTGTCTATATAACAGATGATACCCACACAAAGAAGCAGCTGCTAAGAACGGAACACTTGCTTCTCAGAGTGCTGGGTTTTAACCTAACAGCCCCAACCGTCAACCAGTTCCTCCTTCAGTATATTCAGAGACGTGGAATCTGTATGAGGACAGAGAACTTTGCAAAGTATCTTGCAGAGCTGAGTCTCCTTCAAGTTGATCCTCTTCTGGAGTACCTTCCTTCACAAATTGCTGCAACAGCCTACTGTTTAGCAAACTATACAGTGAACAGATCTTTCTGGCCAGAAGAACACCTTAACATCGTGACACTGGGCCACCCGGGCACTAGAGGAAGGCCCACAGGTTATGATTAAAAATGACCTAGGAGAATGGGAAACAGGTTGGAGGCTGGTACTCACAGGGCGAGGGTACGCAGCCGTTAAGAAAAATAATAAGATCAAATGGTGCCCACTTAAGTCGATAAAACCAGACCTCCAGGGCAAAAACTAATGAAATTTATCAAACAGGTCGCAGGCTCTGGGTTTTTTCAAAAAAAAAAAAAAAAAAACCAAAAAAACCAAACCAAACCAAACCAAAAAAAAAACAAAACAAAAAACCCCAAACAAACAACAACAACAAAAAAGAACAGTTAGAGATAGTTAGCTTTCCGTTTGTAAAACATTTGCAGTTACAAGTTTATAGCAGTTGTGTTATATCGTTCAAGTTAGTTGCATCTTGCCAGTTACATGTTTCCTACTTGTCAGTTTTGCTTTATGTTTTTAACTGGTCATAAAAGGGGGGGGAAATGTGGGGAAATATCGCGAGGTCTTGAGATATCGCGAGATCACGCAGAACCCCTCCCCTTTTACAGTTAACTGACCGTTACCCCCTGTTATAAAAGACCCTGTCTAACCGTTAATAGAGGCCAGTTACTGTCCACCACATTGGTGTATGCATGTGCTTGGCCCGTGTGGCAGAGGCGCCGCCACAGAACCATCCTCGACCCGGGACGCCATGCCCCAAGCGGCGGCAACAAGTCCAACCTCTGCTCCCACCATGGGGCTTTGATTGTGTCGGGCTGGCTGCCCCAGCCCCAGCCCCAGCCCCAGCCCGGGGCACGGTGGGTGCTGGGGGCTGTTGGCAGGGCCAGGAGCCCACTCCCATTTCATACCCAGCCCAGCCCATGCCCCCAGCCCTGCCAAAAAGCAGCTGGGCAGCGACTGAAGGTTGAGTTGCATCTGCCCCAGCAAAGGGAACACTTTTGCTTCCCAGCCAGGCTGGGCCGTGCCCAAATCTGGCAGCATTTCCCTGGGTGTGGACTCATCTGCAAATTCCCTGTGGAGTTTGGCTTTGAAGAAGGTGCCAGAATCAAAGTCCATTACCTTCAGCCTCCAGTGGCCAGGCTGAGGAAGAGCTTGTCACCCTTGATGTCATCCTGGCTGTCTCCAGCAGCAGCAGCAGCAGCAGCAGCAGCATCCCCACCTGGTACAGCTTCTCCAGGGGCTCCTGCTCCTTCCCTGGAGGGAGACCAGGCTCTCAGGGCTCTGCCCAGGGCTCCAGCTGTCAGGGGAACCAGCACAAGCAAAACCAGCTTGGATGGCGGCCACCAGTGCTGGGCAGAGCAGCTCAGCTCCAGCACAAGGGCTGCGTGTGCCCATCCCATGGCCCCGGTGCAGTGACACAGGCAGCACAAAAAGGTCTGGGTTCCTTTGCTTTTGATTGCCACGGCATGTGTGGAGCTGCAACTTACCAGGGCCCTCGATCAAAGTGTGCCTGAGGCTCTCTCCCTTCTTCTATGGCAGAGGAATATCCTGCACCCAAGGATCACAGACCAGGTCTTCTAATGTGGGTCTCTCCAAGGAGTTCACGGATAAACACCACCTGATCAGATCTTTGCACTCTGGGGAGAGAAAGCAGAAACTGCCGGTCAGCCAGAGAAGGCTCCTGTCTGCTTTGCCCCACTATTCCCATGGCCAGGCCATTCTGGATGTGGTCAGGCTTGGGCCTAAACTTTCCCATCAATTCCCTGTTTTGGAGGAGAGCAGGACATGTGCCACCTCCTCAGCAGCTGCCAGAGCGGGATGCTCACGAGCCCGCTGCTGGCTCCCAGCACTGGGATTCCCCCCGTGCCCAGAGAAGAGGATCCACCTTGAGAGAGCCCTTGTGGCAGCGGGAGCTGGCCCCAGCTGAGGTTCCGGCCCCTCCTGAACGGGTGCTCCCCGCAGACCATCTGGTGCAGCAGGATGCCCAGGGACCAGATCGTTGCTGCCTCGCCATGGTACCAGCCAAAGTCGTTCCATTCCGGGGGGCTGTAGGACAGTGTTCCTATGGAATACAGATGGAGTTCAGCAGGGGGATGCTGCTGCTCCCACAGCCTGGCCCCAGCATCCCTGGGCCTGCGGGGGCTGCATCAGTGGCACACAGGGCGACCACTGCCCTCTCGCCAGCACCTGGGACTTGTGCACAAACTTAGGCTTGGAAAAGAAGCCACTGGTGTCAGAAGAGGGCAGAGGAAGCCCTGGCTAAGCCTGACCCTGACCTGTAAAGGAAAAACCCTCTCCATGCTGGGGAAAACATGCCCTTATCCTCCCTGCCTGCATTGCCCCAAAAATATTAGGAAGCCAAGGCAAACAGGGAGAGTGGATCAGTCCAAGCCCTTCCTCTTGCCTGCACACCAAACTGGCTGGGGCACAGGTTCCGCCCCCATCTCTGCTACCCCCACCCACGGGGGTTTTGGTAGGGCTGGCTGCCCCAGCCCAGCCCCAGCCCTGGGCAGAGTGGCTGGCAAAGGCTGCCAGCAGGGCTGGAAGATGGCTCCCCACCCAGCCCCGCTCTAAAGCAACTCAGCTGAAGACTCAGTCCCCTGACTGGCAGCAAAAGGGAGAATCCCCTCTGCCACAGCCAGCTTGGGCTGGGAGATGTTGGGCCATGAGATGCCGGGACCAGGAGTACACCCTTACGTGGGCTCACCTGCAAAGTGGGTGTAGGCTGTGTCTTGCAGGTAGGTGCCACAGCCAAAGTCGATCAGTTTGGCCTTCCCGGTGTGCAGGTCGAGCAGGATGTTCTCGGGCTTGATGTCGCGGTGCAGGACCCCGCAGCTGGTGCAGTGCCGCACGGCCTCCAGCACCTGGCGGAACAGCGCCCGCGCCTCCTCCTCGGGCAGGAACCGCCGTGCCCCAATGAAACGCTGCAGGTCCTGACACCGCTCTGGCCGCTCCAGCACCATCACGATGTGGTTGGGCAGCTCAAGCCACTCCAGCAGCTGCACCACACCAGGGAAGCCAGTGGACACCTTGGCCTGCAGCACGACCTCCAGCGGGGCCCTGCTGCCGTCGGGCTGCGGGAGGAGCACGATGCCCTCAGTGGGGCCGATGCCGTGCCGGGGCTCGGGGAGCCCTCAGCCAGCCCGGGATGCTCTGCGCCCTGCGCTGGACCCACGCCCGCTCTCCCTCGAGGCGTCCTGGCGGCTTCCACCGTGCCGGGCCTCGGCTCATCCCCGCCCGGCAGCCCCGGCTGCTGCCGCTGGCCCCGCTCACTCACCAGCTCGCCCCAGTGCCGGACGCGGTTCCGTGGCACCCTTTTGATGGCCACCTGCAAGCCAAGGACAGCAGCGGGCTCAGCTCGCCGCCCGCCCTGCCCAGCCCCATCCTCCTCCTCCTCCTCCTCCGCCCCCTCCTCCCGCCCCCTCCTCCTGCGCCCGCCGCCGGCCCCGCCGCTCACCGGGGCGCCGTCCGAGAGCCGCGTGGCCGCGAAGACGCTGCCGAATCCTCCGCGCCCCAGCAGCGAACCCACTCGGTACCGCTCCTGCAGGGCGTCGTGCGCCTTCCCTGCGGGCGGGACGCGGCTGTCAGCGCTCGGCCCGGGACCAGCAACGGCCCCCGAGCGCCCCTCAGCCGCCCCGGGCCGGCCATGCCCAGGCGTTCGCTCTTTGGAACGCGGCACGGGAGGCTCGGGGCCGGCGGCCGCGCTGCCGAGCGGCGGAGCTCTGGCCGGGGAAGCCGCAGCGGAGGCGGCGGCAGCGGCCGCACCGCCTGTGTCCTCCGCGGGCCCCGGGAGGAGCCGGGGCCGGGGTCGGGGCCGGGGACGGGGCCGGGACTGAAGCCTGCCTCGGGGGCGGGGCCGGGCTCGGGCCAGGCGGAGCCGAAGGGCGGCGATGCCGCCCCCGCACCAGGCACTGACGCCCGCCCAGCAGCGCCACCGCCAGTACGGCCAGAGCCGGGCGGCGGCGAGAGCGCGGCGGGACGGGCGGGGCCGGGCACGGGGCAGCCCCGCCCGGGGCCGGGGGCGGGCCGGGGGCATGGCCCGGCCCGGCAGGGGAGAGGGAGGCGGGGAGAGGAGAGGGACGCCGGGCAAGGGACCCCGAGAGAAGGGTGCCCGACAGCGGGAACGGGAGAGAAAGAAAAACAGAAGGAAAAACAGAAAGAGAAGGAAAAAGAGAAAGAGAAAGAAAGAAAAAGTGATCTAAAATATCTGTTCTGCTGCTGTCGCTGCTGCTGCTGTCGCTGCTGCTGTCGCTGCTGCTGCCGCCGCTGCTGCTGCCGCCGCTGCCGCCGCTGCAACTGAAGCACCGGGGCCGTTCGTCCCCGTGTCCGTTCCCCGCTCGCCCCACGAGCCCCACGTTCGAGTCCCGCGCGCCCGGGGCACAGCCCCTGAGTCTGTCCAAACACGGGAACTTTGCAGCGGTGAGCCCAGATGCAGAGCCCTGACTCCTGCACACTGGCACAGCAATCCCCTCGCTTGCTGCTCTGCATTGGCCTGGCTGAGGGTCAAACACTGTCGGGCCACCTTCCCTTGCTGTAGGATTCCTACCTGACCCAAGCACTGCACTTACATCTCCAGTGTTGCCTTCCAGTAAAACCAGGGGAAGGAAAACTCTGTGTGGCTCATGGTATTTTCGAGTGTCTAAAAATCACTAAGTCACCGATCTTAGAGGTGCGGTGCATCTGGAATTCCTGGGATGGAGAAGTAATGCAACATGGAAAAGGGGAGCATAGAAATAAATAGGGGAAAAGATCTTGGATTGTTTCTTTCATTTTCATTTCCCTTCTGGAAAGCTGTTTCAGTTTTCCAGGAATCTTCTCCTGTCTGCTCTTCCCAAGAATGTCTCATGGAGAACAAGGTCAAGCTTCTGTCACAAGATTTGCCAGCAGGAAATTATGCCACTGGTGAAATTTTCATGATGACTGTTTGTGCTGGCTTAGGGCAAATCTGGGGAGGAAACCTCCAAAAGGGCTCTGTTTAGAAAGCAAGTTCAAGCCGCCCCTCCCCCTACTAGTTCAGGAAAAGACTTCCCTCGAGAAAAGTGAAAAAACCCCAGTTTATTTAACAAATAAACTATTCACAAGCATGAATACTGAATAATATTAAATAAAACCTCTGACAGTGCTGAAGAGATGGCAAATTCAGAAAATCCTTTTTGTGGGTTGTAGTTGGCTCACTCGGTCTCTTCTAAGTCCCTCTGGTGCTGGAATGCAGCGTCCCAGAGCTCGGTGGGCCACAGGTGTGAGCTGCCAGTGTTTTTCTGGGTTTTCAGTCCAGAGCAGGTTTAAACAATTCCAAGAAAAAGCAAAGTCACAGTCCTGGGAACTTCTCTGCCTAAGCTAGCTAAAACCAAATTGCTGGACCTGGGCTGTGAAGGCATTGGGAAATTTCCAAATCTGGGCACTGGTGGTCCCAGCAAACACCAGATCTGTATGGTGCTGGAGCCAGAACCTGCAGATTTCCAAATTTTGGCTTTCTGTGCCAGCAAATCACTGGACTTGGGCTGTGCCAGCACCAGGAAATTTTCAGATCTGGGCACTGGCAGTGCCAGCAAACACCAGTGAAATCTTCTTGTCCTCGTCCAGACCGCTGACCAGTGGTTTCCCTGAGAATCAGCTCTGGCCACTTTACAGACAGAGACTGCTTTCATCTGGTGCTCTGGAAACAGAACTTTAATGAAGGCAAACACAACAAACAGGATGGCGTGCACAGTAGAGAGAGCAAAGCAGAAAAAAGCCTGGGTCCAGGGTCTAGCAGGGATATTTATCCATTTATTTATGGGGAGGGTGCCTTGGTTTGGAAAGACAGGTGTCTGCTAAGGAAGGCAGGAGCCTGCCCTGAACTGGAAACTGTAAACCCCCTCCCTCCAAATTGTTATAAATTTGAAATGAAGGGGGGGCTCTCAGGCAAAGATATGGGAGCAGGAATAACAGTTCTTTTATTAGGGAAGAAAAAAAATAAACAATGCAGTAAATCAAAACAACACTGACAGAGTCAGAATACAACATGACACCCTGTGGGTCAGGGTGTTGGTAGCAGTCCAGTTGGAATTGTGGCTGCAGCCCTCCTGGAGCAGCAGGTGTGGTTCTGTTGGAGCAGTGATCCTGTAGAAAAGGGTGTAGTCTTCCTTTGAAGATCCAGTTGAAGAGGCAGCTGTTCCTCTGGGAATCCAGTGGAAATACTCTGGTGTCCCAAGATCTCAGATTATATCCAGTTGGGAATGCTTGGCTCCTCCCTCTGGGTGGAGCATCTCGCAGTGGGATGCTGTAATTTTATCAGTCATGCAGTGACATTCAATGGCCATTAACAGCAGGTGTCTCCCTGGAGGGAGGATTGGTTGGGGAAGAGATAAGAAAACTGCCCAATTCCCAGAATACAACTGCCATAGCCCTAACAGATGGTAAATGGAATACACATTGCTTAGCAATCTAGGACAAGGGGTTAAAGGTGGGATCTGAGAGAAGGACCCAAGAGGAAGGAACGATTAAGAATATTACACTTTTTGCAGTAAAAAGTAACCAATGATAGCAAAGAGAACCCAGAACTTTCTAGTAACAATCTGCATAACTGAACAAGAGGATTATGGCTGGGAGCTCCTGCTGACCCCAACTAAAGAGGGTTTTCCCACAGTCTTAAGCTGAGGCCCCCCAACACACCAGATCTGGGTGATGCCAGTGTCAGCACCAGGAAGCTGCTGGGCTTTGGCTTTCTTTGCCAGAAAATTGCTGCATTTGGGAGGTGCTGGCACCAGGAAATTGCCAGATATGGGCACTGGCAGTGCCAGCGCACACCAGATCTGGGTGGGGAATGTGCCAACACTGGGAAATTGCTAAATGTTAACCTTCTGTGCCAGCGAATTGCTGGAATTATGCTGTGCAGGCATCTGAAAAATTCCGGATCTGGGCACTGGCGGTGTCAGCAAACACGAGATCGGGTTGCTTTAGGTACCAGGTATTTGCTTGATTTTGGCTTTCTTTGCCAGCAAATTGCTGGAATTGGGCTGTGCCAGCACCAGGAAATTGCCAGGTCTGGACACTGGCAGTGCTGGAAAACACCAGATCTGGGTGGTGCCAGACCCAGGTATTTGCTGGGTTTTGGATTTCTGTGCCAGCAAATTGCTGCACTTGGGCTTTGCCAGCACTGGGAAATTTCTGCATCTGGGCAATGGCAGTGCTGGGCAACTCCAGGTCTGGGCAGTGACAGAGCCAGCAATGGAAAATTGCCAGATTTTGGCTTTTTTGCCTGCAAATTGCTGCATTTGGGCTGCACCAGCACCAGGAAATTTCTGGATCTGGGCACTGGTAGATCCGGGAAACATCAGTTTGTGAGAGCCGAAATGAGGGATGTGGCACTCCAGGCGGCTCTTCAAAATGCAGTTTATTGTTTGCAAGGTGTTACAGCAGTCCAGGGTCGTGGGTGACAGAGCTGTGCCCACAGCTGTCAGCTCCAGCTGCAGGCCTGGAGACCCTTAGTTTAGGTTACAAATGCATTATATACTTTTCTTTGCTGAACATCTTAATACAGTAGAACCAATCTATACCTATACTTTTATCTATAGTCAATCATAACTACTATAATTACCATATTCATGTTACTATTCTCCAGTCACTAAAAGTTAGTACATTACAGTTTAAGCTAGAAGATGTTTTCCAGTTTTCTTGCAGTGGAAAATTCTGAGACCTTTTTTCTACCTGCAGCATTTGCTGACTTGTTTGCCTGTGCTATCTTTCTGCTTGGTAAAAACATCTTCTTGTTTGACGTGGGTTTATCCTTTGCTCTAAGTCATAAAAACCCCTTCTAACTAACATATACTTTGCCTTCTTAGCTATCCAGTAAGACCACTCCAGCAATTCTTTTCTTTTATATCAAAACTTGCTTTCATTTCTATTCCTTCTTCAGATTCTACATTCAAAAATCTTTCTGCCAAGCATACATATCTGTGAGACTTTCTTGTCAAACTTTCATCCTTCCCAACATCCCTGTATAGTGGTCAAGTGCCTGAGGCCAAGAGTGCCTGGACAAGAGGGACAGTTCTTTTCTATAGGAAGGAAACCACAGAACCCCAGGGTTTGAAGGCAGATGAGAAGCAGTCACCAGAGGCCAAGGCAAACCAGACCTGTCTGTCCTTGCAGCTTTTGTCTGAAAGCAGTCTTTGGATATATGGGGAGTTTTGGGGGTGGAATTCCATTTCAGCCACGGGTTCCTGGACTGGAATGACAGTTCTCCATAGGAAGGAAAGGGTGGAGTTCCAGTGTTCCAAAGGCTGATTAGAGGCAGCTCCAAGGGGGCCAAGGCCAGCCAGACTTGTTGTCAGGGAAGAATCCTTGGAGAGACAGAATTTGGGAGGCCAAACCCCACTTTTGTCTATGGGCATCTGGACGAGAAGGACAGTTCTTCTCCACAGGTAGGAAAGTACGGAGCCCCAGTGTTTCAAAGGCAGATGAGAGCTAGCCCTCAGGAAGCCAAGGGAACCTGGATAGTCCTGGCAGCTTTTGTCTGGGAGCTATCCTTGGATATAAGGAATTTTGGAGGTAGATTCTCAATTTTGGCCATGGATGCCTGGACATAAAAGATGTTTTTTTTCCATGGGAAGAAAAGCACAGGCCCCCGGCGTTTTGAAGGCAGATGAGAGGTGGCCCCCAAGAGGCCAAGGCCAGCCAGAGCTGTCTGTCCTGGCAGGTTTCATATGGGAATAATCCTTGGATATAATCAAATTTGGAGGAGGAATCCCAATTTCGGCCATGAACCCCTGGGGGAGAAGGACAGTTCTTTCCCACAGGAAGGAAAGCACACAACTCCAGGGTTTCAGGGGCAGATGAGAAGTGACCCTCAACATGCCAAGGTCAGCTGGACCAGTCAGGCATTCCCCAGGAGGCCCAGCCAGCCAGACCTGTTCCATGTTCTTGGATCCTTGGGGCCCTGCAGCATCACAGTGGCCCCTTGGGTCCATGAGGCTCTGTAGGATCACAACAGATCTTTGTTTCCATGAGGCCCAGTGATATAACAATGGTCTCCTTGGCTCCACAGTGGCACAATGGCCCCTTGCTTCCATGAGGCCTTGCAGTGTCAAAATGGTTTCCTTGTTCCCATGGGACTGCGCAATGCCACAATGGCCCCTTGGTTCCATGAGGATGCAGAGTCTCAAAATGGCCCCTAGGTTCTATTGGGTTCCCCAGGATCACAATGGCCCCTTGCTTCCACCAGGCCTGGGTCTATTACACTGGTCCCTTGCTTCCATGAGACCTTGCAGTGTCACAGTGGCTGCCTTGGTTCTGTGAGGCCCTGTGGTGTCACAATGGCCCCTTGGTTCCATGGGGACTCGGAATGTCAGAATGGCCTCATTGGTTCCATGAAGCCCTGCAGTGTCACAATGGTCTCTTTTGGTTCCGCAGTATCACAATGGCACCTTGGTTCCATGAAGCCCTAAAGTACGGAATGGCCCCTTGGTTCCCTGCAGTGTCACAGTGCTCTCCTTTGTTCCATGGTGCCACACAGGGTCACAAGGGCCCCTCAGTTCTACAAGACCCATAGTGTCACAATGGCCCCTTGCTCCCATGAGGCCGTGCCATGTCACAATGGTCTCATTGGTTCCACGAGGCCCTGCAGCTCCACAATGGCCCTTGAAGTGTCACAATAGTCTCAGCAGGTTCCCCGACTGGATCACAATGGCCTCCTTGGTTCCATGATGCCCCATAGTATAACAATGGTATCCTTGGTTTCACAGTTAGAATGGTCGCATGGTCTCATGGAGCCCCACAGCCCCTTACAGAGCCCCATAGCCCCTTTGGAGCCCCACAGGGTCACTGTGATCCCCTTGATTCCATGAGGCCCTGCTGTGCTACAATGGCTCCTTGGTTCTATGAGGCCCTGTGGTGTCACAATGGCCACTTGGTTCCAGTGGGTCCCTAAGTGTCATATCAGTCTCCTTGGTTCTATGAGGCCCCACAATGTCACAATGGACTTTTTGTTCCATGAGCTTTTGTACTGCCAAAACCAGACAACAACAGTGTCCTTGGTTCCATGGTGTCACACTAGACCTTGGTTCCATGGGTACTCACAATGTCAGAAGGGGCTCCTTGGTTCCATGAGGCCCTGCAGAGCCCCTTGATTCAACGAGGCCTCAAAGTGTCATCATGGCCTCCAGGATGTCATGAGGCCCTGCAGTGTCATAATGGAACTTTGGTTCCATGTGTTCCAGCACTGTTCCACAAATCCTTAGTTCCATGGGGCCCTGTAGTGTCACAATGGACTCCTTGGTGCCACACAATGTGACAACTGCCCCTTGGCCTGCCAACGCTCCATGGTACCACAATGATTCCTTGCTTCCAAGAGGCCTTGTAGTGTCACAATGGCCCCTTGCTTCAATGAGGCCTTTGGTGTCACTATGGTCTCCATGATTCCATAAGGCCTCGCAGTGTCACAACAGACCATTGGTTTCACTGAGCCCCGCAGTGTCACTGTGGTCCCCTTGGCTCCACAAGGTCCTGCTGTGTCACAATGGACCTTTGGTTCCATGATGCCCCAGAGTCTCACAATGGTATCCTTGGTTCCTTGGACCCTTCATCCCATGGAGACCCCCAAGGTTCACTGTAGTCCCCTTGATTCCCTGAGGCCGTGCCATTCTAATATGGTCCTTTGGTTCCAGTGGGTCCCAAAGTGTCAGAACAGTCTCCATTGTTCCATGAGGCCCCACAAAGTCACTGTGGTCCCCTTGGTTCCACCGGCCCCACAGTGTAAAAATGAACTCTCGGTTCCATGAGGTTTCTCAATCCCAATGGCCTCCTTGGATCTGCAGTGTCACAGTAGCCCCTTGGGTCCATGTGGCCACGCTGTGTCACAATGGCTCATGATTCCATGAGGCCACAGAGTTAAACAAGGGACCCTTGGTTCCATAAGGCCTTGCTGTGTCACAATGGATTTCTGGTTCCATGAGCTTTCACACAGCCAACAGCAGTCTCCTTGGTTCTGCAGGGTCACCATGGACCATTTGTTCCATGAGGTTCCATAGCAGAACACGGTCACCTTGGTTCTGTGAGGTTCTGCAGTGTCACAATGGACCCATGGTTCTACCAGGCCTTGCTGTGGCAGAATGGCCCCATGGTTCCCAGAGGTTTTTCAGTGTCACAATGGTCTCCTTGAATGTGCAGTTTCACAATGGGCCATTTTTTCAATGTGGCCCCAATGTACCAAAATGGATTTTGGTTCCATGGGGTTCCATGCTGTCACAATGGACCCTTTATTCCATGGGTTTGCTCAGTGTCAGAGCTGAATCCTTGGTTCTGTGAGGCCTCACTACTATCAAAGCCAAAATATCAGAATAGGACTCATTAACACTAAATTGCTGTTTAAGAGGGTATCATTTATTCAGGCCTGAGATCTAGTTTGGGATAACTCCTAACCCTATGTGGATGTGTAATTCTACCAGCGTCACTAAATGTGTATTACAATTTACCCATTACCATAAAATCCACCCCAAGTTCCCAGTTTCAGTCCTTCTTTTTTCTGCCATTACATTCTTGAGCTAGATGTCTTCTTGTCTTCCAACCATCCTTGCTGGGAAAGCAGCCCCTGCATGCCTTGTTCCTGTGCTGAAAGTTCACAGGCACAGTAAAAATTGAATGAACCCTTTTGGTATCAGCCCAAGGCTTTGTGTGGGCAGGCAGAGACAGGCAGGAGGCAGAGCTGTCAGCAAAGGAAGGGCCCAGCCAGGTGGGGCAGCCGGGGAATGCCGACAGCCTGCAGGGACAGAGGCGCAGGGCAGGGACACCGTAGGACAGCCTGGGCTGCACAGGGCACAGGGATGGGCAGCAGCTGCAAGACAGCCCTGCCAGAGCCAACTTGGGCAGCACTTTGGCCATGGCAGACACAAAGAGCACCAAAGCCCCAGAGGGTCATTACAGTCCTTGTGCTGTGTCTGTGCTGCTGAGCTGGGCCGGGCTCCTGGCCCAGAGGCAGCTCCTGGCAAGGGCAGCAGAGCTGCAGAGAGACAGCTCTGGCCAGGAGCAGCTCCTGTGCACAGCCCAGCAGGCCTGGGGCACTGCCAGGGCCCCTCAGGGACACCAGCAGGGCACAGACAGAGCTCCCAGGGGCTCAGCACTGGCAGGGGCTGTGGCATGTCCCAGAGGGGGCTGTGTCACAGCAGCTCCTCTGTGGCTGTGTCATGGAGGCACAGAGCAGCTGTGATGTCAGCAAGGGGCTGTGTGACAGCACAGAATGGGCTGTGTGAGGTCACAGACTGGGCTATGACAAGACAGAGTTTTTTGTGTGAGGTCACTGAGCAGCTAGAGCATCATAGAGGGAACTGTATGACATCATAGAGGGGTTCTGTGACATCACAGAGCAGGCTGTGACATCATGGCATGGCTGTATGGCATCATAGAGCTGGCTGTGAGCTCAGAGTGTATACTGTGACCTTACAAAGTGGCAATATGACATCACAGAGAGGGTTTTGTGATATCATTGAGGGGTTTGTGACATCAAACATCTGTCTGTGACATCACAGAGTACGGTGTGAGGCCATAGAGCAGATCCTGAATTCATAGAGGGTGGCTCTGTGACATCAGAGAGAGCATTGTGATATCACTGGCCAGCTGTGTAACATCATAGAGCAGGCTATGACATCACAGTACAGATTGTGACATCACAGGGTGACTTTCTGACATCACAGTCTTCTGCGACATCACAGAGTCTTCTGCGACATCACAGTGCAGCTGCATGACATTCCAGGGTGACATCCCAGATTTGGCTCTGTGACATCACAGGGGCTGTATGAGGTCACTGGGGAGGTCACTCTGCCCCAGCCCCCCTCACAGTTCCCCCCAGAGCAGTCCAACCCTGCTCCTGCACAGCGGGGTCCCCTGTCCCCCCGGGTCCCCCCGCCCCCGGCGCCGCAGCCTCCCCCAGAGGATGTTCCACGAGATCAACCCCAGAGCCTGACACGGGGACGGGGGACGGGGCCCTGGGGGTGGCACAGGGGGACAGGGACCCCCCGGCAGCGTCCCCGTGTCCCCCAGGGCCAGAGCCTGGGCCAGGGCTCCCTCACCCTGGTACCAACGAGGCCTTGAGAGCGCTGAAAAAATCCCCAGCAAGGGATCAGCAAAAACCAGATTGAATATTAAGAAACAGCAGCACAAAGTTCCTTGGCAAGAGTCACTCTGCTCCTGACTGGACACTTCAGGCACACCAAGGAAACAAAGCAACAACAAAACCAAAGAGAATCCAGGCAATCAAACAAGAAATGAACCAAGAGCTGTCCTTCTGTGTGTGTATGAGACACAAGGACAGTGAGGGTAAAAGGAATATGGCCCAAAAGCTTAACAGAGCCCAAACTTAATAGGAACTAACATGACCTTTACTGATATCTTCAACTTCACAAATTAGCAAAAGAACAGCACTTAACAGTATTTAACCTTTTACCTGACGACTTTACAATTTAACAGACGAATCACATTTAACTGTATATAACTCCGCTTATAACTTATATTAAATAACTTAGCAAAAGAACAACTCTTAGCAGCATTTAACTTCCCTTAGACCTCATGACTTAACCTCACTTACAGGCCTGACTGGCTCAGCTATCCATGGCTCTCAAACCCCTCAGAGAGCAGCATTTCTGCCACATTTCCCCAACACAGGCACTCCTGTGTGCACACAGACACAAAGAGTCAGTGCAAGGCACCTGGGAGAAATTCCCCTCAGGGCAGGAAATGCTCCCTGTGGATCCTTTGGCATCTCCCCAGCGGGTGAAGGGTTGAGCCTGGAGGAGTGGGGGAATCGGCCCAGGCTCCGTCGCTCTTTGGGATCCCCGAGTGCAGCAAACGGGAGAGTTCCCGGCTGGGAGAGGCCCCACTCAGAGGGAGTCGCTGGCCCAGGAGAGCTCCAAGGGCTCCTTTTGGAGCGCTGTTTGCAGGGCCCCAAGAGAGGGGCTTCAGTCCCAGCAATGGTTCATCCTGGCCGCACTTGGCACCAACAGCTTTCTTTGGCAGTGTGAGAACAGGGATGTTGTGCCACGGAGGGAACAAAACCAGCTCCCAGGGCTGCTCCTCCAGAAAGCAGGAGCTGGTTGGGCAGCAGCAGTGCCTGGAGCAGACAGTGTTTGTGATGAGCTGCAGAGGAGCTGAGCCCAGGGGCTGTTGGCCAAGGCCGAGCCCCAAGGAGCATTTCTCAGCTGGCAGGGCGGGCTGAGAAGGGGAGGGGGGAATGCAGCAGCACAGGGCCCATGGAACCAAGGGACCATTGTGACACTGTGGGGCCCTGTGAGACCAAGGGACCATTGTGACACTGTGGAGCCCTGTGACACCAAGGGACCATTGTCACACTGTGGGGCCTCATGGAATCATGAAAAATGGAAAATGCATGGAAAATGCAGTCCACTGTGACATTGCTGGGCCTCATGGAACCAAGGGGACTGTACTGACACTGTGTGACTTCATGAAATGTAGGGATCATAGTGTCACTGAGAGGCCCCATCAAACCAAGGGTCCATTGTGACACTGCAAGGCCTCATGGAACTGTGGAAACCATTGTGACAGTTTGAGGTGTTGGGCCTCGTGAAACCAAGAGGCCTTTGTGACACTGCAGGGCTGCATGGAACCAAAGGTCCATTGTGAAACTGCAGGGCCTTGTGTCATCAGTGGTCCATTGGTACACTGTGGAGCCAAAGGAGACCATTGTGACACAGCAAACCCCCAGGGTCCAAGGATCCATTGTGACACTGCAAGGCCTCATGGAATCATTGGGACCATGATAACATTGAGGGACCCCATGAAATTGTTGGGGCCATTGTGAAAATATTGGGCCCCATAAAAGCAAGGGAACACAGAACAGGTCTGGCTGGTTTGGCTTCCCAGGGGCCACATGACTGGTCCAACTGACCTTGGCATGCTGAGGGTCTCTTCTCATCTGCTAATGAAACACTGAGGCTCCATGCTTTCCTTCATATGGAAAGGAATTGTTCTTCTTCTCCAGGCACGCATGGCCACAATTGGAGTTTCACCTCCAAATTTCCTTATATCCAGGGACTATACCAATAGGAATATGGTCAGGACAGGTCTGGCTGGCAACGGTTTCACAATGGTCACCTCTCATCTGTCCCCAAAACACTGGGGAAGGCTCCGTGATTTCCTTCCTATGGGAAAGAATTCTCCTGCTTCTCCAGGTGCCCATGGCCGAGATTGGGTTTCCACCTCCAAATTCACTATATCCAAAGACAGCTCCCAGAAAAAATCTGCCATTCCTGACAAGTCTGGCTGGCCTTGGCCTAGTGGGACTCTCACCTGCCTTCCAAACACTGGGGCTCTGTGCTTTCCTTCCTATGGAGAAGAACTGTCCTTCTCATCCAGGAACCCATGGCCAGAAACGGGGTTCCACATCCAACATTGCCTGTTGTGACAGAATGGAGGAGATTGTTGGCTGGAAACATTTCATGTGTGGGGGAGGAAGGGGCAGGTCCAGCCTTGCCCTGCCCTGGAACCCCAGCACTGCCCTGGAACCCCAATCCCCCCAGAGCCTCTATCCCAGCCCAGCAGTGGCTGCCAGTCCCTGGCACAGCACAGGCAATGCTCCACAGCCACCTCTGCAGCCCCAGCCCAGCTCCTGAGGGACCAAATGAGCCCAAGCCCCACCTGGGGGAAGGGCCCAGGGAGACCAAGGGGTATTGAAGGCTGACCACAAGGCAAGCACACATCTTGACCCTGCATCCTCATGGAATTTCCATCTGAACAATGCTGCAATCCAGAGCTTGGTAGTTGTGTGTGTGCGCTTCTCTGTATCTTTTCTGTCTTTGGCTGTCTCTGTGTCTTCTTCTATTTCTGTTGTCTTGCAAATTTTGAGTAACTTAAAACTGAACAGGCTTAGAGTTTATGAAATTGAATGGGCCAAGGTAATGCTTTGAGAAGTGTTTTCTGCCGATTGAATGTGGCATTAAACCATTTGCCAACTTTCTCTAATTTTCTGAAGTTGCCAGCAAAGACTGTTTTGTTGTTTTGACCTCTTGAGGATTTCTTGTCAGGATTTCTCCAGTGCATCCAACTCAGTGTACACAAACAATTCTAATTCCTTTTAAATGTCTCCTTGAGGGAGTTGTTTGGGGGATGGGAGTCAGGGCTTGTGTGTCCTGCTTGGCCCAGCCCAGGCAGAGCTTTCCCAGCCACATTCCACACTCCATTGCCCAGCTGGAGCCGCTGGTGCCTCTGAGTTGTGCTGCCCCAGCCCCAGGGACGCTCTCCTTGTCTGCCCATTCCCCCACGGTCTCTGGGCAGGGATGGCCTCACTGGGGGCTGCTGACATCCTCAGCAACTTGGAGGCTGCTGCTGAATTTCCCTGCTCCAGAGGCTTGTTCAGCCTTCAGCTCTTCAGTGCAGGAATTCAGTGTCCCAGGGCTCATGAACATTCAGAACACCTTAACAAGCAAAGCCTCTGGGAATCATTTGATTTTAATTTTCCAAATCACTTGTTCAACCTTCAGCTCTTCTGTTGTGGAATTCAGTGGCCTAGGGCTCATTAACATTCAGAACACCTTAACAAGCCAAGCCTCTGGAAAAAATTTGATTTAAGTGTTCAAATCTTTTGTGGTTAATTAGACAGATTTCAGTAGTGTCTTCAAAGTGAGTGCATTATATTTAAAAAGACAGTGAGAAAAGATTTTTTAAGTCCTGTTTAGGATTTTTTCTGGTTTATAAATCAATATTTGCGATCTCCAACTGACACTGAATCCAAGCACCTCCTCATGCAGTTTGAATAGATATGCAAATCAAGACCCTTCATGGCTGACAATCAATCAGACTCTGTCCCTACCCCCACCCCACCATTTCCCCCATCCAAGCCCTGGCACTCAGAGCAGCCTTGTGCAGATCTGAGCTCCCTCCAGCCCAGGCTGCACCTGCAGCTTTCAGCTCCTTGGCTCCAACTCCCACCTGCTTTCCTTGCAGAAGGAGCTGCCCGAGACACAGAGGGATGTTCATTTGTATTCAGGCAGCAAAGCCAAGGGAAGGCACAGCTCCATCAAATGCCAAAGTCATTCCTCTGCTGGATATTAAATCCGCTTTGCACAGCAGACAGTCTCAGAGCAATGGAAACACCTTCTGTGCCCAGCACAGAACCCAAGGTCCCCCCAAACCCTCCCTGCCCCGATTCTGCCCAGATTTGCTCTTTGCACACATGAGTCACAGGCTGAAGTCAGGAGCCCCTCCATGCCCAGAGGGAGGAAAAGAGAGAAAGGGGATGAAGAGCTCTCCTGTGCAGAGCCAAGGTCCAAGTGCAGCCCCTGCAGTGGGAACCACAACTCATCAGGTTTGTGTCCTTTGGGCTCAGGGCCTGGTGACACTCAGAGGCACAGAAAAGTTTCTTGCCGACAAACACAAGTTGAACATTTGAACAGTTTAATAACCATCACAGCTCTTCCCTCAGCTCTCTGGGATGTCCCAGCAGCATCTGACATGTCCTCCATCCCCAAGGGATTTCCGAAAAGGAACAGTTCTAGACAAGGACATAAGAAAATGCAATTTTGTGATAGATATAAACACAATAAAGATGTTGACTAATATGGTATTTATTTTAACATCAGAAAGATTGGGCAACTTCCTGGAGCTTAAAGCATGAAACCAGTCAGTAAAGAGGCACTTGAATGACAGAGAGCATCTGGAGGACGAAATCTGGGAGCAATGGAAACGACATCGATCCAGCCAGTCTAGTGAAGAGATGGCCACTCAGACATGGCCATTTCAACCGGAGAGCTAAAAACACCTAATGAAAAAAACAATTAAATAATAGACTGAATATTAGTGACACAAGTAGATGGAAAGATCAGCATTTCTTCTCCTGCCATTAGTAGAACAATCCAGTAGATCCAGAAAATTCCTGTTCCTGATGGGAAAACTTTGCCATTTCTCAAAAGAACTCAGATTACCTAGATAATAACGATTTTCTTGTATATTAGGAAACTAACAGGTATTAAAACCTGTGCCCCTTTCCAGGCAGACATCAGCTGTGTGCCCATGTACAGGCAGTGCAACTTGTGCCCTGAGGTGCCCAGCTGGGATTAGATCTCTCCCAGAGCACCTGAGGGAGAACAGAGCACCTTGCAAGCTGCAGGTCCCTGACAGCCCCGCAGGGCTCCTGTCCCATCAACATCTGCTCTGCTCCAGTCTGAAACAGGGCCCAGCATGGTGCTGGGATCATCAGAGAGCTGAGGTGTGTGCTGGAATTCAATGGCCTCCCCATCCCGCAGCAGCCCTGCATTTCCCTCCTGCAGCCTTGGTCTCCAGCCCAGCCATGGAGGCTCTTTGGGCTCTGGAGTGTTGCTGCAGCCCCCAAAGGCAGCTGAGCTCTGCCTTTGGCCCAGTCAGGCCTGGCCAGCGCAGGCCATGCTCAGCAATTGCTTGTGTGTGCCTGGCCTTGCTGTCAGCCCCGTGAGCGGCTGCGTGGCCCCTTTGTGGCCCTGTGCTGGCCCAGCCATGGGGGCCCAGCCCCTGTGCAGGCCCAGCCCAGGCCAGGAGCATTGTGGCTGGGAACGGCCCCTGTGCCGTGGTGCCCACAGCAGCCTTGGGGCTCTGTGCCCCATGGCCTCCCTGCTGGGCAGCCTCTGCCAGCTCCTGCAGAGCCCGTGGCACCTGTGGGGCTGCACAGACAGCCCTGCCCCGGGCTCTGCCAGCCTCTGGGCCAGCAGAGAGGCAGCCAAGGCTGGCCATGGCCGGGAACAGGCCCTGAGCCCCACAGGAGGATGGAGCTGGACCACAGCCAAACTCAGCCCAGGCCAAAGCTGGGATCAGCAGCCAGGGCTGCCAACACATGGGCACAGAGGCTGACGCTGACAAATGTCCTGGGCCCCCTCCCTGCTCTGTCCATGCCACCAAGGGCACAGAGCAGCCTCCTCTCTGGGCCACTTGCCTGTTTGCAATGCCTTGCACAGGCGCTGGCCCTGCCCCACAAGGCCTGGCCTGAGTCCTGCCCCTGCATGCTCAGCCAGGCTGAGATGGACACTGATGGTTTCTGGGCCACGCTCGCGGAGCCCAGCCCAGCTCCCTGCAAGCTCTGCCAGCTGCCCTGAGCTCTGGGCAGCACCAAGGGCCTCTCTGAGCCCAGCCCAGCCGGCTCTGGCCCCACAGCTCTGCTCAGGCCAGGCTGCTCTGGCCACTGGCCCCACGGCCTCAGCCCCTGCCAAGGCCACAGCAGCAGCTGCAGCTGCCACAGGACTCAGCGCCAGCCATGGGGGAAGATGCTGGGCCAAGGCCAAAGGAGGCTCCCTGGCTGCCCTGCTCCCCTGGGGTTGAGGTGCTGAGAGCCCTGCAGCCCCTGCTGCCATCCCATCTGCCCAGGGCAGCACCAGAGCCCCGGCCTTGGGGCCCTCAAGAGCTGCTCCTACTCCAGGCCCAGGGCCCATACCAAAGCTGGGGCAGCAGCCACAAAGCTGTGCCCATTTCTGTTCATTGCTGCTCTGATGGGGATGGATCCTCAGCCACTTGGAGGTTGCTGATGAATTTTACTGCTCCAGAGGCCTCTTCTATCTGGAGCTCTTCACTTCAGGAATTCGGTGACAAAGGCTCCCAAACATTTGTTCAAAATACTTGAGCAAGAAAAACCTCTGGGAATAATCTATGTTTTCATTTCTTCTGTGATTAATCAGACAGATTTCAGAAGAGTATTTTAATTGAATCTGCTATATTGAAAAAATGCCAGGAGAATTGTTATGTACTCTTTGGTTTTCTTTTCTTGTTAATCGATTGATATCATCAATGTCCAACTGATATTGACACTCAGCACCTTCTAATGTAGTCTGAATAGATATGAAAATCAAGACCCTTCATGGCAGACAATCAGTAACACATTTTCCCCAACACCCCCACCATGTCCCTCATCCAACCCCTGGAACTCCTATGGATCAGGAATGGTGTGGCCAGCAGGAGCAGGGCAGGGATTCTTCCCCTGTGCTCTGCACTGGTTGGCAGCACCTCGAGTGCTGTGTCCAGTTCTGGGCCCCCAATTTAGGAATGACATGGAGGGGCTGGAACGTGTCCAGAGAAGGGCAACAAGGTTGGTCAGGGGTCTGGAGCACAAGTCCTGTGAGGATTGGCTGAGGGAGCTGGGGTTGTTTATCCTGGAGAAGAGGAGGCTCAGGGGAGACAAGGCAGTGTCAGGGCACAGGTTGGACTTGGTGATCTCCAAGGTCTTTTCCAACCTTGCTGATTCTGGGATCTCTGGAATCACCCTTGGAGCAGTTGCAGGATGAGCCCTGGGCCTCCTCTGCAGAAGCTCCAGCAGCCCAGGTCCCTCAGCTTCTTCTGCCAGCCCCAAAGCCCATCCTGTCAGTCCTGCAGAGCCTCTGCAGCTCCTCCTCATTGCCCAGAACAGGGAGCCCCAGAGGCAGACACAGCAGCCCAGATGTGCCCCCCCGGCCTGGGGTGCCTCTGGCAAGGGAGCAGCAGCAGGCACTGCAGGAGCCTGCAGACAATTCCTGCAGCACTTGTAGGATGATCCTGCTGCCCAAGGGACGTTCCCATGGGGCCAGGTCAGGAACTGCAATGGGGAGTAGGGCCAGAGAGGAAAGGGCAACCAGGGATGGGCTGTTTGCAGGGGAGGGAACAGGGCTGGGCAAGAGGAAGAAATCTGGATTAGGAAAGAGGAAAGGAAGCAAAGGAGAAGTAAAGGAAATGCTGAGGGCAGTTTGGGGGTGGCTGCCAGGCAGCCCTGGCTCTGAGCAACAGCGTCTGCAGTGGCACAGGAAACTCCCAGCTGATGGGAACAAACTTTCTGGCTGAGTGCAGAGGCCAGGACAAAGCTGAGTGGTTTCCCTGGTGTCCCCCAGGCTTTGCTGGCCCCAGGGGCTGATGGCATTTGTGCTCCCTCAGGTTCATGTCCCCACAGCAACAGCATGGGGGTGCTGCCCCTGCTGTGTGCAATGCAAACAGGGGCTGCTGAGGCAGTGCTGCCGTGTCTGTGCCTGCAAGGATGGGGCACCTGTGTGAGCTGGGGGAGAGGCCAGGGCTGCAGAGGGGGGATGTTGTTGGCAGCTGCATGAGGATGCTCTGGGACGCTGCCCTGGGCTGTGCAGCTCACTGGGCATGGATCAGCCCCTGCTCTGCTGCTCCTTCCCGTCTGGCCCAGGGCCCTTGCAGAGCCCCAGCCATGCTGTTTGCCCCCAGCCTGCCCATGGCCAGCCTGGGGCTGCTGACGGGGGTTTCTGTGCTGAGCATTGGCCTGGCCGTGTTCTTGAGAGAGCCTGGGCAAGGAGCCTGGAGCCCCCAGGGCCTGGCCTGAGGCATCAGCGCTGCCCCAGCAGTGCCCATGGCCTGTCCCTGCTGCAGCCCCGGCACTGCCACCCCCAGGGCTGTGCCCGGCCCCGAGAGCACTCAGGCCCTGCAGCAACACCAGGGCCACCAGGGCAGCGGGGCAGGGCCACGGCAGCAGCACTGGCAACACCAAGTGCTGCTGCTGCTGCTGCTGCTGGGCACAGCTGCTGGGCCAGCACTGATCTGCCCCAGCTCTGCACACAGACATTGCTGCTGCAGCTCCAGAGAAGGCAACACAAGGGCATCTCTGCAGAAAACTCTGCTGGGAGAGAGTTTCCTTTAGTTTCTTTAAAGCCACCGAGAGTGCAGCCCCTCATTGACACAGTCTGTGGCCACAGGGAAGGTGGAGAGAAACAAAATGAGAAATGGCATGAAAAATTACATTTCTCCATAGACAATATGAAAAAACTAAAAGAAAGGAGAAAAAACCAGAACCAAATGAAAAAGAAGTATCAAAGGTGACTTTTTTTACAAATAATTGGAAGAAATTGGCCAACAGTTTAATGTTTCTGAAACCATCCAGTCATCAGTCTCCACACTGCAGCCTTGAGCTCCTGGTTCCTCAGGCTGTAGATGAGGGGGTTCAGGGCTGGAGGCACCACCGAGTACAGAACTGACAGGGCCAGATCCAGGGATGGCGAGGACACTGAAAGTGGCTTCAGGTAGGTAAAAAATGAGGTGCTGATGAACAGAGAGAGCACGGCCAGGTGAGGGAGGCAGGTGGAAAAGGCTTTGTGCCGTCCCTGCTCAGAGGGGATCCTCAGCACAGCCCTGAAGATCTGCACATAGGAGAAAACAATGAACACAAAACAGGCAAAAAACAGAAAACCACTCCCCATAAGAGGACCGAGTTCCCTAATATAGGATTTGGAGCAGGAGAGCTTGAGGATCTGTGGGATTTCACAGAAGAACTGGCCCAGGGCATTGCCACGGCACAGGGGCAGGGAAAATGTATTGGCCGTGTGCAGCAGTTAATAGAGAAAGGCACTGGCCCAGGCAGCTGCTGCCATGTGGGCACAAGCTCTGCTGCCCAGGAGGGTCCCGTAGTGCAGGGGTTTGCAGATGGACACGTAGCGGTCGTAGCACATGATGGTCAGGAAGGAAAACTCTGCTGAGATGAAGAACATAAAGAAAAAGAGCTGAGCAGCACATGCAGTGTAGGAGATGTTCCTGGTGTCCCAGAGGGAATTGTGCATGGCTTTGGGGACAGTGGTGCAGATGGAGCCCAGGTCAGCGAGGGCCAGGTTGAGCAGGAAGAAGAACATGGGCGTGTGCAGGTGGTGGCCGCAGGCTACGGCGCTGATGATGAGGCCGTTGCCCAGGAGGGCAGCCAGGGAGATGCCCAGCAAGAGGCAGAAGTGCAGGAGCTGCAGCTGCCGCGTGTCTGCCAGTGCCAGCAGGAGGAAGTGCCTGATGGAGCTGCTGTTGGACATTTGCTGGGACTCCACATGGGCACCTGTTCATGGAGAAAAGGACATTGAAGAGTTAGAGGAGATTCCTGTAATCAAAATCAAAGCCATTTCTCATACACCCTCCCCTGGAACACACAGACAGCCTTTGGTGTTTAAGAGTTCTAGGGTGTTCTTTTTAAGCTCCCCCTATGTCTCTTCTTCTATTCTTAGATATCAGAAACTCTCAGGCTGAGGCCAGAGGCTTGGTTGGGGGAACAGGAGGGAGGGGGCTTGTTCAGAGGGAGGGGCTGCACTGCAGGGGCTCCTGTGGGCATCTCTAAACTCTCCCTGCCACAGCATTTCTTGCTTTTACTTTGCCTCATTTCCTGATCCTCTCTTTGCTTCCTGGAGATTTTCCTCCTGCAGGTGTTTCCCTGTGCCTGATCTCTCCCTGCCAGCACTCACAGACCCCAAATCTCTGTGCACTCTCCTTGGCCTGACAGAACCCTGCCTGTTTGCAGGGCACTGGCTGGGGGCAGGTTCTGTTTGCAGCTTGGAGAAAGGACAGCTCAGACTGAGCCTGATGGCTCCAGCAAAGGTGATGCTGCTGCTGTCCATGGGCAGAGGGGCTGAAAGCACATTAGGGATCTCCTACTGATCACTAAAAGTAACAGTTGGGATATCTCAGGCACTTGTCAAAATTCATAATTATAATTCATAATCAACCTTTGTACTTATCCCCCCCTCCCTGCCATTCTCCAATAGTAGGAAACTGAATACAAAGTCTTTGAAAGTTTCCTCATTTTTTACAAAGTTCTTGTCTTGGAAATATTCTATGACTGATCAGAACCCCTCAGCATGTCAGAACTCCATGAGCATTTCACCTCCCCTGCACCAGAAATACCCAGAGTTGTACTCACAGGCTCTGCAGGCATTGGGATGTTCCAGCTTGAGGAGATGGCTCCAGGAGCTGCAGCTGCACTGTCCTGCAGCCAGAGGTTCCTGTGCCAAGGGCTGGCAGTGATTGTGCCCCAGGCACTTCTCAGCCCCTTCCCAGCCCTGACTGATTGAAGCTCTCTGTGCCTCTGGGCTGTGCCCGGGCTGGCTGCAGGCAGTGCCCCAGCCCTGCTGGGCTGGCAGAAGAGCTGCTCCTCAA
The DNA here is from genome assembly GCF_051311805.1 of Agelaius phoeniceus. Classification (NCBI taxonomy): domain Eukaryota; kingdom Metazoa; phylum Chordata; class Aves; order Passeriformes; family Icteridae; genus Agelaius; species Agelaius phoeniceus. Next base: position 6,405,280 of record NW_027509866.1, read on the forward strand.
GAGAAATGTGCTTTTGAAGCTCTTCTTGGTGAGCAGGACCTGCCTCTGTGCCACGAGCCCAGCCCAGCTCAGCAGCACAGACACAGCACAAGGACTTTAATCAGCCTCTGGGGCTTTGTGCTCAGGCCCTGAACATCAGTCCCTGAGAGGCAGCTGAGGAAACCTCTCCAGAACTCCAAGGCAGAATCCAACTCCAAACTTTCTTGGACTTTTAATGGGTCCCACTGAGGGACACGACTGAGCAAGTGTCCCCAGGCCCCAGGCAGAGCAGAGAACTGCAGGCAGTGATGACAGGTGGGGACAAGGAGAAGCCAAGTCTTGGTGCCCTGGGGCACAGCAGGGTCTGTGCCACCAAGGGCTGGGAGGAGACACCTTGTCCTGAGGCCCTGGGGCCTCCTGGCACAGCCCCAGCCAGGCTGGGCACTGTCAGCCCCTTGTGCTGCCCTCAGCATCCCCCCCTAGCCCACATCCCAGTGGCCTCAAGGATCTGCTGCAAGGAGTCCCTGGGGAGCCTTGCTCAGCAATGGCCCTGGGGCTCCTTCATGCTCCCTGCAGGGACTGCAGGTTTTTCAGAGGACTTTGGCTTTGGCTTTTGCCTTGCAGTCTCTGAGAGGTTTGTGCAATCATGGCCTCCAATTATCTGCTGTAATTAGTCCCTGGAGAGGCTTTGTCAGTAACAACACTCAGTGGGGCTCATTAATACTTCGGGGTACTTCAGTTATTTAAAGGTACTTGGTGTTTCCCTTTTGATCCAGACTCTGTGAGAGGTTTGTGCAATCATGGCCCCAATTATCTGCTTTAATGAGTCCCTGGAGAGCTTTGTACTGACACTCAGTCGTGCTCAGTAATGCTTTGAGCTTCTCAAATTTTTTAAGGTAGTTTGGAATTTCCTTTCCACACTGAGACTCTGAGAGGTTTTTGGTCAATCCTGGCCTCCAATTCTCTCCTCCAAGGAGTCCAGGAGGAGCCTGTGCGGGCCATGGACCTCACTGAGACCCATTCATGCTTTGAGACACTTTAGGGTTTTCTTCTGGCTTTGACTCCTGGAAAGGTTTGTGCCATCTCCTCTCAGGCCCTGAGGTTCAAGGGCTCAGCTCCAAATGCACCACAGGGCTCATCAGGATGCAGCAAGTCCTGACAAACCATGGCTCTGCCTTGATTTCCCTCTGCTCTAATGCAGTTTATCAGGAATGTATCTGGAGTGATTTTGGTTTGCTAATTTGAGATTTCTCAGCCAATGCATCTATTCGTGCAGTGGGATCAGTGTTGGCTAATTACCATTGCACTCACTGGAATATATTTACTCATTTCCTGCTGTGAGATGGGATTAGGAGAAAGGCAAAGTAGGCTCAAAATTTTAGAAGTGTATATAGAAAACTTTATTACCAGTAAATAGAAGAAAGATTAATAAGAATCTGAACACTTCTCCTCTCCCTACAACCTTTTCTTTCTTACTGACAATGCAAGGAGACAAAGCCTGAAAGTTTCAGTCAGTTTACACCATCTAGAACAGTCTTTCTTCAGTTCACTTAGGCAGAGGAGTCTCTCTTTCATGCTATGGAGACTCCTCCATAAGAAAAAAGTTCTCTCGTGGCTCTCAATTCCCATGAATAGCAGCTGCCTGGAAAATCTGCAATTGTCAAGTCCCTCCCATTTTTCACAGCTTTCCCCACAGCTGTTTTTATGGGCCATGTCAGCTTATGGGGTATGAGTTTAAAGATGAGCTGTTGAAGAGCAAAGATTCTTTTCATCTATTTCTGAAATCATCTTCATCTCTGAGAACAGAGATCTTCTTCTTCTCTCCCTGAGGCCACAGGGTCTCACCACTCTTCTCTCTTTCTCTGATCAAACTTCTCATGGGATCAGAGCTACTTCAACATTTGCTTACTTTAGCATGGAGGCCTTTGCTGAACGAGTCATCTCCCCATATTTTCAATTAGTTATAGGGAAAAAGAGAGTCTGATATATTAATTACATCCTTCTCCATTGCTTTACAGGAGGATTTCAGCCCCAAGATCAAGGCATCTTCTCAGCCCTCCCATCTGGGACTCAACTTTCCCTTCACTGACCTGGGTGTCTTCATGTTCCTCTGTGTGCCTGCACGTTGTCCTTTTCTCTCACTGGAGGGAGGACGGAAGCACTGAAAGAGTTCATATCTCACCGGGGCCTGCAGATGGTTCCGTGCCCCCGGCCGGGCTCGGTGCTTGCGGCCGGAGCTGTTTTACGATGGAGGTTTCTGCAGCGGCTGCGCTGGGGCTGTGTCAGGATGGGCCGCGCTGGGGCAGGGCCAGGATCTCAGCAGCCAGGCCAGAGCACAGCAGCAGCACGGCCGGGGGCCGATGGCTTCTCCTGCCCCTGCCCGGGGCTTGCGGCTGAAGCCCAAGGGTGGCAGAATCTTGGCCGAGCCGGCCCGGCCCGGGGCTGCTCCTGGGGCCCGGCGGATCCTGGCTGGGCCCGGGCTGGCGGCGGGGCAGGGCTCAGCAGGGCCCAGATGTTCCCAACTGCAGCCATGGCCCGGCCCGGCCTCGGCCCCACGGCCTCCCCTGCCCTGCCCGGCAGCCGATGGGGCCTGGCGGGGTCCCTGGGAAGGGGCCCGGCCCCACGGCAGGAGCCGCCCGGCCCGGCCTGGCTGAGACGGGGCCGGGTCAGCCTTGTTACCTCTGTGCCAGCCAGAAGGGAAAGAGACCCTCCCAGGCTTTCCCATCTTTAACATGTGTCTTCACAGAGGCGTGTACAGTTTCCTCAGCGGTTTAACAGATTGTCAGTTCTCAAAGCTGATTACTGATTGGGTTTTTGTCAGACATGGAAGAAAACTGCTAGCAGCTTCTTTTAGGACATCACTTCTGTGATGCAAAACCATCACAACTGCACAGAGCACAGAGCTCCTTTATCTATATGTAGTGCTCATGTGCCCGAGGTTTCAAAATACCTCCTTGGGAGATCTCTGGGCCCTCTCCAAGGTGTTTTCAAATGAAAACATTCAGCTCAGAGTCTAAGAAAATCACCAGAGGACAGGGCCAGCCTGACCTGTCTGTCCTGGCTACTTTTGTCTGAGATCAGTCCTTGGACATACAGAATTGAGAGGCCAAATTCTAATTTTGGCCATGGACCCTGGACATGAGAGCCGGTTCTTTTCCATAGGAAGGAAGGAACAGAGCCCCAGTGTTTCAGGGGCAGATGAGAAATGGCCACCAGAATCCAAGGGCAGACAGAGCAAGCAGGATTTTGTTCTGAGTGATATACTTGCATATAGGAATTGTTTTAGGGAGAGTTCCAATTTTGGCAATGGGCATCTGAAAAGGGGGACGTTCTTTTCCAGAGCAAGAAAAGCACGGAGCCCCAGTTTTCCAGGAGCTGATGAGAGGCAGCCCTTGACATCCCAACATCAGCCAGACCTGTCAGGGGACCCCTGGGAGGCCAAACTAGCCAGGCCTGTTCCATGTTCCCTCGGTTCCATGGGGCCCCACAGTGTCCCAATGGTCCCTTGCTTCCATGAGGCCCTGAGGTGCCATAATGCCCCCTTGGTGACACCAGGCCCTGAAGGGTCTCAATGGACTCCATGGTTCCATCAGCCCTAATTGTCTCTGGGTTCCATGAAGCCCCACTGTGTCACCATGGCTCCTTGGTTCCATGGGCTCCAGGGGTGCCACAAGGATCCCCTTGGTTCCATGAGGTCCCACAGTGTCCCAGTGATCTCCATGGGAAGGGAAGAACCCAGCCTCAGTGTTGCAGGGGCAGCCAGCCAGAGGCCAAGACCAGCCAGACTTGATGGTACTGGCAGACTGTGCCTAGGAGCAACCCTTGGATATACAGAATTTTAGAGGTAGAATCCTAACTTCAGACATGGATACCTGGAGGAGAAGGGTGGCTCTTTTCCAAAGAAAAGAAAGCATGGAACATTGATTCCACAGTGTCATTCTCAGGCCTGCAGCCAGAGCCCGTTGCCATGGCAACCATTGCCAGCCCCATCCCCAGGCTGATGGGATCCCAGAAGCACAGGATTGGCTGAGCTGGGAGGGACCCATCAGGATCCTCCAGTCCAACTGCTGGCCCTGCACAGGACACCCCAACAATGCCAGCCTGGGCCTGGCAGCGCTGGCCAAACGCTGCTGCAGCTCAGAGAGCCCTGGAGCTGGGACCCTTCCCTGGGGAGCCTGGCCAGGGCCCCAGCAGCCTCTGGCCAAAAACCTTTTCCTGACATCCAACCTGAGCCTGCCCCAACTCAGCTGCAGCCGCTCCCTCCACTCCTGTCCCTGGGCACCAGAGGGAAGAGGTTCCCACAGCCCCAGCCAGGGACCCGCTCCCAAGGCTGCTGCCATGGCCACCAGGGCTGGCACCAGCTGGGATGCTCGGTTTCCACGGGCCAGGATTCAGCAATGGGATTCCCCAATTTCCTGCTCCCGCTAAAACCGCGCTGCCCTCGCTGCCCTCCCGCCTCCCGTGGAAAGCACAAAAGGCAAAGATCCCGGGCTGGGATAAGAACAATTTAATGGGAACAGCAACGAGATAAGGAACAAATGGAACAGAAACAATATTGATAACAGAAGGGATAAATAAAACTATTTACAGAGAAAACTACAACATCAACAACTGGCTCTTCCTGGCAACGTATTTCATCCTCTCTGGAAAGGACACTCTTCTCCTCAGGGGGGGGGAGAGAGAGAGAGAGAGTCCCTTTCCTGCCCCTGGCAATGACCTGAGGTGGGAGTGAATGTAATGACAGGGCCATGGCCAGACCCTCATGTTCTCCAATCCCACAACATGTCATTGGCAGGGGCAACAAAAGGTACAGGTGTCTTCCCAGCATGGATCACAGGGAAAATGGATCCCCAGGGCTCTTCCCAACGTGGGGTCTCCAATGGGGAATGAAGCTGGAGTGGTGCATGAAGCTCTTCCATGCATTTGGGGCATTTGCAGGGCTTCTCTTACCGGTGTCTCCATTGGTGTCTTGTCAAGTGAGAGCTGCTGGTGAAGCTCTTCCCACACTGGGGACACTCGTAGGGCCTCTCCCCAGTGTGGATGCGTTGGTGGGTCAAAAGGGTGGAGCTGCAGCTGAAGCCCTTCCCACACTCCCCACACTCGTAGGGCCATTCCCCAGTGTGGATCATCTGGTGGCTGATCAGGGTGCTGCTCTGCCTGAAGCTCTTCCCACACTCCAAGCACTTGTGGGGCTTTTTCCCATCATGAAGCTGCTCATGGGCCACCAGCTCTGAGCTCTGGCTCAAACTCTGTCCACCTTCCAGGCTCAGGGTGGGTCTTTCCTCCTCAGAGCCCCCTGGGCTGGGTTTGCAGCCCCTCTTCCTGTGGGATCTCTGTAGATTTTCTTCTCCCTTGGATTCCTGTCCCATGGAGCCTCTCAAAATGGCCACACACCCCTGTGATGTCACACAGGCTCCCTGTGATGTCACACAACTAACTCTATGATGTCACACAGCCCAGTTGATGTCTCTGCCCAGTCTGTGATGTCACACAGCCAGCTGTGGCTTGTCACACAGCCAACTCTATCATGTCACACCACCCCTGTGATTTCACACAGCCAACACTATGATGTCACACAGCCCCCTGTGATGTCACACAACCTTGGCTCAGTGCTGGGCAGCCCCGGCACTGTCCCAGCATTGGCCTCTCCCTCCTGCCCCGTCCCTCAGGCAGTGCTGCCCTTGGGGCGCTGGGCCTTGGCTTCCTCTTCTCCCTGGGCATCTCCTGCTGCCCGCCCAGGGTGTCCCGGGGAGCTGCTGCCCCTGAGCCAGGGGCTCTGCTCTGCTGCCCTGGGCACCCCGGGGCTCCTGAAACACCCCATGGCCAGGGCGGGCCCAGAGTGTCACAATGTCCCCCTGGTTCCATCAGGCCCCGCAGTGTCACAGTGCTCCCTGTGCTCCCTGAGGCCTCACATCACCCAGCCGAGGCCATTGCCCTGGTTCCAGTCACTCCCAGTATGATCCCAGTGACTCCCAGTCTCACTGAGTATATCCCAGTTGATCCCAGCATGCTCCCAGTCACTCCCACTTCCAGTTGCTTCCAGCATGATTCCGGTTGCTCACAGCTACTGCAAATCACCCTCCAGTGCAGTTCCAGTTTCTCCCAGTATATCCCAGTTGTCTCCAACATTGTCCAAACTGCCCTCAGCATGCTCCTGGTCACTCCCAGTATGATCCCAGTCCCCCTCAATATCGTCTGAATTCCACCCAGTATGATCCCGCTTGCCCCCACTTGCCCCAGTACGGTCCCAGTCACTGCCAGTATGATCTCACTGGCCCCCAGTATAGACACAGTCACTCCCAGTTGCCCCCAGTTGCTCCCAACATGGTCCCAGCTGTTCCCAGTGTTGTCCCCTCCAGTATCATTACAGAGACTCCCAGTATATTCCAGTTGCTCATTCCCAGCCACCCCAGTTGCCCCAGCATGGTTCCAGTTGCCCACAGGCCGATCTCACTCATTCCCAGTATATCCAAGTTGCCCCCAGCACGCACCCATCATTCCCAGTTGCTCCCAGTAGCCCTCAGTGTGCTCCCAGTTGCTCCCAGTATTTCCATGTCCATGCTCCAAGTGCTGCTCCCAGCCCTGATCCGTGGGCATGGGAATGTCCCGCTCCCTTGCCAGGGCAGGGTCACACCTGAGCCAGGTGTGCAGGGCAGGACCTTGCCCTGACCCCAAGCACTGTCCCAGCTGCAGGATCTGCTTCCCATCGCTCTTCCTCCTTCAGCCCCGAGCCCAGCTTGATGCTGAACAGAGGGGCTGGGCTGGGGTCATCCCCCAGTGGGGGCTGTGCACCCCCTCTGCCCCCTCCCCAAATTCCCTCTGGGGGAGCAGGAGCTGGGGCAGGAGCCCTGTGGGGAGGGACAAGGAGGTGACACCAGGATGGGAGGGTCACACATGCTCTGGGGGGGGTCACACACAGTCCGTGAGGACCCCCCCTCACCTTCTCCTGCAGCACCAGGAGGATGAACTCCAACATGGAGCCCCTGACCCCTGGCAGTATCTCGTGGGGTGGGGTCTGGTGGCTGCTTTGGGGTTCTGGGGGATCACGACCACCCAAAAACACCCTCCCAACCCTACAGCTACTCCCAGTCCCCTCGCACCACCCCACAGCTCCTGGCCAGGACACCCCCAACCACTCCCTGCAATGCAAATGTCCCCAAAAACCACAAAACCCCTTCCCATCTCCCCTAAGTCCCACCCAAATTCTCTCCATAACACACAGCCCTGCCAACACACACAAATCCTCACAACCCTCCCAGAAGGCCCCCAAACCCTCTCCCAGCAAGACAAATTCTCCCAAGAGCCACAAGAGCCTCTCTCAGTCCCCACAGGAGTCCCTAAAACCCCTCCCACCTCCCATGGCACTGAGCAGGAGAGGTTGGTGGACAGGAACATCCCCAGTCAGGAGCAGCTTGGCACTTCAGCAGTGATTTGGGCACTTTGAGGGAACACCCCAAATGGGGGGACCCAGGCCAGGAACTGGGACAGACAACCAGAATTCCTGGAGAACAGATGGAGTCAGGTGAACACATTCTACCAACACACCTATGAGGTTGTGGCCATGTCCCCTGGTTTTGACAGCCTCAGAACACCCAAATCCTCTCAAATATTCCTTTGAACCAAGCCCAAATTCACCCCCAAATCCCAGTAAATGGTGCAGCTTTAGATCTCTTTGTTTAATTTCTTTATTTTCACCCCAGATTTGGTTGTTTAGAGAGGGTGAAAATGGAAATTATTTCGATGGAAAAGACCTCCAAGATCATGCAGCACTGCTTGATGCCACCAGAAGAAACAATTGAACAGAGCAGGTGAGATTTTTTTGGGGTGTAAATTCAACAAATCACTTCTTCCCAATCAATTTCCAGTTTAGATCAGAGTCCTGATGGATGTTCCTGCTGCTGTGTTCATCCAGGGGATCCAGGAGGACATGGATAAGCAGCCAGGTGTCTTCCCAGCAGGGATCATTGGGAACATGGATCACCAGGGCTCTGACCAACATGGGTCCTCCCATAGGGATGGAGCTGGGGCAGCGCACTAAGCTTTTCCTACAGTTGGGGCACTCACAGGGCTTCCCTTACCGGTGCCTCCATTGGTGTCTGGTCAAGTGAGAGCTCTGGGTGAAGCTCTTCCACACTGGGGACACTCGTAGGCGTCTCCCCAGTGTGGATGTGCTTGTGCCTGACAAGACTGAAGTTTTGCTTGAAGCCCTTCTCGCAGCTGGGGCAGTGGAAGAGCCTCTCATCCATGTTGGAGGAGATCGGAGCTGGTCTGAAACCTCTTCTGGCACTCAGGACACTCGTGGGACCTCTCCCCAGTGTGGATGCATTGATGGGTAAAGAGGGTGGATCTGCAGCTGAAGCCCTTCCCACACTCCCCACACTCATAGGGCCGTTTCCCGGTGTGGATCATCTGTAGCACATCAGGGTACTGCTGCAGCCGAAGCTCTTCCCACTCTCCAAGCACTTACAGGGCTTCTCCCCATCATGAAACTGCTCATGGATGAACAGCTCTGAGTTCTGGCTGAAGCTCTGCCCACCTTCCTGGCACAGGGTGGGTCTTTCCTCCTGTCCTGGATTGTCAAGCAAATTGTATTCTATTTGCCATCTCTATGGCAGTTGTCTTCTGTTAAGTGGGCAGTTTTCCTTACCTCTTCCACAACCACTCCTCCCTCCTGGGAGACATCTGCTGATAACAGGCTATTGAATGTCACTGCATGATTGATAAGAACTACGGCATCCCATTGGGAGATGCTCCGCCCAGAGGGAAGAGCCAAGCATTCTACCCATATATAATCTGGAAATTCTGGAACACCAGCACGGCTTCTCCACTGGATTTCCCAGAGGAACAGCTGCTCTCTTCTTCCACTGGATCTTCAAAGGAAGACCACACCCTTTTCAGGATCCCTGCTCCAGCAGAAACACACCTGATGCTCCAGGAGGACTGCAGCCACATTTCCAATTAGACTGCTACCAACACCAACACAGGGTGTCAGGCTGTGTTCTGACTCTGTCAGTGTCAATTTACTTTACTGCATAGTTTATTTTATCTTTATATTTTCTTCCCTATTAAAGAACTGTTATTCCCTGCTCCCATATTTTTTTGCCTGAGAGCCCCTGAATTTAAAATTTAGAGCAATTTGATAGGGGGGTTTCAAATTTTCCATTTCAGAGGAGGTTCCTGCCTTCCTTATCAGACACCTGCCTTTCCAAACCTAGACAGCTATGATATCACAGAGTAGTAGGCTGTGGCATCATGGCATGGATGTATGACATCATAGAGGGGGCTGTGAGGTCAAAGTGTGTGCTGTGACACTACAGAGTGGTAGTATGACATCACAGAGAGGGTTTTGTGGCATCACTGAGGGGGTTGTGAAATCACAAAGATGGCTGTGACATCATAGAGTAGGATGAGGGGCCATAGATCAGCCTCTGCCATAATAGGATGTGGCTCTCTGACATCAGAGAGTGGGTTGTGAAATCACAGGGAGGCTGTGTGACATTGCAAGGGGGCAATGTGACATCACAGGGGCTGTGTGACATCACAGGGGCTGTGCGACATCACAGGATGCTGTGTGAGGTCCCTGGGGAGGTCACTCTGCCCCGGCCCCCCTCACAGCTCCCCCCAGAGCAGTCCAACCCTGCTCGTGCACAGTGGGGTCCCCTGTCCCCCCGGGTCCCCCCGCCCCCGGCGCCGCAGCCTCCCCCAGAGGATGTTCCACGAGATCGACCCCAGAGCCTGACACGGGGACGGGGGGCCGGGGCCCTGGGGGTGGCACAGGGGGACAGGGACCCCCCGGCAGCGTCCCTGTGTCCCCCAGGGCCAGAGCCTGGGCCAGGGCTCCTTCACCCTGGTACCAACGAGGCCTTAAGTGCACTGAAAAAATCCCCAGCAAGGGATCAGCAAAAACCAGATTTAATTTTAAGGCACAGCAGCGCAAAGTTCCTTGGCAGGAGTCACTGTGCTCCTGACTGGACACTTCAGGCACACCAAGGAAACAAAGCAACAACAAAACCAAACAGAATCCAGGCAATCAAACCAGAAATGAATCGAGACCTGTCCCTGTGAGTGTGTGACACAAGGAGAGTGAGGGTAAGGATAAAAGGAATATGGCCTAAAGCTTAAGAGGACTTAACTTATACCTTAATCCTAACTGATACTTTAAGCTTGACAATTTAGCAAAAGAACAGCACTTAACAGGATTTAACTTTACTTACAATCTATACCTTTACAATTTAACAGAGGAATAACAGCAGTATTTAACTTAGCTTATGACCCATATTAAACTTAAGAACTTAGGAAAAGAACAACTCTTATCAGCATTTAACACAGTGTACAGCTTGTGACTTAACCTCACTTACAGGCCTGACTGACTCAGCTATCCAAGGCTCTCAAACCCCTCAGAGAGCAGCATTTCTGCCACATTTCCCCAGCACAGGCACTCCTGTGTGCACACAGACACAAAGAGTCAGTGCAAGGCACCTGGGAGCAATTCCCCTCAGGGCAGGAAATGCTCCCTGTGGATCCTTTGGCATCTCCCCAGCGGCTGAAGGGCTGAGCCTGGAGGAGTGGGGGGATCGGCCCAGGCTCCGTCGTTGTTGGGGCTCCCCGAGTGCAGCAAACGGGAGAGTTCCCGGCTGGGAGAGGCCCCGCTCAGAGGGAGTCACTGGCCCAGGAGAGCTCCAAGGGCTCCTTTTGGAGCGCTGTTTGCAGGGCCCCAAGAGAGGGGCTTCAGTCCCAGCAATGGTTCATCCTGGCCGCACTTGGCACCAACAGCTTTCTTTGGCAGGGTGAGAACAGGGATGTTGTGCCACTGGGAGAACAAAACCAGTTCCCAGGGCTGCTCCTCCAGAAATCAGGAGCTGGTTGGGCAGCAGCAGTGCCTGGAGCAGACAGTGTTTGTGATGAGCTGCAGAGGAGCTGAGCCTAGGGGCTGTTGGCCAAGGCCAAGCCCCAAGGAGCATTTCTCATCTGGCAGGGCGGCCTGAGAAGGGGAGGGGGGAATGCAGCAGCACAGGGCCCATGGAACCAAGGGACCATTGTGGGAATATGGGGCCTTGTGACACTGTGGGGCCTTGTGACACGAAGGGACAATTATGACACTGTGAGTCCACATGGAATCATGGAGACCAGTGTGACATTGCTGGTCCTCATGGAACCAAGGGGACCGTAGTGACGCTGTGTGACTTCATGGAATGTAGGGATCACTGTGACACTGAGAGGCCCCATCAAACCAGGGGTCTGTTGTGACACTGAGGGCCTGCATGGAATCTGTGACCATTGTGGCACTTTGGGTGTCATGGAACCAAAGGTCCATTGTGACATCGCAAGGCCTCATGGAACCATGGAATCATGGAAAGACCATTAAGTTGCTTCACAGCCTCAGGGAACCAGGGGGCTGTTGTGATACTGTGGGGACTCATGGAATCATGGCGACCATTGTGACACTACGAGGCCCCATGGAATAACCAAAGCATTGTGACACTGTGGGCCACCATGGAACCAAGAGGACCATTGTGACACTGTGGGGCCTGATGAAACCAAGAGGCCTTTGTGACATTGCAGGGCTGCATGAAACCAAGGGGCCATTGTGACATTGCAAGGCCTTTTGTCATCAGTGGTCCATTGTGACACTGCGAAACCAAGGGGGACCATTGTGACACTGCAGGGCTTCATGGAACCAAAGCTCCAGGGTGACACAGACAGGCTGCCTGTCATCAATGGTCCATTGTGACACTGTGGAGCCAAAGGAGACCATTGTGACACCACAAACCCCCATGGGCCAAAGGTCCATTGTGACATTGCAGGGCTCACGGAACAGAGGAGTCCCGTGACACTGTGGGGCCTGTGGAACCACAGAGACCATTGTGACACTGCAAGGCCTCATGGAATAAGTGGGACCATTGTGACACTGTGGGACCTTAAGGAACCTGGGGGCCATTGTGACACAGTTGGACCCCATGGAACCAAGGCACCCTTGTGACAGCTCAGGGCCCCATAAAACCAAGAGAACACAGAAAAGCTCTGTCTGGTTTGGCCTCCCGTGTGCCACCTGACTGGTCCCGCTGACTTTGGCATATTGAGTGTCTCTTCTCATCTGCTGCTGAAACACTGGGGCTCTGTGCTTTCCTTCCTATGGAAAAGAACTCTCCTTCTCCTCCAGGAACCCATGATCAGAACTGGAATTTCACCATCAAATTTCTTTATATCCAGGCATTGTTCCCATAGCAATATTGCCAGGACAAGTCTGTCTGGCAGTGGTTTCACAAGGGTCACCTCTCATTTGTCCCAAAAACCCTGGGGAAAGCTCTGTTCTTTCCTTCCTATGGAAGAGAACTGTCCTTCTTGGCCAGGTGGCCATGGCCAAATTTGGGTTCCATCTCTAACACTGCCTATTGTGACAGACTGGAGGAGATTGTTGGCTTGAATCATTTTGTGTGTGTGTGAGGAAGAGGCAGGTCCAGCCTTGCCCTGCCCTGGAACCCCAGCCCTGCCCTGGAACCCCAATCCCCCCAGAGCCTCTATCCCAGCCCAGCAGTGGCTGCCAGTCCCTGGCACAGCACAGGCAATGCTCCACAGCCACCTCTGCAGCCCCAGCCCAGCTCCTGAGGGACCAAATGAGCCCAAGCCCCACCTGGGGGAAGGGCACAGGAAGAACAAGGGGTATTGAAGGCTGACCACAAGGCAAGCACACATCTTGACCCTCCATCCTCTTGGAATTTCCATCTGAACACCACTGGAATCCGGGTGTGGGTGCTTCTCTGGTTCTTATTTGTCTTTCTCTCTTTCTCTGTCTACTTCTTCTATTTCTGTCTCCTTGCAAATTTTGATTAACTTCAAATTGAATGAGCTTACAGTTTGTGAAGTTGAACGGGCCAAGTTAATGCTTTGAGAAGTGTTTGTTTTTGATTCACTGTCATATTAAACCTTTTGCCAAAGGTTCTCTGTTTTTCTAAAGTTTCCAGTAAAGGCTGTTTGGTTGTTTTGAGCTCCTGAGAATGTCTTGTTGGTATTTCTCCAGTACATCCAACTCAGAGGACACAAACAATTGTAATTCCTTTTAAATGTCTCCTTGAGAGAATTGTTTGGGGGATGGGAGTCAGGGCTTGTGTGTCCTGCTTGGCCCAGCCCAGGCAGGGCTTTCCCAGCCACATTCCACACTCCATTGCCCAGCTGGAGCCGCTGGTGCCTCTGAGTTGTGCTGCCCCAGCCCCAGGGACGCTCTCCTTGTCTGCCCATTCCCCCATGGTCTCTGGGCAGGGATGGCCTCAGTGGGGGCTGCTGACATCCTCAGCAACTTGGAGGCTGCTGACATCCTCAGCAACTTGGAGGCTGCTGCTGAATTTCACTGCTCCAGAGGCTTGTTCAGCCTTCAGCTCTTCAGTGCAGGAATTCAGTGTCCCAGGGCTCATGAACATTCAGAGCACCTGAACAAGCCAAGCCTCTGGGGATAATTTGATTTTAATTTTCAAATCATCAGTGGTTAATTAGATCTCAGTAGTGCATTGAAACTGAATACATGATAATTAAAAAGACAGCGAGAAAAGATTTTTTATGTCCTGTTTAGATTTGTTTTCTTCTTATTTCAATCATATGTGCAATCTCCAATTGACACTGAATCCAAGTACCTCCTCATGCAGTTTGAATGGATATGAAAATCAAAACCCTTCATGGCTGACAATCGATCAGACTCTGTCCCTACCCCCAGCCCACCATTTCCCCCATCCAAGCCCTGGCACTCAGAGCAGCCTTGTGCAAATCTCAGCTCCCTCCAGCCCAGGCTGCACCTGCAGCTTTCAGCTCCTTGGCTCCAACTCCCACCTGCTTTCCTTGGAGAAGGAGCTGCCCAAGACACAGAGGGATGTTCATTTCTTGTCAGCCAACAAAGCCAAGGGAAGGCACAGCTCCACCCAATGCAAAAGTCGTTCTTCTCCGTGGCCCTGCCCTGCCCCTGATCCCCACAGCCTGTCCTGTTTCCTTCATCCCTGCATTGCCAGGGACTCTCTGGAACAAGGGAGCTCTGCTCTGTGGATGGAGGGAGTTGCAAGTGCCACCACTGGAGTGGGAACCACAACTCATCAGGTTTGTGTCCTTTGGGGGTCAGGAACTGGTGAGACTCAGAGGCACAGACAGTTTCTCTTCATGTCCTAGAGATCACAGTTGAACAGGACACAATTTCATAACAATCACGCTCTTCCCTGAGCTATGTGCAATGTCCCAGCAGCATCTGATGAGTCCTCCATCTACAAGGGATTTCCATACTAGAATTAATTTTAGACAAAACGTGGTTCTGTGATAGATATAAACACAATTAAGTTCTTGTATCAGGATGCTCATCCGGGAGTGGGGGCAAAACAGCTCCAACAATTCCTGATTTGCAAAGCTGTCAGTGGTGGATGGAGAAGGGAGGTCAGGCTGCTCTTGGTGCTGAGGAAATGCTGAAACCAGCCTGACTCATTTCATCTCCTCCTGTCCTGGCTGATCTCCCCTCTTTCCCCTTCCACCCATTGGCTTTTGTCTCCCACCAGGCCCCCGGTGAAGAGCCTGGCTCTGTGTTCTCCATCCCCTCCTCGCAGGCACTGCCAGGCTGGGATGAGGAGCCCCTCAGCCTTCCCTGCTTGGGGCTGGACAAGCCCAGCTCCCTCAGCCTCTGCTCACAGCCCAGGGGCTCCAGCCCCACCTTGGAGGCCCTTCCCAGACCCTGCTCCAGCTGCCAGACATCTTTCCTGCCCTGGGCAACCCAACCCAGGCCACAGTGACCTGGAGAATCCCCATCCTTGATGTCCTGGTCACACAGCCCTGGCCCCTTGTCCCCATGTCAGGCTCTGGGGTGGATCCTGTGGAACATCCTTTGGTGGAGGCTGTGGCTCCAGGTGGGCCAGGGGGATCCCGGGGGACAGGGACTCCGCTGGGCATGGACAGCATTGGACTTGTTGGGAGAAACTGTGAGGGGGAGCTGGGGCAGAGTGACCAACCCAGTGACCTGACACAGCCCCTCTGGGATGGCACACAGCCCCTCTGGGATGTCACAGCCTGCTCTGGGATGTCATAGTCTGCTCTGTGAGCTCACAGCCCCTTCTCTAATGTCACACAGTTGGTCTCTGATATCACAGCCAACTCTGTGATGTCATAGTCTGCTCTGGGATGTTAGACCTCTGCCCTGTGATGTCACAGAGGCAGTCTATGATGTCATAGCTGATCAATGACCTCACATAACTCACTCTGTGATGTCATAGCCCACTCTGTGACCTCATGTTACCAGATGATCAATTGCCTACACCAGCTGAGCTCACACCTGGAGCTTGTTCTCCACATCCCCAGGCCTATGGAAACCACACAAGGCCCATTGTGTGAGAAGGGGAACTGCAAGTTCAGCAGCCTCAGGGTCCTGCCAGCTCCTCCAGGCCCACTGGAACATTGGGTTTTCAAGTTTTCAATATTCTGGGTAAGAAAGAGAGGCAGTAACAAAACTTCTACACAGGAATTAGGAAAGGCAGACTTTGGCCTGTTCAGGATGCAGATTTGGGGAGTACCAAAGCAGGTACTGATTTTTTTTTAAGGGAAATAGCCTGTATAAACAAATGGGGTCCAGGAAGGATGGACAAATTTCAAGAAAATAATCTTAAGGGGGAAGGAGATGCCTGTCCCAGTGTGGCAAAAGATGAGCTGGTGAGGAAAATTACCGGCCTGGCTGCCCATGGAGCTTTTGTGGGAACTCGGGGGATAAAAGGACTGGTAATGCAGGAAGCATTTAAGGATTTTGATGGGTTATTCAGAAAGAAAAGGTGAGATTTGAAAGCTCAATTAGAACTTAACCTGGCAGCTTCTGTAAAAAAAAAAGTTTTTTATAAAAAAAAATTGTAGCAAAAGTAGGGAGAAGAAGAACCTCTACTATTTATTGGATGCAGTAGAGAATATAGTAACTAAAAATAAGGAAAAGGCTGAGCTACTTAACACAGTGTTTTGCTCAATTTTCAATATTAGGATAGGCTGTCCTCAGGACAAGTGTTCTCCTGAGCTGGTAGTTGGGCACAGGGAGCAGAACAGCCCCCTGGAATCCAGGAGGAAGCAGCTGCTGACCTGCTGAGCCACTCAGATGCTCACAGGTGTATGGGATCAGATGGGATCCATCCCAGGGGGATGAGGGAGCTGTGGATGAGCTCCCCAAGCTGCTCTCCATCATTTACCATCAGTCCTGGCTCAGCAGGGAGGTCCCAGAGCACTGGAGGTGCCAGTGTGAGCCCATCCCCAGGAAGGGCTGGAAGGAGGAGCTGGGGAACTCCAGGCCTGTCAGCCTGACCTGGGTGCCCGGCAAGGTTATGGAACAGATCACCCTGAGTGCCACCACAGGGGCACCCACAGGATGGCCCAGGGATCAGAGCCAGCCAGCGTGGATTCAGGGCTGGCAGGTCCTGCCTGACCAACCTGGGCTCCTTTTATGCCCAGGTGACCCACCTGTGGATGGGGGAAAGGCTGTGGATGTTGTGTGCCTGGACTCCAGCAGAGCCTTTGACTCTGTCTCTGACAGCATTCCCTGGAAAAGCTGCAGCCCACGGCTTGGGCAGGTTCCCTCCTGGCTGGGAGATTTAAGAGCTGGCTGGAGGCTGGGCCCAGAGAGTGGTGGGGATGGTGCTGCACCCAGCTGGTGTCCAGGCACTGGTGCTGTCCCCAGGGATCTGTGCTGGGCCCAGTCCTGTTTAATATCTTCACTGATGGTCTGGGTGAGGGGATCGAGTGCAGCATTCACAAAGTGCAGATGGCACCAAGCTGGGTGTGAGTGTGGATCTGCTGGAGGGCAGGACAAGAAGACCCAGCCTTAAGCTGCACCAGGGGAGGCTCAGGCTGGACAATAGGAAGGAGTTCTTCACAGAAAGGGTGAGTGGGAACTGGAATGGGCTGGCCAGGGGGGAGGTGGCAGAGTCACTGTCCCTCTCCAGTGGCACTCAGTGGCATGGTCTGGGTGACAAGGCAGTATTAGGGCATTGCATGGACTTGATGATCCCAAAGGTCTTTTCCAGCCTATTTGATTCTGTCATTCTGTGATGACTGGGACACTCTGGGGCCATTGTGACACTGCAGGGCCTCGTGGAACTAAGAGGACCATGGTGACACCGTGCAGCCCCACAGAACCAGGTGTCCATGGTGGTGCTCTGGGGCCAAATGGACTCAGGGAGTGCCCCGTGACACTCTGGGCCCTCGTGGAACCACAGAGGCCATTGTGACACTGCAGGGCCTTGCGTAACCAAGGGGTTTCACCATTTTGACACTGCAGAACAGAGGAGAGCATTGGGAGACTGCAGGGCCCAGTGGAACCAAGGGGCCGTTCTGACACTGCGGGGCCTCATGGCACCAAGGGGACATTGTGACACTGCAGGATCCTGTGTAACCAAGGGGCCACTGTGACACGATGGGGCCTCAAGGGATCTGGAATAACGTTGTGACACTGTGTGGCCTTGTGGAAACAAGGAGTCCATTGTGACACTGAGGGGACTTGTGGAACCACAGAGACCATGGTGACAGTGTGGGACCTCATGTGGCCATGGGGCCATTGTGACACCCTGGGGCCCCATGGAACCAAGGGGCCACTGTGAAACTGCAGCACCAATGAGAACATTGTGACACTGTGAAGCCGCATGGAACCAAGGAGTCCATTGTCATATTTTGTGGCCCCATGGAACCAAGGAGACCAGTGTGACAGTGCAGGGCCTGGTGTAACCAAGAGGCCATTGTGACACTGAGGGGCCCCTTTGAACCAAGGACTTCTTTGCAGATTTCATCAAGCTGGATGTGAGTTTTGATCTGAGAGAACATAGGAGTGGTCTGCACAGGGACCTTGATAGCCTGGATCCAGAGGATGAATCGAACAAGGTGAGGTTTAACAAATCCAAGTGCCAGGCCCTGCTATTTGGCCCCAGTGCTACAGGCTGGGGACAGAGTGGCTGGAGAGCAGCCGGGCAGAAAGGGACCTGCAGGGACTGATGGACAGCAGGCTGGACATGAGGCAGCAGTGTGCCCAGGTGGGCAAGAAGGCCAATGGCTCCTGGCCTGGATCAGGAATGGTGTGGCCAGCAGGAGCAGAGCTGCTGTGCCAGCACTGATCTGCCCCAGCTCTGCACACAGACATTGCTGCTGCAGCTCCAGAGAAGGCAACAAAAGGGCATCTCTGCAGAAAACTCTGCTGCGAGATCCTTTAGTTCCTTTAAAGCCACCAAGAGCACAGCCCCTCATTGACACAGTCTGTGGCCACAGGGAAGGTGGAGAGAAACAAAATTAGAAATGGTAGAAACAATGAAATTACTTTACGGAAAATATGAAAAAAGTAAAACAAAGAAAAAGAACTTCCAAAATGAAACCAATAAAAGTATCAAAGATGAATTTTATTAGAAGCAATTTGCACAAACTGGCAAGCAGTTTTCAATGTTTCTGAAAGCATCCAGTCATCAGTCTCCACACTGCAGCCTTGAGCTCCTGGTTCCTCAGGCTGTAGATGAGGGGGTTCAGGGCTGGAGGCATCACCGAGTACAGAACTGACAGGGCCAGATCCAGGGATGGGGAGGACATGGAGGGGGGCTTAAGGTAGGCAAATGTTCCAGTGCTGATAAACAGGGAGACCACGGCCAGGTGAGGGAGGCAGGTGGAAAAGGCTTTGTGCCGTCCCTGCTCAGAGGGGATCCTCAGCACAGCCCTGAAGATCTGCACATAGGAGAAAACAATGAACACAAAGCCGCCAAAAGCTAAACAGATGGAAAACACAAGAAGTCCGAGTTCCCTAAGGTAGGATTGTGAGCAGGAGAGCTTGAGGACCTGTGGGATTTCACAGAAGAACTGGCCCAGGGCATTGCCATGGCACAGGGGCAGGGAAAATGTATTGGCCATGAGTAGTAGAGCATTGAGAAAGGCACTGGCCCAGGCAGCTGCTGCCATGTGGGCACAAGCTCTGCTGCCCAGGAGGGTCCCGTAGTGCAGGGGTTTGCAGATGGACACGTAGCGGTCGTAGCACATGATGGTCAGCAGATAAAACTCTGTTGAAATGAAGAACAGAAAGAAAAAGAGCTGTGCAGCACATCCAGTGTAGGAGATGTTGCTGGTGTCCCAGAGGGAATTGTGCATGGCTTTGGGGACAATGGTGCAGATGGAGCCCAGGTCGCTGAGGGCCAGGTTGAGCAGGAAGAAGAACATGGGCGTGTGCAGGTGGTGGCCGCAGGCTACGGCGCTGATGATGAGGCCGTTGCCCAGGAGGGCAGCCAGGGAGATGCCCAGCAAGAGGCAGAAGTGCAGGAGCTGCAGCTGCCGCGTGTCTGCCAATGCCAGCAGGAGGAAGTGCCTGATGGAGCTGCTGTTGGACATTTGCTGGTGCTGCACATGGGGACCTGGTCATGGAGAAAGGACAGTGAAGCGTAAGAAGAGATACTGGTAACCAAAATCAAAGCCTTTTCCCATACACCCTCCCCTGGAACACACACAGACACACTTCTGTGTTCAAGAGTTCTGGTGTTTTCTTTATAAGCTCCCCCATACCTCTGCTGGTGTTCTTGGTTATCAGAAACCCTCAGGATTTCCACTGCCCTCAGGGAAAACAGAGCACGTTCTGAGTGGCAAAGTGATTAGCAGAGAGTGAGGGAAGATAATCTGTCATTCTGACCTATTCAGAATTTCTCTGGGTTTAAACTTTCTAAGTTGGATGGTGATCACCCCCACCATGTTTCCCTTTAAAATTCCCCAGGCGCTGCTGAGAGCAGATGGATCCACCACAGCCCAGCTCCACATTTGTAGCCAAGGACTCACTTTGCTCATTTCACCAACCCAGCAGCATTTTCAGTGCCACAACACCTCTGCCTTTCCCCATCAATCTCGTAACTCAGAGATGCTCTGGGACAGGTTTGCACCCTGGATTGAAGCTCCCAGCTTGGACTGAAATCTCAGGGAGACTTCCAAGTGTCCTTCTGATGGCATTGGATTGAGGGAGATGCAGCTCCTTCCCTGGCTGCCCTGACAGCATTGCCCAGAGCTGGGCCCTGGGGACAGCATCACCCTGAGCCAGCTGTGCCCCTGCCAGAGCCCCCAGGGCCGGGCAGCTGCTCCCAGCCCTGTGCTCTGCAGAGGGAACTGGGCCCGGGGCTGCAGAGCTGCCCCACGGCTCTGCTGCAGCTCTGCCTGCACAGGAGGGGCTGCACGCCTTGGAGCCCCGGCCCTGAGGGCAGAGGCTTGGCTGGGGCACAGGAGGGAGGGGGCTTGTTCAGAGGGAGGGGCTGCACTGCAGGGGCTCCCGTGGGCATCTCTAAACTCTCCCTGCCACAGCATTGCTGGGCTTTGTTTTCTCTCATTGCCTCATCTTCTCTCTGCTTCCTGCAGATTTCCCTCCTACAGGTGTTTCCCTGTGCCTGATCTCTCCCTGCCAGCACCCACAGACCCCAAATCTCTGTGCACTCTCCTTGGCCCTACAGAACCCTGCCTGTTTGCAGGGCACTGGCTGGGAGCAGGTTCTGTTTGCAGCTTGGAGAAAGGACAGCTCAGACTGAGCCTGATAGCTCCAGCAAAGGTGATGCTGCTGCTGTCCTTGGGCAGAGGGGCTGAAAGTACATTAGGGATCTCCTGTGAACCTATTGATCACTAAAAGTAACAGTTCAGATGTCTTGGGAACTTTTAAAATTTCATAAATAATAATTCATAAGCAAAATTTACCAGGTCAGATATTACAAGGAATTGTCAAAATTTATAATCATCCTTTAATATTTATCACCACGTCGCTACCATTCCTCAATAGTAGGAAACTGAATACAAAGTCTTAAGAAATTTCTTATATTTTTTCAAAATCCTAGTCTTGGAAATATTCTATGACTGATCAGAACCCCTCAGCATGTCAGAGCTTCATGAATCTTTCACCTCCCCTGCACCAGAAATACCCAGAGTTGTACTCACAGGCTCTGCAGGCATTGGCATGTTCCAGCTTGAGGAGATGGCTCCAGGAGCTGCAGCTGCATTGTCCTGCAGCCAGAGGTTCCTGTGCCAAGGGCTGGCAGTGATTGTGCCCCAGGCACTTCTCAGCCCCTTCCCAGCCCTGACTGGTTGAAGCTCTCTGTGCCTCTGTGCTGTGTGCGGGCTGGCTGCAGGCAGTGCCCCAGCCCTGCTGGGCTGGCACAAGAGCTGCTCATCCAGAGAAATGTGCTTTTGAAGCTCTTCTTGGTGAGCAGGAGCTGCCTCTGTGCCAGGAGCCCAGCCCAGCTCAGCAGCACAGACACAGCACAAGGACTTTAATCAGCCTCTGGGCCTTTGTGCTCAGGCCCTGAACATCAGTCCCTGAGAGGCAGCTGAAGAAACCTCTCCAGAACTCCAAGGCAGAATCCAGCTCCAAAGTTTCTTGGACTTGTAATGGGTCCCAGAGAGGGACACGAGTGAGCAAGTGTCCCCAGGCCCCAGGCAGAGCAGAGAACTGCAGGCAGTGATGACAGGTGGGGACAAAGAGAAGCCAAGTCTTGGTGCCCTGGGGCACAGCAGGGTCTGTGCCAGCAAGGGCTGGGAGGAGACACCTTGTGCTGAGGCCCTGGGGCCTCCTGGCCCAACCCCAGCCAGGCTGGGCACTGTCAGCCCCTTGTGCTGCCCTCAGCATCCCCCCCTAGCCCACATCCCAGTGGCCTCAAGGATCTGCTGCAAGGAGTCCCTGGGGAGCCTGGCTCAGCAATGGCCCTGGGGGCTCCTTCATGCTCCCTGCAGGGACTGCAGCTTTTTCAAAGGACTTTGGGTTTGGCTTTTGCCTTGGAGGCTCTGAGAGGTTTGTGCAATCATGGCCTCCAATTATCTGCTCTAATTAGTCCCTGGAGAGGCTTTGTCAGTAACAACACTGAGTGGGGCTCATTAATGCCTCAAGGTACTTCAGTTATTTGAAGGTACTTGGTGTTTCCCTTTTGATACAGACTTTGTGAGAGGTTTGTGCAATCATGGCTCCAATTATCTGCTTTAATGAGTCCCTGGAGAGCTTTGTACTGACACTCAGTGGGGCTCAGTAATGCTTGGAGATACTCAGGTTTTTTAAGGTAGTTTGTAATTTCTTTTCCACACTGAGACTCTGAGAAATTTTTGGTCCATCCTAGCCTCCAGTTGTCACCTCCAAGGAGTCCATGAGGAGCCTGTGTTTGGGATGGACCTCAGTGGGACCCATTCATTCTTTGAGACACTTTGGGGTTTTCTTCTGACTTTGACTCCTGGAAAGGTTTGTGCAATCTCCTCTCAGGCCCTGAGGTTCAAGGGCTCAGCTCCAAATGCACCACAGGGCTCATTAGGATGCAGCAAGTCCTGACGAACCATGGCTCTGCCTTGATTTCCCTCTACTCTTGTTCAGTTCAGCAGGGAGTTTTCCTTTTACAGTTATGGATGGCATAAATAAGAAGCTTGACTAGGCCAATGTTCAAGCAGCAATCAATTTATTAATTAATATGGTAAAGTATGAGCAATACAGCGCTGGGTACAGTGGGGGAAGTTTTCCCTCCAACTGCACCCCGATAATTGAGGGTTACAGGTATTTATAGGGGTACTCATCAGCTTTCTCAGCAGTTTCTATTCCAATTCTTACTCATCAGCAGTTTCTATTCCCAATTTTTACGTCACAATTCTATGTACTATTGTGATTTAGCTTTTCTCAGGATGTATCCCAAAAGGAGTATCCCCAGATGGTGGCAGTCCGGTTTCCAAAAGAAGAAAGACGAATCCCATCTGGTGAGGTCCAGCTGTCCAGATGTGGGTCCTCCTTTTAATTGCAAAGACTATAAATCTAACAACAGTGATGTCCAGCTTCCCTTGGTTGAAACTATAAATCCTTGAGGTGGTGTTCATCTTCCTTTCTCAAGCTGATTTTCTCTGCTTCAATAAGGCGTGAGATAAGCATGTTTCCTTTATATATATTCCAAAGCTATAGTTTCAAGGATACGAGCAATGTTCTAAAACTATGCTTCAAAAGGTTATTATTGCAGAACTCTTTAAGGATTAACTACAAGCAAGAAGCAACATTCTTAATGCTTTAATGCCAATGCTCCTAAATCAACCAAGGTTAATTGCCAACAAAAGATGGGTTCAAAGGACTTCTTCCATGCTTTATTTTCCTCAGTTATTACTAGAATTCACAACTGTCCCATTGTCGGTCTCCACACATGTCGCAATCACAAATACACACATTGCCTGTGTGTACCTGACATGACACACAGCTTTGTATTTCACATCCCCCCGTGTCCCCCTGTGTTCCCCTGGGCAGGGAGCTGCTCTGGCCCGGGATGGCCGGGCCCAGCCGCGGGGCCTCGCCGGCAGCGGGCAGGAGCCGGCCCGGGCTGCGGGACACGGCGGGGGTGCCCGGCTGCAAAGCAGCTCTGGCTCCCGCCAGGGAGCTGTGGGCAAGGGGCTGCAGCCGTGCGGGAGGAAAGCCGCTGGGCCAGCCCCTAACGCTGCCCCGCAGGAAGGAAGGGCAGGAGGAAGCTGACAAATGAGCTCGGAATGTGGCAGTGCAGAGATGAAGGGACAAGTGCCCTCGAGGGCCGGGGGTCGGGGCCAGCCCTCGGGCACGGCTCCGAGCGGCTCCTGAGCCGGCCTAAGGGCTGCCTGTAAGGATTGCAGGCGGCAGCCGAGAGCAGCAGCGCCGGCAGTGCCGGCCGGGCCCCACGGCCATCTCCCCGTGCCTTCGCAGCCCGTGAGGGCCGCGGGCTCTGCAGCGCCGCTCCTGCTCCCACAGCCGGCCCGGAGCCTCAGGGCTGCCCCGCAGGCGCCGCGGCAGCAGCAGCGGCCTCAGGGCCCGGCCCGGGGCTCCATCTGCTCAGCCCGGGGGCAGAGCCACAGCAGGGGGGAAGGAGCTGAAGGAGCACCAGGGAGCCCGGGGAGAGACAGGCTGTGAGACAAGGCTCTGCCTATAATTTTAACAGTCTTTATTAACCTAATAACTATCTACAACTAACTTAATAACTATATACAAGTAAAAAGTCAAGTTTCTTATGACAATTGTCACAGGCGTTTCTCGCTTTGGACAAGATGTCCCAGGTCGAGCACTGGGCGCTGAGTCCTTTCCAGCTGGCCGGGGGCTGTTGATGTCTGGCGGGGCTGCAGAGGCTGCTCGAGCCCTGGGGCCCATGAGACCTGTCGAGGAGCTGTGCCTGGCCGTGCTCTCCTGAGGCGGCAGGGCCTGGGCGTGAAGGGCAAGGGTGAGCTGCCACAGGTGCTGGCCCCAGTGCACCAGGACTCAAGCTCTTGTCCCACACTGGGCATGGCCATTCTCCCACGTTACTCCACCTCCAAGCTCAGTTGCCCCATGTGCCAGTCCTCCTGCTCCATTCTGCCCCTTCCTTCTTACCCCAGACACAAAATACCCACGCCACATTACCCAGCTCTGTACACAGAGCCCTACTCATCCCCCAGCTGGCACCCTGCAGATAATCAGCCCCTGTCGTCACTGACCCCCTTGCCCTGACAGGGCCATACCTGACGCATCCTGTG
The DNA here is from genome assembly GCF_051311805.1 of Agelaius phoeniceus. Lineage (NCBI taxonomy): Eukaryota > Metazoa > Chordata > Aves > Passeriformes > Icteridae > Agelaius > Agelaius phoeniceus. The sequence goes on from NW_027509866.1 coordinate 6,429,724, forward strand.
TCCTGATCGCCGTACGATGCTGGTCATTACGGCCCCTCGAGATGTGTCCATCACCGTGCAGCAGGGTCACACTGGGCTGAGGAGGAGAGGGGCAGCTGGCTGCAATGCAGGGCCCAATCCAGCACACCCCAATAATCCAACTCAGGTCTGTCTGGAGACTGAAGGCACAGACTCCCCCTGGATAGTCAGCAATGCCATCAAGCCTCAGTCACCATTCTGTGTCCCCACCTTCATCACACCTACCTTGTTGTGTACCAGGAGACGCTGCAGCTGTGCACTTGTATGTGGGGAAGCCTTGATGTTCTGCATCGTGGAGCTGCTGCTCTGATGGTCCCCAGAGCTCTGCGGCACACGGGGACACTGGCACAGACCAGCGGCCTCCTGTGGGATGGGGCAGAGGACACTCAGTGCCCAGGCCTGTGGCATGCAGGGCATCACCCTGCTGTGCCAGGGAGGGCACTGGCAGTGCTGCCTGCAGGGGCATGTCCCTGCCAGCTCCTGTCCACCTGCTGCAGGAGCCCCAAGCCCATCCCACCAGGCTGCATCTGCTGGCTCTGTCCCCATGGCCACGTGTGCTGGCCATGGCACCAGGCAGGTCCCTGTGCACAGGACACCAACTGGCAGGAGCTGGGCTGTCCCAGCTGCAGGGATTGGTTTTGGGAACTCCTTTCACAGGAGGCACCCAATCCCCGTCTGTAGGATTGACGGGGGTAGCACGGTCGGGACGAATGGAGACGAGAGATCTCTGAAGCCAGGTCGTGGACGGTTTATTGCAAAGGGCGTGGGTGCAGGGCCCTGCTTGGAGCTGCCAGCCACAGCTCAGAGCAGGCCTGAGAGAAGAGAGGGGTAGAGAGGATGAGAGGGTAAGAGAGTAAAAGCATAAGAGAGTAAAAGGGGTATGAGGATAAAAGGCAAGAGCTAAGAGACAAGAGGTAAGAGCTAAGAGCTAAGAGCATAGAAAAGTAAGAGCTAAGTTCACGTTACAATACAATAAATCATCTTCTGTGTTGAATATTCTGATTCTCACTTAACCAATCCAGTACAACATACAAATCCTATAGCATTTCCATACAGCCTATAAGAATCACTACATTACCATACTGTGCTACATTTTAAACCCTAAAAACTCCTCTTTAGACCCCTTCTGCCAAGCTGGCAGGGTGTGCTCGGACTCTTGGACCTGCCTGCAAGCAGAAGGTCCTGTTTCATCAAAAGGGGATTACCTTCAGCCGGCCACACCGTTGTTTTCCTGTTGTTCAGTAACTAAGGGATCTCGAAGCTTGCTTTCATTTCAATCTCACTTATAGTTTCCATATTCTCAAAATCTTTTGCCAGGCAATCATATTTATAAGGCTTTCCTGTTTCATCTTCCCCAACAGCCCTCCAAGCCTGAGCTCAGACTGCAAACAGACACAGCTCATCAGATGTGCTTTCAGCAGCCTTGGGACAGAGAGATGGGCCAGACAGGGCAGTGCAAGGCAAGGAATGCAAAAGCCCCCAGCCCTGGGGCAAGCACTGGCCCTCCACAGCTGCCCTCTGCTCCCCTGCCCTGCCCCGTCCCCCCAGGCTGCTCTGCCCCAGCCCAGGTGCAGAGCCCTCCTTGCTGTGTCAGGGCTGCTCTGCACCCCAGGCGCTGGGGATGTGTCCTCAGGGCCCTCACCTTTGGCTGGGCGGTGGCTCCTTGCTGGGGGGCATCGGCTGCAAATACGGGAGTGTCTCGGGGTACCTGGGGAGGGCAGGAGTCACAGGGGTGTGACAGGGGACATAGAACCTGTTCCTGTTGGAGGCAGCCCCCCCAAAGCCATGGGATTGTAGCCCATGGCATCCTGCTGCCTGTAGCCCTTGGGATGAGCCCCCACAGCCCCTGCTGATGGGCAGGGCTGCAGAGGGGGCTCCCCACATCAGCCCCTCCCAAGCAGACACTGTCCCCCTGTGCCCAGCACAGCGGGTCACTGCTGGCACCCATCTCCCCCCATGCCAGCCCCGCTGCCCCCGAGGCACTGGTGCTACTCACTGGCCAGGAACCTGCACGCTGAGCATGCGGTCACAGGACAGGCACGAGAAAGGGACTGGCAGCTGCCTAAGGAGGGGGAGGGAAGAGGGCTGGCTGGGCTCCTGGGCCCACAGCCCTGCAGCACACAGGCAGCAGCTCCCTGCAGCAGCCAGCTGCTGGGCAGCTCACTGCACAGGGTCACGGCCATTGCAGGGTGAACCGTGGGCTCTTGAGCCTGTTTCTCCCCATCCCCAAGGTGCTGGCTGATGCCAGGTGAAGGGCACAGGCACCCATGCCACCATGCCAAGCAGCCCCTGCAGCGCTTTCAGCCCCTCTCTGGAACCAAAGCTCCCCCGTGTGCACGGCCAGGAGGGCAGGGCACAACCCAGCTCAGGGGCATGGTGTGTGACAGCCCTGCCTGGCAGGAGCAGTTGCCATCGCTGTCCCCAAAGCCATCAGAATCTCCATTGCACTCACTTCTTAATCCCAGCAGCGTTTTCACGCAACAGCCTATCCTCGAGTTCCTCCATGTTCCTGTTCCAGGAGTCCTCCCGGTGTTTACGGAAAGTCTTCAGCTCCAGGCGATCCAGCTATGAACAGGGGCACAGCCTCAGCCAGCTGCTCCAGGATGTGACATGGAGCTCTCCAGGGAAAAGCCTGGAGGGGGATCCTCAGAGGGATGCTGCCTCAGGCTGTCAAGTCCCAAAGGTGCCAGTTCCTCGTGGTGGGGACGAGGTGCCCCTCACCTTGTCTTCAATTGCATCGCTGAACTGCTGCTGCGTATTGTTCCAGTGCTGCTCCTGGCCTGAAATCTGGCTCTGCAACTCCTGCATCCTCTCATCCAGCTCCTCCATGTTCTCTTCGCACTGGCTGCAATTGACTTTGCTGTCCAAGGCAGCTTTGTCCGCCTTCTAGCAGAGGGGAGGGGCAGGAGAGCGGTGGGGAAAGGGATGAGGAACGCCAGGCAGGGCCAGCGTGTGAGGAGCAGAGGGAGAAGTGCTTCTGAGACAGAGTAGAAATTCTCCAGAGTAGAAATCCATTTTGATTTAGGTGAAATGTACATCTTTGAGTCTGTGGTTAGAAAACATAGCTATGTAGCCTGACTGCAAAGCCTAGGCTCAGGGAAACTGATTCAGTGAAGGACAGAGATAAGGGGGGGGGGGGGGGGACGGGACAGAGGGTGATAAAGAAGCAGGTCAACCTGACCTAAGAATTCTTTCTGATAAAGAAGAACTAGTGGCAAATGTCACGCAAAATTTGTAAAAATGAATATGTATGAACCTATTGTGAAATTGTATGGATATGTATTTGAGAGGAGGATAAAAAGGGACCTGAAGTTCCCAGAGGTACGCATGTCTTTTAAGGAGAGTAATCTCTGCATGCATCCAGCGCTGTAATAATAAACATACCGGCTTTACAACTTACACAACATTGTGGAGGTTTTGGCTATCTCTGCAAAACAGACCCCTTCTGGAGGTTTCCTCCCAAAATTTGCCCTAAGCCAGCACCGTCATAATGAAAATTTCACCAGTGGCATAATTTCCTGCTGGCAAATCTTGTGACAGAAGCTTGACCTTGTTCTCCATGAGACATTCTTGGGAAGAGCAGACAGGAGAAGATTCCTGGAAAACTGAAACAGCTTTCCAGAAGTGAAATGAAAATGAAAGAAACAATCCAAGATCTTTTCCTCTATTTATTTCTATGCTCCTCTTTTCCATATTGCACTACTTCTCCATCCCAGGAATTCCAGATGCACCGCACCTCTAAGATCGGTGACTTAGTGATTTTTAGACACTTGAAAATACCATGAGCCACACACAGTTTTCCTTCCCCTGGTTTTACTGGAAGGCAAGACTGGAGATGTAAGTGCAGTGCTTGGGTCAGGTAGGAATCCTACAGCAAGGGAAGGTGGCCCGACAGTGTTTGACCCTCAGGCAGGCCAATGCAGAGCAGCAAGCGAGGGGATTGCTGTGCCAGTGTGCAGGAGTCAGGGCTCTGCATCTGGGCTCACCGCTGCAAAGTTCCCGTGTTTGGACAGACTCAGGGGCTGTGCCCGGGGCGCGCGGGGCTCGAACGTGGGGCTCGTGGGGCGAGCGGGGAACGGACACGGGGACGAACGGCCCCGGTGCTTCAGTTGCAGCGGCGGTAGCGGCGGCAGCAGCAGCGGCGGCAGCAAAAGCAGAGACGCTTCAACACTCTCTCTTTTTGTTTCTCTTTCTCTCCCTTTCCCGCGGTCGGGCACCCTTCTCTCGGGGTCCCTTGCCCGGCGTCCCTCTCCTCTCCCCGCCTCCCTCTCCCCTGCCGGGCCGGGCCATGCCCCCGGCCCGCCCCCGGCCCCGGGCGGGACTGCCCCGTGCCCGGCCCCGGCCGTCCCGCCGCGCTCTCGCCTCCGCCCGGTTCTGGCCGTACTGGCGGTGGCGCTGCTGGGCGGGCGTCAGTGCCTGGTGCGGGAGCGGCATCGCCGCCCTTCGGCTCCGCCTGGCCCGAGCCCGGCCCCGGACCCGACGTGAAGTCCCGTCCCGTCCCCGTCCCCGTCCCCGTCCCCGTCCCCGGCTCCTCCCGAGGCCCGCGGAGGACACAGGCGGCGCGGCCGCTGCCGCCGCCTCCGCTGGGGCTTCCCCGGCCCGAGCTCCGCCGCTCGGCAGCGCAGCCGCCGGCCCCGAGCCGCCGGGGCCCGGGGCGGGTGGGGATGCCCGGCCCGGGCCGCTCGAGGGGCGCTCGGGGGCCGTTGCTGGCCCCGGGCCGAGCGCTGACAGCCGCGTCTCGCCCGCAGGGAAGGCGCACGAGGCCCTGCAGGAGCGGTACCGAGTGGGTTCCCTGCTGGGGCGCGGCGGCTTCGGCAGAGTCTGCTCGGGGACGCGGCTCTCGGACGGCGCCCCGGTGAGCGGCGGGGCCAGCGGCGGGCGGAGGGGAAGGAGGAGGAGGAGAAGGGCGAAGGATGGGGCTGGGCAGGACGGGCGGCGAGCTCAGCCCGCTGGTCTCCCTCGCTCGCAGGTGGCCATCAAACGCGTGCCGCGGGATCGCATCCAGCACTGGGGCGAGCTGGTGAGTGAGCGGGGCCAGCGGCAGCAGCCGGGCCGGGCCGGGCGGCGAGGAGCCGGGGCCCGGCAGGGTGGGAGCCGCCGGGAGCCCTGCGGGGAGAGCGGGCGTGGGCTGAGCGGGGCGTGCAGAGCATCCCGGGCTGGCTGAGGGCTCCCAGAGCCCCGGCACGGCCTCAGCCCCACTGACGGCACCGCGCTCCTCCCGCAGCCCGACGGCAGCAGCGCGCCGCTGGAGATCGTGCTGCAGGCCAAGGTGTCCCGTGGCTGTGCTGCTGTCATTCAGCTCCTGGAGTGGCTCGAGCTCCCCGACAGCTTCCTGCTGGTGCTGGAGCGTCCGGAGCGGTGCCAGGAGCTCTCGGGTTTCCTGGCGGAGCGGGGGTTCCTGCCCGAGGAGGAGGCGCGGGCGCTGTTCCGCCAGGTGCTGGAGGCCGTGCGGCACTGCACCGCCTGCGGGGCCCTGCACAGGGACATCAAGCCCGAGAACATCCTGCTCGACCTGGCCAGCGGGCAGCTGAAACTCATCGACTTTGGCTGTGGCGCCTTCCTCCAAGACACAGCCTACACCCAGTTTGCAGGTGAGCCCTCCAGGGGATGCTCCTGGGCATCTCATGGCCCAGCCTGGGTGCAGCACCGGGGCTTCCCCCTATTGCAGCCGGGATGGGATTGATGCTGGAGCCGAGTTGATTTGGGTGGGGTGTGAGGGGGGCCAGCTGCCAGCCCTGCCGACAGCCTTCAGCACCCACTGTGGCCTGGGCTGGGGCTGGAGCTGGGGCAGCCAGCCCGACACAAACCCCCATGGGGGTAGCAGAGAGGGGGGTCTGACCCCGTGCCCTGGATGGTTTGGTGTGCAGGCGAGGAAGGGCTTGGACTGCTCCACTCCCCTGGTTTTCCTTGGCTTATTAACATTTCTGGGGGCCATGCAGATGGGGAGGAGAGTGGGTTTTCTCCACCACTGGGTGGGTTTCTCCTTTGTGTGTCATGGTTGGGCCTTCCCAGGGTTTCTGCTGCCCTCTTCCAGCACCTGTGGCTTCTTTTCCAGCCCCGAGTTTGTACACAAGTCCCAGGTGCTGGCGAGAGGGCAGCGCTCACCCCGTGTGCCTCTGGGGCAGCCCCCACACGGCCAGGGATGCTGGGGCCGGGCTCTGGGAGCAGCAGCATCCCCCTGCTGAGCTGTGTCTGTGTTCCACAGGAACCCTGTCCTACAGCCCACCAGAGTGGATCCAGCACCAATGCTACCACGGCGAGGCAGCGACGATCTGGTCCCTGGGCCTCCTGCTGTGCCACCTGGTCATGGGCAAGCACCCGTTCAGGAGGGGCCAGGAGATCATCCGGGGGCGGATCTTGTTCCCACGATGGCTCTCTCAAGGTGGATCCTCATCTCTGGGCACCGGGGGGGAATCCCAGTGCTGGGAGACAGCAGCGGGCTCGTGGGCATCCCGCTCTGGCAGCTGCTGAGGAGGTGGCACAGGTCCTGCTCTCCTGCTCTCCTCCAAACAGAGCATCCATGGGGAAGTTTAGGCCCAGCTCTGGGCACAGCCAGCATGGCCTGGGCACAGGAACAGGGGGACAACTTCTCCAGCTGACTGGTGATTTCTGGTTTCTCTCCCCAGAGTGCCAGGATATCATTAAGAGGTGTTTGTCCATGCAACCCTCAGACAGGCCATCCTTAGAAGAGCTTTTCTGCCATCCTTGGGTGCAGGGTGTTCCTCTGCCCTAGAAGATGGGAGAGATCCACATGCACAGTTGGATCCAGGGGCCTGGCAGGTACCAGCTCCACACATCTCTTGGCACTCAGTGGCAAAGCAAACCAGGCTGGTTTTGTGCTGCCTGTAGCTCTGAGCAGGGGTCAGCAGAAGGGAACACGCAGCTCTTGAGCTGCAGCTGAGCTGGAGACCTGGTGTGGCAAGCACTGGTGGCCACCATCCCCCCTGGTTTGGTTTGTCTGGTTCATGGATGGCTGGGGCCCTGGGCAGAGCCCTGACAGCCTGGTCTGGCCCCAGGGAAGGAGAAGGAGCCCCTGGGGAAGCTGTACCAGGTGGGGCTGCTGCTGGAGACACCAAGGAAAACCTCAAGGGTGACAATCCCTTCCTCGGCCTGGCCAGCTGAAGATGATGGACTTGGATTCTGGCACCTTCTTCAAAGCCAGGCTCCAGGCCCAATTTGCAGGTGAGTCCACAGGCAGGGGGATGCTCCCAGATCTGGGCCTGGCACGGCCTGGCCGGGCACCAAAGGTTCCCCCTTAGCTGGGGCAGATGCAATGAATTCTTCAGTTGCTGCCCAGCTGCTTTTTGGCTCTGGGCAGCTGCTGAGGGCTGGATGTGCTGTGGCTAGCTGCAGGCTGGGCACATGTCCTGCCCTCCTGCTCTGCTGCCAAAGGCAGCAGGGCTGGGCAGCTCTGGGCACAGCTCTGGGCATAGCCAGCACGGCCTGGGCACCGCAGACCTTGGCACAAGGGCACAGGAGCCCTCAGCTGACGGGCGGTTTCTGCTTTCTCTCCTTGCAGCCGGGCTCTGCGGCTGCTGAGGCTGCTCTGGGCTCTGCCAGGGCTCTGCTGGGCTCAGCCCTGGGCCCAGCTGGGCTGGCTCTGCCCTCACATTGCTCTGACAGCTCTGCATCAGACGAGCCCGTTGTGAGCACAGCGCCTGAGCTTTCTGCTTTGGCAGGTGAGTGAGACTCTGCTGCAGGCCCAGAGATTGCAGCTGGGGACACACATCCAATTGGCAAGGACCCAAACTCTCCACAGTCCCAGCTGAACGCCTGGATCTGTACAGGCTGTTTTGTCTGTCCCATTCTTCCTTCTTGATTGGCTGGAATTGTGCAGTTGCACTTTCTTCCTCCTCTAGCAGTGCCACAAGTGGGCCAAAGCTGGTGAGTGGGCCGTGCTCCTGAGGCAGTGCAGTCTGGAGCTGGTGGATGGAGAATTGCCCTTCTGCACTGCCAAACCAGAGCAAAAAGCTGCAAGTGGGACTTTGTGTGTTTAAGAAATCCCTGACAGTTTCAAAGGGAATGTGCAGCTCATTTCCAGGCTGAGAAGGAAGGGCATCTTCTAAAGGATTTGGGCTTTGACAGAGTTTCCATTCCCAGTCCTGCTTGGAGCTGGAAGGGCACAAAACAATTTCCTCTTGCTTCAACCACAATTTAAAATACCAATGTTGGAAACAAAGCCCAAAATCTTTTAAAAGGCTGCTGAGGTCAGTAAGATGCATCCATGGCATCAGCACATTTACAATGTAAATAACTGAGTTCTCTTTTTAAAATAATTTACTTCTTAATGCAAAGAATGTAACTTTGCATTTATGTTTTGTCTTTTTCACTAAGATTATGTTATGTTTTTTTACTAACACTTGGATTTTATTCTTATCTTTTACAATTTACCTATTTTTTTCCCTTTTTCTTTTTTCTTCCTTTAAATAGAAAACATGTCCTATCAAAGGAATGTCCTTTGCTCCTGGTTCCCGTGTGGAGCAGCTCCCTTCCTGCTGGCTGAGCTGCTCAGGCAGAGCCCGGCAGCTCCTGGCCCTGCAGGGCTGAGGCTTTTCCCCGTTGCTGGGCACAGACTGATGGAGCAGCACTGCTGAACACGGGCACACAGAGGGACCAGGAGCAGCTGCCTCTGCCCACCTGAGGCTCCAGGGCCCAACCTCTGAGCAGCCAGGGCTGGAAGAGACTGGCAGGATCTGATCCCTGACTCTGGGCCAGGGCTGCACAAATGACCCCACAGCAGCAGCAGCAGCAGCAGCAGCAGCAGCAGCAGATGGAGCTGACTTTCAGCACAGCCCCTGCCCCTGTTCCCTCCCGTGTGCAGCGGTGTCAGAGCAGCCTGAGGCACCTGGGAGCCCCCAGTGCCAGCAGGGACTTGAGATGGCAGCCCTGGGCTCCTGGAGGCTGTGCAAGGAACGGAGCTGGGCACTCCCTGTCCATGGGGAGCTTGCAGATGGAAAAGGCTGCTGTGCCCAGGCAGCTCCAAGGGCACAGAAAGGAGGCTCTGGAGCACTGGATCTGTGCCAGTGCCACAGTCCTGGGCAGCAGCCAGCCAGCCCTGGGGAACAGAGGGCACAGCACGAGGGACAGAAGCAGGCAAGGGCAGAGACTGGAGAGAGCCAGAGCCAGGAGCAGGAACAGCTGCTCCATTGCACTCTTGGAGAAAGCTCTTGGCTGGTTCCAAGCGCTGAAAGGCGTGAAGGGCAGAGAGGAGGCCACAGCAAACAATGCTCCTGTTTGCACAGCCTCCCCTCTCTGTGTCCCAGAAGGAATTGCATGGACTGTGCTCTTCTCTCCGAGTCGTCTCGTTCAGCATGAGCAGCTCAGCACCAGGAGCTGAAGGAGCTGAAGCCTCAGGCCACAGGAGCTGGGCAAGAGGAGACTTTCTGAGCAAATGAATGCTGCTAACATGGACCCAGCTGAATGCAGTGGATAAAATCATGGAATCACAGAATCCTTTCTGTTGGAAAAGCCCTCTGAGCTCACCCAGGGCAGCCGCTCAGCCAGCAGTGCCAAGCCCAGCACTAAAGCACGTCCCTGAAGTGCCAAGGCCTGGACAGCAGGCCCTGAGCCAAAGGTGGCCTCTGGATGAACCTTCCAACCAAAGGTTATCTTTGTATCTGCTCCCTGATGAAATATGCATGGTCATTAGCACTGTGATAGATGTAGCCACTCCTTAGTGAAACATGTGTTGACCTTTCTATATTTAGAGGCCATGAAATCTGACATCTGGCCTTGTTTGGGGCTGAATGGTCAAAGTCAGCTTCCTTGGTTCCTCCTGGGGCCCTGGCCAGGCTTTGGGAGAGAGCGAAGAGGAGGATGAAACCAGATGTTGCCACACTAGCAGTGCTGTCAGTTTGTCCATTCAGCACTGTCAGAGCTGGGCCCTCTCCCAGCGGGCTTGGAGCCTCAGCTGGGGCTGGAGGCACCTGCAGGAATTGCCAGTGCCCAGGAGTGGCTCTGCAGCCCTTGGCTGTGACAGCTTCCCCAGCTGCTGTGTGGGTCTGGGCGATGGTAAAGGCTGAGGGTAACTGGGGCTGGATCTTTCTCAATCACTGCAGGCAATCTTTGGTGGGGATGGTTGGGTGCATTGCTGAGCTGCTCCTGTTGTGATTCTTTGCTGCTTTGAGCTGCAGGAAATGACACTGATTCCTTCAGTTGGTGTCTGTGTCTTTGGTGCTGACCCTGCCCACTGGCAAAACAAAACTGGCACAGTCTGGCCAGATCCCAACAAAATGTCACTTGTTCAGTGTAAATGTGAGGAATCAGTGCCATCAGAAATTCCCAGATGGGAAGCCCTTCCCTGGAGTTCCGTGGCTCTGGAGTGGGATGAGGCCGGAGCCCCGTGGGAGCAGTGGGGCAGTCGGGTAAAAGAGGCTGAACCCCTGGATGGCTTCAAATGCATCCAAAAATTGCACATGGAAAAGGAAAAGAACTTGTGGGTTTGGGCAGACAAAGATGAATTTGTAAAGAGTCCATTGGAAACAGCAGCTTCAGAAGGAACAATTATTGTTGGAATGCTCCCACATGGAGCAAGAGAAGAAGGTTTTAATCTTGAGCTCAGATGCATTGTGGCAAGTGAAATATCAATATAATAAATAACTATATATGTATTTATAGTACGATAAAAGACTTTCATATATATATTTTTATATATTTTTATATGTATGTCTAGGTCTGTCTATCTATATCAATATGTATATCTACATATAAAATTGTAACAATGTGAAGTAGTGCTGACAATACTAATTTGGTAGCTTTGGCTGCTCAGGGATGTAACACTAAATACCCTACAGAACAGGATTTGCCAGGACCCTAATGTCAGTGGTCAACTTTGTGAGATTGTATACAATGAAAAAAGGAGGAAGGGAGGAAATTGGCTGTTTTTACAGGGTTTGCTAATACTGTGATGCAGAGTGCTTTGTCTGTTCCTGTAAAAAATACAGTGATTAAGCCTGCAGGGCTTTTCATGTACCAGACTATGCACAGGCTGCAGCATTGGTTGAATGGGTGAAGGGGTTGTTAAAAGAGCAGCTGAAAAAATGAGGAGATGGGAACCTGTCCCCATGGAGAACCCATCTCCCAGATGTGCTCCATGCCCTTAACAATGGCCCAATGGGGAAATGGAAACCCCTGGCTGTGCATGGCTGCACCCAATTTACATTAATGAGCTAAATCAATTATTAGAAGAAGAAAGAAGTGATGCTGTTAAAATATCCAACAGCACATTCTGCGAGCTCCAACAAACACAAATGGGGCTCTGCAGAACTGCACAGCCTTGGATTATCTGCTTGCTGGCCAGGGAGGATCCTGGGCTATGCCAAGACAGCAATGTTGTAGGAATGTCTATCAGTGCTGGGTTTGAGGTCCAGCAATCAGGAATCACCTCAATAGAAAGATCAGGAGAAGAGAGGCAGCAAGAAGAAAATTCCTCATGGTGGGATTGGCTCCCAAATTGGAGGCTGCTGTGAAATGCATTTGCGGCAGTCACTGCAATCATTGCATTGTGAGCACTTGGTGTGTTATGATTCCATGTTGGAGTTGTTGTGACACCTTGTGCTGGAAATGGAGTACTGAGACTTGTCTGAAAAGAGACACAGTCTCAAGGAAAGAACGGGCATTTGATAAATAACAGAGAATAGCAACTAATTAAGCATGTTTTAAAAGGAATTAAAATTATAGCTCTGAGTAATGAACTTGAACAGCACTTAATTGAAGAACAAGAGCTGATGCCTTTGTGCCTAATACCTAAATTTAAACTGTGTATTGCAATTGTTCTGAAGGTTGCAGTTCATCTGTAGGTCAAAGCACTGATTGAAGCACTGAGGCCTCACCAGGCCCTGAGTGAGGCCTGAACAACAGGCCCTGAGGCAAAGCTGAGCTCCAGATGAACCTTCCAACCAAAGGTAATATTTGTATCCACTCATCAATGAATCATTATTAGCAATATGATCTCTGTATGTGTTCATTGGTGAAATATGGATTTACATTCCTGTATTTAGAAAGCAGGCCAGATCCCATCTGGCTTTGTTTGAGGCTGTGGGATCAAAGTCACCTCCCTTGGTTCCTCCTTGAGCCCTGGCCAGGCTTTGGGAGAAGCCAATCAGGAGAATGAAACCAGATGTTCCCCCACCAGCAGCGGTGTCAGCTTGTTTGTTTAACAGTGTAAAAGCTGGGCCCTCTCACAGTGAGGTTGGAGCCTCATTGTCTGCAAAGGTGGGTGCACCTGCAGGAATTCCCAGGGTCCAGGAGTGGCTCTCCAGTCCTTGGCTGTGAAAGGGTTAAAAGCACTGTGCCCGGGCATACTTGGGCAAGAATAAGAGACACTGCACCCAATATGGAAGCTTGCAAATATTCAGCCACAAGCTCAAGACACAGGATGAATGTTGGCAAGAAACAGGGAACAAAACTGGCAGAAATGAAGGGCAGAGCTTGCTAAAACCAGTGAGGAAATTGCTGAAACTGCCAGCAAGAGACTGTGCATGCCTAGAGGAGAAAGGTGCAAAGGGCACAGCGATGAAGATGTCCAGCCTTCATCAGGAGACCCCCGAGGAAGACGCGGAGCCTTCCTCAGTGCCACTTCCCCAGTGCGCGCTGCGCCTGCGCCTGGCACACGCTAATGATGGTAATGAGTGCTGAGAGATCGTTTGCATAACCACACCTTTTCTAAGGAAAACCATGAATGTGCATAGAGTGTAACCATCCATTGTAATCTCTGTGTGCTGTGTGCTGTCAGGAGGAGATATCCCCGCACACCCGGCGCTGAATAAAGCAAATCCCCCGCCCTGGGCTTTGTCTGGGAAGAGTCTCTGGGCCCCGTTTGGGGCCATCCACGTCCATGGGGTTCTGTCAAGTCCCAGTGGAACCTTGGTGCCACGTTGTTCCACAGCCTCACAGTGCTCTCCTGCTGCCATGAGGTCCCTCCCTGTGTGACACCCTGCAGCCCTGGCTCCATCAGGGTCTCTGGGGTTCCTTGGTGCACGCCTTTCTCCCATCTGAGCCTTGCTCCCATGGGTTCCATGGACTGACAGTGGCCCACTGCATTCCATGGGCCCAGCTAGATCACAGCAGAGCCTGGCTTTCATCAGGTTCTGATACCTGTTCTGCCAGCTGACAGGGCTGATTTAAAGAGCACAGAAACCAATGGGAAGAATGGTCTTATTTTACTGTGAGGGTTAAGGCAACACAAAAGTAAAATTATACATTCAATACAACTACATGCTTGGCTTTAGCAACAAGCAAAAAGAAGCAAGGTAATACACCTAATCATTATTACAGGAGAGAAAGGATAGGGACTGAGAAAGACACATCCCCAATTGCCTAAATACTTTACCATCACGCAGAGTCTGCAGTCGCTGGGGAGCCCCATTTCACAGCGAGGACCTGGAGAACTCTTGCAAGCACTTGGGAAAATCCCACGTGGTGCATCCACCCGTAGGTGAGGTCTCCGAATTTGCTCCAAAAGTGGGTCCAGGTTTTTAGGCCCAAATCAGCAAGTCAAAGGAACTGGACTGTATTTTTAGCCCATGAACTCCTGGGTCTCCTGGCACTTTTGCTGACCAGGAGGACCCATGGCTTGGCCAGAGCCCAGTCCCTGGCTTGGAGGGTTTCCCCTAAAATATCCTACAAGCCTCTATTCATGTCAGTTGGGAAAATTTCTTAGAATGATACATTTCTTGCAGGTAACTACACAAGATTATGTGAAAGTCTCCAAAGCAGCTGGCTTGGTGTTAAACAGCTGCAGAAGCACCTTGGTCATCTATTTTTAGTTAACTAAAACTGATGGTGTTAGTCACATAATGCCCAGGGTTTGTCCTGTAAGCCAGCTCTGGCTGAGGGCTGGCACTCAGGCCTGAGCACATCAGCAGCTGTAGTGACCACGACTGGGAATGGCAAAAACACCCCCTGGGACTGGCCCAGAGGCCCTGGGACTCCCTGGCATGGATCACCTCAGGAGACAGGATTTCAGGGAGCCCAAAGGACTTTGGGGAGAGCTGCTGTGGACACAGAGGGAATGGCACAGCTGGATCCCTTGCCTGGGCTCCCAGAGGACCCTTCTGCTGTGGGGCTGCTGAGGGTGGAGGAGCAGCAGGTACCCATGGCCACCCCAAAGCAGGGCCCCGTTGGCAACACGGCCCCAACCGGGACTGCGGGACCCCATCCCTGGGATGAGTCAGGAGCTGCAGAGCTGGGAGTGCTCAGCCAGAGCCGCTGAGCCTTCAGCAGCCCCACACGGCCAGAGCGTGAGCCCAGTGGGGAGTGGGCACTGACAGGGACTGTGGGGCCTGAACCAAGGCCCAGCCCCACTGAGAGCGGCTGTGCCGGACACGCTGCAGCTCCAGGAGCAGCTGGAGCCCCAGGCAGCCAAGGGGTGCCACCATGGATGTTCCTTTCTTCCCCTCAGAAAGGACACTGGGAAGCTGGGGAAGTGTCAGTGAAAGGAGTAGGGATGGTGGGAGCTGTGGAACAGCACTGACATGAGAAACCCAAACTCTCCTGAGAAAGGAGGGCAGAAATCCCCGGTGTCCAGCATCCTGCCAGAGAAACCCATTCCCAGAATTACCAACATAAAGCCATCCTCCAATTCTCTGGATTGTGCTGCTCCTGACCCACTAACACCTTCCCCCCAGAGGGAAGCTCTGAAGTGGGATTGATGGAGGAAAGCTGAGCCCTGAGCCAGGCCAGGGTCAGTGCCAGGAGCATCCCTTGGCGCTGTTTGACAGCGGCTCTGCAGGAGCTGGGGATGCAAACAGGACAAACCTGAGCATCTCCCACCATCAGATACCTCAGAGCTCACACAGCAACACGGCCGTGGCTCTCCCAAACTGGATTTAGGAATGGCACACCTACTGCAGCCATTGGATCCAGATCAGCCCAGATCCCTTTGGGACTGTTATAAATGAGAAACTTGACTGGGCCAATATTCAAGCACAAACCAGTGCCAGCAGTGAGCGGGGCCCGTTGTTTCAGGACTGGTTCCTATGGGAAACATCCCGCTTCCCATGGCAGACACCCTGCTCCAGTCAGGCCAGCACCCCTGGGTTAGAATTTGAAGGGTCTCAGTCTCAGTCCTTGGGGAGGGCTTCAAGCTCCGTCCTTGACAGCACTTGTGAGGCATGTTATGAATAAGAAGCTTGATTAGGCCAATATTCAAGCAGCAATCAATTTATTAATTAATATGGTAAAGTATGAGCAATACAGTGCTGGGTACAGTGGGGGAAGTTTTCCCTCCAACTGCACCCCGATAATTGAAGGTTACAGGTATTTATAGGGGTACTCATCAGTTTTTTTCAACAGTTTCTATTTCCAATTTTTACTCATCAGCAATTTTTATTCCAAATGATTACATCACAATTCTATACACTATTGTGATTTTAATTTCTCAGGATGTATTTTCAAAGGAGTATCCCCAGATGGTGATGGTCCAGTTTCCGAAAGAAGAAAGATGAATCCCATCTGGTGGAGTCCAGCTCCCCAGATGTGTCCACCTTTTAATTGCAGAGACTATAAATCTCATAACAGTGATGTCCAGCTTCCCTTTGGTCAAAACCATAAATCCTTGAGGTGATGTTCATCTTCCTTTCTCAAACTGTTTTTCTCTGCTTCAATAAGGTGTGAGATAAGTATATTTCCTATATATATGTTCCAAAGCTATAGTTTCAAGGATACAAGTAATATTCCAAAATTATACTTCAAAAGGTTATTATTGCAGAGCTCTTTTATGGATTAAATAGAAGCAAGAAGCAACATCCTTAACACCTTAATTCCAATGCTCTTAAATCAACCAGGGTTAATTGCAAACAAAAGATAGGTTCAAAGGCCTTTTTTCATGCTTTATTTTCATCAGTTATTATTAGAATTCGCAATTATCCCATTGTCGATGTCCACACATTTCGCATTCGCAAGTACACACTTGGCCTGTATGTACCTGACACGAAACACAGCTTTGCATCTCACAGGCACATGAGGGATCTTTGGACCGTCTCTTACAGACTGACATCCCAAAACATAAAAGTAATCATGCATTTCCTCTTAAAAATAAAATATACTGAATTAATAACATTAAAATTATTTTCCTTATATATAAAATTATGCCATATTTGTATTACCAAATTTGAATATTTATATTAAAAATTCCATACCTTTTTAGCAAGCAAAAAATTTATTGGTCATTGGTTCTAAGTAACACAATTCCCTTCATTAATTCATTGACCAGTGTGGCTGTTGATTTCTCTTTCTTTATGCTAATTAGTCCCATTTTAAATCTTTTTGTCATCTTTTTTATCATTTTCACAGACAGGGTAAAAGGGGCCACTTTGGGGTCCAGGGAGAACTTTCTGGGGCACATTTGGGGCAGTTCTGGGTCTGGGGAGGGAATTCAGAGAGAACTTGAGGGTCTGGAGGACACTTGGGGGAGCTGGGTGGGCACTTGGAGGGGCACTCAGGGATTCCGAGGGACAGTTCGGGGTCCGGGGCAGCACTTGGGGGGCTCTGATGGGGCTCTCTGGGGCGCGGGGGGTGATGGGAGCTGTAGGCACGGGTCTAATACAGTTTAACGGGGCCGGGGAGCATCACGGGAGATCGAGGCGCAGCTGCAGGGGCTCTCGGTGTAAGCGCGGGGCATGACGGGAGATGAAGTCCCGGCTGGAACAGGTCTGGACGTGCGCCGCGGAGCATGATGGGAGCCGTAGTACCGGAAGTAGTTCAAACGCTTTGTTTAGGGGTCTGGGAAGGTACTTGGGGGACACTTTTGCGTCCGAGCCGCGACTTGAGATCCTCGTGGTAACGTAAACGGTTCAGGAGAACTTGCGGGGATCTCAGGGAGCTCTACCCAGGCTCTTTAGGGCGTGGGGCACAGCAGGAGTTTTCGGCGCTGGGGGGTGTTATGAGGGGTCTGGGGCCGCGGAGGATGAGAGGAGATGAATTCCCAGAAGTGGCTGTACCGGGCATCTGTGAGCTTGGGAGCACTGAGGGGTCCGGGGACGCTTCTGGGGGGTGCCGAATGGGCGCTGAAGGGGGACTGAGGGATCCTGGGGGGTCTGAGGGACACTTAAGGGATAGAGGGGTTGCGGATACCGGGGGTTCTGTGGGGCGCGGGGCATGACGGGCGTTGTAGTCCAGGCTTCAATGGGGCTCAATTGGCCCGCGGGGCATGACGGGAGTGTAGGCAAAAAGGAAAGATGGCGCCGAGCTGAGGACCGCCTTCGAGGTCCCTTTCCAGGCGCTGATTGGCTGTGGGTGCTGATGGGCGGAAGCCTCGGCAAATGGGATGCGGTGGAGGCGGGAACAGCCCATTCAACCTCTCCAGTCCCTCCCAGTACAGCGCAGTTCATCCCCAGTACTACCCCAGTACAACCCCAGTGCCCCTCCAATCCCTCCCAGGACAGCCCAGTAAAACCCCAGTTCCTCCCCAGTCCCTCCTAGTACACCTGAGTGTACATTCTCTGTCCCTTCCAGTTCCCACCCAATGTCATCCACAGGATGCCCCAGTGTCACCCAGTCTTCCCCCAATGTTCCCAGCGTCCCAAGTATGTCCCAGTCCTCCCCAGTGTCACTCCCAGGATGTCCCAGTGTCTCCCACAGCGCTCCCAGTGTTCCCCAGTATGTCCCAGTCTCCCCCAGTGTTTCCAAGGAAAGTTTAATTTCTCTCGGTGCCCGTGGCAGCCAAACCCAGCAGTGGGGTCAGTGCAGTGCCCATGGCCACAGCCCCTTGCAGTGGCCCAGTGCAGCTTGGGCTGATGATCCACCCTCACAGCCGGCCCAGGGCAGCTCTGCAGTGGCTTTGGTGGCACCTGGGGCTGGCACACACCTGAGCAGTGTGTCTGTTTGCAGTGGGGAAACTCAGGAGTTTGAGATTGCTGCAAAAAGCACAAAAAGGGAAAACCCCTCTTAGGCTGGGTGCAGCCAGCTCTCCAAGCACAGCAGCTCCCAGGGCAGTGAGGACAGACAGGATGGAGCTGGGCACTGTGGAGCAAGGTTGTCCACGCTGGGTCAGAGCTCCAGGCACAGCTTCTGTGAGCAGGCCAGGGCTGCTGAGGAGAGACCCTGGGTCAATATCAATCACAGAATGCTGCAATCACCTCTGCTCTAAAGAGAAATTTAATAAAAGACACCCTTTAAAATAGGAATGTGTATTTCTTACAAGTTCTTTGAAATCTTTTTCCA
Organism: Agelaius phoeniceus; assembly: GCF_051311805.1. Taxonomy (NCBI): domain Eukaryota; kingdom Metazoa; phylum Chordata; class Aves; order Passeriformes; family Icteridae; genus Agelaius; species Agelaius phoeniceus. The sequence goes on from NW_027509866.1 coordinate 6,447,904, forward strand.
TAACTGGACTAGGAAAACTTTAATGACCCTCTCAGGGCTTTGGTGTTGTTTACATCAGACTCAGTCCTTGAGAGTGTCTTGAAAAAACTTCTCAAGAACTCAAATTTAAATTTAGACTCCAAATTTTCTTGAAGTTTTAATGGGTCCCAGAGAGGGACACGACTGGGAAAATGTCCCCAGGTTCCACTCTGAGCAGAACACAGGAGGCAGTGATGGCAGCTGGGCACAAACAAGGCAAAGGTGTCTCTGGTGCTGAGCAAACCTGGATGTGTTTCAGGAATGCAAAGAGCCAAGGCCTGAGCCCCAGCCCCTGGCCAGGCAGATCCTGTCCCTCCCTCATTGCTCAGGGCCGACAGCCTGCAGGGACAGAGGCGCAGGGCAGGGACAGCGTGGGACAGCCTGGGCTGCACAGGGCACAGGGATGGGCAGCAGCTGCAAGACAGCCCTGACAGAGCCAACTTGGGCAGCACTTTGGCCATGGCTGCTGGCCCTGGGCCTGAGGCCACGAGGGGACAAGTGACCCTTGCAGGCCTGGGGCCTCATTGCCTCCTTGTCCCTGCTCAGCAGCCTGGCAGGGGCTGCCCCATGCTCCTGCCCTTGGCATTGCCCATCCCCACATCCCAGTGCCCATCCTGGGAAGATCCCTGAGCAATGAGGGAGGGACAGGATCTGCCTGGCCAGGGGCTGGGGCTCAGGCCTTGGCCCTTTGCATTCCTGAAACACATCCAGCTTTGCTCAGCACCAGAGATGTTAGCATTCACAAACACATAATCACATCAGCGATTATATGCGGTGCTTTTTATTTAAGAGCTCTGGGAATCGGGGTAGTTTCCACCCAAATCTGATTCCGAGCATACATTCAGGGTGAACGTGTTTTATACTCTATCATTACATAACTTTCATGTTAATTATTAAACATATATTGTTCTATTGTATACACAGATTTCAGCTAAACATAGCCCCCTTTAAATTTCCAACATAGTTTCTCACAATTCTTTTATGGTTATATAATAATTATATTTAATTACTAAACAATCATCACATCTAACAATTATATCTTTTATCATACTGCCTACACAGGTGCAGTGATCTGAGAAAACACAAAGCCCAATATTTTCAAAGACTATTTTTAACATTTTCCAGGACTCCACTATCAGAGACACCTTTGCCTTGCTTGTCCTCAGCGGTCATCACTGCCTCCCGTGTTCTGCTCTACCTGGAACCTGGGGACATTTTCCCAGTCGTGTCCCTCTCTGGGATCCATTAAAACTTCAAGAAAATTTGGAGTTTGAAATTGACTTGGAGTTTTTGAGAAGTTTTTTCAAGACACTCTCAGGCACTGAGTCTGATGTAAACAACACCAAAGCCCTGAGAGGGTCATTAAAGTTTTCCTAGTCCAGTTATGGAAAAAGATTTCAAAGAACTTGTAAGAAATACACATTCCTATTTTAAAGGGTGTCTTTTATTAAATTTCTCTTTAGAGCAGAGGTGATTGCAGCATTCTGTGATTGATATTGACTCAGGGTCTCTCCTCAGCAGCTCTGGCCTGCTCACAGAAGCTGTGCCTGGAGCTCTGACCCAGCGTGGACAACCTTGCTCCACATTGCCCAGCCCCATCCTGTCTGTCCTCACTGCCCTGGGAGCTGCTGTGCTTGGAGAGCTGGCTGCACCCAGCCTAAGAGGGGTTTTCCCTTTTTGTGCTTTTTGCAGCAATCTCAAACTCCTGAGTTTCCCCACTGCAAACAGACACACTGCTCAGGTGTGTGCCAGCCCCAGGTGCCACCAGAGCCACTGCAGAGCTGCCCTGGGCCGGCTGTGAGGGTGGATCATCAGCCCAAGCTGCACTGGGCCACTGCAAGGGGCTGTGGCCATGGGCACTGCACTGACCCCACTGCTGGGTTTGGCTGCCACGGCCACTGTGAGAAATTAAACTGTCCTTGGAAACTCTGGGGGACTGGGACATATTGGGGAACACTGGGAACGCTGTGGGACACACTGGGATATACTGGGGACACTGGGAACATTGGGGGAAGACTGGGAGACACTGGGGCATCCTGTGGATGACACTGAGTAGGAACTGGAAGGGACTGGGAATGTACACTCAGGTGTATTGGGAGGGACTGCGCTGTACTGGGAGGGACTGGAGAGGTTGAATGGGCTGTTCCCGCCTCCACCGCATCCCATTTGCCGAGGCTTCCGCCCATCACCATCCACAGCCAATCAGCGCCTAGAAAGATACCTCGAAGGCGGTCCTCGGCTGGGCGCCATCTTTCCTTTTTGCCTACACTCCCGTCATGCCCCGCGGGCCGATTGAGCCCCATTGGAGCGGGGCCTACAACGCCCGTCATGCCCCGCGCTCCACAGAACCCCGGTATCCGCACCCCCTCTGTCCCTTAAGTGTCCCTCAGACCCTCCAGGATCCCTCAGTGCCCCCTCAGCGCCCATTCGGGACCCCCCAGAAGCGTCCCCGGACCCCTCAGTGCTCCCAACCCCACAGATGGCCGGTACAGCCACTTCTGGGAATTCATCTCCTCTCATCCCCCGCGGCCCCAGAGCCCCTCAGAACAGTCCCGCGCCGAAAGCTCCTGCTGTACCCCGCACCCTAAAGAGCCCGGTTAGAGCTCCCCGAGATCCCCGCAAGTTCTCCCTAACCGTTTACGTTACCACGAGGATCTCAAGTCGCGGCTCGGACGCAAAAGTGTCCCCCAAGTGCCTTCAGAGTCCCCTAAACAAAGCGTTCGAACCACTTCCGGGACTACGGCTCCCATCATGCTCCGCGGCGCACGTCCAGAGCTTTTCCAGCCAGGACTTCATCTCCCATCGTGCCCCGCGCCCCACCGAGAGCCATTGCAGCTGCGCTTTGAACTCCCTTGATGCTCCCCGGCCCCGTTAAACTGTATTAGACCCGTGCCTACAACTCCCATCACCCCCCGCGCCCCAGAGAGCCCCATCAGAGCCCCCCAAGTGCTGCCCCGGACCCCGAACTGTCCCTCGGAATCCCTGAGTGCCCCTCCAAGTGCCCACCCAGCTCCCCCAAGTGTCCTCCAGACCCTCAAGTTCTCTCTGAATTCCCTCCCCAGAACTGCCCCAAATGTGCCCCAGAAAGTTCTCCCTGGAACCCAATGTGGCCCCTTTTACCCTGCCTGTGAAAATGATAAAAAGATGACAAAGGCATTTAAAATAGAACTAATTAGCATAAAGAAGGAGAAATCAACAGCCACACTGGTCAATGAATCAATGAAGGGAACTGTGTTACTTAGAACCAATGACCAATAAATTTTTTGCTTGCTAAAAAGGTATGGATTTTTTAATATAAACATTCAAATTTGGTAATACAAATATAGAATAACTTTTATAAAAAAGAAAAATAATTATAATGTTACTAATTCAGTAAATTTTATTTTTAAGAGGAAATGCATGATTATTTTTATGTTTTGGGATGTCAGTCTGTAAAGGACGGTCCAAAGATCCCTCATGTGCCTGTGAGATGCAAAGCTGTGTTTCGTGTCAGGTACAAACAGGCCAAGTGGGTGCTTGCGAATGTGAAATGTGTGGACATCGACAATCGGAAAGTTGCGAATTCTAATAATAACTGAGGAAAATAAAGCATGGAAAAAGGCCTTTGACCCTATCTTTTGTTTGCAATTAACCCTGGTTGATTTAAGAGCATTGGAATTAAGGTGTTAAGGATGTTGCTTTTTGCTTCTATTTAATCCATAAAAAAGCTCTGCAATAATAACCTTTTGAAGTATAATTTTAGAACATTACTTGTATCCTTGAAACTATAGCTTTGGAACACATATATAGGAAATATGCTTATCTCACTCCTTCTTGAAGCAGAGAAAAACAGTTTGAGAAAGGAAGATGAACATCACCTCAAGGATTTATGGTTTTGACCAAAGGGAAGCTGGACATCACTGTTATGAGATTTAGAGTCTCTGCAATTAAAAGGTGGACACATCTGGGGAGCTGGACTCCACCAGATGGGATTCGTCTTTCTTCTTTCGGAAACTGGACCATCACCATCTGGGGATACTCCTTTGAAAATACATCCTGAGAAATTAAAATCACAATAGTGTATAGAATTGTGATGTAATAATTTGGAATAAAAATTGATGATGAGTAAAAATTGGAAATAGAAACTGTTGAAAAAAACTGATGAGTACCCCTATAAATACCTGTAACCATCAATTATCGGGGTGCAGTTGGAGGGAAAACTTCCCCCAATGTCCCCAGCACTGTATTGCTCATACTTTACCATATTAAATAATAAATTAATTGCTGCTTGAATATTGGCCTAGTCAAGCTTCTTATTCATAACATGCCTCACAAGTGCTGTCAAGGACGGAGCTTGAAGCCCTCCCCAAGGACTGAGACTGAGACCCTTCAAATTCTAACCCAGGGGTGCTGGCCTGACTGGAGCGGGATGTCTGCCATGGGAAGCGGGATGTTTCCCATAGGAACCAGTCCTGAAACAATGGGCCCCGCTCACTGCTGGCACCGGTTTGTGCTTGAATATTGGCCCAGTCAAGTTTCTCATTTATAACAGTCCCAAAGGGATCTGGGCTGATCTGGATCCAATGGCTGCAGTAGGTGTGCCATTCCTAAATCCAGTTTGGGAGAGCCACGGCCGTGTTGCTGTGTGAGCTCTGAGGTATCTGATGGTGGGAGATGCTCAGGTTTGTCCTGTTTGCATCCCCAGCTCCTGCCGAGCCGCTGTCAAACAGCGCCAGGGGATGCTCCTGGCAATGACCCTGGCCTGGCTCAGGGCTCAGCTTTCCTCCATCAATCCCACTTCAGAGCTTCACTCTGGGGGGAAGGTGTTAGTGGGTTGGGAGCAGCACAATCCAGAGAATTGGAGGATGGCTTTATGTTGGTAATTCTGGGAATGGGTTTCTCTGGCAGGATGCTGGACACCGGGGATTTCTGCCCTCCTTTCTCAGGAGAGTTTGGGTTTCTCGTGTCAGTGCTGTTCCACAGCTCCCACCATCCCTACTCCTTTCACTGACACTTCCCCAGCTTCCCAGTGTCCTTTCTGAGGGGAAGAAAGGAACATCCATGGTGGCACCCCTTGGCTGCCTGGGGCTCCAGCTGCTCCTGGAGCTGCAGCGTGTCCGGCACAGCCGCTCTCAGTGGGGCTGGGCCTTGGTTCAGGCCCCACAGTCCCTGTCAGTGCCCACTCCCCACTGGGCTCACGCTCTGGCCGTGTGGGGCTGCTGAAGGCTCAGCGGCTCTGGCTGAGCACTCCCAGCTCTGCAGCTCCTGACTCATCCCAGGGATGGGGTCCCACAGCCCCGGTTGGGGCCGTGTTGCCAACGGGGCCCTGCTTTGGGGTGGCCATGGGTACCTGCTGCTCCTCCACCCTCAGCAGCCCCACAGCAGAAGGGTCCTCTGGGAGCCCAGGCAAGGGATCCAGCTGTGCCATTCCCTCTGTGTCCACAGCAGCTCTCCCAAAAGTCCTTTGGGCTCCCTGAAATCCTGTCTCCTGAGGTGATCCATGCCAGGGAGTCCCAGGGCCTCTGGGCCAGTCCCAGGGGGTGTTTTTGCCATTCCCAGTCCTGGTCACTTCAGCTGCTGATGTGCTCAGTCCTGAGGGGCAGCCCTCAGCCAGAGCTGGCTTACAGGACAAACCCTGGGCATTATGTGACTAACACCATCAGTTTTAATGAGTTTAAAAATAGATGACCAAGGTGCTTCTGCAGCTGTTTAACACCAAGCCAGCTGCTTTGGAGACATTCACATAATCTTGTGTAGTTACCTGCAAGAAATGTATCACTCCAAGAAATTTTCCCAACTGACATGAATAGAGGCTTGTAGGATATTTTAGGGGAAACCCTCCAAGCCAAGGGACTGGGCTCTGGCCAAGCCCCTGGGCCCTCCTGCTCAGCAAAAGTGCCAGGAGACCCAGGAGTTCATGGGCTAAAAATACAATCCAGTTCCTTTGACTTGCTCATTTGGGCCTATGAAAGCTGAACCCACTTTTGGAGCAAATTCGGAGACCTCACCTACGGGTGGATGCACCACGTGGGATTTTCCCAAGTGCTTGCAAGAGTTCTCCAGGTCCTCGCTGTGAAATGGGGCTCCCCAGTGCCTGCTGACTCTGGGTGATGGTAAAGTATTTCGGCAATTGGGGATGTGTCTTTCTCAGTCCCTATCCTTTCTCTCCTGTAATAATGATTAGGTGCATTACCTTGCTTCTTTTTGCTTGTTGCTAAAGCCAAGCATGTAGTTGTATTGAATGTATAATTTTAATTTTGTGTTGCCTTAACACTCACAGTAAAATAAGGTCATTCTTCCCATTGGTTTCTGTGTTCTTTAAATCAGCCCTGTCAGCTGGCAGAATAGGTATCAGAACCTGATGAAAGCCAGGCTCTGCTGTGATCTAGCTGGGCCCCATGGAATGCAGAGGGCCACTGTCAGTCCATGGAACCCATGGAAGCAAGGCTCAGATGGGAGAAAGGCGTGCACCAAGGAACCCCAGAGACCCTGATGGAGCCAGGGCTGCAGGGTGTCACACAGGGAGTGACCTCATGGCAGCAGGAGAGCACTGTGAGGCTGTGGAACAACGTGGCACCAAGGTTCCACTGGAACTTGACAGAACCCCATGGACGTGGATGGCCCCAAACGGGGCCCAGAGACTCTTCCCAGACAAAGCCCAGGGAGGGGGATTTGCTTTATTCAGCACCGGGTGTGCGGGGATATCTCCTCCTGACAGCACACAGCACACAGACATTACAATGGATGGTTATACTCTATGCACATTCATGGTTTTCCTTAGAAAAGGTGTGGTTATGCAAACGATCTCTCAGCACTCATTACCATCATTAGCATGCGCCAGGCGCAGGCGCAGCGCGCACTGGTGCTGGCACTGAGGAAGGCTCCGCGTCTTCCTCGGGGGTCTCCTGATGAAGGCTGGACATCTTCATCGCCGTGCCCTTTGCACCTTTCTCCTCTAGGCATGCACAGTCTCTTGCTGGCAGTTTCAGCAATTTCCTCACTGGTTTTAGCAAGCTCTACCCTTCATTTCTGCCAGTTTTGTTCCCTGTTTCTTGCCAACATTCATCCTGTGTCTTGAGCTTGTGGCTGAATTTTTGCAAGCTTCCATATTGGGTGCAGTGTCTCTTATTCTTGCCCAGGTATGCCTGGGCACAGTGCTTTTAACCCTTTCACAGCCAAGGACTGGAGAGCCACTCCTGGACCCTGGGAATTCCTGCAGGTGCACCCACCTTTGCAGACAATGAGGCTCCAACCTCACTGTGAGAGGGCCCAGCTTTTACACTGTTAAACAAACAAGCTGACACCGCTGCTGGTGGGGGAACATCTGGTTTCATTCTCCTGATTGGCTTCTCCCAAAGCCTGGCCAGGGCTCAAGGAGGAACCAAGGGAGGTGACTTTGATCCCACAGCCTCAAACAAAGCCAGATGGGATCTGGCCTGCTTTCTAAATACAGGAATGTAAATCCATATTTCACCAATGAACACATACAGAGATCATATTGCTAATAATGATACATTGATGAGTGGATACAAATATAACCTTTGGTTGGAAAGTTCATCTGGAGCTCAGCTTTGCCTCAGGGCCTGTTGTTCAGGCCTCAGTCAGGGCCTGGTGAGGCCTCAGTGCTTCACTCAGTGCTTTGACCTACAGATGAACTGCAACCTTCAGAACAATTGCAATAACATAGTTTAAATTTAGGTATTAGGCACAAAGGCATCAGCTCTTGTTCTTCAATTAAGTGCTGCTCAAGTTCATTACTCAGAGCTATAATTTTAATTCCTTTTAAAACATGCTTAATTAGTTGCTATTCTCTGTCCTTTATCAAATGCCCCTTTTTTCCTTGAGACTGTGTCTCTTTTCAGACAAGTCCCAGTACTCCATTTCCAGCACAAGGTGTCACATGGAATCATAACACACCAAGTGCTCACAATGCAATGATTGCAGTGACTGCCACGAATGCACTTCACAGCAGCCTCCAATTTGGGAGCCAATCCCACCATGAGGAATTTTCTTCTTTCTGCCTCTCTTCTCCTGATCTTTCTATTGAGGTGATTCCTGATTGTTGGACCTCAAACCCAGCACTGATAGACATTCCTGCAACATTCCTGTCCTGGAATAGCCCAGGATCCTCCCTGGCCAGCAAGCAGATAATCCAAGGCCGTGCAGTTTTGGAGAGCCCCATTTGTGTTTGTTGGAGCTCGCAGGATGTGCTGTTGGATACTTTAACAGCATCACTTCTTACTTCTTCTAATAATTGATTTAGTTCATTAATGTTAATTGGGTGCAGCCATGCACAGCCAGGGGTTTCCATTTCCCCAGTGGGCCATTGTTAAGGGCATGGAGCACATCTGGGAGATGGGTTCTCCATGGGGACAGGTTCCCATCTCCTCATTTTTTCAGCTGCTCTTTTAACAACCCCTTCACCCGTGCAACCAATCCTGCAGCTTGTGGATTGTCTGGGATATGAAAAACCCGGCAGTCTTAATCACTGCATTTCTTACAGTAACAGAAAAAGTATTCTGCATCACAGTATCAGCAAATCCTATAGAAATAGCCAATTTCATCCCTTCCTCCTTTATGCCTTGTATAGAGTTCACAAAGTTTACCACTGACATTTGGGTCTTGGCCAGTCCTTTTTTGTAGAGTATTTAGTATCAAAATGAGCAGCTAAAGCTGACATATTAGTACTGTCCGCCTTATTTAATAGTATCAATTTCTAATTACATAGATACAAATATAAATTATTGTGTTGTATTATATATAACTATTACGATTAATTTATTATTATTATTATTACTACTATCATTATAATTATATCACTAGCACAAATGAACCTGAGCTCAAGATTGAAACCTTCTGTCACTCCGTGTGGGAGTGACAACAACAATTTTTCCTTCTGTTGGTGCTGTTTCCAAAGTGTCATTAACAAAGTTCACCCTCGTCTTCCCAAACCCACAAGTTCTTTTCCTTTTCCATGTGCAATTTTTGGATGCATTTGAAGCCATCCAGGGGTGCAGCCTCTTTTACCCGACTGCCCCACTGCTCCCATGGGGCTCTGACCTCAGCCCACTCCAGAGCCAGGGAACTCCAGGGCAGGGCTTCCCATCTGGGAATCTCTGATGGCACTGATTCCTCACAGTTACACTGAACAAGTGACATTTTGTTGGGATCTGGCCAGACTGGGCCAGTTTTGTTTTGCCAGTGGGCAGGGTCAGCACCAAAGACACAGACTCCAACTGAAGGAATCAGTGTCATTTCCTGCAGCTCAAAGCAGCAAAGAATCACAACAGGAGCAGCTCAGCAATGCACCCAACCATCCCCACCAAAGATTGCCTGCAGTGATTGAGAAAGATCCAGCCCCAGTTACCCTCAGCCTTTACCATCCCCCAGACCCACACAGCAGCTGGGGAAGCTGTCACAGCCAAGGGCTGCAGAGCCACTCCTGGGCACTGGCAATTCCTGCAGGTGCCTCCAGCCACAGGTGAGGCTCCAACCCCGCTGGGAGAGGGCCCAGCTCTGACAGTGCTGAATGGACAAACTGACAGCACTGCTAGTGTGGCAACATCTGGTTTCATCCTCCTCTTGGGTCCCTCCCAAAGCCTGGCCAGGGCCCCAGGAGGAACCAAGGGAGGTGACTTTGACCATTCAGCCCCAAACAAAGCCAGATGTCAGATTTCATGGCCTGGTCTGGCTTCTAAATACACAAAGGTCCATACATGTTTCACTAATGAGTGGCTACATCTATCACAGTGCTAATGACCATGCATATTTCATCAGGGAGCAGATACAAAGATAACCTTTGGTTGGAAGGTTCATCCAGAGGCCACCTTGGGCTCAGGGCCTGCTGTCCAGGCCTCACTCAGGGCTGGTGTCCAGGCCTTGGCACTTCAGGGACGTGGTTTAGTGCTGGGCTTGGCACTGCTGGGTGAGCGGCTGCCCTGGGTGAACTCAGAGGGCTTTTCCAACAGAAAGGATTCTGTGATTCCATGATTCTATCCACTGCATTCAGCTGGGTCCATGTTAGCAGCATTCATTTGCTCAGAAAGTCTCCTCTTGCCCAGCTCCTGTGGCCTGAGGCTTCAGCTCCTTCAGCTCCTGGTGCTGAGCTGCTCATGCTGAACGAGACGACTCGGAGAGAAGAGCACAGTCCATGCAATTCCTTCTGGGACACAGAGAGGGGAGGCTGTGCAAACAGGAGCATTGTTTGCTGTGGCCTCCTCTCTGCCCTTCACGCCTTTCAGCGCTTGGAACCAGCCAAGAGCTTTCTCCAAGAGTGCAATGGAGCAGCTGTTCCTGCTCCTGGCTCTGGCTCTCTCCAGTCTCTGCCCTTGCCTGCTTCTGTCCCTCGTGCTGTGCCCTCTGTTCCCCAGGGCTGGCTGGCTGCTGCCCAGGACTGTGGCACTGGCACAGATCCAGTGCTCCAGAGCCTCCTTTCTGTGCCCTTGGAGCTGCCTGGGCACAGCAGCCTTTTCCATCTGCAAGCTCCCCATGGACAGGGAGTGCCCAGCTCCGTTCCTTGCACAGCCTCCAGGAGCCCAGGGCTGCCATCTCAAGTCCCTGCTGGCACTGGGGGCTCCCAGGTGCCTCAGGCTGCTCTGACACCGCTGCACACGGGAGGGAACAGGGGCAGGGGCTGTGCTGAAAGTCAGCTCCATCTGCTGCTGCTGCTGCTGCTGCTGCTGCTGCTGTGGGGTCATTTGTGCAGCCCTGGCCCAGAGTCAGGGATCAGATCCTGCCAGTCTCTTCCAGCCCTGGCTGCTCAGAGGTTGGGCCCTGGAGCCTCAGGTGGGCAGAGGCAGCTGCTCCTGGTCCCTCTGTGTGCCCGTGTTCAGCAGTGCTGCTCCATCAGTCTGTGCCCAGCAATGGGGAAAAGCCTCAGCCCTGCAGGGCCAGGAGCTGCCGGGCTCTGCCTGAGCAGCTCAGCCAGCAGGAAGGGAGCTGCTCCATACAGGAACCAGGAGCAAGGGACATTCCTTCGATAGGACATGTTTTCTATTTAAAGGAAAAAAAAGGAAAAAGGGAAAAAAATAGGTAAATTGTAAAAGATAAGAATAAAATCCAAGTGTTAGTGAAAAAACATAACATAATGTTAGTGAAAAAAACAAAACATAAATGCAAAGTTACATTCTTTGCATTAAGAGGTAAATGATCTTTTGAAAAAGAGAAGTCAGTTATTTACTCTGGAAATGTGCTGATGCCATGGATACATCTTGCTGACTTCAGCAGCCTTTTTTGTAAAGTTTTTGAGGTTGTTTCCAGCATTGTTAAATTGTGGGTGAAGCAATGAGAAATTGCTTTGTGCCCTTCCAGCTCCAAGCAGGACTGGGAATGGAAACTCTGTCAAACCCCAAATCCTTTAGAAGATGCCCTTCCTTCTCAGCCTGGGAATGAGCTGCACATTCCCTTTGAAACTGTCAGGGATTTCTTAGAGACACCAAGTCCCAAATAGGGCTTTTTGCTCTGGTTTGGCAGTGCAGAAGGGCAATTCTTCATCCACCAGCTCCAGACTGCACTGCCTCAGGAGCATGGCCCACTCGCCAGCTTTGGCCCACTTGTGGCACTGCTAGAGGAGGAAGAAAGTGCAACCTGCACAATTCCAGCCAATCAAGAAGGAAGAATGGGACAGACAAAACAGCCTGTGCAGATACAGGCGTTCAGCTGGGACTGTGGAGAGTTTGGGTCCTTGCCAATTGCATGTGTGTCCCCAGCTGCAATCTCTGGGCCTGCAGCAGAGTCTCACTCACCTGCCAAAGCAGAAAGCTCAGGCGCTGTGCTCGCAACGGGCTCATCTGATGCAGAGCTGTCAGAGCAATGTGAGGGCAGAGCCAGCCCAGCTGGGCCCAGGGCTGAGCCCAGCAGAGCCCTGGCAGAGCCCAGAGCAGCCTCAGCAGCCGCAGAGCCCGGCTGCAAGGAGAGAAAGCAGAAACCGCCCATCAGCTGAGGGCTCCTGTGCCCTTGTGCCAAGGCCTGCGGTGCCCAGGCCATGCTGGCTGTGCCCAGAGCTGTGCCCAGAGCTGCCCATCCCTGCTGCCTTTGGCAGCAGAGCAGGAGGGCAGGACATGTGCCCAGCCTGCAGCCAGCCACGGCACATCCAGCCCTCAGCAGCTGCCCAGAGCAGGATGCTCCTGTGCTCGCTGCCATCTCCCAAAAGCTCTGATCCCACCCTGCCAAGCACACAGGGACCCACCTCACGCCATCCACGGCTGCAAGAAAAGCTGCTCCCAAACCATGGCCTCAGCCTTCTCCAAGGCCACTGCCCATCCACGCCAGAGCTGCTCCCAAGCACTTCCCCATCCACACTGGACCACCTAGAACGCTTCCTCTGGAAAAACAAACAACACATTATTGAAAAGAGATTAGATGCAAAAGGGGAAAACAAGAAAAACAGTAAAAACTCTTATCTCTGTCAGGGCCTTGAGGGAGGCCCAACTCCGACATGGTAGGGAAAAACCCAGCCATGGCTGAGGGAAGCCCACACTTTCTGTCTTCCACCCTGCACTGCCCCCAAAATCACGGTGATCCCAAAGCAAACAAGGGCAGTGGAGCAGCCCAAGCCCTTCCTTGCCTGCAGAGCAAAGCAGCCCCTGCACAGGTTCTGGAGTGCCACCTCTGCTCCCACCATGGGGCTTTGTTTGTGTCGGGCTGGCTGCCCCAGCCCCAGCCCCAGCCCCAGCCCGGGGCACGGTGGCTGCTGGGGGCTGTTGGCAGGGCCAGGAGCCCACTCCCATTTCGTACCCAGGCCAGCCCATGCCCCCAGCCCTGCCAAAAAGCAGCTGGGCAGCGACTGAAGGATGAGTTGCATCTGCCCCAGCAAAGGGGGAACCTTTGCTTCCCAGCCAGGCTGGGCCATGCCCAAATCTGGCAGCATTTCCCTGGGTGTGGACTCATCTGCAAATTCCCTGTGGAGTTTGGCTTTGAAGAAGGTGCCAGAATCAAAGTCCATCACCTTCAGCCTCCAGTGGCCAGGCTGAGGAAGAGCTTGTCATCCTTGATGCCATCCTGGCTGTCTCCAGCAGCAGCAGCAGCAGCAGCAGCAGCAGCAGCAGCAGCATCCCCACCCGGTACAGCTTCTCCAGGGGCTCCTGCTCCTTCCCTGGGGGGAGACCAGGCTCTCAGGGCTCTGCCCAGGGCCCCAGCTGTCAGGGAACCAGCACAAGCAAAACCAGCTTGGATGGCGGCCACCAGTGCTGGGCAGAGCAGCTCAGCTCCAGCACAAGGGCTGCGTGGGCTCATCCCATGGCCCCGGTGCAGTGACACAGGCAGCACAAAAAGGTCTGGGTTCCTCTGCTTCTCATTGCCACGGCATGTGTGGAGCTGCAACTTACCAGGGCCCTGGATCAAAGTGTGCCTGTGGCTCTCTCCCTTCTTCTATGGCAGAGGAATATCCTGCACCCAAGGATCACAGAACAGGTCTTCTAATGTGGGTCTTTCCAAGGAGTTCACGGATAAACACCACCTGATCAGATCTTTGCACTCTGGGGAGACAAAGCAGAAACTGCCGGTCAGCCAGAGAAGGCTCCTGTCTGCTTTGCCCCACTATTCCCATGGCCAGGCCATTCTGGATGCACTCAGGGTTGGGCCTAAACTTTCCCATCACTTCCCTGTTTTGGAGGAGAGCAGGACCTGTGCCACCTCCTCAGCAGCTGCCAGAGCGGGATGCTCACGAGCCCGCTGCTGGCTCCCAGCACTGGGATTCCCCCCGTGCCCAGAGAAGAGGATCCACCTTGAGAGAGCCCTTGTGGCAGCGGGAGCTGGCCCCAGCTGAGGTTCCGGCCCCTCCTGAACGGGTGCTCCCCGCAGACCATCTGGTGCAGCAGGATGCCCAGGGACCAGATCGTTGCTGCCTCGCCATGGTACCAGCCAAAGTCGTTCCATTCCGGGGGGCTGTAGGACAGTGTTCCTATGGAATACAGATGGAGTTCAGCAGGGGGATGCTGCTGCTCCCACAGCCTGGCCCCAGCATCCCTGGGCCTGCGGGGGCTGCATCAGTGGCACACAGGGTGACCACTGCCCTCTCGCCAGCACCTGGGACTTGTGCACAAACTTAGGCTTGGAAAAGAAGCCACTGGTGTCAGAAGAGGGCAGAGGAAGCCCTGGCTAAGCCTGACCCTGACCTGTAAAGGAAAAACCCTCTCCATGCTGGGGAAAACATGCCCTTATCCTCCCTGCCTGCATTGCCCCAAAAATATTAGGATGTGGAAGGGGCTAACAGCGGGCCTGTTAGCTAAAGGAGCGAGAAGAAGCTGAGAAGTAAGAAGAAACTGATAAGGAGCTCTCTCCAAGGCTGTAACCAAGGAGACCGAGAGAGGAGGGACAGAAGAACTTTGCAGCTGGATGAAACATTTTTAGAAAGTTAATTAAGTCACCATAACTTTTTCACCAATAGTATTATGTTGATCTATTGTGGCCAATAGTAAAGATAGAAGAAGGATAAACAACTGGAAAGTGTATAAAAATCAGCCATATTCAATAATAAAGTGTTGCCAACTGAGACTGCTTGTGGTCTCTGCTTTATGTCGTGACCGCCTCGACAGCGACATTAGGAAGCCAAGGCAAACAGGGAGAGTGGATCAGTCCAAGCCCTTCCTCTCGCCTGCACACCAAACTGGCTGGGGCACAGGTTCCGCCCCCATCTCTGCTACCCCCACCCACGGGGGTTTTGGTCGCACTGGCTGCCCCAGCTCAGCCCCAGTCCTGGGCAGAGTGGCTGGCAAAGGCTGCCAGCAGGGCTGGAAGATGGCTCCCCACCCAGCCCTGCTCTAAAGCAACTCAGCTGAAGACTCAGTCCCCTGACTGGCAGCAAAAGGGAGAATCCCCTCTGCCACAGCCAGCTTGGGCTGGGAGATGTTGGGCCATGAGATCCTGGGACCAGGAGTACACCCTTACGTGGGCTCACCTGCAAAGTGAGTGTAGGCTGTCTCTTGCAGGTAGGTGCCACAGCCAAAGTCGATCAGTTTGGCCTTCCCGGTGTGCAGGTCGAGCAGGATGTTCTCGGGCTTGATGTCCCTGTGCAGGACCCCGCAGCTGGTGCAGTGCCGCACGGCCTCCAGCACCTGGCGGAACAGCGCCCGCGCCACCTCCTCGGGCAGGAACCGCCGTGCCCCAATGAAACGCTGCAGGTCCTGACACCGCTCTGGCCGCTCCAGCACCATCACGATGTGGTTGGGCAGCTCAAGCCACTCCAGCAGCTGCACCACACCAGGGAAGCCAGTGGACACCTTGGCCTGCAGCACCACCTCCAGCGGGGCCCTGCTGCCATCGGGCTGCGGGAGGAGCACGATGCCCTCAGTGGGGCCGATGCCGTGCCGGGGCTCGGGGAGCCCTCAGCCAGCCCGGGATGCTCTGCGCCCTGCGCTGGACCCACGCCCGCTCTCCCTCGAGGCGTCCTGGCGGCTTCCACCGTGCGGGGCCTCGGCTCATCCCCGCCCGGCAGCCCCGGCTGCTGCCGCTGGCCCCGCTCACTCACCAGCTCGCCCCAGTGCCGGACGCGGTTCCGTGGCACCCTTTTGATGGCCACCTGCAAGCCAAGGACAGCAGCGGGCTCAGCTCGCCGCCCGCCCTGCCCAGCCCCATCCTCCTCCTCCTCCTCCTCCGCCCCCTCCTCCTGCGCCCGCCGCCGGCCCCGCCGCTCACCGGGGCGCCGTCCGAGAGCCGCGTGGCCGCGAAGACGCTGCCGAATCCTCCGCGCCCCAGCAGCGAACCCACTCGGTACCGCTCCTGCAGGGCCTCGTGCGCCTTCCCTGCGGGCGGGACGCGGCTGTCAGCGCTCGGGCCGGGGCCAGCAACGGCCCCCGAGCGCCCCTCAGCCGCCCCGGGCCGGCCATGCCCAGGCGTTCGCTCTTTGGAACGCGGCACGGGAGGCTCGGGGCCGGCGGCCGCGCTGCCGAGCGGCGGAGCTCGGGCTGGGGAAGCCGCAGCGGAGGCGGCGGCAGCGGCCGCCCCGCCTGTGTCCTCCGCGGGCCCCGGGGGGAGCCGGGGCCGGGGCCGGGGCCGGGGCCGGGGCCGGGGCCGGGCTCGGGCTCGGGGCTGGAGCCTGCGTCGGGGCCGGGGCCGGGCTCGGGCTCGGGGCTGGAGCCTGCGTCGGGGCCGGGGCCGGGCTCGGGCCAGGCGGAGCCGAAGGGCGGCGATGCCGCCCCCGCACCAGGAACTGATGCCCGCCCAGCAGCGCCACCGCCAGCACGGCCAGAGCCGGGCGGAGGCGAGAGCGAGGCGGGACGGCCGGGGCCGGGCACGGGGCAGCCCCGCCCGGGGCCGGGGGCGGGCCGGGGGCATGGCCCGGCCCGGCAGGGGAGAGGGAGGCGGGGACACGAGAGGGACGCCGGGCAAGGGACCCCGGGAGAAGGGTGCCCGACCGCGGGAACGGGAGAGAAAGAAAAACAGAAGGAAAAACAGAAAGAGAAAGAAAAAGATAAAGAGAAAGAAAGAAAGAATGCTCTAAAATATCTGTTTTTCTGCTGTCGCTGCTGCTGCTGCTGCCGCTGCTGCTGCTGTCGCTGCTGCTGCCGCCGCTGCTGCTGCCGCCGCTGCCGCCGCTGCAACTGAAGCACCGGGGCCGTTCGTCCCCGTGTCCGTTCCCCGCTCGCCCCACGAGCCCCACGTTCGAGCCCCGCGCGCCCCGGGCACAGCCCCTGAGTCTGTCCAAACACGGGAACTTTGCAGCGGTGAGCCCAGATGCAGAGCCCTGACTCCTGCACACTGGCACAGCAATCCCCTCGCTTGCTGCTCTGCATTGGCCTGGCTGAGGGTCAAACACTGTTGGGCCACCTTCCCTTGCTGTAGGATTCCTACCTGACCCCAGCACTGCACTTACATCTCCAGTCTTGCCTTCCAGTAAAACCAGGGGAAGGAAAACTCTGTGAGGCTCATGGTACTTTTGAGTGTCTAAAAATCACTAAGTCACCGATCTTAGAGGTACGGTGCATCTGGAATTCCTGGGATGGAGATGTAGTGCAACATGGAAAAGGGGAGCATAGAAATAAATAGAGGAAAAGATCTTGGATTGTTTCATTTTCATTTCCCTTCTGGAAAGCTGTTTCAGTTTTCCAGGAATCTTCTCCTGTCTGCTCTTCCCAAGAATGTCTCATGGAGAACAAGGTCAAGCTTCTGTCACAAGATTTGCCAGCAGGAAATTATGCCACTGGTGAAATTTTCATGATGACTGTTTGTGCTGGCTTAGGGCAAATTTGGGGAGGAAACCTCCAAAAGTGATCCTTCTAGAAAGCAAGTTCAAGCAGCCCCTCCCCCTACTAGTTCAGGAAAAGACTTCCCTCGAGAAAAGTGAAAAAACATCAGTTTATTTAACAAGTAAAGTATTCAGAAGCATGAAAAATGAATAATATTAAATGAAACCTCTGGCAGTGCTGAAGAGATGGCAAATTCAGAAAGTCCTTTTTGTGGGTTGTAGTTGGCTCACTCGGTCTATTCTAAGTCCCTCTGGTGCTGGAATGCAGTGTCCCAGACCTTGGTGGGCCACAGGTGTTAGCTGCAGGTATTTTTCTGGGTTTTCAGTCCAGAGCAGGTTTAAACAGTTCCAAGAAAAAGGAAAGTCACAGTCCCAGGAACTTCTCTGCCTAAGCTAGGTAAAACCAAATTGCTGGACCTGGGCTGTGAAGGCATCGGGAAATTTCCAAATCTGGGCACTGTCAGTCCCAGCAAACACCAGATCTGGATGGTGCTGGAGCCAGAACCTGGAAATTTCCAAATTTTGGCTTTCTGTGCCAGCAAATCACTGGACTTGGGCTGTGCCAGCACCAGGAAGTTTTCAGATCTGGGCGCTGGCACTGTCAGCAAACACCAGATCTGGGTGGTGTCGTTGCCAGCGTCAGAAATCTGCTGGATTTGGGCTCTGCTGGCACCGGGAAATTTCCAAATCTGGGCACTGGCACAGCAAACACAAGATGTGGGTGGTGCCAGAGCCAGTAGCAGAAAGTTGCCGGGTTTTGGATTTCTGTGCCAGTAAATTGCTGCTGCACTTGGGCTGTGTCAGAATAGGGAAATTTCCAGCTCTGGGCACTGGCAGTGCCAGCAAACACCAGTGAAACCTTCTGGCCCTCGTCCGGACCATTGGCCAGTGGTTTCCCTGAGAACCAGCTCTGGCCACTTTACAGACAGAGACTGCTTCCATCTGGTGCTCTGGAAACAGAACTTTAATGAAGGCAAACACAACAAACAGGACGGCGTGCACAGTAGAGAGAGCAAAGCAGAAAAAAGCCTGGGTCCAGGGTCTAGCAGGGATATTTATCCATTTATTTATGGGGAGGGGTTAAGGTGGGATCTGAGGGAAGGATCCAAGAGGAAGGAAGGATTATGAATATTGAAATTTTTGCAGTAAAATGTAACCAATGGTAGCAAAGAGAACTCAGAACTTTCTAGTAACAATCTGCAAACCTGAACAAGAGGATTATGGGCGGGAGCTCCTGCTGACCCCAACTACAGAGGGTTTTCCCACAGCCTTAAGCCAAGTTCTCCTTCTTCTTTTAACCAACCCCAACACACCAGATCTGGGTGGAGCCTGGTTTTGGCTTTCTTTGCCAGAAAATTGCTGCATTTGGGTTGTGCTGGCACCAGGAAATTGCCAATGTGGGCACTGGCAGTGCCAGCACACACCAGATCTGGGTGGGGAATGTGCAGGCACCAGGAAATTGCCAAATGTGATCTTTCTGTGCCAGTATATTGCTGGAATTGTGCTGTGCAGGCATCTGAAAAATTCCGGATATGGGCACTGGTGGTGTCAGCAAACACGGGATTGGGTTGCTGTAGGTACCAGGTATTTGCCTGGTTTTGGCTTTCTGTGCCAGCAAATTGCTGGATTTGGGCTCTGCTAGAATAGGGAAATATCAAGATCTGGGAACTGGCAATGCCAGCAAACACCACATTTCCGGAAGGATTGGATCTGGACCCGTTCCCCACCCTTCCCTTTTCTCCCTCAACAAGGTGCCAGAGGGGCTGGAGAGCAGCCAGGCAGAAAGGGACCTGCAGGGACTGATGGACAGCGGGCTGGACATGAGGCAGCAGTGTGCCCAGGTGGCCAAGAAGGCCAATGGCTCCTGGCCTGAATCAGGAATGGTGTGGCCAGCAGGAGCAGGGCAGGGATTCTTCCCCTGTGCTCAGCACTGGTTGGGCAGCACCTCGAGTGCTGTGTCCAGTTCCTGGCCCCCAGTTTAGGAAGGACATGGAGGGGCTGGAGCATGTCCTGAGAAGGGCAACAAGGCTGGTGAGGGGTCTGGAGCACAAGAGCTGTGAGGAGCAGCTGAGGGAGCTGGGGTTGTTTATCCTGGAGAAGAGGAGGCCCAGGGGAGACAAGGCAGTGTCAGGGCACAGGTTGGACTTGATGATCTCCATGGCCTGTTGCACCCTTGCTGATTCTGGGATTCTCTGAAACCACCCTTGGAGCAGTTGCAGGATGAGCCCTGGGCCTCCTCTTCAGCAGCTCCAGCAGCCCAGGTCCCTCAGCTTCTCCTGGCAGCCCCAAAGCCCATCCTGTCAGTCCTGCAGAGCCTCTGCAGCTCCTCCTCATTGCCCAGAACAGGGAGCCCCAGAGCCAGACACAGCAGCCCAGATGTGCCCCCCTGGCCTGGGGTGCCTCTGGCAAGGGAGCAGCAGCAGGCACTGCAGGAGCCTGCAGACAATTCCTGCAGCACTTGTAGGATGATCCTGCTGCCCAAGGGACGTTCCCATGGGGCCAAGGCAGGAACTGCAATGGGGAGTGGGGCCAGAGAGGAAAGGGCAACCAGGGATGGGCTGTTGGCAGGGCAGGGAACAGGAGTGGGCAAGAGGAAGAGATTTGTAGCAGGAAGAATAAGAAAGCAAAGGTTCAGCCAAGGAAATGCTGAGGGCAGTTTGGGGGTGGCTGCCAGGCAGCCCTGGCTCTGAGCAACAGCGTCTGCAGTGGCACAGGAAACTGCCAGCTGATGGGAACAAACTTTCTGGCTGAGTGCAGAGGCCAGGACAAGGCTGAGTGGTTTCCCTGGTGTCCCGCAGGCCTTGCTGGCCCCAGGGGCTGATGGCATTTGTGCTCCCTCAGGTTCATGTCCCCACAGCAACAGCATGGGGGTGCTGGCCCTGCTGTGTGCAATGCAAACAGGGGCTGCTGAGGCAGTGCTGCCGTGTCTGTGCCTGCAAGGATGGGGCACCTGTGTGAGCTGGGGGAGAGGCCAGGGCTGCAGAGGGGGGATGTTGTTGGCAGCTGCATGAGGACGCTCTGGGACGCTGCCCTGGGCTGTGCAGCGCACTGGGCATGGATCAGCCCCTGCTCTGCTGCTCCTTCCCGTCTGCCCCAGGGCCCTTGCAGAGCCCCAGCCATGCTGTTTGCCCCCAGCCTGCCCACGGCCAGCCTGGGGCTGCTCACGGGGGTTTCTGTGCTGAGCATTGGCCTGGCCGTGTTCTTGAGAGAGCCTGGGCAAGGAGCCTGGAGCCCCCAGGGCCTGGCCTGAGGCGTCAGCGCTGCCCCAGCAGTGCCCATGGCCTGTCCCTGCTGCAGCCCTGGCACTGCCACCCCCAGGGCTGTGCCCGGCCCCGAGAGCACTCAGGCCCTGCAGCAACACCAGGGCCACCAGGGCAGCGGGGCAGGGCCACGGCAGCAGCACTGGCAACACCAAGTGCTGCTGCTGCTGCTGCTGCTGGGCACAGCTGCTGGGCCAGCACTGATCTGCCCCAGCTCTGCACACAGACATTGCTGCTGCAGCTCTACAGAAGAGAACAAAAGGGCATCTCTGCAGAAAACTGCCAGGAGATCCTTTAGTTCTTTTAAAGCCATCAAGAGCGGAGCCCCTCATTGACACAGTCTGTGGCCACAGGGAAGGTGGAGAGAAACAAAATGAGAAATTGCACAAGGAATGGCTTTTCTTCGTTGACAATATGAAAAAAGTAAAACAAAGGAAAAATAATAGTAAAAACAAAGGAAATGAAACCAAGAAGAAATATAAAAGTTGAGTTTTATTACAAGTGATTTGCAGAAATTGGCCAGCAGTTTAATGTTCCTGAAACCATCCAGTCATCAGTCTCCACACTGCAGCCTTGAGCTCCTGGTTCCTCAGGCTGTAGATGAGGGGGTTCAGGGCTGGAGGCACCACCGAGTATAGAACTGACAGGGCCAGATCCAAGGATGTGGAGGACATGGAGAGGGGCTTCAGGTAGGAAAACATTGTAGTGCTCAGGAACAGAGAGAGCACGGCCAGGTGAGGGAGGCAGGTGGAAAAGGCTTTGTGCCGTCCCTGCTCAGAGGGGATCCTCAGCACAACCCTGAAGATCTGCACATAGGAGAAAACAATGAACACAAAACAGCCAAAAAATAAACAGGAACCTAGAGTAAGAAGTCCCAGTTCCCTGAGGTGGGATTTGGAGCAGGAGAGTTTGAGGATCTGTGGGATTTCACAGAAGAACTGGCCCAGGGCATTGCCATGGCACAGGGGCAGGGAAAATGTATTGGCCGTGTGCATGAGAGCATTGAGAAAGGCACTGGCCCAGGCAGCTGCTGCCATGTGGGCACAAGCTCTGCTGCCCAGGAGGGTCCCATAGTGCAAGGGTTTGCAAATGGACACGTAGCGGTCGTAGCACATGATGGTCAGGAGGAAATACTCTGCTGAAATGAAAAACAGAAAGAAAAAGAGCTGAGCAGCACATCCTATGTAGGAGATATTCCTGGTGTCCCAGAGGGAATTGTGCATGGCTTTGGGGACAGTGGTGCAGATGGAGCCCAGGTCAGCGAGGGCCAGGTTGAGCAGGAAGAAGAACATGGGCATGTGCAGGTGGTGGCCGCAGGCTACGGCGCTGATGATGAGGCCGTTGCCCAGGAGGGCAGCCAGGGAGATGCCCAGCAAGAGGCAGAAGTGCAGGAGCTGCAGCTGCCGAGTGTCTGCCAATGCCAGCAGCAGGAAGTGCCTGATGGAGCTGCTGTTGGACATTTGCTGTGCCTTGGCATGGGGATCTGTAAGAAAAGTAATCATGGAATAGTTGGGTTTGGAGAGGACTTGAAATATCCCAGCACAGCCTGGGGGCACTTTCCCCCCACTGCCTGCCCAGGGCTCTGCTGCCTGGAGCTGTCCCTGCCAGCAGCTGCTTCCCTGTGCCCAGGGCTGGGCCCTGCCAGTGCTGCCAGAGCCCAGCCCAGCCCTGGGGGCTCAGCTCTGCCCTGCAGAGCCCTCCCAGCTCAGGCACTGCCCAGGGGCAGCTCTGGCTCTGCAGGCTCTGATGGCAACGTCAGAGCAACTCTGAGGAGGATGGAAAAGCGGCTCTGAGGCTGCCTCTAAGTGCTGATTTCTGTCACTGCAGAATTTATTCATATCTGAGAGAAATTTTCTTTTTATTTTTCTCAGCCTGAATTGAGAGATAAATATCTGTGTGCAATTTCCAAACCAAGCAACCTAGAGAAGTAGATTTAAAAAGCAGGCTTTTCCCTTTTATTCAGGTCCTCCCTTGCTGTGCTCCCTGTATGATCTATTTGGAAATGTTCTGCAGTTAAATGCCATGCTGGGAGCAATTCTGAACAATGCAGCATCCTCCCCACACAAGGAGAACACTCCCAAGCCTCACCAGCTGTCTCCTGCCACCCAGATCTTGTCCCCCAGTGCTGGGAGCAGCTGCCAGGGCTGGCTGAGAGCTGTCCCTGGCAGGCAGCAGAGTCCCTGCCCCGGCACAGCGCCCTGGGCTGCAGGACCCTGCTCTGCAGGACAGCCCTGGGCACCCCTGGCTGCTCTGCACAAGAGACAAGCAGAGAATGGACTCACAGGCTCTGCAGGCATTGGGATGTTCCAGCTGCAGGAGATGGCTCCAGGAGCTGCAGCTGCATTGTCCTGCAGCCAGAGGTTCCTGTGCCAAGGGCTGGCAGTGATTGTGCCCCAGGCACTTCTCAGCCCCTTCCCAGCCCTGACTGATTGAAGCTCTCTGTGCCTCTGGGCTGTGCCCGCGCTGGCTGCAGGCAGTGCCCCAGCCCTGCTGGGCTGGCACAAGAGCTGCTCATCCAGAGAAATGTGCTTTTGAAGCTCTTCTTGGGGAGCAGGAGCTGCCTCTGTGCCAGGAGCCCAGCCCAGCTCAGCAGCACAGACACAGCACAAGGACTTTAATCAGCCTCTGGGGCTTTATGCTCAGGCCCTGAGCATCAGTCCCTGAGAGGGAGCTGAAGAAACCTCTCCAGAACTCCAAGGCAGAATCCAGCTCCAAACTTTCTTGGACTTTTAATGGGTCCCAGAGAGGGACACGACTGAGCAAGTGTCCCCAGGCCCCAGGCAGAGCAGAGAACTGCAGGCAGTGATGACAGGTGGGGACAAAGAGAAGCCAAGTCTTGGTGGCCTGGGGCACAGCAGGGTCTGTGCCAGCAAGGGCTGGGAGGAGACACCTTGTCCTGAGGCCCTGGGGCCTCCTGGCACAGCCCCAGCCCGGCTGGGCACTGTCAGCCCCTTGTGCTGCCCTCAGCATCCCCCCCTAGCCCACATCCCAGTGGCCTCAAGGATCTGCTGCAAGGAGTCCCTGGGGAGCCTTGCTCAGCAATGGCCCTGGGGGCTCCTTCATGCTCCCTGCAGGGACTGCAGCTTTTTCAAAGGACTTTGGCTTTGGCTTTTGCCTTGGAGGCTCTGAGAGGTCTCTGCAATCCTGGCCTCCAATTATCTGCTGTAATTAGTCCCTGGAGAGCTTTGTACAGACACTCAGTGAGGCTCATTAATGCCTTGAGATACTCAAGGTTTTTAAGGTACTTTATGGATTTAAGAATTTTTTAGGTACTTTCAAGGATTTTCCTTCCCACACTGAGTCTCTGAGAGGTTCTTGTGCCATCCTGGCCTCTAATTCTCTCCTCCATGGAGTCCATGAGGAGCCTGTGTAGGGTATCTTCCCCCTTTCTGTTTTACAACAAAGATGGAATTGAGAGAATTTTGTAAGACTTTCTAAAAGCATCCAGATAAACATGGGACAATTAACAATACAACAACAACCACTAAGAGAATGAATAGTCCTGTTTTAGCTCGACATCATCCAACCCTTTAGTCCCTTGGATTGGAAGAGTTTTTTGAACCAGTCTTTGTTTTCCACTTGAAGCTTCTTGAACCCTTCCTTCAGTACCTGAATGCTCTTGTGGATTGACTCGCTGTGGCTGGAGAGGTTCATGCAGCACATGCCCTCAGAGTCTACACAGCCATGCCTATGTGCCCAGAGTAAAAACTCTATCGCTGTTCTGCAAGGTGGCGTGTCTGATGGTCTCTGTGTCTGAGAGCAGCCACTCAATGTGAGGGAGGCAGCATTGGTTTGCTTACTTAACAGGCACCCAGGATGGTCTGATTGCCCTAAAGCTTTAGCTGCAGCCACCCAAGGTAGTCCAAATTGGCGGTGCTACCATCCGATACCTGGATTAAAGCTTTCAAAGCCATCTCTTTGATATCATCCAATACTTCTCTGGGGATACCTGCTGCTTGATCATCTTCTAGGCTGTGTTGTCCTTCTCCAGCTAGATGGTTGATTGTCAATTCTACCCTTGCCTCATTATTAGCATAGTCTGCTATTAATTGATTTAGTAAACATTTCCATCCCCCTTCCTACAGGGTGTATTCTGTACGTTACAACCACCTGGTCATGATATAATTTAAATTATAGGGGGTTAAAGCATGTGCTGTAAACATGGCCCTCATTAGGCCATTAAAACAAGGTAAGTCCCTCCTATGGTCTTTAGCTGCCTTACACAGATCCTTGATTTCCCCATAAACCAATGGCTGATACCTGGGATTCTGCCCCCTTCTTTCATAACATACAGGGGCAATGAGGAGTTTCGAGGTTATTTGCCAGTCTCCTTCCTTAACTGCTTCTTTCCGGATCCTTTCCTAGTGATCTTCTGGGATTGAGGGGCGAGGTGGCTCTGAGGAATCCAAACTGTCTTCTGGGGAGGAAGAATAACTTGGAGCAGAAACATTTGGATTAGAAATAGTATGACAGTTGGGCTTAGTATCTTGGATCATGGGGTTATATTGTTGCAGGAGGGTGAGGCAGAGGGTGCTGCCATTTTGTCAGGTGTTGGGGAGGAAAGGCCTTGATTTAGGATGGCGGACTTCCAGGCTGCCCTTCTGGAGCATGGCCCAGGGTGGAGGTGGAATGATTGACAGTGGGGGCGTGACCCGCAGTTGTGGGGGTGGAGTCTGGAGGTTCGTTCAGGGCTGAAGAGAAGGCTGTGGTAGCAGGAAGTGGAGGAGCCAAGATGGAGGGAGGACAGTCAGACTCACGGGCATATGGAAAATTTTTAATGACCCACTTCATGATTGATTTTAATTTGTTCTTTGAAGATATTTGGTCATGATCAGTGAGAATTAACTTAAAGCATCCATACACACACCTTTCTACTTTGGACATCCAGCTGCCCATTTTTCTCTTTCTCTGCCTTACGTGGAACAGCCACTGGAACACCCCAAATCAGTTATGGGATGTGGATGCATATTGTAAAAACACAGTGGCAAAATGGGCAATAAATGTCCTGCGTTTCCCCAAACCCACCTGCAATCCTATGCAGGTGAAACTGTCGCTGTCCCTGTGGATCCTGGCCGAGGTCCATCAAAGCAATGATGAATCTGCCAGCCCAGCACAATCCAAAATCCTGGGGAGCGCTGGCCTATCCATCAGCTAACCCCAGCTGACATGACTGAATGTCAGGGCCCCTGTTCGGGCACCAAAGGTCGCAATGAGGGTGGCTGTGACAAACCTTTCTCGTTCCCCAACTTCAGGGCAAGGGTGGTGAAAATGAAAAGGAGCAGATGCTGGGGAAGATGAAACAGGAAAGCCTTATAAATATGATTGCCTGTCAAAAGATTTTGAGAATATGGAAACTATAAGTGAGATTGAAATGAAATCAAGCTTTGAGATACCAAGCCTTAGTTACTGAACAACTGGAAAACAATGATATGGCCAGCTGAAGGTAATCTTCTTTTGATGAAACAACACCCTCTGCTTGCAGACAGGTCCAAGGGTCAGAGCAGACCCTACTAGCTTGGCAGAAGGGGTGCAAAGAGTAGTTTTTAGGGTTTAAAATGTAACACAGTATGGTAATGTAATGATTCTCATAGGCTGTATGTAAATGCTATAAGATTTGTATCTTGTACCAGATTGGTTAGTGAAAATTAGAATATGCAGCACAGAAGAAGATTTATTGTATTGTAATGGGAACTCCCCTCCTCTTTTGGGCATCCATTTTGGGCGCCTCTTTCGAGCTCCTCTCTCGGGCCTGCTCCGAGCTGTGGCTGGCAGCTCCAAACAAGGCCCCTGCACCCACACCCTTTGCAATAAACCACAAGTTCCAAGACCTGGCTTCAGAGATCTCTCGTCTCCATCCGTCCCAACCATCCTAGCCCCCAACGCTCCTACAAGCAGGATCAATGGAGTTGCCCAAAAAGAACTTTAGTAACAGGGTGAAAAACAATAAACATGGAGAAGTCGAGCACAGTAGGAGGGGTGGGATTCAAAGACCTGAGATAAAGGCGAAGCAACAATATATACACTTGAGGGTAGAACTCTCTAGAACAATAACCCTAGAGGGGAAACAAGTAACCAATAGGGGAGGAGAACTTGGACAATTGGCATAACTAAAGGCTTATGGGGGAACTCTCAAACTCACCCTAAGTTAAACAAATGATTCCCAGGGCTGGAAACTCATGCCCAGTTCTTCCAGGGTAAAATCTGTCTGACTCTGAGTTACAGCTGGGCTAACTCCCACACCGCTGCTTTGCTCTGGCCCCTTGGGACCATGTGGCCCAACAGAGCCACAATGATGTCCTTGGTTCCATGAGGCTCCACAGTGTCACAGTGGCCCCTTGGATCCATGGCACTCACAGTGTCACAATGGCCCCTTCATTTCACAAGGCTCAAAAAGGTCACAACGATCTCCATGGTTCCTCAAGACCTAACAGAGTCACAATTGCTCCTTGGATCCATGGTACCCTGCAGGGTCACAATGTTCCCCTTGGTTCCACAAGTTCCTACAGTGTAACAGGTTCCACAAGGGCCTGCAGTGTCACCATGGCCCATTGGTTCCACAATGCTCCGCAGTGTCACAATGGTCTCCATAGGAAGGAAACAAGTGAGCCCCAGTGGTGCAGGGGCAGATGAGAGGCAGCCACCAGAGGCCAAGGCCAGCCAGACTTGACTGTATGGGCAGATTTTTTCTGGGAGTAACCCTTGGATATAGGGAATTTTAGATGCAGAATCCCAATTTTGGCCATGGGTGCCTAGACAAGAAAGGCAGTTCTTTCCCATAGGAATAAAAGCACGGAGCCCCAGTGCTTCATGGTGAGATGGGAAGTGGCGCCTGACATGTCAAATTCAGTGGGACCTGTCAGACAGCCCCCAGGAGGCCAAGCCAGGCAGACCTGTTCCATGCGGGGCCAGGGCCGGGTCAGGCCTTGGTTTGTGGTGGGACAGAGCCCCGCCCCCAGCAGTGGCCTGGCAGAGCTGTCAATCACACAGCAGGGGCGGTGCTAACCCAGCTCTGATTGGCCCAGCTGTCAATCAATCACACACTACCAGATGCATCTATCCTGTCTCTGATTGGACAAGCAACTGGCAGTCCCACCCCAGGGGCGGGGCCATGAAGGCCCAGGGGCTTAAAAGCCGGAGCACGAGGCCAGCCCAGGGTCTGTGTCTTGCTTCTGCTGGGGTTCCTTTTGTTGGTGATGCTGGAACCCAGCCGTTGGTACCCATGTGCGTGTCTTTCTCTGGATCTTCTGTCTTTCTGTTGTTTTCTATTTCTTCTCCTTCTAATCATACTTACCTGGATCATTTTTGGATAACTTAAAATCTTTAAAGTATTTTAGGTTAAATGTGTGGGAATCCAGGGTACAGGGAATATTTCTCTGTCTGCTCTGAGGAATCCTGACCCCCAGAGAAACACTGCCTTGAACCTTCACCCATGGAGACGACTTCCAAGACTTTGAGATAGATTAGAATTTAACCAAGTGTGAAATAGATCAGAGGATAGTATAGTATGTCACTTGGGTGAGAAACTTAGTTTTTGGGATTTTTAGAATGGTGTAGATAGGAAGCACAATGGAGGAATTGGGGTGTAGTCCCTGTCTTCTTCTTCATCTACTCCATTTTCTGCAGTGTTGGTGGCACAGGGTGATTGGTCAAGGAAAGCACAGTGCAGAGGTTATGTGGTCAGTCAAGGGATGAGTTATTGGTAAATAAGTAGAAATAATGTATGTTTTAAGAGTTAATTAAAATGAGACAACTTTAAAAGACCTTGAAACTGTACATTTTGGCGACATTGTGCGGTGCTTTTCCAGCACCCTGAGCCTGGTGTGGACAGCAATGCAAAACTTTAGATAAGATAACAATAAACAAGAAGCTGAAGAGTGAAAAAGTCCCATGCATCTCCTTTTACCTGGCACAGAACTGATACAGGAGGGTTTCCCCCATCCAGGGAGCCCCCAGAAAGGCCCAACATAAAACAAACATCAATAACGGGTGCCCTGACAATGTCTATAATAAGTTGTCTCTTTTCCATGAAGTTGTTTACTGAAGGGTGTTGTCTTAATTGGTTAATCATGTGAAATGTGTTGATTAAATGACCAGTGAGGTCCACCTGTAGAAAACCAAGATATAAAAGAAGAGGATTAAAAAAACAGGTGGCTTTTAGCCCTTAGCCTTCTGATCTGAGTCTGTGTCATCGCTGATTCAATGGTTACATTTGGGGATCTGTGGGGGCTGTTGGGGATCCTTTCTGTACCTTGTGACCCAACAGGAGCTGCTCTAATAAACGCTGCCTGAAGCTCCCACTGTGCCCATGAGAGGAACCCCTGTGAGTGTCTGGGACATCCCGGCTCTTTGGCAGCCTGGGCACTCCTGGGATGTCACCGTGGAGCCCCCGTGAGTGCCTGTGACAGATGGGTGCCTTTGCAGCCCAAGGTGCCCTGGGATGTCACCGTGGAATGGCTGTGACTGCCTCTGACCACCGGGCTCTTTACCATCCCCAGAAAGCCCTGGGAGGTCTCCATGGAGCCCCTGTCTCTGCCTGTGACATTCCAGCTGTGGAAGAGCCTGGAGACTCTTGGAAAGTCCCCATGGAACCCCTCTGAGGGCCTGTGACAAATCTGATCCTTAGCAGGCAACCATCCCCAGCCCCCTGTTGCTATGGTCAGTTTCCACGACAACCATCACCAGGACCCCTGTTGCTATGGTCAGTTTCCATGGCAACCATCACCAGCCTCCTGTTGCTATGGTCAATTACTATGGAAGCCATCACCAGCCCCCTGTTGCTATGGTCAGTTTCCATGGCAACCATCACCAGTACCCTGTTGCTATGGTCAGTTTCCATGGCAACCATCACCAGCCCCCTGTTGCTATGCTCAGTCCCTTGGCAGCTCCATGGAGACCCCATGCCGGGGTGGTTGCCATGGACACCAAGTCAGGCCTGCAGCCAGAGCCCGTTGCCATGGCAACCATTGGCAGCCCCATCCCAAGGCCCATGGGATCCCAGAAGCACAGAATTGGCTGAGCTGGGAGGGACCCATCAGGATCCTCCAGTCCAACTGCTGGCCCTGCATAGGACACCCCAACAATGCCAGCCTGGGCCTGGCAGCGCTGGCCAAACGCTGCTGCAGCTCAGAGAGCCCTGGAGCTGGGACCCTGCCCTGGGGAGCCTGGCCAGGGCCCCAGCAGCCTCTGGCCAAAAACCTTTTCCTGACATCCAACCTGAGCCTGCCCCGACTCAGCTGCAGCCGCTCCCTCCACTCCTGTCCCTGGGCACCAGAGGGAAGAGGTTCCCACAGCCCCAGCCAGGGACCCACTCCAAAGGCTGCTGCCATGGCCACCAGGGCTGCCACCAGCTGGGATTCTCGGTTTCCACGGGCCGGGCTTCAGCAATGGGATTCCCCAATTTCCTGCTCCCGCTAAAACCGCGCTGCCCTCACTGCCCTCCCGCCTCCCATGGAAAGCACAAAAGGCAAAGATCCCGGGCTGGGAGAAGAACAATTTATTGGGAACAGCAACCAGATAAGGAACAAACAGAACAAAAACAATATTGATAACAGAAGAGATTAATAAAAGATTTACAGGGAAAACTAAAACACAACTCACTGGGTCTGCCTGGCCACAATTTCTCCTGTCTGGAAAGGACACCCTTCTCCTCAGGGATAGAGAGAGATTCCCTTTCCTGCCCCTGGCAGTGTTTTGAGGTGGGACTGAATGTAATGACAGGGCCATGACCAGACCATCATGTTTTTCCATCCCACGTCATGTCACTGGGAGGGACAGGAAAAGGGACAGGTGTCTTCCCAGCATGGATCACAGGGAACATGGATCACCGAGGCTCTTCCCAACGTGGGGCCTCCAATGGAGGATGAATTTGGAGTAGTGAATGAAGCTTTTCCTGAAACTGGGGCATTGGCAGGGCTTCTCTTACCGATGCCTCCGTTGGTGTCTGGTCAAGTGAGAGCTGCTGGTGAAGCTCTTCCCACACTGGAGACACTCGTAGGGCCTCTCCCCAGTGTGGATGCGCTGGTGCCTGATGAGGTGGGATTTCTGCATGAAGCCCTTCCTGCAGTCAGTGCAGCGGAAGGGCCTCTCCTCTGAGGGAATTCGCTCATGAAGGTAGAGACTGGAGCTGGTCTGAAACCTCTTCTGGCACTCAGGACATTCATAGGGCCTCTCCCCAGTGTGGATGCGTTGGTGGGTGATGAGGGCAGAGCTGCAGCTGAAGCCCTTCCCACACTCCCCACACTCGTAGGGCCATTCCCCAGTGTGGATCATCTGGTGGCTGATCAGGGTGCTGCTCTGCCTGAAGCTCTTCCCACACTCCAAGCACTTGTGGGCCTTCTCCCCATTGTGAAGCTGCCCATGGACCACCAGCTCTGAGCTCTGGCTGAAGCTCTGTCCACCTTCCTGGCTCAGGGTGGGTCTTTCCTCCTCAGAGCATAATGGCTGGGTTTGGAGCCCCTCCTCCTGTGGGATCTCTGGGGTTTTTCCTCCACGTTGGAATTCTGCACCGTGGAGCCATTTAAATAGGCCTCTTCCACGTGGTTCTGCTTTGGGGATTTCTCTTCCCTGGTCTCCATCCTCAGCTTCTTCCCTGGGAGAGGAAGGCCAAGGAGAGGATGGGATTTGCCTTCGTGCCACAGGGAAGGGGAAGGAGATCCCCCCAGTGCATCCCCAGCAGGACGGGGTTGGCAGCAGGGTTGTCCTGCAGCCGGGGGCTGTGCTGGGCTGGGAGATGGAGCAGGAGAGAGGGGGAAAAAGGGCACTGACTTCCTCCTCACCTGCCTGGGTATCCCAGGGCTCATTCCTCTTCCTCGCAGCCTCCTCCTCCATCCAGTCAAGGTTTCGGGATGAGAAATCCTGTTCTGGGAACCAAACAAAGGGTGCACACATTGTCTTTTTTTCTGGTTAGAAGGCAAACCTGGGGGAGAGTCTAAGTCAGATATACAATTTTATAAGAAAATGAAGATCAAGGCAATGATACAGAAACACTGCCTTAAACTGACAGAGTCAGGATATAACCTGACACCTTGTTGCTGGTCAGGCTGGTGGCAGCAGTCCCATTAAATGGTGGCTGCAGTCCTGTTGGAGTGATGAAGGTGATTCTGTCCAAGCAGTGATCCTGTAAAAGGGTCTGGTCTTCCTCTGAAGGTCCAGTGGTGGTTCTGGAGCTCTTGTCCTCTGGGAATCCAGTAGGCAAGCTGCTCCTGGTGTTGCAAGGCTCACCTTATATGCAGGTAGGAATGCTTGGATCCTCCCCCTGGGTGGAGCCTCCCACAATGGGATGATGGAATTTGATCAGTCCTGCAGTGACACTCAATGGCCCATTCCCAGAAGATATCTCCCCTGGAGGGCGTTATCAGGGCTGAGTCATGGAAGAGATCAAGAACACTGCCCCACCTGTTTCTAGCAGTTGATGAAGATGGGGATTGAAAACATGCATTTGGTTCCATCTTACACTGCAGCCTGAAACAGTGGGGTAATCCCTGCTCAGGGGGTGAACACCACCCCCCTTACCCAAACTGGCTCAGGTGTGAAACCCCCACCCTGGGAAGGCCACACACACACAGGGGACAATGTCACACTTGCCCTGCTCCAGGGGAGGTCTCTGTCCCTGTCACTCCTTTTCTCTCCCCCCCTTTTCTCTTTCTTTCCAACTCTCTCTCTACCTCACATTTACTGTTTAATAAAATCCACGTAGGGTTTGGTCTTGTTAGCACCTTAATTGATGCGGAGGCATCTCTCCGGAAATTTTCTTAACCAAATTGCAACATTATTTTGGCACAGTGAGTTCAGGGCACTGTTGTCTGGCTCCAAGTGCCTTTGACAGCATCATGGTTCCCTCCTCTGAGGAGGTTGTGGTTCTCTCTGGAGGAACACTTGGAAACAGTCCCTCCTTCCTCCTGTGGAACTTATGGGAGAAATTATGAGGAAAATGGCTGTTGTGGGTGGCCAGGAAAAAGAAAATATTTTGTTGTCCTTCCTTGAAAAGTTTCTTAAAATCACAGGGGGAGAGGGAGCAAATGATATCAGAGTGACTGATAAAGTTCATTTACTCCAAGTGAGGAACACAAGGCTGCTAAAAGTCCCACAAGAAGCCCAGCTCAAGTAGCCAAATTCCCAAATAACTCCAGCCAGGGGTCTCCGGGAGGATTTTTTTGGAGAGTGTTCGGAGCCGGCAGATCCCGGACTCGAGCCCCGGGTATCTCCGGGCTCCCTAAGAGGAGCTTTTTTGGGGGCAGAGGAGCCGCGATCGCCCCTCGGGAGGGTCCCGGGGGTCCACGTGGGGATGGCCCGGTACCGACGGGGCGGGACATTGGTTTTGGGGATCCCCGTGAGAGCCGGGGCTGTGGAACGGGGGACCCCCGGGGCGGGGAGAGGGGAAGGGGCGATACCGGAGCTGGGGCACCCCCGGCAGCCCGGAGATGAGGCGGGGACGGGACCCCCTGACCCTGACAGGGGCGCATCCTGGGGTGACTTCATGATGCTCATGCCCCATCGGTCCCTTTAGCCCAGAAATGAGTTCTGCACCTTTAAGGCTGGTTCTGAGAGCCAAGGGGAGGAGGAAGAAGCTGCAGTTTGTTTTCAGACACTGCACTCACTCCTCCACATTCCGGCTCCTGGATGGACAGAGGGCAGGACAGAGCTCTCCTTTTCTTTTAGTTAGTTTTTAGCTCTTTGAGGCAGAGAAGTTCCCCCAACTGTGTTTTTTTCTTTTTCTTTGGTGCTGTTTAAACCTGCTCTGGACTGAACACCCAGAACACCACCGGCAGCTCCCGCCTGTGGACCACCGGGCTGAGCCTGGGCCTCGGCATTTCCAATACAGGCGGGACTGATAAGAGACTGATAAGAGACTGATAAGACACTGAGTGAGCCAAGCCCCAGCCCAAGGAGGGACTTTTGGAGTTTGTCACCTATTTTCCAGCAGCAGGAGGTTTTATTGCTTAATATTGTTCAATTTTTGTGCTGGTGAATGCTTTGCCTGTTAAATAAAGTGGTTTTTTCCACTTTTCTCCAAGGAAATATTTTCCCACACTGGCTGAGGATGGTGCTGCTGAATCTGCATTCCAGAGGAAACTTCTTTTGGAGGTTTTCAACCAAATTTGCCCTAAAGCAGGACAGGGTGGTGGGAAGAGGGGGGAACCCCAAGTGGCTGGATTGAGGGGAGCCTGGAGAGAGGGACCTTGGGACCCCAAAATCTGCCTGCATCCCTTAGCAGGACCCTGGAGAGGGGGGATCCCCAGGACCCATGGGATCCCCAACAGCCCAGAGACAGGGGACCACCAGAACCCCAGAGGGATGAGACTGGAAATGGGACACTCCTGGTGGCTTTGTTTTTATACACTCTTTATTTTTGGAGGTTTTTATGGACATCAGGTAACTTCTAGAGATGGACTTGGGCAAGAGGAATCCCCAATCGAAGGCATTCACACCTTGTTTCTCCCCAAACCAGGATTTTCCCCAAACCTTCCCACAGTGACATCCCTGCTGTCCTGCTCTGGGTGAGCTCAGTCCCAAACCTGACCCTGATCCTGGTCTCAATCTCACTCCACGTTTAGACACACTCACAGTTCTGTATTTAATCTCATCCCAGTGCCAGACTCGTCTAGCCCCAGACCCAATCCCAACCCCAGCCCTAAAGCCAATCCCATGTCTAGCCTTAACCCCAATCCCTGCTCTAATCCAAATCTCAGCCCCAACTCCAAGCCCAGCCCCAATTCCAGCCTCTTCCTAAATCCTCAGCCCCAAACCAAATCCCAGGCTCAGCCCCTCTGGGGCTTTGGGGGTGTCTCTGTCCCTGTGACCCCGATGATGTTTGGGTGGGGTCCCAGCAGGGCTGAGAGGGACAGAGACCCCCCCGGCCTCGCCAGGGGTGAGAAGGTGGCAGAGCCCCCCCAGCCCCGAGCAGCCTCAGCGGTGAGAGGGACACAGAGCCCCTGGTGCCCAGCCCTGCACAGGCATTGCCTGAGGCCAGAGGGATGGAGACCCCCCGAGCATCCCCCAGGGCCAGGGGACAGAGAGCCCCGAGCATCCCCTGGGCTGAGAGGGACAGAGACTGCCCCGAGCACCCCCTGGCACAGGGGAGAGAGGGAGGGAGACCCCCCAGGCATTCCCTGGGTGAGAATGATGGACACCCCTGGGGAATGGCCTGGGGTGACAGGGACAGGGACAACCCTGGGGAATGGCCTGGGGTGACAGGGACAGGGACACCCCTGGGGAATGGCCTGGGGTGACAGGGACAGGGACAACCCTCCCAAGCCCCTCCCAAGCATCCCCCAGTGTGAGAGGGTCAGTGACCCCTTGACCATCCCCAGGGCACTGGACAAAGTAAAGTTGTTTCTTGACAAAAATCAAACTTAACCCTACAGAAAATGCCTTGAATTTGCTCTTCCCAAAAGTCACTTGTGGTGAAAACAGAAACAAATCCCAAAATTCAGTAAACTCACAGTAGAAGCAATTTTGTGGCAATTCCAAAATCCATTGGTCCTGCACAGCTCCAGCTCTGCTGCTGGCACATTCTGATAAAAGAAACGTGGAAATTCGGCCCAATACATTGCGATACCTCTTTTATGAAAAGATTATAAAAAGGAAGGGAAAGCTCTGTGTAGATGTCACAAAGGTGACAGGGAAAGAGAAGAAAATTATTCTTAGATTTGGCAAAGCCCCCGGCCTGTGAAAGAGAAAAGGGGGGACAGCCACGGAGTGACAGGGACAGAGACCTCCCCTGGGGCAGGGCAAGTGTGACATTGTCCCCTGTGTGTGTGGCTTTCCTGGGGTGGGGGTTTCACACCTGAGCCAGTTTGGGTAAGGGGGGTGGTGTTCACCCCCTGAGCAGGGATTCCCCCACTGTTTCAGGCTGCAGTGTAAGATGGAACCAAATGCATGTTTTCAATCCCCATCTTCATCAACTGCTAGAAACAGGTGGGGCAGTGTTCTTGATCTCTTCCATGACTCAGCCCTGATAACGCCCTCCAGGGGAGATATCTTCTGGGAATGGGCCATTGAGTGTCACTGCAGGACTGATCAAATTCCATCATCCCATTGTGGGATGCTCCGCCCAGGGGGAGGATCCAAACATTCCTGCCTGGATATAAGCTGAGCCTTGCAACACCAGGAGCAGCTTGCCTACTGGATTCCCAGAGGACAAGAGCTCCAGAACCACCACTGGAACTCCAGAGGAAGACCAGACCCTTCTACAGGATCACTGCTTTGACGGAATCAAGTTCATCACTCCAACAGGACTGCAGCCACCATTTAATGGGACTGCTGCCACCACCCTGAGCAGCAACAGGGTGTCAGGTTATATCCTGACTCTGTCAGTTTAAGGCAGTGTTTCTGTATCATTGCCTTGATCTTCATTTTCTTATTAAATTGCAATTCTGGCTTAGACCCTCCCCAGGTTGCCTTCAAACCAGAACAAAACTCAATGTACTCATCCCTTGTTTTCCTCCCAAAACAGGATTTCTCATCCCCACACCTTTACCAGATGGAAGAGGACTCTGAAAGGAAGAGGAAGATGTCCCAGGACACCCAGGCAGATGAGGAGGAAGTCAGTGCCCCTTTCCCCCTCTCTCCTGCTCCATCTCCCAGCCCAGCACAGCCCCCAGCTGCAGGACAACCCTGCTGCCAACCCCATCCTTCCGGGGATGCACTGGGGGGATCTCCTTCCCCTTCCCTCTGGCATGGAGGCAAATCCCATCCTCT
The DNA here is from genome assembly GCF_051311805.1 of Agelaius phoeniceus. NCBI lineage: Eukaryota > Metazoa > Chordata > Aves > Passeriformes > Icteridae > Agelaius > Agelaius phoeniceus. The sequence goes on from NW_027509866.1 coordinate 6,484,042, forward strand.
CCTTGTCCTTCCTCCCCCTGGGAAGGAGCTGAGGATGGAGACCAGGGAGGACAAATCCCCAAAGCAGAACCACATGGAAGAGGCCTATTTAAATGGCTCCACGGTGCAGAATTCCAACGTGGAGGAAAAACCCCAGATATCCCACAGAAGGGGGGGCTCAAAACCCAGCCCAGGGTGCTCTGAGGAGGAAAGACCCACCCTGAGCCAGGAAGGTGGACAGAGCTTCAGCCAGAGCTCAGAGCTGGTGGCCCAGGAGCAGCTTCACAATGGGGAGAAGGCCCACAAGTGCTTGGAGTGTGGGAAGAGCTTCAGGCAGAGCAGCACCCTGATCAGCCACCAGATGATCCACACTGGGGAATGGCCCTACGAGTGTGGGGAGTGTGGGAAGGGCTTCAGCTGCAGCTCTGCCCTCATCATCCACCAACGCATCCACACCAGGGAGAGGCCCTGCGAGTGTCCCCAGTGTCAGAAGAGGTTTCAGAGCAGCTCCAGTGTCCACCTGCATGAGCGAATTCCCTCAGAGGAGAGGCCCTTCTACCCAGACTGTGGGAAGGGCTTCAAGCAGAAATCCCACCTCATCAGGCACCAGCTCATCCACACTGGGGAGAGGCACTACGAGTGTCCCAACTGTCAGAAGAGGTTTCATAGAAGCTCCCATCTCCTCCAACACAAGCGGATTCACTCAGAGGAGAGGCCCTTCCTCTGCCCAGACTGCGGGAAGGGCTTCAAGCACAACTCCACCCTCATCACCCACCGGCGCATCCACACTGGGGAGTGGCCCTACGAGTGTCCCCAGTGTGGGAAGAGCTTCACCAGCAGCTCTAGCTTGACCAGACACCAACGGAGCCACCAGTAAATGAAGCCCTGCAAATGCCTCGATTGCAGGAACAGCTTCATGCACCACTCCAGCTTCATCCCCCATGGGAGAACACACATTGGGAAGAGCCCTGGTGATCCATGTTCCCCGTGATCCATACTGGGAAGACTCCTGTCCCTTTTCCTGCCCCTGACAATGACATGATGTGAGATGGAAGAACGTGAGGGTCTGGCCATGGCCCTGTCATTACATGCACTCCTACCTCAGTTCATTGCCAGGGACAGGAAAGGGACTCTCTCTCTCTCTCTCCCCCTGAGGAGAAGGGTGTCCTTTCCAGACAGGATGAAATACGTGGCCAGGCAGAGACTGTTGTTGATGTTGTATTTTTCCGTGTAAATAGTTTTACTTATCCTTTCTGTTGACAATATTGTTTTTATTCCTGTTTGTTCCTTATCTGGTTGCTGTTCCCAATAAATTGTTCTTATCCCAGCCCAGGATCTTTGCCTTTTGTGCTTTCCATGGGAGGCGGGAGGGCAGCGAGGGCAGCGCGGTTTTAGCAGGAGCAGGAAATTGGGGAATCCCATTCCTGAAGCCCGGCCCGTGAAAACCGAGCATCCCAGTTGGTGCCAGCCCTGGTGGCCATGGCAGCAGCCTTGGGAGCGGGTCCCTGGCTGGGGCTGTGGGAACCTCTTCCCTCTGGTGCCCAGGGACAGGAGTGGAGGGAGCGGCTGCAGCTGAGTCGGGGCAGGCTCAGGTTGGATGTCAGGAAAAGGTTTTTGCCCAGAGGCTGCTGGGGCCCTGGCCAGGCTCCCCAGGGAAGGCTCCCAGCTCCAGGGCTCTCTGAGCTGCAGCAGCGTTTGGCCAGCGCTGCCAGGCCCAGGCTGGCATTGTTGGGGTGTCCTGTGCAGGGCCAGCAGTTGGACTGGAGGATCCTGATGGGTCCCTCCCAGCTCAGCCAATTCTGTGCTTCTGGGATCCCATCAGCCTGGGGATGGGGCTGCCAATGGTTGCCATGGCAACGGGCTCTGGCTGCAGGCCTGAGCTGGTGTCCATGGCAACCACCCCTGGCATGGGGTCTCCATGGAGCTGCCAAGGGACTGAGCATAGCAACAGGGGGCTGGTGATGGTTGCCATGGAAACTGACGATGGCAACAGGCGGCTGGTGATGGTTGCCATGGAAACTGACCATAGCAACAGGGGTCCTGGTGATGGTTGTCGTGGAAACTGACCATAGCAACAGGGGGCTGGTGATGGTTGCCTGCTAAGGATCAGATTTGTCACAGGCCCTCAGAGGGGTTCCATGGGGACTTTCCAAGAGTCTCCAGGCTGTTCCAGAGCTGGAATGTCACAGGCAGAGACAGGGGCTCCATGGAGACCTCCCAGGGCTTTCTGGGGTGGTAAAGAGCCCTGTGGTCAGAGGCAGTCACAGCCATCCCAGGGCACCTTGGGCTGCAAAGGCACCCATCTGTCACAGGCACTCACGGGGGCTCCATGGTGACATCCCAGGAGTCCCCAGGCTGCCAAAGAGCTGGGGTGGCCTAGACACTCACAGGGATTCCTGTCATGGGCAGAGTGGGAGCCTCAGCAAAAGATTTATTTATTTTTTTGGAGAAACTCCTGCTGAGACATGAGGTGGAGAAATGACACCCAGCACCCACCATGGATCTTCAAACCCCTGTAGGGCCCCTAGACTTCTAAAATTCCTTCTAAGAGAGGAGACTGGGAGTGGCTGGATCCAATCCCAGACCCAGACTTTGTCAAATGTGTAAAAGACTGGACAGGTGGAATTCAACTTCAACCAGATGTGTCCCACAGGATTATTGATGGAATAGCAGATAAATTGGTATAAATACGGCTCTGAGTGATTCTGATCATGATCGGACAGAAAGATCTTAACCAGAGTTATTTACTCCACAGTACAGGAGCTATAACACATATTAGAATATCGTGCTCTAGGCAGCAATTTTGAAGTTTACAGGGCCTTGCTGGAGTTGTTGGAGCCCATTGCAGGCAGAGCCTCCTGCTCCAGCAGGAACTGCCTTTCCTGCACCATCAGCAGGGCAGGTCCCGCTGCAGGAAAAGCCCCAGGCCAGCCCCAGCACAGGGAAGGCCTCAGGCACAAGGGCAGAGTGCCGTGCTGGGAGCTGTGCCAGGGAGAGCCTGAGGCACCAAAGGCACCTTGGCAGCAGCAGCTGCTTGCAGGCCATGGCCAGAAGCCTCCCTTGGCAGCCCGGCCTGGTGGCCACCACTGCAGAGCTGCTGCCTCAGGGCTCATTCCTGGCTGGCCTCTGAAAAGCCACTTGTGCTCCAGGAGCCTGACTGGGAAGCCATTGGCCCCAGCACCTTGGGGACAAGATATCAATGACAAAACTCTTCATGCCAGCAGAGCCAAGGCAGGGGCAGAGCAAAGGGCAGAGCCAGGCCCAGGGGACAGGGCTGCCATGGTGATGGCTGTGAGGTCACTGCCCCTGCAGCAGCCTGGCTGCCCTCAGCAGACATTCTAGCCAGAAGCGTTGTGAGGGCACCCAGCACATCAGAGAACCCACACTACAGGAATTCTGTCACTGGGGAGGGCAGGGGGTTTCACTAGAACAGGTTGGACAAAGCTCATGCTCTTGGGTCGGGGCATTCCTTGGATGGGGCATCCACTTCTCTGGAAAAACAGTTGCACCTTCATGCCACTTTCATAATTGTAAAATATTTCCTCTTCTAACAAATGTAAATCTGCCCTCATTCAGTTTAGAGATATTGACTGTTTTTCTCTCATGGCAAGATTTGGGAGAAAATCACTTTGATCAGTATTTTTCCATTTTCACAGACCTTGGAGAATACCCAAAAATCTCCCAAGGTGGGATTTGGAGGCCTCATCATAAAACCAGCAGGGAGAGGCTGATGGCTCTGGGGTCAGTGGGGTGGAGACTGAGGACAGAACAGGAATAGCCTGGGAGGGATTGGAGAGTGGTTTCAGAGAGGCTGGAGCTTGTCTTCCTAGTGGGAATGAGCCTGAAGAAGACATAATAGCACCAAGGGCAGCTGGGGAGGCCCAGAGTGGACACCAGGAAAAAGGAATTTCCCTGCCAGGGCAGGGCTGTGGTGCAGCACGTCCCCCAGCAGGAGCCTGGAGCAGCCCAAGGCTTTGTGTGGGCAGGCAGAGGCAGGCAGGAGGCAGAGCTGTCAGCAAAGGAAGGGGCCAGCCAGGTGGGGCAGCCGGGGGATGCCCACAGCCTGCAGGGACAGAGGCGCAGGTTTGCTCAGCACCAGAGACACCTTTGCCTTGCTTGTCCCCAGCTGTCATCACTGCCACCAGTGTTCTGCTCTACCTGGAACCTGGGGACACTTTCTCAGTCCTGTCCCTTAGAAGGATCAATTTTATGCATGAGAAACCTCACTTTGAGTTCTTGAGAAGTTCTTTGAGCACACTCTGAGGGACTGAGTCTGATGCAAAGAGCATCAAAGCCCCAGAGGGTCATTACAGCCCTTGTGCTGTGTCTGTGCTGCTGGGCTGGGCCGGGCTCCTGGCCAGAGGCAGCTCCTGGCAAGGGCAGCAGAGCTGCAGAGAGACAGCTCTGGCCAGGAGCAGCTCCTGTGCACAGCCCAGCAGGCCTGGGGCACTGCCAGGGCCCCTCAGGGACACCAGCAGGGCACAGACAGAGCTCTCAGGGGCTCAGCACTGGCAGGGGCTGTGGCATGTCCCAGAGGGGGCTGTGTCACAGCAGCTCCTCTGGGGCTGTGTCATGGAGGCACAGAGCAGCTGTGATGTCAGCAAGGGGCTGTGTGACAGCACAGAGTGGGCTGTGTGAGGTCACAGATTGGGCTATGGCATCACAGAGTTTGTTGTGTGAGGTCATTGAGCAGCTACAGCAACATAGTGGGGATTCTGTGACATCCCAGAGCAGGCTGTGACATCATGGCATGGCTGTATGACATCACAGAGATGGCTGTGAGGTCAAAGTGTGTGCTGTGACATTACCGAGTGGCAGTATGACATCACAGAGAGGGCTTTGTGGCATCACTGAGGAGGTTGTGGCATCGCACAGCTGTCTGTGACATCATAGTATGAGGTCATAGAGCAGATCCTGCCATCATAGAGGGTGACTCTGTGACATCAGAGAGTGGGTTCTGACATCACTGGCTGGCTGTGTAACACCATAGACCTGGCTGTGACATCACAGAACAGACAGTGTCATCACAGGGTGGCTTTCTGACATCACTGCGACATCACAGTGCAGCTGCATGACATTCCAGGGTGACATCCCAGATTTGGCTCTATGATGTCACAAGGGTGTTGTCTGACATCCCAGAGTGTGCTGTGATGTCACAGGGGGCTGTGTGACATGACAGGGGCTGTGTGAAAACAGAGGAAGCTGGGAGACATCCCAGGGGCTGTGTGATGTCACTGGGGAGGTCACTCTGCCCCGGCCCCCCTCACAGTTCCCCCCAGAGCAGTCCAACCCTGCTCGTGCACAGCGGGGTCCCCTGTCCCCCCGGGTCCCCCCGCCCCCGGCGCCGCAGCCTCCCCCAGAGGATGTTCCACGAGATCGACCCCAGAGCCTGACACGGGGACGGGGGCCGGGGCCCTGGGGGTGGCACAGGGGGACAGGGACCCCCCGGCAGCATCCCCGTGTCCCCCAGGGCCAGAGCCTGGGCCAGGGCTCCTTCACCCTGGTACCAACGAGGCCTTGAGAGCGCTGAAAAAATCCCCAGCAAGGGATCAGCAAAAATCAGATTTAATTTTAAGGGACAGCACCACAAAGTTCCTTGGCAAGAGTCACTCTGCTCCTGACTGGACACTTCAGGCACACCAAGGAAACAAAGCAACAACAAAACCAAAGAAAATCCAGGCAATCAAACCAGAAATGAGCCAAGAACTATCCCTGTGTGTGTGTGTGACACAAGGACAGTGAGGGCAAGGATAAAAGGAATACAGCCCAAAAGCTTAACAGAGGTCAAAACTAACAGGACTTAAGTTAAACCTTAACCATAATTGATACCTTAAAAGAACAGCACTTAACAGTATTTAACCTAACTTATAACCCATGACTTACTTATTTGGCAGTATTTAATTTACCTAACAACTTCTATTAAAAGTAACAACCTCACAAAAGAACAACTCTTAGAAACATTTACTTGGCTTAGACCTTGTGACTTAACCTTCCTGACAAGGACCAACCGACTCAGCTATCCAAGGCTCTCAAACCCCTCAGAGAGCAGCATTTCTGCCACATTTCCCCAGCACAGGCACTCCTGTGTGCACACAGACAAAGAGTCAGTGCAAGGCACCTGGGAGAAATTCCCCTCAGGGCAGGAAATGCTCCCTCTGGATCCTTTGGCATCTCCCCAGCGGGTGGAGGGTTGAGCCTGGAGGAGTGGGGGGATCGGCCCAGGCTCCGTCATTGTTGGGGATCCCTGAGTGCAGCAAACGGGAGAGTTCCCAGCTGGGAGAGGCCCCACTCAGAGGGAGTCGCTGGCCCAGGAGAGCTCCAAGGGCTCCTTTTGGAGCGCTGTTTGCAGGGCCCCAAGAGAGGGGCTTCAGTCCCAGCAATGGTTCATCCTGGCCGCACTTGGCACCAACAGCTTTCTTTGGCAGGGTGAGAACAGGGATGTTGTGCCACGGAGGGAACAAAAGCAGTTCCCAGGGCTGCTCCTCCAGAAAGCAGGAGCTGGTTGGGCAGCAGCAGTGCCTGGAGGAGACAGTGTTTGTGATGAGCTGCAGAGGAGCTGAGCCCAGGGGCTGTTGGCCAAGGCCGAGCCCCAAGGAGCATTTCTCAGCTGGCAGGGCGGCCTGAGAAGGGGAGGGGGGAATGCAGCAGCACAGGGCCCATGGAACCAAGGGAGCATTGTGACACTGTGGGGCCCTGTGAGACCAAGGGACCATTGTGACACTGTGGGGCCCTGTGAGACCAAGGGACCATTGTGACACTGTGGGGCCTTGTGAGACAAAGGGACCATTGTGACCCTATAGGGCCCCATGGAATCATGGAGACCCTTGTGAGCCTCAGAAACCAAGAGGATGTTCTGACACTGCAGGGCCACATGGAACCAGTGAGACCATTGTGACACAATGAGGTCCCATGGAACCAAGCAGAGCATTCTGACATTGTGTGGCACCATGGAACCAAGGATCCTTGTGATGCCATGGGGCCTCATGGAACCAAGGGCACCATAGTGACACTTGGGGGATCCATGGGACCAAGGGGATCATTGTGACATTGTGGGGCCTGTGGAACCACAGAGACCATTGTGACACTGCAGGGCCAATGGAACCAGGAGAACACAGCACAGATGTGTCTTGTTTGACATCCTGGGGGCTACCTGACTGGTCCAGCTGACCGTGGCATGAGGAGGGTCTCTTCTCATCTGCTACTGAAAATCTGGAGATCTGTGCCTTCCTTGCTATGGAAAAGAACTGTCCTCCTCCAGGTGCCCATGGCCAGAATTGGGAGTTCCGCCTCCAACATTCCCTGTTGTGACAGACTGAAGGAGATTGTTAGCTCAAAACATTTCATGTGTGGGGGAGGAAGGGTCAGGTCCAGCCTTGCCCTGCCCTGGAACCCCAGCCCTGCCCTGCCCTGGAACCCCAATCTCCCCAGAGCCTCTATCCCAGCCCAGCAGTGGCTGCCAGTCCCTGGCACAGCACAGGCAATGCTCCACAGCCACCTCTGCAGCCCCAGCCCAGCTCCTGAGGGACCAAATGAGCCCAAGCCCCACCTGGGGGAAGGGCCCAGGGAGACCAAGGGGTATTGAAGGCTGACCACAAGGCAAGCACACATCTTGACCCTGCATCCTCTTGGAATTTCCATCTGAATACTGCTGGAATCCAGGAGTTGGTATCTCTGTGTGTGTGCTTCTCTGTATCTTTTTTGTCTTTCTCTCTTTCTGTGTCTTATTCTTCTGTTTCTCTTGCAAATTTTGATTAACATTACAATGAACAGGCCTAGAGTTTGTGAAGTTGAATGGGCCAAGTCAATGCTTTGAGAAATGTTTTTTGTTGATTGAATATCTGCTGTAGTTTGACATAAGAAGATTTTTTAAAAGTAATATAAAAGTTTTTGTGTAACTGACAATCTGTTAAACCACTGAGATAATGAACATGCCTCTGTTAAACACAAATATTAAAGATGAAAAACCCAGGAGCCTCCTCTTTCTTTTCCAGTCAACAAAGAAGCAGCGGGCCCCAGCCCTGGCCCCCATCTCAACCAAACCAAACCAAACCAAACCAAACCAAACCAAACCAAACCAAACCAAACCAAACCAAGCAACCCTGCCATGGGCTGAGCCCCTTTCCCCCTCCCCAGGCCGCCCCCTCCCCATCGGCCCCATTCTGACCAAATCAAACCCCAACAACTCCCAAACAGGAAAACAAAAGTGGCTACAAAACCCCAACCAGAACAAAGCCAGCCACAGCTATTAAAATCTCACCATGAAGTCCCCTCCCCCCAACACAACTAAAACCCAAAACCCCTAAAACTTACAACCCATACAAAATAACCCTACAACTAAAATTAAACAAAAAGCCCCACAAAAGTGAACCATAAAGCCAATCCTAACACAACTCAGCCACAACCTCAACTACAAGTTACTGGCAGGTCAGGTGTTAACCCTTTCAATACTTCAATCCTCTATCAAGTAAAAGGAAAAAACAAAATACAAACATATAAAAAAATTATAAAACCATCAAAGTCAGTAAAGAAGAAATGAAATCCCCAATAAAAAATAAGAAAAAATACCTTAATCTTAAAAATAAAATCCTCTTATAAATGATAAAGAAAAAAATTCTTTTTTTATAGCACTTACAATTATAAAAAAATAAAAATATTTAAATTATTATCAAACAAAAACCTGCATACTAAAAAAAAAATTAAAATAACTGTAATTTCATAAAAAGTTTAAACAGGAAAAGATAAAAACATAATCCAGTACCCCCAAGAGAAGATCTCTATTTCCAGAGATAAAAAAAAAATTAAAAGTAAAAAATAAAAACTTTTACCCTTAAACAACTCATCTTTAAAACAGTACCCCATAAGTTCACATGGCCCATCCACAAGCTGTAAAAAAGCTTCTGGCAATAAAAACAATTTCACAATAACAAAGTTCCCCAGACAACTCTTATCCATGACAAAATTAAGAACCACAAAAACCGTAATTTTTCCACTGGCAAAAAAATCTCCATAACCTTAACAAGAAAAATTTCTCTCCCAAAGTAAACTAAAAAAAGACTATTCTAGAAATAGTAAACTAACTAGAAATTTTAAGTTTAATTTCTTTACATTGTCAGTAAAAAGAAAAAGTTGTAAAGAAAAAAAATTGTTCCAAAGAGTTTATTTCTATTCTCACTACCTTTTTTCTTTAGGCTGCTTTTATTGATATTTTCTTTATACCCTTTTAAAATTTTAGACCTACTTTACCTTTCTCATAATCCTATTTCAGAACAAAATGTATAAATATTAAGCAACATTAAAACACATCACACTCATCAATACATTAAGAAATCTCAAGATAAGAAAAATCTTAAATTAATAACCAGAACCACTAAAATATCATGATAAACATTTTGCCAAAGTTTCTCTGATTTTCTAAAGTTGCCAGTAAATGCTGCTTTGTTGTTTTGAGCTCCTGAGGATCTCTTGTCAGTATTCCTCCAGTGCAATCGACTCAGAGTACACAAACAATTGTAATTCCTTTTAAATGTCTCCTTGAGAGAGTTGTTTGGGGGATGGGAGTCAGGGCTTGTGTGTGCTGCTTGGCCCAGCCCAGGCAGGGCTTTCCCAGCCACATTCCACACTCCATTGCCCAGCTGGAGCCGCTGGTGCCTCTGAGTTGTGCTGCCCCAGCCCCAGGGACGCTCTCCTTGTCTGCCCATTCCCCCACGGTCTCTGGGCAGGGATGGCCTCACTGGGGGCTGCTGACATCCTCAGCAACTTGGAGGCTGCTGCTGAATTTCACTGCTCCAGAGGCTTGTTCAGCCTTCAGCTCTTCAGTGCAGGAATTCTGTGTCCCAGGGCTCATTGACATTCAGAACACCTGAACAAGCCAAGCCTCTGGGAATAATTTGATTTTAATTTTCAAATCTTTTGTGGTTAATTAGACAGATCTCAGTAGTATATCCACAGTGAATGTAATCTATTAAAAAGACAGTGAGAAAAAGATTTTTCAGGACCTGTTAAGTTTTTTTCCCCTGTTAATTAAATGATATGTGCAATCTGCAATTGACACTGAGTCCAAGTACCTCCTCATGCCCTTTGAATAGATATGAAAATCAAGACCCTTCCTGGCTGACAATCAATCAGGCTCTGTCCCTACCCCCACCCCACCATTTCCCCCATCCAAGTCCTGGCACTCAGAGCAGCCTTGTGCAAATCTGAGCTCCCTCCAGCCCAGGCTGCACCTGCAGCTTTCAGCTCCTTGGCTCCAACTCCCACCTGCTTTCCTTGCAGAAGGAGCTGCCCGAGACACAGAGGGATGTTCATTTCTTTTCAGCCAACAAAGCCAAGGGAAGGCACAGCTCCATCAAATGCAAAAGTCATTCTTCTCCCTGGCTCTGCCCTGCCCCTGATCCCCACAGCCTGTCCTGTTTCCTTCATCCCTGCATTGCCAGGGACTCTCTGGGACAAGGGAGCTCAGCTCTGGGGATGGAGGGAGGTCCAAGTGCAGCCCCTGTAGTGGGAACCACAACTCATCAGGTTTCTGTCCTTTGGGGGTCAGGAACTGGTGAGAGTCAGAGTAACAGAAAGTTTCTCTTCATGGCCAACACACCATGGTTGAACAGGACACAATTTAATAACAATCACGCTCTTCCCTGAGCCATGTGCAACGTCCCAGCAGTGTCTGATGAGTCCACCACCCAAAAGTGATTTCCATCCTAAAAGTAATTCTAGACAAATGTGTCTCTGTGATAGATATAAAAACAATGAAGTTCTTGTATCAGGATGCTCATCCTGGAGTGGGGACAAAACAGCTCCAACAATTCCTGATTTGCAAAGCTGTCAGTGGTGGATGGAGAAGGGAGGTCAGGCTGCTTTTGGTGCTGAGGAAATGCTGAAACCAGCCTGACTCATTTCATCTCCTCCTGTCCTGGCTGATCTCCCCTCTTTCCCCTTCCACCCATTGGCTTTTGTCTCCCACCAGGCCCCCGGTGAAGAGCCTGGCTCTGTGTTCTCCATCCCCTCCTCGCTGGCACTGCCAGGCTGGGATGAGGAGCCCCTCAGCCTTCCCTGCTCTGGGCTGGACAAGCCCAGCTCCCTCAGCCTCTGCTCACAGCCCAAGGACTCCAGCCCCACCTTGGAGGCCCTCCCCAGACCCTGCTCCAGCTGCCAGACATCTTTCCTGCCCTGGGGCAGCCAACCCAGGCCACAGTGACCTGGATAATCCCCGTCCTTGATGTCCTGGTCACACAGCCCTGGCCCCTTGTCCCCATGTCAGGCTCTGGGCTGGATCCTGTGGAACATCCTTTGGTGGAGGCTGTGGCTCCAGGTGGGCCGGGGGGATCCCGGGGGACAGGGACCCCGCTGGGCATGGACAGCATTGGACTTGTTGGGAAAAACTGTGAGGGGGAGCTGGGGCCGAGTGACCAACCCAGTGACCTGACACAGCCCTGCTGGGATGTCACACAGCCCCTCTGGGATGTCACACAGCCCCTCTGGGATGTCACAGCCTGCTCTGTGAGCTCACAGCCCCTTCTCTAATGTCACACAGCTGGTTTCTGATGACACAGCCTGCTCTGTGATGTCACAGAGGCAGTCTATGATGTCATAGATCTCGATGACCTCACATTTCCCACTCTGTGATGTCATATCCCACTCTGTGACCTCATGTTACCAGATGATCAATTGCCTACACCAGCTGAGCTGACACCTGGAGCTTGTTCTCCACATCCCCAGGCCTATGGAAACCACACAAGGCCCATTGTGTGAGAAGGGGAACTGGAAGTTCAGCAGCCTCAGGGTCCTGCCAGCTCAGCCAGGCCCACTGGAACATTGGGGTCCACAACCACCAGGGACCAGCAGAGAGACCCCCAGGACAGAAGAACACATGGGTAAAGGGGAGGGGGAATATGTTAATGATTTTGGGGAAATGATTATCATATGTGGGTTTAGTCCAAGACAATCAATGAATATGTGTGCAAAATAGAGAATATAAACAGAAACTTTCCTGTACTCAGCCTGCAGGGCTTTGGGAGGAGCTCTCCCCCGTGCATCCAGCTGAATAAAGAATGCTGCTTCTTAATGCTACATTGGGGTTAAGGAGTTTTCTGTTTTACTAAATTTTTGGTAACATTCCCACTGCTAAGGAAAGCTCTGTCTGCTGCTGTTCACAAACAGAGAAGGGCTGGGGGCGGATGTGGGGCTCAGAGGCTGCCTGGGGCACAGTGACCATGAAATAATCAAGTTTTGAATGTTCTGTGAAAGAAGGAGGGGCAGCAACAAATCTTCTACACTGGAATTAGGAAGGGCAGACTTTGGCCTGTTTAGGATGCTGATTTGGGGAGTACCAAATTGGGTACTGATTTTTTTAAGGAGAAACAGCCCTTAAAAACAAAGAGGGCTGGGAAGGATGGACACATTTCAAGAAAGTAATCTTAAGGAGGAAGGAGCAGCCTGTGCCAGTGTGGCAAAAGATGAGCCAGTGAGGAAAAGGACTGGCCTGGCTCCACATGGAGATTTTGTGGGAAGTCAAGGGGAAAACGGACTGACAACTCAGGAAGTGTTTAAGGATGTCATTAGGTTATGCAGAAAGAAAAGTTGAGAGCTGAAAACTCAATCAGAACTTAACCTATCAGCTTCTGTAAAAAAATAAAAATGTTTTTATAAAAAAAATTATAGCAAATGGAGGGAGAAGGAGAACCTCTACTCTTTATTGGCTGCAGTGGGGAATACAATAACTAAAGATAAGGAAAAGGCTGAGCTACTTAAAACCTTGTTTGTCTCAATTTTTAATATTAGGACAGGTTGTTCTCAGGACAAGTGTTCTCCTGAGCTGGTAGATGGGCACAGGGAGCAGAACAGCCCCCTGGAATCCAGGAGGAAGCAGTTGGGGACCTGCTGAGCCACTCAGATGCTCACAGGTGTACGGGATCAGATGGGATCCATCCCAGGGGGATGAGGGAGTTGTGGATGAGCTCCCCAAGCTGCTCTCCATCATTTACCATCAGTCCTGGCTCAGCAGGGAGGGCCCAGAGCACTGGAGGTGCCAGTGTGAGCCCATCCCCAGGAAGGGCTGGAAGGAGGAGCTGGGGAACTCCAGGCCTGTCAGCCTGACCTGGGTGCCCGGCAAGGTTATGGAACAGATCACCTTGAGTGCCACCACAGGGCACCCACAGGATGGCCCAGGGATCAGAGCCAGCCAGCGTGGATTTAGGGCTGGCAGGTCCTGCCTGACCAACCTGGTCTCCTTTTATGCCCAGGTGACCCACCTGTGGATGGGGGAAAGGCTGTGGATGTTGTGTGCCTGGACTCCAGCAAAGCCTTTGACTCTGTCTCTGACAGCATTCCCTGGAAAAGCTGCAGCCCACGGCTTGGGCAGGTTCCCTCCTGGCTGGGAGATTTAAGAGCTGGCTGGAGGCTGGGCCCAGAGAGTGGTGGGGATGGTGCTGCACCCAGCTGGTGTCCAGGCACTGGTGCTGTCCCCAGGGATCTGTGCTGGGCCCAGTCCTGTTTAATATCTTCACTGATGATCTGGGTGAGGGGATCGAGTCCAGCATTCACAAACTGCAGATGGCACCAAGCTGTTTGTGAGTGTGGATCTTCTGGAGGGCAGGACAAGAAGACCCAGCCTTAAGCTGCACCAGGGGAGGCTCAGGCTGGACAATAGGAAGGAGTTCTTCACAGAAAGGGTGAGTGGGAACTGGAATGGGCTGGCCAGGGGGGAGGTGGCAGAGTCACTGTCCCTCTGCAGTGGCACTCAGTGGCATGGTCTGGGTGACAAGGCAGTATTAGGGCATTGGTTGAACTTGATGATCCCACAGGTCTTTTCCAGCCTATTTGATTCTGTCATTCTCTGATGATTGGGACACTCTGGGGCCATTGTGACACTGCAGGGCCTCCTGGAACTAAGAGGACCATGGTGACACCATGCAGCCCCACAGAACCAAGGGTTCGATGGTGGTGCTGTGGGGCCAAATGGACCCAGGGAGTGCCCCGTGACACTCTGGGCCCTCGTGGAACCACAGAGGCCATTGTGACACTGCAGGGACTCGTGGAACCAAGGGGTTTCACCATTTTGACACTGCAAAACCAAGGAGACCATTGGGAGACTGCAGGGCCCAGTGGAACCAAGGGGCCGTTCTGACACTGCGGGGCCTCATGGCACCAAGGGGACATTGTGACACTGCAGGATCCTGTGTAACCAAGGGGCCACTGTGACACGATGGGGCCTCAAGGAATCTGGAAGAACGTTGTGACACTGTGTGGCCTGGTGGAAACAAGGAGTCCATTGTGACACTGAGGGGACTTGTGGAACCACAGAGACCATGGTGACAGTGTGGGACCTCATGTGGCCATGGGGCCATTGTGACACTCTGGGGTCCCATGGAACCAAGGGGACCACTGTGGAACTGCAGCACCAACAAGAACATTGTGACACTGTGAAGCCCCATGGAACCAAGGAGACCATTGTACTCTGCATGGTCTCATGGAACCAAGGAGACCAGTGTGACAGTGCAGGGCCTGGTGTGAGACCAAGAGGCCATTTTGACACTGAGGGGCCCCATGGAACCAAGGACATCTTTGCAGATGACACCAAGTTGGATGTGAGTGTTGATCTGCTGGAGAGTTGGAGGGCTCTGCACAGTGACTTGGACAGGCTGGATCCAGGGGATGAATCCAACAAGGTGAGGTTTAACAAATCCAAGGGCCAGGCCCTCATATTTGGGCCCAGTGCTACAGGCTGGGGACAGAGTGTCTTGAGAGCAGCCAGGCAGAAAGGGACCTGCAGGGACTGATGGACAGCAGGCTGGACATGAGGCAGCAGTGTGCCCAGGTGGCCAAGAAGGCCAATGACTCCTGGCCTGGATCAGGAATGGTGTGGCCAGCAGGAGCAGAGCTGCTGGGCCAGCACTGATCTGCCCCCAGCTCTGCATACAGACATTGCTGCTGCAGCTCCACAGAAGGGAACACAAGGGCATCTCTGGAAAAAAACTTTGCTGGGAGATCCTTTAGTTCATTTAAAGCTACATGGAGTGCAGCCCCTCACCGACACAATCTGTGGCCACAGGAAAAATGGAAAGAAACAAAATGAGAAATGGCACAAACATTGACATTTCTTTGTCAACAATATGAGAAAAATAAAACAAAGGAAATGAACATCCAAAATGAAATCAACATGAAGTATCAAATATTACTTTTGTTATAAATGATTTGGAGAAATTTTCCAGCAGTTTGATGTTCCTGAAAGCATCCAGTCATCAGTGTCCACACTGCAGCCTTGAGCTCCTGGTTCCTCAGGCTGTAGATGAGGGGGTTCAGGGCTGGAGGCATCAATGAGTACAGAACTGTCACTGCCATATCCAGGGATGGGGAAGAGATTGAGGGGGGCTTCAGGTGAGCAAATATGGCACTACTGATGAACAGGGAGAGCACAGCCAGGTGAGGGAGGCAGGTGGAAAAGGCTTTGTGCCGTCCCTGCTCAGAGGGGATCCTTAGCACAACCCTGAAGATCTGCACATAGGAGAAAACAATGAACACAAAACAGCTAAAAGCTAAAAAGGCACTAACAGCAATGAGCACAAATTCCCTGAGATAGGATTTGGAGCAGGAGATCTTGAGGATCTGTGGGATTTCACAGAAGAACTGGCCCAGGGCATTGCCATGGCACAGGGGCAAGGAAAATGTATTGGCTGTGAGCATGAGAGCATTGAGAAAGGCACTGGCCCAGGCAGCTGCTGCCATGTGGGCACAAGCTCTGCTGCCCAGGAGGGTCCCGTAGTGCAGGGGTTTGCAGATGGACACGTAGCGGTCATAGCACATGATAGTCAGAAGGCAAAGCTCTGCTGAGATGAAGAACATAAAGAGAAATAGCTGAGCAGCACATCCAGTGTAGGAGATGTTGTTGGTGTCCCAGAGGGAATTGTGCATGGCTTTGGGGACAGTGGTGCAGATGGAGCCCAGGTCAGCGAGGGCCAGGTTGAGAAGGAAGAAGAACATGGGCGTGTGCAGGTGGTGGCCGCAGGCTACGGCGCTGATGATGAGGCCGTTGCCCAGGAGGGCAGCCAGGGAGATGCCCAGCAAGAGGCAGAAGTGCAGGAGCTGCAGCTGCCGCGTGTCTGCCAATGCCAGCAGGAGGAAGTGCCTGATGGAGCTGCTGTTGGACATTGGCTGTGCCTTGGCATGGGGATCTGTAAGAAAAGTAATCATGGAATAGTTGGGTTTGGAGAGGACTTGAAATATCCCAGCACAGCCTGGGGGCACTTTCCCCCCACTGCCTGCCCAGGGCTCTGCTGCCTGGAGCTGTCCCTGCCAGCAGCTGCTTCCCTGTGCCCAGGGCTGGGCCCTGCCAGTGCTGCCAGAGCCCAGCCCATCCCTGGGGGCTCAGCTCTTCCCTGCAGAGCCCTCCCAGCTCAGGCACTGCCCAGGGGCAGCTCTGGCTCTGCAGGCTCTGATGGCAACGTCAGAGCAACCCTGAGGAGGCTGGAAAAGCAACACTGATGCTGCCTCTCAGGGGCCATCTGTTGATCTCTGTAAATGCGCAGTTTATTCAGATCTAAGAGAATATTATTATTTATTTTTCTCAGCCTGAACTGAGATATGAATATCTATGGGCAGATTCCCAACCAGGAAACCCAGAGCAGTAGATTAAAAAAACAGGATTTTCCCCTTTATGCAACCCCTGCCTTGCTGTGCTCCCTGTATAATCTACTTGGAAATGTTCTGAACCTAAATGCCATGCTGGGAGCAGTCCTGAACAATGCAGCATCCTCCCCACACAAGGAGAACACTTCCAAGCCTCACCAGCTGTCTCCTCCCAGCCAGATCTTGTCCCCCAGTGCTGGGAGCAGCTGCCAGGGCTGGCTGAGATCTGTCCCTGGCAGGCAGCAGAGTCCCTGCCCCAGCACAGCGCCCTGGGCTGCAGGACCCTGCTCTGCAGGACAGCCCTGGGCACCCCTGGCTGCTCTGCACAAGAGACAAGCAGAGAATGTACTCACAGGCTCTGCAGGCATTGGGATGTTCCAGCTGCAGGAGATGGCTCCAGGAGCTGCAGCTGCACTGTCCTGCAGCCAGAGGTTCCTGTGCCAAGGGCTGGCAGTGATTGTGCCCCAGGCACTTCTCAGCCCCTTCCCAGCCCTGACTGATTGAAGCTCTCTGTGCCTCTGGGCTGTGCCCGGGCTGGCTGCAGGCAGTGCCCCAGCCCTGCTGGGCTGGCACAAGAGCTGCTCATCCAGAGAAATGTGCTTTTGAAGCTCTTCTTGGTGACCAGGAGCTGCCTCTGTGCCAGGAGCCCAGCCCAGCTCAGCAGCACAGACACAGCACAAGGACTTTAATCAGCCTCTGGGGCTTGGTGCTCAGGCCCTGAACATCAGTCCCTGAGAGGGAGATGAAGAAACCTCTCCAGAACTCCAAGGCAGAATCCAACTCCAAAGTTTCTTGGACTTTTAATGGGTCCCACTGAGGGACACGACTGAGCAAGTGTCCCCAGGCCCCAGGCAGAGCAGAGAACTGCAGGCAGTGATGACAGGTGGGGACAAAGAGAAGCCAAGTCTTGGTGCCCTGGGGCACAGCAGGGTCTGTGCCAGCAAGGGCTGGGAGGAGACACCTTGTCCTGAGGCCCTGGGGCCTCCTGGCACAGCCCCAGCCAGGCTGGGCACTGTCAGCCCCTTGTGCTGCCCTCAGCATCCCCCCCTAGCCCACATCCCAGTGGCCTCAAGGATCTGCTGCAAGGAGTCCCTGGGGAGCCTTGCTCAGCAATGGCCCTGGGGGCTCCTGAATGCTCCCTGCAGGGACTGCAGGTTTTTCAAAGGACTTTGGCTTTGGCTTTTGCCTTGGAGTCTCTGAGAGGTTTGTGCAATCCTGGCCTCCAATTATCTGCTGTAATTAGTCCCTGGAGAGGCTTTGTCAGTAACAACACTCAGTGGGGCTCATTAATACTTCAGGGTACTTCAATTTTTTAAGCTACTTGGTGCTTACCTTTTGCCACAGACTCTATGAGAAAGATTGTGCAGTCACAGCATCCAATTATCTGCTTTAATGAGTCCCTTGAGAGCCTTAATCAGTAATGACAATCATTGAGGTCATTAATGCTTCAAGATACTTCAGTTATTTTAAGGTATTTGGTTTTTTCGTTTTGATACAGACTCTGTGAGAGGTTTGTGCAATCATGGCCCCAATTATCTGCTTTAACGAGTCCCTTGAGAGCTTTGTACTGACACTCAGTGGGGCTCATTAATACTTTGAAATACTCAAGGTTTTTAAGGTACTCTGGATGTTCCTTTCCACTCTTAGTCTTTGAGAGGTTTTTGTGCCATCCTGGCCTCCAATTCTCTCCTCCAAGGAGTCCATGAGGAGCCTGTGTTGACCTCAGTTGGACCCATTCATGCTTTGAGACACTTTGGGTTTTTCGACTGACTTTGACTCCTGGAAAGGTTTGTGCAATCTCCTCTCCGGCCCTGAGGTTCAAGGGCTCAGCTCCAAATGCACCACGGGGCTCATTAGGATCAAGCAAGTCCTGACAAACCATGGCTCTGCCTTGATTTCCCTCTGCTCTGGAGCAGTTCATCAGGAAGATTTCCTTTTACAGTTATGGAAAAATATTTCAAAGAGCTTCTAGGAAATATGTATTCCTTTCTTAAATGGTGCCTTTATTGCTCTTTTTATTATACAAGAGGTGATTGCAGCATTCTGTGATTGATCTTGATCCAGGGTCTCTCCCGAGGAGGTCTGGCCAGGTCAGTGAAGTTGTACCTTGAGAGCTGACCCAGTGTGGACAACCTTGCCCCACATTCCCCAACCCCAAGTGAGAAACGATTTTTACTTTCAAAAGTTTAAATGCTTTATTAAGACCTTATCAAAATACAACAGAAGACTGAATTAAGAAAAGAATACAGCACCAGGAGCAAAGGATTCAGTCACCATGTGCTCATCTACAAAATGGATGTTCTGTCTTTTACACCTCCAGCCCCTCCCAAAGTCTTGTCAATCGACTCCTTCTTCTCTGTCCAGTGGTGGAGATCACTGTCTCACACCTTGATTGGAGGTCAGGTGCTGCCATAGGAACAAGCCAACCCTCCCAAATGCCCCAGCTACTGAGGCCATCCTGTGATAGCAATGCAAGGGAGAGGGGAAGGATAACTATACATCTACAAAACTTCTCCAAACATATATTTAATATTCACCCCTTAATTGTGAGAGCCAACTGTAGGATTACACATCCATTATAAGCCCCTCTTTTCTTTTTCTAGAAGTCACTTTGTTGGATCGGCGGAAGAAATGCAGCATTCAATATGAGTGATCAGCAAGTCTCAAACTTTATTGATAGTTCACACATATTTATATTGGTCTTAATGAAGCTTATACATATTGCAAAGCAGAGCTCATTATTGGCTAATTACTTATCGGTCAACCACACCTACTTCTATATTCTTATAATTATCTTGTTACTACTTCTACATTCTTGCGGTTATTCTGCTGAAACTATCTGCATATTTTTGGCACAAGATGCTCTCCTCTATCCTGTTGTTGCACCAAGGGCACAATGTCCTTGTCAGTGGTTGGACACTGACTGCTGAATCCTAGACTTGCCTTCCTTTAACTTAACCAACGGTATCATGTCGACGTGACCTTTCTCAGCTAGCCAACTGTCCACAAAGCTCTCCACATCACTTGTTTGAAAAATTAAGTAAAAAAATTTTCCTGTCTCTTGAATGAGTCATACCAGCATCTGTTGATGTGGGCAAGGACAGTGGGAACAGGAGAAAAAATCTCAGGTTTTCCTTAGACACACTCATTTGGAATGGAAAAAAGGGCATCCCAGAGGTCCAGTGTGGCTTTGACTCCCATCTACCGTGCCTGTGTGGCTGCTGCCCATAGTTGGTGCATCTTAGGGGTGAGCACAGAGGCCAACTCAGTCCTGCCCTCCAGTCCCTGAATTAAAAGACAACTGAGGAATTACAGAGGTCTGGTCTGGCCTTTTGTCCCTACCTTACCGTGCCTACGGGGTTGCTACCCACAGCAGGGCCATGGAGCCTTCTTGGTAGCGAACAAAGGGGTCAACCTGGCCTTGCCCTCCTTCCTTTGTCTTATTTCCTTGAAGAAGCTGTCCCATTACCTTTTACAGTCCCTTGTGTACTTCTCCTCAACAGCTGCTGGTAATTCTCACCCATGAAAACAGGAAGACAGTTCTCGAGCTGGTTGGTGGAAGGTTGACTCTACTTTTTGGGCGTCTTGGTGTTTTCCTGGTTGTCTCTCAGTCTCTGTTTGAGAGTCAATCTTGTTTCACCCAGCCTGGATGTTACAGTCCACTCTTTGGGTTCTTCTCCTGGGCCTTTGACTCTGTTGCCATGAGTCCATCCCCGCTCTGCAGCTCGCACGGCCGATTCGTGCTGAGCAGTGCCTGAAAGGGACCTTCCCACTGAGGAGTTAGAGGCTGATCTCTCCATGGCTTAATCATCACCCAATCCCCAGGATTAATATTATGGATTCTGAAATCCAGGGTGGTAGTTTGAGGAATTGCCCCTTTATGTCTTACCCCTTCTAAGGTTTGTGCTATAGACATCACTTATTTCTTGGCATTGGCTTCCCCTTCCTCATAGGTGGCAGCCTTCTGGAGTGAGGTCAGGAAGGGTAACCCAAACATCATTTCATAGGGTGGGACCCCCAGATCTGACTGGGGTTGGGTTCTAATTCTTAATAAGGCCAAAGGGAGACATTTTATCCATGACATTTGGGTTTCAATCATTAGCTTCACTAGAGCTCATTTAAGAGTTTGATTCATTCTCTCAACCTGACCAGAACTCTATGGTTGCCATGGAGTAATTCCAATTTTACTCCCAGCGCCTGAACAACTTTCTGCAATATCTTTGATGTGAAATGAGTTCCCCGGTCTGAATCAATCCTGTTTGCCATCCCATATTGGGGTGTCCTAGTTTAGGGCAAATTTGGGAGAGAATCTCCAAAGGGGGGCCCCTCCAGAAAGCAAACTCACACAGCCCCTCCCCCCAGCCGGTTCGGGAAGAATTCCTCGGAGAGAAGTGGAAAGAACCTGTTTATTTAACAGGCACAGCACCCCCAGCACACAAAATGAACAATACCGGATGACACCGCTCTTTCACCACTCTGAAAAATAGATGGCAAATTCAGAAAGTCTCTCTTGGGGGTGGTCACTCAGTCCCTCCGGCACTGGGGCAGCTGCTGCAGGCCACAGGGTGCAAACGCTCGGTGTTCCCAGGTCCCTGTCTGGAGCAGGTTCGAGATGGTTCAAAAAGGAAAGGAGAAACAGTCCAGGAAGAAATTTGGACTGTTTAGCTAAACTAGCTAATGAGCAAAAGCAAGAGCAAGCAGAAGTGAAGCAGAAGCAAGAGTGAGAGAGCAATGCAAAAAGCAAAAGCAAAAAGCAAAAGCAGCACTATGTCCTGCCAGGCTGATAAGAAAACCCAAACAAAACTTTCACTCTTCAGAGCCAGTGTTAAAGGCACAGAACATAATATCCAGCATAAACAGAACACATTAATGGGGATACAAGCATCATAGCATCACCCTAGGACATTCCACCCCTTATCCCCATATCATCAACATACTACCACACATCATGCATTTATTCACACAAAATTTCCATCTGCTCCCCCAAAATTTACAAGCAATACCCATCATGCCCTCATCACATCCCCACACTGGACCACTGAATCCAGGCCCTATGCTACAGAGCTGCAGGATTTCCCCCTTTCACTTTACTCACTCAAAGCTGCATCTATCACTTGCTCAGACCTTCGACACTTGCACATCTCCTTCTCCATCTTCCACTTGCCCAGACCTGCAACACTTACACATTTCCTTCTGTCTCATGTCTGTATGGTGTAATGTACAGACAATGGCAGTAACATCCAACAAACAGTGATATTGCATATCATTCTCACCCCACAATCAGATCTCCCTGAGGTACACATCATGTTGTTCCATCTCTTTGCATTATCCACCATGTGCAACCTGCTCCCTGAGCAAAGACAACCCCACAAATGGGTTTGTCTGTACTTGAGGCAGAATTGATCCACACAGTCTTCCCCAACAAACCTCTGACATGGACCACTGGGACTTTATTTCCATCTGTTATATTCAGGGGCTCAGACTGGGCAGGACCTGCTCGGTTGGTGGAACCTCGGGTGTTAACTGACCAGGTGGCCTTTGCTAAATGCTGCTCCCAGTTTTTGAAAGATCCCCCACCCAAAGCTTTCAGCTGGGTTTTTAGTAGTCCATTGTACCTCTCCACTTTGCCTGCAGCTGGTGCATGGTAGGGGATATGGTACACCCACTCAATGCCATGTTCGCTAGCCCAGGTGTTGATAAGGCTGTCCTTGAAATGAGTCCCATTGTCTGACTCAATCCTCTCAGGGGTGCCATGTCTCCACAGGACCTGGTTTTCAAGGCCCAGGATAGTGTTCCAGGCAATAGCATGAGACACAGGGTAGGTTTCCAACCATCCAGTGGTGGCTTCCACCATGGTCAGCACGTGGCGCTTGCCCTGGCGTGTCTGGGGCAGTGCGATGGAGTCAATCTGCCAGGCCTCCCCAAACTTGTACTTGGACCCCCGCCCACCGTACCATAGGGGCTTCACTCGCTTGGCCTGCTTGATGGCAGCACACATCTCACAGTCATGGATAACCTGTGAAATACTGTCCATGGTTAAATTCACCCCTCAGTCTCGTGCCCACTTATTGGTGGCATCTCTGCCCTGATGGCCTGAGGCATCATGGGCCCATCGAGCTAGGAATAACTCTCCCTTCTGTTCCCAATCTAGGTCTATCTTTGACACCCCTATCTTTGCTGCCTGGTCTACCTGCTCATTGTTTTGGTGCTCCTCATTGGCTCTACTCTTGGGGACATGGGCGTCTACATGGTGGACTTTCACAGGTATCCCTACCCTGGTAGCAATGTCTTTCCACTCATCAGCAGCCCAAATTGGTTTTCCTCTACGCTGACAGTTGGACTCATTCCACCTCTCCAGCCATCCCCACAGAGCATTGGCTACCATCCATGAATCAGTGTAGAGGTAGATCTTTGGCCATTTCTCTCTTTCTACAATGTCCAGCACCAGTTGAACGGCTTTGAGTTCAGCAAGTTGGCTTGATCCACCTTCTCCGTCGGTAGCTTGTGCGACCTGTTGTGTGGGGCTCCATACGGCTGCTTTCCACTTCCGGTTCATCCCTACGATGCGACAGGAACCGTCAGTGAAAAGAGCGTAGCGCGTTTCCTCTGGGGGCAGTTGGTTATATGGAGGAGCCTCTTCAGTCTGTGTCACTGGTTCTTGCTCTTCATCTGTGACACCAAAATTTGCACCTTCGGGCCAATTTGTAATTACCTCCAAACTCCCAGGGCGATTCAGTTTACCTATACGTGCGCTGTCTCTGTCCCTCTGGAGCCTCTCAGGAACCCTGGGCCAGTCCCGAGTCGGCAGACACCGGGGGCAGCCCCGACACGGCCGACAGCGGGGAGACACTCTCTGTGCCCCGAGGGTGCTGAGGGCACCTGGGCTGGTCGCCTGTGCAGCACAAGAGACACCAGAGACATCGGTAGAAGATAAAGGGCTGACTCTTAGCAGGGGTTAATCCAAGGTTTTATTCTAGGAGTCCCAAAGGAGCCCCTACACCTCAGGGCCCTCCTGCCCACAGCCCCGGGAGATGTGCCAAGGTTACATTTAAAGGGAGGTGGAAACCCAAAGTAGATAACATTTTACTAACCAAGAAGTGACCCTAAGGGATGGGTACTGGGGGATAGACATTTAGGACAGCATATGGGGCAGGGCTTGGGGGGCTGACCCCTGGCCTCTGGCTGATCACTCGACATCCTGGAACGAAGCTTCTGGATGGAGGGGATGGGATGCTGAGTGATTGACAGAGAGCCAGGGTGGGGGTTTGGGGATGATCTCAGCAAGGGAAAGGGATTACACAGGTAAAGGGAGGGGGGTACCATCTGGGATGAACCACTTGGGAAAAATACCAGGATTCAAACCCAAAACTATTACAAAACTATTACAAAACTATTACAAAGTATAACAACACACTACAACACACCACCTAGATCTGGTGTTTGCTGCGCAAGTGCCCAGATTGGGAAATTTCCCAGGGCTGGCACAGCCCAAGTCCAGAAATTTGCTGGCACAGAAAGCCAAAATCCGGCAATTTCCTGATGCCATTACAGGTGCCCAGACCTGGTGTTTGCTGCCACTGCCAGTGCTCAGATCTGGACATTTCCCTGTTCTGGCAGAGCCAAGTCCAGCAATTTTCTGGCAAAGAAAGCCAAAATCTGGCAATTCCCTGCTACCGTCATTGGCAATGCCAAGATCCGGTGTTTGCTGGCACCACCAGTGCCCAGATGCAGGAATTTCCTGATGCTGGCACAGCCCCAGTCAAGTAATTTTCTGGCAAAGAAAGCCAAAACCTTGCAAATACCTGGTGCTGGCCCCACCCAGACCTGGTGTTTGCTGGCACTGCCAGTGCTCAGATCCAGCAGTTTCCCAGTGGCAGCACAGCCCAAGTCCAGCAGTTTGCTGGCACAGAAAGACAAAACCCGGCAATTTTCTGGTGATAGCACCGGCACCACCCCGATCTGCAGTTAGCTGGCACCGCCAGTGCCCAGATCTGGCAATTTCCCTGTGCCACCACAACCCAAATGCAGCAATTGTCTGGCAAAGAAAGCCAAAACCCAGCACTGCCCAGATCTGGTGTGTTGGGGTTGGTTTAAAAGAAGAGGGAGACCTCAGCTTAAGGCAGTGGGAAAACCCTCTTTAGCTGGGGTCAGCAGGAGCTCCCGCCCCTAATCCTCTTGTTCAGTTATGCAGATTGTTACTAGAAAGTTCTGAGTTCTCTTTGCTACCATTGGTTACTTTATACTGCAAAAATTGTAATATTCTTAATCCTTCCTTCCTCTTGGATCCTTCCCTCAGATCCCACCTTAACCCCTCCCCATAAATAAATGGATAAATATCCCTGCTAGACCCTGGACCCAGGCTTTTTTCTTCTTTGCTCTCTCTACTGTGCACGCCGTCCTGTTTGTTGTGTTTGCCTTCATTGAAGTTCTGTTTCCAGAGCACCAGATGAAAGCAGTCTCTGTCTGTAAAGTGGCCAGAGCTGGTTCTCAGGGAAACCACTGGTCAGCGGTCCGGACAAGGGCCAGAAGGTTTCACTGGTGTTTGCTGGCACCGCCAGTGCCCAGATCTGGAAATTTCCCTATTCTGACACAGCCCAAGTGCAGCAGCAATTTACTGGCACAGAAATCCAAAACCCGGCAACTTTCTGCTACTGGCTCTGGCACTGCCCACATCTTGTGTTTGCTGTGCCAGTGCCCAGATTGGGAAATTTCCTGGTGCCAGCAGAGCCCAAATGCGGCAGATTTCTGTCACTGGCAACGACACCACTCAGATCTGGTGTTTGCTGGCAGTTCCAGTGCCCAGATCTGAAAACTTCCTGGTGCTGGCACAGCCCAAGTCCAGTGATTTGCTGGCACAGAAAGCCAAAATTTGGAAATTTCCAGGTTCTGGCTCCAGCACCATCCAGATCTGGTGTTTGCTGGGACCGCCAGTGCCCAGATTTGGAAATTTCCCGATGCCTTCACAGCCCAGGTCCAGCAATTTGGTTTTACCTAGCTTAGGCAGAGAAGTTCCTCGGACTGTGACTTTCCTTTCTCTTGGAACTGTTTAAACCTGCTCTGGATTGAAAACCCAGAAAAACACCGGCAGCTCACACCTGTGGCCCACCGAGCTCTGGGACACTGCATTCCAGCACCAGAGGGACTTAGAAGAGACCGAGTGAGCCAACTACAACCCACAAAAAGGACTTTCTGAATTTGCCATCTCTTCAGCACTGTCAGAGGTTTCATTTAATATTATTCGTTTTTCATGCTTGTGAATACTTTACTTGTTAAATAAATTGGGTTTTTTGCACTTTTTTCGAGGGAAGTCTTTTCCTGAACTAGTAGGGGGAGGGGCTGCTTGAACTTGCTTTCTAGACAGACCCCTTTTGGAGGTTTCCTCCCAAAATTTGCCCTAAGCCAGCACAAACAGTCACAATGAAAATTTCACCAGGGGCATCATTTCCTGCTGGCAAATCTTGTGACAGAAGCTTGACCTTGTTCTCCATGAGACATTCTTGGGAAGAGAGACAGGAGAAGATTCCTGGAAAACTGAAACAGCTTTCCAGAAGGGAAATGAAAATGAAAGAAACAATCCAAGATCTTTTCCTCTATTTATTTCTATGCTCCCCTTTTCCATGTTGCATTACTTCTCCATCCCAGGAATTCCAGATGCACTTCACCTCTAAGATTGGTGACTTAGTGATTTTTAGACACTCGAAAATACCATGAGCCACACAGAGTTTTCCTTCCCCTGTTTTTACTGGAAGGCAAGACTGGAGATGTAAGTGCAGTGCTGGGGTCAGGTAGGAATCCTACAGCAAGGGAAGGTGGCCCGACAGTGTTTGACCCTCAGGCAGGCCAATGCAGAGCAGCAAGCGAGGGGATTGCTGTGCCAGTGTGCAGGAGTCAGGGCTCTGCCCCTGGGCTCAAGGCTGCAAAGTTCCCGTGTTTGGACAGACTCAGGGGCTGTGCCCGGGGCGCGCGGGGCTCGAACGTGGGGCTCGTGGGGCGAGCGGGGAACGGACACGGGGACGAACGGCCCCGGTGCTTCAGTTGCAGCGGCGGCAGCAGCGGTAGCAGCAGCGGCGGCAGCAGCAGCAGCAGCGGCGGCAGCAAAAGAGATATTTTAGAGCACTCTTTCTTTTTTTCTCTTTATCTTTTTGTTTCTCTTTCTCTCCCTTTCCCGCTGTCGGGCACCCTTCTCTCGGGGTCCCTTGCCCGGCGTCCCTCTCCTCTCCCCGCCTCCCTCTCCCCTGCCGGGCCGGGCCATGCCCCCGGCCCGCCCCCGGCCCCGGGCGGGGCTGCCCCGTGCCCGGCCCCGGCCGTCCCGCCGCGCTCTCGCCTCCGCCCGGCTCTGGCCCTACTGGCGGTGGCGCTGCTGGGCGGGCGTCAGTGCCTGGTGCGGGGGCGGCATCGCCGCCCTTCGGCTCCGCCTGGCCCGAGCCCGGCCCCGGACCCGACGCAGGGTCCAGTCCCGGAACCGGCCCCGGCCCCGGCCCCGGCCCCGGCTCCTCCCGGGGCCCGTGGAGGACACAGGCGGCGCGGCCGCTCCCGCCGCCTCCGCTGCGGCTTCCCCGGCCCGAGCTCCGCCGCTCGACAGCGCGGCCGCCGGCCCCGAGCCTCCCGTGCCGCATTCCAAAGAGCGAACGCCTGGGCATGGCCGGCCCGGGGCGGCTGAGGGGCGCTCGGGGACCGTTGCTGGCCCCGGGCCGAGCTCTGACAGCCGCGTCCCGCCCGCAGGGAAGGCGCAGGAGGCCCTGCAGGAGCGGCACCGGCTGGGTTCGCTGCTGGGCCGCGCTCCAGTCGCAAACATGGAGCAGAGAGCCCCGAGAGTGCGCAAGGTGGTCTGGCTGGAGGAGGAGGAGGAGGAAGAAGGCCCTGGAGCTGGCCCAGCACAGGAGACCAATGCGGCGGTGCCCTTCCATCCACCGCAGGAGGGTGAGTGGCAGAGCTGGACTGCAGGGCTGGAGCCTCAGCCAACTTGGCCCCATCCCATCCCATCCCATCCCATCCCATCCCATCCCATCCCATCCCATCCCATCCCATCCCCTGGGGAAATGCCCAGGGACAGGACGGAAGAGGGGCCGGGCAGACACCCCGCAGTGGCCGTGCTCCATCCCCCTGGAGCATCCCGGGGCTCTCCCTGCCTGGGCAGTGCAGGGCTGGGCTGTGTTCTCCGGCCTCTCCCGCAGCCCCTCAGCTCTGGCTGCGCTCGCTCTTTGACAGATGCAGCCCTGGAGCGCACACAAGAGCAGGAATCCAGCCGTGGCCGCTTCCGCAGCACAGCACAGGTACCTGCAGCCACCCCCACCTGGGCTGGGCCTGCTGTCCCTGCTCAGCCCAGCACCGTGTGTGCAGCACTCCATGCAACATCCCCGGCTTCCTGCCCTTCTCCTACAGCTCGTTTGCAACTTCATCAGGAGCATTCAGCAGGAAGAGATCAGCACCATGGGCACTGGGCTCAGAGCTCACTCCGAGCTCCTCAATCATGACACCAGTGCCGCCCTGCTGGATTTGCTCCTGGAGAAGGGGGCTGCCAGGCCAGAACAAGTGAGCAGCCTGGGGCCAGGCTTCAATTCCCCCATGAGTCCCGTGGCTTCTCCTGCCAGGCCTGCTGGTCCCTGGGAGCCTTTGAGGCTATGGCAGTGCGCTAGCAAGGGAAGCATTCTCTGGGGACCCTGGGGACATTGCTCCCTCTGGCAGCTTTCCAAGTCTCCCCGTGCCTTCTCCAGGTGCCCACCATGGTGAGGTACATTCACCGATGGCTCCTGGCCAATGATTCTGCCGAGCACAGGCTGGACAAGGCCCTGCTGACTCTCACCAAAGCACACCTGGGTGATGCAGTCGTGACGCTGCTGCGTGTGGCCCCGTCCTGTGACAGGTATGGGGCCCACCTGCCCAGAGGGCTCAGGCCTCCCCAGCCCATCACCCTGTACTGCCTGGCCCAGGTGTCTGACCAACAAAGAGTTCCAGGGCCCTCTGGCTGCTGCCTTTCCCAGCCCTGGCACGTCAGCCCCCGAGGCTGATGTGCCTCCCTTGCCACCCCTCAGGGCTCTGTCCCCACAGGGCTGGGCTGCCTGGCTGCTGCTGGCGAGGGCCAGTGGGCAGAGGCAGAGCTGGCAGCCAGCTCAGCTCCCCACGGTGCTGTGTCTGAGACAGAGCTCTAACCCCGCAGAGCTGCCATCACCATGTGGAAGACCATCATGGGCTCGCTCAGGACTGCGGAGCCAGTGCTGCTGATACTCCTGGATGTGCTGGGGAGCTGGCCCAAGCACAGCACCTGCACCCCCGCTGGGGACAAAACGGGTGTCTTTGGCCTGGCTGTGAGTTTCTGCAAGTGGCCTTTGCTGGCCCCAAGGCCACCTCTCCAGCAGCTCTCCATCCTCCTTCCCCCACTGCATCTTCCTGCCTCAGGCGCTGGCCTGAAACCCGGCCCAGGGGCAGCTTCAGGCCCACCAGACCCCGTGCACCCCCTGCATCTCTCTGGGCCTCTCCCTGCCAAGCTCGGGCCCTGCCACACGGACACCTCGGCACTGAGCACTGTCTCAGGGAGCTTTGTCCTTTGCAGGCAACCGTGGTGATGTGGAAGATCCTCCAGGTGCCCCGTGTCCCACATATGGTGACTGTCTATTTCCCCCGCCTCTTTGTGCATCTGCTCTCCCAAGTCTTCTTTAGCACTCTGGATATGCCAGAGGAGGTCGATACCTTCTGGAAGGGATGCCAGGAAGAGCATGGCCTTGCCACCAGCCCCAACAGGTGCTCCATCCCACTCCTCTTGTCCCTGCCATGTCCCTGGGCAGGAGCCAGTGCTGCCAGTGTGACCTGGCCTTTGCTGTGCACGCAGGTTTGCAGTGCGGACCCTGAAGTCCCTGCTCTGCCGCATGCAGCGCGAGGATGTGGTGGTGGCAATGGAACGCAATTGTGGCTGGGACACGCTGCTGTGTGCTGACACCCACCACTATGCTGTGGGTCTGCTGGCCAGGTGAGAGCCCCTTCTCCCCACTGCCTCTGACATTTGTGCTCTGTGCCCAGGGAGCTCCACACAGTCCCTGTGGTCGTGGGCCAGAGGGCCTTGTCATTGAGGGATGGCCAAGCAGACTGGAAAAGGCTGGCAGAGGAGCGTGCCCACCAGGAGCTGCCTCCCAAACAGGGCCCCTTGCAGGATGCTGGGGAAAGAGCAGAGCTCTGTGAGTCAGTCCTGGCAGAGGTTTGTCCCCCTGGCCCACAGTCTTGGCTCCTTTTTCTCCTGCCAGGGAGATGTGCTGTGTCTCCATCCCCTCGCGGTCCCGCATCGCTCGCTACCTGCTCCGGCTGCTCAGCACACAGGAGCCACGCTGGGAGCTGCCCGCCCTGGCGTTCCTTGTGGAGGTGAGCCTGAAGGCCAGCGCTGCCTGGCTGAGCTGCCTGCCAGCTCTCTGCCCTCTCACAGCCACAGCTGCCTGGGACGGTGCACGCGCCCTGTGCTGCTGCCTGGGCCCAAGCCTGTGGGGCTCCGGGCTCCTGCCGGCCGTCTCCCCTGTCACTGCCCTGTGCCATCCAGGTCCTCGAGTGCCTGGACTTGAGTCAACGTGGTGCTAACAGAGTCCTGGAAATCTTGTTGAGGCAGCTGCGGAGCGAGAGCAGGGAGAAGCGTCGCCTGGCGCTCAGGGCCCTTCTTGAGCTCATGGAGGAGCCCTCAATGGTGAGAAGGGGGCAGCGGCTGAGGCTGAGCTGGGGAATGCAGTCGTTTGGGCTTGGCTGGGCTTTGGGTGTTGGAGCAGCTGCTCCCAGGTCTCCTGCCTCCCAGTTCAGCTGCCCAAGTGCTTCAGGACAGGCCTTTGGCCTCTGGGCCCTGCAGCAGCAGGATGGCGTTTCTCAAACTTGTATTCTGCACAGACCGAAAAAATGTGGAGCCTGACTGAAAGTCTTGTGGAGCCTCTGTGGGATGTGGATGGAGAGATAGTTAGCATGACAGTCGTGCTACTCAGCTTTATCATCTTGGACAATGACACGCTGATGCCCAGCCCCGTCACACTGCAGCTGCTTGAGGCGCTCCTGCCACTCTTTGAGCACGTAAGGCTCACTGCTCCCAGCCACAGCCACTGGATGCTGCCCGGACACTTTGTGCCCTGTGGATTTGCAGGCCTGTGCTAAGCTGAGCCCCATGCAGCCAATGCTGAGGTCTTTTTCTCTTCCTTTCATACAGGACAATAGCCAGGTGCAGCTGCTCTCCATACTGCTTTTCCGAACATTGGTGACTCTTCCACAGGAAAAGGAAAAAAAGGCCCTGAACACACCCCTGTGCCAGAGCCTGCTGCCACTCTTCTTCCACTGCCATGATGAGAATCAGCGTGTGGCACAGGTGAAGACTTGTGGGCTGCTGCTGTCCCCCTGGCAGGGGGCTCGGCTGCCTCCTGCTCTGCGCCTGCTGGACTGCAGCCTCCTCCAGGCCTTGGCCCAGGGACGCAGGTCCTGCGCCCTGGGCTATGAGGCCATCTCCGTGTCTCTACTGCTCTCCAGGCTTCTCAGAAAACGCTGATTTGTGTGGCCAAGTTCCTGAAAAGGATGGATCTTGAAAAACTGGTGAAGAGCCAGAAGCTGTGGAAGTTCAGCGAGTGCCTGGTAAGGAGGGCCTGCAAGCCCCAGCCTCAGCCCGGAGAAGGCCCCTGAGGGCGGTGCTCAGTGTGCGGGGCCGGGCAGCTGTGCCCCTGCCCGCTGCTGCAGCCAGAGGCCGCACGGTCTCTTCTCCAGGCTCCCGTGGGCCCGAGGCGGGTGCCCATGGAGCCCTGGCCCGGCGGGGCTGCGGGGCGGCACCGCGGCTCCCCGGGCAGCAGCCGTCCTTCTGCCCCCTGCCCTCGGGGGCCGTTGGCCAGCGGCTGCTGGCCGCGCCTCAGGGCTGTGCGGGCAGGGGAGGCCGGGGCTGGGCGCAGGCAGCGCCCGGCCCCGGGGCTGAGCCCGCGCCAACCCTTCCCTCCTGCCGCTCTCTGCAGCTGGCAGAGGACAGGAGCCGAGCGGCCGAGCACCTGCGCCGGGCCCTGCACTACCTGCAGAGCCCACAGGAGCCCCTGCGAGAGGCGGCCATCAGGTTCACGGGTGAGCCACGAGCCCGGGCTCCCTCCCCCGGCCCGGCCCGCCGCAGCTCGGCCCCGGCCCCGCCTGCTGCCCCGGCAGCGCCAGCCGGGCCCGGCGCCGTGGAGCCCCGCCTGGGCTGGGCATTGCTGCTGCCGCCCTCTGGCAGCCGTGCCCTGGGGCGGCAGCGTGCGCCAAGGGCCGGGCTGAGCCCTGCCGGGCCAGCAGCCCGTGTGGCCACAGCGCCGGCAGCGCCGCTGGCAGGGAGCTGTGCCGCTGGGGCCGTGACAGGCTCTGTGTTCACAGGCATGGCCGGGCGGCGCCTGAGGGGGCAGCAGCAAGAGCTGCAGCTGATCTGCACTGGTGAGTGAGGCCAGCGGGCTGGCAGCGGGGGCTGCCGGGGGGAGAGCTGCAAGCCCTGCCCCGGCTGCGGAGGGCTCTGCTCCCGTGGCCAGAGCACACGGAGCTTTCAGGGCCACGTGGGCCATTGGTGGCCAGCAGCTTCGGGCTGATCCCCTTGCTCCCTGCTCCCTCCTGGCCATGGCCAGAGCCGGCTGGGATGGCCCTGGCAGGGGGCTCTCCTGGGCTCCCTGCAGATCCGGCTCTGACCGTGGCTCTGTTCCTCTCTCTTGCAGCCCTGGAACGCCTGACGGAGGACGTGAGCAGTGCCGTGTCACAGCTGGCACTTGAAACACTGCATGTCCTCCGGGCAATAGAGCGTGGGCGATATTCCACCATCCAGAGGCTGCAAGATCAGCTGCGCAGGGCATGGAGGACTCGGCCTCGCCTGTCGGGGTTCGGCTGCCTGCACTGCCGGATGACTTAGGAGGAGAGCTGATCTGGGAGGCTGTCTGTGCTGGGGCAACCTGAGCCAGAGGTAATTTTCTTTAAGATTTTTCTTCTTTTCCATTTTTTATCTATATTGTAAATAAATAAATTGTAGAGTATATAGAATAATATATATTATTATAGATTACAGGTTACTGTAAATAATTCTAGAATGTGTTATGATACACAGACTGCCAGGAGCTTTTCTTTGCTGCCCAGGGTCTGCAGGGCAAGAGGCAGGAAAGGGTGAAAAGGGAGCTTGTGCTCAGCAGCACAGCAGGCTGAGGGGTCCTGAGGCCCTGAAGGGGGAAAAGGGTGCTTGTGCTCAGCCAGCTGCCCTGGCGTGCAGCGGGCAAGGGGAAATGGCCAGAAGCCCCTTGGCCTGTGGTGGTTCTGCTGAAGCCTTTGTGCTGCCCACAGAGCGGCTGGGCAGGGGCCGGAGCTGCGGGGATCCCTGCCAGAGCGGTGCCTGGAGATGGCCACAAGCCCTGTGCCAGGCAGGAAGCGCCATCCGTGCCCTCCTGCCCGTGTGCTGCTGGCTGCCTTGCTGAGGGCTCCCAGGTGCCTCTGGCTGGGGCTGCTCTGGAGCTGCTGTGGGGCTGCGGCGCTGCTGCCGGGCAGCTTGGCCGGGCTGGGGCAGGGCCTGAGGGGCTGGGGCGCTGGCAAGCCCTGAGCAATGGGGCTGTCAGAGGCCACAAGCAGCCCCTGGCAGCCGCCTTGTTCCTGCCAGAGTTGACTTGCAATAGGGATCCTGGGCACTGTGGAATGAACAGCATCAGTGTTGTTGGAAACCCAAATGCAGGGAAATGTCAGACCTTTGGTCTTGTCAGCAAAGCTTAGAATTAAACCCAGGATTTGATCTGGGACCTTGGAAAGGGCTTCCAAACTTAGGTGCTAGAAGCGAGAATGTGGATTTCTAGTTTCTAGCAGAGACACAGGGAGGAAAATTGAAGTGGAGGAAAGTTTAGAGTTTTAGAGTTCAAGATGCAGAAAAAGTAAAAGTAGTTACAATGGTAAAGAAGAAGTTTAGGATGCAGTGCTGTAGGTTTGTGTGTCATAAGATGATTGGCTAAGGAAGCTTATAATGTAGCATGAGTCCATAAGATGAAAGATTGAAGGATTGGCTCCAAAACACAAATATCCTTGTTGGCAGTGTCTTCTTGGCCAAGAAATCCTTCAAAGCTCTTGTAACTACAAGTCTTGCGGCCCTGTGAGCTGTGCAGTGGAGACGTGAGCCAAACTCACCCTTCCTGTCTTTGTAGAAGAGAAGAAAAAGCAATGGCATCATCTAAAAAACTCAGAGCTCCGCTCTCTAGCTCATTCCAAACTCCTTCAACTCGCCCAAAGTGGGATTTAGCTACAAACACATGGCAAGGACTCTTAGTGCTGGCTCTTTGACTCCAGAGCAGCTGCTTTAGGATCTTTCACATAAGCCTGTGTAGTTATGTGCCAGAAATGTATCATTTGAAGAAACTTTCCCAACTGACTTGCATGGAGTTTTGCTTGAAGAGTATTTGAGGAGAAAGGCTCCCAGCAGAGGTCTGGGCTTTGGCCGAGCTGTGTCCCCTGCTGATTGTGAAGTGTGCCATCAGCTGCAGGGCTTTCTGGGCTAAAAATATCATCAAGTCACTTGGACTTGCTCTTTTTGGCCTCTAAGAGCTGGACCCAATTTTGGGGCAAATTTGGAGACCTCATCTATGGGTGGATGGAGCACCTAGGATTTTCCCAATTGCCTGGAATGTTTCTCCAGGTCCCTGGAGTATCCAGGGCCCTGGTAAGTTCCAGCTCCACAAATGCCTTGGCAATGAGAAGCAGAGGAAGCCAGACCTTTTTGTGCTGCCTGTGTCACTGCACCGGGGCCATGGGATGGGCACACGCAGCCCTTGTGCTGGAGCTGAGCTGCTCTGCCCAGCACTGGTGGCCGCCATCCCAGCTGGTTTTGCTTGTGCTGGTTCCCTGACAGCTGGGGCCCTGGGCAGAGCCCTGAGAGCCTGGTCTCCCCCCAGGGAAGGAGCAGGAGCCCCTGGAGAAGCTGTACCGGGTGGGGATGCTGCTGCTGCTGCTGCTGCTGCTGCTGCTGCTGCTGCTGCTGCTGCTGGAGACAGCCAGGATGACATCAAGGATGACAAGCTCTTCCTCAGCCTGGCCACTGGAGGCTGAAGGTGATGGACTTTGATTCTGGCACCTTCTTCAAAGCCAGACTTCACAGGGAATTTTCAGATGAGTCCACACCCAGGGAAATTCTGCCAGATTTGGGCATGGCCCAGCCTGGCTGGGAAGCAAAGGTTCCCCCTTTGCTGGGGCAGATGCAACTCATCCTTCAGTCGCTGCCCAGCTGCTTTTTGGCAGGGCTGGGGCATGGGCTGGGCTGGGTACGAAATGGGAGTGGGCTCCTGGCCCTGCCAACAGCTCCCAGCACCCACCGTGCCCCGGGCTGGGGCTGGGGCTGGGGCTGGGGCAGCCAGCCCGACACAAACAAAGCCCCATGGTGGGAGCAGAGGTGGGACTCCAGAACCTGTGCAGGGGCTGCTTTGCTTTGCAGGCAAGGAAGGGCTTGGGCTACTGCACTGCCCTTGTTTGCTTTGGGATCACGGTGATTTTGGGGGACAGTGCAGAGGGAAGAGAGAAAATGTGGGCTTCCCTCAACCATGGCTGGGTTTTTCCCTACCATGTAGGAGTTGGGCCTTCCTCAAGGCCCTGACAGAGATAAGAGTTTTTACCGTTTTTCTTGTTTTCCCTTTTTGCATCTAATCTCTTTTCAATAATGTGTTGTTTGTTTTTCCAGAGGAAGCGTTCTAGGTGGTCCAGTGTGGGTGGGGAAGTGCTTGGGAGCAGCTGTGGCGTGGATGGGCGGTGCCCTTGGAGAAGGCTGAGGCCATGGTTTCGGAGCAGCTTTTCTTGCAGCCGTGGCTGGCGTGAGGTGGGTCCCTGTGTGCTTGGCAGGGTGGGATCAGAGCTTTTGGGAGATGGCAGCGAGCACAGGAGCATCCTGCTCTGGGCAGCTGCTGAGGGCTGGATGTGCCGTGGCTGGCTGCAGGCTGGGCACATGTCCTGCCCTCCTGCTCTGCTGCCAAAGGCAGCAGGGCTGGGCAGCTCTGGGCACAGCTCTGGGCACAGCCAGCATGGCCTGGGCACCGCAGGCCTTGGCACAAGGGCACAGGAGCCCTCAGCTGACGGGCACTTTCTGCTTTCTCTCCTTGCAGCCGGGCTCTGCGGCTGCTGAGGCTGCTCTGGGCTCTGCCAGGGCTCTGCTGGGCTCAGCCCTGGGCCCAGCTGGGCTGGCTCTGCCCTCACATTGCTCTGACAGCTCTGCATCAGACGAGCCCGTTGTGAGCACAGCGCCTGAGCTTTCTGCTTTGGCAGTGAGTGAGACTCTGCTGCAGGCCCAGAGATTGCAGCTGGGGACACACATCCAATTGGCAAGGACCCAAACTCTCCACAGTCCCAGCTGAACGCCTGGATCTGCACAGGCTGTTTTGTCTGTCCCATTCTTCCTTCTTGATTGGCTGGAATTGTGCAGTTGCACTTTCTTCCTCCTCTAGCAGTGCCACGAGTGGGCCAAAGCTGGCGAGTGGGCCGTGCTCCTGAGGCAGTGCAGTCTGGAGCTGGTGGATGGAGAATTGCCCTTCTGCCCTGCCAAACCAGAGCAAAAAGCCATAAGTGGGACTTTGTGTCTCTAAGAAATCCCTGACAGTTTCAAAGGGAATGTGCAGCTCATTCACAGGGTGAGAAGGAAGGGCATCTTCTAAAGGATTTGGGGTTTGACAGAGTTTCCATTCCCAGTCCTGCTTGGAGCCGGAAGGGCACAAAGCAATTTCCTCTTGCTTCGACCACAATTTCAAGTAGCAATGTTGGAAACAAAGCCCAAAATCTTTTAAAAGGCTGCTGAGGTCAGTAAGATGGATCCATGCCATCAGCACATTTACAATGTAAATAACTGAGTTCTCTTTTTCAAAAGATCATTTACCTCTTAATGCAAAGAAAGTAACTTTGCATTTATGTTTGGTTTTTGCACTAACATTATGTTATGTTTTTTCTCTAACACTTGGATTTTATTCTTATCTTTTACAATTTACCTATTTTTTCCCTTTTCCTTTTTTTCCTTTTAAATAGAAAACATGTCCTATGAAAGGAATGTCCTTTGCTCCTGGTTCCTGTGTGGAGCAGCTCCCTTCCTGCTGGCTGAGCTGCTCAGGCAGAGCCCGGCAGCTCCTGGCCCTGCAGGGCTGAGGCTTTTCCCCATTGCTGGGCACAGACTGATGGAGCAGCACTGCTGAACACGGGCACACAGAGGGACCAGGAGCAGCTGCCTTTGGCCACCTGAGGCTCCAAGGCCCAACCTCTGAGCAGCCAGGGCTGGAAGAGACTGGCAGGATCTGATCCCTGACTCTGGGCCAGGGCTGCACAAATGACCCCACAGCAGCAGCAGCAGCAGCAGCAGCAGCAGCAGCAGCAGCAGATGGAGCTGACTTTCAGCACAGCCCCTGCCCCTGTTCCCTCCCGTGTGCAGCGGTGTCACAGCAGCCTGAGGCACCTGGGAGCCCCCAGTGCCAGCAGGGACTTGAGATGGCAGCCCTGGGCTCCTGGAGGCTGTGCAGGGAACGGAGCTGGGCACTCCCTGTCCATGGGGAGCTTGCAGATGGAAAAGGCTGCTGTGCCCAGGCAGCTCCAAGGGCACAGAAAGGAGGCTCTGGAGCACTGGATCTGTGCCAGTGCCACAGTCCTGGGCAGCAGCCAGCCAGCCCTGGGGGAACAGAGGGCACAGCACGAGGGACAGAAGCAGGCAAGGGCAGAGACTGGAGAGAGCCAGAGGCAGGAGCAGGAACAGCTGCTCCATTGCACTCCTGGAGAAAGCTCTTGGCTGGTTCCAAGCGCTGAAAGGCGTGAAGGGCAGAGAGGAGCCACAGCAAACAATGCTCCTGTTTGCACAGCCTCCCCTCTCCGTGTCCCAGAAGGAATTGCATGGACTGTGCTCTTCTCTCCGAGTCGTCTCGTTCAGCATGAGCAGCTCAGCACCAGGAGCTGAAGGAGCTGAAGCCTCAGGCCACAGGAGCTGGGCAAGAGGAGACTTTCTGAGCAAATGAATGCTGCTAACATGGACCCAGCTGAATGCAGTGGATAGAATCATGGAATCACAGAATCCTTTCTGTTGGAAAAGCCCTCTGAGCTCCCCCAGTGCAGCCGCTCACCCAGCAGTGCCAAGCCCAGCACTAAAGCACGTCCCTGAAGTGCCAAGGCCTGGGCAGCAGCCCTGAGTGAGGCCTGAACAGCAGGCCCTGAGCCCAAGGTGGCCTCTGGATGAACCTTCCAACCAAAGGTTATCTTTGTATCTGCTCCCTGATGAGATATGCATGGTCATTAGCACTGTGATAGATGTAGCCACTCATTAGTGAAACATGTATTGACTTTTGTGTATTTAGAAGCCAGACAAGGCCATGAAATCTGACATCTGGCCTTGTTTGGGGCTGAATTGCCAAAGTCACCTCCCTTGGTTCCTCCTGGGGCCCTGGCCAGGCTTTGGGAGGGAGCCAAGAGGAGGATGAAAGCAGATGTTGCCACACTAGCAGTGCTGTCAGTTTGTCCATTCAGCACTGTCAGAGCTGGGCCCTCTCCCAGCGGGGTTGGAGCCTCAGCTGTGGCTGGAGGCACCTGCAGGAATTGCCAGTGCCCAGGAGTGGCTCTGCAGCCCTTGGCTGTGACAGCTTCCCCAGCTGCTGTGTGGGTCTGGGGGATGGTAAAGCCTGAGGGTAACTGGGGCTGGATCTTTCTCAATCACTGCAGGCAATCTTTGGTGGGGATGGTTGGGTGCATTGCTGAGCTGCTCCTGTTGTGATTCTTTGCTGCTTTGAGCTGCAGGAAATGACACTGATTCCTTCAGTTGGAGTCTGTGTCTTTGGTGCTGACCCTGCCCACTGGTAAAACAAAACTGGCACAGTCTGGCCAGATCCCAACAAAATGTCACTTGTTCAATGTCAATGTGAGGAATCAGTGCCATCAGAAATTCCCAGATGGGAAGCCCTTCCCTGGAGTTCCCTGGCTCTGGAGTGGGCTGAGGTGGGAGCCCCGTGGGAGCAGTGGGGCAGTCGGGTAAAAGAGGCTGCACCCCTGGATGGCTTCAAATGCATCCAAAAATTGCACATGGAACAGGAAAAGAACTTGTGGGGTTGGGCAGACAAAGATGAATTCGTTAAGAGTACATTGGAAAGAGGAGCAACAGAAGGAAAACCTGTTGTTGGAATGCTCCCACATGGAGCAAGTGAAGGTTTCAATCTGGAGCTCAGATGGATTGGTGCAAGTGAAATATCAATATAATAAGTAACTATATATGTATTTATAGTACAATAAGACCTTATATATATTTTTTATATATTTTTATATGTATGTCTAAGCCTGTCTATATCAATATGTATATCTACATATAAAATTATAATAATGTGAAGTAGTGCTGACAATACTAATTTGGTAGCTTTGTCTGCTCAGAGATGTAACACTAAATACCCTACAGAACAGGATTGGCCAGGACCCTAATGTCAGTGGTCAACTTTGTGAGATTGTATACAGTGAAAAAAGGAGGAAGGGAGGAAATTGGCTGTTTTTACAGGGTTTGCTGATACTGTGATGCAGAGTGCTTTGTCTGTTCCTGTGAAAAATTCAGTGATTAAGCCTGCAGGGTTTTTCATGTACCAGACTATGCACAAGCTGCAGGATTGGTTGAACGGGTGAAGGGGTTGTTAAAAGAGCAGTTGAAAAAATGAGGAGATGGGAACCTTTGCCCATGGAGAACCCATCTCCCAGATGTGCTCCCTGCCCTTAACAATGGCCCATGGGGAAATGGAAACCCCCTGGCTGTGCACAGCTGCCCCCAATTTGCAAATCCAGCCATGGGCAGTGAGACTTGGGCTGCCTGGGAAATTGTTCTGGCTGTGATGGCCCCTGGCAGGGCCAGCCCAGAGGCTGCAGGGCTGGGCCTTCATGCACTGGAATTAGTTTGGATAAATTCAAAGCAAATGAGAGCTATCAATACTGAAACAGGAATTCAGATTCCTCCAGGACACTTTGCTTTGATAACTGCTCCCTTGGAGCTTGGCCTTGCAAAGTGTTCATGTCATGGGAAGAGGAACTGATGCAGAATATTAAGGAGAAATTAAAGGAATTGTGTTAAACAACAGTGAACAAGATGGGATTATTCAACCACATGACAGGGTAGCACAATTATCAATATTGCAATGTTAAGAAGGATTGTGAAAAAAGGAGATCCACCTGCAATCACCACCGTTTGTGGAGATAAAGGGTTTGGATGCAGCAGCCCTAATAATGGAGCCAGAGTGTGGGTCCGGAGGCCAAATGGCCCTCCCGAGGCAGCTGAAGGAGCAGCTCCTGGGAAAGACAACTCTGAGTCCTGAAACCTGGGCAGGAACAATGGGAATGTGTCCCTGCAGCCAAGTGTTCTGTGTGAGAACAAGGAGATGTGACAGGATATTGTTTTACACATGCTGCCAGACCAAATCTCCCTGTTTGCCCCAAGGGCCCCTTTGGGAAATGCTCTGATCCACGGGGCTCCATGGGAAGGCTGCTGTGACACTGAGGGACTTGCACAAGAATTGCATCCAGGAGCCCGGGTGCCCCTCAGGGACTGGGACCTGGCCCCTTCCAGCCAGAGGGGAAAGGGCCCCCCCAGGCCTTGTTAGCCACAGACAGCATGGTAAAGCTGAACAGCAAAGGGCCTGGGGGCATTATTCTGGAATTAACATGGTGCCAGCTCCATGGACAACAGAATTGTTGTTCTTATCCCAAATGAGGTTGAGCAAAATGAATGAAGAACGGTGTCACTAAAGTACTACTGGTGTCTGTAAGTTGTACCTTGATAGTCAGCCAGAATCTTTGTCTGCCACAAACACCTCTAGTGTTTCACCCAGGGGTTAGTCACCAAAATGTAATGATGAGTTATGAAAATGTAAAGATCAGGGTAGGCAAAGTACTGCATGTCACCAATTGCTGGGTGTATTCTCAGCTGGAGTTGGGAGGAATGGGGCTCCCTTGGAGGGCCCACCCTGTGGGGTGGCCAGAACTCTCTCCATGGGCTCTGCCTCATAACAGAGTCAGTGCAGGGACAGTTACAGAAAACTGTGCTGTGGAACACAGGAATGCAATGATCAGTTGGACAGGCTTCACTAAGATTTCCCTTCAGGAGAAACCAAACCCTGTTCTAGTTCCAGAGGCCACAGTGTGAGAGGATTTCTGTGCTTCACCATCACTGCCAATGTCAGTAGAACTTGGGGTGCTGGAACAGGTCAGTGTCAGTGTCACACCACTCTTGGCTGCAGGGCCACCATTTCGGGTCCTTCAGCAACACAAGGAAGAGTTGGGGCCCAGAGAACATTTTCCCCCCAAGGAGTGCCTTCAGTTTCAGAAAGCCAAAGATTCTGGTTCACCCTGTGCCCCATGGGCACTGCCTGGTCCTGTGGAGTTTACAGTAAGGAGAGAAATTGATTATTAGAAGAAATAGAAAATGATCCTGTTATAATATCCAATAGCACATGCCAGGAGCTCCAATGGGATGGAATGGGGACTCCACAGACCCACATGGCCTTGGATTGTCTGCTTGCTGGCCAGGGAGGAACCTGGGCTATTCCAGGACAGGAATGTTGCAGGAATGTCGATCAGTGCTGGGTTAGAGGTCCAACAGTCAGGAATCACCTTGACAGAAAAAGCAGTACAAGAGTGGCAGCAAGAAGAAAATTCTTCTTGGTGGGATTGGCTTCATGGCTGCCAAATTGGAGCTGCTGTGAAATGCATTCACGGCAGTGTCTGTCATCATTACAGTGTGAGCACTTGGTGTGTTATGATTCCATGGTAGAGTTGCTGTGACACTTTGTGCTGGAAATGGAGTATTGAGACTGGTCTAAAATGAGACACAGTCTCAAGAAAAAAAGGAACATTTGATAAAATAACAGAGAATAGCAACTAATTAGGGCTATTTTAAAAGGAATGTGAATTAAAGCTTTCGGTTATGAACTTGAACAGCACTTAACTGAAGAACAAGAGGAGATGCCTTTATGCCTAATACCTAAATCTAAACTGTCTTATTGAAAGAGTTGTTATGAAGGTTGCAGTTCATCTGTAGGTCTAAGCATTGAGTGAAGTACTGAGGCCTCACCAGGCCCTGACTGAGGCCTGAACAACAGGCCCTGAGGCAAAGCTGAGCTCCAGATGAACCTTCCAACCAAATGAAATTTTTGTATCCACTCATTAATGAATCATTATTAGCAATATAAGCTCTGTACATGTTCATTGGTGAAATATGGATTTACTTTTCTGTATTTGGAAGCCAGACAAGGCCCCATCTGGCCTTGTTTGGGGCTGAATGGTCAAAGTCACCTCCCTTGGTTCCTCCTGGGGCCCTGGCCAGGCTTTGGGAGGGAGCCAAGAGGAGGATGAAAGCAGATGTTGCCACACTAGCAGTGCTGTCAGTTTGTCCATTCAGCACTGTCAGAGCTGGGCCCTCTCCCAGCGGGGTTGGAGCCTCAGCTGTGGCTGGAGGCACCTGCAGGAATTGCCAGTGCCCAGGAGTGGCTCTGCAGCCCTTGGCTGTGACAGCTTCCCCAGCTGCTGTGTGGGTCTGGGGGATGGTAAAGCCTGAGGGTAACTGGGGCTGGATCTTTCTCAATCACTGCGGGCAATCTTTGGTGGGGATGGTTGGGTGCATTGCTGAGCTTCTGCTTTTGTAATTATTTTCTAATGATTTTGTGTTTTGCTGAGCTTCTCCTGTTGTAATGTTTTGCAGATTTACATTATATAAATTACACAATTCCTTCAGTTGGTGTCTGTGTCTTTGATGCTGACCCTGCCCACTGGCAAAACTGACCCTGTGGGCTCCATAGAACCAAGGGGGCCCTTGTGACACAGCAGGGCCTCCTGTACCAGGGGACCGTGGTGACCCTATGGGGCCTAATGGAACCAAGGGGCCATTGTGACACTCTGGGGCCTCATGGAACCATGGAGACCATTCTGACTCTGTGGGGACTCATGGGGACAAGGCTCCATTGTTTTCCCCTCCCTGGCACTGCCCAGTTCAGCCTTTCCCTGCCCCTGCCCCAGCCCAGCAGAGCAGCAGAGTCAGGTCAGGCCCTGCAGCAGGAACTGGAGACCCTGGAGGTCAGGGACAGCCACTCTGTGTCTGGGATGCTCAGCAGATGCTCAGCTCGGGCAGCTCCTGCAGCCCCAGGGCCAGCCCCGCTGCCCAGCCCAGCAGCAGAGTTGGCCCCGGGGCTCCTCAGGCAGCTCCTGCTGGCCCAGGGACAGGGCAGCCTCTTGCCAGGGCTCCTCTGCACCCCCACGGGCTCCTGCCCTGCTCCTGGCCCATGCCAGCTGCCCCCAGAGCCTTTCCCAGGGGAACACGTCTGTGCTGGCCCGAGCAGCCATTGCTGCAGCCCTGCCCTGCTGCCCAGAGCCCCGAGCTGGGGCTGCTGCTCTGCAGAGCACGGGGGCTGTGCTGCCCGGGGCCCTGGGCTGCCTCTGCTGGGCTCTGCTGCTCAGCCTGGGACACAGAGGCAGCTGAGGGTGCTCCTGCCCTGACCCCCTCCCACACGGGCTCTGCGGGGCCATGGAGGGGCTCAGAGGTGCCTGCCTTGTTCCAGGGCTGCTAGAGGGGCTCGGGGCTGCCTGGATCCTCCTGGGGGAGATCCCTGAGGGGCAGAGGAGTCAGTGCCCAGACTCCTTTCCCTGTGCCTGCTGTGTCCCTGGGCTGCAGAGCTCTCCTGGCTCACAGCAGACATTCAGGCCTTGATCTCAGGGTGACCCCACCCTGGCCAGGCCTGTGCCCAGTGAGCTCCACTCCCTGCTGGTCCCTGGCACACTCTGTCCCTGCAGGTCCCCTGTGCTCTCCTGCAGCTCCCAAAGCCCTCCAGACAAACATTCCCCTGTCATCAGCCCTGGCACAAGCTGCAGAGCCCCAGGAAGGTCCAGCACAGACCATTCAGCATCTGATGGGCACTGGCCACCAACAAGCAAAACCTGACCCAGACCTGAGTCCCCTGAAGGCCCCAGTGAGACCCTGATCTCATCCCACTGAGCCCTGGGAGAGCAAGGAACACAAGGAGCCCCTTAAGAGTCCTGAGAGTGACTCTGGAGGGGAGCAAAGCCTCCCTGCCCTGCCCTCAGGAGATGCCCTTTGCTGATGGAGCTGCTGTGCTGGAGCCCAGCTGTGTCCCAGCAGTGCCCATGGCCTGTCCCTGCCTGAGGTCACAGCAGGGACACGCAGCAGGACAGGGACCAAGCTGCCAGAGCACTCTGGCCTTGCACCCACAGCAGGGCTGGGGAGGGGAGTGTGGAGCTGGGGGGAGCAGATGTGCAAAGAGGCAGGGCCATTGTCCCTGGCCGTGCTGCTGTGCTGGGAGCCCCTTCCCTCAGCCTCTGCTCACAGGCACTGCCCCTGCAGAGCCAGAGAAGGGCTGAGGAAATGCCTTGGACACACAAGGCAGGGCAGACACTGGATTTTATTCAAATTCACAGGGATCAAGCCTCCTGAAAGTCTTTGTGCTACACAAGAAAAGTAGATGTTCATGTAGACATGCTCAGCAGAGTACTACAGTATTTAAAAAAAAACATTATAACACTAGTATAATAATAAAAAAAGGTCCCAATGAAAAACTGCAGAACTAGGAAAAAAAGGCTGAAATTGTAAAGAGTTACATTCTTAAGGTTATGGAGTAGAAAAAAGAGAGTTTATTGCTTCTGAAAAGATAAAGTAATCATTTTTCTCAGGGCATCCTTGAGCTCCTGGTTCCTCAGGCTGTAGATGAGGGGGTTCAAGGCTGGAGGCACCACCGAGTACAGAACAGAGACTGCCAGATCCAGGGATGGGGAAGAGATGGAGGGGGGCTTCAGGTGAGCAAATGTAACAGTGCTGACAAATAGAGAGACCACAGCCAGGTGAGGGAGGCAGGTGGAAAAGGCTTTGTGCCGCCCCTGCTCAGAGGGGATCCTCAGCACAGCCCTGAAGATCTGAACATAGGAGAAAACAATGAACACAAAACAACCAAATACCAAACAGGCACTAAAAGCAATGAGCCCAAGTTCCCTGGAGTGGGATTTGGCACAGGAGAGCTTGAGGATCTGTGGGATTTCACAAAAGAACTGGTCCAGGGCATTGCCATGGCACAGGGGCAGGGAAAATGTATTGGCCGTGTGCATGAGAGCATTGAGAAAGGCACTGGCCCAGGCAGCTTCTGCCATGTGGGCACAAGCTCTGCTGCCCAGGAGGGTCCCGTAGTGCAGGGGTTTGCAGATGGACACGTAGCGGTCGTAGCACATCACGGTCAGGAGGAAATACTCTGCTGAGATGAAGAAGAGAAAGAAAAAGAGCTGAGCAGCACATCCTGAGTAGGAGATGTTGCTGGTGTCCCAGAGGGAATTGTGCATGGCTTTGGGGACAGTGGTGCAGATGGAGCCCAGGTCAGCGAGGGCCAGGTTGAGCAGGAAGAAGAACATGGGTGTGTGCAGGTGGTGGCCGCAGGCTACGGCGCTGATGATGAG
This sequence comes from Agelaius phoeniceus, assembly GCF_051311805.1. Lineage (NCBI taxonomy): Eukaryota > Metazoa > Chordata > Aves > Passeriformes > Icteridae > Agelaius > Agelaius phoeniceus. The sequence goes on from NW_027509866.1 coordinate 6,529,033, forward strand.
GCCGTTGCCCAGGAGGGCAGCCAGGGAGATGCCCAGCAAGAGGCAGAAGTGCAGGAGCTGCAGCTGCCGCGTGTCTGCCAATGCCAGCAGCAGGAAGTGCCTGATGGAGCTGCTGTTGGACATTTCTTCTGTCTTGCCATGGGGATCTGTAAGAAAAGTAATCATGGAATAGTTGGTGTGGGGAGGACTTGAAATATCCCAGCACAGCCTGGGGACACTTTCCCCCCACTCCCTGCCCAGGGCTCTGCTGCCTGGAGCTGTCCCTGCCAGCAGCTGCTTCCCTGTGCCCAGGGCTGGGCCCTGCCAGTGCTGCCAGAGCCCAGCCCAGCCCTGGGGGCTCAGCTCTGCCCTGCAGAGCCCTCCCAGCTCAGGCACTGCCCAGGGGCAGCTCTGGCTCTGCAGGCTCTGATGGCAACATCAGAGAAACACTGAGGAGGCTGGAAAAGTGACACTGATGCAAGCTCTAAGGAATCCTGTGGTGATTGCTGTTGCTTCCTGGTTTATTCTGATTAGAGAATTTTTTTTTTTCGCAACCTGAACTGAGAGATTAATATCAATGTGCAATTTCCAACTCAGCGCAGTAGATTTAAAAAGCAGGATATCCACGTTTATGCAGCCTCTGCCTTGCTATACTCCCTGTATAATCTATTTGGAAATGTTCTGCAGTTCAATGCCATGCTGGGAGCAGTCCTGAACAATGCAGCATCCTCCCCACACAAGGAGAACACTTCCAAGCCTCACCAGCTGTCTCCTGCCACCCAGATCTTGTCCCCCAGTGCTGGGAGCAGCTGCCAGGGCTGGCTGAGAGCTGTCCCTGGCAGGCAGCAGAGTCCCTGCCCCAGCACAGAGCCCTGGGCTGCAGGACCCTGCTCTGCAGGACAGCCCTGGGCACCCCTGGCTGCTCTGCACAAGAGACAAGCAGAGAATGTACTCACAGGCTCTGCAGGCATTGGCATGTTCCAGCTTGAGGAGATGGCTCCAGGAGCTGCAGCTGCATTGTCCTGCAGCCAGAGGTTCCTGTGCCAAGGGCTGGCAGTGATTGTGCCCCAGGCACTTCTCAGCCCCTTCCCAGCCCTGACTGATTGAAGCTCTCTGTGCCTCTGGGCTGTGCCCGGGCTGGCTGCAGGCAGTGCCCCAGCCCTGCTGGGCTGGCAGAAGAGCTGCTCATCCAGAGAAATGTGCTTTTGAAGCTCTTCTTGGTGAGCAGGAGCTGCCTCTGTGCTAGGAGCCCAGCCCAGCTCAGCAGCACAGACACAGCACAAGGACTTTAATCAGCCTCTGGGCCTTTGTGCTCAGGCCCTGAACATCAGTCCCTGAGAGGGAGATGAAGAAACCTCTCCAGAACTCCAAGGCAGAATCCAACTCCAAAGTTTCTTGGACTTTTAATGGGTCCCACTGAGGGACACGACTGAGCAAGTGTCCCCAGGCCCCAGGCAGAGCAGAGAACTGCAGGCAGTGATGACAGGTGGGGACAAAGAGAAGCCAAGTCTTGGTGCCCTGGGGCTCAGCAGGGTCTGTGCCAGCAAGGGCTGGGAGGAGACACCTTGTCCTGAGGCCCTGGGGCCTCCTGGCACAGCCCCAGCCAGGCTGGGCACTGTCAGCCCCTTGTGCTGCCCTCAGCATCCCCCCCTAGCCCACATCCCAGTGGCCTCAAGGATCTGCTGCAAGGAGTCCCTGGGGAGCCTTGCTCAGCAATGGCCCTGGGGGCTCCTTCATGCTCCCTGCAGGGACTGCAGGTTTTTCAAAGGACTTTGGGTTTGGCTTTTGCCTTGGAGTCTCTGAGAGGTTTGTGCAATCCTGGCCTCCAATTATCTGCTGTAATTAGTCCCTGGAGAGGCTTTGTCAGTAACAACACTCAGTGGGGATCATTAATACTTCAGGGTACTTCAGTTATTTTAAGGTACTTGGTGTTTCCCTTTTGATGCAGACTCTGTGAGAGTTTTGTGCAATCATGGCCCCAATTATCTGCTTTAACGAGTCCCTGGAGAGCTTTGTACTGACACTCAGTGGGGCTCATTAATACTTTGAGATACTCAAGTTGTTTAAGGTACTTAGGAATTTCCTGTCTGCACTGAGTCTCTCAGAAGTTTTTGGTCAATCCTGGCCTCAAATTCTCCCCTCCAAGGAGTCCATGATGATCCTGTGTTGGGGATGGACCTCAGTGGGACCCATTCATGCTTTGAGACACTTTGGGGTTTTCTACTGATTTGACTCCTGGAAAGGTTTGTGCAATCTCCTCTCAGGCCCTGAGGTTCCAGGGCTCAGCTCCAAATGCACCACAGGGCTCATTAGGATCAAGCAAGTCCTGACAAACCATGGCTCTGCCTTGATTTCCCTGTGCTTTAGTACTGTTCATTACGAAGATTTCCTATTATAGTTATGGAAAAATAATTCAGAGACCTTTTAAGAAATATGTATTCCTATCTTAAAGGGTGTCTTTTTTTGCTGTTCCTATTATACAAGAGGTGATTGCAGCATTCTGTGATTGATATTGATCCAGTGTCTCTCCTAAGGAGGTCTGGCCAGGTCAGTGAAGTTGTTCCTTAGAGCTGTCCCAGTGTGGACAACCCAGCCCCACATTCCCCAACCCCATGTGAGAAACAATTTTCACTTTCAAAAATGTAAATGCTTTATTAAGACCTTATGAAAATACAACAAGAAGACTGAATAAAGAAAGGAAAGGATATCACATCAGGAGCAAAGGATTCAGTAACCATGTGCTCATCTACATAATGGATGTTCTGTCTTTTATAACTCTAGCCCCTCCCAAAGTCTTGTCAATCAACTCCTTCTTCACTGTCCAGTGGTGGAGATCACTGTCTCACACCTTGATTGGAGGTCAGGTGTCACAGACATCTTTTCATGAAAAATCCTTTCTTTAGGATTTTTCCTCCTGAGAAGCTGAGAGGCCTCAGGAACAAAATGTAAACAATGGTTATCTGCTGCTGTGGAATGAAACAGGTGGATCTGTGATTGGTCTCATAGAGTTGTTTCTAATGAATGGCCAATCACGGTCAACTGGCTTGGACTCTCTGTTTGAGACAGAAGCTTTTGTTATCATTCCATTCTATTCTTAGCTTAGCCAGCCTTCTGATGAAACCTTTTCTTCTATTCTTTTAGCATAGTTTTAATGTAATATATATAATAAAATAATAAATAAACCTTCTGAAACATGGAGTCAACATTCTCATCTCTTCCCTCATCCAAGAACCCCTGTGAACATCACCACAGTCAGGTGCTGCCATAGGAACAAGCCAACCCTCCCAAATGCCCCAACTGCTGAGGCCATCCTGTGATAGCAATGCAAGGGGGAGGGGAAGGATAACTGTACATCTACAAAACTTCTCCTAACATGTATTTAATATCCAGCCCTTAATTGTGAGAGTCAACCATAGGATTGCGCATCTATAACAAGCCCCCTTTTTCTTTTTCTATAAGTCATTTTGCTCAAACAGTTAAGTACAAAATTTTCTCTCTCTCTTGAATGAGTCATACGAGCATCTGTTGATGTAGGCAAGAACAGTGGGAACAGGAGAAAAAAATCTCAGGTTTTCCTTAGACACACTTATTTGGAATGGTCAAAAGGGCATCCCAGTGGTCCAGTGTGGCTTTGACTCCCATCTACCGTGCCTGTGTGGCTGCTACCCATAGTTGGTGCATCTTAGGGGTGAGCACAGAGGCCAACTCGGTCCTGCCCTCCAGTCCCTGTTGAATTAAAAGACAACTGAGGAATTACAGAGGTCTGGTATGGCCTTTTGTCCCTACCTTACCATGCCTACAGGGTTGCTACCCACAGCAGGGCTATGGAGCCTTCTTGGTAACAAACAAAGAGGCCAACCCAGTCTTGCCCTCCTTCCTTTGTCTTATTTTCTTGAAGAAGCTGTCCCATTACCTTTTACAGTCCCTTGTGTACTTCTCCTCAACAGATGCTGGTAATTCTCTCCCATGAAAACAGGAAGACAGTTCCCGAGCTGGTTGGTGGAAGGTTGACTCTACCTTTTGGGCGTCTTGGTGTTTTTCTGGTTGTCTCTCAGTCTGTTTTAGAGTCAATCTTGTTTCACCCAGCCTGGATGTTACAGTCCACTCTTTGGGTTCTTCTCCTGGGCCTTTGACTCTGTTGCCATGAGTCCATCCCCGCTCTGCAGCTCGCACGGCCGATTCGGTGCTGAGCAGTGCCTGAAAGGGACCTTCCCACTGAGGAGTTAGAGGCTGATCTCTCCATGACGTGATCATCACCCAATCCCCAGGATTAATATTATGGATTCTGAAATCCAGGGTGGTAGTTTGAGGAATTGCCCCTTTATGTCTTAGCCCTCCTAAGGTTTGTGCTATAGACATCACTTATTTCTTGGCATTGGCTTCCCCTTCCTCATAGGTGGCAACCTTCTGGGGTGAGGTCAGGAAGGGAAACCCAAACATCATTTCATAGGGTGACACCCCCAGATCTGACTGGGGTTGGGTTCTAATTCTTAATAAGGCCAAAGGGAGACATTTTATCCATGACATTTGGGTTTCAATCATTAGCTTAACTAGAGCTCTTTTAAGAGTTTGATTCATTCTCTCTACATGACCAGAACTCTGTGGATGCCATGGAGTGTGTAATTCCAATTTCACTCCCGGGCCTGAACAACTTTCTGCAATATCTTTGATGTGAAATGAGTTTCCCAGTCTAAATCAATCCAGTGTGCCATCCCATATTGGGGAATGATTGATTCTAGAAGTGTTTTACTCACAACACTGGCATTGGGTTTCACAGTGGGTACCACCTCTACCCAATGAGTCACGTGATCTACTATCACTGGCAAAAACTTCCACCACTGTACCTGGGGAAGCTCAGTAAAGTCTCCTTGGATGTTTTGGAAGGGCCTTAAGGCCAGTTCTCACCCTCTCCTGGGTGTTTTCCTCATGATTTTCTTATTCACTTGTTGACATATCATCACACACTGTTCAGTTACTTCTTAGCTATTCTGAAAATTCCTATGCAGCCCCAGTCCCTTAGAAATTGATCACTTAGCACTTGTGTACCCCAATGTGTTTTCCATGTATGCCTTCTAGCATTTTCTTGCCAAGGGGTTTATTCAACATTTGCCTCCCATCTGCTAATCTCCACTTCCCTTCATTATCTTTCTTGGCTACTGTTTTGAGGACTTCTTCTTCTTCTGTCCCATGAATACGGGGACTTCTTGCATTTCTCTCATGGGTGTTAATACTATTATTAGTTTTTCTGTCTCTATTTCAGTTGCATTCTAAGCTTCTAAATCGGCTAAATTGTTCCCTTGCGCCTTTTGAGTCACCCTTTTTTGATGTCCTTTAACATACACCACTGCTACTTCCTCTGGTAATTGTAAGGTTTCTAACTCTTCTAAAATAATTTTTTCATTAATCAGTCCCTTTCCCTTTGAATTTAATAGCCCCCTCTCTTCCCAAATTTTTTCCAAAGGTATGCACTATTCCAAAAGTGTGTTTTGAGTCCTGTATATATTGTTCTCCTTTTCCATGCTAATATTTCCAGAGCTCATTTTAGGGCATATAGTTCTCATGCTATAGATCACATGCTGACCAGTTGTAAGGTAACTTTCTCTTTTCAATGGCCACCAACCCTTCATGCACTATAGCGTACCCCGATACCCTGTGCCCCTTTATTACCCATGAAGATCCATCGATGTTCAGTTGTTTTCCACCTTGGAGTGGTTGATCTGTTAGGTCCTCTCTTCCTTTAGTTTGATAGTTTATATCCTCTAGGCAATTATGAATTAGCTCCTCACTTGGTTCTCCATACAAGAACTGGGCAGGGTTGAGTTGGTTACTCATGATCTGCTCTAAACCATTATCTATTAAGACAGCTTCATACTTTAGCACTTGGGAATCAATGAGCCATTCCTCAGCATTTTGGGTCAGGATACTCCTTACTGAGTTTGGGATATATATCTTCAATTTTCCCCCAAAGGGTAATTTTTTGCTTTCTGCTATGAGTAGGGCAGTCACTGCCACAGCCTCAGTGCAGGTTGGCCACCCCCGGCTGACAGGGTCTGGCAGTTTTGATAAATAGGCCACTGGTTTCCTGGATCCTCCCCAGTCCTGGGCTAACACTCCATGTGCTACCCCTTTTTCTATATCCACAAACAATAGAAGAGTTTGTCTAAGGCAGGAATACTCTGTGCCAATGCACTGACTGATTTTTGCTTTAAAGCTTCAAACTTCTCTTCATCGTCTTTTTCCCACCTAATCTCTTCTTCTGGTAACTTTTCATACAAGAACTGGATGGCCTGCATGTATCCTTCAATCCACAGCCTAAAATATCCCAACAGGCCTAAAAACCTTCTGACTTCCCTCTTAGTTTTTGGCCATGGGAGTGAAACAATCTCTGTAATTCTCTCAGGGTTCAGCCGCCAGCTCCATTGACAAATCACGTCTTAGGTATTTCACTTCCCTTTCTACAAAATCAAGTTTCCCTTTTGATACCCAAAGTCCTTGGTCCCCCAGAAAATTTAACAACACTATGGTAGATTCCCAAACTTCTTTTTCTTCCTGTCCTGAGAAAAGGAAATAATTTACATATTGGATAATCTTTATCTCAGGTTTGATGGAGAAGAGTTGTGTTACTTCTCCTAGGGCTTGACTGAAGAAGTTTGGGGATTCGGAAAACCCTTGGGGTAACCCAGTCCACTAAAGCTGTTGCTTCCTCCCAGAATCAGGGTCCTCCCATTCAAAAGTAAATATATCCCTACTTTCCCCTGCCAGTGGACATGCCCAAAAAATATCTTTTAGGTGTATGACGATAAACCAGTGGTGTGCTGGGGGGACATTACTCAGTCGTGTTGAGGGGTTAAGCACTACTGGGTACCGATTCACTGCTCTTTTGTTCACTTCTCTCAAATCTTGGACAAGCCTGTAAGTCCCATCTGACTTCTTTACTGGTAATATGGGTGTATTATGGGGGGACATACATGGTTCTAAGGTCCTGTCCTCAAGTAGGTCCTGGATCAGTGGCTGCAGTCCTCGTCTCCCCTCCAGGGAAAGTGGATATTGTCGTACCTGGACTGGAGAGCTGTCATCAATTAATTTTATTACTATAGGTTTCATGTTCAATTTGCCTCAATTTTTTGGTTTTGCCCACACCATCTCATGAATTTTGCCCTCATCCTCTTCCCCTAATTCGAGAAGTTTAACCACCATTTTTCCTTCCTCTGGGAGTACTTGAATGCTTAACTGCACTTGTAAATCTCAGTCTAATAGATTGCATCCTGCTTCTTGAACTAATAGAACATCTCCAATTCCTACATTATTTGCCCCTTCAAACTTTACTTCCTTTATAACTGAGACCTTGCACCCCTCCCCTTTTGCACCTACTACCTGCATGGTATCTTGACCCTTTTTGCACCCCTTTGGGATTCTACAAACACAAGTTCTTTCAGACCCCTTGTCTACTAAGAATTCAAATTCTTCCTCCTGGGGATCTATTTTTAAAGTTATCAAGGGCCCCTGGTGGTATTCTGTCCCCAGGAGGTAGAGCCCTTGACACTGCTGATCTACTTCTTTTTGCTCAGTCTCATAGACCCTCAGATCCTTTTCCTTCTGGGGGCAATTCCTTCTAATATTCCCACTCTCTTTACAGTAAAAGCAGACTGGTCCTAAGTTCCCCTGTTTCCCAAACTCTTCTTTTTCTGCCCAGTCCCAAGGAGATGCATCTCCCCTCTATCTTCCCATACTTGGAATCCCCCTCCCTTACCTGGGTTGTTCTTTGCATGCTGGTTCCCTTCCCTAATGGCAGTTGCCATTACCTTGGCTTTTGTCTTGGCCTTCTCTGCATCCCTTTTTACATGCACCTTCTGTGCTTCCCTTAAGAGATCTTCCAACCTCTTTTCTAGCCAACCATCTAACTTTTCTAATTTTCTAATTTTCTCCATATATCTGGCCAGGCATGAATGACAAAATTTATCTGTGCAGTAAGATCAGTCCAGTCACTGTGTCAGGGTCAACTCCTGAATATTGCCTTATATTTTTCCTCAGCTTTCTAACCGCTCTGTTGGGGTTTCTTCCCTCTTTTGCTGCTCATTGAAAGCCTTACAGGCATTTTGGTTACATGGAGCTGCTTCTTTGATGACTTTTGTAATCAATGTTCTCTATTCTTCCATGTCTTGCCTTCCCCCAGTGCTGTTGTGGTCCTGGTGGGGAGCACTATGGGCATCTTCAGATCCCCAGGAGGTCCTTGCACAGGCTTCCTTTCCCATATCCATATCTCAGCTGCTCGGATCATCTGTCTTTCTTCTGGTGTGAACAACATAATCATTAATGATTGCATCTCTTCCCACATATCAATATTGGGCCCCAGAAATTGATCTAACTGTTCCACTAATCCAGTGAGGTCCTCTAGTAATCCTTTCAATTATTTCTTGAACATTCTCATGTCAGAAGAACTGAGAGGTACAGTTACAAATCCAATTCATTCCCATATCCCCCCAGGGCTTCCTCCCTCAGGGGGTACAGTCCCAATGCTTGGCTCCCATCCTCTGATCTGCTTTCCTCTCTTTGTGCTACCCTGCTCCTGGTGTTCTGGCTAGGCCCATCAGGGCGTAGGGGAGGTGCAGTTGGGACTGCTGGAAGTGGGAGGGGGAACAGGTCTAACGGGTCCCACTCTGTATGTTCTGCTACCTTAAACATGCTCACCTTCGAGGGGGAGGTTTCCCCTTCCCAGCAAGCAGCACAGTCACTCTCCTCCTGATTGAGTGGTTCCTTAGCTCTTACATCATGTTTAATGCTCGGCATATCCATCCTTTGTCTGATCCATATCTCAGCCAGTAGACATGATCTCTCCTGATTTCCCTTCTGGTCCATTCCAATACGCAGTACTGAACCATTTTGCTCTCGTCCTTATCTTTGGTGTTGGGGTCATATTTCCACCGGGCTAGCTTCCTTCCTAGTGGGCTGTCTGGAGGGATGCCCCTTGGTTCCTCTTCAATCTCTGCGTCTTCCTTTGGGGATTCGCTACTCACCCATGATCCCATCATGACCAGTCAATCACAGGTCTGCCCCCAACAGAGCCTGCCTTTCCAAGCACAGGCCCTCCCAACTGAGCCCAGCTCCCTAAGAAGGGAGAGGGAAAGGGGAAAAAAAAGGAAACCTGGAAAGGAGGAAGGAGAAGGAAAGGGAAGAGAGAGAGGAAAAAGGGGAGAGAGGAAGAAAAGGGGAAGAGAGAGAAAAAACTAGAAAAAAGCTTTACCTCTCCTCCGAAGAAAACTCTGTGGTCCAGGGGCTTCCGTCCCCAGCCCACCCTGGCTCGGCAGCTCCGCCCTGACTCGCCATGGCATGTGAAGTGTTACGCTACTACAGGGTAACCCCACCTCAGCAAACCTCTCAGCAGTTGTCCCGTTTCCAGCCCGATCTCAGCTGGCTCCGGGAACCCTGGAGCTGGTTTTGCCCAAGAGCCATTCCCACCGAGCTCGGCCACTGCCAGTGCCACCAGTGCCCGGCCGCTGGCGCCTCCCCCAAAACTGCCGCCGGCTATCGCTGCTCAGCCAGCCTGGGATACCACAGCCCTGGCCGTGCCTCCCCCGACACCGCCGCTGGCTCGGTGTGCAAAACCCTACACAAACCCATCTCACGTGTCCCACTGGCCACGGGGGAAAATCCCCGCTTTCCTCTCCACCACGTGTGCTGCCATTCCCTACCAGAATAGCCCAGCGCTGGCTGTGCCTCCCCGAGACCACCACTGGCTCGGTGCCACAAAACCCTTCTCAAACTTCTCTGTCCTACGTGTCCCGCCGTCCACAGAGGAAAAACACCTCTGCTTTCCTCTTTATAATGATTCCTGCCGTTTCCTCCAACTGCCCAGCATCCTAAAACTCCAATGGACCAGGACGGGTTTGGTATGGAGTACTGGCTGGAGTTTGCTTTCCTATACCGAAATTACAGAGTCATTATCTGGCTAAAAAATAGTGCTCACCCCTTTTCTCTTTTCTTTATCCAGCCTCCTGCTGTCTCTGAGCTTCAGCCTGCAACCACCGGTGGCCCCAGGAGTATCTGAAGACTCCACCAAATTTGTGGCGTGGGTGCACTTCTTTTTGCAAACTCCTAGCACCACCGGGGAGAGATGTCTATCCCAGGAGAGCCCCCAAAAATTGTGAGAAATAGCTACTCACTTTCCATAGTTTAGGAAGGTTGATTAAACCTTATCAAATATACAACAGAAGACTGAATAAAGAAAAAAGGTTACGGCGCTGGGAGCAAAAGATTTTCGCTGCCATGTGCTCAGCCCCCTCACAATGGAGGTTTTACCCTTTTTAACCCTTTAACCCCTCCCAAAGTTGTGTCCATCAACCTCTTCTTTGCTGTCCAGTGGTGGAGATCTCTTCCTCGAATCCTGATTGGAGGTCAGATGTCGCCATAGTGACAAGCCAGCCCTCCCAGATGTCCCAACTCCCATTGTCCCTTGATAACCACGTGAGCAGGTACAACTATAAATCTATAAAACTTTTCTTATATATACATTATATATAATATAATATAATATAATATAATATAATATAATATAATATAATATAATATAATATAATATTAGATATACATATACACATTATATTAGTCCATTAATTGTGAGAGACAATCATCATATTACTCATCTATCACAGACACAAAGGAAGTTCTAATATAAACATTAATCCAAACTTGGCTGAAGGCAGAATAAGACCAGCTCCTGAAGGACAGAGCAGCTTTGAACTCCTTGCAGCTCAAAGCACCAAGCGGGTGGCTGGGAGGTGTGTGAGTGACCTGAGAGTGAGGGAAGGGAAATGCAGAGATCCCTGGAAGTGTTTCTGTGCAAACAGGCTGTGGGAAGGGCACTTGCAGACCTGCTCTGGGCCAGCTGTGAGGGTGGATCATCATCCCAACCTGCACTGGGCCATTGCAAGGGACTGTTGCCATGGACACTGCAGGGACCCCACTGCTGGCTTTGGCTGCCATGGCAACCCCCATCAGTTCAGGTTTCCTTGGAAACCAGCCCAAGGAGCCATTTCTGCAGCCAGGTTCCATGGCCCCTTGCCTGCAGAGCTGTTGCTGCCCTCGGCTGCCATGGCAACCCTGAGGACAAAGCGGTGCCAGGGCTGTTCCAGGTACAATTGCAGTGACACTGGTTGGTGCCACCAGCTGCCATGGCAATGGACACAGGGACCCGTTCCTTAGATTGGTGCCAAGGCAACCAATGCCCAGACCCGTTGTGATGGTTGGTGGCCATGGAAAGCTGCCCTGGGCCCCTTGCTCAGGGCTGGTGTCAGTGCCCAGAGCCAGAGGGGATCCCTTGCTGGGGGCTGTGCCATGGCCACCTGCCCTGTGCCGCGCTGGCCGCTCGGGCGCCAGGAACCAGCAGCCAAGGGCACTGCCAGGGCCAAAGGCCAGGTCAGCCAGACAGAAAGGGGCAGCGCTGGGCACTGTTTCCATGGCAACCGGCACTGGGGGGACACCTGGGTCACCTGGCCTGGCAGTTGCCATGGAAACCCCTGGCAGGCACTGAGGGCACAGCCCCTGGCACTGAGACACTGCTGGGCCGGGGGCTGAGCACAGCGCTGAGCACGCAGAGATGGTTTTGTTCTTGCTGAGCTGCAGCACAGCCAAGGCCTGTCCTGCCCCTCGTCCAGCCACGCTGGGGAGGGGCTGGGGCTGCGGGGGAGCTGGGCAGGGGACACAGCCAGGACAGGTGACCCCAACTGACCCCGGGCACAGCCCAGACCAGAGCACATCATGCTCAGGGTATGAAGGGGGGGAACAAGGAGGAAGGGGGAATTTTGGAGGGAGGGTTTTTGCCTTCCCAGGTAACACTCAGGCAAGAGGGGGCCCTGTTTCACCAGTGGGCAGGGTCACTACCAAAGACACAGACACCAACTGAAGGAATTGTGGCATTTATATCATGCACAGCTGCAAAGAATTACAAAAGGATAAGCTCAGCAAAGCACATCATCATTAGCAAAGAATTACAAAAGAAGCTCAGCAATCCATCAGAACTCATCATTACATTTTGATGACTAACCCCTTGGGGAAACACTAGAGGTGTTTGTGGCAGACAAAGATTCTGGCTGACTATCAAGGTACACCTTACAGACACCAGTAGTACTTTAGTGACACCGTTCTTCATTCATTTTTCTCAAACTCATTTGAGTTAGGAACAACAATTCTGTTGTCCATGGAGCTGGCACCATGTTAATTCCAGAATAATGCCCCAGGCCCTTTGCTGTTCAGCTTTACCATGCTGTCTGGGGCTAACAAGGCCTGGGGGGGCCCTTTCCCCTCTGGCTGGAAGGGGCCGGGTCCCAGTCCCTGAGGGGCACCCGGGCTCCTGGATGCAATTCCTGTGCAAGTCCCTCAGTGTCACAGCAGCCTTCCCATGGAGCCCCATGGATCAGAGCATTTCCCAAAGGGGCCCTTGGGGCAAACAGGGAGATTTGGTCTGGCAGCATGTGTAAAACAATATCCTGTCACATCTCCTTGTTCTCACACAGAACACTTGGCTGCAGGGACACATTCCCATTGTTCCTGCCCAGGTTTCAGGACTCAGAGTTGTCTTTCCCAGGAGCTGCTCCTTCAGCTGCCTCGGGAGGGCCATTTGGCCTCTGGACCCACACTCGGGCTCCATTATTAGGGCTGCTGGATCCAAACCCTTTATCTCCACAAACGGTGGTGACTGCAGGTGGATCTCCTTTTTTCACAATCCTTCTTAACATTGCAATATTGATAATTGTGCTACCCTGTCATGGGGTTGACTAATCCAATCCTGGTCACTATTGTTTAACACAATTCCTTTAATTTCTCCTGGATATCTGCATCAATTCCTCCTGCCATGACAGGAACACTTTGCAAGGCCAAGCTCGAGTGAGCAGTTATCAAATCAAAGTGTCCTGGAGGAATCTGAATTCCTGTTTCAGTATTGATAGCTCTCATTTGCTTTGAATTTATCCAAACTAATTCCAGTGCATGAAGGCCCAGCCCTGCAGCCTCTGGGCTGGCCCTGCCAGGGGCCATCACAGCCAGAACAATTTCCCAGGCAGCCCAAGTCTCACTGCCCATGGCTGGATTTGCAAATTGGGGGCAGCTGTGCACAGCCAGGGGGTTTCCATTTCCCCATGGGCCATTGTTAAGGGCATGGAGCACATCTGGGAGATGGGTTCTCCATGGGCAAAGGTTCCCATCTCCTCATTTTTTTCAGCTGCTCTTTTAACAACCCCTTCACCCTTTCAACAAATCCTGCAGCTTGTGCATAGTCTGGTACATGAAAATCCCTGCAGGCTTAATCACTGTATTTTTCACAGTAACAGACAAAGCACTCTGCATCACAGTATCAGCAAACCCTGTAAAAACAGCCAATTTCCTCCCTTCCTCCTTTTTTCACTGTATACAGTCTCACAAAGTTGACCACTGACATTAGGGCACTGGCCAATCCTGTTCTGTAGGGTATTTAGTGTTACATCTCTGAGCAGACAAAGCTACCAAATTTGTATTGTCAGCACTACTTCACATTATTATAATTTTATATGTAGTATACATATTGATATAGATAGACAGACCTAGACATACATATAAAAATATATCAAAATATATATATGAGGATCTTATTATACAATAAATACATATATCGTTATTTATTATTTTGATATTTCACTTGCACCAATCCATCTGAGCTCCAGATTGAAACCTTCACTTGCTCCATGTGGGAGCATTCCAACAACAGGTTTTCCTTCTGTTGCTCCTCTTTCCAATGTACTCTTAACGAATTCATCTTTGTCTGCCCAAACCCACAAGTTTTTTTCCTGTTCCATGTGCAATTTTTGGATGCATTTGAAGCCATCCAGGGGTGCAGCCTCTTTTACCCGACTGCCCCACTGCTCCCACGGGGCTCCCACCTCAGCCCACTCCAGAGCCAGGGAACTCCAGGGAAGGGCTTCCCATCTGGGAATTTCTGATGGCACTGATTCCTCACATTTACACTGAACAAGTGACATTTTTTGGGATCTGGCCAGACTGTGCCAGTTTTGTTTTACCAGTGGGCAGGGTCAGCACCAAAGACACAGACACCAACTGAAGGAATCAGTGTCATTTCCTGCAGCTCAAAGCAGCAAAGAATCACAACAGGAGCAGCTCAGCAATGCACCCAACCATCCCCACCAAAGATTGCCTGCAGTGATTGAGAAAGATCCAGCCCCAGTTACCCTCAGCCTTTACCATCCCCCAGACCCACACAGCAGCTGGGGAAGCTGTCACAGCCAAGGGCTGCAGAGCCACTCCTGGGCACTGGCAATTCCTGCAGGTGCCTCCAGCCACAGCTGAGGCTCCAACCCCGCTGGGAGAGGGCCCAGCTCTGACAGTGCTGAATGGACAAACTGACAGCACTGCTAGTGTGGCAACATCTGCTTTCATCCTCCTCTTGGCTCCCTCCCAAAGCCTGGCCAGGGCCCCAGGAGGAACCAAGGGAGGTGACTTTGACCATTCAGCCCCAAACAAGGCCAGATGTCAGATTTCATGGCCTTGTCTGGCTTCTAAATACACAAAGGTCAATACATGTTTCACTAATGAGCGGCTACATCTATCACAGTGCTAATGACCATGCCTATTTCATCAGGGAGCAGATACAATGATAACCTTTGGTTGGAAGGTTCATCCAGAGGCCACCTTGGGCTCAGGGCCTGCTGTTCAGGCCTCACTCAGGGCTGCTGTCCAGGCCTTGGCACTTCAGGGACGTGCTTTAGTGCTGGGCTTGGCACTGCTGGCTGAGCGGCTGCCCTGGGGGAGCTCAGAGGGCTTTTCCAACAGAAAGGATTCTGTGATTCCATGATTCTATCCACTGCATTCAGCTGGGTCCATGTTAGCAGCATTCATTTGCTCAGAAAGTCTCCTCTTGCCCAGCTCCTGTGGCCTGAGGCTTCAGCTCCTTCAGCTCCTGGTGCTGAGCTGCTCATGCTGAACGAGACGACTCGGAGAGAAGAGCACAGTCCATGCAATTCCTTCTGGGACACGGAGAGGGGAGGCTGTGCAAACAGGAGCATTGTTTGCTGTGGCCTCCTCTCTGCCCTTCACGCCTTTCAGCGCTTGGAACCAGCCAAGAGCTTTCTCCAAGAGTGCAATGGAGCAGCTGTTCCTGCTCCTGGCTCTGGCTCTCTCCAGTCTCTGCCCTTGCCTGCTTCTGTCCCTCGTGCTGTGCCCTCTGTTCCCCCAGGGCTGGCTGGCTGCTGCCCAGGACTGTGGCACTGGCACAGATCCAGTGCTCCAGAGCCTCCTTTCTGTGCCCTTGGAGCTGCCTGGGCACAGCAGCCTTTTCCATCTGCAAGCTCCCCATGGACAGGGAGTGCCCAGCTCCGTTCCTTGCACAGCCTCCAGGAGCCCAGGGCTGCCATCTCAAGTCCCTGCTGGCTCTGGGGGCTCCCAGGTGCCTCAGGCTGCTGTGACACCGCTGCACACGGGAGGGAACAGGGGCAGGGCTGTGCTGAAAGTCAGCTCCATCTGCTGCTGCTGCTGCTGCTGCTGCTGTGGGGTCATTTGTGCAGCCCTGGCCCAGAGTCAGGGATCACATCCTGCCAGTCTCTTCCAGCCCTGGCTGCTCAGAGTTTGGGCCTTGGAGCCTCAGGTGGGCAAAGGCAGCTGCTCCTGGTCCCTCTGTGTGCCCGTGTTCAGCAGTGCTGCTCCATCAGTCTGTGCCCAGCAACGGGGAAAAGCCTCAGCCCTGCAGGGCCAGGAGCTGCCGGGCTCTGCCTGAGCAGCTCAGCCAGCAGGAAGGGAGCTGCTCCACACGGGAACCAGGAGCAAAGGACATTCCTTTGATAGGACATGTTTTCTATTTAAAGGAAAAAAAAAGGAAAAAGGAAAAAAATAGGTAAATTGTAAAATATAAGAATAAAATCCAAGTGATAAAGAAAAAACATAACATAATGTTAGTGAAAAAAACAAAACATAAATGCAAAGTTACATTCTTTGCATTAAGAGGTAAATGATCTTTTTAAAAGAGAACTCAGTTATTTACATTGTAAATGTGCTGATGGCATGGATCCATCTTGCTGACTTCAGCACCCTTTTTTGTAAAGTTTTTGAGGTTGTTTCCAACATTGTTAATTTGTGGGTGAAGCAATGGGAAATTGCTTTGTGCCCTTCCAGCTCCAAGCAGGACTGGGAATGGAAACTCTGTCAAAGCCCAAATCCTTTAGAAGATGCCCTTCCTTCTCAGACTGGAAATGAGCTGCACATTCCCTAGAAACTGTCAGGGGTTTCTTAAAGACACAAAGTCCCACTTAGGGCTCTTTGCTCTGGTTTGGCAGGGCAGAAGGGCAATTCTCCATCCACCAGCTCCAGACTGCACTGCCTCAGGAGCACGGCCCACTCACCAGCTTTGGCCCACTCGTGGCACTGCTAGAGGAGGAAGAAAATGCAACTGCACAATTCCAGCCAATCAAGAAGGAAGAATGGGACAGACAAAACAGCCTGTGCAGATGCAGGCGTTCAGCTGGGACTGTGGAGAGTTTGGGTCCTTGCCAATTGGATGTGTGTCCCCAGCTGCAATCTCTGGGCCTGCAGCAGAGTCTCACTCAGCTGCCAAAGCAGAAAGCTCAGGCGCTGTGCTGGCAACGGGCTCGTCTGATGCAGAGCTGTCAGAGCAATGTGAGGGCAGAGCCAGCCCAGCTGGGCCCAGGGCTGAGCCCAGCAGAGCCCTGGCAGAGCCCAGAGCAGCCTCAGCAGCCGCAGAGCCCGGCTGCAAGGAGAGAAAGCAGAAACCGCCCGTCAGCTGAGGGCTCCTGGGCCCTTGTGCCAAGGCCTGCGGTGCCCAGGCCGTGCTGGCTGTGCCCAGAGCTGTGCCCAGAGCTGCCCATCCCTGCTGCCTTTGGCAGCAGAGCAGGAGGGCAGGACATGTGCCCAGCCTGCAGCCAGCCACGGCACATCCAGCCCTCAGCAGCTGCCCAGAGCCAAAAAGCAGCTGGGCAGCGACTGAAGAATTCATTGCATCTGCCCCAGCAAAGGGGGAACCTTTGGTGCCCGGCCAGGCCGTGCCAGGCCCAGATCTGGGAGCATCCCCCTGCCTGTGGACTCACCTGCAAATTGGGCCTGGAGCCTGGCTTTGAAGAAGGTGCCAGAATCCAAGTCCATCATCTTCAGCTGGCCAGGCCAAGGAAGAGACTGTCACCCTTGAGGTTGTCCTTGGTGTCTCCAGCAGCAGCCCCACCTGGTACAGCTTCTCCAGGGGCTCCTTCTCCTTCCTGGGGCCAGACCAGGCTGTCAGGGCTCTGCCCAGGGCCCCAGCCATCCATGAACCAGACAAACCAAACCAGGGGGGATGGTGGCCACCAGTGCTTGCCACACCAGGTCTCCAGCTCAGCTCCAGCCCAAGAGCTGCGTGTTCCCTTCTGCTGACCCCTGCTCAGAGCTACAGGCAGCACAAAACCAGCCTGGTTTGCTTTGCCACTGAGTGCCAAGAGATGTGTGGAGCTGGTACCTGCCAGGCCCCTGGATCCAACTGTGCACGTGGATCTCTCCCATCTTCTAGGGCAGAGGAACACCCTGCACCCAAGGATGACAGAAAAGCTCTTCTAAGGATGGCCTGTCTGAGGGTTGCATGGACAAACACCTCTTAATGATATCCTGGCACTCTGGGGAGAGAAACCAGAAAACACCAGTCAGTTGGAGAAGTTGCCCCCCTGTTCCTGTGCCCAGGCCATGCTGGGTGTGCCCAGAGCTGGGCCTAAACTTCCCCATGGATGCTCTGTTTGGAGGAGAGCAGGACCTGTGCCACCTCCTCAGCAGCTGCCAGAGCGGGATGCCCACGAGCCCGCTGCTGTCTCCCAGCACTGGCATTCCCCCCGTGCCCAGAGATGAGGATCCACCTTGAGAGAGCCATTGTGGGAACAAGATCCGCCCCCGGATGATCTCCTGGCCCCTCCTGAACGGGTGCTTGCCCATGACCAGGTGGCACAGCAGGAGGCCCAGGGACCAGATCGTCGCTGCCTCGCCGTGGTAGCGTTGGTGCTGGATCCACTCTGGTGGGCTGTAGGACAGGGTTCCTGTGGAACACAGACACAGCTCAGCAGGGGGATGCTGCTGCTCCCAGAGCCCGGCCCCAGCATCCCTGGCCATGTGGGGGCTGCCCCACAGGCACACGGGGTGAGCGCTGCCCTCTCGCCAGCACCTGGGACTTGTGTACAAACTCGGGACTGGAAAAGAAGCCACAGGTGCTGGAAGAGGGCAGCAGAAACCCTGGGAAGGCCCAACCATGACACACAAAGGAGAAACCCACCCACTGGTGGAGAAAACCCACTCCCCTCCCCACCTGCATGGCCCCCAAAAATGTTAATAAGCCAAGGCAAACAAGGGGAGCAGAGCAGTCCAAGCCCTTCCTTGCCTGCACACCAAACCATCCAGGGCACGGGGTCAGACCCCCCTCTCTGCTACGCCCATGGGGGTTTGTGTTGGGCTGGCTGCCCCAGCTCCAGCCCCAGCCCAGGCCACAGTGGGTGCTGAAGGCTGTCGGCAGGGCTGGCAGCTGGCCCCCTCACACCCCACCCAAATCAACTCGGCTCCAGCATCAATCCCATCCCGGCTGCAATAGGGGGAAGCCCCAGTGCTGCACCCAGGCTGGGCCATGAGATGCCCAGGAGCATCCCCTGGAGGGCTCACCTACAAACTGGGTGTAGGCTGTGTCTTGGAGGAAGGCGCCACAGCCAAAGTCGATCAGTTTCAGCTGCCCGCTGGCCAGGTCGAGCAGGATGTTCTCGGGCTTGATGTCCCTGTGCAGGACCCCGCAGGCGGTGCAGTGCCGCACGGCCTCCAGCACCTGGCGGAACAGCGTCCGCGCCTCCTCCTCCGGCAGGAACCCCCGCTCCGCCAGGAAACGCGAGAGCTCCTGGCACCGCTCCGGACGCTCCAGCACCAGCAGGAAGCTGTCGGGGAGCTCGAGCCACTCCAGGAGCTGAATGACAGCGGCACAGCCACGGGACACCTTGGCCAGCAGCACGATCTCCAGCGGCGCGCTGCTGCCGTCGGGCTGCGGGAGGAGCGCGGTGCCGTCAGTGGGGCTGAGGCCGTGCCGGGGCTCGGGGAGCCCTCAGCCAGCCCGGGATGCTCTGCACGCCCCGCTCAGCCCACGCCCGCTCTCCCCGCAGGGCTCCCGGCGGCTCCCACCCTGCCGGGCCCCGGCTCCTCGCCGCCCGGCCCGGCCCGGCTGCCGCCGCTGGCCCCGCTCACTCACCAGCTCGCCCCAGTGCCGGATGCGATCCCGCGGCACGCGTTTGATGGCCACCTGCGAGCGAGGGAGAGCAGCGGGTGAGCTCGGCGCCCTGCCCGCCGCGCTCCGAACTTCTCCTCCTTGTCCGCCTTCCCCTCCTCCTCCTCCTCCTCCCCCTCCGCCCGCCGCCGGCCCCGCCGCTCACCGGGGTGCCGTCGGAGAGCCGCGTGGCCGCGAAGACGCTGCCGAAGCCGCCGCGCCCCAGCAGCGAACCCAGGCGGTACCGCTCCTGCAGGGCCTCGTGCGCCTTCCCTGCGAGCGAGACGCGGCTGTCAGCGCTCGGCCCGGGGCCAGCAACGGCCCCCGGGCGCTCCCCGAGCGGCCCGGGCCGGGCATCCCCACCCGCCCCGGGCCCCGGCGGCGGAGCTCGGGCCGGGGAAGCCCCAGCGGAGGCGGCGGCAGCGGCCGCGCCGCCTGTGTCCTCCGCGGGCCCCGGGAGGAGCCGGGGCCGGGGACGGGGACGGGGCCGGGGCCGGGGCCGAGGCCGGGATCGGGACGGGACTTCAAGTCGGGTCCGGGGCCGGGCTCGGGCCAGGCGGAGCCGAAGGGCGGCGATGCCGCTCCCGCACCAGGCACTGACGCCCGCCCAGCAGCGCCACCGCCAGTACGGCCAGAGCCGGGCGGAGGCGAGAGCGCGGCGGGACGGGCGGGGCCGGGCACGGGGCAGCCCCGCCCGGGGCCGGGGGCGGGCCGGGGGCATGGCCCGGCCCAGCAGGGGAGAGGGAGGCGGGGAGAGGAGAGGGACGCCGGGCAAGGGACCCCGAGAGAAGGGTGCCCGACCGCGGGAAAGGGAGAGAAAGAAAAACAAAAACAGAAAGAAAAAGAGAAGGAATGTTGAAGCGTCTTTGCTTTTGCTGCCGCTGCTGCTGCCGCCGCTGCCGCCGCTGCAACTGAAGCACCGGGGCCGTTCGTCCCCGTGTCCGTTCCCCGCTCGCCCCACGAGCCCCACGTTCGAGCCCCGCGCGCCCCGGGCACAGCCCCTGAGTCTGTCCAAACACGGGAACTTTGCAGCCTTGAGCCCAGGGGCAGAGCCCTGACTCCTGCACACTGGCACAGCAATCCCCTCGCTTGCTGCTCTGCATTGGCCTGGCTGAGGGTCAAACACTGTCGGGCCACCTTCCCTTGCTGTAGGATTCCTACCTGACCCAAGCACTGCACTTACATCTCCAGTGTTGCCTTCCAGTAAAACCAGGGGAAGGAAAATGTGTGTGGC
Source organism: Agelaius phoeniceus (assembly GCF_051311805.1). Classification (NCBI taxonomy): domain Eukaryota; kingdom Metazoa; phylum Chordata; class Aves; order Passeriformes; family Icteridae; genus Agelaius; species Agelaius phoeniceus. The sequence goes on from NW_027509866.1 coordinate 6,549,489, forward strand.
TCATGGTATTTTTGAGTGTCTAAAAATCACTAAGTCACTGATCTTAGAGGTGCGGTGCATCTGGAATTCCTGGGATGGAGAAGTAGTGCAACATGGAAAAGGGGAGCATAGAAATAAATAGAGGAAAAGATCTTGGATTGTTTCTTTCATTTTCATTTCCCTTCTGGAAAGCTGTTTCAGTTTTCCAGGAATCTTCTCCTGTCTCTCTTCCCAAGAATGTCTCATGGAGAACAAGGTCAAGCTTCTGTCCCAAGATTTGCCAGCAGGAAATTATGCCACTGGTGAAATTTTCATGATGACTGTTTGTGCTGGCTTAGGGCAAATTTGGGGAGGAAACCTCCAAAAGGGGTCTGTTTTGCAGAGATAGCCAAAAACTCCACAACTTTGTGTAAGTTGTAAACCCGGCATATTTATTATTACAGCGCGGGATGCATGCAGAGATTACTCTCCTTAAAAGACATGCGTGCCTCTGGGAACTTCAGGTCCCTTTTTATCCTCCTCTCAAATACATTTCCATAAAATTTCACAATAGGTTCATACATATTCATTTTTACAAATTTCGCGTGACATTTGCCACTAGTTCTTCTTTATCAGAAAGAATTCTTAGGTCAGGTGTACCTGCTTTCACAGCAGTCTCTCTGTCTCTCTTTATCACCCTCTGTCCCGTCCCCCCCTTATCTCTGTCCTTCACTGAATCAGTTTCCCTGAGCCTAGGCTTTGCAGTCAGGCTACATAGCTATGTTTTCTAACCACAGACTCAAAGATGTACATTTCACCTAAATCAAAATGGATTTCTACTCTGGAGAATTTCTACTCTGTCTCAGAAGCACTCCTCCCTCTGCCCCTCACACGCTGGCCCTGCCTGGCGTTCCTCATCCCTTTCCCCACTGCTCTCCTGCCCTTCCCCTCTGCTAGAAGGCGGACAAAGCTGCCTTGGACAGCAAAGTGGATTGCAGCCAGTGTGAAGAGAACATGGAGGAGCTGGATGAGAGGATGCAGGAGTTGCAGAGCCAGATTTCAGGCCAGGAGCAGCACTGGAACAGTACCCAGCAGCAGTTCAGCGATGCAATTGAAGACAAGGTGAGGGGTACCTCATCCCCACCACGAGGAACTGGCACCTTTGGGACTTGACAGCCTGAGGCAGCATCCCTCTGAGGATCCCCCTCCATGCTTTTCCCTGGAGAGCTCCATGTCACATCCTGGAGCAGCTGGCTGAGGCTGTGCACCTGTTCACAGCTGGATCGCCTGGAGCTGAAGACTTTCCGTAAACACCGGGAGGATTCCTGGAACAGGAACATGGAGGAACTTGAGGATAGGCTGTTGCGTGAAAATGCTGCTGGGATTAAGAAGTGACTGCAATGGAGATTCTGATGGCTTTGGGGACAGCGATGGCAACTGCTCCTGCCAGGCAGGGCTGTCACACACCCTGCCCTGAGCTGGGTCATGTCCTGCCCTCCTGGCCGTGCACACGGGGGAGCTTTGGTGCCAGAGAGGGGCTGAAAGCGCTGCAGGGGCTGCTTGGGATGGTGGCATGGGTGCCTGTGCCCTTCACCTGGCATCAGCCAGCACCTTGGGGATGGGGAGAAACAGGCTCAAGAGCCCACGGTTCACCCTGCAATGGCCGTGACCCTGTGCAGTGAGCTGCCCAGCAGCTGGCTGCTGCAGGGAGCTGCTGCCTGTGTGCTGCAGGGCTGTGGCCCCAGGAGCTCAGCCAGCCCTCTTCCCTCCCCCTCCTTAGGCAGCTGCCAGTCCCTTTCTCGTGCCTGTCCTGTGACCGCATGCTCAGCGTGCAGGTTCCTGGCCAGTGAGTAGCACCAGTGCCTCGGGGGCAGCGGGGCTGGCATGGGGGGAGATGGGTGCCAGCAGTGACCCGCTGTGCTGGCACAGGGGGACAGTGTCTGCTTGGGAGGGGCTGATGTGGGGAGCCCCCTCGGCAGCCCTGCCCATCAGCAGGGGCTGTGGGGGCTCACCCCAAGGGCTACAGGCAGCGGGATGCCATGGGCTACAATCCCATGGCTTTGGGGGGGTTGCCTCCAACAGGAACAGGTTCTTTGTCCCCTGTCACACCCCTGTGACTCCTGCCCTCCCCAGGTACCCCAAGACACTCCCGTATTTGCAGCTGATGCCCCCCAGCAAGGAGCCACCGCCCAGCCAAAGGTGAGGGCCCTGAGGACACATCCCCAGCGCCTGGGGTGCAGAGCAGCCCTGACACAGCAAGGAGGGCTCTGCACCTGGGCTGGGGCAGAGCAGCCTGGGGGGACGGGGCAGGGCAGGGGAGCAGAGGGCAGCTGTGGAGGGCCAGTGCTTGCCCCAGGGCTGGGGGCTTTTGCATTCCTTGCCTTGCACTGCCCTGTCTGGCCCATCTCTCTGTCCCAAGGCTGATGAAAGCACATCTGATGAGCTGCGGCTGTTTGCAGTCTGAGCTCAGGCTTGGAGGGCTGTTGGGGAAGATGAAACAGGAAAGCCTTATAAATATGATTGCCTGGCAAAAGATTTTGAGAATATGGAAACTATAAGTGAGATTGAAATGAAAGCAAGCTTCGAGATCCCTTAGTTACTGAACAACGGGAAAACAACAGTGTGGCCGGCTGAAGGTAATCCCCTTTTGATGAAACAGGACCTTCTGCTTGCAGGCAGGTCCAAGGGTCCGAGCACACCCTGCCAGCTTGGCAGAAGGGGTCCAAAGAGGAGTTTTTTTGGTTTAAAATGTAGCACAGTATGGTAATGTAGTGATTCTTACAGGCTGTATGGAAATGCTATAGGATTTGTATGTTGTACTAGATTGGTTAAGTGAGAATCAGAATATTCAACACAGAAGATGATTTATTGTATTGTAACAGGAACTTAGCTCTTACTTTTCTATGCTCTTAGCTCTTACCTCTTGTCTCTTAGCTCTTGCCTTTTATCCTCATACCCCTTTTACTCTCTTATGCTTTTACTCTCTTACCCTCTCATCCTCTCTACCCCTCTCTTCTCTCAGGCCTGCTCTGAGCTGCGGCTGGCAGCTCCAAGCAGGGCCCTGCACCCACGCCCTTTGCAATAAACCGTCCATGACCTGGCTTCAGAGATCTCTCATCTCCGTTCATCCCGACCGTGCTACCCCCGTCAATCCTACAGACGGGGATTGGGTGCCTCCTGTGAAAGGAGTTCCCAAAACCAATCCCTGCAGCTGGGACAGCCCAGCTCCTGCCAGCTGGTGTCCTGTGCACAGGGACCTGCCTGGTGCCATGGCCAGCACACGTGGCCATGGGGACAGAGCCAGCAGATCCAGCCTGGTGGGATGGGCTTGGGGCTCCTGCAGCAGGTGGACAGGAGCTGGCAGGGACATGCCCCTGCAGGCAGCACTGCCAGTGCCCTCCCTGGCACAGCAAGGTGGTGCCCTGCATGCCACAGGGCTGGGCACTGAGTGTCCTCTGCCCCATCCCACGGGAGGCCGCTGGTCTGTGCCAGTGTCCCCGAGTGCTGCAGAGCTCTGGGGACCATCAGAGCAGCAGCTCCACGATGCAGAACATCAAGGCTTCCCCACATACAAGTGCAAGGCTGCAGTGTCTCCTGGTAGACAACAAGGTAGGTGTGATGTAGGTGGGGACACAGAATGGTGACTGAGGCTTGATGGCATTGCTGACTATCCAGGGGGAATCTGTGCCTTCAGTCCCCAGGGAGACCTGAGTTGGATTATTGGGGTGTGCTGGATTGGGCCCTGCATTGCAGCCAGCTGCCCTCTCCTCCTCAGCCCAGTATGACCCTGCTGCACGGTGATGGACACATCTCGAGGGGCCGTAATGACCAGCATCGTACGGCGATCAGGACACAGGATGCGTCAGGTGTGGCCCTGTCAGGGCAAGGGGGTCAATGACGACAGGGGCTGATTATCTGCAGGGTGCCAGCTGGGGGATGAGTAGGGCTCTGTGTACAGAGCTGGGTAATGTGGCGTGGGTATTTTGCATCTGGGGTAAGAAGGAAGGGGCAGAATGGAGCAGGAGGACTGGCACATGGGGCAACTGAGCTGGAGTAATGTGGGAGAATGGCCATGCCCAGCGTGGGACAAGAGCTTGAGTCCTGGTGTGCTGGGGCCAGCACCTGTGGCAGCTCACCCTTGCCCTTCACGCCCAGGCCCTGCCGCCTCAGGAGAGCACGGCCAGGCACAGCTCCTCGACAGGTCTCATGGGCCCCAGGGCTCGAGCAGCCTCTGCAGCCCCGCCAGACATCAACAGCCCCTGGCCAGCTGGAAAGGACTCAGCGCCCAATGCTCGACCTGGGACATATTGTCCAAAGCAAGAAATGCCTGTGACAATTGTCATAAAAAGCTTGACTTTTTACTTGTATATAGTTATTAAGTTAGTTGTAGATAGTTATTAGGTTAATAAAAACTGTTAAAATTATAGGCAGAGCCTTGTCTCCCAGCCTGTCTCTCCCCGGGCTCCCTGGTGCTCCTTCAGCTCCTTCCCCCCTGCTGTGGCTCTGCCCCCGGGCTGAGCAGATCGAGCCCCGGGCCGGGCCCTGAGGCCGCTGCTGCTGCCGCGGCGCCTGCGGGGCAGCCCTGAGGCTCCGGGCCGGCTGTGGGAGCAGGAGCGGCGCTGCAGAGCCTGCGGCCCTCACGGGCTGCGAAGGCACGGGCAGATGGCCGTGGGGCCCGGCTGGCACTGCTGGCGCTGCTGCTCTGGGCTGCCGCCTGCAATCCTTACAGGCAGCCCTTAGGCCGGCTCAGGAGCCGCTCGGAGCCGTGCCCGAGGGCTGGCCCCGACCCCCGGCCCCCAAGGGCACTTGTCCCTTCATCTCTGCACTGCCACATTCCAAGCTCGTTTGTCAGCTTCCTCCTGCCCTTCCTTTCTGCGGGGCAGCGTTAGGGGCTGGCCCAGCGGCTTTCCTCCCGCACGGCTGCAGCCCCTTGCCCACAGCTCCCTGGCGGGAGCCAGAGCTGCTTTGCAGCCGGGCACCCCCGCCATGTCCCGCAGCCCGGGCCGGCTCCTGCCCGCTGCCGGCGAGGCCCCGCGGCTGGGCCCGGCCATCCCGGGCCAGAGCAGCTCCCTGCCCGGGGGAACACAGGGGGACACGGGGGGATGTGAAATACAAAGCTGTGTGTCGTGTCAGGTACACACAGGCAACGTGTGTATTTGTGATTGTGATATGTGTGGAGACCGACAATGGGACAGTTGTGAATTCTAATAATAACTGAGGAAAGTAAAGCATGGAAGAAGTCCTTTGAACCCATCTTTTGTTTGCAATTGACCTTGGTTGATTTAGGAGCATTGGCATTAAAGCATTAAGGATGTTGCTTCTTGCTTGTAGTTAATCCTTAAAGAGTTCTGCAATAATAACCTTTTGAAGTATAATTTTAGAACATTGCTTGTATCCTTGAAACTATAGCTTTGAATATACATATAGGAAACATGCTTACCTCATGCCTTAATAAAGCAGAGAAAAACAGCTTGAGAAAGGAAGATGAACATCACCTCAAGGATTTATAGTTTCAACCAAGGGAAGCTGGACATCACTGTTGTTAGATTTATAGTCTTTGCAATTAAAAGGAGGACCCACATCTGGGGAGCTGGACCTCACCAGATGGGATTCGTCTTTCTTTTGGAAACCGGACCACCACCATCTGGGGATACTCCTTTTGGGATACATCCTGAGAAAAGCTAAATCACAATAGTACATAGAATTGTGATGTAAAAATTGGGAATAGAAACTGCTGATCAGTAAGAATTGGAATAGAAACTGCTGAGAAAGCTGATGAGTACCCCTATAAATACCTGTGAGCCTCAACTATCGGTGTGCAGTTGGAGGGAAAACTTCCCCCCCTGTACCCAGCGCTGTATTGCTCATACTTTACCATATTAATTAATAAATTGATTGCTGCTTGAACATTGGCCTAGTCAAGCTTCTTATTTATACCATCCATAACTGTAAAAGGAAATCTTCCTGCTGAACTGAACAAGACTAGACAGAAATCAAGGCAGAGCCATGGTTCGTCAGGACTTGCTGCATCCTAATGAGCCTGTGGTGCATTTGGAGCTGAGCCCTTGAACCTCAGGGCCTGAGAGGAGATTGCACAAACCTTTCCAGGAGTCAAAGTCAGAAGAAAACTCCAAAGTGTCTCAAAGCATGAATGGGTCCAACTGTGGTCCATCCCCAACACAGGCTCCTCATGGACTCCTTGGACGAGACAATTGGAGGCCAGGATTGACCAAAAACCTCTCAGAGTCTAACTGTGGACAGAAAATTCTAAACTACCTTAAAAAATGTGAGTATCTCCAAGCATTACTGAGCAGCACTGAGTGTCAGTACAAAGCTCTCCAGGGACTCATTAAAGCAGATAATTGGGGCCATGATTGCACAAACCTCTCACAGAGTCTGTATCAAAAGGGAAACACCAAGTACCTTCAAATAACTGGAGTACCCTGAAGCATTAATGAGCCCCACTGAGTGTTGTTACTGACAAAGCCTCTCCAGGGACTAATTACAGCAGATAATTGGAGGCCATGATTGCACAAACCTCTCAGAGACTCCAAGGCAAAAGCCAAACCCGAAGTCCTTTGAAAAACCTGCAGTCCCTGCAGGGAGCATGAAGGAGCCCCCAGGGCCATTGCTGAGCAAGGCTCCCCAGGCACTCCTTGCAGCAGATCCTTGAGGCCACTGGGATGTGGGCTAGGGGGGGATGCTGAGGGCAGCACAAGGGGCTGACAGTGCCCAGCCTGGCTGGGGCTGTGCCAGGAGGCCCCAGGGCCTCAGGACAAGGTGTCTCCTCCCAGCCCTTGCTGGCACAGACCCTGCTGTGCCCCAGGGCACCAAGACTTGGCTTCTCTTTGTCCCCACCTGTCAGCACTGCCTGCAGTTCTCTGCTCTGCCTGGGGCCTGGGGACACTTGCTCAGTCGTGTCCCTCAGTGGGACCCATTAAAAGTCCAAGAAACTTTGGAGTTGGATTCTGCCTTGGAGTTCTGGAGAGGTTTCTTCAGCTCCCTCTCAGGGACTGATGTTCAGGGCCTGAGCACAAAGCCCCAGAGGGGCTCATTAAAGTCCTTGTGCTGTGTCTGTGCTGCTGAGCTGGGCTGGGCTCCTGGCACAGAGGCAGCTCCTGCTCACCCAGAAGAGCTTCAAAAGCACATTTCTCTTGATGAGCAGCTCTTCTGCCAGCCCAGCAGGGCTGGGGCACTGCCTGCAGCCAGCCCGGGCACAGCCCAGAGGCACAGAGAGCTTCAATCAGTCAGGGCTGGGAAGGGGCTGAGAAGTGCCTGGGGCACAATCACTGCCAGCCCTTGGCACAGGAACCTCTGGCTGCAGGACAGTGCAGCTGCAGCTCCTGGAGCCATCTCCTCAAGCTGGAGCATCCCAATGCCTCCAGAGCCTGTGAGTACAACTCTGGGTATTTCTGGTGCAGGGGAGATGAAATGTTCATGAAGCTCTGACATGCTGAGGGGTTCTGATCAGTCACAGAATATTTCCAAGACAAGGATTTTGATAAAAATGAGGAAATTTCCAACGACTTTCTATTCAGTTTCCAACTGTATGGGAATTGTGGGGAAGAAGGGAAGGGGGGGGGGGGGGCGGGCAGTAAAAATATTTAAAGTATGATAATGAATTATTAATCATTAATTTTGACATGTGCCTGAGACATCCCAACTGTTCCTTTTAGTGATCAATAGGTTCACAGGAGATCCCTAATGTGCTTTCAGCCACTCGGCCCATGGACAGCAGCAGCATCACCTTTGCTGGAGCCATCAGGCTCAGTCTGAGCTCTCCTTTCTCCAAGCTGCAAACAGAACCTGTCCCCAGCCAGTGCCCTGCAAACAGGCAGGGTTCTGTAGGGCCAAGGAGAGTGCACAGAGATTTGGGGGCTGTGAGTGCCGGCAGGGAGAGATCAGGCACAGGGAAACACCTGCAGCAGGGAAATCTCCAGGAAGCAGAGAGAAGATCAGGCAATGAGAGAAAACAAAGCCCAGCAATGCTGTGGCAGGGAGAGTTTAGAGATGCCCACAGGAGCCCCTGCAGTGCAGCCCCTCCCTCTGAACAAGCCCCCTCCCTCCTGTGCCCCAGCCAAGCCTCTGCCCTCAGGGCCGGGGCTCCAAGGCGTGCAGCCCCTCCTGTGCAGGCAGAGCTGCAGCAGAGCCGTGGGGCAGCTCTGCAGCCCCGGGCCCAGTTCCCTCTGCAGAGCACAGGGCTGGGAGCAGCTGCCCGGCCCTGGGGGCTCTGGCAGGGGCACAGCTGGCTCAGGGTGACGCTGTCCCCAGGGCCCGGCTCTGGGCAATGCTGTCAGTGCAGCCAGGGAAGGAGCTGCATCTCCCTCAACCCAATGCCATCAGAAGGACACTTGGAAGTCTCCCTGAGATTTCAGTCCAAGCTGGGAGCTTCAATGCAGGGTGCAAACTTGTCCTAGAGCAGCTCTGGGTTATGAGATTGATGGGGAGAGGCAGAGGTGTTGTGACACTGAAAATGCTGCTGGGTTGGTGACATGAGCAACGTGAGTCCTTGGCTACAAATGTGGAGCTGGGCTGTGGTAGAAACATCTCCTCTAAGCTGTACCTGGGGAATTTTAAAGGGAAACATGGGGAGGTGATCACCCTCCAACTGGCAAAGGTTAAAGCCCAGCGAAATTCTGAACAGGTCAGAATGACAGACAATGTCCACTAGCTCTCCACTTATCACTTTGCCTCTCAGAACATGCTCTCTATTCCCTAAGGACAGCAGAAATGCTGAGGGTTTCTGATATTCAAGTACACCAGCAGACGTATGGGGAAGCTTTAAAGAAAACACCAGAATTCTTAAAAACAGAAGTGTATCTGTGTGCGCTCCAGGGTAGGTGTATGGGAAAAGGCTTTGATTTAGGTTACAGGAATCTCCTCTAACTCTTCACTGTCCTTTTCTCCATGAACAGGTGCCCATGTGCAGCCCCAGCAAATGTCCAACAGCAGCTGCATCAGGCACTTCCTCCTGCTGGCATTGGCAGACACGCGGCAGCTGCAGCTCCTGCACTTCTGCCTCTTGCTGGGCATCTCCCTGGCTGCCCTCCTGGGCAACGGCCTCATCATCAGCGCCGTAGCCTGCGGCCACCGCCTGCACACGCCCATGTTCTTCTTCCTGCTCAACCTGGCCCTCGCTGACCTGGGCTCCATCTGCACCACTGTCCCCAAAGCCATGCACAATTCCCTCTGGGACACCAGCAACATCTCCTACACTGGATGTGCTGCTCAGCTCTTTTTCTTTGTGTTCTTCATCTCAGCAGAGTTTTTCCTCCTGACCGTGATGTGCTACGACCGCTACGTGTCCATCTGCAAACCCCTGCACTACGGGACCCTCCTGGGCAGCAGAGCTTGTGCCCACATGGCAGCAGCTGCCTGGGCCAGTGCCTTTCTCTTTTCACTGATTCACACGACCAATGCATTTTCCCTGCCCCTGTGCCATGGCAATGCCCTGGGCCAGTTCTTCTGTGAAATCCCACAGATCCTCAAGCTCTCCTGCTCCAAATCCCACCTCAGGGAACTGGGACTTCTTACTGTAGGTTCCTGTTTATTTTTTGGCTGTTTTGTGTTCATTGTTTTCTCCTATATGCAGATCTTCAGGGCTGTGCTGAGGATCCCCTCTGAGCAGGGACGGCACAAAGCCTTTTCCACCTGCCTCCCTCACCTGGCTGTGGTCTCTCTGTTCCTCAGCACTGCAATGTTTTCCTACCTGAAGCCCCCCTCCATGTCCTCCCTATCCCTGGATCTGGCCCTGTCAGTTCTTTACTCAGTGGTGCCTCCAGCCCTGAACCCCCTCATCTACAGCCTGAGGAACCAGGAGCTCAAGGCTGCAGTGGGGAGACTGATGACTGGATGGTTTCAGAAATATTAAACTACTGGCCAATTTCTGCAAATCATTGAAATAAATATCATCTTAATACTTCTTGTTGGTTTGGTTGTGGTGGTAGTTTTTCCTCTGTTTTATGTTTTAATATTGTCCAAAAGATTGTCACTGTTTGTACTGATTCTCACTGTGTTTCTCCCCACCTTCCCTGTGCCCACAGACTGTGTCAATGAGGGGCTGCGCTCTTGATGGGTTTAAAGGAACTAAAGGATGTCCCAGCAGAGTTTTCTGCAGAGATGCCCTTGTGTTGCCTTCTCTGGAGCTGCAGCAGCAATGTCTGTGTGCAGAGCTGGGGCAGATCAGTGCTGGCCCAGCAGCTGTGCCCAGCAGCAGCAGCAGCAGCAGCACTTGGTGTTGCCAGTGCTGCTGCCGTGGCCCTGCCCCGCTGCCCTGGTGGCCCTGGTGTTGCTGCAGGGCCTGAGTGCTCTCGGGGCCGGGCACAGCCCTGGGGGTGGCAGTGCCGGGGCTGCAGCAGGGACAGGCCATGGGCACTGCTGGGGCAGCGCTGACACCTCAGGCCAGGCCCTGGGGGCTCCAGGCTCCTTGCCCAGGCTCTCTCAAGAACACGGCCAGGCCAATGCTCAGCACAGAAACCCCCGTCAGCAGCCCCAGGCTGGCCGTGGGCAGGCTGGGGGCAAACAGCATGGCTGGGGCTCTGCAAGGGCCCTGGGGCAGACGGGAAGGAGCAGCAGAGCAGGGGCTGATCCATGCCCAGTGCGCTGCACAGCCCAGGGCAGCGTCCCAGAGCGTCCTCATGCAGCTGCCAACAACATCCCCCCTCTGCAGCCCTGGCCTCTGCCCCAGCTCACACAGGTGCCCCATCCTTGCAGGCACAGCCACGGCAGCACTGCCTCAGCAGCCCCTGTTTGCATTGCACACAGCAGGGCCAGCCCCCCATGCTGTTGCTGTGGGGACATGAACCTGAGGGAGCACAAATGCCATCAGCCCCTGGGGCCAGCAAGGCCTGCGGGACACCAGGGAAACCACTCAGCTTTGTCCTGGCCTCTGCAGTCAGCCAGAAAGTTTGTTCCCATCAGCTGGGAGTTTCCTGTGCCACTGCAGACGCTGTTGCTCAGAGCCAGGGCTGCCTGGCAGCCACCCCCAAACTGCCCTCAGCATTTCCTTGGATGAACCTTTGCTCCTTTGCTTTCTTTACTCTTTCCTTGCACAAATTTCTTCCTCTTGCCCACCCCAGGGGGCCCAGATCTGGACGCAGCACTTGAGGTGCTGCCCAACCAGTGCCCAGCACAGGGCAAGAATCCCTGCCCTGCTCCTGCTGGCTACACCGTTTCTGATCCAGGCCAGGAGCCATTGGCCTTGTTGGCCACCTGGGCACACTGCTGCCTCATGTCCAGCCTGCTGTCCATCAGGCCCTGCAGGTCCCTTTCTGCCTGGCTGCTCTCCAGCCCCTCTGTCCCCAGCCTGTAGTGCTGCAGGGGTTGTTGTGGCCAAAGTGCAGGACCCGGCACTGGGACTTGTTAAACCTCACCTTGTTGGATTTGGGCCCTGGATCCAGCCTGTCCAGGGCCCTGTCCAGAGCCCTCCTACCCTCTAGCAGATCCACACTCACACCCATCTTGGTGTCATCTGCAAATTTGCTGATGATGGACTCAATCCCCTCATCCAGATCATCAATGCAGATATTGAAATCCATGCGGGCTGGCTCTTATCCCTGGGCCATCCTGTGGGTGCCCTGTGATGGCACTCAGGGTGATCTGTTCCATAACCTTGCCGGGCACCCAGGTCAGGCTGACAGGCCTGGAGTTCCCCAGCTCCTCCTTCCAGCCCTTCCTGGGGATGGGCTCACACTGGCACCTCCAGTGCTCTGGGACCTCCCTGCTGAGCCAGGACTGATGGTAAATGATGGAGAGCAGCTTGGGGAGCTCATCCACCAGCTCCCTCATCCCCCTGGGATGGATCCCATCTGATCCCATACACCTGTGAGCATCTGAGTGGCTCAGCAGGTCCCCAGCAGCTTCCTCCTGGATTCCAGGGGGCTGTTCTGCCCCCTGTGCCCATCTACCAGCTCAGGAGAACACTTGTCCTGAGGACAACCTGCCCTAATACTGAAAATTGAGAGAAACAAGGTGTTAAGTAGCTCAGACTTTTCTTTTTCTTTTCTTACTATATTCTCCACTGCATCCAACAACGAGTAGATGTTCTTCTCCTAACTTTTGCTATGAATTTTTATAAAAACTCTTTTTTTTTTTCCTTACAGGAACCACCAGATTAAGTTCTAATTGAGCTTTGACTTCTATAATTTTCCTTCTGTATAACCTAAGGATGTCCTTAAACACTTCCTGAGTTCCTGGTCCTTTTTCCCTCCAAGTTCTCACAAAATCTCCATGTGGAGCCAGGACAGTCATTTTCCTCTCTAGCTCATCTTTTGCCATCCTGGGACAGGCTGCTCCTTCCTCCTTAAGATTACTATCTTTAAGTGTGTTCATTCTTCCTGGACCCCTTTTTTCCTAAGGGCTGTTTCCCTTCAAAAAATCAGTACCTGATTTGCTACTCCCCAAGTCTGCATCCTAAAATGGCCAAAGTCTGCCCTTCCTAATTGCAATGTAGAAGTTTTGTTGCTGCCCCTCTTTCTTTCACAGAACATTGAAAACTTGATTATTTCATGGTCACTCTGCCCCAGGCAGCCTCTGAGCCCCACATCTGCCCCCAGCCCTTCTCTGTTTGTGAACAGCAGCAGACAGAGCTTTCCATGGCAGTGGGAGTGTCACCAAAAATTCAGTGAAACAGAAAAATCTTTTTAACCCCAGTGTAGCATTAAGAAGCAGCATTCTTTATGCTGCTGGATGCACAGGGGAGAGCTCCTCCCAAAGCTGTGCATGCTGAGTACAGGAAAGTTTCTGTTTATATTCTGCATTTTGCACACATATTCATTGATTGTCCTGGACTTAACATGCATATGATAATCATTTCCCCAAAATCATTAACATATTCCCCCCTCCCCTTTACCCATGTGTTCTTCTGTCCTGGGGGTCTCTCTGGTGGTCCCTGGTGGTCGTGGACCCCAATGTTCCAGTGGGCCTGGCTGAGCTGGCAGGACCCTGAGGCTGCTGAACTTCCAGTTCCCCTTCTCACACAATGGGCCTTGTGTGGTTTCCATAGGCCTGGGGATATGGAGAACAAGCTCCAGGTGTCAGCTCACCTGGTGTAGGCAATTGATCATCTGGTAACATGAGGGGACAGAGTGGGCTATGACATCACAAAGTGGGTAATGTGAGATCATTGATTAGCGATGGCATCACAGAGCAGACTATGACATCACAGAATTGGCTGTGACATCAGAGACCAGCTGTGTGACATTAGAGAAGGGGCTGTGAGCTCACAGAGCAGGCTGTGACATCCCAGAGGGGCTGTGTGCCATCCCAGCAGGGCTGTGTCAGGTCACTGGGTTGGTCACTCGGCCCCAGCTCCCCCTCACAGTTTCTCCCAACAAGTCCAATGCTGTCCATGCCCAGCAGGGTCCCTGTCCCCCGGGATCCCCCCGGCCCACCTGGAGCCACAGCCTCCACCAAAGGATGTTCCACAGGATCCACCCCAGAGCCTGACATGGGGACAAGGGGCCAGGGCTGTGTGACCAGGACATCAAGGATGGGGATTATCCAGGTCACTGTGGCCTGGGTTGGGTTGCCCAGGGCAGGAAAGATGTCTGGCAGCTGGAGCAGGGTCTGGGGAGGGCCTCCAAGGTGGGGCTGGAGCCCTTGGGCTGTGAGCAGAGGCTGAGGGAGCTGGGCTTGTCCAGCCCAGAGCAGGGAAGGCTGAGGGGCTCCTCATCCCAGCCTGGCAGTGCCAGCGAGGAGGAGATGGAGAACACAGAGCCAGGCTCTTCACCGGGGGGCCTGGTGGGAGACAAAAGCCAATGGGTGGAAGGGGAAAGAGGGGAGATCAGCCAGGACAGGAGGAGATGAAATGAGTCAGGCTGGTTTCAGCATTTCCTCAGCACTAAAGCAGCCTGACCTCCCTTCTCCATCCACCACTGACAGCTTTGCAAATCAGGAATTGTTGGAGCTGTTTTGCCCCCATTACAGGATGAGCATCCTGATACAAGAACTTAATTGTGTTTTTATCTGTCACAGAACCACATTTGTGTGAAATTAATGTTTGAATGGAAATGTGGATGGAGGACACATCAGACACTGCTGGGACTTTGCACATACCTCAGGGAAGAGTGAGATTGTTATTAAATTGTGTCCTGTTCAACCATGGTCTGTTGGCCATGAGGAGAAGCTCTCTGTGCCTCTGAGTCTCACCAGTTCCTGACCCCCAAAGGACACAAACCTGATGAGTTGTGGTTCCCACTCCAGTGGTGGCACTTGGACGTCCCTCCATAGCCAGAGCAGAGCTCCCTTGTACCAGAAAGTCCCTGGCAATGCAGGGATGAAGGAAACAGGACAGGCTGTGGGGATCAGGGGCAGGGCATGGCCAGGGATTTGGGGTGGTTGTGAGCCCAGGCCATGGTCTGGCCCCTGGCCTTGGTGAACCTCATCCAATTGTCCTGGGCCCATGGCTCCAGCCTGTCCAGATCCCTCTGCAGAGCTTCCTGCCCTCCAGCACAGCCACACTCCCACCCAGCTTGGGGAACCTGGGAACTGACTGAGGGTGCCCTCGATGGCCTCGTCCAGATCAGCAATAAAGAGATTGAACTGATCTGTCCCCAATCCTGAGCCCTGGGGACACCCCTGGATGTGACTCCATTCCTCAGCTGCTCTGAGTGCCAGGGGTTGGATGAGGGAAGTGGTGGGGTGTGGGTAGGGACAAAGTGTGATTGTCTGCCATGAAGGGTCTTGATTTTCAAATCAGTTGAAACTGCATTAGGAGGTGCTGGCGGTCACTAACAAGTGGACATTGCTGATATCTATCAATAAACAGGAAAAGAAAACTTAAACGGGGAAAACAATTCTCTCTGCATTGTTTTCAATATAGTATATTCACTTTGAATACAATTCTGAAATATGTCTTTGTAACTAGAGAAGAATTGAAAACTTCAATTATTCCCATGGGCTTTTCTTGTTTGGGGGTTTCGAACAAATGTTTTTGATCGTTTGTGACTGAATTCCTCAACTGAAGAGCTCAAGGATAAAGTGGCCTCTGGAGTAATAAAATTCATCAGCAACCTCGAAGTGGCTGAGGATCCATCCCCATCAGAGCAGCAATGAACAGAAATGGGCACAGCTTTGTGGCTGCCCCAGCTTTGGCATGGGCCCTGGGCCTGGAGCAGGAGCAGCTCTTGAAGGCCCCAAGGCCGGGGCTCTTGTGCTGCCCTGGGCAGATGGGATGGCAGCAGGGGCTGCAGAGCTCTCAGCACCTCAGCCAGAGGGGAACAGGGCAGCCAGGGAGCCTCCTTTGGCCTTGGCCCAGCACCTTCCCCCATGGCTGGGGCTGAGTCCTGCGGCAGCTGCAGCTGCTGCTGTGGCCTTGGCAGGGGCTGAGGCCGTGGGGCCAGTGCCCAGAGCAGCCTGGCCTGAGCAGAGCTGTGGGGCCAGAGCCGGCTGGGCTGGGCTGGGCTCAGAGAGGCCCTTGGTGCTGCCCAGAGCTCAGGGCAGCTGGCAGAGCTTGCAGGGAGCTGGGCTGGGCTCCGAGAGCCTGGCCCAGAAACCATCAGTGTCCATCTCAGCCTGGCTGAGCGTGCAGGGGCAGGACTCAGGCCAGGCCTTGTGGGGCAGGGCCAGCGCCTGTGCAAGGCATTGCAAACAGGCAAGTGGCCCAGAGAGGAGGCTGCTCTGTGCCCTGGGTGGCATGGACAGAGCAGGGAGGGGGCCCAGGACATTTGTCAGCGCCAGCCTCTGTGCCCATGCGTTGGTAGCCCTGGCTGCTGAGCCCAGCTTTGGCCTGGGCTGAGTTTGGCTGTGGCCCAGCTCCATCCCTTGGGGATGGGAGACATGTCAGATGCTGCTGGGACATCTCAGAGAGCTGAGGCAAGAGCTGTGATGGTTATTAAACTGTCCAAATGTTCTTTTTGGGTTTTTGGGAAGAAACCTTTCTGTGCCTCTGAGTGTCACCAGGCCCTGAGCCCAAAGGACACAAACCTGATGAGTTGTGGTTCCCACTGCAGGGGCTGCACTTGGACCTTGGCTCTGCACAGGAGAGCTCTTCATCCCCTTTCTCTCTTTTGCTCCCTCTGGGCATGGAGGGAGCTCCTGACTTCAGCCTGTGACTCATGTGTGCAAAGAGCAAATCTGGGCAGAATCGGGGCAGGGAGGGTTTGGGGGGACCTTGGGATCTGTGCTGGGCACAGAAGGTGTTTTCCATTGCTCTGAGACTGTCTGCTGTGCAAAGTGCATTTAATATCCAGCAGAGGAATGACTTTTGCATTGGATGGAGCTGTGCCTCCCCTTGGCTTTGTTGGCTGAAAAGAAATGAACATCCCTCTGTGTCTCGGGCAGCTCCTTCTCCAAGGAAAGCAGGTGGGAGTTGGAGCCAAGGAGCTGAAAGCTGCAGGTGCAGCCTGGGCTGGAGGGAGCTGAGATTTGCACAAGGCTGCTCTGAGTGCCAGGGCTTGGATGGGGGAAATGGTGGGGTGGGGGTAGGGACAGAGTCTGATTGATTGTCAGCCAGGAAGGGTCTTGATTTTCGTATGTATTCACACTGCATGAGGATGTACTTGGATTCAGTGTCAGTTGGAGACTACACATATTGAATTATGATTAGGAAAAAACCTAAATAGGACCTACAAAATGTTTTCTCACTGTCTTTGTAAATAGAATATATCCTGTTTGAACACACTCCTGAGATCTGTGTAATTAACCACTGATGATTTGAAAACTGAAATCAAATTATTCCCAGAGGCTTGGCATGTTAAGGTGTTCTGAATGTTAATGAGCCATGGGACACTGAATTCCTGCACTGAAGATCTGAAGTCTGAACAAGTGATTTGGAGAATTAAATGGAATTATTCCCAGAAGCTTGGCCTGTTAAGGTGTTCGGAATGTTCATGAGCCCTGGGACACTGAATTCCTGCACTGAAGAGCTGAAGGCTGAACAAGCCTCTGGAGCAGTGAAATTCAGCAGCAGCCTCCAAGTTGCTGAGGATGTCAGCAGCCCCCAGTGAGGCCATCCCTGCCCAGAGACCGTGGGGGAATGGGCAGACAAGGAGAGCGTCCCTGGGGCTGGGGCAGCACAACTCAGAGGCACCAGCGGCTCCAGCTGGGCAATGGAGTGTGGGATGTGGCTGGGAAAGCCCTGCCTGGGCTGGGCCAAGCAGCACACACAAGCCCTGACTCCCATCCCCCAAACAACTCTCTCAAGGAGACATTTAAAAGGAATTACAATTGTTTGTGCCCTCTGAGTTAGGTGCACTGGAGAAATACCAGTACAAGAGATTCTAGGAGCTCAAAACAACCAAACAGCCTTCCCTGGGAAGTTCAGAAAATCAGAGAAACTTTGGCAAAAGGTTTATTATGACATTGTAGTGGTTTTGGTTTGTTAATTTAAGATTTTTCTATTCTTGAGAGTTCTTATTTAATGGATTGATGAGTATGGGGGGGTTTAGTGTCAGTTAATTATTTATCTATTTATTTTATTGTGAGATTGTATTATGAGAATAGTAAAGTAGGCCTAAAATTTTAAAAGGCTATATAGAAAATTTTATTTAAAATAAATTTATAAAGAGAAAAGGTAGTAAGAATTAAAATAAATAATAAATTATTTAGAACCCTGTTTTTCTTTACAACTTTTTTTACTGACAATGTAAAGAAAGTAAACTTAAAATTTCTAGTTAGTTTACTATTTATAGAATTGTCTTTATTTAGTTTACTTAGGGAGAGAAGTTTTTCTTCTTAAGGTTGTGGAGATTTTTTTACAAGAGGAAAAAATATTTTTTTTCTGGCTCCTAATTTTTTCATGGATAACACCTGTCTGGGGAACTTTGTTCTTGTGAAGTTGTTTTTATTGCTACAAGCTTTTTCACAGCTTGTTGATGGGCCATGTTGACTTATGGGGTATTGTTTTAAAGATGAGTTATTTAAAGGTATAAGTTTTTATTATTTACTTTAAAAAATATTTTTACTCCGGGAATAGAGATCTTCTCTTGGAGATACTGGATTACTTTTTTTTTCCCATGTTTAAGCATTTTATGAAATTAAAGTTATTTTAACATTTGCTTATTTTAGTATGGATGGGTTTTTTTGATAATAATTTAAATTTTTTTAAATATTTTTTTGTGTTATAAAGAAAAAGAGTTTTTTCTTTATAGTTTATAAGAGGATTTTAGTTTTAAGAGTAACATATTTCTTATTCTTTTTTATTTAGGATTTAATTTCTTCTTTACTTACTTTGATGGTTTTATATTTTTTTTTGATAGGCTTGCATTTTGTTTTTTTTCTTTTACTCATGGGAGGATTGAAGTATTGAAAGAGTTAACACCTGACCTACTGGCAATGTGTGGTGGAAGTTGCGGTTGGGTTGTTTTAGGATTGGTTTTATGGTTGGTTTCAGGGTTTTTTGTGTTTTAGTTGTTGGGTTATTTTGCATGGTTGTAGGTTGTAGGAGTTTTTGGTTTTAGTTGTGTTGCGGGGAGGGGACTTGGTAATATTTTAATAGCTGTGGCTGGCTTTGTTCTGGTTGGGGTTTTGTAGCCTCTTTTGTTTTCCTGTTTGGGAGTTGTTGGGGTTTGGTTTGGTCAGAATGGAGCCGATGGGGGTGGGGGGTGGCCTGGGGAGGGGGGAAAATCAGCCCACGGCAGGGTTGCTTGGTTTGGTTTGGTTTGGTTTGGTTTGGTTTGGTTTGGTTTGGTTTGGTTTGGTTTGGTTTGGTTTGGTTTGGTTGAGATGGGGGCCGGGGTCAGGGCCCGCTGCTTCTTTGTTGACTGGGAAAGAAAGAGGAGGTTCCTGGGTTTTTTCATCTTTAACATTTGTGTTTCACAGAGGCGTGTTCAGAATCTCAGTGGTTTAACAGATTGTCAGTGACACAAAAAGTTTTGTATTACTTTTTAAAATTCTTCTCATGCCAAACTACAACAAACATTCAAGCAACCAAAAACACTTCTCAAAGCATTGACTTAGCCCATTGAACTTCACAAACTCTAAGCCTGTTCAATTTATGTTAATCAAAATTTGCAGGAGCACAGAAACAGAAGAAGAATACACAGAAAGAGAGAAAGACAAAAAAGATACTAAGAAGCAAACACACAGCTACAAAGCCCTGGATTCCAGCACTGTTCAGATGGAAGGTCCAAGATGATGCAGGGTCAAGATGTGTGCTTGCCTTGTGGTCAGCCTTCAATACCCCTTGGTCTTCCTGGGCCCTTCCCCCAGGTGGGGCTTGGGCTCATTTGGTCCCTCAGGAGCTGGGCTGGGGGCTGCAGAGGTGGCTGTGGAGCATTGCCTGTGCTGTGCCAGGGACTGGCAGCCACTGCTGGGCTGGGATAGAGGCTCTGGGGGGATTGGGATTCCAGGGCAGGGCTGGGGTTCCAGGGCAGGGCAAGGCTGGACCTGACCCTTCATCCCCCACACTTGAAATGTTTTGAGCCAACAATCTCCTTCAGTCTGTCACAACAGGGAATGTTGGAGGTGAAATCCCATTTCTGGCCATGGGCATCTGGCTGAGAAGGACAGTTTGTTTCCACAGGAAGTAAACCATGGAGCCCCAGTGTTTGGAAGGCAGGTGAGAGCCTCACTAGGGCAAGGCTATCCAGACTTGTCAGAAATGACATATTTTGTCTGGGACCTATCTTTGGATTTAGGGAATGTTGGAGGTGGAAGCCCAGTCTCGGCCATGAATGCCTGGAGAAGCAGGACAGTTCTTTTCTATAGGAAGGAATGTACAGAGCCTTCCCCAGAGTTTTGGGGACAGATGTGAAGTGACCCTTGTGAAACCATTAACAGCCAGACTTGTTCTGGCAATATTCCAATGGGAACAATCCCGGGATATAAGGAAATTTGGAGGCGAAATCCCAATTCTGGCCATGGGTGCCTGGAGGAGAAGGACAGTTTTTTTCCATTGGGAATGAAAGCACAGAGCCCCTGTGTTTCAGCAGCTGATAAGAAGAGACGCCCAACATGCCAAGGTCATTTGGACCAGTCAGGCAGTCCATGGGAGGCCAAACAAGCCAGACCTGTTCCATATTCTGTTGGTTTTATGACGCCCTGCATTATCACTGTGGTCCCCTTGGTTCCATGGGGTCCCGCAGTGTCACAATGGACCCTTGGTTCAATGGGGTCCCAGAGTGTCACAATTCCTCCTAGGTTCCAGAAGGCCACCAAGTATCACAATGGCCTCCGTGGTTCCCCAGCCCCCCACAATGTCACGGGACTCCTCTCTTCCAGGAGCCCTGCTATGTCACAATGGACCTTTGGACCCTGGGGTTTTGCAGTGTCACAATGGTGTCCTTTGGCTCCACAGAGTCACAATGGACCATTGATGACAGGAGGCCCCTCTGTGTCACCCTTTGGTTCCATGCAGCCCTGCAGTGTCACGATGAACCCTTGGTTCAATGGGGTTCCAGAATGTTAACATGGTCCTCTTGGTTCCATGAAGCCCTACGGTGTCACAATGGTCTCCTTTGTCTCCACAAGGTCACAATGGACCACTGATGACATCAGGCCCTGCAATGTCACCCTGGACCTTTGGTTCCATGCAGCCCTGCAGTGTCACAAAGGCCTCTTGGTTTCATGAGGCCCTGCAGTATCACAATGGTCCTCTTGGTTGTGTGGGGACCCCCCAGGGTCACAATGGTCTCACTGGTTCCATGAGACCTCACAGTGTCACAATGCTTTGCTTATTCCAGGGGCCTCATAGTGTCACATTGGTCTCCATGATCTCATGAGTCCCCTCAGTGTCACAATGGCCGCTTGGTTCCATGAGGCTGTCAAGTGTCTTAACAGTGTCTCCATTGTTCCATGAGGCCCTGCAATGTCACAATGAACCTTTGGCTCCATGGGGTCTCGCAGTGTCACAATGACCCCTTTGTTCCATGACACCCCAAAGTGCACAATGGTTTCCACAGTTCAATGAGGCCCCGTGGTGTCACAATGGACCCTTGGTTTGATGGGGCTCCCCAGTGTCACAATGATCCCTACACTCCATGGGGGTCTCACAGTGTCACAATGGCCCCTTGGTTCCATGATACCCCAAAGTGTCACAATGGTCTCCACAGTTCCATGAGGCCCCACAGTGTCACAATGGTCCCTTGGTGTCACAGGGCCCCACAGTGTCACAATGCTCCCTTGGTTCCATGGGCCCTGTGCTGCTGCATTCCCCCCTCCCCTTCTCAGGCCGCCCTGCCAGCTGAGAAATGCTCCTTGGGGCTCGGCCTTGGCCAACAGCCCCTGGGCTCAGCTCCTCTGCAGCTCATCACAAACACTGTCTGCTCCAGGCACTGCTGCTGCCCAACCAGCTCCTGCTTTCTGGAGGAGCAGCCCTGGGAACTGGTTTTGTTCCCTCAGTGGCACAACATCCCTGTTCTCACCCTGCCAAAGAAAGCTGTTGGTGCCAAGTGTGGCCAGGATGAACCATTGCTGGGACTGAAGCCCCTCTCTTGGGGCCCTGCAAACAGCGCTCCAAAAGGAGCCCTTGGAGCTCTCCTGGGCCAGCGACTCCCTCTGAGCGGGGCCTCTCCCAGCCGGGAACTCTCCCGTTTGCTGCACTCGGGGATCCCCAACAACCACGGAGCCTGGGCCGATCCCCCCACTCCTCCAGGCTCAACCCTTCACCCACTGGGGAGATGCCAAAGGATCCACAGGGAGCATTTCCTGCCCTCAGGGGAATTTCTCCCAGGTGCCTTGCACTGACTCTTTGTGTCTGTGTGCACACAGGAGTGCCTGTGCTGGGGAAATGTGGCAGAAATGCTGCTCTCTGTGGGGCTAGAGTGCCTTGGATAGCTGAGTCAGTCAGTCCTGTAAGTGAGGTTACATCATGAGGAATAAGTTAAATGCTGTTAAGACCTTTTTTTTCCAAAGTAAAGTTTAATATGTTATAATCTAAGTTGAATATTGTTTCATTTTTATTCCACCATTAAATCATTAAGTCATAGGTTGTGAGTTAGGTTAAGTACTGTTATGTGCTGTTCATTTGCTAAATTGTGAAGTTGAAGGTATCAGACTAGGTCAATGTATAAGTTAAGTCCTGTTAAGTTTGAGCTCTGTTAAGCTTGTGGCCTGTATTCCTTTTATCCTTGCCCTCACTGTCCATGTGTCACACACACACAGGGACAGTTCTTGGCTCATTTCTGGTTTGATTGCCTGGATTTTGATTGGTTTTGTTGTTGCTTTGTTTCCTTGGTGTGCCTGAAGTGTCCAGTCAGGAGCAGAGTGACTCTTGCCAAGGAACTTTGTGCTGCTGTTGCTTAATATTCAATCTGGTTTTTGCTGATCCCTTGCTGGGGATTTTTTCAGCGCTCTCAAGGCCTCGTTGGTACCAGGGTGAAGGAGCCCTGGCCCAGGCTCTGGCCCTGGGGGACACGGGGACGCTGCCGGGGGGTCCCTGTCCCCCTGTGCCACCCCCAGGGCCCCGGCCCCCCGTCCCCGTGTCAGGCTCTGGGGTCGATCTCGTGGAACATCCTCTGGGGGAGGCTGCGGCGCCGGGGGCGGGGGGACCCGGGGGGACAGGGGACCCGGCTGTGCATGAGCAGGGTTGGACTGCTCTGGGGGGAACTGTGAGGGGGGCCGGGGCAGAGTGACCTCCCCAGTGACCTCACACTGCCACTGTGATGTCACACAGCCAACTGTGATGTCACAGAGCTGCCCTGTGGTGTCACACAGTCAACTATGAGATGTCACCCTATGATGTGATACAACTGCTCTGTGATGTCACAGAAGTCTCTGTGATGTCACAGCCTGCTCTATGATATTACACAGCCACCCAGTGATGTCACAACCCACTTTCTGATGTCACTGATCCACACTCTATGATGGCAGAGTCTGCTCTATGGCCTCACACTGTGATGTCACAGACAGCTGTGTGATGTCACAACCCCCTAATTGATGCCACAAAGCCCTCTCTGTGATGTCATACTGCTACTCTGTAATGTCGCAGCCCACACTTTGACCTCACAACCTGCTTCATGATATCATACAGCCTGCTCTGTGGTGTCACATATTCCCCTCTATGATGCTGTAGGTGCTCGATGACCTCACGAAACAAGCTCAGTGATGTCATAGCCCAATCTGTGACCTCACACAACCCACTCTGTGATGTCACACAGCCCCTTGCTGACATCACAGCTGCTCTGTGCCTCCATGACACAGCCACAGAGGAGCTGCTGTGACACAGCCCCCTCTGGGACATGCCACAGCCCCTGCCAGTGCTGAGCCCCTGGAGCTCTGTCTGTGCCCTGCTGGTGTCCCTGAGGGGCCCTGGCAGTGCCCCAGCCCTGCTGGGCTGTGCACAGGAGCTGCTCCTGGCCAGAGCTGTCTCTCTGCAGCTCTGCTGCCCTTGCCAGGAGCTGCCTCTGGGCCAGGAGCCCGGCCCAGCTCAGCAGCACAGACACAGCACAAGGACTGTAATGACCCTCTGGGGCTTTGGTGCTCTTTGCATCAGACTCAGTCCCTCAGAGTGGGCTCAAAGAACTTCTCAGGGACTCAAAAAGAGGCTGAAACAATGAAATTTCTCATACTTTAAATAGATCCTTCTGAGGGACACAACTGAGAAAATGTCCCCAGGTTCCAGGTAGAGCAGAACACTGGTGGCAGTGATGACAGCTGGGGACAAGCAAGGCAAAGGTGTCTCTGGTGCTGAGCAAACCTGCGCCTCTGTCCCTGCAGGCTGTTGGCATCCCCCGGCTGCCCCACCTGGCTGGCCCCTTCCTTTGCTGACAGCTCTGCCTCCTGCCTGCCTCTGCCTGCCCACACAAAGCCTTGGGCTGCTCCAGGCTCCTGCTGGGGGACGTGCTGCACCACAGCCCTGCCCTGGCAAGGAAATTCCTTTCTCCTGGTGTCCACTCTGCGCCTCCCCAGCTGCCTTTGGTGCTATTATGTCTTCTTCAGGCTCATTCCCACTAGGAAGAAAAGCTCCAGCCCCTCTCAAACCACCCTCCAATCCTGCCCAGGCTATTCCTGTTCTGTCCTCAGTCTCCACCCCACTGAGCACAGAGCCCTCAGCCTCTCCCTGCTGGTTTTGTGATGAGGCCTCCAAACCCCATTGTGGGAGATTTTTGGAAAAAAAATAAGGTCTGTGAAAATGGAAAAATTGTGGTCAAAGGTATTTTCTCCCAAATCTTGCAGTGGCGGAAGAAGGGTCAATATCTCTAAACTGAATTAGGGCAGATTTACATTTGTTAGAAAGAGGAAAAATTTTAGAATTATAAGAGCGGCACAAAACTGCAACAGTTATTCCAAAGAAGTGGATGCCCCATCCCAGGAATGGTCCAAGAGCATGAGCTTTGTCCAACCTGCTCTTCTGAAACCCCCTGCCCTCCCCAAGGACAGAATTCCTGTAGTGTGGGTTCTCTGATGTGCTGGGTGCCCTCACAACGCTTCTGGCCAGAATGTCTGCTGAGGGCAGCCAGGCTGCTGCAGGGGCAGTGCCCTCACAGCCATCACCATGGCAGCCCTGTCCCCTGGGCCTGGCTCTGCCCTTTCCTCTGGCCCTGCCTTGGCTCTGCTGGCATGAAGAGTTTTGTCATTGATATCTTGTCCCCAAGGTGCTGGGGCCAATGGCTTCCCAGTCAGGCTCCTGGGGCAGAAGTGGCTTTTCAGAGGCCAGCAAGGAATGAGCCCTGAGGCAGCAGCTCTGCAGTGGTGGCCACCAGGCCGGGCTGCCAAAGGGAGGCTTCTGGCCATGGCCTGCAAGCAGCTGCTGCTGCCAAGGTGCCTTTGGTGCCTCAGGCTCTCCCTGGCACAGCTCCCAGCACAGCACTCTGCCCTTGTGCCCGAGGCCTTCGCTGTGCTGGGGCTGGCCTGGGGCTTTTCCTGCAGCGGGACCTGCCCTGCTGATGGCACAGGAAAGGCAGTTCCTGCTGGAGCAGGAGGCTCTGCCTGCAATGGGCTCCAACAACTCCAGCAAGGCCCTGTTTGCAAAGCCCCCAGTGGGAAATGAAGGAGGGGAGGGGTCATGCTGCTTTTGGGGTGAATATTGCAGAAACCAGCCTGACTCCTCCATCCCAAAGCTCAACATCCTCAGAGGGAGCTGAAGCTGTGACAGTGCTGGAAAATCCCCAGAGCAAGGAACAACCAAGTGACACCACTGAGAGCTTCTGCAGAGCTGCTGAGCCAGCCCAGCCTGGGCACATCTGACTGACAGGGCAGCACCTCAGACTAGAAAAGCCCCATCTCAAATTTTAATGGCAGCATCCCCTGACATTTCCCTTCCTGGGGGGTGTGGAGATTCCTCCCATCGGGACACCCTTCAAGGTCACTGCTTCAGGCTGAGCCAAAGGGATTTGCCCGTGGTCATTGGTCTGTGGGAGTGACATCAATCTCTCCTTAAAAACAGCTTCTTTTTCTTTAATAAAATTGCTTTGAAATCCCTTCTGAGTGCTTTCTATAAATTAATATAATATAATATAATACAATATAATATAACATAATATAATATAATAGGTTACAGCTCTTATTCCTTGGACTAAATATTTCTGATTAAGATAATTCTGTCTAATTTTTACCATAATAGATAATAGAAATTTTTTACAAATCTATATGCTTTGTCATCCTTAATCCTGTGGGACAAATGCTAAAGGTTAAATTTCACCTTGATAATTCTTTACCCATGAACTCTGTAAAAGTCTGAGGCTGGGATTGGAGCCAGCTGCTCCAAGGCTCCTCTCACAGAAGGAGATTACAAAGCCTGGAGGTCCTTGGGGGTATTTTTCTGTGAATATGAGAGTCTGGTCAGAGACACAGAAAGCAAGAGAGTTTTCCCATTAATTAGATTGGGAACCATTAGGAAGCTGGAGAGAAAGAATTGTAAATTATCGACAGGTGGTGTCTGAAATAGGTTGTTTTTTCCATAAAGTTGTTTACTGAAGGGGGTTGTCTTTATCAGCCAATCATGTGAAATGTGTTGATTAAATGACCAAAGAGATCCACCAGTAGAAAATCAAGGTCAAAAGGAAGAGGATTGAATAAATGGGTGGCTTTTAGCCCTTAGCCTTCTGATCTGAGTCTGTGTCATCTCTGACTCAATGGAGACATTTGGGGATCTGTGGGGGCTATTGGGGCTCGTTTCTGCACCTCGTGACCCAAGAGGAGCTTCTCTAATAAAAGCTGCCTGAAGCTCCCACTGTGCCCATGACAGGAACCCCTGTGAGTGTCTGGGCAATCCCGGCTCTTTGGCAGCCTGGGGACTCCTGGGATGTCACCGTGGAGCCCCCGTGAGTGCCTGTGACAGATCGGTGCCTTTGCAGCCCAAGGTGCCCTGGGATGTCAGCATGGCATGGCTGTGACTGCCTCTGACCACAGGGCTCTTTACCATCCCCAGAAAGCCCTGGGAGGTCTCCATGGAGCCCCTGTCCATGCATGTGGCATTCCAGCTCTGGAACAGCCTGGAGACTCTTGGAAAGATCCCATGGAACTCCTCTGAGGGCCTGTGACAAATCTGATCCTTAGCAGGCAACCATGACCAGGACCCTGTTGATGTAGTCAGTTTCCATGGCCACCATCACCAGCCCCTTGTTGCTATGCTCAGTCCCTTGGCAGCTCCATGGAGACCCCATGCCAGGGGTGGTTGCCATGAACACCAGGGCTGGCACCAGCTGGGATGCTCGGTTTCCATGGGCCAGGCTTCAGGAATGGGATTCCCCAATTTCCTGCTCCTGCTAAAACCGCGCTGCCCTCGCTGCCCTCCCGCCTCCCATGGAAAGCACAAAAGGCAAAGATCCTGGGCTGGGATAAGAACAATTTATTGGGAACAGCAACGAGATAAGGAAAAAATGGAACGGAAACAGCATTGATAACAGAAGGGATAAATTAAACTTTGACAGGGAAAACTAAACACAACTAACTGTCTCTTCCCAGCCACAATTTCCCCTATCTGAAAGGACACCCTTCTCCTCAGGGAGAGAGAGAGAGAGTCCCTTTCCTGCCCCTGGCAATGACCTGAGGTGGGAGTGAATGTAATATCATAGCCATGGCCAGACCCTCATGTTCTTCAATCCCACATCATGTCATGGGCAGGAAAAGGGACAGGTGTCTTCCCAGCATGGATCGTGGGGAACATGGATCCCCAGGACTCTGCCCAATGTGGGTCCTCTAATGGGGGATGAAGCTGTTTCATGAAGTTGTTCCTGCAATCGAGGCATTTGCAGGGCTTTACTTACTGGTGGCTCCGTTGGTGTCTGGTCAAATGAGAGCTGCTGGTGAAGCTCTTCCCACACTGGGGACACTCGTAGGGCCTCTCCCCAGCATGGATGCGCCGGTGGGTGATGAGGGTGGAGTTGTGCTTGAAGCCCTTCCCACAGTCAGGGCAGCGGAAGGGCCTCGCCTCTGAGTGAATTCGCTCGTGGCAGAGGTGAGTGGAGCTGGTCTGAAACCTCTTCTGGCACTCAGGACACTCGTAGGGCCTCTCCCCAGTGTGGATGCGTTGGTGGATGATGAGGGCAGAGCTGCAGCTGAAGCCCTTCCCACACTCCCCACACTTGTAGGGCCATTCCCCAGTGTGGATCATCTGGTGGCTGATCAGGGTGCTGCTCTGCCTGAAGCTCTTCCCACACTCCAAGCACTTGTGGGGCTTCTCCCCATCATGAAGCTGCTCATGGACCACCAGCTCTGAGCTCTGGCTGAAGCTCTGTCCACCCTCCTGCCTCAGGCTGGGTCTTTCCTCCTCAGAGCACCCTGGGCTGGATTTGGAGCCCCTTCTCCTGTGGGATCTCTGGGACTTGTCCTCCCTGTTGGAATTCTGCACTGTGGAGCCACTCAAAATGGCCTCTTCCATGAGGTACTGCCACAGGGATTTGCCCTCCCTGGTCTCCATCCTCAGCTTCTTCCCTGGGGGAGGAAGGACAAGGAGAGGATGGGATTTGCCTCCGTGCCAGAGGGAAGGGGAAGGAGATCCCCCCAGTGCATCCCCAGCAGGACGGGGTTGGCAGCAGGGTTGTCCTGCAGCCGGGGGCTGTGCTGGGCTGGGAGATGGAGCAGGAGAGAGGGGGAAAGGGGCACTGACTTCCTCCTCACCTGCCTGGGGCTCCCAGGGCTCCTTCCTCT
Source organism: Agelaius phoeniceus (assembly GCF_051311805.1). Lineage (NCBI taxonomy): Eukaryota > Metazoa > Chordata > Aves > Passeriformes > Icteridae > Agelaius > Agelaius phoeniceus. The sequence continues at coordinate 6,577,416 of NW_027509866.1, forward strand.
TCCTCGCAGCCTCCTTCTCCATTGAGTCAAGGTTTGGGAATGGGAAATCCTGTTCTGGGAACCAAACAAAGGGTGCACACCTTGTCTTTTTTTCTGGTTTGAAGGAAAACCTGGGGGAGAGTCTAAACCAGAATTACAATTTTATAAGAAAATGAAGATCAAGGCAATGATACAGAAACACTGCCTTAAACTGACAGAGTCGGGATATTACCTGACACCCTGTTGCTGGTCAGGGTGGTGGCAGCAGTCCCATTAAATGGTGGCTGCAGTCCTGTTGGAGAGATGAACGTGATTCTGTCCAAGCAGTGATCCTGTAGAAGGGTCAGGTCTTCCTCTGAAGGTCCAGGGGTGGTTCTGGAGCTCTCGTCCTCTGGGAATCCAGTAGGCAAGCTGCTCCTGGTGCTGCAAGCCTCAGCTTATGTCCAGGTAGGAATGCTTGGATCCTCCCCTGGGCGGAGCATCCCACAATGGGATGATGGAATTTTATCAGCCCTGCAGTGACACTCAATGGCCCATTCCCAGAAGATCTCTCCCCTGGAGGGCGTTATCAGGGCTGAGTCATGGAAGAGATCAAGAACACTGCCCCACCTGTTTATAGCAGTTGATGAAGATGGGGATTGAAAACATGTATTTGGTTCCATCTTACACTGCAGCCTGAAACAGTGGGGGAATCCCTGCTCAGGGGGTGAACACCACCCCCCTTACCCAAACTGGCTCAGGTGTGAAACCCCCACCCCGGGAAGGCCACACACACAGGGGACAATGTCACACTTGCCCTGCCCCAGGGGAGGTCTCTGTCCCTGTCACTCCCTTGCTGTCCCCCCCTTTTCTCTTTCTTTCCATCTCTCTCTCTACCTCACATTTACTGTTCAATAAAATCCACCTTGGATTTGGTCTCATTTGCACATTAATTGGGGCAGAGGCATCTCTGTTATGATTTTCTTAACCGGATTGCAAGATTATTTTGGCACAGTGTGTTCAGGGCACTGTTCTCTGTCCCCAAGTGCCTTTGACAACAGCATGGTTCCCTTCTCTGAGGAGGTTGTGGTTCTCTCTGGAGGAACTCTTGGAAACTTGGACGCAGCTTCGTCTGAGCGACTTATGGGAGAACTGATGAGGAAAATGGCTGTTGTGGGTGGCCGGTGTAAAGAAAATATTTTTATGTCCTTCCTTGAGGAGTTTGTTAAAATCACTGGAGGAAAGGGAGCAAAAGATACCATGGAGACTGTCAAGGTTCATTCACCCCATGGTGAGGAACACAAGGCTGCTAAAAGTCTCACAAGAAGCCCAGCTCAAGTTGCTAAATTCCCAAATAACTCCTGAATTCCCAGGCTTGGGTTCTTTGCCAAATGTGAGAATCATTTTTCTCATTGTCCCTGTCCCCTTTGTGACAGCTACACAGAGCTTTCCCTTCCTTTTCATAATCTATATTGGGCTGAATTTCTACTTTTTTTTTATCAGAATGTGCCAGCAGCTGAGCTGGAGCTGTGCAGGAACCAATGAAACTTGCAATTGCCACAAAATTGCTTGTACTGTCAGTTTATTAATGTTTGGGATTTGTTTGCATTTCCATCACAATTGTCCTTGGGGAAGAGCAACTTCAAGGCATTTTCTGTAGGGTTAAGTTTGATTTCTGACGAGAAACAATTTTACTTTGTCCAGTGCCCAGGGAACGCTCAAGGGATCTCTGTGCCTCTTGCCCTGGGGAATGCTGGGGAGGGGCTTGGGGAGTTTGTCCCTGTCCCTGTCACCCCAGGCCATTCCCCAGGGGGTGTCCCTGTCCCTGTCACCCCAGGCCATTCCCCAGGGTTGTCCCTGTCCCTCTCACCCCAGGCCATTCCCCAGGAGTGTCCCTGTCCCTGTCACCCCAGGCCATTCCCCAGGGTTGTCCCTGTCCCTGTCACCCCAGGCCATTCCCCAGGGGTGTCCCTGTCATCCCAGGCCATTCCCCAGGGGTCTCCATCATTCTCACCCCAGGGAATGCCTGGGGGGGTCTCCCTCCCTCTCTCCCCTGTGCCAGGGGGTGCTCGGGGCAGTCTCTGTCCCTCTCAGCCCAGGGCATGCTCGGGGCTCTCTGTCCCCTGGCCCTGGGGGATGCTCGGGGGGTCTCCATCCCTCTGGCCTCAGGCAATGCCTGTGCAGGGCTGGGCACCAGGGGCTCTGTGTCCCTCTCACCGCTGAGGCTGCTCGGGGCTGGGGGGGCTCTGCCACCTTCTCACCCCTGGCGAGGCCGGGGGGGTCTCTGTCCCTCTCAGCCCTGCTGGGACCCCACCCAAACATCATCGGGGTCACAGGGACAGAGACACCCCCAAAGCCCCAGAAGGGCTGAGCCTGGGATTTGGTTTGGGGCTGAGGATTTAGGAAGGGGCTGGAATTGGGGCTGGGCTTGGAGTTGGGGCTGAGATTTGGATTAGAGCTGGGATTGGCTTTAAAGCTGGACATGAGATTAGTTTTAGGGCTGGGGTTGAGATTGGGTCTGGGGCTGGATGAGTCTGGCACTGGGATGAGATTAAATACAGAACTGTGAGTGTGTCTGAACATGGAGTGAGATTGAGACCAGGATCAGGGTCAGGTTTGGCAGTGAGCTCACCCAGAGCAGGACAGGGGGGATGTCACTGCAGGATGTCCCTGGCATTGTCCCAGCCCTCCTCAGGCACCTCCAAACATGGGGGGCAGCTGGGTGCCCCAAGATCCAGGTGCTCCCACGCTGCCCCTCAATACCAGGTGAGCATTCCCTGAGGGCAGCCCTGACTGTGACCCTTGGGGCTCTGGGATCAGCCCTCACATCCCTGTGGGAGCAGCTGCAGACAGGATGAGAGATTTCCCCCCTCTCTTTCCTGTGGGAGGATGAAGCCCGGCTGCCATTTTCTTCTGGTGTCTCCTCCTTTCCTCAGCTGAGGATGTCACTCCCCAGGAGCAGGAAAATCCCCATTCCCTGTTTGCCTGTGGCTGCAGTCTGGAACATCCACCCAGAATTAAGGACTTTCTGACAGCCCTGCTGAATGACAACGGCAAAAGGTTTGTGAGAAGGGGAAAAAATTGTATTTTGATAGGAAATAAAAGGGGCAAAATTATTTCTTTCTCTCATATTCCTTTTCAGTCAGTTCTGGTCTGTTTTCAGAGTGCCACCTTCTCAGCTGGTTGTGCTTGTGTCCTCCTTGTTATAAAATTGACTCAAAACGAGTAATTTCCAATCAAAGAATTTATTAATTATTGAAGCAGTTATACTACGTAAGCAAAGGCTCAGCGCTGGGCGACAGGGGAGTCTCCGCTCCACCAACTGCCGCCCCAACTAGTTTCTGATTCAGTCCTTTTATCCTCTCCATCCTTCAGGAGTCCACGTCATCTCGGAGTTCTCTGCGCCTGCGCTGGTTGTTGCTAGGGGGTCATCCTTCTGTCTCCTGGTGGTCGGTGATAAAGGCTGCGGAGTCTTCCTCAGCTGCGTCTTCTTCACCCTATGTCCTTATTTGGTGACTTCTCCGTGGAAAATTACCAAAATCTTATGATTAATGCAATATGTGTCCTATCAAGCTTAAGCAAGCAAATATCCTGTCTTGCAGACTGTTTATCTGTCCCTGCCCCTTCCCCAGCTTTTCCCTGGTCGTTATCTCTGTGAGTTATCTGCTTGTACCATTTGTCAGTGGGAAAGGTTTCCCTGCTGGGTGTTTATCTGTCCCTGCCCCTTCCCCAGCCTTTCCCTGGTCGTTATTTCTGTGAGTTATCTGTTTGTACCATTTGCTGGGTGGGACTATGTGTGGGCTCCTGCAACTCCTTCCCTGGTATCCTTGTGGCTCATATCTCATGAAGTAGTACAGAAATAGTCAGCAGACAACTCTTGTAACACACTGGTCTCTTTTTCGTGACGAACAAAATGTAGTCCCTCATCTCACTCCTTTCTCTCCTGCCTTTCTCTGCCTGCTCTGTTTCTCTCTCAGTGTCTCCCTTGACCCAGGGCAGCTCCCACCAAAGACCCTGCCCTGATTTAATTCCCAGTCCATGAGCTACAACAACCATGGGTGAAGTTATGAAGGCTGGCAGTGAAATGTCACTGTAGGATCTTGCTCCACTTGGCTTTTGGCTCCTTCTTAAGAGCTTTGCTTTCCAGGGCAGGAACATCTTTTCCTGTCTGGGAACTGGAATTCCAGCCCCTGGCAGTGTGTGCCATGGATCCCAGAGGGGCATTCCCGAGGCTGCCAGGGTGCTGCTCCTGCCGTGCCTCCCAAGGAGCTGTGCAGGGCCAGGGGACAAGGTCCAGCAGCTCTGTGGGCTCCCAGAGCACACAGCAAAGGTGGCTTTGATGGACATTTCCCAGCACCTTCCCCGCTGGAAGCAGAGGGAGGGAGGAAATGGAAGCGAGTCCCCGACAAAATCTTGGAAGGATTGGGCTGGGAAGGGACCCTGCCCATGGGTTACGATTTCGCGAGGGAGAGACGCCTCTGCCCCAGGGGAGTGCGAATGAGACCATGGGAACGCAACCTGTGGATCTGCTCGAATTTGGATTGAACTGAACAAGAAATGGGGAAGAGTGAGGGAGAGAAAGAAATTGGGAAGAGATCTCAGAGAGAGAAAGAAATAGGAAAGAGTTCTCAGAGGGGGAGAAAGAAAGAGGAAAAGGCTCCGGCCCAGACTCCGCAGTTCCCGGGGCCACCCGCAGGGCTCAGCGCCTTTCACAATTCCAGCCAATCAGAGGAGGCGCTGAACAATTTCCAGCCAACCAGAGCTTTTCTCGCCGATGACTCACCGGTTGCCAGGCGGACCCGCAGAGCCCAGCGGCCCCGGAGCGGAGTTTGGGGCTCGGGCCGGGGGCACGGATCCGCCCCGGGGGGGTCCCCGAGCCCCCTGCCCAGCCCTGGGGCCGATCGGGGGCTCCCCCACCCAGCAGCCGGGGCCGCGGGGCCGCGGGGCAGAGGGGTGGGAAAGGGGGGTCCGGGCTGGCAGCGGAGGAAATGCGGGAGGAAGAGGAGGGAGAGGAGGAGCAGGAGCGGGAGCGGGAGAATCCCGGCGCTCGCAGCGCCCGCACGCTGAGCCTGCAGCAGCCCCTGCCCCGGGAGCATCGCCCCCAGCCCCGAGCCGCAGGTGAGGGCGAGGCCGAGCTCGCCCCGGCTCCAGCCAGGGGTGTCCGGGAGGATTTTTTTGGAGCGTGTTCGGAGCCGGCAGATCCCGGACTCGAGCCCCGGGTATCTCCGGGCTCCCTAAGAGGAGCTTTTTCGGGGGCAGAGGAGCCGCGATCGCCCCTCGGGAGGGTCCCGGGGGGTCCACGTGGGGATGGCCCGGTACCGACGGGGCGGGACATTGGTTTTGGGGATCCCCGTGAGAGCCGGGGCTGTGGAACGGGGGACCCCCGGGGCGGGGAGAGGGGAAGGGGCGATACCGGAGCGGGGGCACCCCCGGCAGCCCGGAGATGAGGCGGGGACGGGACCCCCTGACCCTGACAGGGGCGCGTCCTGGGGTGACTTCTTGATGCTCGTGCCCCATCGGTCCCTTTAGCCCAGAAATGAGTTCTGCACCTTTAAGGCTGGTTCTGAGAGCCAAGGGGAGGAGGAAGAAGCTGCAGTTTGTTTTCATACACTGCACTCACTGCTCCACATTCCGGCTCCTGGATGGACAGAGGGCGGGACAGAGCTCTCCTTTGCTTTTAGTTAGTTTTTAGCTCTCTGAGGCAGAGAAGTTCCCTGGACTGTGTTTTTTCTTTTTCTTTGGAGCTGTTTAAACCTGCTCTGGACTGAACAACCAGAACACCACGGGCAGCTCCCGCCTGTGGCCCACCGCGCTGAGCCTGGACCGTGGCATTTCCAATACAGGAGGGACTGATAAGAGACTGATAAGAGACTGACAAGAGACAGATAAGAGACTGATAAGAGACTGATAAGACACTGAGTGAGCCAAGCCCCAGCCCAAGGAGGGACTTTTGGAGTTTGTCACCTATTTTCCAATAGCAGGAGGTTTTATTGCTTAATATTGTTCAATTTTTGTGCTGGTGAATGCTTTGCCTGTTAAATAAAGTGGTTTTTTCACTTTTCTCCAAGGAAATATTTTCCCGAACTGGCTGAGGGTGGGGCTGCTGAATCTGCATTCCAGAGGAAACTCCTTTCGGGAGTTTTCTCCCAAAATTGTCCTAAAGCAGGACAGGGTGGTGGGAAGAGGGCGGAAGCCCAAGTGGCTGGATTGAGGGGAGGCTGGAGAGAGGGACCTTGGGACCCCAAAATCCGCCTGCATCCCTTAGCAGGACCCTGGAGAGGGGGGAATCCCCAGGACCCATGAGATCCCAAACAGCCCAGAGACAGGGGACCACCAGAACCCCAGAGGGATGAGACTGGAAATGGGACACTCCTGGTGGCTTTTTTCTTATACACTCTTGATTTTTGGAGGTTTTTATGGACATCAGGTGACTTCCAGAGATGGAGTTGTGTGGGAGGAATACCCAACCCAAGGCATTCACACCTTGTTTCTCCCCAAATCAGTATTTCCCCCAAACCTTCCCACAGTGACATCCCCTCCTGTCCTGCTCTGGGTGAGCTCAGTCCCAAACCTGACCCTGATCCTGGTCTCAATCTCACTCCATGTTTAGACACACTCACAGTTCTGTATTTAATCTCATCCCAATGTCGGACTCGTCTAGCCCCAGACCCAATCCCAACCCCAGCCCTAAAGCCAATCCCATGTCTAGCCTGAACCCCAATCCCAGCTCTAATCCAAATCTCAGCCCCAACTCCAAGCCCAGCCCCAATTCCAGCCCCTTCCTAAATCCTCAGCCCCAAACCAAATCCCAGGCTCAGCCCTTCTGGGGCTTTGGGGGTGTCTCTGTCCCTGTGACCCCGATGATGTTTGGGTGGGGTCCCAGCAGGGCTGAGAGGGACAGAGACCCCCCCGGCCTCGCCAGGGGTGAGAAGGTGGCAGAGCCCCCCCAGCCCCGAGCAGCCTCAGCGGTGAGAGGGACACAGAGCCCCTGGTGCCCAGCCCTGCACAGGCATTGCCTGAGGCCAGAGGGATGGAGACCCCCCGAGCATCCCCCAGGGCCAGGGGACAGAGAGCCCTGAGCATCCCCTGGGCTGAGAGGGACAGAGACTGCCCCGAGCACCCCCTGGCACAGGGGAGAGAGGGAGGGAGACCCCCCAGGCATTCCCTGGGTGAGAATGATGGAGACCCCTGGGGAATGGCCTGGGGTAACAGGGACAGGGACACCCCTGGGGAATGGCCTGGGGTGACAGGGACAGGGACAGCCCTGGGGAATGGCCTGGGGTGACAGGGACAGGCACAACCCTCCCAAGCCCCTCCCAAGCATCCCCCAGTGTGAGAGGGTCAGTGACCCCTTGACCATCCCCAGGGCACTGGACAAAGTAAAGTTGTTTCTTGACAAAAATCAAACTTAACCCTACAGAAAATGCCTTGAATTTGCTCTTCCCACAAGTCACTTGTGGTGAAAACGCAAACAAATCCCAAAATTCAATAAACTCACAGTAGAAGCAATTTTGTGGCAATTCCAAAATCCATTGGTCCTGCACAGCTCCAGCTCAGCTGCTGCCACATTCTGATAAAAGAAACGTGGAAATTGGGCCCAATACATTGCGATACCTCTTTTCTGAAAAGATTATGAAAAGGAAGGGAAAGCTCTGTGTAGATGTCATAAAGGTGACAGGGAAAGAGAAAAAAATTATTCTTAGATTTGGCAAAGCCCCCGGACTGTGAAAGAGAAAAGGGGGGAGAGCAAGGGAGTGACAGGGACAGAGACCTCCCCTGGGGCAGGGCAAGTGTGACATTGTCCCCTGTGTGTGTGGCCTTCCCGGGGTGGGGGTTTTACACCTGAGCCAGTTTGGGTAAGGGGGGTGGTGTTCACCCCCTGAGCAGGGATTCCCCCACTGTTCCAGGCTGCAATGTAAGATGGAACCAAATGCATGTTTTCAATGCCCATCTTCATCAACTGCTATAAACAGGTGGGGCAGTGTTCTTGATCTCTTCCATGACTCAGCCCTGATAACGCCCTCCAGGGGAGATATCTTCTGGGAATGGGCCATTGAGTGTCACTGCAGGACTGATCAAATTCCATCCTCCCATTGTGGGATGCTCCGCCCAGGGGGAGGATCCAAGCATTCCTACCTGCATATAAGCTGAGCCTTGCAACACCAGGAGCAGCTTGCCTAGTGGATTCCCAGAGAACAAGAGCTCCAGAACCACCCCTGGACCTTCAGAGGAAGACCAGACCCTTCTACAGGATCACTGCTTGGACAGAATCACGTTCATCTCTCCAACCAGACTGCAGCCACCATTTAATGGGACTGCAGCCACCACCCTGACCAGCAACAGGGCGTCAGGTTATATCCTGACTCTGTCAGTTTAAGGCAGTGTTTCTGTAGCATTGCCTTGATCTTCTTTTCTTATGAAATTGTAATTCTGGTTTAGACTCTCCCCCAGGTTTGCCTTGAAACCAGTAAAAAATTCAATGCACTCATCCCTTGCTTTCCTCCCAGAACAGCATTTCACATCCCCAAACCTTTGCCAGATGGAGGAGGAGGCTGCAAGGAAGAGGAAGGAGCCCCGGGACATTCAGGAAGGTGAGGAGGCAGTCAGTGCCCCTTTCCCCCTCTCTCCTGCTCCATCTCCCAGCCCAGCACAGCCCCCGGCTGCAGGACAACCCTGCTGCCAACCCCGTCCTGCTGGGGATGCACTGGGGGGATCTCCTTCCCCTTCCCTCTGGCACGGAGGCAAATCCCATCCTCTCCTTGTCCTTCCTCTCCCCAGGAAGGAGCTGAGGATGGAGACCAGGGAGGAAAAATCCCCAGGGCAGGACCTCATGGGAGAGGCCATTTTGCGTGACTCCAGGGCACAGGAATCCAATGGGGAGGAAAATCCCCAGAGATCCCACAGGAGGAGGGGCTCCAAACCCAGCCCAGGGTGTTCTGAGGAGGAAAGACCCACCCTGAGCCAGGAAGGTGGACAGAGCTTCAGCCAGAGCTCAGAGCTGGTGGTCCATGGGCAGCTTCACGATGGGGAGAAGCCCCACAAGTGCTTGGAGTGTGGGAAGAGCTTCAGGCAGAGCAGCACCCTGATCAGCCACCAGATGATCCACACTGGGGAATGGCCCTGTGAGTGTGGGGAGTGTGGGAAGGGCTTCAGCTGCAGCTCTGCCCTCATCATCCACCAATGCATCCACACTGGGGAGAGGCCCTACGAGTGTCCCCAGTGTCAGAAGAGGTTTCAGACCAGCTCCAGTCTCCTCCAGCACCAGCAGATTCACACAGAGGAGAGGCCCTTCCACTGCCCTGACTGTGGGAAGGGCTTCAAGCGCAACTCCACCCTCATCACCCACCAGCGCATCCACGCTGGGGAGAGGGAGAGGCCCTACGAGTGTCCCCAGTGTCAGAAGAGGTTTTACACCAACTCCGATCTCCTCCTGCATGAGCGGATTCACACTGATGAGAGGCCCTTCTGCTGCCCTGACTGTGGGATGGGCTTCAAGCGCAACTCCCACCTCATCAGGCACCGGCGGATCCACACCGGGGAGAAACCCTACAAGTGTGGGGAATGTGGGATGAGCTTCCGCCAGAACTCTAACCTGATCTCCCACCACAAGACCCACACCAGGGAACGACCCTATGAGTGTGGGGAATGTGGGAAGAGCTTTAGGCAGAAGTCTCTCTTGATCTGCCACCAGAGGATCCACACTGGGGAAAGGCCATACAACTGCGGGGAATGTGGAATGACCTTTAGTAGGAGGACCCAAATGATCATCCACCAAATCATCCACACAGGGGAGCAGCCCTACGAGTGCCCCGAGTGTGGGAAGAGGTTTCACACCAGCTCTCAGCTCCTCCAGCATCAGCGCATTCACACGGATGAGAGGCCCTTCCTCTGCCCTGACTGCGGGAAGGGCTTCAAGCACAACTCCACCCTCGTCACCCACCGGCGCATCCACACTGGGGAGAGGCCCTACAAGTGTCCCCAGTGTGGGAAGAGCTTCACCAGCAGCTCTCACTTGAGCAGACACCAACGGAGGCACCAGTAAAAGAAGCCCTGCACATGCCCCAACTGCAGGAACAGCTTCATGCACCGCTCCAGCTTTATCCCCCATTGGAGACACCACGTTGGTCAGAGCCCTGGTGATCCATGTTCCCTATGATCCATGCTGGGAAGACACCTGTTTCTTTTCCTGCCCCTGCCAATGACATGATGTGGGGTTGGAGAACATGAGGGTCTGGCCATGGCCCTGTCATTACATTCACTCCCACCTCAGGTCATTGCCAGGGGCAGGAAAGGGACTCTCTCTCTCTCCCCCTGAGGAAAAGGGTGTCCTTTCCAGACAGGAGGAAATACATTGCCAGGAAGAACTAGTTGTTGATGTTGTAGTTTTTTCTGTAAACAGTTTTATTTATCCCTTCTGTTATCAATATTGTTTCTGTTCCTGTTTGTTCTTTATCTCGTTGCTGTTCCCAATAAATTGTTCTTATCCCAGCCCGGGATCTTTGCCTTTTGTGCTTTCCATGGGAGGCAGGAGGACAGCGAGGGCAGTGCGGTTTTAGTGGGAGCAGGAAATTGGGGAATCCCATTGCTGAAGCCCGGCCCGTGGAAACCGAGCATCCCAGCTGGTGCCAGCCCTGGTGGCCATGGAAACCACCTCTGGCATGGGGTCTCCATGGAGCTGCCAAGGGACTGAGCATAGCAACAGGCGGCTGGTGATGGTGTCCATGGAAACTGCCCATAGCAACAGTGGACTGGTGATGGTTGCCTACTAAGGATCAGATTTGTCACAGGCCCTCAGAAGTGTTCCATGAATCTCCAGGCTGTTCCAGAGCTGCAATGTCACAGGCAGAGACAGGGGCTCCATGGAGACCTCCCAGGCGTTTCTGGGATGGTAAAGAGCCCTGTGGTCAGAGGCAGTCACAGCCATTCCATGGTGACATCCCAGGAGTTCCCAGGATGCCAAAGAGCCGGGATGTCCCAGACACTATGGGTTCCTGTGATGGGCATAGTGGAAGCTTCAGGCAAAGTTTATTAGAGAAGCTCCTGTTGGGTCACGAGGTGCAGAAACGATCCCCAATGCTCCCCATAGATCCCCAAATGTCACTGTGTAATCAGTGTTCCGTGCTTTCTTTCCAATGGAAAACAACCATCCTTATCCTCCAGTGTCCATGTCTGAAATTGGGATTCCACCTCCAAAATTGTGGATATCCAAGGATTGCTCCCAGGCACAATCTGCCAGTACCATCAAGCCTGGCTGGCCTTGGCCTCTGGTGGCTGCCCCTGCAACACTGGGGCTGGGTTCTTCCCTTCCCATGGAGATCACTGGGACACTGTGGAGACCCCATGGAACCAAGGGGATCCTTGTGGCACCACTGGAGCCCATGGAACCAAGGGGCCATGGTGACCCAGGGGGGCTTCATGGAACCCAGAGACCCTTATGGCTCTGTGGGGCCTGATGGAACCATGGAGACCATTGGGACCCTTCCGGGCCTGGTGTCACCAAGGGGGCATTATGACACCTCAGGGCCTCAGGGAAGGAAGGGACCATTGGGACAATGTGGGGCCCCATAGAAGTGAGGGAACATGGAATAGGTCTGGCTGGCTTGGCCTCCCAGGGCCCCTGACAGGTCTGGCTGATGTGGGGATGTCAAGGGCTGCCTCTCATCAGCTCCTGGAGCACTGGGGCTCCGTGCTTTCCTTGCCATAGAAAAGAGCCCTCCCTCTTTTTAAATGTCCATTGCCAAAATTGGTATTCTCTCTAAAAATTTTCCTATATGCAAGGGTTTATCTCAGAAAAAAACCTGCCACTTCTGGCTGGCCTTGTCCTCTGGTGGTCACCTCTGTTCTGCCTGGCAAACACTGGGGCTCTGTTCCTTCCTTCCTACGGAAAAGAACCAACCTTCATGTCCATGGTCCATGGCCAAAATTAGAATTTGGCCTCCCAAATTCCATATATCCAAAGATTGCTCCCAAGGACAGACAGGTCAGTCTGGCCATGTCTTCTGGTGATTTTCTTAGACTCTGAGCTGAATACTTTCAGTTGAAAAACCCTTGTAAAGTGCCCAGACATCTCCCAAGAAGAGTTTTTGAGGACTTGGGCACATGACTACTACATATGGACAAAGGAACTCTGTGCTCTGTGCTGTTGTGAGGGTTTGGCATCACAGAAGTGATGTTCCAAGAGAAGCTGCTAGCAGTTTCCTCCGTGTCTGACTAAAAAACCAATTAGTAATTAACTTTGAGAATTGACAATCTGTTAAACTGCTAAGGAAACTGTACACGCTTCTGTGAAGACACATGTTAAAGATGAGAAAGCCTGGGAGGGTCTCTTTCCCTTCTGGCTGGCACAGAGGTAACAAGGCTGACCCGGCCCCGTCTCAGCCAGGCCGGGCCGGGCGGCTCCTGCCGTGGGGCCGGGCCCCTTCCCAGGGACCCTGCCAGGCCCCATCGGCTGCCGGGCAGGGCAGGGGAGGCCGCGGGGCCGAGGCCGGGCCGGGCCATGGCTGCAGTTGGGAACATCTGGGCCCTGCTGAGCCCTGCCCCGCCGCCAGCCCGGGCCCAGCCAGGATCCGCCGGGCCCCAGGAGCAGCCCCGGGCCGGGCCGGCTCGGCCAAGATTCTGCCACCCTTGGGCTTCAGCCGCAAGCCCCGGGCAGGGGCAGGAGAAGCCATCGGCCCCCGGCCGTGCTGCTGCTGTGCTCTGGCCTGGCTGCTGAGATCCTGGCCCTGCCCCAGCGCGGCCCATCCTGACACAGCCCCAGCGCAGCCGCTGCAGAAACCTCCATCATAAAACAGCTCCGGCCGCAAGCACCGAGCCCGGCCGGGGGCACGGAACCATCTGCAGGCCCCGGGTGAGATATGAACTCTTTCAGTGCTTCCATCCTCCCTCCAGTGAGAGAAAAGGACAAAGTGCAGGCACACAGAGGAGCAACATGAAGACATCGAGGTCACTGAAGAGGAAGTTGAGTCCCAGATGGAAGGGATGAGGAGATGCCTTGATCTTGGGGCTGAAATCCTCCTGTAAAGCTATAGAGAAGGATGGAATTAATATATCAGACTCTCTTTTTCCCTATAACTAATTGAAAATATGGGTAGATGACTTGTTCAGCAAAAACCTCCCTGCTAAATTCGGCAAATGATGAAGTAGCTGTGATCCTATGAGAAGTTTAAACAGAGAAAGAGAGAAGATCGGTGAGATCCCGTGCCCTCAGGGAGTGAAGAAGAAGATCTCTGTTGTCAGAGATGAAGATGATTTCAGAAATAGATGAAGAGAATCTTTGCTCTTGAACAGCTCATCTTTAAACTCATACCCCATTAGTGTACATGGCCCATAAAAACAGCTGTGGGAAAAGCTATGAAAAATGGAAGGGACTTCACATTTGCAGATTTCCTGGGCAGCTGCTATTTGTGGGAATTGAGAGCCACGAGTGAACTGTTTTCTTATGGAGAAGTCTCCATAGCATGAAAGCGAGACTCCTCTCCCTAAGTGAACTGAAGAAAGACTGTTCTAGATGGTGTAAACTGACTGAAACTTTCAGGTTTTGTCTCCTTGCATTGTCAGTAAGAAAGAAAAGGCTGTAGGGAAAGGAGAAGTGTTCAGATCCTTATTACTCTTTCTTCTATTTACTGGTAATAAACTTTTCCATATACTCTTTTAAAATTTTGAGACTACTTTGCCTTTCTCCTAATCCTATCTCACCGCAGGAAATGAGTAAATATATTCCAGGGAGTGCAATGGTAATTAGCCAACACTGATCCCACTGCACTAATAGATGCATTGGCTGAGAAATCTCAAATTAGCAAACCAAAAATTACTCCAGATACATCCCTGATAAACTGCATTAGAGCAGAGGGAAATCAAGGCAGAGCCATGGTTTGTCAGGACTTGCTGCATCCTGATGAGCCCTGTGGTGCATTTGGAGCTGAGCCCTTGAACCTCAGGGCCTGAGAGGAGATTGCACAAACCTTTCCAGGAGTCAAAGTCAGAAGAAAACCCCAAAGTGTCTCAAAGCATGAATGGGTCCCACTGTGGTCCATCCCCAACACAGGCTCCTCATGGACTCCTTGGAGGTGACAATTGGAGGCCAGGATTGACGAAAAACCTCTCAGAGTCTAAGTATGGAAAGGAAATTCCAAACTACCTTAAAAAATTTGAGAAGCTCAAAGCATTACTGAGCACCACTGAGAGTCAGTACAAAGCTCTCCAGGGACTCATTAAAGCAGATAATTGGGGCCATGATTGCACAAACCTCTCACAGAATTTGTATCAAAAGGGAAACACCAAGTACCTTCAAATAACTGAAGTACCCTGAAGTATTAATGAGCCCCAGTGAGTGTTGTTACTGACAAAGCCTCTCCAGGGACTAATTACAGCAGATAATTGGAGGCCATGATTGCACAAAGCTCTCAGAGAGTCCAAGGCAAAAGCCAAAGCCAAAGTCCTTTGAAAAAGCTGCAGTCCCTGCAGGGAGCATGAAGGAGCCCCCAGGGCCATTGCTGAGCAAGGCTCCCCAGGGACTCCTTGCAGCAGATCCTTGAGGCCACTGGGATGTGGGCTAGGGGGGGATGCTGAGGGCAGCACAAGGGGTTGACAGTGCCCAGCCTGGCTGGGGCTGTGCCAGGAGGCCCCAGGGCCTCAGGACAAGGTGTCTCCTCCCAGCCCTTGCTGGCACAGACCCTGCTGTGCCCCAGGGCACCAAGACTTGGCTTCTCTTTGTCCCCCCTGTCATCACTGCCTGCAGTTCTCTGCTCTGCCTGGGGCCTGGGGACACTTGCTCAGTCGTGTCCCTCAGTGGGACCAATTAAAAGTCCAAGGAAGTTTGGAGTTGGATTCTGGCTTGGAGTTCTGGAGCGGTTTCTTCAGCTGCCTCTCAGGGACTGATGTTCATGGCCTGAGCACAAAGCCCCAGAGGCTGATTAAAGTCCTTGTGCCGTGTCTGTGCTGCTGAGCTGGGCTGGGCTCCTGGCACAGAGGCAGCTCCTGCTCACCAAGAAGAGCTTCAAAAGCACATTTCTCTGGATGAGCAGCTCTTGTGCCAGCCCAGCAGGGCTGGGGCACTGCCTGCAGCCAGCCCGCACACAGCACAGAGGCACAGAGAGCTTCAATCAGTCAGGGCTGGGAAGGGGCTGAGAAGTGCCTGGGGCACAATCACTGCCAGCCCTTGGCACAGGAACCTCTGGCTGCAGGACAATGCAGCTGCAGCTCCTGGAGCCATCTCCTGCAGCTGGAACATCCCAATGACTACAGACTCTGTGAGTACAATTCTGGGTATTTCTGGTGCACGGGAAGTGAAATGCTCATGAAGATCTGACATGCTGAGGGGTTCTCATCAGTCATAGACTATTTCCAAGTCAATGATTTCAACAAAAACAACAACATTTCCTAAGACTTTTTATTCAGTTTCCTAGTACTGGAGAATGGTGTGTGTGTGGGGGGGGGTGGGGGTGGTGGGGGGGAGTTTATTAAAGGTTATGTATTTTTAAGTATTAATTTTGAAAAGTGCCTGAGACATCCAAAGTGTTGCCTTTAGTGACCAATAGGTTCACAGGAGATCCCTAATGTGCTTTCTGCCACTCTGCCCATGGACAGCAGCAGCATCACCTTTGCTGGAGCCATCAGGCTCAGTCTGAGCTGTCCTTTCTCCAAGCTGCAAACAGAACCTGCCCCCAGCCAGTGCCCTGCAAACAGGCAGGGTTCTGTAGGGCCAAGGAGCGTGCACAGAGATTTGGGGTCTGTGAGTGCTGGCAGGGAGAGATCAGGCACAGGGAAACACCTGCAGGAGGGAAATCTGCAGGAAGCAGAGAGAAGATCAGGCAATGAGAGAAAACAAAGCCCAGCAATGCTGTGGCAGGGAGAGTTTAGAGATGCCCACAGGAGCCCCTGCAGTGCAGCCCCTCCCTCTGAACAAGCCCCCTCCCTCCTGTGCCCCAGCCAAGCCTCTGCCCTCAGGGCCGGGGCTCCAAGGCGTGCAGCCCCTCCTGTGCAGGCAGAGCTGCAGCAGAGCCGTGGGGCAGCTCTGCAGCCCCGGGCCCAGTTCCCTCTGCAGAGCACAGGGCTGGGAGCAGCTGCCCGGCCCTGGGGGCTCTGGCAGGGGCACAGCTGGCTCAGGGTGACGCTGTCCCCAGGGCCCGGCTCTGGGCAATGCTGTCAGTGCAGCCAGGGAAGGAGCTGCATCTCCCTCAATCCAATGCCATCAGAAGGACACTTGGAAGTCTCCCTGAAATTTCAGTCCAAGCTGGGAGCCTCAATCCAGGGTGAAAACTTGTCCTAGTGCCTCTCTGGTTTATAAGATTGATGGGGAAAGGCAGAGGTGTTGTGAGACTGTAAATGCTGCTGGGTTGGTGAAATGAGCAACGTGAGTCCTTGGCTACAAATGTGGAGCTGGGCTGTGGTGGATCCATCTCCTCTAAGCAGTACCTGGGGAATTTTAAAGGGAAACATGGTGGGGGTGATCATGCAACTTAGAAAGTTTAAACCCAGAGAAATTCTGAACATGTCAGAATGACAGATTATCTTCCCTCACTCTCTGCTCATCACTTTGCCACTCAGAACGTGCTCTGTTTTCTCAGAGGGCAGTGGAAATCCTGAGGGTTTCTGATATCCAAGAATACCAGCAGAGGTATGGGGGAGCTTATAAAGAAAACACCAAAACTCTTGAACACAGAAGTGTGTCTATGTGTCTTCAAGGGGAGGGTGTATGGGAAATGGCTTTGATTTTGGTTACCAGTATCTCTTCCAACTCTTCACTGTCCTTTCTCCATGAACAGGTGCCCATGTGCAGCCCCAGCAAATGTCCAACAGCAGCTCCATCAGGCACTTCCTGCTGCTGGCATTGGCAGACACGCGGCAGCTGCAGCTCCTGCACTTCTGCCTCTTGCTGGGCATCTCCCTGGCTGCCCTCCTGGGCAACGGCCTCATCATCAGCGCCGTAGCCTGCGGCCACCACCTGCACACGCCCATGTTCTTCTTCCTGCTCAACCTGGCCCTCACTGACCTGGGCTCCATCTGCACCACTGTCCCCAAAGCCATGCACAATTCCCTCTGGGACACCAGCAACATCTCCTACGCTGGATGTGCTGCCCAAGTATTTTTTTTTGTTTTTTATGCTACAGCAGAGCTTTGCCTCCTGACCATCATGTGCTACGACCGCTATGTGTCCATCTGCAAACCCCTGCACTACGGGACCCTCCTGGGCAGCAGAGCTTGTGCCCACATGGCAGCAGCTGCCTGGGCCAGTGCCTTTCTCTATTCATTGCTGCACACAGCCAATACATTTTCCTTGCCCCTGTGCCATGGCAATGCCCTGGGCCAGTTCTTCTGTGAAATCCCACAGATCCTCAAGCTCTCCTGCTCCAAATCCTACCTCAGGGAACTTGGGCTTCTTGCTGTAAGTGCCTGTTTGGTACTTGTCTGTTTTGTGTTCATTGTTTTCTCCTATGTGCAGATCTTCAGGGCTGTGCTGAGGATCCCCTCTGAGCAGGGACAACACAAAGCCTTTTCCACCTGCCTCCCTCACCTAGCCGTGGTCACCCTGTTTGTAAGCACTGTAATGTTTGCCTACCTGAAGACCCCCTCCATGTCCTCCCCATCCCTGGATCTGGCCCTGTCAGTTCTGTACTCGGTGGTGCCTCCAGCCCTGAATCCCCTCATCTACAGCCTGAGGAACCAGGAGCTCAAGGCTGCAGTGTGGAGACTGATGACTGGATAGTTTCAGAAACATTAAACTGCTGGCCATTTTCTTCTAATTATTTGTAATAAAAGTCACCTTTGATACTTCTTGTTCCTTGGTTGTGGGTTCTTTCTTTTCTTTTACTGTTTTCATAATGTCCACAAAAAAAGCCATTTGTTGTGCCATTTCTCATTTTGTTTCTCTCCACCTTTCCTGTGGACGCAGAGTGTGTCAATGAGGGATTGTGCTCTTTGTGGCGTTTAAGGAACTAAAGGATGTCCCAGCAGAGTTTTCTGCAGAGATGCCCTTGTGTTGCCTTCTCTGGAGCTGCAGCAGCAATGTCTGTGTGCAGAGCTGGGGCAGATCAGTGCTGGCCCAGCAGCTGTGCCCAGCAGCAGCAGCAGCAGCACTTGGTGTTGCCAGTGCTGCTGCCGTGGCCCTGCCCCGCTGCCCTGGTGGCCCTGGTGTTGCTGCAGGGCCTGAGTGCTCTCGGGGCCGGGCACAGCCCTGGGGGTGGCAGTGCCGGGGCTGCAGCAGGGACAGGCCATGGGCACTGCTGGGGCAGCGCTGGCGCCTCAGGCCAGGCCCTGGGGGCTCCAGGCTCCTTGCCCAGGCTCTCTCAAGAACACGGCCAGGCCAATGCTCAGCACAGAAACCCCCGTCAGCAGCCCCAGGCTGGCCGTGGGCAGGCTGGGGGCAAACAGCATGGCTGGGGCTCTGCAAGGGCCCTGGGGCTGACGGGAAGGAGCAGCAGAGCAGGGGCTGATCCATGCCCAGTGCGCTGCACAGCCCAGGGCAGCGTCCCAGAGCGTCCTCATGCAGCTGCCAACAACATCCCCCCTCTGCAGCCCTGGCCTCTCCCCCAGCTCACACAGGTGCCCCATCCTTGCAGGCACAGACACGGCAGCACTGCCTCAGCAGCCCCTGTTTGCATTGCACACAGCAGGGGCAGCACCTCCATGCTGTTGCTGTGGGGACATGAACCTGAGGGAGCACAAATGCCATCAGCCCCTGGGGCCAGCAAGGCCTGGGGGACACCAGGGAAACCACTCAGCTTTGTCCTGGCCTCTGCACTCAGCCAGAAAGTTTGTTCCCATCAGCTGGGACTTTCCTGTGCCACTGCAGACGCTGTTGCTCAGAGCCAGGGCTGCCTGGCAGCCACCCCCAAACTGCCCTCACCATTTCCTTGGCTTCTCCTTTGCTTTCTTTGCTCTTCCCTGCTACAAATCTATTCCTCTTGCCCAGCCCTGTTCCCTGCCCTGCAAACAGCCCATCCCTGTTTGCCCTTTCCTCTCTGGCCCCACTCCCCATTGCAGTTCCTGACTTGGCCCCATGGGAACGTCCCTTGGGCAGCAGGATCATCCTACAAGTGCTGCAGGAATTGTCTGCAGGCTCCTGCAGTGCCTGCTGCTGCTCCCTTGCCAGAGGCACCCCAGGCCAGGGGGGCACATCTGGGCTGCTGTGTCTGCTCTGGGGCTCCCTGTTCTGGGCAGTGAGGAGGAGCTGCAGAGGCTCTGCAGGACTGACAGGATGGGCTTTGGGGCTGTCAGGAGAAGCTGAGGGACCTGGGCTGCTGGAGCTGCTGAAGAGGAGGCCCAGGGCTCATCCTGCAACTGCTCCAAGGGTGGTTTCAGAGAATCCCAGAATCAGCAGGGTTGGAAAAGGCCTTGGAGATCATCTAGTCCAGCCTGTGCCCTGACACTGCCTTGTCTCCCCTGAGCCTCCTCTTCTCCAGGATAAACAACCCCAGCTCCCTCAGCCCCTCCTCACAGGACTTGTGCTCCAGACTGCTCCCCAGCCTTGTTGCCCTTCTCTGGACACGCTCCAGCCCTTCCATGTCCTTCCTAAATTGGGGAGCCCAGAACTGGACACAGCACTCGAGGTGCTGCCCAACCAGTGCCCAGCACAGGGAAAGAATCCCTGCCCTGCTCCTGCTGGCCACTCCATTCCTGATCCAGGCCAGGAGCCTTCTTGGCCAGGCCTGGCCTTCTTGGCCACCTGGGCACACTGCTGGCTCATATCCAGCCTGCTGTCCATCAGTCCCTGCAGGTCCCTTTCTGCCTGGCTGCTCTCCAGCCACTCTGTCCCCAGCCTGTAGTGCTGCAGGGGTTGTTGTGGCCAAAGTGCAGGGCCCAGCACATGGACTTGTTAAACCTCACCTTGTTGGATTTGGGCCCTGCATCCAGCCTGTCCAGGGCCCTGTGCAGAGCCCTCCTGCCCTCCAGCAGATCCACACTCACACAGAGCTTGGTGTCATCTGCAAATTTGCTGATGATGGACTCAATCCCCCTCATGCAGATCATCAATGCAGATATTGAAATCCACGCTGGCTGGCTCTGATCCCTGGGCCATCCTGTGGGTGCCCTGTGATGGCACTCAAGGTGATCTGTTCCATAACCTTGCCAGGCACCCAGGTCAGGCTGACAGGCCTGGAGTTCCCCAGATCCGCCTTCCAGCCCTTCCTGGGGATGGGCTCACACTGGCACCTCCAGTGCTCTGGGCCCTCCCTGCTGAGCCAGGACTGATGGTAAATGATGGAGAGCAGCTTGGGGAGCTCATCCACAGCTCCCTCATCTCCCTGGGATGGATCCCATCTGATCCCATACACCTGTGAGCATCTGAGTGGCTCAGCAGGTCCCCAGCAGCTTCCTCCTGGATTCCAGGGGGCTGTTCTGCTGCCTGTGCCCATCTACCAGCTCAGGAGAACACTTGTCCTGAGGACAGCCTGTCCTAATACTGAAAATTGAGAGAAACAAGTGTAAAGTATCTCAGCCTTTTCCTTATTTTTAGTTACTCCATTCCCCACTGCACTCAAAAAAGAGTAGAGGTTCTCCTTATCTAATCGTTAGATAATAATTTATTTATAGAAACATTTTCTATTATTTTTCACAGAAGTGGCCAGGTTAAGCTATAAATGAGTTTTCACATCTGAACTTTTCTTTCTGCATAACCTAACAACATTCTTAAACACTTCCTATGTTGCCTGACCTTCTGTCAAAAGTTCATGCATCCTTTTCTTTCCCAAGCTCCCACAAAAGCACCATGTGGAGCCAGGCCAGTCCTTTTCCTCACCAGCTCATCGTTTGCCACACTGGGACAGGCTGCTCCTTCCCCCTTAAGATTACTTTCTTGAAATGTGTCCATCCTTCCTGGACCCCTTTGATTTTAAGGGCTGTTTCCCTTAAAAAAATCAGTACCTGATTTGGTACTCCCCAGATCTGCATCCTGAACAGGCCAAAGTCTGCCCTTCCTAATTTCAGTGTAGAGGTTTTGTTGCTGCCCCTCCTTCTTTCACAGAACATTGAAAACTTGATTATTTCATGGTCACTGTGCCCCAGGCAGCCTCTGAGCCCCACATCTGCCCCCAGCCCTTCTCTGTCTGTGAACAGCAGCAGACAGAGCTTTCCTTGGCAGTGGGAGTGTTACCAAAAATTCAGTGAAAGAGAAAACTCTTTTTAGCCCCAATGTAGCATTAAGAAGCAGCATTCTTTATTCAGCTGGATGCACAGGGGAGAGCTCCTCCCAAAGCCCTGCATGCTGAGTACAGGAAAGTTTCTGTTTATTTTCTGTATTTTGCACACATATTCATTGTTTGTCCTGGCTAAACATACATATGATAATCATTTCCCCAAAATCATTAACATATTTCCCCTCCCCTATACCCATGCGTTCTTCTGTCCTGGGGTTCTCTCTGGTGGTCCCTGGTGGTCGTGGACCCCAATGTTCCAGTGGGCCTGGCTGAGCTGGCAGGACCCTGAGGCTGCTGAACTTCCAGTTCCCCTTCTCACACAATGGGCCTTGTGTGGTTTCCATAGGCCTGGGGATGTGGAGAACAAGCTCCAGATGTCAGCTCACCTGGTGTAGGCAATTGATTATCTGGTAACATGAGGTCACAGAGTGGGCTATGACATCACAGAGTGGGGGATGTGAGGTCATTGATCAGTTATGACATCACAGAGCCAACTGTGCTATCACAGAGCCAGCTGTGACATCACAGAGCAGACTATGACATCACAGACTTGGCTGTGACATCAGAGACCAGCTGTGTGACAGTAGAGAAGGGGCTGTGACATCCCAGAGGGGCTGTGTGACATCCCAGAGGGCTGTGTGACATCCCAGCAGGGCTGTGTCAGGTCACTGGGTTGGTCACTTGGCCCCAGCTCCCCCTCACAGTTTCTCCCAACAAGTCCAATGCTGTCCATGCCCAGCGGGGTCCCTGTCCCCCGGGATCCCCCCGGCCCACCTGGAGCCACAGCCTCCACCAAAGGATGTTCCACAGGATCCACCCCAGAGCCTGACATGGGGACAAGGGGCCAGGGCTGTGTGAGCAGGACATCAAGGACGGGGATTATCCAGGTCACTGTGGCCTGGATTGGGTTGCCCAGGGCAGGAAAGATGTCTGGCAGCTGGAGCAGGGCCTGGGAAGGGCCTCCAAGGTGGGGCTGGAGCCCCTGGGCTGTGAGCAGAGGCTGAGGGAGCTGGGCTTGTCCAGCCCAGAGCAGGGAAGGCTGAGGGGCTCCTCATCCCAGCCTGGCAGTGCCAGCAAGGAGGGGATGGAGAACACAGAGCCAGGCTCTTCACCGGGGGCCTGGTGGGAGACAAAAGCCAATGGGTGGAAGGGGAAAGAGGGGAGATCAGCCAGGACAGGAGGAGATGAAATGAGTCAGGCTGGTTTCAGCATTTCCTCAACACCAAGAGCAGCCTGATTTCCCTTCTCCATCCACCACTGACAGCTTTGCAAATCAGGAATTGTTGGAGCTGTTTTGCCCCCACTCCAGGATGAGCATCCTGATACAAAAACTTAATTGTGTTTATATCTGTCACAGAACCATGTTTGTCCAGAATTACTTTTAGTATGGAAATCCCTTGTGGATGGTGGACTCATCAGACACTACTGGGACATTGCACTTAGCTCAGGGAAGAGTGTGATTGTTATTAAATTGTGTCCTGTTCAACCATGGTCTGTTGGCCATGAGGAGAAACTTTCTGTGCCTCTGAGTCTCACCAGTTCCTGACCCCCAAAGGACACAAACCTGATGAGTTGTGGTTCCCACTCCAGGGCTGCACTTGGACCTCCCTCCATAGCCAGAGAGTCCCTGGAAATGCAGGGACGAAGGAAACAGGACAGGCTGGGGGGATCAGGGGCGGGGCAGAGCCATGGAGAAGAATGACTTTTGCATTTGATGGAGCTGTGCCTTCCCTTGGCTTTGCTGGCTGACAAGAAATGAACATCCCTCTGTGTCTCGGGCAGCTCCTTCTGCAAGGAAAGCAGGTGGGAGCTGGAGCCAAGGAGCTGAAAGCTGCAGGTGCAGCCTGGGCTGGAGGGAGCTCAGATTTGCACAAGGCTGCTCTGAGTGCCAGGGCTTGGATGGGGGAAATGGTGGGGTGGGGGTAGGGACAGAGTCTGATTGATTGTCAGCCATGAAGGGTCTTGATTTTCATATCTATTCCAACTGCATGAGGAGGTACTTGGATTCAGTGTCAGTTGGAGACTGCACATAATGATTTATGAACAGGAAAAAATCCTGAACAGGACTTAAAAAATCTTTTCTCACTGTCTTTTTAAATATAATGCATTCACTTTGAACATACAAATGACATCTGTCAAATTAACCACAAAATATTTGAAAACTTCAATCAAATTATTCCCAGAGGCTTGGCTTATTCAGGTGTTCTGAATGTTAACGAGCCCTGGGCCACTGAATTCCTGAACTGAGGAGCTGAAGGCTGAACAAGTGATTTGGAAAATTAAATCAAATTATTCCCAGAGGCCTGGCTTGTTCAGGAGTTCTGAATGTTCATGAGCCCTGGGACACTGAATTCCTGCACTCAAGAGCTGAAGGCTGAACAAGCCTCTGGAGCAGTGAAATTCAGCAGCAGCCTCCAAGTTGCTGAGGATGTCAGCAGCCCCCAGTGAGGCCATCCCTGCCCAGAGACCGTGGGGGAATGGGCAGACAAGGAGAGCATCCCTGGGGCTGGGGCAGCACAACTCAGAGGCACCAGCGGCTCCAGCTGGGCAATGGAGTGTGGAATGTGGCTGGGAAAGCCCTGCCTGGGCTGGGCCAAACAGGTCACACAAGCCCTGACTCCCATTCCCCAAACAACTCTCTCAAGGAGACATTTAAAAGGAATTGCAATTGTTTGTGTTCTCTGAGTTGGACTCCCTGGAGTAATACCAACAAAGATTCTCAGGAGCTGAAAAGAAGAAAACAGTCACTACTGGGAGCTTTAGAAAATCAGAGAAACTTTTGCAAATGGTTTATTATGACATTGTAGTGGTTTTAGTTTGTTAATTTAAGATTTTTCTAATATTGAGATTTCTTAATTGATGAGTGTAGTGAGTTTTCGTGTCGGTTATTTATTTATTTATTTATTTTATTGTGAGATAGGATTAATGGAAAGGTCAAGTAGGCCTAACATTTTAAAAGGGTATAAAGAAATTTTTATTAAAAGTAAATTTAAAAAGAAAAAAGTAGTAAGAATTATAATAAACCCTTTAGAACACTTTTTTTTCTTGATAACTTTTTCTTTTTATTGACAGTGTAAAGTAAACTTAAAATTTCTAGTTGGTTTACTATTTCAAGTGTAGTCTTTTTTTAGTTTACTTGGGGAGAGAAGTTTTTCTTGTTAAGGTTATGGATATTTTTTTACAAGAAGAAATTTTTTTTTTTTTTTGGTTCTTAATTCCATCATGAATAACAGTTGTCTGGGGAACTTTGTTCTTGTGAAGTTGTTTTTATTGCTACAAGCTTTTTCACACCTTGTAGATAGGCCATGTCAACTTATGGGGTATTGTTTTAAAGATGAGTTCTTTAAGGGTAAAAGTTTTTATTTTTTATTTTTAAAATTATTTTTATCTCTGGGAATAGAGATCTTCTCTTGGGGATACTGGATTACTTGGATTTTTTTCGCTTCTGTTTAAACTTTTGATGAAATTACAGTTATTTTAACATTTGTTTATTTTATTATGCAGGGGTTTTTTAATATTAATTGTAATTTTTTTTAAAAGTTTTTTGTGTTATAAAGAAAAAGAGTTTTTTCATTATAGTTTACAAGAGAATTTTAGTTTTAAGATTAAGGTATTTTTTCTTCTTTTTTATTTGGGATTTAATTTCTCCTTTACTGACTTTGATGGTTTTATATATTTTTTATATGCTGGTATTTTGTTTTTTTCTTTTACTCGATGGAGCAATGAAGTATTGAAAGGATTAACACCTGACCTGCCAGTAACTTGTGGTGGAAGTTGTGGTTGGGTTGTGTTAGGATTGGTTTTATGGTTGGTTTTGGGTTTTTCTTTGTGTTTAATTTTAGTTGCAGGGTTATTTTGTACGGGTGGTAGGTTGTAGGGGTTTTTGGTTTGAGTTGTGTTGGGGAGAGGGGACTTGATGGTGAGATTTTAATAGCTGTGGCTGGCTTTGTTCTGGTTGGGGTTTTGTAGCCTCTTTTGTTTTCCTGTTTGGGAGTTGTTGGGGTTTGGTTTGGTCAGAATGGGGCCGATGGGGAGGGGGTGGCCTGGAGAGGGGGGAAGGGGCTCAGCCCATGGCAGGGTTGCTTGGTTTGGTTTGGTTTGGTTTGGTTTGGTTTGGTTTGGTTTGGTTGAGATGGGGGCCAGGGCCATGGCCCGCTGCTTCTTTGTTGACTGGAAACGAAAGAGGAGGTTCCTGGGTTTTTCCATCTTTAACATTTGTGTTTCACAGAGGCGTGTTCAGTATCTCAGTGGTTTAACAGATTGTCAGTGACACAAAAAGTTTTACATTACTTTTAAAAATTCTTGTCATGTATTACAACAGATATTCAATCAACAAAAAACACTTCTGAAAGCATTGACTTGGCCCATTCAACTTCACAAACTCTAAGCCTGTTCAATTTAAAGTTAATCAACATTTGCAGGAGCACAGAAACAGAAGAAGAAGATGCAGAAAGAGAAAAACTCAAAAAAGATACAGAGAAGCACACACACAGCTACCAACTCCTGGATTCCAGCGCAGTTCAGATGGAAATTCCAAGAGGAGGTAGGGTCAAGATGTGTGCTTGCCTTGTGGTCAGCCTTCAATAGCCCTTGGTCTCCCTGGGCCCTTCCCCCAGGTGGGGCTTGGGCTCATTTGGTCCCTCAGGAGCTGGGCTGGGGCTGCAGAGGTGGCTGTGGAGCATTGCCTGTGCTGTGCCAGGGACTGGCAGCCACTGCTGGGCTGGGATAGAGGCTCTGGGGGGATTGGGGTTCCAGGGCAGGGCAGGGCTGGGCTTCCAGGGCAGGGCAAGGCTGGACCTGCCCCTTCCTCCCCCACACACATGAAATGTTTCCAGCCAACAATCTCCTCCAATTTGTCATAACAGGCAATATTGGAGGTGGAACCCAAATTCTGGCCATGCGCACCTGGACTAGAAGGACAGTTCTTTTCCATAGGAAGGAAAGCACAGAGCCCCAGTGTTTGGAGAGCCTCACTAGGCCAAGACCAGCCAGACTTGTCAGGAATGGAAGATTTTGTCTGGGACCAGACTTTGGATATAGGGAATATTAGAGGTGGAACCCCAATCTCAGCCATGGGCACCTGGAGAAGCAGAACACTTCTTTTCCATAGGAAGGAAATCACAGAGCCTTCCCCACTGTTTTTTGAGATAGATGCAAAGTGACCCTTCTGAAACCACTGCAAGACAGACTTGTCCTGGGAATATTCCTATTGGAACAATCGCATGATATAAGGTGGTGTTGTTCTATTTCTGGAGTCCCATACTGTTGTTATCAAATTTCTGAAGTTCCATACCTCCTTGGTGTGTTCTTATGGCTGCAGATCTTCACAGCACAGACTCCTTCTCCTGCATCTTTCTCACTTCAGGGCTCCTCCAAGACTCTCCAACTGGCTAACCCACACCCTTTTATCCCAGTTATCTTCATTAGCCACAGCTACGGCCCAATGAAGGACATTGCAGCTGCAGCCCATGAAGGACAACCGTGACCTCCCAGGGCAAAGCCTTTATACAGATATTCAAATACAATACATTTCCTCTACTATAATAAGAAAATTTGGAGGTGGAATCCCAGTTCTGGCCACGGGTGCCTGGAGGAGGAGGAGAGTTCTTTTCCATAGGAAGAAAAGCACGGAGCCCCAGTGCTTCAGCAGCAGATGAGAAGAGACCCTCAACATGCCAGGGTCAGCTGGACCAGTCAGGCAGCCCCTGGGAGGCCAAACCAGCCAGATCTGTTCTGTGTTCCCTTGGTTTTGTGGGGCCCTAGAGTGCCAAAATCGTGCCTTGGATCCATGGAGCCCCACTGTGCCATAATGGTGGCTTGATCCCATGGGGTCCAGCAGTGTCACGATGACCCCTTGTTTCCATGGGATCCAGCAGTTTCACGATGGCCCCTGGGTTCCAGAAGGCCCCGCTGTGTCACAATGGTCCCAATGACTCCATGAGCCCCTGCAGTGTCACAATGGACCTTTGGACCCTGGGGGTTTGCAGTGTCACAATGGTCTCCTTTGGCTCCACAGTGTCACAATGGACCATTGATGACAGGAGGCCCCTCTGTGTCACCCTGGAGCTTTGGTTCCATGCAGTCCTGCAGTGTCACAAAGGCCTCTTGGTTTCAGGAGGCCCCACAGTATCACAAGGATCCTCTTGGTTCTGTGGGGACCCCCAGGGTCACAATGGTCTCACCGGTTCCATGAGGCCTCACAGCGTCACAATGGTCTCTGTGATTCCATGAGTCCCGTTAGTGTCACATTGGTCTCCTTGTTTCCATGAGGCTGTGACGTGTCTTAATTGTGTCTCCATGATTCCATGAGGCCTTGCAAAGTCACAATGGGCCTGTGGCTCCATGGGGTCTCGCAGTTTTACAATGGACCCTTGGTCCCATGACACCTCAAATTGCCTGTCCTTGCAGCTTTAGTCTGAAAGCAACCCTTGGATATTTGGGGAGTATTAGGGGTGGAATTCCATTTCAGCCATGGGGTCCTGGAAGGAAGGTTGGATCCCAGTGTTTCAAAGGCTGATTAGAGGCAGCCCCAAGGAGGCCAAGACAAGCCAGGCCTGTTGTCAGGGAAGAATCCTTGGAGAGACAGAATTTGGGAGGCCAAACCACACTTTTGTCTATGGGCATCTGGACAAGAAAGACAATTATTTTCCATAGGAAGGAAAGTACAGAGCCCGAGTGTTTCAAAGGATGATGAAAGCTGGCCCTCAGGAAGCCAAGGGAACCTGGACAGGCCTGGAAGCTTTTGTCTGGGAGCCATCCTTGGATATAAGGAATTTTGGAGGTAGATCCTCAGTTTTGGCCATGGATGCCTGGACATAAAAGATGTTTTTTTGCATGGGAAGAAAAGGACAGGCCCCCTCTTTTTTGAAGGCAGATGAGAGTTGGCCCCCAAAAAACCAAGACCAGCCAGAGCTGTCTGTCCTGACAGGTGACATATGGAAATAATCCTTGGATATAATCAAATTTGGAGGAGGGATCCCAATTTCAGCCATGAAAAATTTCCCAATTTCAGCCTTCTCCACCCCTGGAGGAGAAGGACAGTTCTTTCCCACAGGAAGGAAAGCACACAACTCCAGGGTTTCAGGGGCTGATGAGAAGTGATCCTCAACATGCCAAGGTCAGCTGGACCAGTCAGGCAGCCCCCAGGAGGCCCAGCCAGCCAGACCTGTTCTATGTTCTTGGATCCTTGGGGCCCTGCAGCATCACAGTGGCCCCTTGGTTCCATGAGGTCCTGTAGGATCACAACAGATCTTTGTTTCCATGAGGCCCAGTGATATAACAATGGTCTCCTTGGCTCCACAGTGGCACAATGGCCCCTTGCTTCCATGAGGCCTTGCAGTGTCAAAATTGTTCCCTTGTTTCCATGGAAAAAGCCACAATGGCCCATTGGTTCCATGAGTTTGTAGTCTTAAAATGGCCCTTTGGTTCTATTGGGTTCCTGAGGATCACAATGCCCCCTTGGTTCCAGCAGGCCTGTGTTGCCTTCTTGTGAAGGCCACGGCGACCTGGTTTCAGGGTCCAGCACTTCGATCTCCTTTGTGGGATCCCTTGTGGCCAATAACGGACGCTGACACCAATGTGGTGGACGGTTAAAGGCGTTTATTGAGGGGTCTTAAGGGTATTTATGGACTAAGGGGTCTCTCTACGTCAGACAGGGGTTTGGCTATACTTTCTAGGGTTAGTATGGAGTGGAAAGTTACTGGCATGCATAGGTTAGGGGGGCTACACGTCTGGCTACATTCCAAGGGTGATCCTTATCTATGGGGAGGGGGGTAGAAGGATTCCTGTAACTTTCCGTTACAGCCCGAAATCTTCCGAGCGCCTGTCCCTGGCCTACCACAGGCCTGGGTGTGTTACACTGGTCGCTTGCTTCCATGAGACCTTGCTGTGTCACAGTGGTTGCCTTGGTTCTGTGAGGCCCTGTGGTGTCATAGTGGCCCCTTGGTTCCATGGAGACTCAGAGTGTCAGAATGGTCTCATTGGTTCCATGAAGCCCCGCAGTGTCACAATGGTCTCCTTTGGTTCCACAGTATCACAATGGCACCTTGGTTCCATGAAGCCCTGAAGTACGGAATGGCCCCTTGGTTCCATTGGGCTCCTCCCTGCCACACAAGTTCTCAGTTCCACGGAGCCCTGCAGTGTCACAGTGCTCTCCTTGGTTCCACGGTGCCACACAGGGTCACAAGGGCCTCTCAGTTCTACAAGGCCCCACAGTGTCACAATGTCCCCTTGGTCCCATGAGGCTGTGCCATGTCACAATGGTCTCATTGGTTCCATGAGGCCCTGCAGTTCCACAATGACCCTTGAAGGGTCACAATAGTCTCAGCAGGTTCCCCCGCTGGTTCACAATGGCCTCCTTGGTTCCATGATGCACCGTAGTATAACAATGGTATCCTTGGTTCCACAGTCAGAATGGCACCAAGGTCTCATGGAGCCCCACAGCCCCTAATAGAGCCTCATGGCCCCCTGTGGAGCCCCACAGGGTCACTGTGATCCTCTTGATTCCATGAGGCCCTGCCGTGCTACAATGGTCCCTTGGTTATACAAGGCCCTGCAGTGTCACAATGGTCCCTTGATTCCAGTGGGACCTGAAGTGTCATAATGGTCTTCATGGTTCCATGAGGCCCCACAATGTCAGAATGGACTTTTGGTTCCATGAGCTTTAGTACTGTCAACAACAGTGTCCTTGGATCTACAGTGTCTCAATGGACCCTTGGTTCCGTGAGGTTCAGTAACTTGGATGCCTTGGTTCCATGAGATTGTGTAGTGTCACAATGATCTCCTTGGTTCTGCAGCCCTGCTGTGGCTGCTGTGTAACAATGGACCTGTGGTACCATGAGGTTCCATAGTGTCACCATGGTCCCTTTGGTTCCACAAGGCCCTGCTGGGCCACAATGGCCCCTTGGTTCCAAGAGCTTCCATCCTGTCAACAATGATCTCCTTGATTCTGCAGTGTCACAATGGAACCTTGGTTCCATGAGTTGCCTGGGCTCCCTCAGCCCCTCACAGCCCCTCACGGTCCCTCACAGCCCCTCACGGTCCCTCACAGCCCCTCACATGCCCTCACATGCCCTCACAGCCCCTCACTGCCCCTCACAGCCCCTCACAGCCCTTCATGACCCCTCACAGCCCCTCACAGCTCCTCACGGCCCCTCATGGCCCCTCACCACCCCTCACGGCCCCTCACAGGCCCCTCACCGGCCCAGGCCCAGGGCTCCTCCCAAAAGAGGAGGGATCGGGCCCTGCTTGTCTGCTTTCATTTCAGTCCCTTCCCAGCCACGAGTGCAGAAAGGCTGAAATGGAGCCTTTCCCCAACGTTTCCCTCGGGGTTAATTGCGGGCTGAAGCTCTGTGCAGGCGCTGGCCCCAGCGTCACCATCCCTGCAGCCACCAGGCCTTTGCTGTCCCCCCGCGCCCGTTCCCTGTCCCCGAGTCCCGCCCGGCTCTGGCAGCAGCAGCAGCCGCAGCGCAGGGGGCGCCGGCCCGGCCCAGCCGGGGCTCCCGGCCAGGAGCAGCAGCAGCGCCGGCCCCTTCCCGCCTGCTCCTGCCTCGGCTCCCAAGGGCTTTTTCCAGCTCAATTCTGGAGCAGAGCAGCCAGCACCCACACACAGCCCTGACTGCTCAGGCCCCGCCTGTGCTGCCCTGAGCCAGCCCTCAGAGGAAGAAAGGATCGGGTTCCAGCGCTGTTTTCAGCTCTGTTTGACTCACCCTGAGCTGACAGCAGGAGGCTGCTGGTGCCTTTGCCTTGGGAATTGGAGATCACGGCTGCTCTTGGCCCTCTTCTGCTTGCCACCTGAATTTTACCCATAAAACTGCAAGTGCCTCTTTCAGTTGGTGCTGCCCACGGTTCTTTCTTGAAAGTGAAGTCAGTGCTTTTGTTGCAGGCATAAAGATCAGCAGATACTGGAATATCACCAGCCCCTGAGCACTAAGGCGAGAGGAATTAAAGCCACACAGGCCACATTTGCAGTGCTCAAACACAGCCTTGTTGTGTTGAAAGAGAATAAACTGACAGAGGCCAGCACAGAAATTGCCTCCATAGTGTGGAATTAAATTTAAAAATCCACCAGGAGAAACAGAAACCAGAACTTCTCAACTCGCTTCATTGCTCCTTCCCAGCAGCAGCAAACACAGATGCCCAGAAGTGTTTTGCACTGCTGCTGCCCCCAGTTTGAGCCCAGGCTCTGCCCAGTCCCAGCGGGAAGCTGAGCCCAGCCCAGGGAGCTCAGCGCACGCAGGGCCAGGCCCAGAGCCCCGGGCACGGCCGCCCATTGTGGGGCAGCGGCGCAGACAGAATGTCCTGCGGCCCAACCCTCCTGCTCCTGCCACACAGCGCCTGCCTTCTCCCCCTCCTCCTCCTCTCCCAGCACGGCACAAATTCCAGCTCGGAGGAGGCTGCCCCAGAGAGGGCTCCTGCTCCTGTTCCAGCCTGAGTGTCCCTGCAGAGGAACAGGGCATCGTTCAGGCACTCCACAAGCTCAGGCTTCCCATTTCATGGGGAGTCTGGGATGAAAATGGCTTTGTCAGGAAGGACAAAAGTGGAGGGAATGGATTGGAAAGTATTAGGAAAAATGATCCTTTGTACAGGCAAAGCTCACCAAGTCATTCCCTGCATTTCTCCTTTTCAGATTCTTTCCGTCATCTCCTGAGGGGTCCAGCTTGTTCTGGTGCCTTTCATGAACTGATTGTGCTCTTGATTTATATCAGTGCAGGAGATGTAGAAGCATCTGAACTGAACACTGAAACAAACTCCCTCTGTCAGCCCATTTTCATGTTCTACATCACTTTCAAGATGTCCATGGGGGCGTTGGAATGATTATCACACAGCTCTCCATTTCTGGCTGCAAGGTCTGGAGAGTCTTTCTCTGCATTCAGTCATGCTTGCATTCCCTAACAATTCCTGGTAGCCCATCATCTTTTCTTATTGTAAACCAGTAACAATGAAAACCTCACCAATGGCACAAGTGCCTAGCTCAAAAGGAAAAGAAAGAACAAGCTGTAAAGTTCTTCAAACGTTTGTCCTGCTTTGCTGCAAGAGTTGTGCTGCATGCACAGTGTGGAAAGCCAAGAGAAGCTGCAGTTGGTGGCACATCTTGTGACAGAAGCTGCACCTCGTTCTCCAGGAAAGGTTCTTGGACAGAGCAAACAGAACTGTGGACAAGATTCTGGAAGAACTGAAACAGTTTTTAGGAAATGAAATGAAAACAGAAAGAAACAATCCAAGATATTTTCCTCTATTTATTTCTATGCTCCCCTTTTCCATGTTGCACTACTTCTCCATCCCAGTAATTCCAGATGCACCGCACCTCAAAGATCGGCGACTTAGTGATTTTTAGACACTTGAAAATACCATGAGCCACACACGTTTTTCCTTCCCCTGTTTTTACTGGAAGGCAACACTGGAGATGTAAGTGCAGTGCTTGGGTCAGGTAGGAATCCTACAGCAAGGGAAGGTGGCCCGACAGTGTTTGACCCTCAGCCAGGCCAATGCAGAGCAGCAAGCAAGGGGATTGCTGTGCCAGTGTGCAGGAGTGAGGGCTCTGCATCTGGGCTCACCGCTGCAAAGTTCCCGTGTTTGGACAGACTCAGGGGCTGTGCCCGGGGCGCGCGGGGCTCGAACGTGGGGCTCGTGGGGCGAGCGGGGAACGGACACGGGGACGAACGGCCCCGGTGCTTCAGTTGCAGCGGCGGCAGCGGCGGCAGCAGCAGCGGCAGCAGCAGCAAAAGCAGATAATCTACAACACTCCTTCTCTTTTTGTTTCTCTTTCTCTCCCTTTCCCGCGGTCGGGCACCCTTCTCTCGGGGTCCCTTGCCCGGCGTCCCTCTCCTCTCCCCGCCTCCCTCTCCCCTGCCGGGCCGGGCCATGCCCCCGGCCCGCCCCCGGCCCCGGGCGGGGCTGCCCCGTGCTCGGCCCCGGCCGTCCCGCCGCGCTCTCGCCTCCGCCCGGCTCTGGCCGTACTGGCGGTGGCGCTGCTGGGCGGGCGTCAGTGCCTGGTGCGGGGGCGGCATCGCCGCCCTTCGGCTCCGCCTGGCCCGAGCCCGGCCCCGGACCCGAGGCAGGCTCCAGCCCCGAGCCCGGCCCCGGCCTCGACCCCGGCCCCGGCCCTGGTTCCTCTCGGGGCCCGCGGAGGACACAGGCGGCGCGGCCGCTCCCGCCGCCTCCGCTGCGGCTTCCCCGGCCCGAGCTCCGCCGCTCGGCAGCGCGGCCGCCGGCCCCGAGCCTCCCGTGCCGCGTTCCAAAGAGCGAACGCCTGGGCATGGCCGGCCCGGGGCGGCTGAGGGGCGCTCGGGGGCCGTTGCTGGCCCCGGGCCGAGCGCTGACAGCCGCGTCCCGCCCGCAGGGAAGGCGCAGGAGGCCCTGCAGGAGCGGTACCGAGTGGGTTCGCTGCTGGGGCGCGGCGGCTTCGGCAGCGTCTGCTCGGGGACGCGGCTCTCGGACGGCGCCCCGGTGAGCGGCGGGGCCGGCGGCGGGCGGAGGAGGAGGAGGAGGAGGAGGAGGAGGAGGAGAAGGCGGACAAGGAGGAGAAGGTCGGGGCGCGGCGGGCCGGGCGACGTGCTCACCCGCTGCTCTCCCTCGCTCGCAGGTGGCCATCAAACGCGTGCCGCGGGATCGCATCCGGCACTGGGGCGAGCTGGTGAGTGAGCGGGGCCAGCGGCAGCAGCTGGGCCTGGCCGGGCGGCGAGGAGCCGGGGCCCGGCAGGGTGGGAGCCGCCGGGAGCCCTGCGGGGAGAGCAGGCGTGGGCTGAGCAGGGCGTGCAGAGCATCCCGGGCTGGCTGAGGGCTCCCAGAGCCCCGGCACGGCCTCAGCCCCACTGACGGCACCGCGCTCCTCCCGCAGCCCGACGGCAGCAGCGCGCCGCTGGAGATCATGCTGCTGGCCAAGGTGTCCCGTGGCTGTGCCGCTGTCATTCAGCTCCTGGAGTGGCTCGAGCTCCCCGACAGCTTCCTGCTGGTGCTGGAGCGTCCGGAGCGGTGCCAGGAGCTCTCGCGTTTCCTGGCGGAGCGGGGGTTCCTGCCGGAGGAGGAGGCGCGGGCGCTGTTCCGCCAGGTGCTGGAGGCCGTGCGGCACTGCACCGCCTGCGGGGTCCTGCACAGGGACATCAAGCCCGAGAACATCCTGCTCGACCTGGCCAGCAGGCAGCTGAAACTGATCGACTTTGGATGTGGCGCCTTCCTCCAAGACACAGCCTACACCCAGTTTGCAGGTGAGCCCTTGCAGGGGATGCTCCTGGGCATCTCAGGGCCCAGCCTGGGTGCAGCACTGGGGCTTCCCCCTATTGCAGCCAGGATGGGATTGATGCTGGAGCTGAGTTGATTTGGGTGGGGTGTGAGGGGGGCCAGCTGCCAGCCCTGCCGACAGCCTTCAGCACCCACTGTGGCCTGGGCTGGGGCTGGAGCTGGGGCAGCCAGCCCGACACAAACCCCCATGGGGGTAGCAGAGAGGGGGGTCTGACCCCGTGCCCCGGATGGTTTGGTGTGCAGGCGAGGAAGGACTTGGACTGCTCCGCTCCCCTTGTTTGCCTTGGCTTATTAACATTTTTGGGGGCCATGCAGGTGGGGAGGAGAGTGGGTTTTCTCCACCAGTGGGTGGGTTTCTCCTTTGTGTGTCATGGTTGGGCCTTCCCAGGGTTTCTGCTGCCCTCTTCCAGCACCAGTGGCTTCTTTTCCAGCCCCGAGTTTGTACACAAGTCCCAGGTGCTGGCGAGAGGGCAGCGCTCACCCCGTGTGGCTCTGGGGCAGCCCCCACATGGCCAGGGATGCTGGGGCCGGGCTCTGGGAGCAGCAGCATCCCCCTGCTGAGCTGTGTCTGTGTTCCACAGGAACCCTGTCCTACAGCCCACCAGAGTGGATCCAGCACCAGCGCTACCACGGCGAGGCAGCGACGATCTGGTCCCTGGGCCTCCTGCTGTGCCACCTGGTCATGGGCAAGCACCCGTTCAGGAGGGGCCAGGAGATCATCCGGGGGCAGATCTTGTTCCCACGATGGCTCTCTCAAGGTGGATCCTCATCTCTGGGCACGGGGGGAATCCCAGTGCTGGGAGACAGCAGCGGGCTCGTGGGCATCCCGTTCTGGCAGCTGCTGAGGAGGTGCCACAGGTCCTGCTCTCCTCCAAACAGAGCATCCATGGGGAGGTTTAGGCCCAGCTCTGGGCACACCCAGCATGGTCTGGGCACGGGAACAGGGGGGCAACTTCTCCAACTGACTGGTGATTTCTGGTTTCTCTCCCCAGAGTGCCAGGATATCATTAAGAGGTGTTTGTCCATGCGACCCTCAGACAGGCCGTCCTTAGAAGAGCTTTTCTGCCATCCTTGGGTGCAGGGTGTTCCTCTGCCCTAGAAGATGGGAGAGATCCACGTGCACAGTTGGATCCAGGGGCCTGGCAGGTACCAGCTGCACACATCTCTTGGCACTCAGTGGCAAAGCAAACCAGGCTGGTTTTGTGCTGCCTGTAGCTCTGAGCAGGGGTCAGCAGAAGGGAACACGCAGCTCTTGGGCTGGAGCTGAGCTGGAGACCTGGTGTGGCAAGCCGTGCTGGCCACCATCCCCCCTGGTTTGGTTTGTCTGGTTCATGGATGGCTGGGGCCCTGGGCAGAGCCCTGATAGCCTGGTCTGGCCCCAGGGAAGGAGAAGGAGCCCCTGGAGAAGCTGTACCAGGTGGGGCTGCTGCTGGAGACACCAAGGAAAACCTCAAGGGTGACAATCTCTTCCTCGGCCTGGCCAGCTGAAGATGATGGACTTGGATTCTGGCACCTTCTTCAAAGCCAGGCTCCAGGCCCAATTTGCAGCTGAGTCCACAGGCAGGGGGATGCTCCCAGATCTGGGCCTGGCACGGCCTGGCCGGGCACCAAATGTTCCCCCTTTGCTGGGGCAGATGCAATGAATTCTTCAGTCGCTGCCCAGCTGCTTTTTGGCTCTGGGCAGCTGCTGAGGGCTGGATGTGCCGTGGCTGGCTGCAGGCTGGGCACATGTCCTGCCCTCCTGCTCTGCTGCCAAAGGCAGCAGGGATGGGCAGCTCTGGGCACAGCTCTGGGCACAGCCAGCATGGCCTGGGCACCGCAGGCCTTGGCACAAGGGCACAGGAGCCCTCAGCTGACAGGCACTTTCTGCTTTCTCTCCTTGCAGCCGGGCTCTGCGGCTGCTGAGGCTGCTCTGGGCTCTGCCAGGGCTCTGCTGGGCTCAGCCCTGGGCCCAGCTGGGCTGGCTCTGCCCTCACATTGCTCTGACAGCTCTGCATCAGACGAGCCCGTTGCGAGCACAGCGCCTGAGCTTTCTGCTTTGGCAGCTGAGTGAGACTCTGCTGCAGGCCCAGAGATTGCAGCTGGGGACACACATCCAATTGGCAAGGACCCAAACTCTCCACAGTCCCAGCTGAACGCCTGCATCTGCACAGGGTGTTTGTCTGTCCCATTCTTCCTTCTTGATTGGCTGGAATTGTGCAGTTGCACTTTCTTCCTCCTCTAGCAGTGCCACGAGTGGGCCAAAGTTGGCGAGTGGGCCGTGCTCCTGAGGCAGTGCAGTCTGGAGCTGGTGGATGGAGAATTGCCCTTCTGCACTGCCAAACCAGAGCAAAAAGCCCTAAGTGGGACTTTGTGTCTTTAAGAAACCCCTGTCAGTTTCAACGGGAATGTGCAGCTCATTTCCAGGCTGAGGAGGAAGGGCATCTTCTAAAGAATTTGGGCTTTGACAGAGTTTCCATTCCCCGTCCTGCTTGGAGGTGGCACGGCACAAAGCAATTTCCCATTGTTTCACCCACAATTTAACAATGTTGGAAACAACCTCAAAAACTTTTCAAAAAAGGCTGCTGAAGTCAGCAAGATGGATCCATGGCATCAGCATATTTACAATGTAAATAACTGAGTTCTCTTTTTCAAAAGATCATGTACCTCTTAATGCAAAGAATGTAACTTTGCATTTATGTTTTGTTTTTTTCACATTATGTTATATTTTTTCTCTAACACTTGAATTTTATTCTTCTACAATTTACCTATTTTTTCCTTTTTCCTTTTTTTTCCTTTAAATAGAAAACATGTCCCATGAAAGGAATGTCCTTTGCTCCTGGTTCCTGTGTGGAGCAGCTCCCTTCCTGCTGGCTGAGCTGCTCAGGCAGAGCCCGGCAGCTCCTGGCCCTGCAGGGCTGAGGCTTTTCCCCGTTGCTGGGCACAGACTGATGGAGCAGCACTGCTGAACACGGGCACACAGAGGGACCAGGAGCAGCTGCCTTTGGCCACCTGAGGCTCCAAGGCCCAAACTCTGAGCAGCCAGGGCTGGAAGAGACTGGCAGGATCTCATCCCTGACTCTGGGCCAGGGCTGCACAAATGACCCCACAGCAGCAGCAGCAGCAGCAGCAGCAGCAGCAGCAGCAGCAGCAGCAGATGGAGCTGACTTTCAGCACAGCCCCTGCCCCTGTTCCCTCCCGTGTGCAGCGGTGTCACAGCAGCCTGAGGCACCTGGGAGCCCCCAGTGCCAGCAGGGACTTGAGATGGCAGCCCTGGGCTCCTGGAGGCTGTGCAAGGAACGGAGCTGGGCACTCCCTGTCCATGGGGAGCTTGCAGATGGAAAAGGCTGCTGTGCCCAGGCAGCTCCAAGGGCACAGAAAGGAGGCTCTGGAGCACTGGATCTGTGCCAGTGCCACAGTCCTGGGCAGCAGCCAGCCAGCCCTGGGGGAACAGAGGGCACAGCACGAGGGACAGAAGCAGGCAAGGGCAGAGACTGGAGAGAGCCAGAGCCAGGAGCAGGAACAGCTGCTCCATTGCACTCTTGGAGAAAGCTCTTGGCTGGTTCCAAGCGCTGAAAGGCGTGAAGGGCAGAGAGGAGCCACAGCAAACAATGCTCCTGTTTGCACAGCCTCCCCTCTCCGTGTCCCAGAAGGAATTGCATGGACTGTGCTCTTCTCTCCGAGTCGTCTCGTTCAGCATGAGCAGCTCAGCACCAGGAGCTGAAGGAGCTGAAGCCTCAGGCCACAGGAGCTGGGCAAGAGGAGACTTTCTGAGCAAATGAATGCTGCTAACATGGACCCAGCTGAATGCAGTGGATAGAATCATGGAATCACAGAATCCTTTCTGTTGGAAAAGCCCTCTGAGCTCACCCAGTGCAGCCGCTCAGCCAGCAGTGCCAAGCCCAGCACTAAAGCACGTCCCTGAAGTGCCAAGGCCTGGACAGCAGCCCTGAGTGAGGCCTGAACAGCAGGCCCTGAGCCCAAGGTGGCCTCTGGATGAACCTTCCAAGCAAAGGTTATCTTTGTATCTGCTCCCTGATGAAATGTGCATGGTCATTAGCACTGTGATAGATGTAGCCACTCATTAGTGAAACATGTATTGACCTCTGTGTATTTAGAAGCCAGACCAGGCCATGAAATCTGACATCTGGCCTTGTTTGGGGCTGAATGGTCAAAGTCACCTCCCTTGGATCCTCCTGGGGCCCTGGCCAGGCTTTGGGAAGGACCCAAGAGAGGATGAAACCAGATGTTTCCACACTAGAAGTGCTGTCAGTTTGTCCATTCAGCACTGTCAGAGCTGGGCCCTCTCCCAGCGGGGTTGGAGCCTCACCTGTGGCTGGTGGCACCTGCAGGAATTGCCAGTGGCCAGGAGTGGCTCTGCAGCCCTTGGCTGTGACAGCTTCCCCAGCTGCTGTGTGGGTCTGGGGCATGGTAAAGGCTGAGGGTAACTGGGGCTGGATCTTTCTCAATCACTGCAGGCAATCTTTGGTGGGGATGGTTGGGTGCATTCTGAGCTGCTCCTTTTGTGATTCTTTCTGCTTTGAGCTGCAGGAAATGACACTGATTCCTTCAGTTGGAGTCTGTGTCTTTGGTGCTGACCCTGCCCACTGGCAAAACAAAACTGGCACAGTCTGGCCAGATCCCAACAAAATGTCACTTGTTCAGTGTAAATGTGAGGAATCAGTGCCATCAGAAATTCCCAGATGGGAAGCCCTTCCCTGGAGTTCCCTGGCTCTGGAGTGGGCTGAGGTCAGAGCCCCGTGGGAGCAGTGGGGCAGTCGGGTAAAAGAGGCTGAACCCCTGGATGGCTTCAAATGCATCCAAAAATTGCACATGGAAAAGGAAAAGAACTTGTGGGTGTGGGAAGACGAGGGTGAATTTTGTTAACAACACATTGGAAACAGCACCAACAGAAGGAAAAACTGTTGTTGTAACACTCCCACATGGAGTGACAGAAGGTTTTAATCTTGAGCTCAGGTTCATTTGGACAAGTGAAATAATAATAATAATAATAATAATAATAATAATAATAATAATAATAATAATAATAATAATAATATTGTAATACTTATATGTAATATAACACAATAATTTATATTTTTATCTATGTATTTAAAAATTGATAATGTGAAATAATGCTGACAATACTAATTTGTCAGCTTTGTCTGCTCACTCTGACACTAAATACTCTACAGAAAAGGACTGGCCAGGACCCAAATGTCAGTGGTAAACTTTGTGAATTGTATACAAGGAATAAATGAGGAAGGGATGAAATTGGCTGTTTTTACAGGATTTGCTGATACTGTGATGCAGAGTGCTTTTTCTATTACTGTGAGAAATGCAGTGATTAAGACTGCTGGGTTTTTCATATCCCAGACAATCCACAAGCTGCAGTATTGGTTGAATGGGTGAAGGGGTTAAAAGAGCAGTTGAAAAAATGAGGAGATGGGAACCTGTCCCCATGGAGAACCCATCTCCCAGATGTGCTCCATGCCCTTAACAATGGCCCACTGGGGAAATGGAAACCCCTGGCTGTGCATGGCTGCACCCAATTTACATTAATGAACTAAATCAATTATTAGAAGAAGTAAGAAGTGATGCTGTTAAAATATCCAACAGCACATCCTGCGAGCTCCAACAAACACAAATGGGGCTCTGCAGAACTGCACGGCCTTGGATTATCTGCTTGCTGGCCAGGGAGGATCCTGGGCTATTCCAGGACAGGAATGTTGCAGGAATGTCTATCAGTGCTGGGTTTGAGGTCCAACAATCAGGAATCACCTCAATAGAAAGATCAGTAGAAGAGAGGCAGAAAGAAGAAAATTCCTCATGGTGGGATTGGCTCCCAAATTGGAGGCTGCTGTGAAGTGCATTCGTGGCAGTCACTGCAATCATTGCATTGTGAGCACTTGGTGTGTTATGATTCCATGTTGGAGTTATTGTGACACCTTGTGCTGGAAATGGAGCACTGGGACTTGTCTGAAAAGAGACACAGTCTCAAGGAAAGAACGGGCATTTGATAAAGAACAGAGAATAGCAACCAATTAGGCATGTTTTAAAAGGAATTAAAATTATAGCTCTGAGTAATGAACTTGAGCAGCACTTAATTGAAGAACAAGAGGTGATGCCTTTGTGCCTAATACCTAAATCTAAACTGTGTTATTGCAATTGTTCTGAAGGTTGCAGTTCATCTGTAGGTCAAAGCACTGATTGAAGCACTGAGGCCTCACCAGGCCCTGAGTGAGGCCTGAACCACAGGCCCTGAGGCAAAGCTGAGCTCCAGATGAACCTTCCAACCAAAGGTAATATTTTTATCCACTCATCAATGAATCATTATTAGCAATATGATCTCTGTATGTGTTCATTGGTGAAATATGGATTTACATTCCTGTATTTAGAAAGCAGGCCAGATCCCATCTGGCTTTGTTTGAGGCTGTGGGATCAAAGTCACCTCCCTTGGTTCCTCCTTGAGCCCTGGCCAGGCTTTGGGAGAAGCCAATCAGGAGAATGAAACCAGATGTTCCCACACCAGCAGTGGTGTCAGCTTGTTTGTTTAACAGTGTAAAAGCTGGGCCCTCTCACAGTGAGGTTGGAGCCTCATTGTCTGCAAAGGTGGGTGCACCTGCAGGAATTCCCAGGGTCCAGGAGTGGCTCTCCAGTCCTTGGCTGTGAAAGGGTTAAAAGCACTGTGCCCAGGCATACCTGGGCAAGAATAAGAGACACTGCACCCAATATGGAAGCTTGCAAAAATTCCGCCACAAGCTCAAGACACAGGATGAAAGTTGGCAAGAAACAGGGAACAAAACTGGCATAAATGAAGAGCAGAGCTTGCTAAAACCAGTGAGGAAATTGCTGAAACGGCCAACAAGAGACTGTGCATGCCTAGAGGAGAAAGGTGCAAAGGCCACGGCGATGAAGATGTCCAGCCTTCATCAGGAGACCCCCGAGGAAGACGCGGAGCCTTCCTCAGTGCCAGCACCAGTGCGCGCTGCGCCTGCGCCTGGCGCATGCTAATGATGGTAACGAGTGCTGAGAGATCGTTTGCATAACCACACCTTTTCTAAGGAAAACCATGAATGTGCATAGAGTATAACCATCCATTGTAATCTCTGTGTGCTGTGTGCTGTCAGGAGGAGATATCCCCGCACACCCGGCGCTGAATAAAGCAAATTCCCCTCCCTGGGCCTTGTCTGGGAAGTGTCTCTGGGCCCCGCTTGGGGCCATCCACGTCCATGGGGTTCTGTCAAGTCCCAGTGGAACCTTGGTGCCACGTTGTTCCCCAGCCTCACAGTGCTCTCCTGCTGCCTTGAGGTCCCTACCTGTGTGACACCCTGCAGCCCTGGCTCCATCAGGGTCTCTGGGGTTCCTTGGTGCACGCCTTTCTCCCATCTGAGCCTTGCTCCCATGGGTTCCATGGACTGACAGTGGCCCTCTGCATTCCATGGGCCCAGCTAGATCACAGCAGAGCCTGGCTTTCATCAGGTTCTGATACCTGTTCTGCCAGCTGACAGGGCTGATTTAAAGAGCACAGAAACCAATGGGAAGAATGGTCTTATTTTACTGTGAGGGTTAAGGCAACACAAAATTAAAATTATACATTCAATACAACTGCATGCTTGGCTTTAGCAACAAGCAAAAAGAAGCAAGGTAATGCACCTAATCATTATTATAGGAGAGAAAGGATAGGGACTGAGAAAGACACATCCCCAATTGCCTAAATACTTTACCATCATCCAGAGTCTGCAGTGACTAGGGAGCCCCATTTCACAGTGAGGACCTGGAGAACTCTTGCAAGCACTTGGGAAAATCCCACGTGGTGCATCCACCTGTAGGTGAGGTCTCTGAATTTGCTCCAAAAGTGGGTCCAGGTTTTTAGGCCCAAATCAGCAAGTCAAAGGAACTGGACTGTATTTTTAGCCCATAAACTCTTGGGTCTCCTGGCACTTTTGCTGACCAGGAGGACCCATGGCTTGGCCAGAGCCCAGTCCCTGGCTTGGAGGGTTTCCCCTAAAATATCCTAAAAGCCTCTATTCATGTCAGTTGGGAAAATTTCTTAGAGTGACACATTTCTTGCAGGTAACTACACAAGATTATGTGAAAGTCTCCAAAGCAGCTGGCTTGGTGTTAAACAGCTGCAGAAGCACCTTGGTCATCTATTTTTAGCTAACTAAAACTGATGGTGTTAGTCACAGAATGCCCAGGGTTTGTCCTGTAAGCCAGCTCTGGCTGAGGGCTGCCCCTCAGGCCTGAGCACATCAGCAGCTGAAGTGACCATGACTGGGAATGGCAAAAACACCCCCTGGGGCTGGCCCAGAGGCCCTGGGACTCCCTGGCATGGATCACCTCAGGAGACAGGATTTCAGGGAGCCCAAAGGACTTTGGGGAGAGCTGCTGTGGACACAGAGGGAATGGCACAGCTGGATCCCTTGCCTGGGCCCCCAGAGGACCCTTCTGCTGTGGGGCTGCTGAGGGTGGAGGAGCAGCAGGAACCCATGGCCACCCCAAAGCAGGGCCCCGTTGGCAACACGGCCCCGACCGGGGCTGCGGGACCCCATCCCTGGGATGAGTCAGGAGCTGCAGAGCTGGGAGTGCTCAGCCAGAGCCGCTGAGCCTTCAGCAGCCCCACACAGCCAGAGCGTGAGCCCAGTGGGGAGTGGGCACTGACAGGGACTGTGGGGCCTGAACCAAGGCCCAGCCCCACTGACAGCGGCTGTGCCAGACACGCTGCAGCTCCAGGAGCAGCTGGAGCCCCAGGCAGCCAAGGGGTGCCACCATGGATGTTCCTTTCTTCCCCTCAGAAAGGACACTGGGAAGCTGGGGAAGTGTCAGTGAAAGGAGCAGGGATGGTGGGAGCTGTGGGACAGCACTGACACGAGAAACCCAAACTCTCCTGAGAAAGGAGGGCAGAAATCCCCAGTGTCCAGCATCCTGCCAGAGAAACCCATTCCCAGAATTACCAACATAAACCCATCCTCCAATTCTCTGGATTGTGCTGCTCCTGACCCACCAACACCTTCCCCCCAGAGTGAAGCTCTGAAGTGGGATTGATGGAGGAAAGCTGAGCCCTGAGCCAGGCCAGGGGCAGTGCCTGGAGCATCCCCTGGCGCTGTTTGACAGCGGCTCTGCAGCAGCTGGGGATGCAAACAGGACAAACCTGAGCATCTCCCACCATCAGATACCTCAGAGCTCACACAGCAACACGGCTGTGGCTCTCCCAAACTGGATTTAGGAATGGCACACCTACTGCAGCCATTGGATCCAGATCAGCCCACATCCCTTTGGGACTGTTATAAATGAGAAATTTGACTGGGCCAATATTCAAGCACAAACCAGTGCCAGCAGTGAGCGGGGCCCGTTGTTTCAGGACTGGTTCCTATGGGAAACATCCCGCTTCCCATGGCAGACATCCCGCTCCAGTCAGGCCAGCACCCCTGGGTTAGAATTTGAAGGGTCTCAGCCTCAGTCCTTGGGGAGGGCTTCAAGCTCCATCCTTGACAGCACTTGTGAGGCATGTTATGAATAAGAAGCTTGACTAGGCCAATATTCAAGCAGCAATCAATTTATTAATTAATATGGTAAAGTATGAGCAATACAGCGCTGGGTACAGTGGGGGAAGTTTTCCCTCCAACTGCACCCCGATAATTGATGGTTACAGGTATTTATAGGGATACTCATCAGTCTTTTTCAACAGTTTCTATTTCCAATTTTTACTCATCAGCAATTTTTATTCCAAATTATTACATCACAATTCTATACACTATTGTCATTTTAATTTCTCAGGACGTATTTTCAAAGGAGTATCCCCAGATGCTGATGGTCCAGTTTCCGAAAGAAGAAAGATGAATCCCATCTGGTGGAGTCCAGCTCCCCAGATGTGGGTCCACCTTTTAATTGCAGAGACTCTAAATCTCATAACAGTGATGTCCAGCTTCCCTTTGGTCAAAACCATAAATCCTTGAGGTGATGTTCATCTTCCTTTCTCAAATTGTTTTTTTCTGCTTCAATAAGGTGTGAGATAAGCATATTTCCTATATATGTGTTCCAAAGCTATAGTTTCAAGGATAAAAGTAATGTTCTAAAATTATACTTCAAAATGTTATTATTGCAGAGCTTTTTTATGGATTAAATGCAAGCAAAAAGCAACATCCTTAACACCTTAATTCCAGTGCTCTTAAGTCAACCAGGGTTAATTGCAAACAAAAGATAGGGTCAAAGGCCTTTTTCCATGCTTTATTTTCATCAATTATTAGAATTCGCAACTATCCCATTGTCGATGTCCACACATTTCACATTCGCAAGTACACACTTGGCCTGTTTGTACCTGACACGAAACACAGCTTTGCATCTCACAGGCAGATGAGGGATCTTTGGACCGTCTTTTACAGACTGACATCCCAAAACATAAAAATAATCATGCATTTCCTCTTAAAAATAAAATTTACTGAATTAATAAAATTATAATTATTTTTCTTATTTATATAAGTTATACTATATTTGTATTACCAAATTTGAATGTTTATATTAAAAATTCATACCATTTTAGCAAGCAAAAAATTTATTGGTCATTGGTTCTAAGGAAC
This sequence comes from Agelaius phoeniceus, assembly GCF_051311805.1. NCBI lineage: Eukaryota > Metazoa > Chordata > Aves > Passeriformes > Icteridae > Agelaius > Agelaius phoeniceus. Next base: position 6,622,306 of record NW_027509866.1, read on the forward strand.
ACAATTCCCTTCATTAATTCATTGACCAGTGAGGCTATTGATTTCTCCTTCTTTATGCTAATTAGTCCCATTTTAAATCTTTTTGTCATCTTTTTTATCATTTTCACAGACAGGATAAAAGGGGCCACTTTGGGGTCCAGGGAGAACTTTCTGGGGCACATTTGGGGCAGTTCTGGGTCTGCAGAGGGAATTCAGAGAGAACTTGAGGGTCTGGAGGACACTTAGGGGAGCTGGGTGGGCACTTGGAGGGGCACTCAGGGATTCCGAGGGACAGTTCGAGGTCCGGGGCAGCACTTGGGGGGCTCTGATGGGGCTCTCTGGGGCGCGGGGGGTGATGGGAGCTGTAGGCACGGGTCTAATACAGTTTAACGGGACCGGGGAGCATCACGGGAGATTGAGGCGCAACTGCAATGGCTCTCGGTGGAAGCGCGGGGCATGACGGGAGATAAAGTCCCGGCTGGAACAGGTCAGGACGTGCGCCGCGGAGCATGATGGGAGCCGAAGTCCCGGAAGTGGCTCGAACACTTTGTTTAGGGGTCCGGGAAGGCACTTGGGGGACACTTTTGCGTCCGAGCCGTGACTACAGATCCTCGTGGTAACGTAAACGGTTCAGGAGAACTTGCGGGGATCTCAGGGAGCTCTACCCAGGCTCTTTAGGGCGTGGGGCACAGCAGGAGTTTTCGGCGCTGGACTGTGTTATGAGGGGTCTGGGGCCGCGGAGGATGAGAGGATATGAATTCCCAGAAGTGGCTGTACCGGGCATCTGTGGGCTCGGGAGCACTGAGGGGTCCGGGGACGCTTCTGGGGGGTGCCGAATGGGCGCTGAAGGGGGACTGAGGGATCCTGGGGGGTCTGAGGGACACTCAAGGGATAGAGGGGTTGCGGATACCGGGGGTTCTGTGGAGCGCGGGGCATGACGGGCGTTGTAGGCCCCGCTCCAATGGGGCTCAATTGGCCCGCGGGGCATGACGGGAGTGTAGGCAAAAAGGAAAGATGGCGCCCAGCCGAGGACCGCCTTCGAGGTCCCTTTCCAGGCACTGATTGGCTGCGGGTGGCGATGGGCGGAAGCCTCGGCAAATGGGATGCGGTGGAGGCGGGAACAGCCCATTCAACCTCTCCAGTCCCTCCCAGTACAGCGCAGTTCATCCCAAGTACAGCCCAGTTCATCCCCAGTACTACCCCAGTACAACCCCAGTGCCCCTCCAATCCCTCCCAGGACAGCCCAGTAAAACCCCAGTTCCTCCCCAGTCCCTTCAGTACACCTGAGTGTACATTCCCTGTCCCTTCCAGTTTCCACCCAATGTCATCCACAGGATGCCCCAGTGTCTCCCAGTCTTCCCCCAATGTTCCCAGCGTCCCTAGTATGTCTCAGTCCTCCCCAGTGTCACTCCCACTATGTCCCAGTGTCTCCCACAGCGTTCCCAGTGTTCCCCAGTATGTCCCAGTCTTCCCCAGTGTCACTCCCAGTATGTCCCAGTGTCTCCCACAGCGCTCCCAGTGTTCCCCAGTATGTCCCAGTCCCCCCCAGTGTTTCCAAGGACAGTTTAATTTCTCTCGGTGCCCGTGGCAGCCAAACCCACCAGTGGGGTCAGTGCAGTGCCCATGGCCACAGCCCCTTGCAGTGGCCCAGTGCAGCTTGGGCTGATGATCCACCCTCACAGCCGGCCCAGGGCAGCTCTGCAGTGCCTTTGGTGGCACCTGGGGCTGGCACACACCTGAGCAGTGTGTCTGTTTGCAGTGGGGAAACTCAGGAGTTTGAGATTGCTGCAAAAAGCACAAAAAGGGAAAACCAGTGATGACCGGTGGGGATAAGCAAGGCAAAGGTGTCTCTGATGGTGGAGCCCTGGAAAATGTTAAAAATAGTCTTTGAAAATATTGGGCTTTGTGTTTTCTCAGATCACTGCACCTGCGTAACTAGTATGATAAAAGATATAATTGTTAGATTTGGTGATTGTTTAGTAATTAAATATAATTATTATATAACCATAAGAAGAATCTTGAGAAACTATGTTGGAAATTTAAAGGGGGCTATGTTTAGCTGAAATCTGTGTATACAATAGAACAATATAAGTTTAATAATTAACATGAAAGTTATGTAATGATAGAGTATAAAACACGTTCACCTCGAATGTATGGTCGGAATCAGATTTGGGTGGAAACTACCCCGATTCCCAGAGCTCTTGAATAAAAAGCACTGCATATAATCACTGATGTAATTATGTGTTTGTGAACGCTAACATCTCTGGTGCTGAGCAAACCTGGATGTGTTCCAGGAATGCAAAGGGCCAAGGCCTGAGCCCCAGCCCCTGGACAGGCAGATCCTGTCCCTCCCTCATTGCTCAGGGCTCTTCCCGGGATGGGCACTGGGATGTGGGGATGGGCAATGCCAAGGGCAGGAGCATGGGGCAGCCCCTGCCAGGCTGCTGAGCAGGGACAAGGAGGCAATGAGGCCCCAGGCCTGCAAGGGTCACTTGTCCCCTCGTGGCCTCAGGCCCAGGGCCAGCAGCCATGGCCAAAGTGCTGCCCAAGTTGGCTCTGTCAGGGCTGTCTTGCAGCTGCTGCCCATCCCTGTGCCCTGTGCAGCCCAGGCTGTCCTATGGTGTCCCTGCCCTGCGCCTCTGTCCCTGCAGGCTGTCGGCCCTGAGCAATGAGAGAGGGACAGGATCTGCCTGGCCAGGGGCTGGGGCTCAGGCCTTGGCTCTTTGCATTCCTGAAACACATCCAGGTTTGCTCAGCAACAGAGACACCTTTGCCTTGCTTGTGCCCAGCTGCCATCACTGCCTCCCGTGTTCTGCTCTACCTGGAACCTGGGGACATTTTCCCAGTCGTGTCCCTCTCTGGGACCCATTAAAACTTCAAGAAAATTTGGAGTCTAAATTTAAATTTGAGTTCTTGAGAAGTTTTTTCAAGACACTCTCAAGGACTGAGTCGGATGTAAACAACACCAAAGCCCTGAGAGGGTCAGTAAAGTTTTCCTAGTCCAGTTATGGAAAAAGATTTCAAAGAACTTGTAAGAAATACACATTCCTATTTTAAAGGGTGTCTTTTATTAAATTTCTCTTTAGAGCAGAGGTGATTGCAGCATTCTGTGATTGATATTGACCCAGGGTCTCTCCTCAGCAGCCCTGGCCTGCTCACAGAAGCTGTGCCTGGAGCTCTGACCCAGCGTGGACAACTTTGCTCCACATTGTCCAGCCCCATCCTGTCTGTCCTCACTGCCCTGGGAGCTGCTATGCTTGGAGAGCTGGCTGCACCCAGCCTAAGAGGGGTTTTCCCTTTTTGTGCTTTTTGCAGCAATCTCAAACTCCTGAGTTTCCCCACTGCAAACAGACACACTGCTCAGGTGTGTGCCAGCCCCAGGTGCCACCAAAGGCACTGCAGAGCTGCCCTGGGCCGGCTGTGAGGGTGGATCATCAGCCCAAGCTGCACTGGGCCACTGCAAGGGGCTGTGGCCATGGGCACTGCACTGACCCCACTGGTGGGTTTGGCTGCCACGGGCACCGAGAGAAATTAAACTGTCCTTGGAAACACTGGGGGGGACTGGGACATACTGGGGAACACTGGGAGCGCTGTGGGAGACACTGGGACATACTGGGAGTGACACTGGGGGGACACTGGGACATACTGGGGACACTGGGAACATTGGGGGGAAGACTGGGAGACATTGGGGCATCCTGTGGATGACATTGGTTGGGAACTGGAAGGGACAGGGAATGTAGACTCAGGTGTACTGGGAGGAACTGGGTTGTACTGGGAGGGGGAGAAGAACTCGGGTTTTACTGGGCTGTCCTGGGAGGGATCGGAGAGGCACTGGGGTTGTACTGGGGTAGTACTGGGGATGAACTGGGCTGTAGTTGCGATCAACTGCGATGTACTGGGAGGGACTGGAGAGGTTGAATGGGCTGTTCCCGCTTCCACCGCATCCCATTTGCCGAGGCGTCCGCCCATCACCACCCACAGCCAATTAGCGCCTGGAAAGGGGCCTCGAAGGCGGTCCTCGGCTGGGCGCCATCTTTACTTTTTGCCTACACTCCCGTCATGCCCCGCGGCCCGATTGAGCCCCATTGCAGCCCGGACTACAACGCCCGTCATGCCCCGCGCTCCACAGAACCCCGGGATCCGCCGCCCCTCTGTCCCTTAAGTGTCCCTCAGACCCTCCAGGATCCCTCAGTTCCCCCTCAGCGCCCATTCAGCACCCCCCAGAAGCGTCCCCGGACCCCCAGAGTGCTCCCAACCCCACAGACGCCCGGTACAGCCACTTCTGGGAATTCATCTCCTCTCCTCGCCCGCGGCCCAGAGCCCCTCAAAACAGTCCCGCGCCGAAAGCTCCTGCTGTACCCCGCACCCTAAAGAGCCCGGTTAGAGTTCCCCGAGATCCCCGCAAGTTCTCTCGAACCGTTTACGTTACCACGAGGATCTGTAGTCGCGGCTCGGACGCAAAAGTGTCCCCGAAGAGCCTTCTCAGACCCCCAAACCAAGCGTTCGAACCACTTCCGGGACTACGGCAACCATCATGCTCCGCGGCGCACGACCAGAGTTTTTCCAGCCGGGACTTCATCTCCCATCATGTCCCGCGCCCCACCGAGAGCCATTGCAGCTGCACTTTGAACTCCCGTGATGCTCCCCGGCCTTGTTAAACTGTATTAGACCCGTGCCTACAACTCCCATCACCCCCCGCGCCCCCGGGAGCCCTGTCAGAGCTCCCCAAGTGCTTCCCCGGACCCCGAAGTGCCCCAAATTCCCCTCCCTGACCTTCAAGGGCCCCCCTGGACCCCCAAGTGCTGTCCCGGACCCCGAACTGTCCCTCGAAGTCCCTGAGTGCCCTCCAAGTGCCCACTCAGCTCCCCCAAGGGTCCTCCAGACCCTCAAGTTCTCTCTGAATTCCCTCCCGAGACCCAGAACTGCCCCAAATGTGCCCCAGAAAGTTCTCCCTGGACCCCAAAGTGGCCCCTTTTATCCTGTCTGTGAAAATGATAAAAAAGATGACAGAAGGATTTAAAATGGGACTAATTAGCATAAAGAAGGAGAAATCAACAGCCACACTGGTCAATAAATCAATGAAGGGAATTGTGTTCCTTAGAACCAATGACCAATAAATTTTTTGCTTGCTAAAAAGGTATGGATTTTTTAATATAAACATTCAAATTTGGTAATACAAATATAGAATAACTTTTATAAATAAGAAAAATAATTATAATGTTATTAATTCAGTAAATTTTATTTTTAAGGGGAAATGCATGATTATTTTTATGTTTTGGGATGTCAGTCTCTAAAAGTCCAAAGATCCCTCATCTGCCTCACAACCGCTGTCAAGGACGGAGCTTGAAGCCCTCCCCGAGGACTGAGACTGAGACCCTTCAAATTCTAACCCAGGGGTGCTGGCCTGACTGGAGCGGGATGTCTGCCATGGGAAGCGGGATGTTTCCCATAGGAACCAGTCCTGAAACAATGGGCCCCGCTCACTGCTGGCACCGGTTTGTCCTGTTCAGAACTGGGCTGTCTGTACCTGTTCTCAATGGGTTTATTCTCCACTCTTCCCTCCATGTGCCGTCCTGCTCCCCTCCCGGCGGTAGATTATAAAACACCCCTGAGTTAACCAAATACTTTGAGACTCTCCCCGATGTGACAAGACAGATCTATTGGCCGGACCACGAGGATTTAATCTCTTTCATGGCAGCTATTCCCCCCTCCTTTTCTCTGTCTCTCTCTCCTTTATCTGCTTTCCAATCCTTGTGTTGCATCTGCTGTGGGCACTCAATGAAAGGTGCATTTGTTTTGGTTAATACTGAAGGTCCCCTGCTGTGTGTCTTTGCACTCTGAGATCAGTAAAACGAACCATCGTGACCCCCCTTGTGCCAGGGGATGGTGACACGGCCTGATGGGGCTGCTGCCCACAGCATGTGAACGTGATCTCCTTGGTGGCGACTACACTGGCTCATCTGCTCTTGCTTTCTGGTCTGCCTATCCCAGAATTACCTATGCCGCCTGCTTTTCTTATATTGTGCTTCTCTGTGGTTCCTTCAATAGTCAGCCCTTCTTAGGTTCACACTTGGAATAGGGGATCATCACCTCCCCCTCATATTGAGTGCAGTGGAATGCACTTGAATGCATTTTGCCTGCATTCAAAGTATGGTCCCTGTTTTTGATTTACTGTGGAATCTCTGTTTGTGTTTTCTACCTCTGTCGAGGCCTGGATTGAAAGCACTTGAGATGATATTTTGCATTCAGATTCAGCTGGCTTTTGTTTCTTATCAGTGACACAGCCTCACAACCATGAGTTCTGCAGCCTTTCATCTAAGGCACAAAATGGCTCAGTGTCTCTTGTTACAAGGCCTGGATGGTACCAAGGAGACCATGGTGATACTGGGGTTCCATGGAGACCGTGGTGACACCATGGAAACTCATGGAACCATGGGCATGGTGACACAGCAGGGCTTCATGGAACCAAGGAGTCAATTGGGACTCTACCAAACCTCATGGAACCAAGGGCCCATTGTGACACTGAAGAACTTCAGGGACCCAAGAGTCTCTTGTGACACAGGAGTTACTCATGAAACCATGGAGACCATTTTGAACCTTCAAGGCCTGATGGAACCAAAGGGTCATTCTGGCACTGCTGAGCCCTGGAACCAAAGGGACCACAGTGACACAGTGGGGCTCTGTGGAACCAAGGGGCCTTGGTGACATTGTGGAGTGTCATTGGACCAACTGTCCATGGTGACACTGCAGGGCCTGATGGAATCATGGGCACCATTGTGACACTGCAGGGCGTCATGGAAGCAAGGGGCCATTGTCACACGATGGGGCCTCTTAGGATCCAAGGGCAGTTGTGATACCATGGAAATTATGGCAGCTGTGGCACCATGAAACCAAGGAGACCATTGTGACCCTACAGGACCTCATGGATTCATGGAACAGTGCAGGACACATGGAACCGAGGGGCCATAGGGAAGCTGTGGAACCAAAAGAGCCCATTGTGACATGTGGGCCCCCATGGATCCAAAGGTCCATTTTGACATTGCAGGGGCTCATGGAATTAGATGAGATTTATAGTCCTTGCAATCAAAAGGTGGACCCACATCTGGAGAGCAGGACCTCACCATCTGGGAAACTTCTTCCTTCTTTTGGAAACCGAACCACCACCATCTGGGGATACTCCTTTCTGGGAAACATCCTGAGAAAAACTAAATCACAATAGTGTATAGAGTTGTGAGGTAAAAATTGGGAATAGAAACTGCTGCTGAGTAAAAATTGGGACTAGAAACTGCTGAGAAAGCTGATGAGTACCCCTATAAATACCTGTAAGCCTCAACTATGGGTGTGCATTTGGAGGGAAAACTTCCCCCACTGTACCCAGCACTGTATTGCTCATGCTTTACCATATTAATTAATAAATTGATTGTTGCTTGAATATTGGGCTATTCAAGTTTCTCATTTATAACACAGTGCTCAGTGGATGCTCGAAGGGTCTCTGTACCTCAGGCCCTGGGAATGCTTGGGAGGGGCTGGGGGGGGTTGTCCCTGTCCCTGTCACTCCAGGCCATTCCCCAGGGGTGTCCCTGTCCCTGTCACCCCAGGCCATTCCCCAGGGGTGTCCCTGTCCCTGTCACCCCAGGCCATTCCCCAGGGGTCTCCATCATTCTCACCCAGGGAATGCCTGGGGGGGTCTCCCTCCCTCTCTCCCCTGTGCCAGGGGGTGCTCGGGGCAGTCTCTGTCCCTCTCAGCCCAGGGGATGCTTGGGGCTCTCTGTCCCCTGGCCCTGGGGGATGCTCGGGGGGTCTCCATCCCTCTGGCCTCAGGCAATGCCTGTGCAGGGCTGGGCACCAGGGGCTCTGTGTCCCTCTCACCGCTGAGGCTGCTCGGGGCTGGGGGGGCTCTGCCACCTTCTCACCCCTGGGGAGGCCGGGGGGGTCTCTGTCCCTCTCAGCCCTGCTGGGACCCCACCCAAACATCATTGGGGTCACAGGGACAGAGACACCCCGAAAGCCCCAGAAGGGCTGAGCCTGGGATTTGGTTTGGGGCTGAGGATTTAGGAAGGGGCTGGAATTGGGGCTGGGCTTGGAGTTGGGGCTGAGATTTGGATTAGAGCTGGGATTGGGGTTAAGGCTAGACATGGGATTGGCTTTAGGGCTGGGGTTGGGATTGGGTCTGGGGCTAGACGAGTCTGGGACTGGGATGAGATTAAATACAGAACTGTGAGTGTGTCTGAACATGGAGTGAGATTGAGACCAGGATCAGGGTCAGGTTTGGGACTGAGCTCACCCAGAGCAGGACAGGGGGGATGTCACTGCAGGATGTCCCTGGCATTGTCCCAGCCCTCCTCAGGCACCTCCAAACATCGGGGGCAGCTGGGTGCCCCAAGATCCAGGTGCTCCCATGCTGCCCCTCAATACCAGGTGAGCATTCCCTGAGGGCAGCCCTGACTGTGACCCTTGGGGCTCTGGGATCAGCCCTCACATCCCTGTGGGAGCAGCTGCAGACAGGATGAGAGATTTCCCCCCTCTCTTTCCTGTGGGAGGATGAAGCCCGGCTGCCCTTTTTCTTCTTGTGTCTCCTCCTCTCCTCAGCTGAGGATGTCAAACTCCCCAGGAGCAGGAAAATCCCCATTCCCTGTTTGCTTGTGGCTGCAGCCTGGAACATCCACCCAGAATGAAGGACTTTCTGACAGCCCTGCTGAATTACACTGGGAGGAGGTTTCTGAGAAGGGGAAAAAATTGTATTTTGATAGGAAATAAAAGGTGCAAAATGATTTCTTTCTCTCATATTCCTTTTCAGTCAGTTCTGGTCTGTTTTCAGAGTGCCACCTTCTCAGCTGATTGTGTTTGTGTCCTCCTTTCTCGCCTGCCTCTCTTTGCCTGCTCTGTTTCTCTCTCAGTGTCTCCCTTGACCCAGGGCAGCTCCCACCAAAGACCCTGCCCTGATATAATTCCCAATCCAGGAGCTACAACAACCATGGGTGAAGTTATGAAGGCCAGCAGTGAAATGTCACTGTAGGATCTTGCTCCACTTGGCTTTTGGCTCCTTCTTAAGAGCTTTTCCTTCCAGGGCAGGAGCATCTTTTCCTGGCTGGGAACTGGAATTCCAGCCCCTGGCAGTGTGTGCCATGGATCCCAGAGGGGCATTCCCGAGGTTCCCAGGGTGCTGCTCCTGCCGTGCCTCCCAAGGAGCTGTGCAGGGCCAGGGGACAAGGGCCAGCAGCTCTGTGGGCTCCCAGAGCACACAGCAAAGGTGGCTTTGATGGACATTTCCCAGCACCTTCCCCGCTGGAAGCAGAGGGAGGGAGGAAATGGAAGCGAGTCCCCGACAAAATCTTGGAAGGATTGGGCTGGGAAGGGACCCTGCCCATGGGTTACGATTTCGCGAGGGAGAGACGCCTCTGCCCCAGGGAAGGTGCGAATGAGAGCGTGGGAACGCAACCTGTGGATCTGCTCGAACTTGGATTGAACTGAACAAGAAATGGGGAGGAGATAGGGAGAGAAAGAAATCGGGAAGAGATCTCAGAGAGAGAAAGAAATAGGAAAGAGTTCTCAGAGGGGGAGAAAGAAAGAGGAAAAGGCTCCGGCCCGGACTCCGCAGCTGCCGGGGACACCCGCAGGGCTCAGCGCCTTTCACAATTCCAGCCAATCAGAGGAGGCGCTGAACAATTTCCAGCCAACCAGAGCTTTTCTCGCTGATGACTCACCGGTTGCCAGGCGGACCCGCAGAGCCCAGCGGCCCCGGAGCGGAGTTTGGGGCTCGGGCCGGGGGCACGGATCCGCCCCGGGGGGGTCCCCGAGCCCCCTGCCCACCCCTGGGGCCGATCGGGGGCTCCCCCACCCAGCAGCCGGGGCTGCGGGGCCGCGGGGCAGAGGGGTGGGAAAGGGGGGTCCGGGCTGGCAGCGGAGGAAATGCGGGAGAAATAGGAGGGAGAGGAGGAGCAGGAGCGGGAGCGGGAGAATCCCGGCGCTCGCAGCGCCCGCACGCTGAGCCTGCAGCAGCCCCTGCCCCGGGAGCATCGCCCCCAGCCCCGAGCCGCAGGTGAGGGCGAGGCCGAGCTCGCCCCGGCTCCAGCCAGGGGTGTCCGGGAGGATTTTTTTGGAGCGTGTTCGGAGCCGGCAGATCCCAGACTCGAGCCCCGGGTATCTCCGGGCTCCCTAAGAGGAGCTTTTTCGGGGGCAGAGGAGCCGCGATCACCCCTCGGGAGGGTCCCGGGGGGTCCACGTGGGGATGGCCCGGTACCGACGGGGCGGGACATTGGTTTTGGGGATCCCCGTGAGAGCCGGGGCTGTGGAACGGGGGACCCCCGGGGCGGGGAGAGGGGAAGGGGCGATACCGGAGCTGGGGCACCCCCGGCAGCCCGGAGATGAGGCGGGGACGGGACCCCCTGACCCTGACAGGGGCGCGTCCTGGGGTGACTTCATGATGCTCGTGCCCCATCGGTCCGTTTAGCCCAGAAATGAATTCTGCACCTTTAAGGCTGGTTCTGAGAGCCAAGGGGAGGAGGAAGAAGCTGCAGTTTGTTTTCAGGCACTGCACTCACTCCTCCACATTCCAGCTCCTGGATGGACAGAGGGCGGGACAGAGCTCTCCTTTGCTTTTAGTTAGTTTTTAGCTCTCTGAGGCAGAGAAGTTCCCTGGACTGTTGTTTTTCTTTTTCTTTGGAGCTGTTTAAACTTGCTCTCAACTGAACACCCAGAACACAACCGGCAGCTCCCACCTGTGGCCCACCTGGCCAAGCCTGGGCCACAGCATTTCCAGCGCTGCAGGGACTGATAAGAGACTGATAAGAGACTGATAAGACACTTATAAGACACTGATAAGACACTGAGTGAGCCAAGCTCCAGCCTAAGGAGGGACTTTGGGAGTTTGTCCCCTATTTTCCAATAGCAGGAGGTTGTATTGCTTAATATTGTTCAATTTTTGTGCTGGTGAATGATTTGCCTGTTAAATAAAGTGTTTTTTTCACTTTTCTCCAAGGAAATATTTTCCTGAACTGGCTGAGGGTGGGGCTGCTGAATCTGCATTCTAGAGGAAACCCCTTTCGGGAGTTTTCTCCCAAAATTGCCCTAAAGCAGGACAGGGTGGTGGGAAGAGGGGGGAACCCCAAGTGGCTGGATTGAGGGGAGGCTGGAGAGAGGGACCTTGGGACCCCAAAATCCGCCTGCATCCCTAAGCATGACCCTGGAGAGGGGGGATCCCCAGGACCCATGGGATCCCCAACAGCCCAGAGACAGGGGACCACAAGAACCCCAGAGGGATCAAACTGGAAATGGGGCACTCCTGGTGGCTTTTTTTATTCACTCTTGATTTTTGGAGGTTTTTATGGACATCAGGTGACTTCTAGAGATGGACTTGTGTGGGAGGAACCACCAACCCAAGGCATTCACACCTTGTTTCTCCCCAAATCTGTATTTTCCCCAAACCATCCCACAGTGACATCCCCTCCTGTCCTGCTCTGGGTGAGCTCAGTCCCAAACCTGACCCTGATCCTGGTCTCAATCTCACTCCATGTTCAGACACACTCACAGTTCTGTATTTAATCCCATCCTAGTCCCAGACTCGTCTAGCCCCAGACCCAATCCCAACCCCAGCCCTAAAGCCAATCCCATGTCTAGCCTTAACCCCAATCCCAGCTCTAATCCAAATCTCAGCCCCAACTCCAAGCCCAGCCCCAATTCCAGCCCCTTCCTAAATCCTCAGCCCCAAACCAAATCCCAGGTTCAGCCCTTCTGGGGCTTTCGGGGTGTCTCTGTCCCTGTGACCCCAATGATGTTTGGGTGGGGTCCCAGCAGGGCTGAGAGGGACAGAGACCCCCCCGGCCTCCCCAGGGGTGAGAAGGTGGCAGAGCCCCCCCAGCCCCGAGCAGCCTCAGCGGTGAGAGGGACACAGAGCCCCTGGTGCCCAGCCCTGCACAGGCATTGCCTGAGGCCAGAGGGATGGAGACCCCCCGAGCATCCCCCAGGGCCAGGGGACAGAGAGCCCCAAGCATCCCCTGGGCTGAGAGGGACAGAGACTGCCCCGAGCACCCCCTGGCACAGGGGAGAGAGGGAGGGAGAACCCCCAGGCATTCCCTGGGGTGAGAATGATGGAGACCCCTGGGGAATGGCCTGGGGTGACAGGAACAGGGACAACCCTGGGGAATGGCCTGGGGTGACAGGGACAGGGACACCCCTGGGGAATGGCCTGGGGTGACAGGGACAGGGACGCCCCTGGGGAATGGCCTGGGGTGACAGGGACAGGGACACCCCTGAGGAATGGCCTGGGGTGACAGGGACAGGGACACCCCTGGGGAATGGCCTGGGGTGACAGGGACAGGGACACCCCTGAGGAATGGCCTGGGGTGACAGGGACAGGGACAACCCTGGGGAATGGCCTGGAGTGAAAGGTACAGGGACACCCCTGGGGAATGGCCTGGAGTGAGAGGGACAGGGACAACCCCCCCCCCCCAGCCCCTCCCAAGCATTCCCAGGGCATGAGGTACAGAGACCCCTTGAGCATCCACTGAGCACTGTGTTATAAATGAAAAACTTGACTAGCCCAATATTCAAGCAGCCATCAATTTATTAATTAATATGGAAAAGTAAGAGCAATACAGCGCTGGGTACAGTGGGGGAAGTTTTCCCTCCAACTACACACCCATAGTTGAGGCTTACAGGTATTTATAGGGGTACTCATCAGCTTTCTCAGCAGTTTCTATTCCCAATTTTTACTCATTAGCAGTTTCTATCCCCAATTTTTATGTCACAATTCTATACACTATTGTGATTTAGTTTTTCTCAGGATGTTTCCCAGAAAGGAGTATCCCCAGATGGTGGTGGTTCGGTTTCCAAAAGAAGGAAAAAGTCTCCCAGATGGTGTGGTCCTGCTCTCCAGATGTGGGTCCACATTTTGATTGCAAGGACTATAAATCTCATCTAATTCCATGAGCCCCTGCAATGTCAAAATGGACCTTTGGATCCATGGGGGCCCACAGTGTCACAATGGGCTCTTTTGGTTCCACAGCTTCCCTATGGCCCCTCGGTTCCATGTGTCCTGCACTGTTCCAGGAATCCTTAGTTCCATGAGGTCCTGTAGGGTCACAATGGTCTCCTTGGTTTCATGGTGCCACAGCTGCCATAATTTCCATGGTATCACAACTGCCCTTGGATCCCAAGAGGCCCCATCGTGTGACAATGGCCCCTTGCTTCCATGACGCCCTGCAGTGTCACAATGGTGCCCATGATTCCATCAGGCCCTGCAGTGTCACCATGGACAGTTGGTTCAATGACACTCCACAATGTCACCACGGCCCCTTGGTTCCACGGAGCCCCACTGTGTCACTGTGGTCCCTTTGGTTCCAGGGCTCAGAAGTGCCAGAATGACCCTTTGGTTCCATCAGGCCTTGAAGGTTCAAAATGGTCTCCATGGTTTCATGAGTAACTCCTGTGTCACAAGAGACTCTTGGGTCCCTGAAGTTCTTCAGTGTCACAATGGGCCCTTGGTTCCATGAGGTTTGGCAGAGTCCCAATTGACTCCTTGGTTCCATGAAGCCCTGCTGTGTCACAATGCCCACGGTTCCATGAGTTTCCATGGTGTCACCATGGTCTCCTTGGTACCATCCAGGCCTTGTAACAAGAGGTACTGAGCCATTTTGTGCCTTAGATGAAAGGATGCAGAACTCATGGTTGTGAGGCTGTGTCACTGATAAGAAACAAAAACCACCTGAATCTGAACGCAAAATATCATCTCAAGCACCTTCAATCCCAGCCTCGACAGAGGTAGAAAATACAAACAGAGATTCCACAGTAAATCAAAAACAGGGACCATACTTTGAATGCAGGCAAAATGCATTCAAGTGCATTCCACTGCACTCAATATGAGGGGGAGGTGATGATCCCCTATTCCAAGTGTGAACCTAAGAAGGGCTGACTATTGAAGGAACCACAGAGAAGCACAATATAAGAAAAGCAGGCGGCATAGGTAATTCTGGGATAGGCAGACCAGAAAGCAAGAGCAGATGAGCCAGTGTAGTCGCCACCAAGGAGATCACGTTCACATGCTGTGGGCACAGCCCCATCAGGCCGTGTCACCATCCCCTGGCACAAGGGGGGTCACGATGGTTCGTATTACTGATCTCAGAGTGCAAAGACACACAGCAGGGGACCTTCAGTATTAACCAAAACAAATGCACCTCTCATTGAGTGCCCACAGCAGATGCAACACAAGGATTGGAAAGCAGATAAAGGACAGAGAGACAGAGAAAAGGAGGCGGGGAATAGCTGCCATGAGAGAGATGAAATCCTCGTGGTCCGGCCAATAGATCTGTCTTGTCACATCGGGGAGAATCTCAAAGTCTTTGGTTAACTCAGGGCTCTTTTATAATCTACCACCGGGAGGGGAGCAGGATGGCACATGGAGGGAACAGTGGAGAATAAACCCATTGAGAACAGGTACAGACAGCCCAGTTCTGAACAGGACAAACCGGTGCCAGCAGTGAGCAGGGCCCGTTGTTTCAGGACTGGCTCCTATGGGAAACATCAGCTTCCCATGGCAGACATCCCGCTCCAGTCAGGCCAGCACCCCTGGGTTAGAATTTGAAGGGTCTCAGTCTCAGTCCTCGGGGAGGGCTTCAAGCTCTGTCCTTGACAGTGGTTGTGAGGCAGATGAGGGATCTTTGGACCGCCTCTTACAGACTGACATCCCAAAACATAATTATGCATTTCCCCTTAAAAATAAAATTTACTGAATTAATAACATTAAAATTATTTTTCTTATTTATAAAAGAATTATTCTATATTTGTATTATCAAATTTGAATGTTTACATTAAAAATCCATACCTTTTTAGCAAGCAAAAAATTTATTGGTCATTGGTTCTAAGTAACACAATTCCCTTCATTAATTCATTGACCAGTGTGGCTATTGATTTCTCCTTCTTTATGTTAATTAGTCCCATTTTAAATCCTTCTGTCATCTTTTTTATCATTTTCACAGACAGGATAAAAGGGGCCACTTTGGGGTCCAGGGAGAAATTTCTGAGGCACATTTGGGGCAGGTCTGGATCTGGGGAGGGAATTCAGAGAGAACTTGAGGGTCTGGAGGACACTTGGGGGAGCCGGATGGGCACCTGGAGGGGCACTCAGGGATTCCGAGGGACAGTTCGGGGGCTCGGGCAGCACTTGGGGGGTCCAGGGGGGCCCTTGAAGGTCAGGGAGGGGAATTTGGGGCCCTTCGGGGTCCGGGGCAGCACGTGGGGGGCTCTGATGGGGCTCTCTGGGGCGCGGAGGGTAATGGGAGTTGTAGGCACGGGTCTAATACAGTTTAACGGGGCCGGGGAGCATCACGGGACCTCGAGGAGCAGCTGCAATGGCTCTCGGTGGGGCGCGGGGCATGACGGGAGATGAAGTCCTGGCTGGAAAAAGGCTGGACGTGCGCCGCGGAGCATGATGGGAGCCGTAGTCCCGGAAGTGGCTCGAACACTTTGTTTAGGGGTCCGGGAAGGCACTTGGGGGACACTTTTGCGTCCGAGCCGCGACTTGAGATCCTCGTGGTAACGTAAACGGTTCAGGAGAACTTGCGGGGATCTCGGGGAGCTCTAACCGGGCTCTTTAGGGTGCGGGGTACAGCAGGAGCTTTCGGCGCGGGACTGTTCTGAGGGGCTCGGGGCCGCGGGGGAGGAGAGGAGATGAATTCCCAGAAGTGGCTGTACCGGCCATCTGTGGGGTTGGGAGCACTGAGGGATCCGGGGACGCTTCTGGGGGGTCCCGAATGGGCGCTGAGGGGGCACTGAGGGATCCTGGAGGGTCTGAGGGACACTTAGGGGACAGAGGGGGGGCAGATACCGGGGGTTTCTGTGGAGCGCGGGGCATGACGGGCGTTGTAGGCCCCGCTCCAATGGGGCTCAATCGGCCCGCGGGGCATGACGGGAGTGTAGGCAAAAAGGAAAGATGGCGCCGAGCTGAGGACCGCCTTCGAGGCCCCTTTCCAGGCGCTGATTGTCTGTGTGTGGTGATGGGCGGAAGCCTCGGCAAATGGGATGCGGTGGAGGCGGGAACAGCCCATTCAACCTCTCCAGTCCCTCCCAGTACAGCGCAGTTCATCCCAAGTACAGCCCAGTTCATCCCCAGTACTACCCCAGTACAACCCCAGTGCCCCTCCAATCCCTCCCAGGACAGCCCAGTAAAACCCCAGTTCCTCCCCAGTCCCTCCCAACACACCTGAGTGTACATTGCTTGTCCCTTCCAGTTCCCACCCAATGTCATCCACAGGATGCCCCAGTGTCTCCCAGTCTTCCCCCAATGTTCCCTGTGTCCCCAGTATGTCCCAGTCATCCCCAGGGTCACTCCCAGTATGTCCCAGTGTCTCCCACAGCATTCCCAGTGTTCCCCAGTATGTCCCAGTCCTCCCCAGTGTCACTCCCAGTATGTCCCAGTGTGTCCCACAGCGTTCCCAGTGTTCCCCAGTATGTCCCAGTCCCCCCCAGTGTTTCCAAGGACAGTTTAATTTCTCACGGTGGCCGTGGCAGCCAAACCCAGCAGTGGGGTCAGTGCAGTGCCCATGGCCACAGCCCCTTGCAGTGGCCCAGTGCAGCTTGGGCTGATGATCCACCCTCACAGCCGGCCCAGGGCAGCTCTGCAGTGGCTCTGGTGGCACCTGGGGCTGGCACACACCTGAGCAGTGTGTCTGTTTGCAGTGGGGAAACTCAGGAGTTTGAGATTGCTGCAAAAAGCACAAAAAGGGAAAACCCCTCTTAGGCTGGGTGCAGCCAGCTCTCCAAGCATAGCAGCTCCCAGGGCAGTGAGGACAGACAGGATGGGGCTGGGCAATGTGGAGCAAGGCTGTCCACGCTGGGTCAGAGCTCCAGGCACAGCTTCTGTGAGCAGGCCAGGGCTGCTGAGGAGAGACCCTGGGTCAATATCAATCACAGAATGCTGCAATCACCTCTGCTCTAAAGAGAAATAAAGGACACCCTTTAAAATAGGAATGTGTATTTCTTACAAGTTCTTTGAAATCTTTTTCCATAACTGGACTAGGAAAACTTTACTGACCCTCTCAGGGCTTTGGTGTTGTTTACATCAGACTCAGTGCCTGAGAGTGTCTTGAAAAAACTTGTCGAAAACTCCAAGTCAGTTTCAAACTCCATTTTTCTTGAAGTTTTAATGGATCCCACTGAGGGACACAACTGGGAAAATGTCCCCAGGTTCCAGGTAGAGCAGAACACGGGAGGCAGTGATGACCGGTGGGGACAAGCAAGGCAAAGGTGTCTCTGATAGTGGAGCCCTGGAAAATGTTAAAAATAGTCTTTGAAAATATTGGGCTTTGTGTTTTCTCAGATCACTGCACCTGTGTAGGCAGTATGATAAAAGATATAATTGTTAGATGTGGTGATTGTTTAGTAATTAAATATAATTATTATATAACCATAAAAGAATTGTGAGAAATGTTGGAAATTTAAAGGGGGCTATGTTTAGCTGAAATCTGTGTATACAATAGAACAATATAAGTTTAATAATTAACATGAAAGTTATGTAATGATAGAGTATAAAACACGTTCACCCTGAATGTATGGTCGGAATCAGATTTGGGTGGAAACTACCCCGATTCCCAGAGCTCTTAAATAAAAAGCACCGCATATAATTGCTGATGTGATTATGTGTTTGTGAACGCTAACATCTCTGGTGCTGAGCAAAGCTGGATGTGTTTCAGGAATGCAAAGGGCCAAGGCCTGAGCCCCAGCCCCTGGCCAGGCAGATCCTGTCCCTCCCTCATTGCTCAGGGCTCTTCCCGGGATGGGCACTGGCATGTGGGGATGGGCAATGCCAAGGGCAGGAGCCTGGGGCGGCCCCTGCCAGGCTGCTGAGCAGGGACAAGGAGGCAATGAGGCCCCAGGCCTGCAAGGGTCACTTGTCCCCTCATGGCCTCAGTCCCGGGGCCATCAGCCATGGCCAAAGTGCTGCCCAAGTTGGCTCTGGCAGGGCTGTCTTGCAGCTGCTGCCCATCCCAGTGCCCTGTGCAGCCCAGGCTGTCCCATGCTGTCCCTGCCCTGCGCCTCTGTCCCTGCAGGCTGTCGGCCCTGAGCAATGAGGGAGGGACAGCATCTGCCTGGCCAGGGGCTGGGGCTCAGGCCTTGGCCCTTTGCATTCCTGAAACACATCCAGGTTTGCTCAGCACCAGAGACACCTTTGCCTTGCTTGTGCCCAGCTGCCATCACTGCCTCCCGTGTTCTGCTCAGAGTGGAACCTGGGGACATTTTCCCAGTCGTGTCCCTCTGTGGGACCCATTAAAACTTCAAGAAAATTTGGAGTCTAAATTTAAATTTGAGTTCTTGAGAAGTTTTTTCAAGACACTCTCAAGGACTGAGTCTGATGTAAACAACACCAAAGCCCCGAGAGGGTCATTAAAGTTTTCCTAGTCCAGTTATGGAAAAAGATTTCAAAGAACTTGTAAGAAATACACATTCCTATTTTAAAGGGTGTCCTTTATTTCTCTTTAGAGCAGAGGTGATTGCAGCATTCTGTGATTGATATTGACCCAGGGTCTCTCCTCAGCAGCCCTGGCCTGCTCACAGAAGCTGTGCCTGGAGCTCTGACCCAGCGTGGACAACTTTGCTCCACATTGCCCAGCCCCATCCTGTCTGTCCTCACTGTCCTGGGAGCTGCTGTGCTTGGAGAGCTGGCTGCACCCAGCCTAAGAGGGGTTTTCCCTTTTTGTGCTTTTTGCAGCAATCTCAAACTCCTGAGTTTCCCCACTGCAAACAGACACACTGCTCAGGTGTGTGCCAGCCCCAGGTGCCACCAGAGCCACTGCAGAGCTGCCCTGGGCCGGCTGTGAGGGTGGATCATCAGCCCAAGCTGCACTGGGCCACTGCAAGGGGCTGTGGCCATGGGCACTGCACTGACCCCACTGCTGGGTTTGGCTGCCACGGGCACCGAGAGAAATTAAACTTTCCTTGGAAACACTGGGGGGGACTGGGACATACTGGGGAACACTGGGAGCGCTGTGGGAGACACTGGAACATCCTGGGAGTGACACTGGGGAGGACTGGGAAATACTGGGGAACACTGGGAACATTAGGGGGAACACTGGGAGACACTGGGGCATCCTGTGGATGACATTGGGTGGGAACTGGAAGGGACAAGCAATGTACACTCAGGTGTACTGGGAGGGACTGGGGAGGAACTGGGGTTTTACTGGGCTGTCCTGGGAGGGACTGGAGGGGCACTGGGGCTGTACTGGGGTAGTACTGGGGATGAACTGCGCTGTACTGGGAGGGACTGGAGAGGTTGAATGGGCTGTTCCCGCCTCCACCGCATCCCATTTGCCGTGGCTTCCGCCCATCAGCATCCACAGACAATCAGCGCCTGGAAAGGGACCTCGAAGGCGGTCCTCAGCTCGGCGCCATCTTTCTTTTTTGCCTACACTCCCGTCATGCCCCGCGGGCCAATTGAGCCCCATTGGAGCGGGGCCTACAACGCCCGTCATGCCCCGCGCCCCACAGAACCCCCGGTATCCGCAACCCCTCTATCCCTTAAGTGTCCCTCAGACGCCCCAGGATCCCTCAGTCCCCCTTCAGCGCCCATTCGGCACCCCCCAGAAGCGTCCCCGGACCCCTCAGTGCTCCCAAGCCCACAGATGTCCGGTACAGCCACTTCTGGGAATTCATCTCCTCTCATCCTCCGCGGCCCCAGACCCCTCATAACACAGTCCAGCGCCGAAAACTCCTGCTGTGCCCCACGCCCTAAAGAGCCCGGTTAGAGCTCCCTGAGATCCCCGCAAGTTCTCCTGAACCGTTTACGTTACCACGAGGATCTCAAGTCGCGGCTCGGACGCAAAAGTGTCCCCCAAGTGCCTTCCCAGACCCCTAAACAAAGCGTTCGAACTACTTCCGAGACTACGGCTCCCATCATGCTCCGCGGCGCACGTCCAGACCTGTTCCAGCCGGGACTTTATCTCCCGTCATGCCCCGCGCTTCCACCGAGAGCCCCTGCAGCTGCTCCTCGATCTCCCGTGATGCTCCCCGGCCCTGTTAAACTGTATTAGACCCGTGCCTACAACTCCCATCACCCCCCGCGCCCCAGAGAGCCCCATCAGAGCCCCCCACGTGCTGCCCCGGACCCCGAAATGTCCCTCGGAATCCCTGAGTGCCCCTCCAAGTGCCCACCCAGCTCCCCCAAGTGTCCTCCAGTCCCTCAAGTTCTCTCTGAATTCCCTCTGCAGACCCAGAACTGCCCCAAATATCCCTAGAAAGTTCTCCCTGGACCACAATGTGGCCCCTTTTTACCCTGTCTGTGAAAATTATGAAAAAGATGACAAAAAGATTTAAAATGGGACTAATTAGCATAAAGAAGGAGAAATCAACAGCCACACTGGTCAATGAATTAATGAAGGGAATTGTGTTCCTTAGAACCAATGACCAATAAATTGTTTGCTTGCTAAAAAGGTATGGAATTTTTAATATAAATATTCAAATTTGGTAATACAAATATGGCATAATTTTATAAATAAGAAAAATAATTTTAATTTTATTAATTCAGTAAATTTTATTTTTAAGAGGAAATGCATGATTACTTTTATGTTTTGGGATGTCAGTCTGTAAGAGACGGTCCAAAGATCCCTCATGTGCCTGTGAGATGCAAAGCTGTGTTTCGTGTCAGGTACAAACAGGCCAAGTGTGTACTTGCGAATGCGAAATGTGTGGACATCGACAATGGGATAGTTGTGAATTCGAATAATAACTGAGGAAAACAAAGCATGGAAAAAGGCCTTTGAACCTATCTTTTGTTTGCAATTAACCCTGGTTGATTTAAGAGCATTGGAATTAAGGTGTTAAGGATGTTGCTTTTTGCTTCTATTTAATCCATAAAAAAACTCTGCAATAATAACCTTTTGAAGTATAATTTTGGAATATTACTTGTATCCTTGAAATTATAGCTTTGGAACATATATATAGGAAATATGCTTATCTCACGCCTTATTGAAGCAGAGAAAAACAGTTTGAGAAAGGAAGATGAACATCACCTCAAGGATTTATGGTTTCGACCAAAGGGAAGCTGGACATCACTGTTATGAGATTGATAGTCTCTGCAATTAAAAGGTGGACACATCTGGGGAGCTGGACTCCACCAGATGGGATTCGTCTTTCTTCTTTTGGAAACCGGACCATCACCATCTGGGGATACTCCTTTGAAAATACATCCTGAGAAATTAAAATCACAATAGTGTATAGAATTGTGATGTAATAATTTGAAATAAAAATTGCTGATGAGTAAAAATTGGAAATAGAAACTGTTGAAAAAAGCTGATGAGTACCCCTATAAATACCTGTAACCCTCAATTATCGGGGTGCAGTTGGAGGGAAAACTTCCCCCACTGTACCCAGCGCTGTATTGCTCATACTTTACCATATTAATTAATAAATTGATTGCTGCTTGAATATTGGCCTAGTCAAGCTTCTTATTCATAACATGCCTCACAAGTGCTGTCAAGGACGGAGCTTGAAGCCCTCCCCAAGGACTGAGACTGAGACCCTTCAAATTCTAACCCAGGGGTGCTGGCCTGACTGGAGCGGGATGTCTGCCATGGGAAGCGGGATGTTTCCCATAGGAACCAGCCCTGAAACAACGGGCCCTGCTCACTGCTGGCACTGGTTTGTGCTTGAATATTGGCCCAGTCAAATTTCTCATTTATAACAGTCCCAAAGGGATCTGGGCTGATGTGGATCCAATGGCTGCAGTAGGTGTGCCATTCCTAAATCCAGTTTGGGAGAGCCACGGCCGTGTTGCTGTGTGAGCTCTGAGGTATCTGATGGTGGGAGATGCTCAGGTTTGTCCTGTTTGCATCCCCAGCTCCTGCAGAGCCGCTGTCAAACAGCGCCAGGGGATGCTCCAGGCACTGACCCTGGCCTGGCTCAGGGCTCAGCTTTCCTCCATCAATCCCACTTCAGAGCTTCACTCTGGGGGGAAGGTGTTGGTGGGTCAGGAGCAGCACAATCCAGAGAATTGGAGGATGGCTTTATGTTGGTAATTCTGGGAATGGGTTTCTCTGGCAGGATGCTGGACACTGGGGATTTCTGCCCTCCTTTCTCAGGAGAGTTTGGGTTTCTCGTGTCAGTGCTGTCCCACAGCTCCCACCATCCCTGCTCCTTTCACTGACACTTCTCCAGCTTCCCAGTGTCCTTTCTGAGGGGGAAGAAAGGAACATCCATGGTGGCTCCCCTTGGCTGCCTGTGGCTCCAGCTGCTCCTGGAGCTGCAGCGTGTCCGGCACAGCCGCTCTCAGTGGGGCTGGGCCTTGGTTCAGGCCCTACAGTCCCCGTCAGTGCCCACTCCCCACTGGGCTCACGCTCTGGCCGTGTGGGGCTGCTGAAGGCTCAGCGCCTCTGGCTGAGCACTCCCAGCTCTGCAGCTCCTGACTCATCCCAGGGATGGGGTCCCGCAGCCCCGGTCGGGGCCGTGTTGCCAACGGGGCCCTGCTTTGGGGTGGCCATGGGTTCCTGCTGCTCCTCCACCCTCAGCAGCCCCACAGCAGAAGGGTCCTCTGGGAGCCCAGGCAAGGGATCCAGCTGTACCATTCCCTCTGTGTCCACAGTAGCTCTCCCAAAAGTCCTTTGGGCTCCCTGAAATCCTGTCTCCTGAGGTGATCCATGCCAGGGAGTCCCAGGGCCTCTGGGCCAGTCCCAGGGGGTGTTTTTGCCATTCCCAGTCGTGGTCACTTCAGCTGCTGATGTGCTCAGGCCTGAGTGGCAGCCCTCAGCCAGAGCTGGCTTACAGGACAAACCCTGGGCATTATGTGACTAACACCATCAGTTTTAGTGAGTTTAAAAATAGATGACCAAGGTGCTTCTGCAGCTGTTTAACACCAAACCAGCTGCTTTGGAGACTTTCACATAATCTTGTGTAGTTACCTGCAAGAAATGTATCACTCTAAGAAATTTTCCCAACTGACATGAATAGAGGCTTGTAGGATATTTTAGGGGAAACCCTCCAAGCCAGGGACTGGGCTCTGGCCAAGCCCTGGGTCCTCCTGGTCAGCAAAAGTGCCAGGAGACCCAGGAGTTTATATGCTAAAAGTATCATCAAGTCACTTTAACTTGCTGATTTAGGCCTAAAAACCTGGACCCACTTTTGGAGCAAATTCGGAGACCTCACCTATGGGTGGATGCACCACGTGGGATTTTCCCAAGTGCTTGCAAGAGTTCTCCAGGTCCTCGCTATGAAATGGGGCTCCCCAGCGACTGCAGACTCTGGATGATGGTGTCATGGTTTAACACTGGCACAATGCCAGTGCCCCCATGAAGATACTTTCTCCCTGGTTTCTGCTGTGAGATGTGACCAGGAATAAGCAAAGCAGGCTCTTACTTAGGGAAAAAAGAACTAGAACTTTATTAACTACTCTACAACTACAGATAAAATGAAACACACACACTGGGAAAATGAAAACTTCACAAATGCATTTCCTCCTCCCCCCACCAAATTTCAACACAATACATTTGATCCTCAAATCACCAACTCTCGGTCCAGCAGCACCTTTTAGACAATCAATCTTCAGTTCATCAAGAGGAGAGGAGTCCTTCTTGTGCCATGGGCTTCCCCTGGAAACACAGTCGAAGCCTCGTGTGTTTCCGTGTCACTCGTGGCACCGCCTGGAGTACATCTGCCGTGGTGACTTCTTCCTTTTCATGTCCAGTGCTCTCACCACTGAACACGGACCAGAACTGCTTCTAGGGTTGTCTTTTAAGGATGCTCTGTCCCGATCCAAAAAGGCACAGTCTCTCCTTTGGGACACCTGTCCCCACAATCTCTCCTTTGGGACACCTGTCCCCCCCATATTTTTCACCCCCTGGGGCCGAGGGGCATCAACACTGAACCCTCTTGGTTCTGAGGCCATTGCCTCCCCCTAGAATGCAGTCTCTGTGTCACAAGGAACTTGGGTCTGTCCATCTCTCTTTTGGGACACCTGTCCCCACAATCTCTCCTTTGGGACACCTGTCCCCCCCCATATTTTTCACCCCCTGGGGCCGAGGGGCATCAACACCGAACCCTCTTGGTTCTGAGGCCGTCATCTCTCTTTTGGGACACCTGTCCCCACAATCTCTCCTTTGGGACACCTGTCCCCCCCCATATTTTTCACCCCCTGGGGCCGAGGGGCATCAACACTGAACCCTCTTGGTTCTGAGGCCGTCATCTCTCTTCTGGGACACCTGTCCCCACAATCTCTCCTTTGGGACACCTGTCCCCCCCATATTTTTCACCCCCTGGGGCCGAGGGGCATCAACACTGAACCCTCTTGGTTCTGTCCATGGCTATACAAAAAGAGTCCAGCAAAAGCTACTCCATCATCTCTTCCCACTAGGATTCTTCTCTATTCTTCTACTATCTCTCGCTTGCCCAGACCTCTCTCACACTGGCCCATTTTCTTCCTCATCTTCCACTCTATCTTCTAGGAAAGGTCAATGTTCTGTAAAGTTCTCATTTTCCAAAAAGGGGTTAAAAGCTCCTACAAGCGGCCGGCTGAACCCCCCCCTCTTCTCCATCCCAGCCGTGCTGCCGGCACAGGCCCATGTTTATCAAGCTTCAAGGTTACAGTCTCAGGCAGCGGCTCTTTCTCTCTCTCTCTCTGTCTCTCAGGGGGGGCTGCCCGATGGCTCCCGGGGTCTCTCTCTCTCTCTTTCTCTCTTCCACCCTTCCACCCCGGGGCTCAGGCCTACCTCTCCCGGCCACATGGCTTTCCCCTCCCCCTGCCCAGCCAGCAGCTGGGCCGGGGCAGAGACCCGAACTCTTTCCCGCCGGAAACCCAAGAGGCCCTCCCAGGGGAGAGCTCTGCTTTTAACCCCGTGTTCTCAGAGGCGTGTCCATGTCCCAATGGCCAGGTTAAATGCCAATATTAAAGTCTGAATATCCATTGGCCAAAAACACAGCATCCCAAAAAACACATTTCCTGTCAAACCACCACAGATGGTAAAGTGTTTAGGCAATTGGGGATGTGTCTTTCTCAGTCCCTATCCTTTCTCTCCTGTAATAATGATTAGGTGCATTACCTTGCTTCTTTTTGCTTGTTGCTAAAGCCAAGCATGTAGTTTTATTGAATGTAGAATTTTACTTTTATGTTGCCTTAACCCTCACAGTAAAATAAGACCATTCTTCCCATTGGTTTCTGTGTTCTTTAAATCAGCCCTGTCAGCTGGCAGAACAGGTATCAGAACCTGATGAAAGCCAGGCTCTGCTGTGATCTAGCTGGGCCCATGGAATGCAGAGGGCCACTGTCAGTCCATGGAACCCATGGGAGCAAGGCTCAGATGGGAGAAAGGCGTGCACCAAGGAACCCCAGAGACCCTGATGGAGCCAGGGCTGCAGGGTGTCACAGAGGGAGGGACCTCATGGCAGCAGGAGAGCACTGTGAGGCTGGGGAACAACGTGGCACCAAGGTTCCACTGGGACTTGACAGAACCCCATGGACGTGGATGGCCCCAAACGGGGCCCAGAGACACTTCCCAGACAAAGCCCAGGGAGGGGGATTTGCTTTATTCAGCACCAGGTGTGAGGGGATATCTCCTCCTGACAGCACACAGCACACAGAGATTACAATGGATGGTTATACTCTATGCACATCCATGGTTTTCCTTAGAAAAGGTGTGGTTATGCAAACGATCTCTCAGCACTCATTACCATCATTAGCATGCGCCAGGCGCAGGCGCAGCGCGCACTGGTGCTGGCACTGAGGAAGGCTCCGCGTCTTCCTCGGGGGTCTCCTGATGAAGGCTGGACGTCTTCATCGCTGTGCCCTTTGCACCTTTCTCCTCTAGGCATGCACAGTCTCTTGTTGGCAGTTTCAGCAATTTCCTCACTGGTTTTAGCAAGCTCTGCCCTTCATTTCTGCCAGTTTTGTTCCCTGTTTCTTGCCAACTTTCATCCTGTGTCTTGAGCTTGTGGCTGAATATTTGCAAGCTTCCATATTGGGTGCAATGTCTCTTATTCTTGCCCAAGTATGCCCGGGCACAGTGCTTTTAACCCTTTCACAGCCAAGGACTGGAGAGCCACTCGTGGACACTGGGAATTCCTGCAGGTGCACCCACCTTTGCAGACAATGAGGCTCCAACCTCACTGTGAGAGGGCCCAGCTTTTACACTGTTAAACAAACAAGCTGACACCACTGCTGGTGTGGGAACATCTGGTTTCATTCTCCTGATTGGCTTCTCCCAAAGCCTGGCCAGGGCTCAAGGAGGAACCAAGGGAGGTGACTTTGATCCCACAGCCTCAAACAAAGCCAGATGGGATCTGGCCTGCTTTCTAAATACAGGAATGTAAATCCATATTTCACCAATGAACACATACAGAGATCATATTGCAAATAATGATTCATTGATGAGTGGATACAAATATAACCTTTGGTTGGAAGGTTCATCTGGAGCTCAGCTTTGCCTCAGGGCCTGTTGTTCAGGCCTCAGTCAGGGCCTGGTGAGGCCTCAGTGCTTCACTCAGTGCTTTGACCTACAGATGAACTGCAACCTTCAGAACAATTGCAATAACACAGTTTAGATTTAGGTATTAGGCACAAAGGCATCACCTCTTGTTCTTCAATTAAGTGCTGCTAAAGTTCATTACTCAGAGCTACAATTTGCATTCCTTTTAAAACATGCCTAATTAGCTGCTATTCTCTGTTATTTATCAAATGCCCCTTTTATCCTTGAGACTGTGTCTCTTTTCAGACAAGTCCCAGTGCTCCATTTCCAGCACAAGGTGTCACAACAACTCCAACATGGAATCATAACACACCAAGTGCTCACAATGCAATGATTGCAGTGACTGCCACGAATGCACTTCACAGCAGCCTCCAATTTGGGAGCCAATCCCACCATGAGGAATTTTCTTCTTTCTGACTGTCTTCTACTCATCTTTCTATTGAGGTGATTCCTGATTGTTGGACCTCAAACCCAGCACTG
This sequence comes from Agelaius phoeniceus, assembly GCF_051311805.1. Taxonomy (NCBI): domain Eukaryota; kingdom Metazoa; phylum Chordata; class Aves; order Passeriformes; family Icteridae; genus Agelaius; species Agelaius phoeniceus. The sequence goes on from NW_027509866.1 coordinate 6,649,200, forward strand.
ATAGACATTCCTGCAACATTCCTGTCCTGGAATAGCCCAGGATCCTCCCTGGCCAGTAAGCAGATAATCCAAGGCCGTGCAGTTCTGCAGAGCCCCATTTGTGTTTGTTGGAGCTCACAGGATGTGCTGTTGGATATTTTAACAGCATCACTTCTTTCTTCTTCTAATAATTGATTTAGTTCATTAATGTAAATTGGGTGCAGCCATGCACAGCCAGGGGGTTTCCATTTCCCCACTGGGCCATTGTTAAGGGCATGGAGCACATCTGGGAGATGGGTTCTCCATGGGCAAAGGTTCCCATCTCCTCATTTTTTCAACTGCTCTTTTAACAACCCCTTCACCCATTCAACCAATCCTGCAGCTTGTGGATTGTCTGGGATACGAAAAACCCAGCAGTCTTAATCACTGCATTTCTTACAGTAACAGAAAAAGCACTCTGCATCACAGTATCAGCAAATCCTATAGAAATAGCCAATTTCATCCCTTCTTCCTTTATGCCTTGTATAGAGTTCACAAAGTTTACCACTGACATTTGGGTCTTGGCCAGTCTTTTTCTGTAGAGTATTTAGTGTCAAAGCTAAAGCTGACATATTAGTACTGTCAGCCTTATTTAATAGTATCAATCTTTAATTACATAGATACAAATATAAATTATTGTGTTATATTATATATAACTATTATGATTAATTTATTATTATTATTATTATTACTACTATCATTATAATTATATCACTAGCACAAATGAACCTGAGCTCAAGATTGAAACCTTCTGTCACTCTGTGTGGGAGTGACAACAACAATTTTTCCTTCTGTTGGTGCTGTTTCCAAAGTGTCATTAACAAAGTTCACCCCCGTTTTCCCAAACCCACAAGTTCTTTTCCTTTTCCATGTGCAATTTTTGGATGTATTTGAAGCCATCCAGGGGTTCAGCCCCTTTTACCCGACTGCCCCACTGCTCCCACAGGGCTCCCACCTCAGCCCACTCCAGAGCCAGGGAACTCCAGGGAAGGGCTTCCCATCTGGGAATTTCTGATGGCACTGATTCCTCACATTTACACTGAACAAGTGACATTTTGTTGGGATCTGGCCAGACTGGGCCAGTTTTGTTTTGCCAGTGGGCAGGGTCAGCACCAAAGACACAGACTCCAACTGAAGGAATCAGTGTCATTTCCTGCAGCTCAAAGCAGCAAAGAATCACAAAAGGAGCAGCTCAGCAATGCACCCAACCATCCCCACCAAAGATTGCCTGCAGTGATTGAGAAAGATCCAGCCCCAGTTACCCTCAGCCTTTACCATGCCCCAGACCCACACAGCAGCTGGGGAAGCTGTCACAGCCAAGGGCTGCAGAGCCACTCCTGGGCACTGGCAATTCCTGCAGGTGCCTCCAGCCACAGGTGAGGCTCCAACCCCGCTGGGAGAGGGCCCAGCTCTGACAGTGCTGAATGGACAAACTGACAGCACTGCTACTGTGGCAACATCTGGTTTCATCCTCCTCTTGGGTTCCTCCCAAAGCCTGGCCAGGGTCCCAGGAGGAACCAAGGGAGGTGACTTTGATCCTTCAGCCCCAAACAAGGCCAGATGTCAGATTTCATGGCCTTGTCGGGCTTCTAAATACACAAAGGTCAACACATGTTTCACTAATGAGTGGCTACATCTATCACAGTGCTAATGACCATGCACATTTCATCAGGGAGCAGATACAAAGATAACCTTTGGTTGGAAGGTTCATCCAGAGGCCACCTTGGGCTCAGGGCCTGCTGTTCAGGTCTCACTCAGGGCTGCTGTCCAGGCCTTGGCACTTCAGGGACGTGGTTTAGTGCTGGGCTTGGCACTGCTGGCTGAGCGGCTGCGCTGGGTGAGCTCAGAGGGCTTTTCCAACAGAAAGGATTCTGTGATTCCATGATTCTATCCACTGCATTCAGCTGGGTCCATGTTAGCAGCATTCATTTGCTCAGAAAGTCTCCTCTTGCCCAGCTCCTGTGGCCTGAGGCTTCAGCTCCTTCAGCTCCTGGTGCTGAGCTGCTCATGCTGAACGAGACGACTCGGAGAGAAGAGCACAGTCCATGCAATTCCTTCTGGGACACGGAGAGGGGAGGCTGTGCAAACAGGAGCATTGTTTGCTGTGGCCTCCTCTCTGCCCTTCACGCCTTTCAGCGCTCTGAACCAGCCAAGAACTTTCTCCAAGAGTGCAATGGAGCAGCTATTCCTGCTCCTGGCTCTGGCTCTCTCCAGTCTCTGCCCTTGCCTGCTTCTGTCCCTCGTGCTGTGCCCTCTGTTCCCCCAGGGCTGGCTGGCTGCTGCCCAGGACTGTGGCAGTGGCACAGATCCAGTGCTCCAGAGCCTCCTTTCTGTGCCCTTGGAGCTGCCTGGGCACAGCAGCCTTTTCCATCTGCAAGCTCCCCATGGACAGGGAGTGCCCAGCTCCGTTCCTTGCGCAGCCTCCAGGAGCCCAGGGCTGCCATCTCAAGTCCCTGCTGGCACTGGGGGCTCCCAGGTGCCTCAGGCTGCTGTGACACTGCTGCACACGGGAGGGAACAGGGGCAGGGGCTGTGCTGAAAGTCAGCTCCATCTGCTGCTGCTGCTGCTGCTGCTGCTGTGGGGTCATTTGTGCAGCCCTGGCCCAGAGTCAGGGATCAGATCCTGCCAGTCTCTTCCAGCCCTGGCTGCTCAGAGTTTGGGCCTTGGAGCCTCAGGTGGCCAAAGGCAGCTGCTCCTGGTCCCTCTGTGTGCCCGTGTTCAGCAGTGCTGCTCCATCAGTCTGTGCCCAGCAATGGGGAAAAGCCTCAGCCCTGCAGGGCCAGGAGCTGCCGGGCTCTGCCTGAGCAGCTCAGCCAGCAGGAAGGGAGCTGCTCCACATGGGAACCAGGAGCAAAGGACATTCCTTCGATAGGACATGTTTTCTATTTAAAGGAAAAAAAAGAAAAAGGGAAAAAAATAGGTAAATTGTAAAAGATAAGAATAAAATCCAAGTGTTAGTGAAAAAACTGAACATAATGTTAGTGAAAAAACCAAAACATAAATGCAAAGTTACATTCTTTGCATTAAGAGGTAAATGATCTTTTGAAAAAGAGAACTCAGTTATTTACATTGTAAATGTGCTGATGGCATGAATCCATCTTACTGATCTCAGCAGCCTTTTAAACGATTTTGGGGTTTGTTTCCAACATTGGTATTTGAAATTGTGGTTGAAGCAAGAGAAAATTGCTTTGTGCCCTTCCAGCTCCAAGCAGGACTGAGAATGGAAACTCTGTCAAAGCCCAAATCCTTTAGAAGATGCCCTTCCTTCTCAGCCTGGAAATGAGCTGCACATTCCCTTTGAAACTGTCAGGGATTTCTTAAAGACACAAAGTCCCACTTAGGGCTTTTTGCTCTGGTTTGGCAGTGCAGAAGGGCAATTCTCCATCCACCAGCTCCAGACTGCACTGCCTCAGGAGCACGGCCCACTCGCCAGCTTTGGCCCACTCGTGGCACTGCTAGAGGAGGAAGAAAGTGCAACTGCACAATTCCAGCCAATCAAGAAGGAAGAATGGGACAGACAAACACCCTGTGCAGATCCAGGTGTTCAGCTGGGACTGTGGAGAGTTTGGGTCCTTGCCAATTGGATGTGTGTCCCCAGCTGCAATCTCTGGGCCTGCAGCAGAGTCTCACTCACCTGCCAAAGAAGAAAGCTCAGGCGCTGTGCTCGCAATGGGCTCGTCTGATGCAGAGCTGTCAGAGCAATGTGAGGGCAGAGCCAGCCCAGCTGGGCCCAGGGCTGAGCCCAGCAGAGCCCTGGCAGAGCCCAGAGCAGCCTCAGCAGCCGCAGAGCCCGGCTGCAAGGAGAGAAAGCAGAAACCGCCCGTCAGCTGAGGGCTCCTGTGCCCTTGTGCCAAGGCCTGCGGTGCCCAGGCCATGCTGGCTGTGCCCAGAGCTGTGCCCAGAGCTGCCCATCCCTGCTGCCTTTGGCAGCAGAGCAGGAGGGCAGGACATGTGCCCAGCCTGCAGCCAGCCACGGCACATCCAGCCCTCAGCAGCTGCCCAGAGCAGGATGCTCCTGTGCTCGCTGCCATCTCCCAAAAGCTCTGATCCCACCCTGCCAAGCACACAGGGACCCACCTCACGCCAGCCACAGCTGCAAGAAAAGCTGCTCCCAAACCATGGCCTCAGCCTTCTCCAAGGCCACCGCCCATCCACGCCACAGCTGCTCCCAAGCACTTCCCCATCCACACTGGACCACCTACAATGCTTCCTCTGGAAAAACAAACAACACATCATTGAAAAGAGATTAGATGCAAAAAGGGAAAACAAGAAAAACGGTAAAAACTCTTATCTCTGTCAGGGCCTTGAGGAAGGCCCAACTCCTACATGGTAGGGAAAAACACAGCCATGGCTGAGGGAAGCCCACACTTTCTCTCTTCCCCCCTGCACTGCCCCCCAAAATCACCGTGATCCCAAAGCAAACAAGGGCAGTGGGGCAGCCCAAGCCCTTCCTTGCCTGCAGAGCAAAGCAGCCCCTGCACAGGTTCTGGAGTCCCACCTCTGCTCCCACCATGGGGCTTTGTTTGTGTCAGGCTGGCTGCCCCAGCCCCAGCCCCAGCCCCAGCCCCAGCCCGGGGCACGGTGGGTGCTGGGGGCTGTTGGCAGGGCCAGGAGCCCACTCCCATTTCGTACCCAGCCCAGCCCATGCCCCCAGCCCTGCCAAAAAGCAGCTGGGCAGCCACTGAAGGATGAGTTGCATCTGCCCCAGCAAAGGGGGAACCTTTGCTTCCCAGCCAGGCTGGGCCGTGCCCAAATCTGGCAGAATTTCCCTGGGTGTGGACTCATCTGAAAATTCCCTGTGAAGTTTGGCTTTGAAGAAGTTGCCAGAATCAAAGTCCATCACCTTCAGCCTCCAGTGGCCAGGCTGAGGAAGAGCTTGTCATCCTTGATGTCATCCTGGCTGTCTCCAGCAGCAGCAGCAGCAGCAGCATCCCCAGCCGGTACAGCTTCTCCAGGGGCTCCTGCTCCTTCCCTGGGGGGAGACCGGGCTCTCAGGGCTCTGCCCAGGGCCCCAGCTGTCAGGGAACCAGCACAAGCAAAACCAGGTTGGATGGCGGCCACCAGTGCTGGGCAGAGCAGCTCAGCTCCAGCACAAGGGCTGCGTGTGCCCATCCCATGGCCCCGGTGCAGTGACACAGGCAGCACAAAAAGGTCTGGGTTCCTCTGCTTCTCATTGCCAAGGCATGTGTGGAGCTGGAACTTACCAGAGCCCTGGATACTCCAGGGACCTGGAGAACCATTCCCAGCAACTGGGAAAATCCTAGGTGCTCCATCACCCATAGATGAAGTCTCCAAATTTGCCTCAAAACTGGGTCCAGCTTTTAGAGGCCAAAAAGAGCAAGTCCAAGTGACTTGATGATATTTTTAGCCCAGAAAGCCCTGCACCTTTGGCACACTTCACAATCAGCAGGGGACACAGCTGGGCCAAAGCCCTGACCTCTGCTGGGAGCCTTTCTCCTCAAACACCCTTCAAACAAACCTCCATGCAAGTCAGTTGGGAAAGTTTCTTCAAATGATATATTTCTGGCACATAACTACACAGGCTTATGGGAAAGATCCTAAAGCAGCTGCTCTGGAGTCAAAGAGGCAGCACTAAGAGTCCTTGTCATCTGTTTGTAGCTAAATCCCACTTTGGGGGAGTTGAAGGAGTTGGGAATGAGCTAGAGAGCGGAGCTCTGAGTTTTTTAGATGATGCCATTGCTTTTTCTTCTCTTCTACATAGACAGGAAGGGTGAGTTTGCCTCCCATCTGCACCGCATGGCTCACAAGGCCACAAGGCTTGTAGTTACAAGAGCTTTGAAGGATTTCTTGGCCAAGAAGACACCTCCAATCCTTCAATCTTTCCTCTTATGGACTCATGCTACAGTGTAAGCTTCCTTAGCCAATCATGTTATGACACACAAACCTACAGCACTGCATCCTAAACTTCTTGTTTACCATTGTAACTACTTTGATTTTTTCTACATCTTGAACTCTAAAACTCTAAACTTTCCTCCACTTCAATTTTCCTCCCCATGTCTCTGCTAGAAACTAGAAATCTGCATTGTCGCTTCTAGCACCTAAGTTTGGAAGCCCTTTCCAAGGTCTCAGATCAAATCCTGGGTTCAATTCTAAGCTTTGCTGACAAGACCAAAGGTCTGGGATTTCCCTGCATTTGGGTTTCCAACAACACTGATGCTGTTAGTTCCACAGTGCCCAGGATCCCTCTTGCAAGTCAACTCTGGCAGGAACAAGGCGGCTGCCGGGGGCTGCTTGTGGCCTCTGACAGCCCCATTGCTCAGGGCTTGCCAGCGCCCCAGCCCCTCAGGCCCTGCCCCAGCCCGGCCAAGCTGCCCGGCAGCAGCGCCGCAGCCCCACAGCAGCTCCAGAGCAGCCCCAGCCAGAGGCACCTGGGAGCCCTCAGCAAGGCAGGCAGCAGCACACGGGCAGGAGGGCACGGATGGCGCTTCCTGCCTGGCACAGGGCTTGTGGCCATCTCCAGGCACCGCTCTGGCAGGGATCCCCGCAGCTCCGGCCCCTGCCCAGCCGCTCTGTGGGCAGCACAAAGGCTTCAGCAGAACCACCACAGGCCAAGGGGCTTCTGGCCATTTTCCCTGCAGCACTGCATGCATGGGCAGCATGCTAAGTAGAAGCTTTTCTCCACTTTCCCTATGCCCTACGGACCCTGGGCAGCAAAGAAAATCTCCTGAGAGTGTGTATATTATAACATGGTATATATTTACATAGGGTAAAAAATAGAATGGAAGAAAAGAAAAATCTTAAAGAAGTAAAAATCCCCACTGGCTCAGGCTGCCCCAGCAAAGAGAGCCTCCCGGATCAACTGTCCTCAGAGCTCCAGCAGTGCAGGCAGCCAAGCCGTGACAGACGAGGCCGAGTGATCCATGCCCTGTGCAGCTGGTCGTGCAGCCTCTGGAAGATGGAATATCGCCCACGCTCTATTGCCTGGAGGACATGCAGTGTTTCAAGTGCCAGCTGTGACACGTCACTGCTCACGTCCTCCGTCAGGCGTTCCAGGGCTGCAAGAGAGAGGAACAGAGCCATGGTCAGAGCCGGATCTGCGGGGAGCCCAGGAGAGCCCCCGGCAAGGGCCATCCCAGCCGGCTCTGGCCATGGCCAGGAGGGAGCAGGGAGCAAGGGGATCAGCCCGAAGCTGCTGGCCTCCAATGGCCCACGTGGCCCCGAAATCTCCGTGTGCTCTGCCCACGGGAGCAGAGCCCTCCGTAGCCGGGGCAGGGCTTGCAGCTCTCCCCCCGGCAGCCCCCGCTGCCAGCCCGCTGGCCTCACTCACCAGTGCAGATCAGCTGCAGCTCTTGCTGCTGCCCCCTCAGGCGCCGCCCGGCCATGCCTGTGAACACAGAGCCTGTCACGGCGCCAGCGGCACAGCTCCCTGCCGGCGGCGCTGCCGGCGCTGTAGCCACACGGGCTGCTGGCCCGGCAGGGCTCAGCCCGGCCCTTGGCGCACGCTGCCGCCCCAGGGCACGGCTGCCAGAGGGCGGCAGCAGCAATGCCCAGCCCAGGCGGGGCTCCACGGCCCCGGGCCCGGCCGGCGCTGCCGGGGCAGCAGGCGGGGCCGGGGCCGAGCTGCGGCGGGCCGGGCCAGGGAGGGAATCCGGGCTCGTGGCTCACCCGTGAACCTGATGGCCGCCTCTCGCAGGGGCTCCTGTGCGCTCTGCAGGTAGCGCAGGGCCCGGCGCAGGTGCTCGGCCGCTCGGCTCCTGTCCTCTGCCAGCTGCAGAGAGCGGCAGGAGGGAAGGGTTGGCGCAGGCTCAGCCCCGGGGCCGGGCGCTGCCTGCACCCAGCCCCGGCCTCCCCTGCCCGCACAGCCCTGAGGCGCGGCCAGCAGCCGCTGGCCAAGGGCCCCCGAGGGCAGGGGGCAGAGGGCCGGCTGCTGCCCGGGGAGCTGCGGTGCCGCCCCGCAGCCCCGTCGGGCTGGGCTCCATGGGCACCTGGCTCAGGCCCACGGGAGCCTGGAGAAGAGCCCGCGCGGCCTCTGGCTGCAGCAGCGGGCAGGGGCACAGCTGCCCGGCCCCGCACACTGAGCACCGCCCTCAGGGGCCTTCTCCAGGCTGAGGCTGGGGCTTGCAGGCTGTCCTTACCAGGAGCTCAGCGAACTTCCACAGCTTCTGGCTCTTCACCAGTTTTTCAAGATCCATCCTTTTCAGGAACTTGGCCACACAAATCAGCGTTTTCTGAGAAGCCTGGAGAGCAGTAGAGACACGGAGATGGCCTCATAGCCCAGGGCGCAGGACCTGCGTCCCTGGGCCAAGGCCTGGAGGAGGCTGCAGCCCGGCAGGTGCCAGGGCAGGAGGCAGCCGAGCCCCCTGCCAGGGGGACAGCAGCAGCCCACGAGTCCTCACCTGTGCCACACACTGATTCTCATCATGGCAGTGGAAGAAGAGTGGCAGCAGGCTCTGGCACAGGGGTGTGTTCAGGGCCTTTTTTTCCTTTTCCTGTGGAAGAGTCACCAATGTTCGGTAAAGCAGTATGGAGAGCAGCTGCACCTGGCTATTGTCCTGTATGAAAGGAAGAGAAAAAGACCTCAGCATTGGCTGCACGGGGCTCAGCTTAGCACAGGCCTGCAAATCCACAGGGCACAAAGTGTCCGGGCAGCAGCCAGTGGCTGTGGCTGGGAGCAGTGAGCCTTACGTGCTCAAAGAGTGGCAGGAGCGCCTCAAGCAGCTGCAGTGTGATGGGGCTGGGCATCAGCATGTCATTGTCCAAGATGATAAAGCTGAGTAGCACGACTGTCATGCTAACTATCTCTCCATCCACATCCCACAGAGGCTCCACAAGACTTTCAGTCAGGCTCCACATTTTTTCGGTCTGTGCAGAATACAAGTTTGAGAAACGCCATCCTGCTGCTGCAGGGCCCAGAGGCCAAAGGCCTGTCCTGAAGCACTTGGGCAGCTGAACTGGGAGGCAGGAGAGCTGGGAGCAGCTGCTCCAACACCCAAAGCCCAGCCAAGCCCAAACGACTGCATTCCCCAGCTCAGCCTCAGCTGCTGCCCCCTTCTCACCATTGAGGGCTCCTCCATGAGCTTGAGAAGGGCCCTGAGGGCCAGGCGACGCTTCTCCCTGCTCTCGCTCCGCAGCTGCCTCGACAAGATTTCCAGGACTCTGTTAGCACCACGTTGACTCAAGTCCAGGCACTCGAGGACCTGGATGGCACAGGGCAGTGACAGGGGAGCCGGCCGGCAGGAGCCCGGAGCCCCACAGGCTTGGGCCCAGGCAGCAGCACAGGGCGCGGGCACCGTCCCAGGCAGCTGTGGCTGTGAGAGGGCAGAGAGCTGGCAGGCAGCTCAGCCAGGCAGCGCTGGCCTTCAGGCTCACCTCCACAAGGAACGCCAGGGCGGGCAGCTCCCAGCGTGGCTCCTGTGTGCTGAGCAGCCGCAGCAGGTAGCGAGCGATGCGGGACCGCAAGGGGATGGAGACAGCACATCTCCCTGGCAGGAGAAAAAGGAGCCAAGACTGTGGGCCAGGGGGACAAACCTCTGCCAGGACTGACTCACAGAGCTCTGCTCTTTCCCCAGCATCCTGCAAGGGGCCCCGTTTGGGAGGCAGCTCCTGGTGGGCACGCTCCTCTGCCAGCCTTTTCCAGTCTGCTTGGCCATCCCTCGGTGACAAGGCCCTCTGGCCCACGACCTTGGGAACTGTGTGGAGCTCCCTGGGCACAGAGCACAAATGTCAGAGGCAGTGGGGAGAAGGGGCTCTCACCTGGCCAGCAGACCCACAGCATAGTGGTGGGTGTCAGCACACAGCAGCGTGTCCCAGCCACAATTGCGTTCCATTGCCACCACCACATCCTCGCGCTGCATGCGGCAGAGCAGGGACTTCAGGGTCTGCACTGCAAACCTGTGTGCACAGCAAAGGCCAGGTCACACTGGCAGCACTGGCTCCTGCCCAAGGACATGGCAGGGGCAAGAGGAGTGGGATGGAGCACCTGTTGGGGCTGGTGGCAAGGCCATGCTCTTCCTGGCATCCCTTCCAGAAGGTATCGACCTCCTCTGGCATATCCAGAGTGCTAAAGAAGACTTGGGAGAGCAGATGCACAAATAGGCGGGGGAAATAGGCCGTCACCATATGTGGGACACGGGGCACCTGGACGATCTTCCACATCACCACGGTTGCCTGCAAAGGACAAAGCCCCCGGAGACAGCGCTCAGTGCCGAGGTGTCTGTGTGGCAGGGCCCAAGCTTGGCAGGGAGAGGCCTGGAGAGACCTTGGCAGGGGGAGCACGGGGCCTGGTGGGCCTGAGGCTGCCCCTGGGCCGGGTTTCAGGCCAGTGCCTGAGGCAGGGAGATGCAGTGGGGGAAGGAGGATGGAGAGCTGCTGGAGAGGCGGCCTTGGGGCCAGCAAAGGCCACTTGCAGAAACTCACAGCCAGGCCAAAGACACCCGTTTTGTCCCCATCAGAGGTGCAGGTGCTGTGCTTGGGCCAGCTCCCCAGCACATCCAGGAGTATCAGCTGCACTGGCTCCGCAGTCCTGAGCGAGCACATGATGCTCTTCCACATGGTGATGGCAGCTCTGTGGGGTTAGAGCTCTGTCTCAGGGGGGTTTCAGACACGGCACCGTGGCCTGGGCATCCCTAGGGGCCCGGGCTGATGGCCGGCTCTGCCTCTGCCCACTGGCTCTCGCCAGCAGCAGCCAGGCAGCCCAGCCCTGTGGGGACAGAGCCCTGAGGGGTGGCAAGGGAGCATGGCAGCAGGCTCGGGGGCTGACGTGCCAGGGCTGGGAAAGGCAGCAGCCAGAGGGCCCTGGACTCTCTGTTGGTCAGACACCTGGGCCAGGCAGTACAGGGTGATGGGCTGGGGAGGCCTGAGCCCTCTGGGCAGGTGGGCCCCATACCTGTCACAGGACGGGGCCACACGCAGCAGCGTCACCACTGCGTCACCCGGGTGTGCTTTGGTGAGAGTCAGCAGGGCCTCGTCCAGCCTGTGCTCGGCAGAATTATTGGCCAGGAGCCATCGGTGAATGTACCTCACCATGGCGGGCACCTGGAGAAGGCACGGGGAGACTTGGAAAGCTGCCAGAGGGAGCAATGTCCCCAGGGTCCCCAGAGAATGCTTCCCTTGCCAGCGCACTGCCATGGCCTCAAAGGCTCCCAGGGACCAGCAGGCCTGGCTGGGGAAGCCACGGGACTCATGGGGGAATTGATGCCTGGCTCCAGGCTGCTCACTTGTTCTGGCCTGGCAGCACCCTTCTCCAGGAGCAAATCCAGCAGGGCGGCACTGGTCTCATGATTGAGGAGCTCGGAGTGAGCTCTGAGCCCAGTGCCCATGGTGCTGGTCTCTTCCCGCCGGATGCTCTGGATGAAGTCGCAAACGAGCTGTAGGAGAAGGGCAAGAAGCCAGGGATGTTGCATGGAGTGCTGCACACACGGTGCTGGGCTGAGCAGAGACAGCAGGCCCAGCCCAGGTGGGGGTGGCTGCAGGTACCTGTGCTGTGCTGCGGAAGCGGCCACGGCTGGATTCCTGCTGTTGTGTGCACTCCACGGCTGCATCTGGCAAAGAGCGAGCACAGCCAGAGCTGAGGGGCTGCGGGAGAGGCCGGAGAACACAGCCCAGCCCTGCGCTGCTGAGGCAGGGAGAGCCCCGGGATGCTCCAGGGGGATGGAGCACGGCCACTGCGGGGTGTCTGCCCGGCCCCTCTTCTGTCCTATCCATGGGCATTTCCCCAGGGGACGGGATGGAATGGGATGGAATGGGATGGGATGGGATGGGAGGGGATGGGGCCAAGTTGGCTGCAGGCTCCAGCCCTGCAGCCCAGCTCTGCAACTAACCCTCCTGCGGTGGATGGAAGGGCACCGCCGCATTGGTCTCCTGTGCTGGGCCAGCTCCAGGGCCTTCTTCCTCCTCCTCCTCGTCCAGCCAGACCACCTTGCGCACTCTCGGGGCTCTGTGCCCCATGTCTGTGACTGGAGCTCGGCCCAGCAGCGAACCCAGCCGGTGCCGCTCCTGCAGGGCCTCCTGCGCCTTCCCTGCGGGCGGGACGCGGCTGTCAGCGCTCGGCCCGGGGCCAGCAACGGCCCCCGAGCGCCCCTCAGCCGCCCCGGGCCGGCCATGCCCAGGCGTTCGTTCCTCGGAACGCGGCACGGGAGGCTCGGGGCCGGCGGCCGCGCTGCCGAGCGGTGGAGCTCGGGCCGGGGAAGCCCCAGCGGAGGCGGCGGCAGCGGCCGCGCCGCCTGTGTCCTCCGCGGGCCCCGGGAGGAGCCGGGGACGGGGCCGGGGTCGGGACTGAACCCTGCGTCGGGTGCGGGGCCGGGCTCGGGCCAGGCGGAGCCGAAGGGCGGCGATGCCGCCCCCGCACCAGGCACTGACGCCCGCCCAGCAGCGCCACCGCCAGTACGGCCAGAGCCGGGCGGAGGCGAGAGCGCGGCGGGACGGCCGGGGCCGGGCACGGGGCAGCCCCGCCCGGGGCCGGGGGCGGGCCGGGGGCATGGCCCGGCCCGGCAGGGGAGAGGGAGGCGGGGAGAGGAGAGGGACGCCGGGCAAGGGACCCCGAGAGAAAGGTGTCCGACAGCGGGAACGGGAGAGAAAGAAAAACAGAAGGAAAAACAGAAAGAGAAGGAAAAAGAGAAAGAGAAAGAAAGAAAAAGTGATCTAAAATATCTGTTCTGCTGCTGTCGCTGCTGCTGCTGTCGCTGCTGCTGCCGCCACTGCTGCTGTCGCCGCTGCCGCCGCTGCAACTGAAGCTCCGGGGCCGTTCGTCCCCGTGTCCGTTCCCCGCTCGCCCCACGAGCCCCACGTTCGAGCCCCGCGCGCCCCGGGCACAGCCCCTGAGTCTGTCCAAACACGGGAACTTTGCAGCGGTGAGCCCAGATGCAGAGCCCTGACTCCTGCACACTGGCACAGCAATCCCCTCGCTTGCTGCTCTGCATTGGCCTGGCTGAGGGTCAAACACTGTCGGGCCACCTTCCCTTGCTGTAGGATTCCTACCTGACCCCAGCACTGCACTTACATCTCCAGTGTTGCCTTCCAGTAAAACCAGGGGAAGGAAAACTCAGTGTGTGGCTCATGGTATTTTCGAGTGTCTAAAAATCACTAAGTCACCGATCTTAGAGGTGCGGTGCATCTGGAATTCCTGGGATGGAGAAGTAGTGCAACATGGAAAAGGGGAGCATAGAAATAAATAGGGGAAAAGATCTTGGATTGTTTCTTTCATTTTCATTTCCCTTCTGGAAAGCTGTTTCAGTTTTCCAGGAATCTTCTCCTGTCTGCTCTTCCCAAGAATGTCTCATGGAGAACAAGGTCAAGCTTCTGTCCCAAGATTTGCCAGCAGGAAATTATGCCACTGGTGAAATTTTCATGATGACTGTTTGTGCTGGCTTAGGGCAAATATGGTGGGGAAACCTCCAAAAGGGGTCTGTCTAGAAAGCAAGTTCAAGCAGCCCCTCCCCCTACTAGTTCAGGAAAAGACTTCCCTCGAAAAAAGTGAAAAAACCCCAGTTTATTTAACAAATAAACTATTCACAAGCATGAATACTGAATAATATTAAATAAAACCTCTGACAGTGCTGAAGAGATGGCAAATTCAGAAAATCCTTTTTGTGGGTTGTAGTTGGCTCACTCAGTCTCTTCTAAGTCCCTCTGGTGCTGGAATGCAGCGTCCCAGAGCTCGGTGGGCCACAGGTGTGAGCTGCCGGTGTTTTTCTGGGTTTTCAGTCCAGAGCAGGTTTAAACAATTCCAAGAAAAAGGAAAGTCACAGCCCCAGGAACTTCTCTGCCTAAGCTAGCTAAAACCAAATTGCTGGACCTGGGCTGTGAAGGCATTGGGAAATTTCCAAATCTGGGCACTGGTGGTCCCAGCAAACACCAGATCTGGATGGTGCTGGAGCCAGAACCTGCAGATTTCCAAATTTTGGCTTTCTGTGCCAGCAAATCACTGGACTTGGGCTGTGCCAGCACCAGGAAATTTTCAGATCTGGGCACTGGCACTGCCAGCAAACACCAGATCTGAGTGGTGTCGTTGCCAGCGACAGAAATCTGCTGGATTTGGGCTCTGCTGGCACCGGGAAATTTCCAAATCTGGGCACTGGCACAGCAAACACAAGATGTGGGTGGTGCCAGACCCAGCAGCAGAAAGTTGCCGGGTTTTGGATTTCTGTGCCAGTAAATTGCTGCTGCACTTGGGCTGTGTCAGAATAGGGAAATTTCCAGATGTGGGCACTGGCGGTGCCAGCAAACACCAGTGAAACCTTCTGGCCCTCGTCCGGACCATTGGCCAGTGGTTTCCCTGAGAACCAGCTCTGGCCACTTTACAGACAGAGACTGCTTTCATCTGGTGCTCTGGAAACAGAACTTTAATGAAGGCAAACACAACAAACAGGACGGCGTGCACAGTACAGAGAGCAAAGCAGAAAAAAGCCTGGCTCCAGGGTCTAGCAGGGATATTTATACATTTATTTATGGGGAGGGTGTCTTGGTTTGGAAAGACAGGTGTCTGCTAAGGAAGGCAGGAGCCTGCCCTGAAGTGGAAACTGTAAACCCCCTCCCTCCAAATTGTTATAAATTTAAAATGAAGGGGGGGCTCTCAGGCAAAGATATGGGAGCAGGAATAACAGTTCTTTTATTAGGGAAGAAAAAAAATAAACAATGCAGTAAATCAAAACAACACTGACAGAGTCAGAATACAACATGACACCCTGTTGGTCAGGGTGTTGGTAGCAGTCCAGTTGGAATTGTGGCTGCAGCCCTCCTAGAGCAGCAGGTGTGGTTCTGTTGGAGCAGTGATCCTGTAGAAAAGGGTGTAGTCAGTCTTCCTTTGAAGATCCAGTGGAAGAGCAGCTATTCCTCTGGGAATCCAGTGGAAATGCTCTGGTGTCCCAAGATCTCAGATTATATCCAGTTGGGAATGCTTGGCTCCTCCCTCTGGGCGGAGCATCTCGCAGTGGGATGCTGTAATTTTATCAGTCATGCAGTGACATTCAATGGCCATTAACATCAGGTGTCTCCCCGGAGGGAGGATTGGTTGGGGAAGAGATAAGAAAACTGCCCAATTCCCAGAATAGAACTGCCATAGCCCTAACAGATGGTAAATGGAATACACATTGCTTAGCAATCTAGGACAAGGGGTTAAAGGTGGGATCTGAGAGAAGGACCCAAGAGGAAGGAACGATTAAGAATATTACACTTTTTGCAGTAAAAAGTAACCAATGATAGCAAAGAGAACCCAGAACTTTCTAGTAACAATCTGCGTAACTGAACAAGAGGATTATGGCTGGGAGCTCCTGCTGACCCCAACTACAGAGGGTTTTCCCACAGTCTTAAGCTGAGGCCCCCCAACACACCAGATCTGGGTGATGCCAGTGTCAGCACCAGGAAGCTGCTGGGCTTTGGCTTTCTTTGCCAGAAAATTGCTGCATTTGGGAGGTGCTGGCACCAGGAAATTGCCAGATGTGGGCACTGGCAGTGCCAGCGCACACCAGATCTGGGTGGGGAATGTGCCAGCACCGGGAAATTGCTAAATGTTAACCTTCTGTGCCAGCAAATTGCTGGAATTATGCTGTGCAGGCATCTGAAAAATTCTGAATCTGGGCACTGGCGGTGTCAGCAAACACGAGATTGCATTGCTTTAGGTACCAGGTATTTGCTTGATTTTGGCTTTCTTTGCCAGCAAATTGCTGGAATTAGGCTGTGCCAGCACCAGGAAATTGCCAGGTCTGGACACTGGCAGTGCTGGAAAACACCAGATCTGGGTGGTGCCAGCCCCAGGTATTTGCCGGGTTTTGGATTTCTGTGCCAGCAAATTTCTGCACTTGGGCTTTGCCAGCACTGGGAAATTTCTGCATCTGGGCAATGGCAGTGCTGGGCAACTCCAGGTCTGGGCAGCGACAGAGCCAGCAATGGAAAATTGCCAGATTTTGGCTTTTTTTGCCTGCAAATTGCTGCACTTGGGCTGCACCAGCACCAGGAAATTTCTGGATCTGGGCACTGGTAGATCTGGGAAACATCAGTTTGTGAGAGCCGAAATGAGGGATGTGGCACTCCAGGCGGCTCTTCAAAATGCAGTTTATTGTTTGCAAGGTGTTACAGCAGTCCAGGGTCGTGGGTGACAGAGCTGTGCCCACAGCTGTCAGCTCCAGCTGCAGGCCTGGAGACCCTTAGTTTAGGTTACAAATGCATTATATACTTTTCTTTGCTGAGCATCTTAATACAGTAGAACCAATCTATACCTATACTTTTATCTATAGCCAATTGTAACTACTATAATTACCATATTCATGTTACTATTCTCCAGTCACTAAAAGTTAGTACATTACAGTTTAAGCTAGAAGTTGTTTTCCAGTTTTCTTGCAGTGGAAAATTCTGAGACCTTTTTTCTACCTGCAGCATTTGCTGACTTGTTTGCCTGTGCTATCTTTCTGCTTGGTAAAAACATCTTCTTGTTTGAGGTGGGTTTATCCTTTGCTCTAAGTCATAAAAACCCTTTCTAATTAACATATACTTTGCCTTCTTAGCTATCCAGTAAGACCACTCCAGCAATTCTTTTCTTTTATATCAAAACTTGCTTTCATTTCTATTCCTTCTTCAGATTCTACATTCAAAAATCTTTCTGCCAAGCATACATATCTGTGAGACTTTCTTGTCAAACTTTCATCCTTCCCAACATCCCTGTATAGTGGTCAAGTGCCTGAGGCCAAGAGTGCCTGGACAAGAGGGACAGTTCTTTTCTATAGGAAGGAAACCACAGAACCCCAGGGTTTGAAGGCAGATGAGAAGCAGTCACCAGAGGCCAAGGCAAACCAGACCTGTCTGTCCTTGCAGCTTTTGTCTGAAAGCAGCCTTTGGATATATGGGGAGTTTTGGGGCTGGAATTCCATTTCAGCCATGGGTTCCTGGACTGGAATGACAGTTCTCCACACAAAGGAAAGGGTGGAGTTCCAGTGTTCCAAAGGCTTATTAGAGGCAGCTCCAAGGGGGCCAAGGCCAGCCAGACCTGTTGTCAGGGAAGAATCCTTGGAGAGACAGAATTTGGGAGGCCAAACCCCACTTTTGTCTATGGGCATCTGGACGAGAAGGACAGTTCTTCTCCACAGGTAGGAAAGTACGGAGCCCCAGTGTTTCAAAGGGAGATGAGAGCTGGCCCTCAAGAAGCAAAGGGAACCTGGATAGTCCTGGCAGCTTTTGTCTGGGAGCTATCCTTGGATATAAGGAATTTTGGAGGTAGATTCTCAATTTTGGCCATGGATGCCTGGACATAAAAGATGTTTTTTTTCCATGGGAAGAAAAGCACAGGCCCCCGGCGTTTTGAAGGCAGATGAGAGGTGGCCCCCAAGAGGCCAAGGCCAGCCAGAGCTGTCTGTCCTGGCAGGTTTCATATGGGAATAATCCTTGGATATAATCAAATTTGGAAGAGGAATCCCAATTTCAGCCATGAACCCCTGGAGGAGAAGGACAGTTCTTTCCCCCAGGAAGGAAAACACACAACTCCAGGGTTTCAGGGGCAGATGAGAAGTGACCCTCAACATGCCAAGGTCAGCTGGACCAGTCAGGCAGCCCCCAGGAGGCCCAGCCAGCCAGACCTGTTCCATGTTCTTGGATCCTTGGGGCCCTGCAGCATCACAGTGGCCCCTTGGGTCCATGAGGCTCTGTAGGATCACAACAGATCTTTGTTTCCATGAGGCCCAGTAATATAACAATGGTCTCCTTGGCTCCACAGTGGCACAATGGCCCCTTGCTTCCATGAGGCCTTGCAGTGTCAAAATGGTTTCCTTGTTCCCATGGGAAACGCCACAATGGCCCATTGGTTCCATGAGGATGCAGAGTCTCAAAATGGCCCCTAGGTTCTATTGGGTTCCCCAGGATCACAATGGCCCCTTGCTTCCACCAGGCCTGGGTGTATTACACTGGTCCCTTGCTTCCATGAGACCTTGCAGTGTCACAGTGGCTGCCTTGGTTCTGTGAGGCCCTGTGGTGTCACAATGGCCCCTTGGTTCCATGGGGACTCGGAATGTCAGAATGGCCTCATTGGTTCCATGAAGCCCTGCAGTGTCACAATGGTCTCTTTTGGTTCCGCAGTATCACAATGGCACCTTGGTTCCATGAAGCCCTGAAGTACGGAATGGCCCCTTGGTTCCCTGCAGTGTCACAGTGCTCTCCTTGGTTCCATGGTGCCACACAGGGTCACAAGGGCCCCTCAGTTCTACAAGGCCCTATAGTGTCACAATGTCCCCTTGGTCTCATGAGGCTGTGCCATGTCACAATGGTGTCATTGGTTCCATGAGGCCCTGCACCTCCACAATGGCCCTTGAAGGGTCACAATAGTCTCAGCAGGTTCCCCGACTGGATCACAATGGCCTCCTTGGTTCCATGATGCCCCATAGTGTAACAATAGTATCCTTGGTTTCACAGTTAGAATGGTCCCATGGTCTCATGGAGCCCGACAGCCCCTTATAGAGCCCCATGGCCCCTTACGGAGCCCCACAGGGTCACTGTGATCCCCTTGATTCCATGAGGCCCTGCTGTGCTACAATGGCTCCTTGGTTCTATGAGGCCCTGTGGTGTCACAATGGCCCCTTGGTTCCAGTGGGTCCCTAAGTGTCATATCAGTCTCCTTGGTTCTATGAGGCCCCACAATGTCACAATGGACTTTTTGTTCCATGAGCTTTTGTACTGCCAAAACCAGACAACAACAGTGTCCTTGGTTCCATGGTGTCACACTAGACCTTGGTTCCATGGGTACTCACAATGTCAGAAGGGGCTCCTTGGTTCCATGAGGCCCTGCAGAGCCCCTTGATTCAACGAGGCCTCAAAGTGTCATCATGGCCTCCAGGATGTCATGAGGCCCTGCAGTGTCATAATGGACCTTTGGTTCCATGTGTTCCAGCACTGTTCCACAAATCCTT
The DNA here is from genome assembly GCF_051311805.1 of Agelaius phoeniceus. Lineage (NCBI taxonomy): Eukaryota > Metazoa > Chordata > Aves > Passeriformes > Icteridae > Agelaius > Agelaius phoeniceus. The sequence continues at coordinate 6,668,063 of NW_027509866.1, forward strand.
AGTTCCATGGAGCCCTGTAGTGTCACAATGGACTCCTTGGTGCCACACAATGTGACAACTGCCCCTTGGCCTGCCAACGCTCCATGGTACCACAATGATTCCTTGCTTCCAAGAGGCCTTGTAGTGTCACAATGGCCCCTTGTTTCAATGAGGCCTTTGGTGTCACTATGGTCTCCATGATTCCATAAGGCCTCATAGTGTCACAACAGACCATTGGTTTCACTGAGCCCCGCAGTGTCACTGTGGTCCCCTTGGCTCCACAAGGTCCTGCTGTGTCACAATGGACCTTTGGTTCCATGATGCCCCAGAGTCTCACAATGGTATCCTTGGTTCCTTGGACCCTTCATCCCATGGAGACCCCCAGGGTTCACTGTAGTCCCCTTGATTCCCTGAGGCTGTGCCATTCTAATATGGTCCTTTGGTTCCAGTGGGTCCCAAAGTGTCAGAACAGTCTCCATTGTTCCATGAGGCCCTACAAAGTCACTGTGGTCCCCTTGGTTCCACCGGCCCCACAGTGTAAAAATGAACTCTCGGTTCCATGAGGTTTCTCAATCCCAATGGCCTCCTTGGATCTGCAGTGTCACAGTAGCCCCTTGGGTCCATGTGGCCACGCTGTGTCACAATGGCTCATGATTCCATGAGGCCACAGAGTTTAACAAGGGACCCTTGGTTCCATAAGGCCTTGCTGTGTCACAATGGATTTCTGGTTCCATGAGCTTTCACACAGCCAACAGCAGTCTCCTTGGTTCTGCAGGGTCACCATGGACCATTTGTTCCATGAGGTTCCATAGCAGAACACGGTCACCTTGGTTCTGTGAGGTTCTGCAGTGTCACAATGGACCCATGGTTCTACCAGGCCTTGCTGTGTCGGAATGGCCCCATGGTTCCCAGAGGTTTTTCAGTGTCACAATGGTCTCCTTGAATGTGCAGTTTCACAATGGGCCATTTTTTCAATGTGGCCCCAATGTGCCAAAATGGATTTTGGTTCCATGGGGTTCCATGCTGTCACAATGGACCCTTTATTCCATGGGTTTGCTCAGTGTCACAGCTGAATCCTTGGTTCTGTGAGGCCTCACTACTATCAAAGCCAAAATATCAGAATAGGACTCATTAACACTAAATTGCTGTTTAAGAGGGTATCATTTATTCAGGCCTGAGATCTAGTTTGGGATAACTCCTAACCCTATGTGGATGTGTAATTCTACCAGCGTCACTAAATGTGTATTACAATTTACCCATTACCATAAAATCCACCCCAAGTTCCCAGTTTCAGTCCTTCTTTTTTCTGCCACTACACTCTTGAGCCAGATGTCTTCCTGTCTTCCAGACATCCTTGCTGGGAAAGCAGCCCCTGCATGCCTTGTTCCTGTGCTGAAAGTTCACAGGCACAGTAAAAATTGAATGAACCCTTTTGGTATCAGCCCAAGGCTTTGTGTGGGCAGGCAGAGGCAGGCAGGAGGCAGAGCTGTCAGCAAAGGAAGGGGCCAGCCAGGTGGGGCAGCCGGGGGATGCCAACAGCCTGCAGGGACAGAGGCGCAGGGCAGGGACACCGTAGGACAGCCTGGGCTGCACAGGGCACAGGGATGGGCAGCAGCGGCAAGACAGCCCTGCCAGAGCCAACTTGGGCAGCACTTTGGCCATGGCAGACACAAAGAGCACCAAAGCCCCAGAGGGTCATTACAGTCCTTGTGCTGTGTCTGTGCTGCTGAGCTGGGCTGGGCTCCTGGCCCAGAGGCAGCTCCTGGCAAGGGCAGCAGCGCTGCAGAGAGACAGCTCTGGCCAGGAGCAGCTCCTGTGCACAGCCCAGCAGGGCTGGGGCACTGCCAGGGCCCCTCAGGGACACCAGCAGGGCACAGACAGAGCTCTCAGGGGCTCAGCACTGGCAGGGGCTGTGGCATGTCCCAGAGGGGGCTGTGTCACAGCAGCTCCTCTGTGGCTGTGTCATGGAGGCACAGAGCAGCTGTGATGTCAGCAAGGGGCTGTGTGACAGCACAGAATGGGCTGTGTGAGGTCACAGACTGGGCTATGACAAGACAGAGTTTTTTGTGTGAGGTCACTGAGCAGCTAGAGCATCATAGAGGGAACTGTATGACATCATAGAGGGGTTCTGTGACATCACAGAGCAGGCTGTGACATCATGGCATGGCTGTATGGCATCATAGAGCTGGCTGTGAGGTCAGAGTGTATACTGTGACCTTACAAAGTGGCAATATGACATCACAGAGAGGGTTTTGTGATATCATTGAGGGGTTTGTGACATCAAACATCTGTCTGTGACATCATAGAGTAGGGTGTGAGGCCATAGAGCAGATCCTGCGTTCATAGAGGGTGGCTCTGTGACATCAGAGAGAGGGTTGTGACATCACGGGGTGGCTGTGTAACATCATAAAGCAGGCTGTGACATCACAGTACAGATTGTGGAATCACAGGGTGACTTTCTGACATCACAGAATCTTCTGTTACATCAAAGTGCAGCTGCATGACATTCCAGGGTGACATCCCAGAGTTGGCTGTGTGACATCACAGGTGGCTGTGTGACATCACAGGGGCTGTGTGACAAAGCAAGGGCTGTGTGACATCACAGGGGCTGTGTGAGGTCACTGGGGAGGTCACTCTGCCCCGGCCCCCCTCACAGTTCCCGCCAGAGCAGTCCAACCCTGCTCGTGCACAGCGGGGTCCCCTGTCCCCCCGGGTCCCCCCGCCCCTGGCGCCGCAGCCTCCCCCAGAGGATGTTCCACGAGATCGACCCCAGAGCCTGACACGGGGACGGGGGGCCAGGGCCCTGGGGGTGGCACAGGGGGACAGGGACCCCCCGGCAGCATCTCCGTGTCCCCCAGGGCAAGAGCCTGGGCCAGGGCTCCTTCACCCTGGTACCAACAAGGCCTTGAGAGTGCTGAAAAAATCCCCAGCAAGGGATCAGCAAAAATCAGATTTAATATTAAGGGACAGCAGCACAAAGTTCCCTGGCAAGAGTCACTCTGCTCCTGACTGGACACTTCAGGCACACTAAGGAAACAAAGCAACAACAAAACCAAACAAAATCCAGGCACTCAATCCAGAAATGAACTCAGAACTGTCACTTTGTGTGTATGACAAAAGGACAGTGAGGGGAAGGATAAAAGGAATATGGCCCAAAAGCTTAACGCAGCTCAAACTTAACAGGACTTAACTTACACCTTAACCTAAACTGATACCTTCAGTTTCACAATTTAGCAAAAAACAGCATTTAGCAGGATTTAATTTAACTTATAAATGTGGAGAGCTAGGGACTTGCGTGCGGAAGATCTCGGGCTGTACGGGTAGATAAGAAGCTCCCCCTCACCCTGCAGTCTGACCTTTGCTCTGTACCCAGCCACACCCGGCCGGACATGAGCAGAGGGAAATGACACAGACTGCCCAAACCATAAATACCCCCTGAGACCCCTCAATAAACGCCATTTTGCTGTCCACCACATTGGTGTATGTAGCATTGGACCGAGTGACCCTGGGCCTTGGGTCACCGTGCCGGACCTCCCGAACCAGGTCGCTAGGCCATAATGGCAACATCTGGTGCCGAAACCCGGGAAAATTGCAGCGCCCGGAGTTCGGGATTTCGCCTGGACAGGGGACCGGCGGCTGCACAGCAGGCCTAGTGCAGCGGGGGGGACGCCCCCGGACCAGCGTGGACCATGGAAGCCATAGCGAAGGTCGTAACTCAGATGCATGCTCAATGGGGGATTGATTGTAAGCTAAAAGATTTATGTCTTGCTATACCGAGACTTATTAAGCTGGGGGCGATAGACAGCCCGGTGGATATTCTCCATCCGGAGATGTGGGATACTTGTACGAAGGTTTTAGCTGAGGAGACCATTTCCTCAGGCTCAGGGAAAGCTCTAAAGTCATGGGGCAGAGTCGTGCAGGCTCTGCAGAAAGCTAGAGAAGAGCAGGAGACCTGGAAAGCCGCGCAGGCCTGGCTATTAGCCACGCCGCAGTTGGGGGTGAGCGCGGCAACGCAGACCACGGAGGGCTTCGATCAGATCGGCACCGCGGAACCGCGAGCGCCGGATTCCCCCGAGCAGACCTCCTTACCATCAGGGGGGGAACACGCGCGGGCGTTTTGGCGGGGGTTAATGGAAGAAGCGCTGGAGGCGGCGAAATTGCCGGACCCCAAAGGGGTGGATAAAAGCGCACCCCCTCCATATCCGTTTGAAAATGGCGCCGAACCGCATGTTCAGGGCGGAAAGGAGAACACGGGGGTCGGAAATGCAGTCAGCCTGCTTAACAACGCATGCGCGGGCGAGCGGGGGGATGGGGCGGCCCCCCCGGAGGAGCGTAAGGCCAATCAGAGCGCTCAGTTCACTTTAGGTCCTTATAGGGCAAGGACCTCCCCCAGAAGGAGGCGGGGGGACCCCAGGGGGAGGGAACGGCCCGACCCCCGCAAGAAGGGGCGGGGTCAGAGCCCAAGAAAAAGGCAGAGCAGCCCTGAAACGTCCGGCCAGTCGACTTCCGACTCGGACTCGGACTCGAGCTCCGAGCTCGAGAGGGGATCGGGGAGTTCCGACTCGGATTCGGGTTTTAACAGAAGGAGAGCAGCGGCATACAAGGTCACTAGCCACAGCGCTCCTGCATGGGTGAAGGGGATATCAGAGAAAGATTGAACTCCGCTTACAGACTGGCGGAAAATAAAAATAGCGTGTGCTGAATGGACTCCGTCAGCAAAACTGGTGTTCCCGGTTCGGGTGGGGGGAGCCGGCGGGAATCAAAGGACCTATTCCCCGGTAAACCCGAAAGACGTGCAGGCAATTATTAAAGCAATTGCAGATAGGGGAATTAATTCTGCCATGGTTTCCACACTCATTGACAGCGTTTTTGGAGGGGATGACATGTTACCTTTTGATATTAAGCAGACTTGCAGAATGATTTTTGATGGGGCAGGGATGATCGTTTTTAAGCAGGAATGGGAGGATAACTGTATTAAGCAGCTGGCCCTGGTAACAGGGGCAGACCATCCACTGCACGGCTCCAGCATACAGAGGCTAATGGGCACAGACCCTACAATGATCACCCCTCAGGCACAGGCTGAGGGCTTGCGGGCACATGAGGTTATGACAACCCGTGCTGCCCGAGAAGCCATCCGTGTTGCTTCCAAAGTAATAGCCAAACCGTCACCTTGGTCCACAATAAAGCAGAGTGAGAGTGAAAGCTTCACTCAGTTTGTGGATCGTTTACAGGCTGCCTTGGACTCCTCAACATTACCCTCAGAGGCAAAGGGTCCTGTGCTGGCAGAGTGCCTACGCCAGCAATGCAACTCAGCCACCAAAGACATTTTAAGATCACTGCCGCAAGGGTCTAATCTAGCTGCCATGATCAGACACGTTGCAAAGGAAGAACACCTAGCTCCCATTCAGGCAGCAGTTCACACTGCAATAACGAGTGTCATGGCATGCTTTAAGTGTGGCCAAGCTGGGCACGTGGCAACAAACTGCCCCCAGTCAGGGCGCCCACCAGCAGCTGCTCCACCACGCCAGGGGAGACCTAGGGGACCATGCTGGGCATGTGGAAAGAAAGGGCATTTAGCTAAGGAATGCAGATCCAGGCATCAGGGAAACGGGAGAGGGAGGGGGCAGCCGGGCCGTATCCAGCCTCCTCCCACCTGGAACATGCAGCGGCCCAGCTACAGCAACCCCCAATGGGGCACAGGGCTTTCATGCCCACCACCACCACCCTCTCAGGGAATGACCAACTTTGTCGCCCAGCCAATGGCTCAATCGAACCCATCTGCACCTCAGGAATACCAAGAACCGCTCCCTGGGGCCGAGGCCCCTGGGTGGCTTTGGCCATGAAAGCATGGGAACGGGACCCATGGGTGGCCTTCGCCGCGAAGGTGGGGAAACACCCACTGATCGTGTGGGCAGTGTGTCGTCTCCACAACAGCTCCGACGACTCGGCCATCTGCCTTCCCTTTTGGGTGGACACAGGGTCAGATGTCACCGTCATCCCAGACATACATTGGCCTCGACCATGGAAGCTAGAAGTAGCCTCCATGGTGGGCGGAGTTGGAGGGCTGTCCCGAGCCCACAAGAGCACCCAACCAGTGGCAATAACCCTCTGCACCGAGAGAGGACCGGGAAGAACTATCACCCTCACCGTATATGTAATGTCGAACTGCCCACCCTTGCTAGGGAGGGATGCCCTAGCCCTGCTGGATGTTAGGGTGACAAATTTATTCTAAGGGCCACTGTCGCGTACCCGCCATTGCCCATCAAGCTGACTTGGAAATCAGCCGACCCAGTGTGGGTCGAACAGTGGCCCTTGTCAACGCCTCGAATGACTGCCCTCATTGAGTTAGTTAGCCGTGAATTACACAAGAATCATATAGAACCCTCCACGAGTCCATGGAACACTCCTATCTTCGTAATACCCAAGCGATCTGGTGAAGGCTTTCGACTCCTGCACGACTTGCGAGAAGTGAACAAGAGAATCCAGCCTATGGGCCCTGTGCAGACTTCGCTGCCCATGAACTCTGTGATACCGAAAGGACAACCCTGTGCAGTGCTTGACATCAAAGACTGCTTCTTTTCTATTCCCCTGCACGAAGACGACAAGGAGCGTTTCGCCTTCTCCATCGTCTTCCCGAACAGCCAGCGGCCCAACCTACGCTTCCAATGGAGGATGCTTCCACAAGGAATGCTCAACTCCCCGACCATCTGCCAGATCACCGTGGACCGAGCGCTAGCACCAGTCCGGCAGAGCAATCCAACTGTAACCATCGTGCAGTACATGGACGACATCCTGATCGCCGCACCATCCACGAGACAAGTGGACCAGCTGGTGTCTACCATCTCCGAGACCCTAAGGACAAATGGCTTTGAGGTAGCGAGTGCAAAAATAAAAAGGGGACCGTGCGTGACCTTCCTAGGAGTGGGAATCACAAGCTCCTACATAACTCCTCCCCAGATGAAAATCCGCCGAGACATCAAGACGCTCCACGACATGCAACAGCTGGTAGGGTCCTTACAGTGGCTCCGCAACATCGTCCTGATTCCTCCCGAGGTCATGGACCCTCTGAATGACCTCTTGAAAGGGAAGAACCCATGGGAGCAAAAAACCCTGACACCGGCAGCGGTAAGCTCGCTCAACTTCATCGAACGTCAGATGTCAGAGAGCATGCTCGCCAGATGGGACTCAAGTGCTCCAGTCGATCTGTATGTCCACTTCACAAAAAAGGGGGGAGTGGGAGCCTTAGCCCAAGGACCCCCCGACAAGGCCCAACCAATACTATGGGTGGTCTTGGGGAAACCGTCGCGTGCCTTTTCCCCGGGAGTTGAGTGCCTCTGCAGCCTCATCATGAAAGGCAGGAAACTCGCCCTAAGACATCTGGGCATCGAACCTTCCAGGATAAGCTTGCCTCTCCGCAAACAGCTCTCTGCGCAGTCAACAACAATATCGGAATATCTAGCCATGGCCCTTACAGGCTTTGGAGGAGAGATTCGCTACGCGGAAAAACCCCCTTGGACTCGGCTGCTCACGGTCATCGATATCGACCTCCCACCAAAAGTACTTGACCGACCGCGGGCGGGACCAACCATCTTCACAGACGCATCATCACAGACCTCCACCGCGGCGGCAGTATGGCAGTCAGGAGAACAGTGGCAATGTGTCAAGGCAACCGACCCCACGCTTTCAGTCCAACAGCTTGAAGCAGCAGCTGTAGTGCTAGCGTGCGGACTGTTCCCAGAAGAACACATTAACATTGTGACTGATTCCATATTTGTGGCCAAGCTCTGCCTAGCCATGTCCGGACCAGGTGTGTCAGTGTCCACAGTGGCAATGATGCTGGAGGAAGCACTCTATTCACGGAAAGGCACCATATCAGTCATCCACGTCAACAGCCACGACCCGGTCAAAGGATTCTACCAAATAGGCAACGACAAGGCTGACGCTGCCGCAAAGGGCGTATGGACACTGAAAGAAGCTCGTCAGTTGCATGAATCCCTTCACATCGGAGCTAAAGCGCTTGCGAAAAGGTGCGGGATTTCTACCGTGGACGCAAAGCACGTCGTCGCTACGTGCCCCCACTGCCAGAAGTCGCCACTGTGGTCGAGTGGCATCAACCCCAGAGGCCTCAAAGCCTCAGAAATATGGCAAACAGACTTTACACAATGCCAGCTGTTGAAACCCCGAGCGTGGCTCGCAGTTACCGTAGATACGTACAGCGGCATGATCGTGGCCACACAGCATCTCAAGACTGATTCCAAAGCGACCATCCAACATTGGCTAACAGCCATGGCATGGCTTGGAGTTCCAAAACAGATCAAAACAGATAACGGCCCAAACTTCATCTCAAAGGTAGTCCAAGCATTCGCCTCGAAATGGAACATCGCCTTGGTGCATGGCATCCCATACAATAGCACCGGGCAAGCCATCGTCGAAAGAGCAAACCAGACTCTGAAAACTAAGCTGGAAGTGCTAGCAAAGGCAGAAGGCTTCACCAATGCCATTCCCCCGGGTGACCAGGCGCGCATGCTGGCAACTGCGCTGCTAGCGTTAAATCAATTCCCTAGGGGGGACGAAACAAACAGTCCTGCTCAGAGACACTGGGCCACTCGGGCGCTAGAAGAAGGCCCACGGGTGGTGATCAAAAATGAACTAGGGGAGTGGGAACAGGGTTGGAGATTGGTGCTCACGGGGCGGGGATATGCGGCTGTCAAAAAGGACGGGGACATTAAATGGTGTCCACTCAAATCTATCAAACCAGACCTTCATAGGGAAACTCATGAGAATTGTGAGACTTTGTTTGCAGGACTGGATCATTGGACGTCCCCGAACCTCATATTCCCCACTACTGGAAAAGAGAGAGAGGCCAACGAGCAACCCGACATCACCTGAGAAGCTCGCGCCATCAAAGTTAAAGCAACAACGGTGTTTCTGTGTAATTTTGCTGTTGGGGCTTGTTGCCAGAGGGCGAGCCAGCCCAGACTACTACCCTCATCAGCCCTTCAGGTGGGTCATGCAACATCTTACTGGTGACAAGATGCTCAGAGACATCACCACGCCAAACGCCCCGTCCTTCGTGCTTCGCATTACCGACCTGTTTCCGGGACAACCAAAGGTAGACCCCTATTCTTCACACGCCACACACATGTACCTATCCTACTGGTGCCCAGCCTCAAACCCAGGAAAAAGTTATTGCAATCGCCCAGGGTGGGGATACTGTGGGCACTGGGGCTGTGAAACAATAGTTACAGACGCCAGGCCATCAGGACCTGGGTGGGACCCACAAGAGCCCGACAGACTCCTACAGTTCACCTGGGCACCCGCAGGCTGCAAAACACCCGTCTTCCTTCAGGGAAGTTTCTATCGAAACCACCATAAAGTCCCCGAATTCCGGAAATGCACTCACTATAACATGACAGTTTTGCAGCCGAATCACCCTAGCTGGGCCATGGGCAAAGCATGGACAGTAGTCCTTCAAGGGTCAGAAAAGTGGGTGAATGTGCGAATTACCAGACTCCCAGCTTCAGTATCCCAATCAGTCGGACCCAATCCGGTTCTAGCAGTAAGTAGACTCAGGGAAGAGATCGCAGCTAACGGTAGTTCTAGCCGCGAAACACAGAGGTCGAAACTAGCCTCCCCATCCGATCTCTTAACCAAACCAACCCTCTCCAGTCCATTCTTAAGCGTGTTAAATGCTACCTTCTTATCGTTAAACCAATCCAACCCGAACTTCACAGAATCATGCTGGTTATGCTATGATGCACAACCCCCTTTTTACGAAGGTGTGGCCTTCGATCTCCCATTCATCTTCTCTAAGTCAAACAATCCACGCCAATGCAGATGGGACACCCCCCGGAGAGGTATCACCCTAAGTCAGGTTACGGGCCAGGGCAAATGCTTCGGCAATGCAACCTTGGCAAAGCAGATGGGCAACGTCTGCAAGGAATTCGTCAAACTTAAGGGAGGGAAGTTCCAGTGGGTGATCCCAGCTGCATCGGGAATGTGGGTCTGCCACAAATCCGGGGTAAGCCCATGTGTACTCCTTGACAAATTTGATCATTCTACTGACTTTTGTGTCCAAGTTCTAATTGTCCCCAGAGTCCTGTATCTCCAGGAAGAGGAGGTGTACCGCTTGCTCGAGGAACCCAACCGGCTCTACAAACGAGAGGTGATAACAGGCATCACCATCGCAATGCTCCTCGGTTTAGGAGCTACCGGTGCTGCCACAGGCATCTCGTCCCTTGCAACACAACATCAGGGACTGGCACAACTGCAGATGACAGTCGACGAGGACTTGCAAAGGATCGAGAAATCCATCTCTTCCTTGGAAAAATCCCTTTCCTCACTCTCAGAGGTTGTCCTCCAAAACAGGAGAGGACTGGACCTCTTATTCATGCAGCAAGGAGGCCTGTGTGCTGCCTTGAAAGAGGAATGCTGCTTTTATGCAGACCACACCGGAGTCGTCAGAGACTCCATGGCCGAACTGAGAAATCGGCTAAACCTAAGGAAAGCAGATAGAGAAGCTCAACAGGGCTGGTTCGAGTCGTGGTTCAACCGGTCTCCATGGCTCACCACCCTGATTTCTACCCTCATAGGCCCAGTCACTATAATCTTACTAACCCTAATCTTTGGGCCTTGCATGTTAAACAAACTGGTGCTATTTGTTAAGAGGCGTTTGGAAACGGCTAACATTTTGTTTCTCGAGCGCCGACAATTACTCTAAGGCGTGCCACTTACTAACACACTTACGATTTTACGCTAATTCTACTAACCCATGAAATTTTGTAACCTTTACATTTTATAACTTTATAAGATTTTTACTAATCATGAGGGGGGGGGGAAATGTGGAGAGCTAGGGACTTGCGTGCGGAAGATCTCGGGCTGTACGGGTAGATAAGAAGGCCCCCCTCACCCTGCAGTCTGACCTTTGCTCTGTACCCAGCCACACCCGGCCGGACATGAGCAGAGGGAAATGACACAGACTGCCCAAACCATAAATACCCCCTGAGACCCCTCAATAAACGCCATTTTGCTGTCCACCACATTGGTGTATGTAGCATTGGACCGAGTGACCCTGGGCCTTGGGTCACCGTGCCGGACCTCCCGAACCAGGTCGCTAGGCCATAACGGCAACATCAACCTATGACTTTGCATTTTAACAGAGGATTAACATTTAACAGTATATAATTCAGCTTATAACTTATATTAAACATAACAACTTAAGAAAACAACAACTCTTAGCAGTGTTTAACTTCACTTAGACCTTGTGACTTAACCTTACCTACAGGCAATGTAGGTAAGGTTAAGTCATCCTGGCCACACTTGGCATCAACAGCTTTCTTTGGCAGGGTGAGAACAGGGATGTTGTGCCACTGAGGGAACAAAACCAGTTCCCAGGGCTGCTCCTCCAGAAAGCAGGAGCTGGTTGGGCAGCAGCAGTGCCTGGGGCAGACAGTGTTTGTGAGGAGCTGCAGAGGAGCTGAGCCCAGGGGCTGTTGGCCAAGGCCGAGCCCCAAGGAGCATTTCAGCTCAGCTGGCAGGGCGGCCTGAGAAGGGGAGGGGGGAATGCAGCAGCACAGGGCCCATGGAACCAAGGGACCATTGTGACACTGTGGGGCCCTGTGAGACCAAGGGACCATTGTGACACTGTGGGGCCTCATGGAATCATGGAGAGCACTGTGACATTGCTGGGCCTCATGGAACCATGGGGACCGTACTGACACTGTGTGGCTCTATGGAATGTCGGGATCATTGTGTCACTGAGAGGCTTCATCAAACCAAGGGTCCATTGTGACACCGTGGGGCCTCATGGAACCCTGGAGATCATTATGACTCTTTGGGGTGTCATGGAACCAAGGGGCCATTGTGACACTGCAAGACCACATGGAGCCAAAGGTCCATTGTGACGTTGCAAGGCCTCATGGAACTATGGGGAGACCATTAGGACACTTCACAGCCTCATGGAACCAAGGGACCATTGTGACACTGTGAAGCACCTTGGAATCATGGAGACCATTGTGACCCTGGAGGTCCCCACAGAGCCAAGAGGACCATTGGGATACTCTGGGGCCTTGTGAAACCAAGAGGCCTTTGTGACACTGCACGGCTGCATGGAACCAAAGCTCCAGGGTGACATTGTGGGGTCTCATGTCATCAGTGGACCACTCTGACATTGTGGAGCCAAAGGAGACCATTGAGACACTGCAAACCCCCAGGGTCCAAAGGTCCATTTTTACATTGCAGGGCTCATGGAACAGAGAAGTTACATGACATTGTGGTGCCTGGGGAACCTCTGAGACCATTGTGACACTGCAAGGCCTCATGGAATTCTTGGGACCATTGTGACACTGTGGGGCCTTATGGAACCTAGGGGCCATTATGACACTGCAGGGCCCCATAAAATCAAGAAAACTCAGAACAGGTCTAGCTTGGCCTCCCAGGGGCCACCTGATTGGTCCAGCTGACCTTATCATGTTGAGGGTCTCTTCTCTTCTGCTAATAAAACACTGGGGCTCTGTACTTTCCTTCCTATGGGAAAGAACTTAATCTCCAGGTACCCATGGCCAGAACTGGGATTTCACCTCCAAATTTCCTTATATCCAGTGATTGTTACCATAGGAATATTGCCAGGACAAGTCTGTCTTGCAGTGGCTTCACAAGGGTCACTTCCCATCTGTCCCCAAAACACTGGGGAAGGCTCCGTGCTTTCCATCCTATGGGAAAGAACTGTCCTGCTTCTCCAGGTGCCCATGGCTGGGATTGGGGTTCCATCTCTAAAACTCCCTAAAACCAAAGACGGCTCCCAGACAAAATCTGCTATTCCTGACAAGTCTGAATGGCCTTGGACTAGTGAGGTTCTGACCTCTCTTCCAAACACTGGGGCTCCATGTTTTCCTTCCTATGGAAAAGAACTGTCCTTCTCCTCGAGGTGCCCATGGCCAGAACTGGGATTTCACCTTCAACCTTCCCTATTTTGACAGACTGGAGGAGATTGTTGGCTGGAAACATTCTGTGTGTGGGGGAGGAAGGGACAGGTCCAGCCTTGCCCTGCCCTGGAAGCCCAGCCCTGCCCTGCCCTGGAACCCCAATCCCCCCAGAGCCTCTATCCCAGCCCAGCAGTGGCTGCCAGTCCCTGGCACAGCACAGGCAATGCTCCACAGCCACCTCTGCAGCCCCAGCCCAGCTCCTGAGGGACCAAATGAGCCCAAGCCCCACCTGGGGGAAGGGCCCAGGGAGACCAAGGGGTATTGAAGGCTGAGCACAAGGCAAGCACACATCTTGACCCTGCCTCCTCTTGGAATTTCCATCGGAACAATGCTGGAATCCAGGGCTTTGTAGCTCTGTGTGTGTGCTTCTCTGTATCTTTTCTGTCTTTTGCTCTCTCTGTGTCTTCTTCTATTTCTGTCCTTTTGCAAATTTTGAATAACTTAAAATTGAACAGGCTTAGATTATATGAAATTGAATGGGCCAAGGTAATGCTTTGAGAAGTGTTTTCTGCTGATTGAATGTGGCATTAAACCATTTGCCAAGTTTCTCTTATTTTCTGAAGTTGCCAGTAAAGACTGTTTTGTTGTTTGACCTCTCGAGGATTTCTTGCCAGGATTTGTGTAGTGCATCCAACTCAGAGGACACAAACAATTGTAATTCCTTTTAAATGTCTCCTTGAGAGAGTTGTTTAGGGGATGAGAGTCAGGGCTTGTCTGTGCTGCTTGGCCCAGCCCAGGCAGGGCTTTCCCAGCCACATTCCACACTCCATTGCCCAGCTGGAGCCGCTGCTGCCTCTGAGTTGTGCTGCCCCAGCCCCAGGGACGCTCTCCTTGTCTGCCCATTCCCCCACGGTCTCTGGGCAGGGATGGCCTCACTGGGGGCTGCTGACATCCTCAGCAACTTGGAGGCTGCTGCTGAATTTCACTGCTCCAGAGGCTTGTTCAGCCTTCAGCTCTTCAGTGCAGGAATTCAGTGTCCCAGGGCTCATGAACATTCAGAACACCTAAACAAGCCAAGCCTCTGGGAATCATTTGATTTTAATTTTCAAATCTTTTGTGGTTAATTAGACAGATTTCAGTAGTGTATTCAAACTGAATATTTTCTTTTTAAAAAGACAGTGAGAAAACATTTTTTGGTCCTGTTTAACTTTTTTTTCCTGTGAATTCATTGATATGTGCAGTCTCCAATAGACATTGAGTACAAGAACCTCTTCATGCAGTTTGAATAGACATAAAAATCAAGACCCTTCATGGCTGACAATCAATCAGACTCTGTCCCTACCCCCACCCCACCATTTCCCCCATCCAAGCCCTGGCACTCAGGGCAGCCTTGTGCAAATCTGAGCTCCCTCCAGCCCAGGCTGCACCTGCAGCTTTCAGCTCCTTGGCTCCAACTCCCACCTGCTTTCCTTGGAGAAGGAGCTGCCGGAGACACAGAGGGATGTTCATTTCTTGTCAGCCAGCAAAGCCAAGGGAAGGCACAGCTCCATCCAATGCAAAAGTCATTCTTCTCCCTGGCTCTGCCCTGCCCCTGATCCCCACAGCCTGTCCTGTTTCCTTCGTCCCTGCATTTCCAGGGACTTTCTGGCTATGGAGGGAAGTCAAGTGCAGCCACTGGAGTGGGAACCACAACTCATCAGGTTTGTGTCCTTTGAAGGAGCAGGAACTGGTGAGATTCAGAGGCACAGAAAGTTTTCTCTTCATGGCCAGCATAATAAATGGGAACATGATAAAATTTAAGAAACCTCAAAACCCTTCCCTTAGCTCCTTGTGATCTTACAGCAACATCTGACATGTTCACCACCCTCAAGGGATTGCCATACAGGAAAGATATTAGACAGAGACATAAGAAGAGGTGATATAAAAGATAAAAATACAACTAAGATGCTGACCAAGATGTTATTTTAAATTCTGAAAGATTGGGCCACTCCCTGAAGCACAAAGCATGAAGCCAGTCAAGGGAGATGCATTGGAATGACCTGAAAAAGCTGCAGGAGGCAGTCTGGGAGCAAAGAAAAGGACAAAGATCCAGCAGCTCTAAATGAAGAGATGTCCTTAGACACAGCCATTTAAACAGGACGGCTTAAAACACATGAAGGAAGAGGGTCATGAAATATTAGACTGAATGTTGGTAGCAAAGGTAGAGGAGAAGATCAGTTTTTCTTCTCCTCCATCAATAGAAGAATCCAGTACATCCAGGAAATTCGTGTTCCTGGTGGGAAAATATTGCCATTTCTTAAAAGGACTAAAATGACCCACATAAAAAAGATCTGCTTGTATAATTATAAAACTAACAGGTATTAACACCTGTGCCACTTTCCAGGCAGACATCAGCTGTGTGGACATGAACAGGCAGTGCCACTTCTGCCCTGAGGTGCCCAGCTGGGATTGTATCTCTCCCAGAGCACCTGAGGGAGAGCAGAGCACCTTGCAAGCTGCAGGTCCCTGACAGCCCCACAGGGCTCCTGTCCCATCAACATCTGCTCTGCTCCAGTCTGAAACAGGGCCCAGCATGGTGCTGGGATCATCAGAGAGCTGAGGTGTGTGCTGGAATTCAATGGCCTCCCCATCCCGCAGCAGCCCTGCATTTCCCTGCTGCAGCCTTGGTCTCCAGCCCAGCCATGGAGGCTCTTTGGGCTCTGGAGTGTTGCTGCAGCCCCCAAGGGCAGCTGAGCTCTGCCTTTGGCCCAGTCAGGCCTGGCCAGCGCAGGCCATGCTCAGCAATTGCTTGTGTGTGCCTGGCCTTGCTGTCAGCCCCGGCAGCGGCTGCGTGGCCCCTTTGTGGCCCTGTGCTGGCCCAGCCATGGTGGCCCAGCCCCTGTGCAGGCCCAGCCCAGGCCAGGAGCATTGCGGCTGGGAATGGCCCCTGTGCCGTGGTGCCCACAGCAGCCTTGGGGCTCTGTGCCCCATGGCCTCCCTGCTGGGCAGCTTCTGCCAGCTCCTGCAGAGCCCGTGGCACCTGTGGGGCTGCACAGACAGCCCTGCCCCGGGCTCTGCCGGCCTCTGGGCCAGCAGAGAGGCAGCCAGGGCTGGCCATGGCCGGGAACAGGCCCTGAGCCCCGCAGGAGGATGGAGCTGGGCCACAGCCAAACTCAGCCCAGGCCAAAGCTGGGCTCAGCAGCCAGGGCTGCCAACGCATGGGCACAGAGGCTGGCGCTGACAAATGTCCTGGGCCCCCTCCCTGCTCTGTCCATGCCACCAAGGGCACAGAGCAGCCTCCTCTCTGGGCCACTTGCCTGTTTGCAATGCCTTGCACAGGCGCTGGCCCTGCCCCGCAAGGCCTGGCCTGAGTCCTGGCCCTGCACGCTCAGCCAGGCTAAGATGGACACTGATGGTTTCTGGGCCAGGCTCTCGGAGCCCAGCCCAGCTCCCTGCAAGCTCTGCCAGCTGCCCTGAGCTCTGGGCAGCACCAAGGGCCTCTCTGAGCCCAGCCCAGCCCAGCCGGCTCTGGCCCCACAGCTCTGCTCAGGCCAGGCTGCTCTGGGCACTGGCCCCACGGCCTCAGCCCCTGCCAAGGGCACAGCAGCAGCTGCAGCTGCCACAGGACTCAGCCCCAGCCATGGGGGAAGGTGCTTGGCCAAGGCCAAAGGAGGCTCCCTGGCTGCCCTGCTCCCCCCGGGCTGAGGTGCTGAGAGCTCTGCAGCCCCTGCTGCCATCCCATCTGCCCAGGGCAGCACAAGAGCCCCGGCCTTGGGGCCCTCAAGAGCTGCTCCTGCTCCAGGCCCAGGGCCCATGCCAAAGCTGGGGCAGCCACAAAGCTGTGCCCATTTCTGTTCATTGCTGCTCTGGTGGGGATGGATCCTCAGCCACTTGGAGGTTGCTGATGAATTTTACTGCTCTGGAGATTTCTTCTTTCTTGAGCTCCTCAGTTCACAAATTCATTGAGAAGAGCTAATTAACATTTGTTCAGAATACCTGAACAAGAAAAGGCCCTGGGGAATATTTTAAGTTTTCAGTTCTTAATGTGGTTAATTAGACAGATGACAGAAGTGTACTCAAAGTGAATATACAACAGTTTAAAACAATGCTGAGAGTACAGTTTTGTTCTGTTAAGTTTTATTTTCCTTTATTTTATTTTTTTATATTTATTTTAAGTTTATAGATTGATCTCACCAATGTCCAATTGATATTGATCCCCAGCAGCTTTTAATGCAGTTTGAACAGATATGATAATCAAGACCCTTGATGGCAGACAATCAATCAGAATTTTTCCCCACCCCCTCCCCACCATTTCCCTTATCCAACCCCTGGCACTCCTATGGATCAGGAATGGTGTGGCCAGCAGGAGCAGGGCAGGGATTCTTCCCCTGTGCTGGGAACTGGTTGGGCAGCACCTCGAGTGCTGTGTCCAGTTCTGGGCCCCCAATTTAGGAACGACATGGAGGGTCTGGAGCATGTCCAGAGAAGGGCAACAAGGCTGGGGAAGGGTCTGGAACACAAGTCCTCTGAGGAGTGGCTGACGGAGCTGGGGCTGTTTATCCTGGAGAAGAGGAGGCTCAGGGGAGACAAGGCAGTGTCAGGGCACAGGTTGGACTTGATGATCTCCAACGTCTTTTCCAACCTTGCTGATTCTGGGATTCTCTGAAAGAACCCTTGGAGCAGCTGCAGGATGAGCCCTGGGCCTTCTTTTGAGAAGCTCCAGCAGCCCAGGTCCCTCAGCTTCTTCTGCCAGCCACAAAGCCCATCCTGTCAGTCCTGCAGAGCCTCTGCAGCTCCTCCTCATTGCCCAGAACAGGGAGCCCCAGAGCCAGACCCAGCAGCCCAGATGTGCCCCCCTGGCCTGGGGTGCCTCTGGCAAGGGAGCAGCAGCAGGCACTGCAGGAGCCTGCAGACAATTCCTGCAGCACTTGTAGGATGATCCTGCTGCCCAAGGGACGTTCCCATGGGGCCAAGTCAGGAACTGCAATGGGGAGTGGGGCCAGAGAGGAAAGGGCAAACAGGGATGGGCTGTTTGCAGGGGATGGAACAGGGCTGGGCAATGGGAAGAAATTTGTCCAAGGGAAGAGTAAGGAAAGCAAAGGTGAAGCCAAGGAAATGCTCAGGGCAGTTTGGGGGTGGCTGCCAGGCAGCCCTGGCTCTGAGCAACAGCGTCTGCAGTGGCACAGGAAACTCCCAGCTGATGGGAACAAACTTTCTGGCTGAGTGCAGAGGCCAGGACAAAGCTGAGTGGTTTCCCTGGTGTCCCGCAGGCCTTGCTGGCCCCAGGGGCTGATGGCATTTGTGCTCCCTCAGGTTCATGTCCCCACAGCAACAGCATGGGGGTGCTGGCCCTGCTGTGTGCAATGCAAACAGGGGCTGCTGAGGCAGTGCTGCCGTGTCTGTGCCTGCAAGGATGGGGCACCTGTGTGAGCTGGGGGAGAGGCCAGGGCTGCAGAGGGGGGATGTTGTTGGCAGCTGCATGAGGACGCTCTGGGACGCTGCCCTGGGCTGTGCAGCGCACTGGGCATGGATCAGCCCCTGCTCTGCTGCTCCTTCCCGTCTGGCCCAGGGCCCTTGCAGAGCCCCAGCCATGCTGTTTGCCCCCAGCCTGCCCACGGCCAGCCTGGGGCTGCTGACGGGGGTTTCTGTGCTGAGCCTTGGCCTGGCCGTGTTCTTGAGAGAGCCTGGGCAAGGAGCCTGGAGCCCCCAGGGCCTGGCCTGAGGCGTCAGCGCTGCCCCAGCAGTGCCCATGGCCTGTCCCTGCTGCAGCCCCGGCACTGCCACCCCCAGGGCTGTGCCCGGCCCCGAGAGCACTCAGGCCCTGCAGCAACACCAGGGCCACCAGGGCAGCGGGGCAGGGCCACGGCAGCAGCACTGGCAACACCAAGTGCTGCTGCTGCTGCTGCTGGGCACAGCTGCTGGGCCAGCACTGATCTGCCCCAGCTCTGCACACAGACATTGCTGCTGCAGCTCCACAGAAGGCAACAAAAGGGCATCTCTGCAGAAGACTCTGCTGGGACATCCTTTAGTTCCTTTAAAGCCACTGAGAGCGCAGCCCCTTATTGACAATGTCTGTGGCCCCAGGGAAGGGGGAGAGAAACAAAATGAGAAATGGCACAAAGAATGACATTTATTTGTGGTCAATATGAAAAAAAGTAAAATAAAGAAAAAGAACCACCAAAATGAAGCCAAGAAGAAGTATCAAAGATGACTTTAATTACAAGTAGTTTGCAGAAATTGGCCAGCATTTTAATGTTTCCAAAACCATCCAGTCATCAGTGTCCACACTGCAGTCTTGAGCTCCTGGTTCCTCAGGCTGTAGATGAGGGGGTTCAGGGCTGGAGGCACCACCGAGTACAGAACTGACAGGGCCAGATCCAGGGATGGGGAGGACATGGAGGGGGGCTTCAGGTGAGCAAATGTGCCAGTGCTGAGGAACACGGAAACCACAGCCAGGTGAGGGAGGCAGGTGGAAAAGGCTTTGTGCCGTCCTTGCTCAGAGGGGATCCTCAGCACAGCCCTGAAGATCTGCACATAGGAGAAAACAATGAACACAAAAGAACCAAGTGCTAAACACACACTAACAGCAATAAGCCCAATTTCCCTGAGGTAGGATTTGGAGCAGGAGAGCTTGAGGATCTGTGGGATTTCACAGAAGAACTGGCCCAGGGCATTGCCATGGCACAGGGGCAGGGAAAATGTATTGGCCGTGTGCAGCAGTGAATAGAGAAAGGCACTGGCCCAGGCAGCTGCTGCCATGTGGGCACAAGCTCTGCTGCCCAGGAGGGTCCCGTAGTGCAGGGGTTTGCAGATGGACACGTAGCGGTCGTAGCACATGATGGTCAGAAGGGAAAGCTCTGCTGAGATGAAGAACATAAAGAAAAACAGCTGTGCAGCACATCCTGTGTAGGAGATGTTGCTGGTGTCCCAGAGGGAATTGTGCATGGCTTTGGGGACAGTGGTGCAGATGGAGCCCAGGTCAGCGAGGGCCAGGTTGAGCAGGAAGAAGAACATGGGCGTGTGCAGGTGGTGGCCGCAGGCTACGGCGCTGATGATGAGGCCGTTGCCCAGGAGGGCAGCCAGGGAGATGCCCAGCAAGAGGCAGAAGTGCAGGAGCTGCAGCTGCCGCGTGTCTGCCAATGCCAGCAGGAGGAAGTGCCTGATGCAGCTGCTGTTGGACATTTGCTGTGATGCCTTGGCATGGGGATCTGTAAAAAATGTAATCATAAAATAGTTTGGCTTGGAAAAGAATTTAAATAGCCCAGCAGAGGCTGGGGGCACTTTCCCCCCACTGCCTGCCCAGGGCTCTGCTGCCTGGAGCTGTCCCTGCCAGCAGCTGCTTCCCTGTGCCCAGGGCTGGGCCCTGCCAGTGCTGCCAGAGCCCAGCCCAGCCCTGGGGGCTCAGCTCTGCCCTGCAGAGCCCTCCCAGCTCAGGTACTGCCCAGGGGCAGCTCTGGCTCTGCAGGCTCTGATGGCAACGTCAGAGCAACCCTGAGGAGGCTGGAAAAGCAACACTGATGCTGCCTCTAAGGGGTCCTGTGGTGATTGCTGTTGCTGCCTGGTTTTTACAGATGTAAATTTCTTTATTTTTTTTCTCCCTGAACTGAGAGATGAAAATATACATGAAGATTCTCATCCAGCAACCCACAGCAGTAGATTTAGAAAGAAGGATTTTCCTTTTATGCAGCCCCTCCCTTGCTATGCTCCCTGTATAATCTACTTGGAAATGTTCTGCAGTTCAATGCCATGCTGGGAGCACTCCTGAACAATGCAGCATCCTCCCCACACAAGGAGAACACTTCCAAGCCTCACCAGCTGTCTCCTGCCACCCAGATCTTGTCCCCCAGTGCTGGCAGCAGCTGCCAGGGCTGGCTGAGAGCTGTCCCTGGCAGGCAGCAGAGTCCCTGCCCCAGCACAGCGCCCTGGGCTGCAGGACCCTGCTCTGCAGGACAGCCCTGGGCACCCCTGGCTGCTCTGCACAAGAGACAAGCAGAGAATGGACTCACAGGCTCTGCAGGCATTGGCATGTTCCAGCTTGAGGAGATGGCTCCAGGAGCTGCAGCTGCACTGTCCTGCAGCCAGAGGTTCCTGTGCCAAGGGCTGGCAGTGATTGTGCCCCAGGCACTTCTCAGCCCCTTCCCAGCCCTGACTGATTGAAGCTCTCTGTGCCTCTGGGCTGTGCCCACGCTGGCTGCAGGCAGTGCCCCAGCCCTGCTGGGCTGGCACAAGAGCTGCTCATCCAGAGAAATGTGCTTTTGAAGCTCTTCTTGGTGACCAGGAGCTGCCTCTGTGCCAGGAGCCCAGCCCAGCTCAGCAGCACAGACACAGCACAAGGACTTTAATCAGCCTCTGGGGCTTTGTGCTCAGGCCCTGGACATCAGTCCCTGAGAGGGAGCTGAAGAAACCTCTGCAGAACTCCAAGGCAGAATCCAACTCCAAACTTTCTTGGACTTTTAATGGGTCCCAGAGAGGGACACGACTGAGCAAGTGTCCCCAGGCCCCAGGCAGAGCAGAGAACTGCAGGCAGTGATGACAGGTGGGGACAAAGAGAAGCCAAGTCTTGGTGCCCTGGGGCCCAGCAGGGTCTGTGCCAGCAAGGGCTGGGAGGAGACACCTTGTCCTGAGGCCCTGGGGCCTCCTGGCACAGCCCCAGCCAGGCTGGGCACTGTCAGCCCCTTGTGCTGCCCTCAGCATCCCCCCCTAGCCCACATCCCAGTGGCCTCAAGGATCTGCTGCAAGGAGTCCCTGGGGAGCCTTGCTCAGCAATGGCCCTGGGGGCTCCTTCATGCTCCCAGCAGGGACTGCAGGTTTTTCAAAGGACTTTGGGTTTGGCTTTTGCCTTGCAGTCTCTGAGAGGTTTTGGCAATGATGGCCTCCAATTATCTGCTGTAATTAGTCCCTGGAGAGGCTTTGTCAGTAACAACACTCAGTGGGGCTCATTAATGCTTCAGGGTACTCCAGTTATTTTAAGGTACTTGGTGTTTCCCTTTTGATACAGAGTCTGTGAGAGGTTTGTGCAATCATGGCCCCAATTATCTGCTTTAATGAGTCCCTTGAGAGCTTTGTACTGACACTCAGAGGTGCTCAGTAAGGCTTTGAGCTTCTCAAATTTTTAAGGTAGTTTGGAATTTCCTTTCCACACTGAGACTCTGAGAGGTTTTTGGTCAATCCTGTTCTCCAATTGTCTCCTCCAAGGAGTCCATGAGGAGCCTGTGTTGGGGATGGACCTCACTGAGACCCATTCATGCTTTGAGACACTTTAGGGTTTTCTTCTGGCTTTGACTCCTGGAAAGGTTTGTGCAATCTCCTCTCAGGCCCTGAGGTTCAAGAGCTCAGCTCCAAATGCACCACAGGGCTCATCAGGATGCAGCAAGTCCTGACAAACCATGGCTCTGCCTTGATTTCCCTCTGCTCTAATGCAGTTCATCAGGAATGTATCTGGAGTGATTTTGGTTTGCTAATTTGAGATTTCTCAGCCAATGCATCTATTAGTGCAGTGGGATCAGTGTTGGCTAATTACCATTGCACTTACTGGAATATATTTACTCATTTCCTGCTGTGAGATAGGATTAGGAGAAAGGCAAAGTAGGCTCAAAAATTTAAAAGGGTATACAGAAAAGTTTATTACCAGTAAATAGAAGAAAGAGTAATAAGGATCTGAACACTTCTCCTTTCCCTACAACCTTTACTTTCTTACTGACAATGTAAGGAGACAAAACCTGAAAGTTTCAGTCAGTTTACACCATCTAGAACAGTCTTTCTTCAGTTCACTTAGGGAGAGGAGTCTCTCTTTCATGCTATGGAGACTTCTCCATAAGAAAAAGTTCACTCGTGGCTCTCAATTCCCATGAATAGCAGGTGCCCAGAAAATCTGCAATTGTGAAGTCCCTCCCATTTTTCACAGCTTTCCCCACAGCTGTGTTTATGGGCAATGTCAACTTATGGGGTATGAGTTTAAAGATGAGCTGTTCAAGAGCAAAGATTCTCTTCACCTATTTCTGAAATCATCTTCATCTCTGACAACAGAGATCTTCTTCTCTCCCTGATAGCACAGGATCTCATTACTCTTCTCTCTTTCTCTGTTTAAACTTCTCATGGGATCACAGCTACTTCAACATTTGCTTACTTTAGCAAGGAGGTTTTTGCTGAACAAGTCATCTACCCATATTTTCAATTACATATAGGGAAAAAGAGAGTCTGATGTATCAATTACATCCTTCCCCATAGCTTTACAAGAGGATTTCAGCCCCAAGATCAAGGCATCTCCTCATCCCTCCCATCTGGGGCTCAACTTCCTATTCAGTGACCTGGGTGTCTTCGTGTTGCTCCTCTGTGTGCCTGCAGTTTGTCCTTTTCTCTCACTGGAGGGAGGAT
Source organism: Agelaius phoeniceus (assembly GCF_051311805.1). Taxonomy (NCBI): domain Eukaryota; kingdom Metazoa; phylum Chordata; class Aves; order Passeriformes; family Icteridae; genus Agelaius; species Agelaius phoeniceus. The sequence goes on from NW_027509866.1 coordinate 6,691,318, forward strand.
GGAAGCACTGAAAGAGTTCATATCTCACCCGGGGCCTGCAGATGGTTCCGTGCCCCCGGCCGGGCTCGGTGCTTGCAGCCGGAGCTGTTTTACGATGGAGGTTTCTGCAGCGGCTGCGCTGGGGCTGTGTCAGGATGGGCCGCGCTGGGGCAGGGCCAGGATCTCAGCAGCCAGGCCAGAGCACAGCAGCAGCACGGCCGGGGGCCGATGGCTTCTCCTGCCCCTGCCCGGGGCTTGCGGCTGAAGCCCAAGGGTGGCAGAATCTTGGCCGAGCCGGCCCGGCCCGGGGCTGCTCCTGGGGCCCGGCGGATCCTGGCTGGGCCCGGGCTGGCGGCGGGGCAGGGCTCAGCAGGGCCCAGATGTTCCCAACTGCAGCCATGGCCCGGCCCGGCCTCGGCCCCGCGGCCTCCCCTGCCCTGCCCGGCAGCCGATGGGGCCTGGTGGGGTCCCTGGGAAGGGGCCCGGCCCCACGGCAGGAGCCGCCCGGCCCAGCCTGGCTGAGACGGGGCCGGGTCAGCCTTGTTACCTCTGGGCCAGCCAGAAGGGAAAGAGACCCTCCCAGGCTTTCCCATCTTTAACATGTGTCTTCACAGAGGCGTGTACAGTTTCCTTTGTGGTTTAACAGATTGTCAATTCTCAAAGCTAAATATTGATTGGATTTTTAGTCAGACACGGAGGAAACTGCTAGCAGCTTCTCTTAGGGCATCACTTCCATGATGCCAAACCCTCACAACAGCACAGAGCCCAGAGTTCCTTTGTCCATATGTAGTAGTCATGTGCCCAAGTCCGCAAAAACCCTTCTTGGGAGATCTCTGGGCCCTTTCCAAGGTTTTTTCAACTGAAAGCTTTCAGCTCAGAGTCTAAGAAAATCACCAGAGGCCATGGCCAGCCTGACCTGTCTGTCCTTGCTACTTTTTTCTGGGAGCAATCTTTGGAAATATGGAATTTGGGAGGCCAAATTCTAATTTTGGCCATGGACCCTGGACATGAAGGTTGGTTCTTTTCCATAGGAAGGAAGGAACAGAGCCCCAGTGTTTGCCAGGCAGAAGAGAGGTGACCACCAGAGGACAAGGCCAGCCAGAAGTGGCAGGTTTTTTTCTGAGAGAAACCCTTGCATATAGGAAATTTTTTTGAGGGATGGTTCTTTTCTATAGCAAGGAAAGCACGGAGCCCCAGTGTTCCAGGAGCTGATGAGAGGCATTCCTTGACATCACAACATCAGCCAGAGCTGTCAGGTGGCCCCTGGGAGGCCAAACCAGCCAGGCCTGTTCCATGTTCCCTCAGTTCCATGGGGCCCCACAGTGTCCCAATGGTCCCTTGCTTCCCTGAGGCCCTGAGGTGCCATAATGCCCCCTTGGTGACAGCAGGCCCTGAAGGGTCCCAATGGTCTCCATGGTTCCATCAGGCCCCACAGAGCCAGAATGGTCTCTGGGTTCCATGAAGCCCCGCTGGGTCACCAAGGCTCCTTGGTTCCATGGGCTCCAGTGGTGCCACAAGGATCCCCTTGGTTCCATGAGATCCCCACAGTGTCCCAGTGATCTCCATGGGAAGGGAAGAACCCAGCCCCAGTGTTGCAGGGGCAGCCACCAGAGGCCAAGGCCAGCCAGGCTTGATGGTACTGGCAGATTGTGCCTGGGAGCAACCCTTGGATATCCAGAATTTTGGAGGTGGAATCCCAATTTCAGATGGACTCACGGAGGGGCTCAAACCCAGCCCAGGGTGCTCTGAGGAGGAAAGACCCACTCTGAGCCAGGATGGTGGGTAGAGCTTCAGCCAGAGCTCAGAGCTGGTGGTCCATGAACAACTTCACAATGGGGAGAAGCCCTACAAGTGCTTGGAGTGTGGGAAGAGCTTCAGGCAGAGCAGCACCCTGATCCACCACCAGATGATCCACATTGGGGAATGGCCCTACGAGTGTGGGGAGTGTGGGAAGGGCTTCAGCTGCAGCTCTGCCCTCATCATCCACCAATGCATCCACACTGGGGAGAGGCCCTACGAGTGTCCCCAGTGTCAGAAGAGGTTTCAGAACAGCTCCAATTTCCTCCATCATCAGCAGATTCACACTGGGGAGAGGCCCTTCCTCTGCCCTGATTGCAGGAAGGGCTTCAAGCACAACTCCAACCTCATCACCCACCGGCGCATCCACACTGGGGAGGGGCCCTACGAGTGTCCCCAGTGTGGGAAGAGCTTCACCAGCAGCTCTCACTTGACACAACACCAATGGAGGCACCGGTAAGGGAAGCCCTGCAAGTGCCGCAACTGCAGGAGGAGTTCGTGCCCAGCTCCAGCTTCATCCCCCATTGGAGGTCCCACATTGGGAAGAGCCCTGGTGATCCATGTTCCTTGTGATCCATGCTGGGAAGACACCTGCAGCTTTTCCTGCCCCTGCCAGTGAGATGATGTGGAATTGAAGAACATGAGGGTCTGGCCATGGCTGTGTCATTACATTCAGTCCCACGTCAGGTCATTGCCAGGGGCAGGAAAAGGGACTCTCTCTCTGAAGAGAAAGGTGTCCTTTCCAGGCAGGGGGAAATACGTGGCCAGGAAGAGCCAGTTGTTGATGTTGTAGTTTTCCATGTAAATAGTTTTACTTAGCCTTCTGTTGTCAATATTGTTTCTGTTCCTGTTTGTTCCTTATCCCGTTGCTGTTCCCATTAAATTGTTCTTATCCCAGCCCGGGATCTTTGCCTTTTGTGCTTTCCATGGGAGGCGGGAGGGCAGCGCGGTTTTAGCGGGAGCAGGAAATTGGGGAATCCCATTCCTGAAGCCCGGCCCGTGGAAACCGAGCATCCCAGCTGGTGCCAGCCCTGGTGGCCATGGCAGCAGCCTTGGGAGCGGGTCCCTGGCTGGGGCTGTGGGAACCTCTTCCCTCTGGTGCCCAGGGACAGGAGAGGAGGGAGCGGCTGCAGCTGAGTCGGGGCAGGCTCAGCTTGGATGTCAGGAAAAGGTTTTTGCCCAGAGGCTGCTGGGGCCCTGGCCAGGCTCCCCAGGGAAGGGTCCCAGCTCCAGGGCTCTCTGAGCTGCAGCAGCGTTTGGCCAGCGCTGCCAGGCCCAGGCTGGCATTGTTGGGGTGTCCTGTGCAGGGCCAGCAGTTGGAGTGGAGGATGCTGATGGGTCCCTCCCAGCTCAGCCAATTCTGTGCTTCTGGGATCCCATCAGCCTGGGGATGGGGGTGCCAATGGTTGCCATGGCAACGGGCTCTGGCTGCAGGCCTGAGCTGGTGTCCATGGCAACCACCCCTGGCATGGGGTCTCCATGGAGTTGCCAAGGGACTGAGCATAGCAACAGGGGGCTGGTGACGGTTGCCATGGAAACTGACCATAGCAACAGGGTGGCTGGTGATGGTTGCCTGCTAAGGATCAGATTTGTCACAGGCCCTCAGAGGGGTTCCATGGGGACTTTCCAAGAGTCTCCAGGCTGTTCCAGAGCTGGAATGTCACAGGCTGAGACAGGGGCTCCATGGAGACCTCCCAGGGCTTTCTGGGGATGGTAAAGAGGTGGTCAGAGGCAGTCACAGCCATTCCATGGTGACATCCCAGGGCACCTTGGGTTGCAAAGGCACCGATCTGTCACAGGCACCCACGGGGGCTCCACGGTGACATCCCAGGAGTCCCCAGGCTGCCAAAGAGCTGGGATGTCCCAGACAATCACAGGGGTTCCTGTCATGGGCACAGTGGGAGCTTCAGGCAAAATGTTTGTTTCTTTATTGGAGAAACTCCTGTTGAGTCATGAGGTGGAGAAATGACACCCAAAAGCCACCATGGATCCTCAAACCCCTGCAGGGCCCCTAGACTCTTAAAATTCCTTCTAAGAGAGGAGACTGGCAGCAGCTGGATCCAATCCCAGCCCCAGAATTTGTCACAGGTGTAAAAGATTGAACAGGTGGAATTGAACTTTAACACAATTTGTCCCACAGGATTAATGATGGAGTACCAGATAAATTTTTATAAATACAGCTCTGATTGATTCTGATCATGATTGGGCAGAAAGATCTTTAGCAGAGTTCTTTACTCCACAGTACAGGAGCTATAACAATTATTAGAATATAGTGCAAGAGGCAGAATTTTGAAGTCAACAGGGCCTTGCTGGAGTTGTTGGAGCCCATTGCAGGCAGAGCCTCCTGCTCCAGCAGGAACTGCCTTTCCTGTGCCATCAGCAGGGCAGGTCCTGCTGCAGGAAAAGCCCCAGGCCAGCCCCAGCACAGGGAAGGCCTCGGGCACAAGGGCAGAGTGCCGTGCTGGGAGCTGTGCCAGGGAGAGCCTGAGGCACCAAAGGCACCTTGGCAGCAGCAGCTGCTTGCAGGCCATGGCCAGAAGCCTCCCTTGGCAGCCCGGCCTGGTGGCCACCACTGCAGAGCTGCTGCCTCAGGGCTCATTCCTGGCTGGCCTCTGAAAAGCCACTTCTGCTCCAGGAACCTGACTGGGAAGCCATTGGCCCCAGCACCTTGGGGACAAGATATCAATGACAAAACTCTTCATGCCAGCAGAGCCAAGGCAGGGGCAGAGGAAAGGGCAGAGCCAGGCCCAGGGGACAGGGCTGCCATGGTGATGGCTGTGAGGGCACTGCCCCTGCAGCAGCCTGGCTGCCCTCAGCAGACATTCTGGCCAGAAGCGTTGTGAGGGCACCCAGCACATCAGAGAACCCACACTACAGGAATTCTGTCACTGGGGAGGGCAGGGGGTTTCACTGGGTCAGGTTGGACAAAGGTCCTGCTCTTGGAAAATTCCTGGGATGGGGCATCCACTTCTCTGGAAAAACAGTTGCAATTTCATGCCTGGAAGGGATGGAAAGGTGGTTTCAGAGAGGCTGGAGCTTTTCTTCATAGAGGGAATGAGCCTGAAGAAGACACAATGGCACGAATTGCAGCTGGGGAGGCCCAGAGTCGACACCAGGAGAAAGGAATTTCCCTGCCAGGGCAGGGCTGTGGTGCAGCACGTCCCCCAGCAGGAGCCTGGAGCAGCCCCAGGCTTTGTGTGGGCAGGCAGAGGCAGGCAGGAGGCAGAGCTGTCAGCAAAGGAAGGGGCCAGCCAGGTGGGGCAGCCGGGGGATGCCCACAGCCTGCAGGGACAGAGGCGCAGGTTTGCTCAGCACCAGAGACACCTTTGCCTTGCTTGTCCCCAGCTGTCATCACTGCCACCAGTGTTCTGCTCTACCTGGAACCTGGGGATGCTTTCTCAGTCCTGTCCCTCAGATGGATCTATTTAAAGTATGACAAACTTCAGTGTTTCAATCCTAATTTGAGTTCTTGAGAAGTGATTTGAGCCCTCTCTGAGGGGCAGAGTCCGATGCCAAGGGCAACAAAGTCCCAGAGGGTCATTACACTCCTTGTGCTGTGTCTGTGCTGCTGAGCTGGGCTGGGCTCCGGCCCAGAGGCAGCTCCTGGCAAGGGCAGCAGAGCTGCAGAGAGACAGCTCTGGCCAGGAGCAGCTCCTGTGCACAGCCCAGCAGGGCTGGGGCACTGCCAGGGCCCCTCAGGGACACCAGCAGGGCACAGACAGAGCTCCCAGGGGCTCAGCACTGGCAGGGGCTGTGGCATGTCCCAGAGGGGGCTGTGTCACAGCAGCTCCTTTGTGGCTGTGTCATGGAGGCACAGAGCAGCTGTGATGTCAGCAAGGGGCTGTGTGACAGCGCAGAGTGGGCTGTGTGAGGTCACAGATTGGGCTGTGACATCACAGAGTTTGTTTTGTGAGGTCATTGTGGTCACTGAGCATCATAGAGGGGACTGTGAGACATCACAGAGCAGATTGTTACATCAAGGCATGGCTGTATGACATCATAGAGCTTGCTGTGAGGTCAAAGTGTGTGCTGTGACATTAAAGAGTGTCAGTATATCACAGAGAGGGTTTTGTGGCATCACTGAGGGGGTTGTGTCATCACACATCTGTCTGGGACATCATAGTGTGAGGCCATAGAGCAGATCTTGCCTTCATAGAGAGTGGCTCTGTGATATGAGAGAGTTGGTTGTGAATTCACCAGGTGGCTGTGCAACATCATAGAGCAGCCTGTGACATCACAGAACAAACTGTGACATCGCAGTGCGACTCTTTGACATCAGAGTCTTCTGTGACATCACAGAGCAGCTGTGTAACATCACAGCGGACAGTGTGACATCACATGGGACTGTGTGACATCACAGAGTAGCTGTGTGACATCACAGGGGACTGTGTGACATCACAGGAGGCTGTGTGACATCACAGGGGCTGTGTGACATCACAGGAGGCTGTGTGACATCCCAGGGGCTGTGTGAGGTCACTGGGGAGGTCACTCTGCCCCGGCCCCCCTCACAGTTCCCCCCAGAGCAGTCCAACCCTGCTCGTGCACAGCGGGGTCCCCTGTCCCCCCGGGTCCCCCCGCCCCCGGCGCCGCAGCCTCCCCCAGAGGATGTTCCACGAGATCGACCCCAGAGCCTGACACGGGGACGGGGGGCCGGGGCCCTGGGGGTGGCACAGGGGGACAGGGACCCCCTGGCAACGTCCCTGTGTCCCCCAGGGCCAGAGCCTGGGCCAGGGCTCCTTCACCCTGGTACCAACGAGGCCTTGAGAGCGCTGAAAAAATCCCTAACAAGGGATCAGCAAAAACCAGATTGAATATTAAGGGAAAGCAGCACAAAGTTCCTCGGCAAGAGTCACTCTGCTCCTGACTGGACACTTCAGAGACACCAAGGAAACAAAGCAACAACAAAACCAATAAAAATCCAGACAATCAAACCAGAAATGAACCAAGAGCTGTCCCTGTGTTTGTATGAGACACAAGGACAGTGAGGGGTAAAAGAAATATGGCCCAAAAGCTTAACAGATCTTAAACTTAATAGGACTTAACATAACATTAACTGATACATTCAACTTGACAATTTAGCAAAAGAACAGCACTTAACAGTATTTAACCTAACTTTTCGCCTATGACTTTTCAATTTAACAGAGGAATAACATTTAACTGTATTTAACTCCACTTATAACTTTTATTAAACAACTTAGCAAAAGAACAACTATTTGAAGTATTTAACTTCACTTGGACCTCATGACTTAACCTCACTTACAGGCCTGACTGTCTCAGCTATCCAAGGCACTCAAGCCCCTCAGAGAGCAGCAATTCTGCCACATTTCCCCAGCACAGGCACTCCTGTGTGCACACAGACACAGAGTCAGGGCAAGGCACCTGGAAGAAATTCCCCTGAGGGCAGGAAATGCTCCCTGTGGATCCTTTGGCATCTCCCCAGCGGGTGAAGGGTTGAGCCTGGAGGAGTGGGGGGATCGGCCCAGGCTCCGTCGTTGTTGGGGATCCCCGAGTGCAGCAAACGGGAGAGTTCCCGGCTGGGAGAGGCCCCACTCAGAGGGAGTCGCTGGCCCAGGAGAGCTCCAAGGGCTCCTTTTGGAGCGCTGTTTGTAGGGCCCCAAGAGAGGGGCATCAGTCCCAGCAATGGTTCATCCTGGCCACACTTGGCACCAACAGCTTTCTTTGGCAGGATGAGAACTGAGGGAACAAAAGCAGTTCCCAGGGCAGCTCCTCCAGAAAGCAGGAGCTGTTTGGGCAGCAGCAGTGCCTGGAGCAGACAGTGTTTGTGATGAGCTGCAGAGGAGCTGAGCCCAGGGGCTGTTGGCCAAGGCTGAGGCCCAAGGAGCATTTCTCATCTGGCAGGGCGGCCTGAGAAGGGGAGGGGGGAATGCAGCAGCACAGGGCCCATGGAACCAAGGGACCATTGTGACACTGTGGGGCCTCATGGAATCATGGAGAGCACTGTGACATTGCTGGGTCTCATGAACCAAGGGGCTGTACTTATGCTGTGTGGCTCCATGGAATGCAGGGATCATTGAGACACTGAGAGGCCCCCTCAAACCAAGGGTCCATTGTGACACCCCGGGGCCTCATGGAGCCAAAGGTCCATTGTCACATTGCAAGGCCTCATGGAACCATAGAGAGACCATTAGGACACTTCACAGCCTCACGGAACAACCAAGGGGCCATTGTGGCACTGAGGGGACTCATGGGATCATAGAGACCATTGTGTCACTGTGAGGCCTCATGGAACCAGTGAGACCATTGTGACCCTGGGGGTCGCCACAGAACCAAGAGGACCATTGTGATTCTGTGGGGCCTGGTGAAACCAAGAGGCCTTTGTGACACTGCAGGGCTGCATGGAACCAAGGGGCCATTGTGACATTGTGGAACCCCATTGAACCAAGGGTTCATTGTGACACTGCAGGGCTGCATGGAAGCAAAGCACCAGGGTGGCATAGAGGGGCCACCTGTCATCAATGGTCCATTGTGACATTGTGGAGTCAAAGGAGACCATTGTGACACTGCAAACCCCCAGGGTCCAAAGGTCCATTGTGACATTGCAGGGCTCATGGAACAGAGAAATTACATGACATTTTGGGGCCTGGGGAACCACCGAGACCATTGTGACACTGTAAGCCTCATGGAATTTTTGAGACCATTGTGACACTGTGGGGCCTTATGGAACCTAGGGGCCATTGTGACACTGCAGGGCCCCAAAAAATTAAGGAAACTCGAAACAGGTCTGGCTTGGCCTCCCAGCAGGCACCTGATTGGTCCATCTGACCTTGGCATGTTGAGGGTCTCTTCTCTTCTGCTAATAAAACAATGGGGCTCTGTACTTTCCTTCCTATGGAAAAGATCTTCATCTCCAGGTACCCATGGCCAGAACTGGGATTTCACCTCCATATTTCCTTATATCCAGGGGTTGCTCCCATAGGGATATTGCCAGGACAAGTCTGTCTTGCAGTGGTTTCACAAGGGTCACTTCCCATCTGTCCCCAAACCACTGGGGAAGGCTCCATGCTTTCCTCCCTATGGAAAAGAACTGTCCTGCTTCTCCAGGAGCCTATGGCCAAGACTGGGTTTCCACCTCCAAAATTCCCTCTATCCAAAGTCTGCTCTCAGACAAAATCTGCCATTCCTAACAAGTCTGGCTGGCCTTGGCCTAGTGAGGCTCTCACCTGCCTTTTAAACATTGGGCTCTGAGCTTTCCTTCCTATGGAAAAGAACTTTCCTGCTCCTCTAGGCACCCACGGCCAGAATTGGGATTTCACCTCCACCATTCCCTGTTGTGACAGACTGGAGGAGATTGTTGGCTCAAAACATTTCGTGTATGGGGGAGGAAGAGGCAGGTCCAGCCTTGCCCTGCCCTGGAAGCCCAGCCCTGCCCTGACCTGGAACCCCAATCCCCCCAGAGCCTCTATCCCAGCCCAGCAGTGGCTGCCAGTCCCTGGCACAGCACAGGAAATGCTCCACAGCCACCTCTGCAGCCCCCAGCCCAGCTCCTGAGGGACCAAATGAGCCCAAGCCCCACCTGGGGGAAGGGCCCAGGGAGACCAAGGGGTATTGAAGGCTGGCCACAAGGCAAGCACACATCTTGACCCTGCATCCTCTTGGAATTTCCATCTGAACACCACTGGAATCCAGGAGCTGGTAGCTCTGTGTGTGTGCTTCTCTGTATCCTTTTAGTCTTTCTTTCTTTCTGTGTCTTCTTCTCCTGTTTCTGTGCTCCTGCAAATGTTGAGTAACTTAAAATTGAATGGGCTTAGAGTTTGTGAAGTTGAATGGGCCAAGTCAATGCTTTCAGAAGTGATTTGTTGATTAAATATCTGTCGTAGTTTGACATGAGAAGAATCTTTAAATGTAATGTAAAACTTTTTGTGTAACTGACAATCTATAAACCACTGAGATACTGAACACGCCTCTGTGAAACACATATGTTAAAGATGAAAAAAACCCAGGAACCTCCTCTTTCTTTTCCAGTCAACAAAGAAGCAGCGGCCCTGGCCCCGGCCCCCATCTCAACCAAACCAAACCAAACCAAACCAAACCAAACCAAACCAAGCAACCCTGCCATGGGCTGAGCCCCTGCCCCCCTCCCCAGGCTGCCCCCCCCATCAGCCCCATTCTGACCAAAACAAACCCCAACAACTCCCAAACAGGAAAACAAAAGAGGCTACAAAACCCCAACCAGAACAAAGCCAGCCACAGCTATTAAAATCTCACCATCAAGTCCCCGCTCCGCAACACAACTAAAACCAAAACCCCTACAACCTAAAACCATACAAAATAACACTACAACTAAAACACAAAAAAACCTAAAACCAGCCATAAAACCAATTTTACACAACCCAACCATAATTTCCACCACATGATGCCAGCAGGTCAGGTGTTAATTCTTTCAATACTTCAATCCTCCCATGAGTAAAAGAAAAAAACCAAAATACAAGCCTATAAAAAACCAATATAAAACCATCAAAGTAAGTAAAGAAGAAATTAAATCCTAAATAAAAAACAATAAAAAATATGTTACTCCTAAAACTAAAATCCACTTCTAAACTATAAAGAAAAAACTTTTTCTTTATAATGCAAAAAATATTTTTAAAAATTCAAATTATTATCAAAGAAAAACCTCCATACTAAAATAAGCAAATGTTAAAATAACTTTAATTTCATAAAATGCTTAAACAGGGGAAAAAAGTAATCCAGTATCTCCAAGAGAAGATTTCTATTCCAGGAGTAAAAATAATTTTAAAAGTAAATAATAAAAACTTATAGCTTTAAATAAGTCATCTTTAAAACAGTACCTCATAAGTCAACATGGCCCATCAACAAGCTGTGAAAAAGCTTGTAGCAATAAAAACAACTTCACAAGAACAAAGTTCCCCAGACAACTGTTATCCATGACAAAAATAAGAGCCACAAAAAAATTTTTTTCCTCTTGTAAAAAAATCTTCACAACCTTAACAAGCAAAACTTCTCTCCCCAAGTAAACTAAATAAAGACAATTCTATAAATAGTAAACTAACTAGAAATTTTAAGTTTACTTTCTTTACATTGTCAGTAAAAAGAAAAAGGTGTAAAGAAAAAAAAGGGGTTCTAAATAATTTATTTTAATTCTTACTACCTTTTTTCTTTATAAATTTATTTTAAATAAAATTTTCTCTATACCCTTTTAAAATTTTAGGCCTACTTTACTATTCTCATATTACAATCTCACAATAAAATAAATAGATAAATAATTAACTGACACTAAAACCCCCCATACTCATCAATCCATTAATTAAGAACTCTCAAGAATAGAAAAATCCTAAATTAACAAACCAAAACCACTACAATGTCATAATAAACCTTTGCCAAAGTTTCTCTGATTTTCTGAACTTTCCAGGGAAGTCTGTTTGGTTGTTCTGAGCTCCTTGAATCTCTTCTACTGGTATTTCTCCACTGCTCCAACTCAGCGTACACAAACAATTGTAATTATTTTAAATGTCTCCTTGAGAGAGTTGTTTGGGGGATGAGAGTCAGGGCTTGTGTGTCCTGCTTGGCCCAGCCCAGGCAGGGCTTTCCCAGCCACATTCCACACTCCATTGCCCAGCTGGAGCCGCTGGTGCCTCTGAGTTGTGCTGCCCCAGCCCCAGGGACGCTCTCCTTGTCTGCCCATTCCCCCACGGTCTCTGGGCAGGGATGGCCTCACTGGGGGCTGCTGACATCCTCAGCAACTTGGAGGCTGCTGCTAAATGTTCCTGCTCCAGAGGCTTGTTCAGCCTTCAGCTCTTCAGTGCAGGAATTCAGTGTCCCAGGGCTCATGAACATTCAGAACACCTGAACAAGCCAAGCCTCTGGGAATCATTTGATTTAAGTTTCCAAATCTTTTCTGGTTAATTCAGCACATGTAAGAAGTATATTCAAAGTGATTGCAATATATTTAAGAAGACAGTGAGAAATAAAATTTTTAGGTCTTGTTTATGTTTTATTTTTCTTTGTTAATTCATTGATATGTGCAATCTCCAATTGACACTGAATCCAAGTACCTCCTCATGCAGTTTGAATAGATATGAAAATCAAGACCCTTCATGGCTGACAATCAATCAGACTCTGTCCCTACCCCCAGCCCACCATTTCCCTCATCCAAGCCCTGGCACTCAGAGCAGCCTTGTGCAAATCTGAGCTCCCTCCAGCCCACACTGGACCTAGCCAACAAACCATAGCTGAACAGGATACAATTTAATAAAACAATCACACAATTACAATAACAATCACTCAATTAAAAACTCTTCAGTGAGCTATGTGCAACATCCCAGCAGCATCTGAGTCCACCATCCACAAGGAATTTCCATACTAGATTTAATTTCACACAAAGGTGGTCCTGTGATAGATATAAACACAAATAAGTTATTGTGTCAGGATGCTCATCCTGGAGTGGGGGCAAAACAGCTCCAACAATTCCTGATTTGCAAAGCTGTCAGTGGTGGATGGAGAAGGGAGGTCAGGCTGCTTTTGGTGTTGAGGAAATGCTGAAACCAGCCTGACTCATTTCATCTCCTCCTGTCCCGGCTGATCTCCCCTCTTTCCCCTTCCACCCATTGGCTTTTGTCTCCCACCAGGCCCCCGGTGAAGAGCCTGGCTCTGTGTTCTCCATCCCCTCCTCGCTGGCACTGCCAGGCTGGGATGAGGAGCCCCTCAGCCTTCCCTGCTCTGGGCTGGACAAGCCCAGCTCCCTCAGCCTCTGCTCACAGCCCAGGGGCTCCAGCCCCACCTTGGAGGCCCTTCCCAGACCCTGCTCCAGCTGCCAGACATCTTTCCTGCCCTGGGCAACCCAACCCAGGCCACAGTGACCTGGATAATCCCCGTCCTTGATGTCCTGGTGACACAGCCCTGGCCCCTTGTCCCCATGTCAGGCTCTGGAGTGGATCCTGTGGAACATCCTTTGGTGGAGGCTGTGGCTCCAGGTGGGCCGGGGGGATCCCGGGGGACAGGGACCCCGCTGGGCATGGACAGCATTGGACTTGTTGGGAGAAACTGTGAGGGGGAGCTGGGGCAGAGTGACCAACCCAGTGACCTGACACAGCCCCTCTGGGATGGCACACAGCCCCTCTGGGATGTCACAGCCTGCTCTGTGATGTCACACTGCTGGTCTCTGATGTCACAGCCTGCTCTGTGAGCTCACAGCCCCTTCTCTAATGTCACACAGCTGGTCTCTGATGTCACAGCCAATTCTGTGATGTCATAGTCTGCTCTGTGATGCCATCACTCATCAATGATCTCACATTACCCACTTTGTGATGTCATAGCCCACTCTGTGACCTCATGTTACCAGATGATCAATTGCCTACACCAGCTGAGCTGACACATGGAGCTTGTTCTCCACAACCCCAGGCCTATGGAAACCACACAAGGCCCATTATGTGAGAAGGGGAACTGGAAGTTCAGCAGCCTCAGGGTCCTGCCAGCTCAGCCAGGCCCACTGGAACATTGGGGTCCACGACCACCAGGGACCACCAGAGAGACCCCCAGGACAGAAGAACACATGGGTAAAGGGGAAGGGGGAAAATGTGTTAATGATTTTGGGGAAATGATTATCATTTGTATGTTTAGTCCAAGACAATCAATGAATGTGTGTGAAAAATACAGAAAATAAACAGAAACTTTCCTGTACTCAGCATGCACAGCTTTGAGAGGAGCTCTCCCCTGTGCATCCAGCTGAATAAAGAGTGCTGCTTCTTAATGCTACACTGGGGTTAAAAAGAGTTTTCTGTTTTACTGAATGTTTGGTAACACTCCCACTGTCAAGGAAAGCTCTGTCTGCTGCTGTTCACAGATAGAGAAGGGCTGGGGGCAGATGTGGGGCTCAGAGGCTGCCTGGGGCACAGTGACCATGAAATCATCAAGTTTTCAATGTTCTGTGAAAGAAGGAGGGGCAGCAACAAAACCTCTACACTGGAATTAGGAAGGGCAGACTTTGGCCTGTTCAGGATGCTGATTTGGGGAATATAAAATCAGATACTGATTTTTTTAAAGAGAAGCAGCCCTTTAAATCAAAGGGGTCCAGGAAGGATGGACACATTTCAAGAAAGTAATCTTAAGGGAGAAGAGCAGAATGTCCCAGTGTGGCAAAAGATGAGCTGGTGAGGAAAAGGACTGGCCTGGCTGCCCATGGAGCTTTGGTGGGAAGTCAAGGGAAGGAAGAGTGAGCATCACCTTTGGACAAAAAGTCAGGAAACTTAGGCAGTGTTTAAGGATGTTATTAGGTTATGCAGAAAGAAAAGGAAATACTTCAAAGCTCAGTTACAGCTTAACCTGTCCACTTGTGTGAAAAGTAATAGAAAATGTGTCTATAAATAAATTAATAGCGAAACATGGGATAAGGAGTACCTCTACTCTTTATTGGATAAAGTGGAGAATAGAGTAACTAAAGATAAAGAAAAGGCTGAGCTACTTAACACCTTGTTTGTCTCAATTTTCAATATTCGGACAGGTTTCCTTTCAGGACAAGTGTTCTCCTGAGCTGGTAGATGGGCACAGGGAGCAGAACAGCCCCCTGGAATCCAGGAGGAAGCAGCTGGGGACCTGCTGAGCCACTCAGATGCTCACAGGTGTATGGGATCAGATGGGATCCATCCCAGGGGGATGAGGGAGCTGTGGATGAGCTCCCCAAGCTGCTCTCCATCATTTACCATCAGTCCTGGCTCAGCAGGGAGGTCCCAGAGCACTGGAGGTGCCAGTGTGAGCCCATCCCCAGGAAGGGCAGGAAGGAGGAGCTGGGGAACTCCAGGCCTGTCAGCCTGACCTGGGTGCCTGGCAAGGTTATGGAACAGATCACCTTGAGTGCCATCACAGGGCACCCACAGGATGGCCCAGGGATCAGAGCCAGCCAGCGTGGATTTCAATATCTGCCCTGATGATCTGCATGAGGGGATTGAGTTGAGCATCAGCAAATTTGCAGATGGCACCAAGCTGGGTGTGAGTGTGGATCTGCTGGAGGGTAGGAGGGCTCTGCACAGGGCCCTGGACAGGCTGGATCCAGGGCCCAAATCCAGCAAGGTGAGGTTTAACAAGTCCAAGTGCCAGGTCCTGCACTTTGGCCACAACAACCCCTGCAGCACTACAGGATGGGGACAGAGTGGCTGGAGAGCAGCCAGGCAGAAAGGGACCTGCAGGGACTGATGGACAGCAGGCTGGACATGAGGCAGCAGTGTGCCCAGGTGGGCAAGAAGGCCAATGGCTCCTGGCCTGGATCAGGAATGGTGTGGCCAGCAGGAGCAGAGCTGCTGGGCCAGCACTGATCTGCCCCCAGCTCTGCACACAGACATTGCTGCTGCAGCTCCAGAGAAGGGAACACAAGGGGATCTCTGGAAAAAACTTTGCTGGGAGATCCTTTAGTTTCTTTAAAGCCACATGGAGTGCAGCCCCTCACCAACACAATCTGTGGCCACAGGAAAAATGGAAAGAAACAAAATGGGAAATGGCACAAACATTGACATTTCTTTGTCGACAACATGAGAAAAATAAAACAAAGGAAACGAACATCCAAAATGAAAGCAACATGAAGTATCAAATATTACTTTTATTATAAATGATTTGGAGAAATTTTCCAGCAGTTTGATGTTCCTGAAAGCATCCAGTCATCAGTCTCCACACTGCAGCCTTGAGCTCCTGGTTCCTCAGGCTGTAGATGACAGGGTTCAGGGCTGGAGGCATCAATGAGTACAGAACTGTCACTGCCATATCCAGGGATGGGGAGGAGATGGAGGGAGGCTTCAGGTGAGCAAATATGGCACTACTGACGAACAGGGAGAGCACAGCCAGGTGAGGGAGGCAGGTGGAAAAGGCTTTGTGCCGTCTCTGCTCAGAGGGGATCCTCAGCACAACCCTGAAGATCTGCACATAGGAGAAAACAATGAACACAAAACAGCTAAAAGCTAAAAAGGCACTAACAGCAATGAGCCCAAATTCCCTGAGGTAGGATTTGGAGCAGGAGAGCTTGAGGATCTGTGGGATTTCACAGAAGAACTGGCCCAGGGCATTGCCATGGCACAGGGGCAGGGAAAATGTATTTGCTGTGAGCAGCAGAGCATTGAGAAAGGCACTGGCCCAGGCAGCTGCTGCCATGTGGGCACAAGCTCTGCTGCCCAGAAGGTTCCCGTAGTGCAGGGGTTTGCAGATGGACACGTAGCGGTCGTAGCACATGATGGTCAGGAGGCAAAGCTCTGCTGAGATGAAGAACATAAAGAGAAAGAGCTGAGCAGCACATGCAGTGTAGGAGATGTTGCTGGTGTCCCAGAGGGAATTGTGCATGGCTTTGGGGACAGTGGTGCAGATGGAGCCCAGGTCAGCGAGGGCCAGGTTGAGCAGGAAGAAGAACATGGGCGTGTGCAGGTGGTGGCCGCAGGCTACGGCGCTGATGATGAGGCCGTTGCCCAGGAGGGCAGCCAGGGAGATGCCCAGCAAGAGGCAGAAGTGCAGGAGCTGCAGCTGCCACGTGTCTGCCAATGCCAGCAGCAGGAAGTGCCTGATGGAGCTGCTGTTGGACATTTGCTGTGCCTTGGCATGGGGATCTGTAAGAAAAGTAATCATGGAATAGTTGGGTTTGGAGAGGACTTGAAATATCCCAGCACAGCCTGGGGGCACTTTCCCCCCACTGCCTGCCCAGGGCTCTGCTGCCTGGAGCTGTCCCTGCCAGCAGCTGCTTCCCTGTGCCCAGGGCTGGGCCCTGCCAGTGCTGCCAGAGCCCAGCCCAGCCCTGGGGGCTCAGCTCTGCCCTGCAGAGCCCTCCCAGCTCAGGCACTGCCCAGGGGCAGCTCTGGCTCTGCAGGCTCTGATGGCAACATCAGAGCAACCCTGAGGAGGCTGGAAAAGCAACACTGATGCTGCCTCTCAAGGGCCATCTGTTGATGTCTGTAAATGCCCAGTTTATTCAGATCTAAGAGAATATTTTTATTTATTTTTCTCAGCCTGAACTGAGATATGAATATCTATGGGCAGATTCCCAACCAGGAAACCCAGAGCAGTAGATTAAATAAACAGGATTTTCCCCTTTATGCAACCCCTGCCTTGCTGTGCTCCCTGTATAATCTACTTGGAAATGTTCTGCAGTTCAATGCCATGCTGGGAGCACTCCTGAACAATGCAGCATCCTCCCCACACAAGGAGAACACTTCCAAGCCTCACCAGCTGTCTCCTGCCAGCCAGATCTTGTCCCCCAGTGCTGGCAGCAGCTGCCAGGGCTGGCTGAGAGCTGTCCCTGGCAGGCAGCAGAGTCCCTGCCCCAGCACAGCGCCCTGGGCTGCAGGACCCTGCTCTGCAGGACAGCCCTGGGCACCCCTGGCTGCTCTGCACAAGAGACAAGCAGAGAATGTACTCACAGGCTCTGCAGGCATTGGCATGTTGCAGCTTGAGGAGATGGCTCCAGGAGCTGCAGCTGCATTGTCCTGCAGCCAGAGGTTCCTGTGCCAAGGGCTGGCAGTGATTGTGCCCCAGGCACTTCTCAGCCCCTTCCCAGCCCTGACTGATTGAAGCTCTCTGTGCCTCTGTGCTGTACCTGGGCTGGCTGCAGGCAGTGCCCCAGCCCTGCTGGGCTGGCACAAGAGCTGCTCATCCAGAGAAATGTGCTTTTGAAGCTCTTCTTGGTGACCAGGAGCTGCCTCTGTGCCAGGAGCCCAGCCCAGCTCAGCAGCACAGACACAGCACAAGGACTTTAATGAGCCTCTGGGCCTTTGTGCTCAGGCCCTGAGCATCAGTCCCTGAGAGGGAGCTGAAGAAACCTCTGCAGAACTCCAAGGCAGAATCCAACTCCAAACTTTCTTGGACTTTTAATGGGTCCCAGAGAGGGACACGACTGAGCAAGTGTCCCCAGGCTCCCGGCAGAGCAGAGAACTGCAGGCAGTGCTGACAGGTGGGGACAAAGAGAAGCCAAGTCTTGGTGCCCTGGGGCTCAGCAGGGTCTGTGCCAGCAAGGGCTGGGAGGAGACACCTTGTCCTGAGGCCCTGGGGCCTCCTGGCACAGCCCCAGCCAGGCTGGGCACTGTCAGCCCCTTGTGCTGCCCTCAGCATCCCCCCCTAGCCCACATCCCAGTGGCCTCAAGGATCTGCTGCAAGGAGTCCCTGGGGAGCCTTGCTCAGCAATGGCCCTGGGGGCTCCTTCATGCTCCCTGCAGGGACTGCAGGTTTTTCAAAGGACTTTGGCTTTGGCTTTTGCCTTGCAGTCTCTGAGAGGTTTTGGCAATGATGGCCTCCAATTATCTGCTGTAATTAGTCCCTGGAGAGGCTTTGTCAGTAACAACACTCAGTGGGGCTCATTAATGCTTCAGGGTACTTGAGTTATTTGAAGGTACTTGGTGTTTCCCTTTTGATACAGACACTATGAGAAGGATTGCGCAGTTGCAGCCCCCAGTTATCTACTTTGATTAGTCCCTTGAGAGCCTTTATCAGTAATGACATTCATGGGCTCATTAATGCTTCAAGGTACTTCAGTTATTTTAAAGTATTTGGTGTTGGCCTTTTGATACAGACTCTGTGAGAGGTTTGTGCAATCATGGCCCCAATTATCTGTTTTAACCAGTCCCTTGAGAGCTTTGTACTGACACTCAGTGGGGCTCATTAATACTTTCAGATACTCAAGGTTTTTAAGGTACTTTGGATTTTCCTTTCCACTGTGAGTCTCTGAGACGTTTTTTGTGCCATCCTGGCCTCCAGTTCTCTCCTCCAAGCAGTCCATGAGGAGCCTGTGTTGGGATTGACCTCAGTGGGACCTATTCATGTTTTGAGACACTTTGGGGTTTTTCTTCTGTCTTTGACTCCTGGAAAGGTTTGTGCAATCTCCTCTCAGGCCCTGAGTTCCAGGGCTCAGCTCCAAATGTACCACAGGGCTCATTAGGATCAAGCAAGTCCTGACAAACCATGGCTCTGCCTTGATTTCCCTCTGGTCTGGAGCAGTTCATCAGGAAGATTTCCTTTTAAAGTTATGGAGAAATATTTCAAAGAGATTCTAAGAAATATGTAATCCTATCTTAAAGGGTGTCTTTTATTGCTGCTCCCATAATACAAGAGGTGGTTGCAGCATTCTGTGATTGATATTGATCCAGAGTCTCTCCTAAGGAGGTCTGGCCAGGTCAGTGAAGTTGTACCTTGGAGCTGACCCAGTGTGGACAACCCAGCCCCACATTCCCCAACCCCATGTGAGAAACAATCTTCATTTCAAAAATTAAAATGGTTTAGTAAGACCTTATCAAAATACAACTGAAGCATCTTGATTTTCATATTTGTTCAGATACATCCAAAGGCTGAAAAAAGAAAAGAATACAGTGCCAGCACCAAATAATTCAGTCACCATGTGCTCATTTACAAAATGGATGTTCTGTCTTTTATATCTCTAGCCCCCTCCCAAATTCTTGTCAATCGACTCCTTCTTCACTGTCCAGTGGTGGAGATCACTGTCTCACACCTTGATTGGAGGTCAGGTGCTGCCATAGGAACAAGCCAACCCTCCCAAATGCCCCAACTACTGAGGCCATCCTGTGATAGCAATGCAAGGGGGAGGGGAAGGATAACTACATATCCACAAAACTTCTCTTAACATAGATTTAATATTTGCCCCTTACCTGTGAGAGTCAACCATTGGATTATTCATCTATAACAAACCCCTCTTTTCTTTTTCTGTGAGTCATTATTCTTGAACAATTCAGTAAAAAATTTTCTTTCTCTCTTGAATGAGTCATACCAGCATCTGTTTATGTAGGCAAGGACAGTGGGAACAGGAGAAAAAATCTCAGGTTTTCCTTAGACACGCTTATTTGGAATGGACAAAAGGGCATCCCAGAGGTCCAGTGTGGCTTTGACTCCCATCTACCGTGCCTGTGTGGCTGCTACCCATCGTTGGTGCATCTTAGGGGTGAGCACAGAGGCCAACTCGGTCCTGCCCTCCAGTCCCTGTTGAATTAAAAGACAACTGAGGAATTACAGAGGTCTGGTCTGGCCTTTTGTCCCTACCTTACCATGCCCATGGGGTTGCTACCCACAGCAGGGCTATGGAGCCTTCTTGGTAGTGAACAAAGGGGCCAACCTGGACTTGCCCTCCTTCCTTTGTCTTATTTTCTTGAAGAAGCTGTCCCATTACCTTTTACAGTCCCTTGTGCACTTCCCCTCAAGAGATGCTGGTAATTCTCACCCATGAAAACAGGAAGACAGTTCTCGAGCTGGTTGGTGGAAGCTTGACTCTGCTTTTTGGGCATCTTGGTGTTTTTCTGGTTGTCTCTCAGTCTCTGCTTGAGAGTCAATCTTGTTTCACCCAGCCTGGATGTTACAGTCCACTCTTTGGGTTCTTCTCCTGGGCCTTTGACTCTGTTGCCATGAGTCCATCCCCGCTCTGCAGCTCGCACGGCCGATTCGGTGCTGAGCAGTGCCTGAAAGGGACCTTCCCACTGAGGAGTTAGAGGCTGATCTCTCCATGGCTTAATCATCACCCAATCCCCAGGATTAATATTATGGATTCTGAAATCCAGGGTGGTAGTTTGAGGAATTGCCCCTTTATGTCTTACCCCTTCTAAGGTTTGTGCTACAGACATCACTTATTTCTTGGCATTGGCTTCCCCTTCCTCATAGGTGGCAGCCTTCTGGGGTGAGGTCAGGAAGGGAAACCCAAACATCATTTCATAGGGTGACAGCCCCAGATCTGACTGGGGTTGGGTTCTCATTCTCAATAAGGCCAAAGGGAGACATTTTATCCATGACATTTGGGTTTCAATCATTTTCTTAACTAGAGCTCATTTAAGAGTTTGATTCATTCTCTCAACCTGACCAGAACTCTATGGTTGCCATGGAGTGTGTAATTCCAATTTTACTCCCAGGGCCTGAACAACTTTCTGCAATATCTTTGATGTGAAATGAGTTCCCCAGTCTGAATCAATCCTGTTTGCCATCCCATATTGGGGTGTCCTAGTTTAGGGCAAATTTGGGAGAGAATCTCCAAAGGGGGGCCCCTCCAGAAAGCAAACTCACACAGCCCCTCCCCCCAGCCAGTTCGGGAAGAATTCCTTGGAGAGAAGTGGAAAGAACCTGTTTATTTAACAGGCACAGCACCGCCAGCACACAGAATGAACAATACCAGATGACACCACTCTGAAAAAAGATGGCAAATTCAGAAACTCTCTCTTGGGGGTGGTCACTCAGTCCCTGCGGCACTGGGGCAGCTGCTGCAGGCCACAGGGTGCAAACGCTCGGTGTTCCCAGGTCCCTGTCTGGAGCAGGTTCGAGATGGTTCAAAAAGGAAAGGAGAAACAGTCCAGGAAGAAATTTGGACTGTTTAGCTAAACTAGCTAATGAGCAAAAGCAAGAGCAAGCAGAAGTGAAGCAGAAGCAAGAGTGAGAGAGCAATGCAAAAAGCAAAAGCAAAAAGCAAAAGCAGCACTATGTACTGCCCGTCTCTGTGTCCTGCCAGGCTGATAAGAAAACCCAAACAAAACTTTCACTCTTCAGAGCCAGTGTTAAAGGCACAGAACATAATATCCAGCATAAACAGAACACATTAATGGGGATACAAGCATCATAACATCACCCTAGGACATTCCACCCCTTATCCCCATATCATCAACATACTACCACACATCATGCATTTATTCATACAAAATTTCCATCTGTTCCCCCAAAAATTACAAGCAATACCCATCATGCCCTCATCACATCCCCACACTGGACCACTGAATCCAGGCCCTATGCTACAGAGCTGCAGGATTTCACCCCTTTCACCTTACTCACTCAAAGCTCCATCTATCACTTGCTCAGACCTTCGACACTTGCACATCTCCTTCTCCATCTCCCACTTGCCCAGACCTTCAACACTTACACATTTCCTTCTATCTCATGTCTGTATGGTGTAATGTACAGACAATGGCAGTAACATCCAACAAACAGTGATATTGCATATCATTCTCACCCCACAATCAGATCTCCCTGAGGTACGCATCATGTTGTTCCATCTCTTTGCATTATCCACCATGTGCAACCTGGTCCCTGAGCAAAGACAACCCCACAAATGGGTTTGTCTGTACTCGAGGCAGAATTGACCCACACAGTCTTCCCTAACAAAACTCTGACATGCACCACTGGGACTTTATCTCCATCTATTACATTCAGGGACTCAGACTGGGCAGGACCTGCTCGGTTGGTGGAACCTCAGGTATTAACTAACCAGGTGGCCTTTGCTAAATGCTGCTCCCAATTTTTGAAAGATCCCCCACCCAAAGCTTTCAGCTGGATTTTTAGTAGTCCATTGTACCTCTCCACTTTGCCTGCAGCTGGTGCATGGTAGGGGATATGGTACACCCACTCAATGCCATGTTCCCTAGCCCAGGTGCTGATAAGGCTGTTCTTGAAATGAGTCCCATTGTCTGACTCAATCCTCTCAGGGGTACCATGTCTCCACAGGATTTGCTTTTCCAGGCCCAGGATGATGTTCTGAGCAGTGGCATGAGGCACAGGGTAGGTTTCCAACCATCCAGTGGTGGCTTCCACCATGGTCAGCACGTGGCGCTTGCCCTGGCGTGTCTGGGGCAGTGTGATGGAGTCAATCTGCCAGGCCTCCCCATGCTTGTACTTGGACCCCCGCCCACCGTACCATAGGGGCTTCACTCGCTTGGCCTGCTTGATGGCAGCACACGTCTCACAGTCATGGATAACCTGAGAAATACTGTCCATGGTAAATCCACCCCTTGGTCTCTTGCCCACTTATAGGTGGCATCTCTGCCCTGATGGCCTGAGGCATCATGG
Organism: Agelaius phoeniceus; assembly: GCF_051311805.1. Lineage (NCBI taxonomy): Eukaryota > Metazoa > Chordata > Aves > Passeriformes > Icteridae > Agelaius > Agelaius phoeniceus. The sequence continues at coordinate 6,713,854 of NW_027509866.1, forward strand.
GCCCATCGAGCTAGGAACAACTCCCCCTTCTGTTGTCAATCTAAGTCTATCTTCGACACCTCTATTTTTGCTACCTGATTTACCTGTTTGTTGTTTTGGTGTTCCTCATTAGCCCAACTCTTGGGGTCATGAGCATCTACATGGTGGACCTTCACAGGTAGCCTCCCTACCCTGGTAGCGATGTCTTTCCACTCTTCAGCAGCCCAAATTGGTTTTCCTCTACGCTGCCAGTTGGACTCATTCCACCTCTCCAGCCATCCTCACAGAGCATTGGCTACCATCCATGAATCAGTGTAGAGGTAGAGCTTTGGCCATTTCTCTCTTTCTACAATGTCCAGGGTCAGTTGAACGGCTTTGAGTTCTGCAAGTTGGCTTGATCCACCTTCTCCTTCAGGGGCTGATCACTCGACATCCTGGAATGAAGCTTCTGGATGGAGGGGATGGGATGCTGAGTGATTGACAGAGAGCCAGGGTGGGGGTTTGGGGATGATCTCAGCAAGGGAAAGGGATTACACAGGTAAAGGGAGGGGGGTACCATCTGGGACGAACCATTTGGGAAAAATACGGGGATTAAAAAAAAAAACTATTACAAGGTATTACACATTATAAAAACACACTACAACACACCACCCAGATCTGGTGTTTGCTGCGCAAGTGCCCAGATCCAGAAATTTCCCAGGGCTGGCACAGCCCAAGTCCAGCAACTTCCTGGCACAGAAAGCCAAAATCCAGCAATTTCCTGATGCCAATACAGGTGCCCACACCTGGTGTTTGCTGCCACTGCCAGTGCCCAGATCTGGATATTTCCCTGTTCTGGCAGAGCCAAGTCAAGCAATTTTCTGGCAAAGAAAGCCACAAGCCAGCACGGCCCAGATCTGGTGTGTTGGGGTTGGTTTAAAAGAAGAGGGAGCCCTCGGCTTAAGGCCATGGGAAAACCCTCTTTAGTCAGGGTCAGCAGGAGCTCCCACCCATAATCCTCTTGTTCAGTTATGCAGATTGTTACGAGAAAGTTCTGAGTTCTCTTTGCTACCATTGGTTACTTTATACTGCAAAAATTGTAATATTCTTAATCCCTCCTTCCTCTTGGATCCTTCCCTCAGATCCCACCTTAACCCCTCCCCATAAATAAATGGATAAATATCCCTGCTAGACCCTGGACCCAGGCTTTTTTCTGCTTTGCTCTCTCTACTGTGCACGCCGTCCTGTTTGTTGTGTTTGCCTTCATTAAAGTTCTGTTTCCAGAGCACCAGATGAAAGCAGTCTCTGTCTGTAAAGTGGCCAGAGCTGGTTCTCAGGGAAACCACTGGTCAATGGTCCGGATGAGGGCCAGAAGATTTCACTGGTGTTTGCTGGCACCGCCAGTGCCCACATCTGGAAATTTCCCTATTCTGACACAGCCCAAGTGCAGCAGCAATTTATTGGCACAGAAATCCAAAACCCAGCAACTTTCTGCTACTGGCCCTGGCACCGCCCACATTTTGTGTTTGCTGCGCCAGTGCCCAGATTTGGAAATTTCCCGGTGCCAGCGGAGCCCAAATGCAGCAGATTTCTGTCGCTGGCAACGACACCACCCAGATCTGGTGTTTGCTGGCAGTGCCAGCGCCCAGATCTGAAAACTTCCTGGTGCTGGCACAGCCCAAGTCCAGTGATTTGCTGGCACAGAAAGCCAAAAGTTGGAAATTTCCAGGTTCTGGCTCCAGCACCATCCAGATCTGGTGTTTGCTGGGACCGCCAGTGCCCAGATTTGGAAATTTCCCGATGCCTTCACAGCCCAGGTCCAGCAATTTGGTTTTAGCTAGCTTAGGCAGAGAAGTTCCTGGGACTGTGACTTTCCTTTTTCTTGGAACTGTTTAAACCTGCTCTTGACTGAAAACCCAGAAAAACACCGGCAGCTCACACCTGTGGCCCACCGAGCTCTGGGACGCTGCATTCCAGCACCAGAGGGACATAGAAGAGACCGAGTGAGCCAACTACACCCCACAAAAAGGACTTTCTGAATTTGCCATCTCTTCAGCACTGTCAGAGGTTTTATTTAATATTATTCATTTTTCATGCTTCTGAATACTTTACTTGTTAAATAAACTGGGGTTTTTTCACTTTTTTCGAGGGAAGTCTTTTCCTGAACTAGTAGGGGGAGGGGCCGCTTGAACTTGCTTTCTAGACAGAGCCCTTTTGGAGGTTTCCCCACCAAATTTGCCCTAAGCCAGCACAAACAGTCATCATGAAAATTTCACCAGTGGCATAATTTCCTGCTGGCAAATCTTGTGACAGAAGCTTGACCTTGTTCTCCATGAGACATTCTTGAGAAGAGAGACAGGAGAAGATTCCTGGAAAAACTGAAACAGCTTTCCAGAAGGGAAATGAAAATGAAAGAAACAATCCAAGATCTTTTCCTCTATTTATTTCTATGCTCCCCTTTTCCATGTTGCACTACTTCTCCATCCCAGGAATTCCAGATGCACTTCACCTCTAAGATCGGTGTCTTAGTGATTTTTAGACACTCAAAAAAACCATGAACCACACAGAGTTTTCCTTCCCCTGGTTTTACTGGAAAGCAACACTGGAGATGTAAGTGCAGTGCTGGGCTCAGGTAGGAATCCTACAGCAAGGGAAGGTGGCCCGACAGTGTTTGACCCTCAGCCAGGCCAATGCAGAGCAGCAAGCGAGGGGATTGCTGTACCAGTGTGCAGGAGTCAGGGCTCTGCATCTGGGCTCACCGCTGCAAAGTTCCCGTGTTTGGACAGACTCAGGGGCTGTGCCCGGTGCGCGCGGGGCTCGAACGTGGGGCTCGTGGGGCGAGCGGGGAACGGACACGGGGACGAACGGCCCCGGTGCTTCAGTTGCAGCGGCGGCAGCGGCGGCAGCAGCAGCGGCGGCAGCAGCAGCGGCGGCAGCAGCAGCGGCGGCAGCAGCAGCGACAGCGGCAGCAGCAGCAGCAGAAAAGCAGATATTTTAGATCACTCTTTCTCTCTTTCTCTTTATCTTTTTCTTTCTCTGTCTCTCCCCTTCCCGCGGTCGGGCACCCTTCTCTCGGGGTCCCTTGCCCGGCGTCCCTCTCCTCTCCCCGCCTCCCTCTCCCCTGCCGGGCCGGGCCATGCCCCCGGCCCGCCCCCGGCCCCGGGCGGGGCTGCCCCGTGCCCGGCCCCGGCCGTCCCGCCGCGCTCTCGCCTCCGCCCGGCTCTGGCCGTACTGGCGGTGGCGCTGCTGGGCGGGCGTCAGTTCCTGGTGCGGGGGCGGCATCGCCGCCCTTCGGCTCCGCCTGGCCCGAGCCCGGCCCCGGACCCGACGCAGGGTCCAGTCCCGATCCCGGCCCCGACCCCGGCCCCGGCCCCGGCCCCGGCCCCGGCCCCGGCTCCGGCTCCTCCCGGGGTCCGCGGAGGACACAGGCGGGGCGGCCGCTCCCGCCGCCTCCGCTGCGGCTTCCCCGGCCCGAGCTCCTCCGCTCGGCAGCGCGGCCGCCGGCCCCGAGCCTCCCGTGCCGCGTTCCAAAGAGCGAACGCCTGGGCATGGCCAGCCCAGGGCGGCTGAGGGGCGCTCGGGGACCGTTGCTGGCCCCGGGCCGAGCGCTGACAGCCGCATCCCGCCCGCAGGGAAGGCGCAGGAGGCCCTGCAGGAGCGGTACCGAGTGGGTTCGCTGCTGGGGCGCGGAGGATTCGGCAGCATCTTCGCGGCCACGCGGCTCTCGGACGGCGCCCCGGTGAGCGGCGGGGCCGGCGGCGGGCGCAGGAGGAGGGGGCGGAGGAGGAGGAGGATGGGGCTGGGCAGGGCGGGCGGCGAGCTGAGCCCGCTGCTGTCCTTGGCTTGCAGGTGGCCATCAAAAGGGTGCCACGGAACCGCGTCCGGCACTGGGGCGAGCTGGTGAGTGAGCGGGGCCAGCGGCAGCAGCCGGGGCTGCCGGGCGGGGATGAGCCGAGGCCCGGCACGGTGGAAGCCGCCAGGACGCCTCGAGGGAGAGCGGGCGTGGGTCCAGCGCAGGGCGCAGAGCATCCCGGGCTGGCTGAGGGCTCCCCGAGCCCCGGCACGGCATCGGCCCCACTGAGGGCATCGTGCTCCTCCCGCAGCCCGACGGCAGCAGGGCCCCGCTGGAGGTCGTGCTGCAGGCCAAGGTGTCCACTGGCTTCCCTGGTGTGGTGCAGCTGCTGGAGTGGCTTGAGCTGCCCAACCACATCGTGATGGTGCTGGAGCGGCCAGAGCGGTGTCAGGACCTGCAGCGTTTCATTGGGGCACGGCGGTTCCTGCCCGAGGAGGAGGCGTGGGCGCTGTTCCGCCAGGTGCTGGAGGCCGTGCGGCACTGCACCAGCTGCGGGGTCCTGCACCGCGACATCAAGCCCGAGAACATCCTGCTTGACCTGGCCACCGGGAAGGCCAAACTGATCGACTTTGGCTGTGGCACCTACCTGCAAGAGACAGCCTACACGCACTTTGCAGGTGAGCCCACGTAAGGGTGTACTCCTGGTCCCGGCATCTCATGGCCCAACATCTCCCAGCCCAAGCTGGCTGTGGCAGAGGGGATTCTCCCTTTTGCTGCCAGTCAGGGGACTGAGTGTTCAGCTGAGTTGCTTTAGAGCGGGGCTGGCTGTGGAGCCATCTTCCAGCCCTGCTGGCAGCCTTTGCCAGCCACTCTGCCCAGGACTGGGGCTGGGCTGGGGCAGCCAGCCCGACCAAAACCCCCGTGGGTGGGGGTAGCAGAGATGGGGGCGGAACCTGTGCCCCAGCCAGTTTGATGTGCAGGCAAGAGGAAGGGCTTGGAATGATCCACTCGCCCTGTTTGCCTTGGCTTCCTAATATTTTTGGGGCAATGCAGGCAGGGAGGATAAGGGCATGTTTTCCCCAGCATGGAGAGGGTTTTTCCTTTACAGGTCAGGGTCAGGCTTAGCCAGGGCTTCCTCTGCCCTCTTCTGACACCAGTGGCTTCTTTTCCAAGCCTAAGTTTGTGCACAAGTCCCAGGTGCTGGCGAGAGGGCAGTGGTCACCCTGTGTGCCACTGATGCAGCCCCGGCAGGCCCAGGGATGCTGCGGCCAGGCTCTGGGAGCAGCAGCATCCCCCTGCTGAACTCCATCTGTATTCCATAGGAACACTGTCCTACAGCCCCCCGGAATGGAACGACTTTGGCTGGTACCATGGCGAGGCAGCAACGATCTGGTCCCTGGGCATCCTGCTGCACCAGATGGTCTGCGGGGAGCACCCGTTCAGGAGGGGCCGGAACCTCAGCTGGGGCCAGCTCCCGCTGCCACAAGGGCTCTCTCAAGGTGGATCCTCTTCTCTGGGCACGGGGAGAATCCCAGTGCTGGGAGCCAGCAGCGGGCTCGTGAGCATCCCGCTCTGGCAGCTGCTGAGGAGGTGGCACAGGTCCTGCTCTCCTCCAAAACAGGGAATTGATGGGAAAGTTTAGGCCCAGCCCTGAGCGCATCCAGAATGGCCTGGGCATGGGAATAGTGGGGCAAAGCAGACAGGAGCCTTCTCTGGCTGACCGGCAGTTTCTGCTTTCTCTTGCCAGAGTGCAAAGATCTGATCAGGTGGTGTTTATCCGTGAACTCCTTGGAAAGACCCACATTAGAAGACGTGTTCTGTGATCCTTGGGTGCAGGATATTCCTCTGCCATAGAAGAAGGGAGAGAGCCACAGGCACACTTTGATCCAGGGCCCTGGTAAGTTGCAGCTCCACACATGCCGTGGCAATCAGAAGCAAAGGAACCCAGACCTTTTTGTGCTGCCTGTGTCACTGCACTGGGGCCATGGGATGGGCACACGCAGCCCTTGTGCTGGAGCTGAGCTGCTCTGCCCAGCACTGGTGGCCGCCATCCAAGCTGGTTTTGCTTGTGCTGGTTCCCTGACAGCTGGGGCCCTGGGCAGAGCCCTGAGAGCCTGGTCTCCCCCCAGGGAAGGAGCAGGAGCCCCTGGAGAAGCTGTACCAGGTGGGGATGCTGCTGCTGCTGCTGCTGCTGCTGCTGCTGCTGCTGCTGCTGCTGCTGCTGCTGGGGACAGCCAGGATGACAGCAAGGATGACAAGCTCTTCCTCAGCCTGGCCACTGGAGGCTGAAGGTAATGGACTTTGATTCTGGCACCTTCTTCAAAGCCAAACTCCACAGGGAATTTGCAGATGAGTCCACACCCAGGGAAATGCTGCCAGATTTGGGCATGGCCCAGCCTGGCTGGGAAGCAAAGGTTCCCCCTTTGCTGGGGCAGATGCAACTCATCCTTCAGTCGCTGCCCAGCTGCTTTTTGGCAGGGCTGGGGGAATGGGCTGGGGTGGGTACGAAATGGGAGTGGGCTCCTGGCCCTGCCAACAGCCCCCAGCAGCCACCGTGCCCCGGGCTGGGGCTGGGGCTGGGGCTGGGGCAGCCAGCCCAACACAAACAAAGCCCCATGCTGGGAGCAGAGGTGGGACTCCAGAACCTGTGCAGGGGCTGCATTGCTCTGCAGGCAAGGAAGGGCTGGGCTACTGCACTGCCCTCATTTGCTTTGGGATCACGGTGATTTTGGGGGGCAGTGCAGGGTGAAAGATAGAAAGTGTGGGCTTCCCTCAGCCATGGCTGGGTTTTTCCCTACCATGTAGGAGTTGGGCCTTCCTCAAGGCCCTGACAAAGATAAGAGTTTTTCCCGTTTTTCTTGTTTTCCCTTTTTGCATCTAATCTCTTTTCAAGAATGTGTTGTTTGTTTTTCCAGAGGAAGTGTTCTAGGTGGTCCAGTGTGGATGGGGAAGTGCTTGGGAGCTGCTGTGGTGTGGATGGGCCATGCCCTTGGAGAAGGCTGAGGCCATGGTTTGGGAGCAGCTTTTCTTGCAGCCGTGGCTGGCGTGAGGTGGGTCCCTGTGTGCTTGGCAGGGTGGGATCAGAGCTTTTGGGAGATGGCAGCGAGCACAGGAGCATCCTGCTCTGGGCAGCTGCTGAGGGCTGGATGTGCCGTGGCTGGCTGCAGGCTGGGCACATGTCCTGCCCTCCTGCTCTGCTGCCAAAGGCAGCAGGGATGGGCAGCTCTGGGCACAGCTCTGGGCACAGCCAGCATGGCCTGGGCACTGCAGGCCTTGGCACAAGGGCACAGGAGCCCTCAGCTGACGGGCGGTTTCTGCTTTCTCTCCTTGCAGCCGGGCTCTGCGGCTGCTGAGGCTGCTCTGGGCTCTGCCAGGGCTCTGCTGGGCTCAGCCCTGGGCCCAGCTGGGCTGGCTCTGCCCTCACATTGCTCTGACAGCTCTGCATCAGACGAGCCCCTTGCGAGCACAGCGCCTGAGCTTTCTGCTTTGGCAGCTGAGTGAGACTCTGCTGCAGGCCCAGAGATTGCAGCTGGGGACACACATCCAATTGGCAAGGACCCAAACTCTCCACAGTCCCAGCTAAACGCCTGGATCTGCACAGGCTGTTTTGTCTGTCCCATTCTTCCTTCTTGATTGGCTGGAATTGTGCAGTTGCACTTTCTTCCTCCTCTAGCAGTGCCACGAGTGGGCCAAAGCTGGCGAGTGGGCCGTGCTCCTGAGGCAGTGCAGTCTGGAGCTGGTGGATGGAGAATTGCCCTTCTGCACTGCCAAACCAGAGCAAAAAGCCCTAAGTGGGACTTTGTGTCTTTAAGAAACCCCTGACAGTTTCAAAGGGAATGTGCAGCTCATTTCGGGGCTGAGAAGGAAGGGCATCTTCTAAAGGATTTGGGCTTTGACAGAGTTTCCATTCCCAGTCCTGCTTGGAGCTGGAAGGGCACAAAGCAATTTCCTCTTGCTTCAACCATTATTTCAAATACCAATGTTGGAAACAAAGCCCAAAATCTTTTAAAAGGCTGCTGAGGTCAGTAAGATGGATCCATGGCATCAGCACATTTACAATGTAAATAACTGAGTTCTCTTTTTCAAAAGATCATTTAGCTCTTAATGCAAAGAATGTAACTTTGCATTTATGTTTTGTTTTTTTCACTAACATTATGTTATGTTTTTTCACTAACACTTGGATTTTATTCTTATCTTTTACAATTTACCTATTTTTTTTCCCTTTTTCCTTTTTTTTCTTTTAAATAGAAAACATGTCCTTTGCTCCTGGTTCCTGTGTGGAGCAGCTCCCTTCCTGCTGGCTGAGCTGCTCAGGCAGAGCCCGGCAGCTCCTGGCCCTGCAGGGCTGAGGCTTTTCCCCGTTGCTGGGCACAGACTGATGGAGCAGCACTGCTGAACACGGGCACACAGAGGGACCAGGAGCAGCTGCCTTTGCCCACCTGAGGCTCCAGGGCCCAACCTCTGACCAGCCAGGGCTGGAAGAGACTGGCAGGATCTGATCCCTGACTCTGGGCCAGGGCTGCACAAATGACCCCACAGCAGCAGCAGCAGCAGCAGCAGCAGCAGCAGCAGCAGCAGCAGCAGCAGCAGATGGAGCTGACTTTCAGCACAGCCCCTGCCCCTGTTCCCTCCCGTGTGCAGCGGTGTCAGAGCAGCCTGAGGCGCCTGGGAGCCCCCAGTGCCAGCAGGGACTTGAGATGGCAGCCCTGGGCTCCTGGAGGCTGTGCAAGGAACGGAGCTGGGCACTCCCTGTCCATGGGGAGCTTGCAGATGGAAAAGGCTGCTGTGCCCAGGCAGCTCCAAGGGCACAGAAAGGAGGCTCTGGAGCACTGGATCTGTGCCAGTGCCACAGTCCTGGGCAGCAGCCAGCCAGCCCTGGGGGAACAGAGGGCACAGCACGAGGGACAGAAGCAGGCAAGGGCAGAGACTGGAGAGAGCCAGAGCCAGGAGCAGGAACAGCTGCTCCATTGCACTCTTGGAGAAAGCTCTTGGCTGGTTCCAAGCGCTGAAAGGCGTGAAGGGCAGAGAGGAGGCCACAGCAAACAATGCTCCTGTTTGCACAGCCTCCCCTCTCCGTGTCCCAGAAGGAATTGCATGGACTGTGCTCTTCTCTCCGAGTCGTCTCGTTCAGCATGAGCAGCTCAGCACCAGGAGCTGAAAGAGCTGAAGCCTCAGGCCACAGGAGCTGGGCAAGAGGAGACTTTCTGAGCAAATGAATGCTGCTAACATGGACCCAGCTGAATGCAGTGGATAGAATCATGGAATCACAGAATCCTTTCTGTTGGAAAAGCCCTCTGAGCTCACCCAGTGCAGCCGCTCAGCCAGCAGTGCCAAGCCCAGCACTAAACCACGTCCCTGAAGTGCCAAGGCCTGGACAGCAGCCCTGAGTGAGGCCTGAACAGCAGGCCCTGAGCCAAAGGTGGCCTCTGGAGGAACCTTCCAACCAAAGGTTATCTTTGTATCTGCTCCCTGATGAAATATGCATGGTCATTAGCATTGTGATAGATGTAGCCACTCATTAGTGAAACATGTATTGACCTTTGTATATTTAGAAGCCAGGCAAGGCCATGAAATCTGACATCTGGCCTTGTTTGGGGCTGAAGGGTCAAAGTCACCTCCCTTGTTCTTCCTTGGGCCCTGGCCAGGCTTTGGGAGGGAGCCAAGAGGAGGATGAAACCAGATGTTGCCATACTAGCAGTGCTGTCAGTTTGTTCATTCAGCACTGTCAGAGCTGGGCTCTCTCCCAGCGGGGTTGGAGCCTCAGCTGTGGCTGGAGGCACCTGCAGGAATTGCCAGTGCCCAGGAGTGGCTCTGCAGCCCTTGGCTGTGACAGCTTCCCCAGCTGCTGTGTGGGTCTGGGGCATGGTAAAGGCTGAGGGTAACTGGGGCTGGATCTTTCTCAATCACTGCAGGCAATCTTTGGTGGGGATGGTTGGGTGCATTGCTGAGCTGCTCCTGTTGTGATTCTTTGCTGCTTTGAGCTGCAAGAAATGACACTGATTCCTTCAGTTGGAGTCTGTGTCTTTGGTGCTGACCCTGCCCACTGGTAAAACAAAACTGGCACAGTCTGGCCAGATCCCAACAAAATGTCACTTGTTCAGTGTAAATGTGAATAATCAGTGCCATCAGAAATTCCCAGATGGGAAGCCCTTCCCTGGAGTTCCCTGGCTCTGGAGTGGGCTGAGGTCGGAGCCCCGTGGGAGCAGTGGGGCAGTCGAGTAAAAGAGGCTGAACCCCTGGATGGCTTCAAATGCATCCAAAAATTGCACATGGAAAAGGAAAAGAACTTGTGGGCTTGGGAAGATGGGGGTGAACTTTGTTAATGACACTTTGGAAACAGCACCAACAGAAGGAAAAATTGTTGTTGTCACTCCCACACGGAGTGACAGAAGGTTTCATTCTTGAGCTCAGGTTCATTTGTGCTAGTGATATAATTATAATGATAGTATTAATAATAAGAATAATAAATTAATCGTAATAGTTATATATAATACAACACAATAATTTATATTTGTATCTATGTAATTAAAAATTGATACTATTAAATAAGGCCGACAGTACTAATATGTCAGCTTTAGCTGCTCACTGTGACACTAAATACTCTACAGAAAAGGACTGCCCAAGACCCAAATGTCAGTGGTAAACTTTGTGAACTCTATACAAGGCATCAAGGAGGAAGGGATGAAATTGGCTATTTCTATAGGATTTGCTGATACTGTGATGCAGAGTGCTTTTTCTATTACTGTGAGAAATGCAGTGATTAAGACTGCTGGGTTTTTCATATCCCAGACAAACCACAAGCTGCAGGATTGGTTGAAAGGGTGAAGGGGTTGTTAAAAGAGCAGTTGAAAAAATGAGGAGATGGGAACCTTTGCCCATGGAGAACCCATCTCCCAGATGTGCTCCATGCCCTTAACAATGGCCCACTGGGGAAATGGAAACCCCTGGCTGTGCATGGCTGCACCCTATTTACATTAATGAACTAAATCAATTATTAGAAGAAGTAAGAAGTGATGCTGTTAAAATATCCAACAGCACATCCTGCAAGCTCCAACAAACACAAATGGGGCTCTGCAGAACTGCACGGCCTTGGATTATCTGCTTGCCGGCCAGGGCGGATCCTGGGCTATTCCAGGACAGGAATGTTGCAGGAATGTCTATCAGTGCTGGGTTTGAGGTCCAGCAATCAGGAATCACCTCAATAGAAAGATCAGTATAAGAGAGGCAGAAAGAAGAAAATTCCTCATGGTGGGATTGGCTCCCAAATTCGAGGCTGCTGTGAAATGCATTTGTGGCAGTCACTGCAATCATTGCAGTGTGAGCACTTGGTGTGTTATGATTCCATGTTAGAGTTGTTGTGACACCTTGTGCTGGAAATGGAGTACTGGGACTTGTCTGAAAAGAGACACAGTCTCAAGGAAAAAAGGGGAATTTGAAAAGAACAGAGAATAGCAACTAATTAAGCATGTTTTAAAAGGAATTAAAATTATAGCTCTGAGTAACGAACTTGAGCAGCACTTAATTGAAGAACAAGAGGTGATGCCTTTGTGCCTAATACCTAAATTTAAACTGTGTTATTGAAATTGTTAAGAAGGTTGCAGTTCATCTGTAGGTCAAAGCACTGATTGAAGCACTGAGGCCTCAGCAGGCCCTGACTGAGGCCTGAACAACAGGCCCTGAGGCAAAGCTGAGCTCCAGATGAACCTTTCAACCAAAGGTTATATTTGTATCCACTCATCAATGAATCATTATTAGCAATATAATCTCTATAAATGTTCATTGGTGAAATATGGATTTATTTTTTTTGTATTTGGAAACCAGAAAAGGCCTCATCTGGCCTTGTTTGGGGCTGAATGGTCAAAGTCACCTCCCTTGGTTCCTCCTGGGGCCCTGGCCAGGCTTTGGGAGGGAGCCAAGAGGAGGATGAAGCCAGATGTTGCCACACTAGCAGTGCTGTCAGTTTGTCCATTCAGCACTGTCAGAGCTGGGTCCTCTCCCAGCGGGGTTGGAGCCTCAGCTGTGGCTGGAGGCACCTGCAGGAATTGCCAGTGCCCAGGAGTGGCTCTGCAGCCCTTGGCTGTGACAGCTTCCCCAGCTGCTGTGTGGGTCTGGGCGATGGGAAAGGCTGAGGGTAACTGGGGCTGGATCTTTCTCAATCACTGCAGGCAATCTTTGGTGGGGATGGTTGGGTGCATTGCTGAGCTGCTCCTTTTGTAATTATTTTCTAACGATTATGTGCTTTGCTGAGCCTCTCCTATTGTAATTTTTTGCAGACATACATTAGATAAATTACACAATTCCTTCAGTTGGTGTCTGTGTGTTTGGTGCTGACCCTGCCCACTGGCAAAACTGAGCCTGTGGGCTCCATAGAACCAAGGGGACATTGTGACACTGAAGGGCCTCCTGTAACCAGGGTACCGTGGGGACCCTATGGGGCCCAATGGAACCAAGGGGCCATTGTGACACCGTGGGGCTCATGAAACCACAGATACCATTCTCACTCTGTGGGGACTCATGGGGACAAGGCTCCATTGTTTTCCCCTCCGTGCCCCTGCCCCAGCCCAGCAGAGCAGCAGAGTCAGGTCAGGCCCTGCAGCAGGAACTGGAGGCCCTGGAGGTCAGGGACAGCCACTCTGTGTCTGGGATGCTCAGCAGATGCTCAGCTCGGGCAGCTCCTGCAGCCCCAGGGCCAGCCCCGCTGCCCAGCCCAGCAGCAGAGTTGGCCCCGGGGCTCCTCAGGCAGCTCCTGCTGGCCCAGGGACAGGGCAGCCTCTTGCCAGGGCTCCTCTGCACCCCCACGGGCTCCTGCCCTGCTCCTGGCCCATGCCAGCTGCCCCCAGAGCCTTTCCCAGGGGAACACGTCTGTGCTGGCCCGAGCAGCCATTGCTGCAGCCCTGCCCTGCTGCCCAGAGCCCCGAGCTGGGGCTGCTGCTCTGCAGAGCACGGGGGCTGTGCTGCCCGGGGCCCTGGGCTGCCTCTGCTGGGCTCTGCTGCTCAGCCTGGGACACAGAGGCAGCTGAGGGTGCTCCTGCCCTGACCCCCTCCCACACGGGCTCTGCGGGGCCATGGAGGGGCTCAGAAGTGCCTGCCTTGTTCCAGGGCTGCCAGAGGGGCTCGGGGCTGCCCTGGATCCTCCTGGGGGAGATCCCTGAGGGGCAGAGGAGTCAGTGCCCAGACTCCTTTCCCTGTGCCTGCTGTGTCCCTGGGCTGCAGAGCTCTCCTGGCTCACAGCAGACATTCAGGCCTTGATCTCAGGGTGACCCCACCCTGGCCAGGCCTGTGCCCAGTGGGCTCCACTCCCTGCTGGTCCCTGGCACACTCTGTCCCTGCAGGTCCCCTGTGCTCTTCTGCAGCTCCCAAGGCCCTCCAGACAAACATTCCCCTGCCATCAGCCCTGGCACAAGCTGCAGAGCCCCAGGAAGGTTCAGCACAGACCATTCAGCATCTGATGGGCACTGGCCACCAACAAGCAAAACCTGACCCAGACCTGAGTCCCCTGAAGGCCCCAGTGAGACCCTGATCTCATCCCACTGAGCCCTGGGAGAGCAAGGAACACAAGGAGCCCCTTGAGAGTCCTGAGAGTGACTCTGGAGGGGAGCAAAGCCTCCCTGCCCTGCCCTCAGGAGATGCCCTTTGCTGATGGAGCTGCTGTGCTGGAGCCCAGCTGTGTCCCAGCAGTGCCCCTGGCCTGTCCCTGCCTGAGGTCACAGCAGGGACACGCAGCAGGACAGGGACCAAGCTGCCAGAGCACTCTGGCCTTGCACCCACAGCAGGGCTGGGGAGGGGAGTGTGGAGCTGGGGGGAGCAGATGTGCAAAGAGGCAGGGCCATTGTCCCTGGCCATGCTGCTGTGCTGGGAGCCCCTTCCCTCAGCCTCTGCTCACAGGCACTGCCCCTGCAGAGCCGGAGAAGGGCTGAGGAAATGCCTTGGACACACAAGGCAGGGCAGACAGTGGATTTTATTCAAATTCACAGGGATCAAGCCTCCTTAAAGTCTTGGTGTTTCAAAAAAAAAGTAGATGTAGAAATGCTCAGTGGAGTATTACAGGATTTTATAAAAAACAGTATAACATGGAAAAATAATAAGAAAAAGTCCCAATGAAAAAATGGACAAATAGGAAAAAATGGCCGAGAGATTGTAAAGAATTACATTCTGAAGGTTCTGAAGCAGAAAAGAGAGAGTTTATTGTTTCTGAAAAGATACGGTCATCATTTTTCTCAGGGTATCCTTGAGCTCCTGGTTCCTCAGGCTGTAGATGAGGGGGTTCAGGGCTGGAGGCACCACCGAGTACAGAACTGACAGGGCCAGATCCAGGGATGGAGAGGACAGGGAGGGGGGCTTCAGGTGGGCAAACACTGCAGTGCTGATGAACAGAGAGAGCACGACCAGGTGAGGGAGGCAGGTGGAAAAGGCTTTGTGCCGTCCCTGCTCAGAGGGGATCCTCAGCACAGCCCTGAAGATCTGCACATAGGAGAAAACAATGAACACAAAACAACCCAAAAAAAGAAAAGCACTAAAAGCAACAAGCCCAAATTCCCTCAGGTTTGTGTCTGAGCAGGAGACTTTGAGGATCTGTGGGATTTCACAGAAGAACTGGCCCAGGGCATTGCCATGGCACAGGGGCAGGGAAAATGTATTGGCCGTGTGCAGCAGTGAATAGAGAAAGGCACTGGCCCAGGCAGCTGCTGCCATGTGGGCACAAGCTCTGCTGCCCAGGAGGGTCCCGTAGTGCAGGGGTTTGCAGATGGACACGTAGCGGTCGTAGCACATGATGGTCAACAGGGAAAGCTCTGCTGAAACAAAAAAAGCAAAGAAAAAGAGCTGAGCAGCACATGCAGTGTAGGAGATGTTGCTGGTGTCCCAGAGGGAATTGTGCATGGCTTTGGGGACAGTGGTGCAGATGGAGCCCAGGTCAGCGAGGGCCAGGTTGAGCAGGAAGAAGAACATGGGCGTGTGCAGGTGGTGGCCGCAGGCTACGGCGCTGATGATGAGGCCGTTGCCCAGGAGGGCAGCCAGGGAGATGCCCAGCAAGAGGCAGAAGTGCAGGAGCTGCAGCTGCCGCGTGTCTGCCAATGCCAGCAGCAGGAAGTGCCTGATGGAGCTGATGTTGGACATTTGCTGGGGCTGCACATGGGCACCTGTTCATGGAGAATAGGACAGTGAAGAGTTAGAGGAGATTCCTGTAACCAAAATCAAAGCCATTTCCCATACACCCTCCTCTGGAACACACAGACAGCCTTTGGTGTTTAAGAGTTCTAGGGTTTTCTTTTTAAACTCCCCCTATATCTCTCCTTCTATTCTTAGATATCAGGAACTCTCAGGCTGAGGGCAGAGGCTTGGCTGGGGCACAGGAGGGAGGGGGCTTGTTCAGAGGGAGGGGCTGCACTGCAGGGGCTCCTGTGGGCATCTCTAAACTCTCCCTGCCACAGCATTGCTGGGCTTTGTTTTCTCTCATTGCCTGATCTTCTCTTTGCTTCCTGCAGATTTTCCGCCTGCAGGTGTTTCCCTGTGCCTGATCTCTCCCTGCCAGCACCCAAAGACCCCAAATCTCTGTGCACTCTCCTTGGCCTTACAGAACCCTGCCTGTTTGCAGGGCACTGGCTGGGGGCAGGTTCTGTTTGCAGCTTGGAGAAAGGACAGCTCAGGCTGAGCCTGATGGCTCCAGCAAAGGTGATGCTGCTGCTGTCCATGGGAAGAGGGGCTGATAACACATTAGGGATCTCCTGTGAACCTATTGATCACTAAAAGTAACAGTTCAGATGTCTTGTGAACTTTTAAAATTTCATAAATTATAATTCATAAGCAAAATTTACCAGGTCAGATATTACAGGCAATTGTCAAAATTTATAATCATCCTTTAATATTTATCACCACCTCTCTACCATTCTTCAATAGTAGGAAACTGAATATAAAGTCTTAAGAAATTTCTTGTATTTTATCAAAATCCTAGACTTGGAAATATTCTATGACTGACCAGAACCCTTGAGAATGTCAGAGCTCCATGAACATTTCACCTCCCCTGCACCAGAAATACCCAGAGTTGTACTCACAGGCTCTGCAGGCATTGGGATGTTCCAGCTTGAGGAGATGGCTCCAGAAGCTGCAGCTGCACTGTCCTGCAGCCAGAGGTTCCTGTGCCAAGGGCTGGCAGTGATTGTTCCCCAGGCACTTCTCAGCCCCTTCCCAGCCCTGACTGATTGAAGCTCTCTGTGCCTCTGGGCTGTGCCCGGGCTGGCTGCAGGCAGTGCCCCAGCCCTGCTGGGCTGGCAGCTGCTCATCCAGAGAAATGTGCTTTTGAAACTCTTCTTGGTGAGCAGGAGCTGCCTCTGTGCCAGGAGCCCAGCCCAGCTCAGCAGCACAGACACAGCACAGGGACTTTAATCAGCCTCTGGGGCTTTGTGCTCAGGCCCTGAACATCAGTCCCTGAGAGGGAGCTGAAGAAACCTCTGCAGAACTCCAAGCCAGAATCCAACTCCAAAGTTTCTTGGACTTGTAATGGGTCCCAGAGAGGAACAGGACTGAGCAAGTGTCCCCAGGCCCCAGGCAGAGCAGAGAACTGCGGGCAGTGATGACAGGTGGGGACAAAGAGAAGCCAAGTCTTGGTGCCCTGGGGCACAGCAGGGTCTGTGCCAGCAAGGGCTGGGAGGAGACACCTTGTCCTGAGGCCCTGGGGCCTCCTGGCACAGCCCCAGCCAGGCTGGGCACTGTCAGCCCCTTGTGCTGCCCTCAGCATCCCCCCCTAGCCCACATCCCAGTGGCCTCAAGGATCTGCTGCAAGGAGTCCCTGGGGAGCCTTGCTCAGCAATGGCCCTGGGGGCTCCTTCATGCTCCCTGCAGGGACTGCAGGTTTTTCAAAGGACTTTGGCTTTGGCTTTGGCCTTGGAGTCTCTGAGAGGTTTGTGCAATGATGGCCTCCAATTATCTGCTATAATTAGTCCCTGGAGATTCTCTGCCTGTTGCAGCATTGATTGGGACTCATTAATACTTCAGGGTACTTAAGTTTTTTAAGCTACTTCCTCTTTCCCTTTTGATACAGACTCTATGAGAAAGATTGTGCATTTACAGGTTCCAATTATCTGCCTAATGAGTCCCTGGGAGCCGTTATCAGTAACAACACTCAGTGGGCTCATTAATGCTTCAAGTACTTCAGTTATTTTAAGGTACTTGTTGTTTCCCTTTTGATACAGACTCTGTGAGAGGTTTGTGCAATCATGGCTCCAATTATCTGCTTTAATGAGTCCCTTGAGAGCTCTGTACTGACACTCAGTGGTGCTCAGTAATGCTTTGAGCTTCTCAAAAATTTTAAGGTAGTTTGGAATTTTCTTTCCACTCTGAGTCTCTGAGATGTTTTTGGTCAATCCTGGCCTCCAATTCTCTCCTCCAAGGAGTCCATGAGGAGCCTGTGTTGGGGATGGACCTCACTGAGACCCATTCATGCTTTGAGACACTTTGGGGTTTTCTTCTGGCTTTGACTCCTGGAAAGGTTTGTGCAATCTCCTCTCAGGCCCTGAGGTTCAAGGGCTCAGCTCCAAATGCACCACAGGGCTCATCAGGATGCAGCAAGTCCTGACAAACCATGGCTCTGCCTTGATTTCCCTCTGCTCTAATGCAGTTCATCAGGAATGTATCTGGAGTGATTTTGGTTTGCTAATATGAGATTTCTCAGCCAACACATCTATTAGTGCAGTGGGATCAGTGTTGGCTAATTTCCATTGCACTCACTGGAATATATTTACTCATTTCCTGCTGTGAGATAGGATTAGGAGAAAGGCAAACTAGGCTCAAAATTTTAAAAGGGTATATAGAAAAGTTTATTACCAGTAAATAGAAGAAAGAGTAATAAGGATCTGAACACTTCTCCTTTCTCTACAACCTTTTCTTTTTTACTGACAATGTAAGGAGACAAAACCTGAAAGTTTCAGTCAGTTTACACCATCTAGAACAGTCTTTCTTCAGTTCACTTAGGGAGAGGAGTCTCTCTTTCATGCTATGGAGACTTCTCCATAAGAAAAACGTTTGCTCGTGGCTCTCAATTCCCACAAATAGCAGCTGCCCAGAAAATCTGGAATCGTGAAGTCCCTCCCATTTTTTCATAGCTTTTCCCACAGATGTTTTTATGGGCCATGTCAACTTATGGGGTATGAGTTTAAAGATGAGCTGTTGAAGAGCAAAGATTCTCTTCATCTATTTCTAAAACCATCTTCCTCTCTGAAAACAAAGATCTTCTTCTCTCCCTGAGGGCACAGGGCCTCATCAGTCTTCTCTTTTTCTCTGTACAAACTTCTCATGGGATCACAGCTACTTCAACATTTGCTTAATTTAGCATGGAGGCCTTTGCTGAACAAGTCATCTCCCCATATTTTCAATTAGTTATCAGGAAAAAGAGAGTCTGATGTATCAATTACATCCTTCTCCATAGCTTTTCAAGAGGATTTCAGCCCCAAGATCAAGGCATCTCCTCATCCCTCCCATCTGGGACTCAACTTCCCCTTCAGTGACCTGGGTGTCTTCATGTGTCTCCTCTGTGTGCCTGCAGTTTGTCCTTTTCTCTCACTGGAGGGAGGATGGAAGCACTGAAAGAGTTCATATCTCACCCGGGGCCTGCAGATGGTTCCGTGCCCCCGGCCGGGCTCGGTGCTTGCGGCCGGAGCTGTTTTACGATGGAGGTTTCTGCAGCGGCTGCGCTGGGGCTGTGTCAGGATGGGCCGCGCTGGGGCAGGGCCAGGATCTCAGCAGCCAGGCCAGAGCACAGCAGCAGCACGGCCGGGGGCCGATGGCTTCTCCTGCCCCTGCCCGGGGCTTGCGGCTGAAGCCCAAGGGTGGCAGAATCTTGGCCGAGCCGGCCCGGCCCGGGGCTGCTCCTGGGGCCCGGCGGATCCTGGCTGGGCCCGGGCTGGCGGCGGGGCAGGGCTCAGCAGGGCCCAGATGTTCCCAACTGCAGCCATGGCCCGGCCCGGCCTCGGCCCCGTGGCCTCCCCTGCCCTGCCCGGCAGCCGATGGGGCCTGGCGGGGTCCCTGGGAAGGGGCCCGGCCCCACGGCAGGAGCTGCCCGGCCCGGCCTGGCTGAGACGGGGCCGGGTCAGCCTTGTTACCTCTGGGCCAGCCAGAAGGGAAAGAGACCCTCCCAGGCTTTCCCATCTTTAACATGTGCCTTCACAGAGGCGTGTACAGTTTCCTTCATAGTTTAACAGATTGTCAATTCTCAAAGATAATTACTGATTGTTTTTTTTGTCAGACATGGAGGAAACTGCTAGCAGCTTCTCTTAGAACATCACTTCCGTGATGCAAAACCAACACAACAGCGCAGAGCACAGACCTCCTTTGTCCATATATAGTGCTCATGTGCCCGAGGTTTCAAAATACCTCCCTGGGAGATCTCCGGGCCCTCTCCAAGATGTTTTCAAATGAAAACATTCAGCTCAGAGTCTAAGAAAATCACCAGAGGACAGGGCCAGCCTGACCTGTCTGTCCTGGCTACTTTTGTCTGAGATCAGTCCTTGGATAAACAGAATTGAGAGGCCAAATTCTAATTTTGGCCATGGTCCCTGGACCTGAAAGCCGGTTCTTTTCCATAGGAAGGAAGGAACAGAGCCCCAGTGTTTCAGGGGCAGATGAGAAATGGCCACCAGAGGCCAAGGCCAGCCAGAGCAAGCAGGATTTTGTTCTGAGTGATATCCTTGCATATAGGAATTGCTTTAGGGAGAGTTTCAATTTTGGCAATGGGCATCTGAAAAGGGGGGCGGTTCTTTCCCATAGCAAGAAAAGCACGGAGCCCCAGTTTTCCAGGAGCTGATGAGAGGCGGCCCTTGACATTGCAACATCAGCCAGACCTGTCAGGGGGCCCCTGGGAAGCCAAACCAGCCAGACCTATTCCATGTTCCCTCAGTTCCATGGGGCCCCACAGTGTCCCAATGGTCCCTTGCTTCCCTGAGGCCCTGAGGTGTCATAATGCCCCCTTGGTGACACCAGGCCCTGAAGGGTCCCAATGGTCTCCATGGTTCCATCAGGCCCCACAGAGCCAGAATGGTCTCTGGGTTCCATGAAGCCCCACTGGGTCACCATGGCCCCTTGGTTCCATGGGCTCCAGTGGTGCCACAATGATTCCCTTGGTTCCATGAGGTCCCCACAGTGTCCCAGTGATCTCCATGGGAAGGGAAGAACCCAGCCCCAGTGTTGCAGGGGCAGTCACCAGAGGTCCAGGCCACCCAGGCTTGATGGTACTGGCAGATTGTGCCTGGGAGCAACCCTTGGATATCCAGAATTTTGGAGGTGGAATCCAATTTCAGACATGGACACCTGGAGGATAAGGATGCTTGTTTTCCATTGGAAAGAAAGCACGGAACACTGATTACACAGTGACATTTGGGGATCTATGGGGAGTATTGGGGATTGTTCCTGCACCTCGTGACCCAACAGGAGCTTCTCTAATAAATGTTGCCTGAAGCTCCCACTGTGGTCATGACAGGAACCCATGTGAGTGTCTGGGACATCCCGGCTCTTTGGCAGCCTGGGGACTCCTGGGATGTCACCATGGGATGGCTGTGACTGTCTCTGACCCCAGGGCTCTTTACCATCCCAGAAAGCCCTGGGAGGCATCCATGGAGCCCCTGTCTCAGCCTGTGACATTCCAGCTCTGGAACAGCCTGGAGACTCTTGGAAAGTCCCCATGGAACCCTTCTGAGGACCTGTGACAAATCTGATCCTTAGCAGGCAACCATCACCAGTCCACTGTTGCTATGGTCAGTTTCCATGGCAACCATCACCAGCCCCCTGTTGCTATGCTCAGTCCCTTGGCAGCTCCATGGAGACCCCATGCCGGGGTGGTTGCCATGGACACCAGCTCAGGCCTGCAGCCAGAGCCCGTTGCCATGGCAACCATTGGCAGCCCCCATCCCCAGGCTGATGGGATCCCAGAAGCACAGAATTGGCTGAGCTGGGAGGGACCCATCAGGATCCTCCAGTCCAACTGCTGGCCCTGCACAGGACACCCCAACAATGCCAGCCTGGGCCTGGCAGCGCTGGCCAAACGCTGCTGCAGCTCAGAGAGCCCTGGAGCTGGGACCCTTCCCTGGGGAGCCTGGCCAGGGCCCCAGCAGCCTCGGGGCAAAAACCTTTTCCTGACATCCAAGCTGAGCCTGCCCCAACTCAGCTGCAGCCGCTCCCTCCACTCCTGTCCCTGGGCACCAGAGGGAAGAGGTTCCCACAGCCCCAGCCAGGGACCCGCTCCCAAGGCTGCTGCCATGGCCACCAGGGCTGCCACCAGCTGGGATGCTCGCTTTCCACGGGCCGGGCTTCAGGAATGGGATTCCCCAATTTCCTGCTCCCGCTAAAACCGCGCTGCCCTCGCTGCCCTCCCGCCTCCCATGGAAAGCACAAAAGGCAAAGATCCCGGACTGGTTTAAGAACAATTTAATGGGAACAGCAACGGGATAAGGAACAAACAGGAACAGAAACAATATTGATAACAGAAGGGATAAATAAAACTGTTTACAGGGAAAACTACAACACAACTCACAGGGTCTGCCTGGCTACAATATTTCTTGCCTGGAAAGGACACCCTTCTCCTCAGGGAGAGAGAGAGAGTCCCTTTCCTGTCCCTGGCAATGATCTGAGGTGGGACTGAATGTAATGACAGGGCCATGGCCAGACCCTCATGTTCTCCAATGCCACATCAGGTCATTGGCAAAGGGCAGGAAAAGGTACAGGTGTCTTCCCAGCATGGATCACAGGGAACATGGATCACCAGGGCTCTTTCCAATCTGGCTTCTCCCATGGGGGATGAAGCTGGAGTGGTGCATGAAGCTGTTCCTGCAATCGAGGCACTTGCAGGGCTTCATTTACGGGTGGCTCCGTTGGTGTCTTGTCAAATGAGAGCTTCTGGTGAAGCTCTTCCCACACTGGGGACACTCGTAGGGCCTCTGCCTCTCCCCAGTGTGGATGCGCTGGTGCCTGATGAGGGTGGAATTGCGCTTGAAGCTCTTCCCGCAGTCAGGGCAGTAGAAGGGCCTCTCATCCGTGTGAATCCGCTCATGCAGGTGGAGATTTGAGCTGGTCCGAAACCTCTTCCCACACGTGCGGCACTCGTAGGGTCTCTCCCCAGTGTGGATGAGCTGGTGCCTGATGAGGTGGGAGTTGCGCTTGAAGCCCTTCCCGCAATCAGGGCAGTGGAAGGGCCTTTCTTCTGTGTGAATCTGCCAGTGCCTGGCGAGATCAGGGCTGGTGTGAAACCTCTTCTGGCACTCAGGACACTCGTAGGGCCTCTCCCCAGTGTGGATGCACTGGTGGGTCAAAAGGGTGGAGCTGCAGCTGAAGCCCTTCCCACACTCCCCACACTCGTAGGGCCATTCCCCAGTGTGGATCATCTGGTGGCTGATCAGGGTGCTGCTCTGCCTGAAGCTCTTCCCACACTCCAAGCCCTTGTGGGGCTTTTTCCCATCATGAAGCTGCTCATGGGCCACCAGCTCCGAGCTCTGGCTGAAGCTCTGTCCACCTTCCTGGCTCAGGGTGGGTCTTTCCTCCTCAGAGCACCCTGGGCTGGGTTTGGAGCCCCTTCTCCTGTGGGATCTCTGGGACTTGTCCTCCACGTTGGAATTCTGCACCGTGGAGCCATTTAAAATGGCCTCTTCCACGATGTTCTGCCTTGGGGATTTGTCCTCCCTGGTCTCCATCCTCAGCTTCTTCCCTGGGGGAGGAAGGCCAAGGAGAGGATGGGATTTGCCTCCGTGCCAGAGGGAAGGGGAAGGAGATCCCCCCAGTGCATCCCCGGCAGGATGGGGTTGGCAGCAGGGTTGTCCTGCAGCCGGGGGCTGTGCTGGGCTGGGAGATGGAGCAGGAGAGAGGGGGAAAGGGGCACTGACTTCCTCCTCACCTGCCTGGGGCTCCTGGGGCACCTTCTTCTTCCTCACAGCCTCCTCCTCCATCTGGCCAAGTTTAGGGGATGGAAAATCCTGTTTTGAGAAGAAAACAAGGGATAAGTACACTGAATTTTGTACTTGTTTGAAGGCAAACCTGGGGAGGGTCTTAACCAGAATTACAATTTAATAAGAAAATGAAGATCAAGGCAATGATGCAGAAACACTGCCTTAAACTGACAGAGTCTGGATATAACCTGACACTCTGTTGCTGGTCAGGGTGGTGGCAGCAGTCCCATTAAATGGTGGCTGCAGTCCTGTTGGAGTGATGAACGTGATTCTGTCCAAGCAGTGATCCTGTAGAAGCGTCTGGTCTTCCTCTGAAGGTCCAGGGGTGGTTCTGGAGCTCTTGTCCTCTGGGAATCCAGTAGGCAAGCTGCTCCTGGTGTTGCAAGGCTCAGCTTATATCCAGGCAGGAATGCTTGGATCCTCCCCCTGGGTGGAGCATCCCACAATGGGAGGATGGAATTTGATCAGTCCTGCAGTGACACTCAATGGCCCATTCCCAGAAGATATCTCCCCTGGAGGGCGTTATCAGGGCTGAGTCATGGAAGAGATCAAGAACACTGCCCCACCTGTTTCTAGCAGTTGATGAAGATGGGCATTGAAAACATGCATTTGGTTCCATCTTACACTGCAGCCTGAAACAGTGGGGGAATCCCTGCTCAGGGGGTGAACACCACCCCCCTTACCCAAACTGGCTCAGGTGTAAAACCCCAACCCTGGGAAGGCCACACACACACAGGGGACAATGTCACACTTGCCCTGCTCCAGGGCAAATGGCATCTCTCTAATATTTTCTTAACCAGATTGCAAAATTATTTTGGCAGTGAGTTCAGGGCAGTGTTCTTTGACCCCAGTTGCCTTTGACAACAGCATGGTTCCTTCCTCTGAGGAGGTTGTGGGTCTCTCTGGAGGAACTCTTGGAAACTGATGCAGCTTCGTCTGAGCGACCTATGGGAGAACTGATGAGGAAAATGGCTGTTGTGGGACTGGAGTGTAAAGAAAATATTTAGTTGTCCTTCCTTGAAAAGTTTGTTAAAATCACTGGAGGAAATGGGGCAAATGATACCAGCACGACTGACAAGGTTCATTCACCCCATGGTGAGGAACACAAGGCTGCTGAAAGTCTCTCAAGAAGCCCAGCTCAAGTAGCTAAATTCCCAAATAACTCCAGCCTGGGGTCTCCGGGAGGATTTTTTTGGAGCGTGTTCGGAGCCGGCAGATCCCGGACTCGAGCCCCGGGTATCTCCGGGCTCCCTAAGAGGAGCTTTTTCGGGGGCAGAGGAGCCGCGATCGCCCCTCGGGAGGGTCCTGGGGGGCCCACGTGGGGATGGCCCGGTACCGACGGGGCCGGACATTGGTTTTGGGGATCCCCGTGAGAGCCGGGGCTGTGGAACGGGGAACCCCTGGGGCGGGGAGAGGGGAAGGGGCGATACCGGAGCTGGGGCACCCCCGGCAGCCCGGAGATGAGGCGGGGACGGGACCCCCTGACCCTGACAGGGGCGCGTCCTGGGGTGACTTCATGATGCTCGTGCCCCATCGGTCCGTTTAGCCCAGAAATGAGTTCTGCACCTTTAAGGCTGGTTCTGAGAGCCAAGGGGAGGAAGAAGAAGCTGCAGTTTGTTTTCATACACTGCACTCACTCCTCCACATTCCGGCTCCTGGATGGACAGAGGGCGGGACAGAGCTCTACTTTGCTTTAGCTCGCTGAGGCAGAGAAGTTCCCTGGACTGTGGTTTTTCTTTTTCTTTGGAGCTGTTTAAACCTGCTCTAAACTGAACACCCAGAACACCACCGGCAGCTCCCACCTGTGGCCCACCGGGCTGAGCCTGGGCCGTGGCATTTCCAATACAGGAGGGACTGATAAGAGACTGATAAGACACTGATAAGACACTGAGTGAGCCAAGCCCCAGCCCAAGGAAGGATTTTTGGAGTTTGTCACCTATTTTCCAGCAGCAGGAAGTTTTATTGCTTAATATTGTTCAATTTTTGTGCTGGTGAATGCTTTGCCTGTTAAATAAAGTGTTTTTTTCACTTTTCTCCAAGGAAATATTTTCCCGAACTGGCTGAGGGTGGGGCTGCTGAATCTGCATTCCAGAGGAAACCCCTTTCGGGAGTTTTCTCCCAAAATTGCCCTAAAGCAGGACAGGGTGGTGGGAAGAGGGCAGAAGCCCAAGTGGCTGGATTGAGGGGAGGCTGGAGAGAGGGACCTTGGGACCCCAAAACCCCCCAGCATCCCTTAGCAGGACCCTGGAGAGGGGGGATCCCCAGGACCCATGGGATCCCCAACAGCCCAGAGACAGGGGACCACCAGAACCCCAGAGGGATGAGACTGGAATTGGGACAATCCTGGTGGCGCTTTTTTTATACACTCTTGATTTTTGGAGGTTATTATGGACATCAGGTGACTTCTAGAGATGGACTTGGGCAAGAGGAATCCCCAACCCAAGGCATTCACATCTTGTTTCTCCCCAAATCTGTATTTTCCCCAAACCTTCCCACACTGACATCCCCCCTGTCCTGCTCTGGGTGAGCTCAGTCCCAAACCTGACCCTGATCCTGGTCTCAATCTCACTCCATGTTTAGACACACTCACAGTTCTGTATTAAATCACATCCTAGTCCCAGACTCATCTAGCCCCAGACCCAATCCCAACCCCAGCCCTAAAGCCAATCCCATGTCTAGCCTTAACCCCAATCCCAGCTCTAATCCAAATCTCAGCCCCAACTCTAAGCCCAGCCCCAATTCCAGCCCCTTCCTAAATCCTCAGCCCCAAACCAAATCCCAGGTTCAGCCCTTCTGGGGCTTTGGGGGTTTCTCTGTCCCTGTGACCCCGATGATGTTTGGGTGGGGTCCCAGCAGGGCTGAGAGGGACAGAGACCCCCCCGGCCTCGCCAGGGGTGAGAAGGTGGCAGAGCCCCCCCAGCCCCGAGCAGCCTCAGCGGTGAGAGGGACACAGAGCCCCTGGTGCCCAGCCCTGCACAGGCACTGCCTGAGGCCAGAGGGATGGAGACCACCCTGAGCATCCCCCAGGACCAGGGGACAGAGAGCCCCGAGCATCCCCTGGGCTGAGAGGGACAGAGAGCCCCGAGCACCCCCTGGCACAGGGGAGAGAGGGAGGGAGACCCCCCAGGCATTCCCTGGGGTGAGAATGATGCAGACCCCTGGGGAATGGCCTGGGGTGACAGGGACAGGGACACCCCTGGGGAATGGCCTGGGGTGACAGGGACAGGGAAAAACCCCCCAAGCCCCTCCCAAGCATCCCCCAGTGTGAGAGGCACAGAGACCGCTTGAGCATCCCCTGGGCACCAGACAAAGTAAAGTTGTTTCTTGACAGAAATCAAACTTAACCCTACAGAAAATGCCTTGAATTTGCTCTTCCCACAAGTCACTTGTTGTGAACATGCAAACAAATCCCAAAATTTAATAAACTGACAGTAGAAGCAATTTTGTGGCAATTCCAAAATCCATTGGTCCTGCACAGCTCCAGCTCAGCTGCTGGCACATTCTGATAAAAGAAAAGTGGAAATTCGGCCCAACACATTGTGATACCTCTTTTAGGAAAAGATTATGAAAAAGAAGGGAAAGCTCTGTGTAGATGTCACAAAGGTGACAGGGACAAAGAGAAAAATTATTCTCACATTTCGAAAAGCGTCCCAGCCTGTGAAAGAGAAAAGGGGGGACAGCCACAGAGTGACAGGGACAGAGACCTCCCCTGGGGCAGGGCAAGTGTGACATTGTCCCCTGTGTGTGTGGCCTTCCCAGGGTGGGGGTTTTACACCTGAGCCAGTTTGGGTAAGGGGGGTGGTGTTCACCCCCTGAGCAGGGATTCCCCCACTGTTTCAGGCTGCAATGTAAGATGGAACCAAATGCATGTTTTCAATGCCCATCTTCATCAACTGCTATAAACAGGTGGGGCAGTGTTCTTGATCTCTTCCATGACTCAGCCCTGATAACGCCCTCCAGGAGAGATATCTTCTGGGAATGGGCCATTGAGTGTCACTGCAGGACTGATCAAATTCCATCATCCCATTGTGGGATGCTCCGCCCAGGGGGAGGATCCAAGCATTCCTACCTGCATATAAGGTGAGCCTTGCAACACCAGGAGCAGCTTGCCTACTGGATTCCCAGAGGACAAGAGCTCCAGAACCACCACTGGACCTTCAGAGGAAGACCAGACCCTTCTACAGGATCACTGCTTGGACAGAATCACGTTCATCACTCCAACAGGACTGCAGCCACCATTTAATGGGACTGCTGCCACCACCCTGACCAGCAGGGTGTCAGGTTATATCCTGACTCTGTCAGTTTAAGGCAGTGTTTCTGTATCATTGCCTTGATCTTCTTTTCTTATGAAATTGCAATTCTGGTTTAGACTCTCGCCCAGGTTAGTCTTCAAACCAGTAAAAATTCAATGCGCTCATCCCTTGCTTTCCTCCCAAATCAGGATTTCACATCCCCAAACCTTTGCCAGATGGAGGAGGAGGCTGCAAGGAAGAGGAAGGAGGCCCGGGACACGCAGGCAGGTGAGGAGGAAGTCAGTGCCCCTTTCCCCCTCTCTCCTGCTCCATCTCCCAGCCCAGCACAGCCCCCGGCTGCAGGACAACCCTGCTGCCAACCCCATCCTGCCGGGGATGCACTGGGGGGATCTCCTTCCCCTTCCCTCTGGCACGGAGGCAAATCCCATCCTCTCCTTGTCCTTCCTCCCCCCGGGAAGGATCTGAGCATGGAGACCAGGGAGGAGAAATCCCCACAGCAGAAACTCATGGAAGAGGCTATTTTGAGTGACTCCAGGGCACAGGAATCCAATGGGGAGGAAAATCCCCAGAGATCCCACAGGAGGAGGGGCTGCAAACCCAGCCCAGGCTGCTCTGAGGAGGAAAGACCCACCCTGAGCCAGGAAGGTGGACAGAGCTTCAGCCAGAGCTCAGAGCTGGTGGCCCATGAGCAGCTTCATGATGGGGAGAAGCCCCACAAGTGCTTGGAGTGTGGGAAGAGCTTCAGGCAGAGCAGCACCCTGATCAGCCACCAGATGATCCACACTGGGGAATGGCCCTACGAGTGTGGGGAGTGTGGGAAGGGCTTCAGCTGCAGCTCTGCCCTCATCATCCACCAACGCATCCACACTGGGGAGAGGCCCTACGAGTGTCCCCAGTGTGGGAAGAGCTTCACCCAGAGCTCTAGCTTGACCAGACACCAACGGAGTCACCGGTAAGGAAAGGCTTGCAAATGCCCTGATTGCAGGAACAGCTTCATGCACCACTCCAATTTCAACCCCCATGGGAGAACCCACATTGGAAAGAGCCATGGTGATCCATGTTCCCTGTGATCCATGCTGGGAAGACACCTGTTTCTTTTCCTGCCCTTGCAAATGACCTGATGTGGCATTGAAAAACATGAGGGTCTGGCCATGGCCCTGTCATTACATTCAGTCCAACTACAGATCATTGCCTGGGACAGGAAAGGGACTCTCTCTCTCTCTCTCCCTGAGGAGAAGGGTGTCCTTTCCAGACAGGAAATATTGTAGCCAGGCAGACCCTGTGAGTTGTCTTGTAGTTTTCCCTGTAAACAGTTTTATTTATCCCTTCTGTTCTCAATATTTTTTCTGTTCCTGTTTGTTCTTTATCTCATTCCTGTTCCCAATAAATTGTTCTTAACCCAGCCCGGGATCTTTGCCTTTTGTGCTTTCCATGGGAGGCGGGAGGGCAGCGAGGGCAGCGCGGTTTTAGTGGGAGCAGGAAATTGGGGAATCCCATTGCTGAAGCCCGGCCCGTGGAAACCGAGCATCCCAGCTGGTGGCAGCCCTGGTGGCCATGGCAGCAGCCTTGGGAGCGGGTCCCTGGCTGGGGCTGTGGGAACCTCTTCCCTCTGGTGCCCAGGGACAGGAGTGGAGGGAGCGGCTGCAGCTGAGTTGGGGCAGGCTCAGCTTGGATGTCAGGAAAAGGTTTTTGCCCCGAGGCTGCTGGGGCCCTGGCCAGGCTCCCCAGGGAAGGGTCCCAGCTCCAGGGCTCTCTGAGCTGCAGCAGCGTTTGGCCAGCGCTGCCAGGCCCAGGCTGGCATTGTTGGGGTGTCCTGTGCAGGGCCAGCAGTTGGACTGGAGGATCCTGATGGGTCCCTCCCGGCTCAGCCAATTCTGTGCTTCTGGGATCCCATCAGCCTGGGGATGGGGCTGCCAATGGTTGCCATGGCAACGGGCTCTGGCTGCAGGCCTGAGCTGGTGTCCATGGCAACCACCCCTGGCATGGGGTCTCCATGGAGCTGCCAAGGCACTGAGCATAGCAACAGGGGGCTGGGGATGGTTGCCATGGAAACTGACCATAGCAACAGGGGGCTGGGGATGGTTGCCATGGAAACTGACTCTAGCAACAGGAGGCTGGTGATGGTTGCCATGGAAACTGACCATAGCAACAGGGTTGCTCGTGATGGTTGCCATGGAAACTGACCATAGCAACAGGGGCCTGGTGATGGTTGCCTGCTAAGGATCACATCTGTCACAGGCCCTCAGAGGGGTTCCATGGGGACTTTCCAAGAGTCTCCAGGCTGTTCCAGAGCTGGAATGTCACAGGCAGAGACAGGAGCTCCATGGATGCCTCCCAGGGCTTTCTGGGATGGTAAAGAGCCCTGTGGTCAGAGGCAGTCACAGCCATCCCATGGTGACATCCCAGGGCACCTTGGGCTGCAAAGGCACCCATCTGTCACAGGCACTCACGGGGGCTCCACGGTGACATCCCAGGAGTCCCCAGGCTGCCAAAGAGCCGGGATGGCCCAGACACTCACATGGGTTCCTGTCATGGGCACAGTGGGAGCCTCAGGCAGCGTTTATTAGAGGAGCTCCTGTTGGGTCACGAGGTGCAGAAAGGATCCCCAATAGCCCCCACAGATCCCCAAATGTCACCGTTGAGTCAGAGATGACACAGACTCAGATCAGAAGGCTAAGGGCTAAAAGCCACCTGTTTTTTCAATCCTCTTCTTTTATATCTTGGTTTGCTACAGGTGGACCTCATTGGTCATTTAATCAACACAATTCACATGATTGGCCAATTAAGACAACACCCCCTCAGTAAACAACGTTTTGGAAAACAGCCAACTTATTACAAATGTTTTCAGAGCACCAGGTATTGATGTTTGCTTTATGTTGGGCCTTTCTGAGGGCTCCTTGGATGGGGGAAAGCCTCCTGTAGCAGTTCTGTGCCAGGTAAAATGTGATGCACAGGACTATTTCAGTCTTCAGCTTGTGGTTTATTGTTATTTTCTTGAAAGTTTTGCATGCTGTCCACCCCAGGCTCAGCGCGCTGGAAAAGCCCCACAAAATGGCCCCAAAATATAGTTTCAAGGACTTCTGAAGTTGTCTCATCCAATGAAGTCTCAAAATATACATTATTTCTACTTGTTTACCAATAACTCGTCCCTTGACTGTCCACATAACCTCTGCACTGTGCTTTCCTTGACCAATCACCCTGTGCCACCAACACTGCAGAAAATGCAGTAGATGAAGAAGAAGACAGGGACTACACCCCAAGACCTCCATCTTTCTTCCTATCTACACCATACTAAAAATCCCAAAACCTAAATTTCTCACCCAAGTGACATGCTGTACTACCCTCTGATCTATTTTACACTTGGGTAAATTCTCATCTGTCCCAAAGTCCTGGAAGTCCTCTCCATTGGCGAAGGTTCAAGGCAGTGTTTCTCTGAGTGTCAGGATTCCTCAGAGCAGACAGAGAAATATTCCCTGTGCCCTGGAGTCCCACACATTTAACCTAAAATCCTTTAACCTTTTAGATTTTAAGTTACCCAAAAATGTTTCAGGTAAGTAGAATAAGAAGTAGAAGAAATAGAGAACAACAGAAAGACAGAAGACCCATACAAAGACACACACACAGGGGTACCAACTGCTCAGGTTCCAGCATCACCAACAGAGGAACCCCAGCAGAAGGCAGGATCCAGACCCTGGGCTGGCCTCACTCCGGCTTTAAACCCTCTGGGCCTTCATGGCCCCGCCCCTGGGGTGGGACTGCCAGTTGCTTGTCCAATCAGAGTCAGGGTAGCACCACCTGCTGCAGTGTGACTGATTGATTGACAGCTGGGCCAATCAGAGCTGGGTTAGCACCGCCCCTGCTGTGTGATTGGCAGCTCTGCCGGGCCAAGGCTGGGGGCGGGGCTCTGTCCCACCACAAACCAAGGCCTGACCCGGCCCTGGCCCCACACGGGCATTCCGAGCATCCCAAGGTGTCTCGGGACATGGATCTCATCCAGCCTCTGACAGCGACCACGGTGACACTACGGAACCTCATGGAGCCATGGGTCAGTTGTGACAATGGAGATCCAAGGAAATGATGGTGAGACTGTGGAATCCCGGAATCATGGAATCAAGGAGACCATTGTGCAAATCATGGGCCCTATGGAAGCAAGGATCAATGATCAAACTGTGGTTTGATTGTGATTGATTTAAAATAGAAACAAGGAGCCATTGTGACACAGCGGGGCCACATGGAGCCACGGGAACCCTGTGACTCTGTTGGGTCTCATGAAACCAAGAAGCCATTGTGACATTGCCAGAGCTCATGGAATCAAGGAGACCATTGTGACAGGGTGGGCACCCATGAAGTCAATGGAACATGGAACAGGTCTGCCTGGTTTGGCCTCCTGGGGGCTGTCTGACAGGTCCCACTGAATTTGACATGTCAAGGGCCACTTCCCATCTGACCGTGAAGCACTGGGGCTCTGTGCTTTTATTCCTATGGGAAAGAACTGTCTTTCTTGTCTAGGCACCCATGGTCAAAATTGGGATTCTGCATCTAAAATTCCCTATATCCAAGGGTTACTCCCAAAAAAATCTGCCCATACAGTCAAGTCTGGCCAGCCTTGGCCTCTGGTGGCTGCCTCTCATCTGCCCCTGCACCACTGGGGCTCACTTGTTTCCTTCCTATGGAGACCATTGTGACGCTGCGGAGCATTGTGGAACCAAAGGGCCATGGTGATACTGCAGGCCCTTGTGAACCTGTGACACTGTAGGAACTTGTGGAACCAAGGGGAACATTGTGACACTGCAGGGTACCATGGATCCAAGGGGCCACTGTGACACTGTGGGGCCTCGTGGAACCAAGAACATCATTGTGGCTCTGCTGGGCCGCATGGTCCCAAGGGGCCAGTGTGAAGCAGCAGGGCTTTGTGGAACCAAGAGGCCATTGCTGCATTTCAGGGCCTCGTGGAGCCAAAGGGCTGTTGTGATCCTGCAGGGCACCGTGGATCCATGGAGAGCATTGTGGCATTGCAAGGCCCCATGGAATCATGGAGACCATTGTGACCCTGCAGGGCCTCATGGAAGGAAGGGGCCATTGTGACACAGAGGGGCTTCATGGAACCAATAGATCATGATGACAAATGGGGCCTCGTGGAACCATGGGGACCATTAAGATCCTTAAGGACTTGTGTAACCAAGGGGCCATTATGACACCTGAGGACCTCATGGGAGCAAGGAGCCATTGTGACACTGCAGGGCCCTGTGGAACCAAGGGAACATGAAACAGGTGTGGCTGCCTTGGCCTCCCAGGGGTCACCTGACAGGTCTGGCTGACCTTGGAATGTGTAAGGCCACTCCCATCTGCCCCTGAAACACTGGGGCTCTGGACTTTTCTTTTTATGGAAAAGAACTGTCCATCTTTTCCAGGTATCCATGGCCAAAATTAGGATTCCACCTCCAAATTTCTGTGCATCCAAGGATTGCTCCCAGACAAAAGCTGCCAGGACAGACACGTCTGGCTGGTCTTTAACTCCTGAGTGCCAGAACTCACCTGTTTTCCAAACACTGGAAAGGGATCTGTGCTTTTCCTTTTATGGAAAAAATCATCCTTCTCCAGGCACAAATGTCTGAAATTAGGATTCCAGATTCATAATTTCAAATATCCAAGGGCTGCTCCAAGCAAACCTGCCAGGACAGACAGGTCAGGCTTGCCTTAGCCTCTGGTGGTTGCCGTTCATCAGCTCCTGAAACACGAGGGCTCCGTGGTTTCCTTCCTATGGAGACCAATGTGACACTTGGGAGCCTTGTGAAATGAAGGGGCCACTGTGACACTGAAGAGCACCATGGATCCAAGGCACCATTGTGACACTGTGGGGCTTTGTGGAACCAAGGACATCATTGTGGCTCTGTTGGGCCGCAGGGTCCCAAGGGGCCAGAGCAAAGCAGCGGTGCGGGAGTTAGCCCAGCTGTAACTCAGAGCCAGCCAGATTTTACCCCAAAAGAATTGGGCATGAGTTTCAAGCCCTGGGAATCATTTGTTTAAATTAAAGTGAGCTTGAAAGTTCTCCAAAAAGCCTTTAGTGTTGTTATGCTAACTTGTCCAAGTTCTCCTCCCCTCATGGTTACTTGTTTCCCCTATAGGGTTATTGTTCTAGAGTGTTTCTACCCCCATGTGTACATGTTGTTGCTCCCCTTTGTCTCGGGTCTTTGGATCCTGCCCCTCATACTGTTCTCGACTTCTCCATGTTTATTGTTTTTCACCCTGTTAATAAAGTTCCTTTTAAACAACTCCATTGATCCTGCTCCTTTTCATTTTTGCCACCCTCGCCGTGAAGTCAGGGAACCAGAGAGGTTTGACACAGCCACCCTCATTGTGACATTTGGCGCCCAAACAGGGACCCTGACACTCAGGGCTCCCTGTGTCAGTCACGTCAGCTGGAGTTAGCTGATGGATAGGCCAGGGCTCCCTGGGATTTTGGATTGTGCTGGGCCCAGTGGATTCATCGTTGCTTCAAGGGACCTTGCCCAGGATCAGCAGGGACGACGGTTTCACCTGCATAGGATTGCAGGTGGGTTTGGGGAAATGCAAGACATTTATTGCCCATTTTGCTACTGTGTTTTTACAATATGCACCCAAATCCCATAACTGATTAGGGGTGTTCTGGGGGCTCTTCCCCATAAGGCAGAGAAAGAGAAAAATGGGCAGCTGGATGTCGAAAGTAGAAAGGAGCATATATGGATGCTTTAATTCTCACTGATCATGACATAACATTTTCAAAGAATGAATTAAAATCAATCATGAGGTAGATCATTAAAAATTTTCCAGACACCTCTGCTGACGAAATCCATATCACTGAATTTTGGGACTCATTGGGAGTTAAACTGTACAACCTTTCGATCAAAAGGGACCCCATTGCATCCTGCATGCTCCCCATCTTCCACACCATCCTTGAGACCCTTCACCAGCAAGCAGTGTGTTGAAAACTCAATCCATTGGTCACTCCTAACTTGGGAGCTCCCCTCAAACCTGCCTTTCTCAGACCTTCCAAGATGGTCCAAGATGGCAATGGCCACGCGGTCTTGGAGCATCATGCCCTGGAGACTCAGGACGAAAGGAGCCTGAATGTGGCTCGGGAGCCCGACCATCCTCCCTCCATCTTGGCTCCTCCACTTCCTTCTACCACAGCCTTCTCTTCTGCCCTGAACGAACCTCCAGACTCCACCCCCATGGATGTGGGTCACGCCCCCACTGTCAATCATTCCACCTCCACCCTGGGCCATGCCTCCAGAGCTCCACCCCAGAAGTCCGCCATCCTAAATCAAGGCCCTTCCTCCCCAACACCTGACAAAGTGGCAGCACCCTTTGCCTCACCCTCCAGCAAGAATATAACCCCATGATCAAAGATACTAAGCCCAACTGTCACACTATTTCTAATCCAAATGTTTCTGGTCCAAGTTATTCTTCCTCCCAGGAAGAAAGTTTGGACTCCCCAGAGCCACCTCGCCCCTCAACCCCAGAAGATCCCTAGGAAAGGATCTGGAAGGAAGCAGTTAAGGAAGGAGACTGGCAAATAGTCTCGAAACTCCTTGTTGCCCCCATATGTTATGAAAGAAGGGGGCAGAATCCCAGGGATCAGCCATTGGTTTATGGGGAAATCAAGGAGCTGTGTAGGGAAGATAAAGACCATAGGAAGGATTTACCTTGTTTTAATGGCCTAATGAGGGCCATGTTTACAGCACATCTCAACTCCCTATTATTTAAAATATATTATGACCATGTTGTTGTCACCTACAGAATAACCTTGTCGGAAGAGGGATGAAAACGTTCGCTAAATCAATTAATAGCAGACTATGCTAATAATGAGGCAAGGGTGGAATTGACAATCAACCATCTAGCTGGAGAAGGACCACACAGCCTGCCAGATGATCAAGCAGCAGGTATCCCCAGAAGAGCATTAGATGATATTAAAAAAAAATGGTTTTGAAAGCGTGAATCCAGGTACTGGATGGTACCACCCCCAGTTTGGACTATGTAAACATAAGACAAGAACCTGGAGAGCCCTACATGAAATTTATTGATCACCTTAAACAGGCACTAGAGAAACCCTAGGGGCCATGCAATTCCCTTTTAATGGGCCCCAGCAACATCTACAGGGCCCAAAAATATGTTTCCAGTGTGGTCAACAAGGACATTTTAGAGAAGATTGTCCCCAAGGAGGAGGAGCCTATCTGGTCCCTAATGGATAATCAACATCAAATTAGGTGGAATTTCTCAAAAGGTAATTACACCAAGCAGCCAAAAACTGCCATTGGAGTGCAAGGTGGCCTCAGGCTATGGCACAAATGTTCAAGCCAATGATGCCTACAATCGCTGAATTGTACACCCATTACAGATAATGTAGCCCTAAACTCCAGCACCTCATCTCCCATTTGCCAACCACCTTACCACCAGGGGCAAAATTGAAGTTGCTGAGTCTGGAATCTGTTGTTTTAACTGATTATTTTGCCCATGAAATATCAACAGGACAGCTGGGGCCCAAAGATCAGCCCTCTGAACTATTAATTTTAGTAAACTACCAATCAAGCACTGAAGGATTTTTTGTATTGCCATCCATACTATCAATGTCCTCACAATGAGAAATTACAGTGCTGGCCCTGTCTCCCAACCCACCTTGTTTTATACCCCAAGGACTAACAATTGCCCAGGCAGGATACTGATGACACTTCACTAGGGATGTGATAAATCAGGATTGACCAAAAATCACCTGCACTCTGGAACTTAACAGTGAAAAGGTTGTTTTGACAGGGCTTGTGGACATGGGAGCAGATGTGACAGGTATCTCACATTCCAAGTGGGCTCCTAACTGGGTGTTTACAGCTACTGCAGGAATATTGTCCGAGATTGGAGGTGACAGTGACAGTGTCCGAAGTGCAGAACTTATTAACATCAAAGGACCCAAAGGCCAAATTGCCACAATGAGACCATTTGTGATAAAGGACCTTGGTGTATCCCAGATAAGAACATCAAGACCTACCTGTAGCCACTGAGTGTGGATTCTGCAAAGGAACCCCCAAGTCCACCCCAAGACAAAACCCACCAGACAGTGACTCTGGCACCTGGACTAGACAATTCTCTTGAAGATGACACATCGGAAGCTTCTACTCACATTCCTCAGCCTGTTTGCAACAATGCTCCTACTGAGTGGATGGGTAGCCCTCAAAAACACAAAGCACAATGTATGGATAACTCTAGCAAAGCCATGAAACAAGACACCCTGTGCCTGTCTGTCGCTAGCCCTGACGACCCCTTCTCCACCTGCCTAGTGGGGTTGCCTACAGATGTCTGGCCAATAACTGAGGGTGCCATTTGCAGTATGCCAGGTGACAATCCTGACGGCAAATAGAAGTGCAACCCTGTCGGTGCTTGGGACTACTGGACCCAGAAGCTCCTGCATGCACCACTAGAACTCAGGGGGTAGAAATTCTCAGCTCTGTAAAAATGGACTTTTGTGTAAGGTTTTATTACCATCTGAGATGGGAAGAGGGTGAAAGACACAAAATTACAAAAAAAAAAAGAAACTATCAGGAGACACTATCTCCCCATACCATCCCACTTACAAAAACCAGACCTGATGGTGTAATTACACCTCTTCCATGATTTCTTGGTCCAGTAGCTACCCACTCAACTTGCTGCAGGGTGTGTTTCTTATTTGCAGGGATAGAGTGTCGCAGACATCTTTCATGAAAAATCCTTTCTTAGGATTTTTCCTTGTGAGAAGCTGCAGTTTCAGCAACCAAAAGTAAACAATGCTTATCTGCTGCTGTGGAATGCAACAGGTAGACCTGTGATTGGTCTCCTGTGGATGTTTGGATTTACTGACCACTCATGGCAGAGCTAGCTCTTGCTCTCTGTCTGAGACACAGATCTTTGTGATTCATTGTTGTCTATTCTTAGCTTAGCTAGCTTCTGAAGAAACCTTTTCCTTTCTATTTCTTTTTAGTATAGTCTTAATGTAACATAAAGCATAAAATAATAAATCAAGCCTTCTGATCATGGAGTCAACATTCTCGTCTCTTCTTCATCCTGAAAATGCTTGTGACCATGGTCACAATAGATCATGGCCTGGTGTCCCTTCAGACATCAAAGGCGGACATTGTAGCTTGGGGAGGCTTACCTTGCTGGCACCCAACACAAAAATGATTAATGGCCAGAGAAACAGAGCAAAAAGATCTACACACTACTTTGAATCTGATTGCAAAAATAATGTCATCTATTGGAGTCAAAAGAAGAGAATGGCAGCCTCCATGTTTCTGCCTTGGGTGGCTGCAGCAAAAGCTTTAGGGCAATCAGACCATCCTGGGTGCCTGTTAAGTAAGCAAACCAATGCTGCCTCCCTCACATTGAGTGGCTGCTCTCAGACACAGAGACCATCAGACACGCCACCGTGCAGAACAGCGATAGAGTTTTTACTCTGGGCACATGGGCATGGCTGTTTAGACTCTGAGGGCATGTGCTGCATGAACCTCTCCAGCCACAGCGAGTCAATCCACAAGAGCATTCAGGTACTGAAGGAAGGGTTCAAGAAGCTTCAAGTGGAAAACAAAGACTGGTTCAATAAACTCCTCCAACTGAAGGGACGAAAGGGTTGGATGATGTCTAGCTAAAAGAGGACTATTAATCTCTTAGGGGTTGTTCCTGTATTGTTAATTGTCCCATGTTTGTTTGGATGCTTTAAGAAAGTCTTACAAAATTCTTTCAGTTCCGTCTTTGTTGTAAAAGAGAAAGGGGTAAGATACCCAACACAGGCTCCTCATGGACTTCTTGGAGGAGAGAATTGGAGGCCAGGAAGGCACAAAAACCTCTCAGAGACTCAGTGTGGCAAGGAAAATCCTTAGAAGTACGTAAAAGTATTCGTAAATCCATGAAGTACCTTAAAAACCTTGAGTATCTCAAGGCATTAATGAGCCCCACTGAGTGTCAGTACAGAGCTCTCAAGGGACTCATTAAAGCAGATAATTGGGGCCATGATTGCACAAACCTCTCACAGAGTCTGGATCAGAAGGGAAACACCAAGTACCTTCAAATAACTGAAGTACCCTGAAGTAATAATGAGCCCACTGAGTGTTGTTACTGACAAAGCCTCTCCAGGGACTAATTACAGCAGATAATTGGAGGCCATGATTGCACAAACCTCTCAGAGACTCCAAGGCAAAAGCCAGAGCCAAAGTCCTTTGAAAAAGCTGCAGTCCCTGCAGGGAGCATGAAGGAGCCCCCAGGGCCATTGCTGAGCAAGGCTCCCCAGGGACTCCTTGCA
Source organism: Agelaius phoeniceus (assembly GCF_051311805.1). Classification (NCBI taxonomy): domain Eukaryota; kingdom Metazoa; phylum Chordata; class Aves; order Passeriformes; family Icteridae; genus Agelaius; species Agelaius phoeniceus. The sequence goes on from NW_027509866.1 coordinate 6,752,077, forward strand.
GCAGATCCTGGAGGCCACTGGGATGTGGGCTAGGGGGGGATGCTGAGGGCAGCACAAGGGGCTGACAGTGCCCAGCCTGGCTGGGGCTGTGCCAGGAGGCCCCAGGGCCTCAGCACAAGGTGTCTCCTCCCAGCCCTTGCTGGCACAGACCCTGCTGTGCCCCAGGGCACCAAGACTTGGCTTCTCTTTGTCCCCACCTGTCATCACTGCCTGCAGTTCTCTGCTCTGCCTGGGGCCTGGGGACACTTGCTCAGTCGTGTCCCTCTCTGGGACCCATTAAAAGTCCAAGAAACTTTGGAGTTGGATTCTGCCTTGGAGTTCTGGAGAGGTTTCTTCAGCTGCCTCTCAGGGACTGATGTTCAGGGCCTGAGCACAAAGCCCCAGAGGCTGATTAAAGTCCTTGTGCTGTGTCTGTGCTGCTGAGCTGGGCTGGGCTCCTGGCCCAGAGGCAGCTCCTGCTCACCAAGAAGAGCTTCAAAAGCACATTTCCCTGGATGAGCAGCTCTTGTGCCAGCCCAGCAGGGCTGGGGCACTGCCTGCAGCCAGCCCGGGCACAGCCCAGAGGCACAGAGAGCTTCAATCAGTCAAGGCTGGGAAGGGGCTGAGAAGTGCCTGGGGCACAATCACTGCCAGCCCTTGGCACAGGAACCTCTGGCTGCAGGACAATGCAGCTGCAGCTCCTGGAGCCATCTCCTCAAGCTGGAACATCCCAATGCCTGCAGAGCCTGTGAGTACATTCTCTGCTTGTCTCTTGTGCAGAGCAGCCAGGGGTGCCCAGGGCTGTCCTGCAGAGCAGGGTCCTGCAGCCCAGGGCGCTGTGCTGGGGCAGGGACTCTGCTGCCTGCCAGGGACAGCTCTCAGCCAGCCCTGGCAGCTGCTCCCAGCACTGGGGGACAAGATCTGGGTGGCAGGAGACAGCTGGTGAGGCTTGGAAGTGTTCTCCTTGTGTGGGGAGGATGCTGCATTGTTCAGGGCTGCTCCCAGCATGGCATTGAACTGCAGAACATTTCCAAGTAGATTATTCAGGGAGCACAGCAAGGCAGGACCTGAATAAATGGGAAAATCCTGCTTTATTAATCTACTTCTCTAGGTTGTATGGATGGCAAATTGCACACAGATATTCATCCCTCAGTTCAGGTAGAAATTTTTTTTTTTTTCTGAGATCTTAGAAAACCAGGCAGTGAAAGAAATCAGCCCTTAGGGGCCGCATCAGTGTCGCTTTTCCAACAGCTCCTCAAGGTTTTTACCATGTTTCCATCAGAGCCTGCAGAGCCAGAGCTGCCCCTGGGCAGTGCCTGAGCTGGGAGGGCTCTGCAGGGCAGAGCTGAGCCCCCAGGGCTGGGCTGGGCTCTGGCAGCACTGGCAGGGCCCAGCCCTGGGCACAGGGAAGCAGCTGCTGGCAGGGACAGCTCCAGGCAGCAGAGCCCTGGGCAGGCAGTGGGGGGAAAGTGCCCCCAGGCTGTGCTGGGATATTTCAAGTCCTCTCCAGACCCAACTATTCCATGATTACTTTTCCTACAGATCCCCATGCCAAGGCACAGCAAATGTCCAACAGCAGCTGCATCAGGCACTTCCTCCTGCTGGCATTGGCAGACACGCGGCAGCTGCAGCTCCTGCACTTCTGCCTCTTGCTGGGCATCTCCCTGGCTGCCCTCCTGGGCAACGGCCTCATCATCAGCGCCGTAGCCTGCGGCCACCACCTGCACACGCCCATGTTCTTCTTCCTGCTCAACCTGGCCCTCGCTGACCTGGGCTCCATCTGCACCACTGTCCCCAAAGCCATGCACAATTCCCTCTGGGACACCAGGATCATCTCCTACATTGGATGTGCTGCACAGCTATTTCTTCTAATCTTCTTCCTTGGATCACAGTTTTCCCTCCTGACCGTGATGTGCTACGACCACTACGTGTCCATCTGCAAACCCCTGCACTACGGGACCCTCCTGGGCAGCAGAGCTTGTGCCCACATGGCAGCAGCTGCCTGGTCCAGTGCCTTTCTCTATTCACTGCTGCACACGGCCAATACATTTTCCCTGCCCCTGTGCCATGGCAATGCCCTGGGCCAGTTCTTCTGTGAAATCCCCCAGATCCTCAAGCTCTCCTGCTCCAAATCACAACTCAGGGAAGTGGGGCTCATTGCTGTCAGTGTGTCTTTGGTATTTGGTTGTTTTTTGTTCATTGTTTTCTCCTATGTGCAGATCTTCAGGGCTGTGCTGAGGATCCCCTCTGAGCAGGGACGGCACAAAGCCTTTTCCACCTGCCTCCCTCACCTGGCCGTGGTCTCCCTGTTTGTCAGCACTGTCGTGTTTGCCTACCTGAAGCCCCCCTCCATCTTCTCTCCATCCCTGGATCTGGCCCTGTCATTTCTGTACTCAGTGGTGCCCCCAGCTGTGAACCCCCTCATCTACAGCCTAAGGAACCAGGAGCTCAAGGATTCAGTGAGGAGACTGATCACTGGAAAATTTCAGAAGCATTAAACTGCTGGCCAGTGTTTGCAAATCACGTGTAATAAAATTCATATTTGATACTTCTTCTTGATTTCATTTTAGAGTTTTTTTACCTTTGTTCTATTTTTTTCTTATTGTCCACAAAGAAACGTCATTGTTTCTGCCATTTCTCATTTTGTTTCTCTCCACCTGCCCTGTGGCCACAGACTGTGTCAATGAAGGGCTGCACTCTTGGTGGCATTAAAGAAATTAAAGGATGTCCCAGCAGAGTTTTCTGCAGAGATGCCCTTTTGTTGCCTTCTCTGGAGCTGCGGCAGCAATGTCTGTGTGCAGAGCTGGGGCAGATCAGTGCTGGCCCAGCAGCAGCAGCAGCAGCAGCAGCACTTGGTGTTGCCAGTGCTGCTGCCGTGGCCCTGCCCCGCTGCCCTGGTGGCCCTGGTGTTGCTGCAGGGCCTGAGTGCTCTCGGGGCCGGGCACAGCCCTGGGGGTGGCAGTGCCGGGGGTGCAGCAGGGACAGGCCATGGGCACTGCTGGGGCAGCGCTGACGCCTCAGGCCAGGCCCTGGGGGCTCCAGGCTCCTTGCCCAGGCTCTCTCAAGAACACGGCCAGGCCAATGCTCAGCACAGAAACCCCCGTGAGCAGCCCCAGGCTGGCTGTGGGCAGGCTGGGGGCAAACAGCATGGCTGGGGCTCTGCAAGGGCCATGGGGCAGACGGGAAGGAGCAGCAGAGCAGGGGCTGATCCATGCCCAGTGCGCTGCACAGCCCAGGGCAGCATCCTGTTCTGAGGAATCAAGCAGACTCCACAGCTTTTGTGAAAGTTGTAAAGCTGGTATGTTTATTACAGCGCTGGACACATTTGGGAATCATTCCCCTAAAATGACATGCGTACCTCTGGGTTCTGCAGATTCCCTTTTATCTCCCTCTCTAATACATAGGCATGCAATTTCACAATTGGTTCATATGTGTTCATTCCACTTATTTCTCATGACAATTGCTGGTAATTCTTCTTTATCAGAATGAACTCCTGGGTCAGGTAGCCCTGCTCTGTCTGCCTGGCCCCCTCACCCCCCCTTATCTCTTGTCCTTCAGCTGAAGCATTCCCTCCAAGCACAGGCCCTTTGCAAGAACAGGCAGTCAGACTAAACAGCAAGCTGCAGACCTAACTCAAAGATGTACATTTCCCCTAAATCAAAATGGATTTCTACTCTGGATATCTTCCACTAATCCTCATTTCCCCCTTTCCTAAAAGGAATAAGTAAATTATTTTACTTAATTCAAATTCCTATGACAATCAGTGTGCCTTAGTGCTTTACCATGTACGTTTGATAAGGAGGTTAACACAGCTACTCGCTGTAGTATTCTCCAATTCCAAATTAACAATAAAAAGGAGAACCCTAAACTTACTCCAACTAATATTAACAAAACTACAATAGGATGACACAAGCTCAATAAAGATTCCATTTGCAGTTGGTGACCACACAAAGATTACATCCCACCAGTGATGATCTGCATTTTGTTTTATACTTTGCAGAATTCTGGTTATTTCTTTTGTATCATGTTGGACAGTAATTAGGGTTTTCTCTCCACTTTCTTGGGTTTTCTTCAAGATCTCCAGTAGCTCTATGGTGTTTAATTAATTGTTTTACCAATGTGAGGTCTATTCCAATAGGAGTAGGTGACAGTCTGTGATACATTTTGTAATTGGTTTTAATCAACTGGTGGGATGTCACTGGAGCCACCTACAAAAAGTCACACTCAATAATCTTAACAAAATTAAAAATACAGAAATTAGAATGATTTCTACTGGACAAAATAACATCATTGTTATCAATTTTTATAGTAGCACAGGCAGTTCTCAGGCACACACAACCTTTACCAGTATATACGAGGGCAGTTTTCTGATCAGTGACTGGATGAATTTCGAAGTGGCAAATACTCTGTTCAGTGTCTAGACACACATCCTGGGCATTAATGGTATTGCTTTCACAAATGTATCCTAGTTGTTCTCTAGTAATGCAGGATTCTAAGTTTACTGTTTGCCACTTTTCATTCACCTTTCATGCCCACACTCTATGTTCTGAAGGGTAGAGCACTGTTTTTTCATGATTTAATCCTAGTGCAATGACGGGATGGATAACGTAAACAGTGGCATTATGTATGGTAAGCACAAAGGCAGTGGCCACATTAGAAGCAGGATCATAGGTGAAATTTACCATAGTCCACCTGGATTGAAACTTTCTTTCAAAATCAATCGCATTATCCCAGACAATTTTCCGAATTTCAGCTGGAAAATTACCTTCACCCCCTTCCCGTATGATCAGAGCTGCTGCTGCCTGCATCCATAACTGTGCTTGTATACAGCTGAAAGCTAAAGACACATTATCTTGAACTGTACTAAGTGCTTCTACTGTTAACTTGTGGTCTTGGTCCCTGGCCTTTTCCCACTTTGGCAGTATTTTTGAAATCTGCCACTGGCTAGTTCCTAATGCCAATAGAGATGACTGTAATGGCTGTTTCAATTTTGTTAGGCCACCTGCTGCAGTGGCCAGCTTATTCATCATTATTTCTGAATCAATTCCATTTAAAACTCCTAATATCCCAGTTAGATCCTTTCTTATTCTGCTCCTGAGGTATACCTGTCTTTGTAACCACATTGTCCAGCCCTCAAAGGATGTTCTTAGGAAAGAGGAGCAGGCTGGTTGGATTTTTGAGATGTTAATTTGCATTAGCAACTCAACATGTTTGAGAGACAATTTTGAATTGAACAACAGTTGTTGTTCACCCACATTCCTCACTATGTAGGGGCTTATTTCATACTTCAGGTTCAAGTTTGGGTTGAGTCTGAAGTATTTGAGTCTCAGTCTGGGTTGTATAAGGTCCTGCTGTTGTAAAAAGTGCAGTGTCTATTTTAAATTTAAATGAGAGCCTGATCACAAGCCCAAAGGCAAGTCACTTCTACAGGCTGTATCAAGGTGAAATGACACCAACAATCTGATTCACTTAGGCTATCACAAACTTCCTGGTGCCTGTATACAGGAGAGCTTGAGACACTAATTGCATCTGGTCTCTCATGAACCGTCCCATTCACCACCCAGCACCCTACCTTGATTTCTTCTCTTCTGATCCCTTGAAGTGTCCACTGTTCCCATTCCTGCCACTCCTGCTCCTCATATACCTGATCCCCGAGGAGTACTACAGTGGATAGGTTTAAATCTTCTATCTCAGAAACTTCTCCCATGGATCCAGTATACTGATTAAAAGCCTGGGACCAAGGCCATTCAGCATCGCTTTGGATAGAGGTACTCTCTAGTTCTAAGACTCCAGTTATAATTATATATAAAACAATTCTGTAAAAGAAATTACAAACTACATCCAGCTGCAATATGCTCATTTTGTCTGAGTAAGCCTAATCTCAGTTCATTGTCTCCTGGTGTCACTCTCCAAGGGGCTCCTGGGGCCTTCTTCACTTGAGAGTGATGGAACCAGGCATTCTGCTCCTTGATCTTGATTGCAGTGAAGGTGGTGAGAAGCACTTGGAACGGTCCCTCCCACTGTGGTTCCAAAGTCTTTTCTGCAAGAGGCTTAACTTATACATAATCTCCAGACTGTATGTTATGTATTGGTCTATCTAGCTCCCTGCTCCGAGTTCCAGCCACGTGTTTCTCAATTTCTCTGAGCTGTTTGCTTAAAGCCACCGTGTAGGTGGCCAGTGTTACCTCCCCAGTGTGGGTGGACATTCCCTCTTGTATTCCATATGGTCTTCTATAAAGCATTTCAAAAGGACTCAGCTTTCCTTTAGCCCAAGGTTTAGTTCAAATTTGTAATAGTGTCAGTGGAAGAGCTTGGGGCCAGGGTAGATTAACTTCCTGCCCCAGTCTTACAATCTGCTGCTTAATCAAATGATTCATTTTCTCCACCTGGCTGCTTGACTGGGGGCGGTATGGAGTGTGAAGTTCCCAATCTATGCCCAGGTGGCTACTAATCTGTTGCACTACTTTGGAAATAAAATGTGATCCTCTATCTGAGGTTATTGTGGCTGGAACTCTGAAGCGTGGTATTATTTCTTGTGATAATACTCTGGTCACCTCTCGAGCTTTGACAGTTCTGGTGGGGAATGCTTCTGGCCACCCTGAAAATGTATCTGTCAATACCAGTAAATACCGATATCCCCCTTTCCTTGGGAGTTCTGAAAAGTCAATTTGACACTGCTGTCCAGGCCCATGGCCTCTCCCAATCTGACTGAGTTTCGCCCTGGGGTTAGTCTGGAGGCAAGGATCACACTGTCAGTTTACCTGAGTAATAGAGAAATATAAATTCCTGACAACGATTCTTTCAATCAGATGTGTGTTCTAGAAAGCCTGTGGAAACTCCTACTTCAAAGTCAACACTTCATTTCCATGCACTCTGTATCACTGGCAGCCTTGGTCATTTTGGGAAAGAAGCCACACTTTATAAAGCTTTTAAGTAGTTAGGCCCCAGTGTGTTTTCTAGTGCTCCTCCTTCACTAGTGACCACAAAAATGGGAAGGGATTACCAGCTCTCTTTCAATGGTAGCCCACCCCTTGTGGTTGCATGTCTCTTTTGATTAGTATTATTATATTCTGGCTTACCTTCGAGGAAACCTGTCCATAATTACCTCACCTTTTGCTGCTTTCTTTGCCTCTCCACCCACCAGCTCATTTCCTTCCTCCAATTCTGAGCTCACTCTCTGGTGTGCCTTAATATGCCTTTTCAGGCAGCTGAAGTGCTTCCAGCAGCCGGATGGTCTCTTCTTTCCTTGTGAGGTTAGCAGTCCCCTCTCCTTCCAGATGGCTCCATGTGCATGCATGAGTCTGAATGCATACCTCGAGTCTGTATAGATATTTATTTTCTTTTCCTTTTGCCATTTTGAAGGCACGGGTCAGTGCATTTATCTTGGCCTTCTGTGCAGAGGTACCTGTTGGTAAGGGTCCAGACTGTATTACCTCTCTGCAGGTAGTCACTGTACCCAGCATGTCTCTTTCCACTGGCAATGCAGCTGCTCCTGTCAGTGAACCAGGTCTCTGCATTGTCCAGAGGAGTGTCTTTCAAGTCTGGGCATCTGGAGTAAGTAGCTTCAGTGGTCTCCAGGCAATCGTGGTGCACTGCTTCTCCTTGATTCCGCTGAGAAAAGAAGCTGGGTTGACAGTATCAGTCACCACTATCTCTACATCATTTTGCTCTACCATAATGGCCTAGTACATAAAAAACCTCTGTGGTGAAAGCCAGTGGCTGCCCTTCACTGCCAGTACTGCGGACACTGTGTGGGACACCAGCACAGTCATTTTCTGTCCCAGGGTAAACTTGAGTGCCTCTTGAATATTCAGCACGACTGCTGCCACAGCTCTGAGGCAACCTGGCCATCCTTTGGCTGTTGCATCCAGTTGCTTAGAGAAGTAAGCAACTGCCCTCTGGTATGGACCCAAGTCCTGAGCCAGTATTCCCAGGGCAATTCCTTGTCTTTCATGGGAAAATAGAAAGAATGGTTTACTTACATCTGGAAGTCCCAAAGCTGGAGCTGACATGAGGGCACTCTTTAGCTGGTAAAAGGCCCGTGTGCGTTCCTTTGTCCACTGGAGATCTCTGATTCCATTGGCAATAAGAGCATAGCGGGGTCTGACGAGCAGTCCATAATTATAAACCCACAGCCGGCACCACCCTGCCATGCCTAAGAAGGTTCGGAGCTCCTTTGTCGTTTGGGGTTTCAGGGTTTGGCATATGGCTTCCCTGCCCTAAAGTCCATTGCCCAGCTTCTGTTTCACTGCCTGTGCCTTTTTCTTTGATACTCTGTATCCTTGGAGTCCTAGAAAATTTGAAAGGCTTACTGTCCAGGCCACACATGCTTCCCTTGTCCCAGTGGCTACTAGATCATCCACATACTGCAACCGCCTCCCTTCTTCCTGTGGAGCTTCCCAGGACTCCAGATCTTTTGCAAGTTGCTCCCCAAACAGAGTGGGGGAATTTTTGAAGCCTTGGGGCAATCTCGACCATGTGAGCTGGGTTTTGTGCCCACTTTTAGGGCTTTCCCATTCGAATGCAAAAATTTTCTGGCTGGCTTCAGGGATGGGGAGGCAAAAGAAGGCATCTCTCAGGTTTAAAACAGTAAAACAATTTAGCTCAGGTGTTAAACAAGTATCGAGGTTTAGGGCAAATTTGGAGGAGAATTTCCAAATTAGGGCTCCTCCAGTAAGCAAACCCACACAGCCCCTCCCCCCAACCGGTTTGGGAAGGATTCCTCGGAGAGGAGTGGAAAGAACCTGTTTATTTAACAGGCACAGCACCCCCCAGCACACAAAATGAACAATACCGGATGACACCACTCTGAAAAAAGATGACAAATTCAGAAAGTCTCTCTGGGGGTGGTCACTCTGTTCTCAGTCCCTCTGGCGCTGGGGCTGCTGCTGCAGGCCAGAAGGTGCAGGATCTTGGTGTTTCTCAGGTCCCAGTCTGGAGCAGGTTCGAAATGATCAGAAAAAGGAAAGGAGAAACCATCCAGGAAGAAATTGGACAGTTTAGCTAAACTAGCTAAAGAGCAAAACCAAGCAGAAGCGAAGCAAGCAAGAGCGAGAGAGCCAAAGCAAAAAGCAAAAGCAGCAAAAGCAGCAAAAGCAAAAGCTGCAGTCTCTGTGTCCCGCCAGGCTGATAAGAAAACCAAAACAAAACTTTCCCTCTTCAGAGCCAGTCTTAAAGGTACAGAACATAATATCCAACATTAACAGAACACATGAATGGGGATACAAGCATCATAACATCACCCTAGGACAATGGTCATCAAAGTTATTGTTGCTGCTGCTGCCACATCCAATCCGAGGCTCCTGGCGGTGGCTGGTTGAAGGGAAGCTGGGCTGAGATGTTGACAGCAGCTACTTGTGTCTGGGCGCGGCGGCTGGTGGGCGCGCTGGCTCTCCCGTTTCCCGAGCAGCGTTGGCAGGCTCCAGTGTTGCGGGTATCCAAGAGACAATTCTGGCACCAGACGCTGACTGCTGGACAAGCCCGTCGCGTGTGCCCTATACTTCCACACCGGTAACATTTGAATCAGCTAGGAGATGGAGCCCATGGAGTATTTATTGCTGCTGCCTGCAGCGGAGCGAGGGCGGCTAGCATTTGGTTCTGTGATGATTCTGCCTGTTTTTGTAATCCTGCTCCTAACTCCTTAATAGCATCTACTACCATCGCTTGATTCCCTACGGGCACATTTGCCAATCGTTCTAAAACTTCTTCTATAGACCAATTAGCTCCTAGGGTATTTAATACTTTCTTTGTAGCCTGATTACTGTTCTGGAGTGCACATTGTTTTAACAAAGTCCCCTTAATGAAATCAGGGACTCCTGCCCGCTCAATAGCATTGGCTGCCTTATCTATAAAAGCTCCAAATGACTCATCTCTTCCTTGCTTTATTCCCATATAAGAAGGAATCCCGCCTGGCTCTTTTATCCTATCTATAGCCAACCGTACCAGACGCATGGCCTCCCGACACTTATCAGGACCAATTAACGCTTGTGCTTCTGTCCAAAGAAAAGGCCCGAGACCCATTAACTCCCCTAGGGTTATTCCATGTAATGGGTCACCTGGCTGCCGTGCTACTGCTACACATTCCTGACAGAGTGACTGCCAGTGTGCATTAAATAAGAGCTACTGATGCTGAATGAAGGTAAGCTTCGCTATTCCTCTGCAATCAGCCGACAGCAAAACCCGAGTCCCCCAGATATAATCAAACATTTGTTTTGTGGGCTCACTGGTTACCCCAAATTGACTAACTGTGGACCGTAACTGCGATAACAACTTCCAGTCTAGAGCAGTTATTGTTGCTTGAAACCCGCCCCCTGCCACGGGTAAATATATAACCGGACAAGCAACCTCCATAGCTGCTTTTATAGCCTCCTCATCTCCCGTATCCATGATATCTTTTGCTAACGCTGCCCATGCCTCCCTTCGCCCCCGTGCAATGGCCCCAGCTAGGTCACTCTCTGACCCAGGGATCGGCTCATCACTAGGAGGAGGAGATGGAGGGTTTGACACAGGCGGTGTGGACGGTGCTGTTACAGCACAGACAGGGGGTGAGCTGCTGCTTGAAGCAGGAGCCGATGTTGGTGGCAAAATGATTGTGGATGTGGCAGGAGGTAACGGACAATTGAACCAGTCCCCATAACCCTTATTCTTTTCATGCGCCACGCTAGCTTGCTGAGCAGCCTTTTCTTCTGCCTGATATTGTAATAACTCATCATGCAGAGCTCGCCAAAACTTTCCCAACTTTTTTGCAGTTTTATCCTCATCTATGACTGCCTGCCACATCTTGTCCCCAAATTTGCACCACTCTGTTAAGTCATGTACTGTATGAGGATTTTGAAAAAGTCCCTGTTCATACCCATAAGCTAACAACCCAGGAAGCTCTTTCTGCAAATCTATGCCCTTAACCTGACGCTTTTGTAAAAAGCTAGTAAATAAATCATATGCTGCTTGCCTTTCTCTATCCATTTTAAAAATGTCAGCGCTGCTGCAGCCCTACAAGGTCTCGGCAGCACGTATCGGCTGGGCTCTCCATTGAGGTCACCCAGGGCGCGGCACCTTCCCTTTTTCAGCGGTGCTTGTTCACTGTCCTTGCTGCGACAGGACCCGAACTCCTACACCGATCCACCATGGTTGCTGTTGCCGGTATCACGTCTCGGGGTCACCATTTGTCAGATCGGCGGAAGAAATGCGGCACACAATATGCGTGATCAGCAAGTCTCAAACTTTATTGATAGTTCACACATATTTATATTGGTGTTAATGAAGCTCATACATATTGCAAAGCTGAGCTCATTATTGGTTAATTACTTATCGGGCAACCACACCTACTTCTATTTTCTTATGGTTATTTTGTTATTACTTCTACATTCTTGTGGTTATTTTGCTGAAACTATCTCCATATTTTTGGCAAAAGATCCTCTCCCCCATCCTCATGTTGCAGCAAGGTTGCATCAGTGATTGGACACTGACTGCTGACTCCTAGACTTGCTTTCTTCTATCTTAATCAGCGGTATCATGTCTACATGACCTTTCTCAGCTAGCCAGCTGTCCACAAAGCTCTCCACACACAGGTGCCCCATCCTTGCAGGCACAGACACGGCAGCACTGCCTCAGCAGCCCCTGCTTGCATTGCACACAGCAGGGCCAGCACCCCCATGCTGTTGCTGTGGGGACATGAACCTGAGGGAGCACAAATGCCATCAGCCCCTGGGGCCAGCAAGGCCTGCGGGACACCAGGGAAACCACCCAGCTTTGTCCTGGCCTCTGCAGTCAGCCAGAAAGTTTGTTCCCATCAGCTGGGACTTTCCTGTGCCACTGCAGACGCTGTTGTTCAGAGCCAGGGCTGCCTGGCAGCCACCCACAAACTGCCCTCAACATTTCCTGTGTGCCACCTTTGCTTTCTTTACTATTGCTTTTAGAAATTTCATCCCACTGCCAACCCCTGTTCCCTCCCCTGCAAACAGCCCATCCCTGTTTGCCCTTTCCTCTCTGGCCCCACTCCCCATTGCAGTTCCTGACTTGGCCCCATGGCAACGTCCCTTGGGCAGCAGGATCATCCTACAAGTGCTGCAGGAATTGTCTGCAGGCTCCTGCAGTGCCTGCTGCTGCTCCCTTGCCAGAGGCACCCCAGGCCAGGGGGGCACATCTGGGCTGCTGTGTCTGCCTCTGGGGCTCCCTGTTCTGGGCAGTGAGGAGGAGCTGCAGAGGCTCTGCAGGACTGACAGGATGGGCTTTGGGGCTGCCAGGAGAAGCTGAGGGACCTGGGCTGCTGGAGCTTCTGCAGAGGAGGCCCAGGGCTCATCCTGCAACTGCTCCAAGGGTGGTTTCAGGGAATCCCAGAATCAGCAAGGTTGGAAAAGACCTTGGAGATCATCAAGTCCAACCTGTGCCCTGACACTGCCTTGTCTCCCCTGAGCCTCCTCTTCTCCAGGATAAACCATCCCAGCTCCCTCAGCCTCTCCTCACAGGACTTGTGCTCCAGACCCCTCCCCAGCCTTGTTGCCCTTCTCTGGACACCCTCCAGCCCCTCCATGTCCTTCCTAAATTTGGGCCCCCAGAACTGGACACAGCACTCGAGGCGCTGCCCAAGCAGTGCTGAGCACAAGGGAAGAATCCCTGCCCTGCTCCTGCTGGCCACACCATTCCTGATCCAGGCCAGGAGCCATTCTTCTCTCCTGGGGGTCTCTCTGGTGGTCCCTGGTGGTCGTGGACCCCAATGTTCCAGTGGGCCTGGCTGAGCTGGCAGGACACTGTGGCTGCTGAACTTCCAGTTCCCCTTCTCACACAGTGGGCATTGTGTTGTTTCCATAGGCCTGGGGATGTGAAGAACAAGCTCCAGGTGTGAGCTCACCTGGTGTAGGCAATTGATCATCTGGTAACATGAGGTCACAGAGTGGGCTATGACATCACAGAGTGGGTAGTGTGAGGTCATGGAGAAGCTACAGCATCACAGACTGCCTCTTTGACATCATAGAGCCAGCTGTGACATCACATGGCAGATGTCTGACATCACAGAGCAGACTATGTCATAACTGAGTTGGCTGTGACATCAGACACCAGCTGTGTGACAGTAGAGGATCAGCTGTGACATCACAGGGCAGGTTGTGCCATCCCAGAGGGGCTGTGTGCCATCCCAGAGGGGCTGTGTGCCATCCCAGCAGGGCTGTGTCAGGTCACTGGGTTGGTCACTCTGCCCCAGCTCCCCCTCACAGTTTCTCCCAACAAGTCCAATGCTGTCCATGCCCAGCGGGGTCCCTGTCCCCCGGGATCCCCCCGGCCCACCTGGAGCCACAGCCTCCACCAAAGGATGTTCCACAGGATCCACTCCAGAGCCTGACATGGGGACAAGGGGCCAGGGCTGTGTGACCAGGACATCAAGGACGGGGATTACCCAGGTCACTGTGGCCTGGGTTGGGTTGCCCAGGGCAGGAAAGATGTCTGGCAGCTGGTGCAGGGTCTGGGAAGGGCCTCCAAGGTGGGGCTGGAGCCCCTGGGCTGTGAGCAGAGGCTGAGGGAGCTGGGCTTGTCCAGCCCAGAGCAGGGAAGGCTGAGGTGCTCCTCATCCCAGCCTGGCAGTGCCAGCGAGGAGGGGATGGAGAACACAGAGCCAGGCTCTTCACTGGGGGCCTGGTGGGAGACAAAAGCCACTGGGTGGGAGGGGAAAGAGGGGAGATCAGCCAGGACAGAAGGAGATGAAATGAGTCAGGCTGGTTTCAGCATTTCCTCAGCACCAAAAGCAGCCTGACCTCCCTTCTCCATCCACCACTGACAGCTTTGCAAATCAGGAGTTGTTCTGAGCTGTTTTGCACCCACTCCAGGATGAGCATCCTGATACAAGAATTTAATTGTGTTTATGTCTATCACAGAACCATGTTTGTCCAGAATTACTTTTAGGATGGAAATCCCTTGTGGATGGTGGACTCATCAGATTCTGCTGGGACATTGCACTTAGCTCAGGGAAGAGTGTGATTGTTATTAAATTGTGTCCTGTTCAACCATGGTCTGTTGGCCATGAGGAGAACCTTTCTGTGCCTCTGATTCTCAGCAGTTCCTGACCCCCAAAGGACACAAACCTGATGAGTTGTGGTTCCCAATCCAGAGGCTGGACTTGCACCTCCCTCCATCCCCAGAGCAGAGCTCCCTTGTCCCAGAGAGTCCCTGGCAATGCAGGGATGAAGGAAACAGGACAGGCTGTGGGGATCAGGGGCAAGGTACAGCCAGGGATTTGGGGTGGTTGTGAGCCCAGGGCAGGACCCGGCCCTTGGCCTTGGTGAATCTCATCCAATTGTCCTCGGGCCCATGGCTCCAGCCTGTCCAGATCCCTCTGCAGAGCTGCCTACCCTCCAACACAGCCACACTCCCACCCAGCCTGGGCTCACCTAGGAACTGACTTGAGGGTGCCCTCAGTGGCCTCATCCAGATCAGCAATAAAGTGATTTCACTGACCTGGCCCCAGTCCTGAGCCCTGGGGACACACCTGGATGTGACTCAATTCCTCAGCTCCTCTGAGTGCCAGGGGTTGGATGAGGGAAATGGTAGAAGGGGGAAGGGACAAATTGTGATTGACTGTCAGCCATGAAGGGTCTTAATTTTCATATCTGTTCAGGCTGCATTAGGAGGTGCTAGAGGTCAATATCAACTGGGGATTGCTGACACCAATCTATGAACAGGAAAAGAAAACTTAACAGGACAGTTCTCTCTTCATTGTTTTCATTACAGTATATTCACTTTAAATACATTCTGAAATTTGTCTAATTAACCACAGAAGAATTAAAAGCTTGAATGATTCCCAGGGGCTTTTCCTGTTTGGAAAATGTTTATGAGCTTTTCACACTGAATTCCTAAACTGAAGAACTCAAGAAAGAAGAGGCCTCTGGAGTAATAAAATTCATCAGCAACCTCCCAGTGGCTGAGGATCCATCCCCACCAGAGCAGCAAGGAACAGAAATGGGCACAGCTTTGTGTCTGCCCCAGCTCTGGGATGGGCCCTGGGCCTGGAGCAGGAGCAGCTCTTGAGGGCCCCAAGGCCAGGGCTCTGGTGCTGCCCTGGGCAGATGGGATGGCAGCAGGGGCTGCAGAGCTCTCAGCACCTCAGGCCCAGGGGAGCAGGGCAGCCAGGGAGCCTCCTTTGGCCTTGGCCAAGCACCTTCCCCCATGGCTGGGGCTGAGTCCTGCGGCAGCTGCAGCTGCTGCTGTGCCCTTGGCAGGGGCTGAGGCCGTGGGGCCAGTGCCCAGAGCAGCCTGGCCTGAGCAGAGCTGTGGGGCCAGAGCCGGCTGGGCTGGGCTGGGCTCAGAGAGGCCCTTGGTGCTGCCCAGAGCTCAGGGCAGCTGGCAGAGCTTGCAGGGAGCTGGGCTGGGCTCAGAGAGCCTGGCCCAGGAACCATCAGTGTCCATCTCAGCCTGGCTGAGCGTGCAGGGGCAGGACTCAGGCCAGGCCTTGTGGGGCAGGGCCAGCGCTTGTGCAAGGCATTGCAAACAGGCAAGTGGCCCAGAGAGGAGGCTGCTCTGTGCCCTTGGTGGCATAGACAGAGCAGGGAGGGGGCCCAGGACATTTGTCAGCGCCAGCCTCTGTGCCCATGCGTTGGCAGCCCTGGCTGCTGAGCCCAGCTTTGGCCTGGGCTGAGTTTGGCTGTGGCCCAGCTCCATCCTCCTGCGGGGCTCAGGGCCTGTTCCCGGCCATGGCCAGCCCTGGCTGCCTCTCTGCTGGCCCAGAGGCCGGCAGAGCCCGGGGCAGGGCTGTCTGTGCAGCCCCACAGGTGCCAGGGGCTCTGCAGGAGCTGGCAGAGGCTGCCCAGCAGGGAGGCCATGGGGCACAGAGGCGCAGGGCAGGGACACCGTAGGACAGCCTGGGCTGCACAGGGCACAGGGATGGGCAGCAGCTGCAAGGCCCTGACAGAGCCAACTTGGGCAGCACTTTGGCCATGGCAGACACAAAGAGCACCAAAGCTGTCGGGTTCGGCTGTCTGTCTCTGCCCCGACACGGGTAGGGTGGTTCGTGGGTGGCACGCATTTCAAAGGACGAGTCTGGACTCTTCAGCTTTTCGATCTTCAGATTGTTTATTGTTTCTTATCTACAAAATTTTCTGTCTGCCCAACAGAGGTCTGATCTGCAAGGCAGCCAAGGGCACTCTGACCGCCCATGAGGCGGTCATGTCTTTTTATACTAAAATCTACGTACACAATATTTACCTTTATTTCCCAATACTTTTCACCCATGTTGGCAAGTGCACCTTCACCAGAAACCAATCCCCAAGTGCCAACATCATCACAGGAGATGGAGGACAAGAAGAAGAAAGAAGAAGGACGAGACACGCCCTGATCCCTCCATCTTGTCTCCATAACTCCCCTGTACCAAAAACCTTAAAGTCTATATTTCACCCTATAAATGTGTCTCTTTTACACCTTTTACTCTAAAGTAATTCTCATGTCCTCAAACTCTTGTTACTTCTGTGGATGGATCAAAATCAAGCCACCAAACACTCTTGGCAACATTCCAGGATTTTCGAGACCCCCAAGGGTTCTCCTGGCATCTCTGGACATCGGGAACGATGTGCTGAGATCCCACATCTCCCCCTTCTGTTTGCACCAAGAAGACTTCTTTGGCAACTTGACTCATGACACGTCTCACACACAAAAAGATGCATGGGACGATGAGCATGAGGACTAAGAGTATTATTAAAATATAAAATCCCATTTTTAAAAACCCTCTCCGTAAGGGAGAAAGATCAAAAAATCCCGCCACATCATCAATCCATGACCCAGTGATTTCGCCTAGTTTCTTTATACTGTCTTTTATATTTTGAATACTTTCATGAATTGATCTTGAATGATCCGAGAGATTCATGCAGCACATTCCCTCAAACTCTTCACATCCATGTCCATGAGCAAGCAATAGATAATCGATTGCTGCCCTATTTTGAAGAGTTGCCTCTCTCACACTGCTTATATCGTTTAACATATCACTCAAAGTGAGAGAGACTGATTGAGCATGCTTGCTCAACCAACAACCCATGTGGTCCAGTTGAGTCAAGGCCACCCCCGACGCTGTCTGAGGTGAGAAAATTGCTGCCACAATTCTCCTTGCCTTGTTCCAGGTGTATACTTCATCATCACAGTCTGCACTGTAATGTTGCAAGGACCTTTTCTCTTTGTGTTTTTGCTCTCTCAATACTTTCAAATCTGGTGACAACATTGAAATCCTCCCAATGCTGCATGGACCTCCCTTGGCATTTGCAGGAATGCCGTGCCAAATTCTGTCCCCACAAATTAAAAACAACCCACGTGGCAATTGCACTGGGACCTGGATTGATCCTTTGGCTGTCGTCACAGTGTGATTGCACCAAGCTGATGCGTTTCTATAATATTCGTGATTTGGTGTGACATCAATGCTGTTGTTTGTCCTTGACACATTCGAAATTTTGAATTTCATGCATAGCTCCATTGTTGTGGACCCGAAAATTTCCAATTCCTGCGGTTCGGTAGAAGCCACAGGTAAAAGATGTGTCCAAGCACACCATTCATTCACAGGATCTTTGATGACCTGCGAAATCTCCATTGGAGAATGCCCTGGAATTGGCCATTCGCCCACTGGCAACCCAACCATGCATGCCGTGAATGGTTTCCCTGGTTTCGAATGTGTCAGGCAGATACTTTCTAAATTTGCTGCCTGGGCTAACGTTTCCCAAACATTTTGTTTTGGTTGACTGACGGGTAGATTTGCTCCATTGCTTAAAGCGACAGATGAAAGCATGAGCATCATGAAGCTCACGACTTCACCCTTATGAAAAACCATTGTCATGCTCCCACTCAAAGCCACAAAGGAAAAAAAACCCCAAAGTTTTTATTCTTTTCATCCCTCTTCTGAGTTGTTGTTCACAACTTGAGTTTCTTCCTCCGTCTGCGTGTTCATTTCTCTGCTTCTGGGATCTGTGCTCTCCTGCTCCCTTGTTCGAAATGGCTTCACGTGTCGTGCTGACACCCACTTCAGCCCTCTCCCTGTGGAAACACAAGCGAAACCCTTGCCCCAAGTGATTAGTTTGAAAGGACCCTCTATTTGTCCTGTCTCTGGGTTTCTGAACAAAACCAAAGGATTCTCCCTTAGTTTTGCCTGAGACCTGTTTGAAAAATGCCTCACGATTGGTGGATTGGGTTCAGAAGACGAACTGTTAAGAAAATTCAAAACATACAATGCTTTGTTTAACTTCATGTGTGGTGTCGCCTCTGGCTCCCCCCTTTTCTGCCTGTCCAAAAGGGATTTCAGGGTGTGATGTGTTCTTTCAATGATTGCCTGACCTGTGGGTGAATGTGGAATGCCAAATGTGTGTCTGACACCGCATCTTTTCAGGAATCTGTCAAGCACCCTGCCTGTATATGTTGGACCATTATCTGTTTTTAGTTCTTGAGGCACACCTAACGATGCAAACGCTTGTAAAAAATGTCGACAAGCATGTTCTGCTGTTTCCCCTGCATGTGCTAAAGCAAAGACTGCCCCTGAGAATGTATCTACGGATACATGAACATTTTTGAGTCTCCCAAATGATGGATATTTTGTGACATCTGTTTGCCACAGCTGAAGACTTTGCAGTCCTCGTGGATTGACTGCTCCTGTGGAAGCAGGTGGTTGCACGAGTTGACAATCTGGACAAGCACTAATGATTTCCCTCGCCTGAGTTTTCATGAGACGGAAGGATTCCATCAGCGCCTGCGCATTCTGATGAAAAAATTCATGACTCAGTCGTGCTTGCTCAAAAATGTCCGGAAGTGTTTGTGAAATGGGCATTGTCAACCTGTCGGCCTGAGCATTCCCTTCCGCTAGAAATCCTGGAAGTGTTGTGTGCGCTCTGATGTGAGTGATGAAATATTCTTCTTCCCTGCTTTCTAGCACTGTTTTCATGCTCACTAGATAGGAATATAAAACTTCATTGCTGACTTCTTTCAAGAGCGAACCTTCCAATCGTTTGACCACACCTGCAACATATGCAGAGTCCGTGACCAAATTGAGCGGTTGTTGGAACAACTGAAATGCTCGGACAACAGCTGCCAATTCCACAATTTGTGGAGAGCCTTGAACCGTCTTCACGTTTGATTCCCATTCCCCTGTCGTTGAGTTCATCCACGTGATCACTGACTTGTGTGTCTTTCCTGAGCCATCAGTGAACACTGTGATCCCGTCCAGAGGTTCTTCACTTATTTTTGGCTTTGCTCTGTAGCATATTGTGATTGCAACATTCTATGTTGTGGAAAATTGATTGTGCAAGCTCCTGGAAAAGCTAACAATGCAATTAACAAATCTTTTGATTTCTGCATCGCCCAATCGAAATAATCTTTCTTCAAAGGCAGATAAATCTTTGAAAATTCTCGTCCCACCATTGTCAGCAATCTTGTTCTCCCCTTTATGATGATCTGTGCTGCCATCTCCAAATCTGTCAGAATTGTCTTTGAAGGCCTATATGGTAAGAAAATCCACTCTATGATTATTAAAGGATCTCTCTGAGATGCGTCCCATTGGAAGATTAAACTATGGAATTGTGCTTTCTTTCCCAACACTGCTATCTGGAAAGGCAACGATTCAACGAATCGATGTGCCTGTCTCTTCTGAATGGCATCTGTAACTTTTTCCAACTCCTTCTTTGCTTCTTTTGTGAGCGTCCTGGGAGATCGAATGTCTGCATCTCCTCTCAAGAGATCAAGCAACGCTGGAATGTCACTGTTTGTGATTCCCAAAATCGACCTCATCCAGTTGATTTCCCCTAGAAGTTGTTGTAAATCATGTAGATTGTTGACTTTTGTGCCGATTTCCATCTTTTGAGGCCTTATTGTTCTCTCCGAGATTTTCCACCCTAGATATTTCCAAGGCGCAACCTCCTGAATCTTTGAAACACTGATTTCCAGACCTGCCTTTTGCACTTCTGCAATCACACAGTCACGAGCCTTTTGTAGCTCCTGTTGTGTCGATGCCGCAATGAGCAAATCATCCATATAATGAATGATTCTCACCTTCGGGAATTTCTTCCATGCTGGTGACAAAGCTCGTGCCACGTACCATTGGCAGATTGTCGGTGAGTTTTTCAGGCCCTGAGGAAGAACGACCCAATGGTACCGCTGCAGAGGCGTTTCCTTGTTGATGCTTGGAACTGAAAAGGCAAGCCTCGGAGCATCATCCGGATGAAGCGGAATGCTGAAGAAACAGTCCTTGAGGTCAATGACCACAAGCAGCCAATCGGAATCATCGAAACAGATGGAAGACCCAGCTGAAGCGGTCCCATGTCTTCGAGGACTTCATTGATCTTCCTGAGATCGTGCAACAGCCTCCATTTGCCTGACAGCTTCTTTTTGATGACGAACACTGGAGAATTCCAAGGGCTGTTTGTTGGCTTGATGTGTCCCTTCTGCAACTGTTCTTGGACCAGGGTTTTCAACGCACTCAACTTTTTTCGCTCCAGGGGCCACTGATCCACCCAGACTGGATCATCCGTTTTCCAAGTCAACTTCAATGTGGCGAGTGCTGCAGTGACCCCGACTAAAAATCCACCTCGATCTTCATGCCCCATTGTGCCAAGAGATCTCGTCCCCAAACTGTGATTGGCTTCTGCACAACGAAAGGACGAATGATCGCCGTCTTGTTTCCTGGTCCCGTGACAACGATGGCATTCTCACTCTGCAGACACAGAGAAACTCCCCCTATGCCTGAGAGAGATCCCAAGGGCGCAATCAAGCTCCAGCTGCGAGGCCAAAAGATATAGGATATTACGGTGACATCTGCCCCTGTGTCGAGCATGCCTCTGACCTCTATTGTTCTGTCTCCACAAGTTAATTGGCATGTGAGCGTGGGTCGATCTCGACCTATGTGTTTTACCCATGTGGTATGTATTTCGACATGTTCCCTCAAAGGAAGCCCTTCTTCATCGAAGATTGACATGACTTCAATGGCGTGTGGTGGCAGAGCAAAAGCTCTCGCGATCTGAGTGTTTTCTGCCATGGTCAATGGTGGACGAAGTGCTTTTGCTAGAACTGTCAATTCCGTGTTTTTGTCTGTGGAAACAACTGATGGATAAACAGTAAGTCCAAGGATTCTGCTCCTGTCCTGTCCTATTTTTAAGAAATCTTATTTTTTGTATGAATCTCCACGGATCCCTGTTGGAACCTCCGCATGACTTTCATCCAGAAAGCAAATTAATTTGGAAGTTGCCAGTGTGCACTGTGCTCCTGGTGGAAGGAGCTCTGGGTCACTTGAGAATCGACTGAGGAGTTTGCTGAGGGCGTCTCCTTGACGATCCCGATGATTGTCCTGTTGGTTGTTGTGTCACCGCCATCACTTGTGTCGACGCGCGCTGACGGCTTGCGGGCGCGCTCCTTCTCCCGTTTCCTGGAAGTGGTAAAGGATTCCCTTCCATGTCTGTCTGGGAAAAACATTGCTTCACAGAGTGTCTTCCTCTTCCACACCGCGCACAAAGTGGCTTTGCAGGTTTTTGTGTCTGCACTTGGGCGTGTGCATGTGGACAATTCTTTTTCAAGTGTCCAAACGCTCCACATTTGTAGCATTGTCCTCCTGATGGATTGTTCTTCTTCTGGATGGTTGCAAGAACTTTATTTATGTTTTCATTCTGTTGTTGGAGTACCTTTTCCAGCATCTTTTCAACTACCTTGTCCTGATCTTTTGACTGCCTCTCCGGGTTTCTTCTTATCTGTTCTCCCCATTCTCCTCTCAGCTCATCCCTCACAATCGACGCGACGTGCTGAGGTGTTCCCACTCTGCTGCATGCCTCCACCATCTCTGCCAAGGATGGCCGTCCTGGCATTGCGCTGATGACCCGTTGACAATCCGGGTTGGCATTGCCGAAAGCTCGACTTTCCGTGAGAGGTTGCTTCGCCTCGTCAATCGTCACCTGTCGATCCACAGCTTGCGAGAGTCGATCTATGAAAGATGAGAATGGTCCTGTGGGACCTTGCCTGACACATGAGAGTGGGACGTCCGGAACTCCCGCCGGAGCAATCTGCAAGATCGCTTTGTGTGCTGCTTCTTTGATGTCATTCAGCACCCGTCGTGGAAGCCGTGCTGCTTGCTCCACTGGATTGTCATCTGGAGGATCTCCTGCCAACTGTGCTTCTGTGAGGTTCGCGTTGGGCCCACCTTGATAGCTGGCTCTCAACTCTGTGAGATATCTTCTCCATCTTCTGTCCCAGATAAGACTTTGTGTGTCAGTGAGAATCATCGACACAAGACATCGAATGTCAAATGGCGTGAAATCATACGTATTGAATGTCCCCTTCAGGAGCTGTTTGAAGAACTGCGAATTCAGACCATTGTTCTGAATGGCCTTTGATAAGTCCTTGATCACCTCGTGACCCAGCCTTTCCCACCTTGGATTTTGACCTTGTGCATCATATGTCACTGGCATTATAATGTCTCCTGATCCTCTGATCAGACCCTTTTCTTTTGATAATTAATTTCTAATTTCTGTCCAGTCTATTGGTTCTATTGGTTGTTCTTCTTCATCCTCTGGAAACTCCATTGGCCATTGCCTGCACAATGGAATTGTGGAGGCTCTTGGTGATCCTTCGCTCCATGTTCTTTGACTTGAAGTCCTCAGTCTCGGTCCTAAATCCGGAAAAGAAACTTGAGGCTCTCTTGAACGTGTTCTTTTGGCTGCATCAAAAGACTGCAGAAGATTCCTTGCTGCTTCCGCTGCTGAAAGCATCCATGCTGGAATTCCCTCTCTTGCTGTAATGTGTATCATTTCTTCTCCTTGAGGCTGTGCTTCATCTGAACTGTCTTCAACTTCATATAATCCTGAAGTTGATGAAATATTATCCTTTTGTTGTGTTGTTGTTGTTTTTATTTTCTTTAATGTGGCTTCCTTTTTATAAATTGTTGGAAAAAATTGCTGCATTGTTGCAGTTTGGCCAGCAGGTGATGTGGTGGCGCTGTCGAGCAGGTCCGACGTGTCCTGCAATGTGGTCGTCCCTCCACGAGGTGGCGCTGTCGCCTGCCTGGACAACCTTGATGACGACACGAACTCCATCGGTTTTTGCTCAGCAGACTGCAACGCTCGCGACCGTGTTTGAGACCGAGTTTGCATGGCTGTTGACTGAGCTGGCATTGAGGGCTGAATACTTGAGCGTTTCTTTTGAGTGGAAGGGGTTTGAACCGTAGGGTTTGAGGCTAAAGGCATCGGTCCCGGAGAGGGGGTGGAGCCCCGGGATGTCGAACCCCGAGCATGGCCCCTCCTTTTTGCCCCAGACGTCACAGAGGATCGGACCCGCCCCCGACCTCTCTCCGCCGGCACTTCCCGCGCATGCGTGCCTTCGGGGACGCCCTCTGCCTCCCCTGTACTGACGTCACTGTCTCCGTCCCGCTCCACCTCCGAAGTCTCCTCCCTATTGTCTGTTCCTGCCCCTCTCTCCTCCTCCTCTGACGCTGTATCCACACCCCCCGCCGAAGCGCGCAGCCCCCCCTCCGCGGGTGTCCCCTTTCTCGCTGCGATTCGAGCCGATCTCCGGGTCCAGACTTCTGGGTCTGACGTCACCACCGCGCGTCTCCTGCGTCCCTCCACAGCAGCTCGCCGGAGCTCTGCAGCTGCTCCGCCCTTGCTGCCCGTGTCTGACGCTGCCGCGCTGGTTTGAGAGGTCTCCCCGGCCATTCCCTGAGCTTTGCTCGACCCGCGCACTCTTGGCACCGCTCCAGAGGTGGCCGCCGCCGCTCTCGGCGTTGCGCTCGCAAAAGCCGCACGGAAACCCGTGTCCCCCATCGCCTCCACGCCCCCCCCGCTGGCCACCGCCGCTTCCGCGCCGCCGCGCCTGCCGCGAGAGAGTGCATCCCCCCTCCCCGCTTGTTCCCTTTGAACCCCCCTCCCCAACTCCGCCACGTTTTCCACCTCCTCCCCCTCTGATTCCTGCGAATCGGGACGGTACACTCCTAAAGAGTGGCCTGCTTCCTCGATATCACTGGGAGAAAACCTCATTTCATCAGGGAGCGGAATGGTATCATCAGTGTCTGAGTCGGAGTCTGAAGCCCCTGCACTCTCTGGGGTCTCAGGGTGCTTTAGGGTTCCCTTGGGTTTTCGGGATGGTGGGACTGAAGGCAATGCCATTTCTCCTTGTCCTCTTTTCTCGGGCACCTTTTCCCCCGGGCCAATTGAGATCAGAGCCAATCTCTGCTTGGAGCCTTGCTCTGCTCCCTCTGCCCTTGTGGGACTCGCAACAACTTGTTGCCTGGCCGACCCCCTAAATTGAGTCAAGGTCGCCTCTAACATAATTCTTGCTGGAGACAGCAATTTTAAGGCTGTCTTATCCTCATTGATGGCTAGAAAATATAGATGTCTGTTAACTTCTTGCCAAAAGCCTACTTCAAATAACAACCTTGTTTTGGAGTACGGGTAATTACACCGCACCCACAGCAATAATTCTCTAAGCTTTTTCTTTGGGATCCCCTTAGTGTGTGTGTCTGCCACGCCTTGTAGGTCGGACAGAATCTCTATTTGTTTCTGGGAAAGTGTACCCCCCATGTTCTTAATTCTTGACCTTCTCACCGAATTTATGTCGTCAGAGCAGTCCGAAGGCTCCTGGTCTCTGCCTGCAGGTCACAGGAGATGGATCTGGAGGCGCCTTTCCGATTCCGATCCGGGCTGTTCTGCTATGAACTTTCTTCGGCCGAAGTGGAGTGCGATGTCCTCTGTGGCTGCTGCGTTTTCAGATTCTCCTGGCTGCTTTCTGGCTGTTTTCCCGAGGAGTTATCAGTGCTCTCCTGGGAATAAGTCCAGCTCGGGAGCTGCCCACTCGTTGCTTCAAGGCTGCCCCTGTGCAAGAGGTGCACAGCAGAGCTCACCGTGGCTCAGCGAGTGCTGCTGGATGCTGCTGGATCGCCGGTCGCTGCCGAGCTGCTCCCGGGTCGCCGCCGGGTGCCCACCCAGGGACGCCAGATGTCGGGATCGGCTGTCTGTCTCTGCCCCGACACAGGTAGAGTGGTTCTTGGGTGGCACGCGATGCAAAGGATGAGTCTGGACTCTTCAGCTTTTCGGTCTTCTGATTGTTTATTATTTCTTATCTACAAAATTTTCTGTCTGCCCAACAGAGGTCTGATCTGCAAGCAGTCACAGGCACTCTCTGACCACCCACGGGGCGGTCATGTCTTTTTATACTAAAATTTACGTACACAATATTTACCTTTATTTCCCAATGCTTTTCACCCATGTTAGCAAGTGCACCTTCACCAGAAACCAATCCCCAAGTGCCAACATCATCACAGGAGATGGAGGACAAGAAGAAGAAAGAAGAAGGACGAGACACGCCCTGATCCCTCCATCTTGTCTCCATAACCCCCCTGTACCAAAAACCTTAAAGTTTATATCACACCCTCTAAATGTGTCTCTTTTACACCTTTTACTCTAAAGTGATTCTCTTGTCCTCAAACTCTTGTTACTTCTGTGGATGGATCAAAATCAAGCCACCAAACACTCTTGGCAACATTCCAGGATTTCCGAGACCCCCAAGGGTTCTCCTGGCATCTCTGGACATCGGGAACGATGTGCTGAGATCTCACATGGGATCAGATGGGATCCATCCCAGGGGGATGAGGGAGCTGTGGATGAGCTCCCCAAGCTGCTCTCCATCATTTACCATCAGTCCTGGCTCAGCAGGGAGGGCCCAGAGCACTGGAGGTGCCAGTGTGAGCCCATCCCCAGGAAGGGCTGGAAGGAGGAGCTGGGGAACTCCAGGCCTGTCAGCCTGACCTGGGTGCCCGGCAAGGTTATGGAACAGATCACCTTGAGTGCCACCACAGGGCACCCACAGGATGGCCCAGGGATCAGAGCCAGCCAGCGTGGATTTAGGGCTGGCAGGTCCTGCCTGACCAACCTGGTCTCCTTTTATGCCCAGGTGACCCAGATGTGGATGTGGGAAAGGCTGTGGATGTTGTGTGCCTGGACTCCAGCAGAGCCTTTGACTCTGTCTCTGACAGCATTCCCTGGAAAAGCTGCAGCCCACGGCTTGGGCAGGTTCCCTCCTGGCTGGGAGATTTAAGAGCTGGCTGGAGGCTGGGCCCAGAGAGTGGTGGGGATGGGGCTGCACCCAGCTGGTGTCCAGGCACTGGTGCTGTCCCCAGGGATCTGTGCTGGGCCCAGTCCTGTTTAATATCTTCACTGATGGTCTGGCTGAGGGGATCGAGTCCAGCATTCACAAATTGCAGATGGCACCAAGCTGGGTGTGAGTGTGGATCTGCTGGAGGGCAGGACAAGAAGACCCAGCCTTAAGCTGCACCAGGGGAGGCTCAGGCTGGACAATAGGAAGGAGTTCTTCACAGAAAGGGTGAGTGGGAACTGGAATGGGCTGGCCAGGGGGGAGGTGGCAGAGTCACTGTCCCTCTCCAGTGGCACTCAGTGGCATGGTCTGGGTGACAAGGCACTATTAGGGCATTGCTTGGACTTGATGATCCCAAAGGTCTTTTCCAGCCTATTTGATTCTGTCATTCTCTGATGATTGGGACACTCTGGGGCCATTGTGACACTGCAGGGCCTCGTGGAACTTAGAGGACCATGGTGACACCGTGCAGCCCCACAGAACCAGGGGTCCATGGTGGTGCTGTGGGGCCAAATGGACCCAGGGAGTGCCCCGTGACACTCTGGGTCCTCGTGGAACCACAGAGGCCATTGTGACACTGCAGGGCCTCGTGTAACCAAGGGGTTTCACCATTTTGACACTGCTAAACCAAGGGGACCATTGGGAGACTGCAGGGCCCAGTGGAATCAAGGGGCCGTTCTGACACTGTGGGGCCTCATGGCACCAAGGGGACAGTGTGACACTGCAGGATCCTGTGTAACCAAGGGGCCACTGTGACACGATGGGGCCTCAAGGGATCTGGAAGAACGTTGTGACACTGTGTGGCCTTGTGGAAACAAGGAGTCCATTGTGACACTGAGGGGACTTGTGGAAGCACAGAGACCATGGTGACAGTGTGGGACCTCATGTGACCATGGGGCCATTGTGACACCCTGGGGCCCCATTGAACCAAGGAGTCCACTGTGAAACTGCAGCACCAACGAGAACATTGTGACACTGTGAAGCCCCACGGAACCAAGGAGACCATTGTACTCTGCATGGTCTCATGGAACCAAGAAGGCCAGTGTGACAGTGCAGGGCCTGGTGTGACCAAGAGGCCATTGTGACACTGAGGGGCCCCATGGAACCAAGGACATCGTCACAAATGTCACACAGCTGGATGTGAGTGTTGATCTGCTGGAGGGTCAGAGGGCTCTGCACAGTTACTTGGACAGGCTGGATCCAGGGGATGAATCCAACAACGTGAGGTTTAACAAATCCAAGTGCCAGGCCCTGCTATTTGGCCCAGTGCTACAGGCTGGGGACAGAGTGGCTGGAGAGCAGCCAGGCAGAAAGGGACCTGCAGGGACAGATGGACAGCAGGCTGGACATGAGGCAGCAGTGTGCCCAGGTGGCCAAGAAGGCCAATGGCTCCTGGCCTGGATCAGGAATGGTGTGGCCAGCAGGAGCAGAGCTTTTGTGCCAGCACTGATCTGCCCCCAGCTCTGCACACAGACATTGCTGCTGCAGCTCCAGAGAAGGCAACAAAAGGGCATCTCTGGAAAAAACTTTGCTGGGAGATCCTTTAGTTGCTTTAAAGGCACCGAGAGCACAGCCCCTCATTGACACAGTCTGTGGCCACAAGGAATGTGGAGAGAATAAAAATGAGACATGGCAGAAACATTAACATTTCATTTTGGACAATCTGAAAAATGTAAAAAAAAGAAAAAAAATCTCCAAGATGAAACCAACAAGAAGTATCAAAGATGACTTTTATTACAAGTAGTTTTCAGAAATTGGCCAGCAGTTTAATGTTTCTGTAACCATCCAGTCATCAGTGTCCACACTGCAGCCTTGAGCTCCTGGTTCCTCAGGCTGTAGATGAGGGGGTTCAGGGCTGGAGGCACCACCGAGTACAGAACTGACAGGGCCAGATTCAGGGATGGGGAGGACATGGAGGGGGGCTTCAGGTGAGCAAAGATAACACTGCTGAGGAACAGGGAGACGACAGCCAGGTGAGGGAGGCAGGTGGAAAAGGCTTTGTGCCGTCCCTGCTCAGAGGGGATCCTCAGCACAGCCCTGAAAATCTGCACATAGGAGAAAACAATGAACACAAAACAGCCAAATGATAAACAGGAGCTAACAGCAATGAGCCCCACTTCCCTGAGGTTTGAGTGTGAGCAGGAGAGCTTGAGGATCTGTGGGATTTCACAGAAGAACTGACCCAGGGCATTGCCATGGCACAGGGGCAGGGAAAATGTATTGGCTGTGTGCATGAGAGCATGGAGAAAGGCACTGGCCCAGGCAGCTGCTGCCATGTGGGCACAAGCTCTGCTGCCCAGGAGGGTCCCGTAGTGCAGGGGTTTGCAGATGGACATGTAGCGGTCGTAGCACATGATGGTCAGCAAATAAAACTCTGCTGAGATGAAGAACAGGAAGAAAAAGAGCTGTGCAGCGCATCCAGTGTAGGAGATGTTGCTGGTGTCCCAGAGGGAATTGTGCATGGCTTTGGGGACAGTGGTGCAGATGGAGCCCAGGTCAGCGAGGGCCAGGTTGAGCAGGAAGAAGAACATGGGCGTGTGCAGGTGGTGGCCGCAGGCTACGGCGCTGATGATGAGGCCGTTGCCCAGGAGGGCAGCCAGGGAGATGCCCAGCAAGAGGCAGAAGTGCAGGAGCTGCAGCTGCCGCGTGTCTGCCAATGCCAGCAGCAGGAAGTGCCTGATGGAGCTGCTGTTCGACATTTGCTGTGTCGCCTTGGCATGAGGATCTGTAAGAAAAGTAATCATGGAATAGTTGGGTTTGGAGAGGACTTGAAATATCCCAGCACAGCCTGGGGGCACTTTCCCCCCACTGCCTGCCCAGGGCTCTGCTGCCTGGAGCTGTCCCTGCCAGCAGCTGCTTCCCTGTGCCCAGGGCTGGGCCCTGCCAGTGCTGCCAGAGCCCAGCCCAGCCCTGGGGGCTCAGCTCTGCCCTGCAGAGCCCTCCCAGCTCAGGCACTGCCCAGGGGCAGCTCTGGCTCTGCAGGCTCTGATGGCAACGTCAGAGCAACCCTGAGGAGGCTGGAAAAGCAACACTGATGCTGCCTGTGAGGGGCCCTGTGCTGATTTCTATAACTCCGTTGTTTTGTAAGATCTGAGAAATAAAATTTTTATTCTTATTAACCTGAATTGGGAGAATAATATCTATGAGCAGTTTCCCATACCAGCAACCCTGAGCAGTAGAATAAAAAAGCAGGATTTTCCCCTTTATGCAGCCCCTGCCTCACTGTGCACCCTGTATAATCTATTTGGAAATGTTCTGCAGTTAAATGCCATGCTGGGAGCAGCCCTGAACAATGCAGCATCCTCCCCACACAAGGAGAACACTTCCATGCCTCACCAGCTGCCTCCCCCCACCCAGATCTTGTCCCCCAGTGCTGGGAGCAGCTGCCAGGGCTGGCTGAGAGCTGTCCCTGGCAGGCAGCAGAGTCCCTGCCCCAGCACAGCGCCCTGGGCTGCAGGACCCTGCTCTGCAGGACAGCCCTGGGCACCCCTGGCTGCTCTGCACAAGAGACAAGCAGAGAATGGACTCACAGGCTCTGCAGGCATTGGCATGTTCCAGCTGCAGGAGATGGCTCCAGGAGCTGCAGCTGCATTGTCCTGCAGCCAGAGGTTCCTGTGCCAAGGGCTGGCAGTGATTGTGCCCCAGGCACTTCTCAGCCCCTTCCCAGCCCTGACTGATTGAAGCTCTCTGTGCCTCTGGGCTGTGCCCGGGCTGGCTGCAGGCAGTGCCCCAGCCCTGCTGGGCTGGCACAAGAGCTGCTCATCCAGAGAAATGTGCTTTTGAAGCTCTTCTTGGTGAGCAGGAGCTGCCTCTGTGCCAGGAGCCCAGCCCAGCTCAGCAGCACAGACACAGCACAAGGACTTTAATCAGCCTCTGGGGCTTTGTGCTCAGGCCCTGAGAGGGAGCTGAAGAAACCTCTCCAGAGCTCCAAGGCAGAATCCAACTCCAAACTTTCTTGGACTTTTAATGGTCCCAGTGAGGGACACGACTGAGCAAGTGTCCCCAGGTCCCAGGCAGAGCAGAGAACTGCAGGCAGTGATGACAGGTGGGGACAAAGAGAAGCCAAGTCTTGGTGCCCTGGGGCACAGCAGGGTCTGTGCCAGCAAGGGCTGGGAGGAGACACCTTGTCCTGAGGCCCTGGGGCCTCCTGGCCCAGCCCCAGCCAGGCTGGGCACTGTCAGCCCCTTGTGCTGCCCTCAGCATCCCCCCCTAGCCCACATCCCAGTGGCCTCAAGGATCTGCTGCAAGGAGTCCCTGGGGAGCCTTGCTCAGCAATGGCCCTGGGGGCTCCTTCATGCTCCCTGCAGGGACTGCAGCTTTTTCAAAGGACTTTGGCTTTGGCTTTTGCCTTGGAGTCTCTGAGAGGTTTGTGCAATCATGGCCTCCAATTATCTGCTGTAATTAGTCCCTGGAGAGGCTTTGTCAGTAACAACACTCACTGGGGCTCATTAATACTTCAGGGTACTTCAGTTATTTGAAGGTACTTGGTGTTTCCCTTTTGATACAGACTCTGTGAGAGGTTTGTGCAATCATGGCTCCAATTATCTGCTTTAATGAGTCCCTGGAGAGCTTTGCATTGGCACTCAGTGGGGCTCAGTAATGCTTTGAGCTTCTCAAAATTTTTAAGGTAGTTTGGAATTTCCTTTCCACATTGAGACTCTGAAAGGTTTTTGGTCAATCCTGGCCTCCAGTTCTCTCCTCCAAGGAGTCCAGGAGGAGCCTGTGTTGGGGATGAACCTCAGTTTGACCCATTCAAGCTCTGAGACACTTTTGGGTTTTCCTCTGACTTTGACTCCTGGAAAGGTTTTTGCAATCTCCTCTCAGGCCCTGAGGTTCCAGGGCTCAGCTCCAAATGCACCACAGTGCTCATCAGGATGCAGCAAGTCCTGACAAACCATGGCTCCGCCTTGATTTCCCTCTGCTCTAATGCAGTTTATCAGGAATGTATCTGGAGTGAGTTTGGTTTGCTAATTTGAGATTTCTCAGCCAATGCATCTATTAGTGCAGTGGGATCAGTGTTGGCTAATTAC
Organism: Agelaius phoeniceus; assembly: GCF_051311805.1. Taxonomy (NCBI): domain Eukaryota; kingdom Metazoa; phylum Chordata; class Aves; order Passeriformes; family Icteridae; genus Agelaius; species Agelaius phoeniceus. The sequence goes on from NW_027509866.1 coordinate 6,783,156, forward strand.
CATTGCACTCACTGTAATATATTTACTCATTTCCTGCTGTGAGATAGGATTAGGAGAAAGGCAAAGTAGGCTCAAAATTTTAAAGGGGTATATTGAAAAGTTTATTATCAGTGAATAGAAGAAAGAATAATAAGAATCTGAACACTTCTCCTCTCCCTACAACCTTTTCTTTCTTACTGACAATGTAAGGAGACAAAACCTGAAAGTTTCAGTCAGTTTACACCATCTAGAACAGTCTTTCTTCAGTTCACTTAGGCAGAGGAGTCTCTCTTTCATGCTATGGAGACTTCTCCATAAGAAAAAAGTTCTCTCGTGGCTCTCAATTCCCATGAATACCAGGTGCCCAGAAAATCTGCAATTGTGAAGTCCCTCCCATTTTTCACAGCTTTCCCCACAGCTGTGTTTATGGGCAATGTCAACTTATGGGGTTTGAGTTTAAAGATGAGCTGTTCAAGAGCAAAGATTCTCTTCACCTATTTCTGAAATCATCTTCATCTCTGAGAACAGAGATCTTCTTCTTCTCTCCCTGATAGCACAGGATCTCATTACTCTTCTCTCTTTCTCTGTTTAAACTTCTCATGGGATCACAGCTACTTATCATTTGCTTACTTTAGCATGGAGGTTTTTGCTGAACAAGTCATCTCCCCATATTTTAAATTAGTTATAGGGAAAAAGAGAGTCTGATGTATCAATTACATCCTTCCCCATAGCTTTACAAGAGGATTTCAGCCCCCAGATCAAGGCATCTCCTCATCCCTCCCATCTGGGGCTCAACTTCCTCTTCAGCGACCTCGGTGTCTTCATGTTGCTCCTCTGTGTGCCTGCAGTTTGTCCTTTTCTCTCACTGGAGGGAGGATGGAAGCACTGAAAGAGTTCATATCTCACCCGGGGCCTGCAGATGGTTCCGTGACCCCGGCCGGGCTCGGTGCTTGCGGCCGGAGCTGTTTTATGATGGAGGTTTCTGCAGCGGCTGCACTGGGGCTGTGTCAGGATGGGCCGCGCTGGGGCAGGGCCAGGACCTCAGCAGCCAGGCCAGAGCACAGCAGCAGCACGGCCGGGGCCGATGGCTTTTCCTGCCCCTGCCCGGGGCTTGCGGCTGAAGCCCAAGGGTGGCAGAATCTTGGCCGAGCCGGCCCGGCCCGGGGCTGCTCCTGGGGCCCGGCGGATCCTGGCTGGGCCCGGGCTGGCGGCGGGGCAGGGCTCAGCAGGGCCCAGATGTTCCCAACTGCAGCCATGGCCCGGCCCGGCCTCGGCCCCGCGGCCTCCCCTGCCCTGCCCGGCAGCCGATGGGGCCTGGCGGGGTCCCTGGGAAGGGGCCCGGCCCCACGGCAGGAGCCGCCCGGCCCGGCCTGGCTGAGACGGGGCCGGGTCAGCCTTGTTACCTCTGTGCCAGCCAGAAGGGAAAGAGACCCTCCCAGGCTTTCCCATCTTTAACATGTGTCTTCACAGAGGCGTGTACAGTTTCTTTCGTGGTTTAACAGATTGTCAATTCTCAAAGCTGATTACTGATTGGTTTTTTTGTCAGACACGGAGGAAACTGCTAGCAGCTTCTCTTAGAACATCACTTCTGTGATGCAAAACCCTCACAACATCACAGAGCACAGAGTTCCTTTGTCCATATGTAGTGTTCATGTGCCCAAGACCTCAAAAACACTTCTTGGGAGATCTCTGGGCCCTCCCCAAGGTGTTTTCAACTGAAAGCATTCAGCTCAGAATATAAGAAAATCACCAGAGGATAGGGCCAGCCTGACCTGTCTGTCCTGGCTACTTTTGTCTGGGAGCAATCTTTGGACATGTGGAATTTGGGAAGCCAAATTCTCATTTTGGCCATGGACCCTGGACATGAATGTTCATTCTTTTCCATAGGAAGGAAGGAACAGAGCCCCAGTGTTTGCCAGGCAGAAGAGAGTGACCACCAGAGGACAAGGCAGCCAGAAGTGGCAGGTTTTTTTCTGAGAGAAACCCTTGCATATAGGAAAATTTTTTGAGAGAATACCAATTTTGGCAATGGACATTTACAAAGAGGGATGGTTCTTTTCTATAGCAAGAAAAGCACAGAGCCCCAGTGTTCCAGGAGCTGATGAGAGGCAGCCCTTGACATCCCAACATCAGCCAGACCTGTCAGGTGGCCCCTGGGAGGCCAAACCAGCCAGGCCTGTTCCATGTTCCCTCAGTTCCATGGGGCCCCACAGTGTCCCAATGGTCACTTGCTTCCATGAGGCCCTTCCATGAGGTGTCATAATGCCCCCCTGGTGACACCAGGCCCTGAAGGGTCCCAATGGTCTCCATTGTTCCATCAGGCCCCACAGAGCCATAATGGTCTCTGGGTTCCATGAAACCCCACTGTGTCACCATGGCCCCTTGGTTCCATGGGCTCCAGTGGTGCCACAATGATCCCCTTGGTTCCATGAGGTCCCCACAGTGTCCCAGTGATCTCCATGGGAAGGGAAGGACCCAGCCCCAGTGTTGCAGGGGCAGCCACCAGAGGTCCAGGCCACCCAGGCTTGATGGTACTGGCAGATTGTGCCTGGGAGCAACCCTTGGATATACAGAATTTTGGAGGTGGAATCCCAATTTCAGACATGGACACCTGGAGGATAAGGATGGTTGTTTTCCATTGGAAAGAAAGCACGGAACACTGATTCAAGAGTGACATATGGGGATCTATGGGAAGCATTGGGGATCGTTTCTGCACCTCGTGACCCAACAGAAGCTTCTCTAATAAACTTTGCCTGAAGCTCCCACTGTGCCCATGACAGGAACCCATGTGAGTGTCTGGGACATCCCGGCTCTTTGGCATCCTGGGAACTCCTGGGATGTCACCATGGAATGGCTGTGACTGCCTCTGACCACAGGGCTCTTTACCATCCCAGAAACGCCTGGGAGGTCTCCATGGAGCCCCTGTCTCTGCCTGTGACATTCCAGCTCTGGAACAGCCTGGAGATTCTTGGAAAGTCCCCATGGAACCCTTCTGAGGGCCTGTGACAAATCTGATCCTTAGTAGGCAACCATCACCAGTCCACTGTTGCTATGGGCAGTTTCCATAGCAACCATCACCAGCCCCCTGTTGCTATGCTCAGTCCCTTGGCAGCTCCATGGAGACCCCATGCCAGAGGTGGTTTCCATGGCCACCAAGGCTGGCACCAGCTGGGATGCTCGGTTTCCACGGGCCGGGCTTCAGGAATGGGATTCCCCAATTTCCTGCTCCCGCTAAAACCGCGCTGCCCTCGCTGCCCTCCCGCCTCCCATGGAAAGCACAAAAGGCAAAGATCCCAGGCTGGGAAAAGAACAATTTATTGGGAACAGCAACGAGATAAAGAACAAAGAGGAACAGAAACAATATTGATAACAGAAGGGATAAATAAAACTGTTTACAGAAAAAACTACAACATCAACAACTAGTTCTTCCTGGCAATGTATTTCCTCCTGTCTGGAAAGGACACCCTTTTCCTCAGGGGGAGAGAGAGAGAGTCCCTTTCCTGCCCCTGGCAATGACCTGAGGTGGGAGTGAATGTAATGACAGGGCCATGGCCAGACCCCCATGTTCTCCAACCCCACATCATGTCATTGGCAGGGGCAGGAAAAGAAACAGGTGTCTTCCCAGCATGGATCACAGGGAACATGGATCACCAGGGCTCTGACCAACGTGGTGTCTCCAATGGGGGATGAAGCTGGAGTGGTGCATGAAGATGTTCCTGCAGTTGAGGCATGTGCAGGGCTTCTTTTACTGGTGCCTCCGTTGGTGTCTGGTCAAGTGAGAGCTGCTGGTGAAGCTCTTCCCACACTGGGGACACTCGTAGGGCCTCTCCCCAGTGTGGATGCGCCGGTGGGTGACGAGGGTGGAGTTGTGCTTGAAGCCCTTCCTGCAGTCAGGGCAGAGGAAGGGCCTCTCATCCGTGTGAATTCGCTGGTGCTGGAGGAGCTGAGAGCTGGTGTGAAACCTCTTCCCACACTCGGGGCACTGGTAGGGCCGCTCCCCAGTGTGGATCATTTGGTGGATGTTCATTTGGGTCTTCCTACTAAAGGTCATCCCACATTCCCCACAGTTGTATGGCCTTTCCCCAGTGTGGATCCTCTGGTGGCAGATCAAGAGAGATTTCTGCCTAAATCTCTTCCCACATTCCCCACATTCATAGGGTCGTTCCCTGGTGTGGGTCTTCTGGTGGGAGATCAGGTTAGAGTTCTGGCTGAAGCTCATCCCACATCCCCCACACTTGTAGGGCTTCTCCCCGGTGTGGATCCGCTGGTGCCTGATGAGGTGGGAGTTGCGCTTGAAGCCCATCCCACAGTCAGGGCAGCGGAAGGGCCTCTCATCCGTGTGAATCTGCGGATGCTGGAGGAGATCAGAGCTGGTTTAAAACCTCTTCTGACACTGGGGACACTCGTAGGGCCTCTCCCTCTCCCCGGCGTGGATGCGCTGGTGGGTGATGAGGGTGGAGTTGCGCTTGAAGCTCTTCCCACAGTCAGGGCAGCGGAAGGGCCTCTCCTCAGTGTGAATCTGCTGGTGCTGGAGGAGACTGGAGCTGGTCTGAAACCTCTTCTGACACTCAGGACACTCGTAGGGCCTCTCCCCAGTGTGGATGCGTTGGTGGGTGATGAGGGCAGAGCTGCAGCTGAAGCCCTTCCCACACTCCCCACACTCGTAGGGCCATTCCCCCGTGTGGATCATCTGGTGGCTGATCAGGGTGTTGCTCTGCCTGAAGCTCTTCCCACACTCCAAGCACTTGTGGGGCTTCTCCCCATCATGAAGCTGCTCATGGGCCACCAGCTCTGAGCTCTGGCTGAAGCTCTGTCCACCTTCCTGGCTCAGGGTGGGTCTTTCCTCCTCAGAGCACCCTGGGCTGGGTTTGCAGCCCCTCCTCTTATGGGATCTCTGGGGATTTTCCTCCCCATTGGATTCCTGTGCCCTGGAGTCACTCAAAATGGCCTCATCCATGAGTTTCTGCTGTGGGGATTTCTCCTCCCTGGTCTCCATCCTCAGTTTCTTCCCGGGGGGAGGCAGGACAAGGAGAGGATGGGATTTGCCTCCGTGCCAGAGGGAAGGGGAAGGAGATCCCCCCAGTGCATCCCCAGCAGGACGGGGTTGGCAGCAGGGTTGTCCTGCAGCCGGGGGCTGTGCTGGGCTGGGAGATGGAGCAGGAGAGAGGGGGAAAGGGGCACTGACTTCCTCCTCACCTTCCTGAATGTCCCGGGGCTCCTTCCTCTTCCTTGCAGACTCCTCCTCCATCTGGCAAAAGTTTGGGGATGTGAAATCCTGTTTTGGGAGGAAAGCAAGGGATGAGCGCATTGAATTTTGTACTTGTTTGAAGGCAAACCTGGGGAGGGTCTAAACCAGGATTACAATTTAATAAGAAAATGAAGATCAAGGCAATGATACAGAAACACTGCCTTAAACTGACAGAGTCAGGATATAACCTGACACCCTGTTGCTGGTCAGGCTGGTGGCAGCAGTCCCATTCAATGGTGGCTGCAGTCCTGTGTGAGTGATGAACGTGATTCTGTCCAAGCAGTGATCCTGTAGAATGCCCTGGTCTTCCTCTGAAGGTCCAGGGGTGGTTCTGGAGCTCTTGTCCTCTGGGAATCCAGTAGGCAAGCTGCTCCTGGTGTTGCAAGGCTCAGCTTATATGCAGGTAGGAATGCTTGGATCCTCCCCCTGGGCGGAGCATCCCACAATGGGATGATGGAATTTTATCAGTCCTGCAGTGACACTCAATGGCCCATTCCCAGAAGATATCTCCCCTGGAGGGCGTTATCAGGGCTGATTCATGGAAGAGATCAAGAACACTGCCCCACCTGTTTCTAGCAGTTGATGAAGATGGGGATTGCAAACATGCATTTGGTTCCATCTTACACTGCAGCCTGAAACAGTGGGGGAATCCCTGCTCAGGGGGTGAACACCACCCCCCTTACCCAAACTGGCTCAGGTGTAAAACCCCCACCCCGGGAAGGCCACACACACAGGGGACAATGTCACACTTGCCCTGCCCCAGGGGAGGTCTCTGTCCCTCTCACTCCCTTGCTGTCCCTCCCTTTTCTCTTTCTTTCCATCTCTCTCTACCTCACATTTACTGTTCAATAAAATGCACGTAGGATTTGGTCTTGTTAGCACCTTAATTGGGGCAGAGGCATCTCTCTAACAATTTTCTTAACCAGAATGTGACATTATTCTGGCACTGTGAGTTTAGGCACTGTTGTCTGACCCCAGGTGCCTTTTACAACAGCATGGTACCCTCCTCTGAGGAGGTTGTGGTTCTTCCTGGAAGAATTCTTGGAAACTTGGACACAGTCCCTCCTTCCTCCTGGGGAACTTACAGGAGGATTGATGAGGAAAATGGCTGTCGTGGGTGGCCAGTGAAAAAGAAAATATTTTGTTGTCCTTCTTTGAAAAGTTTGTTAAAAACACTGGAGGAAAGGGAGCAAATGATATCAGAGTGACTGATAGAGTTCATTTACTCCAGGGTGAGAAACACAAGGCTGCTGAAAGTCCCACAAGAAGCCCAGCTCTAGTAGCTCAATTCCCAAATAACTCCAGCCAGGGGTCTCTGGGAGGATTTTTTTGGAGCGTGTTCGGAGCCGGCAGATCCCGGACTCGAGCCCCGGATATCTCCGGGCTCCCTAAGAGGAGCTTTTTCGGGGGCAGAGGAGCCGCGATCGCCCCTCGGGAGGGTCCCGGGGGGTCCACGTGGGGATGGCCCGGTACCGACGGGGCGGGACATTGGTTTTGGGGATCCCCGTGAGAGCCGGGGCTGTGGAATGGGGGACCCCCGGGGCGGGGAGAGGGGAAGGGGCGATAGCGGAGCTGGGGCACCCCCGGCAGCCCAGAGATGAGGCGGGGACGGGACCCCCTGACCCTGACAGGGGCGCGTCCTGGGGTGACTTCATGATGCTCGTGCCCCATCGGTCCGTTTAGCCCAGAAATGAGTTCTGCACCTTTAAGGCTGGTTCTGAGAGCCAAGGGGAGGAGGAAGAAGCTGCAGTTTGTTTTCATACACTGCACTCACTCCTCCACATTCCGGCTCCTGGATGGACAGAGGGCAGGACTGAGCTCTCCTTTGCTTTTAGTTAGTGTTTAGCTCTCTGAGGCAGAGAAGTTCCCTGGACTGTGGTTTTTCTTTTTCTTTGGAGCTGTTTAAACCTGCTCTGGACTGAACACGCAGAACACCACCGGCATCTCCCACCTATGGCCCACTGGGCTGAGCCTGGGTCGCGGCATTTCCAATACAGGAGGGACTGATAAGAGACTGATAAGAGACTGATAAGAGAGTGATAAGAGACTGATAAGACACTGAGTGAGCCAAGCCCCAGCCCAAGGAGGGACTTTCGGAGTTTGTCACCTATTTTCCAGCAGCAGGAGGTTTTATTGCTTAATATTGTTCAATTTTTGTGCTGGTGAATGCTTTGCCTGTTAAATAAAGTGTTTTTTTCCACTTTTATCCAAGGAAATATTTTCCCGAACTGGCTGAGGGTGGGGCTGCTGAATCTGCATTCCAGAGGAAACTCCTTTTGGAGGTTTTCTCCCAAATTTGCCCTAAAGCAGGACAGGGTGGTTGGAAGAGGGGGGAAGCCCAAGAGGCTGGATTGAGGGGAGGCTGGAGAGAGGGACCTTGGGACCCCAAAATCCACCTGCATCCCTTAGCAGGACCCTGGAGAGGGGGGGATCCCCAGGACCCATGGGATCCCCAACAGCCCAGAGACAGGGGACCACCAGAACCCCAGAGGGATGAGACTGGAAATGGGACACTCCTGGTGGCGCTTTTTTTATTCACTCTTGATTTTTGGAGGTTTTTATGGACATCATGTGACTTCTAGAGATGGACTTGGTTGGGAGGAATCCCCAACCCAAGGCATTCATACCTTGTTTCTCCCCAAATCAGTATTTTCCCCAAACCTTCCCACACTGACATCCCCTCCTGTCCTGCTCTGGGTGAGCTCAGTCCCAAACCTGACCCTGATCCTGGTCTCAATCTCACTCCATGTTCAGACACACTCACAGTTCTGTATTTAATCCCATCCCAGCCCCAAACTCATCTAGCCCCAGACCCAATCCCAACCCCAGCCCTAAAGCCAATCCCATGTCTAGCCTTAACCCCAATCCCAGCTCTAATCCAAATCTCAGCCCCAACTCCAAGCCCAGCCCCAATTCCAGCCCCTTCCTAAATCCTCAGCCCCAAACCAAATCCCAGGTTCAGCCCTTCTGGGGCTTTGGGGGTGTCTCTGTCCCTGTGACCCCGATGATGTTTGGGTGGGGTCCCAGCAGGGCTGAGAGGGACAGAGACCCCCCCGGCCTCGCCAGGGGTGAGAAGGTGGCAGAGCCCCCCCAGCCCCGAGCAGCCTCAGCGGTGAGAGGGACACAGAGCCCCTGGTGCCCAGCCCTGCACAGGCATTGCCTGAGGCCAGAGGGATGGAGACCCCCCGAGCATCCCCCAGGGCCAGGGGACAGAGAGCCCCGAGCATCCCCTGGGCTGAGAGGGACAGAGACTGCCCCGAGCACCCCCTGGCACAGGGGAGAGAGGGAGGGAGACCCCCCAGGCATTCCCTGGGTGAGAATGATGGAGACCCCTGGGGAATGGCCTGGGGTGACAGGGACAGGGACACCCCTGGGGAATGGCCTGGGGTGACAGGGACAGCCCTGGGGAATGGCCTGGGGTGACAGGGACAGGGACACCCCTGGGGAATGGCCTGGGGTCACAGGGATGGGGACAAACCCTCCCAAGCCCCTCCCAAGCATCCCCCAGTGTGAGAGGCTCAGAGACCCCTTGAGCATCCACTGGGCACCGGACAAAGTAAAATTGTTTCTTGACAGAAATCAAACTTAACCCTACATAAAATGCCTTGAAGTTGCTCTTCCCTAAACACAATTGTGATGGAAATGCAAACAAATCCCAAACATTAATAAACTGAAGTACAAGCAATTCTGTGGCAATTCCAATTTCCACTGGTTTCTGCACAGCTCCAGCTCCGCTGCTGGCGCATTCTGATAAAAGAAAGGTGGAAATTCGGCCCAATATAGAGTATGAAAAGGAAGGGAAAGCTCTGTGTAGCTGTCACAAAGGTGACAGGGACAATGAGACAAATGATTCTCACACTTGGCAAAGCCCACCAGCCTGTGAATTTGGGAGTTATTTGGGAATTTAGCTGCTTGAGCTGGGCTTCTTTGAGACTTTCAGCAGCCCTGTGTTCCTCACCTTGGGGTGAATGAACCTTGTTAGTTTCGCTGGTATTTTTTCTCCCTTTCCTCCAGTGATTTTAACAAGCTGTTCAAGAAAGGGCATCAAAATATTTTCTTTACACTGGCCACCGACAACAGCCATTTTCCTCATCAGTTCTCCTGTAAGTTGCTCAGAGGAAGCTGCGTCCAAGTTTCCAAGAGTTCCTCCAGAGAGAACCACAACCTCCTCAGAGGAGGGAACAATGCTGTTGTCAAAGTCACTTGGGGTCAGAGAACAGTGCCCTGAACTCACTGTGCCAAAATAATATCACAATCAGGTTAGTAAAATTGTTAGAGAGATGCCTCTGCCCCAATTAAAGTGCTAATGAGACCAAATCCAAAGTGGATTTTATTGAACAGTAAATGCGGGGTAAAGAGAGAGATGGAAAGAAAGAGTAAAGGGGGAAGAGCAAGGGAGTGACAGGGACAGAGACCTCCCCTGGGGCAGGGCAAGTGTGACATTGTCCCCTGTGTGTGTGGCCTTCCCGGGGTGGGGGTTTTACACCTGAGCCAGTTTGGGTAAGGGGGGTGGTGTTCACCCCCTGAGCAGGGATTCCCCCACTGTTTCAGGCTGCAATGTAAGATGGAACCCAATGCATGTTTTCAATGCCCATCTTCATCAACTGCTATAAACAGGTGGGGCAGGGTTCTTGATCTCTTCCATGACTCAGCCCTGATAACGCCCTCCAGGGGAGATATCTTCTGGGAATGGGCCATTGAGTGTCACTTCAGGACTGATAAAATTCCATCTTCCCATTGTGGGATGCTCCGCCCAGGGGGAGGATCCAAGCATTCCTACCTGGATATAAGCTGAGCCTTGCAACACCAGGAGCAGCTTGCCGACTGGATTCCCAGAGGACAAGAGCTCCAGAACCACCACTGGACCTTCAGAGGAAGACCAGACACTTCTACAGGATCACTGCTTGGACAGAATCACGCTCATCACTCCCACAGGACTGCAGCCACCATTTAATGGGACTGCTGCCACCACCCTGACCAACAGGGTGTCAGGTTATATCCTGACTCTGTCAGTTTAAGGCAGTGTTTCTGTATCATTGCCTTGATCTTCTTTTCTTATTAAATTGTAATTCTGGTTTAGACTCTCCCCAAGGTTTGTCTTCAAACCAGTAAAAATTCAATGCGCTCATCCCTTGCTTTCCTCCCAAAACAGGATTTCACATCCCCAAACCTTTGCCAGATGGAGGAGGAGGCTGCAAGGAAGAGGAAGGAGCCCCGGGACACGCAGGCAGGTGAGGAGGAAGTCAGTGCCCCTTTCCCCCTCTCTCCTGCTCCATCTCCCAGCCTAGCACAGCCCCCGGCTGCAGGACAACCCTGCTGCCAACCCCGTCCTGCTGGGGATGCACTGGGGGGATCTCCTTCCCCTTCCCTGTGGCACGGAGGCAAATCCCATCCTCCCCTTGTCCTTCCTCCCCCAGAGAAGGAGGTGAGGATGGAGACCAGGGAGGACAAATCCCCACAGCAGAACCTCATGGAAGAGGCCATTTTTAGTGGCTCCAGGGCACAGGAATCCAATGGGGAGGAAAATCCCCAGAGATCCCACAGGAGGAGGGGCTCCAAACCCAGCCCAGGGTGCTCTTAGGAGGAAAGACCCAACCTGAGCCAGGAAGGTGGACAGAGCTTCAGCCAGAGCTCAGAGCTGGTGGTCCATGGGCAGCTTCATGATGGGGAGAAGCCCCACAAGTGCTTGGAGTGTGGGAAGAGCTTCAGGCAGAGCAGCACCCTGATCAGCCACCAGATGATCCACACTGGGGAATGGCCCTACGAGTGTGGGGAGTGTGGGAAAGGCTTCAGCTGCAGCTCTGCCCTCATCATCCACCAACGCATCCACACTGGGGAGAGGCCCTACGAGTGTCCTGAGTGTCAGAAGAGGTTTCAGACCAGCTCCAGTCTCCTCCAGCACCAGCAGATTCACACTGAGGAGAGGCCCTTCCGCTGCCCCAACTGTGGGAAGGGCTTCAAGCACAACTCCACCCTCATCACCCACCAGCGCATCCACGCTGGGGAGAGGGAGAGGCCCTACGAGTGTCCCCAGTGTCAGAAGAGGTTTTACACCAGCTCTGATCTCCTCCTGCATGAGTGCATTCACACGGATGAGAGGCCCTTCTGCTGCCCTGACTGTGGGAAGGGCTTCAAGCGCAACTCCCACCTCATCAGGCACCAGCGGATCCACACCCAGGAGAAGCCCTATGAGTGTGGGGAATGTGGGATGAGCTTCAGCCAGAACTCTAACCTGATCTCCCATCAGAAGACCCACACCAGGGAACGACCCTATGAATGTGGGGAATGTGGGAAGAGATTTAGGCAGAAATCTCTCTTGATCTGCCACCAGAGGATCCACACTGGGGAAAGGCCATACAACTGCGGGGAATGTGGGATGACCTTTAGTAGGAAGACCCAAATGAACATCCACCAAATGATCCACAGTGGGGAGCGGCCCTACAAGTGCCCCGAGTGTGGGAAGAGGTTTCACACCAGCTCTCAGCTCCTCCAGCACCAGCGCATTCACACGGATGAGAGGCCCTTCCTCTGCCCCGACTGCGGGAAGGGCTTCAAGCACAACTCCACCCTCGTCACCCACCGGCGCATCCACACTGGGGAGAGGCCCTACGAGTGTCCCCAGTGTGGGAAGAGCTTCACCAGCAGCTCTCACTTGACAAAACACCAACGGAGGCACCAGTAAAAGAAGCCCTGCACATGCCCCAACTGCAGGAACAGCTTCATGAACCGCTCCAGCTTTATCCCCCATTGGAGACACCACGTTGGTCAGAGCCCTGGTGATCCATGTTCCCCATGATCCATGCTGGGAAGACACCTGTTTCTTTTCCTGCCCCTGCCAATGACATGATGTGGGGTTGGAGAACATGAGGGTCTGGCCATGGCCCTGTCATTACATTCACTCCCACCTCAGGTCATTGCCAGGGGCAGGAAAGGGACTCTCTCTCTCTCCCCCTGAGGAAAAGGGTGTCCTTTCCAGACAGGAGGAAATACATTGCCAGGAAGAACTAGTTGTTGATGTTGTAGTTTTTTCTGTAAACAGTTTTATTTATCCCTTCTGTTATCAATATTGTTTCTGTTCCTGTTTGTTCTTTATCTCGTTGCTGTTCCCAATAAATTGTTCTTCTCCCAGCCCGGGATCTTTGCCTTTTGTGCTTTCCATGGCAGGCGGGAGGGCAGCGAGGACAGCGCGGTTTTAGCAGGAGCAGGAAATTGGGGAATCCCATTCCTGAAGCCCGGCCCGTGGAAACCGAGCATCCCAGCAGGTGCCAGCCTTGGTGGCCATGGAAACCACCCCTGGCATGGGGTCTCCATGGAGCTGCCAAGGGACTGAGCATAGGAACAGGGGGCTGGTGATGGTGTCCATGGAAACTGCCCATAGCAACAGTGGACTGGTGATGGTTGCCTACTAAGGATCAGATTTGTCACAGGCCCTCAGAAGGGTTCCATGAATCTCCAGGCTGTTCCAGAGCTGGAATGTCACACACAGAGACAGGGGCTCCATGGAGACCTCCCAGGCGTTTCTGGGATGGTAAAGAGCCCTGTGGTCAGAGGCAGTCACAGCCATTCCATGGTGACATCCCAGGAGTTCCCAGGATGCCAAAGAGCCGGGATGTCCCAGACACTCACATGGGTTCCTGTCATGGGCACAGTGGGAGCTTCAGGCAAAGTTTATTAGAGAAGCTCCTGTTGGGTCACGAGGTGCAGAAACGATCCCCAATGCTTCCCATAGATCCCCAAATGTCACTGTTGAATCAGTGTTCCGTGCTTTCTTTCCAATGGAAAACAACCATCCTTATCCTCCAGGTGTCCATGTCTGAAATTGGGATTCCACCTCCAAAATTCTGTATATCCAAGGATTGCTCCCAGGCACAATCTGCCAGTACCATCAAGCCTGGGTGGCCTGGACCTCTGGTGACTACCCCTGCAACACTGGGGCTGGGTTCTTCCCTTCCCATGGAGACCACTGGGACAATGTGGGGCCCCATGGAAGTGAGGGAACATGGAATAGGTCTGGCTGGCTTGGCCTCCCAGGGCCCCTGACAGGTCTGGCTGATGTTGGGATGTCAAGGGCTGCCTCTCATCAGCTCCTGGAAAACTGGGGCTCCGTGCTTTCCTTGCTATAGAAAAGAACTGTCCCTCTTTTTAAATGTCCATTTCCAAAATTGGTATTCTCTCTAAAAATTTTCCTATATGCAAGGGTTTCTCTCAGAAAAAAACCTGCCACTTCTGGCTGGCCTTGTCCTCTGGTGGTCACTCTCTTCTGCCTGGCAAACACTGGGGCTCTGTTCCTTCCTTCCTACGGAAAAGAACCAACCTTCATGTCCATGGTCCATGGCCAAAATTAGAATTTGGCGTCCCAAATTCCATATATCCAAAGATTGCTCCCAAGGACAGACAGGTCAGTCTGGCCATGTCTTCTGGTGATTTTCTTAGACTCTGAGCTGAATGCTTTCAGTTGAAAAAACCTTGGAAAGGGGCCAGAGATCTCCCAAGAAGAGTTTTTGAGGACTTGGGCACATGACTAATACATATGGACAAAGGAACTCTGTGCTCTGTGCTGTTGTGAGGGTTTGGCATCATGGAAGTGATGTTCCAAGAGAAGCTGCTAGCAGTTTCCTCCGTGTCTGACAAAAAAAACAATCAGTAATTATCTTTGAGAATTGGCAATCTGTTAAACTATGAAGGAAACTGTACACGCCTCTGTGAAGGCACATGTTAAAGATGGGAAAGCCTGGGAGGGTCTCTTTCCCTTCTGGCTAGCACAGAGGTAACAAGGCTGACCCGGCCCCGTCTCAGCCAGGCCGGGCCGGGCGGCTCCTGCCGTGGGGCCGGGCCCCTTCCCAGGGACCCCGCCAGGCCCCATCGGCTGCTGGGCAGGGCAGGGGAGGCCGCGGGGCCGAGGCCGGGCCGGGCCATGGCTGCAGTTGGGAACATCTGGGCCCTGCTGAGCCCTGCCCCGCCGCCAGCCCGGGCCCAGCCAGGATCCACCGGGCCCCAGGAGCAGCCCCGGGCCGGGCCGGCTCGGCCAAGATTCTGCCACCCTTGGGCTTCAGCTGCAAGCCCCGGGCAGGGGCAGGAGAAGCCATCGGCCCCCGGCCGTGCTGCTGCTGTGCTCTGGCCTGGCTTCTGAGATCCTGGCCCTGCCCCAGCGCGGCCCATCCTGACACAGCCCCAGCGCAGCCGCTGCAGAAACCTCCATCGTAAAACAGCTCCGGCCGCAAGCACCGAGCCCGGCCGGGGGCACGGAACCATCTGCAGGCCCCGGGTGAGATATGAACTCTTTCAGTGCTTCCATCCTCCCTCCAGTGAGAGAAAAGGACAAAGTGCAGGCACACAGAGGAGCAACATGAAGACACCGAGGTCACTGAAGGGGAAGTTGAGCCCCAGATGGGAGGGATGAGGAGATGCCTTGATCTTGCAGCCTGAAATCCTCTTGAAAAGCTATGGAGAAGGATGTAATTATTATGTCAGATTCTCTTTTTCCCTATAACTAATTGAAAATATGGGGAGATCACCTGTTCAGCAAAAACCTCCATGCTAAAGTAGGCAAATGTTGAAGGAGCTGTGATCCCATTAGAAGTTTAAAGAGAGAAAGAGAGAAGAGTGGTGAGAATCTGTGCTATCAGGGAGAGAAGAAGAAGATCTCTGTTCTCAGAGATGAAGATGATTTCAGAAATAGATGAAGAGAATCTTTGCTCCTGAACAGCTCATCTTTAAACTCATACCCCATAAGCTGACATGGCCCATAAAAACAGCTGTGGGAAAAGCTGTGAAAAATGGGAGAGACCTCACAATTGCAGATTTTCTGAGCAGCTGCTATTTGTGGGAATTGAGAGCCATGAATGAACTTTTTCCTTATGGAGAAGTCTCCATAGCATGAAAGAGAGACTCCTCTCCCTAAGTGAACTGAAGAAAGACTGTTCTAGATGGTGTAAAGTGACTGAAACTTTCAGGTTTTGTCTCCTTGCATTGTCAGTAAGAAAGAAAATGTTGTAGGGAGAGGAGAAGTGTTCAGATTCTTATTAATCTTTCTTCTATTTACTGGTAATAAACATTTCTATATACCCTTTTAAAATTTTGAGCCTACTTTTCTTTTCTCCTAATCCTATCTCACAGCAGGAAATGAGTAAATATATTACAGTGAGTGCAATGGTAATTAGCCAACACCAATCCCACTGCACTAATAGATGCATTGGCTGAGAAATCTCAAATTAGCAAACCAAAATCACTCCAGATAGGTTCCTGATAAACTGCATAAGAGCAGAGGGAAATCAAGGCAGAGCCATGGTTTGTCAGGACTTGCTGCATCCTGATGAGCACTGTGGTGCATTTGGAGCTGAGCCCTGGAACCTCAGGGCCTGAGAGGAGATTGCACAAACCTTTCCAGGAGTCAAAGCCAGAAGAAAACCCCAAAGTGTCTCAAAGCAGGAATGGGTCTCAGTGAAGTCCATCCCCAACACAGGCTCCTCATGGACTCCTTGGAGGAGAGCATTGGAGGCCAGGATTGACCAAAAACCTCTCAGAGTCTCAATGTGGAAAAGACAATTCCAAACTACCTTAAAAAATTTGTGAAGCTCAAAGCATTACTGAGCACCACTGAGTGTCAGTACAAAGCTCTCCAGGGACTCATTAAAGCAGATAATTGGAGCCATGATTGCACAAACCTCTCACAGAGTCTGTATCAAAAGGGAAACACCAAGTACCTTCAAATAACCGGAGTACCTTGAAGTATTAATGAGCCCCACTGAGTGTTGTTATTGACAAAGCCTCTCCAGGGACTAATTACAGCAGATAATTGAAGGCCATGATTGCACAAACCTCTCAGAGAGTCCAAGGCAAAAGCCAAAGCCAAAGTCCTTTGAAAAACCTGCAGCCCCTGCAGGGAGCATGAAGGAGCCCCCAGGGCCATTGCTGAGCAAGGCTCCCCAGGGACTCCTTGCAGCAGATCCTTGAGGCCACTGGGATGTGGGCTAGGGGGGGATGCTTAGGGCAGCACAAGGGGCTGACAGTGCCCAGCCTGGCTGGGGCTGTGCCAGGAGGCCCCAGGGCCTCAGGACAAGGTGTCTCCTCCCAGCCCTTGGTGGCTCAGACCCTACTGTGCCCCAGGGCACCAAGACTTGGCTTCTCTTTGTCCCCACCTGTCATCACTGCCTGCAGTTCTCTGCTCTGCCTGGGGCCTGGGGACACTTGCTCAGTTGTGTCCCTCTCTGGGACCCATTAAAAGTCCAGGAAACTTTGGAGTTGGATTCTGCCTTGGAGTTCTGGAGAGGTTTCTTCAGCTCCCTCTCAGGGACTGATGTTCAGGGCCTGAGCACAAAGGCCCAGAGGCTGATTAAAGTCCTGGTGCTGTGTCTGTGCTGCTGAGCTGGGCTGGGCTCCTGGCCCAGAGGCAGCTCCTGGTGACCAAGAAGAGCTTCAAAAGCACATTTCTCTGGATGAGCAGCTCTTGTGCCAGCCCAGCAGGGCTGGGGCACTGCCTGCAGCCACCCCGGGCACAGCACAGAGGCACAGAGGGGTTAAACTCAGCCTGGGCTGGGAGCACAGGGCAGAGCTCACTCAGGGCTCACTAGAGCAGAAATCAGCCCAGGTTTGAAGCACTCATTCCCTGGCTGTGGGAAGAGAAGCTGCAGTTCCTGCAGGGATCTCCTGGAGCTGGCACAGCCCAGAGCTTTTAGGACCTTTCAGGAGGACTCTCAGGGCTGCTCCAGGGCAGGGCTGTGGCCCTAGGGCAGGGCTGGCTTTCCCTGCTGCCCCAGCCCAGGCACAGCCCAAGGCAGCTCCTGTTGCCAGGCTCTGCTGCAGGGCTGAGCAGCCGGGGCTGCAGCCAGGGGTGCCCAGGGCTGTCCTGCAGAGCAGGGTCCTGCAGCCCAGGGCGCTGTGCTGGGGCAGGGACTCTGCTGCCTGCCAGGGACAGCTCTCAGCCAGCCCTGGCAGCTGCTCCCAGCGCTGGGGAGAAGCTCTGGGGGGAAGGAGCCGCCCTGAGCAGGGCAGGGGCTGCTGCTGAGAGGGGCTGGGTGGGGCAGGGCTGCTCCCAGCTCCAGACCAGCCTGGGCACAGCTCCGCAGGGCACTTCCCAAAGAAGGTAAGCCTGGGATTGCTGTATAGATCAGGAGCTTTCCTGAGAGTGTTTTTAATTTCATTCTTGTAGAAGGATGGGAAAGTTGGGGTGATGACAAAAAGATTTTTGCATTTTACACATTTTTCATATATTCATAGCTCTGTAACTTAATATTATATAGTTATAAATCTACAATCCTTACCTAACACTACTAAATTCCTAATTAACTATAATAAACTAATATTACATACTTATATAATTATAATAATTAACTCTAGTACGTTTCCTAACCTTTCTGTTAGATTTTAGAACAATAAGCTCACTGTCTAAATACCTTCCTGAAATACTGTCTTATTATCAGGAAGAGAACCTACAAAAACATTTTTTAATTGACCAGAATGTGAGCAGTCATAACAAAAATTTTTGGCAAAGAAGCCTTTGGACCTATTCCAACAGGTTGAGCAGGGGGTGTGTAACCAGGGACACTGAATCTCCTATTGGATGTTCCTGTTAAATATCCTAATAATCAACCTTAATAAATTGTTGAAATCAGGGGCCGGGTTTTCCCATCCCCACTGGGACACCTGGAAGCTTCCAATTAATGTCTGGTTTTTACTTTACTGTTGTAACACTGTTGCAAGGGTTTTTTTGTTTTCTTTTTTGATTATAGACAACAAGGGGATGAGAGGAGCAGAACAGGAATTGTAATCAGATACTCACAGAACATTCTGAGTTGAAAGGGACACACAGGATCATCAAAGGAATGTTTGAGCATTTACAGAGACTGCAGAACTGTAAATTAAGTTGATCAGTGTCTCTGCTGGGAGCCTCCCAAAGGGCCCTCAGCCCTGCACAGCAGCAGCATCACCTTTGCAGGGCCCAGCAGGGCTCTCCTGAGCTGCCCTTGCCCAGCTGCACACAGAGCCTGCCCCAGCCAGGGCCCTGCACACAGGCAGGTTTCTGTAGGGCCCCAGCCAGGGCACACAGGCTGGCATGGGCTCTGTGAGCGCTGGCAGGGACAAGGCTCCTCTCAGGAGGGAATGTCCAGGCCCAGGGAGATGCTCAGGGAAGGAGAGGGGGCTGGAGAGAGCAGGGCTGGGGCAGGAGGGCACTGTTGGTGTGTGGGAGGTGCCGGGCACAGCTGGGCACGGGAACACTGTCCTGAGTGCCCGGCTGTCTCTGCCCTGCCCTCTCAGGCACAGCACCACAACATCTGCTCTTGGTTCTGCACTGCCCTGACATTGGCACTGTTATCTGCTGCTCTCAGGGAGGCTCTGGCATCTGCAGCAGCTGAGTCAGGCACTGCCCTTGGCGTTCCTGCGAGGCAGGGCTGTCCATGGCAATGGGGTGTCCAAGCTTCCCTGGCACCTGTGGGGCTGTGGGCAAAGCAGTCCATGGGAAAGGGGAATGAGCTGAGCCCCCTCCCTGAGATCCCATCATGGGCACAGCCAGGGATCTCCTTGCTGTGCCCTGCCAGGCTCTGAGCTGCCCTCCTGGGTGTCCTCATGCACAGGCCTGGCTGTTCTTGGCACACTCAGCCAGCACAACTGGAGCTCAGGCAGGGACCTGGGTGAAGGTTTTCCCAGAGCAGGAACAAGGCTGGGTGAGTCCCAGCAGGACAATCTGCAGGGAAATGGCCAGGTTTGGCTCCATGCAGCCTCTCCTGACTTGTCACTGTTCTTTCTCCATGAACAGCTCCCAATGGCCAGCCAGGGCAAATGTCGAACAGCAGCTCCATCAGGCACTTCCTCCTGCTGGCATTGGCAGACACGCGGCAGCTGCAGCTCCTGCACTTCTGCCTCTTGCTGGGCATCTCCCTGGCTGCCCTCCTGGGCAACGGCCTCATCATCAGCGCCGTAGCCTGCGGCCACCACCTGCACACGCCCATGTTCTTCTTCCTGCTCAACCTGGCCCTCTCTGACCTGGGCTCCATCTGCACCACTGTCCCCAAAGCCATGCACAATTCCCTCTGGGACACCAGCAACATCTCCTACACTGGATGTGCTGCTCAGCTCTTTTTCTTTCTCTTCTTCATCTCAGCAGAGTATTTCCTCCTGACCGTGATGTGCTACGACCGCTACGTGTCCATCTGCAAACCCCTGCACTACGGGACCCTCCTGGGCAGCAGAGCTTGTGCCCACATGGCAGCAGCTGCCTGGGCCAGTGCCTTTCTCACTGCTCTCATGCACACAGCCAATACATTTTCCCTGCCCCTGTGCCGTGGCAATGCCCTGGGCCAGTTCTTCTGTGAAATCCCACAGATCCTCAAGCTCTCCTGCTCCAAATCCTATCTCACGGAAGTGGGGCTCATTGTTGTTAGCTCCTATTTATCATTTGGTTGTTTTGTGTTCATTGTTTTCTCCTATGTGCAGATCTTCAGGGCTGTGCCGAGGATCCCCTCTGAGCAGGGACGGCACAAAGCCTTTTCCACCTGCCTCCCTCACCTGGTCGTGGTCTCCCTGTTCATCAGCACTATTATCTTTGCTCACCTGAAGCCCCCCTCCATGTCCTCCCCATCCCTGGATCTGGCCCTGTCAGTTCTGTACTCGGTGGTGCCTCCAGCCCTGAACCCCCTCATCTACAGCCTGAGGAACCAGGAGCTCAAGGCTGCAGTGAGGAGACTGATGACTGGATGCTTTCAGAAACATTAAACTGCTGGCCAATTTCTGCAAATTACTTGTAATAAAACTAGTTTTTGATACTTCTTGTGTGTTTCATTTTGGAGATTTCTTTCCTTTGTTTTAGTTTTTTCATATTGTCAACAAAGAAATGTCAATATTTGTGCCATTTCTCATTTTGTTTCTCTCCACCTTCCCTGTGGCCACAGACTGTGTCAATGAGGGGCTGCGCTCTTGGTGTATTTAAAGGAACTAAAGGATCTGCCAGCAGAGTTTTCTGCAGAGATGCCCTTTTGTTGCCCTCTCTGGAGCTGCTGCAGCAATGTCTGTGTGCAGAGCTGGGGCAGATCAGTGCTGGCACAGCAGCTCTGCTCCTGCTGGCCACACCATTCCTGATCCAGGCCAGGAGCCATTGGCCTTCTTGGCCACCTGGGCACACTGCTGCCTCATGTCCAGCCTGCTGTCCATCAGTCCCTGCAGGTCCCTTTCTGCCTGGCTGCTCTCCAGACACTCTGTCCCAAGCCTGTAGCACTGGGGCCAAATATCAGGGTCTGACACTTGGATTTGTTAAACCTCACCTTGTTTGATTCATCCTCTGGATCCAGCCTGTCAAGTCACTGTGCAGACCACTCCTATGTTCTCTCAGGTCAAAACTCACATCCAGCTGTGTGACATCTGCAAAGAAGTCCTTGGTTCCAAGGGGCCCCTCAGTGTCACAATGGCCTCTTGGTCACACCAGGCCCTGCACTGTCACACTGGTCTCCTTGGTTTCATGAGACCATGCAGATCAACAATGTTCTCCTTGGTTCCATGGGGCTTCACAGTGTCACAATGTTCTCATTGGTGCTGCAGTTTCACAGTGGCTCCTTGGTTCCATGGGGCCCCAGGGTGTCACAATGGCGCCATGGCCACATGAGGTCCCACACTGTCACCATGGTCTCTGTGGTTCCACAAGTCCCCTCAGTGTCACAATGGACTCCTTGTTTCCACAAGGCCACACAGTGTCACAGCATTATTCCAGATTCCTTGAGGCCCCATCGTGTCACTGTGGCCCCTTGGTTACACAGGATCCTGCAGTGTCACAATGTCCCCTTGGTGCCATGAGGCCCCGCAGTGTCAGAACGGCCCCTTGGTTCCACTGGGCCCTGTAGTCTCCCAATGGTCTCCTTGGTTTTGCAGTGTCAAAATGGTGAAACCCCTTGGTTACACGAGGCCCTGCAGTGTCACAATGGCCTCTGTGGTTCCACAAGGGCCCAGAGTGTCACGGGGCACTCCCTGGGTCCATTTGGCCCCACAGCACCACCATGGACCCCTGGTTCTGTGGGGCTGCACGGTGTCACCATGGTCCTCTTAGTTCCACGAGGCCCTGCAGTGTCACAATGGCCCCCGAGTGTCCCAATCATCAGAGAATGACAGAATCAAATAGGCTGGAAAAGACCTTTGGATCATCAAGTCCAAGCAATGCCCCAATACTGCCTTGTCACCCAGACCATGCCACTGAATGCCACTGGAGAGGGACAGTGACTCTGCCACCTCTCCCCTGGCCAGCCCATTCCAGTTCCCACTCACCCTTTCTGTGAAGAACTCCTTCCTATTGTCCAGCCTGAGCCTCCCCTGTTGTAGGGGATTATCCTGCCCTGGGCAGGAAAGATGTCTGGCAGCTGGAGCAGGGTCTGGGAAGGGCCTCCAAGGTGGGGCTGGAGCCCTTGGGCTGTGAGCAGAGGCTGAGGGAGCTGGGCTTGTCCAGCCCAGAGCAGGGAAGGCTGAGGGGCTCCTCATCCCAGCCTGGCAGTGCCAGCGAGGAGGGGATGGAGAACACAGAGCCAGGCTCTTCACCGGGGGCCTGGTGGGAGACAAAAGCCACTGGGTGGAAGGGGAAAGAGGGGAGATCAGCCAGGACCAGAGGAGATGAAATGAGTCAGGCTGGTTTCAGCATTTCCTCAGCACTAGAGCAGCCTGACCTCCCTTCTCCATCCACCACATACAGCTTTGCAAATCAGGAATTGTTCGAGCTGTTTTGCCCCCACTCCAAGATGAGCATCCTGATACAAGAACTTAATTGTGTTTCTATCTATCACAGAACCACATTTGTCTGAAATTAATTTTAGTATGGAAATCACTTGTGGATGGTGGACTCATCAGATGCTTCTGGGATGTTGCAGATAGCTCAGAGAAGAGTGTGATTGTTATTAAATTGTGTCCTGTTCAACTGGGGTCTCTAGGCCATGTGGAGAAACTTTCTGTGCCTCTGAGTCTCAGCAGTTCCTGACCCCCAAAGGACACAAACCTGATGAGTTGTGGTTCCTGCTCCAGTGGTGGTACATGCACCTCCCTCCATCCCCAGAGCAGAGCTCCCTTGTCCCAGAGAGTCCCTGACAATGCAGGGATGAAGGAAACAGGACAGGCTGGATGGATCAGGGGCAGGGCATGGCTGGGATTTGGGGTGGTTGTGAGCCCAGGGCAGGACCTGGCCCTTGGCCTTGGTGAACCTCATCTCATTGTCCTGGGCCTGTCCAGATCCCTCTGCAGAGCTTCCTGCCCTCCAGCACAGCCACACTCCCACCCAGCTTGGGCTCACCTGGGAACTGACTGAGAGTATCCTCAATGGCCTCGTCCAGATGAGCAATAAAGAGACTGAACTGACTTGGCCCCAGTCCTGAGCCCTGGGGACGCCCCGGGATGTGACTCCATTCCTCAGCTTCTCTGAGTGCCAGGGGCTGGATGAGGGAAATGGTGGGGTGTGGGTAGGGACAAAGTGTGATTGTCTGCCATGAAGGGTCTTGATTTTCATATCTGTAAACTGCATTAGGAGGTGCAGGGGGTCCATGTCAATTGGACATGGCTGATATCTATCTATAATTAGGAAAAGAAAACTGAAAAGGACAAAAGAGTTCTCTCTGTATTGTTTTCAATATAGTATATTCACTTTGAATACACTTCTGAAATCTGACTAATTAGCCACAGAAGAATTGAAAACTTCAATTATTCCCAGGGGGTTGTCTTGTTCAGGTGTTTCGAACGAATATTTATGAGCTTTTCTCACTGAATTCCTGGAGTGAAGAGCTCAAGAAAGAAGAGGCCTCTGGAGTAATAAAATTCATCAGCAACCCCCAAGTGGCTGAGGATCCATCCCCATCAAAACAGCAATGAACAGCAATGGGCACAGCTTTGTGGCTGCCCCAGCTTTGGCATGGGCCCTGGGCCTGGAGCAGGAGCAGCTCTTGAGGGCCCCAAGGCTGGGGCTCTGGTGCTGCCCTGGGCAGATGGGATGGCAGCAGGGGCTGCAGAGCTCTCAGCACCTCAGGCCGAGGGGAGCAGGGCAGCCAGGGAGCCTCCTTTGGCCTTGGCCAAGCACCTTCCCCCATGGCCGGGGCTGAGTCCTGTGGCAGCTGCAGCTGCTGCTGTGCCCTTGGCAGGGGCTGAGGCCGTGGGGCCAGTGCCCAGAGCAGCCTGGCCTGAGCAGAGCTGTGGGGCCAGAGCCGGCTGGGCTGGGCTGGGCTCAGAGAGGCCCTTGGCAGAGCTTGCAGGGAGCTGGGCTGGGCTAAGAGACCCTGGCCCAGAAACCATCAGTGTCTATCTCAGCCTGGCTGAGCGTGCAGGGGCAGGACTCAGGCCAGGCCTTGTGGGGCAGGGCCAGCGCCTGTGCAAGGCATTGCAAACAGGCAAGTGGCCCAGAGAGGAGGCTGCTCTGTGCCCTTGGTGGCATGGACAGAGCAGGGAGGGGGCCCAGGACATTTGTCAGCGCCAGCCTCTGTGCCCATGCGTTGGCAGCCCTGGCTGCTGAGCCCAGCTTTGGCCTGGGCTGAGTTTGGCTGTGGCCCAGCTCCATCCTCCTGCGGGGCTCAGGGCCTGTTCCCGGCTATGGCCAGCCCTGGCTGCCTCTCTGCTGGCCCAGAGGCTGGCAGGGCCCGGGGCAGGGCTGTCTGTGCAGCCCCACAGGTGCCAGGGGCTCTGCAGGAGCTGGCAGAGGCTGCCCAGCAGGGAGGCCATGGGGCACAGAGCCCCAAAGCTGCTGTGGGCACCACGGCACAGGGGCCGTTCCCAGCCGCAATGCTCCTGGCCTGGGCTGGGCCTGCACAGGGGCTGGGCCACCATGGCTGGGCCAGCACAGGGCCACAAAGGGGCCACGCAGCCGCTGCCGGGGCTGACAGCAAGGCCAGGCACACACAAGCAATTGCTGAGCATGGCCTGCGCTGGCCAGGCCTGACTGTGCCAAAGGCAGAGCTCAGCTGCCCTTGGGGGCTGCAGCAACACTCCAGAGCCCAAAGAGCCTCCATGGCTGGGCTGGAGACCAAGGCTGCAGCAGGGAAATGCAGGGCTGCTGCGGGATGGGGAGGCCATTGAATTCCAGCACACACCTCAGCTCTCTGATGATCCCGGCACCATGCTGGGCCCTGTTTCAGACTGGAGCAGAGCAGATGTTGATGGGACAGGAGCCCTGTGGGGCTCTCAGGGACCTGCAGCTTGCAAGGTGCTCTGCTCTCCCTCAGGTGCTCTGGGAGAGATCCAATCCCAGCTGGGCACCTCAGGGCACACATGGCACATCCTGTTCATGGGCACACAGGTAATGTCTGCCTGGAAAGGTGTACAGGCGTTAATAACTCTTAGTTTCATAATATACAAGCAAATCTTTATTATCTGGGTCATTTGAGTACTTTTAAGAAATGACAAAGTTTTCCCGCCAGGAACGGGAATTTTCTGCACATCTGCTGATGCCTGTAGATGAAATACTGATCCTCTCTTCTACTTTTGTCACCACTATTCAGTTTATTATTTAATCTCTCTTTTGTACCAGGTGTTTCCAGCTCTCCTGTTTAAATGGCCATGTCAAAGGACATCTCTACTTTTCAAGCTAGTGGATCTTTTTACTTCCTGCTGCTCCCAGATTTGCTCCTCCAGGTCCTCTCTGGTCATTCAAGCACCTCTCAACTGACTGGTTTCATGATTTGAGCTGCAAGAAGTTGCCCAATATTTCTCATGTTCAAATAAATATATAATTAATTATCAACTCAATTGTGTTTTATTTATCATAGAACTGTGTTTTCTTATGTCTTTGTCTAAAACAGTTCCTGTTCAGAAATACCTTGTGGATGGGAGACATGTCAGATGCTGCTGGGACATCTCAGAGAGCTGAGGCAAGAGCTGTGATGGTTATTAAACTGTTCAAATGATCAGGTTCTGTTTGCTGGCAAGAAACCTTTCTGTGCCTCTGAGTGTCACCAGGCCCTGAGCCCAAAGGACACAAACCTGATGAGTTGTGGTTCCCACTGCAGGGGCTGCACTTGGACCTTGGCTCTGCACAGGAGAGCTCTTCATCCCCTTTCTCTCTTTTCTTCCCTCTGGGCATGGAGGGAGCTCCTGACTTCAGCGTGTGACTCGTGTGTGCAAAGAGCAAATCTGGGCAGAATCGGGGCAGGGAGGGCTTGGGGGGACCTTGGGATCTGTGCTGGGCACAGAAGGTGTTTTCCATTGCTCTGAGACTGTCTGCTGTGCAAAGTGGATTTAATATCCAGCAGAGGAATGACTTTGGCATTTGATGGAGCTGTGCCTTCCCTTGCCTTTGTTGGCTGACAAGAAATGAACATCCCTCTGTGTCTCGGGCAGCTCCTTCTCCAAGGAAAGCAGGTGGGAGTTGGAGCCAAGGAGCTGAAAGCTGCAGGTGCAGCCTGGGCTGGAGGGAGCTCAGATTTGCACAAGGCTGCTCTGAGTTCATGGGCTTGGATGGGGGAAATGGTGGGGTGGGGGTAGGGACAGAGTCTGATTGATTGTCAGCCATGAAGGGTCTTGATTTTCATATCTATTCACACTGCATGAGGAGGTACTTGGATTCAGTGTCAATTGGAGATTGCACATATTGATTTATAAACAGGAAAAATCCTAAACAGGACCTAAAAAATATTTTCTCACTGTCATTTTAAATATAATGCATTCACTTTGGATATACTACTGAGATCTGTCTAATTAGCCACAAAGGATTTGAGAATTAAAATCAAATGATTCCCAGAGGTTTGGCCTGTTAAGGTGTTCTGAATGTTCATGAGCCCTGGGACACTGAATTCCTGCACTGAAGAGCTGAAGGCTGAACAAGCCTCTGGAGCAGGGAAATTCAGCAGCAGCCTCCAAGTTGCTGAGGATGTCAGCAGCCCCCACTGAGGCCATCCCTGCCCAGAGACCATGGGGGAATGGGCAGACAAGGAGAGCGTCCCTGGGGCTGGGGCAGCACAACTCAGAGGCACCAGCGGCTCCAGCTGGGCAATGGAGTGTGGAATGTGGCTGGGAAAGCCCTGCCTGGGCTGAGCCAAGCAGGACACACAAGCCCTGACTCTCATCCCCCAAAAAACTCTCTCAATGAGACATTTAAAAGGAATTTACAGTTGTTTGTATCCTCTGAGTTGGATGCACTGGAGAAATACCAACAAGGGATTCTCAGGAGCTCAAAGCAACAAAACAGACTTTACTGGCAAATTTAGAAAATCGGAGAAACTTTGGCAAAAGGTTTAATAGGACATTCAATCAACACAAAACACTTCTCAAAGCATTACCTTGGCCCATTCAACTTCATAAACTCATAGTTTGTTCAATTTTAAATTAATCAAAATTTGCAGGGGGACAAAAATAGAAGAAGACACAGGAAGAGAGAAAAATGTGAGATAGAGAAGCACACACACAGCTACAAACTCCTGGATTCCAGCAGTGTTCAGATGGAAATTCCAAGAGGAGGCTGGGTCAAGATGTGTGCTTGCCTTGTGGTCAGCCTTCAATATCCCTTGGTCTCCCTGGGCCCTTCCCCCGGGTGGAACTTGTGCTCATTTGGTCCCTCAGGAGCTGAGGAGCTGGGCTGGGGCTGCAGAGGTGGCTGTGGAGCATTGCCTGTGCTGTGCCAGGGACTGGCAGCCACTGCTGGGCTGGGATAGAGGCTCTGGGGGGATTGGGGTTCCAGGGCAGGGCAGGGCTGGGGTTCCAGGGCAGGGCAAGGCTGGACCTGCACCTTCCTCCCCCACACATAAAAATTTTTGACCCAACAATCTCCTCCAGTCTGTCACAATAGGGAATGTTGTAGGTGAAATCCCAATTCTGGCCATGGGCACCTGGCTGAGAAGGACTGTTCTTTTCCATAGGAATCAAACCATGGAGCTCCAGGGTTTCAGCAGCAGATGAGAAGAGCCCCTCAAGATGCCAAGGCCAGCTAGACCAGTCAGGTAGTCCCTGGGAGGCCAAACCAGCCAGACCTGTTCCATGTTCCCTTGGCTTTATGGTGCTCCATAATGTCTTAATGGTGCCTTGATTCCATGGGATCCAGCAGTGTCACAATGGACCCTTGGTTCAATTGAGTTCCACAGCGTTGCAGTGGGTCCTTGTTTCCAGAAGGCCCTCCAATGTCACAATGGACTTTTGAACTGTGAGGGTTTTTGGTGTCACAATGGTCTCCATTGGCTCCACAGTGTCACAATGGACATTGATGACAAGGGGCCCCTCTGTGTCACTGTGGAACTTTGGTTCCATGCAGCCCTGCAGTGTCACAATGGTCTCCTTTGGTTCCCAGTGTCACAATGGACCACTGATGACATCAGGCCCTGCAATGTCACAATGGACATTTGGTTCCATGTAGCCCAGCAGTGTCACAAAGGCCTCTTGGTTTCACCAGGCCCCACAGTATCACAATGGCCCTCTTGGTTGTGTGGGGACTCCCAGGGTCACAATGGTCTCACTGATTCCATGAGGCCTCAGAGTGTCACAATGCTTTACTTATTTCATGGGGGCTCATAGTGTCACAATGGTCTCCAGGATTCCATGAGCCCCCTCAGTGTCACAATGGTCTCCTTGGTTCCATGGTGCCCCACAGTGTCACAATGGCCCCTTAGCTCCATGAGGCCATGAAGTGTCTTAATGGTGTCTCCATGGTTCCATGAGGCCTTGCAATGTCACAATGGACCTTTGGCTCCATGGCGTCTTGCAGTGTCACAATGGCCCGTTGGTCCCATGACACCTCAAAGTGTCACAATGGTCTCCACGGTTCCATGAGGCCCCACGGTGTCACAGTGGATCCTTGGTCTGATGGGACCTCTCAGTGTCACAATGATCCCTACATTCCTTGGAGCCACAGAGCATTAGCACAGTCCCTTTGGTTCCATGAGGCCCAGTGATGTCACAGCGCTCTCCATGATTCCATGAGGCCCCACAGCGTCACAATGGTCCCTCGGTGTCACAGGGCCCCAGAGTGTCACAATGGTTCCTTGGTCTCACAGGGCCCCACAGTGTCACAATGCTCCCTTGGTTCCATGGGCCCTGTGCTGCTGCATTCCCCCCTCCCCTTCTCAGGCCGCCCTGCCAGCACAGAAATGCTCCTTGGGCCTCGGCCAACAGCCCCTGGGCTCAGCTCCTCTGCAGCTCATCACAAACACTGTCTGCTCCAGGCACTGCTGCTGCCCAACCAGCTCCTGCTTTCTGGAGGAGCAGCCCTGGGAACTGCTTTTGTTCCCTCCGTGGCACAACATCCCTGTTCTCACACTGCCAAAGAAAGCTGTTGGTGCCAAGTGCGGCCAGGATGAACCATTGCTGGGACTGAAGCCCCTCTCTTGGGGCCCTGCAAACAGCGCTCCAAAAGGAGCCCTTGGAGCTCTCCTGGGCCAGCGACTCCCTCTGAGTGGGGCCTCTCCCAGCCGGGAACTCTCCCGTTTGCTGCACTTGGGGATCCCCAACAACAACGGAGCCTGGGCCAATCCTCCCACTCCTCCAGGCTCAACCCTTGGCCCACTGGGGAGATGCCAAAGGATCCTCAGGGAGCATTTCCTGCCCTCAGGGGAATTTCTCCCAGGTGCCTTGCACTGACTCTTTGTGTCGGTGTGCACACAGGAGTGCCTGTGCTGGGGAAATGTGGCAGAAATGCTGCTCTCTGAGGGGTTTGAGTGCCTTGGATAGCTGAGTCAGCCAGGCCTGTAAGTGGGGTTACATCACGAGGAATAAGTTAAATGGTGTTAAGAGCTTTTTTTTGCTAAGTAAAGTTTAATATGTTATAATCTAAGTTAAATATTGTTTCATTTTTATTCCACCATTAAATCATTAAGTTATAGGTTGTGACTTAGGTTTAGTACTGTTAAGTGCTGTTCATTTGCTAAATTGTGAAGTTGAAGGTATCAGTTAAGGTTAAGGTATAAGTTAAGTCCTGTTGAGTTTGAGCTCTTTTAAGCTTTTAAGCCGTATTCCTTTTATCCCTGCCCTCACTCTCCTTTTGTCACACACATGCATAGGGACAGTTCTCGGTTCATTTCTGGTTTGATTGCCTAGATTATGTTTGGTTTTGTTATTGCTTTGTTTCCTTGGTGTGCCTGAAGTGTCCAGTCAGGAGCAGAGTGACTCTTGCCAAGGAACTTTGTGCTGCTGTTGCTTAATATTAAATCTGGTTTTTGCTGATCCCTTGCTGGGGATTTTTTCAGCGCTCTCAAGGCCTTGTTTGGTACCAGGGTGAAGGAGCCCTGGCCCAGGCTCTGGCCCTGGGGGACACGGGGACGCTGCCGGGGGGTCCCTGTCCCCCTGTGCCACCCCCAGGGCCCTGGCCCCCATCCCCGTGTCAGGCTCTGGGGTCGATCTCGTGGAACATCCTCTGGGGGAGGCTGCGGCACCGGGGGCGGGGGGACCCGGGGGGACAGGGGACCCCGGTGTGCACGAGCAGGGTTGGACTGCTCTGGGGGGAACTGTGAGGGGGCCGGGGCAGAGTGACCTCCCCAGTGACCTCACACAGCCCCTGTGATGCCACACAGCCTCTGTGATGTCACACTGCCGCTGTGATGTCACACAGTCCCTCTGCGATGTCACACAGCTCCCTGTGACATCACAGAGCCAACTCTATGATGTCACACTGTGATGTAATACAGCTGTTCTGTGATGTCACAGAAGATGCTGAGATGTCAAAAAGTCACTATGTCATGTCACTGTCTGTTCTGTGATGTCACAGCCTGCTCTGTGATGTTACACAGCCACCCCGTGATGTCACAACCCCCTCTCTGATGCCACAGAACCACATTCTCTGATGGCAGACTCTGCTCTATGGCCTCACGTCCTACTCTGTGATGTCACAGCCAGCTCTGTGATGTCACAATCCCCTCAGTGATGTCACAGAACCCTCAAGAACTCAGTTACATTGAAACACTGAAGTTTCTTGTACTTTGAAGAGATCCCTGTCGGGGACACACCTGAGAAAGCATCCCAAGGTTCCAGGTAGAGCAGAACACTGGTGGCAGTGATGACAGCTGGGGACAAGCAAGGCAAAGGTGTCTCTGGTGCTGAGCAAACCTGCGCCTCTGTCCCTGCAGGCTGTGGGCATCCCCTGGCTGCCCCACCTAGCTGGCCCCTTCCTTTTCTGACAGCTCTGCCTCCTGCCTGCCTCTGCCTGCCCACACAAAGCCTTGGGCTGCTCCAGGCTCCTGCTGGGGGACGTGCTGCACCACAGCCCTGCCCTGCCAGGGAAATTTCTTTCTTGTTATGTCCTGTCTGGCCTTCCCCAGCTGCCCTTTCCATTAATTCTTTCTTTCTCTTGCTGTTCTCTACTATGTCAAAAGGATCCACCCTCTCTGAAACTACCCTTCAATACCTCCCAGGGCTCTCCTCTGATGTCCTCAGTCTCCACTCCACTGAGCACAGAGTTCCTGTGTCCCTATAGAGTGGTCAAGGACTTGAGGTCAAGAGCACCTGGACAAGAGGGACAGTTCTTTTCTATAAGAAGGAAAAGAACCCCAGGGTTTGAAGGCAGATGAGAAGCAGTCACCTGAGGCCAAGGCAGCCAGACCTGTCTGTCCTTGCAGCTTTTGTCTGAAAACAACCCTTGGATATATGGGGAATTTTGGGGGTGGAATTCCATTTCAGCCACGGGTTCCTGGACTGGAATGACAGTTCTCCACAGGAAGGAAAAGATGGAGCCCCAGTGTTTCAAAGGCTGATTAGAGGCGGCCCCAAGGAGGCCAAGGCCAGCCAGATCTGCTGTCAGGGAAGAATCCTTGGATAGACAGAATTTGGGAGGCCAAACCCCACTTTTGTCTATGGGCATCTGGATGAGAAGGACAGTTCTTTTCCATAAGAAAGGGAAGTACGGTGTTGCAGACATCGTTTTATGAAAATCCTTTCATTAGGATTTTTTCCTGCTGAGAAGCTGAGAGGCTTCAGCAACAAAATGTAAACAATGGTTATCTGCTGCTGTGGAATGCAACGGGTGCATCTGTGATTGGCCCATCTTGGGTGTTTACAATTAATGGCCAACCACAGCCCAGTTAGCTTGGACTCTCTGTCCGAGAGACAAACCATTATTATTCATTCTTTTCTATTCTTAGCTTAGCTAGATTTCTCAGATGAAACTTTCCTTCTATGCTTTTTAGTATAGTTTTATTGTAATGTATATCATAAAATAATAAATCAAGCCTTCTGAACATGAAGTCAACATTCTCGTCTCTTCCCTCACCTGAAAACCCCTGTGAACACCATCACAGTACGGAGCCCCAGTTCTTCAAAGGCAGATGAAAGCTGGCCCTCAGGAAGCCAAGGGAATCTTGACAGTCCTGGCAGCTTTTGTCTGGGAGCTATCCTTGGATATAAAGAATTTTGCAGGCAGATTCCCAGGTTTGGCCATGGATGCCTGGACATAAAAGATGTTTTTTTTTTAATGGGAAGAAAAGCACAGGTCCCCAGTGTTTTGAAGGCAGATGAGAGTTGGCCCCCAAGAAGGTGAGGCCAAGGCCAGCTAGAGTTTTCTGTCCTGGCAGGTTTCATATGGGAATAGTCTTTGGATATAATCAGATCTGGAGGAGGAATCCCAATTTCAGCCATGAACCCCTGGAGGAGAAGGACAGTTTGTTCCCACAGGAAGGAAAGCACACAACTCGAGGGTTTCAGGGGCTGATGAGAAGTGACTCTCAAGATGCCAAGGTCATCTGGACCAGTCAGGCAGTCCCCAGGAAGCCCAGCCAGCCAGACCTGTTCCATGTTCTTGGATCCTTGGGGCCCTGCAGCATCACAGTGGCCCCTTGGTTCCATGAGGCTCTGTAGGATCACAACAGATCTTTGTTTCCATGAGGCCCAGTGATATAACAATGGTCTCCTTGGCTCCACAGTGGCACAATGGCCCCTTGATTCCATGAGGCCTTGCAGTGTCAAAATGGTTTCCTTGTTTCCATGGGACTGAGAATGCCACAATGGTTCCATGAGGTTCCATGGAATGCCCATTGGTTCCATGAGGTCACATCGTTTCAAAATGGCCCCTTGGTTCTATTGGGTTCCTCAGGGTCACAATGGCCCCTTGGTTCCATGGGGACCCACAGTGTCACAGTGGCCCCTTGCTCCCATGAGACCTTGCAGTGTCACAGTGGTTGCCTTGGTTATACAAGGCCCTGCAGTGTCACAATGGCCCCTAGGTTCCAGTGGGTCCTGAAGTGTCATAATGGTCTCCATGGTTCTATGAGGCCCCACAATGTCACAATGGACTTTTGGTTCCATGAGCTTTTGTACTACCAACAACAGTCTCCATGGTTCAATGGTGCCACACAGTGTGACAACTGCCCCTTGACCTGCCAAGACTCCATAGTGTCACAATGATTCCTTGCTTCCATGAGGCCTTGTAGTGTCACAATGGCCCCTTGGTTCAGTGAAGCCTTTGGTGTCACAATAGTCTCCATGATTCCATAAGGCCTCGCAGTGTCACAACAGACCATTGGTTTCACTGAGCCCCACTGTGTTACTGTGGTCCCCTTGGCTCCACAAGGCTCTGAAGTGTCTCAATGGACCTTTGGTTCCATGATGCCCCAGAGTGTCACAATGGTATCCTTGCTTCCTTGGACCCTTCATCCCATGGAGACCCCCAGGGTTCACTGTAGTCCCATTGGTTCCATGAGGCCCTGCCACGCTGTTATGGCCCCTTGGTTCCAGTGGGTCCCAAAGTATCAGAATAGTGTCCATTGAGGCCCTGCAATGTCACTGTGCTCGCCTCGGTTCCCCAGGCCCCCACAGTGTAACAATGAACGCTTGGTTCCATGAGGTTCCTCAGTCACAATGGTTTCCTTGGATCTGCAGTGTAACAGTGGCCCCTTGGCTCCATGTGGCCACGCTGTGTCACAATGGCTTATGGTTCCATGAGGCCACAGAGTTAAACAAGGGACCCTTGGTTCCATAAGGCCTTGCTGAGTCACAATGGATTTCTGGTTCCATGAGCTTTCACACTGCCCACAGCAGTCTCCTTGGTTCTGCAGTGTCACAATGGACCCATGATTCCGCAAGGCCTTGATGAGTCAGAATGGCCCCTTGGTTCCAAGAGGTTTCTCAGGGTCACAATGGTGTCCTTGGATCTGCAGTATCACCATGTGGTGTATCACAATTGGTTCAACGTAGCCCCAGTGTGCCAAAATGGATTTTGGTTCCATGGGGTTCTGCAGAGTCACAATGGACCCTTTGTTCCATGAGTTTGCACAGTGTCACAGCTGACTCCTTGTTCTGTAAGGCCTTGCCATCACCAAGTCTCTAAAATATCAGAATAAGGCTCCTTAACACTAATTTCCTATTTAAGAGGGTATCATTTATTCAGGCCTGACGTCTAGTGAGGGATAGACCCAATCTTATGTGGACATGTAATTCTACCAGCGTTGCTAAATGTGTATCACAATTTACCCATTACCATAAAACCCACCCCAAGTTCCCAGTTTCAGTCCTTCTTTTTTCTGCCACTACATTCTTGAGCCACATGTCTTCTTGTCTTCCAGCCATCCTTGCTGGGAAAGCAGCCCCTGCATGGCTTGTTCCTGTGCTGAAAGTTCACAGGCACAGTAAAAATTGAATGAACCCTTTTGGTATTAAGCCAAAGGCTTTGTGTGGGCAGGCAGAGGCAGGCAGGAGGCAGAGCTGTCAGAAAAGGAAGGGGCCAGCCAGGTGGGGCAGCCAGGGGATGCCAGCAGCCTGCAGGGACAGAGGCGCAGGGCAGGGACACCGTAGGACAGCCTGGGCTGCACAGGGCACAGGGATGGGCAGCAGCTGCAAGAGAGCCCTGCCAGAGCCAACTTGGGCAGCACTTTGGCCATGGCAGACACAAAGAGCACCAAAGGCCCAGAGGGTCATTACAGCCCTTGTGCTGTGTCTGTGCTGCTGAGCTGGGCCGGGCTCCTGGCCCAGAGGCAGCTCCTGACAAGGGCAGCAGAGCTGCAGAGAGACAGCTCTGGCCAGGAGCAGCTCCTGTGCACAGCCCAGCAGGGCTGGGGCACTGCCAGGGCCCCTCAGGGACACCAGCAGGGCACAGACTGAGCTCCCAGGGGCTCAGCACTGGCAGGGCCTCTGGCATGTCCCAGAGGGGGCTGTGTCACAGCAGCTCCTCTGTGGCTGTGTCATGGAGGCACAGAGCAGCTGTGATGTCATCAAGGGGCAGTGTGACAGCACAGAGTGGGCTGTGTGAAGTCACAGATTGGGCTCTGACATCACAGAGTTTGTTGTGTGAGGTCATTGAGCAGCTACAGGATCATAAAGGGAACTGTGTGACATCACAGAGCAGGCTGTGAGATCATGGCATGGCTGTGTGAAATCATAGAGGGGGCTGTGCGGTCAAAGTGTGTGCTCTGACATTACAGAGTCTCAGTATGACATCACAGAGAGGGTTTTGTGGCATCACTGAGGGGGTTGTGACATCACAGAGCTGGCTGTGACATCATAGAGCAGGGTGTGAGGCCATAGAGCAGATCCTGCCATCACATAGAGTGGCTCGGTGACATCAGAGAGTGTGTTGTGACAACTCTGGGTGGCTGTGTAACATCATGGAGCAGGCTGTGACATCACAGAACAGACTGACATCACAGGGTGACTTTGTGAGATCACAGAGACTTCTGAGCCATCACATTGCAGCTGCATTACATTCCAGGGTGACATCACAGAGATGGCTCTGTGACACCAGAGGGGCTGTGTGACATCGCAAAAGAGGTGGGTGACATCACAGGGGCTGTGTGACATCACAGGGGCAGTGTGACATCACAAGGGCTGTGTGAGGTCCCTGGGGAGGTCACTCTGCCCCGGCCCCCCTCACAGTTCCCCCCAGAGCAGTCCAACCCTGCTCGTGCACAGCGGGGTCCCCTGTCCCCCCGGGTCCCCCCGCCCCCGGCCCCGCAGCCTCCCCCAGAGGATGTTCCACGAGATCAACCCCAGAGCCTGACACGGGGATGGGGGCCGGGGCCCTGGGGGTGGCACAGGGGGACAGGGACCCCCCGGCAGCATCCCCATGTCCCCCAGGGCCAGAGCCTGGGCCAGGGCTCCTTCACCCTGGTACCAACGAGGCCTTGAGAGCGCTGAAAAAATTCCCAGCAAGGGATCAGCAAAAACCAGATTTAATATTAAGCAACAGCAGCACAAAGTTCCTTGGCAAGAGTCACTCTGCTCCTGACTGGACACTTCAGGCCCAGCAAGGAAATAAAGCAACAACAAAACCAAACAGAATCCAGGCAATCAAACCAGAAATGAGCCGAGAACTATCCCTGTGGGTTTGTGTGTGACACAACTACAGTGAGGGCAAGGATAAAAGGAATATGGTCTAAGAGCTTAACACAGCTCAAACCTAACAGGACTTAACTTATACCTTCAACTTCAGAATTTAACAAAAGAACATAGCTTAACAGTATTTAACCTAACTTATAACCTATGACTTAGAAATTTAAAAGAGGAATAAGACTTAAAAATATTTAACTCAGCTTATAACTTATATTAAACATAAAACTTAGCAAAAGAAAAACTCAAATCAGCATTTAACATCACTTAGACCTTATGATTTAACCTTACCTTCAGGCCTGACTGACTCAGCTATCCAGGGCTCTCAAACCCCTCAGAGAGCAGGATTTCTGCCACATTTCCCCAGCACGGGCACTCCTGTGTGCACACAGACACAAAGAGTCAGTGCAAGGCACCTGTGAGAAATTCCCCTGAGGGCAGGAAATGCTCCCTGTGGATCCTTTGGCATCTCCCCAGTGGGCCAAGGGTTGAGCCTGGAGGATTGGGGGGATTGGCCCAGGCTCCATCATTGTTGGGGATCCCCGAGTGCAGCAAACGGGAGAGTTCCCGGCTGGGAGAGGCCCCACTCAGAGGGAGTCGCTGGCCCAGGAGAGCTCCAAGGGCTCCTTTTGGAGCGCTGTTTGCAGGGCCCCAAGAGAGGGGCTTCAGTCCCAGCAATGGTTCATCCTGGCCGCACTTGGCACCAACAGCTTTCTTTGGCAGTGTGAGAACAGGGATGTTGTGCCACGGAGGGAACAAAAGCAGTTCCCAGGGCTGCTCCTACAGAAAGCAGGAGCTGGTTGGGCAGCAGCAGTGCCTGGAGCAGACAGTGTTTGTGAGGAGCTGCAGAGGAGCTGAGCCCAGGGGCTGTTGGCCGAGCCCCAAGGAGCATTTCTCAGCTGGCAGGGCGGCCTGAGAAGGGCAGGGGGGAATGCAGCAGCACAGGGCCCATGGAACCAAGGGAGCATTGTGACACTGTAGGGCCCTGTGAGACCAAGGGGGACCATTGTGACACTCTGGGGCCTCATGGAACTGTGGAGACCATTGTGACACTTTGGGGTGTCTTGGAACCAAGGGGCCATTGTGACACTGCAAGACCCCATGGTCTCACAATGGTGCCAAGGGTCCACTGTGACATTGCAAGGCATCATGGAAACATGGGGAGTCCATTAAGACACTCCATAGCCTCATGGCACCAAGGAGACCATTGTGACACTGAGGGGACTCATGGAATCATGGAGACCATTGTGGTGCTATGTCGGCGAATGGAATAGGCAAAGCATTGTGACACTGTGAGGCCTCATGGAACCAGTGAGACCATTGTGACCCTGGGGGTCCCCACACAACCAAGAGGACCATTGTGATACTGTGGGGCCTGGTGAAACCAAGAGGCCTTTGTGACACTGCAGGGCTGCATGGAACCAAAGCTCCAGGGTGACATTGCCAGGCCTCCTCCCATCAATGGTCCATTGTGACACTGTGGAGCCAAAGGAGACCATTGTGACACTGCAAACTCCCAGGGTCCAAAGGTCCATTGTGACATTGCAGGGCTCATGGAACAGAGGCGTCACGTGACACCGTGGGGGCCTGTGGAACCATGGAGACCATTGTGACACTGCAAGGCCTCATGGAATCATTGGGACCACTGTGACACTGCAGGGCCTTCTGGAACCTAGGGGCCACTGTGACGTTGTGGAACCCAATCAAAAGAAGGGTCTGTTGTGACACTGCTGGACCCCATGGAATCAAGTCACCATTATGACACTGCGGGGCCCCATGGGTCCAAGGAGCCCTTCTGACCTTATGGGGCGCCATAAAACCAAAAGAACATGGAACAGGTCTGGCTGGTTTGGCCTCCCAGGGACCACCTGACTGGTCCAGCTGACCTTGGCATGTTGAAAGTCTCTTCTCATCTCCTGCTGAAACACTGGGGTTCCACACTTTCCTTCCCAATGGAGAAGAACTCTCCTTCACCTCCAGGCACCCATTGCCAGAATTGGGATTTCACCTCCAAATTTCCTTATATCCAGTGATTATTCCCATAAGAATATTGCCAGGACAAGTCTGTCTTGCAGTGGTTTCACAAGGGTCACCTCATCTGTCCCTTAAACCCTGGGGAAGGCTGCATGCTCCCCTTCCTATGGGAAAGAACTGTCCAGCTTCTCCATGAACCCATGGGTGAGATTGGGCTTCCACCTCCAAATTCCCTATATCCAAAGAATGCTCCCAGACAAAATCTGCCATTCCTGACAAGTCTGAATGGCCTTGGCCTAGTGAGGCTCTCACTTGCCTTCCAAACACTGGGGCTCTCTGCTTTCCTTCCTATGGAAAAGAACTGTCCTTCTCGGCCAGGTGCCCATGGCCAGAATTGGAGTTCCACCTCCAGCATTGCCGGTTGTGACAGACTGGAGGAGATTGTTGGCTCGAAACATTTCATGTGTGGGGGAGGAAGGGGCAGGTGCAGCCTTGCCCTGCCCTGGAAGCCCAGCCGTGCCCTGCCCTGGAACCCCAATCCCCCCAGAGCCTCTATCCCAGCCCAGCAGTGGCTGCCAGTCCCTGGCACAGCACAGGAAATGCTCCACAGCCACCTCTGCAGCCCCCAGCCCAGCTCCTGAGGGACCAAATGAGCCCAAGCCCCACCTGGGGGAAGGGCCCAGGGAGACCAAGGGGTATTGAAGGCTGACCACAAGGCAAGCACACATCTTGACCCTGCATCCTCTTGGAATTTCCATCGGAACACTGCTGGAATCCAGGAGTTGGTAGCTGTGTGTATGTCGGGATCGTTAGCTCGTCCGAGTGATCCCAAGAAAAGTTTGAAAGTCTCTTTTCCCAGCCTGGCGCTTGAAGAAGGAGTCAGAGCTCTTCATTTCTTGGTCTCAAGGTTGTTTATTTTACCTTATCTATACAAAATTTTCTTCTGCCCTGCCGAGGTCAGATCAGCAGGACAGTCCAAGGCATTCTGCCTGCCCCCAGGGTGGTGTTATGTCTTTATACTAAAAACTACGTGTAGAATGTTTACAATTTCTTTCCAATACCTATCACCTATGTTAGACAGTGAGCTTCTACTCGAAACCAATCTCTAAGTGCCAACATCACAGCAGAAGATGGAGGCCAAGAAGAAGAAGGAGAAAATACCCAGTTCCAAGTTCCCTCCATGTTGCCTCCTGGACCCCCATACCAAAAACTCTAAAATCTACTTTTCCACCCCATGATAACTTCACTAATATTCTACTTAATCTGTTGTGGCTTGCCGATTTTCATACAAGGTTGGTAATTTGCTCCACGGGTCATAATCAAAACCACAGGTGTTTTGGGCTCTGTGCCACGGTCTCTGAGACCCCTGGCAGGGTTCTTGGCTGCTCAGGACAGCCAGGGGTATATTCAGGGTCCTGACATATGTGCACTTCTTTAAATCATATTTTCTCTCTTTCTGTGTCTACTTCTATATACGTTCTCTTGGACATTTTGTTTAACTTTAAATAGAACAGGCTTAGAGTTTGTGAAGTGGAATGGGCCAAGATAATGCTGTGATAGGTTTTTTTTTGTTGATTGAATGTCATATTAAAACTTTTGCCAAAGCTTCTCTGATTTTCTGAAGTTCCAAGTAAAGTTCCTGTTTTGTTGTTTTGAGCTCCTAAAAATCTCTTATTGATATTTCTTAGTGCATCTAACTTAGAGTACACAAACAACTTGAATTCCTTTTAAATGTCTCCTTGAGAGCATTTTTTAGTGGATGTGAGTCAGGGCTTGTGTGTCCTGCTTGGCCCAGCCCAGGCAGGGCTTTCCCAGCCACATTCCACACTCCATTGCCCAGCTGGAGCCACTGGTGCCTCTGAGTTGTGCTGCCCCAGCCCCAGGGACGCTCTCCTTGTCTGCCCATTCCCCCACGGTCTCTGGGCAGGGATGGCCTCACTGGGGGCTGCTGACATCCTCAGCAACTTGGAGGCTGCTGCTGAATTTCACTGCTCCAGAGGCTTGTTCAGCCTTCAGCTCTTCAGTGCAGGAATTCAGTGTCCCAGGGCTCATTAACATTCAGAGCACCTTAACAGGCCAAGCCTCAGGGAATCATTTGATTTAATTTTCCAAATCACTTGTTCAGCCTTCAGCTCTTCAGTGCAGGGATTCAGTGTCCCATGGCTCATTAACATTCAGAACACCTTAACAGGCCAAGCCTCAGGGAATAATTTGATTTAATTTTCCAAATCATTTGTTCAGCCTTCAGCTCTTCAGTGCAGGGATTCAGTGTCCCATGGCTCATTAACATTCTGTCATGGTTTGACACTGACACAATGCCAGTGCCCCCATGAGGATACCCTCTCCCTGGTTTCTGCTGTGAGATGTGACCAGGAATAAGCAAAGCAGGCTCCCACTTGGAAATGAAGAAAACAAAACTTTATTAACTACACTACAACTATAGATAAAAAGGAACACACACAGGAAAATGAAAACC
Organism: Agelaius phoeniceus; assembly: GCF_051311805.1. Taxonomy (NCBI): domain Eukaryota; kingdom Metazoa; phylum Chordata; class Aves; order Passeriformes; family Icteridae; genus Agelaius; species Agelaius phoeniceus. Next base: position 6,823,004 of record NW_027509866.1, read on the forward strand.
TTACAAGTACATTTCCTCCTCCCCCCACCAAATTCCCAACACAATACATCTATTCCCCAAATCACCAACTCCTGGTCCAGCACCACCTTTTAGACAATCAATCCTCAGTTCATCAAGAGGAGAGGAGTCCTTCTTGTACCATGGGCTTCCCCTGGAAACACAGCTGAAGCCTCGTGTGTTTCTGTGTCACTCGTGGCACTGCCCAGAGTACATCTGCCGTCGTGACTTCTTCCTTTCATGTCCAGTGCTCTCACCACTGAACACAGACCAGAGCTGCTTCTAGGGTTGTCTTTTTAGGGATGCTTTGTCCCGATCCAAAAAAGGCACAGTCTCTCCTTTGGGACACCTGTCCCCACAATCTCTCCTTTGGGACACCTGTCCCCCCCATATTTTTCCACCCCCTGGGGCTGAGGGGCATCAACACTGAACTCTCTTGGTTCTGAGGCATTGCCTCCCCCTAGAATGCAGTCTCTGTGTCACAAGGAACATGGTTCTGTCCATGGCTGTACAAAAAGAGTCCAGCAAAATCCACTCCATCATCTCTTCCCTCTAGGATTCTTCTCTATTCTTCCACTCTCTCTCACTCGGCCAGACCTCTCACACTTGCACATTTCCTTCATCATCTTCCACTAGATCTTCTAGGAGACGTCAATGTTCTGTAAAGTTCTCATTCTCCAAAAAGGGGTTAAAAGCTCCTACAAGCGGCCGGCTGCAACCCCCCCTTCTTCTCCGTCCCAGCCGTGCTGCCGGCACAGGCCCATGTTTATCCAGTTTCAAGGTTACAGTCTCGGGCACTGGCTCTCTCTCTCTCTCTGTGTCTCTCAGGGGGGGCTGCCCGATGGCTCCCGGTGTCTCTCTCTCTCTCTTCCACCCTTCCACCCCCGGGCTCAGGCCTACCTCTCCCGGCCATGGCTTTCCCCTCCCCCTGCCCAGCCAGCAGCTGGGCCGGGGCAGAGACCCGAACTCTTTCCCGCCAGAAACCCAAGAGAACCTCCCAGGGGAGAGCTCTGCTTTTAACCCCGTGCTCTCAGAGGCGTGTCCAATGTCCCAATGGCCAGGTTAAATGCCAATATTAAAATCTGAATATCCATTGGCCCAAAACACAGCATCCCAAAAAACACATTTCCTGTCAAACCACCACACAGAGAAAGGCCAGGGACCCAAGAAGGAGTGGCTGTGGAGAGCAGCACCTGAGAGACAGCGTTTGTGTCAGCTGGAGCATCCGGCAGGAGCCAGCAACACCGTGCCTTCTGCTGCTGATGGCCCCTTCAGCAGGGACCCCTGCAGTACCCTTTCAAGCTCCAGTGAAGACCTCTATCTTACCTTTTAGTTACCTAAGTTAATTAGCTGTTTATTAGATTGATAAGTAATTGATAATTCTCAATTAATTGTTAATAAACAATTGTTAATAAATTGTTGATTGTCAGCTTGTCTTGGTTTGAAAGACAGATGTCTGCAGGACCTCTCTAGAATGGAGAATGTGACCCCCTTCCCTCTAAATTATTATAATTTTGAAATTGAGGGGCTTTCAGGCAAAGATATGGGAAGAGGAGTAACAGTTCTTTACCAATATGTACAGCAAGGCAAACAAACACCACCACCAGCAGCAACAAACAGAAACAGATACCCAAGGGCAGCTTTCCCTCGGCTGCAGGCACTTTCCTTTTGGTGTAGTTCTGGTCACAGCCAAGCAGGGAAGGGAGGCAAATAAATAATGAATAAAGCAATTGCTTGGGAAATTTTAATTATTGTTGAAGGCCCCAAAAAGTGACACAGCACTTGAGATGTGTCTTCATCAGTGCCCAGCACAGGACAATCACTGCCCTGATCCTGATGGCTGCACTATTGCTGATACAGGCCAGGATGCTGATTGGCCTTTTTCCCCACCTGGGCACACCTGGGCTCAGGTTCAGGTGTTGTCAATCGGCTTCACAGCCACTCTTTCCACAGCTGGGAGCTGCAGAGGGTCAGTGTGGCCAAAGTGTACAACCCAGCACTTGGTCCTGTTTACCCTCATGCCAGTGGTCTCAGCCCATGGATCCAGCCTGCCCAGGACCCTCTGCAGCCTTCCTGTCCTCCAGCAGATCTGCCCTCTGACCCATCCTGACATCACCCAAGGAAGGACATTGAGGATCTGGACCAAACCCAGAGAAGAAAAAAGAAGTTGATTAAGGGTCTAGAGAATAAGTCTGATGAGAAATGGCTGAGAGAACTAAGGGAGCTCAGGAGGGCTCAGTCTTGAGCAAAGGAGGCCCAGGGGGAACATTTTCACTCTCTACACCACCCTGACAGGAGGTTGTAGTAAGATGGGGATTGGGCTCTCCTCACAGACAAGCAGTGACAGGACAAGAAGACACAGTCTTAAGCTGCACCAGGGAGGTTAAGTTGGACATCAGAGGAATTTCTTCACAGAAAGGTTTCTTAAGCATTGGAAGGCATTGCCCAGGGTCTCTGAATATGTTCAAAGACCAGCTGGATGTGGCACTCAGTGCTCTGGTCTGTTTGACAAGGTGGTGTTTGGTCCAAAGCTTGAGGCAATGATCTCAGTGATCTCTTACAACCTCATTGATTCTGGGATTCTTTGAAGTTAACACCTGGTAAAGACAGACAATCCTTTCAAGTTAAGTATGTGTGCTGGTTCAGGGTAAATTTGGGAGAGAATCCCCTAAGGGGTTCCTCTAGGAAGCAGATTCAATCAGCCTCTCCCCCAGCCAGTCAGGGAAAAAATACCTCCTTGGAGAAAAGTGGAAAAACCTGTTTTTTGGAAAAACCTTGTTTAATAAACCTCAATTTATTAAACAAGAAAACATAAACAAGATTAATCAATAAAACCTCTTGCTGCTGGAAAAGAGATGACAAACTCAGAAAGTCCCTCCCCAGGTTGCAGCTCAGCTCACTCAGGCTCTGATCAGTCCCTCTGGTGCTGGAAATGCCACAGCCCAGGCCTGGCCTGGTGGGCCACAGGTGCAGCTGCTGGTGCTCTTCTGCTGTTCGGTCCGGAGCAGGTCTAAACAGGTCCAAAGAAAAGTAAAATTCTCACAGTCCAGGGAACTTTTTTGCCTCGGCTAGCTAAAACTAACCAAAACAAAGGGGAGCTCTGTCCCAGTGTCTGTCCATCTGCAGACAACACAGTCCAGGAGCAGGAATGTGGAGGAGTGAGTGCAGTGTCTGAAAACAAAACTCTGTGCTTCTTCTCTCCCCACTTCGCACTTGGAACAAGTCTTAAAGGTGCAAAACTTATTATTCATCATAAACAGAACAGATGATTGGGGATAAAAGCATCATATAGTTAGCCTAGGACAGTATGATAAACTATAATGTTTTGTAAAAGGATTTTACAGGAGCTCACATGTTACCCTGACCAATCAATATGATAGACATAAATCCCTAGAATTGTTAACTGTTCCCTGGCCTATTTATCCACAAAGCACACAGTATTCTACAGTTTTAGAGCTATAATGAATCTTTAAAATCATATTAAGGTAGAATTAAATAATAATTTAATTGCCAATAGCAAGAATCCTGTTAAATTGTTTGAGCAGGAAGAGGAAATCCACCTGCCTTTGAAAATTTGTAATAAAGTTAATGGTATAAGTTCTTCAGCAGCAATTGTTTGAGTTGTCTCTGGATGTAACATATAGGTAAATGAACCATGATTTTCTTGAATGGTTCCTAAATTGCACTGTGTTTTCTTTATCATTGTGCATGTTTTCCTTAATTTTCTAGCTTGTGTGGGCAAGGACAAAATACACAAGATACAAATTCATGAAGAATGCAGGAGGTTCTGGATTGTTCATGCATAATCTGTGACCAAAGCCTCGTGTCAGCCATACAGTGCAGTCTCAAGCTCAGCACAAAGATTTTCAGCTTTGAAAAGCATAGTTTTTATAATAAAATATGTTACCTTTTTTTATATATAGTAGCTATTTCTATGATGCCTGCCTTTGACTTGCTCTTGCATGGTTTAAATGTAAGACACTCCAAACACATGCCAAAAGAACTCAGTCAGGGGGCTCCAGCCTGAAGCAGGTACACCAGTGCTCTGGCCAGAATCTGCTTATCAGCTTTCATGTGACATTCTCACGTGTTACGAGTTGAAAGTGAAGTCTTGTCTTGAATTAGTCTAATGAAACATTTTCCATTTGGAGTAGAGAAGACCATAATTCTAATCTTTTATGAAAGCCTTACAAATTAACTTGAGAAGAATAAATAGAAGATCTTTTCATGTATGTAATTGGAAGAGAATTTTGTGTTCTAGCAGCTTCTCATGATTTATCTTAATGGTGGCAAATTTATTGAGACGACAAAGAGAGGAGCAAGGAATCTGCCTGTCTATGTGTTTCCTCTTGTTGTCTAACAGTAGCTGCATCACTGGAAAATGTGTTGTAATGAGAATATTTTTTTTTTCAGTAGGAGAATAAACTGTTTTATAGAGTTCTGGATTGAGCCAAATGACTTTTCAAGCCCAGAAATTAAATTTTGAAATGTGTCAGCTTAGATTCTAGCTTTGTTTTCAGCTGCTGCTGATGCAGGTTTTCTCTTTTGGTGTCCAACTGACATACTGTATGAATACTTAATAAATGAGTTGCACATAGGGTGGTGGGAAAAGATGGTATATTGCCATACTTTCTTTGACTTAATCACAGCCTGTGCAGTACTTCTAAGGATCTGTAGGGAATAAAGTTATCCCTATAGGTATGTCTTTAAAAAGCTTTTACCCTAGAGAGTTGCCAGAATGTGATGTGTATCTGTTATTGATTGTGAAAAATGCGTATTATGTGATTGGCTCTGCACAAGTATTAAAATGAATATAATATGTGTTATGTTGGAAAGTTTTGTTGTATTAATTTTTTTGTAGTGCTGTATTAATCTTTTTAAGCAGTGTGGTAAATATAGTTTTAGGCTATAGCATAGTATTAAAATAAAAAATTATGTGATGTAAGATACTTTTTGTAACTAGCACAAGGAATGGATAAGATAACCAAGAAATTCTTCACATAAAGAAAACAGCAACAAGACACCAAAAGAAGAATTATTGCCCCCTTATTGGGACAATCCAGACTTCTTCCAGACTTCTAGGAGCCAAGAAATTGATGTACAAGATGAGGGGGGGCAGCAGAAATTAAGCAGAAGACACCCTTTGTGTGAAAGGAATGTTTGAATTGTGTATGAGATATATGAATATGCGACAGGCTATTTCTTTTAAGGGTTCCTTCCTTTGTTAGCGAAGTGTGCTTTTGTGGCAGAGCAAAGCACCTGGACATCCCTAATTCTTTACCTTTACTGTCTTTTATTGTCCTAACTTTGATTGTCCAAATTCTTATTGTTCTAATTTTTATTACTGTTTTATTACTATTAAACTTCTAAAATTTTAACACGTGATTGGCATTTTTCACACTGCCACTGGGTGAGTTCCCACCTCAGGGAGAGGGAGGAGGTGATGATCCCACCCATGGCTGCTGCTGGGTCTGAGATAAAGCTGAGCCAGAGCTTCAGCATCTCTCCCAAAATCACAGAATCACAGAATGGCTTGGTTTGAAAGAGACCTTCAAGTTCATTTCATTCCACCCTCTGCCCTGGGCAGGGACACCTTCCACTATCCCAGGCTGCTCCAAGCCCCATCCAGCCTGGCCTTGGACCCTGCCAGGGATCCAGGCGCAGCCACGGCTTCTCTGGGCAAGCTCTGATCTCTGCCCAGGTGAGCAGGGACAGGACCCGAGGGAACGGCTGGAGCTGGGCCAGGGCAGGGCTGGGCTGGGGATCAGCCAAACTTCTTCCCCCAGAGGGGGCTCGGGCACTGCCCAGGCTCCCCAGGGAATGGTCACAGCCCCGAGGCTGCCGGAGCTCCAGAGGCCTTTGGACACCGCTCCCAGGGCTGCCCAGGCTGCGATTGTTGGGGGGACTGTGCAGGGCCAGGGGCTGGACTGGCTGATCCCAATGGGCCCTGCCAGCTCAGCCCCTTCTGCAATTCTCACCCTTTGGCTCAGCCTTTGTGTCCCCTTGAGGCGCTGGCAGAGCTGTTGGGGACAGGGCAGGAGCGGGGCAGCCCCAGCATTGCCCTGTGTGTGACACCCCAGCGGTGACAGCCCCAGCGTTGCCCTGTGTGTGACACCCCAGCAGTGACAGCCCCAGTGTTCCCCTGTGTGTGACACCCCAGCAGTGACAGCCCCAGTGTTCCCCTGTGTGTGCCCTGTGTGTGCCAGGGGATGCCAACAGCCTGCAGGGACAGAGGCGCAGGTTTGCTCAGCACCAGAGACACCCTTGCCTTGCTTGTCCCCACCTGTCATCACTGCCACCAGTGTTCTGCTCTACCTGGAACCTGGGGACACTTTCTCAGTCCTGTCCCTCAGATGGATCTATTTAAAATATGAGAAACGTTCTTGTTTCACCCTCTTTTTGAGTCCCTGAGAAGTTCTTTGAGCACACTCTTAGGGACTGAGTCTGATGCAAAGAGCACCAAAGCCCCAGAGGGTCATTAAAGCCCTTGTGCTGTGTCTGTGCTGCTGAGCTGGGCCGGGCTCCTGGCCCAGAGGCAGCTCCTGGCAAGGGCAGCAGAGCTGCAGAGAGACAGCTCTGGCCAGGAGCAGCTCCTGTGCACAGCCCAGCAGGGCTGGGCCACTGCCAGGGCCCCTCAGGGACCAGCAGGGCACAGACAGAGCTCCCAGGGGCTCAGCACTGGCAGGGGCTGTGGCATGTCCCAGAGGGGGCTGTGTCACAGCAGCTCCTCTGTGGCTGTGTCATGGAGGCACAGAGCATCTGTGATGTCAGCAAGGGGCTGTGTGACAGCACAGAGTGGGCTGTGTGAGGTCACAGACAGGGCTATGACAAGACAGAGTTTGTTGTGTGAGGTCACTGAGCAGCTGGAGCATCATAGAGGGAACTGTATGACATCATAGAGGGGTTCTGTGACATCACAGAGCAGGCTGTGACATCATGGCATGGCTGTATGGCATCATAGAGCTGGCTGTGAGGTCAGAGTGTATACTGTGACCTTACAAAGTGGCAATATGACATCACAGAGAGGGTTTTGTGATATCATTGAGGGGTTTATGACATCACACATCTGTCTGTGACATCACAGAGTACGGTGTGAGGCCATAGAGCAGATCCTGAATTCATAGAGGGTGGCTCTGTGACATCAGAGAGAGCATTGTGACATCACTGGCCAGATGTGTAACATCATAGAGCAGGCTATGACATCACAGTACAGATTGTGACATCACAGGGTGACTTTCTGACATCACAGAGTCTTCTGCGACATCACAGTGCAGCTGCATGACATTCCAGGGTGACATCCCAGATTTGGCTCTGTGACATCACAGGGGCTGTGTGACATCACAGGGGCTGTGTGAGGTCATTGGGGAGGTCACTCTGCCCCGGCCCCCTCACAGTTCCCCCCAGAGCAGTCCAACCCTGCTCGTGCACAGAGGGGTCCCCTGTCCCCCCGGGTCCCCCCGCCCCCGGCGCCGCAGCCTCCCCCAGAGGATGTTCCACGAGATCGACCCCAGAGCCTGACACGGGGACGGGGGGCCGGGGCCCTGGGGGTGGCACAGGGGGACAGGGACCCCCCGGCAGCGTCCCCGTGTCCCCCAGGGCCAGAGCCTGGGCCAGGGCTCCTTCACCCTGGTACCAACAAGGCCTTGAGAGCGCTGAAAAAATCCCCAGCAAGGGATCAGCAAAAACCAGATTTAATATTAAGGGACAGCAGCACAAAGTTCCTTGGCAGGAGTCACTCTGCTCCTGACTGGACACTTCAGGCACACCAAGGAAACAAAGCAACAACAAAACCAAATAAAGTCTGGACAATCAAACCAGAAATGAGCCGAGAACTGTCCCTGTGTGTGTGTGTGTGACACAAGGACAGTGAGGGCAAGGATAAAAGGAATACGGCCCAAAAGCTGAACAGAGCTCAAACTTAACAGGACTTAACTTACACTTTAACCTTAACTGATACCTTCAACTTGACAATTTAGCAAAAGAACAGCACTTAACTTTAACACCGGCCGGGGGTTTATTTACAGATGCAAACGAGATGGGGCTGCTATGGAAAGTGTCTCGAGCTGTTTCTTTTTTCAGCATCAGTCTCATTACATGATTATGATAATGGGAAGATGCTAGCAGCTCACAATCCAGGCAGCAGGCCAGAAAACTTCATGTTACAACATACTTTATAAGCTTCTTGACCAATCACACAAAGCAAAAGCATATTGAGAGTAGTTCTATCCAATCACCATAAGCACACGTACCTTTGGTTAAAACAATGCTTGCTCTTTTAGAATACAGTACCTGTTTGTAAGAGACAACGCACAGAGCTCCATTACTAAGCTTTAACCTTCCTAATATCTTGCTAGATAAACTTGCTGCAACTTAGAGAGCTATTCAGACAAGCATTAATACATAGGCTATTGTTCTATTTGCCCTTGCCTTTTCTACAGTTTAAATAATTTTTCTGCTGACCTATCTCATGACTGTTGCTTTAGCACTGTTCACAATTCTGCTGTATCTGAGGCCTGCCTTTTGCAGCTTTCCTAGAACCCTCTCATTTTATGGATTCCCACAAACAGTATTTAACCTAACTTACAACCTATGACTTAATGATTTAATGGTAGAATAACATTAAACAATATTCAACTTAGCTTATATCATATTAAACTTTACTTAGCAAAAAAAAGCTCTTAACACCATTTACCTTATTCCTCATGATGTAACCTTACTTACAGGCCTGACTGACTCAGCTATCCAAGGCTCTCAAACCCCTCAGAGAGCAGCATTTCTGCCACATTTCCCCAGCACAGGCACTCCTGTGTGCACACAGACACAAAGAGTCACCTCCAAATTCCCTATATTCAAAGACTACTCCCAGACAAAATCTGCCATTCCTGGCAAGTCTGGCTGGCCTTGGACTAGAGAGGCTCTCACCTGGCTTCCAAACACTAGGGGTGTGTGCTTTCCTTCCTATGGAAAGGAACTGTCCTTCTGGGCCAGGCACACATGGCCAAATTTGGGATTTCACCTCCAACACTGCCTGTTGTGACAGCCTGGAGGAGATTGTTGGCTGGAAACATTTTGTGTGTGGGGGGGAGGAGGGGGCAGGTCCAGCCTTGACCTGCCCTGGAACCCCAGCCCTGCCCTGCCCTGGAACCCCAATCCCCCCAGAGCCTCTATCCCAGCCCAGCAGTGGCTGCCAGTCCCTGGCACAGCACAGGCAATGCTCCACAGCCACCTCTGCAGCCCCAGCCCAGCTCCTGAGGGACCAAATGAGCCCAACCCCACCTGGGGGAAGGGCCCAGGGAGACCAAGGGGTATTGAAGGCTGACCACAAGGCAAGCACACATCTTGACCCTGAATCCTCTTGGAATTTCCATCTGAACTCTGCTGGAATCCAGGAGTTGGTAGCTGTGTATGCTTGTCTATATCACATTTTTCTCTCTTCCTGTGTCTTCTATTTTTGTCCCCTTGCAAATTCTGACTAAATTAAAATTGAAAAAGCTATGAATTTTTGAAGTTGAATGGGCCAAGATAATGCTTTGAGAAGTGTTTTGTGTTGAATGAATGTTGTATTAAACCATTTGCCAAAGTTTCTCTGATTTTCTAAAGTTGCCAGTAAAATCTGTTTTGTTGCTTTGAGCTCCTGACAATCCCTTGTTGGTATTTCTCCAGCACATCCAATTCAGAGGAAACAAACAACTGTAAATTCCTTTTAATTGTCTCATTAAGAGAGTTGTATGGGGAATGGGAGTCAGGGCTTGTGTGTCCTGCTTGGCCCAGCCCAGGCAGGGCTTTCCCAGCCACATTCCACACTCCATTGCCCAGCTGGAGCCGCTGGTGCCTCTGAGTTGTGCTGCCCCAGCCCCAGGGACGCTCTCCTTGTCTGCCCATTCCCCCACGGTCTCTGGGCAGGGATGGCCTCACTGGGGGCTGCTGACATCCTCGGCAACTTGGAGGCTGCTGCTGAATTTCACTGCTCCAGAGGCTTGTTCAGCCTTCAGCTCTTCAGTGCAGGAATTCAGTGTCCCAGGGCTCATTGACATTCCGAACACCTGAACAAGCCAAGCCTCTGGGAATCATTTGATTTTAATTTTCAAATCCTTTGGTTAAGTAGATCTCAGTAGTGTATTGAAATTGAATACATGATATTTAAAAAGACAACAAAAAAAGATTTTTTAGGTCCTGTTTAGTTTGGTTTTCCTGTTAATTCACTGATATGTTCAGTCTCCAATTGACACTGAATCCAGGTACCTCCTCATGCAGTTTGAATAGATATGAAAATCAAGACCTTTCATGGCTGACAATCAATCAGACTCTGTCCCTACCCCCACCCAACCATTTCCCCCATCCAAGCCCTGGCACTCAGAGCAGCCTTGTGCAAATCTGAGCTCCCTCCAGCCCAGGCTGCACCTGCAGCTTTCAGCTCCTTGGCTCCAACTCCAACCTGCTTTCCTTGGAGAAGGAGCTGTCCGAGACACAGAGGGATGTTCATTTCTTGTCAGCCAGCAAAGCCAAGGGAAGGCACAGCCCCATCAAATGCAAAAGTCATTCTTCTCCCTGGCTCTGCCCCTGATCCCCACAGCCTGTCCTGTTTCCTTCATCCCTGCATTGCCAGGGACTCTCTGGGACAAGGGAGCTCTGCTCTGGGGATGGAGGGAGGTGCAAGTGCCACTACTGGAGTGGGAACCACAACTCATCAGGTTTGTGTCCTTTGGGGGACCAGGAACTGGTGAGACTCAGAGGCACAGAAAGTTTCTCCTCATGGCCAACAGACCATGGTTGAAGAGGACACAATTTAATAACAATCACACTCTTACCTGAGATATGTGCAACGTCCCAGCAGCATCTGAGGAGTCCTCCATCAACAAGTGATATCCATTCTAAAAGTAATTTTAGACAAATGTGTCTCTGTCATAGATATAAAAACAATTAAATACTTGTATCAGGATGCTCGTCCTGGAGTGGGTGCAAAACAGCTCCAACAATTCCTGATTTGCAAAGCTGTCAGTGGTGGATGGAGAAGGGAGGTCAGGCTGCTCTTGGTGTTGAGGAAATGCTGAAACCAGCCTGACTCATTTCATCTCCTCCTGTCCTGGCTGATCTCCCCTCTTTCCCCTTCCACCCATTGGCTTTTGTCTCCCACCAGGCCCCCGGTGAAGAGCCTGGCTCTGTGTTCTCCATCCCCTCCTCGCTGGCACTGCCAGGCTGGGATGAGGAGCCCCTCAGCCTTCCCTGCTCTGGGCTGGACAAGCCCAGCTCCCTCAGCCTCTGCTCACAGCCCAAGGGCTCCAGCCCCACCTTGGAGGCCCTTCCCAGACCCTGCTCCAGCTGCCAGACATCTTTCCTGCCCTGGGCAACCCAACCCAGGCCACAGTGACCTGGATAATCCCCGTCCTTGATGTCCTGGTCACACAGCCCTGGCCCCTTGTCCCAGGCTCTGGGGTGGATCCTGTGGAACATCCTTTGGTGGAGGCTGTGGCTCCAGGTGGGCCGGGGGGATCCCAGGGGACAGGGACCCCGCTGGGCATGAACAGCATTGGACTTGTTGGGAGAAACTGTGAGGGGGAGCTGGGGCCGAGTGACCAACCCAGTGACCTGACACAGCCCTGCTGGGATGTCACACAGCCCCTCTGGGATGTCACACAGCCCTGCTGGGATGTCACACAGCCCCGCTGGGATGTCACAGCCTGCTCTGTGAGCTCACAGCCCCTTCTCTAATGTCACACAGCTGGTCTCTGATGTCACAGCCAACTCAGTGATGTCATAGACTGCCTCTGTGATGTCAGACATCTGCCATGTGATGTCACAGCTGGCTCTGTGATTTCGCAGAGGGAGTCTGTGATGCTGTAGCTTCTCCATGACCTCACATTACCCACTCTGTGATGTCATAACCCACTCTGTGACCTCATGTTACCAGATGATCAATTGCCTACACCAGCTGAGCTCACACCTGGAGCTTGTTCTCCACAACCCCAGGCCTATGGAAACCACACAAGGCCCATTGTGTGAGAAGGGGAACTGGAAGTTCAGCAGCCTCAGGGTCCTGCCAGCTCATCCAGGCCCACTGGAACATTGGGGTCCACGACCACCAGGGACCACCAGAGAGACCCCCAGGACAGATGAATGCTTGGGTAAAGAGTAGGGGAAATATGTCAATGACTTCAGGAAAATGATTATCATATGTGTGTTTAGTCCAGGACAATCAATGAATATGTGAGCAAAATACAGAAAATAAACAGAAATATTCCTGTTCTCAGCATGCAGGGCTTTGGGAGGAGCTCTCCCCCGTCCATCCAGCTGAATAAAGAATGCTGCTTCTTAATGCTACACTGGGGTTAAGGAGATTTATATTTTAGCAAATTTTTGGTAACACTCCCACTGCCAAGGAAAGCTCTGTCTGCTGCTGTTCACAGACAGAGAAGGGCTGGGGGCAGATGTGGGGCTCAGAGGCTGCCTGGGGCACAGTGACCATGAAATAATCAAATTTTCAATGTTCTGTGAAAGAAGGAGGGGCAGCAACAAAACTTCTACACTGGAATTAGGAAGGGCAGACTTTGGCCTGTTTAGGATGCTGATTTGGAGAGTACTGAATCGGGTACTGATTTTTTAAGGGAAACAGCCCTTAAAAACAAAGAGGGCTGGGAAGGATGGACACATTTCAAGAAAGTAATCTTAAGGAGGAAGGAGCAGCCTGTCCCAGTGTGGCAAAAGATGAGCTGGTGAGGAAAATGACTGGCCTGGATGCCCATGGAGCTTTTGTGGGAAGGCAAGGGGAAAACGGACTGACAACTCAGGAAATGTTTAAGGATGTCTTTAGGTTATGCAGAAAGAAAAGTTGATACTTGAAAACTCAATCAGAACTTAACCTATCAGCTTCTGTAAAAAAAAAAAAGAAGTTTTTATAAAAAAAATTATAGCAAAAGGAGGGAGAAGGAGAACCTCTACTCTTCATTGGATGCAAGGGGTAATACAGTAACTAAAGATAAAGAAAAGGCTGAGCTACTTAACACCTGTTTCCCTCAATTTTCAATATTAGGACAGGCTGTCCTCAGGACAAGTGTTTTCCTGAGCTGGTAGATGAGCACAGGGAGCAGAACAGCCCCCTGGAATCCAGGAGGAAGCAGCTGCTGACCTGCTGAGCCACTCAGATGCTCACTGGTGTATGGGATCAGATGGGATCCATCCCAGGGGGATGAGGGAGCTGTGGATGAGCTCCCCAAGCTGCTCTCCATCATTTACCATCAGTCCTGGCTCAGCAGGGAGGGCCCAGAGCACTGGAGGTGCCAGTGTGAGCCCATGCCCAGGAAGGGCTGGAAGGAGGAGCTGGGGAACTCCAGGCCTGTCAGCCTGACCTGGGTGCCTGGCAAGGTTATGGAACAGATCACCTTGAGTGCCATCACAGGGCACCCACAGGATGGCCCAGGGACCAGAGCCAGCCAGCGTGGATTTAGGGCTGGCAGGTCCTGCCTGACCAACCTGGTCTCCTTTTATGCCCAGGTGACCCACCTGTGGATGGGGGAAAGGCTGTGGATGTTGTGTGCCTGGACTCCAGCAGAGCCTTTGACTCTGTCTCTGACAGCATTCCCTGGAAAAGCTGCAGCCCACGGCTTGGGCAGGTTCCCTCCTGGCTGGGAGATTTAAGAGCTGGCTGGAGGCTGGGCCCAGAGAGTGGTGGGGATGGTGCTGCACCCAGCTGGTGTCCAGGCACTGGTGCTGTCCCCAGGGATCTGTGCTGGGCCCAGTCCTGTTTAATATCTTCACTGATGGTCTGGGTGAGGGGATCGAGTCCAGCATTCACAAATTGCAGATAGCACCAAGCTGGGTGTGAGTGTGGATCTGCTGGAGGGCAGGACAAGAAGACCCAGCCTTAAGCTGCACCAGGGGAGGCTCAGGCTGGACAATAGGAAGGAGTTCTTCACAGAAAGGGTGAGTGGGAACTGGAATGGGCTGGCCAGGGGGGAGGTGGCAGAGTCACTGTCCCTCTCCAGTGGCACTCAGTGGCATGGTCTGGGTGACAAGGCAGTATTAGGGCATTGGTTGGACTTGATGATCCCAAAGGTCTTTTCCAGCCTATTTGATTCTGTCATTCTCTGATGATTGGGACACGCTGGGGCCATTGTGACACTGCAGGGCCTCGTGGAACTAAGAGGACCATGGTGACACCGTGCAGCCCCACAGAACCAGGGGTCCATGGTGGTGCTGTGGGGCCAAATGGACCCAGGGAGTGCCCCGTGACACTCTGGGCCCTCGTGGAACCACAGAGGCCATTGTGACACTGCAGGGCCTTGCGTAACCAAGGGGTTTCACCATTTTGACACTGCAAAACCAAGGGGACCATTGGGAGACTGCAGGGCCCAGTGGGACTAAGGGGCCGTTCTGACACTGCAGGGCCTCATGGCACCAAGGGGACATTGTGACACTGCAGGATCCTGTGTAACCAAGGGGCCACTGTGACACGATGGGGCCTCAAGGGATCTGGAATAATGCTGTGACACTGTGTGGCCTTGTGGAAACAAGGAGGACATTGTGAGACTGATGAATCCAACAAGGTGAGGTTTAACAAGTCCAAGTGCCAAGCCCTGATATTTGGCCCCAGTGCTACAGGCTGGGGACAGAGTGGCTGGAGAGCAGCCAGGCAGAAAGGGACCTGCAGGGACTGATGGACAGCAGGCTGGACATGAGGCAGCAGTGTGCCCAGGTGGGCAAGAAGGCCAATGGCTCCTGGCCTGGCTCAGGAATGGTGTGGCCAGCAGGAGCAGGAATGGTGTGACCACAGGAGCTGCTGTGCCAGCACTAATCTGCCCCAGCTCTGCACACAGACATTGCTGCTGCAGCTCCAGAGAAGGAAACTAAAGGGCATCTCTGCAGAAAACTCTGCTGGGAGTTCCTTTAGTTCATTTAAAGCCACCAAGAGCACAACCCCTCATTGACACAGTCTCTGGCTACAGGGAAGGTGGAGAGAAATCAAATGAAAAATGGTACAAACAGTTGCTTTTTTTTCTGGACAATATGAATAACTAAAACAAAGGAAAAAATACCCTATAACCAAACCAACAAGAAACATCAAAGAAAACTTTTATTACAAGTGATTTGCAGAAATTGGCCAGCAGTTTAATGTTTCTGAAACCATCCAGTCATCAGTGTGCACACTGCAGCCTTGAGCTCCTGGTTCCTCAGGCTGTAGATGAGGGGTTCAGGGCTGGAGGCACCACCGAGTACAGAACTGACAGGGCCAGATCCAGGGATGGGGAGGACATGGAGTGGGGTTTCAGGTCAGAAAATGTGGCAGTGCTGAGGAACAGGGAGAGCATGGCCAGGTGAGGGAGGCAGGTGGAAAAGGCTTTGTGCCGTCCCTGCTCAGAGGGGATCCTCAGCACAGCCCTGAAGATCTGCACATAGGAGAAAACAATGAGCACAAAACAGCCAAATACCAAAGACACACTGACAGCAATGAGCCCCACTTCCCTGAGCTGGGATTTGGAGCAGGAGAGCTTGAGGATCTGTGGAATTTCACAGAAGAACTGGCCCAGGGCATTGCCATGGCACAGGGGCAGGGAAAATGTATTGGCCGTGTGCAGCAGTGAATAGAGAAAGGCACTGGCCCAGGCAGCTGCTGCCATGTGGGCACAAGCTCTGCTGCCCAGGAGGGTCCCGTAGTGCAGGGGTTTGCAGATGGACACGTAGCGGTCGTAGCACATCACGGTCAGGAGGAAATACTCTGATCCAAGGAAGAAGATTAGAAGAAATACTTGGGCAGCACATGCTGTGTAGGAGATGTTGCTGGTGTCCCAGAGGGAATTGTGCATGGCTTTGGGGACAGTGGTGCAGATGGAGCCCAGGTCAGCGAGGGCCAGGTTGAGCAGGAAGAAGAACATGGGCGTGTGCAGGTGGTGGCCGCAGGCTACGGCGCTGATGATGAGGCCGTTGCCCAGGAGGGCAGCCAGGGAGATGCCCAGCAAGAGGCAGAAGTGCAGGAGCTGCAGCTGCCGCGTGTCTGCCAATGCCAGCAGGAGGAAGTGCCTGATGGAGCTGCTGTTGGACATTTGCTGGGGCTGCACATGGGCACCTGTTCATGGAGAAAAGGACATTGAAGAGTTAGAGGAGATTCCTGTAATCAAAATCAAAGCCATTTCTCATACACCCTCCCCTGGAACACACAGACAGCCTTTGGTGTTTAAGAGTTCTAGGGTGTTCTTTTTAAGCTCCCCCTATGTCTCTTCTTCTATTCTTAGATATCAGAAACTCTCAGGCTGAGGGCAGAGGCTTGGCTGGGGGAACAGGAGGGAGGGGGCTTGTTCAGAGGGAGGGGCTGCACTGCAGGGGCTCCTGTGGGCATCTCTAAACTCTCCCTGCCACAGCATTTGTTGCTTTTACTTTGCCTCATTTCCTGATCCTCTCTTTGCTTCCTGGAGATTTCCTTCCTCCAGGTGTTTCCCTGTGCCTGATCTCTCCCTGCCAGCACTCACAGACCCCAAATCTCTGTGCACTCTCCTTGGCCCTACAGAACCCTGCCTGTTTGCAGGGCACTGGCTGGGGGCAGGTTCTGTTTGCAGCTTGGAGAAAGGACAGCTCAGACTGAGCCTGATGGCTCCAGCAAAGGTGATGCTGCTGCTGTCCATGGGCAGAAGGGCTGGAAGCACATTAGGGATCTCCTGTGAACCTCCTGATCACTAAAAGTAACAGTCTGGATGTCTCAGGCACTTGTCAAAATTAATGATTAATAATTCATTATCATCCTTTTAATATTTTTACTGCCCCACCCCCCCCCTCCCTTCTTCCCCACATTTTTCATACAGTTGGAAACAGAATAGAAAGTCGTTGGAAATTTCCTCATTTTTATCAAAATCCTTGTCTTGGAAATATTCTGTGACTGATCAGAACCCCTCAGCATGTCAGAGCTTCATGAGCATTTCACCTCCCCTGCACCAGAAATACTCAGAGTTGTACTCACAGGCTCTGCAGGCATTGGGATGTTCGACCTTGAGGAGATGGCTCCAGGAGCTGCAGCTGCATTGTCCTGCAGCCAGAGGTTCCTGTGCCAAGGGCTGGCAGTGATTGTGCCCCAGGCACTTCTCAGCCCCTTCCCAGCCCTGACTGATTGAAGCTCTCTGTGCCTCTGGGCTGTGCCCGGGCTGGCTGCAGGCAGTGCCCCAGCCCTGCTGGGCTGGCACAAGAGCTGCTCATCCAGAGAAATGTGCTTTTGAAGCTCTTCTTGGTGACCAGGAGCTGCCTCTGTGCCAGGAGCCCAGCCCAGCTCAGCAGCACAGACACAGCACAAGGACTTTAATCAGCCTCTGGGGCTTTGTGCTCAGGCCCTGGACATCAGTCCCTGAGAGGCCGCTGAAGAATCCTCTGCAGAACTCCAAGGCAGAATCCAACTCCAAAGTTTCTTGGATTTTAATGGGTCCCACTGAGGGACACGACTGAGCAAGTGTCCCAAGGCCCCAGGCAGAGCAGAGAACTGCAGGCAGTGATGACAGGTGGGGACAAAGAGAAGCCAAGTCTTGGTGCCCTGGGCCACAGCAGGGTCTGTGCCAGCAAGGGCTGGGAGGAGACACCTTGTCCTGAGGCCCTGGGGCCTCCTGGCACAGCCCCAGCCAGGCTGGGCACTGTCAGCCCCTTGTGCTGCCCTCAGCATCCCCCCCTAGCCCACATCCCAGTGGCCTCAAGGATCTGCTGCAAGGAGTCCCTGGGGAGCCTTGCTCAGCAATGGCCCTGGTGGCTCCTTCATGCTCCCTGCAGGGACTGCAGGTTTTTCAAAGGACTTTGGCTTTGGCTTCTGCCTTGGAGTCTCTGAGAGGTTTGTGCAATCATGGCCTCCAATTATCTGCTGTAATTAGTCCCTGGAGAGGCTTTGTCAGTAACAACACTCAGTGGGGCTCATTAATGCTTCAGGGTACTTCAGTTATTTGAAGGTACTTGGTGTTTCCCTTTTGATCCAGTCTCTATGAGAGGTTTGTGCAATCATGGCCCCAATTATGTGTTTTAATGAGTCCCTTGAGAGCTTTGTACTGACACTCAGTGGTGCTCACTAATGCCTTGAGATACTAATGGTTTTTAAGGTACTTTATGGATTTACGGATACTTTTAGGTACTTTAAAGAATTTTCCTTCCCACCCTGAGTCTCTGAGAGGTTTTTGTGCCATCCTGGCCTCCAATTCTCTCCTCCAAGGAGTCCATGAGGATCCTGTTTTGGGTATCTTCCCCCTTTCTGTTTTACAACAAAGATGGAATTGAAAGAATTTTGTAAGACTTTCTAAAAGCATCCAAGCAAGCATGGGACAATTAACAATACACCAACAACCACTAAGAGAATTAATAGTCCTGTTTTAGCTAGACATCATCAAACCCTTTAGTCCCATGGATTGGAAGAGTTTATTGAACCAGTCTTTGTTTTCCACTTGAAGCTTCTTGAACCCTTCCTTCAGTACCTGAATGCTCTTGTGGATTGACTCGCTGTGGCTGGAGAGGTTCATGCAGCACATGCCCTCAGAGTCTACACAGCCATGCCCATGTGCCCAGAGGAAAAACTCTATCGCTGTTCTGCAAGGTGGCGTGTCTGATGGTCTCTGTGTCTGAGAGCAGCCACTCAATGTGAGGGAGGCAGCATTGGTTTGCTTACTCAACAGGCACCCAGGATGGTCTGATTGCCCTAAAGCTTTAGCTGCAACCACCCAAGGTAGTCCAAATTGGGGGTGCTACCATCCAATACCTGGATCAAAGCTTTCAAAGCCATCTCTTTGATATCATCCAATACTTCTCTGGGGATACCTGCTGCTTGATCATCTGGTAGGCTGTGTTGTCCTTCTCCAGCTCGATGGTTGATTGTCAATTCCACCCTTGCCTCATTATTAGCATAGTCTGCTATTAATTGATTTAGTAAACACTTCCATCCCCCTTTCCACAGCGTGTACTCTGTAGGTGACAACAACATGGTCATATTATATTTTAAATCATAGGGGGTTAACACATGTGCTGTTAACATGGCCCTCATTAGGCCATTAAAACAAGGTAAGTCCTTCCTATGGTCTTTAGCTGCCCTACACAGATCCTTGACTGCAGGAAAGAGTCCCACAGATTCCACAATGCCCCGCAGTGTCAGAGTGGTCTCCATAGGAAGGAAACAAGTGAGCCCCAGTGGTACAGGGGCAGATGAGAGGCAGCCACCAGAGGCCAAGGCTGGCCAGACTTGACTGTTTGGGCAGATTTTGTTTGGGAGAAACCCTTGGATATAGAGAATTTTAGACACAGAATCCCAATTTTGGCCATGGGTGCCTAGACAAGAAAGACAGTTCTTTTCCATAGAAATAAAAGCACAGAGCCCCAGTGCTTCATGGTCAGATGGAAAGTTGCCCTTGACATGTCAAATTCAGTGAGACCTGTCAGACAGCCCCCAGGAGGCCAAGCCAGGCAGACGTGTCCCTTGTCCCCTTGATTTCATGGGTGCCCACACTGTGACAGTGTAATCCTTGTTTCAATGAGGTCTGGCAATGTCACAACGGCTTCTTGGTTTCATGAGAGCCAACAGAATCACAGGGTTCCCGTGGCTCCATGCGGCCCCGCTGTGTCACAATGGCTCCTTGTTTCTATGGGCCCCAATGTTTGATCATTGACCCTTGCTTCCATAGGGCCCATGATTTGCACAATGGTCTCCTTGATTCCATGATTCCTGGATTCCACAGTCTCACCATCGTTTCCTTGGATCTCCATTGTCACAACTGACCCATGGCTCCATGAGGTTCCGTAGTGTCACCGTGGTCGCTGTCAGAGGCTGGATGAGATCCATGTCCCGAGACACCTTGGGATGCTCGGAATGCCCGTGTGGGGCCAGGGCCGGGTCAGGCCTTGGTTTGTGGTGGGACAGAGCCCCGCCCCCAGCCCTGGCCTGGCAGAGCTGTCAATCACACAGCAGGGGCGGTGCTAACCCAGCTCTGATTGGCTGAGCTGTCAATCAATCAATCACACACCAGCAGCTGGTGCTACCCTGGCTCTGATTGGACGAGCAACTGGCAGTCCCACCCCAGGGGCGGGGCCATGAAGGCCCAGGGGGTTAAAAGCCGGAGCACGAGGCCAGCCCAGGGTGTGGATCCTGCCTTCTGCTGGGGTTCCTCTGTTGGTGATGCTGGAACCTGAGCAGTTGGTGCCCATGTGCGTGTCTTTCTACGGATCTTCTGTCTTTCTCTTGTTCCCTATTTCTTCTCCTTCTAATCCTAGTTACCTGGAGCATTTTTGGGACACTTAACATGTCAAGGGTTGAAGAATTTTAGGTTAAATGTGTGGGAATCCAGGGCACAGGGAATATTTCTCTGTCTGCTCTGAGGGATCCTGACCCCCAGAGAAACACTGCCTTTAACCTTCACCAATGGAGAGGACTTCCAGGACTTTGAGACCGATTAAAATTTACCAAACTAAAAAATAGATAATAGAGAGTAGTATAGCATGTCACTTGGGTGAGAAATTTAGGTTTTGGGATTTTTAGTATGGTGTAGATGGGAAGAAAGATGCAGGAATTGTGGTGTAGTCCCTGTCTTCTATTTCTTCATCTGCTCCATTTTCTGCAGTGTTTGTGGCACAGGGTGATTGGTCAAGGAAAGAACAGTGCAGAGGTTATGTGGACAGTCAAGGGATGAGTTATTGGTTAATAGGTAGAAATAATGTACATTTTAAGAATTAATTGCAAGAGACAACTTTAAAAAACCTTGAAACCGTACATTTTGGGACCATTTTGTGGTGCTTTTCCAGCACGCTGAGCCTGGTGTGGACAGCAATGCAAAACTTTAGATAAGAAAAAACAAGAAGCTGAAGACTGAAAAAGTCTTGTGCGTGTCCTTATAGCTGGCACAGAACTGCAGCAGGAGGATTTCCTCCACCCAGGGAGCCCCCAGAAAGGTCCAATGTTAAACAAACATCAATAAATGGTGTGCTGACAATGTTTGTAATAAGTTGGCATTTTTTCATAAAGTTGTTTACTGAAGGGTGTTGTCTTAATTGGCCAATCATGTGAAATGTGTTGATTAAATGACCAATGGGATCCACCTGTAGAAAACCAAGATATAAAAGAAGGGGATTGAAGGAACAGGTGGCTTTTAGCCCTTAGCCTTCTGATCTGAGTCTGTGTCATCTCTGATTCAGTGGTGACATTTGGGGATCTCTGGGGGCTATTGGGGATCCTTTCTGCACCTCGTGACCCAACAGGAGCTTCTCTAATAAACTTTGCCTGAAGCTCCCACTGTGCCCATGACAGGAACCCCTGTGAGTGTCTGGGACATCCCGGCTCTTTGGCAGCCTGGGGACTCCTGGGATGTCACCGTGGAGCCCCCGTGAGTGCCTGTGACAGATGGGTGCCTTTGCAGCCCAAGGTGCCCTGGGATGTCACCATGGAATGGCTGTGACTGCCTCTGACCACAGGGCTCTTTACCATCCCAGAAACCCCTCGGAGGTCTCCATGGAGCCCCTGGCTCTGCCTGTGACATTCCAGCTCTGGAACAGCCTGGAGACTCTTGGAAAGTCCCCATGGAACCCCTCTGAGTGACTGTGACAAATCTGATCCTTAGCAGGCAACCATCACCAGCCCGCTGTTGCTATGGTCAGTTTCCATGGCAACCATCCCCAGCCCCCTGTTGCTATGGTCAGTTTCCATGGAAACCATCCCCAGCCCCCTGTTGCTATGGTCAGTTTCCATGGCAACCATCACCAGCCCCCTGTTGCTATGGTCAGTTTCCATGGCAACCATCACCAGCCCCTGTTGCTACAGTCAGTTTCCATGGCAACCATCACCAGCCCCCTGTTGCTGCTGAAAGTCCCACAAGAAGCCCAGCTCAAGCAGCAAAATTCCCAAATTACTTCTGAATTCCCAGGCTTGGGGGCTTTGCCAAATGTAGAAATAATTTGTCTCTTTGTCCCTGTCACCTTTGTGACAGCTACACAGAGCTTCTCCTTCCTTTTCATAATCAGTATTTGGCTGAATTTCTACTTTTCTTTTATTGGAAGCTGCCAGAAGCTGAGCTGGAGCTGTGCAGGAACGGATAAAACCAGGAACTGCCACAGATTGCTTCTATTGTCAGTTTATTCATGTTTGGGATTTCTTTGTGTTTTCATCACATGTGACTTGTGGGAAAATCAAATATTCATCAAAGTGATTTATGCAGAGCTAAGTTTGATTTCTGCCAAGTTGATTTTTTCCAATGCCCAGGGGATGCTAAAGGGGTCTCTGTGCCTCTTGCCCTGGGGGATGCTTGGGAGGGGCTTGGGGGGGTTGTCCCTGTCCCTGTCACCCCAGGCCATTTCCCAGGGGTCTCCCTGTCCCTGTCACCCCAGGCCATTCCCCAGGGGTGTCCCTGTCCCTGTCACCCCAGGCCATTCCCCAGGGGTCTCCATCATTCTCACCCAGGGAATGCCTGGGGGGTCTCCCTCCCTCTCTCCCCTGTGCCAGGGGGTGCTCGGGGCTGTCTCTGTCCCTCTCAGCCCAGGGGATGCTCGGGGCTCTCTGTCCCCTGGCCCTGGGGGATGCTCGGGGGGTCTCCATCCCTCTGGCCTCAGGCAATGCCTGTGCAGGGCTGGGCACCAGGGGCTCTGTGTCCCTCTCACCGCTGAGGCTGCTCGGGGCTGGGGGGGCTCTGCCACCTTCTCACCCCTGGGGAGGCCGGGGGGGTCTCTGTCCCTCTCAGCCCTGCTGGGACCCCACCCAAACATCATCGGGGGCACAGGGACAGAGACACCCCCAAAGCCCCAGAAGGGCTGAACCTGGGATTTGGGTTGGGGCTGAAGATTTAGGAAGGGCCTGGAATTGGGGCTGGGCTTGGAGTTGGGGCTGAGATTTGGATTAGAGCTGGGATTGGGGTTAAGGCTAGACATGGGATTGGCTTTAGGGCTGGGGTTGGGATTGGGTCTGGGGCTAGATGAGTCTGGGACTAGGATGAGATTAAATTCAGAACTGTGAGTGTGTCTAAACGTGGAGCGAGATTGAGACCAGGATCAGGGTCAGGTTTGGGACTGAGCTCACCCAGAGCAGGACAGGAGGGGATGTCACTGTGGGAAGGTTTTGGGGAAAATCATGGATTGGGGAAAAACAAGATGTGAATGCTTTTGGTTGGGGATTCCTCTTGCCCGAGTCCATCTCTAGAAGTCACCTGATGTCCATAATAACCTCCAAAAATCAAGATTGTATAAAAAAAGCGCCACCAGGAGTTTCCCATTTCCAGTCTCATCCCTCTGGGGTTCTGGTGGTCCCCTGTCTCTGGGCTGCTGGGGATCCCATGGGTCCTGGGGATCCCCCCTCTCCAGGGTCCTGCTAAGGGATGCCGGCGGATTTTGGGGTCCCAAGGTCCCTCTCTCCAGCCTCCCCTCAATCCAGCCACTTGGGGTTCCCCCCTCTTCCCACCACCCTGTCCTGCTTTAGGGCAAATTTGGTTGAAAACCTCCAAAAGGAATTTCCTCTGGAATGCAGATTCAGCAGCCCCACCCTCAGCCAGTTCGGGAAAATATTTCCTTGGAGAAAACTGAAAAAAACCCACTTTATTGAACAGGCAAAGCATTCACCAGCACAAAAATTGAACAATATTAAGCAATAAAACCTCCTGCTGCTGGAAAATACGTGACAAACTCCCAAAGTCCTTCCTTGGGCTGTGGCTTGGCTGACTCAGTCTCTTATCAGTCCCTTATCAGTCCTGCCTGTATTGGAAATGCCACGGCCCAGGCTCAGCGCGGTGGGCCACAGGTGGGAGCTGCCGGTGGTGTTCTGGGTGTTCAGTCCAGAGCAGGTTTAAACAGCTCCAGAGAAAAAGAAAAAGAACAGTTCAGGGAACTTCTCTGCCTCAGAGAGCTAAAAACTAACTAAAAGCAAAGGAGAGCTCTGTCCTGCTCTCTGTCCATCCAGGAGCCGGAATGTGGAGGAGTGAGAGCAGTGTCTGAAAACAAACTGCAGCTTCTTCCTCCTCCCCTTGGCTCTCAGAACCAGCCTTAAAGGTGCAGAACTCATTTCTGGGCTAAAGGGACCGATGGGGCACGAGCATCAAGAAGTCACCCCAGGACGCGCCCCTGTCAGGGTCAGGGGGTCCCGTCCCCGCCTCATCTCCGGGCTGCCGGGGGTGCCCCAGCTCCGGTATCGCCCCTTCCCCTCTCCCCGCCCCGGGGGTCCCCCGTTCCACAGCCCCGGCTCTCACGGGGATCCCCAAAACCAATGTCCCGCCCCGTCGGTACCGGGCCATCCCCACGTGGACCCCCCGGGACCCTCCCGAGGGGCGATCGCGGCTCCTCTGCCCCCGAAAAAGCTCCTCTTAGGGAGCCCGGAGATACCCGGGGCTCGAGTCCGGGATCTGCCGGCTCCGAACACGCTCCAAAAAAATCCTCCCGGAGACCCCTGGCTGGAGCCGGGGCGAGCTCGGCCTCGCCCTCACCTGCGGCTCGGGCTGGGGGCGATGCTCCCGGGGCAGGGGCTGCTGCAGGCTCAGCGTGCGGGCGCTGCGAGCGCCGGGATTCTCCCGCTCCCGCTCCTGCTCCTCCTCTCCCTCCTCTTCCTCCCGCATTTCCTCCGCTGCCAGCCCGGACCCCCCTTTCCCACCCCTCTGCCCCGCGGCCCCGCAGCCCCGGCTGCTGGGTGGGGGAGCCCCCGATCGGCCCCAGGGCTGGGCAGGGGGCTCGGGGACCCCCCCGGGGCGGATCCGTGCCCCCGGCCCGAGCCCCAAACTCCGCTCCGGGGCCGCTGGGCTCTGCGGGTCCGCCTGGCAACCGGTGAGTCATCGGCGAGAAAAGCTCTGGTTGGCTGGAAATTGTTCAGCGCGTCCTCTGATTGGCTGGAATTGTGAAAGGCGCTGAGCCCTGCGGGTGGCCCCGGGAGCTGCGGAGTCCGGGCCGGAGCCTTTTTCCTCTTTCTTTCTCCCCCTCTAAGACCTCTTTCCTATTTCTTTCTTTCTCTGAGATCTCTTCCCGATTTCTTTCTCTCCCTCTCTCCTCCCATTTCTTGTTCAGTTCAATCCAAGTTCGAGCAGATCCACAGGTTGCGTTCCCACGCTCTCATTCGCACCTTCCCTGGGGCAGAGGCGTCACTCCCTCGCGAAATCGTAACCCATGGGCAGGGTCCCTTCCACCGCAGTCGTTCCAGGATTCGGTCAGTGACTCGCTTTCCTTCTTTCCTCTACTTCCAGCTGGGAATGTGATGGAAAATGTCGGAAAGCCACCTTTGCCGTGTGCTCTGGGAGCCCACAGAGCTGCTGGCCCTTGTCCCCTGGCCCTGCACAGCTCCTTGGGAGGCACGGCAGGAGCAGCACCCTGGAAGCCTCGGGAATGCCCCTCTGGGATCCATGGCACACACTGCCAGGGGCTGGAATTCCAGTTCCCAGCCAGGAAAAGATGTTCCTGCCCTGGAAAGCAAAGCTCTTAAGAAGGAGCCAAAAGCCGGGTGGAGCGAGATCTTACAGTGACATTTCACTGCCAGCCTTCATAACTTCACCCATGGTTCTTGTAGCTCCTGGATTGGGAATTAAATCAGGGCAGGGTCTTTGGTGGGAGCTGCCCTGGGTCAAGGGAGACACTGAGAGAGAAACAGAGCAGGCAAAGAGAGGCAGGAGAGAAAGGGGGACACAAAGACAATCAGCTGAGAAGGTGGCACTCTGAAAACACAATGGAACTGACTGAAAATGAATATGAGAGAAAGAAATAATTTTGCATATTTATTTCCTATCAAAATACAATTTCTTCCCCTTCTCACAAACCTCCTCCCAGTGTCATTCAGCAGGGCTGTCAGAAAGTCCTTCATTCTGGGTGGATGTTCCAGGCTGCAGCCACAAGCAAACAGGGAATGGGGATTTTCCTGCTCCTGGGGAGTTTGACATCCTCAGCTGAGGAGAGGAGGAGGCACCAAAAGAAAAGGGCAGCTGGGCTTCATCCTCCCACAGGAAAGAGAGGGGGGAAAATCTGGGGTGAAAGGGACAGGGACACCCCTGGGGAATGGCCTGGGGTTACAGAGACAGGGACGACCCCCCCAAGCTCCTCCCAAGCATCCCCCAGGGCGAGAGGCACAGAGACCCCTTGAGCATCCCCTGGGCACTGGACAAAATAAAGCTGTTTCTTGTCAGAAAAAAAAACTTTACCCTACATAAAATGCCTTGAATTTGCTCTTCCCACAAGTCACTTGTGATGGAAATGCAACAAATCCCAAACTTAAATAAACTGACAGTACAAACAATTCTGTGGCAATTCCAAGTCTCATTGGTGCCTGAAAGCTCCAGCTCAGCTGCTGGCACATTCTGATAAGAAGAAATGTGGAAATTTGGCCCAACACAGATTATGAAAAGGAAGGGAAAGCTCTGTGTAGTTGTCACAAAGGTGACAGGGACAAAGAGAAAAATTATTCTCACATTTCGAAAAGCCTCCCAGCCTGTGAAAGAGAAAAGGGGGGACAGCCACAGAGTGACAGGGACAGAGACCTCCCCTGGGGCAGGGCAAGTGTGACATTGTCCCCTGTGTGTATGTGGCCTTCCCGAGGTGGGGGTTTTACACCTGAGCCAGTTTGGGTAAGGGGGGTGGTGTTCACCCCCTGAGCAGGGATTCCCCCACTGTTTCAGGCTGCAGTGTAAGATGGAACCAAATGCATGTTTTCAATGCCCATCTTCATCAACTGCTATAAACAGGTGGGGCAGTGTTCTTGATCTCTTCCATGACTCAGCCCTGATCACGCCCTCCAGGGGAGAGATCTTCTGGGAATGGGCCATTGAGTGTCACTGCAGGACTGATAAAATTCCATCATCCCATTGTGGGATGCTCCGCCCAGGGGGAGGATCCAAGCATTCCTACCTGCATATAAGCTGAGGCTCTCAACACCAGGAGCAGCTTGCCTACTGGATTCCCAGAGGACAAGAGCTCCAGAACCACCACTGGACCTTCAGAGGAAGACCAGACCCTTCTACAGGATCACTGCTCTGACAGAATCACGTTCATCACTCCCACAGGACTGCAGCCACCATTTAATGGGACTGCTGACACCAGCCTGACCAGCAGTGTGTCAGGTTATATCCTGACTCTGTCAGTTTAGGGCAGTGTTTCTGTATCATTGCCTTGATCTTCATTTTCTTATTAAATTGTAATTGTGGCTTAGACTCTCCCCCAGGTTTGCCTTCAAACCAGAAAAGACGACAATGTGCACACCTTTTGTTTGGTTCCCAGAACAGGATTTCCCATTCCCAAGTCTTGATTGGATGGAGGAGGAGGCTGTGAGGAAGAGGAAGGAGCCCTGGGATACCCAGGCAGGTGAGGAGGAAGTCAATGCCCCTTTCCCCCTCTCTCCTGCTCCATCTCCCAGCCCAGCACGGCCCCCGGCTGCAGGACAACCCTGCTGCCAACCCCATCCTGCTGGGGATGCACTGGGGGGATCTCCTTCCCCTTCCCTCTGGCACAGAGGCAAATCCCATCCTCTCCTTGTCCCTCCTCCCCCAGGGAAGAAGCTGAGGATGGAGACCAGGGAGGAAAAATCCCCACAGCAGAACCTCGTGGAAGAGGCCATTTTAAATGGCTCCACAGTGCAGAATTCCAACGTGCAGGACAAGTCCCAGAGATCCACAGGGGAAGGGGCTCAAAACCCAGCCAAGGGTGCTCTGAGGAGGAAAGACCCACCCTGAGCCAGGAAGGTGGACAGAGCTTCAGCCAGAGCTCAGAGCTGGTGGTCCATGAGCAGCTTCATGATGGGGAGAAGCCCCACAAATGCTTGGAGTGTGGGAAGAGCTTCAGGCAGAGCAGCACCCTGATCAGCCACCAGATGATCCACACTGGGGAATGGCCCTACGAGTGTGGGGAGTGTGGGAAGGGCTTCAGCTGCAGCTCTGCCCTCATCATCCACAAACGCATCCACACTGGGGAGAGGCCCTACGAGTGTCCCCAGTGTGGGAAGAGGTTTCAGACCAGCTCCAGTCTCCACCTGCATGAGCGAATTCACTCAGAGGAGAGGCCCTTCCGCTGCCCTGACTGTGGGAAGGGCTTCAAGCAGAAATCCCACCTCATCAGGCACCGGCGCATCCACACTGGGGAGAGGCCCTACGAGTGTCCCAATTGTCAGGAGAGGTTTCACACCAACTTCCATCTCCTCCAACACCAGCAGATTCACACCAAGGAGAGGCCCTTCCTTTGCCCTGACTGCGGGAAGGGCTTCAAGCACAACTCCACCCTCCTCAACCACCGGCGCATCCACACTGGGGAGAGGCCCTACGAGTGTCCCCAGTGTGGGAAGAGCTTCACCAGCAGCTTTCATTTGGCAAAACACCAACGGAGGCACCAGTAAGGAAAGGCCTGCAAATGCCTTGATTGCAGGAACAGCTTCATGCACCACTCCAGCTTCATTCCCCATGGGAGAACCCACATTGGGAAGAGCCCTGGTGATCCATGTTCCCTGTGATCCATGCTAGGAAGTCAGCTGCACCTTTTCCTGCCCCTGCCAATGACATGATGTGGGATGGAGGAACGTGAGTGTCTGGCCATGGCCCTGTCATTACATTCACTCCCACCTCAGGTCATTGCCAGGAGCTGTTGCTGTTCCAATAAATGTTCTTGTCCTAGCCCAGGATCTTTGCCTTTTGTGCTTTCCATGGGAGGTGGGACAGCAGCGAGGGCAGCGCGGTTTTAGCGGGAGCAGGAAATTGGGGAATCCCATTGCTGAAGCCCGGCCCGTGGAAACCGAGCATCCCAGCTGGTGGCAGCCCTAGTGGCCATGGCAGCAGCCTTGGGAGCGGGTCCCTGGCTGGGGCTGTGGGACCCTCTTCCCTCTGGTGCCCAGGGACAGGAGTGGAGGGAGTGGCTGCAGCTGAGGCGGGGCAGGCTCAGGTCGGATGTCAGGAAAAGGTTTTTGCCCAGAGGCTGCTGGGGCCCTGGCCAGGCTCCCCAGGGAAGGCTCCCAGCTCCAGGGCTCTCTTAGCTGCAGCAGCGTTTGGCCAGTGCTGCCAGGCCCAGGCTGGCATTGTTGGGGTGTCCTGTGCAGGGCCAGCAGTTGGACTGGAGGATCCTGATGGGTCCCTCCCAGCTCAGCCAATTCTGTGCTTCTGGGATCCCATCAGCCTGGGGATGGGGCTGCCAATGGTTGCCATGGCAACGGGCTCTGGCTGCAGGCCTGAGCTGGTGTCCATGGCAACCACCCCTGGCATGGGGTCTCCATGGAGCTGCCAAGGGACTGAGCATAGCAACAGGGGTCTGGTGATGGTTGCCATGGAAACTGACCATAGCAACAGAGGGCCAGTGATGGTTGCCCTAGATATTGACCATAGCAACAGGGGCCTGGTGATGGTTGCCTGCTAAGGATCAGATTTGTCACAGGCGCTCAGAGGGGTTCCATGGGGACTTCCCAAGAGTCTCCAGGCTGTTCCAGAGCTGGAATGTCACAGGCAGAGACAGGGGCTCCATGGAGACCTCCCAGGGCTCTCTGGGGATGGTAAAGAGCCCTGTGGTCAGAGGCAGTCACAGCCATTCCATGGTGACATCCCAGGGCACCTTGGGCTGCAAAGGCACCGATCTGTCCCAGGCACTCACGGGGGCTCCACGGTGACATCCCAGGAGTGCCCAGGCTGCCAAAGAGCCGGGATGGCCCAGACACTCACAGGGGTTCCTGTCATGGGCACAGTGGGAGCTTCAGGCAACGTTTATTAGAGAAGCTCCTGTTGGGTCACGAGGTGCAGAAAGGATCCCCAATAGCCCCCACAGATCCCCAAATGTGACCACTGAATCAGAGATGACACAGACTCAGATCAGAAGGCTAAGGGCTAAAAGTCACCTGTTTTTTCAATCCTCTTCTTTTATATCTTGGTTTGCTACGGTTGGACCTCATTGGTCATTTAATAGACACATTTCACATGATTGGCCAATTAAGACAACACCCTTCAGTGAACAACTTTATGGAAGAAAGCCAACTTATTACAAACATTGTCAGCGCACCAGTCACTGAGGTTTGTTTTATGTTGGGCCTTTCTGGGGGCTCCCTGGATGGGGGAAACCCTCTGTAGCAGTTCTGTGCCAGGTAAAAGGACACACATGGAACTTTATTGGTCTTCAGCTTCTTGTTAATGGTTATCTTATCTAAAGTTTTGCATTTCTGTCCACACCAAGCTCAGCACATTGGAAAAACTCCTCAAAATGGCCCCAAAATGTACAGTTTCAAGGTCTGTAAAAGTTGTCTCATCCAATTATCTCTTAAAATGGACATTATTTCTACTTATCTACTAGTAACTCATCCCTTGACTGTCCACATAACCTCTGCACTGTGCTTTCCTTGACCAGTGACCCTTTGCCACAAACACTGCAGGAAAGGGAGTAGATGAAGAAGACAGGGACTACACCCAAATTCCTCCATCTTGCTTCCTATCTACACCATACTAAAAATCCCAAAACCTAAATTTCTCACCCTAGTGAAATACAATACTACCCTCTGATCTATTTCACACTTTGGTAAATTCTAATTGGTCTCAAAGTCCTGGAAGTCCTCTCCATGGGTGAAGGTTAAAGGCAGTGTTTCTCTGGGGGACAGGACTCCTCAGAGCAGACAGAGAAATATTCCCTGTGCCCTGGATTCCCACACATTTAACCTAAAATTCTTCAACCCTTGACATGTTAAGTGTCCCAAAAATGCTCCAGGTAACTAGGATTAGAAGGAGAAGAAATAGGGAACAAGAGAAAGACAGAAGATCCGTAGAAAGACACGCACATGGGCACCAACTGCTCAGGTTCCAGCATCACCAACAGAAGAACCCCAGGAGAAGGCAGGATCCAGACCCTGGGCTGGCCTTGTGCTCCGGCTTTTAACCCCCTGGGCCTTCATGGCCCCGCCCCTGGGGTGGGACTGCCAGTTGCTTGTCCAATCAGAGCCAGGGTAGCACCAGCTGCTGGTGTGTGATTGATTGATTGACAGCTCAGCCAATCAGAGCTGGGTTAGCACCGCCCCTGCTGTGTGATTGACAGCTCTGCCAGGCCAGGGCTGGGGGCAGGGCTCTGTCCCACCACAAACCAAGGCCTGACCCGGCCCTGGCCCCACACGGGCATTCCGAGCATCCCAAGGTGTCTCGGGACATGGATCTCATCCAGCCTCTGACAGCGACCACGGTGACACTACGGAACCTCATGGAGCCATGGCTCAGTTGTGACAATGCAGGTCCAAGGAAACGATGGTGAGACTGTGCAATCCAGGAATCATGGACTCAAGGAGACCATTGTGCAAATCATGGGCCCTATGGAAGCAAGGATCAATGATCAAACTGTGGTTTGATTGTGATTGATTTAAAATAGAAACAAGGAGCCATTGTTTGACAGCGGGGCTGTGTGGGGCCAATGGACCCTTGTGACTCTGTTGGGGCTCCTGAAACCAAGAAGCCATTGTGACATTGCCAGACCTCATGGAATCAAGGAGAATACTGTGACAGTGTGGGCACCCATGAAATCAACGGAACATGGAACAGGTCTGCCTGGCTTGGCCTCCTGGGGGCTGTCTGACAGGTCCCACTGAATTTGGCATGTCAAGGGCCACTTCCCATCTGACCGTGAAGCACTGGGGCTCTGTGCTTTTATTCCTATGGGAAAGAACTGTCTTTCTTGTCTAGGCACCCATGGCCAAAATTGGGATCCTGCATCTAAAATTCCCTATATCCAAGGGTTTCTCCCAAACAAAATCTGCCCAAACAGTCAAGTCTGGCCAGCCTTGGCCTCTGGTGGCTGCCTCTCATCTGCCCCTGCACCACTGGGGCTCACTTGTTTCCTTCCTATGGAGACCATTGTGACACTGCAGAGCATTGTGGAACCAATGGGCCATGGTGACACTGCAGGCCCTTGTGGAACCTGTGACACTGTAGGAACTTGTGGAACCAAGGGGAACACTGTGACCCTGCAGGGTACCATGGATCCAAGGGGCCACTGTGACACTGTGGGGCCTCGTGGAACCAAGGACATCTTTGTGGCCCTTTTGGGCCACATGGTCCCAAGGGGCCAGTGTGAAGCAGCAGGGCTTTGTGGAACCAAGAGGCCATTGCTGCATTTCAGGGCCTCGTGGAGCCAAAGGGCCGTTGTGACCCTGCAGGGCACCATGGATCCATGGAGAGCATTGTGGCATTGCAAGGCCCCATGGAATCATGGAGACCATTCTGACCCTGCAGGGCCTCATGGAAGGGAGGGGCCATTGTGACACTCTGGGAACTTGTGGAACCAAGGGAATCATTGTTGCACTACTGGGCCCCAATGGAACCAAGGGGCCATTGGACAGAGCCAGGCTTCATGGAACCAATAGAGCATCATGACTCTATGGGGCCTTGTGGAACCATGGAGACCATGAAGATCCTTAAGGACCTGTGTAACCAAGGGGCCATTATGACACCTTAGGGCCTCATGGGAGCAAGAAAACCATTGTGGCACTGCAGGGCCCTGTGGAACCAAGGGAACATGAAACAGGTGTGGCTGCCTTGGCCTCCCAGGGGTCACCGGACAGGTCTGGCTGACCTTGGAATGTGGAAGGCCACTCCCATCTGCCCCTGAAACACTGGGGCTCTGGGCTTTTCTTTTTATGGAAAAGAACTGTCCATTTTTTCCAGGCATCCATGGCCAAAATTAGGATTCCACCTCCAAATTTCTGTGTATTAAAGGATTGCTCTCAGACAAAAATTTCCAGGACAGACAAGTCTGGCTGGTCTTTGATTCCTGAGGGGCTGCACTCACCTATTTTCCAAACACTGGAACGGGCTCTCTGCTTTTCTTTGTATGAAAAAAAAACCCCATCCCTCTTCTCCAGGCACAAATGTTTTAAATTAGGACTCCACATTCATAATTTCAAATATCCATTGGTTGCTCCGAGCAAACCTGCCAGGACAGACAGGTCAGGCTTGCCTTGGCCTCTGGTGGTTGCCATTCATCAGCTCCTGAAACATGGGGGCTCCGTGGTTTCCTTCCTATGGAGACCAATGTGACACTTGGGAGCCTTGAGAAATGAAGGGGCCATTGTGACACTGCAGAGCACCATGGATCCAAGGGACCATTGTGACACTGTGGGGCCTCGTGGAACCCAGGACATCCCTGTGGCTCTGTTGGGCCGCAGGGTCCCAAGGGGC
Organism: Agelaius phoeniceus; assembly: GCF_051311805.1. Taxonomy (NCBI): domain Eukaryota; kingdom Metazoa; phylum Chordata; class Aves; order Passeriformes; family Icteridae; genus Agelaius; species Agelaius phoeniceus. The sequence goes on from NW_027509866.1 coordinate 6,856,048, forward strand.
CAGAGCAAAGCAGCGGTGTGGGAGTTAGCCCAGCTGTAACTCAGAGTCAGCCAGAGTTTACTCTGAAAGAATTGGGCATGAGTTTCAAGCCCTGGGAATCATTTGTTTAAATTAAAGTGAGCTTGAAAGTTCTCCAAAAAGCCTTTAGTGTTGTTATGCTAACTTGTCCAAGTTCTCCTCCCCTAATGGTTACTTGTTTCCCCTATAGGGTTATTGTTCTAGAGTGTTCTACCCCCAGGTGTACATGTTGTTGCTCCCCTTTGTCTTGGGTCTTTGGATCCTGCCCCTCATACTGTTCTCGACTTCTCCATGTTTATTGTTTTTCACCCTGTTATTAAAGTTCCTTTTAAACAACTCCATTGATCCTGCTCCTTTTCATTTTCCCCAACCTTGCCCTGAAGTCAGGGAACCAGAGAGGTTTGTCACAGCCACCCTCATTGTGACCTTTGGCGCCCGAACAGCGACCATGACACGCAGGGCTCCCTGTGTCAGTCACGTTAGCTGGGGTTAGCTGATGGATAGGCCAGGGCTCCCTGGGATTTTGGATTGTGCCAGGTCCAGTGGATTCATCGTTGCTTCAAGGGACCTTGGCCAGGATCGTCAGGGACAATGACGGTTTCACCTGCATAGGATTGCAGGTGGGTTTGGGGAAATGCAAGACATTTATTGCCCATTTTGCCACCGTGTTTTTACAATATGCACCCACATCTCATAACTGATTAGGGGTGTTCTGGTGGCTCTTCCCCATGAGGCAGATAAAGAGAAAAATGGGCACCCAGATGTCCAAAGTACAAAGGAATGTATATGGATGCTTTCTTCTCACTCATCATGACACAATATCTTCAAAGAACGAATAAAAACCAATCATGAGGTGGATCATTAGAAATTTTCCAGACGCCTCTGCTGATGAAATCCATACCACTGAATTTTGGGACTCAGTGAGAGTTAAACTGTACAGCCGTTCAATCAAAATGGACCCCATTGCACCTGGCATGCTCCCCATCTTCCACACCATCCTTGACCAGCAAGCAGTGGGTTGAAAACTCAATCCATTGGTCACTCCTAACTGGGGATCTCCCCTCAAACCTGCCTTTCTCAGACCTTCCACGATGGTCCAAGATGGCAATGGCCACGCAGTCTTGGAGCATCATGCCCTGGAGACTCAAGACAGAAGGAGCCTGAATGTGGCTCGGGAGCCCGACCATCCTCCCTCCATCTTGGCTCCTCCACTTCCTGCTACCACAACCTTCTCTTCCGCCCTGAATGAACCTCCAGACTCCACCCCCACAACTGCAGGTCACGCCCCCACTGTCAATCATTCCACCTCCACCCTGGGCCATGCCTCCAGAGCTCCACCCCAGAAGTCCGCCATCCTAGATCAAGGCCTTCCTCCCCAACACCTGACAAAATGACAGTGCCCTCTGCCTCACCCTCCACCAACAATATAACCCCATGATCAAAGATACTAAGCCCAACTGTCACACTATTTCTAATCCAAATGTTTCTGCTCCAAGTTATTCTTCCTCCCAGGAAGAAAGTTTGGATTCCCCAGAGCCACCTCGCCCCTCAGCCCCTGAAGATCCTTAGGAAAGGATCTGGAAAGAAGCAGTTAAGGAAGGAGACTGGCAAATTGTCTCGAAACTCGTGTTGCCCCCATATGTTATGAAAGAAGGGGGCAGAATCCCAGGTATCAGCCACTGATTTGCGGGGAAATCAAGGATCTGTGTAGGGCAGCTAAAGACAAGAGGAAGGACTTACCTTGTTTTAATGGCCTAATGAGGGACATGTTTACAGCACATGTCTTAACCCCCTATGGTTTAAAATATATTATGACCATGTTGTTGTCACCTATAGAATACACCCTGTGGGAAGAGGGATGGAAACATTTACTAAATGAATTAATAGAAGACTGTCCTAATAATGAGGCAAGGGCAGAACTGACAACGAACCATCTAGCTGGAGAAGGACAGCACAGCCTGCCAGATGATCAAGCAGCAGGTATCTCCAGAGAAGTATTGGATGATATCAAAGAGATGGCTTTGAAAGCATTAATCCAGGTATTGGATGCTAGCACCCCCAATTTGGACTACCTTGGGTGGCTGCAGCTAAAGCTTTAGGGCAATCAGACCATCCTGGGTGCCTGTTAAGTAAGCAAACCAATGCTGCCTCCCTCACATTGAGTGGCTGCTCTCAGACACAGAGACCATCAGACACGCCACCTTGCAGAACAGCGATAGAGATTTTACTCTGGGCACATGGGCATGGCTGTGTAGACTCTGAGGGCATGTGCTGCATGAACCTCTCCAGCCACAGCGAGTCAATCCACAAGAGCATTCAGGTACTGAAGGAAGGGTGCAAGAAGCTTCAAGTGGAAAAAAAAGACTAGTTCAATAAACTCTTCCAATCCAAGGGACTAAAGGGTTGGATGATGTCTAGCTAAAACAGGGCTATGAATTCTCTTAGTTGTTGTTCTTGTATTGTTAATTGTCGCATGTTTGTTTGGATGTTTTTAGAAAGTCTTAGAAAATTCTTTCAATTCCATCTTTGTTGTAAACCAGAAAGGGGGAAGATACCCAACACAGGCTCCTCATGGAGTCCTTGGAGGAGAGAACTGGAGGCCAGGATGGCACAAAAACCTCTCAGAGACTCAGTGTGGGAAGGAAAATCTTTAAAAGTACCTAAAAGTATCCTTAAATCCATAAAGTACCTTAAAAACCTTGAGTATCTCAAGGCATTAATGAGCCCCACTGAGTGTCAGTACAAAGCTCTCCTGGGATTCATTAAAGCAGATAACTGGGGCCATGATTGCACAAACCTCTCACAGAGTCTGTATCAAAAGGGAAACACCAAGTACCTTCAAATAACTGAAGTACCCTGAAGCATTAATGAGCCCCAGTGAGTGTTGTTACTGACAAAGCCTCTCCAGGGACTAATTACAGCAGATAATTGGAGGCCATGATTGCACAAACCTCTCAGAGACTCCAAGGCAAAAGCCAAAGCCAAAGTCCTTTGAAAAAGCTGCAGTCCCTGCAGGGAGCATGAAGGAGCCCCCAGGGCCATTGCTGAGCAAGGCTCCCCAGGGACTCCTTGCAGCAGATCCTTGAGGCCACTGGGATGTGGGCTAGGGGGGGATGCTGAGGGCAGCACAAGGGGCTGACAGTGCCCAGCCTGGCTGGGGCTGTGCCAGGAGGCCCCAGGGCCTCAGGACAAGGTGTCTCCTCCCAGCCCTTGCTGGCACAGACCCTGCTGTGCCCCAGGGCACCAAGACTTGGCTTCTCTCTGTCCCCACCTGTCATCACTGCCTGCAGTTCTCTGCTCTGCCTGGGGACACTTGCTCAGTCGTGTCCCTCTCTGGGACCCATTAAAAGTCCAAGAAACTTTGGAGTTGGATTCTGCCTCGGAGTTCTGGAGAGGTTTCTTCAGCTCCCTCTCAGGGACTGATGTTCAGGGCCTGAGCACAAAGCCCCAGAGGCTGATTAAAGTCCTTGTGCTGTGTCTGTGCTGCTGAGCTGGGCTGGGCTCCTGGCACAGAGGCAGCTCCTGCTCACCAAGAAGAGCTTCAAAAGCACATTTCTCTTGATGAGCAGCTCTTGTGCCAGCCCAGCACGGCTGGGGCACTGCCTGCAGCCAGCGTGGGCACAGCACAGAGGCACAGAGAGCTTCAATCAGTCAGGGCTGGGAAGGGGCTGAGAAGTGCCTGGGGCACAATCACTGCCAGCCCTTGGCACAGGAACCTCTGGCTGCAGGACAATGCAGCTGCAGCTCCTGGAGCCATCTCCTCAAGCTGGAACATCCCAATGCCTGCAGAGCCTGTGAGTACATTCTCTGCTTGTCTCTTGTGCAGAGCAGCCAGGGGTGCCCAGGGCTGTGCTGCAGAGCAGGGTCCTGCAGCCCAGGGCGCTGTGCTGGGGCAGGGACTCTGCTGCCTGCCAGGGACAGCTCTCAGCCAGCCCTGGCAGCTGCTCCCAGCACTGGGGAACAAGATCTGGGTGGGGGGAGACAGCTGGTGAGGCTTGGAAGTGTTCTCCTTGTATGGGGAGGATGCTGCATTGTTCAGGACTGCTCCCAGCATGGCATTGAACTGCGAAATATTTCCAAGTAGATTATACAGGGAGCACAGCAAGGCAGGGGCTGCATGAAAGGGAACATTCTGCTTTTTTAATCTACTGCTCTGTGTTGCCTGGATGCGAAATTCCACATGAATCCTCATCTCTCAGGTCAAGTTGAGAAAACAAGAAATCTTTTAGATGTTAATAAACCAGGCAGTGACAAAAATCAGTACAGGGCCCCTCACAGGCAGCATCAGAGTTGCTCTTTCAGCCTCCTCAGGGTTGCTCTGTCGCTGCCATCAGAGCCTGCAGAGCCAGAGCAACCCTGGGCAGTGCCTGAGCTGGGAGGGCTCTGCAGGGCAGAGCTGAGCCCCCAGGGCTGGGCTGGGCTCTGGCAGCACTGGCAGGGCCCAGCCCTGGGCACAGGGAAGCAGCTGCTGGCAGGGACAGCTCCAGGCAGCAGAGCCCTGGGCAGGCAGTGGGGGGAAAGTGCCCCCAGGCTGTGCTGGGATATTTCAAGTCCTCTCCACACCCAGCTATTCCATGATTACATTTTTTACAGATCCCCATGCCAAGACACCACAGCAAATGTCGAACAGCAGCTCCACCAGGCACTTCCTCCTGCTGGCATTGGCAGACACGCGGCAGCTGCAGCTCCTGCACTTCTGCCTCTTGCTGGGCATCTCCCTGGCTGCCCTCCTGGGCAACGGCCTCATCATCAGCGCCGTAGCCTGCGGCCACCACCTGCACACGCCCATGTTCTTCTTCCTGCTCAACCTGGCCCTCGCTGACCTGGGCTCCATCTGCACCACTGTCCCCAAAGCTATGCACAATTCCCTCTGGAACACCAGGAACATCTCCTACACAGGATGTGCTGCACAGCTATTTCTACTACTCTTCTTTCTTGCAACAGAGCTTTGCCTCCTGACCATCATGTGCTACGACCGCTACGTGTCCATCTGCAAACCCCTGCACTACGGGACCCTCCTGGGCAGCAGAGCTTGTGCCCACATGGCAGCAGCTGCCTGGGCCAGTGCCTTTCTCAATGCTCTGCTACTCACGGCCAATACATTTTCCCTGCCCCTGTGCCATGTCAATGTTCTGGGCCAGTTCTTCTGTGAAATCCCACAGATCCTCAAGCTCTCCTGCTCCAAATCCTATCTAATGGAACTTGGACTTCTTGTGGTTACTAGCAGTTTATCATTGTGTTGTTTTGTGTTCATTGTTTTCTCCTATGTGCAGATCTTCAGGGCTGTGCTGAGGATCCCCTCTGAGCAGGGACGGCACAAAGCCTTTTCCACCTGCCTCCCTCACCTGGCTGTGGTCTCCCTGTTCATCAGCACTGCCGCATTTTCCTACCTGAAGCCCCCGTCCATGTCCTTCCCATCCATGGATCTTGCCCTGTCAGTTCTGTACTCAGTGGTGCCTCCAACACTTAACCCCCTCATCTACAGCCTGAGGAACCAGGAGCTCAAGGCTGCAGTGTGGACACTGATGACTCGATGCTTTCAGAACCATTAAACAGCTGGCCAATTTCTGCAAATCACTTGTAAAAAAAGTTATCTTTGATCCTTCTTGTTGATTTAATTATGGAGGTTCTTTTCCTTTGTTTTAGTATTTTCATATTGCCAACAAAGAAATGTCAATATTTCTGCCATTTCTCATTTTGTTTTCCTCCACCTTCCCTGTGGCCACAGACTGTGTCAGTGCGGAGTTGTGCTCTCAATTGCTTTAGAGGAACTAAAGGATCTCCCCTAGCAAAGTTTTCTGCAGAGATGCCCTTTTGTTGCCTTCTCTGGAGCTGCAGCAGCAATGTCTGTGTGCAGAGCTGGGGCAGTACAGTGCTGGCCCAGCAGCTGTGCCCAGCAGCAGCAGCAGCAGCACTTGGTGTTGCCAGTGCTGCTGCCGTGGCCCTGCCCCGCTGCCCTGGTGGCCCTGGTGTTGCTGCAGGGCCTGAGTGCTCTCGGGGCCGGGCACAGCCCTGGGGGTGGCAGTGCCGGGGCTGCAGCAGGGACAGGCCATGGGCACTGCTGGGGCAGCGCTGATGACTCAGGCCAGGCCCTGGGGGCTCCAGGCTCCTTGCCCAGGCTCTCTCAAGAACACGGCCAGGCCAATGCTCAGCACAGAAACCCCCGTCAGCAGCCCCAGGCTGGCCGTGGGCAGGCTGGGGGCAAACAGCATGGCTGGGGCTCTGCAAGGGCCCTGGGGCAGACGGGAAGGAGCAGCAGAGCAGGGGCTGATCCATGCCCAGGGCGCTGCACAGCCCAGGGCAGCGTCCCAGAGCGTCCTCATGCAGCTGCCAACAACATCCCCCCTCTGCAGCCCTGGCCTCTCCCCCAGCTCACACAGGTGCCCCATCCTTGCAGGCACAGACACAGCAGCACTGCCTCAGCAGCCCCTGTTTGCATTGCACACAGCAGGGCCAGCACCCCCATGCTGTTGCTGTGGGGACATGAACCTGAGGGAGCACAAATGCCATCAGCCCCTGGGGCCAGCAAGGGCTGCGGGACACCAGGGAAACCATTCAGCTTTGTCCTGGCCTCTGCACTCAGCCAGAAAGTTTGTTCCCATCAGCTGGGAGTTTCCTGTGCCACTGCAGACGCTGTTGCTCGGAGCCAGGGCTGCCTGGCAGCCACCCCCAAACTGCCCTGACCATTTCCTTGGCTGCACCTTTGCTTTCTTTACTCTTCCTGCTACAAATTTCTTCCCATTGCCCATCCCTGTTCCCTCCCCTGCAAACAGCCCATCCCTGTTTGCCCTTTCCTCTCTGGCCCCACTCCCCATTGCAGTTCCTGGCTTGGCCCCATGGGAACGTCCCTTGGGCAGCAGGATCATCCTACAAGTGCTGCAGGAATTGTCTGCAGGCTCCTGCAGTGCCTGCTGCTGCTCCCTTGCCAGAGGCACCCCAGGCCAGGGGGGCACATCTGGGCTGCTGTGTCTGGCTCTGGGGCTCCCTGTTCTGGGCAATGAGGGGGAGCTGCAGAGGCTCTGCAGGACTGACAGGATGGGCTTTGGGGCTGCCAGGAGAAGCTGAGGGACCTGGGCTGCTGGAGCTGCTGAAGAGGAGGCCCAGGGTTCATCCTGCAACTGCTCCAAGGGTGGTTTCAGAGAATCCCAGAATCATCAAGGTTGGAAAAGTCCTTGGGGATCATCAAGTCCAACCTGTGCCCTGACACTGCCTTGTCTCCCCTGAGCCTCCTCTTCTCCAGGATAAACAACCCCAGCAGTTCCCTCTGCCACTCCTCACAGGACTTGTGCTCCAGACCCCTCCCCAGCCTTGTTGCCCTTCTCTGGACACACTCCAGCCCCTCCATGTCCTTCCTAAATTTGGGGGCCCAGTACTTGACACAGCACTCGAGGTGCTGCCCAAGCAGTGCCCAGCGCAGGGGAAGAATCCCTGCCCTGCTCCTGCTGGCCACACCATTCTTGATCCAGGCCAGGAGCCATTGGCCTTCTTGGCCACCTGGGCACACTGCTGCCTCATGTCCAGCCTGCTGTTCATCAGTCCCTGCAGGTCCCTTTCTGCCTGGCTGCTCTCCAGCCACTCTGTCCCCAGCCTGTAGTGCTGCAGGGGTCGTTGTGGCCAAAGTGCAGGACCTGGCACTGGGACTTGTTAAACCTCACCTTGTTGGATTTGGGCCCTGGATCCAGTCTGTCCCGGGCCCTGTGCAGAGCCCTCCTACCCTCCAGCAGATCAACACTCCCAGACAACTCGGTGTTACCATGGTTGCTTGATACCCTAAAGTGTCACAATGGTCTCCATGACTCCATGAGGCCTCCCAGTGTCACAATGTCCCTTTGGGATCCCTTGGTGTCACAAACTCCCTTGGATCCTTGGGCCCTGCAGTGTCACAATGGCCCTTGGTCCCCCAAGGCCCTGCAGTGTCACAATCGATCCTTGGTTCCATGAGGTCTGGCAGTGCAGCAATGCTCTCCTTGGTTCCACAGTGTCACAATGGCCTCTTGGTCCCAAGGGCCATCACGGTGTCAAACATGTTTCCTTCATTCCAGGAGTCCCTGAGGGGCAGCACTGGCCCCTTGGTTCCATGGGTCCCTGCAGTGTCACAATGGCCCCATCATGACACCAGGTGCTGCTCTGTCACAATGCTCTGCATGGTTCCACAAGGCCCTGCAGGGTCACAGTGGCTTCTTGGTTCCAGGAGGCCTCAGAGTGCCACAATGAATTCCTTGATACTGCAGTGTCACAATGGAGCCCTGGTGACACAAGATCCTGCAGTGTCACCAGGGACCCTTGGTTCCATGGGGCACCACAGTGTCACAACTGTTCCTTCAGTTCCAAGAGTCCTTGCAATGGAGCAATGGCCCCTTGATTCCATTGTCCCCAGGCTCTCCCAAGGCTCTCCTTGGTTCCACAGTGGCACAATGGCCCCTTGGTTCCACAAAGCCCCACAGTGTCACCATGGCCCCTTGGCTCTGTGCTGCCATGTCGTTCACAGTGTCACTATGGTTCTCTTAGTGCCACCAGGCCATGCAGTGTCACAATGGCCCCTTGCTTCCCCAAGGCCCTGCAGTGTCACAATCATCAGAGAATCAGCCAGGCTGGAAAAGATTTTGGAGAGCATCAAGTCCAACCTGGGACCCAACACCACCTTGTCACCCAGACCATGGCACTGAATGCCACATCCAGTCTTTCCTTAAACACCTCCAGGGATGGTGACTCCCCTACCTCCCTGGGCAGCCCATTCCAATGCCCAATCACCCTTTGTGTGTAGAATATTTCCTAATGTCCAGCCTAAACATCCCCTGGTGCAGCTGAAGGCTGTGTGTTTTGTCCTGTCACTGTTCCCTGGGAGAAGAGCCCGACCCCCACCTGGCTGCACCCTCCTGTCAGGGAGTTGTAGAGAGTGATGAGGTGTCGCCTGAGCCTCCTCTTCTCCAGGATAAACAACCCCAGCTCCCTCAGCCACTCCTCACAGGACTTGTGCTCCAGATCCCTCCCCAGCCTTGTTGCCCTTCTCTGGACATGCTCCAGCCCCTCCATGGCCTTCCTAAACTGGGGGGCCCAGAACTGGACACAGCACTCGAGGTGCTGCCCAACAAGTGCTGAGCACAGGGGAAGAATCACTGCCCTGGTCCTGCTGGCAACACCATTCCTGATCCATAGGAGTGCCAGGGGTTGAATGAGGGAAGTGGTGGGGAGGGGCTTGGGGACAAAGTTTCATGTGTTACCAGCCATGAAGGGTCTTGATCTTTATATCTCTTTAGAGTGCATTAGAAGTTGCTGGGGGTCAATATCAATTAGACATTGCTGATACAAACTATAAGGAAAACAAAACAGGACAAATCAGTTCTCTCTGCATTGTTTTAAATACAATATATTCACATTAAATAAACTACTGAAATCTCTTTAATTAACCACAGAAGAATTGAACATTTAAATGATTCCCAGGGGCTTTTCTTGTTCAGGTGTTTTGAACATGTGTGTATGAGACTTTTTCAGTGAATTCCTGAACTGAAGAGCTCAAGAAAGAAGAGGCCTCTGGAGTATTTAAATTCATCAGCAACCTCCAAGTGGCTGAGGATCCATCCCCATGAGAGCAGCAATGAACAGAAATGGGCAGAGCTTTGTGGCTGCTGTCCCAGCTTTGGCATGGGCCCTGGGCCTGGAGCAGGAGCAGCTCTTGAGGGCCCCAAGGCCGGGGCTCTGGTGCTGCCCTGGGCAGATGGGATGGCAGCAGGGGCTGCAGAGCTCTCAGCACCTCAGCCCCAGGGGAGCAGGGCAGCCAGGGAGCCTCCTTTGGCCTTGGCCAAGCACCTTCCCCCATGGCTGGGGCTGAGTTCCTGTGGCAGCTGCAGCTGCTGCTGTGCCCTTGGCAGGGGCTGAGGCCGTGGGGCCAGTGCCCAGAGCAGCCTGGCCTGAGCAGAGCTGTGGGGCCAGAGCCGGCTGGGCTGGGCTGGGCTCAGAGAGGCCCTTGGTGCTGCCCAGAGCTCAGGGCAGCTGGGAGAGCTTGCAGGGAGCTGGGCTGGGCTCCGAGAGCCTGGCCCAGAAACCATCAGTGTCCATCTCAGCCTGGCTGAGCGTGCAGGGGCAGGACTCAGGCCAGGTCTTGTGGGGCAGGGCCAGCACCTGTGCAAGGCATTGCAAACAGGCAAGTGGCCCAGAGAGGAGGCTGCTCTGTGCCCTTGGTGGCATGGACAGAGCAGGGAGGGGGCCCAGGACATTTGTCAGTGCCAGCCTCTGTGCCCAGCCCTTGGCAGCCCTGGCTGCTGAGCCCAGCTTTGGCCTGGGCTGAGTTTGGCTGTGGCCCAGCTCCATCCTCCTGCGGGGCTCAGGGCCTGTTCCCGGCCATGGCCAGCCCTGGCTGCCTCTCTGCTGGCCCAGAGGCCGGCAGAGCCCGGGGCAGGGCTGTCTGTGCAGCCCCACAGGTGCCATGGGCTCTGCAGGAGCTGGCAGAGGCTGCCCAGCAGGGAGGCCATGGGGCACAGAGCCCCAAGGCTGCTGTGGGCACCACGGCACAGGGGCCGTTCCCAGCCGCAATGCTCCTGGCCAGGGCTGGGCCTGCACAGGGGCTGGGCCACCATGGCTGGGCCAGCACAGGGCCACAAAGGGGCCACGCAGCCGCTCACGGGGCTGACAGCAAGGCCAGGCACACACAAGCAATTGCTGAGCATGGCCTGCGCTGGCCAGGCCTGACTGTGCCAAAGGCAGAGCTCAGCTGCCCTTGGCGGCTGCAGCAACACTCCAGAGCCCAAAGAGCCTCCATGGCTGGGCTGGAGACCAAGGCTGCAGCAGGGAAATGCACGGCTGCTGCGGGATGGGGAGGCCATTGAATTCCTGCACACACCTCAGCTCTCTGATGATCCCGGCACCATGCTGGGCCCTGTTTCAGACTGGAGCAGAGCAGATGTTGATGGGACAGGAGCCCTGTGGGGCTGTCAGGGACCTGCAGCTTTCAAGGTGCTCTGCTCTCCCTCAGGTGCTCTGGGAGAGATCCAATCCCAGCTGGGCACCTCAGGGCACAAGTGGCACTGCCTGTTCATGGTCACACAGCTGATGTCTTCCTGGAAAGGGGCACAGGTGTTAATACCTGTTAGTTTTATAATTATACAAGCAAATATTTTTTATGTGGGTCATTTTAGTCCTTTTAAGAAATGGCAATATTTTCCCACCAGGAACACGAATTTCCTGGATGTACTGGATTCTTCTATTGATGGCAGGAGAAGAAAAACTGATCTTCTCCTCTACCTTTGCTACCAGCATTCAGTCTAATATTTCATGACCCTCTTCCTTCATGTGTTTTAAGCCGTCCTGTTTAAATGGCCGTGTCTAAGGACATCTCTTCATTTAGAGCTGCTGGATCTTTGTCCTTTTCTTTGCTCCCAGACTGCCTCCTGCAGCTTTTTTCAGGTCATTCCAATGCATCTCTCTTGACTGGCTTCATGCTTTCTGCTTCAGGGAGTGGCCCAATCTTTCAGAATTTAAAATAACGTCTTGGTCAGCATGTTGTATTTTTATCTTTTATATCACCTCTTCTTATGTCTCTGTCTAATATCTTTCCTGTATGGCAATCCCTTGAGGGTGGTGAACATGTCAGATGTTGCTGTAAGATCACAAGGAGCTAAGGGAAGGGTTTTGAGGTTTCTTAAATTTTATCACGTTCCCATTTTTTATGCTGGCCATGAAGAGAAAACTTTCTGTGCCTCGGAATCTCACCATTTCCTGCTCCTTCAAAGGACACAAACCTGATCAGTTGTGGTTCCCACTCCAGTGGCTGCACTTGACCTCCCTCCATAGCCAGAAAGTCCCTGGAAATGCAGGGACGAAGGAAACAGGACAGGCTGTGGGGATCAGGTGCAGGGCAGAGCCAGGGAGAAGAATGACTTTTGCATTGGATGGAGCTGTGCCTTCCCTTGGCTTTGCTGGCTGACAAGAAATGAACATCCTTCTGTGTCTCGGGCAGCTCCTTCTCCAAGAAAAGCAGGTGGGAGTTGGAGCCAAGGAGCTGAAAGCTGCAGGTGCAGCCTGGGCTGGAGGGAGCTCAGATTTGCACAAGGCTGCTGTGAGTGCCAGGGCTTGGATGGGGGAAATGGTGGACTGGGGGTAGGGACAGAGTCTGATTGATTGTCAGCCATGAAGGGTCTTGATTTTCATATCTATTCAAACTGCATGAAGAGGTTCTTGTACTCAATGTCTATTGGACACTGCATATATCAATGAATTCACAGGAAAAAAAAGTTAAACAGGACCAAAAAAAGTTTTCTCGCTGTCTTTTTAAAAAGAAAATATTCAGTTTGAATACACTACTGAAATCTGTCTAATTAACCACAAAAGATTTGAGAATTAAAATCAAATGATTCCCAGAGGCTTGGCTTGTTCAGGTGTTCTGAATGTTCATGAGCCCTGGGACACTGAATTCCTGCACTGAAGAGCTGAAGGCTGAACAAGCCTCTGGAGCAGTGAAATTCAGCAGCAGCCTCCAAGTTGCTGAGGATGTCAGCAGCCCCCAGTGAGGCCATCCCTGCCCAGAGACTGTGGGGGAATGGGCAGACAAGGAGAGCGTCCCTGGGGCTGGGGCAGCACAACTCAGAGGCACCAGCGGCTCCAGCTGGGCAATGGAGTGTGGAATGTGGCTGGGAAAGCCCTTCCTGGGCTGGGCCAAGCAGGACACACAAGCCCTGACACCCTTCTCCCAAACAACTCTCTCAAGGAGACATTTAAAAGGAATTACAATTGTTTGTGCCCTCTGAGTTGGATGCACTACACAAATCCTGGCAAGAAATCCTCGAGAGGTCAAACAACAAAACAGTCTTTACTGGCAACTTCAGAAAATAAGAGAAACTTGGCAAATGGTTTAATGCGACATGCATTCAACAGAAAACACTTCTCAAAGCATTACCTTGGCCCATTCAATTTCATAAACTCTAAGCCTGTTCAATTTTAAGTTATTCAAAATTTGCAAAAGGACAGAAATAGAAGAAGACACAGAGAGAGCAAAAAACAGAAAAGATACAGAGAAGCACACACACAGAGCTACAAAGCCCTGGATTCCAGCATTGTTCCGATGGAAATTCCAAGAGGAGGCAGGGTCAAGATGTGTGCTTGCTTTGTGGTCAGCCTTCAATACCCCTTGGTCTCCCTGGGCCCTTCCCCCAGGTGGGGCTTGGGCTCATTTGGTCCCTCAGGAGCTGGGCTGGGGCTGCAGAGGTGGCTGTGGAGCATTGCCTGTGCTGTGCCAGGGACTGGCAGCCACTGCTGGCTGGGATAGAGGCTCTGGGGGGATTGGGGTTCCAGGGCAGGGCAGGGCTGGACCTGTCCCTTCCTCCCCCACACACAGAATGTTTCCAGCCAACAATCTCCTCCAGTCTGTCAAAATAGGGAAGGTTGAAGGTGAAATCCCAGTTCTGGCCATGGGCACCTCGAGGAGAAGGACAGTTCTTTTCCATAGGAAGGAAAACATGGAGCCCCAGTGTTTGGAAGAGTGGTCAGAACCTCACTAGTCCAAGGCCATTCAGACTTGTCAGGAATGGCAGATTTTGTCTGGGAGCCGTCTTTGGTTTTAGGGAGTTTTAGAGATGGAATCCCAATCTTGGTAATGGGCACCTGGAGAAGCAGGACAGTTCTTTCCCATAGGATGGAAAGCACGGAGCCTTCCCCAGTGTTTTGGGGACAGATGGGAAGTGACCCTTGTGAAGCCACTGCAAGACAGACTTGTCCTGGCAATATTGCTATGTGAACAATCCCTGGATATAAGGAAATTTGGAGGTGAAATCCCAGTTCTGGCCATGGGTACCTGGAGATTAAGTTCTTTCCCATAGGAAGGAAAGTACAGAGCCCCAGTGTTTTATTAGCAGAAGAGAAGAGACCCTCAACATCATAAGGTCAGCTGGACCTATCAGGTGGTCCCAGGGAGGCCAAGCAAGACCTGTTCTGAGTTTTCTTGATTTTATGGGGCCATGCAGTGTCACAATGGCCCCTAGGTTCCATAAGGCCCCACAGTGTCACAATTGTCCCAAGAATTCCATGAGGCCTTGCAGTGTCACAATAGTCTTGGAGGTTCCCCAGGCACCACAATGTCATGTAACTTCTCTGTTCCATGAGCCCTGCAATGACACAATAGACCTTTGGACCCTGGGGGTTTGCAGTGTCACAATGGTCTCCTTTGGCTCCACAGTGTCACAGTGGTCCACTGATGACATGAGACCCCACAATGTCACCCTGGACCTTTGGTTCCATGCAGCCCTGCAGTGTCACAAAGGCCTCTTGGTTTCACAAGGCCCCAGAGTATCACAATGGTCCTCTTGGTTCTTTGGGGACCCCCAGGATCACAATGGTCTCACTGGCTCCACGACGCCTCAGAGTGTCACAATGCTTTGCTTATTCCATGGGGCCTCACAGGGTCACAATGGTCTCCATGATTCCAAGGTGCTTCACAGTGTCACAATGCTCCCTTGGTTCCATGAGGCTGTGAAGTGTCCTAATGCTCTCCCCATGGTTCCATGAGGCCTTCGAATGTCACAATGGACCTTTGGCTCCATGTGGTCTTGCAGTGTCACAATGGCCCCTTGGTTCCATGACACCCCAAACAGTCATATGGTCTCCAGGGTTCCATGAGGCCCCACGGTGTCACAATGGACCCTTGGTTTGATGAAGCCTCTCAGTGTCACAACGATCCCTAAACTCCATGGAGCCACACAGTGTCAGTGTGGTCCCCTTGGTTCCATGAGGCCCAGCAATGTCACAGTACTCTCCATGATTCCATGAGGCGCCACAGTGTCACAATGGTCCCTTGGTCTCACAGGGCCCCACAGTGTCACAATGGTCCCTTGTTTCCATGGGCCCTGTGCTGCTGCATTCCCCCCTCCCCTTCTCAGCACGCCCTGCCAGCTGAGAAATACTCCTTGGGGCTCGGCCTTGGCCAGCAGCCCCTGGGCTCAGCTCCTCTGCAGCTCATCACAAACACTGTCTGCTCCAGGCACTGCTGCTGCCCAACCAGCTCCTGCTTTCTGGAGGAGCAGCCCTGGGAACTGCTTTTGTTCCCTCAGTGGCACAACATCCCTGTTCTCACCCTGCCAAAGAAAGCTGTTGGTGCCAAGTGTGGCCAGGATGACTTAACCTTACCTACATTGCCTGTAGGTAAGGTTAAGTCACAAGGTCTAAGTGAAGTTAAACACTGCTAAGAGTTGTTGTTTTCTTAAGTTGTTATGTTTAATATAAGTTATAAGCTGAATTATATACTGTTAAATGTTTATCCTCTGTTAAATTGCAAAGTCATAGGTTATAAGTTAAATTAAATCCTGCTAAATGCTGTTTTTTGCTAAATTGTGAAACTGAAGGTATCAGTTTAGGTTAAGGTGTAAGTTAAGTCCTTTTAAGTTTGAGCTGCATTAAGCTTTTGGGCCATATTCCTTTTATCCTTCCCCTCACTGTCCTTTTGTCACACACACAAAGTGACAGTTCTGAGTTCATTTCTGGATTGAGTGCCTGGATTCTGTTTGGTTTTGTTGTTGCTTTGTTTCCTTGGTGTGCCTGAAGTGTCCAGTCAGGAGCAGCGTGACTCTTGCCAAGGAACTTTGTGCTGCTGTCCCTTAATATTAAATCTGATTTTTGCTGATCCCTTGCTGGGGATTTTTTCAGCGCTCTCAAGGCCTCGTTGGTACCAGGGTGAAGGAGCCCTGGCCCAGGCTCTGGCCCTGGGGGACACGGGACACTGCCGGGGGGTCCCTGTCCCCCTGTGCCACCCCCAGGGCCCCGGCCCCCCGTCCCCGTGTCAGGCTCTGGGGTCGATCCCGTGGAACATCCTCTGGGGGAGGCTGCGGCGCCGGGGGCGGGGGGACCCGGGGGGACAGGGGACCCCGCTGTGCACGAGCAGGGTTGGACTGCTCTGGGGGGAACTGTGAGGGGGCCGGGGCAGAGTGACCTCCCCAGTGACCTCACACAGCCCCTGTGACCTCGAACAGCCTCTGTGATGTCACACAGCCCCTGCTTTGTCACACAGCCCCTGTGATGTCACACAGCCACCTGTGATGTCACACAGCCAACTCTGGGATGTCACCCTGGAATGTCATGCAGCTGCACTTTGATGTAACAGAAGATTCTGTGATGTCAGAAAGTCACCCTGTGATTCCACAATCTGTACTGTGATGTCACAGCCTGCTTTATGATGTTACACAGCCACCCCATGATGTCACAACCCTCTCTCTGATGTCACAGAGCCACTCTCTATGAACGCAGGATCTGCTCTATGGCCTCACACCCTACTCTATGATGTCACAGACAGATGTGTGATGTCACAACCCCCTCAGTGATGTTACAAAACCCTCTCTGATGTCATACTGACACTCTTTAACGTCACAGCACACACTGTGACCTCACAGCCAGCTCTATGATGTCATACAGCCATGCCATGATCTCACAGCCTGCTCTGTGATGTCACAATGATCCCTTCTATGATGCTGTAGCTGCTAAATGACCATACACAAAGAACTCTGTGATGTCATAGCCCCATCTGTGACCTCACACAGCCCACTCTGTGCTGTCACACAGCCCCTTGCTGACATCACAGCTGCTCTGTGCCTCCATGACACAGGCACAGAGGAGCTGCTGTGACACAGCCCCCTCTGGGACATGCCACAGCCCCTGCCAGTGCTGAGCCCCTGGGAGCTCTGTCTCTGCCCTGCTGGTGTCCCTGGCAGTGGCCCAGCCCTGCTGGGCTGTGCACAGGAGCTGCTCCTGGCCAGAGCTGTCTCTCTGCAGCTCTGCTGCCCTTGCCAGGAGCTGCCTCTGGGCCAGGAGCCCGGCCCAGCTCAGCAGCACAGACACAGCACAAGGACTGTAATGACCCTCTGGGGCTTTGGTGCTCTTTGTGTCTGCCATGCCTAAAGTGCTGCCCAAGTTGGGTCTGTCAGGGCTGTCTTGCAGCTGCTGCCCATCCCTGTGCCCTGTGCAGCCCAGGCTGTCCTACGGTGTCCCTGCTCTGTGCCTCTGTCCCTGCAGGCTGTGGGCATCCCCCGGCTGCCCCACCTGGCTGGCCCCTTCCTTTGCTGACAGTTCTGCCTCTTGCCTGCCTCTGCCTGCCCACACAAAGCCTTGGGCTTGACACCAAAAGTGTTCATTCAATTTTTACTGTGCCTGTGAACTTTCGGCAGAGAAAAAAGGCATGCAGGGGCTGCTTTCCCAGGAAGGATGGCTGGAAGACAGGAAGACATCTGGCTCAAGAATGTAGTGGCAGAAAAAAGAAGGACTGAAACTGGGAACTTGGAGTGGGTTTTATGGTAATGAGTAAATTGTAATACACATTTAGTGACGCTGGTAGAATTACATGTCCACATAAGACTGGGGCTATCCCTCACTAGACCTCCAGCCTGAATAAATGATACCTCTTAAATAGGAAATTAGTGTTAAGGAGCCCTATTCTGATATTTCAGAGACTTGGTGACAGCAAGGCCTCACAGAACAAGGAGTCAGCTGTGAGACTGTGTAAACTCATGGAACAAAGGGTCCATTGTGACTCTGCAGAAACCCATGGAACCAAAATCCATTTTGGCACACTGGGGCTACATTGAACCAATTGTGATACACCACATGGTGATACTGCAGATCCAAGGACACCATTGTGACCCTGAGAAACCTCTTGGAACCAAGAGGCCATTCTGACTCATCAAGGCCTTGTGGAATCATGGGTCCATTGTGACACTGCAGAACCAAGGAGATGCTGTTGGCTGTGTGAAAGCTCATGGAACCAGAAATCCATTGTGACACAGCAAGGCCTTATGGAACCAAGGGTCCCTTGTTAAACTCTGTGGCCTCATGGGATCATGAGCCATTGTGACACAGCGTGGCCACATGGAGCCAAGGGGCCACTGTGACACTGTGGGTCCAAAGAGACCATTGGGACTGAGGAACCTCATGGAACCGAGAGTCCATTATTACACTGTGGGGCCAGTGGGACCAAGGGGACCGCAGTGACTTTGTGGGGCCTCATGGAACAATGGAGACTGTTCTGACACTTTGCGACCCACTGGAACCAAGGGGCCATAACAGCATGGCAGGGCCTCATGGATTCAAGTGGACTACAGTGAACCCTGGGGGTCTCCATGGGATGAAGGGACCAAGGAACCAAGGATACCATTGTGACACTCTGGGGCATCATGGAACCAAAGGTCCATTGTGACACAGCAGGGCCTTGTGGAGCCAAGGGGACCACAGTGACACTGCGGGGCTCCATGAAACCAATGGTCTGTTGTGACACTGCAAGGCCTTAGGGAATCATGGAGACCATGGTGACACCAAAGGCCTCATTGAAACAAGGGGCCATTGTGACACTATAAGGCCTCTTGGAAGCAAGGAATCATTGTGGTACCATGGAGCGTTGGCAGGCCAAGGGGCAGTTGTCACACTGTGTGGCACCAAGGAGTCCATTGTGACATTACAGGGCCCCATGGAACTAAGGATTCGTGGAACAGTGCTGGAACACATGGAAACAACGGTCCATTATGACACTGCAGGGCCTCATGACATCCTGGAGGCCATGATGACACTTTGAGGCCTCGTTGAATCAAGGGGCTCTGCAGGGCCTCATGGAACCAAGGAGCCCCTTCTGACACTGTGAGTCCCCATGGAACCAAGGTCCAGTGTGACACCATGGAACCAAGGAGACTGTTGTTGTCTGGTTTTGGCAGTACAAAAGCTCATGGAACCAAAAGTCCATTGTGACACTATGGGGCCTCATAGAACCAAGAAGACTGATATGACACTTCAGGACCCACTGGAACCAAGGGGCCATTGTGTCATCTCAGCGTCTCGTAGAACCAAGGCAACCACTGTGACACTGCAAGGTCTCATGGAAGCAAGGGGCCATTGTGACACTGTGGGTCCCCATGGAAGCAAGGGGCCAGTGTAACACATCCAGGCTTGGTGGAACCAAGGGGCCATTGTGATCCTGGGGAACCCAATAGAACCAAGGGGCCAGTTTGAGACTCTGCCATGTGATGGAACCAAGGGGCCATTGTGGCATTGCGCAGTCCCATGGAAACAAGGAAACCACTGTGACACTGCAAGGTCTCATGGAAGCAAGGGGCCATTGTGCCACTGTGGACCCAAGGAGACCATTGTTATATCATTGGGCCTCATGGAAACAAACATCTGTTGTGATCCTACAGGGCCTCATGGAACCAAGGGCTCATTGTCATGCTGGAGGGCCCCAAGGATCCAAGAACATGGAACAGGTCTGGCTGGCTGGGCCTGCTGGGGGCTGCCTGACTGGTCTAGCTGACCTTGGCACGTTGAAGGTCACTTCTCATCTGCCCCTGAAACCCTGGAGTTCCATGCTTCCCTTCCTGTCAGAAAGAACTGTCCTTCTCCTCCAGGGGTTCATGGCTGAAATTGGGATCCCTCCTCCAAATTTGATTATATCCAAGGATTATTGCCATATGAAACCTGCCAGGACAGACAACTCTGGCTGGCCTTGGCCTCTTGGGGGCCACCTCTCATCTGCCTTCAAAACACTGTGGGCCTGTGCTTTTCCTCCCATGGAAAAAAACATCTTTCAAGTCCAGGCATCCATGGCCAAAATTGGTAATCCACCTCCAAAATTCCTTAAATCCAAGGATAGCTTCCAGACAAAAGCTGCCAGGAGTGTTTAGGTTCCCTTGGTTTCCTGAGGGCCAGCTCTCATCTACCTTTGAAACTCTGGGGTTCCACACTTTCCTTGCTATGGAAAGGAACTGTCCTTCTCATCCAGATCCCTGTAGACAAAAGTGGGGTTTGGCCTCCCAAATTCTGTCTGTCCAAGGATTCTTCCCTGACAACAAGTCTGGCTGGCCTTGGCCTCCTTGGGGCCGCCTCTAATCAGCCCTTAAAACACTGGGGCTCTGCCTTTTCCTTCCTATGGAGAACTGTCATTCCAATCCAGGAACCCATGGCTGAAATGGAATTCCACCTCCTAACTTCCCCATATATCCAAAGGCTGCTTTCAGTCAAAAGCTGCAAGGACAGACAGGTCTGGCTTGCCTTGGCCTCTGGTGACTGCTTCTCATCTGCCTTCAAACCCTGGGGTTCTATGGTTTCCTTCCTATAGAAAAGAACTGTCCCTCTTGTCCAGGCACTCTTGGCCTCAGGCACTTGACCACTCTATAGGGACACAGGAGCTCTGTGCTCAGTGGGGTGGAGACTGAGGACAGAAGAGGAGAGCCCTGGGAGGGATTGAAGGGTGATTTCAGAGATGGTGGATCTTTTTGACATAGTAGAAAACAGCCAGAGAAAGAAAGAATTAATGCCAAGGCCAGCTGGGAAGGCCCAGACTGGACACCAGGAGAAAGGAATTTCCCTGCCAGGGCAGGGCTGTGGTGCAGCATGTCCCCCAGCAGGAGCCTGGAGCAGCCCAAGGCTTTGTGTGGGCAGGCAGGGGCAGGCAGGAGGCAGAGCTGTCAGCAAAGGAAGGGCCCAGCCAGGTGGGGCAGCCGGGGGATGCCCACAGCCTGCAGGGACAGAGGCGCAGGGCAGGGACACCGTAGGACAGCCTGGGCTGCACAGGGCACAGGGATGGGCAGCAGCTGCAAAGCCCTGACAGAGCCAACTTGGGCAGCACTTTGGCCATGGCTGCTGGGCCTGGGCCTGAGGCCATGAGGGGACAAGTGACCCTTGCAGGCCTGGGGCCTCATTGCCTCCTTGTCCCTGCTCAGCAGCCTGGCAGGGGCCGCCCCATGCTCCTGCCCTTGGCATTGCCCATCCCCACATCCCAGTGCCCATCCCGGGAAGAGCCCTGAGCAATGAGGGAGGGACAGGATCTGTCTGACCAGGGGCTGGGGCTCAGGCCTTGGCCCTTTGCATTCCTGAAACACATCCAGCTTTGCTCAGCACCAGAGACACCTTTGCCTTGTTTGTCTCCAGCTGTCATCACTGCCTCCAGTGTTCTGCTCTACCTGGAACTTGGGGACACTTTCCCAGTTGTCTCCCTCAGTGGGACCCATTAAAACTTCAAGAAACTTCAGAGTTTCAATTTAATTTTGAGTTTCTGGGAAGTTTTTTGAAGACTCTCTCAGGGACTGAGTCTGATGTAAACACCAAATCCCTGAGAGGCTCATTAAAGTCCTTGTGCTGTGTCTGTGCTGCTGAGCTTTAAAGGAACAGCTCTTCCCAGGGCCAGCTCCTCTCCCAGCCCAGCAGGGCTGAGGGCTCTGCCTGCAGGCACTGAGGGCACAGGAGCCAGGCAGAGACAGGCTGAAGGCAATCAGGATTGGGAAGACATTGAACTGAGACTCCACTTGGGGAAAGATCTTCACAGCCCTGTGCATGGTGAGTGTGTGGGTGCAGGGCAATGTCCCTTGTGCTCCTGGAGGGATCTCCTGAAGCCAGCACACCCCACAGCCTGGGGGATGTGTCAGGAGGACTCTCCCAGTTTGTGGCAGAGGAGGAGGAGGAGGAGGAGGATGTGCTGCAGAGCAGGGCACCCCTTCTTAGGGGATTTTTCATGAGCTCATTCAGGGCAGGAATTTCCTGCTTGGGTCTCTGCTTTCCTGAATCTGTGCTCCCACTTTTCCCTGGCTCAGCTGGGTGGTAATGGAAACTCAGCTGTGCAGGGCAGAGCAGGGGCTGAGGCTCTTAAACCATCACACTGAGGATTCCTGGGCACCTCAGCAAGTGCCTGCACCTGCCCAGCCTCCAGATCCATGCAGCATCGCCTTTCCATGGTGCCCAGTCTGGGGGAAGCTGCTCTTTAATCCCTGCAGGGCCGAGCAGCTGCAGGGCAGTGCTGGCCCAGGGGCTGGGCTGGGCTCTGGCAGCTCTGGCAGGGAAGGAGCCCGGGGCCACAGGAGCAGCTTGGGCTGGGACAGCTCCAGCAGCAGAGCTGTGGGCAGGGAGGGAGGGAGGCAGTGCTGAGGGCAGCCCTGCTGCAGGGCAGATGTGGCACCTGCCGGGCCTGCCCTGCAGGGCAGACACTGCCCTGAGCAGCACAGCTCTTGTGTCCCCTCCCAGCCAGCACAGCCCCCAGTGCGAGGGGGCTCAGGACCCTCAGTCCCTCGTGGGCCAGCAGAGCAGCCCCAGAGATGAAGGGGCCACTTCATCTTGGCCACATGGCCACACTCTCCGGCCATGTGCCCATTCCCTGCTTACCAGGGCCTGGGGGCCACTGTCCTGCCCTCCTGCTGCCTGGCAGGGGCTGAGCAGGGCTGGGCAGGGAGAGGCTTTTCCTCAGGCCCGGCTCTCTCTCTCCCCTTGCCTTGTCCAGGTGCTGCTGGCATTGCTGAGGGGCTCTCTGGAATAGCAGTTCCAGCTGCAGGGCCAGGCCCAGGCCTTGGGCTCCTCCTGTGCAGGCTGAGCAGAGCAATGGGGTGTCCCAGCTCCCTGTGCCTGGGGAGCTCTGGGCAGGGCAGCCTGGGAGGCTGGCAATGAGCCCACTCTCCTGACTCTGGGAAAGGCAGGAGCCACTTTGTGTGCCAGGGATCCCTCTGCTCTCTGCAGTGTCTCCTGGCTGTCCAGGGTAACATGGGAGTGGATTTCAGAAAGGTGCCAGTCCAGGGCAGCTGGAACAGGAGAGAGGGACAGAGCAGCTCCCCTCAGTCTGCACTAAGCCTCAGGCAACCCTCCTGCCTCACTGGACACTCTGTTCTTCCACAGTGCAGCAGAATCTCTCATTCTGCCTCCTGTCATCCCCATCCCTTCCCCCATGCAGCTACTCTGCCTTAGCTGAACATTTTTATCCAAGTCCCAATACCAGTACTGGCCCCTGCCCTCACTGTTCCCCTGCACTGACTGGGGGTCAGGGCTGACTCCCAGGTGTCCTGCAGATCAAGGTCCAGCTCCTGACACAACATTGGCCAGCAGCAATCAGGGCTCCAGCAACAGAGCTGAAGGAAGATCTCTGAGACATGGTCAGGGGAAGCTGTTCAGTGGCAGGAAAGACTCTATGAGAAAGGGCTTTGATAATTCTGAGAGAAATCTCCCTTCCATTGCCCTGTCTTTCCACCTTCTGCAGGTTGAAATGCCCAGTCACAGAAAATGTCCAACAGCAGCTCCATCAGGCACTTCCTGCTGCTGGCATTAGCAGACACGCGGCAGCTGCAGCTCCTGCACTTCTGCCTCTTGCTGGGCATCTCCCTGGCTGCCCTCCTGGGCAACGGCCTCATCATCAGTGCCGTAGCCTGCGGCCACCACCTGCACACGCCCATGTTCTTCTTCCTGCTCAACCTGGCCCTCGCTGACCTGGGCTCCATCTGCACCACTGTCCCCAAAGCCATGCACAATTCCCTCTGGGACACCAGCAACATCTCCTACACTGCATGTGCTGCTCAGCTCTTTCTATTTGTCTTTTTCTTTTCAACAGAGCTTGCCCTCCTGACCGTGATGTGCTACGACCGCTACGTGTCCATCTGCAAACCCCTGCACTATGGGACCCTCCTGGGCAGCAGAGCTTGTGCCCACATGGCAGCAGCTGCCTGGGCCAGTGGCTTTCTCTATTCACTGCTGCACACGGCCAATACATTTTCCCTGCCCCTGTGCCATGGCAATGCCCTGGGCCAGTTCTTCTGTGAAATCCCTCAGATCCTCAAGCTCTCCTGTGCCAAATCCTACTTCAGGGAACTTGGGCTTCTTGCTGCTAGTGTTGGTTTAGCTTTTGGCTGTTTTGTGTTCATTGTTTTCTCCTATGTGCAAATCTTCAGGGCTGTGCTGAGGATCCCCTCTGAGCAGGGACGGCACAAAGCCTTTTCCACCTGCCTCCCTCACCTGGCTGTGGTCTCCCTGTTCGTCAGCACTGCAGCCTTTGGCTACCTGAAGCCCCCCTTCCTGTCCTCCCCATCCCTGGATCTGTCCCTGTCAGTTCTGTACTCGGTGGTGCCTCCAGCCCTGAACCCCCTCATCTACAGCCTGAGGAACCAGGAGCTCAAGGAAGCCCTGAGAAAATTGATCGGACTGTATTTTCAGAAGCATTTCAGAACCATTTTCTGCTACAGAGCCTTCAGAATGTAACTCTTTACAATCTCAGCATTTTTTCCCCCTATTTGTCCATTTTTATTTGGTAACTTTTTTCTGCTGTTGTTGTGTTTTTTACAAAATACTGCAGTATTACTCTTAGCATTTCTACATGAATACCTACCTTTCTTTTGAACCACAAAGACTTACAAGAGGTCTGTTCCCTGCGCATTTAAATAAAAACCAGTGCTTGCCCTGACCTGTGTGTCCAGGATTCTTCTTGAGCCCTTCTCTGGCTCTGCAGGGGCAGTGCCTGTGAGCAGAGGCTGAGGGAACGGGCTCCCAGCACAGCAGCACAGCCAGGGACAATGGCCCTGCCTCTTTGCACATCTGCTCCCCCCAGCTCCACACTCCCCTTCCCAGCCCTGCTGTGGGTGCAAGGCCAGAGTGCTCTGGCAGCTTGGTCCCTGTCCTGCTGCGTGTCCCTGCTGTGACCTCAGGCAGGGACAGGCCATGGGCACTGCTGGGACACAGCTGGGCTCCAGCACAGCAGCTCCATCAGCAAAGGGCATCTCCTGAGGGCAGGGCAAGGAGGCTTTGCTCTCCTCCAGAGCTTCTGTCAGGAATGTGCTCCAGGAATGCCCTGGCACAGCAAAGCCCAGTGCCTGGGGCAGGGGGAGAGTGTGCAGGGGGGGCTCACAGCAGTGTCCTGGCACAGCCAGAGCTCCTGGCATGGACCTGAGGCAGCAGCAGAGCAGGGCCTGGCCTGTGTCTTTGTTCTGGGATAGCCTGGGAAGGTGCCCCAGGGCAATTGTCCCACAGCCCCTGCAGCCACCATTGCCAGCACTGGCCTCTCCCCACCTGCAGGAGGCTGATTGTCCCTGCACGGAGGGACACTAAGGGACCAGGCCAGCAGGCCATGTTTGCTCTGTGCTGAGGAGATCTCAGCAGTGCATGGTGTGTGTGTGGGGAGATGAACCCCAGTGAGCACAAACACCATCAGCAGCACCCGGGAGTGGCACAATTCCAGTGGCACAAACAGTGCCTTGAGGCCACTTCACTCTGAGAGTAACGTCCTCTGGGAAAACACCTGAATTCTTTGCTGGGTTGTGGTTAGGACTGCATAGAGAGAAATATCCCAGGCAGGGAGGCTCCAGGAAAAAATGCTCAGGGCAGCCATGGACTGCACAGAGAGACATTGGATACAGTGAGGGTCTGTGGGGAGAAATCACAGCTGCCTCCCTTCTGAACCACCCCAAGGACCTGGACAGGGCTGTTCTGTGTTCTGGGCACTGACCTGGAAGTGAGGGATGTGGAAAAGGCCTTTGGTGTCAGGGCTGTTGAGAAGGCTGGGCAGTGTCACTGTGGGACCTCTCTCAAACCCCTTGGAATGCCAGAGCCATCCGAGAGGGTCCTGGACCCTTGGGAAGGGCAGACATGGAACCAGTCTGCAAACAGGGCAGGGAAGGGGACTGGGAGAGTCACAGCCTGGTCAGGCTCAGCAGGGAAGAGGATGTGGCAAATCCTCCTGCAGCCATTCCAGGCACTGGCAGGACAGGGCAGGGACTGCAGAACCCATGTGGGAGGGAAAAGAAGGGGATGTTGTGTGCCCAGACTTCAGCCAGGCCTGGGACAGGGTCTGCTGTGGTCTCCTCAGAGCCAGACTGGAGAGAGCTGGGCTGAAGGAGTGGAACATGGGCTGGGTGGCAATTTGGATGTACAATGCAGATCAAATGTAATCCATGGTACAGAGTCCTCTTGGCAGCCATGCCCTGGTGACATCCCTCATGGACCAGCCCTTGACCACCACTGTGGAATATTTCTATTGTCTCTACAATGGCATGAAATGAACTTTCAATTCCTTTATGAATGCTGCCAAATTGCAGGGAGTCTGTGACTGAACTCATCTAGTTAATGTTGACTGCAAAACGTAATTGGGCAAGATGACTGAGTTGGGTAAATTTGTCTTGCCATCAGCTGCCAAGCAAGCCACAAGAAACATCAGAAAAAACTCATGCATCAGAAGAAAATCAGTTCAATAGGAAAAACCCTAACCTGACAAAAAAATCCCAAACCCAATAAAAAAAACTAAAGTAAGACCCATGCACAACAACACAAAAACCCCACAAACAAACCAACCACAAAAAGAAAAAGCCACAGAAGAAAAGCAAATCCACAGAAAATCTCCTATCAGCAGAAAATGTTTCACTACCCTGTGGCAGGAGAGGATTCTGTACGTGTAGGTGCTGTTTTGAAAGAAAAATATCTTTTAAAAGAAATTAATCCCCTACCCTCTTTGCCCCCCACTTCTCTCAGTTGATTGCTGATCATGGTGTGACATGGAATGGAACATCCCTTGGGTCAGTCCAGTCCAGATGTCCCATCCCTGTTCCCCAGGAACACTTGCCCACCCCAGGCCCATAGGTTGGGGGGGTTGCAGACGCCTCATGCGGGGCAAGCACTGAGACAAGAACAGGAGAACAGAACAACATTTACTCTTGTCAAGAACAGTACAGCACAACCTTGGAGAAACTGATTAAGGATGTGCCTCTGGCAATCAGAAGTCACACAAAATGCAAGCAGGATGCCAGCTCAGCTCTGCAAGGCTGACAAAACAGAAGTTATGCAAAACAATAATACTGCCCATACTCAAAAGGGGAGTTGAAGAACAGCCACCTAAAAAGAACACTGGATGTTGAAGACAAAACCCAAAAGAACCATAAAAGGATTTGTCATAAGTGGTGCAACCATGTCAAATAACCTCAAAGGAAGTGAGGATAGCTAATGGATACATAATCAGTGTGTGTGATAAAAACTCTGTACGTTTGATGCTCAGTGCACTCAAATGGAGGAAGGATGGCCCAAGTGCCCAGCATACTGTAATAAAGAATACCTGCTTTTAAATACGCAAAACCATGTCAGAAAGTTTCTATCCAGTGGATTTCAGTATCAGTGGTGTCCTTGGCTCCATTATGCCCCACAGTTTCACAATGGCCCCTTGGTTCCATGAGACCCTGCTGTAGAACAATGGACCCTTGGTTCCATTGGGTGCCGTACTGTCAAAATGGCCTCCTTGGTTCTGCACTGCCACAATACTCTCTTGGTTCCACGAGGCCTTGGTGTGTCACAACAGCCCCTTGGTTCCATGAACTGCCATAGTGTCACCCTGGTCTCTTGGATCTGCAGTGTCACAATGGACAATTGGTCACAAGCAGCCCTGCTGTGTCACCATGAATATTTGGTTCCACGGGGCCCCACAGTGTCACAATGGCCCCTTGGTTCCACAAGGTTCCACAGCATCCCCATGGTCTCCTTGGGTCCGCAGTATCTCCATGGAGCATTGGTTCCATGTCGCCCTGCTGTGTCACAATGGGTCCTTGGTTTCATGAAGCCCCACTGTATAACAACGGAATCTTGGTCCCGTGAGGTTCTTTACTGTCACAATGGTCTCCTTGGTTCTGGACTGTAGCAATGGACCCTTGGTTCCATGAGGTTCCATGATGTCACAATGGTCTCCTTGGTTCCACAAGGCCTTACTTTGTCACAATAGACCCATGGCTCCATGAGCTTCCATGGTGTCACCATGGTCTCCTCGGATCCTCATTGTCAGAATGGACAATTGGCTCCATGGGCCCTGCTGTGTCACAACAAACCCTCGGTGCCATGAGGTTCTGTGGTGTCACAATGGTCTGCCTGGTTCAACGAGGCCCTGGAGTGTCACAATGGCTGCTTGGTTCCGTGCGCTTCCATAGCATCAACAATGGTCTCCTTGTTTCTGCAGTGTCATAATGGACCCTGGTTCCATGAGGTCCCTAAATGTCACTGGTCTCCTGGGTTCCATGTGGCCCTGATGTGTCACCATGGCCCCTTGGTTCCATGAATTTCTGTACTGTTAGCAGGGAGTCCAGGGGGGAGTCCAGGTTTCTGTATCTCCAGAGGAAGGGGCTGATGGGGGCCATGGTGGCAGTACAAAGATGGGGGCCAGTGGGGGAATGGGGAGGGAGTGGCTGAGGGACACAGAACAAGGAGAAGGAGCCAATGGGGTCGAACAGTTTTTGAGGGAAGCTTCTTGTGTCTCCCTAACCCAGGGAAGCCTCTCAGGGTCTCCACAGCTGCAGAGTGTCACAATGGCCCCTTGGTTCTTTTGGGCTCCTCAGGATCACAGTGGCCCTTGGCTGCATGAGGCCCAGCTGTGTCACACTGGCCCCATGCTTCCACTGGGCCCCACAGCATCACAATTGTCCCCCCTTAGTTCCATGAGGCCCCTCAATGTCACAATGGACTTTTGGTTCCATCAGTCCCACACTGTTCCATGAATCCTTGGTTCCATGCGGCCCTGTAGTGTCACAATGGTCCCTTGGTTCCGTGGCACCACACAGTGCCACAATTGCCTTTGGCCCAACATGGCATCATAGTGTCACAATGGACTCCTTGGTTCCATGGGGACACAAAGTGCCACAATGGCCCTTTGGTTTCACAAGGCCTCAGAGTGTGAAAATGGCCTCCATGGTTTCATGCAGCCATGCTGTGTCACAATGGACCCTTGACGCCATGATGCCCCATAGTGTCACAGTGGTCTCCTTGATTCTACATTTTAAGAATGCCCCCTTAGTCCCATGGAGCCCCACAGTGTCACTACTCTGCCCTTAGTTCCATGAGGCTTTGTTGTACCACAATGCTCCTTTGGTTCCATGAGGCCCCATATATCATAATGGTCTCCATGGTTCCATGAGGCCTTGCTGTGTCACAATGGCCCCTTGGTTCCATGATGTCCTGTAGCAGAGCAATGGTCTCCTTGATTCCATGGTGTCAGAATGGTCCCTTTGTCCCATGGAGCCTCACAGTGTCACTGTGGTCCCCTTGATTCCACGAGGCCCTGCGGTGTCACAATGGCTCCTTGGTTCCAATGGGTTCCAAAGGGCCATAACGTTCTCCGTGGTTCCATGAGTCCCTGCAATATCCCAATAGACCCTTGGTTCCAAGGGCCCGCAGTGTCACAAGGCTGCCTTAGTTCCATGAGGCCCTACAGTGTCATGGTGGCCCCTTTGCTCCATGAGGCAAAGCAGAATCAGAATGGCCCCTTGGTTCCATGGAGCACCACGGTGTCACCATGATCCCACTGATTCCACAGGGCCCCGCAGTGTAACAATGGACCTTTGGTTCCATGAGGTTCCTCAGTGTCTCAGTGGCCCCTTGGCTCCATGTGGCCCTGCTGTGTCACAGTGGCAGGTGGTTCCATGAGGCCTCGCAGCGTCAAAATGGTCTCCTTGGTTCTGTGAAACCTTACAGAACCACAGTGAATCCTTGGTTCCAAGCAGCCTTGCTGTGCCACAATGGAATTTGATTCCATGAGCTTTCCCACTGTCAACAATGGTCTGAGTTCCACAATGTCACCATGGATCCTTTGTTCCATGAGGTTCCAAGTGTTACAGCTGGATCCTTGGTTCTGTCAGCCTCTGCTGTCACCAGATGGCCAAAATATCAGAATAAGACTCCTTAACACTAACTTGGTATTTGAAAGAGCATCATTTATTCAGGCCTGAGGTCCAGTGAGTGGACACATGATTCTACCAGTGTATAGCTTATATACAGTCACTATGTGTATATTGAAATTTACCCATTTCCATAAAACCCAACACAAGTTCCCAGATTCCGCTCTTGCTTTTTCTATCATTGCATTCTTGAGTCAGATGTCTTCATCTTCTCTTCCAACCATTCCTGCTGGGAAAGCAGCCCCTGAATACCTTGTTTCTCTGTGAAAGATCACAGGCACAGGAAAAATTGAATGAACCCGTTTGGTATAAGCCCCAGGCTTTGTGTGGGCAGGCAGAGGCAGGCAGGAGGCAGAACTGTCAGCAAAGGAAGGGCCCAGCCAGGTGGGGCAGCCGGGGGATGCCCACAGCCTGCAGGGACAGAGGCGCAGGGCAGGGACACCGTAGGACAGCCTGGGCTGCACAGGGCACAGGGATGGGCAGCAGCTGCAAGACAGCCCTGACAGAGCCAGCTTGGGCAGCACTTTGGCCATGGCTGCTGGGCCTGGGCCTGAGGCCATGAGGGGACAAGTGACCCTTGCAGGCCTGGGGCCTCATTGCCTCCTTGTCCCTGCTCAGCAGCCTGGCAGGGGCCACCCCATGCTCCTGCCCTTGGCATTGCCCATCCCCACATCCCAGTGCCCATCCCGGGAAGAGCCCTGAGCACTGAGGGAGGGACAGGATCTGCCTGGCCAGGGGCTGGGGCTCAGGCCTTGGCCCTTGGCATTCCTGAAACACACCCAGGTTTACTCAGCTCCAGAGACACCTTTGCCTTGCTTGTCCCCACCTGTCATCACTGCCTGCACTGTTTTGCTCTACCTGGAACCTGGGGACACTTTCTCATTTGTGTCCCTGACAAGGATCTCATCAAATTCCAAGAAACTTCAGTGTTTCAATATAACTGAGTTCTTGAGGTTTTTGTGACATCACTGAGGGGCGGTGACACCACAGAGCTGGCTGTGACATCCCTGAGTAGGATATGAGGCCATAGAGCAGACTCTGCCATCATAGAGGGTGGCTCTGTGGCATCAGAGAGTGGGTTGTGACATCACCGGGTGGTTGTGTAGCAACATAGAGCAGGCTGTGACATCACAGAACAGATTCTGGCATCACAGAGTGACTTTGTGACATCAGTCTTCTGGAACATCACAGCAGAGCTGTATGACATCACAAGGTGACAGAGAGTTGGCTCTGTAACATCACAGGGGCAGTGTGACATCCGAGGGGGCACAGTGGTACATCACAGGGGGCTGCGTGACATCACAGGGGACTGTGTGACATCACAGAGATGGCTGTGTGACATCCCAGGGACTGTGTGACATCACTGGGGAGGTCACTCTGCCCCGGCCCCCTCACAGTTCCCCCCAGAGCAGTCCAACCCTGCTCGTGCACAGCGGGGTCCCCTGTCCCCCCGGGTCCCCCCGCCCCCGGCGCCGCAGCCTCCCCCAGAGGATGTTCCACGGGATCGACCCCAGAGCCTGACACGGGGACGGGGGGCCGGGGCCCTGGGGGTGGCACAGGGGGACAGGGACCCCCCGGCAGCAGCGTCCCCGTGTCCCCCAGGGCCAGAGCCTGGGCCAGGGCTCCTTTACCCTGGTACCAACAAGGCCTTGAGAGCGCTGAAAAAATCCCCAGCAAGGGATCAGCAAAAATCAGATTTAATATTAAGGGACAGCAGCACAAAGTTCCTTGGCAAGAGTCACTCTGCTCCTGACTGGACACTTCAGGCACAGCAGGGAAACAAAGCAACGACAAAAACAAACAAAATCCATGCAATCAAACCAGAAATTAACCCAGAACTGTCCCTGTGTGTGTGACAAGGAACAGTGAGGGCAAGGATAAAATGAATAAAGAGATAAAAGCTTAGCAGAGCTCAAACGTAACAGGACTTAACTTACATCTTAACCTTAACTGATACCTTCAACTTCGCAATTATGTACAAGAACAGCACTTAACAGTACTTAACCTAACTTATAACCTATAACTTAATGATTCAATAGTGGAATAACACATACCAATATTCAACTTAGCTAATAACTTATATTAAACTTAAGAACTTAGCAAAAGAACAACTCTTAGCAGCATTGAACTTTGCTTAGACCACATGACCCAACCTCACTTCCAGGCCTGAGTGTCTCAGCTGTCCAAGGCACTCAAACCCCTCAGAGAGCAGCATTTCTGCCACATTTCCCCAGGACAGGCACTCCTGTGTGCATACAGACACAAAGAGTCAGTGCAAGGCATCTGTGAGAAATTCCCCTGAGGGCAGGAAATGCTCCCTGTGGATCCTTTGGCATCTCCCCAGTGGGGGAAGGGTTGAGCCTGGAGGAGTGGGGGGATTGGCCCAGGCTCCGTCGTTGATGGGGATCCCCGAGTGCAGCAAACAGGAGAGTTCCCGGCTGGGAGAGGCCCCACTCAGAAGGAGTCGCTGGCCCAGGAGAGCTCCAAGGGCTCCTTTTGGAGCGCTGTTTGCAGCGCCCCAAGAGAGGGGCTTCAGTCCCAGCAATGGTTCATCCTGGCCGCACTTGGCACCAACAGCTTTCTTTGGCAGGGTGAGAACAGGGATGTTGTGCCACTGAGGGAACAAAACCAGTTCCCAGGGCTGCTCCTCCAGAAAGCAGGAACTGGTTGGGCAGCAGCAGTGCCTGGAGCAGACAGTGTTTGTGATGAGCTGCAGAGGAGCTGAGCCCAGGGGCTGTTGGCCAAGGCCAAGCCCCAAGGAGCATTTCTCAGCTGGCAGGGCGGCCTGAGAAGAGGAGGGGGGAATGCAGCAGCACAGGGCCCATGGAACCAACGGAGCATTGTGACACTGTGGGGCCCTGTGAGACCAAGGGACCATTGTGATACTGTGGGGCCCTGTGAGACCAAGGGACCATTGTGACACTGTGGGGCCTCATGGAATCATGGAGAGCACTGTGACATTGCTGGGCCTCATGGAACCAAGGGGACTGTACTGATGCTCTGTGGCTCCATTGAATTTAGGGATCATTGTGACACTGAGAGGCCCCATCAACCAAGGGTCCATTGTAACACCACGGGGCCTCATGGAACTGTGGAGACCATTGTGACACTTTGAGGTGTCATGGGACCAAGGGGCCATTGTGACACTGCAAGACGCCATGGAGCCAAAGGTCCATTGTGAAATTGCAAGGCCTCATGGAATCATGGAGACACCATTAAGACACTTCATGGCCTCATGGAACCACGGGGCCATTGTGACACTGTGGGGCACCATGGAACCAAGGAGACCATTGTGACACTATGAGGCCCCATGAAATAAGCAAAGCATTGTGACACTCTGAGGCCTCATGGAACCAAGAGGCCTTTTTGTACTATGGGGCACCATGGAATCATGGAGACCATTGTGACACTGGGGGGACCCATGGGATCATGGAGACCATTGTGATGCTATGAGGGCCCATGGAATAAGCAAAGCATTGTGACACTCTGAGGCCTCATGGAACCAGTGAGACCATGGTGACTCTGGGGGTGCCCACAGATCCAAGAGGACCATTGTGATACTGTGGGGCCTCATGAAACCAAAGTGACTTTGTGGCACTGCAGGGCTGCATGGAACCAAAGCTCCAGGGTGACACAGAGGGGCCTCCTGTCATCAATGGTCCATTGTGACACTGTGGAGCCAAAGGAGACCATTGTGACACTGCAAACCCCCAGGGTCCAAAGGTCCATTGTGACCCTGACAGCCCCAGGGTCCAAAGGTCCATTGTGACATTGCAGGGTCATGGAACAGAGGAGTCCCGTGACACTGTGGGGGATGGGGAACCATGGAAACCATTGTGACACTGCAGGGGCTCACGGAATCATTGGGACCATTGTGAAACTGCGGGGCATTCTGGAACCTTGGGGCCACTGTGACATTGTGGGACCCCATCAAACCAAGGGTCCATTGTGATACTGCAGGACTTTGCCATTGTGACACTGCTGGACCCCATAGAAACAAATCACCATTATGGCATTATGGGGCCCACAAAACCAAGGGAGCACAGAACAGGTGTGGCTGCTTTGGCCTCCCATGGGCTGCCTGACTGGTCCAGCTGACCCTGGCATGTTGAGGGTCTCTTCTCATCTGCTGCTGAAACACTGGGGCTCTGTGCTTTCCTTCCTATGGAAAAGAACTGTCCCTCTTCTCCAGGCACCCTGGCCAGATTTGAGATTTTACTTCCAAATTTCCGTCTATCCAGGGATTATTCCAATAGGAATATTGTCAGGACAGGTCTGGCTGGCAACAGTTTCACAATGGTCACCTCTCATCTGTCCCCAAAACACTGGGGAAGGCTCCGTGCTTTCCTTCCTATGGGAAAGAACAGTCCTGCTTCTCCAGGTGCCCATGGCTGAGACTGGGTTTCCACCTTAAAAATTCCCTTATTTGAAAGACTGCTCCCAGACAAAATCTGCAATTCTTGAGAAGTCTGCCTGGCTGTGGCCTACTTAGGCTCTCACCTGCCTTCCAAACACTGGGGCTCTGTGCTTTCCTTCCTATGGAAAACAACTGTCCTTCTCGGTCAGGTGCCCATGGCCAGAATTGGGATTTCCACCTCCAACATTGCCTTACTGTGAGAGACTGGAGAAGACTGTTGGCTCAAAACATTTTGTGTGTGGGGGAGGAAGGGGCAGGTCCAGCCCTGCCCTGTCCTGGAACCCCAACCCCCCCAGACCCCCAGAGCCTCTATCCCAGCCCAACAGTGGCTGCCAGTCCCTGGCACAGCACAGGCAATGCTCCACAGCCACCTCTGCAGCCCCAGCCCAGCTCCTGAGGGACCAAATGAGCCCAAGCCCCACCTGGGGGAAGGGCCCAGGGAGACCAAGGGGTATTGAAGGCTGACCACAAAGCAAGCACACATCTTGACCCTGCATCCTCTTGGAATTTCCATCCCAACACCACTGGAATCCAGGAGTTGGTAGCTGTGTGTACTTCTCTGTATCTTTTTTATCTTTCTCTCTTTCTGTGTCTTCATCTTCTAATTCCCTCTTCTTGCAAATTTTGATTCAATTTAAAAAGAACAGTCTTAGAATTGGCGAAGCTGAATAGGCCAAGTCAATGCTTTGAAAAGTGGTTTTTGTTGAATGAATGTCATATTAAACGTTTTTTCCAAAGTTTCTCAAATTTTTTAAAGCTCCCAGTGAAGGCTGTTTGGTTGTTTTGGGCAAGTGAGAATCTCTTGTTGTTATTTCTCCAGCACATAAAACTCAGAGGACACAATTGTAATTCACTTTAAATGTCTCTTTGACAGAATTGTTTCGGGGATGGGGGTCAGGGCTTGTGTGTGCTGCTTGGCCCAGCCCAGGCAGGGCTTTCCCAGCCACATTCCACACTCCATTGCCCAGCTGGAGCCGCTGGTGCCTCTGAGTTGTGCTGCCCCAGCCCCAGGGACGCTCTCCTTGTCTGCCCATTCCCCCACGGTCTCTGGGCAGGGATGGCCTCACTGGGGGCTGCTGACATCCTCAGCAACTTGGAGGCTGCTGCTGAATTTCACTGCTCCAGAGGCTTGTTCAGCCTTCAGCTCTTCAGTGCAGGAATTCAGTGTCCCAGGGCTCATGAACACTCAGAACACCTGAACAAGCCAACGCTCTGGGAATCATTTGATTTTAATTTTCAAATCCTTTGTGGTTAAGTAGATCTCAGTAGTGTATAGAAACTGAATACATGATATTTAAAAAGACAGCGAGAAAAGATTTTTTAGTTCCTGTTTAGTTTTCTTTCCTGTTAATTCATTGATATGTGCAATCTCCAATTGACACTGAATCCAAGTACCTCCTCATGCCGTTTGAATAGATATGAAAATCAAGACCCTTCATGGCTGACAATCAATCAGACTCTGTCCCTACCCCCAGTCCACCATTTCCCCCATCCAAGCCCTGGCACTCAGAGCAGCCTTGTGCAAATCTCAGCTCCCTCCAGCCCAGGCTGCACCTGCAGCTTTCAGCTCCTTGGCTCCAACTCCCACCTGCTTTCCTTGCAGAAGGAGCTGCCCGAGACACAGAGGGATGTTCATTTCTTGTCAGCCAACAAAGCCAAGGGAAGGCACAGCTCCATCAAATGCCAAAGTCATTCCTCTGCTGGATATTAACTCCACTTTGCACAGCAGACAGTCTCAGAGCAATGGAAAACACCTTCTGTGCCCAGCACAGATCCCAAGGTCCCCCCAAACCCTCCCTGCCCTGATTCTGCCCAGATTTGCTCTTTGCACACACGAGTCACAGGCTGAAGTCAGGAGCTCCCTCCATGCCCAGAGGGAGGAAAAGAGAGAAAGGGGAGGAAGAGCTCTCCTGTGCAGAGCCAAGGTCCAAGTGCAGCCCCTGCAGTGGGAACCACAACTCATCAGGTTTGTTTCCCTTGGGCTCAGGGCCTGGTGACACTCAGAGGCACAGAAAGGTTTCTTGCCAACAAACACAGGCTGAACATTTGAACAGTTTAATAACCATCTCAGCTCTTCCCTCAGCTCTCTGGGATGTCCCAGCAGCATCTGACATGTCCACCATCCCCAAGGGATTTCTGTACTGGAACAGTTTTAGATAAAGAAAAAAGAAAAGGTAATTCTGTGATGGATGTAAAGACAATTAGGATGTTGACTAAGGTGATATTTATTTCAATATCAGAAAGACTGGCAAACTCCCTGAAGCTCAAAGCAGGAACCCAGTCAGTTGAGAGGCACTTAAATGACCAGAGAGCATCTGGAGGAAGAAATCTGGAAGCAATGGGAAGGACAAAGATCCAGTGTGTCTAGTGAAGAGATATACACAGAGATGGCCATTTAAACAGGAGAGCTGCTAACACCTAAAGGAAAAGGGAGATGATTTAATAAACAGATTATTTGATAATCAAGGAAAGGGGAAGATCAGTATTTCTTCTCCTGCCATCAGTACACTTCCAGGAAATTGCTCTTCCTGGTGGGAAAATTTTACCATGTCTTAAGAGTACTCAAATGACCCAGATTATGAAAATGTCCTTGCATATTATGAAATTTACAAATATTAACACCTGTGCCCCTCTCCAGGAAGACATCAGCTGTGTGCCCATTACAGGCAGTGCCACTTGTGCCCTGAGGTGCCCAGCTGGGATTGGATCTCTCCCAGAGCACCTGAGGGAAGAGCAGAGCACCTTGAAAGCTGCAGGTCCCTGACAGCCCCGCAGGGCTCCTGTCCCATCAACATCTGCTCTGCTCCAGTCTGAAACAGGGCCCAGCATGGTGCTGGGATCATCAGAGAGCTGAGGTGTGTGCTGGAATTCAATGGCCTCCCCATCCTGCAGCAGCCCTGCATTTCCCTGCTGCAGCCTTGGTCTCCAGCCCAGCCATGGAGGCTCTTTGGGCTCTGGAGTGTTGCTGCAGCCGCCAAGGGCAGCTGAGCTCTGCCTTTGGCACAGTCAGGCCTGGCCAGCGCAGGCCATGCTCAGCAATTGCTTGTGTGTGCCTGGCCTTGCTGTCAGCCCCGTGAGCGGCTGCGTGGCCCCTTTGTGGCCCTGTGCTGGCCCAGCCATGGTGGCCCAGCCCCTGTGCAGGCCCAGCCCAGGCCAGGAGCATTGCGGCTGGGAACGGCCCCTGTGCCGTGGTGCCCACAGCAGCCTTGGGGCTCTGTGCCCCATGGCCTCCCTGCTGGGCAGCCTCTGCCAGCTCCTGCAGAGCCCCTGGCACCTGTGGGGCTGCACAGACAGCCCTGCCCCGGGCTCTGCCGGCCTCTGGGCCAGCAGAGAGGCAGCCAGGGCTGGCCATGGCCGGGAACAGGCCCTGAGCCCCGCAGGAGGATGGAGCTGGGCCACAGCCAAACTCAGCCCAGGCCAAAGCTGGGCTCAGCAGCCAGGGCTGCCAAGGGCTGGGCACAGAGGCTGGCACTGACAAATGTCCTGGGCCCCCTCCCTGCTCTGTCCATGCCACCAAGGGCACAGAGCAGCCTCCTCTCTGGGCCACTTGCCTGTTTGCAATGCCTTGCACAGGTGCTGGCCCTGCCCCACAAGACCTGGCCTGAGTCCTGCCCCTGCACGCTCAGCCAGGCTGAGATGGACACTGATGGTTTCTGGGCCAGGCTCTCGGAGCCCAGCCCAGCTCCCTGCAAGCTCTGCCAGCTGCCCTGAGCTCTGGGCAGCACCAAGGGCCTCTCTGAGCCCAGCCCAGCTGGCTCTGGCCCCACAGCTCTGCTCAGGCCAGGCTGCTCTGGGCACTGGCCCCACGGCCTCAGCCCCTGCCAAGGGCACAGCAGCAGCTGCAGCTGCCACAGGACTCAGCCCCAGCCATGGGGGAAGGTGCTTGGCCAAGGCCAAAGGAGGCTCCCTGGCTGCCCTGCTCCCCTGGGGCTGAGGTGCTGAGAGCTCTGCAGCCCCTGCTGCCATCCCATCTGCCCAGGGCAGCACCAGAGCCCCGGCCTTGGGGCCCTCAAGAGCTGCTCCTGCTCCAGGCCCAGGGCCCATGCCAAAGCTGGGGCAGCCACAAAGCTGTGCCCATTTCTGTTCATTCTGCCCATTTCTGCTCTCATGGGCATGGATCCTCAGCCACTTGGTGTTTGCTGATGAATTTTAATACTCCAGACCCTCTTCTTTCTGGAGGTCTTCAGTTCACAAATTCAGTGAGAAAGTCTCCTAAACATTTGCTCAAAATGCCCAAACAAGAAAAGACCCTGGGAATAATTCAAATTTTCAGTTCTTCTCTGGTATTTAGACTGATTTGAGAACTCTATTCAAAGTGAATGTACTATATCGAAAACAATGCAAGAGAATGGTTTGTCCTGTTTCCTTTTCCTATTTATAGATGGATATCAGCTATCGTCAGTTGATATTGATTCTCAGCAGCTTCTAATAGAGTTTGAATAGATATGAAGAAGAAGACCCTTCCTGGCTGACAATCAATAACACTTTGTCCCCATCCCCTCCCCACCATTTCCCTCGTCCAAACCCTGGCACTTCTATGGATCAGGAATGGTGTGGCCAGCAGGAGCAGGGAAGTGATTCTTCCCCTGTGCTGGGCACTGGTTGGGCAGCACCGCAAGTGCTGTGTCCAGTTCTGGGCCCCCTGGGGTGGGCAATAGGAAGAAATTCATATCAGGAAGAGTAAAGAAATTAAAGGTGAAGCCAAGGAAATGCTCAGGGCAGTTTGGGGCTGGCTGCCAGGCAGCCCTGGCTCTGAGCAACAGCATCTGCAATGGCACAGGAAACTCCCAGCTGATGGGAACAAACTTTCTGGCTGAGTGCAGAGGCCAGGACAAAGCTGAGTGGTTTCCCTGGTGTCCCCCAGGCCTTGCTGGCCCCAGGAGCTGATGGCATTTGTGCTCCCTCAGGTTCATGTCCCCACAGCAACAGCATGGGGGTGCTGGCCCTGCTGTGTGCAATGCAAACAGGGGCTGCTGAGGCAGTGCTGCCGTGTCTGTGCCTGCAAGGATGGGGCACCTGTGTGAGCTGGGGGAGAGGCCAGGGCTGCAGAGGGGGGATGTTGTTGGCAGCTGCATGAGGACGCTCTGGGACGCTGCCCTGGGCTGTGCAGCGCCCTGGGCATGGATCAGCCCCTGCTCTGCTGCTCCTTCCCGTCTGCCCCAGGGCCCTTGCAGAGCCCCAGCCATGCTGTTTGCCCCCAGCCTGCCCACGGCCAGCCTGGGGCTGCTGACGGGGGTTTCTGTGCTGAGCATTGGCCTGGCCGTGTTCTTGAGAGAGCCTGGGCAAGGAGCCTGGAGCCCCCAGGGCCTGGCCTGAGGCGTCAGCGCTGCCCCAGCAGTGCCCATGGCCTGTCCCTGCTGCAGCCCCGGCACTGCCACCCCCAGGGCTGTGCCCGGCCCCGAGAGCACTCAGGCCCTGCAGCAACACCAGGGCCACCAGGGCAGCGGGGCAGGGCCACGGCAGCAGCACTGGCAACACCAAGTGCTGCTGCTGCTGCTGCTGGGCACAGCTGCTGGGCCAGCACTGATCTGCCCCAGCTCTGCACACAGACATTGCTGCTGCAGCTCCAGAGAAGGCAACAAAAGGGCATCTCTGTAGAAAACTCTGCTGGGAGATCCTTTAGTTCCTTTAAAGGCACTGAGAGCACAGCCCCTCCTTGACACAGTCTGTGGCCACAGTGAAGGTGGAGAGAAACAAAATGAGAATCGGTACAAACAGTGGCTTTTTATTGTGGACAATATGAATACCTAAAACAAAGGAAAACATGTCATCACAACCAAACTCACTAGAAATATCAAATATGACTTCTATTGCAAGTGATTTGCAGAAATTGGCCAGCACATTAATGTCCCTGAAAGCATCCAGTCATCAATCTCCACACTGCAGCCTTGAGCTCCTGGTTCCTCAGGCTGTAGATGAGGGGGTTCAGGGCTGGAGGCACCACCGAGTACAGAACGGACACTGACAGATCCAGGGATGGGGAGGAGTTGGAGGGGGGCTTCAGATGAGCAAATGTGCCAGTGGTGATAAACAAGGACACCACGGCCAGGTGAGGGAGGCAGGTGGAAAAGGCTTTGTGCCGTCCCTGCTCAGAGGGGATCCTCAGCACAGCCCTGAAGATCTGCACATAGGAGAAAACAATGAACACAAAACAGCCAAATGATAAACAAAGGCTAACTACAATAAGCCCAAGTTTCCTGAGGTTGGAGTGTGAGCAGGAGAGCTTGAGGATCTGTGGGACTTCACAGAAGAACTGGCCCAGGGCATTGCCACGGCACAGGGGCAGGGAAAATGTATTGGCCGTGTGCAGCAGTGAATAGAGAAAGGCACTGGCCCAGGCAGCTGCTGCCATGTGGGCACAAGCTCTGCTGCCCAGGAGGGTCCCGTAGTGCAGGGGTTTGCAGATGGACACGTAGCGGTCGTAGCACATGATGGTCAGGAAGGAAAACTCTGCTGAGATGAAGAACATAAAGAAAAAGAGCTGAGCAGCACATGCAGTGTAGGAGATGTTGCTGGTGTCCCAGAGGGAATTGTGCATGGCTTTGGGGACAGTGGTGCAGATGGAGCCCAGGTCAGTGAGGGCCAGGTTGAGCAGGAAGAAGAACATGGGCGTGTGCAGGTGGTGGCCGCAGGCTACGGCGCTGATGATGAGGCCGTTGCCCAGGAGGGCAGCCAGGGAGATGCCCAGCAAGAGGCAGAAGTGCAGGAGCTGCAGCTGCCGCGTGTCTGCCAATGCCAGCAGGAGGAAGTGCCTGATGGAGCTGCTGTTGGACATTTGCTGGGGCTGCACATGGGCACCTGTTCATGGAGAAAAGGACATTGAAGAGTTAGAGGAGATTCCTGTAATCAAAATCAAAGCCATTTCTCATACACCCTCCCCTGGAACACACAGACAGCCTTTGGTGTTTAAGAGTTCTAGGGTGTTCTTTTTAAGCTCCCCCTATGTCTCTTCTTCTATTCTTAGATATCAGAAACTCTCAGGCTGAGGCCAGAGGCTTGGTTGGGGGAACAGGAGGGAGGGGGCTTGTTCAGAGGGAGGGGCTGCACTGCAGGGGCTCCTGTGGGCATCTCTAAACTCTCCTTGCCACAGCATTTCTTGCTTTTACTTTGCCTCATTTCCTGATCCTCTCTTTGCTTCCTGGAGATTTCCCTCCTCCAGGTGTTTCCCTGTGCCTGATCTCTCCCTGCCAGCACTCACAGACCCAAATCTCTGTGCACTGTCCTTGGTCCTACAGAACCCTGCCTGTTTGCAGGGCACTGGCTGGGAGCAGGTTCTGTTTGCAGCTTGGAGAAAGGACAGCTCAGACTGAGCCTGATAGCTCCAGCAAAGGTGATGCTGCTGCTGTCCATGGGCAGAGGGGCTGAAAGCACATTAGGGATCTCCTACTGATCACTAAAAGTAACAGTTGGGATATCTCAGGCACTTGTCAAAATTCATAATTATAATTCATAATCAACCTTTGTACTTATCCCCCCCTCCCTGCCATGCTCCAATAGTAGGAAACTGAATACAAAGTCTTTGAAAGTTTCCTCATTTTTTACAAAGTTCTTGTCTTGGAAATATTCTATGACTGATCAGAACCCCTCAGCATGTCAGAACTCCATGAGCATTTCACCTCCCCTGCACCAGAAATACCCAGAGTTGTACTCACAGGCTCTGCAGGCATTGGCATGTTCCAGCTTGAGGAGATGGCTCCAGGAGCTGCAGCTGCATTGTCCTGCAGCCAGAGGTTCCTGTGCCAAGGGCTGGCAGTGATTGTGCCCCAGGCACTTCTCAGCCCCTTCCCAGCCCTGACTGATTGAAGCTCTCTGTGCCTCTGGGCTGTGCCCGGGCTGGCTGCAGGCAGTGCCCCAGCCCTGCTGGGCTGGCACAAGAGCTGCTCATCCAGAGAAATGTGCTTTTGAAGCTCTTCTTGGTGAGCAGGAGCTGCCTCTGTGCCAGGAGCCCAGCCCAGCTCAGCAGCACAGACACAGCACAAGGACTTTAATCAGCCTCTGGGGCTTTGTGCTCAGGCCCTGAACATCAGTCCCTGAGAGGCAGCTGAAGAAACCTCTCAGGAACTCCAAGGCAGAATCCAACTCCAAAGTTTCTTGGACTTTTAATGGGTCCCACTGAGGGACACGACTGAGCAAGTGTCCCCAGGCCCCAGGCAGAGCAGAGAACTGCAGGCAGTGATGACAGGTGGGGACAAAGAGAAGCCAAGTCTTGGTGCCCTGGGGCACAGCAGGGTCTGTGCCAGCAAGGGCTGGGAGGAGACACCTTGTCCTGAGGCCCTGGGGCCTCCTGGCCCAGCCCCAGCCAGGCTGGGCACTGTCAGCCCCTTGTGCTGCCCTCAGCATCCCCCCCTAGCCCACATCCCAGTGGCCTCAAGGATCTGCTGCAAGGAGTCCCTGGGGAGCCTTGCTCAGCAATGGCCCTGGGAGCTCCTTCATGCTCCCTGCAGGGACTGCAGGTTTTTCAAAGGACTTGGAGTTTGGCTTTTGCCTTGGAATCTCTGAGAGGTTTGTGCAATCATGGCCTCCAATTATCTGCTGTAATTAGTCCCTGGAGAGGCTTTGTCAGTAACAACACTCAGTGGGGCTCATTAATGCTTTAAGGTACTCCAGTTATTTGAAGCTACTTGGTGTTTCCCTTTTGATACAGACTCTGTGAGAGGTTTGTGCAATCATGGCCCCAATTATCTGCTTTAATGAGTCCCTGGAGAGCTTTGTACTGACACTCAGTGGGGCTCAGTAATGCTTTGAGCTTCTCACATTTTTTAAGGTAGTTTGGAATTTCCTTCCAACACTGAGACTCTGAGAGGTTTTTGTGCCATCCTGAACTCCACTTGTCTCCTCCAAGGGGTCCATGAGGAGCCTGTGTTGGGCATGGACCTCACTGAGACCCATTCATGCTTTGAGACACTTTGGGATTTTCTTCTGACTTTCACGCCTGGAAAGGTTTGTGCAATCTCCTCTCAGGCCCTGAGGTTCAAGGGCTCAGCTCCAAATGCACCACAGGGCTCATCAGGATGCGGCAAGTCCTGACAAACCATGGCTCTGCCTTGATTTCCCTCTGCTCTAATGCAGTTTATCAGGGCTGTATCTGGAGTGATTTTGGTTTGCTAATTTGAGATTTCTCAGCCAATGCATCTATTAGGGCAGTGGGATCAGTGTTGGCTAATTACCATTGCACTCACTGGAATATATTTACTCATTTCCTGCTGTGAGATAGGATTAGGAGAAAAGCAAAGTAGGCTCAAAATTTTAAAAGGGTATATAGAAAAGTTTATTACCAGT
The DNA here is from genome assembly GCF_051311805.1 of Agelaius phoeniceus. Lineage (NCBI taxonomy): Eukaryota > Metazoa > Chordata > Aves > Passeriformes > Icteridae > Agelaius > Agelaius phoeniceus. Next base: position 6,899,155 of record NW_027509866.1, read on the forward strand.
AAATAAAAGAAAGAGTAATAAGAATATGAACACTTCTCCTCTCCCTACAACCTTTTCTTTCTTACTGACAATGCAAGGAGACAAAACCTGAAAGTTTCAGTCAGTTTACACCATCTAGAACAGTCTTTCTTCAGTTCACTTAGGGAGAGGAGTCCCTCTTTCATGCTATGGGGACTTCTCCATAAGAAAAAAGTTCTCTTGTGGCTCTCAATTCCCACGAATAGCAGCTGCCCAGAAAATCTGCAAGTGTGAAGTCCCTTCCATTTTTCATAGCTTTTCCCACAGCTGTGTTTATGGGCCATGTCAACTTATGGGGTATGAGTTTAAAGATGAGCCGTTCAAGAGCAAAGATTCTCTTCACCTATTTCTGAAATCATCTTCATCTCTGAGAACAGAGATCTTCTTCTTCTCTCCCTGAGGCCACAGGATCTCACCACTCTTCTCTCTTTCTCTGTTTAAACTTCTCATGGGATCACAGCTACTTCAACATTTGCCTACTTTAGCATGGAGGTTTTTGCTGAACAGGTCATCTCCCCATATTTTCAATTAGTTATAGGGAAAAAGAGAGTCTGATATATTAATTACATCCTTCTCTATAGCTTCACAAGAGGATTTCAGCCCCAAGATCAAGGCATCTCCTCATCCCTCCCATCTGGGACTCAACTTCCTCTTCAGTGACCTTGGTGTCTTCATGTTGCTCCTCTCTGTGCCTGCAGTTTGTCCTTTTCTCTCACTGGAGGGAGGCTGGAAGCACTGAAAGAGTTCATATCTCACCCGGGGCCTGCAGATGGTTCCGTGCCCCTGGCCGGGCTCGGTGCTTGCGGCCGGAGCTGTTTTACGATGGAGGTTTCTGCAGCGGCTGCGCTGGGGCTGTGTCAGGATGGGCTGCGCTGGGGCAGGGCCAGGATCTCAGCAGCCAGGCCAGAGCACAGCAGCAGCACGGCTGGGGCCGATGGCTTCTCCTGCCCCTGCCCGGGGCTTGCGGCTGAAGCCCAAGGGTGGCAGAATCTTGGCCGAGCCGGCCCGGCCCGGGGCTGCTCCTGGGGCCCGGCGGATCCTGGCTGGGCCCGGGCTGGCGGCGGGGCAGGGCTCAGCAGGGCCCAGATGTTCCCAACTGCAGCCATGGCCCGGCCCGGCCTCGGCCCCGCGGCCTCCCCTGCCCTGCCCGGCAGCCGATGGGGCCTGGCGGGGTCCCTGGGAAGGGGCCCGGCCCCACGGCAGGAGCCGCCCGCCCGGCCTGGCTGAGACGGGGCCGGGTCAGCCTTGTTACCTCTGTGCCAGCCAGAAGGGAAAGAGACCCTCCCAGGCTTTCCCATCTTTAACATGTGTCTTCACAGAGGTGTGTACAGTTTCCTTACTGGTTTAACAGATTGTCAGTTCTCAAAGCTGATTACTGATTGGTTTTTTTGTCAGACACAGATGAAACTGCTAGAAGCTTCTCTTAGAACATCACTTCCATGATGCAAAATCACCACAACAGCACAGACCCCAGAGCTCCTTTGTCCATATGTATCGGTCATGTGTCCAAGTCCTCAAAAACCCTTCTTGGGAGATCTCTGGGCCCTTTCCAAGGTTTTTTCAACTGAAAGCATTCAACTCAGAGTCTAAGAAAATCACCAGCAGACATGGCCAGCCTGACCTGTCTGTCCTTACTACTTTTGTCTGGGAGCAATCTTTGGATATATGGAATTTGGGAAGCCAAATTCTAATTTTGGCCATGGACCATGGACATGAAAGTTGGTTCTTTTCCGTAGGAAGGAAGGAACAGAGCCCCAGTGTTTGCTAGGCAGAAGAGAGTGACCACCAGAGGACAAGGCCAGCCAGAAGTGGCAGGTTTTTTTCTGAGAGAAACCCTTGCATATAGGAAAATTTTTTGAGAGAATACCAATTTTGGCAATGGACATTTAAAAAGAGGGACAGTTCTTTTCTATAGCAAGGAAAGCACAGAGCCCCAGTGTTCCAGGAGCTGATGAGAGGCATTCCTTGACATTGCAACATCAGCCAGAGCTGTCAGGTGGCCCCTGGGAGGCCAAGCCAGCCAGGCCTGTTCCATGTTCCCTCGGTTCCATGGGGCCCCACAGTGTCCCAATGGTCCTTTGCTTCCCTGAGGCCCTGAGGTGTCATAATGCCCCCTTGGTGACACCAGGCCCTGAAGGGTCCCAATGGTCTCCATGGTTCCATCAGGCCCCACAGAGCCAGAATGGTCTCTGGGTTCCATGAAGCCCCGTGGTGTCACCACGGCCCCTTGGTTCCATGGGCTCCAGTGGTGCCACAATGATCCCCATGGTTCCATGAGGTCCCCACAGTGTCCCAGTGATCTCCATGGGAAGGAAAGAACCCAGCCCCAGTGTTGCAGGGGCAGTCACCAGAGGTCAAGGCCAGCCAGGCTTGATGGTACTGGCAGATTGTGCCTGGGAGCAACCCTTGGATATCCAGAATTTTGGAGGTGGAATCCCAATTTCAGACATGGACACCTGGAGGATAAGGATGCTTGTTTTCCATTGGAAAGAAAGCACGGAACACTGATACAACAGTGACATTTGGGGATCTATGGGGAGCATTGGGGATCGTTTCTGCACCTCGTGACCCAACAGGAGCTACTCTAATAAATGTTGCCTGAAGCTCCCACTGTGCCCATGACAGGAACCCATGTGAGTGTCTGGGACATCCCAGCTCTCTGGCAGCCTGGGGACTCCTGGGATGTCACCATGGAATGGCTGTGACTGCCTCTGACCACAGGGCTCTTTACCATCCTAGAAACCCCTCGGAGGTCTCCATGGAGCCCCTGTCTCTGCCTGTCACATTCCAGCTTTGGAACAGCCTGGAGATTCTTGGAAAGTCCCCATGGAACCCTTCTGAGGGCCTGTGACAAATCTGATCCTTAGCAGGCAACCATCACCAGCCCCCTGTTGCTATGCTCAGTCCCTTGGCAGCTCCATGGAGACCCCATGCCAGGGGTGGTTGCCATGGCCACCAGGGCTGGCACCAGCTGGGATGCTCGCTTTCCAGGGGCCGGGCTTCAGGAATGGGATTCCCCAATTTCCTGCTCCTGCTAAAACCGCGCTGCCCTCGCTGCCCTCCCGCCTCCCGTGGAAAGCAAAAAAGGCAAAGATCCCAGGCTGGGATAAGAACAATTTATTGGGAACAGCAACGAGATAAAGAACAAACAGAAACAGAAACAATATTGATAACAGAAGGGATAAGTAAAACTATTTACAGAGAAAACTACAACATCAACAACTAGTTCTTCCTGGCAATGTGTTTCCTCCTGTCTGGAAAGGACACCCTTCTCCTCAGGGAGAGAGAGAGAGAGAGTCCCTTTCCTGCCCCTGGCAATGACCTGAGGTGGGAGTGAATGTAATGACAGGGCCCTGGCCAGACCCTCATGTTCTCCAACCCCACATCATGTCATTGGCAGGGGCAGGAAAAGGGACAGGTGTCTTCCCAGCATGGATCACAGGGAACATGGATCACCAGGACTCTGACCAACGTGGGGTCTCCAATGGGGGATAAAGCTGGAGCAGTGCATTAAACTCTTCCTGCAGTTGGGGCATGTGCAGGGCTTCTTTTACTGGTGCCTCCGTTGGTGTCTGCTCAAGTGAGAGCTGCTGGTGAAGCTCTTCCCACACTGGGGACACTCATAGGGCCTCTCCCCAGTGTGGATGCGCCGGTGGGTGACGAGGGTGGAGTTGTGCTTGAAGCCCTTCCCGCAGTCAGGGCAGAGGAAGGGCCTCTCATCCGTGTGAATGCGCTGGTGCTGGAGGAGCTGAGAGCTGGTGTGAAACCTCTTCCCACACTCGGGGCACTGGTAGGGCCTCTCCCCAGTGTGGATCATTTGGTGGATGTTCATTTGGGTCTTCCTACTAAAGGTCATCCCACATTCCCCGCAGTTGTATGGCCTTTCCCCAGTGTGGATCCTCTGGTGGCAGATCAAGAGAGACTTCTGCCTAAAGCTCTTCCCACATTCCCCACACTCATAGGGTCGTTCCCTGGTGTGGGTCTTGTGGTGGGAGATCAGGTTAGAGTTCTGGCGGAAGCTCATCCCAAATTCCCCACACTCGTAGGGCTTCTCCCCGGTGTGGATCCGCTGGTGCCTGATGAGGGTGGAGTTGCGCTTGAAGCCCTTCCCACAGCTGGGGCAGCGGAAGGGCCTCTCCTCAGTGTGAATCTGCTGGTGCTGGAGGAGACTGGAGCTGGTGTGAAACCTCTTCTGACACTGGGGACACTCGTAGGGCCTCTCCCCAGTGTGGATGCGTTGGTGGATGATGAGGGCAGAGCTGCAGCTGAAGCCCTTCCCACACTCCCCACACTCGTAGGGCCATTCCCCAGTGTGGATCATCTGGTGGCTGATCAGGGTGCTGCTCTGCCTGAAGCTCTTCCCACACTCCAAGCACTTGTGGGGCTTCTCCCCATCATGAAGCTGCCCATGGACCACCAGCTCTGAGCTCTGGCTGAAGCTCTGTCCACCTTCCTGTCTCAGGGTGGGTCTTTCCTTCTCAGAACACACTTGGCTGGGTTTGTAGCCCCTCCTCCTGTGGAATCTCTGGGGCTTTTCCTCCACGTTGGAATTCTGCACCGTGGAGCCACTTAAAATGGCCTCTTCCACGATGTTCTGCCTTGGGGATTTCTCCTCCCCGGTCTCCATCCACAGATCCTTCCCTGGGGGAGGAAGGACAAGGAGAGGATGGGATTTGCCTCCATGCCAGAGGGAAGGGGAAGGAGATCCCCCCAGTGCATCCCCAGCAGGACGGGGTTGGCAGCAGGGTTGTCCTGCAGCCGGGGGCTGTGCTGGGCTGGGAGATGGAGCAGGAGAGAGGGGGAAAGGGGCACTGACTGCCTCCTCACCTGCCTGCGTGTCCCGGGCCTCCTTCCTCTTCCTTGCAGCCTCCTCCTCCATCTGGCAAAGGTTTGGGGATGTGAAATCCTGTTTTGGGAGGAAAGCAAGGGATGAGCGCATTGAATTTTTACTGGTTTGAAGACAAACCTGGGGGAGAGTCTAAACCAGAATTACAATTAATTAAGAAAAGAAGGACAAGGCAATGATACAGAAACACTACCTTAAACTGACAGACTCAGGATATAACCTGACACCCTGTTGCAGGTCAGGCTGGTGGCAGCAGTCCCATTAAATGGTGGCTGCAGTCCTGTGTGAGTGATGAACGTGATTCTGTCAGAGCAGTGATCCTGTATAAGGGTCTGGTCTTCCTCTGAAGGTCCAGTGGTGGTTCTGGAGCTCTTGTCCTCTGGGAATCCAGTAGGCAAGCTGCTCCTGCTGTTGCAAGGCTCAGCTTATATCCAGGTAGGAATGCTTGGATCCTCCCCCTGGGCGGAGCATCCCACAATGGGAGGATGGAATTTGATCAGTCCTGCAGTGACACTCAATGGCCCATTCACAGAAGATATCTCCCCTGGAGGGCGTTATCAGGGCTGAGTCATGGAAGAGATCAAGAACACTGCCCCACCTGTTTATAGCAGTTGATGAAGATGGGCATTGAAAACATGCATTTGGTTCCGTCTTACATTGCAGCCTGAAACAGTGGGGGAATCCCTGTTCAGGGGGTGAACACCACCCCCCTTACCCAAACTGGCTCAGGTGTAAAACCCCCACCCCAGGAAGGCCACACACACAGGGGACAATGTCACACTTGCCCTGCTCCAGGGCAAATGGCATCTCTCTAATATTTCCTTAACCAGATTGCAAAATTATTTTGGCACAGTGAGTTCAGGGCACTGTTCTTTGACCCCTGTTGCCTTTGACAACAGCATGGTTCCCTCCTCTGAGGAGGTCGTGGGTCTCTCTGGAGGAACTCTTGGAAACTGTCGCAGCTTCGTCTGAGCGACCTATGGGAGAACTGATGAGGAAAATGGCTGTTGTGGGACTGGAGTGTAAAGAAAATATTTTGTTGTCCCTCCTTGAAAAGTTTGTTAAAATCACTGGAGGAAATGGAGCAAATGATAGCATCAAGACTGAGAAGGTTCTTTCACCACATGGTGAGGAACATAAGGCTGCTAAAAGTGCTACAAGAAGCCCAGCTCAAGTAGCTAAATTCCCAAATAATTACTGAATTCCCAGGCTTGGGTTTTTTCCAAATGTGAGAATCATTATTCTCTTCATCCCTGTCACCTTTGTGACAGCTACACAGAGCTTTCCCTTCCTTATAATAATATCTGTATTGGGCCGAATTTGCACTTTTCTTTAATTGTAACCTGCCAGCAGCTGAGCTGGAGCTGTGAAGGAACCAAGGAAACTTGGAATTGCCCCAGAATTGCTTCTATTGTCAGCCGGTGCTGCGGCGGCCGTGGGGCAGAGGGGTGGGAAAGGGGGCTCCGGGGTGGCAGTGGAGGAAATGCCGGGCCCGGGGGCTGAGCACAGGGCTGAGCACACAGAGATGGTTTTGTTTTTGCTGAGCTCGCACTGAGCCAAGGCCTGTCCTGCCCCTCATTCGGCCACGCTGGGGAGGGGCTGAGGGTGTGGGGGAGCTTGGGAGGGGACACAGCCAGGACAGGAGATCCCAGCTGACCCCAGGGATAGCCCAGACCATAGGACATCATGATCAGTGCATGAAGTGTGGGGAACAAGGAGGAAGGGGGCACAGTTGCAGTGAGGGTTTTGTCTCCCCAGGTAACACTTAGGCAGGATTGGGCCCTGTTTCGCCAGTGGGCAGGGCCCGCACCAAAGACACAGACACCAACTTAACTTAAGGAAAAGTGTAATTAGATAATGCAAATTTGCAAAAAATTACAAAAATATTAGGTAGGCAAAGCAAATAATCATTAGTCAATAATTCCAAAAGAGAAGATGTTGAAATGAGTATCACACAACTGTCCATTTCTGGCTGCAGGCTCTGGAGATTCTATCTCTGCCTTCAATCAGGGTTGCATTCCCTAAAGAATCCTGGTACCAAATCCTGCTTTCCAAGGCTGGAACAGTGTCTCAGGTTTAGCTGGGTGTGTATTCAATTACCCTTTGTTAAAGGTGGGGCAATTATCATCTGTTAATTGAGCAATTTACTTTATCTTTTCCACATGAATCCTCCCTCCAGGGAGATATCTTCTGTTAATGGGCCATTGAGTGTCACTGATAAAAATTCCATCATCCCATTGTGAGAAGCTCTGCCCAGAGGGAGGAGCCAAGCATTCCTACCTGAATATAATCTGAGAATGTGAACAACAGATTCAGCCTTCTCCCACAGGATTCCCAGAAGAGCAGCTTTCAGCTCCACTGGATCCCAGAGGAAGACCAGGCCGATCGACGCCACAACTGGACCTTCAGAGGAAAACTCCACCCTTCCACAGGATCACTGCTCCAACAGAACCACACCTGTCCCTGCAGGAGCACTGCAGCCACCATTTAACAGGAGTGCTACCAACACTCTGACCCACAGGGTGTCAGGACGTATTCTTACTCTGTAAGTAGTTTTTAGTACTACTGCATTTGTATTTTTAATTTTCCTTCTGAAGAATTGTTATTCCTATTCCCATAGACTTTGCTTGACAGCCTCTTGTTTTGAAAATTATAATTCCAAGTGAAGGGATTAACATTTTCCATTTCAAGGGAGTCTCCTGCCTTCCTTAGCAGACACCTGTCTTTTCAAACTGACACAATACCCTGGGATACCCAGGCAGGTGAGGAGGAAGTCAGTGCCCCTTTCCCCCTCTCTCCTGCTCCATCTCCCAGCCCAGCACAGCCCCCGGCTGCAGGACAACCCTGCTGCCAACCCCGTCCTGCTGGGGATGCACTGGAGGAATCTCCTTCCCTTTCCCTCTGGCATGGAGGCAAATCCCATCCTCTCCTTGTCCTTCCTCCCCCAGGGAAGAAGCTGAGGATGGAGACCAGGGAGGAGAAATCCCCAAAGCAGAACCACATGGAAGAGGCCATTATAAATGGCTCCACGGTGCAGAATTCCAACGTGGAGGAAAAGCCCCAGAGATCCCACAGAAGGGGGGGCTCAAAACCCAGCCCAGGGTGCTCTGAGGAGGAAAGACCCACCCTGAGCCAGGAAGGTGGACAGAGCTTCAGCCAGAGCTCAGAGCTGGTGGTCCACGGGCAGCTTCACAATGGGGAGAAGCCCCACAAGTGCTTGGAGTGTGGGAAGAGCTTCAGGCAGAGCAGCACCCTGATCAGCCACCAGATGATCCACACTGGGGAATGGCCCTACGAGTGTGGGGAGTGTGGGAAGGGCTTCAGCTGCAGCTCTGCCCTCATCATCCACCAGTGCATCCACACTGGGGAGAGGCCCTACGAGTGTCCTGAGTGTCAGAAGAGGTTTCACACCAGCTCCAGTCTCCTCCAGCACCAGCAGATTCACTCAGAGGAGGGGCCCTTCCACTGCCCTGACTGTGGGAAGGGCTTCAAGCGCAACTCCACCCTCATCACCCACCAGCGCATCCACACTGGGGAGAGGGAGAGGCCCTACGAGTGTCCCCAGTGTCAGAAGAGGTTTTACACCAGCTCTGATCTCCTCCTGCATGAGCGGATTCACACGGATGAGAGGCCCTTCCGCTGCCCTGACTGTGGGATGGGCTTCAAGCGCAACTCCCACCTCATCAGGCACCAGCGGATCCACACCGGGGAGAAGCCCTACAAGTGTGGGGAATGTGGGATGAGCTTCAGCCAGAACTCTAACCTGATCTCCCACCAGAAGACCCACACCAGGGAACGACCCCATGAATGTGGGGAATGTGGGAAGAGCTTTAGGCAGAAGTCTCTCTTGATCTGCCACCAGAGGATCCACACTGGGGAAAGGCCATACAACTGCGGGGAATGTGGGATGACCTTTAGTAGGAAGACCCAAATGAACATCCACCAAATGATCCACACTGGGGAGAGGCCCTACCAGTGCCCCGAGTGTGGGAAGAGGTTTCACACGAGCTCTCAGCTCCTCCAGCACCAGCGCATTCACACGGATGAGAGGCCCTTCCTCTGCCCCGACTGTGGGAAGGGCTTCAAGCACAACTCCACCCTCGTCACCCACCAACGCATCCACACTGGGGAGAGGCCCTACGAGTGTCCCCAGTGTGGGAAGAGCTTCACCAGCAGCTCTCACTTGAGCAGACACCAACGGAGGCACCAGTAAAAGAAGCCCTGCACATGCCCCAACTGCAGGAAGAGTTTAATGCACTGCTCCAGCTTTATCCCCCATTGGAGACCCCACGTTGGTCAGAGTCCTGGTGATCCATGTTCCCCATGATCCTTGCTGGGAAGACACCTGTCCCTTTTCCTGCCCCTGCCAATGACATGATGTGGGGTTGGAGAACATGATGGTCTGGCCATGGCCTTGTCATTACATTCACTCCCACCTCAGTTCATTGCCAGGGGCAGGAAAGGGACTCTCTCTCTCTCTCTCCCTGAGGAGAAGGGTGTCCTTTCCAGACAGGAGGAAATACATTGCCAGGAAGACCTAGTTGTTGATGTTGTAGTTTTCTCTGTAAATAGTTTTACTTATCCCTTCTGTTATCAATATTGTTTCTGTTCCTGTTTGTTCTTTATCTCGTTGCTGTTCCCAATCAATTGTTCTTATCCCAGCCTGGGATCTTTGCCTTTTTTGCTTTCCACGGGAGGCGGGAGGGCAGCGAGGGCAGCGCGGTTTTAGCGGGAGCAGGAAATTGGGGAATCCCATTCCTGAAGCCCGGCCCCTGGAAACCGAGCATCCCAGCTGGTGCCAGCCCTGGTGGCCATGGCAACCACCCCTGGCATGGGGTCTCCATGGAGCTGCCAAGGGACTGAGCATAGCAACGGGGGGCTGGTGATGGTTGCCTGCTAAGGATCAGATTTGTCACAGGCCCTCAGAAGGGTTCCATGGGATCTTTCCAAGAGTCTCCAGGCTGTTCCAGAGCTGGAATGTCACAGGCAGAGACAGGGGCTCCATGGAGACCTCCGAGGGGTTTCTAGGATGGTAAAGAGCCCTGTGGTCAGAGGCAGTCACAGCCATTCCATGGTGACATCCCAGGAGTCCCCAGGCTGCCAGAGAGCTGGGATGTCCCAGACACTCACATGGGTTCCTGTCATGGGCACAGTGGGAGCTTCAGGCAACATTTATTAGAGAAGCTCCTGTTGGGTCACGAGGTGCAGAAACGATCCCCAATGCTCCCCATAGATCCCCAAATGTCACTGTTGTATCAGTGTTCCGTGCTTTCTTTCCAATGGAAAACAAGCATCCTTATCCTCCAGTGTCCATGTCTGAAATTGGGATTCCACCTCCAAAATTCTGTATATCCAAGGGTTGCTCCCAGGCACAATCTGCCAGTACCATCAAGCCTGGCTGGCCTTGGCCTCTGGTGACTGCCCCTGCCACACTGGGGCTGGGTTCTTTCCTTCCCATGGAGAACACTGGGACACTGTGGGGACCTCATGGAACCATGGGGATCATTGTGGCACCACTGGAGCCCATGGAACCAAGGGGCCGTGGTGACACCGCGGGGCTTCATGGAACCCAGAGACCATTATGGCTCTGTGGGGCCTGATGGAACCATGGAGACCATTGGGACCCTTCAGGGCCTGGTGTCACCAAGGGGGCATTATGACACCTCAGGGCCTCAGGGAAGCAAAGGACCATTGGGACACTGTGGGGCCCCATGGAACCGAGGGAACATGGAACAGGCCTGGCTGGTTTGGTCTCCCAGGGGCCACGTGACAGGTCTGGCTGATGTTGGGATGTCAAGGGCTGCCTCTCATCAGCTCCTGGAGCACTGGGGCTCTGTGCTTTCCTTGCTATAGAAAAGAACTGTCCCTCTTTTTAAATGTCCATTGCCAAAATTGGTATTCTCTCAAAAAATTTTCCTATATGCAAGGGTTTCTCTCAGAAAAAAACCTGCCACTTCTGCCTGGCCTTGTCCTCTGGTGGTCACCTCTCTTCTTCCTGGCAAACACTGGGGCTCTGTTCCTTCCTTCCTACGGAAAAGAACCAACCTTCATGTCCAGGGTCCATGGCCAAAATTAGAATTTGGCCTCCCAAATTCCATATATCCAAAGATTGCTCCCAGAAAAAAGTAGCAAGGACAGACAGGTCAGGCTGGCCACGTCTTCTGGTGATTTTCTTAGACTCTGAGTTGAATGCTTTCATTTGAAAAAACCTTGGAAAGGGCCCAGACATCTCCCAAGAAGAGTTTTTGAGGACTTGGGCACATGACTACTACATATGGACAAAGGAACTCTGTGCTCTGTGCAGTTGTGAGGGTTTGGCATCATGGAAGTGATGTTCTAAGAGAAGCTGCTAGCAGTTTCCTCCGTGTCTGACTAAAAAACCAATCAGTAATTAACTTTGAGAATTGACAATCTGTTAAACCGCTAAGGGAACTGTACACCCCTCTGTGAAGACACATGTTAAAGATGGGAAAGCCTGGGAGGGTCTCTTTCCCTTCTGGCTGGCACAGAGGTAACAAGGCTGACCCGGCCCCGTCTCAGCCAGGCCAGGCCGGGCGGCTCCTGCCGTGGGGCCGGGCCCCTTCCCAGGGACCCCGCCAGGCCCCATCGGCTGCCGGGCAGGGCAGGGGAGGCCGCGGGGCCGAGGCCGGGCCAGGCCATGGCTGCAGTTGGGAACATCTGGGCCCTGCTGAGCCCTGACCCGCCGCCAGCCCGGGCCCAGCCAGGATCCGCCGGGCCCCAGGAGCAGCCCCGGGCCGGGCCGGCTCGGCCAAGATTCTGCCACCCTTGGGCTTCAGCCGCAAGCCCCGGGCAGGGGCAGGAGAAGCCATCGGCCCCCGGCCGTGCTGCTGCTGTGCTCTGGCCTGGCTGCTGAGATCCTGGCCCTGCCCCAGCGCAGCCCATCCTGACACAGCCCCAGCGCAGCCGCTGCAGAAACCTCCATCCTAAAACAGCTCCGGCCGCAAGCACCGAGCCCGGCCGGGGGCACAGAACCATCTGCAGGCCCCGGGTGAGATATGAACTCTTTCAGTGCTTCCATCCTCCCTCCAGTGAGAGAAAAGGACAAAGTGCAGGCACACAGAGGAGCAACATGAAGACACTGAGGTCACTGAAGGGGAAGTTGAGCCCCAGATGGGAGGGATGAGGAGATGCCTTGATCTTGGGGCTGAAATCCTCTTGTAAAGCTATGGAGAAGGATGTAATTAATATGTCAGACTCTCTTTTTCCCAATATGTAATTGAAAATATGGGTAGATGACTTGTTCAGCAAAAACCTCCATGCTAAAGTAAGCAAATGTTGAAGTAGCTGTGATCCCATGAGAAGTTTAAATAGAGAAAGAGAGAAGAGTGGTGAGATCCTGTGCCCTCAGGGAGAGAAAAGAAGATTTCTGTTCTCGAAGATGAGGATGATTTCAGAAATAGATGAAGAGAATCTTTGCTCTTGAACAGCTCATCTTTGAACTAATAACCGATAAGTTGACATGGCCCATAAACACAACTGTGGGGAAAACTGAAAAAAAATGGGAAGGACTTCACGATTGCAGATTTTCTGGGCAGCTGCTATTCGTGGGATTTGAGAGCCACGAGCAAACGTTTTTCTTATGGAGAAGTCTCCATAGCATGAAAGAGAGACTCCTCTCCCTAAGTGAACTGAAGAAAGGCTGTTCTAGATGGTATAAACTGACTGAAACTTTCAGGTTTTGTCTCCTTACATTGTCAGTAAGAAAGAAAAGGTTGTAGGGAGAGGAGAAGTGTTCAGATTCTTATTACTCTTTCTTTTATTTACTGGTAATAAACTTTTCTATATACCCTTTTAAAATTTTGAGCCTGCATTGCCTTTCTCCTAATCCTATCTCACAGCAGGAAATGAGTAAATATATTCCAGTGAGTGCAATGGTAATCAGCCAACACTGATCCCACTGCATTAATAGATGCATTGGCTGAGAAATCTCAAATTAGCAAACCAAAATCACTCCAGATACAGCCCTGATAAACTGCATTAGAGCAGAGGGAAATCAAGGCAGAGCCATGGTTTGTCAGTACTTGCTGCATCCTGATGAGCCCTGTGGTGCATTTGGAGCTGAGCCGTGGAACCTCAGGGCCTGAGAGGTGATTGCACAAACCTTTCCAGGAGTCAAAGTCAGAAGAAAACCCCAAAGTGTCTCAAAGCATGAATGGGTCTCAGTGAGGTCCATGCCCAACACAGGCTCCGCATGGATCCCTTGGAGGAGACAATTGGAGGCCAGGATTTGCCAAAAACATCTCAGAGACTCAGAGTGGAAAGGAAATTCCAAACTACCTTAAAAATTTTGAGAAGCTCAAAGCTTCTGAGCCCCACTGAGTGTCAGTACAAAGCTCTCCAGGGGCTCATTAAAGCAGATAATTGGGGCCATGATTGCACAAACCTCTCACAGTCTGTATCAAAAGGGAAACACCAAGTACCTTAAAATAACTAAAGTACCTTAAAGCATTAATGAGCGCACTGAATGTTGTTACTGATAACGGCTCTCCAGAGACTCATTAAGCAGATAATTGGAGCCTGTAAATGCACAATCTTTTTCATAGAGTCTGTATCAAAAGGGAAAGAGGAAGTAGCTTAAAAAACTTAAGTACCCTGAAGTATTAATGAGTCCCAATCAATGCTGCAACAGGCAGAGAATCTCCAGGGACTAATTACAGCAGATAATTGGAGGCCATGATTGCACAAACCTCTCAGAGACTCCAAGGCAAAAGCCAAAGCCAAAGTCCTTTGAAAAACCTGCAGTCCCTGCAGGGAGCATGAAGGAGCCCCCAGGGCCATTGCTGAGCAAGGCTCCCCAGGGACTCCTTGCAGCAGATCCTTGAGGCCACTGGGATGTGGGCTAGGGGGGGATGCTGAGGGCAGCACAAGGGGCTGCCAGTGCCCAGTCTGCCTGGGGCAAAATCACTGCCAGCCCTTGGCACAGGAACCTCTGGCTGCAGGACAATGCAGCTGCAGCTCCTGGAGCCATCTCCTCAAGCTGGAACATGCCTATGCCTGCAGAGCCTGTGAGTACATTCTCTGCTTGTCTCTTGTGCAGAGCAGCCAGGGGTGCCCAGGGCTGTCCTGCAGAGCAGGGTCCTGCAGCCCAGGGCGCTGTGCTGGGGCAGGGACTCTGCTGCCTGCCAGGGACAGCTCTCAGCCAGCCCTGGCAGCTGCTCCCAGCACTGGGGGACAAGATCTGGGTGGCAGGAGACAGCTGGTGAGGCTTGGAAGTGTTCTCCTTGTGTGGGGAGGATGCTGCATTGTTCAGGACTGCTCCCAGCATGACATTGAACTGCAGAACCTTTTCAAGTAGATTATACAGGAAGCACAGCAAGGCAGGGACTGCATAGAAGGGAAAATCCTGCTCTTTTAATCTACTGCTCTAGGTTGCCTGGATGGGAAATTGCACATAGATATTCATCTCTTACTTCAGATTGAGAAAACAAAAAATCTATCAGATGTAATAAACCAGGAAGTCACAGAAATCAGCACAGAGCCCCTCACAGGCAGCATCAGTGTCACTTTTCCAGCCTCCTCAGGGTTGCTCTGACGTTGCCATCAGAGCCTGCAGAGCCAGAGCTGCCCCTGGGCAGTGCCTGAGCTGGGAGGGCTCTGCAGGGCAGAGCTGAGCCCCCAGGGCTGGGCTGGGCTCTGGCAGCACTGGCAGGGCCCAGCCCTGGGCACAGGGAAGCAGCTGCTGGCAGGGACAGCTCCAGGCAGCAGAGCCCTGGGCAGGCAGTGGGGGGAAAGTGCCCCCACGCTGTGCTGGGATATTTCAAGTCCTCTCCAAACCCAACTATTCCATGATTACTTTTCCTACAGATCCCCATGCCAAGGCATCACAGCAAATGTCCAACAGCAGCTCCATCAGGCCATTCCTCCTGCTGGCATTGGCAGACACGCGGCAGCTGCAGCTCCTGCACTTCTGCCTCTTGCTGGGCATCTCCCTGGCTGCCCTCCTGGGCAACGGCCTCATCATCAGCGCCGTAGCCTGCGGCCACCACCTGCACACGCCCATGTTCTTCTTCCTGCTCAACCTGGCCCTCGCTGACCTGGGCTCCATCTGCACCACTGTCCCCAAAGCCATGCACAATTCCATCTGGGACACCAGCAACATCTCCTACACAGGATGTGCTGCTCAGCTCTTTTTCTTTCTGTTCTTCATCTCAGCAGAGTTTTATTTGCTGACGATCATGTGCTATGCTACGACCGCTACGTGTCCATCTGCAAACCCCTGCACTACGGGACCCTCCTGGGCAGCAGAGCTTGTGCCCACATGGCAGCAGCTGCCTGGGCCAGTGCCTTTCTCAATGCTCTCATGCACACGGCCAATACATTTTCCCTGCCCCTTTGCCATGGCAATGCCCTGGGCCAGTTCTTCTGTGAAATCCCTCAGATCCTCAAGCTCTCCTGCTCAAAATCCTACCTCAGGGAATTTGGGCTCATTGTTGTAAGTGTGTGTTTAGATTTTGTTTGTTTTGTGTTCATTGTTTTCTCCTATGTGCAGATCTTCAGGGCTGTGCTGAGGATCCCCTCTGAGCAGGGACGGCACAAAGCCTTTTCCACCTGCCTCCCTCACCTGGCCGTGCTCTCTCTGTTCTTCAGCACTGGTGCTTCTCTGTACCTGAAGCCCCCCTGAAAGGAAGGTGTAGAGCTACCAGACGTAGAACGGCGAAGTCCTTCAATGTCCAGCCAATGGAGTTCACCAGGTCACGTCTGGGGAGGTCTCCGGGTTGCAGTTCATCCAAACTCTTATTATACTCTTTTTCTTTATGGGGGAAGGGGTAAAACTTGAAACTGAATCAAAGGTAGTCTATTGTATTTTGGGGGGAAAATGGTATTTAGAGAAGGGTACACACAGTCCATGTTCTCAGCAGTGGGTGAGAGCCATTGTCTTCTTGGTCCACTGCTCACACCTGCAACATCCATCTTGCTTTGGTCAGCTTGCCTCCCCCACACACCTCCCCCAGGTTGGGGGTCTCAGTCCCAGTCCTTGGAAAGAGTGGGGGGGACCTTTTCCCATAGGGATTTCATGTCCTGGTCTTTGATGGAGAGGCTTCTTACATCTCAGTCTGTCTGTCACAGTGGTTGTAAGACAAGTGAGGGGTCTGTGGAGAGCTAGGGATCTGCCTGCGGAAGATCTCGGGCTGTACGGGTAGATAAGAAGGCCCCCCTCACCCTGCAGTCTGACCTTTGCTCTGTACCCGGCCGCACCCGGCCGGATGTGAGCAGAGGGAAGTGACACAGACTGCCCAAACCATAAATACCCCTGAGACCCGTCAATAAACGCCATTTGCTGTCCACCACATTGGTGTATGTAGCATTGGACCGAGTGACCCTGGGCCTTGGGTCACCGTGCCGGACCTCCCGAACCAGGTCGCTATGCCATAACGGCAACATCTGATGCCGAAACCCCGGGAAAATCGCAGCGCCCAGAGTTCGGGATTTCGCCTGGACAGGGGACCGGCGGCTGCACAGCAGGCCTAGTGCAGCGGGGGGGACGCCCCCGGACCAGCGTGGACCATGGAAGCCATAGCGAAGGTCGTAACTCAGATGCATGCTCAGTGGGGGATTGATTGTAAGCTAAAAGATTTATGTCTTGCTATACCGAGACTTATTAAGCTGGGGGCGATAGACAGCCCGGTGGACATTCTCCATTCGGAGATATGGGATACTTGTACAAAGGTTTTAGCTGAGGAAACTATGTCCGCAGGCTCAGGGGAAGCTCTAAAGTCATGGGGCAGAGTCGTGCAGGCTCTGCAGAAAGCTAGAGAAGAGCAGGAGACCTGGAAAGCCGCGCAGGCTTGGCTATTAGCCACGCCGCAGTTGGGGGTGGGCGCGGCAATGCAAACCACGGAGGGCTTCGATCAGATCAGCACCGCGGAACCGCGAGCGCTGGATTCCCCCGAGCAGACCGCTTCACCATCAGAGGGGGGGAACGCGCGCGGGCGTTTTGGTGGGGGTTAACGGAGGAAGCGCAGGAGGCGGCGAAATTGCCGGACCCCAAAGGGGTGGATAAAAGCGCAACCCCTCCGTATGCGTTTGAAAATGGCGCCGAACCGCGTGTTCAGGGCGGAAAGGAAAACACGGGGGGCGGAAATGCAGTCAGCCTGCTTAACAACGCATGCGCGGGCAAGCAGGGGGACGGGGCGGCCCCCCGCGGAGGAGCGTAAGGCCAATCAGAGCGCTCAGTTCACTTTAGGTCCTTGTGGGATCTCAGCACATCGTTCCCGATGTCCAGAGATGCCAGGAGAACCCTTGGGGGTCTCGAAAACCCTGGAATGTTGCCAAGAGTGTTTGGTGGCTTGATTTTGATCCATCCACAGAAGTAACAAGAGTCTGAGGACAAGAGAATCGCTTTAGAGTACAAGGTGTAAAAGAGACACATTTAGAGGGTGAGATATAGACTTTAAGGTTTTTGGTACAGGGGGGTTATGGAGACAAGATGGAGAGATCAGGGCGTGTCTTGTCCTTCTTCTTTCTTCTTCTTGTCCTCCATCTCCTGTGATGATGTTGGCACTTAGAGATTGGTTTCTGGTGAAGGTGCACTTGCTAACATGGGCAAAAAGCATTGGGAAATAAAGGTAAATATTGTATACGTAGGTTTTAGTATAAAAAGACATGACCGCCCCGTGGGTGGTCAGAGAGTGCCTGTGACTGCCTGCAGATCAGACCTCTGTTGGGCAGACAGAAAAATTTTGTAGATAAGAAATAATAAACAACCTGAAGACCGAAAGCTGAAGAGTCCAGACTCGTCCTTTGCATCGCGCCCACCAAAGAACCACTCTACCCATGTCGGGGCAGAGACAGACAGCCGAACCCGACATTTGGAGTCCCTGGGTGGGCACCCCGTGGGCACCGGCACCCCGTGGGCACCCGGCGGCGACCCGGGGGGCAGCTCGGCAGCGACCGGCGATCCAGCGGCATCCAGCAGCCTTCGCTGAGCCACGGTGAGCTCTGCTGTGCACCTCTTGCACAGGGGCAGCCTTGAAGCACCGAGTGGGCAGCTCCCGAGTTGGACTCATTCCCAGGAGAGCCTGATAACTCCTTGGGAAAACAGCCAGAAAGCAGCCAGGAGAATCTGAAAACGCAGCAGCCGCAGAAAACATCGCACTCCACCTCAGCCGAAGAAAGTTCGTAGCAGGACAGCCCGGATCGGAATCGGAAAGGCGCCTCCGGATCCATCTCCTGTGACCTGCAGGCCAGAGACCAGGAGCCTCCGGACTGCTCTGATGACAGGAATTCGGTGAGAAGGTCAAGAATTAAGAACATGGGGGGTACACTTTCCCAGGAACAAATAGAAATTCTGTCCGACCTACAAGGCGTGGCAGACACACACACTAAGGGGATCCCAAAGAAAAAGCTTAGAGAATTATTGCTGTGGGTGCGGTGTAATTACCCGTACTCCGAAACAAGGCTGTTATTTGAAGTAGGCTTTTGGCAAGAAGTTAACAGACACCTATATTTTCTAGCCATCAATGAGGATAAAACAGCCTTAAAATTGCTGTCCTCAGCAAGAATTATGTTAGAGGCGACCTCGACTCAATTTAGGGGGTCAGCCAGGCAACAAGTTGTTGCAGGTCCCAGAGGGGCGGAGGGAGCAGAGCAAGGTTCCAAGCAGAAATTGGCTCTGATCTCAATTAGCCCGGGGGAAAAGGTGCCCGAGAAAAGGGTACAAGGGGAAATGTCATTGCCCTCAGTCCCACCATCCCGAAAACCCAAGGGAACCCTAAAGCACCCTGAAACCACAGAGAATACAGGGACTTCAGACTCCGACTCAGACACTGATGATACCATTCCTCTTCCTGATGAAATAAAGTTTTCTCCCAGCGACATCGAGGAGACAGGCCACCCTTCCGGAGTGTACTGTCCCGATTCGCAGGAATCAGGGGGGGAGGAGGTGGAAAACGTGGCGGAGTCGGGGAGGGGGGTTCAAAGGGAACAAGCGGGGAGGGGGAATGCGCTCTCTCGCGGCAGGCGCGGCGGCGCGGAAGCGGCGGCGGCCGGCGGGGGGGGCGGGGAGGCAATGGGAGACACGGGTTTCCATGCGACTCTTGCGAGCGCAACGCCGAAAGCGACAGTCGCCTCTGGAGCGGTGCCAAAGACGCGCGGGTCGAGCAAGGCTCAGGGAGTGGCCGGGGAGACCTCTCAAACCAGCGCGGGAGCGTCAGACACGGGCGGCAAGGACGGAGCAGCTGCAGAGCTCCGGAGAGCCACTGTGGAGGGACGCAGGAGACGCGCGGTGGTGACGTCAGACCCAGAAATCTGGACCCGGAGATCGGCTCGAATCGCAGCGAGAAAGGGGGCACCCGCGGGGAGGGGGCTGTGCACTTCGGCGGGGGGTGTGGATACAGCGTCAGAGGAGGAGGAGAGAGGGACAGGAACAGACGATAGGGAGGAGACTTCGGAGGTGGAGCGGGACGGAGACAGTGACGTCAGTACAGGGGAGGCAGAGGGCGTCCCCGAAGGCACGCATGCGCGGGAAGTGCCGGCGGAGCGAGGTCGGGGGTGGGTCCGATCCTCTGTGACGTCTGGGGCGAAAAGAAGGGGCCACACTCGGGGTTCGGCATCCCGGGGCTCCATCCCCTCTCCGAGACCGATGCCTTTAGCCTCAAATCCTATGTTTCAAACCCTTTCCACTCAAAAGAAACGCTCAAGTACTCAACCCTCAATGCCAGCTCAGTCAGTCAGCCAAAACAAAATGTTTGGGAAACGTTAGCCCAGGCAGCAAACTTAGAAAGTATCTGCCTGACACATTCGAAACCAGGGAAACCATTCACGGCATGCATGGTTGGGTTGCCAGTGGGCGAATGGCCAATTCCAGGGCATCCTCCAATGGAGATTTCACAGGTCATCAAAGATCCTGTGAATGAATGGTGTGCGTGGACACATCTTTTACCTGTGGCCTCTACTGAACCGCAGGAATTGGAAATTTTTGGGTCCACAACAATGGAGCTATGCATGAAATTTGAAAATTCGAATGTGTCAAGGACAAACAATAGCATTGATGTCACACCAAATCATGAATATTATAGAAATGCATCAGCTTGGTGTAATCACACTGTGACGACAGCCAAAGGATCAATCCAGGTCCCAGTGCAATTGCCACGTGGGTTGTTTTTAATTTGTGGGGACAGAATTTGGCACGGCATTCCTGCAAATGCCAAGGGAGGTCCATGCAGCATTGGGAGGATTTCAATGTTGTCACCAGATTTAAAAGTGTTGAGAGAACAAAAACACAAAGAGAAAAGGTCCTTGCAACATTACAGTGCAGACTGTGATGATGAAGTATACACCTGGGACAAGGCAAGGAGAATTGCAGCAGCAATTTTCTCACCTCAGACAGCATCGGGGGTGGCCTTGACTCAACTGGACCACATGGGTTGTTGGTTGAGCAAGCATGCTCAATCAGTCTCTCTCGCTTTGAGTGACATGTTGAAAGATGTAAGCAGTGTGAGAGAGGCAACTCTTCAAAATAGAGCAGCAATTGATTATCTGTTGCTCGCTCATGGACATGGATGTGAAGAGTTTGAGGGGATGTGCTGCATAAATCTCTCAGATCATTCGAGATCAATTCATGAAAGCATTCAAAATATAAAAGACAGTATAAAGAAATTGGGCGAGATCACTGGGTCATGGATTGATGATGTGGCGGGATTTTTTGATCTTTCTCCCTTATGGAGAGGGTTTTTAAAAATGGGATTTTATATTTTAATAATACTCTTAGTCCTCATGCTCATCGTCCCATGCATCTTTTTGTGTGTGAGACGTGTCATGAGTCAAGTTGCCAAAGAAGTCTTCTTGGTGCAAACAGAAGGGGGAGATGTGGGATCTCAGCACATCGTTCCCGATGTCCAGAGATGCCAGGAGAACCCTTGGGGGTCTCGAAAACCCTGGAATGTTGCCAAGAGTGTTTGGTGGCTTGATTTTGATCCATCCACAGAAGTAACAAGAGTCTGAGGACAAGAGAATCGCTTTAGAGTACAAGGTGTAAAAGAGACACATTTAGAGGGTGAGATATAGACTTTAAGGTTTTTGGTACAGGGGGGTTATGGAGACAAGATGGAGAGATCAGGGCGTGTCTTGTCCTTCTTCTTTCTTCTTCTTGTCCTCCATCTCCTGTGATGATGTTGGCACTTAGAGATTGGTTTCTGGTGAAGGTGCACTTGCTAACATGGGCAAAAAGCATTGGGAAATAAAGGTAAATATTGTATACGTAGGTTTTAGTATAAAAAGACATGACCGCCCCGTGGGTGGTCAGAGAGTGCCTGTGACTGCCTGCAGATCAGACCTCTGTTGGGCAGACAGAAAAATTTTGTAGATAAGAAATAATAAACAACCTGAAGACCGAAAGCTGAAGAGTCCAGACTCGTCCTTTGCATCGCGCCCACCAAAGAACCACT
Source organism: Agelaius phoeniceus (assembly GCF_051311805.1). Classification (NCBI taxonomy): domain Eukaryota; kingdom Metazoa; phylum Chordata; class Aves; order Passeriformes; family Icteridae; genus Agelaius; species Agelaius phoeniceus. The sequence goes on from NW_027509866.1 coordinate 6,920,425, forward strand.
CTACCCGTGTCGGGGCAGAGACAGACAGCCGGACCCGACAGGTCCTTATAGGGCAAGGACCTCCCCCAGCAGGAGGCGGGGGGACCCCAGGGGGAGGGAACGGCCCGACCCCCGCAAGAAGGGGCGGGGTCGGAGCCCGAGAAAAAGGAAGAGCAGCCCGGAAACGTCCGGGCAGTTGACTTCCGGCTCCGACTCGGACTCGAGCTCCGAGCTCCAGAGGGGAACGGGGAGTTCCGACTCGGATTCGGGTTTTAACAGAAGGAGAGCAGCGGCATACAAGGTCACTAGCCACAGCGCTCCTGCATGGGTGAAGGGGATATCGGAGAAAGATCGAACTCCGCTTACAGACTGGCGGAAAATAAAAATAGCGTGTGCTGAATGGACTCCGTCAGCAAAACTGGTGTTCCCCGTTCGGGTGGGGGGAGCCGGCGGCAATCAAAGGACCTATTCCCCGGTAAACCCGAAAGACGTGCAGGCAATTATTAAAGCAATTGCAGATAGGGGAATTAATTCTGCCATGGTTTCCACACTCATTGACAGCGTTTTTGGAGGGGATGACATGTTACCTTTTGATATTAAGCAGACTTGCAGAATGATTTTTGATGGGGCAGGGATGATCGTTTTTAAGCAGGAATGGGAGGATAACTGTATTAAGCAGCTGGCCCTGGTAACAGGGGCAGACCATCCACTGCACGGCTCCAGCATACAGAGGCTAATGGGCACAGACCCTACAATGATCACCCCCCAGGCACAGGCTGAGGGCTTGCGGGCACATGAGGTTATGACAACAACCCGTGCTGCCCGAGAAGCCATCCGTGTTGCTTCCAAAGTAATAGCCAAACCGTCGCCTTGGTCCACAATAAAGCAGAGTGAGAGTGAAAGCTTCACTCAGTTTGTGGATCGTTTACAGGCTGCCTTGGACTCCTCAACATTACCCTCAGAGGCAAAGGGTCCTGTGCTGGCAGAGTGCCTGCGCCAGCAATGCAACTCAGCCACCAAAGACATTTTAAGATCACTGCCGCAAGGGTCTAATCTAGCTGCCATGATCAGACACGTTGCAAAGGAAGAACACCTAGCTCCCATTCAAGCAGCAGTTCACACTGCAATAATGAGTGTCATGGCATGCTTTAAGTGTGGCCAAGCTGGGCACGTGGCAACAAACTGCCCCCAGTCAGGGCACCCACCAGCAGCTGCTCTACCACGCCACGGGAGACCTAGGGGACCATGCTGGGCATGTGGAAAGAAAGGGCATTTAGCTAAGGAATGCAGATCCAGGCATCAGGGAAACGGGAGAGGGAGGGGGCAGCCGGGCCGTATCCAGCCTCCTCCCACCTGGAACATGCAGCGGCCCAGCTACAGCAACCTCCAATGGGGCACACGGCTCTCATGCCCACCACCTCCACCCCCTCAGGGAATGACCAACTTTGTCGCCCAGCCAATGGCTCAATCGAACCCATCTGCACCTCAGGAATACCAAGAACCGCTCCCTGGGGCCGAGGCCCCTGGGTGGCTTTGGCCATGAAAGCATGGGAACGGGACCCATGGGTGGCCTTCGCCGTGAAGGTGGGGAAACACCCACTGATCGTGTGGGCAGTGTGTCGTCTCCACAACAGCTCCGACGACTCGGCCATCTGCCTTCCCTTTTGGGCGGACACAGGGTCAGATGTCACCGTCATCCCAGACATACATTGGCCTCGACCATGGAAGCTAGAAGTAGCCCCCATGGTGGGCGGAGTTGGAGGGCTGTCCCGAGCCCACAAGAGCACCCAACCAGTGGCAATAACCCTCTGCACCGAGAGAGGACCGGGAAGAACTATCACCCTCACTGCATATGTGATGTCGGACTGCCCACCCTTGCTAGGGAGGGATGCCCTAGCCCTGCTGGATGTTAGGGTGACAAATTTATTCTAGGGGCCACTGTCGCGTACCCGCCATTGCCCATCAAGCTGACTTGGAAATCAGCCGACCCAGTGTGGGTCGAACAGTGGCCCTTGTCAACGCCTCGAATGACTGCCCTCATTGAGTTAGTTAGCCGTGAATTACACAAGAATCATATAGAACCCTCCACGAGTCCATGGAACACTCCGATCTTTGTAATACCTAAGCGGTCTGGTGAAGGCTTTCGTCTCCTGCACGACTTGCGAGAAGTGAACAAGAGAATCCAGCCTATGGGCCCTGTGCAAACTTCGCTGCCCATGAACTCTGTGATACCAAAAGGACAACCCTGTGCAGTGCTCGACATCAAAGACTGCTTCTTTTCTATTCCCCTGCACGAAGACGACAAGGAGTGTTTCGCCTTCTCCATCGTCTTCCCAAACAGCCAGCGGCCCAACCTACGCTTCCAATGGAGGATGCTTCCACAAGGAATGCTCAACTCCCCAACTATCTGCCAGATCACCATGGACCGAGCGCTAGCACCAGTCCGGCAGAGCAATCCGACTGTAACCATCGTGCAGTACATGGACGACATCCTGATCGCCGCACCATCCACGAGACAAGTGGACCAGCTGGTGTCTACCATCTCCGAGACCTTAAGGACAAATGGCTTTGAGGTAGCGAGTGCAAAAATAAAAAAGGGACCATGCGTGACCTTCCTAGGAGTGAGAATCACAAGCTCCTACATAACTCCTCCCCAGATGAAAATCCGCTGAGACATCAAGACGCTCCACGACATGCAACAGCTGGTAGGGTCCTTACAGTGGCTCCGCAACATCGTCCTGATTCCTCCCGAGGTCATGGACCCTCTGAATGACCTCTTGAAAGGGAAGAACCCATGGGAGCAAAAAACCCTGACACCGGAAGCGGTATGCTCGCTCAACTTCATTGAACGTCAGATGTCAGAGAGCATGCTCACCAGATGGGACTCAAGTGCTCCAGTCGATCTGTATGTCCACTTTACAAAAAAGGGGGGAGTGAGAGCCTTAGCCCAAGGACCCCCCGACAAGGCCCAACCAATACTATGGGTGGTCTTGGGGAAACCGTCGCGTGCCTTTTCCCCGGGAGTCGAGTGCCTCTGCAGCCTCATCATGAAAGGCAGGAAACTCGCCCTAAGACATCTGGGCATCGAACCTTCCAGGATAAGCTTGCCTCTCCGCAAACAGCTCTCTGCGCAGTCAACAACAATATCGGAATATCTAGCCATGGCCCTTACAGGCTTTGGAGGAGAGATTTGCTACGCGGAAAAACCCCCTTGGACTCGGCTGCTCACGGTCATCGATATTGACCTCCCACCAAAAGTACTTGACCAACCACGGGCGGGACCAACCATCTTCACAGACGCATCATCGCAGACCTCCACCGCGGCGGCAGTATGGCAGTCAGGAGAACAGTGGCAATGTGTCAAGGCAACCGACCCCACGCTTTCGGTCCAACAGCTTGAAGCAGCAGCTGTAGTGCTAGCGTGCGGACTGTTCCCAGAAGAACACCTTAACATTGTGACTGATTCCATATTTGTGGCCAATCTCTGCCTAGCCATGTCCGGACCAGGTGTGTCAGTGTCCACAGTGGCAACGATGCTGGAGGAAGCACTCTATTCACGGAAAGGCACCATATCAGTCATCCACATCAACAGCCACGACCCGGTCAAAGGATTCTACCAAATAGGCAACGACAAGGCTGCCGCTGCCGCAAAGGGCGTATGGACACTGAAAGAAGCTCATCAGTTGCACGAATCCCTTCACATCGGAGCTAAAGCGCTTGCGAAAAGGTGCGGGATTTCTACCGTGGACGCAAAGCACGTCATCGCTACGTACCCCCACTGCCAGAAGTCGCCACTGTGGTCGAGTGGCGTCAACCCCAGAGGCCTCAAAGCCTCAGAAATATGGCAAACAGACTTTACACAATGCCAGCTGTTGAAACCCCGAGCGTGGCTCGCGGTTACCGTAGATACGTACAGCGGCATGATTGTGGCCACACAGCATCTCAAGACCGATTCCAAAGCGACCATCCAACATTGGCTAACAGACATGGCATGGCTTGGAGTTCCAAAACAGATCAAAACAGATAACGGCTCAAACTTCATCTCAAAGGTAGTTCAAGCATTCGCCTCGAAATGGAACATCGCCTTGGTGCATGGCATCCCATACAACAGCACTGGGCAAGCCATCGTCGAGAGAGCAAACCAGACTCTGAAAACTAAGCTGGAAGTGCTAGCAAAGGCAGAAGGCTTCACCAATGCCATTCCCCCGGGTGACCAGGCGCGCATGCTGGCAGCTGCGCTGCTAGCATTAAATCAATTCCCTAGGGGGGACGAAATAAACAGTCCTGCTCAGAGACACTGGGCCACTCGGGCACTAGAGGAAGGCCCACGGGTGGTGATCAAAAATGAACTAGGGGAGTGGGAACAGGGTTGGAAATTGGTGCTCACGGGGCGGGGATATGCGGCCGTTAAAAAGGATGGGGACATTAAATGGTGTCCACTCAAATCTATCAAACCAGACCTTCATAGGGAAACTCATGAGAATTGTGAGACTTTGTTTGCAGGACTGGATCATTGGACGTCCCCGAAACTCATATTCCCCACTACTGGGAAAGAGAGAGAGGCCAACGAGCAACCCGACATCTCCTGAGAAGCTCGTGCCATCAAAATTAAAGCAACAACGGTGTTTCTGTGTGATTTTGCTGTTGGGGCTTGTCACCAGAGGGCAAGCCAGCCCAGACTACTACCCTCATCAGCCCTTCAGGTGGGTCATGCAACATCTTACTGGTGACAAGATGCTCAGAGACATCACCACGCCGAACGCCCCGTCCTTTGTGCTTCGCGTCACCGACCTGTTTCCGGGACAACCAAAGGTAGACCCCTATTCTTCACACGCCACACACATGTACCTATCCTACTGGTGCCCAGCCTCAAACCCAGGAAAAGGTTATTGCAATCGCCCAGGGTGGGGATACTGTGGGCACTGGGGCTGTGAAACAATAGTTACAGACGCCAGGCCGTCAGGACCTGGGTGGGACCCACAAGAGCCCGACAGATTCCTACAGTTCACCTGGGCACCCGCAGGCTGCAAAACACCCGTCTTCCTCCAGGGAAGTTTCTATCGAAACCACCATAAAGTCCCCAAATTCCAGAAATGCACTCACTATAACATGACAGTTTTGCAGCCGAATCACCCTAGCTGGGCTGTGGGCAAAGCATGGACAGTAGTCCTTCAAGGGTCAGAAAAGTGGGTGAATGTGCGAATTACCAGACTCCAACCGTCAGCACCCAGAGCAGTTGGGCCCAACAAAATGATCAAAAGCACACAGAAAGGGAGAAACATGACCTACCCCAAAGCCTTGCCCACAAGGGTCACCGATGTCCCGACTGGCGATGAGGAAGCCTTCCAGATAGGCCAATCAGCCGGGTCAGGCTCGAACCCAATCCTTCGCATGTTAGAAGCTACCTTTCTATCCCTGAATGAATCTAACCCTAACATAACCGATTCCTGCTGGCTTTGCTACGATGTTAAACCCCCCTTTTACGAAGGAGTCGCTTTAGATACCCCCTTCAGCTATTCCACAGCCGATGCCCCTCGCCAGTGCAGATGGGACACACCCCGCAAAGGAATTACCCTGAGTCAAGTCACAGGTCAGGGCAGATGCTTTGGCAATGCAACCCTAGCTAAGCGGAAAGGCGACATCTGCACCGAAGTAGTTGAGCCCGACAGGAAGAATAATAAGTGGGTAGTCCCATCCGTATCTGGGATGTGGGTTTGCCAGAGATCTGGAGTGAGTCCCTGCGTGTTTCTTGCCAAATTCGGTAACTCTAACGACTTTTGTGTTCAAGTTCTGATCGTCCCTAGGGTCCTGTACCACTCAGACGGAGAGGTGTACCACCTTTTCGAAGAAAACAGCCGGCTCCACAAGAGAGAAATATTAACAGGTATAACTATCGCAATGCTGCTCGGCCTAGGGGCGGCTGGAACGGCAACAGGTGTCTCAGCCCTAGCAACTCAACACCAAGGACTGTCCCAGCTGCAGATGACCATCGATGAGGACCTGCAGAGGATCGAGAAATCAATTTCCTTTCTAGAAAAGTCAGTCTCCTTGCTCTCAGAAGTGGTCCTGCAGAACAGGCGAGGACTGGATCTCCTGTTCATGCAGCAAGGGGGCCTGTGTGCCGCCTTGAAAGAGGAATGCTGTTTCTATGCTGACCACACAGGAGTCGTTAGAGACTCCATGGCAGAACTCCGAAACAGACTGGCTCAGAGACAGAAAGACAGGGAAGCCCAACAGGGCTGGTTCGAATCCTGGTTCAATCGATCACCATGGCTAACCACCCTAATTTCTACCCTAATAGGTCCATTGGCAACGCTGCTTTTAGCTATTACCTTCGGGCCATGCCTGCTGAACAAGCTAGTCTCATTCGTTCAGGCCCGCCTAGAACGGGCTAGCATCCTGTTCGTGGGACAGCAACAATTCCTGTGAATTCAACAGGGAACACTGCCAGTCACGAGAGACTTGCCTGGCAGAAACTTACTCAGGTTTCCCAAGACCCTTTTCCCTAGTCAGATCTCAACCTCCTACCTCATTTCAGTGCCTATGTATAGGACTACCTCGTTCATTTGTAAAAGAGGGGGGGGAAGTGTGGTAGGTAAGGGACAGGTGTTCGGAAGATTTCGGGCTGTGACGGAAAATTACAGGACTCCTTCTGCACCTCTCCCCATAGATAAGGATCACTCTTGGAATGTAGCCAAACAGGTAGCCCCCCTAACCTATGGATGCCAGTAACTTTCCACTCCATACTAACCCTAGAAAGTATAGCCAAACCCCTTTCTGACGTAGAGAAACCCCTTAGTCCATAAATACCCTTGAGACCCCTCAATAAACGCCTTTAACCGTCCACCACATTGGTGTTAGCGTCCGTTGCTGGCCCCGAGGGATCCCAGGAGGGGATCGCCGTGCTGGACTCCGAAACCAGGTCGCCGCTGCCTTCCCAAGAAGGCAACACGCACCTCCTGAGTCATCCCTTTTTGATGTCCTTTAACATACACCACTGCTACTTCCTCTGGTAATTGTAAGGTTTCTGACTCTTCTAAGACAAATTTTTCATTAATCAGTCCCTTTCCCTTTGAATTTAATAACACACTTTCTTCCCAAATTTTTCCAAAGGTATGCGCTACTCCAAAAGTCTATTTTGAGTCTGAATCTATTGTTCCCCTTTTCTGTGCCAATATTTCCAGAGATTGTTTTAGGGCATACAACTCACACGCTTGGGCTGACCAGTTGGAAGGTAACTTTCTCTTTTCTGTGGCCACCAACCCTTCATGCACTATAGCGTACCCTGATACCCTGTGCCCCTTTATTACCCATGAAGACCCATCAATGTACAATCATTTTCCACCTTGGAGTGGTTGATCTGTTAGGTCCTCTCTTCCTTTAGTTTGATAGTTTATAACCTCTAGGCAATTATGTATTAGTTCCTCACTTGGTTCTCCATACAAAAACTGGGCAGGGTTGAGTTGGTTACTCACAATCAGCTCTAAACCATTATCTCTTAAGATGGCTTCATACTTTAGCACTTGGGAATCAGTGAGCCATTTCTCAGCCTTTTGGCTCAGGATACTCCTCACGGAGTTTGGGATGTACATCTTCAATTTTCACCCAAATGGTTAATGTTTTGCTTTCTGCTATGAGTAGGGCGGTCACTGCCACAGCCTGAATGCAGGTTGGCCACCTCCGGCTGACAGGGTCTGGCAGTTTTGATAAATAGGCCACTGGTTTCCTGGATCCTCCCCAGTCCTGGGCTAACACTCCATGTGTTATCCCTTTTTCTAGATCCACAAACAGATAGAAGGGTTTGTCTAAGGCAGGAAGACTCTGTGCCAATGCACTGACTAATTTTTGCTTTAAAGCTTCAAACTTCTGTTCATCGTCTTTTTCCCACCTAATCTCTTCTTCTGCTAACTTTTCATACAAGAACTGGATGGCCTGCATGTATCCTTCAATCCATAGCCTACAATATCCCAACAGGCCTAAAAACCTTCTGACTTCCCTCTTAGTTTTTGGCAGTGGGAGTGAAACAATCCCTGTAATTCTCTCAGGGTTCAGCCGCCAGCTCCCTTGACAAATCACATGTCCTTGGTATTTTACTTCTCTCTCTACAAATTGGAGTTTCCCTTTTGATACCTGAAGTCCTTGGTCCCCCAGAAAGTTTAACAACACTATGGTGGATTCCCAAACTTCTTTTTCTTCCTGTCCTGAGAAAAGGAAATAATTTACATATTGGATAATCTTTATCTCAGGTTTGATGGAGAAGAGTTGTGTTACTTCTCCTAGGGTTTGACTGAAGAGGTTGGGGGATTCGGAAAACCCTTGGGGTAACCCAGTCCACTAAAGCTGTTGCTTCCTCCCAGAATCAGGGTCCTCCCATTCAAAAGTAAATATATCCCTACTTTCCCCTGCCAGTGGACATGCCCAAAAAATATCTTTTAGGTGTATGACAATAAACCAGTGGTGTGCTGGGGGGACATTACTCAGTCGTGTTGAGGGGTTAAGCACTACTGGGTACCGATTCACTGCTCTTTTGTTCACTTCTCTCAAATCTTGGACAAGCCTGTAAGTCCCATCTGACTTCTTTACTGGCAATATGGGTGTATTATGGGGGGACATACATGGTTCTAAGGTCCTGTCCTCAAGTAGGTCCTGGATCAGTGGCTGCAGTCCTCGTCTCCCCTCCAGGGAAAGTGGATATTGTCGTCCTGGACTGGAGAGCTGTCATCAATTAATTTTATTACTATAGGTTTCATGTTCAATTTGCCTCAATTTTTTGGTTTTGCCCACACCATCTCATGAATTTTGCCCTCATCCTCTTCCCCTAATTTGAGAAGTTTAACCACCACTTTTCCTTCCTCTGGGAGTACTCGAATGCTTAACTGCACTTGTAAATCTCAGTCTAATAGATTGCATCCTGCTTCTTGAACTAATAGAACATCTCCAATTCCTACATTATTTGCCCCTTCAAACTTTACTTCCTTTATAACTGAGACCTTGCACCCCTCCCCTTTTGCACCTACTACCTGCATGGTATCTTGACCCTTTTTGCACCCCTTTGGGATTCTACAAACACGAGTTCTTTCAGACCCCTTGTCTACTAAGAATTCAAATTCTTCCTCCTGGGGATCTATTTTTAAAGTTATCAAGGGCTCCTGATGGTATTCTGTCCCCAGGAGGTAGAGCCCTTGACACTGCTGATCTACTTCTTTTTGCTCAGTCTCATAGACCCTCAGATCCTTTTCCTTCTGGGGGCAATTCCTTCTAATATTCCCACTCTCTTTACAGTAAAAGCAGACTGGTCCTAAGTTCCCCTGTTTCCCAAACTCTTCTTTTTCTGCCCAGTCCCAAGGAGATGCATCTCCCCTCTATCTTCCCATACTTGGAATCCCCCTCCCTTACCTGGGTTGTTCTTTGCATGCTGGTTCCCTTCCCTAATGGCAGTTGCCATTACCTTGGCTTTTGTCTTGGCCTTCTCTGCATCCCTTTTTACATGCACCTTCTGTGCTTCCCTTAAGAGATCTTCCAACCTCTTTTCTTGCCAACCATTTAACTTTTCTAATTTTCTCCATATATCTGGCCAGGCATGAATGACAAAATTTATCTGTGCAGTAAGATCAGTCCAGTCACTGTGTCAGGGTCAACTCCTGAATATTGCCTTATATTTTTCCTCAGCTTTCTAACCGCTCTGTTGGGGTTTCTTCCCTCTTTTGCTGCTCATTGAAAGCCTTACAGGCATTTTGGTTACATGGAGCTGCTTCTTTGATGACTTTTGTAATCAATGTTCTCTATTCTTCCATGTCTTGCCTTCCCCCAGTGCTGTTGCGGTCCCTGGTGGGGCGCACTATGGGCATTTTCAGATCCCCAGGAGGTCCTTGCACATGCTTCCTTTCCCATATCCATATCTCAGCTGCTCGGATCATCTGTCTTTCTTCTGGTGTGAACAACATAATCATTAATGATTGCATCTCTTCCCACATATCAATATTGGGCCCCAGAAATTGATCTAACTGTTCCACTAATCCAGTGAGGTCCTCTAGTAATCCTTTCAATTATTTCTTGAACATTCTCATGTCAGAAGAACTGAGAGGTACAGTTACAAATCCAATTCATTCCCATATCCCCCCAGGGGTTCCTCCCTCAGGGGGTACAGTCCCAATACTTGGCTCCCATCCTCTGATCTGCTTTCCTCTCTTTGTGCTACCCTGCTCCTGGTGTTCTGGCTAGGCCCATCAGGGCGTAGGGGAGGTGCAGTTGGGACTGCTGGAAGTGGGAGGGGGAACAGGTCTAACGGGTCCCACTCTGTATGTTCTGCTACCTTAAACATGCTCACCTTCGAGGGGGAGGTTTCCCCTTCCCAGCAAGCAGCACAGTCACTCTCCTCCTGATTGAGTGGTTCCTTAGCTCTTACATCATGTTTAATGCTCGGCATATCCATCCTTTGTCTCATCCATATCTCAGCCAGTAGACATGATCTCTCCTGATTTCCCTTCTGGTCCATTCCAATACGCAGTACTGAACCATTTTGCTCTCGTCCTTATCTTTGGTGTTGGGGTCATATTTCCACCGGGCTAGCTTCCTTCCTAGTGGGCTGTCTGGAGGGATGCCCCTTGGTTCCTCTTCAATCTCTGCGTCTTCCTTTGGGGATTCGCTACTCACCCATGATCCCATCATGACCAGTCAATCACAGGTCTGCCCCCAACAGAGCCTGCCTTTCCAAGCACAGGCCCTCCCAACTGAGCCCAGCTCCCTAAGAAGGGAGAGGGAAAGGGGAAAAAAAAGGAAACCTGGAAAGGAGGAAGGAGAAGGAAAGGGAAGAGAGAGAGGAAAAAGGGGAGAGAGGAAGAAAAGGGGAAGAGAGAGAAAAAACTAGAAAAAAGCTTTACCTCTCCTCCGAAGAAAACTCTGTGGTCCAGGGGCTTCCGTCCCCAGCCCACCCTGGCTCGGCAGCTCCGCCCCGACTCGCCATGGCATGTGAAGTGTTACGCTACTACAGGGTAACCCCACCTCAGCAAACCTCTCAGCAGTTGTCCCGTTTCCAGCCTGATCTCAGCTGGCTCCGGGAACCCTGGAGCTGGTTTTGCCCAAGAGCCATTCCCACCGAGCTCGGCCACTGCCAGTGCCACCAGTGCCCGGCCGCTGGCGCTTCCCCCAAAACTGCCGCCGGCTATCGCTGCTCAGCCAGCCTGGGATACCACAGCCCTGGCCGTGCCTCCCCCGACACCGCCGCTGGCTCGGTGCTGCAAAACCCTACACAAACCCATCTCACGTGTCCCACTGGCCACGGGGGAAAATCCCTGCTTTCCTCTCCACCACGTGTGCTGCCATTCCCTACCAGAATAGCCCAGCGCTGGCTGTGCCTCCCCGAGACCACCACTGGCTCGGTGCCACAAAACCCTTCTCAAACTTCTCTGTCCTACGTGTCCCGCCGTCCACAGAGGAAAAACACCTCTGCTTTCCTCTTTATAATGATTCCTGCCGTTTCCTCCAACTGCCCAGCATCCTAAAACTCCAGTGGACCAGGACGGGTCTGGTATGGAGTACTGGCTGGAGTTTGCTTTCCTATACCGAAATTACAGAGTCATTATCTGGCTAAAAAATAGTGCTCACCCCTTTTCTCTTTTCTTTATCCAGCCTCCTGCTGTCTCTGAGCTTCAGCCTGCAACCACTGGTGGCCCCAGAAGTATCTGAAGACTCCACCAAATTTGTGGCGTGGGTGCACTTCTTTTTGCAAACTCCTAGCACCACCGGGGAGAGGTGTCTATCCCAGGAGAGCCCCCGAAAATTGTGAGAAATCCTGATTAGAGGTCAGATGTCGCCATAGTGACAAGCCAGCCCTCCCAGATGTCCCAACTCCCATTGTCCCTTGATAACCATGTGAGCAGGTACAACTATAAATCTATAAAACTTTTCTTATATATACATGGCAACCCTGAGGACAAAGCGGTGCCAGGGCTGTTCCAGGTACAATTGCAGTGACACTCGTTGGTGCCACCAGGTGCCATGGCAACGGCCACAGGGACCCGTTCCTTGGTTTGGTGCCATGGCAACCAATGCCCGGAGCCGGACCTTGCTCAGGGCTGGTGTCAGTGCCCAGAGCCAGAGGGGATCCCTTGCTGGGGGCTGTGCCATGGCCACCTGCCCTGTGCCGCGCTGGCCGCTCGGGCACCAGGAACCATCAGCCAAGGGCACTGCCAGGGCCAAAGGCCAGGTCAGCCAGACAGAAAGGGGCAGCGCTGGGCACTGTTTCCATGGCAACCGGCACTGGGGGGGACACCTGGGTCACCTGGCCTGGCAGTTGCCATGGAAAGCCCTGGCAGGCACTGGGGGCACAGCCCCTGGCACTGAGACACTGCTGGGCCGGGTGCTGAGCACAGCGCTGAGCACCCAGAGATGGTTTTGTTCTTGCTGAGCTGCAGCACAGCCAAGGCCTGTCCTGCCCCTCGTCCAGCCACGCTGGGGAGGGGCTGGGGCTGCGGGGGAGCTGGGCAGGGGACACAGCCAGGACAGGTGACCCCAACTGACCCCGGGCACAGCCCAGACCAGAGCACACCATGCTCAGGGTATGAAGGGGGGGAACAAGGAGGAAGGGGGGAATTTTGGAGGGAGGGTTTCTGCCTTGCCAGGTAACACTCAGGCAAGAGGGGGCCCTGTTTCTCCAGTGGGCAGGGTCACTACCAAAGACACAGACACCAACTGAAGGAATTGTGGCATTTATATCATGCACAGCTGCAAAGAATTACAAAAGGATAAGCTCAGCAAAGCACATCATCATTAGCAAAGAATTACAAAAGAAGCTCAGCAATCCATCAGAACTCATCATTACATTTTGATGACTAACCCCTTGGTGAAACACTAGAGGTGTTTGTGGCAGACAAAGATTCTGGCTGACTATCAAGGTACAACTTACAGACACCTGTAGTACTTTAGTGACACTGTTCTTCATTCATTTTTCTCAATCTCATTTGAGTTAGGAACAAGAATTCTGTTGTCCATGGAGCTGGCACCATGTTAATTCCAGAATAATGCCCCCAGGCCCTTTGCTGTTCAGCTTTACCATGCTGTCTGTGGCTAACAAGGCCTGGGGGGGCCCTTTCCCCTCTGGCTGGAAGGGGCCGGGTCCCAGTCCCTGAGGGGCACCCGGGCTCCTGGATGCAATTCCTGTGCAAGTCCCTCAGTGTCACAGCAGCCTTCACATGGAGCCCCGTGGATCAGAGCATTTCCCAAAGGGGCCCTTGGGGCAAACAGGGAGATTTGGTCTGGCAGGATGTGTAAAACAATATCCTGTCAGATCTACTTGTTCTCACACAGAACACTTGGCTGCAGGGACACATTCCCATTGTTCCTGCCCAGGTTTCAGGACTCAGAGTTGTCTTTCCCAGGAGCTGCTCCTTCAGCTGCCTCGGGAGGGCCATTTGGCCTCCAGACCCACACTCTGGCTCCATTATTAGGGCTGCTGGATCCAAACCCTTTATCTCCACAAACAGTGGTGATTGCAGGTGGATCTCCTTTTTTCACAATCCTTCCTAACATTGCAATATTGATAATTGTGCTACCCTGTCATGGGGTTGACTAATCCAATCCTGGTCACTATTGTTTAACACAATTCCTTTAATTTCTCCTTGATATCTGCAACAATAATTCCTCCTGCCATGACATGAACACTTAGCAAGGCCAAGCTCCAAGTGAGCAGTTACCAAAGCAAAGTGTCCTGGAGGAATCTGAATTCCTGTTTCAGTATTGATAGCTCTCATTTGCTTTGAATTTATCCAAACTAATTCCAGTGCATGAAGGCCCAGCCCTGCAGCCTCTGGGCTGGCCCTGCCAGGGGCCATCACAGCCAGAACAATTTCCCAGGCAGCCCAAGTCTCACTGCCCATGGTTGGATTTGCAAATTGGGGGCAGCCGTGCACAGCCAGGGGGTTTCCATTTCCCCCGTGGGCCATTGTTAAGGGCATGGAGCACATCTGGGAGATGGGTTCTCCATGGGCAAAGGTTCCCATCTCCTCATTTTTTCAACTGCTCTTTTAACAACCCCTTCACCCGTGCAACCAATCCTGCAGCTTGTGCATAGTCTGGTACATGAAAAACCCTGCAGGCTTCATCACTGAATTTTTCACAGGAACAGACAAAGCACTCTGCATCACAGTATCAGCAAACCCTGTAAAAACAGCCAATATCCTCCCTTCCTCCTTTTTTCATGGTATACAATCTCAAAAAGTTGACCACTGACATTTGGGTCCTGGCCAATCCTGTTCTGTAGGGTATTTAGAGTTACATCCCTGAGCAGTCAAAGCTACCAAATTAGTATTGTCAGCACTACTTCACATTATTATAATTTTATATGTAGATAAACATATTGATATAGCTAGACAGACTTAGACATACATATAAAAATATATAAAAATATATATATGAAGGCCCTATTGTACTATAAACACATATACAGTTACTTATTATATTGATATTTCACTTGCACAAATGCATCTGAGCTCAGGATTAAAACCTTCTTCTCTTGCTCTATGTGGGAGCGTTCCAACAACAGGTTTTCCTTCTGTTGCTCCTCTTTCCAACGTACTCTTAACAAATTCATCTTTGTCTGCCCAACCCCACAAGTTCTTTTCCTGTTCCATGTGCAATTTTTGGATGCATTTGAAGCCATCCAGGGCTGCAGCCTCTTTTACCCGACTGCCCCACTGCCCCCCCGGGGCTCCGACCTTAGCCCACTCCAGAGCCAGGGAACTCCAGGGAAGGGCTTCCCATCTGGGAATTTCTGATGGCACTGATTCCTCACATTTACATTGAACAAGGGACATTTTGTTGGGATCTGGCCAGACTGGGCCAGTTTTGTTTTGCCAGTGGGCAGGGTCAGCACCAAAGACACAGACTCCAACTGAAGGAATCAGTGTCATTTCCTGCAGCTCAAAGCAGCAAAGAATCACAACAGGAGCAGCTCAGCAATGCACCCAACCATCCCCACCAAAGATTGCCTGCAGTGATTGAGAAAGATCCAGCCCCAGTTACCCTCAGGCTTTACCATGCCCCAGACCCACACAGCAGCTGGGGAAGCTGTCACAGCCAAGGGCTGCAGAGCCACTCCTGGGCACTGGCAATTCCTGCAGGTGCCTCCAGCCACAGGTGAGGCTCCAACCCCGCTGGGAGAGGGCCCAGCTCTGACAGTGCTGAATGGACAAACTGACAGCACTGCTAGTGTGGCAACATCTGCTTTCATCCTCCTCTTGGGTTCCTCCCAAAGCCTGGCCAGGGCCCCAGGAGGAACCAAGGGAGGTGACTTTGGCCATTCAGCCCCAAACAAGGCCAGATGTCAGATTTCATGGCCTGGTCTGGCTTCTAAATACACAAAGGTCCATACATGTTTCACTAATGAGTGGCTACATCTATCCCAGTGCTAATGACCATGCACATTTCATCAGGGAGCAGATACAAAGATAACCTTTGGTTGGAAGGTTCATCCAGAGGACACCTTTGGCTCAGGGCCTGCTGTTCAGGCCTCACTCAGGGCTGCTGTCCAGGCCTTGGCACTTCAGGGACGTGGTTTAGTGCTGGGCTTGGCACTGCTGGGTGAGCGGCTGCGCTGGGTGAGCTCAGAGGGCTTTTCCAACAGAAAGGATTCTGTGATTCCATGATTCTATCCACTGCATTCAGCTGGGTCCATGTTAGCAGCATTCATTTGCTCAGAAAGTCTCCTCTTGCCCAGCTCCTGCGGCCTGAGGCTTCAGCTCCTTCAGCTCCTGGTGCTGAGCTGCTCATGCTGAACGAGACGACTCGGAGAGAAGAGCACAGTCCATGCAATTCCTTCTGGGACACGGAGAGGGGAGGCTGTGCAAACAGGAGCATTGTTTGCTGTGGCCTCCTCTCTGCCCTTCACGCCTTTCAGCGCTTGGAACCAGCCCAGAGCTTTCTCCAAGAGTGCAATGGAGCAGCTGTTCCTGCTCCTGGCTCTGGCTCTCTCCAGTCTCTGCCCTTGCCTGCTTCTGTCCCTCGTGCTGTGCCCTCTGTTCCCCCAGGGCTGGCTGGCTGCTGCCCAGGACTGTGGCACTGGCACAGATCCAGTGCTCCAGAGCCTCCTTTCTGTGCCCTTGGAGCTGCCTGGGCACAGCAGCCTTTTCCATCTGTAAGCTCCCCATGGACAGGGAGTGCCCAGCTCTGTTCCTTGCACAGCCTCCAGGAGCCCAGGGCTGCCATCTCAAGTCCCTGCTGGCACTGGGGGCTCCCAGGTGCCTCAGGCTGCTGTGACACCGCTGCACACAGGAGGGAACAGGGGCAGGGGCTGTGCTGAAAGTCAGCTCCATCTGCTGCTGCTGCTGCTGCTGCTGCTGCTGCTGCTGCTGCTGTGGGGTCATTTGTGCAGCCCTGGCCCAGAGTCAGGGATCAGATCCTGCCAGTCTCTTCCAGCCCTGGCTGCTCAGAGGTTGGGCCTTGGAGCCCCAGGTGGCCAAAGGCAGCTGCTCCTGGTCCCTCTGTGTGCCCGTGTTCGGCAGTGCTGCTCCATCAGTCTGTGCCCAGCAACAGGGAAAAGCCTCAGCCCTGCAGGGCCAGGAGCTGCCGGGCTCTGCCTGAGCAGCTCAGCCAGCAGGAAGGGAGCTGCTCCACACGGGAACCAGGAGCAAAGGACATTCCTTTTATAGGACATGTTTTCGATTTAAAAGAAAAAAAAGGAAAAAGGGAAAAAAATAGGTAAATTGTAAAAGATAAGAATAAAATCCAAGTGTTAGTGAAAAAACATAACATAATGTTAGTGAAAAAACAAAACATAAATGCAAAGTTACATTCTTTGCATTAAGAGGTAAATGATCTTTTGAAAAAGAGAACTCAGTTATTTACATTGTAAATGTGCTGATGCCATGGATCCATCTTACTGACCTCAGCAGCCTTTTAAAAGATTTTGGGCTTTCTTTCCAACATTGGTATTTGAAACTGTGGTTGAAGCAAGAGGAAATTGCTTTGTGCCCTTCCAGCTCTAAGCAGGACTGGGAATGGAAACTCTGTCAAAGCCCAAATCCTTTAGAAGATGCCCTTCCTTCTCAGCCTGGAAATGAGCTGCACATACCCTTTGAAACTGTCAGGGATTTCTTAGAGACACAAAGACCCACTTAGGGCTTTTTGCTCTGGTTTGGCAGTGCAGAAGGGCAATTCTCCATCCACCTGCTCCAGACTGCACTGCCTCAGGAGCACGGCCCACTCGCCAGCTTTGGCCCACTCGTGGCACTGCTAGAGGAGGAAGAAAGTGCAACTGCACAATTCCAGCCAATCAAGAAGAAAGAATGGGACAGACAAAACAGCCTGTGCAGATCCAGGCGTTCAGCTGGGACTGTGGAGAGTTTGGGTCCTTGCCAATTGGATGTGTGTCCCCAGCTGCAATCTCTGGGCCTGCAGCAGAGTCTCACTCACCTGCCAAAGCAGAAAGCTCAGGCGCTGTGCTCACAACGGGCTCGTCTGATGCAGAGCTGTCAGAGCAATGTGAGGGCAGAGCCAGCCCAGCTGGGCCCAGGGCTGAGCCCAGCAGAGCCCTGGCAGAGCCCAGAGCAGCCTCAGCAGCCGCAGAGCCCGGCTGCAAGGAGAGAAAGCAGAAACCGCCCGTCAGCTGAGGGCTCCTGTGCCCTTGTGCCAAGGCCTGCGGGGCCCAGGCCATGCTGGCTGTGCCCAGAGCTGTGCCCAGAGCTGCCCATCCCTGCTGCCTTTGGCAGCAGAGCAGGAGGGCAGGACATGTGCCCAGCCTGCAGCCAGCCACGGCACATCCAGCCCTCAGCAGCTGCCCAGAGCAGGATGCTCCTGTGCTCGCTGCCATCTCCCAAAAGCTCTGATCCCACCCTGCCAAGCACACAGGGACCCACCTCACGCCAGCCACGGCTGCAAGAAAAGCTGCTCCCAAACCATGGCCTCAGCCTTCTCCAAGGCCACTGCCCATCCACGCCAGAGCTGCTCCCAAGCACTTCCCCATCCACACTGGACCACCTAGAACGCTTCCTCTGGAAAAACAAACAACACATTATTGAAAAGAGATTAGATGCAAAAGGGGAAAACAAGAAAAACAGTAAAAACTCTTATCTCTGTCAGGGCCTTGAGGGAGGCCCAACTTCTACATGGTAGGGAAAAACCCAGCCATGGCTGAGGGAAGCCCACACTTTCTCTCTTCCCCCCTGCACTGCCCCCCAAAATCACGGTGATCCCAAAGCAAACAAGGGCAGTGGAGCAGCCCAAGCCCTTCCTTGCCTGCAGAGCAAAGCAGCCCCTGCACAGGTTCTGGAGTCCCACCTCTGCTCCCACCATGGGGCTTTGTTTGTGTCGGGCTGGCTGCCCCAGCCCCAGCCCCAGCCCCAGCCCGGGGCACGGTGGGTGCTGGGGGCTGTTGGCAGGGCCAGGAGCCCACTCCCATTTCATACCCAGCCCAGCCCATGCCCCCAGCCCTGCCAAAAAGCAGCTGGGCAGCGACTGAAGGATGAGTTGCATCTGCCCCAGCAAAGGGGGAACCTTTGCTTCCCAGCCAGGCTGGGCCATGCCCAAATCTGGCAGCATTTCCCCGGCTGGGGACTCATCTGCAAATTCCCTGTGGAGTTTGGCTTTGAAGAAGGTGCCAGAATCAAAGTCCATCACCTTCAGCCTCCAGTGGCCAGGCTGAGGAAGAGCTTGTCATCCTTGATGTCATCCTGGCTGTCTCCAGCAGCAGCAGCAGCAGCAGCAGCAGCAGCAGCAGCAGCAGCATCCCCACCTGGTACAGCTTCTCCAGGGGCTCCTGCTCCTTCCCTGGGGGGAGACCAGGCTCTCAGGGCCCCAGCTGTCAGGGAACCAGCACAAGCAAAACCAGCTTGGATGGCGGCCACCAGTGCTGGGCAGAGCAGCTCAGCTCCAGCACAAGGGCTGCGTGTGCCTATCCCATGGCCCCGGTGCAGTGACACAGGCAGCACAAAAAGGTCTGGGTTCCTCTGCTTCTCATTGCCACGGCATGTGTGGAGCTGCAACTTACCAGGGCCCTGGATCAAAGTGTGCCTGTGGCTCTCTCCCTTCTTCTATGGCAGAGGAATATCCTGCACCCAAGGATCACAGAACAGGTCTTCTAATGTGGGTCTTTCCAAGGAGTTCACGGATAAACACCACCTGATCAGATCTTTGCACTCTGGGGAGACAAAGCAGAAACTGCCGGTCAGCCAGAGAAGGCTCCTGTCTGCTTTGCCCCACTATTCCCATGGCCAGGCCATTCTGGATGCACTCAGGGTTGGGCCTAAACTTTCCCATCAATTCCCTGTTTTGGAGGAGAGCAGGACCTGTGCCACCTCCTCAGCAGCTGCCAGAGCGGGATGCTCACGAGCCCGCTGCTGGCTCCCAGCACTGGGATTCCCCCCGTGCCCAGAGAAGAGGATCCACCTTGAGAGAGCCCTTGTGGCAGCGGGAGCTGGCCCCAGCTGAGGTTCCGGCCCCTCCTGAAAGGGTGCTCCCCGCAGACCATCTGGTGCAGCAGGATGCCCAGGGACCAGATCGTTGCTGCCTCGCCATGGTACCAGCCAAAGTCGTTCCATTCCGGGGGGCTGTAGGACAGTGTTCCTATGGAATACAGATGGAGTTCAGCAGGGGGATGCTGCTGCTCCCACAGCCTGGCCCCAGCATCCCTGGGCCTGCGGGGGCTGCAGCAGTGGCACACAGGGTGACCACTGCCCTCTCGCCAGCACCTGGGACTTGTGCACAAACTTAGGCTTGCAAAAGAAGCCACTGGTGTCAGAAGAGGGCAGAGGAAGCCCTGGCTAAGCCTGACCCTGACCTGTAAAGGAAAAACCCTCTCCATGCTGGGGAAAACATGCCCTTATCCTCCCTGCCTGCATTGCCCCAAAAATATTAGGAAGCCAAGGCAAACAGGGAGAGTGGATCAATCCAAGCCCTTCCTCTTGCCTGCACACCAAACTGGCTGGGGCACAGGTTCCGCCCCCCTCTCTGCTACCCCCACCCACTGGGGTTTTGGTCGGGCTGGCTGCCCCAGCCCAGCCCCAGTCCTGGGCAGAGTGGCTGGCAAAGGCTGCCAGCAGGGCTGGAAGATGGTTCCCCACCCAGCCCCGCTCTAAAGCAACTCAGCTGAAGACTCAGTCCCCTGACTGGCAGCAAAAGGGAGAATCCCCGCTGCCACAGCCAGCTTGGGCTGGGAGATGTTGGGCCATGAGATGCCGGGACCAGGAGTACACCCTTACGTGGGCTCACCTGCAAAGTGGGTGTAGGCTGTGTCTTGCAGGTAGGTGCCACAGCCAAAGTCGATCAATTTGGCCTTCCCGGTGTGCAGGTCAAGCAGGATGTTCTCGGGCTTGATGTCGCGGTGCAGGACCCCGCAGCTGGTGCAGTGCCGCACGGCCTCCAGCACCTGGTGGAACAGCGCCCGCGCCTCCTCCTCGGGCAGGAACCGCCGTGCCCCAATGAAACGCTGCAGGTCCTGACACCGCTCTGGCCGCTCCAGCACCATCACGATGTGTTCGGGGAGCTCGAGCCACTCCAGCAGCTGCACCACACCAGGGAAGCCAGTGGACACCTTGGCCTGCAGCACGACCTCCAGCGGGGCCCTGCTGCCGTCGGGCTGCGGGAGGAGCACGATGCCCTCAGTGGGGCCGATGCCGTGCCGGGGCTCGGGGAGCCCTCAGCCAGCCCGGGATGCTCTGCGCCCTGCGCTGGACCCACGCCCGCTCTCCCTCGAGGCGTCCTGGCGGCTTCCACCGTGCCGGGCCTCGGCTCATCCCCGCCCGGCAGCCCCGGCTGCTGCCGCTGGCCCCGTTCACTCACCAGCTCGCCCCAGTGCCGGACGCGGTTCCGTGGCACCCTTTTGATGGCCACCTGCAAGCCAAGGACAGCAGCGGGCTCAGCTCGCCGCCCGCCCTGCCCAGCCCCATCCTCCTCCTCCTCCTCCTCCTCCTCCTCCGCCCCCTCCTCCTGCGCCCGCCGCCGGCCCCGCCGCTCACCGGGGCGCCGTCCGAGAGCCGCGTGGCCGCGAAGACGCTGCCGAATCCTCCGCGCCCCAGCAGCGAACCCAGGCGGTACCGCTCCTGCAGGGCCTCGTGCGCCTTCCCTGCGGGCGGGACGCGGCTGTCAGCGCTCGGCCCGGGGCCAGCAACGGCCCCCGAGCGCCCCTCAGCCGCCCCGGGCCGGCCATGCCCAGGCGTTCGCTCTTTGGAACGCGGCACGGGAGGCTCGGGGCCGGCGGCCGCGCTGCCGAGCGGCGGAGCTCGGGCCGGGGAAGCCGCAGCGGAGGCGGCGGGAGCGGCCGCGCCGCCTGTGTCCACCGCGGGCCCCGGGAGGAGCCGGGCCCGGGGTCGGGGCCGGGGACGGGGCCGGGGACGGGGCCGGGACTGAAGCCTGCCTCGGGGGCGGGGCCGGGCTCGGGCCAGGCGGAGCCGAAGGGCGGCGATGCCGCCCCCGCACCAGGCACTGACGCCCGCCCAGCAGCGCCACCGCCAGCACGGCCAGAGCCGGGCGGAGGCGAGAGCGCGGCGGGACGGCCGAGGCCGGGCACGGGGCAGCCCCGCCCGGGGCCGGGGGCGGGCCGGGGGCATGGCCCGGCCCGGCAGGGGAGAGGGAGGCGGGGAGAGGAGAGGGACGCCGGGCAAGGGACCCCGACAGAAGGGTGCCCGACAGCGGGAACGGGAGAGAAAGAAAAACAGAAGGAAAAACAGAAAGAGAAGGAAAAAGAGAAAGAGAAAGAAAGAAAAAGTGATCTAAAATATCTGTTCTGCTGCTGTCGCTGCTGCTGCCGCCGCTGCTGCTGCCGCCGTTGCCGCCACTGCAACTGAAGCACCGGGGCCGTTCGTCCCCGTGTCCGTTCCCCGCTCGCCCCACGAGCCCCACGTTCGAGTCCCGCGCGCCCGGGGCACAGCCCCTGAGTCTGTCCAAACACGGGAACTTTGCAGCCTTGAGCCCAGATGCAGAGCCCTGACTCCTGCACACTGGCACAGCAATCCCCTCGCTTGCTGCTCTGCATTGGCCTGGCTGAGGGTCAAACACTGTCGGGCCACCTTACCTTGCTGTAGGATTCCTACCTGACCCCAGCACTGCACTTACATCTCCAGTGTTGCCTTCCAGTAAAACCAGGGGAAGGAAAAACGTGTGTGGCTCATGGTATTTTCAAGTGTCTAAAAATCACTAAGTCACCGATCTTAGAGGTGCGTTGCATCTGGAATTACTGGAATGGAGAAGTAATGCAACATGGAAAAGGGGAGCATAGAAATAAATAGAGGAAAAGATCTTGGATTGTTTCTTTCATTTTCATTTCCCTTCTGGAAAGCTGTTTCAGTTTTCCAGGAATCTTCTCCTGTCTCTCTTCCCAAGAATGTCTCATGGAGAACAAGGTCAAGCTTCTGTCCCAAGATTTGCCAGCAGGAAATTATGCCACTGGTGAAATTTTCATGATGACTGTTTGTGCTGGCTTAGGGCAAATTTGGGGAGGAAAGCTCCAAAAGGGGTCTGTCTAGAAAGCAAGTTCAAGTGGCCCCTCCCCCTACTAGTTCAGGAAAAGACTTCCTTCAAGAAAAGTGAAAAAAATCCCAGTTTATTTAACAAGTAAAGTATTCAGAAGCATGAAAAATGAATAATATTAAATGAAACCTCTGACAGTGCTGAAGAGATGGAAAATTCAGAACGTCCTTTTTGTGGGTTGTAGTTGGCTCACTCGGTCTCTTCTAAGTCCCTCTGGCGCTGGAATGCAGCGTCCCAGAGCTCGGTGGGCCACAGGTGTGAGCTGCAGGTGTTTTTCTGGGTTTTCAGTCCAGAGCAGATTTAAACAGTTCCAAGAAAAAGGAAAGTCACAGTCCCAGGAACTTCTCTGCCTAAGCTAGCTAAAACCAAATTGCTGGACCTGGGCTGTGAAGGCATTGGGAAATTTCTAAATCTGGGCACTGGCGGTCCCAGCAAACACCAGATCTGGATGGTGCTGGAGCCAGAACCTGGAAATTTCCAAATTTTGGCTTTCTGTGCCAGCAAATCACTGGACTTGGGCTCTGCCAGCACCAGGAAGTTTTCAGATCTGGGCACTGGCACAGCCAGCAAACACCAGATCTGGGTGGTGTCATTGCCAGTGACAGAAATCTGCCGGATTTGGGCTCTGCTGGCACCGGGAAATTTCCAAATCTGGGCACTGGCACAGCAAACACAAGATGTGGGCGGTGCAAGAGCCAGTAGCAGAAAGTTGCCGGGTTTTGGATTTCTGTGCCAGTAAATTGCTGCTGCACTTGGGCTGTGTCAGAATAGGGAAATTTCCAGATGTGGGCACTGGCAGTGCCAGCAAACACCAGTGAAACCTTCTGGCCCTCATCCGGACCGTTGACCAGTGGTTTCCCTGAGAACCAGCTCTGGCCACTTTACAGACAGAGACTGCTTTCATCTGGTGCTCTGGAAACAGAACTTTAATGAAGGCAAACACAACAAACAGGACAGTGTGCACAGTAGAGAGAGCAAAGCAGAAAAAAGCCTGGGTCCAGGGTCTAGCAGGGATATTTATCCATTTATTTATGGGGAGGGGTTAAGGTGGGATCTGAGGGAAGGACCCAAGAGGAAGGAACAATTAAGAATATTACACTTTTTGCAGTAAAAAGTAACCAAGTTCTGAGTTTTGCACTCAGAACTTTCTAGTAACAATCTGCATAACTGAACAAGAGGATTATGGCTGGGAGCTCCTGCTGACCCTGACTAAAGAGGGTTTTCCCACAGTCTTAAGCTGAGGCCCCCCAACACACCAGATCTGAGTGATGCCAGTGTCAGCACCAGGAAGCTGCTGGGCTTTGGCTTTCTTTGCCAGAAAATTGCTGCATTTGGGAGGTGCTGGCACCAGGAAATTGCTAGATGTGGGCACTGGCGGTGCCAGCGCACACCAGATCTGGGTGGGGAATGTGCCAGCACCAGGAAATTGCTAAATGTTAACTTTCTGTGCCAGCAAATTGCTGGAATTATGCTGTGCAGGCATCTGAAAAATTCCGGATCTGGGCACTGGCAGTGTCAGCAAACACGAGATCGGGTTGCTTTAGGTACCAGGTATTTGCTTGATTTTGGCTTTATTTGCCAGCAAATTGCTGGAATTAGGCTGTGCCAGCACCAGGAAATTGCCAGGTCTGGACACTGGCAGTGCTGGAAAACACCAGATCTGGGTGGTGCCAGCCCCAGGTATTTGCCAGGTTTTGGATTTCTGTGCCAGCAAGTTGCTGCACTTGGGCTTTGCCAGCACTGGGAAATTTCTGCATCTGGGCAATGTCAGTGCTGGGAAACTCCAGGTCTGGGCAGCGACAGAGCCAGCAATGGAAAATTGCCAGATTTTGGGGTTTTTTTGCCTGCAAATTGCTGCACTTGGGCTGCACCAGCACCAGGAAATTTATGGATCTGGGCTCTGGTAGATCTGGGAAACATCAGTTTGTGAGAGCCAAAATGAGGGATGTGGCACTCCAGGCGGCTCTTCAAAATGCAGTTTATTGTTTGCAAGGTGTTACAGCAGTCCAGGGTCGTGGGTGACAGAGCTGTGCCCACAGCTGTCAGCTCCAGCTGCAGGCCTGGAGACCCTTAGTTTAGGTTACAAATGCATTATATACTTTTCTTTGCTGAGCATCTTGATACAGTAGAACCAATCTATACCTATATTTTTATCTATAGCCAATCATAACTACTATAATTACCATATTCATGTTACTATTCTCCAGTCACTAAAAGTTAGTACATTACAGTTTAAGCTAGAAGATGTTTTCCAGTTTTCTTGCAGTGGAAAATTCGGAGACCTTTTTTCTACCTGCAGCATTTGCTGACTTGTTTGCCTGTGCTATCTTTCTGCTTGGTAAAAACACCTTGTTTGAGGTGGGCTTATCCTTTGCTCTACGTCATAAAACCCCCTTCTAACTAACATACACTTTGCCTTCTTAGCTATTGTGGTGGTTTGACAGGAAATGTGTTTTCTGGGATGCTGTGGTCAGGCCTTTGGATGTTCAGATTTTAATATTGGCATCTAGTCTTGCCATTGGGACATTGGACACGCCTCTGAGAACACGGGGTTAAAAGCAGAGCTCTCGCCTGGGAGGCTCTGTTGGGTTCCGGCACCCAGCTGCTGGCTGGGCAGGGGGAGGGGAAAGCCATGTGGCCGGGAGAGGTAGGCCTGAGGCCGGGGGTAGAAGGGTGGAAGAGAGAGAGAGAGACACCGGGAGCCATCGGGCAGCCCCTCCTGAGAGACAGAGACAGAGAAAGAAAGAGAGAGCCGCTACCTGAGACTGTAACCTTGAACCTTGATAAACATGGGCCTGTGCCGGCAGCACGGCTGGGAAGGAGAAGAAGGGGGGGGTGGGTTCAGCCGGCCGCTTGTAGGAGCTTTTAACCCCTTTTCAGAGAATGAGAACTTTACAGAACATTGACCTTTCCTAGAAGATAGAGTGGAAGATGATGAAGGAAATGTGCAAGTGTGAGAGGTCTGGCCGAGTGAGAGAGAGTGGAAGAATAGAGAAGAATCCTAGAGGGAAGAGATGATGGAGTGGATTTTGCTGGACTCTTTTTGTACAGCCATGGACAGAACCATGTTCCTTGTGATACAGAGACTGCATCTAGGGGGAGGCAATGGCCTCAGAACCAAGAGGGTTCAGTGTTGATGCCCCTCGGCCCCAGGGGGTGGAAAAATATGGGGGGGACAGGTGTCCCAAAGGAGAGATTGTGGGGACAGGTGTCCCAAAGGAGAGACTGTGCCTTTTTTGGATCGGGACAAAGCATCCCTAAAAAGACAACCCTAGAAGCAGCTCTGGTCCGTGTTCAGTGGTGAGAGCACTGGACATGAAAGGAAGAAGTCACGACGGCAGATGTACTCCGGGCGGTGCCACGAGTGACACGGAAACACACGAGGCTTCAGCTGTGTTTCCAGGGGAAGCCCATGGTACAAGAAGGACTCCTCTCCTCTTGATGAACTGAGGATTGTCTAAAAGGTGGTGCTGGACCAGGAGTTGGTGATTTGGGGAATAGATGTATTGTGTTGGGAATTTTGTGGGGGGAGGAGGAAATGTATTTGTGAGGTTTTCATTTTCCTGTGTGTGTTCCTTTTTATCTATAGTTGTAGCGTAGTTAATAAAGTTTTGTTTTCTTCATTTCCAAGTGGAAGCCCGCTTTGCTCATTCCTGGTCACATCTCACAGCAGAAACCAGGGAGAGGGTATCCCTCATGGGGGCACTGGCATTGTGCCAGTGTCAAACCATGAAAGAATGTTAATGAGCCATGGGACACTGAATCCCTGCACTGAAGAGCTGAAGGCTGAACAAGCCTCTGGAGCAGTGAAATTCAGCAGCAGCCTCCAAGTTGCTGAGGATGTCAGCAGCCCCCAGTGAGGCCATCCCTGCCCAGAGACCGTGGGGGAATGGGCAGACAAGGAGAGCGTCCCTGGGGCTGGGGCAGCACAACTCAGAGGCACCAGCGGCTCCAGCTGGGCAATGGAGTGTGGAATGTGGCTGGGAAAGCCCTGCCTGGGCTGGGCCAAGCAGGACACACAAGCCCTGACTCCCATCTCCCAAAAAAACTCTCTCAAGGATACATTTAAAAGGAATTACAATTGTTTGTGTACTCTAAGTTAGATGCACTAAGAAATATCAATAAGAGATTTTTAGGAGCTCAAAACAACAAAACAGGAACTTTACTTGGAACTTCAGGAAATCAGAGAAGCTTTGGCAAAAGTTTTAATATGACATTCAATCAACAAAAAACACTTATCAAAGCATTATCTTGGCCCATTCCACTTCACAAACTCTAAGCCTGTTCAATTTAAGTTAAACAAAATATCCAAGAGGACATATATAGAAGTAGACACAGAAAGAGAGAAAATATAATTTAGAGAAGTGCACACATGTCAGGACCCAGGACATCCCTCTGGCTGTCCTGAGCAGCCAAGACCCCTGCCAGGGGTCTCAGAGACCGTGGCACAGAGCCCAAAACACCTGTGGTTTTGATTATGACCCGTGGAGCAAATTACCAACCTTGTATGAAAATCGGCAAGCCACAACAGTTTAAGTAGAATATTAGTGAAGTTATCATGGGGTGGAAAAGGAGATTTTAGGGTTTTTGGTATGGGGGTCCAGGAGGCAACATGGAGGGAACTTGGAACTGGGTATTTTCTCCTTCTTCTTCTTGGCCTCCATCTTCTGCTGTGATGTTGGCACTTAGAGATTGGTTTCGAGTAGAAGCTCACTGTCTAACATAGGTGATAGGTATTGGAAAGTAATTGTAAACATTGTACACGTAGTTTTTAGTATAAAGACATAACACCACCCCGGGGGCAGGCAGAATGCCTCAGACTGTCCTGCTTATCTGACCTCGGCAGGGCAGAAGAAAATTTTGTATAGATAAGGTAAAATAAACAACCTTGAGACCAAGAAATGAAGAGCTCTGACTATTTCTTCAAGCGCCAGGCTGGGAAAAGAGACTTTCAAACTTTTCTCGGGGTCACTCTGACAAGCTAACGATCCCGACATACACACAGCTACCAACTCCTGGATTCCAGCACTGTTCTGATGGAAATTCCAAGAGGATGCAGGGTCAAGATGTGTGCTTGCCTTGTGGTCAGCCTTCAATAGCCCTTGGTCTCCCTGGGCCCTTCCCCCAGGTGGGGCTTGGGCTCATTTGGTCCCTCAGGAGCTGGGCTGGGGCTGCAGAGGTGGCTGTGGAGCATTGCCTGTGCTGTGCCAGGGACTGGCAGCCACTGCTGGGCTGGGATAGAGGCTCTGGGGGGATTGGGGTTCCAGGGCAGGGCAGGGCTGGGGTTCCAGGGCAGGGCAAGACTGGACCTGCCCCTTCCTCCCCCACACACAAAATATTTCCAGTTAACAATCTCCTCCAGGCTGTCACAATAGGGAATGATGAAGGTGAAATCCCGATTCTGCCCATGGGCACCTGGGTGAGAAAGACAGTTCTTTTCCATAGCACAGAGCCCCAGTGTTTGGAAGGCAGGTGAGAGCCTCACTACGCCAAGGCCAGCCAGACTTGTCAAGAATGGCAAATTTTGCCTGGGAGCAGTCCTTGCATTTAAGGAATTTTTGAGTTGGAAACCCAATTTCGGCCATGGGCACATGCAGAAGCAACACAGTTCTTTTCCATAGGAAGGAAAGCACAGACCCTTCCCCAGTGTTTTGGGGACCAATGAGAGGTGACCCTTATGAAACCATTGCCAGCCAGACTTGTCCTGGCAATATTACTATGGGAAAAATCTGTGGAAATAAGGAAATTTGGAGGTGAAATCCTAATTCTGGCCATGGGTCCCTGGAGGAGAAGGAGATTTCTTTTCCATGGCAAGAAAAGCATGGAGCCCCAGTGTTTCAGCAGCAGATGAGAAGAGACCCTCAACATGCCAAAGTCAGCTGGACCAATCAGGTAGTCCATGGGAGGCCAAACCAGCCAGACCTTTTCTGTGTTCTATTGGTTTTATGAGGCCCTGCAGTATCCCCATGGTCCCCTTGGTTCCATGGGGCCCCGCAGTGTCTAAATGGTGCTTTGATTCCACGGGGTCCAGCAGTGTCACAATGGACCCTTGGTGTCACAGGGCCCCACAGTGTCACAATGGTCCCACTTATTTCATGAGGCCTTGCAGTGTCACAATGATCTCAACGGTTCCACAGGCCCCACAATGTCACGGGACTCCTCTGTTCCATGAGCCCTGCAATGTCACAATGGACCTTTGGACCCTGGGGGTTTGCTGTGTCACAATGGTCTCCTTTGGCTCCACAGTGTCACAATGGACCATTGATGACAGGAGTCCCCTCTGTGTCACCCTGGAGCTTTGGTTCCGTGCAGCCCTGCAGTGTCACAATGAACCCTTGGTTCAATGGGGTTCCGCAATGTCACAATGGTCCCAAGTTTCCATGCAGCCTTGCAGTGTCACAATGGTCTCCTTTGGTTCCCAGTGTCACAATGGACCCCTGATGACACGAGGTTCCACAATGTCACAATGGACCTTTGGTTCCATGCAGCCCAGCAATGTCACAAAGGCATTTTGGTTTCATGAGGCCCCACAGCATCACAATGGTCCTCTTGGTTCTGTGGGGACCCCCAGGGCCACAATGGTCTCAATGGTTCCACGGGGCCCCACAGTGGCACAATGGTCCCTTGGTTCCATGGGCCTGTGCTGCTGCATTCCCCCCTCCCCTTCTCAGCCTGCCCTGCCAGCTGAGAAATGCTCCTTGGGGCTCGGCCTTGGCCAACAGCCCCTGGGCTCAGCTCCTCTGCAGCTCATCACAAACACTGTCTGCTCCAGGCACTGCTGCTGCCCAACCAGCTCCTGCTTTCTGGAGGAGCAGCCCTGGGAACTGCTTTTGTTCCCTCAGTGGCACAACATCCCTGTTCTCACCCTGCCAAAGAAAGCTGTTGATGCCAAGTGCGGCCAGGATGAACCATTGCTGGGACTGAAGCCCCTCTCTTGGGGCCCTGCATACAGCGCTCCAAAAGGAGCCCTTGGAGCTCTCCTGAGCCAGCGACTCCCTCTGAGTGGGGCCTCTCCCAGCCGGGAACTCTCCCGTTTGCTGCACTCGGGGATCCCCAACAACGACGGAGCCTGGGCCGATCCCCCTCTCCTCCAGGCTCAACCCTTCACCCTCTGGGGAGATGCCAAAGGATCCACAGGGAGCATTTCCTGCCCTCAGGGGAATTTCTCAGAGGTGCCTTGCACTGACTCTTTGTGTCTGTGTGCACACAGGAATGCCTGTGCTGGGGAAATGTGGCAGAAATGCTGCTCTCTGAGGGGTTTGAGTGCCTTGGATAGCTGAGTCAGTCAGGCCTGTACGAAATGTCCAGTCATGAGGTATGAGCTAAGTTAAATGCTCCTGAGAGTTTTTCTCTTGCGAAGTTGTTATTTTAATGTAAGTTATTAGGCTAAGTTAAATACTGTTAAGTGTTATTCCTCTGTTAAATTGCTAAGTCATAGGTTATAAGTTAGGTTAAATATTGTTAGCTGCTCTTTTTGCCTGAATTGTGACATTTAAGCTATCAGGTATGGTTAAGTCCTGTTAAGTTTGAGCTCTGTTAAACCTTTGGGCCATAATCCTTTTATCCTTGCCCTCAATGTCCTTGTGTCACACACACACACAGGGACAGTCCTCGGCTCATTTCTGGTTTGGTTGCCTGGATTTTGCTTGGTTTTGTTGTTGCTTTGTTTCCCTCGTGTGCCTGAAGTGTCCAGTCAGGAGCAGAGTCAAGGAAACAAAGCAACAACAAAACCAAATAAAATCCAGGCAATCAAAACAGAAATGAACTGAGGACTGTCCCTGTGTGTATGAGACACAAGGACAGTGAGGGCAAGGATAAAAGGAATACAGCCCAAAAGGTTAAATGAGGTGAAATTTAAAAGGACTTAACCTTAACTGATACCGTCAACTTCACAATTTAGCAAAAGAACAGCACTTAACAGTACTTAACCTACCTTAAAAACAATGACTCAGTAATTTAACACAGGAATAACACTTAACAAAACTAAGCTAATAACTAGAATTAAACTTAACAACTTAGCAAAAGAACAACTCTTAGCAGCATTTAACTTAGCTTAGATCTCCTGACTTAACCTTACTTACTGATATCTGGATATCTGACTGACTCAGCCATCCAAGGCACTCAAACCCCTCAGAGAGCAGCATTTCTGCCACATTTCCCCAGCACGGGCACTCCTGTGTGCACACAGA
Organism: Agelaius phoeniceus; assembly: GCF_051311805.1. NCBI lineage: Eukaryota > Metazoa > Chordata > Aves > Passeriformes > Icteridae > Agelaius > Agelaius phoeniceus. Next base: position 6,951,048 of record NW_027509866.1, read on the forward strand.
CACAAAGAGTCAGTGCAAGGCACCTGGGAGAAATTCCCCTGAGGGCAGGAAATGCTCCCTGTGGATCCTTTGGCATCTCCCCAGCGGGTGAAGGGTTGAGACTGGAGGAGTGGGGGGATCAGCCCAGGCTCCGTCGTTGTTGGGGATCCCCGAGTGCAGCAAACGGGAGAGTTCCCGGCTGGGAAAGGCCCCGCTCAGAGGGAGTCGCTGGCCCAGGAGAGCTCCAAGGGCTCCTTTTGGAGCGCTGTTTGCAGGGCCCCAAGAGAGGGGCTTCAGTCCCAGCAATGGTTCATCCTGGCTGCACTTGGCACCAACAGCTTTCTTTGGCAGTGTGAGAACAGGGATGTTGTGCCACTGAGGGAACAAAACCAGTTCCCAGGGCTGCTCCTCCAGAAAGCAGGAGCTGGTTGGGCAGCAGCAGTGCCTGGAGCAGACAGTGTTTGTGATGAGCTGCAGAGGAGCTGAGCCCAGGGGCTGTTGGCCAAGGCCGAGCCCCAAGGAGCATTTCTCATCTGGCAGGGCGGCCTGAGAAGAGGAGGGGGGAATGCAGCAGCACAGGGCCCATGGAACCAAGGGACCATTGTGACATTGTGGGGCCCTGTGAGACCAAGGGACCATTGTGACACTGTGGGGCCACATGGAATCATGGAGAGCACTGTGACATTGCTGGGCCTCATGGAACCAAGGGGACAGTACTGACTCTGTGGGGCTCCATAGAATGTAGGGATCATTGTGACACTGAGAGACCCCATCAAACCAAGGGTCCATTGTGACACCACGGGGCCTCATGGAACTGTGGAGACCATTGTGACACTTTGGGGTGTCATGGAACCAAGGAGACCATTGTGACACTCTGAGGCCTCATGGAACCAGTGAGACCATTGTGAACCTGGGGGTCCCCACAGAACCAAGAGGACCATTGTGATACTGTGGGGCGTCATGAAACCAAAATGCCTTTGTGACACTGCAGGGCTGCATGGAACCAAAGGTCTCCATTGTGACATTGTTGAACCTCGTGTCATCAGGGGTCCATTGTAACACTGGGAACCAAAGGAGACCATTGTGACACTGCAGGGCTGCATGGAACCAAAGCTCCAGGGTGACACAGAGGGGCCTCCTGTCATCAATGGTCCATTGTGACACTGTGGAGCCAAAGGAGACCATTGTGACACTGCAAACTCTCAGGGTCCAAAAGTCCATTGTGACATTGCAAGACTCATGGAACGGAGGACTCACGTGACATTGTGGGGCCTGGGGATCCATGGAGACAATTGTGACACATTTGGACTGCATGGAATCAAGGCACCATTATGATACTGCAGGGCCCCAAAAGACCGAGGGAACATGGAAATTGTCTGTCTCAGTGTTCCAGAGGCCACCTGACTGGTCCAGCTGACCTTGGCATGTTGAAGGTCTCTTCTGCTAATGAAACCCTGGGGCTCTGTACTTTCCTTCCTATGGAAAAGAACTCTCCTTCTCCTCCAGGCACCCAGGACCAGAATTAGGATTTCTCCTCCAAATTTCCTTATATCCAGGGATTGTTCCCACATGAATATTTCCACGACAAGTCTGGCTGGCAATGGTTTTACAAGGGTCACCTCTCAGCTATCCCCAAAACACTGGGAAAGGCTCTGTGCTTTCCTTCCTATGGGAAAGAATTGTCCTGCTTCTCCAGGTGCCCATGGCTGATACTGGGCTTCCACCTAAAAAATTCCCTAAATCCAAAGACTGCTTCCAGACAAAATCTGCCATTCCTGACAAGTCTGGATGGCCTTTGCCTAGTGAGGCTCTCCAAACACTGGGGGTCCATACTTTCCTTCCTATGGAAAAGAACTGCCCTTCTCAGCCAGGTGCCCATGCCCAGAAATGGGATTTCCACCTCAAGCATTGCCTGTTGTGACAGACTGGAGGAGATTGTTGGCTGGGAACATTTCATGTGTGGGGGGGAGGAAGGGGCAGGTCCAGCCTTGCCCTGCCCTGGAACCCCAGCCCTGCCCTGCCCTGGAACCCCAATCCCCCCAGAGCCTCTATCCCAGCCCAGCAGTGGCTGCCAGTCCCTGGCACAGCACAGGCAATGCTCCACAGCCACCTCTGCAGCCCCCAGCCCAGCTCCTGAGGGACCAAATGAGCCCAAGCCCCACCTGGGGGAAGGGCCCAGGGAGACCAAGGGCTATTGAAGGCTGACCACAAGGCAAGCACATATCTTGGCCCTGGATCCTCTTGGAATTTCCATCCCAACACCACTGGAATCCAGGAGTTGGTAGCTCTGTGTGTGCTTCTCTGTATCTTTTATGTCTTTCTTTCCTTCTGTGTGTTCTTCTTCTGTTTCTGTGCTCCTGCGAATTTTGATTAACATTAAATTGAACAAGCTTAGAGTTTGTGAAGTTGAATGGGCCAAGTCAATGCTTTGAAAAGCATTTTATGTTGATTGAATGTCTGTCATTGTTTGACATGAGAAGAATTTTAAAAAGTAATACAAAACTTCTTTTTGTGTTACTGACAATCTGTTAAACCACTGAGATACTGAACATGCCTCTGTTAAACACAAATGTTAAAGATGAAAAAACCCAGGAACCTCCTCTTTCTTTTCCAGTCAACAAAGAAGCAGCGTCCCTGGCCCTGGCCCCATCTCAACCAAACCAAACCAAACCAAACCAAACCAAACCAAACCAAACCAAACCAAGCAACCCTGCCATGGGCTCAGCCCCTTCCCCCCTCCCCAGGCTGTGCCCCCACCCCCATTGGCCCCATTCTGACCAAACCAAACCCCAACAACTCCCAAACAGGAAAACAAAAGAGGCTACAAAACCCTAACCAGAACAAAGCCGAACACAGCTATTAAAATCTTACCATCAAGTCCCCTCTCCCAACACAACTAAAACCAAAAACCCCTACAACCCATACAAAATAACCCTACAACTAAAAACTTAAACATAAAAAAAGCCAAAACCAACCATAAAACCAATCCTAACACAACCCCACCACAACTTCCACCACAAGTTACCGGCAGGTCAGTTGTTAACCCTGTCAATACTTCAATCCTCCCTCGAGTAAAAGAAAAAAACAAAATACAAACATATAAAAGAAACCATAAAACCATCAAAGACAGTAAAGAAGAAGTTAAATCCCAAATTAAAAAAAAAAACCCCTTAATCTTAAAACTAAAATCCTCTTATAAACTATAAAGAAAAAACTCTTTTTTTATAACATCTAAAACTATTAAAAATTTTAAATATTAAAAATAATATCAAACCAAAAACTCTATACTAAAATAAACAAATGTTAAAATAACTGCAATTTCATCCAAATTTTAAACAGAAGCAAAAGAAGTAATCCAGTATCCCCAAGAGAAGATATCTATTCCCAGAGATAAAAATAATTCTAAAAGTAAACAATAAAAACTTTTACCTTTAAACAACTCATCTTTAAAACAATACCCCGTAAGTTGACATGGACCATCAACAAAGTTCCTCAGGCAATTGTTATCCATGACAAAATTAAAAACCACAAAAAAATATTATTTCCTATTGTAAAAAATCTCCATAACCTTAACAACAAAAGCAACTTTCCATAAGTAAATTAAAGAAAGACTACACTAGAAATAGTAAACTAACCAGAAATTTTAAGTTTAATTTCTTTACATTGTCAGTAAAAAAAAGGTCGTAAAAGAAAAAAAAGTGTTCTAAAGAGTTTATTTTAATTCTTACTTCATTTTTTCTTTTATTTACTTTTAATAAAATTTTCTTTATACTGTTTTAAAATTTTACACCTTCTTTACCTTTCTCCTAAACCTATCTCACAATAAAATAAATACATAAATAATTAACCAATACTAAAACCCACCACATTCATCAATCCATTAATTAAGAAATCTCAAGATTAGAAAAATCTTAAATTAACAAAACAAAACCACTACAATGTCATAAAAAATCTTTTGCCAAAGTTTCTCTGATTTTCTAAAGTTGCAAGTAAAGGCTGTTTGGTTGTTTTGAGCTCCTGAGAATGTCTTGTACTGGTATTTCTCCAGGGAGTCCAATTCCGAGTACACAAACAATTGTAATTCCTTTTTAATGTCTCCTTGAGAGAGTTGTTTGGGGGATGGGAGCCAGGGCTTGTGTGTCCTGCTTGGCCCAGCCCAGGCAGGGCTTTCCCAGCCACATTCCACACTCCATTGCCCAGCTGGAGCCGCTGGTGCCTCTGAGTTGTGCTGCCCCAGCCCCAGGGACACTCTCCTTGTCTGCCCATTCCCCCACGGTCTCTGGGCAGGGATGGCCTCACTGGGGGCTGCTGACATCCTCAGCAACTTGGAAGCTGCTGCTGAATTTCCCTGCTCCAGAGGCTTGTTCAGCCTTCAGCTCTTCAGTGCAGGAATTCAGTGTCCCAGGGCTCATGAACATTCAGAACACCTGAACAAGCCAAGCCTCTGGGAATCATTTGATTTTATTTTCAAATCCTTTGTGGTTAAGTAGATCTCAGTAGTGCATTGAAACTGAATACATGATATTTAAACAGACAGCGAGAAAAGATTTTTTAGGTCCTGTTTAGTTTTGTTTTCCTGTTAATTCATTGATATGTGCAATCTCCAATTGACACTGAATCCAGGTACCTCCTCATGCAGTTTGAATAGATATGGAAATCAAGACCCTTCATGGCTGACAATCAATCAGACTCTGTCCCTACCCCCACCCCACCATTTCCCTCATCCAAGCCCTGGAACTCAGAGCAGCCTTGTGCAAATCTGAGCTCCCTCCAGCCCAGGCTGCACCTGCAGCTCTCAGCTCCTTGGCTCCAACTCCCACCTGCTTTCCTTGCAGAAGGAGCTGCCCGAGACACAGAGGGATGTTCATTTCTTGTCAGCCAACAAAGCCAAGGGAAGGCACAGCTCCATCAAATGCCAAAGTCATTCTTTCCCTGGCTCTGCCCTGCCCCTGATCCCCACAGCCTGTCCTGTTTCCTTCATCCCTGCATTGCCAGGGACTCTCTGGGACAAGGGAGCTCTGCTCTGGCTATGGAGGGAGGTGCAAGTGCCACCACTGGAGTGGGAGCCACAACTCATCAGGTTTGTGTCCTTTGGGGGTCAGGAACTGCTGAGACTCAGAGGCACAGAAAGTTTCTCTCTATGGCCAACAGACCATGGTTGAACAGGACACAATTTAATAACAATCTCGCTCTTCCCTGAGCTATGTGCAATGTCCCAGCAGCGTCTGACGAGTCCACCATCCACAAGTGATTTACATACTAAAATTAATTCTAAACAAATGTGATCCTGTGATAGATAGAAACACAATTAAGTTCTTGTATCAGGATGCTCATCCCAGAGTGGGGGCAAAACAGCTCCAACAATTCCTGATTTGCAAAGCTGTCAGTGGTGGATGGAGAAGGGAGGTCAGGCTGCTCTGGTGTTGAGGAAATGCTGAAACCAGCCTGAGTCATTTCATCTCCTCCTGTCCTGGCTGATCTCCCCTCTTTCCCCTCCCACCCATTGGCTTTTGTCTCCCACCAGGCCCCCGGTGAAGAGCCTGGCTCTGTGTTCTCCATCCCCTCCTCGCTGGCACTGCCAGGCTGGGATGAGGAGCCCCTCAGCCTTCCCTGCTTGGGGCTGGACAAGCCCAGCTCCCTCAGCCTCTGCTCACAGCCCAAGGGCTCCAGCCCCACCTTGGAGGCCCTTCCCAGACCCTGCTCCAGCTGCCAGACATCTTTCCTGCCCTGGGCAACCCAAGCCAGGCCACAGTGACCTGGATAATCCCCGTCCTTGATGTCCTGGTCACACAGCCCTGGCCCCTTGTCCCCATGTCAGGCTCTGGGGTGGATCCTGTGGAACATCCTTTGGTGGAGGCTGTGGCTCCAGGTGGGCCGGGGGGATCCCGGGGGACAGGGACCGCACTGGGCATGGACAGCATTGGACTTGTTGGGAGAAACTGTGAGGGGGAGCTGGGGCCGAGTGACCAACCCAGTGACCTGACACAGCCCTGCTGGGATGTCACACAGCCCCTCTGGGATGTCACAGCCTGCTCTGTGATGTCACAGCCCATTCTCTAAGGTCACAGAGCTGGCTCTGTGATGTCACAGAGATAGTCTATGATGCCATAGTTGATCAATGACCTCACATAACCCACTCTGTGATGTCATATCCCACTCTGTGACCTCATGTTACCAGATGATCAATTGCCTACACCAGATGAGCTGACACCTGGAGCTTGTTCTCCACAACCCCAGGCCTATGGAAACCACACAAGGCCCATTGTGTGAGAAGGGGAACTGGAAGTTCAGCAGCCTCAGGGTCCTGCCCGCTCAGCCAGGCCCACTGGAATATTGGGGTCCACGACCACCAGGGACCACCAGAGAGACCCCCAGGACAGAAGAACACAGGGGTAAAGGGGAGGGGGAATATGTTAATGATTTTGGGGAAATGATTATCATATGTATGTTTAGTCCAGGACAATCAATGAATATGTGTGCAAAATGCAGAATATAAACAGAAACTTTCCTGTACTCAGCATGCACAGCTTTGGGAGGAGCTCTCCCCTGTGCATCCAGCTGAATAAAGAATGCTGCTTCTTAATGCTACAGTGGGGTTAAGGAGTTTTCTCTTTCACTGAATTTTTGGTAACACTCCCACTGCCAAGGAAAGCTCTGTCTGCTGCTGTTCACAGACAGAGAAGGGCTGGGGGCAGATGTGGGGCTCAGAGGCTGCCTGGGGCACAGTGACCATGAAATAATCAAGTTTTCAATGTTTTGTGAAAGAAGGAGGGGCAGCAACAAAAGTTCTACACTGGAATTAGGAAGGGCAGACTTTGGCCTGTTTAGGACGCTGATTTGGGGAGTACCAAATCAGGTACTGAATTTTTAAGGAGAAACAGCCCTTTAAATCAAAGGGGTCCAGGAAGGATGGACACATTTCAAGAAAGTAATCTTAAGGGGAAGAGCAGCCTGTCCCAGTGTGGCAAAAGATGAGCTGGTGATGAAAATGACTGGCCTGGCTGCCCATGGAGCTTTTGTGGGAAGTCAAGGGAAGGAAGAGTGAGCATCACCTTTGGACACAAGGTCAGGAAACGTAGGCAGTGTTTAAGGATGTTATTAGGTTATGCAGAAAGAAAAGGAAAGAGGTGAAACCTCAATTAGAGTTTAACCTGTCCACTTGTGTGAAAAATAATAGAAAATGTGTCTATAAATAAATTAATTGCAAAATGTGGGATAAGGAGAACCTCTACTCTTTATTGGATAAAGTGGAGAATATAGTAACTAAAGATAAGGGAAAGGCTGAGCTACTTAACACCTTGTTTGTCTCAATTTTCAATATTAGGACAGGTTGTCCTCAGGACAAGTGTTCTCCTGAGCTGGTAGATGGGCACAGGGAGCAGAACAGCCCCCTGGAATCCAGGAGGAAGCAGCTGGGGACTTGCTGAGCCACTCAGATGCTCACATATGTCTCTGGGATCTGATGGGATCCATCCCAGGGGGATGAGGGAGCTGTGGATGAGCTCCCCAAGCTGCTCTCCATCATTTACCATCAGTCCTGGCTCAGCAGGGAGGGCCCAGAGCACTGGAGGTGCCAGTGTGAGCCCATGCCCAGGAAGGGCTGGAAGGAGGAGCTGGGGAACTCCAGGCCTGTCAGCCTGACCTGGGTGCCCGGCAAGGTTATGGAACAGATCACCTTGAGTGCCACCACAGGGCACCCACAGGATGGCCCAGGGATCAGAGCCAGCCAGCGTGGATTTAGGGCTGGCAGGTCCTGCCTGACCAACCTGGTCTCCTTTTATGCCCAGGTGACCCACCTGTGGATGTGGGAAAGGCTGTGGATGTTGTGTGCCTGGACTCCAGCAGAGCCTTTGACTCTGTCTCTGACAGCATTCCCTGGAAAAGCTGCAGCCCACGGCTTGGGCAGGTTCCCTCCTGGCTGGGAGATTTAAGAGCTGGCTGGAGGCTGGGCCCAGAGAGTGGTGGGGATGGTGCTGCACCCAGCTGGTGTCCAGGCACTGGTGCTGTCCCCAGGGATCTGTGCTGGGCCCAGTCCTGTTTAATATCTTCACTGATGGTCTGGGTGAGGGGATCGAGTCCAGCATTCACAAACTGCAGATGGCACCAAGCTGGGTGTGAGTGTGGATCTGCTGGAGGGCAGGACAAGAAGACCCAGCCTTAAGCTGCACCAGGGGAGGCTCAGGCTGGACAATAGGAAGGAGTTCTTCACAGAAAGGGTGAGTGGGAACTGGAATGGGCTGGCCAGGGGGGAGGTGGCAGAGTCATTGTCCCTCTCCAGTGGCACTCAGTGGCATGGTCTGGGTGACAAGGCAGTATTAGGGCATTGGTTGGACTTGATGATCCCAAAGGTCTTTTCCAGCCTATTTGATTCTGTCATTCTGTGATGATTGGGACACTCTGGGGCCATTGTGACACTGCAGGGCCTCGTGGAACTAAGAGGACCATGGTGACACCGTGCAGCCCCACAGAACCAGGGGTTCCATTGTGGTGCTGTGGGGCCAAATGGACCCAGGGAGTGCCCCGTGACACTCTGGGCCCTTGTGGAACCACAGAGGCCATTGTGACACTGCAGGGCCTCGTGTAACCAAGGGGTTTCACCATTTTGACACTGCAAAACCAAGGAGACCATGATGACAGTGTGGGACCTCATGTAACCATGGGGCCATTGTGACACCCTGGGGCCCCATGGAATCAAGGGGCCACTGTGAAACTGCAGCACCAATGAGAACATTGTTACACTGTGAAGCCCCATGGAACCAAGGAGAACATTGTCACATTTTGAGGCCCCATGGAAGCAAGGAGACCAGTGTGACAGTGCAGGGCCTGGTGTAACCAAGAGGCCATTGTGACACTGAGGGGGCCAAAAGAACCAAGGACATCTTTGCAGATGACAACAAGCTGGATGTATCTGCTGGAGAGTCGGAGGGCTCCGCACAGTGACTTGGACAGGCTGGATCCAGGGGATGAATCCAACAAGGTGAAGTTTAACAAATCCAAGTGCCAGGCCCTGATATTTGGCCCCAGTGCTACAGGTGGGGACAGAGTGGCTGGAGAGCAGCCAGGCAGAAAGGGACCTGCAGGGACTGATGGACAGCAGGCTGGACATGAGGCAGCAGTGTGCCCAAGTGGCCAAGAAGGCCAATGGCTCCTGGCCTGGATCAGGAATGGTGTGGGCAGCAGGAGCAGAGCTGCTGTGCCAGCACTGGTCTGCCCCCAGCTCTGCACACAGACATTGCTGCTGCAGCTCTAGAGAAGGGAACGCAAGGGCATCTCTGGAAAAAACTTTCCTGGGAGATCCTTTAGTTCCTTGAAAGCCACATGGAGTGCAGCCCCTCACCGACACAATCTGTGGCCACAGGGAAGATGGAGAGAAACAAAATGATAAATGGCAAAACCAATGGCTTTTCTTTGTGGACAATATTAAAAAACTGAAACATGGGAAAAAAAAGAACAAACTCACAACCAAACCCAAAAGAATTATCAAAGGTGATTGATATTACATGGCCTGTCCCTGCTGCAGCCCCGGCACTGCCACCCCCAGGGCTGTGCCCGGCCCCGAGAGCACTCAGGCCCTGCAGCAACACCAGGGCCACCAGGGCAGCGGGGCAGGGCCACGGCAGCAGCACTGGCAACACCAAGTGCTGCTGCTGCTGCTGCTGCTGGGCACAGCTGCTGGGCCAGCACTGATCTGCCCCAGCTCTGCACACAGACATTGCTGCTGCAGCTCCAGAGAAGGCAACAAAAGGGGGATCACTTCAGAAAACTTTGCTAGGAGAACCTTTAGTTCCTTTAAAGGCACCAAGAGTGCAGCCCCTCATTGACACAGTGTGGGGCCACAGGGAAGGTGGAGAGAAACAAAAGGGGAAATGGCACAATAAATGACATTTCTCTGTGGACAATACAGTCGGGCTTGACAGCTAGCTGACAAGCAAAGCTGAGTTAATAGATGAAATAACAATTGATGATTTTAGAGTGTATCCATAGCAAGGAAGAAGACAAGGCATTAGCATGGAAATAGATTAGAAGAGATACATGTAAATTTTTGTTAGGTAGACTAGATGCAAGAGTAAATTTGTATGCATAGCTTATTAACTTTCTGTAAAACTTTTGCCAAATATATTGATACTAATAGCTTTGTTCTAATGAATATAATAAGTTATTGTGATGTAATTAATGACTTAAAATGATGTTTTCTTAAAAATATCTAAACTAGAGAACATTAAATATAAAAACATTTTCTTCTTTGACCCTAATCACATGTGTGTAGTTCACATCCAATCTAACAGTATCAGACGAGATTAATAAAGTACAACAAAGAAAAAGAACCTCCAAAATGAAACCAACAAGAATTATCAAAAACAACTTTTATTACAAGTGATTTGCAGAAATTGCCCAGCACTTCAATGTTTCCAAAACAATCAAGTCATCAGTCTCCACACTGCAGCCTTGAGCTCCTGGTTCCTCAGGCTGTAGATGAGGGGGTTCAGGGCTGGAGGCACCACTGAGTACAGAACTGACAGGGCCAGATCCAGGGATGGGGAGGACATGGAGGGGGGCTTCAGGTAGGCAAACATGCCTGTGGTGACAAACAGGGAGACCACAGCCAGGTGAGGGAGGCAGGTGGAAAAGGCTTTGTGCCGTCCCTGCTCAGAGGGGATCCTCAGCACAGCCCTGAAGATCTGCACATAGGAGAAAACAATGAACACAAAACAGCCAAATGATAAACAGGAACTAACAGCAAGAAGCCCAAGTTCCCTGAGGTTTGAGTGTGAGCAAGAGAGCTTGAGGATCTGTGGGATTTCACAGAAGAACTGGCCCAGAGCATTGCCCTTGCAAAGGGGCAGGGAAAATGTATTGGCCGTGTGCATGAGAGCATTGAGAAAGGCACTGGCCCAGGCAGCTGCTGCCATGTGGGCACAAGCTCTGCTGCCCAGGAGGGTCCCGTAGTGCAGGGGTTTGCAGATGGACACGTAGCGGTCGTAGCACATGATGGTCAGGAGAGAAACCTCTGCTGACAGGAAGAAGAAAATCAAAAAGAGCTGAGCAGCACATCCAGTGTAGGAGATGTCCCTGGTGTCCCAGAGGGAATTGTGCATGGCTTTGGGGACAGTGGTGCAGATGGAGCCCAGGTCAGCGAGGGCCAGGTTGAGCAGGAAGAAGAACATGGGCGTGTGCAGGTGGTGGCCGCAGGCTACGGCGCTGATGATGAGGCCGTTGCCCAGGAGGGCAGCCAGGGAGATGCCCAGCAAGAGGCAGAAGTGCAGGAGCTGCAGCTGCCGCGTGTCTGCCAATGCCAGCAGGAGGAAGTGCCTGATGGAGCTGCTGTTGGACATTTGCTGGGGCTGCACATGGGCACCTGTTCATGGAGAAAGGACAGTGACAAGTCAGGAGAGGCTGCTTGGAGTCAAACCTGGGCCATTCCCTGTAGACTGTCCCTACTTTTGGGACACACCGCCCTTCTAGCTTCTGTGGGAAAGCCTTTGGCTGCAATCAGAGCACAGTCACACTCCCCGGGTACCCTGGGATAAACCAGACCCTGCCCAGAGCAGAGGGATCCCTGAATGTCTCACCCTCTCTCAAGGTCTCTGGGCAAGGTCTCAGCACCCCCTTGTGCCAAGGACACTCACGGCTCCCTGGGCAAACCCAGCAGCATTTCCTCAGCTGTGGCAGCTCTGCCCTTCCCCGTGGGACATTCAGGGAACTCCCAGAGGCTCTGGCACAGATTTGCACCCAGGAGGGCAGCTCAGAGCTTGGCAGGGCACAGCAAGGAGATCCCTGGCTGTGCCCATGATGGGATCTCAGGGAGGGGGCTCAGCTCATTCCCCTTTGCCATGGACTGCTTCGCCCACAGCCCCACAGGTGCCAGGGAAGCTTGGACACCCCATTGCCATGGGCAGCCCTGGCTGGCAGGAATGCCAAGGGCAGTGCCTGACTCAGCTGCTGCAGATGCCAGAGCCTCCCTGAGAGCAGCAGATAACAGTGCCAATGTCAGGGCAGGGCAGAACCAAGAGCAGATGTTGTGGTGCTGTGCCTGAGAGGGCAGGGCAGAGACAGCCGGGCACTCAGGACAGTGTTCCCGTGCCCAGCTGTGCCTGGCACCTCCCACACACCAACAGTGCCCTCCTGCCCCAGCCCTGCTCTCTTCAGCCCCCTCTGCTTCCCTGAGCATCTCCCTGGGCCTGGACATTCCCTCCTGAGAGGAGCCTTGTCCCTGCCAGCGCTCACAGAGCCCATCCCAGCCTGTGTGCCCTGGCTGGGGCCCTACAGAAACCTGCCTGTGTGCAGGGCCCTGGCTGGGGCAGGCTCTGTGTGCAGCTGGGCAAGGGCAGCTCAGGAGAGCCCTGCTGGGCCCTGCAAAGGTGCTGCTGCTGCTGTGCAGGGCTGAGGAGTGGCTGAGGGCCCTTTGGGAGGCTCCCAGCAGAGACACTGATCAACTTAATTTACAGTTCTGCAGTCCCTGTAAAAGATCAAACATTCCTTTGATGATTCTGCTGTGTCCCTTTCAACTCAGAATGTTCTGTCATTCTGGGATTACAATTCCTGTTCTGCTTCTCTCATCCCCTTGTTTTTTAAAATCAAAAGAGAAAAAAATCCCCTTGCAACAGTGTTAGAACAGTAAAGTAAAAACCAGATATTAATTGGAAGCTTCCAGGTGTCCCAGTGGGGATGGGGCACACCCGGCCCCTGATTTCAGCAATTTATTAAGGTTGATTAATTAGGATATTGAACAGGAACATCCTATAGGAGATTCACTTACCCCAGTTACACATTCCTGGCTCAATCCATTGGAGTAGGTCCAAGGGCTTCTTTGCCTTCACTTTTTGTTATGACTGCTCACATTCTGGTCAAAAAACAAAATGTTCTTCTTGTAGGTCCTCTTCCTGATAATAAAACTATACAGGATACTATATGTTTTGTATACTATATGTATTTCAGGAATGCATTTAGACAATCAGTTTATTTTTCTAAAATCAAAGAAAAAGGTTAGGGAAAATAATAATGTTAATAAAGGATTATAGTTATAGATTTATATAATAGTAATAGAGTTCATTAAGAGTTTAATAGACTTAAAAAAGGAATATATATTTAAAATTATGTAATAGTAATTTATAGAGCTACAAATATACGAAAATTGTATAAAGTAAAAAAAAATCTTTTTGTAATCACCCCAGTGTTCCCATCCTTCTTCAAGCAGGAAATTGAAAACACTCTCAGGAAAGCTCCTGATCTTTCCAGCAATCCCAGGCTTACCTTCTTTGGGAAGTGCCCTGCGGAGCTGTGGCCAGGCTGGTCTGGAGCTGGGAGCAGCCCTGCCCCACCCAGCCCCTCTCAGCAGCAGCCCCTGCCCTGCTCAGGGTGGCTCCTTCCCCCCAGAGCTTCTCCCCAGCGCTGGGAGCAGCTGCCAGGGCTGGCTGAGAGCTGTCCCTGGCAGGCAGCAGAGTCCCTGCCCCAGCACAGCGCCCTGGGCTGCAGGACCCTGCTCTGCAGGACAGCCCTGGGCACCCCTGGCTGCTCTGCAAAAGAGACAATCAGAGAATGTACTCACAGGCTCTGCAGGCATTGGCATGTTCCAGCTTGAGGAGATGTCTCCAGGAGCTGCAGCTGCACTGTCCTGCAGCCAGAGGTTCCTGTGCCAAGGGCTGGCAGTGATTGTGCCCCAGGCACTTCTCAGCCCCTTCCCAGCCCTGACTGATTGAAGCTCTCTGTGCCTCTGGGCTGTGCCCGGGCTGGCTGCAGGCAGTGCCCCAGCCCTGCTGGGCTGGCACAAGAGCTGCTCATCAAGAGAAATGTGCTTTTGAAGCTCTTCTTGGTGACCAGGAGCTGCCTCTGTGCCAGGAGCCCAGCCCAGCTCAGCAGCACAGACACAGCACAAGGACTTTAATCAGCCTCTGGGGCTTTGTGCTCAGGCCCTGAACATCAGTCCCTGAGAGGCAGCTGAAGAAACCTCTGCAGAACTCCAAGGCAGAATCCAACTCCAAAGTTTCTTGGACTTTTAATGGGTCCCAGTGAGGGACACGACTGAGCAAGTGTCCCCAGGCCCCAGGCAGAGCAGAGAACTGCAGGCAGTGTTGACAGGTGGGGACAAAGAGAAGCCAAGTCTTGGTGCCCTGGGGCACAGCAGGGTCTGTGCCAGCAAGGGCTGGGAGGAGACACCTTGTCCTGAGGCCCTGGGGCCTCCTGGCACAGCCCCAGCCAGGCTGGGCACTGTCAGCCCCTTGTGCTGCCCTCAGCATCCCCCCCTAGCCCACATCCCAGTGGCCTCAAGGATCTGCTGCAAGGAGTCCCTGGGGAGCCTTGCTCAGCAATGGCCCTGGGGGCTCCTTCATGCTCCCTGCAGGGACTGCAGGTTTTTCAAAGGACTTTGGCTTTGGCTTTTGCCTTGCAGTCTCTGAGAGGTTTGTGCAATCATGGACTCCCATTATCTGCTGTAATTAGTCCCTGGAGATTCTCTGCCTGTTGCAGCATTGATTGGGACTCATTAATACTTCAGGGTACTTAAGTTCTTTAAGCTACTTCCCCTTTCCCTTTTGATACAGACTCTATGAGAAAGATTGTGCATTTACAGGCTCCAATTATCTGCTGTAATTAGTCCCTGGAGAGCCGTTATCAGTAACAACATTCAGTGGGCTCATTAATGCTTCAAGGTACTTTAGTTATTTTAAGGTTCTTGGTGTTTCCCTTTTGATACAAATTCTTTGAGAGGTTTGTGCAGTCATGGCTCCAATTATCTGCTTTAATGAGTCCCCTGAGAGCTTTGTACTGACACTCAGTGGGGCTTAGTAATGCTTTGAGCTTCTCAAATTTTTTAAGGTAGTATGGAATTTCCTTTCCACACTGAGACTCTGAGAAGTTTTTGGTCAATCCTGTCCTCCAATTGTCTCCTCCAAGGAGTCCATGAGGCGCCTGTGTTGGGGATGGACCTCACTGAGACCCATTCATGCTTTGAGACACTTTGGGGTTTTCTTCTGACTTTCACGCCTGGAAAGGTTTGTGCAATCTCCTCTCAGGCCCTGAGGTTCAAGGGCTCAGCTCCAAATGCACCACAGGGCTCATCAGGATGCAGCAAGTCCTGACAAACCATGGCTCTGCCTTGATTTCCCTCTGCTCTAATGCAGTTTATCAGGAATGTATCTGGAGTGATTTTGGTTTGCTAATTTGAGATTTCTCAGCCAATGCATCTATTAGTGCAGTGGGATCAGTGTTGGCTAATTACCATTGCACTCCCTGGAATATATTTACTCATTTCCTGCTGTGAGATAGGATTAGGAGAAAGGCAAAGTAGGCTCAAAATTTTAAAAGGGTATATAGAAAAGTTTATTACCAGTAAATAGAAGAAAGAGTAATAAGAATATGAACACTTCTCCTCTCCCTACAACCTTTTCTTTCTTACTGACAATGCAAGGAGACAAATGCAAGGAGACTGAAAGTTTCAGTCAGTTTACACCATCTAGAACAGTATTTCTTCAGTTCACTTAGGGAGAGGAGTCTCGCTTTCATGCTATGGAGACTTCTCCATAAGAAAACAGTTCGCTCGTGGCTCTCAATTCCCACAAAGAGCAGCTGCCCAGAAAATCTGCAATTGTGAAGTCCCTTCCATTTTTCACAGCTTTTCCCACTTCTGTTTTTATGGGCCATGTCAACTAATGGGGTATGAGTTTAAAGATGAGCTGTTCAAGAGCAAAGATTCGCTTCATCTATTTCTGAAATCATCTTCATCTCTGAGAACAGAGATCTTCTTCTCTCCCTGAGGCCACAGGGTGTCACCACTCTTCTCTCTTTCTCTGTTTAAACTTCTCATGGGATCACAGCTACTTCAACATTTGCCTACTTTAGCATGGAGGTTTTTGCTGAACAAGTCATCTACCCATATTTTCAATTACATATAGGGAAAAAGAGAGTCTGATATATTAATTCCATCCTTCTCCATAGCTTTACAAGAGGATTTCAGCCCCAAGATCAAGGCATCTCCTCATCCCTCCCATCTGGGACCCAACTATCTCTTCACTGACCTTGGTGTCTTCATGTTGCTCCTCTGTGTGCCTGCACTTTGTCCTTTTCTCTCACTGGAGGGAGGATGGAAGCACTGAAAGAGTTCATATCTCACCCGGGGCCTGCAGATGGTTCCGTGCCCCCGGCCGGGCTCGGTGCTTGCGGCCGGAGCTGTTTTACGATGGAGGTTTCTGCAGCGGCTGCGCTGGGGCTGTGTCAGGATGGGCCGCGCTGGGGCAGGGCCAGGATCTCAGCAGCCAGGCCAGAGCACAGCAGCAGCACGGCCGGGGCCGATGGCTTCTCCTGCCCCTGCCCGGGGCTTGCGGCTGAAGCCCAAGGGTGGAAGAATCTTGGCCGAGCCGGCCCGGCCCGGGGCTGCTCCTGGGGCCCGGCGGATCCTGGCTGGGCCCGGGCTGGCGGCGGGGCAGGGCTCAGCAGGGCCCAGATGTTCCCAACTGCAGCCATGGCCCGGCCCGGCCTCGGCCCCGCGGCCTCCCCTGCCCTGCCCGGCAGCCGATGGGGCCTGGCGGGGTCCCTGGGAAGGGGCCCGGCCCCACGGCAGGAGCCGCCCAGCTCTGCTGGAACCCTGGATGCTGAGAAATTTAAACTTTCTCTGCTGAAAGGCACAGACCTGCAAGAGAACGCTGCATTTGACCTGAGGCTGTGGAGAAGGCTTCCAAAATTTATCAATAGCATTGGGATTATGGGTGTGTAGTTGGTTAGAAGTGTATAATATCACAGAAAAATCTTAAGACTTCGGTGTTTTAGAAGATAATAATAAATATGAAGCCAGATGGAGGTTTTAGGGTGGAGATGGGTTGTTCTTCTTTACCTTCTTCTTTCTTCTTCACCTTCTTCTTCCTTCTTCTTCATGGGTTTGGGTGGTATTTTGTAATTGGACATAAAAGTCTGCATTGCAGGCTTCAAATGATCAATTATTGGGTTAAAAGGGAAAATAATTTAGGTATCTTTTCTTAATTGGATAGTTTAGCCTTAAAAGACCTTATAACAAGAGATACTTAGCCATTTTGTACCCTGCTAATGAAAGAGTGCAGAACTCACGGCCTTAAGAATGTAACATGGGTAAGAAACAATAAACACCTGAGTCTGAACACGTACTGTCATCTCAAGTGCCTTCAATCTCAAGCCCAAGAGAAGTAGAAAAAGCAAGCAGAGAACCCACATGGCCCACCTTGGCTGAGATGGGGAGCTGGGCTGGCCTTGTTACCTCTGTGCCAGCCAGAAGGGAAAGAGACCCTCCCAGGCTTTCCCATCTTTAACATGTGTCTTCACAGAGGCGTGTTCAGTTTCCTTAGTGGTTTAACAGATTGTCAATTCTCAAAGCTAATTACTCATTGGTTTTTTGTCAGACATGGAGGAAACTGCTAGCAGCTTTTCTTAGAACATCACTTCTGTGATGCAAAACCACCACAACAGAACAGAGCACAGAGTTCCTTTGTCCATATGTAGTGCTCATGTGCCCGAGGCCTCAAAACCCCTCCTTAGGAGATCTCTGGGCCCTCTCCAAGGTGTTTTCACATGAAAACATTCAGCTCAGAGTCTAAGAAAATCACCAGAGGACAGGGCCAGCCTGACCTGTCTCTCCTGTCTACTTTTGTCTGGGAGAAATCCTTGGATATATGGAATTTGGGAGGCCAAGTGCTAATTTTTGTCCATGGCCCTTGGACATGAAATCTGGTTCTTTTCTGTAGGAATGAAGGAACAGAGCCCCAGTGTTTCAGGGGCAGATGAGAGGTGGCCACCAGAGGCCAAGGCCAGCCAGAGCTGGCACGTTTTTTTCTGGGAGATACCATTGCATTAAGGAAATTGTTTAGGGAGAGTACCAAGTTTGGCAATGGGCATCTGTCACAATCTGCTCATACAAGTGGGGGTCGTGATGGTTCGTTAACTGATCTCGGAGTGCAAAAGACAACACGAAGGGGATTTCAGTATTAATCAAATACATGCACCTTTTATTGAGTGCCCACAGCAAATGCAGTAGAGGGATTTAGAAAGGATATAAAGGACAGAGAGAGAGAGAAAGAGAGGGGGTGGATATAGCTACCAAACGGAGAGACTAAATCCTCATGTGGTCCAGCCAATAGATCTGTCTTGTCAGGTCAGGGAGAATCTCAAAGTCTTGGTTTACTCAGGGGTCTATTATAGTCCTCTGCTGAGGGAGGAACAGGTAAAAGAAAATGAAGAATAAGTTTATTGAAAACGGGTACAGACAGTCCATGTTCCAAAACAGGATAAGTCAATCTCAGCAGTGAGTGAGAGCAATTGTTTTCTTGGTCCAATGACCACACCTGGGCAAACATGTCACTTCAATCAGGCCAACCCCTCCCCGTGTCAGGGTTATAAGGGTCTAAGTCTCAGTCCTTGGGAGGGTGCTTCAATCTCCATCCATCACGGTGGTCACGAAGCAGATGAAGAATTTTCCATGGGGGACCACCAAAGTTACCCCAGAAAGTTCATTTGGCCAAGAGGTGGGGAAATTCATGGGCTATTGTCATGAAGCAGGTGCCAGCATATAGGGCGAGCTGCTACTTGCCAGCCCCCTGCTCAAAGCAGCGACCATGGCAGCACTGCAAACACTCCTGCAAACAATCCCTTGGTGAGCATCCACCGCAGCCAGGCCAGAGCTCCAGTCAGGGTCCTCAGGGTCCTGGTCTCTGTCCTTGGGACAGTCATGAGGCAAATGAGGGAAACTTCAGACCATCTCTTACAGCATCTGAAAAGCCAAATGGTTCTTTCCATAGCAAGGAGAGCATGGAGCCCCAGTGCTCCAGGAGCTGATGAGAGGCAGCCCTTGACATCAGCCAGACCTTTCAGGTGGCCCCTGGGAGGCCAAACCAGCCAGACTGTTCCATGTTCCCTCAGTTCCATGGGGCCCCACAGTGTCCCAATGGTCCCTTGCTTCCCTGAGGCCCTGAGGAGTCATAATGCCCCCTTGGTGACACCAGGCCCTGACGAGTCCCAATGGTCTCCATGGTTCCATCAGGCCCCACAGAGCCATAATGGTCTCTGGGTTCCATGAAGCCCCGCTGGGTCACCATGGCCCCTTGGTTCCATGGGCTCCAGTGGTGCCACAATGATCCCCTTGGTTCCATGGGGTCCCCACAGTGTCCCAGTGATCTCCATGGGAAGGGAAGAACCGAGCCCCAGTGTTGCAGGGGCAGCCACCAGAGGCCAAGGGCAGCCAGGCTTGATGGTACTTGCAGATTGTGCCTGGGAGCAACCCTTGCATATCCAGAATTTTAGAGGTGGAATCCCAATTTCAGACATTGACACCTGGAAGAGAAGGATGGTTGTTTTCCATTGGAAAGAAAGCATGGAACACTGATTCCACAGTGACATTTGCGGATCTATGGGGGCTATTGGGGATCGTTTCTGTATTTTGTGACCCAAAAGGAGCTTCTCTAATAAACTTGGCCGGAAGCTCCCACTGTGCCCATGACAGGAACCCCTGTGAGTGTCTGGGCCATCCCGGCTCTTTGGCAGCCTGGGCACTCCTGGGATGTCACCGTGGAGCCCCCGTGAGTGCCTGGGACAGATGGGTGCCTTTGCAGCCCAAGGTGCCCTGGGATGTCACCATGGAATGGCTGTGACTGCCTCTGACCACAGGGCTCTTTACCATCCCCAGAAAGCCCTGGGAGGTCTCCATGGAGCCCCCGTCTCTGCATGTGACATTCCAGCTCCTGGAAAGTCCCCATGGAACCCCTCTGAGGGCCTGTGACAAATCTGATCCTTAGCAGGCAACCATCCCCAGCCCCCTGTTGCTATGGTCAGTTTCCATGGCAACCATCACCAGCCCCCTGTTGCTATGGTCAGTTTCCATGGCAACCATCCCCATCCCCCTGTTGCTATGCTCAGTCCCTTGGCAGCTCCATGGAGACCCCATGCCAGGGCTGGTTGCCATGGACACCAGCTCAGGCCTGCAGCCAGAGCCCGTTGCCATGACAACCATTGGCAGCCCCCCATCCCCAGGCTGATGGGATGCCAGAAGCACAGAATTGGCTGAGCTGGGAGGGACCCATCAGGATCCACCAGTGCAACTGCTGGCCCTGCACAGGACACCCCAACAATGCCAGCCTGGGCCTGGCAGCGCTGGCCAAACGCTGCTGCAGCTCAGAGAGCCCTGGAGCTGGGACCCTGCCCTGGGGAGCCTGGCCAGGGCCCCAGCAGCCTCTGGCCAAAAACCTTTTCCTGACATCCAACCTGAGCCTGCCCCGACTCAGCTGCAGCCGCTCCCTCCACTCCTGTCCCTGGGCACCAGAGGGAAGAGGTTCCCACAGCCCCAGCCAGGGACCCGCTCCCAAGGCTGCTGCCATGGCCACCAGGGCTGGCACCAGCTGGGATGCTCGGTTTCCACGGGCCGCGCTTCAGCAATGGGATTCCCCAATTTCCTGCTCCCGCTAAAACCGCGCTGCCCTCGCTGCCCTCCCGCCTCCCATGGAAAGCACAAAAGGCAAAGATCCTGGGCTGGGATAAGAACAATTTATTGGGAACAGCAACGGGATACGGAACAAAAAGGAGCAGAAACAATACTGATAACACAAGTGACAAGAAAAAGGGAAAACTACAACACAACTGACTGTCTCTTCCCGGCTACAATTTTCCCCTGCCTGGAAAGGGCACCCGTTTTGTCAGGAGGGAGAGAGAGAGAGAGTCCCTTTCCTGCCACTGGCAATGACCTGAGGTGGGAGTGAATGCAATGTCACAGCCATAGCCAGACCCGCATGTTCTTCCATCCCACATCAGGTCATTGGCAGGGGCAGGAAAAGGGACTGGTGTCTTCCTACCGTGGATCACAGGGAAAATGGATCCCCAGGGCTCTTCCCAACATGGGACCCCCAATGGGGAAAGAAGCTGGAGTGGTGCATGAAGCTCTTCCTGCAGCTGGGGCACTCGCAGAACTTCCCTTACTGGCGACTCCATTGGTGTCTGATCAAGTGAAAGCTCATGCACGAGCTCTTCCCATGATGTGGAGAACTCATCGGGCCTCTCCCCAATATGGATGCGCTGGTGCCTGATGAGGGTGAATTTTTTCTTGAAGTCCTTCCCACAATCAGAGCAGCGGAAGGGCCTCTCATCCATGTGAATGCGCTCATGCAGGTAGAGATTGGAGCTGGTCTGGAATCTCTTCCCACATGTAGGGCACGCGTAGGCCCTCTCCCCAGTGTGGATGCGCTGGTGCCTGATGAGGAGGGAGTTGCGCTTGAAGCCCTTCCCACAGTCAGGGCAGAGGAAGGGCCTCTCCTCTGAGTGAATTCGCTTGTGCTTGTAGAGACTGGAGCTGGTCCTAAACCTCTTCTGACACTGGGGACACTCGTAGGGCCTCTCTCCAGTGTGGATGCGTTGGTGGATGATGAGGGCAGAGCTGCAGCTGAAGCCCTTCCCACACTCCCCACACTTGTAGGGCCATTCCCCGGTGTGGATCATCCGGTGGCGGATCAGGTGGTTACTCTTGCTGAAGCTCTTGCCACACTCCAAGCACTTGTGGGGCTTCTCCCCATCATGAAGCTGCTCCAGGACCACCAGCTCTGAGCTCTGGCTGAAGCTCTGTCCACCTTCCTGGCTCAGGGTGGGTCTTTCCTCCTCAGAGCAAACTGGGCTGAGTTCGGAGCCCATTCTCATGGGGGATTTGTGGGGATTTTCCTCCCCATTGGAATTCTGCACTGTGGAGTCACTCAAAACTGCCACTTCCACAAGGGTCTGCCATGGAGATTTTTCCTCCATGGTCTCCATCCTCAGCTCCTTCCCTGGGGGAGGAAGGACAAGGAGAGGATGGGATTTGTCTCCATGCCACAGGGAAGGGGAAGGAGATCCCCCCAGTGCATCCCCAGCAGGACGGGGTTGGCAGCAGGGTTGTCCTGCAGCCAGGGGCCGTGCTGGGCTGGGAGATGGAGCAGGAGAGAGGGGGAAAGGGGCACTGACATCCTCCTCACCTGCCTGGGTATCCCATGGCTCCCTTCTGTTTCTCGCAGCCTCCTCCTCCATCCAGTCAAGGTTTGGGAATGGGAAATCCTGTTCTGGGAACCAAACAAAGGGTGCACACATTGTCTTTTTTTCTGGTTACAAGGCAAACCTGGGGGAGAGTCTAAGCCAGAATTACAATTTAATAAGAAATTGAAGATCAAGGCAATGATACAGAAACACTGCCTTAAACTGACAGAGTCAGGATATAACCTGACACCCTGCTGGTCAGGGTGGTGGCAGCAGTCCCATTAAATGGTGCCTGCAGTCCTGTTGGAGGGATGAACGTGATTCTGTCCAAGCAGTGATCCTGTAGAAGGGTCTGGTCTTCCTCTGAAGGTCCAGTGGTGGTTCTGGAGCTCTTGTCCTCTGGGAATCCAGTAGGCAAGCTGCTCCTGGTGTTGCAAGGCTCACCTTATATGCAGGTAGGAATGCTTGGATCCTCCCCCTGGGCGGAGCATCCCACAATGGGATGATGGAATTTGATCAGTCCTGCAGTGACACTCAATGGCCCATTCCCAGAAGATATCTCCCCTGGAGGGCTTTATCAGGGCTGAGTCATGGAGGAGATCAAGAACACTGCCCCACCTGTTTATAGCAGTTGATGAAGATGGGCATTGAAAACATGCATTTGGTTCCATCTTACATTGCAGCCTGAAACAGTGGGGGAATCCCTGCTCAGGGGGTGAACACCACCCCCCTTACCCAAACTGGCTCAGGTGTAAAACCCCTACCTTGGGAAGGCCACACACACACAGGGGACAATGTCACACTTGCCCTGCTCCAGGGCAAATGGCATCTCTCTAATATTTTCTTAACCAGATTGCAAAATTATTTTGGCACAGTGAGTTCAGGGCACTGTTGTTTGACCCCAGTTGCCTTTGACAACAGCATGGTTCCTTCCTCTGAGGAGGTTGTGGGTCTCTCTGGAGGAACTCTTGGAAACTTGGATGCAGCTTCATCTGAGCGACCTATGGGAGAACTGATGAGGAAAATGGCTGTTTTGGGACTGGAGTGTAAAGAAAATATTTTGTTGTCCCTCCTTGAAAAGTTTGTTAAAATCGCTGGAGGAAATGGAGCAAATGATACCAGCAAGACTGACAAGGTTCATTCACCACATGGTGAGGAACACAAGGCTGCTAAAAGTCCCACAAGAAGCCCAGCTCAAGTAGCTAAATTCCCAAATAACTACTGAATTCCCAGGCTTGGGTTTTTTCCAAATGTGAGAATCATTTTTCTCTTCATCCCTGTCACCTTTGTGACAGCTACACAGAGCTTTCCCTTCCTTTTAATAATATCTGTATTGGGCCGAATTTGCACTTTTCTTTAATTGTAACCTGCCAGCAGCTGAGCTGGAGCTGTGCAGGAACCAAGGAAACTTGGAATTGCCCCAGAATTGCTTCTATTGTCAGCCGGTGCTGCGGCGGCCGTGGGGCAGAAGGGTGGGAAAGGGGGGTCCGGGGTGGCAGTGGAGGAAATGCCGGGCCCGGGGGCTGAGCACAGGGCTGAGCACACAGAGATGGTTTTGTTTTTGCTGAGCTCGCACTGAGCCAAGGCCTGTCCTGCCCCTCATTCGGCCACGCTGGGGAGGGGCTGAGGGTGTGGGGGAGCTTGGGAGGGGACACAGCCAGGACAGGAGATCCCAGCTGACCCCAGGGATAGCCCAGACCATAGGACATCATGATCAGTGCATGAAGTGTGGGGAACAAGGAGGAAGGGGGCACATTTGCAGTGAGGGTTTTGTCTCCCCAGGTAACACTTAGGCAGGATTGGGCCCTGTTTCGCCAGTGGGCAGGGCCCGCACCAAAGACACAGACACCAAACTTAACTTAAGGAACAGTGTAATTTAGATAATGCAAATTTGCAAAAAATTACAAAAATATTAGGTAGGCAAAGCAAATAATCATTAGTCAATAATTCCAAAAGAGGACATGTTGAAATGAGTATCACACAACTGTCCATTTCTGGCTGCAGGCTCTGGAGATTCTATCTCTGCCTTCAATCAGGGTTGCATTCCCTAAAGAATCTTGGTACCAAATCCTGCTTTCCAAGGCTGGAACAGTGTCTCAGGTTTAGCTGGGTGTGTATTCAATTACCCTCTGTTAAAGTTGGGGCAATTATCATCTATTAATTGAGCAGTTTACTTTATCTCTTCCACATGAATCCTCCCTCCAGGGAGATATCTTCAGTTAATGGGCCATTGAGTGTCACTGATAAAAATTCCATCATCCCATTGTGAGAAGATCTGCCCAGAGGGAGGAGCCAAGCATTCCTACCGGGATATAATCTGATAATGTGAACAACAGAGTCAGCCTTCTCCCACAAGATTCCCATAAGAGCAGCTTTCAGCTCCACTGGATCCCAGAGGAAGACCGGGCCAATGGACGCCACAACTGGACCTTCAGAGGAAAACTCCACCCTTCTACAGGATCACTGCTCCAACAGAACCACACCTGTCCCTGCAGGAGCACTGCAGCCACCATTTAACAGGAGTGCTACCAACACTCTGACCCACAGGGTGTCAGGTCATATTCTTACTCTGTAAGTAGTTTTTAGTACTACTGCATTTGTATTTTTAATTTTCCTTCTGAAGAACTGTCATTCCTATTTCCATAGACTTTGCTTGACAGCCTCTTGTTTTGAAAATTATAATTCCAAGTGAAGGGATTAACATTTTCCATTTCAAGGGAGTCTCCTGCCTTCCTTAGCAGACACCTGTCTTTTAAAACTGACACAATGCCCTGGGACACCCAGGCAGGTGAGGATGAAGTCAGTGCCCCTTTCCCCCTCTCTCCTGCTCCATCTCCCAGCCCAGCATGGCTTTCTCTGTCACTGACCAGACTCTCATATCCACAGAAAAATACCCCCAAGGACCTCCAGGCTTTGTAATCTCCTTCTGTGAGAGGAGCCTTGGAGCAGCTGGCTCCAATCCCAGCCTCAGACTTTTACAGAGTTCATGGGTAAAGAATTATCAAGGTGAAATTTAACCTTTAGCATTTGTCCCACAGGATTAAGGATGAAAAAGCATATATATTTATAAAAAATTTCTATTATCTCTTATGGTAACAATTATACAAAATTATCTTATCTTAATCAGAAATATTTAGTCCAAGGTATAGGAGCTGTACCATATTATATTATATAATATTCATTTATAGAAAGCACTCAGAAGGGATTTCAAAGCAATTTTATTAAAGGAAAAGAAGCTGTTTTTAAGGAGAGATTGATGTCACTCCCACAGACCAATGACCATGGGCAAATCCCTTTGGCTCAGCCTGAAGCAGTGACCTTGAGGGGTGTCCCGACTGCAGGGAGGAATCTCCACACCCCCCGGGGAAGGGAAATGTCAGGGGATGCTGCCTTTAAAATTTGGGATGGGGCTTTTCTAGTCTGAGGTGTTGCCCTGTCAGTCAGGTGTGCCCAGGCTGGGCCAGCTCAGCAGCTCTGCAGAAGCTCTCAGTGGTGTCACTTGGTTGTTCCTTTCTCTGGGGATTTTCCAGTGCTGTCACAGCTTCAGCTCCCTCTGAGGATGTTGAACTTTGGGATGGAGGAGTCAGGCTGGATTCTGCATTATTCACCCCAAAAGCACCATGATCCCAACCCCTCTTCATTTCCCACTGGGGGCTTTGCAAACAGGCCCTTGCTGGAGTTGTTGGAGGCCATTGCAGGCAGAGCCTCCTGCTCCAGCAGGAACTGCCTTTCCTGTGCCATCAGCAGGGCAGGTCCCGCTGCAGGAAAAGCCCCAGGCCAGCCCCAGCACAGGGAAGGCCTCGGGCACAAGGGCAGAGTGCCGTGCTGGGAGCTGTGCCAGGGAGAGCCTGAGGCACCAAAGGCACCTTGGCAGCAGCAGCTGCTTGCAGGCCATGGCCAGAAGCCTCCCTTGGCAGCCCGGCCTGGTGGCCACCACTGCAGAGCTGCTGCCTCAGGGCTCATTCCTGGCTGGCCTCTGAAAAGCCACTTCTGCTCCAGGAGCCTGACTGGGAAGCCATTTGCCCCAGCACCTCGGGGACAAGATATCAATGACAAAACTCTTCATGCCAGCAGAGCCAAGGCAGGGGCAGAGGAAAGGGGAGAGCCAGGCCCAGGGGACAGGGCTGCCATGGTGATGGCTGTGAGGGCACTGCCCAGCAGCAGCCTGGCTGCCCTCAGCAGACATTCTGGCCAGAAGCGTTGTGAGGGCACCCAGCACATCAGAGAACCCACACTGCAGGAATTCTGTCCTTGGGGATGGCAGGGGGTTTCACTGGGTCAGGTTGCACAAAGCTCCTGCTCTTGGACAATTCCTGGGATGGGGAATCCACTTCTCTGGAATAACTCTTGCAGTTTTGTGCCACTGTCATAACTGTAAAATATTTCCTCTTCTAACAAATGTAAATCCACCCTCGTTCAGTTTAGAGATATTGACCCTTGTTCTGTCATGGCAAGATTTGGGAGAAAATCACTTTGATCACTATTTTCCCATTTTCACAGACCTTGGAGAGGACCCAAAAATCTCCCAAGATGGGGTTTGGAGGTCTCATCACAAAACCAGCAGGGAGAGGCTGAGGGCTCTGGGGTCAGTGTGGTGGAGACCGAGGACAGAACAGGAATAGCCTGGAAGGGATGGAAGGGTGGTTTCAGTGAGGCTGGAGCTTTTCTTCCTAGTGGGAATGAGCCTGAAGAAGACGTAATAGCACCAAGGGCAGCTGGGGAGGCCCAGAGTGGACACCAGGAGAAAGGAATTTCCCTGCCAGGGCAGAGCTGTGGTGCAGCATGTCCCCCAGCAGGAGCCTGCAGCAGCCCAAGGCTTTGTGTGGGCAGGCAGAGGCAGGCAGGAGGCAGAGCTGTGAGCAAAGGAAGAGCCCAGCCAGGTGGGGCAGCCGGGGGATGCCCACAGCCTGCAGGGACAGAGGCGCAGGGCAGGGACACCGTAGGACAGCCTGGACTGCACAGGGCACAGGGATGGGCAGCAGCTGCAAGACAGCCCTGACAGAGCCAACTTGGGCAGCACTTTGGCCATGGCAGACACAAAGAGCACCAAAGCCCCAGAGGGTCATTAAAGCACTTGTGCTGTGTCTGTGCTGCTGAGCTGGGGCGGGCTCCTGGCCCAGAGGCAGCTCCTGGCAAGGGCAGCAGAGCTGCAGAGAGACAGCTCTGGCCAGGAGCAGCTCCTGTGCACAGCCCAGCAGGGCTGGGGCACTGCCAGGGCCCCTCAGGGACACCAGCAGGGCACAGACAGAGCTCCCAGGGGCTCAGCACTGGCAGGGGCTGTGGCATGTCCCAGAGGGGGCTGTGTCCCAGCAGCTCCTCTGTGCCTGTGTCATGGAGGCACAGAGCAGCTGTGATGTCAGCAAGGGGCTGTGTGACAGCACAGAGTGGGCTGTGTGAGGTCACAGATTGGGCTATGACATCACAGAGTTTGGTCTGTGAGGTCATTGAGCAGCTACAGCATCATAGAGGGGACTGTGTGACATCACAGAGCAGGCTGTGACATCATGGCATGGCTGTATGAATCACAGAGCAGGCTGTGATGTGAACGTGTGTGCTGTGACATTATAGAGTGCCAGTGTGACATCATAGAGTGGGTTTTATGACATCACAGAGCTGTCTGTGACATCATAGAGTAGGGTATGTGGCCATAGGGCAGATCTTGCCATCATAGAGGGTGTCTCTGTGGCATCAGAGAGTGGTTGTGACATCCCTGGGTGGCTGTGTAATATCATAGAGCAGGCTGTGACATCACAGAAAAGACTCTGGCATCACAGAGTGACTTTTTGACATCAGAGTCTTCTGTGATATCACAGAGCAGCTGTGTGACATCACAACATGCTGTGTGACATCATGGGACTGTGTGACATCACAGGAGGCTGTGTGACATCACAGGGGCTGTGTGAGGTCACTCGGGAGGTCACTCTGCCCCGGCCCCCCTCACAGTTCCCCCCAGAGCAGTCCAACCCTGCTCGTGCACAGCGGGGTCCCCTGTCCCCCCGGGTCCCCCCGCCCCCGGCGCCGCAGCCTCCCCCAGAGGATGTTCCACGAGATCAACCCCAGAGCCTGACACGGGGACGGGGGCCGGGGCCCTGGGGGTGGCACAGGGGGACAGGGACCCCCTGGCAGCGTCCCCGTGTCCCCCAGGGCCAGAGCCTGGGCCAGGGCTCCTTCACCCTGCTACCAACGAGACCTTGAGAGCGCTGAAAAAATCGCCAGCAAGGGAGCAGCAAAAACCAGATTTAATATTAAGGGACAGCAGCACAAACTTGCTTGGCAAGAGTCACTCTGCTCCTGACTGGACACTTCAGGCACACCAAGGAAACAAAGCAACAACAAAACCAAACCAAATCCAGGCAATCAAACCAGAAATGAGCCGAGAACTGTCCCTGTGTGTGTGTGTTACAAAAGCACAGTGACGGCAAGGATAAAAGGAATCTCGCCCAAAAGCTTAATGCAGCTTAAACCTAACAGGACTTAACTTACACCCAAGCCTTAACTGATACCTTCAATTTCACAATTTTACAAAACAACAGAGCTTAACAGTATTTAACCTAACTTAAAATATATGACTTAGCAATTTAACAGAGGAATAGCATTTAATATTCAACTTACCTAATAAAGTAAATTAAACTTAATACCTTAGGAAAAGAACAACTCTTAGCAGCATTTAACTTTACTTAGACCTTGTGATTTAACCTTACCTACAGGCCTGACTGACTCAGCTGTCCAGGGTACTCAAACCCCTCAGAGAGCAGCATTTCTGCCACATTTCCCCAGCACAGGCACTCCTGTGTGCACACAGACACAAAGAGTCAGTGCAAGGCACCTGGGAGAAATTCCCCTGAGGGCAGGAAATGCTCCCTGTGCATCCTTTGGCATCTCCCCAGCGGGTGAAGGGTTGAGCCTGGAGGAGTGGGGGATCAGCCCAGGCTCCGTCATTGTTGGGGATCCCAGAGTGCAGCAAACGGGAGAGTTCCCGGCTGGGAGAGGCCCCACTCAGAGGGAGTCGCTGGCCCAGGAGAGCTCCAAGGGCTCCTTTTGGAGCGCTGTTTGCAGGGCCCCAAGAGAGGGGCTTCAGTCCCAGCAATGGCTCATCCTGGCCGCACTTGGCACCAACAGCTTTCTTTGGCAGTGGGAGAACAGGGATGTTGTGCCACTGAGGGAACAAAACCAGTTCCCAGGGCTGCTCCTCCAGAAAGCAGGAGCTGGTTGGGCAGCAGCAGTGCCTGGAGCAGACAGTGTTTGTGATGAGCTGCAGAGGAGCTGAGCCCAGGGGCTGTTGGCCAAGGCCGAGCCCCAAGGAGCATTTCTCAGCTGGCAGGGCAGCCTGAGAAGGGGAGGGGGGAATGCAGCAGCACAGGGCCCATGGAACCAAGGGAGCATTGTGACACTGTGGGGCCCTGTGAGACCAAGGGACCATTGTGACACTGTGGGGCCTCATGGAACTGTGGAGACCATTGTGACACTTTGGGGTGTCATGGAACCAAGGGGCCATTGTGACACTGCGAGACCCCATGGTCTCACAATGGTGCCAAGGGTCCACTGTGACATTGCAAGGCATCATGGAAACATGGGGAGTCCATTAAGACACTCCATAGCCTCATGGCACCAAGGAGACCATTGTGACACTGAGGGGACTCATGGAATCATGGAGACCATTGTGGTGCTATGTCGGTGAATGGAATAGGCAAAGCATTGTGACACTGTGAGGCCTCATGGAAACAGTGAGACCATTGTGACCCTGGGGGTCCCCACAGAACCAAGAGGACCATTGTGATACTGTGGGGCCTGGTGAAACCAAGAGGCCTTTGTGACACTGCAGGGCTGCATGGAACCAAAGCTCCAGGGTGATATTGCAGGGCCTGATGTCATCAGTGGTCCACTGTGGCACTGTGGAGCCAAAGGAGACCATTGTGACACTGCAAAACCCCAGGGTCCAAAGGTCATTGTGACACTGAAGGGCTCATGGAACAGAGGAGTCCCGTGACATTGTGGGGCCTGTGGACCACGGAGACCATTGTGACACTGCAGAGCCTTCTGGAACCAAGGGTCCATTGTGACACTGCTGGACCCCATGGAATCAAAGCACCACTGGGACAGTACGGGGCCCCATGGAACCAAGGGGACCATGGTGATACTGCAGGACCTCATAAAAGCAAGGGAACATGGAACAGGTCTGGCTGGTCTGGCCTCCCGTTGACTGCCTGACTGGTCCAAATGACCCTGGAATGTTGAGGGTCTCTTCTCATCTGCTATTGAAACACTGGGGCTCTGTGCTTTCCTTCCCAATGGAAAAGAACTCTGCTTCTCCACCAGGTACCCAGGGCCAGAATTGGGATTTCACCTCCAAATTTTCTTGTATTCAGAGATTGTTCCCAGAGGAATATTGCCAGGACAAGTCTGTCTTGCACTGGTTTTAAAAGGGTCACCTCCCATCTGTCCCCAAAACACTGGGAAAGGCTCTGAGCTTTGCTTCCCATGGGAAAGAACTGTCCTTCTTCTCCAGATGCCCATGGCTGAGATTGGGCTTCCATCTCCAAAATTACCTACATCCAAAGATAGGACCCAGACAAAATATGTCATTTCTGACAAGTCTGGATGGCCTTGGTCTAGTGAGGCTCTCACCTTCCTTCCAAGCACTGGAGCTCTGTGCTTTCCTTCCTATGAAAAAGAACTGCCCTTCTTGGCCAGGTGCCCATGGCCAGATTTGGGATTTCACCTCCAACATTGCCTGTTGTGACAGACTGGAGGAGATTGTCGGCTCCAAACATTTCGTGTATGGGGGAGGAAGGGGCAGGTCCAGCCTTGCCCTGCCCTGGAGGCCCAGCCCTGCCCTGCCCTGGAACCCCAATCCCCCCAGAGCCTCTATCCCAGCCCAGCAGTGGCTGCCAGTCCCTGGCACAGCACAGGCAATGCTCCACAGCCACCTCTGCAGCCCCAGCCCAGCTCCTGAGGCACCAAATGAGCCCAAGCCCCACCTGGGGGAAGGGCCCAGGGAGACCAAGGGGTATTGAAGGCTGAGCACAAGGCAAGCACACATCTTGACCCTGCATCCTCTTGGAATTTCCATCTGAACTCTGCTGGGATCCAGGAGTTGGTAGCTGTGTGTGTGATTCCCTGTATCTTTCCTATTCCCACTTGTTGTAAAATTTTGAGCAACTTAAAATTGAACAGGCCTAGAATTTGTGAAGTTGAATGGCACAAATTAATGCTTTGAGAAGTGTTTTCTGTTGATTGAATGTTGTAATAAACCTTTTGCCAAAGTTTCTCTGATTTTCTAAAGTTGCCAGCAAAGGCTGTTTGGTTGTTTTCAGCTCCTGAGAATCTCTTGTTGGTATTTCTCCAGTACATACAACTCAGAGTAGACAATTGCAATTATTTTAAATGTCTCCTTGAGAGAATTGTTTGGGGAATGGGGGTCAGGGCTTGTGTGTCCTGCTTGGCCCAGCCCAGGCAGGGCTTTCCCAGCCACATTCCACACTCCATTGCCCAGCTGGAGCCGCTGCTGCCTCTGAGTTGTGCTGCCCCAGCCCCAGGGACGCTCTCCTTGTCTGCCCATTCCCCCACGCTCTCTGGGCAGGGATGGCCTCACTGGGGGCTGCTGACATCCTCAGCAACTTGGAGGCTGCTGCTGAATGTCACTGCTCCAGAGGCTTGTTCAGCCTTCAGCTCTTCAGTGCAGGAATTCAGTGTCCCTGGGCTCATGAACATTCAGAACACCTGAACAAGCCAAGCCTCTGGGAATCATTTGATTTAAGTTTCCAAATCTTCTGTGGTTAATTTGACAGATTTCAGTAGTGTATTCAAAGTGAATGTATTTTATTTACAACAACAGTAAGAAAAAAAAAAAAAAAAGATTTTTTAGGTGCTGTTTAGGGTTTTTTTTTCCTGTTAATACATTGAAATGTGCAATCTCCAATTGACACTGAATCCAAGTAACTCCTCAAGCAGTTAAATAGATATGAAAATCGATCAGACTCTGTCCCTACCCGCACCCCACCATTTCCCCCATCCAAGCCCTGGCACTCAGAGCAGCCTTGTGCAAATCTCAGCTCCCTCCAGCCCAGGCTGCACCTGCAGCTTTCAGCTCCTTGGCTCCAACTCCCACCTGCTTTCCTTGCAGAAGGAGCTGCCCGAGACACAGAGGGATGTTCATTTCTTGTCAGCCAACAAAGCCAAGGGGAGGCACAGCTCCATCAAATGCCAAAGTCATTCTTCTCCCTGGCTGTGCCCTGCTCCTGATCCCCACAGCCTGTCCTGTTTCCTTCATCCCTGCATTGCCAGGCACTCTCTGGGACAAGGGAGCTCTGCTCTGGCTATGGAGGGAGGTGCAAGTGCCACCACTGGAGTGGGAACCACAGCTCATCAGGTTTGTGTCCTTTGGGGGTCGGGAACTGGTGAGACTCAGGGGCACAGAAAGTTTCTCTTCATGGCCAACAGACCATGGTTGAACAGGAATTTAATAACAATCTCGCTCTTCCCTGAGCCATGTGCAACATCCCAGCAGTGAGTCCACCATCCACAAGGGATTTCCATCCTAAAAGTATTTTTAGACAAGCATGGTTCTGTGATAGATATAAACACAATCAACTTCTTGTATCAGGATGCTCATCCTGGAGTTGGGGCAAAACAGCTCCAACAATTCCTGATTTGCAAAGCTGTCAGTGGTGGATGGAGAAGGGAGGTCAGGCTGCTTTTGGTGTTGAGGAAATGCTGAAACCAGCCTGGCCTGAAACCATCTCCTCCTGTCCTGGCTGATCTCCCCTCTTTCCCCTTCCACCCATTGGCTTTTGTCTCCCACCAGGCCCCCGGTGAAGAGCCTGGCTCTGTGTTCTCCATCCCCTCCTCGCTGGCACTGCCAGGCTGGGATGAGGAGCCCCTCGGCCTTCCCTGCTCTGGGCTGGACAAGCCCAGCTCCCTCAGCCTCTGCTCACAGCCCAATGGCTGCAGCCCCACCTTGGAGGCCCTTCCCAGACCCTGCTCCAGCTGCCAGACATCTTTCCTGCCCTGGGCAACCCAACCCAGGCCACAGTGACCTGGATAATCCCTGTGCTTGATGTCCTGGTCACACAGCCCTGGCCCCTTGTCCCCATGTCAGGCTCTGGGGTGGATCCTGTGGAACATCCTTTGGTGGAGGCTGTGGCTCCAGGTGGGCCGGGGGGATCCCGGGGGACAGGGACCCTGCTGGGCATGGACAGCATTGGACTTGTTGGGAGAAACTGTGAGGGGGAGCTGGGGCAGAGTGACCAACCCAGTGACCTGACACAGCCCTGCTGGGATGGCACACAGCCCCTCTGGGATGTCACAGCCTGCTCTGTGATGTCACACAGCCCCTCTGGGATGTCACAGCCTGCTCTGTGAGCTCACAGCCCCTTCTCTAATGTCACACAGCTGGTTTCTGATGACACAGCCTGCTCTGTGATGTCACAGAGGCAGTCTATGATGTCATAGATCTCGATGACCTCACATTTCCCACTCTGTGATGTCATATCCCACTCTGTGACCTCATGTTACCAGATGATCAATTGCCTACACCAGGTGAGCTCACACCTGGAGCTTGTTCTCCACATCCCCAGGCACACAAGGCCCATTGTGTGAGAAGGGGAACTGGAAGTTCAGCAGCCTCAGGATCCTGCCAGCTCAGCCAGGCCCACTGGAACATTGGGGTCCACGACCACCAGGGACCACCAGAGAGACCCCCAGGACAGAAGAACACAGGGGTAAAGGGGAGGGGAAATATGCTAATGATTTTGGGGAAATGAATATCATATGCATGTTAAGTCCAGGACAATCAATGAATATGTGAGCAAAATACAGAAAATAAACAGAAACTTCCCTGTACTCAGCCTGCAGGGCTTTGGGAGGAGCTCTCCCCCATGCATCCAGCTGAATAAAGAATGCTGCTTCTTAATGCTACACTGGTGTATAGGAGTTTTCATTTTACCGAATTTTTGGTAACACTCCCACTGCCAAGGAAAGCTCTGTCTGCTGCTGTTCACAGACAGAGAAGGGCTGGGGGCAGATGTGGGGCTCAGAGGCTGCCTGGGGCACAGTGACCATGAAATCATCAAGTTTTCAATGTTCTGTGAAAGAAGGAGGGGCAGCAACAAAACTTCTGCACTGGAATTAGGAAGGGCAGACTTTGGCCTGTTTAGGATGCAGATTTGGGGAGTACCGAACCAGGTACTGACTGTTTTAAAGAGAAAGAGCCCTTTAAACAAAGGGGTCCAGGAAGGATGGACACATTTCAACAAAGTAATCTTAAGGGGGAAGAGCAGCCTGTCCCAGTGTGGCAAACGATGAGCTGGTGAAGAAAAGGACTGGCCTGGCTGCCCATGGAGATTTTGTGGGAACTCAGGAAAGAAAAGGATGCATGAACTTTTGACAGAAGGTCAGGCAACTTAGGAAGTGTTTAAGGATGTTGTTAGGTTATGCAGAAAGAAAAGTTGAGATGTGAAAGCTCAATTAGACCTTAACCTGGCCACTTCTGTGAAAAACAATAGAAAATATTTCTATAAATAAATTAATATCAAATGATAAGGTAAGAAGAACCTCTACTCTTTTTTGAGTGCAGTGGGGAATACAGTAACTAAAGATAAGGAAAAGGCTAAGCTACTTTACACTTGTTTGCCTCATTTTTCAATATTAGGGCAGGTTGTCCTCAGGACAAGTATTCTCCTGAGCTGGTAGATGGGCACAGGGAGCAGAACAGCCCCCTGGAATCCAGGAGGAAGCAGTTGCTGACCTGCTGAGCCACTCAGATGCTCACAGGTGTATGGGATCAGATGGGATCCATCCTAGGGGGATGAGGGAGCTGTGGATGAGCTCCCCAAGCTGCTCTCCATCATTTACCATCAGTCCTGGCTCAGCAGGGAGGGCCCAGAGCACTGGAGGTGCCAGTGTGAGCCCATCCCCAGGAAGGGCTGGAAGGAGGAGCTGGGGAATTCCAGGCCTGTCAGCCTGACCTGGGTGCCCGGCAAGGTTATGGAACAGATCACCTTGAGTGCCATCACAGGGCACCCACAGGATGGCCCAGGGATCAGAGCCAGCCAGCGTGGATTTCAATAACTGCACTGATGGTCTGGATGAGGGGATTGAGTCCATCATCATCAGCAAATTTGCAGATGACACCAAACTGGGTGTGAGTGGGGATCTGCTGGAGGGTAGGAGGGCTCTGCACAGGGCCCTGGATGGGTTGGATCCAGGGCCCAAATCCAACAAGGAGAGGTTTAACAAGTCCCAGTGCCAGATCCTGCACTTTGGCCACAACAACCCCTGCAGCTCTACAGGCTGGGGAGAGAGTGGCTGGAGAGCAGCCAGGCAGAAAGGGACCTGCAGGGACTGATGGACAGCAGGCTGGACATGAGGCAGCAGTGTGCCCAGGTGGCCAAGAAGGCCAATGGCTCCTGGCCTGGATCAGGAATGGTGTGGCCAGCAGGAGCAGGGCAGGGATCCTTCCCCTGTGCTGGGCACTGCTTGGGCAGCACCTCGAGTGCTGTTTGCAGTTCTGAGCCCCCCAATCAAGGAAGGACATGGAGGGGCTGGAGCGTGTCCAGAGAAGGGCAACAAGGATAGGGAGGGATCTGGAACACAAGTCCTGTGAGGAGTGGCTGAGGGAGCTGGGGCTGTTTGTACTGGAGAAGAGGAGGCTCAGGGGAGACAAGGCAGTGTCAGGGCACAGGCTGGACTTGATGATCTCCAAGGTATTTTCCAGCCTTGCTGATTCTGGGATTCTCTGAAACCACCCTAGGAACAGTTGCAGGATGAGCCCTGGGCCTCCTCTTCAGCAGCTCCAGCAGCCCAGGTCCCTCAGCTTCTCCTGGCAGCCCCAAAGCCCATCCTGTCAGTCCTGCAGAGCCTCTGCAGCTCCTCCTCACTGCCCAGAACAGGGAGCCCCAGAGGCAGACACAGCAGCCCAGATGTGCCCCCCTGGCCTGGGGTGCCTCTGGCAAGGGAGCAGCAGCAGGCACTGCAGGAGCTGCAGACAATTCCTGCAGCACTTGTAGGATGATCCTGCTGCCCAAGGGACGTTCCCAAGGGGCCAAGCCAGGAACTGCAATGGGGAGTGGGGCCAGAGAGGAAAGGGCAAACAGAGATGGGCTGTTTGCAGGGCAGGGAACAGGGCCTGGCAAGAGGAAGAAATTTTGTTCAAGAAAAGAGTAAAGAAAGCAAAGGTGAAGCCAAGGAAATGCTCAGGGCAGTTTGGGGGTGGCTGCCAGGCAGCCCTGGCTCTGAGCAAAGCGTCTGCAGTGGCACAGGAAAGTCCCAGCTGATGGGAACAAACTTTCTGGCTGAGTGCAGAGGCCAGGACAAAGCTGAGTGGTTTCCCTGGTGTCCCCCAGGCCTTGCTGGCCCCAGGGGCTGATGGCATTTGTGCTCCCTCAGGTTCCTCTCCCCATGCCCACATCCTGGGGCTGCCCATAGGGGTTTTCTGTGCTGAGCATTGGCCTGGCCGTGTTCTTGAGAGAGCCTGGGCAAGGAGCCTGGAGCCCCCAGGGCCTGGCCTGAGGCGTCAGCGCTGCCCCAGCAGTGCCCATGGCCTGTCCCTGCTGCAGCCCCGGCACTGCCACCCCCAGGGCTGTGCCCGGCCCCGAGAGCACTCAGGCCCTGCAGCAACACCAGGGCCACCAGGGCAGCGGGGCAGGGCCACGGCAGCAGCACTGGCAACACCAAGTGCTGCTGCTGCTGCTGCTGCTGGGCACAGCTGCTGGGCCAGCACTGATCTGCCCCAGCTCTGCACACAGACATTGCTGCTGCAGCTCCAGAGAAGGCAATAAAAGGACATCTCTGCAGAAAACTCTGCTGGGAAAGATCCTTTAGCTCCTTTAAAGCCACCAAGAGTGCAGCCCTTCATTGACACAGTCTGTGGGCACAGGGAAGGTGGAGAGAAACAAAATGAGAAATTGCACAAGTAATGACATTTATTTGTGGACAATATGAAAAAAAGTAAAACAAAGAAAAGCAACCCCTAAAATAAAAACTACAAGAAGTATCAAAGATGACTTTTATTCCAAGTGATTTGCAGAAATTGGCCAGCAGATTAATGTTTCCAAAAGCATCCAGTCATCAGTCTCCTCCCTGCAGCCTTGAGCTCCTGGTTCCTCAGGCTGTAGATGAGGGGGTTCAGGACTGGAGGCACCACTGAGTACAGAACTGACAGGGCCAGATCCAGGGATGGGGAGGACATGGAGGGGGGCTTCAGATAGGCAAATGTGCCTGTGGTGACAAACAGGGAGACCACAGCCAGGTGAGGGAGGCAGGTGGAAAAGGCTTTGTGCCGTCCCTGCTCAGAGGGGATCCTCAGCACAGCCCTGAAGATCTGCACATAGGAGAAAACAATGAACACGAAACAAGACAATGAAAAACTGGCAGTAACCACAAGTAGCCAAAGTTCTGCAAGGTGAGATTTGGAGCAGGAAAGCTTGAGGATCTGTGGAATTTCACAGAAGAACTGGCCCAGGGCATTGCCATGGCACAGGGGCAGAGAAAATGTATTGGCTGTGTGCAGCAGTGAATAGAGAAAGGCACTGGCCCAGGCAGCTGCTGCCATGTGGGCACAAGCTCTGCTGCCCAGGAGGGTCCCGTAGTGCCGGGGTTTGCAGATGGACACGTAGCGGTCGTAGCACATGATGGTCAGGAGGGAATACTCTGATCCAAGGAAGAACAGAAAGAAAAATACTTGGGCAGCACATGCAGTGTAGGAGATGTTGCTGGTGTCCCAGAGGGAATTGTGCATGGCTTTGGGGACAGTGGTGCAGATGGAGCCCAGGTCAGCGAGGGCCAGGTTGAGCAGGAAGAAGAACATGGGCGTGTGCAGGTGGTGGCCGCAGGCTACAGCGCTGATGATGAGGCCGTTGGCCAGGAGGGCAGCCAGGGAGATGCCCAGCAAGAGGCAGAAGTGCAGGAGCTGCAGCTGCCGCGTGTCTGCCAATGCCAGCAGCAGGAAGTGCCTGATGGAGCTGCTGTTGGACATTTGCTCTGGCTGGCCTTGGGGAGCTGTTCATGGAGAAAAGTCAGTGACAGGTTAGGAGGAACTTTTTCCAGCAAAAAGAGAGACTTTTCCCAGCAAAAACAAAGCCTTTTCCCATAGACCCTTCTTGTATAACCCTCTGACACCCTTTTGAATTTCCAGACGATTTTCCTTCAGCTTCAAGGGAGGATCCCTGGCTGGTGCTGTCTGAGTGGGACATCAGGTTCAGGGCAGCTACACACAGGGTTTTTATTATTCAGCCCTGCTGTGCCGATGTGGGAGGAGGACAGGGACCTGTCCTCATGTTCCACTTTGAAACCTTGTTAATACAAACGGCCCTGTGAGCATGTGCACCCCCACTGCCAGAGAGCAGGAATGGTAAAATCTGTTTAAATCTTCTAGAGATTTTACAGCTCCTCTTCCCCCTCTCTTGATGACTATATTCAGATGTCAGAAACTCTCAGCATTTCTGCTGCCCTCAGGGAGAACAGAGTGAGTTCTCTGAGGCAAGGTGGTGAGTGGAGAGTGAGGGGAGGAGGTCTGTCTCCCAGTCCTGTTCCAGGATTCTCTGGGCTTTCAACATTCTCAGACAGAGGATGATCACCCTCCCATGTTTCCCATTAAAACCATCCTGACACTGCTGAGAGCAGATGGATCCCCCACAGTCCACCAAATGTCCATTCCTTTCTCAAGGTCTCAGCCCCACATTTGTACCCAGGGACACACAGGGCTCATTTCACCAACCCAGCAGCATTTTCCCATCCTAGAACTTCTGTGCCTCACCCTCGGGCTTTCAGATAACACAGAGATATTGCAGGACAGGTTTGCACCCTGGATTGGAACTCCCAGCTTGGACTGAAATCTCAGGGAGACTTCCAAGTGTCCTTCTGATGGCATTGGATTGAGGGAGATGCAGCTCCTTCCCTGGCTGCCCTGACAGCATTGCCCAGAGCCGGGCCCTGGGGACAGCGTCACCCTGAGCCAGCTGTGCCCCTGCCAGAGCCCCCAGGGCCGGGCAGCTGCTCCCAGCCCTGTGCTCTGCAGAGGGAACTGGGCCCGGGGCTGCAGAGCTGCCCCACGGCTCTGCTGCAGCTCTGCCTGCACAGGAGGGGCTGCACGCCTTGGAGCCCCGGCCCTGAGGGCAGAGGCTTGGCTGGGGCACAGGAGGGAGGGGGCTTGTTCAGAGGGAGGGGCTGCACTGCAGGGGCTCCTGTGGGCATCTCTAAACTCTCCCTGCCTCAGCATTGCTGGGGTTTGTTTTCTCTCATTGCCTGATCTTCTCTCTGCTTCCTGCAGATTTCCCTCCTGCAGGTGTTTCCCTGTGCCTGATCTCTCCCTGCCAGCACCCACAGCCCCCAAATCTCTGTGCACTCTCCTTGGCCCTACAGAACCCTGCCTGTTTGCAGGGCACTGGCTGGGGGCAGGTTCTGTTTGCAGCTTGGAGAAAGGACAGCTCAGAGTGAGCCTGATGGCTCCAGCAAAGGTGATGCTGCTGCTGTCCATGGGCAGAGTGGCTGAAAGCAAATTAGGGATCTCCTGTGAGCCTATTGATCACAAAAAGTAACAGTTTGATCTCTCAGGCATTGACAAAAAAATAATTCATAATTCATACTATCATTAATATTTAACCCTCCCGTGCCGACATTCTCCACAAGTAGGAAACTGAATACAAAGTCTTAGGAAATATCCTATTTTCTATCAAAATCCTTGCCTTGGAAATATTCTATGACTGACCAGAACCCCTCAGCATGTCAGATCTTCAAGAGCATTTCACCTCCCCTGCACCAGAAATACCCAGAGTTGTACTCACAGGCTCTGCAGGCATTGGGATGTTGCAGCTTGAGGAGATGGCTCCAGGAGCTGCAGCTGCATTGTCCTGCAGCCAGAGGTTCCTGTGCCAAGGGCTGGCAGTGATTGTGCCCCAGGCACTTCTCAGCCCCTTCCCAGCCCTGACTGATTGAAGCTCTCTGTGCCTCTGGGCTGTGCCCGGGCTGGCTGCAGGCAGTGCCCCAGCCCTGCTGGGCTGGCACAAGAGCTGCTCATCTAGAGAAATGTGCTTTTGAAGCTCTTCTTGGCAAGCAGGAGCTGCCTCTGTGCCAGGAGCCCAGCCCAGCTCAGCAGCACAGACACAGCACAAGGACTTTAATCAGCCTCTGGGGCTTTGTGCTCAGGCCCTGAACATCAGTCCCTGAGAGGCAGCTGAAGAAACCTCTGCAGAACTCCAAGGCAGAATCCAACTCCAAAGTTTCTTGGACTTTTAATGGGTCCCAGTGAGGGACACGACTGAGCAAGTGTCCCCAGGCCCCAGGCAGAGCAGAGAACTGCAGGCAGTGTTGACAGGTGGGGACAAAGAGAAGCCAAGTCTTGGTGCCCTGGGGCACAGCAGGGTCTGTGCCAGCAAGGGCTGGGAGGAGACACCTTGTCCTGAGGCCCTGG
The DNA here is from genome assembly GCF_051311805.1 of Agelaius phoeniceus. Lineage (NCBI taxonomy): Eukaryota > Metazoa > Chordata > Aves > Passeriformes > Icteridae > Agelaius > Agelaius phoeniceus. Next base: position 6,991,372 of record NW_027509866.1, read on the forward strand.
GGCCTCCTGGCCCAGCCCCAGCCAGGCTGGGCACTGTCAGCCCCTTGTGCTGCCCTCAGCATCCCCCCCTAGCCCACATCCCAGTGGCCTCAAGGATCTGCTGCAAGGAGTCCCTGGGGAGCCTTGCTCAGCAATGGCCCTGGGGGCTCCTTCATGCTCCCTGCAGGGACTGCAGCTTTTTCAAAGGACTTTGGCTTTGGCTTTTGCCTTGGAGTCTCTGAGAGCTTTGTGCAATCATGGCCTCCAATTATCTGCTGTAATTAGTCCCTGGAGAGGCTTTGTCAGGAACAACACTCAGTGGGGCTCATTAATACTACAGGTTACTTCAGTTATTTGAAGGTACTTGGTGTTTCCCTTTTGATACAAATTCTGTGAGAGGTTTGTGCAATCATGGCCCCAATTATCTGCTTTAATGAGTCCCTGGAGAGCTTTGCATTGGCACTCAGTGGTGCTCAGTAATGCTTTGAGCTTCTCAAAATTTTTAAGGGAGTTTGGAATTTCCTTTCCACATTGAGACTCTGAGAGGTTTTTGGTCAATCCTGGTCTCCAGTTCTCTCCTCCAAGGAGTCCCGGAGGAGCCTGGGTTGGGGATGAACCTCGGTGGGACCCATTCAAGCTCTGAGACACTTTAGGGTTTTCTTCTGACTTTGACTCCTGGAAAGGTTTGTGCAATCTCCTCTCAGGCCCTGAGGTTCCAGGGCTCAGCTCCAAATGCACCACAGGGCTCATCAGGATGCAGCAAGTCCTGACAAACCATGGCTCTGCCTTGATTTCTCTCTGCTCTAATGCAGTTTATCAGGAACGTATCTGGAGTGATTTTGGTTTGCTAATTTGAGATTTCTCACCCAATGCATCTATTAGTGCAGTGGGATCAGTGTTGGCTAATTACCATTGCCCTCACTGGAATATATTTACTCATTTCCTGCTGTGAGAAAGGATTAGGAGAAAGGGAAAGTAGGCTCAAAATTTTAAAGGGGTATATAGAAAAGTTTATTACCAGTAAAAAGAAGAAAGAGTAATAAGAATCTGAACACTTCTCCTCTCCCTACAACCTTTTCTTTCTTACTGACAATGCAAGGAGACAAAACCTGAAAGTTTCAGTCAGTTTACACCATCTAGAACAGTCTTTCTTCAGTTCACTTAGGGAGAGGAGTCTCTCTTTCATGCTATGGAGACTTCTCCATAAGAAAAAAGTTCTCTTGTGGCTCTCAATTCCCACGAATAGCAGCTGCCCAGAAAATCTGCAAGTGTGAAGTCCCTCCCATTTTTCATAGCTTTTCCCACAGCTGTTTTCATGGGCCATGTCAACTTATGGGGTATGAGTTTAAAGATGAGCCGTTCAAGAGCAAAGATTCTCTTCATCTATTTCTGAAATCATCTTCATCTCTGACAACAGAGATCTTCTTCTTCTCTCCCTGAGGGCACAGGATCTCACCACTCTTCTCTCTTTCTCTGTTTAAACTTCTCATGGGATCACAGCTACTTCAACATTTGCCTACTTTAGCATGGAGGTTTTTGCTGAACAGGTCATCTCCCCATATTTTCAATTAGTTATAGGGAAAAAGAGAGTCTGATATATTAATTACATCCTTCCCCATAGCTTTACAAGAGGATTTCAGCCCCAAGATCAAGGCATCTCCTCATCCCTCCCATCTGGGACTCAACTTCCTCTTCAGTGACCTCGGTGTCTTCATGTTGCTCCTCTGTGTGCCTGCACTTTGTCCTTTTCTCTCACTGGAGGGAGGATGGAAGCACTGAAAGAGTTCATATCTCACCCGGGGCCTGCAGATGGTTCCGTGCCCCCGGCCGGGCTCGGTGCTTGCGGCCGGAGCTGTTTTAGGATGGAGGTTTCTGCAGCGGCTGCGCTGGGGCTGTGTCAGGATGGGCTGCGCTGGGGCAGGGCCAGGATCTCAGCAGCCAGGCCAGAGCACAGCAGCAGCACGGCCGGGGGCCGATGGCTTCTCCTGCCCCTGCCCGGGGCTTGCAGCTGAAGCCCAAGGGTGGCAGAATCTTGGCCGAGCCGGCCCGGGGCTGCTCCTGGGGCCCGGCGGATCCTGGCTGGGCCCGGGCTGGCGGCGGGGCAGGGCTCAGCAGGGCCCAGATGTTCCCAACTGCAGCCATGGCCCGGCCCGGCCTCGGCCCCGCGGCCTCCCCTGCCCTGCCCGGCAGCCGATGGGGCCTGGCGGGGTCCCTGGGAAGGGGCCCGGCCCCACGGCAGGAGCCGCCCGGCCCGGCCTGGCTGAGACGGGGCCGGGTCAGCCTTGTTACCTCTGTGCCAGCCAGAAGGGAAAGAGACCCTCCCAGGCTTTCTCATCTTTAACATGTGTCTTCACAGAGGCATGTACAGTTTCCTTAGTGGTTTAACAGATTGTCAATTCTCAAAGCTAATTACTGATTGGTTTTTTGTCAGACATGGAAGAAAACTGCTAGCAACTTCTTTTAGGACATCAATTCTGTGATGCAAAACCACCACAACTGCACAGAGCACAGAGCTCCTTTTTCCATATGTAGTGCTCATGTGCCCGAGGTTTCAAAATACCTCCCTGGGAGATCTCTGGGCCCTATCCAAGATGTTTTCAAATGAAAACATTCAGCTCAAGGTCTAAGAAAATCACGAGAGGACAGGGCCAGCCTGACCTGTCTGTCCTGGCTACTTTTGTCTGAGATCAGTCCTTGGATATACAGGATTGAGAGGCCAAATTCTAATTTTGGCCATGGTCGCTGGACCTGAAAGCCGGTTCCTTTCCATAGGAAGGAAGGAACAGAGCCCCAGTGTTTCAGGGGCAGATGAGAAATGGCCACCAGAGGCCAAGGCCAGCCAGAGCAAGCAGGATTTTGTTCTGAGTGATATCCTTGCATATAGGAATTGTTTTAGGGAGAGTTTCAATTTTGGCAATGGGCATCTGAAAAGGGGGGCGGTTCTTTCCCATAGCAAGAAAAGCACGGAGCCCCAGTTTTCCAGGAGCTGATGAGAGGCAGCCCTTGACATCAAAACATCAGCCAGACCTGTCAGGGGACCCCTGGGAAGCCAAACCAGCCAGGCCTGTTCCATGTTCCCTCAGTTCCATGGGGCCCCACAGTGCCCCAATGGTCCCTTGCTTCCCTGAGGCCCTGAGGTGCCATAATGCCCCCTTGGTGACACCAGGCCCTGAAGGGTCCCAATGGTCTCCATGGTTCCATCAGGCCCCACGGAGCCATAATGGTCTCTGGGTTCCATGAAGCCCCGCTGGGTCACCATGGCCCCTTGGTTCCATGGGCTCCAGTGGTGCCACAATGATCCCCTTGGTTCCATGAGGTCTCCACAGTGTCCCAGTGTTCTCCATGGGAAGGGAAGAACCCAGCCCCAGTGTTGCAGGGGCTGCCACCAGAGGTCCAGGCCACCCAGGCTTGATGGTACTGGCAGATTGTGCCTGGGAGCAACCCTTGGATATCCAGAATTTTGGAGGTGGAATCCAATTTCAGACATGGACACCTGGAGGATAAGGATGCTTGTTTTCCATTGGAAAGAAAGCACGGAACACTGATTACACAGTGACATTTGGGGATCTATGGGGAGTATTGGGGATTGTTCCTGCACCTCGTGACCCAACAGGAGCTTCTCTAATAAATGTTGCCTGAAGCTCCCACTGTGGTCATGACAGGAACCCATGTGAGTGTCTGGGCCATCCCGGCTCTTTGGCAGCCTGGGGACTCCTGGGATGTCACCATGGAATGGCTGTGACTGTCTCTGACCCCAGGGCTCTTTACCATCCCAGAAAGCCCTGGGAGGCATCCATGGAGCCCCTGTCTCTGTGTGTGACATTCCAGCTCTGGAACAGCCTGGAGACTCTTGGAAAGATCCCATGGAGCCCTTCTGAGGGCCTGTGAAAAATCTGACCCTTAGCAGGCAACCATCACCAGCCCCCTGTTGCTATGGTCAGTTTCCATGGCAACCATCACCAGCCCCCTGTTGCTATGCTCAGTCCCTTGGCAGCTCCATGGAGACCCCATGCCAGGGGTGGTTGCCATGGACACCAGCTCAGGCCTGCAGCCAGAGCCCGTTGCCATGGCAACCATTGGCAGCCCCATCCCCAGGCTGATGGGATCCCAGAAGCACAGAATTGGCTGAGCTGGGAGGGACCCATCAGGATCCTCCAGTCCAACTGCTGGCCCTGCACAGGACACCCCAACAATGCCAGCCTGGGCCTGGCAGCGCTGGCCAAACGCTGCTGCAGCTCAGAGAGCCCTGGAGCTGGGAGCCTTCCCTGGGGAGCCTGGCCAGGGCCCCAGCAGCCTCTGGCCAAAAACCTTTTCCTGACATCCAAGCTGAGCCTGCCCCGACTCAGCTGCAGCCGCTCCCTCCACTCCTGTCCCTGGGCACCAGAGGGAAGAGGTTCCCACAGCCCCAGCCAGGGACCCGCTCCCAAGGCTGCTGCCATGGCCACCAGGGCTGCCACCAGCTGGGATGCTCGGTTTCCACGGGCTAGGCTTCAGCAATGGGATTCCCCAATTTCCTGCTCCTGCTAAAACCGTGCTGCCCTCGCTGCCCTCCCGCCTCCCATGGAAAGCACAAAAGGCAAAGATCCCGGACTGGGATAAGAACAATTTAATGGGAACAGCAACGGGATAAGGAACAAACAGGAACAGAAACAATATTGATAACAGAAGGGATCAATAAAACTGTTTACAGAGAAAACTACAACACAACTCACAGGGTCTGCCTGGCTACAATATTTCTTGCCTGGAAAGGACACCCTTCTCCTCAGGGAGAGAGAGAGAGTCCCTTTCCTGTCCCTGGCAATGATCTGAGGTGGGACTGAATGTAATGACAGGGCCATGGCCAGACGCTCATGTTTTTCAATGCCACATCAGGTCATTGGCAAAGGGCAGGAAAAGGTACAGGTGTCTTCCCAGCATGGATCACAGGGAACATGGATCACCAGGGCTCTTTCCAATCTGGCTTCTCCCATGGGGGATGAAGCTGGAGTGGTGCATGAAGCTGTTCCTGCAATCAAGGCACTTGCAGGGCTTCATTTACTGGTGGCTCCGTTGGTGTCTTGTCAAATGAGAGCTTCTGGTGAAGCTCTTCCCACACTGGGGACACTCGTAGGGCCTCTGCCTCTCCCCAGTGTGGATGCGCTGGTGCCTGATGAGGGTGGAATTGTGCTTGAAGCTCTTCCCGCAGTCAGGGCAGTAGAAGGGCCTCTCATCCGTGTGAATCCGCTCATGCAGGTGGAGATTTGAGCTGGTCCGAAACCTCTTCCCACACGTGCGGCACTCGTAGGGTCTCTCCCCAGTGTGGATGAGCTGGTGCCTGATGAGGTGGTACTTGCGCTTGAAGCCCTTCCCGCAATCAGGGCAGTGGAAGGGCCTTTCCTCTGTGTGAATCTGCCAGTGCCTGGCGAGATCAGGGCTGGTGTGAAACCTCTTCTGGCACTCAGGACACTCGTAGGGCCTCTCCCCAGTGTGGATGCACTGGTGGGTCAAAAGGGTGGAGCTGCAGCTGAAGCCCTTCCCACACTCCCCACACTCGTAGGGCCATTCCCCAGTGTGGATCATCTGGTGGCTGATCAGGGTGCTGCTCTGCCTGAAGCTCTTCCCACACTCCAAGCACTTGTGGGGCTTTTTCCCATCATGAAGCTGCTCATGGGCCACCAGTTCTGAGCTCTGGCTGAAGCTCTGTCCACCTTCCTGGCTCAGGGTGGGTCTTTCCTCCTCAGAACACCCTGGGCTGGGTTTGGAGCCCCTTCTCCTGTGGGATCTCTGGGACTTGTCCTCCACGTTGGAATTCTGCACTGTGGAGCCACTCAAAATGGCCTCTTCCATGAGGTTCCGCCACAGGGATTTGCCCTCCCTGGTCTCCATCCTCAGCTTCTTCCCTGGGGGAGGAAGGCCAAGGAGAGGATGGGATTTGCCTCCGTGCCAGAGGGAAGGGGAAGGAGATCCCCCCAGTGCATCCCCAGCAGGACGGGGTTGGCAGCAGGGTTGTCCTGGAGCCGGGGGCTGTGCTGGGCTGGGAGATGGAGCAGGAGAGAGGGGGAAAGGGGCATTGACTTCCTCCTCACCTGCCTGGGGCTCCTGGGGCACCTTCTTCTTCCTCACAGCCTCCTCCTCCATCTGGCCAAGTTTAAGGGATGGAAAATCCTGTTTTGAGAAGAAAACAAGGGATAAGTACATTGAATTTTGTACTTGTTTGAAGGCAAACCTGGGGAGGGTCTAAACCAGGATTACAATTTAATAAGAAAATGAAGATCGAGGCAATGATACAGAAACACTGCCTTAAACTGACAGAGTCAGGATATAACCTGACACCCTGTTGCTGGTCAGGCTGGTGGCAGCAGTCCCATTAAATGGTGGCTGCAGTCCTGTTGGAGGGATGAACGTGATTCTGTCCAAGCAGTGATCCTGTAGAAGGGTCTGGTCTTCCTCTGAAGGTCCAGGGGTGGTTCTGGAGCTCTTGTCCTCTGGGAATCCAGTAGGCAAGCTGCTCCTGGTGTTGCAAGGCTCAGCTTATATCCAGATAGGAATGCTTGGATCCTCCCCCTGTCGGAGCATCCCACAATGGGAGGATGGAATTTTATCAGTCCTGCAGTGACACTCAATGGCCCATTCCCAGAAGATATCTCCCCTGGAGGGCGTTATCAGGGCTGAGTCATGGAAGAGATCAAGAACACTGCCCCACCTGTTTATAGCAGTTGATGAAGATGGGCATTGAAAACATGCATTTGGTTCCATCTTACACTGCAGCCTGAAACAGTGGGGGAATCCCTGCTCAGGGGGTGAACACCACCCCCCTTACCCAAACTGGCTCAGGTGTAAAACCCCCACCCCGGGAAGGCCACACACACACAGGGGACAATGTCACACTTGCCCTGCCCCAGGGCAAATGGCATCTCTCTAATATTTTCTTAAGCAGATTGCAAAATTATTTTGGCACAGTGAGTTCAGGGCACTGTTCTTCTACCCCAGTTGCCTTTGACAACAGCATGGATCCTTCCTCTGAGGAGGTTGTGGGTCCCTCTGAAGGAACTCTTGGAAACTTGGATGCAGCTTCGTCTGAGCGACCTATGGGAGAACTGATGAGGAAAATGGCTGTTGTGGGACTGGAGTGTAAAAAAAATATTTTGTTGTCCCTCCTTGAAAAGTTTGTTAAAATCACTGGAGGAAAGGGAGCAAACGTTACCAGTGACACTGACAAAGTTCATTCACCCCAAGTTGAGGAACACAAAGCTGCTAGAAGTCCCACAAGAAGCCCAGCTCAAGTAGCTAAATTCCCGAATAACTCCTGAATTCCCAGTCTTGGGTTTTTTGCCAAATGTGAGAATCATTATTCTCTTCATCCCTGTCACCTTTGTGACAGCTACACAGAGCTTCCCCTTCCTTTTGATAATATCTGTATGGGGCCAAATTTGCACTTTTCTTTTATCAGAAACTGCCAGCAACTGAGCTGGAGCTGTGCAGGGACTTATGAATCTTGGAATTGCCACAGAATTGCTTCTATTGTCAGTTTATTCATGTTTGGGATTTGTTTGTGTTTTCATCACATGTGACTTGTGGGAAAATTAAATATTCATCAAAGTGATTTATGCAGTGCTAAGTTTGATTTCTGCCAAGTTTATTTTGTCCAGTGTCCAGGGAATGCTCAAGGGGTCTCTGAGCCTCTCACACTGGGAGATGTTTGGGAGGGGTTTGGGGGGGTTGTCCCTGTCCCTGTCACCCCAGGCCATTCCCCAGGGGTGTCCCTGTCCCTCTCACCCCAGGCCATTCCCCAGGGGTGTCCCTGTCCCTGTCACCCCAGGCCATTCCCCAGGGGTCTCCATCATTCTCACCCCAGGGAATGCCTGGGGGGTCTCCCTCCCTCTCTCCCCTGTGCCAGGGGGTGCTCGGGGCAGTCTCTGTCCCTCTCAGCCCAGGGGATGCTCGGGGCTCTCTGTCCCCTGGCCCTGGGGGATGCTCGGGATGTCTCCATCCCTCTGGCCTCAGGCAATGCCTGTGCAGGGCTGGGCACCAGGGGCTCTGTGTCCCTCTCACTGCTGAGGCTGCTCGGGGCTGGGGGGGCTCTGCCACCTTCTCACCCCTGGGGAGGCCGGGGGGGTCTCTGTCCCTCTCAGCCCTGCTGGGACCCCACCCAAACATCATCAGGGGCACAGGGACAGAGACACCCCCAAAGCCCCAGAAGGGCTGAACCTGGGATTTGGTTTGGGGCTGAGGATTTAGGAAGGGGCTGGAATTGGGGCTGGGATTAGAGTTGGGGCTGAGATTTGGATTAGAGCTGGGATTGGGGTTAAGGCTAGACATGGGATTGGCTTTAGGGCTGGGGTTGGGATTGGGTCTGGGGCTAGATGAGTCTGGGACTAGGATGGGATGAAATACAGAACTGTGAGTGTGTCTAAACGTGGAGTGAGATTGAGACCAGGGTCAGGGTCAGGTTTGGGACTGAGCTCACCCAGAGCAGGACAGGAGGGGATGTCACTGTGGGAAGGTTTGGGAAAAATACTGATTTGGGGAGAAACAAGGTGTGAATGCCTTGGGTTGGGGATTCCTCCCCCACAAGTCCATCTCTAGAAGTCATCTGATGTCCATAAAAACCTTCAAAAATCAAGAGTGTATAAAAAAAGCGCCACCAGGAGTGTCCCATTTCCAGTCTCATCCCTCTGGGGTTCTGGTGGTCCCCCGTCTCTGGGCTCTTGGGGATCCCATGGGTCCTGGGGATCCCCCCTCTCCAGGGTCCTGCTAAGGGATGCAGGCGGATTTTGGGGTCCCAAGGTCCCTCTCTCCAGCCTCCCCTCAATTCAGCCACTTGGGCTTCCCCCCTCTTCCCACCACCCTGTCCTGCTTTAGGCCAAATTTGGTTGAAAACCTCCAAAAGGAATTTCCTCTGGAATGCAGATTCAGCAGCCCCACCCTCAGCCAGTTCGGGAAATGATTTCCTTGGAGAAAAGTGGAAAAAACCACTTTATTTAACAGGCAAAGCATTCACCAGCACAAAAATTGAACAATATTAAGAAATAAAACCTCCTGCTGCTGGAAAATAGGTGACAAACTCCGAAAGTCCCTCCTTGGGCTGGGGCTTGGCTCACTCAGTGTCTTATCAGTCTCTTATCACTCTCTTATCAGTCTCTTATCAGTCCCACCTGTATTGGAAATGCCGCGACCCAGGCTCAGCCCGGTGGGCCACAGGTGGGAGCTGCCGGTGGTGTTCTGGGTGTTCAGTCCAGAGCAGGTGTAAACAGCTCCAAAGAAAAAGAAAAACCACAGTCCAGGGAACTTCTCTGCCTCAGAGAGCTAAAAACTAACTAAAAGCAAAGGAGAGCTCTGTCCCGCCCTCTGTCCATCCAGGAGCCGGAATGTGGAGGAGTGAGTGCAGTGTATGAAAACAAACTGCAGCTTCTTCCTCCTCCCCTTGGCTCTCAGAACAAGCCTTAAAGGTGCAGAACTCATTTCTGGGCTAAACGGACCGATGGGGCACGAGCATCATGAAGTCACCCCAGGACGCGCCCCTGTCAGGGTCAGGGGGTCCCGTCCCCGCCTCATCTCCGGGCTGCCGGGGGTGCCCCAGCTCCGGTATCGCCCCTTCCCCTCTCCCCGCCCCGGGGGTCCCCCGTTCCACAGCCCCGGCTCTCACGGGGATCCCCAAAACCAATGTCCCGCCCCGTCGGTACCAGGCCATCCCCACGTGGACCCCCCGGGACCCTCCCGAGGGGCGATCGCGGCTCCTCTGCCCCCGAAAAAGCTCCTCTTAAGGAGCCCGGAGATATCCGGGGCTCGAGTCCGGGATCTGCCGGCTCCGAACACTCTCCAAAAAAATCCTCCCGGACAGCCCTGGCTGGAGCCGGGGCGAGCTCGGCCTCGCCCTCACCTGCGGCTCGGGCTGGGGGCGATGCTCCCGGGGCAGGGGCTGCTGCAGGCTCAGCGTGCGGGCGCTGCGAGCGCCGGGATTCTCCCGCTCCTGCTCCTCCTCTCCCTCCTCTTCCTCCCGCATTTCCTCCGCTGCCAGCCCGGACCCCCCTTTCCCACCCCTCTGCCCCGCGGCCCCGCGGCCCCGGGTGCTGGGTGGGGGAGCCCCCGATCGGCCCCAGGGCTGGGCAGGGGGCTCGGGGACCCCCCCGGAGCGGATCCGTGCCCCCGGCCCGAGCCCCAAACTCCGCTCCGGGGCCGCTGGGCTCTGCGGGTCCGCCTGGCAACCGGTGAGTCATCGGCGAGAAAAGCTCTGGTTGGCTGGAAATTGTTCAGCGCCTCCTCTGATTGGCTGGAATTGTGAAAGGCGCTGCGCCCTGCGGGTGTCCCCGGGAGCTTCGGAGTCCGGGCCGGAGCCTTTTCCTCTTTCTTTCTCCCCCTCTGAGAACTCTTTCCTATTTCTTTCTCTCTCTGAGATCTCTTCCCGATTTCTTTCTCTCCCTCTCTCCTCCCCATTTCTTGTTCAGTTCAATCCAAGTTCGAGCAGATCCACAGGTTGCGTTCCCACGCTCTCATTCGCACCTTCCCTGGGGCAGAGGCGTCTCTCCCTCGCGAAATCGTAACCCATGGGCAGGGTCCTTTCCCAGCCCAATCCTTCCAAGATTTTGTCGGGGACTCGCTTCCATTTCCTCCCTCCCTCTGCTTCCAGCGGGGAAGGTGCTGGGAAATGTCCATCAAAGCCACCTTTGCTGTGTGCTCTGGGAGCCCACAGAGCTGCTGGACCTTGTCCCCTGGCCCTGCACAGCTCCTTGGGAGGCACGGCAGGAGCAGCACCCTGGCAGCCTCGGGAATGCCCCTCTGGGATCCATGGCACACACTGCCAGGGGCTGGAATTCCAGTTCCCAGCCACGAAAAGATGTTCCTGCCCTGGAAGGAAAAGCTCTTAAGAAGGAGCCAAAAGCCAAGTGGAGCAAGATCCTACAGTGACATTTCACTGCCAGCCTTCATAACTTCACCCATGGTTGTTGTAGCTCCTGGATTGGGAATTAAATCAGGGCAGGGTCTGTGGTGGGAGATGCCCTGGGTCAAGGGAGACACTGAGAGAGAAACAGAGCAGGCAAAGAGAGGCAGGAGAGAAAGGGGGACACAAACACAATCAGCTGAGAAGGTGGCACTCTGAAAACAGACCAGAACTGACTGAAAGGAATATGAGAGAAAGAAATCATTTTGCACCTTTTATTTCCTATCAAAATACAATTTCTTCCCCTTCTCACAAACCTCCTCCCAGTGTCATTCAGCAGGGCTGTCAGAAAGTTTTTCATTCTGGGTGGATGTTCCAGGCTGCAGCCACAAGCAAACAGGGAATGGGGATTTTCCTGCTCCTGGGGAGTGACATCCTCAGCTCAGGAGAGGAGGAGGCACAAGAAGAAAAAGGGCAGCTGGGCTTCATCCTCCCACAGGAAAGAGAGGGGGGAATCTCTCATCCTGTCTGCAGCTGCTCCCACAGGGATGTGAGGGCTGATCCCCGAGCCCCAAGGGTCACAGTCAGGGCTGCCCTCAGGGAATGCTCACCTGGTATTGAGGGGCAGCGCGGGAGCACCTGGATCTTGGGGCACCCAGCTGCCCCCCATGTTTGGAGGTGCCTGAGGAGGGCTGGGACAATGCCAGGGACATCCCGCAGTGACATCCGCCCTGTCCTGCTCTGGGTGAGCTCAGTCCCAAACCTGACCCTGACCCTGGTCTCAATCTCACTCCACGTTTAGACACACTCACAGTTCTGTATTTCATCTCATCCCAGTCCCAAACTCATCTAGCCCCAGACCCAATCCCAACCCCAGCCCTAAAGCCAATCCCATGTCTAGCCTTAACCCCAATCCCAGCTCTAATCCAAATCTCAGCCCCAACTCCAAGCCCAGCTTCAATTCCAGCCCCTTCCTAAATCCTCAGCCCCAAACCAAATCCCAGGTTCAGCCCTTCTGGGGCTTTGGGGGTGTCTCTGTCCCTGTGACCCCGATGATGTTTGGGTGGGGTCCCAGCAGGGCTGAGAGGGACAGAGACCCCCCCGGCCTCGCCAGGGGTGAGAAGGTGGCAGAGCCCCCCCAGCCCCGAGCAGCCTCAGCAGTGAGAGGGACACAGAGCCCCTGGTGCCCAGCCCTGCACAGGCATTGCCTGAGGCCAGAGGGATGGAGACCCCCCGAGCATCCCCCAGGGCCAGGGGACAGAGAGCCCCGAGCATCCCCTGGGCTGAGAGGGACAGAGACAGCCCCGAGCACCCCCTGGCACAGGGGAGAGAGGGAGGGAGACCCCCCAGGCATTCCCTGGGTGAGAATGATGGAGACCCCTGGGGAATGGCCTGGGGTGACAGGGACAGGGACACCCCTGGGGAATGGCCTGGGGTGACAGGGACAGGGACACCCCTGGGGAATGGCCTGGGGTGACAGGGACAGGGACAGCCCTGGGGAATGGCCCGGGGTGACAGGGACAGGGACACCCCCGTGGAATGGCCTGGGGTGACAGGGACAGGGACAACCCCCCAAGCCCCTCCCAAGCATTCCCAGGGCATGAGGTAGAGAGACCCCTCGAGCATCTACTGAGCACTGTGTTATAAATGAGAAGCTTGACTAGCCCAATATTCAAGCAGCAATCAATTTATTAATTAATATGGTAAAGTATGAGCAATACAGCGCTGGGTACAGTGGGGGAAGTTTTCCCTCCAACTGCACACCCATAGTTGAGGCTTACAGGTATTTATAGGGGTACTCATCAGCTTTCTCAGCAGTTTCTATTCCCAGTTTTTACTCATTAGCAGTTTCTATTTCCAATTTTTACATCACAATTCTATACACTATTGTGATTTAGTTTTTCTCAGGATGTTACCCAGAAAGGAAAACCACCCCAGATGGTGGTGGTTCGGTTTCCGAAAGAAAGAAGTCTCCCAGATGGTGGGGTCCAGCTCTGCAGATGTGGGTCCACCTTTTAAATGCAAGGACTATAAATCTCATCTAATTCCATGAGCCCCTGCAATGTCAAAATGGACCTTTGGATCCATGGGGGCCCACAGTGTCACAATGGGCTCTTTTGGTTCCACAGCTTCACTATGGCCCCTCGGTTCCATGTGTCCTGCACTGTTCCATGAATCCTTAGTTCTATGGTGTCCTGTAGGGTCACAATGGTCTCCTTGGTTTCACGGTGCCACAGCTGCCATAATTTCCATGGAATCACAACTGCCCTTGGATCCCAAGAGGCCCCATCGTGTGACAACGGCCCCTTGCTTCCATGACGCCCTGCAGTGTCACAATGGTGCCCATGATTCCATCAGGCCCTGCAGTGTCACCATGGACAGTTGGTCCAATGACACTCCACAATGTCACCAAGGCCCCTTGGTTCCACAGAGCCCCACTGTGTCACTGTGGTCCCTTTGGTTCCAAGGCTCAGAAGTGCCAGAATGACCCTTTGGTTCCATCAGGCCTTGAAGGTTCAAAATGGTCTCCATGGTTTCATGAGTAACTCCTGTGTCACAAGAGACTCTTGGGTCCCTGAAGTTCTTCAGTGTCACAATGGGCCCTTGGTTCCATGAGGTTTGGTAGAGTCCCAATTGACTCCTTGGTTCCATGAAGCCCTGCTGTGTCACAATGCCCATGGTTCCATGAGTTTCCATGGTGTCACCACGGTCTCCGAGGATCCCCAGTATCACCATGGTCTCCTTGGTACCATCCAGGCCTTGTAACAAGAGGTACTGAGCCATTTTGTGCCTTAGATGAAAGGATGCAGAACTCATGGTTGTGAGGCTGTGTCACTGATAAGAAACAAAAACAACCTGAATCTGAACGCAAAATATCATCTCAAGCACCTTCAATCCCAGCCTCGACAGAGGTAGAAAATACAAACTGAGATTCCACAGTAAATCAAAAACAGGCACCGTACTTTGAATGCAGGCAAAATGCATTCAAGTGCATTCCAATGCACTCGGTATGATGGGAGGTGATGATCCCCTATTCCAAGAGTGAACCTAAGAAGGGCTGACTATTGAAGGAACCACAGAGAAGCACAATATAAGAAAAGCAGGCGGCATAGGTAATTCTGGGATAGGCAGACCAGAAAGCAAGAGCAGATGAGCCAGTGTAGTCGCCACCAAGGAGATCACATTCACATGCTGTGGGCAGCAACCCCATCAGGCCGTGTCACCATCCCCTGGCACAAGGGGGGTCACGATGGTTCATTTTACTGATCTCAGAGCGCAAAGACACACAGCAGGGGACCTTCAGTATTAACCAAAACAAATGCACCTTTCATTGAGTGCCCACGGCAGATGCAACACAAGGATTAGAAAGCAGATAAAGGATAGAGAGACAGGGAAAAGGAGGGGGGGGGATAGCTGCCAAAAGAGAGATTAAATCCTCATGGTCCGGCCAATAGATCTTGTCACATTGGGGAGAGTCTCAAAGTCTTTGGTTAACTCAGGGCTCTTTTATAATCTACCACCGGGAGGGGAGCAGGACGGCACATGGAGGGAACAGTGGAGAAGAAATCCATTGAGAACAGGTACAGACAGCCCAGTTCTGAACAGCACAAACCAGTGCCAGCAGTGAGCGGGGCCCGTTGTTTCAGGACCGGTTCCAATGGGAAACATCAGCTTCCCATGGCAGACATCCCGCTCCAGTCAGGCCAGCACCCCTGGGTTAGAATTTGAAGGGTCTCAGTCTCAGTCCTTGGGGAGGGCTTCAAGCTCCGTCCTTGACAGCAGTTGTGAGGCAGATGAGGGATCTTTGGACCGTCTCTTACAGACTGACATCCCAAAACATAATTATGCATTTCCCTTTAAAAGTAAAATTTACTGAATTATTAAAATTATAATTATTTTTCTTATTTATAAAAGAATTATTCTATATTTGTATTACCAAATTTGAATGTTTACATTAAAAATCCATACCTTTTAAGCAAGCAAAAAATGTATTGGTCATTGGTTCTAAGGAACACAATTCCCTTCATTGATTTATTTACCAGTGTCAATAAATTAATGTTGATGATTTCTACTTCTTTATGCTAATTAGTCCCATTTTAAATCTTTTTGTCATCTTTTTTATCATTTTCACAGACAGGATAAAAGGGGCCACTTTGGGGTCCAGGGAGAACTTTCTGGGGCACATTTGGGGCAGGTCTGGGTCTGGGGAGGGAAATCAGAGAAAACTTGAGGGACTGGAGGACACTTAGGGGAGCCGGGTGGGCACTTGGAGGGGCACTCAGGAATTCCGAGGGACAGTTCGGGGTCCGGGAAAGCACTTGGGGGTCCCGGGGGGTCCCTGGAAGGTCAGGGAGGGGAATTTGGGGCCCTGCGGTGTACGGAGCAGCACTTGGGGCGCTCTGACGGGGCTCTCTGGGGCGCGGGGGGTGATGGGAGTTGTAGGCGCAGCTCTATTACAGTTTAACAAGGCCGGGGAGCATCACGGGAGTTCAAAGCGCAGCTGCAATGGCTCTCGGTGGAAGCGCAGGGCATGATGGGAGATGAAGTCCCGACTAGAAAAGCTCTGGACGTGCGCCGCGGAGCATGATGGGAGCCGTAGTCCCGGAAGTGGCTCGAACGCTTTGTTTAGGGGTCTGGGAAGGCACTTGGGGGACATTTCTGCGTCCGAGCCGCGACTTGAAATCCTCGTGGTAACGTAAACGGTTCGGGAGAACTTGCGGGGATCTCAGGGAGCTCTACGCAGGCTCTTTAGGGTGCGGGGTACAGCAGGAGCTTTCGGCGAAGAACTGTTCTGAGGGGCTCGGGGCCGCGTGGGATGAGAGGAGATGAATTCCCAGAAGTGGCTGTACCGGGCATCTGTGGGGTTGGGAGCACTGGGGGGTCCGGGGACGCTTCTAGGGGGTCCTGAATGGGCGCTGAGGGTGCACTGAGGGATCCTGGGGGGTCTGAGGGACACTTAAGGGATAGAGGGGGTGCGGATACCGGGGTTCTGTGGAGCGCGGGGCATGACGGGCGTTGTAGTCCCGGCTCCAATGGGGCTCAATCGGCCCGCGGGGCATGACGGGAGTGTAGGCAAAAAGGAAAGATGGCGCCCAGCCGAGGACCGCCTTCGAGGCCCCTTTCCAGGCGCTGATTGGCTGCGGGTGGTGATGGGCGGAAGCCTCGGCAAATGGGATGCGGTGGAGGCGGGAACAGCCCATTCAACCTCTCCAGTCCCTCCCAGTACAGCGCAGTTCATCCCCAGTACTACCCCAGTACAACCCCAGTGCCCCTCCAATCCCTCCCAGGAAAGCCCAGTAAAACCCCAGTTCCTCCCCAGTCCCTCCCAGTACAGCCCAATCCCTCCCAACTCCCAATACACCTGACTGTACATTCCCAGTCCCTTCCAGTTCCTACTCAATGTCATCCACAGGATGCCCCAGTCACTCCCAGTATGTCCCAGTGTCTCCCACAGCGCTCCCAGTGTTCCCCAGTATGTCCCAGTCCCCCCCAGTGTTTCCAAGGACAGTTTAATTTCTCTCGGTGCCTGTGGCAGCCAAACCCAGCAGTGGGGTCAGTGCAGTGCCCATGGCCACAGCCCCTTGCAGTGGCCCAGTGCAGCTTGGGCTGATGATCCACCCTCACAGCTGGCCCAGGGCAGCTCTGCAGTGGCTTTGGTGGCACCTGGGGCTGGCACACACCTGAGCAGTGTGTCTGTTTGCAGTGGGGAAACTCAGGAGTTTGAGATTGCTGCAAAAAGCACAAAAAGGGAAAACCCCTCTTAGGCTGGGTGCAGCCAGCTCTCCAAGCACAGCAGCTCCCAGGGCAGTGAGGACAGACAGGATGGGGCTGGGCAATGTGGAGCAAGGCTGTCCACGCTGGGTCAGAGCTCCAGGCACAGCTTCTGTGAGCAGGCCAGGGCTGCTGAGGAGAGACCCTGGGTCAATATCAATCACAGAATGCTGCAATCACCTCTGCTCTAAAGAGAAATTTAATAAAAGACACCCTTTAAAATAGGAATGTGTATTTCTTACAAGTTCTTTGAAATCTTTTTCCATAACTGGACTAGGAAAACTTTAATGATCCTCTCAGGGCTTTGGTGTTGTTTACATCAGACTCAGTGCCTGAGAGTGTCTTAAAAAAAAATTGTCAAAAACTCCAAGTCGGTTTCAAACTCCAAATTTTCTTGAAGTTTTAATGGATCCCACTGAGGAACTTGACTGGGAAAATGTCCCCAGGTTCCAGGTAGAGCAGAACACGGGAGGCAGTGATGACCGGTGGGGACAAGCAAGGCAAAGGTGTCTCTGATAGTGGAGCCCTGGAAAATGTTACAAATAGTCTTTGAAAATATTGGGCTTTGTGTTTTCTCAGATCACTGCACCTGCGTAAGCAGTATGATAAAAGATATAATTGTTAGATGTGGTGATTGTTTAGTAATTAAATATAATTATTATATAACCATAAGAAGAATCATGAGAAACTATGTTGGAAATTTAAAGGGGGCTATGTTTAGGTGAAATCTGTGTATACAATAGAAAAATATAAGTTTAATAAGTAACATGAAAGTTATGTAATGATAGAGTATAAAACACGTTCACCTCGAATGTATAGTCGGAATCAGATTTGGGTGGAAACTACCCCGATTCCCAGAGCTCTTGAATAAAAAGCACAGCATATAATCGCTGATGTGATTATGTGTTTGTGAATGCGAACATCTCTGGTGCTGAGCAAACCTGGGTGTGTTTCAGGAATGCAAAGGGCCAAGGCCTGAGCCCCAGCCCCTGGCCAGGCAGATCCTGTCCCTCCCTCCTTGCTCAGGGCTCTTCCCGGGATGGGCACTGGGATGTGGGGATGTGCAATGCCAAGGGCAGGAGCATGGGGCAGCCCCTGCCAGGCTGCTGAGCAGGGACAAGGAGGCAATGAGGCCCCAGGCCTGCAAGGGTCAATTGTCCCCTCGTGGCCTCAGGCCCAGGGCCAGCAGCCATGGCCAAAATGCTGCCCAAGCTGGCTCTGTCAGGGCTGTCTTGCAGCTGCTGCCCATCCCTGTGCCCTGTGCAGCCCAGGCTGTCCCACGCTGTCCCTGCCCTGCGCCTCTGTCCCTGCAGGCTGTCGACCCTGAGCACTGAGGGAGGGACAGGATCTGCCTGGCTAGGGGCTGGGGCTCAGGCCTTGGTCCTTTGCATTCCTGAAACACATCCAGGTTTGCTCAGCACCAGAGACACCTTTGCCTTGCTTGTCCCCACCGGTCATCACTGACTCCAGGGTTCTGCTCAGAGTGGAACCTGGGGACATTTTCCCAGTCGTGTCCCTCAGTGGGACCCATTAAAACTTCAAGAAAATTTGGAGTCTAAATTTAAATTTGAGTTCTTGAGAAGTTTTTTCAAGACACTCTAAAGGACTGAGTCTGATGTAAACAACACCAAAGCCCTGAGAGGGTCATTAAAGTTTTCCTAGTCCAGTTATGGAAAAAGATTTCAAAGAACTTGTAAGAAATACACATTCCTATTTTAAAGGGTGTCTTTTATTAAATTTCTCTTTAGAGCAGAGGTGATTGCAGCATTCTGTGATTGATATTGACCCAGGGTCTCTCCTCAGCAGCCCTGGCCTGCTCACAGAAGCTGTGCTTGGAGCTCTGACCCAGCGTGGACAGCCTTGCTCCACATTGCCCAGCCCCATCCTGTCTGTCCTCACTGCCCTGGGAGCTGCTGTGCTTGGAGAGCTGGCTGCACCCAGCCTAAGAGGGGTTTTCCCTTTTTGTGCTTTTTGCAGCAATCTCAAACTCCTGAGTTTCCCCACTGCAAACAGACACACTGCTCAGGTGTGTGCCAGCCCCAGGTGCCACCAAAGCCACTGCAGAGCTGCCCTGGGCCGGCTGTGAGGGTGGATCATCAGCCCAAGCTGCACTGGGCCACTGCAAGGGGCTGTGGCCATGGGCACTGCACTGACCCCACTGCTGGGTTTGGCTGCCACGGGCACCGAGAGAAATTAAACTGTCCTTGGAAACACTGGGGGGGACTGGGACATACTGGGGAACACTGGGAACGCTGTGGGAGACACTGGGACATACTGGGAGTGACACTGGGGAGGACTGGGACATACTGGGGAACACTGGGAATGCTGTGGGAGACACTGGGACATACTGGGAGTGACCCTGGGGATGACTGGGACATACTGGGGACACAGGGAACATTGGGGGAAGACTGGGAGACACTGGGGCATCCTGTGGATGACATTGGGTGGGAACTGGAAGGGACAGGCAATGTACACTCAGGTGTGTTGGGAGGGACTGGGGAGGAACTGGGGTTTTACTGGGCTGTCCTGGGAGGGATTGGAGGGGCACTGGGGTTGTACTGGGGTAGTACTGGGGATGAACTGGGCGGTACTTGGGATGAACTGCGCTGTACTGGGAGGGACTGGAGAGGTTGAATGGGCTGTTCCCGCCTCCACCGCATCCCATTTGCCGAGGCTTCCGCCCATCACCACCCACAGACAATCAGCGCCTGGAAAGGGGCCTCGAAGGCGGTCCTCGGCTGGGCGCCATCTTTCCTTTTTGCCTACACTCCCGTCATGCCCCGCGGCCCGATTGAGCCCCATTGGAGCCGGGACTACAACGCCCGTCATGCCCCGCGCTCCACAGAACCCCGGGATCCGCCCCCCCTCTGTCCCCTAAGTGTCCCTCAGACCCTCCAGGATCCCTCAGTGCCCCCTCAGCGCCCATTCGGGACCCCCCAGAAGCGTCCCCGGACCCCCCAGTGCTCCCAAGCCCACAGATGGCCGGTACAGCCACTTCTGGGAATTCATCTCCTCTCGTCCCCCGCGGCCCCGAGCCCCTCAGAACAGTCCCGCGCCGAAAGCTCCTGCTGTACCCCGCACCCTAAAGAGCCCGGTTAGAGCTCCCCGAGATCCCCGCAAGTTCTCCCGAACCGTTTACGTTACCACGACGATCTCAAGTCGCGGCTCGGACGCAAAAGTGTCCCCCAAGTGCCTTCCCGGACCCCTAAACAAAGTGTTCGAGCCACTTCCGGGACTACGGCTCCCATCATGCTCCGCGGCGCACGTCCAGCCTTTTTCCAGCCAGGACTTCATCTCCCATCATGCCCCGCGCCCCACCGAGAGCCATTGCAGCTGCGCTTTGAACTCCCGTGATGCTCCCCGGCCCCGTTAAACTGTATTAGACTCGCGCCTACAACTCCCATCACCCCCGGCGCCCCAGAGAGCCCCATCAGAGCCCCCCAAGTGCTTCCCCGGACCCCGAAGGGCCCCAAATTCCCCTCCCTGACCTTCAAGGGCCCCCCTGGACCCCCCAAGTGCTGCCCGAGCCCCCGAACTGTCCCTCGGAATCCCTGATTGCCCCTCCAAGTGCCCACCCAGCTCCCCTAAGTGTCCTCCAGACCGTCAAGTTCTCTCTGAATTCCCTCCCCAGATCCAGACCTGCCCCAAATGTGCCTCAGAAATGTCTCCCTGGACCCCAAAGTGGCCCCTTTTATCCTGTCTGTGAAAATGATAAAAAAGATGACAGAAGGATTTAAAATGGGACTAATTAGCATAAAGAAGGAGAAATCAATTGCCACACTGGTCAATGAATTAATGAAGGGAATTGTGTTACTTAGAACCAATGACCAATAAATTTTTTGCTTGCTTAAAAGGTATGGATTTTTAATGTAAACATTCAAATTTGATAATACAAATATAGAATAATTCTTTTATAAATAAGAAAAATAATTATAATGTTATTAATTCAGTAAATTTTATTTTTAAGGGGAAATGCATAATTATGTTTTGGGATGTCAGTCTGTAAGAGACGGTCCAAAGATCCCTCATCTGCCTCACAACCACTGTCAAGGACAGAGCTTGAAGCCCTCCCCAAGGACTGAGACTGAGACCCTTCAAATTCTAACCCAGGGGTGCTGGCCTGACTGGAGCGGGATGTCTGCCATGGGAAGCTGATGTTTCCCATAGGAACCAGTCCTGAAACAACGGGCCCAGCTCACTGCTGGCACCGGTTTGTGCTGTTCAGAACTGGGCTGTCTGTACCTGTTCTCAATGGGTTTATTCTCCACTCTTCCCTCCATGTGCCGTCCTGCTCCCCTCCCAGCGGTAGATTATAAAACACCCCTGAGTTAACCAAAGACTTTGAGACTCTCCCCAATGTGACAAGATCTATTGGCCGGACCACGAGGATTTCATCTCTCTCTTGGCAGCTATTCCCCCCCTCCTTTTCTCTGTCTCTCTATCCTTTATCTGCTTTCCAATCCTTGTGTTGCATCTGCTGTGGGCACTCAATGAAAGGTGCATTTGTTTTGGTTAATACTGAAGGTCCCCTGCTGTGTGTCTTTGCACTCTGAGATCAGTAAAATGAACCATCGTGACCCCCCTTGTGCCAGGGGATGGTGACACGGCCTGATGGGGCTGTGCCCACAGCATGTGAGCGTGATCTCCTTGGTGGTGACAACACTGGCTCATCTGCTCTTGCTTTCTGGTCTGCCTATCCCAGAATTACCTATGCCACCTGCTTTTCTTATATTGTGCTTCTCTGTGGTTCCTTCAATAGTCAGCCCTTCTTAGGTTCACTCTTGGAATAGGGGATCATCACCTCCCATCATATCGAGTGCATTGGAATGCACTTGAATGCATTTTGCCTGCATTGAAAATACGGTGCCTGTTTTTGATTTACTGTGGAATCTCTGTTTGTATTTTCTACCTCTGTTGAGGCTGGGACTGAAGATACTTGAGATGATATTTTGCATTCAGATTCAGGTGGTTTTTGTTTCTTATCAGTGACACAGCTTCACAACCATGAGTTCTGCAGCCTTTCATCTAAGGCACAAAATGGCTCAGTATCTCTTGTTACAAGGCCTGGATGGTACCAAGGAGACCATGGTGATACTGGGGATCCAAGGAGACCATGGTGACACCATGGAAACTCATGGAACCATGGCCATTGTGACACAGCAGGGCTTCATGGAACCAAGGAGTCAATTGGGACTCTACCAAACCTCATGGAACCAAGGGCCCATTGTGACACTGAGAACTTCAGGGACCCAAGAGTCTCTTGTGACACAGGGGGTACTCATGAAACCATGGAGATCATTGTGAACCTTCAAGGCCTGATGGAACCAAAGGGTCATTCTGGCACTTCTGAGCCCTGGAACCAAAGGGACCACAGTGACACAGTGGGGCTCTGTGGAACCAAGGGGCTGTGGTGACATTGTGGAGTGTCATTGAACCAACTGCCCATGGTGACACTGCAGGGCCTGATGGAATCATGGGCACCATTGTGACACTGCAGGGCGTCATGGAAGCAAGGGGCCATTGTCACACGATGGGGCCTCTTGGGATCCAAGGGCAGTTGTGATTCCATGGAAATTATGGCAGCTGCGGCACCATGAAACCAAGGAGACCATTGTGACCCTACAGGACCCCATGGAACTACGGATTCATGGAACAGTGCAGGACACATGGAACCAAGGGGCCATAGGGAAGCTGTGGAACCAAAAGAGCCCATTGTGACACTGTGAGCCCCCATGGATCCAAAGGTCCATTTTGACATTGCAGGGCCTCGTGGAATCCTGGAGACCACTGTGAAACTTTGAGGCCTTGTTGAATTAAGTGGCCCTGCAGGGCCTCATGGAACCAATGAGACCCCATAGAACCCAGGGTCCTTTGTGACCCTGTGGTACCAAGGTGCCGTGGGTTGACCCAGGCCAAATGCCAGGCATCCATGAGGGCTGCTCACTCACTCCCCCCTGCAGCTGGACAAAGAAAATTTAATAAAGGGTTCATGGGTTGAGATAAGGACTGGGCGAGATCACTCATCAAATATGTCCTGGGAAAAACAGGCTTAGCTTAGAGATGTGAAATTAATTCATTTATTACTAACAAAGTCAGAGCAGGAAAAGGGGAAATAAAATCCTCACCTCCCTCCTTCCAGCCCTACCTCCTACGCCAGCAGTGCAGGGAGACAGGGAATGGGGGTTATGGTCAGTTCATCACCATGGCTTCTGCCCCTGCTCAGGGAGAGGAGTGGTTCCCCTGCTGCACCGTGGGTCCCTCCCAAGGGAGACACTTCTGCAGGAGCTTCTCCCATGTGAGTCCATTTCAAGGGCAACAGCCCTCTGCAAACTGCTGCAGTGTGAGTCCACACCAGGGACAACAGTCCTTCCCAAACTGCTGCAGCATGGGTCACCCTTCCAGGGGTGCATTCCTCCAGGGACAGGCTGCTCCAGCCTGGGAGCAGGGCCCCTCTCTCCATGGCTCTCCTACAGGGTGCCTGGGTCTCCAGTGCCTGGAGCACCTCCTGCCCCTCCTTCTGCACTGACCTTGATGTCTGCAGAGTTGTTCTTCTCACATGTTCTCCCTCTGCTCTCCTCTGACTGGAGTTAAAACTGCCCCACAATCTCTATTTTGGTTTCTTTTTCAATCTGTTATCACAGAGGCATTACCACCATTTGTAACTGGCCCAGCCTTTGCCAGCAGCAGGTCCATCTTTGAAGCCACCAGGAATCGGCTGTGCCAGACACGGTGGAAGCTTCCAGCAGCTTCTCACAGGAGCCATCCCTGTGCCCCCCTGTGAAATACAAAGCTGTGTTTGTGTCAGGTACATACAGGCAACGTGTGTCTTTGTGATTGTAATATGTGTGGAAACTGACCACGGGACAGTTATAAAGACGGATTCTAATAATTACTGAGGAAAGTAGAGCATGGAAGAAACCTTTGAACCTATCCTTTGTTCATAATTAACCTTTATAAGTCTTAAGTTGATTTAGGAGCATTTGAATTAAAGCTTTAAGGATGTTGCTTTTTGACAGAAACTTTCTGCTTGTAGTTGAGCCTTAAAGAGCTTTGCAATAATAACCTTTGAAGTATAATTTTAGAATATTGCTTGTAGTAAGGATCTTTGAAACTATAGCTTTAGAATATATAAAGGAAACATGCTTATCTCACGCCTTAACAAAACAGTGAAAAGCAGCTTGAGAAAGGAAGATGAACATCAACTCAAGGATTTATGGTTTCGACCGAGGGAAGCTGGACATCACTGTTATGAGATTTATAGTCCTTGCAATTAAAAGGAGGACCCACATCTGGAGAGCTGGACCTCACCAGCTGGGAGACTTCTTCCTTCTTTCGGAAACCAAACCACCACTATCTGGGGATACTCCTTTCTGGGATACATCCTGAGAAAAACTAAATCACAATAGTACATAGAATTGTGATGTAAAAATTGGGAATAGAAACTGCTGATGAGTAAGAATTGGGAATAGAAACTGCTGAGAAAGCTGATGAGTACCCCTATAAGTACCTGAAGCCTTCAACTATCGGTGTGCAGTTGGAGGGAAAACTTCCCCCACTGTACCCAACGCTGTATTGCTCATGCTTTACCATATTAATTAATAAATTGATTGCTGCTTGAATATTGGCCTAGTCAAGTTTCTCATTTATAACAGTCCCAAAGGGATCTGGGCTGATCTGGATCCAATGGCTGCAGTAGGTGTGCCATTCCTAAATCCAGTTTGGGAGAGCCATGGCTGTGTTGCTGTGTGAGCTCTGAGGTATCTGATGGTGGGAGATGCTCAGGTTTGTCCTGTTTGCATCCCCAGCTACTGCAGAGCCGCTGTCACACAGCGCCAAGGGATGCTTCTGGCACTGCCCCTGGCCTGGCTCAGGGCTCAGCTTTCCTCCATCAATCCCACTTCAGAGCTTCACTCTGGGGGGAAGGTGTAAGTGGGTCGGGAGCATCACAATCCAGAGAATTGGAGGATGGCTTTATGTTGGTAATTCTGGGAATGGGTTTCTCTGGCAGGATGCTGGACACCAGGGATTTCTGCCCTCCTTTCTCAGGAGAGTTTGGGTTTCTCGTGTCAGTGCTGTTCCACAGCTCCCACCATCCCTGCTCCTTTCAGTGACACTTCCCCAGCTTCCCAGTGTCCTTTCTGAGGGGAAGAAAGGAACATCCATGGTGGCTCCCCTTGGCTGCCTGGGGCTCCAGCTGCTCCTGGAGCTGCAGCGGGTCCGGCACAGCCGCTCTCAGCGGGGCTGGGCCTTGGTTCAGGCCCCACAGTCCCTGTCAGTGCCCACTCCCCACTGGGCTCACGCTCTGGCCGTGTGGGGCTGCTGAAGGCTCAGTGGCTCTGGCTGAGCACTCCCAGCTCTGCAGCTCCTGACTCATCCCAGGGATGGGGTCCCGCAGCCCCGGTCGGGGCCGTGTTGCCAACGGGGCCCTGCTTTGGGGTGGCCATGGGTACCTGCTGCTCCTCCACCCTCAGCAGCCCCACAGCAGAAGGGTCCTCTGGGAGCCCAGGCAAGGGATCCAGCTGTGCCATTCCCTCTGTGTCCACAGCAGCTCTCCCAAAAGTCCTTTGGGCTCCCTGAAATCCTGTCTCCTGAGGTGATCCATGCCAGGGAGTCCCAGGGCCTCTGGGCCAGTCCCGGGGGGTGTTTTTGCCATTCCCAGTCGTGGTCACTTCAGCTGCTGATGTGCTCAGGCCTGAGTGGCAGCCCTCAGCCAGAGCTGGCTTACAGGACAAACCCTGGGCATTATGTGACTAACGCCATCAGTTTTAGTTAGCTAAAAATAGATGACCAAGGTGCTTCTGCAGCTGTTTAACACCAAGCCAGCTGCTTTGGAGACTTTCACATAATCTTGTGTAGTTACCTGCAAGAAATGTGTCACTCTAAGAAATTTTCCCAACTGACATGAATAGAGGCTTGTAGGATATTTTAGGGGAAACCCTCCAAGCCAGGGACTGGGCTCTGGCCAAGCCCTGGGTCCTCCTGGTCAGCAAAAGTGCCAAGAGATCCAGGAGTTTATGGGCTAAAAATACAATCCAGTTCCTTTGACTTGCTGATTTAGGCCTAAAAACCTGGACCCACTTTTGGAGCAAATTCGGAGACCTCACCTACGGGTGGATGCACCACGTGGGATTTTCCCAAGTGCTTGCAAGAGTTCTCCAGGTCCTCGCTGTGAAATGGGGCTCCCCAGCGACTGCAGACTCTGGATGATGGTAAAGTGTTTAGGCAATTGGGGATGTGTCTTTCTCAGTCCCTATCCTTTCTCTCCTGTAATAATGATTAGGTGCATTACCTTGCTACTTTTTGCTTGTTGCTAAAGCCAAGCATGCAGTTGTATTGAATGTATAATTTTACTTTTATGTTGCCTTAACACTCACAGAAAAATAAGACCATTCTTCCCATTGGTTTCTGTGTTCTTTAAATCAGCCCTGTCAGCTGGCAGAACAGGTATCAGAACCTGATGAAAGCCAGGCTCTGCTGTGATCTAGCTGGGCCCATGGAATGCAGAGGGCCACTGTCAGTCCATGGAACCCATGGGAGCAAGGCTCAGATGGGAGAAAGGCGTGCACCAAGGAACCCCAGAGACCCTGATGGAGCCAGGGCTGCAGGGTGTCACAGAGGGAGGGACCTCATGGCAGCAGGAGAGCATTGTGAGGCTGGGGAACAACGTGGCACCAAGGTTCCACTGGGACTTGACAGAACCCCATGGACGTGGATGGCCCCAAACGGGGCCCAGAGACACTTCCCAGACAAAGCCCAGGGAGGGGGATTTGCTTTATTCAGCGCCAGGTGTGCGGGGATATCTCCTCCTGACAGCACACAGCACACAGAGATTACAATGGATGGTTATACTCTATGCACATTCATGGTTTTCCTTAGAAAAGGTGTGGTTATGCAAACGATCTCTCAGCACTCATTACCATCATTAGCATGCGCCAGGCGCAGGCGCAGCGCGCACTGGTGCTGGCACTGAGGAAGGCTCCGCGTCTTCCTCGGGGGTCTCCTGATGAAGGCTGGACGTCTTCATCGCCGTGCCCTTTGCACCTTTCTCCTCTAGGCATGTGCAGTCTCTTGTTGGCTGTTTCAGCAATTTCCTCACTGGTTTTAGCAAGCTCTGCCCTTCATTTCTGCCAGTTTTGTTCCCTGTTTCTTGCCAAGTTCCATCCTGTCTCTTGAGCTCGTGGCTGAATTTTTGTAAGCTTCCATATTGGGTGCAGTGTCTCTTATTCTCTCCCAAGTATGCCCGGGCACAGTGCTTTTAACCCTTTCACAGCCAAGGACTGGAGAGCCACTCCTGGACCCTGGGAATTCCTGCAGGTGCACCCACCTTTGCAGACAATGAGGCTCCAACCTCACTGTGAGAGGGCCCAGCTTTTACACTGTTAAACAAACAAGCTGACACCACTGCTGGTGTGGGAACATCTGGTTTCATTCTCCTGATTGGCTTCTCCCAAAGCCTGGCCAGGGCTCAAGGAGGAACCAAGGGAGGTGACTTTGATCCCACAGCCTCAAACAAAGCCAGATGGGATCTGGCCTGCTTTCTAAATACAGGAATGTAAATCCATATTTCACCAATGAACACATACAGAGATCATACTGCAAATAATGATTCATTGATGAGTGGATACAAATATAACCTTTGGTTGGAAAGTTCATCTGGAGCTCAGCTTTGCCTCAGGGCCTGTTGTTCAGGCCTCAGTCAGGGCCTGGTGAGGCCTCAGTGCTTCAATCAGTGCTTTGACCTACAGATGAACTGCAACCTTCAGAACAATTGCAATAACACAGTTTAAATTTAGGTATTAGGCACAAAGGCATCACCTCTTGTTCTTCAATTAAGTGCTGTTCAAGTTCATTACTCAGAGCTATAATTTTAATTCCTTTTAACACATGCTTAATTAGTTGCCATTCTCTGTTCTTTATCAAATTCCCCTTTTTTCCTTGAGACTGTGTCTCTTTTCAGACAAGTCCCAGTACTCCATTTCCAGCACAAGGCGTCACAACAACTCCAACATGGAATCATAACACACCAAGTGCTCACACTGCAATGATTGCAGTGACTGCTACGAATGCATTTCACAGCAGCCTCCAATTTGGGAGCCAGTCCCACCATGAGGAATTTTCTTCTTTCTGCCTCTCTTCTACTGATCTTTCTATTGAGGTGATTCCTGATTGCTGGACCTCAAACCCAGCACTGATAGACATTCCTGCAACATTCCTGTCCTGGAATAGCCCAGGATCCTCCCTGGCCAGCAAGCAGATAATCCAAGGCCGTGCAGTTCTGCAGAGCCCCATTTGTGTTTGCTGGAGCTCGCAGGATGTGCTGTTGGATATTTTAACAGCATCACTTCTTACTTCTTCTAATAATTGATTTAGTTCATTAATGTAAATTGGGTGCAGCCATGCACAGCCAGGGGTTTCCATTTCCCCAGAGGGCCATTGTTAAGGGCATGGAGCACATCTGGGAGATGGGTTCTCCATGGGGACAGGTTCCCATCTCCTCATTTTTTCAACTGTTCTTTTAACAACCCCTTCACCCATTCAACCAATGCTGCAGTTGTGGATTGTCTGGGATATGAAAAACCCTGCAGGCTCAATCACTGCATTTTTCACAGTAACAGACAAAGCATTCCACATCACAGTATCAGCAAATCCTGTAAAAACAGCCAATTTCCTCCCTTCCTCCCTTTGTTCCTTGTATACAATTCACAAAGTTTACTACAGACATTGGGGTCTTGGCCAGTCCTTTTCTGTAGGGTATTTAGTGTCACAGTGAGCAGCCAAAGCTGACAAATTAGTATTGTCAGCATTATTTCACATTATCAATTTTTAATTACATAGATAAAAATATAAATTATTGTGTTATATTACATTAAAATATTATTATTATTATTATTATTATTATTATTATTATTATTATTATTAGTTCTTCACTTGTATAGATGAACCTGAGCTCAAGATTAAACCTTCTTCTTCTGTCACCCCATGTGGGAGTGTTCCCACAACAGTTTTTCCTTATGTTGGTGCTGTTTCCAATGTGTCATTTACAAAATTCACCCTCATCTTCCCAAACCCACAAGTTCTTTTCCTTTTCCATGTGCAATTTTTGGATGCATTTGAAGCCATCCAGGGCTGCAGCCTCTTTTACCCGACTGCCCCACTGCTCCCACGGGGCTCCGACCCCAGCCCACTCCAGAGCCAGGGAACTCCAGGGAAGGGCTTCCCATCTGGGAATTTCTGATGGCACTGATTCCTCACATTTACACTGAACAAGTGACATTTTGTTGGGATCTGGTCAGACTGTGCCAGTTTTGTTTTGCCAGTGGGCAGGGTCAGCACCAAAGACACAGACTCCAACTGAAGGAATCAGTGTCATTTCCTGCAGCTCAAAGCAGCAAAGAATCACAACAGGAGCAGCTCAGCAATGCACCCAACCATCCCCACCAAAGATTGCCTGCAGTGATTGAGAAAGATCCAGCCCCAGTTACCCTCAGGCTTTACCATCCCCCAGACCCACACAGCAGCTGGGGAAGCTGTCACAGCCAAGGGCTGCAGAGCCACTCCTGGGCACTGGCAATTCCTGCAGGTGCCTCCAGCCACAGGTGAGGCTCCAACCCCGCTGGGAGAGAGCCCAGCTCTGACAGTGCTGAATGGACAAACTGACAGCACTGCTAGTGTGGCAACATCTGGTTTCATCCTCCTCTTGGCTCCCTCCCAAAGCCTGGCCAGGGCCCCAGGAGGGACCAAGGGAGGTGACTTTGACCATTCAGCCCCAAACAAGGCCAGATGTCAGATTTCATGGCCTGGTCTGGCTTCTAAATACACAAAGGTCAATACATGTTTCACTAAGGAGTGGCTACATCTATCACAGTGCTAATGACCATGCATATTTCATCAGGGAGCAGATACAAAGATAACCTTTGGTTGGAAGGTTCATCCAGAGGCCACCTTGGGCTCAGGGCCTGCTGTTCAGGCCTCACTCAGGGCTGCTGTCCAGGCCTTGGCACTTGAGGGACGTGGTTTAGTGCTGGGCTTGGCACTGCTGGCTGAGCGGCTGCACTGGGTGAGCTCAGAGGGCTTTTCCAACAGAAAGGATTCTGTGATTCCATGATTCTATCCACTGCATTCAGCTGGGTCCATGTTAGTAGCATTCATTTGCTCAGAAAGTCTCCTCTTGCCCAGCTCCTGTGGCCTGAGGCTTCAGCTCCTTCAGCTCCTGGTGCTGAGCTGCTCATGCTGAACGAGACGACTCGGAGAGAAGAGCACAGTCCATGCAATTCCTTCTGGGACACGGAGAGGGGAGGCTGTGCAAACAGGAGCATTGTTTGCTGTGGCTCCTCTCTGCCCTTCACGCCTTTCAGCGCTTGGGACCAGCCAAGAGCTTTCTCCAAGAGTGCAATGGAGCAGCTGTTCCTGCTCCTGGCTCTGGCTCTCTCCAGTCTCTGCCCTTGCCTGCTTCTGTCCCTCTTGCTGTGCCCTCTGTTCCCCCAGGGCTGGCTGGCTGCTGCCCAGGACTGTGGCACTGGCACAGATCCAGTGCTCCAGAGCCTCCTTTCTGTGCCCTTGGAGCTGCCTGGCCACAGCAGCCTTTTCCATCTGTAAGCTCCCCATGGACAGGGAGTGCCCAGCTCCGTTCCTTGCACAGCCTCCAGGAGCCCAGGGCTGCCATCTCAAGTCCCTGCTGGCACTGGGGGCTCCCAGGTGCCTCAGGCTGCTGTGACACCGCTGCACACGGGAGGGAACAGGGGCAGGGGCTGTGCTGAAAGTCAGCTCCATCTGCTGCTGCTGCTGCTGCTGCTGCTGCTGCTGCTGCTGCTGCTGCTGCTGTGGGGTCATTTGTGCAGCCCTGGCCCAGAGTCAGGGATCAGATCCTGCCAGTCTCTTCCAGCCCTGGCTGCTCAGAAGTTGGGCCTTGGAGCCTCAGGTGGCCAAAGGCAGCTGCTCCTGGTCCCTCTGTGTGCCCGTGTTCAGCAGTGCTGCTCCATCAGTCTGTGCCCAGCAACGGGGAAAAGCCTCAGCCCTGCAGGGCCAGGAGCTGCCGGGCTCTGCCTGAGCAGCTCAGCCAGCAGGAAGGGAGCTGCTCCACACGGGAACCAGGAGCAGAGGACATTCCTTTCATAGGACAGGTTTTCTATTTAAAGGAAAAAAAAGAAAAAGGGAAGAAATAGGTAAATTGTAAAAGATAAGAATAAAATCAAAGTGTTAGAGAAAAAATATAACATAATGTTAGTGAAAAAAACAAAACATAAATGCAAAGTTACATTCTTTGCATTAAGAGCTAAATGATCTTTTGAAAAAGAGAACTGAGTTATTTACATTGTAAATGTGCTGATGCCATGGATCCATCTTGCTGACTTCAGCACCCTTTTTTGAAAAGTTTTTGAGGTTGTTTCCAACATTGTTAAATTGTGGGTGAAGCAATGGGAAATTGCTTTGTGCCCTTTCAGCTCCAAGCAGGACTGGGAATGGAAACTCTGTCAAAGCCCAAATCCTTTAGAAGATGCCCTTCCTTCTCACCCTGTGAATGAGCTGCACATTCCCTTTGAAACTGTCAGGGATTTCTTAGAGACACAAAGTCCCACTTAGGGCTTTTTGCTCTGGTTTGGCAGTGCAGAAGGGCAATTCTCCATCCACCAGCTCCAGACTGCACTGCCTCAGGAGCACGGCCCACTCGCCAGCTTTGGCCCACTCGTGGCACTGCTAGAGGAGGAACAAAGTCCAACTGCACAATTCCAGCCAATCAAGAAGGAAGAATGGGACAGACAAAACAGCCTGTGCAGATCCAGGTGTTCAGCTGGGACTGTGGAGAGTTTGGGTCCTTGCCAATTGGATGTGTGTCCCCAGCTGCAATCTCTGGGCCTGCAGCAGAGTCTCACTCACCAGCCAAAGCAGAAAGCTCAGGCGCTGTGCTCGCAACGGGCTCGTCTGATGCAGAGCTGTCAGAGCAATGTGAGGGCAGAGCCAGCCCAGCTGGGCCCAGGCTGAGCCCAGCAGAGCCCTGGCAGAGCCCAGAGCAGCCTCAGCAGCCGCAGAGCCCGGCTGCAAGGAGAGAAAGCAGAAAGTGCCCGTCAGCTGAGGGCTCCTGTGCCCTTGTGCCAAGGCCTGCGGTGCCCAGGCCGTGCTGGCTGTGCCCAGAGCTGTGCCCAGAGCTGCCCATCCCTGCTGCCTTTGGCAGCAGAGCAGGAGGGCAGGACATGTGCCCAGCCTGCAGCCAGCCACGGCACATCCAGCCCTCAGCAGCTGCCCAGAGCAGGATGCTCCTGTGCTCGCTGCCATCTCCCAAAAGCTCTGATCCCACCCTGCCAAGCACACAGGGACCCACCTCACGCCAGCCACGGCTGCAAGAAAAGCTGCTCCCAAACCATGGCCTCAGCCTTCTCCAAGGCCACCGCCCATCCACGCCACAGCTGCTCCCAAGCACTTCCCCATCCACGCTGGACCACCTAGAATGCTTCCTCTGGAAAAACAAACAACACATTATTGAAAAGAGATTAGATGCAAAAAGGGAAAGCAAGAAAAATGGTGAAAACTCTTATCTCTGTCAGGGCCTTGAGGAAGGCCCAACTCCTACCAACTCCCCTGGTAGGGAAAAACCCAGCCATGGCTGAGGGAAGCCCACACTTTCTCTCTTCCCCCTGCACTGCCCCCCAAAATCACGGTGATCCCAAAGCAAACGAGGGCAGTGGAGCAGCCCAAGCCCTTCCTTGCCTGCACAGCAAAGCAGCCCCTGCACAGGTTCTGGAGTCCCACCTCTGCTCCCACCATGGGGCTTTGTTTGTGTCGGGCTGGCTGCCCCAGCCCCAGCCCCAGCCCCAGCCCGGGGCACGGTGGGTGCTGGGGGCTGTTGGCAGGGCCAGGAGCCCACTCCCATTTCATACCCAGCCCAGCCCATCCCCCCAGCCCTGCCAAAAAGCAGCTGGGCAGCGACTGAAGGTTGAGTTGCATCTGCCCCAGCAAAGGGGGAACCTTTGCTTCCCAGCCAGGCTGGGCCGTGCCCAAATCTGGCAGCATTTCCCCGGCTGGGGACTCATCTGCAAATTCCCTGTGGAGTTTGGCTTTGAAGAAGGTGCCAGAATCAAAGTCCATTACCTTCAGCCTCCAGTGGCCAGGCTGAGGAAGAGCTTGTCATCCTTGATGTCATCCTGGCTGTCTCCAGCAGCAGCAGCAGCAGCAGCAGCATCCCCACCCGGTACAGCTTCTCCAGGGGCTCCTGCTCCTTCCCTGGGGGGAGACCAGGCTCTCAGGGCTCTGCCCAGGGCCCCAGCTGTCAGGGAACCAGCACAAGCAAAACCAGCTTGGATGGCAGCCACCAGTGCTGGGCAGAGCAGCTCAGCTCCAGCACAAGGGCTGCGTGTGCCCATCCCATGGCCCCGGTGCAGTGACACAGGCAGCACAAAAAGGTCTGGGTTCCTCTGCTTCTCATTGCCAAGGCATGTGTGGAGCTGCAACTTACCAGGGCCCTGGATCAAAGTGTGCCTGTGGCTCTCTCCCTTCTTCTATGGCAGAGGAATATCCTGCACCCAAGGATCACAGAACACGTCTTCTAATGTGGGTCTGTCCAAGGAGTTCACGGATAAACACCACCTGATCAGATCTTTGCACTCTGGTGAGAGAAAGCAGAAACTGCCGGTCAGCCAGAGAAGGCTCCTGTCTGCTTTGCCCCACTATTCCCATGGCCAGGCCATTCTGGATGTGCTCAGGGTTGGGCCTAAACTTTCCCATCAATTCCCTGTTTTGGAGGAGAGCAGGACCTGTGCCACCTCCTCAGCAGCTGCCAGAGCGGGATGCTCACGAGCCCGCTGCTGGCTCCCAGCACTGGGATTCCCCCCGTGCCCAGAGAAGAGGATCCACCTTGAGAGAGCCCTTGTGGCAGCGGGAGCTGGCCCCAGCTGAGGTTCCGGCCCCTCCTGAACGGGTGCTCCCCGCAGACCATCTGGTGCAGCAGGATGCCCAGGGACCAGATCGTTGCTGCCTCGCCATGGTACCAGCCAAAGTCGTTCCATTCCGGGGGGCTGTAGGACAGTGTTCCTATGGAATACAGATGGAGTTCAGCAGGGGGATGCTGCTGCTCCCACAGCCTGGCCCCAGCATCCCTGGGCCTGCGGGGGCTGCATCAGTGGCACACAGGGTCACCACTGCCCTCTCGCCAGCACCTGGGACTTGTGCACAAACTTAGGCTTGGAAAAGAAGCCACTGGTGTCAGAAGAGGGCAGAGGAAGCCCTGGCTAAGCCTGACCCTGACCTGTAAAGGAAAAACCCTCTCCATGCTGGGGAAAAGACATGCCCTTATCCTCCCTGCCTGCATTGCCCCAAAAATATTAGGAAGCCAAGGCAAACAGGGAGAGTGGATCAGTCCAAGCCCTTCCTCTCGCCTGCACACCAAACTGGCTGGGGCACAGGTTCCGCCCCCATCTCTGCTACCCCCACCCACGGGGGTTTTGGTAGGGCTGGCTGCCCCAGCCCAGCCCCAGTCCTGGGCAGAGTGGCTGGCAAAGGCTGCCAGCAGGGCTGGAAGATGGCTCCCCACCCAGCCCCGCTCTAAAGCAACTCAGCTGAAGACTCAGTCCCCTGACTGGCAGCAAAAGGGAGAATCCCCGCTGCCACAGCCAGCTTGAGCTGGGAGATGTTGGGCCATGAGATCCCGGGACCAGGAGTACACCCTTACGTGGGCTCACCTGCAAACTGGGTGTAGGCTGTGTCTTGCAGGTAGGTGCCACAGCCAAAGTCGATCAGTTTGGCCTTCCCGGTGTGCAGGTCGAGCAGGATGTTCTCGGGCTTGATATCGCGGTGCAGGACCCCGCAGCTGGTGCAGTGCCGCACGGCCTCCAGCACCTGGCGGAACAGCGCCCGCGCCACCTCCTCGGGCAGGAACCGCCGTGCCCCAATGAAACGCTGCAGGTCCTGACACCGCTCTGGCCGCTCCAGCACCATCACGATGTGGTTGGGCAGCTCAAGCCACTCCAGCAGCTGCACCACACCAGGGAAGCCAGTGGACACCTTGGCCTGCAGCACGATCTCCAGCGGGGCCCTGCTGCCGTCGGGCTGCGGGAGGAGCACGATGCCCTCAGTGGGGCTGATGCCGTGCCGGGGCTCGGGGAGCCCTCAGCCAGCCCGGGATGCTCTGCGCCCTGCGCTGGACCCACGCCCGCTCTCCCTCGAGGCGTCCTGGCAGCTTCCACCGTGCCGGGCCTCGGCTCATCCCCGCCCGGCAGCCCCGGCTGCTGCCGCTGGCCCCGCTCACTCACCAGCTCGCCCCAGTGCCGGACGCGGTTCCGTGGCACCCTTTTGATGGCCACCTGCAAGCCAAGGACAGCAGCGGGCTCAGCTCGCCGCCCGCCCTGTCCAGCCCCATCCTCCTCCTCCTCCGCCCCCTCCTCCTCTGCCCGCCGCCGGCCCCGCCGCTCACCGGGGCGCCGTCCGAGAGCCGCGTGGCCGCGAAGACGCTGCCGAATCCTCCGCGCCCCAGCAGCGAACCCAGCCGGTACCGCTCCCGCAGGGCCTCCTGCGCCTTCCCTGCGGGCGGGACGCGGCTGTCAGCGCTCGGCCCGGGGCCAGCAACGGCCCCCGAGCGCCCCTCAGCCGCCCCGGGCCGGCCATGCCCAGGCGTTCGCTCTTTGGAACGCGGCACGGGAGGCTCGGGGCCGGCGGCCGCGCTGCCGAGCGGCGGAGCTCGGGCCGGGGAAGCCCCAGCGGAGGCGGCGGCAGCGGCCGCCCCGCCTGTGTCCTCCGCGGGCCCCGGGAGGAGCCGGAGCCGGGGCCGGGGTCGGGGTTGGGGCCGGGGCCGGGACTGGACCCTGCGTCGGGTCCGGGGCCGGGCTCGGGCCAGGCGGAGCCGAAGGGCGGCGATGCCGCCCCCGCACCAGGCACTGACGCCCGCCCAGCAGCGCCACCGCCAGTACGGCCAGAGCCGGGCGGAGGCGAGAGCGCGGCGGGACGGCCGGGGCCGGGCACGGGGCAGCCCCGCCCGGGGCCGGGGGCGGGCCGGGGGCATGGCCCGGCCCGGCAGGGGAGAGGGAGGCGGGGAGAGGAGAGGGACGCCGGGCAAGGGACCCCGAGAGAAGGGTGCCCGACCGAGGGAAAGGGAGAGAAAGAAAAACAGAAGGAAAAACAGAAAGAGAAGGAAAAAGAGAAAGAGAAAGAAAGAAAAAGTGATCTAAAATATCTGTTCTGCTGCTGTCGCTGCTGCTGCTGTCGCTGCTGCTGCCGCCGCTGCTGCTGCTGCCGCTGCCGCCGCTGCAACTGAAGCACCGGGGCCGTTCGTCCCCGTGTCCGTTCCCCGCTCGCCCCACGAGCCCCACGTTCGAGCCCCGCACACCCCGGGCACAGCCCCTGAGTCTGTCCAAACACGGGAACTTTGCAGCGGTGAGCCCAGATGCAGAGCCCTGACTCCTGCACACTGGCACAGCAATCCCCTCGCTTGCTGCTCTGCATTGGCCTGGCTGAGGGTCAAACACTGTCGGGCCACCTTTCCTTGCTGTAGGATTCCTACCTGACCCAAGCACTGCACTTACATCTCCAGTGTTGCCTTCCAGTAAAACCAGGGGAAGGAAAACTCTGTGTGGCTGATGGTATTTTTGAGTGTCTAAAAATCACTGAGTCACCGATCTTAGAGGTGTGGTGCATCTGGAATTCCTGGGATGGAGAAGTAGTGCCACATGGAAAAGGGGAGCATAGAAATAAATAGGGGAAAACATCTTGGATTGTTTCTTTCATTTTCATTTCCCTTCTGGAAAGCTGTTTCAGTTTTCCAGGAATCTTCTCCTGGCTCTCTTCTGAAGAATGTCTCATGGAGAACAAGGTCAAGCTTCTGTCACAAGATTTGCCAGCAGGAAATTATGCCACTGGTGAAATTTTCATGATTACTGATTGTGCTGGCTTAGGGCAAATTTGGGGAGGAAACCTCCAAAAGGGATCAGTCTAGAAAGCAAGTTCAAGCAGCCCCTCCCCCTACTAGTTCAGGAAAAGACTTCCCTCGAGAAAAGTGAAAAAACCCCAGTTTATTTAACAAGTAAACTATTCACAAGCATGAATACTGAATAATATTAAATAAAACCTCTGACAGTGCTGAAGAGATGGCAAATTCAGAAAGTCCTTTTTGTGGGTTGTAGTTGGCTCACTCGGTCTCTTCTAAGTCCCTCTGGTGCTGGAATGCAGCGTCCCAGAGCTCAGTGGGCCACAGGTGTGAGCTGCAGGTGTTTTTCTGGGTTTTCAGTCCAGAGCAGGTTTAAACAATTCCAAGAAAAAGGAAAGTCACAGTCCCAGGAACTTCTCTGCCTAAGCTAGCTAAAACCAAATTGCTGGACCTGGGCTGTGAAGGCATTGGGAAATTTCCAAATCTGGGCACTGGTGGTCCCAGCAAACACCAGATCTGGATGGTGCTGGAGCCAGAACCTGGAAATTGCCAAATTTTGGCTTTCTGTGCCAGCAAATCACTGGACTTGGGCTGTTCCAGCACCAGGAAGTTTTCAGATCTGGGCACTGGCACTGCCAGCAAACACCAGATCTGAGTGGTGTCGTTGCCAGCGACAGAAATCTGCTGGATTTGGGCTCTGCTGGCACCAGGAAATTTCCCAATCTGGGCACTGGCGCAGCAAACACAAGATGTGGGTGGTGCCAGACCCAGCAGCAGAAAGTTGCCGGGTTTTGGATTTCTGTGCCAGTAAATTGCTGCTGCACTTGGGCTGTGTCAGAATAGGGAAATTTCCAGATGTGGGCACTGGCGGTGCCAGCAAACACCAGTGAAACTTTCTGGCCCTTGTCCGGACCATTGACCAGTGGTTTCCCTGAGAACCAGCTCTGGCCACTTTACAGACAAAGACTGCTTTCATCTGGTGCTCTGGAAACAGAACTTTAATGAAGGCAAACACAACAAACAGGACGGCGTGCACAGTAGAGAGAGCAAAGCAGAAAAAAGCCTGGGTCCAGGGTCTAGCAGGGATATTTATCCATTTATTTATGGGGAGGGTGTCTTGGTTTGGAAAGACAGGTGTCTGCTAAGGAAGGCAGGAGCCTGCCCTGAACTGGAAACTGTAGACCCCCTCCCTCCAAATTGTTATAAATTTGAAATGAAGGGGGGGCTCTCAGGCAAAGATATGGGAGCAGGAATAACAGTTCTTTTATTAGGGAAGAAAAAAAATAAACAATGCAGTAAATCAAAACAACACTGACAGAGTCAGAATACAACATGACACCCTGTTGGTCAGGGTTTGGTAGCAGTCCAGTTGGAATTGTGGCTGCAGCCCTCCTGGAGCAGCAGGTGTGGTTCTGTTGGAGCAGTGATCCTGTAGAAAAGGGTGTAGTCTTCCTTTGAAGATCCAGTGGAAGAGGCAGCTGTTCCTCTGGGAATCCAGTGGAAATGCTCTGGTGTCCCAAGATCTCAGATTATATCCAGTTGGGAATGCTTGGCTCCTCCCTCTGGGCGGAGCATCTTGCAGTGGGATGCTGTAATTTTATCAGTCATGCAGTGACATTCAATGGCCATTAACAACAGGTGTCTCCCCGGAGGGAGGATTGGTTGGGGGAAGAGATAAGAAAACTGCCCAATTCCCAGAATACAACTGTCATAGCCCTAACAGATGGTAAATGGAATACACATTGCTTAGCAATCTAGGACAAGGGGTTAAAGGTGGGATCTGAGAGAAGGACCCAAGAGGAAGGAACAATTAAGAATATTACACTTTTTGCAGTAAAAAGTAACCAATGATAGCAAAGAGAACCCAGAACTTTCTAGTAACAATCTGCATAACTGAACAAGAGGATTATGGCTGGGAGCTCCTGCTGACCCCAACTAAAGAGGGTTTTCCCACAGTCTTAAGCTGAGGCCCCCCAACACACCAGATCTGGGTGATGCCAGTGTCAGCACCAGGAAGCTGCTGGGCTTTGGCTTTCTTTGCCAGAAAATTGCTGCATTTGGGAGGTGCTGGCACCAGGAAATTGCCAGATGTGGGCACTGGCAGTGCCAGCGCACACCAGATCTGGGTGGGGAATGTGCCAGCACTGGGAAATTGCTAAATGTTAACCTTCTGTGCCAGCAAATTGCTGGAATTATGCTGTGCAGGCATCTGAAAAATTCTGGATCTGGGCACTGGCGGTGTCAGCAAACACGAGATTGTGTTGCTTTAGGAACCAGGTATTTGCTTGATTTTGGCTTTCTTTGCCAGCAAATTGCTGGAATTAGGCTGTGCCAGCACCAGGAAATTGCCAGGTCTGGACACTGGCAGTGCTGGAAAACACCAGATCTGGGTGGTGCCAGACCCAGGTATTTGCCGGGTTTTGGATTTCTGTGCCAGCAAATTGCTGCACTTGGGCTTTGCCAGCACTGGGAAATTTCTGCATCTGGGCAATGTCAGTGCTGGGCAACTCCAGGTCTGGGCAGCGACAGAGCCAGCAATGGAAAATTGCCAGATTTTGGCTTTTTTTGCCTGCAAATTGCTGCACTTGGGCTGCACCAGCACCAGGAAATTTCTGGATCTGGGCTCTGGTAGATCTGGGAAACATCAGTTTGTGAGAGCCGAAATGAGGGATGTGGCACTCCAGGCGGCTCTTCAAAATGCAGTTTATTGTTTGCAAGGTGTTACAGCAGTCCAGGGTCATGGGTGACAGAGCTGTGCCCACAGCTGTCAGCTCCAGCTGCAGGCCTGGAGACCCTTAGTTTAGGTTACAAATGCATTATATACTTTTCTTTGCTGAGCATCTTAATACAGTAGAACCAATGTATACCTATATTTTTATCTATAGCCAATCATAACTACTATAATTACCATATTCATGTTACTATTCTCCAGTCACTAAAAGTTAGTACATTACAGTTTAAGCTAGAAGATGTTTTCCAGTTTTCTTGCAGTGGAAAATTCTGAGACCTTTTTTCTACCTGCAGCATTTGCTGACTTGTTTGCCTGTGCTATCTTTCTGCTTGGTAAAAACATCTTGTTTGAGGTGGGCTTATCCTTTGCTCTACGTCATAAAAACCCCTTCTAACTAACATACACTTTGCCTTCTTAGCTATTGTGGTGGTTTGACAGGAAATGTGTTTTCTGGGATGCTGTGGTCAGGCCTTTGGATGTTCAGATTTTAATATTGGCATCTAGTCATGCCATTGGGACATTGGACACGCCTCTGAGAACACGGGGTTAAAAGCAGAGCTCTCGCCTGGGAGGCTCTGTTGGGTTCCGGCACCCAGCTGCTGGCTGGGCAGGGGGAGGGGAAAGCCATGTGGCCGGGAGAGGTAGGCCTGAGCCCGGGGGTGGAAGGGTGGAAGAGAGAGAGAGAGACACCGGGAGCCATCGGGCAGCCCCCCCTGAGAGACACAGAGAGAGAGAGAGAGCGAGAGCCGCTACCTGGGACTGTAACCTTGAAACTGGATAAACATGGGCCTGTGCCCGCAGCACGGCTGGGACGGAGAAGAAGGGGGGGTGCAGCCGGCCGCTTGTAGGAGCTTTTAACCCCTTTTCAGAGAATGAGAACTTTACAGATCATTGACCTTTCCTAGAAGATAGAGTGGAAGATGAGGAAGGAATGTGCAAGTGTGAGAGAGGTCTGGGTAAGTGAGAGATAGTGGAAGAATAGAGAAGAATCTTAGTGGGAAGAGATGATGGAGTGGCTTTTGCTGGACTCTTTTTGTACAGCCATGGACAGAACCATGTTCCTTGTGATACAGAGACTGCATCTAGGGGGAGGCAATGGCCACAGAACCAAGAGGGTTCAGTGTTGGTGCCCCTCGGCCCCAGGGGGTGAAAAAATATGGGGGGGACAGGTGTCCCAAAGGAGAGACTGTGCCTTTTTTGGATCAGGACAGAGCATCCTTAAAAGACCACCCTAGAAGCAGCTCTGGTCCGTGTTCAGTGGTGGGAGCACTGGACATGAAAGGAAGAGGTCACTACGGCAGATGTACTCCGGGCAGTGCCACGAGTGACATGGAAACACACGAGGCTTCAGCTGTGTTTCCAGGGGAAGCCCATAGTACAAGAAGGACTCCTCTCCTCTTAAGGAACTGAGG
The DNA here is from genome assembly GCF_051311805.1 of Agelaius phoeniceus. Classification (NCBI taxonomy): domain Eukaryota; kingdom Metazoa; phylum Chordata; class Aves; order Passeriformes; family Icteridae; genus Agelaius; species Agelaius phoeniceus. Next base: position 7,031,970 of record NW_027509866.1, read on the forward strand.
ATTGATTGTCTGAAGGGTGGTGCTGGACCAGGAGTTGGTGATTTTGGGGAATAGATGTATTGTATTGGAAATTTGGTGGGGGGAGGAGGAAATGTATTTGTAAGGTTTTCATTTTCCCTGTGTGTGTTCCTTTTTATATATAGTGTAGTGTAGTTAATAAAGTTTTGTTTTCTTTCCTAAGTAGGAGCCTGCTTTGCTTATTCCTGGTCACATCTCACAGCAGAAACCAGGGAGAGGGTATCTTCATGGGGGCACTGGCATTGTGCCAGTGTCAAACCATGACAGCGCCCAAACAGGGACCCTGACACTCAGGGCTCCTTGTGTCAGTCACGTCAGCTGGGGTTAGCCGATGGATAGGCCAGTGCTCCCCGGGATTTTGGATTGTGCTGGGCCCAGTGGATTCATCGTTGCTTCGAAGGACCTTGCCCAGGATCGGCAGGGACAACAATGGTTTCACCTGCATAGGATTGCAGGTGGGTTTGGGGAAATGCAAGACATTTATTGCCCATTTTGCCACTGTGTTTTTACAATATGCACCCATGTCCCATAACTGATTTGGAGTGTTCTGGTGGCTCTTCCCCATAAGGCAGAGAAAAAAAAAAGGGTAGTCAGATGTCCAAAGTAGAAAGGAGCATACATGGATGCTTTAATTCTCACTGATCATGACTTAATATTTTCAAAGTACGAATTAAAATCAATCACGAGGTGGATCATTAAAAATTATCCAGATGCCTCTGCTGATGAAATCCATACCACTGAATTTTGGGACTCCGTCGGACTTAAAAGGGACCCCATTGCACTCTGCATGTTCCCCATCTTCCACACCATCCTTGAGACCCTTCACCAGCAAGCAGTGTGCTGAAAACTCAATCTGTTGCTCACTCCTAACTCGGGACCACCCCTCAAACCTGCCTTTCTCAGACCTTCCACGATGGTCCAAGATGGCAATGGCCACGCTGTCTTGGAGCATCATGCCCTGGAGACTCAAGATGGAAGGAGCCTGAATGTGGCTCGGGAGCCCGACCATCCTCCCTCCATCTTGGCTCCTCCACTTCCTGCTACCACAGCCTTCTCTTCCGCCCTGAACGAACCTCCAGACTCCACCCCAACAACTGTGGGTCACTCCCCCACTGTCAATCATCCTCTCCACCCTGGGCCATGCCTCCAGTTAAGGAAGGAGACTGGCAAATAACCTCAAAACTCCTCATTGCCTCTGTATGAAAGAAGGGGGCAGAATCCCAGGTGTCAGCCATTGATTTATGGGGAAATCAAGGATCTGTGTAGGGCAGCTAAAGACCATGGAAAGGACTCATCTTATTTTAATGGCCTAATGAGGGCCATGTTTACAGCACATCTTAACCCCCTATGATTTAAAATATATTATGTCCATGTTGTTGTCACCTACAGAATACACCCTGTGGGAAGGGGGATGGAAGTGTTTACTAAATCAATGAATAGCAGACTATGCTAATAATGAGGCAAGGGCGGAATTGACAATCAACCATCTAGCTGGAGAAGGACAACACAGCCTGCCAGATGATCAAGCAGCAGGTATCCCCAGAGAAGTATTGGATGATATCAAAGAGATGGCTTTGAAAGCTTTAATCCAGGTATTGGATGGTAGCACCCCCAATTTGGACTGCCTTGGGTGGCTGCAGCTAAAGCTTTAGGGCAATCAGACCATCCTGGGTGCCTGTTGAGTAAGCAAACCAATGCTGCCTCCCTCACATTGAGTGGCTGCTCTCAGACACAGAGACCATCAGACACGCCACCTTGCAGAACAGTGATAGAGTTTTTACTCTGGGCACATGGGCATGGCTGTGTAGACTCTGAGGGCATGTGCTGCATGAACCTCTCCAGCCACAGCGAGTCAATCCACAAGAGCATTCAGGGACTGAAGGAAGGGTTCAAGAAGCATCAAGTAGAAAACAAAGACTGGTTCAATAAACTCTTCCAATCCAAGGGACTAAAGGGTTGGATGATATCTAGCTAAAACAGGACTATAATTATCTTAGTGGTTGTTCTTGTATTGTTAATTGTCCCATGTTTATTTGGATGCTTTAAGAAAGTCTTACAAAATTCTTTCAGTTCCATCTTTGTTGTAAAACAGAAAGGGGGAAGATACCCAACACAGGCTCCTCATGGACTCTTGGAGGAGAGAATTGGAGGCCAGGATGGCACAAAAACCTCTCAGAGACTCAGTGTAGGAAGGAAAATCCTTAAAAGTATCTAAAAGTATTCTTAAATCCATAAAGTACCTTAAAAACCTTGAGTATCTCAAGGCATTAATGACCACCACTGAGTGTAAGTACAAAGCTCTCCAGGGACTCATTAAAGCAGATAATTGGGGCCATGATTGCACAAACCTCTCACAGACTCTGTATCAAAAGGGAAACACCAAGTACCTTCAAATAACTGAAGTACCCTGAAGTATTAATGAGCCCCACAGAGTGTTGTTACTGACAAAGCCTCTCCAGGGACTAATTACAGCAGATAATTGGAGGCCAGGATTGCACAAACCTCTCAGAGACTCCAAGGCAAAAGCCAAAGCCAAAGTCCTTTGAAAAAGCTGCAGTCCCTGCAGGGAGCATGAAGGAGCCCCCAGGGCCATTGCTGAGCAAGGCTCCCCAGGGACTCCTTGCAGCAGATCCTTGAGGCCACTGGGATGTGGGCTAGGGGGGGATGCTGAGGGCAGCACAAGGGGCTGACAGTGCCCAGCCTGGCTGGGGCTGTGCCAGGAGGCCCCAGGGCCTCAGCACAAGGTGTCTCCTCCCAGCCCTTGCTGGCACAGACCCTGCTGTGCCCCAGGGCACCAAGACTTGGCTTCTCTTTGTCCCCACCTGTCATCACTGCCTGCAGTTCTCTGCTCTGCCTGGGGCCTGGGGACACTTGCTCAGTCGTGTCCCTCTCTGGCACCCATTAAAAGTCCAAGAAAGTTTGGAGTTGGATTCTGCCTTGGAGTTCTGGAGAGGTTTCTTCAGCTCCCTCTCAGGGACTGATGTTCAGGGCCTGAGCACAAAGGCCCAGAGGCTGATTAAAGTCCTTGTGCTGTGTCTGTGCTGCTGAGCTGGGCTGGGCTCCTGGCCCAGAGGCAGCTCCTGGTCACCAAGAAGAGCTTCAAAAGCACATTTCTCTGGATGAGCAGCCCTTCTGCCAGCCCAGCAGGGCTGGGGCACTGCCTGCAGCCAGCCCGGGCACAGCACAGAGGCACAGAGAGCTTCAATCAGTCAGGGCTGGGAAGGGGCTGAGAAGTGCCTGGGGCACAATCACTGCCAGCCCTTGGCACAGGAACCTCTGGCTGCAGGACAATGCAGCTGCAGCTCCTGGAGCCATCTCCTCAAGCTGGAACATGCCAATGCCTGCAGAGCCTGTGAGTACATTCTCTGCTTGTCTCTTGTGCAGAGCAGCCAGGGGTGCCCAGGGCTGTCCTGCAGAGCAGGGTCCTGCAGCCCAGGGCGCTGTGCTGGGGCAGGGACTCTGCTGCCTGCCAGGGACAGCTCTCAGCCAGCCCTGGCAGCTGCTCCCAGCACTGGGGGACAAGATCTGGCTGGGAGGAGACAGCTGGTGAGGCTTGGAAGTGTTCTCCTTGTGTGGGGAGGATGCTGCATTGTTCAGGACTGCTCCCAGCATGGCATTGAACTGCAGAATTTAGATTATACAGGGAGCACAGCAAGTCAGGGGCTGCATAAAAGGGGATATCCTGCTTTTTTAATCTACTGCTATGGGTTGGAAATTGCACATAGATCTTCATCTCTCAGTTCAGGTTGAGAAAAATAAAAAACATTCTCTCAGATCTTACAAAACCAGGCAGCAACAGCAATCACCACAGGACCCCTTAGAGGCAGCATCAGTGTTGCTTTTCCAGCCTCCTCAGGGTTGCTCTGACATTGCCTTCAGATCCTGCAGAGCCAGAGCTGCCCCTGGGCAGTGCCTGAGCTGGGAGGGCTCTGCAAGGCAGAGCTGAGCCCCCAGGGCTGGGCTGGGCTCTGGCAGCACTGGCAGGGCCCAGCCCTGGGCACAGGGAAGCAGCTGCTGGCAGGGACAGCTCCAGGCAGCAGAGCCCTGGGCAGGCAGTAGGGGGAAAGTGCCCCCAGGCTGTGCTGGGATATTTCAAGTCCTCTCCACACCCAACTATTCCATGATTACTTTTCTTACAGATCCCCATGCCAAAGCACCAGCAAATGTCCAACAGCAGCTGCATCAGGCACTTCCTCCTGCTGGCATTGGCAGACATGCGGCAGCTGCAGCTCCTGCACTTCTGCCTCTTGCTGGGCATCTCCCTGGCTGCCCTCCTGGGCAACGGCCTCATCATCAGCGCCGTAGCCTGCGGCCACCACCTGCACACGCCCATGTTCTTCTTCCTGCTCAACCTGGCCCTCGCTGACCTGGGCTCCATCTGCACCACTGTCCCCAAAGCCATGCACAATTCCCTCTGGGACACCAGCAACATCTCCTACACTGGATGTGCTGCTCAAGTCTTTCTGATTTTCTTCTTCCTTGGAGCAGAGTATTCCCTCCTGACCATGATGTTCTACGACCGCTACGTGTCCATCTGCAAACCCCTGCACTACGGGACCCTCCTGGGCAGCAGAGCTTGTGCCCACATGGCAGCAGCTGCCTGGGCCAGTGCCTTTCTCAATGCTCTCATGCACACGGCCAATACATTTTCCTTGCCCCTTTGCAAGGGCAATGCCCTGGGCCAGTTCTTCTGTGAAGTACCCCAGCTCCTCAAGCTCTCCTGTGCAAACTCCTATCTCAGGGAACTTGGGCTTCTTGCTGTTACTGTCTGTTTAGATTGTGGCTGTTTTGTGTTCATTGTTTTCTCCTATGTGCAGATCTTCAGGGCTGTGCTGAGGATCCCCTCTGAGCAGGGACGGCACAAAGCCTTTTCCACCTGCCTCCCTCACCTGGCTGTGGTCTCTCTGTTCCTAAGCACGGGTATATTTTACTACCTGAAGGCCCCCTCCATGTCCTCGCCATCCCTGGATCTGGCCCTGTCAGTTCTGTACTCGGTGGTGCCTCCAGCCCTGAACCCCCTCATCTACAGCCTGAGGAACCAGGAGCTCAAGGCTGCAGTGTGGAGACTGATGACTTGATGGTTTCAGAAACATTAAACTGCTGGAATTTTCTGCAAATCACTTGCAATAAAAGTCAACTTTGATACTTGCTGGTTTCATTTTGGAGGTTCTTCTTCTTTGTTTTACTTTTTTCATATTTTCCACAAAGAAATGTCATTGTTTTTGCCATTTCTCATTTTGTTTCTCTCCACCTTCCCTATGGCCACACACTGTGTAAATGAGGGGCTGTGCTCTCTGTGGTTTTAAAGGAACTAAAGGATCTCCCAGCAGAGTTTACTGCAGAGATGCCCTTGTGTTGCCTTCTCTGGAGCTGCAGCAGCAATGTCTGTGTGCAGAGCTGGGGCAGATCAGTGCTGGCCCAGCAGCTGTGCCCAGCAGCAGCAGCAGCAGCAGCACTTGGTGTTGCCAGTGCGGCTGCCGTGGCCCTGCCCCGCTGCCCTGGTGGCCCTGGTGTTGCTGCAGGGCCTGAGTGCTCTCGGGGCCGGGCACAGCCCTGGGGGTGGCAGTGCCGGGGCTGCAGCAGGGACAGGCCATGGGCACTGCTGGGGCAGCGCTGACGCCTCAGGCCAGGCCCTGGGGGCTCCAGGCTCCTTGCCCAGGCTCTCTCAAGAACACGGCCAGGCCAATGCTCAGCACAGAAACCCCCGTGAGCAGCCCCAGGCTGGCCGTGGGCAGGCTGGGGGCAAACAGCATGGCTGGGGCTCTGCAAGGGCCCTGGGCCAGACGGGAAGGAGCAGCAGAGCAGGGGCTGATCCATGCCCAGTGCGCTGCACAGCCCAGGGCAGCGTCCCAGAGCGTCCTCATGCAGCTGCCAACAACATCCCCCCTCTGCAGCCCTGGCCTCTCCCCCAGCTCACACAGGTGCCCCATCCTTGCAGGCACAGACACGGCAGCACTGCCTCAGCAGCCCCTGTTTGCATTGCACACAGCAGGGCCAGCACCCCCATGCTGTTGCTGTGGGGACATGAACCTGAGGGAGCACAAATGCCATCAGCCCCTGGGGCCAGCAAAGCCTGGGGGACACCAGGGAAACCACTCAGCTTTGTCCTGGCCTCTGCACTCAGCCAGAAAGTTTGTTCCCATCAGCTGGGAGTTTCCTGTGCCACTGCAGATGCTGTTGCTCAGAGCCAGGGCTGCCTGGCAGCCACCCCCAAACTGCCCTGAGCATTTCCTTGGCTTCTCCTTTGCTTTCTTTACTATTCCTGCTACAAATTTCTTTCAATTGCCCACTCCATGGGGCCTAGAACTGGACAGACCTCGAGGTGCTCCCCAATTAGTACCCAGCACAGGGGAAGAATCACTGCCCTGGTCCTGCTGGCCACATCATTTCTTGAACCATAGGATTGCCAGGCATTGGATTAGGGAAATGGTGGGCAGAGGGTGAGGGCAAAGTGTTATTCACTGTCAGCCATACGGGGACTTGATTTTCTTATCTATTCAGACTGTATTAAAAGGTGCTGGAGATCTGTACCAGTTAGACATTGCTGATATAAATTTATATTCAGGAAATGAAAACTTAACAGGAGAAAACAGTTCTCTGCATTTTTTTCAGTACAGTATATTCATTTTGAATACACTTGTGAAATGTGTCTAATAAACCAAAGAGGAATTGAAAACTTTAATTATTCCCAGGGGCTTTTCTTTTTCAGGTGTTTTGCATAAATATTTGTGAGCTTTTGTCACTGAATTCTTGAACTGAAGAGCTCAAGAAGAAGAGGCCTCTGGAACAGTAAAATTCATCAGCAACCTCCAAGTGGCTGAGGATCCATCCCCATGAGAGCAGCAATGAACAGAAATGGGCACAGCTTTGTGGCTGCTGTCCCAGCTTTGGCATGGGCCCTGAGCCTGGAGCAGGAGCAGCTCTTGAGGGCCCCAAGGCCAGGGCTCTTGTGCTGCCCTGGGCAGATGGGATGGCAGCAGGGGCTGCAGAGCTCTCAGCACCTCAGCCCCAGGGGAGAAGGGCAGCCAGGGAGCCTCCTTTGGCCTTGGCCAAGCACCTTCCCCCATGGCTGGGGCTGAGTCCTGTGGCAGCTGCAGCTGCTGCTGTGGCCTTGGCAGGGGCTGAGGCCATGGGGCCAGTGGCCAGAGCAGCCTGGCCTGAACAGAGCTGTGGGGCCAGAGCCGGCTGGGCTGGGCTGGGCTCAGAGAGGCCCTTGGTGCTGCCCAGAGCTCAGGGCAGCTGGCAGAGCTTGCAGGGAGCTGGGCTGGGCTCCGAGAGCCTGGCCCAGGAACCATCAGTGTCCATCTCAGCCTGGCTGAGCGTGCAGGGGCAGGACTCAGGCCAGGCCTTGTGGGGCAGGGCCAGCACCTGTGCAAGGCATTGCAAACAGGCAAGTGGCCCAGAGAGGAGGCTGCTCTGTGCCCTTGGTGGCATGGACAGAGCAGGGAGGGGGCCCAGGACATTTGTCAGCACCAGGGTCTGTGCCCATGTGTTGGCAGCCCTGGCTGCTGAGCCCAGCTTTGGACTGGGCTGAGTTTGGCTGTGGCCCAGCTCCATCCTCCTGTGCGGCTCAGGGCCTGTCCCCGGCCATGGCCAGCCCTGGCTGCCTCTCTGCTGGCCCAGAGGCCGGCAGAGCCCGGGGCAGGGCTGTCTGTGCAGCCCCACAGGTGCCACGGGCTCTGCAGGAGCTGGCAGAGGCTGCCCAGCAGGGAGGCCATGGGGCACAGAGCCCCAAGGCTGCTGTGGGCACCACGGCACAGGGGCCGTTCCCAGCCGCAATGCTCCTGGCCTGGGCTGGGCCTGCACAGGGGCTGGGCCACCATGGCTGGGCCAGCACAGGGCCACAAAGGGGCCACGCAGCCGCTCACGGGGCTGACAGCAAGGCCAGGCACACACAAGCAATTGCTGAGCATGGCCTGCGCTGGCCAGGCCTGACTGTGCCAAAGGCAGAGCTCAGCTGCCCTTGGGGGCTGCAGCAACACTCCAGAGCCCAAAGAGCCTCCATGGCTGTGCTGGAGACCAAGGCTGCAGCAGGGAAATGCAGGGCTGCTGCGGGATGGGGAGGCCATTGAATTCCAGCACACACCTCAGCTCTCTGATGATCCCGGCACCCTGCTGGGCCTTGTTTCAGACTGGAGCAGAGCAGATGTTGATGGGACAGGAGCCCTGTGGGGCTGTCCAGGACCTGCGGCTTGCAAGGTGCTCTGCTCTCCCTCAGGTTCTCTGGGAGAGATCCAATCCCAGCTGGACACCTCAGGGCACAAGTGGCACTGCCTGTAATGGGCACACAACTGATGTCAGCCTGGAAAGGGGCACAGGTGTTAATGCCTGTTAGTTTCCTACTATACAAGAAAATCTTTATTATCTAGGTAATCTGAGTTCTTTTGAGAAATGGCAAAGTTTTCCCATCAGGAACAGGAATTTTCTGGATCTACTGGATTGTTCTACTAATGGCAGGAGAAGAAATGCTGATGATTCCATCTACTTGTGTCACCAATATTCCGTCTATTATTTAATCTCCTTTTTTCATCAGGTGTTTTTAGCTCTCCTGATGAAATGGCCATGTCTAAGTGGCCATCTCTTCACTAGACTGGCTGGATCTATGTCCTTTCCATTGCTCCCAGATTTCGTCCTCCAGATGCTCTCTGGTCATTCAAGTGCCTCTCAAATGACTGGTTTCATGCTTTGAGCTCATGAAAGTTTTCCAGTCTTTCTGATGTTAAAATAAATACCATATTAGTCAACATCTTAATTGTGTTTATATCTATCACAGAATTGTGTTTTCTTATGTCCTTGTCTAGAACTTTTCCTTTTCGGAAATGCCTTGGGGACCTGGACATGTCAGATGCTGCTGGGACATCCCAGAGAGCTGAGGGAAGAGCTGTGATGGTTATTAAACTGATCAAATGTTCATCTCCTATTTGTTGGCAAGAAACCTTTCTGTGCCTCTGAGTGTCAGCAGGCCCTGAGCCCAAAGGACACAAACCTGATGAGTTGTGGCTCCCACTGCAGGGGCTGCACTTGGACCTTGGCTCTGCACAGGAGAGCTCTTCATCCCCTTTCTCTCTTTTCCTCCCTCTGGGCATGGAGGGAGCTCCAGACTTCAGCCTGTGACTCGTGTGTGCAAAGAGCAAATCTGGGCAGAATCGGGGCAGGGAGGGTTTGGGGGCCCTTGGGATCTGTGCTGGGCACAGAAGGTGTTTTCCATTGCTCTGAGGCTGTCTGCTGTGCAAAGTGGATTTAATATCCAGCAGAGGAATGACTTTGGCATTTGATGGAGCTGTGCCTTCCCTTGGCTTTGTTGGCTGACAAGAAATGAACATCCCTCTGTGTCTTGGGCAGCTCCTTCTGCAAGGAAAGCAGGTGGGAGTTGGAGCCAAGGAGCTGAAAGCTGCAGGTGCAGCCTGGGCTGGAGGGAGCTCAGATTTGCACAAGGCTGCTCTGAGTGCCAGGGCTTGGATGGGGGAAATGGTGGGGTGGGGGTAGGGACAGAGTCTGATTGATTGTGAGCCATTGAAGGGTTTTGATTTTCAAATATATTCAAATTGCATGAGGATGTACTTGGATTCAGTGTCAATTGGAGATTGCACATATCAGTGAATTCACTGGAAAACAAAACTAAACAGGACCTACAAAATGTTTTCTCGCTGTCTTTTTAAATATCATGTATTCAGTTTCAATACACTACTGAGATCTACTTAACCACAAAGGATTTGAAAATTAAAATCAAATAATTCCCAGAGGCTTGGCTTGTTCAGGTGCTCTGAATGTTAATGAGCCCTGGGACACTGAATTCCTGCACTCAAGAGCTGAAGGCTGAACAAGCCTCTGGAGCAGTGAAATTCAGCAGCAGCCTCCAAGTTGCTGAGGATGTCAGCAGCCCCCACTGAGGCCATCCCTGCCCAGAGACCGTGGGGGAATGGGCAGACAAGGAGAGCGTCCCTGGGGCTGGGGCAGCACAACTCAGAGGCACCAGCGGCTCCAGCTGGGCAATGGAGTGTGGAATGTGGCTGGGAAAGCCCTGCCTGGGCTGGGCCAAGCAGCACACACAAGCCCTGACTCCCATCCCCCAAACAACTCTCTCACGGAGACATTTAAAAGGAATTAACATTTGTTTCTGTCCTCTGAGTTGGAGAAATACGAACAAGGGATTGTCAGGAGTTCAAAGCAACAAAACAGACTTTACTGGCAAATTTAGAAAATCAGAAAAATTTTGGCAAAAGGTTTAATACAACATTCAATCAACACAAAACACTTCTCAAAGCATTAACTTGGCCCATTCAACTTCACAAACTTGTAGCTTGTTCAATTTTAAGTTAGTCAAAATTTGCAAGGGGACAAAAATAGAAGAAGACACAGGATGAGAGAAAAATGTGATATAGAGAAGCACACACACAGCTACCAACTCCTGGATTCCAGCACTTTTCAAATGGAAATTCCAAGAGGATGCAGGGTCAAGATGTGTGCTTGCCTTGTGGTCAGCCTTCAATACCCCTTGGTCTCCCTGGGCCCTTCCCCCAGGTGGGGCTTGGGCTCATTTGGTCCCTCAGGAGCTGGGCTGGGGGCTGCAGAGGTGGCTGTGGAGCATTGCCTGTGCTGTGCCAGGGACTGGCAGCCACTGCTGGGCTGGGATAGAGGCTCTGGGGGGATTGGGGTTCCAGGGCAGGGCAGGGCTGGGCTTCCAGGGCAGGGCAAGGCTGGACCTCCCCCTTCCTCTCCCCCACACACAAAATGTCTCCAGCCAACAATCTCCTCCAGTCTGTCACAACAGGCAGTGTTGGAGGTGAAATCCCAAATTTGGCCATGGTCACCTGGCCGAGAAGAACAGTTCCTTTGCATAGGAAGGAAAGCACAGAGCCCCGGTGTTTGGAAGGCAAGTGAGAGCCTCTCTCATCCAAGGCCAGCCAAACTTGTCAGGAATGGCAGATTTTGTCTGGGAGCAGTCTTTGAATATAGGGAATTTGGAGGTGACTCTTTGTGTCTGTGTGCACACAGGAGTGCCTGTGCTGGGGAAATGTGGCAGAAATGCTGCTCTCTGAGGGGTTTGAGAGCCTTGGATAGCTGAGTCAGTCAGGCCTGTAAGTAAGATTACATCATGAGGAATAAATTAAATGCTCTTAAGAGCTTTTTTTTGCTAAGTAAAGTTTAATATGATATAAGCTAAGTTGAATATTGTTTAATGTTATTCTACCATTAAATCATTAAGTCATAGGTTGTAAGTTAGGTTAAATACTGTTTGTGGGAATCCATAAAATGAGAGGGTTCTAGGAAAGCTGCAAAAGGCAGGCCTCAGATACAGCAGAATTGTGAACAGTGCTAAAGCAACAGTCATGAGATAGGTCAGCAGAAAAATTATTTAAACTGTAGAAAAGGCAAGGGCAAATAGAACAATAGCCTATGTATTAATGCTTGTCTGAATAGCTCTCTAAGTTGCAGCAAGTTTATCTAGCAAGATATTAGGAAGGTTAAAGCTTAATAATGGAGCTCTGTGCATTGTCTCTTACAAACAGGTATTGTATTCAAAATAAGCAAGCATTGTTTTAACCAAAGGTACGTGTGCTTATGGTGATTGGATAGAACTACTGTCAATATGCTTTTGCTTTCTGTGATTGGTCAAGAAGCTTATAAAGTATGTTGTAACATGAAGTTTTCTGGCCTGCTGCCTGGATTGTGAGCTGCTAGCATCTTCCCATTATCATAATCATGTAATGAGACTGATGCTGAAAAAATGAACAGCTTGAGACACTTTCCATATAGCAGCCCCATCTAGTTTTCGTCTGTAAATAAACCCCTGGCCGGAGTCAAAGTTAAGTGCTGTTCTTTTGCTAAATTGTCAAGTTGAAGGTATCAGTTAAGATTAAAGTGTAAGTTAAGTCCTGCTAAGTTTCAGCTCTGTAAGCTTTTGGGCCATATTCCTTTTATCCTTGCCCTCACTGTCCTTGTGTCACACACACACACAGGGACAGTTCTCGGTTCATTTCTGGTTTGATTGCCTGGATTTTGATTGGTTTTGTTGTTGCTTTGTTTCCTTGGTGTGCCTGAAGTGTCCACTCAGGAGAACAGTGACTCTTGCCAAGGAACTTTGTGCTGCTGTCCCTTAATATTAAATCTGGTTTTTGCTGATCCCTTGCTGGGGATTTTTCAGCTCTCTCAAGGCCTTGTTGGTACCAGGGTGAAGGAGCCCTGGCCCAGGCTCTGGCCCTGGGGGACACGGGGGCACTGCCGGGGGGTCCCTGTCCCTCTGTGCCACCCCCAGGGCCCCGGCCCCCCGTCCCCGTGTCAGGCTCTGGGGTCGATCTCGTGGAACATCCTCTGGGGGAGGCTGCGGCGCCAGGGGCGGGGGGACCCGGGGGGACAGGGGACCCCGCTGTGCACGAGCAGGGTTGGACTGCTCTGGGGGGAACTGTGAGGTGGGCCGGGGCAGAGTGAACGCCCCAGTGACCTCACACATCCCCTGTAATGTCACACAGCCCCTGGGATGTCACACAGCCCCTGTGATGTCACACAGCAAACTCTGGGATGTCACCCTGGAATGTCATGCAGCTGCACTGTGATGCCACAGAAGACTCTGTGATCTAGGAAAGTCACCCTGTGATTCCACAATCTGTACTGTGATGTCATAGCCTGCTCTATGATGTTACACAGCCTCCAGTGATGTCAAAACCCTCTCTCTGATTTCACAGAGCCACCCTCTATGATGGCAGGATCTGCTCTATGGCCTCACACCCTACTCTATGATGTCACAGACAGCTGTGTGATGTCACAACCCCCTCAGTGATATCACAAAACCCTCTCTGTGATGTCATACTGTCACTTTGTAAGGTCACAGTACACACTTTGACCTCACAGCCAGCTCTATGATGTCATACAGCCATGCCATGATGTCACAGCCTGCTCTGTGATGTCACACTGTTCCCTCTATGATGCTGTAGCTGCTCAATGACCTCACAGAACAAACTCTGTGATGTCATAGCCCAATCTGTGACCTCCCACAGCCCACTCTCTGCTGTCACACAGCCCCTTGCGAACATCACAGCTGCTCTGTGCCTCCATGACACAGCCACAGAGGAGCTGCTGTGACACAGCCCCCTCTGGGACACGCCACAGCCCCTGCCAGTGCTGAGCCCCTGGGAGCTCTGTCTGTGCCCTGCTGGTGTCCCTGAGGGGCCCTGGCAGTGCCCCAGGCCTGCTGGGCTGTGCACAGGAGCTGCTCCTGGCCAGAGCTGTCTCTCTGCAGCTCTGCTGCCCTTGCCAGGAGCTGCCTCTGGGCCAGGAGCCCGGCCCAGCTCAGCAGCACAGACACAGCACAAGGACTTGAATGACCATCTGGGGCTTTCGTGCTCTTTGTACATCAGACTCAGTCCCTCAGAGTGTGCTCAAAGAACTTCTCAGGGACTCAAAAAGAGGATGAAACAATGAAGTTTCTCATACTTTAAATAGACCCTTCTGAGGGACAGGACTGAGAAAGTGTCCCCAGGTTCCAGGTAGATCAGAACACTGGTGGCAGTGATGACAGGTGGGGACAAGCAAGGCAAAGGTGTCTCTGGTGTTGAGCAAACCTGCACCTCTGTCCCTGCAGGCTGTGGGCATCCCCCGGCTGCCCCACCTGGCTGGCCCCTTCCTTTGCTGACAGCTCTGCCTCCTGCCTGCCTCTGCCTGCCCACACAAAGCCTTGGGCTGCTCCAGGCTCCTGCTGGGGGACGTGCTGCACCACAGCCCTGCCCTGGCAGGGAAATTCCTTTCTTCTGGTGTCCACTCTGGGCCTCCGCAGCTGCCCTTGGTGCTATTATGTGTTCTTCAGCCTCATTCCCACCATGAAGAAAAGCTCCAGACTCTCTGAAACCACCCTTCCATCCCTCCCAGGCTACTCCTGTTCTGTCCTCAGTCTCCACACCACTGACCCCAGAGACTGCAGATGCTCCCTGCTGGTTTTGTGATGAGGCCTCCAAACCCCATCTTGGGAGATTTTTGGGTCCTCTCCAAGGTCAGTGAAAATGGAAAAATAGTGATCAAAGTTATTTTCTCCCAAATTTTGCAGTGACAGAACAAGGGTCAATGTCAATAAACTGAATGAGGGTGGATTTACATTTGTTAGAAGGAGGAAATATTTTACAATTATGACAGTAGCAAAAAACTGCAAGTCTTTTTCCAGAGAAGTGGATGCCCCATCCCAGGAATTGTCCAAGAACAGGAGCTTTCTGCAGCCTGACCCAGTGAAATCCCCTCTCATCCCCAAGGACAGAATTCCTGCAGTGTGGGTTCTCTGATGTGCTGGGTGCCCTCACAACGCTTCTGGCCAGAATGTCTGCTGAGGGCAGCCAGGCTGCTGCAGGGGCAGTGCCCTCACAGCCATCACCATGGCAGCCCTGTCCCCTGGGCCTGGCTCTGCCCTTTCCTCTGCCCCTGCCTTGGCTCTGCTGGCATGAAGAGTTTTGTCATTGATATCTTGTCCCCAAGGTGCTGGGGCCAATGGCTTCCCAGTCAGGTTCCTGGAGCAGAAGTGGCTTTTCAGAGGCCAGCCAGGAATGAGCCCTGAGGCAGCAGCTCTGCAGTGGTGGCCACCAGGCCGGGCTGCCAAGGGAGGCTTCTGGCCATGGGCTGCAAGCAGCTGCTGCTGCCAAGGTGCCTTTGGTGCCTCAGGCTCTCCCTGGCACAGCTCCCAGCACGGCACTCTGCCCTTGTGCCCGAGGCCTTCCCTGTGCTGGGGCTGGCCTGGGGCTTTTCCTGCAGCGGGACCTGCCCTGCTGATGGCACAGGAAAGGCAGTTCCTGCTGGAGCAGGAGGCTCTGCCTGCAATGGGCTCCAACAACTCCAGCAAGGCCCTGCTGTCTTCAATATTGCTTCCTACAGCATTATATTGTGATAGTTGTTATAGCAATTGAACTGTGGGATAAATAACTGTGCTAGTGATCTTTCCATCTGACCATGATCAGAATAAGCCAGAGACATAGATAAATAAATCTATCTGGCATTCTATCATTAATCCTGCAGGACAAATTGTGTTAAAGTTCAATTCCACCTGTTCAGTTTTTCACAACTTTGACAAAGTCTGGGGCTGGAGTTGGATCCAGCCGCTCCCAGTCTCCTCTCCTAGAAAGAATTTTTGAAGACTAGGGGTGCTGCAGGGGTTTAAGAATCCATGGTGGCTGTTGGGTGTCATTTCTCTACCTCATGACTCAGCAGGAGTTTCTCCAAAAAAGAAATAAAGCTTTTGCCAGAAGCTCCCACTGTGCCCATGGCAGGAACCCCTGTGAGTGTCTGGGACATCCCAGCTCTTTGGCAGCATGGGGACTCCTGGGAAGTCACTGTGGACCCCCCTGAGTGCCTGTGACAGATCGGTGCCTTTGCAGCCCAAGGTGCCCTGGGATATCACCATGGAATGGCTGTGACTGCCTCTGACCACAGGGCTCTTTACCATCCCCAGAAAGGCCTGGGAGGTCTCCATGGAGCCCCTGTCTCTGCCTGTGACATTCCAGCTCTGGAACAGCCTGGAGACTCTTGGAAAGATCCCATGGAACCCCTCTGAGGGCCTGTGACAAATCTGATCCTTAGCAGGCAACCATCACCAGTCCCCTGTTGCTATGGTCAGTTTCCATGGCAACCATCACCAGCCCCCTGTTGCTATGCTCAGTCCCTTGGCAGCTCCATGGAGACCCCATGCCAGGGGTGGTTGCCATGGACACCAGCTCAGGCCTGCAGCCAGAGCCCGTTGCCATGGCAACCATTGGCAGCCCCATCCCCAGGCTGATGGGATCCCAGAAGCACAGAATTGGCTGAGCTGGGAGGGACCCATCAGGATCCTCCAGTCCAACTGCTGGCCCTGCACAGGACACCCCAACAATGCCAGCCTGGGCCTGGCAGCGCTGGCCAAACGCTGCTGCATCTCAGAGAGCCCTGGAGCTGGGAGCCTTCCCTGGGGAGCCTGGCCAGGGCCCCAGCAGCCTCTGGGCAAAAACCTTTTCCTGACATCCAACCTTAGCCTGCCCCAACTCAGCTGCAGCCGCTCCCTCCACTCCTGTCCCTGGGCACCAGAGGGAAGAGGTTCCCACAGCCCCAGCCAGGGACCCGCTCCCAAGGCTGCTGCCATGGCCACCAGGGCTGGCACCAGCTGGGATGCTCGGTTTCCACGGGCTGGGCTTCAGGAATGGGATTCCCCAATTTCCTGCTCCCGCTAAAACCGCGCTGCCCTCGCTGCCCTCCCACCTCCCATGGAAAGCACAAAAGGCAAAGATCCCGGACTGGTTTAAGAACAATTTAATGGGAACAGCAACGGGATAAGGAACAAACAGGAACAGAAATTATATTGATAACAGAAGGGATAAATAAAACTGTTTACAGGGAAAACTACAACACAACTCACAGGGTCTGCCTGGCTACAATATTTCTTGCCTGGAAAGGACACCCTTCTCCTCAGGGAGAGAGAGAGAGTCCCTTTCCTGCCCCTGGCAATGATCTGAGGTGGGACTGAATGTAATGACAGGGCCATGGCCAGACCCTCATGTTCTCCAATCCCACATCAGGTCATTGGCAAAGGGCAGGAAAAGGTACAGGTGTCTTCCCAGCATGGATCACAGGGAACATGGATCACCAGGGCTCTTTCCAATCTGGCTTCTCCCATGGGGGATGAAGCTGGAGTGGTGCATGAAGCTGTTCCTGCAATCGAGGCACTTGCAGGGCTTCATTTACGGGTGGCTCCGTTGGTGTCTTGTCAAATGGGAGCTTCTGGTGAAGCTCTTCCCACACTGGGGACACTCGTAGGGCCTCTGCCTCTCCCCAGTGTGGATGCGCTGGTGCCTGATGAGGGTGGAATTGTGCTTGAAGCTCTTCCCGCAGTCAGGGCAGTAGAAGGGCCTCTCATCCGCGTGAATCCGCTCATGCAGGTGGAGATTTGAGCTGGTCCGAAACCTCTTCCCACACGTGCAGCACTCGTAGGGTCTCTCCTCAGTGTGGATGAGCTGGTGCCTGATGAGGTGGGACTTGCGCTTGAAGCCCTTCCCGCAATCAGGGCAGTGGAAGGGCCTTTCTTCTGTGTGAATCTGCCAGTGCCTGGCGAGATCAGGGCTGGTGTGAAACCTCTTCTGGCACTCAGGACACTCGTAGCGCCTCTCCCCAGTGTGGATGCACTGGTGGGTCAAAAGGGTGGAGCTGCAGCTGAAGCCCTTCCCACACTCCTCACACTCGTAGGGCCATTCCCCAGTGTGGATCATCTGGTGGCTGATCAGGGTGCTGCTCTGCCTGAAGCTCTTCCCACACTCCAAGCACTTGTGGGGCTTTTTCCCATCATGAAGCTGCTCATGGGCCACCAGCTCGGAGCTCTGGCTGAAGCTCTGTCCACCTTCCTGGCTCAGGGTGGGTCTTTCCTCCTCAGAGCACCCTGGGCTGGGTTTGGAGCCCCTTCTCCTGTGGGATCTCTGGGACTTGTCCTCCCTGTTGGAATTCTGCACCGTGGAGCCACTCAAAATGGCCTCTTCCATGCGGTTCCGCCACAGGGATTTGCCCTCCCTGGTCTCCATCCTCAGCTCCTTCCCTGGGGGAGGAAGGCCAAGGAGAGGATGGGATTTGCCTCCGTGCCAGAGGGAAGGGGAAGGAGATCCCCCCAGTGCATCCCCAGCAGGACGGGGTTGGCAGCAGGGTTGTCCTGGAGCCGGGGGCTGTGCTGGGCTGGGAGATGGAGCAGGAGAGAGGGGGAAAGGGGCATTGACTTCCTCCTCACCTGCCTGCGTGTCCCGGGCCTCCTTCCTCTTCCTTGCAGCCTCCTCCTCCATCTGGCAAAGGTTTGGGGATGTGAAATCCTGTTTTGGGAGGAAAGCAAGGGATGAGCGCATTGAATTTTTACTGGTTTGAAGACAAACCTGGGGGAGAGTCTAAACCAGAATTACAATTTAATAAGGAAAGAAGATCAAGGCAATGCTACAGAAACACTGCCTTAAACTGACAGAGTCAGGATATAACCCGACACCCTGCTGGTCAGGCTGGTGGCAGCAGTCCCATTAAATGGTGGCTGCAGTCCTGTAGGAGTGATGAACGTGATTCTGTCCAAGCAGTGATCCTGTAGAAGGGTCTGGTCTTCCTCTGAAGGTCCAGTGGTGGTTCTGGAGCTCTTGTCCTCTGGGAATCCAGTAGGCAAGTTGCTCCTGGTGTTGCAAGGCTCACCTTATATGCAGGTAGGAATGCTTGGATCCTCCCCCTGGGCGGAGCATCCCACAATGGGATGATGGAATTTGATCAGTCCTGCAGTGACACTCAATGGCCCATTCCCAGCAGATATCTCCCCTGGAGGGCGTTATCAGGGCTGAGTCATGGAAGAGATCAAGAACACTGCCCCGCCTGTTTATAGCAGTTGATGAAGATGGGCATTGAAAACATGCATTTGGCTCCATCTTACACTGCAGCCTGAAACAGTGGGGGAATCCCTGCTCAGGGGGTGAACACCACCCCCCTTACCCAAACTGGCTCAGGTGTAAAACCCCCACCCTGGGAAGGCCACACACACACAGGGGACAATGTCACACTTGCCCTGCTCCAGGGCAAATGGCATCTCTCTAATATTTTCTTAACCAGATTGCAAAATTATTTTGGCACAGTGAGTTCAGGGCACTGTTGTTTGACCCCAGTTGCCTTTGACAACAGCATGGTTCCTTCCTCTGAGGAGGTTGTGGGTCTCTCTGGAGGAACTCTTGGAAACTTGGATGCAGCTTCCTCTGAGCAACCTATGGGAGAACTGATGAGGAAAATGGCCGTTGTGGGACTGGAGTGTAAAGAAAATACTTTGTTGTCCCTACTTGAAAAGTTTGTTAAAATCACTGGAGGAAATGGAGCAAATGATACCAGCAAGACTGACAAGGTTCATTCACCACATGGCGAGGAACACAAGGCTGCTAAAAGTCCCACAAGAAGCCCAGCTCAAGTAGCTAAATTCCCAAATAACTACTGAATTCCCAGGCTTGGTTTTTTTCCAAATGTGAGAATCATTATTCTCTTCATCCCTGTCACCTTTGTGACAGCTACACAGAGCTTCCACTGCCTTTTAATAATATCTGTATTGGGCCGAATTTGCACTTTTCTTTAATTGTAACCTGCCAGCAGCTGAGCTGGAGCTGTGCAGGAACCAAGGAAACTTGGAATTGCCACAGAATTGCTTCTATTGTCAGCCGGTGCTGCGGCGGCCGTGGGGCAGAGGGGTGGGAAAGGGGGCTCCGGGGTGGCAGTGGAGGAAATGCCGGGCCCGGGGGCTGAGCACAGGGCTGAGCACGCAGAGATGGTTTTGTTCTTGCTGAGCTCGCACTGAGCCAAGGCCTGTCCTGCCCCTCATTCGGCCACGCTGGGGAGGGGCTGAGGGTGTGGGGGAGCTTGGGAGGGGACACAGCCAGGACAGGAGATCCCAGCTGACCCCAGGGATAGCCCAGACCATAGGACATCATGATCAGTGCATGAAGTGTGGGGAACAAGGAGGAAGGGGGCACATTTGCAGTGAGGGTTTTGTCTCCCCAGGTAACACTTAGGCAGGATTGGGCCCTGTTTCGCCAGTGGGCAGGGCCCGCACCAAAGACACAGACACCAACTTAACTTAAGGAACAGTGTAATTTAGATAATGCAAATTTGCAAAAAATTACAAAAATATTAGGTAGGCAAAGCAAATAATCATTAGTCAATAATTCCAAAAGAGAAGATGTTGAAATGAGTATCACACAACTGTCCATTTCTGGCTGCAGGCTCTGGAGATTCTATCTCTGCCTTCAATCAGGGTTGCATTCCCTAAAGAATCCTGGTATCAAATCCTGCTTTCCAAGGCTGGAACAGTGTCTCAGGTTTAGCTGGGTGTGTATTCAATTACCCTCTGTTAAAGCTGGGGCAATTATCATCTGTTAATTGAGCAATTTACTTTATCTCTTCCACATGAATCCTCCCTCCAGGGAGATATCTTCTGTTAATGGGCCATTGAGTGTCACTGATAAAAATTCCATCATCCCATTGTGAGAAGCTCTGCCCAGAGGGAGGAGCCAAGCATTCCTACCTGGAGATAATCTGAGAATGTGAACAACAGAGTCAGCCTTCTCCCACAAGATTCCTAGAAGAGCAGCTTTCAGCTCCACTGGATCCCAGAAGAAGACCAGGCCAATGGACGCCACAACTGGACCTTCAGAGGAAAACTCCACCCTTCTACAGGATCACTGCTCCAACAGAACCACACCTGTCCCTGCAGGAGCACTGCAGCCACCATTTAACAGGAGTGCTACCAACACTCTGACCCACAGGGTGTCAGGTCGTATTCTTACTCTGTAAGTAGTTTTTAGTACTACTGCGTTTGTATTTTTAATTTTCCTTCTGAAGAACTGGTTTTCCTATTCCCAAAGACTTTGCTTGACAGCCTCTTGTTTTGAAAATTATAATTCCAAGGGAAGGGATTAACATTTTCCATTTCAAGGGAGTCTCCTGCCTTCCTTAGCAGACACCTGTCTTTTCAAACTGACACAATGCCCTGGGACACGCAGGCAGGTGAGGAGGAAGTCAGTGCCCCTTTCCCCCTCTCTCCTGCTCCATCTCCCAGCCCAGCACAGCCCCCGGCTGCAGGACAACCCTGCTGCCAACCCCGTCCTGCTGGGGATGCACTGGGGGGATCTCCTTCCCCTTCCCTGTGGCACGGAGGCAAATCCCATCCTCTCCTTGTCTTTCCTCCCCCAGGGAAGGAGCTGAGGATGGAGACCAGGGAGGACAAATCCCCACAGCAGAAACTCATGGAAGAGGCCATTTTGAGTGGCTCCATAGTACAGAATTCCAACGTGGAGGAAAAGCCCCAGAGATCCCACAGGAGGAGGGGCTGCAAACCCAGCCCAGGGTGTTCTGAGGAGGAAAGACCCACCCTGAGCCAAGAAGGTGGGCAGAGCTTCAGCCAGAGCTCACAGCTGGTGGTCCATGGGCAGCTTCACAATCGGGAGAAGCCCCACAAGTGCTTGGAGTGTGGGAAGAGCTTCAGGCAGAGCAGCACCCTGATCCGCCACCAGATGATCCACACTGGGGAATGGCCCTATGAGTGTGGGGAGTGTGGGAAGGGCTTCAGCTGCAGCTCTGCCCTCATCATTCACCAACACATCCACACTGGGGAGAGGCCCTACGAGTGTCCTGAGTGTCAGAAGAGGTTTCACACCAGCTCCCATCTCCTCTGCCACCAGCGAATTCACTCAGAGGAGAGGCCCTTCCACTGCCCTGACTGTTGGAAGGGCTTCAAGCAGAAATCCCACCTCATCCACACTGGGGAGAGGCCCTACGAGTGTCCCATATGTCAGAAGAAGTTTCCCACCAGCTTCCAGCTCCTCCAACACCAGCGGATTCACACAGATGAGAGGCCCTTCCTCTGCCCCGACTGCAGAAAGGGCTTCAAGCACAACTCCACCCTCATCACCCACCAGCGCATCCACACTGGGGAGAGGCCCTACGAGTGTCCCCAGTGTGGGAAGAGCTTCACCCAGAGCTCTCACTTGACCAGAAACCAATGGAGCCACCAGTAAGGAAAGGCCTGCAAATGCCACAGCTGCACCACTCCAGCTTCATCCCCCATGGGAGGACCCGCATTGGGAAGAGTCCTGGGGATCCGTGTTGCCCATGATCCATGCTGGGAAGACACCTGTCCCTTTTCCTGCCCGTGACATGATGTGGAAATGGAAGAACATGAGGGTCTGGCCATGGCCCTTTCATTACATTCACTCCCACCGCAGGTCATTGCCAGGAGCAGGAAAGGGACTCTCTCTCTCTCTCTGTCTCCCTGAGGAAAAGGGTGTCCTTTCCAGACAGGGGAAATTGTGGCCAGGAAGACCCAGTGAGTTGTGTTTTCCCTGTAAACAGTTTTATTTATCCCTTCTGTTACCAGTATTGTTTCTGTTACTGTTTGTTCCTTATCTCGTTGCTGTTCGCAATAAATTGTTCTTATCCCAGCCCGGGATCTTTGCCTTTTGTGCTTTCCATGGGAGGCGGGAGGGCAGCGAGGGCAGCGCGGTTTTAGCGGGAGCAGGAAATTGGGGAATCCCATTCCTGAAGCCCGGCCCATGGAAACCGAGCATCCCAGCTGGGGCCAGCCCTGCTGTTCATGGCAACCACCCCTGGCATGGGGTCTCCATGGAGCTGCCAAGGGACTGAGCATAGCAACAGGGGTCTGTTGATGGTTGCCATGGAAACTGACTCTAGCAACAGGAGGCTGGTGATGGTTGCCATGGAAACTGACCATAGCAACAGGGGGCTGGTGATGGTTGCCTGCTAAGGATCAGATTTGTCACAGGCCCTCAGAGGAGTTCCATGGGATCTTTCCAAGAGTCTCCAGGCTGTTCCAGAGCTGGAATGTCACAGGCAGAGACAGGGGCTCCATGGAGACCTCCCAGGGCTTTCTGGGGATGGTAAAGAGCCCTGTGGTCAGAGGCAGTCACAGCCATTCCATGGTGACATCCCAGGGCACCTTGGGCTGCAAAGGCACCCATCTGTCACAGGCACTCACGGGGGCTCCACGGTGACATCCCAGGAGTGCCCAGGCTGCCAAAGAGCCGGGATGGCCCAGACACTCACAGGGGTTCCTGTCATGGGCACAGTGGGAGCTTCAGGCAGCGTTTATTAGAGAAGCTCCTGTTGGGTCACGAGGTGCAGAAAGGATCCCCAATAGCCCCCACAGATCCCCAAATGTCACCTTTGAGTCAGAGATGACACAGACTCAGATCAGAAGGCTAAGGGCTAAAAGCCACCTGTTTTTTCAATCCTCTTCTTTTATATCTTGGTTTGCTACAGGTGGACCTCATTGGTCATTTAATCAACACAATTCACATGATTGGCCAATTAAGCCAACACCCTTTAGTAAACAACTTTATGGAAAAAAGCCAATGTATAAGAAACATTGTAGAGGCACCAGTTATTGATGTTTGTTTCATGTTGGGCCTTTCTGGGGGCTCCCTGGATGGGGGAAACCCTTTGTAGCAGTTCTGTGCCAGGTAAAAGGAGATGCATGGGACTTTTTCAGTCTTCAGCTTCTTGTTTTTTCTTATCTTATCTGAAGTTTTGCATTGCTATCCACACCAGGCTCAACATGCTGGGAAAACACCTCAAAATGGTACTAAAATGAATGGTTTAAAGGTCATTTAAAGTTTTCTCATCCAATTAATTCTTAAAACCTACATTATTTCTACTTATCAACCACTAACTCATCCCTTGACTGTCCACATAACCTCTGCACTGTGCTTTCCTTGACCAATCACCCTGTGCCAACAACACTGCAGAAAATGGAGTAGATGAAGAAGAAGACAGGGACTACACCCCAATTCCTGCATCTTGCTTCCTATCTAGACCATACTAAAAATCCGAAAACCTAAATTTCTCACCCAAGGGACATAGTATGCTACTCTCTATTACCTACTCCACACCTTAGTAAATTCTAATCACGCGCAAAGTCCTGGAAGTCCTCTCCATGGGCGAAGGTTAAAGGCAGTGTTTCTCTGGGGGTCAGGACACCTCAGAGCAGACAGAGAAATATTCCCTGTGCCCTGGGTTCCCACAGATTTAATCTAAAATCTTTTAACCCTTAACATGTCAAGTTACCCAAAAATGTTCCAGGTAAGCAGGATTAGAAGGAGAAGAAATAGAGAACAACAGAAAGACAGAAGATCCATAGAAAGACACACACATGGGTACCAACTGCTGGGGTTCCAGCATCACCAACACAGGAACCCCAGGACAAAGCAGGATCCAGACCCTGGGCTGGCCTCGTGCTCCGGCTTTTAACGCCCTGGGCCTTCATGGCCCCGCCCCTGGGGTGGGACTGCCAGTTGCTTGTCCAATCAGAGACAGGGTAGCACCAGCTGCTGGTGTGTGATTGATTGACAGCTGGGCCAATCAGAGCTGGGTTAGCACCGCCCCTGCTGTGTGATTGACAGCTCTGCCAGGCCAGGGCTGTGGGCGGGGCTCTGTCCCACCACAAACCAAGGCCTGACCCGGCCCTGGCCCCACACGGGCATTCCGAGCATCCCAAGGTGTCTCGGGACATGGATCTCATCCAGCCTCTGACAGCGACCACGGTGACACTGCGGAACCTCATGGAGCCATGGCTCAGTTGTGACAATGGAGATCCAAGGAAACGATGGTGAGACTGTGGAATCCAGGAATTGTGGAATCAAGGAGACCATTGTGCAAATCATGGGCCCTATGGAAGCAAGGATCAATGATCAAACTGTGGTTTGATTGTGATTGATTTAAAATAGAAACAAGGAGCCATTGTAACACAGCGGGGCTGCATGGGGCCAATGGACCCTTGTGACTCTGTTGGGGCTCCTGAAACCAAGAAGCCATTGTGACATTGCCAGACCTCATGGAATCAAGGAGACCATTGTGACAGTGTTAGGACCCATGAAGTCCATGGAACATGGAACAGGTCTGCCTGGTTTGGCCTCCTGGGGGCTGTCTGACAGGTCCCACTGAATTTGGCATGTCAAGGGCCACTTCCCATCTGACCGTGAAGCACTGGGGCTCTGTGCTTTTATTCCTATGGGAAAGAACTGTCTTTCTTGTCTAGGTGACCATGGCAGAAATTGGGATTCTGCATCTAAAATTCCCTATATCCAAGGGTTACTCCCAGACAAAATCTGCCCATACAGTCAAGTCTGGCCAGCCTTGGCCTCTGGTGGCTGCCTCTCATCTGCCCCTGCCCCACTGGGGCTCACTTGTTTCCTTGCTATAGAGACCATTGTGACACTGCTGAGCATTGTGGAACCAAAGGGCCATGGTGACGCTGCAGGCCATTGTGGAACCTGTGACACTGTAGGAACTTGTGGAGCCAAGGGGAACATTGTGACCCTGCAGGGCACCATGGAAGGAAGGGGCCACTGTGACACTATGGGAACTTGTGGAACCAAGGGAATCATTGTTGCACTGCTGGGCCCCAATGGAACCAAGGGGCCATTGGACACACCCAGGCTTCATGGAACCAATAGACCATCATGACACTGTGGGGCCTTGTGGAACCATGGAGACCATGAAGATCCTTAAGGACTTGTGTAATCAAGGGGCCATTGTGAAACCTGAGGGCATCATGGAAGCCAGAGAACCTTTGTGACACTGCAAGGCCTTATTGAAGCAAGGAGCCATTGTGGCACTGCAGGGCCCTGTGGAACCAAGTGAACATGAAACAGGTGTGGCTGCCTTGGCCTCCCAGGGGTAACCTGACAGGTCTGGCTGACCTTGGAATGTGGAAGGCCACTCCCATCTGCCCCTGAAACACTGGGGCTCTGGGCTCTTCTTTTTACGGAAAAGAACTGTCCATTTTTTCAGGCATCCATGGCCAAAATTAGGATTCCACCTCCAAATTTCTGTGTATCCAAGGATTGCTCCCAGACAAATGTTGCCAGGATAGACAAGTCTGGCTGGTCTTTGACTCCTGAGGAGCAGCACTCATCTGTTTTCCAAACACTGGAGAGGGCTCTGTGCCTTTCCTTTTATGAAAAAAAACCAAACATCCCAGGCACAAATGTTTGAAATTAGGACTCTGCATTAATAATTTCAAATATGCAAAGGTTGCTCCAAGCAAACCTGCCAGGACAGACAGGTCAGGCTTGCCTTGGCCTCTGGTGGTTGCTGTTCATCAGCTCCTGAAACAGGGGGGCTCCGTGGTTTCCTTCCTGTGGAGACCAATGTGACATTTGGGAGCCTTGTGAAATGAAGGGGCCATTGTGACACTGCAGAGCACCATGGATCCAAGGCACCATTGTGACACTGTGGAGCCTCGTGGAACCAAGGACATCCCTGTGGCTCTATTGGGCCGCATGGTCCCAAGGGACCAGAGCAAAGCAGCAGTGTGGGAGTTAGCCCAGATGTAACTCAGAGTCAGACAGATTTTACCCCAAAAGAATTGGGCATGATTTTCAAGCCCTGGGAATCATTTTTTTAACTTAGGTTGAGCTTGAGAGTTCCTCCATAAGCCTTTAGTGTTGTTAAGTTGTCCAAGTTCTACTCCCCTATTGGTTACTTGTTTCCCCTATAGGGGAAACCCCTATAGGGTTATTGTTCTAGAGTGTTCTACCCCCAAGTGTACATGTTGTTTGTTCCCCTTTGTCTCGGGTCTTTGGATCCTGCCCCTCATACTGTTCTCATGTTCTCCATGTTTATTATTTTTCACCCTGTTATTAAAGTTCCTTTTAAACAACTCCATTGATCCGACTCCTTCTCATTTTTGCCAACCTCGCCCTGAAGTCAGGGAACCAGAGAGGTTTGTCACAGCCACCTTCATTGTGACATTTGGCGCCCAAACAGGGACCCTGACACTCAGGGCTCCCTGTGTCAGTCACGTCAGCTGGGGTTAGCTGATGGATAGGCCAGTGCTCCCCGGGATTTTGGATTGTGCTGGGCCCAGTGGATTCATCGTTGCTTCGAGGGACCTTGCCCAGGATCGGCAGGGACAACGATGGTTTCACCTGCATAGGATTGCAGGTGGGTTTGGGAAAATGCAAGATATTTATTGCCCATTTTGCCACTGTGTTTTTACACTATGTACCCACATCCCATAATTGATTTGGAGTGTTCTGGTGGCTGTTCCCAATAAGGCAGAGAAAGAGAAAAATGGGCAGCCAGATGTCCAAAGTAGAAAGGAGCATATATGGATGCTTTAATTCTAACTGATCATGACATACTATTTTCAAAGAATGAATTAAAATCAATCATGAGGTGGATCATTAAAAATTTTCCAGATGTCTCTGCTGATGAAATCCATACCACTGAAGTTTGGGACTCAGTGGGAGTTAAATTGTACAACCTTTCAATCAAAAGGGACCCCATTGCACCCTGCATGCTCCCCATCTTCCACACCATCCCTGAGACCCTTCACCAGCAAGCAGTGTGTCAGAAACTCAATCCCTTCGTCACTCCTAACTCGGATCCTCCCCTCAAACCTGCCTTTCTCAGACCTTCCACGATGGTCCAAGATGGCAATGGCCACGCTGTCTTGGAGCATCATGCCCTGGAGACTCAAGACAGAAGGAGCCCGAATATGGCTCAGGAGCCCAACCATCCTCCCTCCATCTTGGCTCCTCCACTTCCTGCTACCACAACCTTCTCTTCCGCCCTGAACGAACCTCCAGACTCCACCCCCACAACTGCGGGTCACGCCCCCACTGTCAATCATTCCACCTTTACCCTGGGCCATGCCTCCAGAACTCCACTCCCAAAGTCCGCCATCCTAAATCAAGGCCCTTCCTCCCCAACACCTGACAAAATGGCAGAGCCCTCTGCCTCACCCTCCAGCAAGAATATAACCCCATGATCAAAGATACTAAGCCCAACTGTCACACTATTTCTAATCCAAATGTTTCTGGTCCAAGTTATTCTTCTTCCCAGGAAGAAAGTTTGGACTCCCCAGAGCCACCTTGCCCCTCAACTCCAGAAGATCCCTGGGAAAGGATCTGGAAAGAAGCAGTTAAGGAAGGAGACTGGCAAATAGTCTCGAAACTCCTTGTTGCCCCCATATGTTATGAAAGAAGGGGACAGAATCCCAGGGATCAGCCATTGGTTTATGGGGAAATCAAGGATCTGTGTAGGGCAGCTAAAGACCATAGGAAGGACTTACCTTGTTTTAATGACCTAATGAGGGCCATGTTTACAGCACATATTTAACCCCCTATGATTTAAAATATATTATGACCATGTTGTTGTCACCTACAGAATACACCCCGTGGGAAGAGGGATGGAAACGTTTGCTAAATGAATTAATAGAAGACTGTGCTAATAACGAGGCAAGGGCAGAACTGACAATCAACCATCTAGCTGGAGAAGGACAACACAGCCTGCAAGATTATCAAGCAGCAGGTATCCCCAGAAGAGCATTGGATGATATAAAAAAAAATGGTTTTGAAAGCTTGAATCCAGGTACCAGATAGTACCACCCCCAGTTTGGACTATGTAAACATAAGACAAGAACCTGGAGAGCCCTACATGAAATTTATTGATCACCTTAAACAGGCACTAGAGAAACAAGTCCGGAATGAAAAGACTCAAAATTAATTACTAAAATCGTTGGGGGTAGCCAATGCCAACCCGGAATGTAAGAAAGTGCTGTGTGCCCTTCCACTAGAGCTGGAACCCACACTCCTGCAGATGACTGAGGCCTGTAATCGCCTCAGAACAACAGAACACAGAGCAGCTGTACAAGCCCAGGCCTTTGGGCAAGGAGTTGCAGAAGCCCTAGGGGACATGCAATTCCCCTTTAAGGGGCCCCAGTAACATCTACAGGGCCCAAAAATATGTTTCCAGTGTGGTCAACAAGGACATTTTAAAGAAGATTGTCCCCAAGGAGGAGGGGCCTATCCGGTCCCTAATGGATAATCAACATCAAATTAGGTGGAATTTCTCAAAAGGTAACTACACCAAGCAGCCAAAAACTGCCATTGGAGTGCAAGGTGGTCTCAGGCTATGGCACAAATGTTCAAGCCAATGATGCCTACAATCGCCGAATTGTACACCCATTACAGATAATGTAGCCCTAAACTCCAGCACCTCATCTCCCATTTGCCAACCACCTTACCCCCAGGGGCAAAATTGAAGTTGCTGAGTCTGGAATCTGTTGTTTTAACTGATTATTTTGCCCATGAAATATCGACAGGACAGCTGGGGCCCGAAGATCAGCCCTGTGAACTATTAATTTTAGTAAACTACCAATCAAGCACTGAAGGATTTTTTGTATTGCCATCCATACTATCAATGTCCTCACAATCAGAAATTACAGTGCTGGCCCTGTCTCCCAACCCACTTTGTTTTATACCCCAAGGACTAACAATTGCCCAGGCAGGATGCTGATGACACTTCACTAGGGATGTGATAAATCAGGATTGACCAAAAATCACCTGCACTCTGGAACTTAACAGTGAAAAGATTGTTTTGACAGGGCTTGTGGACATGGGAGCAGATGTGACAGGTATCTCACGTTCCAAGTGGGCTCCTAACTGGGCGTTCACAGCTACTGCAGGAATATTGTCCAAGATCGGAGGTGACCGTGACAGTGTCCGAAGTGCAGAACTTTTTAACATCAAAGGACCTGAAGGCCAAATTGCCACAATGAGACCATTTGTGATAAAGGACCTTGGTGTATCCCAGATAAGAACATCAAGCCCTACCTGTAGCCACTGAGTGTGGATTCTGCAAAGGAATCCCCAAGTCCACCCCAAGACAAAACCCACCAGACAGTGACTCTAGCACCTGGACTAGACAATTCTCTTGAAGATGACACATAGGAAGCTTCTACTCACATTCCTCAGCCTGTTTGCAACCATGCTCCTCGTGAGTGGATGGGTAGCCCTCCAAAACACAAAGCACAGTGTATGGATAACTCTAGCAAAGCCATGAAAAAAGACACCCTGTGCCTGTCTGTCGCTACCCTGACGACCCCTTCTCCACCTGCCTACTGGGGTGGCCTACAGATGTCTGGCCAATACCTGAGGGTGCCATTTGCAGTATGCCAGGTGACAATCCTGATGGCAAATAGAAGTGCAGCCCTGTCGGTGCTTGGGACTACTGGACCCAGAAGCTCCTGCATGCACCACTTGAACTCAGGGGGTAGAAATTCTCAGCTCTGTAAAAATAGACTTTTATGTAAGGTTTTATTACTGTCTGAGATGGGAAGAGGGTGAAAGACACAAAATTACAAGAAAAAAAGAAACTATCAGGAGAGACATCTCCCCATACCATCCCACTTACAAAAACCACAGCTGATGGTGTAATTACACCTCTTCCATAATTTCTTGGTCCAGTAGCTACCCACTCAACTTGCTGCAGGGTGTGTTTCTTATTTGCAAGGATAGAGCATGGCCTGGTGTCCCTTCACACATCAAAGGCAGACCTTGTAGCTTGGGGAGGCTTACCTTGCTGGCACCCAACACAAAAATGACTAATGGCCAGAGAAACAGAGCAAAAAGTTCTACACACTACTTTGAATCTGATTGCAAAAATAATGTCATCTATTGGAGTCAAAACAAAAGAATAGCAGCCTCCATCTTACTGCCTTGGGTGGCTGCAGCTAAAGATTTAGGGCAATCAGACCATCCTGGGTGCCTGTTAAGTAAGCAAACCAAAGCTGCCTCCCTCACATTGAGTGGCTGCTCTCAGACACAGAGACCATCAGACACGCCACCTTGCAGAACAGCGATAGAGTTTTTCCTCTGGGCACATGGGCATGGCTGTGTAGACTCTGAGGGCATGTGCTGCATGAACCTCTCCAGCCACAGCGAGTCAATCCACAAGAGCATTCAGGTACTGAAGGAAGGGTTCAAGAAGCTTCAAGTGGAAAACAAAGACTGGGTCAATAAACTCTTCAAATCCAAGGGACTAAAGGGTCTGATGATGTCTAGCTAAAAGAAAACTATTAAATCTCCTAGTGGTTTTTGTTGTATTGTTAATTGTCCCATGTTTGTTTGGATGCTTTTAGAAAGTCTTACAAAATTCTTTCAGTTCCATCTTTGTTGTAAAACAGAAAGGGGGAAGATACCCAACACAGGCTCCTCATGGACTCCTTGGAGAGGAGAATTAGAGGCCAGGATGGCCCAAAAACCTCTCAGAGACTCAGTGTGGGAAGGAAAATTCTTAAAAGTACCTAAAAGTATTCTTAAATCCATAAAGTACCTTAAAAACCTTGAGTATCTGAAGGCATTAATGAGCCCCACTGAGTGTTGTTACTGACAAAGCCTCTCCAGGGACTAATTACAGCAGATAATTGGAGGCCATGATTGCACAAACCTCTCAGAGACTCCAAGGCCAAAGCCAAAGCCAAAGTCCTTTGAAAAAGCTGCAGTCCCTGCAGGGAGCATGAAGGAGCCCCCAGGGCCATTGCTGAGCAAGGCTCCCCAGGGACTCCTTGCAGCAGATCTTTGAGGCCACTGGGATGTGGGCTAGGGGGGGATGCTGAGGGCAGCACAAGGGGCTGCCAGTGCCCAGCCTGGCTGGGGCTGTGCCAGGAGGCCCCAGGGCCTCAGCACAAGGTGTCTCCTCCCAGCCCTTGCTGGCACAGACCCTGCTGTGCCCCAGGGCACCAAGACTTGGCTTCTCTCTGTCCCCACCTGTCATCACTGCCTGCAGTTCTCTGCTCTGCCTGGGGCCTGGGGACACTTGCTCAGTCGTGTCCCTCTCTGGGACCCATTACAAGTCCAAGAAAGTTTGGAGTTGGATTCTGCCTTGGAGTTCTGCAGAGGTTTCTTTAGCTCCCTCTCAGGGAATGATGTCCAGGGCCTGAGCACAAAGGCCCAGAGGCTGATTAAAGTCCTTGTGCTGTGTCTGTGCTGCTGAGCTGGGCTGGGCTCCTGGCACAGAGGCAGCTCCTGGTCACCAAGAAGAGCTTCAAAAGCACATTTCTCTGGAGGAGCAGCTCTTGTGCCAGCCCAGCAGGGCTGGGGCACTGCCTGCAGCCAGCGCGGGCACAGCCCAGAGGCACAGAGAGCTTCAATCAGTCAGGGCTGGGAAGGGGCTGAGAAGTGCCTGGGGCACAATCACTGCCAGCCCTTGGCACAGGAACCTCTGGCTGCAGGACAATGCAGCTGCAGCTCCTGGAGCCATCTCCTGCAGCTGGAACATGCCAATACCTGCAGAGCCTGTGAGTGCATTCTCTGCTTGTCTCTTGTGCAGAGCAGCCTGGGGTGCCCAGGGCTGTGCTGCAGAGCAGGGTCCTGCAGCCCAGGGCGCTGTGCTGGGGCAGGGACTCTGCTGCCTGCCAGGGACAGCTCTCAGCCAGCCCTGGCAGCTGCTCCCAGCACTGGGGGACAAGATCTGGGTGGCAGGAGACAGCTGGTGAGGCTTGGAAGTGTTCTCCTTGTGTGGGGAGGATGCTGCATTGTTCAGGACTGCTCTCAGCATGACATTTAACTGCAGAATTTAGATGATACAGGGAGCACAGCAAGGCAGGGGCTGTATAAAAGTGGTTATCCTGCGTTTTTAATCAACTGCTCTGGGTTGGAAATTGCACATAGATCTTCATCTCTCAGTTCAGCCTGTGAAAAATAAAAAAAAAAAGCATTTCTTTGATCTGATTAAACAAGGCAGTGACAGAAATCAGAACAGGGCCCCTCACATGCAGCATAAGTGTCGCTTTGCCAGCCTCCTCAGGGTTGTTCTCATGTTGCCATCAGAGCCTGCAGAGCCAGAGCTGCCCCTGGGCAGTGCCTGAGCTGGGAGGGCTCTGCAGGGCAGAGCTGAGCCCCAGGGCTGGGCTGGGCTCTGGCAGCACTGGCAGGGCCCAGCCCTGGGCACAGGGAAGCAGCTGCTGGCAGGGACAGCTCCAGGCAGCAGAGCCCTGGGCAGGCAGTGAGGGGAAAGTGCCCCCAGGCTGTGCTGGGATATTTCAAGTCCTCTCCAAACCCAACTATTCCATGATTACTTTTTCTACAGGTCCCCTTGCCAAGACAGAACAAATGTCCAACAGCAGCTCCATCAGGCACTTCCTCCTGCTGGCATTGGCAGACACGCGGCAGCTGCAGCTCCTGCACTTCTGCCTCTTGCTGGGCATCTCCCTGGCTGCCCTCCTGGGCAACGGCCTCATCATCAGCGCCGTAGCCTGCGGCCACCACCTGCACACGCCCATGTTCTTCTTCCTGCTCAACCTGGCCCTCAGCGACCTGGGCTCCATCTGCACCACTGTCCCCAAAGCCATGCACAATTCCCTCTGGGACACCAGCAACATCTCCTACACTGGATGTGCTGCCCAAGTATTTTTATTTGATTTCTGCACAGCAACAGACTTTTATCTGCTGACCATCATGTGCTACGACCGCTACGTGTCCATCTGCAAACCCCTGCACTACGGGACCCTCGTGGGCAGCAGAGCTTGTGCCCACATGGCAGCAGCTGCCTGGGCCAGTGCCTTTCTCACTGCTCTACTGCTCACAGCCAATACATTTTCCCTGCCCCTGTGCCATGGCAATGCCCTGGGCCAGTTCTTCTGTGAAATCCCACAGATCCTCAAGCTCTCCTGCTCCCAGTCTTACCTCAGGGAATTCGGGCTCATTGCTGCTTGTGTGTGTTTAGATTTTGTTTGTTTTTTGTTCATTGTTTTCTCCTATGTGCAGATCTTCAGAGCCGTGCTGAGGATTCCCTCTGAGCAGGGACGGCACAAAGCCTTTTCCACCTGCCTCCCTCACCTGGCTGTGGTCTCTCTGTTCATCAGCACTGCAGTGTTTGCCTACCTGAAGCCTCCCTCCATGTCCTCCCCATCCCTGGATCTGGCCCTGGCCATTCTGTACTCGGTGGTGCCTCCAGCCCTGAACCCCCTCATCTACAGCCTGAGGAACCAGGAGCTCAAGGCTGCAGTGAGGAGACTGATGAATGGATGGTTTCAGAAACATTAAACTGATGGCCAATTTCTGCAAATCACTGGTAATAAAAATCATCTTTGATACTTCTTGTTCTTTTGATTCTTTTTCATTTGTAATACTTTTACAATATAGTGCAAAAAGAAATGTCATTGCTTGTGCCATTTCTCATTTTGTTTCTCTCCACGTTCCCTGTGGCCACAGATTGTGTCAATGAGGGGCTACGCTCTTGGTGGCTTTAAAGGAACTAAAGGATGTCCCAGCAGAGTTTTCTGCAGAGATGCCCTTGTGTTGCCTTCTCTGGAGCTGCAGCAGCAATGTCTGTGTGCAGAGCTGGGGCAGATCAGTGCTGGCCCAGCAGCTGTGCCCAGCAGCAGCAGCAGCAGCAGCACTTGGTGTTGCCAGTGCTGCTGCCGTGGCCCTGCCCCGCTGCCCTGGTGGCCCTGGTGTTGCTGCAGGGCCTGAGTGCTCTCGGGGCCGGGCACAGCCCTGGGGGTGGCAGTGCCGGGGCTGCAGCAGGGACAGGCCATGGGCACTGCTGGGGCAGCGCTGACGCCTCAGGCCAGGCCCTGGGGGCTCCAGGCTCCTTGCCCAGGCTCTCTCAAGAACACGGCCAGGCCAATGCTCAGCACAGAAACCCCCGTCAGCAGCCCCAGGCTGGCCGTGGGCAGGCTGGGGGCAAACAGCATGGCTGGGGCTCTGCAAGGGCCCTGGGCCAGACGGGAAGGAGCAGCAGAGCAGGGGCTGATCCATGCCCAGTGCGCTGCACAGCCCAGGGCAGCGTCCCAGAGCGTCCTCATGCAGCTGCCAACAACATCCCCCCTCTGCAGCCCTGGCCTCTCCCCCAGCTCACACAGGTGCCCCATCCTTGCAGGCACAGACACGGCAGCACTGCCTCAGCAGCCCCTGTTTGCATTGCACACAGCAGGGCCAGCACCCCCATGCTGTTGCTGTGGGGACATGAACCTGAGGGAGCACAAATGCCATCAGCCCCTGGGGCCAGCAAGGCCTGGGGGACACCAGGGAAACCACTCAGCTTTGTCCTGGCCTCTGCACTCAGCCAGAAAGTTTGTTCCCATCAGCTGGGAGTTTCCTGTGCCACTGCAGACGCTGTTGCTCAGAGCCAGGGCTGCCTGGCAGCCACCCCCAAACTGCCCTGACCATTTCCTTGGCTTCACCTTTGCCTTCTTTACTCTTCCCTTGTACAAATTACTTCCCATTGCCCAGCCCTGTTCCCTGCCCTGCAAACAGCCCATCCCTTTTTGCCCTTTTCTCTCTGGCCCCACTCCCCATTGCAGTTCCTGGCTTGGTCCCATGGGAACGTCCCTTGGGCAGCAGGATCATCCTACAAGTGCTGCAGGAATTGTCTGCAGGCTCCTGCAGTGCCTGCTGCTGCTCCCTTGCCAGAGGCACCCCAGGCCAGGGGGGCACATCTGGGCTGCTGGGTCTGCCTCTGGGGCTCCCTGTTCTGGGCAATGAGGAGGAGCTGCAGAGGCTCTGCAGGACTGACAGGATGGGCTTTGGGGCTGCCAGGAGAAGCTGAGGGACCTGGGCTGCTGGAGCTTCTGAAGAGGAGGCCCAGGGCTCATCCTGCAGCTGCTCCAAGGGTGGTTTCAGAGAATCCCAGAATGAGCAAGGTTGGAAAAGACCTTGGAGATCATTAAGTCCAACCTGTGCCCTGACATGGCCTTGTCTCCCCTGAGCCTCCTCTTCTCCAGGATAAACAACCCCAGCTCCCTCAGCCCCTCCTCACAGGACTTGTGCTCCAGACCCCTGACCAGCCTTGTTGCCCTTCTCTGGACACGCTCCAGCCCCTCCATGTCCTTCCTAAATTGAGGGGCCCAGAACTGGACACAGCATTAAGGTGCTGCCCAACCAGTGCTGAGCTCAGGGGCAGAATCTCTGCCCTGCTCCTTCTGGCCACACCATTCCAGATCCAGGCCAGGAGCCATTCTTCTGTCCTGGGGGGTCTCTCTGGTGGTCCCTGGTGGTCGTGGACCCCAATGTTCCAGTGGGCCTGGCTGAGCTGGCAGGACACTGAGGCTGCTGAACTTCCAGTTCCCCTTCGCACACAATGGGCATTGTGTGGTTTCCATAGGACTGGGGATGTGGAGAACAAGCTCCAGGTGTCAGCTCAGCTGGTGTAAGCAATTGATCATCTGGTAACATGAGGTCACAGAGTGGGCTATGACATCACAGAGTGGGGGATGTGAGGTCATCAAGCAGCTGTGACATCACAGACTGCTTCTGTGACATCACAGGTCAGATGTCTGACATCACAGGGCAGACTATGACATCACAGAATTGGCTGTGACATCAGAGACCAGCTGTGTGACATTAGAGAAGGGGCTGTGAGCTCACAGAGCAGGCTGTGACATCCCAGAGGGGCTGTGTGACATCCCAGAGGGGCTGTGTGACATCCCAGAGGGGCTGTGTGCCATCCCAGCAGGGCTGTGTCAGGTCACTGGGTTGCTCACTCGGCCCCAGCTCCCCCTCACAGTTTCTCCCAACAAGTCCAATGCTGTCCATGCCCAGCGGGGTCCCTGTCCCCCGGGATCCCCCCGGCCCACCTGGAGCCACAGCCTCCACCAAAGGATGTTCCACAGGATCCACCCCAGAGCCTGACATGGGGACAAGGGGCCAGGGCTGTGTGACCAGGACATCAAGGACGGGGATTATCCAGGTCACTGTGGCCTGGGTTGGGTTGCCCAGGGCAGGAAAGATGTCTGGCAGCTGGAGCAGGGTCTGGGAAGGGCCTCCAAGGTGGGGCTGGAGCCCTTGGGCTGTGAGCAGAGGCTGAGGGAGCTGGGCTTGTCCAGCCCAGAGCAGGGAAGGCTGAGGGGCTCCTCATCCCAGCCTGGCAGTGCCAGCGAGGAGGGGATGGAGAACACAGAGCCAGGCTCTTCACCGGGGGCCTGGTGGGAGACAAAAGCCAATGGGTGGAAGGGGAAAGAGGGGAGATCAGCCAGGACAGGAGGAGATGAAATGAGTCAGGCTGGTTTCAGCATTTCCTCAACACCAAAAGCAGCCTGACCTCCCTTCTCCATCCACCACTGACAGCTTTGCAAATCAGGAATTGTTGGAGCTGTTTTGCCCCCACTCCAGGATGAGCCTCCATATACAAGAAACTAATTGTGTTTATATCTATCACAGAACCACATTTGTCTGAAATTAAATATAGTATGGAAATCCCTTGTGGATGGTGGACTCAGATGCTGCTGGGATGTTGCACATAGCTCATTGAAGAGTTTTTGAGTGATTGTTATTGTAATTATGTGATTGTTATTAAATTGTATCCTGTTCAGCTATGGTTTGTTGGCTAGGTCCAGTGTGGGCTGGAGGGAGCTCAGATTTGCACAAGGCTGCTCTGAGTTCCAGGGCTTGGATGGGGGAAATGGTGGGCTGGGTGTAGGGACAGATTCTGATTGATTGTCAGCCATGGAGGGTCTTGATTTTCATATCTATTCAAACTGCATGAGGAGGTACTTGGATTCAATGTCAATTGGAGACTGAACATATCAATAAATTAACAGGAAAACAAATCTAAACAGGACCTAAAAAATCTTTTCTCACTGTCTTTTAAAATATCATGTATTTGAATACACTACTGAGATCTACTTAACTACAAATTATTTGGAAACTGAAATCAAATTATCCCCAAAGGCCTGGCTTGTTCAGGTGTTCTGAATGTTCATGAGCCCTGGGACACTGAATTCCTGCACTCAAGAGCTGAAGGCTGAACAAGCCTCTGGAGCAGGGAAATTCAGCAGCAGCCTCCAAGTTGCTGAGGATGTCAGCAGCCCCCAGTGAGGCCATCCCTGCCCAGAGACCGTGGGGGAATGGGCAGACAAGGAGAGCGTCCCTGGGGCTGGGGCAGCACAACTCAGAGGCACCAGCGGCTCCAGCTGGGCAATGGAGTGTGGAATGTGGCTGGGAAAGCCCTGCCTGGGCTGGGCCAAGCAGCACACACAAGCCCTGACTCCCATCCCCCAAACAACTCTCTCAAGGAGACATTTAAAGGAATTACATTTGTTTCTGTACCCTGAGTTGGACTCCCTGGAGAAATACCAGTACAAGAGATTCTCGGGAGCTCCAAACTATAAAACAGCCTTTACTGGGAACTTTAGAAAATCAGGGAAACTTTGGCAAAATTTTATTATGACATTGTAGTGGTTTTGGTTTGTTAATTTAAGATTTTTCTTATCTTGAGATTTCTTAACCAATCATTTCATGAGTATGGTGGGTTTTACTGTTGGTTAATTATTTATGTGTTTATTTTGTTGTGAGATTGGATTACAAAAAAGGTAAAGTGGGTTCAAAATTTTAAAAGTATAAAGAAATTTTTATTAACAGTAAATTAAGAAAGAAAAAAGAAGTAAGAATTAAATTCTTGGAACACTTTATTTTTCTTTATAACTTTTTCTTTTATACTGACAATATAAAGAAAGTAAAAATTCAATTTCTAGTAAGGTTACTATTTCTAGAATAGTCTTTTTTTAGTTTACTTAGGGAGAGAAGTTTTTCTTGTTAAGGTTATGGAGATTTTTTTTCAAAAAGAAAAAAATTTGGTTTTTGTGGTTCTTAATTTTGTCATGGATATCAGTTCTGTGGAACTTTGGTATTGTTAAGTTGTTTTTATTGCCAGAAGCTTTTCTACAGCTTGTTGATGGGCCATGTCAACTTTTGGGATATTGTTTTAATGATGAGTTATTGAAAGGTAAAAACTTTTATTATTTACTTTTGAAATTATTTTTATCTCTGGGAATAGTGATCTTCTCTTGGGGGTACTGGATTATGTTTTTATATTTTCCTGTTTAAACTTTTTATGAAATTACAGTTATTTTAACATTTGGGTTTTTTTAGTATGCAGGTTTTTTGTTTGATAATAAGTTGAATATTTTTATTTTTTTATAATTTTATGTGGTATATTTTTTTTTATGTTTGTATTTTGTTATTTCCTTTTACTTGAGGGAGGATTGAAGTATTGAAAGGGTTGGCACCTGACCTGCCAGTAACTTGTGGTGGAAGTTATGGTTGGGTTGTGTTAGGATTGGTTTTATGGTTCATTTTTGTGGGGTTTTTTGTTTAATTTTAGTTGTAGGGTTATTTTGTATGGGTTGTAGGCTGTAGGGGTTTCTGGTTTTAGTTGTGTAGAGGGAGCGGACTTGATGGTGAGATTTTAATAGCTGTGGCTGGCTTTGTTCTGGTTGGGATTTTGTAGCTTCTTTTGTTTTCCTGTTTGGGAGTTGTTGGGGTTTGGTTTGGTCAGAATGTGGCCGATGAGGGGAGGGGGTGGCCTGGGGAGGGGAAGGGGCTCAGCCCATGGCAGGGTTGCTTGGTTTGGTTTGGTTTGGTTTGGTTTGGTTTGGTTTGGTTTGGTTCGGTTCGGTTTGGTTTGGTTTGGTTTGGTTTGGTTTGGTTCAGATGGGGGCCGGGGCCAGGGCCGCTACATCTTTGTTGACTGGAAAAGAAAGAGGAGGCTCCTGGGTTTTTTCATATTTAACATATGTGTTTAACAGAGGCGTGTTCAGTATCTCAGTGGTTTAACAGACGGTCAGTTACACATACACATACAAAAAGTTTTGTATTTCTTTTTAAAATTCTTCTCATGTCAAACTTCAACAGACATTCAATCAACAAAAAACACTTTTCAAAGCATTGACTTGGCCC
Source organism: Agelaius phoeniceus (assembly GCF_051311805.1). Taxonomy (NCBI): domain Eukaryota; kingdom Metazoa; phylum Chordata; class Aves; order Passeriformes; family Icteridae; genus Agelaius; species Agelaius phoeniceus. The sequence goes on from NW_027509866.1 coordinate 7,070,960, forward strand.
ATTCAACTTCACAAACTCTAAGTCTGTTCAATTTAATGTTAATCAAAATTTACAGGAACACAGGAATAGAAGAAGACACAGAAAGAGAGAAAGACAAAAAAGATACAGAGAGGCACACACAGAGGCACCAACTCCTGGATTTCAGTGGTGTTCAGATGGAAATTCCAAGAGGAGGCAGGGTCAAGATGTGTGCTTGCCTTGTGGTCAGCCTTCAATACCCCTTGGTCTCCCTGGGCCCTTCCCCCAGGTGGGGCTTGGGCTCATTTGGTCCCTCAGGAGCTGGGCTGGGGCTGCAGAGGTGGCTGTGGAGCATTGCCTGTGCTGTGCCAGGGACTGGCAGCCACTGCTGGGCTGGGATAGAGGCTCTGGGGGCATTGGGGTTCCAGGGCAGGGCAGGGCTGGGCTTCCAGGGCAGGGCAAGGCTGGACCTGCCCCTTCTGCCTCCACACATGAAATGTTTTGAGCCAACAATCTCCTCCAGGCTGTCACAACAGAGAATGTTGGATGTGGAACCCCAATTCTGGCCATGGGCACCTAGACAAGAAGGCCAGTTGTTTTCCACAGGAAGGAAAGAACAGAGCTCCAGTGTTTGGAAGGCAGGTGAGAGCCTCACTAGGCCAAGGCCATCCAGACTTGTCAGTAATGGCAGATTTTGTCTGGAAGCAGTCTTTGGATATAGGGAACTTTAGAGGTGGAAGCCCAGTCTCAGACATGGGCATCTGGAGAAGCAGGACAGTTCTTTCCCATAGGAAGGAGACCATGGAGCCTTTCACAATGTTTTGGGGATAGATGGGAGGTGACCCTTGTAAAACCATTTCCAACCAGACTTGTCCTGGCAATATTCCTACAGGAACAATCCCTGTGTATAAGGAAATTAGGAGGTGAAATCCCAATTCTGGGTACCTGGCGGAGAAGGAGAGTTCTTTTCCATAGGAAGGAAAGCACAGAGCCCCAGTGTTTCAATAGCAGATGAGAAGAGACCTTCATTATGCCAAGTTCAATTGGACCAGTCTGACAGTCCATGGGAGGCCAAACAAGCCAGACCTGTTCCGTGTTCCCCTGCTTTTATGAGGTCCTGCAGTATCACCATGGTCCCCTTGGTTCCATGGGGCCCTGCAGTGTCCCAGTGGTGCTTTGAGTCCATGGGGTCCAGCAGTGTCACAATGGACCCCGGGTTCAATGGGGTCCCACAATGTCACAATGGCTCCTTGGTTCCAGAAGGCCCCAAGTTTCACAATGGTTCCAAGGATCCCATGAGGCCCTGCAGTGTCACAATGGCCCTGTGGTTCCATGAGGCTGTGAAGTGCCTCAGTGGTGTCTCCATGGTTCCATGAGGTCTTGCAATGTCACAGTGGACCCTTGGCACCATTGTGAGACCATGAGGTCTCGCAGTGTCACAATGGCCCCTTGGTTCCATGATACCCCAAAGTGTCACAATGGTCTCCACGGTTCCATGAGGCCCCGTGGTTTCACAATGGACCTCTGGTTTGACGGGCCCTCACAGTGTCACAATGGTCCCTTGGTCTCACAGGGCCCCACAGTGTCACAATGGTCCCTTGGTCTCACAGGGCCCCACAGTGTCACAATGCTCCCTTGGTTCCATGGGCCCTGTGCTGCTGCATTCCCCCCTCCCCTTCTCAGGCCGCCCTGCCAGCTGAGAAATGCTCTATAGGGCTTGGCCTTGGCCAACAGCCCCTGGGCTCAGCTCCTCTGCAGCTCATCACAAACACTGTCTGCTCCAGGCACTGCTGCTGCCCAACCAGCTCCTGCTTTCTGGAGGAGCAGCCCTGGGAACTGGTTTTGTTCCCTCCGTGGCACAACATCCCTGTTCTCACCCTGCCAAAGAAAGCTGTTGATGCCAAGTGTGGCCAGGATGAACCATTGCTGGCACTGAAGCCCCTCTCTTGGGGCCCTGCAAACAGCACTCCAAAAGGAGCCCTTGGAGCTCTCCTGGGCCAGCGACTCCTTCTGAGTGGGGCCTCTCCCAGCCGGGAACTCTCCCGTTTGCTGCACTCGGGGATCCCCAACAATGACGGAGCCTGGGCCGATCCCCCCACTCCTCCAGGCTCAACCCTTCACCCGCTGGGGAGATGCCAAAGGATCCTCAGGGAGCATTTCCTGCCCTCAGGGGAATTTTTCCCAGGTGCCTTGCACTGACTCTTTGTGTCTGTGTGCACACAGGAGTGCCTGTCCTGGGGAAATGTGGCAGAAATGCTGCTCTCTGAGGGGTTTGAGTGCCTTGGATAGCTAAATCAGACAAGCCTGTAGGTAAGGTTAAATCACAAGGTCTAAGTGATGTTAAATGCTGGTAAGAGTTGCTCTTTTGCTAAGTTGTTATGTTTAATATAAGTTATAAGCTGATTTAAATTCTGTTAAATGCTAATCCTCTGTTAAATTGCAAAGTCATAGGTTATAATTTAGGTTAAATACTGTTAGCCTCTGGTTTTGGTTAATTGTGACATTTAAGGTATCAGTTAAGGTGGAAGTTAAGTCCAGTTAAGTTTGAGCTCTGGTAAGCTTTTGGGCCATATTCCTTTTATCCTTGCCCTCACTGTCCTTGTGTCACACAAATGCACAGGGACAGTTCTCTGTTCATTTCTGGTTTGATTGCCTGGATTCTGTTTGGTTTTGTTGTTGCTTTGTTTCCTTGGTGTGCCTGAAGTGTCCAGTCAGGAGCAGAGTGACTCTTGCCAAGGAACTTTGTGCTGCTGTCCCTTAATATTAAATCTGGTTTTTGCTGATCCCTTGCTGGGGATTTTTTCAGCCCTCTCAAGGCCTTGTTGGTAGCAGGGTGAAGGAGCCCTGGCCCAGGCTCTGGCCCTGGGGGACACGGGGACGCTGCCAGGGGATCCCGGTCCCCCTGTTCCACCCCCAGGGCCCCGGCCCCCCGTCCCCATGTCAGGCTCTGGGGTCGATCTCGTGGAACATCCTCTGGGGGAGGCTGCGGCGCCGGGGGTGGGGGGACCCGGGGGACAGGGGAACCCTCTGTGCATGAGCAGGGTTGGACTGCTCTGGGGGGAACTGTGAGGGGGGCCGGGGCAGAGTGACCTCCCCAGTGACCTCACACAGCCCACTCTGTGATGTCACACAGCCCCTGTGATGTCACACAGCCTCCTGTGACATCAGACAGCAACCTGTGATTTCACACAGCCCCTGTGATGTCACACAGAATCCTGTGATATCATACTGACATCTCTATAACCTCACACAGCTCCTGTGATGTCACACAGCCCAGTCTGATGCCACAGATCACTTTTGCAATGTCACACAACCACCAGTGATGTCACAGCCCACTTTAGGATGTCACATAGCATCCTTGTGATGTTGCAGAGCCAACTCTTGGAAGTCACCCTGGAATGTCATGCAGCTGCACTGTGATGTCTCAGAAGACACTGTGATGTCACAAAGTCACCATATCATGTCACTGTGTGTTCTGTGATGTCACAGCCAGCTCTATGATGTTGCACAGCAAACCAGTGATGTCACAACCCACTCTCTGATGTCACAGAGCCACCTTTTATGATGGCAAGATCTGCTCCATGGCCTCACACCTACTCTATGATGTCACAGATAGCTGTGTGATGTCACAACACCCTTGGTGATGTCACAACCACTCTCTGATGTCACAAATCCCTCTCTGTGATGTCATACTGCCACTCTGTAATGTCACAGCACACACTTTGACCTCACAGCCCCCTCTATGATGTCATACAGCCATGCCATGATCTCACAGCCTGCTCTGTGATGTCACAGTGTTCCTTCTATGATGCTGTAGCTGCTCGATGGCCTCACACAACAAACTCTGTGATGTCATAGCCCAATCTGTGACCTCACACAGCCCACTCTGTGATGACACACAGCCCCTTGCTGACATCACAGATGCTCTGTGCCTCCATGACACAGCCACAGTGGAGCTGCTGTGACACAGCCCCCTCTGGGACACGCCACAGCCCCTGCCAGTGCTGAGCCCCTGGGAGCTCTGTCTGTGCCCTGCTGGTGTCCCTGAGGGGCCCTGGCAGTGGCCCAGCCCTGCTGGGCTGTGCACAGGAGCTGCTCCTGGCCAGAGCTGTCTCTCTGCAGCTCTGCTGCCCTTGCCAGGAGCTGCCTCTGAGCCAGGAGCCCGGCCCAGCTCAGCAGCACAGACACAGCACAAGGACTTTAATGACCCTCTGGGGCTTTGGTGCTCTTTGTGTCTGCCATGGCCAAAGTGCTGCCAAGTTGGCTCTGGCAGGGCTGTCTTGCAGCTGCTTCCCATCCCTGTGCCCTGTGCAGCCCAGGCTGTCCTACGGTGTCCCTGCTCTGTGCCTCTGTCCCTGCAGGCTGTGGGCATCCTCTGGCTGCCCCACCTGACTGGGCCCTTCCTTTGCTGACAGCTCCGCCTCGTGCCTGCCTCTGCCTGCCCACACAAAGCCTTGGGCTAATACCAAAAGGGTTAATTTAATTTTTACTGTGCCTGTGAACTTTCAGCACAGGAACAAGCCATGCAGGGTCTGCTTTCCCAGCAAGCATGGCTGGAAGACAGGAAGATATCTGGCTCAAGAATGTAATGGCAGAAAAAAGAAGGACTGAAACTGGGAACTTGGGGTGGATTTTATGGTAATGGGTAAATTGTAATACACATTTAGTGACGCTGGTAGAATTACACATCCACATAGGGTTAGGAGTTATCCCAAACTAGATCTCAGGCCTGAATAAATGATACCTCTTAAACAGCAATTTAGTGTTAATGAGTCCTATTCTGATATTTTGGCTTTGATAGTGGTGAGGCCTCACAGAACAAGGATTCAGCTGTGACACTGAGCAAACCCATGGAATAAAGGGTCCATTGTGACACCATGGAACCCCGTGGAACCAAAATCCATTTTGGCACATTGGGGCCACATTGAAAAAATGGCCCATTGTGAAACTGAAGATTCAAGGAGACCATTGTGACACTGAAAAACCTCTGGGAACCATGGGGCCATTCCAACACAGCAAGGCCTGGTGGAACCATGGGTCCATTGTGACACTGCAGAACCTCACGGAACCAAGGTGACCGTGTTCTGCTATGGAACCTCATGGAACAAATGGTCCATTGTGACACTGCAGAACCTAGGAGACTGCTGTGGGCAGTATGAAAGCTCATGGAACCAGAAATCCATTGTGACACAGCAAGGCCTTATGGAACCAAGGGTCCGTTGTTAAACTGTGTGGCCTCATGGAATCATGAGCCATTGTGACACAGCATGGCCACATGGAGTCAAGGGGCCACTGTGACACTGCAGATCCAAGGAGGCCATTGGGATTGAGAAACCTCATGGAACCGAGAGTTCATTTTTACAGTGTGGGGCCGGTGGAACCAAGGGGAGCACAGTGACTTTGTGGGGCCTCATGGAACAATGGAGACTGTTCTGACACTTTGGGACCCACTGGAACCAAAGGACCATTATAGAATGGCACGGCCTCACGGAATCAAGGGGACTACAGTAAACCTTGGGGGTCTCCATGGGATGAAGGGTCCAAGGAACCAAAGATACCATTGTGACACTCTGGGGCATCATGGAACCAAAGGTCCATTGTGACACAGCAGGGCCTTGTGGAGCCAAGGGGACCACAGTGATACTGTGGGGCTCAGTGAAACCAATGGTCTGTTGTGACACTGCGAGGCCTTAGGGAATCATGGAGACCATGGTGACACCAAAGGCCTCATTGAAACAAGGGGCCATTGTGACACTACAAGGCCTCTTGGAAGCAAGGAATCATTGTGGCACCATGGAGCGTTGGCAGGCCAAGGGGCAGTTGTCACACTGTGTGGCACCAAGGAGTCCATTGTGACACTACAGGGCCCCATGGAACTAAGGATTTGTGGAACAGTGCTGGAACACCTGGAACCAAAGGTCCATTATGACACTACAGGGCCTCATGACATCCTGGAGGCCATGATGACACTTTGAGGCCTTGTTGAATCAAGGGGCTCTGCAGGGCCTCATGGAACCAAGGAGCCCCTTCTGACATTGTGAGTACCCATGGAACCAAGGTCTAGTGTGACACCCTAGAACCAAGGAGACTGTTGTTGTCTGGTTTTGGCAGTACAAAAGCTCACGGAACAAAAAGTCCATTGTGACACTGTGGGGCCTCATAGAACCAAGGAGACTGATATGACACTTAGGGACCCACTGGAACCAAGGGGCCATTGTGACACCACAGGGCCTCATAGAACCAAGGCAACCACTGTGACACTGCAAGGTCTCATAGAAACAAGGGGCCACTGTGACACTGCAGGTCCCCATGGAAGCAAGGGGCTAGTCTAACACATCCAGGCCTGATGGAACCAAGGGAGCATTGTGATCATCAGGAACCCATGGAAGCAAGGAGCCATTTTAAGACTACGACCTCATGGAACCAATGGGCCATTGTGGCGTTTCCCATGGAAACAAGGAAACCATTTTGACACTGCAAGGCCTCATGGAAGCAAGTGGCCATTGTGCCACTGTGGAGCCAAGGAGACCATTGTTATATCACTGGGCCTCATGGAAACAAAGATCTGTTGTGATCCTACAGAGCCTCATGGAACCATGGGGCCATTGTGATGCTGCAGGGCCCCAAGGATCCAAGAGCATGGAACAGGTCTGGCTGGCTGGGCCTCCTGGGGGCTGCCTGACTGGTCCAGCTGACCTTGACATGTTGAGGGTCACTTCTTATCAGCCCCTGAAACCCTGGAGTCGTGTGCTTTCCTTCCTGTGGGAAAGAACTGTCCTTCTCCTCCAGGGGTTCATGGCTGAAATTGAGATTCCTCCTCCAAATTTGATTATATCCAAGGATTATTCCCGTATGTCACCTGTCAGGATAGACAGCTCTGGCTGTTCTTGGTTTTTTGGGGGCCAACTCTCATCTGCCTTCAAAAAAGAGGGGGCCTGTCTTTTTCTTCCCATGCAAAAAACCATCTTTTATGTCCAGGCATCCATGGCCAAAACTGAGGATCTACCTCCAAAATTCCTTATATCCAAGGATGGCTCCCAGACAAAAGCTTCCAGGCCTGTGCAGGTTCCCTTGGCTTCCTGAGGGCCAGCTCTCATCATCCTTTGAAACACTGGGGCTCTGTACTTTCCTTCCTATGGAAAATAATTGTCTTTCTTGTCCAGATGCCCATTGACAAAAGTGGGGTTTGGCCTCCCAAATTCTGTCTATCCAAGGATTCTTCCCTGACAACAGGTCTGGCTTGCCTTGGCCTCCTTGGGGCTGCCTCAAATCAGCCTTTGAAACACTGGGATCCACCCTTCCTTCCAGGAACCCATGGCTGAAATGGAATTCCACCCCTAATACTCCCCAAATATCCAAGGGATGCTTTCAGACTAAAGCTGCGAGGACAGGCAATTTGAGGTGTCATGGGACCAAGGGTCCATTGTGAAACTGAGAGACCCCATGGAGCCAAAGGTCCACTGTGACTTTGCAAGGCCTCATGGAATCATGGAGACACAATTAAGACACGTCACAGCCTCATGGAACCAAGGAGACCAATGTGACACTAACGGGCCTCATGGAATCACAGAGACCATTGTGACACTGTGAGGCCTCATGGAACCGGTGAAACAATTGTGACCCTGGGTGTTGCAGTGTGATTTCCTGTTTCACCTATCCCAACCCCCTCAGGTGTGCCAACCTTTCCCATCCCCCTTTTGCCCTCCTGCCTAAGAGCTGTCCATCAATCTTAACATTCCAGCAAGGGCGTCATGTGGTTGGCAGAAGTTCAAAAGATGCTCTTCAGGTCTGGGCTCATTGGCCTGTCCAAGCATCTATATCCTTTGAGCCTTCCCCTCCTCCCACCTAGTTGGCCCTCACCTGTCCCTTTCCCTCCCCCTGTCCCCGGGGCTTAAAAGGGGATGAGACCATGTGGCCTGGAGTTCTATTGTGAGCTGTTACCACATTCAGAGGTCTACCATCCTGAAATAAAACTCTGGATTAAGACTCTACGATAGAACCTGCTCCTTTTTCTCTTCACCGTCGCCTGAACCTTTTCCACCAGAGGTAAACTGAGTTCCTACTTTTCCTGGATTTGTTTCGAGTGCCTAGCTGCAGCACTCAGCCGGCCAGAGGTATCTCTGGGGTGAAAACACCACAGCTTCAGGCTTTGGTCTAGCAGTGAGAGTTAGACAAAGCCGGGCACGACAGACCCGGAAACATCGGGATTAATATTCTATAGCTGGGGGTCCCCACAGAACCAAGAGGATCATTGTGATACTGTGGGGCCTCATGAAACCAAGAGGCCTTTGTGACACTGCAGGGTTGCATGGAACCAAAGCTCCAGGGTGACACAGAGGGGCCTCCTGACATCATTGGTCCATTGTGACACTGTGGAGCCAAAGGAGACAATTGTGACACTGCAAATCGCCAGGGTCCAAAGGTCCATTGTGACACTGCAAGGCCTCATGGAATCATTGGGACCATTGTGACACTGTGGGGCCTTCTGGAACCTAGGGGCCATTGTGACATTGCTGGATCCCATGGAAACAAGGGTCCATCGTGACACTGCTGGATCCCATGGAAACAAGCCACCATTATGGCATGGCAGGGCCCGTTGGATCAAGGCACCATTGTGGCACTGTAGGGCCCCACAAAACCAAGGGAACACAGAACAGGTCTGGCTGGTTTGGCCTCCCAGGGGCCACATGACTGGTCCAGCTGACCCTGGCATGTTGAGGGTCTCGTCTCATTTGCTCCTGAAGCACTGGGGCGCTGTGCTTTTCTTCCCATGGAAAAGAACTCTCCTCCTCCTCCAGGCACCCATGGCCAGAACTGGGATTCCACCTCCAAATTTCCTTATTATAACAGAGGAAATGTATTGTATTTGAATATCTGTATATAGGCTTTGCCCTGGGAGGTCCCGGTTGTCCTTGATGGGCTGCAGCTGTGATGTTCTTAATTGGGCTGCAGCTGTGACCAATGAAGATATCTGGGATAAAAGGGGGTGGGTTAGCCAGTCAGGGAGAGCCTTGGAACTGCTCTGAACTGAGAAAGAACAAGATGCAGAAGGTGTCTGTGCTGTGAAGATCTGCAGCTATAAGAACACACCAAGGAGGTATGGACTTTAGAAATTTGATAACAACAGTATGGGACTCCAGAAATAGAACAACAACACCTTATATCCCATGATTGTTCCAATAGGAATATTCCCAGGACAAGTCTGTCTTGCAGTGGTTTTACAAGGGTCACTTTACATCTGTCTCAAAAAACACTGGGGAAGGCTCTGTGGTTTCCTTCCTATGGGGAAGAACTGTCCTGCTTCTCCAGGTGCCCATGGCTGAGATTGGGGTTCCACCTCTAATATTCCCTATATCCAAAGTCTGGTCCCAGACAAAATCTTCCATTCCTGATAAGTCTGGCTGGCCTTGGCCTTGTGAGGCTCTTCATACGCTGGGGCTCTGTGCTTTCCTTCCTATGGAAAAGAACTGTCCTTCTCATCCAGGCGCCCATGGCCAGAATTTGGGTTCCACCTCCAATATTGCCTGTTGTGACAAATTGGAGGAGATTGTTGGCTGGAAACATTTCATGTGTGGGGGAGGAAGGGGCAGGTCCAGCCTTGCCCTGCCCTGGAACCCCAGCCCTGCCCTGCCCTGGAACCCCAATCCCCCCAGAGCCTCTATCCCAGCCCAGCAGTGGCTGCCAGTCCCTGGCACAGCACAGGCAATGCTCCACAGCCACCTCTGCAGCCCCAGCCCAGCTCCTGAGGGACCAAATGAGCCCAAGCCCCACCTGGGGGAAGGGCCCAGGGAGACCAAGGGGTATTGAAGGCTGACCACAAGGCAAGCACACATCTTGACCCTACCTCCTCTTGGAATTTCCATCTGAACACTGCTGGAATCCAGGAGTTGGTAGCTGTGTGTGTGCTTCTCTGTATCTTTTTTGTCTTTCTCTCTTTCTGTGTCTTCTTCTGTCTCTGTGCTCCTGTAAATTCTTATTATCATTAAATTGAACAGGCTTAGAGTTTGTGAAGTTGAATAGGCCAAGTTAATACTTTGAGAAGTGTTTTTTGTTGATTAAATATCTGTTGTAATTGCACATTAGAAGAATTTTAAAAAGTAATACAAAACGTTTTGTGTAACTGACAATCTGTTAAACCACTGAGATACTGAACATGCCTCTGTGAAATACAAATGTTAAAGATGAAAAAACCCAGGAACCTCCTCTTTCTTTTCCAGTCAACAAAGAAGCAGCGGCCCTGACCCTGGCCCCCATCTCAACCAAACCAAACCAAACCAAACCAAACCAAACCAAACCAAACCAAACCAAGCAACCCTGCCATGGGCTGAGCCCCTTCCCCCCTCCCCAGGCTGCCCCCCTCCCCATCGGCCCCATTCTGACCAAACCAAACCCCAACAACTCCCAAACAGGAAAACAAAAGAGGCTACAAAACCCCAACCAGAACAAAGCCAGCCACAGCTATTAAAATCTCACCATCAAGTCCCCTCTCCCCAACACAACTCAAACCAAAAACCCCTACAACCTACAACCCATACAAAATAACCCTACAACTAAAAACTTAAAAACAAAAAAACCCCCAAAACCAACCATAAAACCAGTCCTAACACAACCCAACCACAACTTCCACCACAAGTTACTGGCAGGTCAGGTGTTAATCCTTTCAATACCTCATTGCTCCATCGAGTAAATGAAAAAAGCAAAGTACCAGAATATAAAAAAATATATAAAACCATTAAAGTCAGTAAAGGAGAAATTAAATCCCAAATAAAAAAAGAAAAAATACCTTAATCTTAAAACTAAAATCCTCTTGTAAACTATAATGAAAAAAACTCTTTTTCTTTTTAACACAAAAAACTTTTTAAAAAAATTACAAATAATATCAAAAAAAACCCGCCATACTAAAATAAACAAATGTTAAAGTAACTGTAATTTCATCAAAAGTTTAAACAGGAGGGAAAAAATCCAAGTAATCCAGTATCCACAAGAGGAGATCTCTATTCCCAGAGATAAAAATAATTTTAAAAGCAAAAAATAGAACTTTTACCCTTAAAGAACTCATCTTTAAAACAATACCCCATAAGTTGACATGGCCCATCTACAAGCTGTGAAAAAGCTTGTAGCAATAAAAACAACTTCACAAGAACAAAGTTCCCCAGACAACTGATATCCATGACAGAATTAAGAACAACAACAAAAAAATTTTTCTTCTTGTAAAAAAATCTCCATAACCTTAACAAGAAAAACTTCTCTCCTAAAGTAAACTAAAAAAAGACTATTCTTGAAATAGTAAACGAACTAGAAATTTTAAGTTTACTTACTTTACATTGTCAGTAAAAAGAAAAAGTTATCAAGAAAAAAAAACTGTTCTAAAGGGTTTATTTTAATTCTTACTACTTTTTTCTTTTTCAATTTACTTTTAATAAAAATTTCTCTATACCGTTTTAAAATGTTAGGACTACTTTACCTTTCCCATAATCCTATCTCACAACAAAATAAATACATAAATAATTAACTGACACTAAAACTCACCACACTCATCAATACATTAATTAGGAAATCTCAATATTAGAAAAATCTTAAATTAACAAACTAAAACCACTACAATGTCATAATAACCTATTTGCCAAAGTTTCTGTGATTTTCTAAAGCTCCCAGTAGTGCCTGTTTTGTTCTTTTCAGCTCCTGAGAATCTTTGTTGGTATTTCTCCAGGGAGTCAAACTCAGAGCACACAGACAATTGTAATTCCTTTTAAAGGTCTCCTTGAGAGAGTTTTTTAGTGGATGGCAGTCAGGGCTTGTGTGTCCTGCTTGGCCCAGCCCAGGCAGGGCTTTCCCAGCCACATTCCACACTCCATTGCCCAGCTGGAGCCGCTGGTGCCTCTGAGTTGTGCTGCCCCAGCCCCAGGGACGCTCTCCTTGTCTGCCCATTCCCCCATGGTCTCTGGGCAGGGATGGCCTCACTGGGGGCTGCTGACATCCTCAGCAACTTGGAGGCTGCTGCTGAATTTCCCTGCTCCAGAGGCTTGTTCAGCCTTCAGCTCTTCAGTGCAGGAATTCAGTGTCCCAGGGCTCATGAGCATTCAGAACACCTGAAGAAGCCAAGCCTCTGGGAATCATTTGATTTTAATTTCCAAATCTTTTGTGGTTAATTAGACAGATCTCAGTAGTATATCCACAGTGAATGCAATATATTTAAAAAGACAGTGAGAAAAAGATTTTTCAGGACCTGTTTAGTTTTTTTCCCCTGTTAATTAAATGATATGTGCAATCTGCAATTGACACTGAGTCCAAGTACCTCCTCATGCAGTTTGAATGGATATGAAAATCAAGACCCTTCATGGCTGACAATCAATCAGACTCTGTCCCTTACCCCCACCCCACCATTTCCCCCATCCAAGCCCTGGCACTCACAGCAGCCTTGTGCAAATCTCAGCTCCCTCCAACCCAGGCTGCACCTGCAGCTTTCAGATCCTGGGCTCCAACTCCCACCTGCTTTCCTTGCAGAAGGAGCTGCCCGAGACACAGAGGGATGTTCATTTCTTGTCAGCCAACAAAGCCAAGGGAAGGCACAGCTCCATCAAATGCAAAAGTCATTCCTCTGCTGGATATTAAATGCCTTGCACAGGCGCTGGCCCTGCCCCACAAGGCCTGGCCTGAGTCCTGCCCCTGCACGCTCAGCCAGGCTGAGATGGACACTGATGGTTTCTGGGCCAGGCTCTCGAAGCCCAGCCCAGCTCCCTGCAAGCTCTGCCAGCTGCCCTGAGCTCTGGGCAGCACCAAGGGCCTCTCTGAGCCCAGCCCAGCCCAGCCGGCTCTGGCCCCACAGCTCTGCTCAGGCCAGGCTGCTCTGGGCCCTGGCCCCACGGCCTCAGCCCCTGCCAAGGCCACAGCAGCAGCTGCGGCTGCCACAGGACTCAGCCCCAGCCATGGGGGAAGGTGCTTGGCCAAGGCCAAAGGAGGCTCCCTGGCTGCCCTGCTCCCCTCGGCCTGAGGTGCTGAGAGCTCTGCAGCCCCTGCTGCCATCCCATCTGCCCAGGGCAGCACCAGAGCCCCGGCCTTGGGGCCCTCAAGAGCTGCTCCTGCTCCAGGCCCAGGGCCCATGCCAAAGCTGGGGCAGCCACAAAGCTGTGCCCATTTCTGTTCATTGCTGCTCTCATGGGGATGGATCTGCAGCCACTTGGAGGTTGCTGATGAATTCACTACTCCAGAGGCATCTTCTTTCTTGAACTCTTCAGTTCAGGAATTCACTGAAAAAGGAACGTAAACATTTGTTCCAAAACACCTGAACAGGAAAAACCCCTGGGAATCATATAAATGTTCAACCTTCTGTGGTTAATTGAACAGATTTCAGACATTTATTAAAGGTGAATATACTATATTGAAAAGAATGCAGAGAGAAGTGAATTGTCCTGTTTTCTCTTCCTGTTTATAGATTCATATCAGCAATGTCCAGTTGATATTGATCCCCAGTACCTTCTATTGCAGTCTAAATAGATATGAAAATCAAGACCCTTCATGGCTGACAATCAATAACACTTTGTCCCCACCTTCTCCCCACCATTTCCCTCATCCAATCACTGGATCTCCTATGGATCAGGAATGGTGTGGCCAGCAGGAGCAGGGCAGGGATTCTTCCCCTGTGCTCAGCACTGGTGGGGCAGCATGCCAAGGTCTGTGTCCAGTTCTGGGCCCCCCAATTTAGGAAGGACATGGAGGGGCTGGAGCGTGTCCAGAGAAGGGCAACAAGGCTGGGGAGGGCTCTGGAGCACAAGTCCAGGGAGGAGTGGCTGAGGGAGCTGGGGTTTTTTATCCTGGAGAAGAGGAGGCTCAGGGGAGACCTCATCACTCTCTACAACTCCCTGACAGGAGGGTGCAGCCAGGTGGGGGTCAGGCTCTTCTCCCAGGGAACAGGGACAGGACAAGAGGACACAGCCTTCAGCTGCGCCAGGGGATGCTTAGGCTGGACATTAGAAGATATTCTCCACACAAAGGGTGATTGGGCATTGGAATGGGCTGCCCAGGGAGGTGGCTAAGTCACCATCCCTAGAAGTGTTTAAGGAAAGACTGGATGTGGCACTCAGTGCCATGGTCTGGGTGACAAGGTGGTGTTGGGTCCCAGGTTGGACTTGATGCTCTCCAAGGTCATTTCCAGCCTGGTTGATTGATGATTGTAACACTGCAGGGCCTGGGGAAGCAAGGGGCCATTGTGACACTGCGGGGCCTGGTGGCACTAAGAGGACCATGGTGACACTGTGTGCGACATGGCAGCACAGAGCCAAGGGGCCCTGGTGACACTGTGGGGCTGAATGGAAGCAAGGAGTCCATGGTGACAGTCTGGGTCCTGGTGGAACCACAGAGGCCACTGTGACCCTGCAGGGCCTTGTGGAACCAAGGGGCCATTGTGCCACTGTGGAACCAAGGAGACCCTTGGGAGAGCCTGGGGACAATGGAATCAAGGGGCCATTGCTCCATTGCAAGGACTCTGGGAACTGAGGGAACAATTGTGACACTGTGGTGCCCCATGGAACCAAGGGTCCTGGTAACACTGCAGGATCTTGTGTCACCAGGGCTCCATTGTGACACTGCAGCACCAAGGAATTCATTGTGGCACTCTGAGGACTCATAGAGCCAAGAGGCCACTGTGACCCTGCAGGGCCTTGTGGAACCATGCAGAGCATTGTGACAGAGCAGGACCTGGTGTCATGATGGGGCCATTGTGACACTGCAGGGCCCCATGGAACCAAGGGGCCAGGGCTTCTCCTCAGGGACTGCTGGAATGAAAGAAACATGTTTGAAACCGTGGTGGCCCTTGGGACCAAGAGGCCATTGTGACACTGTGGAACCAAGGAGAGCATTGCTGCACTGCCAGACCTCATGGAACCAAGGATCCATTGTGACACTGCAGGGCCCAAGGATCCAAGGGACTTTGTGACACCAAGGGGTCCCATGGAACCAAAGGGACATTGTGACACTGGGAGGCCCCATGGAATCACAGGGAACTTTGGGACACTCTGGGGCCTCATGGAACCCTGGTGACACCAAGCTGGGTGTGAGTGTGGATCTGCTGGAGGGTAGGAGGGCTCTGCACAGGGCCCTGCACAGGCTGGATCCAGGGCCCAAATCCAACAAGGTGAGGTTTAACAAGTCCCAGTGCCAGGTCCTGCACTTTGGCCACAACAACCCCTGCAGCTCTAAGGCTAGGGACAGAGTGGCTGGAGAGCAGCCAGGCAGAAAGGGACCTGCAGGGACTGATGGACAGCAGGCTGGACATGAGGCAGCAGAGTGCCCAGTTGGGCAAGAAGGCCAATGGCTCCTGGCCTGGCTCAGGAATGGTGTGGCCAGCAGGAGCAGGGCAGGGATTCTTCCCCTGTGCTCAGCACTGGTTGGGCAGCACCTCAAGTGCTGTGTCCAGTTCTGAGCCCCCCAACTTAGGAAGGACATGGAGGGGCTGGAGCGTGTCCAGAGAAGGGCAGTAAGGCTGGGGAGGTGTCTGGAGAACAAGTCCTGTGAGGAGTGGCTGACGGAGCTCAGATTGTTTATCCTGGAGAAGAGGAGGCTCAGGGGACACAAGGCAGTGTCAGGGCACAGGTTGGACTTGATGATCTCCAACGTCTTTTCCAACCTTGCTGATTCTGGGATTCTCTGAAACCACCATTGGAGCAGTTGCAGGATGAGCCCTGGGCCTACTCTTCAGGAGCTCCAGCAGCCCAGGTCCCTCAGCTTCTCCTGGCAGCCCCAAAGCCCATCCTGTCAGTCCTGCAGAGCCTCTGCAGCTCCTCCTCATTGCCCAGAACAGGGAGCCCCAGAGGCAGACACAGCAGCCCAGATGTGCCCCCCTGGCCTGGGGTGCCTCTGGCAAGGGAGCAGCAGCAGGCACTGCAGGAGCCTGCAGACAATTCCTGCAGCACTTGTAGAATGATCCTGCTGCCCAAGGGACATTCCCATGGGGCCAAGTCAGGAACTGTAATGGGGAGTGAGGCCAGAGAGGAAAGGGCAAACAGGGATGGGCTGTTTGCAGGAGAGGGAAAAGGGGTGGGCAGTGGGTAGAAATTGGAAGCAGGAAGAGTGGAGAAAGCAAAGGAGAAGCAGAAAAAATGCTCAGGGCAGTTTGTGGGTGGCTGCCAGGCAGCCCTGGCTCTGAGCAACAGCGTCTGCAGTGGCACAGGAAACTCCCAGCTGATGGGAACAAACTTTCTGGCTGAGTGCAGAGGCCAGGACAAAGCTGAATGGTTTCCCTGGTGTCCCGCAGGCCTTGCTGGCCCCAGGGGCTGATGGCATTTGTGCTCCCTCAGGTTCATGTCCCCACAGCAACAGCATGGGGGTGCTGGCCCTGCTGTGTGCAATGCAAACAGGGGCTGCTGAGGCAGTGCTGCCGTGTCTGTGCCTGCAAGGATGGGGCACCTGTGTGAGCTGGGGGAGAGGCCAGGGCTGCAGAGGGGGGATGTTGTTGGCAGCTGCATGAGGACGCTCTGGGACGCTGCCCTGGGCTGTGCAGCGCACTGGGCATGGATCAGCCCCTGCTCTGCTGCTCCTTCCCGTCTGGCCCAGGGCCCTTGCAGAGCCCCAGCCATGCTGTTTGCCCCCAGCCTGCCCACGGCCAGCCTGGGGCTGCTGACGGGGGTTTCTGTGCTGAGCATTGGCCTGGCCGTGTTCTTGAGAGAGCCTGGGCAAGGAGCCTGGAGCCCCCAGGGCCTGGCCTGAGGCGTCAGCGCTGCCCCAGCAGTGCCCATGGCCTGTCCCTGCTGCAGCCCCGGCACTGCCACCCCCAGGGCTGTGCCCGGCCCCGAGAGCACTCAGGCCCTGCAGCAACACCAGGGCCACCAGGGCAGCGGGGCAGGGCCACAGCAGCAGCACTGGCAACACCAAGTGCTGCTGCTGCTGCTGCTGGGCACAGCTGCTGGGCCAGCACTGATCTGCCCCAGCTCTGCACACAGACATTGCTGCTGCAGCTCCAGAGAAGGCAACAAAAGGGCATCTCTGCAGAAAACTCTGCTAGGAGATCCTATAGTTCTTTTAAAGCCCCCAGGACCGCAGCCCCTCATTGACACAGTCTGTGGGCAGAGGAAAGGTGGAGAGAAACAAAATGAGAAATGGCACAAACAATGACATTTCTTTGTGGGCAATAGTAAAAAAAAATAACAAAAGAAAAAGACCCACAACCAAACTAACAAGAAGTATGAAAGATTATTTTTATTGCAAGTGATTTGCAGAAATTGGCATGCAGATTAATGTTCCTGAAACCATCCAGTCATCAGTCTCCACACTGCTGACTTGAGCTCCTGGTTCCTCAGGCTGTAGATGAGGGGGTTCAGGGCTGGAGGCACCACTGAGTACAGAACTGACAGGGCCAGATCCAGGGATGGGGATGACATTGAAAGTGGTTTCAGGTAGGAAAAAAATGAGGTGCTGATAAACAGTGAGACGACAGCTAGGTGAGGGAGGCAGGTGGAAAAGGCTTTGTGCCGTCCCTGCTCAGAGGGGATCCTCAGCACAGCCCTGAAGATCTGTGCATAGGAGAAAACCATGAACACAAAACAGCCAAAGAACAGGAAAGCACTACCCATGGGAGGACCAAGTTTCCTGAGGTAGGAATTTGAGCAGGAGAGCTTGAGGATCTGGGGGATTTCACAGAAGAACTGGCCCAGGGCATTGCCATGGCACAGGGGCAGGGAAAATGTATTGGCCGTGTGCATGAGAGCATTGAGAAAGGCACTGGCCCAGGCAGCTGCTGCCATGTGGGCACAAGCTCTGCTGCCCAGGAGGGTCCCGTAGTGCAGGGGTTTGCAGATGGACATGTAGCGGTCGTAGCACATGATGGTCAGGAGGAAATACTCTGCTGAAATGAAGAAGAGAAAAAAAAAGAGCTGAGCAGCACATCCAGTGTAGGAGATGTTCCTGGTGTCCCAGAGGGAATTGTGCATGGCTTTGGGGACAGTGGTGCAGATGGAGCCCAGGTCAGCGAGGGCCAGGTTGAGCAGGAAGAAGAACATGGGCGTGTGCAGGTGGTGGCCGCAGGCTACGGCGCTGATGATGAGGCCGTTGCCCAGGAGGGCAGCCAGGGAGATGCCCAGCAAGAGGCAGAAGTGCAGGAGCTGCAGCTGCCGCGTGTCTGCCAATGCCAGCAGGAGGAAGTGCCTGATGGAGCTGCTGTTCGACATTTGCTGGTGCTGCACATGGGCACCTGTTCATGGAGAAAAGGACATTCAAGAGTTAGAGGAGATTCCTCTAACCAAAATCAAAGCCATTTCTCATACACCCTCCCCTGGAACACACAGACAGCCTTTGGTGTTTAAGAGTTCTAGGGTTTTCTTTTTAAGCTCCCCCTATGTCTCTTCTTCTATTCTTAGATATCAGAAACTCTCAGGCTGAGGGCAGAGGCTTGGTTGGGGGAACAGGAGGGAGGGGGCTTGTTCAGAGGGAGGGGCTTCACTGGAGGGGATCCTGTGGACATCTCTCAACTCTCCTTGCCACAGCATTTCTTGCTTTTACTTTGCCTCATTTCCTGATCCTCTCTTTGCTTCCTGGAGATTTCCTTCCTCCAGGTGTTTCCCTGTGCCTGATCTCTCCCTGCCAGCACTCACAGACCCCAAATCTCTGTGCACTCTCCTTGGCCCTACAGAACCCTGCCTGTTTGCAGGGCACTGGCTGGGGGCAGGTTCTGTTTGCAGCTTGGAGAAAGGACAGCTCAGACTGAGCCTGATGGCTCCAGCAAAGGTGATGCTGCTGCTGTCCATGGGCAGAAGGGCTGGAAGCACATTAGGGATCTCCTGTGAACCTCCTGATCACTAAAAGTAACAGTCTGGATGTCTCAGGCACTTGTCAAAATTAATGATTAATAATTCATTATCATCCTTTTAATATTTTTACTGCCCCACCCCCCCCCCTCCCTTCTTCCCCACATTTTTCATACAGTTGGAAACAGAATAGAAAGTCGTTGGAAATTTCCTCATTTTTATCAAAATCCTTGTCTTGGAAATATTCTGTTACTGATCAGAACCCCTCAGCATGTCAGAGCTTCATGAGCATTTCACCTCCCCTGCACCAGAAATACCCAGAGTTGTACTCACAGGCTCTGCAGGCATTGGGATGTTCCAGCTGCAGGAGATGGCTCCAGGAGCTGCAGCTGCATTGTCCTGCAGCCAGAGGTTCCTGTGCCAAGGGCTGGCAGTGATTGTGCCCCAGGCACTTCTCAGCCCCTTCCCAGCCCTGACTGATTGAAGCTCTCTGTGCCTCTGGGCTGTGCCCGGGCTGGCTGCAGGCAGTGCCCCAGCCCTGCTGGGCTGGCACAAGAGCTGCTCATCAAGAGAAATGTGCTTTTGAAGCTCTTCTTGGTGAGCAGGAGCTGCCTCTGGGCCAGGAGCCCAGCCCAGCTCAGCAGCACAGACACAGCACAAGGATTTTAATGAGCCTCTGGGCCTTTGTGCTCAGGCCCTGGACATCAGTCCCTGAGAGGGAGCTGAAGAAACCTCTCCAGAACTCCAAGGCAGAATCCAGCTCCAAAGTTTCTTGGACTTTTAATGGGTCCCAGCGAGGGACACGACTGAGAAAGTGTCCCCAGGCCCCAGGCAGAGCAGAGAACTGCAGGCAGTGATGACAGGTGGGGACAAAGAGAAGCCAAGTCTTGGTGCCCTGGGCCACAGCAGGGTCTGTGCCAGCAAGGGCTGGGAGGAGACACCTTGTCCTGAGGCCCTGGGGCCTCCTGGCACAGCCCCAGCCAGGCTGGGCACTGTCAGCCCCTTGTGCTGCCCTCAGCATCCCCCCCCTAGCCCACATCCCAGTGGCCTCAAGGATCTGCTGCAAGGAGTCCCTGGGGAGCCTTGCTCAGCAATGGCCCTGGGGGCTCCTTCATGCTCCCTGCAGGGACTGCAGGTTTTTCAAAGGACTTGGGCTTTGGCTTTTGCCTTGGAGTCTCTGAGAGGTTTGTGCAATCCTGGCCTCCAATTATCTGCTGTAATTAGTCCCTGGAGAGGCTTTGTCAGTAACAACACTTAGTGGGGCTCATTAATACTTCAGGGTACTTCAGATATTTGAAGGTACTTGGTGTTTCCCTTTTGATACAGACTCTGTGAGAAGGATTGTCCAATCATGGCCCCAATTATCTGCTTTAATGAGTCCCCTGAGAGCTTTGTACTGACACTCAGTAGTGCTCATTAATACTTTTAGATACTCAAGATTTTTAAGGTACTTTATTGATTTAAGAATACTTTTAGGTAGTTTCAAGGATTTTCCTTCCCACACTAAGTCTCTGAGAGGTTTTTGTGCCATCCTGGCCTCTAATTCTCTCCTCCAAGGAGTCCATGAGGAGCCTGTGTTGGGTATCTTCCCCCTTTCTCTTTTATAAGAAAGATGGAACTGAAAGAGTTTTGTAAGACTTTCTAAAAGCATCCAAACAAACATGGGACAATTAACAATACAACAACGACCACTAAGATAATTGATAGTCCTGTTTTAGCTAGACATCATCCAACCCTTTAGTCCCTTGGATTGGATGAGTTTTTTTAACCAGTCGTTGTTTTCCACTTGAAGCTTCTTGAACCCTTCCTTCAGTACCTGAATGCTCTTGTGGATTGACTCGCTGTGGCTGGAGAGGTTCATGCAGCACATGCCCTCAGAGTCTACACAGCCATGCCCATGTGCCCAGAGTAAAAACTCTATCGCTGTTCTGCAAGGTGGCGTGTCTGATGGTCTCTGTGTCTGAGAGCAGCCACTCAATGTGAGGGAGGCAGCATTGGTTTGCTTACTCAACAGGCACCCAGGATGGTCTGATTGCCCTAAAGCTTTAGCTGCAGCCACCCAAGGTAGTAACATGGAGGCTGCTATTCTTTTGTTTTAACTCCAATAGATGACATTATTTTTGCAATCAGATTCAAAGTTGTGTGTAGATCTTTTTGCTCTGTTTCTCTGGCCATTAATCATTTTTGTGTTGGGTGCCAGCAAGGTAAGCCTTCCCAAGCTACAAGGTCTGCCTTTGATGTCTGAAGGGACACCTTCACAGGCCATGGTCTATCCTTGCAAATAAGAAACACACCCTGCAGCAAGTTGATTGGGTAGCTACTGGACCAAGAAATCATGGAAGAGGTGTAATTACACCATTGGCTCTGGTTTTTGATGTGGGATGGTATGGGGAGATGTCTCTCCTGATAGTTTCTTTTTTTCTTGTAATTTTGTGTCTTTCACTCTCTTCCCATCTCAGACAGTAATAAAACCTTACATAAAAGTCCATTTTTACAGAGCTGAGAATTTCTACCCCCTGAGTTCGAGTGGTGCATGCAGGAGCTTCTGGGTCCAGTAGTCCCAAGCACCGACAGGGTTGCAGTTCTATTTGCCGTCAGGATTGTCACCTGGCATACTGCAGATGGCACCCTCAGGTATTGGCCAGACATCTGTAGGCAACCCCAGTAGGCAGGTGGAGAAGGGGTCGTCAGGGCTAGAGACAGACAGGCACAGGGTGTCTTGTTTCATGGCTTTTGCTAGAGTTATCCATACACTGTGCTTTGGCTGTGGGACTACCTATCCACTCAGGAGGAGCATTGTTGCAAACAGGCCTAGGAATGGGAGTAGAAACTTTTCATGTGTCATCTTTGAAAGAATTGCCTGGTCTGAAAATTGTCTAGTCTGTCAGGTGTTAGGATCGCCGTCCTGTGGGTTTTGACTTGGGGTAGACTTGAGGGCTCCTTTGATGAATCCTTGCTCAGTAGCTGCAGGTATGGCTTTATGTTCTTAGCTGGTATCCACCAAGGTCCTTTACCACAAATGGTCTTGTTGTGGCAATTCGGTCTTCAGGTCCTTTGATGTTATGAAGTTCTGCACTTTGGAGACTGTCACTGTCACCTCCGATCTCGGACAATATTCCTGCAGTAGCTGTGAACGCCCAGTTAGGAGCCCACTTGGATTGTGAGATACCTGTCACGTCTGCTCCCATGTCCACAAGCCCTGTCAAAACAATCTTTTCACTGTTAAGTTCCAGAGTGCTGGTGATTTTTGGTCAATCCTGATTTATCACATCCCTAGTGAAGTGTCATCAGCATCCTGCTTGGGCAATTGTTAGTCCTTGGGGTATAAAACAAGGTGGGTTGGGAGACAGGGCCAGCACTGTAATTTCTGATTGTGAGGACATTGATAGTATGGATGGCAATACAAAAAATCCTTCAGTGCTTGATTGGTAGTTTACTAAAATTAATAGTTCACAGGGCTGATCTTCGGGCCCCAGCTGTCCTGTTGATATTTCATGGGCAAAATAATCAGTTAAACCAACAGATTCCAGACTCACCAACTTCAATTTTGCCCCTGGTGGTAAGGTGGTTGGCAAATGGGAGATGAGGTGCTGGAGTTTAGGGCTACATTATCTGTAATGGGTGTACAATTCAGCGATTGTAGGCATCATTGGCTTGAACATTTGTGCCATAGCCCGAGGCCACCTTGCACTCCGATGGCAGTTTTTGGCTGCTTGGTGTAGTTACCTTTTGAGAAATTCCACCTAATTTAATGTTGATTATCCATTAGGGACCGGATAGGCCCCTCCTCTTTGGGGACAATGTTTTCTAAGCTGTCCTTGTTGACCACACGGGAAACATATTTTTGGGGCCTGTAGATGTTGCTGGGGCCCCTTAAAGGGGAATTGCATGGCCCCTAGGGCTTCTACAACTCCCTGCCCAAAGGCCTGGGCTTGTACAGCTGCTCTGTGTTCTGTTGTTCTGAGGAAATTTCAGGCCTCAGTCATCTGCAGGAGTGTGGGTTCCAGCTCTAGTGGAAGGGCACACAGCACTTTCTTACATTCCGGGTTGACATTGGCTACCCCCAACGATTTTAGTAATTCATTTTGAGTCTTTTCATTCCAGACTTGTTTCTCTAGTGCCTGTTTAGGGTGATCAATAAATTTCATGTAGGGCTCTCCAGGTTCTTGTCTTATGCTTACATAGTCCAAACTGGGGGTGCTACCATCCGGTACCTGGATTCAAGCTTTCAAAGCCATCTCTTTGATATCATCCCATGCTTCTCTGGGGATACCTGCTGCTTGATCATCTGGCAGGCTGTGTGGTCCTTCTCCAGCTAGATGGTTGATTGTCAGTTCTGCCCTTGCCTCATTATTAGCACGGTCTTCTATTAATTCATTTAGCAAACGTTTCCATCCCTCTTCCCACGGGGTGTATTCTATAGGTGACAACAACATGGACGTAATATATTTTAAATCATAGAGGGTTGAGACATGTGCTGTAAACGTGTCCCTCATTAGGCCATTAAAACAAGGTAAATCCTTCCTATGGTCTTTAGCTGCCCTACACAGATCCTTGATTTCCCCATAAACCAATGGCTGATATGGGGGATTCTGCCCCCTTCTTTCATAACATATGGGGGCAACGAGGAGTTTTGAGACAATTTGCCATTCGCCTTCCTTAATTGCTTCCTTCTAGATCCTTTCCCAGGGATCTTCTGGGGTTGAGGGGCGAGGTGGCTCTGGGGAGTCCAAACTTTCTTCCTGGGAGGAAGAATAACTTGGAGCAGAAACATTCAGATTAGAAATAGTGTGACAGCTGGGCTTAGTATCTTTGATCATGAGGTTATATTGTTGCTGGAGGGTGAGGCAGAGGGCGCTGCCATTTTGTCAGGTGTTGGGGAGGAAGGGCCTTGATCTAGGATGGCGGACTTATGGGGTGGAGTTTTGGCGGCATGGCCCAGGGGGGAGGTGGAATGATTGACAGTGGGGGCATGACCCACAGTCATGGGGGTGGAGTCTGGAGGTTCGTTCAGGGCGGAAGAGAAGGCTGTGGTAGCAGGAAGTGGAGGAGCCAAAATGGAGGGAGGATGGTTGGGCTCCCGAGCCACATTCGGGCTCCTTCCATCTTGAGTCTCCAGGGCATGATGCTCCAAGACAGCGTGGCCATTGCCATCTTGGACCATCATGGAAGGTCTGAGAAAGGCAGGTTTGAGGGGTGGTCCCAGGTTAGGAGTGACCAATGGATTGAGTTTTCGAGACACTGCTTGCTGGTCAAGGGTGGTGTGGTAGATGGGGAGCATGTGGGGTGCAGTGGGGTCCCTTTTGATGGAAAGTCTTACAGTTTTAATCTCATGAGTCTCAAAATTCAGTGGTATGGATTTCATCAGGAAAGGCCTTTGGAAAATTTTTAATGATCCACCTCATGATTGATTTTAATTTCTTCTTTGAAAATATTTTGTCATGATCAGTGAGAATTACTTAAAGCATCCATATATGCTCCTTTCTAATTTGGACATCTGGCTGCCCATTTTTCTCTTTCTCTGCCTTATGGGGAAGAGCCACCAGAACACCCCAAATCAATAATGGGATGTGGGTGCTTATTGTAAAAACACTGTGGCAAAATGGGCAATAAATGTCTTGCATTTCCCCAAACCCACCTGCAATCCTATGCAGGTGAAACCTTTGTTGTCCCTGCCGATCCTGTGCAAGGTCCCTCGAAGCAACGATGAATCCACTGGGCCGGGCACAATCCAAAATCCCCGGGAGCCCTGGCCTATCCATCAGCCAACCCCAGCCGACGTGATTGACACAGGGAGCCCTGAGTGTCATGGTCCCTGTTTGGGCACCAAAGGTCACAATGAGGGTGGCTGTGACAAACCTCTCTTGTTCCCTGACTTCAGGGCGAGGGTGGCAAAAATGAAAAGGAGCAGGATCAATGGAGTTGTTTAAAATGAACTTTAATAACAGTTGAAAAACAACAAACATGGAGAAGTCCAGCACAGTATGAGGGGTGGGATCCTAAGACCCGAGACAAAGGGGAAGCAACATCATAGACACTTGGGACTAGAAAACTAGAACAATAACCCTATAGAAGAAACAAGTAACCAATAAACCAATAGGGGAGTAGAACGTGGACAACTTAGCATAACAACACTAAAGGCTTATGGGGGAATTCTCAAGCTCACCCTAAATTAAGCGAATCATTCCTAGGACTTGAAACTCACACCCAGTTCTTCCGGGGTAAAATCTGTCTGACTCTGAGTTACAGCTGGGCTAACTCCCACACCGCTGCTTTGCTCTGGTCCCTTGGGACCATGTGGCCCAGCAGAACCACAATGATGTCCTGGGTTCCACAAGGCCCCACAGTGTCACAATGGCCCCTTCCTTCCATGAGGCCCTGCAGGGTCACAATGGTCTCCATGATTCCATGGGGCCTTGCAATGCCACAATGCTCTCCATGGATCCACGGTGCCCTGCAGGATCACAGCGGCCCTTTGGCTCCATGAGGCCCTGAAATGGAGCAATGGCCTCTTGGTTCCACAAAGCCATGCTGCTTCACACTGACCCCTTGGGACCATGCGGCCCAACAGAGCCACATATTCTTGGTTCCAAGAGAACAGCAAGATGTTCTAGATTCCATGAGGCCCCACAGTGTCACAGTGGCCCCTTGGATCCATGGTACCCTGCAGGGTCACAATGTTCCCCTTGGTTCCACAAGTTCCTACAGTGTCACAGGTTCCACAAGGGCCTGCAGTGTCACCATGGCCCATTGGTTCCACGACACCCCGCAGTGTCCCAATGGTCTCCATAGGAAGGAAACAAGTGAGCCCCAGTGGTGCAGGGGCAGATGAGAGGCAGTCACCAGAGGCCAAGGCTGGCCAGACTTGACTGTATTGGTAGATTATTTTGGAGAGTAACCCTTGGATATATGGAATTTTAGAGGTAGAATCCTAATTTCAGCCATGTGAGCCTAGACAAGAAAGACAGTTCTTTTCCATAGGAAGTAAAGCACAGAGCCCCGGTGCTTCACGGTCAGATGGGAGTGGCTCTTGGCATGTCTAATTCAGTGGGACCTGTCAGACAGACCACAGGAAGCCAAACCAGGCAGACCTGTTCCATGTTCCCTTGATTACATGGGTGCCCACACTGTCACAGTGTAATCCTTGATTCCATGAGCTCTGGCAATGTCACAATGGCTTCTTGGTTTCATAAGCCCCAACAGAGTCACAGGGTTCCCTGTGGCTCCATGTGGCCCCGCTGTGAAACAATGGCTCCTTGTTTCTATGGGCCCCAATATTTGATCATTGACCCTTGCTTCCATATTGCTCCTGAGTTGCACAATGGTCTCCTTGATTCCATGATTCCTGGATTCCACAGTCTCACCATCGTTTCCTTGGATCTCCATTGTCACAACTGGCCCATGGCTCCATGAGGTTCCGTAGTGTCACCGTGGTCGCTGTCAGAGGCTGGATGAGATCCATGTCCCGAGACACCTTGGGATGCTCGGAATGCCCATGTGGGGCCAGGGCCGGGTCAGGCCTTGGTTTGTGGTGGGACAGAGCCCCACCCCCAGCCCTGGCCTGGCAGAGCTGTCAATCACACAGCAGGGGCGGTGCTAACCCAGCTCTGATTGGCTGAGCTGTCAATCAATCAATCAATCACACACTCACAGCTGGTGCTACCCTGGCTCTGATTGGACAAGCAACTGGCAGTCCCACCCCAGGGGCAGGGCCATGAAGGCCCAGGGGGTTAAAAGCCGGAGCACGAGGCCAGCCCAGGGTCTGGATCCTGCCTTCTCTTGGGGTTCCTGTGTTGGTGATGCTGGAACCTGAGCAGTTGGTACCCATGTGTGTGTCTTTCTATGGATCTTCTGTCTTTCTGTTGTTCTCTATTTCTTCTCTTTCTAATCCTGCTTACCTGGAACATTTTTGGGTAACTTAAAATCTTAAAGGTTAAAGTTTTTTAGGTTAAATGTGTGGGAATCCAGGGCACAGGGAATATTTCTCTGTCTGCTCTGAGGGGTCCTTAACCCCAGAGAAACACTGCCTTTAACCTTCGCCAATGGAGAGGACTTCCAGGACTTTGAGACCAATTAGAATTTACCAAAGTGTGAAATAGATTAGAGGGTAGTACAGCATGTCACTTGGGTGAGAAATTTAGGTTTAGAGATTTTTAGTATGGTGTAGATAGGAAGAAAGATGGAGGAATTGGGGTGTAGTCCCTGTCTTCTTCATCTACTCCATTTTCTGCAGTGTTGGTGGCAGAGGGTGATTGGTGAAGGAAAGCACAGTGCAGAGGTTATGTGGACAGTCAAGGGGAGAGGTATTGGCAGATAAGTAGAAATAATGTATGTTTTAAGAGTTAATTGGATGAGACAACTTTAAGACCTTGAAACCGTACATTTTGGGATCATTGTGCAGTGCTTTTCCAGCGTGCTGAGCCTGGTGTGGACAGCAATGCAAAACTTCAGGTAAGATAAACATAAACAAGAAGCTGAAGACCAAAAAAGTCCCGTGCATCTCATTTTACCTGGCACAGAACTGCTACAGAGTTCTGTAAAGAAACAGAAAAAACAGAGGGTTTAACCCATCAAGGGATCCCCCAGAAAGGCCCAACATAGAACAAACATCAATAACTGGTGCCCCAAAAATGTTTTTAATAGGTTGACTTTTTTCCAAGAAGTTGTTTACTGAAGGGTGTTGTCTTAATTGGCCAATCATGTGAAATGTGTTGATTAAATGACCACTGAGGTCCACCTGTAGCAAACCAGGATATAAAAGAAGAGGATTAAAAAAACAGGTGACTTTTAGCCCTTAGCCTTCTGATCTGAGTCTGTGTCATTGCTGATTCAATGGTGACATTTGGGGATCTGTGGGGGCTGTTGGGGATCCTTTTTGTATTTTGTGACCCAAAAGCAGCTTCTCTAATAAACGTTGCCTGAAGCTCCCACTGTGCCCATGACAGGAACCCCTGTGAGTGTCTGGGCCATCCCGGCTCTTTGGCAGCCTGGGGACTCCTGGGATGTCACCGTGGAGCCCCCGTGGGTGCCTGTGACAGATGGGTGCCTTTGCAGCCCAAGGTGCCCTGGGATGTCACCATGCAATGGCTGTGACTGCCTCTGACCACAGGGCTCTTTACCATCCCAGAAAGCCCTGGGAGGTCTCCATGGAGCCCCTGTCTCTGCCTGTGACATTCCAGCTCTGGAACAGCCTGGAGACTCTTGGAAAGTCCCCATGGAACCCCTCTGAGGGCCTGTGAAAAATCTGATCCTTAGCGGGCAACCATCAGCAGGACCCTGTTGCTATGGTCAGTTTCCATGGAAACCATCACCAGCCCTCTGTTGCTATGGTCAGTTTCCATGGCAACCATCCCCAGCCCCCTGTTGCTATGCTCAGTCCCTTGGCAGCTCCATGGAGACCCCATGCCAGGGGTGGTTGCCATGGACACCAGCTCAGGCCTGCAGCCAGAGCCCGTTGCCATGGCAACCATTGGCAGCCCCCATCCCCAGGCTGATGGGATCCCAGAAGCACAGAATTGGCTGAGCTGGGAGGGACCCATCAGGATCCTCCAGTCCAACTGCTGGCCCTGCACAGGACACCCCAACAATGCCAGCCTGGGCCTGGCAGCGCTGGCCAAACGCTGCTGCAGCTCAGAGAGCCCTGGAGCTGGGAGCCTTCCCTGGGGAGCCTGGCCAGGGCCCCAGCAGCCTCTGGGCAAAAACCTTTTCCTGACATCCAACCTGAGCCTGCCCCGACTCAGCTGTAGCCGCTCCCTCCACTCCTGTCCCTGGGCACCAGAGGGAAGAGGTTCCCACAGCCCCAGCCAGGGACCCGCTCCCAAGGCTGCTGCCATGGCCACCAGGGCTGGCACCAGCTGGGATGCTCGGTTTCCACGGGCTGGGCTTCAGGAATGGGATTCCCCAATTTCCTGCTCCCGCTAAAATCGCGCTGCCCTCGCTGCCCTCCCACCTCCCATGGAAAGCACAAAAGGCAAAGATCCCAGGCTGGGATAAGAACAATTTATTGGGAACAGCAACCAGATAAGGAACAAACAGAAATAAAAAGAATATTGTCAACAGAAAGGATAAGAAAAAGGATTTACAGGGAAAACTACAACATCAACAGCTGTCTCTGCCTGGCCACATATTTCATCCTGTCTGGAAAGGACACCCTTCTCCTCGGGGGGAGAGAGTCCCTTTCCTGCCCCTGGCAATGACCTGAGGTAGGAGTGAATGTAATGACAGGACCATGGCCAGACCCTCACGTTCTTCCATCTCACATCATGTCATTGGCAGGGGCAGGAAAAGAAGCAGGTGTTTCCCAGCATGGATCACAGGGATTATGGACCACCAGGGCTCTTCCCAATGTGTGTTCTCCCATGGGGGATGAAGCTGGAGTGGTGCATGAAGCTGTTCCTGCAATCGAGGCACTTGCAGGGCTTCATTTACTGGTGGCTCCGTTGGTGTTTTGTAAAATGAGAGCTCTGGGTGAAGCTCTTCCCACACTGGGGACACTCGTAGGGCCTCTCCCCAGTGTGGATGCGCCGGTGGGTGAGGAGGGTGGAGTTGTGCTTGAAGCTCTTCCCACAGTCAGGGCAGAGGAAGGGCCTCTCCTGGGTGTGAATCCGCTGGTGCCTGGCGAGATCAGAGCTGGTCTGAAACCTCTTCCGACACTGAGGACACTCATAGGGCCTCTCCCCTGTGTGGATGAGCTGGTGGCTGATGAGGTGGGATTTCTGCTTGAAGCCTTTCCCACAGTCAGGGCAGCGGAAGGGCCTCTCCTCTGAGTGAATTTGCTCATGCAGGTGGAGACTGGAGCTGCTCTGAAACCTCTTCTGACACTGGGGACACTCATAGGGCCTCTCCCCAGTGTGGATGCGTTGGTGGATGATGAGGGCAGAGCTGCAGCTGAAGCCCTTCCCACACTCCCCACACTCATAGGGCCATTCCCCAGTGTGGATCATCTGGTGGCTGATCAGGGTGCTGCTCTGCCTGAAGCTCTTCCCACACTCCAAGCACTTGTGGGCCTTCTCCCCATTGTGAAGCTGCTCCTGGAGCACCAGCTCCGAGCTCTGGCTGAAGCTCTGTCCACCTTCCTGGCTCAGGGTGGGTCTTTCCTCCTCAGAGCACCCTGGGCTGGGTTTGGAGCCCCTTCTCCTGTGGGATCTCTGGGGCTTTTACTCCACGTTGGAATTCTGCACTGTGGAGCCATTTAAAATGGCCTCTTCCACGCGGTTCTGCTGTGGGGATTTCTCCTCCCTGGCCTCCATCCTCAGCTCCTTGTCTGGGGGAGGAAGGACAAGGAGAGGATGGGATTTGCCTCCGTGCCAGAGGGAAGGGGAAGGAGATCCCCCCAGTGCATCCCCAGCAGGACGGGGTTGGCAGCAGGGTTGTCCTGCAGCTGGGGGCTGTGCTGGGCTGGGAGATGGAGCAGCAGAGAGGGGGAAAGGGGCACTGACTTCCTCCTCACCTGCCTCATTATCCCAGGGCTCCTTTCTCTTCCACGCAGCCTCCTCCTCCATCCAGTCAAGGTTTGGGAATGGGAAATCCTGTTCTGGGAACCAAGAAAAGGGGGCACACATTGTCTTTTTACAGGATTTAAGGGAAATCTGGGGGAGAGTCTAAATCAGAATTAGAGTTTAATAAGAAAATGAAGATCAAGGCAATGATACAGAAACGCTGCCCTAAACTGACAGAGTCAGGATATAACCTGACACCCTGTTGCTGCTCAGGGTGGTGGCAGCAGTCCCATTAAATGGTGGCTGCAGTCCTGTTGGAGTGATGAACGTGATTCTGTCAAAGCAGTGATCCTGTAGAAGGGTCTGGTCTTCCTCTGAAGGTCCAGGGGTGGTTCTGGAGCTCTTGTCCTCTGGGAATCCAGTAGGCAAGCTGCTCCTGGTGTTGCAAGGCTCAGCTTATATGCAGGTAGGAATGCTTGTATCCTGCCCCTGGGCGGAGCATCCCACAATGGGAGGATGGAATTTGATCAGTCCTGCAGTGACACTCAATGGCCCATTCCCAGAAGATATCTCCCCTGGAGGGCGTTATCAGGGCTGAGTCATGGAAGAGATCAAGAACACTGCCCCACCTGTTTCTAGCAGTTGATGAAGATGGGCATTGAAAACATGCATTTGGTTCCATCTTACACTGCAACCTGAAACAGTGGAGGAATCCCTGCTCAGGGGGTGAACACCACCCCCCTTACCCAAACTGGCTCAGGTGTAAAACCCCCACCCCGGGAAGGCCACACACACAGGGGACAATGTCACACTTGCCCTGCCCCAGGGGAGGTCTCTGTCCCTGTCACTCCCTTGCTCTCCCCCCTTTTCTCTTTCTTTCCATCTCTCTCTTTACCTCACATTTACTGTTCAATAAAATCCATGTAGGATTTGGTCTTCTTAGCACCTTAATTGGACAGAGGCATCTCTCCAACAAATTGCGTAACCAGACTGTGACATTATTTTTGCACAGTGAGTTTAGGCACTGTTCTCTGACCCCAAGTGCCTTTGACAAAATCATTGTTCCCTCCTCTGAGGAGGTTGTGGTTCTTTCTGGAAGACCTCTTGGAAACTTGGACACAGTCCCTCCTTCCTCCTGGGGAATTTATGGGAGAAATGATGAAGAAAAAGGCTGTTGTGGGTGGCCAGTGGAAAAATAATATTTTGTTGTCCTTCCTTGAAAAGTTTGTTAAAATCACTGCAGGAAAGGGAGCAAATGGTATCCGAGTGACTGATAAAGTTCATTTACTCCAAGGTGAGGAACACAGGGCTGCTAAAAGTCCTACAAGAAGCCCAGCTCAAGTAGCTCAATTCCCAAATAACTCCAGCCAGGGGTCTCCGGGAGGATT
Source organism: Agelaius phoeniceus (assembly GCF_051311805.1). NCBI lineage: Eukaryota > Metazoa > Chordata > Aves > Passeriformes > Icteridae > Agelaius > Agelaius phoeniceus. The sequence continues at coordinate 7,102,478 of NW_027509866.1, forward strand.
TTTTTGGAGAGTGTTCGGAGCCGGCAGATCCCGGACTCGAGCCCCGGATATCTCCAGGCTCCCTAAGAGGAGCTTTTTCGGGGACAGAGGAGCCACCATCGCCCCTCGGGAGGGTCCCGGGGGTCCACGTGGGGATGGCCCGGTACCGATGGGGCGGGACATTGGTTTTGGGGATCCCCGTGAGAGCCGGGGCTGTGGAACGGGGGACCCCCGGGGCGGGGAGAGGGGAAGGGGCGATACCGGAGCTGGGGCACCCCCGGCAGCCCGGAGATGAGGCGGGGACGGGACCCCCTGACCCTGACAGGGGCGCGTCCTGGGGTGACTTCATGATGCTCGTGCCCCATCGGCCCGTTTAGCCCAGAAATGAGTTCTGCACCTTTAAGGCTGGTTCTGAGAGCCAAGGGGAGGAGGAAGAAGCTGCAGTTTGTTTCCATACACTGCACTCACTCCTCCACATTCAGGCTCCTGAATGGACAGAGGGCGGGACAGAGCTCTCCTTTGCTTTTAGTTAGTTTTTAGCTCTCTGAGACAGAGAAGTTCCCTGGACTGTGGTTTTTCTTTTTCTTTGGAGCTGTTTAAACCTGCTCTGGACTGAACACCCAGAACACCACCGGCATCTCCCACCTATGGCCCACTGGGCTGAGCCTGGGCCATGGCATTTCCAATACAGGGGGACTGATAAGAGACTGATAAGAGACTGATAAGACACTGATAAGACACTGAGTGAGCCAAGCCACAGCCCAAGGAAGGATTTTCTGAGTTTGTCACCTATTTTCCAGCAGCAGGAGGTTTTATTGCTTAATATTGTTCAATTTTTGTGTTGGTGAATGCTTTGCCTGTTAAATAAAGTGTTTTTTTCACTTTTCTCCAAGGAAATATTTTCCCGAACTGGCTGAGGGTGGGGCTGCTGAATCTGTATTCTAGAGGAAACCCCTTTCGGGAGTTTTCTCCCAAAATTGTCCTAAAGCAGGACAGGGTGGTGGGAAGAGGGGGGAATCCCAAGTGGCTGGATTGAGGGGAGGCTGGAGAGAGGGACCTTGGGACCCCAAAATCCGCCTGCATCCCTTAGCAGGACCCTGGAGAGGGGGGATCCCCAGGACCCATGGGATCCCCAAGAGCCCAGAGACGGGGGACCACCAGAACCCCAGGGGGATGAGACTGGAAATGGGGAACTCCTGGTGGCACTTTTTTATACACTCTTGATTTTTGGAGGTTATTATGGACATCAGGTGACTTCTAGAGATGGACTTGGGCAAGAGGAATCCCCAGCCGAATGCATTCACACCTTGTTTCTCCCCAAAACAGGATTTTCCCCAAACCTTCCCACAGTGACATCCCCTCCTGTCCTGCTCTGGGTGAGCTTAGTCCCAAACCTGACCCTGATCTCAATCTCACTCCACGTTCAGACACACTCACAGTTCTGTATTTAATCTCATCCCAGTGCCAGACTCGTCTAGCCCCAGACCCAATCCCAACCCCAGCCCTAAAGCCAATCCCATGTCTAGCCTGAACCCCAATCCCAGCTCTAATCCAAATCTCAGCCCCAACTCTAATCCCAGCCCCAATTCCAGCCCCTTCCTAAATCCTCAGCCCCAAACCAAATCCCAGGTTCAGCCCTTCTGGGGCTTTGGGGGTGTCTCTGTCCCTGTGACCCCGATGATGTTTGGATGGGGTCCCAGCAGGGCTGAGAGGGACAGAGACCCCCCCGGCCTCGCCAGGGGTGAGAAGGTGGCAGAGCCCCCCCAGCCCCGAGCAGCCTCAGCGGTGAGAGGGACACAGAGCCCCTGGTGCCCAGCCCTGCACAGGCATTGCCTGAGGCCAGAGGGATGGAGACCCCCCGAGCATCCCCCAGGGCCAGGGGACAGAGAGCCCCGAGCATCCCCTGGGCTGAGAGGGACAGAGACTCCCCCGAGCACCCCCTGGCACAGGGGAGAGAGGGAGGGAGACCCCCCAGGCATTCCCTGGGTGAGAATGATGGAGACCCCTGGGGAATGGCCTGGGGTGACAGGGACAGGGACACCCCTGGGGAATGGCCTGGGGTGACAGGGACAGGGACAACCCTCCCAAGCCCCTCCCAAGCATCCCCCAGTGTGAGAGGGTCAGTGACCCCTTGACCATCCCCAGGGCACTGGACAAAGTAAAGTTGTTTCTTGACAAAAATCAAACTTAACCCTACAGAAAATGCCTTGAATTTGCTCTTCCCAAAAGTCACTTGTGGTGAAAACGGAAACAAATCCCAAAATTCAGTAAACTCACAGTAGAAGCAATTTTGTGGCAATTCCAAAATCCATTGGTCCTGCACAGCTCCAGCTCTGCTGCTGGCACATTCTGATAAAAGAAACGTGGAAATTCGGCCCAATACATTGCGATACCTCTTTTATGAAAAGATTATAAAAAGGAAGGGAAAGCTCTGTGTAGATGTCACAAAGGTGACAGGGAAAGAGAAGAAAATTATTCTTAGATTTGGCAAAGCCCCCGGCCTGTGAAAGAGAAAAGGGGGGACAGCCACGGACTGAGAGAGACAGAGACCTCCCCTGGGGCAGGGCAAGTGTGACATTGTCCCCTGTGTGTGTGTGGCCTTCCCGGGGTGGGGGTTTTACACCTGAGCCAGTTTGGGTAAGGGGGGTGGTGTTCACCCCCTGAGCAGGGATTCCCCCACTGTTTCAGGCTGCAGTGTAAGATGGAACCAAATGCATGTTTTCAATCCCCATCTTCATCAACTGCTAGAAACAGGTGGGGCAGTGTTCTTGATCTCTTCCATGACTCAGCCCTGATCACGCCCTCCAGGGGAGATATCTTCTGGGAATGGGCCATTGAGTGTCACTGCAGGACTGATAAAATTCCATCATCCCATTGTGGGATGCTCCGCCCAGGGGGAGGATCCAAACATTCCTGCCTGGATATAAGCTGAGCCTTGCAACACCAGGAGCAGCTTGCCTACTGGATTCCCAGAGGACAAGAGCTCCAGAACCACCACTGGAACTCCAGAGGAAGACCAGACCCTTCTACAGGATCACTGCTTTGACGGAATCAAGTTCATCACTCCAACAGGACTGCAGCCACCATTTAATGGGACTGCTGCCACCACCCTGAGCAGCAACAGGGTGTCAGGTTATATCCTGACTCTGTCAGTTTAAGGACACGCTTCTGTATCATTGCCTTGATCTTCATTTTCTTATTAAATTGCAATTCTGGCTTAGACCCTCCCCAGGTTGCCTTCAAACCAGAACAAAACTCAATGTACTCATCCCTTGTTTTCCTCCCAAAACAGGATTTCTCATCCCCAAACCTTTACCAGATGGAAGAGGACTCTGAAAGGAAGAGGAAGATGTCCCAGGACACCCAGGCAGATGAGGAGGAAGTCAGTGCCCCTTTCCCCCTCTCTCCTGCTCCATCTCCCAGCCCAGCACAGCCCCCAGCTGCAGGACAACCCTGCTGCCAACCCCATCCTTCCGGGGATGCACTGGGGGGATCTCCTTCCCCTTCCCTCTGGCATGGAGGCAAATCCCATCCTCTCCTTGTCCTTCCTCCCCCTGGGAAGGAGCTGAGGATGGAGACCAGGGAGGAAAAATCCCCAAAGCAGAACCACATGGAAGAGGCCTATTTAAATGGCTCCACGGTGCAGAATTCCAACGTGGAGGAAAAGCCCCAGATATCCCACAGAAGGGGGGGCTCAAAACCCAGCCCAGGGTGCTCTGAGGAGGAAAGACCCACCCTGAGCCAGGAAGGTGGACAGAGCTTCAGCCAGAGCTCAGAGCTGGTGGCCCAGGAGCAGCTTCACAATGGGGAGAAGGCCCACAAGTGCTTGGAGTGTGGGAAGAGCTTCAGGCAGAGCAGCACCTTGATCAGCCACCAGATGATCCACACTGGGGAATGGCCCTACGAGTGTGGGGAGTGTGGGAAGGGCTTCAGCTGCAGCTCTGCCCTCATCATCCACCAACGCATCCACACCAGGGAGAGGCCCTGCGAGTGTCCCCAGTGTCAGAAGAGGTTTCAGAGCAGCTCCAGTGTCCACCTGCATGAGCGAATTCACTCAGAGGAGAGGCCCTTCTACCCAGACTGTGGGAAGGGCTTCAAGCAGAAATCCCACCTCATCAGGCACCAGCTCATCCACACTGGGGAGAGGCACTACGAGTGTCCCAACTGTCAGAAGAGGTTTCATAGAAGCTCCCATCTCCTCCAACACAAGCGGATTCACTCAGAGGAGAGGCCCTTCCTCTGCCCAGACTGCGGGAAGGGCTTCAAGCACAACTCCACCCTCCTCACCCACCGGCGCATCCACACTGGGGAGTGGCCCTACGAGTGTCCCCAGTGTGGGAAGAGCTTCACCAGCAGCTCTCACTTGAGCAGACACCAACGGAGCCACCAGTAAATGAAGCCCTGCAAATGCCTCGATTGCAGGAACAGCTTCATGCACCACTCCAGCTTCATCCCCGATGGGAGAACACACATTGGGAAGAGCCCTGGTGATCCATGTTCCCCGTGATCCATACTGGGAAGACTCCTGTCCCTTTTCCTGCCCCTGCCATTGACATGATGTGAGATGGAAGAACGTGAGGGTCTGGCCATGGCCCTGTCATTACATGCACTCCTACCTCAGTTCATTGCCAGGGACAGGAAAGGGACTCTCTCTCTCTCTCTCCCCCTGAGGAGAAGGGTGTCCTTTCCAGACAGGATGAAATACGTGGCCAGGCAGAGACTGTTGTTGATGTTGTATTTTTCCCTGTAAATAGTTTTACTTATCCTTTCTGTTGACAATATTGTTTTTATTCCTGTTTGTTCCTTATCTGGTTGCTGTTCCCAATAAATTGTTCTTATCCCAGCCCAGGATCTTTGCCTTTTGTGCTTTCCATGGGAGGCGGGAGGGCAGCGAGGGCAGCGCGGTTTTAGCAGGAGCAGGAAATTGGGGAATCCCATTCCTGAAGCCCGGCCCGTGAAAACCGAGCATCCCAGTTGGTGCCAGCCCTGGTGGCCATGGCAGCAGCCTTGGGAGCGGGTCCCTGGCTGGGGCTGTGGGAACCTCTTCCCTCTGGTGCCCAGGGACAGGAGTGGAGGGAGCGGCTGCAGCTGAGTTGGGGCAGGCTCAGGTTGGATGTCAGGAAAAGGTTTTTGGCCAGAGGCTGCTGGGGCCCTGGCCAGGCTCCCCAGGGAAGGGTCCCAGCTCCAGGGCTCTCTGAGCTGCAGCAGCGTTTGGCCAGCGCTGCCAGGCCCAGGCTGGCATTGTTGGGGTGTCCTGTGCAGGGCCAGCAGTTGGACTGGAGGATCCTGATGGGTCCCTCCCAGCTCAGCCAATTCTGTGCTTCTGGGATCCCATCAGCCTGGGGATGGGGCTGCCAATGGTTGCCATGGCAACGGGCTCTGGCTGCAGGCCTGAGCTGGTGTCCATGGCAACCACCCCGGCATGGGGTCTCCATGGAGCTGCCAAGGGACTGAGCATAGCAACAGGGGGCTGGTGATGGTTGCCATGGAAACTGACGATGGCAACAGGCGGCTGGTGATGGTTGCCATGGAAACTGACCCTAGCAACAGGGAGCTGGTGATGGTTGCCATGGAAACTGACCATAGCAACAGGGGGCTGGTGATGGTTGCCTGCTAAGGATCAGATTTGTCACAGGCCCTCAGAGGGGTTCCATGGGGATCTTTCCAAGAGTCTCCAGGCTGTTCCAGAGCTGGAATGTCACAGGCAGAGACAGGGGCTCCATGGAGACCTCCCAGGGCTTTCTGGGGTGGTAAAGAGCCCTGTGGTCAGAGGCAGTCACAGCCATCCCAGGGCACCTTGGGCTGCAAAGGCACCCATCTGTCACAGGCACTCACGGGGGCTCCATGGTGACATCCCAGGAGTCCCCAGGCTGCCAAAGAGCTGGGGTGGCCTAGACACTCACAGGGATTCCTGTCATGGGCAGAGTGGGAGCCTCAGCAAAAGATTTATTTATTTTTTTGGAGAAACTCCTGCTGAGACATGAGGTGGAGAAATGACACCCAGCACCCACCATGGATCTTCAAACCCCTGTAGGGCCCCTAGACTTCTAAAATTCCTTCTAAGAGAGGAGACTGGGAGTGGCTGGATCCAATCCCAGACCCAGACTTTGTCAAATGTGTAAAAGACTGGACAGGTGGAATTCAACTTCAACCAGATGTGTCCCACAGGATTATTGATGGAATAGCAGATAAATTGGTATAAATACGGCTCTGATTGATTCTGATCATGATCGGACAGAAAGATCTTAACCAGAGTTATTTACTCCACAGTACAGGAGCTATAACACATATTAGAATATCGTGCTCTAGGCAGCAATTTTGAAGTTTACAGGGCCTTGCTGGAGTTGTTGGAGCCCATTGCAGGCAGAGCCTCCTGCTCCAGCAGGAACTGCCTTTCCTGCACCATCAGCAGGGCAGGTCCCGCTGCAGGAAAAGCCCCAGGCCAGCCCCAGCACAGGGAAGGCCTCGGGCACAAGGGCAGAGTGCCGTGCTGGGAGCTGTGCCAGGGAGAGCCTGAGGCACCAAAGGCACCTTGGCAGCAGCAGCTGCTTGCAGGCCATGGCCAGAAGCCTCCCTTGGCAGCCCGGCCTGGTGGCCACCACTGCAGAGCTGCTGCCTCAGGGCTCATTCCTGGCTGGCCTCTGAAAAGCCACTTGTGCTCCAGGAGCCTGACTGGGAAGCCATTGGCCCCAGCACCTTGGGGACAAGATATCAATGACAAAACTCTTCATGCCAGCAGAGCCAAGGCAGGGGCAGAGCAAAGGGCAGAGCCAGGCCCAGGGGACAGGGCTGCCATGGTGATGGCTGTGAGGTCACTGCCCCTGCAGCAGCCTGGCTGCCCTCAGCAGACATTCTAGCCAGAAGCGTTGTGAGGGCACCCAGCACATCAGAGAACCCACACTACAGGAATTCTGTCACTGGGGAGGGCAGGGGGTTTCACTAGAACAGGTTGGACAAAGCTCATGCTCTTGGGTCGGGGCATTCCTGGGATGGGGCATCCACTTCTCTGGAAAAACAGTTGCACCTTCATGCCACTTTCATAATTGTAAAATATTTCCTCTTCTAACAAATGTAAATCTGCCCTCATTCAGTTTAGAGATATTGACTGTTTTTCTCTCATGGCAAGATTTGGGAGAAAATCACTTTGATCAGTATTTTTCCATTTTCACAGACCTTGGAGAATACCCAAAAATCTCCCAAGGTGGGATTTGGAGGCCTCATCATAAAACCAGCAGGGAGAGGCTGAGGGCTCTGGGGTCAGTGGGGTGGAGACTGAGGACAGAACAGGAATAGCCTGGGAGGGATTGGAGAGTGGTTTCAGAGAGGCTGGAGCTTGTCTTCCTAGTGGGAATGAGCCTGAAGAAGACATAATAGCACCAAGGGCAGCTGGGGAGGCCCAGAGTGGACACCAGGAAAAAGGAATTTCCCTGCCAGGGCAGGGCTGTGGTGCAGCACGTCCCCCAGCAGGAGCCTGGAGCAGCCCAAGGCTTTGTGTGGGCAGGCAGAGGCAGGCAGGAGGCAGAGCTGTCAGCAAAGGAAGGGGCCAGCCAGGTGGAGCAGCCGGGGGATGCCCACAGCCTGCAGGGACAGAGGCGCAGGTTTGCTCAGCACCAGAGACACCTTTGCCTTGCTTGTCCCCAGCTGTCATCACTGCCACCAGTGTTCTGCTCTACCTGGAACCTGGGGACACTTTCTCAGTCCTGTCCCTTAGAAGGATCAATTTTATGCATGAGAAACCTCACTTTGAGTTCTTGAGAAGTTCTTTGAGCACACTGTGAGGCTCTGAGTCTGATGCAAAGAGCATCAAAGCCCCAGAGGGTCATTACAGCCCTTGTGCTGTGTCTGTGCTGCTGGGCTGGGCCGGGCTCCTGGCCAGAGGCAGCTCCTGGCAAGGGCAGCAGAGCTGCAGAGAGACAGCTCTGGCCAGGAGCAGCTCCTGTGCACAGCCCAGCAGGGCTGGGCCACTGCCAGGGCCCCTCAGGGACACCAGCAGGGCACAGACAGAGCTCCCAGGGGCTCAGCACTGGCAGGGGCTGTGGCATGTCCCAGAGGGGGCTGTGTCACAGCAGCTCCTCTGGGGCTGTGTCATGGAGGCACAGAGCAGCTGTGATGTCAGCAAGGGGCTGTGTGACAGCACAGAGTGGGCTGTGTGAGGTCAGAGATTGGGCTATGGCATCACAGAGTTTGTTGTGTGAGGTCATTGAGCAGCTACAGCAACATAGTGGGGATTCTGTGACATCCCAGAGCAGGCTGTGACATCATGGCATGGCTGTATGACATCACAGAGATGGCTGTGAGGTCAAAGTGTGTGCTGTGACATTACCGAGTGGCAGTATGACATCACAGAGAGGGCTTTGTGGCATCACTGAGGAGGTTGTGGCATCGCACAGCTGTCTGTGACATCATAGTATGAGGTCATAGAGCAGATCCTGCCATCATAGAGGGTGACTCTGTGACATCAGAGAGTGGGTTCTGACATCACTGGCTGGCTGTGTAACACCATAGACCTGGCTGTGACATCACAGAACAGACAGTGTCATCACAGGGTGGCTTTCTGACATCACTGCGACATCACAGTGCAGCTGCATGACATTCCAGGGTGACATCCCAGATTTGGCTCTATGATGTCACAAGGGTGTTGTCTGACATCCCAGAGTGTGCTGTGATGTCACAGGGGGCTGTGTGACATCACAGGGGCTGTGTGAAAACAGAGGAAGCTGGGAGACATCCCAGGGGCTGTGTGATGTCACTGGGGAGGTCACTCTGCCCCGGCCCCCCTCACAGTTCCCCCCAGAGCAGTCCAACCCTGCTCGTGCACAGCGGGGTCCCCTGTCCCCCCGGGTCCCCCCGCCCCCGGCGCCGCAGCCTCCCCCAGAGGATGTTCCACGAGATCGACCCCAGAGCCTGACACAGGGACGGGGGCCGGGGCCCTGGGGGTGGCACAGGGGGACAGGGACCCCCCGGCAGCATCCCCGTGTCCCCCAGGGCCAGAGCCTGGGCCAGGGCTCCTTCACCCTGCTACCAACGAGGCCTTGAGAGCGCTGAAAAAATCCCCAGCAAGGGATCAGCAAAAATCAGATTTAATTTTAAGGGACAGCACCACAAAGTTCCTTGGCAAGAGTCACTGTGCTCCTGACTGGACACTTCAGGCAAACCAGGGAAACAAAGCAACAACAAAACCAAACAGAATCCAGGCAATCAAACCAGAAATGAGCCAAGAACTATCCCTGTGTGTGTGTGTGACACAAGGACAGTGAGGGCAAGGATAAAAGGAATACAGCCCAAAAGCTTAACAGAGGTCAAAACTAACAGGACTTAAGTTAAACCTTAACCATAATTGATACCTTAAAAGAACAGCACTTAACAGTATTTAACCTAACTTATAACCCATGACTTACTTATTTGGCAGTATTTAATTTACCTAACAACTTCTATTAAAAGTAACAACCTCACAAAAGAACAACTCTTAGAAACATTTACTTGGCTTAGACCTTGTGACTTAACCTTCCTGACAAGGACCAACCGACTCAGCTATCCAAGGCTCTCAAACCCCTCAGAGAGCAGCATTTCTGCCACATTTCCCCAGCACAGGCACTCCTGTGTGCACACAGACACAAAGAGTCAGTGCAAGGCACCTGGGAGAAATTCCCCTCAGGGCAGGAAATGCTCCCTCTGGATCCTTTGGCATCTCCCCAGCGGGTGGAGGGTTGAGCCTGGAGGAGTGGGGGGATCGGCCCAGGCTCCGTCGTTGTTGGGGATCCCTGAGTGCAGCAAACGGGAGAGTTCCCGGCTGGGAGAGGCCCCACTCAGAGGGAGTCGCTGGCCCAGGAGAGCTCCAAGGGCTCCTTTTGGAGCGCTGTTTGCAGGGCCCCAAGGGAGGGGCTTCAGTCCCAGCAATGGTTCATCCTGGCCACACTTGGCACCAACAGCTTTCTTTGGCAGTGTGAGAACAGGGATGTTGTGCCACTGAGGGAACAAAACCAGTTCCCAGGGCTGCTCCTCCAGAAAGCAGGAGCTGGTTGGGCAGCAGCAGTGCCTGGAGCAGACAGTGTTTGTGATGAGCTGCAGAGGAGCTGAGCCCAGGGGCTGTTGGCCAAGGCCGAGCCCCAAGGAGCATTTCTCAGCTGGCAGGGCGGCCTGCGAAGGGGAGGGGGGAATGCAGCAGCACAGGGCCCATGGAACCAAGGGACCATTGTGACACTGTGGGGCCCTGTGAGACCAAGGGACCATTGTGACACTGTGGGGCCCTGTGAGACCAAGGGACCATTGTGACACTGTGGGGCCTTGTGAGACAAAGGGACCATTGTGACCCTATAGGGCCCCATGGAATCATGGAGACCCTTGTGAGCCTCAGAAACCAAGAGGATGTTCTGACACTGCAGGGCCACATGGAACCAGTGAGACCATTGTGACACAATGAGGTCCCATGGAACCAAGCAGAGCATTCTGACATTGTGTGGCACCATGGAACCAAGGATCCTTGTGATGCCATGGGGCCTCATGGAACCAAGGGCACTATAGTGACACTTGGGGGATCCATGGGACCAAGGGGATCATTGTGACATTGTGGGGCCTGTGGAACCACAGAGACCATTGTGACACTGCAGGGCCAATGGAACCAGGAGAACACAGCACAGATGTGTCTTGTTTGACATCCTGGGGGCTACCTGACTGGTCCAGCTGACCGTGGCATGAGGAGGGTCTCTTCTCATCTGCTACTGAAAATCTGGAGATCTGTGCCTTCCTTGCTATGGAAAAGAACTGTCCTCCTCCAGGTGCCATGGCCAGAATTGGGAGTTCCGCCTCCAACATTCCCTGTTGTGACAGACTGAAGGAGATTGTTAGCTCAAAACATTTCATGTGTGGGGGAGGAAGGGTCAGGTCCAGCCTTGCCCTGCCCTGGAAGCCCAGCCCTGCCCTGCCCTGGAACCCCAATCTCCCCAGAGCCTCTATCCCAGCCCAGAAGTGGCTGCCAGTCCCTGGCACAGCACAGGCAATGCTCCACAGCCACCTCTGCAGCCCCAGCCCAGCTCCTGAGGGACCAAATGAGCCCAAGCCCCACCTGGGGGAAGGGCCCAGGGAGACCAAGGGGTATTGAAGGCTGACCACAAGGCAAGCACACATCTTGACCCTGCATCCTCTTGGAATTTCCATCTGAATACTGCTGGAATCCAGGAGTTGGTATCTCTGTGTGTGTGCTTCTCTGTATCTTTTTTGTCTTTCTCTCTTTCTGTGTCTTATTCTTCTGTTTCTCTTGCAAATTTTGATTAACATTACAATGAACAGGCCTAGAGTTTGTGAAGTTGAATGGGCCAAGTCAATGCTTTGAGAAATGTTTTTTGTTATTGAATATCTGCTGTAGTTTGACATAAGAAGATTTTTTAAAAGTAATATAAAAGTTTTTGTGTAACTGACAATCTGTTAAACCACTGAGATAATGAACATGCCTCTGTTAAACACAAATATTAAAGATGAAAAACCCAGGAACCTCCTCTTTCTTTTCCAGTCAACAAAGAAGCAGCGGGCCCCAGCCCTGGCCCCCATCTCAACCAAAGCAAAGCAAACCAAACCAAACCAAAGCAAACCAAACCAAACCAAGCAACCCTGCTGTGGGCTGAGCCCCTTTCCCCCTCCCCAGGCCGCCCCCTCCCCATCGGCCCCATTCTGACCAAATCAAACCCCAACAACTCCCAAACAGGAAAACAAAAGTGGCTACAAAACCCCAACCAGAACAAAGCCAGCCACAGCTATTAAAATCTCACCATGAAGTCCCCTCCCCCCAACAAAACTAAAACCCAAAACCCCTAAAACTTACAACCCATACAAAATAACCCTACAACTAAAATTAAACAAAAAGCCCCACAAAAGTGAACCATAAAGCCAATCCTAACACAACTCAGCCACAACGTCAACTACAAGTTACTGGCAGGTCAGGTGTTAACCCTTTCAATACTTCAATCCTCTATCAAGTAAAAGGAAAAAACAAAATACAAACATATAAAAAAATTATAAAACCATCAAAGTCAGTAAAGAAGAAATGAAATCCCCAATAAAAAATAAGAAAAAATACCTTAATCTTAAAAATAAAATCCTCTTATAAATGATAAAGAAAAAAATTCTTTTTTTATAGCACTTACAATTATAAAAAAATAAAAATATTTAAATTATTATCAAACAAAAACCTGCATACTAAAAAAAAAATTAAAATAACTGTAATTTCATAAAAAGTTTAAACAGGAAAAGATAAAAACATAATCCAGTACCCCCAAGAGAAGATCTCTATTTCCAGAGATAAAAAAAAAAATTAAAAGTAAAAAATAAAAACTTTTACCCTTAAACAACTCATCTTTAAAACAGTACCCCATAAGTTCACATGGCCCATCCACAAGCTGTAAAAAAGCTTCTGGCAATAAAAACAATTTCACAATAACAAAGTTCCCCAGACAACTCTTATCCATGACAAAATTAAGAACCACAAAAACCGTAATTTTTCCACTGGCAAAAAAATCTCCATAACCTTAACAAGAAAAATTTCTCTCCCAAAGTAAACTAAAAAAAGACTATTCTAGAAATAGTAAACTAACTAGAAATTTTAAGTTTAATTTCTTTACATTGTCAGTAAAAAGAAAAAGTTGTAAAGAAAAAAAATTGTTCCAAAGAGTTTATTTCTATTCTCACTACCTTTTTTCTTTAGGCTGCTTTTATTGATATTTTCTTTATACCCTTTTAAAATTTTAGACCTACTTTACCTTTCTCATAATCCTATTTCAGAACAAAATGTATAAATATTAAGCAACATTAAAACACATCACACTCATCAATACATTAAGAAATCTCAAGATAAGAAAAATCTTAAATTAATAACCAGAACCACTAAAATATCATGATAAACATTTTGCCAAAGTTTCTCTGATTTTCTAAAGTTGCCAGTAAATGCTGCTTTGTTGTTTTGAGCTCCTGAGGATCTCTTGTCAGTATTCCTCCAGTGCAATCGACTCAGAGTACACAAACAATTGTAATTCCTTTTAAATGTCTCCTTGAGAGAGTTGTTTGGGGGATGGGAGTCAGGGCTTGTGTGTCCTGCTTGGCCCAGCCCAGGCAGGGCTTTCCCAGCCACATTCCACACTCCATTGCCCAGCTGGAGCCGCTGGTGCCTCTGAGTTGTGCTGCCCCAGCCCCAGGGACGCTCTCCTTGTCTGCCCATTCCCCCACGGTCTCTGGGCAGGGATGGCCTCACTGGGGGCTGCTGACATCCTCAGCAACTTGGAGGCTGCTGCTGAATTTCACTGCTCCAGAGGCTTGTTCAGCCTTCAGCTCTTCAGTGCAGGAATTCAGTGTCCCAGGGCTCATTGACATTCAGAACACCTGAACAAGCCAAGCCTCTGGGAATAATTTGATTTTAATTTTCAAATCTTTTGTGGTTAATTAGACAGATCTCAGTAGTATATCCACAGTGAATGTAATCTATTAAAAAGACAGTGAGAAAAAGATTTTTCAGGACATGTTAAGTTTTTTTCCCCTGTTAATTAAATGATATGTGCAATCTGCAATTGACACTGAGTCCAAGTACCTCCTCATGCCCTTTGAATAGATATGAAAATCAAGACCCTTCCTGGCTGACAATCAATCAGGCTCTGTCCCTACCCCCACCCCACCATTTCCCCCATCCAAGCCCTGGCACTCAGAGCAGCCTTGTGCAAATCTCAGCTCCCTCCAGCCCAGGCTGCACCTGCATCTTTCAGCTCCTTGGCTCCAACTCCCACCTGCTTTCCTTGCAGAAGGAGCTGCCCGAGACACAGAGGGATGTTCATTTCTTTTCAGCCAACAAAGCCAAGGGAAGGCACAGCTCCATCAAATGCAAAAGTCATTCTTCTCCCTGGCTCTGCCCTGCCCCTGATCCCCACAGCCTGTCCTGTTTCCTTCATCCCTGCATTGCCAGGGACTCTCTGGGACAAGGGAGCTCAGCTCTGGGGATGGAGGGAGGTCCAAGTGCAGCCCCTGTAGTGGGAACCACAACTCACCAGGTTTCTGTCCTTTGGGGGTCAGGAACTGGTGAGAGTCAGAGTAACAGAAAGTTTCTCTTCATGGCCAACACACCATGGTTGAACAGGACACAATTTAATAACAATCACGCTCTTCCCTGAGCCATGTGCAACGTCCCAGCAGTGTCTGATGAGTCCACCACCCAAAAGTGATTTCCATCCTAAAAGTAATTTTAGACAAATGTGTCTCTGTGATAGATATAAAAACAATCAACTTCTTGTATCAGGATGCTCATCCTGGAGTGGGGACAAAACAGCTCCAACAATTCCTGATTTGCAAAGCTGTCAGTGGTGGATGGAGAAGGGAGGTCAGGCTGCTTTTGGTGCTGAGGAAATGCTGAAACCAGCCTGACTCATTTCATCTCCTCCTGTCCTGGCTGATCTCCCCTCTTTCCCCTTCCACCCATTGGCTTTTGTCTCCCACCAGGCCCCCGGTGAAGAGCCTGGCTCTGTGTTCTCCATCCCCTCCTCGCTGGCACTGCCAGGCTGGGATGAGGAGCCCCTCAGCCTTCCCTGCTCTGGGCTGGACAAGCCCAGCTCCCTCAGCCTCTGCTCACAGCCCAAGGGCTCCAGCCCCACCTTGGAGGCCCTCCCCAGACCCTGCTCCAGCTGCCAGACATCTTTCCTGCCCTGGGGCAGCCAACCCAGGCCACAGTGACCTGGAGAATCCCCGTCCTTGATGTCCTGGTCACACAGCCCTGGCCCCTTGTCCCCATGTCAGGCTCTGGGGTGGATCCTGTGGAACATCCTTTGGTGGAAGCTGTGGCTCCAGGTGGGCCGGGGGGATCCCGGGGGACAGGGACCCCACTGGGCATGGACAGCATTGGACTTGTTGGGAAAAACTGTGAGGGGGAGCTGGGGCCGAGTGACCAACCCAGTGACCTGACACAGCCCTGCTGGGATGTCACACAGCCCCTCTGGGATGTCACACAGCCCCTCTGGGATGTCACAGCCTGCTCTGTGAGCTCACAGCCCCTTCTCTAATGTCACACAGCTGGTTTCTGATGACACAGCCTGCTCTGTGATGTCACAGAGGCAGTCTATGATGTCATAGATCTCGATGACCTCACATTTCCCACTCTGTGATGTCATATCCCACTCTGTGACCTCATGTTACCAGATGATCAATTGCCTACACCAGGTGAGCTGACACCTGGAGCTTGTTCTCCACATCCCCAGGCCTATGGAAACCACACAAGGCCCATTGTGTGAGAAGGGGAACTGGAAGTTCAGCAGCCTCAGGGTCCTGCCAGCTCAGCCAGGCCCACTGGAACATTGGGGTCCACAACCACCAGGGACCACCAGAGAGACCCCCAGGACAGAAGAACACATGGGTAAAGGGGAGGGGGAATATGTTAATGATTTTGGGGAAATGATTATCATATGTGGGTTTAGTCCAAGACAATCAATGAATATGTGTGCAAAATAGAGAATATAAACAGAAACTTTCCTGTACTCAGCCTGCAGGGCTTTGGGAGGAGCTCTCCCCCGTGCATCCAGCTGAATAAAGAATGCTGCTTCTTAATGCTACATTGGGGTTAAGGAGTTTTCTGTTTTACTAAATTTTTGGTAACATTCCCACTGCCAAGGAAAGCTCTGTCTGCTGCTGTTCACAAACAGAGAAGGGCTGGGGGCGGATGTGGGGCTCAGAGGCTGCCTGGGGCACAGTGACCATGAAATAATCAAGTTTTGAATGTTCTGTGAAAGAAGGAGGGGCAGCAACAAATCTTCTACACTGGAATTAGGAAGGGCAGACTTTGGCCTGTTTAGGATGCTGATTTGGGGAGTACCAAATTGGGTACTGATTTTTTTAAGGAGAAACAGCCCTTAAAAACAAAGAGGGCTGGGAAGGATGGACATATTTCAAGAAAGTAATCTTAAGGGGGAAGGAGCAGCCTGTGCCAGTGTGGCAAAAGATGAGCCAGTGAGGAAAAGGACTGGCCTGGCTCCACATGGAGATTTTGTGGGAAGTCAAGGGGAAAACGGACTGACAACTCAGGAAGTGTTTAAGGATGTCATTAGGTTATGCAGAAAGAAAAGTTGAGAGCTGAAAACTCAATCAGAACTTAACCTATCAGCTTCTGTAAAAAAATAAAAATGTTTTTATAAAAAAAATTATAGCAAATGGAGGGAGAAGGAGAACCTCTACTCTTTATTGGCTGCAGTGGGGAATACAATAACTAAAGATAAGGAAAAGGCTGAGCTACTTAAAACCTTGTTTGTCTCAATTTTTAATATTAGGACAGGTTGTTCTCAGGACAAGTGTTCTCCTGAGCTGGTAGATGGGCACAGGGAGCAGAACAGCCCCCTGGAATCCAGGAGGAAGCAGTTGGGGACCTGCTGAGCCACTCAGATGCTCACAGGTGTACGGGATCAGATGGGATCCATCCCAGGGGGATGAGGGAGTTGTGGATGAGCTCCCCAAGCTGCTCTCCATCATTTACCATCAGTCCTGGCTCAGCAGGGAGGGCCCAGAGCACTGGAGGTGCCAGTGTGAGCCCATCCCCAGGAAGGGCTGGAAGGAGGAGCTGGGGAACTCCAGGCCTGTCAGCCTGACCTGGGTGCCCGGCAAGGTTATGGAACAGATCACCTTGAGTGCCACCACAGGGCACCCACAGGATGGCCCAGGGATCAGAGCCAGCCAGCGTGGATTTAGGGGTGGCAGGTCCTGCCTGACCAACCTGGTCTCCTTTTATGCCCAGGTGACCCACCTGTGGATGGGGGAAAGGCTGTGGATGTTGTGTGCCTGGACTCCAGCAAAGCCTTTGACTCTGTCTCTGACAGCATTCCCTGGAAAAGCTGCAGCCCACGGCTTGGGCAGGCTCCCTCCTGGCTGGGAGATTTAAGAGCTGGCTGGAGGCTGGGCCCAGAGAGTGGTGGGGATGGTGCTGCACCCAGCTGGTGTCCAGGCACTGGTGCTGTCCCCAGGGATCTGTGCTGGGCCCAGTCCTGTTTAATATCTTCACTGATGATCTGGGTGAGGGGATCGAGTGCAGCATTCACAAACTGCAGATGGCACCAAGCTGTTTGTGAGTGTGGATCTTCTGGAGGGCAGGACAAGAAGACCCAGCCTTAAGCTGCACCAGGGGAGGCTCAGGCTGGACAATAGGAAGGAGTTCTTCACAGAAAGGGTGAGTGGGAACTGGAATGGGCTGGCCAGGGGGGAGGTGGCAGAGTCACTGTCCCTCTGCAGTGGCACTCAGTGGCATGGTCTGGGTGACAAGGCAGTATTAGGGCATTGGTTGAACTTGATGATCCCACAGGTCTTTTCCAGCCTATTTGATTCTGTCATTCTCTGATGATTGGGACACTCTGGGGCCATTGTGACACTGCAGGGCCTCGTGGAACTAAGAGGACCATGGTGACACCATGCAGCCCCACAGAACCAGGGCTCCATGGTGGTGCTGTGGGGCCAAATGGACCCAGGGAGTGCCCCGTGACACTCTGGGCCCTCGTGGAACCACAGAGGCCATTGTGACACTGCAGGGCCTTGTGTAACCAAGGGGTTTCACCATTTTGACACTGCTAAACCAAGGAGACCATTGGGAGACTGCAGGGCCCAGTGGAACCAAGGGGCTGTTCTGACACTGCGGGGCCTCATGGCACCAAGGGGACATTGTGACACTGCAGGATCCTGTGTAACCAAGGGGCCACTGTGACACGATGGGGCCTCAAGGAATCTGGAAGAACGTTGTGACACTGTGTGGCCTGGTGGAAACAAGGAGTCCATTGTGACACTGAGGGGACTTGTGGATCCACAGAGACCATGGTGACAGTGTGGGACCTCATGTGGCCATGGGGCCATTGTGACACTCTGGGGTCCCATGGAACCAAGGGGACCAGTGTGGAACTGCAGCACCAACGAGAACATTGTGACACTGTGAAGCCCCATGGAACCAAGGAGACCATTGTACTCTGCATGGTCTCATGGAACCAAGGAGACCAGTGTGACAGTGCAGGGCCTGGTGTGACCAAGAGGCCATTTTGACACTGAGGGGCCCCATGGAACCAAGGACATCTTTGCAGATGACACCAAGTTGGATGTGAGTGTTGATCTGCTGGAGAGTTGGAGGGCTCTGCACAGTGACTTGGACAGGCTGGATCCAGGGGATGAATCCAACAAGGTGAGGTTTAACAAATCCAAGGGCCAGGCCCTCATATTTGGGCCCAGTGCTACAGGCTGGGGACAGAGTGGCTGGAGAGCAGCCAGGCAGAAAGGGACCTGCAGGGACTGATGGACAGCAGGCTGGACATGAGGCAGCAGTGTGCCCTGGTGGCCAAGAAGGCCAATGACTCCTGGCCTGGATCAGGAATGGTGCGGTCAGCAGGAGCAGAGCTGCTGGGCCAGCACTGATCTGCCCCCAGCTCTGCACACAGACATTGCTGCTGCAGCTCCAGAGAAGGGAACACAAGGGCATCTCTGGAAAAAACTTTGCTGGGAGATCCTTTAGTTTCTTTAAAGCCACACGGAGTGCAGCCCCTCACCGACACAATCTGTGGCCACAGGGAATATGGAGAGAAACAAAATGAGAAATGGCACAAACATTGACATTTCTTTGTCAACAATATGAGAAAAATAAAACAAAGGAAACGAACATCCAAAATGAAATTAACATGAAGTATCAAATATTACTTTTGTTATAAATGATTTGGAGAAATTTTCCAGCAGTTTGATGTTCCTGAAAGCATCCAGTCATCAGTGTCCACACTGCAGCCTTGAGCTCCTGGTTCCTCAGGCTGTAGATGAGGGGGTTCAGGGCTGGAGGCATCAATGAGTACAGAACTGTCACTGCCATATCCAGGGATGGGGAAGAGATTGAGGGGGGCTTCAGGTGAGCAAATATGGCACTACTGATGAACAGGGAGAGCACAGCTAGGTGAGGGAGGCAGGTGGAAAAGGCTTTGTGCCGTCCCTGCTCAGAGGGGATCCTTAGCACAACCCTGAAGATCTGCACATAGGAGAAAACAATGAACACAAAACAGCTAAAAGCTAAAAAGGCACTAACAGCAATGAGCACAAATTCCCTGAGGTAGGATTTGGAGCAGGACAGCTTGAGGATCTGAGGGATTTCACAGAAGAACTGGCCCAAAGCATTGCCATGGCACAGGGGCAAGGAAAATGTACTGGCTGTGAGCAGCAGAGCATTGAGAAAGGCACTGGCCCAGGCAGCTGCTGCCATGTGGGCACAAGCTCTGCTGCCCAGGAGGGTCCCGTAGTGCAGGGGTTTGCAGATGGACACGTAGCGGTCGTAGCACATGATGGTCAGGAGGCAAAGCTCTGCTGAGATGAAGAACATAAAGAGAAATAGCTGAGCAGCACATCCAGTGTAGGAGATGTTGCTGGTGTCCCAGAGGGAATTGTGCATGGCTTTGGGGACAGTGGTGCAGATGGAGCCCAGGTCAGCGAGGGCCAGGTTGAGCAGGAAGAAGAACATGGGCGTGTGCAGGTGGTGGCCGCAGGCTACGGCGCTGATGATGAGGCCGTTGCCCAGGAGGGCAGCCAGGGAGATGCCCAGCAAGAGGCAGAAGTGCAGGAGCTGCAGCTGCCGCGTGTCTGCCAATGCCAGCAGGAGGAAGTGCCTGATGGAGCTGCTGTTGGACATTTGCTGTGCCTTGGCATGGGGATCTGTAAGAAAAGTAATCATGGGATAGTTGGGTTTGGAGAGGACTTGAAATATCCCAGCACAGCCTGGGGGCACTTTCTCCCCACTGCCTGCCCAGGGCTCTGCTGCCTGGAGCTGTCCCTGCCAGCAGCGGCTTCCCTGTGCCCAGGGCTGGGCCCTGCCAGTGCTGCCAGAGCCCAGCCCAGCCCTGGGGGCTCAGCTCTGCCCTGCAGAGCCCTCCCAGCTCAGGCACTGCCCAGGGGCAGCTCTGGCTCTTCAGGCTCTGATGGCAATGTCAGAGCAACCCTGAGGAGGCTGAAAAAGCAACACTGATGCTGCCTCTCAGGGGCCATCTGTTGATCTCTGTAAATGCGCAGTTTATTCAGATCTAAGAGAATATTATTATTTATTTTTCTCAGCCTGAACTGAGATATTAATATCTATGGGCAGATTCCCAACCAGGAAACCCAGAGCAGTAGATTAAAAAAACAGGATTTTCCCCTTTATGCAACCCCTGCCTTGCTGTGCTCCCTGTATAATCTACTTGGAAATGTTCTGCAGGTAAATGTCATGCTGGGAGCTGTCCTGAACAATGCAGCATCCTCCCCACACAAGGAGAACACTTCCAAGCCTCACCAGCTGTCTCCTGCCACCCAGATCTTGTCCCCCAGTGCTGGGAGCAGCTGCCAGGGCTGGCTGAGAGCTGTCCCTGGCAGGCAGCAGAGTCCTTGCCCCAGCACAGCGCCCTGGGCTGCAGGACCCTGCTCTGCAGGACAGCCCTGGGCACCCCTGGCTGCTCTGCACAAGAGACAAGCAGAGAATGTACTCACAGGCTCTGCAGGCATTGGGATGTTGCAGCTTGAGGAGATGGCTCCAGGAGCTGCAGCTGCATTGTCCTGCAGCCAGAGGTTCCTGTGCCAAGGGCTGGCAGTGATTGTGCCCCAGGCACTTCTCAGCCCCTTCCCAGCCCTGACTGATTGAAGCTCTCTGTGCCTCTGGGCTGTGCCCGGGCTGGCTGCAGGCAGTGCCCCAGCCCTGCTGGGCTGGCACAAGAGCTGCTCATCCAGAGAAATGTGCTTTTGAAGCTCTTCTTGGTGACCAGGAGCTGCCTCTGTGCCAGGAGCCCAGCCCAGCTCAGCAGCACAGACACAGCACAAGGACTTTAATCAGCCTCTGGGGCTTTATGCTCAGGCTCTGAACATCAGTCCCTGAGAGGGAGCTGAAGAAACCTCTCCAGAGCTCCAAGGCAGAATCCAACTCCAAAGTTTCTTGGACTTTTAATGGGTCCCAGCGAGGGACACGACTGAGAAAGTGTCCCCAGGCCCCAGGCAGAGCAGAGAACTGCAGGCAGTGATGACAGGTGGGGACAAAGAGAAGCCAAGTCTTGGTGCCCTGGGCCACGGCAGGGTCTGTGCCAGCAAGGGCTGGGAGGAGACACCTTGTCCTGAGGCCCTGGGGCCTCCTGGCACAGCCCCAGCCAGGCTGGGCACTGTCAGCCCCTTGTGCTGCCCTCAGCATCCCCCCCTAGCCCACATCCCAGTGGCCTCAAGGATCTGCTGCAAGGAGTCCCTGGGGAGCCTTGCTCAGCAACGGCCCTGGGGGCTCCTTCATGCTCCCTGCAGGGACTGCAGCTTTTTCAAAGGACTTTGGCTTTGGCTTTTGCCTTGGAGTCTCTGAGAGGTTTGTGCAATCCTGGCCTCCAATTATCTGCTGTAATTAGTCCCTGGAGAGGCTTTGTCAGTAACAACACTCAGTGGGGCTCATTAATACTACAGGTTACTTCAGTTATTTGAAGGTACTTGGTGTTTCCCTTTTGATAAAGACTTTGTGAGAGGTTTGTGCAATCATGGCCCCAATTATCTGCTTTAACGAGTCCCTGGAGAGCTTTGTACTGACACTCAGTGGTGCTCAGTAATGCTTGGAGATACTCAGATTTTTTAAGGTAGTTTGGAATTTCCTTTCCACACTGAGACTCTGACAAGTTTTTGGTCCATCCTGGCCTCCAATTGTCACCTCCAAGGAGTCCATGAGGAGCCAGTGTTGGGATGGGCTTCAGTTGGACCCATTCATTCTTTGAGACACTTTGGGGTTTTCTTCTGACTTTGACTCTTGGAAAGGTTTGTGCAATCTCCTCTCAGGCCCTGAGGTTCCAGGGCTCAGCTCCAAATGCACCACGGGGCTCATTAGGATGCAGCAAGTCCTGACGAACCATGGCTCTGCCTTGATTTCTGTCTAGTCTTGTTCAGTTCAGCAGGAAGATTTCCTTTTACAGTTATGGATGGTATAAATAAGAAGCTTGACTAGGCCAATGTTCAAGCAGCAATCAATTTATTAATTAATATGGTAAAGTATGAGCAATACAGCGCTGGGTACAGTCGGGGAAGTTTTCCCTCCAACTGCACACCCATAGTTGAGTCTTACAGGTATTTATAGGGGTACTCATCAGCTTTCTCAGCGGTTTCTATTCCAATTCTTACTCATCATCAGTTTCTATTCCCAATTTTTACATCACAATTCTATGTACTATTGTGATTTAGCTTTTCTCAGGATGTATCCCAAAAGGAGTATCCCCAGATGGTGGTGGTCCGGTTTCCAAAAGAAGAAAGACGAATCTCATCTGGTGAGGTCCAGCTGTCCAGATGTGGGTCCTCCTTTTAATTGCAGAGACTATAAATCTAACAACAGTGATGTGAAGCTTCCCTTGGTTGAAACCATAAATCCTTGAGGTGATGTTCATCTTCCTTTCTCAAGCTTTTTTCTCTGCTTTATTAAGGCATGAGATAAGCATGTTTCCTTTATATATATTCCAAAGCTATAGTTTCAAGGATACAAGCAATGTTCTAAAATTATACTTCAAAAGGTTATTATTGCAGAACTCTTTAAGGATTAACTACAAGCAAGAAGCAACATTTTTAATGCTTAATGCTAATGCTCCTAAATCAACCAAGGTTAATTGCAAACAAAAGATGGGTTCAAAGTACTTCTTCCATGCTTTACTTTCCTCAGTTATTATCAGAATTCACAACTGTCCCATTGCCGGTCTCCACACATGTCGCAGTCACAAATACTCACATTGCCTGTGTGTACCTGACACAACCTGACACGCAGCTTTGTATTTCACATCCCCCGTGTCCCCCTGTGTTCCCCCGGGCAGGGAGCTGCTCTGGCCCGGGATAGCCGGGCCCAGCCGCGGGGCCTCGCCGGCAGCGGGCAGGAGCCGGCCCGGGCTGCGGGACACGGCGGGGGTGCCCGGCTGCAAAGCAGCTCTGGCTCCCGCCGGGGAGCTGTGGGCAAGGGGCTGCAGCCGTGCGGGAGGAAAGCCGCTGGGCCAGCCCCTAACGCTGCCCCGCAGGAAGGAAGGGCAGGAGGAAGCTGACAAATGAGCTCGGAATGTGGCAGTGCAGAGATGAAGGGACAAGAGCCCTTGGGGGCCGGGGGTTGGGGCCAGCCCTCGGGCACGGCTCCGAGCGGCTCCTGAGCCGGCCTAAGGGCTGCCTGTAAGGATTGCAGGCGGCAGCCGAGAGCAGCAGCGCCGGCAGTGCCAGCCGGGCCCCACGGCCATCTGCCCGTGCCTTCGCAGCCCGTGAGGGCCGCGGGCTCTGCAGCGCCGCTCCTGCTCCCACAGCCGGCCCGGAGCCTCAGGGCTGCCCCGCAGGCGCCGCGGCGGCAGCAGCGGCCTCAGGGCCCGGTCCGGGGCTCGATCTGCTCAGCCCGGGGGCAGAGCCACAGCAGGGGGGAAGGAGCTGAAGGAGCACCAGGGAGCCCGGGGAGAGACAGGCTGTGAGACAAGGCTCTGCCTATAATTTTAACAGTTTTTATTAGCCTAAAACTATATACAACTAACTTAATAACTATATACAAGTAAAAAGTCAAGTTTCTTATGACAATTGTCACAGGTGTTTCTCGCTTTGGACAAGATGTCCCAGGTCAAGCATTGGGCACTGAGTCCTTTCCAGCTGGCCGGGGGCTGTTGATGTCTGGCGGGGCTGCAGAGGCTGCTCGAGCCCTGGGGCCCATGAGACCTGTCGAGGAGCTGTGCCTGGCCGTGCTCTCCTGAGGCGGCAGGGCCTGGGCGTGAAGGGCAAGGGTGAGCTGCCACAGGTGCTGGCCCCAGCACACCAGGACTCAAGCTCTTGTCCCACACTGGGCATGGCCATTCTCCCACGTTACTCCAGCTCCAAGCTCAGTTGCCCCATGTGCCAGTCCTCCTGCTCCATTCTGCCCCTTCTTTCTTGCCCTAGAAACAAAATACCCATGCCACATTACCCAGCTCTGTACACAGAGCCCTACTCATCCCCCAGCTGGCATCCTGCAGATAATCAGCCCCTGTCGTCACTGACCCCCTTGCCCTGACAGGCCATACCTGACGCATCCTGTGTCCTGATCGCCGTACGATGCTGGTCATTACGGCCCTTCGAGATGTGTCCATCACCGTGCAGCAGGGTCACACTGGGCTGAGGAGGAGAGGGCAGCTGGCTGCAATGCAGGGCCCAATCCAGCACACCCCAATAATCCAACTCAGGTCTCTCTGGAGACTGAGGGCACAGATTCCCCCTGGACAGTCAGCAATGCCATCAAGCCTCAGTCACCATTCTGTGTCCCCACCTTCATCACACCTACCTTGTGTACCAGGAGACACTGCAGCTGTGCACTTGTATGTGGGGAAGCCTTGATGTTCTGCATCGTGGAGCTGCTGCTCTGATGGTCCCCAGAGCTCTGCGGCACACGGGGACACTGGCACAGACCAGCGGCCTCCTGTGGGATGGGACAGAGGACACTCAGTGCCCAGGCCTGTGGCATGCAGGGCATCACCCTGCTGTGCCAGGGAGGGCACTGGCAGTGCTGCCTGCAGGGGCATGTCCCTGCCAGCTCCTGTCCACCTGCTGCAGGAGCCCCAGGCCCATCCCACCAGGCTGGATCTGCTGGCTCTGTCCCCATGGCCAGGTGTGCTGGCCATGGCACCAGGCAGGTCCCTGTGCACAGGACACCAACTGGCAGGAGCTGGGCTGTCCCAGCTGCAGGGATTGGTTTTGGGAACTCCTTTCACAGGAGGCACCCAATCCCTGTCTGTAGGATTGACGGGGGTAGCACGGTCGGGACGAACGGAGACGAGAGATCTCTGAAGCCAGGTCATGGAGGGTTTATTGCAAAGGGCGTGGGTGCAGGGCCCTGCTTGGAGCTGCCAGCCACAGCTCAGAGCAGGCCTGAGAGAAGAGAGGGGTAGAGAGGGAGAGAGCATAAGAGAGTAAAAGGGGTATGAGGATAAAAGGCAAGAGCTAAGAGACAAGAGGTAAGAGTAAGAGGTAAGAGCTAAGAGCATAGAAAAGTAAGAGCTAAGTTCCCGTTACAATACAATAAATCATCTTCTGTGTTGAATATTCTGATTCTCACTTAACCAATCTAGTACAACATACAAATCCTATAGCACTTCCATACAGCCTATAAGAATCACTACATTACCATACTGTGCTACATTTTAAACCCTAAAAACTCCTCTTTGGAACCTTCTGCAAAGCTGGCAGGGTCTGCTCTGACCCTTGGACCTGCCTGCAAGCAGAGGGTCTTGTTTCATCAAAAGGGGATTACCTTCAGCCAGCCACACCATTGTTTTCCCGTTGTTCAGTAACTAAGGGATCTCGAAGCTTGCTTTCATTTCAATCTCACTTATAGTTTCCATATTCTCAAAATCTTTTGCCAGGCAATCATATTTATAAGGTTTTCCTGTTTCATCTTCCCCAACAGCCCTCCAAGCCTGAGCTCAGACTGCAAACAGATGCAGCTCATCAGATGTGCTTTCATCAGCCTTGGGACAGAGAGATGGGCCAGACAGGGCAGTGCAAGGCAAGGAATGCAAAAGCCCCCAGCCCTGGGGCAAGCACTGGCCCTCCACAGCTGCCCTCTGCTCCCCTGCCCTGCCCCGTCCCCCCAGGCTGCTCTGCCCCAGCCCAGGTGCAGAGCCCTCCTTGCTGTGTCAGGGCTGCTCTGCACCCCAGGCACTGGGGATGTTTCCTCAGGGCCCTCACCTTTGGCTGGGCGGTGGCTCCTTGCTGGGGGGCATGGGCTGCAAATACGGGAGTGTCTCGGGGTACCTGGGGAGGGCAGGAGTCACAGGTGTGTGACAGGAGACAAAGAACCTGTTCCTGTTGGAGGCAGCCCCCCCAAAGCCATGGGATTGTAGCCCATGGCATCCCGCTGCCTGTAGCCCTTGGGATGAGCCCCCACAGCCCCTGCTGATGGGCAGGGCTGCAGAGGGGGCTCCCCACATCAGCCCCTCCCAAGCAGACACTGTCCCCCTGTGCCAGCACAGCGGGTCACTGCTGGCACCCATCTCCCCCCATGCCAGCCCCGCTGCCCCCGAGGCACTGGTGCTACTCACTGGCCAGGAACCTGCACGCTGAGCATGCGGTCACAGGACAGGCACGAGAAAGGGACTGGCAGCTGCCTAAGGAGGGGGAGGGAAGAGGGCTGGCTGAGCTCCTGGGGCCACAGCCCTGCAGCACACAGGCAGCAGCTCCCTGCAGCAGCCAGCTGCTGGGCAGCTCACTGCACAGGGCCACGGCCATTGCAGGGTGAACCGTGGGCTCTTGAGCCTTTTCTCCCCATCCCCAAGGTGCTGGCTGATGCCAGGTGAAGGGCACAGGCACCCATGCCACCATCCCAAGCAGCCCCTGCAGCGCTTTCAGCACCTCTCTGGCACCAAAGCTCCCCCGTGTGCACGGCCAGGACGGCAGGGCATGACCCAGCTCAGGGCATGGTGTGTGACAGCCCTGCCTGGCAGGAGCAGTTGCCATCACTGTCCCCAAAGCCATCAGAATCTCCATTGCACTCACTTCTTAATCCCAGCAGCGTTTTCACGCAACAGCCTATCCTCGAGTTCCTCCATGTTCCTGTTCCAGGAATCCTCCCGGTGTTTACTGAAAGTCTTCAGCTCCAGGCGATCCAGCTGTGAACAGGTGCACAGCCTCAGCCAGCTGCTCCAGGATGTGACATGGAGCTCTCCAGGGAAAAGCCTGGAGGGGGATCCTCAGAGGGATGCTGTCTCAGGCTGTCAAGTCCCAAAGGTGCCAGTTCCTCGTGGTGGCGATGAGGTACCCCTCACCTTGTCTTCAATTTCATCGCTGAACTGCTGCTGGGTACTGTTCCAGTGCTGCTGCTGGCCTGAAATCTGGCTCTGCAACTCCTGCATCCTTTCATCCAGCTCCTCCATGTTCTCTTCACACTGGCTGCCATTGACTTTGCTATCCAAGGCAGCTTTGTCCGCCTTCTAGCAGAGGGGAAGGGCAGGAGAGCGGTGGGGAAAGGGATGAGGAACACCAGGCAGGGCCAGCGTGTGAGGGACAGAGGGAGGAGTGCTTCTGAGACAGAGTAGAAATTTTCCAGAGTAGAAATCCATTTTGATTTAGGTGAAATGTACATCTTTGAGTCTGTGGTTAGAAAACATAGCTATGTAGCCTGATTGCAAAGCCTAGGCTCAGGGAATCTGATTCAGTGAAGGACAGAGCTAAGGGGGGGACGGGACAGAGGGTGATAAAGAGACACAGAGAGACTGCTGTGAAAGCAGGTCAACCTGACCTAAGAATTCTTTCTGATAAAGAAGAACTAGTGGCAAATGTCACGCAAAATTTGTAAAAATGAATATGTATGAACCTATTGTGAAATCGTATGGATATGTATTTGAGAGGAGGATAAAAAGGGACCTGAAGTTCCCAGAGGTACGCATGCCTTTTAAGGAGAGTAATCTCTGCATGCATCCGGTGCTGTAATAATAAACACACCGGCTTTACAACTTACACAACGTTGTGGAGGTTTTGGCTATCTCTGCAAAACAGACCCCTTTTGGAGGTTTCCTCCCAAAATTTGCCCTAAGCCAGCACAAACAATCATGAAAATTTCACCAGTGGCATAATTTCCTGCTGGCAAATCTTGTGACAGAAGCTTGACCTTGTTCTCCATGAGACATTCTTGGGAAGAGAGACAGGAGAAGATTCCTGGAAAACTGAAACAGCTTTCCAGAAGTGAAATGAAAATGAATGAAATAATCCAAGATCTTTTCCTTTATCTCTATGCTCCCCTTTTCCATGTTGCACTACTTCTCCATCCCAGGAATTCCAGATGCACCGCACCTCTAAGATCGGTGACTTAGTGATTTTTAGACACTTGAAAATACCATGAGCCACACAGAGTTTTCCTTGCCCTGGTTCTACTGGAAGGCAACACTGGACATGTAAGTGCAGTGCTTGGGTCAGGTAGGAATCCTACAGCAAGGGAAGGTGGCCCGACAGTGTTTGCCCCTCAGCCAGGCCAATGCAGAGCAGCAAGCGAGGGGATTGCTGTGCCAGTGTGCAGGAGTGAGGGCTCTGCATCTGGGCTCACCGCTGCAAAGTTCCCGTGTTTGGACAGACTCAGGGGCTGTGCCCGGGGCGCGCGGGGCTCGAACGTGGGGCTCGTGGGGCGAGCGGGGAACGGACACGGGGACGAACGGCCCCGGTGCTTCAGTTGCAGCGGCGGCAGCGGCGGCAGCAGCAGTGGCGGCAGCAGCAGCAGCAAAAGCAGATATTCGAGAGAACCCTTTCTCTTTCTCTCTTTCTTTCTCTGTGTCTCCCTTTCCCGCCGTCGGGCACCCTTCTCCCGGGGTCCCTTGCCCGGCGTCCCTCTCCTCTCCCCGCCTCCCTCTCCCCTGCCGGGCCGGGCCATGCCCCCGGCCCGCCCCCGGCCCCGGGCGGGGCTGCCCCGTGCCCGACCCCGGCCGTCCCGCCGCGCTCTCGCCTCCGCCCGGCTCTGGCCGTACTGGCGTTGGCGCTGCTGGGCGGGCGTCAGTTCCTGGTGCGGGGGCGGCATCGCCGCCCTTCGGCTCCGCCTGGCCCGAGCCCGGCCCCGGCCCCGGCCCCGGCCCCGGCCCTGGCTCCTCCCGGGGCCCGCGGAGGACACAGGCGACGCTGCCGCTCCCGCCGCCTCCGCTGCGGCTTCCCCGGCCCGAGCTCGGCCGCTCGGCAGCGCGGCCGCCGGCCCCGAGCCGTCGGGGCCCGGGGCAGGTGGGGATGCCCGGCCTGGGCCGCTCGGGGCGCGCTCGGGGGCCGTTGCTGGACCCGGGCCGAGCGCTGACAGCCGCGTCTCGCCCGCAGGAAAGGCGCACGAGGCCCTGCAGGAGCGGTACCGAGTGGGTTCGCTGCTGGGGCGCGGAGGCTTCGGCAGCGTCTTCGCGGCCACGCGGCTCTCGGACGGCGCCCCGGTGAGCGGCGGGGCCGGCGGCGGGCGGAGGGGGAGGAGGAGGAGAAGGGCGGAGGATGGGGCTGGGCAGGACGGGCGGCGAGCTCAGCCCGCTGCTCTCCCTCGCTCGCAGGTGGCCATCAAACGCGTGCCGCGGGATCGCATCCGGCACTGGGGCGAGCTGGTGAGTGAGCGGGGCCAGCGGCAGCAGCCGGGCCGGGCCGGGCGGCGAGGAGCCGGGGCCCGGCACGGTGGGAGCCGCCGGGAGCCTGCGGGGAGAGCGGGCGTGGGCTGAGCGGGGCGTGCAGAGCATCCCGGGCTGGCTGAGGGCTCCCAGAGCCCCGGCACGGCCTCAGCCCCACTGACGGCACCGCGCTCCTCCCGCAGCCCGACGGCAGCAGCGCGCCGCTGGAGATCGTGCTGCTGGCCAAGGTGTCCCGTGGCTGTGCTGCTGTCATTCAGCTCCTGGAGTGGCTCGAGCTCCCCGACAGCTTCCTGCTGGTGCTGGAGCGTCCGGAGCGGTGCCAGGAGCTCTCGGCTTTCCTGGCGGAGCGGGGGTTCCTGCCGGAGGAGGAGGCGCGGGCGCTGTTCCGCCAGGTGCTGGAGGCCGTGCGGCACTGCACCGCCTGCGGGGTCCTGCACAGGGACATCAAGCCCGAGAACATCCTGCTCGACCTGGCCAGCGGGCAGCTGAAACTCATCGACTTTGGCTGTGGCGCCTTCCTCCAAGACACAGCCTACACCCAGTTTGCAGGTGAGCCCTCGCAGGGGATGCTCCTGGGCATCTCATGGCCCAGCCTGGGTGCAGCTCCGGGGCTTCCCCCTATTGCAGCCGGGATGAGATTGATGCTGGAGCCGAGTTGATTTGGGTGGGGTGTGAGGGGGGGCAGCTGCCAGCCCTGCCGACAGCCTTCAGCACCCACTGTGGCCTGGGCTGGGGCTGGAGCTGGGGCAGCCAGCCCGACACAAACCCCCATGGGGGTAGCAGAGAGGGGGGTCTGACCCCGTGCCCCGGATGGTTTGGTGTGCAGGCAAGGAAGGGCTTGGACTGCTCCACTCCCCTTGTTTGCCTTGGCTTATTAACATTTTTGGGGGCCATACAGGTGGGGAGGAGAGTGGGTTTTCTCCACCAGTGGGTGGGTTTTTCCTTTGTGTGTCATGGTTGGGCCTTCCCAGGGTTTCTGCTGCCCTCTTCCAGCACCAGTGGCTTCTTTTCCAGCCCCGAGTTTGTACACAAGTCCCAGGTGCTGGTGAGAGGGCAGCGCTCACCCCGTGTGCCTCTGGGGCAGCCCCCACATGGCCAGGGATGCTGGGGCCGGGCTCTGGGAGCAGCAGCATCCCCCTGCTGAGCTGTGTCTGTGTTCCACAGGAACCCTGTCCTACAGCCCACCAGAGTGGATCCAGCACCAACGCTACCACGGCGAGGCAGCGACGATCTGGTCCCTGGGCCTCCTGCTGTGCCACCTGGTCATGGGCAAGCACCCGTTCAGGAGGGGCCAGGAGATCATCCGGGGGTGGATCTTGTTCCCACGATGGCTTTCTCAAGGTGGATCCTCATCTCTGGGCACAGGGGGAATCCCAGTGCTGGGAGACAGCATCGGGCTCGTGGGCATCCCGCTCTGGCAGCTGCTGAGGAGGTGGCACAGGTCCTGCTCTCCTGCTCTCCTCCAAACAGAGCATCCATGGGGAAGTTTAGGCCCAGCTCTGGGCACACCCAGCATGGCCTGGGCACGGGAACAGGGGGACAACTTCTCCAGCTGACTGGTGATTTCTGGTTTCTCTCCCCAGAGTGCCAGGATATCATTAAGAGGTGTTTGTCCATGCAACCCTCGGACAGGCCATCCTTAGAAGAGCTTTTCTGTCATCCTTGGGTGCAGGGTGTTCCTCTGCCCTAGAAGATGGGAGAGATCCACATGCACAGTTGGATCCAGGGGCCTGGCAGGTACCAGCTCCACGCATCTCTTGGCACTCAGTGGCAAAGCAAACCAGGCTGGTTTTGTGCTGCCTGTAGCTCTGAGCAGGGCTCAGCAGAAGGGAACACGCAGCTCTTGAGCTGGAGCTGAGCTGGAGACCAGGTGTGGCAAGCACTGGTGGCCACCATCCCCCCTGGTTTGGTTTGTCTGGTTCATGGATGGCTGGGGTCCTGGGCAGAGCCCTGACAGCCTGGTCTGGCCCCAGGGAAGGAGAAGGAGCCCCTGGAGAAGCTGTAGCAGGCAGGGCTGCTGCTGGAGACACCAAGGACAAGCTCAAGGGTGACAATCTCTTCATCGGCCTGGCCAGCTGAAGATGATGGACTTGGATTCTGGCACCTTCTTCAAAGCCAGGCTCCAGGCCCAATTTGCAGGTGAGTCCACAGGCAGGGGGATGCTCCCAGATCTGGTCCTGGCACGGCCTGGCCGGGCACCAAAGGTTCCCCCTTTGCTGGGGCAGATGCAATGAATTCTTCAGTTGCTGCCCAGCTGCTTTTTGGCTCTGGGCAACTGCTGAGGGCTGGATGTGCCGTGGCTGGCTGCAGGCTGGGCACATGTCCTGCCCTCCTGCTCTGCTGCCAAAGGCAGCAGGGATGGGCAGCTCTGGGCACAGCTCTGGGCACAGCCAGCATGGCCTGGGCCCCGCAGGCCTTGGCACAAGGGCACAGGAGCCCTCAGCTGACGGGCGGTTTCTGCTTTCTCTCCTTGCAGCCGGGCTCTGCGGCTGCTGAGGCTGCTCTGGGCTCTGCCAGGGCTCTGCTGGGCTCAGCCCTGGGCCCAGCTGGGCTGGCTCTGCCCTCACATTGCTCTGACAGCTCTGCATCAGACGAGCCCCTTGCGAGCACAGCGCCTGAGCTTTCTGCTTGGGCAGGTGAGTGAGACTCTGCTGCAGGCCCAGAGATTGCAGCTGGGGACACACATCCAATTGGCAAGGACCCAAACTCTCCACAGTCCCAGCTGAACACCTGGATCTGCACAGGCTGTTTTGTCTGTCCCACTCTTCCTTCTTGATTGGCTGGAATTGTGCAGTTGCACTTTCTTCCTCCTCTAGCAGTGCCACGAGTGGGCCAAAGCTGGCGAGTGGGCCGTGCTCCTGAGGCAGTGCAGTCTGGAGCTGATGGATGGAGAATTGCCCTTCTGCACTGCCAAACCAGAGCAAAAAGCTGTCAGTGGGACTTTGTGTCTTTAAGAAACCCCTGACAGTTTCAACAGGAATGTGCAGCTCATTTCCAGGCTGAGAAGGAAGGGCATCTTCTAAAGGATTTGGGGTTTGACAGAGTTTCCATTCCCAGTCCTGCTTGGAGGTGGCAGGGCACAAAGCAATTTCCCATTGCTTCACCCACAATTTAACAATGTTGGAAACAACCTCAAAAACTTTTCAAAAACGGGTGCTGAGGTCAGCAAGATGGATCCATGCCATCAGCACATTTACAATATAAATAACTGAGTTCTCTTTTTAAAATAATTCACTTCTTAATGCAAAGAATGTAACTTTGCATTTATGTTTTGTTATTTTCACTAACATTATGTTATCTTTTTTCACTAACACTTGGATTTTATTCTTATCTTTTACAATTTACCTATTTTTTTCCCTTTTTCTTTTTTCTTCCTTTAAATAGAAAACATGTCCTATCAAAGGAATGTCCTTTGCTCCTGGTTCCTGTGTGGAGCAGCTCCCTTCCTGCTGGCTGAGCTGCTCAGGCAGAGCCCGGCAGCTCCTGGCCCTGCAGGGCTGAGGCTTTTCCCCGTTGCTGGGCACAGACTGATGGAGCAGCACTGCTGAACACGGGCACACAGAGGGACCAGGAGCAGCTGCCTTTGCCCACCTGAGGCTCCAGGGCCCAAACTCTGAGCAGCCAGGGCTGGAAGAGACTGGCAGGATCTGATC
This sequence comes from Agelaius phoeniceus, assembly GCF_051311805.1. Classification (NCBI taxonomy): domain Eukaryota; kingdom Metazoa; phylum Chordata; class Aves; order Passeriformes; family Icteridae; genus Agelaius; species Agelaius phoeniceus. The sequence goes on from NW_027509866.1 coordinate 7,135,167, forward strand.
CCTGACTCTGGGCCAGGGCTGCACAAATGACCCCACAGCAGCAGCAGCAGCAGCAGCAGGAGATGGAGCTGACTTTCAGCACAGCCCTGCCCCTGTTCCCTCCCATGTGCAGTGGTGTCACAGCAGCCTGAGGCACCTGGGAGCCCCCAGTGCCAGCAGGGACTTGAGATGGCAGCCCTGGGCTCCTGGAGGCTGTGCAAGGAACGGAGCTGGGCACTCCCTGTCCATGGGGAGCTTGCAGATGGAAAAGGCTGCTGTGCCCAGGCAGCTCCAAGGGCACAGAAAGGAGGCTCTGGAGCACTGGATCTGTGCCAGTGCCACAGTCCTGGGCAGCAGCCAGCCAGCCCTGGGGGAACAGAGGGCACAGCACGAGGGACAGAAGCAGGCAAGGGCAGAGACTGGAGAGAGCCAGAGCCAGGAGCAGGAGCAGCTGCTCCATTGCACTCTTGGAGAAAGCTCTTGGCTGGTTCAGAGCGCTGAAAGGCATGAAGGGCAGAGAGGAGGCCACAGCAAACAATGCTCCTGTTTGCACAGCCTCCCCTCTCCGTGTCCCAGAAGGAATTGCATGGACTGTGCTCTTCTCTCCGAGTCGTCTCGTTCAGCATGAGCAGCTCAGCACCAGGAGCTGAAGGAGCTGAAGCCTCAGGCCACAGGAGCTGGGCAAGAGGAGACTTTCTGAGCAAATGAATGCTGCTAACATGGACCCAGCTGAATGCAGTGGATAGAATCATGGAATCACAGAATCCTTTCTGTTGGAAAAGCCCTCTGAGCTCACCCAGTGCAGCCGCTCAGCCAGCAGTGCCAAGCCCAGCACTAAACCACGTCCCTGAAGTGCCAAGGCCTGGACAGCAGCCCTGAGTGAGGCCTGAACAGCAGGCCCAGAGCCAAAGGTGGCCTCTGGATGAACCTTGCAACCAAAGGTTATCTTTGTATTTGCTCCCTGATTAAATATGCATGGCCATTAGCACTGTGATAGATGTAGCCACTCCTTAGTGAAACATGTATTGACCTTTGTGTATTTAGAAGCCAGACCAGGCCATGAAATCTGACATCTGGCCTTGTTTGGGGCTGAATGGTCAAAGTCGCCTCCCTTGGTTCCTCCTTGGGCCCTGGCCAGGCTTTGGGAGGGAGCCAAGAGGAGGATGAAACCAGATGTTGCCACACTAGCAGTGCTGTCAGTTTGTCCATTCAGCACTGTCAGAGCTGGGCCCTCTCCCAGCGGGGTTGGAGCCTCAGCTGTGGCTGGAGGCACCTGCAGGAATTGCCAGTGCCCAGGAGTGGCTCTGCAGCCCTTGGCTGTGACAGCTTCCCCAGCTGCTGTGTGGGTCTGGGGGATGGTAAAGCCTGAGGGTAACTGGGGCTGGATCTTTCTCAATCACTGCAGGCAATCTTTGGTGGGGATGGTTGGGTGCATTGCTGAGCTGCTCCTGTTGTGATTCTTTGCTGCTTTGAGCTGCAGGAAATGACACTGATTCCTTCAGTTGGAGTCTGTGTCTTTGGTGCTGACCCTGCCCACTGGTAAAACAAAACTGGCACAGTCTGGCCAGATCCCAACAAAATGTCACTTGTTCAGTGTAACTGTGAGGAATCAGTGCCATCAGAAATTCCCAGAGGGGAAGCCCTTCCCTGGAGTTCCCTGGCTCTGGAGTGGGCTGAGGTCAGAGCCCTGTGGGAGCAGTGGGGCAGTCAGGTAAAAGAGGCTGCACCCCTGGATGGCTTCAAATGCATCCAAAAGTTGCACATGGGAAAGGAAAAGAACTTGTGGGTTTGGGAAGACGTGGGTGAACTTTGTTAATGACACTTTGGAAACAGCACCAACAGAAGGAAAAATTGTTGTTATCACTCCCACACGGAGTGACAGAAGGTTTCATTCTTGAGCTCAGGTTCATTTGTGCTAGTGATATAATGATAGTAGTAATAATAATAATAATAATAAATTAATTGTAATAGTTATATATAACACAATAATTTATATTTGTATCTATGTAATTAAAAATTGATAATGTTAAATAAGGCTGACAGTACTAATATGTCAGCTTTAGCTGCTCACTGTGACACTAAATACTCTACATAAAAGGACTGGCCAAGACCCAAATATCAGTGGTAAACTTTGTGAACTCTATACTAGGCATAAAGGAGGAAGGGATGAAATTGGCTATTTCTATAGGATTTGCTGATACTGTGATGCAGAGTGCTTTTTCTATTACTGTGAGAAATGCAGTGATTAAGACTGCTGGGTTTTTCGTATCCCAGACAAACCACAAGCTGCAGGATTGGTTGAATGGGTGAAGGGGTTGTTAAAAGAGCAGCTGAAAAAATGAGAAGATGGGAACCTTTGCCCATGGAGAACCCATCTCCCAGATGTGCTCCATGCCCTTAACGATGGCCCACTGGGGAAATGGAAACCCCTGGCTGTGCATGGCTGCACCCAATTTACATTAATGAACTAAATCAATTATTAGAAGAAGTAAGAAGTGATGCTGTTAAAATATCCACCAGCACATCCTGCGAGCTCCAACAAACACAAATGGGGCTCTGCAGAACTGCACGGCCTTGGATTATCTGCTTGCTGGCCAGGGAGGATCCTGGGCTATTCCAGGACAGGAATGTTGCAGGAATGTCTATCAGTGCTGGGTTTGAGGTCCAACAATCAGGAATCACCTCAATAGAAAGATGAGTAGAAGACAGTCAGAAAGAAGAAAATTCCTCATGGTGGGATTGGCTCCCAAATTGGAGGCTGCTGTGAAATGCAATCATTGCAGTGTGAGCACTTGGTGTGTTACAATTCCATGTTAGAGTTGTTGTGACACCTTGTGCTGGAAATGGAGTTCTGGGACTTGTCTGAAAAGAGACACAGTCTCAAGGAAAAAAGGGGCATTTGATAAAGGACAGAGAATAGCAACTAATTAGGCATGTTTTAAAAGGAATTAAAATTATAGCTCTGAGTAATGAACTTGAGCAGCACTTAATTGAAGAACAAGAGGTGATGCCTTTGTGCCTAATACCTAAATTTAAACTGTGTTATTGCAATTGTTCTGAAGGTTGCAGTTCATCTGTAGGTCAAAGCACTGATTGAAGCACTGAGGCCTCACCAGGCCCTGACTGAGGCCTGAACAACAGGCCCTGAGGCAAAGCTGAGCTCCAGATGAACCTTCCAACCAAAGGTAATATTTGTATCCACTCATCAATGAATCATTATTTGCAATATGATCTCTGTATGTGTTCATTGGTGAAATATGGATTTACATTCCTGTATTTAGAAAGCAGGCCAGGTCCCATCTGGCTTTGTTTGAGGCTGTGGGATCAAAGTCACCTCCCTTGGTTCCTCCTTGAGCCCTGGCCAGGCTTTGGGAGAAGCCAATCAGGAGAATGAAACCAGATGTTCCCACACCAGCAGTGGTGTCAGCTTGTTTGTTTAACAGTGTAAAAGCTGGGCCCTCTCACAGTGAGGTTGGAGCCTCATTGTCTGCAAAGGTGGGTGCACCTGCAGGAATTCCCAGTGTCCACGAGTGGCTCTCCAGTCCTTGGCTGTGAAAGGGTTAAAAGCACTGTGCCCAGGCATACTTGGGAGAGAATAAGAGACACTGCACCCAATATGGAAGACTGCAAAAATTCAGCCACAAGCTCAAGACACAGGATGAATGTTGGCAAGAAACAGGGAACAAAACTGGCAGAAATGAAGGGCCGAGCTTGCTAAAACCAGTGAGGAAATTGCTGAAACAGCCAACAAGAGACTGTGCATGCCTAGAGGAGAAAGGTGCAAAGGGCACGGCGATGAAGACGTCCAGCCTTCATCAGGAGACCCCCGAGGAAGACGCGGAGCCTTCCTCAGTGCCAGCACCAGTGCGCGCTGCGCCTGCGCCTGGCACATGCTAATGATGGTAATGAGTGCTGAGAGATCGTTTGCATAACCACACCTTTTCTAAGGAAAACCATGAATGTGCATAGAGTGTAACCATCCATTGTAATCTCTGTGTGCTGTGTGCTGTCAGGAGGAGATATCCCCGCACACCCGGTGCTGAATAAAGCAAATCCCCTTCCCTGGGCTTTGTCTGGGAAGTGTCTCTGGGCCCCGTTTGGGGCCATCCACGTCCATGGGGTTCTGTCAAGTCCCAGTGGAACCTTGGTGCCACGTTGCTCCCCAGCCTCACAGTGCTCTCCTGCTGCCATGAGGTCCCTCCCTGTGTGACACCCTGCAGCCCTGGCTCCATCAGGGTCTCTGGGGTTCCTTGGTGCACGCCTTTCTCACATGTGAGCCTTGCTCCCATGGCTTCCATGGACTGACAGTGGCCCTCTGCATTCCATGGGCCCAGCTAGATCACAGCAGAGCCTGGCTTTCATCAGGTTCTGATACCTGTTCTGCCAGCTGACAGGGCTGATTTAAAGAACACAGAAACCAATGGGAAGAATGGTCTTATTTTACTGTGAGGGTTAAGGCAACACAGAAGTAAAATTATACATTCAATACAACTACATGCTTGGCTTTAGCAACAAGCAAAAAGAAGCAAGGTAATGCACCTAATCATTATTATAGGAGAGAAAGGATAGGGACTGAGAAAGACACATCCCCAATTGCCTAAATACTTTACCATCATCCAGAGTCTGCAGTCACTGGGGAGCCCCATTTCACAGCGAGGACCTGGAGAACTCTTGCAAGCACTTGGGAAAATCCCACGTGGTGCATCCACCCGTAGGTGAGGTCTCCAAATTTGCTCCAAAAGTGGGTTCAGCTTTCATAGGCCCAAATGAGCAAGTCAAAGGAACTGGATTGTATTTTTAGCCCATGAACTCCTGGGTCTCCTGGCACTTTTGCTGAGCGGGAGGGCCCACGGCTTGGCCAGAGCCCAGTCCCTGGCTTGGAGGGTTTCCCCTAAAATATCCTACAAGCCTCTATTCATGTCAGTTGGGAAAATTTCTTAGAGTGACACATTTCTTGCAGGTAACTACACAAGATTATGTGAAAGTCTCCAAAACAGCTGGCTTTGGTGTTAAACAGCTGCAGAAGCACCTTGGTCATCTATTTTTAGCTAACTAAAACTGATGGTGTTAGTCACATAATGCCCAGGGTTTGTCCTGTAAGCCAGCTCTGGCTGAGGGCTGCCCCTCAGGCCTGAGCACATCAGCAGCTGAAGTGACCACGACTGGCAATGGCCCAGAGGCCCTGGGACTCCCTGGCATGGATCACCTCAGGAGACAGGATTTCAGGGAGCCCAAAGGACTTTGGGGAGAGCTGCTGTGGACACAGAGGGAATGGCAGAGCTGGATCCCTTGCCTGGGCTCCCAGAGGACCCTTCTGCTGTGGGGCTGCTGAGGGTGGAGGAGCAGCAGGTACCCATGGCCACCCCAAAGCAGGGCCCCGTTGGCAACACGGCCCCGACCGGGGCTGCGGGACCCCATCCCTGGGATGAGTCAGGAGCTGCAGAGCTGGGAGTGCTCAGCCAGAGCCGCTGAGCCTTCAGCAGCCCCACACGGCCAGAGCGTGAGCCCAGTGGGGAGTGGGCACTGACAGGGACTGTGGGGCCTGAACCAAGGCCCAGCCCCACTGAGAGCGGCTGTGCCGGACACGCTGCAGCTCCAGGAGCAGCTGGAGCCCCAGGCAGCCAAGGGGTGCCACCATGGATGTTCCTTTCTTCCCCTCAGAAAGGACACTGGGAAGCTGGGGAAGTGTCAGTGAAAGGAGTAGGGATGGTGGGAGCTGTGGAACAGCACTGACACGAGAAACCCAAACTCTCCTGAGAAAGGAGGGCAGAAATCCCTGGTGTCCAGCATCCTTCCAGAGAAACCCATTCCCAGAATTACCAACATAAAGCCATCCTCCAATTCTCTGGATTGTGCTGCTCCTGACCCACCAACACCTTCCCCCCAGAGTGAAGCTCTGAAGTGGGATTGATGGAGGAAAGCTGAGCCCTGAGCCAGGCCAGGGGCAGTGCCAGGAGCATCCCCTGGCGCTGTGAGACAGCGGCTCTGCAGGAGCTGGGGATGCAAACAGGACAAACCTGAGCATCTCCCACCATCAGATACCTCAGAGCTCACACAGCAACACGGCTGTGGCTCTCCCAAACTGGATTTAGGAATGGCACACCTACTGCAGCCATTGGATCCAGATCAGCCCAGATCCCTTTGGGACTGTTATAAATGAGAAACTTAACAAGGCCAATATTCGAGCACAAACCGGTGCCAGCAGTGAGCGGGGCCCGTTGTTTCAGGACTGGTTCCTATGGGAAACATCCCGCTTCCCATGGCAGACATCCCGCTCCAGTCAGGCCAGCACCCCTGGGTTAGAATTTGAAGGGTCTCAGTCTCAGTCCTTGGGGAGGGCTTCAAGCTCCGTCCTTGACAGCACTTGTGAGGCATGTTATGAATAAGAAGCTTGACTAGGCCAATATTCAAGCAGCAATCAATTTATTAATTAATATGGTAAAGTATGAGCAATACAGCGCTGGGGACAGTGGGGGAAGTTTTCCCTCCAACTGCACCCCGATAATTGAGGGTTACAGGTATTTATAGGGGTACTCATCAGTTTTTTTCAACAGTTACTATTTCCAATTTTTACTCATCAGCAATTTTTATTTCAAATTATTACATCACAATTCTATACACTATTGTGATTTTAATTTCTCAGGATGTATTTTCAAAGGAGTATCCCCAGATTGTGATGGTCCGGTTTCCAAAAGAAGAAAGACGAATCCCATCTGGTGGAGTCCAGCTCCCCAGATGTGTCCACCTTTTAATTGCAGAGACTACAAATCTCATAACAGTGATGTCCAGCTTCCCTTTGGTCGAAACCATAAATCCTTGAGGTGATGTTCATCTTCCTTTCTCAAACTGTTTTTCTCTGCTTCAATAAGGCGTGAGATAAGCATATTTCCTATATATATGTTCCAAAGCTATAGTTTCAAGGATACAAGTAATATTCTAAAATTATACTTCAAAAGGTTATTATTGCAGAGCTTTTTTATGGATTAAATAGAAGCAAAAAGCAACAGCCTTAACACCTTCATTCCAGGGTTAATTGCAAACAAAAGATAGGTTCAAAGGCCTTTTTCCATGCTTTGTTTTCCTCAGTTATTATTCGAATTCCCAACTATCCCATTGTCGATGTCCACACATTTCGCATTCGCAAGTACACACTTCGCCTGTTTGTACCTGACACGAAACACAGCTTTGCATCTCACAGGCACATGAGGGATCTTTGGGCCGTCCTTTTAAGACTGACATCCCAAAACGTAAAAGTAATCATGCATTTCCTCTTAAAAATAAAATTTACTGAATTAATAAAATTATAATTATTTTTCTTATTTATAAAAGTTTTGCTATATTTGTATTACCAAATTTGAATGTTTATATTAAAAATTCATACCTTTTTAGCAAGCAAAAAATTTATTGGTCATTGGTTCTAAGGAACACAATTCCCTTCATTAATTCATTGACCAGTGTAGCTATTGATTTCTCCTTCTTTATGCTAATTAGTCCCATTTTAAATCTTTTTGTCATCTTTTTTATCATTTTCACAGACAGGGTAAAAGGGGCCACTTTGGGGTCCAGGGAGAACTTTCTGGGGCACATTTGGGGCAGTTCTGGGTCTGGGGAGGGAATTCAGAGAGAACTTGAGGGACTGGAGGACACTTAGGGGAGCTGGGTGGGCACTTGGAGGGGCACTCAGGGATTCCGAGGGACAGTTCGGGGTCCGGGGCAGCACTTGGGGGTCCAGGGGGGCACTTGAAGGTCAGGGAGGAGAATTTGGGGCACTTCGGGGTCCGGGGCAGCACTTGGGGGTCCAGGGGGGCACTTGAAGGTCAGGGAGGAGAATTTGGGGCACTTCGGGGTCCGGGGCAGCACTTGGGGGGCTCTGATGGGGCTCTCTGGGGCGCGGGGGGTGATGGGAGCTGTAGGCAGGGGTCTAATACACTTTAACGGGGCCGGGGAGCATCACGGGAGATCGAGGCGCAGCTGCAGGGGCTCTCGGTGGAAGCGCGGGGCATGACGGGAGATGAAGTCCCGGCTGGAAAAGCTCTGGACGTGCGCCGCGGAGCATGATGGGAGCCGTAGTACCGGAAGTAGTTCGAACGCTTTGTTTAGGGGTCTGGGAAGGCACTTGGGGGACACTTTTGCGTCCGAGCCGCGACTTGAGATCCTCGTGGTAACGTAAACGGTTCAGGAGAACTTGCGGGGATCTCAGGGAGCTCTAACCGGGCTCTTTAGGGTGCGGGGTACAGCAGGAGATTTCGGCGCGGGACTGTTCTGAGGAGCTCGGGGCCGCGGGGGATGAGAGGAGATGAATTCCCAGAAGTGGCTGTACCGGCCATCTGTGGGCTTGGGAGCTCTGGGGGGTCCGGGGACGCTTCTGGGGGGTCCCCAGTGGGCGCTGAGTGGGCACTGAGGGATCCTGGAGGGTCTGAGGGATACTTAAGGGACAGAGGGGTTGCGGATACTTAAGGGACAGAGGGGTTGCGGATACTTAAGGGACAGAGGGGTTCTGTGGAGCGCGGGGCATGACGGGCGTTGTAGTCCCGGCTCCAATGGGGCTCAATCGGCCCGCGGGGCATGACGGGAGTGTAGGCAAAAAGGAAAGATGGCGCCCAGCCGAGGACCGCCTTCGAGGCCCCTTTCCAGGCACTGATTGGCTGCGGGTGCTGATGGGCGGAAGCCTCGGCAAATGGGATGCGGTGGAGGCGGGAACAGCCCATTCAACCTCTCCCAGTGCAGCGCAGTTCATCCCAAGTACAGCCCAGTTCATCCCTAGTACTACTCCAGTACAACCCCAGTGCCCCTCCAATCCCTCCCAGGACAGCCCAGTAAAACCCCAGTTCCTCCCCAGTCCCTTCAGTACAGCCAAGTCCCTCCCAATACACCTGAGTGTACATTGCCTGTCCCTTCCAGTTCCCACCCAATGTCATCCACAGGATGCCCCAGTGTCTCCCAGTCTTCCCCCAATGTTCCCAGCGTCCCTAGTATGTCCCAGTCCTCCCCAGTGTCACTCCCAGGATGTCCCAGTGTCTCCCACAGCGCTCCCAGTGTTCCCCAGTATGTCCCAGTCCCCCCCAGTGTTTCCAAGGACAGTTTAATTTCTCACGGTGCCTGTGGCAGCCAAACCCAGCAGTGGGGTCAGTGCAGTGCCCATGGCCACAGCCCCTTGCAGTGGCCCAGTGCAGCTTGGGCTGATGATCCACCCTCACAGCCGGCCCAGGGCAGCTCTGCAGTGGCTTTGGTGGCACCTGGGGCTGGCACACACCTGAGCAGTGTGTCTGTTTGCAGTGGGGAAACTCAGGAGTTTGAGATTGCTGCAAAAAGCACAAAAAGGGAAAACCCCTCTTAGGCTGGGTGCAGCCAGCTCTCCAAGCACAGCAGCTCCCAGGGCAGTGAGGACAGACAGGATGGGGCTGGGCAATGTGGAGCAAGGCTGTCCACGCTGGGTCAGAGCTCCAGGCACAGCTTCTGTGAGCAGGCCAGGGCTGCTCAGGAGAGACCCTGGGTCAATATCAATCACAGAATGCTGCAATCACCTCTGCTCTAAAGAGAAATTTAATAAAAGACACCCTTTAAAATAGGAATGTGTATTTCTTACAAGTTCTTTGAAATCTTTTTCCATAACTGGACTAGGAAAACTTTAATGACCCTCTCAGGGCTTTGGTGTTGTTTACATCAGACTCAATCCTTTAGAGTGTCTTGAAAAAACTTCTCAAGAACTCAAATTTAAATTTAGACTCCAAATTTTCTTGAAGTTTTAATGGGTCCCAGAGAGGGACATGACTGGGAAAATGTCCCCAGGTTCCACTCTGAGCAGAACACGGGAGGCAGTGATGGCAGCTGGGAACAAGCAAGGCAAAGGTGTCTGTGTTACTGAGCAAAGCTGGATGTGTTTCAGGAATGCAAAGGACCAAGGCCTGATCCCCAGCCCCTGGCCAGGCAGATCCTGTCCCTCCCTCATTGCTCAGGGCCGACAGCCTGCAGGGACAGAGGCGCAGGGCAGGGACACCGTGGGACAGCCTGGGCTGCACAGGGCACAGGGATGGGCAGCAGCTGCAAGACAGCCCTGCCAGAGCCAACTTGGGCAGCACTTTGGCCATGGCTGCTGGCCCTGGGCCTGAGGCCACGAGGGGACAAGTGACCCTTGCAGGCCTGGGGCCTCATTGCCTCCTTGTCCCAGCAGCCTGGCAGGGGCCGCCCCATGCTCCTGCCCTTGGCATTGCCCATCCCCACATGCCAGTGCCCATCCCGGGAAGAGCCCTGAGCAAGGAGGGAGGGACAGGATCTGCCTGTCCAGGGGCTGGGGCTCAGGCCTTGGCCCTTTGCATTCCTGAAACACATCCAGCTTTGCTCAGCACCAGAGATGTTAGCATTCACAAACACATAATGACATCAGCGATTATATGCGGTGCTTTTTATTCAAGAGCTCTGGGAATCGGGGTAGTTTCCACCCAAATCTGATTCCGACCATACATTCGAGGTGAACGTGTTTTATACTCTATCATTACATAACTTTCATGTTAATTATTAAACTTATATTGTTCTATTGTATACACAGATTTCAGCTAAACGTAGCCCCCTTTAAATTTCCAACATAGTTTCTCATGATTCTTCTTATGGTTATATAATAATTATATTTAATTACTAAACAATCACCACATCTAACAATTATATCTTTTATCATACTGCTTACGCAGGTGCAGTGATCTGAGAAAACACAAAGCCCAATATTTTCAAAGACTATTTGTAACCTTTTCCAGGGCTCCACCATCAGAGACACCTTTGCCTTGCTTGTCCCCACCGGTCATCACTGCCTCCCGTGTTCTGCTCTACCTGGAACCTGGGGACATTTTCCCAGTCAAGTCCCTCAGTAGGATCCATTAAAACTTCAAGAAAAATGGAGTTTGAAACTGACTTGGAGTTTTTGAGAAGTTTTTTCAAGACACTCTCAGGCACTGAGTCTGATGTAAACAACACCAAAGCCCTGAGAGGGTCATTAAAGTTTTCCTAGTCCAGTTATGGAAAAAGATTTCAAAGAACTTGTAAGAAATACACATTCCTATTTTAAAGGGTGTCCTTTATTTCTCTTTAGAGCAGAAGTAGTTGCAGCATTCTGTGATTGATATTGACCCAGGGTCTCTCCTGAGCAGCCCTGGCCTGCTCACAGAAGCTGTGCCTGGAGCTCTGACCCAGCGTGGACAACCTTGCTCCACATTGCCCAGCCCCATCCTGTCTGTCCTCACTGCCCTGGGAGCTGCTGTGCTTGGAGAGCTGGCTGCACCCAGCCTAAGAGGGGTTTTCCCTTTTTGTGCTTTTTGCAGCAATCTCAAACTCCTGAGTTTCCCCACTGCAAACAGACACACTGCTCAGGTGTGTGCCAGCCCCAGGTGCCACCAAAGCCACTGCAGAGCTGCCCTGGGCCAGCTGTGATGGTGGATCATCAGCCCAAGCTGCACTGGGCCACTGCAAGGGGCTGTGGCCATGGGCACTGCACTGACCCCACTGCTGGGTTTGGCTGCCACGGGCACCGAGAGAAAATAAACTGTCCTTGGAAACACTGGGGGGGGACTGGGACATACTGGGGAACACTGGGAGCGCTGTGGGAGACACTGGGACATCCTGGGAGTGACACTGGGGAGGACTGGGACATACTAGGGACGCTGGGAACATTGGGGGAAGACTGGGAGACACTGGGGCATCCTGTGGATGACATTGGGTGGGAACTGGAAGGGACAGGCAATGTACACTCAGGTGTGTTGGGAGGGACTGGGGAGGAACTGGGGTTTTACTGGGCTGTCCTGGGAGGGATTGGAGGGGCACTGGGGCTGTACTGGGGTAGTATTGGGGATGAACTGCGCTGTACTGGGAGGGACTGGAGAGGTTGAATGGGCTGTTCCCGCCTCCGCCACATCCCATTTGCCGAGGCTTCCGCCCATCAGCACCCGCAGCCAATCAGTGCCTGGAAAGGGGCCTCGAAGGCGGTCCTCGGCTGGGCGCCATCTTTCCTTTTTGCCTACACTCCCGTCATGCCCCGCGGGCCGATTGAGCCCCATTGGAGCGGGACTACAACGCCCGTCATGCCCCGCGCTCCACAGAACCCCCGGTATCCGCAACCCCTCTATCCCTTAAGTGTCCCTCAGACCCCCCAGGATCCCTCAGTCCCCCTTCAGCGCCCATTCGGCACCCCCCAGAAGCGTCCCCGGACCCCTCAGTGCTCCCAAGCCCACAGATGCCCGGTACAGCCACTTCTGGGAATTCATCTCCTCTCATCCTCCGCGGCCCCAGACCCCTCATAACACAGTCCAGCGCCGAAAACTCCTGCTGTGCCCCACGCCCTAAAGAGCCTGGGTAGAGCTCCCTGAGATCCCCGCAAGTTCTCCTGAACCGTTTACGTTACCACGAGGATCTCAAGTCGCGGCTCGGACGCAAAAGTGTCCCCCAAGTGCCTTCCCAGACCCCTAAACAAAGTGTTCGAGCCACTTCCGGTACTACGGCTCCCATCATGCTCCGCGGCGCACGTCCAGAGCTTTTCCAGCCGGGACTTCATCTCCCGTCATGCCCCGCGCTTCCACCGAGAGCCCCTGCAGCTGCGCCTCGATCTCCCGTGATGCTCCCCGGCCCCGTTAAAGTGTATTAGACCCCTGCCTACAACTCCCATCACCCCCCGCGCCCCAGAGAGCCCCATCAGAGCCCCCCAAGTGCTGCCCCGGACCCCGAACTGTCCCTCGGAATCCCTGAGTGCCCCTCCAAGTGCCCACCCAGCTCCCCCAAGTGTCCTCCAGACCCTCAAGTTCTCTCTGAATTCCCTCCCCAGACCCAGACCTGCCCCAAATGTGCTTCAGAAATGTCTCCCTTGACCCCAAAGTGGCCCCTTTTACCCTGTCTGTGAAAATGATAAAAAAGAAGACAAAAAGATTTAAAATGGGACTAATTAGCATAAAGAAGGAGAAATCAACAGCCACACTGGTCAATGAATTAATGAAGGGAATTGTGTTCCTTAGAACCAATGACCAATAAATTTTTTGCTTGCTAAAAAGGTATGGAATTTTTAATATAAATATTCAAATTTGGTAATACAAATATGGCATAATTTTATAAATAAGAAAAATAATTTTAATGTTATTAATTCAGTAAATTTTATTTTTAAGAGGAAATGCATGATTACTTTTATGTTTTGGGATGTCAGTCTGTAAGAGACGGTCCAAAGATCCCTCATGTGCCTGTGAGATGCAAAGCTGTGTTTCGTGTCAGGTACAAACAGGCCAAGTGTGTACTTGCGAATGCGAAATGTGTGGACATCGACAATGGGATAGTTGCGAAATCGAATAATAACTGAGGAAAACAAAGCATGGAAAAAGGCCTTTGAACCTATCTTTTGTTTGCAATTAACCCTGGTTGATTTAAGAACATTGGAATGAAGGTGTTAAGGATGTTGCTTTTTGCTTCTATTTAATCCATAAAAAAGCTCTGCAATAATAACCTTTTGAAGTATAATTTTAGAATATTACTTGTATCCTTGAAACTATAGCTTTGGAACATATATATAGGAAATATGCTTATCTCACGCCTTATTGAAGCAGAGAAAAACAGTTTGAGAAAGGAAGATGAACATCACCTCAAGGATTTATGGTTTCAACCAAAGGGAAGCTGGACATCACTGTTATGAGATTTATAGTCTCTGCAATTAAAAGGTGGACACATCTGGGGAGATGGACTCCACCAGATGGGATTCGTCTTTCTTCTTTCGGAAACTGGACCATCACAATCTGGGGATACTCCTTTGAAAATACATCCTGAGAAATTAAAATCACAATAGTGTATAGAATTGTGATGTAATAATTTGAAATAAAAATTGCTGATGAGTAAAAATTGGAAATAGAAACTGTTAAAAAAAACTGATGAGTACCCCTATAAATACCTGTAACCCTCAATTATCGGGGTGCAGTTGGAGGGAAAACTTCCCCCACTGTACCCAGCGCTGTATTGCTCATACTTTACCATATTAGTTAATAAATTGATTGCTGCTTGAATATTGGCCTAGTCAAGCTTCTTATTCATAACATGCCTCACAAGTGCTGTCAAGGACGGAGCTTGAAGCCCTCCCCAAGGACTGAGACTGAGACCCTTCAAATTCTAACCCAGGGGTGCTGGCCTGACTGGAGCAGGGTGTCTGCCATGGGAAGCGGGATGTTTCCCATAGGAACCAGCCCTGAAACAACGGGCCCAGCTCACTGCTGGCACCGGTTTGTGCTTGAATAATGGCCCAGTCAAGTTTCTCATTTATAACAGTCTCAAAGGGATCTGGGCTGATCTGGATCCAATGGCTGCAGTAGGTGTGCCATTCCTAAATCCAGTTTGGGAGAGCCACAGCCGTGTTGCTGTGTGAGCTCTGAGGTATCTGATGGTGGGAGATGCTCAGGTTTGTCCTGTTTGCATCCCCAGCTCCTGCAGAGCCGCTGTCAAACAGCGCCAGGGGATGCTCCAGGCACTGACCCTGGCCTGGCTCAGGGCTCAGCTTTCCTCCATCAATCCCACTTCAGAGCTTCACTCTGGGGGGAAGGTGTTGGTGGGTCAGGAGCAGCACAATCCCGAGAAATGGAGGATGGCTTTATGTTGGTAATTCTGGGAATGGGTTTCTCTGGCAGGATGCTGGACACCAGGGATTTCTGCCCTCCTTTCTCAGGAGAGTTTGGGTTTCTCGTGTCAGTGCTGTTCCACAGCTCCCACCATCCCCACTCCTTTCACTGACACTTCCCCAGCTTCCCAGTGTCCTTTCTGAGGGGAAGAAAGGAACATCCATGGTGGCTCCCCTTGGCTGCCTGGGGCTCCAGCTGCTCCTGGAGCTGCAGCGTGTCCGGCACAGCCGCTCTCAGTGGGGCTGGGCCTTGGTTCAGGCCCCACAGTCCCTGTCAGTGCCCACTCCCCACTGGGCTCACGCTCTGGCCGTGTGGGGCTGCTGAAGGCTCAGCGGCTCTGGCTGAGCACTCCCAGCTCTGCAGCTCCTGACTCATCCCAGGGATGGGGTCCCGCAGCCCCGGTCGGGGCCGTGTTGCCAACGGGGCCCTGCTTTGGGGTGGCCATGGGTACCTGCTGCTCCTCCACCCTCAGCAGCCCCACAGCAGAAGGGTCCTCTGGGAGCCCAGGCAAGGGATCCAGCTGTGCCATTCCCTCTGTGTCCACAGCAGCTCTCCCCAAAGTCCTTTGGGCTCCCTGAAATCCTGTCTCCTGAGGTGATCCATGCCAGGGAGTCCCAGGGCCTCTGGGCCAGTCCCAGGGGGTGTTTTTGCCATTCCCAGTCGTGGTCACTTCAGCTGCTGATGTGCTCAGGCCTGAGTGGCAGCCCTCAGCCAGAGCTGGCTTACAGGACAAACCCTGGGCATTATGTGACTAACACCATCAGTTTTAGTTAGCTAAAAATAGATGACCAAGGTGCTTCTGCAGCTGTGTAACACCAAACCAGCTGCTTTGGAGACTTTCACATAATCTTGTGTAGTTACCTGCAAGAAATGTATCACTCCAAGAAATTTTCCCAACTGACATGAATAGAGGCTTGTAGGATATTTTAGGGGAAACCCTCCAAGCCAAGGGACTGGGCTCTGGCCAAGCCGTGGGCCCTCCTGCTCAGCAAAAGTGCCAAGAGATCCAGGAGTTCATGGGCTAAAAATACAATCCAGTTCCTTTGACTTGCTCATTTGGGCCTATGAAAGCTGAACCCACTTTTGGAGCAAATTTGGAGACCTCACCTACGGGTGGGTGCACCACGTGGGATTTTCCCAAGTGCTTGCAAGAGTTCTCCAGGTCCTCGCTGTGAAATGGGGCTCCCCAGTGCCTGTGGACTCTGGATGATGGTAAAGTGTTTAGGCAATTGGGGATGTGTCTTTCTCAGTCCCTATCCTTTCTGTCCTGTAATAATGATTAGGTGCATTACCTTGCTTGTTTTCGCTTGTTGCTAAAGCCAAGCATGTAGTTGTATTGAATGTATAATTTTAATTTTGTGTTGCCTTAACACTCACAGTAAAATAAGACCATTCTTCCCATTGGTTTCTGTGTTCTTTAAATCAGCCCTGTCAGCTGGCAGAACAGGTATCAGAACCTGATGAAAGCCAGGCTCTGCTGTGATCTAGCTGGGCCCATGGAATGCAGAGGGCCACTGTCAGTCCATGGAAGCCATGGGAGCAAGGCTCACATGTGAGAAAGGCGTGCACCAAGGAACCCCAGAGACCCTGATGGAGCCAGGGCTGCAGGGTGTCACACAGGGAGGGACCTCATGGCAGCAGGAGAGCACTGTGAGGCTGGGGAACAACGTGGCACCAAGGTTCCACTGGGACTTGACAGAACCCCATGGACGTGGATGGCCCCAAACGGGGCCCAGAGACACTTCCCAGACAAAGCCCAGGGAGGGGGATTTGCTTTATTCAGCACCGGGTGTGCGGGGATATCTCCTCCTGACAGCACACAGCACACAGAGATTACAATGGATGGTTATACTCTGTGCACATTCATGGTTTTCCTTAGAAAAGGTGTGGTTATGCAAACGATCTCTCAGCACTCATTACCATCATTAGCATGCGCCAGGCGCAGGCGCAGCGCGCACTGGTGCTGGCACTGAGGAAGGCTCCGCATCTTCCTCAGGGGTCTCCTGATGAAGGCTGGACGTCTTCATCGCCGTGCCCTTTGCACCTTTCTCCTCTAGGCATGCACAGTCTCTTGTTGGCTGTTTCAGCAATTTCCTCACTGGTTTTAGCAAGCTCTGCCCTTCATTTATGCCAGTTTTGTTCCCTGTTTCTTGCCAACATTCATCCTGTGTCTTGAGCTTGAGGCTGAATATTTGCAAGCTTCCATATTGGGTGCAGTGTCTCTTATTCTTGCCCAAGTATGCCTGGGCACAGTGCTTTTAACCCTTTCACAGCCAAGGACTGGAGAGCCACTCGTGGACACTGGGAATTCCTGCAGGTGCACCCACCTTTGCAGACAATGAGGCTCCAACCTCACTGTGAGAGGGCCCAGCTTTTACACTGTTAAACAAACAAGCTGACACCACTGCTGGTGTGGGAACATCTGGTTTCATTCTCCTGATTGGCTTCTCCCAAAGCCTGGCCAGGGCTCAAGGAGGAACCAAGGGAGGTGACTTTGATCCCACAGCCTCAAACAAAGCCAGATGGGATCTGGCCTGCTTTCTAAATACAGGAATGTAAATCCATATTTCACCAATGAACACATACAGAGATCATATTGCTAATAATGATTCATTGATGAGTGGATACAAATATTACCTTTGGTTGGAAGGTTCATCTGGAGCTGAGCTTTGCCTCAGGGCCTGTTGTTCAGGCCTCAGTCAGGGCCTGGTGAGGCCTCAGTGCTTCACTTAGTGCTTTGACCTACAGATGAACTGCAACCTCCAGAACAATTGCAATAACACAGTTTAAATTTAGGTATTAGGCACAAAGGCATCACCTCTTGTTCTTCAATTAAGTGCTGCTCAAGTTCATTATTCAGAGCTACAATTTTAATTCCTTTTAAAACATGCCTAATTAGTTGCTATTCTCTGTCCTTTATCAAATGCCCCTTTTTTCCTTGAGATTGTGTCACTTTTTAGACAAGTCTCAGTACTCCACTTCCAGCACAAGGTGTCACAACAACTCCAACATGGAATCATAACACACCAAGTGCTCACACTGCAATGATTGCAGTGACTGCCACGAATGCATTTCACAGCAGCCTCCAATTTGGGAGCCAATCCCACCATGAGGAATTTTCTTCTTTCTGACTGTCTTCTACTCATCTTTCTATTGAGGTGATTCCTGATTGTTGGACCTCAAACCCAGCACTGACAGACATTCCTGCAACATTCCTGTCCTGGAATAGCCCAGGATCCTCCCTGGCCAGCAAGCAGATAATCCAAGGCCGTGCAGTTCTGCAGAGCCCCATTTGTGTTTGTTGGAGCTCGCAGGATGTGCTGGTGGATATTTTAACAGCATCACTTCTTACTTCTTCTAATAATTGATTTAGTTCATTGAGGTAAATTGGGTGCAGCCATGCACAGCCAGGGGGTTTCCATTTCCCCAGTGGGCCATTGTTAAGGGCATGGAGCACATCTGGGAGATGGGTTCTCCATGGGGACAGGTTCCCATCTCCTCATTTTTTCAACTGTTCTTTTAACAACCCCTTCACCCATTCAACCAATCCTGCAGCTTGTGGATTGTCTGGGATATGAAAAACCCAGCAGTCTTAATCACTGCATTTCTTACAGTAACAGAAAAAGCACTCTGCATCGCAGTATCAGCAAATCCTATAGAAATAGCCAATTTCATCCCTTCCTCATTTATGCCTTGTATAGAGTTCACAAAGTTTACCACTGACATTTGGGTCTTGGCCAGTCCTTTTCTGTAGAGTATTTAGTGTCACAGTGAGCAGCTAAAGCTGACATATTAGTACTGTCAGCCTTATTTAATAGTATCAATTTTTAATTACATAGATACAAATATAAATTATTGTGTTATATTATATATAACTATTACGATTAATTTATTATTCTTATTATTACTACTATCATTATAATTATATCACTAGCACAAATGAACCTGAGCTCAAGACTGAAACCTTCTGTCACTCCATGTGGGAGCGACAACAATAATTGTTCCTTCTGTTGCTGCTGTTTCCAAAGTGTCATTAACAAAGTTCACCCCCGTCTTCCCAAACCCACAAGTTCTATTCCTTTTCCCTTATGTAATTTTTGGATGCATTTGAAGCCATCCAGGGGTGCAGCCTCTTTTACCCGACTGCCCCACTGCTCCCACGGGGCTCCCACCTCAGCCCACTCCAGAGCCAGGGAACTCCAGGGAAGGGCTTCCCCTCTGGGAATTTCTGATGGCACTGATTCCTCACAGTTACACTGAACAAGTGACATTTTGTTGGGATCTGGCCAGACTGGGCCAGTTTTGTTTTGCCAGTGGGCAGGGTCAGCACCAAAGACACAGACACCAACTGAAGGAATCAGTGTCATTTCCTGCAGCTCAAAGCAGCAAAGAATCACAAGAGGAGCAGCTCAGCAATGCACCTGACCATCCTCACCAAAGATTGCCTGCAGTGATTGAGAAAGATCCAGCCCCAGTTACCCTCAGCCTTTACCATCCCCCAGACCCACACAGCAGCTGGGGAAGCTGTCACAGCCAAGGGCTGCAGAGCCACTCCTGGGCACTGGCAATTCCTGCAGGTGCCTCCAGCCACAGCTGAGGCTCCAACCCTGCTGGGAGAGGGCCCAGCTCTGACAGTGCTGAATGGACAAACTGACAGCACTGCTAGTGTGGCAACATCTGGTTTCATCCTCCTCTTGGCTCCCTCCCAAAGCCTGGCCAGGGCCCCAGGAGGAACCAAGGGAGGTGACTTTGACCATTCAGCCCCAAACAAGGCCAGATGTCAGATTTCATGGCCTTGTCTGGCTTCTAAATACACAAAGGTCAATACATGTTTCACTAAGGAGTGGCTACATCTATCACAGTGCTAATGACCATGCATATTTCATCAGGGAGCAGATACAAAGATAACCTTTGGTTGGAAGGTTCATCCAGAGGCCACCTTGGGCTCAGGGCCTGCTGTTCAGGCCTCACTCAGGGCTGCTGTCCAGGCCTTGGCACTTCAGGGACGTGGTTTAGTGCTGGGCTTGGCACTGCTGGCTGAGCGGCTGCACTGGGTGAGCTCAGAGGGCTTTTCCAACAGAAAGGATTCTGTGATTCCATGATTCTATCCACTGCATTCAGCTGGGTCCATGTTAGCAGCACTCATTTGCTCAGAAAGTCTCCTCTTGCCCAGCTCCTGTGGCCTGAGGCTTCAGCTCCTTCAGCTCCTGGTGCTGAGCTGCTCATGCTGAACGAGACGACTCGGAGAGAAGAGCACAGTCCATGCAATTCCTTCTGGGACACGGAGAGGGGAGGCTGTGCAAACAGGAGCATTGTTTGCTGTGGCCTCCTCTCTGCCCTTCAGGCCTTTCAGCACTTGGAACCAGCCAAGAGCTTTCTCCAAGAGTGCAATGGAGCAGCTGTTCCTGCTCCTGGCTCTGGCTCTCTCCAGTCTCTGCCCTTGCCTGCTTCTGTCCCTCGTGCTGTGCCCTCTGTTCCCCCAGGGCTGGCTGGCTGCTGCCCAGGACTGTGGCACTGGCACAGATCCAGTGCTCCAGAGCCTCCTTTCTGTGCCCTTGCAGCTGCCTGGCCACAGCAGCCTTTTCCATCTGTAAGCTCCCCATGGACAGGGAATGCCCAGCTCCATTCCTTGCACAGCCTCCAGGAGCCCAGGGCTGCCATCTCAAGTCCCTGCTGGCACTGGGGGCTCCCAGGTGCCTCAGGCTGCTGTGACACCACTGCACACGGGAGGGAACAGGGGCAGGGGCTGTGCTGAAAGTCAGCTCCATCTGCTGCTGCTGCTGCTGCTGCTGCTGCTGCTGCTGCTGCTGCTGCTGCTGCTGCTGCTGCTGCGGGGTCATTTGTGCAGCCCTGGCCCAGAGTCAGGGATCAGATCCTGCCAGTCTCTTCCAGCCCTGGCTGCTCAGAGGTTGCGCCTTGGAGCCTCAGGTGGGCAAAGGCAGCTGCTCCTGGTCCCTCTGTGTGCCCGTGTTCAGCAGTGCTGCTCCATCAGTCTGTGCCCAGCAACGGGGAAAAGCCTCAGCTCTGCAGGGCCAGGAGCTGCTGGGCTCTGCCTGAGCAGCTCAGCCAGCAGGAAGGGAGCTGCTCCACACGGGAACCAGGAGCAAGGGACATTCCTTTGATAGGACATGTTTTCTATTTAAAGGAAAAAAATAGGTAAATTTTAGAAGAATAAAATCCAAGTTTTAGAGAAAAAATATTTTTTAATTCACTAACATAATGTCAGTGAAAAAACCAAAACATAAATGCAAAGTTACATTCTTTGCATTAAGAGGTAAATTATTTTAAAAAGAGAACTCAGTTATTTACATTGTAAATGTGCTGATGGCATGGATCCATCTTACTGACTTCAGCACCCTTTTTTTAAAAGATTTTCAGGTTTTTTCCAACATTGTTAAATAGTGGGCAATGCAAGAGGAAATTGCTTTGTGCCCTGCCAGCTCCAAGCAGGACTGGGAATGGAAACGCTGTCAAACCCAAAATCCTTTAGAAGATGCCCTTCCTTCTCACCCTGTGAATGAGCTGCACATTCCCATTGAAACTGTCAGGGATTTCTAAAGACACCAAGTCCCATTTGCAGGATTTTGCTCTGGTTTGGCAGTGCAGAAGGGCAATTCTCCATCCACCAGCTCCAGACTGCACTGCCTCAGGAGCACGGCCCACTCGCCAGCTTTGGCCCACTCGTGGCACTGCTAGAGGAGGAAGAAAGTGCAACTGCACAATTCCAGCCAATCAAGAAGGAAGAATGGAACGCCTGTGCAGATGCAGGCGTTCAGCTGGGACTGTGGAGAGTTTGGGTCCTTGCCAATTGGATGTGTGTCCCCAGCTGCAATCTCTGGGCCTGCAGCAGAGTCTCACTCACCTGCCAAAGCAGAAAGCTCAGGCGCTGTGCTCGCAAGGGGCTCGTCTGATGCAGAGCTGTCAGAGCAATGTGAGGGCAGAGCCAGCCCAGCTGGGCCCAGGGCTGAGCCCAGCAGAGCCCTGGCAGAGCCCAGAGCAGCCTCAGCAGCCGCAGAGCCCGGCTGCAAGGAGAGAAAGCAGAAACCGCCCGTCAGCTGAGGGCTCCTGTGCCCTTGTGCCAAGGCCTGCGGTGCCCAGGCCGCGCTGGCTGTGCCCAGAGCTGTGCCCAGAGCTGCCCATCCCTGCTGCCTTTGGCAGCAGAGCAGGAGGGCAGGACATGTGCCCAGCCTGCAGCCAGCCACGGCACATCCAGCCCTCAGCAGCTGCCCAGAGCCAAAAAGCAGCTGGGCAGCGACTGAAGAATTCATTGCATCTGCCCCAGCAAAGGGGGAACCTTTGGTGCCCTGCCAGGCCGTGCCAGGCCCAGATCTGGGAGCATCCCCCTGCCTGTGGACTCACCTGCAAATTGGGCCTGGAGCCTGGCTTTGAAGAAGGTGCCAGAATCCAAGTCCATCATCTTCAGCTGGCCAGGCTGAGGAAGAGATTGTCACCCTTGAGGTTTTCCTTGTTGTCTCCGGCAGCAGCCCCACCTGGTACAGCTTCTCCAGGGGCTCCTTCTCCTTCCCTGGGGCCAGACCAGGCTGTCAGGGCTCTGCCCAGGGCCCCAGCCATCCATGAACCAGACAAACCAAACCAGGGGGGATGGTGGCCACCAGTGCTTGCCACACCAGGTCTCCAGCTCAGCTCCAGCCCAAGAGCTGCGTGTTCCCTTCTGCTGACCCCTGCTCAGAGCTACAGGCAGCACAAAACCAGCCTGGTTTGCTTTGCCACTGAGTGCCAAGAGATGTGTGCAGCTGGTACCTGCCAGGCCCCTGGATCCAACTGTGCACGTGGATCTCTCCCATCTTCTAGGGCAGAGGAACACCCTGCACCCAAGGATGGCAGAAAAGCTCTTCTAAGGATGGCCTGTCCGAGGGTTGCATGGACAAACACCTCTTAATGATATCCTGGCACTCTGGGGAGAGAAACCAGAAATCACCAGTCAGTTGGAGAAGTTGCCCCCCTGTTCCTGTGCCCAGGCCATGCTGGGTGTGCCCAGAGCTGGGCCTAAACTTCCCCATGGATGCTGTGTTTGGAGGAGAGCAGGAGAGCAGGACCTGTGCCACCTCCTCAGCAGCTGCCAGAGCGGGATGCCCACGAGCCCGCTGCTGTCTCCCAGCACTGGGATTCCCCCCGTGCCCAGAGATGAGGATCCACCTTGAGAGAGCCATCGTGGGAACAAGATCCGCCCCCGGATGATCTCCTGGCCTCTCCTGAACGGGTGCTTGCCCATGACCAGGTGGCACAGCAGGAGGCCCGGGGACCAGATCGTCGCTGCCTCGCCGTGGTAGCGTTGGTGCTGGATCCACTCTGGTGGGCTGTAGGACAGGGTTCCTGTGGAACACAGACACAGCTCAGCAGGGGGATGCTGCTGCTCCCAGAGCCCGGCCCCAGCATCCCTGGCCATGTGGGGGCTGCCCCACAGGCACATGGGGTGAGCGCTGCCCTCTCGCCAGCACCTGGGACTTGTGTACAAACTCGGGGCTGGAAAAGAAGCCACTGGTGCTGGAAGAGGGCAGCAGAAACCCTGGGAAGGCCCAACCATGACACACAAAGGAGAAACCCACCCAGTGGTGGAGAAAACCCACTCTCCTCCCCACCTGCATGGCCCCCAAAAATGTTAATAAGCCAAGGCAAACAAGGGGAGCGGACTAGTCCAAGCCCTTCCTCGCCTGCACACCAAACCATCTGGGGCACGGGGTCAGACCCCCCTCTCTGCTACCCCCATGGGGGTTTGTGTCGGGCTGGCTGCCCCAGCTCCAGCCCCAGCCCAGGCCACAGTGGGTGCTGAAGGCTGTCGGCAGGGCTGGCAGCTGCCCCCCCTCACACCCCACCCAAATCAACTCGGCTCCAGCATCAATCCCATCCCGGCTGCAAGAGGGGAAAGCCCTGGTGCTGCACCCAGGCTGGGCCATGAGATGCCCAGGAGCATCCCCTGGAGGGCTCACCTGCAAACTGGGTGTAGGCTGTGTCTTGGAGGAAGGCGCCACAGCCAAAGTCGATCAGTTTCAGCTGCCCGCTGGCCAGGTCGAGCAGGATGTTCTCGGGCTTGATGTCCCTGTGCAGGACCCCGCAGGCGGTGCAGTGCCGCACGGCCTCCAGCACCTGGCGGAACAGCGCCCGCGCCTCCTCCTCGGGCAGGAACCCCCGCTCCGCCAGGAAACTCGAGAGCTCCTGGCACCGCTCCGGACGCTCCAGCACCAGCAGGAAGCTGTCGGGGAGCTCGAGCCACTCCAGGAGCTGAATGACAGCGGCACAGCCACGGGACACCTTGGCCAGCAGCACGATCTCCAGCGGCGCGCTGCTGCCGTCGGGCTGCGGGAGGAGCGCGGTGCCGTCAGTGGGGCTGAGGCCGTGCCGGGGCTCTAGGAGCCCTCAGCCAGCCCGGGATGCTCTGCACGCCCCGCTCAGCCCACGCCCGCTCTCCCCGCAGGGCTCCCGGCGGCTCCCACCCTGCCGGGCCCCGGCTCCTCGCCGCCCGGCCCGGCCCGGCTGCTGCCGCTGGCCCCGCTCACTCACCAGCTCGCCCCAGTGCCGGATGCGATCCCGCGGCACGCGTTTGATGGCCACCTGCGAGCGAGGGAGAGCAGCGGGCTGAGCTCGCCGCCCGTCCTGCCCAGCCCCATTCTTCACCCTTCTCCTCCTCCTCCTCCTCCCCCTCCGCCCGCCGCCGGCCCCGCCGCTCACCGGGGCGCCGTCCGAGAGCCGCGTCCCCGAGCAGACGCTGCCGAAGCCGCCGCGCCCCAGCAGCGAACCCACTCGGTACCGCTCCTGCAGGGCCTCGTGCGCCTTCCCTGCGGGCGAGACGCGGCTGTCAGAGCTCGGCCCGGGGCCAGCAACGGCCCCCGAGCGCCCCCCGAGCGGCCCGGGCCGGGCATCCCCAACCGCCCCGGGCCCCGGCGGCTCGGGGCCGGCGGCCGCGCTGCCGAGCGGCGGAGCTCGGGCCGGGGAAGCCGCAGCGGAGGCGGCGGGAGCGGCCGCGCCGCCTGTGTCCTCCGCGGGCCCCGGGAGGAGCCGGGGACGGGGATGGGGACGGGGACGGGGACAGGGCCGGGGCTGGGGCCGGGGCCGGGGCCGGGACGGGACTTCACGTCGGGTCCGGGGCCGGGCTCGGGCCAGGCGGAGCCGAAGGGCGGCGATGCCGCCCCCGCACCAGGAACTGACGCCCGCCCAGCAGCGCCACCGCCAGTACGGCCAGAGCCGGGCGGAGGCGAGAGTGCGGCGGGACGGCCGGGGCCGGGCACGGGGCAGCCCCGCCCGGGGCCGGGGCCGGGGCCGGGGGCGGGCCGGGGGCATGGCCCGGCCCGGCAGGGGAGAGGGAGGCGGGGAGAGGAGAGGGATGCCGGGCAAGGGACCCCGAGAGAAGGGTGCCCGACCGCGGGAAAGGGAGAGAAAGAGAAAGAAAAAGATAAAGAGAAAGAAGGAAAGAGTGATCTAAAATATCTGCTTTTCTTCTGTCGCTGCTGCTGCTGTCGCTGCTGCTGCCGCCGCTGCTGCTGCCGCCGCTGCCGCCGCTGCAACTGAAGCACCGGGGCCGTTCGTCCCCGTGTCCGTTCCCCGCTCGCCCCACGAGCCCCACGTTCGAGCCCCGCGCGCCCCGGGCACAGCCCCTGAGTCTGTCCAAACACGGGAACTTTGCAGCGGTGAGCCCAGATGCAGAGCCCTGACTCCTGCACACTGGCACAGCAATCCCCTCGCTTGCTGCTCTGCATTGGCCTGGCTGAGGGGCAAACACTGTCGGGACACCTTCCCTTGCTGTAGGATTCCTACCTGACCCCAGCACTGCACTTACATCTCCAGTGTTGCCTTCCAGTAAAAACAGGGGAAGGAAAACTGTGTGTGGCTCATGGTATTTTTGAGTGTCTAAAAATCACTAAGTCACCGATCTTAGAGGTGTGGTGCATCTGGAATTCCTGGGATGGAGAAGTAGTGCAACATGGAAAAGGGGACCATAGAAATAAATAGAGGAAAACTTCTTGAATTGTTTCTTTCATTTCCTAAAAACTGTTTCAGTTCTTTCAGAATCTTGTCCACAGTCCTGTTTGCTCTGTCCAAGAACCTTTCCTGGAGAACGAGGTGCAGCTTCTGTCACAAGATGTGCCACCAACTGCAGCTTCTCTTGGCTTTCCACACTGTGCATGCAGCACAACTCTTGCAGCAAAGCAGGACAAAAGTTTGAAGAACTTTACAGCTAGTTCTTTCTTTTCCTTGTGAGCTCGGCACTTGTGCCATTGGTGAGGTTTTCATTGTTACTGGTTTACACTAAGAAAACATTATGGGCTCCCAGGAATTGTTAGGGAATGCAAGCCTGACTGAATGCAGAGAAAGACTCTCCAGAGCCTGCAGCCAGAAATGGAGAGCTGTGTGATAATCATTCCAACACCCCCATGGACATCTTGAAAGTGATGTAGAACATGAAAATGGGCTGACAGAGGGAGTTTGTGTCAGTGTTCAGTTCAGATGCTTCTACATCTCCTGCACTCATATAAATCAAGAGCACAATCAGTTCATGAAAGGCACCAGAACAAGCTGGACCCCTCAGGAGATGACTGAAAGAATCTGAAAAGGAGAAATGCAGGGAATGACTTGGTGAGCTTTGCCTGTACAAAGGATCATTTTTCCTAATACTTTCCAATCCATTCCCTCCACTTTTGTCCTTCCTGACAAAGCCATTTTCATGCCAGATTCCCCCATGAAATGGGAAGCCTGAGCTTGTGGAGTGCCTGAACGATGCCCTGTTCCTCTGCAGGGACACTCAGGCTGGAACAGGAGCAGGAGCCCTCTCTGGGGCAGCCTCCTCCGAGCTGGAATTTGTGCCGTGCTGGGAGAGGAGGAGGAGGGGGAGAAGGCAGGCGCTGTGTGGCAGGAGCAGGAGGGTTGGGCCACAGGACATTCCGTCTGCGCCGCTGCCCCACAATGGGCGGCCGTGCCCGGGGCTCTGGGCCTGGCCCTGCGTGCGCTGAGCTCCCTGGGCTGGGCTCAGCTTCCCGCTGGGACTGGGCAGAGCCTGGGCTCAAACTGGGGGCAGCAGCAGTGCAAAACACCTCTGGGCATCTGTGTTTGCTGCTGCTGGGGAGGAGCAATGAAGCGAGTTGAGAAGTTCTGGTTTCTGTTTCTCCTGGTGGATTTTTAAATTTAATTCCACACTATGGAGGCAATTTCTGTGCTGGCCTCTGTCAGTTTATTCTCTTTCAACACAACAAGGCTGTGTTTGAGCACTGCAAATGTGGCCTGTGTGGCTTTAATTCCTCTCGCCTTAGTGCTCAGGGGCTGGTGATATTCCAGTATCTGCTGATCTTTATGCCTGCAACAAAAGCACTGACTTCACTTTCATGAAAGAAGCGTGGGCAGCACCAACTGAAAGAGGCACTTGCAGTTTTATGGGTAAAATTCAGGTGGCAAGCAGAAGAGGGCCAAGAGCAGCCGTGATCTCCAATTCCCAAGGCAAAGGCACCAGCAGCCTCCTGCTGTCAGCTCAGGGTGAGTCAAACAGAGCTGAAAACAGCGCTGGAACCCGATCCTTACTTCCTCTGAGGGCTGGCTCAGGGCAGCACAGGCAGGCCCTGAGCAGTCAGGGCTGTGTGTGGGTGCTGGCTGCTCTGCTCCAGAATTGAGCTGGAAAAAGCCCTTGGGAGCCGAGGCAGGAGCAGGCAGGAAGGGGCCGGCGCTGCTGCTGCTCCTGGCCGGGAGCCCCGGCTGGGCCGGGCCGGCGCCCCCTGCGCTGCGGCTGCTGCTGCTGCCAGAGCCGGGCGGGACTCGGGGACAGGGAACGGACACGGGGGGGGGGGGGGACAGCAAAGGCCTGGTGGCTGCAGGGATGGTGACGCTGGGGCCAGCGCCTGCACAGAGCTTCAGCCCGCAATTAACCCTGAGGGAAACGCTGGGGAAAGGCTCCATTTCAGCCTTTCTGCACTCGTGGCTGGGAAGAGACTGAAATGAAAGCAGAACAAGCAAGGCCCAATCCCTCCTCTTTTGGGAGGAGCCCCGGCCCTGGGCCTGTGAGGGGCCTGTGAGGGGTCGTGAGGGGTAGTGAGGGGCCATGAGGGGCCGTGAGGGGCCATGGGGAACTGGGGAAACCATAAAGGTCTGTGAGAGGCTGTGGGAGCCCAGGCCCCTCATGGAACCAAGGGTCCATTGTGACACTGCAGAACCAAGGAGATCATTGTTGACAGTACAGAACCTCTTGGAACCAAGGGGCCACTGTGGCCCAGCAGGGCCTTATGGAACCAAAAGGACCATGGTGACACTATGGAGCCTCATGGTACCAAGGGGCCATTGTTACACAGCAGCCACAGCAGGGCCACAGAACATAGGAGATCATTGTGACACTGCACAACCTCATGGAATCAAGACATCCATGTTACTCTCCTGAACCTCATGGAACCAAGGGTCCCTTGTGACACTGTGGAACCAAGGAGATCATTGTTGGCAGTATGAAAGCTCATGGAACCAAAAGTCCATTGTGACATTGTGGGGCCTCATGGAACCATGGAGACCATCATGACACTTCAGGACCCAGTGGAACCAAGGGGCCATTGTGACACTGCAGGGCCTTGTATAACCAAGGAGCCATTGTAGCACATCAGGGCCTCATGGAATCAAGGGGGTCACAGTGACCCTGTGGGGCTCCGTAAGGGGCCATGGGGCTCTATAAGGGGCTGTGGGCCCCCATGAGACCACAGGGACATTCTGACTGTGGAACCAAGGATACCATTGTTACACTATGGGGCATCATGGAACCAAGGAGGCCATTGTGAACCAGCAGGGGAACCCGCTGAGACTATTGTGACACTTCAAGGGTCATTGTGGAGCTGCAGGGCCTCATGGAACCAATGACACCATTGTGACATGGCACAGCCTCATGAGACCAAGGGGACATTGTGACACTATAGGGCCTTGTAGAACTGAGGGGCCCTTGTGACCCTGTGTGGCACCATGGAACAAAGGAGAGCACTGTGACACTGCAGGGAACCAAGGGGCCATTCCGTACTTTAGGGCTTCATGGAACCAAGGTGCCATTGTGATACTGCGGAACCAAAAGAGACCATTGTGACACTGAGGGGCTTCATGGAACCAATGAGGCCATTCTGACATTCCGAGTCCCCATGGAACCAAGGGGCCATTGTGACACCATAGGGCCTCACAGAACCAAGGCAGCCACTGTGACACTGCAAGGTCTCATGGAAGCAAGGGACCAGTGTAACACACCCAGGCCTGGTGGAAGCAAGGGGCCATTGTGATCCTGGGGAACCCAGTAGAACCTAGGGGCCATTTTGAGACTCTGCATCCTCATGGAACCAATGGGCCATTGTGGCACTGCACAGTCCCATGGGAACAAGGAAACCATTTTGACACTGCAAGGCCTCATGGAAGCAAGGGGCCATTGTGCCACTGTGGAGCCAAGGAGACCATTGTTATATCACTGGGCCTCATGGAAACAAACATCTGTTGTGATCCTACAGGGTCTTATGGAACCAAGGGGCCACTGTGATGCTGCAGGGCCCCAAGGATCCAAGAACATGGAACAGGTCTGGCTGGCTGGGCCTCCTGGGGGCTGCCTGACTGGTCTTGCTGACCTTGGCATGTTGAGGGTCACTTCTCATCAGCCCCTGAAGCCCTGGAGTTGTGTGCTTTCCTTCCTGTGGGAAAGAACTGTCTTTCTCCTCCAGGGGTTCATGGCTGAAATTGGGATTCCTCTTCCAAATTTGATTATATCCAAGGATTATTCCCATATGAAACCTGCCAGGACAGACAGCTCTGGCTGGCCTTGGCCTCTGGGGGGCCACCTCTCATCTGCCTTTAAAACTCTGGGGGCTGGTGCTTTTCTTCCCATGGAAAAAACCCATCTTTTATGTCCAGGAATCCATGGCCAAAATTGAGAATCTGCCTCCAAAATTCCTTATATCCAAGGATAGCTCCCAGACAAAAGCTGCCAGGACTATCCAGGTTCCCTTGGCTTCTTGAGGGCCAGCTCTCATCTCCCTTTGAAACACTGGGGCTCCGTACTTTCCTACCTGTGGAGAAGAACTGTCCTTCTCGTCCAGATGCCCATAGACAAAAGTGGGGTTTGGCCTCCCAAATTCTGTCTCTCCAAGGATTCTTCCCTGACAACAAGTCTGGCTGGCCTTGGCCCCCTTGGAGCTGCCTCTAATAAGCCTTTGGAACACTGGAACTCCACCCTTTCCTTTGTGTGGAGAACTGTCATTCCAGTCCAGGAACCCATGGCTGAAATGGAATTCCACCCCCAAAACTCCCCATATATCCAAAGGCTGCTTTCAGACAAAAGCTGCAAGGACAGACAGGTCTGGTTTGCCTTGGCCTCTGGTGACTGCTTCTCATCTGCCTTCAAACCCTGGGGTTCTGTGGCTTCCTTCCTATAGAAAAGAACTGTCCCTCTTGTCCAGGCACTCTTGGCCTCAGGCACTTGACCACTATTCAGGGATGTTGGGAAGGATGAAAGTTTGACAAGAAAGTCTCACAGATATGTATGCTTGGCAGAAAGATTTTTGAATGTAGAATCTGAAGAAGGAATAGAAATGAAAGCAAGTTTTGATATAAAAGAAAAGAATTGCTGGAGTGGTCTTACTGGATAGCTAAGAAGGCAAAGTATATGTTAATTAGAAAGGGTTTTTATGACTTAGAGCAAAGGATAAACCCACGTCAAACAAGAAGATGTTTTTACCAAGCAGAAAGATAGCACAGGCAAACAAGTCAGCAAATGCTGCAGGTAGAAAAAAGGTCTCAGAATTTTCCACTGCAAGAAAACTGGAAAACATCTTCTAGCTTAAACTGTAATGTACTAACTTTTTGTGACTGGAGAATAGTAACATGAATATGGTAATTATAGTAGTTACAATTGGCTATAGATAAAAGTATAGGTATAGATTGGTTCTACTGTATCAAGATGCTCAGCAAAGAAAAGTATATAATGCATTTGTAACCTAAACTAAGGGTCTCCAGGCCTGCAGCTGGAGCTGACAGCTGTGGGCACAGCTCTGTCACCCACAACCCTGGACTGCTGTAACACCTTGCAAACAATAAACTGCATTTTGAAGAGCCACCTGGAGTGCCACATCCCTCATTTCGGCTCTCACAAACTGATGTTTCCCAGATCTACCAGTGCCCAGATCCAGAAATTTCCTGGTGCTGGTGCAGCCCAAGTGCAGCAATTTGCAGGCAAAAAAAGCCAAAATCTGGCAATTTTCCATTGCTGGCTCTGTCGCTGCCCAGACCTGGAGTTGCCCAGCACTGCCATTGCCCAGATGCAGAAATTTCCCAGTGCTGGCAAAGCCCAAGTGCAGCAATTTGCTGGCACAGAAATCCAAAACCCGGCAAATACCTGGGGCTGGCAGCACCCAGATCTGGTGTTTTCCAGCACTGCCAGTGTCCAGACCTGGCAATTTCCTGGTGCTGGCACAGCCTAATTCCAGCAATTTGCTGGCAAAGAAAGCCAAAATCAAGCAAATACCTGGTTCCTAAAGCAACACAATCTCGTGTTTGCTGACACCGCCAGTGCCCAGATCCAGAATTTTTCAGATGCCTGCACAGCATAATTCCAGCAATTTGCTGGCACAGAAGGTTAACATTTAGCAATTTCCCGGTGCTGGTACATTCCCCACCCAGATCTGGTGTGCGCTGGCACTGCCAGTGCCCACATCTGGCAATTTCCTGGTGCCAGCACCTCCCAAATGCAGCAATTTTCTGGCAAAGAAAGCCAAAGCCCAGCAGCTTCCTGGTGCTGACACTGGCATCACTCAGATCTGGTGTGTTGGGGGGCCTCAGCTTAAGACTGTGGGAAAACCCTCTTTAGTTGGGGTCAGCAGGAGCTCCCAGCCATAATCCTCTTGTTCAGTTATGCAGATTGTTACTAGAAAGTTCTGGGTTCTCTTTGCTATCATTGGTTCCTTTTTACTGCAAAAAGTGTAATATTCTTAATTGTTCCTTCCTCTTGGGTCCTTCTCTCAGATCCCACCTTTAACCCCTTGTCCTAGATTGCTAAGCAATGTGTATTCCATTTACCATCTGTTAGGGCTATGGCAGTTCTATTCTGGGAATTGGGCAGTTTTCTTATCTCTTCCCCCAACCAATCCTCCCTCCGGGGAGACACCTGATGTTAATGGCCATTGAATGTCACTGCATGACTGATAAAATTACAGCATCCCACTGCGAGATGCTCCGCCCAGAGGGAGGAGCCAAGCATTCCCAACTGGATATAATCTGAGATCTTGGGACACCAGAGCATTTCCACTGGATTCCCAGAGGAACAGCTGCCTCTTAAACTGGATCTTCAAAGGAAGACTACACCCTTTTCTACAGGATCACTGCTCCAACAGAACCACACCTGCTGCCCCAGGAGGGCTGCAGCCACAATTCCAACTGGACTGCTACCAACACCCTGACCCACAGGGTGTCATGTTGTATTCTGACTCTGTCAGTGTTGTTTTGATTTACTGCATTGTTTATTTTTTTTCTTCCCTAATAAAAGAACTGTTATTCCTGCTCCCATATCTTTGCCTGAGAGCCCCCCCTTCATTTCAAATTTATAACAATTTGGAGGGAGGGGGTTTACAGTTTCCACTTCAGGGCAGGCTCCTGCCTTCCTTAGCAGACACCTGTCTTTCCAAACCAAGACACCCTCCCCATAAATAAATGGATAAATATCCCTGCTAGACCCTGGACCCAGGCTTTTTTCTGCTTTGCTCTCTGTACTGTGCACGCCATCCTGTTTGTTGTGTTTGCCTTCATTAAAGTTCTGTTTCCAGAGCACCAGATGAAAGCAGTCTCTGTCTGTAAAGTGGCCAGAGCTGGTTCTCAGGGAAACCACTGGTCAACGGTCTGGACGAGGGCCAGAAGGTTTCACTGGTGTTTGCTGGCACCGCCAGTGCCCAGATCTGGAAATTTCCCTATTCTGACACAGCCCAAGTGCAGCAGCAATTTACTGGCACAGAAATCCAAAACCCTGCAACTTTCTGCTGCTGGGTCTGGCACCACCCACATCTTGTGTTTGCTGTGCCAGTGCCCAGATTTGGAAATTTCCCGGTGCCAGCGGAGCCCAAATCCAGCAGATTTCTGTCGCTGGCAACGACACCACGCAGATCTGGTGTTTGCTGGCAGTGCCAGTGCCCAGATCTGAAAACTTCCTGGTGCTGGCACAGCCCAAGTCCAGTGATTTGCTGGCACAGAAAGCCAAAATTTGGCAATTTCCAGGTTCTGGCTCCAGCACCATCCAGATCTGGTGTTTGCTGGGACTGACAGTGCCCAGATTTGGAAATTTCCCAATGCCTTCACAGCCCAGGTCCAGCAATTTGGTTTTAGCTAGCTTAGGCAGAGAAGTTCCTGGGACTGTGACTTTGCTTTTTCTTGGAATTGTTTAAACCTGCTCTGGACTGAAAACCCAGAAAAACACCTGCAGCTCACACCTGTGGCCCACCGAGCTCTGGGACACTGCATTCCAGCACCAGAGGGACTTAGAAGAGACCGAGTGAGCCAACTACAACCCACAAAAAGGACTTTCTGAATTTGCCATCTCTTCAGCACTGTCAGAGGTTTTATTTAATATTATTCATTTTTCATGCTTGTGAATACTTTACTTGTTAGATAAACTGGGTTTTTTGCACTTTTTTCGAGGGAAGTCTTTTCCTGAACTAGTAGGGGGAGGGGCTGCTTGAACTTGCTTTCTAGACTGATCCCTTTTGGAGGTTTCCTCCCCAAATTTGCCCTAAGCCAGCACAAACAGTCATCATGAAAATTTCACCAGTGGCATAATTTCCTGCTGGCAAATCTTGTGACAGAAGCTTGACCTTGTTCTCCATGAGACATTCTTGGGAAGAGCAGACAGGAGAAGATTCCTGGAAAACTGAAACAGCTTTCCAGAAGGGAAATGAAAATGAAAGAAACAATCCAAGATCTTTTCCCCTATTTATTTCTATGCTCCCCTTTTCCATGTTGCATTACTTCTCCATCCCAGGAATTCCAGATGCACTGCACCTCTAAGATCGGTGACTTAGTGATTTTTAGACACTCGAAAATACCATCAGCCACACAGAGTTTTCCTTCCCCGGGTTTTACTGGAAGGCAGCACTGGAGATGTAAGTGCAGTGCTTGGGTCAGGTAGGAATCCTACAGCAAGGGAAGGTGGCCCGACAGTGTTTGCCCCTCAGCCAGGCCAATGCAGAGCAGCAAGCGAGGGGATTGCTGTGCCAGTGTGCAGGAGTCAGGGCTCTGCATCTGGGCTCACCGCTGCAAAGTTCCCGTGTTTGGACAGACTCAGGGGCTGTGCCCGGGGCGTGCGGGACTCGAACGTGGGGCTCGTGGGGCGAGCGGGGAACGGACACGGGGACGAACGGCCCCGGTGCTTCAGTTGCAGCGGCGGCAGCGGCGGCGGCGGCAGCGGCGGCAGCAGCAGCGGCGGCAGCAGCAGCGACAGCAGCAGCAGCGACAGCAGCAGAACAGATATTTTAGATCACATTTTCTTTCTTTCTCTTTCTATTTTTCCTTCTCTTTCTGTTTTTCCTTCTGTTTTTCTTTCTCTCCCGTTCCCGCTGTGGGGCACCCTTCTCTCGGGGTCCCTTGCCCGGCGTCCCTCTCCTCTCCCCGCCTCCCTCTCCCCTGCCGGGCCGGGCCATGCCCCCGGCCCGCCCCCGGCCCCGGCCCCGGCCCCGGGCGGGGCTGCCCCGTGCCCGGCCCCGGCCGTCCCGCCGCGCTCTCGCCTCCGCCCGGCTCTGGCCGTACTGGCGTTGGCGCTGCTGGGCGGGCGTCAGTGCCTGGTGCGGGGGCGGCATCGCCGCCCTTCGGCTCCGCCTGGCCCGAGCCCGGCCCCGCCCCCGAGGCAGGCTTCAGTCCCGGCCCCGTCCCCGTCCCCGGCCCCGGCCCCGGCTCCTCCCGGGGCCCGCGGAGGACGCAGGCGGCGCGGCCGCTGCCGCTGCCTCCGCTGGGGCTTCCCCGGCCCGAGCTCCGCCGCTCGACAGCGCGGCCGCCGGCCCCGAGCCTCCCGTGCCGCGTTCCAAAGAGCGAACGCCTGGGCATGGCCGGCCCGGGGCGGCTGAGGGGCGCTCGGGGGCCGTTGCTGGCCCCGGGCCGAGCTCTGACAGCCGCGTCTCGCCCGCAGGGAAGGCGCACGAGGCCCTGCAGGAGCGGTACCGAGTGGGTTCGCTGCTGGGGCGCGGAGGATTCGGCAGCGTCTTCGTGGCCACGCGGCTCTCGGACGGCGCCCCGGTGAGCGGCGGGGCCGGCGGCGGGCGCAGGAGGAGGGGGCGGAGGAGGAGGAGGAGGAGGAGGAGGAGGATGGGGCTGGGCAGGGCGGGCGGCGAGCTGAGCCCGCTGCTGTCCTTGGCTTGCAGGTGGCCATCAAAAGGGTGCCACGGAACCGCGTCCGGCACTGGGGCGAGCTGGTGAGTGAGCGGGGCCAGCAGCAGCAGCCGGGGCTGCCGGGCGGGGATGAGCCGAGGCCCGGCACGGTGGAAGCCGCCAGGACGCCTCGAGGGAGAGCGGGCGTGGGTCCAGCGCAGGGCGCAGAGCATCCCGGGCTGGCTGAGGGCTCCCCAAGCCCCGGCACGGCATCGGCCCCACTGAGGGCATCGTGCTCCTCCCGCAGCCCGACGGCAGCAGGGCCCCGCTGGAGATCGTGCTGCAGGCCAAGGTGTCCACTGGCCTCCCTGGTGTGGTGCAGCTGCTGGAGTGGCTCGAGCTCCCCGAACACATCGTGATGGTGCTGGAGCGGCCAGAGCGGTGTCAGGACCTGCAGCGTTTCGTTGGGGCACGGCGGTTCCTGCCCGAGGAGGTGGCGCGGGCGCTGTTCCGCCAGGTGCTGGAGGCCGTGCGGCACTGCACCAGCTGCGGGGTCCTGCACCGCGACATCAAGCCCGAGAACATCCTGCTTGACCTGCACACCGGGAAGGCCAAACTGATCGACTTTGGCTGTGGCACCTACCTGCAAGAGACAGCCTACACCCACTTTGCAGGTGAGCCCACGTAAGGGTGTACTCCTGGTCCCAGGATCTCATGGCCCAACATCTCCCAGCCCAAGCTGGCTATGGCAGTGGGGATTCTCCCTTTTGCTGCCAGTCAGGGGACTGAGTCTTCAGCTGAGTTGCTTTAGAGCAGGGCTGGGTGGGGAACCATCTTCCAGCCCTGCTGGCAGCCTTTGCCAGCCACTCTGCCCAGGACTGGGGCTGGGCTGGGGCAGCCAGCCCTACCAAAACCCCCGTGAGTGGGGGTAGCAGAGAGGGGGGCAGAACCTGTGCCCCAGCCAGTTTGGTGTGCAGGCAAGAGGAAGGGCTTGGACTGATCCACTCTCCCTGTTTGCCTTGGCTTCCTAATATTTTTGGGGCAATGCAGGCAGGGAGGATAAGGGCATGTTTTTTCCCCAGCACGGAGAGGGTTTTTCCTTTACAGGTCAGGGTCAGGCTTAGCCAGGGCTTCCTCTGCCCTCTTCTGACACCAGTGGCTTCTTTTCCAAGCCTTAGTTTGTGCACAAGTCCCAGGTGCTGGCGAGAGGGCAGTGGTGACCCTGTGTGCCACTGATGCAGCCCCCGCAGGCCCAGGGATGCTGGGGCCAGGCTGTGGGAACAGCAGCATCCCCCTGCTGAACTCCATCTGTATTCCATAGGAACACTGTCCTACAGCCCCCCGGAATGGAACGACTTTGGCTGGTACCATGGCGAGGCAGCAACGATCTGGTCCCTGGGCATCCTGCTGCACCAGATGGTCTGCGGGGAGCACCCGTTCAGGAGGGGCCGGAACCTCAGCTGGGGCCAGCTCCCGCTGCCACAAGGGCTCTCTCAAGGTGGATCCCCTTCTCTGGGCACGGGGGGAATCCCAGTGCTGGGAGCCAGCAGCGGGCTCGTGAGCATCCCGCTCTGGCAGCTGCTGAGGAGGTGGCACATGTCCTGCTCTCCTCCAAAACAGGGAATTGATGGGAAAGTTTAGGCCCAACCCTGAGCGCATCCAGAATGGCCTGGCCATGGGAATAGTGGGGCAAAGCAGACAGGAGCCTTCTCTGGCTGACCGGCAGTTTCTGCTTTCTCTTGCCAGAGTGCAAAGATCTGATCAGGTGGTGTTTATCCGTGAACTCCTTGGAAAGACCCACATTAGAAGACCTGTTCTGTGAACCTTGGGTGCAGGATATTCCTCTGCCATAGAAGAAGGGAGAGAGCCACAGGCACACTTTGATCCAGGGCCCTGGTAAGTTGCAGCTCCACACATGCCGTGGCAATCAGAAGCAGAGGAACCCAGACCTTTTTGTGCTGCCTGTGTCACTGCACCGGGGCCATGGGATGGGCACACGCAGCCCTTGTGCTGGAGCTGAGCTGCTCTGCCCAGCACTGGTGGCCGCCATCCAAGCTGGTTTTGCTTGTGCTGGTTCCCTGACAGCTGGGGCCCTGGGCAGAGCCCTGAGAGCCTGGTCTCTCCCCAGGGAAGGAGCAGGAGCCCCTGGAGAAGCTGTACCGGGTGTGGATTCTGCTGCTGCTGCTGCTGCTGCTGCTGGAGACAGCCGGGATGACATCAAGGATGACAAGCTCTTCCTCAGCCTGGCCACTGGAGGCTGAAGGTGATGGACTTTGATTCTGGCACCTTCTTCAAAGCCAAACTCCACAGGGAATTTGCAGATGAGTCCCCAGCTGGGGAAATTCTGCCAGATTTGGGCACGGCCCAGCCTGGCTGGGAGGCAAAGGTTCCCCCTTTGCTGGGGCAGATGCAACTCATCCTTCAGTCGCTGCCCAGCTGCTTTTTGGCAGGGCTGGGGGCATGGGCTGGGCTGGGTACGAAATGGGAGTGGGCTCCTGGCCCTGCCAACAGCCCCCAGCACCCACCGTGCCCCGGGCTGGGGCTGGGGCTGGGGCTGGGGCAGCCAGCCCGACACAAACAAAGCCCCATGGTGGGAGCAGAGGTGGGACTCCAGAACCTGTGCAGGGGCTGCTTTGCTCTGCAGGCAAGGAAGGGCTTGGGCTGCTCCACTGCCCCTGTTTGCTTTGGGATCACGGTGATTTTGGGGGGCAGTGCAGTGGGGAAGAGAGAAAGTGTGGGCTTCCCTCAGCCATGGCTGGGTTTTTCCCTACCAGGGGAGTTGGTAGGAGTTGGGCCTTCCTCAAGGCCCTGACAGAGATAAGAGTTTTCACCATTTTTCTTGCTTTCCCTTTTTGCATCTAATCTCTTTTCAATAATGTGTTGTTTGTTTTTCCAGAGGAAGCATTCTAGGTGGTCCAGCGTGGATGGGGAAGTGCTTGGGAGCAGCTGTGGCGTGGATGGGCGGTGGCCTTGGAGAAGGCTGAGGCCATGGTTTGGGAGCAGCTTTTCTTGCAGCCGTGGCTGGCGTGAGGTGGGTCCCTGTGTGCTTGGCAGGGTGGGATCAGAGCTTTTGGGAGATGGCAGCGAGCACAGGAGCATCCTGCTCTGGGCAGCTGCTGAGGGCTGGATGTGCCGTGGCTGGCTGCAGGCTGGGCACATGTCCTGCCCTCCTGCTCTGCTGCCAAAGGCAGCAGGGATGGGCAGCTCTGGGCACAGCTCTGGGCACAGCCAGCATGGCCTGGGCCCCGCAGGCCTTGGCACAAGGGCACAGGAGCCCTCAGCTGACGGGCGGTTTCTGCTTTCTCTCCTTGCAGCCGGGCTCTGCGGCTGCTGAGGCTGCTCTGGGCTCTGCCAGGGCTCTGCTGGGCTCAGCCCTGGGCCCAGCTGGGCTGGCTCTGCCCTCACATTGCTCTGACAGCTCTGCATCAGACGAGCCCGTTGTGAGCACAGCGCCTGAGCTTTCTGCTTTGGCAGGTGAGTGAGACTCTGCTGCAGGCCCAGAGATTGCAGCTGGGGACACACATCCAATTGGCAAGGACCCAAAGTCTCCACAGTCCCAGCTGAACGCCTGGATCTGCACAGGCTGTTTTGTCTGTCCCATTCTTCCTTCTTGATTGGCTGGAATTGTGCAGTTGCACTTTCTTCCTCCTCTAGCAGTGCCACGAGTGGGCCAAAGCTGGCGAGTGGGCCGTGCTCCTGAGGCAGTGCAGTCTGGAGCTGGTGGATGGAGAATTGCCCTTCTGCACTGCCAAACCAGAGCAAAAAGCCCTAAGTGGGACTTGGTGTCTTTAAGAAACCCCTGACAGTTTCAACAGGAATGTGCAGCTCATTCACAGGGTGAGAAGGAAGGGCATCTTCTAAAGGATTTGGGCTTTGACAGAGTTTCCATTCCCAGTCCTGCTTGGAGCTGGAAGGGCACAAAACAATTTCCTCTTGCTTCAACCCCAGTTTCAAATGGCAATGTTGGAAACAAAGCCCAAAATCTTTTAAAAGGCTGCTGAGGTCAGTAAGATGGATCCATGCCATCAGTACATTTACAATGTAAATAACTGAGTTCTCTTTTTAAAAAGATCACTTACCTCTTAATGCAAAGAATGTAACTTTGCATTTCTGTTTTGTTTTTTTCACTAACATTATGTTATGTTTTTTCACTAACACTTGGATTTTATTCTTATCTTTTACAATTTACCTATTTTTTTCCCTTTTTCTTTTTTTTTCTTTTAAATAGAAAACATGTCCTATGAAAGGAATGTCCTTTGCTCCTGGTTCCCGTGTGGAGCAGCTCCCTTCCTGCTGGCTGAGCTGCTCAGGCAGAGCCCGGCAGCTCCTGTCCCTGCAGGGCTGAGGCTTTTCCCCGTTGCTGGGCACAGACTGATGGAGCAGCACTGCTGAACACGGGCACACAGAGGGACCAGCAGCAGCTGCCTTTGCCCACCTGAGGCTCCAAGGCCCAAACTCTGAGCAGCCAGGGCTGGAAGAGACTGGCAGGATCTGATCCCTGACTCTGGGCCAGGGCTGCACAAATGACCCCACAGCAGCAGCAGCAGCAGCAGCAGCAGATGGAGCTGACTTTCAGCACAGCCCCTGCCCCTGTTCCCTCCCGTGTGCAGCGGTGTCACAGCAGCCTGAGGCACCTGGGAGCCCCCAGTGCCAGCAGGGACTTGAGATGGCAGCCCTGGGCTCCTGGAGGCTGTGCAAGGAACGGAGCTGGGCACTCCCTGTCCATGGGTAGCTTGCAGATGGAAAAGGCTGCTGTGCCCAGGCAGCTCCAAGGGCACAGAAAGGAGGCTCTGGAGCACTGGATCTGTGCCAGTGCCACAGTCCTGGGCAGCAGCCAGCCAGCCCTGGGGGAACAGAGGGCACAGCACGAGGGACAGAAGCAGGCAAGGGCAGAGACTGGAGAGAGCCAGAGCCAGGAGCAGGAACAGCTGCTCCATTGCACTCTTGGAGAAAGCTCTTGGCTGGTTCCAAGCGCTGAAAGGCGTGAAGGGCAGAGAGGAGGCCACAGCAAACAATGCTCCTGTTTGCACAGCCTCCCCTCTGCGTGTCCCAGAAGGAATTGCATGGACTGTGCTCTTCTCCCCGAGTCGTCTCGTTCAGCATGAGCAGCTCAGCACCAGGAGCTGAAGGAGCTGAAGCCTCAGGCCACAGGAGCTGGGTAAGAGGAGACTTTCTGAGCAAATGAATGCTGCTAACATGGACCCAGCTGAATGCAGTGGATAGAATCATGGAATCACAGAATCCTTTCTCTTGGAAAAGCCCTCTGAGCTCACCCAGTGCAGCCGCTCACCCAGCATTTCCAATCCCAGCCCTAAAGCACGTCCCTGAAGTGCCAAGGCCTGGACAGCAGCCCTGAGTGAGGCCTGAACAGCAGGCCCTGAGCCCAAGGTGGCCTCTGGATGAACCTTCCAACCAAAGGTTATCTTTGTATCTGCTCCCTGATGAAAATGCATGGTCATTAGCACTGTGATAGATTTAGCCACTCATTAGTGAAACATGTGTTGACCTTTGTGTATTTAGAAGCCAGACAAGGCCATGAAATCTGACATCTGGCCTTGTTTGGGGCTGAATGGTCAAAGTCACCTCCCTTGGTTCCTCCTGGGGCCCTGGCCAGGCTTTGGGAGGGAGCCAAGAGGAGAATGAAACCAGATGTTGCCACACTAGCAGTGCTGTCAGTTTGTCCATTCAGCACTGTCAGAGCTGGGCCCTCTCCCAGCGGGGTTGGAGCCTCAGCTGTGGCTGGAGGCACCTGCAGGAATTGCCAGTGCCCAGGAGTGGCTCTGCAGCCCTTGGCTGTGACAGCTTCCCCAGCTGCTGTGTGGGTCTGGGGGATGGTAAAGGCTGAGGGTGACTGGGGCTGGATCTTTCTCAATCACTGCAGGCAATCTTTGGTGGGGATGGTTGGGTGCATTGCTGAGCTGCTCCTGTTGTGATTCTTTGCTGCTTTGAGCTGCAGGAAATGACACTGATTCCTTCAGTTGGAGTCTGTGTCTTTGGTGCTGACCCTGCCCACTGGTAAAACAAAACTGGCCCAGTCTGGCCAGATCCCAACAAAATGTCACTTGTTCAGTGTAACTGTGAGGAATCAGTGCCATCAGAAATTCCCAGAGGGGAAGCCCTTCCCTGGAGTTCCCTGGCTCTGGAGTGGGCTGAGGTCGGAGCCCCGTGGGAGCAGTGGGGCAGTCGGGTAAAAGAGGCTGAACCCCTGGATGGCTTCAAATGCATCCAAAAATTGCACATGGAAAAGGAAAAGACATTGTGGGTTTGGGCAGACAAAGATGAATGTGTTAAGAGTCCATTGGAAACAGCAGCTTCAGAAGGAACAATTATTGTTGGAATGCTCCCACATGGAGTAAGAGAAGAAGGTTTTTATCTTGAGCTCAGATGCATTTGTGCAAGTGAAATATCAAAATAATAAATAACTATATATGTATTTATAGTATAATAAGATCCTCATATATATATTTTGATATATTTTTATATGTATGTCTAGGTCTGTCGATCTATATCAATATGTATATCTACATATAAAATTATAATAATGTGAAGTAGTGCTGACAATACTAATTTGGTAGCTTTGGCTGCTCAGGGATGTAACACTAAATACCCTACAGAACAGGATTGGCCAGTGCCCTAATGTCAGTGGTCAACTTTGTGAGACTGTATACAGTGAAAAAAGGAGGAAGGGAGGAAATTGGCTATTTTCCCAGGGTTTGCTGATACTGTGATGCAGAGTGCTTTGTCTGTTGCTGTGAAAAATTCAGTGATTAAGCCTGCAGGGTTTTTCATGTACCAGACTATGCACAAGCTGCAGGATTGGTTGAAAGGGTGAAGGGGTTGTTAAAAGAGCAGTTGAAAAAATGAGGAGATGGGAACCTTTGCCCATGGAGAACCCATCTCCCAGATGTGCTCCATGCCCTTAACAATGGCCCACGGGGGAAATGGAAACCCCCTGGCTGTGCACGGCTGCCCCCAATTTGCAAATCCAACCATGGGCAGTGAGACTTGGGCTGCCTGGGAAATTGTTCTGGCTGTGATGGCCCCTGGCAGGGCCAGCCCAGAGGCTGCAGGGCTGGGCCTTCATGCACTGGAATTAGTTTGGATAAATTCAAAGCAAATGAGAGCTATCAATACTGAAACAGGAATTCAGATTCCTCCAGGACACTTTGCTTTGACAACTGCTCACTTGGAACTTGGCCTTGCAAAGTGTTCATGTCATGGCAGGAGGAATTGATGCAGAATATCAAGGTGAAATGAAAGGAATTGTGTTAAACAATAGTGACCAGGATTGGATTAGTCAACCTCGTGACAGGGTAGCACAATTACTGATATTGCAATTTTAGGAATGGTTGTGAAAAAAGGAGATCCACCTCCAATCACCACCGTTTGTGGAGATAAAGGGTTTGGATGCAGCAGCCCTAATAATGGAGCCAGAGTGTGGGTCCGGAGGCCAAATGGCCCTCCCGAGGCAGCTGAAGGAGCAGCTCCTGGGAAAGACAACTCTGAGTCCTGAACCTGGGCAGGAACAATGGGAATGTGTCCCTGCAGCCAAGTGTTCTGTGTGAGAACAAGGAGATCTGACAGGATATTGTTTTACACATGCTGCTAGACCAAATCTCCCTGTTTGCCCCAAGGGCCCCTTTGGGAAATGCTCTGATCCACGGGGCTCCATGTGAAGGCTGCTGTGACACTGAGGGACTTGCACAGGAATTGCATCCAGGAGCCTGGGTGCCCCTCAGGGACTGGGACCCGGCCCCTTCCAGCCAGAGGGGAAAGGGCCCCCCCAGGCCTTGTTAGCCACAGACAGCATGGTAAAGCTGAACAGCAAAGGGCCTGGGGGCATTTTTCTGGAATTAAAAAGGCGCCAGCTCCATGGACAACAGAATTCTTGTTCCTAACTCAAATGAGAATGAGGAAAATGAATGAAGAATGGTGTCACCAAAGTACTACTGGTGTCTGTAAGGTGTATCTTGATAGTCAGCCAGAATCTTTGTCTGCCACAAACACCTCTAGAGTTTCAACAAGGGGTTAGTCATCAAAATGTAATGATTAGTTCTGATGGATTGCTGAGCTACTTTTGTAATTCTTTGCTAATGATGATGTGCTTTGCTGAGCTTTTCCTTTTCTAATTCTTTGCAGCTGTGCATGATATAAATGACACAATTCCTTCAGTTGGTGTCTGTGTCTTTGGTAGTGACCCTGCCCACTGGAGAAACAGGGCCCCCTCTTGCCTGAGTGTTACCTGGCAAGGCAGAAACCCTCCCTCCAAAATTCCCCCTTCCTCCTTATTCCCCCCCTTCATACCTTGAGCATGATGTGCTCTCGTCTGGGGTGTGCCTGGGGTCAGTTGGTGTCACCTGTCCTGGCTGTGTC
Organism: Agelaius phoeniceus; assembly: GCF_051311805.1. Lineage (NCBI taxonomy): Eukaryota > Metazoa > Chordata > Aves > Passeriformes > Icteridae > Agelaius > Agelaius phoeniceus. The sequence goes on from NW_027509866.1 coordinate 7,178,429, forward strand.
CCCTGCCAAGCTCCCCCGCAGCCCCAGCCCCTCCCCAGCGTGGCTGGACGAGGGGCAGGACAGGCCTTGGCTGTGCTGCAGCTCAGCAAGAACAAAACCATCTCTGCGTGCTCAGCCCTGTGCTCAGCACCCGGCCCAGCAGTGTCTCAGTGCCAGGGGCTGTGCCCCCAGTGCCTGCCAGGGGTTTCCATGGCAACTGCCAGGCCAGGTGACCCAGGTGTCCCCCCCAGTGCCGGTTGCCATGGAAACAGTGCCCAGCGCTGCCCCTTTCTGTCTGGCTGACCTGGCCTTTGGCCCTGGCAGTGCCCTTGGCTGATGGTTCCTGGTGCCCGAGCGGCCAGCGCGGCACAGGGCAGGTGGCCATGGCACAGCCCCCAGCAAGGGATCCCCTCTGGCTCTGGGCACTGACACCAGCCCTGAGTAAGGGGCCCAGGGCAGCTTTCCATGGCCACCAACCACCACAACGGCTCCGGGCATTGGTTGCCTTGGCACCAAACCAAGGAACGGGTCCCTGTGGCCGTTGCCATGGCACCTGGTGGCACCAACGAGTGTCACTGCAATTGTACCTGGAACAGCCCTGGCACCGCTTTGTCCTCAGGGTTGCCATGGCAGCCCAGGGCAGCAACAGCTCTGCAGGCAAGGGGCCATGGAACCTGGCTGCAGAAATGGCTCCTCGGGCTGGTTTCCAAGGAAACCTGAACTGATGGGGGTTGCCATGGCACCCAAAGCCAGCAGTGGGGTCCCTGCAGTGTCCATGGCAACAGTCCCTTGCAATGGCGCAGTGCAGGTTGGGATGATGATCCACCCTCACAGCTGGCCCAGGCAGGTCTGGAGTGCTCTTGGTGGCAGCTTGGGCTTGGCACACACTTGAGGAGGATGTCTGTTTGCAGTGGGGAAACTCAGGAGTTTTAGATTGCTTCAAAAAATTAAAAAGTCAAAATCCCTCTTTGGCTGTTTGCAGCCAGTTCTCCAAGCAAAGCAGGTTCCAGGTGAGTGAGGGGAGACAGGATGGGGTTCACAGGTGTGTTTGCAGTATGCTACACTGAACCCAATGAAAGGAAGAAGGGGGCACCGTGCCCTTTTTGCAACAATAGCCTTGGAAGTTGTCCCACCTCTCGGCCTGGCTGCACTCCTCCTGAGTTTTGGGTGGTCCCCCACAGAAGATCCCTCACTTGTCTTACACCCACTGTGACAGACAGACTGAGGTGTAAGAAGCCTCTCCATCAAAGACCAGGACATGAAATCCCTATGGGAAAAGGCCCCCCCACACTCTTTCCAAGGACTGGGACTGAGACCCCCAGCCTGGGGGAGGTGTGTGGGGGAGGCAAGCTGACCAAGGCAAGATGGATGTTGCAGGTGTGAGCAGTGGACCAAGAAGACAATGGCTCTCGCCCACTGCTGAGAACATGGACTGTGTGTACCCTTCTCTAAATACCATTCTTTCCCCCAAAAATACAATAGACTACCTTTGATTCAGTTTCAAGTTTTACCCCTTCCCCCATCAAGAAAAAGAGTATAATTAGAGTTTGGATGAACTGCAACCCTGAGACCTCCCCAGACGTGACCTGGTGAACTCCATTGGCTGGACATTGAAGGACTTTGCCATTCTATGTTTGGTAGCTCTACACCTTCCTTTCTCTTCCTCCCTCTTTTTCCCTTTCCCCCAATTCCTCCCCAAGGCATTTTGTCGTGGTTATTCAATAAAGGTACATTTGTTTGGATTATCACTGCTGCCCCCTGTACCATGTTGGTGCTTTTTGCACTCTGAGATCAACCCATGAACCATCACAAAACCTGTTTGTAAGGATGGATTGTGACACTTGTATACATCCTATAGAAACCTTCTATTAAACCTTAAAAATTCTCTACAAATTCATGTCCAACATTACTGGGTCTGGCACCGCCCAGATCTGCTGTTTGCTGCCACCACCAGTGCCCAGATCTGGAAATTCCCTTGTTCGAGCAGAGCCAAGTCCAGCAATTTCTGGCAAAGAAAGCCAAAACCAGGCAAATACCTGGTGCCTACACTACTCTGATCTCGTGTTTGCTGACACCGCCAGTGCCCAGATCCGGAATTTTTCAGATGCCTGCACAGCATAATTCCAGCAGTTTGCTGGCACAGAAAGGTCACATTTGGCAATTTCCCAGTGCCAGAACATTCCCCACCAAGATCTGCTGTGCGCTGGCACTGCCAGTGCCCACATCTGGCAATTTCCCAGTGCTGGCACAACCCAAATGCAGCAATTTTCTGGCAAGAAAAGCCAAACCCCGGCAGCTTCCTGGTGCTGCCACCAGCATCACTGTCTCTGTCCCTCTGGGAGCCTCTCAGGAACCCTGGGCCAGTCCCGAGTCGGCAGACACCGGGGGCAGCCCCGACACGGCCGACAGCGGGGAGACACTCTCTGTGCCCCGAGGGTACTGAGGGCACCTGGGCTGGGCGCCTGGGCAGCACAAGAGACACCAGAGACATCGGTAGAAGAGAAAGGGCTGACTCTTAGCAGGGGTTAATGTGACCGTGGTCACAGGGGTTTTCAGGGGAAGTAAGAGACGAGAATGTTGACTCAATGATCAGAAGGCTTGATTTATTATTTTATGATATATATATTACATTATACCTATGCTAAAAAGAAATAGGAAATGAAAAGGTTTCCTCAGAAACTAGCTAAGCTAAGAATACAAAAGAAAAGAATGATAACAAAGGCAGCTCTCTCAGACTCTGTCCGAGACAGCTCGGTCCTTGATTGGCCATTAATTATAAACATCCCAGATGGGCCAATCACAGGTGGACCTGTTGCATTCCACAGCAGCAGATAACCATTGTTTACATTCTGTCTCTGAGGCCTCTTAGCTTCTCAGAAGGAAAAATCCTAAAGAACGGATTTTTAGTGAAAAGATGTCTGCAACAGTGCCCAGCCCCTGTGCAGGCCCAGCCCAGGCCAGGAGCATTGCAGCTGGGAACGGCCCCTGTGCCGTGGTGCCCACGGCAGCCTTGGGGCTCTGTGCCCCATGGCCTCCCTGCTGGGCAGCCTCTGCCAGCTCCTGCAGAGCCCGTGGCACCTGTGGGGCTGCACAGACAGCCCTGCCCCGGGCTCTGCCGGCCTCTGGGCCAGGCTCTCGGAGCCCAGCTCCCTGCAAGCTCTGCCAGCTGCCCTGAGCTCTGGGCAGCACCAAGGGCCTCTCTGAGCCCAGCCCAGCCCAGCCGGCTCTGGCCCCACAGCTCTGCTCAGGCCAGGCTGCTCTGGGCACTGGCCCCACGGCCTCAGCCCCTGCCAAGGCCACAGCAGCAGCTGCAGCTGCCACAGGACTCAGCCCCAGCCATGGGGGAAGGTGCTTGGCCAAGGCCAAAGGAGGCTCCCTGGCTGCCCCACTCCCCTCGGCCTGAGGTGCTGAGAGCTCTGCAGCCCCTGCTGCCATCCCATCTGCCCAGGGCAGCACAAGAGCCCCGGCCTTGGGGCCTTCAAGAGCTGCTCCTGCTCCAGGCCCAGGGCCCATGCCAAAGCTGGGACAGCAGCCACAAAGCTGTGCCCATTTCTGTTCATTGCTGCTCTCATGGGCATGGATCCCCAGCCACTTGGAGGTTGCTGATGAATTTTATTACTCCAGAGGCCTCTTCTTTCTTGAGCTCTACAGTTCAGGAATTCAGTGACAAACGCTCATAAACATTTGTTCGAAACCCCCAAACAAGAAAAGCCCATGGGAATAATTGAAGTTTTCAATTCTTCTCTAGTTAATTAGACACATTTCACAATTGTATTCAAAGTGAATATACTACATTGAAAACAATGCAGAGAGAATTGTTTTGCCTGTTTAAGTTTTCTTTTCCTGTTTATAGATAGATATCAGCAATGTCCACTTGATAGTGACCGCCAGCACCTCCTAATGCAGTTTCAACTGATTTGAAAATCAAGACCCTTCATGGCAGACAATCACACTTTGTCCCTACCCACAACCCAGGACTTCCTTCATCCAACCCCTGGCACTCAGAGAAGCTGAGGAATGGAGTCACATCCAGGGGTGTCCCCAGGGCTCAGGATTTGGGCCAGGTCAGTTCAATCTCTTTATTGCTGATCTGGACAAGGCCATTGAGGGCACCCTCAGTCAGTTCCCAGGTGAGCCCAAGCTGGGTGGGAGTGTGGCTGTGCTGGAGAGCAGGAAGCTCTGCAGAGGGATCTGGACAGGCTGGAGCCATGGGCCCAGGACAATTGGATGAGGTTCACCAAGGCCAAGGGCTGGGTCCTGCCCTGGGCTCACAACCACCCCAAATCCCTGGGCATGCCCTGCCCCTGATCCCCACAGCCTGTCCTGTTTCCTTCATCCCTGCATTGCCAGGGACTCTCTGGGACAAGGGAGCTCTGCTCTGGGGATGGAGGGAGGTGCAAGTGCAGCCACTGGAGTGGGAACCACAACTCGTCAGGTTTGAGTCCTTTGGGGGACAGGAACTGGTGAGACTCAGAGGCACAGAAAGTTTCTCCACATGGCCAACAGACCATGGTTGAACAGGATAAAATTTAATAACAATCACACTCTTCCCTGAGCTATGTTCAAAGTCCCAGCAGTGTCTGATGTGTCCTCCATCCACATTTCCATTCTAACATTATTTTCACACAAATGTGGTTCTGTGACAGATAGAAACACAATTAAGTTCTTGTATCAGGATGCTCATCCTGGAGTGGGGGCAAAACAGCTCCAACAATTCCTGATTTGCAAAGCTGTCAGTGGTGGATGGAGAAGGGAGGTCGGGCTGCTTTTGGTGCTGAGGAAATGCTGAAACCAGCCTGACTCATTTCCTCTCCTCCTGTCCTGGCTGATCTCCCCTCTTTCCCCTCCCACCCATTGGCTTTTGTCTCCCACCAGGCCCCCGGTGAAGAGCCTGGCTCTGTGTTCTCCATCCCTTCCTCGCTGGCACTGCCAGGCTGGGATGAGGAGCCCCTCAGCCTTCCCTGCTCTGGGCTGGACAAGCCCAGCTCCCTCAGCCTCTGCTCACAGCCCAAGGGCTCCAGCCCCACCTTGGAGGCCCTTCCCAGACCCTGCTCCAGCTGCCAGACATCTTTCCTGCCCTGGGCAACCCAACCCAGGCCACAGTGACCTGGATAATGCCCGTCCTTGATGTCCTGGTCACACAGCCCTGGCCCCTTGTGCCCATGTCAGGCTCTGGGGTGGATCCTGTGGAACATCCTTTGGTGGAGGCTGTGGCTCCAGGTGGGCCGGGGGGATCCCGGGGGACAGGGACCCCGCTGGGCATGGACAGCATTGGACTTGTTGGGAGAAACTGTGAGGGGGAGCTGGGGCCGAGTGACCAACCCAGTGACCTGACACAGCCCTGCTGGGATGGCACACAGCCCCTCTGGGATGTCACACAGCCCCTCTGGGATGTCACACAGCCCCTCTGGGATGTCACAGCCTGCTCTGTGAGCTCACAGTCTGCTCTGTGACGTCAGACATCTGCCATGTGATGTCACAGCTGGCTCTGTGATGTCACAGAGGCAGTCTGTGATGCTGTAGCTTCTCCATGACCTCACATCCCCCACTCTGTGATGTCATAGCCCCCACTCTGTCACCTCATGTTACCAGATGATCAATTGTCTACACCAGGTGAGCTGACACCTGGAGCTTGTTCTCCACATCCCCAGGCCTATGGAAACCACACAAGGCCCATTGTGTGAGAAGGGGAACTGGAAGCTCAGCAGCCTCAGGGTCCTGCCAGCTCAGCCAGGCCCACTGGAACATTGGGGTCCACGACCACCAGGGACCACCAGAGAGACCCCCAGGACAGAGGAACACATGGGTAAAAAGGAGGGGGAATATGTTAATGATTTTGGGGAAATGATTATCATATGTATGTTTAGCCCAGGATAATCAATGAATATGTGAGCAAAATACGGAAAAAAACCAGAAACTTTCCTGTACTCAGCCTGCAGGGCTTTGGGAGGAGCTCTCCCCCGTGCATCCAGCTGAATAAAGAATGCTGCTTCTTAATGCTACACTGGGGTTAAGGAGTTTTTTGTTTCACTGAATTTTTGGTAATATTCCCACTGCCAAGGAAAGCTCTGTCTGCTGCTGCTCACAAACAGAGAAGGGCTGGGGGCAGATGTGGGGCTCAGAGGCTGCCTGGGGCACAGTGACCATGAAATAATCAAGTCTTCAATGTTCTGTGAAAGAAGGAGGGGCAGCAACAAAACCTCTACACTGGAATTAGGAAGGGCAGACTTTGGCCTGTTTAGGATGCTGATTTGGGGAATATAAAATCAGGTACTGACTTTTTTTAAAGAGAAACAGCCCTTAAAAACAAAGGGGTCCAGGAAGGATGGACACATTTCAAGAAAGTAATCTTAAGGGAGAAGAGCAGAATGTCCCAGTGTGGCAAAAGATGAGCTGGTGAGGAAAAGGACTGGCCTGGCTTCCTGTAGAGAGCTTTTTGGAGAATTGGTTAGCTGAGAAAGGACATTCCGATGTGATACCGATGGATAAGGGTAAGAGAAACAAGCTGGGAACTGAACAACCGGTGCCCAATTACTGACGAAGGTCACAGTGACCTTCTCTAAAACGGGAAGACGGGGGAGAAAATTGCTTGCCAGAAAATGTAGTTATCCCAAGGTAGAGAAATTAGAAGAATGTACACATAGAAGCAAAATAATTGTTAAGAGATAGAAGTAGGTGTGTTTGATTATAGTGTGCTTTAACCAATAATGAGCTCAGATTTTGCAATATTCATAAGCTTCATTAACACTAATATAAAAATGTGTAAGCTTTCAATAAACTTTGAGATTTGCTATTCATCGCATATGGTGTGTCGCATCTCTCCCGCCATTACGACAGCTTCCCATAGAGCTTTTGTGGAAAGTCAACGGAAGGAAGAGTGAGCATCACCTTTGGACTCAAGGTCTGGAAACTTAGGCAGTATTTAAGGATGTTATTAAGTTATGCAGAAAGAAAAGGAAAAGGGTGAAAGCTCAATTAGAACTTAACCTGTGCACTTGTTTGAAAAATAATAGAAAATGTGTCTATAAATAAGTTAATAGCAAAATATGGGATAAGGAGAACCTCTACTCTTTATTGGATAAAGTGGAGAATAGAGTAACTAAAGATAAAGAAAAGGCTGAGCTACTTAACACCTTGTCTGTCTCAATTTTCATTATTAGGACAGGCTGTCCTCAGGACAAGTGTTCTCCTGAGCTGGTAGATGGGCACAGGGAGCAGAACAGCCCCCTGGAATCCAGGAGGAAGCAGCTGCTGACCTGCTGAGCCACTCAGATGCTCACAGGTGTACGGGATCAGATGGGATCCATCCCAGGGGGATGAGGGAGCTGTGGATGAGCTCCCCAAGCTGCTCTCCATCATTTACCATCAGTCCTGGCTCAGCAGGGAGGGCCCAGAGCACTGGAGGTGCCAGTGTGAGCCCATCCCCAGGAAGGGCTGGAAGGAGGAGCTGGGGAACTCCAGGCCTGTCAGCCTGACCTGGGTGCCCGGCAAGGTTATGGAACAGATCACCTTGAGTGCCATCCCAGGGCACCCACAGGATGGCCCAGGGATCAGAGCCAGCCAGCGTGGATTTAGGGCTGGCAGGTCCTGCCTGACCAACCTGGTCTCCTTTTATGCCCAGGTGACCCACCTGTGGATGTGGGAAAGGCTGTGGATGTTGTGTGCCTGGACTCCAGCAGAGCCTTTGACTCTGTCTCTGACAGCATTCCCTGGAAAAGCTGCAGCCCACGGCTTGGGCAGGTTCCCTCCTGGCTGGGAGATTTAAGAGCTGGCTGGAGGCTGGGCCCAGAGAGTGGTGGGGATGGTGCTGCACCCAGCTGGTGCCCAGGCACTGGTGCTGTCCCCAGGGATCTGTGTTGGGCCCAGTCCTGTTTAATATCTTCACTGATGATCTGGGTGAGGGGGTCGAGTGCAGCATTCACAAATTGCAGATGGCACCAAGCTGGGTGTGAGTGTGGATCTGCTGGAGGGCAGGACAAGAAGACCCAGCCTTAAGCTGCACCAGGGGAGGTTCAGGCTGGACAATAGGAAGGAGTTCTTCACAGAAAGGGTGAGTGGGAACTGGAATGGGCTGGCCAGGGGGGAGGTGGCAGAGTCACTGTCCCTCTCCAGTGGCACTCAGTGGCATGGTCTGGGTGACAAGGCAGTATTAGGGCATTGGATGGACTTGATGATCCCAAAGGTCTTTTCCAGCCTATTTGATTCTGTCATTCTCTGATGACTGGGACACTCTGGGGCCCTTGTGACACTGCAGGGCCTCATGGAACTAAGAGGACCATGGTGACACCGTGCAGCCCCACAGATCCAGGGGTCCATGGTGGTGCTGTGGGGCCAAATGGACCCAGGGAGTGCCCCGTGACACTCTGGGCCCTCGTGGAACCACAGAGGCCATTGTGACACTGCAGGGCCTCGTGTAACCAAGGGGTTTCACCATTTTGACACTGCTAAACCAAGGAGACCATTGGGAGACTGCAGGGCCCAGTGGAACCAAGGGGCCGTTCTGACACTGCGGGGCCTCATGGCACCCAGGGGACATTGTGACACTGCAGGATCCTGTGTAACCAAGGGGCCACTGTGACACGTTGGGGCCTCAAGGAATCTGGAATAATGCTGTGACACTGTGTGGCCTTGTGGAAACAAGGAGTCCATTGTGACACTGAGGGGACTTGTGGAAGCACAGAGACCATGGTTACAGTGTGGGACCTCATGTGACCATGGGGCCATTGTGACACCCTGGGGCCCCATGGAACCAAGGGGACCACTGTAGAACTGCAGCACCAACGAGAACATTGTGACACTGTGAAGCCCTATAGAACCAAGGAGTCCACTGTCACATTTTGTGGCCCATGAAACCAAGGAGACCATTATTGCTCTGCATGGACTCATGGAACCAAGGAAACCAGTGTGACAGTGCAGGGCCTGGTGTAACCAGGAGGCCATTGTGACACTGAGGGGCCCCATGGAACCAAGGACATCTTTGCAGATGACACCAAGCTGGGTATGAGTGTTGATCTGTGGGAGGGTAGGAGGGCTCTGCACAGGGCCCTGGACAGGCTTGATCCAGGGCCCAAATCCAACAAGGTGAGGTTTAACAAGTCCCAGAGCCGGGTCCTGTACTTTGGCCACAACAACCCCTGCAGCGCAACAGGCTGGGGACAGAGTGGCTGGAGAGCAGCCAGGCAGAAAGGGACCTGCAGGGACTGATGGACAGCAGGCTGGACATGAGGCAGCAGTGTGCCCAGGTGGGCAAGAAGGCCAATGGCTCCTGGCCTGGATCAGGAATGGTGTGGCCAGCAGGAGCAGAGCTGCTGTGCCAGCAGTGATCTGCCCCCAGCTCTGCACACAGACATTGCTGCTGCAGCTCCAGAGAAGGCAACACAAGGGGATCTCTGGAAAAATCTTTCCTGGGAGATCCTTTAGTTCTTTAAAGCCACATGGAGTGCAGCCCCTCATTGACACACTCTGTGGTCACAGGGAAGATAGAGGGAAACAAAATGATAAATGGCAAAACCAATGGCTTTTCTTTGTGGACAATATTGAAAAACTGAAACATGGGGGAAAACAGAACAAACCCATAACCAAACCCAAAAGAATTATCAAAGGTGATTTATATTACATGGCCTGTCCCTGCTGCAGCCCCGGCACTGCCACCCCCAGGGCTGTGCCCGGCCCCGAGAGCACTCAGGCCCTGCAGCAACACCAGGGCCACCAGGGCAGCGGGGCAGGGCCACGGCAGCAGCACTGGCAACACCAAGTGCTGCTGCTGCTGCTGCTGCTGGGCACAGCTGCTGGGCCAGCACTGATCTGCCCCAGCTCTGCACACCGACATTGCTGCTGCAGCTCCAGAGAAGGCAACACAAGGGCATCTCTGCAGAAAACTCTGCTGGGACATCCCTTAGTTCCTCTAAAGCCATTGAGAACACAGCCCCTCACTGACACAGTCTGTGGCTACAGGGAAGGTGGAGAGAAACAAAATGAGAAATGGCACAAAGATTGACATTTCTTTTTTGACAATATGAAAATACTAAAACAAAGAAAAAGAACCTCCAAAATTAAATCAACAAGAAGGATCAAAGATAACTTATACTAAGAGTGATTTGCAGAAATTGGCCAACAGTTTAATGTTTCTGAAAGCATCCAGTCATCAGTCTCCTCACTGCAGCCTTGAGCTCCTGGTTCCTCAGGCTGTAGATGAGGGGGTTCAGGGCTGGAGGCACCACTGAGTACAGAACTGACAGGGTCAGATCCAGGGATGGAGAGGACAGGGAGGGGGGCTTCAGGTAGGCAAACATGCCAGTGCTGACAAACAGGGAGACCACGGCCAGGTGAGGGAGGCAGGTGGAAAAGGCTTTGTGCCGTCCCTGCTCAGAGGGGATCCTCAGCACGGCCCTGAAGATCTGCACATAGGAGAAAACAATGAACACAAAACAACCGAGTCCTAAAAAGGCACTGATAGCCATGAGCCCAAGTTCCCTGAGGTGGGATTCTGAGCAGGAGAGCTTGAGGATCTGAGGGATTTCACAGAAGAACTGGCCCAGGGCATTGCCATGGCACAGGGGCAGGGAAAATGTATTGGCCGTGTGCATGAGAGCATGGAGAAAGGCACTGGCCCAGGCAGCTGCTGCCATGTGGGCACAAGCTCTGCTGCCCACGAGGGTCCCGTAGTGCAGGGCTTTGCAGATGGACACGTAGCGGTCATAGCACATGATCGTGAGGAGAAAATATTCTGCTCCAATGAAGAAGATCAGGAAAAAAACCTGTGCAGCACATCCTGAGCAGGAGATGTCCCTGGTGTCCCAGAGGGAATTGTGCATGGCTTTGGGGACAGTGGTGCAGATGGAGCCCAGGTCAGCGAGGGCCAGGTTGAGCAGGAAGAAGAACATGGGCGTGTGCAGGTGGTGGCCGCAGGCTACGGCGCTGATGATGAGGCCGTTGCCCAGGAGGGCAGCCAGGGAGATGCCCAGCAAGAGGCAGAAGTGCAGGAGCTGCAGCTGCCGTGTGTCTGCCAATGCCAGCAGGAGGAATGGCCTGATGGAGCTGCTGTTGGACATTTGCTGGGGCTGCACATCGGCACCTGTTCATGGAGAAAGGACAGTGAAGAGTTAGAGGAGATACCTGTAAACAAAATCAAAGCCTTTTCCAATACACCTACCCTGGAACACACATAGATACACTTCTGTTTTTAAGAATTCTGGTGTTTACTTTAAAGCTTCCCCATACCTCTGCTGGTGTTCTTGAATATCAGAAACCCTCACCATTTCTACTGCCCTTAGGGAATAGAGAGCATGTTCTGAGAGGCAAAGTGATAAGTGGAGAGCTAGTGGACATTGTCTGTCATTCTGACCTGTTCAGAATTTCGCTGGGCTTTAACCTTTGCCAGTTGGAGGGTGATCACCTCCCCATGTTTCCCTTTAAAATTCCCCCAGGTACTGCTGAGAGCAGATGTTTCCACCACAGCCCAGCTCCACATTTGTAGCCAATGACTCACACTGCTCATTTCACCAACCCAGCAGCATTTTCAGTGTCACAACACCTCTGCCTTTGCCCATCAATCTCATAACTCAGAGCTGCTCTAGGACTGGTTTGCACCCTGGATTGAAGCTCGCAGCTTGGACTGAAATCTCAGGGAGACTCCCAAGTGTCCTTCTGATGGCATTGGATGAAGGGAGATGCAGCTCCTTCCCTGGCTGCACTGACAGCATTGCCCAGAGCCGGGCCCTGGGGACAGCGTCACCCTGAGCCAGCTGTGCCCCCTGCCAGAGCCCCCAGGGCCGGGCAGCTGCTCCCAGCCCTGTGCTCTGCAGAGGGAACTGGGCCCGGGGCTGCAGAGCTGCCCCACGGCTCTGCTGCAGCTCTGTCTGCACAGGAGGGGCTGCACGCCTTGGAGCCCCGGCCCTGAGGGCAGAGGCTTGGCTGGGGCACAGGAGGGAGGGGGCTTGTTCAGAGGGAGGGGCTGCACTGCAGGGACTCCTGTGGGCATCTCTAAACTCTCCCTGCCACAGCATTGCTGGGCTTTGTTTTCTCTCATTGCCTGATCTCCTCTCTGCTTCCTGCAGATTTCCCTCCTGCAGGTGTTTCCCTGATCTCTCCCTGCCAGCACTCACAGAGCCCAAATCTCTGTGCACTCTCCTTGGCCCTACAGAACCCTGCCTGTTTGCAGGGCACTGGCGGGGGGCAGGTTCTGTTTGCAGCTTGGAGAAAGGACAGCTCAGACTGAGCCTGATGGCTCCAGCAAAGGTGATGATGGTGCTGTCCATGGGCAGAGGGGCTGAAAACACATTAGGGATCTCCTGTGAACCTATTGATCACTAAAAGCAACAGTTCAGATGTCTTGGGAACTTTCAAAATTTCATAAATAATAATTCATAAGCAAAATTTACCAGGTCAGATATTACAGGCAATTGTCAAAATTTATAATCATCCTTTAATATTTATCACCACCTCCCTACTATTCTTCAATAGTAGGAAACTGAATACAAAGTCTTAAGAAATTTCTTACATTTTATCAAAATCCTAGACTTGGAAATATTCTATGACTGACCAGAACCCTTGAGCATGTCAGAGCTTCATGAACATTTCACCTCCCCTGCCCCAGAAATACTCAGAGTTGTACTCACAGGCTCTGCAGGCATTGGGATGTTCCAGCTTGAGGAGATGGCTCCAGGAGCTGCAGCTGCATTGTCCTGCAGCCAGAGGTTCCTGTGCCAAGGGCTGGCAGTGATTGTGCCCCAGGCACTTCTCAGCCCCTTCCCAGCCCTGACTGATTGAAGCTCTCTGTGCCTCTGGGCTGTGCCCGGGCTGGCTGCAGGCAGTGCCCCAGCCCTGCTGGGCTGGCAGAAGAGCTGCTCATCCAGAGAAATGTGCTTTTGAAGCTCTTCTTGGTCACCAGGAGCTGCCTCTGGGCCAGGAGCCCAGCCCAGCTCAGCAGCACAGACACAGCACAAGGACTTTAATCAGCCTCTGGAGCTTTGCGCTCAGGCCCTGAACATCAGTCCCTGAGAGGGAGCTGAAGAAACCTCTCCAGAACTCCAAGGCAGAATCCAACTCCAAACTTTCTTGGATTTTTAATGGGTCCCACTGAGGGACACGACTGAGCAAGTGTCCCCAGGCCCCAGGCAGAGCAGAGAACTGCAGGCAGTGATGACAGGTGGGGACAAAGAGAAGCCAAGTCTTGGTGCCCTGGGGCACAGCAGGGTCTGTGCCAGCAAGGGCTGGGAGGAGACACCTTGTCCTGAGGCCCTGGGGCCTCCTGGCACAGCCCCAGCCAGGCTGGGCACTGTCAGCCCCTTGTGCTGCCCTCAGCATCCCCCCCTAGCCCACATCCCAGTGGCCTCAAGGATCTGCTGCAAGGAGTCCCTGGGGAGCCTTGCTCAGCAATGGCCCTGGGGGCTCCTTCATGCTCCCTGCAGGGACTGCAGGTTTTTCAAAGGACTTTGGCTTTGGCTTTTGCCTTGGAATCTCTGAGAGGTTTGTGCAATCATGGCCTCCAATTATCTGCTGTAATTAGTCCCTGGAGAGGCTTTGTCAGTAACAACACTCAGTGGGGCTCATTAATGCTTTAAGGTACTCCAGTTATTTGAAGGTACTTGGTGTTTCCCTTTTGATACAGACTCTGTGAGAGGTTTGTGCAGTCATGGCCCCAATTATCTGCTTTAATGAGTCCCTGGAGAGCTTTGTACTGACACTCAGTGGTGCTCAGTAATGCTTTGAGCTTCTCACATTTTTTAAGGTAGTTTGGAATTTCCTTCCAACACTGAGACTCTGAGAGGTTTTTGTGCCATCCTGGCTTCCAATTCTCTCCTCCAAGGAGTCCATGAGGAGCCTGTGTTGGGCATGGACCTCACTGAGACCCATTCCTGCTTTGAGACACTTTGGGGTTTTCTTCTGACTTTCACGCCTGGAAAGGTTTGTGCAATCTCCTCTCAGGCCCTGAGGTTCCAGGGCTCAGCTCCAAATGCACCACAGGGCTCATCAGGATGCGGCAAGTCCTGACAAACCATGGCTCTGCCTTGATTTCCCTCTGCTCTAATGCAGTTTATCAGGGCTGTATCTGGAGTGATTTTGGTTTGCTAATTTGAGATTTCTCAGCCAATGCATCTATTTGTGCAGTGGGATCAGTGTTGGCTAATTACCATTGCACTCACTGGAATATATTTACTCATTTCCTGCTGTGAGATAGGATTAGGAAAAAAGCAAAGTAGGCTCAAAATTTTAAAAGGGTATATAGAAAAGTTTATTACCAGTAAATAGAAGAAAGAGTAATAAGAATCTGAACACTTCTCCTCTCCCTACAACCTTTTCTTTCTTACTGACAATGCAAGGAGACAAAACCGGAAAGTTTCAGTCAGTTTACACCATCTAGAACAGTCTTTCTTCAGTTCACTTAGGGAGAGGAGTCTCTCTTTCATGCTATGGAGACTTCTCCATAAGAAAAATGTTCTCTTGTGGCTCTCAATTCCCACGAAGAGCAGCTGCCCAGAAAATCTGGAATAGTGAAGTCACTCCCATTTTTCACAGCTTTTCCCACAGCTGTTTTTATGGGCCATGTCAACTTATGGGGTATGAGTTTAAAGATGAGCTGTTCAAGAGCAAAGATTCTCTTCATCTATTTCTGAAATCATCTTCATCTCTGACAACAGAGATCTTCTTCTTCTCTCCATGAGGGCGCAGGATCTCATTACTCTTCTCTCTTTCTCTGTTTAAACTTCTCATGGGATCACAGCTACTTCAACATTTGCCTACTTTAGCATGGAGGTTTTTGCTGAACAGGTCATCTCCCCATATTTTCAATTAGTTATTGGGAAAAAGAGAGTCTGATGTATCAATTACATCCTTCCCCATAGCTTTACAAGAGGATTTCAGCCCCAAGATCAAGGCATCTCCTCATCCCTCCCATCTGGGACTCAACTTCCCCTTCACTGACCTCGGTGTCTTCATGTTGCTCCTCTGTGTGCCTGCAGTTTGTCCTTTTCTCTCACTGGAGGGAGGATGGAAGCACTGAAAGAGTTCATATCTCACCCGGGGCCTGCAGATGGTTCCGTGCCCCCGGCCGGGCTCGGTGCTTGCGGCCGGAGCTGTTTTACGATGGAGGTTTCTGCAGCGGCTGCGCTGGGGCTGTGTCAGGATGGGCCGTGCTGGGGCAGGGCCAGGATCTCAGCAGCCAGGCCAGAGCACAGCAGCAGCACGGCCGGGGGCCGATGGCTTCTCCTGCCCCTGCCCGGGGCTTGCGGCTGAAGCCCAAGGGTGGCAGAATCTTGGCCGAGCCGGCCCGGCCCGGGGCTGCTCCTGGGGCCCGGCGGATCCTGGCTGGGCCCGGGCTGGTGGCGGGGCAGGGCTCAGCAGGGCCCAGATGTTCCCAACTGCAGCCATGGCCCGGCCCGGCCTCGGCCCCGCGGCCTCCCCTGCCCTGCCCGGCAGCCGATGGGGCCTGGCGGGGTCCCTGGGAAGGGGCCCGGCCCCACGGCAGGAGCTGCCCAGCCCTGCTGGAACCCTGGATGCTGAGAAATTTAAACTTTCTCTGCTGAAAGGCACAGACCTGCAAGAGAACACTGCATTTGACATGAGGCTGTGGAGAAGGCTTCCAAAATTGATCAATAGCATTGGGATTATGGGTGTGTAGTTGGTTAGAAGTGTATAATATCACAGAAAAATCTTAAGACTTCGGGGTTTTGGAAGATAATAATAAATATGAAGCCAGATGGAGATTTTAGGGTTGAGACAGGTTGTTCTTCTTTACCTTCTTCCTTCTTCTTCACCTTCTTCTTCCTTCTTCTTCATGGGTTTGGGTGGTATTTTGTAATTGGACATAAAAGTCTGCATTGCAGGCTTCAAATGATCAATTATTGGGTTAAAAGGGAAAATAATTTGGGTATCTTTTCTTAATTGGATAGTTTAGCCTTAAAAGACCTTGTAACAAGAGATAGCCATTTTGTGCCCTGCTAATGAAAGATGCAGAACTCACGGCCTTAAGAATGTAACATGGGTAAGAAACAATAAACACCTGAGTCTGAACACGTACTGTCATCTCAAGTGCCTTCAATCCCGAGCCCAAGAGAAGTAGAAAAAGCAAGCAGAGAACCCACATGGCCCACCCTGGCTGAGATGGGGAGCTGGGCTGGCCTTGTTACCTCTGTGCCAGCCAGAAGGGAAAGAGACTCTCCCAGGCTTTCTCATCTTGAACATGTGTCTTCACAGAGGTGTGTACAGTTTCCTTCATGGTTTAACAGATTGTCAATTCTCAAAGCTGATTACTCATTGGTGTTTTGTCAGACATGGATGAAACTGCTAGCAGCTTCTCTTAGGACATCACTTCTGTGATGCAAAACCACCACAACAGCACAGAGCACAGAGCTCCTTTGTCCATATGTAGTGCTCATGTGCCCGACGCCTCAAAACCCCTCCTTAGGAGATCTCTGGGCACTCCCCAAGGTGTTTTCAAATGAAAACATTCAGCTCAGAGTCTAAGACAATCACCAGACGACAGGGCCAGCCTGACCTGTCTGTCCTAGCTACTTTTGTCTGGGAGCAATCCTTGGATATATGGAATTTGGGAGGCCAAATGCTAATTTTTGTCCATGGCCCTTGGACATGAAATCTGGTTCTTTTCCATAGGAATGAAGGAACAGAGCCCCAGTGTTTCAGGGGCAGATGAGAGGTGGCCACCAGAGGCCAAGGCCAGCCAGAGCTGGCACATTTTTTTCTGGAAGATACCATTGCATTAAGGAAATTGTTTAGGGAGAGTACCAAGTTTGGCAATGGGCATCTGTCACAATCCGCTCATACAAGTGGGGGTCGTGATGGTTCGTTAACTGATCTCAGAGTGAAAAAACAACACGAAGGGGATTTCAGTATTAATCAAATACATGCACCTTTTATTGAGTGCCCACAGCAAATGCAATAGAAGGATTTAGAAAGGAGATAAAGGATAGAGAGAGAGAGAAAGAGAGGGGGTGGATATAGCTACCAAATAGAGAGACTAAATCCTCATGTGGTCCAGCCAATAGATCTGTCTTGTCATGTCAGGGAGAATCTCAAAGTCTTGGTTAACTCAGGGGTCTATTATAGTCCTCTGCTGAGGGGGGAACAGGTAAAAGACAATGAAGAATAAGTCTATTGAAAACGGGTACAGACAGTCCATGTTCCAAAACAGGATAAGTCAATCTCAGCAGTGAGTGAGAGCAATTGTTTTCTTGGTCCAATGACCACACCTGGGCAAACATGTCACTTCAATCAGGCCAACCCCTCCCCATGTTAGGGTTATAGGGGTCTCAGTCTCAGTCCTTGGGAGGGGGCTTCAATCTCCGTCCATCATGGTGGTCGTGAAGCCGATGAAGGATTTTCCATGGGGGACCACCAAAGTTACCCCAGAAAGTTCATTTGGCCAAGAGGTGGGGAAATTCATGGGCTATTGTCATGAAGCAGGTGCCAGCATATAGGGTGAGCTGCCCCTTTGCCAGCCCCCTGCTCGAAGCAGCAACCATGGCAGCACTGCAAACACACCTGCAAACAATCCCTTGGTGAGCATCCACCGCAGCCAGGCCAGAGCTCCAGTCAGGGTCCACAGGGTCCCGGTCTCTGTCCTTGTGACGATCGTGAGACAAATGAGGGAAACTTCAGACCGTCTCTTACAGCATCTGAAAACCCAGATGGTTCTTTCCATAGCAAGGAGAGCATGGAGCCCCAGTGCTCCAGGAGCTGATGAGAGGCAGCCCTTGACATCAGCCAGACCTTTCAGGTGGCCCCTGGGAGGCCAAACCAGCCAGGCCTGTTCCATGTTCCCTCAGTTCCATGGGGCCCCACAGTGTCCCAATGGTCCCTTGCTTCCCTGAGGCCCTGAGGTGTCATAATGCCCCCTTGGTGACACCAGGCCCTGAAGGGTCCCAATGGTCTCCATGGTTCCATCAGGCCCCACAGAGCCATAATGGTCTCTGGGTTCCATGAAGCCCCGCTGGGTCACCATGGCCCCTTGGTTCCATGGGCTCCAGTGGTGCCACAATGATCCCCTTGGTTCCATGAGGTCCCACAGTGTCCCAGTGATCTCCATGGGAAGGGAAGAACCGAGCCCCAGTGTTGCAGGGGCAGCCACCAGAGGCCAAGGCCAGCCAGGCTTGATGGTACTGGCAGATTGTGCCTGGGAGCAACCCTTGGATATCCAGAATTTTAGAGGTGGAATCCCAATTTCAGACATGGACACCTGGAGGATAAGGATGGTTGTTTTCCATAGGAAAGAAAGCATGGAACACTGATTCCACAGTGACATTTGGGGATCTATGGGGGCTATTGGGGATCGTTTCTGCACCTCGTGACCCAACAGGAGCTTCTCTGATAAACGTTGCCTGAAGCTCCCACTGTGCCCATGACAGGAACCCCTGTGAGTATCTGGGACATCCCGGCTCTCTGGCAGCCTGGGGACTCCTGGGATGTCACCGTGGAGCCCCCGTGAGTGCCTGTGACAGATGGGTGCCTTTGCAGCCCAAGGTGCCCTGGGATGTCACCATGGAATGGCTGTGACTGCCTCTGACCACAGGGCTCTTTACCATCCCCAGAAAGCCCTGGGAGGTCTCCATGGAGCCCCCGTCTCTACATGTGACATTCCAGCTCTGGAACAGCCTGGAGATTCTTGGAATGTCCCCATGGAACCCCTCTGAGGGCCTGTGACAAATCTGATCCTTAGCAGGCAACCATCACCAGCCCCCTGTTGCTATGCTCTGTCCTTTGGCAGCTCCATGGAGACCCCATGCCAGGGCTGGTTGCCATGGACACCAGCTCAGGCCTGCAGCCAGAGCCCGTTGCCATGGCAACCATTGGCAGCCCCATCCCCAGGCTGATGGGATCCCAGAGCCACAGAATTGGCTGAGCTGGGAGGGACCCATCAGGATCCTCCAGTCCAACTGCTGGCCCTGCACAGGACACCCCAACAATGCCAGCCTGGGCCTGGCAGCGCTGGCCAAACGCTGCTGCAGCTCAGAGAGCCCTGGAGCTGGGACCCTGCCCTGGGGAGCCTGGCCAGGGCCCCAGCAGCCTCTGGCCAAAAACCTTTTCCTGACATCCAACCTGAGCCTGCCCCGACTCAGCTGCAGCCGCTCCCTCCACTCCTGTCCCTGGGCACCAGAGGGAAGAGGTTCCCACAGCCCCAGCCAGGGACCCGCTCCCAAGGCTGCTGCCATGGCCACCAGGGCTGCCACCAGCTGGGATGCTCGGTTTCCACGAGCTGGGCTTCAGGAATGGGATTCCCCAATTTCCTGCTCCCGCTAAAACCGCGCTGCCCTCGCTGCCCTCCCGCCTCCCATGGAAAGCACAAAAGCCAAAGATCCCGGGCTGGGATAAGAACAATTTATTGGGAACAGCAACGGGATATGGAACAAAAAGGAGCAGAAACAATACTGATAACACAAGTGATAAGAAAAAGGGAAAACTACAACACAACTGACTGTCTCTTCCTGGCTACAATTTCCCCCTGCCTGGAAAGGACACCCTTCTTGTCAGGAGGGAGAGAGAGAGAGTCCCTTTCCTGCCAATGGCAATGACCTGAGGTGGGAGCGAATGTAATGTCACAGCCATAGCCAGACCCGCATGTTCTTCCATCCCACATCAGGTCATTGGCAGGGGCAGCAAAAGGGACTGTTGTCTTCCTACCATGGATCACAGGGAAAATGGATCCCCAGGGCTCTTCCCAACATGGGACCCCCAATGGGGAAAGAAGCTGGAGTGGTGCATGAAGCTCTTCCTGCAGCTGGGGCACTCGCAGAACTTCCCTTACTGGCGACTCCATTGGTGTCTGATCAAGTGAAAGCTCATGGACGAGCTCTTCCCATGATGTGGAGAACTCATCGGGCCTCTCCCCAGTATGGATGCGCTGGTGCCTGACGAGGGTGAATTTTTTCTTGAAGTCCTTCCCACAATCAGAGCAGCGGAAGGGCCTCTCATCCATGTGAATGCGCTCATGCAGGTAGAGATTGGAGCTGGTCTGAAATCTCTTCCCACAGGTGGGGCACGCGTAGGGCCTCTCCCCAGTGTGGATGCGCTGGTGCCTGATGAGGAGGGAGTTGCGCTTGAAGCCCTTCCCACAGTCAGGGCAGAGGAAGGGCCTCTCCTCTGAGTGAATTCGCTGGTGCTTGTAGAGATTGGAGCTGGTCCTAAACCTTTTCTGACACTGGGGACACTCATAGGGTCTCTCCCCAGTGTGGATGCGTTGGTGGATTACGAGGGTGGATCTGTGGCTGAAGCCCTTCCCACACTCCCCACACTCGTAGGGCCATTCCCCGGTGTGGATCATCTGGTGGCGGATCAGGTGGTTACTCTTGCTGAAGCTCTTCCCACACTCCAAGCACTTGTGGGGCTTCTCCCCATCACGAAGCTGCTCATGGGCCACCAGCTCTGAGCTCTGGCTGAAGCTCTGTCCACCTTCCTGGCTCAGGGTGGGTCTTTCCTCTTCAGAGCACACTGGGCTGGGTTTGGAGCCCATCCTCATGAAGGATTTCTGGGGATTTTCCTCCCCATTGGAATTCTGCACTGTGGAGTCACTCAAAACTGCCACTTCCACAAGGGTCTGCCATGGAGATTTTTCCTCCATGGTCTCCATGCTCAGCTCCTTGTCTGGGGGAGGAAGGACAAGGAGAGGATGGGATTTGCCTCCGTGCCAGAGGGAAGGGGAAGGAGATCCCCCCAGTGCATCCCCAGCAGGATGGGGTTGGCAGCAGGGTTGTCCTGCAGCCGGGGGCTTTGCTGGGCTGGGAGATGGAGCAGGAGAGAGGGGGAAAGGGGCACTGACTGCCTCCTCACCTGCCTGGGTGTCCCATGGCTCCCTCCTGTTTCTTGCAGCCTCCTCCTCCATCCTATCAAGGTTTGGGAATGGGAAATCCTGTTCTGGGAACCAAACAAAGGGTGCGCACATTGTCTTTTTTTCTGGTTAGAAGGCAAACCTGGGGGAGAGTCTAAACCAGAATTACAATTTTATAAGAAATTGAAGATCAAGGCAATGATACAGAAACACTGCCTTAAACTGACAGAGTCAGGATATAACCTGACACTCTGTTGCTGGTCAGGGTGGTGGCTGCAGTCCCATTAAATGGTGGCTGCAGTCCTGTTGGAGGGATGAACGTGATTCTGTCCAAGCAGTGATCCTGTAGAAGGGTCTGGTCTTCCTCTGAAGGTCCAGGGGTGGTTCTGGAGCTCTTGTCCTCTGGGAATCCAGTAGGCAAGCTGCTCCTGGTGTTGCAAGGCTCACCTTATATGCAGGTAGGAATGCTTGGATCCTCCCCCTGGGCGGAGCATCCCACAATGGGAGGATGGAATTTGATCAGTCCTGCAGTGACACTCAATGGCCCATTCACAGAAGATATCTCCCCTGGAGGGCGTTATCAGGGCTGAGTCATGGAAGAGATCAAGAACACTGCCCCACCTGTTTATAGCAGTTGATGAAGATGGGGATTGAAAACATGCATTTGGTTCCATCTTACATTGCAACCTGAAACAGTGGGGGAATCCCTGCTCAGGGGGTGAACACCACCCCCCTTACCCAAACTGGCTCAGGTGTAAAACCCCCACCCTGGGAAGGCCACACACACAAGGGACAATGTCACACTTGCCCTGCTCCAGGGCAAATGGCATCTCTCTAATATTTTCTTAACCAGATTGCAAAATTATTTTGGCACCGTGAGTTCAGGGCACTGTTCTTTGACCCCGGTTGCCTTTGACAACAGCATGGTTCCTTCCTCTGAGGAGGTTGTGGGTCTCTCTGGAAACTTGGATGCAGCTTCGTCTGAGCGACCTATGGGAGAACTGATGAGGAAAATGGCTGTTGTGGTACTGGAGTGTAAAGAAAATACTTTGTTGTCCCTCCTTGAAAAGTTTGTTAAAATCACTGGAGGAAATGGAGGAAATGATACCAGCAAGACTGACAAGGTTCATTCACCACATGGTGAGGAACACAAGGCTGCTAAAAGTCCCACAAGAAGCCCAGCTCAAGTAGCTAAATTCCCAAATAACTACTGAATTCCCAGGCTTGGGTTTTTTCCAAATGTGAGAATCATTATTCTCTTCATCCCTGTCACCTTTGTGACAGCTACACAGAGCTTCCACTGCCTTTTAATAATATCTGTATTGGGCCGAATTTGCACTTTTCTTTAATTGTAACCTGCCAGGAGCTGAGCTGGAGCTGTGCAGGAACCAAGGAAACTTGGAATTGCCCCAGAATTGCTTCTATTGTCAGCCGGTGCTGCGGCGGCCGTGGGGCAGAGGGGTGGGAAAGGGGGCTCCGGGGTGGCAGTGGAGGAAATGCCGGGCCCGGGGGCTGAGCACAGGGCTGAGCACACAGAGATGGTTTTGTTCTTGCTGAGCTCGCACTGAGCCAAGGCCTGTCCTGCCCCTCATTCGGCCACGCTGAGGAGGGGCTGAGGGTGTGGGGGAGCTTGGGAGGGGACACAGCCAGGACAGGAGATCCCAGCTGACCCCAGGGATACCCCAGAGCATAGGACATCATGATCAGTGCATGAAGTGTGGGGAACAAGGAGGAAGGGGGCACATTTGCAGTGAGGGTTTTGTCTCCCCAGGTAACACTTAGGCAGGATTGGGCCCTGTTTCGCCAGTGGGCAGGGCCCGCACCAAAGACACAGACACCAACTTAACTTAAGGAACAGTGTAATTTAGATAATGCAAATTTGCAAAAAATTACAAAAATATTAGGTAGGCAAAGCAAATAATCATTAGTCAATAATTCCAAAAGAGAAGATGTTGAAATGAGTATCACACAACTGTCCATTTCTGGCTGCAGGCTCTGGAGATTCTATCTCTGCCTTCAATCAGGGTTGCATTCCCTAAAGAATCCTGGTACCAAATCCTGCTTTCCAAGGCTGGAACAGTGTCTCAGGTTTAGCTGGGTGTGTATTCAATTACCCTCTGTTAAAGGTGGGGCAATTATCATCTGTTAATTGAGCAGTTTACTTTATCTCTTCCACATGAATCCTCCCTCCAGGGAGATATCTTCTGTTAATGGGCCATTGAGTGTCACTGATAAAAATTCCATCATCCCATTGTGAGAAGCTCTGCCCAGAGGGAGAAGCCAAGCAATTCCTACCTGGATATAATCTGAGAATGTGAACAACAGAGTCAGCCTTCTCCCACAAGATTCCCAGAAGAGCAGCTTTCAGCTACACTGGATCCCAGAGGAAGACCAGGCCGATCGACGCCACAACTGGACCTTCAGAGGAAAACTCCAATCTTCTAAGGATCCCTGCTCCAACAGAACCACACCTGTCCCTGCAGGAGCACTGCAGCCACCATTTAACAGGAGTGCTACCAACACTCTGATCCACAGGGTGTCAGGTTGTATTCTTACTCTGTAAGTAGTTTTTAGTACTACTGCATTTGTATTTTTAATTTTCCTTCTGAAGAACTGTTATTCCTATTCCCATAGACTTTGCTTGACAGCCCCTTGTTTTGAAAATTATAATTCCAAGTGAAGGGATTAACATTTTCCATTTCAAGGGAGTCTCCTGCCTTCCTTAGCAGACACCTGTCTTTTCAAACTGACACAATGCCCTAGGACACCCAGGCAGGTGAGGAGGAAGTCAGTGCCCCTTTCCCCCTCTCTCCTGCTCCATCTCCCAGCCCAGCATGGCCCCCGGCTGCAGGACAACCCTGCTGCCAACCCCGTCCTGCCGGGGATGCACTGGGGGGATCTCCTTCCCCTTCCCTCTGGCATGGAGGCAAATCCCATCCTCTCCTTGTCCTTCCTCCCCCAGGGAAGAAGCTGAGGATGGAGACCAGGGAGGACAAATCCCCATGGCAGAACCTCGTGGAAGAGGCAGTTTTGAGTGGCTCCATGGTGCAGAATTCCAACGGGGAGGAAAAGCCCCAGAGTTTCCACAGGAGGAGTGGCTCAAAACCCAGCCCAGGCTGCTCTGAGGAGGAAAGACCCACCCTGAGCCAGGAAGGTGGACAGAGCTTCAGCCGGAGCTCAGAGTTGGTGGTCCATGGGCAGCTTCGTGATGGGGAGAAGCCCCACAAGTGCTTGGAGTGTTGGAAGAGCTTCAGGCAGAGCAGCACCCTGATCAGCCACCAGATGATCCACACTGGGGAATGGCCCTACGAGTGTGGGGAGTGTGGGAAGGGCTTCAGCTGCAGCTCTGCCCTCGTCACCCACCAACGCATCCACACTGCAGAGAGGCCCTACGAGTGTCCCCAGTTTCAGAAGAGGTTTCAGACCAGCTCCAGTCTCCTCTGCCACCAGCGGATTCACATGAATGAGAGGCCCTTCTACTGCCCTGACTGCGGGAAGGGCTTCAAGCACAGCTCCACCCTCGTCACCCACCGGCGCATCCACACTGGGGAGAGGCCCTACGAGTGTCCCCAGTGTGGGAAGAGCTTCACCAGCAGCTCACACTTGACCAGACACCAACGGAGGCACCAGTAAAAGAAGCCCTGCACATGCCCCAACTGCAGGAAGAGCTTCATGCACTGCTCCAGCTTTATCCCCCATTGGAGACCTCACGTTGGTCAGAGCCTTGGTGATCCATGTTCCCTGTGATCCATGCTGGGAAGACACCTGGACCTTTTGTTGCACCTGCCAATGACCTGACGTGGGCTTGGAGAACAGGATGGTCTGGCCATGGTCCTGTCATTACATTCACTCCCACCTCAAGTCATTGCCAGGGGCGGGAAAGGGACTCTCTCTCTCTCTCCCCAGGGAGAAGGGTGTCCTTTCCAGACAGGAGGAAATACATTGCCAGGAAGACCTAGTTGTTGATGTTGTAGTTTTCTCTGTAAATAGTTTTATTTATCCCTTCTGTTATCAATATTGTTTCTGTTCCTGTTTGTTCCTTATCTCATTGCTGTTCCCAATAAATTGTTCTTCTCCCAGCCCGGGATCTTTGCCTTTTCTGCTTTCCATGGGAGGCGGGAGGGCAGCGAGGGCAGCGCGGTTTTAGCAGGAGCAGAAAATTGGGGAATCCCATTCCTGAAGCCCAGATCGTGGAAACCGAGCATCCCAGCTGGTGCCAGCCCTGGTGGCCATGGCAATCACCCCTGGAATGGGGTCTCCATGGAGCTGCCAAGGGACTAAGCATAGCAACAGGGGGCTGGTGATGGTTTCCTGCTAAGGATCAGATTTGTCACAGGCCCTCAGAGGGGTTCCTTGGGGACTTTCCAAGAGTCTCCAGGCTGTTCCACAGCTGGAATGTCACAGGCAGGGACAGGGGCTCCATGGAGACCTCCCAGGGCTTTCTGGGGATGGTAAAGAGCCCTGGGGTCAGAGGCAGTCACAGCCATTCCATGGTGACATCCCAGGGCACCTTGGGCTGCAAAGGCACCCATCTGTCCCAGGCACTCACGGGGGCTCCACGGTGACATCCCAGGAGTCCCCAGGCTGCCAAAGAGCCGGGATGTCCCAGACACTCACAGGGGTTCCTGTCATGGGCACAGTGGGAGCTTCAGGCAACATTTATTAGAGAAGCTCCTGCTTGGTCACGAGGTGCAGAAACGATCCCCAATACTCTCCATAGATCCCCAAATCTCACTGTTGAATCAGTGTTCCGTGCTTTCTTTCCAATGGAAAACAACCATCCTTATCCTCCAGTGTCCATGTCTGAAATTGGGATTCCACCTGCAAAATTCCCGATATCCAAAGGTTACTCCCAGGCACAATCTGCCAGTACCATCAAGCCTGGCTGGCCTTGGCCTCTGGTGGCTGCCCCTGCAACACTGGGGCTGGGTTCTTTTCTTCCCATGGAGATCACTGGGACACTGTGGGGACCTCATGGAACCAAGGGGATCCTTGTGGCACCACTGGAGCCCATGGAACCAAGGAGCCATGGTGACACAGCGGGGCTTCATGGAACCCAGAGACCATTATGGCTCTGTGGGGCCTGATGGAACCATGGAGACCATTGGGACCCTTCAGGGCCTGGTGTCACCAAGTGGGCATTATGGCACCTCAGGGCCTCAGGGAAGCAAGGGACCATTGGGACACTGTGGGGCCCCATGGAACTGAGGGAACATGGAACAGGTCTGGCTGGTTTGGCCTCCCAGGGGTCCCCTGACAGGTCTGGCTGATGTTGCAATATCAAGGGCTGCCTCTCATCAGCTCCTGGAAAACTGGGGCTCTGTGCTTTTCTTGCTATGGAAAAGAACTGTCCCCCTTTTCCGATGCCCATTGCCAAAATTGGAACTCTCCCTAAAGCAATTCCTATATGCAAGGATATCACTCAGAACAAAATCCTGCTTGCTCTGGCTGGCCTTGGCCTCTTGTGGCCATTTCTCATCTGCCCCTGAAACACTGGGGCTCTGTTCCTTCCTTCCTATGGAAAAGAACCAGCTTTCAGGTCCAGGGACCATGGCCAAAATTAGAATTTGGCCTCTCAATTCTGTTTATCCAAGGACTGATCTCAGACAAAAGTAGCCAGGACAGACAGGTCAGGCTGGCCCTGTCCTCTGGTGATTTTCTTAGACTCTGAGCTGAATGTTTTCATTTGAAAACACCTTGGAGAGGGCCCAGAGATCTCCCAGGGAGGTATTTTGAAACCTCGGGCACATGAGCACTATATATGGACAAAGGAGCTCTGTGCTCTGTGCAGTTGTGGTTTTGCATCACGAAAGTGATGTTCTAAGAGAAGCTGCTAGCAGTTTCCTCCATGTCTGACCAAAAAAACAATCAGTAATTATCTTTGAGAATTGACAATCTGTTAAACTATGAAGGAAACTGTACACGCCTCTGTGAAGACACATGTTAAAGATGAGAAAGCCTGGGAGGGTCTCTTTCCCTTCTGGCTGGCACAGAGGTAACAAGGCTGACCCGGCCCCGTCTCAGCCAGGCCGGGCCGGGCGGCTCCTGCCGTGGGGCCGGGCCCCTTCCCAGGGACCCCGCCAGGCCCCATCGGCTGCCGGGCAGGGCAGGGGAGGCCGCGGGGCCGAGGCCGGGCCGGGCCATGGCTGCAGTTGGGAACATCTGGGCCCTGCTGAGCCCTGCCCCGCCGCCAGCCCGGGCCCAGCCAGGATCCGCCGGGCCCCAGGAGCAGCCCCGGGCCGGGCCGGCTCGGCCAAGATTCTGCCACCCTTGGGCTTCAGCCGCAAGCCCCGGGCAGGGGCAGGAGAAGCCATCGGCCCCCGGCCGTGCTGCTGCTGTGCTCTGGCCTGGCTGCTGAGATCCTGGCCCTGCCCCAGCGCGGCCCATCCTGACACAGCCCCAGCGCAGCCGCTGCAGAAACCTCCATCGTAAAACAGCTCCGGCTGCAAGCACCGAGCCCGGCTGGGGGCACGGAACCATCTGCAGGCCCCGGGTGAGATATGAACTCTTTCAGTGCTTCCATCCTCCCTCCAGTGAGAGAAAAGGACAAACTGCAGGCACACAGAGGAGCAACATGAAGACACCCAGGTCACTGAATAGGAAGTTCAGTCCCCGATGGGAGGTATGAGGAGATGCCTTGATCTTGGGGCTGAAATCCTCTTGTTAAGCTGTGGAGAATGATGTAATTAATATATCAGACTCTCTTTTTCCCTAAAACTATTTGAAAATATGGGGAGATGACTTGTTCAGCAAAAACCTCCATGCTAAAGTAGGCAAATGTTGAAGTAGCCGTGATCCTATGAGAAGTTTAAACAGAGAAAGAGAGAAGAGTAATGAGATCCTGTGTCCTCAGGGAGAGAAGAAGAAGATCTCTGTTCTCAGAGATGAAGATGATTTTGTGAAATAGGTGAAGATATTCTTTGCTCTTGAACAGCTCATCTTTAAACTCATACCCCATAAGTTGACATGGCCCATAAAAACAGCTGTGGGAAAAGCTATGAAAAATGGGAGGGACTTGACAATTGCAGATTTTCTGGGCAGCTGCTCTTCATGAGAATTGAGAGCCACGAGCAAATGTTTTTCTTATGGAGAAGTCTCCATAGCATGAAAGAGAGACTCCTCTCCCTAAGCGAACTGAAGAAAGACTGTTCTAGATGGTGTAAACTGACTGAAACTTTCAGGTTTTGTCTCCTTACATTGTCAGTAAGAAAGAAAATGTTGTAGGGAAAGGAGAAGTGTTCAGATCCTTATTACTCTTTCTTCTTTTTACTGGTAATAAACTTTTCTGTATACCCTTTTAAAATTTTGAGCCTACTTTGCCTTTCTCCTAATCCTATCTCACAGCCGGAAATGAATAAATATATTCCAGTGAGTGCGATGGTAATTAGCCAACACTGATCCCACTGCACTGATAGGTGCATTGGTGAGAAATCTCAAATTAGCAAATGAAAAATCACTCCAGATACATCCTTGATAAACTGCATTAGAGCAGAGGGAAATCAAGGCAGAGCCATGGTTTGTCAGGATTTGCTGCATCCTGGTGAGCCCTGTGGTGCATTTGGAGCTGAGCCCTTGAACCTCAGCGCCTGAGAGGAGATTGCACAAACCTTTCCAGGAGTCAAAGTCAGAAGAAAACCCCAAAGTGTCTCAAAGCATGAATGGGTCTCAGTGAGGTCCATGCCCAACACAGGCTCCTCATGGACTCCTTGGAGGAGAGAATCAGAGGCCAGGATTGACCAAAAACATCTCAGAGACTCAGAGTGGAAAGGAAATTCAAAACTACCTTAAAATTTTTGAGAAGCTCAAAGCATTACTGAGCACCACGGAGTACAGAGCTCTCCAGGGACTCATTAAAGCAGATAATTGGAGCCATGATTGCACAAACCTCTCACAGAGTCTGTATCAAAAGGGAAACAGCAAGTACCTTAAAATAACTGAAGTACTTGAAGCATTAATGAGCCCACTGAATGTTGTTACTGATAACGGCTCTCCAGGGACTCATTAGGCAGATAATTGGAACCTGTAAATGCACAATCTTTCTCATAGAGTCTGTATCAAAAGGGAAAGAGGAAGTAGCTTAAAAAACTTAAGTACCCTGAAGTATTAATGAGTCCCAATCAATGCTGCAACCGGCAGAGAATCTCCAGGGACTAATTACAGCGGATAATTGGAGGCCAAGTTTGCACAAACCTCTCAGAGACTCCATGGCAAAAGCCAAACCCAAAGTCCTTTGAAAAACCTGCAGTCCCTGCAGGGAGCATGAAGGAGCCCCCAGGGCCATTGCTGGGCAAGGCTCCCCAGGGACTCCTTGCAGCAGATCCTTGAGGCCACTGGGATGTGGGCTAGGGGGGGATGCTGAGGGCAGCACAAGGGGCTGACAGTGCCCAGCCTGGCTGGGGCTGTGCCAGGAGGCCCCAGGGCCTCAGCACAAGGTGTCTCCTCCCAGCCCTTGCTGGCACAGACCCTGCTGTGCCCCAGGGCACCAAGACTTGGCTTCTCTTTGTCCCCACCTGTCATCACTGCCTGCAGTTCTCTGCTCTGCCTGGGGCCTGGGGACACTTGCTCAGTCGTGTCCCTCAGTGGGACCCATTAAAAGTCCAAGAAAGTTTGGAGTTGGATTCTGCCTTGGAGTTCTGGAGAGGTTTCTTCAGCTCCCTCTCAGGGACTGATGTTCAGGGCCTGAGCACAAAGCCCCAGAGGCTCATTAAAGTCCTTGTGCTGTGTCTGTGCTGCTGAGCTGGGCTGGGCTCCTGGCCCAGAGGCAGCTCCTGCTCACCAAGAAGAGCTTCAAAAGCACATTTCTCTGGATGAGCAGCTCTTCTGCCAGCCCAGCAGGGCTGGGGCACTGCCTGCAGCCAGCCCAGGCACAGCCCAGAGGCACAGAGAGCTTCAATCAGTCAGGGCTGGGAAGGGGCTGAGAAGTGCCTGGGGCACAATCACTGCCAGCCCTTGGCACAGGAACCTCTGGCTGCAGGACAGTGCAGCTGCAGCTCCTGGAGCCATCTCCTCAAGCTGGAACATCCCAATGCCTGCAGAGCCTGTGAGTACAACTCTGAGTATTTTTGGGGCAGGGGAGGTGAAAGGTTCATGAAGCTCTGACATGCTCAAGGGTTCTGGTCAGTCATAGAATATATCCAAGTCTAGGATTTTTATAAAATACAAGAAATTTCTTAAGACTTTGTATTCAGTTTCCTACTATTGAAGAATGGTAGGGAGGTGGTGATAAATATTAAAGGATGATTATAAATTTTTACAGTTGCCTGTAATATCTGACCTGGTAAATTTTGCTTATGAATTATTATTTATGAAATTTTGAAAGTTCCCAAGACATCTGAACTGTTGCTTTTAGTGACCAATAGGTTCACAGGAGATCCCTAAAGTGCTTTCAGCCACTCTGCCCATGGACAGCAGCAGCATCACCTTTGCTGGAGCCATCAGGCTCAGTCTGAGCTGTCCTTTCTCCAAGCTGCAAACAGAACCTGCCCCCCGCCAGTGCCCTGCAAACAGGCAGGGTTCTGGAGGGCCAAGGAGAGTGCACAGAGATTTGGGGTCTGTGAGTGCTGGCAGGGAGAGATCAGGCACAGGGAAACACCTGCAGGAGGGAAATCTCCAGGAGGCAGAGAGAAGATCAGGCAATGAGAGAAAACAAAGCCCAGCAATGCTGTGGCAGGGAGAGTTTAGAGATGCCCACAGGAGCCCCTGCAGTGCAGCCCCTCCCTCTGAACAAGCCCCCTCCCTCCTGTGCCCCAGCCAAGCCTCTGCCCTCAGGGCCGGGGCTCCAAGGCGTGCAGCCCCTCCTGTGCAGGCAGAGCTGCAGCAGAGCCGTGGGGCAGCTCTGCAGCCCCGGGCCCAGTTCCCTCTGCGGAGCACAGGGCTGGGAGCAGCTGCCCGGCCCTGGGGGCTCTGGCAGGGGCACAGCTGGCTCAGGGTGACGCTGTCCCCAGGGCCCGGCTCTGGGCAATGCTGTCAGTGCAGCCAGGGAAGGAGCTGCATCTCCCTCAATCCAATGCCATCAGAAGGACACTTGGGAGTCTCCCTGAGATTTCAGTCCAGGCTGGGAGCTTCAATCCAGGGTGCAAACCTGTCCTAGAGCTGCATCTCCCACAATCCAATGCCATCAGAAGGACACTTGGAAATCTCCCTGAGATTTCAGTCCAAGCTGGGAGCTTCAATCCAGGATGCAAACCTGTCCTAGAGCATCTCTGAGTTATGAGATTGATGGGGAATAGCAGAGGTGTTGTGACACTGAAAATGCTGCTGGGTTGGTGAAATGAGCAACGTGAGTCCTTGGCCACAAATGTGGAGCTGGGCTGTGGTGGATCCATCTGCTCTCAGCAGCACCTGGGGAATTTTAAAGGAAAACATGGTGGGGGTGATCACCATCCAACTTAGAAAGTTTAAACCCAGAGAAATTCTGAACAGGTCAGAATGACAGATTATCTTCCCTCACTCTCTGCTCATCACTTTGCCACTCAGAACGTGCTCTGTTTTCCCTGAGGGCAGTGGAAATCCTGAGGGTTTCTGATAACCAAGAACACCAGCAGAGGTATGGGGGAGCTTATAAAGAAAACACCAGAACTCTTGAACACAGAAGTGTGTCTATGTGTGTTCCAGGGGAGGGTGTATGGGAAAAGGCTTTGATTTTGGTTACCAGTATCTCTTCCGACTCTTCACTGTCCTTTTCTCCATGAACAGGTGCCCATGTGCAGCCCCAGCAAATGTCCAACAGCAGCTCCATCAGGCACTTCCTGCTGCTGGCATTGGCAGACACGCGGCAGCTGCAGCTCCTGCACTTCTGCCTCTTGCTGGGCATCTCCCTGGCTGCCCTCCTGGGCAACGGCCTCATCATCAGCACCGTAGCCTGCGGCCACCACCTGCACACGCCCATGTTCTTCTTCCTGCTCAACCTGGCCCTCGCTGACCTGGGCTCCATCTGCACCACTGTCCCCAAAGCCATGCACAATTCCCTCTGGGACACCAGCAACATCTCCTACACTGGATGTGCTGCACAGCTCTTTTTCTTTGCTTTTTTTGTTTCAGCAGAGTTTTCCCTCCTGACCGTGATGTGCTACGACCGCTACGTGTCCATCTGCAAACCCCTGCACTACGGGACCCTCCTGGGCAGCAGAGCTTGTGCCCACATGGCAGCAGCTGCCTGGGCCAGTGCCTTTCTCTATTCACTGCTGCACACAGCCAATACATTTTCCCTGCCCCTGTGCCATGGCAATGTCCTGGGCCAATTCTTCTGTGAAATCCCACAGATCATCAAGCTCTCCTGCTCAGACACAAACCTGAGGGAATTTGGGCTTGTTGCTTTTAGTGCTTTTCTTTTTTTGGGTTGTTTTGTGTTCATGGTTTTCTCCTATGTGCAGATCTTCAGGGCTGTGCTGAGGATCCCCTCTGAGCAGGGACGGCACAAAGCCTTTTCCACCTGCCTCCCTCACCTGGCTGTGCTATCCCTGTTCATCATCACTGCCACATTTGCTCACCTGAAGCCCCCCTCCATGTCCTCCCCATCCCTGGATCTGGCCCTGTCAGTTCTGTACTCGGTGGTGCCTCCAGCCCTGAACCCCCTCATCTACAGCCTGAGGAACCAGGAGCTCAAGGATACCCTGAGAAAAATGATTACTTTATCTTTTCAGAAACAATAAACTCTCTCTTTTCTGCTTCAGAACCTTCAGAATGTAATTCTTTACAATCTCTCGGCCATTTTTTCCTATTTGTCCATTTTTTCATTGGGACTTTTTCTTATTATTTTTCCGTGTTATAATGTTTTTTATAAAATGCTGTAATACTCCACTGAGCATTTCTACATCTACTTTTTTTTTGAAACACCAAGACTTTAAGGAGGCTTGATCCCTGTGAATTTGAATAAAATCCACTGTCTGCCCTGCCTTGTGTGTCCAAGGCATTTCCTCAGCCCTTCTCTGGCTCTGCAGGGGCAGTGCCTGTGAGCAGAGGCTGAGGGAAGGGGCTCCCAGCACAGCAGCACGGCCAGGGACAATGGCCCTGCCTCTTTGCACATCTGCTCCCCCCAGCTCCACACTCCCCTCCCCAGCCCTGCTGTGGGTGCAAGGCCAGAGTGCTCTGGCAGCTTGGTCCCTGTCCTGCTGCGTGTCCCTGCTGTGACCTCAGGCAGGGACAGGCCATGGGCACTGCTGGGACACAGCTGGGCTCCAGCACAGCAGCTCCATCAGCAAAGGGCATCTCCTGAGGGCAGGGCAGGGAGGCTTTGCTCCCCTCCAGAGTCACTCTCAGGACTCTCAAGAGGTTCCTTGTGTTCCTTGCTCTCCCAGGGCTCAGTGGGATGAGATCAGGGTCTCACTGGGGCGTTCAGGGGACTCAGGTCTGGGTCAGGTTTTGCTGGTTGGTGGCCAGTGCCCATCAGATGCTGAATGGTCTGTGCTGAACCTTCCTCTGCAGCTTGTGCCAGGGCTGATGGCAGGGGAATGTTTGTCTGGAGGGCCT
Organism: Agelaius phoeniceus; assembly: GCF_051311805.1. NCBI lineage: Eukaryota > Metazoa > Chordata > Aves > Passeriformes > Icteridae > Agelaius > Agelaius phoeniceus. Next base: position 7,211,655 of record NW_027509866.1, read on the forward strand.
TGGGAGCTGCAGGAGAGCACAGGGGACCTGCAGGGACGAAGTGTGCCAGGGACCAGCAGGGAGTGGAGCTCACTGGGCACAGGCCTGGCCAGAGTGGGGTCACCCTGAGATCAAGGCCTGAATGTCTGCTGTGAGCCAGGAGAGCTCTGCAGCCCAGGGACACAGCAGGCACAGGGAAAGGAGTCTGGGCACTGACTCCTCTGCCCCTCAGGGATCTCCCCCAGGAGGATCCAGGGCAGCCCCGAGCCCCTCTGGCAGCCCTGGAACAAGGCAGGCACCTCTGAGCCCCTCCATGGCCCCGCAGAGCCCGTGTGGGAGGGGGTCAGGGCAGGAGCACCCTCAGCTGCCTCTGTGTCCCAGGCTGAGCAGCAGAGCCCAGCAGAGGCAGCCCAGGGCCCCGGGCAGCACAGCCCCCGTGCTCTGCAGAGCAGCAGCCCCAGCTCGGGGCTCTGGGCAGCAGGGCAGGGCTGCAGCAATGGCTGCTCGGGCCAGCACAGACGTGTTCCCCTGGGAAAGGCTCTGGGGGCAGCTGGCATGGGCCAGGAGCAGGGCAGGAGCCCGTGGGGGTGCAGAGGAGCCCTGGCAAGAGGCTGCCCTGTCCCTGGGCCAGCAGGAGCTGCCTGAGGAGCCCCGGGGCCAACTCTGCTGCTGGGCTGGGCAGCGGGGCTGGCCCTGGGGCTGCAGGAGCTGCCCGAGCTGAGCATCTGCTGAGCATCCCAGACACAGAGTGGCTGTCCCTGACCTCCAGGGCCTCCAGTTCCTGCTGCAGGGCCTGACCTGACTCTGCTGCTCTGCTGGGCTGGGGCAGGGGCAGGGAGGGGAAAACAATGGACCCTTGACCCCACGAGTCTCCACAGAGTCAGAATAGTCTCAGTGGTTCCATGGAGCCCCATAGTGTCACCATGGCCCCTTGGTTCCATGGAGCCCCATAGGGTCACCACGGTCCCCTGGTACAGGAGGCCCTGCAGTGTCACAAGGGCCCCCTTGGTTCTATGGAGCCCACAGGGTCAGTTTTGCCAGTGGGCAGGGTCAGCACCAAACACACAGACACTAACTGAAGGAATTGTGTAATTTATCTAATGTATGTCTGCAAAAAATTACAATAGGAGAGGCTCAGCAAAGCACATAATCGTTAGAAAATAATTACAAAAGCAGAAGCTCAGCAATGCACCCAACCATCCCCACCAAAGATTGCCTGCAGTGATTGAGAAAGATCCAGCCCCAGTCACCCTCAGCCTTTACCATCCCCCAGACCCACACAGCAGCTGGGGAAGCTGTCACAGCCAAGGGCTGCAGAGCCACTCCTGGGCACTGGCAATTCCTGCAGGTGCCTCCAGCCCCAGCTGAGGCTCCAACCCCGCTGGGAGAGGGCCCAGCTCTGACAGTGCTGAATGGACAAACTGACAGCACTGCTAGTGTGGCAACATCTGGTTTCATCCTCCTCTTGGCTCCCTCCCAAAGCCTGGCCAGGGCCCCAGGAGGAGCCAAGGGAGGTGACTTTGACCATTCAGACCCAAACAAGGCCAGATGAGGCCTTTTCTGGTTTCCAAATACAAAAAAAAGTAAATCCATATTTCACCAATGAACATTTATAGAGATTATATTGCTAATAATGATTCATTGATGAGTGGATACAAATATTACCTTTGGTTGAAAGGTTCATCTGGAGCTCAGCTTTGCCTCAGGGCCTGTTGTTCAGGCCTCACTCAGGGCCTGGTGAGGCCTCAGTGCTTCAATCAGTGCTTTGACCTACAGATGAACTGCAACCTTCAGAACAATTTCAATAACACAGTTTAGATTTAGGTATTAGGCACAAAGGCATCACCTCTTGTTCTTCAATTAAGTGCTGCTCAAGTTCATTACTCAGAGCTATAATTTTAATTCCTTTTAAAACATGCTTAATTAGTTGCTATTCTCTGTTCTTTTCAAATTCCCCTTTTTTCCTTGAGACTGTGTCTCTTTTCAGACAAGTCCCAGTACTCCATTTCCAGCACAAGGCGTCACAACAACTCCAACATGGAATCATAACACACCAAGTGCTCACAATGCAATGATTGCAGTGACTGCCACGAATGCACTTCACAGCAGCCTCCAATTTGGGAGCCAATCCCACCATGAGGAATTTTCTTCTTTCTGACTGTCTTCTACTCATCTTTCTATTGAGGTGATTCCTGATTGTTGGACCTCAAACCCAGCACTGACAGACATTCCTGCAACATTCCTGTCCTGGAATAGCCCAGGATCCTCCCTGGCCAGCAAGCAGATAATCCAAGGCCGTGCAGTTTTGGAGAGCCCCATTTGTGTTTGTTGGAGCTCGCAGGATGTGCTGTTGGATATTTTAACAGCATCACTTCTTACTTCTTCTAATAATTGATTTAGTTCATTAATGTAAATAGGGTGCAGCCGTGCACAGCCAGGGGTTTCCATTTCCCCAGTGGGCCATTGTTAAGGGCATGGAGCACATCTGGGAGATGGGTTCTCCATGGGGACAGGTTCCCATCTCCTCATTTTTTCAACTGCTCTTTTAACAACCCCTTCACCCGTGCAACCAATCCTGCAGCTTGTGGATTGTCTGGGATATGAAAAACCCAGACAGTCTTAATCACTGCATTTCTCACAGTAATAGAAAAAGCACTCTGCATCACAGTATCAGCAAATCCTATAGAAATAGCCAATTTCATCCCTTCCTCCTTTATGCCTTGTATAGAGTTCACAAAGTTTACCACTGACATTTGGGTCTTGGCCAGTCCTTTTATGTAGAGTATTTAGTGTCACAGTGAGCAGCTAAAGCTGACATATTAGTACTGTCGGCCTTATTTAATAGTATCAATTTTTAATTACATAGATAAAAATATAAATTATTGTGTTATATTATATATAACTATTACGATTAATTTATTATTATTATTATTATTATTACTACTATCATTATAATTATATCACTAGCACAAATGAACCTGAGCTCAAGAATGAAACCTTCTGTCACTCTGTGTGGGAGTGACAACAACAATTTTTCCTTCTGTTGGTGCTGTTTCCAAAGTGTCATTAACAAAGTTCACCCACGTCTTCCCAAACCCACAAGTTCTTTTCCTTTTCCATGTGCAATTTTTGGATGCATTTGAAGCCATCCAGGGGTGCAGCCTCTTTTACCCGACTGCCCCACTGCTCCCACGGGGCTCCCACCTCAGCCCACTCCAGAGCCAGGGAACTCCAGGGAAGGGCTTCCCCTCTGGGAATTTCTGATGGCACTGATTACTCACATTTACACTGAACAAGTGACATTTTGTTGGGATCTGGCCAGACTGGGCCAGTTTTGTTTTACCAGTGGGCAGGGTCAGCACCAAAGACACAGACTCCAACTGAAGGAATCAGTGTCATCTCCTGCAGCTCAAAGCAGCAAAGAATCACAACAGGAGCAGCTCAGCAATGCACCCAACCATCCCCACCAAAGATTGCCTGCAGTGATTGAGAAAGATCCAGCCCCAGTTACCCTCAGCCTTTACCATCCCCCAGACCCACACAGCAGCTGGGGAAGCTGTCACAGCCAAGGGCTGCAGAGCCACTCCTGGGCACTGGCAATTCCTGCAGGTGCCTCCAGCCACAGCTGAGGCTCCAACCCCGCTGGGAGAGGGCCCAGCTCTGACAGTGCTGAATGGACAAACTGACAGCACTGCTAGTGTGGCAACATCTGGTTTCATCCTCCTCTTGGCTCCCTCCCAAAGCCTGGCCAGGGCCCCAGGAGGAACCAAGGGAGCTGACTTTGACCATTCAGCCCCAAACAAGGCCAGATGTCAGATTTCATGGCCTTGTCTGGCTTCTAAATCCACAAAGGTCAATACATGTTTCACTAATGAGTGGCTACATCTATCACAGTGCTAATGACCATGCATATCTCATCAGGGAGCAGATACAAAGATAACCTTTGGTTGGAAGGTTCATCCAGAGGCCACCTTGGGCTCAGGGCCTGCTGTTCAGGCTTCACTCAGGGCTGCTGTCCAGGCCTTGGCACTTCAGGGATGTGCTTTAGTGCTGGGCTTGGCACTGCTGGCTGAGCGGCTGCACTGGGTGAGCTCAGAGGGCTTTTCCAAGAGAAAGGATTCTGTGATTCCATGATTCTATCCACTGCATTCAGCTGGGTCCATGTTAGCAGCACTCATTTGCTCAGAAAGTCTCCTCTTGCCCAGCTCCTGTGGCCTGAGGCTTCAGCTCCTTCAGCTCCTGGTGCTGAGCTGCTCATGCTGAACGAGACGACTCGGAGAGAAGAGCACAGTCCATGCAATTCCTTCTGGGACACGGAGAGGGGAGGCTGTGCAAACAGGAGCATTGTTTGCTGTGGCCTCCTCTCTGCCCTTCACGCCTTTCAGCGCTTGGAACCAGCCAAGAGCTTTCTCCAAGAGTGCAATGGAGCAGCTGTTCCTGCTCCTGGCTCTGGCTCTCTCCAGTCTCTGCCCTTGCCTGCTTCTGACCCTCGTGCTGTGCCCTCTGTTCCCCCAGGGCTGGCTGGCTGCTGCCCAGGACTGTGGCACTGGCACAGATCCAGTGCTCCAGAGCCTCCTTTCTGTGCCCTTGCAGCTGCCTGGCCACAGCAGCCTTTTCCATCTGCAAGCTCCCCATGGACAGGGAGTGCCCAGCTCCGTTCCTTGCACAGCCTCCAGGAGCCCAGGGCTGCCATCTCAAGTCCCTGCTGGCACTGGGGGCTCCCAGGTGCCTCAGGCTGCTGTGGCACCGCTGCACACGGGAGGGAACAGGGGCAGGGGCTGTGCTGAAAGTCAGCTCCATCTGCTGCTGCTGCTGCTGCTGCTGCTGCTGTGGGGTCATTTGTGCAGCCCTGGCCCAGAGTCAGGGATCAGATCCTGCCAGTCTCTTCCAGCCCTGGCTGCTCAGAGTTTGGGCCCTGGAGCCTCAGGTGGGCAAAGGCAGCTGCTGCTGGTCCCTCTGTGTGCCCGTGTTCAGCAGTGCTGCTCCATCAGTCTGTGCCCAGCAATGGGGAAAAGCCTCAGCCCTGCAGGGCCAGGAGCTGCCGGGCTCTGCCTGAGCAGCTCAGCCAGCAGGAAGGGAGCTGCTCCACACAGGAACCAGGAGCAAAGGACATTCCTTTTATAGGACATGTTTTCTATTTAAAGGAAAAAAAAAAGAAAAAGGGAAAAAAATAGGTAAATTGTAAAAGATAAGAATAAAATCCAAGTGTTAGTGAAAAAACGTAACATAATTTTAGTGAAAAAAACAAAACATAAATGCAAAGTTACATTCTTTGCATTAAGATGTAAATTATTTTAAAAAGAGAACTCAGTTATTTACATTGTAAATGTGCTGATGGCATGGATCCATCTTACTGACCTCAGCAGCCTTTTAAAAGATTTTGGGCTTTGTTTCCAACATTGCTATTTGAAATTGTGGTCGAAGCAAGAGGAAATTGCTTTGTACCCTTCCAGCTCCAGGCAGGACTGGGAATGGAAACTCTGTCAAAGCCCAAATCCTTTAGAAGATGCCCTTCCTTCTCAGCCTGGAAATGAGCTGCACATTCCCTTTGAAACTGTCAGGGATTTCTTAGAGACACAAAGTCCCACTTAGGGCTTTTTGCTCTGGTTTGGCAGTGCAGAAGGGCAATTCTCCATCCACCAGCTCCAGACTGCACTGCCTCAGGAGCACGGCCCGCTCGCCAGCTTTGGCCCACTCGTGGCACTGCTAGAGGAGGAAGAAAGTGCAACTGCACAATTCCAGCCAATCAAGAAGGAAGAGTGGGACAGACAAACACCCTGTGCAGATCCAGGCGTTCAGCTGGGACTGTGGAGAGTTTGGGTCCTTGCCAATTGGATGTGTGTCCCCAGCTGCAATCTCTGGGCCTGCAGCAGAGTCTCACTCACCTGCCAAAGCAGAAAGCTCAGGCACTGTGCTCGCAATGGGCTCGTCTGATGCAGAGCTGTCAGAGCAATGTGAGGGCAGAGCCAGCCCAGCTGGGCCCAGGGCTGAGCCCAGCAGAGCCCTGGCAGAGCCCAGAGCAGCCTCAGCAGCCGCAGAGCCCGGCTGCAAGGAGAGAAAGCAGAAACCGCCCGTCAGCTGAGGGCTCCTGTGCCCTTGTGCCAAGGCCTGCGGTGCCCAGGCCGTGCTGGCTGTGCCCAGAGCTGTGCCCAGAGCTGCCCATCCCTGCTGCCTTTGGCAGCAGAGCAGGAGGGCAGGACATGTGCCCAGCCTGCAGCCAGCCACGGCACATCCAGCCCTCAGCAGCTGCCCAGAGCAGGATGCTCCTGTGCTCGCTGCCATCTCCCAAAAGCTCTGATCCCACCCTGCCAAGCACACAGGGACCCACCTCACGCCAGCCATGGCTGCAAGAAAAGCTGCTCCCAAACCATGGCCTCAGCCTTCTCCAAGGGCACGGCCATCCACGCCACAGCTTCTCCCAAGCACTTCCCCATCCACACTGGACCACCTAGAACGCTTCCTCTGGAAAAACAAACAACACATTCTTGAAAAGAGATTAGATGCAAAAAGGGAAAACAAGAAAAACAGTAAAAACTCTTATCTCTGTCAGGGCTTTGAGGAAGGCCCAACTCCTACATGGTAGGGAAAAACCCAGCCATGGCTGAGGGAAGCCCACACTTTCTCTCTTCCCCTCTGCACTGCCCCCCAAAATCACCGTGATCCCAAAGCACATGAGGGCAGTGGAGCAGCCCAAGCCCTTCCTTGCCTGCAGAGCAAAGCAGCCCCTGCACAGGTTCTGGAGTCCCACCTCTGCTCCCACCATGGGGCTTTGTTTGTGTCGGGCTGGCTGCCCCAGCCCCAGCCCCAGCCCCAGCCCGGGGCACGGTGGCTGCTGGGGGCTGTTGGCAGGGCCAGGAGCCCACTCCCATTTCGTACCCAGCCCAGCCCATGCCCCCAGCCCTGCCAAAAAGCAGCTGGGCAGCGACTGAAGGATGAGTTGCATCTGCCCCAGCAAAGGGGGAACCTTTGCTTCCCAGCCAGGCTGGGCCATGCCCAAATCTGGCAGAATTTCCCCGGCTGGGGACTCATCTGCAAATTCCCTGTGGAGTTTGCCTTTGAAGAAGGTGCCAGAATCAAAGTCCATCACCTTCAGCCTCCAGTGGCCAGGCTGAGGAAGAGCTTGTCATCCTTGATGTCATCCTGGCTGTCTCCAGCAGCAGCAGCAGCAGCAGCAGCAGCAGCCCCACCCGGTACAGCTTCTCCAGGGGCTCCTGCACCTTCCCTGGGGGGAGACCAGGCTCTCAGGGCTCTGCCCAGGGCCCCAGCTGTCAGGGAACCAGCACAAGCAAAACCAGCTTGGATGGCAGCCACCAGTGCTGGGCAGAGCAGCTCAGCTCCAGCACAAAGGCTGCGTGTGCCCATCCCATGGCCCCGGTGCAGTGACACAGGCAGCACAAAAAGGTCTGGCTTCCTCTGCTTCTCATTGCCAAGGCATGTGTGGAGCTGCAACTTACCAGGGCCCTGGATACTCCAGGGACCTGGAGAACCATTCCCAGCAATTGGGAAAATCCTAGGTGCTCCATCGCCCATAGATGAGGTCTCCAAATTTGCCCCAAAATTGGGTCCAGCTCTTAGAGGCCAAAAAGAGCAAGTCCAAGTGACTTGATGATATTTTTAGCCCAGGAATCCCTGCAGCTGATGGCACACTTCACAATCAGCAGGGGACACAGCTCGGCCAAAGCCCAGACCTCTGCTGGGAGCCTTTCTCCTCAAACACCCTTCAAACAAACCTCCATGCAAGTCAGTTGGGAAAGTTTCTTCAAATGATACATTTCTGGCACAAAACTACACAGGGTTATGGGAAAGATCCTAAAGCAGCTGCTCTGGAGTCAAAGAGCCAGCACTAAGAGTCCTTGTCATGTGTTTGTAGCTAAATCCCACTTTGGGGGAGTTGAAGGAGTTGGGAATGAGCTAGAGAGCGGAGCTCTGAGTTTTTTAGATGATGCCATTGCTTTTTCTTCTCTTCTACATAGACAGGAAGGGTGAGTTTTCCTCCCATCTGCACCACATGGCTCACAAGGCCACAAGACTTGTAGTTACAAGAGCTTTGAAGGATTTCTTGGCCAAGAAGACACTGCCAACAAGGATATTTGTGTTTTGGAGCCAATCCTTCAATCCTTCATCTTATGGACTTTCATCTTATGAACAAGGCGGCTGCCAGGGGCTGCTTGTGGCCTCTGACAGCCCCATTGCTCAGGGCTTGCCAGCGCCCCAGCCCCTCAGGCCCTGCCCCAGCCCGGCCAAGCTGCCCGGCAGCAGCGCCGCAGCCCCACAGCAGCTCCAGAGCAGCCCCAGCCAGAGGCACCTGGGAGCCCTCAGCAAGGCAGGCAGCAGCACACGGGCAGGAGGGCACGGATGGCGCTTCCTGCCTGGCACAGGCCTTGTGGCCATCTCCAGGCACCGCTCTGGCAGGGATCCCCGCAGCTCCGGCCCCTGCCCAGCCGCTCTGTGGGCAGCACAAAGGCTTCAGCAGAACCACCACAGGCCAAGGGGCTTCTGGCCATTTCCCCTTGCCCACTGCACGCCCGGGCAGCTGGCTGAGCACAAGCACCCTTTTCCCCCTTCAGGGCCTCAGGACCCCTCAGCCTGCTGTGCTGCTGAGCACAAGCTCCCTTTTCACCCTTTCCTGCCTCTTGCCCCGCAGACCCTGGGCAGCAAAGAAAAGCTCCTGGCAGTCTGCGTATCATAACACATTCTAGAATTATTTACAGTAATCTATAATCTATAATAATATATATAATTCTATATACTCTATAATTTATTTATTTACAATATAGATAAAAAATAGAAAATAAGAAAAAATCTTAAAGATAATTACCTCTGGCTCAGGTTGCCCCAGCAAAGGCAGCCTCCCAGATCAGCTCTCCTCCTAAGTCATCCGGCAGTGCAGGCAGCCGAACCCCGACAGGCGAGGCCGAGTCCTCCATGCCCTGCGCAGCTGATCTTGCAGCCTCTGGATGGTGGAATATCGCCCATGCTCTATTGCCCGGAGGACATGCAGTGTTTCAAATGCCAGCTGTGACACGGCACTGCTCACGTCCTCCGTCAGGCGTTCCAGGGCTGCAAGAGAGAGGAACAGAGCCACGGTCAGAGCCGGATCTGCGGGGAGCCCAGGAGAGCCCCCGGCAAGGGCCATCCCAGCCGGCTCTGGCCATGGCCAGGAGGGAGCAGGGAGCAAGGGGATCAGCCCGAAGCTGCTGGCCACCAATGGCCCACGTGGCCCTGAAAGCTCCGTGTGCTCTGGCCACGGGAGCAGAGCCCTCCGCAGCCGGGGCAGGGCTTGCAGCTCTCCCCCCGGCAGCCCCTGCTGCCAGCCCGCTGCCCTCACTCACCAGTGCAGATCAGCTGCAGCTCTCGCTGCTGCCCCCTCAGGCACCGCCCGGCCATGCCTGTGAACACAGAGCCTGTCACGGCCCCAGCGGCACAGCTCCCTGCCGGCGGCGCTGCCGGCGCTGTGGCCACACGGGCTGCTGGCCCGGCAGGGCTCAGCCCGGCCCTTGGCGCACGCTGCCGCCCCAGGGCACGGCTGCCAGAGGGCGGCAGCAGCAATGCCCAGGCCAGGAGGGGCTCCACGGCGCCGGGCCCGGCTGGCGCTGCCGGGGCAGCAGGCGGGGCCGGGGCCGAGCTGCGGCGGGCAGGGGAGGGAGCCCGGGCTCGTGGCTCACCCGTGAACCTGATGGCCGCCTCTCGCAGGGGCTCCTGTGGGCTCTGCAGGTAGCGCAGGGCCCGGCGCAGGTGCTCGGCCGCTCGGCTCCTGTCCTCTGCCAGCTGCAGAGAGCGGCAGGAGGGAAGGGTTGGTGCGGGCTCAGCCCCGGGGCCGGGCACTGCCTGCGCCCAGCCCTGGCCTCCCCTGCCCGCACAGCCCTGAGGCGCGGCCAGCAGCCGCTGGCCAAGGGCCCCCGAGGGCAGGGGGCAGAGGGCCGGCTGCTGCCCGGGGAGCCGCGGTGCCGGCCCGCAGCCCCGCCAGGCCAGGGCTCCATGGGCACCCGGCTCGGGCCCACGGGAGCCTGGAGAAGAGCCCGTGTGGCCTCTGGCTGCAGCAGCAGCGGGCAGGGGCACAGCTGCCAGCCCCCCACACTGAGCACTGCCCTCAGGGGCCTTCTCCAGGCTGAGGCTGGGGCTTGCAAGCCCTCCTTACCAGGAGCTCAGCGAACTTCCAGAGTTTCTCTTTCTTCACACTTTTTTCAAGATCTTTCTTTTTCAGGAACTTGACCGCACAAAGCAGCGTTTCTCGAGAAGTCTGGAGAGCAGCAGAGACGCGGAGATGGCCCCAGAGCCCAGGGCACAGGAGCCGCAGCCTGGAGGAGGCTGCAGTCCAGCAGGCGCAGGGCAGGAGGCAGCCGAGCCCCCTGCCAGGGGACAGCAGCAGCCCACGAGTCCTCACCTGTGCCACACGCAGATTCTCATCGTGGCAGTGGAAGAGCAGTGGGAGCAGGCTCTGCCACACTTGTGTCATCAGGGGCTTTTTTCCTTCTTCTTCTACAGCAGACATCAAGGTGTGAAAGACAATCATGGAGAGCTGCTGCACCTGGCTATCACCCTGTAGAACAGGAAGGCAGCAAGAGCTCAGCATCAGCTGATTCTGGCCCACACTGGTGCAGGCCTGCATCTCCACAGGGCACCAAGTGTCCGGGAAGCAGCCAGTGGCCATGGCTGGGGACACAGAGCCTTACGTAGTCAAAGAGAGGCAGGAACACGTTAGCCAAATGCAGGGCGATGGGGCTGGGTATGCGGGCACCATTATCCAGGAACAGATAGCCCAGTAGCATGGTGGTCATCCTGACCCGCAGGAGCTCCACGAGCCTTTCGGTCAGGCTCCACATTCTTTCAGCCTGTGCGGAAGGCAAGTTTGTGAAAGGCCACCCTGCTGCCACGGGGCCCAGAGGCCAAAGGCCTGTCCTGAAGCACTCAGGCAGCTGAAGTGGGAGGCAGCAGAGCTGGGAGCAGCTGCCCCAGCGCCCAAAGGCCAGGCAAGGCCAAGTGACTGCGTTGCCCAGCCCCACGCTGCCTGCAGGGCTTCAGCCACTGCCCCCTTCTCACCAGCGGGGAATGGTCCCTGAGCGGGAGGAGGGCCCTGAGAAGCTGGCTGCCAATGTCTGCGCGCTCCCTCTGCAGGTGCCATGACAAGACAAGATCCATGATGCTGTCCCTGCATTCCCTCAAGTCCAGGCACTCGAGGAGCTGAAAGGCAGAGGCCAGTGACGGGGGAGCCGGCCGGCAGGAGCCCGGAGCCGCACAGGGCTGGGCCCAGGCAGCAGCGCAGGGCACGGGCACCGTCCCAGGCGGCTGCGGCGACGAGAGGGCAGAGAGCTGGGAGGCAGCTCAGCCAGGTCATGCTGGCCTTTGGGCTCACCTCCACAAGGAATGCCAGGGCAGGGAAATCCCAGTATGGCATCTCTTTGCTGAGCATCTCAAGGAGGCAGCATAAGATCCTTTTACACAAGGGCCTGGATGCATGGCAAATCTCCCTGGAAGGTGGAAAATGGCACTAAGACCCTGAGCCGGGGGGGAAAGGAAGCCTCTCCCAGCACTGACGCACACGGTTCTTGTCTTTCCCCACCACCTTGCCAGGGGACCTGGGCCCTTTGAGATGTGGCCGCTCCTGGGCACCCTCCTTTCCCAGCCTTTCCCAGTCCGCTTGGCTGTCCCTCGTCCCTTTGGCCCACAGCCACGGGGACCGTGTGGGACAGCCCGGGCTCAGGGCACAAATGCCGGGAGCAATGGGGACAAGGGGTGTCTCACCTGGCCAGCAGAGCCACGGCATAGTGGTGGGTATCAACGCAGAGCAGCGTGTCCCAGCCACCCTTGCCTTCCATTGACACCACCACGTGCTCACACTGGACAAGGCAGAGCAGGGACTTCAGGGTCTGCACTGCAAACCTGTGTGCACAGCAAAGCCCAGGTCACACTGGCAGCACTGGCTCCTTGGCAGGCCATGTGGCAGGGACAGGAGGACTGGCATGGAGCACCTGTTGGGGCTGGTGGCAAGGCCGTGCTCTTCCTGGCATGCCTTCCAGAAGGCATCAACCTCCTCTGGCATCTCTTCTGTGCTGAAGAACACTTGGAAGAGCAGATGCAAAAATAGGCGGGGGAAATTCGGAGCCACTACACGTGGGACAGGGGGCTCCTGGAGGATCTTCCACATCACCATGGTTGCCTGCAAGGGACAAAGCCCCCCGAGACAGCGCTCAGTGCCGAGGTGTCCATGTGGCAGGGCCCGAGCTTGGCAGGGAGAGGCCTGGAGAGACCTTGGCAGGGGGAGCACGGGGCCTGGTGGGCCTGAAGCTGCCCCTGGGCCGGGTTTCAGGCCAGTGCCTGAGGCAGGGAGATGCAGTGGGGGAAGGGGAATGGAGAGCTGCTGGAGAGGCAGCCTTGGGGCCAGCAAAGGCCACTTGCAGAAACTCACAGCCAGGCCAAAGACACCCGTTTTGTCCCCATCAGAGGTGCAAGTGCTATGCTTGGGCCAGCTCTCCAGCACATCCAGGAGTATCAGCTGCACTGGCTCCGCAGTCCTGAGCGAGCACATGATGGTCTTCCACATGGTGATGGCAGCTCTGTGGGGTTAGAGCTCTGTCTCAGGGGGGTCTCAGACACGGCACCGTGGCCTGGGCATCCCTAGGGGCCCGGGCTGATGGCCGGCTCTGCCTCTGCCCACTGGCCCTTGCCAGCAGCACCCAGGCAGCCCAGCCCTGTGGGGACAGAGCCCTGAGGGGCGGCAAGGGAGCATGGCAGCAGGCTCGGGGGCTGACGTGCCAGGGCTGGGAAAGGCAGCAGCCAGAGGGCCCTGGAACTCTCTGTTGGTCAGACACCTTGGCCAGGCGGTACAGTCTGATGGGCTGGGGAGGCCTGAGCCCTCTGGGCAGGTGGGCCCCATACCTGTCACAGGACGGGGCCACACGCAGCAGCGTCACGACTGCATCACCCGGGTGTGCTTTGGTGAGAGTCAGCAGGGCCTCGTCCAGCCTGTGCTCAGCAGAATCATTGGCCATGAGCCATCGGTGAATGTACCTCACCATGGCGGGCACCTGGAGAAGGCACGGGGAGACTTGGAAAGCTGCCAGAGGGAGCAATGTCCCCAGGGTCCCCAGAGAATGCTTCCCTTGCCAGCGCACTGCCATGGCCTCAAAGGCTCCCAGGGACCAACAGGCCTGGCTGGGGAAGCCACGGGACTCATGGGGGAATTGAAGCCTGGCCCCAGGCTGCTCACTTGTTCTGGCCTGGCAGCACCCTTCTCCAGGAGCAAATCCAGCAGGGCGGCACTGGTCTCATGATTGAGGAGCTCTGAGTGAGCTCTGAGCCCAGTGCCCATGGTGCTGGTCTCTTCCTGCCGAATGCTCCAGATGAAGTTGCAAACGAGCTGTAGGAGAAGGGCAGGAAGCTGGGGATGTTGCATGGAGTGCTGCACACACGGTGCTGGGCTGAGCAGGGACAGCAGGCCCAGCCCAGGTGGGGGTGGCTGCAGGTACCTGTGCTGCGCTGCGGAAGCAGCCACGGCTGGATTCCTGCTCTTGTGTGCGCTCCAGGGCTGCATCTGGCAAAGAGCGAGCACAGCCAGAGCTGAGGGGCTGCGGGAGAGGCCGGAGAACACAGCCCAGCCCTGCACTGCCCAGGCAGGGAGAGCCCCGGGATGCTCCAGGGGGATGGAGCACGGCCATTGCGGGGTGTCTGCCCGGCCCCTCTTCCGTCCTGTCCCTGGGCATTTCCCCAGGGGATGGGATGGGATGGGATGGGATGGGATGGGATGGGATGGGATGGGATGGGATGGGATGGGATGGGATGGGATGGGATGGGATGGGATGGGATGGGATGGGATGGGGCCAAGTTGGCTGCAGGCTCCAGCCCTGCAGCCCAGCTCTGCCACTCACCCTCCTGCGGTGGATGGACGGGCACCGCCTCGGTCCCCTGTGCTGGGCCAGCTCCAGGGCCTTCGTCCTCCTCCTTCTGATCCAGCCAGACCACCTTGCGCACTCTCGATGCTCTCTGCTCCATGTTTGTGACTGGAGCGCGGCCCAGCAGCGAACCCAGCCGGTGCCGCTCCTGCAGGGCGTCGTGCGCCTTCCCTGCGGGCGAGACGCGGTTGTCAGAGCTCGGCCCGGGGCCAGCAACGGCCCCCGAGCGCCCCTCAGCCGCCCCGGGCCGGCCATGCCCAGGCGTTCGCTCTTTGGAACGCGGCACGGGAGGCTCGGGGCCGGCGGCCGCGCTGTCGAGCGGCGGAGCTCGGGCCGGGGAAGCCGCAGCGGAGGCGGCGGGAGCGGCCGCGCCGCCTGTGTCCTCCGCTGGCCCCGGGAGGAGCCGGGGCCGGGGCCGGGACCGGGGCCGGGGTGGGGGCCGGGGCCGGGCTCGGGCCAGGCGGAGCCGAAGGGCGGCGATGCCGCCCCCGCACCAGGCACTGACGCCCGCCCAGCAGCGCCACCGCCAGTACGGCCAGAGCCGGGCGGAGGCGAGAGCGCGGCGGGACGGGCGGGGCCGGGCACGGGGCAGCCCCGCCCGGGGCCGGGGGCGGGCCGGGGGCATGGCCCGGCCCGGCAGGGGAGAGGGAGGCGGGGAGAGGAGAGGGACGCCGGGCAAGGGACCCCGAGACAAGGGTGCCCGACCGCGGGAAAGGGAGAGACAGAGAAAGAAAAAGATAAAGAGAAAGAAAGAAAGAAAGATCTAAAATATCTGTTTTTCTGGTGTCGCTGCTGCTGCTCTCGCTGCTGCTGCCGCCGCTGCTGCTGCCGCCGCTGCCGCCGCTGCAACTGAAGCACCGGGGCCGTTCGTCCCCGTGTCCGTTCCCCGCTCGCCCCATGAGCCCCACGTTCGAGCCCCGCGCGCCCCGGGCACAGCCCCTGAGTCTGTCCAAACACGGCAACTTTGCAGCGGTGAGCCCAGATGCAGAGCCCTGACTCCTGCACACTGGCACAGCAATCCCCTCGCTTGCTGCTCTGCATTGGCCTGGCTGAGGGTCAAACACTGTCGGGCCACCTTCCCTTGCTGTAGGATTCCTACCTGACCCCAGCACTGCACTTACATCTCCAGTGTTGCCTTCCAGTAAAACCAGGGGAAGGAAAACTCTGTGAGGCTCATGGTTATTTTTGAGTGTCTAAAAATCAGTAAGTCACCGATCCTAGAGGTGTGGTGCATCTGGAATTCCTGGGATGGAGAAGTAGTGCAACATGGAAAAGGGGAGCATAGAAATAAATAGAGGAAAACATCTTGGATTGTTTCTTTCATTTTCATTTCCCTTCTGGAAAGCTGTTTCAGTTTTCCAGGAATCTTCTCCTGTCTCTCTTCCCAAGAATGTCTCATGGAGAACAAGGTCAAGCTTCTGTCACAAGATTTGCCAGCAGGAAATTATGCCACTGGTGAAATTTTCATGATGACTGTTTGTGCTGGCTTAGGGCAAATTTTGGGAGGAAACCTCCAAAAGGGATCCGTCTAGAAAGCAAGTTCAAGCGGCCCCTCCCCCTACTAGTTCAGGAAAAGACTTCCCTCGAGAAAAGTGAAAAAACCCCAGTTTATTTAACAAGTAAAGTATTCAGAAGCATGAAAAATTAATAATATTAAATGAAACCTCTGACAGTGCTGAAGAGATGGCAAATTCAGAAAGTCCTTTTTGTGGGTTGTAGTTGGCTCACTCGGTCTCTTCTAAGTCCCTCTGGTGCTGGAATGCAGCATCCCAGAGCTCAGTGGGCCACAGGTGTGAGCTGCTGGTATTTTTCTGGGTTTTCAGTCCAGAGCAGGTTTAAACATTTCCCAGAAAAAGGAAAGTCACAGTCCCAGGAACTTCTCTGCCTAAGCTAGCTAAAACCAAATTGCTAGACCTGGGCTGTGAAGGCATCGGGAAATTTCCAAATCTGGGCACTGGCGGTCCCAGCAAACACCAGATCTGGATGGTGCTGCAGCCAGAACCTGGTAAATGTCCAAATTTTGGCTTTCTGTGCCAGTAAATCACTGGATTTGGTCTGTGCCAGCACCAGGAAGTTTTCAGATCTGGGCACTGGCACTGCCAGCAAACACCAGATCTGGGTGGTGTCGTTGCCAGTGACAGAAATCTGCTGGATTTGGGCTCTGGTGGCACCGGGAAATTTCCAAATCTGGGCACTGGCGCAGCAAACACAAGATGTGGGTGGTGCCAGAGCCAGTAGCAGAAAGTTGCCGGGTTTTGGATTTCTGTGCCAGTAAATTTCTGCACTTGGGCTGTGTCAGAATAGGGAAATTTCCAGATGTGGGCACTGGCAGTGCCAGCAAACACCAGTGAAACCTTCTGGTCCTTGTCCAGACCATTGGCCAGTGGTTTCCCTGAGAACCAGCTCTGGCCACTTTACAGACAGAGACTGCTTTCATCTGGTGCTCTGGAAACAGAACTTTAATGAAGGCAAACACAACAAACAGGATGGCGTGCACAGTAGAGAGAGCAAAGCAGAAAAAAGCCTGGGTCCAGAGTCTAGCAGGGATATTTATCCATTTATTTATGGGGAGGGGTTAAGGTGGGATCTGAGGGAAGGATCCAAGAGGAAGGAGGGATTAAGAATATTACAATTTTTGCAGTAGAAAGTAACCAATGGTAGCAAAGAGAACTCAGAACTTTCTAGTAACAATCTGCATAACTGAACAAGAGGATTATGGGCGGGAGCTCCTGCTGACCCTGACTAAAGAGGGTTTTCCCATGGCCTTAAGCCGAGGTCTCCCTCTTCTTTTAAACCAACCCCAACACACCAGATCTGGGCAGTGCTCGGTTGTGGCTTTCCTTGCCAGACAATTGCTGCATTTGGGTTGTGGTGGCACAGGGAAATTGCCAGATCTGGGCACTGGCAGTGCCAGCTAACCGCAGATCTGGGTGGTGCCGGTGCTATCACCAGAAAATTGCCGGGTTTTGTCTTTCTGTGCCAGCAAACTGCTGGACTTGGTCTGTGCTGCCACTGGGAAACTGCTGGATCTGAGCACTGGCAGTGCCAGCAAACACCAGATCTGGGTGGGGCCAGCACCAGGTATTTGCAAGGTTTTGGCTTTCTTTGCCAGAAAATTACTCGACTCAGGCTGTGCCGGCATCAGGAAATTCCCGCATCTGGGCACTGGTGGTGCCAGCAAACACCGGATCTTGGCATTGCCAATGATGGTAGCAGGGAATTGCCAGATTTTGGCTTTCTTTGCCAGAAAATTGCTGGACTTGGCTCTGCCAGAACAGGGAAATACCCAGATCTGAGCACTGGCAGTGGCAGCAAACACCAGGTCTGGGCGCCTGTATTGGCATCAGGAAATTGCCGGATTTTGGCTTTCTGTGTGTGGTGGTTTGACAGGGAATGTGTTTTTTGGGATGCTGTGTTTTTGGCCAATGGATATTCAGACTTTAATATTGGCATTTAACCTGGCCATTGGGACATGGACACGCCTCTGAGAACACGGGGTTAAAAGCAGAGCTCTCCCCTGGGAGGGTCTCTTGGGTTTCCGGCGGGAAAGAGTTCGGGTCTCTGCCCCGGCCCAGCTGCTGGCTGGGCAGGGGGAGTGGAAAAGCCATGTGGCCGGGAGAGGTAGGCCTGAGCCCGGGGGTGGAAGGGTGGAAGAGAGAGAGAGAGACACCGGGAGCCATCGGGCAGCCCCCCCTGAGAGACACAGAGAGAGAGAGAGAGAGAGAGAAAAAGAGAGAGCCGCTGCCTGAGACTGTAACCTTGAACCTTGATAAACATGGGCCTGTGCCGGCAGCACGGCTAGGACGGAGAAGAGGGGGGGGTTCAGCCGGCCGCTTGTAGGAGCTTTTAACCCCTTTTTGGAGAATGAGAACTTTACAGAACATTGACCTTTCCTAGAAGATAGAGTGGAAGATGAGGAAGGAAATGGGCCAGTGTGAGAGAGGTCTGGGCGAGTGAGAGATAGTAGAAGAATAGAGAAGAATCCTAGTGGGAAGAGATGATGGAGTAGCTTTTGCTGGACTCTTTTTGTACAGCCATGGACAGAACCATGTTCCTTGTGATACAGAGACTGCATTCTAGGGGGAGGCAATGGCCTTAGAGCCAAGAGGGTTCAGTGTTGATGCCCCTCGGCCCCAGGGGGTGAAAAAATATGAGGGGGACAGGTGTCCCAAAGGAGAGATTGTGGGGACAGGTGTCCCAAAGGAGAGACTGTGCCTTTTTTGGATCAGGACAGAGCATCCTTAAAAGACAACCCTAGAAGCAGTTCTGGTCCGTGTTCAGTGGTGAGAGCACTGGACATGAAAAGGAAGAAGTCACGACGGCAGATGGACTCCGGGCAGTGCCACGAGTGACACGGAAACACACGAGGCTTCATCTGTGTTTCCAGGGGAAGCCCATGGCACAAGAAGGACTCCTCTCCTCTTGATGAACTGAGGATTGATTGTCTAAAAGGTGGTGCTGGACCGAGAGTTGGTGATTTGAGGATCAAATGTATTGTGTTGGAAATTTGGTGGGGGGAGGAGGAAATGCATTTGTGAGGTTTTCATTTTCCCTCTGTGTGTGTTCCTTTTTATCTGTAGTTGTAGAGTAGTTAATAAAGTTCTGGTTCTTTTTTCCCTAAGTAGGAGCCTGCTTTGCTTATTCCTGGTCACATCTCACAGCAGAAACCAGGGAGAAGGTATCTTCATGGGGACACTGGCATTGTGCCAGTGTTAAACCATGACACTGTGCCAGCAAATTGCTGAACTTGGGCCGTGTCAGCCCTGGGAAATTTCCGGATCTGGGCACTTGCGCAGCAAACACCAGATCTGGGTGGTGTGTTGTAGTGTGTTTTTATACTTTGTAATATTTTGTAATAGTTTTGTTTTTGAATCCCCGTTTTTTTCCCAAATGGTTCATCCCAGATGGTACCCCCCTCCCTTTACCTGTGTAATCCCTCTCCCT
Organism: Agelaius phoeniceus; assembly: GCF_051311805.1. Lineage (NCBI taxonomy): Eukaryota > Metazoa > Chordata > Aves > Passeriformes > Icteridae > Agelaius > Agelaius phoeniceus. The sequence continues at coordinate 7,230,467 of NW_027509866.1, forward strand.
TGCTGAGATCATCCCCAAACCCCCACCCTGGCTCTCTGTCAATCACTCAGCATCCCATCCCCTCCATCCAGAAGCTTCGTTCCAGGATGTCAAGTGATCAGCCAGAGGCCAGGGGTCAGCCCCCCAAGCCTTGCCCCATACACTGTCCTAAATGTCCATTCCCCAGTACCCATCCCTTAGGGTCACTTCTTGGTTAGTAAAATGTTATCTACTTTGGGTTTCCACCTCCCTTTAAATGTAACCTTGGCACATCTCCCGGGGCTGTGGGCAGGAGTGCCCTGAGGTGTAGGGGCTCTTTGGGACTCCTAGAATAAAACCTTGGATTAACCCCTGCTAAGAGTCGGCCCTTTATCTTCTACCGATGTCTCTGGTGTCTCTTGTGCTGCACAGGCGCCCAGCCCAGGTGCCTCAGTACCCTCGGGGCACAGAGAGTGTCTCCCCGCTGTCGGCCGTGTCGGGGCTGTCCCCGGTGTCTGCCGACTCGGGACTGGCCCAGGGTTCCTGAGAGGCTCCCAGAGGGACAGACACAGCGCCCGTATAGGTAAACTGGATCGCCCTGGGATTTTGGAGGTAATTACAAATGGGCCCGAAGGTGCGAATTTTGGTGTCACGTATGAAGAACAAGAACCAGTGACACGGGCTGGAGAGGCTCCTCCATGTAACCAACTGCCCCCAGAGGAAACGCGCTACGCTCTTTTCACTGACAGTTCCTGTCGCATCGTAGGGATGAACCGGAAGTGGAAAGCAGCCGTATGGAGCCCCACACAACAGGTTGCACAAGCTACCGACAGAGAAGGTGGATCAAGTCAACTTGCAGAACTCAAAGCCGTTCAACTGGCACTGGACATTGCAGAAAGAGAAATGGCCAAAGCTCTACCTCTACACTGATTCATGGATGGTAGCCAATGCTCTGTGGGGATGGCTGGAGAGGTGGAAAAAGGCTAACTGGCAGCATAGACGAAAACCAATTTGGGCTGCTGAAGAGTGGAAAGATATTGCTACCAGGGTAGGGAGGCTACCTGTGAAGGTCCGCCATGTAGATGCCCATGTCCCCAAGAGTAGAGCCAATGAGGAGCACCAAAACAATGAGCAGGTTGACCAGGCAGCAAAGATAGGGGTGTCAAAGATAGACCTAGATTGGGAACACAAGGGAGAGTTATTCCTAGCTCGATGGGCCCATGATGCCTCAGGCCATCAGGGCAGAGATGCCACCTATAAGTGGGCACGAGACCGAGGGGTGGATTTAACCATGGACAGTATTTCTCAGGTTATCCATGACTGTGAGACGTGTGCTGCCATCAAGCAGGCCAAGCGAGTGAAGCCCCTATGGTATGGTGGGCGATGGTCCAAGTACAAGTATGGGGAGGCCTGGCAGATAGACTACATCACACTGCCCCAGACACGCCAGGGCAAGCACCACGTGCTGACCATTGTGGAAGCCACCACTGGATGGTTGGAAACCCACCCTGTGTCTCATGCTATTGCCCGGAACACCATCCTGGGCCTTGAAAAGCAGGTCCTGTGGAGACATGGTACCCCTGAGAGGATTGAGTCAGACAATGGGACTCATTTCAAGAACAGCCTTATCAACACCTGGGCTAGGGAACATGGCATTGAGTGGGTGTACCATATCCCCTACCATGCACCAGCTGCAGGCAAAGTGGAGAGGTACAATGGACTACTAAAAACCCAGCTGAAAGCTTTGGGTGGGGGATCTTTCAAAAATTGGGAGCAGCATTTAGCAAAGGCCACCTGGTTAGTTAACACCTGAGGTTCCACCAACCGAGCAGGTCTTGCCCAGTCTGAGTCCCTGAATATAACAGATGGAGGTAAAATCTCAGTGGTGCATGTTGGAGGTTTGTTGGGGAAGACCGTGTGGATCAATTCTGCCTCAAGTACAGACAAACACATTTGTGGGGTTGTCTTTGCTCAGGGAGCAGGTTGCACATGGTGGATAATGCAAAGAGATGGAACAACACGATGTGTACCTCAGGGAGATCTGATTGTGGGGTGAGAATGATATGCAAATATCACTGTTTGTTGGATGTTACTGCCATTGTCTGTACATTACACCATATAGACATGAGATAGAAGGAAATGTATAAGTGTTGAAGATCTGGGCAAGTGGGAGATGGAGAAGGAGATGTGCAAGTGTTGAAGGTCTGAGCAAGTGAAAGATGGAGCTTTGAGTGAGTAAGGTGAAAGGGGTGAAATCCTGCAGCTCTGTAGTATAGGGCATGGATTCAGTGGTCCAGTGTGGGATGTGATGAGGGCATGATGGGTATTGCTTGTAAATTTTGGGGGAGCAGATGGAAATTTTGTGTGAATAAATGCATGATATGTGGTAGTATGTTGATGATATGGGGATAAGGGGTGGAATGTCCTAGGGTGACGTTATGATGCTTGTATCCCCATTCATGTGTTCTGTTTATGCTGGATATTATGTTCTGTACCTTTAAGACCGGCTCTGAAGAGGGAAAGTTTTGTTTTGGTTTTCTTATCAGCCTGGCGGGACACAGAGACTGCAGCTTTTGCTGCTTTTGCTTTTTGCTTTGCTCTCTCGCTCTTGCTTGCTTCGCTTCTGCTTGCTTTTGCTCATTAGCTAGTTTAGCTAAACTGTCCAATTTCTTCCTGGACTGTTTCTCCTTTCCTTTTTCTGATCATTTCGAACCTGCTCTGGACTGGGACCTGGGAAACACCAAGATTTTGCACCTTGTGGCCTGCAGCAGCTGCCCCAGCGCTGGAGGGACTGAGAACAGAGTGACCACCCCCCAAGAGAGACTTTCTGAATTTGTCATCTTTTTTCAGAGCGGTGTCATCCGGTATTGTTCATTCTGTGTGCTGGGGGTGCTGTGCCTCTTAAATAAACAGGTTCTTTCCACTCCTCTCCGAGGAATCCTTCCCAAACCGGTTGGGGGGAGGGGCTGTGTGGGTTTGCTTACTGGAGGAGCCCTAATTTGGAAATTCTCCTCCAAATTTGCCCTAAACCACGACAGGGAACCTCTTCCCTCTGGTGCCCAGGGACAGGAGTGGAGGGAGCGGCTGCAGCTGAGTCGGGGCAGGCTCAGGTTGGATGTCAGGAAAAGGTTTTTGCCCAGAGGCTGCTGGGGCCCTGGCCAGGCTCCCCAGGGAAGGGTCCCAGCTCCAGGGCTCTCTGAGCTGCAGCAGCGTTTGGCCAGCGCTGCCAGGCCCAGGCTGGCATTGTTGGGGTGTCCTGTGCAGGGCCAGCAGTTGCACTGGAGGATCCTGATGGGTCCCTCCCAGCTCAGCCCATTCTGTGCTTCTGGGATCCCATCAGCCTGGGGATGGGGCTGCCAATGGTTGCCATGGAAACGGGCTCGCTGCAGGCCTGAGCTGGTGTCCATGGCAACCACCCCTGGCATGGGGTCTCCATGGAGCTGCCAAGGGACTGAGCATAGCAAAAGGGCCTGGTGATGGTTGCCATGGAAACTGACCATAGCAACAGGGGGCTGGGGATGGTTGCCTGCTCAGGATCAGATTTGTCACAGGCCCTCAGAGGGGTTCCATGGGGACTCTCCAAGAATCTCCAGGCTGTTCCAGAGCTGCAATGTCACAGGCAGGGACAGGGGCTCCATGGAGACCTCCCAGGGCTTTCTGGGGATGGTAAAGAGCCCTGTGGTCAGAGGCAGTCACAGCCATTCCATGGTGACATCCCAGGGCACCTTGGGTTGCAAAGGCACCCATCTGTCACAGGCACTCACGGGGGCTCCACGGTGACATCCCAGGAGTGCCCACGCTGCCAAAGAGCCGGGATGTCCCAGACACTCACAGGGGTTCCTGTCATGGGCACAGTGGGAGCTTCAGGCAAAGTTTAATATTGGAGAAGCGCCTGTTGGGTCTCAAGGTTTTGAAAGGAGCCCCAACAGATCCCCAAATGTCACCACTGAATCAGAGATGACACAGACTCAGATCAGAAGGTTAAGGGCTAAAACCACCTGTTTTTTCAATCCTCTTCTTTTATATCTTGGTTTGCTACAGGTGGACCTCATTGGTCATTTACTCAACACATTTCACATGATTGGCCAATTAAGACAACGCCCTTCAGTAAACAACTTTATGGAAAAAAGCCAACTTATTACAAACATTGTCAGGGCACCAGTCATTGATGTTTGTTTTCTGTTGGGCCTTTCTGGGGGCTCCCTGGATGGGGTAACCCTCCTATAGCAGTTCTGTGCCAGGTAAAAGGAGATGCATGGGACTTTCTTAGTCTTCAGCTTCTTGTTTTTTCTTATCTTATTTAACGTTTTGCAGTGCTGTCCACACCAGGCTCAGCATGCTGGGAAAACACCTCAAAATGGCTCTAAAATGTAGAGTTTCAAGGTCTTTTAAAGTTTTCTCATCCAATTAATTCTTAAAATGTACATTATTTCTAGTTATTGACCAATAATTCATCCCTTGACTGTCCACATGACCTCTGCACTGTGCTTTCCTTGACCAATGACCCTGTGCCACCAACACTGCAGAAAATGGAGTAGATGAAGAAGAAGACATGGACTACACCCCAATTCCTGCATCTTGCTTCCTATCTAGACCATACTAAAAATCCAAAAACCTAAATTTCTCACCCAAGGGACATAGTATACTACTCTGTATTACCTATTTTACACTTTGGTCAATTCTAATCTGTCTCAAAGTCCTGAAAGTCCTCTCCATGGGTGAAGGTTAAAGGCAGTGTTTCTCTGGGGGTCAGGATGCCTGAGAGCAGACAGAGAAATATTCCCTGTGCCCTGGATTCCCACACATTTAATGTAAAATCCTTTAACCCTTAACATGTGAAGTTACCCAAAAATGTTCCAGGTAACTAGGATTAGAAGGAGAAGAAATAGGGAACAAGAGGAAGACAGAAGATCCGTAGAAAGACACACACATGGGCACCAACTGCTGGGGTTCCAGCATCACCAACAGAGGAACCCCAGCAGAAGGCAGGATCCAGACACTGGGCTGGCCTCGTGCTCCGGCTTTTAACCCCCTGGGCCTTCATGGCCCCGCCCCTGGGGTGGGACTGCCAGTTGCTTATCCAATCAGAGCCAGGGTAGCACCAGCTGCTGGTGTGTGATTGATTGTCAGCTCAGCCAATCAGAGCTGGGTTAGCACTGCCCCTGCTGTGTGATTGACAGCTCTGCCAGGCCAGGGCTGGGGGCGGGGCTCTGTCCCACCACAAACCAAGGCCTGACCCGGCCCTGGCCCCACACGGGCATTCCGAGCATCCCAAGGTGTCTCGGGACATGGATCTCATCCAGCCTCTGACAGCAACCACGGTGACACTACGGAACCTCATGGAGCCATGGCTCAGTTGTGACAATGGAGATCCAAGGGAACGATGGTGAGACTGTGGAATCCAGGAATCATGGAATCAAGGAGACCATTGTACAAATCATGGGCACTATGGAAGCAAGGATCAATGATCAAACTGTGCTTTGATTGTGATTGATTTAAAATAGAAACAAGGAGCCATTGTTTCACAGCGGGGCTGCGTGGGGCCAATGGACCCTTGTGACTCTGTTGGGGCTCCTGAAACCAAGAAGCCATTGTGACATTGCCAGAGCTCATGGAATCAAGGAGACCATTGTGACAGTGTGGGCACCCATGAAATCAAGGGAACATGGAACAGGTCTGCCTGGTTTGGCCTCCTGGGGGCTGTCTGACAGGTCCCACTGAATTTGGCATGTCAAGGGCCACTTCCCATCTGACTGTGAAGCACTGGGGCTCTGTGCTTTTATTCCTATGGGAAAGAACTGTCTTTCTTGTCTAGGCACCCATGGCTGAAATTGGGATTCTGCATCTAAAATTCCCTATATCCAAGGGTTACTCCCAGACAAAATCTGCCCGTACAGTCAAGTCTGGCCAGCCTTGGCCTCTGGTGGCTGCCTCTCATCTGACCTTGCACCACTGGGGCTCACTTGTTTCCTTCCTATGGAGACCATTGTGACACTGCGGAGCATTGTGGAACCAATGGGCCATGGTGACACTGCAGGCCCTTGTGGAACCTGTGACACTGTAGGAACTTGTGGAACCAAGGGGAACATTGTGACCCTGCAGGGTACCATGGATCCAAGGGGCCACTGTGACACTGTGGGGCCTCATGGAACCAAGGACATCTTTGTGGCTCTGCTGGGCCACATGGTCCCAAGGGGCCAGTGTGAAGCAGCAGGGCTTTGTGGAACCCAGAGGCCGTTGCTGCATTTCAGGGCCTCGTGGAGCCAAAGGGCCGTTGTGATCCTGCAGGGCACTGTGGATCCATGGAGAGCATTGGGGCATTGCAAGGCCCCATGGAATCATGGAGACCATTGTGACCCTGCAGGGCCTCATGGAAGGAAGGGGCCATTGTGACACTGTGGGAACTTGTGGAACCAAGGGAATCATTGTTGCACTGCTGGGCCCCAATGGAACCAAGGGGCCATTGGACACAGCCAGGCTTCATGGAACCAATAGACCATTAGGACACTGTGGGGCCTTGTGGAACCATGGAGACCATTAGGATCCTTAAGGACCTGTGTAATCAAGGGGCCATTATGACACCTGAGGGCCTCATGGAAGCAAGGAGCCATTGTGGCACTGCAGGGCCCTGTGGAACCAAGGGAACATGAAACAGGTGTGGCTGCCTTGGCCTCCCAGGGGTCACCTGACAGGTCTGGCTGACCTTGGAATGTGGAAGGCCACTCCCATCTGCCCCTGAAACACTGGGGCTCTGGGCTTTTCTTTTTATGGAAGAGAACTGTCCATTTTTTCCAGGCATCCATGGCCAAAATTAGGATTCCATCTCCAAATTTCTGTGTATCCAAGGATTGCTCCCAGACAAAAGTTGCCAGGAAAGACAAGTCTGATGGGTCTTTGACTCCTGAGGAGCAGCACTCATCTGTTTTCCAAACACTGGAAAGGGCTCTGTGCCTTTCCTTTTATGAAAAAAAACCAAACATCCCAGGCACAAATGTTTGAAATTAGGACTCTGCATTCTTAATTGCAAATATCCAAGGGTTGCTCCAGGCAAACCTGCCAGGACAGACAGGTCAGGCTTGCCTTGGCCTCTGGTGGTTGCTGTTCATCAGCTCCTGAAACACGAGGGCTCCGTGGTTTCCTTCCTATGGAGACCAATGTGACACTTGGGAGCCTTGTGAAATGCAGGGGCCACTGTGACACTGCGGAGCACCATGGATCCAAGGGACCATTGTGACACTGTGGGGCCTCGTGGAACCAAGGACATCATTGTGGCTCTGTTGGGCCACATGGTCCCAAGGGGCCAGAGCAAATCAGCAATGTGGGAGTTAGCCCAGCTGTAACTCAGAGTCAGACAGATTTTACCCTCGAAGAACTGGGCATGAGTTTCAAGCCCTGGGAATCATTTGATTAACTTAGTGTGAGTTTGAGAGTTCCCCCATAAGCCTTTAGTGTTGTTATGCTAACTTGTCCAAGTTCTCCTCCCCTATTGGTTACTTGTTTCCCCTACAGGTTTATTGTTCTACAGTGTTCTACCCTCAAGTGTTTATGTTGTTGCTTCGCCTTTATCTCAGGTCTTTGAATCCTACCCCTCGTACTGTGCTCGACTTCTCCATGTTTATTGTTTTTCACCCTGTTACTAAAGTTCTTTTTGGGCAACTCCATTGATCCTGCTTGTAGGAGAATCGGGGGGTAGGACAGTTGGGATTGACAGAGACGAGAGATCTCTGAAGCCAGGTCTTGGAACTTGTGGTTTATTGCAAAGGGTGTGGGTGCAGGGGCCTTGTTTGGAGCTGCCAGCCACAGCTCGGAGCAGGCCGAGAGAGGAGCTCGAAAGAAGCGCCCAAAATGGATGCCCAAAAGAGGAGGGGAGTTCCCATTACAATACAAGAAATCTTCTTCTGTGCTGCATATTCTAATTTTCACTAACCAATCTAGTACAAGATACAAATCTTATAGCATTTACATACAGCCTATAAGAATCATTACTATACCATACTGTGTTACATTTTAAACCCTAAAAACTACTCTTTGGACCCCTTCTGCCAAGCTAGTAGGGTCTGCTCTGCCCCTTGGACCTGCCTGCAAGCAGAGGGTATTGTTTCATCAAAAGAAGATTACCTTCAGCCGGCCATACCATTGTTTTCCAGTTGTTCAGTAACTAAGGCTTGGTATCTCAAAGCTTGCTTTCATTTCAATCTCACTTTTAGTTTCCATATTCTCAAAATCTTTTGACAGGCAATCATATTTATAAGGCTTTCCTGTTTCATCTTCCCCAGCATCTGCTCCTTTTCATTTTCACCACCCTTGCCCTGAAGTCAGGGAACCAGAAAGGTTTGTCACAGCCACCCTCATTGCGACCTTTGGTGCCGGAACAGGGGCCCTGACATTCAGTCAGGTCAGCTGGGGTTAGCTGATGGATAGGCCAGCACTCCCCGGGATTGTGGATTGTGCTGGGCTGGCAGATTCATCATTGCTTCGAGGGACCTTGGCCAGGATCCACAGGGACAATGACAGTTTCACCTGCATAGGATTGCAGGTGGGTTTGGGGAAATGCAAGACATTTATTGCCCATTTTGCCACTGTGTTTTTACAATATGCACCCATGTCCCATAACTGATTTGGGGTGTTCTGGTGGCTGTTCCCCATAAGGCAGAGAAAGAGAAAAATGGGCAGCCAGATGTCCAAAGTAGAAAGCAGCATATATGGATGCTTTAATTCTCACTGATCATAACATAATATTTTGAAAGAATGAATTAAAATCAATCATGAGGTGGATCATTAAAAATTTTCCAGACACCTCTGCTGACGAAATCCATACCACTGAATTTTGGGACTCATTGGGAGTTAAATTGTACAAACTTTCGATCAAAAGGGACCCCATTGCATCCTGCATGCTCCCCATCTTCCACACCACCCTTGAGACCCTTCACCAGCAAGCAGTGGGTTGAAAACTCAATCTGTTGGTCACTCCTAACTCGGGACCTTCCCTCAAACCTGCCTTTCTCAGACCTTCCAGGATGGTCCAAGATGGCAATGGCCACGCAGCCTTGGAGCATCATGCCCTGGAGACTCAAGACAGAAGGAGCCCGAATGTGGCACGGGAGCCCAACCATCCTCCCTCCATCTTGGCTCCTCCACTTCCTGCTACCACAACCTTCTCTTCCACCCTGAACGAACCTCCAGACTCCACCCCCACAACTACAGGTCACGCCCCCACTGTCAATCATCCTCTCCACCCTTGACCATGCCTTCAATTAAGGAAGGAGACTGGCAAATAACCTCGAAACTCTTCATTGCCCCCATATGTTATGAAAGAAGGGGTCAGAATCCCAGGTATCAGCCATTGGTTTATGGGGAAATCAAGGAACTGTGTAGGGCTGCTAAAGACCACAGGAAGGACTTACCTTGTTTTAATGGCCTAATGAGGGCCATGTTTACAGCACGTCTTAACCCCCTATGATTTAAAATATATCATGACCATGTTGTTGTCACCTACAGAATACACCCTGTGGGAAGGGGAATGGAAGTGTTTACTAAATGAATTAATAGCAGACTATGCTAATAATGAGGCAAGGGCAGAACTGACAATCAACCACCTAGCTGGAGAAGGACAACACAGCCTGCCAGATGATCAAGCAGCAGGTATCCCCAGAAGAGCATTGGATGATATCAAAGAGATGGCTTTGAAAGCTTTAATCCAGGTATTGGATGGTAGCACCCCCAGTTTGGACTATGTAAACATAAGACAAGAACCTGGAGATCCCTACATGAAATTTATTGATCACCTTAAACAGGCACTAGAGAAGCCCTAGGGGCCATGCAATTCCCCTTTAAGGGGCCCCAGCAACATCTACAGGGCCCAAAAATATGTTTCCAGTGTGGTCAACAAGGACATTTTAGAGAAGATTGTCCCCAAGGAGGAGGAGCCTATCCGGTCCCTAATGGATAATCAACATCAAATTTGGTGGAATTTCTCAAAAGGTAACTACACCAAGCAGTCAAAAACTGCTATTGGAGTGCAAGGTGGCCTCGGGCTATGACACAAATGTTCAAGCCAATGATGCCTACAATTGCTGAATTGTACACCCATTACAGATAATGTAGCCCTAAACTCCAGCACCTCATCTCCCATTTGCCAACCACCTTACCACCAGGGGCAAAATTGAAGTTGCTGAGTCTGGAATCTGTTGGTTTAATTGATTATTTTGCCCATGAAATATTGACAGGACAGCTGGGGCCCGAAAATCAGCCCTGTGAACTATTAATTTTAGTAAACTACCAATCAAGCACTGAAGGATTTTTTGTATTGCCATCCATACTATCAATGTCCTCACAATGAGAAATTACAGTGCTGGCCCTGTCTCCCAACCCACCTTGTTTTATACCCCAAGGACTAACAATTGCCCAAGCAGGATGCTGATGATACTTCACTAGGGATAAGATAAATCAGGATTGACCAAAAATCACCTGCACTCTGGAACTTAACAGTGAAAAGATTGTTTTGACAGGGCTTGTGGACATGGGAGCAGATGTGACAGGTATCTCACGTTCCAAGTGGGCTCCTAACTGGGCGTTTACAGCTAATGCAGGAATATTGTCCGAGATTGGAGGTGACCGTGACAGTATCCGAAGTGCAGAACTTATTAACATCAAAGGACCTGAAGGCCAAATTGCCACAATGAGACCATTTGTGATAAAGGACCTTGGTGTATCCCAGATAAGAACATCAAGCCCTACCTGTAGCTACTGAGTGTGGATTCTGCAAAGGAACCCCCAAGTCCACCCCAAGACAAAACCCACCAGACAGTGACTCTAGCACCTGGACTAGACAATTCTTTTGAAGATGACACATAGGAAGCTTCTACTCACATTCCTCAGCCTGTTTGCAACCATGCTCCTCACAAGTGGATGGGCAGCCCTCAAAAACACAAAGCACAGTGTATGGGTAACTCTAGCAAAGCCATGAAACAAGACACCCTGTGCCTGTCTGTCGCTAGCCCTGACGACCCCTTCTCCACCTGCCTACTGGGGTGGCCTACAGATGTCTGGCCAATACCTGAGGGTGCCATTTGCAGTATGCCAGGTGACAATCCTGATGGCAAATAGAAGTGCAACCCTGTCGGTGCTTGGGACTACTGGACCCAGAAGCTCCTGCATGCACCACTCGAACTCAGGGGGTAGAAATTCTCAGCTCTGTAAAAATGAACTTTTGTGTAAGGTTTTATTACTGTCTGAAATGGGAAGAGGGTAAAAGACACAAAATTACAAGAAAAAAAGAAACTATCAGGAGAGATATCTCCCCATACCATCCCACTTACAAAAACCACAGCTGATGGTGTAATTACACCTCTTCCATGATTTCTTGGTCCAGTAGCTACCCACTCAACTTGCTGCAGGGTGTGTTTCTTATTTGCAAGGATAGAGCATGGCCTGGTGTCCCTTCACACATCAAAGGCAGACCTTGTAGCTTGGGGAGGCTTACCTTGCTGGCACCCAACACAAAAATGATTAATGGCCAGAGAAACAGAGCAAAAAGATCTACACACAACTTTGAATCTGATTGCAAAAATAATGTCATCTATTGGAGTTAAAACAAAAGAATAGCAGCCTCCATGTTACTACCTTGGGTGGCTGCAGCTAAAGCTTTAGGACAATCAGACCATCCTGGGTGCCTGTTGAGTAAGCAAACCAATGCTGCCTCCCTCACATTGAGTGGCTGCTCTCAGACACAGAGACCATCAGACACGCCACCTTGCAGAACAGCGATAGAGTTTTTCCTCTGGGCACATGGGCATGGCTGTGTAGACTCTGAGGGCATGTGCTGCATGAACCCCTCCAGCCACAGCGAGTCAATCCACAAGAGCATTCAGGTACTGAAGGAAGGGTTCAAGAAGCTTCAAGTGGAAAACAACGACTGGTTAAAAAAACTCATCCAATCTAAGGGACTAAAGGGTTGGATGATGTCTAGCTAAAACAGGACTATCAATTATCTTAGTGGTCGTTGTTGTATTGTTAATTGTCCCATGTTTGTTTGGATGCTTTTAGAAAGTCTTACAAAACTCTTTCAGTTCCATCTTTCTTGTAAAAGAGAAAGGGGGAAGATAGCTAACACAGGCTCCTCATGGACTCCTTGGAGGAGAGAATTAGAGGCCAGGATGGCACAAAAACCTCTCACAGACTTAGTGTGGGAAGGAAAATCCTTGAAACTACCTAAAAGTATTCTTAAATCAATAAAGTACCTTAAAACTCTTGAGTATCTAAAAGTATTAATGAGCACTACTGAGTGTCAGTACAAAGCTCTCAGGGGACTCATTAAAGACGATAATTGGGGCCATGATTGCACAAACCTCTCACAGAGTCTGTATCAAAAGGGAAACACCAAGTACCTTCAAATATCTGAAGTACCCTGAAGTATTAATGAGCCCCACTGAGTGTTGTTACTGACAAAGCCTCTCCAGGGACTAATTACAGCAGATAATTGGAGGCCATGATTGCACAAACCTCTCAGAGACTCCAAGGCAAAAGCCAAAGCCAAAGTCCTTTGAAAAACCTGCAGTCCCTGCAGGGAGCATTCAGGAGCCCCCAGGGCCATTGCTGAGCAAGGCTCCCCAGGGACTCCTTGCAGCAGATCCTTGAGGCCACTGGGATGTGGGCTAGGGGGGGATGCTGAGGGCAGCACAAGGGGCTGACAGTGCCCAGCCTGGCTGGGGCTGTGCCAGGAGGCCCCAGGGCCTCAGGACAAGGTGTCTCCTCCCAGCCCTTGCTGGCACAGACCCTGCTGTGCCCCAGGGCACCAAGACTTGGCTTCTCTTTGTCCCCACCTGTCATCACTGCCTGCAGTTCTCTGCTCTGCCTGGGGCCTGGGGACACTTGCTCAGTCGTGTCCCTCAGTGGGACCCATTAAAAGTCCAAGAAAGTTTGGAGTTGGATTCTGCCTTGGAGTTCTGGAGAGGTTTCTTCAGCTCCCTCTCAGGGACTGATGTTCATGGCCTGAGCACAAAGGCCCAGAGGCTCATTAAAGTCCTTGTGCTGTGTCTGTGCTGCTGAGCTGGGCTGGGCTCCTGGCACAGAGGCAGCTCCTGCTCACCAAGAAGAGCTTCAAAAGCACATTTCTCTGGATGAGCAGCTCTTGTGCCAGCCCAGCAGGGCTGGGGCACTGCCTGCAGCCAGCCCAGGCACAGCACAGAGGCACAGAGAGCTTCAATCAGTCAGGGCTGGGAAGGGGCTGAGAAGTGCCTGGGGCACAATCACTGCCAGCCCTTGGCACAGGAACCTCTGGCTGCAGGACAATGCAGCTGCAGCTCCTGGAGCCATCTCCTCAAGCTGGAACATGCCAATGCCTGCAGAGCCTGTGAGTACATTCTCTGCTTGTCTCTTGTGCAGAGCAGCCAGGGGTGCCCAGGGCTGTCCTGCAGAGCAGGGTCCTGCAGCCCAGGGCGCTGTGCTGGGGCAGGGACTCTGCTGCCTGCCAGGGACAGCTCTCAGCCAGCCCTGGCAGCTGCTGCCAGCACTGGGGGACAAGATCTAGGTGGCAGGAGACAGCTGGTGAGGCTTGGGAGTGTTCTCCTTTTGTGGGGAGGATGCTGCATTGTTCAGGAGTGCTCCCAGCATGGCATTTAACTGCAGAACATTTTCAGGTAGATTATACAGGGAGCACAGCAAGGCAGGGGCTGCATAAAAGGGAAAATCCTGCTTTTTATTTTACTGCTCTGGGTTGCATGTATGGAAAACTGCACATAGATATTCATCGCTGAGTTCAGGTGGAAGAAAAAATAATTTCTCTCTGATCTGAATAAAGCAGGCAATGACAGAAATCAGAACAGAGCCCCTTTAGAGGCTGCATCAGTGTCACTTTTCCAGCCTCCTCAGGTTTCCTCTGAAGTTGCCATCAGAGCCTGCAGAGCCAGAGCTGCCCCTGGGCAGTGCCTGAGCTGGGAGGGCTCTGCAGGGCAGAGCTGAGCCCCCAGGGCTGGGCTGGGCTCTGGCAGCACTGGCAGGGCCCAGCCCTGGGCACAGGGAAGCAGCTGCTGGCAGGGACAGCTCCAGGCAGCAGAGCCCTGGGAAGGCAGTGGGGGGAAAGTGCCCCCAGCCTGTGCCGGGATATTTCAAGCCCTCTCCAAACCCAACACTTCCATGATTACTTTTCTTACAGATCCCCATGCCAAGACAGAAGAAATGTCCAACAGCAGCTCCATCAGGCAGTTCCTGCTGCTGGCATTGGCAGACACGCGGCAGCTGCAGCTCCTGCACTTCTGCCTCTTGCTGGGCATCTCCCTGGCTGCCCTCCTGGGCAACGGCCTCATCATCAGCGCCGTAGCCTGCGGCCACCACCTGCACACGCCCATGTTCTTCTTCCTGCTCAACCTGGCCCTCAGCGACCTGGGCTCCATCTGCACCACTGTCCCCAAAGCCATGCACAATTCCCTCTGGGACACCAGCAACATCTCCTACACTGGATGCGCTGCACAGCTCTTTTTCTTTATGTTCTTCATCTCAGCAGAGCTTTTCCTCCTGACCGTGATGTGCTATGACCGCTACGTGTCCATCTGCAAACCCCTGCACTACGGGACCCTCCTGGGCAGCAGAGCTTGTGCCCACATGGCAGCAGCTGCCTGGGCCAGTGCCTTTCTCAATGCTCTCATGCACACGGCCAATACATTTTCCCTGCCCCTGTGCCATGGCAATGCCCTGGGCCAGTTCTTCTGTGAAATCCCACAGATCCTCAAGCTCTCTTGCTCAAACTCAAACCTCAGGGAACTTGGGCTCATTGCTGTCAGTGTCTCTTTAGGTTTGGTCTGTTTTGTGTTCATTGTTTTCTCCTATGTGCAGATCTTCAGGGCTGTGCTGAGGATCCCCTCTGAGCAGGGACGGCACAAAGCCTTTTCCACCTGCCTCCCTCACCTGGCCGTGGTCTCCCAGTTCCTCAGCACTTTAATCTTTGCTCATCTGAAGCCCCCCTCCATGTCCTCCCCATCGCTGGATCTGGCCCTGTCAGTTCTGTACTCAGTGGTACCTCCAGCCCTGAACCCCCTCATCTACAGCCTGAGGAACCAGGAGCTCAAGGCTGAAGTGTGGAGACAGATGACTGGATGCTTTCAGAAACATTAAACTGCTGGCCAGTGTTTGCAAATCACTTGTAATAAAAGTAATTTTTGATATTTCTTGTTGGTTTGGTTGTGGATTTTTTCCACTTTTTGTTTTGGTATTTCATATTGTCCATAAATAACTGTCAATTTTTGGGCCATTTCTCATTTTGTTTCTCTCCACCTTCCTTCCCTGTGCCTACAGACTGTGTCAATGAGGGGCTGCTCTCTTGGTGCTTTTAAAGGAACTAAAGGATCTCCCAGCAGAGTTTTCTGCAGAGATGCCCTTTTGTTGCCTTCTGTGGAGCTGCAGCAGCAATGTCTGTGTGCAGAGCTGGGGCAGATCAGTGCTGGCCCAGCAGCTCTGCTCCTGCTGGCCACACCATTCCTGATCCAGGCCAGGAGCCATTGGCCTTCTTGGCCACCAGGGCACACTGCTGCCTCATGTCCAGCCTGCTGTCCATCAGTCCCTGCAGGTCCCTTTCTGCCTGGCTGCTCTCCAGCCACTCTGTCCCCAGCCTGTAGCACTGGGGCCAAATATCAGGGCCTGGCACTTGGACTTGTTAAACCTCCCCTTGTTGGATTCATCCACTCGATCCAGCCTGTCCAGGGCCCTGTGCAGAGCCCTCCTACCCTCCAGCAGATCCACACTCACACCCAACTTGGTGACATCTGCAAAGATGTCCTTGGTTCCATGGGGCCCCTCAGTGTCACAATGGTCCTTTGGTTACACCAGGCCCTGCACTGTTACACTGGTCTCCTTGGTTCCATGAGACCATGCAGAGCAGCAATGTTCTATTTGGTTCCATGGGGCCCCAAAATGTGACAAGGGACTTCTTGCTTCTGTGAGGCTTTACCGTGTCACAATGTTCTCGCTGGAGCTGCAGTTTCACAGTGGCCCTTGGTTCCCTGAAGGCCCAGAGTATCACAATGGCCCCATGGCCACATGAGGTCCCACACTGTCACCATGGTCTCTGTGGTTCCACAAGTCCCCTCAGTGTCACAATGGACTCCTTGTCCACGAGGCCACACAGTGTCACAACGTTCTTCCAGATCCCTTGAGGCCCCATCTGTCACAGTGGCCCCTTGGTTACACAGGATCCTGCAGTGTCACAATGTTCCCTTGGTGCCATGAGGCCCCACAGTGTCAGAACGACCCCTTGGTTCCACTGGGCCCTGCAGTCTCCCAGTGGTCTCCTTTGTTGCCTTCTTGTGAAGGCCACGGCGACCTGGTTTCAGGGTCCAGCACTTCGATCTCCTTCGTGGGATCCCTTGTGGCCAATAACGGACGCTGACACCAATGTGGTGGACGGTTAAAGGCGTTTATTGAGGGGTCTCAAGGGTATTTATGGACTAAGGGGTCTCTCTACATCAGACAGGGGTTTGGCTATACTTTCTAGGGTTAGTATGGAGTGGAAAGTTACTGGCATGCATAGGTTAGGAGGGCTACACGTCTGGCTACATTCCAAGGGTGATCCTTATCTATGGGGAGGGGGGTAGAAGGATTCCTGTAACTTTCCGTTACAGCCCGAAATCTTCCGAGCGCCTGTCCCTGGCCTACCACACTTCCCCCCCCTCTTTCACAAATGAACGAGGTAGTCTTATACATAGGCACTAAAATGAGGTAGGAAGTTGAGATCTGACTAGGGAAAAGGGTCTTGGGAAACCTGAGTAAGTTTCTGCCAGGCAAGTCTCTCGTGACTGGCAGCGTCTCCTGTTGAATTCACAGGAACTGTGGCTGTCCCATGAACAGGATGTTAGCCCGTTCTAGGCGGGCCTGAACGAATGAGACTAGCTTGTTCAGCAGGTATGGTCCAAAGGTAATAGCTAAGAGCAGCATTGCCAATGGACCTATTAGGGTAGAAATTAGGGTGGTTAGCCATGGTGATTGATTGAACCAGGATTCGAACCAGTTCTGTTGGGCTTCCCTGTCTTTCTGTCTCTGAGCCAGTCTGTTTCGGAGTTCTGCCATGGAGTCTCTAACGACTCCTGTGTGGTCAGCATAGAAACAGCATTCCTCTTTCAAGGCAGCACACAGGCCCCCTTGCTGCATGAACAGGAGATCCAGTCCTCGCCTGTTCTGCAGGACCACTTCTGAGAGTGAAGAGACTGACTTTTCTAGAAAGGAAATGGATTTCTCGATCCTCTGCAGGTCCTCATCGATGGTCATCTGCAGCTGGAACAGTCCTTGGTGTTGAGTTGCTAGGGCTGAGACACCTGTTGCCGTTCCAGCCGCTCCTAGGCCGAGCAGCATTGCGATAGTTATACCTGTTAATATTTCTCTCTTGTGGAGCCGGTTGTTATTTTCGGAAAGGTGGTACACCTCTTCGTCTGAGTGGTACAGGATTCTAGGGATGATCAGAACTTGAACACAAAAGTCGTTAGAGTTATCGAATTTGGCAAGAGACACGCAGGGACTTACTCCAGATCTCTGGCAAACCCACATCCCAGATGTGGATGGGACTACCCACTTATTATTCTTCCTGTCGGGCTCAACTACTTCGGTGCAGATGTCGCCTTTCCGCTTAGCTAGGGTTGCATTGCCAAAGCATCTGCCCTGACCTGTGACTTGACTCAGGGTAATTCCTTTGCGGGGTGTGTCCCATCTGCACTGGCGAGGGGCATCGGCTGTGGAATAGCTGAAGGGGGTATCTAAAGCGACTCCTTCGTAAAAGGGGGGTTTAACATCGTAGCAAAGCCAGCAGGAATCGGTTAGGTTAGGGTTAGATTCGTTCAGGGATAGAAAGGTAGCTTCTAACATGCGAAGGATTGGGTTCGAGCCTGACCCGGCTGATTGGCCTATCTGGAAGGCTTCCTCATTGCCAGTCAGGACGTCGGTGACCCTTGTGGGTAAGGGTTTGGGGTAGGTCATATTTTTCCCTTTCTGTGTGCTTTTGATCACTTTGTTGGGCCCAACTGCCCTGGGTGCTGACGGTGGGAATCTGGTAATTCGCACATTCACCCACTTTCCTGACCCTTGAAGGACTACTGTCCATGCTTTGCCCACGGCCCAGCTAGGGTGATTCGGCTGTAAAACTGTCATGTTATAGTGAGTGCATTTCCGGAATTTGGGGACTTTATGTTGGTTTCGATAGAAACTTCCCTGAAGGAAGACAGGTGTTTTGCAACCTACGGGTGCCCAGGTGAACTGTAGGAATCTGTCGGGCTCTTGTGGGTCCCACCCAGGTCCTGACGGCCTGGCGTCTGTAACTATTGTTTCGCAGCCCCAGTGTCCACAGTATCCCCACCCTGGGCGATTGCAATAACTTTTTCCTGGGTTTGAGGCTGGGCACCAGTAAGATAGGTACATGTGCGTGTGAAGAATAGGGGTCTACCTTTGGTTGTTCTGGAAACAGGTCGGTGATGTGAAGCACGAAGGACGGGGCGTTCGGCGTGGTGATGACTCTGAGCACCTTGTCACCAGCAACGTGTTGCATGACCCACCTGAAGGGCTGATGAGGGTAGTAGTCTGGGCTGGCTTGTCCTCCGGTGACAAGCCCCAATAATATGATCACGCAGAAACACCGCGTTTGCTTGGGTCTCGCCCGTGTGGGTCTCTCAGGTGCTGTCCGGTGGCTCGGTGGACTGTCACTTTCTTCTGGGAGGGGAACGTACGCATCCCGGGGACGGCCGATAAGCATGTCCTGTAAATAGAAACTCACAGTTCTCATCAGTCTTGTCCCGCCCACTGTGAAGGTCAGGCTTGATTGACCTAAGTGGACACCACCTAATTTCGCCGTCCTTTTTGACAGCTGCGTACCCTCGTCCCGTGAGCATCAACCTCCAGCCCTGTTCCCATTCACCTAGCTCATTTCTAATTGCAACCTGTGGGCCTTCCTCTAGAGCTCTGGTGGCCCAGTGTTTCTGGACGGGGCTGTTTGTTTCATCCCCCCTGGGAAACTGATTCAGTGCTAGCAAAGCGGTTGCTAGCATGCGTGCCTGTTCTCCCGGGGGAATAGAATGGGCAAAACCCTCTGCTTTTGCCAACACCTCCAGCCTGGTTTTCAGGGTCTGATTCGCCCGCTCTACTATGGCCTGCCCGGTACTGTTATACGGGATACCCTGTACTAATGTGATGCCCCATTTCGAGGCGAATTCTTGCACTGGTTTGGAGGTGAAATTGGAACCGTTGTCAGTTTTTATCTGCTTGGGGATGCCAAGCCACGCCATGGCTGTCAGCCAGTGCTGAATTGTGGCTTTAGAGTTAGTTTTGGGGTGCTGCGTGGCCACGATCATTCCGCTGAAAGTGTCCACCGTCACGGCAAGCCACGCTCGGGGCTTCAGCAGTTGACACAAGGTGAAGTCCGACTGCCAGATTTGTGAAGGCTTGAGACCTCTTGGGTTGATCCCACTGGTCCACAGGGGTGACTTCTGGCAGTGAGGACAGGTAGCCACCACATGCCTTGCGTCTGCTGTTGAAATCCCGCATCTCTTCACCAGGGCCTTGGCCCCGATGTGGAGTGATTCATGCAGCTGACGAGCTTCCTGCAACGTCCATACGCCTTTTGCTGCGGTGTCCGCCTTGTCGTTGCCTGTCTGGAAGTAACCTTTGATTGGGTCGTGGCTGTTGGCGTGAATGATGGATACGGTGCCCTGTCGTGAAGAGAGCGCTTCTTCCAGCATTAGGGCTGCTGTAGATGTTGACACACCTGGTCCTGCCATGGCTAGGCAAAGCCTTGCCACGAATATAGAGTCTGTTACTATATTGAGATGCTCATCTTTGAAAAGTCTGCACGCCAAGACCACTGCTGCTGCTTCCAGTTGCTGCACTGACAGTGTGGGGTCACATGCTTTGATGCAATGCCATTGCTCTCCTGCCTGCCACACTGCCATTGCCGTAGAAGTCGTGGAGGAAGCGTCCGTGAAGACCGTTGGTCCTGGTTGCGGTCGGTCCTTGACCTTTGGCGGTATGTCTATGTCGACGATGGTCAGCAGCCGAGTCCAGGGTGGTTTTGCAGAGTAGGAGATTTCTCCTCCGAAGCCGGTGAGAGCAAGGGCTAGGTGCTCTGAAATTGCGGGTGACTCCGCAGACGGTCGCTTGCGAAAGGGAAGGTGTATTCTTGTTGGCTCAGTTCCTAGGTGTCTCAAGGCGAGTTTCCTGCCTTTCCTGATGAGGTTAGCGACGCATTCGATTCCTGGGGAGAATGCACGAGCAGGTCTCCCGAGGACCACCCATTGGATCGGCCGGGACTTTTTGGAAGGCCCTTGTGCCAGTGCCCCCACTCTGCCCTTTGGCGTGAAGTGTACGTATAAGTCCAGGGGCATGGCCGGGTTCCACCTGGCCAGCGTGCTAGTGGACATCTGCTGATCGATGAAATCGAGGGAGCTCGCCGCTTGTGGTGTCAGCTCCTTGGGTTGCCAGGGGTGTTGTCCCTTCAGGAGGTCATATAAAGGGTCCATGACCTCGGGGGGGATCAGGACGACGTTGCGGACCCACTGCAGCGATCCCACCAGGCATTGCACATCGTGAAGTGTCCTGATATCCCGGTTGATCCTTACCTTGGGAGGAGTCACGTAGGAGCTTGTGATTCCCACTCCCAGGAAGGTCACGCAGGGCCCTCTCTTGACCTTTGCACTTGCGATCTCGAAGCCGTTGGCCCGGAGGGTTTCTGTGATTGTAGACACCAGGCAGTCTACCTGGCTCGTCGATGGTGCAGCGACTAGGATGTCGTCCATGTATTGGATGATGGTTGTGGCAGGGTAGGAATGTCAGACTGGCATCAGTGCTCTGTCCACGGTGATCTGGCAGATAACAGGACTGTCCACTAGGCCCTGTGGAAGCACCCTCCATTGGAAACGGAGGTTAGGTCGATTACCGTTTGGAAACGCGACGGAAAAGGCAAAGCGTTCTCTGTCGTCCGGATGCAGGGGTATCGAGAAGAAACAGTCTTTGATGTCCAGTACCGCACACAGCTGTCCTTCAGGGATAGCTGAATTCATGGGTAGCAGTGTCTGGACTGGACCCATGGGTCGAATCGTCTTGTTCACTTCTCTCAGGTCGTGGACGAGACGATAACCCTCTCCGGACCTTTTGGGGATTACAAACACAGGGGTGTTCCATGGACTGGTGGAGGGTTCTATGTGACCCTTTTGCAGTTCACGGTTGACCAGTTCCAGCAAAGCTGCCACTCAAGGCTCTGACAAAGGCCACTGCTCCCTCCAAATAGGATCTGATGATTTCCAAGTCAATTTGATCGGCAGCTGAGGGTGTACAGCAGTGGCCCTTATGATAAATTTGTAATCTTGACTCCTAGCATAGCAAGGACGTCCCTTCCTATTAGTGGCGGAGAGTTTTGCAAAATGTAGGGGTAAATCGCTACTGTCTGTTCTGGTCCCTTGTTTGTGTGAAGTGTTATAGCCACCAGCTGGGTGCTTTTCCACACCCGGGTTTGTCCCCCCACCCCATTCACTGGAGGGACTTCCTTAAACTGCCAATGTCTGGGCCAATGTGACTGGGGGAGAATCGTGCAGTCTGATCCCGTGTCTACCCAAAACTGAAGTCCTACGATGTGGGGGTCCTGACTGCCATAGAGGCGGCATGTCCCCCACACCCTCAGGGGTTCCTTCCCTATTTTCATGGCCAGGGCCACCCAAGGGTCCCGGTCTGGGGTGTTCCCTGCTGGTCCTGTAGCGCTTGCGTGGCTTGTGATGATGGGGGGTGTGAGGGTACGGTTGGCGGTACTGCATAGCTCTGCCATTGTATCGCTGGCGGGGGTGCGATACTGACTGCTTCCTGTGGGAGCATAGGGTATGAGGATCCCCTGCCCCACTGTGGGTTGACATAGATGGGCCGTCTCGCATCCATAGCGGGAGGGGGCTGAATATGGCCCGCACGCCCCCCCCCCTCCCGTTTCCCCGGGGCCGGGATCTACAGTCCCTAGCGAGGTGACCTCTCTTCCCACAGCTCCAGCAGACCCCTCTGGGGCGCTGCTGGGGCGAGGGTGTTGCCTGGGGAAGCTGTGCCGGCTGGGGGCAGTTAGCCGCAACATGACCTGACTGACCACATTTGAAGCAGGCCATCACACTGGTTAGGGTGTGTACGGTTGCCTGAAGTGGGGTCAGCTGCTCTTCCCTCACAACATGCTTAATCATGTCAGCCAGGCTGGCCCCGGCCGGTAGGGAACGCAATATATCTTTGGTTATGGTGTTACATTGCTGCCGAAGGCAGTCGGTTATCACCGGGCCTTTTGCGACACCGGGTAAATTAGAAGAGTCCACCGCAGCCTGAAGGTGGTCGACAAATTGTGTAAAGCCTTCACTCTCCCCCTGTTTGATGGTCGACCATGGTGTCGGTTTGTCCACCACCCTGGATGCGGCGCGTATAGCTTCTCTGGCCGCCCGGGAAGTCGCCCTGACTTCCTCGATCCGAAGCTGCGCAGCTTGTTGCTGGGGTGTGGCTACTTCGTCGTGCTTCCCCAACGACCTAGATAAACTCGACCCGTGGAGTGGCTGCCCTTCCCCCGCTGTCTGAGCGAGCATGGTTGCACATTGGTCCGTCCATTCCTGTTTAAATATTATCAAACCCGCCCCATCAAAAAGCATACGGCTTATTTGCACTATATTGAAAGGGAGTAAATCATCATTGCTAAAAAGACCATCCACGAGAGTGGAAACCACCCCTGAGTTAATTCCTTTTTCTGAGATAGCTTTTACTATTGTCTGAACGTCTTTGGAATTAACGGGAGTATACGTTCTTTGCTGGTTCCCCTGGGGTCCTGTAATTCTCACCGGGAAGGCATACACTGATGCTGCGGGTGCCCATCCCACGCATTCGATTTTGATTTTACCCCAATCGGTGAGTTCGTATTGGGGCTGGTTCCCAACTGTGTTAAAAGTTTTATTTGGTTTCATCCGAAACCGCATTGATTCTGTTTTCTCTGCTTCCGAGTCGCTGCTGGACTCGGTCAGCTCCGCAGAGCGGTCTGGGCAGGTGTGGTTCTCTTCAGAGTAGGAAGTCGACTGCCAATGAACTTCTGGTCTCCCCTGTCGTTTTGTTCGGCTACGGCCCCGCTCCTCCCCTCGGGGGCGGTGCCGCTCCCGCCCCCTGGGCTCGCCCTGCCTCCCACAGGGAGGGATCTCTCCCATATATGGTGGCGGCAGTGGGCGCGGCTCCCGAGCGAGTGCCCGCCCTCTGTCGCACCCCCACGCATGCGTGTCTGCTGGGTTCGGGTTCTTCCCGCCGCGGGCCGACGGGCTCCACCCCTCTTCCCGGCCACCCACGCCATATTCGAACGGGAAAGGCGGCGGATCCCCTCCGCCACCCGCCCGTGCACTTGCCTTCTCGATATTTCGGGCTTCTGCCACCAGTCCCTCCCAAAAGGACCACGCGAGTCCCTCCGCTTCTTGCGCTAAGTCGGCTGTCGGCAGGGAAGGGATAGGCGAGGGGCCCGCGGGCATTCCGGGGGGTTCCGGAGGGGGTTTGGGCCCTGGCGGGTCCCCCGAAAGGGTCAGGGGGTCCCCTGGGGGCTCCAGGGGCTCTGGGCTCGGGGAGGGATGGGATGCGCCCGGCCCCCCCGTCTCCCCGCTTTCAATCGGGTCGCCACCAGGGGAGTTTCGCGTTATCGCCCCCTCCCCCAGCTGTGGCGTGATTAACAGACAGGAACGCGCAGCGTTCCACGTCTCCCATTCTTCTAATGCTTTGCGTAGGGCTGCTTCTGCCTTCCCCCATGCTTTCAGGCTTTTGCTGCTGCCTGTGGCTTTTGTGTCCTCTGCTAGCGCGACAGTACATTTCTGCCACACCTCAGAGTGCAATATATCTATGGGTCGATCAATGACCCCAAGCTCGAGGAGTCTCGTTAAAGCGAGATTAAAATTCCTGAGCTCCCATTTGATTCCCCATTGCATATGTATCGAACTTACGACCTTCGCTATCGCTTCCATACGAATCGTGGGTCCCAGGGCGTCCCCCTGCTTCGTTACAGCCGTTCCGGCGCTGTGGATGCTGTCCCCTGGCCAGGAGTACCCCCGTCGCCCGGACTTGTGTCGCTCCCGGGTTTCGGCACCACTATGTTGCCTTCTTGCGAAGGCCGCGATGACCTGGTATCGGAGTCCAGCACGGCGATCTCCTCCTTGGGATCCCTTGTGGCCAATAACGGACGCTGACACCAATGTGGTGGACGGTTAAAGGCGTTTGTTGAGGGGTCTCAAGGGTATTTATGGACTAAGGGGTTTCTCTACGTCAGACAGGGGTTTGGCTATACTTTCTAGGGTTAGTATGGAGTGGAAAATTAGTGGCATCCATAGGTTAGGGGGGCTACCTGTTTGGCTACATTCCAAGGGTGATCCTTATCTATGGGGAGGGGGACAGAAGGATTCCTGTAATTTTCCGTTACAGCCCGAAATCTTCCGAACGCCTGTCCCTTACTACTACACACGTAGCGGTCGTAGCACATGATGGTCAGGAGAGAAAACTCTGCTGAGATGAAGAACATAAAGAAAAAGAGCTGAGCAGCACATCCAGTGTAGGAGATGTTGCTGGTGTCCCAGAGGGAATTGTGCATGGCTTTGGGGACAGTGGTGCAGATGGAGCCCAGGTCAGCGAGGGCCAGGTTGAGCAGGAAGAAGAACATGGGCGTGTGCAGGTGGTGGCCGCAGGCTACGGCGCTGATGATGAGGCCGTTGCCCAGGAGGGCAGCCAGGGAGATGCCCAGCAAGAGGCAGAAGTGCAGGAGCTGCAGCTGCCGCGTGTCTGCCAATGCCAGCAGGAGGAAGTGCCTGATGGAGCTGCTGTTGGACATTTGCTGGGGCTGCACATGGGCACCTGTTCATGGAGAAAGGACAGTGACAAGTCAGCAGAGGCTGCTTTGAGCCAAACCTGGGCCATTCCCTGCAGACTGTCCCACTGGGACTCACCCAGCCTTGTTCCTGCTCTGGGAAAAACCTTCACCCAGGTCCCTGCCTGAGCTCCAGTTGTGCTGGCTGAGTATGCCAGGAGCAGCCAGGCCTGTGTGTGGGGGCTCTCGAGGAGCCATCCCTGCCCCACTGCCCTGGGTTTGTGGCCATGGGGCAGAGAAACAAGGCTGGATATCCAGGATTTGTCAGGGGAATCACTCCTAATGCAGACAGGCTTGATAGCAACTGAACTCCCACTTTTAAAGGAGGGCAGGAATGGATTTTAGGAATTTTTTTCCTACTCACACATCATTCCTGGCTCTCTGAGGTCACAAATCCCCAGCATTTCTGCTGCACTCAGAGTTTGCCACTGAGAGATGGGAGAGGCAAAGGATTCCCTGTGGCTGAGGGAAGTGAGGGGCTGGATGGGCTTGTTCCCAGCTGCCCTGGCTTTGCAGCTTTGGCTGCAATCAGAGCCCAATCACACTCCCAGGTCAGTCTGGAATAAACCAGACCCTGCCCAGAGCAGGAGGATCCCTGAATGTCTCACCCTCTCTCAAGGTCTCTGGGCAAGGTCTCAGCACCCCCTTGTGCCAAGGACACTCACGGCTCCCTGGGCAAACCCAGCAGCATTTCCTCAGCTGTGGCAGCTCTGCCCTTCCCCGTGGGACATTCAGGGAACTCCCAGAGGCTCTGGCACAGATTTGCACCCTGGAGGGCAGCTCAGAGCCTGGCAGGGCACAGCAAGGAGATCCCTGGCTGTGCCCATGATGGGATCTCAGGGAGGGGGCTCAGCTCATTCCCCTTTGCCATGGACTGCTTTGCCCACAGCCCCACAGGTGCCAGGGAAGCTTGGACACCCCATTCCCATGGACAGCCCTGCCTGGCAGGAATGCCAAGGGCAGTGCCTGACTCAGCTGCTGCAGATGCCAGAGCCTCCCTGAGAGCAGCAGATAATAGTGCCAATGTCAGGGCAGGGCAGAACCAAGAGCAGATGTTGTGGTGCTGTGCCTGAGAGGGCAGGGCAGAGACAGCCGGGCACTCAGGACAGTGTTCCCGTGCCCAGCTGTGCCCGGCACCTCCCACACACCAACAGTGCCCTCCTGCCCCAGCCCTGCTCTCTCCAGCCCCCTCTCCTTCCCTGAGCATCTCCCTGGGCCTGGACATTCCCTCCTGAGAGGAGCCTTGTCCCTGCCAGCGCTCACAGAGCCCATGCCAGCCTGTGTGCCCTGGCTGGGGCCCTACAGAAACCTGCCTGTGTGCAGGGCCCTGGCTGGGGCAGGCTCTGTGTGCAGCTGGGCAAGGGCAGCTCAGGAGAGCCCTGCTGGGCCCTGCAAAGGTGATGCTGGGATTACAATTTCTGTTCTGCTTCTCTCATCCCCTTGTTTTTTATAATCAAAAGAGAAAAAAATTCCCTTGCAACAGTGTTACAACAGTAAAGTAAAAACCAGACATTAATTGGAAGCTGTCAGGTGTCCCAGTGGGGATGGAGCACACCCGGGGCCTGATTTCAACAATTTATTAAGGTTGATTAATTAGGATATTTAACAGGAACATCCAATAGGAGATTCACTTACCCCAGTTACACATCCCTGGCTCAATCCATTGGAGTAGGTCCAAGGGCTTCTCTGCCTTCACTTTTTGTTATGACTGCTCACATTCTGGTCAAAAACCAAAATGTTCTTCTTGTAGGTCCTCTTCCTGATAATAAGACTATACAGGATACTATATGTATTGTATACTATATGTATTTCAGGAATGCATTTAGAGAATCTGCTTATTTTTCTAAAATCAAAGAAAAGGTTAGGGAAAATAATAAAGTTAATAAAGGATTATAGTTATAGATGTATATAATAGTAATGGAGTTCATTAAGAGTTTAATAGAATTAAAAAAGGAAGATAGATTTATAACTATGTAATAGTAATTTACAGAGTTACAAATATATGAAAATTGTATAAAATAAAAAAATCTTTTTGTCATCACCTCAATGTTCCCATTCTTCTTCAAGCAGGAAATTGAAAACACTCTCAGGAAAGCTCCTGATCTTTACAGCAATCCCAGACTTACCTTCTTTGGGAAGTGCCCTGCGGAGCTGTGCCCAGGCTGGTCTGGAGCTGGGAGCAGCCCTGCCCCACCCAGGCTCTCTCAGCAGCAGCCCCTGCCCTGCTCAGGGTGGCTCCTTCCCCGCAGAGCTTCTGCCCAGCGCTGGGAGCAGCTGCCAGGGCTGGCTGAGAGCTGTCCCTGGCAGGCAGCAGAGTCCCTGCCCCAGCACAGCGCCCTGGGCTGCAGGACCCTGCTCTGCAGGACAGCCCTGGGCACCCCTGGCTGCTCTGCACAAGAGACAATCAGAGAATGCACTCACAGGCTCTGCAGGCATTGGCATGTTCCAGCTTGAGGAGATGGCTCCAGGAGCTGCAGCTGCATTGTCCTGCAGCCAGAGGTTCCTGTGCCAAGGGCTGGCAGTGATTGTGCCCCAGGCACTTCTCAGCCCCTTCCCAGCCCTGACTGATTGAAGCTCTCTGTGCCTCTGGGCTGTGCCCGGGCTGGCTGCAGGCAGTGCCCCAGCCCTGCTGGGCTGGCACAAGAGCTGCTCATCAAGAGAAATGTGCTTTTGAAGCTCTTCTTGGTGAGCAGGAGCTGCCTCTGTGCCAGGAGCCCAGCCCAGCTCAGCAGCACAGACACAGCACAAGGACTTTAATCAGCCTCTGGGCCTTTGTGCTCAGGCCCTGAACATCAGTCCCTGAGAGGGAGATGAAGAAACCTCTCCAGAACTGCAAGGCAGAATCCAACTCCAAAGTTCCTTGGACTTTTAATGGGTCCCAGAGAGGGACACGACTGAGCAAGTGTCCCCAGGCCCCAGGCAGAGCAGAGAACTGCAGGCAGTGCTGACAGGTGGGGACAAAGAGAAGCCAAGTCTTGGTGCCCTGGGGCACAGCAGGGTCTGTGCCAGCAAGGGCTGGGAGGAGACACCTTGTCCTGAGGCCCTGGGGCCTCCTGGCCCAGCCCCAGCCAGGCTGGGCACTGTCAGCCCCTTGTGCTGCCCTCAGCATCCCCCCCTAGCCCACATCCCAGTGGCCTCAAGGATCTGCTGCAAGGAGTCCCTGGGGAGCCTTGCTCAGCAATGGCCCTGGGAGCTCCTTCATGCTCCCTGCAGGGACTGCAGGTTTTTCAAAGGACTTTGGCTTTGGCTTTTGCCTTGGAGTCTCTGAGAGGTTTGTGCAATCATGGCCTCCAATTATCTGCTGTAATTAGTCCCTGGAGAGGCTTTGTTAGTAACAACACTCAGTGGGGATCATTAATGCTTCAGGGTACTTGAGTTATTTTAAGGTACTTGGTGTTTCCCTTTTGATACAGACTCTGTGAGAGGTTTGTGCAATCATGGCCCCAATTATCTGCTTTAATTAGTCCCTGGAGAGCTTTGTACTGACACTCGGTGGGGCTCAGTAATGCTTTGAGCTTCTCAAATTTTTTAAGGTAGTTTGGAATTTCCTTTCTACATTGAGACTCTGAGAGGTTTTTGGTCAATCCTGGCCTCCAATTCTCTCCTCCAAGGAGTCCATGAGGAGCCTGTGTTGGGGATGGACCTCACTGAGACCCATTCATGCTTTGAGACACTTTGGGGTTTTCTTGTGACTTTGACTCCTGGAAAGGTTTGTGCAATCTCCTCTCAGGCCCTGAGGTTCCAGGGCTCAGCTCCAAATGCACCACAGGGCTCATCAGGATGCAGCAAATTCTGACAAACCATGGCTCTGCATTGATTTCCCTCTGCCCTTATGCAGTTTATCAGGAATGTATCTGGAGTGATTTTTGGTTTGCTAATTTGAGATTTCTCAGCCAATGCATCTATTAGTGCAGTGGGATCAGTGTTGGCTAATTACCATTGCACTCACTGGAATATATTTACTCATTTCCTGCTGTGAGATAGGATTAGGAGAAAGGCCAAATAGGCTCAAAATTTTAAAAGGGTATATAGAAAAGTTTATTACCAGTAAATAGAAGAGTAATAAGAATCGGAATACTTCTCCTCTCCCTACAACATTTTCTTTCTTACTGACAATGCAAGGAGACAAAACCTGAAAGTTTCAGTCAGTTTACACCATCTAGAACAGTCTTTCTTCAGTTCACTTAGGGAGAGGAGTCTCTCTTTCATGCTATGCAGATTTCTCCATAAGAAAACAGTTCGCTTGTCGCTTTCAATTCCCACGAAGAGCAGCTGCCCAGAAAATCTGCAATTGTGAAGTCACTCCCATTTTTCATAGCTTTTCCCACAGCTGTGTTTTTGGCCATGTCAGCTTATGGGGTATGAGTTTAAAGATGAGCTGTTCAAGAGCAAAGATTCTCTTCATCTATTTCTGAAATAATCTTCCTCTCTGGGAACAGAGATCTTCTTCTTCTCTCCCTGAGGACACAGGGTCTCACCACTCTTCTCTTTCTCTTTTTAAACCTCTGATGGGATCACAGCTACTTCAGCATTTGCTTACTTTACCATGGAGGCCTTTGCTGAACAAGTCATCTCCCATATTTTCAATTAGTTATAGGGAAAAAGAGAGTCTGATATATTAATTACATCCTTCTCCGTAGCTTTACAGGAGGATTTCAGCCCCAAAATCAAGGCATATCCTCATCCTTTCCACCTGGAACTCAACTTGCCCTTCAGTGACCTCGGTGTCTTCATGTTGCTCCTCTGTGTGCCTGCACTTTGTCCTTTTCTCTCACTGGAGGGAGGATGGAAGCACTGAAAGAGTTCATATCTCACCCGGGGCCTGCAGATGGTTCCGTGCCCCTGGCCGGGCTCGGTGCTTGCGGCCGGAGCTGTTTTACGATGGAGGTTTCTGCAGCGGCTGCGCTGGGGCTGTGTCAGGATGGGCCGCGCTGGGGCAGGGCCAGGATCTCAGCAGCCAGGCCAGAGCACAGCAGCAGCACGGCCGGGGCCGATGGCTTCTCCTGCCCCTGCCCGGGGCTTGCGGCTGAAGCCCAAGGGTGGCAGAATCTTGGCCGAGCCGGCCTGGCCCGGGGCTGCTCCTGGGGCCCGGTGGATCCTGGCTGGGCCCGGGCTGGCGGCGGGGCAGGGCTCAGCAGGGCCCAGATGTTCCCAACTGCAGCCATGGCCCGGCTCGGCCTCGGCCCTGCGGCCTCCCCTGCCCTGCCCGGCAGCCGATGGGGCCTGGCGGGGTCCCTGGGAAGGGGCCCGGCCCCACGGCAGGAGCTGGCTGAGACGGGACCGGGTCAGCCTTGTTACCTCTGTGCCAGCCAGAAGGGAAAGAGACCCTCCCAGGCTTTCTCATCTTTAACATGTGTCTTCACAGAGGCGTGTACAGTTTCCTTAGTGGTTTAACAGATTGTCAGTTCTCAAAGCTAATTACTGATTGGTTTTTTGTCAGACACAGATGAAACTGCTAGCAGCTTCTCTTAGGACATAACTTACATGATGCAAAACCACCACAACAGCACAGAGCACAGAGCTCCTTTGTCCATATGTAGTGCTCATGTGCCCAAGTCCTCAAAAACACTTCTTGGGAGATCTCTGGGCCCTTTCCAAGGTTTTTTCAACTGAAAGCATTCAACTCAGAGTCTAAGAAAATCACCAGAAGACATGGCCAGCCTGACATGTCTGTCCTTGCTACTGTTGTCTGGAAGCAATCTTTGGATATATGGAATTTGGGAGGCCAAATTCTAATTTTGGCCATGGACCCTGGACATGAAGGTTGGTTCTTTTCCATAGGAAGGAAGGAACAGAGCCCCAGTGTTTGCCAGGCAGAAGAGAGTGACCACCAGAGGACAAGGCCAGCCAGAAGCGGCAGGTTTTTTTTCTGAGAGAAACCCTTGCATATAGGAAAATTTTTAGAGAGAATACCAATTTTGGCAATGGACATTTAAAAAGAGGGACGGTTCTTTTCTATAGCAAGAAAAGCATGGAGCCCCAGTGTTCCAGGAGCTGATGAGAGGCAGCCCTTGACATCCCCACATCAGCCAGACCTTTCAGGTGGCCCCTGGGAGGCCAAGCCAGCCAGGCCTGTTCCATGTTCCCTCAGTTCCATCAGGCCCCACATTGTCCCAATGGTCCCTCGCTTCCCTGAGGCCCTGAGGTGCCATAATGCCCCCTTGGTGACACCAGGCCCTGAAGGGTCCCAATGGTCTCCATGGTTCCATCAGGCCCCACAGAGCCATAATGGTCTCTGGGTTCCATGAAGCCCCGCTGGGTCACCATGGCTCCTTGGTTCCATGGGCTCCAGTGGTGCCACAATGATCCCCTTGGTTCCATGAGGTCTCCACAGTGTCCCAGTGATCTCCATGGGAAGGAAAGAACCCAGCCCCAGTGTTGCAGGGGCAGCCATCCAGAGGCCAAGGCCAGCCAGGCTTGATGGTACTGGCAGATTGTGCCTGGGAGCAACCCTTGGATATCCAGAATTTTGGAGGTGGAATCCCAATTTCAGACATGGACACCTGGAGGATAAGGATGCTTGTTTTCCATTGGAAAGAAACCACGGAACACTGATTACAAGTGACATTTGGGGATCTATGGGGAGCACTGGGGATCGTTTCTGGACCTTGTGACCCAACAGGAGCTCCTCTAATAAACGCTGCCTGAAGCTCCCACTGTGCCCATCACAGGAACCCATGTGAGTGTCTGGGACATCCCAGCTCTCTGGCAGCCTGGGGACTCCTGGGATGTCACCATGGAATGGCTGTGACTGCCTCTGACCACAGGGCTCTTTACCATCCCAGAAACCCCTGGGAGGTCTCCATGGAGCCCCTGCCTGTGACATTCCAGCTCTGGAACAGCCTGGAGATTCTTGAAATGTCCCCATGGAACCCCTCTGAGGGCCTGTGACAAATCTGATCCTTAGCAGGCAACCATCACCAGTCCACTGTTGCTATGGGCAGTTTCCATAGCAACCATCACCAGCCCCCTGTTGCTATGCTCAGTCCCTTGGCAGCTCCATGGAGACCCCATACCGGGGTGGTTGCCATGGCCACCAGGGCTGGCACCAGCTGGGATGCTCGCTTTCCACGGGCCGGGCTTCAGGAATGGGATTCCCCAATTTCCTGCTCCTGCTAAAACTGCACTGCCCTCGCTGCCCTCCCGCCTCCCATGGAAAGCACAAAAGGCAAAGATCCTGGGCTGGGATAAGAACAATTTATTGGGAACTGCAATGAGATAAAGAACAAACAGGAACAAAAACAATATTGATAACAGAACGGATAAGTAAAACTATTTACAGAGAAAACTACAACATCAACAACTAGTTCTTCCTGGCAATGTATTTCCTCCTGCCTGGAAAGGACACCCTTCTCCTCAGGGAGAGAGAGAGAGAGAGTCCCTTTCCTGCCCCGGGCAATGACCTGAGGTGGGAGTGAATGTAATGACAGGACCATGGCCAGACCCTCATGTTCTCCAATCCCACATCATGTCATTGGGACATGAAAAGGGACAGGACATGAAAAGGGGCAGGAAAAGGGACAGGTGTCTTCCCAGCATGGATCACAGGGAACATGGATCACCAGGGCTCTTCCCAGTGTGGGGTCTCCAATGGGGGATAAAGCTGGAGCAGTGCATGAAGCTCTTCCTGCAGCTGAGGCATGTGCAGGGCTTCTTTTACTGGTGGCTCCATTGGTGTCTGCTCAAGTGAGAGCTGCTGGTGAAGCTCTTCCCACACTGGGGACACTCGTAGGGCCTCTCCCCAGTGTGGATGCGCCGGTGGGTGACGAGGCTGGAGTTGTGCTTGAAGCCCATCCCGCAGTCGGGGCAGAGGAAGGGCCTCTCATCCGTGTGAATGCGCTGGTGCTGGAGGAGCTGAGAGCTGGTGTGAAACCTCTTCCCACACTCGGGGCACTTGTAGGGCCGCTCCCCAGTGTGGATCATTTGGTGGATGATCATTTGGGTCTTCCTACTAAAGGTCATCCCACATTCCCCGCAGTTGTATGGCCTTTCCCCAGTGTGGATCCTCTGGTGGCAGATCAAGAGAGACTTCTGCCTAAAGCTCTTCCCACATTCCCCACATTCATAGGGTCGTTCCCTGGTGTGGGTCTTGTGGTGGGAGATCAGGTTAGAGTTCTGGCGGAAGCTCATCCCACATTCCCCACACTTGTAGGGCTTCTCCCCGGTGTGGATCCGCTGGTGCCGGATGAGGTGGGAGTTGCGCTTGAAGCCCATCCCACAGTCAGGGCAGCGGAAGGGCCTCTCATCCGTGTGGATCCGCTCATGCAGGAGGAGATCAGAGCTGGTGTAAAACCTCTTCTGACACTGGGGACACTCGTAGGGCCTCTCCCTCTCCCCAGCGTGGATGCGCTGGTGGGTGATGAGGGTGGAGTTGCGCTTGAAGCCCTTCCCACAGTCAGGGCAGTGGAAGGGCCTCTCCTCTGTGTGAATCTGCTGGTGCTGGAGGAGACTGGAGCTGGTCTGAAACCTCTTCTGACACTGGGGACACTCATAGGGCCTCTCCCCAGTGTGGATGCGTTGGTGGATGATGAGGGCAGAGCTGCAGCTGAAGCCCTTCCCACACTCCCCACACTCGTAGGGCCATTCCCCGGTGTGGATCATCTGGTGGCTGATCAGGGTGCTGCTCTGCCTGAAGCTCTTCCCACACTCCAAGCACTTCTGGGGCTTTTTCCCATCATGAAGCTGCTCATGGGCCACCAGCTCCGAGCTCTGGCTGAAGCTCTGTCCACCTTCCTGGCTCAGGGTGGGTCTTTCCTCCTCAGAGCACCCTGGGCTGGGTTTGGAGCCCCTTCTCCTGTGGGATCTCTGGGACTTGTCCTCCACATTGGAATTCTGCACTGTGGAGCCACTCGAATTGGCCTCTTCCATGAGGTTCCGCCACAGGGATTTGCCCTCCCTGGTCTCCATCCTCAGCTTCTTCCCAGGGGGAGGAAGGACAAGGAGAGGATGGGATTTGCCTCCGTGCCAGAGGGAAGGGGAAGGAGATCCCCCCAGTGCATCCCCAGCAGGACGGCGTTGGCAGCAGGGTTGTCCTGCAGCCGGGGGCTGTGCTGGGCTGGGAGATGGAGCAGGAGAGAGGGGGAAAGGGGCACTGACTTCCTCCTCACCTGCCTGGGGCTCCTGGGGCACCGTCTTCTTCCTCACAGCCTCCTCCTCCATCTGGCCAAGTTTAAGGGATGGAAAATCCTGTGTTGAGAAGAAAACAAGGGATAAGTACATTGAATTTTGTACTTGTTTGAAGGCAAACCTGGGGAGGGTCTAAACCAGGATTACAATTTAATAAGAAAATGAAGATCGAGGCAATGATGCAGAAACACTGCCTTAAACTGACAGAGTCTGGATATAACCTGACACCCTGTTGCTGCTCAGGCTGGTGGCAGCAGTCCCATTAAATGGTGGCTGCAGTCCTGTTGGAGTGATGAACGTGATTCTGTCCAAGCAGTGATCCTGTAGAAGCGTCTGGTCTTCCTCTGAAGGTCCAGTGGTGGTTCTGGAGCTCTTGTCCTCTGGGAATCCAGTAGGCAAGCTGCTCCTGGTGTTGCAAGGCTCACCTTATATGCAGGTAGGAATGCTTGGATCCTCCCCCTGGGCGGAGCATCCCACAATGGGAGGATGGAATTTGATCAGTCCTGCAGTGACACTCAATGGCCCATTCCCAGAAGATATCTCCCCTGGAGGGCGTTATCAGGGCTGAGTCATGGAAGAGATCAAGAACACTGCCCCACCTGTTTATAGCAGTTGATGAAGATGGGGATTGAAAACATGCATTTGGTTCCATCTTACACTGCAGCCTGAAACAGTGGGGGAATCCCTGCTCAGAGGGTGAACACCACCCCCCTTACCCAAACTGGCTCAGGTGTAAAACCCCCACCCCGGGAAGGCCACACACACAGGGGACAATGTCACACTTGCCCTGCTCCAGGGCAAATGGCATCTCTCTAATATTTTCTTAACCAGATTGCAAAATTATTTTGGCACAGTGAGTTCAGGGCACTGTTCTTCTACCCCAGTTGCCTTTGACAACAGCATGGTTCCTTCCTCTGAGGAGGTTGTGGGTCTCTCTGGAGGAACTCTTGGAAACTTGGATGCAGCTTCGTCTGAGCGACCTATGGGAGAACTGATGAGGAAAATGGCTGTTGTGGGACTGGAGTGTAAAGAAAATATTTTGTTGTCCCTCCTTGAAAAGTTTGTTAAAATCACTGGACGAAATGGAGCAAATGATACCAGCAAGACTGACAAGGTTCATTCACCACATGGTGAGGAACACAAGGCTGCTAAAAGTCCCACAAGAAGCCCAGCTCAAGTAGCTAAATTCCCAAATAACTACTGGATTCCCAGGCTTGGTTTTTTTCCAAATGTGAGAATCATTATTCTCTTCATCCCTGTCACCTTTGCTACACAGAGCTTCCACTGCCTTTTAATAATATCTGTATTGGGCCGAATTTGCACTTTTCTTTAATTGTAACCTGCCAGCAGCTGAGCTGGAGCTGTGCAGGAACCAAGGAAACTTGGAATTGCCACAGAATTGCTTCTATTGTCAGCCGGTGCTGCGGCGGCCGTGGGGCAGAGGGGTGGGAAAGGGGGCTCCGGGGTGGCAGTGGAGGAAATGCCGGGCCCGGGGGCTGAGCACAGGGCTGAGCACGCAGAGATGGTTTTGTTCTTGCTGAGCTCGCACTGAGCCAAGGCCTGTCCTGCCCCTCATTCGGCCACGCTGGGGAGGGGCTGAGGGTGTGGGGGAGCTTGGGAGGGGACACAGCCAGGACAGGAGATCCCAGCTGACCCCAGGGATAGCCCAGACCATAGGACATCATGATCAGTGCATGAAGTGTGGGGAACAAGGAGGAAGGGGGCACATTTTCAGTGAGGGTTTTGTCTCCCCAGGTAACACTTAGGCAGGATTAGGCCCTGTTTCACCAGTGGGCAGGGCCCGCACCAAAGACACAGACACCAAACCTAACTTAAGGAACAGTGTAATTTAGATAATGCAAATTTGCAAAAAATTACAAAAATATTAGGTAGGCAAAGCAAAAAATCATTAGTAAATAATTCCAAAAGAGGACATGTTGAAATGAGTATCACACAACTGTCCATTTCTGGCTGCAGGCTCTGGAGATTCTATCTCTGCCTTCAATCAGAGTTGCATTCCCTAAAGAATCCTGGTACCAAATCCTGCTTTCCAAGGCTGGAACAGTGTCTCAGGTTTAGCTGGGTGTGTATTCAATTACCCTCTGTTAAAGGTGGGGCAATTATCATCTGTTAATTGAGCAGTTTACTTTATCTCTTCCACATGAATCCTCCCTCCAGGGAGATATCTTCTGTTAATGGGCCATTGAGTGTCACTGATAAAAATTCCATCATCCCATTGTGAGAAACTCTGCCCAGAGGGAGGAGCCAAGCATTCCTACCTGGATATAATATGAGAATGTGAACATCAGAGTCAGCCTTCTCCCACAAGATTCCCATAAGAGCAGCTTTCAGCTCCACTGGATCCCAGAGGAAGACCAGGCCAATGGACGCCACAACTGGACCTTCAGAGGAAAACTCCACCCTTCTACAGGATCACTGCTCCAACAGAACCACACCTGTCCCTGCAGGAGCACTGCAGCCACCATTTAACAGGAGTGCTACCAACACTCTCACCCACAGGGTGTCAGGTCATATTCTTACTCCGTAAGTAGTTTTTAGTTCTACTGCATTTGTATTCTTAATTTTCCTTCTGAAGAACTGTCATTCCTATTTCCATAGACTTTGCTTACAGCCTCTTGTTTTGAAAATTATAATTCCAAGTGAAGGGATTAACATTTTCCATTTCAAGGGAGTCTCCTGCCTTCCTTAGCAGACACCTGTCTTTTAAAACTGACACAATGCCCTGGGACACCCAGGCAGGTGAGGATGAAGTCAGTGCCCCTTTCCCCCTCTCTCCTGCTCCATCTCCCAGCCCAGCATGGCTTTCTCTGTCACTGACCAGACTCTCATATCCACAGAAAAATACCCCCAAGGACCTCCAGGCTTTGCAATCTCCTTCTGTGAGAGGAGCCTTGGAGCAGCTGGCTCCAATCCCAGCCTCAGACTTTTACAGAGTTCATGGGTAAAGAATTATCAAGGTGAAATTTAAACTTTAGCATTTGTCCCACAGGATTAAGGATGAAAAAGCATATATATTTATAAAAAATTTCTATTATGTCTTATGGTAACAATTAGACAAAATTATCTTATCTTAATCAGAAATATTTAGTCCAAGGTATAGGAGCTGTACCATATTATATTATATAATATTCATTTATAGAAAGCACTCAGAAGGGATTTCAAAGCAATTTTATTAAAGGAAAAGAAGCTGTTTTTAAGGAGAGATTGATGTCACTCCCACAGACCAATGACCATGGGCAAATCCCTTTGGCTCAGTCTGGAGCAGTGACCTTGAGGGGTGTCCCAACTGCAGGGAGGAATCTCCACACCCCCCAAGAAGGGAAATGTCAGGGGATGCTGCCTTTAAAATTTGGGATGGGGCTTTTCTAGTCTGAGGTGCTGCCCTGTCAGTCAGGTGTGCCCAGCCTGGGCCAGCTCAGCAGCTCTGCAGAAGCTCTCAGTGGTGTCACTTGGTTGTTCCTTTCTCTGGGGATTTTCCAGTGCTGTCACAGCTTCAGCTCCCTCTGAGGATGTTGAACTTTGGGATGGAGGAGTCAGGCTGGATTCTGCATTATTCACCCCAAAAGCACCGTGACCCCAACCCCTCTTCATTTCCCACTGGGGGCTTTGCAAACAGGCCCTTGCTGGAGTTGTTGGAGCCCATTGCAGGCAGAGCCTCCTGCTCCAGCAGGAACTGCCTTTCCTGTGCCATCAGCAGGGCAGGTCCCGCTGCAGGAAAAGCCCCAGGCCAGCCCCAGCACAGGGAAGGCCTCGGGCACAAGGGCAGAGTGCCGTGCTGGGAGCTGTGCCAGGGAGAGCCTGAGGCACCAAAGGCACCTTGGCAGCAGCAGCTGCTTGCAGGCCATGGCCAGAAGCCTCCCTTGGCAGCCCGGCCTGGTGGCCACCACTGCAGAGCTGCTGCCTCAGGGCTCATTCCTGGCTGGCCTCTGAAAAGCCACTTCTGCTCCAGGAGCCTGACTGGGAAGCCATTGGCCCCAGCACCTTGGGGACAAGATATCAATGACAAAACTCTTCATGCCAGCAGAGCCAAGGCAGGGGCAGAGGAAAGGGCAGAGCCAGGCCCAGGGGACAGGGCTGCCATGGTGATGGCTGTGAGGGCACTGCCCCTGCAGCAGCCTGGCTGCCCTCAGCAGACATTCTGGCCAGAAGTGTTGTGAGGGCACCCAGCACATCAGAGAACCCACACTACAGGAATTCTGTCACTGGGGAGGGCAGGGAGTTTCACTGGGTCAGGTTGCACACAGCTCCTGCTCTTGGACAATTCCTGGGATGGGGAATCCACTTCTCTGGAATAACTCTTGCAGTTTTGTGCCACTGTCATAACTGTAAAATATTTCCTCTTCTAACAAATGTAAATCCACCCTCGTTCAGTTTCGAGATATTGACCCTTGTTCTGTCATGGCAAGATTTGGGAGAAAATCACTTTGATCACTATTTTCCCATTTTCACAGACCTTGGAGAGGACCCAAAAATCTCCCAAGATGGGGTTTGGAGGTCTCATCACAAAACCAGCAGGGAGAGGCTGAGGGCTCTGGGGTCAGTGTGGTGGAGACCGAGGACAGAACAGGAATAGCCTGGAAGGGATGGAAGGGTGGTTTCAGTGAGGCTGGAGCTTTTCTTCCTAGTGGGAATGAGCCTGAAGAAGACGTAATAGCACCAAGGGCAGCTGGGGAGGCCCAGAGTGGACACCAGGAGAAAGGAATTTCCCAGCCAGGGCAGGGCTGTGGTGCAGCACATCCCCCCGCAGGAGCCTGGAGCAGCCCAAGGCTTTGTGTGGGCAGGCAGGGGCAGGCAGGAGGCAGAGCTGTCAGCAAAGGAAGGGCCCAGCCAGGTGGGGCAGCCGGGGGATGCCAACAGCCTGCAGGGACAGAGGCGCAGGGCAGGGACACCGTAGGACAGCCTGGGCTGCACAGGGCACAGGAATGGGCAGCAGCTGCAAGAGAGCCCTGCCAGAGCCAACTTGGGCAGCACTTTGGCCATGGCAGACACAAAGAGCACCAAAGCCCCAGAGGGTCATTAAAGCCCTTGTGCTGTGTCTGTGCTGCTGAGCTGGGCTGGGCTCCTGGCCCAGAGGCAGCTCCTGGCCAGGGCAGCAGAGCTGCAGAGAGACAGCTCTGGCCAGGAGCAGCTCCTGTGCACAGCCCAGCAGGGCTGGGGCACTGCCAGGGCCCCTCAGGGACACCAGCAGGGCACAGACAGAGCTCCCAGGGGCTCAGCACTGGCAGGGGCTGTGGCATGTCCCAGAGGGGGCTGTGTCACAGCAGCTCCTCTGTGGCTGTGTCATGGAGGCACAGAGCAGCTGTGATGTCAGCAAGGGGCTGTGTGACAGCACAGAGTGAGCTGTGTGAGGTCACAGATTGGGCTATGACATCACAGAGTTTGTTTTGTGAGGTCATTGAGCAGCTACAGCATCATAGAGGGGACTGTGTGACATCACAGAGCAGGCTGTGACATCATGGCATGGCTGTATGAATCACAGAGCAGGCTGTGATGTGAACGTGTGTGCTGTGACATTATAGAGTGCCAGTGTGACATCATAGAGTGGGTTTTATGACATCAAACATCTGTCTGTGACATCATAGAGTAGGGTATGTGGCCATAGGGCAGATCTTGCCATCATAGAGGGTGTCTCTGTGGCATCAGAGAGTGGTTGTGACGTCCCTGGGTGGCTGTGTAATATCATAGAGCAGGCTGTGACATCACAGAAAAGACTCTGGCATCACAGAGTGACTTTTTGACATCAGAGTCTTCTGTGATATCACAGAGCAGCTGTGTGACATCACAACATGCTGTGTGACATCAAGGGACTGTGTGACATCACAGGAGGCTGTGTGACATCACAGGGGCTGTGTGAGGTCACTGGGGAGGTCACTCTGCCCCGGCCCCCCTCACAGTTCCCCCCAGAGCAGTCCAACCCTGCTCGTGCACAGCGGGGTCCCCTGTCCCCCCGGGTCCCCCCGCCCCCGGCGCCGCAGCCTCCCCCAGAGGATGTTCCACGAGATCGACCCCAGAGCCTGACACGGGGACAGGGGGTCGGGGCCCTGGGGGTGGCACAGGGGGACAGGGACCCCCCGGCAGCGTCCCCGTGTCCCCCAGGGCCAGAGCCTGGCCCAGGGCTCCTTCACCCTGGTACCAACGAGGCCTTGAGAGAGCTGAAAAAATCCCCAGCAAGGGACCAGCAAAAAACAGATTTAATATTAAGAGACAGCAGGACAAAGTTCCTTGGCAAGAGTCACTCTGCTCCTGACTGGACACTTCAGGCACACCAAGGAAACAAAGCAACAACAAAACCAAACCAAATCCA
This sequence comes from Agelaius phoeniceus, assembly GCF_051311805.1. Lineage (NCBI taxonomy): Eukaryota > Metazoa > Chordata > Aves > Passeriformes > Icteridae > Agelaius > Agelaius phoeniceus. Next base: position 7,270,732 of record NW_027509866.1, read on the forward strand.
GGCAATCAAACCAGAAATGAACTGAAAACTGTCCCTGTGTGTTTGTGTGACACAAGGGCAGTGAGAGCAAGCATGAAAGGAATATGGCCCAAAAGCTGAACAGAGTTCAAACTTAAAAGGACTTAACTTATACCTTACCCTTGACTGATACCTTCAGTTTAACAATTTAGCAAAAAATAGCATGTAGCAGGATTTAATCTAATTTATAACCTATGACTTTGAAATTTTACAGAGGATTAATATTTAACAGTATTTAACTCAGCTTATAACTTATATTAAACATAACAACTTAGGAAAAAAAACAACTCTTAGCAGTGTTTAACTTCACTTAGACCTTGTGTCTTAACCTTACCTACAGGCAATGTAGGTAAGGTTAAGTCATCCTGGCCGCACTTGGCATCAACAGCTTTCTTTGGCAGTGGGAGAACAGGGATGTTGTGCCACTGAGGGAACAAAAGCAGTTCCCAGGGCTGCTCCTCCAGAAAGCAGCAGCTGGTTGGGCAGCAGCAGTGCCTGGAGCAGACAGTGTTTGTGATGAGCTGCAGAGGAGCTGAGCCCAGGGGCTGTTGGCCAAGGCCGAGCCCCAAGGAGCATTTCTCATCTGGCAGGGCGGCCTGAGAAGGGGAGGGGGGAATGCAGCAGCACAGGGCCCATGGAACCAAGGGACCATTGTGACACTGTGGGGCCCTGTGAGACCAAGGGACCATTGTGACACTGTGGGGCCTCATGGAATCTTGGAGAGCACTGTGACATGGCTGGGCCTCATGGAACCAAGGGGACCGTACTGACATTGTGTGACTTCATAAAAATGTAGGGACTGTAGTGTCACTGAGAGGCCCCATCAAACCAAGCGTCCATTGTGACACTGCAGGGCCTCATGGATCTGTGGAGACCATTGTGAGGCTTTGAGGTGCCATGGTACCAAGGGACCATTGTGACACTGTGAGACTCAGTGGAGCCAAAGCTCCATTTTGATATTGCAGGGGCTCATGTAACAATGGAGGCACCATTAAGAGTTGGCAGCCTCATGGAACCAAGGGGCCATTGTGATACTGTGGGGCACCATGGAACCAAGGAGACCATAGTGACACTGAAGGGACTCATGGAATCATGGAGACCATTGTGACACTATGAGGATCCATGGAATAAGCAAAGCATTGTGACACTGTGAGGCCTCATGCAACCAGTGAGACCATTGTGACCCTGAGGGTGCCCATAAATCCAAGAGGACCATTGTGATACTGTGGGGCCTCATGAAACCAAGAGGCCTTTGTGACACTGCAGGGCTGCATGGAACCAAAGGTCCAGGGTGACACTTCAGGGCCTTGTGTCATCATTGGTCCATTGTGACACTCTGGAGCCAAAGGAGACCATTGGATCACCACAAACCCCCAGGGTCCAAAGGTCCATTGTGACATTGCAGGGCTCATGGAACAGAGGAGTCCCAGGAAACTGTGGGGCCTGGGGAATCACGGAGACCATTGTGACACTGCAAGGCCTAGTGGAATTGTTGGGACCATGATAACATTGAGGGGTGCCATGAAATTGTTGGGGCCATTGTGAAAATATTGGGCCCCATAAAAGCAAGGGAACACAGAAGAGCTCTGGCTGGTTTGGCTTCCCAGGGGCCACATGACTGGTCCAGCTGAGCTTGGCATGTTGAGGGTCTCTTCTCATCTGCTACTGAAACACTGAGGCTCTGTGCTTTCCTTCATATGGAAAAGAATTGTCCTTCTCCTCCAGGCATGCATGGCCACAACTGGAGTTTCACCTCCAAATTTCCTTATATCCAAGGATTGTTCCCATAGGAATACTGCCAGGACAAGACTGGCTGGCAGTGGTTTCATAAGGGTCAGCTCCCATCTGTCCCCAAAACTGGGGAAGGCTCTGTGTTTTCCTCTCAGTAGGAAAGAACTGTCCTGCTTCTCCAGGTTCCCATGGCTGAGATTGGGTTTCCACCTCCAAATTCGCGATATCCAAAGACAGCTCCCAGACAAAATCTGCCATTCCTGGCAAGTCTGGCTGGCCTTGGCTTTGTGAGGCTCTCACCTGCCTTCCAAACACTGGAGCTCTGTGCTTTCCTTCCTATGGAAAAGAACTGTCCTTCTCATCCAAGTGTCCATGGCCAGGAATGGGGTTCCACATCCAGCATTCCATGTTGTGACAGCCTGGAGGAGATTGTTGGCTGGAAATACTTCGTGTGTGGGGGAGAGGTGGGGGCAGGTCCAGCCCTGCCCTGCCCTGGAAGCCCAGCCCTGCCCTGCCCTGGAACCCCAATCCCCCCAGAGCCTCTATCCCAGCCCAGCAGTGGCTGCCAGTCCCTGGCACAGCACAGGCAATGCTCCACAGCCACCTCTGCAGCCCCAGCCCAGCTCCTGAGGGACCAAATGAGCCCAAGCCCCACCTGGGGGAAGGGCCCAGGGAGACCAAGGGGTATTGAAGGCTGACCACAAGGCAAGCACACATCTTGACCCTACCTCCTCTTGGAATTTCCATCTGAACATTGCTGGAATCCAGGAGTTGGTAGCTGTGTGTGTGCTTCTCTGTATCACATTTTTCTCTCTTCCCGTGTCTTCTATTTTTGTCCCCTTGCAAATTTTGATTAACTTAAAATTGAACAAGCTATGAGTTTGTGAAGTTGAATGGGCCAAGTCAATGCTTTGAGAAGTGTTTTGTGTTGATTGAATGTTGTATTAAACCTTTTGCCAAAGTTTCTCTGACTTTCTAAATTTGCCAGTAAAGTCTGTTTTGTTGCTTGGAGCTCCTGACAATCCCTTGTTGGTGTTTCTCCAGCACATCCAACTCAGAGGACACAAACAACTGTAAATTCCTTTTAAGTGTCTCATTGAGAGAGTTGTTTCCAGGATAGGAGTCAGGGCTTGTCTGTGCTGCTTGGCCCAGCCCAGGCAGGGCTTTCCCAGCCCCATTCCACACTCCATTGCCCAGCTGGAGCCGCTGGTGCCTCTGAGTTGTGCTGCCTCAGCCCCAGGGATGCTCTCCTTGTCTGCCCATTCCCCCACGGTCTCTGGGCAGGGATGGCCTCACTGGGGGCTGCTGACATCCTCAGCAACTTGGAGGCTGCTGCTGAATTTCACTGCTCCAGAGGCTTGTTCAGCCTTCAGCTCTTCAGTGCAGGAATTCAGTGTCCTTGGGGCTCATTAACATTCAGAACACCTGAACAAGCCAGGCCTCTGGGAATCATTTGATTTTAATTTTCAAATCCTTTGTGGTTAAGTAGAACTCAGTAGTGCATTGAAACTGAATACATGATATTTAAAAAGACAGCGAGAAAGGATTTTTTAGGTCCTGTTTAGTTTTGTTTTCCTGTTAATTTATTGATATGTGCAATCTCCAATTGACACTGAATCCAAGTACCTCCTCATGCAGTTTGAATAGATATGAAAATCAAGACCCTTCATGGCTGACAATCAATCAGACTCTGTCCCTGCCCCCAGCCCACCATTTCCCCCATCCAAGCCCTGGCACTCAGAGCAGCCTTGTGCAAATCTGAGCTCCCTCCAGCCCAGGCTGCACCTGCAGCTTTCAGCTCCTTGGCTCCAACTCCCATCTGCTTTCCTTGCAGAAGGAGCTGCCTGAGACACAGAGGGATGTTCATTTCTTGTCAGCCAACAAAGCCAAGGGAAGGCATAGCTCCATCAAATGCAAAAGTCATTCTTCTCCCTGGCCGTGCCCTGCCCCTGATCCCCACAGCCTGTCCTGTTTCCTTCATCCCTGCATTGCCAGGGACGTTCTGGGACAAGGGAGTTCTTCTCTGGGGATGGAGGGAGGTGCAAGTGCAGCCTCTGGATTGGGAACCACAACTCATCAGGTTTGTGTCCTTTGGGGGTCAGGAACTTGTCACCCTGAGTTTTTAAGATTTTCTAAGCCTTCTGATGTTGACATTCTTGTAGTGAATTTTCTCACACACTTTCTGTAAATAACTTATTGTTTTGCATTCCTTTATGGAGGAGGAGAGAGTTGATGGACTGTTGGTTTAACCAGTGGCATTGGAGAGGTGCCACTGTCACCCTCCAATCCACTGTCACTTTTGGAAAACTATAAATGTTGGAGTCAGAAAATAAACGGCCCTTTTTTCTCTTTCACCTTGAGAATGGTGTGAGTGTGTGTTCCTTTGTGTCCTATAGCGACATTTGGTGACCCTGACGTGTGTATTGCAGCAGATTGTGGTGAGGTGTTCCCCCCCCTCTCTTTGGTGCTTTGCCTGCTGTTCTTGGGGTAATGGCGAGTGCTGTGGGTTTTGAGGAGGATCTCCTCCTTTTGGATCTTTGGAGGGGGGTCCTGGAGTGGAAACAGATTTCTGTTTCCTGGGATGACTTTGAGAGGTTGTTTCTGTGGGCCCGGGAGCGAGGGTTTCTTTCAGGTCCTGAGAGGGTGTTCTCTAGGGAGGAGTGGTCTTGTGTGGGGACCCGCCTCATGGAGGCCCTTTTTGACGATTGCACTCTAGATGTGGGACCGCTGCTGGTGCAGTGGAAGAGATGTGTGGAGCTTTGGGAGGGGTCTGGCTCTTGTACCCCTCGGAGTTCCCGGGGAAGCTCTTCTGCCTCGGACGTGGAGGAGGGGGAGTTTGAGTTTTTGTCCGATGTGGAGTCCCCCTCCCCGCCTCCGGACGGTGTGCTGGGGGGCGGAGCCCCTTGGGTTTCTGCGGGCTCTGTGAATTCGGCAGGCCGTCCTCGTCCTGCTTCGCCCGGCGTGGGCGGTGGGGTGGGGGACGGGTTGCCTTTTCTTTGTGCCTTTCCGGTTCTTGAGGGCCAGCCTCCGCCTTGGCTTGAGTCTGGTTCGGTGACGACCTGGTGTCCGAATTGCGGTGTTTCCACGAAGTTCCCCCTGGCCACGGCGGGGGCAGGGTTGCCCACCTCCGAGCTGGGCTCATCGGCGGGGGGGGCGTCTTCGCCCGTCCCTGGGCCTGCACAGCCTGCTGGGCATGTGCAGTCGGTGGATACACCCAGGGGTGGGATGTCACCTGCCCCTGGACCTGCGCAGCCTGCTGGGCATGCGCAGTCGGTGGAAGCACCCGGGCGCGGGGCGTCACCCGCCCCTGGGCCGGCGCAGCCCGCTGAGCGTGTGCAGTCGGTGGACGCAGCCGGGGGCAGGGCGTCGGTCGGCGTTCTGTCCGGTCCCGCTCCGGTGAGCGGGCAGCCCGCCCCTCTCTGCTCGGTGGGGGCGGTACCGGCTGGGCAGTCTTGTGGTTTGGGACGGACCCTCATAGGGGGCTTGCCGGGCTCCCTGGTGCCATCCCGCAGCGACGCAGCTGCGCGGACTGCGTCTCTCTCGGCGTCCCGTCCCTCCCCTGTGTCGGGGGCCGGGGGCCCCGCGCCGGTCTCGTCCCGGCCCGCGCCGGATTTGTGGGCCGGGATGGTACCTGCGTCCGCCGGGGCGGCCCCTGCTGGAGCTGTAACACGACAGGGCGCTGGGGTGTTTACCTTTAGCGCACCTGTTGGACAGCCAGCGGGAGGCCGGTGGGTGCCTGGGGCCACAGCACTTCCTCGTCGAATTTGTGGACGCTTCCTGCCTGTCAGGTGACCGTGCGTCCCAGGCATCCCGAACGTATTTGGCGAGAGGCGAAAACCAAGACTGACGAGATGAATGAGCCTGTTTCCTCGCGGCACCTGCAGGGTCGCGGGGCGGGCTCCTTTGGCTCTGCCGGTGCTGCGGGGGGCCCAGGGCCGAGTGGTGTTGGCCTGGCTCCCAGGCAATTTTCGTCTTTTGCCCCTGTTGGGCCTGAGGACCAGGGAGTGTCAGGTGCGGTGGCTTTGCCAGGGGATCCTCAGGTTTTCCCTGTGCTCAGGGGTGTTGCTCATAACACCTATGAACCCCTTTCATATAAGCTGGAGAAGGAGCTCCGTGAGGCAGTTGCTCAGCATGGTTTGGGGTCCGCTGAGGTTATGCAGACTCTCCGGAGGGTTGATTCAGACAGGCTGACGCCTTACGATCTCCGTCGTGTGGCACGTTCTCTTTTTGACCCTGTGCAGTATGGTGTCTTTGAAACCAAGTGGGCTCGGTTGGCAGCCCATGCGGTGTCGCGGAATGCTACGCTGGGTCCGCAGGACCCCAGGCGTGGGGTTGTCGCTGACATGCTGCTGGGAACAGGGCTTTATGAGGATGTTCAAGGGCAGGTTGGATTTGATCCCCTTGTGCTTGAACAGTGCCACTCGCTGGGCATGGCTGCGATTGTTCAGACCCTGGAAATGGCTGCTCCGAGGCCGCCGTTCCCGACCATTGTCCAGGGGGATGACGAGCCTTTCATGACGTTTGCGGAAAGGCTGATTGCATCCGTGGAGAGGCAGGTGCCTGATCCTGTGGCAAGGAGCGTTACGATTACGAACCTTGTCAAGTGCAATTGCAATGCTGCTTGTAGGAAAGTCATAGTGGCTCTGCCTGGTGATCCTACTGTCTCTGAGATGGTGGAGGCCTGTGCGGACATCGTCCCCCAGGATCGGAAGTTGGCTGCCGTGGCTGCCGCTGTGCAGCCGGTTTGGGCGGCGCCGCAGGGCAAGCGGCCACAGCGGGGGATTGCACCGGCTGGCAAGAAGCAGGGGAAGAAAGCGCAGAAGGTGAAGTTCCCCATGTTCTTGTGTGGTCGGTGTGGTAGGCCGAATCATATGTCTGATGTGTGCAAGGCGACTGTTCATGCTAATGGCCAAGCTTTGCCAGGCTCGGGAAATGGCAAGCGGAGCGCGCAGGGGGGACGCATGCGGAGACAAGCTTCTCTCCAGACCCCGGTGCCGATGGAGGTCTCCTTTGCCGGCTTGCAGCCAGCACCCGTGGATCAGCAGGAGTGGATGTCTATACCACAGCAACAGTTGTGTTAGAGTCTTCTCAGATATGCAAGGTTCCCCTGGATGCCTTTGGTCCCTTGGGTGGGGGCATGAGTGCTCTCCTTATGGGGAGGTCTAGTGCCACCCTTCAGGGCATCATTGTGCACCTGGGGCTTATCGATGCGGATTTCATGGGGCAGATTTGTGCCATGGTCTCCACACCCACCCCCCCCGTGACGATCCCGAAAGGGACGCGGCTTGCTCAACTTGTGCCTTTCAAGTCCTCTGTTTGCAGGTCAGCTGATCAGTCGCCTGGAGCTGGCAGTTTTGGCTCCACTGGGCCGCCTCAAGTTCACTGGACTGCTGTCCTGACCAAGGACCGTCCCGAGATGCTGTGCACCCTGTCTGTTCCTGGTGCGATGCCGCCAGAAGTCCGCGTCCGTGGGCTTCTCGACAGCGGTGCTGACGTCACGGTTCTCTCCCTTGTGACCTGGCCCTCAGAGTGGCCCTTGGATCCGGTGGGGACATCTGTCGCTGGCCTGGGAGGGACGGCACAATGTTATGTGAGCCAATGGCCTGTGTTGGTCACGAACCCAGAGGGACAGGTGGCCTGGGTTAGGCCTCATGTTACTTCTACTCCTGCCAACCTTTGGGGGAGGGATGTTCTGTCTGCTTGGGGGATGCGCATTGGGACGGATTTTTGATGGGGGCCACTGCAGTGAAGGGCGCAGAGTGTCCGACGCCTCCTATACGGTGGCTGGTTGACAAACCTGTATGGGAAAAGCAGTGGCCCCTCCCTCAAGAGAAGTTGAATGCCCTTCGGAATCTGGTGCAGGAGCAGTTGGACCAGGGTCATCTGGAGCCTTCCACCAGCCCCTGGAACACCCCTGTCTTCTGCATCAAAAAGAAGTCTGGGAAATGGAGGTTGTTGCAAGACCTCCGAAAGGTTAATGCCGTGATGGAAAGCATGGGAACATTGCAGGCGGGCATGCCATCACCTACCATGCTTCCTGCAGACTGGCCAGTCCTCATTGTGGATCTGAAGGATTGTTTCTTTACAATTCCTTTGCATCCCGATGACAGACTGAAGTTTGCCTTCTCAGTGCCAGCAATTAACGAGGCTGAGCCTGCACAGAGGTATCAATGGAGGACATTGCCTCAGGGCATGCGCAATTCTCCTGCCATATGCCAGTGGTATGTGGCCCGTGCCTTGTCTGGAGTTCGCAGGCAGTTTCCTGACGCACGTCTGTATCATTATATGGATGACATTTTAGTGGCCGCGTCCACCCAGGATGAGCTGCTGAGGATTCAGCCTCGGTTGCTTGATGCTTTGCATGCTCAGGGACTGCAGGTGGCTCCGGAGAAGGTGCAACAGCAACCACCTTGGAAGTATTTGGGGGTCAAAATTCTGGAACGGACGATCCGTCACCAGGAGGTGCAATTTGTGCATCCTGTGAGGACACTGAATGATGTTCAGAAATTGGTGGGTGTCATCACTTGGTTGCGTCCATATTTGGGAGTAACCAATGCGCAGCTGTCTCCTCTGTATGATTTGTTGAAAGGAGACGCTGATCTAAAATCACCTCGCACACTGACCCCTGAGGCGCATAAGGCGTTGGAGGTGGTTCAGCGAGCTGTTTCGGCTTGCCAAGTTTATCGCATTGATCCCTCCGTTGATGTCACTGTGTTCGTCACCACTCCAGATTCGTATCCCACGGGTATCATTGGCCAGTGGAGTGACAATTGGTCTGATTCCTTGCACATTTTGGAATGGGTTTTCCTGCCCCATCAGCCACAGAAGATGGCAACTGCGTTGTTTAAATTGATTGCTTGCTTGATAATCAAATGCCGGCAATGGTGTTTGCAATTGATGGGTGCGGATCCCGCAAAGATCATACTCCCGGTGCAACGGGAGGATTTTGACTGGAGCTTTGCAAACAGTGTGTTTGCAAACACTCCCTGCAGAGTGCTCTGGAAAATTTCTCCGGGCAGATCACTTATCATCTGCCCAGCCATAGGCTACTGCATATGGCAAAATCCACAAAAATCTCTTTGCGGCCCAAAAATAGCCAGGAACCCCTGCAAGGACCCACTGTCTTTACTGATGGTTCAGGGAGGACTGGGAAGGCCATTGTTACCTGGAGGGATGGATCTGAGTGGCAGGTTCTGGAAGGCCACGAGGATGGGTCAGCCCAGTTGGTTGAACTGAGGGCTGCTGTCATGGCATTTGAAAGATTCTCCCAGGAGCCTTTCAACTTGATCACGGATTCCGCCTATGTGGCTGATATCGCACAGCGGTTGGGTCACTCGGTCTTGAAGGAGGTCAGTAATCCTGCCTTGTTTCACTTACTGAAGACCTTGTGGTGTGCCATTCAGGCCCGGGTTCATCCATTCTATGTTCTGCATGTGAGGAGTCACACCACTTTGCCGGGCTTTATAGTGGAAGGTAACGCGAGGGCTGACAAGCTGGCTAACCCAGCGTGGGTAGCGCCTCAGCCTGATACACTCGCGCAGGCCAAGGCATCGCATGGGTTTTTCCACCAAAACGCACATACCCTGCAGAAGCAGTTTCAGCTGACGCCAACTGAGGCTCGTGACATTGTTGAGTCATGTGATGACTGCCATGCACTTGCTCCGCCTTTGCCGGCAGGGGTGAACCCCAGAGGCCTTAGGGCCTTGGAGCTTTGGCAGACCGATGTCACCCTGGTTGCCGAGTTTGGCCGGCTCAAGTATGTGCATGTCACAGTGGACACGTTCTCCTCTGCGATGTGGGCTTCGGCTCACACTGGGGAGAAGGCCCGTGATGTCCTTGCCCACTGGAGGCAGGCCTTTGCCGTTTTGGGCATACCTTCTGCGGTGAAAACCGGCAATGGTCCTGCTTACACATCGCAAAAGGTGCAGCAGTTCCTGCAGTTGTGGGGTGTTTCACACAAGTTCGGGATCCCTCATTCTCCAACTGGTCAAGCTATTGTAGAACGCGCTCATGGTACTCTGAAGTGGGTTCTTCAAAAACAAAAATGGGGAATGCAGGGTGAAACCCCGCACAGTCGGTCGGCAAAAGCTTTGTACACAATCAATCATCTCACTGTGCCACAGAACTCAAATAACCCTGTCATTTTGAATCACCATCTCTCGTTGCAGGCTGCGGACGAGGCACATCAGCCTCGAGTGAAGGTTCGGGTGCGGAATTTAGTCACCAAACAGTGGGAAGGTCCCTACGACCTTATCGCTTCGGGGCGCGGGTATGCTTGTGTATCCACAGATACTGGGGTACGCTGGGTACCTTCGAAATGTGTTCGCCCTGACCTGCGACCGCAGAGGCAGAATCCAGCCGATGAGCAAGACGGAGACCGTGACCAACCTGAAAGGGGTCAAGCGGGCAGATCATTGAGTGATGACTCAGATGCAGATGACAGGAGTGATCGCTCTGATGATTCGTCCGCAAGTGGACACTGAGCATTGTTCATGTTTTCCTTTTTACATTGTTCATTTTCTTTTCTTTTTCTTTTTAAATGGAAAAAGGGTGACATGTCACCCTGAGTTATTAAGATTTTCTAAGCCTTCTGATGTTGACATTCTTGTGGTGAATTTTCTCACACACTTTCTGTAAATAACTCATTGTTTTGCATTCCTTTATGGAGGAGGAGAAAGTTGATGGACTGTTGGTTTGACCAGTGGCATTGGAGAGGTGCCACTGTCACCCTCCAATCCACTGTCACTTTTGGAAAACTATAAATGTTGGAGTCAGAAAATAAACGGCCCTTTTTTTCTCTTTCACCTTGAGAACGGTGTGAGCGTGTGTTCTTTTGTGTCCTATAGCGACAAACATCCCTCTATGTCTCGGGCAGCTCCTTCTGCAAGGAAAGCAGATGGGAGTTGGAGCCAAGGAGCTGAAAGCTGCAGGTGCAGCCTGGGCTGGAGGGAGCTCAGATTTGCACAAGGCTGCTCTGAGTGCCAGGGCTTGGATGGGGGAAATGGTGGGCTGGGGGTAGGGACAGAGTCAGATTGATTGTCAGCCATGAAGGGTCTTGATTTTCATATCTGTTCAAACTGCATGAGGAGGTACTTGGATTCAGTGTCAATTGGAGATTGCACATGTCCATGAATTAACAAGGGAAAAAAACCTAAACAGGACCTGAAAAATCTTTTCTCACTGTCTTTTTAAAGATATTGTATTCACTTTGGATAGACTACTGAGATCTGTCTAATTAACCAGAAATGATTTGAAAATTAAAATCAAATAGTTCCCAAAGGCTTGGCTTGTTCGGGTGTTCTGAATGTTCATGAGCCCTGGGACACTGAATTCCTGCACTCAAGAGCTGAAGGCTGAACAAGCCTCTGGAGCAGGGAAATTCAGCAGCAGCCTCCAAATTGCTGAGGATGTCAGCAGCCCCCAGTGAGGCCATCCCTGCCCAGAGACCATGGGGGAATGGGCAGACAAGGAGAGCGTCCCTGGGGCTGGGGCAGCACAACTCAGAGGCACCAGCGGCTCCAGCTGGGCAATGGAGTGTGGAATGTGGCTGGGAAAGCCCTGCCTGGGCTGGGCCAAGCAGGACACACAAGCCCTGACTCCCATCCCTGAAACAACTCTCTCAAGGAGACATTTAAAAGGAATTTACAGTTTTTTCTGTCCTCTGAGTTGGACTCCCTGGAGAAATGCCAACAAGAGGTTCTCAGGAGCTCCAAACTATAAATCAGCCTTTACTGGGAACTTTAGAAAATCAGGGAAACTTTGGCAAAAGGTTTATTATGACATTGTTGTGGTTTTGGTTTGTTAATTTAAGATTTTTCTAATCTTGAGATTTCTTAACTAATGATTTGATGAGTATGGTGGGTTTTAGTGTTGGTTAATTATTTATGTATTTATTTTGTTGTGAGATTGGATTACGAGAAAGGTAAAGTGGGCTTAAAATTTTAAAAGTGTACAAAGAAATTTTTATTAACAGTAAATTAAGAAAGGAAAAAGGAGTAACAATTATTTTTCTTTACAACTTTTTCTTTTTACTGACAATTTAAAGAAAGTAAAATTTCAATTTCTAGTTAGGTTACTATTTCTAGAATAGTCTTTTTTTATTTTACTTAGGGAGAGAAGTTTTTCTTGTTAAGGTTATGGAGATTTTTTTACAAAATGAAAAAATAGGGTTTTTGTGGTTCTTAATTTTGTCATGGATATCAGTTCTGTGGAACTTTGGTATTGTTAAGTTGTTTTTATTGCCAGAAGCTTTTCTACAGCTTGTTGATGGGCAATGTCAACTTATGGGGTATTGTTTTAAAGATGAGTTCTTTAAAGGTAAAAGCTTTTATTATTTACTTTTGAAATTATTTTTTCTCTGGGAATAGAGATCTTCTCTTGGGGGTACTGGATTATGTTTTTATCATTTCCTGTTTCAACTTTTTATGAAATTACAGTTATTTTAACATTTCGTTTGTTTTAGTATGCAGGTTTTTTGTTTGATAATATTTTGAATATTTTTATTTTCTTTTAATTTTATGTGCTATAAAAAAGAGTTTTTTTCTTTATAGTTTACAAGAGGATTTTTTTTTTAAGATTTAGGTACTTTTTTTTTGTTTGGGATTTCATGTCTTCTTTACTGACTTTGATGGTTTTATAATTTTTTTATGTTTGTATTTTGTTTTTCCCTTTTTTTTTGAGGGAGGATTGAAGTATTGAAAGGGTTGGCACCTGACCTGCGAGTAACTTGTGGTTGAAGTTATGGTTGGGTTGAGTTAGGATTGGTTTTATGGCTCATTTTTGGGGGCTTTTTGTTTAATTTTAGTTGTAGGGTTGTTTTGTATGGGTTGTAAGTTTTAGGGGGTTTTGGTTTTAGTTGTGTTGGGGGAGGGGACTTGATGGTGAGATTTTAACAGCTGTGGCTGGCTTTGTTCTGGTTGGGGTTTTGTAGCCTCTTTTGTTTTCCTGTTTGGGAGCTGTTGGGGTTTGGTTTGGTCAGAATGGGGCCGATGGGGGTGGGGCAGCCTGGGGAGGGGGGAAGGGGCTCAGCCCATGGCAGGGTTGCTTGGTTTGGTTTGGTTTGGTTTGGTTTGGTTTGGTTTGGTTTGGTTGAGATGGGGGCCAGGGCCATGGCCCGCTGCTTCTTTGTTGACTGGAAACGAAAGAGGAAGTTCCTGGGTTTTTTCATCTGTAACATTTGTGTTTCACAGAGGTGTGTTCAGTATCTCAGTGGTTTAACAGATTGTCAGTGACACAAAAAGTTTTACATTACTTTTAAAAATTCTTGTCATGTATTACAACAGATATTCAATCAACAAAAAACACTTCTGAAAGCATTGACTTGGCCCATTCAACTTCACAAACTCCAAGCCTGTTCAATTTAAAGTTAATCAACATTTGCAGGAGCACAGAAACAGAAGAAGAAGATGCAGAAAGAGAAAAACTCAAAAAAGATACAGAGAAGCACACACACAGCTACCAACTCCTGGATTCCAGCAGAGTTCAGATGGAAATTCCAAGAGGAGGTAGGGTCAAGATGTGTGCTTGCCTTGTGGTCAGCCTTCAATACCCCTTGGTCTCCCTGGGCCCTTCCCCCAGGTGGGGCTTGGGCTCATTTGGTCCCTCAGGAGCTGGGCTGGGGCTGCAGAGGTGGCTGTGGAGCATTGCCTGTGCTGTGCCAGGGACTGGCAGCCACTGCTGGGCTGGGATAGAGGCTCTGGGGGGATTGGGGCTCCAGGGCAGGGCAGGGCTGGGCTTCCAGGGCAGGGCAAGGCTGGACCTGCACCTTCCTCCCCCCACATATGAAATGTTTCCAGCCAACAGTCTCCTCCAATTTGTCACAACAGGCAATATTCGAGGTGGAACCCAAATTCTGGCCATGGGCATCTGGACTAGAAGGACAGTTGTTTTCCATAGAAGAAAAGCACAGAGCCTCAGTGTTTGGAGAGCCTCACTAGACCAAGGCCAGCCAGACTTGTCAGGAATGGAAGATTTTGTCTGGGACCAGACTTTGGATATAGGGAATATTAGAGGTGGAACCCCAATCTCAGCCATGGGCACCTGGAGAAGCAGGACAGTTCTTTTCCATAGGAAGGAAATCACAGAGCCTTCCCCACTGTTTTTTGAGACCGATGCAAAGTGACCCTTGTAAAACCACTGCAAGACAGACTTGTCCTGGCAATATCCCTATTGGAACAATCGCTGGATATAAGGAAATTTGGAGGTGAAATCCCAGTTCTGGCCACAGGTGCCTGGAGGAGGGGGACAGTTCTTTTCCATAGGAAGAAAAGCACGGAGCTGCAGTGCTTCAGCAGCAGATGAGAAGAGACCCTCAACATGCCAGGGTCAGCTGGACCAGTCAGGCAGTCAACAGGAGGCCAAACCAGCCAGATCTGTTCTGTGTCCCCTTGATTTTGTGGGGCCCTACAGTGCCACAATCGTGCCTTGGATCCATGGGGCCCCGCCGTGCCATAATGGTGGCTTGATCCCATGGGGTCCAGCAGTGTCACGATGGACCCTTGTTTCCATGGGATCCAGCAATGTCACAATGGCCCCTGGGTTCCAGAAGGCCCCACAGTGTCACAATGGTCCCAATGAATCCATGAGGCCTTGCAGTGTCACAATGGACCTTTGGACCCTGGGGGTTTGCAGTGTCACAATGGTCTCCTTTGGCTCCACAGTGTCACAATGGACCATTGATGACAGGAGGCCCCTCTGTGTCACCCTGGAGCTTTGGTTCCATGCATCCGTGCAATGTCACAAAGGCCTCTTGGTTTCACCATGCCCCACAGATCACAATGGTCCCCTTGGTTCTTTGGGGACTCCATGGGTCACAATGGTCTCACTGGTTCCATGAGGCCTCACAGTGTCACAGTGCTTTGCTTATTCCCTTAGGCCTCATAGTGTCACAATGGTCTCCATGATTCAATAGTGCCCCACAGTATAACAATGGTCTCCTTGGTTCCAGGAGGCAGTGAAGTGTCTTAATGATCTCTCCATGGTTCCATGAGGCCCAACAATGTCACTGTGGTCTCTTTGATTCCATGACGCCCCACAGCGTCACCATGGTCCCTTGGTCTCACAGGGCCCCACAGTGTCACAATGGTCCCTTGGTCTCACAGGGCCCCACAGTGTCACAATGCTCCCTTGGTCTCACAGGGCCCCACAGTGTCACAATGGCCCCTTGGTTCCATGGGCCCTGTGCTGCTGCATTCCCCCCTCCCCTTCTCAGCCCGCCCTGCCAGCTGAGAAATGCTCCTTGGGGCTCGGCCTTGGCCAACAGCCCCTGGGCTCAGCTCCTCTGCAGCTCATCACAAACACTGTCTGCTCCAGGCACTGCTGCTGCCCAACCAGCTCCTGCTTTCTGGAGGAGCAGCCCTGGGAACTGCTTTTGTTCCCTCTGTGGCACAACATCCCTGTTCTCACACTGCCAATGAAAGCTGTTGGTGCTCAGTGCGGCCAGGATGAACCATTGCTGGGACTGAAGCCCCTCTCTTGGGGCCCTGCAAACAGCGCTCCAAAAGGAGCCCTTGGAGCTCTCCTGGGCCAGCGACTCCCTCTGAGTGGGGCCTCTCCCAGCCGGGAACTCTCCCGTTTGCTGCACTCGGGGATCCCCAACAATGACGGAGCCTGGGCCGATCCCCCCACTCCTCCAGGCTCAACCCTTCACCCTCTGGGGAGATGGCAAAGGATCCACAGGGAGCATTTCCTGCCCTCAGGGGAATTTCTCCCAGGTGCCTTGCACTGACTCTTTGTGTCGGTGTGCACACAGGAGTACCTGTGCTGGGGAAATGTGGCAGAAATGCTGCTCTCTGAGGGGTTTGAGTGCCTTGGATAGCTGAGTCTGTCAGATATCCAAACATCAGTAAGTAAGGTTAAAACACAAGGTCTAAACTAAGTTAAATGCTCCTAAGAGTTGTTCTTTTTCTAAGTTGTTAAGTTTAATTTAAATTATTATTTAAGTTTATTAGATTTTTTAAATTGCAATGTGATAGGTTATAAGTTAGGTTAAATACTCTTAAGTGCTGTTCTTTTGCTAAATTATGAAGTAGATGGTATCAGTTAAAGATAAGGTTTAACTTAAGTCCTGTTAAGATTGAGCTCTGTTTAAGCTTTTGGGCTGTATTCCTTTTATCCTTGCTCTCACTGTCCTTGTGTCACACACACACACAGGGACAGTTCTCAGTTCATTTCTGGTTTCCTTGCCTGGATTTGGTTTGGTTTTGTTGTTGCTTTGTTTCCCTGCTGTGCCTGAAGTGTCCAGTCAGGAGCAGAGTGACTCTTGCCAAGGAACTTTGTGCTGCTGTCCCTTAATATTAGATCTGTTTTTTGCTGATCCCTTGCTGGGGATTTTTTCAGCGCTCTCAAGGCCTCGTTGGTACCAGGGTGAAGGAGCCCTGGCCCAGGCTCTGGCCCTGGGGGACACGGGGACGCTGCCGGGGGGTCCCTGTCCCCCTGTGCCACCCCCAGGGCCCCGGCCCCCCGTCCCCGTGTCAGGCTTTGGGGTCGATCTCGTGGAACATCCTCTGGGGGAGGCTGCGGCGCCGGGGGCGGGGGGGACCCGGGGGGACAGGGGACCCCGCTGTGCACGAGCAGGGTTGGACTGCTCTGGGGGGAACTGTGAGGGGGGCCGGGGCAGAGTGACCTCCCCAGTGACCTCACACAGCCCCTGGGATGTCACACAGCTCCTGTGATGTAACACAGTCCCCTGTGATGTTACACAGCTGTTTTGTGATGTCACAGATGACTCTAATGTCAAAGAGTCACACTGTGATGTCACAGTTTTTTTCTGTGGTATCACAGGCTGTTCTATGATGTTACACAGCCACCCAGTGATGTCACAACCCACTCCCTCATGTCAAAGAGCCACCCTCTACGATGGCAAAATCTGCTCTATGGCCTCATACTATGATGTCACGGACAGCTGTGTGATGTCACAACCCCCTCAGTGATGCCACAAAACCCTCTCTGTGATGTCATACTGACACTCTGTAATGTCACAGCACACACTTTGACCTCACAGCCTGCTCCATGATGTCATACAGCCAAGCCATGATGTCACAGCCTGCTCTGTGATATCACACAGTTCCATGTATGATGCTGTAGCTGCTCAGTGACCTCACACAAAAAACTCTGTGATGTCATTGCCCAGTTTGTGACCTCACACAGCCCACTCTGTGCTGTCACACAGTCCCTTGCTGCAGCACAGACACAGAACAAGGGCTTTAATGACCCTCTGGGACTTTGGTGCACTTTGCATCAGACTCAGACCCTCAGAGTGGCTCCATGGGGACATTCCAAGAGTCTCCAGGCTGTTCCAGAGCTGGAATGTCACACACAGAGACAGGGGCTCCATGGAGACCTCCCAGGGGTTTCTGGGCATGGTAAAGTGCCCTGTGGTCAGAGGCAGTCACAGCCATTCCATGGTGACATCCCAGGGCACCTTGGGCTGCAAAGGCACCGATCTGTCACAGGCACTCACGCGGGCTCCACCGTGACATCCCAGGAGTGCCCAGGCTGCCAAAGAGCCGGGATGTCCCAGACACTCACAGGGGTTCCTGTCATGGGCACAGTGGGAGCTTCAGGCAAAAGCTTTATTTCTTTATTGGAGAAACTCCTGCTGGGTCATGAGGTGGAGAAATGACACCCAACAGCCACCATGGATCCTCAAACCCCTGCAGGGCCCTTAGACTCTTAAAATTCCTTCTAAGAGAGGAGACTGGGAGCGGCTGGATCCAATCCCAGCCCCTGAATTTGTCAAAGGTGTAAAAGATTTGACAGGTGGAATTCAACTTCAATACAATTTGTCCCGCATTATTAATGATGGAATACCAGATAAATTAGTATAAATACAGCTCTGACTGATTCTGATCATGATCGTACAGAAAGATCTCTAAGCAGAGTTATTTACTCCACAGTTCATGAGCTATAACACCAATTAGAATATCATGCTCTAGGCAGCAATTTTGAAGTCATCAGGGCCTTGCTGGAGTTGTTGGAGGCCATTGCAGGCAGAGCCTCTTGCTCCAGCAGGAACTGCCTTTCCTGTGCCATCAGCAGGGCAGGTCCCGCTGCAGAAAAAGCCCCAGGCCAGCCCCAGCACAGGGAAGGCCTCGGGCACAAGGGCAGAGTGCCGTGCTGGGAGCTGTGCCAGGGAGAGCCTGAGGCACCAAAGGCACCTTGGCAGCAGCAGCTGCTTGCAGGCCATGGCCAGAAGCCTCCCTTGGCAGCCCGGCCTGGTGGCCACCACTGCAGAGCTGCTGCCTCAGGGCTCATTCCTGGCTGGCCTCTGAAAAGCCACTTCTGCTCCAGGAGCCTGACTGGGAAGCCATTGGCCCCAGCACCTTGGGGACAAGATATCAATGACAAAACTCTTCATGCCAGCAGAGCCAAGGCAGGGGCAGAGGAAAGGGCAGAGCCAGGCCCAGGGGACAGGGCTGCCATGGTGATGGCTGTGAGGGCACTGCCCCTGCAGCAGCCTGGCTGCCCTCAGCAGACATTGTGTCCAGAAGCATTGTGAGGGCACCCAGCACATCAGAGAACCCACACTGCAGGAATTCTGTCCTTGTGGAGGGCAGGGGGTTTCACTGGGTCAGGTCGGACAAAGCTCCAGCTCTTGGACAATTCCTGGGATGGGGCGTCCAATTCTATGGAAAAACAGCTGCAGTTTCATGTCACTTTCATAATTGAAAAATATTTCCTGTTCTAACAAATGTAAATCTGCCCTCATTCAGTTTAGAGATATTGACCCTTGTTTTGTCACTGCAAGATTTGGGAGAAAATAACTTTGATAGCTATTTTTCCATTTTCACAGACCTTGGAGAGGACCCAAAAATCTCACAAGATGGGGTTTGGAGGCCTCATCATAAAACCAGCAGGGAGAGTCTGCAGGCTCTGTGCTCAGTGGGGTGGAGACTGAGGACAGAACAGGAGTAGCCTGGGAGGGAATGAAGGGTGGTTTCAGAGGGGCTGGAGCATTTCTTTCTAGTGGGAATGAGGCTGAAGAAGACATAATAGCACCAAGGGCAGCTGAGGAGGCCTAGAGTGGACACCAGGAGAAAGGAATTTCTCTGCCAGGGCAGGGCTGTGGTGCAGCACGTCCCCCAGAAAGAGCCTGGAGCAGCCCAAGGCTTTGTGTGGGCAGGCAGAGGCAGGCAGGAGGCAGAGCTGTCAGCAAAGGAAGGGGCCAGCCAGGTGGGGCAGCCGGGGGATGCCCACAGCCTGCAGGGACAGAGGCGCAGGTTTGCTCAGCACCAGAGACACCTTTGCCTTGCTTGTCCCCACCTGTCATCACTGCCACCAGTGTTCTGCTCTACCTGGAACCTGGGGATGCTTTTTCAGTCCTATCCTTCTGATGGATCTCTTTTTAAAGTATGAGAAACTTCATTGTTTCACCCTCTTTTTGAATCCCTGAGAAGTTCTTTGAGCCAACTTTGAGGGGCTGAGTCTGATGCAAAGAGCACCAAAGGCCCAGAGGGTCATTAAAGCCCTTGTGCTGTGTCTGTGCTGCTGAGCTGGGCCGGGCTCCTGGCCCAGAGGCAGCTCCTGGCAAGGGCAGCAGAGCTGCAGAGAGACAGCTCTGGCCAGGAGCAGCTCCTGTGCACAGCCCAGCAGGGCTGGGGCACTGCCAGGGCCCCTCAGGGACACCAGCAGGGCACAGACAGAGCTCCCAGGGGCTCAGCACTGGCTGAGGGGCTGTGGCATGTCCCAGAGGGGGCTGTGTCACAGCAGCTCCTCTGTGGCTGTGTCATGGAGGCACAGAGCAGCTGTGATGTCAGCAAGGGGCTGTGTGACAGCACAGACCGGGCTGTGTGAGGTCACAGACTGGGCTATTGTGGGAACTCAGCACATTCCTCTGGATGTCCAGAGTTGCCGAAAACCCTCTCGGGGGGCTCGGAGACCCTGGCATGCTCCCAGGAACACCTGGTGGCTTGATTTTGATCCTTCCAGCAAATTGCCACCTGTGTATGAGGACAGAAGAGTCACTTTTGAATGGTGCAAGAATGATGTATTTACAGGGTGGAAGTATAGATTTTGGGGGTTTTTGGTATAGGGGTTTTGGAGACAAGATGGAGGAATCAGGGTGTGTCTCGTCCTTCTTCTTTCTTCTTTGTGTTCTCCATTTTCTGCTGTGCTGTTGGCACTTGGGGATTAGTTCAGAGTAGAAGTGCACTGTCTAACATAGGTGATAGGTATTGGGACTTAAAAGTAAATATGATATACGTAGTTTGTAGTATATAAAAATGACACCACCTCGGGGCCAGTTAGAGTGCGTGTGGCTGCCTTGCTGTGCAGATGTCGGCTGGGCAGAAAGGAAATTTTGTAGATAAGAAATAATAAACAACCTGAAAAGCAAAAAGTGAAGAGTCCAGCCTCATCGTTTGGAGCACGGGCTGCCTCAGAACCATCCCACGTGTCTCGGGGCAAAGACAAACAGCCGACCTGAGAGGCTATGACATCACAGAGTTTATGTGAGGTCACTGAGCAGCTACAACATCATAGAGGGGATTATGTGACATCACAGAGCAGGCTGTGACATCATGGCATGGCTGTATGACATCACAGAGCTGGTTGTGAGGTCAAAGTATGTGCTGTGACTTTACAGAGTTGCAGTATGACATCACAGAGAGGGTTTTGTGACATCAGAGAGTGGGTTGTGACATCAAAGATCTGGCTGTGACATCATAGAGTAGGATGGAAGGCCATAAAGCAGATCCCGCCATCATAGAGGGGTGCTCTGTGACATCAGAGTAGGTTGTGACATCACAGGGGCTGTGTGACATCACAGGGGCTGTGTGAGGTCACTGGGGAGGTCACTCTGCCCCGGCCCCCCTCACAGTTCCCCCCAGAGCAGTCCAACCCTGCTCATGCACAGCGGGGTCCCCTGTCCCCCCGGGTCCCCCCGCCCCCGGTGCCGCAGCCTCCCCCAGAGGATGTTCCACGAGATCGACCCCAGAGCCTGACACGGGGACGGGGGGCCGGGGCCCTGGGGGTGGCACAGGGGGACAGGGACCCCCCGGCAGCATCCCCATGTCCCCCAGGGCCAGAGCCTGGGCCAGGGCTCCTTCACCCTGCTACCAACGAGGCCTTGAGAGCGCTGAAAAAATCCCCAGCAAGGGATCAGCAAAAATCAGATTTAATTTTAAGGGACAGCACCACAAAGTTCCTTGGCAAGAGTCACTGTGCTCCTGACTGGACACTTCAGGCAAACCAGGGAAACAAAGCAACAACAAAACCAAACAGAATCCAGGCAATCAAACCAGAAATGAGCCAAGAACTATCCCTGTGTGTGTGTGTGACACAAGGACAGTGAGGGCAAGGATAAAAGGAATACAGCCCAAAAGCTTAACAGAGGTCAAAACTAACAGGACTTAAGTTAAACCTTAACCATAATTGATACCTTAAAAGAACAGCACTTAACAGTATTTAACCTAACTTATAACCCATGACTTACTTATTTGGCAGTATTTAATTTACCTAACAACTTCTATTAAAAGTAACAACCTCACAAAAGAACAACTCTTAGAAACATTTACTTGGCTTAGACCTTGTGACTTAACCTTCCTGACAAGGACCAACCGACTCAGCTATCCAAGGCTCTCAAACCCCTCAGAGAGCAGCATTTCTGCCACATTTCCCCAGCACAGGCACTCCTGTGTGCACACAGACACAAAGAGTCAGTGCAAGGCACCTGGGAGAAATTCCCCTCAGGGCAGGAAATGCTCCCTCTGGATCCTTTGGCATCTCCCCAGCGGGTGGAGGGTTGAGCCTGGAGGAGTGGGGGGATCGGCCCAGGCTCCGTCGTTGTTGGGGATCCCTGAGTGCAGCAAACGGGAGAGTTCCCGGCTGGGAGAGGCCCCACTCAGAGGGAGTCGCTGGCCCAGGAGAGCTCCAAGGGCTCCTTTTGGAGCGCTGTTTGCAGGGCCCCAAGGGAGGGGCTTCAGTCCCAGCAATGGTTCATCCTGGCCACACTTGGCACCAACAGCTTTCTTTGGCAGTGTGAGAACAGGGATGTTGTGCCACTGAGGGAACAAAACCAGTTCCCAGGGCTGCTCCTCCAGAAAGCAGGAGCTGGTTGGGCAGCAGCAGTGCCTGGAGCAGACAGTGTTTGTGATGAGCTGCAGAGGAGCTGAGCCCAGGGGCTGTTGGCCAAGGCCGAGCCCCAAGGAGCATTTCTCAGCTGGCAGGGCGGCCTGCGAAGGGGAGGGGGGAATGCAGCAGCACAGGGCCCATGGAACCAAGGGACCATTGTGACACTGTGGGGCCCTGTGAGACCAAGGGACCATTGTGACACTGTGGGGCCCTGTGAGACCAAGGGACCATTGTGACACTGTGGGGCCTTGTGAGACAAAGGGACCATTGTGACCCTATAGGGCCCCATGGAATCATGGAGACCCTTGTGAGCCTCAGAAACCAAGAGGATGTTCTGACACTGCAGGGCCACATGGAACCAGTGAGACCATTGTGACACAATGAGGTCCCATGGAACCAAGCAGAGCATTCTGACATTGTGTGGCACCATGGAACCAAGGATCCTTGTGATGCCATGGGGCCTCATGGAACCAAGGGCACTATAGTGACACTTGGGGGATCCATGGGACCAAGGGGATCATTGTGACATTGTGGGGCCTGTGGAACCACAGAGACCATTGTGACACTGCAGGGCCAATGGAACCAGGAGAACACAGCACAGATGTGTCTTGTTTGACATCCTGGGGGCTACCTGACTGGTCCAGCTGACCGTGGCATGAGGAGGGTCTCTTCTCATCTGCTACTGAAAATCTGGAGATCTGTGCCTTCCTTGCTATGGAAAAGAACTGTCCTCCTCCAGGTGCCATGGCCAGAATTGGGAGTTCCGCCTCCAACATTCCCTGTTGTGACAGACTGAAGGAGATTGTTAGCTCAAAACATTTCATGTGTGGGGGAGGAAGGGTCAGGTCCAGCCTTGCCCTGCCCTGGAAGCCCAGCCCTGCCCTGCCCTGGAACCCCAATCTCCCCAGAGCCTCTATCCCAGCCCAGAAGTGGCTGCCAGTCCCTGGCACAGCACAGGCAATGCTCCACAGCCACCTCTGCAGCCCCAGCCCAGCTCCTGAGGGACCAAATGAGCCCAAGCCCCACCTGGGGGAAGGGCCCAGGGAGACCAAGGGGTATTGAAGGCTGACCACAAGGCAAGCACACATCTTGACCCTGCATCCTCTTGGAATTTCCATCTGAATACTGCTGGAATCCAGGAGTTGGTATCTCTGTGTGTGTGCTTCTCTGTATCTTTTTTGTCTTTCTCTCTTTCTGTGTCTTATTCTTCTGTTTCTCTTGCAAATTTTGATTAACATTACAATGAACAGGCCTAGAGTTTGTGAAGTTGAATGGGCCAAGTCAATGCTTTGAGAAATGTTTTTTGTTATTGAATATCTGCTGTAGTTTGACATAAGAAGATTTTTTAAAAGTAATATAAAAGTTTTTGTGTAACTGACAATCTGTTAAACCACTGAGATAATGAACATGCCTCTGTTAAACACAAATATTAAAGATGAAAAACCCAGGAACCTCCTCTTTCTTTTCCAGTCAACAAAGAAGCAGCGGGCCCCAGCCCTGGCCCCCATCTCAACCAAAGCAAAGCAAACCAAACCAAACCAAAGCAAACCAAACCAAACCAAGCAACCCTGCTGTGGGCTGAGCCCCTTTCCCCCTCCCCAGGCCGCCCCCTCCCCATCGGCCCCATTCTGACCAAATCAAACCCCAACAACTCCCAAACAGGAAAACAAAAGTGGCTACAAAACCCCAACCAGAACAAAGCCAGCCACAGCTATTAAAATCTCACCATGAAGTCCCCTCCCCCCAACAAAACTAAAACCCAAAACCCCTAAAACTTACAACCCATACAAAATAACCCTACAACTAAAATTAAACAAAAAGCCCCACAAAAGTGAACCATAAAGCCAATCCTAACACAACTCAGCCACAACGTCAACTACAAGTTACTGGCAGGTCAGGTGTTAACCCTTTCAATACTTCAATCCTCTATCAAGTAAAAGGAAAAAACAAAATACAAACATATAAAAAAATTATAAAACCATCAAAGTCAGTAAAGAAGAAATGAAATCCCCAATAAAAAATAAGAAAAAATACCTTAATCTTAAAAATAAAATCCTCTTATAAATGATAAAGAAAAAAATTCTTTTTTTATAGCACTTACAATTATAAAAAAATAAAAATATTTAAATTATTATCAAACAAAAACCTGCATACTAAAAAAAAAATTAAAATAACTGTAATTTCATAAAAAGTTTAAACAGGAAAAGATAAAAACATAATCCAGTACCCCCAAGAGAAGATCTCTATTTCCAGAGATAAAAAAAAAAATTAAAAGTAAAAAATAAAAACTTTTACCCTTAAACAACTCATCTTTAAAACAGTACCCCATAAGTTCACATGGCCCATCCACAAGCTGTAAAAAAGCTTCTGGCAATAAAAACAATTTCACAATAACAAAGTTCCCCAGACAACTCTTATCCATGACAAAATTAAGAACCACAAAAACCGTAATTTTTCCACTGGCAAAAAAATCTCCATAACCTTAACAAGAAAAATTTCTCTCCCAAAGTAAACTAAAAAAAGACTATTCTAGAAATAGTAAACTAACTAGAAATTTTAAGTTTAATTTCTTTACATTGTCAGTAAAAAGAAAAAGTTGTAAAGAAAAAAAATTGTTCCAAAGAGTTTATTTCTATTCTCACTACCTTTTTTCTTTAGGCTGCTTTTATTGATATTTTCTTTATACCCTTTTAAAATTTTAGACCTACTTTACCTTTCTCATAATCCTATTTCAGAACAAAATGTATAAATATTAAGCAACATTAAAACACATCACACTCATCAATACATTAAGAAATCTCAAGATAAGAAAAATCTTAAATTAATAACCAGAACCACTAAAATATCATGATAAACATTTTGCCAAAGTTTCTCTGATTTTCTAAAGTTGCCAGTAAATGCTGCTTTGTTGTTTTGAGCTCCTGAGGATCTCTTGTCAGTATTCCTCCAGTGCAATCGACTCAGAGTACACAAACAATTGTAATTCCTTTTAAATGTCTCCTTGAGAGAGTTGTTTGGGGGATGGGAGTCAGGGCTTGTGTGTCCTGCTTGGCCCAGCCCAGGCAGGGCTTTCCCAGCCACATTCCACACTCCATTGCCCAGCTGGAGCCGCTGGTGCCTCTGAGTTGTGCTGCCCCAGCCCCAGGGACGCTCTCCTTGTCTGCCCATTCCCCCACGGTCTCTGGGCAGGGATGGCCTCACTGGGGGCTGCTGACATCCTCAGCAACTTGGAGGCTGCTGCTGAATTTCACTGCTCCAGAGGCTTGTTCAGCCTTCAGCTCTTCAGTGCAGGAATTCAGTGTCCCAGGGCTCATTGACATTCAGAACACCTGAACAAGCCAAGCCTCTGGGAATAATTTGATTTTAATTTTCAAATCTTTTGTGGTTAATTAGACAGATCTCAGTAGTATATCCACAGTGAATGTAATCTATTAAAAAGACAGTGAGAAAAAGATTTTTCAGGACATGTTAAGTTTTTTTCCCCTGTTAATTAAATGATATGTGCAATCTGCAATTGACACTGAGTCCAAGTACCTCCTCATGCCCTTTGAATAGATATGAAAATCAAGACCCTTCCTGGCTGACAATCAATCAGGCTCTGTCCCTACCCCCACCCCACCATTTCCCCCATCCAAGCCCTGGCACTCAGAGCAGCCTTGTGCAAATCTCAGCTCCCTCCAGCCCAGGCTGCACCTGCATCTTTCAGCTCCTTGGCTCCAACTCCCACCTGCTTTCCTTGCAGAAGGAGCTGCCCGAGACACAGAGGGATGTTCATTTCTTTTCAGCCAACAAAGCCAAGGGAAGGCACAGCTCCATCAAATGCAAAAGTCATTCTTCTCCCTGGCTCTGCCCTGCCCCTGATCCCCACAGCCTGTCCTGTTTCCTTCATCCCTGCATTGCCAGGGACTCTCTGGGACAAGGGAGCTCAGCTCTGGGGATGGAGGGAGGTCCAAGTGCAGCCCCTGTAGTGGGAACCACAACTCACCAGGTTTCTGTCCTTTGGGGGTCAGGAACTGGTGAGAGTCAGAGTAACAGAAAGTTTCTCTTCATGGCCAACACACCATGGTTGAACAGGACACAATTTAATAACAATCACGCTCTTCCCTGAGCCATGTGCAACGTCCCAGCAGTGTCTGATGAGTCCACCACCCAAAAGTGATTTCCATCCTAAAAGTAATTTTAGACAAATGTGTCTCTGTGATAGATATAAAAACAATCAACTTCTTGTATCAGGATGCTCATCCTGGAGTGGGGACAAAACAGCTCCAACAATTCCTGATTTGCAAAGCTGTCAGTGGTGGATGGAGAAGGGAGGTCAGGCTGCTTTTGGTGCTGAGGAAATGCTGAAACCAGCCTGACTCATTTCATCTCCTCCTGTCCTGGCTGATCTCCCCTCTTTCCCCTTCCACCCATTGGCTTTTGTCTCCCACCAGGCCCCCGGTGAAGAGCCTGGCTCTGTGTTCTCCATCCCCTCCTCGCTGGCACTGCCAGGCTGGGATGAGGAGCCCCTCAGCCTTCCCTGCTCTGGGCTGGACAAGCCCAGCTCCCTCAGCCTCTGCTCACAGCCCAAGGGCTCCAGCCCCACCTTGGAGGCCCTCCCCAGACCCTGCTCCAGCTGCCAGACATCTTTCCTGCCCTGGGGCAGCCAACCCAGGCCACAGTGACCTGGAGAATCCCCGTCCTTGATGTCCTGGTCACACAGCCCTGGCCCCTTGTCCCCATGTCAGGCTCTGGGGTGGATCCTGTGGAACATCCTTTGGTGGAAGCTGTGGCTCCAGGTGGGCCGGGGGGATCCCGGGGGACAGGGACCCCACTGGGCATGGACAGCATTGGACTTGTTGGGAAAAACTGTGAGGGGGAGCTGGGGCCGAGTGACCAACCCAGTGACCTGACACAGCCCTGCTGGGATGTCACACAGCCCCTCTGGGATGTCACACAGCCCCTCTGGGATGTCACAGCCTGCTCTGTGAGCTCACAGCCCCTTCTCTAATGTCACACAGCTGGTTTCTGATGACACAGCCTGCTCTGTGATGTCACAGAGGCAGTCTATGATGTCATAGATCTCGATGACCTCACATTTCCCACTCTGTGATGTCATATCCCACTCTGTGACCTCATGTTACCAGATGATCAATTGCCTACACCAGGTGAGCTGACACCTGGAGCTTGTTCTCCACATCCCCAGGCCTATGGAAACCACACAAGGCCCATTGTGTGAGAAGGGGAACTGGAAGTTCAGCAGCCTCAGGGTCCTGCCAGCTCAGCCAGGCCCACTGGAACATTGGGGTCCACAACCACCAGGGACCACCAGAGAGACCCCCAGGACAGAAGAACACATGGGTAAAGGGGAGGGGGAATATGTTAATGATTTTGGGGAAATGATTATCATATGTGGGTTTAGTCCAAGACAATCAATGAATATGTGTGCAAAATAGAGAATATAAACAGAAACTTTCCTGTACTCAGCCTGCAGGGCTTTGGGAGGAGCTCTCCCCCGTGCATCCAGCTGAATAAAGAATGCTGCTTCTTAATGCTACATTGGGGTTAAGGAGTTTTCTGTTTTACTAAATTTTTGGTAACATTCCCACTGCCAAGGAAAGCTCTGTCTGCTGCTGTTCACAAACAGAGAAGGGCTGGGGGCGGATGTGGGGCTCAGAGGCTGCCTGGGGCACAGTGACCATGAAATAATCAAGTTTTGAATGTTCTGTGAAAGAAGGAGGGGCAGCAACAAATCTTCTACACTGGAATTAGGAAGGGCAGACTTTGGCCTGTTTAGGATGCTGATTTGGGGAGTACCAAATTGGGTACTGATTTTTTTAAGGAGAAACAGCCCTTAAAAACAAAGAGGGCTGGGAAGGATGGACATATTTCAAGAAAGTAATCTTAAGGGGGAAGGAGCAGCCTGTGCCAGTGTGGCAAAAGATGAGCCAGTGAGGAAAAGGACTGGCCTGGCTCCACATGGAGATTTTGTGGGAAGTCAAGGGGAAAACGGACTGACAACTCAGGAAGTGTTTAAGGATGTCATTAGGTTATGCAGAAAGAAAAGTTGAGAGCTGAAAACTCAATCAGAACTTAACCTATCAGCTTCTGTAAAAAAATAAAAATGTTTTTATAAAAAAAATTATAGCAAATGGAGGGAGAAGGAGAACCTCTACTCTTTATTGGCTGCAGTGGGGAATACAATAACTAAAGATAAGGAAAAGGCTGAGCTACTTAAAACCTTGTTTGTCTCAATTTTTAATATTAGGACAGGTTGTTCTCAGGACAAGTGTTCTCCTGAGCTGGTAGATGGGCACAGGGAGCAGAACAGCCCCCTGGAATCCAGGAGGAAGCAGTTGGGGACCTGCTGAGCCACTCAGATGCTCACAGGTGTACGGGATCAGATGGGATCCATCCCAGGGGGATGAGGGAGTTGTGGATGAGCTCCCCAAGCTGCTCTCCATCATTTACCATCAGTCCTGGCTCAGCAGGGAGGGCCCAGAGCACTGGAGGTGCCAGTGTGAGCCCATCCCCAGGAAGGGCTGGAAGGAGGAGCTGGGGAACTCCAGGCCTGTCAGCCTGACCTGGGTGCCCGGCAAGGTTATGGAACAGATCACCTTGAGTGCCACCACAGGGCACCCACAGGATGGCCCAGGGATCAGAGCCAGCCAGCGTGGATTTAGGGGTGGCAGGTCCTGCCTGACCAACCTGGTCTCCTTTTATGCCCAGGTGACCCACCTGTGGATGGGGGAAAGGCTGTGGATGTTGTGTGCCTGGACTCCAGCAGAGCCTTTGACTCTGTCTCTGACAGCATTCCCTGGAAAAGCTGCAGCCCACGGCTTGGGCAGGTTCCCTCCTGGCTGGGAGATTTAAGAGCTGGCTGGAGGCTGGGCCCAGAGAGTGGTGGGGATGGTGCTGCACCCAGCTGGTGTCCAGGCACTGGTGCTGTCCCCAGGGATCTGTGCTGGGCCCAGTCCTGTTTAATATCTTCACTGATGGTCTGGGTGAGGGGATCGAGTCCAGCATTCACAAATTGCAGATGGCACCAAGCTGGGTGTGAGTGTGGATCTGCTGGTGGGCAGGACAAGACGACACAGCCTTAAGCTGCACCAGGGGAGGTTCAGGCTGGACAATAGGAAGGAGTTCTTCACAGAAAGGGTGAGTGGGAACTGGAATGGGCTGGCCAGGGGGCAGGTGGCAGAGTCACTGTCCCTCTCCAGTGGCACTCAGTGGCATGGTCTGGGTGACAAGGCAGTATTAGGGCATTGGTTGGACTTGATGATCCCAAAGGTCTTTTCCAGCCTATTTGATTCTGTCATTTTCTGATGATTGGGACACTCTGGGGCCATTGTGACACTGCAGGGCCTCGTGGAACTAAGAGGACCATGGTGACACCGTGCAGTCCCACAGAACCAGGGCTCCATTGTGGTGCTCTGGGGCCAAATGGACCCAGGGAGTGCCCCGTGACACTCTGGGCCCTCGTGTAACCACAGAGGCCATTGTGACACTGCAGGGCCTTGTGTAACCAAGGGGTTTCACCATTTTGACACTGCAAAACCAAGGGGACCATTGGGAGACTGCAGGGCCCAGTGGAACCAAGGGGCCGTTCTGACACTGCGGGGCCTCATGGCACCAAGGGGACATTGTGACACTGCAGGATCCTGTGTGACCAAGGGGCCACTGTCACACGATGGGGCCTCAAGGAATCTGGAATAATGCTGTGACACTGTGTGGTCTTGTGGAAACAAGGAGTCCATTGTGACACTGAGGGGACTTGTGGAACCCCAGAGACCATGGTGACAGTGTGGGACCTCATGTGACCATGGGGCCATTGTGACACCCTGGTGCCCCATGGAACCAAGGGGACCATTGTCACATTTTGAGGCCCCATGGAACCAAGGAGACCAGTGTGACAGTGCAGGGCCTGGTGTAACCAAGAGGCCATTGTGACACTGAGGGGGCCCAAAGAACCAAGGACATCTTTGCAGGTGACACCAAGCTGGATGTGAGTATTGATCTGCTGGAGAGTCGGAGGGCTCTGCACAGTGACTCGGACAGGCTGGATCCAGGGGATGAATCCAACAAGGTGAAGTTTAACAAATCCAAGTGCCAGGCCCTGATATTTGGCCCCAGTGCTACAGGTGGGGACAGAGTGGCTGGAGAGCAGCCAGGCAGAAAGGGACCTGCAGGGACTGATGGACAGCAGGCTGGACATGAGGCAGCAGTGTGCCCAGGTGGCCAAGAAGGCCAATGGCTCCTGGCCTGGATCAGGAATGGTGTGGCCAGCAGAAGCACAGCTGCTGTGCCAGCACTGGTCTGCCCCCAGCTCTGCACACAGACATTGCTGCTGCAGCTACAGAGAAGGGAACATAAGGGCATCTCTGGAAAAAACTTTCCTGGGAGATCCTTTAGTTCCTTGAAAGCCACATGGAGTGCAGCCCCTCACCGACACAATCTGTGGCCACAGGGAAGATGGAGAGAAACAAAATGATAAATGGCAAAACCAATGGCTTTTCTTTGTGGACAATATTAAAAAACTGAAACATGGGAAAAAAAAGAACAAACTCACAACCAAACCCAAAAGAATTAACAAAGGTGATTGATATTACATGGCCTGTCCCTGCTGCAGCCCCGGCACTGCCACCCCCAGGGCTGTGCCCGGCCCCGAGAGCACTCAGGCCCTGCAGCAACACCAGGGCCACCAGGGCAGCGGGGCAGGGCCACGGCAGCAGCACTGGCAACACCAAGTGCTGCTGCTGCTGCTGCTGGGCACAGCTGCTGGGCCAGCACTGATCTGCCCCAGCTCTGCACACAGACATTGCTGCTGCAGCTCCAGAGAAGGCAACAAAAGGGGGATCACTTCAGAAAACTTTGCTAGGAGAACCTTTAGTTCCTTTAAAGGCACCAAGAGCGCAGCCCCTCATTGACACAGTGTGGGGCCACAGGGAATGTGGAGAGAAACAAAAGGGGAAATGGCACAAGCAATGACATTTCTCTGTGGACAATACAGTCGGGCTTGACAGCTAGCTGACAAGCAAAGCTGAGTTAATAGATGAAATAACAATTGATGATTTTAGAGTGTATCCATAGCAAGGAAGAAGACAAGGCATTAGCATGGAAATAGATTAGAAGAGATACATGTAAATTTTTGTTAGGTAGACTAGATGCATAAGTAAATTTGTATGCATAGCTTATTAACTTTCTGTAAAACTTTTGCCAAATATATTGATACTAATAGCTTTGTTCTAATGAATATAATAAGTTATTGTGATGTAATTAATGACTTAAAATGATGTTTTCTTAAAAATATCTAAACTAGAGAACATTAAATATAAAAACATTTTCTTCTTTGACCCTAATCACATGTGTGTAGTTCACATCCAATCTAACAGTATCAGACGAGATTAATAAAGTACAACAAAGAAAAAGAACCTCCAAAATGAAACCAACAAGAAGTATCAAAAACAACTTTTATTACAAGTGATTTGCAGAAATTGCCCAGCACTTCAATGTTTCCAAAACAATCAAGTCATCAGTCTCCTCACTGCAGACTTGAGCTCCTGGTTCCTCAGGCTGTAGATGAGGGGGTTCAGGGCTGGAGGCACCACCGAGTACAGAACTGACAGGGACAGATCCAGGGATGGGGAGGACATGGAGGGGGGCTTCAGGTAGGCAAACATGCCTGTGGTGACAAACAGGGAGAGCACAGCCAGGTGAGGGAGGCAGGTGGAAAAGGCTTTGTGCCGTCCCTGCTCAGAGGGGATCCTCAGCACAGCCCTGAAGATCTGCACATAGGAGAAAACTATGAACACAAAACAGCCAAATGATAAACAGGCACTAACAGCAAGAAGTGGTAGACTCCTGAGGTAGGATTTAGAGCAGGAGAGCTTGAGGATCTGGGGGATTTCACAGAAGAACTGGCCCAGGGCATTGCCATGACACAGGGGCAGGGAAAATGTATTGGCCGTGTGCATGAGAGCATTGAGAAAGGCACTGGCCCAGGCAGCTGCTGCCATGTGGGCACAAGCTCTGCTGCCCAGGAGGGTCCCGTAGTGCAGGGGTTTGCAGATGGACACGTAGCGGTCGTAGCACATGATGGTCAGGAGAGAAACCTCTGCTGACAGGAAGAAGAAAATCAAAAAGAGCTGAGCAGCACATCCAGTGTAGGAGATGTTGCTGGTGTCCCAGAGGGAATTGTGCATGGCTTTGGGGACAGTGGTGCAGATGGAGCCCAGGTCAGCGAGGGCCAGGTTGAGCAGGAAGAAGAACATGGGCGTGTGCAGGTGGTGGCCGCAGGCTACGGCGCTGATGATGAGGCCGTTGCCCAGGAGGGCAGCCAGGGAGATGCCCAGCAAGAGGCAGAAGTGCAGGAGCTGCAGCTGCCGCGTGTCTGCCAATGCCAGCAGCAGGAAGTGCCTGATGGAGCTGCTGTTGGACATTTGCTGCAGCTGCACATGGGCACCTGTTCATGGAGAAAGGACAGTGACAAGTCAGGAGAGGCTGCTTTGAACCAAACCTGGGCCATTCCCTGCAGACTGCCCCGCTGGGATTCACCCAGTCTTGTTCCTGCTCTGGGAAAACCTTCACCCAGGTCCCTGCCTGAGCTCCAGTTGTGCTGGCTGAGTGTGCCAGGAGCAGCCAGGCCTGTGCCTGGGGGCTCTTGAGGAGCCATCCCATGACCTGGGTTTGCGGCCATGTGGCGGAGGAACAAGGCTGGATATTTAGGATTTTTCAGGTGAATCACTCCTAATGCAGACAGGCTTGGTAGCATCTGCACTCCCAATTCTATGGGACATGGATGGCAGGAGCTGGTTTAAGGAATTTTTCCTACCCACACATCATTCCTGGCTCTCTGAGGTCAGAAATCCCCAGCATTTTTGCTACACTCAGAGTTTGCCACTGAGAGATGGGAGAGGCAAAGGATTCCCCGTGGCTCAGGGAAGGTGAGGGGCTGGATGGGCTTGTTCCCAACTGCCCTGGCTTTGCACCTTTGGCTGCAATCAGAGCACAGTCACACTCCCGGGTCAGCCTGGGATAAACCAGACCCTGCCCAGAGCAGAGGGATCCCTGAATGTCTCACCCTCTCTCAAGGTCTCTGGGCAAGGTCTGAGCACCCCCTTGTGCCAAGGACACTCACGGCTCCCTGGGCAAACCCAGCAGCATTTCCTCAGCTGTGGCAGCTCTGCCCTTCCCCGTGGCACATCCAGGGAACTCCCAGAGGCTCTGGCACAGATTTGCACCCAGGAGGGCAGCTCAGAGCCTGGCAGGGCACAGCAAGGAGATCCCTGGCTGTGCCCATGATGGGATCTCAGGGAGGGGGCTCAGCTCATTCCCCTTTGCCATGGACTGCTTTGCCCACAGCCCCACAGGTGCCAGGGAAGCTTGGACACCCCATTCCCATGGACAGCCCTGCCTGGCAGGAATGCCAAGGGCAGTGCCTGACTCAGCTGCTGCAGATGCCAGAGCCTCCCTGAGAGCAGCAGATAACAGTGCCAATGTCAGGGCAGTGCAGAACCAAGAGCAGATGTTGTGGTGCTGTGCCTGAGAGGGCAGGGCAGAGACAGCCGGGCACTCAGGACAGTGTTCCCGTGCCCAGCTGTGCCCGGCACCTCCCACACACCAACAGCGCCCTCCTGCCCCAGCCCTGCTCTCTTCAGCCCCCTCTCCTTCCCTGAGCATCTCCCTGGGCCTGGACATTCCCTCCTGAGAGGAGCCTTGTCCCTGCCAGCGCTCACAGAGCCCATGCCAGCCTGTGTGCCCTGGCTGGGGCCCTACAGAAACCTGCCTGTGTGCAGGGCCCTGGCTGGGGCAGGCTCTGTGTGCAGCTGGGCAAGGGCAGCTCAGGAGACCCTGCTGGGCCCTGCAAAGGTGATGCTGCTGCTGCTGTGCAGGGCTGAGGAGTGGCTGAGGGCCCTTTGGGAGGCTCCCAGCAGAGACACTGATCAACTTAATTTACAGTTCTGCAGTCCCTGTAAAAGTTCAAACATTACTTTGATGATTCTGCTGTGTCCCTTTCAACTCAGAATGTTCTGTCATTCTGGGATTACAATTCCTGTTCTGCTTCTCTCATTCCCTTGTTTTTTATAATCAAAAGAGAAAAAAATTCCCTTTCGACAGTGTTAGAACAGTAAAGTAAAAACCAGATATTAATTGGAAGCTTCCAGGTGTCCCAGTGGGGATGGGGCACACCCGGCCCCTGATTTCAGCAATTTATTAAGGTTGATTAATTAGGAAATTTAACAGGAACATCCAATAGGAGATTCAGTTGCCCCAGTTACACACCCCTGGCTCAAACCTTTGGAGTAGGTGCAAGGGCTTCTTTGCCTTCACTTTTTGTAATGACTGCTCAGATTCTGGTTAAAAACCAAAATGTTCCTATAGGTCCTCTTCCTATAAGACCATACAATATTTCAGGACTATATAAGAGAATAAGACCATACAGTATTTCAGGACTGTATTTAGACAGTCAGGTTATTGTTCTAAAATCTAAGAGAGAGGTAAGGAAACATACTAGACTAAATTAAGGATTAAAGTTATATAAGTATATAACAGTACTTTAATAGAGTTAGTTAAGAGTTTAATAGATTTAAGTAAGGATTATAGTTTTATAACTATATAACAGTAATTAACAGATCTATGAATATATAAAAATATTTAAAAAGCAAAAATCCTTTTGTCATCACCGCAACTTGCCCATCCTTCTCCAAGAAAGAAATGGAAATCACTCGCAGGAAAGCTCGTGATCTTTCCAGCAATCCCAGGCTTAACTTTTTGGGAAGTGTCCTCTGGATCTGTGCCCAGGCTGGTCTGGAGCTGGGAGCAGCCCTGCCCCACCCAGCCCCTCTCAGCAGCAGCCCCTGCCCTGCTCAGGGCGGCTCCTTCCCCCCAGAGCTTCTGCCCAGCGCTGGGAGCAGCTGCCAGGGCTGGCTGAGAGCTGTCCCTGGCAGGCAGCAGAGTCCCTGCCCCAGCACAGCACCCTGGGCTGCAGGACCCTGCTCTGCAGGACAGCCCTGGGCACCCCTGGCTGCTCTGCACAAGAGACAAGCAGAGAATGTACTCACAGGCTCTGCAGGCATTGGCATGTTCCAGCTGCAGGAGATGGCTCCAGGAGCTGCAGCTGCACTGTCCTGCAGCCAGAGGTTCCTGTGCCAAGGGCTGGCAGTGATTGTGCCCCAGGCACTTCTCAGCCCCTTCCCAGCCCTGACTGATTGAAGCTCTCTGTGCCTCTGTGCTGTGCCCGGGCTGGCTGCAGGCAGTGCCCCAGCCCTGCTGGGCTGGCACAAGAGCTCCTCATCAAGAGAAATGTGCTTTTGAAGCTCTTCTTGGTGAGCAGGAGCTGCCTCTGTGCCAGGAGTCCAGCCCAGCTCAGCAGCACAGACACAGCACAAGGACTTTAATCAGCCTCTGGGGCTTTGTGCTCAGGGCCTGGACATCAGTCCCTGAGAGGGAGCTGAAGAAACCTCTCCAGAACTCCAAGGCAGAATCCAACTCCAAAGTTTCTTGGACTTTTAATGGGTCCCATTGAGGGACACGAGTGAGAAAGTGTCCCCAGGCCCCAGGCAGAGCAGAGAACTGCAGGCAGTGATGACAGGTGGGGACAAAGAGAAGCCAAGTCTTGGTGCCCTGGGCCACAGCAGGGTCTGTGCCAGTAAGGGCTGGGAGGAGACACCTTGTCCTGAGGCCCTGGAGCCTCCTGGCACAGCCCCAGCCAGGCTGGGCACTGTCAGCCCCTTGTGCTGCCCTCAGCATCCCCCCCTAGCCCACATCCCAGTGGCCTCAAGGATCTGCTGCAAGGAGTCCCTGGGGAGCCTTGCTCAGCAATGGCCCTGGGGGCTCCTTCATGCTCCCTGCAGGGACTGCAGCTTTTTCAAAGGACTTGGGGTTTTGCTTTTGCCATGGAGTCTCTGAGAGGTTTGTGCAATCATGGCCTCCAATTATCTGCTGTAATTAGTCCCTGGAGAGGCTTTGTCAGTAACAACACTCAGTGGGGATCATTAATACTTCAGGGTACTTCAGATATTTTAAGGTACTTGGTGTTTCCCTTTTGATACAGACTCTGTGAGAGGTTTGTGCAATCATGGCCCCAATTATCTGCTTTAATGAGTCCCTGGAGAGCTTTGTACTGACACTCAGTGGTGGTCATTAATGCCTTGAGGTACTCAAGGTTTTTAAGGTACTTTATGGATTTAAGAATACTTTTAGATACTTTTAAGGATTTTCCTTCCTACACTGAGTCTCTGAGAGGTTTTTGTGCCATCCTGGCCTCCAATTCTCTCCTCCAAGAGTCCATGAGGAGCCTGTGTTGGGTATCTTCCCCCTTTCTGTTTTACAACAAAGATGGAACTGAAAGAATTTTGTAAGACTTTCTAAAAGCATCCAAACAAACACAGGAGAATTAACAATACAGCAACAAACACTAAGAGAATGAATAGCCCTCTTTTAGCTCGACATCATCCAACCCTTTAGTACCTTGGACTGGAAGAGTTCATGGACCCAGTCTTTGCTTTCCACTCTAAGCTTCTTGAACCCTTCCTTCAGTCCCTGAATGCTCTTGTGGATTGACTCGCTGTGGCTGGAGAGGTTCATGCAGCACATGCCCTCAGAGTCTACACAGCCATGCCCATGTGCCCAGAGTAAAAACTCTATCGCTGTTCTGCAAGGTGGCGTGTCTGATGGTCTCTGTGTCTGAGAGCAGCCACTCAATGTGAGGGAGGCAGCACTGGTTTGCTTACTTAACAGGCACCCAGGATGGTCTGATTGCCCTAAAGCTTTAGCTGCAGCCACCCAAGGCAGTAACATGGAGGCTGCAATTCTCTTGTTTTGACTCCAATAGATGACATTATTTTTGCAATCAGATTCAAAGTTGTGTGTAGATCTTTTTGCTCTGTTTCTCTGGCCATTAATCATTTTTGTGTTGGGTGCCAGCAAGGTAAGCCTCCCCAAGCTACAAGGTCTGCCTTTGATGTCTGAAGGGACACCAGGCCATGATCTATTGTGACCATGGTCACAAGCATTTTCAGGATGAAGAAGAGACGAGAATGTTGACTCCATGATCAGAAGGCTTGATTTATTATTTTATGGTATATGTTACATTAAGACTATACTAAAAAGAAATAGAAAGGAAAAGGTTTCTTCAGAAGCTAGCTAAGCTAAGAATAGACAACAATGAATCACAAAGATCTGTGTCTCAGACAGAGAGCAAGAGCTAGCTCTGCCATGAGTGGTCAGTAAATCCAAACATCCGCAGGAGACCAATCACACGTCTACCTGTTGCCTTCCACAGCAGCAGATAACCATTGTTTACTTTTGGTTACTGAAACTGCAGCTTCTCACAAGGAAAAATCCTAAGAAAGGATTTTTCATGAAAGATGTCTGCGACACTCTATCCCTGCAAATAAGAAACACACCCTGCAGCAAGTTGAGTGGGTAGCTACTGGACCAAGAAATCATGGAAGAGGTGTAATTACACCATCAGGTCTGGTTTTTGTAAGTGGGATGGTAGTGGGGAGATAGTGTCTCCTGATAGTTTCTTTTTTTTTTTGTAATTTTGTGTCTTTCACACTCTTCCCATCTCAGATGGTAATAAAACCTTACACAAAAGTCCATTTTTACAGAGCTGAGAATTTCTACCCCCTGAGTTCTAGTGGTGCATGCAGGAGCTTCTGGGTCCAGTAGTCCCAAGCACCGACAGGGTTGCACTTCTATTTGCCGTCAGGATTGTCCCCTGGCATACTGCAAATGGCACCCTCAGGTATTGGCCAGACATCTGTAGGCAACCCCAGCAGGCAGGTGGAGAAGGGGTCGTCAGGGCTAGCGACAGACAGGCACAGGGTGTCTTGTTTCATGGCTTTTGCTAGAGTTATCCATACACTGTGCTTTGTGTTTTTGAGGGCTACCCATCCACTCGTGAGGAGCATGGTTGCAAACAGGCTGAGGAATGTGAGTAGAAGCTTCCTATGTGTCATCTTCAAGAGAATTGTCTAGTCCAGGTGCTAGAGTCACTGTCTGGTGGGTTTGTCTTGGGGTGGACTTGGGGGTTCCTTTGCAGAATCCACACTCAGTGGCTACAGGTAGGGCTTGATGTTCTTATCTGGGATACACCAAGGTCCTTTATCACAAATGGTCTCATTGTGGCAATTTGGCCTTCAGGTCCTTTGATGTTAATAAGTTCTGCACTTCAGAGACTGTCACTGTCACCTCCAATCTCGGACAATATTCCTGCAGTAGCTGTAAACGCCCAGTTAGGAGCCCACGTGGAACGTGAGATACCTGTCACATCTGCTCCCATGTCCACAAGCCCTGTCAAAACAATCTTTTCACTGTTAAGTTCCAGAGTGCTGGTGATTTTTGGTCAATCCTGATTTATCACATCCCTAGTGAAGTGTCATCAGCATCCTGCTTGGGCAATTGTTAGTCCTTGGGGTATAAAACAAGGTGGGTTGGGAGACAGGGCCAGCACTGTAATTTCTGATTGTGAGGACATTGATAGTATGGATGGCAATACAAAAAATCCTTCAGTGCTTGATTGGTAGTTTACTAAAATTAATAGTTCACAGGGCTGATCTTCAGGCCCCAGCTGTCCTGTCGATATTTCATGGGCAAAAGAATCAGTTAAAACAACAGATTCCAGACTCACCAACTTCAATTTTGCCCTTGGTGGTAAGGTGGTTGGCAAATGGGAGATGAGGTGCTGGAGTTTAGGGCTACATTATCTGTAATGTGTGTACAATTCAGCGATTGTAGGCATCATTGGCTTGAACATTTGTGCCATAGCCTGAGGCTACCTTGCACTCCAATGGCAGTTTTTGGCTGCTTGGTGTAGTTACCTTTTGAGAAATTCCACCAAATTTGATGTTGATTATCCATTAGGGACCGGATAGGCTCCTCCTCCTTGGGGACAATCTTCTCTAAAATGTCCTTCTTGACCACACTGGAAACATATTTTTGGGGCCTGTAGATGTTGCTGGGGACCCTTAAAGGGGAATTGCATGGCCCCTAGGGTTTCTCTAGTGCCTGTTTAAGGTGATCAATAAATTTCATGTAGGGCTCCCCAGGTTCTTGTCTTATGTTTACATAGTCCAAACTGGGGGTGGTACCATCCAGTACCTGGATTCAAGCTTTCAAAACCATTTTTTTTTAATATCATCTAATGCTTTTCTGGGGATACCTGCTGCTTGATCATCTGGCAGGCTGTGTGGTCCTTCTCCAGCTAGATGGTTGATTGTCAATTCCACCCTTGCCTCATTATTAGCATAGTCTGCTATTAATTGATTTAGCGAACGTTTTCATCCCTCTTCCCACAAGGTGTATTCTGTAGGTGACAACAACATGGTTATAATATATTTTAAATCATAGGGAGTTAAGATGTGCTGTAAACATGGCCCTCATTAGGCCATTAAAACAAGGTAACTCCTTCCTATGGTCTTTAGCTGCCCTACACAGATCCTTGATTTCCCCATAAACCAATGGCTGATACCTGGGATTCTGCCCCCTTCTTTCATAACATACGAGGGCAATGAGGAGTTTTGAGACTATTTGCCAGTCTCCTTCCTTAACTGCTTCTTTCCAGATCCTTTCCTAGGGATCTTCTGGGGTTGAGGGGTGAGGTGGCTCTGAGGAATCCAAACTGTCTTCTGGGGAGGAAGAATAACTTGGAGCAGAAACATTTGGATTAGAAATAGTGTGACAGTTGGACTTAGTATCTTTGACCATGGGGTTATATTGTTGCTGGAGGGTGAGGCAAAGGCCACTGCCATTTTGTCAGGTGTTGGGGATGAAGGGCCTTGATTTAGGATGGCGGACTTCTGGGGTGGAGCTCTGGAGGCATGGCCCAGGGTGGAAGTGGAATGATTGACAGTGGGGGCGTGACCCGCAGTTGTGGGGGTGGAGTCTGGAGGTTCGTTCAGGGCGGAAGAGAAGGTTGTGGTAGCAGGAAGTGGAGGAGCCAAGATCGAGGGAGGATGGTCGGGCTTCCGAGCCACATTCAGGCTCCTTCCATCTTGAGTCTCCAGGGCATGATGCTCCAAGACAGCGTGGCCATTGCCATCTTGGGCCATCGTGGAAGGTCTGAGAAAGGCAGGTTTGAGGGGTGGTCCAGAGTTAGGAGTGACCAACGGATTGAGTTTTCAACACATTGCTTGCTGGTGAAGGGTCTCAAGGGTGGTGTGGAAGATGGGGAGCATGCAGGGTGCAACGGGGTCCCTTTTGATCAAAAGGCTCTAAATTTAACTCCCACTGAGTCCCAAAATCCAGTGGTATGGATTTCATCAGAAGAGGTATCTGGAAGGTTTTTATTAATCCACCTTATGATGATTTTAATTCGTACTTTGAAAATGTTATGTCATGATCAGTGATAGTTAAAGCATACGTATACGTTCCTTTCTACTTTGGACATCTGGCTGCCCATTTTTCTCTTTCTCTGCCTTATGGGGAAGAGCCAACAGAACACCCCAAATCAGTTATGGGGCGTGGGTGCATATTGTAAAAACACAGTGGCAAAATGGGCAATAAATGTCTTGCATTTCCCCAAACCCACCTGCAATCCTATGCAGGTGAAACCGTTCTGGTCCCTGCCGATCCTGGGCAAGGTCCCTTGAAGCAACGATGAATCCACTTGGCCCGGCACAATCCAAAATCCCCGGGAGCCCTGGCCTATCCATCAGCCAACCCCAGCTGACGTGACTGACACAGGGAGCCCTGAGTGTCATGGTCCCTGTTTGGATGCCAAATGTCACAATGAAGGTGGCTCTGTCAAACCTCTCTGGTTCCCTGACTTCAGGGCGAGTGTGGCAAAAATGAAAAGGAGCAGGATCAATGGAGTTGTTTAAAAGGAACTTTAATAACAGGGTGAAAAATAATAAACATGGAGAAGTTGAGAACAGTATGAGGGGCAGGATCAAAAGACCCGAGACAAAGGGGAGCAACAACATAGACACTTGATTGTAGAACACTCTAGAACAACTACCCTATAGGGGAAACAAGTAACCAGTAGGAGAGGAGAACTTGGACAACTTAGCATAACAACACTAAAGGCTTTTTGGGGAAGTTTCAAACTCACCCTAAGATAAACAAATGATTCCCACGGCTTGAAACTCGCACCCAGTTCTTCTGGGGTAAAATCTGTCTGAATCTGAGTTACAGCTGGACTAACTCCCACACCGCTGCTTTGCACTGGCCCCTTGGGACCATGTGGCCCAACAGAGCCACAGGGATGTCCTTGGTTCCACGAGGCCCCACAGTGTCACAATGGTCCCTTGGATCCATGGTGCTCTGCAGTGTCACAATGGCCCCTTCATTTCACAAGGCTCCCAATGTCACATTGGTCTCCATAGGAAGGAAACCACGGAGCCCCCATGTTTCAGGAGCAGATGAACAGCAACCACCAGAGGCCAAGGCAAGCCTGACCTGTCTGTCCTAGAAGGTTTGCTTGAAGCAACCCATGGGTATTTGAAATTATGAATGTGGAGTCCTAATATCAGGCATTTGTGCCTGGAGAAGAGGGATGTTTTTCTTCCATACAAAGAAAAGCAGAGAGCCCTTGTTGCAGTGTGATGCCCCTCAGGTGTGCCAACCTTTCCCCTCCCCCTTTTGCCCTCCTGCTAAGAGGCGTCCATCAATCTTAACATTCCAGCAAGGGTGTCGTGTGGTTGGCAGAAATTCAAAAGATGCCCCTCAGGTCCAGGCTCATTGGCCTGTCAAAGTGTCTCTATCCCTTGAGCCTTCCTCTCCTCCCCCCTGGTTGGCTCTTACCTGTCCCTTCCCCTCCCCCTGTCCCTGGGCCTTAAAAGGACACGAGACCACGCGGTCGGCATTCTGTTGGGAGCTGTTACAACATTCAGAGGTCTACCATTCTGAAAAAAAACTCTGGATTAAGACTCAACGATAGAATCCTCTCCTGTTTCTCTTAACCGTTGCCTGAACCTTTTCCACCAGAGGTAAACTGAGTTTCTACTTTGCCTGGATTTGTTCTGAGTGCCCAGCTGCAGCACCCAGCTGGCCAAAAGTATCTCTGGGGTGAAACGCCACAGTTGCTGCCTTTGGTCCAGCAGCAAGGGCTAGACGAAGCCAGGCATGCCACACCCGGAAACATAGGGAGTATTATTCTATACAGAGCAGACTATGACATCACTGAGTTGGCTGTGACATCAGAGATCAGCTGTGTGACATTAGAGAAGGGGCTGTGAGCTCACAGAGCAGGCTGTGACATCCCAGAGGGGCTGTGTGCCATCCCAGAGGGGCTGTGTGCCATCCCAGCAGGGCTGTGTCAGGTCACTGGGTTGGTCACTCGGCCCCAGCTCCCCCTCACATTTTCTCCCAACAAGTCCAATGCTGTCCATGCCCAGCGGGGTCCCTGTCCCCCGGGATCCCCCCAGCCCACCTGGAGCCACAGCCTCCACCAAAGGATGTTCCACAGGATCCACCCCAGAGCCTGACATGGGGACAAGGGGCCAGGGCTGTGTGACCAGGACATCAAGGACGGGGATTATCCAGGTCACTGTGGTCTGGGTTGGGTTGCCCAGGACAGGAAAGATGTCTGGCAGCTGGAGCAGGGTCTGGGAAGGGCCTCCAAGGTGGGGCTGGAGCCCCTGGGCTGTGAGCAGAGGCTGAGGGAGCTGGGCTTGTCCAGCCCAGAGCAGGGAAGGCTGAGGGGCTCCTCATCCCAGCCTGGCAGTGCCAGCGAGGAGGGGATGGAGAACACAGAGCCAGGCTCTTCACCGGGGGCCTGGTGGGAGACAAAAGCCAATGGGTGGAAGGGGAAAGAGGGGAGATCAGCCAGGACAGGAGGAGATGAAATGAGTCAGGCTGGTTTCAGCATTTCCTCAGCACCAAGAGCAGCCTGACCTCCCTTCTCCATCCACCACTGACAGCTTTGCAAATCAGGAATTGTTGGAGCTGTTTTGCTCACACTCCAGGAGGAGCATCCTGATACAAGAACCGAATTGTGTTTATATCTGTCACAGAATGATGTTTGTCTGAAAGTAATTTTAGGATGGAAATCACTTGTGGGTGGTGGACTCATCAGATGCTGCTGGGACATTTCACTTAGCTCAGGGAAGAGTGTGATTGTTATTAAATTGTGTCCTGTTCAACTGTGGTCTGTTTGCCATGAAGAGAAACTTTCTGTGCCTCTGAGTCTCACCAGTTCCTGACCCCCAAAGGACACAAACCTGATGAGTTGTGGTTCCCAGTACAGTGTCTGCACTTGGACCTCCCTCCATCCCCAGAGCAGAGCTCCCTTGTCCCTGAAAGTCCCTGGCCAAAGAGGGATGAAGGAAACAGGACAGGCTCTGGGGATCAGGGGCAGGGCAGGGCCACAGAGAAGAATGACTTTTGCATTTGATCGAGCTGTGCCTTCCCTTGGCTTTGTTGGCTGACAAGAAATGAACATCCCTCTGTGTCTCGGGCAGCTCCTTCTCCAAGGAAAGCAGGTGGGAGTTGGAGCCGAGGAGCTGAAAGCTGCAGGTGCAGCCTGGGCTGGAGGGAGCTGAGATTTTCACAAGGCTGCTCTGAGTGCCAGGGCTTGGATGGGGGAAATGGTGTGCTAGGGGTAGGGACAGAGTCTGATTGACTGTCAGCCATGAAGGGTCTTGATTTTCATATCTATTCCAACTGCACAAGGAGGTACTTGGATTACGTGTCAATTGGAGATTGCACATATCGATTTATGAATAGGAAAAAATCCTTAACAGGACCTGAAAAATCTTTTCTCACTGTCTTTTAAAATATAATGCATTCACTTTGAAGACACTACTGAAGTCTGTCAAATTAACCACAAAAGATTTGAATACTTAATTTATTCCCAGAGGCTTGGCTTGTTCAGGTGTTCTGAATGTTCATGAGCCCTGGGACACTGAATTCCTGCACTGAAGAGCTGAAGGCTGAACAAGTGACTTGGAAAATTAAATCAAATGATTCCCAGAGGCTTGGCTTGTTCAGGTGTTCTGAATGTTCATGAGCCCTGGGACACTGAATTCCTGCACTGAAGAGCTGAAGGCTGAACAAGCCTCTGGAGCAGGGAAATTCAGCAGCAGCCTCCAAGTTGCTGAGGATGTCAGCAGCCCCCAGTGAGGCCATCCCTGCCCAGAGACCATGGGGGAATGGGCAGACAAGGAGAGCGTCCCTGGGGCTGGGGCAGCACAACTCAGAGGCACCAGCGGCTCCAGCTGGGCAATGGAGTGTGGAATGGGGCTGGGAAAGCCCTGCCTGGGCTGGGCCAAGCAGCACAGACAAGCCCTGAATCCCATTCCCCAAACAACTCTCTCAATGAGACATTTAAAAGGAATTACAATTGTTTGTAAACTCTGAGTTGGATGCACTGGAGAAATCCTGACAAGAAATCCTCAAGAGGTCAAAACAACAAAACAGTCTTTGCTGGCAACTTCAGAAAATCAGAGGAACTTGGTAATTGGTGTAATGTCACATTCAATCAGCAGAAAACACTTCTCAAAGCATTACCTTGGCCCGTTCAATTTCATAAACTCTAAGCCTGTTCAATTTTAAGATAATCAAAATTTGCAAGAGGACAGAAATAGAAAAAGACACAGAGAGAGCGAAATACAGAAAAGATACAGAGAAGCACACACACAGCTACCAAGACCTGGATTCCAGCACTGTTCAGATGGAAATTCCAAGAGGATGCAGGGTCAAGATGTGTGATTGCCTTGTGGTCAGCCTTCAATACCCCTTGGTCTCCCTGGGCCCTTCCCCCAGGTGGGGCTTGGGCTCATTTGGTCCCTCAGGAGCTGGGCTGGGGCTGCAGAGGTGGCTGTGGAGCATTGCCTGTGCTGTGCCAGGGACTGGCAGCCACTGCTGGGCTGGGATAGAGGCTCTGGGGGGATTGGGGTTCCAGGGCAGGGCAGGGCTGGGCTTCCAGGGCAGGGCAAGGCTGGACCTGCCCCTTCCTCCTGCCACACATGAAATGTTTTGAGCCAACAATCTCCTCCAGTCTCTCACAGTAAGGCAGTGTTGGAGGTGGAATTCAATTCTAGCCATGGGCACTGGGACAAGAAGGACAGTTCTTTTCCATAGGAAGGGAAGCACAGAGCCCCAGTGTTTGGAAGGCAGGTGAGAGCCTAAGTAGGCCATGGCCAGGCAGACTTCTCAAGAATTGCAGATTTTGTCTGGGAGCAGTC
The DNA here is from genome assembly GCF_051311805.1 of Agelaius phoeniceus. NCBI lineage: Eukaryota > Metazoa > Chordata > Aves > Passeriformes > Icteridae > Agelaius > Agelaius phoeniceus. The sequence continues at coordinate 7,315,662 of NW_027509866.1, forward strand.
TTTCAATTAAGGGAATTTTGAACGTGGAAACCCAGTCTCAGGCATGGGCACCTGGAGAAGCAGAACAGTTCTTTCCCAAAGGAAGGAAAGCACAGAGCCTTCCCCAGTGTTTTGTGGACAGATGAGAGGTGACCATTGTGAAACCGTTGCCAGCCAGACCTGTCCTGACAATATTCCTATTGGAATAATCCCTGGATATAAGGAAATTTGGAAGTGAAATCTCAAATCTGGCCAGGGTGCCAGGAGAAGAAGGACATTTCTTTTCCATAGGAAGGAAAGCACAGAGCCCCAGTGCTTCAATAGCAGATGAGAAGAGACCCTCAACATGCCAAGGTCAGCTGGACCAGTCAGGCAGCCCATGGGAGGCCAAACAGCCACACCTGTTCTGTGCTCCCTTGGTTTTGTGTGCCCCACAGTGCCATAATGGTGACTTGTTTCTATGGAATCCAGCAGTGTCACAATGGCAAAGTCCTGCAGTATCACAATGGACCCTTGGTTTGATGGGGTCCCACAATGTCACAGTGGCCCCAAGGTTCCATAAGGCCCTGCAGTTTCACATTGGTCCCACTTATTCCATGAGACCTTGCAGTGTCACAATGGTCTCCACAGTTCCACAGGCCCCACAATGACACGGGACTCCTCTGTTCCATGAGCCCTGCAATGTCAAAATGGGCCTTTGGACCCTGGGGGTTTGTAGTGTCAGAATGGTCTCCTTTGGCTCCACAGTGTCACAATGGACCATTGATAACAGGAGGCCCCTCTGTGTCACCCTGTAGTTTTGGTTCCATGTAGCCCTCCAGTGTCACAATGAACACTTGGTTGAATGGGGTTCCACAATGTCACAATGGTCCCAATTTTCCATGCAGCCTTGCAGTGTCACAATGGTCTCCTTTGGTTCCCAGTGTCACAATGGACCCCTGATGAAACGAGGTTCCACAATGTCACGCTGGGCCTTTGGTTCCATGCAGCCCTGCAGTGTCACAAAGGGATTTTGGTTTCATGAGGCCCCACAGTATCACAATGGTCCTCTTGGTTCTATGGGGACCCCCAGGGTAACAATGGTCTCCTTGGTTCCATGAGGCTGTAAATTGTCCTGATGGTGTCTCATGGTTCCACGAGGCCTTGCAATGTCACAATGGAGCTTTGGCACCATTGTGAGACCATGGGGTCTCACACTGTCACTATGGACCCTTGGTTTGACGGGGCCTCTCAGTGACAGTAATGATCCCTATATTCCATTGAGCCCCACAGCACCAGTACAGTCCCCTTGGTTCCATGAGGCCTGCAGTGTCACAGTGCTCTCCATAATTCAATGAGGCCTCACAGTGTCACAATGGTCCCTTGGTCTCACAGGGCCCCACAGTGTCACAATGCTCCCTTGGTTCCATGGGCCCTGTGCTGCTGCATTCCCCCCTCGCCTTCTCAGGCCGCCCTGCCAGCTGAGAAATGCTCCTTGGGGCTCGGCCTTGGCCAACAGCCCCTGGGCTCAGCTCCTCTGCAGCTCATCACAAACACTGTCTGCTCCAGGCACTGCTGCTGCCCAAACAGCTCCTGCTTTCTGGAGGAGCAGCCCTGGGAACTGGTTTTGTTCCCTCCGTGGCACAACATCCCTGTTCTCACCCTGCCAAAGAAAGCTGTTGATGCCAAGTGTGGCCAGGATGAACCATTGCTGGGACTGAAGCCCCTCTCTTGGGGCCCTGCAAACAGCGCTCCAAAAGGAGCCCTTGGAGCTCTCCTGGGCCAGCGACTCCCTCTGAGTGGGGCCTCTCCCAGCCGGGAACTCTCCCGTTTGCTGCACTTGGGGATCCCCAACAACGACGGAGCCTGGGCCGATCCCCCCACTCCTCCACGCTCAACCCTTCACCCACTGGGGAGATGCCAAAGGATCCACAGGGAGCATTTCCTGCCCTCAGGGGAATTTCTCCCAGGTGCCTCGCACTGACTCTGTGTCTGTGTGCACACAGGAGTGCCTGTGCTGGGGAAATGTGGCAGAAATGCTGCTCTCTGAGGGGTTTGAGAGCCTTGGATAGCTGAGCCAGTCAGGCCTGTATGAAATGTTCAGTCATGAGGTCTAAGCTAACTTAAATGCTGCTAAGAGTTGTTCTTTTGCTAAGTTGTTATTTTAATGTAAGTTATTAGGCTGAGTTAAATACTGTTAAGTGTTATTCCTCTGTTAAATTTCAAAGTCATAGGTTATAAGTTAGGTTAAATACTGTTAGCTGCTCTTTTTGCCTAAATTGTGACATTTAAGCTATCAGTTATGGTTAAGTCCTGTTAAGTTTGAGCTCTGTTAAACCTTTGGGCTGTATTCCTTTTATCCTTGCCCTCACTCTCCATGTGTCACACACACACACACAGGGACAGTTCTCGGCTCATTTCTGGTTTGATTGCCCGGATTTTCTTTGGTTTTGTTGTTGCTTTGTTTCCTTGCTGGGCTTGAAGTGTCCAGTCAGGAGCAGAGTGACTCTTGCCAAGGAACTTTGTGCTGCTGTCCCTTAATATTCAATCTGGTTTTTGCTGATCTCTTGCTGGGGATTTTTTCAGTGCTCTCAAGGCCTCGTTTGGTACCAGGGTGAAGGAGTCCTGGCCCAGGCTCTGGCCCTGGGGGACACGGGGACGCTGCCGGGCGGTCCCTGTCCCCCTGTGCCACCCCCAGGGCCCCGGCCCCCCGTCCCCGTGTCAGGCTCTGGGGTCGATCTCGTGGAACATCCTCTGGGGGAGGCTGCGGCGCCGGGGGCAGGGGGACCCGGGGGGACAGGGGACCCCGCTGTGCACGAGCAGGGTTGGACTGCTCTGGGGGGAACTGTGAGGGGGGCCGGGGCAGAGTGACCTCCCCAGTGACCTCACACAGCCACTGTGATGTCACACAGCCCCTCTGGTGTCACAGAGCCATCTCTGTGATGTCACCCTGGAATGTAATGCAGCTGCAATGTGATGGCTCAGAAGTCTCTGTGATCTCAGAAAGTCACCCTGTGATGTCAGTCTGTTCTGTGATGTCACAGCCTGCTCCATGATGTTACACAGCCACCCAGTGTTGTCACAACACACTCTCTGATGTCACCGAGCCACTCTCTATGACGGCAGGATCTGCTCTATGGCCTCACTCCCTGCTCTATGATGTCACAGCCAGCTCTGTGATGTCACAACCCCCTCAGTGATGCCACAAAACCCTCTCCGTGATGTCATACTGCCACTCTGTAATGTCACAGCACACACTTTGGGCTCTCAGCCCCCTCTATGATGTCACACAGCCATGCCATGGTGTCACAGCCTGCTCTGTGATGTTACACAGTTCCCTCTATGATCCTGTAGCTGCTCAATGACCTCACACAAGGAACTCTGTGATGTCAGAGCCCAATCTGTGACCTCACACAGCCCACTCTGTGCTGTCACACTGCCCCTTGATGACATCACAGCTGCTCTGTGCCTCCATGACACAGCCCCAGAGGTGCTGCTGTGACACAGCCCCCTCTGGGACATGCCAGAGGCCCTGCCAGTGCTGAGCCCCTGGGAGCTCTGTCTGTGGCCTGCTGGTGTCCCTGAGGGGCCCTGGCAGTGCCCCAGCCCTGCTGGGCTGTGCACAGGAGCTGCTCCTGGCCAGAGCTGTCTCTCTGCAGCTCTGCTGCCCTTGCCAGGAGCTGCCTCTGGGCCAGGAGCCCGGCCCAGCTCAGCAGCACAGACACAGCACAAGGCCTGTAATGACCCTCTGGGGCTTTGGTGCTCTTTGTGTCTGCCATGGCCAAAGTGCTGCCCAAGTTGGCTCTGGCAGGGCTGTCTTGCAGCTGCTGCCCATCCCTGTGCCCTGTGCAGCCCAGGCTGTCCTGTGGTGTCCCTGCCCTGTGCCTCTGTCCCTGCAGGCTGTGGGCATCCCCCGGCTGCCCCACCTGGCTGGGCCCTTCCTTTGCTGACAGCTCTGCCTCCTGCCTGCCTCTGCTTGCCCACACAAAGCCTAGGCCTTGATACCAAAAGGGTTCATTCAATTTTTACTGTGCCTGTGAACTTTTAGTATGGGAATAAGGCATTCAGGTGCTGCTTTCTCACCAAGGATGGTTGGAAGACAAGAAGAAGATATTTGGCTCAAGAATCCAGTGACAGAAAATCGAAGGACTGAATCCGGGAACTTGAGGTGGGGTTTATGGTAATGGGTAAATTGTAATATGCAGTTAGTGATGCTGGTAGAATTATGTCCACATCAGGTTACGAGTTATCCCTCACTAGACCTCAGACCCGAATAAATTATATCCTCTTAAATAGGAAATTAGTGTTAAGGAGTCTTATTTTGATATTTTGGATATTTGGTGGTGGCGGGGCCTCCTAGAACAAGGCGTCAGCTGTGACACTGAGCAAAGTCAGGGCACAAAGGGTCCTTTCTGAGTCTGCAGAACCCCATGGAACCAAAATCCATTTTGCTCCATCAGGGCCACATTGAACCAATGGTCCATTGTGATACTGCAGCTCCAAGGAGACCATTGTGACTCTGAGAAACCTCTTGGAACCAAGGGGCCATTGTGACACAGCAAGGCCTGGTGGAACCATGGGTCCATTGTGACACTGCAGAACCTCACAGAACCAAGGTGACCATGTTCTTCTATGGAACCTCATGGAACAAAGGGACTATGGTGACACTGCAGAACCAAGGAGACTGCTGTGGGCTGTGTGAAAGCTCATGGAACCAGAAATCCATTGTGACACAGCAAGGCCTTATGGAACCATGAGCCATTGTGACACAGTGTGGCCACATGAAGCCAAGGGGCCACTGTGACACTGCAGATCCAAGGAGACCATTGGGACTGAGGAACCTCATGGAACCAAGAGTCCATTGTCACACTGTGGGGCCCTGTGGAACCAAGGGGAGCACAGTGACTTTGTGGGGCCTCATGGAACAATGGAGTCTGTTCTGACACTTTGGGACCCACTGGAACCAAGGGGCCATTACAGCATGGCAGGGCCTCAGGGAACCAAGGGGACTACTGTGAACACTGTCGGTCTTCATGGGATGAAGGTCCAATGGAGCCAAGGATACCATTGTGACACTCTGGGATATCAGGGAACCAAAGGTCCATTATGACCCATCAGGGCCTCATGGAACCATGCAGGCCATTTTTACACTTTGAGCCTTGTGGAGCCAAGGGGACCACAGTAAAACTGTGGGGCACAGTGAAAGCAATGGTCTGTTGTGACACTGCAAGGCCTTATGGGATCATGGAGATTAATGTGACACCAAAGGCCTCATTGAAACAAGGGGCCATTGTGACATTAGAAGGCCTCTTGGAAGCAAGGAAACATTGCAACACTATGGAGTCTTGGCAGGCCAAGGGGCAGTTGTGGCACTGTGTGGCACTGTGTGGCACCAAGGAGTCCATTGTGACACTACAGGGCCCCATGGAACTAAGGATTCATGGAACAGTGCTGGAACACATGGAACCAAAGGTCCATTGTGATATTGCAGGGCATCATGGAATCCTGGAGGCCACTGTGACACTTTGAGGCTTCATTGAATCAAGGGGCTCTGCAGGGCCTCAAGGAACCAAGGAGACCCTTCTGACATTGTGAGTACGCATGGAACCAAAGTCCAGTGTGACATTCTGGGGCCTCATTGAACCATGGAGACCATTATGACACTTCAGGACCCACTGGAACCAAGGGGCCACTGTGCCACCACAGGGTCTCATAGAACCAAGGCAATCACTGTGACACTGCAAGGTCTCATGGAAGCAAGGGGCCATTGTGACACATCCAGGCCTGGTGGAAGCAAGGGGCCATTGTGACCCTGAGGAACCCAATAGAACCAAGGGGCCGTTTTGAGACTCTGCATCCTCATGGAACCAAGGGGCCATTGTGGCATTCTCAGTCCCATGGAAACAAGGAAACCATTTTGACACTGCAAGGCCTCATGGAATCAAGGGGCCATTGTGCCACTGTGGAGCCAAGGAGACCATTGTTATATCACTGGGCCTCATGGAAACAAAGATCTGTTGTGATCCTACAGAGCCTCATGGAACCAAGGGGTCATTGTGATGCTGCAGGGCCCCAAGGATCCAAGAACATGGAACAGGTCTGGCTGGATGGGCTTCCTGGGGACTGCCTGACTGGTCCAGATGACCTTGGCATCTTGAGAGTCACTTCTTATCAGCCCCTGAAACCCTGGATTTGTGTGCTTTCCTTCCTGTGGGAATGAACTGTCCTTCTCCTCCAGGGGTTCATGGCCAAAATTGGGATTCCTCGTCCAGATCTGATTATATCCAAAGACTATTCCTGTATGAAACCTGCCAGGACAGAAAACTCTAGCTGGCCTTGGCCTCACCTTCTTGGGGGCCAACTCTCATCTGCCTTCAAAACACCAGGGGCCTGTGCTTTTCTTCCCATTAAAAAAAAACATCTTTTATGTCCAGGCATCCATGGCCAAACCTGAGAATCTGCCTCCAAAATTCTTTATATCCAAGGATAGCTCCCAGACAAAAGCTGCCAGGACTGTCCAGGTTCCCTTGGCTTCCTGAGGGCCAGCTTTCATCTGCCTTTGAAGAACTGGGGCTCCGTACTGTGATGGTGTTCACAGGGGTTTTCAGGTGAGGGAAGAGATGAGAATGTTGACTCCATGTTCAGAAGGCTTGATTTATTATTTTATGATCTACATTACAATAAAACTATACTAAAAAGCATAGAAGGAAAGTTTCATCTCAGAAGGCTAGCTAAGCTAAGAATAGAAAAGAATGAATAATAATGGTTTGTCTCTCGGACAGAGAGTCCAAGCTAACTGGGCTGTGGTTGGCCATTAATTGTAAACACCCAAGATGGGCTAATCACAGATGCACCTGTTGCATTCCACAGCAGCAGATAACCATTGTTTACATTTTGTTGCTGAAGCCTCTCAGCTTCTCAGCAGGAAAAAATCCTAATGAAAGGATTTTCATAAAACGATGTCTGCAACACCGTACTTCCCTTTCTTATGGAAAAGAACTGTCCTTCTCGTCCAGATGCCCATAGACAAAAGTGGGGTTTGGCCTCCCAAATTCTGTCTATCCAAGGATTCTTCCCTGACAGCAGATCTGGCTGGCCTTGGCCTCCTTGGGGCTGCCTCTAATCAGCCTTTGAAACACTGGGGCTCCACCCTTTCCTTTGTATGGAGAACTGTCATTCCAGTCCAGGAACCCGTGGCTGAAATGGAATTCCCCCCCCCAAAACTCCCCATATATCCAAGCGTTGTTTTCAGACAAAAGCTGCAAGGACAGACGGGTCTGGCTGCCTTGGCCTCTGGTGACTGCTTCTCATCTGCCTTCAAACCCTGGGGTTCTTTTCCTTCTTATAGAAAAGAACTGTCCCTCTTGTCCAGGTGCTCTTGGCCTCAAGTGCTTGACCACTCTATAGGGACACAGGAACTCTGTGCTCAGTGGAGTGGAGACTGAGGACATCAGAGGAGAGCCCTGGGAGGTATTGAAGGGTAGTTTCAGAGAGGGTGGATCCTTTTGACATAGTAGGGAACAGCGAGAGAAAGAAAGAATTAATGGAAAGGGCAGCTGGGGAAGGCCAGACTGGACATGACAAGAAAGGAATTTCCCTGCCAGGGCAGGGCTGTGGTGCAGCACATCCCCCAGCAGGAGCCTGGAGCAGCCCAAGGCTTTGTGTGGGCAGGCAGGGGCAGGCAGGAGGCAGAGCTGTCAGCAAAGGAAGGGCCCAGCCAGGTGGGGCAGCCGGGGGATGCCCACAGCCTGCAGGGACAGAGGCGCAGGTTTGCTCAGCACCAGAGACACCTTTGCCTTGCTTGTCCCCACCTGTCATCACTGCCACCAGTGTTCTGCTCTACCTGGAACCTGGGGATGCTTTCTCAGGTGTGTCCCCGACAGGGATCTCTTCAAAGTACAAGAAACTTCAGTGTTTCAATGTAACTGAATTCTTGAGGGTTCTGTGACATCACTGAGGGGGTTGTGACATCACAGAGCTGGCTGTGACATCCAAGAGTAGGATGTGAGGCCATAGAGCAGACTCTGCCATCAGAGAATGTGGCTCTGTGGCATCAGAGAGGGGGTTGTGACATCACAGGGTGGCTGTGTAACATCACAGAGCAGGCTGTGACCTCACAGAACAGACAGTGACATGACATAGTGACTTTTTGACATCTCAGCATCTTCTGTGACATCACAGAACAGGTGTATTACATCACAGTGTGACATCATAGAGTTGGCTCTGTGATGTCACAGGGAGCTGTGTGACATCGCAAAGGGACTGTGTGACATCACAGGAGGCTGTGTGACATCACAGGGGGCTGTGTGGCATCCCAGGGGGCTGTGTGGCATCACAGGGGCTGTGTGACATCACGGGGGCTGTGTGAGGTCACTGGAGAGGTCACTCTGCCCCGGCCCCCCTCACAGTTCCCCCCAGAGCAGTCCAACCCTGCTCGTGCACAGCGGGGTCCCCTGTCCCCCCAGGTCCCCCCGCCCCCGGCGCCGCAGCCTCCCCCAGAGGATGTTCCACGAGATCGACCCCAGAGCCTGACATGGGGACGGGGGGCCGGGGCCCTGGGGGTGGCACAGGGGGACAGGGACCCCCCGGCAGCGTCCCCGTGTCCCCCAGGGCCAGAGCCTGGGCCAGGGCTCCTTCACCCTGGTACCAACGAGGCCTTGAGTGCGCTGAAAAAATCCCCAGCAAGGGATTAGCAGAAACCAGATTTAATATTAAGCAACAGCCCCACAAAGTTCCTTGGCAAGAGTCACTCTGCTCCTGACTGGACACTTCAGGCACACCAAGGAAACAAAGCAACAACAAAACCAAGCAAAATCCAAGCAATCGAACCAGAAATGAGCCAAGAACTGTCCCTGTGTGTGTGTGTGACACAAGGAGAGTGAGGGCAAGGATAAAAGGAATACAGGCCACAAGCTTAACAGAGCTCAAACTTAACAGGACTTAACTTCTACCTTAACCTTGACTGATACCTTCAACTTCACAATTTAGCAAAAGAACAGCACTTAACTGTATTTAAGCGAACTTAAAACCTATGACTTTGCAATTTAACAAAGGAATAACATTTAACAGTAATCAACTCCGCTTATAACTTATATTAAACAACTTAGCAAAAGAACAACTCTTAGACCTTGTGATTAAACCTTACAGGCCTGACTGACTCAGCTATCCAAGGCACTCAAGCCCCTCAGAGAGCAACATTTCTGCCACATTTCCCCAGCACAGGCACTCCTGTGTGCACACAGACACAAAGAGTCAGTGCAAGGCACCTGGCAGAAATTCCCCTCAGGGCAGGAAATGCTCCCTGTGGATCCTTTGGCATCTCCCCAGCGGGTGAAGGGTTGAGCCTGGAGGAGTGGGGGATCGGCCCAGGCTCCGTCGTTGTTGGGGATCCCCGAGTGCAGCAAACGGGAGAGTTCCCGGCTGGGAGAGGCCCCACTCAGAGGGAGTCGCTGGCCCAGGAGAGCTCCAAGGGCTCCTTTTGGAGCGCTGTTTGCAGGGCCCCAAGAGAGGGGCTTCAGTCCCAGCAATGGTTCATCCTGGCCGCACTTGGCACCAACAGCTTTCTTTGGCAGGGTGAGAACAGGGATGTTGTGCCACTGAGGGAACAAAACCAGTTCCCAGGGCTGCTCCTACAGAAAGCAGGAGCTGGTTGGGCAGCAGCAGTGCCTGGAGCAGACAGTGTTTGTGGTGAGCTGCAGAGGAGCTGAGCCCAGGGGCTGTTGGCCAAGGCCGAGCCCCAAGGAGCATTTCTCAGCTGGCAGGGCGGCCTGAGAAGGGGAGGGGGGAATGCAGCAGCACAGGGCCCATGGAACCAAGGGACCATTGTGACACTGTGGGGCCTCATGGAATCATGGAGAGCACTGTGACATTGCTGGGCCTCATTGAACAAAAGGGACCATACTGACGCTGTGAGGCTTCATGGAATGTAGGGATCATTGTGACACTGAGAGGCCCCATCAAACCAAGGGTCCATTGTGACACCATGGGGCCTCATGGAACTGTAATGCCATTGTGACACTTTGGGGTGTCATGAGACTCTAAGGGGCCGTTGTGACCTGTGAGACCCCATGGAGCCACGGTCCATTGTGACATTGCAAGGCTGCAGGGAACCTAATGGAGAGACCATTAAGCCACTTCACAGCCTCATAGAACCAAGGGGACATTGTGACACTGAGGGGATTCATAGAATCATGGAGACTCATAGAATCATTGTGACACTGTGAGGCCCTATGCAAAAAGGAAAGCATTGTGACACTGTGAGGCCTCATGGAACCACTGAGACCATTGTGACCCTGGGGGTCCCCACAGAACCAAGAGGACCATTGTGATACTGTGGGGCCTGGTGAAACCCAGAGGCCTTTGTGACACTGCAGGGATGCATGGAACCAAAGCTCCAGGGTGACACAGAGGGGCCTCCAGTCATCATTGGTCCATTGTGACACTGTGGAGCCAAAGCAGGCCATTGTGACACTGCAAACCCCCAGGGTCCAAGGTCCATTTTGACATTGCAGGGCTCATGGAACAGAGGAGTCCCGTGACATTGTGGGGGCTGGGGAACAACGGAGGCCATTGTGACACTGTGGGGCCTCATGGAATCATTGGAACCATTGTGACACTGCAGGGCCTTATGGAACCTAGGGGCCACTGTGAAACTGTGAGACCCCATTGAACCAAGGGTCCATTGTGACACTGAGGGTCTTGTTATCAAGGAGCCATTTGACACTACTGGACCCCATGGAAACAAGTCACTCTTATGGCACTGTGGGGCCTCATAGATCCAAGGCACCAATGTGACACAGTGGGGTCCCACAAAACCAAGGGAACACAGAACAGGCCCCGCAGCTTTGGCCTCCCAGGAGCCACCTGGGTGGTCCAACTGACCTTGGCATGTTGAGGGTCTCTTCTCTTCTGCTGCTGAAGCACTGGGGCTCCATGATTTCCTTCCTATGGAAAAGAACTCTCCTTTGTCTACAGGCACCCATTGCCAGAATTGTGACTTGACCTCCAAATATCCTTATTTGCAGGGATTGTTCCAATAGGAATATTGCCAGGACAAGTCTGGCTGGCAATGGTTTCATGAGGGTCACCTCCCATCTGTCCACAAAACACTGGGGAAGGCTCCGTGCTTTCCTTCCTATGGAAAAGAACTGTGTTGCTTCTGCATGTGCCCATGGCCAAGATTGGGCTTCCACCTCCTAAATTCCCTAAATACAAAGACTGCTCCCAGATCTGCCATTCCTGACAAGTCTGGCTTGCCTTGGCCTACTGGGGCTCTCACCTGCCTTTCTAATTCTGGGGCTCTGGGCTTTCCTTCCTATGGAAACGAACTATCCTTCTTCGCCGGGCGCCAATGGCCAGAATTGGGATTTCACCTCCAACATTCCCTGTTGTGACAGACTGGAGGAGACTGCTGGCTGGAAACATTTCATGTGTGGGGGAGGAAGGGACAGGTCCAGCCTTGCCCTGCCCTGGAACCCCAGCCCTGCCCTGCCCTGGAACCCCAATCCCCCCAGAGCCTCTATCCCAGCCCAGCAGTGGCTGCCAGTCCCTGGCACAGCACAGGCAATGCTCCACAGCCACCTCTGCAGCCCCAGCCCAGCTCCTGAGGGACCAAATGAGCCCAAGCCCCACCTGGGGGAAGGGCCCAGGGAGACCAAGGGGGATTGAAGGCTGACCACAAGGCAAGCACACATCTTGACCCTGCATCCTCTTGGAATTTCCATCTGAACAATGCTGGTATCCAGGAGTTACAAGGTGTGTGTGTGCTTCTCTAAATCTTATTTGTCTTCCTCTTATTCCCTCTTCTTGCAAAATTTGAGTAACCTAAAATGGAACAGGCTTAGAGTTTGGGAAATTGAATGAGCAAAGTTAATGTTATTAGAAGTGTTTCTTGTTAATTGAATGTTGTATTAAACCTTTGGCCAAAGTTTCTCTGATATTCTAAAGTTGTCAGTAAAGTTCCTCTTTTGTTGTTTAGAGCTCCTGAGAATCTCTTGCTGATATTTCTCCAGTGCATCCAACTCAGTGTACACAAACAATTCTAATTCCTTTTAATTGTCTCGTTGAGAGTGTTTTTTAGTGGATGGGGGTCAGGGCTTGTGTGTCCTGCTTGGCCCAGCCCAGGCAGGGCTTTCCCAGCCACATTCCACACTCCATTGCCCAGCTGGAGCCGCTGGTGCCTCTGAGTTGTGCTGCCCCAGCCCCAGGGACGCTCTCCTTGTCTGCCCATTCCCCCACGGTCTCTGGGCAGGGATGGCCTCACTGGGGGCTGCTGACATCCTCAGCAACTTGGAGGCTGCTGCTGAATTTCACTGCTCCAGAGGCTTGTTCAGCCTTCAGCTCTTCAGTGCAGGAATTCAGTGTCCCAGGGCTCATTAACATTCAGAACACCTGAACAAGCCAAGCCTCTGGGAATCATTTGATTTTAATTTTCAAATAATTTGTGGTTACTTAGACAGATTGCAGTAGTGTATTCAAACTGAATATGTTCTATTTAAAAAGAAAGTGAGCAAAGATTTTTTAGGTCCTGTTTCGGGTTTTTTTTTCTGATCATAAATTTGATATGTGTAGTCTCCAATTGACGCTGAATCCAAGTACCTCCTCATGCAGTTTGAATGGATATGAAAATCAAGACCCTTCATGGCTGGCAATCAATCAGACTCTGTCCCTACGCCCACCCCACCATTTCCCCCATCCATGCCCTGGCACTCAGAGCAGCCTTGTGCAAATCTCAGCTCCCTCCAGCCCAGGCTTCACCTGCAGCTTTCAGCTCCTTGGCTCCAACTCCCACCTGCTTTCCTTGCAGAAGGAGCTGCCCGAGACACAGAGGGATGTTCATTTCTTGTCAGCCAGCAAAGGCAAGGGAAGGCACAGGTCCATCCAATGCAAAAGTCATTCTTCTCCGTTGCTCTGCCCTGCCTCTGATCCCCACAGCCTGTCCTGTTTCCTTCATCCCTGCATTGCCAGGGACTCTCTGGGACAAGGGAGCTCTGCTCTGGCTATGGAGGGAGGTGCAAGTGCTACCACTGGAGCAGGAACCACAACTCATCAGGTTTGTGTCCTTTGGGGGTCAGGAACTGCTGAGACTCAGAGGCACAGAAAGTTTCTCTTCATGGCCAACAGACCATGGTTGAACAGGACACAATTTAATAACAATCTCGCTCTTCCCTGAGCTAAGTGCAACGTCCCAGCAGCATCTGATGAGTCCACCATCCACAAGGGATTTCCATACTAAAAGTCATTTTTGACAAACATGACTCTGTTATAGATATAAACACAATTAGGTCCTTGTATCAGGATGCTCATCCTGGAGTGGGTGCAAAACAGCTCCAACAATTCCTGATTTGCAAAGCTGTCAGTGGTGGATGGAGAAGGGAGGTCAGGCTGCTCTTGGTGTTGAGGAAATGCTGAAACCAGCCTGACTCATTTCATCTCCTCCTGTCCTGGCTGATCTCCCCTCTTTCCCCTTCCACCCATTGGCTTTTGTCTCCCACCAGGCCCCCAGGGAAGAGCCTGGCTCTGTGTTCTCCATCCCCTCCTCGCTGGCACTGCCAGGCTGGGATGAGGAGCCCCTCAGCCTTCCCTGCTCTGGGCTGGACAAGCCCAGCTCCCTCAGCCTCTGCTCACAGCCCAGGGGCTCCAGCCCCACCTTGGAGGCCCTTCCCAGACCCTGCTCCAGCTGCCAGACATCTTTCCTGCCCTGAGCAACCCAAACCTAGGCCACAGAGACCTGGATAATCCCCGTCCTTGATGTCCTGGTCACACAGCCCTGGCCCCTTGTCCCCATGTCAAGCTCTGGGGTGGATCCTGTGGAACATCCTTTGGTGGAGGCTGTGGCTCCAGGTGGGCCGGGGGGATCCTGGGGGACAGGGACCCCGCTGGGCATGGAGAGCATTGGACTCGTTTGGAGAAACTGTGAGGGGGAGCTGGGGCCGAGTGACCAACCCAGTGACCTGACACAGCCCTGCTGGGATGTCACACAGCCCCTCTGGGATGTCACACAGCCCCTCTGGGATGTCACAGCCTGCTCTGGGATGTCACAGCCATTCTCTAATGTCACACAGCTGGTCTCTGATGTCACAGCCAACTCTGTGATGTCATAGTCTGCTCTGTGATGTCAGACATCTGCTCTGTGATGTCAGACATCTGCTCTGTGATGTCACAGAGGCAGCCTATGATGTCATAGCTTCTCAATGATGTCACATGACCCACTCTTTGATGTCATAGCCCACTCTGTCACCTCATGTTACCAGATGATCAATTGCCTACACCAGGTGAGCTGACACCTGGAGCTTGTTCTCCATATCCCCAGGCCTATGGAAACCACACAATGCCCATTGTGTGAGAAGGGGAACTGGAAGTTCAGCAGCCTCAGGGTCCTGCCAGCTCAGCCAGGCCCACTGGAACATTGGGGTCCACGACCACCAGGGACCACCAGAGAGACCCCCAGGGGTCTGGAAGAACACATGGGTAAAGGGGAGGGGATATATATCAATGATTTGGGGGAAATGATTATCATATGTGTGTTTAGTCCAAGACAATCAATGAATGTGTGTGCAAAATACAGAAAATAAACAGAAACTTTCCTGTACTCAGCCTACAAGGCTTTGGGTGGAGCTCTCCCCCATGCATCCAGCTGAGTAAAGAATGCTGCTTCTTAATGCTACACTGGGGTTAAAAAGAGTTTTCTGTTTTACTGAGTTTTTGGTGACACTCCCACTGCCAAGGAAAGCTCTGTCTGCTGCTTCTCACAAACAGAGAAGGGCTGGGGGCAGATGTGGGGCTCAGAGGCTGCCTGGGGCACAGTGACCATGAAATAATCAAGTTTTCAATGTTCGGTGAAAGGAGGAGGGGCAGCAACAAAACTACACTGGAATTAGGAAGGGCAGACTTTGGCCTGTTTAGGATGCAGATCTGGGAAGTACCAAATCAGGTACTGATTTTTTAAGGGAAACAGCCCTTAAAAACAAAGAGGGCTGGGAAGGATGGACAAATTTCAAGAAAGGAATCTTAAGGGGGAAGGAGCAGCCTGTCCCAGTGTGGCAAAAGATGAGCTGGTGAGGAAAAGGACTGTCCTGGCTCCACATGGAGCTTTTTGTGGGAAAAGGGGAAAATGGACTGACAACTAAGGAAGTGTTTAAGGATGTTGTTAGGTTATGCAGAAAGAAAATTTGAGAGCTGAAAACTCAAGCAGAACTTAACCTATCAGCTTCTGTAAAAAAATAAAAATGTTTTTATAAAAAAAAATATAGCAAAAGGAGGGAGAAGGAGAACCTCTACTCTTTATTGGATAAAGTGGGGAATACAATAACTAAAGATAAGGAAAAGGCTGAGCTACTTAAAACCTTGTTTGTCTCAATTTTCAATATTAGGACAGGCTGTCCTCAGGACAAGTGTTCTCCTGAGCTGGTGGATGGGCACAGGGAGCAGAACAGCCCCCTGGAATCCAGGAAGAAGCAGTTGCTGACCTGCTGAGCCACTCAGATGCTCACAGGTGTATGGGATCAGATGGGATCCATCCCAGGGGGATGAGGGAGCTGTGGATGAGCTCCCCAAGCTGCTCTCCATCATTTACCATCAGTCCTGGCTCAGCAGGGAGGGCCCAGAGCACTGGAGGTGCCAGTGTGAGCCCATCCCCAGGAAGGGCTGGAAGGAGGAGCTGGGGAACTCCAGGCCTGTCAGCCTGACCTGGGTGCCCGGCAAGGTTATGGAACAGATCACCTTGAGTGCCATCACAGGGCACCCACAGGATGGCCCAGGGATCAGAGCCAGCCAGCGTGGATTTAGGGCTGGCAGGTCCTGCCTGACCAACCTGGTCTCCTTTTATGCCCAGGTGACCCACCTGTGGATGGGGGAAAGGCTGTGGATGTTGTGTGCCTGGACTCCAGCAGAGCCTTTGACTCTGTCTCTGACAGCATTCCCTGGAAAAGCTGCAGCCCACGGCTTGGGCAGGTTCCCTCCTGGCTGGGAGATTTAAGAGCTGGCTGCAGGCTGGGCCCAGAGAGTGGTGGGGATGGTGCTGCACCCAGCTGGTGTCCAGGCACTGGTGCTGTCCCCAGGGATCTGTGCTGGGCCCAGTCCTGTTTAATATCTTCACTGATGGTCTGGGTGAGGGGATCGAGTCCAGCATTCACAAATTGCAGATGGCACCAAGCTGGGTGTGAGTGTGGATCTGCTGGAGGGCAGGACAAGAAGACCCAGCCTTAAGCTGCACCAGGGGAGGCTGAGGCTGGACAATAGGAAGGAGTTCTTCACAGAAAGGGTGAGTGGGAACTGGAATGGGCTGGCCAGGGGGGAGGTGGCAGAGTCACTGTCCCTCTCCAGTGGCACTCAGTGGCATGGTCTGGGTGACAAGGCAGTATCAGGGCATTGGTTGGACTTGATGATCCCAAAGGTCTTTTCCAGCCTATTTGATTCTGTCATTCTCTGATGATTGGGACACTCTGGGGCCATTGTGACATTGCAGGGCCTTGTGGAACTAAGAGGACCATGGTGACACCGTGCAGCCCCACAGAACCAGGGGTCCACTGTGGTGCTGTGGGGCCAAATGGAATCAGGGAGTGCCCTGTGACACTCTGGGTCCTCGTGGAACCACAGAGGCCATTGTGACACTGCAGGGCCTCGTGTAACCAAGGGTTTCACCATCTTGACACTGCAAAACCAAGGGGACCATTGGGAGACTGCAGGGCCCAGTGGAACCAAGGGGCCGTTCTGACACTGCGGGGCCTCATGGAACCAAGGGGACATTGTGACACTGCAGGATCCTGTGTAACCAAGGGGCCACTGTGACACGATGGGGCCTCAAGGGATCTGGAATAATGCTGTGACACTGTGTGGCCTTGTGGAAACAAGGAGTCCATTGTGACACTGAGGGGACTTGTGGAACCCCAGAGACCATGGTGACAGTGTGGGACCTCATGTGGCCATGGGGCCATTGTGACACCCTGGTGCCCCATGGAACCAAGGAGTCCATTGTCACAGTTTGAGGCCTCATGGAACCAAGGAGACCAGTGTGACAGTGCAGGGCCTGGTGTAACCAAGAGGGCATTGTGACACTGAGGGGCCCCTTGGAATCAAGGACATCTTTGCAGATGACACCATGCTGGATGTGAGTGTTGACCTGCTGGAGGGTAGGAGGGCTCTACACAGGGCCCTGGACAGGCTGGATCCAGGGGATGAATCCAACAAGGTGAGGTTTAACAAATCCTAGTGCCAGGCCCTGATATTTGGCCCCAGTGCTGCAGGCTGGGGACAGAGTGGCTGGAGAACAGCCAGGCAGAAAGGGACCTGCAGGGACTGATGGACAGCAGGCTGGACATGAGGCAGCAGTGTGCCCAGGTGGCCAAGAAGGCCAATGGCTCCTGGCCTGGATCAGGAACGGTGTGGCCAGCAGGAACAGGGCAGGGATTCTTCTACTCTGCTCGGGGGCACTGCTTGGGCAGCACCTCCAGTGCTGTGTCCAGTTCTGGGCCCCCTGGGGTGGGCAAGAGGAAGAAATTTGTAGCAGGAGGAGTAAAGAAAGCAAAGGTGAAGCCAAAGAAATTCTCAGGGCAGTTTGGGGGTGGCTGCCAGGCAGCCCTGGCTCTGAGCAACAGCGTCTGCAGTGGCACAGGAAACTCCCAGCTGATGGGAACAAACTTTCTGGCTGAGTGCAGAGGCCAGGACAAAGCTGAGTGGTTTCCCTGGTGTCCCGCAGGCCTTGCTGGCCCCAGGGGCTGATGGCATTTGTGCTCCCTCAGGTTCATGTCCCCACAGCAACAGCATGGGGGTGCTGGCCCTGCTGTGTGCAATGCAAACAGGGGCTGCTGAGGCAGTGCTGCCGTGTCTGTGCCTGCAAGGATGGGGCACCTGTGTGAGCTGGGGGAGAGGCCAGGGCTGCAGAGGGGGGATGTTGTTGGCAGCTGCATGAGGACGCTCTGGGACGCTGCCCTGGGCTGTGCAGCGCACTGGGCATGGATCAGCCCCTGCTCTGCTGCTCCTTCCCGTCTGGCCCAGGGCCCTTGCAGAGCCCCAGCCATGCTGTTTGCCCCCAGCCTGCCCACGGCCAGCCTGGGGCTGCTCACGGGGGTTTCTGTGCTGAGCATTGGCCTGGCCGTGTTCTTGAGAGAGCCTGGGCAAGGAGCCTGGAGCCCCCAGGGCCTGGCCTGAGGCGTCAGCGCTGCCCCAGCAGTGCCCATGGCCTGTCCCTGCTGCAGCCCCGGCACTGCCACCCCCAGGGCTGTGCCCGGCCCCGAGAGCACTCAGGCCCTGCAGCAACACCAGGGCCACCAGGGCAGCGGGGCAGGGCCACGGCAGCAGCACTGGCAACACCAAGTGCTGCTGCTGCTGCTGCTGCTGGGCACAGCTGCTGGGCCAGCACTGATCTGCCCCAGCTCTGCACACAGACATTGCTGCTGCAGCTCCAGAGAAGGCAACAAAAGGGCATCTCTGCAGAAAACTCTGCTGGGAGGTCCTTTAGTTCATTTAAACCCATCAAGAGTGCAGCCCCTCATTGAAACAGTGTGGGGCCACAGGGAAAGTGGAGAGAAACAAAATGAGAAATGGCACAAACAATGCCATTTCTTTGTGGACAATATGAAAAAAGTAAAAGAAAGACAAAGGACCATGAAAATGAAACCAACAAGAAGTGTCAAAGATGACTTTTATTTAAAGTAATTTGCAGAAACTGGCCAGCAGTTTACTGTTTCCGAAAGCATCCAGTCATCAGTCTCTTCACAGCAGCCTTGAGCTCCTGGTTCCTCAGGCTGTAGATGAGGGAGTTCAGGGTTGGAGGCACCACCGAGTACAGAACTGACAGGGCCAGATCCAGGGATGGGGAGGACAGGGAAGGGGGCTTCAGATGAGCAAATGTGCCAGTGGTGAGGAACAGGGAGATGACAGCCAGGTGAGGAAGGCAGGTGGAAAAGGCTTTGTGCCGTCCCTGCTCAGAGGGGATCTTCAGCACAGCGCTGAAGATTTGCACACAGGAGAAAACAATGAACACAAAACAGCCAAATACCAAACAGCCACTAAAAGCAAGAAGCCCCAGTTCCCTGAGATAGGATTTGGAGCAGGAGAGCTTGAGGATCTGTGGGATTTCACAGAAGAACTGGCCCAGGGCATTGCCATGGCACAGGGGCAGGGAAAATGTATTGGCTGTGTGCAGCAGTGAATAGAGAAAGGCACTGGCCCAGGCAGCTGCTGCCATGTGGGCACAAGCTCTGCTGCCCAGGAGGGTCCCGTAGTGCAGGGGTTTGCAGATGGACACGTAGCGGTCGTAGCACATGATGGTCAGGAGGGAAAGCTCTGCTGAGATGAAGAACACAAAGAAAAAGAGCTGTGCAGCACATCCAGTGTAGGAGATGTTGCTGGTGTCCCAGAGGGAATTGTGCATGGCTTTGGGGACAGTGGTGCAGATGGAGCCCAGGTCAGCGAGGGCCAGGTTGAGCAGGAAGAAGAACATGGGCGTGTGCAGGTGGTGGCCGCAGGCTACGGCGCTGATGATGAGGCCGTTGCCCAGGAGGGCAGCCAGGGAGATGCCCAGCAAGAGGCAGAAGTGCAGGAGCTGCAGCTGCCGCGTGTCTGCCAATGCCAGCAGCAGGAAGTGCCTGATGGAGCTGCTGTTGGACATTTGCTGTGATGCCTTGGCATGGGGATCTGTAAGAAAAGTAATCATGGAATAGTTGGGTTTGGAGAGGACTTGAAATATCCCAGCACAGCCTGGGGGCACTTTCCCCCCACTGCCTGCCCAGGGCTCTGCTGCCTGGAGCTGTCCCTGCCAGCAGCTGCTTCCTTGTGCCCAGGGCTGGGCCCTGCCAGTGCTGCCAGAGCCCAGGCCAGCCCTGGGGGCTCAGCTCTGCCCTGCAGAGCCCTCCCAGCTCAGGCACTGCCCAGGGGCAGCTCTGGCTCTGCAGGCTCTGATGGCAATGTCAGAGCAACCCTGAGGAGGCTGAAAAAGCGACACTGAAGCTTTCGCTCAGGGGCCCTCTGTTGATCTCTGTAACTGCAAAGTTTATTCAGATCTAAGAGAATTTTTAAATTTATTTTTCCCAGCCTTAACTGAGATATGAATATCTATGGGCAGTTTCATATCCAGGCAACCCAGAGCAGTAGATTAAAAAAGCAGGATTTTCCCTTATATGCAAACCCTGCCTTGCTGTGCTCCCTCTATCATCTACTTGGAAATGTTCTGCAGTTAAATGCCATGCTCGGATCAGTCCTGAACAATGGAGCATCCTCCCCACACAAGGAGAACACTTCCAAGCCTCACCAGCTGTCTCCTGCCACCCAGATCTTGTCCCCCAGTGCTGGGAGCAGCTGCCAGGGCTGGCTGAGAGCTGTCCCTGGCAGGCAGCAGAGTCCCTGCCCCAGCACAGCACCCTGGGCTGCAGGACCCTGCTCTGCAGGACAGCCCTGGGCACCCCTGGCTGCTCTGCACAAGACACAAGCAGAGAATGCACTCACAGGCTCTGCAGGCATTGGCATGTTCCAGCTTGAGGAGATGGCTCCAGGAGCTGCAGCTGCACTGTCCTGCAGCCAGAGGTTCCTGTGCCAAGGGCTGGCAGTGATTGTGCCCCAGGCACTTCTCAGCCCCTTCCCAGCCCTGACTGATTGAAGCTCTCTGTGCCTCTGTGCTGTGCCCGGGCTGGCTGCAGGCAGTGCCCCAGCCCTGCTGGGCTGGCACAAGAGCTGCTCATCCAGAGAAATGTGCTTTTGAAGCTCTTCTTGGTGAGCAGGAGCTGCCTCTGTGCCAGGAGTCCAGCCCAGCTCAGCAGCACAGACACAGCACAAGGACTTTAATCAGCCTCTGGGGCTTTGTGCTCAGGGCCTGGACATCAGTCCCTGAGAGGGAGCTGAAGAAACCTCTCCAGAACTCCAAGGCAGAATCCAACTCCAAAGTTTCTTGGACTTTTAATGGGTCCCATTGAGGGACACGAGTGAGAAAGTGTCCCCAGGCCCCAGGCAGAGCAGAGAACTGCAGGCAGTGATGACAGGTGGGGACAAAGAGAAGCCAAGTCTTGGTGCCCTGGGGCACAGCAGGGTCTGTGCCAGTAAGGGCTGGGAGGAGACACCTTGTCCTGAGGCCCTGGAGCCTCCTGGCCCAGCCCCAGCCAGGCTGGGCACTGTCAGCCCCTTGTGCTGCCCTCAGCATCCCCCCCTAGCCCACATCCCAGTGGCCTCAAGGATCTGCTGCAAGGAGTCCCTGGGGAGCCTTGCTCAGCAATGGCCCTGGGGGCTCCTTCATGCTCCCTGCAGGGACTGCAGCTTTTTCAATGGACTTGGGGTTTGGCTTTTGCCTTGCAGTCTCTGAGAGGTTTGTGCAATCATGGCCTCCAATTATCTGCTGTAATTAGTCCCTGGAGATTCTCTGCCGGTTGCAGCATTGATTGGGACTCATTAATACTTCAGGGTACTTAAGTTTCTTAAGCTACTTCCTCTTTCCCTTTTGATACAGACTCTATGAGAAAGATTGTGCATTTACAGGTTCCAATTATCTGCTTAATGAGTCCCTGGAGAGCCGTTATCAGTAACAACATTCAGTGGGCTCATTAATGCTTCAAGGTACTTCAGTTATTTGAAGGTACTTGGTGTTGCCCTTTTGATACAGACTCTGTGAGAGATTTGTGCAATCATGGCCCCAATTATCTGCTTTAATGAGTCCCTTGAGAGCTCTGTACTGACACTCAGTGGTGCTCAGTAATGCTTTGAGCTTCTCAAAAATTTTAAGGTAGTTTGGAATTTCCTTTCCACTCTGAGTCTCTGAGATGTTTTTGGTCAATCCTGGCCTCCAATTCTCTCCTCCAAGGAGTCCATGTGGAGCCTGTGTTGGGGATGGACCTCAGTGGGACCCATTCATGCTTTGAGACACTTTTGGGTTTTCTTCTGACTTTGACTCCTGGAAAGGTTTGTGCAATCTCCTCTCAGGCCCTGAGGTTCAAGGGCTCAGCTCCAAATGCACCACAGGGCTCATCAGGATGCAGCAAATCCTGACAAACCATGGCTCTGCACTGATTTCCCTCTGCTCTAATGCAGTTTATCAAGGATGTATCTGGAGTGATTTTTGGTTAGCTAATTTGAGATTTCTCAGCCAATGCACCTATTAGTGCAGTAGGATTGGTGTTGGCTAATTACCATTGCATTCACTGGAATATATTTACTCATGTCCTGCAGTGAGATAGGATTAGGAGAAAGGCAAAGTAGGCTCAAAATTTTAAAAGGGTATATAGAAAAGTTTATTACCAGTAAATAGAAGAAAGAGTAATAAGAATCTGAACACTTCTCCTCTCCCTACAACCTTTTCTTTCTTACTGACAATGTAAGGAGACAAAACCTGAAAGTTTCAGTCAGTTTACACCATCTAGAACAGTCTTTCTTCAGTTCACTTAGGCAGAGGAGTCTCTCTCTCATGCTATGGAGACTTCTCCATAAGAAAAAAGTTCGCTCGTGGCTCTCAATTCCCATGAATAGCAGGTGCCCAGAAAATCTGCAATTGTGAAGTCCCTCCCATTTGTCACAGCTTTCCCCACAGCTGTGTTTATGGGCCATGTCAGCTTATGGGGTATGAGTTTAAAGATGAGCTGTTCAAGAGCAAAGATTCTTTTCACCTATTTCTGAAATCATCTTCATCTCTGAGAACAGAGATCTTCCTCTTCTCTCCCTGATAGCACAGGATCTCATTACTCTTCTCTCTTTCTCTGTTTAAACTTCTCATGGGATCACAGCTACTTCAACAATTCCCTACTTTAGCATGGAGGTTTTTGCAGAACAAGTCATCTCCCCATATTTTCAATTAGTTATAGGGAAAAAGAGAGTCTGTATCAATTACATCCTTCCCCATAGCTTTACGAGAGGATTTCAGCCTCAAGATCAAGTTATAGGGAATTAGTTATAGGGAAAAAGAGAGTCTGTATCAATTACATCCTTCCCCATAGCTTTACAAGAGGATTTCAGCCCCAAGATCAAGGCATCTCCTCATACCTCCCATCTGGGGCTCAACTTCCTCTTCAGTGACCTCGGTGTCTTCATGTTGCTCCTCTCTGTGCCTGCACTTTGTCCTTTTCTCTCACTGGAGGGAGGATGGAAGCACTGAAAGAGTTCATATCTCACCCGGGGCCTGCAGATGGTTCCGTGCCCCCGGCCGGGCTCGGTGCTTGCGGCCGGAGCTGTTTTACGATGGAGGTTTCTGCAGCGGCTGCGCTGGGGCTGTGTCAGGATGGGCCGCGCTGGGGCAGGGCCAGGATCTCAGCAGCCAGGCCAGAGCACAGCAGCAGCACGGCCGGGGGCCGATGGCTTCTCCTGCCCCTGCCCGGGGCTTGCGGCTGAAGCCCAAGGGTGGCAGAATCTTGGCCGAGCCGGCCCGGCCCGGGGCTGCTCCTGGGGCCCGGCGGATCCTGGCTGGGCCCGGGCTGGCGGCGGGGCAGGGCTCAGAAGTGCCCAGATGTTCCCAACTGCAGCCATGGCCCGGCCCGGCCTCGGCCCCGCGGCCTCCCCTGCCCTGCCCGGCAGCCGATGGGGCCTGGCGGGGTCCCTGGGAAGGGGCCCGGCCCCACGGCAGGAGCCGCCCGGCCCGGCCTGGCTGAGACGGGGCCGGGTCAGCCTTGTTACCTCTGTGCCAGCCAGAAGGGAAAGAGACCCTCCCAGGCTTTCCCATCTTTAACATGTGTCTTCACAGAGGCGTGTACCGTTTCCTTAGTGGTTTAACAGATTGTCAATTCTCAAAGCTGATTACTGATTGGCTTTTTGGTCAGACATGGAGGAAACTGCTAGCAGCTTCTCTTAGAACATCACTTTCGTGATGCAAAACCACAACTGCACAGAGCACAGAGCTCCTTTGTCCATATATAGTGCTCATGTGCCCGAGGTTTCAAAATACCTTCCTGGGAGATCTCTGGGCCCTCTCCAAGGTGTTTTCAAATGAAAACATTCAGCTCAGAGTCTAAGAAAATCACCAGAGGACAGGGCCAGCCTGACCTGTCTGTCCTGGCTACTTTTGTCTGAGATCAGTCCTTGGATAAACAGAATTGAGAGGCCAAATTCTAATTTTGGCCATGGTCCCTGGACCTGAAAGCCGGTTCTTTTCCATAGGAAGGAAGGAACAGAGCCCCAGTGTTTCAGGGGCAGATGAGAAATGGCCACCAGAGGCCAAGGCCAGCCAGAGCAAGCAGGATTTTGTTCTGAGTGATATCCTTGCATATAGGAATTGCTTTAGGGAGAGTTTCAATTTTGGCAATGGGCATCTGAAAAGGGGGGCGGTTCTTTCCCATAGCAAGAAAAGCACGGAGCCCCAGTTTTCCAGGAGCTGATGAGAGGCGGCCCTTGACATTGCAACATCAGCCAGACCTGTCAGGGGACCCCTGGGAAGCCAAACCAGCCAGGTCTGTTCCATGTTCCCTCAGTTCCATGGGGCCCCACAGTGTCCCAATGGTCCCTTGCTTCCCTGAGGCCCTGAGGAGTCATAATGCCCCCTTGGTGACACCAGGCCCTGAAGGGTCCCAATGGTCTCCATGGTTCCATCAGGCCCCACAGAGCCATAATGGTCTCTGGGTTCCATGAAGCCCCACTGTGTCACCATGGCCCCTTGGTTCCATGGGCTCCAGTGGTGCCACAATGATTCCCTTGGTTCCATGAGGTCTCCACAGTGTCCCAGTGATCTCCATGGGGAGGGAAGAACCCAGCCCCAGTGTTGCAGGGGCAGTCACCAGAGGTCCAGGCCACCCAGGCTTGATGGTACTGGCAGATTTTGCCTGGGAGCAACCCTTGGATATCCAGAATTTTGGAGGTGGAATCCCAATTTCAGACATGGACACCTGGAGGATAAGGATGCTTGTTTTCCATTGGAAAGAAAGCACGGAACACTGATTCAACAGTGACATTTGGGGATCTATGGGGAGTATTGGGGATTGTTCCTGCACCTCATGACCCAACAGGAGCTTCTCTAATAAATGTTGCCTGAAGCTCCCACTGTGGTCATGACAGGAACCCCTGTGAGTGTCTGGGACATCCCGGCTCTTTGGCAGCCTGGGGACTCCTGGGATGTCACCATGGGATGGCTGTGACTGTCTCTGACCCCAGGGCTCTTTACCATCCCAGAAAGCCCTGGGAGGCATCCATGGAGCCCCTGTCTCTGTGTGTGACATTCCAGCTCTGGAACAGCCTGGAGACTCTTGGAAAGTCCCCATGGAACCCTTCTGAGGACCTGTGACAAATCTGATCCTTAGCAGGCAACCATCACCAGTCCACTGTTGCTATGGTCAGTTTCCATGGCAACCATCACCAGCCCCCTGCTGCTATGCTCAGTCCCTTGGCAGTTCCATGGAGACCCCATGCCAGGGGTGGTTGCCATGGACACCAGCTCAGGCCTGCAGCCAGAGCCCGTTGCCATGGCAACCATTGGCAGCCCCCATCCCCAGGCTGATGGGATCCCAGAAGCACAGAATTGGCTGAGCTGGGAGGGACCCATCAGGATCCTCCAGTCCAACTGCTGGCCCTGCACAGGACACCCCAACAATGCCAGCCTGGGCCTGGCAGCACTGGCCAAACGCTGCTGCAGCTCAGAGAGCCCTGGAGCTGGGACCCTGCCCTGGGGAGCCTGGCCAGGGCCCCAGCAGCCTCTGGCCAAAAACCTTTTCCTGACATCCAAGCTGAGCCTGCCCCAACTCAGCTGCAGCCGCTCCCTCCACTCCTGTCCCTGGGCACCAGAGGGAAGAGGTTCCCACAGCCCCAGCCAGGGACCCGCGCCCAAGGCTGCTGCCATGGCCACCAGGGCTGCCACCAGCTGGGATGCTCGCTTTCCACGGGCCGGGCTTCAGGAATGGGATTCCCCAATTTCCTGCTCCTGCTAAAATCACGCTGCCCTCGCTGCCCTCCCGCCTCCCATGGAAAGCACAAAAGGCAAAGATCCCGGGCTGGGATAAGAACAATTTATTGGGAACAGCAACGAGATAAGGAACAAACAGGAACAGAAACAATATTGATAACAGAAGGGATAAATAAAACTGTTTACAGGGAAAACTACAACACAACTCACAGGGTCTGCCTGGCTACAATATTTCTTGCCTGGAAAGGACACCCTTCTCCTCAGGGAGAGAGAGAGAGTCCCTTTCCTGTCCCTGGCAATGATCTGAGGTGGGACTGAATGTAATGACAGGGCCATGGCCAGACCCTCATGTTCTCCAATCCCACATCAGGTCATTGGCAAAGGGCAGGAAAAGGGACAGGTGTCTTCCCAGCATGGATCACAGGGAACATGGATCACCAGGGCTCTTTGCAATCTGGCTTCTCCCATGGGGGATGAAGCTGGAGTGGTGCATGAAGCTGTTCCTGCAATCGAGGCACTTGCAGGGCTTCATTTACGGGTGGCTCCGTTGGTGTCTTGTCAAATGAGAGCTTCTGGTGAAGCTCTTCCCACACTGGGGACACTCGTAGGGCCTCTGCCTCTCCCCAGTGTGGATGCGCTGGTGCCTGATGAGGGTGGAATTGTGCTTGAAGCTCTTCCCGCAGTCAGGGCAGTAGAAGGGCCTCTCATCCGCGTGAATCCGCTCATGCAGGAGGAGATTTGAGCTGGTCCGAAACCTCTTCCCACACGTGCGGCACTCGTAGGGTCTCTCCCCAGTGTGGATGAGCTGGTGCCTGATGAGGTGGTACTTGCGCTTGAAGCCCATCCCGCAATCAGGGCAGTTGAAGGGCCTTTCCTCTGTGTGAATCTGCCGGTGCCTGGCGAGATCAGGGCTGGTGTGAAACCTCTTCTGGCACTCAGGACACTCGTAGGGCCTCTCCCCAGTGTGGATGCACTGGTGGGTCAAAAGGGTGGAGCTGCAGCTGAAGCCCTTCCCACACTCCCCACACTCATAGGGCCATTCCCCAGTGTGGATCATCTGGTGGCTGATCAGGGTGCTGCTCTGCCTGAAGCTCTTCCCACACTCCAAGCACTTGTGGGGCTTTTTCCCATCATGAAGCTGCTCATGGGCCACCAGCTCTGAGCTCTGGCTGAAGCTCTGTCCACCTTCCTGGCTCAGGGTGGGTCTTTCCTCCTCAGAGCACCCTGGGCTGGGTTTGGAGCCCCTTCTCCTGTGGAATCTCTGGGACTTGTCCTCCACGTTGGAATTCTGCACTGTGGAGCCACTCGAATTGGCCTCTTCCATGAGGTTCTGCCACAGGGATTTGTCCTCCCTGGTCTCCATCCTCAGCTTCTTCCCTGGGGGAGGAAGGACAAGGAGAGGATGGGATTTGCCTCCATGCCAGAGGGAAGGGGAAGGAGATCCCCCCAGTGCATCCCCAGCAGGACGGGGTTGGCAGCAGGGTTGTCCTGCAGCCGGGGGCTGTGCTGGGCTGGGAGATGGAGCAGGAGAGAGGGGGAAAGGGGCACTGACTTCCTCCTCACCTGCCTGGGGCTCCTGGGGCACCGTCTTCTTCCTCGCAGCCTCCTCCTCCATCTGGCCAAGTTTAAGGGATGGAAAATCCTGTTTTGAGAAGAAAACAAGGGATAAGTACATTGAATTTTGTACTTGTTTGAAGGCAAACCTGGGGAGGGTCTAAACCAGAATTACAATTTAATAAGAAAATGAAGATCGAGGCAATGATGCAGAAACACTTCCTTAAACTGACAGAGTCTGGATATAACCTGACACCCTGCTGGTCAGGCTGGTGGCTGCAGTCCCATTAAATGGTGGCTGCAGTCCTGTTGGAGTGATGAACGTGATTCTGTCCAAGCAGTGATCCTGTAGAAGGGTCTGGTCTTCCTCTGGAGGTCCAGGGGTGGTTCTGGAGCTCTTGTCCTCTGGGAATCCAGTAGGCAAGCTGCTCCTGGTGTTGCAAGGCTCACCTTATATGCAGGTAGGAATGCTTGGACCCTCCCCCTGGGCGGAGCATCCCACAATGGGAGGATGGAATTCTATCAGTCCTGCAGTGACACTCAATGGCCCATTCACAGAAGATCTCTCCCCTGGAGGGCGTTATCAGGGCTGAGTCATGGAAGAGATCAAGAACACTGCCCCACCTGTTTATAGCAGCTGATGAAGATGGGGATTGAAAACATGCATTTGGTTCCATCTTACATTGCAGCCTGAAACAGTGGGGGAATCCCTGCTCAGGGGGTGAACACCACCCCCCTTACCCAAACTGGCTCAGGTGTAAAACCCCCACCCTGGGAAGGCCACACACACACAGGGGACAATGTCACACTTGCCCTGCTCCAGGGCAAATGGCATCTCTCTAATATTTTCTTAACCAGATTGCAAAATTATTTTGGCACAGTGAGTTCAGGGCACTGTTCTTTGACCCCAGTTGCCTTTGACTACAGCATGGTTCCTTCCTCTGAGGAGGTTGTGGGTCTCTCTGGAGGAACTCTTGGAAACTTGGATGCAGCTTCGTCTGAGCGACCTATGGGAGAACTGATGAGGAAAATGGCTGTTGTGGGACTGGAGTGTAAAGAAAATACTTTGTTGTCCCTCCTTGAAAAGTTTGTTAAAATCACTGGAGGAAATGGAGCAAATGATACCAGCAAGACTGACAAGGTTCATTCACCACATGGTGAGGAACACAAGGCTGCTAAAAGTCCCACAAGAAGCCCAGCTCAAGTAGCTAAATTCCCAAATAACTACTGAATTCCCAGGCTTGGGTTTTTTCCAAATGTGAGAATCATTATTCTCTTCATCCCTGTCACCTTTGTGACAGCTACACAGAGCTTCCACTTCCTTTTAATAATATCTGTATTGGGCCGAATTTGCACTTTTCTTTAATTGGAACTTGCCAGCAGCTGAGCTGGAGCTGTGCAGGAACCAAGGAAACTTGGAATTGCCCCAGAATTGCTTCTATTGTCAGCCGGTGCTGCGGCGGCCGTGGGGCAGAGGGGTGGGAAAGGGGGCTCCGGGGTGGCAGTGGAGGAAATGCCGGGCCCGGGGGCTGAGCACAGGGCTGAGCACGCAGAGATGGTTTTGTTCTTGCTGAGCTCGCACTGAGCCAAGGCCTGTCCTGCCCCTCGTTCGGCCATGCTGGGGAGGGGCTGAGGCTGTGGGGGAGCTTGGGAGGGGACACAGCCAGGACAGGAGATCCCAGCTGACCCCAGGGATACCCCAGACCATAGGACATCATGATCAGTGCATGAAGTGTGGGGATCAAGGAGGAAGGGGGCACATTTGCAGTGAGGGTTTTGTCTCCCCAGGTAACACTTAGGCAGGATTGGGCCCTGTTTCGCCAGTGGGCAGGGCCCGCACCAAAGACACAGACACCAACTTAACTTAAGGAACAGTGTAATTTAGATAATGCAAATTTGCAAAAAATTACAAAAATATTAGGTAGGCAAAGCAAATAATAATTAGTCAATAATTCCAAAAGAGAAGATGTTGAAATGAGTATCACACAACTGTCCATTTCTGGCTGCAGGCTCTGGAGATTCTATCTCTGCCTTCAATCAGGGTTGCATTCCCTAAAGAATCCTGGTACCAAATCCTGCTTTCCAAGGCTGGAACAGTGTCTCAGGTTTAGCTGGGTGTGTATTCAATTACCCTCTGTTAAAGCTGGGGCAATTATCATCTGTTAATTGAGCAGTTTACTTTATCTCTTCCACATGAATCCTCCCTCCAGGGAGATATCTTCTGTTAATGGGCCATTGAGTGTCACTGATAAAAATTCCATCATCCCATTGTGAGAAGATCTGCCCAGAGGGAGGAGCCAAGCATTCCTACCTGGATATAATCTGAGAATGTGAACAACAGAGTCAGCCTTCTCCCACAGGATTCCCAGAAGAGCAGCTTTCAGCTCCACTGGATCCCAGAGGAAGACCAGGCCAATCGACACCACAACTGGACCTTCAGAGGAAAACTCCACCCTTCTACAGGATCACTGCTCCAACAGAACCACACCTGTCCCTGCAGGAGCACTGCAGCCACCATTTAACAGGAGTGCTACCAACACTCTGACCCACAGGTTGTCAGGTCATATTCTTACTCTGTAAGTAGTTTTTAGTACTACTGCATTTGTATTTTTAATTTTCCTTCTGAAGAACTGTTACTCCTATTCCCATAGACTTTGCTTGACAGCCTCTTGTTTTGAAAATTATAATTCCAAGTGAAGGGATTAACATTTTCCATTTCAGGGGAGTCTCCTGCCTTCCTTAGCAGACACCTGTCTTTTAAAACTGACACAATGCCCTGGGACAGCCAGGCAGGTGAGGAGGAAGTCAGTGCCCCTTTCCCCCTCTCTCCTGCTCCAATTCCCAGCCCAGCACAGCCCCCGGCTGCAGGACAACCCTGCTGCCAACCCCGTCCTGCCGGGGATGCACTGGGGGGATCTCCTTCCCCTTCCCTCTGGCACGGAGGCAAATCCCATCCTCTCCTTGTCCTTCCTCCCCCAGGGAAGAAGCTGAGGATGGGGACCAGGGAGGACAAATCCCCACAGCAGAACATCTTGGAAGAGGCCATTTTGAGTGGCTCCACGGTGCAGAATTCCAACGTGGAGGAAAAGCCCCAGAGATTACACAGGAGGAGGGGCTGCAAACCCAGCCCAGTGTGTTCTGAGGAGGAAAGACCCACGCTGAGCCAGGAATGTGGTCAGAGCTTCAGCCAGAGCTCAG
The DNA here is from genome assembly GCF_051311805.1 of Agelaius phoeniceus. Lineage (NCBI taxonomy): Eukaryota > Metazoa > Chordata > Aves > Passeriformes > Icteridae > Agelaius > Agelaius phoeniceus. The sequence continues at coordinate 7,346,167 of NW_027509866.1, forward strand.
AGCTGGTGGTCCATGGGCAGCTTCACAATGGGGAGAAGCCCCACAAGTGCTTGGAGTGTGGGAAGAGCTTCAGGCAGAGCAGCAGCCTGATCAGCCACCAGATGATCCACACTGGGGAATGGCCCTATGAGTGTGGGGAGTGTGGGAAGGGCTTCAGCTGCAGCTCTGCCCTCATCATCCACCAACGCATCCACACTGGGGAGAGGCCCTACCAGTGTCCCCAGTGCGGGAAGAGCTTCTCCAAGAGCTCTCATTTGACAAGACACCAACGGAGCCACCAGCAAGGGAAGCCCTGCAAATGCCCCGACTGAAGGAACAGCTTCATGCACTGCTCCAGCTTTTTCCCTCATGGGAGCATCCACATTGGGAAGAGCCCTGGTGTTCCATTTTCCCTGTGATCCATGCTGGGAAGACACCTGTACCTTTTTCTGCCCCTTCCAATGACATGATGTGGCATTGAAAAACATGAGGGTCTGGCCATGGCCGTGTCATTACATTCACGCCCACATCAGGTCATTGCCAGGAGCAGGAAAGGGACTCTCTCTCTCTCTCTCTCCCTGAGGAGAAGGGTGTCCTTTCCATACATTGCCAGGAAGAACTAGTTGTTGATGTTGTAGTTTTCTCTGTAAATAGTTTTACCTATACCTTCTGTTATCAATATTGTTTCTGCTCCTGTTTGTTTCCTTATCTCATTGCTGTTCCCAATAAATTGTTCTCATCCCAGCACGGGATCTTTGCCTTTTGTGCTTTCCATGGGAGGCGGGAGGGCAGCGAGGGCAGCGCGGTTTTAGCGGGAGCAGGAAATTGGGGAATACCATTCCTGAAGCCCGGCCCATGGAAACCGAGCATCCCAGCTGGTGGCAGCCCTGGTGGCCATGGCAGCAGCCTTGGGAGCGGGTCCCTGGCTGGGGCTGTGGGAACCTCTTCCCTCTGGTGCCCAGGGACAGGAGTGGAGGGAGTGGCTGCAGCTGAGTCGGGGCAGGCTCAGGTTGGATGTCAGGAAAAGGTTTTTGGCCAGAGGCTGCTGGGGCCCTGGCCAGGCTCCCCAGGGCAGGGTCCCAGCTCCAGGGCTCTCTGAGCTGCAGCAGCGTTTGGCCAGCGCTGCCAGGCCCAGGCTGGCATTGTTGGGGTGTCCTGTGCAGGGCCAGCAGTTGGACTGGAGGATCCTGATGGGTCCCTCCCAGCTCAGCCAATTCTGTGCTTCTGGGATCCCATCAGCCTGGGGATGGGGCTGCCAATGGTTGCCATGGCAACGGGCTCTGGCTGCAGGCCTGAGCTGGTGTCCATGGCAACCAGCCCTGGCATGGGGTCTCCATGGAGCTGCCAAGGGACTGAGCATAGCAACAGGGGGATGGGGATGGTTGCCATGGAAACTGACCATAGCAACAGGGGGCTGGGGATGGTTGCCATGGAAACTGACCATAGCAAGAGGGGCCTGGTGATGGTTGCCATGGAAACTGACCATAGCAACAGGGGCCTGGTGATGGTTGCCTGCTAAGGATCAGATTTGTCACAGGCCCTCAGAGGGGCACCATGGGGATCTTTCCAAGAGTCTCCAGGCTGTTCCAGAGCTGGAATGTCACAGGCAGAGACAGGGGCTCCATGGAGACCTCCCAGGGCTTTCTAGGATGGTAAAGAGCCCTGGGGTCAGAGGCAGTCGCAGCCATTCCATGGTGACATCCCAGGGCACCTTGGGCTGCAAAGGCACCCATCTGTCACAGGCACTCACGGGGGCTCCACGGTGACATCCCAGGAGTCCCCAGGCTGCCAAAGAGCCGGGATGTCCCAGACACTCACAGGGGCTCCTGTCATTACCACAGTGGGAGCTTCAGGCAACATTTTATAAGAGGAGCTCCTGTTGGGTCACAAAATACAGAAAGGATCCCCAATAGCCCCCACAGATCCCCAAATGTCGGTGTGGAGTCAGAGATGACACAGACCCAGATCAGAACGGTAAGGGCTAAAAGCCACCTATTTTTTTTTATCCTTTTCTTTTGTGCCTTGGTTTGGTACAGGTGGTCCTCACTGGTCCTTTAATCAACGCATTTCACATGATTGGCCAGTTAATAAAAAACCCTTCAGTAAACAACTTTATGGAAAAGAGCCAACTTATTACAAACATTTTCAGGGAACCCGTTATTTATGTTTCTTTTATGTTGGGCCCTTCTGGGGGCTCCCTGGATGGGAGACACCTCCTATAGCAGTTCTGTGCCAGGTAAAAGGAGATGCATGGGACTTTTTCAGTCTTCAGCTTCTTGTTTATTGTTATCTTATCTAAAGTTTTGCGTGCTGTGCACAGCAGGCTCCGCGTGCTGGAGAAAGACCGCAAAATGGCTCTGAAATGTACGGTTTCAAGGTCCTTTAAAGTTGTCTCATGCAATTAACTTTTAAAAGCTTCATTATTTCTATTTATCTACCAATAACTCATCCCTTAACTGTCCACATAACCTCTGCACTTTGCTTTTCTTGACCAATCACCCTGTGCCACCAACACTGCAGAAAATGGAGTAGATGAAGAAGAAGACAGGGACTGCACCCAAATTCCTCCATCTTGCTTCCTATCTACACCATAATAAAAATCCCAAAACCTAAATTTCTCACCCAAGTGACATGCTAAACTAGCCTCTAATCTATTTTACACTTTGGTAAATTCCAATCTATCTCAAAGTCCTGGAAGTCCTCTCCATTGGCGAAGGTTAAAGGCAGTGTTTCTCTGGGGGTCAGGATTCCTCAGAGCAGACAGAGAAATATTCCCTGTACCCTGGATTCCCACACTTTTAACGTAAAATACTTTAAAGATTTTAAGTTATCCAAAAATGATCCAGGCAAGTATGATTAGAAGGAGAAGAAATAGAAAACAACAGAAAGACAGAAGATCCAGAGAAAGACACACACATGGGTCCCAACTGCTTGGGTTCCAGCATCACCAACAGAGGAACCCCAGCAGAAGGCAGGATCCAGACCTTGGGCTGGCCTCGTGCTCCAGCTTTTAAACCCCTGGGCCTTCATGGCCCCGCCCCTGGGGTGGGACTGCCAGTTGCTTGTCCAATCAGAGACAGGGTAGCACCAGCTGCTGCTGTGTGATTGATTGATTGATTGATTGACAGCTGGGCCAATCAGAGCTGGGTTAGCACCGCCCCTGCTGTCTGATTGGCAGCTCTGCCAGGCCAGGGCTGGGGGTGGGGCTCTGTCCCACCACAAACCAAGGCCTGACCCGGCCCTGGCCCCACACGGGCATTCCGAGCATCCCAAGGTGTCTCGGGACATGGATCTCATCCAGCCTCTGACAGCAACCACGGTGACACTACGGAACCTCATGGAGCCATGGCTCAGTTGTGACAATGGAGATCCAAGGAAACGATGGTGAGACTGTGGAATCCAGGAATCATGGAATCAAGGAGACCATTGTGCAAATCATGGGCCCTATGGAAGCAAGGATCAACGATCAAACTGCTGTTTGATTGTGATTGATTTAAAATAGAAACAAGGAGCCATTGCTTTACAGCGGGGCTGCGTGGGGCCAATGGACCCTTGTGACTCTGTTGGGGCTCATGAAACCAAGAAGCAATTGTGACATTGCCAGAGCTCATGGAATCAAGGAGAACACTGTGACAGTGTGGGCACCCATGAAGTCAATGGAACATGGAACAGGTCTGCCTGGTTTGGCCTCCTGGGGGCTGTCTGACAGGTCCCACTGAATTTGGCATGTCAAGGGCCACTTCCCATCTGACCGTGAAGCACTGGGGCTCTGTGCTTTTATTCCTATGGGAAAGAACTGTCTTTCTTGTCTAGGCACCCATGGCCAAAATTAGGATTCTGTGTAAAATTCCCTATATCCAAGGGTTATTCCCAGAAAGAATCTGCCCGTACAGTCAAGTCTGGCCAGCCTTGGCCTCTGGTGGCTGCCTCTCATCTGACCTTGAACCACTGGGGCTCACTTGTTTCCTTCCTATGGAGACCATTGTGACACTGCGGGGCATTGTGGAACCAATGGGCCATGGTGACACTGCAGGCCCTTGTGGAACCTGTGACACTGTAGGAACTTGTGGAACCAAGGGGATCATTGTGACCCTGCAGGGCCCTGTGGAAGGAAGGGATCATTGTGACACTCTGGGAACTTGTGGAACCAAAGGAATCATTGTTGCCCTACGTGGCCCTAATGGAACCAAGGGGCCATTGGACACAGCCAGGCTTCATGGAACCAATAGAGCATCAGGACACTGTGGGGCCTAGTGGAACCATGGAGACCATAAAGATCCTTAAGGACTTGTGTAACCAAGGGGCCATTATGACACCCGAGGGCACCATGGAAGCAAGAGAACCATTGTGACACTGCAAGGCCTCATGGAATCAAGGAGCCATTGTGACACTGCAGGGTCCTGTAGAACCAAGGGAACATGAAACAGGTGTGGCTGCCTTGGTCTCCCAGGGCTCACCTGACAGGTCTGGCTGACCTTGGAATGTGGAAGGCCACTCCAATCTGCTCCTGAAACAGTGGGGCTCTGGGCTCTTCTTTTTATGGAAAAGAACTTTCCATTTTTTCCAGGCATCCATGGCTAAAATTAGGATTTCACCTCTAAATTTCTATGTATCCAAGGATTGCTCCCAGACAAAAGTTGCCAGGACAGACAGGTCTGGCTGGTCTTTGACTCCTGAGTGCCAGAACTCACCTGTTTTGCAAACACTGGAAAGGGCTCTGTGCTTTTCTTTTTATGAAAAAAAACCCCATCCCTCTTCTCCAGGCACAAATGTTTTAAATTAGGACTCCACATTCATAATTTCAAATATCCAAGGGTTGCTCCAAGCAAACCTGCCAGAACAGACAGATCAGGCTTGCCTTGGCCTCTGGTCGCTGCTGTTCATCAGCTCCTGAAACATGGAGGTTCCATGGTTTCCTTCCTATGCAGACCAAGGTGACACTTGGGAGCCTTGTGAAATGAAGGGGCCATTGTGGCACTGCAGAGCACCATGGATCCAAGGGACCATTGTGACACTGTGGGGCCTCGTGGAACCCAGGACATCCCTGTGGCTCTGCTGGGCCACATGGTCCCAAGGGGGCAGAGCAAAGCACCAGTGTGGGAGTTAGTCCAGCTGTAACTCAGAGTCAGACAGATTTTACCCCGGAAGGCATGAGTTTCAAGTCCTAGGAATCATTTGTTTAACTTAGGGTGAGCTTGAAAGTTCTCCAATAAGCCTTTAGTGTTGTTATGCTAAGTTGTCCAAGTTCTACTCCCCTATTGGTTACTTGTTTCTTCTATATGGTTATTGTTCTAGTTTTCTAGCCCCAAGTGTCTATGTTGTTGCTTCCCCTTTTTCTCAGGTCTTAGGATCCTGCCCCTCATACTGTGCTCGACTTCTCCATGTTTATTGTTTTTCACCCTATTATTAAAGTTCTTTTTGGGCACCTCCATCAAACCCGCACCTTTTCATTTTCACCACCCTCGTCCTGAAGTCAGGGAACCAGAGAGGTTTGTCACAGCCACCCTCATTGTGACCTTTGGCGCCCGAACAGGGACCATGACACTCAGGGCTCCCTGTGTCAGTCACGTCAGCTGGGGTTGGCTGATGGATAGGCCAGGGCTCCCCGGGATTTTGGATTGTGCTGGGCCCAGTGGATTCATCGTTGCTTCAAGGGACCTTGCCCAGGATCAGCAGGGACAACGACAGTTTCACCTGCATAGGATTGCAGGTGGGTTTGCGGAAATGCAAGACATTTATTGCCCATTTTGCCACTGTGTTTTTACAATATGCACCCATGTCCCATAATTGATTTGGGGTGTTCTGGTGGCTCTTCCCCATAAGGCAGAGAAAAAAAAAAAGGGCAGTCAGATGTCCAAAGTAGAAAGGAGCATATATGGATGCTTTAATTCTCACTGATCATGACACAATATTTTCAAAGTACGAATTAAAATCAATAAATCAATCATGAGGTGGATCATTAAAAATTTTCCAGACGACTCTAATGATGAAATCCATATCACTGAATTTTGGGACTCCGTGGGAGTTAAAAGTGACCCCGTTGCACCCTGCATGCTCCCCATCTTCCACACCATCCTTGAGACCCTTGACCAGCAAGCAGTGTGTTGAAAACTCAATCCATTGGTCACTCCTAACTCGGGACCTCCCCTCAAACCTGCCTTTCTCAGACCTTCCACAATGGTCCAAGATGGAAATGGCCACAAAATCTTGGAGTATTATGCCCTGGAGACTCAAGATGAAAGGACCCCGAATGTGGCTCGGGACCTGGAGCATCCTCCCTCCATCTTGGCTCCTCCACTTCCTGCTACCACAGCCTTCTCTTCCGCCCTGAATGAACCTCCAGACTCCACCCCCAAACCTGTGGGTCACGCCCCCACTGTCAATCATTCCACCTCCACCCTGGGCCATGCCTCTAGTTAAGGAAGGAGACTGGCAAATAGCCTCGAAACTCCTCATTGCCCTGGTATGTTAGGAAAGAAGGGGGCAGAATTCCAGGTATCAGCCATTGGTTTATGGGGAAATCAAGGATCTGTAGGGCAGCTAAAGACCATAGGAAGGACTTACCTTGTTTTAATGGCCTAATGAGGGCCATGTTTACAGCACATGTCTTAACTCCCTATGATTTAAAATATATTATGCCCATGTTGTTGTCACCTACAGAATACACCCTGTGGGAAGGGGGATGGAAGTGTTTACTAAATCAATTAATAGCAGACTATGCTAATAATGAGGCAAGGACAGAATTGACAATCAACCATCGAGCTGGAGAAGGACAACACAGCCTGCCAGATGATCAAGCAGCAGGTATCCCCAGAGAAGTATCGGATGATATCAAAGAGATGGCTTTGAAAGCTTGAATCCAGGTATTGGATGGTGGCACCCGCAATTTGAACTACCTTGGGTGGCTGTAGCTAAAGCTTTAGGACAATCAGACCATCCTGGGTGCCTGTTGAGTAAGCAAACCAATGCTGCCTCCCTCACACTGACTGGGCTGCTCTCAGACACAGAGACCATCAGACACGCCACCTTGCAGAACAGCGATAGAGTTTTTACTCTGGGCACATGGGCATGGCTGTGTAGACTCTGAGGGCATGTGCTGCATGAACCTCTCCAGCCACAGCGAGTCAATCCACAAGAGCATTCAGGTACTGAAGGAAGGGTGCAAGAAGCTTCAAGTGGAAAACAAAGACTGGGTCAATAAACTCTTCCAATCCAAGGGACTAAAGGGTTTGATGATGTCTACCTAAAACAGGACTATTAAATCTCTTAGTGGTTGTTGTTGTATTGTTAATTGTCCCATGTTTGTTTGGATGCTTTTAGAAAGTCTTACAAAATTCTTTCAGTTCCATCTTTGTTGTAAAAGAGAAAGGGGGAAGATACCCAACACAGGCTCCTCATGGACTCCTTGGAGGAGAGAATTGGAGGCCAGGATGGCACAAGAACCTCTCAGAGACTCAGTGTGGGAAGGAAAATCGTTAAAAGTACCTAAAAGTATTCTTAAATCCATAAAGTACCTTAAAAACCTTGAGTATCTCAAGGCATTAATGAGCCACACTGAGTGTGAGTACAAAGCTCTCCAGGGACTCATTAAAGCAGATAACTGGGGCCATGATTGCACAAACCTCTCACAGAGTCTGTATCAAAAGGGAAACACCAAGTACCTTCAAATAACTGAAGTACCCTGAAGTATTAATGAGCCCCACTGAGTGTTGTTACTGACAAAGCCTCTCCAGGGACTAATTAGAGCAGATAATTGGAGGCCATGATTGCACAAACCTCTCACAGACTCCAGGGCAAAAGCCAAAGCCAAAGTCCTTTGAAAAACCTGCAGTCCCTGCAGGGAGCATGAAGGAGCCCCCAGGGCCATTGCTGAGCAAGGCTCCCCAGGGACTCCTTGCAGCAGATCCTTGAGGCCACTGGGATGTGGGCTAGGGGGGGATGCTGAGGGCAGCACAAGGGGCTGACAGTGCCCAGCCTGGCTGGGGCTGTGCCAGGAGGCCCCAGGGCCTCAGCACAAGGTGTCTCCTCCCAGCCCTTGCTGGCACAGACCCTGCTGTGCCCCAGGCCACCCAGACTTGGCTTCTCTTTGTCCCCACCTGTCATCACTGCCTGCAGTTCTCTGCTCTGCCTGGGGCCTGGGGACACTTGCTCAGTCATGTCCCTCTCTGGGACCCATTAAAAGTCCAAGAAAGTTTGGAGTTGGATTCTGCCTTGGAGTTCTGCAGAGGTTTCTTCAGCTGCCTCTCAGGGACTGATGTTCAGGGCCTGAGCACAAAGCCCCAGAGGCTGATTAAAGTCCTTGTGCTGTGTCTGTGCTGCTGAGCTGGGCTGGGCTCCTGGCACAGAGGCAGCTCCTGGTCACCAAGAAGAGCTTCAAAAGCACATTTCTCTGGATGAGCAGCTCTTGTGCCAGCCCAGCAGGGCTGGGGCACTGCCTGCAGCCAGCCCGGGCACAGCCCAGAGGCACAGAGAGCTTCAATCAGTCAGGGCTGGGAAGGGGCTGAGAAGTGCCTGGGGCACAATCACTGCCAGCCCTTGGCACAGGAACCTCTGGCTGCAGGAAAGTGCAGCTGCAGCTCCTGGAGCCATCTCCTCAAGCTGGAACATCCCAATGCCTGCAGAGCCTGTGAGTACAACTCTGGGTATTTCCGGTGCAGGGGAGGTGAAATGCTCATGGAGCTCTGACATGCTGAGGGGTTCTGAACAGTCATAAAATATTTCCAAGAGAGGGTTTTTGACAAAAATATGGAAACGTCCTAAGAGTTTGTATTCAGTTTCCAACTATTGTAGAATGGCAGGAAGGGAGGGTTAAATATTAAAGATAGTATGAATTATTAGTTATGAATTTTGTCAAGTGCCTGAGGTACCTAAACTGTAATTTATTGGCTCACAGGAGATCCCTAATGTGCTTTCAGCCACTCTGCCCATGAACAGCAGCAGCATCACCTCTGCTGGAGCCATCAGGCTCAGTCTGAGCTGTCCTTTCTCCAAGCTGCAAACAGAACCTGCCCCCAGCCAGTGCCCTGCAAACAGGCAGGGTTCTGTAGGGCCAAGGAGAGTGCACAGAGATTTGGGGTCTGTGAGTGCTGGCAGGGAGGGATCAGGCAAAGGGAAACCCCTGCAGGAGGAAAATCTGCAGGAAGCAGAGAGAAGATCAGGCAATGAGAGAAAACAAAGCCCAGCAATGCTGTGGCAGGGAGAGTTTAGAGATGCCCACAGGAGCCCCTGCAGTGCAGCCCCTCCCTCTGAACAAGCCCCCTCCCTCCTGTGGCCCAGCCAAGCCTCTGCCCTCAGGGCCGGGGCTCCAAGGCGTGCAGCCCCTCCTGTGCAGGCAGAGCTGCAGCAGAGCCGTGGGGCAGCTCTGCAGCCCCAGGCCCAGTTCCCTCTGCAGAGCACAGGGCTGGGAGCAGCTGCCTGGCCCTGGGGGCTCTGGCAGGAGCACAGCTGGCTCAGGGTGACGCTGTCCCCAGTGCCCGGCTCTGGGCAATGCTGTCAGTGCAGCCAGGGAAGGAGCTGCATCTCCCTCAATCCAATGCCATCAGAAGGACACTTGGAAGTCTCCCTGAGATTTCAGTCCCAGCTGGGATCTCCAATCCAGGGCGCAAACCTGTCCTAGAGCACCTCTGAGTTATGAGATTGATGGGGAAATGCAGAGGTGTTGTGACACTGAAAATGCTTCTGGGTTGGTGAAATGAGCAACGTGAGTCCTTGGCTACAAATGTGGAGCTGTGCTGTGGTGGAAACATCTGCTCTCAGCAGTACCTGGTGACATTTTTGGGGAAGCATGGGAAGGTGATCACCCTCCACCTGAGCAAGGTAAAACCCTGAGGAGCTCTGAATAGGTCAGAATGAACCAGACCATATCCCCTCACTCTCCACTCATCACTTTGCCTCGCAGAATGCACTCTGTTTTCCCTGGGGGCAGCAGAAATTCTGAGGCTTTCTGATATCATAGAACACCAGGAAAAACATGGGGGAGGTTTTTAAAAAAACCCAGAACTCCTAAAAACAAAAGAGTATCTGTGTATTTTCCGAGGGAGGGTGTATTGGAAATGGCTTTGATTTTGGTTACAGGTATGTCCTCCAAAACTTCACTGTCCTTTTCTCCATGAACAGGTGCCCATGTGCAGCCCCAGCAAATGTCCAACAGCAGCTCCATCAGGCACTTCCTGCTGCTGGCATTGGCAGACACGCGGCAGCTGCAGCTCCTGCACTTCTGCCTCTTGCTGGGCATCTCCCTGGCTGCCCTCCTGGGCAACGGCCTCATCATCAGCGCCGTAGCCTGCGGCCACCACCTGCACACGCCCATGTTCTTCTTCCTGCTCAACCTGGCCCTCAGCGACCTGGGCTCCATCTGCACCACTGTCCCCAAAGCCATGCACAATTCCCTCTGGGACACCAGCAACATCTCCTACACTGCATGTGCTGCACAGCTCTTTTTCTTTCTGTTTTTCATTTCAACAGAGTTTTTCCTCCTGACCATCATGTGCTACGACCGCTACGTGTCCATCTGCAAACCCCTGCACTACGGGACCCTCCTGGGCAGCAGAGCTTGTGCCCACATGGCAGCAGCTGCCTGGGCCAGTGCCTTTCTCACTGCTCTCATGCACACGGCCAATACATTTTCCCTGCCCCTGTGCCATGGCAATGCCCTGGGCCAGTTCTTCTGTGAAATCCCACAGATCCTCAAGCTCTCCTGCTCACAGTCACACCTCAGAGAACTTGGGGTCATTGCTGTCAGTGCCTCTTTAGGTTTTGGCTGTTTTGTGTTCATTGTTTTCTCCTATGTGCAGATCTTCAGGGCTGTGCTGAGGATCCCCTCTGAGCAGGGACGGCACAAAGCCTTTTCCACCTGCCTCCCTCACCTGGCTGTGGTCTCTCTCTTAGTCAGTACTAGCATATTTACCCACCTGAAGCCCCCCTCCATGTCCTCCCCATCCCTGGATCTGGCCCTGTCAGTTCTGTACTCAGTGGTGCCTCCAGCCCTGAACCCCCTCATCTACAGCCTGAGGAACCAGGAGCTCAAGGCTGCAGTGTGGAGGCTGATGACTGGATGCTTTCAGAAACATTAAACTGCTGGCCAGTGTTTGCAAATCACTTGTAATAAAACTCATCTTTTATTTTTCTCCGTGGTTTCATTTCCTTTGTTTTTTCTTTCACTTTTCCTTTGTTTTTCTTTTTTCATATTGTCAAAGAAGAAAAGCCATTCCTTGTGCAATTTCTCATTTTGTTTCTCTCCTCCTTCCCTGTGGACACAGACTGTGTCAATGAGGGGCTGTGCTCTTGGGGGCACAAAAGGAACTAAAGGGTCTCCCAGCAAAGTTTTCTGCAGAGATGCCCTTGTGTTGCCTTCTCTGGAGCTGCAGCAGCAATGTCTGTGTGCAGAGCTGGGGCAGATCAGTGCTGGCCCAGCAGTTGGGCCCAGCAGCAGCAGCAGCAGCAGCACTTGGTGTTGCCAGTGCTGCTGCCATGGCCCTGCCCCGCTGCCCTGGTGGCCCTGGTGTTGCTGCAGGGCCTGAGTGCTCTCGGGGCCGGGCACAGCCCTGGGGGTGGCAGTGCCGGGGCTGCAGCAGGGCCAGGCCATGGGCACTGCTGGGGCAGCGCTGACGCCTCAGGCCAGGCCCTGGGGGCTCCAGGCTCCTTGCCCAGGCTCTCTCAAGAACACGGCCAGGCCAATGCTCAGCACAGAAACCCCCGTCAGCAGCCCCAGGCTGGCCGTGGGCAGGCTGGGGGCAAACAGCATGGCTGGGGCTCTGCAAGGGCCCTGGGGCAGACGGGAAGGAGCAGCAGAGCAGGGGCTGATCCATGCCCAGGGCGCTGCACAGCCCAGGGCAGCATCCCAGAGCGTCCTCATGCAGCTGCCAACAACATCCCCCCTCTGCAGCCCTGGCCTCTCCCCCAGCTCACACAGGTGCCCCATCCTTGCAGGCACAGACACGGCAGCACTGCCTCAGCAGCCCCTGTTTGCATTGCACACAGCAGGGCCAGCACCCCCATGCTGTTGCTGTGGGGACATGAACCTGAGGGAGCACAAATGCCATCAGCCCCTGGGGCCAGCAAGGCCTGCGGGACACCAGGGAAACCACTCAGCTTTGTCCCGGCCTCTGCACTCAGCCAGAAAGTTTGTTCCCATCAGCTGGGAGTTTCCTGTGCCACTGCAGACGCTGTTGCTCAGAGCCAGGGCTGCTTGGCAGCCACCCCCAAACTGCCCTGACCATTTGCCTTCCTTCACCTTTGCTTTCTTTACTCTTCCCTGGTACAAATTTCTTCCAATTGCCCTCCTGTCTTCCCTCCCCTGCAAAGAGCCCATCCCTGTTTGCCCTTTCCTCTCTGGCCCCACTCCCCATTGCAGTTCCTGACTTGGCCCCATGGGAACGTCCCTTGGGCAGCAGGATCATCCTACAAGTGCTGCAGGAATTGTCTGCAGGCTCCTGCAGTGCCTGCTGCTGCTCCCTTGCCAGAGGCACCCCAGGCCAGGGGGGCACATCTGGGCTGCTGTGTCTGCCTCTGGGGCTCCCTGTTCTGGGCAATGAGGAGGAGCTGCAGAGGCTCTGCAGGACTGACAGGATGGGCTTTGGGGCTGCCAGGAGAAGCTGAGGGACCTGGGCTGCTGGAGCTGCTGAAGAGGAGGCCCAGGGCTCATCCTGCAACTGCTCCAAGGGTGATTTCAGAGAATCCAGAATCAGCAAGGTTGGAAAAGACCTTGGAGATCATCAAGTCAAACCTGTGCCCTGACACTGCCTTGTCTGCCCTGAGCCTCCTCTTCTCCAGGATAAACAACCCCAGCAGTTCCCTCAGCCACTCCTGACAGGACTTGTGTTCCAGATCCCTCCCCAGCCTTGTTGCCCTTCTCTGGACATGCTCCAGCCCCTCCAGGTCCTTCCTAAATTGGGGGGCCCAGAACTGGGCACAGAATTTGAGGTGTTGCCCAAGCAGTGCTGAGCACAGGGGAAGAATCCCTGCCCTGCTCCTGCTGGCCACACCATTCCTGATCCAGGCCAGGAGCCATTGGCCTTCTTGGCCACCTGGGCACACTGCTGCCTCATGTCCAGCCTGCTGTCCATCAGTCCCTGCAGGTCCCTTTCTGCCTGGCTGCTCTCCAGCCACTCTGTCCCCTGCCTGTAGTGCTTCAGGGGTTGTTGTGGCCAAATGCAGGAGCCGGCACTGGGACTTGTTAAACCTCACCTTGTTGGATTTGGGCCCTGGATCCAGCCTGTCCAGGGCCCTGTGCTCCAGCAGATCCACACTCACACCCAGCTTGGTGTCACCAGGTTTTCCCAGAGTGTCCCAATGGTGTCCATGATTCCATGAGGCCTCCCAGTGTCACAATGGCCCTTTGGTTCCATGGGACCCTCTTGGTGTCACAAAGTCCCTCAGATCCTTGGGCCCTGCAGTGTCACAATGGATCCTTGGTTCCATGAGGTCTGGCAGTGCAGCAATGCTCTCCTTGGTTCCACAGTGTCACAATGTCCTCTTGGTCCCAAGGGGCACTGTTGTGGTCTGTGGTGGTGGTGGGCACAACTTTCCTCGAGAGTGTTTTGTGCTAATGGGTAGGAGCCACGAGAGTACCAGCACACACACACACACACAGACACAGACACACAGACACAGACACAGACAGACACACACACAGACACACAGACACACAGATACACACACGTACACAGCAGCTCGGCAGTGGAGACGCAGGAGGGTCCAGGCATGGAGTTCTAACAAGGCTTTATTAAGATCTAATGCTCCTGGGGTCTAGGGCTTAAAGACAAAGACAAAGGAGGGTTTAGGGTATACATACAGGAAAAGATGGCATGGAGGAGAGCATCAGGGATCTAAGGGTTTAGCGGTGGTATACAGGGAAAGACACTGATAGGAAATGCTGGGGGGTGGATTGCCAGGGACATAAACTAACGGGAAGACAGGGAAGGGAGAACTCACCAGTACATGAACATATGAGGGTAAAAGGGTAGCGAAGGCCAATGGGCCAATGGGGAGGATAGAACTGGGACAAATTAACATAGTGCTTCAGAGCACCATGGAGGAAACTTCTTTCCTTACCCTGAGCTGTGAGGAATGCCAGGAGCCTAAGGTGCATCTCTCCAGGGCATTGCTGTTGCCCTCACCCCTGTAGGCTCACCGGCCTACAACTCTACAACTCTTCCTTTTTGTTTCATTTTGAGACCGAGTAAAAATTCCCCAGAGTAGAAATCCATTTTGATTTAGGTGGAATGTACATCTTTGAGTCTGTGTAGCCTGAATGCAAGGCCTAGGCTCAAGAGAAACTGCTTCAATGAAGGACAGAGGTAAGGGGGGGAGACAGAGGGTGATAAAGAGAGACAGAAACTGCTGTGAAAGCAGGTCAACCTGACCTAGGAATTCTTTCTGATAAAGAAGAACTAGCAGCAAATGTCATGCGAAATTCGTAAAAATGAATATGTATGAACCTATTGTGAAATTGTATGCATATGTATCTGAGAGGGGGATAAAAAGGGACCTGAAGTTCCCAGAGGTACGCATGTCATTTTACGGGAACGATTCCCACATGCGTCCAGCGCTGTAATAATAAACATACTGGCTTTACAACTTTCACAAAAGTTGTGGAGTTTTTGGCTATATCTCCACAAAACATTTCAGCAACCCAGGTGGGACAGTCTCTGTCCCCACAGGGGCAGAAGGGATAGATGGACCTGCGAGGCGCGCCCTGGGATTTTCCTGGAGGAGCTCCGCTCATCTCGGCTTGCTTCCTGCAGAGACAGACAAGGACCTGCTGGCCTGCAGAGCATACGGTATGTATGTCAAAGGCCCCGGGAGAGAGTGATAGGATTCTGAGTAAGTCTGAGTAAGTCACTCAGAGACGTCTGAGTGAGACGTTCCTGTACCTGCAGGCAGACCAGTGGATGGAGCGACTGGGAGACGAGGGTTCACTGCCTGATAGAGCAGACCGCTAGCGACCCTGGGAGTGGGTCGAGTGAACATGTGTGTGTGTGTGGGGTGTCCGGACACTGTATCATTGTATGGTGAATGCATTGTGTGGTTAATGTTAATGTGTTTGTAATCATGCAAGAGTGTAGTGTATGAAAGAGAGAGCGAACAAGTGAGTTCACCCATGGCTGAATTATTGTATGCTGTGTTGTGTTGAGAAAAGTGGACACTTTGAGACATATGTCCTCTCCCAGTGATTTTGTGTGGTTCTTCCTCCGCATTGTGATAATTTGATTCTTGGATTGTATAGTGGTGTTTGTGGAGATTTTAGGATTTTGTTTGCAACAAGTGTAGCATTTTACACAGAAGAACTATGGTATGGTGATTTATGTTTAACAGTGGTAAAGCGAATTTAAGGAATTCCAAGAATTCCCCCGCCCTCCAAGCAATTCAAGCCCTGGCTCTAGTGAATTTGAGATAAGGGGTGTGGGTGTGTGTGTGTGTCAGTGTTTGTGGGCATATCAGAGTTTTTGCTGTAACAAGCACAGCCTTTTGCAAGGCAGTAAAGTGAGTGTCAGTAGATACAATGCTTTAATTAGATTGTGCAAGAAGAGAACTAGAAAAGACTGAAATTTGTAAAACAGAGTTTAGATAGAAGAGATGAATGAGTTTATGGGACTTCAGTGGGTATTATAGTAAGCTTAGACTGAGAACAACCTGCCATAGAGGTTAAGTCATAAACGCTGAAGTGATGAACGGGATAGTCTGCCGGCAATTCCTGTGAGTTTTTGGTGCATTGAGAGGCTGGCACCTTATGTGCAATGCAGAGTTTGTGAGAGGCGCTGGTATTGCTGTTCTGTGTTTTAAGTGTAACTTAAAGATTCCTGATCAAGCCAATTCAGAACCTGAGATCTTAAAGCTCATGTGTGGACAATCACATCTGATACCTGCCACCTGGAGGTCTGTGTATGAGGAAAACCTGAGAAAAGACACTGTGAGGCTTGGGTGGAAACAAGATAGTATAAGGAGAAGGAGATAATGAGAACTGACCAGAGCAAAGAGGTTCCTGAAGTAGCTCCTTTTGGGAGGGGCTCACTGGGACAAGGCTGCCAGTAGGGGCGGCTCAGAAAATAAAAAGATTTATAATACCTCATTGCAGTTAATGCTGTTTTTAAGACAGGAAGGTAAATGGGATGAGGTTTCATATATGTTTTGTGTTTTAAGAAATCACCAAGAATGGCAAAGGGACTGTGGGATCAGACTGCCCTCGGATCCACTGGTCTTGGCCCTTGAAAAGGAAAACAAGGCAAAGAAAAGGCAAATCAAACATGTTGCTCAGCATGCAGCATAAGATAGCAATGTGTGAAGTCAGACAAAGATTATCATGCTGAAATGCAAAGCGATTACAGTTTGCAAAATGAGTATGTATGATTTGTTAAAGGCTCCTCCTAAGGTAAGGGAGGAAGAATAAAGATGACCTCCCCAAAAGGGAAGAGGATTCAGGCTCCAAAGATACACCCATTCACACCCATCCCCCTCCTGGCAGTCCAATTTCATCCAGAACTAGGAGGCAACAGACCCCTCTGCGAGAGGCAGTGAGACCAGAAGAAAAGAAGAGGGTGGAATTTTAGTTCAATTTTATATTCAGTTTTAAATAAAGCTTTAGTACCTGTGGGGAATGATTATGTTGTAGTGTGGGGAACAACTAGTCAGTCTGAGGAGGCATACTTTTGCAAACCTTTAAAGTAACATGTGTATTTAGAAGCTTTTGTATATGCCCAATTTGCTAAACATTCTAAAATGGGGAGGTTACTCTGGAGGTAAATGATATAAAGATGTTAGGCTTAACACTAACAGCCATTGAAATTAAGAAGGAAATTAGTAAAGAGATATTAGAACAAGTATTTTTGGGGGTATGGGCCTCTGATGTACCAGGGAGGGTGAAGAATGCTCCCCCATAGTAATCAAGCTTAAAGAAGGAACACAACCAGTGAGAATTAAGCAGTACCCCCTGAAAAGGAGATAGGAAAGAAATCAGCCCAGTAATTGACAGTACTGGATTGAGGGCTGTCAATAAAATAACAAAGAATTTATACCCTGTAGTAGCAAATCCATATATTTACTAACTTGTTTAACACCTGAGCTAAATTGTTTTACTGTTTTAAACCTGAGAGATGCCTTCTTTTGCCTCCCCATCCATGAAGCCAGCCAGAAAATTTTTGCATTCAAATGTGAAAGCCCTAAAAGTGGGCACAAAACCCAGCTCACATGGTCAAGATTGCCCCAAGGCTTCAAAAATTCCCCCACTCTGTTTGGGGAGCAACTTGCAAAAGATCTGGAGTCCTGGGAAGCTCCACAGGAAGAAGGGAGGCTGTTGCAGTATGTGGATGATCTAGTAGCCACTGGGACAAGGGAAGCATGTGTGGCCTGGACAGTAAGCCTTTCGAATTTCCTAAGACTCCAAGGATACAGAGTATCAAAGAAAAAGGCACAGGCAGTGAAACAGAAGCTGGGCAATGGACTTTAGGGCAGGGAAGCCATATGCCAAACCCTGAAACCCCAAACGACAAAGGAACTCTGAACCTTCTTAGGCATGGCAGGGTGGTGCCGGCTGTGGGTTTATAATTATGGACTGCTCGTCAGACCCCTCTATGCTCTTATTGCCAATGGAATCAGAGATCTCCAGTGGACAAAGGAACGCACACGGGCCTTTTACCAGCTAAAGAGTGCCCTCATGTCAGCTCCAGCTTTGGGACTTCCAGATGTAAGTAAACCATTCTTTCTATTTTCCCATGAAAGACAAGGAATTGCCCTGGGAATACTGGCTCAGGACTTGGATCCATACCAGAGGGCAGTTGCTTACTTCTCTAAGCAACTGGATGCAACAGCCAAAGGATGGCCAGGTTGCCTCAGAGCTGTGGCAGCAGTCGTGCTGAATATTCAAGAGGCACTCAAGTTTACCCTGGGACAGAAGATGACTGTGCTGGTGTCCCACACAGTGTCCGCAGTACTGGCAGTGAAGGGCAGCCACTGGCTTTCACCACAGAGGTTTTTGATGTACTAGGCCATTATAGTAGGGCAAAATGATGTAGAGATAGTGGTGACTGATACTGTCAACCCAGCTTCTTTTCTCAGCGGAATCAAGGAGAAGCAGTGCACCACGATTGCCTGGAGACCACTGAAGCTACTTACTCCAGATGCCCAGACTTGAAAGACACTCCTCTGGACAATGCAGAGACCTGGTTCACTGACAGGAGCAGCTGCATTGCCAGTGGAAAGAGACATGCTGGGTACAGTGACTACCTGCAGAGAGGTAATACAGTCTGGACCCTTACCAACAGGTACCTCTGCACAGAAGGCCGAGATAAATGCACTGACCCGTGCCTTCGAAATGGCAAAAGGAAAAGAAAATAAATATCTATACAGACTCGAGGTATGCATTCAGACTCATGCATGCACATGGAGCCATCTGGAAGGAGAGGGGACTGCTAACCTCACAAGGAAAGAAGAGACCATCCAGCTGCTGGAAGCACTTCAGCTGCCTGAAAAGGCATATTAAGGCACACCAGAGAGTGAGCTCAGACTTGGAGGAAGGAAATGAGCTGGTGGATGGAGAGGCAAAGAAAGCAGCAAAAGGTGAGGTAATTATGGACAGGTTTCCTTGAAGGTAAGCCAGAATATAATAATACTAATCAAAAGAGACATGCAACCACAAGGGGTGGGCTACCATTGAAAGAGAGCTGGTAATCCCTTCCCATTTTTGTGGTCACTAGTGTAGGAGGAGCACTAGAAAACACACTGGGGCCTAACTACTTAAAAGCTTTATAAAGTGTGGCTCCTTTCCCAAAATGACCAAGGCTGCCAGTGATACAGAGTGCATGGAAATGAAGTGTTGACTTTGAAGTAGGAGTTTCCACAGGCTTTCTAGAACACACATCTGATTGAAAGAATTGTTGTCAGGAATTTATATGCCTCTATTACTCAGGTAAACCAACAGTGTGATCCTTGCCTCCAGACTAACCCCAGGGCGAAACTCGGTCAGATTGGGAGAGGCCATGGGCCTGGACAGCAGTGTCAAATTGACTTTTCAGAACTCCCAAGGAAAGGGGGATATCAGTATTTACTGGTATTGACAGATACATTTTCAGGGTGGCCAGAAGCATTCCCCACCAGAACTGTCAAAGCTCGAGAGGTGACCAGAGTATTATCACAAGAAATAATACCATGCTTCAGAGTTCCAGCCACAATAACCTCAGATAGAGGATCACATTTCATTTCCAAAGTAGTGCAACAGATTAGTAGCCACCTGGGCATAGATTGGGAACTTCACACTCCATACCGCCCCCAGTCAAGCAGCCAGGTGGAGAAAATGAATCATTTGATTAAGCAGCAGATTGTAAGACTAGGGCAGGAAGTTAATCTACCCTGGCCCCAAGCTCTTCCACTGACACTATTACAAATTTGAACTAAACCTTGGGCTAAAGGAAAGCTGAGTCCTTTTGAAATGCTTTATAGAAGACCATATGGAATACAAGAGGGAATGTCCACCCACACTGGGGAGGTAACACTGGCCACCTACACAGTGGCTTTAAGCAAACAGCTCAGAGAAATTGAGAAACACGTGGCTGGAACTCGGAGCAGGGAGCTAGATAGACCAATACATAACATACAGTCTGGAGATTATGTATAAATTAAGCCTCTTGCAGAAAAGACTTTGGAACCACAGTGGGAGGGACCGTTCCAAGTGCTTCTCACCACCTTCACTGCAATCAAGATCAAGGAGCAGAATGCCTGGTTCCATCACTCTCGAGTGAAGAAGGCCCCAGGAGCCCCTTGGAGAGTGACACCAGGAGACAATGAACTGAGATTAGGCTTACTCAGACAAAACGAGCATATTGCAGCCGGAAGTAGTTTGTAATTTCATTTACAGAATTGTTTTATATATAATTATAACTGGAGTCTTAGAACTAGAGAGTACCTCTATCCAAAGTGATGCTGAATGGCCTTGGTCCCAGGCTTTTAATCAGTATACTGGATCCATGGGAGAAGTTTCTGAGATAGAAGATTTAAACCTATCCACTGTAGTAGAAGTTTCTGAGATAAAAGATTTAAACCTATCCACTGTAGTACTCCTCGGGGATCAGGTATATGAGGAGCAGGAGTGGCAGGAATGGGAACAGTGGACACTTCAAGGGATCAGAAGAGAAGAAATCAAGGTAGGGTGCTGGGTGGTGAATGGGACAGTTCATGAGAGACCAGATGCAATTAGTGTCTCAACCTCTCCTGTATACAGGCACCAGGAAGTTTGTGATAACCTAAGTGAATCAGACTGTTGGTGTCATTTCACCTTGATACAGCCTGTAGAAGTGACTTGCCTTTGGGCTTGTGATCAGGCTCTCATTTAAATTTAAAATAGACACTGCACTTTTTACAACAGCAGGACCTTATACAACCCAGACTGAGACTCAAATACTTCAGACTCAACCCAAACTTGAACCTGAAGTATGAAATAAGCCCCTATATAGTGAGGAATGTGGGTGAACAACAACTGTTGTTCAATTCAAAATGGTCTCTCAAACATGTTGAGTTGCTAATGCAAATTAACATCTCAAAAATCCAACCAGCCTGCTCCTCTTTCCTAAGAACATCCTTTGAGGGCTGGACAATGTGGTTACAAAGACAGGTATACCTCAGGAGCAGAATAAGAAAGGATCTAACTGGGATATTAGGAGTTTTAAATGGAATTGATTCAGAAATAATGATGAATAAGCTGGCCACTGCAGCAGGTGGCCTAACAAAATTGAAACAGCCATTACAGTCATCTCTATTGGCATTAGGAACTAGCCAGTGGCAGATTTCAAAAATACTGCCAAAGTGGGAAAAGGCCAGGGACCAAGACCACAAGTTAACAGTAGAAGCACTTAGTACAGTTCAAGATAATGTGTCTTTAGCTTTCAGCTGTATACAAGCACAGCTACGGATGCAGGCAGCAGCAGCTCTGATCATACGGGAAGGGGGTGAAGGTAATTTTCCAGCTGAAATTCGGAAAATTGTCTGGGATAATGCGATTGATTTTGAAAGAAAGTTTCAATCCAGGTGGACTATGGTAAATTTCACCTATGATCCTGCTTCTAATGTGGCCACTGCCTTTGTGCTTACCATACATAATGCCACTGTTCACGTTATCCATCCCATCATTGCACTAGGATTAAATCATGAAAAAACAGTGCTCTACCCTTCAGAACATAGAGTGTGGGCATGAAAGGTGAATGAAAAGTGGCAAACAGTAAACTTAGAATCCTGCATTACTAGAGAACAACTAGGGTTCATTTGTGAAAGCAATACTATTAATGCCCAGGATGTGTGTCTAGACACTGAACAGAGTATTTGCCACTTCGAAATTCATCCAGTCACTGATCAGAAAACTGCCCTCGTATATACTGGTAAAGGTTGTGTGTGCCTGAGAACTGCCTGTGCTACTATAAAAATTGATAACAATGATGTTATTTTGTCCAGTAGAAATCATTCTAATTTCTGTATTTTTAATTTTGTTAAGATTATTGAGTGTGACTTTTTGTAGGTGGCCCCAGTGACATCCCACCAGTTGATTAAAACCAATTACAAAATGTATCACAGACTGTCACCTACTCCTATTGGAATAGACCTCATATTGGTAAAACAATTAATTAAACACCATAGAGCTACTGGAGATCTTGAAGAAAACCCAAGAAAGTGGAGAGAAAACCCTAATTACTGTCCAACATGATACAAAAGAAATAACCAGAATTCTGCAAAGTATAAAACAAAATGCAGATCATCACTGGTGGGATGTAATCTTTGGGTGGTCACCAACTGCAAATGGAATCTTTATTGAGCTTGTGTCATCCTATTGTAGTTTTGTTAATATTAGTTGGAGTAAGTTTAGGGTTCTCCTTTTTATTGTTAATTTGGAAGTGGAGAATACTACAGCGAGTAGCTGTGTTAACCTCCTTATCAAACGTACATGGTAAAGCACTAAGGCACACTTATTGTCATAGGAATTTGAATTAAGTAAAATAATTTACTTATTCCCCATTAGGAAAGGGGGAAATGAGGATGAGTGGAAGATATCCAGAGTAGAAATCCATTTTGATTTAGGGGAAATGTACATCTTTGAATTAGGTCTGTAGCTTGCTGTTTAGTCTGACTGCCTGTTCTTGCAAAGGCCCTGTGCTTGGAGGGAATGCTTCAGCTGAAGGACAAGAGATAAGGAGGGGTGGGGGGGTGGGGGGGGGGGGGGCAGATAGAGCGGGCAACCTGACCCAGGAGTTCATTCTGATAAAGAAGAATAACCAGCAATTGTCACGAGAAATAAGTGGAATGAACACATATAAACCTATTGTGAAATTGCATGCCTATGTATTTGAGAGGGAGATAAAAGGGAATCTGGAGAACCCAGAGGTACGCATGTCATTTTAGGGGAATGATTCCCAAATGCGTCCAGCGCTGTAATAAACATACTGGCTTTACAACTTTCACAAAATCTGTGGAGTTTGCTTGATTCCTCAGAACAGGATGCTGCCCTGGGCTGTGCAGCGCACTGGGCATGGATCAGCCCCTGCTCTGCTGCTCCTTCCTGTCTGCCCCATGGCCCTTGCAGAGCCCCAGCCATGCTGTTTGCCCCCAGCCTGCCCACGGCCAGCCTGGGGCTGCTGACGGGGGTTTCTGTGCTGCTGAGCATTGGCCTGGCCGTGTTCTTGAGAGAGCCTGGGCAAGGAGCCTGGAGCCCCCAGGGCCTGGCCTGAGGCGTCAGCGCTGCCCCAGCAGTGCCCATGGCCTGTCCCTGCTGCAGCCCCGGCACTGCCACCCCCAGGGCTGTGCCCGGCCCCGAGAGCACTCAGGCCCTGCAGCAACACCAGGGCCACCAGGGCAGCGGGGCAGGGCCACGGCAGCAGCACTGGCAACACCAAGTGCTGCTGCTGCTGCTGCTGGGCACAGCTGCTGGGCCAGCACTGATCTGCCCCAGCTCTGCACACAGACATTGCTGCTGCAGCTCCAGAGAAGGCAACAAAAGGGCATCTCTGCAGGAAACTCTGCTGGGTCATCCTTTAGTTCCTTTAAAGCCATTGAGAGTGCAGCCCCACATTGACACAGTCTGTGGGCACAGGGAAGGTGGAGAGAAATGAAATGAGAAATGGCACAAAAATTGACATTTCTTTGACAATATGAAAATAATAAAACAAAGGAAAAAATACCTCCAAAATTACATCAACAAGAGGGATCAAAGATGACTTTTATTACAAGTGATTTGCAGAAATTGGCCAGCAGTTTAATGTTTCCAAAACCATCCAGTCATCAGTCTCCACACTGCAGCCTTGAGCTCCTGGTTCCTCAGGCTGTAGATGAGGGGGTTCAGGGCTGGAGGCACCACCGAGTACAGAACTGACAGGGCCAGATCCAGGGATGGGGAGGACATGGAGGGGGGCTTCAGGTAGGCAAACACGACAGTGCTGAGGAACAGAGAGAGCACGGCCAGGTGAGGGAGGCAGGTGGAAAAGGCTTTGTGCCGTCCCTGCTCAGAGGGAATCCTCAGCACAGCCCTGAAGATCTGCACATAGGAGAAAACAATGAACACAAAACAGCCAAGTCCTAAACAGGCACTAACAGCAAGAAGCCGAAGTTCCCTGAGATAGGATTTGGCACAGGAGAGCTTGAGGATCTGTGGGATTTCACAGAAGAACTGGCCCAGGGCATTGCCATGGCACAGGGGCAGGGAAAATGTATTGGCTGTGTGCAGAAGTGAAAAGAGAAAGGCACTGGCCCAGGCAGCTGCTGCCATGTGGGCACAAGCTCTGCTGCCCAGGAGGGTCCCGTAGTGCAGGGGTTTGCAAATGGACACGTAGCGGTCGTAGCACATGATGGTCAGGAGGAAAAGCTCTGCTGAGATAAAGAAAAGAAAGTAAAAGAGCTGTGCAGCACATGCAGTGTAGGAGATGTTGCTGGTGTCCCAGAGGGAATTGTGCATGGCTTTGGGGACAGTGGTGCAGATGGAGCCCAGGTCAGCGAGGGCCAGGTTGAGCAGGAAGAAGAACATGGGCGTGTGCAGGTGGTGGCCGCAGGCTACGGCGCTGATGATGAGGCCGTTGCCCAGGAGGGCAGCCAGGGAGATGCCCAGCAAGAGGCAGAAGTGCAGGAGCTGCAGCTGCCGCATGTCTGCCAATGCCAGCAGCAGGAAGTGCCTGATGGAGCTGCTGTTGGACATTTGCTGTGCTTTGGCATGGGGATCTGGAAGAAAAGTAATCATGGATTAGTTGGGTTTGGAGAGGACTTGAAATATCCCAGCACAGCCTGGGGGCACTTTCCCCCCACTGCCTGCCCAGGGCTCTGCTGCCTGGAGCTGTCCCTGCCAGCAGCTGCTTCCCTGTGCCCAGGGCTGGGCCCTGCCAGTGCTGCCAGAGCCCAGCCCAGCCCTGGGGGCTCAGCTCTGCCCTGCAGAGCCCTCCCAGCTCAGGCCCAGCCCAGGGGCAGCTCTGGCTCTGCAGGCTCTGAGGGCAACGTCAGAGCAACCCTGAGGAGGCTGAAAAAGCAACACTGATGCTGGCTCTAAGGGCTGATTTCTGTCACGGCCCAATTTATTCAGATCTAAGAGAATTTTTTAATTTATTTTTCTCAACGTGAACTGAGAGATGGATATCTATGAGAAGTTTCTTATCCAGGCGACCCAGAGCAGTAGATTAAAAAAGCAGGATATCTCCTTTTTATGCAGCCCCTGCCTTGCTGTGCTCCCTGTATAATCTACTTGGAAATGTTCTGCAGTTCAATGCCATGCTGGGAGCACTCCTGAACAATGCAGCATCCTCCCCACACAAGGAGAACACTCCCAAGCCTCACCAGCTGTCTCCTGCCACACAGATCTTGTCCCCCAGTGCTGGAAGCAGCTGCCAGGGCTGGCTGAGAGCTGTCCCTGGCAGGCAGCAGAGTCCCTGCCCCAGCACAGTGCCCTGGGCTGCAGGACCCTGCTCTGCAGGACAGCCCTGGGCACCCCTGGCTGCTCTGCACAAGAGACAAGCAGAGAATGTACTCACAGGCTCTGGAGGCATTGGCATGTTCCAGCTTGAGGAGATGGCTCCAGGAGCTGCAGCTGCATTGTCCTGCAGCCAGAGGTTCCTGTGCCAAGGGCTGGCAGTGATTGTGCCCCAGGCACTTCTCAGCCCCTTCCCAGCCCTGACTGATTGAAGCTCTCTGTGCCTCTGGGCTGTGCCCGCGCTGGCTGCAGGCAGTGCCCCAGCCCTGCTGGGCTGGCACAAGAGCTGCTCATCCAGAGAAATGTGCTTTTGAAGCTCTTCTTGGTGAGCAGGAGCTGCCTCTGGGCCAGGAGCCCAGCCCAGCTCAGCAGCACAGACACAGCACAAGGACTTTAATCAGCCTCTGGGGCTTTGTGCTCAGGCCCTGAACATCAGTCCCTGAGAGGGAGATGAAGAAACCTCTGCAGAACTCCAAGGCAGAATCCAGCTCCAAAGTTTCTTGGACTTGTAATGGGTCCCAGAGAGGGACACGACTGAGCAAGTGTCCCCAGGCCCCAGGCAGAGCAGAGAGCTGCAGGCAGTGATGACAGGTGGGGACAAAGAGAAGCCAAGTCTTGGTGCCCTGGGGCACAGCAGGGTCTGTGCCAGCAAGGGCTGGGAGGAGACACCTTGTGCTGAGGCCCTGGGGCCTCCTGGCACAGCCCCAGCCAGGCTGGGCACTGTCAGCCCCTTGTGCTGCCCTCAGCATCCCCCCCTAGCCCACATCCCAGTGGCCTCAAGGATCTGCTGCAAGGAGTCCCTGGGGAGCCTTGCTCAGCAATGGCCCTGGGGGCTCCTTCATGCTCCCTGCAGGGACTGCAGGTTTTTCAAAGGACTTGGGGTTTGGCTTTTGCCCTGGAGTCTGTGAGAGGTTTGTGCAATCCTGGCCTCCAATTATCTGCTGTAATTAGTCCCTGGAGAGGCTTTGTCAGTAACAACACTCAGTGGGGCTCATTAATGCTTCAGGGTACTTCAGTTATTTTAAGGTACTTGATGTTTCCCTTTTGATACAGACTCTGTGAGAGGTTTGTGCAATCATGGCCCCAATTATCTGCTTTAATGAGTCCCTGGAGAGCTTTGTACTGACAGTCATGCTCAGAAATGCTTTGAGATACTCAAATTTTTTAAGGTAGTTTGGATTTTCTTTTCCACTCTGAATCTCTGAGAGGTTTTTTGTGCCATCCTGGCCTCCAATCTGTTCTCCAAGGAGTCCATGATGATCCTGTGTTTGGGATGGACCTCACTTGGACCCATTCATGCTTTGAGACACTTTGGGGTTTTCTTCTGACTTTGACTCTTGGAAAGGTTTGTGCAATCTCCTCTCAGGCCCTGAGGTTCAAGGGCTCAGCTCCAAAAGCACCACAGGCTCATTAGGATGCAGCAAGTCCTGACATACCATAGCCCTGCCTTGATTTTCCTCTAGTCTTGTTCAGTTTAGCAGGAAGTTTTCCTTTTACAGTTATGGATGGTATAAATAAGAGGCTTGACTAGGCCAATATTCAAGCAGCAATCAATTTATTAATTAATATGGTAAAGTATGAGCAATACAGCGCTGGGTACAGTGGGGGAAGTTTTCCCACCAACTGCACACCCATAGTTGAGGCTTACGGGTACTTATAGGGGTACTCATCAGCTTTCTCAGCAGTTTCTATTCCAATTCTTACTCATCAGCAGTTTCTATTCCCAATTTTTACGTCACAATTCTATGTACTATTGTGATTTAGCTTTTCTCAGGATGTATCCCAAAAGGAGTATCCCAGATGGTGGTGGTCCGGTTTCCAAAAGAAGATAGACGAATCCCATCTGGTGAGATCCAGCTCTCCAGATGTGGGTCCTCCTTTTAATTGCAAAGACTATAAATCTAACAACAGTGATGTCCAGCTTCCCTTGGTTGAAACTATAAATCCTTGAGGTGGTGTTCATCTTCCTTTCTCAAGCTGATTTTCTCTGCTTCAATAAGGTGTGAGATAAGCTTGTTTCCTTTATATATATTCCAAAGCTATAGTTTCAAGGATACAAGCAGTGTTCTAAAATTATACTTCAAAAGGTTATTATTGCAGAACTCTTTAAGAATTAACTACAATCAAAAAGCAACATCCTTAATGCTTTAATGCCAATGCTCCTAAATCAACCAAGGTAATTGCAAACAAAAGATGGGTTCAAAGGACTTCTTCCATGCTTTACTTTCCTCAGTTATTATTAGAATTCACAACTGTCCCATTGTCGGTCTGCACACATATCGCAATCACAAATACACACGTTGCCTGTGTGTACCTGACACGACACACAGCTTTGTATTTCACATCCCCCCGTGTCCCCCTGTGTTCCCCCGGGCAGGGAGCTGCTCTGGCCCGGGATGGCCGGGCCCAGCCGCGGGGCCTCGCCGGCAGCGGGCAGGAGCCGGCCCGGGCTGCGGGACACGGCGGGGGTGCCCGGCTGCAAAGCAGCTCTGGCTCCCGCCAGGGAGCTGTGGGCAAGGGGCTGCAGCCGTGCGGGAGGAAAGCCGCTGGGCCAGCCCCTAACGCTGCCCCGCAGGAAGGAAGGGCAGGAGGAAGCTGACAAATGAGCTCGGAATGTGGCAGTGCAGAGATGAAGGGACAAGTGCCCTTGGGGGCCGGGGGTCGGGGCCAGCCCTCGGGCACGGCTCCGAGCGGCTCCTGAGCCAGCCTAAGGGCTGCCTGTAAGGATTGCAGGCGGCAGCCGAGAGCAGCAGCGCCGGCAGTGCCAGCCGGGCCCCACGGCCATCTGCCCGTGCCCTCGCAGCCCGTGAGGGCCGCGGGCTCTGCAGCGCCGCTCCTGCTCCCACAGCCGGCCCAGAGCCTCAGGGCTGCCCCGCAGGTGCCGCGGCAGCAGCAGCGGCCTCAGGGCCCGGCCCGGGGCTCCATCTGCTCAGCCCGGGGCCAGAGCCACAGCAGGGGGGAAGGAGCTGAAGGAGCACCAGGGAGCCCGGGGAGAGACAGGCTGTGAGACAAGGCTCTGCCTATAATTTTAACAGTTTTTATTAACCTAATAACTATATATAACTAACTTAAAAACCATATACAAGTAAAAAGTCAAGTTTCTTATGACAATTGTCACAGGCGTTTCTCGCTTTGGACAAGATGTCCCAGGTCGAGCATTGGGTGCTGAGTCCTTTCCAGCTGGCCGGGGGCTGTTGATGTCTGGCGAGGCTGCAGAGGCTGCTCGAGCCCTGGGGCCCATGAGACCTGTCAAGGAGCTGTGCCTGGCCGTGCTCTCCTGAGGCGGCAGGGCCTGGGCGTGAAGGGCAAGGGTGAGTCACCACAGGTGCTGGCCCCAGCGCACCAGGACTCAAGCTCTTGTCCCACACTGGGCATGGCCATTCTCCCACGTTACTCCAGCTCCAAGCTCAGTTGCCCCATGTGCCAGTCTTCCTGCTCCATTCTGCCCCTTCCTTCTTACCCCAGACGCAAAATACCCACGCCACATCACCCAGCTCTGTACACAGAGCCCTACTCATCCCCCAGCTGGCACCCTGCAGATAATCAGCCCCTGTCATCATTGACCCCCTTGCCCTGACAGGGCCATACCTGAGGCATCCTGTGTCCTGATCGCCGTACGATGCTGGTCATTACGGCCCCTCGAGATGTGTCCATCACCGTGCAGCAGGGTCACACTGGGCTGAGGAGGAGAGGGCAGCTGGCTGCAATGCAGGGCCCAATCCAGCACACCCCAATAATCCAACTCAGGTCTCTCTGGAGACTGAAGGCACAGATTCCCCCTGGATAGTCAGCAATGCCATCAAGCCTCAGTCACCATTCTGTGTCCCCACCTTCATCACACCTACCTTGTTGTGTACCAGGAGACGCTGCAGCTGTGCACTTGTATGTGGGGAAGCCTTGATGTTCTGCATGGTGGAGCTGCTGCTCTGATGGTCCCCAGAGCTCTGCAGCACTCGGGGACACTGGCACGGACCAGCGGCCTCCTGTGGGATGGGGCAGAGGACACTCAGTGCCCAGCCCTGTGGCATGCAGGGCATCACCCTGCTGTGCCAGGGAGGGCACTGGCAGTGCTGCCTGCAGGGGCATGTCCCTGCCAGCTCCTGTCCACCTGCTGCAGGAGCCCCAAGCCCATCCCACCAGGCTGGATCTGCTGGCTCTGTCCCCATGGCCACATGTGCTGGCCATGGCACCAGGCAGGTCCCTGTGCACAGGACACCAACTGGCAGGAGCTGGGCTCTCCCAGCTGCAGGGATTGGTTTTGGGAACTCCTTTCACAGGAGGCACCCAATCCCCATCTGTAGGATTGACGGGGGTAGCACGGTCGGGACGAACGGAGACGAGAGATCTCTGAAGCCAGGTCGTGGACGGTTTATTGCAAAGGGCGTGGGTGCAGGGCCCTGCTTGGAGCTGCCAGCCACAGCTCAGAGCAGGTCTGAGAGAAGAGAGGGGTAGAGAGGATGAGAGGGTAAGAGAGCAAAAGCATAAGAGAGTAAAAGGGGTATGAGGATAAAAGGCAAGAGCTAAGAGACAAGAGGTAAGAGTAAGAGCTAAGAGCTAAGAGCATAGAAAAGTAAGAGCTAAGTTCACGTTACAATACAATAAATCATCTTCTGTGTTGAATATTCTGATTCTCACTTAACCAATCTAATCCAACATACAAATCCTATAGCATTTCCATACAGCCTATAAGAATCACTACATTACCATACTGTGCTACATTTTAAACCCTAAAAACTCCTCTTTGGACCCCTTCTGCCAAGCTGGCAGGGTCTGCTGGGACCCTTGGACCTGCCTGCAAGCAGAGGGTGCTGTTTCATCAAAAGGGGATTACCTTCAGCCGGCCACACCATTGTTTTCCCGTTGTTCAGTAACTAAGGGATCTCGAAGCTTGCTTTTATTTCAATCTCGCTTATAGTTTCCATATTCTCAAAATCTTTTGCCAGGCAATCATATTTATAAGGCTTTCCTGTTTCATCTTCCCCAACAGCCCTCCAAGCCTGAGCTCAGACTGCAAACAGACGCAGCTCATCAGATGTGCTTTCAGCAACCTTGGGACAGAGAGATGGGCCAGACAGGGCAGTGCAAGGCAAGGAATGCAAAAGCCCCCAGCCCTGGGGCAAGCACTGGCCCTCCACAGCTGCCCTCTGCTCCCCTGCCCTGCCCCGTCCCCCCAGGCTGCTCTGCCCCAGCCCAGGTGCAGAGCCCTCCTTGCTGTGTCAGGGCTGCTCTGCACCCCAGGCGCTGGGGATGTGTCCTCAGGGCCCTCACCTTTGGCTGGGCGGTGGCTCCTTGCTGGGGGCCATGGGCTGCAAATACGGGAGTGTCTCGGGGTACCTGGGGAGGGCAGGAGTCACAGGTGTGTGACAGGGGACAAAGAACCTGTTCCTGTTGGAGGCAGCCCCCCCAACGCCATGGGATTGTAGCCCATGGCATCCTGCTGCCTGTAGCCCTTGGGATGAGCCCCCACAGCCCCTGCTGATGGGCAGGGCTGCAGAGGGGGCTCCCCACATCAGCCCCTCCCAAGCAGACACTGTCCCCCTGTGCCAGCACAGCGGGTCACTGCTGGCACCCATCTCCCCCCATGCCAGCCCTGCTGCCCCCGAGGCACTGGTGCTAGTCACTGGCCAGGAACCTGCACGCTGAGCATGCGGTCACAGGACAGGCACGAGAAAGGGACTGGCAGCTGCCTAAGGAGGGGGAGGGAAGAGGGCTGGCTGAGCTCCTGGGGCCACAGCCCTGCAGCACACAGGCAGCAGCTCCCTGCAGCAGCCAGCTGCTGGGCAGCTCACTGCACAGGGTCACGGCCATTGCAGGGTGAACCGTGGGCTCTTGAGCCTGTTTCTCCCCATCCCCAAGGTGCTGGCTGATGCCAGGTGAAGGGCACAGGCACCCATGCCACCATCCCAAGCAGCCCCTGCTGCGCTTTCAGCCCCTCTCTGGCACCAAAGCTCCCCCGTGTGCATGGCCAGGAGGGCAGGGCACGACCCGGCTCAGGGGCATGGTGTGTGACAGCCCTGCCTGGCAGGAGCAGTTGCCATCACTGTCCCCAAAGCCATCAGAATCTCCATTGCACTCACTTCTTAATCCCAGCAGCATTTTCACGCAACAGCCTATCCTCGAGTTCCTCCATGTTCCTGTTCCAGGAGTCCTCCTGGTGTTTACAGAAAGTTTTCAGCTCCAGGCGATCCAGCTGTGAACAGGTGCACAGTCTCAGCCAGCTGCTCCAGGATGTGATGTGGAGCTCTCCAGGGAAAAGCCTGGAGGGGGATCCTCAGAGGGATGCTGCCTCAGGCTGTCAAGTCCCAAAGGTTCCAGTTCCTCGTGGTGGGGACGAGGTACCCCTCACCTTGTCTTCAATTGCATCGCTGAACTGCTGCTGGGTATTGTTCCAGTGCTGCTCCTGGCCTGAAATCTGGCTCTGCAACTCCTGCATCCTCTCATCCAGCTCCTCCACGTTCTCTTCACACTGGCTGCAATTGACTTTGCTGTCCAAGGCAGCTTTGTCCATCTTCTAGCAGAGGGGAAGGGCAGGAGAGCGGTGGGGAAAGGGATGAGGAACGCCAGACAGGGCCAGCGTGTGAGGGACAGAGGGAGGAGTGCTTCTGAGACAGAGTAGAAATTTTCCAGAGTAGAAATCCATTTTGATTTAGGTGAAACGTACATCTTTGAGTCTCTGGTTAGAAAACATAGCTATGTAGCCTGACTGCAAAGCCTAGGCTCAGGGAACCTGATTCAGTGAAGGACAGAGATAAGGGGGGGACGGGACAGAGGGTGATAAAGAGAGACAGAGAGACTGCTGTGAAAGCAGGTCAACCTCACCTAAGAATTCTTTCTGATAAAGAAGAACTAGTGGCAAATGTCACGCAAAATTTGTAAAAATGAATATGTATGAACCTATTGTGAAATTGTATGGATATGTATTTGAGAGGAGGATAAAAAGGGACCTGAAGTTCCCAGAGGTACGCATGCCTTTTAAGGAGAGTAATCTCTGCATGCATCCCGCGCTGTAATAATAAACATACCGGCTTTACAACTTACACAACGTTGTGGAGGTTTTGGCTATCTCTGCAAAACAGACCCCTTTTGGAGGTTTCCTCCCAAAATTTGCCCTAAGCCAGCACAAACAGTCATCATGAAAATTTCACCAGTGGCATAATTTCCTGCTGGCAAATCTCGTGACAGAAGCTTGACCTTGTTCTCCATGAGACATTCTTGGGAAGAGCAGACAGGAGAAGATTCCTGGAAAACTGAAACAGCTTTCCAGAAGGGAAATGAAAATGAAAGAAACAATCCAAGATGTTTTCCTCTATTTATTTCTATGCTCCTCTTTTCCATATTGCACTACTTCTCCATCCCAGGAATTCCAGATGCACCACACCTCTAAGATCGGTGACTTAGTGATTTTTAGACACTCAAAAATACCATAAGCCACACACATTTTCCTTCCCCTGGTTTTACTGGAAGGTGACACTGGAGATGTAAGTGCAGTGCTGGGCTCAGGTAGGAATCCTACAGCAAGGGAAGGTGGCCCGACAGTGTTTGAGCCTCAGCCAGGCCAATGCAGAGCAGCAAGCGAGGGGATTGCTGTGCCAGTGTGCAGGAGTCAGGGCTCTGCATCTGGGCTCACCGCTGCAAAGTTCCCGTGTTTGGACAGACTCAGGGGCTGTGCCCGGGGCGCGCGGGGCTCGAACGTGGGGCTCGTGGGGCGAGCGGGGAACGGACACGGGGACGAACGGCCCTGGTGCTTCAGTTGCAGCGGCGGCAGCGGCGGCAGCAGCAGCGGCGGCAGCAGCAGCGACAGCAGCAGCGACACCAGAAAAACAGATATTTTAGATCACTCTTTCTTACTTTCTCTTTATCTTTTTCTTTCTCTATCTCTCCCTTTCCCGCGGTCGGGCACCCTTCTCTCGGGGTCCCTTGCCCGGCGTCCCTCTCCTCTCCCCGCCTCCCTCTCCCCTGCCGGGCCGGGCCATGCCCCCGGCCCGCCCCCGGCCCAGGGCGGGGCTGCCCCGTGCCCGGCCCCAGCCGTCCCGCCGCGCTCTCGCCTCCGCCCGGCTCTGGCCGTACTGGCGGTGGCGCTGCTGGGCGGGCGTCAGTGCCTGGTGCGGGGGCGGCATCGCCGCCCTTCGGCTCCGCCTGGCCCGAGCCCGGCCCCGGACCCGAGGCAGGGTCCAGTCCCGGCCCCGGCCCCGACCCCGCCCCCGGCCCCGGCCCCGGCCCCGGCCCCGGCCCCGGCCCCGGCCCCGGCTCCTCCCGGGGCCCGCGGAGGACACAGGCGGCGCGGCCGCTCCCGCCGCCTCCGCTGCGGCTTCCCCGGCCCGAGCTCCGCCGCTCGGCAGCGCGGCCGCCGGCCCCGAGCCTCCCGTGCCGCGTTCCAAAGAGCGAACGCCTGGGCATGGCCGGCCCGGGGCGGCTGAGGGGCGCTCGGGGGCCGTTGCTGGCCCCGGGCCGAGCTCTGACAGCCGCGTCTTGCCCGCAGGGAAGGCGCACGAGGCCCTGCAGGAGCGGTACCGCCTGGGTTCGCTGCTGGGGCGCGGAGGATTCGGCAGCGTCTTCGCGGCCACGCGGCTCTCGGACGGCGCCCCGGTGAGCGGCGGGGCCGGCGGCGGGCGCAGGAGGAGGGGGCGGAGGAGGAGGAGGAGGATGGGGCTGGGCAGGGCGGGCGGCGAGCTGAGCCCGCTGCTGTCCTTGGCTTGCAGGTGGCCATCAAGAGGGTGCCACGGAACCGCGTCCGGCACTGGGGCGAGCTGGTGAGTGAGCGGGGCCAGCGGCAGCAGCCGGGGCTGCCGGGCGGGGATGAGCCGAGGCCCGGCACGGTGGAAGCCGCCAGGACGCCTCGAGGGAGAGCGGGCGTGGGTCCAGCGCAGGGCGCAGAGCATCCCGGGCTGGCTGAGGGCTCCCCGAGCCCCGGCACGGCATCGGCCCCACTGAGGGCATCGTGCTCCTCCCGCAGCCCGACGGCAGCAGGGCCCCGTTGGAGATCGTGCTGCAGGCCAAGGTGTCCACTGGCTTCCCTGGTGTGGTGCAGCTGCTGGAGTGGCTTGAGCTGCCCAACCACATCGTGATGGTGCTGGAGCGGCCAGAGCGCTGTCAGGACCTGCAGCGTTTCATTGGGGCACGGCGGTTCCTGCCCGAGGAGGAGGCGCGGGAGCTGTTCCGCCAGGTGCTGGAGGCCGTGCGGCACTGCACCAGCTGCGGGGTCCTGCACAGGGACATCAAGCCCGAGAACATCCTGCTCGACCTGCACACCGGGAAGGCCAAACTGATCGACTTTGGCTGTGGCACCTACCTGCAAGACACAGCCTACACCCACTTTGCAGGTCAGCCCACGTAAGGGTGTACTCCTGGTCCCGGGATCTCATGGCCCAACATCTCCCAGCCCAAGCTGGCTGTGGCAGAGGGGATTCTCCCTTTTGCTGCCAGTCAGGGGACTGAGTCTTCAGCTGAGTTGCTTTAGAGCGGGGCTGGGTGGGGAGCCATCTTCCAGCCCTGCTGGCAGCCTTTGCCAGCCACTCTGCCCAGGACTGGGGCTGGGCTGGGGCAGCCAGCCCGACCAAAACCGCTGTGGGTGGGGGTAGCAGAGATGGGAGCGGAACCTGTGCCCCAGCCAGTTTGGTGTGCAGGCGAGAGGAAGGGCTTGGACTGATCCACTCTCCCTGTTTGCCTTGGCTTCCTAATATTTTTGGGGCAATGCAGGCAGGGAGGATAAGGGCATGTTTTTTCCCCAGCACGGAGAGGGTTTTTCCTTTACAGGTCAGGGTCAGGCTTAGCCAGGGCTTCCTCTGCCCTCTTCTGACACCAGTGGCTTCTTTTCCAAGCCTTAGTTTGTGCACAAGTCCCAGGTGCTGGTGAGAGGGCAGTGGTCACCCTGTGTGCCACTGATGCAGCCCCCGCAGGCCCAGGGATGCTGGGGCCAGGCTGTGGGAGCAGCAGCATCCCCCTGCTGAACTCCATCTGTATTCCATAGGAACACTGTCCTACAGCCCCCCGGAATGGAACGACTTTGGCTGGTACCATGGCGAGGCAGCAACGATCTGGTCCCTGGGCATCCTGCTGCACCAGATGGTCTGCGGGGAGCACCCGTTCAGGAGGGGCCGGAACCTCAGCTGGGGCCAGCTCCCGCTGCCACAAGGGCTCTCTCAAGGTGGATCCTCTTCTCTGGGCACGGGGGGAATCCCAGTGCTGGGAGCCAGCAGCGGGCTCGTGAGCATCCCGCTCTGGCAGCTGCTGAGGAGGTGGCACATGTCCTGCTCTCCTCCAAAACAGGGAATTGATGGGAAAGTTTAGGCCCAACCCTGAGCGCATCCAGAATGGCCTGGCCATGGGAATAGTGGGGCAAAGCAGACAGGAGCCTTCTCTGGCTGACCGGCAGTTTCTGCTTTGTCTCCCCAGAGTGCAAAGATCTGATCAGGTGGTGTTTATCGGTGAACTCCTTGGAGAGACCCACATTAGAAGACCTGGTCTGTGATCCTTGGGTGCAGGATATTCCTCTGCC
Organism: Agelaius phoeniceus; assembly: GCF_051311805.1. Lineage (NCBI taxonomy): Eukaryota > Metazoa > Chordata > Aves > Passeriformes > Icteridae > Agelaius > Agelaius phoeniceus. The sequence continues at coordinate 7,381,560 of NW_027509866.1, forward strand.
ATAGAAGAAGGGAGAGAGCCACAGGCACACTTTGATCCAGGGCCCTGGTAAGTTGCAGCTCCACACATGCCATGGCAATGAGAAGCAAAGGAACCCAGACCTTTTTGTGCTGCCTGTGTCACTGCACCGGGGCCATGGGATGGGCACACGCAGCCCTTGTGCTGGAGCTGAGCTGCTCTGCCCAGCACTGGTGGCCGCCATCCAAGCTGGTTTTGCTTGTGCTGGTTCCCTGACAGCTGGGGGCCTGGGCAGAGCCCTGAGAGCCTGGTCTCCCCCCAGGGAAGGAGCAGGAGCCCCTGGAGAAGCTGTACCGGGTGGGGATGCTGCTGCTGCTGCTGCTGCTGCTGCTGCTGCTGCTGCTGCTGCTGGAGACAGCCAGGATGACATCAAGGATGAGAAGCTCTTCCTCAGCCTGGCCACTGGAGGCTGAAGGTGATGGACTTTGATTCTGGCACCTTCTTCAAAGCCAGACTCCACAGGGAATTTGCAGATGAGTCCCCAGCTGGGGAAATTCTGCCAGATTTGGGCATGGCCCAGCCTGGCTGGGAACCAAAGGTTCCCCCTTTGCTGGGGCAGATGCAACTCATCCTTCAGTCGCTGCCCAGCTGCTTTTTGGCAGGGCTGGGAGGATGGGCTGGGGTGGGTACGAAATGGGAGTGGGCTCCTGGCCCTGCCAACAGCCCCCAGCAGCCACCGTGCCCCGGGCTGGGGCTGGGGCTGGGGCTGGGGCAGCCAGCCCGACACAAACAAAGCCCCATGGTGGGAGCAGAGGTGGGACTCCAGAACCTGTGCAGGGGCTGCTTTGCTGTGCAGGCAAGGAAGGGCTTGGGCTGCTCCACTGCCCTTGTTTGCTTTGGGATCACGGTGATTTTGGGGGGCAGTGCAGGGGGGAAGAGAGAAAGTGTGGGCTTCCCTCAGCCATGGCTGGGTTTTTCCCTACCATGTAGAAGTTGGGCCTCCCTCAAGGCCCTGACAGAGATAAGAGTTTTTCCCGTTTTTCTTGTTTTCCCTTTTTGTATCTAATCTCTTTTCAATAATGTGTTGTTTGTTTTTCCAGAGGAAGCGTTCTAGGTGGTCCAGTGTGGATGGGGAAGTGCTTGGGAGCAGCTGTGGCGTGGATGGGCCGTGCCCTTGGAGAAGGCTGAGGCCATGGTTTGGGAGCAGCTTTTCTTGCAGCCGTGGCTGGCGTGAGGTGGGTCCCTGTGTGCTTGGCAGGGTGGGATCAGAGCTTTTGGGAGATGGCAGCGAGCACAGGAGCATCCTGCTCTGGGCAGCTGCTGAGGGCTGGATGTGCCGTGGCTGGCTGCAGGCTGGGCACATGTCCTGCCCTCCTGCTCTGCTGCCAAAGGCAGCAGGGATGGGCAGCTCTGGGCACAGCTCTGGGCACAGCCAGCATGGCCTGGGCCCCGCAGGCCTTGGCACAAGGGCACAGGAGCCCTCAGCTGACGGGCGCTTTCTGCTTTCTCTCCTTGCAGCCGGGCTCTGCGGCTGCTGAGGCTGCTCTGGGCTCTGCCAGGGCTCTGCTGGGCTCAGCCCTGGGCCCAGCTGGGCTGGCTCTGCCCTCACATTGCTCTGACAGCTCTGCATCAGACGAGCCCGTTGCGAGCACAGCGCCTGAGCTTTCTGCTTTGGCAGGTGAGTGAGACTCTGCTGCAGGCCCAGAGATTGCAGCTGGGGACACACATCCAATTAGCAAGGACCCAAACTCTCCACAGTCCCAGCTGAACGCCTGCATCTGTACAGGCTGTTTTGTCTGTCCCATTCTTCCTTCTTGATTGGCTGGAATTGTGCAGTTGCACTTTCTTCCTCCTCTAGCAGTGCCACGAGTGGGCCAAAGCTGGCGAGTGGGCCGTGCTCCTGAGGCAGTGCAGTCTGGAGCTGGTGGATGGAGAATTGCCCTTCTGCACTGCCAAACCAGAGCAAAAAGCTGCAAGTGGGACTTTTTGTCTTTAAGAAACCCCTGACATTTTCAACGGGAATGTGCAGCTCATTCACAGGCTGAGAAGGAAGGGCATCTTCTAAAGGATTTGGGGTTTGACAGCGTTTCCATTCCCAGTCCTGCTTGGAGCTGGCAGGGCACAAAGCAATTTCCCATTGCTTCACCCACAATTTAACAATATTGGAAACAACCTCAAAAACTTATAAAAAGGGGTGCTGAAGTCAGCAAGATGGATCCATGCCATCAGCACATTTACAATGTAAATAACTGAGTTCTCTTTTTCAAAAGATCATTTACCTCCTAATGCAAAGAATGTAACTTTGCATTTATGTTTTGTTTTTTTCACTAACATTATGTTCAGTTTTTTCTCTAACACTTGGATTTTATTCTTATCTTTTACAATTTACCTATTTTTTTCCCTTTACCTTTTTTTTTCCATTAAATAGAAAACATGTCCTATCAAAAGAATGTCCTCTGCTCCTGGTTCCCGTGTGGAGCAGCTCCCTTCCTGCTGGCTGAGCTGCTCAGGCAGAACCTGGCAGCTCCTGGCCCTGCAGGGCTGAGGCTTTTCCCAATTGCTGGGCACAGACAGATGGAGCAGCACTGCTGAACACGGGCACACAGAGGGACCAGGAGCAGCTGCCTTTGCCCACCTGAGGCTCCAAGGCCCAACCTCTGAGCAGCCAGGGCTGGAAGAGACTGGCAGGATCTGATCCCTGACTCTGGGCCAGGGCTGCACAAATGACCCCACAGCAGCAGCAGCAGCAGCAGCAGCAGCAGATGGAGCTGACTTTCAGCACAGCCCCTGCCCCTGTTCCCTCCCGTGTGCAGCGGTGTCACAGCAGCCTGAGGCACCTGGGAGCCCCCAGTGCCAGCAGGGACTTGAGATGGCAGCCCTGGGCTCCTGGAGGCTGTGCAAGGAACGGAGCTGGGCACTCCCTGTCCATGGGGAGCTTGCAGATGGAAAAGGCTGCTGTGGCCAGGCAGCTGCAAGGGCACAGAAAGGAGGCTCTGGAGCACTGGATCTGTGCCAGTGCCACAGTCCTGGGCATCAGCCAGCCAGCCCTGGGGGAACAGAGGGCACAGCACGAGGGACAGAAGCAGGCAAGGGCAGAGACTGGAGAGAGCCAGAGCCAGGAGCAGGAACAGCTGCTCCATTGCACTCTTGGAGAAAGCTCTGGGCTGGTTCCAAGCGCTGAAAGGCGTGAAGGGCAGAGAGGAGGCCACAGCAAACAATGCTCCTGTTTGCACAGCCTCCCCTCTCCGTGTCCCAGAAGGAATTGCATGGACTGTGCTCTTCTCCCCGAGTCGTCTCGTTCAGCATGAGCAGCTCAGCACCAGGAGCTGAAGGAGCTGAAGCCTCAGGCCACAGGAGCTGGGCAAGAGGAGACTTTCTGAGCAAATGAATGCTGCTAACATGGACCCAGCTGAATGCAGTGGATAGAATCATGGAATCACAGAATCCTTTCTGTTGGAAAAGCCCTCTGAGCTCACCCAGTGCAGCCGCTCAGCCAGCAGTGCCAAGCCCAGCACTAAACCACGTCCCTGAAGTGCCAAGGCCTGGACACCAGCCCTGAGTGAGGCCTGGACAGCAGGCCCTGAGCCAAAGGTGGCCTCTGGATGAACCTTCCAACCAAAGGTTATCTTTGTATCTGCTCCCTGATGAAATGTGCATGGTCATTAGCACTGTGATAGATGTAGTCACTCATTAGTGAAACATGTATTGACTTTTGTGTATTTAGAAGCCAGACCAGGCCATGAAATCTGACATCTGGCCTTGTTTGGGGCTGAATGGTCAAAGTCAGCTCCCTTGGTTCCTCCTGGGGCCCTGGCCAGGCTTTGGGAGGGAGCCAAGAGGAGGATGAAGCCAGATGTTGCCACACTAGCAGTGCTGTCAGTTTGTCCATTCAGCACTGTCAGAGCTGGGCCCTCTCCCAGCGGGGTTGGAGCCTCACCTGTGGCTGGTGGCACCTGCAGGAATTGCCAGTGCCCAGGAGTGGCTCTGCAGCCCTTGGCTGTGACAGCTTCCCCAGCTGCTGTGTGTCTGGGGCATGGTAAAGGCTGAGGGTAAGTGGGGCTGGATCTTTCTCAATCACTGCAGGCAATCTTTGGTGGGGATGGTTGGGTGCATTGCTGAGCTGCTCCTGTTGTGATTCTTTGCTGCTTTGAGCTGCAGGAAATGACACTGATTCCTTCAGTTGGAGTCTGTGTCTTTGGTGCTGACCCTGCCCACTGGTAAAACAAAACTGGCACAGTCTGGCCAGATCCCAACAAAATGTCACTTGTTCAGTGTAAATGTGAGGAATCAGTGCCATCAGAAATTCCCAGAGGGGAAGCCCTTCCCTGGAGTTCCCTGGCTCTGGAGTGGGCTGAGGTGGGAGCCCTGTGGGAGCAGTGGGGCAGTCGGGTAAAAGAGGCTGCACCCCTGGGTGGCTTCAAATGCATCCAAAAATTGCACATGGAAAAGGAAAAGAACTTGTGGGTTTGGGAAGACGAGGGTGAATTTTGTTAACAACACATTGAAAACAGCACCAACAGAAGGAAAAACTCTTGTTGGAACACTCCCACATGGAGTGACAGAAGGTTTTAATCTTGAGCTCAGGTTCATTTGTAAAAGTGAAATAATAATAATAATAATAATAATAATAATAATAATAATAATAATAATAAATGTAATACTTATATGTAATATAACACAATAATTTATATTTTTATCTATGTAATTAAAAATTGATAATGTGAAATAATGCTGACAATACTAATTTGTCAGCTTTGGCTGCTCACTGTGACACTAAATACCCTACAGAAAAGGACTGGCCAAGACCCAATATGTCAGTGGTCAACTTTGTGAATTGTATACAAGGAATAAATGAGGAAGGGAGGAAATTGGCTGTTTTTACAGGATTTGCTGATACTGTGATGCAGAGTGCTTTGTCTGTTCCTGAAAAATTCAGTGATTTTGCCTGCAGGGTTTTTCATGTACCAGACTATGCACAAGCTGCAGGATTTGTTGAAAGGGTGAAGGGGTTGTTTAAAAAGCAGTTGAAAAAATGAGGAGATGGGAACCTTTGCCCATGGAGAACCCATCTCCCAGATGTGCTCCATGCCCTTAACAATGGCCCACAGGGGAAATGGAAACCCCCTGGCTGTGCACGGCTGCCCCCAATTTGCAAATCCAACCATGGGCAGTGAGACTTGGGCTCCCTGGGAAATTGTTCTGGCTGTGATGGCCCCTGGCAGGGCCAGCCCAGAGGCTGCAGGGCTGGGCCTTCATGCACTGGAATTAGTTTGGATAAATTCAAAGCAAATGAGAGCTATCAGTACTGAAACAGGAATTCAGATTCCTCCAGGACACTTTGCTTTGGTAATTGTTCCCTTGGAACTTGGTCTTACAAAGTGGTCATGTCATGAGAGGAGGAATTATTGTTGCAGATATAAAGGAGAAATTAAAGGAATTGTGTTAAACAATAGTGACCAGGATTGGATTAGTCAACCCCATGACAGGGTAGCACAATTATCAATATTGCAATGTTAAGAAGGATTGTGAAAAAAGGAGATCCAGCTCCAATCACCACCGTTTGTGGAGATAAAGGGTTTGGATGCAGCAGCCCTAATAATGGAGCCCGAGTGTGGGTCCGGAGGCCAAATGGCCCTCCCGAGGCAGCTGAAGGAGCAGCTCCTGGGAAAGACAACTCTGAGTCCTGAAACCTGGGCAGGAACAATGGGAATGTGTCCCTGCAGCCAAGTGTTCTGTGTGGGAACAAGTAGATCTGACAGGATATTGTTTTACACATCCTGCCAGACCAAATCTCCCTGTTTGCCCCAAGGGCCCCTTTGGGAAATGCTCTGATCCACGGGGCTCCATGGGAAGGCTGCTGTGACACTGAGGGACTTGCACAGGAATTGCATCCAGGAGCCCGGGTGCCCCTCAGGGACTGGGACCCGGCCCCTTCCAGCCCGAGGGGAAAGGGCCCCCCCAGGCCTTGTTAGCCACAGACAGCATGGTAAAGCTGCACAGCAAAGGGCCTGGGGGCATTATTCTGGAATTAACATGGTGCCAGCTCCATGGACAACGGAATTCTTGTTCCTAACTCAAATGAGATTGAGAAAAATGGATGAAGAACGGTGTCACTAAAGTACTACTGGTGTCTGTAAGTTGTACCTTGATAGTCAGCCAGAATCTTTGTCTGCCACAAACACCTCTAGTGTTTGACCAAGGGGTTAGTCATCAAAATGTAATGATGAGTTCTGATGGATTGCTGAGCTTCTTTTGTAATTCTTTGCTAATGATGATGTGCTTTGCTGAGCTTATCCTTTTGTAATTCTTTGCAGCTGTGCATGATATAAATGACACAATTCCTTCAGTTGGTGTCTGTGTCTTTGGTAGTGACCCTGCCTACTGGTGAAACAGGGCCCCCTCTTGCCTGAGTGTTACCTGGGAAGGCAGAAACCCTCCCTCCAAAATTCCCCCTTCCTCCTTGTTCCCCCCTTCATACCCTGAGCATGATGTGCTCTGGTCTGGGGTGTGCCCGGGCTCAGTTGGGGTCCCCTGTCCTGGCTGTGTCCCCTGCCCAGCTCCCCCGCAGCCCCAGCCCCTCCCCAGCGTGGCTGGACGAGGGGCAGGACAGGCCTTGGCTGTGCTGCAGCTCAGCAAGAACAAAACCATCTCTGCGTGCTCAGTGCTGTGCTCAGCACCCGGCCCAGCAGTGTCTCAGTGCCAGGGGCTGTGCCCCCAGTGCCTGCCAGGGCTTTCCATGGCAACTGCCAGGCCAGGTGACCCAGGTGTCCCCCCCAGTGCCAGTTGCCATGGAAACAGTGCCCAGCGCTGCCCCTTTCTGTCTGGCTGACCTGGCCTTTGGCCCTGGCAGTGCCCTTGGCTGCTGGTTCCTGGTGCCCGAGCGGCCAGCGCGGCACAGGGCAGGTGGCCATGGCACAGCCCCCAGCAAGGGATCCCCTCTGGCTCTGGGCACTGACACCAGCCCTGAGCAAGGGGCCCAGGGCAGCTTTCCATGGCCACCAACCATCACAACGGGTCTGGGCAGTGGTTACCATGGCACCAATCTAAGGAACGGGTCCCTGTGGCCGTTGCCATGGCACCTGGTGGCACCAACGAGTGTCACTGCAATTGTACCTGGAACAGCCCTGGCACCGCTTTGTCCTCAGGGTTGCCATGGCAGCCCAGGGCAGCAGCAGCTCTGCAGGCAAGGGGCCATGGAACCTGGCTGCAGAAATGGCTCCTTGGGCTGGTTTCCAAGGAAACCTGAACTGATGGGGGTTGCCATGGCACCCAAAGCCAGCAGTGGGGTCCCTGCAGTGTCCATGGCAACAGCCCCTGCAATGGCCCAGTGCAGGTTGGGGTGATGATCCACCCTCACAGCTGGCCCAGGCAGGCCTGGAGTGCTCTTGGTGGCAGCTTGGGCATGGCACACACTTGAGGAGGATTTCTGTTTGCAATGGGGAAACTCAGGAGTTTTAGATTGCTTCAAAAAATTAAAAACTCAAAATCCCTCTTTGGCTGTTTGCAGCCAGTTCTCCAAGCAAAGCAGGTCCTAGGTGAGTGAGGAGAGACAGGATGGGCTTGGGGAATGTGGAGCAAGGTCATCCACACTGATCAGACCTCAAGGCACAGCTTCTCTGACCAAGCCAGACTTCCTCAAGAGTGTCCCTGGGTCAGTATCAGTCACTGAATGCAGCAATCCCCTCTTGTATACTAAGAAAAGTAATAAAGGACACTATAAAATATGATACATATTTCCTAGAAGCTCTTTGAAATATTTTTCCATACCTGCAGCATGAAAGCTTCCTAAAGAACAGGCCCAGATCAGAGGGAAATCAAGGCAGAGCCATGGTTTGTCAGGAATACCTTGATCCTAATGAGCCCTGTGGTGCATTTGAAGCTGAGCCCTGGAACCTCAGGGCCTGAGAGGAGATTGCACAAACCTTTCCAGGAGTCAAAGTCAGAGGAAAAACCCCAAAGTGTCTCAAAGCATGAATGGGTCCCATTGAGGTCAACGCAAGCTCCTCATGGACTCCTTGGAGGAGAGAATTGGAGGCCAGGATGGCAACAAAAACCTCACAAAGACTCAGAGTGAAAAGGAACATCCAGAGTACCTTAAAAACCTTGAGTATCTCAAAGTATTAATGAGCCCCAGGGAGTGTCAGTAGAAAGCTCTCAAGGGACTCATTAAAGCAGATAATTGGGGCCATGATTGCACAAACCTCTCACAGAGTTTGTATCAAAAGGAAAAAACAAAATACCTTAAAATAACTGAAGTATCTTGAAGCATTAATGACCTCAATGATTGTCATTACTGATTAAGGCTCTCAAGAGACTAATTAAAGCAGATAATTGGATGCTGTGACTGCACAATCTTTCTCATAGAGTCTGTGGCAAAAGGCAAGCACCAAGCAGCTTGAAAAATTGAAGTACCCCGAAGCATTAATGAGCCCACTGAGTTTTGTTCCTGACAAAGCCTCTCCAGGGACTAATTACAGCAGATAATTGGAGGCCATGATTGCACAAACCTCTCAGAGACTGCAAGGCAAAAGCCAAAGCCCAAGTCCTTTGAAAAAGCTGCAGTCCCTGCAGGGAGCATGAAGGAGCCCCCAGGGCCATTGCTGAGCAAGGCTCCCCAGGGACTCCTTGCAGCAGATCCTTGAGGCCACTGGGATGTGGGCTAGGGGGGGATGCTGAGGGCAGCACAAGGGGCTGACAGTGCCCAGCCTGGCTGGGGCTGTGCCAGGAGGCCCCAGGGCCTCAGCACAAGGTGTCTCCTCCCAGCCCTTGCTGGCACAGACCCTGCTGTGCCCCAGGGCACCAAGACTTGGCTTCTCTTTGTCCCCACCTGTCATCACTGCCTGCAGTTCTCTGCTCTGCCTGGGGCCTGGGGACACTTGCTCAGTCGTGTCCCTCAGTGGGACCCATTAAAAGTCCAAGAAACTTTGGAGTTGGATTCTGACATGGAGCTCTGGAGAGGTTTCTTCAGCTCCCTCTCAGGGACTGATGCTCAGGGCCTGAGCACAAAGGCCCAGAGGCTGATTAAAGTCCTTGTGCTGTGTCTGTGCTGCTGAGCTGGGCTGGGCTCCTGGCACAGAGGCAGCTCCTGCTCACCAAGAAGAGCTTCAAAAGCACATTTCTCTGGATGAGCAGCTCTTGTGCCAGCCCAGCAGGGCTGGGGCACTGCCTGCAGCCAGCCCGGGCACAGCCCAGAGGCACAGAGAGCTTCAATCAGTCAGGGCTGGGAAGGGGCTGAGAAGTGCCTGGGGCACAATCACTGCCAGCCCTTGGCACAGGAACCTCTGGCTGCAGGACAGTGCAGCTGCAGCTCCTGGAGCCATCTCCTCAAGCTGGAACATGCCAATGCCTGCAGACTCTGTGAGTACAACTCTGAGGATTTCTGGGGCAGGGGAGGTGAAATGCTCATGGAGTTCTGACATGCTGAGCGGTTCTTAACATTCATAAAATATTTCCAAGAAAGGGTTTTTGATAAAAATGTGGAAACGTCCTAAGACTTTGTATTCAGTTTCCAACTATTGGAGAATGGCAGGAAGGGATGGTTAAATATTAATGATAGTATGAATTATTAGTTATGAATTTTGTCAAGTGCCTGAGATACCTAAACTGTAATTTATTGGTTCACAGGAGATCCCTAATGTGCTTTCAGCCACTCTGCCCATGGACAGCACCAGCATCACCTTTGCTGGAGCCATCAGGCTCAGTCTGACCTCTCCTTTCTCCAAGCTGCAAACAGAACCTGCCCCCAGCCAGTGCCCTGCTAACAGGCAGGGTTCTGTAGGGCCAAGGAGAGTGCACAGAGATTTGGGGTCTGTGAGTGCTGGCAGGGAGAGATCAGGCACAGGGAAACACCTGCAGGAGGAAAATCTGCAGGAAGCAGAGAGAAGATCAGGCAATGAGAGAAAACAAAGCCCAGCAATGCTGTGGCAGGGAGAGTTTAGAGATGCCCACAGGAGCCCCTACAGTGCAGCCCCTCCCTCTGAACAAGCCCCCTCCCTCCTGTGCCCCAGCCAAGCCTCTGCCCTCAGGGCCGGGGCTCCAAGGCGTGCAGCCCCTCCTGTGCAGGCAGAGCTGCAGCAGAGCCGTGGGGCAGCTCTGCAGCCCCGGGCCCAGTTCCCTCTGCAGAGCACAGGGCTGGGAGCAGCTGCCCGGCCCTGGGGGCTCTGGCAGGGGCACAGCTGGCTCAGGGTGACGCTGTCCCCAGGGCCCGGCTCTGGGCAATGCTGTCAGTGCAGCCAGGGAAGGAGCTGCATCTCCCTCAATCCAATGCCATCAGAAGGACACTTGGAAGTCTCCCTGAGATTTCAGTCCAAGCTGGGAGCTCCAATCCAGGGTGCAAACCTGTCCTAGAGCATCTCTGAGGTAGAATATTGATGGGGAAAGACAGACGTGTTCTGACACTGGAAATGCTGCTGGGTTGGTGAAATGAGCAGTGTGAGTCCTTGGCTGCAAGTGTGGATCTGGGCTGAGGTGGATCCATCTGCTCCCAGGAGTACCTGGTGACATTTTAAGGTAGAGCATGGGAAGGTGATCACCCTCCACCTGAGCAAGGTTAAAACCCAGAGAAACTCTGAACCAGTCAGAATGACAGACCATTGTCCCTCACTCTCCACTCATCACTTTGCCTCACAGAACTTGCTCTGTTCTCCATAAATGCAGCAGAATTGCTGAGGGTTTCTGATATCCAAGAATACCAGGAAAGACATGGGGGAGCTTAAAAAGAAAACCCCAGATCTTGAAAATACTAAACACCTTGTCTGTGTGTTACAGAGGAGGGTATATGGGAAATGGCTTTGATTTTGGTTATAGGTATCTGCTCCAACTCTTCACCGTCCTTTCTCCATGAACAGGTGCCCATGTGCAGCCCCAGCAAATGTCCAACAGCAGCTCCATCAGGCACTTCCTGCTGCTGGCATTGGCAGACACGCGGCAGCTGCAGCTCCTGCACTTCTGCCTCTTGCTGGGCATCTCCCTGGCTGCCCTCCTGGGCAACGGCCTCATCATCAGCGCTGTAGCCTGCGGCCACCACCTGCACACACCCATGTTCTTCTTCCTGCTCAACCTGGCCCTCGCTGACCTGGGCTCCATCTGCACCACTGTCCCCAAAGCCATGCACAATTCCCTCTGGGACACCAGCAACATCTCCTACACTGGATGTGCTGCACAGGTTTTTCTGATTTTCTTCTTCATCTCAGCAGAGATTTTCCTCCTGACCATCATGTGCTACGACCGCTACGTGTCCATCTGCAAACCCCTGCACTACGGGACCCTCCTGGGCAGCAGAGCTTGTGCCCACATGGCAGCAGCTGCCTGGGCCAGTGCTTTTCTCAATGCTCTTATGCACACGGCCAATACATTTTCCCTGCCCCTGTGCCATGGCAATGCCCTGGACCAGTTCTTCTGTGAAATCCCCCCAGTCCTCAAGCTCTCCTGCTCTTACTCTTACCTCAGGGAACTTGGGCTCATTGCTGTTAGTGGCTGTTTGGTTTTTGGCTGTTTTGTGTTCATGGTTTTCTCCTATGTGCAGATCTTCAGGGCTGTGCTGAGGATCCCCTCTGAGCAGGGACGGCACAAAGCCTTTTCCACCTGCCTCCCTCACCTGGCTGTGGTCACTCTGTTCATCAGCACCTCTTTTTTTACCTACTTAAAGCCCCCCTCCATGTCCTCCCCATCCCTGGATCTGACCCTGTCAGTTCTGTACTCGGTGGTGCCTCCAGCCCTGAACCCCCTCATCTACAGCCTGAGGAACCAGGAGCTCAAGGCTGCAGTGTGGAGACTGATGACTGGATGCTTTCAGAAACATTAAACTGCTGACCAATTTCTGTAAAACACCTGTAATAAAAGTCATATTTGATACTTTCTGTTAGTGTGGTTGTGGGGTCTTTTTATCTTTGTTTTAGTTTTTCATATTGTCCAAAAAGAAATGTCAATGTTTGTGCCATTTCTCATTTTGTTTCTCTTCACATTCCCTGTTGTCACAGACGGAGTCAAGGAGGGGCTGCACTATTGGTGGCTTTAAAGGAACTAAAGCATCTCCCAGCAGAGTTTTCTGCAGAGATGCCCTTTTGTTGCCTTCTGTGGAGCTGCAGCAGCAATGTCTGTGTGCAGAGCTGGGGCAGATCAGTGCTGGCCCAGCAGCTGTGCCCAGCAGCAGCAGCAGCAGCAGCACTTGGTGTTGCCAGTGCTGCTGCCGTGGGCCTGCCCCGCTGCCCTGGTGGCCCTGGTGTTGCTGCAGGGCCTGAGTGCTCTCGGGGCCGGGCACAGCCCTGGGGGTGGCAGTGCCGGGGCTGCAGCAGGGACAGGCCATGTAATATAAATCAACTCTGATAATTCTTTTGGGTTTGGTTGTGGGTTTGTTCCTTTTTCCCCCATGTTTAAGTTTTTCAATGTTGTCCACAAAAAAAAGCGATTAGTTTTGCCTTTTCTCATTTTGTTTCTTTCCATCTTCCCTGTGGCCACAGAATGCGTTGGTGAGGGGCTGCGCTCTTGGCGACTTTAAAGGAACTAAAGGATCTCCCAGCAAAATTTTTTCCAGAGATCCCATGTGTTCCCTTCTCTGGAGCTGCAGCAGCAATGTCTGTGTGCAGAGCTGGGGGGCAGATCAGTGCTGGCACACTAGAAGCTCTGCTCCTGCTGGCCACACCATTCCTGAGCCAGGCCAGGAGCCATTGGCCTTCTTGCCCACCTGGGCACTCTGCTGCCTCATGTCCAGCCTGCTGTCCATCAGTCCCTGCAGGTCCCTTTCTGCCTGGCTGCTCTCCAGCCACTCTGTCCCCAGCCTGTAGTGCTGCAGGGTTGTTGTGGCCAAAGTGCAGGACCTGGCACTGGGACTTGTTAAACCTCACCTTGTTGGATTTGGGCCCTGGATCCAGCCTGTCCTGGGCCCTGTGCAGAGCCCTCCCACCCTCCTGCAGATCCACACTCCAGACAACTTGGTGTCACCACGGTTCCATGAGGCCCCAGAGTGTCCCAATGGTCTCCATGATTCCATGTGGCCTCCCAGTGTCACAATGTCCCTTTGGTTCCATGGGACCCCTTGGAGTCACAAAGTCCCTTGGATCCTTGGGCCCTGCAGTGTCACAATGGATCCTTGGTCCTCCAACGCCCTGCAGTGTCACAATGGATCCTTGGTTCCATCAGGTCTGGCAGTGCAGCAATGCTCTCCTTGGTTCCACTGTGTCACAATGGCCTCTTGGTCCCAAGGGCCACCACAGTGTCAAACATGTTTCCTTCATTCCAGGAGTCCCTGAGGAGCAGCCCTTGCCCCTTGGTTCCATTGGGCCCTGCAGTGTCACAATGGCCCCATCATGACACCAGGTCCTGCTCTGTCACAATGCTCTGCATGGTTCCACAAGGCCCTGCAGGGTCACAGTGGCCTCTGTGATTCCAGGAGACCTCAGAGTGCCGCAACGAATTCCTTGGTGCTGCAGTTTCACAATGGAGCCCTGGTGACACAAGATCCTGCAGTGTCCCCAGGGACCCTTGGTTCCATGGGGCACCACAGTTTCACAATTGTTCCCGCAGTTCCCAGAGTCCTTGCAATGGAGCAATGGCCCCTTGATTCCATGGTCCCCAGGCTCTCCCAAGGGTCTCCTTGGTTCCACAGTGGCACTTGGCCATGCAGTGTCACAATGGATCCTTGGTTCCACAAGGCCCTGCAGGGTCACAGTGGCTTCTGTGGTGCCACCAGGACCCAGACTGTCACAATGGCCTCCTTGCTTCCATCCAGCCCCACAGTGTCACCATGGTCCCTTGGCTCTGTGCTGCCATGTCATACACAGTGTCACCATGGTCCTCTTAGTGCCACCAGGCCCCTTGCAGTGTCACAATGGCCCCTTGCTTCCCCAGGGCCCTGCAGTGTCACAATCATCAGAGAATCAACCAGGCTGGAAATGACCTTGGAGAGCATCAAGTCCAACCTGGGACCTAACACCACCTTCTCACCCAGACCATGGCACTCAGTCTTTCCTTAAAAACCTCCAGGGACGGTGACTCACCTATCTACCTTACAACCCATTCCAACGCCCAACCACCCTTTGTGTGGAGAATATTTTCTAATGTCCGGTCTAAAATTCCCCTGGTGCAGCTGAAGGATGTGTCCTCTTGTCCTGTCCCTGTTCCCTGGGAAAAGAGCCTGACCCCCACCTGGGTGCACCCTCCTGTCAGGGAGTTGTAGAGAGTGATGAGGTCTCCCCTGAGCCTCCTCTTCTCCAGGATAAACAACCCCAGCTCCCTCAGTTGCTCCTCACAGGACTTGTGCTCCAGACCCCTCCCCAGCCTTGTTGCCCTTCTCTGGACATGCTACAGCCCCCCCATGTCCTTCCTAAATTGGGGGGCCCAGAACTGGACACAGCCCCTGAGGTGCTGCCCAACCAGTGCTGAGCACAGGACAAGAATCCCTGCCCTGCTCCTGCTGGCCACACCATTCCTGATCCATAGGAGTGCCAGGGGTTGAATGAGGCAAATGGTGGAGGGGGGGGGGGGGGGGACAAAGTCTGATTAAATGTCAGCCATGAAGGGTCTTGATTTTAATATCTTTTCAGACTGCATTAGAAGGTGCTGGGGGTCAATATCATTCGGACATTAGAATGCACTTCTGAAATTTGTCTAACTAACCAGAGAATAATTGAAAACTTCAATTTTTCCCAGGGGCTTTTCTTGTTTGGGGGTTTCGAACAAATATTTATAAGCTTTTCTCACTGAATTCCTGAAGTGAAGAGCTCAAGAAAGAAGAGGCCTCTGGAGTAATAAAATTCATCATCAACCTCCAAGTGGCTGAGGATCCATCCCCATGAGAGCAGCAATGAACAGAAATGGGCACAGCTTTGTGGCTGCCCCAGCTTTGGCATGGGCCCTGGGCCTGGAGCAGGAGCAGCTCTTGAGGGCCCCAAGGTCGGGGCTCTGGTGCTGCCCTGGGCAGATGAGATGGCAGCAGGGGCTGCAGAGCTCTCAGCACCTCAGGCCGAGGGGAGCAGGGCAGCCAGGGAGCCTCCTTTGGCCTTGGCCAAGCACCTTCCCCCATGGCTGGGGCTGAGTCCTGTGGCAGCTGCAGCTGCTGCTGTGCCCTTGGCAGGGGCTGAGGCCGTGGGGCCAGTGGCCAGAGCAGCCTGGCCTGAGCAGAGCTGTGGGGCCAGAGCCGGCTGGGCTGGGCTGGGCTCAGAGAGGCCCTTGGTGCTGCCCAGAGCTCAGGGCAGCTGGCAGAGCTTGCAGGGAGCTGGGCTGGGCTCCGAGAGGCTGGCCCAGAAACCATCAGTGTCCATCTCAGCCTGGCTGAGCGTGCAGGGGCAGGACTCAGGCCAGGCCTTGTGGGGCAGGGCCAGCGCCTGTGCAAGGCATTGCAAACAGGCAAGTGGCCCCAGAGAGGAGGCTGCTCTGTGCCCTTGGTGGCAGGGACAGAGCAGGGAGGGGGCCCAGGACATTTGTCAGCGCCAGCCTCTGTGCCCATGCGTTGGCAGCCCTGGCTGCTGAGCCCAGCTTTGGCCTGGGCTGAGTTTGGCTGTGGCCCAGCTCCATCCTCCTGCGGGGCTCAGGGCCTGTTCCCGGCCATGGCCAGCCCTGGCTGCCTCTCTGCTGGCCCAGAGGCCAGCAGAGCCCGGGGCAGGGCTGTCTGTGCAGCCCCTCAGGTGCCACGGGCTCTGCAGGAGCTGGCAGAGGCTGCCCAGCAGGGAGGCCATGGGGCACAGAGCCCCAAGGCTGCTGTGGGCACCACGGCACAGGGGCCGTTCCCAGCCGCAATGCTCCTGGCCTGGGCTGGGCCTGCACAGGGGCTGGGCCACCATGGCTGGGCCAGCACAGGGCCACAAAGGGGCCACGCAGCCGCTGCCGGGGCTGACAGCAAGGCCAGGCACACACAAGCAATTGCTGAGCATGGCCTGTGCTGGCCAGGCCTGACTGTGCCAAAGGCACAGCTCAGCTGCCCTTGGGGGCTGCAGCAACACTCCAGAGCCCAAAGAGCCTCCATGGCTGGGCTGGAGACCAAGGCTGCAGCAGGGAAATGCAGGGCTGCTGCAGGATGGGGAGGCCATTGAATTCCAGCACACACCTCAGCTCTCTGATGATCCCGGCACCATGCTGGGCCCTGTTTCAGACTGGAGCAGAGCAGATGTTGATGGCACAGGAGCCCTGCGGGGCTGTCAGGGACCTGCAGCTTGCAAGGTGCTCTGCTCTCCCTCAAGTGCTCTGGGAGAGATCCAATCCCAGCTGGGCACCTCAGGGCACAAGTGGCACTGCCTGTTCATGGGGACACAACTGATGTCTGCCTGGAAAGGGGCACAGGTTTTAATACCTGTTAGTTTCATAATTATACAAGCAAATCTTTTTTATGTGGGTCACTTGAGTACCTTTGTGATATGGCAATATTTTCCCACCAGGAACACGAATTTCCTGGATCTACTGGATTCTTCTATTGATGGCAGGACAAGAAAAACTGATCTTCTCCTCTACCTTTGCTACCAACATTTAGTCTAATATTTCATGACCCTCTTCCTTCATGTGTTTTCAGCTGTCCTGTTTAAACGGCCATGTCTAAGGACATCTCTTCATTTAGAGCCGCTGGATCTTTGTCCTTTCCATAACTCCCAGACTGCCTCCTGCAGCTTTTCTCAGGTCATTCCAATGCATCTCCCTTGACTGGCTTCATGCTTTGTGCTTCAGGGAGTGGCCCAATCTTTCAGAATTTAAAATAACATCTTGGTCAGCATCTTAGTTGTATTTTTATCTTTTATATCACCTCTTCTTATGTCTCTGTCAAAAATCTTTCCTGTATGGCAATCCCTTAAAGGTGGTGAACATGTCAGATGTTGCTGTAAGATCACAAGGAGCTAAGGGAAGGGTTTTGAGGTTTCTTAAATGTTATCACGTTCACATTTTTTATGTTGGCCATGAAGAGAAAACTTTCTGTGCCTCTGAGTCTCACCAGTTCCTGCTCCTTCAAAGGACACAAACCTGATAAGTTGTGGTTCCCATTCCAGTGGATGCACTTGGACCTCCCTCCATAGCCAGAAAGTCCCTGGAAATGCAGGGATGAAGGAAACAGGACAGGCTGTGGGGATCAGGTGCAGGGCAGAGCCAGGGAGATGACTTTGGCATTTGATGGATCTGTGCCTTCCCTTGGCTTTGTTGGCTGACAAGAAATGAACATCCCTCTGTGTCTCGGGCAGCTCCTTCTCCAAGGAAAGCAGGTGGGAATTGGAGCCAAGGAGCTGAAAGCTGCAGGTGCAGCCTGGGCTGGAGGGAGCTGAGATTTGCACAAGGCTGCTCTGAGTGCCAGGGCTTGGATGGGGGAAATGGTGGGCTGGGGGTAGGGACAGAGTCTGATTGATTGTCAGCCAGGAAGGGTCTTGATTTGCATATCTATTCAAAGGGCATGAGGAGGTACTTGGATTCAGTGTCAGTTGGAGACTACACATATTGAATTATGAACAGGAAAAAATCTAAATAGGACCTAAAAAATGTTTTCTCACTGTCTTTGTAAATAGAATATATTCTGTTTGAACACACTACTGAGATCTGTGTAATTAACCACTGATGATTTGAAAACTGAAATCAAATTATTCCCAGAGGCTTGGCATGTTAAGGTGTTCTGAATGTTAATGAGCCATGGGACACTGAATTCCTGCACTGAAGATCTGAAGTCTGAACAAGTGATTTGGAGAATTAAATGGAATTATTCCCAGAAGCTTGGCCTGTTAAGGTGTTCTGAGTGTTAATGAGCCCTGGGACACTGAATTCCTGCACTGAAGAGCTGAAGGCTGAACAAGCCTCTGGAGCAGGGAAATTCAGCAGCAGCCTCCAAGTTGCTGAGGATGTCAGCAGCCCCCACTGAGGCCATCCCTGCCCAGAGACCGTGGGGGAATGGGCAGACAAGGAGAGCGTCCCTGGGGCTGGGGCAGCACAACTCAGAGGCAGCAGCGGCTCCAGCTGGGCAATGGAGTGTGGAATGTGGCTGGGAAAGCCCTGCCTGGGCTGGGCCAAGCAGCACAGACAAGCCCTGACCCCCATCCCCCAAACAATTCTCTCAAGGAGACATTTGAAAGGAATTACAATTGTTTGTGTCCTCTGAGTGTGACTCCCTGGAGAAATACCAACAAGAGATTCTCAGGAGCTCAAAACAACAAAACTGTCTTTACTGGCAAGATTAGAAAATCAGAAAAACATTGGCAAAAGATTTATTATGACATTGTAGTGGTTTTTGTTGGTTAATTTAAGATTTTTCTAATTTTGAGATTTCTTAATTAATGTATTGATGAATGTTGTGGGTTTTAGTGTCACTTAATTATGTTTTTTTTATTGTGAGATTAGATTCGAGAAAGCTAAAGTATGCCAAAAATTTTAAAAGGGTATAAAGGAAAAGATTAATAAAAATAAATTAAAAAGAGAAAGGTGGTAAGAATTAGAAAAAAAAATCTTTAGAACATTTTTTTTCTCTACAACTTTTTCTTTTTACTGACAATCTAAATAAAGTCAACTTTAAATTTCTCGTTCATTTACTTCTTCTAGAATAGTCTTTTTTTGGTTTACTTTGGGAGAGAAGTTTTTCTTGTAAGGGTATGGAGACTTTTTTACAAGAGGAAAAAATAGGAGTTTTGTGGTTCTTAATTCTGTCATGGATAACAGTTGTCTGGGGAACTCTGTTATTGTGAAGTTGTTTTTATTGCCAGAAGCTTTTTCACAGCTTGTTGATGGGCCATGTCAACTTATGGGGTTTTGTTTTAAAGATGAGTTATTTAAAGGTATAAGTTTTTATTATTTATTTTTAAAATTATTTTTATTTCTGGGAATAGAGATCTTCTCTTGGGGGTACTGGATTACTTTCCCTCCCACCCCTATTTAAACTTTATATGAAATTACAGCTATTTTAACATTTATTTATTTTAGTATGCAGGTTTTTGTTTGAAAATAATTTGAATATTTTATAGTTTTATGTGTTATAAAGAAAAAGAGTTTTCTCTTTGTAGTTTATAAGAGGATTTTAGTTTTAAGATTAAGGTATTTTTTCTTCTTTTTTGGGGGGGATTTATTTTCCTCTTTACTGACTTTGATGGTTTAATGTTATTTTTTTATATGCTTGTATTTTGGGTTTTTTGTATGTTCATATTTTGTTTTTTTCTTTTACCCGAGGGAGGATTGAAGTATTGAAAGGGTTAACAACTGACCTGCTGGTAACTTGTGGTGGAAGTTGTGGTAGGGTTGGGTTAGGATTGGTTTTATGGTTTGTTTTTGGCTTTTTTATGTTTAAGTTTTTAGTTGTAGGGTTATTTTGTATGGGTTGTAGGGGTTTTTCGTGTTGGGAGAGGGGACTTGATGGTAAGATTTTAATAGCTGTGGCTGGCTTTGTTCTGGTTGGGGTTTTGTAGCCTCTTTTGTTTTCCTGTTTGGGAGTTGTTGGGGTTTGGTTTGGTCAGAATGGGGCCGATGGGGGTGGGGGGGCAGCCTGGGGAGGGGGAAAGGGGCTCAGCCCATGGCAGGGTTGCTTGGTTTGGTTTGGTTTGGTTTGGTTTGGTTTGGTTGAGATGGGGGCTGGGGCCAGTGCCCGCTGCTTCTTTGTTGACTGGAAAAGAAAGAGGAGGTTCCTGGGTTTTTCATCTTTAACATTTGTGTTTAGCAGAGGCATGTTCAGTATCTCAGTGGTTTAACAGATTGTCAGTAACACAAGAAGTTTTGTATTACTTTTTAAAATTCTTCTTATGTTAAACTACGACAGATACTCAGTCAACAAAAAACACTTCTTAAAGTATTGACTTGGCCCATTCAACTTCACAAACTCTAGGCCTGTTCAATTTAATGTTAAGCAAAATTTGCAGGAGCACAGAAACAGAAGAAGACACAGAAAGAGATAAAAGACAAAAAAGATACAGAGAGGCATAAACACAGAGCTTCCAACTCCTGGATTCCAGCACTGTTCAGATGGAAATTCCAAGAGGATGCAGGGTCAAGATGTGTGCTTGCCTTGTGGTCAGCCTTCAATACCCCTTGGTCTCCCTGGGCCCTTCCCCCAGGTGGGGCTTGGGCTCATTTGGTCCCTCAGGAGCTGGGCTGGGGCTGCAGAGGTGGCTGTGGAGCATTGCCTGTGCTGTGCCAGGGACTGGCAGCCACTGCTGGGCTGGGATAGAGGCTCTGGGGGGATTGGGGTTCCAGGGCAGGGCAAGGCTGGACCTGCCCCTTCCTCCCCCACACATGAAATGTTTCCAGCCAACAATCTCCTCCATTCTGTCACAACTGGCAATTTTGGAGGTGAAATCCCAATTCTGGCCATGGGCACCTGGCCGCTAAGGGCAGCTCTTTTCCATAGGAAGGGAAGCAGAGAGTCACAGTGTTTGGAAGGCAGGTGAGAGCCTCACTAGGCAAAGGCCAGCCAAACTTGTTAGAACTGGCAGATTTTGTCTGGGAGCAGTTTTTGGATATAGGGAATTTTGAAGGTAGAAGCCCAATCTCAGCCATGGGTGGCTGGAGAAGCAGGACAATTCTTTCCCACGGGAAGGAAAGCACAGAGGCTTCCCACAATGTCACGGGACTCCTCTGTTCCATGAGCCCTGCAATGTCACAATGGACCTTTGGACCCTGGGGGTTTGCAGTGTCACAATGGTCTCCTTTGGCTCCACAGTGTCACAATGGATCATTGATGACAGGAGGCCCCTCTGTGTCTCCCTGGAGATTTGGTTCCATGCAGCCCTGCAGTGTCACAATGGACTCCTCTGGCTCCACAGTGTCACAATGGACCACTAATGACATCAGGCCCTGCAGTGTCACAATGGACCTCTGGTTCCATGCAGCCCTGCAGTGTCACAAAGGCCTCTTGGGTTCCCCAGGCCCCACAGTATCACCATGGTCCTCTTGGTCCTGTGGGCACCCCCAGGGTCACCATGGTTTCACTGGTTCCATGAGACCTCACAGTGTCACAATGCTTTGCCTTTTCCATTAGCCCACATAGCATAAAAATGGTCTCCATCATTCCATGAGTCCCCTCAGTGTCACAGTAGATCTTTGGCTTCATGGGTTCTCGTAGTGTCCCAATAGCCCCTTGGTTCCTTGACACCCCAAATTGTCATAATGGTCTCCACAGTTCCATGAGGCCCCACAGTGTCACAATGGACCCTTGGTTTGATGGAGCCTCTCAGTGTCACAATGATCCCTACATTCCACGGACCCACACATGGAATGGAACTGTGTGGCTCCATGGAATGTAGGGATCATTGTGACACTAGCTTGGGGACCCAGGGGGACAGGGGACCCCACTGTGCACAAGCAGCGTTGGACTTTTCTGAGGTAAACTGTGAGGGGAGGCTGGGGTGGATTGACCTCCTCAGTGACCTCAAACATTGCCTTTGATGTCACACAGCCCCTGTGATGTCATACAGCCCCCTGGGATATCACACAGCCTTCTCTATGATGTCACACTGTCCTTGTGATGTCACACAACCACCTGTGATGTCACACAGATCCTGTGATATCACAGAGCTAACTTTGTTATGTCACCCTGTAATGTCATACAGCAGTGCTGTGATGTCAGAGAAGATTGTGATGTCACAAAGTCACTCTGTGATATCATAGTCTCTTCTGTGATGTCACAGCCCACTCTATGATGTTTCACAGCCACCAGATGGTGTCACAACCCACTCTCTGATGCCACAGAGCCACCCTCTATCATGGCAGAGTCTGCTCTATGGCCTCATATCCTACTCTGTCATGTTACAGACAGCTGTGTAATGTCACAACTCCCTCAGTTATGTCACAAAGCCCTCAAGAACTCAGTTATGTTGAAACCTGAAGTTTCTTGGACTTTGAAGAGATCCTTGTCAGGGACACAACTGAGAAAGTGTCCCCAGCTTCCAGGTAGAGCAGAACCCTGGAGGCAGTGATGGCAGCTGGGGACAAACAAGGCAAAGGTGTCTCTGGTGCTGAGCAAACCTGGATGTGTTCCAGGAATGCAAAGAGCCAACGCCTGAGCCCCAGCCCCTGGACAGGCAGATCCTGTCCCTCCCTCATTGCTCAGGGCTCTTCCCAGGATGGGCACTGGGATTGGAGATGGGCAATGCCAAGGGCAGGAGCATGGGGTGGCCCCTTCCAGGCTGCTGAGCAGGGACAAGGAGGCAATGAGGCCCCAGGCCTGCAAGGGTCACTTGTCCCCTTGTGGCCTCAGGCCCAGGGCCAGCAGCCATGGCCAAAGTGCTGCCCAAGTTGGCTCTGTCAGGGCTGTCTTGGAGCTGCTGCCCATCCCTGTGCCCTGCGCAGCCCAGGCTGTCCTACGGTGTCCCTGCCCTGCGCCTCTGTCCCTGCAGGCTGTGGGCATCCCCCGGCTGCCCCACCTGGCTGGGCCCTTCCTTTGCTGACAGCTCTGCCTCCTGCCTGCCTCTGCCTGCCCACACAAAGCCTTGGGCTGCTCCAGGCTCCTGCTGGGGGACATGCTGCACCACAGCCCTGCCCTGGTAGTGAAATTCCTTTCTCTTCATGTCCAGTCTGGGCCTCCCCAGCTGGCCTTGGCATTAATTCTTTCTTTCTCTGGCTGTTTTCTACTATGTCAAAAAGATCCACCATCTCTGAAACTACCCTTCAATCCCTCCCAGGGCTCTCCTCTTCTGTCCTCAGTCTCCACCTCACTGAGCACAGAGCTCCTGTGTCCCTATAGAGTGGTCAAGTGCCTGAGGCCAAGAGTGCCTGGACAAGAGGGACAGTTCTTTTCTATAGGAAGGAAACCACAGAACCCCAGGGTTTGAAGGCAGATGAGAAGCAGTCACCAGAGGCCAAGGCAAGCCAGACCTGTCTGTCCTTGCAGCTTTTGACTGAAAGCAGCCTTTGGATATATGGGGAAGTTGGGAGGTGGAATTCCATTTCAGCCCTGGGTTCCTGGACTGGAATGACAGTTCTCCATAGGAAGGAAAGTGCAGAGCCCCAGTGTTTTAAGGGCTGATTAGAGGTGGCCCCAAGGAGGCCAAGGCAGCCAGACTTGTTGTCAGGGAAGAATCCTTGGACAGACAGAATTTGGGAGGCCAAACCCCACTTTTGTCTACAGGGATCTGGATGAGAAGGACAGTTCCTTTCCATAGCAAGGAAAGTGTGGAACCCCTGAGTTTCAAAGGTAGATGAGAGCTGGCCCTCAGGAAACCAAAGGAACCTAAACACTCCTGGCAGCTTTTGTCTGGAAGCTATCCTTGGATTTAAGGAATTTTGGAGGTGGATTACCAATTTTGGCCATGGATGCCTGGACTTGAAAGATGTTTTTTTTCCATGGGAAGAAAAGCACAGGCCCACAGTGTTTTGAAGGCAGATGAGAGGTGGCCCCCAAGAGGCCAAGGCCAGCCACAGCTGTCTGTCCTGGCAGGTTTCATATGGCAATAATCCTTGGATATAATCAAATTTGGAGGAGGGATCCCAATTTCAGCCATGAACCCCTGGAGGAGAAGGACAGTTCTTTCCCACAGGAAGGGAAGCATGGAACTCCAGGGTTTCAGGGGCAGATGAGAAGTGACCTTCAACATGCCAAGGTCAGCTAGACCGGTCAGGCAGCCCCCAGGAGGCCCAGCCAGCCAGACCTGTTCCATGTTCTTGGATCCTTGGGGCCCTGCAGCATCACAATGAGCCCTTGGGCCCATGAGGCCCTGTAGGATCACAACAGATCTTTGTTTCCATGAGGCCCAATGATATAACAATGGTCTCCTTGGCTCCACAGTGGCACAATGGCCCCTTGCTTCCATGAGACCTTGCAGTGTCACATTGGTTTCCTTGTTTCCATGGGACTGCGCAATGCCACAATGGCCCCTTGGTTCCATCACATGGCAGAGTCTCAAACTGGCCCCTTGGTTCTATTGGGTTCCCCAGGATCACAATGGCCCCTTGGTTCCACCAAGCCTGGATGTGTTACACTGGCCCCTTGCTTCCATGGGGACCCACAGTGTCACAATGGCCCCTTGCTTCCATGAGACCTTGCAGTGTCACAGTGGTTGCCTTGGTTCTACGAGACCCTGAGATGACACAATGGCCCCTTGGTTCCAGTGGGGCCTGAAGTGTCATATCAGTCTCCTTGGTTCTATGAGGCCCCACAGTGTCACAATGGACTTTTGGTTCCATGAGCTTTTGTACTGCCAACAACAGCCATGGTGTCACACTGGACCTTGGTTCCATGGGGACTCACAATGTCAGAATGGGCTCCTTGGTTCCCTGAGGCCCTGCAGAGCCCCTTGATTCAACGAGGCCTCAAAGTGTCATCATGGCCTCCAGGATTCCATGAGGCCCTGCAGTGTCATAATGGACCTTTGGTTCCATGTGTTCCAGCACTGTTCCACGAATCCTTAGTTCCATGGGGCCCTGTAGTGTCACAATGGACTCCTTGGTGCCATACAGTGTGACAACTGCCCCTTGGCCTGCCAACGCTCCATGGTACCACAATGATTCCTTGCTTCCAAGAGGCCTTGTAGTGTCACAATGGCCTCTTGTTTCAATGAGGCCTTTGGTGTCACCATGGTCTCCATGATTCACTAAGGCCTTGCAGTGTCACAACAGACCATTGGTTTCATGGAGCCCCGCAGTGTCACTATGGTCCCCTTGGCTCCACAAGGCCCAGCTGTGTCACAATGGACCTTTGGTTCCATGATGCCCCAGAGTGTCACAATGGTATCCTTGGTTCCTTGGACCCTTCATCCCATGGAGCCCCCCAGGGTTCACTGTAGTCCCCTTGATTTTATGAGGCCCTGCCATGCTGTTATGGCCCCTTGGTTCCAGTGGGTCCCAAAGTGTCAGAATAGTCTCCATTGTTCCATGAGGCCCCACAAAGTCACTGTCATCCCTTAGGCATTCCAAAGTGTCAGAACAGTCTCCATTGTTCCCCTAGGCCCCACAGTGTGACAATGGACTCTTGGTTCCATGAGGTTCCTCAGTTAAAATGGTCTCCTTGGATCTGCAGTGTCACAATGGACCCATGGTTCCACCAGGCCTTGCTGTGTCAGAATGGCCCCGTTGTTCCCAGAGGTTTCTCAGGGTCACAATGGTCTCCTTGGATCTGCAGTACCACAATGGACCATTGGTTCAATGTGGCCCCAATGTGCCAAAATGGATTTTGGTTCCATGGGGTTCTGCTGTGTCACAATGGACCCTTTGTTCCATGAGTTTGCACAGTGTCACAGCTGACTCCTTGGTTCTGTGAGACCCCACTGTCACCAAATCTCTGAAATATCAGAATAAGACTCCTTAACACTAATTTGCTATTTCAGAGGGTATCATTTATTCAGGCCGGAGGTCCAACATGGGATAACTCCTAATCTTACATTGACATGTAATTCTAGAAGCGTGTTACTTATATACAGTGGCTGAATGTGAATTATAATTTATCCATTTCCATAAAACCCACCCCAGGTTCCCAGATTCAGTCCTTGTTTTCTCAATCTCTGCACCCTTGTGCCAGATATCTTCTTCTCTTCCAACCATTCCTGCTGGGAAAGCAGCCCGTGTATGCCTTGTGTCTCTGCTGAAAGCTCACAGGCACAGTAAAAATTAAATTAACCCTTTTGGTATCAAGGCCAAGGCTTTGTGTGGGCAGGCAGAGGCAGGCAGGAGGCAGAGCTGTCAGCAAAGGAAGGGCCCAGCCAGGTGGGGCAGCCGGGGGATGCCCACAGCCTGCAGGGACAGAGGCGCAGGGCAGGGACACCGTAGGACAGCCTGGGCTGCGCAGGGCACAGGGATGGGCAGCAGCTCCAAGACAGCCCTGACAGAGCCAACTTGGGCAGCACTTTGGCCATGGCTGCTGGCCCTGGGCCTGAGGCCACGAGGGGACAAGTGACCCTTGCAGGCCTGGGGCCTCATTGCCTCCTTGTCCCTGCTCAGCAGCCTGGAAGGGGCCACCCCATGCTCCTGCCCTTGGCATTGCCCATCTCCAATCCCAGTGCCCATCCTGGGAAGAGCCCTGAGCAATGAGGGAGGGACAGGATCTGCCTGTCCAGGGGCTGGGGCTCAGGCGTTGGCTCTTTGCATTCCTGGAACACATCCAGGTTTGCTCAGCACCAGAGACACCTTTGCCTTGTTTGTCCCCAGCTGCCATCACTGCCTCCAGGGTTCTGCTCTACCTGGAAGCTGGGGACACTTTCTCAGTTGTGTCCCTGACAAGGATCTCTTCAAAGTCCAAGAAACTTCAGGTTTCAACATAACTGAGTTCTTGAGGGCTTTGTGACATAACTGAGGGAGTTGTGACATTACACAGCTGTCTGTAACATGACAGAGTAGGATATGAGGCCATAGAGCAGACTCTGCCATGATAGAGGGTGGCTCTGTGGCATCAGAGAGTGGGTTGTGACACCATCTGGTGGCTGTGAAACATCATAGAGTGGGCTGTGACATCACAGAAGAGACTATGATATCACAGAGTGACTTTGTGACATCACAATCTTCTCTGACATCACAGCACTGCTGTATGACATTACAGGGTGACATAACAAAGTTAGCTCTGTGATATCACAGGATCTGTGTGACATCACAGGTGGTTGTGTGACATCACAAGGACAGTGTGACATCATAGAGAAGGCTGTGTGATATCCCAGGGGGCTGTATGACATCACAGGGGCTGTGTGACATCAAAGGCAATGTTTGAGGTCACTGAGGAGGTCAATCCACCCCAGCCTCCCCTCACAGTTTACCTCAGAAAAGTCCAACGCTGCTTGTGCACAGTGGGGTCCCCTGTCCCCCTGGGTCCCCAAGCTAGTGTCACAATGATCCCTACATTCCATGGAGCCACACAGTTCCATTCCATGTGTGGGTCCGTGGAATGTAGGGATCATTGTGACACTGAGAGGCTCCATCAAACCAAGGGTCCATTGTGACACTGTGGGGCCTCATGGAACTGTGGAGACCATTATGACAATTTGGGGTGTCAAGGAACCAAGGGGCTATTGGGACACTACGAGAACCCATGAAGCCAAAGATCTACTGTGACACTGAGGGGACTCATGGAATGATGGAGACCATTTTTATGCTATGTGGGCTAATGGAAAAGGCAAAGCATTGTGACACTGTGAGGTCTCATGGAACCAGTGAAACCATGGTGACCCTGGGGGTGCCCACAGGACCAAGAGGACCATGGTGATACTGTGGGGCCTGGGGAACCCAAGAGGCCTTTGTGACACTGCAGGGCTGCATGGAACCAGAGGTCCATTGTGACACTGCAGGGCCTGATGTCATTAGTGGTCCATTGTGACACTGTGGAGCCAGAGGAGTCCATTGTGACACTGCAGGGCTGCATGGAACCAAATCTCCAGGGAGACACAGAGGGGCCTCCTGTCATCAATGATCCATTGTGACACTGTGGAGCCAAAGGAGACCATTGTGACACTGCAAACCCCCAGGGTCCAAAGGTCCATTGTGACATTGCAGGGCTCATGGAACAGAGGAGTCCCGTGACATTGTGGGAAGCCTCTGTGCTTTCCTTCCCGTGGGAAAGAATTGTCCTGCTTCTCCAGCCACCCATGGCTGAGATTGGGCTTCTACCTTCAAAATTCCCTATATCCAAAAACTGCTCCCAGACAAAATCTGCCAGTTCTAACAAGTTTGGCTGGCCTTTGCCTAGTGAGGCTCTCACCTGCCTTCCAAACACTGTGACTCTCTGCTTCCCTTCCTATGGAAAAGAGCTGCCCTTAGCGGCCAGGTGCCCATGGCCAGAATTGGGATTTCACCTCCAAAATTGCCAGTTGTGACAGAATGGAGGAGATTGTTGGCTGGAAACATTTCATGTGTGGGGGAGGAAGGGGCAGGTCCAGCCTTGCCCTGCCCTGGAA
Organism: Agelaius phoeniceus; assembly: GCF_051311805.1. Classification (NCBI taxonomy): domain Eukaryota; kingdom Metazoa; phylum Chordata; class Aves; order Passeriformes; family Icteridae; genus Agelaius; species Agelaius phoeniceus. The sequence goes on from NW_027509866.1 coordinate 7,409,266, forward strand.
CCCCAATCCCCCCAGAGCCTCTATCCCAGCCCAGCAGTGGCTGCCAGTCCCTGGCACAGCACAGGCAATGCTCCACAGCCACCTCTGCAGCCCCAGCCCAGCTCCTGAGGGACCAAATGAGCTCAAGCCCCACCTGGGGGAAGGGCCCAGGGAGACCAAGGGGTATTGAAGGCTGACCACAAGGCAAGCACACATCTTGACCCTGCATCTTCTTGGAATTTCCATCTGAACAGTGCTAGAATCCAGGAGTTGGAAGCTCTGTGTGTGCTTCTCTTTTTTTTCTCTCTTTCTCTCTTTCTGTGTCTTCTTCTTCTATTTCTGTCCATTTGCAAATTTTGATTAACTTAAAATTGAACAGGCTTAGAGTTTATGTAGTTGAATGGGCCAAGGAAATGCCTTGAGAAGTGTTTTCTGCTGATTGAATGTGACATTAAACCTTTTGCCAAAGTTTCTGTGATTTTCTAAAGTAAAGGCTGTTTGGTTGTTTTGAGCTCCTGAGAACCTCTTGTTGGTATTTCTCCAATGCTCCAACTCAGAGTACACAAACAATTGTAATTACTTTAAATGTCTGCTTGAGAGAGTTATTTTAGGGATGGGGGTCAGGCCTTGTCTGTGCTGCTTGGCCCAGCCCAGGCAGGGCTTTCCCAGCCACATTCCACACTCCATTGCCCAGCTGGAGCTGCTGGTGCCTCTGAGTTGTGCTGCCCCAGCCCCAGGGACGCTCTCCTTGTCTGCCCATTCCCCCACGGTCTCTGGGCAGGGATGGCCTCACTGGGGGCTGCTGACATCCTCAGCAACTTGGAGGCTGCTGCTGAATTTCACTGCTCCAGAGGCTTGTTCAGCCTTCAGCTCTTCAGTGCAGGAATTCAGTGTCCCAGGGCTCATTAACATTCAGAATACCTTAACAAGCCAAACGTCTGGGAATCATTTGATTTAATTTTCCAAATCACTTTTTCAGCCTTCAGCTCCTCAGTGCAGGAATTCAGTGTCCCATGGCTCATTAACATTCAGAACACCTGAACAAGCCAAGCCTCTGGGAATAATTTAAGTGTTCAAATCTTTTGTGGTTAATTTGACAGACTTCAATAGTGTGTTCAAAGTGAATGCATTATATTTAAAAAGCCAGTGAGAAAACATTTTTTAGGTCCTGTTAAGGATTTTTTCCTGTTTATAAATCGATATGTGCAATCTCCAATTGACACTGAATCCAAGTACCTCCTCATGCAGTTTGAATGGATATGAAAATCAAGACCCTTCCTGGCTGACAATCAATCAGACTCTGTCCCTACCCCCACCCCACCATTTCCCCCATCCAAGCCCTGGCACTCAGAGCAGCCTTGTGCAAATCTGAGCTCCCTCCAGCCCAGGCTGCACCTGCAGCTTTCAGCTCCTTGGCTCCAACTCCCACCTGCTTTCCTTGGAGAAGGAGCTGCCCGAGACACAGAGGGATGTTCATTTCTTGTCAGCCAACAAAGCCAAGGGAAGGCACAGCTCCATCCAATGCAAAAGTCATTCTTCTCCCTGGCTCTGCCCCTGATCCCCACAGCCTGTCCTGTTTCCTTCATCCCTGCATTGCCAGGGACTCTCTGGGACAAGGGAGCTCTGCTCTGGGGATGGAGGGAGGTCCAAGTGCCACCACTGGAGTGGGAAGCACAACTCATCAGGTTTGTGTCCTTTGGAGGACCAGGAACTGGTGAGACTCAGAGGCACAGAAAGTTTCTCCTCATGGCCAGGAGACCACATTTGAGAAGGATACAATTTAATAACAATCTCACTCTTCCTTGAGCTATGTGCAATGTCTCAGCAGTGTCTGATGAGTCCTCCATCCACATTTCTATTCTAACATTAATTTCACACAAATGTGGTTCTGTGATAGACATAAACACAATTAAGTTTTTGTATCAGGATGCTTGTCTTGGAGTGGGGGCAAAACAGCTCCAACAATTCCTGACTTGCAAAGCTGTCAGTGGTGGGTGGAGAAGGGAGGTCAGGCTGCTCTTGGTGTTGAGGAAATGCTGAAAGCAGCCTGAGTCATTTCATCTCCTCCTGTCCTGGCTGATCTCCCCTCTTTCCCCTTCCACCCATTGGCTTTTGTCTCCCACCAGGCCCCCGGTGAAGAGCCTGGCTCTGTGTTCTCCATCCCCTCCTCGCTGGCACTGCCAGGCTGGGATGAGGAGCCCCTCAGCCTTCCCTGCTCTGGGCTGGACAAGCCCAGCTCCCTCAGCCTCTGCTCACAGGCCAAGGGCTCCAGCCCCACCTTGGAGGCCCTTCCCAGACCCTGCTCCAGCTGCCAGACATCTTTCCTGCCCTGGGCAACCCAACCCAGGCCACAGTGACCTGGATAATCCCCGTCCTTGATGTCCTGGTCACACAGCCCTGGCCCCTTGTCCCCATGTCAGGCTCTGGGGTGGATCCTGTGGAACATCCTTTGGTGGAGGCTGTGGCTCCAGGTGGGCTGGGGGGATCCTGGGGGACAGGGACCCCGCTGGGCATGGACAGCATTGAACTTGTTGGGAGAAACTGTGAGGGGGAGCTGGGGCCGAGTGACCAACCCAGTGACCTGACACAGCCCTGCTGGGATGTCACACAGCCCCTCTGGGATGTCACAGCCTGCTCTGGGATGGCACAGCCTGCTCTGTGAGCTCACAGCCCATTCTCCAATGTCACACAGCTGGTCTCTGATGTCACAGCCAAATCTCTGATGTCATCATCTGCTCTGTGATGTCAAAACTCTGCCGTGTGGTGTCACAGATATGGCCTATGATGTCATAGCATCTCCATGACCTCACATCCCCCACTCTGTGATGTCATAGCCCACTCTGTGACCTCATGTTACCAGATGATCAATTGCCTACACCAGGTGAGCTCACACCTGGAGCTTGTTCTCCACATCCCCAGGCCTATGGAAACTACACAAGGCTCATTGTGTGAGAAGGGGAACTGGAAGCTCAGCAGCCTCAGGGTCCTGCCAGCTCAGCCAGGCCCACTGGAACATTGGGGTCCACAACCACCAGGGACCAGCAGAGAGACCCCCAGGACAGAAGAACACATGGGTAAAGGGGAGGGGGAATATGTTAATGATTTTGGGGAAATGATTATCATATGTGTGTTTAGTCCAAGACAATCAATGAATATGTGTGCAAAATACAGAAAATAAACAGAAACTTTCCTGTACTCAGCCTGCAGGGCTTTGGGAGGAGCTCTCCCCCGTGCATCCAGCTGAATAAAGAATGCTGCTTCTTAATGCGACACTGGGGTTAAGGAGTTTTCTGTTTTACTGAATTTTTGGCAACACTCCCACCGCCAAGGAAAGCTCTGTCTGCTGCTGTTCACAAACAGAGAAGGGCTGGGTGCAGATGTGGGGCTCAGAGGCTGCCTGGGGCACAGTGACCATGAAATAATCAAGTTTTCAATGTTCTGTGAAAGAGGGAGGGGCAGCAACAAATCTTCTACACTGGAATTAGGAAGGGCAGACTTTGGCCTGTTTAGGATGCTGATTTGGGGAGTACTGAATCAGGTACTGATTTTTTTAAAGAGAAACAGCCCTTAAAAACAAAGAGGGCTGGGAAGGATGGACACATTTCAAGAAAGTAATCTTAAGGGGGAAGGAGCAGCCTGTCCCAGTGTGGCAAAAGATGAGCCAGTGAGGAAAATGACAGTCCTGGCTCCACATGGAGATTTTGTGGGAAGTCAAGGGGAAAACGGACTGACAACTCAGGAAGTGTTTAAGGATGTCATTAGGTTATGCAGAAAGAAAAGTTGAGAGTTGAAAACTCAATCAGAACTTAACCTATCAGCTTCTGTAAAAAAATAAAAATGTTTTTATAAAAAAATTTATAGCAAAAGGAGGGAGAAGGAGAACCTCCACTCTTCATTGGATGGAATGGGGAATATAGTAACTAAAGATAAGGAAAAGGCTGAGCTATTTAACACCTTGTTTCTCTCAATTTTCAATATTAGGACAGGCTGTCCTCAGAACAAGTGTTCTCCTGAGCTGGTAGATGGGCACAGGGAGCAGAACAGCCCCCTGGAATCCAGGAGGAAGCAGTTGCTGACCTGCCGAGCCACTCAGATGCTCACAGGTCTATGGGATCAGATGGGATCCATCCTAGGGTGATGTGGGAGCTGTGGATGAGCTGCCCAAGCTGCTCTCCATCATTTACCATCAGTCCTGGCTCAGCAGGGAGGGCCCAGAGCACTGGAGGTGCCAGTGTGAGCCCATCCCCAGGAAGGGCTGGAAGGAGGAGCTGGGGAACTCCAGGCCTGTCAGCCTGACCTGGGTGCCCGGCAAGGTTATGGAACAGATCACCTTGAGTGCCATCCCAGGGCACCCACAGGATGGCCCAGGGATCAGAGCCAGCCAGCGTGGATTAAGGGCTGGCAGGTCCTGCCTGACCAACCTGGTCTCCTTTTATGCCCAGGTGACCCACCTGTGGATGTGGGAAAGGCTGTGGATGTTGTGTGCCTGGACTCCAGCAGAGCCTTTGACTCTGTCTCTGACAGCATTCCCTGGAAAAGCTGCAGCCCACGGCTTGGGCAGGTTCCCTCCTGGCTGGGAGATTTAAGAGCTGGCTGCAGGCTGGGCCCAGAGAGTGGTGGGGATGGTGCTGCATCCAGCTGGTGTCCAGGCACTGGGGCTGTCCCCAGGGATCTGTGCTGGGCCCAGTCCTGTTTATTATCTTCACTGATGGTCTGGGTGAGGGGATCGAGTCCAGCATTCACAAATTGCAGATGGCACCAAGCTGGGTGTGAGTGTGGATCTGCTGGAGGGCAGGACAAGAAGACCCAGCCTTAAGCTGCACCAGGGGAGGCTCAGGCTGGACAATAGGAAGGAGTTCTTCACAGAAAGGGTGAGTGGGAACTGGAATGGGCTGGCCAGGGGGGAGGTGGCAGAGTCACTGTCCCTCTCCAGTGGCACTCAGTGGCATGGTCTGGGGGACAAGGCAGTATTAGGGCATTGCATGGACTTGATGATCCCAAAGGTCTTTTCCAGCCTATTTGATTCTGTCATTCTCTGATGATTGGGACACTCTGGGGCCATTGTGACACTGCAGGGCCTCGTGGAACTAAGAGGACCATGGTGACACTGTGCAGCCCCACAGAACCAGGGGTTCCATGGTGGTGCTGTGGGGCCAAATGGACCCAGGGAGTGCCCCGTGACACTCTGGGTCCTCGTGGAACCACAGAGGCCATTGTGACACTGCAGGGCCTCGTGTAACCAAGGGGTTTCACCATTTTGACACTGCAAAACCAAGGGGACCATTGGGAGACCGCAGGGCCCAGTGGAACCAAGGGGCCGTTCTGACACTGCGGGGCCTCATGGCACCAAGGGGACATTGTGACACTGCAGGATCCTGTGTAACCAAGGGGCCACTGTGACACGATGGGGCCTCAAGGGATCTGGAATAATGCTGTGACACTGTGTGGCCTTGTGGAAACAAGGAGTCCATAGTGACACTGAGGGGACTTGTGGAACCACAGAGACCATGGTGACAGTGTGGGACCTCATGTGGCCATGGGGCCATTGTGACACCCTGGTGCCCCATGGAACCAAGGAGTCCATTGTCACATTTTGAGGCCGCATGGAACCAAGGAGACCAGTGTGACAGTGCAGGGCCTGGTGTAACCAAGAGGGCATTGTGACACTGAGGGGCCCCTTGGAATCAAGGACATCTTTGCAGATGACACCATGCTGGATGTGAGTGTTGACCTGCTGGACAGTAGGAGGGCTCTACACAGGGCCCTGGACAGGCTGGATCCAGGGGGTGAATCCAACAAGGTGAGGTTTAACAAATCCAAGTGCCAGGCCCTGATATTTGGCCCCAGCGCTGCAGGCTGGGGACAGAGTGGCTGGAGAGCAGCCAGGCAGAAAGGGACCTGCAGGGCCTGATGGACAGCAGGCTGGACATGAGGCAGCAGTGTGCCCAGGTGGCCAAGAAGGCCAATGGCTCCTGGCCTGGATCAGGAACGGTGTGGCCAGCAGGAACAGGGCAGGGATTCTTCTACACTGCTCGGGGGCACTGCTTGGGCAGCACCTCGAGTGCTGTGTCCATATCTGGGGCCCCTGGGGTGGGCAAGAGGAAGAAATTTGTAGCAGGAGGAGTAAAGAAAGCAAAGGTGAAGCCAAAGAAATTCTCAGGGCAGTTTGGGGGTGGCTGCCAGGCAGCCCTGGCTCTGAGCAACAGCGTCTGCAGTGGCACAGGAAACTCCCAGCTGATGGGAACAAACTTTCTGGCTGAGTGCAGAGGCCAGGACAAAGCTGAATGATTTCCCTGGTGTCCCGCAGGCCTTGCTGGCCCCAGGGGCTGATGGCATTTGTGCTCCCTCAGGTTCATGTCCCCACAGCAACAGCATGGGGGTGCTGGCCCTGCTGTGTGCAATGCAAACAGGGGCTGCTGAGGCAGTGCTGCCGTGTCTGTGCCTGCAAGGATGGGGCACCTGTGTGAGCTGGGGGAGAGGCCAGGGCTGCAGAGGGGGGATGTTGTTGGCAGCTGCATGAGGACGCTCTGGGACACTGCCCTGGGCTGTGCAGCGCCCTGGGCATGGATCAGCCCCTGCTCTGCTGCTCCTTCCCGTCTGCCCCAGGGCCCTTGCAGAGCCCCAGCCATGCTGTTTGCCCCCAGCCTGCCCACGGCCAGCCTGGGGCTGCTGACGGGGGTTTCTGTGCTGAGCATTGGCCTGGCCGTGTTCTTGAGAGAGCCTGGGCAAGGAGCCTGGAGCCCCCAGGGCCTGGCCTGAGGCGTCAGCGCTGCCCCAGCAGTGCCCATGGCCTGTCCCTGCTGCAGCCCCGGCACTGCCACCCCCAGGGCTGTGCCCGGCCCCGAGAGCACTCAGGCCCTGCAGCAACACCAGGGCCACCAGGGCAGCGGGGCAGGGCCACGACAGCAGCACTGGCAACACCAAGTGCTGCTGCTGCTGCTGCTGCTGGGCACAGCTGCTGGGCCAGCACTGATCTGCCCCAGCTCTGCACACAGACATTGCTGCTGCAGCTCCACAGAAGGCAACTAAAGCGCATCTCTGCAGAAAACTCTGCTGGGAGATCCTTTAGCTCATTTAAACCCATCAAGAGCGCAGCCCCTCATTGAAACAGTGTGGGGCCACAGGGAAAGTGGAGAGAAACAAAATGAGAAATGGCACAAACAATGACATTTCTTTGTGGACAATATGAAAAAAGTAAAAGAAAGACAAAGGACCATGAAAATGAAACCAACAAGAAGTGTCAAAGATGACTTTTATTTAAAGTAATTTGCAGAAACTGGCCAGCAGTTTACTGTTTCCGAAAGCATCCAGTCATCAGTCTCTTCACAGCAGCCTTGAGCTCCTGGTTCCTCAGGCTGTAGATGAGGGGGTTCAGGGTTGGAGGCACCACCGAGTACAGAACTGACAGGGTCAGATCCAGGGATGGGGAGGACAGGGAAGGGGGCTTCAGATGAGCAAATGTGCCAGTGGTGAGGAACAGGGAGATGACAGCCAGGTGAGGAAGGCAGGTGGAAAAGGCTTTGTGCCGTCCCTGCTCAGAGGGGATCTTCAGCACAGCCCTGAAGATCTGCACATAGGAGAAAACAATGAACACAAAACATCCGAGTGCTAAACACACACTTACAGCCATAAGCCTGATTTCCCTGAGATAGGATTTGGAGCAGGAGAGCTTGAGGATCTGTGGGATTTCACAGAAGAACTGGCCCAGGACATTGCCATGGCACAGGGGCAGGGAAAATGTATTGGCTGTATGCAGCAGTGAATAGAGAAAGGCACTGGCCCAGGCAGCTGCTGCCATGTGGGCACAAGCTCTGCTGCCCAGGAGGGTCCCGTAGTGCAGGGGTTTGCAGATGGACACGTAGCGGTCGTAGCACATGATGGTCAGGAGGGAAAGCTCTGCTGAGATGAAGAACACAAAGAAAAAGAGCTGAGCAGCACATCCAGTGTAGGAGATGTTGCTGGTGTCCCAGAGGGAATTGTGCATGGCTTTGGGGACAGTGGTGCAGATGGAGCCCAGGTCAGCGAGGGCCAGGTTGAGCAGGAAGAAGAACATGGGCGTGTGCAGGTGGTGGCCGCAGGCTACAGCGCTGATGATGAGGCCGTTGCCCAGGAGGGCAGCCAGGGAGATGCCCAGCAAGAGGCAGAAGTGCAGGAGCTGCAGCTGCCGCGTGTCTGCCAATGCCAGCAGGAGGAAGTGCCCGATGGAGCTGCTGTTGGACATTTGCTGTGGTGCCTTGGCATGGGGATCTGTAAGAAAAGTAATCATGGAATAGTTGGGTTTGGAGAGGACTTGAAATATCCCAGCACAGCCTGGGGGCACTTTCCCCCCACTGCCTGCCCAGGGCTCTGCTGCCTGGAGCTGTCCCTGCCAGCAGCTGCTTCCCTGTGCCCAGGGCTGGGCCCTGCCAGTGCTGCCAAAGCCCAGCCCAGCCCTGGGGGCTCAGCTCTGCCCTGCAGAGCCCTCCCAGCTCAGGCACTGCCCAGGGGCAGCTCTGGCTCTGCAGGCTCTGATGGCAACATCAGAGCAACCCTGAGGAGGCTGAAAAAGCAACACTGATGCTTTCCCTCAGGGGCCCTCTGTTGATCTCTGTAACTGCAAAGTTTATTCAGATCTAAGAGAATTTTTAAATTTATTTTTCTCAGCCTTAACTGAGAGATGAATATCTATGGGCAGTTTCTTATCCAGGCAACCCAGAGCAGTAGATTAAAAAAGCAGGATTTTCCCTTATATGCAAACCCTGCCTTGCTGTGCTCCCTGAATGATCTACTTGGAAATGTTCTGCAGTTAAATGCCATGCTGGAAGCAGTCCTGAACAATGCAGCATCCTCCCCACACAAGGAGAACACTTCCAAGCCTCACCAGCTGTCTCCTCCCAGCCAGATCTTGTCCCCCAGTGCTGGGAGCAGCTGCCAGGGCTGGCTGAGAGCTGTCCCTGGCAGGCAGCAGAGTCCCTGCCCCAGCACAGCGCCCTGGGCTGCAGGACCCTGCTCTGCAGGACAGCCCTGGGCACCCCTGGCTGCTCTGCACAAGAGACAAGCAGAGAATGTACTCACAGGCTCTGCAGGCATTGGCATGTTCCAGCTTGAGGAGATGGCTCCAGGAGCTGCAGCTGCATTGTCCTGCAGCCAGAGGTTCCTGTGCCAAGGGCTGGCAGTGATTGTGCCCCAGGCACTTCTCAGCCCCTTCCCAGCCCTGACTGATTGAAGCTCTCTGTGCCTCTGGGCTGTGCCCGGGCTGGCTGCAGGCAGTGCCCCAGCCCTGCTGGGCTGGCAGAAGAGCTGCTCATCCAGAGAAATGTGCTTTTGAAGCTCTTCTTGGTGAGCAGGAGCTGCCTCTGGGCCAGGAGTCCAGCCCAGATCAGCAGCACAGACACAGCACAAGGATTTTAATCAGCCTCTGCGGCTTTTTGCTCAGGCCCTGAACATCAGTCCCTGAGAGGGAGCTGAAGAAACCTCTCCAGAGCTCCAAGGCAGAATCCAACTCCAAACTTTCTTTGACTTTTAATGGGTCCCAGAGAGGGACACGACTGAGCAAGTGTCCCCAGGCCCCAAGCAGAGCAGAGAACTGCAGGCAGTGCTGACAGGTGGGGACAAAGAGAAGCCAAGTCTGGGTGCCCTGGGGCTCAGCAGGGTCTGTGCCAGCAAGGGCTGGGAGGAGACACCTTGTCCTGAGGCCCTGGGGCCTCCTGGCACAGCCCCAGCCCGGCTGGGCACTGTCAGCCCCTTGTGCTGCCCTCAGCATCCCCCCCTAGCCCACATCCCAGTGGCCTCAAGGATCTGCTGCAAGGAGTCCCTGGGGAGCCTTGCTCAGCAATGGCCCTGGGGGCTCCTTCATGCTCCCTGCAGGGACTGCAGCTTTTTCAAAGGACTTTGGCTTTGGCTTTTGCCTTGCAGTCTCTGAGAGGTTTGTGCAATCATGGCCTCCAATTATCTGCTGTAATTAGTCCCTGGAGAGGCTTTGTCAGTAACAACACTCAGTGGGCTCATTAATACTTCAAGGTACTTCAGTTATTTGAAGGTACTTGGTGTTTCCTTTTGATACAGACTCTGTGAGAGGTTTGTGCAATCATGGCCCCAATTATCTGCTTTAATGAGTCCCTTGAGAGCTTTGTACTAAAACTCAGTGGGGCTCAGTAATGCCTTGAAATACTCAAGGTTTTTAAGGTATTTTATGGATTTAAGAATACTTTTAGCGACTTTTAAAGATTTTCCTTCCCACCCTGAGTCTCTGAGAGGGTTTTGTGCCATCCTGGCCTCCAATTCTCTCCCCCAAGTTGTCCATGAGGAGCCTGTATTGGGTATCTTCCCCCTTTCTGTTTTACAACAAAGATGGAAATTAAAGAATTTTGTAAGACTTTCTAAAAGCATCCAAACAAACATGGGACAATTAACAATACAACAACAACCATTAAGAGAATTAAATGTCCTCTTTTAGCTAGACATCATCCAACCCTTTAGTCCCATCGATTGGAAGAGTTTATTGACCCAGTCTTTGTTTTCCACTTGAAGCTTCTTTAACCCTTCCTTCAGTACCTGAATGCTCTTGTGGATTTACTCGCTGTGGCTGGAGAGGTTCATGCAGCACATGCCCTCAGAGTCTACACAGCCATGCCCATGTGCCCAGAGTAAAAACTCTATCGCTGTTCTGCAAGGTGGCGTGTCTGATGGTCTCTGTGTCTGAGAGCAGCCACTCAGTGTGAGGGAGGCAGCATTGGTTTGCTTACTCAACAGGCACCCAGGATGGTCTGATTGCCCTAAAGCTTTAGCTGCAGCCACCCAAGGTAGTCCAAATTGGGGGTGCTACCATCCGATACCTGGACTAAAGCTTGCAAAGCCATCTCTTTGATATCATCCAATACTTCTCTGGGGATACCTGCTGCTTGATCACCTGGTAGGCTGTGTTGTCCTTCTCCAGCTAGATGGCTGATTGTCAATTCCGCCCTTGCCTCATTATTAGCATAGTCTGCTATTAATTGATTTAGCAAACACTTCCATCCCCCTTCCCACAGGGTGTATTCTGTAGGTGACAACAACATGGTCATAATATATTTTAAATCATAAGGGGTTAAGATGTGTTGTAAACATGGCCCTCATTAGGCCATTAAAACAAGCTAAGTCCTTCCTATGGTCTTTAGCTGCCCTACACAGATCCCTGATTTCCCCTAAGCCAATGGCTGATACCTGGGATTCTGCCCCCTTCTTTCATAACATACCAGGGCAATGTGGAGTTTCAAGACTATTTGCCAGTCTCCTTCCTTAACTGCTTCTTTCTGGATCCTTTCCTAGGGGTCTTTTGGGGCTGAGGGGCGAGGTGGCTCTGAGGAATCCAAACTGTCTTCTGGGGAGGAAGAATAACTTGGAGCAGAATCATTTGGATCAGAAATAGTGTGACAGTTGGGCTTAGTATCTGTGATTATGGGGTTATATTGTTGCTGGAGGGTGAGGCAAAGGCCACTGCCATTTTTTCAGGCGTTCCGGGCCTTGATTTAGGATGGCGGACTTCCAGGGTGGAGTTCTGGAGGCATGGCCCAGGGTGGAGGTGGAATGATTGACAGTGGGGGCGTGACCCGCAGTTGTGGGGGTGGAGTCTGGAGGTTCATTCAGGGCGGAAGAGAAGGTTGTGGTAGCAGGAAGTGGAGGAGCCAAGATGGAGGGAGGATGGTTGGGCTCCTGAGCCACATTCAGGCTCCTTTCGTCCTGAGTCTCCAGGGCATGATGCTCCAAGACAGCGTGGCCATTGCCATCTTGGACCATCATGGAAGGTCTGAGAAAGGCAGGTTTGAGGGGAGGCCCCGGGTTAGGAGTGACCAACGGATTGAGTTTTCAACACACTGCTTGCTGGTGAAGGGTGGTGTGGTAGATGGGGAGCATGGGGGCTGAAATGGGGTCCCTTTTGATTGAAAGTTGTACAGTTTAACTCTCATGAGTCCCAAAATTCAGTGGTATGGATTTCATCAGGAAAGGCCTCTGGAAAATTTTTAATGATCCACCTCATGATTGATTTTAATTTCTTCTTTGAAAATATTTGGTCATGATCAGTGAGAATTACTTAAAGCATCCATATATGCTTCTTTCTACTTTGGACATCTGGCTGCCCATTTTTCTCTTTCTCTGCCTCATGGGGAAGAGCCATCAGAACACCCCAAATCAATTATGGGACATGGGTGCATATTGTAAAAACACTGTGGCAAAATGGGCAATAAATGTCTTGCATTTCCCCAAACCCATCTGTAATCCTACACAGGTGAAACCGTTCTGGTCCCTGCCAATCCTGGTCAAGGTCCCTTGAAGCAACGATGAATCCACTGGACCTGGCACAATCCAAAATCCCGGGGAGCCCTGGCCTATCCATCAGCCAACCCCAGCTGACGTGACTGACACAGGGAGCCCTGAGTGTCATGGTCCCTGTTCGGGCGCCAAAGGTCACAATGAGGGTGGCTGTGACAAACCTCTCTGGTTCCCTGACTTCAGGGCAAGGGTGGCAAAAATGAAAAGGAGCAGGATCAATGCAGTTGTTTAAAAGGAACTTTAATAACAGAGCGAAAAACAATAAACATGGACAAGTCGAGCACAGTATGAGGGGCAGGTTCCAAAGACCCAAGACAAAGGGGAGCAACAACATGTACACTTGGGTGTAGAACACTCTAGAACAATAACCATATAGGGGAAACAAGTAACCAATAGGGGAATAGAACTTGGACAACTTAGCATAGCAACACTAAAGGCTTTTTGGAGAACTTTCAAGCTCATTTTAATTTAAACAAATGATTCCTAGGACTTGAAACTCATGCCTTCCGGGGTAAAATCTGGCTGACTCTGAGTTACAGCTGGGCTAACTCCCACACCGCTGCTTTGCTCTGGCCCCTTGGGACCATGTGGCCCAGCAGAGCCACAGGGATGTCCTTGGTTCCACGAGGCCCCACAGTGTCACAATGGTCCCTTGGATCCATGGAGCTCTGCAGTGTCACAGTGGCCCCTTCATTTCACAAGGCTCCCAAGTGTCACGTTGGTCTCCATAGGAAGGAAACCACGGAGCCCCCATGTTTCAGGAGCTGATGAACAGCAGCCACCAGAGGCCAAGGCAAGCCTGACCTGTCTGTTCTGGCAGGTTTGCTTGGAGCAGCCCTTGGATATTTCAAATTATGAATGTGGAGTCCTAATTTAAAACATTTGTGCCTGGAGAAGAGGGATGGGGTTTTTTTCATAAAAAGAAAAGCACAGAGCCCTTTCCAGTGTTTGCAAAACAGGTGAGTTCTGGCACTCAGGAGTCAAAGACCAGCCAGACCTGTCTGTCCTGGCAACTTTTGTCTGGGAGCAATCCTCGGATGCACCGAAATTTGGAGGTGAAATCCTAATTTTAGCCATGGATGCCTGGAAAAAATGGAAAGTTCTTTTCCATAAAAAGAAGAGCCCAGAGCCCCACTGTTTCAGGAGCAGATTGGAGTGGCCTTCCACATTCCAAGGTCAGCCAGACCTGTCAGGTGAGCCCTGGGAGACCAAAGCAGCCACACCTGTTTCATGTTCCCTTGGTTCCACAGGGCCCTGCAGTGCCACAATGGCTCCTTGATTCCATGAGGCCTTGCAGTGTCACAATGGTTCTCTGGCTTCCATGATGCCCTCAGGTTTCATAATGGCCCCTTGATTACACAAGTCCTTAAGGATCTTTATGGTCTCCATGGTTCCACAAGGCCCCACAGTGTCATAATGGTCTATTGGTTCCATGAAGCCTGGCTATGTCCAATGGCCCCTTGGGTCCATTAGGGCCACGTAGGGCAACAATGATTCCTTTGGTTCCACAAGTTCCTACAGTGTCACAGGTTCCACAAGGGCCTGCAGTGTCACCATGGCCCTTTGGTTCCACAATGCTCCGCAGTGTCACAATGGTCTCCATAGGAAGGAAACAAGTGAGCCCCAGTGGTGCAGGGGCAGATGAGAGGCAGTCACCAGAGGCCAAGGCCGGCCAGACTTGACTGTGTGGGCAGATTTTGTCTGGGAGTAACCCTTGGATATAGAGAATTTTAGATGCAGAATCCCAATTTTGGCCATGGGTGCCTAGACAAGAAAGACAGTTCTTTTCCATAGGAATAAAAGCACAGAGCCCCAGTGCTTCACAGTCAGATGGGAAGTGGCCCTTGACATGCCAAATTCAGTGGGACCTGTCAGACAGCCCCCAGGAGGCCAAAACAGGGAGACCTGTTCCATGTTCCATGGACTTCATGGGTCCCCACATTGTCACAATGGTCTCCTTGATTCCATGAGGTCTGGCAATGTCACAATGGCTTCTTGGTTTCATGAGCCCCAACAGAGTTACAAGGGTCCATTGGCCCCACGCAGCCCCGCTGTGAAACAATGGCTCCTTGTTTCTATTTTAAATCAATCCCAATCAAACCACAGTTTGATCATTGATCCTTGCTTCCATAGGGCCCATGATTTGCACAATGGTCTCCTTGATTCCATGATTCCTGGATTCCACAGTCTCACCATCGTTTCCTTGGATCTCCATTGTCACAACTGACCCATGGTTCCATGAGGTTCCGTAGTGTCACCGTGGTCGCTGTCAGAGGCTGGATGAGATCCATGTCCCGAGACACCTTGGGATGCTCGGAATGCCCGTGTGGGGCCAGGGCCGGGTCAGGCCTTGGTTTGTGGTGGGACAGAGCCCCGCCCCCAGCCCTGGCCTGGCAGAGCTGCCAATCAGACAGCAGGGGCAGTGCTAACCCAGCTCTGATTGGCCCAGCTGTCAATCAATCAATCACACAGCAGCAGCTGGTGCTACCCTGGCTCTGATTGTACAAGCAACTGGCAGTCCCACCCTAGGGGCGGGGCCATGAAGGCCCAGGGGGTTAAAAGCTGGAGCACGAGGCCAGCCCAGGGTCTGGATCCTGCCTTCTTTTGAGCCTCCTCTGTTGGTGATGCTGGAACCCCAGCAGTTGGTGCCCATGTGCGTGTCTTTCTATGGATCTTCTGTCTTTCTGTTGTTCTCTATTTCTTCTCCTTTGAATCCTACTTCCCTGGAACATTTTTGCGTAACTTCACATGTTAAGGGTTAAAGGATTTTACGTTAAATGTGTGGGAATCCAGGGCACAGGGAATATTTCTCTGTCTTCTCTGAGGAGTCCTGACCCCCAGAGAAACACTGCCTTTAACCATCACCCATGGAGAGCACTTCCAGGACTTTGAGACAGATTAGAATTTACCCAAGTGTAAAATAGATTGGAGGCTAGTATAGCATGTCACTTGGGTGAGAAATTTCGGTTTTGGGATTTTTAGTATGGTGTAGATAGGAAGCAAGATGGAGGAATTGGGGTGTAGTCCCTGTCTTCTTCTTCCTCTACTCCATTTTCTGCAGTGTTGGTGGCAGAGGGTGATTTGTCAAGGAAAGCACAGTGCAGAGGTTATCTGGACAGTTAAGGGATGAGCTACTGGTAGATAAGTAGAAATAATGTATGTTTTAAGAGTTAAATGGATGAGACAACTTTAAGGACCTTGAAACTGTACATTTCAGAGCAATTTTGCGGTGCTTTTTCAGTGCACTGAGCCTGGTGTGGACAGCAATGCAAACCTTTAGATATAATAAGAATAAACAAGAAGCTGAAGACCAAGAAGTCCCGTGCACCTCCTTTTACGTGGCACAGAACTGCTACAGGAGGGTTTCCTCCATCCAGGGAGCCCCCACAAAGGCCCATCATGAAACAAACATCAATAACTGGTGCTCTGACAATGTTTGTTATAAGTTGGCTTTTTTCCAAAAGTTGTTTACTGAAAGGTGTTGTCTTAATTGGCCAATCATGGGAAATGTGTTGATTAAATGACCAGTGAGGTCCACCTGTAGCAAACCAAGATATAAAAGAAGAGGATTGAAACAACAGGTGACTTTTAGCCCTTAGCCTTCTGATCTGAGTCTGTGTCATCTCTGACTCAAAGGTGACATCTGGGGATCTGTGGGGTCTATTGGGGATCCTTTCTGCACCTTGTGACCCAACAGGAGCTTCTCTAATAAACGTTGCCTGAAGCTCCCACTGTGCCCATGACAGGAACCCCTGTGAGTGTCTGGGACATCCCGGCTCTTTGGCAGCCTGGGGACTCCTGGGATGTCACCGTGGAGCCCCCATGAGTGCCTGTGACAGATGGGTGCCTTTGCAGCCCAAGGTGCCCTGGGATGTCACCATGGAATGGCTGTGACTGCCTCTGACCACAGGGCTCTTTACCATCCCAGAAAGCCCTGGGAGGTCTCCATGGAGCCCCTGTCTGTGCCTGTGACATTCCAGCTCTGGAACAGCCTGGAGACTCTTGGAAAGATCCCATGGAACCCCTCTGAGGGCCTGTGACAAATCTGATCCTTAGCAGGCAACCATCCCCAGCCCCCTGTTGCTATGCTCAGTCCCTTGGCAGCTCCATGGAGACCCCATGCCAGGGGTGGTTGCCATGGCCACCAGGGCTGGCACCAGCTGGCATGCTCGGTTTCCAGGGGCTGGGCTTCAGGAATGGGATTCCCCAATTTCCTGCTCCCGCTAAAACCGCGCTGCCCTCGCTGCCCTCCCGCCTCCCGTGGAAAGCAAAAAAGGCAAAGATCCCAGGCTGGGATAAGAACAATTTATTGGGAACAGCAACGAGATAAAGAACAAACAGAAACAGAAACAATATTGATAACAGAAGGGATAAGTAAAACTATTTACAGAGAAAACTACAACATCAACAACTAGTTCTTCCTGGCAATGTATTTCCTCCTGTCTGGAAAGGACACCCTTCTCCTCAGGGAGAGAGAGAGTCCCTTTCCTGCCCCTGGCAATGAACTGAGGTGGGAGTGAATGTAATGACAGGGCCATGGCCAGACCATCATGTTCTCCAACCCCACATCATGTCATTGGCAGGGGCAGGAAAAGGGACATGTGTCTTCCCAGCATGGATCACAGGGAACATGGATCACCAGGACTCTGACCAACGTGGGGTCTCCAATGGGGGATAAAGCTGGAGCAGTGCATTAAACTCTTCCTGCAGTTGGGGCATGTGCAGGGCTTCTTTTACTGGTGCCTCCGTTGGTGTCTGCTCAAGTGAGAGCTGCTGGTGAAGCTCTTCCCACACTGGGGACACTCGTAGGGCCTCTCCCCAGTGTGGATGCGCCGGTGGGTGACGAGGGTGGAGTTGTGCTTGAAGCCCTTCCCGCAGTCAGGGCAGAGGAAGGGCCTCTCATCCGTGTGAATGCGCTGGTGCTGGAGGAGCTGAGAGCTGGTGTGAAACCTCTTCCCACACTCGGGGCACTGGTAGGGCCTCTCCCCTGTGTGGATCATTTGGTGGATGATCATTTGGGTCTTCCTACTAAAGGTCATCCCACATTCCCCACAGTTGTATGGCCTTTCCCCAGTGTGGATCCTCTGGTGGCAGATCAAGAGAGACTTCTGCCTAAAGCTCTTCCCACATTCCCCACACTCATAGGGCCGTTCCCTGGTGTGGGTCTTGTGGTGGGAGATCAGGTTAAAGTTCTGGCAGAAGCTCATCCCACATTCCCCACACTTGTAGGGCTTCTCCCCGGTGTGGATCCGCCGGTGCCTGATGAGGTGGGAGTTGCGCTTGAAGCCCATCCCACAGTCAGGGCAGCGGAAGGGCCTCTCATCCGTGTGAATCCGCTCATGCAGGAGGAGATCAGAGCTGGTGTAAAACCTCTTCTGACACTGGGGACACTCGTAGGGCCTCTCCCTCTCCCCAGCGTGGATGCGCTGGTGGGTGATGAGGGTGGAGTTGCGCTTGAAGCCCTTCCCACAGCTGGGGCAGCGGAAGGGCCTCTCCTCAGTGTGAATCTGCTGGTGCTGGAGGAGACTGGAGCTGGTCTGAAACCTCTTCTGACACTGGGGACACTCATAGGGCCTCTCCCCAGTGTGGATGCGTTGGTGGGTGATGAGGGCAGAGCTGCAGCTGAAGCCCTTCCCACACTCCCCACACTCGTAGGGCCATTCCCCAGTGTGGATCATCTGGTGGCTGATCAGGGTGCTGCTCTGCCTGAAGCTCTTCCCACACTCCAAGCACTTGTGGGGCTTCTCCCCATCATGAAGCTGCCCATGGCCCACCAGCTCTGAGCTCTGGCTGAAGCTCTGTCCACCTTCCTGGCTCAGGGTGGGTCTTTCCTCCTCAGAGCACCCTGGGCTGGGTTTGGAGCCCCTCCTCCTGTGGGATCTCTGGGGATTTTCCTCCCCATTGGATTCCTGTGCCCTGGAGTCACTCAAAATGGCCTCATCCATGAGGTTCTGCTGTGGGGATTTCTCCTCCCTGGTCTCCATCCTCAGATCCTTCCCTGGGGGAGGAAGGACAAGGAGAGGATGGGATTTGCCTCCATGCCACAGGGAAGGGGAAGGAGATCCCCACAGTGCATCCCCAGCAGGACGGGGTTGGCAGCAGGGTTGTCCTGCAGCCAGGGGCTGTGCTGGGCTGGGAGATGGAGCAGGAGAGAGGGGGAAAGGGGCACTGACTTCCTCCTCACCTGCCTGCGTGTCCCGGGCCTCCTTCCTCTTCCTTGCAGCCTCCTCCTCCATCTGGCAAAGGTTTGGGGATGTGAAATCCTGTTCTGGGAGGAAAGCAAGGGATGAGCGCATTGAATTTTTCCTGGTTTGAAGACAAACCTGGGGGAGAGTCTAAACCAGAATTACAATTTAATAAGAAAAGAAGATCAAGGCAATGATACAGAAACACTGCCTTAAACTGACAGAGTCAGGATATAACCTGACACCCTGTTGCTGGTCAGGGTGGTGGCTGCAGTCCCATTAAATGGTGGCTGCAGTCCTGTTGGAGTGATGAACGTGATTCTGTCCAAGCAGTGATCCTGTAGAAGGGTCTGGTCTTCCTCTGAAGGTCCAGGGGTGGTTCTGGAGCTCTTGTCCTCTGGGAATCCAGTAGGCAAGCTGCTCCTGGTGTTGCAAGGCTCACCTTATATGCAGGTAGGAATGCTTGGATCCTGCCCCTGGGCGGAGCATCCCACAATGGGATGATGGAATTTGATCAGTCCTGCAGTGACACTCAATGGCCCATTCCCAGAAGATATCTCCCCTGGAGGGCGTGATCAGGGCTGAGTCATGGAAGAGATCAAGAACACTGCCCCACCTGTTTATAGCAGCTGATGAAGATGGGGATTGAAAACATGCATTTGGTTCCATCTTACATTGCAGCCTGAAACAGTGGGGGAATCCCTGCTCAGGGGGTGAACACCACCCTCCTTACCCAAACTGGCTCAGGTGTAAAACCCCCACCCCGGGAAGGCCACACACACAGGGGACAATGTCACACTTGCCCTGCTCCAGGGCAAATGGCATCTCTCTAATATTTTCTTAACTAGATTGCAAAATTATTTTGGCACATTGAGTTCAGGGCACTGTTCTTTGACCCCAGTTGCCTTTGACAACAGCATGGTTCCTTCCTCTGAGGAGGTTGTGGGTCTCTCTGGAGGAACTCTTGGAAACTGACGCAGCTTCGTCTGAGCAACCTATGGGAGAACTGATGAGGAAAATGGCTGTTGTGGGACTGGAGTGTAAAGAAAATATTTTGTTGTTCCTCCTTGAAAAGTTTGTTAAAATCACTGGAGGAAATGAAGCAAATGATACCAGCAACACTGCCAAGGTTCATTCACCACATGGTGAGGAACACAAGGCTGCTAAAAGTCCCACAAGAAGCCCAGCTCAAGTAGCTATATTCCCAAATAACTACTGAATTCCTAGGCTTGGGTTTTTTGCCAAATGTGAGAATCATTATTCTCTTCATCCCTGTCACCTTTGTGACAGCTACACAGAGCTTCCACTTCCTTTTAATATCTGTAATGGGCCAAATTTACACTTTTCTTTAATTGTAACCTGCCAGCAGCTGAGCTGGAGCTGTGCAGGAACCAAGGAAACTTGGAATTGCCACAGAATTGCTTCTATTGTCAGCCGGTGCTGCGGCGGCCGTGGGGCAGAGGGGTGGGAAAGGGGGGTCCGGGGTGGAAGTGGAGGAAATGCCGGGCCCGGGGGCTGAGCACAGGGCTGAGCACACAGAGATGGTTTTGTTCTTGCTGAGCTCGCACTGAGCCAAGGCCTGTCCTGCCCCTCATTCGGCCACGCTGGGGAGGGGCTGAGGGTGTGGGGGAGCTTGGGAGGGGACACAGCCAGGACAGGAGATCCCAGCTGACCCCAGGGATAGCCCAGACCATAGGACATCATGATCAGTGCATGAAGTGTGGGGATCAAGGAGGAAGGGGGCACAGTTGCAGTGAGGGTTTTGTCTCCCCAGGTAACACTTAGGCAGGATTGGGCCCTGTTTCGCCAGTGGGCAGGGCCCGCACCAAAGACACAGACACCAACTTAACTTAAGGAACAGTGCAATTTAGATAATGCAAATTTGCAAAAAATTACAAAAATATTAGGTAGGCAAAGCAAATAATCATTAGTCAATAATTCCAAAAGAGAAGATGTTGAAATGAGTATCACACAACTGTCCATTTCTGGCTGCAGGCTCTGGAGATTCTATCTCTGCCTTCAATCAGGGTTGCATTCCCTAAAGAATCCTGGTACCAAATCCTACTTTCCAAGGCTGGAACAGTGTCTCAGGTTTAGCTGGGTGTGTATTCAATTACCCTCTGTTAAAGCTGGGGCAATTATCATCTGTTAATTGAGCAGTTTACTTTATCTCTTCTGCAAGGAATCCTCCCTCCAGGGAGATATCTTCTGTTAATGGGCCATTGAGTGTCACTGATAAAAATTCCATCATCCCATTGTGAGAAACTCTGCCCAGAGGGAGGAGCCAAGCATTCCTACCGGGATATAATCTGAGAATGTGAACAACAGAGTCAGCCTTCTCCCACAAGATTCCCAGAAGAGCAGCTTTCAGCTCCACTGGATCCCAGAAGAAGACCAGGCCAATCGACGCCACAACTGGACCTTCCGAGGAAAACTCCAATCTTCTAAGGATCACTGCTCCAACAGAACCACACCTGTCCCTGCAGGAGCACTGCAGCCACCATTTAACAGGAGTGCTACCAACACTCTGACCCACAGGTTGTCAGGTCGTATTCTTACTCCGTAAGTAGTTTTTAGTACTACTGCATTTGTATTTTTAATTTTCCTTCTGAAGAACTGTTATTCCTATTCCCATAGACTTTGCTTGACAGCCCCTTGTTTTGGAAATTATAATTCCAAGTGAAGGGATTAACATTTTCCATTTCAAGGGAGTCTCCTGCCTTCCTTAGCAGACACCTGTCTTTTCAAACTGACACAATGCCCTGGGACAGCCAGGCAGGTGAGGAGGAAGTCAATGCCCCTTTCCCCCTCTCTCCTGCTCCATCTCCCAGCCCAGCACAGCCCCTGGCTGCAGGACAACCCTGCTGCCAACCCCGTCCTGCCGGGGATGCACTGGGGGGATCTCCTTCCCCTTCCCTCTGGCACGGAGGCAAATCCCATCCTCTCCTTGGCCTTCCTCCCCCAGGGAAGGAGCTGAGGATGGAGACCAGGGAGGACAAATCCCCACAGCAGAACATCATGGAAGAGGCCATTTTTAGTGGCTCCATGGTGCAGAATTCCAACGTGGAGGAAAAGCCCCAGAGATTACACAGGAGGAGGGGCTGCAAACCCAGCCCAGGGTGTTCTGAGGAGGAAAGACCCACCCTGAGCCAGGAAGGTGGGCAGAGCTTCAGCCAGAGCTCAGAGCTGGTGGTCCATTAGCAGCTTCACAATGGGGAGAAGCCCCACAAGTGCTTGGAGTGTGGGAAGAGCTTCAGGCAGAGCAGCACCCTGATCAGCCACCAGATGATCCACACTGGGGAATGGCCCTACGAGTGTGGGGAGTGTGGGAAGGGCTTCAGCTGCAGCTCTGCCCTCATCATCCACCAACGCATCCACACTGCAGAGAGGCCCTACGAGTGTCCCCAGTTTCAGAAGAGGCTTCACACCAGCTCCCATCTCCTCTGCCATCAGCGAATTCACTCAGAGGAGAGGCCCTTCCACTGCCCTGACTGTTGGAAGGGCTTCAAGCAGAAATCCCACCTCATCCACACTGGGGAGAGGCCCTACGAGTGTCCCATATGTCAGAAGAAGTTTCCCACCAGCTTGCAGCTCCTCCAACACCAGCGGATTCACACAGATGAGAGGCCCTTCCTCTGCCCAGACTGCGGAAAGGGCTTCAAGCACAACTCCACCCTCATCACCCACCGGCGCATCCATACTGGGGAGAGGCCCTACAAGTGTCCAGAGTGTGGGAAGAGCTTCACCCAGAGCTCTCACTTGACCAGACACCAATGGAGCCACCAGTAAGGAAAGGCCTGCAAATGCCCCAGCTGCAGGAACAGCTTCATGCACCAATCCAGCTTCATCCCCCATGGGAGGACCCGCATTGGGAAGAGTCCTGGGGATCCGTGTTGCCCATGATCCATGCTGGGAAGACACCTCTCCCTTTTCCTGCCCGTGACATGATGTGGGAATGGAAGAACATGAGGGTCTGGCCATGGCCCTTTCATTACATTCACTCCCCCCTCAGGTCATTGCCAGGGGCAGGGAAGGGACTCTCTCTCTCTCTCTCTCCCTGAGGAAAAGAGTGTCCTTTCCAGACAGGGGAAATTGTGGCCAGGAAGACCCAGTGAGTTGTATTTTCCCTGTAAACAGTTTTATTTATCCCTTCTGTTACCAATATTGTTTCTGTTACTGTTTGTTCCTTATCTCGTTGCTGTTCCCAATAAATTGTTCTTATCCCAGCCCAGGATCTTTGCCTTTTGTGCTTTCCATGGGAGGCGGGAGGGCAGCGAGGGCAGCGCGGTTTTAGCAGCAGCAGGAAATTGGGGATATCCCATTCCTGAAGCCCGGCCCGTGGAAACCGAGCATCCCAGCTGGTGCCAGCCCTGGTGGCCATGGCAGCAGCCTTGGGAGCGGGTCCCTGGCTGGGGCTGTGGGAACCTCTTCCCTCTGGTGCCCAGGGACAGGAGTGGAGGGAGCGGCTGCAGCTGAGTCGGGGCAGGCTCAGGTCGGATGTCAGGAAAAGGTTTTTGCCCATAGGCTGCTGAGGCCCTGGCCAGGCTCCCCAGGGCAGGGTCCCAGCTCCAGGGCTCTCTGAGCTGCAGCAGCGTTTGGCCAGCGCTGCCAGGCCCAGGCTGGCATTGTTGGGGTGTCCTGTGCAGGGCCAGCAGTTGGACTGGAGGATCCTGATGGGTCCCTCCCAGCTCAGCCAATTCTGTGCTTCTGGGATCCCATCAGCCTGGGGATGGGGCTGCCAATGGTTGCCATGGCAACGGGCTCTGGCTGCAGGCCTGAGCTGGTGTCCATGGCAACCACCCCTGGCATGGGTTCTCCATGGAGCTGCCAAGGTACTGAGCATAGCAACAGGGGGCTGGTGATGGTTGCCATGGAAACGGACCACAGACACAGGGTCCTGGTGATGGTTGCCTGCTAAGGATCAGATTTGTCACAGGCCCTCAGAGGGGTTCAATGGGGATCTTTCCAAGAGTCTCCAGGCTGTTCCAGAGCTGGAATGTCACAGGCAGAGACAGGGGCTCCATGGAGACCTCCCAGGGCTTTCTGGGATGGTAAAGAGCCCTGTGGTCAGAGGCTGTCACAGCCATTCCATGGTGACATCCCAGGGCACCTTGGGCTGCAAAGGCACCCATCTGTCACAGGCACTCACGGGGGCTCCACGGTGACATCCCAGGAGTCCCCAGGCTGCCAAAGAGCCGGGATGGCCCAGACACTCACAGGGGTTCCTGTCATGGGCACAGTGGGAGCTTCAGGCAACGTTTATTAGAGAAGCTCCTGTTGGGTCACAAGGTGCAGAAAGGATCCCCAATAGCCCCCACAGATCCCCAAATGTAACCATTGAATCAGCGATGACACAGACTCAGATCAGAAGGCTAAGGGCTAAAAGCCACCTGTTTTTTTAATCCTCTTCTTTTATATCTTGGTTTGCTCCAGGTGGACCTCCTTGGTCATTTAATCAACACATTTCACATGATTGGCCAATTAAGACAACACACTTCAGTAAACAACTTTATGGAAAAGAGACAACTTATTACAGACATTGTCAGGGCACCAGTTATTGATGTTTGTTTTATGCTGGGCCTTTCTGGGGGCTCCCTTGATGGAGGAAACCCTCCTGTAGCAGTTCTGTGCCAGGTAAAAGGAGATGCATCGGACTTTTTCACTCTTCAGCTTCTTGTTTATTGTTATCTTTTCTAAAGTTTTGCATTGCTGTCCACACCAGGCTCAGGGTGCTGGAAAAGCACCGCACAATGTCGCCAAAATGTACGGTTTCAAGGTCTTTTAAAGTTGTCTCATCCAATAAACTCTTAAAACCTACATTATTTCTGCTTATCGACCACTAACTCATCCCTTGACTGTCCACATAACCTCTGCACTGTGCTTTCCTTGACAAATCACCCTCTGCCACCAACACTGCAGAAAATGGAGTAGGTGAAGAAGAAGACAGGGACTACACCCAAATTCCTCCATCTTGCTTCCTATCTACACCATACTAAAAATCCCAAAACCTAAATTTCTCACCCAAGTCACATACTATACTACTCTCTATAATCTATTTCACACATCACTAAATTCTAATCTATCTCAAAGTCTTGAAAGTCCTCTCCATTGGCAAAGGTTAAAGGCAGTGTTTCTCTGGGGGTCAGGATCCCTCAGAGCAGACAGAGAAATATTCCCTGTGCCCTGGATTCCCACACATTAAACCTAAAATCCTTTAACCCTTAACATTTGAAGTTACCAAAAAATGTTCCAGGTAAGTAGGATTAGAAGGAGAAGAAACAGAGAACAACAGAAAGACAGAGGATCCATAGAAAGACACGCACATGGGTACCAACTGCTGGGGTTCCAGCATCACCAACAGAGGAACCCCAGGAGAAGGCAGGATCCAGACCCTGGGCTGGCCTCACTCCGGCTTTTAACGCCCTGGGCCTTCATGGCCCCGCCCCTGGGGTGGGACTGTCAGTTGCTTGTCCAATCAGAGCCAGGGTAGCACCAGCTGCTGCTGTGTGATTGATTGATTGACAGCTCAGCCAATCAGAGCTGGGTTAGCATCACCCCCTGCTGTGTGATTGACAGCTCTGCCAGGCCAGGGCTGGGGGCGGGGCTCTGTCCCACCACAAGCCAAGGCCTGACCCGGCCCTGGCCCCACACGGGCATTCCGAGCATCCCAAGGTGTCTCGGGACATGGATCTCATCCAGCCTCTGACAGCGACCACGGTGACACTACGGAACCTCATGGAGCCATGGCTCAGTTGTGACAATGGAGATCCAAGGAAACGATGGTGAGACTGTGGAATCCAGGAATCATGGAATCAGGGAGACCATTGTGCAAATCATGGGCCCTATGGAAGCAAGGATCAATGATCAAACTGTGGTTTGATTGTGATTGATTTAAAATAGAAACAAGGAGCCATTGTTTGACAGCGGGGCTGTGTGGGGCCAATGGACCCTTGTGACTCTGTTGGGGCTCATGAAACCAAGAAGCCATTGTGACATTGCCAGACCTCATGGAATCAAGGAGACCATTGTGACAGTGTGGGGACCCATGAAATCAACGGAACATGGAACAGGTCTGCCTGGTTTGGCCTCCTGGGAGCTGTCTGACAGGTCCCACTGAATTTGGCATGTCAAGGGCCACTTCCCATCTGACCATGAAGCACTGGGGCTCTGTGCTTTTATTCCTATGGGAAAGAACTGTCTTTCTTCTCTAGGCTCCCATGGCTGAAATTAGGATTCTGCATCTAAAATGCCCTATATCCAAGGGCTACTCCCAGACAAAATCTGCCCATACAGTCAAGTCTGACCAGCCTTGGCCTCTGGTGGCTGCCTCTCATCTGCCCCTGCACCACTGGGACTCACTTGTTTCCCTCCTATGAAGACCATTGTGACACTGCGGAGCATTGTGGAACCAATGGGCCATGGTGACACTGCAGGCCCTTGTGGAACCTGTTACACTGTAGGAACTTGTGGAACCAAGGGGAACATTGTGACCCTGCAGGGTACCATGGATCCAAGGGGCCACTGTGACACTGTGGGGCCTCATGGAACCAAGGACATCTTTGTGGCTCTGCTGGGCCGCATGGTCCCAAGGGGCCAGTGTGAAGCAGCAGGGCTTTGTGGAACCAAGAGGCCACTGCTGCATTTCAGGGCCTCGTGGAGCCAAAGGGCCGTTGTGATCCTGCAGGGCACCGTGGATCCATGGAGAGCATTGTGGCATTGCAAGGCCCCATGGAATCATGGAGACCATTGTGACACTGTGGGGCGTCATGGAACCAAGGGGAACATTGTGACACTGTGGGGCCCCATGGAATCATGGAGACCATTGTGACCCTGCAGGGCCTCATGGAAGGAAGGGGCCATTGTGACACAGAGGGGCTTCATGGAACCAATAGATCATGATGACAAATGGGGCCTCGTGGAACCATGGGGACCATTAAGATCCTTAAGGACTTGTGTAACCAAGGGGCCATTATGACACCTGAGGGCCTCATGGGAGCAAGGAGCCATTGTGACACTGCAGGACCCTGTGGAACCAAGGGAACATGAAACAGGTGTGGCTGCCTTGGCCTCCCAGGGGCCACCTGACAGGTCTGGCTGACCTTGTGATGTGGAAGGCCACTCCCATCTGCCCCTGAAACACTGGGGCTCTGGGCTTTCCTTTGTATATAAAAGAATTGTCCATTTTTTCCAGGCATCCATGGCCAAAATTAGGATTACACCTCCAAATTTCTGTGTATCCGAGGATTGCTGCCAGACAAAAGCTGCCAGGACAGACAGGTCTGGCTGGTCTTTAACTCCTGAGTGCCAGAACTCACCTGTTTTCTAAACACTGGAAAGGGATCTGTGCTTTTCTTTGTATGGAAAAAATCATCCTTCTCCAGGCACAAATGCCTGAAATTAGGACTCCGCATTCATAATTTCAAATATCGAAGGATTGCTCCAAGCAAACCTACCAGGACAGACAGGTCAGGCTTGCCTTGGCCTCTGGTGGTTGCTGTTCATCAGCTCCTGAAACATGGGGGCTCCGTGGTTTCCTTCCAATGGAGACCAATGTGACATTGGGAGCCTTGTGAAATGCAGGGGCCATTGTGACACTGCAGAGCACCATGGATCCAAGGGACCATTGTGACACTGTGGGGCCTCGTGGAACCAAGGACATCATTGTGGCTCTGTTGGGCCACATGGTCCCCAAGGGGCCAGAGCAAAGCAGCGGTGTGGGAGTTAGCCCAGCTGTAACTCAGAGTCAGCCAGATTTTACCCCAAAACATTTGGGCATGAGTTTCAAGCCCTGGAAATAATTTGTTTAACTTAGGGTAAGCTTGAGAATTCCCCCATAAGTCTTTAGTGTTGTTATGCTAAGTTGTCCAAGTTCTGCTTCCTATTGGTTACTTGTTTCCCCTCTATGGTTATTGTTCTAGAGTGTTCTACCCCCAAGTGTACATGCTGTTGCTTCCCCTTTGTCTCGGGTCTTTGGATCCTGCCCCTCATACAGTTCTCGACTTCTCCATGTTTATTGTTTCTCACCCTGTTATTAAAGTTCTTTTTGAGCAACTCCATCGAACCCGCTCCATTTCATTTTCGCCACCCTTGCCCTGAAGTCAGGGAACCAGAGAGGTTTGTCACAGCCACCCTCATTGTGACATTTGGCGCCCGAACTGGGACCATGACACTCAGGGCTCCCTGTGTCAGTCACGTCAGCTGGGGTTAGCTGATGGATAGGCCAGGGCTCCTCGGGATTTTGGATTGTGCCGGGCCCAGTGGATTCATCGTTGCTTCAAGGGACCTTGCCCAGGATCGGCAGGGACAGAGATGGTTTCACCTGCATAGGATTGCAGGTGGGTTTGGGGAAATGCAAGACATTTATTGCCCTTTTTGACACTGTGTTTTTACAATATGCACCCACATCCCATAGTTGATTTGGGGTGTTCCGGTGGCTCTTCCCCTTAAGGCAGAGAAAGAGAAAAATGGGTGCCAGATGTCCAAAGTAGAAAGGAGCATATATGGATGCTTTAATTCTCACAGATCATGACAAAATATTTTCAAAGAACAAATTAAATTCAATCATGAGGTGGATCATTAAAAATTTTCCAGATGCCTCTTCTAACAAAATCCATACCACTGAATTTCAGCATTCAGTGGGAGTTAAACTGTACAACCTTTCAATCAAAAGGGACCCCATTGCGCTCTGCATGCTCCTCATCTTCCACACCATCCTTGAGACCCTTCACCAGCAAGCAGTGGGTTGAAAACTCAATCCGTTGCTCACTCCTAACTCAGGACCTCCCTTCAAACCTGCCTTTCTCAGACCTTCCACGATGGTCCAAGATGGCAATGGCCACGCTGTCTTGGAGCATCATGCCCTGGAGACTCAAGATGGAAGGAGCCCGAATGTGGCTCAGAAGCCCGACCATCCTCCCTCCATCTTGGCTCCTCCACTTCCTGCTACCACAGCCTTCTCTTCCGCCCTGAACGAACCTCCAGACTCCACCCCCACAACTGCAGGTCATGCCCCCACTGTCAATCATTCCATCTCTACCCTGGGCCATGCCTCCAGAACTCCACCCTGGAAGTCCGCCATCCTCAATCAAGACCCTTCCTCCCCAACACCTGACAAAGTGGCAGCACCCTCTGCTTCACCCTCTGGCAAAAATATAACCCCATGATCAAAGATACTAAGTCCAGCTGTCACACTATTTCTAATCCAAATGTTTCTGTACGAAGTTATTCTTCCTCCCCAGAAGACAGTTTGGACTCCTCAGAACCACCTCACCCCTCAACCCCAGAAGATCCCTAGGAAAGGAAAAAGACTGGCAAATAGTCTTGAAATTCCTCATTGCCCTGGTATGTTATGAAAGAAGGGGGCAGAATCCCAGCTATCAGCCATTGGTTTACAGGGAAATCAAGGATCTGTATAGGGCAGCTAAAGACCATAGGAAGGACTTACCTTGTTTTAATGGCCTAATGAGGGCCATGTCTACAGCACATGTCTTAACTCCCTATGATTTAAAATACATTATGACCATGTTGTTGTCACCTACAGAATACACCCTGTGGGAAGGGGGATGGAAGTGTTTACTAAATCAATTAAAAGCAGACTATGCTAATAATGAGGCAAGGACAGAATTGACAATCAACCATCTAGCTGGAGAAGGACAACACAGCCTACCAGATGATCAAGCAGCAGGTATCCCCAGAGAAGTATTGGATGATATCAAAGAGATGGCTTTGCAAGCTTGAATCCAGGTATCAGATGGTAGCACCCCCAGTTTGGACTACCTTGGGTGGCTGCAGCTAAAGCTTTACGACAATCAGACCATCCTGGGTGCCTGTTAAGTAAGCAAACCAATGCTGCCTCCCTCACACTGAGTGGCTGCAGTCAGACACAGAGACCATCAGACACGCCACCTTGCAGAACAGCGATAGAGTTTTTACTCTGGGCACATGGGCATGGCAGTGTAGACTCTGAGGGCATGTGCTGCATGAACCTCTCCAGCCACAGCGAGTCAATCCACAAGAGCATTCAGGGACTGAAGGAAGGGTTCAAGAAGCTTCAAGTGGAAAACAAAGACTGGGTCAATAAACTCTTCCAATCCAAGGGACTAAAGAGTTGGATGATGTCTAGCTACAACAGGACTATTAATTCTCTTAGTGGTTGTTCGTGTATTGTTAATTCTCCTGTGTTTGTTTGGATGCTTTTAGAAAGTCTTACAAAATTCTTTCAGTTCCATCTTTGTTGTAAAAGAGAAAGGGGGAAGATACCCAACAAAGGCTCGTCATGGACTCCTTGGAGGAGAGAATTGGAGGCCAGGCTGGCACAAAAACCTCTCAGAGACTCAGTGTGGGAAGGAAAATCCTTAAAAGTTCCTAAAAGTATTCTTAAATCCATGAAGTACCTTAAAAATCTTGAGTATCTCAAGGCATTAATGAGCCCCACTGAGTGTCAGTACAAAGCTCTCAAGGGACTCGTTAAAGCAGATAATTGGGGCCATAATGCACAAACCTCTCACAGAGTCTGCATCAAAAGGGAAAAACCAAGTACCTTAAAATAACTCAAGTACCCTGAAGTATTAATGAGCCCCACTAGGTGTTGTTACTGACAAAGCCTCTCCAGGGACTAATTACAGCAGATAATTGGAGGCCATGATTGCACAAACCTCTCAGAGACTGCAAGGCAAAAGCCAAAGCCAAAGTCCTTTGAAAAAGCTGCAGTCCCTGCAGGGAGCATGAAGGAGCCCCCAGGGCCATTGCTGAGCAAGGCTCCCCAGGGACTCCTTGCAGCAGATCCTTGAGGCCACTGGGATGTGGGCTAGGGGGGGATGCTGAGGGCAGCACAAGGGGCTGCCAGTGCCCAGCCTGGCTGGGGCTGTGCCAGGAGGCCCCAGGGCCTCAGGACAAGGTGTCTCCTCCCAGCCCTTGCTGGCACAGACCCTGCTGTGCCCCAGGGCACCAAGACTTGGCTTCTCTTTGTCCCCACCTGTCATCACTGCCTGCAGTTCTCTGCTCTGCCTGGGGCCTGGGGACACTTGCTCAATCGTGTCCCTCTCTGGGACCCATTAAAATCCAATAAACTTTGGAGTTGGATTCTGCCTTGGAGTTTCTGAGAGGTTTCTTCATCTCCCTCTCAGGGACTGATGTTCAGGGCCTGAGCACAAAGGCCCAGAGGCTGATTAAAGTCCTTGTGCTGTGTCTGTGCTGCTGAGCTGGGCTGGGCTCCTGGCACAGAGGCAGCTCCTGCTCACCAAGAAGAGCTTCAAAAGCACATTTCTCTGGATGAGCAGCTCTTGTGCCAGCCCAGCAGGGCTGGGGCACTGCCTGCAGCCAGCGTGGGCACAGCCCAGAGGCACAGAGAGCTTCAATCAGTCAGGGCTGGGAAGGGGCTGAGAAGTGCCTGGGGCACAATCACTGCCAGCCCTTGGCACAGGAACCTCTGGCTGCAGGACAATGCAGCTGCAGCTCCTGGAGCCATCTCCTGCAGCTGGAACATGCCAATGCCTGCAGAGCCTGTGAGTACAACTCTGAGGATTTCTGGTGCAGGGGAGGTGAAATGCTCTTGAAGCTCTGACATGCTGAAGGATGCTGATCAGTCATAGAATATTTCCAAGACAAGGATTTCATTAAATATTAAGACATTTCCAAAGACTTTGTATTCAGTTTCCTAATATTGGAGCATGGCAGGGAGTGGGGGGATTATTATTAAGGATTAATTATGAATTATATTATGATATTTTGGAAGTGTCTAAGACATCTGAACTGTTCCTTTTAGTGACCAATAGGCTCACAGGAGATCCCTAATGTGCTTTCAGCCACTCTGCCCATGGACAGCAGCAGCATCACCTTTGCTGGAGCCATCAGGCTCAGCCTGAGCTGTCCTTTCTCCAAGCTGCAAACAGAACCTGCCCCCAGCCAGTGCCCTGCAAACAGGCAGGGTTCTGTAGGGCCAAGGAGAGTGCACAGAGATTTGGGCTCTGTGAGTGCTGGCAGGGAGAGATCAGGCCCTGGGAAACACCTGCAGGAGGAAAATCTCCAGGAGGCAGAGAGAAGATCAGGCAATGAGAGAAAACAAAGCCCAGCAATGCTGTGGCAGGGAGAGTTTAGAGATGCCCACAGGAGCCCCTGCAGTGCAGCCCCTCCCTCTGAACAAGCCCCCTCCCTCCTGTGCCCCAGCCAAGCCTCTGCCCTCAGGGCCAGGGCTCCAAGGCGTGCAGCCCCTCCTGTGCAGGCAGAGCTGCAGCAGAGCCGTGGGGCAGCTCTGAAGCCCCGGGCCCAGTTCCCTCTGCAGAGCACAGGGCTGGGAGCAGCTGCCCGGCCCTGGGGGCTCTGGCAGGGGCACAGCTGGCTCAGGGTGACGCTGTCCCCAGGGCCCGGCTCTGGGCAATGCTGTCAGTGCAGCCAGGGAAGGAGCTGCATCTCCCACAATCCAATGCCATCAAAAGGACACTTGGAAGTCTCCTTGAGATTTCAGTCCAAGCTGGGAGCTTCAATCCAGGGTGCAAACCTGTCCTGCAATATCTCTGTGTTATCTGAAAGCCCAAGGTTGAGGCACAGAAGTTCTAGGATGGGAAAATGCTGCTGGGTTGGTGAAATGAGCCCTGTGTGTCCCTGGGTACAAATGTGGGGCTGCGACCTTGAGAAAGGAATGGACATTTGGTGGACTGTGGGGGATCCATCTGCTCTCAGTAGTGTCAGGATGGTTTTTAAAGGAAACATGGGAGAGTGATCATCCTATGTCTAAGAAAGATGAAAGCCCAGAGAATCCTGGAACAGGACTGGGAGACAGACCTCCTCCCCTCACTCTCCACTCACCACCTTGCCTCAGAGAACTCACTCTGTTCTCCCTGAGGGCAGCAGAAATGCTGAGAGTTTCTGACATCTGAAAATAGCAAGAGAGGGGGAAGAGGAGCTGTAAAATCTCTAGAAGATTTAAACAGATTTTACCATTCCTGCTCTCTGGCAGTGGGGGTGCACATGCTCACAGGGCCATCTGTATTAACAAGGTTTCCAAGTGGAACATGAGGACAGGTTCCTGTCCTCCTCCCACATCTGCACAGCAGAGCTGAATAATAAAAACCCTGTGTGTAGCTGCCCTGAACCTGATGACCCACTCAGCCAGCACCAGCCAGGGATCCCCCCTTGGAGCGGAAGGAAAATCTGCTGGAAATTCAAAAGGGTGTCAGAGGGTTATACAAGAAGGGTCTATGGGAAAAGGCTTTGTTTTTGCTGGAAAAAATTCCTCCTAAACTGTCACTGACTTTTCTCCATGAACAGCTCCCCAAGGCCAGCCAGAGCAAATGTCCAACAGCAGCTCCATCAGGCACTTCCTGCTGCTGGCATTGGCAGACACGCGGCAGCTGCAGATCCTGCACTTCTGCCTCTTGCTGGGCATCTCCCTGGCTGCCCTCCTGGGCAACGGCCTCATCATCAGCGCCGTAGCCTGCGGCCACCACCTGCACACGCCCATGTTCTTCTTCCTGCTCAACCTGGCCCTCACTGACCTGGGCTCCATCTGCACCACTGTCCCCAAAGCCATGCACAATTCCCTCTGGGACACCAGCAACATCTCCTACACCGGATGTGCTGCCCAGGTCTTCCTAATTTTCTTCTTCCTGTCAGCAGAGTTTTTCCTCCTGACCATCATGTGCTACGACCGCTACGTGTCCATCTGCAAACCCCTGCACTACGGGACCCTCCTGGGCAGCAGAGCTTGTGCCCACATGGCAGCAGCTGCCTGGGCCAGTGCCTTTCTCAATGCTCTCATGCACACGGCCAATACATTTTCCCTGCCCCTGTGCCATGGCAATGCCCTGGGCCAGTTCTTTTGTGAAATCCCACAGATCCTCAAGCTCTCCTGCTCCAAATCCTATCTCAGGGAATTTGGGCTTCTTGTAGTTACTGGTAGTTTATCATGTGGCTGTTTTGTGTTCCTTGTTTTCTCCTATGTGCAGATCTTCAGGGCTGTGCTGAGGATCCCCTCTGAGCAGGGACAGCACAAAGCTTTTTCCACCTGCCTCGCTCACCTGGCCTTGGTCTCTCTGTTCATCAGCACTGCAGTATTTACCTACCTGAAGCCCCCCTCCATGTCCTCCCCATCCCTGGATCTGGTGGTGTCAGTTCTGTACTCAGTGGTTCCCCCAGCCCTGAACCCCCTCATCTATAGCCTGAGGAACCAGGAGCTCAAGGCTGCAGTGTGGACACTGATGACTGGATGGTTTCAGGAACATTAAACTGCTGGCCAATTTCTGCAAATCACTTGTAATAAAAGTAATCTTTGATACTTCTGCTTGGTTTCATATTGGAGGGTTTTTTCTTTGTTTTACTTTTTCAATATCCACTGAGAGAAATGTCGTTGCTTCTGACATTTCTCATTTTGTTTCTCTCCACCTTCCCTGTGGCTACACACTGTGTCAATGAGGGGCTGTGTTCTCTGTGGCTTTAAATAAACTAAAGGATGTCCCAGCAGAGTTTTCTGCAGAGATGCCCTTTTGTTGCCTTCTCTGGAGCTGCAGCAGCAATGTCTGTGTGCAGAGCTGGGGCAGATCAGTGCTGGCCCAGCAGCTGTGCCCAGCAGCAGCAGCAGCAGCAGCACTTGGTGTTGCCAGTGCTGCTGCCGTGGCCCTGCCCCGCTGCCCTGGTGGCCCTGGTGTTGCTGCAGGGCCTGAGTGCTCTCGGGGCCGGGCACAGCCCTGGGGGTGGCAGTGCCGGGGCTGCAGCAGGGACAGGCCATGGGCACTGCTGGGGCAGCGCTGACGCCTCAGGCCAGGCCCTGGGGGCTCCAGGCTCCTTGCCCAGGCTCTCTCAAGAACACGGCCAGGCCAATGCTCAGCAGCACAGAAACCCCCGTCAGCAGCCCCAGGCTGGCCGTGGGCAGGCTGGGGGCAAACAGCATGGCTGGGGCTCTGCAAGGGCCCTGGGGCAGACGGGAAGGAGCAGCAGAGCAGGGGCTGATCCATGCCCAGGGCGCTGCACAGCCCAGGGCAGCGTCCCAGAGCGTCCTCATGCAGCTGCCAACAACATCCCCCCTCTGCAGCCCTGGCCTCTCCCCCAGCTCACACAGGTGCCCCATCCTTGCAGGCACAGACACGGCAGCACTGCCTCAGCAGCCCCTGTTTGCATTGCACACAGCAGGGCCAGCACCCCCATGCTGTTGCTGTGGGGACATGAACCTGAGGGAGCACAAATGCCACCAGCCCCTGGGGCCAGCAAGGCCTGCGGGACACCAGGGAAACCACTCAGCTTTGTCCTGGCCTCTGCACTCAGCCAGAAAGTTTGTTCCCATCAGCTGGGAGTTTCCTGTGCCACTGCAGACGCTGTTGCTCAGAGCCAGGGCTGCCTGGCAGCCACCCCCAAACTGTCCTGAGCATTTCCTTGGCTTCACCTTTGCTTTCTTTACTCTTTCCTGATACAAATTTCTTCTAATTGCCCACCTCTGTTCCCTCCTTCTGAAGAGGAGGACCAGGGCTCATTCTGGAACTGCTCCAAGGGTGGTTTCAGAGAATCCCAGAATCAGCAGGGCTGGAAAAGACCTTGGAGATCATCAAGTCCAACCTGTGCCCTAACACTGCCTTTTCCCCCCTGAGCCTCCTCTTCTCCAGGATAAACAACCCCAGCTCTCTCAGCCGCTCCTCACAGGTCTTGTGTTCCAGACCCCTCCCCAGCCTTGTTGCCCTTCTCTGGACATGCTCCAGCCCCTCCATGTCCTTTCTAAATTGGGGGGCCCAGAACTGGATACAGCACTTGAGGTGCTGCCCAACCAGTGCCCAGCACAGGGGAAGAATCCCTGCCCTTCTCCTGCTGGCCACACCATTCCTGATCCAGGCCAGGAGCCATTGGCCTTCTTGCCCACCTGGGCACTCTGCTGCCTCATGTCCAGCCTGCTGTCCATCAGTCCCTGTAGGTCCCTTTCTGCCTGGCTGCTCTCCAGCCACTCTGTCCCCAGCCTGTAGGGCTTCAGGGTTTGTTGTGGCCAAAGTGCAGGACCCAGCACTGGGACTTGTTAAACCTCACCTTGTTGGATTTGGGCCCTGGATCCAGCCTGTCCAGGGCCCTGTGCAGAGCCCTCCTACCCTCCAGCAGATCCACACTCCCAGACAGCTTGGTGTCACCAGGGTTCCATGAAGCCCCTGAGTGTCCCAATGCTCTCCATGGTTCCATGAGTCCTCCCGGTGTCACAATGTCCCTTTGGTTCCATGGGACCCCTTGGTGTCAGAAAGTCCCTTGGATCCTTGGGCCCTGCAGTGTCACAATGGCACTGTGGTCCCCTCAGGCCCTGCAATGTCACAATGGATCCTTGGTTCCATGAGGTCTGGCAGTGCAGCAATGCTCTCCTTGGTTCCACAGTGTCACCATGGCCTCTTGGTCCCAAGGGCCACCACGGTGTCAATCATGTTTCCTTCATTCCAGGAGTCCCTGAGGAGCAGCCCTGGCCCCTTGGTTCCATGGGGCCCTGCAGTGTCACAATGGCCCCATCGTGACACCAGGTCCTGCTCTGTCACAATGCTCTGCATGGTTCCATAAGGCCCTGCAGGGTCAAAGTGGCTTCTTGGTTCCAGGAGGCCTCAGAGTGCCACCATGAATTCCTTGGTACTGCAGTGTCACAATGGAGCCCTGGTGACACAAGATCCTGCAGTGTCACCAGGGACCCTTGGTTCCATGGGGCACCACAGGGTCACAACTGTTCCTTCAGGTCCAAGAGTCCTTGCAATGGAGCAATGGCCCCTTGATTCCATTGTCCCCAGGCTCTCCCAAGGCTCTCCTTGGTTCCACAGTGGCACAATGGCCCCTTGGTTCCACAAAGCCCCACAGTGTCACCATGGCCCCTTGGCTCTGTGCTGCCATGTCGTTCACAGTGTCACTATGGTTCTCTTAGTGCCACCAGGCCATGCAGTGTCACAATGGCCCCTTGCTTCCCCAAGGCCCTGCAGTGTCACAATCATCAGAGAATCAACCAGGCTGGAAAAGACCTTGGAGAGCATCAAGTCCAACCTGGGACCCAACACCACCTTGTCACCCAGACCATGGCACTCAGTGCCACATCCAGTCTTTCCTTAAACACCTCCAGGGATGGTGACTCCCCTACCTCCCTGGGCAGCCCATTCCAATGCCCAATCACCCTTTGTGTGGAGAATATTTCCTAATGTCCAGCCTAAACATCCCCTGGTGCAGCTGAAGGCTGTGTGTTTTGTCCTGTCACTGTTCCCTGGGAGAAGAGCCCGACCCCCACCTGGCTGCACCCTCCTGTCAGGGAGTTGTAGAGAGTGATGAGGTCTCCCCTGAGCCTCCTCTCCCCCAGGATAAACAACCCCAGCTCCCTCAGCCACTCCTCACAGGACTTGTGCTCCAGACCCCTCCCCAGCCTTGTTGCCCTTCTCTGGACACGCTCCAGCCCCTCCATGTCCTTCCTAAATTGGGGGGGCCCAGAACTGGACACAGCACTCGAGGTGCTGCCCAACCAGTGCTGAGCACAGGGGAAGAATCCCTGCCCTGGTCCTGCTGGCAACACCATTCCTGATCCATAGGAGTGCCAGGGGTTGGATGAGGGAAATGGTGGGGAGGGGCTTGGGGACAAAGTTTCATGTGTTACCAGCCATGAAGGGTCTTGATCTTTATATCTCTTTAGAGTGCATTAGAAGTTGCTGGGGATCAATACCAATTGGACATTGCTGATACAAACTATAAGGAAAACAAAACAGGACAAATCAGTTCTCTCTGCATTGTTTTAAATACAATATATTCACATTAAATAAACTACTGAAATCTCTTTAATTAACCACAGAAGAATTGAACATTTAAATGATTCCCAGGGGCTTTTCTTGTTCAGGTGTTTTGAACACATGTGTATGAGACTTTTTCACTGAATTCCTGAAATGAACAGCTCAAGAAAGAAGAGGCCTCTGGAGTAGTAAAATTCATCAGCAACCTCCAAGTGGCTGAGGATCCATCCCCATCAGAGCAGCTATGAACAGCAATGGGCACAGCTTTGTGGCTGCCCCAGCTTTGGCATGGGCCCTGGGCCTGGAGCAGGAGCAGCTCTTGAGGGCCCCAAGGCCGGGGCTCTTGTGCTGCCCTGGGCAGATGGGATGGCAGCAGGGGCTGCAGAGCTCTCAGCACCTCAGCCCCAGGGGAGCAGGGCAGCCAGGGAGCCTCCTTTGGCCTTGGCCAAGCACCTTCCCCCATGGCTGGGGCTGAGTCCTGCGGCAGCTGCAGCTGCTGCTGTGCCCTTGGCAGGGGCTGAGGCTGTGGGGCCAGTGCCCAGAGCAGCCTGGCGTGAGCAGAGCTGTGGGGCCAGAGCCGGCTGGGCTGGGCTGGGCTCAGAGAGGCCCTTGGTGCTGCCCAGAGCTCAGGGCAGCTGGCAGAGCTTGCAGGGAGCTGGGCTGGGCTC
Organism: Agelaius phoeniceus; assembly: GCF_051311805.1. Taxonomy (NCBI): domain Eukaryota; kingdom Metazoa; phylum Chordata; class Aves; order Passeriformes; family Icteridae; genus Agelaius; species Agelaius phoeniceus. The sequence continues at coordinate 7,447,093 of NW_027509866.1, forward strand.
CGAGAGCCTGGCCCAGAAACCATCAGTGTCCATGTCAGCCTGGCTGAGCGTGCAGGGGCCAAGAAGAGCAGCCCAGGATCCGCAAGTTCTCTGTGTGGGAGCTGAGCTTGTGACCCCCTGAGCCCTCCCAAGTGCTGGGGCTGCACCTCCAGCTCCACAGGAGATGTGACAGATGGGAGCAGAGACAAATAATTCCTGCTGGATTGTTTATTGTGTTTGCTTATACAGGTGACCTGGACTCATATGTAGATGAGGAATTTGCATCAGATAACACTGGTAGAGTGATAAGAATATTTTTTAGCTGAAAATAATATTTCATGCATAATACACAATAGGAAAAAAGACACATGATCAGAATAGCATCTGAGTTTTTCGGAGGATGAGAGACTCACTGATGTCCCAGCAGTCAAACCTGTTCAAATACTTTCTTCAGGGCTTCTTTGAGATGAGAGGTGACCACCAGAGGCCAAGGCCAGCCAGAGCTCTCTGTCCTGGCAGCTTTTGTCTGGGAGAACCCTTGCATGCAGGGAATTTTTCAGGGTGAGTATCAATTTTGGCCATGGGCACCTGGATAGACGGATGGTTCTTTTCCATAGGAAGGAAAGCACAGGGCCCCAGTTCTCCAGGGGCTGATGAGAGGCAGCCTTCAACATTCCAAGATCAGCTGGACCTGTCAGGTGGCCTGGGACGCCAAGCAAGCCAGACTTTTTCTATCTTCTCTTGGTTTCATAGCACTCTGCAGTGTCACAATGTTCTCCTTGCTTCTGAAGTGTCACAATGGCCCCCGTGCTTCCATGAGGCCCTGCAGGGTCACAGTGGCCCTTTGGTTCCCTGGGGCCCTGAAGTGTCACCATAGTTCCACAGAAAGGAAAGCATGGATCCTCAGTGTTTCAGGGGCTGATGAATGGCAGTCACCAGAGTCCAAGGCCAGCAAGATCTGTCTGTCCTGGCAGCTTTCATCTTGGAACAACACAATGAATATCTTGGATTCTGTATCTCTCTTTTACAGAATTACAGAATTACAGGGGGCAGAATCCTGGTTTCAGCCCATGAGCGCCTGGATGAGATGTCCAGTTCTTTCCCATAGGAAGGAAAGCACAGAGACCCAGTGTTTCCAGGGCAGAGTAGAGGCAACCTCCAGAGGCCAAGGTGAGCCAGGCCTGTCTGTCCTGGCACCTTTTGTCTGGGAGAAACCTTTGCATATAGGGAATTTCAGAGGAAAAGTACCAATTTTGGCCATGGGTGCCTGGGCAGGAGAGATAGCTCTTTTCCATAGAAGGGAAAGCACTGAGCCCCAGTGTTTCAGGGACACATGAGAATAGACCCTCAACATGTTGAGGTCAGTTGAGCCAGTCAGGCCAAGCCAACCAGACCTGTTTCCTGTTCCCTTGGATCCCTAAAACCCCACAGTGTCACACTGGTAGTGTCACACTGGATCCTTGGTACTACAAGGCCCTGCTGTGTCACACTGGCCCCTGGTTTCCATGGGGCCCCATAGTGTCACAATGGTCCTTTGCTTCCATGAGGGCTTGCAGTGTCACAGGTGTCTCCTTTGTCCCACAGTATCACAATGGACCCTTGGTTCAACGAGGCCCTGCAGTGTCAAAATGGTCTCATTGGTTCCACAAGGTCCTACAGAGCCCCTTGGTTCAATGAGGCCTTGAAGTGTCACAATGGTCTCCAGTATTCCATGAAGCCCTGCAATGTCACAATGAACCTTTAGTTCCATAAGTCCCACATTGTTCCATGAATCCTTGGTTCCATGGAGCACCACGGTGTCACCATGGTCCCATTGGTTCCACAGGGCTCCACAGGGTAATAATGGACCTTAGGTTCCATGAGGTTCCACTGCATCACAATAGACTTTGGTTCCATGAGGTTCCTCAGTGTCTCAATGGCCCCTTGGCGTCATGTGGCCCTGCTGTGTCACAGTGGCAGGTGGTTCCATGAGGCCCCACAGTGTCAAAATGGTCTCCTTGGTCCTCTGAAACTCTACAGAGCCACAATGGACCCTTGGTTCAAAAGGGTCCTTCTGTGTCACAATGGACTTTGGTTCCATGAGCTTCCACACTGTCAACAATGATCTGAGTTCCACAGTGTCACCATGGATCCTTTGTTCCATGAGGTTCTATAGTATAACATGACCGCCTTGATTCCAGAAGGTTCTGCAGTGTCACAATGGTTCCATGCAGCCCCAAACTCTCACAATGATCCCATGGCTCCAGGAGCTTCCACACTGTCAGCAATGGTCTCCTGGGTTCCACGAGGCCTTGCTCTGATACAATGGACTTTTGGTTCCATGGGGTTCCACTGCATCACAATGGACCCTTTGTTCCATGAGGTTCCAAGTGTCACAGCTGGATCCTTGTTTCTGTGAGCCTCTGCAGTCACCAAATGTCCAAAATATCAGAATAAGACTCCTTAATACTAATTTGGTGTCTAAGAGAGCAGCATTTATTCAGGGCTGAGGTCCAGCAGGTGATAACTCCTTAGGTGGACACGTAATTTTACAAGGGTACAGCTTATATACAGTCACCATGTGTATATTAAAATTTACCCATTTCTGTAATACCCACCCCAAGTTCCCAGTTTCAGTTCTTGCTTTTTCTATCACTGCATTCTTGAGCCAAGATGTCTTCTTCTTCTCTTCTAACCACCCCTGCTGGGAAAGCAGCCCCTGCATGCCTTGTTCCTCTACTTAAAGTTCACAGGCATGGTTAAAATTGAATTAATCCACACAAGGCTTTGTGTGGGCAGGCAGAGGCAGGCAGGAGGCAGAGCTGTCAGCAAAGGAAGGGCCCAGCCAGGTGGGGGAGCCAGGGGATGCCCACAGCCTGCAGGGACAGAGGCGCAGGGCAGGGACACTGTAGGACAGCCTGGGCTGCTCAGGGCACAGGGATGGGCAGCAGCTGCAAGACAGCCCTGACAGAGCCAACTTGGGCAGCACTTTGGCCATGGCTGCTGGCCCTGGGCCTGAGGCCACGAGGGGACAAGTGACCCTTGCAGGCCTGGGGCCTCATTGCCTCCTTGTCCCTGCTCAGCAGCCTGGCAGGGGCCGCCCCATGCTCCTGCCCTTGGCATTGCACATCCCCACATCCCAGTGCCCATCTTGGGAAGAGCCCTGAGCACTGAGGGAGGGACAGGATCTGCCTGGCCAGGGGCTGGGGCTCAGGCCTTGGCCCTTTGCATTCCTGGAACACATCCAGGTTTGCTCAGCACCAGAGACACCTTTGCCTTGCTTGTCCCCAGCTGCCATCACTGCCTCCAGTGTTCTGCTCTGACTGAAACCTGGGGACACTTTCTCACTTGTGTTCCCCACAGGGATCTCTTCAAAGTCCAAGAGACTTCAATGTTTCAATGCAACTGCGTTCTTGAGGGCTTTGTGACATCACTGAGGGAGTTGTGACATCACAGAACTGTCTGTGACATAACATAGTAGAATGTGAGGCCATAGAGCAGACTCTGCCATCATAGAGGGTGGCTCTGTGGCATCATAGAGAGGGTTGTGACATCACAGAACAGAGAGTGACATCACAGGGTCACTTTGTCACATCACAGTCTTTTATGACATCACAGCACTGCTGTATGACATTACAGGGTAACATAATAGAGTTAGCTCTGTGACATCACAGGAGCTGTGTGACATCACAGGTGATGTATGACATAACAGGGGCAGTGTGACATCACAGAGAAGGCTGTGTGACATCAAAGTAGTGGTGTGAGGTCACTGAGGAGGTCAATCCTCCCCAGCCCCCCCCTCACAGTTTACCCCAGAGAAATCCAACCCTGATTGTGCACAGTAGGGTCCCCTGTCCCCCTGGCTCCCCCCGCCAGTGTCGCAATGATCCCTACATTCCATGGAACCACACACCTCTCTTCCATGTGTGGAATGCCAGCTGAGTGGCCCCATGGAATGTGGGGATCATTGTGACACTGAGAGGCCCCATCAAACCAAGGGTCCAGGTCCATTGTGACACCACGGGGCCTCATGGAACCGTGGAGACCATTGTGACACTTTGGGGTGTCATGGAACCAAGGGGCCCCATGGAGCCAAATGCCCATTGTGACATTGCAGGGCCTCATGTCATCAGTGGTCCATTGTGACAGTGGGAACCAAACAAGACCTTTGTGACACTGCAAACCCCCAGGGTCCAAAGGTCCATTGTGACATTGCAGGGCTCGTGGAATAGAGGAGTCAAGTGACATTGTGGGGCCTGGGGAACCATGGAGACCATTGTGACACTGCAAGGCCTCATGGAATCATTGGGACCAGTGTGACACTGCTGGACCCCATGGAATGGGGTGCCCCCTGGTGCCAAGACCCTCAAGAACTCAGTTGTCTCTTCTGCTAATTAAACACTGGGGCTCCGTGCTTTCCTTCCTACAGAAGAAGAACTCTCCTCCTCAAAGCACCCATGGCCAATATTGGGATATCACCTCCAAATTTCCTTATATCCAGGGATTGTTCCAATAGGAATATTGACAGGACAAGTCTGTCTGGCAATGGTTTCACAAGGGTCACCACTCATCTGTCCCCAAAACACTGGGGAAGGCTCCATGCTCTCCTTCCTATGGGAAAGAACTGTCCTGCTTCTCCAGGTGTCCATGGCTAGAATTGGGATTTCACCTCCAACATTCCCTGTTGTGACAGACTGGAGGAGATTGTTGGCTCAAAACATTTCATGTGTGGGGGAGGAAGGGGCAGGTCCAGCCTTGCCTTGCCCTGGAACCCCAGCCCTGCCCTGCCCTGGAACCCCAATCCCCCCAGAGGCTCTATCCCAGCCCAGCAGTGGCTGCCAGTCCCTGGCACAGCACAGGCAATGCTCCACAGCCACCTCTGCAGCCCCAGCCCAGCTCCTGAGGGACCAAATGAGCCCAAGCCCCACCTGGGGGAAGGGCCCAGCGAGACCAAGGGGTATTGAAGGCTGACCACAAGGCAAGCACACATCTTGACCCTGGATCCTCTTGGAATTTCCATCTGAACAGTGCTGGAATCCAGGAGTTGATAGCTCTGTGTTTATGCCTCTCTGCATCTTTTTTGTCTTTCTCTGTTTCTGCATCTTCTTCTGTTTCTGTGCTCCTGTAAATTCTTATTAACATTAAATTGAACAGGCTTAGAGTTTGTGAAGTTGAATGGGCCAAGTTAATGCTTTGAGAAATGTTTTTTGTTGATTGAATATCTGTCCATATTTGACATTGGAAGAATTTTAAAAAGTAATACAAAACGTTTTGTGTAACTGACAATCTGTTAAACCACTGAGATACTGAACACGCCTCTGTGAAATACAAATGCTAAAGATGAAAAACCCAGGAACCTCCTCTTTCTTTTCCAGTCAACAAAGAAGCAGCAGGCCCCGGCCCTGGCCCCCATCTCAACCAAACCAAACCAAACCAAACCAAACCAAACCAAACCAAGCAACCCTGCCATGGGCTGAGCCCCTTCCCCCCTCCCCAGGCCACCCCCTCCCCATCGGCCCCATTCTGACCAAACCAAACCCCAACAACTCCCAAACAGGAAAACAAAAGAGGCTACAAAACCCCAACCAGAACAAAGCCAGCCACAGCTATTAAAATCTCACCATCAAGTCCCCTCCCCACAACAGAACTAACACCAAAAACCCCTACAACCTAAACCCACACAAAATAACCCTACAACTAAAATTAAACCCCAAAATCCCCCAAAACCAACCATAAAACCAATCCTAACACAACCCAACCACAACTTCCACCACAAGTTACCAGCGGGTCAGGTGTTAACCCTTTCAATACTTCAAACGTCCCTCAAGTAAAAGAAAAACAAAATGCAAGCCTATTAAAAAGCAGAAAACCATCAAAGCCAGTAAAGGAGAAATTAAATCCCAAATAAAAAAAGACAAAAAATAACCTTAATCTTAAAACTAAAATCCTCTTATAAGGTATAAAGAAAATCTCTTTTTCTTTATAACACAAAAATACTCTTAAAAATAATCAAAATAATATCAAACAAAAACCTCCAAACTAAAATAAACAAATGTTAAAATAACTGTAATTTCATCAAAAGTTTAAACGGGGGAAAAGAAAATAAATAATTCGGTACCCCCAAGAGAAGATCTCTATTCCCAGAGATAAAAATAATTTTAAAAGTAAATAATAAAAACTTTTAAAGAAGTCATCTTTAAAACAATACCTCATAAGTTGACATGGCCAATCAATAAGCTGTAAAAAAGCTTGTAGCAATAAAAACAATTTCATAATAACAAATTTCCCCAGATAACTGACATCTGTGACAAAATTAAGAACCACAAAAAACCTTTTTTTTCGTCTTGGAAAAAAAATCTCCATAACCTTAATAAGAAAAACTTCTCCCCCTAAGTAAACTAAAAAAAGATTACTCTAGAAATAGTAAGCTAACTAGAAAATGTAAGTTTACTTTATTTAGATTGTCAGTAAATAGAAAATGTGGTAGAGGAAAAAAAAGTGATCTAAAAAGGTTATTTTAATTCTTACTACCTTTCTCTTTTTAATTTCTTTTTGATAAAATTGTTCTTTCTGCCCGTTTAAAATTTTCAGCATACTTTACCTTTCTCATAATCCAATCTCACAATAAAATAAATACATAAATAATTAACTTAAACTAAAACTCATCACATTCATCAATAAATTAATTAGGAAATCTCAAAATTAAAACAATCTTAAATTAACAAACGAAAACCACAACAATGTAATCATAGACATTTTGCCAAAGTTTCTGTGATTTTCTAAAGCTGCCAGTAAAGGCTGTTTGGTTCTTTTGAGTGCCTCAGAATCTCTTGTCAGTATTTCTCCAGGGAGTCAACTCAGAGTACACAAACAATTGTAATTCCTTTTAAATGTTTCATTGAGTGAGTTTTTTAGTGGATGGGAGTCAGGGCTTGTGTGTCCTGCTTGGCCCAGCCCAGGCAGGGCTTTCCCAGCCACATCCCACACTCCATTGCCCAGCTGGAGCCGCTGGTGCCTCTGAGTTGTGCTGCCCCAGCCCCAGGGACGCTCTCCTTGTCTGCCCATTCCCCCACGGTCTCTGGGCAGGGATGGCCTCACTGGGGGCTGCTGACATCCTCAGCAACTTGGAGGCTGCTGCTGAATTTCACTGCTCCAGAGGCTTGTTCAGCCTTCAGCTCTTCAGTGCAGGAATTCAGTGTCCCAGGGCTCATGAACATTCAGAACACCTGAACAAGCCAAGCCTCTGGGAATAATTTGATTTTAATTTTCAAATCTTTTGTGGTTAATTAGACAGATCTCAGTAGTATATCCACAGTGAATGTAATCTATTAAAAAGACAGTGAGTGTAGAGAGCTTTTTGGATTATTGGTTAGCTGAGAAAGGACATTCCGATGTGATACCAATGGATAAGGGTAAGAGAAACAGGCTGGGAACTGAGCAACCGATGCCCAATTACTGATGAAGGTCACAGTGACCTTCTCTAAAACGGGAAGACGGGGGAGAAAATTGCTTGCCAGAAAATGTAGTTATCCCAAGGTAGAGAAATTAGAAGAATGTACACATAGAAGCAAAATAATTGTTAAGAGATAGAAGTAGGTGTGTTTGATCATAGTGTGCTTTAACCAATAACGAGCTCAGATTTTGCAATATGCATAAGCTTCATTAACACTAATATAAAAGTGTGTAAGCTTTCAATAAACTTCGAGATTTGCTATTCATCGCATATGGTGTGTCGCATCTCTCCCGCCGTTACGACAAATGGTGACCCCCGACGTGTACCTTCGGGACTAGCCACGGTCGGAGGCGTAAAAGTCAAGTGCAGGTCCTTTCGCGGCTGGGGACGGCAAAAAACACCGCTGAAAAAGGAAGGTGTTCGGCCCCGGGCGACCTGATAGCAGGGCCCGGCTGCTACGTGCTGCCGGACCTGAACAGAGCCGCAAGAAGCGCGCAATCGTCGTTGAAATGGATAAAGACAGGCAAGCAGCATATGATTTATTTACTGACTTTTTACGAGGGCGTCAGAGTAGAGGGATAGATTTACAGAAAGAACTTCCTGGGTTGTTAGCTTATGGGTGTGCACAGGAGTTTTTTCGTAATCCGCATACAGTGCATGAGTTATCGGAATGGCGTATATTCGGAGATAAGCTGTGGCGTGCAGTCATAGATGAGGATAAGACCGCGAAAGAGTTGGGAAATTTATGGCAAGTCGTGCATGCTGAATTCTTGGAATACCAGGCGGAGGAAAGAGCTGCCCAGCAGACTAGTGCAGCCCGTGAAAGCAACAGGAGTTGCAGAGACTGGTTTGGGTCCCCGCCGATACAAACTCCTGCTCTAAAAAGCAGCTCCCTGCAGCTATCGGCTGCTGCCGCGGGCAGTAGCCCCCCCGCGCGTATTCCAGCCGTGCCGTCCGCGCCGCCTGCCCCGGTGTTAAACCCTGCACCGCCTCCGCCTCCTCCCGCTCCGGACCCGCACCCTCCGCTTCCCTGCCGCAGCGCACAGCCCGCAGCCGCCCCGCCGGAGAGGCTCGTGCCGGCCCCGGCCCTGGGCGACTCAGCAGCTGCAGCGCGGCCGCCTCCCGCTCCGCAGCCGCCAGCACCGCTCCGCAGCCGCCCCGCCCCCGAGCCGAGGGGGGGGGGGGGCGGCAGGACGGGCCTTCCACCCCCCGTGGAGCAGCGGGCTCCGGTGAGTCCGCCCGCCCCGCGGCTGCCCGCAGCTATCACCACTTCGGCTAAACCTGCCTTCAGCCCGCAACCGCCGGGAGCCTCGGGGTAGACCTAGCAACAGCAGCAGACAGTGAATTTGGTGACTGTTCACCCACAAAAGTCCCAACGAGAGTAAAGAGACCACTCATTATTGATGAATTATCTGTGAGAGTTTTGCTTTTAGGACATTTCTCGGTTACAGTGTTAAGATTGTTTGTTTTATCTAGAATAAGGGACGCTGGCTATGTAGGGGAGAGTTCTATTATGCTGTATATTCTTTTTCCACCTATGCGAATCGAACAGTGAACTGTTAGATGCACTTTGACCTTTGTTAAAGGGAACTAATCCAGCACAGCCTGTTCGTATAACCCCTGAACGGGCTGAAACACTGCAGCAGATATTAGTCCGTGTTACACAAGGCAGTGTTCAGAGACGTGATCTTGATCTCCCTGTACAGCTGACAGTTTGGTGTGGAAAAAAAAAAAAAAAAAAAAAAAAAAAAAAAAAAAAAAAAGAAAAAAAAAAAATTTACTAGGTGCACTTACTTAGCATAACAGAAAAACGGGGGAGATACGGGCCTTGGAATGGATATCTCCTCCACTTCAATAACATAAAACTCTTTTTCAGAAAATTGACATTTTAACTGATTTGCTCAAAAAGGGTCGTGATAGGACAGTGGAGTTAGATTTAATGCCCAAAAAGATCACTAAAGTCCTTATCGGATGCTATAACTGCTTACACAGATGCAAGGGGAAAATCAAAACAACTGTTACTCATTATATGTTTAGAAAACTGGACTGGATGTCATGTAACATTTAGAATTATAATTTAACCTGAATGTTAGTTTGCACAAAAAAAAAAAAAAAAAAACAACTCCCTCCAAACAACAAAAACAACAAAACTTCCACTCCAAACAGATACTAAAATATATAATAGACTTCCAACCATAATATTGATATTATTATTATTATTATTGTGGACAATTTTGATAAATAATTACCAAAAAGAATATATTCATCCCTACTGTTTAAGCATCAATTGACTTTTAAAACATAAAGCATAAACACTGATGTTTGAGGCCTAGAAAACATTCATTCTATTGTTTGAATAATGATTTCAGTCTACAGGAAAACTGTTGCTTAGCTTTTCCTGTAACATCGAACAAAGAGTATTTTGTACTTAGTTGTTATCCTTTTTCTTTGTCCAAGTGAGAACACAATATGTCATTTAAAATATTCTCTCATTTAATTTACATTTTAATCTGAAAGAGAATATGAGTTTAAAAAATCATACCACAGCATTAACGTCCCTTTGTACTTAGAAACATATTTCTTGTACCTGTTCAATTTAAAGCAAACCTGCAATACTCTAAGCACCTGACTCAACTTGTAACTTCTCCATCACTTCTTATATTTTTTTTCCTCTGAAAATAACCAGTGTGAGCTGTAGCTTGTCTCACATGTGTTAAGTTCTTCACTGGCTTTGCATAAGGAGATTCACAAGCACATGAGTTATTCTACACTGCTTATTTGTCTCAAATATCCGATCTAAAGCACATCATCTGATTTGTATTTCTTAATATTTTATAGGTGAGTTAGTTCTGAGTTATTTTTCTCTGTTTCCTGTGTTTAACCAAGATGCTGAAAGACTTTGTTGATACGTTAGACTTCACTGAAACAAAGGCTTCACACGGATCAGGCCTTGGTATTGATGGATGGCTCAAATCTTTAAACTTAAGATCATAGTTACGTTCAATTATTAAGGTTAGCATTGTAGTAGCTATTGTAGTTTTGCTGTTAGTATTAGTTTTGCCTTGTTTTTGTATATGCTTGCAGAATATGGTGAGAAAGATGATAACTACTGCATTTAATCAAACCATGCTTGTTCAACAGAAAAACAGGGGAGATGTAGAGAGCTTTTTGGATTATTGGTTAGCTGAGAAAGGACATTCCGATGTGATACCAATGGATAAGGGTAAGAGAAACAGGCTGGGAACTGAGCAACCGATGCCCAATTACTGATGAAGGTCACAGTGACCTTCTCTAAAACGGGAAGACGGGGGAGAAAATTGCTTGCCAGAAAATGTAGTTATCCCAAGGTAGAGAAATTAGAAGAATGTACACATAGAAGCAAAATAATTGTTAAGAGATAGAAGTAGGTGTGTTTGATCATAGTGTGCTTTAACCAATAACGAGCTCAGATTTTGCAATATGCATAAGCTTCATTAACACTAATATAAAAGTGTGTAAGCTTTCAATAAACTTCGAGATTTGCTATTCATCGCATATGGTGTGTCGCATCTCTCCCGCCGTTACGACAAGTGAGAAAAAGATTTTTCAGGACCTGTTAAGTTTTTTTCCCCTGTTAATTAAATGATATGTGCAATCTGCAATTGACACTGAGTCCAAGTACCTCCTCATGCCCTTTGAATAGATATGCAAATCAAGACCCTTCCTGGCTGACAATCAATCAGACTCTGTCCCTACCCCCAGCCCACCATTTCCCCCATCCAAGCCCTGGCACTCAGAGCAGCCTTGTGCAAATCTGAGCTCCCTCCAGCCCAGGCTGCACCTGCAGCTTTCAGCTCCTTGGCTCCAACTCCCACCTGCTTTCCTTGGAGAAGGAGCTGCTCAAGACACAGAGGGATGTTCATTTCTTGTCAGCCAACAAAGCCGAGGGAAGGCACAGCTCCATCAAATGCAAAAGTCATTCCTCTGCTGGATATTAAATCCACTTTCCAGAGCAGACAGTCTCAGAGCAATGGAAAACACCTTCTGTGCCCAGCACAGATCCCAAGGTTCCCCCAAACCCTCCCTGCCCCGATTCTGCCCAGATTTGCTCTTTGCACACACGAGTCACAGGCTGAAGTCAGGAGCTCCCTCCATGTCCAGAGGGAGGAAAAGAGAGAAAGGGCATGAAGAGCTCTCCTGTGCAGAGCCAAGGTCCAAGTGCAGCCCCTGCAGTGGGAACCACAATTCATCAGGTTTGTGTCCTTTGGGCTCAGGGACATGTGACACTCAGAGGCACAGAAAGGTTTCTTGCTGACAAACACAAATTGAACATTTGAACAGTTTAATAACCATCCCAGCTCTTCCCTCAGCTCTCTGGGATGTTCCAGCAGCATCTGAATGGTCTCTCATCCTCAAGGGTTTCTGTACAGGAACAGTTTTAGATAAAGACATAGGAAAAGGTATTTCTGTGATAGATAGAAACACAATTAGGATGTTGACTAAGATGATATTTTTTTGAATATCAGAAATATTAAAATATTCCCTGAAGTTTAAAGCAGGACCCAATCAGTTGAGAGGCACTTGAATGACCAGAGAGCACCTGGAGGAAGAAATCTGGGACCAATGGGAAGGACAAAGATCCAGTGTGTCTAGTGAAGAGATATACACAGAGACGGCAATTTAAACAGGAGAGCTGGTAACACCTAAAGGAAAAGAGAGATGATATAATACACAGATTATTGGAGACTCAAGCAGAGGGGAAGATCAGTATTTCTTCTCCTGCCATGAGTACACTTCGAGGGAATTGCTGTTCCTGGTGAGAAAATTTTGCCATGTCTTAAGAGTACTCAAATGACCCAGATAATGAAAATGTACTTGCATATTATAAAATTTACAAGCATTAAAACCTCTGCCCCTTTCCAGGTAGAAATCAGTTGTGTGCCCATGGACAGGCTGTGCAACTTGTGCCCTGAGGTGCCCAGCTGGGATTGGATCTCTCTGAGAGCACCTGAGGGAGAGCAGAGCACCTTGCAAGCTGCAGGTCCCTGACAGCCCCGCAGGGCTCCTGTCCCATCAACATCTGCTCTGCTCCAGTCTGAAACAGGGCCCAGCATGGTGCCAGGATCATCAGAGAGCTGAGGTGTGTGCTGGAATTCAATGGCCTCCCCATCCCGCAGCAGCCCTGCATTTCCCTGCTGCAGCCCTGCATTTCCCTGCTGCAGCCTTGGTCTCCAGCCCAGCCATGGAGGCTCTTTGGGCTCTGGAGTGTTGCTGCAGCCCCCAAAGGCAGCTGAGCTCTGCCTTTGGCACAGTCAGGCCTGGCCAGCGCAGGCCATGCTCAGCAATTGCTTGTGTGTGCCTGGCCTTGCTGTCAGCCCCAGCAGCGGCCGCGTGGCCCCTTTGTGGCCCTGTGCTGGCCCAGCCATGGTGGCCCAGCCCCTGTGCAGGCCCAGCCCAGGCCAGGAGCATTGCGGCTGGGAACGGCCCCTGGGCCGTGGTGCCCACAGCAGCCTTGGGGCTCTGTGCCCCATGGCTTCCCTGCTGGGCAGCCTCTGCCAGCTCCTGCAGAGCCCCTGGCACCTGCGGGGCTGCACAGACAGCCCTGCCCCGGGCTCTGCCGGCCTCTGGGCCAGCAGAGAGGCAGCCAGGGCTGGCCATGGCCGGGAACAGGCCCTGAGCCCCGCAGGAGGATGGAGCTGGGCCACAGCCAAACTCAGCCCAGGCCAAAGCTGGGCTCAGCAGCCAGGGCTGCCAACGCATGGGCACAGAGGCTGGTGCTGACAAATGTCCTGGGCCCCCTCCCTGCTCTGTCCCTGCCACCAAGGGCACAGAGCAGCCTCCTCTCTGGGCCACTTGCCTGTTTGCAATGCCTTGCACAGGCGCTGGCCCTGCCCCACAAGGCCTGGCCTGAGTCCTGCCCCTGCACGCTCAGCCAGGCTGAGATGGACACTGATGGTTTCTGGGCCAGGCTCTCAGAGCCCAGCCCAGCCCAGCTCTCTGCAAGCTCTGCCAGCTGCCCTGAGCTCTGGGCAGCACCAAGGGCCTCTCTGAGCCCAGCCCAGCCCAGCCGGCTCTGGCCCCACAGCTCTGCTCAGCCCAGGCTGCTCTGGGCACTGGCCCCACGGCCTCAGCCCCTGCCAAGGCCACAGCAGCAGCTGCAGCTGCCACAGGACTCAGCCCCAGCCATGGGGGAAGGTGCTTGGCCAAGGCCAAAGGAGGCTCCCTGGCTGCCCTGCTCCCCTCGGCCTGAGGTGCTGAGAGCTCTGCAGCCCCTGCTGCCATCCCATCTGCCCAGGGCAGCACCAGAGCCCTGGCCTTATGCCCTCAAGAGCTGCTCCTGCTCCAGGCCCAGGGCCCATGCCAAAGCTGGGGCAGCTACAAAGCTGTGCCCATTTCTGTTCATTGCTGCTCTGATGGGGATGGATCCTCAGTCACTTGGAGGTTGCTGATGAATTTTACTGCTCCAGAGACTTCTTCTTTCTTGAGCTCTTCAGTTCAGGAATACAGTGAGAAGATCTCATAAACATTTGTTCAGAATACCTGAACAAGAAAAGGCCCTGGGGAATATTTCAAGTTTTCAGTTCTTAATGTGGTTAATTAGACAGATGACAGAAGTATATTCAAAGTGAAAATACAATAATATAAAACAATGCTGAGAGTACAGTTTTGTTCTGTTAAGTTTTATTTTCCTGTTTATAGATTGATCTCAGCAATGTCCAATTGATACTGATCCCCAGCAGCTTTAAATGCAGTTTGAACAGATATGATAATCAAGAGCCTTCATGGCTGACAATCAATCAGAATTTTTCCCCACCCCCTCCCCACCATTTCCCTCATCCAACCCCTGGCACTCCTATGGCTCAGGAATGGTGTGGCCAGCAGGAGCAGGGCAGGGATTCTTCCCATGTGCTGGGCACTGGCTGGGCAGCTCCTCGAGTGTTGTGTCCAGTTCTGGGCTCCCCAATTTAGGAAGGACATGGAGGGGCTGGAGCATGTCCAGAGAAGGGCAACAAGGCTGGGGAGGGGTCTGGAGCACAAGTCTTGTGAGGAGCAGTGGCTGAGGGAGCTGGGGTTGTTTATCCTGGAGAAGAGGAGGCTCAGGGGAGACTTCATCACTCTCTACAACTCCCTGACAGGAGGGTGCAGCCAGGTGGGGTCAGGCTCTTTTCCCAGGGAACAGTGACAGAACAAGAGGACACAGCCTTCAGCTGCACCAGGTAAAGTTTAGGCTGGACATTAGGAAATATTCTCCACACAAAGGGTGATTGGGCATTGGAAAGGGCTGCCCAGGGAGGTGGGTGAGTCACCATCCCTGGAGGTGTTTAAGGAAAGACTGGATGTGGCACTCAGTGCCATGGTCTGGGTGACAAGGTGGTGTTGGGTCCCAGGTTGGACTTGATGCCCTCCAAGGTCTTTTCCAGCCTGGTTGATTCTCTGATGATTGTGACACTGCAGGGCCCTGGGGAAGCAAGGGGCCATTGTGACACTGCGGGGCCTGGTGGCACTAAGAGGACCATGGTGACACTTTGTACGGCATGGCAGCACAGAGCCAAGGGGCCATGGTGACACTGTGGGGCTGAATGGAAGCAAGGAGTCCATGGTGACAGTCTGGGTCCTGCTGGAACCACAGAGGCCACTGTGACCCTGCAGGGCCTTGTGGAACCATGCAGAGCATTGTGACAGAGCAGGACCTGGTGTCACGATGGGGCCATTGTGACCCTGCAGGGCCCCATGGAACCAAGGGGCCAGGGCTACTCCTCAGGGACTCATGGAATGAAGGAAACATGTTTGACTCCGTGGTGGCTCTTGGGACCAAGAGGCCATTATGCCACTGTGGAACCAAGGACAGCATTGCTGCACTGCCAGACCAAGGATCCATTGTGACACTGCAGGGCCAAAGGATCCAAGGGACTTTGTGACACCAAGGGGTCCCATGGCACCAAAGGGACATTGTGACACTTGGAGGCCTCATGGCATCATGGAGACCATTGGGACACTCTGGGGCCTCATGGAACTGTGGTGACACCAAGTTGTCTGGGAGTGTGGATCTGCTGGAGGGTAGCAGGGCTCTCCACAGGACAGGCTGGATCCAGGGCCCAAATCCAACAAGGTGAGGTTTAACAAGTCCCAGTGCCGGGTCCTGCACTTTGGCCACAACAACCCCTGCAGCTCTACAGGCTGGGGACAGAGTGGCTGGAGAGCAGCCAGGCAGAAAGGGACCTGCAGGGCCTGATGGACAGCAGGCTGGACATGAGGCAGCAGTGTGCCCAGGTGGCCAAGAAGGCCAATGGCTCCTCGCCTGGCTAAGGAATGGTGTGGTCAGCAGGAGCAGTGCAGGGATTCTTCCCCTGTGCTCAGCACTGGTTGGGCAGAAGTGCTGTGTCCAGTTCTGGGCCACCCAATTTAGGAAGGACATGGAGGGGCTGGAGCGTGGGGCTGGGGAGGGGTCTGGAACACAAGTCCTGTGAGGAGGGGCTGAGGGAGCTGGGGTTGTTTATCCGGGAGAAGAGGAGGCTCAGGGGAGACAAGGCAGTGTCAGGGCACAGGTGGAACTTGATGATCTCCAAGGTCTTTTCCAGCCTTCCTGATTTTGGGATTCTCTGAAACCACCCTTGGAGCAGGTGCAGGATGAGCCCTGGGCCTCCTCTGCAGCAGCTCCAGCAGCCCAGGTCCCTCAGCTTCTCCTGCCAGCCCCAAAGCCCATCCTGTCAGCCCTGCAGAGCCTCTGCAGCTCCTCCTCATTGCCTAGAACAGGGAGCCCCAGAGGCAGACACAGCAGCCCAGATGTGCCCCCCTGGCCTGGGGTTCCTCTGGCAAGGGAGCAGCAGCAGGCACTGCAGGAGCCTGCAGACAATTCCTGCAGCACTTGTAGGATGATCCTGCTGCCCAAGGGACGTTCCCATGGTGCCAAGTCAGGAACTTCAATGGGGAGTGGGGCCAGAGAGGAAAGGGCAACCAGGGATGGGCTGTTTGCAGGGGAGGGAACAGGGCTGGGCAAGAGGAAGTAATTTGGATTAGGAAAGTGGAAAGAAAGCAAAGGTGCAGCCAAGGAAATGGTCAGGGCAGTTTGTGGGTGGCTGCCAGGCAGCCCTGGCTCTGAGCAACAGCGTCTGCAGTGGCACAGGAAACTCCCAGCTGATGGGAACAAACTTTCTGGCTGAGTGCAGAGGCCAGGACAAAGCTGAGTGGTTTCCCTGGTGTCCCGCAGGCCTTGCTGGCCCCAGGGGCTGATGGCATTTGTGCTCCCTCAGGTTCATGTCCCCACAGCAACAGCATGGGGGTGCTGGCCCTGCTGTGTGCAATGCAACCAGGGGCTGCTGAGGCAGTGCTGCCGTGTCTGTGCCTGCAAGGATGGGGCACCTGTGTGAGCTGGGGGAGAGGCCAGGGCTGCAGCGGGGGGATGTTGTTGGCAGCTGCATGAGGACGCTCTGGGACGCTGCCCTGGGCTGTGCAGCGCACTGGGCATGGATCAGCCCCTGCTCTGCTGCTCCTTCCCGTCTGGCCCAGGGCCCTTGCAGAGCCCCAGCCATGCTGTTTGCCCCCAGCCTGCCCACGGCCAGCCTGGGGCTGCTGACGGGGGTTTCTGTGCTGAGCATTGGCCTGGCCGTGTTCTTGAGAGAGCCTGGGCAAGGAGCCTGGAGCCCCCAGGGCCTGGCCTGAGGCGTCAGCGCTGCCCCAGCAGTGCCCATGGCCTGTCCCTGCTGCAGCCCCGGCACTGCCACCCCCAGGGCTGTGCCCGGCCCCGAGAGCACTCAGGCCCTGCAGCAACACCAGGGCCACCAGGGCAGCGGGGCAGGGCCACGGCAGCAGCACTGGCAACACCAAGTGCTGCTGCTGCTGCTGCTGCTGGGCACAGCTGCTGGGCCAGCACTGATCTGCCCCAGCTCTGCACACAGACATTGCTGCTGCAGCTCCAGAGAAGGCAACAAAAGGGCAGAAAAGTTCTGCAGTTTTCTGAATCAAATTTTGTTGGGAGAGAGCATCATTTCATTTAAAGGCACCGAGAGTGCAGCCCCTCATTGACACAGTCTGTGTCCACAGGGAAGGTGGAGAGAAACAAAATGAGAAATGGTACAAACAATGACATTTATTTGTGGACAAGATTAAAAAATTTTACAAAGGCAAAGAAACTCCAAAATGAACCCAAGAAGAAGTATCAAATATGACTTTTGTTACAAATGATTTGCAAACACTGGCCAGCAGTTTAGTGTTTCTGAAACCATCGATTCATCAGTCTCCTCACTGCAGTCTTGAGCTCCTTGTTCCTCAGGCTGTAGATGAGGGGGTTCAGGGCTGGAGGCACCACCGAGTACAGAACTGACAGGGCCAGATCCAGGGATGGGGAGGACATGGAGGGAGGCTTCAGGTAGTAAAATATACCAGTGCTGAGGAACAGAGAGACCACGGCCAGGTGAGGGAGGCAGGTGGAAAAGGCTTTGTGCCGTCCCTGCTCAGAGGGGATCCTCAGCACAGCCCTGAAGATCTGCACATAGGAGAAAACAATGAACACAAAACAACACAATGAAAAAGTGGCAGTAACCACAAGAAGCCAAAGTTCTGCAAGGTATGATTTGGAGCAGGAGAGCTTGAGGATCTGTGGGATTTCACAGAAGAACTGGCCCAGGGCATTGCCACGGCACAGGGGCAGGGAAAATGTATTGGCCGTGTGCATGAGGGCATTGAGAAAGGCACTGGCCCAGGCAGCTGCTGCCATGTGGGCACAAGCTCTGCTGCCCAGGAGGGTCCCGTAGTGCAGGGGTTTGCAGATGGACACGTAGCGGTCGTAGCACATGACGGTCAGAAGATAAAACTCTGCTCCAATGAAGAACATAAAGAAAAAGAGCTGTGCAGCACATCCAGTGTAGGAGATGTTGCTGGTGTCCCAGAGGGAATTGTGCATGGCTTTGGGGACAGTGGTGCAGATGGAGCCCAGGTCAGTGAGGGCCAGGTTGAGCAGGAAGAGGAACATGGGCGTGTGCAGGTGGTGGCCGCAGGCTACGGCGCTGATGATGAGGCCGTTGCCCAGGAGGGCAGCCAGGGAGATGCCCAGCAAGAGGCAGAAGTGCAGGAGCTGCAGCTGCCGCGTGTCTGCCAATGCCAGCAGCAGGAAGTGCCTGATGGAGCTGCTGTTGGACATTTGCTGGGACTGGCCTTGGGGAGCTGTTCATGGAGAAAAGTCAGTGACAGGTTAGGAGGAACCTTTTTCAGCAAAAACAAAGCCTTTTCCCATAGACCCTTCTTGTATAACCCTCTGACACCCTTTTGAATTTCCAGCAGATTTTCATTCAGCTCCAAGGGGGGATCCCTGGCTGGTGCTGGCTGAGTGGGACATCAGGTTCAGGGCAGCTACACACAGGGTTTTTATTATTCAGCTCTGCTGTGCAGATGTGGGAGGAGGACAGGGACCTGTCCTCGTGTTCCACTTGGAAACCTTGTTAATACAGACGGCCCTGTGAGCATGTGCACCCCCACTGCCAGAGAGCAGGAATGGTAAAATCTGTTTAAATCTTCTAGAGATTTTACAGCTCCTCTTCCCCCTCTCTTGCTATATTCAGATGTCAGTAACTCTCAGCATTTCTGCTGCCCTCAGGGAGAACAGAGTGAGTTCTCTGAGGCAAGGTGGTGAGTGGAGAGTGAGGGGAGGAGGTCTGTCTCCCAGTCCTGTTCCAGGATTCTCTGGGCTTTCATCATTCTTAGACATAGGATGATCATCCTCCCATGTTTCCTTTAAAAACCATCCTGACACTACTGAGAGCAGATGGATCCCCCACAGTCCACCAAATGTCCATTCCTTTCTCAAGGTCGCAGCCCCACATTTGTACCCAGGGAAACACAGGGCTCATTTCACCAACCCAGCAGCATTTTCCCATCCTAGAACTTCTGTGCCTCACCCTCGGGCTTTCAGATAACACAGAGATGTTACAGGACAGGATTGCATCATGGAGGGAAGCTCCCAGCTTGGACTGAAATCTCAGGGAGACTCCCAAGTATCCTTCTGATGGCATTGGATGAAGGGAGATGCAGCTCCTTCCCTGGCTGCACTGACAGCATTGCCCAGAGCCGGGCCCTGGGGACAGCGTCACCCTGAGCCAGCTGTGCCCCTGCCAGAGCCCCCAGGGCCGGGCAGCTGCTCCCAGCCCTGTGCTCTGCAGAGGGAACTGGGCCCGGGGCTGCAGAGCTGCCCCATGGCTCTGCTGCAGCTCTGCCTGCACAGGAGGGGCTGCACGCCTTGGAGCCCCGGCCCTGAGGGCAGAGGCTTGGCTGGGGCACAGGAGGGAGGGGGCTTGTTCAGAGGGAGGGGCTGCACTGCAGGGGATCCTGTGGGCATCTCTAAACTCTCCCTGCCACAGCATTGCTGGGCTTTGTTTTCTCTCATTGCCTGATCTTCTCTCTGCTTCCTGCAGATTTTCCTCCTGCAGGTGTTTCCCTGTGCCTGATCTCTCCCTGCCAGCACCCACAGACCCCAAATCTCTGTGCACTCTCCTTGGCCCTACAGAACCCTGCCTGTTTGCAGGGCACTGGCTGGGGGCAGGTTCTGTTTGCAGCTTGGAGAAAGGACAGCTCAGACTGAGCCTGATGGCTCCAGCAAAGGTGATGCTGCTGCTGTCCATGGGCAGAGGGGCTGAAAGCACATTAGGGATCTCCTGTGAACCTATTGGTTACTAAAAGCAACAGTTCAGATGTGTCAAGCTCTTGTCAGCATACATAATAATAATTCCTAATCAACCTTTAATATTTATCCCCTCCTTGCTGCCATGCTCCAATAGTAGGAAACTGAATACAAAGTCTTAGGAATATCCTCTTTTCTTTTAAAATCCTTGTCTTGGAAATAGTCTATGACTGATCAGAACCCCTCAGCATGTCAGAACTTCATGAGTATTTCACCTCCCCTGCACCAGAAATACCCAGAGTTGTACTCACAGAGTCTGTAGGTATTGGGATGTTCCAGCTTGAGGAGATGGCTCCAGAAGCTGCAGCTGCATTGTCCTGCAGCCAGAGGTTCCTGTGCCAAGGGCTGGCAGTGATTGTGCCCCAGGCACTTCTCAGCCCCTTCCCAGCCCTGACTGATTGAAGCTCGCTGTGCCTCTGGGCTGTGCCCGGGCTGGCTGCAGGCAGTGCCCCAGCCCTGCTGGGCTGGCAGAAGAGCTGCTCATCAAGAGAAATGTGCTTTTGAAGCTCTTCTTGGTGAGCAGGAGCTGCCTCTGTGCCAGGAGCCCAGCCCAGCTCAGCAGCACAGACACAGCACAAGAACTTTAATGAGCCCCTCTGGAGCTTTGTGCTCAGGCCCTGAACATCAGTCCCTGAGAGGGAGCTGAAGAAACCTCTCCAGAACTCCACGTCAGAATCCAACTCCAAACTTTCCTGGACTTTTAATGGGTCCCAGAGAGGGACACGACTGAGCAAGTGTCCCCAGGCCCCAGGCAGAGCAGAGAACTGCAGGCAGTGATGACAGGTGGGGACAAAGAGAAGCCAAGTCTTGGTGCCCTGGGGCACAGCAGGGTCTGTGCCAGCAAGGGCTGGGAGGAGACACCTTGTCCTGAGGCCCTGGGGCCTCCTGGCACAGCCCCAGCCAGGCTGGGCACTGGCAGCCCCTTGTGCTGCCCTCAGCATCCCCCCCTAGCCCACATCCCAGTGGCCTCAAGGATCTGCTGCAAGGAGTCCCTGGGGAGCCTTGCTCAGCAATGGCCCTGGGGGCTCCTTCATGCTCCCTGCAGGGGCTGCAGCTTTTTCAAAGGACTTTGGCTTTGGCTTCTGCCTTGGAGTCTCTGAGAGGTTTGTGCAATCATGGCCTCCAATTATCTGCTGTAATTAGTCCCTGGAGAGGCTTTGTCAGTAACAACACTCAGTGGGCTCATTAATACTTCAGGGTACTTGAGTTATTTGAAGGTACTTGGTGTTTCCCTTTTGATACAGACTCTGTGAGAGGTTTGTGCAATCATGGCCCCAATTATCTGCTTTAATGAGTCCCTGGAGAGCTTTGCATTGGCACTCAGTGGGGCTCAGTAATGCTTTGAGCTTCTCAAAATTTTTAAGGTAGTTTGGAATTTCCTTTCCACATTGAGACTCTGAGAGGTTTTTGGTCAATTCTGGCCTCCAGTTCTCTCCTCCAAGGAGTCCATGAGGAGCCTGTGTTGGGGATGAACCTCAGTTTGACCCATTCAAGCTCTGAGACACTTTTGGGTTTTCCTCTGACTTTGACTCCTGGAAAGGTTTTTGCAATCTCCTCTCAGGCCCTGAGGTTCCAGGGCTCAGCTCCAAATGCACCACGGGGCTCATCAGGATGCAGCAAGTCCTGACAAACCATGGCTCCGCCTTGATTTCCCTCTGCTCTAATGCAGTTTATCAGGAATGTATCTGGAGTGAGTTTGGTTTGCTAATTTGAGATTTCTCAGCCAATGCATCTATTCGTGCAGTGGGATCTGTGTTGGCTAATTACCATTGCACTCACTGGAATATATTTACTCATTTCCTGCTGTGAGATAGGATTAGGAGAAAGGCAAAGTAGGCTCAAAATTTTAAAGGGGTATATTGAAAAGTTTATTATCAGTGAATAGAAGAAAGAATAATAAGAATCTGAACACTTCTCCTCTCCCTACAACCTTTTCTTTCTTACTGACAATGTAAGGAGACAAAACCTGAAAGTTTCAGTCAGTTTACACCATCTAGAACAGTCTTTCTTCAGTTCACTTAGGCAGAGGAGTCTCTCTTTCATGCTATGGAGACTTCTCCATAAGAAAAAAGTTCTCTCGTGGCTCTCAATTCCCATGAATAGCAGGTGCCCAGAAAATCTGCAATTGTGAAGTCCCTCCCATTTTTCACAGCTTTCCCCACAGCTGTGTTTATGGGCAATGTCAACTAATGGGGTATGAGTTTAAAGATGAGCTGTTCAAGAGCAAAGATTCTCTTCACCTATTTCTGAAATCATCTTCATCTCTGACAACAGAGATCTTCTTCTTGTCCCCCTGATAGCACAGGATCTCATTACTCTTCTCTCTTTCTCTGTTTAAACTTCTCATGGGATCACAGCTACTTCAACATTTGCTTACTTTAGCATGGAGGTTTTTGCTGAACAAGTCATCTACCCATATTTTCAATTAGTTATAGGGAAAAAGAGAGTCTGATGTATCAATTACATCCTTCCCCATAGCTTTACAAGAGGATTTCAGCCCCCAGATCAAGGCATCTCCTCATACCTCCCATCTGGGGCTCAACTTCCCCTTCAGTGACCTTGGTGTCTTCATGTTGCTCCTCTCTGTGCCTGCAGTTTGTCCTTTTCTCTCACTGGAGGGAGGATGGAAGCACTGAAAGAGTTCATATCTCACCCGGGGCCTGCAGATGGTTCCATGCCCCCGGCCGTGCTCGGTGCTTGCGGCCGGAGCTGTTTTACGATGGAGGTTTCTGCAGCGGCTGCGCTGGGGCTGTGTCAGGATGGGCCGTGCTGGGGCAGGGCCAGGATCTCAGCAGCCAGGCCAGAGCACAGCAGCAGCACGGCCGGGGGCCGATGGCTTCTCCTGCCCCTGCCCGGGGCTTGCGGCTGAAGCCCAAGGGTGGCAGAATCTTGGCCGAGCCGGCCCGGCCCGGGGCTGCTCCTGGGGCCCGGCGGATCCTGGCTGGGCCCGGGCTGGCGGCGGGGCAGGGCTCAGCAGGGCCCAGATGTTCCCAACTGCAGCCATGGCCCGGCCCGGCCTCGGCCCCGCGGCCTCCCCTGCCCTGCCCGGCAGCCGATGGGGCCTGGCGGGGTCCCTGGGAAGGGGCCCGGCCCCACGGCAGGAGCCGCCCGGCCCGGCCTGGCTGAGACGGGACCGGGTCAGCCTTGTTACCTCTGTGCCAGCCAGAAGGGAAAGAGACCCTCCCAGGCTTTCCCATCTTTAACATGTGTCTTCACAGAGGTGTGTACAGTTTCCTTAGTGGTTTAACAGATTGTCAGTTCTCAAAGCTGATTACTGATTGGTTTTTTTGTCAGACACAGATGAAACTGCTAGAAGCTTCTCTTAGAACATCACTTCCATGATGCAAAATCACCACAACAGCACAGACCCCAGAGCTCCTTTGTCCATATGTATCGGTCATGTGTCCAAGTCCTCAAAAACCCTTCTTGGGAGATCTCTGGGCCCTTTCCAAGGTTTTTTCAACTGAAAGCATTCAACTCAGAGTCTAAGAAAATCACCAGCAGACATGGCCAGCCTGACCTGTCTGTCCTTACTACTTTTGTCTGGGAGCAATCTTTGGATATATGGAATTTGGGAAGCCAAATTCTAATTTTGGCCATGGACCATGGACATGAAGGTTGGTTCTTTTCCGTAGGAAGGAAGGAACAGAGCCCCAGTGTTTGCTAGGCAGAAGAGAGTAACCACCAGAGGACAAGGCCAGCCAGAAGTGGCATGTTTTTTTCTGAGAGAAACCCTTACATATAGGAAAATTTTTAGAGAGAATACCAATTTTGGCAATGGACATTTAAAAAGAGGGACGGTTCTTTTCTATAGCAAGGAAAGCACAGAGCCCCAGTGTTCCAGGAGCTGATGAGAGGCATTCCTTGACATTGCAACATCAGCCAGAGCTGTCAGGTGGCCCCTGGGAGGCCAAGCCAGCCAGGCCTGTTCCATGTTCCCTCGGTTCCATGGGGCCCCACAGTGTCCCAATGGTCCCTTGCTTCCCTGAGGCCCTGAGGAGTCATAATGCCCCCTTGGTGACACCAGGCCCTGAAGGGTCCCAATGGTCTCCATGGTTCCATCAGGCCCCACAGAGCCATAACGGTCTCTGGGTTCCATGAAGCCCCGCTGTGTCACCATGGCCCCTTGGTTCCATGGGCTCCAGTGGTGCCACAATGATACCCATGGTTCCATGAGGTCCCCACAGTGTCCCAGTGATCTCCATGGGAAGGAAAGAACCCAGCCCCAGTGTTGCAGGGGCAGTCACCAGAGGTCAAGGCCAGCCAGGCTTGATGGTACTGGCAGATTGTGCCTGGGAGCAACCCTTGGATATCCAGAATTTTGGAGGTGGAATCCCAATTTCAGACATGGACACCTGGAGGATAAGGATGCTTGTTTTCCATTGGAAAGAAAGCACGGAACACTGATACAACAGTGACATTTGGGGATCTATGGGGAGCATTGGGGATCGTTTCTGCACCTCGTGACCCAACAGGAGCTTCTCTAATAAATGTTGCCTGAAGCTCCCACTGTGCCCATGACAGGAACCCATGTGAGTGTCTGGGACATCCCAGCTCTTTGGCAGCCTGGGGACTCCTGGGATGTCACCATGGAATGGCTGTGACTGCCTCTGACCACAGGGCTCTTTACCATCCTAGAAACCCCTCGGAGGTCTCCATGGAGCCCCTGTCTCTGCCTGTGACATTCCAGCTTTGGAACAGCCTGGAGATTCTTGGAAAGTCCCCATGGAACCCTTCTGAGGGCCTGTGACAAATCTGATCCTTAGCAGGCAACCATCACCAGCCCCCTGTTGCTATGGTCAGTCCCTTGGCAGCTCCATGGAGACCCCATGCCAGGGGTGGTTGCCATGGCCACCAGGGCTCGCACCAGCTGGGATGCTCGGTTTCCACGGGCCGGGCTTCAGGAATGGGATTCCCCAATTTCCTGCTCCTGCTAAAACCGCGCTGCCCTCGCTGCCCTCCCGCCTCCCATGGAAAGCACAAAAGGCAAAGATCCCAGGCTGGGATAAGAACAATTTATTGGGAACAGCAACGAGATAAAGAACAAACAGAAACAGAAACAATATTGATAACAGAAGGGATAAGTAAAACTATTTACAGAGAAAACTACAACATCAACAACTGGCTCTTCCTGGCAATGTATTTCCTCCTGTCTGGAAAGGACACCCTTCTCCTCAGGGAGAGAGAGAGAGAGAGTCCCTTTCCTGCCCCTGTCAATGACCTGAGGTGGGAGTGAATGTAATGACAGGGCCATGGCCAGACCATCATGTTCTCCAACCCCACATCATGTCATTGGCAGGGGCAGGAAAAGGGACAGGTGTCTTCCCAGCATGGATCACAGGGAACATGGATCGCCAGGACTCTGACCAACGTGGGGTCTCCAATGGGGGATAAAGCTGGAGCAGTGCATTAAACTCTTCCTGCAGTTGGGGCATGTGCAGGGCTTCTTTTACTGGTGCCTCCGTTGGTGTCTGCTCAAGTGAGAGCTGCTGGTGAAGCTCTTCCCACACTGGGGACACTCGTAGGGCCTCTCCCCAGTGTGGATGCGCCGGTGGGTGACGAGGGTGGAGTTGTGCTTGAAGCCCTTCCCGCAGTCGGGGCAGAGGAAGGGCCTCTCATCCGTGTGAATGCGCTGGTGCTGGAGGAGCTGAGAGTTGGTGTGAAACCTCTTCCCACACTCGGGGCACTGGTAGGGCCTCTCCCCAGTGTGGATCATTTGGTGGATGTTCATTTGGGTCTTCCTACTAAAGGTCATCCCACATTCCCCGCAGTTGTATGGCCTT
Source organism: Agelaius phoeniceus (assembly GCF_051311805.1). NCBI lineage: Eukaryota > Metazoa > Chordata > Aves > Passeriformes > Icteridae > Agelaius > Agelaius phoeniceus. The sequence continues at coordinate 7,472,936 of NW_027509866.1, forward strand.
TCCCCAGTGTGGATCCTCTGGTGGCAGATCAAGAGAGACTTCTGCCTAAAGCTCTTCCCACATTCCCCACACTCATAGGGTCGTTCCCTGGTGTGGGTCTTGTGGTGGGAGATCAGGTTAGAGTTCTGGCGGAAGCTCATCCCAAATTCCCCACACTTGTAGGGCTTCTCCCCGGTGTGGATCCGCTGGTGCCTGATGAGGTGGGAGTTGCGCTTGAAGCCCATCCCACAGTCAGGGCAGCGGAAGGGCCTCTCATCCGTGTGGATCCGCTCATGCAGGAGGAGATCAGAGCTGGTGTAAAACCTCTTCTGACACTGGGGACACTCGTAGGGCCTCTCCCTCTCCCCAGCGTGGATGCGCTGGTGGGTGATGAGGGTGGAGTTGCGCTTGAAGCCCTTCCCACAGTCAGGGCAGTGGAAGGGCCTCTCCTCTGAGTGAATCTGCTGGTGCTGGAGGAGACTGGAGCTGGTCTGAAACCTCTTCTGACACTGGGGACACTCGTAGGGCCTCTCCCCAGTGTGGATGCGTTGGTGGATGATGAGGGCAGAGCTGCAGCTGAAGCCCTTCCCACACTCCCCACACTCGTAGGGCCATTCCCCAGTGTGGATCATCTGGTGGCTGATCAGGGTGCTGCTCTGCCTGAAGCTCTTCCCACACTCCAAGCACTTGTGGGCCTTCTCCCCATCATGAAGCTGCCCATGGACCACCAGCTCTGAGCTCTGGCTGAAGCTCTGTCCACCTTCCTGTCTCAGGGCGGGTCTTTCCTTCTCAGAACACACTTGGCTGGGTTTGTAGCCCCTCCTCCTGTGGAATCTCTGGGGCTTTTCCTCCACGTTGGAATTCTGCACTGTGGAGCCACTTAAAATGACCTCTTCCACGATGTTCTGCCTTGGGGATTTCTCCTCCCTGGTCTCCATCCACAGATCCTTCCCTGGGGGAGGAAGGACAAGGAGAGGATGGGATTTGCCTCCATGCCAGAGGGAAGGGGAAGGAGATCCCCCCAGTGCATCCCCAGCAGGACGGGGTTGGCAGCAGGGTTGTCCTGCAGCCGGGGGCTGTGCTGGGCTGGGAGATGGAGCAGGAGAGAGGGGGAAAGGGGCACTGACTGCCTCCTCACCTGCCTGCGTGTCCCGGGCCTCCTTCCTCTTCCTTGCAGCCTCCTCCTCCATCTGGCAAAGGTTTGGGGATGTGAAATCCTGTTTTGGGAGGAAAGCAAGGGATGAGCGCATTGAATTTTTACTGGTTTGAAGACAAACCTGGGGGAGAGTCTAAACCAGAATTACAATTAATTAAGAAAAGAAGGACAAGGCAATGATACAGAAACAGTGCCTTAAACTGACTGAGTCAGGATATAACCTGACACCCTGTTGCTGCTCCGGGTGGTGGCAGCAGTCCCATTAAATGGTGGCTGCAGTCCTGTTGGAGTGATGAGCGTGATTCTGTCCAAGCAGTGATCCTGTAGAAGGCTCTGGTATTCCTCTGAAGGTCCAGTGGTGGTTCTGGAGCTCTTGTCCTCTGGGAATCCAGTAGGCAAGCTGCTCCTGGTGTTGCAAGGCTCACCTTATATGCAGGTAGGAATGCTTGGATCCTCCCCCTGGGCGGAGCATCCCACAATGGGAGGATGGAATTTGATCAGTCCTGCAGTGACACTCAATGGCCCATTCCCAGAAGATATCTCCCCTGGAGGGCGTTATCAGGGCTGAGTCATGGAAGAGATCAAGAACACTGCCCCACCTGTTTAGAGCAGTTGATGAAGATGGGCATTGAAAACATGCATTTGGTTCCGTCTTACATTGCAGCCTGAAACAGTGGGGGAATCCCTGCTCAGGGGGTGAACACCACCCCCCTTACCCAAACTGGCTCAGGTGTAAAACCTGTAAAACCCCGGGAAGGCCAGACACACAGGGGACAATGTCACACTTGCCCTGCTCCAGGGCAAATGGCATCTCTCTAATATTTCCTTAACCAGATTGCAAAATTATTTTGGCACAGTGAGTTCAGGGCACTGTTCTTTGACCCCTGTTGCCTTTGACAACAGCATGGTTCCCTCCTCTGAGGAGGTCGTGGGTCTCTCTGGAGGAACTCTTGGAAACTGTCGCAGCTTCGTCTGAGTGACCTATGGGAGAACTGATGAGGAAAATGGCTGTTGTGGGACTGGAGTGTAAAGAAAATATTTTGTTGTCCCTCCTTGAAAAGTTTGTTAAAATCACTGGAGGAAATGGAGCAAATGATAGCATCAAGACTGAGAAGGTTCTTTCACCACATGGTGAGGAACATAAGGCTGCTAAAAGTGCTACAAGAAGCCCAGCTCAAGTAGCTAAATTCCCAAATAATTACTGAATTCCCAGGCTTGGGTTTTTTCCAAATGTGAGAATCATTATTCTCTTCATCCCTGTCACCTTTGTGACAGCTACACAGAGCTTTCCCTTCCTTTTAATAATATCTGTATTGGGCCGAATTTGCACTTTTCTTTAATTGTAACCTGCCAGCAGCTGAGCTGGAGCTGTGCAGGAACCAAGGAAACTTGGAATTGCCCCAGAATTGCTTCTATTGTCAGCCGGTGCTGCGGCGGCCATGGGGCAGAGGGGTGGGAAAGGGGGGTCCGGGGTGGCAGTGGAGGAAATGCCGGGCCCGGGGGCTGAGCACAGGGCTGAGCACGCAGAGATGGTTTTGTTCTTGCTGAGCTCGCACTGAGCCAAGGCCTGTCCTGCCCCTCATTCGGCCACGCTGGGGAGGGGCTGAGGGTGTGGGGGAGCTTGGGAGGGGACACAGCCAGGACAGGAGATCCCAGCTGACCCCAGGGATACCCCAGAGCATAGGACATCATGATCAGTGCATGAAGTGTGGGGAACAAGGAGGAAGGGGGCACATTTGCAGTGAGGGTTTTGTCTCCCCAGGTAACACTTAGGCAGGATTGGGCCCTGTTTCGCCAGTGGGCAGGGCCCGCACCAAAGACACAGACACCAACTTAACTTAAGGAACAGTGTAATTTAGATAATGCAAATTTGCAAAAAATTACAAAAATATTAGGTAGGCAAAGCAAATAATCATTAGTCAATAATTCTGAAAGAGAAGATGTTGAAATGAGTATCACACAACTGTCCATTTCTGGCTGCAGGCTCTGGAGATTCTATCTCTGCCTTCAATCAGGGTTGCATTCCCTAAAGAATCCTGGTACCAAATCCTGCTTTCCAAGGCTGGAACAGTGTCTCAGGTTTAGCTGGGTGTGTATTCAATTACCCTCTGTTAAAGCTGGGGCAATTATCATCTGTTAATTGAGCAGTTTACTTTATCTCTTCCGCATGGAATCCTCCCTCCAGGGAGATATCTTCTGTTAATGGGCCATTGAGTGTCACTGATAAAAATTCCATCATCCCATTGTGAGAAGCTCTGCCCAGAGGGAGGAGCCAAGCATTCCTACCTGGATATAATCTGAGAATGTGAATAACAGAGTCAGCCTTCTCCCACAAGATTCCCAGAAGAGCAGCTTTCAGCTCCACTGGATCCCAGAGGAAGATCGGGCCAATCGACGCCACAACTGGACCTTCAGAGGAAAACTCCACCCTTCTACAGGATCACTGCTCCAACAGAACCACACCTGTCCCTGCAGGAGCACTGCAGACACCATTTAACAGGAGTGCTACCAACACTCTGACCCACAGGGTGTCAGGTCGTATTCTGACTCTGTAAGTAGTTTTTAGTACTACTGCATTTGTATTTTTAATTTTCCTTCTGAAGAACTGTTATTCCTATTCCCATAGACTTTTCTTGACACCACCTTGTTTTGAAAATTATAATTCCAAGTGAAGGGATTAACATTTTCCATTTCAAGGGAGTCTCCTGCCTTCCTTAGCAGACACCTGTCTTTTCAAACTGACACAATGCCCTGGGAGACCCAGGCAGGTGAGGAGGAAGTCAGTGCCCCTTTCCCCCTCTCTCCTGCTCCATCTCCCAGCCCAGCACAGCCCCCGGCTGCAGGACAACCCTGCTGCCAACCCCGTCCTGCTGGGGATGCACTGGGGGGATCTCCTTCCCCTTCCCTCTGGCACGGAGGCAAATCCCATCCTCTCCTTGGCCTTCCTTCCCCAGGGAAGGAGCTGAGGATGGAGACCAAGGAGAACAAATCCCCAAAGCAGAACCTCCTGGAAGAGGCCATTTTAAGTGGCTCCACGGTGCAGAATTCGAACGTGGAGGAAAAGCCCCAGAGCTTCCACAGAAGGAGGGGCTCAAAACCCAGCCAAGTGGGCTCTGAGGAGGAAAGATCCACCCTGAGCCAGGAAGGTGGACAGAGCTTCAGCCAGAGCATGGAGCTGGTGGCCCATGAGCAGCTTCACAATGGGGAGAAGCCCCACAAGTGCTTGGAGTGTGGGAAGAGCTTCAGGCAGAGCAGCACCCTGATCAGCCACCAGATGATCCACACTGGGGAATGGCCCTACGAGTGTGGGGAGTGTGGGAAGGGCTTCAGCTGCAGCTCCCACCTCATCATCCACCAACACATCCACAACAGGGAGAGGCCCTACAAGTGTCCTGAGTGTCAGAAGAGGTTTCGGAGAAGCTCCCATCTCCTCAAGCACCAGCGAATTCACTCAGAGGAGAGGCCCTTCCACTGCCCTGACTGTGGTAAGGGCTTCAAGTGGAAATACCACCTCATCAGGCACGAGTGGCGCATCCACACTGGGGAGAGGCCCTACGAGTGTCCCAAGTGTAGGAAGAGCTTCACTTTCAGCTGTAACTTGACCAGACACAAACAGATTCACCGTTAAGAGAAGCCCTGCAAATGCCTCAGTTTCAGGAGGAGCTTCGTTCACTGCTCCAAATTCAGTCCTCCAGTGGAGGTCCCACATTGGGAAGAGCCCCGGTGATCCATGTTCCCTGTGATCCATGTGAGGAAGACACCTGTCCCTTTTCCTGCCCCTCCTAGTGACATGATGTGGCATTGAAAAACATGAGGGTCTGGCCATGGCCCTGTCATTACATTCACTCCCACCTCAGGTCATTGCCAGGAGCAGGAAAGGGACTCTCTCTCTCTCTCTCTCTCACCCCTGAGGAGAAGGGTGTCCTTTCCAGGAGGGGGAAATTGTGGCCAGGCAGACCCAGTGAGTTGTGTTTTAATTTTCCCTATAAACAGTTTTATTTATCCCTTGTGTTATCAGTATTGTTTCTGTTCCATTTGTTCCTTATCTGGTTGCTGTTCCCAATAAATTGTTCTTATCCCAGCCCGGGATCTTTGCCTTTTGTGCTTTCCATGGGAGGCGGGAGGGCAGCGAGGGCAGCGCGGTTTTAGCGGGAGCAGGAAATTGGGGAATCCCATTGCTGAAGCCCAGCCCGTGGAAACCGAGCATCCCAGCTGGTGCCAGCCCTGGTGGCCATGGCAACCACCCCTGGCATGGGGTCTCCATGGAGCTGCCAAGGGACTGAGCATAGCAACAGGGGGCTGGTGATGGTTGCCTGCTAAGGATCAGATTTGTCACAGGCCCTCAGAAGGGTTCCATGGGGACTTTCCAAGAATCTCCAGGCTGTTCCAGAGCTGGAATGTCACAGGCAGAGACAGGGGCTCCATGGAGACCTCCCAGGCCTTTCTGGGGATGGTAAAGAGCCCTGTGGTCAGAGGCAGTCACAGCCATTCCATGGTGACATCCCAGGAGTCCCCAGGCTGCCAGAGAGCTGGGATGTCCCAGACACTCACATGGGTTCCTGTCATGGGCACAGTGGGAGCTTCAGGCAACATTTATTAGAGGAACTCCTGTTGGGTCACGAGGTGCAGAAACGATCCCCAATGCTCCCCATAGATCCCCAAATGTCACTGTTGAATCAGTGTTCTGTGGTTTCTTTCCAATGGAAAACAAGCATCCTTATCCTCCAGGTGTCCATGTCTGAAATTGGGATTCCACCTCCAAAATTCTGTATATCCAAGGGTTGCTCCCAGGCACAATCTGCCAGTACCATCAAGCCTGGCTGGCCTTGGCCTCTGGTGACTGCCCCTGCAACACTGGGGCTGGGTCCTTCCCTTCCCATGGAGATCACTGGGACACTGTGGGAACCTCATGGAACGAAGGGGATGCTTGTGGCACCACTGGAGCCCATGGAACCAAGGAGCCATGGTGACACAGTGGGGCTTCATGGAACCCAGAGACCATTATGGCTCTGTGGGGCCTGATGGAACCATGGAGACCATTGGGACCCTCCAGGGCCTTGTGTCACCAAGGGGGCATTATGGCACCTCAGGGAAGCGAGGGACCATTGGGACAATGTGGGGCCCCATGGAACCCAGGGAACATGGAACAGGCCTGGCTGGTTTGGCTTCCCAGGGGTCCCCTGACAGGTCTGGCTGATGTTTTGATGTCAAGGGCCGCCTCTCATCAGCTCCTGGAAAACTGGGGCTCCGTGCTTTTCTTGCTATGGGAAAGAACCGCCCCCCTTTTCAGATGCCCATTGCCAAAATTGAAACTCTCCCTAAAGCAATTCCTATATGCAAGGATATCACTCAGAACAAAATCCTGCTTGCTCTGACTGGCCTTGGCCTCTGGTGGCCATTTCTCATCTTCCCCTGAAACACTGGGGCTCTGTTCCTTCCTTCCTATGGAAAGGAAACGGCTTTCAGGTCCAGAGACCCTGGCCAAAATTAGAATTTGGCCTCTCAATTCTGTATATCCAAGGACTGATCCCAGACAAAAGTAGCTAGGACAGACAGGTCAGGTTGGCCCTGTCTGCTGGTGATTTTCTTAGACACTGAGCTGAATGTTTTCATTTGAAAACACCTTGGAGAGGGCCCAGAGATCTCCCAAGGAGGGGTTTTGAGGCCTTGGGCACATGAGCACTACATATGGACAAAGGAGATCTGTGCTCTGCGCTGTTGTGGTGGTTTTGCATCACGGAAGTGATGTTCTAAGAGAAGCTGCTATCAGTTTCATCTGTGTTTGACAAAAAAAAAATCAGTAATTATCTTTGAGAATTGACAATCTGTTAAACCACTAAGGAAACTGTACACGCCTCTGTGAAGACACATGTTAAAGATGGGAAAGCCTGGGAGGGTCTCTTTCCCTTCTGGCTGGCACAGAGGTAACAAGGCTGACCCGGCCCCGTCTCAGCCAGGCCGGGCTGGGCGGCTCCTGCCGTGGGGCCGGGCCCCTTCCCAGGGACCCCGCCAGGCCCCATCGGCTGCCGGGCAGGGCAGGGGAGGCCGCGGGGCCGAGGCCGGGCCGGGCCATGGCTGCAGTTGGGAACATCTGGGCCCTGCTGAGCCCTGCCCCGCCGCCAGCCCGGGCCCAGCCAGGATCCGCCGGGCCCCAGGAGCAGCCCCGGGCCGGGCCGGCTCGGCCAAGATTCTGCCACCCTTGGGCTTCAGCCGCAAGCCCCGGGCAGGGGCAGGAGAAGTCATCGGCCCCCGGCCGTGCTGCTGCTGTGCTCTGGCCTGGCTGCTGAGATCCTGGCCCTGCCCCAGCGCGGCCCATCCTGACACAGCCCCAGCGCAGCCGCTGCAGAAACCTCCATCGTAAAACAGCTCCGGCCGCAAGCACCGAGCCCGGCCGGGGGCACGGAACCATCTGCAGGCCCCGGGTGAGATATGAACTCTTTCAGTGCTTCCATCCTCCCTCCAGTGAGAGAAAAGGACAAAGTGCAGGCACAGAGAGGAGCAACATGAAGACACCCAGGTCACTGAAGGGGAAGTTTAGCCCCAGATGGAAGGGATGAGGAGATGCCTTGATCTTGGGGCTGAAATCGTCTTGTAAACCTATGGGGAAGGATGTAATTGATACATCAGACTCTCTTTTTCCCTATAACTAATTGAAAATATGGGTAGATGACTTGTTCAGCAAAAACCTCCATGCTAAAGTAAGCAAATGTTGAAGTAGCTGTGATCCCATGAGAAGTTTAAACAGAGAAAGAGAGAAGAGTAATGAGATCCTGTGCTATCAGGGAGAGAAGAAGAAGATCTCTGTTGTCAGAGATGAAGATGATTTCAGAAATAGATGAAGAGAATCTTTGCTCTTGAACAGCTCATCTTTAAACTCATACCCCATTAGTTGACATTGCCCATAAACACAGCTGTGGGGAAAGCTGTGAAAAATGGGAGGGACTTCACAATTGCAGATTTTCTGGGCACCTGCTATTCATGGGAATTGAGAGCCACGAGCGAACTTTTTCTTATGGAGAAGTCTCCATAGCATGAAAGAGAGACTCCTCTGCCTAAGTGAACTGAAGAAAGACTGTTCTAGATGGTGTAAACTGACTGAAACTTTCAGGTTTTGTCTCCTTACATTGTCAGTAAGAAAGAAAAGGTTATAGGGAAAGGAGAAGTGTTCAGATCCTTATTACTCTTTCTTCTATTTACTGGTAATAAACTTTTCTGTATACCCTTTTAAATTTTTGAGCCTACTTTGCCTTTCTCCTAATCCTATCTCACAGCAGGAAATGAGTAAATATATTCCAGTGAGTGCAATGGTAATTAGCCAACACAGATCCCACTGCACTAATAGATGCATTGGCAGAGAAATCTCAAATTAGCAAACCAAAATCACTCCAGATACATTCCTGATAAACTGCATTAGAGCAGAGGAAAATCAAGGCAGAGCCATGGTTTGTCAGGACTTGCTGCATCCTGATGAGCCCTGTGGTGCATTTGGAGCTGAGCCCTTGAACCTCAGGGCCTGAGAGGAGATTGCACAAACCTTTCCAGGAGTCAAAGTCAGAAGAAAACCCCAAAGTGTCTCAAAGCATGAATGGGTCCCACTGAGGTCCATCCCCAACACAGGCTCCTCATGGACTCCTTGGAGGAGACAATTGGAGGCCAGGATTGACCAAAAACCTCTCAGAGTCTCAGTGTGGAAAGGAAATTCCAAACTACCTTAAAAATTTGACAAGCTCAAAGCCTTACTGAGCACCTCTGAGTGTCAGTACAAAGCTCTCAAGGGACTCATTAAAAATAATTGGGGCCATGATTTCACAAACCTCTCACAGAGTCTGCATCAAAAGGGAAACACCAAGTACCTTCAAATAACTCAAGTACCCTGAAGTATTAATGAGCCCCACTGAGTGTTGTTACTGACAAAGCCTCTCCAGGGACTAATTACAGCAGATAATTGGAGGCCATGATTGCACAAACCTCTCAGAGACTCCAAGGCAAAAGCCAAAGCCAAAGTCCTTTGAAAAAGCTGCAGTCCCTGCAGGGAGCATGAAGGAGCCCCCAGGGCCATTGCTGAGCAAGGCTCCCCAGGGACTCCTTGCAGCAGATCCTTGAGGCCACTGGGATGTGGGCTAGGGGGGGATGCTGAGGGCAGCACAAGGGGCTGACAGTGCCCAGCCTGGCTGGGGCTGTGCCAGGAGGCCCCAGGGCCTCAGGACAAGGTGTCTCCTCCCAGCCCTTGCTGGCACAGACCCTGCTGAGCCCCAGGGCACCAAGACTTGGCTTCTCTTTGTCCCCACCTGTCAGCACTGCCTGCAGTTCTCTGCTCTGCCTGGGGCCTGGGGACACTTGCTCAGTCGTGTCCCTCTCTGGGACCCATTAAAAGTCCAAGAAAGTTTGGAGTTGGATTCTGACGTGGAGTTCTGGAGAGGTTTCTTCAGCTCCCTCTCAGGGACTGATGTCCAGGGCCTGAGCACAAAGCCCCAGAGGCTGATTAAAGTCCTTGTGCTGTGTCTGTGCTGCTGAGCTGGGCTGGGCTCCTGGCACAGAGGCAGCTCCTGCTCACCAAGAAGAGCTTCAAAAGCACATTTCTCTTGATGAGCAGCTCTTCTGCCAGCCCAGCAGGGCTGGGGCACTGCCTGCAGCCAGCCCGGGCACAGCACAGAGGCACAGAGAGCTTCAATCAGTCAGGGCTGGGAAGGGGCTGAGAAGTGCCTGGGGCACAATCACTGCCAGCCCTTGGCACAGGAACCTCTGGCTGCAGGACAGTGCAGCTGCAGCTTCTGGAGCCATCTCCTGCAGCTGGAACATGCCAATGCCTGCAGAGCCTGTGAGTACATTCTCTGCTTGTCTCTTGTGCAGAGCAGCCAGGGGTGCCCAGGGCTGTCCTGCAGAGCAGGGTCCTGCAGCCCAGGGTGCTATGCTGGGGCAGGGACTCTGCTGCCTGCCAGGGACAGCTCTCAGCCAGCCCTGGCAGCTGCTCCCAGCACTGGGGCACAAGATCTGGGTGGCAGGAGACAGCTGGTGATGCTTGGAAGTGTTCTCCTTGTGTGGGGAGGATGCTGCATTGTTCACGACTGCTCCCAGCATGGCATTTAACTCCAGAATATTTCCAAGTAGATTATACAGGGAGCACAGCAAGGGAGGACCTGAATAAAAGGGAAGCTCCTGATTTATTAATCTACTTCTCTAGGTTGCAAGGATGGGAAATTGCACACAGGTATTCATCCCTCAGTTCAGGTAGAGAATTTTTTTTTTCTGAGATATTAGAAAACCAGGCAGTGACCAAAATCAGCCCTTAGGGGCAGCATCAGTGTCACTTTTCCAACAGCTCCTTAGGGTTTTTACCATGTTTCCATCAGAGCCTGCAGAGCCAGAGCTGCCCCTCGGCAGTGCCTGAGCTGGGAGGGCTCTGCAGGGCAGAGCTGAGCCCCCAGGGCTGGGCTGGGCTCTGGCAGCACTGGCAGGGCCCAGCCCTGGGCACAGGGAAGCAGCTGCTGGCAGGGACAGCTCCAGGCAGCAGAGCCCTGGGCAGGCAGTGGGGGGAAAGTGCCCCCAGGCTGTGCTGGGATATTTCAAGTCCTCTCCAAACCCAACTATTCCATGATTACTTTTCTTACAGATCCCCATGCCAAAGCACAGCAAATGTCCAACAGCAGCTGCATCAGGCACTTCCTGCTGCTGGCATTGGCAGACACACGCGGCAGCTGCAGCTCCTGCACTTCTGCCTCTTGCTGGGCATCTCCCTGGCTGCCCTCCTGGGCAACGGCCTCATCATCAGTGCCGTAGCCTGCGGCCACCACCTGCACATGCCCATGTTCTTCTTCCTGCTCAACCTGGCCCTCACTGACCTGGGCTCCATCTGCACCACTGTCCCCAAAGCCATGCACAATTCCCTCTGGGACACCAGCAACATCTCCTACACTGGATGTGCTGCTCAGCTCTTTTTCTTTCTGTTCTTCATTGGAGCAGAATTTTATCTCCTGACCATCATGTGCTACGACCGCTACGTGTCCATCTGCAAACCCCTGCACTACGGGACCCTCCTGGGCAGCAGAGCTTGTGCCCACATGGCAGCAGCTGCCTGGGCCAGTGCCTTTCTCAATGCTCTGCTGCTCACAGCCAATACATTTTCCCTGCCCCTATGCCATGGCAATGCCCTGGGCCAGTTCTTCTGTGAAATCCCACAGATCCTCAAGCTCTCCTGCTCACACTCAAACCTCAGGAGACATGGGCTTCTTGCTGTTAGTGTGTGTTTAGCATTTGGTTGTTTTGTGTTCATTGTTTTCTCCTATGTGCAGATCTTCAGGGCTGTGCTGAGGATCCCCTCTGAGCAGAGATGGCACAAAGCCTTTTCCACCTGCCTCCCTCACCTGGCCGTGGTCTCCCTGTTCATCAGCAGTGGCACATTTGCTCACCTGAAGCCCCCTTCCCTGTCTTCCCCATCCCTGGATCTGGCCCTTTCAGTTCTGTACTCGGTGGTGCCTCCAGCCCTGAACCCTCTCATCTACAGCCTGAGGAACCAGGAGCTCAAGGCTGCAGTGAGGAGACTGATGACTGGATGTTTACAGAAACATTAAACTGCTGGCCAATTTCAGCAAATCACTTGTAGTAAAAGTTATCTTTGATCCTTCTTGTTCATTTAATTTTGGAGGTTCTTTTCCTTTGTTCTTGTATTTTTATATTGTCAACAAATAAATGTCAATCTCTGTGCCATTTCTCATTTTGTTTCTCTCCACCTTCCCTGTGACCACAGACCGTGTCAGTGAGGGGTTGTGCTCTCAGTGGCTTTAGAGGAACTAATTCATCTCCCAGCAGAGTTTTCTGCAGAGATGCCCTTGTGTTGCCTTCTCTGGAGCTGCAGCAGCAATGTCTGTGTGCAGAGCTGGGGCAGATCAGTGCTGGCCCAGCAGCTGTGCCCAGCAGCAGCAGCAGCAGCAGCACTTGGTGTTGCCAGTGCTGCTGCCGTGGCCCTGCCCCGCTGCCCTGGTGGCCCTGGTGTTGCTGCAGGGCCTGAGTGCTCTCGGGGCCGGGCACAGCCCTGGGGGTGGCAGTGCCGGGGCTGCAGCAGGGACAGGCCATGGGCACTGCTGGGGCAGCGCTGACGCCTCAGGCCAGGCCCTGGGGGCTCCAGGCTCCTTGCCCAGGCTCTCTCAAGAACACGGCCAGGCCAATGCTCAGCAGCACAGAAACCCCCGTCAGCAGCCCCAGGCTGGCCGTGGGCAGGCTGGGGGCAAACAGCATGGCTGGGGCTCTGCAAGGGCCCTGGGCCAGACGGGAAGGAGCAGCAGAGCAGGGGCTGATCCATGCCCAGTGCGCTGCACAGCCCAGGGCAGCGTCCCAGAGCGTCCTCATGCAGCTGCCAACAACATCCCCCCTCTGCAGCCCTGGCCTCTCCCCCAGCTCACACAGGTGCCCCATCCTTGCAGGCACAGACACGGCAGCACTGCCTCAGCAGCCCCTGTTTGCATTGCACACAGCAGGGCCAGCACCCCCATGCTGTTGCTGTGGGGACATGAACCTGAGGGAGCACAAATGCCATCAGCCCCTGGGGCCAGCAAGGCCTGCGGGACACCAGGGAATCCACTCAGGTTTGTCCTGGCCTCTGCACTCAGCCAGAAAGTTTGTTCCCATCAGCTGGGAGTTTCCTGTGCCACTGCAGACGCTGTTGCTCAGAGCCAGGGCTGCCTGGCAGCCACCCCCAAACTGCCCTCAGCATTTTTTTTCCTTCACCTTTGCTTCCTTTACTCTTCCTGCTACAAATTTCTTCCCATTTCCCACCCCTGTTTCCTCCCCTGCCAACAGCCCATCTCTGTCCTCATCCTGCTGGCCACACTATTCCTGATCCAGGCCAGCAGCCATTGGCCTTCTTGGCCACCTGGGCACACTGCTGCCTCATGTCCAGCCTGCTGTCCATCAATCCCTTCAGGTCCCTTTCTGCCTGGCTGCTCTCCAGCCCCTCTGTCCCCAGCCTGTAGTGCTGCAGGGGTTGTTGTGGCCAAAGTGCAGGACCAGGCACTGGGACTTGTTAAACCTCACCTTGCTGGATTTGGGCCTGGATCCAGCCTGTCCAGGGCCCTGTGCAGAGCCCTCCTACCCTCCAGCAGATCCACACTCACACCCAGCTTGGTGTCATCTGCAAATTTGCTGATGATGGACTCAATCCCCTCATCCAGACCATCAATGCAGATTTTGAAATCCACGCTGGCTGGCTCTGATCCCTGGGCCATCCTGTGGGTGCCCTGTGATGGCACTCAAGGTGATCTGTTCCATAACCTTGCCGGGCACCCAGGTCAGGCTGACAGGCCTGGAGTTCCCCAGCTCCTCCTTCCAGCCCTTCCTGGGGATGGGCTCACACTGGCACCTCCAGTGCTCTGGGCCCTCCCTGCTGAGCCAGGACTGATGGTAAATGATGGAGAGCAGCTTGGGGAGCTCATCCACAGCTCCCTCATCTCCCTGGGATGGATCCCATTCGATCCCATACACCTGTGAGCACCTGAGTGGCTCAGCAGGTCAGCAGCTGCTTCCTCCTGGATTCCAGGGGGCTGTTTTGCTGCCTGTGTCCATCTACCAGCTCAGAACACTTGTTCTGAGGACAGCCTGTCCTAATACTGAAAATTGAGAGAAACAAGTGTAAAGTATCTCAGCCTTTTCCTTATTTTTAGTTACTGTATTCCCCACTGCACTCAAAAAAGAGTAGAGGTTCTCCTTATCTAATCGTTAGATAATAATTTATTTATAGAAACATTTTCTATTATTTTTCACAGAAGTGGCCAGGTTAAGCTCTAAATGAGCTTTCACATCTGAACTTTTCTTTCTGCATAACCTAACAACATTCTTAAACACTTCCTAAGTTGCCTGACCTTCTGTCAAAAGTTCATGCATCCTTTTCTTTCCCGAGCTCCCACAAAAGCACCATGTGGAGCCAGGCCAGTCCTTTTCCTCACCAGCTCATCGTTTGCCACACTGGGACAGGCTGCTCCTTCCCCCTTAAGATTACTTTCTTGAAATGTGTCCATCCTTCCTGGATCCCTTTGTTTTTAAGGGCTGTTTCCCTTAAAAAAATCAGTACCTGATTTGGTACTCCCCAGATCTGCATCCTGAACAGGCCAAAGTCTGCCCTTCCTAATTCCAGTGCAGAAGTTTTGTTGCTGCCCCTCCTTCTTTCACAGAACATTGAAAACTTGATTATTTCATGGTCACTGTGCCCCAGGCAGCCTCTGAGCCCCACATCTGCCCCCAGCCCTTCTCTGTTTGTGAACAGCAGCAGACAGAGCTTTCCTTGGCAGTGGCAGTGTCACCAAAAATTCAGTGAAACAGAAAACTCTTTTTAACCCCAGTGTAGCATTAAGAAGCAGCATTCTTTATTCAGCTGGATGCATGGGGGATAGCTCCTCCCAAAGCTGTGCAGGCTGAGTACAGGAAAGTTTCTGTTTATTTTCTGTATTTTGCACACACATCCATTGATTGTCCTGGACTAAACATACATCTGATAATCATTTCCCCAAAATCATTAACATATTTCCCCTCCCCTTTACCCATGTGTTCTTCTGTCCTGGGGGTCTCTCTGGTGGTCCCTGGTGGTCGTGGACCCCAATGTTCCAGTGGGCCTGGCTGAGCTGGCAGGACCCTGAGGCTGCTGAACTTCCAGTTCCCCTTCTCACACAATGGGCCTTGTGTGGCTTCCATAGGCCTGGGGATGTGGAGAACAAGCTCCAGGTGTGAGCTCACCTGGTGTAGGCAATTGATCATCTGGTAACATGAGGTCACAGAGTGGGCTGTGACATCACAGAGTGGGGGATGTGAGGTCATAGGGAAGCTATGACATCAGAGGCCATATCTGTGACACCACACGGCAGAATTCTGACATCATAGAGCAGATGATGACATCAGAGATTTGGCTGTGACATCAGAGACCAGCTGTGGTACATTAGAGAATGGGCTGTGCCATCCCAGAGGGGCTGTGTGACATCCCAGAGGGGCTGTGTCAGGTCACTGGGTTGGTCACTCGGCCCCAGCTCCCCCTCACAGTTTCTCCCAACAAGTCCAATGCTGTCCATGCCCAGCAGGGTCCCTGTCCCCCGGGATCCTCCCGGCCCACCTGGAGCCACAGCCTCCACCAAAGGATGTTCCACAGGATCCACCCCAGAGCCTGACATGGGGACAAGGGGCCAGGGCTGTGTGACCAGGACATCAAGGACGGGGATTATCCAGGTCACTGTGGCCTGGGTTGGGTTGCCCAGGGCAGGAAAGATGTCTGGCAGCTGGAGCAGGGTCTGGGAAGGGCCTCCAAGGTGGGGCTGGAGCCCTTGGGCTGTGAGCAGAGGCTGAGGGAGCTGGGCTTGTCCAGCCCAGAGCAGGGAAGGCTGAGGGGCTCCTCATCCCAGCCTGGCAGTGCCAGCGAGGAGGGGATGGAGAACACAGAGCCAGGCTCTTCACCGGGGGCCTGGTGGGAGACAAAAGCCAATGGGTGGAAGGGGAAAGAGGGGAGATCGGCCAGGACAGGAGGAGATGAAATGAGTCAGGCTGGTTTCAGCATTTCCTCAACACCAAAAGCAGCCTGACCTCCCTTCTCCATCCACCACTGACAGCTTTGCAAATCAGGAATTGTTGGAGCTGTTTTGCCCCCACTCCAGGATGAGCATCCTGATACAAAAACTTAATTGTGTTTATGTCTATCACAGAACCACATTTGTGTGAAATTAATGTTAGAATAGAAATGTGGATGGAGGACTCATCAGACACTGCTGGGACATTGCACATAGCTCAAGGAAGAGTGAGATTGTTATTAAATTGTATCCTGCTCAAATGTGGTCTCCTGGCCATGAGGAGAACCTTTCTGTGCCTCTGAGTCTCACCAGTTCCTGACCCCCAAAGGACACAAACCTGATGAGTGTTGGCTCCCACACCAGTGGTGGCACTTGCACCTTCCTCCATCCCCAGAGCAGAGCTCCCTTGTCCCTGAAAGTCCCGTGCAATGCAGGGATGAAGGAAACAGGACAGGCTGTGGGGATCAGGGGCAGAGCCAGGGAGAAGCATGACTTTTGCATTGGATGGAGCTGTGCCTTCCCTTGGCTTTGCTGGCTGACAAGAAATGAACATCCCTCTGTGTCTCGGGCAGCTCCTTCTCCAAGGAAAGCAGGTGGGAGTTGGAGCCAAGGAGCTGAAAGCTGCAGGTGCAGCCTGGGCTGGAGGGAGCTCAGATTTGCACAAGGCTGCTCTGAGTGCCAGGGCTTGGATGGGGGAAATGGTGGGCTGGGGGTAGGGACAGAGTCTGATTGATTGTCAGCCATGAAGGGTCTTTATTTCCATATCTATTCAAACTGCATGAGGAGGTACTTGGATTCAGTGTCAATTGGAGATTGCACATATCAATGAATTAACAGGGGAAAAAAAAAACTAAACAGGACCTAAAAAATGTTTTCTCACTGTCCTTTTAAATATCATGTATTCAGTTTCAATACACTACTGAGATCTGTCTAATTAACCGCAAAGGATTTGAAAATTAAAATCAAATTATCCCCAGAGGCCTGGCTTGTTCAGGTGTTCTGAATGTTCATGAGCCCTGGGACACTGAATTCCTGCACTCAAGAGCTGAAGGCTGAACAAGCCTCTGGAGCAGTGAAATTCAGCAGCAGCCTCCAAGTTGCTGAGGATGTCAGCAGCCCCCAGTGAGGCCATCCCTGCCCAGAGACCGTGGGGGAATGGGCAGACAAGGAGAGCGTCCCTGGGGCTGGGGCAGCACAACTCAGAGGCACCAGCGGCTCCAGCTGGGCAATGGAGTGTGGAATGTGGCTGGGAAAGCCCTGCCTGGGCTGGGCCAAGGAGGACACACAAGCCCTGACCCCCATCCCCCAAACAACTCTCTCAAGGAGACATTTAAAAGGAATTTACAGTTGTTTGTGTCCTCTGAGTTGGATGTGCTGGAGAAATGCCAACAAGAGATTCTCAGGAGCTCAAAACAACAAAACAGCCTTTACTGGGAACTTTAGAAAGTCAGAGAAACTTTGGCAAAATGTTTATATGGCATTTTAGTGGTTTTAGTTTATTAATTTAAGATTTTTCTAATATTGAGATTTCTTAATTAATGGATTGATGAGTGTGGTGGATTTTAGTGTCGGTTAATTATTTATGTGTTTATTTTGTTTTGAGATAGGAATACGAGAATGCTAAAGTAGGCCTAAAATTTTAAAAGGGTATAAAGAAAATTTTATTAAATAGAAATTAAAAAAGAAAAAGGGTAGTAAGAGATAAAATAAACTCTTCAGAACACTTTTTTTTTTTTGTTTAAAATTTTTTCTTTTTTAGTGACAATGTAAAGAAAGTAAATTTAAAATTTCTAGTTAGTTTGCTGTTTCGAGAATAGTCTTTTTTTAGTTTACTTAGGGAGAGAAGTTTTTCTTGTTAAGGTTGTGGAGATTTTTTTTACAAGAGGAAAAAATATTTTTTTTTGTGGCTCCTCATTTTGTCATGGATAACACCCCTCTGGGGAACTTTGTTCTTGTGAAATTGTTTTTATTGCTACAAGCTTTTTCACTGCTTGTTGATGGACCATGTTGACTTATGGGGTTTTGTTTTAAAGATGAGTTATTTAAAGGTATAAGTTTTTATTATTTACTTTTAAAATTATTTTTATTTCTGGGAATAGAGATCTTCTCTTGGGGATACTGGATTACTTTTTCCCCCCCTATTTAAACTTTTTATGAAATTCCAGTTATTTTAACATTTATTTATTTTAGTATGCAGGTTTTTGTTTGAAATTAATTTGAAATTTTTATAGTTTTATGTGTTATAAAGAAAAAGAGTTTTCTCTTTGTAGTTTATAAGAGGATTTTAGTTTTAAGATAAGGGTATTTTTTCTTCTTTTTTATTTGGGATTTAATTTCTTCTTTACTGACTTTGATGGTTTTATGTTATTTTTTTATATGCTTGTATTTTGGTTTTTTATATGTTCATATTTTGTTTTTTTCTTTTACCCGAGGGAGGATTGAAGTATTGAAAGGATTAACAACTGACCTGCCGGTAACTTGTGGTGGAAGTTGTGGTTGGGTTGTGCTAGAATTGGTTTTATGGCTGATTTTTGGGTTTTTTTATGTTTAAGTTTTTAGTTGTAGGGTTTTTTTGTATGGGTTGTAGGGGTTTTTCGTTTTACTTGTGTTGGGAGAGGGGACTTGATGGTGAGATTTTAATAGCTGTGGCTGGCTTTGTTCTGGTTGGGGTTTTGTAGCCTCTTTTGTTTTCCTGTTTGGGAGTTGTTGGGGTTTGGTTTGCTTAGAATGAGGTCAATGGGGAGGGTGTGGCCTGGGGAAGGAGGAAGGGGCTCAGCCCATGGCAGGGTTGCTTGGTTTGGTTTGGTTTGGTTTGGTTTGGTTTGGTTTGGTTTGGTTTGGTTTGGTTTGGTTTGGTTTGGTTGAGATGGGGGCCAGGGCCATGGCCCGCTGCTTCTTTGTTGACTGGAAAAGAAAGAGGAGGTTCCTGGGTTTTTCATCTTTAGCATTTGTATTTCACAGAGGCGTGTTCAGTATCTCAGTGGTTTAACAGATTGTCAGTGACACAAAAAGTTTTGTATTACTTTTTAAAATTCTTCTCATGTCAAACTTCGACAGACATTCAATCAACATAAAACACTTTTCAAAGCATTGACTTGGCCCATTCATCTTCACAAACTCTAAGCGTGTTCAATTTGATGTTAATTAAAATTTACAGGAGCACAGAAATAGAAGACATAGAAAGAGAGAAAGACAAAAAAGATACAGAGGAGAACACACAGCTACCAACTCCTGCATTCCAGCAGTGTTCAGATGGAAATTCCAAGAGAATGCAGGGTCAAGATGTGTGCTTGCCTTGTGCTCAGCCTTCAATACCCCTTGGTCTCCCTGGGCCCTTCCCCCAGGTGGGGCTTGGGCTCATTTGGTCCCTCAGGAGCTGGGCTGGGGGCTGCAGAGGTGGCTGTGGAGCATTGCCTGTGCTGTGCCAGGGACTGGCAACCACTGCTGGGCTGGGATAGAGGCTCTGGGGGGATTGGGGTTCCAGGGCAGGGCAGGGCTGGGCTTCCAGGGCAGGGCAAGGCTGGACCTGCCCCTTCCTTCCCCACACATGAAATGTTTCAAGACAACAATCCCCTCCAGTCTGTCACAACAGGAAATTTTGGAGGTGAAATCCCAATTCTGGCCAGGGGCACCTGGCCGCTAAGGGCAGCTCTTTTCCATAGGAAGGGAAGCAGAGAGTCACAGTGTTTGGAAGGCAGGTGAGAGCCTCACTAGGCAAATGCCAGCCAAACTTGTCAGAAATGGCAGATTTTGTCTGGGAGCAGTTTTTGGATTAAGGGAATTTTGAAGGTAGAAGCCCAATCTCAGCCATGGGTGGCTGGAGAAGCAGGACAGTTCTTTCCCATAGGAAGGAAAGCACAGAGGCTTCCCACAATGTCACGGGACTCCTCTGTTACATGAGCCCTGCAATGTCTCAATGGACCTTTGAACCCTGGGGGTTTGCAGTGTCACAATGGACTCCTCTGACTCCACAGTGTCACAATGGACCACTAATGACATCAGGCCCTGCCATGTCACAATGGAGTTTTGGTTCCATACAGCCCTGCAGTGTCACAAAGGCCTCTTGGTTTCACGAGGCCCCACAGTATCACAATGGTCTCTTGGTTCTGTGGGCACCCCCAGGGTCACTATGGTCTCACTAGTTCCATGAGACGTCACAGTGTCACAATGCTTTGCCTATTCCATTAGCCCACATAGCATAAAAATGGTCTCCATGATTCCAGGAGTCCCCTCAGTGTCACATAGACCTCTGGCTTCATGGGGTCTCACAGTGTCACAATGGGCCCTTGGTTCCTTGACACCCCAAAGTGTCACAATGGTCTCCACAGTTCCATGAGGCCCCACAGTGTCACAATGGTCCCTTGGTTTGATGGGGCCTCTCAGTGTCACAATGATCCCTACATTCCATGGAGCCACACATGGAATGGAACTGTGTGGCTCCATGGAATGTAGGGATCATTGTGACACTGGTGGGGGGACCCAGGGGGACAGGGGACCCCACTGTGCACAAGCAGCCTTGGACTTTTCTGAGGTAAACTGTGAGGGGAGGCTGGAGTGGATTGACCTCCTCAGTGACCTCAAACATTCCCTTTGATGTCACACAACCACCTGTGATGTCACACAGATCCTGTGATATCACAGAGCTAATTTTGTTATGTCACCCTGTAATGTCATACAGCAGTGCTGTGATGTCAGAGAAGATTGTGATGTCACAAAGTCACTCTGTGATATCGTAGTCTCTTCTGTGATGTCACAGCCTGCTCTGTGATGTTTCACAGCCACCTGGTGATCTCACAACCCACTCTCTGATGCCACAGAGACACCCTCTATCATGACAGAATCTGCTCTATGGCCTCATATCCTACTCTGTGATGTCACAGACAGCTGTGTGATGTCACAACTCCCTCAGTGATGTCACAAAGCCCTCAAGAACTCAGTTATATTGAAACACTGAAGGTTCTTGGACTTTGAAGAGATCCCTGTCAGGGACACAACTGAGAAAGTGTCCCCAGGTTCCAGGTAGAGCAGAACACTGGAGGCAGTGATGACAAGTGGGGACTAGGAAGGCAAAGGTGTCTCTGGTGCTGAGCAAACCTGGATGTGTTTCAGGAATGCAAAGGGCCAAGGCCTGAGCCCCAGGGCCTGGCCAGGCAGATCCTGTCCCTCCCTCCTTGCTCAGGGCTCTTGCCGGGATGGGCACTGGGATGTGGGGATGGGCAGTGCCAAGGGCAGGAGCATGGGGCAGCCCCTGCCAGGCTGCTGAGCATGGACAAGGAGGCAATGAGTCCCCAGGCCTGCAAGGGTCACTTGTCCCCTCATGGCCTCAGGCCCAGGGCCAGCAGCCATGGCCAAAGTGCTGCCCAAGTTGGCTCTGGCAGGGCTGTCTTGCAGCTGCTGCCCATCCCTGTGCCCTGTGCAGCCCAGGCTGTCCCACGGTGTCCCTGCCATGCGCCTCTGTCCCTGCAGGCTGTCGGCATCCCCCGGCTGCCCCACCTCACCTGGCTGGCCCCTTCCTTTGCTGACAGCTCTGCCTCCTGCCTGCCTCTGCCTGCCCACACAAAGCCGTGGGCCTGATATCAAAATGGTTAATTCAATTTTCACTGTGCCCGTGAACTTTTAGTACAGGAATAAGGCATTCTGGGGCTGCTTTCTCACCAAGGATGGTTGGAAGACAAGAAGAAGACATTTGGCTCAAGATTGCAGTGACAGAAAATCGAAGGATTGAGTCTGGGAACTTGAGGTGGGTTTTATGGGTAAATTGTAATATGCATGTAGTGATGCTGGTAGAATTACATGTCCACATAAGGTTACGAGTTATATCTCACTAGACCTCAGACCCGAATAAATTATATATAATTTAAATAAGAAATTAGTGTTAAGGAGTCTTAATCTGATATTTTGGATATTTGGTGGTGGTGGGGCCTCCTAGAACAAGGAGTCAGCTGTGACACTGAGCAAAGTCAGGGCACAAAGGGTCCTTTGTGAGTCTGCAGAACCCCATGGAACCAAAATCCGTTTTGCTACATTGGGGTCACATTGAACCAATGGTCCATTGTGATACTGCAGCTCCAAGGAGACCATTGTGACACTGAGAAACCTCTTGGAACCAAGGGACCATTGTGACACAGCAAGGCTGGTGGAACCATGAATCCATTGTGACACAGCATGGCCACATGGAGCCAAGGGGCTACTGTGACACTGCAGATCCAAGGAGACCATTGTGACTTAGGAACCTCATGGAACCAGGAGTCCATTGTTCCACTGTGGGGCCCTGTGGAACCAAGGGCATGACAGTGACTTTGTGGGGCCTTATGGAACAATGGAGACTATTCTCACACTTTGGGACCCAATGGAACCAAAGGGCCATTACAGCACATGGCAGGGTCTCATGGAACCAAGGGGTCTCCAGTGAACCCTGTGGGTCTCCGTGGGATGAAGGGTCCAGTGGAACCAAGGATACCATTGTGACACTCTGGGGCCTCATGGAACCAAAGGTCCATTGTGACACAACAGGGCCTCATGGAACCATGGAGGCCATTTTTACACTTGGAGGCCTTGTGGAACCAAAGGTCTTTTGTGGCACTTCAGAGCCTTGTGGAGCCAAGGGGACCACAGAGACACTGTGGGGCTCAGTGAAACCAATAGTGTGTTCTGACACTGCAGGGCCTTATGCAATCACATAGACCATGGTGACACCAAAGGCCTCAATGAACCAGGGGGCCAGTGTGACACTACAAAGTCTCATGGAAGCAAGGAACCATTGTGACACTATGGAGTATTGGCAGGCCAAGGGGCAGTTGTCACACTCTGTGGGACCATGGAACCAAGGAGTCCATTGTGACACTACAGGACCCCGTGGAAATAAGGATCCATGTAACAGTGTGGGACCCCATGGAACAAAAGTTCCATTGTGACACTGCAAGGCCTGATGGAATCCTGGAGGCCATTATGACACTTTGAGGCCCTATTGAATCAAGGGGCTCTGCAGGGCCTCATGGAACCAAGGAACCCCTTCTGACACTGTGAGTCCCAATAAAACCGAGGGTCCAGTGTGACACCATGGAACCAAGGACACTGTTGTTGTCTGGTTTTGGCAGTACAAAAGCTCATGGAACAAAAAGTCCATTGTGACATTGTGGGGCCTCATAGAACCAAGGAGACTGATATGACACTTAGGGACCCACTGGAACCAAGGGGCCATTGTGACACCACAGGGCCTCACAGAACCAAGGAGCCATTGTAGCACAGCAGGGCCTCATGGAATCAAGAGGATCACAGTGACCCTGTGGGGCTCCACAAGGGGCCATGGGGCTCTATAAGGGGCTGTGGGGCTCCATGAGACCATGGAGCCATTCTAACTGTGGAACCAAGGATACCACTGTTACACTATGGGGCATCATGGAACCAAGGAGAGCACTGTGACACTGCAGGGCTCCATTGAACTGAGAACTTGTGTGGCAGGGAGGAGCCCAATGGAACCAAGGTGCCATTGTGATACTGTGGAACCAAAAGAGACCATTGTGACACTGAGGGGCTTCATGGAACCAATGAGACCATTCTGACACTCTGAGTCCCCATGGAACCAAGGGGCCATTGTGACACCACAGGGCCTCACAGAACCAAGGCAGCCACTGTGACACTGCAAGGTTTCATGAAAGCAAGGGGCCATTGTGTCACTGTGGGTCCCCATGGAAGCAAGGGGACATTGTGACACATCCAGGCCTGGTGGAACCAACAGGGCCATTGTGACCCTGAGGAACCCAATAGAATCAAGGGGCCAGTTTGAGACTCTGCCACGTGATGGAACCAATGGGCCATTGTGGCATTGCACCATCCCATGGAAATAAGGAAACCATTTTGACATGGCAAAGTCCTCATGGAAGCAGGGGGCCATTATGCCACTGTGGAGCCAAGGAGACCATTGTTATATCACTGGGCCTCACGGAAACAAAGATCTGTTGTGATCCTACAGAACCTCATGGAACCAAGGGGCCATTGTGATGCTGCAGGGCCCCAAGGATCCAAGAACATGGAACAGGTCTGGCTGGCTGGGCCTCCTGGGGGCTGCCTGACTGGTCCAGCTGACCTGGGCATGTTGAGGACCACTTCTCATCAGACACTGAAGCCCTGGAGTTGTGTGCTTTCCTTCCTGTAGGGAAGAACTCCTACTCCAGGGGTTCATGGCTGATATTGGGATCCCTCCTCCAAATCTGATTATATCCAAGGATTATTCCCATATGAAACCTACCAGGACAGACAGCTCTGGCTGGCCTTGGCCTCTTGGGGACCACCTCTCATCTGCCTTCAAAACACTGGGTGCCTGTACTTTTCTTGCCACAGAAAAAACCCATCTTTCAAGTCCAGGTGTCCATGGCCAAAATTGGGAATCTGCCTCTAAAATTCCTTATATCCAAGGATGGCTCCCAGACAAACCTGCCAGGACTGTCCAGGTTCCCTTGGCTTCCTGAGGGCCAGCTCTCATCATCCTTTGAAACACTGGGGCTCTGTACTTTCCTTCCTATGGAAAAGAACTGTCTTTCTTGTCCAGATGCCCATAGACAAAAGCGCGGTTTGGCCTCCCAAATTCTGTCTATCCAAGGATTCTTCCCTGACAACAGGTCTGGCTTCCCTTGGCCTCCTTGGGGCTGCCTCTAATCAGCCTTTGAAACACTGGGATCCAACCTTCCTTCCAGGAACCCATGGCTGAAATGGAATTCCACCCCTAATAGTCCCCAAATATCCAAGGGTTGTTTTCAGACTAAAGCTGCAAGGACAGGCAATTTGAGGTGTCATGGGACCAAGGGTCCATTGTGAAACTGCGAGACCCCATGGAGCCAAAGATCCATTGTGACTTTGCAAGGCCTCATGGAATCATGGAGACACAATTAAGACACGTCACAGCCTCATGGAACCAAGGAGACCAATGTGACACTAACAGGACTCATGGAATCACGGAGACCATTGTGACACTGTGAGGCCTCATGGAACCGGTGAGACAATTGTGACCCTGGGTGTTGCAGTGTGATTTCCTGTTTCACCTATCCCAATACCCTCAGGTGTGCCAACCTTTCCCATCCCCCTTTTGCCCTCCTGCCTAAGAGCTGTCCATCAATCTTAACATTCCAGCAAGGGCGTCATGTGGTTGGCAGAAGTTCAAAAGATGCTCTTCAGGTCTGGGCTCATTGGCCTGTCCAAGCATCTATATCCTTTGAGCCTTCCCCTCCTCCCACCTAGTTGGCCCTCACCTGTCCCTTTCCCTCCCCCTGTCCCCGGGGCTTAAAAGGGGATGAGACCATGTGGCCTGGAGTTCTATTGTGAGCTGTTACCAGATTCAGAGGTCTACCATCCTGAAATAAAACTCTGGATTAAGACTCTACGATAGAACCTGCTCCTTTTTCTCTTCACTGTCGCCTGAACCTTTTCCACCAGAGGTAAACTGAGTTCCTACTTTGCCTGGATTTGTTTCGAGTGCCTAGCTGCAGCACCCAGCCGGCCAGAGGTATCTCTGGGGTGAAAACACCACAGCTTCAGGCTTTGGTCTAGCAGCGAGAGTTAGACAAAGCCGGGCATGACAGACCCGGAAACATCAGGATTAATATTCTATAGCTGGGGGTCCCCACAGAACAAAGAGGATCATTGTGATACTGTGGGGCCTCATGAAACCAAGAGGCCTTTGTGACACTGCAGGGTTGCATGGAACCAAAGCTCCAGGGTGACACAGAGGGGCCTCCTGACATCAGTGGTCCATTGTGATACTGTGGAGCCAAAGGAGACAATTGTGACACTGCAAATCGCCAGGGTCCAAAGGTCCATTGTGACACTGCAAGGCCTCATGGAATCATTGGGACCATTGTGACACTGCGGGGCCTTCTGGAACCTAGGGGCCATTGTGACATTGCTGGATCCCATGGAAACAAGGGTCCATCGTGACACTGCTGGATCCCATGGAAACAAGCCACCATTATGGCATGGCAGGGCCCGTTGGATCAAGGCACCATTGTGGCACTGTAGGGCCCCACAAAACCAAGGGAACACAGAACAGGTCTGGCTGGTTTGGCCTCCCAGGGGCCACATGACTGGTCCAGCTGACCCTGGCATGTTGAGGGTCTCGTCTCATTTGCTCCTGAAGCACTGGGGTGCTGTGCTTTTCTTCCTATGGAAAAGAACTCTCCTCCTCCTCCAGGCACCCATGGCCAGAACTGGGATTCCACCTCCAAATTTCCTTATTATAACAGAGGAAATGTATTGTATTTGAATATCTGTATATAGGCTTTGCCCTGGGAGGTCCCGGTTGTCCTTGATGGGCTGCAGCTGTGATGTTCTTAATTGGGCTGCAGCTGTGACCAATGAAGATATCTGGGATAAAAGGGGGTGGGTTAGCCGGTCAGGGAGAGCCTTGGAGCTGCTCTGGACTGAGAAAGAACAAGATGCAGAAGGTGTCTGTGCTGTGAAGATCTGCAGCCATAAGAACACACCAAGGAGGTATGGACTTTAGAAATTTGATAACAACAGTATGGGACTCCAGAAATAGAACAACACCACCTTATATCCAGTGATTGTTCCAATAGGAATATTCCCAAGACAAGTCTGTCTTGCAGTGGTTTTACAAGGGTCACTTTGCATCTGTCTCAAAAAACACTGGGGAAGGCTCTGTGATTTCCTTCCTATGGGGAAGAACTGTCCTGCTTCTCCAGGTGCCCATGGCTGAGATTGGGGTTCCACCTCTAATATTCCCTATATCCAAAGTCTGGTCCCAGACAAAATCTTCCATTCCTGATAAGTCTGGCTGGCCTTGGCCTATTGAGGCTCTTCATACGCTGGGGCTCTGTGCTTTCCTTCCTATGGAAAAGAACTGTCCTTAGCGGCCAGGTGCCCATGGCCAGAATTTGAGTTCCACCTCCAATATTGCCTGTTGTGACAAATTGGAGGAGATTGTTGGCTGGAAACATTTCATGTGTGGGGGAGGAAGGTGCAGGTCCAGCCTTGCCCTGCCCTGGAACCCCAGCCCTGCCCTGCCCTGGAACCCCAATCCCCCCAGAGCCTCTATCCCAGCCCAGCAGTGGCTGCCAGTCCCTGGCACAGCACAGGCAATGCTCCACAGCCACCTCTGCAGCCCCAGCCCAGCTCCTGAGGGACCAAATGAGCCCAAGCCCCACCTGGGGGAAGGGCCCAGGGAGACCAAGGGGTATTGAAGGCTGACCACAAGGCAAGCACACATCTTGACCCTGCATCCTCTTGGAATTTCCATCTGAACAGTGCTGGAATCGAGGGCTTTGTAGCTGTGTGTGTGCTTCTCTGTATCTTTTTTGTCTTTCTCACTTTCTGTGTCTTCTTCTGTCTCTGTGCTCCTGTAAATTCTTATTATCATTAAATTGAACAGGCTTAGAGTTTGTGAAGTTGAATAGGCCAAGTTAATACTTTGAGAAGTGTTGTTTTGTTGATTAAATATCTGTTGTAATTGCACATTAGAAGAATTTTAAAAAGTAATACAAAACTTTTTGTGTAACTGACAATCTGTTAAACCACTGAGATACTGAACACGCCTCTGTGAAATACAAATGTTAAAGATGAAAAAACCCAGGAATCTCCTCTTTCTTTTCCAGTCAACAAAGAAGTAGTGGGCCCCAGCCCCCATCTCAACCAAACCAAGCAACCCTGCCATGGGCTGAGCCCCTTCCCCCCTCCCCAGGCTGCCCCCTCCCCATCGGCCCCATTCTGACCAAACCAAACCCCAACAACTCCCAAACAGGAAAACAAAAGAGGCTACAAAACCCCAACCAGAACAAAGCCAGCCACAGCTATTAAAATCTCACCATCAAGTCCCCTCCACCCAACACAACTAAAACCAAAAACCCCTACAACCTACCACCCATACAAAATAACCCTACAACTAAAATTAAACACAAAAAAAGCCCCAAAACCAACCATAAAACCAATCCTAACACGACCCAACCACAACTTCCACCACAAGTTACTGGCAGTTTAGGTGTTAATCCTTTCAATACTTCATTGCTCCATCGAGTAAAAGAAAAAAACAAAATATCAGCATATAAAAAAATATATAAAATCATCAAAGTCAGTAAAGGAGAAATTAAATCCCAAATAAAAAAGAAGAAAAAATACCTTAATCTTAAAGCTAAAATCCTCTTGTAAACTATAATGAAAAAACTCTTTTTCTTAATAGCACAAAAAACTTTTTAAAAAAATTACAATTAATATCAAAAAAACCCTCCATACTAAAATAAACAAATGTTAAAATAATGTTAAAATAACTGCAATTTCATCAAAAGTTTAAACAGAAGCGAAAAAAATCCAAGTAATCCAGTATCCCCAAGAGAAGATCTCTATTCCCAGAGATAAAAATAAATTTAGATGTAAATAATAAAAACCTTTACCTTTAAAGAACTCATCTTTAAAACAATACTTCATAAGTCAACATGGCCCATCAACAAGCAGTAAAAAAGCTTGTAGCAATAAAACAATTTCACAAGAACAAAGTTCCCCAGACAATTGTTATCCATGACAAAACTAAGAAACACAAAAAACCAAGTTTTACCTCTTGTTAAAAAATCTCCATAACCTTAAAAACAAAAAGTACTCTCCCTAAATAAACTAAAAAAAAGGCTATTCTAGAAATAGTAAACGAACTAGGAATTTTTAGTTTACTTTCTTTCCATTGTCAGTAAAAAAAAAAAGTTGTAAAGGAAATAAGTGTTCTAAAGAGTTTATTTTAATTCTTACTTCTTTTTTCTTTTTTTAACTTTTAATTAAATTTTCTTTATATCCTTTTAAAATTTTAAGTCAACATTACCTTACTCCTAATCCTCTTACAACAAAATAAATACATAAATAATTAACCAACACTTAAACCCACCACACTCATCAATACATGAATTAAGAAATCTCAAAATTAGAAAAATCTTAAATTAACAAACCAAAACCACTACGAGGACATAATAAAACTTTTGCCAATGTTTCTCTGATTTTCTAAAGTTGCCAGTAAAGGCTGTTTTGTTCTTTTGAGCTCCTGAGAAGCTCTTGTTGGTATTTCTCCAGGGAGTCCAATTCAGAGGACACCAACAATTGTAATTCCTTTTAAATGTCTCCTTGAGAGAGTTGTTTGGGGGATGGGGCTTGTCTGTGCTGCTTGGCCCAGCCCAGGCAGGGCTTTCCCAGCCACATTCCACACTCCATTGCCCAGCTGGAGCCGCTGGTGCCTCTGAGTTGTGCTGCCCCAGCCCCAGGGACGCTCTCCTTGTCTGCCCATTCCCCCACGGTCTCTGGGCAGGGATGGCCTCACTGGGGGCTGCTGACATCCTCAGCAACTTGGAGGCTGCTGCTGAATTTCCCTGCTCCAGAGGCTTGTTCAGCCTTCAGCTCTTCAGTGCAGGAATTCAGTGTCCCAGGGCTCATGAACATTCAGAACACCTGAACAAGCCAAGCCTCTGGGAATCATTTGATTTTAATTTTCAAATCACATGTGGTTAATTAGACAGATTTCAGTAGTGTATTCAAACTGAATAGATTCTTTTTAAACAGACAGTGAGAAAACATTTTTTAGGTCCTATTTAGGTTTTTTTTTTTCCTGTTAATACAATGATATGTGCAATCTCCAATTGACACTGAATCCAAGTACCTCCTCATGCAGTTTGAATGGATATTAAAATCAAGACCCTTCCTGGCTGACAATCAATCAGACTCTGTCCCTACCCCCACCCCACCATTTCCCCCATCCAAGCCCTGGCACTCAGAGCAGCCTTGTGCAAATCTGAGCTGACTATGATGTTGACTAGTGTGGTATTTATTTGAACTTCAGAAAAACTGGACAACTCCCTGATGCTCAAGCATGAAACCAGTCAGTTGAGAGGCACTTGAATGACCAGAGAGCATCTGGTGGAGAAAATCTGGAAGGAATGGGAAGAATAAAGTTCCAGAGAGCCTAGAGAAGAGATGCCCTTAGACATGGCCATTTAAACAAGAGAGCTGCAAACACATGAAGGAAGAGCGGGAGGAAATATTAGACTGAATATTGGTGAATATCTACACAAGTAGAGGGGGGGATCAGTATTTCTTCTTTTGCCATTATTAGAAGAATCCAGGAGATCCAGGAAATTCCTGTTCCTGATGGGAAAACATTGCCATTTCTTAAAAGGACTCGAATGAGCCAGATAATAAAGATTTGCTTGTATATTATGAAACTAACAGGAATTAAAACTTGTGTCCCTTTCCAGGCAGACATCAGTTGTGTGTCTATGAACAGGCACTTGTGCCACTTGTGCCCTGAGGTGCCCAGCTGGGATTGGATCTCTCCCAGAGCACCTGAGGAAGAGCAGAGCACCTTGCAAGCTGCAGGGCCCTGACAGCCCCACAGGGCTCCTGTGCCATCAACATCTGCTCTGCTCCAGTCTGAAACAGGGCCCAGCATGGTGCCGGGATCATCAGAGAGCTGAGGTGTGTGCTGAATTCAATGGCCTCCCAATCCCGCAGCAGCCCTGCATTTCCCTGCTGCAGCCTTGGTCTCCAGCCCAGCCATGGAGGCTCTTTGGGCTCTGGAGTGTTGCTGCAGCCCCCGAGGGCAGCTGAGCTCTGCCTTTGGCACAGTCAGGCCTGGCCAGCGCAGGCCATGCTCAGCAATTGCTTGTGTGTGCCTGGCCTTGCTGTCAGCCCCGGCAGCGGCTGCGTGGCCCCTTTGTGGCCCTGTGCTGGCCCAGCCATGGTGGCCCAGCCCCTGTGCAGGCCCAGCCCAGGCCAGGAGCATTGCGGCTGGGAACGGCCCCTGTGCCGTGGTGCCCACAGCAGCCTTGGGGCTCTGTGCCCCATGGCCTCCCTGCTGGGCAGCCTCTGCCAGCTCCTGCAGAGCCCCTGGCACCTGTGGGGCTGCACAGACAGCCCTGCCCCGGGCTCTGCCGGCCTCTAGGCCAGCAGAGAGGCAGCCAGGGCTGGCCATGGCCGGGAACAGGCCCTGAGCCCCGCAGGAGGATGGAGCTGGGCCACAGCCAAACTCAGCCCAGGCCAAAGCTGGGCTCAGCAGCCAGGCCTGCCAACGCATGGGCACAGAGGCTGGCGCTGACAAATGTCCTGGGCCCCCTCCCTGCTCTGTCCATGCCACCAAGGGCACAGAGCAGCCTCCTCTCTGGCACACTTGCCTGTTTGCAATGCCTTGCACAGGCGCTGGCCCTGCCCCACAAGGCCTGGCCTGAGTCCTGCCCCTGCACACTCAGCCAGGCTGAGATGGACACTGATGGTTTCTGGGCCAGGCTCTCGGAGCCCAGCCCAGCTCCCTGCAAGCTCTGCCAGCTGCCCTGAGCTCTGAGCAGCACCAAGGGCCTCTCTGAGCCCAGCCCAGCCCAGCCGGCTCTGGCCCCACAGCTCTGCTCAGGCCAGGCTGCTCTGGCCACTGGCCCCACGGCCTCAGTCCCTGCCAAGGCCACAGCAGCAGCTGCAGCTGCCACAGGACTCAGCCCCAGCCATGGGGGAAGGTGCTTGGCCAAGGCCAAAGGAGGCTCCCTGGCTGCCCTGCTCCCCTCGGCCTGAGGTGCTGAGAGCTCTGCAGCCCCTGCTGCCATCCCATCTGCCCAGGGCAGCACAAGAGCCCTGGCCTTGGGGCCCTCAAGAGCTGCTCCTGCTCCAGCCCAGGGCCCATGCCAAAGCTGGGGCAGCAGCCACAAAGCTCTGCCCATTTCTGTTCATAGCTGCTCTGAGGGGGGTGGATCCTCAGCCACTTGGAGGTTGCTGATGAATTTTACTGCTCCAGAGGCCTCTTCTATCTGGAGCTCTTCACTACAGGAATTTGGTGACAAAGGCTCCCAAACATTTGTTCAAAATACTTGAGCAAGAAAAACCTCTGGGAATAATCTATATTTTCATTTCTTCTGTGATTAATCAGACAGATTTCAGACGAGTATTTTAAGTGAATCTGCTATATTGAAAAAATGCCAGGAGAATTGTTATGTACTCTTTGGTTTTCTTTTCTTGTTAATAGATTGATATCAGCAATGTCCAACTGATATTGACCCTCAGCACCTTCTAATGTAGTCTGAATAGATATGAAAATCAAGACCCTTCATGGCTTACAATCAGTAGCACATTTTCCCCAACACCCCCCACCATGTCCCTCATCCAACCCCTGGAACTCCTATGGATCAGGAATGGTGTGGCCAGCAGGAGCAGGGCAGGGATTCTTCCCCTGTGCTCAGCACTGGTTGGGCAGCACCTCGAGTGCTGTGTCCAGTTCTGGGCCCCCAATTTAGGAATGACATGGAGGGGCTGGAGGGTGTCCAGAGAAGGGCAACAAGGCTGGGGAGGGGTCTGGAGCACAAGTCCTGTGAGGAGTGGCTGAGAGAGCTGGGTTTGTTTATCCTGGAGAAGAGGAGGCTCAGGGGAGACAAGGCAGTGTCAGGGCACAGGTTGGACTTGGTGATCTCCAAGGTCTTTTCCAACCTTGATGATTCTGGGATTCTCTGGAATCACCTTTGGAGCAGTTGCAGGATGAGCCCTGTGCCTCCTCTTCAGCAGCTCCAGCAGCCCAGGTCCCTCAGCTTCTCCTGGCAGCCCCAAAGCCCATCCTGTCAGTCCTGCAGAGCCTCTGCAGCTCCTCCTCATTGCCCAGAACAGGGAGCCCCAGAGGCAGAAACAGCAGCCCAGATGTGCCCCCCCTGGCCTGGGGTGCCTCTGGCAAGGGAGCAGCAGCAGGCACTGCAGGAGCCTGCAGACAATTCCTGCAGCACTTGTAGGATGATCCTGCTGCCCAAGGGACATTCCCATGGTGCCAAGTCAGGAACTGCAATGGGGAGTGGGGCCAGAGAGGAAAGGGCAAACAGGGATGGGCTGTTTGCTGGGCAGGAAACGGGAGTGGGCAGTTGGAAGAAATCTGAAGCAGGAAGAGTGGAGAAAGCAAAGGAGAAGGCAAGGAATTGCTCAGGGCAGTTTGGGGGTGGCTGCCAGGCAGCCCTGGCTCTGAGCAACAGCGTCTGCAGTGGCACAGGAAACTCCCAGCTGATGGGAACAAACTTTCTGGCTGAGTGCAGAGGCCAGGACAAAGCTGAGTGGTTTCCCTGGTGTCCCCCAGCCCTGGCTGGCCCCAGGGGCTGATGGCATTTGTGCTCCCTCAGGTTCATGTCCCCACAGCAACAGCATGGGGGTGCTGGCCCTGCTGTGTGCAATGCAAACAGGGGCTGCTGAGGCAGTGCTGCCGTGTCTGTGCCTGCAAGGATGGGGCACCTGTGTGAGCTGGGGGAGAGGCCAGGGCTGCAGAGGGGGGATGTTGTTGGCAGCTGCATGAGGACGCTCTGGGACGCTGCCCTGGGCTGTGCAGCACACTGGGCATGGATCAGCCCCTGCTCTGCTGCTCCTTCCCGTCTGCCCCAGGGCCCTTGCAGAGCCCCAGCCATGCTGTTTGCCCCCAGCCTGCCCACGGCCAGCCTGGGGCTGCTGACGGGGGTTTCTGTACTGAGCATTGGCCTGGCCGTGTTCTTGAGAGAGCCTGGGCAAGGAGCCTGGAGCCCCCAGGGCCTGGCCTGAGGCGGCAGCGCTGCCCCAGCAGTGCCCATGGCCTGTCCCTGCTGCAGCCCCGGCACTGCCACCCCCAGGGCTGTGCCCGGCCCCGAGAGCACTCAGGCCCTGCAGCAACACCAGGGCCACCAGGGCAGCGGGGCAGGGCCACGGCAGCAGCACTGGCAACACCAAGTGCTGCTGCTGCTGCTGCTGCTGGGCACAGCTGCTGGGCCAGCACTGATCTGCCCCAGCTCTGCACACAGACATTGCTGCTGCAGCTCCAGAGATGGCAACAAAAGGGCATCTCTGTAGAAAACTCTGCTGGGAGATCCTTTAGTTCCTTTAAAGGCACCGAGAGCACAGCCCCTCCTCGACACAGTCTGTGGCCACAGGGAAGGTGGACAGAAACAAAATGAGAAATGGCACACACAATGACATTTCTTTGTGGACAATGTTAAAAAACTAAAATAAAGAAGAAGAACCTCCAAAATGAAACCAGCAAGTATCAAAGACTACTTTTATTACAAGTGATTTGCAGAAATTGGCCAGCAGTTTAATGTTCCTGAAAGCATCCAGTCATCAGTCTCCACACTGCAGCCTTGAGCTCCTGGTTCCTCAGGCTGTAGATGAGGGGGTTCAGGGCTGGAGGCACCACCGAGTACAGAACTGACAGGGCCAGATCCAGGGATGGGGAGGACATGGAGGGAGGCTTCAGGTAGGTTAATGTGCCAGTGCTGAGGAACAGGGAGAGCACAGCCAGGTGAGGGAGGCAGGTGGAAAAGGCTTTGTGCCGTCCCTGCTCAGAGGGGATCCTCAGCACAGCCCTGAAGATCTGCACATAGGAGAAAACCATGAACACAAAACAACCAAATGCCAAACATACACTAACAGCAATGAGCCCAAATTCCCTGAGGTAGGATTTGGAGCAGGAGAGCTTGAGGATCTGTGGGATTTCACAGAAGAACTGGCCCAGGGCATTGCCATGGCACAGGGGCAGGGAAAATGTATTGGCCGTGTGCACGAGAGCATTGAGAAAGGCACTGGCCCAGGCAGCTGCTGCCATGTGGGCACAAGCTCTGCTGCCCAGGAGGGTCCCGTAGTGCAGGGGTTTGCAGATGGACACGTAGCGGTCGTAGCACATGATGGTCAGGAGGGAAAGCTCTGCTGAGATGAAGAAGAGAAAGAAAAAGAGCTGAGCAGCACATGCAGTGTAGGAGATGTTGCTGGTGTCCCAGAGGGAATTGTGCATGGCTTTGGGGACAGTGGTGCAGATGGAGCCCAGGTCAGTGAGGGCCAGGTTGAGCAGGAAGAAGAACATGGGCGTGTGCAGGTGGTGGCCGCAGGCTACGGCGCTGATGATGAGGCCGTTGCCCAGGAGGGCAGCCAGGGAGATGCCCAGCAAGAGGCAGAAGTGCAGGAGCTGCAGCTGCCGCGTGTCTGCCAATGCCAGCAGCAGGAAGTGCCTGATGCAGCTGCTGTTGGACATTTGCTGTGGTGCCTTGGCATGGGGATCTGTAAGAAAAGTAATCATGGAATAGTTGGGTTTGGAGAGGACTTGAAATATCCCAGCACAGCCTGGGGGCACTTTCCCCCCACTGCCTGCCCAGGGCTCTGCTGCCTGGAGCTGTCCCTGCCAGCAGCTGCTTCCCTGTGCCCAGGGCTGGGCCCTGCCAGTGCTGCCAGAGCCCAGCCCAGCCCTGGGGGCTCAGCTCTGCCCTGCAGAGCCCTCCCAGCTCAGGCACTGCCCAGAGGCAGCTCTGGCTCTGCAGGCTCTGATGGCAACGTCAGAGCAACCCTGAGGAGGCTGAAAAAGCGACACTGAAGCTTTCGCTCAGGGGCCCTCTGTTGATCTCTGTAACTGCAAAGTTTATTCATATCTAAGAGAATTTTTAAATTTATTTTTCCCAGCCTTAACTGAGAGATGAATATCTATGGGCAGTTTCATATCCAGGCAACCCAGAGCAGTAGATTAAAAAAGCAGGATTTTCCCTTACCTGCAATCCCTGCCTTGCTGTGCTCCCTCTATCATCTACTTGGAAATGTTCTACAGTTAAATGCCATGCTGGGAGCAGTCCTGAACAATGCAGCATCCTCCCCACACAAGGAGAACACTTCCAAGCCTCACCAGCTGTCTCCTCCCAGCCAGATCTTGTCCCCCAGGGCTGGGAGCAGCTGCCAGGGCTGGCTGAGAGCTGTCCCTGGCAGGCAGCAGAGTCCCTGCCCCAGCACAGCGCCCTGGGCTGCAGGACCCTGCTCTGCAGGACAGCCCTGGGCACCCCTGGCTGCTCTGCACAAGAGACAAGCAGAGAATGTACTCACAGGCTCTGCAGGCATTGGCATGTTCCAGCTTGAGGAGATGGCTCCAGGAGCTGCAGCTGCATTGTCCTGCAGCCAGAGGTTCCTGTGCCAAGGGCTGGCAGTGATTGTGCCCCAGGCACTTCTCAGCCCCTTCCCAGCCCTGACTGATTGAAGCTCGCTGTGCCTCTGGGCTGTGCCCGGGCTGGCTGCAGGCAGTGCCCCAGCCCTGCTGGGCTGGCAGAAGAGCTGCTCATCCAGAGAAATGTGCTTTTGAAGCTCTTCTTGGGGAGCAGGAGCTGCCTCTGTGCCAGGAGCCCAGCCCAGCTCAGCAGCACAGACACAGCACAAGGACTTTAATGACCCCCTCTGGGGCTTTGTGCTCAGGCCCTGGACATCAGTCCCTGAGAGGGAGCTGAAGAAACCTCTCCAGAACTCCACGTCAGAATCCAACTCCAAAGTTTCTTGGACTTTTAATGGGTCCCAGTGAGGGACACAACTGAGCAAGTTAACCCAGGCCCCAGGCAGAGCAGAGAACTGCAGGCAGTGATGACAGGTGGGGACAAAGAGAAGCCAAGTCTTGGTGCCCTGGCGCTCAGCAGGGTCTGTACCAGCAAGGGCTGGGAGGAGACACCTTGTCCTGAGGCCCTGGGGCCTCCTGGCACAGCCCCAGCCAGGCTGGGCACTGGCAGCCCCTTGTGCTGCCCTCAGCATCCCCCCCTAGCCCACATCCCAGTGGCCTCAAGGATCTGCTGCAAGGAGTCCCTGGGGAGCCTTGCTCAGCAATGGCCCTGGGGGCTCCTTCATGCTCCCTGCAGGGACTGCAGCTTTTTCAAAGGACTTTGGCTTTGGCTTTTGCCTTGGACTCTCTGAGAGGTTTGTGCAATCATGGCCTCCAATTATCTGCTGTAATTAGTCCCTGGAGAGGCTTTGTCAGTAACAACACTCAGTGAGGCTCATTAATGCTTCAAGGTACTTCAGTTATTTCAGGTACTTGGTGTTTCCCTTTTGATACAGACTCTGTGAGAGATTTGTGCAATCATGGCCCCAATTATCTGCTTTAATGAGTCCCTTGAGAGCTTTGTACTGACACTCAGTGCTGCTCAGTAATGCTTTGAGATACTCAAATTTTTTAAGGTACTTTGGATTTTTCTTTCCACACTTAATCTCTGAGAGGTTTTTTGTGCCATCCTGGCCTCCAATTCTCTCCTCCAAGGAGTCCATGAGGAGCCTGTGTTGGGGATGGACCTCAGTGGGGCCCATTCATGCTTTGAGGCACTCTGAGTTTTTCCTCTTACTTTGACTCCTGGAAAGGTTTGTGCAATCTCCTCTCAGGCCCTGAGGTTCCAGGGCTCAGCTCCAAATGCACCACAGGGCTCATTAGGATGCAGCAAGTTCTGACAAACCATGGCTCTGCCTTGATTTCCCTCTGGTCTTTTGCAGTTCAGCAGGAAGGTTTCCTTTTACAATTATGGAGAAATATTTCAAAGAGCTTCTAAGTAATATTTAATACTATTTTAAAGAGTGCATTTTATTACTGTTCTCTTTAGAGAAGAGCTGATTGCAGCTTTCGGTTATTGATATTGATCCAGGGTCTCTCCTGAGGAGATCTGGCCAGGTCAGTGAAGTTGTACTTTGGAGCTGATCCAGTGTGGACAACCTTGACCCATATTCCCCAGTCCCCTGTTAGAAACGATTTTCACTTTAAAAAATTTAGATGCTTTATTAAGACCTTTACAGAATACAACAGAAAACTGAATAATGAAAAGAGTACTGCGCCAGGAGCAAAGGATTCAGTCATTGTGTTCTCATCTACAAAATGGATGTTCTGTCTTTTATACCTCTGGCCCCTCCCAAAGTCTTGTCAATCGACTCCTTCTTCTCTGTCCAGTGGTGGAGATCACTGTCTCACACCTTGATTGGAGGTCAGGTGCTGCCATAGGAACAAGCCAACCCTCCCAAATGCCCCAACTACTGAGGCCATCCTGTGATAGCAATGCAAGGGGGAGGGGAAGGATAACTGTACATCTACAAAATTGCTCTTAGCATATATTTAATATTCACCCCTTAATTGTGAGAGCCAACCATAGGATTACTCATCTATAACAAACCCCTCTTTTCTTTATCTATAAGTAATTTTGCTTGAACAATTGAGTAAAAACATTTTTCTCTCTCTTGAATGAGTCATACCAGCATCTGTTGATGTGGGCAAGAACAGTGGGAACAGGAGAAAAAATCTCAGGTTTTCCTTAGACACACTCATTAGGAATGGACAAAAGGGCATCCCAGAGGTCCAGTGTGGCTTTGACTCCCATCTACCGTGCCTGTGTGGCTGCTACCCATAGTTGGTGCATCTTAGGGGTGAGTCCAGAGGCCAACTCGGTCCTGCCCTCCAGTCCCTGTTGGATTAAAAGACAACTGAGGAATTACAGAGGTCTGGAATGGCCTTTTGTCCCTACCTTACCATGCCTACGGGGTTGCTACCCACAGCAGGGCTATGGAGCCTTCTTGGTAGCAAACAAAGGGGCCAACCTGGTCTTGCCTTCCTTCTTTTGTCTTATTTTTTTGAAGAAGCTGTCCCATTACCTTTTACTTGGGTACTTCCCCTCAACAGCTGCTGGTAATTCTCACCCATGAAAACAGCAAGACAGTTCTTGAGCTGGCTGGTGGAAGCTTGACTCTGCTTTTTGGGCGTCTTGGTGTTTTTCTGGTTGTCTCTCAGTCTCTGCTTGAGAGTCAATCTTGTTTCACCCAGCCTGGATGTTACAGTCCACTCTTTGGGTTCTTCTCCTGGGCCTTTGACTCTGTTGCCATGAGTCCATCCCCGCTCTGCAGCTCGCACGGCCGATTCGGTGGTGAGCAGTGCCTGAAAGGGACCTTCCCACTGAGGAGTTAGAGGCTGATCTCTCCATGGCTTAATCATCACCCAATTCCTGGGATTAATATTATGGATTCTGAAATCCAGGGTGGTAGTTTGAGGAATTGCCCCTTTATGTCTTAGCCCTCCTAAGGTTTGTGCTATAGACATCACTTATTTCTTGGCATTGGCTTCCCCTTCCTCATAGGTGGCAGCCTTCTGGGGCGAGGTCAGGAAGGGAAACCCAAACATCATTTCATAGGGTGACAGCCCCAGATCTGACTGGGGTTGGGTTCTAATTCTTAATAAGGCCAAAGGGAGACATTTTATCCATGACATTTGGGTTCCAATCATTAGCTTAACTACAGCTCTTTTAAGAGTTTGATTCATTCTCTCAACCTGACCAGAAATCTATGGTTGCCACTGGGTGTGTAATTCCAATTTTACTGCCAGGGCCTGAACAACTTTCTGCAATATCTTTGATATGAAATGAGTTCCCTGGTCTGAATCTATCCTGTTTGCCATTCCATATTGGGGTGTCCTGGTTTAGGGCAAATTTGGGAGAGAATCTCCAAAGGGGGGCCCGTCCAGAAAGCAAACCCACATGGCCCCTCCCCACAGCCAGTTTGGGAAGGATTCCTTCGAGAGAAGTGGAAAGAACCTGTTTATTTAACAGGCACAGCACCCCCAGCACACAGAATTAACAATACCGGATGACACCGCTCTTTCACCACTCTGAAAAAAAGATGGCAAATTAAGAAAGTCTCTCTTGGGGGTGGTCACTCAGTCCCTCTGGCGCTGGGGCAGCTGCTGCAGGCCACAGGGTGCAAATGCTCGGTGTTCCCAGGTCCCTGTCTGGAGCAGGTTCGAGATGGTTCAAAAAGGAAAGGAGAAACAGTCCAGGAAGAAATTTGGACAGTTTAGCTAAACTAGCTAATGAGCAGAAGCAAGAGCAAGCAGAAGTGAAGCAGAAGCAAGAGTGAGAGAGCAACGCAAAAAGCAAAGGCAAAAAGCAAAAGCAGCGCTATGTACTGCCCATCTCTGTGTCCCACCAGGCTGATAAGAAAACCAAAACAAAACTTTCACTCTTCAGAGCCAGTCTTAAAGGCATAGAACATAATATCCAGCATAAACAGAACACATGAATGGATATACAAGCATCGTAATGTCACCCTAGGACATTCCACCCCTTATCCCTATATCATCAACATACTACAACACATCATGCATTTATTCACACAAAATTTCCATCTGTTCCCCCAAAAATTACAATCAATACCCATCATGCCCTCATCACATCCCCACACTGGACCACTGAATCCATGCCCTATACTACAGAGCTGCAGGATTTCACCCCTTTCAACTTACTCACTCAAAGCACCATCTTTCACTTGCTCAGACCTTCAACACTTGCACATTTCCTTCTCCATCTCCCACTTGCCCAGACCTTCAACACTTACACATTTCCTTCTGTCTCATGTCTGTATGGTGTAATGTACAGGCAATGGCAGTAACATCCAACAAACAGTGATATTGCATATCATTCTCACCCCACAATCAGATCTCCCTGTGGTACACATCGTGTTGTTCCATCTCTTTGCATTATCCACCATGTGCAACCTGCTCCCTGGGCAAAGACAACCCCACAAATGTGTTTGTCTGTACTTGAGGCAGAATTGACCCACACAGTCTTCCCTAACAAACCTCTGACATGCACCACTGGGACTTTATCTCCATCTGTTACATTCAGGGACTCAGACTGGGCAGGACCTGCTCGGTTGGTGGAACCTCAGGTGTTAACTACCCAGGTGGCCTTTGCTAAATGCTGCTCCCAATTTTTGAAAGATCCCCCACCCAAAGTTTTCAGCTGGATTTTTAGTAGTCCATTGTACCTCTCCACTTTGCCTGCAGCTGGTGCATGGTAGGGGATATGGTACACCCACTCAATGCCATGTTCCCTAGCCCAGGTGTTGATAAGGCTGTCCTTGAAATGAGTCCCATTGTCTGACTCAATTCTCTCAGGGGTGCCATGTCTCCACAGGATTTGCTTTTCCAGGCCCAGGATGGTGTTCTGAGCAGTAGCATGAAGCACAGGGTAGGTTTCCAACCATCCAGTGGTGGCTTCCACCATGGTCAGCACGTGGCGCTTGCCCTGGCGTGTCTGGGGCAGTGGGATGGAGTCAATCTGCCAGGCCTCCCCATACTTGTACTTGGACCCCTGCCCACCATACCATAGGGGCTTCACTCGCTTGGCCTGCTTGATGGCAGCACACCTCTCACAGTCATGGATAACCTGAGAAATACTGTCCATGGTTAAATCCACCCCTCGGTCTCGTGCCCACTTACAGGTGGCATCTCTGCCCTGATGGCCTGAGGCATCATGGGCCCATCAAGCTAGGAATAACTCTCCCTTCTGTTGTCAATCTAAGTCTATCTTCGACACCTCTGTTTTTGCTACCTGATCTACCTGTTTGTTGTTTTGGTGTTCCTCATTAGCCCAACTCTTGGGGACATGGGCATCTACATGGTGGACCTTCACAGGTAGCCTCCCTACCCTGGTAGCAATGTCTTTCCACTCTTCAGCAGCCCAAATTGGTTTTCCTCTACGCTGCCAGTTGGACTCATTCCACCTCTCCAGCCATCCCCACAGAGCATTGGCTACCATCCATGAATCAGTGTAGAGGTAGAGCTTTGGCCATTTCTCTCTTTCTACAATGTCCAGGGCCAGCTGAATGGCTTTGAGTTCAGCAAGTTGGCTTGATCCACCTTCTCCTTCAGTGGCCTCTGTGACCTGTCGTGTGGGGCTCCATACGGCTGCTTTCCACTTCCGGTTCATCCCTACGATGTGACAGGAACCGTCAGTGAAAAGAGCGTAGCGCGTTTCCTCTGGGGGCAGTTGGTTACATGGAGGAGCCTCTTCAGCCCATGTCACTGGTTCTTGTTCTTCATCTGTGACACCAAAATTCGCACCTTTGGGCCAATTTGTAATTACCTCCAAAATCCCAGGGCGATTCAGTTTACCTATACGGGCGCTGTCTCTGTCCCTCTGGGAGCCTCTCAGGAACCCTGGGCCAGTCCCGAGTCGGCAGACACCGGGGGCAGCCCCGACACGGCCGACAGCGGGGAGACACTCTCTGTGCCCCGAGGGTACTGAGGGCACCTGGGCTGGTCGCCTGTGCAGCACAAGAGACACCAGAGACATCGGTAGAAGAGAAAGGGCCGACTCTTAGCAGGGGTTAATCCAAGGTTTTATTCTAGGAGTCCCAAAGGAGCCCCTACACCTCAGGGGCCTCCTGCCCACAGCCCCAGGAGATGTGCCAAGGTTACATTTAAAGGGAGGTGGAAACCCAAAGTAGATAACATTTTACTAACCAAGAAGTGATCCTAAGGGATGGGTACTGGGGGATGGACATTTAGGACAGCATATGGGGCAGGGCTTGGGGGGCTGACCCCTGGCCTCTGGCTGATCACTCGACATCCTGGAATGAAGCTTCTGGATGGAGGGGATGGGATGCTGAGTGATTGACAGAGAGCCAGGGTGGGGGTTTGGGGATGATCTCAGCAAGGGAAAGGGATTACACAGGTAAAGGGAGGGGGGTACCATCTGGGATGAACCATTTGGAAAAAATACAGGGATTCAAACCCAAAACTATTACAAAATTATTACAAAGTATAAAAACACACTACAACACACCACCCAGATCTGGTGTTTGCTGCGCAAGTGCCCAGATCCAGAAATTTCCCAAGGCTGGCACAGCCCAAGTCCAGCAATTTGCTGGCACAGAAAGCCAAAATCCGGCAATTTCCTGATGCCAATACAGGTGCCCAGACCTGGTCTTTCCTGTCACTGCCAGTGCTCAGATCTGGGTATTTCCCTGTTCTGGCAGAGCCAAGTCCAGCAATTTTCTGGCAAAGAAAGCCAAAATCTGGCAATTCCCTGCTACTGTCATTGGCAATGCCAGGATCCGGTGTTTGCTGGCACCACCAGTGCCCAGATGCGGGATTTTCCCGGTGCCGGCACAACCCGAATCTAGTAATTCTCTGGCAAAGAAAGCCAAAACCTTGCAAATACCTGGTGCTGGCCCCACCCAGATCTGGTGTTTGCTGGCACTGCCAGCGCTCAGATCCAGCAGTTTCCCAGTGGCAGCACAGCCCAAGTCCAGCAGTTTGCTGGCACAGAAAGACAAAACCCGGCAATTTTCTGGTGATAGCACTGGCACCACCCCGATCTGCGGTTAGCTGGCACCGCCAGTGCCCAGATCTGGCAATTTCCCTGTGCCACCACAACCCAAATGCAGCAATTGTCTGGCAAAGAAGGCCAAAACTCAGCACTGCCCAGATCAGGTGTGCTGGGGTTGGTTTAAAAGAAGAGGGAGACCTCGGCTTAAGGCCCTGGGAAAACCCTCTTTAGTCAGGGTCAGCAGGAGCTCCCACCCATAATCCTCTTGTTCAGTTATGCAGATTGTTACTAGAAAGTTCTGAGTTCTCTTTGCTACCATTGGTTACTTTATACTGCAAAAATTGTAATATTCTTAATCCCTCCTTCCTCTTGGATCCTTCCCTCAGATCCCACCTTAACCCCTCCCCATAAATAAATGGATAAATATCCCTGCTAGACCCTGGACCCAGGCTTTTTTCTGCTTTGCTCTCTCTACTGTGGCACGCCGTCCTGTTTGTTGTGTTTGCCTTCATTAAAGTTCTGTTTCCAGAGCACCAGATGAAAGCAGTCTCTGTCTGTAAAGTGGCCAGAGCTGGTTCTCAGGGAAACCACTGGTCAATGGTCCGGATGAGGGCCAGAAGGTTTCACTGGTGTTTGCTGGCACCACCAGTGCCCACATCTGGAAATTTCCCTATTCTGACACAGCCCAAGTGCAGCAGCAATTTATTGGCACAGAAATCCAAAACCCAGCAACTTTCTGCTACTGGGTCTGGCACCGCCCACATCTTGTGTTTGCTGCGCCAGTGCCCAGATTTGGAAATTTCCCGGTGCCAGCGGAGCCCAAATGCAGCAGATTTCTGTTGCTGGCAACGACACCACCCAGATCTGGTGTTTGCTCACAGTGCCAGCACCCAGATCTGAAAACTTCCTGGTGCTGGCACAGACCAAGTCCAGTGATTTGCTGGCACAGAAAGCCAAAAGTTGGAAATTTCCAGGTTCTGGCTCCAGCACCATCCAGATCTGGTGTTTGCTGGGACCGCCAGTGCCCAGATTTGGAAATTTCCCGATGCCTTCACAGCCCAGGTCCAGCAATTTGGTTTTAGCTAGCTTAGGCAGAGAAGTTCCTGGGACTGTGACTTTCCTTTTTCTTGGAACTGTTTAAACCTGCTCTGGACTGAAAACCCAGAAAAACACCTGCAGCTCACACCTGT
This sequence comes from Agelaius phoeniceus, assembly GCF_051311805.1. NCBI lineage: Eukaryota > Metazoa > Chordata > Aves > Passeriformes > Icteridae > Agelaius > Agelaius phoeniceus. The sequence goes on from NW_027509866.1 coordinate 7,516,623, forward strand.
GGCCCACCGAGCTCTGGGACGCTGCATTCCAGCGCCAGAGGGACTTAGAAGAGACCGAGTGAGCCAACTACACCCCACAAAAAGGACTTTCTGAATTTGCCATCTCTTCAGCACTGTCAGAGGTTTTATTTAATATTATTCATTTTTCATGCTTCTGAATACTTTACTTGTTAAATAAACTGGGGTTTTTTCACTTTTTTCGAGGGAAGTCTTTTCCTGAACTAGTAGGGGGAGGGGCCGCTTGAACTTGCTTTCTAGACAGAGCCCTTTTGGAGGTTTCCCCACCAAATTTGCCCTAAGCCAGCACAAACAGTCATCATGAAAATTTCACCAGTGGCATAATTTCCTGCTGGCAAATCTTGTGACAGAAGCTTGACCTTGTTCTCCATGAGACATTCTTGAGAAGAGAGACAGGAGAAGATTCCTGGAAAAACTGAAACAGCTTTCCAGAAGGGAAATGAAAATGAAAGAAACAATCCAAGATCTTTTCCTCTATTTATTTCTATGCTCCCCTTTTCCATGTTGCACTACTTCTCCATCCCAGGAATTCCAGATGCACTTCACCTCTAAGATCGGTGTCTTAGTGATTTTTAGACACTCAAAAAAACCATGAACCACACAGAGTTTTCCTTCCCCTGGTTTTACTGGAAAGCAACACTGGAGATGTAAGTGCAGTGCTGGGCTCAGGTAGGAATCCTACAGCAAGGGAAGGTGGCCCGACAGTGTTTGACCCTCAGCCAGGCCAATGCAGAGCAGCAAGCGAGGGGATTGCTGTGCCAGTGTGCAGGAGTGAGGGCTCCGCATCTGGGCTCAGCGCTGCAAAGTTCCCGTGTTTGGACAGACTCAGGGGCTGTGCCCGGGGCTCGAACGTGGGGCTCGTGGGGCGAGCGGGGAACGGACACGGGGACGAACGGCCCCGGTGCTTCAGTTGCAGCGGCGGCAGCGGCGGCAGCAGCAGCGGCGGCAGCAGCAGCGACAGCGGCAGCAGCAGCGACAGCGGCAGCAGCAACAGCAGAAAAGCAGATATTTTAGATCACTCTTTCTCTCTTTCTCTTTATCTTTTTCTTTCTCTGTCTCTCCCGTTCCCGCTGTCGGGCACCCTTCTCTCGGGGTCCCTTGCCCGGCGTCCCTCTCCTCTCCCCGCCTCCCTCTCCCCTGCCGGGCCGGGCCATGCCCCCGGCCCGCCCCCGGCCCCGGGCGGGGCTGCCCCGTGCCCGGCCCCGCCCGTCCCGCCGCGCTCTCGCCTCCGCCCGGCTCTGGCCGTACTGGCGGTGGCGCTGCTGGGCGGGCGTCAGTGCCTGGTGCGGGGGCGGCATCGCCGCCCTTCGGCTCCGCCTGGCCCGAGCCCGGCCCCGACCCCGGCCCCGGCCCCGGCCCCGGCCCCGGCCCCGGCCCCGGCCCCGGCCCCGGCTCCGGCTCCTCCCGGGGTCCGCGGAGGACACAGGCGGGGCGGCCGCTCCCGCCGCCTCCGCTGCGGCTTCCCCGGCCCGAGCTCCGCCGCTCGGCAGCGCGGCCGCCGGCCCCGAGCCTCCCGTGCCGCGTTCCAAAGAGCGAACGCCTGGGCATGGCCGGCCCAGGGCGGCTGAGGGGCGCTCGGGGGCCGTTGCTGGCCCCGGGCCGAGCGCTGACAGCCGCGTCCCGCCGGCAGGGAAGGCGCACGAGGCCCTGCAGGAGCGGTACCGAGTGGGTTCGCTGCTGGGGCGCGGAGGATTCGGCAGCGTCTTCGCGGCCACGCGGCTCTCGGACGGCGCCCCGGTGAGCGGCGGGGCCGGCGGCGGGCGCAGGAGGAGGGGGCGGAGGAGGAGGAGGATGGGGCTGGGCAGGGCGGGCGGCGAGCTGAACCCGCTGCTGTCCTTGGCTTGCAGGTGGCCATCAGGAGGGTGCCACGGAACCGCGTCCGGCACTGGGGCGAGCTGGTGAGTGAGCGGGGCCAGCGGCAGCAGCCGGGGCTGCGGGCGGGGATGAGCCGAGGCCCGGCACGGTGGAAGCCGCCAGGACGCCTCGAGGGAGAGCGGGCGTGGGTCCAGCGCAGGGCGCAGAGCATCCCGGGCTGGCTGAGGGCTCCCCGAGCCCCGGCACGGCATCGGCCCCACTGAGGGCATCGTGCTCCTCCCGCAGCCCGACGGCAGCAGGGCCCCTCTGGAGATCGGGCTGCAAGCCAAGGTGTCCACTGGCTTCCCTGGTGTGGTGCAGCTGCTGGAGTAGCTTGAGCTGCCAAACCACATCGTGATGGTGCTGGAGCGGCCAGAGCGGTGTCAGGACCTGCAGCGTTTCATTGGGGCACGGCGGTTCCTGCCCGAGGAGGAGGCGCGGGCGCTGTTCCGCCAGGTGCTGGAGGCCGTGCGGCACTGCACCAGCTGCGGGGTCCTGCACAGGGACATCAAACCCGAGAACATCCTGCTCGACCTGGCCACCGGGAAGGCCAAACTGATCGACTTTGGCTGTGGCACCTACCTGCAAGACACAGCCTACACGCACTTTGCAGGTGAGCCCACGTAAGGGTGTACTCCTGGTCCCGGGATCTCATGGCCCAACATCTCCCAGCCCAAGCTGGCTGTGGCAGAGGGGATTCTCCCTTTTGCTGCCAGTCAGGGGACTGAGTCTTCAGCTGAGTTGCTTTAGAGCGGGGCTGGGTGGGGAGCCATCTTCCAGCCCTGCTGGCAGCCTTTGCCAGCCACTCTGCCCAGGACTGGGGCTGGGCTGGGGCAGCCAGCCCGACCAAAACCCCCGTGGGTAGGGGTAGCAGAGATGGGGGCGGAACCTGTGCCCCAGCCAGTTTGGTGTGCAGGCGAGAGGAAGGGCTTGGACTGATCCACTCTCCCTGTTTGCCTTGGCTTCCTAATATTTTTGGGGCAATGCAGGCAGGGAGGATAAGGGCATGTTTTCCCCAGCATGGAGAGGGTTTTTCCTTTACAGGTCAGGGTCAGGCTTAGCCAGGGCTTCCTCTGCCCTCTTCTGACACCAGTGGCTTCTTTTCCAAGCCTAAGTTTGTGCACAAGTCCCAGGTGCTGGCGAGAGGGCAGTGGTCACCCTGTGTGCCACTGATGCAGCCCCGGCAGGCCCAGGGATGCTGCGGCCAGGCTCTGGGAGCAGCAGCATCCCCCTGCTGAACTCCATCTGTATTCCATAGGAACACTGTCCTACAGCCCCCCGGAATGGAACGACTTTGGCTGGTACCATGGCGAGGCAGCAACGATCTGGTCCCTGGGCATCCTGCTGCACCAGATGGTCTGCGGGGAGCACCCGTTCAGGAGGGGCCGGAACCTCAGCTGGGGCCAGCTCCCGCTGCCACAAGGGCTCTCTCAAGGTGGATCCTCTTCTCTGGGCATGGGGGGAATCCCAGTGCTGGGAGCCAGCAGCGGGCTCGTGAGCATCCTGCTCTGGCAGCTGCTGAGGAGGTGGCACAGGTCCTGCTCTCCTCCAAAACAGGGAATTGATGGGAAAGTTTAGGCCCAGCCCTGAGCGCATCCAGAATGGCCTGGGCATGGGAATAGTGGGGCAAAGCAGACAGGAGCCTTCTCTGGCTGACCGGCAGTTTCTGCTTTCTCTTGCCAGAGTGCAAAGATCTGATCAGGTGGTGTTTATCCGTGAACTCCTTGGAAAGACCCACATTAGAAGACGTGTTCTGTGATCCTTGGGTGCAGAATATTCCTCTGCCATAGAAGAAGGGAGAGAGCCACAGGCACACTTTGATCCAGGGCCCTGGTAAGTTGCAGCTCCACACATGCCGTGGCAATCAGAAGCAAAGGAACCCAGACCTTTTTGTGCTGCCTGTGTCACTGCACTGGGGCCATGGGATGGGCACACGCAGCCCTTGTGCTGGAGCTGAGCTGCTCTGCCCAGCACTGGTGGCCGCCATCCAAGCTGGTTTTGCTTGTGCTGGTTCCCTGACAGCTGGGGCCCTGGGCAGAGCCCTGAGAGCCTGGTCTCCCCCCAGGGAAGGAGCAGGAGCCCCTGGAGAAGCTGTACCAGGTGGGGATGCTGCTGCTGCTGCTGCTGCTGCTGCTGCTGCTGCTGCTGCTGCTGCTGGGGACAGCCAGGATGACAGCAAGGATGACAAGCTCTTCCTCAGCCTGGCCACTGGAGGCTGAAGGTAATGGACTTTGATTCTGGCACCTTCTTCAAAGCCAAACTCCACAGGGAATTTGCAGATGAGTCCACACCCAGGGAAATGCTGCCAGATTTGGGCATGGCCCAGTCTGGCTGGGAAGCAAAGGTTCCCCCTTTGCTGGGGCAGATGCAACTCAACCTTCAGTCGCTGCCCAGCTGCTTTTTGGCAGGGCTGGGGGGATGGGCTGGGCTGGGTACGAAATGGGAGTGGGCTCCTGGCCCTGCCAACAGCCCCCAGCAGCCACCGTGCCCCGGGCTGGGGCTGGGGCTGGGGCTGGGGCAGCCAGCCCAACACAAACAAAGCCCCATGGTGGGAGCAGAGGTGGGACTCCAGAACCTGTGCAGGGGCTGCTTTGCTCTGCAGGCAAGGAAGGGCTGGGCTACTGCACTGCCCTCATTTGCTTTGGGATCACGGTGATTTTGGGGGGCAGTGCAGGGTGAAAGATAGAAAGTGTGGGCTTCCCTCAGCCATGGCTGGGTTTTTCCCTACCATGTAGGAGTTGGGCCTTCCTCAAGGCCCTGACAAAGATAAGAGTTTTTCCCGTTTTTCTTGTTTTCCCTTTTTGCATCTAATCTCTTTTCAAGAATGTGTTGTTTGTTTTTCCAGAGGAAGTGTTCTAGGTGGTCCAGTGTGGATGGGGAAGTGCTTGGGAGCAGCTGTGGTGTGGATGGGCCATGCCCTTGGAGAAGGCTGAGGCCATGGTTTGGGAGCAGCTTTTCTTGCAGCCGTGGCTGGCGTGAGGTGGGTCCCTGTGTGCTTGGCAGGGTGGGATCAGAGCTTTTGGGAGATGGCAGCGAGCACAGGAGCATCCTGCTCTGGGCAGCTGCTGAGGGCTGGATGTGCCGTGGCTGGCTGCAGGCTGGGCACATGTCCTGCCCTCCTGCTCTGCTGCCAAAGGCAGCAGGGATGGGCAGCTCTGGGCACAGTTCTGGGCACAGCCAGCATGGCCTGGGCACTGCAGGCCTTGGCACAAGGGCACAGGAGCCCTCAGCTGATGGGCGGTTTCTGCTTTCTCTCCTTGCAGCCGGGCTCTGCGGCTGCTGAGGCTGCTCTGGGCTCTGCCAGGGCTCTGCTGGGCTCAGCCCTGGGCCCAGCTGGGCTGGCTCTGCCCTCACATTGCTCTGACAGCTCTGCATCAGACGAGCCCGTTGCGAGCACAGCGCCTGAGCTTTCTGCTTTGGCAGGTGAGTGAGACTCTGCTGCAGGCCCAGAGATTGCAGCTGGGGACACACATCCAATTGGCAAGGACCCAAACACTCCACAGTCCCAGCTAAACGCCTGGATCTGCACAGGCTGTTTTGTCTGTCCCATTCTTCCTTCTTGATTGGCTGGAATTGTGCAGTTGCACTTTCTTCCTCCTCTAGCAGTGCCACGAGTGGGCCAAAGCTGGTGAGTGGGCCGTGCTCCTGAGGCAGTGCAGTCTGGAGCTGGTGGATGGAGAATTGCCCTTCTGCACTGCCAAACCAGAGCAAAAAGCCCTAAGTGGGACTTTGTGTCTTTAAGAAACCCCTGACAGTTTCAAAGGGAATGTGCAGCTCATTTCGGGGCTGAGAAGGAAGGGCATCTTCTAAAGGATTTGGGGTTTGACAGATTTTCTATTCCCAGTCCTGCTTGGAGCTGGAAGGGCACAAAGCAATTTCCTCTTGCTTCGGCCATTATTTCAAATACCAATGTTGGAAACAAAGCCCAAAATCTTTTAAAAGGCTGCTGAGGTCAGTAAGATGGATCCATGGCATCAGCACATTTACAATGTAAATAACTGAGTTCTCTTTTTCAAAAGATCACTTACCTCTTAATGCAAAGAATGTAACTTTGCATTTATGTTTTGTTTTTTTCACTAACATTATGTTATGTTTTTTCACTAACACTTGGATTTTATTCTTATCTTTTACAATTTACCTATTTTTTTTCCCTTTTTCCTTTTTTTTCTTTTAAATAGAAAACATGTCCTTTGCTCCTGGTTCCTGTGTGGAGCAGCTCCCTTCCTGCTGGCTGAGCTGCTCAGGCAGAGCCCGGCAGCTCCTGGCCCTGCAGGGCTGAGGCTTTTCCCCGTTGCTGGGCACAGACTGATGGAGCAGCACTGCTGAACACGGGCACACAGAGGGACCAGGAGCAGCTGCCTTTGCCCACCTGAGGCTCCAGGGCCCAACCTCTGACCAGCCAGGGCTGGAAGAGACTGGCAGGATGTGATCCCTGACTCTGGGCCAGGGCTGCACAAATGACCCCACAGCAGCAGCAGCAGCAGCAGCAGCAGCAGCAGCAGCAGCAGATGGAGCTGACTTTCAGCACAGCCCCTGCCCCTGTTCCCTCCCGTGTGCAGCGGTGTCAGAGCAGCCTGAGGCGCCTGGGAGCCCCCAGTGCCAGCAGGGACTTGAGATGGCAGCCCTGGGCTCCTGGAGGCTGTGCAAGGAACGGAGCTGGGCACTCCCTGTCCATGGGGAGCTTGCAGATGGAAAAGGCTGCTGTGGCCAGGCAGCTGCAAGGGCACAGAAAGGAGGCTCTGGAGCACTGGATCTGTGCCAGTGCCACAGTCCTGGGCAGCAGCCAGCCAGCCCTGGGGGAACAGAGGGCACAGCACGAGGGACAGAAGCAGGCAAGGGCAGAGACTGGAGAGAGCCAGAGCCAGGAGCAGGAACAGCTGCTCCATTGCACTCTTGGAGAAAGCTCTTGGCTGGTTCCAAGCGCTGAAAGGCGTGAAGGGCAGAGAGGAGGCCACAGCAAACAATGCTCCTGTTTGCACAGCCTCCTCTCTCCGTGTCCCAGAAGGAATTGCATGGACTGTGCTCTTCTCTCCGAGTCGTCTCGTTCAGCATGAGCAGCTCAGCACCAGGAGCTGAAGGAGCTGAAGCCTCAGGGCACAGGAGCTGGGCAAGAGGAGACTTTCTGAGCAAATGAATGCTGCTAACATGGACCCAGCTGAATGCAGTGGATAGAATCATGGAATCACAGAATCCTTTCTCTTGGAAAAGCCCTCTGAGCTCACCCAGTGCAGCCGCTCAGCCAGCAGTGCCAAGCCCAGCACTAAACCACGTCCCTGAAGTGCCAAGGCCTGGACACCAGCCCTGAGTGAGGCCTGAACAGCAGGCCCTGAGCCAAAGGTGGCCTCTGGAGGAACCTTCCAACCAAAGGTTATCTTTGTATCTGCTCCCTGATGAAATATGCATGGTCATTAGCATTGTGATAGATGTAGCCACTCATTAGTGAAACATGTATTGACCTTTGTGTATTTAGAAGCCAGGCAAGGCCATGAAATCTGACATCTGGCCTTGTTTGGGGCTGAAGGGTCAAAGTCACCTCCCTTGTTCTTCCTTGGGCCCTGGCCAGGCTTTGGGAGGGAGCCAAGAGGAGGATGAAACCAGATGTTGCCATACTAGCAGTGCTGTCAGTTTGTTCATTCAGCACTGTCAGAGCTGGGCCCTCTCCCAGCAGGGTTGGAGCCTCAGCTGGGGCTGGAGGCACCTGCAGGAATTGCCAGTGCCCAGGAGTGGCTCTGCAGCCCTTGGCTGTGACAGCTTCCCCAGCTGCTGTGTGGGTCTGGGGGATGGGAAAGGCTGAGGGTAACTGGGGCTGGATCTTTCTCAATCACTGCAGGCAATCTTTGGTGGGGATGGTTGGGTGCATTGCTGAGCTGCTCCTGTTGTGATTCTTTGCTGCTTTGAGCTGCAAGAAATGACACTGATTCCTTCAGTTGGAGTCTGTGTCTTTGGTGCTGACCCTGCCCACTGGTAAAACAAAACTGGCACAGTCTGGCCAGATCCCAACAAAATTTCACTTGTTCGGTGTAAATGTGAGTAATCAGTGCCATCAGAAATTCCCAGATGGGAAGCCCTTCCCTGGAGTTCCCTGGCTCTGGAGTGGGCTGAGGTGGGAGCCCCGTGGGAGCAGTGGGGCAGTCGGGTAAAAGAGGCTGCACCCCTGGATGGCTTCAAATGCATCCAAAAATTGCACATGGAAAAGGAAAAGAACTTGTGGGCTTGGGAAGATGGGGGTGAACTTTGTTAATGACACTTTGGAAACAGCACCAACAGAAGGAAAAATTGTTGTTGTCACTCCCACACGGAGTGACAGAAGGTTTCATTCTTGAGCTCAGGTTCATTTGTGCTAGTGATATAATTATAATGATAGTATTAATAATAAGAATAATAAATTAATCGTAATAGTTATATATAATACAACACAATAATTTATATTTGTATCTATGTAATTAAAAATTGATACTATTAAATAAGGCCGACAGTACTAATATGTCAGCTTTAGCTGCTCACTGTGACACTAAATACTCTACATAAAAGGACTGGCCAAGACCCAAATGTCAGTGGTAAACTTTGTGAACTCTATACAAGGCATCAAGGAGGAAGGGATGAAATTGGCTATTTCTATAGGATTTGCTGATACTGTGATGCAGAGTGCTTTTTCTATTACTGTGAGAAATGCAGTGATTAAGACTGCTGGGTTTTTCATATCCCAGACAAACCACAAGCTGCAGGATTGGTTGAAAGGGTGAAGGGGTTGTTAAAAGAGCAGTTGAAAAAATGAGGAGATGGGAACCTGTCCCCATGGAGAACCCATCTCCCAGATGTGCTCCATGCCCTTAACAATGGCCCACTGGGGAAATGGAAACCCCTGGCTGTGCATGGCTGCACCCAATTTACCTTAATGAACTAAATCAATTATTAGAAGAAGTAAGAAGTGATGCTGTTAAAATATCCAACAGCACATCCTGCGAGCTCCAACAAACACAAATGGGGCTCTGCAGAACTGCACGGCCTTGGATTATCTGCTTGCTGGCCAGGGAGGATCCTGGGCTATTCCAGGACAGGAATGTTGCAGGAATGTCTATCAGTGCTGGGTTTGAGGTCCAGCAATCAGGAATCACCTCAATAGAAAGATCAGTATAAGAGAGGCAGAAAGAAGAAAATTCCTCATGGTGGGATTGGCTCCCAAATTGGAGGCTGCTGTGAAATGCATTTGTGGCAGTCACTGCAATCATTGCAGTGTGAGCGCTTGGTGTGTTATGATTCCATGTTAGAGTTGTTGTGACACCTTGTGCTGGAAATGGAGTACTGGGACTTGTCTGAAAAGAGACACAGTCTCAAGGAAAAAAGGGGAATTTGAAAAGAACAGAGAATAGCAACTAATTAAGCATGTTTTAAAAGGAATTAAAATTATAGCTCTGAGTAACGAACTTGAGCAGCACTTAATTGAAGAACAAGAGGTGATGCCTTTGTGCCTAATACCTAAATTTAAACTGTGTTATTGAAATTGTTAAGAAGGTTGCAGTTCATCTGTAGGTCAAAGCACTGAGTGAAGCACTGAGGCCTCAGCAGGCCCTGACTGAGGCCTGAACAACAGGCCCTGAGGCAAAGCTGAGCTCCAGATGAACCTTTCAACCAAAGGTTATATTTGTATCCACTCATCAATGAATCATTATTAGCAATATAATCTCTATAAATGTTCATTGGTGAAATATGGATTTACTTTTTTTTGTATTTGGAAACCAGAAAAGGCCTCATCTGGCCTTGTTTGGGGCTGAATGGTCAAAGTCACCTCCCTTGGTTCCTCCTGGGGCCCTGGCCAGGCTTTGGGAGGGAGCCAAGAGGAGGATGAAACCAGATGTTGCCACACTAGCAGTGCTGTCAGTTTGTCCATTCAGCACTGTCAGAGCTGGGCCCTCTCCCAGCGGGGTTGGAGCCTCAGCTGTGGCTGGAGGCACCTGCAGGAATTGCCAGTGCCCAGGAGTGGCTCTGCAGCCCTTGGCTGTGACAGCTTCCCCAGCTGCTGTGTGGGTCTGGGGGATGGTAAAGGCTGAGGGTAACTGGGGCTGGATCTTTCTCAATCACTGCAGGCAATCTTTGGTGGGGATGGTTGGGTGCATTGCTGAGCTTCTGCTTTTGTAATTATTTTCTAACGATTATGTGCTTTGCTGAGCCTCTCCTATTGTAATTTTTTGCAGACATACATTAGATAAATTACACAATTCCTTCAGTTGGTGTCTGTGTGTTTGGTGCTGACCCTGCCCACTGGCAAAACTGACCCTGTGGGCTCCATAGAACCAAGGGGACATTGTGACACTGAAGGGCCTCCTGTAACCAGGGTACCGTGGGGACCCTATGGGGCCCAATGGAACCAAGGGGCCATTGTGACACTCTGGGGCCTCATGGAACCACAGATACCATTCTGACTCTGTGGGGACTCATGGGGACAAGGCTCCATTGTTTTCCCCTCCGTGCCCCTGCCCCAGCCCAGCAGAGCAGCAGAGTCAGGTCAGGCCCTGCAGCAGGAACTGGAGGCCCTGGAGGTCAGGGACAGCCACTCTGTGTCTGGGATGCTCAGCAGATGCTCAGCTCGGGCAGCTCCTGCAGCCCCAGGGCCAGCCCCGCTGCCCAGCCCAGCAGCAGAGTTGGCCCCGGGGCTCCTCAGGCAGCTCCTGCTGGCCCAGGGACAGGGCAGCCTCTTGCCAGGGCTCCTCTGCACCCCCACGGGCTCCTGCCCTGCTCCTGGCCCATGCCAGCTGCCCCCAGAGCCTTTCCCAGGGGAACACGTCTGTGCTGGCCCGAGCAGCCATTGCTGCAGCCCTGCCCTGCTGCCCAGAGCCCCGAGCTGGGGCTGCTGCTCTGCAGAGCACGGGGGCTGTGCTGCCCGGGGCCCTGGGCTGCCTCTGCTGGGCTCTGCTGCTCAGCCTGGGACACAGAGGCAGCTGAGGGTGCTCCTGCCCTGACCCCCTCCCACACGGGCTCTGCGGGGCCATGGAGGGGCTCAGAGGTGCCTGCCTTGTTCCAGGGCTGCCAGAGGGGCTCGGGGCTGCCCTGGATCCTCCCGGGGGAGATCCCTGAGGGGCAGAGGAGTCAGTGCCCAGACTCCTTTCCCTGTGCCTGCTGTGTCCCTGGGCTGCAGAGCTCTCCTGGCTCACAGCAGACATTCAGGCCTTGATCTCAGGGTGACCCCACCCTGGCCAGGCCTGTGCCCAGTGAGCTCCACTCCCTGCTGGTCCCTGGCACACTCTGTCCCTGCAGGTCCCCTGTGCTCTTCTGCAGCTCCCAAGGCCCTCCAGACAAACATTCCCCTGCCATCATCCCTGGCACAAGCTGCAGAGCCCCAGGAAGGTTCAGCACAGACCATTCAGCATCTGATGGGCACTGGCCACCAACAAGCAAAACCTGACCCAGACCTGAGTCCCCTGAAGGCCCCAGTGAGACCCTGATCTCATCCCACTGAGCCCTGGGAGAGCAAGGAACACAAGGAGCCCCTTGAGAGTCCTGAGAGTGACTCTGGAGGGGAGCAAAGCCTCCCTGCCCTGCCCTCAGGAGATGCCCTTTGCTGATGGAGCTGCTGTGCTGGAGCCCAGCTGTGTCCCAGCAGTGCCCATGGCCTGTCCCTGCCTGAGGTCACAGCAGGGACACGCAGCAGGACAGGGACCAAGCTGCCAGAGCACTCTGGCCTTGCACCCACAGCAGGGCTGGGGAGGGGAGTGTGGAGCTGGGGGGAGCAGATGTGCAAAGAGGCAGGGCCATTGTCCCTGGCCGTGCTGCTGTGCTGGGAGCCCCTTCCCTCAGCCTCAGCTCACAGGCACTGCCCCTGCAGAGCCGGAGAAGGGCTGAGGAAATGCCTTGGACACACAAGGCAGGGCAGACAGTGGATTTTATTCAAATTCACAGGGATCAAGCCTCCTTAAAGTCTTGGTGTTTCAAAAAAAAAGTAGATGTAGAAATGCTCAGTGGAGTATTACAGCATTTTATAAAAAACAGTATAACATGGAAAAATAATAAGAAAAAGTCCCAATGAAAAAATGGACAAATAGGAAAAAATGGCCGAGAGATTGTAAAGAATTACATTCTGAAGGTTCTGAAGCAGAAAAGAGAGAGTTTATTGTTTCTGAAAAGATACAGTCATCATTTTTCTCAGGGTATCCTTGAGCTCCTGGTTCCTCAGGCTGTAGATGAGGGGGTTCAGGGCTGGAGGCACCACCGAGTACAGAACTGACAGGGCCAGATCCAGGGATGGAGAGGACATGGAGGGGGGCTTCAGGTGGGCAAACACTGCAGTGCTGATGAACAGAGAGAGCACGACCAGGTGAGGGAGGCAGGTGGAAAAGGCTTTGTGCCGTCCCTGCTCAGAGGGGATCCTCAGCACAGCCCTGAAGATCTGCACATAGGAGAAAACCATGAACACAAAACAACCCAAAAAAAGAAAAGCACTAAAAGCAACAAGCCCAAATTCCCTCAGGTTTGTGTCTGAGCAGGAGAGCTTGAGGATCTGTGGGATTTCACAGAAGAACTGGCCCAGGGCATTGCCATGGCACAGGGGCAGGGAAAATGTATTGGCCGTGTGCAGCAGTGAATAGAGAAAGGCACTGGCCCAGGCAGCTGCTGCCATGTGGGCACAAGCTCTGCTGCCCAGGAGGGTCCCGTAGTGCAGGGGTTTGCAGATGGACACGTAGCGGTCGTAGCACATGATGGTCAACAGGGAAAGCTCTGCTGAAACAAAAAAAGCAAAGAAAAAGAGCTGAGCAGCACATGCAGTGTAGGAGATGTTGCTGGTGTCCCAGAGGGAATTGTGCATGGCTTTGGGGACAGTGGTGCAGATGGAGCCCAGGTCAGCGAGGGCCAGGTTGAGCAGGAAGAAGAACATGGGCATGTGCAGGTGGTGGCTGCAGGCTACGGCGCTGATGATGAGGCCGTTGCCCAGGAGGGCAGCCAGGGAGATGCCCAGCAAGAGGCAGAAGTGCAGGAGCTGCAGCTGCCGCGTGTCTGCCAATGCCAGCAGGAGGAAGTGCCTGATGGAGCTGCTGTTGGACATTTGCTGGGGCTGCACATGGGCACCTGTTCATGGAGAATAGGACAGTGAAGAGTTAGAGGAGATACCTGTAACCAAAATCAAAGCCATTTCCCATACACCCTCCTCTGGAACACACAGACAGCCTTTGGTGTTTAAGAGTTCTAGGGTTTTCTTTTTAAACTCCCCCTATATCTCTCCTTCTATTCTTAGATATCAGGAACTCTCAGGCTGAGGGCAGAGGCTTGGCTGGGGCACAGGAGGGAGGGGGCTTGTTCAGAGGGAGGGGCTGCACTGCAGGGGCTCCTGTGGGCATCTCTAAACTCTCCCTGCCACAGCATTGCTGGGCTTTGTTTTCTCTCATACCCTGATCTTCTCTTTGCTTCCTGCAGATTTTCCGCCTGCAGGTGTTTCCCTGTGCCTGATCTCTCCCTGCCAGCACCCAAAGACCCCAAATCTCTGTGCACTCTCCTTGGCCCTACAGAACCCTGCCTGTTTGCAGGGCACTGGCTGGGGGCAGGTTCTGTTTGCAGCTTGGAGAAAGGACAGCTCAGGCTGAGCCTGATGGCTCCAGCAAAGGTGATGCTGCTGCTGTCCATGGGCAGAGGGGCTGAAAGCACATTAGGGATCTCCTGTGAACCTATTGATCACTAAAAGTAACAGTTCAGATGTCTTGTGAACTTTTAAAATTTCAAAAATTATAATTCATAAGCAAAATTTACCAGGTCAGATATTACAGGCAATTGTCAAAATTTATAATCATCCTTTAATATTTATCACCACCTCTCTACCATTCTTCAATAGTAGGAAACTGAATATAAAGTCTTAAGAAATTTCTTGTATTTTATCAAAATCCTAGACTTGGAAATATTCTATGACTGACCAGAACCCTTGAGAATGTCAGAGCTTCATGAACATTTCACCTCCCCTGCACCAGAAATACCCAGAGTTGTACTCACAGGCTCTGCAGGCATTGGGATGTTCCAGCTTGAGGAGATGGCTCCAGAAGCTGCAGCTGCACTGTCCTGCAGCCAGAAGTTCCTGTGCCAAGGGCTGGCAGTGATTGTGCCCCAGGCACTTCTCAGCCCCTTCCCAGCCCTGACTGATTGAAGCTCTCTGTGCCTCTGGGCTGTGCCCGGGCTGGCTGCAGGCAGTGCCCCAGCCCTGCTGGGCTGGCAGAAGAGCTGCTCATCCAGAGAAATATGCTTTTGAAACTCTTCTTGGTGAGCAGGAGCTGCCTCTGTGCCAGGAGCCCAGCCCAGCTCAGCAGCACAGACACAGCACAGGGACTTTAATCAGCCTCTGGGGCTTTGTGCTCAGGCCCTGGACATCAGTCCCTGAGAGGGAGCTGAAGAAACCTCTCCAGAACTCCAAGCCAGAATCCAACTCCAAACTTTCCTGGACTTTTAATGGGTCCCAGAGAGGAACAGGACTGAGCAAGTGTCCCCAGGCCCCAGGCAGAGCAGAGAACTGCGGGCAGTGATGACAGGTGGGGACAAAGAGAAGCCAAGTCTTGGTGCCCTGGGGCACAGCAGGGTCTGTGCCAGCAAGGGCTGGGAGGAGACACCTTGTCCTGAGGCCCTGGGGCCTCCTGGCACAGCCCCAGCCAGGCTGGGCACTGGCAGCCCCTTGTGCTGCCCTCAGCATCCCCCCCTAGCCCACATCCCAGTGGCCTCAAGGATCTGCTGCAAGGAGTCCCTGGGGAGCCTTGCTCAGCAATGGCCCTGGGGGCTCCTTCATGCTCCCTGCAGGGACTGCAGCTTTTTCAAAGGACTTTGGCTTTGGCTTTGGCCTTGGAGTCTCTCAGAGGTTTGTGCAATCATGGCCTCCAATTATCTGCTATAATTAGTCCCTGGAGATTCTCTGCCTGTTGCAGCATTGATTGGGACTCATTAATACTTCAGGGTACTTAAGTTTTTTAAGCTACTTCCTCTTTCCCTTTTGATACAGACTCTATGAGAAAGATTGTGCATTTACAGGTTCCAATTATCTGCCTAATGAGTCCCTGGGAGCCGTTATCAGTAACAACACTCAGTGGGCTCATTAATGCTTCAAGTACTTCAGTTATTTTAAGGTACTTGTTGTTTCCCTTTTGATACAGACTCTGTGAGAGGTTTGTGCAATCATGGCTCCAATTATCTGCTTTAATGAGTCCCTTGAGAGCTCTGTACTGACACTCAGTGGTGCTCAGTAATGCTTTGAGCTTCTCAAAAATTTTAAGGTAGTTTGGAATTTCCTTTCCACTCTGAGTCTCTGAGATGTTTTTGGTCAATCCTGGCCTCCAATTCTCTCCTCCAAGGAGTCCATGCGGAGCCTGTGTTGGGGATGGACCTCACTGAGACCCATTCATGCTTTGAGACACTTTGGGGTTTTCTTCTGGCTTTGACTCCTGGAAAGGTTTGTGCAATCTCCTCTCAGGCCCTGAGGTTCAAGGGCTCAGCTCCAAATGCACCACAGGGCTCATCAGGATGCAGCAAGTCCTGACAAACCATGGCTCTGCCTTGATTTACCACTGCTCTAATGCAGTTTATCAGGAACGTATCTGGAGTGATTTTGGTTTGCTAATTTGAGATTTCTCAGCCAATGCATCTATTCGTGCAGTGGGATCAGTGTTGGCTAATTTCCATTGCACTCACTGGAATATATTTACTCATTTCCTGCTGTGAGATAGGATTAGGAGAAAGGCAAACTAGGCTCAAAATTTTAAAAGGGTATATAGAAAAGTTTATTACCAGTAAATAGAAGAAAGAGTAATAAGGATCTGAACACTTCTCCTTTCTCTACAACCTTTTCTTTTTTACTGACAATGTAAGGAGACAAAACCTGAAAGTTTCAGTCAGTTTACACCATCTAGAACAGTCTTTCTTCAGTTCACTTAGGGAGAGGAGTCTCTCTTTCATGCTATGGAGACTTCTCCATAAGAAAAACGTTTGCTCGTGGCTCTCAATTCCCACAAATAGCAGCTGCCCAGAAAATCTGGAATCGTGAAGTCCCTCCCATTTTTTCATAGCTTTTCCCACAGATGTTTTTATGGGCCATGTCAACTTATGGGGTATGAGTTTAAAGATGAGCTGTTGAAGAGCAAAGATTCTCTTCATCTATTTCTAAAACCATCTTACTCTCTGAAAACAAAGATCTTCTTCTCTCCCTGAGGGCACAGGGCCTCATCAGTCTTCTCTTTTTCTCTGTACAAACTTCTCATGGGATCACAGCTACTTCAACATTTGCTTAATTTAGCATGGAGGCCTTTGCTGAACAAGTCATCTTCCCATATTTTCAATTAGTTATCAGGAAAAAGAGAGTCTGATGTATCAATTACATCCTTCTCCATAGCTTTTCAAGAGGATTTCAGCCCCAAGATCAAGGCATCTCCTCATCCCTCCCATCTGGGACTCAACTTCCCCTTCAGTGACCTGGGTGTCTTCATGTTGCTCCTCTCTGTGCCTGCACTTTGTCCTTTTCTCTCACTGGAGGGAGGATGGAAGCACTGAAAGAGTTCATATCTCACCCGGGGCCTGCAGATGGTTCCGTGCCCCCGGCCGGGCTCGGTGCTTGCAGCCGGAGCTGTTTTACAATGGAGGTTTCTGCAGCGGCTGCGCTGGGGCTGTGTCAGGATGGGCCGCGCTGGGGCAGGGCCAGGATCTCAGCAGCCAGGCCAGAGCACAGCAGCAGCACGGCCGGGGGCCGATGGCTTCTCCTGCCCCTGCCCGGGGCTTGCGGCTGAAGCCCAAGGGTGGCAGAATCTTGGCCGAGCCGGCGCGGCCCGGGGCTGCTCCTGGGGCCCGGCGGATCCTGGCTGGGCCCGGGCTGGCGGCGGGGCAGGGCTCAGCAGGGCCCAGATGTTCCCAACTGCAGCCATGGCCGGGCCCGGCCTCGGCCCCGCGGCCTCCCCTGCCCTGCCCGGCAGCCGATGGGGCCTGGCGGGGTCCCTGGGAAGGGGCCCGGCCCCACGGCAGGAGCCGCCCGGCCCGGCCTGGCTGAGACGGGGCCGGGTCAGCCTTGTTACCTCTGTGCCAGCCAGAAGTGAAAGAGACCCTCCCAGGCTTTCCCATCTTTAACATGTGCCTTCACAGAGGCGTGTACAGTTTCCTTCATAGTTTAACAGATTGTCAATTCTCAAAGATAATTACTGATTGTTTTTTTTGTCAGACATGGAGGAAACTGCTAGCAGCTTCTCTTAGAACATCACTTCCGTGATGCAAAACCAACACAACAGCGCAGAGCACAGACCTCCTTTGTCCATATATAGTGCTCATGTGCCCGAGGTTTCAAAATACCTCCCTGGGAGATCTCCGGGCCCTCTCCAAGATGTTTTCAAATGAAAACATTCAGCTCAGAGTCTAAGAAAATCACCAGAGGACAGGGCCAGCCTGACCTGTCTGTCCTGGCTACTTTTGTCTGAGATCAGTCCTTGGATAAACAGAATTGAGAGGCCAAATTCTAATTTTGGCCATGGTCCCTGGACCTGAAAGCCGGTTCTTTTCCATAGGAAGGAAGGAACAGAGCCCCAGTGTTTCAGGGGCAGATGAGAAATGGCCACCAGAGGCCAAGGCCAGCCAGAGCAAGCAGGATTTTGTTCTGAGTGATATCCTTGCATATAGGAATTGCTTTAGGGAGAGTTTCAATTTTGGCAATGGGCATCTGAAAAGGGGGGCGGTTCTTTCCCATAGCAAGAAAAGCACGGAGCCCCGGTTTTCCAGGAGCTGATGAGAGGCGGCCCTTGACATTGCAACATCAGCCAGACCTGTCAGGGGACCCCTGGGAAGCCAAACCAGCCAGGTCTGTTCCATGTTCCCTCAGTTCCATGGGGCCCCACAGTGTCCCAATGGTCCCTTGCTTCCCTGAGGCCCTGAGGAGTCATAATGCCCCCTTGGTGACACCAGGCCCTGAAGGGTCCCAATGGTCTCCATGGTTCCATCAGGCCCCACAGAGCCAGAATGGTCTCTGGGTTCCATGAAGCCCCACTGGGTCACCATGGCCCCTTGGTTCCATGGGCTCCAGTGGTGCCACAATGATTCCCTTGGTTCCATGAGGTCTCCACAGTGTCCCAGTGATCTCCATGGGAAGGGAAGAACCCAGCCCCAGTGTTGCAGGGGCAGTCACCAGAGGTCCAGGCCACCCAGGCTTGATGGTACTGGCAGATTGTGCCTGGGAGCAACCCTTGGATATCCAGAATTTTGGAGGTGGAATCCAATTTCAGACATGGACACCTGGAGGATAAGGATGCTTGTTTTCCATTGGAAAGAAACCACGGAACACTGATTACACAGTGACATTTGGGGATCTATGGGGAGTATTGGGGATTGTTCCTGCACCTCGTGACCCAACAGGAGCTTCTCTAATAAATGTTGCCTGAAGCTCCCACTGTGGTCATGACAGGAACCCATGTGAGTGTCTGGGACATCCCGGCTCTTTGGCAGCCTGGGGACTCCTGGGATGTCACCATGGAATGGCTGTGACTGCCTCTGACCACAGGGCTCTTTACCATCCCAGAAAGCCCTGGGAGGCATCCATGGAGCCCCTGTCTCTGTGTGTGACATTCCAGCTCTGGAACAGCCTGGAGACTCTTGGAAAGATCCCATGGAACCCTTCTGAGGACCTGTGACAAATCTGATCCTTAGCAGGCAACCATCACCAGCCCCCTGTTGCTATGGGCAGTTTCCATAGCAACCATCACCAGCCCCCTGTTGCTATGGTCAGTCCCTTGGCAGCTCCATGGAGACCCCATGCCAGGGGTGGTTGCCATGGCCACCAGGGCTGCCACCAGCTGGGATGCTCGCTTTCCACGGGCCGGGCTTCAGCAATGGGATTCCCCAATTTCCTGCTCCCGCTAAAACCGCGCTGCCCTCGCTGCCCTCCCGCCTCCCATGGAAAGCACAAAAGGCAAAGATCCCGGACTGGTTTAAGAACAATTTAATGGGAACAGCAACGGGATAAGGAACAAACAGGAACAGAAACAATATTGATAACAGAAGGGATAAATAAAACTGTTTACAGGGAAAACTACAACACAACTCACAGGGTCTGCCTGGCTACAATATTTCTTGCCTGGAAAGGACACCCTTCTCCTCAGGGAGAGAGAGAGAGTCCCTTTCCTGTCCCTGGCAATGATCTGAGGTGGGACTGAATGTAATGACAGGGCCATGGCCAGACCCTCATGTTCTCCAATGCCACATCAGGTCATTGGCAAAGGGCAGGAAAAGGTACAGGTGTCTTCCCAGCATGGATCACAGGGAACATGGATCACCAGGGCTCTTTCCAATCTGGCTTCTCCCATGGGGGATGAAGCTGGAGTGGTGCATGAAGCTGTTCCTGCAATCGAGGCACTTGCAGGGCTTCATTTACGGGTGGCTCCGTTGGTGTCTTGTCAAATGAGAGCTTCTGGTGAAGCTCTTCCCACACTGGGGACACTCGTAGGGCCTCTGCCTCTCCCCAGTGTGGATGCGCTGGTGCCTGATGAGGGTGGAATTGCGCTTGAAGCTCTTCCCGCAGTCAGGGCAGTAGAAGGGCCTCTCATCCGCGTGAATCCGCTCATGCAGGTGGAGATTTGAGCTGGTCCGAAACCTCTTCCCACACATGCGGCACTCGTAGGGTCTCTCCCCAGTGTGGATGAGCTGGTGCCTGATGAGGTGGGACTTGCGCTGGAAGCCCTTCCCGCGATCAGGGCAGTGGAAGGGCCTCTCTTCTGTGTGAATCTGCCAGTGCCTGGCGAGATCAGGGCTGGTGTGAAACCTCTTCTGGCACTCAGGACACTCGTAGGGCCTCTCCCCCGTGTGGATGCACTGGTGGGTCAAAAGGGTGGAGCTGCAGCTGAAGCCCTTCCCACACTCCCCACACTCGTAGGGCCATTCCCCAGTGTGGATCATCTGGTGGCTGATCAGGGTGCTGCTCTGCCTGAAGCTCTTCCCACACTCCAAGCCCTTGTGGGGCTTTTTCCCATCATGAAGCTGCTCATGGGCCACCAGCTCTGAGCTCTGGCTGAAGCTCTGTCCACCTTCCTGGCTCAGGGTGGGTCTTTCCTCCTCAGAGCACCCTGGGCTGGGTTTGGAGCCCCTTCTCCTGTGGGATCTCTGGGACTTGTCCTCCACGTTGGAATTCTGCACCGTGGAGCCACTCAAAATGGCCTCTTCCATGAGGTTCTGCCACAGGGATTTGCCCTCCCTGGTCTCCATCCTCAGCTTCTTCCCTGGGGGAGGAAGGACAAGGAGAAGATGGGATTTGCCTCCGTGCCAGAGGGAAGGGGAAGGAGATCCCCCCAGTGCATCCCCGGCAGGACGGGGTTGGCAGCAGGGTTGTCCTGCAGCCGGGGGCTGTGCTGGGCAGGGAGATGGAGCAGGAGAGAGGGGGAAAGGGGCATTGACTTCCTCCTCACCTGCCTGGGGCTCCTGGGGCACCGTCTTCTTCCTCGCAGCCTCCTCCTCCATCTGGCCAAGTTTATGGGATGGAAAATCCTGTTTTGAGAAGAAAACAAGGGATAAGTACCTTGAATTTTGTACTTGTTTGAAGGCAAACCTGGGGAGGGTCTAAACCAGGATTACAATTTCATAAGAAAATGAAGATCAAGGCAATGACGCAGAAACACTGCCTTAAACTGACAGAGTCTGGATATAACCTGACACCCTGCTGGTCAGGCTGGTGGCTGCAGTCCCATTAAATGGTGGCTGCAGTCCTGTTGGAGGGATGAACGTGATTCTGTCCGAGCAGTGATCCTGTAGAAGTGTCTGGTCTTCCTCTGAAGGTCCAGGGGTGGTTCTGGAGCTCTTGTCCTCTGGGAATCCAGTAGGCAAGCTGCTCCTGGTGTTGCAAGGCTCAGCTTATATGCAGGTAGGAATGCTTGGATCCTCCCCCTGGGCGGAGCATCCCACAATGGGAGGATGGAATTTGATCAGTCCTGCAGTGACACTCAATGGCCCATTCCCAGAAGATATCTCCCCTGGAGGGCGTTATCAGGGCTGAGTCATGGAAGAGATCAAGAACACTGCCCCACCTGTTTAGAGCAGTTGATGAAGATGGGCATTGAAAACATGCATTTGGTTCCATCTTACATTGCAGCCTGAAACAGTGGGGGAATCCCTGCTCAGGGGGTGAACACCACCCCCCTTACCCAAACTGGCTCAGGTGTAAAACCCCCACCCCGGGAAGGCCACACACACAGGGGACAATGTCACACTTGCCCTGCCCCAGGGCAAATGGCATCTCACTAATGTTTTCTTAACCAGATTGCAAAATTATTTTGGCACAGTGAGTTCAGGGCACTGTTCTTTGACCCCAGTTGCCTTTGACAACAGCATGGTTCCTTCCTCTGAGGAGGTTGTGGGTCTCTCTGGAGGAACTCTTGGAAACTTGGATGCAGCTTTGTCTGAGCGACCTATGGGAGAACTGATGAGGAAAATGGCTGTTGTGGTACTGGAGTGTAAAGAAAATATTTTGTTGTCCCTACTTGAAAAGTTTGTTAAAATCGCTGGAGGAAATGGAGCAAATGATACCAGCAAGACTGACAAGGTTCATTCACCACATGGTGAGGAACACAAGGCTGCTAAAAGTGCCACAAGAAGCCCAGCTCAAGTAGCTATATTCCCAAATAACTACTGAATTCCCAGGCTTGAGTTTTTTGCCAAATGTGAGAATCATTATTCTCTTCATCCCTGTCACCTTTGTGACAGCTACACAGAGCTTCCACTTCCTTTTAATAATATCTGTATTGGGCCGAATTTGCACTTTTCTTTAATTGTAACCTGCCAGCAGCTGAGCTGGAGCTGTGCAGGAACCAAGGAAACTTGGAATTGCCACAGAATTGCTTCTATTGTCAGCCAGTGCTGCGGCGGCCGTGGGGCAGAGGGGTGGGAAAGGGGGGTCTGGGGTGGCAGTGGAGGAAATGCCGGGCCCGGGGGCTGAGCACAGGGCTGAGCATGCAGACATGGTTTTGTTCTTGCTGAGCTCGCACTGAGCCAAGGCCTGTCCTGCCCCTCATTCGGCCACGCTGGGGAGGGGCTGAGGGTGTGGGGGAGGCTGGGAGGGGACACAGCCAGGACAGGAGATCCCAGCTGACCCCAGGGATAGCCCAGACCATAGGACATCATGATCAGTGCATGAAGTGTGGGGAACAAGGAGGAAGGGGGCACATTTGCAGTGAGGGTTTTGTCTCCCCAGGTAACACTTAGGCAGGATTGGGCCCTGTTTCGCCAGTGGGCAGGGCCCGCACCAAAGACACAGACACCAACTTAAATTAAGGAACAGTGTAATTTAGATAATGCAAATTTGCAAAAAATTACAAAAATATTAGGTAGGCAAAGCAAATAATCATTAGTCAATAATTCCAAAAGAGAAGATGTTGAAATGAGTATCACACAACTGTCCATTTCTGGCTGCAGGCTCTGGAGATTCTATCTCTGCCTTCAATCAGGGTTGCATTCCCTAAAGAATCCTGGTACCAAATCCTACTTTCCAAGGCTGGAACAGTGTCTCAGGTTTAGCTGGGTGTGTATTCAATTACCCTCTGTTAAAGCTGGGGCAATTATCATCTGTTAATTGAGCAGTTTACTTTATCTCTTCCACATGAATCCTCCCTCCAGGGAGATATCTTCTGTTAATCGGCCATTGAGTGTCACTGATAAAAATTCCATCATCCCATTGTGAGAAACTCTGCCCAGAGGGAGGAGCCAAGCATTCCTAGCTGGATATAATCTGAGAATGTGAACAACAGAGTCAGCCTTCTCCCACAGGATTCCCAGAAGAGCAGCTTTCAGCTCCACTGGATCCCAGAGGAAGACCAGGCCAATCGACGCCACAACTGGACCTTCAGAGGAAAACTCCAATCTTCTAAGGATCACTGCTCCAACAGAGCCACACCTGTCACTGCAGGAGCACTGCAGCCACCATTTAACAGGAGTGCTACCAACACTCTGACCCACAGGGTGTCAGGTCGTATTCTTACTCTGTAAGTAGTTTTTAGTACTACTGCATTTGTATTTTTAATTTTCCTTCTGAAGAACTGTTATTCCTATTCCCAAAGACTTTGTTTGACAGCCCCTTGTTTTTAAAATTATAATTCCAAGTGAAGGGATTAACATTTTCGATTTCAGGGGAGTCTCCTGCCTTCCTTAGCAGACACCTGTCTTTTCAAACTGACACAATGCCCTGGGACAGCCAGGCAGGTGAGGAGGAAGTCAGTGCCCCTTTCCCCCTCTCTCCTGCTCCATCTCCCAGCCCAGCACAGCCCCTGGCTGCAGGACAACCCTGCTGCCAACCCCGTCCTGCCGGGGATGCACTGGGGGGATCTCCTTCCCCTTCCCTGTGGCACGGAGGCAAATCCCATCCTCTCCTTGGCCTTCCTCCCCCAGGGAAGGAGCTGAGGATGGAGACCAGGGAGGACAAAACCCCACAGCAGAACATCATGGAAGAGGCCATTTTTAGTGGCTCCATAGTACAGAATTCCAACGTGGAGGAAAAGCCCCAGAGATCCCACAGGAGGAGGGGCTGCAAATCCAGCCCAGGGTGTTCTGAGGAGGAAAG
Source organism: Agelaius phoeniceus (assembly GCF_051311805.1). NCBI lineage: Eukaryota > Metazoa > Chordata > Aves > Passeriformes > Icteridae > Agelaius > Agelaius phoeniceus. Next base: position 7,540,018 of record NW_027509866.1, read on the forward strand.
ACCCACCCTGAGCCAGGAAGGTGGGCAGAGCTTCAGCCAGAGCTCAGAGCTGGTGGTCCATGGGCAGCTTCACGATCGGGAGAAGCCCCACAAGTGCTTGGAGTGTGGGAAGAGCTTCAGGCAGAGCAGCACCCTGATCAGCCACCAGATGATCCACACTGGGGAATGGCCCTACGAGTGTGGGGAGTGTGGGAAGGGCTTCAGCTGCAGCTCTGCCCTCATCATCCACCAACGCATCCACACTGCAGAGAGGCCCTACGAGTGTCCCCAGTGTCAGAAGAGGCTTCACACCAGCTCCCATCTCCTCTGCCACCAGCGAATTCACTCAGAGGAGAGGCCCTTCCACTGCCCTGACTGTGGGAAGGGCTTCAAGCAGAAATCCCACCTCATCCACACTGGGGAGAGGCCCTACGAGTGTCCCATATGTCAGAAGAAGTTTCCCACCAGCTTCCAGCTCCTCCAACACCAGCGGATTCACACAGATGAGAGGCCCTTCCTCTGCCCAGACTGCGGGAAGGGCTTCAAGCACAACTCCACCCTCATCACCCACCGGCGCATCCACACTGGGGAGAGGCCCTACGAGTGTCCCCAGTGTGGGAAGAGCTTCACCCAGAGCTCTCACTTGACCAGACACCAATGGAGCCACCAGTAAGGAAAGGCCTGCAAATGCCCCAGCTGCAGGAACAGCTTCATGCACCAATCCAGCTTCATCCCCCATGGGAGGACCCGCATTGGGAAGAGTCCTGGGGATCCGTGTTGCCCATGATCCATGCTGGGAAGACACCTGTCCCTTTTCCTGCCCGTGACATGATGTGGGAATGGAAGAACATGAGGGTCTGGCCATGGCCCTTTCATTACATTCACTCCCCCCTCAGGTCATTGCCAAGGGCAGGAAAGGGACTCTCTCTTTCTCTCTCTCCCTGAGGAAAAGAGTGTCCTTTCCAGACAGGGGAAATTGTGGCCAGGAAGACCCAGTGAGTTGTGTTTTCCCTGTAAACAGTTTTATTTATCCCTTCTGTTACCAATATTGTTTCTGTTACTGTTTGTTCCTTATCTCGTTGCTGTTCCCAATAAATTATTCTTATCCCAGCCCAGGATCTTTGCCTTTTGTGCTTTCCATGGGAGGCGGGAGGGCAGCGAGGACAGCGCAGTTTTAGCGGGAGCAGGAAATTGGGGAATGCCATTCCTGAAGCCCGGCCCGTGGAAACCGAGCATCCCAGCTGGTGGCAGCCCTGGTGGCCATGGCAGCAGCCTTGGGAGCGGGTCCCTGGCTGGGGCTGTGGGAACCTCTTCCCTCTGGTGCCCAGGGACAGGAGTGGAGGGAGCGGCTGCAGCTGAGTCGGGGCAGGCTCAGGTTGGATGTCAGGAAAAGGTTTTTGCCCAGAGGCTGCTGGGGCCCTGGCCAGGCTCCCCAGGGAAGGGTCCCAGCTCCAGGGCTCTCTGAGCTGCAGCAGCGTTTGGCCAGCGCTGCCAGGCCCAGGCTGGCATTGTTGGGGTGTCCTGTGCAGGGCCAGCAGTTGGACTGGAGGATCCTGATGGGTCCCTCCCAGCTCAGCCAATTCTGTGCTTCTGGGATCCCATCAGCTTTGGGATGGGGCTGCCAATGGTTGCCATGGCAATGGGCTCTGGCTGCAGGCCTGAGCTGGTGTCCATGGCAACCACCCCTGGCATGGGGTCTCCATGGAGCTGCCAAGGGACTGAGCATAGCAACAGGGGGCTGGTGATGGTTGCCATGGAAACTGACCACAGCAACAGGGGGCTGGGGATGGTTGCCATGGAAACGGACCACAGACACAGGGTTCTGGTGATGGTTGCCTGCTAAGGATCAGATTTGTCACAGGCCCTCAGAGGGGTTCCATGGGGACTTTCCAAGAGTCTCCAGGCTGTTCCAGAGCTGGAATGTCACATGTAGAGACAGGGGCTCCATGGAGACCTCCCAGGGCTTTCTGGGATGGTAAAGAGCCCTGTGGTCAGAGGCAGTCACAGCCATTCCATGGTGACATCCCAGGGCACCTTGGGCTGCAAGGGCACTGATCTGTCACAGGCACTCACGGGGGCTCCACGGTGACATCCCAGGAGTGCCCAGGCTGCCAAAGAGCCGGGATGTCCCAGACACTCACAGGGGTTCCTGTCATGGGCACAGTGGGAGCTTCAGGCAACGTTTATTAGAGAAGCTCCTGTTGGGTCACAAGGTGCAGAAAGGATCCCCAATAGACCTCACAGATCCCCAAATGTCACCTTTGAGTCAGAGATTACACAGACTCAGATCAGAAGGCTAAGGGCTAAAAGTCACCTGTTGTTTCAATCCTCTTCTTTTATATCTTGGTTTGCTACAGGTGGACCTCACTGGTCATTTCATCAACACATTTCCCATGATTGGCCAATTAAGACAACACCCTTCAGTAAACAACTTTTGGAAAAAAGCGAACTTATAACAAACATTGTCAGAGCACCAGTTATTGATGTTTGTTTCATGATGGGCCTTTGTGGGGGCTCCCTGGATGGAGGAAACCCTCCTGGAGCAGTTCTGTGCCACGTAAAAGGAGCTGCATGGGACTTCTTCAGTCTTCAGCTTCTTGTTTATTCTTATTCTATCTAAAGGTTTGCATTGCTGTCCACACCAGGCTCAGTGCACTGAAAAAGCACCGCAAAATTGCTCTGAAATGTACAGTTTCAAGGTCCTTAAAGTTGTCTCATCCATTTAACTCTTAAAACATACATTATTTCTACTTATCTACCAGTAGCTCATCCCTTAACTGTCCAGATAACCTTTTCACTGTGCTTTCCTTGACAAATCACCCTCTGCCACCAACACTGCAGAAAATGGAGTAGAGGAAGAAGAAGACAGGGACTACACCCCAATTCCTCCATCTTGCTTCCTATCTACACCATAGTAAAAATCCCAAAACCTAAATTTCTCACCCAAGTGACATGCTATACTACCCTCCAATCTATTTTACACTTGGGTAAATTCTAATCTGTCTCAAAGTCCTGGAAGTGCTCTCCATGGGTGATGGTTAAAGGCAGTGTTTCTCTGGGGGTCAGGACTCAGAGCAGACAGAGAAATATTCCCTGTGCCTTGGATTCCCACACATTTAATGTAAAATCTTTTAACCCTTAACATGTGAAGTTACGCAAAAATGTTCCAGGGAAGTAGGATTTAAAGGAGAAGAAATAGAGAACAACAGAAAGACAGAAGATCCATAGAAGGACACACACATGGGTACCAACTGCTGGGGTTCCAGCATCACCAACAGAGGAACCCCAGGAGAAGGCCGGATCCTCGTGCTCCGGCTTTTAACCCCCTGGGCCTTCATGGCCCCGCCCCTGGGGTGGGACTGTCAGTTGCTTGTCCAATCAGAGACAGGGTAGCACCAGCTGCTGGTGTGTGATTGATTGATTGACAGCTGGGCCAATCAGAGCTGGGTTAGCCCCGCCCCTGCTGTGTGATTGGCAGCTCTGCCAGGCCAGGGCTGGGGGCGGGGCTCTGTCCCACCACAAACCAAGGCCTGACCCGGCCCTGGCCCCACACGGGCATTCCGAGCATCCCAAGGTGTCTCGGGACATGGATCTCATCCAGCCTCTGACAGCGACCACGGTGACACTACGGAACCTCATGGAGCCATGGCTCAGTTGTGACAATGGAGATCCAAGGAAACGATGGTGAGACTGTGGAATCCAGGAATCATGGAATCAAGGAGACCATTGTGCAAATCATGGGCCCTATGGAAGCAAGGATCAATGATCAATCTGTGGTTTGATTGTGATTGATTTAAAATAGAAACAAGGAGCCATTGTTTGACAGCGGGGCTGCGTGGGGCCAATGGATCCTTGTGACTCTGTTGGGGCTCATGAAACCAACCATTGTGACATTGCCAGACCTCATGGAATCAAGGAGACCATTGTGACAGTGTGGGCACCCATGAAGTCAAGGGAACATGGAACAGGTCTGCCTGGTTTGGCCTCCTGGGAGCTGTCTGACAGGTCCCACTGAATTTGACATGTCAAGGGCCACTTCCCATCTGAAAGGTGAAGCACTGGGGCTCCGTGCTTTCATTCCCATGGAAAAGAACTGTCTTTCTGGTCTAGGCACCCATGGCCAAAATTGGGATTCTGCATCTAAAATTCTCTATATCCAAGGGTTACTCCCAGACAAAATCTGCCCATACAGTCAAGTCTGGCCAGCCTTGGCCTCTGGTGACTGCCTCTCATCTGCCCCTGCACCACTGGGGCTCACTTGTTTCCTTCCTATGGAGACCATTGTGACACTGCGGGGCATTGTGGAACCAATGGGCCATGGTGACACTGCAGGCCCTTGTGGAACCTGTGACACTGTAGGACCTTGTGGAACCAAGGGAATCGTTGTGACCCGGCAGGGCCCCGTGGAAGGAAGGGATCATTGTGACACTCTGGGAACTTGTGGAACCAAGGGAATCATTGTTGCCCTACGTGGCCCTAATGGACCCAAGGGGCCATTGGACACAGCCAGGCTTCATGGAACCAATAGACCATTAGGACACTGTGGGGCCTTGTGGAACCATGGAGACCATAAAGATCCTTAAGGACTTGTGTAATCAAGGGGCCATTATGACACCTGAGGGCACCATGGAAGCAAGAGAACCATTGTGGCACTGCAAGGCCTCATGGAAGCAAGGAGCCATTGTGGCACTGCAGGGCCCTGTGGACCCAAGGGAACATGAAACAGGTGTGGCTGCCTTGGTCTCCCAGGGCCCACCTGACAGGTCTGGCTGACCTTGGAATGTGGAAGGCCACTCCAATCTACTCCTGAAACAGTGGGGCTCTGGGCTCTTCTTTTTATGGAAAAGAGCTTTCCATTTTTTCCAGGCATCCATGGCTAAAATTAGGATTTCAGCTCCAAATTTCTATGTATCCAAGGATTGCTCCCAGACAAAAGCTGCCAGGACAGACAGGTCTGGCTGGTCTTTGACTCCTGAGTGCCAGAACTCACCTGTTTTGCAAACACTGGAAAGGGCTCTGTGCTTTTCTTTTATGAAAAAAAACCCCATCCCTCTTCTCCAGGCACAAATGTTTTAAATTAGGACTCCACATTCATAATTTCAAATATCCAAGGACTGCTCCAAGCAAACCTGCCAGAACAGACAGATCAGGCTTGCCTTGGCCTCTGCTCTCTGCTGTTCATCAGCTCCTGAAACATGGAGGTTCCATGGTTTCCTTCCTATGCAGACCAAGGTGACATTTGGGAGCCTTGTGAAATGAAGGGGCCATTGTGACACTGCAGAGCACCATGGATCCAAGGGACCATTGTGACACTGTGGGGCCTCGTGGAACCCAGGACATCCCTGTGGCTCTGCTGGGCCACATGGTCCCAAGGGGCCAGAGCAAAGCAGCAGTGTGGGAGTTAGTCCAGCTGTAACTCAGAGTCAGACAGATTTTACCCCGGAAGGCATGAGTTTCAAGTCCTAGGAATCATTTGTTTAACTTAGGGTGAGCTTGAAAGTTCTCCAATAAGCCTTTAGTGTTGTTATGCTAAGTTGTCCAAGTTCTACTCCCCTATTGGTTACTTGTTTCTTCTATATGGTTATTGTTCTAGTTTTCTAGCCCCAAGTGTCTATGTTGTTGCTTCCCCTTTTTCTCAGGTCTTAGGATCCTGCCCCTCATACTGTGCTCGACTTCTCCATGTTTATTGTTTTTCACCCTATTATTAAAGTTCTTTTTGGGCACCTCCATCAAACCCGCACCTTTTCATTTTCACCACCCTCGTCCTGAAGTCAGGGAACCAGAGAGGTTTGTCACAGCCACCCTCATTGTGACCTTTGGCGCCCGAACAGGGACCATGACACTCAGGGCTCCCTGTGTCAGTCACGTCAGCTGGGGTTGGCTGATGGATAGGCCAGTGCTCCCCGGGATTTTGGATTGTGCTGGGCCCAGTGGATTCATCGTTGCTTCAAGGGACCTTGCCCAGGATCAGCAGGGACAACGACAGTTTCACCTGCATAGGATTGCAGGTGGGTTTGGGGAAATGCAAGACATTTATTGCCCATTTTGCCACTGTGTTTTTACAATATGCACCCATGTCCCATAATTGATTTGGGGCATTCCAGTGGCTCTTCCCCATAAGGCAGAGAAAAAAAAAAAGGGCAGTCAGATGTCCAAAGTAGAAAGGAGCATATATGGATGCTTTAATTCTCACTGATCATGACACAATATTTTCAAAGTACGAATTAAAATCAATAAATCAATCATGAGGTGGATCATTAAAAATTTTCCAGACGACTCTAATGATGAAATCCATATCACTGAATTTTGGGACTCCGTGGGAGTTAAAAGTGACCCCGTTGCACCCTGCATGCTCCCCATCTTCCACACCATCCTTGAGACCCTTGACCAGCAAGCAGTGTGTTGAAAACTCAATCCATTGGTCACTCCTAACTCGGGACCTCCCCTCAAACCTGCCTTTCTCAGACCTTCCACAATGGTCCAAGATGGAAATGGCCACAAAATCTTGGAGTATTATGCCCTGGAGACTCAAGATGAAAGGACCCCGAATGTGGCTCGGGACCTGGAGCATCCTCCCTCCATCTTGGCTCCTCCACTTCCTGCTACCACAGCCTTCTCTTCTGCCCTGAACGAACCTCCAGACTCCACCCCCAAACCTGTGGGTCACGCCCCCACTGTCAATCATTCCACCTCCACCCTGGGCCATGCCTCTAGTTAAGGAAGGAGACTGGCAAATAGCCTCGAAACTCCTCATTGCCCTGGTATGTTAGGAAAGAAGGGGGCAGAATTCCAGGTATCAGCCATTGGTTTATGGGGAAATCAAGGATCTGTAGGGCAGCTAAAGACCATAGGAAGGACTTACCTTGTTTTAATGGCCTAATGAGGGCCATGTTTACAGCACATGTCTTAACTCCCTATGATTTAAAATATATTATGCCCATGTTGTTGTCACCTACAGAATACACCCTGTGGGAAGGGGGATGGAAGTGTTTACTAAATCAATTAATAGCAGACTATGCTAATAATGAGGCAAGGGTAGAATTGACAATCAACCATTTGGCTGGAGAAGGACAACACAGCCTGCCAGATGATCAAGCAGCAGGTATCCCCAGAGAAGTATTGGATGATATCAAAGAGATGGCTTTGAAAGCTTGAATCCAGGTATTGGATGGTAGCACCCGCAATTTGAACTACCTTGGGTGGCTGTAGCTAAAGCTTTAGGACAATCAGACCATCCTGGGTGCCTGTTGAGTAGCAAACCAATGCTGCCTCCCTCACATTGAGTGGCTGCTCTCAGACACAGAGACCATCAGACACGCCACCTTGCAGAACAGCGATAGAGTTTTTACTCTGGGCACATGGGCATGGCTGTGTAGACTCTGAGGGCATGTGCTGCATGAACCTCTCCAGCCACAGCGAGTCAATGCACAAGAGCATTCAGGTACTGAAGGAAGGGTGCAAGAAGCTTCAAGTGGAAAACAAAGACTGGGTCAATAAACTCTTCCAATCCAAGGGACTAAAGGGTTTGATGATGTCTACCTAAAACAGGACTATTAAATCTCTTAGTGGTTGTTGTTGTATTGTTAATTGTCCCATGTTTGTTTGGATGCTTTTAGAAAGTCTTACAAAATTCTTTCAGTTCCATCTTTGTTGTAAAATAGAAAGGGGGAAGATACCCAACACAGGCTCCTCATGGACTCCTTGGAGGAGAGAATTGGAGGCCAGGATGGCACAAGAACCTCTCAGAGACTCAGTGTAGGAAGGAAAACCGTTAAAAGTACCTAAAAGTATTCTTAAATCCATAAAGTACCTTAAAAACCTTGAGTATCTCAAGGCATTAATGAGCCACACTGAGTGTGAGTACAAAGCTCTCCAGGGACTCATTAAAGCAGATAACTGGGGCCATGATTGCACAAACCTCTCACAGAGTCTGTATCAAAAGGGAAACACCAAGTACCTTCAAATAACTCAAGTACCCTGAAGTATTAATGAGCCCCACTGAGTGTTGTTACTGACAAAGCCTCTCCAGGGACTAATTACAGCAGATAATTGGAGGCCATGATTGCACAAACCTCTCAGAGAGTCCAAGGCAAAAGCCAAAGCCAAAGTCCTTTGAAAAAGCTGCAGTCCCTGCAGGGAGCATGAAGGAGCCCCCAGGGCCATTGCTGAGCAAGGCTCCCCAGGGACTCCTTGCAGCAGATCCTTGAGGCCACTGGGATGTGGGCTAGGGGGGGATGCTGAGGGCAGCACAAGGGGCTGACAGTGCCCAGCCTGGCTGGGGCTGTGCCAGGAGGCCCCAGGGCCTCAGGACAAGGTGTCTCCTCCCAGCCCTTGCTGGCACAGACCCTGCTGTGCCCCAGGGCACCAAGACTTGGCTTCTCTTTGTCCCCACCTGTCATCACTGCCTGCAGTTCTCTGCTCTGCCTGGGGCCTGGGGACACTTGCTCAGTCATGTCCCTCTCTGGGACCCATTAAAAGTCCAAGAAAGTTTGGAGTTGGATTCTGCCTTGGAGTTCTGCAGAGGTTTCTTCAGCTCCCTCTCAGGGACTGATGTCCAGGGCCTGAGCACAAAGCCCCAGAGGCTGATTAAAGTCCTTGTGCTGTGTCTGTGCTGCTGAGCTGGGCTGGGCTCCTGGCACAGAGGCAGCTCCTGGTCACCAAGAAGAGCTTCAAAAGCACATTTCTCTGGATGAGCAGCTCTTGTGCCAGCCCAGCAGGGCTGGGGCACTGCCTGCAGCCAGCCCGGGCACAGCCCAGAGGCACAGAGAGCTTCAATCAGTCAGGGCTGGGAAGGGGCTGAGAAGTGCCTGGGGCACAATCACTGCCAGCCCTTGGCACAGGAACCTCTGGCTGCAGGACAGTGCAGCTGCAGCTCCTGGAGCCATCTCCTCAAGCTGGAACATGCCAATGCCTGCAGAGCCTGTGAGTACAACTCTGGGTATTTCCGGTGCAGGGGAGGTGAAAGGTTCATGGAGCCCTGACATGCTCAAGGGTTCTGGTCAGTCATAGAATATTTCCAAGACAAGGACTTTGATAAAATATAAGAAATTTCTTAAGACTTTTTATTCAGTTTCCTACTATTGAAGAATGGTAGGGAGGTGGTGATAAATATTAAAGGATGATTATAAATTTTGACAATTGCCTGTAATATCTGACCTGGTAAATTTTGCTTATGAATTATTAATTATGAAATTTTAAAAGTTCTCAAGACATCCGAACTGTTACTTTTAGTGATCAATAGGTTCACAGGAGATCCCTAATGTACTTTCAGCCACTCTGCCCATGGACAGCAGCAGCATCACCTTTGCTGGAGCCATCAGGCTCAGTCTGAGCTCTCCTTTCTCCAAGCTGCAAACAGAACCTGCCCCCAGCCAGTGCCCTGCAGATAGGCAGGGTTCTTGAGGGCCAAGGAGTGTGCACAGAGATTTGGGGTCTGTGAGTGCTGGCAGGGAGAGATCAGGCACAGGGAAACACCTGCAGGAGGAAAATCTCCAGGAGGCAGAGAGAAGATCAGGCAATGAGAGAAAACAAAGCCCAGCAATGCTGTGGCAGGGAGAGTTTAGAGATGCCCACAGGAGCCCCTGCAGTGCAGCCCCTCCCTCTGAACAAGCCCCCTCCCTCCTGTGGCCCAGCCAAGCCTCTGCCCTCAGGGCCGGGGCTCCAAGGCGTGCAGCCCCTCCTGTGCAGGCAGAGCTGCAGCAGAGCCGTGGGGCAGCTCTGCAGCCCCGGGCCCAGTTCCCTCTGCAGAGCACAGGGCTGGGAGCAGCTGCCCGGCCCTGGGGGCTCTGGCAGGGGCACAGCTGGCTCAGGGTGACGCTGTCCCCAGGGCCCGGCTCTGGGCAATGCTGTCAGTGCAGCCAGGGAAGGAGCTGCATCTCCCACAATCCAATGCCATCAGAAGGACAATTGGAAGTCTCCCTGAGATTTCAGTCCAAGCTGGGAGCTTCAGTCCAGGGTGCAAACCTGTCCTAGAGCATCTCTGAGTTATAAGATGGATGGGGAAAGGCAGAGGTGTTGTGACACTGAAAATGTTGCTGGGTTGGTGAAATGAGCAACATGAGTCCTTGGCAACAAAAGTGGAGCTGGGCTGAGCTGGATCCATCTGCTCTAAGCAGTACCTGTTGATCTTTACAGAAAACTTGGGAGTGTGAACATCCTTCATTTGTGAAAAGTGAAAGCCCAGAAAAACTCCAGAGAGACTCAAGTGAGGGACCATCTCCCCACAGTCTTCACTTACCATCTTTCCTCAGTGAACTCACTCTGTTCTACCAGAGGGCAGTAGAAATGCTGAGGGTTTCTGATATCCTAGAATACCAGGAGAGACATGGGGACAGCTTAAAAAGAAAACTCTAGAACTCTAAAAAAAAGAACCATGTCCATGTGTGTTACAGAAGAGGGTGTATGGGAAATGGCTTTGATTTTGGTTACAGGTATCTCCCCTAACTCTTCACTGTCCTTTCTCAATGAACAGGTCCCCATGCCAAGGCACAGCAAATGTCGAACAGCAGCTCCATCAGGCACTTCCTCCTGCTGGCATTGGCAGACACGCGGCAGCTGCAGCTCCTGCACTTCTGCCTCTTGCTGGGCATCTCCCTGGCTGCCCTCCTGGGCAACGGCCTCATCATCAGCGCCGTAGCCTGCGGCCACCACCTGCACACGCCCATGTTCTTCTTCCTGCTCAACCTGGCCCTCGCTGACCTGGGCTCCATCTGCACCACTGTCCCCAAAGCCATGCACAATTCCCTCTGGGACACCAGCAACATCTCCTACACTGGATGTGCTGCTCAAGTCTTTTTCTTTATGTTCTTCATTGGAACAGAGTATTTCCTCCTGACCGTGATGTGCTACGACCGCTACGTGTCCATCTGCAAACCCCTGCACTACGGGACCCTCCTGGGCAGCAGAGCTTGTGCCCACATGGCAGCAGCTGCCTGGGCTAGTGGCTTTCTCACTGCTCTTATGCACACGGCCAATACATTTTCCCTGCCCCTGTGCCATGGCAATGCCCTGGGCCAGTTCTTCTGTGAAATTCCACAAATCCTCAAGCTCTCCTGCTCCAAATCCTATCTCAGAGAATTTGGGGTCATTGTTTTTAGTGCCTGTTTATCATTTGGCTGTTTTGTGTTCATTGTTTTCTCCTATGTGCAGATCTTCAGGGCTGTGCTGAGGATCCCCTCTGAGCAGGGACGGTACAAAGCCTTTTCCACCTGCCTCCCTCACCTGGCTGTGGTCTCCCTGTTCCTCAGCAGTGCCATATTTGCTCACCTGAAGCCCCCCTCCATGTCCTCCCCGTCCCTGGATCTGGCCCTGTCAGTTCTGTACTCGGTGGTGCCTCCAGCCCTGAACCCCCTCATCTACAGCCTGAGGAACCAGGAGCTCAAGGTTGCAGTGTGGAGACTGATGACTGGATGGTTTCAGAAACATTAAACTGTTGGCCAATTTCTACAAATCACTTGTAATAAAAGTTCTCTTTGATACTTCTTGTTGATTTAATTTTGGAGGTATTTTTTCCTTTGTTTTCGTATTTTCATATTGTCCAAAAAGAAATGTCAATCTTTGTGCCCTTTCTCATTCTGTTTCTCTCCACCTTCCCTGTGGCCACAGACTGTGTCTGTGAGGGGCTGCACTCTTGGTGGCTTTAAAGGAAATAAAGGATATCCCAGCAGAGTTTTCTACAGAGATGCCCTTTTGTTGCCATCTCTGGAGCTGCAGCAGCAATGTCTGTGTGCAGAGCTGGGGCAGATCAGTGCTGGCCCAGCAGCTGTGCCCAGCAGCAGCAGCAGCAGCAGCACTTGGTGTTGCCAGTGCTGCTGCCGTGGCCCTGCCCCGCTGCCCTGGTGGCCCTGGTGTTGCTGCAGGGCCCGAGTGCTCTCGGGGCCGGGCACAGCCCTGGGGGTGGTAGTGCCGGGGCTGTAGCAGGGACAGGCCATGGGCACTGCTGGGGCAGCGCTGCCGCCTCAGGCCAGGCCCTGGGGGCTCCAGGCTCCTTGCCCAGGCTCTCTCAAGAACACGGCCAGGCCAATGCTCAGCACAGAAACCCCCGTCAGCAGCCCCAGGCTGGCCGTGGGCAGGCTGGGGGCAAACAGCATGGCTGGGGCTCTGCAAGGGCCCTGGGCCAGACGGGAAGGAGCAGCAGAGCAGGGCCTGATCCATGCCCAGTGCGCTGCACAGCCCAGGGCAGCGTCCCAGAGCGTCCTCATGCAGCTGCCAACAACATCCCCCCTCTGCAGCCCTGGCCTCTCCCCCAGCTCACACAGGTGCCCCATCCTTGCAGGCACAGACACGGCAGCACTGCCTCAGCAGCCCCTGTTTGCATTGCACACAGCAGGGCCAGCACCCCCATGCTGTTGCTGTGGGGACATGAACCTGAGGGAGCACAAATGCCATCAGCCCCTGGGGCCAGCAAGGCCTGCGGGACACCAGGGAAACCACTCAGCTTTGTCCTGGCCTCTGCACTCAGCCAGAAAGTTTGTTCCCATCAGCTGGGAGTTTCCTGTGCCACTGCAGACGCTGTTGCTCAGAGCCAGGGCTGCCTGGCAGCCACCCCCAAACTGTCCTGAGCATTTCCTTGGCTTCACCTTTGCTTTCTTTACTCTTTCCTGATAAAAATTTCTTCTAATTGCCCACCCCTGTTCCCTCCTTCTGAAGAGGAGGCCCAGGGCTCATTCTGCAACTGCTCCATGGGTGGTTTCGGAGAATCCCAGAATCAGCAACGCTGAAAAAGACCTTGGAGATCATCAAGTTCAACCTGTGCCCTAACACTGCCTTTTCCCCCCTGAGCCTCCTCTTCTCCAGGATAAACAACCCCAGCTCTCTCAGCCGCTCCTCACAGGTCTTGTGTTCCAGACCCCTCCCCAGCCTTGTTGCCCTTCTCTGAACATGCTCCAGCCCCTCCATGTCCTTCCTAAATTGAGGAGCCCAGAACTGGACACAGCACTCGAGGTGCTGCCCAACCAGTGCCAAGCACAGAGGAAGAATCACTGCCCTGCTCCTGCTGGCCACACCATTCCTGAGCCAGGCCAGGAGCCATTGGCCTTCTTGCCCACCTGGGCACACTGCTGCCTCATGTCCAGCCTGCTGTCCATCAGTCCCTGCAGGTCCCTTTCTGCCTGGCTGCTCTCCAGCCACTCTGTCCCCAGCCTGTAGAGCTGCAGGGGTTGTTGGTGCCAAAGTGCAGGACCCGGCACTGGGACTTGTTAAACCTCACCTTGTTGGATTTGGGCCCTGGATCCAGCCTGTCCAGGGCCCTGTGCAGAGCCCTCCTACCCTCCCACAGATCCACACTCACACCCAGCTTGGTGTCATCTGCAAATTTGCTGACGCTGAACTCAGTCCCCTCATCCAGACCATCAATGCAGTTATTGAAATCCACGCTGGCTGGCTCTGATCCCTGGGCCATCCTGTGGGTGCCCTGTGATGGCACTCAAGGTGATCTGTTCCATAACCTTGCCGGGCACCCAGGTCAGGCTGACAGGCCTGGAGTTCCCCAGATCCTCCTTCCTGCCCTTCCTGGGGATGGGCTCACACTGGCACCTCCAGTGCTCTGGGCCCTCCCTGCTGAGCCAGGACTGATGGTAAATGATGGAGAGCAGCTTGGGGAGCTCATCCACAGCTCCCTCATCCCCCTAGGATGGATCCCGTCTGATCCCAGAGACACCTGTGAGCATCTGAGTGGCTCAGCAGGTCCCCAGCTGCTTCCTTCTGGATTCCAGGGGGCTGTTCTGCTCCCTGTGCCCATCTACCAGCTCAGGAGAACACTTGTCCTGAGGACAGACTGTCCTAATACTGAAAATTGACAACAAGATATTAAGTAGCTTAGTCTTTTACTTATCTTCAGCTACTCTATTCTCAACTGCAATCAGTAAAAAAGAGTAGAGGTTCTCGTTCTCCCTCCTTTTGCTATAAACATTTTTATAAAAACATGTTTTATTCTTTTTACGGAAACCACCAGGTTAAGTTCTAATTGCGCTTTCACCTCTCAACTTTTCATTCTGCATAACCTAACAACATCCTTAAACACTTCCTGAGTTGCTGGTCCTTTTTCCCCTGAGTTCCCAGAAAAGCTCCATGGGCAGCCAGGCCAGTCATTTTCCTCACCAGCTCATCTTTTGCCACACTGGGACAGGCTGCCCCTTCCCCCTCTAGATTACTTTCTTGAAATGTATCCATCCTTCCTGGACCCCATTTGTCTTTAAGGGCTCTTTCCCTTAAAAAATCAGTACCTGATTTGGTACTCCCCAAATCAGCATCCTGAACAGGCCAAAGTCTGCCCTTCCTAATTCTTGTGTAGAAATTTTGTTACTGCCTCTCTTTCTTACCCAGAATATTGAAAACTTGAAAACCCCAATGTTCCAGTGGGCCTGGCTGAGCTGGCAGGACACTGAGGCTGCTGAACTTCCAGTTCCCCTTCTCATACAATGGGCCTTGTGTGGTTTCCATAGGCCTGGGGATGTGGAGAACAAGCTCCAGGTGTGAGCTCACCTGGTGTAGGCAATTGATCATCTGGTAACATGAGGGCACAGAGTGGGCTATGACATCACAGAGTGGGGGATGTGAGGTCATTGAGAAGCTATGACATCACAGACTGCCTCTGTGACATCACAGAGCCAGCTGTGACATCACAAGGCAGATTTTTGACATCCTAGAACAGACTATGACATCACAGAGCAGGCTGTGACATCCCAGAGGGGCTGTGTGACATCCCAGAGGGGCTGTGTCAGGTCACTGGGTTGCTCACTCTGCCCCAGCTCCCCCTCACAGTTTCTCCCAACAAGTCCAATGCTGTCCATGCCCAGCGGGGTCCCTGTCCCCCGGGATCCCCCTGGCCCACCTGGAGCCACAGCCTCCACCAAAGGATGTTCCACAGGATCCACCCCAGAGCCTGACATGGGGACAAGGGGCCAGGGCTGTGTGACCAGGACATCAAGGACGGGCATTACCCAGGTCACTGTGGCCTGGCTTGGGTTGCCCAGGGCAGGAAAGATGTCTGGCAGCTGGAGCAGGGTCTGGGAAGGGCCTCCAAGGTGGGGCTGGAGCCCTTGGGCTGTGAGCAGAGGCTGAGGGAGCTGGGCTTGTCCAGCCCAGAGCAGGGAAGGCTGAGGGGCTCCTCATCCCAGCCTGGCAGTGCCAGCGAGGAGGGGATGGAGAACACAGAGCCAGGCTCTTCACTGGGGGCCTGGTGGGAGACAAAAGCCACTGGGTGGAAGGGGAAAGAGGGGAGATCAGCCAGGACAGGAGGAGATGAAATGAGTCAGGCTGGTTTCAGCATTTCCTCAACACCAAGAGCAGCCTGACCTCCCTTCTCCATCCACCACTGACAGCTTTGCAAATCAGGAATTGTTGGAGCTGTTTTGCCCCCACTCCAGGATGAGCATCCTGATACAAGGACCTAATTGTGTTTATATCTATCACAGAGTCATGTTTGTCAAAAACGACTTTTAGTATGGAAATCCCTTGTGGATGGTGGACTCATCAGATGCTGCTGGGACGTTGCACTTAGCTCAGGGAAGAGCGTGATTGTTATTAAATTGTGTCCTGTTCAACTGTGGTCTGTTGGCCATGAAGAGAAACTTGTGCCTCTGAGTCTCAGCAGTTCCTGACCCCCAAAGGACACAAACCTGATGAGTTGTGGTTCCCACTCCAGTGGTGACACTTGGGCATCCCTCCATAGCCAGAGCAGAGCTCCCTTGTCCCAGAGAGTGCCTGACAATACAGGGATGAAGGAAACAGGACAGGCTGTGGGGATCAGGGGCAGGGCAGAGCCAGGGAGAAGAATGACTTTTGCATTTTATTGATCTGTGCCTTCCCTTGGCTTTGTTGGCTGACAAGAAATGAACATCCCTCTGTGTCTCAGACAGCTCCTTCTCAAAGGAAAGCAGGTGGAGCCAAGGAGCTGAAAGCTGCAGGTGCAGCCTGGGCTGGAGGGAGCTCAGATTTGCACAAGGCTGCTCTGAGTGCCAGGGCTTGGATGGGGGAAATGGTGGGCTGGGGGTAGGGACAGAGTCTGATTGATTGTCAGCCATGAACGGTCTTTATTTTCATATCCATTCCAACTGCATGAGGAGGTACTTGGATTCAATGTCAATTGGAGACTACACATATCAATTTATGATCAGAAAAAAAAACCCTAAACAGGACCTAAAAAATCTTTGCTCACTGTCTTTTTAAATAGAACATATTCAGTTTGAATACACTACTGCAATCTGTCTAAGTAACCACAAATGATTTGAAAATTAAAATCAAATGATTCCCAGAGGCATGGCTTGTTCAGGTGTTCTGAATGTTCATGAGCCCTGGGACACTGAATTCCTGCACTGAAGAGCTGAAGGCTGAACAAGCCTCTGGAGCAGTGAAATTCAGCAGCAGCCTCCAAGTTGCTGAGGATGTCAGCAGCCCCCAGTGAGGCCATCCCTGCCCAGAGACCGTGGGGGAATGGGCAGACAAGGAGAGCGTCCCTGGGGCTGGGGCAGCACAACTCAGAGGCACCAGCGGCTCCAGCTGGGCAATGGAGTGTGGAATGTGGCTGGGAAAGCCCTGCCTGGGCTGGGCCAAGCAGCACACACAAGCCCTGACTTCCATTCACTAAAAAACTCTCTCAATGAGACATTTAAAAGGAAATACAGTTATTTGTGTCATCTGAGTTGGATGTGCTGGAGAAATAACCACAAGAGATTCCCAGGAGCTCAAAACAACAAAACCGCCTTTACTGGGTACTTTATAAAATCAGAGAAACTTTGGCAAAAGGTTTAAAATTATACTCAATCAACAAAAAACACTTTTCAAAGCATTCAGTCGGCCATTCAACGTCACAACTCTAAGCCTGTTCAATTTAAAGTTACTCAAAATTTGCAAGAGGACAGAATTAGAAGAAGTAGACAGAGAGAGAGGAAGACAAAAAAGATACAGAGAAGCACACACACAGCTATCAACTCCTGGATTCCAGCACTGTTCAGATGGAAATTCCAAGAGGAGGCTGGGTCAGGATGTGTGCTTGCCTTGTGGTCAGCCTTCAATACCCCTTGGTCTCCCTGGGCCCTTCCCCCAGGTGGGGCTTGGGCTCATTTGGTCCCTCAGGAGCTGGGCTGGGGCTGCAGAGGTGGCTGTGGAGCATTGCCTGTGCTGTGCCAGGGACTGGCAGCCACTGCTGGGCTGGGATAGAGGCTCTGGGGGGATTGGGGTTCCAGGGCAGGGCACAGCTGGACCTTCCTCCCCCAGAGACAAAATCCTTTGAGCCACAATCTCCTTCAGTCTGTCACAACAGAGAATGTTGGAGATGAAATCCCAATTCTGGCCATGGGCACCTGGACAAGAAGGGCAGCTCTTTTCCATAGGAAGGAAAGCACAGAGCTCCAGTGTTTGGAAGGTAGGTGAAAGCCTCACTATGCTAAGGCCATCCAGACTTGTCAGCAATGCCAGATTTTTTCTGGGAGCAGTCTTTGGATTTAAGGAATTTTGGAGGTGGAACCATAATCTCAACCATGGGCACCTGCAGAAGCAGGAAAGTTCTTTTCCATAGGAAGGAGAGCATGGAGCCTTCCCCAGGGATTTGGGGACGGGTGAGACCTGACCCTTGTGAAACCATTAACAGCCAGACTTGTCCTGGCAATATTCCTATTGGAACTATCCTTGGATATAAGGAAATTTGGAGATGAAATCCCAAATCTGGCCATGGGTACCTGGAGGAGCAGGACAGTTCTTTTCCATTGGGAAGGAAAGCACGGAGCCCCAGTGTTTCAGCAGCTGATGAGAAGAGACCCTCAACATGCAATGGTCAGCTGGACCAGTCAGGCAGTCAACAGGAGGCCAGACCAGCCAGACCTGTTCTGTGTTCACTTGCTTTTATGAGGTCCTGCACTATCACCATGGTCCCCTTGGCTCCATGGGGCCTGGCAGTGTCCCAGTGGTGCTTTGATTCCATGGGGTCCAGTAGTGTCACAATGGACCCTTGGTTCAATGGGGTCCCAGAGTGTCAAAATGGCCCCTAGGTTCCAGAATGCCCTGCAGTGTCACAGCGGTCCCAAGGATTCCATGAGGCCTTGCAGTGTCACAATGG
This sequence comes from Agelaius phoeniceus, assembly GCF_051311805.1. Taxonomy (NCBI): domain Eukaryota; kingdom Metazoa; phylum Chordata; class Aves; order Passeriformes; family Icteridae; genus Agelaius; species Agelaius phoeniceus. Next base: position 7,558,049 of record NW_027509866.1, read on the forward strand.
TCTCCATGGTTCCACAGGCCCCACAATGTCACGGGACTCTGTTCCATGAGCCCTGCAATGTCACAATGGACCTTTGGACCCTGGGGGTTTGCAGTGTCACAATGGTCTCCTCTGGCTCCACAGTGTCACAATGGACCACTGATGACATCAGGCCCTGCAATGTCACAATGGACCTTTGGTTCCATGCAGCCCTGCAGTGTCACAAAGTCCTCTTGGTTTCACCAGGCCCCACAGTATCACAATGGTCCTCTTGGTTCTGTGGGGTCTCCCAGGGCCACAATGGTCTCACTGGCTCCATGAGGCCTCACAGTGTCACAGTGCTTTGCTTATTCCATAGAGCCTCACAGTGTCCCAATGATTCTATGAGTCTCCATGATTCTATGAATCCCCTCAGTGTCACAATGGACCTTGGTTCTATGAGGATCTGAAGTGTCCAAATGGTCTCTCCATTAGGTTCTATAAGGTCTTGCAAGGTCACAATGGACCGTTGGCTACATGGGGTCTCGCAGTGTCACAACAGCCCCTTAGTCTCATGGCTTTACAGTTCCAATAGGCCCCACAGTGTCACAATGGACTCTTGGTTTCATGGGGCCTCTCAGTGTCACAACGATCCCTACATTCCATGGAGCCACAGTGTCAGTACAGTCCCCTTGGTCCCATGAGGCCCAGCAATGTCACAGTGCTCTCCATGATTCCATGAGGCCCCACAGTGTCACAATGGTCCCTTGGTCTCACAAGGCCCCACAGTGTCACAATGGTCCCTTGGTTCCATGGCCCTGTGCTGCTGCATTCCCCCCTCCCCTTCTCAGGCCGCCCTGCCAGATGAGAAATGCTCCTTGGGGCTTGGCCTTGGCCAACAGCCCCTGGGCTCAGCTCCTCTGCAGCTCATCACAAACACTGTCTGCTCCAGGCACTGCTGCTGCCCAACCAGCTCTGGAGGAGCAGCCCTGGGGACTGCTTTTGTTCCCTCAGTGGCACAACATCCCTGTTCTCCCACTGCCAAACAAAGCTGTGGATGCCAAGTGCAGCTAGGATGACTTAACCTTACCTACATTGCCTGTAGGTAAGGTTAAGTCACAAGGTCTAAGTGAAGTTAAACACTGCTAAGAGTTGTTTTTTTCCTAAGTTGTTATGTTTAATATAAGTTATAAGCTGAGTTAAATACTGTTAAATATTAATCCTCTGTAAAATTGCAAAGTCATAGGTTATAAATTAGATTAAATCCTGCTACATGCTATTTTTTGCTAAATTGTTAAACTGAAGGTATCAGTCAAGGGTAAGGAATAAGTTAAGTCCTGTTAAGTTTGAGCTCTGTTAAGCTTTTGGGCCATATTCCTTTCATGCATGCTCTCACTGCCCTTGTGTCACGCAAACACACAGGGACAGTTTTCAGTTCATTTCTGGTTTGATTGCCTGGATTTGGTTTGGTTTTGTTGTTGCTTTGTTTCCTTGGTGTGCCTGAAGTGTCCAGTCAGGAGCAGAGTGACTCTTGCCAAGGAACTTTGTGGTTCTGTCTCTTAATTAAATCTGTTTTTTGCTGATCCCTTGCTGGGGATATTTTCAGCACTCTCAAGGCCTCGTTGGTATCAGGGTGAAGGAGTCCTGGCCCAGGCTCTGGCCCTGGGGGACACGGGGACGCTGCTGGGGGGTCCCTGTCCCCCTGTGCCACCCCCAGGGCCCCGGCCCCCCGTCCCCGTGTCAGGCTCTGGGGTCGATCTCGTGGAACATCCTCTGGGGGAGGCTGCGGCCCCGGGGGCGGGGGGACCCGGGGGGACAGGGGACCCCACTGTGCACGAGCAGGGTTGGACTGCTCTGGTGGGAACTGTGAGGGGGGCCTGGGCAGAGTGACCTCCCCAGTGACCTCACACAGCCCCCTGTGATGTCACACAGCCCCTGTGATGTCACACTGCCCCTGTGATGTCACACAGCCCCTGTGACATCAGACAGCAACCTGTGATTTCACACAGTCCCCTGTGATGTCCCACAGAACCCTGTGATGTCACACTGACATCTCTGTGACCTCACACAGCCCCCCGGATGTCACACAGCCCCTGTGATATCACACAGCCATTCTCTGTAACTTCACACATCTCCTGTGATGTCACACAGCCCACTCTGATGCCACAGATCTCTTTTGCAATGTCACACAGCCACCAGTGATGCCACAGCCCACTTTGGGATGTCACAGAGCACCCTTGTGATTTCACTTCTCTCGGAAGTCACCCTGGAATATCATGCAGCTGCACTGTGATGCCTCAGAAGACACAGTGATGTCTCAAAGTCACCATATCATGTCACTGTGTGTTCTGTGATGTCACAGCCAGCTCTATGATGTTGCACAGCCAGCCAGTGATGTCACAACCCACTCTCTGATGTCACAGAGCCACCTTTTATGATGGCAGGATCTGCTCCATGGCCTCACACCCTACTCTATGATGTCACAGATAGCTGTGTGATGTCACAACCACTCTCTGATGTCACAAAACCCTCTCTTTGATGTCATACTGCCACTCTGTAATGTCACAGCACACACTTTGACCTCACAACCCGCTCTATGATGTCATACAGCCATGCCATGATGTCACAGCCTGCCCTGTGATGTCACACAGTTCCCTCTGTGATGTTATAGCTGCTCGATGACCTCACACAACAAACTCTGTGATGTCATAGCCCAATCTGTGACCTCACACAGCCCACTCTGTGCTGTCACACAGCCCCTTGCTGACATCACAGCTGCTCTGTGCCTCCATGACACAGCCCCAGAGGAGCTGCTGTGACACAGCCCCCTCTGGGACATGCCACAGCCCCTGCCAGTGCTGAGCCCCTGTGAGCTCTCTCTGTGCCCTGCTGGTGTCCCTGAGGGTGTCCCTGAGGACCCTGAGGGGCCCTGGCAGTGCCCCAGCCCTGCTGGGCTGTGCACAGGAGCTGCTCCTGGCCAGAGCTGTCTCTCTGCAGCTCTGCTGCCCTTGCCAGGAGCTGCCTCTGGGCCAGGAGCCCGGCCCAGCTCAGCAGCACAGACACAGCACAAGGGCTTTAATGACCCTCTGGGGCTTTGGTGCTCTTTGTGTCTGCCATGGCCAAAGTGCTGCCAAAGTGCTGCCCAAGTTGGCTCTGTCAGGGCTGTCTTGCAGCTGCTGCCCATCCCTGTGCCCTGTGCAGCCCAGGCTGTCCTACAGTGTCCCTGCCCTGAGCCTCTGTCCCTGCAGGCTGTGGGCATCCCCCGGCTGCCCCACCTGGCTGGGCCCTTCCTTTGCTGACAGCTCTGCCTCCTGCCTGCCTCTGCCTGCCCACACAAAGCTTCTGGCTTCATATCAAAAGGGTTAATTCCATTTTTACTGTGCCTGTGAACTTTCAGCACAGGAACAAGGCATGCAGGGGCTGCTTTCCCAGCAAGGATTGCTGGAAGACAGGCAGACATCTGGCTCAAGAATGTAGTGGCAGAAAAAAGAAGGACAGAAACTGGGAACTTGGAGTTGGTTTCATGGTAATGGGTAAATTGTGATACACATTTAGCAACGCTGGTAGAATTACATGTCCACATAAGATTGGGTCTATCCCTCAGTAGACCTCAGGCCTGAATAAATGATACCCTCTTAAATAGGAAATTAGTGTTATGGAGCCTTATTCTGATATTTCAGAGACTTGGTGACAGCAAGGCCTCACAGAACAAGGAGTCAGCTGTGAGACTGTGCAAACTCATCGAACAAAGGGTCCATTGTGACTCTGCAGAACCCCATGGAATCAAAATCCATTTTGGCACATTGGGGCTACATTGAACCAATTGTGATACCACATTGTGATACTGCAGATCCAAGGACACCATTGTGACCCTGAGAAACCTCTTGGAACCAAGGGGCCATTCTGACTCATGAAGGCCTTGTGGAATCATGGGTCCATTGTGACACTGCAGAACCAAGGAGATGCTGTTGGCTGTGTGAACGCTCATGGAACCAGAAATCTATTGTGACACAGCAAGGCCTTATGGAACCAAGGGTCCATTGTTAAACTCTGTGGCCTCATGGAACCATGAGCCATTGTTATACAGCGTGGCCACATGGAGCCACGGGGCCACTGTGACACTGCGTATCCAAAGAGACCATTGTGACTGAGGAACCTCATGGAACCAAGAGTTCATTGTTACACTGTGGGGCCAGTGGAACCAAGGGGACCACAGTGACTTTGTGGGGTCTCATGGAACAATGGAGACTGTTCTGATACTTTGGGACCCACTGGAACAAAACGACCATTATAGAATGGCACAGCCTCAAGGAATCAAGGGGACTACAGTGAACCCTGGGGGTCTCCATGGGATGAAGGGTCCAAGGAACCAAGGATACCATTGTGACACTCTGGGGCATCATGGAACCAAAGGTCCATTGTGACACAGCAGGGCCTTGTGGAGCCAAGGGGACCACAGTGACACTGCGGGGCTCAGTGAAAGCAATGGTCTGTTGTGACACTACGAGGCCTTATGGAATCATGGAGACCATAGTGACACCAAAGGCCTCATTGAAACAAGGGCCCATTGTGACACTACAAGGCCTCTTGGAAGCAAGGAATCATTGTGGTACCATGGAGCGTTGGCAGGCCAAGGGGCAGTTGTCACACTGTGTGGCACCAAGGAGTCCATTGTTACACTACAGGGCCCCATGGAACTAAGGATTAATGGAACAGTGCTGGAACACATGGAACCAAAGGTCCATTGTGACACTGCGGGGCCTCATGGAATCCTGGAGGCCATGATGACACTTTGAGGCCTCGTTGAATCACGGGGCTCTGCAGGGCCTCATGGAACCAAGGAGCCCCTTCTGACACTGTGAATCCCCATGGAACCAAGGTCCAGTGTGATACCATGGAACCAAGGAGACTGTTGTTGTCTGGTTTTGGCAGTACAAAAGCTCATGGAACAAAAAGTCCATTGTGACATTGTGGGGCCTCATAGAACCAATGAGACTGCTATGACACTTAGGGACCCACTGGAACCAAGGGGCCATTGTGACACCACAGGGCCTCATAGAACCAAGGAGCCATTGTAGCACAGCAGGGCCTCATGGAATCAAGAGGATCACAGTGACCCTGTGGGGCTCCACAAGGGGCCGTGGGGCTCTATAAGGGGCTGTGGGGCTCCATGAGACCATGGGGCTGTTCTAACTGTGGAACCAAGGATACCATTGTTACACTATGGGGCATCATGGAACCAAGGAGGCCATTGTGAATAAGCAGGGGAACCCGCTGAGACTATTGTGACACTTCAAGGGCCACTGTGGAACTGCAGGGCCTCGTGGAACCAATGACACCATTGTGACATGGCACAGCCTCATGAGACCAAGGGGACATTGTGACACTATAGGGCCTTGTAGAACTGAGGGGCCCTTGTGACCCTGTGTGGCACCATGGAACAAAGGAGAGCACTGTGACACTGCAGGGAACCAAGGGGCCATTCCGTACTTTAGGGCTTCGTGGAACCAAGGTGCCATTGTGATACTGCGGAACCAAAAGAGACCATTGTGACACTGCGGGGCTTCATGGAACCAATGAGGCCATTCTGACATTCCGAGTCCCCATGGAACCAAGGGGCCATTGTGACACCACAGGGCCTCACAGAACCAAGGCAGCCACTGTGACACTGCAAGGTCTCATGGAAGCAAGGGACCAGTGTAATACACCCAGGCCTGGTGGAAGCAAGGGGATCCTGGGGAACCCAATAGAACCTAGGGGCCATTTTGAGACTCTGCATCCTCATGGAACCAATGGGCCATTGTGGCATTGCGCAGTCCCATGGGAACAAGGAAACCATTTTGACACTGCAAGGCCTCATGGAAGCAAGGGGCCATTGTGCCACTGTGGAGCCAAGGAGACCATTGTTATATCACTGGGCCTCATGGAAACAAAGATCTGTTGTGATCCTACAGAGCCTTATGGACCCAAGGGGCCACTGTGATGCTGCAGGGCCCCAAGGATCCAAGAACACGGAACAGGTCTGGCTGGATGGGCCTCCTGGGGAATGCCTGACTGGTCCAGCTGACCTTGGCATGTTGAGGGTCACTTCTCATCTGCCCCTGAAACCCTGGAGTTGTGTGCTTTCCTTCCTGTGGGAAAGAACTGTCCTTCTCCTCCAGGGGTTCATGGCTGAAATTGGGATTCCTCCTCCAAATTTGATTATATCCAAGGATTATTCCTATATGTCACCTGTCAGGACAGACAGCTCTGGCTGGCCTTGGCCTCTTGGGGGCCACCTCTCATCTGCCTTCAAAACACCGGGGGCCTGTGCTTTTATTCTCATGGAGAAAAACCTCTTTCAAGTCCAGGCATCCATGGCCAAAACTGAGAACTTGCCTCCAGAATTCCTTAAATCCAAGGACAGCTCTAGACAAAAGCTTCCAGGACTATCTAGGTTCCCTCGGCTTCCTAAGGGCCAGCTCTCATCTCCTTTTGAAGCACTGGGGTTCTGCACTTTCCTTCCTATGGAAAAGAACTGTCCTTCTCATCCAGACCCCAATAGACAAAAGTGGGGTTTGGCCTCCCAAATTCTGTCTCTCCAAGGATTCTTCCCTGACAACAGGTCTGGCTGCCTTGGCCTCCTTGGGGCAGCCTCTAATCAGCCTTTAAAACACTGGGACTCTGTCCTTTCCTTCCTATGGAGAACTGTCATTCCAATCCAGGAACCCGTGGCTGAAATGGAATTACACCTCCAAGATTCCCCATATATCCAAACGCTGCTTTCAGACAAAAGCTGCAAGGACACACAGGTCTGGCTGCCTTGGCCTCTGGTGACTGCCTCTTATCTGCCTTCAAGCCCTGGGGTTCTGTGGTTTCCTTCCTATAGAAAAGAACTGTCCCTCTTGTCCAGGTGCTGTTGGCCTCAAGCACTTGACCACTCTATAGGGACACAGGACCTCTGTGCTCAGTGGGGTGGAGACTGAGGACAGCAGAGGAGAGCCCTGGGAGGGATTGAAGGGTGGTTTCAGAGATGGTGGAGGCAGAGAAAGAAAGAATTAATTCCAAAGGCAGCTGGGGAGGTCCAGACTGGACACCAGGAGAAAGGAATTTCCCTGCCAGGGCACGGCTGTGGTGCAGCACGTCCCCCAGCAGGAGCCTGGAGCAGCCCAAGGCTTTGTGTGGGCAGGCAGAGGCAGGCAGGAGGCAGAGCTGTCAGCAAAGGAAGGGCCCAGCCAGGTGGGGCAGCCGGGGGATGCCCACAGCCTGCAGGGACAGAGGCGCAGGTTTGCTCAGCACCAGAGACACCTTTCCCTTGCTTGTCCCCACCTGTCATCACTGCCACCAGTGTTCTGCTCTACCTGGAACCTGGGGACATTTTCTCAGTCCTGTCCCTCAGAAGGATCTATTTAAAGTATGAGAAATTTCATTGTTTCAGCCTCTTTTTGAGTCCCTGAGAAATTCTTTGAGCACACTCTGAGGGACTGAGTCTGATGCAAAGAGCACCAAAGCCCCAGAGGGTCATTACAGTCCTTGTGCTGTGTCTGTGCTGCTGAGCTGGGCCGGGCTCCTGGCCCAGAGGCAGCTCCTGGCAAGGGCAGCAGAGCTGCAGAGAGACAGCTCTGGCCAGGAGCAGCTCCTGTGCACAGCCCAGCAAGGCTGGGGCACTGCCAGGGCCCCTCAGGGACACCAGCAGGGCACAGACTGAGCTCCCAGGGGCTCAGCACTGGCAGGGGCTGTGGCATGTCCCAGAGGGGGCTGTGTCCCAGCAGCTCCTCTGTAGCTGTGTCATGGAGGCACAGAGAAGCTGTGATGTCAGCAAGGGACTGTGTGACATCACAGAGTGGGTTGTGTGAGGTCACAGATTGGGCTATGACATCACTGAGCTTGTTTTGTGAGGTCATCGAGCACCTACAGCATCATAGAGGGGATTCTGTGACATCACAGAGCAGGCTCTATGATATCATGGAGCAGGTTGTGAGGTCAAAGTGTGTGCTGTGACGTTACAGAGTAGCAGTACGACATCACAGAGAGGGGTTTGTGGCATCAATTAGGGGGTTGTGTCATCACACAGCTGTCTGTGACATCACAGTGTGAGGCCATAGAGCAGACTCTGCCATCATAGAGTGTGGATCAGTGACATCAGAAAGTGGGTTGTGACATCACTGGGTGGCTGTGTAATATCATAGAGCAGGCTGTGACATCACAGAGACTTCTGTGACATCACAGAGCAGCTGTATCACATCATAGGTTGACATCTCATAGTTGCCTGTGTGACACCACAGGGCAGCTCTGTGACATCACCGGAGGCTCTGTGACATCACAGGGGCTGTGTGAGGTCACTGGGGAGGTCACTCTGCCCCGGCCCCCCTCACAGCTCCCCCCAGAGCAATCCAACCCTGCTCGTGCACAGCGGGGTCCCCTGTCCCCCCGGGTCCCCCCGCCCCCAGCGCCGCAGCCTCCCCCAGAGGATGTTCCACGAGATCGACCCCAGAGCCTGACACGGGGATGGGGGGCCCGGGCCCTGGGGGTGGCACAGGGGGACAGGGACCCCCCGGCAGCATCCCCGTGTCCCCCAGGGCCAGAGCCTGGGCCAGGGCTCCTTCACCCTGGTACCAACAAGGCCTTGAGAGTGCTGAAAAAATCCCCAGCAAGGGAGCAGCAAAAACCAGATTTAATATTAAGGGACAGCGGCACAACGTTCCTTGGCAAGAGTCACTCTGCTCCTGACTGGACACTTCAGGCACACCAAAGAAACAAAGCAACAACAAAACCCAACAAAATCCAGGCAATCAAACCAGAAATGAGCCAAGAACTGTCCCTGTGTGTGTGTGTGACACATGGACAGTGAGGGCAAGGATAAAAGGAATACAGGCCACAAGCTTAACAGAGCTCAAACTTAACAGGACTTAACTTATACCTTGACCTAGACTGATACCTTCAACTTCACAATTTAGCAAATGAACAGCACATAACAGTACTTAACCTAACTCACAACCTATGACTTAATGATTTAATGGTGGAATAAAAATGAAACAATATTCAACTTAGATTATAACATATTAAACTTTACTTTGGAAAAAAAAGGTCTTAACACCATTTAACTTATTCCTCATGATGTAACCTCACTTACAGGACTGACTGACTCAGCTATCCAAGGCACTCTAGCCCCACAGAGAGCAGCATTTCTGCCACATTTCCCCAGCACAGGCACTCCTGTGTGCACACAGACACAAAGAGTCAGTGCAAGGCACCTGGGAGAAATTCCCCTGAGGGCAGAAAATGCTCCCTGTGGATCCATTGGCATCTCCCCAGTGGGTGAAGGGTTGAGCCTGGAGGAGTGGGGGGATCGGCCCAGGCTCCATCGTTGTTGGGGATCCCCGAGTGCAGCAAACGGGAGAGTTCCCGGCTGGGAGAGGCCCCACTCAGAGGGAGTCGCTGGCCCAGGAGAGCTCCAAGGGCTCCTTTTGGAGCGCTGTTTGCAGGGCCCCAAGAGAGGGGCTTCAGTCCCAGCAATGGTTCATCCTGGCCGCACTTGGCACCAACAGCTTTCTCTGGCAGTGTGAGAACAGGGATGTTGTGCCACTGAGGGAACAAAACCAATTCCCAGGGCTGCTCCTCCAGAAAGCAGGAGCTGGTGGGGCAGCAGCAGTGCCTGGAGCAGACAGTGTTTGTGATGAGCTGCAGAGGAGCTGAGCCCAGGGGCTGTTGGCCAAGGCCGAGCCCCAAGAAGCATTTCTCATCTGGCAGGGTGGCCTGAGAAGGGGAGGGGGGAATGCAGCAGCACAGGGCCCATGGAACCAAGGGACCATTGTGACACTGTGGGGCCCTGTGAGACCCGGGGACCATTGTGACACTGTGGGGCCTCATGGAACTGTGGAGACCATTGTGACACTTTTGGGTATCATGGAACCACAGGGCCATTGTGACACTGTGAGACCCCATGGAGTGTAGGGATCATTGTGACGCTGGGGAGCCCCATCAAACCAAGGGTCCACTGTGACACCACGGGGCCTCATTGAACTGTGGAAACCATTGTGCACTTTGGGGTGTCATGGAACAAAGGGGTCATTGTGACACTGCGAGACCCCATGGAGCCAAAGGTTCATTGTGACATTGCAGGGCCTCATGGAACAATGGAGACACTGTTAAGACACTTCACAGCCTCATGGAACCAAGCGGCCATTGTGACACTGAGGGGACTCATGAGATCATGGAGACCAATGTGACACTATGAGGCCCCTGGAATAAGCAAAGCATTGTGACACTGTGAGGTCTCATGGAACCAGTGAGACCATTGTGACCCTGGGGGGTCCCCACACAACCAAGAGGACCATTGTGATACTGCAGGGCCTCATGAAACCAAGAGGCCTTTGTGACACTGCAGGGCTGCATGGAACCAAAGGTCCAGGGTGACATTGCAGGGCCTGATGTCATCAGTGGACCCATGTGACCTTGTGGAGCCAAAGGAGACCATTGTGACACCTCAGGGCTTCATGGAACCAAGAGGACCATGTTAACATTCCTGAACCCCATTGAACCAAGGGTTCATCGTGACACTGCAGGGCTGCATGGAACCAAAGGGTGACACAGAGGGGCCTCCACTCATCAATGGTCCATTGTGACTCTGTGGAGCCAAAGGAGACCATTGTGACACTGCAAAACCCCAGGGTCCAAAGGTCCATTGTGACATTGCAGGGCTCCTGGAACAGAGGAGTCCCGTGACATTGTGGGGGCTGGGGAACCACAGAGACCCTTGTGATACTTGGTGGCCTTCTGGAACCTAGGAGGAATTGTGACACTCTGGGACCCCATTGAACCAAGGGTCCATTGTGACACTGCGGGACCCCATGGAACCAAGGGGAACATGGTGATAATGCAGGGCGTCATAAAACCAAGAGAATATGGAACAGGTCTGGCTTGTTTGGCCTCCCATGGACTGCCTGACTGGTCCAAATGACCTTGGCATGTTGGGCCTCTCTTCTTATCAGCTGCTGAAACACTGGGGCTCTGTGCTTTCATTCCCAATGGAAAAAAACTGTCCTTCTCCTCCAGGCACCCATGGCCAGAATTGGGATTTCGCCTCCAAATTTCCTTATATCCAGGGATTGTTCCCATAGGAGTATTGCCAGAACAAGTCTGGCTGTTAATGGTTTCACAAGGGTCACTTCACATCTGTCTCCAAAACACTGGGAAGACTCCGTACATTCCTTCTTATAGAAAAGAACTGTCCTGCTTCTCCAGGCATCCATGGCTGCGATTGGGCTTCCACCTCCAGAATTCCCTAAATCCAAAGATAGCTCCCAGACAAAATATGTCATTTCTGACAAGTCTGGATGGCCTTGGCCTAGTGAGGCTCTCACCTGCCTTCCAAACACTGGGGCTCCATGGTTTACTTCCTGTGGAAACAAACTGTCCTGCTCAGCCAGATGCCCATGGCCAGAAATGGGATTTCCACCTCCAGCATTGCCTGTTGTGACAGACTGAAGGAGATTGTTGGCTCAAAACATTTCAAGTGTGGGGGATGAAGGGTCAGGTCCAGCCTTGCCCTGCCCTGGAACCCCAGCCCTGCCCTGCCCTGGAACCCCAATGCCCCCAGAGCCTCTATCCCAGCCCAGCAGTGGCTGCCAGTCCCTGGCACAGCACAGGCAATGCTCCACAGCCACCTCTGCAGCCCCCAGCCCAGCTCCTGAGGGACCAAATGAGCCCAAGCCCCACCTGGGGGAAGGGCCCAGGGAGACCAAGGGATATTGAAGGCTGACCACAAGGCAAGCACACATCTTGACCCTGCATCATCTTGGACCTTCCATCTGAACAGTGCTGGAATCCAGGGCTTTGTAGCTGTGTGTTTGCTTCTTAGTATCTTTTTTGTCTTTCTCTCTTTCTGTGTATTCTTCTTCTGTTTCTGTGCTCCTGCAAATTTTGATTAACATTAAATTGAACAGGCTTAGAGTTTGTGAAGTTCAATGGGCTAAGTCAATGCTTTGAGAAGTGTTTTTGGTTTCTTGAATGTTTGTTGTAGTTTGATATGAGAAGAATTTTAAAAAGTAATACAAAACTTTTTGTGTCACTGACAATCTGTTAAACCACTGAGGTACTGAACATGCCTCTGTGAAACACAAATGTTAAAGATGAAAAAACCCAGGAACCTCCTCTTTCTTTCCCAGTAAACAAAGAAGCAGCGGGCCCTGACCCCGGCCCCCATCTCAACCAAACCAAACCAAACCAAACCAAACCAAACCAAACCAAGCAACCCTGCCGTGGGCTGATTTTCCCCCCTCCCCAGGCCACCCCCCACCCCCATCGGCCCCATTCTGACCAAACCAAACCCCAACAACTCCCAAACAGGAAAACAAAAGAGGCTACAAAACCCCAACCAGAACAAAGCCAGCCACAGCTATTAAAATATTACCAAGTCCCCTCCCCGCAACACAACTAAAACCAAAAACTCCTACAACCTACAACCATGCAAAATAACCCAACAACTAAAACACAAAAAACCCTGAAACCAACCATAAAACCAATCCTAAAACAACCCAACCGCAACTTCCACCACACATTGCCAGTAGGTCAGGTGTTAACTCTTTCAATACTTCAATCCTCCCATGAGTAAAAGAAAAAAAACAAAACGCAAGCCTATCAAAAAAACAATATAAAACCATCAAAGTAAGTAAAGAAGAAATTAAATCCTAAATAAAAAAGAATAAGAAATATGTTACTCTTAAAACTAAAATCCTCTTATAAACTATAAAGAAAAAACTCTTTTTCTTTATAACACAACAAAATATTTTAAAAAATTTAAATTATTATCAAAAAACCCCATCCATACTAAAATAAGCAAATGTTAAAATAACTTTAATTTCATAAAATGCTTAAACATGGGAAAAAAAAAGTAATCCAGTATCTCCAAGAGAAGATCGCTATTCCTGGAGTAAAAATATTTTTTAAAGTAAATAATAAAAACTTATACCTTTAAATAACTCATCTTTAAAACAATACCCCATAAGTCAACATGGCCCATCAACAAGCTGTGAAAAAGCTTGTAGCAATAAAAACAACTTCACAAGAACAAAGTTCCCCAGACAGGTGTTATCCATGAAAAAATTAGGAGCCAGAAAAAAAATATTTTTTCCTCTTGTAAAAAAATCTCCACAACCTTAAGAAGAAAACCTTCTCTCCCTAAGTAAACTAAATAAAGACAATTCTATAAATAGTAAACTAACTAGAAATTTTAAGTTTACTTTCTTTACATTGTCAGTAAAAAAAGTTGTAAAGAAAAAACAGGGTTCTAAATAATTTATTATTTATTTTAATTCTTACTACCTTTTCTCTTTATAAATTTATTTTAAATAAAATTTTCTATATAGCATTTTAAAATTTTAGGCCTACTTTACTATTCTCATAATACAATCTCACAATAAAATAAATAGATAAATAATTAACTGACACTAAACCCCCCCATACTCATCAATCCATTAAATAAGAACTCTCAAGAATAGAAAAATCTTAAATTAACAAACCAAAACCACTACAATGTCATAATAAACCTTTTGCCAAAGTTTCTCTGATTTTCTGAACTTCCCAGGGAAGGCTGTTTGGTTGTTTTGAGCTCCTAGAATCTCTTGTACTGGTATTTCTCCAGTGCACCTAACTCAGAGGGCACAAACAATTGTAATTCCTTTTAAATGTCTCCTTGAGATAATTGTTTTAGGGATCGAGTCAGGGCTTGTGTGTCCTGCTGGGCCCAGCCCAGGCAGGGCTTTCCCAGCCACATTCCACACTCCATTGCCCAGCTGGAGCCGCTGGTGCCTCTGAGTTGTGCTGCCCCAGCCCCAGGGACGCTCTCCTTGTCTGCCCATTCCCCCACGGTCTCTGGGCAGGGATGGCCTCACTGGGGGCTGCTGACATCCTCAGCAACTTGGAGGCTGCTGCTGAATTTCACTGCTCCAGAGGCTTGTTCAGCCTTCAGCTCTTCAGTGCAGGAATTCAGTGTCCCAGGGCTCATTAACATTCAGAACACCTTAACATGCCAAGCCTCTGGGAATAATTTGATTTCAGTTTTCAAATCATCAGTGGTTAATTACACAGATCTCAGGAGTGTGTTCAAACAGAATATATTCTATTTACAAAGACAGTGTGAAAACATTTTGTAGGTCCTATTTAGGTTTTTTCCTAATCATAATTCAATATGTGTAGTCTCCAACTGACACTGAATCCAAGTACATCCTCATGCAGTGTGAATACATACAAAAATCAAGACCCTTCCTGGCTGACAATCAATCAGACTCTGTCTCTACCCCCAGCCCACCATTTCCCCCATCCAAGCCCTGGCACTCAGAGCAGCCTTGTGCAAATCTGAGCTCCCTCCAGCCCAGGCTGCACCTGCAGCTTTCAGCTCCTTGGCTCCAGCTCCCACCTGCTTTCCTTGCAGAAGGAGCTGCCCGAGACACAGAGGGATGTTCATTTCTTGTCAGCCAACAAAGCCAAGGGAAGGCACAGCTCCAGCAAATGCCAAAGTCACTCCTCTGCTGGATATTAAATCCACTTTCCAGAGCAGACAGCCTCAGAGCAATGGAAAACACCTTCTGTGCCCAGCACAGATCCCAAGGTTCCCCCAAACCCTCCCTGCCCCGATTCTGCCCAGATTTGCTCTTTGCACACACGAGTCACAGGCTGAAGTCAGGAGCTCCCTCCATGCCCAGAGGGAGGAAAAGAGAGAAAGGGGATGAAGAGCTCTCCTGTGCAGAGCCAAGGTCCAAGTGCAGCCCCTGCAGTGGGAACCACAACTCATCAGGTTTGTGTCCTTTGCGCTCAGGGCCTGGTGACACTCAGAGGCACAGAAAGGTTTCTTGCCAACAAACACAAGTTGAACATTTGAACAGTTTAAGAACCATCACAGCTCTTCCCTCAGCTCTCTGGGATGTCCCAGCAGCACCTGACATGTCCCCCATCCCCAAGGGATTTCCGAAAAGGAACCGTTCTAGACAAGGACATAAGAAAACACAATTTTGTGATAGATATAAACACAATAAAGATGTTGACTAATATGGTATTTATTTTAACATCAGAAAGACTGGGCAACTTTCTGGAGCTTAAAGCATGAACCCAGTCAGTTGAGAGGCACTTGAATGACAGAGAGCATCTGGAGGACGAAATTTGGGAGCAATGGAAAGGACATAGATCCAGCCAGTCTAGTGAAGAGATGGCCACTTAGACATGGCCATTTCAACAGGAGAGCTAAAAACACCTGATGAAAAAAGGAGATTAAATAATAGACTGAATAGTGGTGACACAAGTAGATGGAAAGATCAGCATTTCTTCTCCTGCCATTAGTAGAACAATCCAGTAGATCCACAAAATTCCTGTTCCTGATGGGAAAACTTTGCCATTTCTCAAAAGAACTCAGATTACCTAGATAATAACAATTTTCTTGTATATTAGGAAACTAACAGGCATTAACACCTAAGCCCCTTTCCAGGAAGACATCAGCTGTGTGCCCATTACAGGCAGTGCCACTTGTGCCCTGAGGTGCCCAGCTGGGATTGGATCTCTCCGAGAGCACCTCAGGGAGAGCAGAGCACCTTGCAAGCTGCAGGTCCCTGACAGCCCCGCAGGGCTCCTGTCCCATCAACATCTGCTCTGCTCCAGTCTGAAACAGGGCCCAGCATGGTGCTGGGATCATCAGAGAGCTGAGGTGTGTGCTGGAATTCAATGGCCTCCCCATCCCGCAGCAGCCCTGCATTTCCCTGCTGCAGCCTTGGTCTCCAGCCCAGCCATGGAGGCTCTTTGGGCTCTGGAGTGTTGCTGCAGCCCCCAAGGGCAGCTGAGCTCTGCCTTTGGCCCAGTCAGGCCTGGCCAGCGCAGGCCATGCTCAGCAATTGCTTGTGTGTGCCTGGCCTTGCTGTGAGCCCCGTGAGCGGCTGCGTGGCCCCTTTGTGGCCCTGTGCTGGCCCAGCCATGGTGGCCCAGCCCCTGTGCAGGCCCAGCCCAGGCCAGGAGCATTGCGGCTGGGAACGGCCCCTGTGCCGTGGTGCCCACAGCAGCCTTGGGGCTCTGTGCCCCATAGCCTCCCTGCTGGGCAGCCTCTGCCAGCTCCTGCAGAGCCCCTGGCACCTGTGGGGCTGCACAGACAGCCCTGCCCCGGGTTCTGTCGGCCTCTGGGCCAGCAGAGAGGCAGCCAGGGCTGGCCATGGCCGGGAACAGGCCCTGCGCCCCGCAGGAGGATGGAGCTGGGCCACAGCCAAACTCAGCCCAGGCCAAAGCTGGGCTCAGCAGCCAGGGCTGCCAACACATGGGCACAGAGGCTGGCACTGACAAATGTCCTGGGCCCCCTCCCTGCTCTGGCCATGCCACCAAGGGCACAGAGCAGCCTCCTCTCTGGGCCACTTGCCTGTTTGCAATGCCTTGCACAGGCACTGGCCCTGCCCCACAAGGCCTGGCCTGAGTCCTGCCCCTGCACGCTCAGCCAGGCTGAGATGGACACTGATGGTTTCTGGGCCAGGCTCTCGGAGCCCAGCCCAGCTCCCTGCAAGCTCTGCCAGCTGCCCTGAGCTCTGGGCAGCACCAAGGGCCTCTCTGAGCCCAGCCCAGCCCAGCCGGCTCTGGCCCCACAGCTCTGCTCAGGCCAGGCTGCTCTGGGCACTGGCCCCACGGCCTCAGCCCCTGCCAAGGGCACAGCAGCAGCTGCAGCTGCCACAGGACTCAGCCCCAGCCATGGGGGAAGGTGCTTGGCCAAGGCCAAAGGAGGCTCCCTGGCTGCCCTGCTCCCCTCGGCCTGAGGTGCTGAGAGCTCTGCAGCCCCTGCTGCCATCCCATCTGCCCAGGGCAGCACAAGAGCCCCGGCCTTGGGGCCCTCAAGAGCTGCTCCTGCTCCAGGCCCAGGGCCCATGCCAAAGCTGGGACAGCAGCCACAAAGCTGTGCCCATTTCTGTTCATTGCTGCTCTCATCGGCATGGATCCATGGAGGTTGCTGATGAGTTTTACTACTCCAGAGGCCTCTTCTTTCTTGAGCTCTTCAATTCAGGAATTCAGTGAGGAAAGCTCATAAACATTTGTGCAAAAACTCCAGAACAACAAAAGCCACAGGGAATATTCTATGTTTTTATTTATTCTGAGAATAATTAGACAGATTTCAGACATGTATTCTAAGTGAATACACTGTCTTGAAAACAATGCAGAGAGAAGTGTTTTGTCATGTTAAGTTTTCTTTTCCTATTTGTAGATTGCTATCAGGAATGTCCATTTGATTTTGACTTCTAGCACCTCGTAATCCAGTCTGAACAGATATCAAAAAAAATCAAAACCCTTTATGGCTGACAATCAATAACGCTTTGTCCCCACTCCCTCCCCACCATTTCCCTCATCCAACCCCTGGCACTCCTATGGATCAGGAATGGTGTGTCCAGCAGGGGCAGGGCAGGGATACTTCCACTGTGCTTGGCATTGGTTCTGCAGCACATCAAGTGCTGTGTCCAGTTCTGGGCCCCCCAATTTAGGAAGGACATGGAGGGGCTGGAGCGTGTCCAGAGAAGGGAAATAAGGCTGGGGAGGGGTCTGAAGCACAAGTCCTGCGAGGAGCAGCTGAGGGAGCTGGGTTTGTTTATCCTGGAGAAGAGGAGGCTCAGGGGTGACCTCATCACTCTCTAGAACTCCCTGAAAAGATGGTGCAGCCAGGTCGGGGTCGGGCTCTTTTCCCAGGGAACACTGACAGGACAAGAAGACACAGCCTTCAGCTGTACCAGGGGAAGTTTAGGCTGGACATTGGAAATATTCTTCACACAGAGGGTGATTGGGCATTGGAATGGGCTGCCCAGGGAGGTGGGTGAGTCACCATCCCTGGAGGTGTTTAAGGAAAGACTGGATGTGGCACTCAGTGCCATGGTCTGGGTGACAAGGTGGTGTTGGGTCCCAGGTTGGACTTGATGCTCTCCAAGGTCATTTCCAGCCTGGTTGATTCTCTGATGATTGTGACACTGCAGGGCCCTGGGGAAGCAAGGGGCCATTGTGACACTGCGGGGCCTGGTGGCACTAAGAAGACCATGGTGACACTGTGTACGACATGGCAGCACAGAGCCAAGGGGCCATGGTGACACTGTGGGGCTGGATGGAAGCAAGGAGTCCATGGTGACAGTCTGGGTCCTGGTGGAACCACAGAGGCTACTGTGACCCTTCAGGGCCTTGTGGAACCAAGGGGCCATTGTGCCACTGTGGAACCAAGGAGAGCCTTGGGAGAGCCTGGGGACAATGGAATCAAGGGGCCATTGCTCCATTGCAAGGACTCTGGGAAGTGAGGGAACAATTGTGACACTGTGGTGCCCCATGGAACCAAGGGTCCCTGGTGACACTGCAGGATCTTGTGTCACCAGGGCTCCATTGTGACACTGCAGCACCAAGGAATTCATTGTGGCACTCTGAGGCCTCCTGGAACCAAGAGGCCACTATGACCCTGCAGGGCCCTGTGGAACCATGCAGAGCATTGTGACAGAGCAGGACCTGGTGTCATGATGGGGCCATTGTGACACTGCAGGGCCCCATGGAACCAAGGGGCCAGGGCTGCTCCTCAGGGACTCCTGGAATGAAGGAAACATGTTTGACACCGTGGTGGCCCTTGGGACCAAGAGGCCATTGTGCCACTGTGGAACCAAGGAGAGCATTGCTACACTGCCAGACCTCATGGAACCAAGGATCCATTGTGACACTGCAGGGCCCAAGGATCCAAGGGGCTTTGTGACACCAAGGGGTCCCATGGAACCAAAGGGACATTGTGAGACTGGGAGGCCTCATGGAAAGCATGGAGACCATTGGAGCACTCAGGAGCCTCATGGAACCATGGTGACAGCAAGTTGGATGTGAGTGTTGATTTGCTGGGGGGTAGGAGGGCTCTGCACAGGGCCATGGACAGGCTGGATCCAGGCCCCAAATCCAAAAAGGTGAGGCTGAACAAGTCCAAGTGCCGGGTCCTGCACTTTGACCACAACAACCCCTGCAGCGCTACAGGCTGGGGACAGAGTGGCTGCAGAGCAGCCAGGCAGAAAGGGACCTGCAGGGACTGATGGACAGCAGGCTGGACATGAGGCAGCAGTGTGCCCAGGTGGGCAAGAAGGCCAATGGCTCCTGGGCTGGATCAGGAATGGTGTGGCCAGCAGGACCAGGGCAGGGATTCTTCCCCTGTGCTCAGGACTGGTTGGGCAGCACCTCGAGTGCTGTGTCCAGTTCTGGGCCCCCCAATTTAGGAAGGACTTGGAGGGGCCAGAGCATGTCCAGAGAAGGGAAACAAGGCTGGGGAGGGGTCTCAAGCTCAACTCTTGTGAGGAGCAGCAGAGGCAGCTGGGTTTGTTTATCCTGGAGAAGAGGAGGCTCAGGGGAGACAAGGCAGTGTCAGGGCACAGGTTGGACTTGATGATCTCCAAGGTCTTTTCCAGCCTTGCTGATTCTGGGATTCTCTGAAACCACCCTTGGAGCAGTTGCAGGATGAGCCCTGGGCCTCCTCTTCAGCAGCTCCAGCAGCCCAGGTCCCTCAGCTTCTCCTGCCAGCCCCAAAGCCCATCCTGTCAGTCCTGCAGAGCCTCTGCAGCTCCTCCTCACTGCCCAGAACAGGGAGCCCCAGAGCCAGACACAGCAGCCCAGATGTGCCCCCCTGGCCTGGGGTGCCTCTGGCAAGGGAGCAGCAGCAGGCACTGCAGGAGCCTGCAGACAATTCCTGCAGCACTTGTAGGATGATCCTGCTGCCCAAGGGACGTTCCCAAGGGGCCAAGGCAGGAACTGCAATGGGGAGTTGGGCCAGAGAGGAAAGGGCAAACAGGGATGGGCTGTTTGCAGGGCAGGGAAGAGGGCTGGGCAATAGGAGGAAGAAATTTATAGCAGAAGAGTAAAGAAAGCAAAGGTGAAGGAAAGGAAATGCTCTGGGCAGTGTGGGGGTGGCTGCCAGGCAGCCCTGGCTCTGAGCAACAGCGTCTGCAGTAGAACAGGAAACTCCCAGCTGATGGGAACAAACTTTCTGGCTGAGTGCAGAGGCCAGGACAAAGCTGAGTGGTTTCCCTGGTGTCCCGCAGCCCTTGCTGGCCCCAGGGGCTGATGGCATTTGTGCTCCCTCAGGTTCATGTCCCCACAGCAACAGCATGGGGGTGCTGGCCCTGCTGTGTGCAATGCAACCAGGGGCTGCTGAGGCAGTGCTGCCGTGTCTGTGCCTGCAAGGATGGGGCACCTGTGTGAGCTGGGGGAGAGGCCAGGGCTGCAGAGGGGGGATGTTGTTGGCAGCTGCATGAGGACGCTCTGGGACGCTGCCCTGGGCTGTGCAGCGCACTGGGCATGGATCAGCCCCTGCTCTGCTGCTCCTTCCCGTCTGCCCCAGGGCCCTTGCAGAGCCCCAGCCATGCTGTTTGCCCCCAGCCTGCCCACGGCCAGCCTGGGGCTGCTGACGGGGGTTTCTGTGCTGAGCATTGGCCTGGCCGTGTTCTTGAGAGAGCCTGGGCAAGGAGCCTGGAGCCCCCAGGGCCTGGCCTGAGGCGTCAGCGCTGCCCCAGCAGTGCCCATGGCCTGTCCCTGCTGCAGCCCCGGCACTGCCACCCCCAGGGCTGTGCCCGGCCCCGAGAGCACTCGGGCCCTGCAGCAACACCAGGGCCACCAGGGCAGCGGGGCAGGGCCACGGCAGCAGCACTGGCAACACCAAGTGCTGCTGCTGCTGCTGCTGGGCACAGCTGCTGGGCCAGCACTGATCTGCCCCAGCTCTGCACACAGACATTGCTGCTGCAGCTCCAGAGAAGGCAACAAAAGGGCATCTCTGCAGAAAACTCTGCTGGGACATCCTTTAGTTCCTTTAAAGCCACCAAGAGCACAGCCCCTCATTGACACAGTCTGTGTCCACAGGGAAGGTGGAGAGAAATAAAATGAGAAATGGCACAAGGAATTATATTTCTTTATGGACAATATTAATAAAAGTAATACAAAAGAAAAAACCCACAACCAAACCAAAATGAGTATCAAAGATGACTTTTATTATGAATGATTTGCAGAAATTGACCATCATTTTAATGGTTCCTGAAACCATCCAGTCATCAGTCTCCACACTGCAGCCTTGAGCTCCTGGTTCCTCAGGCTGTAGATGAGGGGGTTCAGGGCTGGAGGCACCACCGAGTACAGAACTGACAGGGCCAGATCCAGGGACGGGGAGGACATGGAGGGGGGCTTCAGCTGAGCAAACGTGCCTGTGCTGATGAACAGGGAGACCACGGCCAGGTGAGGGAGGCAGGTGGAAAAGGCTTTTTGCCGTCCCTGCTCAGAGGGGATCCTCAGCACAGCCCTGAAGATCTGCACATAGGAGAAAACAATGAACACAAAACAAACAAATGATAAACTATCAGTAACTACAAGAAGCCGAAGTTCCGTGAGATAGGATTTGGAGCAGGAGAGCTTGAGGATCTGTGGGATTTCACAGAAGAACTGGCCCAGGGCATTGCCATGGCACAGGGGCAGGGAAAATGTATTGGCCATGTGCATGAGAGCATTGAGAAAGGCACAGGCCAAGGCAGCTGCTGCCATGTGGGCACAAGCTCTGCTGCCCAGGAGGGTCCCGTAGTGCAGGGGTTTGCAGATGGACACGTAGCGGTCGTAGCACATGATGGTCAGGAGGAAATACTCTGCTGAGATGAAGAAGAGAAAGAAAAAGAGCTGTGCAGCACATGCTGTGTAGGAGATGTTGCTGGTGTCCCAGAGGGAATTGTGCATGGCTTTGGGGACAGTGGTGCAGATGGAGCCCAGGTCAGCGAGGGCCAGGTTGAGCAGGAAGAAGAACATGGGCGTGTGCAGGTGGTGGCCGCAGGCTACGGCGCTGATGATGAGGCCGTTGCCCAGGAGGGCAGCCAGGGAGATGCCCAGCAAGAGGCAGAAGTGCAGGAGCTGCAGCTGCCGCGTGTCTGCCAATGCCAGCAGGAGGAAGTGCCTGATGGAGCTGCTGTTGGACATTTAAGGAGCCTTGGCATGGGGATCTGTAAAAAAAGTAATCATGGAATAGTTGGGTTTGGAGAGGACTTGAAATATCCCAGCACAGCCTGGGGGCACTTTCCCCCCACTGCCTGCCCAGGGCTCTGCTGCCTGGAGCTGTCCCTGCCAGCAGCTGCTTCCCTGTGCCCAGGGCTGAGCCCTGCCAGTGCTGCCAGAGCCCAGCCCAGCCCTGGGGGCTCAGCTCTGCCCTGCAGAGCCCTCCCAGCTCAGGCACTGCCCAGGGGCAGCTCTGGCTCTGCAGGCTCTGCTAGAAACATGATAAAAACCTTGAGCTATTGGAAAAGTGACACTGATGCTGCCCCTAAGGGCTGATTTCTTTCACTGCCTGGTTTTGTAAGATCTGAGATAAAAAATTTCTCTACCTGAACTGAGGGATGATTATCTGTTTGCAATTTCCCATCCATGCAACCTAGAGCAGTAGATTAATAAAGCAGGATTTTCCCTTTTATTCAGGCCCTGCCTTGCTGTGCACCCTGTATAATCCACTTGGAAATGTTCTGCAGTTAAATGCCATGCTGGGAGCAGTCCTGAACAATGCAGCATCCTCCCCACACAAGGAGAACACTTCCAAGCCTCACCAGCTGTCTCCTCCCAGCCAGATCTTGTCCCCCAGTGCTGGGAGCAGCTGCCAGGGCTGGCTGAGAGCTGTCCCTGGCAGGCAGCAGAGTCCCTGCCCCAGCACAGCGCCCTGGGCTGCAGGACCCTGCTCTGCAGGACAGCCCTGGGCACCCCTGGCTGCTCTGCACAAGAGACAAGCAGAGAATGTACTCACAGGCTCTGCAGGCATTGGCATGTTCCAGCTTGAGGAGATGGCTCCAGGAGCTGCAGCTGCACTGTCCTGCAGCCAGAGGTTCCTGTGCCAAGGGCTGGCAGTGATTGTGCCCCAGGCACTTCTCAGCCCCTTCCCAGCCCTGACTGATTGAAGCTCGCTGTGCCTCTGGGCTGTGCCCGGGCTGGCTGCAGGCAGTGCCCCAGCCCTGCTGGGCTGGCAGAAGAGCTGCTCATCCAGAGAAATGTGCTTTTGAAGCTCTTCTTGGTGAGCAGGAGCTGCCTCTGTGCCAGGAGCCCAGCCCAGCTCAGCAGCACAGACACAGCACAAGGACTTTAATCAGCCTCTGGGGCTTTGTGCTCAGGCCCTGAACATCAGTCCCTGAGAGGGAGCTGAAGAAACCTCTGCAGAACTCCAAGGCAGAATCCAACTCCAAACTTTCTTGGACTTTTAATGGGTCCCAGTGAGGGACACGACTGAGCAAGTGTCCCCAGGCCCCAGGCAGAGCAGAGAACTGCAGGCAGTGATGACAGGTGGGGACAAAGAGAAGCCAAGTCTTGGTGCCCTGGGGCACAGCAGGGTCTGTGCCAGCAAGGGCTGGGAGGAGACACCTTGTCCTGAGGCCCTGGGGCCTCCTGGCACAGCCCCAGCCAGGCTGGGCACTGTCAGCCCCTTGTGCTGCCCTCAGCATCCCCCCCTAGCCCACATCCCAGTGGCCTCAAGGATCTGCTGCAAGGAGTCCCTGGGGAGCCTTGCTCAGCAATGGCCCTGGGGGCTCCTTCATGCTCCCTGCTGGGACTGCAGGTTTTTCAAAGGACTTTGGCTTTGGCTTTTGCCTTGGAGTCTCTGAGAGGTTTGTGCAATCATGGCCTCCAATTATCTGCTGTAATTAGTCCCTTGAGAGGCTTTGTCATTAACAACACTTAGTGGGGCTCATTAATGCTTCAAGGTACTCCAGTTATTTGAAGGTACTTGGTGTTTCCCTTTTGATACAGACTCTGTGAGAGGTTTGTGCAATCATGGCCCCAATTAACGGCTTTAACGAGTCCCTTGAGAGCTTTGCACTGACACTCAGTGAGTCTCATTAATGCTTTGAGATACTCAAAATTTTTAAGGTAGTTTGGAATTTCCTTTCCATATTGAGACTCTTAGAGGTTTTTGGTTAATCCTGGCCTCCAATTCTCTCCTCCAAGATGTCCATGAGAAGCCTGTGTTGGGGATGGACCTCAGTGGGACCCATTCATGCTTTGAGACACTTTGGGGTTTTCTTCTGACTTTGACTCCTGGAAAGGTTTGTGCCATCTCCTCTCAGGCCCTGAGGTTCAAGGGCTCAGCTCCAAATGCACCACAGGGCTCATCAGGATGCGGCAAGTCCTGACAAACCATGGCTCTGCCTTGATTTCCCTCTGCTCTAATGCAGTTTATCAGGAATGTATCTGGAGTGATTTTGGTTTGCTAATTTGAGATTTCTCAGCCAATGCATCTATCAGTGCAGTGGGATCAATGTTAGCTAATTACCATTGCACTCACTGGAATATATTTACTCATTTCCTGCTGTGAGATAGGATTAGGAGAAAGGCAAAGTAGGCTCAAAATTTTAAAAGGGTATATAGATAAGTTTATTACCACTAGATAGAAAAAAGAATAATAAGAATCTGAAGACTTCTCCTCTCCCTACAACCTTTTCTTTCTTACCGACAATGCAAGCAGACAAAACCTGAAAGTTTCAGTCAGTTTACACCATCTAGAACAGTCTTTCTTCAGTTCACTTAGGCAGAGGAGTCTCTCTTTCATGCTATGGAGACTTCTCCATAAGAAAAATGTTCTCTTGTGGCTCTCAACTCCCACGAAGAGCAGGTGCCCAGAAAATCTGCAATCGTGAAGTCCCTCCCATTTTTCACAGCTTTTCCCACAGCTGGTTTTATGGGCCATGTCAGCTTATGGGGTATGAGTTTAAAGATGAGCTGTTCAAGAGCAAAGATTCTCTTCATCTATTTCTGAAATCATCTTCATCTCTGAGAACAGAGATCTTCTTCTTCTCTCCCTGAGGCCACAGGATCTCACCACTCTTCTCTCTTTCTCTGTTTAAACTTCTCATGGGATCACAGCTACTTCAACATTTGCTTACTTTAGCATGGAGGTTTTTGCTGAACAGGTCATCTCCCCATATTTTCAATTAGTTATAGGGAAAAAGAGAGTCTGATATATTAATTACATCCTTCTCCATAGCTTTACAAGAGGATTTCAGCCCCAAGATCAAGGCATCTCCTCATTCCTCCCATCTGGGACTCAGCTTCCCCTTCAGTGACCTGGGTGTCTTCATGTTTGTCCTTTTCTCTCACTGGAGGGAGGATGGAAGCACTGAAAGAGTTCATATCTCACCCGGGGCCTGCAGATGGTTCCGTGCCCCCGGCCGGGCTCGGTGCTTGCGGCCGGAGCTGTTTTACGATGGAGGTTTCTGCAGCGGCTGCGCTGGGGCTGTGTCAGGATGGGCCGCGCTGGGGCAGGGCCAGGATCTCAGCAGCCAGGCCAGAGCACAGCAGCAGCACGGCCGGGGCCGATGGCTTCTCCTGCCCCTGCCCGGGGCTTGCGGCTGAAGCCCAAGGGTGGCAGAATCTTGGCCGAGCCGGCCCGGCCCGGGGCTGCTCCTGGGGCCCGGCGGATCCTGGCTGGGCCCGGGCTGGCGGCGGGGCAGGGCTCAGCAGGGCCCAGATGTTCCCAACTGCAGCCATGGCCTGGCCCGGCCTCGGCCCCGCGGCCTCCCCTGCCCTGCCCGGCAGCCGATGGGGCCTGGCGGAGTCCCTGGGAAGGGGCCCGGCCCCACGGCAGGAGCCGCCCGGCCCGGCCTGGCTGAGACGGGGCCGGGTCAGCCTTGTTACCTCTGTGCCAGCCAGAAGGGAAAGAGACCCTCCCAGGCTTTCCCATCTTTAACATGTGCCTTCACAGAGGCGTGTACAGTTTCCTTAGTGGTTTAACAGATTGTCAATTCTCAAAGATAATTACTGATTGGTTTTTTGTCAGACATGGAAGAAAACTGCTAGCAACTCCTTTTAGGACATCACTTCTGTGATGCAAAACCACCACAACTGCACAGAGCACAGAGCTCCTTTGTCCATATGTAGGGCTCATGTGCCCAAGGCCTCAAAACCCCTCCTTGGGAGATCTCTGTACCCTATCCAAGATGTTTTCAAATGAAAACATTCAGCTCAAGGTCTAAGAAAATCACGAGAGGACAGGGCAAGGGTGACCTCTCTGTCCTGGCTACTTTTGTCTGAGATCAGTCCTTAGATAAACAGAATTGAGAGGCCAAATTCTAACTTTGGCCATGGTCCCTGGACATGAAAGCCGGTTCTTTTCCATTGGAAGGAAGGAACAGAGCCCCAGAGTTTCAGAGGCAGATGAGAGGTGGCCACCAGAGGCCAAGGCCAGCCAGAGCAAGCAGAATTTTGTTCTGAGTGAAATCCTTGCATATAGGAATTGTTTTAGGGAGAGTTCCAATTTTGGCAATGGGCATCGGAAAAGGGGGACGGTTCTTTTCCATAGCAAGAAAAGCACAGAGCCCCAGTTTTCCAGGAGCTGATGAGAGGCATTCCTTGACATCACAACATCAGCCAGACCTGTCAGGGGACCCCTGGGAGGCCAAGCCAGCCAGACCTATTCCATGTTCCCTCAGTTCCATGGGGCCCCACAGTGTCCCAATGGTCCCTTCCTTCCCTGAGGCCCTGAGGTGTCATAATGCCCCCTTGGTGACACCAGGCCCTGAAGGGTCCCAATGGTCTCCATGGTTCCATCAGGCCTCACAGAGCCAGAATTGTCTCTGGGTTCCATGAAGCCCCGCTGGGTCACCATGGCCCCTTGGTTCCATGGGCTCCAGTGGTGCCACAATGATCCCCATGGTTCCATGAGGTCCCCACAGTGTCCCAGTGATCTCCATGGGAAGGGAAGGACCCAGCCTCAGTGTTGCAGGGGCTGCCACCAGAGGTCCAGGCCAGCCAGGCTTGATGGTACGGGCAGATTGTGCCTGGGAATAACCTTTGGATATCCAGAATTTTGGAGGTGGAATCCCAATTTCAGACATGGACACCTGGAGGATAAGGATGGGTGTTTTCCATTGGAAAGAAAGCACGGAACACTGATTCAACGGTGACATTTGGGGATCTATGGGGAGCATTGGGGATCGTTTCTGGACCCAGTGACCCAACAGGAGGTCCTCTAATAAATGTTGCCTGAAGCTCCAACTGTGCCCATCACAGGAACCCATGTGAGTGTCTGGGACATCCCAGCTGTCTGGCAGCCTGGGGACTCCTGGGATGTCACCATGGAATGGCTGTGACTGCCTCTGACTACAGGGCTCTTTACCATCCTAGAAACCCCTCGGAGGTCTCCATGGAGCCCCTGCCCCTGCCTGTGACATTCCAGCTCTGGAACAGCCTGGAGATTCTTGGAAAGTCCCCATGGAACCCTTCTGAGGACCTGTGACAAATCTGATCCTTAGCAGGCAACCATCACCAGTCCACTGTTGCTATGGCCAGTTTCCATGGCAACCATCACCAGCCCCCTGTTGCTATGGTCAGTCCCTTGGCAGCTCCATGGAGACCCCATTCCAGGGGTGGTTGACATGGCCACCAGGGCTGGCACCAGCTGGGATGCTCGGTTTCCACGGGCCGGGCTTCAGCAATGGGATTCCCCAATTTCCTGCTCCCGCTAAAACCGCGCTGCCCTCGCTGCCCTCCCGCCTCCCATGGAAAGCACAAAAGGCAAAGATCCCGGGCTGGGATAAGAACAATTTATTGGGAACTGCAATGAGATAAAGAACAAACAGGAACAAAAACAATATTGATAACAGAAGGGATAAGTAAAACTATTTACAGAGAAAACTACAACATCAACAACTTGTTCTTCCTGGCAATGTATTTCCTCCTGTCTGGAAAGGACACCCTTTTCCTCAGGGAGAGAGAGAGAGAGAGAGTCCCTTTCCTGCCCCTGGCAATGACCTGAGGTGGGAGTGAATGTAATGACAGGGCCATGGCCAGACCCTCATGTTCTCCAATCCCACATCATGTCATTGGCAGGGGCAGGAAAAGGGACAGGTGTCTTCCCAGCATGGATCACAGGGAGCATGGATCACCAGGTCTCTTCCCAATGTGGGGTCTCCAATGGGGGATAAAGCTGGAGCAGTGCATGAAACTCTTCCTGCAGTTGGGGCATGTGCAGGGCTTCTTTTACTGGTGCCTCCGTTGGTGTCTGGTCAAGTGTGAGCTGCTGGTGAAGCTCTTCCCACACTGGGGACACTCGTAGGGCCTCTCCCCAGTGTGGATGAGCTGGTGGGTGACGAGGGTGGAGTTGTGCTTGAAGCCCTTCCCGCAGTCGGGGCAGAGGAAGGGCCTCTCATCCGTGTGAATGCGCTGATGCTGGAGGAGCTGAGAGCTGGTGTGAAACCTCTTCCCACACTCGGGGCACTGGTAGGACCTCTCCCCTGTGTGGATCATTTGGTGGATGATCATTTGGGTCTTCCTACTAAAGGTCATCCCACATTCCCCGCAGTTGTATGGCCTTTCCCCAGTGTGGATCCTCTGGTGGCAGATCAAGAGAGACTTCAGCCTAAAGCTCTTCCCACATTCCCCACACTCATAGGGCCGTTCCCTGGTGTGGGTCTTCTGGTGGGAGATCAGGTTAGAGTTCTGGCTGAAGCTCATCCCACATTCCCCACACTCATAGGGCTTCTCCCCGGTGTGGATCCGCCGGTGCCTGATGAGGTGGGAGTTGCGCTTGAAGCCCATCCCACAGTCAGGGCAGCGGAAGGGCCTCTCATCCGTGTGAATCCGCTCATGCAGGAGGAGATCAGAGCTGGTGTAAAACCTCTTCTGACACTGGGGACATTCGTAGGGCCTCTCCCTCTCCCCAGCGTGGATGCGCTGGTGGGTGATGAGGGTGGAGTTGCGCTTGAAGCCCTTCCCACAGTCAGGGCAGTGGAAGGGCCTCTCCTCAGTGTGAATCTGCTGGTGCTGGAGGAGACTGGAGCTGGTCTGAAACCTCTTCTGACACTGGGGACACTCATAGGGCCTCTCCCCAGTGTGGATGCGTTGGTGGATGATGAGGGCAGAGCTGCAGCTGAAGCCCTTCCCACACTCCCCACACTTGTAGGGCCATTCCCCAGTGTGGATCATCTGGTGGCTGATCAGGGTGCTGCTCTGCCTGAAGCTCTTCCCACACTCCAAGCACTTGTGTGCCTTCTCCCCATTGTGAAGCTGCCCATGGACCACCAGCTCTGAGCTCTGGCTGAAGCTCTGTCCACCTTCCTGGCTCAGGGTGGGTCTTTCCTCCTCAGAGCACCCTGGGCTGGGTTTGGAGCCCCTCCTCCTGTGGGATCTCTGGGGATTTTCCTCCCCATTGGATTCCTGTGCCCTGGAGTCACTCAAAATGGCCTCTTCCATGAGTTTCTGCTGTGGGGATTTCTCCTCTCTGGTCTCCATGCTCAGATCCTTCCCGGGGGGAGGAAGGACAAGGGGAGGATGGGATTTGCCTCCGTGCCAGAGGGAAGGGGAAGGAGATTCCCCCAGTGCATCCCCAGCAGGACGGGGTTGGCAGCAGGGTTGTCCTGCAGCCAGGGGCTGTGCTGGGCTGGGAGATGGAGCAGGAGAGAGGGGGAAAGGGGCACTGACTTCCTCCTCACCTGCCTGCGTGTCCCGGGCCTCCTTCCTCTTCCTTGCAGCCTCCTCCTCCATCTGGCAAAGGTTTGGGGATGTGAAATCCTGTTCTGGGAGGAAAGCAAGGGATGAGCGCATTGAATTTTTACTGGTTTGAAGACAAACCTGGGGGAGAGTCTAAACCAGAATTACAATTTAATAAGAAAAGAAGATCAAGGCAATGATACAGAAACACTGCCTTAAACTGACAGAGTCAGGATATAACCTGACACCCTGCTGCTGGTCAGGCTGGTGGCTGCAGTCCCATTAAATGGTGGCTGCAGTCCTGTTGGAGTGATGAAGGTGATTCTGTCCAAGCAGTGATCCTGTAGAAGGGTCTGGTCTTCCTCTGAAGGTCCAGGGGTGGTTCTGGAGCTCTTGTCCTCTGGGAATCCAGTAGGCAAGCTGCTCCTGGTGTTGCAAGGCTCACCTTATATGCAGGTAGGAATGCTTGGATCCTCCCCCTGGGCGGAGCATCCCACAATGGGAGGATGGAATTTTATCAGTCCTGCAGTGACACACAATGGCCCATTCGCAGAAGATATCTCCCCTGGAGGGCGTTATCAGGGCTGAGTCATGGAAGAGATCAAGAACACTGCCCCACCTGTTTACAGCAGTTGATGGGGATGGGCATTGAAAACATGCATTTGGTTCCATCTTACATTGCAGCCTGAAACAGTGGGGGAATCCCTGCTCAGGGGGTGAACACCACCCCCCTTACCCAAACTGGCTCAGGTGTAAAACCCCAACCCTGGGAAGGCCACACACACACAGGGGACAATGTCACACTTGCCCTGCCCCAGGGCAAATGGCATCTCTCTAATATTTTCTTAACCAGATTGCAAAATTATTTTGGCACAGTGAGTTCAGGGCACTGTTCTTTGACCCCAGTTGCCTTTGACTACAGCATGGTTCCTTCCTCTGAGGAGGTTGTGGGTCTCCCTGGAGGAACTCTTGGAAACTTGGATGCAGCTTCGTCTGAGCGACCTATGGGAGAACTGATGAGGAAAATGGCTGTTGTGGTACTGGAGTGTAAAGAAAATATTTTGTTGTCCCTCCTTGAAAAGTTTGTTAAAATCACTGGAGGAAATGGAGCAAATGATACCAGCAAGACTGACAAGGTTCATTCACCACATGGTGAGGAAGACAAGGCTGCTAAAAGTCCCACAAGAAGCCCAGCTCAAGTAGCTAAATTCCCAAATAACTACTGAATTCCCAGGCTTGGGTTTTTTCCATATGTGAGAATCATTATTCTCTTCATCCCTGTCACCTTTGTGACAGCTACACAGAGCTTTCCCTTCCTTTTAATAATATCTTTAATGGGCCAAATTTGCACTTTTCTTTAATTGTAACCTGCCAGCAGCTGAGCTGGAGCTGTGAAGGAACCAAGGAAACTTGGAATTGCCACAGAATTGCTTCTATTGTCAGCCGGTGCTGCGGCGGCCGTGGGGCAGAGGGGTGGGAAAGGGGGGTCCGGGGTGGCAGTGGAGGAAATGCCGGGCCCGGGGGCTGAGCACAGGGCTGAGCACACAGAGATGGTTTTGTTCTTGCTGAGCTCACACTGAGCCAAGGCCTGTCCTGCCCCTCATTCGGCCACGCTGGGGAGGGGCTGAGGGTGTGGGGGAGCTTGGGAGGGGACACAGCCAGGACAGGAGATCCCAGCTGACCCCAGGGATACCCCAGAGCATAGGACATCATGATCAGTGCATGAAGTGTGGGGAACAAGGAGGAAGGGGGCACATTTGCAGTCAGGGTTTTGTCTCCCCAGGTACCACTTAGGCAGGATTGGGCCCTGTTTCGCCAGTGGGCAGGGCCCGCATCAAAGACACAGACACCAACTTAACTTAAGGAACAGTGTAATTTAGATAATGCAAATTTGCAAAAAATTACCAAAATATTAGGTAGGCAAAGCAAATAATCATTAGTAAATAATTCCGAAAGAGAAGATGTTGAAATGAGTATCACACAACTGTCCATTTCTGGCTGCAGGCTCTGGAGATTCTATCTCTGCCTTCAATCAGGGTTGCATTCCCTAAAGAATCCTGGTACCAAATCCTGCTTTCCAAGGCTGGAACAGTGTCTCAGGTTTAGCTGGGTGTGTATTCAATTACCCTCTGTTAAAGTTGGGGCAATTATCATCTGTCAATTGAGCAATTTACTTTATCTCTTCCGCATGAATCCTCCCTCCAGGGAGATATCTTCTGTTAATGGGCCATTGAGTGTCACTGATAAAAATTCCATCATCCCATTGTGAGAAGCTCTGCCCAGAGGGAGGAGCCAAGCATTCCTACCTGGATATAATCTGAGAATGTGAACAACAGAGTCAGCCTTCTCCCACAAGATTCCCATAAGAGCAGCTTTCAGCTCCACTGGATCCCAGAGGAAGACCAGGCCAATCGATGCTACATCTGGACCTTCAGAGGAAAACTCCACCCTTCTACAGGATCACTGCTCCAACAGAACCACACCTGTCCCTGCAGGAGCACTGCAGCCACCATTTAACAGGAGTGCTACCAACACTCTGACCCACAGGGTGTCAGGTCGTATTCTTACTCTGTAAGTAGTTTTTAGTACTACTGCATTTGTATTTTTAATTTTCCTTCTGAAGAACTGTTATTCCTATTCCCATTGACTTTGCTTGACAGCTCCTTCTGAAAATTATAATTCCAAGGGAAAGGATTAACATTTTCCATTTCAAGGGAGTCTCCTGCCTTCCTTAGCAGACACCTGTCTTTTCAAACTGACACAATACCCTGGGACAGCCAGGCAGGTGAGGAGGAAGTCAGTGCCCCTTTCCCCCTCTCTCCTGCTCCATCTCCCAGCCCAGCACAGCCCCCGGCTGCAGGACAACCTGCTGCCAAACCCGTCCTGCCGGGGATGCACTGGGGGGGATCTCCTTCCCCTTCCCTCTGGCACGGAGGCAAATCCCATCCTCTCCTTGGCCTTCCTCCCCCAGGGAAGGAGCTGAGGATAGAGACCAGGGAGGACAAATCCCCACAGCAGAACCTCCTGGACGATGTCATTTTAAGTGGCTCCATGGTGCAGAATTCCAATGTGGAGCAAAAGCCCCAGAGATTCCATAGGAGGAGGGGCTCCAAACCCAGCCCAGGGTGCTCTGAGGAGGAAAGACCCACCCTGAGCCAGGAAGGTGGACAGAGCTTCAGCCCGAGCATGGAGCTGGTGGTCCATGGGCAGCTTCACAATGGGGAGAAGGCACACAAGTGCTTGGAGTGTGGGAAGAGCTTCAGGCAGAGCAGCACCCTGATCAGCCACCAGATGATCCACACTGGGGAATGGCCCTACGAGTGTGGGGAGTGTGGGAAGGGCTTCAGCTGCAGCTCTGCCCTCATCATCCATGGGAATCCCATTCCTGAAGCCCGGCCCAAGGAAACCGAGTATCCCAGCTGGTGCCAGCCCTGGTTGCCATGGCAACCACCCCTGGCATGGGGTCTCCATGGAGTTGCCAACGGACTGAGCATAGCAACAGGGGGCTGGTTACGGTTGCCTGCTAAGGATCAGATTTGTCACAGGCCCTCAGAGGGATTCCATGGGGACTTTCCAAGAGTCTCCAGGCTGTTCCAGAGCTGGAATGTCACAGGCAGAGCCAGGGGCTCCATGGAGACCTCCCAGGGCTTTCTGGGGATGGTAAAGAGCCCTGTGGTCAGAGGCAGTCACAGCCATTCCATGGTGACGTCCCAGGGCACCTTGGGCTGCAAAGGCACCCATCTGTCACAGGCACTCACGGGGGCTCCACGGTGACATCCCAGGAATCCCCAGGCTGCCAAACAGCCGGGATGTCCCAGACACTCACAGGGGTTCCTGCCATGGGCACAGTGGGAGCTTCAGGCAAAGTTTATTACAAAAGTTCCTGTTGGGTGAGAAGGTACAGAAAGAAGCCCCAATAGTCTCCACAGATCCCCAGATATCCCCAAGGACCTCCAGACTTCCTAAACTCCTTCTAGGAGTGGAGCATTGGAGCAGCTGGTTCCAATCTCAGCCTCAGACTTTTCAAGTGTTTGTGTGTAAAAAATTATCAAGGTGGAATTAAATCATTACAGTATTTGTCCCACAGGATTAAGGATAGGAAAACAGAGATATTTATATAATTATCTACTATGGTAATGATTAAATAAAATTATCTTTATCAGAAATATTTACAGCAAGGTATTGGAGTTGTAACATTTATATAACATTATATTATATTATATTATATTAAACACTATGAAGTGATTTCAAAGCAATTTTGTTAAAGCAAAACCAGTAATTAAGCAGAGATTGATGTCAGTCCCCCAGAACAATGACCATGGGCAAATCCCTTTGGCTCAGCCTGGAGCAGTGAATGACCTTGAGGGTGTCCCCATACAGAGAGAAAACTCTACACCCTCCAAGAAAGGAAATGTCAGGAGATGCTGCGGTTAAGATTTGGGACAAGGCTTTTCTAGTCTGAGGTGCTGCTCTGTCAGTCGGGTGTGCCCAGGCTGGGCCAGCTCAGCAGCTCTGCAGAAGCTCTCACTGGTGTCACTTGGTTGTTCCTTTCTCTGGGGAGTTTTCCAGTGCTGTCACAGCTTCAGCTCCCGCTAAGGATGTTCAACTTTGGGATGAGGAGTCAGACTTGTTTCTGCAATATTCACCCCAAAATCAGCATGACCCCCCCCCCCCCCCTTCATTTCCCACTGGGGCCTTTGCAAACAGGCCCTTGCTGGAGTTGTTGGAGGCCATTGCAGGCAGAGCCTCCTGTTCCAGCAGGAACTGCCTTTCCTGTGCCATCAGCAGGGCAGGTCCCGCTGCAGGAAAAGCCCCAGGCCAGCCCCAGCACAGGGAAGGCCTCGGGCACAAGGGCAGAGTGCCGTGCTGGGAGCTGTGCCAGGGAGAGCCTGAGGCACCAAAGGCACCTTGGCAGCAGCAGCTGCTTGCAGCCCATGGCCAGAAGCCTCCCTTGGCAGCCCGGCCTGGTGGCCACCACTGCAGAGCTGCTGCCTCAGGGCTCATTCCTGGCTGGCCTCTGAAAAGCCACTTCTGCTCCAGGAGCCTGACTGGGAAGCCATTGGCCCCAGCACCTTGGGGACAAGATATCAATGACAAAACTCTTCATGCCAGCAGAGCCAAGGCAGGGGCAGAGGAAAGGGCAGAGCCAGGCCCAGGGGACAGGGCTGCCATGGTGATGGCTGTGAGGTCACTTCCCCTTCAGCAGCCTGGCTGCCCTCAGCAGACATTCTGGCCAGAAGCGTTGTGAGGGCACCCAGCACAACAGAGAACCCACACGACAGGAATTCTGTCCTTGGGGATAAGAGGGTTTCACTGGGTCAGGTTGCACAATGCTCCTGCTCTTGGACAATTCCTGGGATGGGAAATCCACTTCTCTGGAAAAACAGCTGCAGTTTTGTGCCACTCTCATCCTTGAAAAATATTTTCTCTTCTAACAAATGTAAATTCTCCCTCATTCAGTTTAAAGGTATTGACCCTTTTATCACTGCAAGATTTGGGAGAAAATAACTTTGATCTCTATTTTTCCATTTTCACAGACCTTGGAGAGGACGAAAAAACTCGCAATGTGAGGTTTGGAGGCCTCATCACAAAATCAGGAGGTAGAGGCTGAGGGCTCCGTGCTCAGTGGTATGGAGACTGAGGACAGAACTGGAATAGCCTGGGAGGGATGGAAGGGTGGTTTCAGAGAGGCTGGAGCTTTTCTTCCTAGAGCATATAAGCATGAGAAGGAAATAATGGCAGCAAGGGCAGCTGGGGAGGCCCAGAGTGGACACCAGGAGAAAGGAATTTCCCTGCCAGGGCAGGGCTGTGGTGCAGCACGTCGCCCAGCAGGAGCCTGGAGCAGCCCAAGGCTTTGTGTGGGCAGGCAGAGGCAGGCAGGAGGCAGAGCTGTCAGCAAAGGAAGGGCCCAGCCAGGTGGGGCAGCCGGGGGATGCCCACAGCCTGCAGGGACAGAGGCGCAGGTTTGCTCAGCACCAGAGACACCTTTGCCTTGCTTGTCCCCACCTGTCATCACTGCCACCAGTGTTCTGCTCTACCTGGAACCTGGGGACACTTTCTCAGTCCTGTCCCTCAGAAGGATCTATTTAAAGTATGAGAAACTTCAGTGTTTCATCCTCATTTTGAGTGCCTGAGAAGTTCTTTGAGCACATTCTGAGGGACTGAGTCTGATGCAAGGAGCACCAAAGCCCCAGAGGGTCATTACAATCCTTGTGCTGTGTCTGTGCTGCTGAGCTGGGCCGGGCTCCTGGCCCAGAGGCAGCTCCTGGCAAGGGCAGCAGAGCTGCAGAGAGACAGCTCTGGCCAGGAGCAGCTCCTGTGCACAGCCCAGCAGGGCTGGGGCACTGCCAGGGCCCCTCAGGGACACCAGCAGGGCACAGACAGAGCTCCCAGGGGCTCAGCACTGGCAGGGGCTGTGGCATGTCCCAGAGGGGGCTGTGTCACAGCAGCTCCTCTGTGGCTGTGTCATGGAGGCACAGAGCAGCTGTGATGTCAGCAAGGGGCTGTGTGACAGCACAGAGTGGGCTGTGTGAGGTCACAGATTGGGCTGTGACATCACTGTGTTTGTTTTGTGAGGTCATTGTGGTGACTGAGCATCATAGAGGGGACAGTGTGACATCACAGAGCAGATTGTTACATCAAGGCGTGGCTGTATGACATCATAGAGCTGGCTGTGAGGTCAAAGTGTGTGCTATGACCTTACAGAGTGGCAGTATGACATCACAGAGAGGGTTTTGTGTCATCACTGAGGGGGTTGTGACATCACACAGCTGTCTGTGACATCATAGTGTGAGGCCATAGAGCAGATCTTGCCATCATTGAGTGTGGCTCAGTGACATGAGGGAGTGGGTTGTGACATCACTGGCTGGCTGTGTAATATCATAGAGCAGACTGTGACATCACAGAGACTTCTGTGACATCATACAGCAGCTGTATCACATCATAGGGTGACATCTCATAGTTGGCTGTGTGACATCACAGGGGGCTGTGTAACATCACAGGGGCTGTGTGACATCACAGGGGCTGTGTGACATCACGGGGCTGTGTGAGGTCCCTGGGGAGGTCACTCTGCCCCGGCCCCCCTCACAGGTCCCCCCAGAGCAGTCCAACCCTGCTCGTGCACAGCGGGCTCCCCTGTCCCCCCGGGTCTCCCCGCCCCCGGCGCCGCAGCCTCCCCCAGAGGATGTTCCACGAGATCGACCCCAGAGCCTGACATGGGGACGGGGGGCCGGGGCCCTGGGGGTGGCACAGGAGGACAGGGACCCCCTGGCAGCATCCCCGTGTCCCCCAGGGCCAGAGCCTGGGCCAGGGCTCCTTCACCCTGCTACCAACGAGGCCTTGAGAGCGCTGAAAAAATCCCCAGCAAGGGAGCAGGAAAAACCAGATTGAATATTAAGGGACAGCAGCACAAAGTTCCTTGGCAAGAGTCACTCTGCTCCTGACTGGACACTTCAGGCACACCAAGAAAACAAAGCAACGACAAAACCAAACCAAATCCAGGCAATCAAACCAGAAATGAACTGAGAACTGTCCCTGTGTGTGTGTGTGTGTGACACAAGGACAGTGAGAACAAGGATGAAAGGGTTACGGCCCAAAAGCTTAACAGAGCTCAAACTTAACAGGACTTAAGTTACACCTTAACCTTAACTGATACCATCAATTTAACAATTTAGCAAAATAACAGGACTTAACACTATTTAACCTAACTTAAAACATATGACTTAGCAATTTAACAGAGGAATAACATTTAATATTCAACTTAGTTAATAAATTAAATTAAACTTAATACCTTAGCAACAGAACAACTCTTAGAAGCATTTAACTTCACTTAGACCTCATCACACACCCTTACTTACAGGCCTGACTGACTCAGCTGACCTAGGCACTCAAACCCCTCAGAGAGCTGCATTTCTGCCACAGCAGAAATTTCCCCAGCATTTCTGCATTTCCCCAGCACAGGCACTCCTGTGTGCACACAGACACAAAGAGTCAGTGCAAGGCACCTGGGAGAAATTCCCCTGAGGGCAGGAAATGCTCCCTGTGGATCCTTTGGCATCTCCCCAGTGGGTGAAGGGTTGAGCCTGGAGAATTGGGGGGATCGGCCCAGGCTCCGTCGCTGTTGGGGATCCCTGAGTGCAGCAAACGGGAGAGTTCCCGGCTGGGAGAGGCCCCACTCAGAGGGAGTCGCTGGCCCAGGAGAGCTCCAAGGGCTCCTTTTGGAGCGCTGTTTGCAGGGCCCCAAGAGAGGGGCTTCAGTCCCAGCAATGGTTCATCCTGGCCACACTTGGCACCAACAGCTTTCTTTGGCAGTGTGAGAACAGGGATGTTGTGCCACTGAGGGAACAAAAGCAGTTCCCAGGGCTGCTCCTCCAGAAAGCAGGAGCTGGTTGGGCAGCAGCAGTGCCTGGAGCAGACAGTGTTTGTGATGAGCTGCAGAGGAGCTGAGCCCAGGGGCTGTTGGCCAAGGCCGAGCCCCAAGGAGCATTTCTCAGCTGGCAGGGCGGCTTGAGAAGGGGAGGGGGGAATGCAGCAGCACAGGGCCCATGGAACCAAGGGAGCATTGTGACACTGTGGGGCCCTGTGAGACCAAGGGATCATTATGACACTGTGGAGCCCTGTGACACCAAGGGACCATTGTGACAGTGCGGAGCCCCATGGGTCCAAGGCGCCATTGGGACACTATGGGGCACCATGAAACCAAAAGAACATGGAACAGGTCTGGCTGGCTTGGCCTCCCAGCTTGACTGGTCCAGCTGACATTGGCATGTTGAGGGTCACTTCTCCTCTGCTGCTGAAACACTGGGGCTCTGTGCTTTCATGCCTATGGAAAAGAACTGTTCTTCTTGTCCCAGTGCCCATGGCCAGAATTGAATCCCACCTCCAACATTCCCTGTTGAGACAGACTGGAGGAGATTGTTGGCTCAAAACATTTCATGTGTGGGGGAGGAAGGGGCAGGTCCAGCCTTGCCCTGCCCTGGAACCCCAGCCCTGCCCTGCCCTGCCCTGGAAACCCAATCCCCCCAGAGCCTCTATCCCAGCCCAGCAGTGGCTGCCAGTCCCTGGCACAGCACAGGCAATGCTCCACAGCCACCTCTGCAGCCCCAGCCCAGCTCCTGAGGGACCAAATGAGCCCAAGCCCCACCTGGGGGAAGGGCCCAGGGAGACCAAGGGGTATTGAAGGCTGACCACAAGGCAAGCACACATCTTGACCCTGCATCCTCTTGGAATTTCCATCTGAACACTGCAGGAATCCAGGAGTTGGTAGCTGTGTGTGTGCTTCTCTATATCACATTTTTCTCTCTTCCTGTGTCTTCTTCTATTTTTGTCCCCTTGCAAATTTTGGTTAACTTAAAATTGAGCAAGCTACAAGTTTGTGAAGTTGAATGGGCCAAGTTAATGCTTTGAGAAGTGTTTTGTGTTGATTGAATGTTGTATTAAACCTTTTGCCAAAGTT
Source organism: Agelaius phoeniceus (assembly GCF_051311805.1). Lineage (NCBI taxonomy): Eukaryota > Metazoa > Chordata > Aves > Passeriformes > Icteridae > Agelaius > Agelaius phoeniceus. The sequence continues at coordinate 7,596,879 of NW_027509866.1, forward strand.
TCTCTGATTTTCTAAATTTGCCAATAAAGGCTGTTTTGTTGCTTGGAGCTCCTGACAATCCCTTGTTGGTATTTCTCCAGCACATCCAACTCAGAGGACACAAAAACCTGTAAATTCCTTTTAAATGTCACATTGAGAGAGTTGTTTGGAGGATGAGAGTCAGGGCTTGTGTGTCCTGCTTGGCCCAGCCCAGGCAGGGCTTTCCCAGCCACATTCCACACTCCATTGCCCAGCTGGAGCCACTGGTGCCTCTGAGTTGTGCTGCCCCAGCCCCAGGGACGCTCTCCTTGTCTGCCCATTCCCCCACGGTCTCTGGGCAGGGATGGCCTCACTGGGGGCTGCTGACATCCTCAGCAACTTGGAGGCTGCTGCTGAATTTCCCTGCTCCAGAGGCTTGTTCAGCCTTCAGCTCTTCAGTGCAGGAATTCAGTGTCCCAGGGCTCATGAACATTGAGAACACCTGCACAAGCCAAGCCTCTGGGAATCATTTGATTTTAATTTTCAAATCCTTTGTGGTTAAGTAGATCTCAGTAGTGTATTCAAACTGAATACATGATATTTAAAAAGACAGCAAGAAAAGATTTTTTAGGTCCTGTTTAGTTTTGTTTTCCTGTTAATTCATTGATATGTGCAATCTCCAATTGACACTGAATCCAGGTACCTCCTCATGCAGTTTGAATGGATATGAAAATCAAGACCCTTCATGGCTGACAATCAATCAGACTCTGTCTCTACCCCCAGCCCACCATTTCCCCCATCCAAGCCCTGGCACTCAGAGCAGCCTTGTGCAAATCTGAGCTCCCTCCAGCCCAGGCTGCACCTGCAGCTTTCAGCTCCTTGGCTCCCACTCCCACCTGCTTTCCTTGGAGAAGGAGCTGCCTGGGACACAGAGGGATGTTCATTTCTTGTCAGCCAACAAAGCCAAGGGAAGGCACAGCTCCAGCAAATGCCAAAGTCATTCCTCTGCTGGATATTAAATCCACTTTGCACAGCAGACAGTCTCAGAGCAATGGAAAACACCTTCTGTGCCCAGCACAGATCCCAAGGTCCCCCCAAGCCCTCCCTGCCCCGATTCTGCCCAGATTTGCTCTTTGCACACACGAGTCACAAACTGGATTCAGGAGCTCCCTCCATGCCCACAGGGAGGAAAAGAGAGAAAGGGGATGAAGAGCTCTCTTGTGCAGAGCCAAGGTCCAAGTGCAGCCTCTGCAGTGGGAACCACAACTCATCAGGTTTGTGTCCTTTGGTCTCAGGGCCTGGTGACACTCAGAGGCACAGAAAGGTTTCTTGCCAACAAACACAAGCTGAACATTTGAACAGTTTAATAACAATCACAGCTCTTCTCTCAGCTCTCTGTGATGTCCCAGCAGCTTCTGACATGTCCACCATCCCCAACGGCTTTCTGAACAAGAATAGTTTTTAAGCAAATACATAAGAAATGGAAATTCTGTGATAGGTATAACCACAGTGAGATACTCAATTCATATTTTTTTTAACTTGAAAGATTTGGCCACTCCCTGAAGTTCAAAGCATGAAACCAGTCAGTTGAGAGGTGCTCAAATGACCAGAGAGCATCTGGAGGAGGAAATCTGAGAGCAGCAGGAAGGACATGGATCCAGCTGATCCAGTGAAGAGATGTCCTTAGACATGGCCATTCAAACAGGAGAGCTGGAAACACCACAAGGAAGGGGGTCATTAATTGTTAGACTGAATGTCAGTGGCAAAGGTAGAGGGGAAGATCTGTATTTCTTCCCTTGCCATCCTTCATTAGAAGGATCCAGTAGATCCAGGAAATCCCTGTTCCTCGTGGGAAAACGTTGCCATTACTTAAAATACTCAAGTGACCCAGATAATTAAGATTTGCTTGTATATTATGAAACTAACAGGTATTAAAACCTCTGCCCCTTTCCAGGCAGACATCAGTTGTGTTCCCATGAACAGGCAGTGCCACTTGTGCCCTGAGGTGCCCAGCTGGGATTGGATCTCTCCGTGAGCACCTGAGGGAGAGCAGAGCACCTTGCAAGCTGCAGGTCCCTGACAGCCCCACAGGGATCCTGTCCCATCAACATCGGCTCTGCTCCAGTCTGAAACAGGGCCCAGCATGGTGCTGGGATCATCAGAGAGCTGAGGTGTGTGCTGGAATTCAATGCCCTCCCCATCCTGCAGCAGCCCTGCATTTCCCTGCTGCAGCCTTGGTCTCCAGCCCAGCCATGGAGGCTCTTTGGGCTCTGGAGTGTTGCTGCAGCCCCCAAGGGCAGCTGAGCTCTGCCTTTGGCCCAGTCAGGCCTGGGCAGCGCAGGCCATGCTCAGCAATTGCTTGTGTGTGCCTGGCCTTGCTGTCAGCCCCGGCAGCGGCTGCCTGGCCCCTTTGTGGCCCTGTGCTGGCCCAGCCATGGTGGCCCAGCCCCTGTGCAGGCCCAGCCCAGGCCAGGAGCATTGCGGCTGGGAACGGCCCCTGTGCCGTGGTGCCCACAGCAGCCTTGGGGCTCTGTGCCCCATGGCCTCCCTGCTGGGCAGCCTCTGCCAGCTCCTGCAGAGCCCCTGGCACCTGTGGGGCTGCACAGACAGCCCTGCCCCGGGCTCTTCCAGCCTCTGGGCCAGCAGAGAGGCAGCCAGGGCTGGCCATGGCCGGGAACAGGCCCTGCGCCCCGCAGGAGGATGGAGCTGGGCCACAGCCAAACTCAGCCCAGGCCAAAGCTGGGCTCAGCAGCCAGGGCTGCCAACACATGGGCACAGAGGCTGGCACTGACAAATGTCCTGGGCCCCCTCCCTGCTCTGGCCATGCCACCAAGGGCACAGAGCAGCCTCCTCTCTGGGCCACTTGCCTGTTTGCAATGCCTTGCACAGGCGCTGACCCTGCCCCACAAGGCCTGGCCTGAGTCCTGCCCCTGCACGCTCAGCCAGGCTGAGATGGACACTGATGGTTTCTGGGCCAGGCTCTCGGAGCCCAGCCCAGCTCCCTGCAAGCTCTGCCAGCTGCCCTGAGCTCTGGGCAGCACCAAGGGCCTCTCTGAGCCCAGCCCAGCCCAGCCGGCTCTGGCCCCACAGCTCTGCTCAGCCCAGGCTGCTCTGGGCACTGGCCCCACGGCCTCAGCTCCTGCCAAGGGCACAGCAGCAGCTGCAGCTGCCACAGGACTCAGCCCCAGCCATGGGGGAAGGTGCTTGGCCAGGGCCAAAGGAGGCTCCCTGGCTGCCCTGCTCCCCTGGGGCTGAGGTGCTGAGAGCTCTGCAGCCCCTGCTGCCATCCCATCTGCCCAGGGCAGCACAAGAGCCCCGGCCTTGGGGCCCTCAAGAGCTGCTCCTGCTCCAGGCCCAGGGCCCCTGCCAAAGCTGGGGCAGCCACAAAGCTGTGCCCATTTCTGTTCATTGCTGCTCCCATGGGCATGGATCCTCAGCCATTTGGAGATTGCTGATGAATTTAAATACTCCAGAGGCCTCTTCTTTCTTGAGCTGTTCATTTCAGGAATTCAGTGAAAAAGTCTCATACACACGTGTTCAAAACACCTGAACAAGAAAAGCTCCTGGGAATCATTTAAATGTTCAATTCTTCTCTGGTTAATTAAAGAGATTTCAGTAGTTTATTTAATGTGGATATATTGTATTTAAAACAATGCAGAGTGAACTGTTTTGTCCTGTTTGTTTTCCTTAAAGTTTGTATCAGCAATGTCCAATTGATATTGACCTCCAGCAACTTCTAATGCACTCTAAAGAGATATAAAGATCAAGACCCTTCATGGCTGGTAACACATGAAACTATGTCCCCAAGCCCCTCCCCACCATTTCCCACATCCAACCCCTGGCACTCCTATGGATCAGGAATGGTGTGGCCAGCAGGAGCAGAGCAGTGATTCTTCCCCTGTGCTCAGCATTGGTTGGGCAGCACCTCGAGTGCTGTGTCCAGTTCTTGGCCCCCCAATTTAGGAAGGACATGGAGGGGCTGGAGCATGCCCAGGGAAGGGCAACAAGGCTGGGGAGGGGTCTGGAACACAAGTGCTGTGAGGAGTGTCTGAGGGAGCTGGGGTTGTTTATCCTGGAGAAGAGGAGGCCCAGGGGACACAAGGCAATGTCAGGGCACAGGTTGGACTTGATGATCTCCAAGGCCTCTTCCAACCCTGTTGATTCTGGGATTCCCTGAAACCACCACTGGAGCAGTTGCAGGATGAGCCCTGGGCCTCCTCTGCAGAAGCTCCAGCAGCCCAGGTCCCTCAGCTTCTCCTGGCAGCCCCAAAGCCCATCCTGTCAGTCCTGCAGAGCCTCTGCAGCTCCTCCTCATTGCCCAGAACAGGGAGCCCCAGAGCCAGACACAGCAGCCCAGATGTGCCTCCCTGGCCTGGGGTGCCTCTGGCAAGGGAGCAGCAGCAGGCACTGCAGGAGCCTGCAGACAATTCCTGCAGCACTTGTAGGATGATCCTGCTGCCCAAGGGACGTTCCCATGGGGCCAAGTCAGGAACTGCAATGGGGAGTGGGGCCAGAGAGGAAAGGGCAAACAGGGATGGGCTGTTTGCAGGGGAGGGAACACGGCTAGGAATAGGAAGAAATTTGTAGGAGGGAAGAGTAAAGAAAGCAACATGAAGAAAAGGAAATGCTGAGGGCAGTTTGGGGGTGGCTGCCAGGCAGCCCTGGCTCTGAGCAACAGCATCTGCAGTGGCACAGGAAACTCCCAGCTGATGGGAACAAACTTTCTGGCTGAGTGCAGAGGCCAGGACAAAGCTGAGTGGTTTCCCTGGTGTCCCCAGCCCTTGCTGGCCCCAGGGGCTGATGGCATTTGTGCTCCCTCAGGTTCATGTCCCCACAGCAACAGCATGGGGGTGCTGGCCCTGCTGTGTGCAATGCAAACAGGGGCTGCTGAGGCAGTGCTGCCGTGTCTGTGCCTGCAAGGATGGGGCACCTGTGTGAGCTGGGGGAGAGGCCAGGGCTGCAGAGGGGGGATGTTGTTGGCAGCTGCATGAGGACGCTCTGGGACGCTGCCCTGGGCTGTGCAGCGCACTGGGCATGGATCAGCCCCTGCTCTGCTGCTCCTTCCCGTCTGCCCCAGGGCCCTTGCAGAGCCCCAGCCATGCTGTTTGCCCCCAGCCTGCCCACGGCCAGCCTGGGGCTGCTGACGGGGGTTTCTGTGCTGAGCATTGGCCTGGCCGTGTTCTTGAGAGAGCCTGGGCAAGGAGCCTGGAGCCCCCAGGGCCTAGGCTGAGGCATCAGCGCTGCCCCAGCAGTGCCCATGGCCTGTCCCTGCTGCAGCCCCGGCACTGCCACCCCCAGGGCTGTGCCCGGCCCCGAGAGCACTCAGGCCCTGCAGCAACACCAGGGCCACCAGGGCAGCGGGGCAGGGCCACGGCAGCAGCACTGGCAACACCAAGTGCTGCTGCTGCTGCTGCTGGGCACAGCTGCTGGGCCAGCACTGATCTGCCCCAGCTCTGCACACAGACATTGCTGCTGCAGCTCCAGAGAAGGCAACAAAAGGGCATCTCTGCAGAAAACTCTGCTGGGACATCCTTTAGTTCCTTTAAAGCCACCAAGAGCGCAGCCTCTCATTGACACAGTCTGTGGCCACAGGGAAGGTGGAGCGAAACAACATGAGAAATGACACAAATAATGACATTTCTTTGTAGATATTATGAAAAACTAAAACAAAGGAAAAAAGACCCTACATCAAAACCAACAAGAAATATGAAAAATTACTTTTATTACAAGTGGTTTATAGAAATTGGCCAGCACTTTAATGTTTCTGAAAGCATCCAGCCATCAGTCTCCTCACTGCAGTCTTGAGCTCCTGGTTCCTCAGGCCGTAGATGAGGGGGTTCAGGGCTGGAGGCACCACCGAGTACAGAACTGACACTGCCAGATCCAGGGATGGGGAGGACATGGAGGGGGGCTTCAAGTGAGCAAATATGATAGTGCTGATGAACAGGGAGATCACAGCCAGGTGAGGGAGGCAGGTGGAAAAGGCTTTGTGCCGTCCCTGCTCAGAGGGGATCCTCAGCACGGCCCTGAAGATCTGCACATAGGAGAAAACAATGAATACAAAACAACCAAATGATAAACTAGCAGTAACTACAAGAAACCCAAGTTCCCTGAGGTGGGATTTAGAGCAGGAGAGTTTGAGGATCTGTGGGATTTCACAGAAGAACTGGCCCAGGGCATTGCCATGGCACAGGGGCAGGGAAAATGTATTTGCTGTGTGCATGAGAGCATTGAGAAAGGCACTGGCCCAGGCAGCTGCTGCCATGTGGGCACAAGCTCTGCTGCCCAGGAGGGTCCCATAGTGCAGGGGTTTGCAGATGGACACGTAGCGGTCGTAGCACATGATGGTCAGGAGATAGTAGGCTGCTCCAATGAAGAAGAGAAAGAAAAAGAGCTGTGCAGCACATGCAGTGTAGGAGATGTTCCTGGTGTCCCAGAGGGAATTGTGCATGGCTTTGGGGACAGTGGTGCAGATGGAGCCCAGGTCAGCGAGGGCCAGGTTGAGCAGGAAGAAGAACATGGGCGTGTGCAGGTGGTGGCTGCAGGCTACGGCGCTGATGATGAGGCCGTTGCCCAGGAGGGCAGCCAGGGAGATGCCCAGCAAGAGGCAGAAGTGCAGGAGCTGCAGCTGCCGAGTGTCTGCCAATGCCAGCAGGAGGAAGTGCCTGATGCAGCTGCTGTTGGACATTTTCTGGGGCTGCACATTGGCACCTGTTCATGGAGAAAGGACAGTGACAAGTCAGCAGAGGCTGCTTTGGGCCAAACCTGGGCCATTCCCTGCAGACTGCCCCGATGGGACTCACCCAGCCTTGTTCCTGCTCTGGGAAAACCTTCACCCAGGTCCCTGCCTGAGCTCCAGTTGTGCTGGCTGAGTGTGCCAGGAGCAGCCAGGCCTGTGCATGGGGGCTCTCGAGGAGCCATCCCTGCCCTACTGTCCTGGGTTTGTGGCCATGAGGCAGAGGGACAAGGCTGGATATTCAAGATTTGTCAGGGGAATCACTCCTAATGCAGACAGACTTGGTAGCATCTGCACTCACAGTCCTATAGGACATGGATGGCAGGAGCTGGTTTAAGGAATTGTCTTCCTACCCACACATCATTCCTGGCTCTCTGAGGTCACAAATCCCCAGCATTTCTGCTGCACTCAGAGCTTGCCACTGAGAGATGGGAGAGGCAAAGGATTCCCTGTGGCTCAGGGAAGGTGAGGGGCTGGATGGGCTTGTTCCCAGCTGCCCTGGCTTTGCACCTTCGGCTGCAATCAGAGCCCAATCATACTCCCAGGTCAGCCTGGGATAAACCAGACCCTGCCCAGAGCAGAGGGATCCCTGAAGGTCTCACCCTCTCTCAAGGTCTCTGGGCAAGGTCTCAGCACCCCCTTGTGCCAAGGACACTCACAGCTCCCTGGGCAAACCCAGCAGCATTTCCTCAGCTGTGGCAGCTCTGCCCTTGCCCGTGGGACATTCAGGGAACTCCCAGAGGCTCTGGCACAGATCTGCACCCAGGAGGGCAGCTCAGAGCCTGGCAGGGCACAGCAAGGAGATCCCTGGCTGTGCCCATGATGGGATCTCAGGGAGGGGGCTCAGCTCATTCCCCTTTCCCATGGACTGCTTTGCCCACAGCCCCACAGGTGCCAGGGAAGCTTGGACACCCCATTCCCATGGACAGCCCTGCCTGGCAGGAATGCCACAGGCAGTGCCTGACTCAGCTGCTGCAGATGCCAGAGCCTCCCTGAGAGCAGCAGATAACAGTGCCAATGTCAGGGCAGGGCAGAAGCAAGAGCAGATGTTGTGGTGCTGTGCCTGAGAGGGCAGGGCAGAGACAGCCGGGCACTCAGGACAGTGTTCCCGTGCCCAGCCGTGCCCGGCACCTCCCACACACCAACAGTGCCCTCCTGCCCCAGCCCTGCTCTCTTCAGCCCCCTCTCCTTCCCTGAGCATCTCCCTGGGCCTGGACATTCCCTCCTGAGAGGAGCCTTGTCCCTGCCAGCGCTCACAGAGCCCATCCCAGCCTGTGTGCCCTGGCTGGGGCCCTACAGAAACCTGCCTGTGTGCAGGGCCCTGGCTGGGGCAGGCTCTGTGTGCAGCTGGGCAAGGGCAGCTCAGGAGAGCCCTGCTGGGCCCTGCAAAGGTGATGCTGCTGCTGTGCAGGGCTGAGGAGTGGCTGAGGGCCCTTTGGGAGGCTCCCAGCAGAGACACTGACCACCCAAAGTTACAGTTCTGGACTCTCTGTAAAAGTTCAAACATTCCTTTGGTGATCCTGTGTGTCCCTTTCAACTCAGAATGTCCTGGGATTCTTGGATTACAATTCCTGTTCTGCTTCTCTCATCCCCTTGTTTTTTATAATCAAAAGAGAAAAAAATTCCCTTGCAACAGTGTTAGAACAGTAAAGTAAAAACCAGACCTTTATTGGAAGCTTCCAGGTGTCCCAGTGGGGATGGGGCACACCCAGCCCCTGATTTCAACAATTTATTAAGGTTGATTAATTAGGATATTTAACAGGAACATCCAATAGGAGATTCACTTACCCCAGTTACACATTCCTGGCTCAATCCATTGGAGTAGGTGCAAGGGCTTCTCTGCCTTCACTTTTTGTTATGACTGCTCACATTCCGGTCAAAAAACAAAATGTTCTTCTTGTAGGTCCTCTTCCTGATAATAAAACTATACAGGATACTATATGTTTTGTATACTATATGTATTTCAGGAATGCATTTAGACAATCAGCTTATTTTTCTAAAATCAAAGAAAAAGGTTAGGGAAAAAATAAAGTTAATAAAGGATTATAGTTATAGATTTATATAATAGTAATAGAGTTCATTAAGAGTTTAATAGACTTAAAAAAGGAATATAGATTTATAATTATGTAATAGTAATTTATAGAGCTACAAATATATGAAAATTGTATAAAGTAAAAAAAATCTTCTTGTAATCACCCCAGTGTTCCCATCCTTCTTCAAGCAGGAAATTGAAAACACTCTCAGGAAAGCTCCTGATCTATACAGCAATCCCAGGCTTACCTTCTTTGGGAAGTGCCCTCCGGAGCAGTGCCCAGTCTGGTCTGGAGCTGGGAGCAGCCCTGCCCCACCCAGCCCCTCTCAGCAGCAGCCCCTGCCCTGCTCAGGGCAGCTCCTTCCCCCCAGAGCTTCTGCCCAGCGCTGGGAGCAGCTGCCAGGGCTGGCTGAGAGCTGTCCCTGGCAGGCAGCAGAGTCCCTGCCCCAGCACAGCGCCCTGGGCTGCAGGACCCTGCTCTGCAGGACAGCCCTGGGCACCCCTGGCTGCTCTGCACAAGAGACAAGCAGAGAATGTACTCACAGGCTCTGCAGGCATTGGCATGTTCCAGCTTGAGGAGATGGCTCCAGGAGCTGCAGCTGCATTGTCCTGCAGCCAGAGGTTCCTGTGCCAAGGGCTGGCAGTGATTGTGCCCCAGGCACTTCTCAGCCCCTTCCCAGCCCTGACTGATTGAAGCTCTCTGTGCCTCTGGGCTGTGCCCGGGCTGGCTGCAGGCAGTGCCCCAGCCCTGCTGGGCTGGCACAAGAGCTGCTCATCAAGAGAAATGTGCTTTTGAAGCTCTTCTTGGTGAGCAGGAGCTGCCTCTGGGCCAGGAGCCCAGCCCAGCTCAGCAGCACAGACACAGCACAAGGACTTTAATGAGCCTCTGGGGCTTTGTGCTCAGGCCCTGAACATCAGTCGCTGAGAGGGAGCTGAAGAAACCTCTCCAGAACTCCAAGGCAGAATCCAACTCCAAAGTTTCTTGGACTTTTAATGGGTCCCAGTGAGGGACACGACTGAGCAAGTGTCCCCAGGCCCCAGGCAGAGCAGAGAACTGCAGGCAGTGATGACAGGTGGGGACAAAGAGAAGCCAAGTCTTGGTGCCCTGGGGCACAGCAGGGTCTGTGCCAGCAAGGGCTGGGAGGAGACACCTTGTGCTGAGGCCCTGGGGCCTCCTGGCACAGCCCCAGCCAGGCTGGGCACTGTCAGCCCCTTGTGCTGCCCTCAGCATCCCCCCCCTAGCCCACATCCCAGTGGCCTCAAGGATCTGCTGCAAGGAGTCCCTGGGGAGCCTTGCTCAGCAATGGCCCTGGGGGCTCCTTCATGCTCCCTGCAGGGACTGCAGGTTCTTCAAAGGACTTTGGGTTTGGCTTTTGCCTTGGAGTCTCTGAGAGGTTTCTGCAATCATGGCCTCCAATTATCTGCTTTAACGAGTCCCTGGAGAGCTTTGCACTGACACTCAATAGGACTCATTATTGTGCTTGAGATATTCAAGGTTTTTTAAGGTACTTTGGATTCTCCTTTCCACACTGAGTCACTGAGAGGTTTTTTGTGCCATCCTGGCCTCCAATTCTCTCTTCCATGGAGTCCATGAGGAGCCAGTGTTGGGATGGACTTCAGTGGGACCCATTCATGCTTTGAGACACTTTGGGATTTTCTTCTGACTTTGACTCCTGGAAAGGTTTGTGCAATCTCCTCTCAGGCCCTGAGGTTCCAGGGCTCAGCTCCAAATGCACCACAGGGCTCATCAGGATGCGGCAAGTCCTGACAAACCATGGCTCTGCCTTGATTTTCTTCTTGTCTAGTCCAGTTCAGCAGGAAGATTTCCTTTTACAGTTATGGATGGTATAAATAAGAAGCTTGACTAAGCCAATGTTCAAGCAGCAATCAATTTATTAATTAATATGGTAAAGTATGAGCAATACAGCGCTGGGTACAGTCGGGGAAGTTTTCCCTCCAACTGCACACCCATAGTTGAGGCTTACGGGTATTTATAGGGGTACTCATCAGCTTTCTCAGCAGTTTCTATTCCAATTCTTACTCATCAGCAGTTTCTATTCCCAATTTTTACATCACAATTCTATGTACTATTGTGATTTAGCTTTTCTCAGGATGTATCCCAAAAGGAGTATTTCCAGATGGTGGTGGTCTGGTTTCCAAAAGAAGAAAGATGAATCCCATCTGGTGAGCTCCAGCTCTCCAGATGTGGGTCCTCCTTTTAATTGCAAAGACTATAAATCTAACAACAGTGATGTCCAGCTTGCCTTGGTTGAAACTATAAATCCTTGAGGTGATGTTCATCTTCCTTTCTCAAGCTGTTTTTCTTTGCTTTATCAAGGCATGAGATAAACATGTTTCCTTTATATATATATTCCAAAGCTATAGTTTCAAGGATACAAGCAATGTTCTAACATTATACTTCAAAAGGTTATTTTTGCAGAACTCTTTAAGGATTAACTACAAGCAAAAAGCAACATCCTTAATGCTTTAATGCCAATGCTCCTAAATCAACCAAGGTTAATTGTAAACAAAAGATGGGTTCAAAGGACTTCTTCCATGCTTTACTTTCCTCAGTTTTTATCAGAATTCAAAACTGTCCCATTGTCGGTCTCCACACATATCGCAATCACAAATACACACATTGCCTGTGTGTACCTGACACGACACACAGCTTTGTATTTCACATCCCCCCGTGTCCCCCTGTGTTCCCCCGGGCAGGGAGCTGCTCTGGCCCGGGATAGCCGGGCCCAGCCGCGGGGCCTCGCCGGCAGCGGGCAGGAGCCGGCCCGGGCTGCGGGACACGGCGGGGGTGCCCGGCTGCAAAGCAGCTCTGGCTCCCGCCAGGGAGCTGTGGGCAAGGGGCTGCAGCCGTGCGGGAGGAAAGCCGCTGGGCCAGCCCCTAACGCTGCCCCGCAGAAAGGAAGGGCAGGAGGAAGCTGACAAATGAGCTCGGAATGTGGCAGTGCAGAGATGAAGGGACAAGTGCCCTTGGGGGCCGGGGGTCGGGGCCAGCCCTCGGGCACGGCTCCGAGCGGCTCCTGAGCCGGCCTAAGGGCTGCCTGTAAGGATTGCAGGCGGCAGCCGAGAGCAGCAGCGCCGGCAGTGCCAGCCGGGCCCCACGGCCATCTGCCCGTGCCTTCGCAGCCCGTGAGGGCCGCGGGCTCTGCAGCGCCGTTCCTGCTCCCACAGCCGGCCCGGAGCCTCAGGGCTGCCCCGCAGGCACCGCGGCAGCAGCAGCGGCCTCAGGGCCCGGCCCGGGGCTCCATCTGCTCAGCCCGGGGGCAGAGCCACAGCAGGGGGGAAGGAGCTGAAGGAGCACCAGGGAGCCCGGGGAGAGACAGGCTGTGAGACAAGGCTCTGCCTATAATTTTAACAGTTTTTATTAGCCTAAAACTATATACAACTAACTTAATAACTATATACAAGTAAAAAGTCAAGTTTCTTATGACAATTGTCACAGGTGTTTCTCGCTTTGGACAAGATGTCCCAGGTCAAGCATTGGGCACTGAGTCCTTTCCAGCTGGCCGGGGGCTGTTGATGTCTGGCGGGGCTGCAGAGGCTGCTCGAGCCCTGGGGCCCATGAGACCTGTCGAGGAGCTGTGCCTGGCCGTGCTCTCCTGAGGCGGCAGGGCCTGGGCGTGAAAGGCAAGGGTGAGCCGCCACAGGTGCTGGCCCCAGCGCACCAGGACTCAAGCTCTTGTCCCACACTGGGCATGGCCATTCTCCCACGTTACTCCAGCTCCAAGCTCAGTTGCCCCATGTGCCAGTCCTCCTGCTCCATTCTGCCCCTTCTTTCTTGCCCTAGAAACAAAATACCCATGCCACATTACCCAGCTCTGTACACAGAGCCCTACTCATCCCCCAGCTGGCATCCTGCAGATAATCAGCCCCTGTTGTCATTGACCCCCTTGCCCTGACAAGGCCATACCTGACGCATCCTGTGTCCTGATCGCCGTACGATGCTGGTCATTACAGCCCCTCGAGATGTGTCCATCAGCGTGCAGAAGGGTCACACTGGACTGAGGAGGAGAGGGCAGCTGGCTGCAATGCAGGGCCCAATCCAGCACACCCCAATAATCCAACTCAGGTCTCTCTGGAGACTGAGGGCACAGATTCCCCCTGGACAGTCAGCAATGCCATCAAGCCTCAGTCACCATTCTGTGTCCCCACCTTCATCACACCTACCTTGTTGTGTACCAGGAGACGCTGCAGCTGTGCACTTGTATGTGGGGAAGCCTTGATGTTCTGCATCGTGGAGCTGCTGCTCTGATGGTCCCCAGAGCTCTGTGGCACACGGGGACACTGGCACAGACCAGCGGCCTCCTGTGGGATGGGACAGAGGACACTCAGTGCCCAGCCCTGTGGCATGCAGGGCATCACCCTGCTGTGCCAGGGAGGGCACTGGCAGTGCTGCCTGCAGGGGCATGTCCCTGCCAGCTCCTGTCCACCTGCTGCAGGAGCCCCAAGCCCATCCCACCAGGCTGGATCTGCTGGCTCTGTCCCCACGGCCAGGTGTGCTGGCCATGGCACCAGGCAGGTCCCTGTGCACAGGACACCAACTGGCAGGAGCTGGGCTGTCCCAGCTGCAGGGATTGGTTTTGGGAACTCCTTTCACAGGAGGCACCCAATCCCTGTCTGTAGGATTGACGGGGGTAGCACGGTCGGGACGAACGGAGACGAGAGATCTCTGAAGCCAGGTCATGGACGGTTTATTGCAAAGGGAGTGGGTGCAGGGCCCTGCTTGGAGCTGCCAGCCACAGCTCGGAGCAGGCCTGAGAGAAGAGAGGGGTAGAGAGGGAGAGAGCATAAGAGAGTAAAAGGGGTATGAGGATAAAAGGCAAGAGCTAAGAGACAAGAGGTAAGAGTAAGAGGTAAGAGCTAAGAGCATAGAAAAGTAAGAGCTAAGTTCCCGTTACAATACAGTAAATCATCTTCTGTGTTGAATATTCTGATTCTCACTTAACCAATCTAGTACAACATACAAATCCTATAGCACTTCCATACAGCCTATAAGAATCACTACATTACCATACTGTGCTACATTTTAAACCCTAAAAACTCCTCTTTGGAACCTTCTGCAAAGCTGGCAGGGTCTGCTCTGACCCTTGGACCTGCCTGCAAGCAGAGGGTCTTGTTTCATCAAAAGGGGATTACCTTCAGCCAGCCACACCATTGTTTTCCCGTTGTTCAGTAACTAAGGGATCTCGAAGCTTGCTTTCATTTCAATCTCACTTATAGTTTCCATATTCTCAAAATCTTTTGCCAGGCAATCATATTTATAAGGTTTTCCTGTTTCATCTTCCCCAACAGCCCTCCAAGCCTGAGCTCAGACTGCAAACAGATGCAGCTCATCAGATGTGCTTTCATCAGCCTTGGGACAGAGAGATGGGCCAGACAGGGCAGTGCAAGGCAAGGAATGCAAAAGCCCCCAGCCCTGGGGCAAGCACTGGCCCTCCACAGCTGCCCTCTGCTCCCCTGCCCTGCCCCGTCCCCCCAGGCTGCTCTGCCCCAGCCCAGGTGCAGAGCCCTCCTTGCTGTGTCAGGGCTGCTCTGCACCCCAGGCACTGGGGATGTTTCCTCAGGGCCCTCACCTTTGGCTGGGCGGTGGCTCCTTGCTGGGGGCCATGGGCTGCAAATACGGGAGTGTCTCGGGGTACCTGGGGAGGGCAGGAGTCACAGGTGTGTGACAGGGGACATAGAACCTGTTCCTGTTGGAGGCAGCCCCCCCAAAGCCATGGGATTGTAGCCCATGGCATCCCGCTGCCTGTAGCCCTTGGGATGAGCCCCCACAGCCCCTGCTGATGGGCAGGGCTGCAGAGGGGGCTCCCCACATCAGCCCCTCCCAAGCAGACACTGTCCCCCTGTGCCAGCACAGCGGGTCACTGCTGGCACCCATCTCCCCCCATGCCAGCCCCGCTGCCCCCGAGGCACTGGTGCTACTCACTGGCCAGGAACCTGCACGCTGAGCATGCGGTCACAGGACAGGCACGAGAAAGGGACTGGCAGCTGCCTAAGGAGGGGGAGGGAAGAGGGCTGGCTGAGCTCCTGGGGCCACAGCCCTGCAGCACACAGGCAGCAGCTCCCTGCAGCAGCCAGCTGCTGGGCAGCTCACTGCACAGGGGCACGGCCATTGCAGGGTGAACCGTGGGCTCTTGAGCCTGTTTCTCCCCATCCCCAAGGTGCTGGCTGATGCCAGGTGAAGGGCACAGGCACCCATGCCACCATCCCAAGCAGCCCCTGCAGCGCTTTCAGCACCTCTCTGGCACCAAAGCTCCCCCGTGTGCACGGCCAGGAGGGCAGGGCACGACCCAGCTCAGGGCATGGTGTGTGACAGCCCTGCCTGGCAGGAGCAGTTGCCATCACTGTCCCCAAAGCCATCAGAATCTCCATTGCACTCACTTCTTAATCCCAGCAGCGTTTTCACGCAACAGCCTATCCTTGAGTTCCTCCATGTTCCTGTTCCAGGAGTCCTCCCGGTGTTTACGGAAAGTCTTCAGCTCCAGGCGATCCAGCTGTGAACAGGTGCACAGCCTCAGCCAGCTGCTCCAGGATGTGACATGGAGCTCTCCAGGGAAAAGCCTGGAGGGGGATCCTCAGAGGGATGCTGTCTCAGGCTGTCAAGTCCCAAAGGTGCCAGTTCCTCGTGGTGGGGACGAGGTACCCCTCACCTTGTCTTCAATTGCATCGCTGAACTGCTGCTGGGTACTGTTCCAGTGCTGCTCCTGGCCTGAAATCTGGCTCTGCAACTCCTGCATCCTTTCATCCAGCTCCTCCATGTTCTCTTCACACTGGCTGCCATTGACTTTGCTGTCCAAGGCAGCTTTGTCCATCTTCTAGCAGAGGGGAAGGGCAGGAGAGCGGTGGGGAAAGGGATGAGGAACACCAGGCAGGGCCAGCGTGTGAGGGACAGAGGGAGGAGTGCTTCTGAGACAGAGTAGAAATTTTCCAGAGTAGAAATCCATTTTGATTTAGGTGAAATGTACATCTTTGAGTCTGTGGTTAGAAAACATAGCTATGTAGCCTGATTGCAAAGCCTAGGCTCAGGGAATCTGATTCAGTGAAGGACAGAGATAAGGGGGGGACGGGACAGAGGGTGATAAAGAGAGACAGAGAGCCTGCTGTGAAAGCAGGTCAACCTGACCTAAGAATTCTTTCTGATAAAGAAGAACTAGTGGCAAATGTCACGCAAAATTTGTAAAAATGAATATGTATGAACCTATTGTGAAATCGTATGGATATGTATTTGAGAGGAGGATAAAAAGGGACCTGAAGTTCCCAGAGGTACGCATGCCTTTTAAGGAGAGTAATCTCTGCATGCATCCAGTGCTGTAATAATAAACACACCGGCTTTACAACTTACACAACGTTGTGGAGGTTTTGGCTATCTCTGCAAAACAGACCCCTTTTGGAGGTTTCCTCCCCAAATTTGCCCTAAGCCAGCACAAACAATCATGAAAATTTCACCAGTGGCATAATTTCCTGCTGGCAAATCTTGTGACAGAAGCTTGACCTTGTTCTCCATGAGACATTCTTGGGAAGAGAGACAGGAGAAGATTCCTGGAAAACTGAAACAGCTTTCCAGAAGTGAAATGAAAATGAATTAAATAATCCAAGATCTTTTCCTTTATCTCTATGCTCCCCTTTTCCATGTTGCACTACTTCTCCATCCCAGGAATTCCAGATGCACCGCACCTCTAAGATCGGTGACTTAGTGATTTTTAGACACTCTAAAATACCATGAGCCACACAGAGTTTTCCTTCCCCTGGTTCTACTGGAAGGCAACACTGGACATGTAAGTGCAGTGCTTGGGTCAGGTAGGAATCCTACAGCAAGGGAAGGTGGCCCGACAGTGTTTGACCCTCAGCCAGGCCAATGCAGAGCAGCAAGCGAGGGGATTGCTGTGCCAGTGTGCAGGAGTCAGGGCTCTGCATCTGGGCTCACCGCTGCAAAGTTCCCGTGTTTGGACAGACTCAGGGGCTGTGCCCGGGGCGCGCGGGGCTCGAACGTGGGGCTCGTGGGGCGAGCGGGGAACGGACACGGGGACGAACGGCCCCGGTGCTTCAGTTGCAGCGGCGGCAGCGGCGGCAGCAGCAGTGGCGGCAGCAGCAGCAGCAAAAGCAGATATTCGAGAGAACCCTTTCTCTTTCTCTCTTTCTTTCTCTGTGTCTCCCTTTCCCGCCGTCGGGCACCCTTCTCCCGGGGTCCCTTGCCCGGCGTCCCTCTCCTCTCCCCGCCTCCCTCTCCCCTGCCGGGCCGGGCCATGCCCCCGGCCCGCCCCCGGCCCCGGGCGGGGCTGCCCCGTGCCCGACCCCGGCCGTCCCGCCGCGCTCTCGCCTCCGCCCGGCTCTGGCCGTACTGGCGGTGGCGCTGCTGGGCGGGCGTCAGTGCCTGGTGCGGGGGCGGCATCGCCGCCCTTCGGCTCCGCCTGGCCCGAGCCCGGCCCCGGCCCCGGCCCCGGCCCCGGCCCCGGCCCTGGCTCCTCCCGGGGCCCGCGGAGGACACAGGCGACGCTGCCGCTCCCGCCGCCTCCGCTGCGGCTTCCCCGGCCCGAGCTCCGCCGCTCGGCAGCGCGGCCGCCGGCCCCGAGCCGTCGGGGCCCGGGGCAGGTGGGGATGCCCGGCCTGGGCCGCTCGGGGCGCGCTCGGGGGCCGTTGCTGGACCGGGCCGAGCGCTGACAGCCGCGTCTCGCCCGCAGGGAAGGCGCAGGAGGCCCTGCAGGAGCGGTACCGAGTGGGTTCGCTGCTGGGGCGCGGAGGCTTCGGCAGCGTCTTCGCGGCCACGCGGCTCTCGGACGGCGCCCCGGTGAGCGGCGGGGCCGGCGGCGGGCGGAGGGGGAGGAGGAGGAGAAGGGCGGAGGATGGGACTGGGCAGGGCGGGCGGCGAGCTGAGCCCGCTGCTCTCCCTCGCTCGCAGGTGGCCATCAAACGCGTGCCGCGGGATCGCATCCGGCACTGGGGCGAGCTGGTGAGTGAGCGGGGCCAGCGGCAGCAGCCGGGCCGGGCCGGGCGGCGAGGAGCCGGGGCCCGGCAGGGTGGGAGCCGCCGGGAGCCTGCGGGGAGAGCGGGCGTGGGCTGAGCGGGGCGTGCAGAGCATCCCAGGCTGGCTGAGGGCTCCCAGAGCCCCGGCACGGCCTCAGCCCCACTGACGGCACCGCGCTCCTCCCGCAGCCCGACGGCAGCAGCGCGCCGCTGGAGATCGTGCTGCTGGCCAAGGTGTCCCGTGGCTGTGCCGCTGTCATTCAGCTCCTGGAGTGGCTCGAGCTCCCCGACAGCTTCCTGCTGGTGCTGGAGCGTCCGGAGCGGTGCCAGGAGCTCTCGGCTTTCCTGGCGGAGCGGGGGTTCCTGCCGGAGGAGGAGGCGCGGGCGCTGTTCCGCCAGGTGCTGGAGGCCGTGCGGCACTGCACCGCCTGCGGGGTCCTGCACAGGGACATCAAGCCCGAGAACATCCTGCTCGACCTGGCCAGCGGGCAGCTGAAACTGATCGACTTTGGCTGTGGCGCCTTCCTCCAAGACACAGCCTACACCCAGTTTGCAGGTGAGCCCTCGCAGGGGATGCTCCTGGGCATCTCATGGCCCAGCCTGGGTGCAGCTCTGGGGCTTCCCCCTATTGCAGCCGGAATGGGATTGATGCTGGAGCCGAGTTGATTTGGGTGGGGTGTGAGGGGGGGCAGCTGCCAGCCCTGCCGACAGCCTTCAGCACCCACTGTGGCCTGGGCTGGGGCTGGAGCTGGGGCAGCCAGCCCAACACAAACACCCATGGGGGTAGCAGAGAGGGGGGTCTGACCCCGTGCCCCGGATGGTTTGGTGTGCAGGCAAGGAAGGGCTTGGACTGCTCCACTCCCCTTGTTTGCCTTGGCTTATTAACATTTTTGGGGGCCATACAGGTGGGGAGGAGAGTGGGTTTTCTCCACCAGTGGGTGGGTTTTTCCTTTGTGTGTCATGGTTGGGCCTTCCCAGGGTTTCTGCTGCCCTCTTCCAGCACCAGTGGCTTCTTTTCCAGCCCCGAGTTTGTACACAAGTCCCAGGTGCTGGCGAGAGGGCAGCGCTCACCCCGTGTGCCTCTGGGGCAGCCCCCACACGGCCAGGGATGCTGGGGCCAGGCTCTGGGAGCAGCAGCATCCCCCTGCTGAGCTGTGTCTGTGTTCCACAGGAACCCTGTCCTACAGCCCACCAGAGTGGATCCAGCACCAACGCTACCACGGCGAGGCAGCGACGATCTGGTCCCTGGGCCTCCTGCTGTGCCACCTGGTCATGGGCAAGCACCCGTTCAGGAGGGGCCAGGAGATCATCCGGGGGCAGATCTTGTTCCCACGATGGCTCTCTCAAGGTGGATCCTCATCTCTGGGCACGGGGGGAATCCCAGTGCTGGGAGACAGCAGCGGGCTCGTGGGCATCCCGCTCTGGCAGCTGCTGAGGAGGTGGCACAGGTCCTGCTCTCCTGCTCTCCTCCAAACAGAGCATCCATGGGGAAGTTTAGGCCCAGCTCTGGGCACACCCAGCATGGCCTGGGCACAGGAACAGGGGGGCAACTTCTCCAGCTGACTGGTGATTTCTGGTTTCTCTCCCCAGAGTGCCAGGATATCATTAAGAGGTGTTTGTCCATGCAACCCTCAGACAGGCCATCCTTAGAAGAGCTTTTCTGCCATCCTTGGGTGCAGGGTGTTCCTCTGCCCTAGAAGATGGGAGAGATCCATGTGCACAGTTGGACCCAGGGGCCTGGCAGGTACCAGCTCCACACATCTCTTGGCACTCAGTGGCAAAGCAAACCAGGCTGGTTTTGTGCTGCCTGTAGCTCTGAGCAGGGGTCAGCAGAAGGGAACACGCAGCTCTTGGGCTGGAGCAGAGCTGGAGACCTGGTGTGGCAAGCACTGCTGGCCACCATCCCCCCTGGTTTGGTTTGTCTGGTTCATGGATGGCTGGGGCCCTGGGCAGAGCCCTGACAGCCTGGTCTGGCCCCAGGAAGGAGAAGGAGCCCCTGGAGAAGCTGTACCAGGTGGGGCTGCTGCTGGAGACACCAAAGACAACCTCAAGGATGACAATCTCTTCCTCGGCCTGGCCAGCTGAAGATGATGGACTTGGATTCTGGCACCTTCTTCAAAGCCAGTCACCAGGCCAAATTTGCAGGTGAGTCCACAGGCAGGGGGATGCTCCCAGATCTGGGCCTGGCACGGCCTGGCCGGGCACCAAAGGTTCCCCCTTTGCTGGGGCAGATGCAATGAATTCTTCAGACGCTGCCCAGCTGCTTTTTGGCTCTGGGCAGCTGCTGAGGGCTGGATGTGCCGTGGCTGGCTGCAGGCTGGGCACATGTCCTGCCCTCCTGCTCTGCTGCCAAAGGCAGCAGGGATGGGCAGCTCTGGGCACAGCTCTGGGCACAGCCAGCACGGCCTGGGCACCGCAGGCCTTGGCACAAGGGCACAGGAGCCCTCAGCTGACGGGCGGTTTCTGCTTTCTCTCCTTGCAGCCGGGCTCTGCGGCTGCTGAGGCTGCTCTGGGCTCTGCCAGGGCTCTGCTGGGCTCAGCCCTGGGCCCAGCTGGGCTGGCTCTGCCCTCACATTGCTCTGACAGCTCTGCATCAGACGAGCCCGTTGCCAGCACAGCGCCTGAGCTTTCTGCTTTGGCAGGTGAGTGAGACTCTGCTGCAGGCCCAGAGATTGCAGCTGGGGACACACATCCAATTGGCAAGGACCCAAACTCTCCACAGTCCCAGCTGAACACCTGGATCTGCACGGGGTGTTTGTCTGTCCCATTCTTCCTTCTTGATTGGCTGGAATTGTGCAATTGCACTTTCTTCCTCCTCTAGCAGTGCCACGAGTGGGCCAAAGCTGGCGAGTGGGCCGTGCTCCTGAGGCAGTGCAGTCTGGAGCTGGTGGATGGAGAATTGCCCTTCTGCACTGCCAAACCAGAGCAAAAAGCCCTAAGTGGGACTTTGTGTCTTTAAGAAATCCCTGACAGTTTCAAAGGGAATGTGCAGTTCATTTCCAGGCTGAGAAGGAAGGGCATCTTCTAAAGGATTTGGGCTTTGACAGAGTTTCCATTCCCAGTCCTGCTTGGAGCTGGCAGGGCACAAAGCAATTTCCTCTTGCTTCAACCACAATTTAACAATATTGGAAACAACCTCAAAAACTTATAAAAAAGGGTGCTGAAGTCAGCAAGATGGATCCATGGCATCAGCACATTTACAATGTAAATAACTGAGTTCTCTTTTTCAAAAGATCGTTTACCTCTTAATGCAAAGAATGTAACTTTGCATTTATGTTTTGTTTTTTTCACTAACATTATGTTATGTTTTTTCACTAACACTTGCATTTTATTCTTATCTTTTACAATTTACCTATTTTTTTCCCTTTTTCTTTTTTTTTTTCTTTTAAATAGAAAACATGTCCTATCAAAGGAATGTCCTTTGCTCCTGGTTCCTGTGTGGAGCAGCTCCCTTCCTGCTGGCTGAGCTGCTCAGGCAGAGCCCGGCAGCTCCTGGCCCTGCAGGGCTGAGGCTTTTCCCCGTTGCTGGGCACAAACTGATGGAGCAGCACTGCTGAACACGGGCACACAGAGGGACCAGCAGCAGCTGCCTTTGCCCACCTGAGGCTCCAGGGCCCAACCTCTGAGCAGCCAGGGCTGGAAGAGACTGGCAGGATGTGATCCCTGACTCTGGGCCAGGGCTGCACAAATGACCCCACAGCAGCAGCAGCAGCAGCAGCAGCAGCAGCAGATGGAGCTGACTTTCAGCACAGCCCTGCCCCTGTTCCCTCCCGTGTGCAGCGGTGTCACAGCAGCCTGAGGCACCTGGGAGCCCCCAGTGCCAGCAGGGACTTGAGATGGCAGCCCTGGGCTCCTGGAGGCTGTGCAAGGAACGGAGCTGGGCACTCCCTGTCCATGGGGAGCTTGCAGATGGAAAAGGCTGCTGTGCCCAGGCAGCTCCAAGGGCACAGAAAGGAGGCTCTGGAGCACTGGATCTGTGCCAGTGCCACAGTCCTGGGCAGCAGCCAGCGAGGCCTGGGGAACAGAGGGCACAGCACGAGGGACAGAAGCAGGCAAGGGCAGAGACTGGAGAGAGCCAGAGCCAGGAGCAGGAACAGCTGCTCCATTGCACTCTTGGAGAAAGCTCTTGGCTGGTTCAGAGCGCTGAAAGGCGTGAAGGGCAGAGAGGAGCCACAGCAAACAATGCTCCTGTTTGCACAGCCTCCCCTCTCCGTGTCCCAGAAGGAATTGCATGGACTGTGCTCTTCTCTCCGAGTCGTCTCGTTCAGCATGAGCAGCTCAGCGCCAGGAGCTGAAGGAGCTGAAGCCTCAGGCCGCAGGAGCTGGGCAAGAGGAGACTTTCTGAGCAAATGAATGCTGCTAACATGGACCCAGCTGAATGCAGTGGATAGAATCATGGAATCACAGAATCCTTTCTGTTGGAAAAGCCCTCTGAGCTCACCCAGTGCAGCCGCTCAGCCAGCAGTGCCAAGCCCAGCACTAAACCACGTCCCTGAAGTGCCAAGGCCTGGACAGCAGCCCTGAGTGAGGCCTGAACAGCAGGCCCTGAGCCAAAGGTGGCCTCTGGATGAACCTTCCAACCAAAGGTTATCTTTGTATCTGCTCCCTGATGAAATATGCATGGTCATTAGCACTGTGATAGATGTAGCCACTCATTAGTGAAACATGTATTGACCTTTGTGTATTTAGAAGCCAGACAAGGCCATGAAATCTGACATCTGGCCTTGTTTGGGGCTGAATGGTCAAAGTCAGCTCCCTTGGTTCCTCCTGGGGCCCTGGCCAGGCTTTGGGAGGGAGCCAAGAGGAGGATGAAACCAGATGTTGCCACACTAGCAGTGCTGTCAGTTTGTCCATTCAGCACTGTCAGAGCTGGGCCCTCTCCCAGCGGGGCTGGAGCCTCACCTGTGGCTGGAGGCACCTGCAGGAATTGCCAGTGCCCAGGAGTGGCTCTGCAGCCCTTGGCTGTGACAGCTTCCCCAGCTGCTGTGTGGGTCTGGGGGATGGTAAAGGCTGAGGGTAACTGGGGCTGGATCTTTCTCAGTCACTGCAGGCAATCTTTGGTGGGGATGGTTGGGTGCATTGCTGAGCTGCTCCTGTTGTGATTCTTTGCTGCTTTGAGCTGCAGGAAATGACACTGATTCCTTCAGTTGGAGTCTGTGTCTTTAGTGCTGACCCTGCCCACTGGCAAAACAAAACTGGCCCAGTCTGGCCAGATCCCAAGAAAATGTCACTTGTTCAGTGTAAATGTGAGGAATCAGTGCCATCAGAAATTCCCAGATGGGAAGCCCTTCCCTGGAGTTCCCTGGCTCTGGAGTGGGCTGAGGTCGGAGCCCCGTGGGAGCAGTGGGGCAGTCGGGTAAAAGAGGCTGCACCCCTGGGTGGCTTCAAATGCATCCAAAAATTGCACATGGAAAAGGAAAAGAACTTGTGGGTTTGGGCAGACAAAGATGAATTTGTTAAGAGTCCATTGGAAACAGCAGCTTCAGAAGGAACAATTATTGTTGGAATGCTCCTACATGGAGCAAGAGAAGAAGGTTTTAATCTTGAGCTCAGCTGCATTTGTACCCGTGAAATATCAATATAATAAATAACTATATGTATTTATTGTATAATATGACCTTAATATATATATATATTTGTATATTTATATATATATATATATATATATTATATATATGTCTGTATCTATCTGTCTATATGTATATCAATATGTATATCTACACATGAAATAATAATAATGTGAAATAGTGCTGACAATACTAATTTGGTAGCTTTGGCTGCTCAGGGATGTAACTCTAAATACCCTACAGAACAGGACTGGCCAGGGCCCTACTGTCAGTGGTCAACTATGTGAGATTGTATACAATGAAAAAAGGAGGAAGGGAGGAAATTGGCTGTTTTTACAGGGTTTGCTGATTCTGTGATGCAGAGTGCTTTGTCTGTTCCTGTGAAAAATACAGTGATGAAGCCTGCAGGGTTTTTCATGTACCAGACTATGCACAAGCTGCAGGTTTTGTTGCACGGGTGAAGGGGTTGTTTAAAAAGCAGTTGAAAAAATGAGGAGATGGGAACCTTTGCCCATGGAGAACCCATCTCCCAGATGTGCTCCATGCCCTTAACAATGGCCCACTGGGGAAATAGAAACCCCCTGGCTGTGCACGGCTGCCCCCAGTTTGCAAATCCAACCATGGGCAGTGAGACTTGGGCTGCCTGGGAAATTGTTCTGGCTGTGATGGCCCCTGGCAGGGCCAGCCCAGAGGCTGCAGGGCTGGGCCTTCATGCACTGGAATTAGTTTGGATAAATTCAAAGCAAATGAGAGCTATCAATACTGAAACAGGAATTCAGATTCCTCCAGGACACTTTGCTTTAGTAACTGCTCACTTGGAGCTTGGCCTTGCAAAGTGGTCATGTCATGGGAAGAGGAACTGATGCAGAATATCAAGGAGAAATTAAAGGAATTGTGTTAAACAATAGTGACCAGGATTGGATTAGTCAACCCCATGACAGGGTAGCACAATTATCAATATTGCAATTTTAAGAAGGATTGTGAAAAAAGGAGATCCACCTGCAATCACCACCGTTTGTGGAGATAAAGGGTTTGGATCCAGCAGCCCTAATAATGGAGCCCGAGTGTGGGTCCGGAGGCCAAATGGCCCTCCCGAGGCAGCTGAAGGAGCAGCTCCTGGGAAAGACAACTCTGAGTCCTGAAACCTGGGCAGGAACAATGGCAATGTGTCCCTGCAGCCAAGTGTTCTGTGTGAGAACAAGTAGATGTGACAGGATATTGTTTTACACATGCTGCCAGACCAAATCTCCCTGTTTGCCCCAAGAGCCCCTTTGGGAAATGCTCTGATCCACGGGGCTCCATGTGAAGGCTGCTGTGACACTGAGGGACTTGCACAGGAATTGCATCCAGGAGCCCGGGTGCCCCTCAGGGACTGGGACCCGGCCCCTTCCAGCCAGAGGGGAAAGGGCCCCCCCAGGCCTTGTTAGCCACAGACAGCATGGTAAAGCTGAACAGCAAAGGGCCTGGGGGCATTATTCTGGAATTAACATGGTGCCAGCTCCATGGACAACAGTATTCTTGTTCTTATCCCAAATGAGATTAAGGAAAATGAATGAAGAATGGTGTCACTAAAGAATTACTGGTGTCTGTAAGGTGTACCTTGATAGCCAGAATCTTTGTCTGCCACAAACACCTCTAGTGTTTCACCAAGGGGTTAGTCACCAAAATGTAATGATGAGTTCTGATGGATTGCTGAGCTTCTTTTGTAATTCTTTGCTAATGATGATGTGCTTTGCTGAGCTTATCCTTTTGTAATTCTTTGCAGCTGTGCATGATATAAATGACACAATTCCTTAAGTTGGTGTCTGTGTCTTTGATAGCGACCCTGCCCACTGGAGAAACAGGGCCCCCTCTTGCTTGAGTGTTACCTGGGAAGGCAGAAACCCTCCCTCCAAAATTCCCCCTTCCTCCTTATTCCCCCCCTTCATACCTTGAGCATGATGTGCTCTGGTCTGGGCTGTGCCCGGGCTCAGTTGGGGCCACCTGTCCTGGCTGTGTCCCCTGCCCAGCTCCCCCGCAGCCCCAGCCCCTCCCCAGCGTGGCTGGACGAGGGGCAGGACAGGCCTTGGCTGTGCTGCAGCTCAGCAAGAACAAAACCATCTCTGCGTGCTCAGCCCTGTGCTCAGCACCCGGCCCAGCAGTGTCTCAGTGCCAGGGGCTGTGCCCCCAGTGCCTGCCAGGGGTTTCCATGGCAACTGCCAGGCCAGGTGACCCAGGTGTCCCCCCCAGTGCCGGTTGCCATGGAAACAGTGCCCAGCGCTGCCCCTTTCTGTCTGGCTGACCTGGCCTTTGGCCCTGGCAGTGCCCTTGGCTGCTGGTTCCTGGTGCCGGAGCGGCCAGCGTGGCACAGGGCAGGTGGCCATGGCACAGCCCCAGCAAGGGATCCCCTCTGGCTCTGGGCACTGACACCAGCCCTGAGCAAGGGGCCCAGGGCAGCTTTCCATGGCCACCAACCACCACAACAGCTCTGGGCACTGGTTGCCATGGCACCAAACCAAGGAACGGGTCCCTGTGTCCGTTGCCATGGCACCTGGTGGCACCAACGAGTGTCACTGCAATTGTACCTGGAACAGCCCTGGCACCGCTTTGTCCTCAGGGTTGCCATGGCAGCCCAGGGCAGCAACAGCTCTGCAGGCAAGGGGCCATGGAACCTGGCTGCAGAAATGGCTCCTTGGGCTGGTTTCCAAGGAAACCTGAACTGATGGGGGTTGCCATGGCACCCAAAGCCAGCAGTGGAGTCCCTGCAGTGTCCATGGCAACAGTCCCTTGCAATGGCGCAGTGCAGGTTGGGATGATGATCCACCCTCACAGCTGGCCCAGGCAGGTCTGGAGTGCTCTTGGCAGCTTGGGCTTGGCACACACTTGAGGAGGATGTCTGTTTGCAATGGGGAAACTCAGGAGTTTTAGATTGCTTCAAAAAATTAAAAAGTCAAAATCCCTCTTCAGCGGAGCGAAGCCAGTTCACCAAGCAATGCAGGTCCCAGGTGAGTGAGGAGAGACAGGATGGGGTTGGGGAATGTGGAGCAAGATCATCCACACTGATCAGACCTCAAGGCACAGCTTCTCTGACCAAGCCAGATTTCCTCAAGAGTGTCCCTGGGTCAGTATCAGTCACTGAATGCTGCAATCCCCTCTTCTATACTAAGAAAAGTAATAAAGGACACTATAAAATATGATATATATTTCCTAGAAGCTCTTTGAAATATTTTTCCATACCAGCAGCAGGAAAGTTCCTAACGAACTGGCCCAGATCAGAGGGAAATCAAGGCAGAGCCATGGTTTGTCAGGAATATCTTGGTCCTAATGAGCCCTGTGCTGCATTTGAAGCTGAGCCCTGGAACCTCGGGGCCTGAGAGGAGATTGCACAAACTTTCCTGGAGTCAAAGTCAGAGGAGAAACCCCCAAGTGTCTCAAAGCATGAATGGGTCCCATTGAGGTCAACACAGGCTCCTCATGGACTCCTTGGAGGAGAGAATTGGAGGCCAGGATGGCACAAAAACCTCTCAAAGACTCAGAGTGAAAAGGAACATCCAGAGTACCTTAAAAACCTTGAGTAGCTCAAAGTATTAATGAGCCCCACTGAGTGTCAGTACAAAGCTCTCCAGGGACTCGTTAAAGCAGATAATTGGGGCCATGATTGCACAAACCTTTCACAGAGTCTGTATCAAAAGGGAAACACCAAGTACCTTCAAATAACTGAAGTACCCTGAAGTATTAATGAGCCCCACTGAGTGTTGTTACTGACAAAGCCTCTCCAGGGACTCATTACAGCAGATAATTGGGGGCTGTGACTGCACAAACCTCTCAGAGACTCCAAGGCAAAAGCCAAACCCAAAGTCCTTTGAAAAACCTGCAGTCCCTGCGGGGAGCATGAAGGAGCCCCCAGGGCCATTGCTGAGCAAGGCTCCCCAGGGACTCCTTGCAGCAGATCCTTGAGGCCACTGGGATGTGGGCTAGGGGGGGATGCTGAGGGCAGCACAAGGGGCTGACAGTGCCCAGCCTGGCTGGGGCTGTGCCAGGAGGCCCCAGGGCCTCAGGACAAGGTGTCTCCTCCCAGCCCTTGCTGGCACAGACCCTGCTGTGCCCCAGGACACCCAGACTTGGCTTCTCTCTGTCCCCACCTGTCATCACTGCCTGCAGTTCTCTGCCCTGCCTGGGGCCTGGGGACACTTGCTCAGTTGTGTCCCTCAGTGGGAGCCATTAAAAGTCCAGGAAAGTTTGGAGTTGGATTCTGCCTTGGAGTTCTGCAGAGGTTTCTTCAGCTCCCTCTCAGGGACTGATGTTCAGGGCCTGAGCACAAAGCCCCAGAGGCTGATTAAAGTCCTTGTGCTGTGTCTGTGCTGCTGAGCTGTGCTGGGCTCCTGGCACAGAGGCAGCTCCTGGTGACCAAGAAGAGCTTCAAAAGCACATTTCTCTGGATGAGCAGCTCTTGTGCCAGCCCAGCAGGGCTGGGGCACTGCCTGCAGCCAGCGCGGGCACAGCCCAGAGGCACAGAGAGCTTCAATCAGTCAGGGCTGGGAAGGGGCTGAGAAGTGCCTGGGGCACAATCACTGCCAGCCCTTGGCACAGGAACCTCTGGCTGCAGGACAGTGCAGCTGCAGCTCCTGGAGCCATCTCCTCAAGCTGGAACATGCCAATGCCTGCAGAGCCTGTGAGTACAACTCTGGGTATTTCTGGTGCAGAGGAGGTGAAATGCTCATGGAGCTCTGACATGCTGAGGGGTTCTGATCAGTCATACAATATTTCCAGGGCAGGGGTTTTGTTCAAAATGAGGAAATTTCCTAAGACTAGGTATTCAGTTTACTACTATTGGAGAATGGCAGGGAGGAGTGGATACATATTAAAGGTTAATTCTGAATTATGAATTTTGACAAGTGCCTGAGACATCTGAACTGTTACTTTTAGTGACCAATAGGTTCACAGGAGATCCCTAATGTGCTTTCAGCCACTCTGCCCATGGACAGCAGCAGCATCGCCTTTGCTGGAGCCATCAGGCTCAGTCTGAGCTGTCCTTTCTCCAGGCTGCAAACAGAACCTGCCCCCAGCCAGTGCCCTGCAAACAGGCAGGGTTCTGTAGGGCCAAGGAGAGTGCACAGAGATTTGGGGTCTGTGGGTGCTGGCAGGGAGAGATCAGGCACAGGGAAACACCTGCAGGAGGGAAATCTGCAGGAAGCAGAGAAGATCAGGCAATGAGAGAAAACAAACCGCAGCAATGCTGTGGCAGGGAGAGTTTAGAGATGCCCACAGGAGCCCCTGCAGTGCAGCCCCTCCCTCTGAACAAGCCCCCTCCCTCCTGTTCCCCAGCCAAGCCTCTGCCCTAAGCCTGGGAGTTCCTGATATCTAAGAATAGGAGAGACATAGGGGGAGCTTAAAAAGAAAACCCTGGAACTCTTAAACACCAAAGGCTGTCTGTGTCTTCCAGGGGAGGGTGTATGGGAAAAGGCTTTGATTTTGGTTACAGGAATCTCCTCTAACTCTTCACTGTCCTTTCTCCATGAAAGGTGCCCATGTGCAGCCCCAGCAAATGTCCAACAGCAGCTGCATCAGGCACTTCCTCCTGCTGGCATTGGCAGACACGCGGCAGCTGCAGCTCCTGCACTTCTGCCTCTTGCTGGGCATCTCCCTGGCTGCCCTCCTGGGCAACGGCCTCATCATCAGCGCCGTAGCCTGTGGCCACCACCTGCACACGCCCATGTTCTTCTTCCTGCTCAACCTGGCCCTCGCTGACCTGGGCTCCATCTGCACCACTGTCCCCAAAGCCATGCACAATTCCCTCTGGGACACCAGCACCATCTCCTACACTGGATGTGCTGCTCAGCTCTTTTTCTTTCTGTTCTTCCTTGGATCAGAGTATTATCTCCTGACCGTGATGTGCTACGACCGCTACGTGTCCATCTGCAAACCCCTGCACTACGGGACCCTCCTGGGCAGCAGAGCTTGTGCCCACATGGCAGCAGCTGCCTGGGCCAGTGCCTTTCTCAATGCTCTCATGCACACAGCCAATACATTTTCCCTGCCCCTGTGCCATGGCAATGCCCTGGGCCAGTTCTTCTGTGAAATCCCACAGATCCTCAAGCTCTCCTGCTCACACTCCTACCTCAGGGAACTCGGGCTTCTTTCTGTTAGTATCTATTTAGCACTTGGTTGTTTCATGTTCATTGCTTTCTCCTATGTACAGATCTTCAGGGCTGTGCTGAGGATCCCCTCTGAGCAGGGACGGCACAAAGCCTTTTCCACCTGCCTCCCTCACCTGGCTGTGGTCTCCCTCTTTGTCAGCACTGCCATGTTTGCTCACCTGAAGCCCCCCTCCATCTCCTCCCCATCCCTGGATCTGGCCCTGTCAGTTCTGTATTCGGTGGTGCCTCCAGCCCTGAACCCCCTCATCTACAGCCTGAGGAACCAGGAGCTCAAGGCTGCAGTGTGGACACTGATGACTGGATGGTTTCAGAAACATTAAACTGCTGGCCAATTTCTGCATATCACTTGTAATAAAATTCATCTTTCATACTTCTTGTTGGTTTCATTTTGGAATTTCTTTTTATTTTTTTTACTTTTTTCATATTATCTACAAATAAATGTCATTGTTTGTGCCATTTCTCATTTTGTTTCTCTCCACCTTCCCTGTAGCCACAGACTGTGTCAATGAGGGGTTGTGCTTTTGGTGGCTTTAAATGAACTAAAGGAACTCCCAGCAGAGTTTTCTGCAGAGATGCCCTTTAGTTTCCTTCTCGGGAGCTGCAGCAGCAATGTCTGTGTGCAGAGCTGGGGCAGATCAGTTCTGGCACAGCAGCTCCTGTGGCCACACCATTCCTGCTCCTGCTGGCCACACCATTCCTGAGCCAGGCCAGGAGCCATTGGCCTTCTTGGCCACCTGGGCACACTGCTGCCTCATGTCCAGCCTGCTGTCCATCAGTCCCTGCAGGTCCCTTTCTGCCTGGCTGCTCTCCAGCCACTCTGTCCCCAGCCTGCAGCACTTGGGCCAAATAGCAGGGCCTGGCACTTGGATTTGTTAAACCTCACCTTGTTGGATTCATCCTCTCGGTCCAGCCTATCAAGGTCCCTGTGCAGACCACTCCTATATTCTCTCAGATCAAAACTCACATCCAGCTTGCTGACATCTGCAAAGAAGTCCTTGGTTCCAAGGGGCCCCTCAGTGTCACAACGGCCTCTTGGATACACCAGGCCTTGCACTGTCACACTGGTCTCCTTGGTTCCATGGGGCTTCACAGTGTCACAATGTTCTCGTTGGTCCTGCAGTTTCACAGTGGACTCCTTGGTTCCATGGGGCCCCAGGGTGTCACAATGGCCCCATGGCCACATGAGGTCCCACACTGTCACCATCGTCTCTGTGGTTCCACAAGTCCCCTCAGTGTCACAATGGACTCCTTGTTTCCACAAGGCCACACAGTGTCACAGCATTATTCCAGATTCCTTGAGGCCCCATCGTGTCACAGTGGCCCCTTGGTTACACAGGATCCTGCAGTGTCACAGTGTCCCCTTGGTGCCATGAGGCCCAGCAGTGTCAGAACAGCCCCTTGGTTCCACTGGGCCCTGCAGTCTCCCAATGGTCTCCTTGGTTTTGCAGTGTCAAAATGGTGAAACCCCTTGGTTACACAAGGCCCTGCAGTGTCACAATGGCCTCTGTGGTTCCACAAGGGCCCAGAGTGTCACGGGGCACTCCCTGGGTCCATTTGGCCCCACAGCACCACAATGGAGCCCTGGTTCTGTGGGGCTGCACGGTGTCACCATGGTCCTCTTAGTTCCAGGAGGCCCTGCAGTGTCACAATGGCCCCAGAGTGTCCCAATCATCACAGAATGACAGAATCAAATAGGCTGGAAAAGACCTTTGGGATCATCAAGTCCAACCAATGCCCTAATACTGCCTTGTCACCCAGACCATGCCACTGAGTGCCACTGGAGAGGGACAGTGACTCTGCCACCTCCCCCCTGGCCAGCCCATTCCAGTTCCCACTCACCCTTTCTGTGAAGAACTCCTTCCTATTGTCCAGCCTCAGCCTCCCCTGGTGCAGCTTAAGGCTGGGTCTTCTTGTCCTGCCCTCCAGCAGATCCACACTCACACCCAGCTTGGTGCCATCTGCAGTTTGTGAATGCTGGACTCGATCCCCTCACCCAGACCATCAGTGAAGATATTAAACAGGACTGGGCCCAGCACAGATCCCTGGGGACAGCACCAGTGCCTGGACACCAGCTGGGTGCAGCACCATCCCCACCACTCTCTGGGCCCAGCCTCCAGCCAGCTCTTAAATCTCCCAGCCAGGAGGGAGCCTGCCCAAGCCGTGGGCTGCAGCTTTTCCAGGGAATGCTGTCAGAGACAGAGTCAAAGGCTCTGCTGGAGTCCAGGCACACAACATCCACAGCCTTTCCCACATCCACAGGTGGGTCACCTGGGCATAAAAGGAGACCAGGTTGGTCAGGCAGGACCTGCCAGCCCTAAATCCACGCTGGCTGGCTCTGATCCCTGGGCCATCCTGTGCGTGCCCTGGGATGGCACTCAAGGTGATCTGTTCCATAACCTTGCCGGGCACCCAGGTCAGGCTGACAGGCCTGGAGTTCCCCAGCTCCTCCTTCCAGCCCTTCCTGGGCATGGGCTCACACTGGCACCTCCAGTGCTCTGGGCCCTCCCTGCTGAGCCAGGACTGATGGTAAATGATGGAGAGCAGCTTGGGGAGCTCATCCACAGCTCCCTCATCCCCCTAGGATGGATCCCATCTGATCCCATACACCTGTGAGCATCTGAGTGGCTCAGCAGGTCCCCAGCTGCTTCCTCCTGGATTCCAGGGAGCTGTTCTGCCCCCTGTGCCCATCTACCAGCTCAGGAGAACACTTGTCCTGAGGACAACCTGTACTAATATTGAAAATTGACACAAGATGTTAATTACCTTATCCTTTTCCTTATCTTTAATTACTATATTCTCCACTGTATCCAAAAAAGAGTAGAGGTTCTTCTTCTCCCTCCTTTTCTTATAAATTTTTTTTAAAACATTTATTATTTCTTTATAGAAGCCTCCAGGTTAAGTTCTAATTGAGCTTTCATCTCTTTCCTTTTGTTTCCGCTTAACCGAATGACATCCTTAAAAACTTCCTGAGTTTCTGGTCCTTTTTTCCCTGAGTTCCCAGAAAAGCTCCATGGACAGCCAGGAAAATAATTTGCCTCACTAGCTCATCTTTTGCCACACTGGGACAGGCAGCCCCTTTCCCCTCTAGATTACTTTCTTGAAATGTGTCCATCCTTCCTGGACCCCTTTGTTTTTAAGGGTGTTTCCCTTAAAATAATCAGTACCTGATTTGGTACTCTCCAAATCAGCATCCTAAATAGGCCAAAGTCTGCCCTTCCTAATTTCAGTGTAGAAGTTTTGTTGCTGCCCCTCCTTTTTTCACAGAACATTGAAAACTTGATTATTTCATGGTCACTGTGCCCCAGGCAGCCTCTGAGCCCCACATCTGCCACCAGCCCTTCTCTGTTTGTGAAAAGCAGCAGACAGAGCTTTCCTTGGCAGTGGGAGTGTTACCAAAAATTCGGTAAGACAGAAAACTCCTTAACACCACTAAGAAGCAGCATTCTTTATTCAGCTGGATGCAGGGGGGAGAGCTCCTCCCAAAGCCCTGCGGGCTGAGTACAGGAAAGTTTCTGTTTATTTTCTGTATTTTGCTCACATATTCATTGATTGTCCTGGACTAAACACACATATGATAATCATTTCCCCAAAATCATTGACATATTTCCCCTCCCCTTTACCCATGTGTTCTTCTGTCCTGGGGGTCTCTCTGGTGGTCCCTGGAGAACAAGCTCAAGGTATAAGCTCAGCTGGTGGAAACAATTGATCATCTGGTAACATGAGGTCACAGAGTGGGATATGACATGTGGGGTATATGAGGTCATGGAGATGCTATGACATCATAGGCCATATCTGTGACACCACATGGCAGAGTTCTGACATCACAGAGCAGACTATGACATCAGAGATTTGGCTGTGACATCAGAGACCAGCTGTGTGACATTAGAGAATGGGCTGTGACATCCCAGAGGGGCTGTGTGACATCCCAGAGGGGCTGTGTGACATCCCAGCAGGGCTGTGTCAGGTCACTGGGTTGGTCACTCGGCCCCAGCTCCCCCTCACAGTTTCTCCCAACAAGTCCAATGCTGTCCATGCCCAGCGGGGTCCCTGTCCCCCGAGATCCCCCCGGCCCACCTGGAGCCACAGCCTCCACCAAAGGATGTTCCACAGGATCCACCCCAGAGCCTGACATGGGCACAAGGGGCCAGGGCTGTGTGACCAGGACATCAAGGACAGGGATTCTCCAGGTCACTGTGGCCTGGCTTGGGTTGCCCAGGGCAGGAAAGATGTCTGGCAGCTGGAGCAGGGTCTGGGAAGGGCCTCCAAGGTGGGGCTGGAGCCCCTGGGCTGTGAGCAGCGGCTGAGGGAGCTGGGCTTGTCCAGCCCAGAGCAGGGAAGGCTGAGGGGCTCCTCATCCCAGCCTGGCAGTGCCAGCGAGGAGGGGATGGAGAACACAGAGCCAGGCTCTTCACCGGGGGCCTGGTGGGAGACAAAAGCCAATGGGTGGAAGGGGAAAGAGGGGAGATCAGCCAGGACAGGAGGAGATGAAATGAGTCAGGCTGGTTTCAGCATTTCCTCAGCACCAAAAGCAGCCTGACCTCCCTTCTCCATCCACCACTGACAGCTTTGCAAATCAGGAGTTGTTGGAGCTGTTTTGCCCCCACTCCAGGATGAGCATCCTGATACAAGGACCTAATTGTGTTTATATCTATCACAGAGTCATGTTTGTCAAAAACGACTTTTAGTATGGAAATCCCTTGTGGATGGTGGAACTCATCAGATGCTGCTGGGACGTTGCACATAGCTCAGGGAAGAGCGTGATTGTTATTAAATTGTGTCCTGTTCAAATGTGATCTCTAGGCCATGAAGAGAAACTTGTGCCTCTGAGTCTCACCAGTTCCTGAACCCCAAAGGACACAAACCGGATGAGTTGTGGTTCCTGCTCCAGTGGTGGCACTTGGGCATCCCTCCATAGCCAGAGCAGAGCTCCCTTGTCCCAGAGAGTCCCTGGCAGTGTAGGGATGAAGGAAACAGGACAGGCTGTGGGGATCAGGGGCAGAGCCAGGGAGAAGAATGACTTTTGCATTGGATGGAGCTGTGCCTTCCCTTGGCTTTGTTGGCTGACAAGACATGAACATCCCTCTGTGTCTCGGGCAGCTCCTTCTGCAAGGAAAGCAGGTGGGAGTTGGAGCCAAGGAGCTGAAAGCTGCAGGTGCAGCCTGGGCTGGAGGGAGCTGAGATTTGCACAAGGCTGCTCTGAGTGCCAGGGCTTGGATGGGGGAAATGGTGGGCTGGGGGTAGGGACAGAGTCTGATTGATTGTCAGCCATGAAGGGTCTTGATTCTCAAATCTATTCAAACTGCATGAGGAAGTACCTGGATTCAGTGTCAATCAGAGATTGCACATATCAATGAATTAACGGGAAAAAAAAACTAAACAGGACCTAAAAAATCTTTTCTCGCTGTCTTTTTAATACCATGTATTAAGTTTGAATGCACTATTGAGATCTACTTAACCACAAAGAATTTGAAAATTAAAATCAAATGATTCCCAGAGGCTTGGCTTGTTCAGGTGTTCTGAATGTTAATGAGCCCTGGGACACTGAATTCCTGCACTCAAGAGCTGAAGGCTGAACAAGCCTCTGGAGCAGGGAAATTCAGCAGCAGCCTCCAAGTTGCTGAGGATGTCAGCAGCCCCCAGTGAGGCCATCCCTGCCCAGAGACCGTGGGGGAATGGGCAGACAAGGAGAGCGTCCCTGGGGCTGGGGCAGCACAACTCAGAGGCACCAGCGGCTCCAGCTGGGCAATGGAGTGTGGAATGTGGCTGGGAAAGCCCTGCCTGGGCTGGGCCAAGCAGCACAGACAAGCCCTGACCCACATCCCACAAACAACTCTCTCAAGGAGACATTTAAAAGGAATTACAATTGTTTGTGTACTCTGAGTTGGATGTGCTGGAGAAATACCAACAAGAGATTCTCAGGAGCTGAAAAGAACAAAACAGACTTTACTGACAACTTTAGAAAATCAGAGAAACGTTGGCAAAAGGTTTTATTATATCCTTGTGGTGGTTTTGGTTTGTTAATTTAAGATTTTTCTAATTTTGAGATTTCTTAATGTATTGATGAGTGTCGTGGGTTAAAGTGTTGGTTATTTATGTATTTATTTTGTTGTAAGAGGATTAGGAGTAAAGTAATGTAGACTTAAAATTTTAAAAGTATATAAAGAAAATTTTATTAAAAGTAAAAAAAAGAAAAAAGAAGTAAGAATTAAAATAAACTCTTTAGAACACTTTTTTTCTTTACAACTTTTTTTTTACTGACAATGGAAAGAAAGTAAACTAAAATTTTCTAGTTCATTTACTAATTCTAGAATAGCCTTTTTTTTAGTTTATTTAGGGAGAGAAGTTTTTGTTTTTAAGGTTATGGAGTTTTTTTATGAGAGAAAAAACTTGGTTTTTTTGCTTCTTAGTTTTATCATGGATAACAATTGTCTGGGGAACTTTGTTCTTGTGAAATTGTTTTATTGCTACAAGCTTTTTTACTGCTTGTTGATGGGCCATGATGACTTATAATGTATAGTTTTAAAGATGAGTTCTTTAAAGGTAAAGGTTTTTATTATTTACGTCTAAATTTATTTTTATCTCTGGGAATAGAGATCTCCTCTTGGGGGTATTGGATTACCTTTTTTTTTAGGTTTAAAATTTTGGCAAATTTCAGTTATTTTAACATTTGTTTATTTTAGTATGCAGGTTTTTGTTTGATATTAATTATTTTTTTTAAATTGTTTATTGTGTTATAATGAAAAAGAGTTCTTTCTTTATAGTTTATAAGAGGATTTTAGTTTTAAGATTAAGGTATTTTTTCTTTTGTATTTGGGGTTTAATTTCTCCTTTACTGACTTTGATGCTTTTATGTTGGTTTTTTATATGCTTGTATTTTGTTTTTCTTTTACTTCAGGCAGGATTGAAGTATTGAAAGGATTAACACCTGACCTGCTGGTAACTTGTGGTGGAAGTTGTGGTTGGGTTGTGTTAGGATTGGTTTTATGGTTGATTTTGGGTTTCTTTTGTGTTTAATTTTAGTTGTAGGGTTATTTTGTGTGGGTTGTAGGTTGTAGGAGTTTTTAGTTTCAATTGTGTTGGGGAGAGAGGACTTCATGTTGAGATTTTAATAGCTGTGGCTGGCTTTGTTCTGGTTGGGGTTTTGTAGCCTCTTCTGTTTTCCTGTTTGGGAGTTGTTGGGGTTTGGTTTGGTCAGAATGGGGCCAATGGGGAGGGGGCGGCCTGGAGAGGGGGGAAGGGGCTCAGCCCATGGCAGGGTTGCTTGGTTTGGTTTGGTTTGGTTTGGTTGAGATGGGGGCCGGGGTCAGGGCCTCTGCTTCTTTGATGACTGGAAAAGAAAGGAGATTCCTGGGTTTTTTCATAATTAACATTTGTGTTTCACAGAGGCGTGTTCAGTATCTCAGTGGTTTAACAGATTGTCAGTGACACAAAAAGTTTTGTATTACTTTTTAAAATTCTTCTCATGTCAAATTACAACAGATACTCAGTCAACAAAAAACACTTCGCAAAGCATTGACTTGGCCCATTCAACTTCACAAACTCTAAGCCTGTTCAATTTTAAGTTACTCAAAATTTGCAGGTGCAGAGAAACAGAAGAAAAAGACACAGAAAGTGAGAAAGACAAAAAAGATACAGAGGAGCACACACAGAGCTACCAACTCCTGGATTCCAGCAATGTTCTCTGATGGAAATTCCAAGAGGATGCAGGGTCAAGATGTGTGCTTGCCTTGTGGTCAGCCTTCAATACCCCTTGGTCTCCCTGGGCCCTTCCCCCAGGTGGGGCTTGGGCTCATTTGGTCCCTCAGGAGCTGGGCTGGGGCTGCAGAGGTGGCTGTGGAGCATTGCCTGTGCTGTGCCAGGGACTGGCAGCCACTGCTGGGCTGGGATAGAGGCTCTGGGGGGATTGGGGTTCCAGGGCAGGGCAGGGCTGGGCTTCCAGGGCAGGGCAAGGCTGGACCTGCCCCTTCCTCCTCCACACATGAAATGTTTCAAGCCAACAATCTCCTCCAGTCTGTCACAACAGGCAATGTTGGAGGTGGAACCCCATTTCTGGCCATGGGCACCTGGACAAGAAGGACAGTTCTTTTCCATAGGAAGGAAAGCACAGAGCCCCAGTGTTTGGAAGCCAGGTGAGAGCCTCAGTAGGCCAAGGCCATCCAGACTTGTCAGGAATGGCAGATTTTGTCTGGGAACAGTCTTTCAATTAAGGGAATTTTGGAGGTGGAATCCCAATCTCATCCATGGGTTTCTGGAGAAGCAGGACAGTTCTTTCCCATAGGAAGGGGAGCACGGAGCCTTCCCCAGTTTTTTGGGGACAGATGAGAGGTGATCATTGTGAAACCATTGCCAGCCAGACTTGTCCTGGCAATATTCCTATTGGAACAATCCCTGGATAGAAGGAAATTTGGAGGTGAAATCCCAGTTCTGGCCATGGGTGCCGGGAGAAGAAGCACAGTTCTTTTCCATAGGAAGGAAAGCACAGAGCCCCAGTGTTTCAGCAGCAGATGAGAAGAGAACCTCAATATGCCAAGATCAGCTGGACCAGTCAGGTGGCCCCTGGGGGGCCAAATGAGCCAAACCTGTACCCTGTTCCATTGGTTTTGTAGGACCCCATAGTGTCACAATGATGCCTTGGATCCATGAGGCCCCACAGTGCCCTAATGGTGACTTTGTTCCATGGGGTCCCACAGTGTCACAATGTCCCCTAGGTTCCAGAAGGCCCTGCAGTGTCACAATGGTCCCAACAATTCCATGAGGCCTTGCAGTGTCACAATGGTCTCAGTAGTTCCCCTGGCCCCACAGTGTCACATGACTCCTCAATTCCCTGAGCCCTGCAATGTCACAATGGTCCTTTGGACCCTGGGGGTTTGCAGTGTCACAATGGTCTCCTTTGGCTCCACAGTGTCACAATGGTCCCTTGGTTCCATGGGCCCTGTGCTGCTGCATTCCCCCCTCCCCTTCTCAGGGACCATTGTGACACTGTGGGGCCCTGTGAGACCAAGGGACCATTGTGACACTGTGGGGCCACATGGAATCATGGAGAGCACTGTGACATTGCTGGGGCTCATGAAAGCAAGGGGGCCGTACTGATGCTGTGGGGCTCCATGGAATGTAGTGATCATTGTGTCGCTGAGAGGCCCCATCAAACCAAGGGTCCATTGTGACGCCATGGGGCCTCATGGCACTGTGGAGACCATTGTGATACTTTGGGAGGTCATGGAATCAAGGCGCCATTGTGACACTGTGAGACCTCATGGTCTCACAATGGTGCCAAAGCTCCATTGTGACATTGCAAGGCGTCATGGAACCATGGAGACACCATCAGGAGAATTTACAGCCTCATGGAACAAGGGAGACCATTGTGACCCTGGGGGTCCCCACACAACCAAGAGGACAATTGTGATACTCTGGGGCCTGGTGAAACCAAATCCCTTTGTGACACTGCAGGGCTGCCTGGAACCAAAGGTCCATTGTGACATTGTGGAACCTCTTGTCATCAGGGGTCCATTGTGACACTGGGAACCAAAGGAGACCTTTGTGACACTGCAAGCCTGAATGGAAACTTGGGACCATTTGACATTGTGGAACACCATTGAACCAATGGTTGATTGTGACACTGCAGGGCTGCATGGAACCAAAGCTCCAGGATGACACAGAGGGGCCTCCAGTTATCAATGGTCCATTGTGACTCTGTAGAGCCAAAGGAGACCATTGTGACACTGCAAACCCCCAGGGTCCAAAGGTCCATTGTGACATTGCAGGGCTCATGGAACAGAGGAGTCACGTGACATTGTGGGGCCTGTGGAACCACGGAGACCATTGTGACACTGCAGGGCCTTCTGAACCTAGGTGCCACTGTGACATTGTGGGACCCCGTCAAACCAAGGGTCCATTGTGATACTGCTGGACTTTGCCATTGTAACACTGCTGGACCCCATAGAAACAAGTCACCATTGTGACACTGTGGGGCATCACGGATCCAAGGCATCATTGTGACACTGTGGGGCCCCCAAAACCAAGGGAGCACAGAACAGGTGTGGCTGCTTTGGCCTCCCATGGGCTGCCTGACTGGTCCAGCTGACCTTGGCATGTTGAGGGTCTCTTCTCATCTGCTGCTGAAGCACTGGGGCTCCGCGCTTCCCTTCCTATGGAAAAGAACTGTGCTTCTTCTCCCGGCACCCTGGCCAGATTTGGGATTTCACTTCCAAATTTCCTTATATCCAGGGATTATTCCAATAGGAATATTGTCAGGACAGGTCTGGCTGGCAACAGTTTCACAATGATCACCTCTCATCTGTCCCCAAAACACTGGGGAAGGCTCTGTGCTTTCCTTCCTATGGGAAAGAATTGTCCTGCTTCTCCAGGTGCCCATGGCTGAGACTGGGTTTCCACCTTCAAAATTCCCTTAATTGAAAGACTGATCCCAGACAAAATCTGCAATTCTTGAGAAGTCTGTCTGGCCATGGCCTACTTAGGCTCTCACCTGCCTTCCAAACAATGGGGCTCTGTGCTTTCCTTCCTATGGAAAAGAACTGTCCTTCTTGTGCTGGCGCCCATGGCCAGAATGGAATTCCACCTCCAACATTGCCTTACTGTGACAGACTGGAGGAGATTGTTGGCTCAAAACATTTCATGTGTTGGGGGAGGAAGGGGAAGGTCCAGCCTTGCCCTGCCCTGGAACCCCAGCCCTGCCCTGCCCTGGAACCCCAATCCCCCCAGAGCCTCTATCCCAGCCCAGCAGTGGCTGCCAGTCCCTGGCACAGCACAGGCAATGCTCCACAGCCACCTCTGCAGCCCCCAGCCCAGCTCCTGAGGGACCAAATGAGCCCAAGCCCCACCTGGGGGAAGGGCCCAGGAAGACCAAGGGGTATTGAAGGCTGACCACAAGGCAAGCACACATCTTGACCCTACCTCCTCTTGGAATTTCCATTGGAACTGCGCTGGAATCCAGGAGTTGGAAGCTCTGTGTGTGCTTCTCTAAATCGTATTTGTCTTTTTCCTATTCCCTCTTTCTGCAAAATTTGAGTAACTTAAAATGGAACAGGCTTAGAGTTTGTGAAGTTGAATGAGCAAAGTTAATGTTATGAGAAGTGTTTCTTGTTTATTGACTGTTGTATTAAACCTTTGGCCAAAGTTTCTCTGATTTTCTAAAGTTGCCAGTAAAGTTCCTTTTTTGTTGTTTAGAGCTCCTGAGAATCTCTTGCTGACATTTCTCCAGTGCGTCCAACTCAGTGTACACAAACAACTGTAATTCCTTTTAAATGTCTCCTTGTGAGAGTTTTTTAGTGGATGTGGGTCAGGGCTTGTCTGTGCTGCTTGGCCCAGCCCAGGCAGGGCTTTCCCAGCCACATTCCACACTCCATTGCCCAGCTGGAGCCGCTGGTGCCTCTGAGTTGTGCTGCCCCAGCCCCAGGGACGCTCTCCTTGTCTGCCCATTCCCCCACGGTCTCTGGGCAGGGATGGCCTCAGTGGGGGCTGCTGACATCCTCAGCAACTTGGAGGCTGCTGCTGAATTTCACTGCTCCAGAGGCTTGTTCAGCCTTCAGCTCTTCAGTGCAGGAATTCTGTGTCCCAGGGCTCATTAACATTCAGAACACCTGAACAAGCCAAGCCTCTGGGAATCATTTGATTTTAATTTTCAAATCACATGTGGTTAAACAGATCTCAGTAGTGTATTCAAAGTGAATACATGATATTTAAAAGGACAGTGAGAAAATATTTTTTATGTCCTGTTTAGTTTTGTTTTCCTGTTAATTTATTGATATGTGCAATCTCCAACTGACACGTAATCCAAGTGCCTCCTCATGCAGTTGGAATAGATATGAAAATCAAGACCCTTCATGGCTGACAATCAATCAGACTCGGTCCCTACCCCCACCCCACCATTTCCCCCATCCAAGCCCTGGCACTCAGAGCAGCCTTGTGCAAATCTCAGCTCCCTCCAGCCCAGGCTGCACCTGCAGCTTTCAGCTCCTTGGCTCCAACTCCCACCTGCTTTCCTTGCAGAAGGAGCTGCCCGAGACACAGAGGGATGTTCATGTCTTGTCAGCCAAAAAAGCCAAGGGAAGGCACAGCTCCATCAAATGCAAAAGTCATTCCTCTGCTGGATATTAAATCCACTTTGCACAGCAGACAGTCTCAGAGCAATGGAAAACACCTTCTGTGCCCAGCACAGATCCCAAGGTCCCCCCAAACCCTCCCTGCCCCGATTCTGCCCAGATTTGCTCTTTGCACACACGAGTCACAGGCTGAAGTCAAGAGCTCCCTCCATGCCCAGAGGGAGGAAAAGAGAGAAAGGGGATGAAGAGCTCTCCTGTGCAGAGCCAAGGTCCAAGTGCAGCCCCTGCAGTGGGAACCACAACTCATCAGGTTTGTGTCCTTTGGGCTCAGGGCCTGGTGACACTCAGAGGCACAGAAAGGTTTCTTGCCAACAAACACAAGTTGAACATTTGAACAGTTTAATAACCATCACAGCTCTTCCCTCAGCTCTCTGGGTTGTCCCAGCCGCATCTGACATGTCCACCATCCCCCACGGCTTTCTGTACAGAACAGTTTTAGGCAAAGACATAAGAAAAATTCAGTGATAAATAGAGACACTATTAAGATGGTGACTAGTGTGGTATTTATTTGAACTTCATAAATATTGGGCAATCCCTGCAGCTCAAAGCATGAAACCAGTCATTTGACAGGCACTTGAATGCCCAGAGAGCATCTGGAGGAGGAAATGTGAAAGCAGCAAGGTGGACATAGGTCCAGCTGGTCTAGTGAAGGGGTGTCCTTAGACATGGGCATTTAAACAGGAGAGCTGGAAACACCTGAAGGAAGAGGGAGAGGAAGTAATACAGTGGATATTGGTGACACAAGTCCACATGAAGACCAGCATTTCTTCTCCTTCTGCCATCAATACACTTCCAGGAACTTCGTTTTCCTGGTCGGAAAATTTTGCCATTTCTTTAAAGTACCCAAAAAATAAAGATTTGCTGGTATATTATGAAACTAACTGGTATTAACACTTGTGTCCCTTTCCAGGCTGACATCAGCTGTGTGCCCATGAACAGGCAGTGCCACTTGTGCCCTGAGGTGCCCAGCTGGGATTGGATCTCTCCCAGAGCACCTGAGGGAGAGCAGAGCACCTTGCAAGCTGCAGGTCCATGACAGCCCCGCAGGGCTCCTGTCCCATCAACATCTGCTCTGCTCCAGTCTGAAACAGGGCCCAGCATGGTGCTGGGATCATCAGAGAGCTGAGGTGTGTGCTGGAATTCAATGGCCTCCCCATCCCGCAGCAGCCCTGCATTTCCCTGCTGCAGCCTTGGTCTCCAGCCCAGCCATGGAGGCTCTTTGGGCTCTGGAGTGTTGCTGCAGCCCCCAAGGGCAGCTGAGCTCTGCCTTTGGCCCAGTCAGGCCTGGCCAGCGCAGGCCATGCTCAGCAATTGCTTGTGTGTGCCTGGCCTTGCTGTCAGCCCCGGCAGCGGCTGCCTGGCCCCTTTGTGGCCCTGTGCTGGCCCAGCCATGGTGGCCCAGCCCCTGTGCAGGCCCAGCCCAGGCCAGGAGCATTGCGGCTGGGAACGGCCCCTGTGCTGTGGTGCCCACAGCAGCCTTGGGGCTCTGTGCCCCATGGCCTCCCTGCTGGGCAGCCCCTGCCAGCTCCTGCAGAGCCCCTGGCACCTGTGGGGCTGCACAGACAGCCCTGCCCCGGGCTCTGCCGGCCTCTGGGCCAGCAGAGAGGCAGCCAGGGCTGGCCATGGCCGGGAACAGGCCCTGAGCCCCGCAGGAGGATGGAGCTGGGCCACAGCCAAACTCAGCCCAGGCCAAAGCTGGGCTCAGCAGCCAGGGCTGCCAACGCATGGGCACAGAGGCTGGCGCTGAAAAATGTCCTGGGCCCCCTCCCTGCTCTGTCCCTGCCACCAAGGGCACAGAGCAGCCTCCTCTCTGGGCCACTTGCCTGTTTGCAATGCCTTGCACAGGCGCTGGCCCTGCCCCACAAGGCCTGGCCTGAGTCCTGCCCCTGCACGCTCAGCCAGGCTGAGATGGACACTGATGGTTTCTGGGCCAGGCTCTCTGAGCCCAGCCCAGCTCCCTGCAAGCTCTGCCAGCTGCCCTGAGCTCTGGGCAGCACCAAGGGCCTCTCTGAGCCCAGCCCAGCCCAGCCGGCTCTGGCCCCACAGCTCTGCTCAGCCCAGGCTGCTCTGGGCACTGGCCCCACGGCCTCAGCCCCTGCCAAGGGCACAGCAGCAGCTGCAGCTGCCAC
This sequence comes from Agelaius phoeniceus, assembly GCF_051311805.1. Taxonomy (NCBI): domain Eukaryota; kingdom Metazoa; phylum Chordata; class Aves; order Passeriformes; family Icteridae; genus Agelaius; species Agelaius phoeniceus. The sequence continues at coordinate 7,640,536 of NW_027509866.1, forward strand.
AGGACTCAGCCCCAGCCATGGGGGAAGGTGCTTGGCCAAGGCCAAAGGAGGCTCCCTGGCTGCCCTGCTCCCCTGGGGCTGAGGTGCTGAGAGCTCTGCAGCCCTTGCTGCCATCCCATCTGCCCAGGGCAGCACAAGAGCCCCGGCCTTGGGGCCCTCAAGAGCTGCTCCTGCTCCAGGCCCAGGGCCCCTGCCAAAGCTGGGGCAGCCACAAAGCTGTGCCCATTGCTGTTCATTGCTGCTCTGATGGGCATGGATCCTCAGCCACTTGGAGGTTGCTAAGAATTTTCTACTCTAGAGGCCTCTTCTTTCATGAGCTCTTCATTTCAGGAACTCACTGAAAAAGGCTCATAAATATTTTTTCAAAATACTCGGACAAGAAAGTCCCTTGGGAATAATTCAAGTTTTCAGTTCTTCTGTGGTTAATCAGACAAATTTCAGAAGTGTATTCCAAGTGAATCTCCTATATTGGAAAAAAAAGCAGACTGAACTGTTTTTCCAGTTTTCTTTTCCTGTTTATAATTTGGTATCAGCAATGTCCAATTGATATTGACCCCCTGCAACTTCTAATGTAGCCTGAATAGATAAGAAGTTCAAGACCCTTCATGGCTGACTATCAACCAGACTTTTTCCCTACCCCCTCTGCACCATTTCCTTGTCCACCCCCTGGCACTCCAATGGATCAGGAATGGTGTGGCCAGCAGGAGCAGGGCAGGGATTCTTCCCCTGTGCTCAGTACTGGTTGGGCAGCACCTCGAGTGCTGTGTCCAGTTCTGGGCCCCCAGTTTAGGAAGGACATGGAGGGGCTGGAGCATGTCCAGAGAAGGGCAACAAGGCTGGTGAGGGGTGTGGAACACAAGTCCTGTGAGGAGCGGCTGAGGGAGCTGGGGTTGTTTATCCTGGAGAAGAGGAGGCTCAGGGATGACCTCATCACTCTCTACACCTCCCTGACAGGAGGGTGCAGCCAGGTGGGGGTCAGGGTCTTCTCCCAGGGAACAGTGACAGGACAAGAAGACACAACTAAAACGTGCACCAATTGTTGTTTAGGCGAGATATTAGGAAATATTTACAATTCTTCTCTTTGGAATCACACTTTGGAACCCTGGGCTTTGGAATGGTCTGCCCAGGGAGGTGGGTGAGTACTTGTCCCTTGAAGTGTTTCAGGGAAGACTGGATGTGGCACTCAGTGCCATGGTCTGGGTGACAAGGTGGTGTTGGGTCCCAGGTAGGGCTTAATGCTCTCCAATGATTTTTCCAGCCTGGTTGATTCTCTGATGAATGTGACACTGCAGGGCCCTGGGGAAGCAAGGGCCCATGGTGACAGTGCGGGGCCTGATGGCACTAAGAGGACCATGGTGACACTGTGTACGACATGGCAGCACAGAGCCAAGGGCCCATTGTGACACTGTGGGGCTGGATGGAAGCAAGGAGCCCATGGTGACAGTCTGGGTCCTGCTGGAACCACAGAGGCCTCTGTGACACTGCAGGGCCTTGTGGAACCAAGGGGCCATTGTGACACTGTGGAACCAAGGAGAGCGTTGCTGCACTGCCAGACTTCATGGAACCAAGGATCCATTGTGACACAGCAGGGCCCAAGGATCCAAGGGACTTTGTGACACCAAGGTTTCCCATGGAACCAAAGGGACATTGTGACACTGGGAGGCCCCATGGAGTCATGGAGACCATTGAAACACTCAGGGGCCTCATTGAACCATGGTGACACCAAGTTGTCTGGGAGTGTGGTTCTTCTGGAGGGTAGGAGGGCTCTGCACAGGGCCCTGGACAGGCTGGATCCAGGGCCCAAATCCAACAAGGTGAGGTTTAACAAGTCCAAGTACCGGGTCCTGCATTTTGGCCACAACAACCCCTGAAGCACTACAGGCTGGGGACAGAGTGTCTGAAGAGCAGCCAGGCAGAAAGGGACCTGCAGGGACTGATGGACAGCAGGCTGGACATGAGGCAGCAGTGTGCCCAGGTGGCCAAGAAGGCCAATGGCTCCTGGCCTGGATCAGGAATGGTGTGGCCAGCAGAAGAAGGGAAGAGATGGGCTGTTTGCAGTGAAGGGAACAGGGGTGGGCAATGGGAAGAAATTTGTAGCAGGAAGAGTAAAGAAAGCAAAGGTGAAGCCAAGGAAATGCTCAGGGCAGTTTGGGGGTGGCTGCCAGGCAGCCCTGGCTCTGAGCAACAGCGTCTGCAGTGGCACAGGAAACTCCCAGCTGATGGGAACAAACTTTCTGGCTGAGTGCAGAGGCCAGGACAAAGCTGAGTGGTTTCCCTGGTGTCCCCCAGGCCTTGCTGGCCCCAGGGGCTGATGGCATTTGTGCTCCCTCAGGTTCATGTCCCCACAGCAACAGCATGGGGGTGCTGGCCCTGCTGTGTGCAATGCAAACAGGGGCTGCTGAGGCAGTGCTGCCGTGTCTGTGCCTGCAAGGATGGGGCACCTGTGTGAGCTGGGGGAGAGGCCAGGGCTGCAGAGGGGGGATGTTGTTGGCAGCTGCATGAGGACGCTCTGGGACGCTGCCCTGGGCTGTGCAGCGCACTGGGCATGGATCAGCCCCTGCTCTGCTGCTCCTTCCCGTCTGGCCCAGGGCCCTTGCAGAGCCCCAGCCATGCTGTTTGCCCCCAGCCTGCCCACGGCCAGCCTGGGGCTGCTGACGGGGGTTTCTGTGCTGAGCATTGGCCTGGCCGTGTTCTTGAGAGAGCCTGGGCAAGGAGCCTGGAGCCCCCAGGGCCTGGCCTGAGGCGTCAGCGCTGCCCCAGCAGTGCCCATGGCCTGTCCCTGCTGCAGCCCCGGCACTGCCACCCCCAGGGCTGTGCCCGGCCCCGAGAGCACTCAGGCCCTGCAGCAACACCAGGGCCACCAGGGCAGCGGGGCAGGGCCACGGCAGCAGCACTGGCAACACCAAGTGCTGCTGCTGCTGCTGCTGCTGGGCACAGCTGCTGGGCCAGCCCTGATCTGCCCCAGCTCTGCACACAGACATTGCTGCTGCAGCTCCAGAGAAGGCAACAAAAGGGCATCTCTGCAGCAAACTCTGCTGGGAGATCCATTAGTTCCTTTAATGCCACCAAGAGTGCAGCCCCTCATTGACACAGTGTGTGGCCCCAGGGAAGGTGGAGAGCAACAAAATGAGAAATGGCACAAACAATGACATTATTTGTGAACAATATGAAAAAGCTACAACAAAGGGGAAAAAATTCATAATCAATCCAACAAGAAGAATCGAAGAAGATTTTTATTACAGGTGGTTTGCAGAAATTGGTCAGCAGTTTAATACTTCTGAAACCATCCAGTAATCAGTCTCCACACTGCAGACTTGAGCTCCTGGTTCCTCAGGCTGTAGATGAGGGGGTTCAGGGCTGGAGGCACCACCGAGTACAGAACTGACACAACGACATCAAGGGATGGAGTGGAGGTGGAGGGGGGCTTCAGGTTAGCATAGATGCCAGTGCTGAGGAACAGAGAGACCACAGCCAGGTGAGGGAGGCAGGTGGAAAAGGCTTTGTGCCGTCCCTGCTCAGAGGGGATCCTCAGCACAGCCCTGAAGATCCGCACATAGGAGAAAACAATGAACACAAAACAGCTAAAAAACAGAAAAACACTACCCAGAAGAGGACCAAGTTCCCTGAGGTAGGATTTAGAGCAGGAGAGCTTGAGGATCTGAGGGATTTCACAGAAGAACTGGCCCAGGGCATTGCCATGGCACAGGGGCAGGGAAAATGTATTGGCCGTGTGCATGAGAGCAGTGAGAAAGGCACTGGCCCAGGCAGCTGCTGCCATGTGGGCACAAGCTCTGCTGCCCAGGAGGGTCCCGTAGTGCAGGGGTTTGCAGATGGACACGTAGCGGTCGTAGCACATGATGGTCAGGAGGAAATACTCTGCTGAGAGGAAGACCAGAAAGAAAAAGAGCTGAGCAGCACATCCAGTGTAGGAGATGTTGCTGGTGTCCCAGAGGGAATTGTGCATGGCTTTGGGGACAGTGGTGCAGATGGAGCCCAGGTCAGCGAGGGCCAGGTTGAGCAGGAAGAAGAACATGGGCGTGTGCAGGTGGTGGCCGCAGGCTACGGCGCTGATGATGAGGCCGTTGCCCAGGAGGGCAGCCAGGGAGATGCCCAGCAAGAGGCAGAAGTGCAGGAGCTGCAGCTGCCGCGTGTCTGCCAATGCCAGCAGGAGGAAGTGACTGATGGAGCTGCTGTTCGACATTTGCTGGGGCTGCACATAGGGATCTGTAAGAAAAGTAATCATGGAATAGTTGGGTGTGGAGAGGACTTGAAATATCCCAGCACAGGCTGGGGGCACTTTCCCCCCACTGCCTTCCCAGGGCTCTGCTGCCTGGAGCTGTCCCGGCCAGCAGCTGCTTCCCTGTGCCCAGGGCTGGACCCTGCCAGTGCTGCCAGAGCCCAGCCCAGCCCTGGGGGCTCAGCTCTGCCCTGCAGAGCCCTCCCAGCTCAGGCACTGCCCAGGGGCAGCTCTGGCTCTGCAGGCTCTGATGGCAACGTCAGAGCAACCCTGAGGAGGCTGGAAAAGCAACACTGATGCTGCCTCTAAGGAGTCCTGTGGTGATTTCTGTTGCTGCCTGGTTTTGTAAGATCTGAGAGAATGTTTTTTATTTTTCTCAACCTGAACTGAGAGATGAACATCTATGTGCAATTTCCAACCCATAGCAGTAGATTAAAAAAGCAGGATATCCCCTTTTATGCAGCCCCTGCCTTGCTGTGCTCCCTGTATAATCTACTTGGAAATGTTCTGCAGGTAAATTCCATGCTGGGAGCAGTCCTGAACAAGGCAGCACCCTCCCCACACAAGGAGAACACTCCCAAGCCTCACCAGCTGTCTCCTCCCACCCAGATCTTGTCCCCCAGTGCTGGGAGCAGCTGCCAGGGATGGCTGAGAGCTGTCCCTGGCAGGCAGCAGAGTCCCTGCCCCAGCACAGCGCCCTGGGCTGCAGGACCCTGCTCTGCAGGACAGCCCTGGGCACCCCTGGCTGCTCTGCACAAGAGACAAGCAGAGAATGTACTCACAGGCTCTGCAGGCATTGGCATGTTCCAGCTTGAGGAGATGGCTCCAGGAGCTGCAGCTGCATTGTCCTGCAGCCAGAGGTTCCTGTGCCAAGGGCTGGCAGTGATTGTGCCCTAGGCACTTCTCAGCCCCTTCCCAGCCCTGACTGATTGAAGCTCTCTGTGCCTCTGTGCTGTGCCCGGGCTGGCTGCAGGCAGTGCCCCAGCCCTGCTGGGCTGGCACAAGAGCTGCTCATCCAGAGAAATGTGCTTTTGAAGCTCTTCTTGGTGACCAGGAGCTGCCTCTGTGCCAGGAGCCCAGCCCAGCTCAGCAGCACAGACACAGCACAAGGACTTTAATCAGCCTCTGGGCCTTTGTGCTCAGGCCCTGAGCATCAGTCCCTGAGAGGGAGCTGAAGAAACCTCTCCAGAACTGCAAGGCAGAATCCAACTCCAAAGTTTCTTGGACTTTTAATGGGTCCCAGTGAGGGACACAACTGAGCAAGTGTCCCCAGGCCCCAGGCAGAGCAGAGAACTGCAGGCAGTGATGACAGGTGGGGACAAAGAGAAGCCAAGTCTTGGTGCCCTGGGGCACAGCAGGGTCTGTGCCAGCAAGGGCTGGGAGGAGACACCTTGTCCTGAGGCCCTGGGGCCTCCTGGCACAGCCCCAGCCAGGCTGGGCACTGTCAGCCCCTTGTGCTGCCCTCAGCATCCCCCCCCTAGCCCACATCCCAGTGGCCTCAAGGATCTGCTGCAAGGAGTCCCTGGGGAGCCTTGCTCAGCAATGGCCCTGGGGGCTCCTTCATGCTCCCTGCAGGGACTGCAGGTTCTTCAAAGGACTTTGGGTTTGGCTTTTGCCTTGGAGTCTCTGAGAGCTTTGTGCAATCATGGCCTCCAATTATCTGCTGTAATTAGTCCCTGGAGAGGCTTTGTCAGTAACAACACTCAGTGGGGCTCATTAATACTTCAGGGTACTTCAATTTTTTAAGCTACTTGGTGCTTACCTTTTGCCACAGACTCTATGAGAAAGATTGTGCAGTCACACCATCCAATTATCTGCTTTAATGAGTCCCTTGAGAGCCTTAATCAGTAATGACAATCATTGAGGTCATTAATGCTTCAAGATACTTCAGTTATTTTAAGGTATTTGGTTTTTTCGTTTTGATACAGACTCTGTGAGAGGTTTGTGCAATCATGGCCCCAATTATCTGCTTTAACGAGTCCCTTGAGAGCTTTGTACTGACACTCCGTGGGGCTCATTAATACTTTGAAATACTCAAGGTTTTTAAGGTACTCTGGATGTTCCTTTCCACTCTTAGTCTTTGAGAGGTTTTTGTGCCATCCTGGCCTCCAATTCTCTCCTCCAAGGAGTCCATGAGGAGCCTGTGTTGACCTCAGTTGGACCCATTCATGCTTTGAGACACTTTGGGTTTTTCGACTGACTTTGACTCCTGGAAATGTTTGTGCAATCTCCTCTCCGGCCCTGAGGTTCAAGGGCTCAGCTCCAAATGCACCACAGGGCTCATTAGGATCAAGCAAGTCCTGACAAACCATGGCTCTGCCTTGATTTCCCTCTGCTCTGGAGCAGTTCATCAGGAAGATTTCCTTTTACAGTTATGGAAAAATATTTCAAAGAGCTTCTAGGAAATATGTATTCCTTTCTTAAATGGTGCCTTTATTGCTCTTTTTATTATACAAGAGGTGATTGCAGCATTCTGTGATTGATCTTGATCCAGGGTCTCTCCCGAGGAGGTCTGGCCAGGTCAGTGAAGTTGTACCTTGAGAGCTGACCCAGTGTGGACAACCTTGCCTCACATTCCCCAACCCCAAGTGAGAAACGATTTTTACTTTCAAAAGTTTAAATGCTTTATTAAGACCTTATCAAAATACAACAGAAGACTGAATTAAGAAAAGAATACAGCACCAGGAGCAAAGGATTCAGTCACCATGTGCTCATCTACAAAATGGATGTTCTGTCTTTTACACCTCCAGCCCCTCCCAAAGTCTTGTCAATCGACTCCTTCTTCACTGTCCAGTGGTGGAGATCACTGTCTCACACCTTGATTGGAGGTCAGGTGCTGCCATAGGAACAAGCCAACCCTCCCAAATGCCCCAACTACTGAGGCCATCCTGTGATAGCAATGCAAGGGAGAGGGGAAGGATAACTATACATCTACAAAACTTCTCCAAACATATATTTAATATTCACCCCTTAATTGTGAGAGCCAACTGTAGGATTACACATCCATTATAAGCCCCTCTTTTCTTTTTCTAGAAGTCACTTTGTTGGATCGGCGGAAGAAATGCAGCATTCAATATGAGTGATCAGCAAGTCTCAAACTTTATTGATAGTTCACACATATTTATATTGGTCTTAATGAAGCTTATACATATTGCAAAGCAGAGCTCATTATTGGCTAATTACTTATCGGTCAACCACACCTACTTCTATATTCTTATAATTATCTTGTTACTACTTCTACATTCTTGCGGTTATTCTGCTGAAACTATCTGCATATTTTTGGCACAAGATGCTCTCCTCTATCCTGTTGTTGCACCAAGGGCACAATGTCCTTGTCAGTGGTTGGACACTGACTGCTGAATCCTAGACTTGCCTTCCTTTAACTTAACCAACGGTATCATGTCGACGTGACCTTTCTCAGCTAGCCAACTGTCCACAAAGCTCTCCACATCACTTGTTTGAAAAATTAAGTAAAAAAATTTTCCTGTCTCTTGAATGAGTCATACCAGCATCTGTTGATGTGGGCAAGGACAGTGGGAACAGGAGAAAAAATCTCAGGTTTTCCTTAGACACACTCATTTGGAATGGAAAAAAGGGCATCCCAGAGGTCCAGTGTGGCTTTGACTCCCATCTACCGTGCCTGTGTGGCTGCTGCCCATAGTTGGTGCATCTTAGGGGTGAGCACAGAGGCCAACTCAGTCCTGCCCTCCAGTCCCTGAATTAAAAGACAACTGAGGAATTACAGAGGTCTGGTCTGGCCTTTTGTCCCTACCTTACCGTGCCTACGGGGTTGCTACCCACAGCAGGGCTATGGAGCCTTCTTGGTAGCGAACAAAGGGGTCAACCTGGCCTTGCCCTCCTTCCTTTGTCTTATTTCCTTGAAGAAGCTGTCCCATTACCTTTTACAGTCCCTTGTGTACTTCTCCTCAACAGCTGCTGGTAATTCTCACCCATGAAAACAGGAAGACAGTTCTCGAGCTGGTTGGTGGAAGCTTGACTCTACTTTTTGGGCATCTTGGTGTTTTCCTGGTTGTCTCTCAGTCTCTGTTTGAGAGTCAATCTTGTTTCACCCAGCCTGGATGTTACAGTCCACTCTTTGGGTTCTTCTCCTGGGCCTTTGACTCTGTTGCCATGAGTCCATCCCCGCTCTGCAGCTCGCACGGCCGATTCGGTGGTGAGCAGTGCCTGAAAGGGACCTTCCCACTGAGGAGTTAGAGGCTGATCTCTCCATGGCTTAATCATCACCCAATCCCCAGGATTAATATTATGGATTCTGAAATCCAGGGTGGTAGTTTGAGGAATTGCCCCTTTATGTCTTACCCCTTCTAAGGTTTGTGCTATAGACATCACTTATTTCTTGGCATTGGCTTCCCCTTCCTCATAGGTGGCAGCCTTCTGGGGTGAGGTCAGGAAGGGTAACCCAAACATCATTTCATAGGGTGGGACCCCCAGATCTGACTGGGGTTGGGTTCTAATTCTTAATAAGGCCAAAGGGAGATATTTTATGCATGACCTTTGGGCTTCAATCATTAGCTTTACTAGAGCTCTTTTAAGAGTTTGATTCATTCTCTCAACCTGACCAGAACTCTATGGTTGCCATGGAGTGTGTAATTCCCATTTTACTGCCAGGGCCTGAACCCCTTTCTGCAATATCTTTGATGTGAAATGAGTTCCCTGGTCTGAATCAATCCTGTTTGCCATCCCATATTGGGGTCTCCTGGTTTAGGGCAAATTTGGGAGAGAATCTCCAAAGGAGGGCCCCTCCAGAAAGCAAACCCACACAGCCCCTCCCCCCAGCCAGTTCGGGAAGAATTCCTCGGAGAGGAGTGGAAAGAACCTGTTTATTTAACAGGCACAGCAGCCCCAGCACACAGAATTAACAATACCGGATGACACCGCTCTTTCACCACTCTGAAAAAAGATGGCAAATTCAGAAAGTCTCTCTTGGGGGTGGTCACTCAGTCCCTCTGGTGCTGGGGGAGCTCCTGCAGGCCACAGGGTGCAAACGCTCGGTGTTCCCAGGTGCCAATCCGGAGCAGGTTCGAGATGGTTCAAAAAGGAAAGGAGAAACAGTCCAGGAAGAAATTTGGACAGTTTCGATAAACTAGCTAATGAGCAGAAGCAAGAGCAAGCAGAAGTGAAGCAGAAGCAAGAGTGAGAGAGCAATGCAAAAAGGAAAGGCAAAAAGCAAAAGCAGCACTATGTACTGCGCGTCTCTGTGCCCCACCAGGCTGATAAGAAAACCAAAACAAAACTTTCACTCTTCAGAGCCAGTCTTAAAGGCATAGAACATAATATCCAGCATAAACAGAACACATGAATGGATAAAGAAGCATCGTAATGTCACCCTAGGACATTCCACCCCTTATCCCTATATCATCAACATACTACAACACATCATGCATTTATTCACACAAAATTTCCATCTGTTCCCCCAAAACTTACAAGCAATACCCATCATGCCCTCATCACATCCCCACACTGGACCACTGAATCCATGCCCTATACTACAGAGCTGCAGGATTTCACCCCTTTCAACTTACTCACTCAAAGCACCATCTTTCACTTGCTCAGACCTTCAACACTTGCACATTTCCTTCTCCATCTTCCACTTGCCCAGACCTTCAACACTTACACATTTCCTTCTGTCTCATGTCTGTATGGTGTAATGTACAGGCAATGGCAGTAACATCCAACAAACAGTGATATTGCATATCATTCTCACCCCACAATCAGATCTCCCTGTGGTACACATCGTGTTGTTCCATCTCTTTGCATTATCCACCATGTGCAACCTGGTCCCTGAGCAAAAACAACCCCACAAATGAGTTTGTCTGTACTCGAGGCAGAATTGATCCACACAGTCTTCCCCAACAAACCTCTGACATGGACCACTGGGACTTTATCTCCATCTGTTATATTCAGGGACTCAGACTGGGCAGGACGTGCTCGGTTGGTGGAACCTCGGGTGTTAACTAACCAGGTGACCTTTGCTAAATGCTGCTCCCAATTTTTGAAAGATCCCCCACCCAAAGCTTTCAGCTGGGTTTTTAGTAGTCCATTGTACCTCTCCACTTTGCCTGCAACTGGTGCATGGTAGGGGATATGGTACACCCACTCAATGCCATGTTCCCTAGCCCAGGTGTTGATAAGGCTGTCCTTGAAATGAGTCCCATTGTCTGACTCAATCCTCTCAGGGGTACCATGTCTCCACAGGATTTGCTTTTCAAGGCCCAGGATGGTGTTCCAGGCAGTAGCATGAGACACAGGGTAGGTTTCCAACCATCCAGTGGTGGCTTCCACCATGGTCAGCACGTGGCGCTTGCCCTGGCGTGTCTGGGGCAGTGTGATGGAGTCAATCTGCCAGGCCTCCCCATACTTGTACTTGGACCCCCGCCCACCATACCATAGGGGCTTCACTCCCTTGGCCTGCTTGATGGCAGCACACGTCTCACAGTCATGGATAACCTGAGAAATACTGTCCATGCTTAAATCCACCCCTCGGTCTCGTGCCCACTTATAGGTGGCATCTCTGCCCTGATGGCCTGAGGCATCATGGGCCCATCGAGCTAGGAATAACTCTCCCTTCTGTTGTCAATCTAAGTCTATCTTCGACACCTCTATTTTTGCTACCTGATCTACCTGTTTGTTGTTTTGGTGTTCCTCATTAGCCCAACTCTTGGAGACATGAGCATCTACATGGCGGACATTCACAGGTAGCCTCCCTACCCTGGTAGCAATGTCTTTCCACTCTTCAGCAGCCCAAATTGGTTTTCCTCTATGCTGCCAGTTGGACTCATTCCACCTCTCCAGCCATCCCCACAGAGCATTGGCTACCATCCATGAATCAGTGTAGAGGTAGAGCTTTGGCCACTTCTCTCTTTCTGCAATGTCCAGGGCCAGCTGAACGGCTTTGAGTTCAGCAAGTTGGCTTGATCCACCTTCACCTTCAGTGGCCTCTGCAACCTGTCATGTGGGGCTCCATACGGCTGCTTTCCACTTCCTGTTCATCCCTACGATGCGACAGGAACCATCAGTGAAAAGAGCGTAGCGCGTTTCCTCTGGGGGCAGTTGGTTATATGGAGGAGCCTCTTCAGCCCGTGTCACTGGTTCTTGTTCTTCTTCTGTGACACCAAAATTTCAGAACTCTGTGGATGCCATGGAGTGTGTAATTCCCATTTCATTTCCAAGGCTTGAACAACTTTCTGCAATATCTTCGATGTGAATGAGTTCCCCAGTCTGAATCAATCCTGTTTTCCATCCCATATTGGGGAATGATTGATTCTAGAAGTGTTTTACTCACAGCACTGGCATTGTTTTTCACCGTGGGTACCACCTCTACCCAATGAGTCACGTGATCTGCTATCACTGGCAAAAACTTCCACCATTGTACCTGGGGAAGCTCAGTAAAGTCTACTGGGATGTTATGAAAGGGCCATAAGGCCAGTTCTTGCCCTCCTCTGGGTGTTTTCCTCATGATTTTCTTATTCAGTTGTTGATATATCACACACCATTCAGTCACCTGCTTAGCTATCCCAAAAATTCCTATGCATCCCCAATTCCTTAGAAATTGATCACTTAGCACTTGTGTACCCCAATGTGTTGTTCCATGTACACCTTCTAGCATTTTCTTGGCAAGGGGTTTATTCAACATTTGCCTCCCATCTGCTAGTCTCCACATTTTTCGTTATCTTTCTCGGCTCCTGTTTTAAGAAGTTCTTCCTTTTTTGTCCCACTGAATATGGGGACATTATGCATTTCTCTCATGGGGGCTAATACTAATATTATTAGTTTTCCTGTCTCTGATTCAGTTGCATTTTTAGATTCTAAATTGGCTAAATTGCTCCCATGTGCCTCCTGAGTTATCCTTTTTTGATGTCCTTTAACATATACTGCTGCTACTTCCTCTGGTAATTGCAAGGTTTCTAACTCTTCTAAAATAAGTTTTTCATTACTCAGTCCCTTTCCCTTTGAATTTTATAGCCCCCTCTCTTCCCAAATTTTTTCCAAATAAATGAACTTTTGCAAAAGCATATTTTCAGTCTGTATATATTTTTCCCCTTTTCTGTGCCAATATTTCCAGAGTTCGCTTTAGGGCGTACAACTCACACCTTGGGCTGACCAGTTGGAAGGTAACTTTCCCTTTTCTGTGGCCACCAACCCTTCATGCACTATAGCGTACCCGATACCCTGTGCCCCTTTATTACCCGTGAAGATCCATCAATGTACAATTGTTTTCCACCTTGGAGTGCTTGATCTGTTAGATCCTTTCTTTAGTTTGATAGTTTATAACCTCTAGGCAATTATGTATTAGATCCTCATCTGGTTCTCCATACAAAAACTGGGCAGGGTTGAGTTGGTTACTCAGAATTAGCTCTAAACCATTATCTATTAAGATGGGTTCATACTTTAGCACTTGGGAATCAGTGAGCCATTTCTCAGCCTTTTGGCTTAGGATACTTCTAAAATGAGTGTGGGGTATATATTTTCAATTTCCCTCTAAGGGTTAATGTCTTGGTTTGAAAAGACAGGTGTCCACTAAGGAAGGCAGGAGCCTCCCTTGAAATGGAAAATGCAAACTCGCTGCCTCTGAATTATTATAATTTTGAAATTAAGAGGCTCTTAGTCAAAGATACTGGAATATGAATAAGAGTTCTTTACTAGGAAAACTAAAAATACAAATGTAGGAGTACAAACAAAAAACCCCCTACTGACAGAGTCAGAATACCTGTTGGTCAGGTGTTGGTAGCAGTCCCATTGAATGGCAGCTGCAGTGCTCCTGAAGTGACAGGTATGGTTCTGTTGGAGCAGGGATCCTGTAGAAGGGTGTAGTTTTCCTCTGAAGGTCCAGTGGTAGTGTAGATGGGCCTGATCTTCCTCTGGGAATCCAGTGGGGAAGAAAGCTGCTCCGCTGGGCATCCAGTGGGGCTGAAAGCTGCTCCTCTGGGAATCCAGTGGGGAAAAGGCTGTACTGGTGTCCCAAAATCTCAGATTATATCCAGGTAGGAATGCTTGGCTCCTCCCTCTGGGTGGAGCATCTCACAATGTGATGATGTAATTGTTATCAGTCATGCAGCGACACTCAATGGCCCATTAACAGAAGATGTCTCCCCAGAGGGAGGATTGGTTGAGGGAAAGATAAAGAAAAACTGCCCAATTAACAGAAGATAACTGCCTCACCTCTTACAGATAGGAATTGAATACAACCCCAGCTACGTCTTTCAACTTAAGACATTTACAAAAGTTGCCATTTTAAGTTCTGAGTTTGGCCTCCCTATTTTTTTTTTCCTACATGCTCTAGCCACCCCCTTAAATACTTCCTGAGAGACCTGACCCTCCTTCCAAAGATGATACATCCTCTTTTTATTCTTAAGTTCCTCCAAAACCTCCTTGCCCATCCAGGCTGGGCATTTGCCTCATCGACTTGTCTTTCATCACACAAGGAGAGTCTGTTCCTGTGCCCTCAAGATCACTGTTTTGAGGCATGCCCACCCTTCCTGAACTCCTTTGTTTTTAAGGAACTCTCTGAATAAGTCTCCTAAACAGGCCAAAGTCTGCCCTCCAGAAGTCCAATGTAAAAGCCTTATTGATGTTCCTCCTGACTTCACCGAATATTGAGAACTCTATGATTTCATGATCACTATCCCCCAAGCAGTCTCCCACCACCACATCTCCCACCAGCCCATCTCTACATCCCATCTGTTGCAAACAACAGATCTAACACAGTCCCTTCTGTGGTGGGCTTACCCATCAGCTGCAACAAAAAGTTGTCCTCAACAAACTCTAAAAATCTTTTGGACTGCCTCTTTTCAGCTGTATTGATTTCCCAACAAATGTCTGGCAGGTTGAAATCACCAACAAGAACAAGAGCTGATGATCCAGAAACATTCTCTAGCTGTTTATAGAATAAGTTGTCCATCTCTTCTTCCTGGTTGGGTGGACAATAACAGACTCCCAGTAGCATGTCAGCCGTGTTGGCCTTCCCCCTAATTCTCACCCACAGGCATTCAACTTCATCATCATTAGTTTCAATACCTATGGTGTCCAAAGCCTCCCTAATATAAAGGGCCACCCCTCCACCTCTTCTCCCTTTCCTGTCTCTCCTGAAGAGCTTGTAGCCATCCAGTGCAGCGCTACAGCCATGTGAGTCATCCCACCACGTTTCCCTGATGCCAATTACATCACAGCTTTGCTGCTGCACCATGGCCTCCAGCTCTTCTTGTTTGTTACCCATGCTGTGTGCACTGGTATACATGCACCTCAGCTGGGCTGCTGATTTCACCCTAACTCAGGCTTGCCACCCTTGGGCCTGCTTCCAGACTGCCAGATGCATCCCCTTCCCCCTTCAAACCTAATTTAAAGCCCTCTCAAGAAATTCTGCCAGTTCATGAGCAAAAAATCTTCTGCCCTTAACAGAGAGATGTATCCCATCTGGTTCCAGTAGAGCAGGTGCTGGAAAAGTTGCCCCATGATCAATGAATCCAAAATTCTGCTGATGACACCAACCATTGAGCCACTTGTTAATAATGTGAGCTCTCCTATTCCTTTCACCGTTTTTCTCAGCCACCAAAGGGCCTGAGGAAAAGACTACCTGTGTCCCTGTCCTATCAACCACTTGTCCCAGCGCCCTAAAGTCCCTTTTAATTGTCCTGACATTCCTCTTTTCAATCTCATCACCGCCAGCCTGGAATATCAGCAGTGGGTAATAATCAGAGGGCTGAATCACCCCAGGCAGTCTCTCAGTAATATCCCATATCCAGGCCCCAGGGAGGCAGCAGACCTCTCTGTGGGGTGGGTTTGGTCGACATATGGGGCCCTCTGTTCCCCTCAGAAGGGAGTCACCCACCATGATTACCCTTCTTTCCTTTTGGATGTTAGAGGTGGCAATCCCTCTCACAGATCAATCATAATTGGGATGCTCAATGGGCAGATACTTTTCTTCTAAATAATTTGGCTGATGCTCCAGATCCAGGGGCTCATACCTATTCTGAAGTGGACCTGGCTAGAGAATGGGGGTTGGGAGGAGTTTTTATTAATACTTATTGATAAAAGGAGTTTTTTGTTAATACTATAATTATTAAGGGCCTCTTTCCTCAAGCAGGGACCCAGTTCCAGTCCCCTTCATCTACCAAGCGTTCTTCTATTGCCTGACAGTGGAAGGCAGAGGAGTCCTCTGACCCTTGGTGGGCTTCCCTCAAGGATGGAAGGGCAATCCACTGATTTATTTCCCTTTCACTTTCCCTGATACTCCTTATTCTTTCAACTTCCTCTCTACGGTCAGCCACCAATGTGAGAAGATCATCCACCTATTCACACCTCAGGCAAGTTCTGTCCTCAACCTCCCTGAAACCACAGAGAAGCTCAAACTCTCCGCACAGGAATGAGTCTGTGCAGACACATCCTTTTTGGAGGGTTCCATTTGGTTACACAGATTTGCACTAACTAGGGGTTTTGATCATGTGAGGACCATTACTAACAGAAACCCTGGAACAACAAAAACACCAACAGCAACACACAGCAAACCTTTTGAACAGGGGACTCCTGGAAACCTGCAACCCTGCCGGTGTGAACTGCTGCGCAAACAACCACGCCATGCCCTCAGAGCTGTGCCAGGCCCCTGTTTGCCCACAAACTGCTGTGCCACACCCCTGTTTGCCCACAAACTGCCCTGCCACGCCCTCAGAGCCGTGCCAGGCCCCTGTTTGCCCACAAACTGCCCTGCCACGCCCTCAGAGCCGTGCCAGGCCCCTGTTTGCCCAAAAAACTGCCGTGATACACCCCTGTTTGCCCACTCCAGGTCACCCTGCTCCCCAGAGGCCTTTTTCAAAACCCCCACCTCATGCTGCAGCCATGAAAAACCCCTCTGAGCACCTGTGTGGACTAACAAGCACAACACAACCCACCTGCTAAGTGACACTATGGGGATGCAGCCCCATCCTGCCCCCAGGGAGGGGGGTTTAGGAGCTTAGAAATGCTCCTTGGGCCTCAGCATTGCAGGTAAATGAAACCCATTCTCTCTTCACATGGCAAAGAGGAAAACGGTTCCCTGGATACTCACAGCATGGACCAGAGAAAGATGTTAACCCCAGGTGAATGACCTTTTTTCCCCACCTCCACAAGAACCAGCGGGACCCCATTGCAGAGAAGCCCAGGGTCACCAAGGACAGATGGGACACTGCTGGAGCCAAGAGTCTTGTACTCTGTTTGGTCTCTTCCCCACCCCAGTCCTGATCTTCCCCACACCCGTGCACCCCTACTCTTTCCTTCCCCACCCCATCCTCCATCTTCCCCCTTTTTCCTTCTCACTCTCCTGTTTCCTATCCCTTTCTATCTGTCTACTGCCCATTTATTGTTCAATAAATTCCCTGTTGCTGACTTTTTACATGATGTCCTGGATTGCTCATTGTTCTCAAAGGAGAACCCAAAATACACATCGACACAGCTTGACCCACATGCTAAAGAGCCTCACTTTATTTATGCCAATTGATTAGCATAAATCATAATAAATAGAACTTTAGTTAAATTCTACACCATGCACCACATGTTTTCCTCAGATGTGGTTGCAATCTGTTGTAATAGCAATTAAAAGGAAAGGCAATGAGGGCACCTTGACCACTGATAAACAAAAGGTAATTTGGGATTATCACACTCTCTTTGAAAGTGTTTCCAATCTTGGTGGCATCTTGTTAATGACACTTATTATCCCATTGATGGTAAAGTCACAGCTTTTCTTTTAACAATACTCTATGCCTTATACCCAATTATAGTGCTGATTAAATCCCAATGGAACTGTCCTCTATCTGTTAGAACATACAAGTGTGAGCCCCAAATGGGAGCAAATGGCCAGCTGTGGATGTTGATGCCTGACGGACAGGAACAGCAAGGATTTATTTGTGAAAATAATACTATTAACAACTAAGAGATTTGCCTTGACTCTTAAGAAAACGTCAATATTCTGTTGAAACCCCAGTGACTGTACTTGCATATGCTGGAAATGGATGTATCTGTATGAGAACTTGGTGTGATTCTATGTTTACAGAAAACACCACCTGAGAGACATCTGATCGCTCTAATAGCGATATCTGTAGTTTTAGCAAAATGATGGGATGCAGCTCCCTCACAACTCAGCAATTGCTACAATCCAACTGCACACTGTGTCAAGTTTCATTGCCTGGAGTGAATCTGGCATTGGCAAGAAACTGTTGCAATATGATGATCTGAGTCCAAGAACCCGCATTACCACCCATTGTCAGGCAGAGAAGATGCACCATGTCCTGGAAAGAGGGAAGAAAGATAGAGAGCATTGTTGGTGGGAGACTATTTTTGGATGGCCACCCAGAGCAACTGGAATTTTGAATTTAATGTTGCATCCAACTGTAGTTTTGTTAGTTTTGGCTTTATTGTGTTCACTGCTTATAATCATCCTGTATACCCTGTCAGAAGATAAACCAAATTATATCCATCAAACATGTAAACCACCTACAATGAACTCAGCACATGTAATGTTACATAATTTCACTATTTCTGACCCATAAATGAGAAAACCTATCAATTAATTGTAACCTTACCTCTAATCTGCAATAGGCCATATAGTTATGACAAAGACACAAGAGATTCTTACCACTCAAGGAGATGGTAATGTTTATTAAATGTAGGCGCAGGGTAAAGAGACTCAAAGCTGAGCACAGGATATGAGGTGTGACCTCACCACTGCCCAGCACAGAGGGACAGTCAGAGCCCTGGTCCTGCTGGCCACACTATGGCTGACACAGAACACCAGGATGCCCCTGGCATATGCCTGACCATAATTCCACCCTTCCCCACCCACCCTATGAAATAAAGAATGGGCATTTTCCTTGGCCCTCCTTCGTTATTAATATTTTTTAAAAAACACACTTTCTATAGTCTTTCCTTTCTATAGTACCATCCAGATTTCCTTTCCTTTCTATAGTACCCTCCAGATTAAGTTCAAATGGAGCTTTTGCCTTCCTGATGGTCTTTCTACAGGAGGTCAGGGCCGAGGGCTGGGACCCAGGGTGGGCTGGGTGGGAAAAGCCCTTTGGCACTTTGGCTCAGGGCTTCCTTGGGGATGTTTAGGGGAGGAACACAAGGTGGGACAAGAGAGAGCTGCAGAACATTGAGAGAGGAACAAGAGCAGGCAAAGTTGAGGGGCAAAGGCATTAAAAAGGCCTTTGTGCCCAGGGGCATCAGCATGGAAACCACCAGGCCTCTGGGAGAAAGGGTGGCCATGCCCACAGGCCTTTGTGACCTGCGGTGACATCGGGCCCAGAGGCCATTGTGACCCGGGTGCATGTCATGGGCCTTGGGGCTGCCAATCCCTGCAGCGGCCACTCCCAGGAGAGCAGCTCTCTGAGGAGGCAGCAGCTTCTCTGGAGGCAGCAGCTCCCCTGGGCAGTTGTGGCCAGTGTTCGCCACAATGTGGAAGAAGGAGGGGGTGAATGCCCACGGCCAGCCCCGTGAGGGGCAGCCACTGCTGTACCGGCGGCGACAGGTGAGGGACAGGGATGGAGGGAGAGCCTGCAGTGGGACCTGGGGGAAGCCCTGGGACAGAGACAGCCAGGCCTGGCACCAGGCCATGCTCTGCGGAGGGGACAGCGCTGGGATGGCCCAGGCACAGCAATGCCCAGAGGCAGCGAGCCCAGCTGGGAACCCGGCCCGGCCTGGCTGCTGTGGCCAGCACCTGCCTTGGGGCCAGGCCTGGGCTTGATGAGGGACACCGTGCCCACACAGCCAACTCCATCCTCTGCCTCCTCCTGCTTCCCACAGGTGACCCACAGGCAGCCACAGGCGGCACCTCAGGTCACCTGGACGACCATCACGCCCATCCCTGGGCCCACTCTGTTACCCAAACCCATCCGGTCATGGAGCCCCACCTGGTCCTGCACACGCAGGGGCAGCCAGGAGGGCAGGCGCTCAGTGCCCCACAGCCGTGTCACAGGGCCACAGAGATTGTCCGTGTCGGACTTGCCACCTCTCCACGGCCCTAAGGTGACACTGGCACCTCCAGGCCAGCTCAGTGGTCAAATGTCCAGCGTGTCCACTGGCAGTGCCAAGCTGCCCCCTCTGCCAGCAGCACCTGCAGCAGCCGCCTCTGGATCCTCTCCCAGAGGCACAGCCCGTGCTGTGTGCCCCATGGCCCGGGCCCAGCCAGAGCATGTGCCACCTTCTCCATGGGGCACTCTGGCTGCAGGCAGAGCCCAGGGAACGCCTTCCCTGGGGAGCAGAACGGAAGGGCTCTGGCAGGGGTCAGCGGCAAGGCAGGGCCACCGCCTGCCCCCCGTGACACCTGCACGTGGCGCGCCGCTCCGCACTGGGGCCCGGCCGGCCTGGAAGCACCTGGGGCGCTCTGGGAAAGAGGAGGGCATTGAGGTGCAGGAAGGGCATGGTGGCCACATCTACAAAGACCTTTTTGGAGGCCTCAGCCCACACCTGTCAGAAGACAAGTCCATCATGTCCACCTGCAGTCACAAACAGTCAAGCGCCCACCAAGAGGTGGATGCAGAGCCCCAGGAGCTGCCCAGTGCTTCCAGCTCAACCAAAGGCTCCGCAGAAGAGGCAGCAAAGTGCTCTGAGCTCCCTTCCTCTGCCCAGTTGGCAGAGCAGAGCTCTGTCTCTGGAAACTCACAGCCCTGGGACACTCCTGTCAAGGGGCTGGAGGAAAAGCGAGAGGAGGAAGAGCTCCCAGAAGCACAGGCTGCAGGACACTGGGACAGCGACCTGCAGAGTTTGTGGCTTGCCCTGTTCTTGAAGGAGAATGAGGTAGAGGCAGAAGCTTCTGCCCTGGCTGGAGATCCCTGGGACGAGGGCCACAGCAAACTCTTCCTCACATCAGAGCCTGAGGAAAGCTCAGGCTTCTCAGCTTCTCCTTTCTCTGGAGTCCCCTGTGAGCAAAGGGCAACTGGTCGGCCAGCGAAGCATGCTGCACTTCACAAGCAGCTGTGCATGGGGCCTGAGGATTCGCTACAACTTCCGAGCAAAAAGAGAGAGGGGCTGGAGAAGCTGGAGGAAGAGAAAATGCATGCAGAGCTCTTTGGAGATATCTCCTCCTCCATGAGCAATGAAGAAAGCCCCATGACATCCAGCTACAGCCTCAGGGATCCATCAGCTGTCACCTTGGAACCAGCTGCAGACCCCTTGGTGCCACTCAGCTCTTGCTGTGTGACCAGAGATGTCACAGCAGAGACACAAAACTGCTCAGAGCTTGTGTCTCCTGAGCTGTTTGCAGACTTGGGCTCTGACTCTGAGGACTCGCCGTGCCTGGAAACTCTGCTGAAAGAGCTCCTGGAGAAAGGGGAGCAAGAAGTGGCAAGAGAGAGGGACAGAGAGGTAGAGAGCCCATTGTCACTCCCACCGCGAGACCGAGAGTTAGAGCCAGTGCCTACGTCTCCAGACAGTGACCTCAGCGACCAGGGGCACGGCGAGCCTCTCCGCAGGGCTTTGCTCAAAGACCCGAATGTGTCTGTGGGTTGTGCCCTGCCTGCTGACCCTGCGGAGGAGGCAGAAGAAGCAGGCATGGAGGCCGGCCGTGCCCAGGCCGCCCCTGCCCAGGCAAAGCCCTGCGGGCAGGAGCCGCCGGCAGGAGCTTGCCCGGAGCCTGCCCAGCCCCTGGCACGCAGCGTTCCTGCCCGCCCCGCTGGCAGCGCAGCCGCCCCGCAGCCCCCGGCCCCGCGGCCACGGCGCTCCATGGCCAGGACGGCCCGGCGGGCGCTGCGCCGCCTTTTCTCCTTCAGCTGCCTCAGGGGGCAGCCAGAGCAGTGAGCCCGGGGCCCGCACCAGGACCATGCCCAGAGACGCCGGCTCCCCTGAGCACGCCCAGCTCCCGGGGGCAGCGGCCGGTCCCAGAGCCGCCGGCAGCAGGGACAGACCAACCCTGGGCACACAGCCATGGATGGGTGGGTGGTGGCCAAGGCAAACACTTGCCAAAGGTAGGTCCTGCTGCTGGCCCCAGCCCCTCAGCCCCAAGCCAACAGCAAGGCAGCCTGGTCAGGCAGAGCCGGCTGAGGAAGGATGACAGCGCTGCCTCGTGCACTCCACAGAAGCTGACTTTAGGCCTGGGCTGCATTGTGGGGGTGCATCCCCACCCTGCCCCCAGGGAGGGGGTTTGGGAGCTGAGAAATGCTCCTTGGGCCTCAGCATTGCAGGTAAATGAAGGCAAACACATTCTCCTTTCACAGGGCAACTAGGAAAGTGCCTCCCTGGGTACCCTTAAAATAGAGTGGAGAAAGGTGTAAACCCTGGATGGATGGCCTGGGATCCTCACCTCCACAAGAACCACCGGGACCCCAGTGCAGAGAAGCACAGGGCGAGGAGGGACTGATGGGACACTGCTGGAGACAAAGAGTCTTGTACTGTCCACTGTTTGATCTCTTCCCCAATCCACCCCACCCTCACTTTTCCCTCTCTTTCCTTCTCACTCTCCTGTTTCCAATCTGCTTCAATTTCTCTACCCAATATTTATTGTTAAATAAAATCCCTCGTTTTGACTTTGGTAGATGATCTCCTTGGCACCTTAATTCAATCAGAGCCATCTCTCCATAATCAAATCTTCAATGCTGGTGAAGAGTGGAAGGGTCTGGACTTTAGGCTGAACTTGGAGCCCAGCCTGACCCAGTGTGTGGATTTATATTTTGTGCTGCATGTCATGACAGATTTTAGTTCCTCAGGGAAATGCCCCTACCTAAAAAATTCCCTCTTGGAGCCATGCTCAAAGCCATTTGGAAGACAGCTGGAGATAGAATTGTCTTTAGAGATCATGTGGCAACCCCCAAATGTGAGAGGATCTGCTCTTCCTGTGCTCCACTCTCCTCATTAGGCAGTTTCTCCTGGAGGTGCAGAGCTGCATTTTTGGTGTCTGTGGCTCCTGCCAATTCTCCTCCAGAAGATGGCAGGAGGCTGGATTTGCTCTGCAATGTCTTTTGGCACTGACAGCAAGCTGGGCATGTTATTTCCAGAGGTTTATTGTGGCAGTGCAGGGAGGGCTGAGGGACATTTGCCTGTGAATAGCAGCAAAATTTAAGACTCTGCTGTTTTTTATTTATGGTGTGTTTCCAGATGCTGGGCACAGAAATAATTTGCTTAATAAATAATACAAATAAACAGACATCCAACGCCTCGTGCTCGCAGCCCAGACAGCCACACACAGAGGCACAGCCTGCCAGGGAGCTGGAGGCTTTGCAGCAGTTCTGCTTTCATGGAATCCTTCAGGTTGGAAAAGACCTTCAAGATCATTGGGTCCAATTTTTGAATGAGTTCCACCACATCCACCAAACCAAGTGCAATTCCTACTCATTTTTGAGCACTTGAGGGATGATATCTCCACCATTTTCCTGGGCAGTCCATTCCAATGCTTAACCATCATTTCAGTGTAGAAATTTTTCATAATATCCAACCTGGACCTGCTGTGTCACAGCTTGAGGCCCTTTCTCCATGTGCTATTCTTTCCTGGGAGAAGAAACCAACCCTGACCTCACTCAGCCTCCTTTCAGTGGCTGTAGAGAGCAATAAGATCTCCCCTGAGCCTCATTTTCTCCTTTTTAAGGTCTTCCTCAAGCCATTACTGTAATGAGTGACCAAGGGCTGGACAATTCCTTTTCCAGCTGTTTTCCTCTCTTACCAGAGCCCCATCAAGTATCCCAGGGCACAGTGAACAGCTCGTGACCCCCAGTGCTGGATGATGTGATTTCAGTATCTTTAGGCACCAGAGTTAACCTTGGGAAAATTATTCCAGGCACTAAAATCTGGGAATTTTAATTTACATTATCAAGCATTGGAACAGGCTTCCCAGAGTAGTGGTGGAGTCACCATCCCTGGAAGTGTTCAGAGGGGGTGTGGATGAGGACAGGGTTTAATGGTGTTGACAGCTGGACTGGATGAACTTGGAGCCCTTTTCCAACCTTTGCAATTCTGCAATTCCATGATTTGGGGGATCTCCCAGGTCCCTCCGCCCTGGCTGCAGAAGTGATGTGTGGAGTCACCACTTTGGCCTGGTCTTTGGTTCCTGGAGCTATTTTAGGTGTCCCAAAGTGTCCAATGGGCTGTAGGAGGGAATGGGGCTCCTCTTGGCTCCCTGTCCTGTTGACCAGCAATATGTAAATGCATAGATTGGTCGACTAAAGTTTCAATAAATTCAGTGCTAGGGCAGCTGGATCACACTCAGGCTGTAGAGAACTGGATGATCTTGAAGGGTTTTTCCAACCCAACCCATTCTGTGATTTACTTCACCCTAAACCAGACGTGCACTTTGTCAGGTGATTCACACTCTAAACTCTATTCAGTTTGTTGATTAGATTGTCTTTAATTGACAATAATTAAAACAAGATGAATAAATTACAGACACCCAAATTATGCAGATGAATCCCAGCCTTCTCCTGTGCCTCAGTTTCTCCACAGGAAGAATTTAATAAATTTTTATCTTGTAAGGCTAAATAAAAATATCAGCATATCCAACAGTAGAGAAAATGAGGTCAATATTCCTCTCTTACGTCTTCATGGTTTGAAATGACTGGTTGGGAGAAGACACCAGGCCTGGCTAAGATTGGACAGATAAAAAACATATTTCAGGCATTTTTTCCTCCTCATAGGCACATTCTGGACAGAGTTCCAGAGCAGTTTTTATTCCCTTCTATCCCTTGGAGAGAGCACATTTTCTCCATCCATAAGGATGAAGAAAGAATCGTGCCAAGAGCAGAGTGACAGTGGTAAATGGATAATAAATATTTTTACATTAACTGTTCCAGCTATGGCTAGGGTGAAATCATTCCAGGAGACAGCAGGAACAGCACAAAGTAATCTGGAATCTTCAGGAGTGCATGTCCTGGGATACCCAAACCCAAAACACATGTTACACCAGGACAGGAAACTTCAAATGCTGCTGTTTAAAGTTTAAAGGCGTGTTGGATAGAAAAATGAGACAGAGGGTGCTGAGAAATTCCTAGGAAAATGAAGAATAGTAGAGAGAAAGTATGGAGACTGGAGAAACAGAGAAAAAGAGAATTATTCCTTTTTTAAACATTTGGTGTCTATTCTGGAGCCTTTATTCTTCTATTTGAGGTAAATATTTAAAAATATCTAAAAAATGGAGGAATATTCAGCATTGCCTTGGGCTGGCACAGGAGGGGGTGATTTCCCCTGGAGAGAGGCTCCTATTGCAGTTGTTGCCTTCAGGCAGCTGCAGATCCCTCGGCTTTGGCTGCACAACAGCTGGAAATGCAAGTCCAGGAGCTCTGTCCATGGCCAGCCCCAGCAGGTGACAGCAAGGACAGGGCCCTGGCAGCTCCAGGACATTTGCAGGGAGCGCCTTCAGCAAGCGCTGGGGGCTGGGACTGGGTGCAGAAAATGCCCTGGGGCTCTGTGCAGCCAGGCTAAAGGAACAAAGTTTTGTTATGAATAAGAAGCTTGACTAGGCCAATATTCCAGCAGCAATCAATTTAATTTTTAATATGGTAAAGTATGAGCAATACAGCGCTGGGTACAGTGGGGGAAGTTTTCCCTCCAACTGCACACCAATAATTGAAGGTTACAGGTATTTATAGGGGTACTCATCAGCTTTTTCCAGCAGTTTCTATTTCCAATTTTTTTATTCATCAGCAATTTTTATTCCAAATTATTACATCACAATTCTGTACACTATTGTGATCTTAGTTTCTCAGGGTGTATCTCAAAAGGACTATCCCCGATGGTGGCAGTCCAGTTTCCGAAAGAAGAAAGATGAATCCCATCTGGTGGAGTCCAGCTCCCTAGATGTGGGTCCACCTTTTAATTGCAGAGACTATAAATCTAACAACAGTGATGTCCAGCTTCCCTTTGGTCAAAACCATAAATCCTTGAGGTAATGGTCATCTTCCTTTCTCAAACTATTTTTCTCTGCTTCCATAAGGTGTGAGATACGCATATTTCCTTTATATATATTCCAAAGCTATAGTTTTGAGGATACAAGTAATATTCTAAAATTATACTTGAAAAGGTTATTATTGCAGAGCTCTTTATGGATTAAATGCGAGCAAAAAGCAACATCCTTAACACCTTCATTCCAATGCTCCTAAATCAACCAGGGTTAATTGCAAACAAAAGATAGGTTCAAAGGCCTTTTTCCATGCTTTATTTTCCTCAGTTATTCTCAGAATTCACAGCTCTCCCATTGTCGGGGTCCACACATTTCACATTCATAAATACACACATCGCCGGTTTGTACCTGACACGAAACACAGCTTTGTATTTCACAGTCCCCCCTCTGCTTGTATAAATTTTCATTTATCTTACTAATTCATGTCTGGGCTTCAAATCTTCAAAATTTTTGGAAGCTTTCTCTTTTTGGTCTCTTTTCTTTAATTCCATTATTTTGGTTATCTTAGCCGTTTTCTCAAATCGACGAACTGCTCTGGTAGCCAATTCTGTGTCGGTTACAGCAATCTGCATGCTTTGAATAACTGAGTAGATTAGTCGGATAAAACATGGAATAAGGCAAGGTAGAAACAATAACCCAGCTAATGAACACAATATCAGGAACCCTATTTTCTTCCACCAAGTTCCTCCTCCAAGCATCTGGTCCCACCATGAGGCTTGAAGAATGGAATTCCATTTTTGGACAGGGACATGAGCCACCCGTTTGATCACTGCTGCTAAACCCTGGATGGTTTCTCCGTAATCATCAATCTCAATGCAGCATTCTGACTCATTGAATTTCCCACACACTCCCGCTCCTTCGGCCAGCAAATAGTCCAAGGCTATTCGGTTCTGATACACAAAAGCCTGCACCTGAGCGTGCTGCCAGCTTAACAAATCCAGGGCTCTGAGGAGTGATTTTAGACTACCTCTATGTCATGGTTTGACACTGGCACAATGCCAGTGCCCCCATGAGGATACCCTCTCCCTGGTTTCTGCTGTGAGATGTGACCAGGAATAAGCAAAGCAGGCTCCCACTTGGAAATGAAGAAAACAGAACTTTATTAACTACACTACAACTATATATATATAAAGGAACACACACAGGAAAAATGAAAACCTTACAAATCCATTTCCTCCTCCCCCCACCAAATTTCCAATACAATACATATATTCCCCAAATCACCAGCTCTTGGTCCAGCACCACCCTTCAGACAATCAATCCTCAGTTCATCAAGAGGAGAGGAGTCCTTCTTGTACCATGGGCTTCCCCTGGAAACACAGCTGAAGCCTCGTGTGTTTCCGTGTCACTCGTGGCACCACCCGGAGTCCATCTGCCGTTGTGACCTCTTCCTTTCATGTCCAGTGCTCTCACCACTGAACACGGACCAGAGCTGCTTCTAGGGTTGTCTTTTTAAGGATGCTCTGTCCCATTCCAAAAAAGGCACAGTCTCTCCTTTGGGACACCTGTCCCCACAATCTCTCCTTTGGGACACCTGTCCCCCCCATATTTTTCCACCCCCTGGGGCCGAGGGGCACCAACACTGAACCCTCTTGGTTCTGTGGCCATTGCCTCCCCCTAGATGCAGTTTCTGTGTCACAAGGAACATGGTTCTGTCCATGGCTGTACAAAAAGAGTCCAGCAAAAGCCACTCCATCATCTCTTGCCACAAGGATTTTTCTCTATTCTTCCACTATTTCTCACTCGCCCAGACCTCTCTCACACTTGCACATTCCTTCCTCATCTTCCACTCTATCTTCTAGGAGAGGTCAATGATCTGTAAAGTTCTCATTCTCCGAAAAGGGGTTAAAAGCTCCTACAAGCGGCCGGCTGCACCCCCCCTTCTTCTCCGTCCCAGCCGTGCTGCCGGCACAGGTCCATGTTTATCAAGCTTCAAGGTTACAGTCCCAGGCAGCGTCTCTCTCTCTCTCTCTCTCTCTCTCTCTCTCTCTCTCTCTCTCTGTGTCTCTCAGGGGGGGCTGCCTGATGGCTCCCTGTGTCTCTCTCTCTCTCTTCCACCCTTCCACCCCCGGGCCAGGGCAGAGACCCAAACTCTTTCCCGCCGGAAACCCAAGAGAGCCTCCCAGGGGAGAGCTCTGCTTTTAACCCCGTGTTCTCAGAGGCGTGTCTAATGTCCTAATGGCCAGGTTAGATGCCAGTATTAAAATCTGAATATCCATTGGCCCAAACACAGCATCCCAAAAAACACATTTCCTGTCAAGCCACCACAATCATAAAATAATAAATCAGCCTTATGAAACATGGAGTCAAGATTCTCATCTCTTCCCTCGTCCTGGGACCCCTGTGAACACCACCACAGAGGACCAGGGCAGTGATTCTTCCCCTGTGATCAGCACTGGTTGGGCAGCACCTCAAGTGCTGTGTCCAGTTCTGGGGCCCCCAATTTAGGAAGGACATGGAGGGGCTGGAGCGTGTTCAGAGAAGGGCAACAAGGCTGGGGAGGGGTCTGGACCACAAGTCCTGTGAGGAGCAGCTGAGGGAGCTGGGGTTGTTTATCCTGGAGAAGAGGAGGCTCAGGGGACAGAAAGCAGTGTCAGGGCACAGGTTGGACTTGATGATCTCCAAGGACTTTTCCAACCTTGCTGATTCTGGGATTCTCTGAAACCACCCTAGGAACAGTTGCAGGATGAGCCCTGGGCCTCCTCTTCAGCAGCTCCAGCAGCCCAGGTCCCTCAGCTTCTCCTGGCAGCCCCAAAGCCCATCCTGTCAGTCCTGCAGAGCCTCTGCAGCTCCTCCTCACTGCCCAGAACAGGGAGCCCCAGAGGCAGACACAGCAGCCCAGATGTGCCCCCCTGGCCTGGGGTGCCTCTGGCAAGGGAGCAGCAGCAGGCACTGCAGGAGCCTGCAGACAATTCCTGCAGCACTTGTAGGATGATCCTGCTGCCCAAGGGACGTTCCCATGGGGCCAAGTCAGGAACTGCAATGGGGAGTGGGGCCAGAGAGGAAAGGCCGAACAGGGATGGGCTGTTTGCAGGGGAGGGAACGGGGCTGTGCAAGAGGAAGGAATTTGTATTAGGAAGTGTAAAGAAAGTAAAGGTGAAGCAGAGGAAATGCTCAGGGAAGTGTGGGGGTGGCTGCCAGGCAGCCCTGGCTCTGAGCAACAGCGTCTGCAGTGGCACAGGAAACTCCCAGCTGATGGGAACAAACTCTCTGGCTGAGTGCAGAGGCCAGGACAAAGCTGAGTGGTTTCCCTGGTGTCCCCCAGGCCTTGCTGGCCCCAGGGGCTGATGGCATTTGTGCTCCCTCAGGTTCATATCCCCACAGCAACAGCATGGGGGTGCTGGCCCTGCTGTGTGCAATGCAAACAGGGGCTGCTGAGGCAGTGCTGCCGTGTCTGTGCCTGCAAGGATGGGGCACCTGTGTGAGCTGGGGGAGAGGCCAGGGCTGCAGAGGGGGGATGTTGTTGGCAGCTGCATGAGGACGCTCTGGGACGCTGGCCTGGGCTGTGCAGCGCACTGGGCATGGATCAGCCCCTGCTCTGCTGCTCCTTCCCGTCTGGCCCAGGGCCCTTGCAGAGCCCCAGCCATGCTGTTTGCCCCCAGCCTGCCCACGGCCAGCCTGGGGCTGCTGACGGGGGTTTCTGTGCTGAGCATTGGCCTGGCCGTGTTCTTGAGAGAGCCTGGGCAAGGAGTCTGGAGCCCCCAGGGCCTGGCCTGAGGCGTCAGCGCTGCCCCAGCAGTGCCCATGGCCTGTCCCTGCTGCAGCCCCGGCACTGCCACCCCCAGGGCTGTGCCCGGCCCCGAGAGCACTCAGGCCCTGCAGCAACACCAGGGCCACCAGGGCAGCGGGGCAGGGCCACGGCAGCAGCACTGGCAACACCAAGTGCTGCTGCTGCTGCTGCTGCTGGGCACAGCTGCTGGGCCAGCACTGATCTGCCCCAGCTCTGCACACAGACATTGCTGCTGCAGCTCCAGAGAAGGCAACAAAAGGGCATCTCTGCAGAAAACTCTGCTGGGACATCCTTCAGTTCCTTTAAAGCCACCGAGAGCACAGCCCCTATTGACACAGTGTGTGGCCCCAGGGAAGGTGGAGAGAAACAAAATGAGAAATGGCACAAAAAATGACATTTCTTTGTGGAAAATAATAAAAAAAATAAAACAAAGGAAAAACCCCCATAACCAACCAACAAGAAGTATCAGAGATTAGTTTTATTTCAAGGGATTTGCAGAAATTGGCCAGCACTTTATTGTTTCTGAAAGCATCCAGTCATCAGTCTCCACACTGCAGTCTTGAGCTCCTGGTTCCTCAGGCTGTAGATGAGGGGGTTCAGGGCTGGAGGCACCACTGAGTACAAAACTGACAGGGCAAGATCCAGGGATGGGGAGGACATGGAGGGAGGCTTCAGGTGAGCAATTGTGCCAGTGGTGAGGAACAGGGAGAGTACGGCCAGGTGAGGGAGGCAGGTGGAAAAGGCTTTGTGCCGTCCCTGCTCAGAGGGGATCCTCAGCACAGCCCTGAAGATTTGTACATAGGAGAAAACAATGAACACAAAACAGCCAAGTAACAGAAAAGCACTACCCAGCAGAACCCCAAGTTCTCTGAGATAAGAATTGGAGCAGGAGAGCTTGAGGATCTGTGGGATTTCACAGAAGAACTGGCCCAGGGCATTGCCATGGCACAGGGGCAGGGAAAATGTATTGGCCGTGTGCAGCAGTGAATAGAGAAAGGCACTGGCCCAGGCAGCTGCTGCCATGTGGGCACAAGCTCTGCTGCCCAGGAGGGTCCCGTAGTGCAGGGGTTTGCAGATGGACACGTAGTGGTCGTAGCACATGATGGTCAGGAGGCAAAACTCTGCTGCAATGAAAAAGACAAAAAAAAATACTTGGGCAGCACATGCAGTGTAGGAGATGTTGCTGGTGTCCCAGAGGGAATTGTGCATGGCTTTGGGGACAGTGGTGCAGATGGAGCCCAGGTCAGCGAGGGCCAGGTTGAGCAGGAAGAAGAACATGGGCGTGTGCAGGTGGTGGCCGCAGGCTACGGCGCTGATGATGAGGCCGTTGCCCAGGAGGGCAGCCAGGGAGATGCCCAGCAAGAGGCAGAAGTGCAGGAGCTGCAGCTGCCGCGTGTCTGCCAATGCCAGCAGCAGGAAGTGCCTGATGGAGCTGCTGTTGGACATTTCCTGGGGCTGCACATGGGCACCTGTTCATGGAGAAAGGACAGTGACAAGTCAGCAGAGGCTGCTTTGAGTCAAACCTGGGCCATTCCCTGTAGACTGTCCCTACATTTGGGACACACCGCCCTTCTAGCTGCTGTGGGAAAGCCTTTGGCTGCAATCAGAGCACAATCACACTCCCCGGGTACCCTGGGATAAACCAGACCCTGCCCAGAGCAGAGGGATCCCTGAAGGTCTCACCCTTTCTCAAGGTCTCTGGGCAAGGTCTCAGCACCCCCTTGTGCCAAGGACACTCACGGCTCCCTGGGCAAACCCAGAAGCATTTCCTCAGCTGTGGCAGCTCTGCCCTTCCCTGTGGGACATTCAGGGAAATCCCAGAGGCTCTGGCACAGATCTGCACCCAGGAGGGCAGCTCAGAGCCTGGCAGGGCACAGCAAGGAGATCCCTGGCTGTGCCCATGATGGGATCTCAGGGAGGGGGCTCAGCTCATTCCCCTTTGCCATGGACTGCTTTGCCCATAGCCCCACAGGTGCCAGGCAAGCTTGGACACCCCATTCCCATGGACAGCCCTGCCTGGCAGGAATGCCAAGGGCAGTGCCTGACTCAGCTGCTGCAGATGCCAGAGCCTCCCTGAGAGCAGCAGATAACAGTGCCAATGTCAGGGCAGTGCAGAACCAAGAGCAGATGTTGTGGTGCTGTGCCTGAGAGGGCAGGGCAGAGACAGCCGGGCACTCAGGACAGTGTTCCCGTGCCCAGCTGTGCCCGGCACCTCCCACACACCAACAGTGCCCTCCTGCCCCAGCCCTGCTCTCTTCAGCCCCCTCTGCTTCCCTGAGCATCTCCCTGGGCCTGGACATTCCCTCCTGAAAGGAGCCTTGTCCCTGCCAGCGCTCACAGAGCCCATCCCAGCCTGTGTGCCCTGGCTGGGGCCCTACAGAAACCTGCCTGTGTGCAGGGCCCTGGCTGGGGCAGGCTCTGTGTGCAGCTGGGCAAGGGCAGCTCAGGAGAGCCCTGCTGGGCCCTGCAAAGGTGATGCTGCTGCTGTGCAGGGCTGAGGAGTGGCTGAGGGCCCTTTGGGAGGCTCCCAGCAGAGACACTGACCACCCTAAGTTACAGTTCTGGACTCTCTGTAAATGTTCAAACATTCCTTTGGTGATCCTGTGTGTCCCTTTCAATTTAGAATGTTTTGGGATTCTGGGATAACAATTCCTGTTCTGCTTCTCTTATCCCCCTGCTGTCTATAATCCAAAGGAAAAAAAAAACCCTTGCAACAGTGTTAGAACAGTAAAGTAAAAACCAGACATTAATTGGAAGCTTCCAGATGTCCCAATGGGGATGGGGCACACTCGGTCCCTGATTTCAACAATTTATTAAGGTTGATTAATTAGGATATTTAACAGGAACATCCAATAGGAGATTCAGTTGCCCTGGTTACAGGGCCATTGTGTTACACACCCCCTGCTCAACCTGTTGGAATAGGTCCAAAGGCTTCTTTGCCAAAAATTTTTGTTATGACTGCTCACATTCTGGTCAATTAAAAAAATGGTTTTGTTCCTGATAATAAGGTTCTCTTCCTGATAATAAGACAGTATTTCAGGAAGGTATTTAGACAGTGAGCTTATTGTTCTAAAATCTAAGAGAAAGGTTAGGAAACGTACTAGAGTTAATTATTATAATTATATAAGTATGTAATATTAGTTTATTATAGTTAATTAGGAATTTAGTAGTGTTAAGTAAGGATTGTAGATTTATAACTATATAATATTAAGTTACAGAGCTATGAATATATGAAAAATGTGTAAAATGCAAAAATCTTTTCGTCATCACCCCAACTTTCCCATCCTTCTCCAAGAACGAAATTGAAAACACTCTCAGGAAAGCTCCTGATCTTTCCAGCAATCCCAGGCTTACCTTCTTTGGGAAGTGCCCTCCGGAGCTGTGCCCAGGCTGGTCTGGAGCTGGGAGCAGCCCTGCCCCACCCAGCCCCTCTCAGCAGCAGCCCCTGCCCTGCTCAGGGCGGCTCCTTCCCCCCAGAGCTTCTCCCCAGCGCTGGGAGCAGCTGCCAGGGCTGGCTGAGAGCTGTCCCTGGCAGGCAGCAGAGTCCCTGCCCCAGCACAGCGCCCTGACTGCTTCAAACCTGGGCTGATTTCTGCTCTAGTGACCCCTGAGTGAGCTCTGCCCTGTGCTCCCAGCCCAGGCTGAGTTTAACCCCTCTGTGCCTCTGTGCTGTGCCCGGGCTGGCTGCAGGCAGTGCCCCAGCCCTGCTGGGCTGGCACAAGAGCTGCTCATCCAGAGAAATGTGCTTTTGAAGCTCTTCTTGGTGAGCAGGAGCTGCCTCTGGGCCAGCAGCCCAGCCCAGCTCAGCAGCACAGACACAGCACAAGGACTTTAATGAGCCTCTGGGGCTTTGTGCTCAGGCCCTGAACATCAGTCCCTGAGAGGGAGCTGAAGAAACCTCTCCAGAACTCCAAGGCAGAATCCAACTCCAAACTTTCTTGGACTTTTAATGGGTCCCACTGAGGGACACGACTGAGCAAGTGTCCCCAGGCCCCAGGCAGAGCAGAGAACTGCAGGCAGGGATGAAAGGTGGGGACAAAGAGAAGCCAAGTCTTGGTGCCCTGGGGCACAGCAGGGTCTGTGCCAGCAAGGGCTGGGAGGAGACACCTTGTGCTGAGGCCCTGGGGCCTCCTGGCACAGCCCCAGCCAGGCTGGGCACTGTCAGCCCCTTGTGCTGCCCT
Source organism: Agelaius phoeniceus (assembly GCF_051311805.1). Taxonomy (NCBI): domain Eukaryota; kingdom Metazoa; phylum Chordata; class Aves; order Passeriformes; family Icteridae; genus Agelaius; species Agelaius phoeniceus. The sequence goes on from NW_027509866.1 coordinate 7,673,547, forward strand.
CAGCATCCCCCCCTAGCCCACATCCCAGTGGCCTCAAGGATCTGCTGCAAGGAGTTCCTGGGGAGCCTTGCTCAGCCATGGCCCTGGGGGCTCCTTCATGCTCCCTGCAGGACTGCAGCTTTTTCAAAGGACTTTGGGTTTGGCTTTTGCCTTGCAGTCTCTGAGAGCTTTGTGCAATCATGGCCTCCAATTATCTGCTGTAATTAGTCCCTGGAGAGGCTTTGTCAGTAACAACACTCAGTGGGGCTCATTAATGCTTCAAGGTACTCCAGTTATTTTAAGGTACTTGGTGTTTCCCATTTTGATACAGACTCTGTGAGAGGTTTGTGCAATCATGGCCCCAATTATCTGCTTTAATGAGTGCCTGGAGAGCTTTCTACTGTCACTCAGTGGGGCTCATTAATGCCTTGAGGTACTCACATTTTTTAAGGTAGTTTGGAATTTCCTTTCCACACTGAGACTCTGGGAGGTTTTTGGTCAATCCTGGCCTCCAATTGTCTGCTCCAAGGAGTCCATGAGGAGCCTGTGTTGGGGATGGACCTCAGTGGGACCCATTCATGCTTTGAGACATTTTGGGGTTTTCTTCTGACTTTGACTCCTGGAAAGGTTTGTGCAATCTCCTCTCTGGCCCTGAGGTTCCACGGCTCAGCTCCAAATGCACCACAGGGCTCATCAGGATGCAGCAAGTCCTGACAAACCATGGCTCTGCCTTGATTTCCCTCTGCTCTAATGCAGTTTATCAGGAATGTATCTGGAGTGATTTTTGGTTTGCTAATTTGAGATTTCTCAGCCAATGCATCTATTCGTGCAGTGGGATCAGTGTTGGCTGATTACCATTGCACTCACTGGAATATATTTACTCATTTCCTGCTGCGAGATAGGATTAGGAGAAAGGCAAAGTAGGCTCAAAATTTTTAAAGGGTATATAGAAAAGTTTATTACCAGTAAATAGAAGAAAGAGTAATAAGAATCTGAACACTTCTCCTCTCCCTACAACCTTTTCTTTCTTACTGACAATGTAAGGAGACAAAACCTGAAAGTTTCAGTCAGTTTACACCATCTAGAACAGCCTTTCTTCAGTTCACTTAGGGAGAGGAGTCTCTCTTTCATGCTATGGAGACTTCTCCATAAGAAAAACGTTTGCTCGTGGCTCTCAAATCCCACGAAGAGCAGCTGCCCAGAAAATCTGCAATCGTGAAGTCCTTCCCATTTTTTTTCAGTTTTCCCCACAGTTGTGTTTATGGGCCATGTCAACTTATCGGTTATTAGTTCAAAGATGAGCTGTTCAAGAGCAAAGATTCTCTTCATCTATTTCTGAAATCATCTTCATCTTCGAGAACAGAAATCTTCTTTTTCTCTCCCTGAGGGCACAGGATCTCACCACTCTTCTCTCTTTCTCTATTTAAACTTCTCATGGGATCACAGCTACTTCAACATTTGCTTACTTTAGCATGGAGGTTTTTGCTGAACAAAATACCATATTTTCTACCCATATTTTCAATTACATATTGGGAAAAAGAGAGTCTGACATATTAATTACATCCTTCTCCATAGCTTTACAAGAGGATTTCAGCCCCAAGATCAAGGCATCTCCTCATCCCTCCCATCTGGGGCTCAACTTCCCCTTCAGTGACCTCAGTGTCTTCATGTTGCTACTCTCTGTGCCTGCAGTTTGTCCTTTTCTCTCACTGGAGGGAGGATGGAAGCACTGAAAGAGTTCATATCTCACCCGGGGCCTGCAGATGGTTCCGTGCCCCCGGCCGGGCTCGGTGCTTGCGGCCGGAGCTGTTTTACGATGGAGGTTTCTGCAGCGGCTGCGCTGGGGCTGTGTCAGGATGGGCCGCGCTGGGGCAGGGCCAGGATCTCAGCAGCCAGGCCAGAGCACAGCAGCAGCACGGCCGGGGGCCGATGGCTTCTCCTGCCCCTGCCCGGGGCTTGCGGCTGAAGCCCAAGGGTGGCAGAATCTTGGCTGAGCCGGCCCGGCCCGGGGCTGCTCCTGGGGCCCGGCGGATCCTGGCTGGGCCCGGGCTGGCGGCGGGGCAGGGCTCAGCAGGGCCCAGATGTTCCCAACTGCAGCCATGGCCCGGCCCGGCCTCGGCCCCGCGGCCTCCCCTGCCCTGCCCGGCAGCCGATGGGGCCTGGCGGAGTCCCTGGGAAGGGGCCCGGCCCCACGGCAGGAGCCGCCCGGCCCGGCCTGGCTGAGACGGGGCCGGGTCAGCCTTGTTACCTCTGTGCCAGCCAGAAGGGAAAGAGACCCTCACAGGCTTTCCCATCTTTAACATGTGTCTTCACAGAGGGGTGTACAGTTCCCTTAGCGGTTTAACAGATTGTCAATTCTCAAAGTTAATTACTGATTGGTTTTTTAGTCAGACACGGAGGAAACTGCTAGCAGCTTCTCTTAGAACATCACTTCCATGATGCCAAACCCTCACAACAGCACAGAGCACAGAGTTCCTTTGTCCATATGTAGTAGTCATGTGCCCAAGTCCTCAAAAACTCTTCTTGGGAGATGTCTGGGCCCTTTCCAAGTTTTTTTCAACTGAAAGCATTCAACTCAGAGTCTAAGAAAATCACCAGAAGACGTGGCCAGCCTGACCTGTCTGTCCTTGCTACTTTTTTCTGGGAGCAATCTTTGGATATATGGAATTTGGGAGGCCAAATTCTAATTTTGGCCATGGACCCTGGACATGAAGGTTGCTTCTTTTCCGTAGGAAGGAAGGAACAGAGCCCCAGTGTTTGCCAGGCAGAAGAGAGTGACCACCAGAGGACAAGGCCAGGCAGAAGTGGCAGGTTTTTTTTCTGAGAGAAACCCTTGCAGATAGGAAAATTTTTTGAGAGAATACCAATTTTGGCAATGGACATTTAAAAAGAGGGACAGTTCTTTTCTATAGCAAGGAAAGCACGGAGCCCCAGTGCTCCAGGAGCTGATGAGAGGCAGCCCTTGACATCCCAACATCAGCCAGAGCTGTCAGGTGGCCCCTGGGAGGCCAAGCCAGCCAGGCCTGTTCCATGTTCCCTCGGTTCCATGGGGCCCCACAGTGTCCCAATGGTCCCTCGCTTCCCTGAGGCCCTGAGGTGCCATAATGCCCCCTTGGTGACACCAGGCCCTGAAGGGTCCCAATGGTCTCCATGGTTCCATCAGGCCCCACAGAGCCATAATGGTCTCTGGGTTCCATGAAGCCCCGCGGTGTCACCACGGCCCCTTGGTTCCATGGGCTCCAGTGGTGCCACAATGATCCCCATGGTTCCATGAGGTCCCCACAGTGTCCCAGTGTTCTCCATGGGAAGGAAAGAACCCAGCCCCAGTGTGGCAGGGGCAGCCACCAGAGGTCAAGGCCAGCCAGGCTTGATGGTACTGGCAGATTGTGCCTGGGAGCAACCCTTGGACATCCAGAATTTTGGAGGTGGAATCCCAATTTCAGACATGGACACCTGGAGGATAAGGATGCTTGTTTTCCATTGGAAAGAAAGCACGGAACACTGATTCAACAGTGACATTTGGGGATCTATGGGGAGTATTGGGGATCGTTTCTGCACCTCGTGACCCAACAGGAGCTTCTCTAATAAATGTTGCCTGAAGCTCCCACTGTGGTCATGACAGGAGCCCCTGTGAGTGTCTGGGACATCCCAGCTCTTTGGCAGCCTGGGGACTCCAGGGATGTCACCATGGGATGGCTGTGACTGCCTCTGACCACAGGGCTCTTTACCATCCCCAGAAAGCCCTGGGAGGTCTGCATGGAGCCCCTGTCTCTGCCTGTGACATTCCAGCTCTGGAACAGCCTGGAGACTCTTGGGAAGTCCCCATGGAACCCCTCTGAGGGCCTGTGACAAATCTGATCCTTAGCAGGCAACCATCACCAGTCCACTGTTGCTATGGGCAGTTTCCATAGCAACCATCACCAGGCCCCTGTTGCTATGCTCAGTCCCTTGGCAGCTCCATGGAGACCCCATGCCAGGGGTGGTTGCCATGGCCACCAGGGCTGGCACCAGCTGGGATGCTCGGTTTCCACGGGCCGGGCTTCAGGAATGGGATTCCCCAATTTCCTGCTCCCGCTAAAACCGCGCTGCCCTCACTGCCCTCCCACCGCCCATGGAAAGCACAAAAGGCAAAGATCCCGGGCTGGGATAAGAACAATTTATTGGGAACAGCAAGGAGATAAGGAGCAAAAGGAACAGAAACAATATAGATAACAGAAGGGATAAGTAAAACTATTTACAGAGAAAACTACAACATCAACAACTAGTTCTTCCTGGCAATGTATTTCCTCCTGTCTGGAAAGGACACCCTTTTCCTCAGGGAGAGAGAGAGAGAGTCCCTTTCCTGCCCCTGGCAATGACCTGAGGTGGGAGTGAATGTAATGACAGGGCCATGGCCAGACCCTCATGTTCTCCAATCCCACATCATGTCATTGGCGGGGCAACAAAAGGTACAGGTGTCTTCCCAGCATGGATTACAGGGAACATGGATCACCAGGGCTCTGACCAACGTGGTGTCTCCAATGGGGGATAAAGCTGGAGCAGTGCATGAAGCTGTTCCTGCAGTTGGGGCATGTGCAGGGCTTCTTTTACTGGTGCCTCCGTTGGTGTCTGCTCAAGTGAGAGCTGCTGGTGAAGCTCTTCCCACACTGGGGACACTCGTAGGGCCTCTCCCCAGTGTGGATGCGCCGGTGGGTGACGAGGGTGGAGTTGTGCTTGAAGCCCTTCCCGCAGTCGGGGCAGAGGAAGGGCCTCTCATCCGTGGGAATGCACTGGTGCTGGAGGAGCTGAGACCTGGTGTGAAACCTCTTCCCACACTCGGGGCACTCGTAGGGCTGCTCCCCTGTGTGGATCATTTGGTGGATGATCATTTGTGTCTTCCTACTAAAGGTCATTCCACATTCCCCACAGTTGTATGGCCTTTCCCCAGTGTGGATCCTCTGGTGGCAGATCAAGAGAGACTTCTGCCTAAAGCTCTTCCCACATTCCCCACATTTATAGGGTCGTTCCCTGGTGTGGGTCTTCTGGTGGGAGATCAGGTTAGAGTTCTGGCAGGAGCTCATCCCACATTCCCCACACTCGTAGGGCCTCTCCCTGGTGTGGATCCGCTGGTGCCTGATGAGGTGGGAGTTGCGCTTGAAGCCCATCCCACAGTCAGGGCAGCGGAAGGGCCTCTCATACGTGTGAATCCGCTCATGCAGGAGGAGATCAGAGCTGGTGTAAAACCTCTTCTGACACTGGGGACACTCGTAGGGCCTCTCCCTCTCCCCAGCGTGGATGCGCTGGTGGGTGATGAGGGTGGAGTTGCGCTTGAAGCCCCTCCCACAGTCAGGGCAGTGGAAGGGCCTCTCCTCAGTGTGAATCTGCTGGTGGCAGAGGAGACTGGAGCTGGTCTGAAACCTCTTCTGACACTCAGGACACTCGTAGGGCCTCTCCCCAGTGTGGATGCGTTGGTGCCTGATGAGGGCAGAGCTGCAGCTGAAGCCCTTCCCACACTCCCCACACTCGTAGGGCCATTCCCCAGTGTGGATCATCTGGTGGCTGATCAGGGTGCTCCTCTGCCTGAAGCTCTTCCCACACTCCAAGCACTTGTGGGGCTTCTCCCCATTGTGAAGCTGCCCATGGACCACCAGCTCTGAGCTCTGGCTGAAGCTCTGTCCACCTTCCTGGCGCAGGGTGGGTCTTTCCTCCTCAGAGCACCCTGGGCTGGGTTTGGAGCCCCTCCTCTTGTGGAATCTCTGGGGATTTTCCTCCCCATTGGATTCCTGTGCTCTGGAGTCACTCAAAATGGCCTCATCCATGAGTTTCTGCTGTGGGGATTTCTCCTCCCTGGTCTCCATCCTCAGTTTCTTCCTGGGGGGAGGCAGGACAAGGAGAGGATGGGATTTGCCTCCGTGCCAGAGGGAAAGGGAAGGGGATTCCCTGAGTGCATCCCTGGCAGGACGGGGTTGGCAGCAGGGTTGTCCTGCAGCTGGGGGCTGTGCTGGGCTGGGAGATGGAGCAGGAGAGAGGGGGAAAGGGGCACTGACTTCCTCCTCACCTTCCTGAATGTCCCGGGGCTCCTTCCTCTTCCTTGCAGACTCCTCCTCCATCTGGCAAAGGTTTGGGGATGTGAAATCCTGTTTTGGGAGGAAAGCAAGGGATGAGCGCATTGAATTTTGTAGTGGTTTCAAGGCAAACCTGGGGAGAGTCTAGGCGATAATTACAATTTAATAAGAAAATGAAGATCAAGGCAATGGTACAGAAACACTGCCTTAAACTGACAGAGTCTGGATATAACCTGACACCCTGTTGCTGGTCAGGGTGGTGGCAGCAGTCCCATTAAATGGTGGCTGCAGTCCTGTTGGAGTGATGAACGTGATTCTGTCCAAGCAGTGATCCTGTAGAAGGGTCTGGTCTTCCTCTGAAGGTCCAGGGGTGGTTCTGGAGCTCTTGTCCTCTGGGAATCCAGTAGGCAAGCTGCTCCTGGTGTTGCAAGGCTCAGCTTATATGCAGGTAGGAATGCTTGGATCCTCCCCCTGGGCGGAGCATCCCACAATGGGATGATGGAATTTGATCAGTCCTGCAGTGACACTCAATGGCCCATTCCCAGAAGATATCTCCTCTGGAGGGCATTATCAGGGCTGAGTCATGGAAGAGATCAAGAACACTGCCCCACCTCTTTATAGCAGTTGATGAAGATGGGGATTGAAAACATGCATTTGGTTCCATCTTACACTGCAGCCTGAAACAGTGGGGGAATCCCTGCTCAGGGGGTGAACACCACCCCCCTTACCCAAACTGGCTCAGGTGTAAAACCCCCACCCTGGGAAGGCCACACACACAGGGGACAATGTCACACTTGCCCTGCCCCAGGGGAGGTCTCTGTCCCTGTCACTCTGTGGCTGTCCCCCCTTTTCTCTTTCACAGGCCGGGGGCTTTGCCAAATCTAAGAATAATTTTTCTTGTGTCCCTGTCACCTTTGTGACATCTACACAGAGCTTTCCCTTCCTTTTCATACTCTTTTCAGAAAAGAGGTATCACAATGTATTGGGCCGAATTTCCACTTTTCTTATATTGGAACCTGCCAGCAGCTGAACTGGAGGTGTGCAGGACCAATGGATTTTGGAATTGCCACAAAATTGCTTCTACTGTGAGTTTATTGAATTTTGGGATTTGTTTGCGTTTTCACCACAAGTGACTTGTGGGAAAAGCAAATTCAAGGCCTTTTCTGTAGGGTTAAGTTTGATTTTTGTCAAGAAACAACTTTGCTTTGTCCAGTGCCCAGGGAATGCTCAAGGGGTCACTGAGCCTCTCACACTGGGGGATGCTTGGGAGGGGCTTGGGAGGGTTGTGCCTGTCCCTGTCACCCCAGGCCATTCCCCAGGGGTGTCCCTGTCCCTGTCACCCCAGGCCATTCCCCAGGGGTGTCCCTGTCCCTGTCACCCCAGGCCATTCCCCAGGGGTGTCCCTGTCCCTCTCACCCCAGGCCATTCCCCAGGGGTGTCCCTGTCCCTGTCACCCCAGGCCATTCCCCAGGGGTCTCCATCATTCTCACCCCAGGGAATGCCTGGGGGGTCTCCCTCCCTCTCTCCCCTGTGCCAGGGGGTGCTCGGGGCAGTCTCTCTCCCTCTCAGCCCAGGGGATGCTGGGGGCTCTCTGTCCCCTGGCCCTGGGGGATGCTCGGGGGGTCTCCATCCCTCTGGCCTCAGGCAATGCCTGTGCAGGGCTGGGCACCAGGGGCTCTGTGTCCCTCTCACCGCTGAGGCTGCTCGGGGCTGGGGGGGCTCTGCCACCTTCTCACCCCTGGCGAGGCCGGGGGGGTCTCTGTCCCTCTCAGCCCTGCTGGGACCCCACCCAAACATCATCGGGGTCACAGGGACAGAGACACCCCCAAACCCCCAGAAGGGCTGAGCCTGGGATTTGGTTTGGGGCTGAGGATTTAGGAAGGGGCTGGAATTGGGGCTGGCCTTGGAGTTGGGGCTGAGATTTGGATTAGAGCTGGGATTGGCTTTAAAGCTGGACATGAGATTAGTTTTAGGGCTGGGGTTGAGATTGGGTCTGGGGCTAGATGAGTCTGGGACTAGGATGAGAATAAATACAGAACTGTGAGTGTGTCTGAACACGGAGTGAGATTGAGACCAGGATCAGGGTCAGGTTTGGGACTGAGCTCACCCAGAGCAGGACAGGGGGGATGTCACTGTGGGATGTCCCTGGCTTTGTCCCAGCCCTCCTCAGGCACCTCCAAACATGAGGGACAGCTGGGTGCCCCAAGATCCAGGTGCTCCCACGCTGCCCCTCAATACCAGGTGAGCATTCCCTGAGGGCAGCCCTGACTGTGACCCTTGGGGCTCTGGGATCAGCCCTCACATCCCTGTGGGAGCAGCTGCAGACAGGATGAGAGATTTCCCCCCTCTCTTTCCTGTGGGAGGATGAAGCCCGGCTGCCATTTTCTTCTGGTGTCTCCTCCTTTCCTCAGCTGAGGATGTCACTCCCCAGGCGCAGGAAAATCCCCATTCCCTGTTTGCCTGTGGCTGCAGTCTGGAACATCCACCCAGAATTAAGGACTTTCTGACAGCCCTGCTGAATGACAACGGCAAAAGGTTTGTGAGAAGGGGAAAAAATTGTATTTTGATAGGAAATAAAAGGTGCAAAATTATTTCTTTCTCTCATATTCCTTTTCAGTCAGTTCTGGTCTGTTTTCAGAGTGCCACCTTCTCAGCTGGTTGTGCTTGTGTCCTCCTTGTTATAAAATTGACTCAAAACGAGTAATTTCCAATCAAAGAATTTATTAATTATTGAAGCAGTTATACTACGTAAGCAAAGGCTTAGCGCTGGGCGACAGGGGAGTCTCCGCTCCACCTACTGCCGCCCCAACTAGTTTCTGATTCAGTCCTTTTATCCTCTCCATCCTTCAGGAGTCCACGTCATCTCGGAGTTCTCTGCGCCTGTGCTGGTTGTTGCTAGAGGGTCATCCTTCTGTCTCCTGGTGGTCGGTGATAAAAGGCTGCGGAGTCTTCCTCAGCTGCGTCTTCTTCACCCTATGTCTTTATTTGGTGACTTCTCCGTGGAAAATTACCAAAATCTTATGATTAATGCAATATGTGTCCTATCAAGCTTAAGCAAGCAAATATCCTGCCTTGCAAACTGTTTATCTGCCCCTGCCCCTTCCCCAGCTTTTCCCTGGTCGTTATCTCTGTGAGTTATCTGCTTGTACCATTTGTCAGCAGGAAAGGTTTCCCTGCTGGGTGTTTATCTGTCCCTGCCCCTTCCCCAGCCTTTCCCTGGTCGTTATTTCTGTGAGTTATCTGTTTGTACCATTTGCTGGGTGGGACTATGTGTGGGCTCCTGCAACCCCTTCCCTGGTATCCTTGTAGCTCATATCTCATGAAGTAGTACAGAAATAGTCAGCAGACAACTCTTGTAACACACTGGTCTCTTTTTCGTGACGAACAAAATGTAGTCCCTCATCTCACTCCTTTCTCTCCTGCCTTTCTCTGCCTGCTCTGTTTCTCTCTCAGTGTCTCCCTTGACCCAGGGCATCTCCCACCACAGACCCTGCCCTGATTTAATTCCCAGTCCATGAGCTACAACAACCATGGGTGAAGTTATGAAGGCTGGCAGTGAAATGTCACTGTAGGATCTTGCTCCACTTGGCTTTTGGCTCCTTCTTAAGAGCTTTGCTTTCCAGGGCAGGAACATCTTTTCCTGTCTGGGAACTGGAATTCCAGCCCCTGGCAGTGTGTGCCATGGATCCCAGAGGGGCATTCCCGAGGCTGCCGGGGTGCTGCTCCTGCCGAGCCTCCCAAGGAGCTGTGCAGGGCCAGGGGACAAGGTCCAGCAGCTCTGTGGGCTCCCAGAGCACACAGCAAAGGTGGCTTTGATGGACATTTCCCAGCACCTTCCCCGCTGGAAGCAGAGGGAGGGAGGAAATGGAAGCGAGTCCCCGACAAAATCTTGGAAGGATTGGGCTGGGAAGGGACCCTGCCCATGGGTTACGATTTCGCGAGGGAGAGACGCCTCTGCCCCAGGGGAGTGCGAATGAGACCATGGGAACGCAACCTGTGGATCTGCTCGAACTTGGATTGAACTGAACAAGAAATGGGGAAGAGTGAGGGAGAGAAAGAAATCGGGAAGAGATCTCAGAGAGAGAAAGAAATAGGAAAGAGTTCTCAGAGGGGGAGAAAGAAAGAGGAAAAGGCTCCGGCCCAGACTCCGCAGCTCCCGGGGACACCCGCAGGGCGCAGCGCCTTTCACAATTCCAGCCAATCAGAGAACGCGCTGAACAATTTCCAGCCAACCAGAGCTTTTCTCGCCGATGACTCACCGGTTGCCAGGCGGACCCGCAGAGCCCAGCGGCCCCGGAGCGGAGTTTGGGGCTCGGGCCGGGGGCACGGATCCGCCCCGGGGGGGTCCCCGAGCCCCCTGCCCAGCCCTGGGGCCGATCGGGGGCTCCCCCACCCAGCAGCCGGGGCTGCGGGGCCGCGGGGCAGAGGGGTGGGAAAGGGGGGTCCGGGCTGGCAGCGGAGGAAATGCGGGAGGAAGAGGAGGGAGAGGAGGAGCAGGAGCGGGAGCGGGAGAATCCCGGCGCTCGCAGCGCCCGCACGCTGAGCCTGCAGCAGCCCCTGCCCCGGGAGCATCGCCCCCAGCCCCGAGCCGCAGGTGAGGGCGAGGCCGAGCTCGCCCCGGCTCCAGCCAGGGGTGTCCGGGAGGATTTTTTTGGAGAGTGTTCGGAGCCGGCAGATCCCGGACTCGAGCCCCGGGTATCTCCGGGCTCCCTAAGAGGAGCTTTTTCGGGGGCAGAGGAGCCGCGATCGCCCCTCGGGAGGGTCCCGGGGGTCCACGTGGGGATGGCCCGGTACCGACGGGGCGGGACATTGGTTTTGGGGATCCCCGTGAGAGCCGGGGCTGTGGAACGGGGGACCCCCGGGGCGGGGAGAGGGGAAGGGGCGATACCGGAGCTGGGGCACCCCCGGCAGCCCGGAGATGAGGCGGGGACGGGACCCCCTGACCCTGACAGGGGCGCGTCCTGGGGTGACTTCATGATGCTCGTGCCCCATCGGTCCGTTTAGCCCAGAAATGAGTTCTGCACCTTTAAGGCTGGTTCTGAGAGCCAAGGGGAGGAGGAAGAAGCTGCAGTTTGTTTTCAGACACTGCACTCACTCCTCCACATTCCGGCTCCTGGATGGACAGAGGGCGGGACAGAGCTCTCCTTTGCTTTTAGTTAGTTTTTAGCTCTCTGAGGCAGAGAAGTTCCCTGGACTGTGGTTTTTCTTTTTCTTTGGAGCTGTTTAAACCTGCTCTGCACTGAACACCCAGAACACCACCGGCAGCTCCCACCTGTGGCCCACCGGGCTGAGCCTGGGTTGCAGCATTTCCAATACAGGAGGGACTGATAAGAAACTGATAAGGGACTGATAAGAGACTGATAAGACACTGAGTGAGCCAAGCCCCAGCCCAAGGAAGGACTTTTGGAGTTTGTCACCTATTTTCCAGCAGCAGGAGGTTTTATTGCTTAATATGGTTCAATTTTTGTGCTGGTGAATGCTTTGCCTGTTAAATAAAGTGGTTTTTTCCACTTTTCTCCAAGAAAATATTTTCCCAAACTGGCTGAGGGTGGGGCTGCTGAATCTGTATTCTAGAGGAAACCCCTTTCGGGAGTTTTCTCCCAAATTTGCCCTAAAGCAGGACAGGGTGGTGGGAAGAGGGGGGAACCCCAAGTGGCTGGATTGAGGGGAGGCTGGAGAGAGGGACCTTGTGACCCCAAAACCCCCCAGCATCCCCAAGCAGGACCCTGGAGAGGGGGGATCCCCAGGACCCATGGGATCCCCAACAGCCCAGAGACAGGGGACCACCAGAACACCAGAGGGATGAGACTGGAAATGGGACACTCCTGGTGGCTTTTTTTTTATTCACTCTTGATTTTTGGAGGTTTTTATGGACATCAGGTGACTTCTAGAGATGGACTTGGTAAAGAGGAATCCCCAACCCAAGGCATTCACACCTTGTTTCTCCCCAAACCAGGATTTTCCCCAAACCTTCCCACAGTGACATCCCTCCTGTCCTGCTCTGGGTGAGCTCAGTCCCAAACCTGACCCTGATCCTGGTCTCCATCACACTCCATGTTCAGACACACTCACAGTTCTGTATTAAATCACATCCTAGTCCCAGACTCATCTAGCCCCAGACGCAATCCCAACCCCAGCCCTAAAGCCAATCCCATGTCTTGCCTTAAACCCAATCCCAGCTCTAATCCAAATCTCAGCCCCAACTCCAAGGCCAGCCCCAATTCCAGCCCCTTCCTAAATCCTCAGCCCCAAACCAAATCCCAGGTTCAGCCCTTCTGGGGGTTTGGGGGTGTCTCTGTCCCTGTGACCCCGATGATGTTTGGGTGGGGTCCCAGCAGGGCTGAGAGGGACAGAGACCCCCCCGGCCTCCCCAGGGGTGAGAAGGTGGCAGAGCCCCCCCAGCCCCGAGCAGCCTCAGCGGTGAGAGGGACACAGAGCCCCTGGTGCCCAGCCCTGCACAGGCATTGCCTGAGGCCAGAGGGATGGAGACCCCCCGAGCATCCCCCAGGGCCAGGGGACAGAGAGCCCCGAGCATCCCCTGGGCTGAGAGGGACAGAGACTGCCCCGAGCACCCCCTGGCACAGGGGAGAGAGGGAGGGAGACCCCCCAGGCATTCCCTGGGGTGAGAATGATGGAGACCCCTGGGGAATGGCCTGGGGTGAGAGGGACAGGGACACCCCTGGGGAATGGCCTGGGGTGACAGGGACAGGGACACCCCTTGGGGAATGGCCTGGGGTGACAAGGACAGGGACAACCCTCCCAAGCCCCTCCCAAGCATCCCCCAGGGCGAGTGGAACAGAGACCCCTTGACCATCCTCAGGGCACTGGACAAAGTAAAGTTGTTTCTTGACAAAAATCAAACTTAACCCTACAGAAAATGCCTTGAATTTGCTCTTCCCACAAGTCACTTGTGGTGAAAACGCAAACAAATCCCAAAATTCAGTAAACTCACAGTAGAAGCGATTCTGTGGCAATTCCAAAATCCATTGGTCCTGCCCAGCTCCAGCTCAGCTGCTGGCACATTCTGATAAAAGAAAAGTGGAAATTCGGCCCAATACATTGTGATACCTCTTTTCTGAAAAGAGTATGAAAAGGAAGGGAAAGCTCCATGTAGATGTCACAAAGGTGACAGGGACAAAAGAAAAATTATTCTTAGATTTGGCAAAGCCCCCGGCCTGTGAAAGAGAAAAGGGGGGACAGCCACAGACTGAGAGGGACAGAGACCTCCCATGGGGCAGGGCAAGTGTGACATTGTCCCCTGTGTGTGTGGCCTTCCCGGGGTGGGGGTTTCACACCTGAGCCAGTTTGGGTAAGGGGGGTGGTGTTCACCCCCTGAGCAGGGATTCCCCCACTGTTTCAGGCTGCAATGTAAGATGGAACCAAATGCATGTTTTCAATCCCCATCTTCATCAACTGCTATAAACAGGTGGGGCAGTGTTCTTGATCTCTTCCATGACTCAGCCCTGATAACGCCCTCCAGGGGAGATATCTTCTGGGAATGGGCCATTGAGTGTCACTGCAGGACTGATCAAATTCCATCCTCCCATTGTGGCATGCTCCGCCCAGGGGGAGGATCCAAGCATTCCTACCTGGATATAAGCTGAGCCTTGCAACACCAGGAGCAGCTTGCCTACTGGATTCCCAGAGGATAAGAGCTCCAGAACCACCACTGGACCTTCAGAGGACGACCAGACCCTTCTACAGGATCACTGCTTGGACAGAATCACGTTCATCACTCCCACAGGACTGCAGCCACCATTTAATGGGACTGCTGCCACCACCCTGAGCAACAGGGTGTCAGGTTATATCCTGACTCTGTCAGTTTAGGGCAGTGTTTCTGTATCATTGCCTTGATCTTCATTTTCTTATTAAATTCTAAGTCTGGCTTAGACTCTCCACCTGGTTTGCCTTCAATCCAGTACAAAATTTAGTGTGCTCATCCCTTGTTTTCATCCCGAAACAGAATTTCCCATCCTGAAACCTTCACCAGATAGAGGAGGAATCTGCAAGGAAGAGGAAGGAACCCTGGGACACCCAGGGAGGTGAGGAGGAAGTCAGTGCCCCTTTCCCCCTCTCTCCTGCTCCATCTCCCAGCCCAGCACAGCCCCCGGCTGCAGGACAACCCTGCTGCCAACCCCGTCCTGCTGGGGATGCACTGGGGGGATCTCCTTCCCCTTCCCTCTGGCACAGAGGCAAATCCCATCCTCTCCTTGTCCTTCCTCCCCCAGGGAAGAAGCTGAGGATGGAGACCAGGGAGGAAAAATCCCCATGGCAGAACTTTGTGGAAGAGGCAGTTTTGAGCAGCTCCATGGCACAGGAATTCAACAGGCAGGAAATCCCAGGGGAAGATCTTACATAAGGAAGGGCTCAACACCCAGCCCAGAATGCTCTGAGGAGGAAAGACCCACCCTGAGCCAGGAAGGTGGACAGAGCTTCAGCCAGAGCTCAGAGCTGGTGGTCCCTGAGCAGCTTCATGATGGGGAGAAGCCCCACAAGTGCTTGGAGTGTGGGAAGAGCTTCAGGCAGAGCAGCACCCTGATCAGCCACCAGATGATCCACACTGGGGAATGGCCCTACGAGTGTGGGGAGTGTGGGAAGTGTGATGGTGTTCGCTGGGTTCTTAGGATGAGGGAAGAGACAAGAATGTCGACTCCACGTTTCAGAAGGCTTGATTTATTATTTTATGATATATATTATATTAAAACTATGCTACAATAATAGAAGAAAGTATCTTATCAGAAGGCTAGCTACGAATAGAAAAGGAATGATAACAAAGGCTTGTGACTGACTGAGACAGTCCAGACAGCTGGACTGTGAATGGCCATTATTAGAAACAACCACATGAGACCAATCACAGATCCACTTGTTGCATTCCACACCACCAAATTATCATTGTTTACATTTTGTTCCTGAGGCCTCTCAGCTTCGCAAGAGAAAAATCCTAAGGAAAGGATTTTTCAGAAAATATCATGGCTACAGGGAAGGGCTTCAGCTGCATGTCCCACCTCATCACCCACCGGCGCATCCACACTGGGGAGAGGCCCTACGAGTGTCCCCAATGTGGGAAGAGCTTCCCCAGCAGCTCTCACTTGACCAGACACCAACAGATCCACCCACAGGGGAAGCCCTGCAACATCTCTGACTGTGGGAAGAGCTTCCTGCACTGCTCCAACTCCATGCCCCATGAGAGGACCTACTTTGGGCAGAGCCCTGGTAACCCACATTCCCTGTGATCCATGTTGGGAGGATACCTTGATGGTTATCCTTTTGGTTTGGCCCTAATTTTCCTCTGATTTGTCTCTATTACTTAAAAATAATATGACTAAAAAGAAAGTAATTGATCAAAGATGTCTAAAGTGCCACAATTTAACAGGTATTTCAGATGGAATTTATGGTTTGGGGACATATTTTGGGGGATTTGTGGGTTCTTGGGCGATTTCAGGAAGTGTTCTCCGTATCTTTGCACTCCAAAACCAAGATGATTTGATCTGTCACCTCAAAATGACCTAATCGCTTTGAAAAAAACTCAGTCATACCCCACAAGGGCTTAATCCCACCTAAAATTGGCTTGTTCCCACCTCAAAAAAAAAATCAGTCCCATGTCAAAAGTACTCAATTCCACAGCCTCTAGGGTGAGATGGGATTGGAAGGAGATTGGGAGAAGTGGCATACAAATTTGGAGAAGTGGGATCAGGATTGTGTGGGGCTGGGTGTGTGGGATGTATTTTGACAATAAATAAAACTTTCAGATTATTAACTTCTATCCCATTCATTTTCCATCAGTTCTGGTTTGTTTTTCAGAGTGCCACCTTCTCAGCTGATTGTGTTTGTGTCCTCCTTTCTCTCCTGCCTCTCTTTGCCTGCTCTGTTTCTCTCTCAGTGTCTCCCTTGACCCAGGGCAGCTCCCCCCAAAGACCCTGCCCTGATTTCATTCCCAATCCAGGAGCTACAACAACCATGGGTGAAGTTATGAAGGCTGGCAGTGAAATGTCACTGTAAGATCTTGCTCCACTTGGCTTTTGGCTCCTTCTTAAGAGCTTTGCCTTCCAGGGCAGGAACATCTTTTCCTGGCTGGGAACTGGAATTCCAGCCCCTGGCAGTGTGTGCCATGGATCCCAGAGGGGCATTCCCGAGGTTCCCAGGGTGCTGCTCCTGCCGTGCCTCCCAAGGAGCTGTGCAGGGCCAGGGGACAAGGTCCAGCAGCTCTGTTGGTTCTGCAGTGCCACAAGGGCCCCTGGTTCCATGAGTTTCCCTACTGCCAACAGCAGTTCCTTGGTTCCCGTGATGCCCTGCTGCTGTGTCACCATGGATATTTGGTGCCATGAAGTTCTTCAGTGTCACAATGGCCTCCTTGGATGGGCAGTGTCACCATGGACCATTGGCTCCAGGCAGCCCCGCTGGGTCACCATGGACTCCTTGGTTCCATGAGGCTCTGGGGGTGTCTCCATGGTTTCCTTGGATCCCCAGTGTCACAATGGACCACTGGATCCACATGGCCCTGCTGTGTCACCATGGCCCCTTGGTTCCATGGCACCCCAGGGTCACACTTGACTCCTTGCTTCCACGTCGCCCCCTCAGTGTCAAAATGGCCCCTTTGTTCCATGAGGAACACAAAAGTTTTGTAGAAACATTGAGCAAATCCTGCCTAACACACCTGGGAACATCTGTTTGCATTCCAAAGAGGGGTTAAAGGTGAGGATGGCACCAGCAGCTTCCATCTGCAGCAGAGGTCCAGGGAAAGGACAGGGACAGAGAATTCAGCTGCAAGACTCAGAGAATTCTGCTCCCAGAGATCATTTCTGCTCACACTGTCCCTTGCAGAAAGGTGACACCATTCCAGGCAGCCTGGACTGAGCAGGTGGCTCCTGAGTGGGGTTTGTTGTTCAGGAAACCTGCTCAGGCTTTTCCTTTCTTTCCTCACCAACAGGAAAATTCTCCTGGGCCTGTGTGCAGGCAGAGCCCTGAGGAGAGCAGGTGGGACACGGTGCAATGGGCTGGGACATGGAGCTGCAGAGCTCAGGGACAAGGTTCTGCTGCAGGGCACAGGGATGTCAGTGCCAGGTGGGCCATGTCAGACATGGTGAGGCTGGGGGTGAGGAGCAGCTTGTCCAAACAGGGTCAGCCCTCAAGGGGGCTCATTCTTCTCCATGCCCAGACCGCCTAAGGAGACATTCAACATTGTCGTGGTTTAGGGCAAATTTGGAGGAGAATTTCAAAATTAGGGCACCTCCAGAACACAAACCCACACAGCCCCTCCCCCCAACCAGTTCGGGAAGGATTCCTCGTAGAGGAGTGGAAAGAACCTGTTTATTTAACAGGCACAGCACCCCCAGCACACAAAATGAACAATACCAGATGACACCGCTCTGAAAAAAAAAAAAGACAAATCAAGAAAGTCTCTCTTGGGGTGTGGTCACTCTGTTCTCAGTCCCTCTGGCGCTGGGGCAGCTGCTGCAGGCCACAAGGTGCAGGATCTTGGTGTTTCCCAGGTCCCAGTCCGGAGCAGGTTCAAAATGGTCAGAAAAAGGAAAGGAGAAACAGTCCAGGAAGAAATTGGACAGTTTAGCTAAACTAGCTAATGAGCAAAAGCAAGCAGAAGCGAAGCAAGCAAGAGCGAGAGAGAGAGCAAAGCGAAAAGCAAAAGCAGAAAAAACAAAAGCTGCAGTGTCTGTGTCCCGCCAGGCTGATAAGAAAACCAAAACAAAACTTTCCCTCTTCAGAGCCGGTCTTAAAGGTACAGAACATAATAGCCAACATTAACAGAACACATGAATGGGGATACAAGCATCATAACATCACCCTAGGACAAGCATCAAGATCACCTGGGGAATGCTTCTATCTGCTCTTCTCTGACCTGAAAAATTAAAAAAAATAAACACTTGATTAAAGAAGAAAAGTCATGAGGTGCACGTTAAATTTCCTCCTTACAAGAATCCCAACTTCATTCCAATCAGCTGCACAAGCCCTGGAGACTTGAAGACCACTGAAGGAAGACAAAGCACCCCCAAGAGTTTTCTGTATTTTATTGAGCCCCACAAGGGATTTGGGGCTGAGTCCAGGACCCTCAGGCACTGAGAGAAGGCTGAAGAAGCTGCTCAAGGAATCAGAAGCGAAACTCCAAGTCCCTTGGAGCATCACTGGGCCCCACTGAGGGCAGGGAGTGCCAAAGGCTCCCCAGGGACTGCTGAGAGCAGATCCTTGAGGCCAGGATTGCAGGGAGCCCAAGGCTCTGAGCAGGGAACTGCAATGCTGAGCAAGGCCTGGGCTGGCTGGGGGAAGCAGAAAGGCCAAACCCTGAGCCCAGCCTGGGACAGCAGGGCCTGTCCCTCACGGGTGGCTCGGGGATGTTTGTGGGGCACTGGGATGTGAGGGGCAGCAAGGACAAATGCCATAAACCTGTGTGACACTGCAGACCCTCATGGAACCAAGGGGCCAGTGGGACACTGTGGGAAGTTGTGGGACCAAGGGGATCATTGTGGCACTGTTGGGGCCATGGAACCAAGGGGCCAATGTGACACTGTGGGGCCTCATGGAAACAAGAGGCCATTGTGAGCCTGCAGGGCTGGAACACTCCAGAACACTAAAATGCTGGGGGTTACCAAAGGTTCCTCTCCTTGAGTTTGGTGCACAAGAGAAACACCCACCAGATATTCTCAACATGAACAGATGCAAAGAATATTCTTCTTTTTAGAAAGGGACCCACAAGGATCATCAAGTCCAGCTCTTAAGTGAATGGCCCACACAGGGATTGAACGCACAACCTCAGTGATACCAGCACCATGCTCTGAGCAACTGAGCTAGGAGGTCAAAATGACACCAAATTTTACTGGCAAAATATAGACAATCAAGGAACTTTTGCAAAGAGTTTAATACAACATCCACTTCAACAGAAAATGCTTATCATAGTATTAACTTCATAAACTCAGCCCATTTAACCTAAAAACCGTTAACCCTTAAGATGTTAATCTACCCAAAAATGTGCCAGGTAAGTAGCATTAGAAGGAGAAGAAATAGAGAACAGAAAGACAGAAAATCCGTAGAAAGACACACACATAGGTACCAACAGCCGGAGTTCCAGCATCACCAACAGAGGAACCCCAGCAGAAGGCAGGATCCAGACCCTAGGCTGGCCTCCTGCTCTGGCTTTTAACCCCCTGGGACTTCATGGCCCCGCCCCTGGGGTGGGACTGCCAGTTGCTTGTCCAATCAGAGCCAGGGTAGCACCAGCTGCTGCTGTGTGATTGATTGATTGACAGCTGGGCCAATCAGAGCTGGGTTAGCACCGCCCCTGCTGTGTGATTGACAGCTCTGCCAGGGCTGGGGGCGGGGCTCTGTCCCACCACAAACCAAGGCCTGACCTGGCCCTGGCCCCACACGGGCATTCCGAGCATCCCAAGGTGTCTCGGGACATGGATCTCATCCAGCCTCTGACAGCGACCACGGTGACACTACGGAACCTCATGGAGCCATGGCTCAGTTGTGACAATGCAGGTCCAAGGACATTACGGAACCTCATAGAATCAAGGACACCATTGTGCAACTCAGGGGCCCAATAGAAGCAAGGGTCAATGATCAAATATTGGGGCCCATAGAAACAAGGAGCCATTGTGACACAGCGGGGCTACATGGAGCCACAGGAACCCTGTGACTCTGTTGGGGCTCATGAAACCAAGAAGCCATTGTGACATTGCCAGACCTCATGGAATCAAGGAGACCATTGTGACAGTGTGGGAATCCATGAAATCAAGGGAACATTCAACAAGTCTGCCTGGCTTGGCCTCCTGGGGGCTGTCTGACAGGTCCCACTGAATTAGACATGCCAAGGGCCACTTCCCATCTGACCGTGAAGCACTGGGGCTCTGTGCTTTTATTCCTATGGAAAAGAACTCTCTTTCTTGTCTAAGCTCACATGGCTGAAATTAGGATTCCACCTCTAAAATTCCCTATATTCAAGGGTTACTCTCCAAAAAAATCGACCAATACAGTCATGTCTGGCCAGCCTTGGCCTCTGGTGACTGCCTCTCATCTGCCCCTGCACCACTGAGGCTCACTTGTTTTCTTCCTACGGAGGCCATTGTGACACTGCAGGGCGTTGTGGAGGCAAAGGGCCATGGTGACACTGTGGGAACTTGTGGAACCAAGGGGATGGATCATTGTGACACTGTGAGTACCATGGATCCATGGGGCCATTGTGACATGGTGGAGTCTTGAGGAACCCTGAAGACCATTTGGACACTTTGGGGTCTTCTGAAATGCAGAGGACACTGTGACCCTGCAGGGTACCATGGATCCAAGGCACCATTGTGACACTGTGGAGCCTCATGGAACCAAGGACATCATTGTGGCTCTGCTGGGCCACATGGTCCCAAGGGGCCAGAGCAAATCAGCAATGTGGGAGTTAGCCCGGCTGTGACTCAGAGTCAGACAGATTTACCCTGGAAGAACTGGGCGTGAGTTTCAAGCCCTGGGAATCATTTGTTTAAATTAAGGTGAGCTTGAAAGTTCTCCAAAAAGCCTTTAGTATTGTTATGCTAACTTGTCCAAGTTCTATTCCCCTATTGGTTACTTGTTTCCCCTATAGGGTTATTGTTCCAGAGTGTTCTACCCCCATGTGTACATGTTGTTGCTCCCCTTTGTCTTGGGTCTTAGGATCCTGCCCCTCATACTGTGCTCGACTTCTCCATGTTTATTGTTTTTCACCCTGTTATTAAAGTTCCTTTTAAACAACTCCATTGATCCTTCTCCTTTTCGTTTTTGCCACCCTTGCCCTGAAGTCAGAGAACCAGAGAGGTTTGTCACAGCCACCCTCATTGTGACCTTTGGCGCCCGAACAGGGACCATGACACTCAGGGCTCCCTGTGTCAGTCACGTCAGGCAGGGGTAGCTGATGGATAGGCCAGTGCTCCCCGGGATTTTGGATTGTGCCGGGCCAAGCGGATTCATCGTTGCTTCGAGAGACCTTGCCCAGAATCAGCAGGGACAAAAATGGTTTCACCTGCATAGGATTGTAGGTGGGTTTGGGGAAATGCAAGACATTTACTGCCCTTTTTGCCACTGTGTTTTTACACTATACACCCATGTCCCATAACTGATTTGGGGTGTTCTGGTGGCTCTTCCCCATAAGGTGGAGAAAGAGAAAAATGGGCAGCCGGATGTCCAAATTAGAAAGCAGCATATATGGATGCTTTAAGTTAATTCTCACTGATCATGACAAAATATTTTCAAAGAACAAATTAAAATCAATCATGAGGTGGATCATTAAAAATATTCCAGACGCCTCTGCTCAGGAAATCCATACCACTGAATTTTGGGACTCAGTGGGAGTTAAACTGTACAACCTTTCAATCAAAAGGGACCCCATTGCACCCTGCATGCTCCCCATCATCCACACCATCCTTGAGACCCTTCATCAGCAAGCAGTGTCTCGAAAACTCGATCTGTTGGTCACTCCTAACTCGGGACCTCCCCTCAAACCTGCCTTTCTCAGACCTTCCATGATGGTCCAAGATGGCAATGGCCACGCTGTCTTGGAGCATCATGGCCTGGAAACTCAAGATGGAAGGAGCCTGAATGTGGCTCGGGAGCCCAACCATCCTCCCTCCATCTTGGCTCCTCCACTTCCTGCTACCACAGCCTTCTCTTCCGCCCTGAACGAACCTCCAGACTCCACCCCCACAACTGCGGGTCACGCCCCCACTGTCAATCATCCTCTCCACCCTGGGCCATGCCTCCAGGTAAGGAAGGAGACTGGCAAATAGTCTCGAAACTCCTCATTGTCCCCATTTGTTATGAAAGAAGGGGGCAGAATCCCAGGGATCAGCCATTGGTTTACAGGGAAACCAAGGATCTGTGTAGGGCAGATAAAGACCATGGAAAGGACTCATCTTATTTTAATGGCCTAATGAGGGCCATGTTTACAGCACATCTTAACCCCCTATGATATAAAATATATTATGACCCTGTTGTTGTCACCTACAGAATACACCCTGTAGGAAGGGGGATGGAAGTGTTTACTAAATCAATTAATAGCAGACTATGCTAATAATGAGGTAAGGGCAGAATTGACAATCAACCATCTAGCTGGAGAAGGACAACACAGCCTACCAGATGATGAAGCAGCAGGTATCCCCAGAGAAGTATTGGATGATATCAAAGAGATGGCTTTGAAAGCTTTAATCTAGGTACTGGATGGTAGCACCCCCAATTTGGACTATGTAAACATAAGACAAGAACATGGAGAGTCCTACATGAAATTTATTTATCACCTTAAACAGGCACTAGAGAAACAAGTCCAGGATAAAAAGCTCAAAATGAATTACCAAAATCATTGGGAGTTGCCAATGCCAACCTAGAATGTACAAAAGTGCTGTGTGCCCTTCCACTAGAGCTGGAACCCACACTCCTGCAGATGACTGAGGCCTGTAATCGCCTCAGAACAACAGAACACAGAGCAGCTGTACAAGCCCAGGCATTAGGCAAGGAGTTGTAGAAGCCCTAGGGGCCATGCAATTCCCCTTTAAGGTGCCCCAGCAACATCTACGGGGCCCAAAAATATGTTTCCAGTGTTTTCAACAAGGACATTTTAGAAAAGATTGTCTCCAGAGGGGAAGGGACTATCCAGTCCCTAACAGAAATCAACATCAAATTAAGTGGAATTTCTCAAAAGGTAACTACATCAAGCAGCTGTCAAAAAAACTACCACTGGAGTGCAAGGCAGCCTCACACTCTGACACAAGTGTTCAAACCAACGATGCCTACAACTGACGAAGGTCAAGTAGCACAAACACCCATTACAGACCATGGAGCACTGAACTCCAGCACCTCATCTCCCAGTTGCCAAACACCACCAGGGGCAAAATTTGTCTCGGGTCTTGGTGAGTGTGAAGTCTGTTGTTTTAACTGACTATTTTGCCCATGCAATATTGACAGACAGCTGGGGCCCGAAGATTGGCCCTGTAAACTATTAACCTTAGGAAACTGCTCATCGAGGACTGAAGGATTTTTTGTATTGCCATCCATACTATCAGTGGCCTCACAAAAAGAAATTACAGTGCTGGCCCTGTCTCCCAACCCACCTTGTTTTATACCCTAAGAACTAAAAATTGCACAAGCCATAATAATCCCCAAACAGGATGCCAATGACACTTCACTGGGGATGTGGACCCAGGTGATAAATCACGATCAACCAAAAATCACCTGCACTCTGGAACTTAACAATGAAAAGATTGTTTTGACAGGGCTTGTGGACATGGGAGCAGATGTGACAGGTATCTCACAATCCAAGTGGGCTCCTAACTGGGTGTTCACAGCTACTGCAGGAATATTGTCCGAGATTGGAGGTGACCGTGACAGTATCCGAAGTGCAGAACTTATTAACATCAAAGGACCTGAAGGCCAAATTGCCACAATGAGACCAGTTGTGAGAAAGGATCTTGGTGTATCCCAGATAAGAACATCAAGCCCTACCTGTAGCCACTGAGTGTGGATTCTGCAAAGGAACCCCCAAGTCCACCCCAAGACAAAACCCACCAGACAGTGGCTCTAGCACCTGGACTAGACAATTCTTTTGAAGATGACACATAGGAAGCTTCTACTCACATTCCTCAGTCTGTTTGCAACCATACTCTTCACGAGTGGATGGGCAGCCCTCAAAAACACAAAGCACAGTGTATGTATAACTCCAGCAAAAGCCATGAAACAAGACACCCTGTGCCTGTCTGTCGCTAGCCCTGACGACCCCTTCTCCACCTGCCTACTGGGGTTGCCTACAGATGTCTGGCCAATAACTGAGGGTGCCATTTGCAGTATGCCAGGTGACAATCCTGACGGCAAATAGAAGTGCAACCCTGTCAGTGCTTGGGACTACTGGACCCAGAAGCTCCTGCATGCACCACTCGAACTCAGGGGGTAGAAATTCTCAGCTCTGTAAAAATGGACTTTTGTGTAAGGTTTTATTACTGTCTGAGATGGGGAGAGGGTGAAAGACACAAAATTACAAGAAAAAAAGAAACTATCAGGAGAGACATCTCCCCATACGATCCCACTTACAAAACCAAAGCCAATGGTGTAATTACACCTCTCCCATGATTTCTTAGTCCAGTAGCTACGCACTGCAGTTGCCAAAGGTTGTGCTTCTTATTTGCAGGGATAGAGCATGGCCTGCTGTCCCTTCACACATCGAAGGCGGACCTTGTAGCTTGGGGAGGCTTACCTTGCTGGCACCCAACACAAAAATGATTAATGGCCAGAGAAACAGAGCAAAAAGATGTACAAACAACATTGAATCTGATTGCAAAAATAACGTCATGTATTGGAGTAAAAACAAGAGAATAGCAGCCTCCATGTTACTACCTTGGGTGGCTGCAGCTAAAGCTTTAGGACAATCAGACCATCCTGGGTGTCTGTTGAGTAAGCAAACCAATGCTGCCTCCCTCACATTGAGTGGCTGCTCTCAGACACAGAGACCATCAGACACGCCACCTTGCAGAACAGCGATAGAGTTTTTACTCTGGGCACATGGGCATGGCTGTGTAGACTCTGAGGGCATGTGCTGCATGAACCTCTCCAGCCACAGCGAGTCAATCCACAAGAGCATTCAGGTACTGAAGGAAGGGTTCAAGAAGCTTCAAGTGGAAAACAAAGACTGGGTCAATAATCTCTTTCAATCCAAGAGACTAAAGGGTTGGATGATGTCTAGCTAAAACAGGACTATTAATTCTCTTAGGGGTTGTTCGTGTATTGTTAATTCTCCTGTGTTTATTTGGATGCTTTTAGAATGTCTTACAAAATTCTTTCAGTTCCATCTTTGTGTTAAAACAGAAAGGGGGAAGATACCCAACACAGACTCGTCATGGACTCCTTGGAGGAGAGAATTGGAGGCCAGGAAGGCACAAAAACCTCACAGAGACTCAGTGTGGGAAGGAAAATTCTTTAAAGTACCTAAAAGTATCCGTAAATCCATAAAGTACCTTAAAAACCTTGAGTATCTCAAGGCATTACTGAGCCCCACTGAGTGTCAGTGCAAAGCTCTCCAGGGACTCATTAAAGCAGATAATTGGGGCCATGATTGCATAAACCTCTCACAGAGTCTGTATCAAAAGGGAAACACCAAGTACCTTCAAATAACTGAAGTACCTTGAAGTATTAATGAGCCCCACTGAGTGTTGTTACTGACAAAGCCTCTCCAGGGACTAATTGCAGCAGATAATTGGAGGCCATGATTGCACAAACCTCTCAGAGACTGCAAGGCAAAAGCCAAAGCCAAAGTCCTTTGAAAAAGCTGCAGTCCCTGCAGGGAGCATGAAGGAGCCCCCAGGGCCATTGCTGAGCAAGGCTCCCCAGGGACTCCTTGCAGCAGATCCTTGGGGCCACTGGGATGTGGGCTAGGGGGGGATGCTGAGGGCAGCACAAGGGGCTGACAGTGCCCAGCCTGGCTGGGGCTGTGCCAGGAGGCCCCAGGGCCTCAGGACAAGGTGTCTCCTCCCAGCCCTTGCTGGCACAGACCCTGCTGTGCCCCAGGGCACCAAGACTTGGCTTCTCTTTGTCCCCACCTGTCATCACTGCCTGCAGTTCTCTGCTCTGCCTGGGGCCTGGGGACACTTGCTCAGTCGTGTCCCTCTCTGGGACCCATTAAAAGTGCAAGAAACTTTGGAGTTGGATTCTGCCTTGGAGTTCTGGAGAGGTTTCTTCAGCTCCCTCTCAGGGACTGATGTTCAGGGCCTGAGCACCAAGCCCCAGAGGCTGATTAAAATCCTTGTGCTGTGTCTGTGCTGCTGAGCTGGGCTGGGCCCCTGGCACAGAGGCAGCTCCTGGTCACCAAGAAGAGCTTCAAAAGCACATTTCTCTTGATGAGCAGCTCTTGTGCCAGCCCAGCAGGGCTGGGGCACTGCCTGCAGCCAGCGCGGGCACAGCCCAGAGGCACAGAGAGCTTCAATCAGTCAGGGCTGGGAAGGGGCTGAGAAGTGCCTGGGGCACAATCACTGCCAGCCCTTGGCACAGGAACCTCTGGCTGCAGGACAATGCAGCTGCAGCTCCTGGAGCCATCTCCTCAAGCTGGAACATCCCAATGCCTACAGACTCTGTGAGTACAATTCTGGGTATTTCTGGTGCAGGGGAGGTGAAATGCTCATGAATCTCTAACATGCTGAGGGGTTCTGGACAGTCATAGAATATTTCCAAGAAAGGGTTTTTGACAAAAATATGGAAACGTCCCTATTCAGTTTCCAACTATTGTAGAATGGCAGGAAGGGAGGGTTGAATATTAAAGATAGTATGAATTATTAGTTATGAATTTTGTCAAGTGCCTGAGGTACCTAAACTCTAATTTATTGGCTCACAGGAGATCCCTAATGTGCTTTCAGCCACTCTGCCCATGGACAGCAGCAGCATCACCTTTGCTGGAGCCATCAGGCTCAGTCTGAGCTGTCCTTTCTCCAAGCTGCAAACAGAACCTGCCCCCAGCCAGTGCCCTGCAAACAGGCAGGGTTCTGTAGGGCCAAGGAGAGTGCACAGAGATTTGGGGTCTGTGAGTGCTGGCAGGGAGAGATCAGGCACAGGGAAACACCTGCAGGAGGGAAATCTGCAGGAAGCAGAGAGAAGATCAGGCAATGAGAGAAAACAAAGCCCAGCAATGCTGTGGCAGGGCGAGTTTAGAGATGCCCACAGGAGCCCCTGCAGTGCAGCCCCTCCCTCTGAACAAGCCCCCTCCCTCCTGTGCCCCAGCCAAGCCTCTGCCCTCAGGGCCGGGGCTCCAAGGCGTGCAGCCCCTCCTGTGCAGGCAGAGCTGCAGCAGAGCCGTGGGGCAGCTCTGCAGCCCCGGGCCCAGTTCCCTTTGCAGAGCACAGGGCTGGGAGCAGCTGCCCGGCCCTGGGGGCTCTGGCAGGGGCACAGCTGGCTCAGGGTGACGCTGTCCCCAGAGCCCGGCTCTGGGCAATGCTGTCAGGGCAGCCAGGGAAGGAGCTGCATCTCCCTTCAGCCAATGCCATCAGAAGGACACTTGGAAGTCTCCCTGAGATTTCAGTCCAAGCTGGGAGCTTCAATCCAGGGTGTAAACCTGTCCTAGAGCAGCTCTGAGTTATGAGATTGATGGGGAGAGGCAGAGGTGTTGTGACACTGAAAATGCTGCTGAGTTGGTGAAATGAGCAACGTGAGTCCTTGGCTACAAAAGTGGAGCTGGCCTGTGGTGGATCCATCTGCTCTCAGCAGTGTCTGGTGACATTTTAGGGAAAACATGGGGAGGTGATCACCCTCCAAATGGCAAAGGTTAAAGCCCAGCAAAATTCTGAACAGGTCAGAATGACAGACAATGTCCACTAGCTCTCCACTTATCACTTTGCCTCTCAGTATGTGTTCTCTATTCCCTAAGGGCAGTAGAAATGCTGGGGGTTTCTGATACTCAAGTACACCAGCAGAGGTATGGGGAAGCTTTAAAGAAAACACCAGACTTCTTAAAAACAGAAGTGTATCTGTGTGCGCTCCAGGGTAGTTGTATGGGAAATGGCTTTGATTTTGGTTACAGGTATCTCCTCTAACTCTTCACTGTCCTTTCTCCATGAACAGGTGCCCATGTGGAGCCCCAGCAAATGTCCAACAGCAGCTCCATCAGGCACTTCCTGCTGCTGGCATTGGCAGACACGCGGCAGCTGCAGCTCCTGCACTTCTGCCTCTTGCTGGGCATCTCCCTGGCTGCCCTCCTGGGCAACGGCCTCATCATCAGCGCCGTAGCCTGCGGCCACCACCTGCACACGCCCATGTTCTTCTTCCTGCTCAACCTGGCCCTCGCTGACCTGGGCTCCATCTGCACCACTGTCCCCAAAGCCATGCACAATTCCCTCTGGGACACCAGGGACATCTCCTACACAGCATGTGCTGCACAGCTATTTTTTTTTGTGTTCTTCATCTCAGCAGAGTATTTCCTCCTGACCATCATGTGCTACGACCGCTACGTGTCCATCTGCAAACCCCTGCACTATGGGACCCTCCTGGGCAGCAGAGCTTGTGCCCACATGGCAGCAGCTGCCTGGGCCAGTGCCTTTCTCAATGCTCTCATGCACACGGCCAATACATTTTCCCTGCCCCTGTGCCATGGCAATGCCCTGGCCAGTTCTTCTGTGAAATCCCACAGATCCTCAAGCTCTCCTGCTCCAAATCCTATCTCAGGGAACTTCGGCTTCTTGTAGTTACTGCTAGTTTATCATTTGTTTGTTTTGTGTTCATGGTTTTCTCCTATGTGCAGATCTTCAGGGCTGTGCTGAGGATCCCCTCTGAGCAGGGACGGCACAAAGCCTTTTCCACCCGCCTCCCTCACCTGGCCGTGGTCTCCCTGTTCATCAGCACAGGCACGTTTGCTCAGCTGAAGCCCCCTTCCCTGTCCTCCCCGTCCCTGGATCTGGCCCTGTCAGTTCTGTACTCAGTGGTGCCTCCAGTCCTGAACCCCCTCATCTACAGCCTGAGGAACCAGGAGCTCAAGGCTGCAGTGTGGAGACTGATGACTGGATGGTTTCAGGAACCATTAAAATGATGGTCAATTTCTGCAAATCATTCATAATAAAAGTCATCTTTGATACTCATTTTGGTTTGGTTGTGGGTTTTTTCTTTTGTATTACTTTTATTAATATTGTCCATAACGAAATATAATTCCTT
Organism: Agelaius phoeniceus; assembly: GCF_051311805.1. Lineage (NCBI taxonomy): Eukaryota > Metazoa > Chordata > Aves > Passeriformes > Icteridae > Agelaius > Agelaius phoeniceus. The sequence goes on from NW_027509866.1 coordinate 7,702,211, forward strand.
GTGCCATTTCTCATTTTATTTCTCTCCCCCTTCTCTGTGGCCACAGACTGTGTCAATGAGGGTCTGTGCTCTTGGTGGCTTTAAAGGAATTAAAGGATCTCCCAGCAGAGTTTTCTGCAGAGATGCCCTTTTGTTGCCTTCTCTGGAGCTGCAGCAGCAATGTCTGTGTGCAGAGCTGGGGCAGATCAGTGCTGGCCCAGCAGCTGTGCCCAGCAGCAGCAGCAGCAGCACTTGGTGTTGCCAGTGCTGCTGCCGTGGCCCTGCCCCGCTGCCCTGGTGGCCCTGGTGTTGCTGCAGGGCCTGAGTGCTCTCGGGGCCGGGCACAGCCCTGGGGGTGGCAGTGCCGGGGCTGCAGCAGGGACAGGCCATGGGCACTGCTGGGGCAGCGCTGACGCCTCAGGCCAGGCCCTGGGGGCTCCAGGCTCCTTGCCCAGGCTCTCTCAAGAACACGGCCAGGCCAATGCTCAGCACAGAAACCCCCGTCAGCAGCCCCAGGCTGGCCGTGGGCAGGCTGGGGGCAAACAGCATGGCTGGGGCTCTGCAAGGGCCCTGGGCCAGACGGGAAGGAGCAGCAGAGCAGGGGCTGATCCATGCCCAGTGCGCTGCACAGCCCAGGCCAGCGTCCCAGAGCGTCCTCATGCAGCTGCCAACAACATCCCCCCTCTGCAGCCCTGGCCTCTCCCCCAGCTCACACAGGTGCCCCATCCTTGCAGGCACAGACACGGCAGCACTGCCTCAGCAGCCCCTGTTTGCATTGCACACAGCAGGGCCAGCACCCCCATGCTGTTGCTGTGGGAACATGAACCTGAGGGAGCACAAATGCCAGCAGCCCCTGGGGCCAGCCAGGGCTGCGGGACACCAGGGAAACCACTCAGCTTTGTCCTGGCCTCTGCACTCAGCCAGAAAGTTTGTTCCCATCAGCTGGGAGTTTCCTGTGCCACTGCAGATGCTGTTGCTCAGAGCCAGGGCTGCCTGGCAGCCACCCCCAAACTGCCCTGAGCATTTCCTCTGCTTCACCTTTGCTTTCTCTACTCTTTCTGCTACAAATTTCTTCCTCTTGCCCACTCCTGTTCCCTGCCCTGCAAACAGCCCATCCCTGTTTGCCCTTTCCTCTCTGGCCCTACTCCCCATTGCAGTTCCTGACTTGGCCCCTTGGGAACGTCCCTTGGGCAGCAGGATCATCCTACAAGTGCTGCAGGAATTGTCTGCAGGCTCCTGCAGTGCCTGCTGCTGCTCCCTTGCCAGAGGCACCCCAGGCCAGGGGGGCACATCTGGGCTGCTGTGTCTGCCTCTGGGGCTCCCTGTTCTGGGCAGTGAGGAGGAGCTGCAGAGGCTCTGCAGGACTGACAGGATGGGCTTTGGGGCTGCCAGGAGAAGCTGAGGGACCTGGGCTGCTGGAGCTTCTGCAGAGGAGGCCCAGGGCTCATCCTGCAACTGCTCCAGGGGTGCTTTCAGGGAATCCCAGATTCAGCAAGGTTGGAAAATCAAGGTTGGAGATCATCAAGTCCAACCTGTGCCCTGACATGGCCTGGTTTCTCCTGAGCCTCCTCTTCTCCAGGACAAACAACCCCAGCTCCCTCAGCCACTCCTCACAGGACTTGTGCTCCACACCCTTCCCCAGCCTTGTTGCCCTTCTCTGGACATGCTCCAGCCCCTCCATGTCCTTCCTAAATTGGGGGGCCCAGAACTGGACACAGCACTCGAGGTGCTGGCCAACCAGTGCTGAGCACAGGGGAAGAATCCCTGCCCTGCTCCTGCTGGCCACACCATTCCTGATCCAGGCCAGGAGCCATTGGCCTTGTTGGCCACCTGGGCACACTGCTGCCTCATGTCCAGCCTGCTGTCCATCAGTCCCTGCAGGTCCCTTTCTGCCTGGCTGCTCTCCAGCCACTCTGTCCCCAGCCTGTAGTGCTGCAGGGGTTGTTGTGGCCAAAGTGCAGGACCCAGCACTGGGACTTATTAAACCTCACCTTGTTGGATTTGGGCCCTGTGCAGAGCCCTCCTACCCTCCAGCAGATCCACACTCACACCCAGCTTAGTGTCATCTGCAAATTTGCTCACGCTGAACTCAATCCCCTTATCCAGACCATGAATGCAGATATTGAAATCCACGCTGGCTGGCTCTGATCCCTGGGCCATCCTGTGGGTGCCCTGTGATGGCACTCAAGGTGATCTGTTCCATAACCTTGCCAGGCACCCAGGTCAGGCTGACAGGCCTGGAGTTCCCCAGCTCCTCCTTCCAGCCCTTCCTGGGCATGGGCTCACACTGGCACCTCCAGTGCTCTGGGCCCTCCCTGCTGAGCCAGGACTGATGGTAAATGATGGAGAGCAGCTTGGGGAGCTCATCCACAGCTCCCTCATCCCCCTAGGATGGATCCCATCTGCTCCCAGAGACACCTGTGAGCATCTGAGTGGCTCAGCAGGTCAGCAGCTGCTTCCTCCTGGATTCCAGGGGGCTGTTCTGCTCCCTGTGCCCATCTACCAGCTCAGGAGAACACTTGTCCTGAGGACAGCCTGTCCTAATATTGAAAATTGACAAACAAGATATTAAGTAGCTTTGTCTTTTACTTATCTTCAGTTCCTCTATTTTTAACTGCATCCAATAAAGAGTAGAGGTTCTCCTTCTCCCTCCTTTTGCTATAATTGTTTTTATAAAAACATTTTTTATTCTTTTTACAAGCCGCCAGTTTAAATTCTAATTGAGCTTTCATTTCTTCACATCACTTTCTTCATAACCTAATGACATCCTTAAACACTTTCTGCATTGCTGGTCCTTTTTTCCCCTGAGTTCCCACAAAAGCTCCATCGGCAGCCAGGACAGTCCTTTTCCTCTCTAGATCATGTTTTGGCACACTGGGACAGGTTGCTCCTTCCCCCTTAAGACTACTTTCTTGAAATTTGTCCATCCTTCCTGGATCCCTTTGCTTTAAAGGGCTCTTTCCTTTCAAAAAATCAGTACCAGATTTGGTACTCCCCAAAGTCTGGGGAGGGCCAAAGTCTGCCCTTCCTAATGCCAGTGTAGAAGTTTTGTTGCTGCCCCTCCTTCTTTCATAGAACATTGAAAACTTGATTATTTCATGGTCACTGGGCCCCAGGCAGCCTCCGTGTGAACAGCAGCAGACAGAGCTTTCCTTGGGAGTGTCACCAAAAATTCGGCAAAACAGAAAACTCCTTAACCCCAGAGTAGCATTAAGAAGCAGCATTCTTTATTCAGCTGGATGCACGGGGGAGAGCTCCTCCCAAAGCCCTGCAGGCTGAGTACAGGAAAGTTTCTCTTTGTTTTCTGTATTTTGCTCACATATTCATTGATTGTCCTGGACTAAACACACATATGATAATCATTTCCCCAAAATAATTAGCATATTTCCTCGCCCCTTTACCCATGTGTTCTTCTTTCCTGGGGGGTCTCTCTGGTGGTCCCTCGTGGTCGTGGACCCCAATGTTCCAGTGGGCCTGGCTGAGCTGGCAGGACCCTGAGGCTGCTGAACTTCCAGTTCCCCTTCTCACACAATGGGCCTTGTGTGGTTTCCATAGGCCTGGGGATGTGGAGAACAAGCTCCAGGTGTCAGCTCACCTGGTGTAGGCAATTGATTATCTGGCAACATGAGGTAACAGAGTGGGCTATGACATCACAAAGTGGGTAATGTGAGATCATTGATTAGTGATGGCATCACAGAGCAGACTATGACATCACAGAATTGGCTGTGACATCAGAGACCAGATGTGTGACATTAGAGAAGGGGCTGTGAGCTCACAGAGCAGGCTGTGACATCCCAAAGGGGCTGTGTGACATCCCAGCAGGGCTGTGTGACATCCCAGAGGGGCTGTGTCAGGTCACTGGGTTGGTCACTCGGCCCCAGCTTCCCCTCACAGTTTCTCCCAACAAGTCCAATGCTGTCCATGCCCAGCGGGGTCCCTGTCCCCCGGGATCCCCCCGGCCCACCTGGAGCCACAGCCTCCACCAAAGGATGTTCCACAGGATCCACCCCAGAGCCTGACATGGGGACAAGGGGCCAGGGCTGGGTGACCAGGACATTAGGGATGGGGATTATCCAGGTCACTGTGGCCTGGGTTGGGTTGCCCAGGGCAGGAAAGATGTCTGGCAGCTGGAGCAGGGTCTGGGAAGGGCCTCCAAGGTGGGGCTGGAGCCCTTGGGCTGTGAACATCTCTCTGTGTCTTGGGCAGCTCCTTCTCCAAGGAAAGCAGGTGGGAGTTGGAGCCAAGGAGCTGAAAGCTGCAGGTGCAGCCTGGGCTGGAGGGAGCTCAGATTTGCACAAGGCTGCTCTGAGTGCCAGGGCTTGGATGGGGGAAATGGTGGGCTGGGGGTAGGGACAGAGTCTGATTGATTGTCAGCCACGAAGGGTCTTGATTTTCATATCGATTCAAACTGCATGAGGCGGTACTGGGATTCAGTGTTAATTGGAGATTGCACATATCAATGAATTACAGGAAAACAAAACTAAACAGGACCTACAAAATCTTTTCTTGCTCTCTTTTTAAATATCATGTATTCAGTTTGAATACACTACTGAGATCTACTTAACCACAAAGGATTTGAAAATTAAAATCAAATTATTCCCAGAGGCTTGGCTTGTTAAGGTGTTCTGAATGTTCATGAGCCCTGGGACACTGAATTCCTGCACTGAAGAGCTGAAGGCTGAACAAGCCTCTGGAGCAGGAAAATTCAGCAGCAGCCTCCAAGTTGCTGAGGATGTCAGCAGCCCCCAGTGAGGCCATCCCTGCCCAGAGACCGTGGGGGAATGGGCAGACAAGGAGAGCGTCCCTGGGGCTGGGGCAGCACAACTCAGAGGCAGCAGCGGCTCCAGCTGGGCAATGGAGTGTGGAATGTGGCTGGGAAAGCCCTGCCTGGGCTGGGCCAAGCAGGACACGCAAGCCCTGACTCCCATCCCTGAAACAATTCTCTCAAGGAGACATTTAAAAGGAATTACAAATGTTTCTGTACTCTGAGTGTGACTCCCTGGAGAAATACCAACAAGAGATTCTCAGGAGCTCAAAACAACAAAACTGTCTTTACTGGCAACATTAGAAAATCAGAAAAACATTGGCAAAAGATTTATTATGACATTGTAGTGGTTTTGGTTGGTTAAGATTTTTCTAATTTTGAGATTTCTTAATTAATGTATTGATGAATGTTGTGGGTTTTAGAGTCACTTAATTATGTTTTTTTTATTGTGAGATTAGATTCAAGAAAGCTAAAGTATGCCAAAAATTTTAAAAGAGTATAAAGGAAAAGTTTAATAAAATAAATTAAAAAGAGAAAGGTGGTAAGAATTAAAAAAAAAATCTTTGGAACATTTTTTTTCTCTACAACTTTTTCTTTTTACTGACAATCTAAATAAAGTAAACTTAAAATTTCTCGTTCATTTACTTCTTCTAGAATAGTCTTTTTTTAGTTTACTTTGGGAGAGAAGTTTTTTTTGTAAGGGTATGGAGACTTTTTTACAAGTGGAAAAAAATAGGAGTTTTGTGGTTCTTAATTCTGTCATGGATAACAGTTGTCTGGGGAACTCTGTTATTGTGAAGTTGTATTTATTGCCAGAAGCTTTTTCACAGCTTGTTGATGGGCCGTGTCAACTTATGGGGTTTTGTTTTAAAGATGAGTTATTTAAAGGTATAAGTTTGTATTATTTACTTTCAAAATTATTTTTATTTCTGGGAAAAGAGATCTTCTCTTGGGGATACTGGATTACTTTTTCCCCCCCTATTTAAACTTTTTATGAAATTACAGTTATTTTAACATTTATTTATTTTAGTATGCAGGTTTTTGTTTGAAAATAATTTGAATATGTTATAGTTTTATGTGTTATAAAGAAAAAGAGTTTTCTCTTTGTAGTTTATAAGAGGATTTTAGTTTTAAGATTAAGGTAATTTTTCTTCTTTTTTGGGGGGGATTTAATTTCTTCTTTACTGATTTTGATGGTTTAATGTTATTTTTTTATATGCTTGTATTTTGGGTTTTTTATATGTTCGTATTTTGTTTTTTTCTTTTACCCGAGGGAGGATTGAAGTATTGAAAGGGTTAACACCTGACCTGCTGGTAACTTGTTGTGGTAGGTTGGGTTAGGATTGGTTTTATGGTTTGTTTTTGGCTTTTTTATGTTTAAGTTTTTAGTTGTAGGGTTATTTTGTATGGGTTGTAGGGGGTTTTCATGTTGGGAGAGGGGACTTGATGGTAAGATTTTAATAGCTGTGGCTGGCTTTGTTCTGGTTGGGGTTTTGTAGCCTCTTTTGTTTTCCTGTTTGGGAGTTGTTGGGGTTTGGTTTGGTCAGAATGGGGCTGATGGGGGTGGGGCAGCCTGGGGAGGGGGGAAGGGGCTCAGCCCATGGCAGGGTTGCTTGGTTTGGTTTGGTTTGGTTTGGTTGGGTTTGGTTTGGTTTGGTTTGGTTTGGTTTGGTTTGGTTTGGTTTGGTTTGGTTTGGTTTGGTTGAGATGGGGGCCAAGGCCAGGGCCCGCTTCTTCTTTGTTGATTCGAAAAGAAAGAGGAGGTTCCTGGGTTTTTCATCTTTAACATTTGTGTTTCACAGAGGCGTGTTCAGTATCTCAGTGGTTTAACAGATTGTCAGTACCACAAGAAGTTTTGTATGACTTTTTAAAATTCTTCCCATGTCAAACTACGACAGATACTCAGTCAACAAAAAACACTTTTCAAAACATTGACTTGGCCCATTCAACTTCACAAACTCTAAGCCTGTTCAATTTAGTGTTAATAAGAATTTACAGGAGCACAGAAACAGAAGAAGACGCAGAAAGAGAGAAAGACAAAAAAGATGCAGAGAGGCACACACAGCTACCAACTCCTGGATTCCAGCATTGTTCAGATAGAAATTCCAAGAGGATGTCAGTTACACAAAAAGTTAAGTATCACTTTTAAAATTCTTCTAATGTCAAACTACAACAGATATTCAATCAAAAAAAACACTTCTCAAAGCATTGACTTGGCCCATTCAACTTCACAAACTCTAAGCCTGTTCAATTTAGTGTTAATAAGAATTTACAGGAGCACAGAAACAGAAGAAGACGCAGAAAGAGAGAAAGACAAAAAAGATGCAGAGAGGCACACACAGCTACCAACTCCTGGATTCCAGCATTGTTCAGATGGAAATTCCAAGAGGAGGTAGGGTCAAGCTGTGTGCTTGCCTTGTGGTCAGCCTTCAATACCCCTTGGTCTCCCTGGGCCCTTCCCCCAGGTGGGGCTTGGGCTCATTTGGTCCCTCAGGAGCTGGGCTGGGGCTGCAGAGGTGGCTGTGGAGCATTGCCTGTGCTGTGCCAGGGACTGGCAGCCACTGCTGGGCTGGGATAGAGGCTCTGGGGGGATTGGGGTTCCAGGGCAGGGCAGGGCTGGGCTTCCAGGGCAGGGCAGGGCTGGACCTGCCCCTTCCTCCCCCACACACGAAATGTTTCCAGCCAACAATCTCCTCCAGGCTGTCACAACAGGGAATGCTGGATGTGGAATGCCATTCCTGGCCATGGACACTTGGATGAGAAGCGCAGCTCTTTTCCATAGGAAGGAAAGCACAGAGCTCCAGTGTTTGGAAGGCAGGTGAGAGCCTCACAAAGCCAAGGCCAGCCAGACTTGCCAGGAATGGCAGATTTTGTCTGGGAGCAGTCTTTGGATATAGCGAATTTGGAGGTGGAAACCCAATCTCGGCCATGGGAAGCTGGAGAAGCAGCACAGTTCTTTCCTACAGAAAGGAAAACACGGAGCCTTCCCCAGTGCTTTGGGGACAGATGGGAGCTGACCCTTATGAAACCACTGACAGCCAGTCTTGTCCTGGCAATATTCCTATGGGAACAATCCTTGGATATAAGGAAATTTGGAGGTGAAACTCCAGTTGTGGCCATGCATGCCTGGAGGAGAAGGACAATTCTTTTCCATATGAAGGAAAGCACAGAGCCTCAGTGTTTCAGTAGCAGATGAGAAGAGACCCTCAACATGCCAAGCTCAGCTGGACCAGTCATGTGGCCCCTGGGAAGCCAAACCAGCCAGAGCTGTTCTGTGTTCCCTTGCTTTTATGGGGCCCAATATTTTCACAATGGCCCCAACAATTTCATGGGGCCCCTCAATGTTCTCATGGTCCCAATGATTCCATGAGGCCTTGCAGTGTCACAATGGTCTCCTTTGGCTCCACAGAGTCACAATGGACCATTGTGAGAGGAGCCCCCTCTCTGTCACACTGGAGCTTTAGTTCCACACAGCCCTGCACTGTAACAATGAACACTTCGTATGATGGGATTCCACAATGTCACAATGGCCCCTTGGTTCCATGCAGCCCTGCAGTGTCACAATGGTCTCCTTTGGCTCCACAGTGTCACAATGGACCACTGATGACAGGAGGTCCCACAATGTCACCCTGGACCTTTGGTTCCATGCAGCCCTGCAGTGTCACAAAGGCCTCTTGGTTTCACCAGGCCCCACAGTATCACAATGTTCCTCTTGGATCTATGGGGACCCCCAGGGTCAAAATGGTCTCACTGGTTCCATGAGACCTCACAGTGTCACAAAGCTTTGCTTATTCCCTGGGCCTCACAGTGTCACAATGGTCTCCATGATTCCATGAGTCCCCTCAGTGTCACAATGGCCCCTTAGTTCCATAAGGCTGTCGCCTCTTAATGGTGTCTCCATTGTTACATGAGGCCTTGTAATATCAAAATGGACCTTTGGCTCCATTGAGTCTCACAGTGTCACAATGGTCCCTCAGTTCCACAAAACCCCAATGTGTCAGAATGATCTCAACGGTTCCATGAGGCCCCGTGGTGTCACAAATGGACCCTTGGTTTGATGGGGCCTCTGTGTTACAATGATACCTACATTCTATGGAGCCACACAGTGTCAGTAAAGATCCTTTGGTTCCATGAGGCCAAGCAATGTCACAGTGCTCTCCATGATTCCATGAGGCCCCACAGTGTCACAATGCTCCCTTGGTGTCACAGGGCCCCACAGTGTCACAATGGTCCCTTGGTTCCATGGGCCCTGTGCTGCTGCATTCCCCCCTCCCCTTCTCAGCCCGCCCTGCCAGCTGAGAAATGCTCCTTGGGGCTCGGCCTTGGCCAACAGCCCCTGGGCTCAGCTCCTCTGCAGCTCATCACAAACACTGTCTGCTCCAGGCACTGCTGCTGCCCAACCAGCTCCTGCTTTCTGGAGGAGCAGCCCTGGGAACTGGTTTTGTTCCCTCAGTGGCACAACATCCCTGTTCTCACACTGCCAAAGAAAGCTGTGGATGTCAAGTGCGGCCAGGATGAACCATTGCTGGGACTGACGCCCCTCTCTTGGGGCCCTGCAAACAGCGCTCCAAAAGGAGCCCTTGGAGCTCTCCTGGGCCAGCGACTCCCTCTGAGTGGGGCCTCTCCCAGCTGGGAACTCTCCCGTTTGCTGCACTCGGGGATCCCCAACAATGATGGAGCCTGGGCTGATCCCCCCACTCCTCCAGGCTCAACCCTTCACCCGCTGGGGAGATGCCAAAGGATCCACAGAGAGCATTTCCTGCCCTCAGGGGAATTTCTCCCAGGTGCCTTGCACTGACTCTTTGTGTGCACACAGGAGTGCCTGTGCTGGGGAAATGTGGCAGAAATGCTGCTCTCTGAGGGGCTTGAGTGCCTTGGATAGCTGAGTCAGTCAGGCCTGTAGGTAAGGTTAAATCACAAGGTCTAAGTAAAGTTAAATGCTGCTAAGAGTTGTTCTTTTCCTAAGGTATTAAGTTCAATTTAATTTATTAGCTAAGTTGAATAGTAAATGTTATTCTTATGTTAAATTGCTAAGTCATATGTTTTAAGTTTGGTTAAATAGTGTTAAGTGCTGTTCTTTTGCTAAATTGTGAAATTGATGGTATCAGTTAAGGTTAAGGTGTAACTTAAGTCCTGTTAAGTTTGAGCTCTGTTAACCTATTGGGCCATATTCCTTTTATCCTTGCCCTCACTGTCCTTGTGTCACACACACACAGGGACAGTTCTCAGTTCATTTCTGGTTTGGTTGCCTGGATTTGGTTTGGTTTTGTTGTTGCTTTGTTTCCTTGGTGTGCCTGAAGTGTCCAGTCAGGAGCAGAGTGACTCTTGCCAAGGAACTTTGTGCTGCTGTCCCTTAATATTCAATCTGGTTTTTCCTGTTCCTTTGCTGGGGATTTTTTCAGCGCTCTCAAGGCCTCGTTGGTACCAGGGTGAAGGAGCCCTGGCCCAGGCTCTGGCCCTGGGGGACACGGGGACGCTGCCGGGGGGTCCCTGTCCCCCTGTGCCACCCCCAGGGCCCCGGCCCCCCGTCCCCGTGTCAGGCTCTGGGGTCGATCTCGTGGAACATCCTCTGGGGGAGGCTGCGGGGCCAGGGCCGGGGGGACCCGGGGGGACAGGGGACCCCGCTGTGCACGAGCAGGGTTGGACTGCTCTGGGGGGAACTGTGAGGGGGGCCGGGGCAGAGTGACCTCCACAATGACCTCACACAGCCCCTGGGATGTCACAAAGCTGCTCTGTGATGTCACAGAAGACTCTGATATCAAAGAGTCACACTGCGATGTCACAGTTTGTTTTGTGATGTCACAGCCTGCTCTATGATCTTACACAGCCACCCAGTGATGTCACAACCCACTCCCTCATGTCACAGAGCCACCCTCTATGCTGGCAAGATCTGCTCTATGGCCTCACACTATGATGTCACAGAAAGCTGTGTGATGTCACAATCCCCTCAGTGATGTCAAAAAACCCTCTCTGTGATGTCATACTGCCACTCTGTAATGTCACAGCACAGACTTTAACCTCACAGCCAGCTCTATGATGTCATACAGCCATGCCATGATGTCAGAGCCTGCTCTGTGATGTCACAGAATCCCCTCTATGATGCTGTAGCTGCTCAGTGACCTCTCACAACAAACTCTGTGATGTCATAGCCCAATCTGTGACCTCACACAGCCCACTCTGTGCTGTCACACAGCCCCTTGCTGACATCACAGCTGCTCTGTGCCTCCATGACACAGGCACAGAGGTGCCCCCTCAGGCTTTGGTGCTCTTTTCATCAGACTCAGTCCCCCAGAGAGGGCTCAAAAATTTCTCAGGAACTCAAACTTAGATTGAAACACTGAAGTTTCTTGTACTTTAAATAGATTCCTGTGAGGCACAAGAGTGACAAAGTGTCCCCAGGTTCCAGGTAGAGCAGAACACTGGAGGCAGTGATGACAGCTGGGGACAATCAAGGCAAAGGTGTCTCTTCTTGGCCCCTGCACGCTCAGCCAGGCTGAGATGGACACTGATGGTTTCTGGGCCAGGCTCTCGGAGCCCAGCCCAGCTCCCTGCAAGCTCTGCCAGCTGCCCTGAGCTCTGGGCAGCACCAAGGGCCTCTCTGAGCCCAGCCCAGCCCAGCCGGCTCTGGCCCCACAGCTCTGCTCAGGCCAGGCTGCTCTGGGCACTGGCCCCACGGCCTCAGCCCCTGCCAAGGCCACAGCAGCAGCTGCAGCTGCCACAGGACTCAGCCCCAGCCATGGGGGAAGGTGCTTGGCCAAGGCCAAAGGAGGCTCCCTGGCTGCCCTGCTCCCCTCGGCCTGAGGTGCTGAGAGCTCTGCAGCCCCTGCTGCCATCCCATCTGCCCAGGGCAGCACAAGAGCCCCGGCCTTGGGGCCCTCAAGAGCTGCTCCTGCTCCAGGCCCAGGGCCCATGCCAAAGCTGGGGCATCCACAAAGCTGTGCCTATTTCTGTTCATTGCTGCTCTCATGGGCATGGATTCTCAGCCACTTGGAAGTTGCTGATGAGTTTCACTACTCCAGAGGCTTCTTCTTTTTGAGCTCTTCAGTTCAGGAATTCACTGAAAAAGGCTGATAAACATTTGTTGAAAACACCCGAACAAGAAAATCTCCTGGGAATAATTTTAGTTTTCAATTCTTCTCTGGTTAATTAGACACATTTCAGAAGTGTATTCAAAGTGAATCTGCTATATTGAAAAAAAAAGCAGAGAGAACTGTTTTGTCCTGTTTTTTTCCCTGTTTATAGTTTGGTATCAGCAATTTTAAATTGATATTGACTACCAGCAACATCTAATGCAGTCTGAATAGATAAGAAGATCAAGACCCTTCATGTCTGACAATCACTCAGACTTTGTCCACACCCTCTCCCCACCATTTCCCTCATCCAACCCCTGGCACTCCTATGGATCAAGAATGGTGTGGCCAGCAGGACCGTCACACTGGGGTCTTTTCTCCTGAGAAACTGGGAAGCTTCAGCTTCTCCATGTTTTGCTACTTTGCAATGCGATTTAGAGAGTTGTTTACCCCCCAGGTGAAATTGTTCCTATTTGATAACCAATCACACATCCAGCCCGTTTGGGACTCTGGTCAGGCACAAGATTTTATTATCATTCCATTCCTTTACTTTCTAGCCTTTGGATGAAATCCTTTCTTCTATTCTTTTAGTATGGTTTTAATATATCATTGTCTTTTATTATAATATATATCATAAAATAATAAATCAGCCTTATGAAACATGGAGTTAAGTTCTCATCTCTTCCCTCATCCAGGGACCCCTGCAAACACCACCACAGATGACCAGGGCAGTGATTCTTCCCCTGTGCTGGGCACTGGTTGGGCAGCACCTCAAGTGCTGTGTCCTGTTCTGGGCCCCCCAATTTAGGAAGGACATGGAGGGGCTGGAGGGTGTCCAGAGAAAAGCAACAAGGCTGGTGAGGGCTCTGGAACACAAGTCCTGTGAGGAGCAGCTGAGGGAGCTGGGGTTGTTTATCCTGGAGAAGAGGAGGCTCAGGGGAGACCTCATCACTCTCTACAACTCCCTGACAGGAGGGTGCAGCCAGGTGGGGGTCGGGCTCTTCTCCCAGGGAACAGGGACAGGACAAGAGGACACAGCCTTCAGCTGCACCAGGGAACATTTAGGCTGGACATTAGGAAATATTCTCCACACAAAGAGTGATTGGGAATTGGAATGGGCTGCCCAGGGATGGGGGTGTGTCACCATCACTGGAAGTGATTAAGGAAAGACTGGATGTGGCACTCAGTGCCATGGTCTGGGTGACAAGGTGGTGTTGGGTCCCAGGTTGGACCTGATGCTCTCCAAGGTCTTTTCCAGCCTGGCTGATTCTCTGATGATTGTGACCCTGCAGGGCCCTGGGGAAGCAAGGGGCCATTGTGACACTGCAGGGCCTGGTAGCACCAAGAGGACCATGGTGACACTGTGTACGACATGGCAGCACAGAGCCAAGGGGCCATGGTGACACTGTGGGGCTGAATGGAAGCAAGGAGTCAATTGTGACAGTCTGGGTCCTGGTGACACCACAGAGGCCACTGTGACCCTGCAGGGCCTTGTGGAACCATGCAGAGCATTGTGACAGAGCAGGACCTGGTGTCACTATGGGGCCATTGTGACACTGCAGGGCTCCATGGAACCAAGGGGCCAGGGCTGCTCTTCAGGGACTCCTGGAATGAAGGAAACATGTTTGACACAGTGGTGGCCCTTGGGACCAAGAGGCCATTGTGACACAGTGGAACCAAGGAGAGCATTGCTGCACTGCCAGACCTCATGGAAACAAGGATCCATTGTGACACTGTGGGGCCCAAGGATCCAAGGGACTTTGTGACACCAAAGGGTCCCATGGAACCAAATGGACATTGTGACACTGGGAGGCCTCATGGAACCATGGAGACCATTGAAACACTCTGGGGTCTCATGTAACCGTGGTGATACCAAGTTGTCTGGGAGTGTTGATCTGCTGGAAGGTAGGAGGGCTCTGCACAGGGCCCTGGACAGGCTGGATCCAGGGACCAAATCCAAGAAGGTGAGGTTTAACAAGTGCAAGTTCCGGGTCCTGCACTTTGGCCACAACAACCCGTGCAGTGCTACAGGCTGGGGACAGAGTGGCTGCAGAGCAGCCAGGCAGAAAGGGACCTGCAGGGACTGATGGACAGCAGGCTGGACATGAGGCAGCAGTGTGCCCAGGTGGGCAAGAAGGCCAATGGCTCCTGGCCTGGCTCAGGAATGGTGTGGCCAGCAGAAGAAGGGAAGAGATGGGCTGTTTACAGTGAAGGGAACAGGGATGGGCAATGGGAAGAAATTTGTAGCAGGAAGAGTAAAGAAAGCAAAGGTTCATCCAAGGAAATGCTCAGGGCAGTTTGGGGGTGGCTGCCAGGCAGCCCTGGCTCTGAGCAACAGCGTCTGCAGTGGCACAGGAAACTCCCAGCTGATGGGAACAAACTTTCTGGCTGAGTGCGGAGGCCAGGACAAAGCTGAGTGGTTTCCCTGGTGTCCCGCAGCCCTGGCTGGCCCCAGGGGCTGGTGGCATTTGTGCTCCCTCAGGTTCATGTCCCCACAGCAACAGCATGGGGGTGCTGCCCCTGCTGTGTGCAATGCAAACAGGGGCTGCTGAGGCAGTGCTGCCGTGTGTGTGCCTGCAAGGATGGGGCACCTGTGTGAGCTGGGGGAGAGGCCAGGGCTGCAGAGGGGGGATGTTGTTGGCATCTGCATGAGGACGCTCTGGGACGCTGCCCTGGGCTGTGCAGCGCACTGGGCATGGATCAGCCCCTGCTCTGCTGCTCCTTCCCGTCTGCCCCAGGGCCCTTGCAGAGCCCCAGCCATGCTGTTTGCCCCCAGCCTGCCCACGGCCAGCCTGGGGCTGCTGACGGGGGTTTCTGTGCTGAGCATTGGCCTGGCCGTGTTCTTGAGAGAGCCTGGGCAAGGAGCCTGGAGCCCCCAGGGCCTGGCCTGAGGCGTCAGCGCTGCCCCAGCAGTGCCCATGGCCTGTCCCTGCTGCAGCCCCGGCACTGCCACCCCCAGGGCTGTGCCCGGCCCCGAGAGCACTCAGGCCCTGCAGCAACACCAGGGCCACCAGGGCAGCGGGGCAGGGCCACGGCAGCAGCACTGGCAACACCAAGTGCTGCTGCTGCTGCTGCTGGGCACAGCTGCTGGGCCAGCACTGATCTGCCCCAGCTCTGCACACTGACATTGCTGCTGCAGCTCTAGAGAAGGCAACAAAAGGGCATCTCTGCAAAAAACTCTGCTGGGACATCCTTTAGTTCATTTAAAGATACCAACAGCATAGACCCTCATTGACACAGTGTGCGGCCACAGGGAAAGTGGAGAGAAACAAAATGAGAAATGAAACAATGACCTTCATTTGTGGACAAGATTAAAAGACTAAAATACAAAGTACTTTCCAAATGAAACAAACAAGAAGTATCAAAGATAACTTTTATTACAAGTGATATGCAGTATTTTTCCAGCAGTTTAATGTTTCCAAAACCATCCAGTCATCAATCTCCACACTGCAGCCTTGAGCTCCTGGTTCCTCAGGCTGTAGATGAGGGGGTTCAGGGCTGGAGGGACCACCGAGTACAGAACTGACAGGGCCAGATCCAGCGATGGGGAGGACATGGAGGGGGGTTTTATGTGGGCAAATATGGCAGTGCTGACTAACAGAGAGAGCACAACCAGGTGAGGGAGGCAGGTGGAAAAGGCTTTGTGCTGTCCCTGCTCAGAGGGGATCCTCAGCACAGCCCTGAAGATCTGCACATAGGAGAAAACAATGAACACAAAACAACACAATGCTAAACACACACTAACAGCAAGAAGCCCAAGTTCCCTGAGGTTTGAGTGTGAGCAGGAAAGCTTGAGGATCTGTGGGATTTCACAGAAGAACTGGCCCAGGGCATTGCCATGGCACAGGGGCAGGGAAAATGTATTGGCCGTGTGCATGAGAGCATTGAGAAAGGCACTGGCCCAGGCAGCTGCTGCCATGTGGGCACAAGCTCTGCTGCCCAGGAGGGTCCCGTAGTGCAGGGGTTTGCAGATGGACACGTAGCGGTCATAGCACATCACGGTCAGGAGGCAAAAGGCTACTGAAAAAAAAAAGACAAAACAAAAGAGCTGAGCAGCACATGCAGTGTAGGAGATGTTGCTGGTGTCCCAGAGGGAATTGTGCATGGCTTTGGGGACAGTGGTGCAGATGGAGCCCAGGTCGCTGAGGGCCAGGTTGAGCAGGAAGAAGAACATGGGCGTGTGCAGGTGGTGGCCGCAGGCTACGGCGCTGATGATGAGGCCGTTGCCCAGGAGGGCAGCAGGGAGATGCCCAGCAAGAGGCAGAAGTGCAGGAGCTGCAGCTGCCGCGTGTCTGCCAATGCCAGCAGCAGGAAGTGCCTGATGGAGCTGCTGTTGGACATTTGTTCTGTCTTGGCATGGGGATCTGTAAGAAAAGTAATCATGGAATAGTTGGGTTTGGAGAGGACTTGAAATATCCCAGCACAGCCTGGGGGCACTTTCCCCCCACTGCCTGCCCAGGGCTCTGCTGCCTGGAGCTGTCCCTGCCAGCAGCTGCTTCCCTGTGCCCAGGGCTGGGCCCTGCCAGTGCTGCCAGAGCCCAGCCCAGCCCTGGGGGCTCAGCTCTGCCCTGCAGAGCCCTCCCAGCTCAGGCACTGCCCAGGGGCAGCTCTGGCTCTGCAGGCTCTGATGGCAACGTCAGAGCAACCCTGAGGAGGCTGGAAAAGCAACACTGATGCTCCCCCTAAGGGCTGATTTCTGTTACTGCCTGGTTTATTCAAATTTGAGAGAAATTTTTTTTATTTCTTCTCGATCTGAACTGAGAGATGAACTTCTGTGAGGTAAATTCCCATCCAGGAAACCAAGAGCAGTATATTAAAAAAGCAGGATTTTCCCTTTTATACAGCCCTTGCCTTTCTGTGCTCCCTGTATGATCTCCTTGGAAATGTTCTGCAGCTCAATGCCATGCTGTGAGCAGCCCTGAACAATGCAGCATCCTCCCCACACAAGGAGAACACTTCCAAGCCTCACCAGCTGTCTCCTGCCACCCAGATCTTGTCCCCCCAGTGCTGGGAGCAGCTGCCAGGGCTGGCTGAGAGCTGTCCCTGGCAGGCAGCAGAGTCCTTGCCCCAGCACAGCGCCCTGGGCTGCAGGACCCTGCTCTGCAGGACAGCCCTGGGCACCCCTGGCTGCTCTGCACAAGAGACAAGCAGAGAATGTACTCACAGGCTCTGCAGGCATTGGGATGTTGCAGCTTGAGGAGATGGCTCCAGGAGCTGCAGCTGCATTGTCCTGCAGCCAGAGGTTCCTGTGCCAAGGGCTGGCAGTGATTTTGCCCCAGGCAGACTGGGCACTGGCAGCCCCTTGTGCTGCCCTCAGCATCCCCCCCTAGCCCACATCCCAGTGGCCTCAAGGATCTGCTGCAAGGAGTCCCTGGGGAGCCTTGCTCAGCAATGGCCCTGGGGGCTCCTTCATGCTCCCTGCAGGGACTGCAGCTTTTTCAAAGGACTTTGGGTTTGGCTTTGCCTTGGAGTCTCTGAGAGGTATGTGCAATCATGGCCTCCAATTATCTGCTATAATTAGTCCCTGGAGATTCTCTGCCTGTTGCAGCATTGATTGGGACTCATTAATACTTCAGGGTACTTAAGTTTTTTAAGCTACTTCCCCTTTCCCTTTTGATACAGACTCTATAAGAAAGATTGTGCATTTACAGGCTCCAATTATCTGCTTAATGAGTCTCTGGAGAGCCGTTATCAGTAACAACATTCAGTGGGCTCATTAATGCTTCAAGGTACTTTAGTTATTTTAAGGTACTTGGTGTTTCCCTTTTTGATACAGACTCTGTGAGAGGTTTGTGCAATCATGGCCCCAATTATCTGCTTTAACGAGTCCCTGGAGAGCTTTGTATGACACTCAGTGGTGCTCAGTAATGCTTTGAGCTTCTCAAATTTTTTAAGGTAGTTTGGAATTTCCTTTCCACACTGAGACTCTGAGAGGTTTTTGGTCAATCCTGGCCTCCAATTCTCTCCTCCAAGGAGTCCATGAGGAGCCTGTGGTGGGGATGGACCTCACTGGGACCCATTCATGCTTTGAGACACTTTGGGGTTTTCTTCTGACTTTGACTCCTGGAAAGGTTTGTGCAATCTCCTCTCAGGCCCTGAGGTTCAAGGGCTCAGCTCCAAATGCACCACGGGGCTCATTGGGATGCAGCAAGTCCTGACAAACCATGGCTTTGCCTTGATTTCCCTCTGCTCTATTGCATTTTATCAGGGATGTATCTGGAGTGATTTTGGTTTGCTAATTTGAGATTTCTCAGCCAATGCATCTATTAGTGCAGTGGGATCAGTGTTGGCTAATTACCATTGCACTCACTGGAATATATTTACTCATTTCCTGCTGTGAGATAGGATTAGGAGAAAGGCAAAGTAGGCTCAAAATTTTAAAAGGGTATATAGAAAAGTTTATTACCAGTAAATAGAAGAAAGAGTAATAAGAATATGAACACTTCTCCTCTCCCTACAACCTTTTCTTTCTTACTGACAATGCAAGCAGACAAAACCTGAAAGTTTCAGTCAGTTTACACCATCTAGAACAGTCTTTCTTCAGTTCACTTAGAGAGAGGAGTCTCTCTTTCATGCTATGGAGACTTCTCCATAAGAAAAACATTTGCTCGTGGCTCTCAATTCCCACGAAGAGCAGCTGCCCAGAAAATCTGCAATTGTGAAGTCCCTCCCATTTTTCACAGCTTTTCCCACAGCTGTTTTTATGGGCCATGTCAGCTTATGGGGTATGAGTTTAAAGATGAGCTGTTCAAGAGCAAAGAATCTCTTCATCTATTTCTGAAATCATCTTCATCTCTGAGAACAGAGATCTTCTTCTTCTCTCCCTGATACCACAGGATCTCATTACTCTTCTCTCTTTCTCTGTTGAAACTTCTCATGGGATCAGAGCTACTTCAACATTTGCTTACTTTAGCATGGAGGTTTTTGCTGAACAGGTCATCTACGCGTATTTTCAATTAGTCATAGGGAAAAAGAGAGTCTTATGTATCAATTACATCCTTCCCCATAGCTTTACAAGAGGATTTCAGCCCCAAGATCAAGGCATCTCCTCATTCCTCCCATCTGGGGCTCAACTTCCCCTTCACTGACCTCGGTGTCTTCATGTTGCTCTTCTCTGTGCCTGCACGTTGTCCTTTTCTCTCACTGGAGGGAGGATGGAAGCACTGAAAGAGTTCATATCTCACCCGGGGCCTGCAGATGGTTCCGTGCCCCCGGCCGGGCTCGGTGCTTGTGGCCGGAGCTGTTTTACGATGGAGGTTTCTGCAGCGGCTGCGCTGGGGCTGTGTCAGGATGGGCCGCACTGGGGCAGGGCCAGGATCTCAGCAGCCAGGCCAGAGCACAGCAGCAGCACGGCCGGGGCCGATGGCTTCTCCTGCCCCTGCCCGGGGCTTGCGGCTGAAGCCCAAGGGTGGCAGAATCTTGGCCGAGCCGGCCCGGCCCGGGGCTGCTCCTGGGGCCCGGCAGATCCTGGCTGGGCCCGGGCTGGCGGCGGGGCAGGGCTCAGCAGGGCCCAGATGTTCCCAACTGCAGCCATGGCCCGGCCCGGCCTCGGCCCCGCGGCCTCCCCTGCCCTGCCCGGCAGCCGATGGGGCCTGGTGGGGTCCCTGGGAAGGGGCCCGGCCCCACGGCAGGAGCCGCCCGGCCCGGCCTGGCTGAGACGGGGCCGGGTCAGCCTTGTTACCTCTGTGCCAGCCAGAAGGGAAAGAGACCCTCCCAGGCTTTCCCATCTTTAACATGTGTCTTCACAGAGGTGTGTACAGTTTCCTTAGAGATTTAACAGATTGTCAGTTCTCAAAGCTGATTACTGATTGGTTTTTTGTCAGACACAGATGAAATTGCTAGAAGCTTCTCTTAGGACATCACTTCCATGATGCAAAATCACCACAACAGCACAGAGCCAAGAGCTCCTTTGTCCATATGTATCGGTCATGTGCCCAAGTCCTCAAAAACCCTTCTTGGGAGATCTCTGGCCCCTTTCCAAGGTTTTTTCAACTGAAAGCATTCAACTCAGTGTCTAAGAAAATCACCAGCAGACATGGCCAGCCTGACCTGTCTGTCCTTACTACTTTTTTCTGGGAGCAATCTTTGGATATATGGAATTTGGGAAGCCAAATTCTAATTTTGGCCATGGACCATGGATATGAAGGTTGGTTCTTTTCCATAGGAAGGAAGGAACAGAGCCCCAGTGTTTGCCAGGAAGAAGAGAGTGACCACCAGAGGACAAGGCCAGCCAGAAGTGGCAGGTTTTTTTCTGAGAGAAACCCTTGCATATAGGAAAATTTTTTGAGAGAATACCAATTTTGGCAATGGACATTTAAAAGAAGGGATGGTTCTTTTCTATAGCAAGGAAAGCACGGAGCCCCAGTGTTCCAGGAGCTGATGAGAGGCATTCCTTGACATTGCAACATCAGCCAGAGCTGTCAGGTGGCCCCTGGGAGGCCAAGCCAGCCAGACCTATTCCATGTTCCCTCGGTTCCATGGGGCCCCACAGTGTCCCAATGGTCCCTTGCTTCCCTGAGGCCCTGAGGTGCCATAATGCCCCCTTGGTGACACCAGGCCCTGAAGGGTCCCAATGGTCTCCATGGTTCCATCAGGCCCCACAGAGCCATAATGGTCTCTGGGTTCCATGAAGCCCCGCTGTGTCACCATGGCCCCTTGGTTCCATGGGCTCCAGTGGTGCCACAATGATCCCCTTGGTTCCATGAGGTCTCCACAGTGTCCCAGTGATCTCCATGGGAAGGGAAGGACCCAGCCCCAGTGTTGCAGGGGCTGCCACCAGAGGTCCAGGCCACCCAGGCTTGATGGTACTGGCAGATTGTGCCTGGGAGCAACCCTTGGATATCCAGAATTTTGGAGGTGGAATCCAATTTCAGACATGGACACCTGGAGGATAAGGATGGTTGTTTTCCATTGGAAAGAAAGCACGGAACACTGATACAACAGTGACATTTGGGGATCTATGGGGAGTATTGGGGATTGTTCCTGCACCTCGTGACCCAACAGGAGCTTCTCTAATAAATGTTCCCTGAAGCTCCCACTGTGCCCATCACAGGAACCCATGTGAGTGTCTGGGACATCCCGGCTCTTTGGCAGCCTGGGGACTCCTGGGATGTCACCATGGGATGGCTGTGACTGCCTCTGACCACAGGGCTCTTTACCATCCCAGAAAGCCTTGGGAGGCATCCATGGAGCCCCTGTCTCTGTGTGTGACATTCCAGCTCTGGAACAGCCTGGAGACTCTTGGAAAGATCCCATGGAACCCCTCTGAGGGCCTGTGAAAAATCTGATCCTTAGCAGGCAACCATCCCCAGCCCCCTGTTTCTATGGTCAGTTTCCATGGCAACCATCCCCAGCCCCCTGCTGCTATGCTCAGTCCCTTGGCAGCTCCATGGAGACCCCATGCCAGGGGTGGTTGCCATGGACACCAGCTCAGGCCTGCAGCCAGAGCCCGTTGCCATGGCAAACATTGGCAGCCCCCATCCCCAGGCTGATGGGATCCCAGAAGCACAGAATTGGCTGAGCTGGGAGGGACCCATCAGGATCCTCCAGTCCAACTGCTGGCCCTGCACAGGACACCCCAACAATGCCAGCCTGGGCCTGGCAGCGCTGGCCAAACGCTGCTGCAGCTCAGAGAGCCCTGGAGCTGGGACCCTTCCCTGGGGAGCCTGGCCAGGGCCCCAGCAGCCTCTGGCCAAAAACCTTTTCCTGACATCCAAGCTGAGCCTGCCCCGACTCAGCTGCAGCCGTTCCCTCCACTCCTGTCCCTGGGCACCAGAGGGAAGAGGTTCCCACAGCCCCAGCCAGGGACCCGCTCCCAAGGCTACTGCCATGGCCACCAGGGCTGGCACCAGCTGGGATGCTCGGTTTCCACGGGCCGGGCTTCAGCAATGGGATTCCCCAATTTCCTGCTCCCGCTAAAACCGCGCTGCCCTCGCTGCCCTCCCGCCTCCCATGGAAAGCACAAAAGGCAAAGATCCCGGGCTGGGAGAAGAACAATTTAATGGGAACAGCAACGGGATAAGGAACAAACAGGAACAGAAACAATATTGATAACAGAAGGGATAAATAAAACTGTTTACAGGGAAAACTACAACACAACTCACAGGGTCTGCCTGGCTACAATATTTCTTGCCTGGAAAGGACACCCTTCTCCTCAGGGAGAGAGAGAGAGTCCCTTTCCTGTCCCTGGCAATGATCTGAGGTGGGACTGAATGTAATGACAGGGCCATGGCCAGACCCTCATGTTCTCCAATGCCACATCAGGTCATTGGCAAAGGGCAGGAAAAGGGACAGGTGTCTTCCCAGCATGGATCACGGGGAACATGGATCACCAGGGCTCTTTCCAATCTGGCTTCTCCCATGGGGGATGAAGCTGGAGTGGTGCATGAAGCTGTTCCTGCAATCGAGGCACTTGCAGGGCTTCATTTACTGGTGGCTCCGTTGGTGTCTTGTCAAATGAGAGCTTCTGGTGAAACTCCTTCCACACTGGGGACACTCGTAGGGCCTCTGCCTCTCCCCAGTGTGGATGCGCTGGTGCCTGATGAGGGTGGAATTGTGCTTGAAGCTCTTCCCGCAGTCAGGGCAGTAGAAGGGCCTCTCATCCGTGTGAATGCGCTCATGCAGGAGGAGATTTGAGCTGGTCCGAAACCTCTTCCCACACGTGGGGCACTCGTAGGGTCTCTCCCCAGTGTGGATGAGCTGGTGCCTGATGAGGTGGTACTTGCGCTTGAAGCCCATCCCGCAATCAGGGCAGTGGAAGGGCCTTTCTTCTGTGTGAATCTGCCAGTGCCTGGCGAGATCAGGGCTGGTGTGAAACCTCTTCTGGCACTCAGGACACTCGTAGGGCCTCTCCCCAGTGTGGATGCACTGGTGGGTCAAAAGGGTGGAGCTGCAGCTGAAGCCCTTCCCACACTCCCCACACTCATAGGGCCATTCCCCAGTGTGGATCATCTGGTGGCTGATCAGGGTGCTGCTCTGCCTGAAGCTCTTCCCACACTCCAAGCACTTGTGGGGCTTCTCCCCATTGTGAAGCTGCTCATGGGCCACCAGCTCCGAGCTCTGGCTGAAGCTCTGTCCACCTTCCTGGCTCAGGGTGGGTCTTTCCTCCTCAGAGCACCCTGGGCTGGGTTTGGAGCCCCTTCTCCTGTGGGATCTCTGGGACTTGTCCTCCACGTTGGAATTCTGCACTGTGGAGCCACTCAAAATGGCCTCTTCCACGATGTTCTGCCTTGGGGATTTGTCCTCCGTGGTCTCCATCCTCAGCTTCTTCCCTGGGGGAGGAAGGACAAGGAGAGGATGGGATTTGCCTCCGTGCCAGAGGGAAGGGGAAGGAGATCCCCCCAGTGCATCCCCAGCAGGACGGGGTTGGCAGCAGGGTTGTCCTACAGCCGCGGGCTGTGCTGGGCTGGGAGATGGAGCAGGAGAGAGGGGGAAAGGGGCACTGACTTCCTCCTCACCTGCCTGGGGCTCCTGGGGCACCTTCTTCTTCCTCACAGCCTCCTCCTCCATCTGGCCAAGTTTATGGGATGGAAAATCCTGTTTTGAGAAGAAAACAAGGGATAAGTACATTGAATTTTGTACTTGTTTGAAGGCAAACCTGGGGAGGGTCTAAACCAGGATTACAATTTAATAAGAAAATGAAGATCAAGGCAATGATGCAGAATCACTGCCTTAAACTGACAGAGTCAGGATATAACCTGACACCCTGCTGGTCAGGCTGGTGGCAGCAGTCCCATTAAATGATGGCTGCAGTCCTGTTGGAGTGATGAACGTGATTCTGTCCAAGCAGTGATCCTGTAGAAGGGTCTGGTCTTCCTCTGCAGGTCCAGTGGTGGTTCTGGAGCTCTTGTGCTCTGGGAATCCAGTAGGCAAGCTGCTCCTGCTCTTGCAAGGCTCAGCTTATATCCAGGTTGGAATGCTTGGATCCTCCCCCTGGGCGGAGCATCCCACAATGGGATGATGGAATTTTATCAGTCCTGCAGTGACACTCAATGGCCCATTCCCAGAAGATATCTCCCCTGGAGGGCGTTATCAGGGCTGAGTCATGGAAGAGATCAAGAACACTGCCCCACCTGTTTATAGCAGTTGATGAAGATGGGGATTGAAAACATGCATTTGGTTCCATCTTACATTGCAGCCTGAAACAGTGGGGGAATCCCTGCTCAGGGGGTGAACCCCACCCCCCTTACCCAAACTGGCTCAGGTGTAAAACCCCCACCCCGGGAAGGCCACACACACGGGGGACAATGTCACACTTGCCCTGCTCCAGGGCAAATGGCATCTCTCTAATATTTTCTTAACCAGATTGCAAAATTATTTTGGCACAGTGAGTTCAGGGCACTGTTCTTTGATCCCAGTTGCTTTTGACTACAGCATGGTTCCTTCCTCTGAGGAGGTTGGAGGTCTCTCTGGAGGAACTCTTGGAAACTTGGATGCAGCTTCGTCTGATCGACCTATGGGAGAACTGATGAGGAAAATGGCTGTTGTGGTACTGGAGTGTAAAGAAAATATTTTGTTGTTCCTCCTTGAAAAGTTTGTTAAAATCGCTGGAGGAAATGGAGCAAATGATACCAGCAAGACTGACAAGGTTCATTCACCACATGGTGAGGAACACAAGGCTGCTAAAAGTGCCACAAGAAGCCCAGCTCAAGTAGCTAAATTCCCAAATAACTACTGAATTCCCAGGCTTGGGTTTTTTCCATATGTGAGAATCATTATTCTCTTCATCCCTGTCACCTTTGTGACAGCTACACAGAGCTTCCACTTCCTTTTAATAATATCTGTATTGGGCCGAATTTGCACTTTTCTTTAATTGTAACCTGCCAGCAGCTGAGCTGGAGCTGTGCAGGAACCAAGGAAACTTGGAATTGCCACAGACTTGCTTCTATTGTCAGCCGGTGCTGCGGCGGCCGTGGGGCAGAGGGGTGGGAAAGGGGGGTCCGGGGTGGCAGTGGAGGAAATGCCGGGCCCGGGGGCTGAGCACAGGGCTGAGCACGCAGAGATGGTTTTGTTCTTGCTGAGCTCGCACTGAGCCAAGGCCTGTCCTGCCCCTCATTCGGCCACGCTGGGGAGGGGCTGAGGGTGTGGGGGAGCTTGGGAGGGGACACAGCCAGGACAGGAGATCCCAGCTGACCCCAGGGATAGCCCAGAGCATAGGACATCATGATCAGTGCATGAAGTGTAGGGAACAAGGAGGAAGGGGGCACATTTTCAGTGAGGGTTTTGTCTCCCCAGGTAACACTTAGGCAGGATTGGGCCCTGTTTCGCCAGTGGGCAGGGCCCGCACCAAAGACACAGACACCAACTTAACTTAAGGAATAGTGTAATTTAGATGATGCAAATTTGCAAAAAATTACAAAAATATTAGGTAGGCAAAGCAAATAATCATTAGTCAATAATTCCAAAAGAGAAGATGTTGAAATGAGTATCACACAACTGTCCATTTCTGGCTGCAGGCCCTGGAGATTCTATCTCTGCCTTCAATCAGGGTTGCATTCCCTAAAGAATCCTGGTACCAAATCCTGCTTTCCAAGGCTGGAACAGTGTCTCAGGTTTAGCTGGGTGTGTATTCAATTACCCTCTGTTAAAGGTGGGGCAATTATCATCTGTTAATTGAGCAGTTTACTTTATCTCTTCCACATGAATCCTCCCTCCAGGGAGATATCTTCTGTTAATGGGCCATTGAGTGTCACTGAGAAAAATTCCATCATCCCATTGTGAGAAGCTCTGCCCAGAGGGAGGAGCCAAGCATTCCTACCTGGATATAATCTGAGAATGTGAACAACAGAGTCAGCCTTCTCCCACAGGATTCCCAGAAGAGCAGCTTTCAGCTCCACTGGATCCCAGAGGAAGACCAGGCCAATCGACGCCACAACTGGACCTTCCGAGGAAAACTCCACCCTTCTACAGGATCACTGCTCCAACAGAACCACACCTGTCACTGCAGGAGCACTGCAGCCACCATTTAACAGGAGTGCTACCAACACTCTGACCCACAGGGTGTCAGGTCGTATTCTTACTCTGTAAGTAGGTTTTAGTACTACTTCATTTGTATTTTTAATTTTCCTTCTGAAGAACTGTTATTCCTATTTCCATAGACTTTGCTTGACAGCCTCTTGTTTTGAAAATTATAATTCCAAGTGAAGGGATTAACATTTTCCATTTCAAGGGAGTCTCCTGCCTTCCTTAGCAGACACCTGTCTTTTAAAACTGACACAATGCCCTGGGACACCCAGGCAGGTGAGGATGAAGTCAGTGCCCCTTTCCCCCTCTCTCCTGCTCCATCTCCCAGCCCAGCATGGCTTTCTCTGTCACTGACCAGACTCTCATATCCACAGAAAAATACCCCCAAGGACCTCCAGGCTTTGTAATCTCCTTCTGTGAGAGGAGCCTTGGAGCAGCTGGCTCCAATCCCAGCCTCAGACTTTTACAGAGTTCATGGGTAAAGAATTATCAAGGTGAAATTTAAACTTTAGCATTTGTCCCACAGGATTAAGGATGAAAAAGCATATATATTTATAAAAAATTTCCATTATGTCTTATGGTAACAATTAGACAAAATTATCTTATCTTAATCAGAAATATTTAGTCCAAGGTATAGGAGCTGTACCATATTATATTATATAATATTCATTTATAGAAAGCACTCAGAAGGGATTTCAAAGCAATTTTATTAAAGGAAAAGAAGCTGTTTTTAAGGAGAGATTGATGTCACTCCCACAGACCAATGACCATGGGCAAATCCCTTTGGCTCAGTCTGGAGCAGTGACCTTGAGGGGTGTCCCAACTGCAGGGAGGAATCTCCACACCCCCCAAGAAGGGAAATGTCAGGGGATGCTGCCTTTAAAATTTGGGATGGGGCTTTTCTAGTCTGAGGTGCTGCCCTGTCAGTCAGGTGTGCCCAGCCTGGGCCAGCTCAGCAGCTCTGCAGAAGCTCTCAGTGGTGTCACTTGGTTGTTCCTTTCTCTGGGGATTTTCCAGTGCTGTCACAGCTTCAGCTCCCTCTGAGGATGTTGAACTTTGGGATGGAGGAGTCAGGCTGGATTCTGCATTATTCACCCCAAAAGCACCGTGACCCCAACCCCTCTTCATTTCCCACTGGGGGCTTTGCAAACAGGCCCTTGCTGGAGTTGTTGGAGCCCATTGCAGGCAGAGCCTCCTGCTCCAGCAGGAACTGCCTTTCCTGTGCCATCAGCAGGGCAGGTCCCGCTGCAGGAAAAGCCCCAGGCCAGCCCCAGCACAGGGAAGGCCTCGGGCACAAGGGCAGAGTGCCGTGCTGGGAGCTGTGCCAGGGAGAGCCTGAGGCACCAAAGGCTCCTTGGCAGCAGCAGCTGCTTGCAGCCCATGGCCAGAAGCCTCCCTTGGCAGCCCGGCCTGGTGGCCACCACTGCAGAGCTGCTGCCTCAGGGCTCATTCCTGGCTGGCCTCTGAAAAGCCACTTCTGCTCCAGGAGCCTGACTGGGAAGCCATTGGCCCCAGCACCTTGGGGACAAGATATCAATGACAAAACTCTTCATGCCAGCAGAGCCAAGGCAGGGGCAGAGGAAAGGGCAGAGCCAGGCCCAGGGGACAGGGCTGCCATGGTGATGGCTGTGAGGGCACTGCCCCTGCAGCAGCCTGGCTGCCCTCAGCAGACATTCTGGCCAGAAGTGTTGTGAGGGCACCCAGCACATCAGAGAACCCACACTACAGGAATTCTGTCACTGGGGAGGGCAGGGGGTTTCACTGGGTCAGGTTGCACACAGCTCCTGCTCTTGGACAATTCCTGGGATGGGGAATCCACTTCTCTGGAATAACTCTTGCAGTTTTGTGCCACTGTCATAACTGTAAAATATTTCCTCTTCTAACAAATGTAAATCCACCCTCGTTCAGTTTCGAGATATTGACCCTTGTTCTGTCACTTCAAGATTTGGGAGAAAATCACTTTGATCACTATTTTCCCATTTTCACAGACCTTGGAGAGGACCCAAAAATCTCCCAAGATGGGGTTTGGAGGTCTCATCACAAAACCAGCAGGGAGAGGCTGAGGGCTCTGGGGTCAGTGTGGTGGAGACCGAGGACAGAACAGGAATAGCCTGGAAGGGATGGAAGGGTGGTTTCAGTGAGGCTGGAGCTTTTCTTCCTAGTGGGAATGAGCCTGAAGAAGACGTAATAGCACCAAGGGCAGCTGGGGAGGCCCAGAGTGGACACCAGGAGAAAGGAATTTCCCAGCCAGGGCAGGGCTGTGGTGCAGCACATCCCCCCGCAGGAGCCTGGAGCAGCCCAAGGCTTTGTGTGGGCAGGCAGGGGCAGGCAGGAGGCAGAGCTGTCAGCAAAGGAAGGGCCCAGCCAGGTGGGGCAGCCGGGGGATGCCAACAGCCTGCAGGGACAGAGGCGCAGGGCAGGGACACCGTAGGACAGCCTGGGCTGCACAGGGCACAGGAATGGGCAGCAGCTGCAAGAGAGCCCTGCCAGAGCCAACTTGGGCAGCACTTTGGCCATGGCAGACACAAAGAGCACCAAAGCCCCAGAGGGTCATTAAAGCCCTTGTGCTGTGTCTGTGCTGCTGAGCTGGGCTGGGCTCCTGGCCCAGAGGCAGCTCCTGGCAAGGGCAGCAGAGCTGCAGAGAGACAGCTCTGGCCAGGAGCAGCTCCTGTGCACAGCCCAGCAGGGCTGGGGCACTGCCAGGGCCCCTCAGGGACACCAGCAGGGCACAGACAGAGCTCCCAGGGGCTCAGCACTGGCAGGGGCTGTGGCATGTCCCAGAGGGGGCTGTGTCACAGCAGCTCCTCTGTGCCTGTGTCATGGAGGCACAGAGCAGCTGTGATGTCAGCAAGGGGCTGTGTGACAGCACAGAGTGAGCTGTGTGAGGTCACAGATTGGGCTATGACATCACAGAGTTTGTTTTGTGAGGTCATTGAGCAGCTACAGCATCATAGAGGGGACTGTGTGACATCACAGAGCAGGCTGTGACATCATGGCATGGCTGTATGAATCACAGAGCAGGCTGTGATGTGAACGTGTGTGCTGTGACATTATAGAGTGCCAGTGTGACATCATAGAGTGGGTTTTATGACATCAAACATCTGTCTGTGACATCATAGAGTAGGGTATGTGGCCATAGGGCAGATCTTGCCATCATAGAGGGTGTCTCTGTGGCATCAGAGAGTGGTTGTGACGTCCCTGGGTGGCTGTGTAATATCATAGAGCAGGCTGTGACATCACAGAAAAGACTCTGGCATCACAGAGTGACTTTTTGACATCAGAGTCTTCTGTGATATCACAGAGCAGCTGTGTGACATCACAACATGCTGTGTGACATCAAGGGACTGTGTGACATCACAGGAGGCTGTGTGACATCACAGGGGCTGTGTGAGGTCACTGGGGAGGTCACTCTGCCCCGGCCCCCCTCACAGTTCCCCCCAGAGCAGTCCAACCCTGCTCGTGCACAGCGGGGTCCCCTGTCCCCCCGGGTCCCCCCGCCCCCGGCGCCGCAGCCTCCCCCAGAGGATGTTCCACGAGATCGACCCCAGAGCCTGACACGGGGACAGGGGGTCGGGGCCCTGGGGGTGGCACAGGGGGACAGGGACCCCCCGGCAGCGTCCCCGTGTCCCCCAGGGCAAGAGCCTGGGCCAGGGCTCCTTCACCCTGGTATGAATGAGGCCTTGAGAGCGCTGAAAAAATCCCCAGCAAGGGAGCAGCAAAAACCAGATTTAATATTAAGAAACAGCAGCACAAACTTGCTTAGCAAGAGTCACTCTGCTCCTGACTGGACACTTCAGGCACACCAAGGAAACAAAGCAACAACAAAACCAAACCAAATCCAGGCAATCAAACCAGAAATGAGCCGAGAACTGTCCCTGTGTGTGTGTGTTACAAAAGCACAGTGACGGCAAGGATAAAAGGAATATCGCCCAAAAGCTTAATGCAGCTTAAACCTAACAGGACTTAACTTACACCCAAGCCTTAACTGATACCTTCAATTTCACAATTTTACAAAACAACAGAGCTTAACAGTATTTAACCTAACTTAAAATATATGACTTAGCAATTTAACAGAGGAATAGCATTTAATATTCAACTTACCTAATAAAGTAAATTAAACTTAATACCTTAGGAAAAGAACAACTCTTAGCAGCATTTAACTTTACTTAGACCTTGTGATTTAACCTTACCTACAGGCCTGACTGACTCAGCTGTCCAGGGCACTCAAACCCCTCAGAGAGCAGCATTTCTGCCACATTTCCCCAGCACAGGCACTCCTGTGTGCACACAGACACAAAGAGTCCGTGCAAGGCACCTGGGAGAAATTCCCCTGAGGGCAGGAAATGCTCCCTGTGGATCCTTTGGCATCTCCCCAGCGGGTGAAGGGTTGAGCCTGGAGGAGTGGGGGGATCGGCCCAGGCTCTGTCGTTGTTGGGGATCCTTGAGTGCAGCAAACGGGAGAGTTCCCGGCTGGGAGAGGCCCCGCTCAGAGGGAGTCGCTGGCCCAGGAGAGCTCCAAGGGCTCCTTTTGGAGCGCTGTTTGCAGGGCCCCAAGAGAGGGGCTTCAGTCCCAGCAATGGTTCATCCTGGCCACACTTGGCATCAACAGCTTTCTTTGGCAGGGTGAGAACAGGGATGTTGTGCCACGGAGGGAACAAAAGCAGTTCCCAGGGCTGCTGCTACAGAAAGCAGGAGCTGGTTGGGCAGCAGCAGGGCCTGGAGCAGACAGTGTTTGTGATGAGCTGCAGAGGAGCTGAGCCCAGGGGCTGTTGGCCAAGGCCGAGCCCCAAGGAGCATTTCTCAGCTGGCAGGGCGGCCTGAGAAGGGGAGGGGGGAATGCAGCAGCACAGGGCCCATGGAACCAAGGGACCATTGTGACACTGTGGGGCCTCATTGAATTATGGAGAGCACTGTGACATTGCAAGGACTCATGGAATGAAGGGGACCGTACTGGCGCTGTGTGGCTCAATGGAATGTAGGGATCATTGTGTCACTGAGAGGCCCCATCAAATCAAGGGTCCATTGTGACACCATGGGGCCTCATGGAACTGTGGAGACCATTGTGATACTTTGGGAGGTCATGGAATCAAGACGCCATTGTGACACTGTGAGACCTCATGGTCTCACAATTGTGCCAAAGCTCCATTGTGACATTGCAAGGCCTCATGGAACCATGGAGACACCATCAGGAGAATTTACAGTCTTATGGAACCAAGGTGACCATTGTGACACTGTGAGGCCTCATGGAACCAGTGAGACCATTGTGACCCTGGGGGTCCCCACAGAACAAGAGGACCATTGTGATACTGTGGGGCCTTATGAAACCAAAATGCCTTTGTGAAACTGCAGGGGTGCATGGAACCAAAGGTCCATTGTGACATTGCAGGGCCTCGTGTCATCAGGGGTGCATTGTGATACTGGGAACCAAAGAAGATCATTGTGACAGTGGAAACCTGCGTGGAAACTTGGGGCCATGGTGACATTGTGGAACACCATTCAACCAAGGGTTCATTGTGACACTGCAGGGCTGCATGGAACCAAAGCTCCAGGGTGACACAGAAGGGCCTCCTGTCATCAATGGTCCATTGTGACACTGTGGAGCCAAAGGAGACCATTGTGACACTGCAAATCCCCAGGGTCCAAAGGCCCATTGTGACCTTGCAGGACTCATGGAACAGAGGAGTCACGTGACATTGTGGGGCCTGTGGAACCATGGAGATCATTGTGACACTGCAAGGCCTCATGGAATAAGTGGGATCATTGTGAAACTGCAGGGCCTTATGGAACGTAGGGGCCACTGTGACATTGTGGGACCCCATCAAACCAAGGGTCCATTCTGATACTGCAGGACTTTGCCATTGTGACACTGCTGGACCCCATAGAAACAAGTCACCCTTATGGCACTGTGGGGCCTCACGGACCCAAGGCACCATTGTGACACTGTGGGGCCCACAAAACCAAGGGAGCACAGAACAGGTGTGGCTGCTTTGGCCTCCCATGGGCTGCCTGACTGGTCCAGCTGACCTTGGCATGTTGAGGGTCTCTTCTCATCTGCTGTTGAAGCACTGGGGCTCCGTGCATTCCTTCCTATGGAAAAGAACTGTCCTTCTAGTCCAGGTGCCCATGGCCAGAATTGAATTCCACCTCCAACATTGCCTTACTGTGAGAGACTGGAGGAGATTGTTGGCTCAAAACATTTCATGTATGGGGTATGAAAGGGCAGGTCCAGCCCTGCCCTGCCCTGGAAGCCCAGCCCTGCCCTGCCCTGGAACCCCAATCCCCCCAGAGCCTCTATCCCAGCCCAGCAGTGGCTGCCAGTCCCTGGCACAGCACAGGCAATGCTCCACAGCCACCTCTGCAGCCCCCAGCCCAGCTCCTGAGGGACCAAATGAGCCCAAGCCCCACCCGGGGGAAGGGCCCAGGAAGACCAAGGGGTATTGAAGGCTGACCACAAGGCAAGCACACATCTTGACCCTGCCTCCTCTTGGAATTTCCATTGGAACAGTGCTGGAATCCAGGGCTTTGTAGCTGTGTGTGTGATTCCCTGTATCTTTCCTATTCCCACTTGTTGTAAAATTTTGAGCAACTTAAAATTGAACAGGCCTAGAATTTGTGAAGTTGAATGGCACAAATTAATGTTATGAGAAGTGTTTTCTGTTGATTGAATGTTGTAATAAACCTTTTGCCAAAGTTTCTCTGATTTTCTAAAGTACCCAGTAAAGGCTGTTTGGTTGTTTTCAACTCCTGAGAATCTCCTGTTGGTATTTCTCCAGTACATACAACTCAGAGTACACAATTGCAATTATTTTAAATGTCTCCTTGAGAGAATTGTTTGGGGAATGGGGGTCAGGGCTTGTGTGTCCTGCTTGGCCCAGCCCAGGCAGGGCTTTCCCAGCCACATTCCACACTCCATTGCCCAGCTGGAGCCGCTGGTGCCTCTGAGTTGTGCTGCCCCAGCCCCAGGGACGCTCTCCTTGTCTGCCCATTCCCCCACGCTCTCTGGGCAGGGATGGCCTCACTGGGGGCTGCTGACATCCTCAGCAACTTGGAGGCTGCTGCTGAATTTCCCTGCTCCAGAGGCTTGTTCAGCCTTCAGCTCTTCAGTGCAGGAATTCAGTGTCCCAGGGCTCATGAACATTCAGAACACCTTAACAAGCCAAGCCTCTGGGAATAATTAGATTTAATTTCCAAATCACTTGTTCAGTTCAGCTCTTCAGTGCAGGAATTCAGTGTCCCAGGGCTCATTAACATTTATAACACCTGAACAAGCCAAGCCTCTGGGAATCATTTGATTTTAATTTTCAAATCCTTTGTGGTTAAGTAGATCTCAGTAGTGTATTGAAACTGAATACATGATATTTAAAAAGACAGCGAGAAAACATTTTGTAGGTCCTGTTTAGGTTTTTTTTTCCCTGTTAATACAATGATATGCACAATCTCCAATTGACATTGAATCCAGGTACCTCCTCATGCAGTTTGAATGGATATGAAAATCAAGACCCTTCATGGCTGACAATCAATCAGACTCTGTCCCTACCCCCACCCCACCATTTCCCCCATCCAAGCCCTGGCACTCACAGCAGCCTTGTGCAAATCTCAGCTCCCTCCAGCCCAGGCTGCACCTGCAGCTTTCAGCTCCTTGGATCCAACTCCCACCTGCTTTCCTTGCAGAAGGAGCTGCCCGAGACACAGAGGGATGTTCATTTCTTGTCAGCCAGCAAAGCCAAGGGAAGGCACAGCTCCATCCAATGCAAAAGTCATTCCTCTGCTGGATATTAAATCCACTTTGCACAGCAGACAGTCTCAGAGCAATGGAAAACACCTTCTGTTCCCAGCACAGATTCCAAGGTCCCCCCAAACCCTCCCTGCCCCGATTCTGCCCAGATTTGCTCTTTGCACACATGAGTCACAGGCTGAAGTCAGGAGCTGCCTTCATGCCCAGATGGAGGAAAAGAGAGAAAGGGGATGAAGAGCTCTCCTGTGCAGAGCCAAGGTCCAAGTGCAGCCCCTGCAGTGGGAACCACAACTCATCAGGTTTGTGTCCTTTGGGCTCAGGGCCTGGTGACACTCAGAGGCATAGAAAGGTTTCTTGCCAACAAACACAAGTTGAACATTTGGACAGTTTAATAACCATCACAGCTCTTCCCTCAGCTCTTTGGGATGTCCCAGCAGCATCTGACATGTCCAGATCCCCAAGGGATTTCTGTACAGGAACAGTTACAGACAAAGACATAAGAAAACACAATACTGTGATAAATATAAACACAATTGAGATGATGTTTAATTATGTATTTATTTCAACTTCATAATATTTGGCAACTTATTGCAGCTCAAAGCATGAAACCAGTCAGTTGAGAGGCACTTGAATGATCAGAGAGGACCTAGAGGAGCAAATCTGGGAGCAGCAGGAAGTACATAGATCCACCTGCTCTAAGAGAAGAGATGTCCTTAGACATGGCCATTTGAACAGGAGAGCTGGAAACACCTGATGGAAAAGAAAGATTAAATAATAGACTGAATATTTCTGAAGCAGGTAGAGGGCAAGATCAGTATTTCTTCTCCTGCCATCAGTACACTTCCAGGAAATGCCTGTTTCTGATGGGAAAACTTTGCCCTTCCTTAAAAGTACTCAGATGACACAGATAATAAAGATTTGCTTCTATATTATGAAACTAACAGGTACTAACACCTGTGCCCCTGTCCAGGCTGACATCAGTTGTGTCCATGAACAGGCAGTGCCACTTGTGCCCTGAGGTGCCCAGCTGGGATTGGATCTCTCCCAGAGCACCTGAGGGAGAGCAGAGCACCTTGCAAGCTGCAGGTCCCTGACAGCCCCACAGGGCTCCTGTCCCATCAACATCTGCTCTGCTCCAGTCTGAAACAGGGCCCAGCATGGTGCCGGAATCATCAGAGAGCTGAGGTGTGTGCTGGAATTCAATGGCCTCCCCATCCCGCAGCAGCCCTGCATTTCCCTGCTGCAGCCTTGGTCTCCAGCCCAGCCATGGAGGCTCTTTGGGCTCTGGAGTGTTGCTGCAGCCCCCAAGGGCATCTGAGCTCTGCCTTTGGCCCAGTCAGGCCTGGCCAGCGCAGGCCATGCTCAGCAATTGCTTGTGTGTGCCTGGCCTTGCTGTCAGCCCCGGCAGCGGCTGCGTGGCCCCTTTGTGGCCCTGTGCTGGCCCAGCCATGGTGGCCCAGCCCCTGTGCAGGCCCAGCCCAGGCCAGGAGCATTGCGGCTGGGAACGGCCCCTGTGCCGTGGTGCCCACAGCAGCCTTGGGGCTCTGTGCCCCATGGCCTCCCTGCTGGGCAGCCTCTGCCAGCTCCTGCAGAGCCCGTGGCACCTGTGGGGCTGCACAGACAGCCCTGCCCCGGGCTCTGCCGGCCTCTGGGCCAGCAGAGAGGCAGCCAGGACTGGCCATGGCCGGGAACAGGCCCTGAGCCCCGCAGGAGGATGGAGCTGGGCCACAGCCAAACTCAGCCCAGGCCAAAGCTGGGCTCAGCAGCCAGGGCTGCCAACGCATGGGCACAGAGGCTGGCGCTGACAAATGTCCTGGGCCCCCTCCCTGCTCTGTCCATGCCACCAAGGGCACAGAGCAGCCTCCTCTCTGGGCCACTTGCCTGTTTGCAATGCCTTGCACAGGCGCTGGCCCTGCCCCACAAGGCCTGGCCTGAGTCCTGCCCCTGCACGCTCAGCCAGGCTGAGATGGACACTGATGGTTTCTGGGCCAGGCTCTCGGAGCCCAGCCCAGCTCCCTGCAAGCTCTGCCAGCTGCCCTGAGCTCTGGGCAGCACCAAGGGCCTCTCTGAGCCCAGCCCAGCCCAGCCGGCTCTGGCCCCACAGCTCTGCTCAGCCCAGGCTGCTCTGGGCACTGGCCCCACGGCCTCAGCCCCTGCCAAGGGCACAGCAGCAGCTGCAGCTGCCACAGGACTCAGCCCCAGCCATGGGGGAAGGTGCTGGGCCAAGGCCAAAGGAGGCTCCCTGGCTGCCCTGCTCCCCTCGGCCTGAGGTGCTGAGAGCTCTGCAGCCCCTGCTGCCATCCCATCTGCCCAGGGCAGCACAAGAGCCCCGGCCTTGGGGCCCTCAAGAGCTGCTCCTACTCCAAGCCCAGGGCCCATGCCAAAGTTGGGGCAGCCACAAAGCTGTGCCCATTTCTGTTCATTGCTGCTCCCATGGGGATGGATCCTCAGCCACTTGGAGGTTGCTGATTAATTTTATTACTCCAGAGGCCTCTTCTTTCTTGAGCTCCTCAGTTCAGGAATTCAGTTAGAAAAGCTCCTAAACATTTGCTCAAAACACCTGAGAAAAAAAGTCCTTGGGATTAACTTACGTTTTCAATTCTTCTGTGGTTAAATAGACAGATTTCATTAATTTGTTGAAAGTGAATATAATGTGATGAAAACATTTCAAAGAGGACTGTTTTCTCCAGTTTTCTTTTCCTTTTTATAGATTGATATCATCAATCCAATATATCAACATCCAATTGATATTGACCCCAAGCAACTTCTAATGCAGTGTGGAGAGATATGAAAATCAAGACCCTTTATGGCTGACAATCAATCAGACTTTGTCCCCACCCCCTCCCCACCATTTCCCTCATCCAACCCCTGGCACTCCTATGGATCAGGAATGGTTTGGCCCGCAGAACCAGGGCAGTGATTCTTCCCCTGTGCTCAGCACTGGTTGGGCAGCACCTGGAGTGCTGTGTCCAGTTCTGGGCCCCCCCAATTTAGGAAGGACATGGAGGGGCTGGAGTGTGTCCAGAGAAGGGAAACAAGGCTGGGGAGGGGTCTGGAGCACAAGTCCTGTGAGGAGTGGCTGAGGGAGCTGGGGTTGTTTATCCTGGGGAAGAGGAGGCTCAGGGGAGACCTCATCACTCTCTACAACTCCCTGACAGGAGGGTGCAGCCAGGTGGGGGTCAGGCCCTTTTCCCAGGGAACAGTGACAGGACAAGAGGACACAGCCTTCAGCTGCACCAGGGGACATTTAGGCTGGACATTGGAAATATTCTTCACACAAAGGGTGATTGGGCATTGGAATGGGCTGTCCAGGGAGGTGGGTGAGTCACCATCTCTGAAAGTGTTTAAGGAAAGACTGGATGTGGCACTCAGTGCCATGGTCTGGGTGACAAGGTGGTATTGGGTGCTAGGTTGGACTTGATGCTCTCCAAGGTCTTTTCCAGCCTGGTTGATTCTCTGATGATTGTGACACTGCAGGGCCCTGGGAAAGCAAGGGGCCATTGTGACACTGCGGGGCCTGGTGGCACTAAGAGGACCATGGTGACACTGTGTACGACATGGCAGCCCAGAGCCAAGGGGCCATTGTGACACTGTGGGGCTGGATGGAAGCAAGGAGTCCATGGTGACAGTCTGGGTCCTGGTGGAACCAGGATTTCCCTCTGCTCTAGTGCAGTTCACTAGGTAGGTTTCTTGCTACAGCTATGGAGAAATATTTCAACAAGCTTCTAGGAAATATATATTTCTATTTGAAAAGGTGCCTTTTATTGCTGTCCTATTACACAAGAGGTGATTGCAGCATTCTGTGACTGATATTGATACAGGGACTCTCCTAAGGAGGTCTGGCCTGGTCAGAGAAGCTGTGCCTTTAAGTCTGACCCAGTGTGGACAACCTTGCTCCACATTCCCCAACCCCATCCTTTCTCTCCTCACTCACCTGGGACCTGCTTTGCTTGGAGAACTGGCTGCACAAAACCAAAGAGCGGCTTTTCTTCTTTTATTTTTTGAAGCAATCTAAAACTCTTTGAGTTTCCCCATTGCAAACAGAAATCCTCCTCAAGTGTGTGCCAAGCCCAAGCTGCCACCAAGAGCACTCCAGGCCTGCCTGGGCCAGCTGTGAGGGTGGATCATCACCCCAACCCGCACTGGGCCATTGCAGGGGCTGTTGCCATGGACACTGCACTGACCCCACTGCTGGCTTTGGGTGCCATGGCAACCCCCATCAGTTCAGGTTTCCTTGGAAAGCAGCCCAAGGAGACATTTCTGCAGCCAGGTTCCATGGCCCCTTGCCTGCAGAGCTGTTGCTGCCCTGGGCTGCCATGGCAACCCTGAGGACAAAGCGGTGCCAGGGCTGTTCCAGGTAAAATTGCAGTGACACTCGTTGGTGCCACCAGGTGCCATGGCAATGGCCACAGGGACCCGTTCCTTAGATTGGTGCCATGGCAACCAATGCCCGGAGCCGTTGTGGTGGTTGGTGGCCATGGAAAGCTGCCCTGGGCCCCTTGCTCAGGGCTGGTGTCAGTGCCCAGAGCCAGAGGGGATCCCTTGCTGGGGGCTGTGCCATGGCCACCTGCCCTGTGCCACGCTGGCCGCTCGGGCACCAGGAACCAGCAGCCAAGGGCACTGCCAGGGCCAAAGGCCAGGTCAGCCAGACAGAAAGGGGCAGCGCTGGGCACTGTTTCCATGGCAACCGGCACTGGGGGGACACCTGGGTCACCTGGCCTGGCAGTTGCCATGGAAAGCCCTGGCAGGCACTGGGGGCACAGCCCCTGGCACTGAGACACTGCTGGGCCGGGTGCTGAGCACAGGGCTGAGCACCCAGAGATGGTTTTGTTCTTGCTGAGCTGCAGCACAGCCAAGGCCTGTCCTGCCCCTCGTCCAGCCACGCTGGGGAGGGGCTGGGGCTGCGGGGGAGCTGGGCAGGGGACACAGCCAGGACAGGTGACCCCAACTGACCCCGGGCACAGCCCAGACCAGAGCACACCATGCTCAGGGTATGAAGGGGGGAACAAGGAGGAAGGGGGAATTTTGGAGGGAGGGTTTCTGCCTTCCCAGGTAACACTCAGGCAAGAGGGGGCCCTGTTTCACCAGTGGGCAGGGTCACTACCAAAGACACAGACACCAACTGAAGGAATTGTGGCATTTATATCATGCACAGCTGCAAAGAATTACAAAAGGATAAGCTCAGCAAAGCACATCATCATTAGCAAAGAATTACAAAAGTAGCTCAGCAATCCATCAGAACTCATCATTACATTTTGATGACTAACCCCTTGGTGAAACTCTAGAGGTGTTTGTGGCAGACAAAGATTCTGGCTGACTGTCAAAGTACAACTTACAGACACCAGTAGTACTTTAGTGACACCGTTCTTCATTCATTTCTCTCAATCTCATTGGAGTTAGGAACAAGAATTCTGTTGTCCATGGAACTGGCACCATGTTAATTCCAGAATAATGCCCCCAGCCCTTTGCTGTTCAGCTTTACCATGCTGTCTGTGGCTAAAAAGGCCTGGGGGGGCCCTTTCCCCTCTGGCTGGAAGGGGCCGGGTCCCAGTCCCTGAGGGGCACCCGGGCTCCTGGATGCAATTCCTGTGCAAGTCCCTCAGTGTCACAGCAGCCTTCCCATGGAGCCCCGTGGATCAGAGCATTTCCCAAAGGGGCCCTTGGGGCAAACAGGGAGATTTGGTCTGGCAGCATGTGTAAAACAATATCCTGTCAGATCTACTTGTTCTCACACACAACACTTGGCTGCAGGGACACATTCCCATTGTTCCTGCCCAGGTTTCAGGACTCAGAGTTGTCTTTCCCAGGAGCTGCTCCTTCAGCTGCCTCGGGAGGGCCATTTGGCCTCTGGACCCACACTCGGGCTCCATTATTAGGGCTGCTGCATCCAAACCCTTTATCTCCACAAACGGTGGTGATTGCAGGTGGATCTCCTTTTTTCACAACCGTTCTTAAAATTGCAATATTGATAATTGTGCTACCCTGTCATGGGGTTGAATAATCCCATCTTGTTCACTGTTGTTTAACACAATTCCTTTAATTTCTCCTTGATATTCTGCATCAGTTCCTCTTCCCATGACATGAACACTTTGCAAGGCCAAGCTCCAAGGGAGCAGTTACCAAAGCAAAGTGTCCTGGAGGAATCTGAATTCCTGTTTCAGTATTGATAGCTCTCATTTGCTTTGAATTTCTCCTCATTAATTCCAGTGCATGAAGGCCCAGCCCTGCAGCCTCTGGGCTGGCCCTGCCAGGGGCCATCACAGCCAGAACAATTTCCCAGGCAGCCCAAGTCTCACTGCCCATGGTTGGATTTGCAAACTGGGGGCAGCTGTGCACAGCCAGGGGGTTTCCATTTCCCCAGTGGGCCATTGTTAAGGGCATGGGGCACATCTGGGAGATGCGTTCTCCATGGGCAAAGGTTCCATCTCCTTATTTTTTCAACTGCTCTTTTAACAACCCCTTCACCCTTTCAACCAATCCTGCAGCTTGTGCATAGTCTGGTACATGAAAAACCCTGCAGGCTTAATCACTGAATTTTTCACAGCAACAGACAAAGCACTCTGCATCACAGTATCAGAAAACCCTGGGAAAACAGCCAATTTTATCCCTTCCTCCTTTTTTCACTGTATACAATCTCACAAAGTTGACCACTGACATTAGGGTCCTGGCCAATCCTGTTCTGTAGGGTGTTTGGTGTTACATCCCTGAGCAGCCAAAGCTACCAAATTAGTATTGTCAGAACTACTTCAGATTATTATAATTTTATATGTAGATATACATATTGATACAGACAGAGAGACCTAGACATACATATAAAAATATATAAAAATATATATATGAAGATCTTATTATATTATAAATACATGTATTGTTATTTATTATATTGATATTTCACTTGCACCAATGCAGCTGAGCTCAAGATTAAAACCTTCTTCTCTTGCTCCATGTGGGAGCATTCCAACAATAATTGTTCCTTCTGAAGGTGCTGTTTCCAATGTACTCTTAACAAATTCATCTTTGTCTGCCCAAACCCACAAGTTCTTTTCCTTTTCCATGTGCAATTTTTGGATGCATTTGAAGCCATCCAGGGGTGCAGCCTCTTTTACCCGACTGCCCCACTGCTCCCACGGGGCTCCCACCTCAGCCCACTCCAGAGCCAGGGAA
This sequence comes from Agelaius phoeniceus, assembly GCF_051311805.1. Lineage (NCBI taxonomy): Eukaryota > Metazoa > Chordata > Aves > Passeriformes > Icteridae > Agelaius > Agelaius phoeniceus. The sequence goes on from NW_027509866.1 coordinate 7,742,886, forward strand.
CTCCAGGGAAGGGCTTCCCATCTGGGAATTTCTGATGGCACTGATTCCTCACAGTTACACTGAACAAGTGACATTTTGTTGGGATCTGGCCAGACTGTGCCAGTTTTTTTTTGCCAGTGGGCAAAGTCAGCACCAAAGACACAGACTCCAACTGAAGGAATCAGTGTCATTTCCTGCAGCTCAAAGCAGCAAAGAATCACAACAGGAGCAGCTCAGCAATGCACCCAACCATTCCCACCAAAGATTGCCTGCAGTGATTGAGAAAGATCCAGCCCCAGTTACCCTCAGCCTTTACCATCCCCCAGACCCACACAGCAGCTGGGGAAGCTGTCACAGCCAAGGGCTGCAGAGCCACTCCTGGGCACTGGCAATTCCTGCAGGTGCCTCCAGCCACAGCTGAGGCTCCGACCCCGCTGGGAGAGGGCCCAGCTCTGACAGTGCTGAATGGACAAACTGACAGCACTGCTAGTGTGGCAACATCTGGTTTCATCCTCCTCTTGGGTCCCTCCCAAAGCCTGGCCAGGGCCCCAGGAGGAACCAAGGGAGGTGACTTTGGCCATTCAGCCCCAAACAAGGCCAGATGTCAGATTTCATGGCCTGGTCTGGCTTCTAAATACACAAAGGTCCATACATGTTTCACTAATGAGTGGCTACATCTATCCCAGTGCTAATGACCATGCATATTTGATTAGGGAGCAGATACAAAGATAACCTTTGGTTGGAAGGTTCATCCAGAGGACACCTTTGGCTCAGGGCCTGCTGTTCAGGCCTCACTCAGGGCTGGTGTCCAGGCCTTGGCACTTCAGGGACGTGGTTTAGTGCTGGGCTTGGCACTGCTGGGTGAGCGGCTGCACTGGGTGAGCTCAGAGGGCTTTTCCAAGAGAAAGGATTCTGTGATTCCATGATTCTATCCACTGCATTCAGCTGGGTCCATGTTAGCAGCATTCATTTGCTCAGAAAGTCTCCTCTTGCCCAGCTCCTGTGGCCTGAGGCTTCAGCTCCTTCAGCTCCTGGTGCTGAGCTGCTCATGCTGAACGAGACCACTCGGAGAGAAGAGCACAGTCCATGCAATTCCTTCTGGGACACGCAGAGGGGAGGCTGTGCAAACAGGAGCATTGTTTGCTGTGGCCTCCTCTCTGCCCTTCACGCCTTTCAGCGCTTGGAACCAGCCAAGAGCTTTCTCCAAGAGTGCAATGGAGCAGCTGTTCCTGCTCCTGGCTCTGGCTCTCTCCAGTCTCTGCCCTTGCCTGCTTCTGTCCCTCGTGCTGTGCCCTCTGTTCCCCCAGGGCTGGCTGGCTGCTGCCCAGGACTGTGGCACTGGCCCAGATCCAGTGCTCCAGAGCCTCCTTTCTGTGCCCTTGGAGCTGCCTGGGCACAGCAGCCTTTTCCATCTGCAAGCTCCCCATGGACAGGGAGTGCCCAGCTCCGTTCCTTGCACAGCCTCCAGGAGCCCAGGGCTGCCATCTCAAGTCCCTGCTGGCACTGGGGGCTCCCAGGTGCCTCAGGCTGCTGTGACACCGCTGCACACGGGAGGGAACAGGGGCAGGGCTGTGCTGAAAGTCAGCTCCATCTGCTGCTGCTGCTGCTGCTGCTGCTGTGGGGTCATTTGTGCAGCCCTGGCCCCGAGTCAGGGATCAGATCCTGCCAGTCTCTTCCAGCCCTGGCTGCTCAGAGTTTGGGCCTTGGAGCCTCAGGTGGGCAAAGGCAGCTGCTCCTGGTCCCTCTGTGTGCCCGTGTTCAGCAGTGCTGCTCCATCAGTCTGTGCCCAGCAACGGGGAAAAGCCTCAGCCCTGCAGGGCCAGGAGCTGCCGGGCTCTGCCTGAGCAGCTCAGCCAGCAGGAAGGGAGTTGCTCCACACGGGAACCAGGAGCAAAGGACACTCCTTTTTTACAGCATGCTTTGTGGTTCACAGATAAAAGAAAGGAAAAAGAAAAGAAGAATACGTTTATTAAATTTGAAAGATAAAAACAAAACCCAAGTGTGCAATGAAAAATCTTCTGTAACTCTAAATTAAGAGGTAACTGATCTTTTGAAACAGAGAGCTCAGGTATTTACTTTATAAATGTGATGATGGCATTGATGCATCTTACTGGCCTTAGTAATTTTACAAAAAAATTTTTGGGGTTTGTTTCCAACATTGTTATTTTAAAGTGTGGTTGAAGCAATAGGAAATTGCTTTGTGCCCTGCCAGCTCCAGCAGGACTGGGAATGGAAACTCTGTCAAGCCACAAATCCTTTAGAAGATGCCCTTCCTTCTCACCCTGTGAATGAGCTGCACATTCCAGTTGAAACTGTCAGGGATTTCTTAAAGACACAAAGTCCCACTGACAGCTTTTTGCTCTGGTTTGAGTGCAAAAGGGCAATTCTCCATCCACCAGCTCCAGACTGCACTGCCTCAGGAGCACGGCCCACTCACCAGCTTTGGCCCACTCGTGGCACTGCTAGAGGAGGAACAAAGTGCAACTGCACAATTCCAGCCAATCAAGAAGGAAGAATGGGACAGACAGAACATCCTGGGGAGATCCAGGTGTTCAGCTGGGACTGTGGAGAGTTTGGGTCCTTGCCAATTGGATGTGTGTCCCCAGCTGCAATCTCTGGGCCTGCAGCAGAGTCTCACTCACTGCCAAAGCAGAAAGCTCAGGCGCTGTGCTGGCAACGGGCTCGTCTGATGCAGAGCTGTCAGAGCAATGTGAGGGCAGAGCCAGCCCAGCTGGGCCCAGGGCTGAGCCCAGCAGAGCCCTGGCAGAGCCCAGAGCAGCCTCAGCAGCCGCAGAGCCCGGCTGCAAGGAGAGAAAGCAGAAACCGCCCGTCAGCTGAGGGCTCCTGGGCCCTTGTGCCAAGGCCTGCGGTGCCCAGGCCGTGCTGGCTGTGCCCAGAGCTGTGCCCAGAGCTGCCCATCCCTGCTGCCTTTGGCAGCAGAGCAGGAGGGCAGGACATGTGCCCAGCCTGCAGCCAGCCACGGCACATCCAGCCCTCAGCAGCTGCCCAGAGCCAAAAAGCAGCTGGGCAGCGTCTGAAGAATTCATTGCATCTGCCCCAGCTAAGGGGGAACCATGGTGCCCGGCCAGGCCGTGCCAGGCCCAGATCTGGGAGCATCCCCCTGCCTGTGGACTCACCTGCAAATTGGGCCTGGCGCCTGGCTTTGAAGAAGGTGCCAGAATCCAAGTCCATCATCTTCAGCTGGCCAGGCCGAGGAAGAGATTGTCACCCTTGAGGTTGTCCTTGGTGTCTCCAGCAGCAGCCCCACCTGGTACAGCTTCTCCAGGGGCTCCTGCTCCTTCCCTGGGGCCAGACCAGGCTGTCAGGGCTCTGCCCAGGACCCCAGCCATCCATGAACCAGACAAACCAAACCAGGAGGGATGGTGGCCACCAGTGCTTGCCACACCAGGTCTCCAACTCAGCTCCAGCCCAAGAGCTGCGTGTTCCCTTCTGCTGAGCCCTGCTCAGAGCTACAGGCAGCACAAAACCAGCCTGGTTTGCTTTGCCACTGAGTGCCAAGAGATGTGTGGAGCTGGTACCTGCCAGGCCCCTGGATCCAACTGTGCACGTGGATCTCTCCCATCTTCTAGGGCAGAGGAACACCCTGCACCCAAGGATGGCAGAAAAGCTCTTCTAAGGATGGCCTGTCCGAGGGTTGCATGGACAAACACCTCTTAATGATATCCTGGCACTCTGGGGAGAGAAACCAGAAATCACCAGTCAGTTGGAGAAGTTGCCCCCCTGTTCCCGTGCCCAGGCCATGCTGGGTGTGCCCAGAGCTGGGCCTAAACCTCCCCATGGATGCTCTGTTTGGAGGGGAGCAGGAGAGCAGGACCTGTGCCACCTCCTCAGCAGCTGCCAGAGCGGGATGCCCACGAGCCCGCTGCTGTCTCCCAGCACTGGGATTCCCCCCGTGCCCAGAGATGAGGATCCACCTTGAGAGAGCCATTGTGGGAACAAGATCCGCCCCCGGATGATCTCCTGGCCCCTCCTGAACGGGTGCTTGCCCATGACCAGGTGGCACAGCAGGAGGCCCAGGGACCAGATCGTCGCTGCCTCGCCGTGGTAGCGTTGGTGCTGGATCCACTCTGGTGGGCTGTAGGACAGGGTTCCTGTGGAACACAGACACAGCTCAGCAGGGGGATGCTGCTGCTCCCAGAGCCCGGCCCCAGCATCCCTGGCCATGTGGGGGCTGCCCCAGAGGCACACGGGGTGAGCGCTGCCCTCTCACCAGCACCTGGGACTTGTGTACAAACTCGGGGCTGGAAAAGAAGCCACAGGTGCTGGAAGAGGGCAGCAGAAACCCTGGGAAGGCCCAACCATGACACACAAAGGAAAAACCCACCCAGTGGTGGAGAAAACCCACTCTCCTCCCCACCTGCATGGCCCCCAAAAATGTTAATAAGCCAAGGCAAACAAGGGGAGCAGAGCAGTCCAAGCCCTTCCTCGCCTGCACACCAAACCATCCGGGGCACGGGGTCAGACCCCCCTCTCTGCTACCCCCATGGGGGTTTGTGTCGGGCTGGCTGCCCCAGCTCCAGCCCCAGCCCAGGCCACAGTGGGTGCTGAAGGCTGTCGGCAGGGCCGGCAGCTGGCCCCCCTCACACCCCACCCAAATCAACTCGGCTGCGGCATCAATCCCATCCCGGCTGCAATAGGGGGAAGCCCCGGTGCTGCACCCAGGCAGGGCCATGAGATGCCCAGGAGCATCCCCTGGAGGGCTCACCTACAAACTGGGTGTAGGCTGTGTCTTGGAGGAAGGCGCCACAGCCAAAGTCGATGAGTTTCAGCTGCCCGCTGGCCAGGTCGAGCAGGATGTTCTCGGGCTTGATGTCCCTGTGCAGGACCCCGCAGGCGGTGCAGTGCCGCACGGCCTCCAGCACCTGGCGGAACAGCGCCCGCGCCTCCTCCTCGGGCAGGAACCCCCGCTCCGCCAGGAAACCCGAGAGCTCCTGGCACCGCTCCGGACGCTCCAGCACCAGCAGGAAGCTGTCGGGGAGCTCGAGCCATTCCAGGAGCTGAATGACAGCGGCACAGCCACGGGACACCTTGGCCAGCAGCACGATCTCCAGCGGCGCGCTGCTGCCGTCGGGCTGCGGGAGGAGCGCGGTGCCGTCAGTGGGGCTGAGGCCGTGCCGGGGCTCTGGGAGCCCTCAGCCAGCCCGGGATGCTCTGCACGCCCCGCTCAGCCCACGCCCGCTCTCCCCGCAGGGCTCCCGGCGGCTCCCACCCTGCCGGGCCCCGGCTCCTCGCCGCCCGGCCCGGCCCGGCTGCTGCCGCTGGCCCCGCTCACTCACCAGCTCGCCCCAGTGCCGGATGCGATCCCGCGGCACGCGTTTGATGGCCACCTGCGAGCGAGGGAGAGCAGCGGGTGAGCTCGCCGCCCGTCCTGCCCAGCCCCATCCTCCGCCCTTCTCCTCCTCCTCCTCCTCCCCCTCCGCCCGCCGCCGGCCCCGCCGCTCACCGGGGCGCCGTCCGAGAGCCGCATGGCCGCGAAGACGCTGCCGAATCCTCCGCGCCCCAGCAGCGAACCCACTCGGTAGCGCTCCTGCAGGGCCTCGTGCGCCTTCCCTGCGGGCGAGACGCGGCTGTCAGCGCTCGGCCCGGGGCCAGCAACGGCCCCCGAGCGCCCTCCGAGCGGCCCGGGCCGGGCATCCCCACCCGCCCCGGACCCCGGCGGCTCGGGGCCGGCGGCCGCGCTGCCGAGCGGCGGAGCTCGGGCCGGGGAAGCCCCAGCGGAGGCGGCGGGAGCGGCCGCGCCGCCTGTGTCCTCCACGGGCCCCGGGAGGAGCCGGGGACGGGGACGGGGCCGGGGCCGAGGCCGAGGCCGGGATCGGGACGGGACTTCACGTCGGGGCCGGGGCCGGGGCCGGGCTCGGGCCAGGCGGAGCCGAAGGGCGGCGATGCCGCCCCCGCACCAGGCACTGACGCCCGCCCAGCAGCGCCACCGCCAGTACGGCCAGAGCCGGGCGGAGGCGAGAGCGCGGCGGGACGGCCGGGGCCGGGCACGGGGCAGCCCCGCCCGGGGCCGGGGGCGGGCCGGGGGCATGGCCCGGCCCGGCAGGGGAGAGGGAGGCGGGGAGAGGAGAGGGACGCCGGGCAAGGGACCCCGAGAGAAGGGTGACCGACCGCGGGAAAGGGAGAGAAAGAGAAAGAAAAACAGAAAGAAAAAGAGAAGGAATGTTGAAGCGTCTCTGCTTTTGCTGCCGCTGCTGCTGCCGCCGCTGCCGCCGCTGCAACTGAAGCACCGGGGCCGTTCGTCCCCGTGTCCGTTCCCCGCTCGCCCCACGAGCCCCACGTTCGAGCCCCGCGCGCCCCGGGCACAGCCCCTGAGTCTGTCCAAACACGGGAACTTTGCAGCGGTGAGCCCAGATGCAGAGCCCTGACTCCTGCACACTGGCACAGCAATCCCCTCGCTTGCTGCTCTGCATTGGCCTGGCTGAGGGTCAAACACTGTCGGGCCACCTTACCTTGCTGTAGGATTCCTACCTGAGCCCAGCACTGCACTTACATCTCCAGTGTTGCCTTCCAGTAAAACCAGGAGAAGGAAAACTCTGTGAGGCTCATGGTTATTTTTGAGTGTCTAAAAATCACTAAGTCACCGATCCTAGAGGTGTGGTGCATCTGGAATTCCTGGGATGGAGAAGTAGTGCAACATGGAAAAGGGGAGCATAGAAATAAATAGAGGAAAACATCTTGGATTGTTTCTTTCATTTTCATTTCCCTTCTGGAAAGCTGTTTCAGTTTTCTAGGAATCTTCTGCTGTCTCTCTTCCCAAGAATGTCTCATGGAGAACAAGGTCAAGCTTCTGTCCCAAGATCTGCCAGCAGGAAATTATGCCACTGGTGAAATTTTCATGATGACTGTTTGTGCTGGCTTAGGGCAAATTTTGGGAGGAAACCTCCAAAAGGGGTCTGTTTTGCAGAGATAGCCAAAAACTCCACAATGTTGTGTAAGTTGTAAAGCCGGTATGTGTATTATTACAGTGCCGGATGCACGCAGAGATTACTCTCCTTAAAAGACATGCGTACCTCTGGGAACTTCAGGTCCCTTTTTATCCTCCTCTCAAATACATATCCATACAATTTCACAATAGGTTCATACATATTCCTTTTTACAAATTTCGCGTGACATTTGCCACTAGTTCTTCTTTATCAGAAAGAATTCTTAGGTCAGGTTGACCTGCTTTCACAGCAGTCTCTCTGTCTCTCTTTATCACCCTCTGTCCCGTCCCCCCCTTATCTCTGTCCTTCACTGAATCAGATTCCCTGAGCCTAGGCTTTGCAGTCAGGCTACATAGCTATGTTTTCTAACCACAGACTCCAAGATGTACATTTCACCTAAATCAAAATGGATTTCTACTCTGGAAAATTTCTACTCTGTCTCAGAAGCACTCCTCCCTCTGTCCCTCACACTCTGGCCCTGCCTGGCGTTCCTCATCCCTTTCCCCACCGCTCTCCTGCCCTTCCCCTCTGCTAGAAGGCGGACAAAGCTGCCTTGGACAGCAAAGTGGATTGCAGCCAGTGTGAAGAGAACATGGAGGAGCTGGATGAGAGGATGCAGGAGTTGCAGAGCCAGATTTCAGGCCAGGAGCAGCACTGGAACAGTACCCAGCAGCAGTTCAGCGATGCAATTGAAGACAAGGTGAGGGGTACCTCATCCCCACCACGAGGAACTGGCACCTTTGGGACTTGACAGCCTGAGGCAGCATCCCTCTGAGGATCCCCCTCCAGGCTTTTCCCTGGAGAGCTCCATGTCACATCCTGGAGCAGCTGGCTGAGGCTGTGCACCTGTTCACAGCTGGATCGCCTGGAGCTGAAGACTTTCCGTAAACACCTGGAGGATTCCTGGAACAGGAACATGGAGGAACTCGAGGATAGGCTGTTGCGTGAAAATGCTGCTGGGATTAAGAAGTGACTGCAATGGAGATTCTGATGGCTTTGGGGACAGCGATGGCAACTGCTCCTGCCAGGCAGGGCTGTCACACACCCTGCCCTGAGCTGGGTCATGTCCTGCCCTCCTGGCCGTGCACACGGGGGAGCTTTGGTGCCAGAGAGGGGCTGAAAGTGCTGCAGGGGCTGCTTGGGATGGTGGCATGGGTGCCTGTGCCCTTCACCTGGCATCAGCCAGCACCTTGGGGATGGGGAGAAACAGGCTCAAGAGCCCACGGTTCACCCTGCAATGGCCGTGACCCTGTGCAGTGAGCTGCCCAGCAGCTGGCTGCTGCAGGGAGCTGCTGCCTGTGTGCTGCAGGGCTGTGGCCCCAGGAGCTCAGCCAGCCCTCTTCCCTCACCCTCCTTAGGCAGCTGCGAGTCCCTTTCTCGTGCCTGTCCTGTGACCGCATGCTCAGCGTGCAGGTTCCTGGCCAGTGAGTAGCACCAGTGCCTCGGGGGCAGCGGGGCTGGCATGGGGGGAGATGGGTGCCAGCAGTGACCCGCTGTGCTGGCACAGGGGGACAGTGTCTGCTTGGGAGGGGCTGATGTGGGGAGCCCCCTCGGCAGCCCTGCCCATCAGCAGGGGCTGTGGGGGCTCACCCCAAGGGCTACAGGCAGCGGGATGCCATGGGCTACAATCCCATGGCTTTGGGGGGGTTGCCTCCAACAGGAACAGGTTCTTTGTCCCCTGTCACACCCCTGTGACTCCTGCCCTCCCCAGGTACCCCAAGACACTCCCGTATTTGCAGCTGATGCCCCCCAGCAAGGAGCCACCGCCCAGCCAAAGGTGAGGGCCCTGAGGACACATCCCCAGCGCCTGGGGTGCAGAGCAGCCCTGACACAGCAAGGAGGGCTCTGCACCTGGGCTGGGGCAGAGCAGCCTGGGGGGACGGGGCAGGGCAGGGGAGCAGAGGGCAGCTGTGGAGGGCCAGTGCTTGCCCCAGGGCTGGGGGCTTTTGCATTCCTTGCCTTGCACTGCCCTGTCTGGCCCATCTCTCTGTCCCAAGGCTGATGAAAGCACATCTGATGAGCTGCGGCTGTTTGCAGTCTGAGCTCAGGCTTGGAGGGCTGTTGGGGAAGATGAAACAGGAAAGCCTTATAAATATGATTGCCTGGCAAAAGATTTTGAGAATATGGAAACTATAAGCGAGATTGAAATAAAAGCAAGCTTCGAGATCCCTTAGTTACTGAACAACGGGAAAACAATGGTGTGGCCGGCTGAAGGTAATCCCCTTTTGATGAAACAGCACCCTCTGCTTGCAGGCAGGTCCAAGGGTCCCAGCAGACCCTGCCAGCTTGGCAGAAGGGGTCCAAAGAGGAGTTTTTAGGGTTTAAAATGTAGCACAGTATGGTAATGTAGTGATTCTTACAGGCTGTATGGAAATGCTATAGGATTTGTATGTTGTACTAGATTGGTTAAGTGAGAATCAGAATATTCAACACAGAAGATGATTTATTGTATTGTAACAGGAACTTAGCTCTTACTTTTCTATGCTCTTAGCTCTTACCTCTTGTCTCTTAGCTCTTGCCTTTTATCCTCATACCCCTTTTACTCTCTTATGCTTTTACTCTCTTACCCTCTCATCCTCTCTACCCCTCTCTTCTCTCAGGCCTGCTCTGAGCTGCGGCTGGCAGCTCCAAGCAGGGCCCTGCACCCACGCCCTTTGCAATAAACCGTCCATGACCTGGCTTCAGAGATCTCTCATCTCCGTTCATCCCGACCGTGCTACCCCCGTCAATCCTACAGACGGGGATTGGGTGCCTCCTGTGAAAGGAGTTCCCAAAACCAATCCCTGCAGCTGGGACAGCCCAGCTCCTGCCAGCTGGTGTCCTGTGCACAGGGACCTGCCTGGTGCCATGGCCAGCACACCTGGCCATGGGGACAGAGCCAGCAGATCCAGCCTGGTGGGATGGGCTTGGGGCTCCTGCAGCAGGTGGACAGGAGCTGGCAGGGACATGCCCCTGCAGGCAGCACTGCCAGTGCCCTCCCTGGCACAGCAGGGTGATGCCCTGCATGCCACAGGGCTGGGCACTGAGTGTCCTCTGCCCCATCCCACGGGAGGCCGCTGGTCCGTGCCAGTGTCCCCGAGTGCTGCAGAGTTCTGGGGACCATCAGAGCAGCATCTCCACAATGCAGAACATCAAGGCTTCCCCACATACAAGTGCAAGGCTGCAGCGTCTCCTGGTACACAACAAGGTAGGTGTGATGAAGGTGGGGACACAGAATGGTGACTGAGGCTTGATGGCATTGCTGACTATCCAGGGGGAATCTGTGCCTTCAGTCCCCAGGGAGACCTGAGTTGGATTATTGGGGTGTGCTGGATTGGGCCCTGCATTGCAGCCAGCTGCCCTCTCCTCCTCAGCCCAGTGTGACCCTGCTGCACGGTGATGGACACATCTCGAGGGGCCGTAATGACCAGCATCGTACGGCGATCAGGACACAGGATGCGTCAGGTATGGCCCTGTCAGGGCAAGGGGGTCAGTGACGACAGGGGCTGATTATCTGCAGGATGCCAGCTGGGGGATGAGTAGGGCTCTGTGTACAGAGCTGGGTAATGTGGCATGGGTATTTTGTTTCTAGGGCAAGAAAGAAGGGGCAGAATGGAGCAGGAGGACTGGCACATGGGGCAACTGAGCTTGGAGCTGGAGTAACGTGGGAGAATGGCCATGCCCAGTGTGGGACAAGAGCTTGAGTCCTGGTGTGCTGGGGCCAGCACCTGTGGCGGCTCACCCTTGCCCTTCACGCCCAGGCCCTGCCGCCTCAGGAGAGCACGGCCAGGCACAGCTCCTCGACAGGTCTCATGGGCCCCAGGGCTCGAGCAGCCTCTGCAGCCCCGCCAGACATCAACAGCCCCCGGCCAGCTGGAAAGGACTCAGCGCCCAGTGCTCGACCTGGGACATCTTGTCCAAAGCGAGAAACGCCTGTGACAATTGTCATAAGAAACTTGACTTTTTACTTGTATATAGTTATTAAGTTAGTTGTATATAGTTATTAGGTTAATAAAAACTGTTAAAATTATAGGCAGAGCCTTGTCTCACAGCCTGTCTCTCCCTGGGCTCCCTGGTGCTCCTTCAGCTCCTTCCCCCCTGCTGTGGCTCTGCCCCCGGGCTGAGCAGATCGAGCCCCGGGCCGGGCCCTGAGGCCGCTGCTGCTGCCACGGCGCCTGCGGGGCAGCCCTGAGGCTCTGGGCCGGCTGTGGGAGCAGGAGCGGCGCTGCAGAGCCCGCGGCCCTCACGGGCTGCGAAGGCACGGGCAGATGGCCGTGGGGCCCAGCCGGCACTGCCGGCGCTGCTGCTCTCGGCTGCCGCCTGCAATCCTTACAGGCAGCCCTTAGGCCGGCTCAGGAGCCGCTGGGAGCCGTGCCCGAGGGCTGGCCCCGACCCCCGGCCCCCAAGGGCACTTGTCCCTTCATCTCTGCACTGCCACATTCCGAGCTCATTTGTCAGCTTCCTCCTGCCCTTCCTTTCTGCGGGGCAGCGTTAGGGGCTGGCCCAGCGGCTTTCCTCCCGCACGGCTGCAGCCCCTTGCCCACAGCTCCCTGGCGGGAGCCAGAGCTGCTTTGCAGCCGGGCACCCCCGCCGTGTCCCGCAGCCCGGGCCGGCTCCTGCCCGCTGCCGGCGAGGCCCCGCGGCTGGGCCCGGCCATCCCGGGCCAGAGCAGCTCCCTGCCCGGGGGAACACAGGGGGACACGGGGGATGTGAAATACAAAGCTGTGTGTCGTGTCAGGTACACACAGGCAATGTGTGTATTTGTGATTGCGATATGTGTGGAGACCGACAATGGGACAGTTGTGAATTCGATAATAACTGAGGAAAGTAAAGCATGGAAGAAGTCCTTTGAACCCATCTTTTGTTTGCAATTAACCTTGGCTGATTTAGGAGCATTGGCATTAAAGCATTAAGGATGTTGCTTTCTGCTTGTAGTTAATTCTTAAGAGTTCTGCAATAATAACCTTTTGAAGTATAATTTTAGAACATTGCTTGAATCCTTGAAACTATAGCTTTGGAATATATATAATGGAAACATGCTTATCTCATGCTTTAATAAAGCAGAGAAAAACAGCTTGAGAAAGGAAGATGAACACCACCTCAAGGATTTATAGTTTCAACCAAGGGAAGCTTCACATCACTGTTGTTAGATTTATAGTCTCTGCAATTAAAAGGAGGACCCACATCTGGAGAGCTGGACCTTACCAGATGGGATTCGTCTTTCTTCTTTTGCTAACCAGACCACCACCATCTGGGGATACTCCTTTTGGGATACATCCTGAGAAAAACTAAATCACAATAGTGTGTAGAATTGTGACGTAAAAATTTGGAATAGAAACTGCTGATGAGTAAGAATTGGAATAGAAACTGCTGAGAAAGCTGATGAGTACCCCTATAAATACCTGTAAGCCTCAACTATAGGTGTGCAGTTGGAGGGAAAACTTCCCCCACTATACCCAGTGCTGTATTGCTCATACTTTACCATATTAATTAATAAATTGATTGCTGCTTAAATATTGGGCTAGTCAAGTTTCTTATTAATACAATCCATAACTGTAAAAGGAAAACTTCCTGCTGAACTGAAAAAGACTCGATGGAAATCAAGGCAGAGCCATGGTTTGTCAGGACTTGCTGCATCCTGATGAGCCCTGTGGTGCATTTGGAGCTGAGCCTTTGAACCTCAGGGCCTGAGAGGAGATTGCACAAACCTTTCCAGGAGTCAAAGTCAGAAGAAAACTCCAAAGTGTCTCAAAGCATGAATGGGTCCCACTGAGGACCATCCCAACACAGGCTGCTCATGGACTCCTTGGAGGAGACAATTGGAGGCCAGGATGGCACAACAACTTCTCAGACACTCAGTGTGGAAAGGAGAATCCAAAACACCTTAAAAAACCTTGAGTATCTCAAAGAATTAATGAGCCACACTGAGTGTCAGTGCAAAGCTCTCAAGGGACTCGTTAAAGCAGATAATTGGAGGCCATGATTGCACAAAGCTCTCAGAGACTCCAAGGCAAAAGCCAAAGCCAAAGTCCTTTGAAAAAGCTGCAGTCCCTGCAGGGAGCATTCAGGAGCCCCCAGGGCCGTTGCTGAGCAAGGCTCCCCAGGGACTCCTTGCAGCAGATCCTTGAGGCCACTGGGATGTGGGCTAGGGGGGGATGCTGAGGGCAGCACAAGGGGCTGACAGTGCCCAGCCTGGCTGGGGCTGTGCCAGGAGGCCCCAGGGCCTCAGCACAAGGTGTCTCCTCCCAGCCCTTGCTGGCACAGACCCTGCTGTGCCCCAGGGCACCAAGACTTGGCTTCTCTTTGTCCCCACCTGTCATCACTGCCTGCAGTTCTCTGCTCTGCCTGGGGCCTGGGGACACTTGCTCAGTCGTGTCCCTCTCTGGGACCCATTAAAAGTCCAAGAAACTTTGGAGTTGGATTCTGCCTTGGAGTTCTGGAGAGGTTTCTTCAGCTCCCTCTCAGGGACTGATGTTCAGGGCCTGAGCACAAAGGCCCAGAGGCTCATTAAAGTCCTTGTGCTGTGTCTGTGCTGCTGAGCTGGGCTGGGCTTCTGGCACAGAGGCAGCTCCTGCTCACCAAGAAGAGCTTCAAAAGCACATTTCTCTTGATGAGCAGCTCTTGTGCCAGCCCAGCAGGGCTGGGGCACTGCCTGCAGCCAGCCCGGGCACAGCCCAGAGGCACAGAGAGCTTCAATCAGTCAGGGCTGGGAAGGGGCTGAGAAGCGCCTGGGGCACAATCACTGCCAGCCCTTGGCACAGGAACCTCTGGCTGCAGGACAATGCAGCTGCAGCTCCTGGAGCCATCTCCTCAAGCTGGAACATCCCAATGCCTGCAGAGCCTGTGAGTGCATTCTCTGCTTGTCTCTTGTGCAGAGCAGCCAGGGGTGCCCAGGGCTGTCCTGCAGAGCAGGGTCCTGCAGCCCAGGGCGCTGTGCTGGGGCAGGGACTCTGCTGCCTGCCAGGGACAGCTCTCAGCCAGCCCTGGCAGCTGCTCCCAGCCCTGGGGCACAAGATCTGGCTGGGAGGAGACAGCTGGTGAGGTTTGGAAGTGTTCTCCTTGTGTGGGGAGGATGCTGCATTGTTCAGGGCTGCTCCCAGCATGGCATTGAACTGCAGAACATTTCCAAGTAGATTATACAGGGAGCACAGCAATGCAGGGGTTGCATAAAAGGGAAAATCCTCCTGTTTTAATCTACTGCTCTGGGTTTCCTGGATGGGAAACTCCACATAGATATTGATCTGTCAGTTCAGGTGGAAAAAAACCAAATTTCTCTCCGATCTGAATAAAGCAGGCATAGACAGAAATCAGCACAGGGCCCCTCACAGGCAGCATCAGTGTAAAGTTTGCAGCCTCCTCAGGGTTGCTCTGATGTTGCCATCAGAGCCTGCAGAGCCAGAGCTGCCCCTGGGCAGTGCCTGAGCTGGGAGGGCTCTGCAGGGCAGAGCTGAGCCCCCAGGGCTGGGCTGGGCTCTGGCAGCACTGGCAGGGCCCAGCCCTGGGCACAGGGAAGCAGCTGCTGGCAGGGACAGCTCCAGGCAGCAGAGCCCTGGGCAGGCAGTGGGGGGAAAGTGCCCCCAGGCTGTGCTGGGATATTTCAAGTCCTCTCCAAACCCAACTATTCCATGATTACTTTTCTTACAGATCCCCATGCCAAGGTGCAGCAAATGTCCAACAGCAGCTCCATCAGGCACTTCCTGCTGCTGGCATTGGCAGACACGCGGCAGCTGCAGCTCCTGCACTTCTGCCTCTTGCTGGGCATCTCCCTGGCTGCCCTCCTGGGCAACGGCCTCATCATCAGCGCCGTAGCCTGCGGCCACCACCTGCACACGCCCATGTTCTTCTTCCTGCTCAACCTGGCCCTCGCTGACCTGGGCTCCATCTGCACCACTGTCCCCAAAGCCATGCACAATTCCCTCTGGGACACCAGCAACATCTCCTACACTGGATGTGCCACACAACTCTTTCTGATTTACTTCTTCCTTGGATCAGAGTTTTTCCTCCTGACCATCATGTGCTACGACCGCTACGTGTCCATCTGCAAACCCCTGCACTACGGGACCCTCCTGGGCAGCAGAGCTTGTGCCCACATGGCAGCAGCTGCCTGGGCCAGTGCCTTTCTCTATTCACTGCTGCACACAGCCAATACATTTTCCCTGCCCCTGTGCCATGGCAATGCCCTGGGCCAGTTCTTCTGTGAAATCCCCCCAATCCTCAAGCTCTCCTGCTCCAAATCCTACCTCAGGGAACTTGGGCTCATTGCTGTAAGTTCCTGTGTGGTATTGGGTTGTTTCATGTTCATTGTTTTCTCCTATGTGCAGATCTTCAGGGCTGTGCTGAGGATCCCCTCTGAGCAGGGACGGCACAAAGCCTTTTCCACCTGCCTCCCTCACCTGGCCGTGGTCTCTCTGTTCCTCAGCACTGGTATCTTTTCTCACCTGAAGCCCCCTTCCCTGTCTTCCCCATCCCTGGATCTGGCCCTGTCAGTTCTGTACTCAGTGGTGCCTCCAGCCCTGAACCCCCTCATCTACAGCCTGAGGAACCAGGAGCTCAAGGTTGCAGTGTGCACACTGATGACTGGATGCTTTCAGGAACATTGAACTGCTGGCCAATTTCTGCAAAGCACTTGTAATAAAAATAGTCTTGACACTTCTTGTTAGTTTAATTTGAGTGGTTCTTTTTCTTTGTTTTACTTTTTCAATATTGTCCACAAATAAATGTCATTGTTTGTACCATTTCTCATTTTATTTCTCTCCATCTTCCCTGTAGCCACAGACTGTGTCAATGAGGGGCTGCACTCTCGGTGGCTTTAAATGAACTAAAGGATCTCCCAGCAGAGTTTTCTGTAGAGATGCCCTTTTGTTGCCTTCTCTGGAGCTGCAGCAGCAATGTCTGTGTGCAGAGCTGGGGCAGATCAGTGCTGGCCCAGCAGCTGTGCCCAGCAGCAGCAGCAGCAGCAGCACTTGGTGTTGCCAGTGCTGCTGCCGTGGCCCTGCCCCGCTGCCCTGGTGGCCCTGGTGTTGCTGCAGGGCCTGAGTGCTCTCGGGGCCGGGCACAGCCCTGGGGGTGGCAGTGCCGGGGCTGCAGCAGGGACAGGCCATGGGCACTGCTGGGGCAGCGCTGACGCCTCAGGCCAGGCCCTGGGGGCTCCAGGCTCCTTGCCCAGGCTCTCTCAAGAACACGGCCAGGCCAATGCTCAGCACAGAAACCCCCGTCAGCAGCCCCAGGCTGGCCGTGGGCAGGCTGGGGGCAAACAGCATGGCTGGGGCTCTGCAAGGGCCCTGGGGCAGACGGGAAGGAGCAGCAGAGCAGGGGCTGATCCATGCCCAGTGCGCTGCACAGCCCAGGGCAGCGTCCCAGAGCGTCCTCATGCAGCTGCCAACAACATCCCCCCTCTGCAGCCCTGGCCTCTCCCCCAGCTCACACAGGTGCCCCATCCTTGCAGGCACAGACATGGCAGCACTGCCTCAGCAGCCCCTGTTTGCATTGCACACAGCAGGGCCAGCACCCCCATGCTGTTGCTGTGGGGACATGAACCTGAGGGAGCACAAATGCCATCAGCCCCTGGGGCCAGCAAGGCCTGGGGGACACCAGGGAAACCACTCAGCTTTGTCCTGGCCTCTGCAGTCAGCCAGAAAGTTTGTTCCCATCAGCTGGGAGTTTCCTGTGCCACTGCAGACGCTGTTGCTCAGAGCCAGGGCTGCCTGGCAGCCACCCCCAAACTGCCCTGAGTATTTCCTTACCTTCACCTTTGCTTTCTTTCCTCTTTCCTAATCCAGATTTCTTCATGTTGCCCAGCCCTGTTCCCTGCCCTGCAAACAGCCCATCCCTGTTTGCCCTTTCCCCTCTGGCCCCACTCCCCATTGCAGTTCCTGCCTTGGCCCCATGGGAACATCCCTTGGGCAGCAGGATCATCCTACAAGTGCTGCAGGAATTGTCTGCAGGCTCCTGCAGTGCCTGCTGCTGCTCCCTTGCCAGAGGCACCCCAGGCCAGGGGGGGCACATCTGGGCTGCTGTTTCTGCCTCTGGGGCTCCCTGTTCTGGGCAATGAGGAGGAGCTGCAGAGGCTCTGCAGGACTGACAGGATGGGCTTTGGGGCTGCAAGGAGAAGCTGAGGGATCTGGGCTGCTGGAGCTGCTGAAGAGGAGGCCCAGGGCTCATCCTGCAGCTGCTCCATGGGTAGTTTCAGGGAATCCCAGAATTAGGAAGTTTGGAAAAGGCCTTGGAGATCATCTAGTCCAGCCTGTGCCCTGACATGGCCTGGTTTCTCCTGAGCCTCCTCTTCTCCAGGACAAACAACCCCAGCTCCCTCAGCCACTCCTCACAGGACTTGTGCTCCACACCCTTCCCCAGCCTTGTTGCCCTTCTCTGGACATGCTCCAGCCCCTCCATGGCCTTCCTAATTTATGGGGCCCAGAACTGGACACAGCACTCGAGGTGCTGCCCAACCAGTGTCCAGCACAGGGGAAGAATCCCTGCCCTGCTCCTGCTGGCCACACCATTCCTGATCCAGGCCAGGAGCCATTGGCCTTCTTGGCCACCTGGGCACACTGCTGCCTCATGTCCAGCCTGCTGTCCATCAGTCCCTGCAGGTCCCTTTCTGCCTGGCTGCTCTCCAGCCACTCTGTCCCCAGCCTGTAGTGCTGCAGGGGTTGTTGTGGCCAAAGTGCAGGACCCGGCACTGGGACTTATTAAACCTCACCTTGTTGGATTTGGGCCCTGTGCAGAGCCCTCCTACCCTCCAGCAGATCCACACTCACACCCAGCTTGGTGTCATCTGCAAATTTGCTCACGCTGAACTCAATCCCCTTATCCAGACCATCAATGCAGATATTGAAATCCACGCTGGCTGGCTCTGATCCCTGGGCCATCCTGTGGGTGCCCTGTGATGGCACTCAAGGTGCTCTGTTCCATAACCTTGCCGGGCACCCAGGTCAGGCTGACAGGCCTGGAGTTCCCCAGCTCCTCCTTCCAGCCCTTCCTGGGGATGGGCTCACACTGGCACCTCCAGTGCTCTGGGCCCTCCCTGCTGAGCCAGGACTGATGGTAAATGATGGAGAGCAGCTTGGGGAGCTCATCC
The DNA here is from genome assembly GCF_051311805.1 of Agelaius phoeniceus. Taxonomy (NCBI): domain Eukaryota; kingdom Metazoa; phylum Chordata; class Aves; order Passeriformes; family Icteridae; genus Agelaius; species Agelaius phoeniceus. Next base: position 7,760,868 of record NW_027509866.1, read on the forward strand.
ACAGCTCCCTCATCCCCCTGGGATGGATCCCATCTGCTCCCAGAGACACCTGTGAGCATCTGAGTGGCTCAGCAGGTCCCCAGCTGCTTCCTCCTGGATTCCAGGGGGCTGTTCTGCTCCCTGTGCCCATCTACCAGCTCAGGAGAACACTTGTCCTGAGGACAGCCTGTCCTAATATTGAAAATTGACAAACAAGATATTAAGTAGCTTTGTCTTTTACTTATTTTCAGTTGCTCTATTTTTAACTGCATCCAATAAAGAGTAGAGGTTCTCCTTCTCCCTCCTTTTGCTATAATTGTTTTTATAAAAACATTTTTTATTCTTTTTACAAGCCGCCAGTTTAAATTCTAATTGAGCTTTCATTTCTTCACATCACTTTCTTCATAACCTAATGACATCCTTAAACACTTTCTGCATTGCTGGTCCTTTTTTCCCCTGAGTTCCCACAAAAGCTCCATCGGCAGCCAGGACAGTCCTTTTCCTCTCTAGATCATGTTTTGGCACACTGGGACAGGTTGCTCCTTCCCCCTTAAGACTACTTTCTTGAAATTTGTCCATCCTTCCTGGATCCCTTTGCTTTAAAGGGCTCTTTCCTTTCAAAAAATCAGTACCAGATTTGGTACTCCCCAAAGTCTGGGGAGGGCCAAAGTCTGCCCTTCCTAATGCCAGTGTAGAAGTTTTGTTGCTGCCGCTCCTTCTTTCATAGAACATTGAAAACTTGATTATTTCATGATCACTGGGCCCCAGGCAGCCTCCGTGTGAACAGCAGCAGACAGAGCTTTCCTTGGGAGTGTCACCAAAAATTCGGCAAAACAGAAAACTCCTTAACCCCAGAGTAGCATTAAGAAGCAGCATTCTTTATTCAGCTGGATGCACGGGGGAGAGCTCCTCCCAAAGCTGTGCATGCTGAGTACAGGAAAGTTTCTGTTTATTTTCTGTATTTTGCTCACATATTCATTGATTGTCTTGGACTAAACACACATATGATAATCATTTCCCCAAAATAATTAGCATATTTCCTCGCCCCTTTACCCATGTGTTCTTCTTTCCTGGGGGGTCTCTCTGGTGGTCCCTCGTGGTCGTGGACCCCAATGTTCCAGTGGGCCTGGCTGAGCTGGCAGGACACTGAGGCTGCTGAACTTCCAGTTCCCCTTCTCACACAATGGGCCTTGTGTGGTTTCCATAGGCCTGGGGATGTGGAGAACAAGCTCCAGGTGTCAGCTCACCTGGTGTAGGCAATTGATCCTCTGGTAACATGAGGTCACAGAGTGGGCTATGACATCACAAAGTGGGTAATGTGAGATCATTGATTAGTGATGGCATCACAGAGCAGACTATGACATCACAGAATTGGCTGTGACATCAGAGACCAGATGTGTGACATTAGAGAAGGGGCTGTGAGCTCACAGAGCAGGCTGTGACATCCCAGAGGGGCTGTGTGACATCCCAGCAGGGCTGTGTCAGGTCACTGGGTTGGTCACTCTGCCCCAGCTCCCCCTCACAGTTTCTCCCAACAAGTCCAATGCTGTCCATGCCCAGCGGGGTCCCTGTCCCCCAGGATCCCCCCGGCCCACCTGGAGCCACAGCCTCCACCAAAGGATGTTCCACAGGATCCACCCCAGAGCCTGACATGGGGACAAGGGGCCAGGGCTGTGTGACCAGGACATCAAGGACAGGGATTATCCAGGTCACTGTGGCCTGGGTTGGGTTGCCCAGGTCAGGAAAGATGTCTGGCAGCTGGAGCAGGGTCTGGGAAGGGCCTCCAAGGTGGGGCTGGAGCCCTTGGGCTGTGAGCAGAGGCTGAGGGAGCTGGGCTTGTGCAGCCCAGAGCAGGGAAGGCTGAGGGGCTCCTCATCCCAGCCTGGCAGTGCCAGCGAGGAGGGGATGGAGAACACAGAGCCAGGCTCTTCACCGGGGGCCTGGTGGGAGACAAAAGCCAATGGGTGGAAGGGGAAAGAGGGGAGATCAGCCAGGACAGGAGGAGATGAAATGAGTCAGGCTGGTTTCAGCATTTCCTCAACACCAAAAGCAGCCTGACCTCCCTTCTCCATCCACCACTGACAGCTTTGCAAATCAGGAATTGTTGGAGCTGTTTTGCCCCCACTCCTGGATGAACATCCTGATACAAGAACTAAATTGTGTTTATATCTGTCACAGAACCATGTTTTGTCTAAAATTAATTTTAGTATGGAAATCACTTGTGGATGGTGGAGTCATCAGATGCTGCTGGGATGTTGCACATTGCTCAGGGAAGAGTGAGATTGTTATTAAATTGTGTCCTGTTCAACTGTGGTCTGTTGGCCATGAAGAGAAACTTTCTGTGCCTCTGAGTCTCACCAGTTCCTGACCCCCAAAGGACACAAACCTGATGAGTTGTGGTTCCTGCTCCAGTGGTGGCACTTGGGCATCCCTCCATAGCCAGAGCAGAGCTCCCTTGTCCCAGAGAGTGCCTGGCAATGCAGGGATGAAGGAAACAGGACAGGCTCTGGGGATCAGGGGCAGGGCAGAGCAACGGAGAATGACTTTGGCATTTGATGGAGCTGTGCCTTCCCTTGGCTTTGTTGGCTGACAAGAAATGAACATCCCTCTGTGCCTTGAGCAGCTCCTTCTCCAAGGAAAGCAGGTGGAGCCAAGGAGCTGAAAGCTGCAGGTGCAGCCTGGGCTGGAGGGAGCTGAGATTTGCACAAGGCTGCTCTGAGTGCCAGGGCTTGGATGGGGGAAATGGTGGGGTGGGGGTAGGGACAGAGTCTGATTGATTGTCAGCCAGGAAGAGTCTTGATTTTCATATCTATTCCAACTGCATGAGGAGGTACTTGGATTCAGTGTCAATTGGAGACTACACATATCAATTTATGATCAGAAAAAAAAACCCTAAACAGGACCTAAAAAATCTTTGCTCACTGTCTTTTTAAATAGAACATATTCAATTTGAATACACTACTGCAATCTGTCTAAGTAACCACAAATGATTTGAAAATTAAAATCAAATGATTCCCAGAGGCTTGGCCTGTTCAGGTGTTCTGAATGTTCATGAGCCCTGGGACACTGAATTCCTGCACTGAAGAGCTGAAGGCTGAACAAGCCTCTGGAGCAGTGAAATTCAGCAGCAGCCTCCAAGTTGCTGAGGATGTCAGCAGCCCCCAGTGAGGCCATCCCTGCCCAGAGACCGTGGGGGAATGGGCAGACAAGGAGAGCGTCCCTGGGGCTGGGGCAGCACAACTCAGAGGCACCAGCGGCTCCAGCTGGGCAATGGAGTGTGGAATGTGGCTGGGAAAGCCCTGCCTGGGCTGGGCCAAGCAGGACACACAAGCCGTGACCCCCATCCACTAAAAAACTCTCTCAAGGAGACATTTAAGAGGAATTACAATTGTTTGTGTACCCTGAGTTGAAAACACTGGAGAAATATTGACAAGAAATTCTCAGGAGCTCAAAACAACCAAGCAGCCTTTACTGGCAACTTTAGAAAATCAAAGAAATTTTCGCAAAAGGTTTAATAGGACATTCAATTAACAAAACAACACTTCTCAAAGCATTAATTTGGCCCATTCAACTTCACAAAGTCTAAGCCTGTTCAATTTCATGTTAATCAAAATTTGCAAGAGGACAAAAATAGAAGAAGTATTTTTCTTTCTCTTTCTCAAAGAGATAGAAAGACAAATAAGATTCAGAGAAGCACACACACAGCTACCAGCTCCTGGATTCCAGTGCTGTTCAGATGGAAATTCCAAGAGGAGGCAGGGTAAGATGTGTGCTTGCCTTGTGGTCAGCCTTCAATACCCCTTGGTCTCCCTGGGCCCTTCCCCCAGGTGGGGCTTGGGCTCATTTGGTCCCTCAGGAGCTGGGCTGGGGCTGCAGAGGTGGCTGTGGAGCATTGCCTGTGCTGTGCCAGGGACTGGCAGCCACTGCTGGGCTGGGATAGAGGCTCTGGGGGGATTGGGGTTCCAGGGCAGGGCAGGGCTGGGGTTCCAGGGCAGGGCAAGGCTGGACCTGTCCCTTCCTCCCCCACATATGAAATGTTTTGGGACAACAATCTCCTCCAGGCTGTCACAGTAAGGCAGTGTTGGAGGTGGAATTTAATTCTGGCCATGGGCACATAGACAAGAAGGACAGTTCTTTTCCATAGGAAGGAAAGCCCAGAGCCCCAGTGTTTGGAAGGCAGGTGAGAGCCTAAGTAGGCCACGGCCAGGCAGACTTGTCAGGAATGGCATATTTTGTCTGGGAGCAGTCTTTCAATTTAGGGAATTTTGAAGGTGGAAACCCAGTCTCAGCCATGGGCACCTGGAGAAGCAGGACAATCCTTTCCCATAGGAATGAAAGCATGGAACTTTCCCCAGTGTTTTGGGGACAGATGAGAGGTGACCATTGTGAAACCGTTGCCAGCCAAACCTGTCCTGACAATATTCCTGTTGGAACAATCCCTGGATATAAGGAAATTTGGAAGTGAAATCTCAAATCTGGCAAGGGTGCCTGGAGAAGAAGGACAGTTCTTTTCCATAGGAAGGAAAGCTCGGAGGCCCAGTGCTTCAACAGCAGATGAGTGTCGTGGTTAAGGGCAAATTTGGAGGAGAATTTCCAAATTAGGGCTCCTCCAGTAAGCAAACCCACACAGCCCCTCCCCCCAACCGGTTTGGGAAGGATTCCTCAGAGAGGAGTGGAAAGAACCTGTTTATTTAACAGGCACAGCACCCCCCAGCACACAAAATGAACAATACCGGATGACACCGCTCTGAAAAAAGATGACAAATTCAGAAAGTCTCTCTGGGGGTGGTCGCTCTGTTCTCAGTCCCTCCGGCGCTGGGGCAGCTGCTGCAGGCCACAAGGTGCAGACTCTTGGTGTTTCCCAGGTCCCAGTCCGCAGCAGGTTTGAAATGGTCAGAAAAAGGAAAGGAGAAACAGTCCAGGAAGAAATTGGACAGTTTAGCTAAACTAGCTAATGAGCAGAAGCGAGCAGAAGCGAAGCAAGCAAGAGCGAGAGAGCCAAAGCAAAAAGCAAAAGCAGAAAAAGCAAAAGCTGCAGTCTCTGTGTCCCGCCAGGCTGATAAGAAAACCCAAACAAAACTTTCCCTCTTCAGAGCCGGTCTTAAAGGTACAGAACATAATATCCAACATTAACAGAACACATGAATGGGGATACAAGCATCATAACGTCACCCTAGGACATTCCACCCCTTATCCCCATATCATCAACATACTACCACACATCATGCATTTATTCACACAAAATTTCCATCTGCTCCCCCAAAATTTACAAGCAATACCCATCATGCCCTCATCACATCCCCACACTGGACCACTGAATCCAGGCCCTATGCTACAGAGCTGCAGGATTTCCCCCTTTCACTTTACTCACTCAAAGCTCCATCTATCACTTGCTCAGACCTTCAACACTTGCACATTTCCTTCTCCATCTTCCACTTGCCCAGACCTTCAGCACTTACACATTTCCTTCTATCTCATGTCTGTATGGTGTAATGTACAGGCAATGGCAGTAACATCCAACAAACAGTGATATTGCATATCATTCTCACCCCACAATCAGATCTCCCTGAGGTACACATCGTGTTGTTCCATCTCTTTGCATTATCCACCATGAGCAACCTGGTCCCTGAGCAAAGACAACCCCACAAATGGGTTTGTCTGTACTCGAGGCAGAATTGATCCACACACTCCTCCCTAACAAACCTCTGACATGCACCACTGGGACTTTATCTCCATCTGTTACATTCAGGGACTCAGACTGGGCAAGACCTGCTCGGTTGGTGGAACCTCGGGTGTTAACTAACCAGGTGGCCTTTGCTAAATGCTGCTCCCAATTTTTGAAAGATCCCCCACTCAAAGCTTTCAGATGGGTTTTTAGTAGTCCATTGTACCTCTCCACTTTTCCTGCAGCTGGTGCATGGTAGGGGATACGGTACACCCATTCAATGCCATGTTCCCTAGCCCAGGTGTTGATAAGGCTGTTCTTGAAATGAGTCCCATTGTCTGACTCAATCCTCTCAGGGGTGCCATGTCTCCACAGTATTTGCTTTTCCAGGCCCAGGATGGTGTTCTGGGCAGTGGTGTGAGGCACAGGGTGGGTTTCCAACCATCTAGTGGTGGCTTCCACCATGGTCAGCACGTGGCGCTTGCCCTGGCGTGTCTGGGGCAGTGGGATGGAGTCAATCTGCCAGGCCTCCCCATACTTGTACTTGGATCACCACCCACCATACCACAGGGGCTTCACTCGCTTGGCCTGCTTGATGGCAGCACACATCTCACAGTCATGGATAACCTGAGAAATACTGTCCATGGTTAAATCCACCCCTCGGTCTCTTGCCCACTTATAGGTGGCATCTCTGCCCTGATGGCCTGAGGCATCATGGGCCCATCGAGCTAGGAATAAATCTCCTTCATCTTGCCAATCTAGGTCTATCTTTGACACCCCTATCTTTGCTACCTGGTCTACCTGCTCATTTTTTTGGTGCTCCTCATTGGCTCTACTCTTGGCGACATGGGCATCTACATGGTGGACCTTCACAGGTAGCCTCCCTACCCTGGTAGCAATATCTTTCCACTCATCAGCAGCCCAAATTGGTTTTCCTCTACGCTGACAGTTAGCCTTTTTCCACCTCTCCAGCCATCCCCACAGAGCATTGGCTACCATCCATGAATCAGTGTAGAGGTAGAGCTTTGGCCACTTCTCTATTCCTACAATGTCCAGGGCCAGCTGAATGGCTTTGAGTTCTGCAAGTTGGCTTGATCCACCTTCTCCTTCAGTGGCCTCTGTGACCTGTCGTGTGGGGCTCCATACGGCTGCTTTCCACTTCCGGTTCATCCCTACGATGCGACAGGAAGCGTCAGTGAAAAGAGCGTGGCGTGTTTCCTCTGGGGGCAGTTGGTTATATGGAGGAGCCTCTTCAGCCCGTGTCACTGCTTCTTGTTCTTCATACGTGACACCAAAATTCGCACCTTCGGGCCCATTTGTAATTACCTCCAAAATCCCAGGGCGATTCAGTTTACCTATACGGGCGCTGTCTCTGTCCCTCTGGAGCCTCTCAGGAACCCTGGGCCAGTCCCGAGTCGGCAGACACCGGGGGCAGCCCTGACATGGCCGACAGCGGGGAGACACTCTCTGTGCCCCGAGGGTACTGAGGGCACCTGGGCTGGGCGCCTGTGCAGCACAAGAGACACCAGAGACATCGCTAGAAGATAAAGGGCCGACTCTTAGCAGGGCTTAATCCAAGGTTTTGTTCTAGGACTCCCAAAGGAGCCCCTACACCTCAGGGCACTCCTGCCCACAGCCCCGGGAGATGTGCCAAGGTTACATTTAAAGGGAGGTGGAAACCCAAAGTAGATAACATTTTACTAACCAAGAAGTGACCCTAAGGGATGGGTACTGGGGGATGGACATTTAGGACAGCATATGGGGCAGGGCTTGGGGGGCTGACCCCTGGCCTCTGGCTGATCACTCGACATCCTGGACCGAAGCTTCTGGATGGAAGGGATGAGATGCTGAGTGATTGACAGAGAGACAGAGTGGGGGTTTGGGGTACATCTCAGCAAGGGAAAGGGATTACACAGGTAAAGGGAGGGGGGTACCATCTGGGATGAACCACTTGGGAAAAATACGGGGATTCAAACCCAAAACTATTACAAAACTATTACAAAGTATAACAACACACTACAACACACCACCCAGATCTGGTGTTTGCTGAGCAAGTGCCCAGATCCAGAAATTTCCCAGGGCTGGCACAGCCCAAGTCCAGCAATTTGCTGGCACAGAAAGCTAAAATCCGGCAATTCCCTGATGCCAATACAGGCGCCCAGACCTGGTGTTTGCTGCCACTGCCAGTGCTCAGATCTGGACATTTCCCTGTTCTGGCAGAGCCAAGTCCAGCAATTTTCTGGCAAAGAAAGCCAAAATCTGGCAATTCCCTGCTACCATCATTGGCAATGCCAAGATCCGGTGTTTGCTGGCACCACCAGTGCCCAGATGCAGGAATTTCCTGATACCGGCACAGCCCCAGTCAAGTAATTTTCTGGCAAAGAAAGCCAAAACCTTGCAAATACCTGGTGCTGGCCCCACCTAGATCTGGTGTTTGCTGGCACTGCCAGTGCTCAGATCCAGCAGTTTCCCAGTGGCAGCACAGCCCAAGTCCAGCAGTTTGCTGGCACAGAAAGACAAAACCCGGCAATTTTCTGGTGTCAGCACTGGCACCACCCAGATCTGCGGTTAGCTGGCACCGCCAGTGCCCACATCTGGCAATTTCCCTGTGCCACCACAACCCAAATGCAGCAATTGTCTGGCAAAGAAGGCCAAAACTCAGCACTGCCCAGATCAGGTGTGTTGGGGTTGGTTTAAAAGAAGAGGGAGACCTTGGCTTAAGGCCGTGGGAAAACCCTCTTTAGTCAGGGTCAGCAGGAGCTCCCGCCCATAATCCTCTTGTTCAGTTATGCAGATTGTTACTAGAAAGTTCTATATTCTCTTTGCTACCATTGGTTACTTTATACTGCAAAAATTGTAATATTCTTAATCCCTCCTTCCTCTTGGATCCTTCCCTCAGATCCCACCTTAACCCCTCCCCATAAATAAATGGATAAATATCCCTGCTAGACCCTGGACCCAGGCTTTTTTCTGCTTTGCTCTCTCTACTGTGCACGCCGTCCTGTTTGTTGTGTTTGCCTTCATTAAAGTTCTGTTTCCAGAGCACCAGATGAAAGCAGTCTCTGTCTGTAAAGTGGCCAGAGCTGGTTCTCAGGGAAACCACTGGCCAATGGTCCGGACGAGGACCAGAAGGTTTCACTGGTGTTTGCTGGCACTGCCAGTGCCCAGAGCTGGAAATTTCCCTATTCTGACACAGCCCAAGTGCAGCAGCAATTTACTGGCACAGAAATCCAAAACCCGGCAACTTTCTGCTACTGGCTCTGGCACTGCCCACATTTTGTGTTTGCTGCGCCAGTGCCCAGATTTGGAAATTTCCTGGTGCCAGCAGAGCCCAAATCCGGCAGATTTCTGTCACTGGCAATGACACCACCCAGATCTGGTGTTTGCTGGCAGTGCCAGTGCCAGATCTGAAAACTTCCTGGTGCTGGCACAGACCAAGTCCAGTGATTTGCTGGCACAGAAAGCCAAAATTTGGAAATTTCCAGGTTCTGGCTCCAGCACCATCCAGATCTGGTGTTTGCTGGGACTGCCAGTTCCCGGATTTGGAAATTTCCTGGTGCCAGCAGAGCCCAGGTCCAGCAATTTGGTTTTACCTAGCTTAGGCAGAGAAGTTCCTTGGACTGTGACTTTCCTTTCTCTTGGAACTGTTTAAACCTGCTCTGGACTGAAAACCCAGAAAAACACCGGCAGCTCACACCTGTGGCCCACCGAGCTCTGGGACGCTGCATTCCAGCACCAGAGGGACTTAGAAGAGACCGAGTGAGCCAACTACAACCCACAAAAAGGACTTTCTGAATTTGCCATCTCTTCAGCACTGTCAGAGGTTTTATTTAATATTATGCATTTTTCATGCTTGTGAATACTTTACTTGTTAAATAAACTGGGTTTTTTTCACTTTTTTCGAGGGAAGTCTTTTCCTGAACTAGTAGGGGGAGGGGATGCTTGAACTTGCTTTCTAGACTGATCCCTTTTGGAGGTTTCCTCCCCAAATTTGCCCTAAGCCAGCACAAACAGTCATCATGAAAATTTCACCAGTGGCATAATTTCCTGCTGGCAAATCTTGTGACAGAAGCTTGACCTTGTTCTCCATGAGACATTCTTGGGAAGAGAGACAGGAGAAGATTCCTGGAAAACTGAAACAGCTTTCCAGAAGGGAAATGAAAATGAAAGAAACAATCCAAGATCTTTTCCTCTATTTATTTCTATGCTCCCCTTTTCCATGTTGCACTACTTCTCCATCCCAGGAATTCCAGATGCACCGCACCTCTAAGATCGGTGACTTAGTGATTTTTAGACACTCAAAAATAACCATGAGCCACACAGAGTTTTCCTTCCCCTGGTTTTACTGGAAGGCAACACTGGAGATGTAAGTGCAGTGCTGGGGTCAGGTAGGAATCCTACAGCAAGGGAAGGTGGCCCGACAGTGTTTGACCCTCAGCCAGGCCAATGCAGAGCAGCAAGCGAGGGGATTGCTGTGCCAGTGTGCAGGAGTCAGGGCTCTGCATCTGGGCTCACCGCTGCAAAGTTCCCGTGTTTGGACAGACTCAGGGGCTGTGCCCGGGGCGCGCGGGACTCGAACGTGGGGCTCGTGGGGCGAGCGGGGAACGGACACGGGGACGAACGGCCCCGGTGCTTCAGTTGCAGCGGCGGCAGCGGCGGCAGCGGCAGCGGCGGCAGCAGCAGCGGCGGCAGCAGCAGCGACAGCAGCAGAACAGATATTTTAGATCACTTTTTCTTTCTTTCTTTCTCTTTCTCTTTTTCCTTCTCTTTCTGTTTTTCCTTCTGTTTTTCTTTCTCTCCCGTTCCCGCGGTCGGGCACCCTTCTCTCGGGGTCCCTTGCCCGGCGTCCCTCTCCTCTCCCCGCCTCCCTCTCCCCTGCCGGGCCGGGCCATGCCCCCGGCCCGCCCCCGGCCCCGGGCGGGGCTGCCCCGTGCCCGGCCCCGGCCGTCCCGCCGCGCTCTCGCCTCCGCCCGGCTCTGGCCGTACTGGCGGTGGCGCTGCTGGGCGGGCGTCAGTGCCTGGTGCGGGGGCGGCATCGCCGCCCTTCGGCTCCGCCTGGCCCGAGCCCGGCCCCGGACCCGACGCAGGGTCCGGCCCCGGACCCGACGCAGGGTCCAGTCCCGGCCCCGACCCCGGCCCCGGCCCCGGCCCCGGCCCCGGCTCCTCCCGGGGCCCGCGGAGGACACAGGCGGGGCGGCCGCTGCCGCCGCCTCCGCTGGGGCTTCCCCGGCCCGAGCTCCGCCGCTCGGCAGCGCGGCCGCCGGCCCCGAGCCTCCCGTGCCACGTTCCAAAGAGCGAACGCCTGGGCATGGCCGGCCCGGGGCGGCTGAGGGGCGCTCGGGGGCCGTTGCTGGCCCCGGGCCGAGCTCTGACAGCCGCGTCTCGCCCGCAGGGAAGGCGCACGAGGCCCTGCAGGAGCGGTACCGGCTGGGTTCGCTGCTGGGGCGCGGAGGATTCGGCAGCGTCTTCGCGGCCACACGGCTCTCGGACGGCGCCCCGGTGAGCGGCGGGGCCGGCGGCGGGCGCAGGAGGAGGGGGCGGAGGAGGAGGAGGAGGAGGAGGAGGAGGAGGATATGGCTGGGCAGGGCGGGCGGCGAGCTGAGCCCGCTGCTGTCCTTGGCTTGCAGGTGGCCATCAAAAGGGTGCCACGGAACCGCGTCCGGCACTGGGGCGAGCTGGTGAGTGAGCGGGGCCAGCGGCAGCAGCCGGGGCTGCCGGGCGGGGATGAGCCGAGGCCCGGCACGGTGGAAGCCGCCAGGACGCCTCGAGGGAGAGCGGGCGTGGGTCCAGCGCAGGGCGCAGAGCATCCCGGGCTGGCTGAGGGCTCCCCGAGCCCCGGCACGGCATCGGCCCCACTGAGGGCATCGTGCTCCTCTCGCAGCCCGACGGCAGCAGGGCCCCGCTGGAGGTCGTGCTGCAGGCCAAGGTGTCCACTGGCTTCCCTGGTGTGGTGCAGCTGCTGGAGTGGCTTGAGCTGCCCAACCACATCGTGATGGTGCTGGAGCGGCCAGAGCGGTGTCAGGACCTGCAGCGTTTCATTGGGGCACGGCGGTTCCTGCCCGAGGAGGTGGCACGGGAGCTGTTCCGCCAGGTGCTGGAGGCCGTGCGGCACTGCACCAGCTGCGGGGTCCTGCACAGGGACATCAAGCCCGAGAACATCCTGCTTGACCTGCACACCGGGAAGGCCAAACTGATCGACTTTGGCTGTGGCACCTACCTGCAAGACACAGCCTACACCCACTTTGCAGGTGAGCCCACGTAAGGGTGTACTCCTGGTCCCAGCATCTCATGGCCCAACATCTCCCAGCCCAAGCTGGCTGTGGCAGCGGGGATTCTCCCTTTTGCTGCCAGTCAGGGGACTGAGTCTTCAGCTGAGTTGCTTTAGAGTGGGGCTGGGTGGGGAGCCATCTTCCAGCCCTGCTGGCAGCCTTTGCCAGCCACTCTGCCCAGGACTGGGGCTGGGCTGGGGCAGCCAGCCCTACCAAAACCCCCGTGGGTGGGGGTAGCAGAGAGGGGGGCGGAACCTGTGCCCCAGCCAGTTTGGTGTGCAGGCGAGAGGAAGGGCTTGGACTGATCCACTCTCCCTGTTTGCCTTGGCTTCCTAATATTTTTGGGGCAACGCAGGCAGGGAGGATAAGGGCATGTTTTTTCCCCAGCACGGAGAGGGTTTTTCCTTTACATGTCAGGGTCAGGCTTAGCCAGGGCTTCCTCTGCCCTCTTCTGACACCAGTGGCTTCTTTTCCAAGCCTAAGTTTGTGCACAAGTCCAAGGTGCTGGCGAGAGGGCAGTGGTCACCCTGTGTGCCACTGATGCAGCCCCCGCAGGCCCAGGGATGCTGGGGCCAGGCTGTGGGAGCAGCAGCATCCCCCTGCTGAACTCCATCTGTATTCCATAGGAACACCGTCCTACAGCCCCCCGGAATGGAACGACTTTGGCTGGTACCACGGCGAGGCAGCAACGATCTGGTCCCTGGGCATCCTGCTGCACCAGATGGTCTGCGGGGAGCACCCGTTCAGGAGGGGCCGGAACCTCAGCTGGGGCCAGCTCCCGCTGCCACAAGGGCTCTCTCAAGGTGGATCCTCTTCTCTGGGCACGGGGGGAATCCCAGTGCTGGCAGCCAGCAGCGGACTCATGAGCATCCCGCTCTGGCAGCTGCTGAGGAGGTGGCACAGGTCCTGCTCTCCTCCAAAACAGGGAATTGATGGGAAAGTTTAGGCCCAAGCCTGAGCGCATCCAGAATGGCCTGGCCATGGGAATAGTGGGGCAAAGCAGACAGGAGCCTTCTCTGGCTGACCGTCAGTTTCTGCTTTCTCTCCCCAGAGTGCAAAGATCTGATCAGGTGGTGTTTATCCGTGAACTCCTTGGAAAGACCCACATTAGAAGACCTGTTCTGTGATCCTTGGGTGCAGGATATTCCTCTGCCATAGAAGAAGGGAGAGAGCCACAGGCACACTTTGATGCAGGGCCCTGGTAAGTTGCAGCTCCACACATGCCTTGGCAATCAGAAGCAAAGGAACCCAGACCTTTTTGTGCTGCCTGTGTCACTGCACCGGGGCCATGGGATGGGCACACACAGCCCTTGTGCTGGAGCTGAGCTGCTCTGCCCAGCACTGGTGGCCGCCATCCAACCTGGTTTTGCTTGTGCTGGTTCCCTGACAGCTGGGGCCCTGGGCAGAGCCCTGAGAGCCTGGTATCCCCCAGGGAAGGAGCAGGAGCCCCTGGAGAAGCTGTACCGGGTGGGGATGCTGCTGCTGCTGCTGCTGCTGCTGCTGCTGCTGCTGGAGACAGCCAGGATGACATCAAGGATGAGAAGCTCTTCCTCAGCCTGGCCACTGGAGGCTGAAGGTGATGGACTTTGATTCTGGCACCTTCTTCAAAGCCAAACTCCACAGGGAATTTGCAGATGAGTCCCCACCTGGGGGAATTCTGCCAGATTTGGGCACGGCCCAGCCTGGCTTGGAACCAAAGGTTCCCCCTTTGCTGGGGCAGATGCAACTCAACCTTCAGTCGCTGCCCAGCTGCTTTTTGGCAGGGCTGGGGGGATGGGCTGGGCTGGGTACGAAATGGGAGTGGGCTCCTGGCCCTGCCAACAGCCCCCAGCACCCACCGTGCCCCGGGCTGGGGCTGGGGCTGGGGCTGGGGCAGCCAGCCCGACACAAACAAAGCCCCATGGTGGGAGCAGAGGTGGGACTCCAGAACCTGTGCAGGGGCTGCTTTGCTGTGCAGGCAAGGAAGGGCTTGGGCTGCTCCACTCCCCTTGTTTGCTTTGGGATCACCGTGATTTTGGGGGGCAGTGCAGGGGGGAAGAGAGAAAGTGTGGGCTTCCCTCAGCCATGGCTGGGTTTTTCCCTACCATGTAGGAGTTGGGCCTTCCTCAAGGCCCTGACAGAGATAAGAGTTTTTCCCGTTTTTCTTGTTTTCCCTTTTTGCATCTAATCTCTTTTCAAGAATGTGTTGTTTGTTTTTCCAGAGGAAGCGTTCTAGGTGGTCCAGTGTGGATGGGGAAGTGCTTGGGAGCAGCTGTGGCGTGGATGGGCCGTGCCCTTGGAGAAGGCTGAGGCCATGGTTTGGGAGCAGCTTTTCTTGCAGCCGTGGCTGGCGTGAGGTGGGTCCCTGTGTGCTTGGCAGGGTGGGATCAGAGCTTTTGGGAGATGGCAGCGAGCACAGGAGCATCCTGCTCTGGGCAGCTGCTGAGGGCTGGATGTGCCGTGGCTGGCTGCAGGCTGGGCACATGTCCTGCCCTCCTGCTCTGCTGCCAAAGACAGCAGGGATGGGCAGCTCTGGGCACAGCTCTGGGCACAGCCAGCATGGCCTGGGCACCGCAGGCCTTGGCACAAGGGCACAGGAGCCCTCAGCTGACGGGCGGTTTCTGCTTTCTCTCCTTGCAGCTGGGCTCTGCAGCTGCTGAGGCTGCTCTGGGCTCTGCCAGGGCTCTGCTGGGCTCAGCCCTGGGCCCAGCTGGGCTGGCTCTGCCCTCACATTGCTCTGACAGCTCTGCATCAGACGAGCCCGTTGCGAGCACAGCGCCTGAGCTTTCTGCTTTGGCAGGTGAGTGAGACTCTGCTGCAGGCCCAGAGATTGCAGCTGGGGACACACATCCAATTGGCAAGGACCCAAACTCTCCACAGTCCCAGCTGAACGCCTGGATCTGCACAGGCTGTTCTGTCTGTCCCATTCTTCCTTCTTGATTGGCTGGAATTGTGCAGTTGCACTTTCTTCCTCCTCTAGCAATGCCACGAGTGGGCCAAAGCTGGCGAGTGGGCCATGCTCCTGAGGCAGTGCAGTCTGGAGCTGGTGGATGGAGAATTGCCCTTCTGCACTGCCAAACCAGAGCAAAAAGCCCTAAGTGGGACTTTGTGTCTCTAAGAAATCCCTGACACTTTCAAAGGGAATGTGCAGCTCATTCACAGGGTGAGAAGGAAGGGCATCTTCTAAAGGATTTGGGCTTTGACAGAGTTTCCATTCCCAGTCCTGCTTGGAGCTGGAAGGGCACAAACCAATTTCCTCTTGCTTCGACCACAATTTCAAGTGGCAATGTTGGAAACAAAGCCCAAAATCTTTTAAAAGGCTGCTGAGGTCAGTAAGATGGATCCATGGCATCAGCACATTTACAATGTAAATAACTGAGTTCTCTTTTTAAAAAGATCATTTACCTCTTAATGCAAAGAATGTAACTTTGCATTTATGTTTTGTTTTTTTCACTAACATTATGTTATGTTTTTTCACTAACACTTGGATTTTATTCTTATCTTTTACAATTTACCCATTTCTTTCCTTTTTCCTTTTTTTTCCTTTAAATAGAAAACATGTCCTATCAAAGGAATGTCCTCTGCTCCTGGTTCCTGTGTGGAGCAGCTCCCTTCTTGCTGGCTGAGCTGCTCAGGCAGAGCCCGGCAGCTCCTGGCCCTGCAGGGCTGAGGCTTTTCCCCGTTGCTGGGCACAGACTGATGGAGCAGCACTGCTGAACACGGGCACACAGAGGGACCAGGAGCAGCTGCCTTTGCCCACCTGAGGCTCCAAGGTCCAAACTTTGAGCAGCCAGGGCTGGAAGAGACTGGCAGGATCTGATCCCTGACTCTGGGCCAGGGCTGCACAAATGACCCCACAGCAGCAGCAGCAGATGGAGCTGACTTTCAGCACAGCCCCTGGCCCTGTTCCCTCCCGTGTGCAGCGGTGTCACAGCAGCCTGAGGCACCTGGGAGCCCCCAGTGCCAGCAGGGACTTGAGATGGCAGCCCTGGGCTCCTGGAGGCTGTGCAAGGAACGGAGCTGGGCACTCCCTGTCCATGGGGAGCTTGCAGATGGAAAAGGCTGCTGTGCCCAGGCAGCTGCAAGGGCACAGAAAGGAGGCTCTGGAGCACTGGATCTGTGCCAGTGCCACAGTCCTGGGCAGCAGCCAACCAGCCCTGGGGGAACAGAGGGCACAGCACGAGGGACAGAAGCAGGCAAGGGCAGAGACTGGAGAGAGCCAGAGCCAGAGCAGGAACAGCTGCTCCATTGCACTCTTGGAGAAAGCTCTTGGCTGGTTCCAAGCGCTGAAAGGCGTGAAGGGCAGAGAGGAGGCCACAGCAAACAATGCTCCTGTTTGCACAGCCTCCCCTCTCTGTGTCCCAGAAGGAATTGCATGGACTGTGCTCTTCTCTCCGAGTCGTCTCGTTCAGCATGAGCAGCTCAGCACCAGCAGCTGAAGGAGCTGAAGCCTCAGGCCACAGGAGCTGGGCAAGAGGAGACTTTCTGAGCAAATGAATGCTGCTAACATGGACCCAGCTGAATGCAGTGGATAGAATCATGGAATCACAGAATCCTTTCTGTTGGAAAAGCCCTCTGAGCTCACCCAGTGCAGCCGCTCAGCCAGCAGTGCCAAGCCCAGCACTAAACCACGTCCCTGAAGTGCCAAGGCCTGGACAGCAGCCCTGAGTGAGGCCTGAACAGCAGGCCCTGAGCCCAAGGTGGCCTCTGGATGAACCTTCCAAGCAAAGGTTATCTTTGTATCTGCTCCCTGATGAAATGTGCATGGTCATTAGCACTGTGATAGATGTAGCCACTCATTAGTGAAACATGTATTGACCTTTGTGTATTTAGAAGCCAGACCAGGCCATGAAATCTGACATCTGGCCTTGTTTGGGGCTGAATGGTCAAAGTCACCTCCCTTGGTCCCTCCAGGGGCCCTGGCCAGGCTTTGGGAGGGAGCCAAGAGGAGGATGAAACCAGATGTTGCCACACTAGCAGTGCTGTCAGTTTGTCCATTCAGCACTGTCAGAGCTGGGCCCTCTCCCAGCGGGGTTGGAGCCTCAGCTGTGGCTGGAGGCACCTGCAGGAATTGCCAGTGCCCAGGAGTGGCTCTGCAGCCCTTGGCTGTGACAGCTTCCCCAGCTGCTGTGTGGGTCTGGGGGATGGTAAAGGCTGAGGGTAACTGGGGCTGGATCTTTCTCAATCACTGCAGGCAATCTTTGGTGGGGATGGTTGGGTGCATTGCTGAGCTGCTCCTGTTGTGATTCTTTGCTGCTTTGAGCTGCAGGAAATGACACTGATTCCTTCAGTTGGAGTCTGTGTCTTTGGTGCTGACTTTGCCCACTGGCAAAAAAAAACTGGCCCAGTCTGGCCAGATCCCAACAAAATGTCACTTGTTCAGTGTAACTGTGAGGAATCAGTGCCATCAGAAATTCCCAGATGGGAAGCCCTTCCCTGGAGTTCCCTGGCTCTGGAGTGGGCTGAGGTGGGAGCCCCGTGGGAGCAGTGGGGCAGTCGGGTAAAAGAGGCTGAACCCCTGGATGGCTTCAAATGCATCCAAAAATTGCACATGGAAAAGGAAAAGACCTTGTGGGTGTGGGAAGATGAGGGTGAATTTTGTTAACAACACATTGGAAACAGCACCAACAGAAGGAAAAACTGTTGTTGTAACACTCCCACATGGAGTGACAGAAGGTTTTAATCTTGAGCTCAGGTTCATTTGGACAAGTGAAATAATAATAATAATAATAATAATAATAATAATAATAATAATAATAATAATAATAATAATAATAATATTGTAATACTTATATGTAATATAACACAATAATTTATATTTTTATCTATGTATTTAAAAATTGATAATGTGAAATAATGCTGACAATACTAATTTGTCAGCTTTGTCTGCTCACTCTGACACTAAATACTCTACAGAAAAGGACTGGCCAGGACCCAAATGTCAGTGGTAAACTTTGTGAATTGTATACAAGGAATAAATGAGGAAGGGATGAAATTGGCTGTTTTTACAGGATTTGCTGATACTGTGATGCAGAGTGCTTTTTCTATTACTGTGAGAAATGCAGTGATTAAGACTGCTGGGTTTTTCATATCCCAGACAATCCACAAGCTGCAGGATTGGTTGAATGGGTGAAGGGGTTAAAAGAGCAGTTGAAAAAATGAGGAGATGGGAACCTGTCCCCATGGAGAACCCATCTCCCAGATGTGCTCCATGCCCTTAACAATGGCCCACTGGGGAAATGGAAACCCCTGGCTGTGCATGGCTGCACCCAATTTACATTAATGAACTAAATCAATTATTAGAAGAAGTAAGAAGTGATGCTGTTAAAATATCCAACAGCACATCCTGCGAGCTCCAACAAACACAAATGGGGCTCTGCAGAACTGCACGGCCTTGGATTATCTGCTTGCTGGCCAGGGAGGATCCTGGGCTATTCCAGGACAGGAATGTTGCAGGAATGTCTATCAGTGCTGGGTTTGAGGTCCAACAATCAGGAATCACCTCAATAGAAAGATCAGTAGAAGAGAGGCAGAAAGAAGAAAATTCCTCATGGTGGGACTGGCTCCCAAATTGGAGGCTGCTGTGAAGTGCATTCGTGGCAGTCACTGTAATCATTGCATTGTGAGCACTTGGTGTGTTATGATTCCATGTTGGAGTTATTGTGACACCTTGTGCTGGAAATGGAGCACTGGGACTTGTCTGAAAAGAGACACAGTCTCAAGGAAAGAACGGGCATTTGATAAAGAACAGAGAATAGCAACTAATTAGGCATGTTTTAAAAGGAATTAAAATTATAGCTCTGAGTAATGAACTTGAACAGCACTTAATTGAAGAACAAGAGGTGATGCCTTTGTGCCTAATACCTAAATCTAAACTGTGTTATTGCAATTGTTCTGAAGGTTGCAGTTCATCTGTAGGTCAAAGCACTGATTGAAGCACTGAGGCCTCACCAGGCCCTGAGTGAGGCCTGAACAACAGGCCCTGAGGCAAACTGAGCTCCAGATGAACCTCTCAACCAAAGGCTATATTTGTATCCACTCATCAATGAATCATTATTAGCAATATGATCTCTGTATGTGTTCATTGGTGAAATATGGATTTACATTCCTGTATTTAGAAAGCAGGCCAGATCCCATCTGGCTTTGTTTGAGGCTGTGGGATCAAAGTCACCTCCCTTGGTTCCTCCTTGAGCCCTGGCCAGGCTTTGGGAGAAGCCAATCAGGAGAATGAAACCAGATGTTCCCACACCAGCAGTGGTGTCAGCTTGTTTGTTTAACAGTGTAAAAGCTGGGCCCTCTCACAGTGAGGTTGGAGCCTCATTGTCTGCAAAGGTGGGTGCACCTGCAGGAATTCCCAGGGTCCAGGAGTGGCTCTCCAGTCCTTGGCTGTGAAAGGGTTAAAAGCACTGTGCCCAGGCATACCTGGGCAAGAATAAGAGACACTGCACCCAATATGGAAGCTTGCAAAGATTCAGCCACAAGCTCAAGACACAGGATGAATGTTGGCAAGAAACAGAGAACAAAACTGGCAGAAATGAAGGGCAGAGCTTGCTAAAACCAGTGAGGAAATTGCTGAAACAGCCAACAAGAGACTGTGCATGCCTAGAGGAGAAAGGTGCAAAGGGCACGGCGATGAAGACGTCCAGCCTTCATCAGGAGCCCCCCGAGGAAGACGCGGAGCCTTCCTCAGTGCCAGCACCAGTGCGCGCTGCGCCTGTGCCTGGCGCATGCTAATGATGGTAATGAGTGCTGAGAGATTGTTTGCATAACCACACCTTTTCTAAGGAAAACCATGAATGTGCACAGAGTATAACCATCCATTGTAATCTCTGTGTGCTGTGTGCTGTCAGGAGGAGATATCCCCGCACACCTGGTGCTGAATAAAGCAAATCCCCCTCCCTGGGCTTTGTCTGGGAAGTGTCTCTGGGCCCCGTTTGGGGCCATCCACGTCCATGGGGTTCTGTCAAGTTCCAGTGGAACCTTGGTGCCACGTTATTCCCCAGCCTCACAGTGCTCTCCTGCTGCCGTGAGGTCACTCCCTGTGTGACACCCTGCAGCCCTGGCTCCATCAGGGTCTCTGGGGTTCCTTGGTGCACGCCTTTCTCCCATCTGAGCCTTGCTCCCATGGGTTCCATGGACTGACAGTGGCCCTCTGCATTCCATGGGCCCAGCTAGATCACAGCAGAGCCTGGCTTTCATCAGGTTCTGATACCTGTTCTGCCAGCTGACAGGGCTGATTTAAAGAACACAGAAACCAATGGGAAGAATGGTCTTATTTTACTGTGAGTGTTAAGGCAACACAAAATTAAAATTATACATTCAATACAACTACATGCTTGGCTTTAGCAACAAGCAAAAAGAAGCAAGGTAATGCACCTAATCATTATTATAGGAGAGAAAGGATAGGGACTGAGAAAGACACATCCCCAATTGCCTAAACACTTTACCATCATCCAGAGTCTACAGTCGCTGGGGAGCCCCATTTCACAGCAAGGACCTGGAGAACTCTTGCAAGCACTTGGGAAAATCCCACGTGGTCCATCCACCCATAGGTGAGGTCTCCCAATTTGCTCCAAAAGTGGGTCCAGGTTTTTAGGCCTAAATCAGCAAGTCAAAGGAACTGGATTATATTTTTTGCCCATGAACTCCTGGGTCTCCTGGCACTTTTGCTGACCAGGAGGACCCATGGCTTGGCCAGAGCCCAGTCCCTGGCTTGGAGAGTTTCCCCTAAAATATCCTACAAGCCTCTATTCATGTCAGTTGGGAAAATTTCTTAGAATGACACATTTCTTGCAGGTAACTACACAAGATTATGTGAAAGTCTCCAAAGCAGCTGATTTGGTGTTAAACAGCTGCAGAAGCACCTTGGTCATCTATTTTTAGCTAACTAAAACTGATGGTGTTAGTCACATAATGCCCAGGGTTTGTCCTGTAAGCCAGCTCTGGCTGAGGGCTGCCCCTCAGGCCTGAGCACATCAGCAGCTGAAGTGACCACGACTGGGAATGGCAAAAACACCCCCTGGGACTGGCCCAGAGGCCCTGGGACTCCCTGGCATGGATCACCTCAGGAGACAGGATTTCAGGGAGCCCAAAGGACTTTGGGGAGAGCTGCTGTGGACACAGAGGGAATGGCACAGCTGGATCCCTTGCCTGGGCTCCCAGAGGACCCTTCTGCTGTGGGGCTGCTGAGGGTGGAGGAGCAGCAGGTACCCATGGCCACCCCAAAGCAGGGCCCCGTTGGCAACACGGCCCTGACCGGGGCTGCGGGACCCCATCCCTGGGATGAGTCAGGAGCTGCAGAGCTGGGAGTGCTCAGCCAGAGCCACTGAGCCTTCAGCAGCCCCACACGGCCAGAGCGTGAGCCCAGTGGGGAGTGGGCACTGACAGGGACTGTGGGGCCTGAACCAAGGCCCAGCCCCACTGAGAGCGGCTGTGCCGGACACGCTGCAGCTCCAGGAGCAGCTGGAGCCCCAGGCAGCCAAGGGGAGCCACCATGGATGTTCCTTTCTTCCCCTCAGAAAGGACACTGGGAAGCTGGGGAAGTGTCAGTGAAAGGAGTAGGGATGGTGGGAGCTGTGGAACAGCACTGACACGAGAAACCCAAACTCTCCTGAGAAAGGAGGGCAGAAATCCCCAGTGTCCAGCATCCTGCCAGAGAAACCCATTCCCAGAATTACCAACATAAAGCCATCCTCCAATTCTCTGGATTGTGCTGCTCCTGACCCACTTACACCTTCCCCCCAGAGTGAAGCTCTGAAGTGGGATTGATGGAGGAAAGCTGAGCCCTGAGCCAGGCCAGGGTCAGTGCCAGGATCATCCCCTGGCGCTGTTTGACAGCGGCTCTGCAGGAGCTGGGGATGCAAACAGGACAAACCTGAGCATCTCCCAGCATCAGATACCTCAGAGCTCACACAGCAACACGGCCGTGGCTCTCCCAAACTGGATTTAGGAGTGGCACACCTACTGCAGCCATTGGATCCAGATCAGCCCAGATCCCTTTGGGACTGTTATAAATGAGAAACTTGACTGGGCCATTATTCAAGCACAAACCAGTGCCAGCAGTGAGCGGGGCCTGTTGTTTCAGGACTGGTTCCTATGGGAAACATCCCGCTTCCCATGGCAGACATCCCGCTCCAGTCAGGCCAGCACCCCTGGGTTAGAATTTGAAGGGTCTCAGCCTCAGTCCTTGGGGAGGGCTTCAAGCTCCATCCTTGACAGTGATTATGAGGCATGTTATGAATAAGAAGCTTGACTAGGCCAATATTCAAGCAGCAATCAATTTATTATTTAATATGGTAAAGTATGAGCAATACAGCGCTGGGGACAGTGGGGGAAGTTTTCCCTCCAACTGCACCCCGATAATTGAGGGTTACAGGTATTTATAGGGGTACTCATCAGCTTTTTTCAACAGTTTATATTTCCAATTTTTACTCATCAGCAATTTTTATTCCAAATTATTACATCACAATTTTATACACTATTGTGATTTTAATTTCTCAGGACGTATTTTCAAAGGTGTATCCCCAGATGGTGATGGTCCAGTTTCCAAAAGAAGAAAGACGAATCCCATCTGGTGGAGTCCAGCTCCCCAGATGTGTCCACCTTTTAATTGCAGAGACTATAAATCTCATAACAGTGATGTCCAGCTTCCCTATGGACGAAACCATAAATCCTTGAGGTGATGTTCATCTTCCTTTCTCAAACTGTTTTTCTCTGCTTCAATAAGGTGTGAGATAAGCATATTTCCTATATATATGATCCAAAGCTATAGTTTCAAGGATACAAGTAATGTTCTAAAATTACACTTCAAAATGTTATTATTGCAGAGCTTTTTTATGGATTAAATGCAAGAAAAAAGCAACATCCTTAACACCTTAATTCCAATGCTCTTAAATCAACCAGGGTTAATTGCAAACAAAAGATAGGGTCAAAGGCCTTTTTCCATGCTTTATTTTCCTCAGTTATTATTAGAATTCGCAACTATCCCATTGTCGATGTCCTCACATTTTGCATTCGCAAGTACACACTTCACCTGTTTGCACCTGACATGAAACACAGCTTTGCATCTCACAGGCAGATGAGGGATCTTTGCACCATCTTTTACAGACTGACATCCCAAAACATAAAAATAATCATGCATTTCCTCTTAAAAATAAAATTTACTGAATTAATAAAATTATTTTTCTTATTTATAAAAGAATTATTCTATATTTGTATTACCAAATTTGAATATTTATATTGAAAATCCATACCATTTTAGCAAGCAAAAAATTTATTGGTCATTGGTTCTAAGTAACACAATTCCCTTCATTAATTCATTGACCAGTGTGGCTATTGATTTCTCCGTCTTTATGCTAATTAGTCCTATTTTCAATCCTTCTGTCATCTTTTTTATCATTTTCACAGGCAGGATAAACGGGGCCACTTTGGGGTCCAGGGAGAACTTTCTGGGGCACATTTGGGGCAGTTCTGGGTCTGGGGAGGGAATTCAAAGAGAATTGAGGGTCTGGAGGACACTTGGGGGAGCCGGATGGGCACCTGGAGGGGCACTCAGGGATTCCGAGGGACAGTTCGGGGTCCGGGACAGCACTTGGGGGTCCAGGGGGGCCCTTGGAAGTCAGGGAGGAGAATTTGGGGCCCTGCGGGGTCCAGGTGGGCCCTTGGGGGCGCTGATGGGGCTCTCTGGGGCGCGGGGGGTAATGGGAGTTGTAGGCGCGGGTCTAATACAGTTTAACGGGGCCGGGGAGCATCACGGGAGTTCGACGCGCAGCTGCAATGGCTCTCGGTGGGGCGCGGGGCATGAGGGGAGATCAAGTCCCGGCTGGAAAAGCTCTGGACGTGCGCCGCGGAGCATGATGGGAGCCGTAGTCCCGGAAGTGGTTCGAACGCTTAGTTTAGGGGTCTGGGAAGGCACTTGGGGGACACTTTTGCGTCCGAGCCGCGACTTGAGATCCTCGTGGTAACGTAAACGGTTCGGGAGAACTTGCGGGGATCTCAGGGAGCTCTAACCGGGCTCTTTAGGGCGTGGGGCACAGGAGGAGTTTTCGGCGCTGGACCGTGTTATAAGGGCTCTGGGGCCGCGGGGGATGAGAGGAGATGAATTCCCAGAAGTGGCTGTACCGGGCATCTGTGGGCTTGGGAGCTCTGGGGGGTCCGGGAACGCTTCTGGGGGGGTCCTGAATGGGCGCTGAGGGTGCACTGAGGGATCCTGGAGGGTCTGGGGGACACTTAAGGGATAGAGGGGGTGCGGATACCGGGGGTTCTGTGGAGCGCGCGGCATGACGGGCGTTGTAGGCCCCGCTCCAATGGGGCTCAATCGGCCCGCGGGGCATGACGGGAGTTGTAAGCACAATGAAAATATGTTGCCCACCCTAGACACCGCCTTCGAGGCCCCGATCCCGGCGCTGATTGTCTGTGGGTGGTGATGGGCGGAAGCCTCGGCAAATGGGATGCGGTGAAGACCGGAACAGCCCATTCCACTTCTCCAGTCCCTCCCAGTACAGCCCAGTTCATCCTCAGTACAGACCAACTGATCCCAAGTAGAACCCAGTACAACCCCAGTGCCCCTCCAATCCCTCCAAGGACAGCCAAGTCCCTCCCAAGACACCTGAGTTTATTCCCAGTCCCTTCCAGTTCTGCCCAGTATCATCCACAGGATGCCCCAGTGTCTCCCAGTCTGCTCTGCAATGGCCCCAGTGTCCCCAGTTTGTCCCAGTATCTCCCAGTATCACTCCCAGTATGTCCTGGTATGTCCCGGTCTGTCTCAGTCCACCCCCACAGTCCATCCCAGTCCACAGATTCTCCTTCAGCATTCCTCATGTCCCCAGTATGTCCCAGTGTGTCCCACAGCACTCCCAGTGTCCCCAGTATGTCCCAGTCCTCCCCAGTGTCACTCCCAGTATGTCCCAGTGTCTCCCACAGCGTTCCCAGTGTTCCCCAGTATGTCCCAGTCCCCCCCAGTGTTTCCAAGGACTGTTTAATTTCTCTCGGTGCCCGTGGCAGCCAAACCCAGCAGTGGGGTCAGTGCAGTGCCCATGGCCACAGCCCCTTGCAGTGGCCCAGTGCAGCTTGGGCTGATGATCCACCCTCACAGCCGGCCCAGGGCAGCTCTGCAGTGGCTTTGGTGGCACCTGGGGCTGGCACACACCTGAGCAGTGTGTCTGTTTGCAGTGGGGAAACACAGGAGTTTGAGATTGCTGCAAAAAGCATAAAAAGGGAAAACCCCGCTTAGACTGGGTGCAGCCAGCTCTCCAAGCACAGCAGCTCCCAGGGCAGTGAGGACAGACAGGATGGGGCTGGGCAATGTGGAGCAAGGTTGTCCACGCTGGGTCAGAGCTCCAGGCACAGCTTCTGTGAGCAGGCCAGAGCTGCTGAGGAGAGACCCTGGGTCAATATCAATCACAGAATGCTGCAATCACCTCTGCTCTAAAGAGAAATAAAAGAAACCCCTTAAAATAGGAATGTGTATTTCTTACAAGTTCTTTGAAATCTTTTTCCATAACTGGACTAGGAAAACTTTAATGACCCTTTCAGGGCTTTGGTGTTGTTTACATCAGACTCAGTGCCTGAGAGTGTCTTGAAAAAACTCAAAAACTCCAAGTCAATTTCAAACTCCAAATTTTCTTGACGTTTTAATGGATCCCACTGAGGGACTTGACTGGGAAAATGTCCCCAGGTTCCAGGTAGAGCAGAACACGGGAGGCAGTGATGGCAGCTGGGCACAAGCAAGGCAAAGGTGTCTCTGTTGCTGAGCAAACCTGGATGTGTTTCAGGAATGCAAAGGATCAAGGCCTGAGCCCCAGCCCCTGGCCAGGCAGATCCTGTCCCTCTCTCATTGCTCAGGGTCGACAGCCTGCAGGGACAGAGGCGCAGGGCAGGGACACTGTAGGACAGCCTGGGCTGCACAGGGCACAGGGATGGGCAGCAGCTGCAAGACAGCCCTGACAGAGCCAACCTGGGCAGCACTTTGGCCATGGCTGCTGGGCCTGGGCCTGAGGCCATGAGGGGACAAGTGACCCTTGCAGGCCTGGGGCCTCATTGCCTCCTTGTCCCTGCTCAGCAGCCTGGCAGGGGCTGTCCCATGCTCCTGCCCTTAGCATTGCCCATCCCCACATCCCAGTGCCCATCCCGGGAAGAGCCCTGAGCACTGAGGGAGGGACAGGATCTGCCTGGCCAGGGGCTGGGGCTCAGGCCTTGGCACTTTGCATTCCTGAACCACATCCAGCTTTGCTCAGCACCAGAGATGTTAGTGTTCACAAACACATAATCACATCAGCGATTATATGTGGTGCTTTTTATTCAAGAGCTCTGGGAATCGGGGTAGTTTCCACCCAAATCTGATTCTAACCATACATTCGAGGTGAACGTGTTTTATACTCTATCATTACATAACTTTCATGTTAATTATTAAACTTATATTGTTCTATTGTATACACAGATTTCAGCTAAACATAGCCCCCTTTAAATTTCCAACATAGTTTCTCATGATTCTTCTTATGGTTATGTAATAATTACATTTAATTACTAAACAACCACCACATCTAATAATTATATCTTTTATCATACTGCTTACGCAGGTGCAGCAATCTGAGAAAACACAAAGCCCAATATTTTCAAAGACTATTTTTAACATTTTCCAGGGCTCCACTATCAGAGACACCTTTGCCTTGCTTGTCCCCACCGGTCATCACTGCCTCCCGTGTTCTGCTCTACCTGGAACCTGGGGACATTTTCCCAGTCGTGTCCCTCTGTGGGACCCATTAAAACTTCAAGAAAATTTGGAGTTTGAAACTGACTTGGAGTTTTTGAGAAGTTTTTTCAAGACACTCTCAGGCACTGAGTCTGATGTAAACAACACCAAAGCCCTGAGAGGGTCATTAAAGTTTTCCTAGTCCAGTTATGGAAAAAGATTTCAAAGAACTTGTAAGAAATACACATTCCTATTTTAAAGGGTGTCCTTTATTTCTCTTTAGATCAGAAGTAGTTGCAGCATTCTGTGATTGATATTGACCCAGGGTCTCTCCTCAGCAGCCCTGGCCTGCTCACAGAAGCTGTGCCTGGAGCTCTGACCCAGCGTGGACAGCCTTGCTCCACATTGCCCAGCCCCATCCTGTCTGTCCTCACTGCCCTGGGAGCTGCTGTGCTTGGAGAGCTGGCTGCACCCAGCCGAAGAGGGGTTTTCCCTTTTTGTGCTTTTTGCAGCAATCTCAAACTCCTGAGTTTCCCCACTGCAAACAGACACACTGCTCAGGTGTGTGCCAGCCCCAGGTGCCACCAAAGCCACTGCAGAGCTGCCCTGGGCCGGCTGTGAGGGTGGATCATCAGCCCAAGCTGCACTGGGCTGCTGCAAGGGGCTGTGCCCATGGGCACTGCATTGACCCCACTGGTGGGTTTGGCTGCCACAGGCACCGAGAGAAATTAAACTGTCCTTGGAAACACTGGGGGGGACTGGGACATACTGGGGAACACTGGGAGCGCTGTGGGAGACACTGGGATATACTGGGAGGGACACTGGGGGGACACTGGGACATACTGGGGACACTGGGAACATTGGGGGAAGACTGGGAGACACTGGGGCATCCTGTGGATGACATTGGGTGGGAACTGGAAGGGACAGGGAATGTACACTCAGGTGTGTTGGGAGGGACTGGGGAGGAACTGGGGTTTTACTGGGCTGTCCTGGGAGGGATTGGAGGGGCACTGGGGTTATACTGGGGTAGTACTGGGGATGAACTGGGCTGTACTTGGGATGAACTGCGCTGTACTGGGAGGGACTGGAGAGGTTGAATGGGCTGTTCCCGCCTCCACCGCATCCCATTTGCCGAGGCTTCCGCCCATCACCACCCACAGACAATCAGCGCCTGGAAAGGGGCCCCGAAGGCGGTCCTCGGCTGGGCGCCATCTTTCCTTTTTGCCTACACTCCCGTCATGCCCCGCGGCCCGATTGAGCCCCATTGGAGCCGGGACTACAACGCCCGTCATGCCCCGCGCTCCACAGAACCCCCGGTACCCGCCCCCCCTCTGTCCCCTAAGTGTCCCTCAGACCCTCCAGGATCCGTCAGTGCCCCCTCAGCGCCCATTCGGGACCCTCCAGAAGCGTCCCCGGATCCCCCAGTCCTCACAACCCCACAGATGCCCGGTACAGCCACTTCTGGGAATTCATCTCCTCTCATCCCCCGCGGCCCCGAGCCCCTCAGAACAGTCCCGCGCCGAAAGCTCCTGCTGTACCCCGCACCCTAAACAGCCCGGTTAGAGCTCCCCGAGATCCCCGCAAGTTCTCTCGAACCGTTTACGTTACCACGAGGATCTCAAGTCGCGGCTCGGACGCAAAAGTGTCCCCCAAGTGCCTTCCCAGACCCCTAAACAAAGTGTTCGAGCCACTTCCGGGACTACGGCTCCCATCATGCTCCGCGGCGCACGTCCAGAGCTTTTCCAGCCGGGACTTCATCTCCCGTCATGCCCCGCGCTTCCACCGAGAGCCATTGCAGCTGCGCGTCGAACTCCCGTGATGCTCCCCGGCCCCGTTAAACTGTATTAGACCCGTGCCTACAACTCCCATCACCCCCCGCGCCCCAGAGAGCCCCATCAGAGCCCCCCAAGTGCTGCCCCGGACCCCGAAGTGCCCCAAATTCCCCTCCCTGACCTTCAAGGGCCCCCCTGGACCCCCCAAGTGCTGCCCGAGCCGCCGAACTGTCCCTCGGAATCCCTGAGTGCCCCTCCAGGTGCCCACCCGGCTCCCCCAAGTGTCCTCCAGACTCTCAAGTTCTCTCTGAATTCCCTCCCCAGATCCAGACCTGCCCCAAATGTGCCTCAGAAATGTCTCCCTGGACCCCAAAGTGGCCCCTTTTATCCTGTCTGTGAAAATGATAAAAAAGATGACAGAAGGATTTAAAATGGGACTAATTAGCATAAAGAAGGAGAAATCAATAGCCACACTGGTCAATGAATTAATGAAGGGAATTGTCTTCCTTAGAACCAATGACCAATAAATTTTTTGCTTGCTAAAATGGTATGGATTTTTAATGTAAACATTCAAATTTGATAATACAAATATAGAATAATTCTTTTATAAATAAGAAAAATAATTATAATGTTATTAATTCAGTAAATTTTATTTTTAAGGGGAAATGCATAATTATGTTTTGGCATGTCAGTCTGTAAGAGACGGTCCAAAGATCCCTCATCTGCCTCACAACCACTGTCAAGGACAGAGCTTGAAGCCCTCCCCAAGGACTGAGACTGAGACCCTTCAAATTCTAACCCAGGGGTGCTGGCCTGACTGGAGCGGGATGTCTGCCATGGGAAGTGGGATGTTTCCCATAGGAGCCAGTCCTGAAACAACGGGCCCCGCTCACTGCTGGCACCAGTTTGTGCTGTTCAGAACTGGGCTGTCTGTACCTGTTCTCAATGCATTTATTCTCCACTGTTCCCTCCATGTGCCGTCCTGCTCCCCTCCCGGTGGTAGATTATAAAAGAGCCCTGAGTTAACCAAAGACTTTGAGATTCTCCCCGATGTGACAAGACAGATCTATTGGCCGGACCACGAGGATTTCATCTCTCTGTTGGCAGCTATTCCCCCCCTCCTTTTCTCTGTCTCTCTATCCTTTATCTGCTTTCTAATCCTTGTGTTGCATCTGCTATGGGCACTCAATAAAAGGTGCATTTGTTTTGGTTAATACTGAAGGTCCCCTGCTGTGTGTCTTTGCGCTCTGAGATCAGTAAAACGAACCATTGTGACCCCCCTTGTGCCAGGGGATGGTGACACGGCCTGATGGGGTTGCTGCCCACAGCATGTGAACGTGATCTCCTTGGTGGCGACTACACTGGCTCATCTGCTCTTGCTTTCTGGTCTGCCTATCCCAGAATTACCCATGCCACCTGCTTTTCTTATATTGTGGTTCTCTGTGGTTCCTTCAATAGTCAGCCCTTCTTAGGTTCACTCTTGGAATAGGGGATCATCACCTCCCCATCATATCGAGTGCATTGGAATGCATTCAATGCATTTTGCATGCATTCAAAGTCCGGTCCCTGTTTTTGCTTTACTGTGGAATCTCTGTTTGTATTTTCTACCTCTGTCGAGGCTGGGACTGAAGATACTTGAGATGATATTTTGCATTCAGATTCAGGTTGTTTTTGTTTCTTATCAGTGACACAGCCTCACAACCGTGAGTTCTGCAGCCTTTCATCTAAGGCACAAAATGGCTCAGTACCTCTTGTTACAAGGCCTGGATGGTACCAAGGAGACCATGGTGATACTGGGGATCCAAGGAGACCGTGGTGACACCATGGAAACTCATGGAACCATGGCCATTGTGACAACAGCAGGGCTTCATGGAACCAAGGAGTCAATTGGGACTCTACCAAACCTCATGGAACCAAGGGCCCATTGTGACACTGAAGAACTTCAGGGACCCAAGAGTCTCTTGTGACACAGGGGGTACTCGTGAAACCATGGAGACCATTGTGAACCTTCAAGACCTGATGGAACCAAACCATACTGGCACTTCTGAGCCTTGGAACCAAAGGGACCACAGTGACACAGTGGGGCCCTGTGGAACCAAGGGGCCGTGGGGACATTGTGGAGTGTCATTGAACCAACTGTCCATGGTGACACTGCAGGGCCTGATGGAATCATGGGCACCATTGTGACACTGCAGGGCGCCATGGAAGCAAGGGGCCATTGTCACACGATGGGGCCTCTTGGGATCCAAGGGCAGTTGTGATACCATGGAAATTATGGCAGCTGTGGCACCATGAAACCAAGGAGACCATTGTGACCCTACAGGGCCCCATGGAACTAAGGATTCATGGAACAGTGCAGGACACATGGAACCGAGGGGCCATAGTGAAGCTGTGGAACCAAAAGAGCCCATTGTGACACTGTGGGCCCCCATGGATCCAAAGGTCCATTTTGACATTGCAGGGGCTCATGGAATTAGATGAGATTTATAGTCCTTGCAATTAAAATGTGGACCCACATCTGCAGAGCTGGACCCCACCATCTGGGAGACTTCTTCCTTCTTTCAGAAACCGAACCACCACCATCTGGGGATACTCCTTTCTGGGAAACATCCTGAGAAAGACTAAATCACAATAGTGTATAGAATTGTGAGGTAAAAATTGGGAATAGAAACTGCTGAGAAAGCTGATGAGTACCCCTATAAATACCCGTAAGCCTCAACTATGGGTGTGCAGTTGGAGGGAAAACCTCCCCCACGGTACCCAGCGCTGTATTGCTCATGCTTTAACATATGAATTAATAAATTGATTGTTGCTTGAATATTGGGCTAGTCAAGCTTCTCATTTATAACACAGTGCTCAGTGGATGCTCGAGGGGTCTCTGTACCTCATGCCCTGGGAATGCTTGGGAGGGGCTGGGGGGGTTGTCCCTGTCCCTGTCACCCCAGGCCATTCCCCAGGGTTGTCCCTGTCCCTGTCACCCCAGGCCATTCCCCAGGGGTGTCCCTGTCCCTATCACCCCCAGGCCATTCCCCAGGGGTGTCCCTGTCCCTGTCACCCCAGGCCATTCCCCAGGGGTCTCCATCATTCTCACCCCAGGGAATGCCTGGGGGGTCTCCCTCCCTCTCTCCCCTGTGCCAGGGGGTGCTCGGGGCAGTCTCTGTCCCTCTCAGCCCAGGGGATGCTCGGGGGTCTCTGTCCCCTGGCCCTGGGGGATGCTCGGGGGGTCTCCATCCCTCTGGCCTCAGGCAATGCCTGTGCAGGGCTGGGCACCAGGGGCTCTGTGTCCCTCTCACCGCTGAGGCTGCTCGGGGCTGGGGGGGCTCTGCCACCTTCTCACCCCTGGGGAGGCCAGGGGGGTCTCTGTCCCTCTCAGCCCTGCTGGGACCCCACCCAAACATCATCGGGGTCACAGGGACAGAGACACCCCCAAAGCCCCAGAAGGGCTGAACCTGGGATTTGGTTTGGGGCAGAGGATTTAGGAAGGGGCTGGAATTGGGGCTGGGCTTGGAGTTGGGGCTGAGATTTGGATTAGAGCTGGGATTGGGGTTAAGGCGAGACATGGGATTGGCTTTAGGGCTGGGCTTGGGATTGGGTCTGGGGCTAGATGAGTCTGGGACTAGGATGTGATTTAATACAGAACTGTGAGTGTGTCTGAACATGGAGTGAGATTGAGACCAGGATCAGGGTCAGGTTTGGGACTGAGCTCACCCAGAGCAGGACAGGGGGGATGTCACTGCAGGATGTCCCTGGCATTGTCCCAGCCCTCCTCAGGCACCTCCAAACATGGGGGGCAGCTGGGTGCCCCAAGATCCAGGTGCTCCCACGCTGCCCCTCAATACCAGGTGAGCATTCCCTGAGGGCAGCCCTAAATGTGACCCTTGGGGCTCTGGGATCAGCCCTCACATCCCTGTGGGAGCAGCTGCAGACAGGATGAGAGATTTCCCCCCTCTCTTTCCTGTGGGAGGATGAAGCCCGGCTGCCATTTTCTTCTGGTGTCTCCTCCTTTCCTCAGCTGAGGATGTCACTCCCCAGGAGCAGGAAAATCCCCATTCCCTGTTTGCCTGTGGCTGCAGTCTGGAACATCCACCCAGAATTAAGGACTTTCTGACAGCCCTGCTGAATGACAACGGCAAAAGGTTTGTGAGAAGGGGAAAAAATTGTATTTTGATAGGAAATAAAAGGGGCAAAATTATTTCTTTCTCTCATATTCCTTTTCAGTCAGTTCTGGTCTGTTTTCAGAGTGCCACCTTCTCAGCTGGTTGTGCTTGTGTCCTCCTTGTTATAAAATTGACTCAAAACGAGTAATTTCCAATCAAAGAATTTATTAATTATTGAAGCAGTTATACTACGTAAGCAAAGGCTCAGCGCTGGGAGACAGGGGAGTCTCCGCTCCACCTACTGCCGCCCCAACTAGTTTCTGATTCAGTCCTTTTATCCTCTCCATCCTTCAGGAGTCCATGTTATCTCGGAGTTCTCTGCGCCTGCACTGGTTGTTGCTAGAGGGTCATCCTTCTGTCTCCTGGTGGTCGGTGATAAAAGGCTGCGGAGTCTTCCTCAGCTGCGTCTTCTTCACCCTATGTCTTTATTTGGTGACTTCTCCGTGGAAAATTACCAAAATCTTATGATTAACGCAATATGTGCCCTATCAAGCTTAAGCAAGCAAATATCCTGCCTTGCAGACTGTTTATCGGCCCCTGCCCCTTCCCCAGCTTTTCCCTGGTCGTTATCTCTGTGAGTTATCTGCTTGTACCATTTGTCAGCGGGAAAGGTTTCCCTGCTGGGTGTTAATCTGCCCCTGCCCTTTCCCCAGCCTTTCCCTGGTCGTTATTTCTGTTAGTTATCTGTTTGTACCATTTGCTGGGTGGGACTATGTGTGGGCTCCTGCAACCCCTTCCCTGGTATCCTTGTAGCTCATATCTCATGAAGTAGTACAGAAATAGTCAGCAGACAACTCTTGTAACACACTGGTCTCTTTTTCGTGACGAACAAAATGTAGTCCCTCATCTCAGGAACCAGTCCTGAAACAACGGGCCCCGCTCACTGCTGGCACCGGTTTGTGCTGTTCAGAACTGGGCTGTCTGTACCTGTTCTCAATGGGTTTATTCTCCACTGTTCCCTCCGTGTGCCGTCCTGCTCCCCTCCCAGTGGTAGATTATAAAAGAGCCCTGAGTTAACCAAAGACTTTGAGACTCTCCCCGATGTGACAAGACAGATCTATTGGCCGGACCACGAGGATTTCATCTCGCTCTTGGCAGCTATTCCCCCCCTCCTTTTCTCTGTCTCTCTATCCTTTATCTGCTTTCTAATCCTTGTGTTGCATCTGCTGTGGGCACTCAATGAAAGGTGCATTTGTTTTGGTTAATACTGAAGGTCCCCTGCTGTGTGTCTTTGCGCTCTGAAATCAGTAAAACGAACCATCGTGACCTCCCTTGTGCCAGGGGATGGTGACACAGCCTGATGGGGCTGTGCCCACAGCATGTGAGCGTGATCTCCTTGGTGGTGACAACACTGGCTCATCTGCTCTTGCTTTCTGGTCTGCCTATCCCAGAATTACCTATGCCACCTGCTTTTCTTATATTGTGCTTCTCTGTGGTTCCTTCAATAGTCAGCCCTTCTTAAGTTCACTCTTGGAATAAGGGATCATCACCTCCCCATCATATCAAGTGCATTGGAATGCACTTGAATGCATTTTGCCTGCATTCAAAAGATGGTCCCTGTTTTTGATTTACTGTGGAATCTCAGTTTGTATTTTCTACCTCTGTCGAGGCCTGGATTGAAGGTACTTGAGATGATATTTTGCGTTCAGATTCAGGTGGGTTTTTCTTCTTATCAGTGACACAGCCTCACAACCATGAGTTCTGCAGCCTTTCATCTAAGGCACAAAATGGCTCAGTATCTCTTGTTACAAGGCCTGGATGGTACCAAGGAGACCATGGTGATACTGGGGATCCAAGGAGACCGTGGTGACACCATGGAAACTCATGGAACCATGGGCATTGTGACACAGCAGGGCTTCATGGAACCAAGGAGTCAATTGGGACTCTGCCAAACCTCATGGAACCAAGGGCCCATTGTGACACTGAAGAACTTCAGGGACCCAAGAGTCTCTTGTGACACAGTGGGTACTCATGAAACCATGG
The DNA here is from genome assembly GCF_051311805.1 of Agelaius phoeniceus. Classification (NCBI taxonomy): domain Eukaryota; kingdom Metazoa; phylum Chordata; class Aves; order Passeriformes; family Icteridae; genus Agelaius; species Agelaius phoeniceus. The sequence continues at coordinate 7,795,361 of NW_027509866.1, forward strand.
AGACCATTTTGAACCTTCAAGGCCTGATGGAACCAAAGGGTCATTCTGGCACTGCTGAGCCCTGGAACCAAAGGGACCACAGTAACACAGTGGGGCCCTGTGGAACCAAGGGGCCGTGGTGACATTGTGGAGTGTCATTGAACCAACTGTCCATGGTGACACTGCAGGGCCTGATGGAATCATGGGCACCATTGTGACACTGCAGGGCGTCATGGAAGCAAGGGGCCATTGTCACACGATGGGGCCTCTTGGGATCCAAGGGCAGTTGTGATACCATGGAAATTATGGCAGCTGTGGCACCATGAAACCAAGGAGACCATTGTGATCCTACAGGACCCCATGGAACTAAGGATTCATGGAACAGTGCAGGACACATGGAACCGAGGGGCCATAGGGAAGCTGTGGAACCAAAAGAGCCCATTGTGACACTGTGGGCCCCCATGGATCCAAAGGTCCATTTTGACATTGCAGGGCCTCGTGGAATCCTGGAGACCACTGTGAAACTTTGAGGCCTTGTTGAATTAAGTGGCCCTGCAGGGCCTCATGGAACCAATGAGACCCCATAGAACCCAGGGTCCTTTGTGACCCTGTGGTACCAAGGTGTCGTGGGTTGACCCAGGCCAAATGCCAGGCATCCATGAGGGCTGCTCACTCACTTCCCTCTGCAGCTGGACCAAGAAAATTTAATAAAGGGTTCATGGGTTGAGATAAGGACTGGGCGAGATCACTCATCAAATATGTCCTGGGAAAAACAGGCTTAGCTTAGAGATGTGAAATTCATTTATTACTAACAAAATCAGAGCAGGAAAAGGGGAAATAAAATCCTCACCTCCCTCCTTCCAGCCCTACCTCCTACGCCAGCAGTGCAGGGAGACAGGGAATGGGGGTTATGGTCAGTTCATCACCCATGGCTTCTGCCCCTGCTCAGGGAGAGGAGTGGTTCCCCTGCTGCACCGTGGGTCCCTCCCAAGGGAGGCAGTTCAGCAGGAGCTTCTCCCATGTGAGTCCATTTCAGGGGCAACAGCCCTCTGCAAACTGCTGCAGTGTGAGTCCACGCCAGGGACAACAGTCTTTCCCAAACTGCTGCAGCATGGGTCACCCTTCCAGGGGTGCATTCCTCCAGGGACAGGCTGCTCCAGCCTGGGAGCAGGGCCCCTCTCTCCATGGCTCTCCTACAGGGTGCCTGGGTCTCCAGTGCCTGGAGCACCTCCTGCCCCTCCTTCTGCACTGACCTTGATGTCTGCAGAGTGGTTCTTCTCACATGTTCTCCCTCTGCTCTCCTCTGACTGGAGTTAAAACTGCCCCACAATCTCTATTTTGGTTTCTTTTTCAATCTCTTATCACAGAGGCATTACCACCATTTGTAACTGGCCCAGCCTTTGCCAGCAGCAGGTCCATCTTTGAAGCCACCAGGAATCGGCTGTGCCAGACACGGTGGAAGCTTCCAGCAGCTTCTCACAGGAGCCATCCCTGTGCCCCCCTGTGAAATACAAAGCTGTGTTTGTGTCAGGTACATACAGGCAACGTGTGTCTTTGTGATTGTAATATGTGTGGAAACTGACCATGGGACAGTTATAAAGACGGATTCTAATAATTACTGAGGAAAGTAAAGCATGGAAGAAGCCTTTGAACCTATCCTTTGTTCATAATTAACCTTTATAAGTCTTAAGTTGATTTAGGAGCATTTGAATTAAAGCTTTAAGGATGTTGCTTTTTGACAGAAACTTTCTGCTTGTAGTTGAGCCTTAAAGAGCTTTGCAGTAATAACCTTTTGAAGTATAATTTTAGAATATTGCTTGTAGTAAGGATCTTTGAAACTATAGCTTTAGAATATATAAGTGGAAACATGCTTATCTCACGCCTTAACAAAACAGTGAAAAGCAGCTTGAGAAAGGAAGATGAACATCAACTGAAGGATTAATAGTTTTGACCGAGGGAAGCTGGACATCACTGTTATGAGATTTATAGTCCTTGCAATTAAAAGGAGGACCCACATCTGGAGAGCTGGACCTCACCAGCTGGGAGACTTCTTCCTTCTTTCGGAAACCAAACCACCACTATCTGGGGATACTCCTTTCTGGGATACATCCTGAGAAAAACTAAATCACAATAGTACATAGAATTGTGATGTAAAAATTGGGAATAGAAACTGCTGATGAGTAAGAATTGGGAATAGAAACTGCTGAGAAAGCTGATGAGTACCCCTATAAGTACCTGAAGCCTTCAACTATGGGTGTGCAGTTGGAGGGAAAACTTCCCCCACTGTACCCAGCGCTGTATTGCTCATGCTTTACCATATTAATTAATAAATTGATTGCTGCTTGAATATTGGCCTAGTCAAGTTTCTCATTTATAACAGTCCCAAAGGGATCTGGGCTGATCTGGATCCAATGGCTGCAGTAGGTGTGCCATTCCTAAATCCAGTTTGGGAGAGCCATGGCCATGTTGCTGTGTGAGCTCTGAGGTATCTGATGGTGGGAGATGCTCAGGTTTGTCCTGTTTGCATCCCCAGCTCCTGCAGAGCCACTGTCAAACAGCGCCAAGGGATGCTCCTGGCACTGCCCCTGGCCTGGCTCAGGGCTCAGCTTTCCTCCATCAATCCCACTTCAGAGCTTCACTCTGGGGGGAAGGTGTAAGTGGGTCGGGAGCAGCACAATCCAGAGAATTGGAGGATGGCTTTATGTTGGTAATTCTGGGAATGGGTTTCTCTGGCAGGATGCTGGACACTGGGGATTTCTGCCCTCCTTTCTCAGGAGAGTTTGGGTTTCTCGTGTCAGTGCTGTCCCACAGCTCCCACCATCCCTGCTCCTTTCACTGACACTTCCCCAGCTTCCCAGTGTCCTTTCTGAGGGGAAGAAAGGAACACCCATGGTGGCTCCCCTTGGCTGCCTGGGGCTCCAGCTGCTCCTGGAGCTGCAGCGTGTCCGGCACAGCCGCTCTCAGTGGGGCTGGGCCTTGGTTCAGGCCCCACAGTCCCTGTCAGTGCCCACTCCCCACTGGGCTCACGCTCTGGCCGTGTGGGGCTGCTGAAGGCTCAGTGGCTCTGGCTGAGCACTCCCAGCTCTGCAGCTCCTGACTCATCCCAGGGATGGGGTCCCGCAGCCCCGGTCGGGGCCGTGTTGCCAACGGGGCCCTGCTTTGGGGTGGCCATGGGTACCTGCTGCTCCTCCACCCTCAGCAGCCCCACAGCAGAAGGGTCCTCTGGGAGCCCAGGCAAGGGATCCAGCTGTGCCATTCCCTCTGTGTCCACAGCAGCTCTCCCAAAAGTCCTTTGGGCTCCCTGAAATCCTGTCTCCTGAGGTGATCCATGCCAGGGAGTCCCAGGGCCTCTGGGCCAGTCCCAGGGGGTGTTTTTGCCATTCCCAGTCGTGGTCACTTCAGCTGCTGATGTGCTCAGGCCTGAGGGGCAGCCCTCAGCCAGAGCTGGCTTACAGGACAAACCCTGGGCATTATGTGACTAACACCATCAGTTTTAGTTAGCTAAAAATAGATGACCAAGGTGCTTCTGCAGCTGTTTAACACCAAACCAGCTGCTTTGGAGACTTTCACATAATCTTGTGTAGTTACCTGCAAGAAATGTATCACTCTAAGAAATTTTCCCAACTGACATGAATAGAGGCTTGTAGGATATTTTAGGGGAAACCCTCCAAGCCAGGGACTGGGCTCTGGCCAAGCCCTGGGCCCTCCTGCTCAGCAAAAGTGCCAAGAGATCCAGGAGTTTATGTGCTAGAAGTATCATCAAGTCACTTTGACTTGCTGATTTGGGCCTAAAAACCTGGACCCACTTTTGGAGCAAACTTGGAGACCTCACCTATGGGTGGATGCACCACGTGGGATTTTCCCAAGTGCTTGCAAGAGTTCTCCAGGTCCTCGCTGTGAAATGGGGCTCCCCAGTGACTGCTGACTCTGGGTGATGGTAAAGTATTTAGGCAATTGGGGATGTGTCTTTCTCAGTCCCTATCCTTTCTCTCCTATAATAATGATTAGGTGCATTACCTTGCTTCTTTTTGCTTGTTGCTAAAGCCAAGCATGCAGTTGTATTGAATGTATAATTTTACTTTTATGTTGCCTTAACCCTCACAGTAAAATAAGACCATTCTTCCCATTGGTTTCTGTGCTCTTTAAATCAGCCCTGTCAGCTGGCAGAACAGGTATCAGAACCTGATGAAAGCCAGGCTCTGCTGTGATCTAGCTGGGCCCCATGGAATGCAGAGGGCCACTGTCAGTCCATGGAACCCATGGGAGCAAGGCTCAGATGGGAGAAAGGCGTGCACCAAGGAACCACAGAGACCCTGATGGAGCCAGGGCTGCAGGGTGTCACACAGGGAGGGACCTCATGGCAGCAGGAGAGCACTGTGAGGCTGGGGAACAACGTGGCACCAAGGTTCCACTGGAACTTGACAGAACCCCATGGACGTGGATGGCCCCAAACGGGGCCCAGAGACACTTCCCAGACAAAGCCCAGGGAGGGGGATTTGCTTTATTCAGCACCGGGTGTGCGGGGATATCTCCTCCTGACAGCACACAGCACACAGAGATTACAATGGATGGTTATACTCTATGCACATTCATGGTTTTCATTAGAAAAGGTGTGGTTATGCAAACGATCTCTCAGCACTCATTACCATCATTAGCATGCGCCAGGCGCAGGCGCAGCGCGCACTGGTGCTGGCACTGAGGAAGGCTCCGCGTCTTCCTCGGGGGTCTCCTGATGAAGGCTGGACGTCTTCATCGCCGTGCCCTTTGCACCTTTCTCCTCTAGGCATGCACAGTCTCTTGTTGGCTGTTTCAGCCATTTCCTCACTGGTTTTAGCAAGCTCTGCCCTTCATTTCTGCCAATTTTGTTCCCTGTTTCTTGCCGACATTCATCCTGTGTCTTGAGCTTGTGGCTGAATTTTTGCAAGCTTCCATATTGGGTGCAGTGTCTCTTATTCTTGCCCAGGTATGCCTGGGCACAGTGCTTTTAACCCTTTCACAGCCAAGGACTGGACAGCCACTCCTGGACACTGGGAATTCCTGCAGGTGCACCCACCTTTGCAGACAATGAGGCTCCAACCTCACTGTGAGAGGGCCCAGCTTTTACACTGTTAAACAAACAAGCTGACACCACTGCTGGTGTGGGAACATCTGGTTTCATTCTCCTGATTGGCTCCTCCCAAAGCCTGGCCAGGGCTCAAGGAGGAACCAAGGGAGGTGACTTTGATCCCACAGCCTCAAACAAAGCCAGATGGGATCTGGCCTGCTTTCTAAATACAGGAATGTAAATCCATATTTCACCAATGAACACATACAGAGATCATATTGCTAATAATGAGTCATTGATGAGTGGATACAAATATTACCTTTGGTTGGAAGGTTCATCTGGAGCTCAGCTTTGCCTCAGGGCCTGTTGTTCAGGCCTCACTCAGGGCCTGGTGAGGCCTCAGTGCTTCACTCAGTGCTTTGACCTACAGATGAACTGCAACCTTCAGAACAATTGCAATAACACAGTTTAGATTTAGGTATTAGGCACAAAGGCATCACCTCTTGTTCTTCAATTAAGTGCTGCTCAAGTTCATTACTCAGAGCTATAATTTTAATTCCTTTTAACACATGCTTAATTAGTTGCCATTCTCTGTTCTTTATCAAATTCCCCTTTTTTCCTTGAGACTGTGTCTCTTTTCAGACAAGTCCCAGTACTCCATTTCCAGCACAAGGCGTCACAACAACTCCAACATGGAATCATAACACACCAAGTGCTCACACTGCAATGATTGCAGTGACTGCCACGAATGCACTTCACAGCAGCCTCCAATTTGGGAGCCAATCCCACCATGAGGAATTTTCTTCTTTCTGACTGTCTTCTACTCATCTTTCTATTGAGGTGATTCCTGATTGTTGGACCTCAAACCCAGCACTGATAGACATTCCTGCAACATTCCTGTCCTGGTATAGCCCAGGATCCTCCCTGGCCAGCAAGCAGATAATCCAAGGCTGTGCAGTTCTGCAGAGCCCCATTTGTGTTTGTTGGAGCTCGCAGGGTATGCTAATGGATATTTTAACAGCATCACTTCTTACTTCTTCTAATAATTGATTTAGTTCATTAAGGTAAATTGGGTGCAGCCATGCACAGCCAGGGGTTTCCATTTCCCCATTGGGCCATTGTTAAGGGCATGGAGCACATCTGGGAGATGGGTTCTCCATGGGGACAGGTTCCCATCTCCTCATTTTTTCAACTGCTCTTTTAACAACCCATTCACCCATTCAACCAATCCTGCAGCTTGTGGTTTGTCTGGGATATGAAAAACCCAGCAGTCTTAATCACTGCATTTCTCACAGTAATAGAAAAAGCACTCTGCATCACAGTATCAGCAAATCCTATAGAAATAGCCAATTTCATCCCTTCCTCCTTTATGCCTTGTATAGAGTTCACAAAGTTTACCACTGACATTTGGGGCTTGGCCAGTCCTTTTCTGTAGAGTATTTAGTGTCACAGTGAGCAGCTAAAGCTGACATATTAGTACTGTCGGCCTTATTTAATAATATCAATTTTTAATTACATAGATAAAAATATAAATTATTGTGTTATATTATATATAACTATTACGATTAATTTACTATTATTATTATTAATACTATCATTATAATTATATCACTAGCACAAATGAACCTGAGCTCAAGAATGAAACCTTCTGTCACTCCATGTGGGAGTGACAACAACAATTTTTCCTTCTGTTGGTGCTGTTTCCAATGTGTCATTAACAAAGTTCACCCCCATCTTCCCAAGCCCACAAGTTCTTTTCCTTTTCCATGTGCAATTTTTGGATGCATTTTAGGCCATCCAGGGGTGCAGCCTCTTTTACCCGACTGCCCCACTGCTCCCATGGGGCTCTGACCTTAGCCCACTCCAGAGCCAGGGAACTCCAGGGAAGGGCTTCCCATCTGGGAATTTCTGATGGCACTGATTCCTCACATTGACATTGAACAAGTGACATTTTGTTGGGATATGGCCAGACTGGGCCAGTTTTGTTTTGCCAGTGGGCAAAGTCAGCACCAAAGACACAGACTCCAACTGAAGGAATCAGTGTCATTTCCTGCAGCTCAAAGCAGCAAAGAATCACAACAGGAGCAGCTCAGCAATGCACCCAATCATCCCCACCAAAGATTGCCTGCAGTGATTGAGAAAGATCCAGCCCCAGTTACCCTCAGCCTTTACCATCCCCCAGACCCACACAGCAGCTGGGGAAGCTGTCACAGCCAAGGGCTGCAGAGCCACTCCTGGGCACTGGCAATTCCTGCAGGTGCCTCCAGCCACAGCTGAGGCTCCAACCCCGCTGGGAGAGGGCCCAGCTCTGACAGTGCTGAATGGACAAACTGACAGCACTGCTAGTGTGGCAACATCTGGTTTCATCCTCCTCTTGGCTCCCTCCCAAAGCCTGGCCAGGGCCCCAGGAGGAGCCAAGGGAGCTGACTTTGACCATTCAGCCCCAAACAAGGCCAGATGTCAGATTTCATGGCCTTGTCTGGCTTCTAAATACAGAAAGGTCAACACATGTTTCACTAATGAGTGGCTACATCTATCACAGTGCTAATGACCATGCACATTTCATCAGGGAGCAGATACAAAGATAACCTTTGCTTGGAAGGTTCATCCAGAGGCCACCTTTGGCTCAGGGCCTGCTGTTCAGGCCTCACTCAGGGCTGCTGTCCAGGCCTTGGCACTTCAGGGACGTGGTTTAGTGCTGGGCTTGGCACTGCTGGCTGAGCGGCTGCACTGGGGGAGCTCAGAGGGCTTTTCCAACAGAAAGGATTCTGTGATTCCATGATTCTATCCACTGCATTCAGCTGGGTCCACGTTAGCAGCATTCATTTGCTCAGAAAGTCTCCTCTTGCCCAGCTCCTGTGGCCTGAGGCTTCAGCTCCTTCAGCTCCTGGTGCTGAGCTGCTCATGCTGAACGAGACGACTCGGAGAGAAGAGCACAGTCCATGCAATTCCTTCTGGGACACGGAGAGGGGAGGCTGTGCAAACAGGAACATTGCTGTGGCCTCCTCTCTGCCCTTCAGGCCTTTCAGTGCTTGGAACCAGCCAAGAGCTTTCTCCAAGAGTGCAATGGAGCAGCTGCTCCTGCTCCTGGCTCTGGCTCTCTCCAGTCTCTGCCCTTGCCTGCTTCTGTCCCTCGTGCTGTGCCCTCTGTTCCCCCAGGGCTGGCTAGCTGCTGCCCAGGACTGTGGCACTGGCACAGATCCAGTGCTCCAGAGCCTCCTTTCTGTGCCCTTGGAGCTGCCTGGGCACAGCAGCCTTTTCCATCTGCAAGCTCCCCATGGACAGGGAGTGCCCAGCTCCGTTCCTTGCACAGCCTCCAGGAGCCCAGGGCTGCCATCTCAAGTCCCTGCTGGCACTGGGGGCTCCCAGGTGCCTCAGGCTGCTGTGACACCGCTGCACACGGGAGGGAACAGGGGCAGGGGCTGTGCTGAAAGTCAGCTCCATCTGCTGCTGCTGCTGCTGCTGCTGTGGGGTCATTTGTGCAGCCCTGGCCCAGAGTCAGGGATCAGATGCTGCCAGTCTCTTCCAGCCCTGGCTGCTCAGAGTTTGGGCCCTGGAGCCTCAGGTGGGCAAAGGCAGCTGCTCCTGGTCCCTCTGTGTGCCCGTGTTCAGCAGTGCTGCTCCATCAGTCTGTGCCCAGCAAGGGGGAAAAGCCTCAGCCCTGCAGGGCCAGGAGCTGCCGGGCTCTGCTTGAGCAGCTCAGCCAGCAGGAAGGGAGCTGCTCCACACGGGAACCAGGAGCAAAAGACATTCCTTTTTTATAGCATGCTTTGTGGTTTACGGATAAAAGAAAGAAAAAGAAAAGAAGAAAATGTTTATAAAATTTGAAAGATAAAAACGAAACCCAAGTGTGCAATGAAAAATCTTCTGTAACTCTAAATTAAGAGGTAACTGATCTTTTGAAACAGAGAGCTCAGTTATTTACATTGTAAATGTCCTGATGGCATTGATGCATCTTACTGGCCTTAGTAATCTTTAAAAAAAAATTTTTGGGGTTTGTTTCCTACATTGTTATTTTAAAGTGTGGTTGAAGCAATAGGAAATTGCTTTGTGCCCTGCCAGCTCCAAGCAGGACTGGGAATCTAACCTCTGTAAACCCCAAATCCTTTAGAAGATGCCCTTCCTTCTCAGCCTGGAAATGAGGTGCACATTCCCTAGAAACTGTCAGGGGTTTCTTAAAGACACCAAGTCCCACTGACAGCTTTTTGCTCTGGTTTGGCAGTGCAGAAGGGCAATTCTCCATCCACCAGCTCCAGACGGCACTGCCTCAGGAGCACGGCCCACTCGCCAGCTTTGGCCCACTCGTGGCACTGCTAGAGGAGGAAGAAAGTGCAACTGCACAATTCCAGCCAATCAAGAAGGAAGAATGGGACAGACAAACACCCTGTGCAGATGCAGGCGTTCAGCTGGGACTGTGGATAGTTTGGGTCCTTGCCAATTGGATGTGTGTCCCCAGCTGCAATCTCTGGGCCTGCAGCAGAGTCTCACTCACCTGCCAAAGCAGAAAGCTCAGGCGCTGTGCTCGCAACGGGCTCGTCTGATGCAGAGCTGTCAGAGCAATGTGAGGGCAGAGCCAGCCCAGCTGGGCCCAGGGCTGAGCCCAGCAGAGCCCTGGCAGAGCCCAGAGCAGCCTCAGCAGCCGCAGAGCCCGGCTGCAAGGAGAGAAAGCAGAAACCGCCCGTCAGCTGAGGGCTCCTGTGCCCTTGTGCCAAGGCCTGCGGGGCCCAGGCCATGCTGGCTGTGCCCAGAGCTGTGCCCAGAGCTGCCCATCCCTGCTGCCTTTGGCAGCAGAGCAGGAGGGCAGGACATGTGCCCAGCCTGCAGCCAGCCACGGCACATCCAGCCCTCAGCAGCTGCCCAGAGCAGGATGCTCCTGTGCTCGCTGCCATCTCCCAAAAGCTCTGATCCCACCCTGCCAAGCACACAGGGACCCACCTCACGCCAGCCACGGCTGCAAGAAAAGCTGCTCCCAAACCATGGCCTCAGCCTTCTCCAAGGGCACGGCCCATCCACGCCACAGCTGCTCCCAAGCACTTCCCCATCCACACTGGACCACCTAGAACGCTTCCTCTGGAAAAACAAACAACACATTCTTGAAAAGAGATTAGATGCAAAAAAACCAAGAAAAACGGGAAAAACTCTTATCTCTGTCAGGGCCTTGAGGGAGGCCCAACTCCTACATGGTAGGGAAAAACCCAGCCATGGCTGAGGGAAGCCCACACTTTCTCTCTTCCCCCGTGCACTGCCCCCCAAAATCACGGTGATCCCAAAGCAAATGAGGGCAGTGGAGCAGCCCAAGCCCTTCCTTGCCTGCACAGCAAAGCAGCCCCTGCACAGGTTCTGGAGTCCCACCTCTGCTCCCACCATGGGGCTTTGTTTGTGTCGGGCTGGCTGCCCCAGCCCCAGCCCCAGCCCCAGCCCGGGGCACGGTGGCTGCTGGGGGCTGTTGGCAGGGCCAGGAGCCCACTCCCATTTCGTACCCAGCCCAGCCCATCCCCACAGCCCTGCCAAAAAGCAGCTGGGCAGCGACTGAAGGATGAGTTGCATCTGCCCCAGCAAAGGGGGAACCTTTGCTTCCCAGCCAGGCTGGGCCGTGTCCAAATCTGGCAGAATTCCCCCAGGTGGGGACTCATCTGCAAATTCCCTGTGGAGTTTGCCTTTGAAGAAGGTGCCAGAATTAAAGTCCATCACCTTCAGCCTCCAGTGGCCAGGCTGAGGAAGAGCTTGTCATCCTTGCTGTCATCCTGGCTGTCTCCAGCAGCAGCAGCAGCAGCAGCAGCAGCAGCAGCAGCAGCAGCAGCATCCCCACCCGGTACAGCTTCTCCAGGGGCTCCTGCTCCTTCCCTGGGGGGAGACCAGGCTCTCAGGGCTCTGCCCAGGGCCCCAGCTGTCAGGGAACCAGCACAAGCAAAACCAGCTTGGATGGCGGCCACCAGTGCTGGGCAGAGCAGCTCAGCTCCAGCACAAGGGCTGCGTGTGCCCATCCCATGGCCCCGGTGCAGTGACACAGGCAGCACAAAAAGGTCTGGGTTCCTTTGCTTCTGATTGCCACGGCATGTGTGGAGCTGCAACTTACCAGGGCCCTGGATCAAAGTGTGCCTGTGGCTCTCTCCCTTCTTCTATGGCAGAGGAATATCCTGCACCCAAGGATCACAGACCAGGTCTTCTAATGTGGGTCTGTCCAAGGAGTTCACGGATAAACACCACCTGATCAGATCTTTGCACTCTGGGCAGAGAAAGCAGAAACTGACGGTCAGCCAGAGAAGGCTCCTGTCTGCTTTGCCCCACTATTCCCATGGCCAGGCCATTCTGGATGAGCTCAGGGTTGGGCCTAAACTTTCCCATCACTTCCCTGTTTTGGAGGAGAGCAGGACATGTGCCACCTCCTCAGCAGCTGCCAGAGCGGGATGCTCACGAGCCCGCTGCTGGCTCCCAGCACTGGGATTCCCCCCGTGCCCAGAGAAGAGGATCCACCTTGAGAGAGCCCTTGTGGCAGCGGGAGCTGGCCCCAGCTGAGGTTCCGGCCCCTCCTGAACGGGTGCTCCCCGCAGACCATCTGGTGCAGCAGGATGCCCAGGGACCAGATCGTTGCTGCCTCGCCATGGTACCAGCCAAAGTCGTTCCATTCCGGGGGGCTGTAGGACAGTGTTCCTATGGAATACAGATGGAGTTCAGCAGGGGGATGCTGCTGCTCCCACAGCCTGGCCCCAGCATCCCTGGGCCTGCGGGGGCTGCATCAGTGGCACACAGGGTGACCACTGCCCTCTCGCCAGCACCTGGGACTTGTGCACAAACTTAGGCTTGCAAAAGAAGCCACTGGTGTCAGAAGAGGGCAGAGGAAGCCCTGGCTAAGCCTGACCCTGACCTGTAAAGGAAAAACCCTCTCCATGCTGGGGAAAACATGCCCTTATCCTCCCTGCCTGCATTGCCCCAAAAATATTAGGAAGCCAAGGCAAACAGGGAGAGTGGATCAGTCCAAGCCCTTCCTCTTGCCTGCACACCAAACTGGCTGGGGCACAGGTTCCGCCCCCATCTCTGCTACCCTCACCCACTGGGGTTTTTGTCGGGCTGGCTGCCCCAGCCCAGCCCCAGTCCTGGGCAGAGTGGCTGGCAAAGGCTGCCAGCAGGGCTGGAAGATGGCTCCCCACCCAGCCCTGCTCTAAAGCAACTCAGCTGAAGACTCAGTCCCCTGACTGGCAGCAAAAGGGAGAATCCCCTCTGCCACAGCCAGCTTGGGCTGGGAGATGTTGGGCCATGAGATCCTGGGACCAGGAGTACACCCTTACGTGGGCTCACCTGCAAAGTGGGTGTAGGTTGTCTCTTGCAGGTAGGTGCCACAGCCAAAGTCGATCAGTTTGGCCTTCCCGGTGTGCAGGTCGAGCAGGATGTTCTCTGGCTTGATGTCGCGGTGCAGGACCCCGCAGCTGGTGCAGTGCCGCACGGCCTCCAGCACCTGGCGGAACAGCTCCCGCGCCTCCTCCTCGGGCAGGAACCGCCGTGCCCCAATGAAACGCTGCAGGTCCTGACACCGCTCTGGCCGCTCCAGCACCATCACGATGTGGTTGGGCAGCTCAAGCCACTCCAGCAGCTGCACCACACCAGGGAAGCCAGTGGACACCTTGGCTTGCAGCACCACCTCCAGCGGGGCCCTGCTGCCGTCGGGCTGCGGGAGGAGCACGATGCCCTCAGTGGGGCTGATGCCGTGCCGGGGCTCGGGGAGCCCTCAGCCAGCCCGGGATGCTCTGCGCCCTGCGCTGGACCCACGCCCGCTCTCCCTCGAGGCGTCCTGGCGGCTTCCACCGTGCCGGGCCTCGGCTCATCCCCGCCCGGCAGCCCCGGCTGCTGCCGCTGGCCCCGCTCACTCACCAGCTCGCCCCAGTGCCGGACGCGGTTCTGTGGCACCCTTTTGATGGCCACCTGCAAGCCAAGGACAGCAGCGGGCTGAGCTCGCCGCCCGCCCTGCCCAGCCCCATCCTCCTCCTCCTCCTCCTCCGCCCCCTCCTCCTGCGCCCGCCGCCGGCCCCGCCGCTCACCGGGGCGCCGTCCGAGAGCCGCATGGCCGCGAAGACGCTGCCGAATCCTCCGCGCCCCAGCAGCGAACCCACTCGGTAGCGCTCCTGCAGGGCCTCGTGCGCCTTCCCTGCGGGCGAGACGCGGCTGTCAGCGCTCGGCCCGGGGCCAGCAACGGCCCCCGAGCGCCCCTCAGCCGCCCCGGGCCGGCCATGCCCGGGCGTTCGCTCTTTGGAACGCGGCACGGGAGACTCGGGGCCGGCGGCCGCGCTGCCGAGCGGCGGAGCTCGGGCCGGGGAAGCCGCAGCGGAGGCGGCGGGAGCGGCCGCGCCGCCTGTGTCCTCCGCGGGCCCCGGGAGGAGCCGGGCCCGGGGTCGGGGCCGGGGACGGGGCCGGGACTGAAGCCTGCCTCGGGGGCGGGGCCGGGCTCGGGCCAGGCGGAGCCGAAGGGCGGCGATGCCGCCCCCGCACCAGGCACTGATGCCCGGCCAGCAGCGCCACCGCCAGTACGGCCAGAGCCGGGCGGAGGCGAGAGCGCGGCGGGACGGGCGGGGCCGGGCACGGGGCAGCCCCGCCCGGGGCCGGGGGCGGGCCGGGGGCATGGCCCGGCCCGGCAGGGGAGAGGGAGGCGGGGAGAGGAGAGGGACGCCGGGCAAGGGACCCCGAGAGAAGGGTGCCCGACAGCGGGAACGGGAGAGAAAGAAAAACAGAAGGAAAAACAGAAAGAGAAGGAAAAAGAGAAAGAGAAAGAAAGAAAAAGTGATCTAAAATATCTGTTCTGCTGCTGTCGCTGCTGCTGCTGTCGCTGCTGCTGCCGCCGCTGCTGCTGCCGCCGCTGCCGCCGCTGCCGCCGCTGCAACTGAAGCACCGGGGCCATTCGTCCCCGTGTCCGTTCCCCGCTCGCCGCACGAGCCCCACGTTCGAGTCCCGCGCGCCCGGGGCACAGCCCCTGAGTCTGTCCAAACACGGGAACTTTGCAGCGGTGAGCCCAGATGCAGAGCCCTGACTCCTGCACACTGGCACAGCAATCCCCTCGCTTGCTGCTCTGCATTGGCCTGGCTGAGGGTCAAACACTGTCGGGCCACCTTACCTTGCTGTAGGATTCCTACCTGACCCCAGCACTGCACTTACATCTCCAGTGTTGCCTTCCAGTAAAACCAGGGGAAGGAAAAACGTGTGTGGCTCATGGTATTTTCAAGTGTCTAAAAATCACTAAGTCACCGATCTTAGAGGTGCGTTGCATCTGGAATTACTGGAATGGAGAAGTAATGCAACATGGAAAAGGGGAGTATAGAAATAAATAGAGGAAAAGATCTTGGATTGTTTCTTTCATTTTCATTTCCCTTCTGGAAAGCTGTTTCAGTTTTCCAGGAATCTTCTCCTGTCTCTCTTCCCAAGAATGTCTCATGGAGAACAAGGTCAAGCTTCTGTCCCAAGATTTGCCAGCAGGAAATTATGCCACTGGTGAAATTTTCATGATGACTGTTTGTGTTGGCTTAGGGCAAATTTGGGGAGGAAAGCTCCAAAAGGGGTCTGTCTAGAAAGCAAGTTCAAGTGGCCCCTCCCCCTACTAGTTCAGGAAAAGACTTCCTTCAAGAAAAGTGAAAAAAAACCCAGTTTATTTAACAAGTAAAGTATTCAGAAGCATGAAAAATGAATAATATTAAATGAAACCTCTGACAGTGCTGAAGAGATGGCAAATTCAGAAAGTCCTTTTTGTGGGTTGTAGTTGGCTCACTCGGTCTCTTCTAAGTCTCTCTGGCACTGGAATGCAGCGTCCCAGAGCTCGGTGGGCCACAGGTGTGAGCTGCCGGTGTTTTTCTGGGTTTTCAGTCCAGAGCAGGTTTAAACAGTTCCAAGAAAAAGGAAAGTCACAGTCCCAGGAACTTCTCTGCCTAAGCTAGCTAAAACCAAATTGCTGGACCTGGGCTGTGAAGGCATTGGGAAATTTCCAAATCTGGGCACTGGCGGTCCCAGCAAACACCAGATCTGGATGGTGCTGGAGCCAGAACCTGCAGATTTCCAAATTTTGGCTTTCTGTGCCAGCAAATCACTGGACTTGGGCTCTGCCAGCACCAGGAAGTTTTCAGATCTGGGCGCTGGCACTGCCAGCAAACACCAGATCTGGGTGGTGTCGTTGCCAGTGACAGAAATCTGCTGGATTTGGGCTCTGCTGGCACCGGGAAATTTCCAAATCTGGGTACTGGCGCAGCAAACACAAGATGTGGGCGGTGCCAGACCCAGTAGCAGAAAGTTGCCGGGTTTTGGATTTCTGTGCCAGTAAATTGCTGCTGCACTTGGGCTGTGTCAGAATAGGGAAATTTCCAGATGTGGGCACTGGCAGTGCCAGCAAACACCAGTGAAACCTTCTGGCCCTCATCCGGACCGTTGACCAGTGGTTTCCCTGAGAACCAGCTCTGGCCACTTTACAGACAGAGACTGCTTTCATCTGGTGCTCTGGAAACAGAACTTTAATGAAGGCAAACACAACAAACAGGACGACATGCACAGTAGAGAGAGCAAAGCAGAAAAAAGCCTGGGTCCAGGGTCTAGCAGGGATATTTATCCATTTATTTATGGGGAGGGGTTAAGGTAGGATCTGAGGGAAGGACCCAAGAGGAAGGAACAATTAAGAATATTACACTTTTTGCAGTAAAAAGTAACCAAGTTCTGAGTTTTGCACTCAGAACTTTCTAGTAACAATCTGCATAACTGAACAAGAGGATTATGGCTGGGAGCTCCTGCTGACCCTGACTAAAGAGGGTTTTCCCACAGTCTTAAGCTGAGGCCCCCCAACACACCAGATCTGAGTGATGCCAGTGTCAGCACCAGGAAGCTGCTGGGCTTTGGCTTTCTTTGCCAGAAAATTGCTGCATTTGGGAGGTGCTGGCACCAGGAAATTGCCAGATGTGGGCACTGGCGGTGCCAGCGCACACCAGATCTGGGTGGGGAATGTGCCAGCACCAGGAAATTGCTAAATGTTAACTTTCTGTGCCAGCAAATTGCTGGAATTATGCTGTGCAGGCATCTGAAAAATTCTGGATCTGGGCACTGGCAGTGTCAGCAAACACAAGATCGGGTTGCTTTAGGTACCAGGTATTTGCTTGATTTTGGCTTTCTTTGCCAGCAAATTGCTGGAATTGGGCTGTGCCAGCACCAGGAAATTGCCAGGTCTGGACACTGGCAGTGCTGGAAAACACCAGATCTGGGTGGTGCCAGCCCCAGGTATTTGCCAGGTATTTGCCGGGTTTTGGATTTCTCTGCCAGCAAATTGCTGCACTTGGGCTTTGCCAGCACTGGGAAATTTCTGCATCTGGGCAATGTCAGTGCTGGGCAACTCCAGGTCTGGGCAGCGACAGAGCCAGCAATGGAAAATTGCCAGATTTTGGCTTTTTTTGCCTGCAAATTGCTGCACTTGGGCTGCACCAGCACCAGGAAATTTCTGGATCTGGGCACTGGTAGATCCGGGAAACATCAGTTTGTGAGAGCCGAAATGAGGGATGTGGCACTCCAGGCGGCTCTTCAAAATGCAGTTTATTGTTTGCAAGGTGTTACAGCAGTCCAGGGTCGTGGGTGACAGAGCTGTGCCCACAGCTGTCAGCTCCAGCTGCAGGCCTGGAGACCCTTAGTTTAGGTTACAAATGCATTATATACTTTTCTTTGCTGAGCATCTTAATACAGTAGAACCAATCTATACCTATATTTTTATCTATAGCCAATCATAACTACTATAATTACCATATTCATGTTACTATTCTCCAGTCACTAAAAGTTAGTACATTACAGTTTAAGCTAGAAGATGTTTTCCAGTTTTCTTGCAGTGGAAAATTCTGAGACCTTTTTTCTACCTGCAGCATTTGCTGACTTGTTTGCCTGTGCTATCTTTCTGCTTGGTAAAAACATCTTGTTTGAGGTGGGCTTATCCTTTGCTCTACGTCATAAAAACCCCTTCTAACTAACATACACTTTGCCTTCTTAGCTATTGTGGTGGTTTGACAGGAAATGTGTTTTCTGGGATGCTGTGGTCAGGCCTTTGGATGTTCAGATTTTAATATTGGCATCTAGTCTTGCCATTGGGACATTGGACACGCCTCTGAGAACACGGGGTTAAAAGCAGAGCTCTCGCCTGGGAGGCTCTGTTGGGTTCCGGCACCCAGCTGCTGGCTGGGCAGGGGGAGGGGAAAAGCCATGTGGTCGGGAGAGGTAGGCCTGAGGCCGGGGGTGGAAGGGTGGAAGAGAGAGAGAGAGAGAGACCGGGAGCCATCGGGCAGCCCCCCCTGAGAGACAGAGAGAGAGAGAGAGAGAGAGAGAGAGAGAGAGAGAGAGAGAGAGAGAGAGCCGCTGCCTGGGACTGTAACCTTGAAACTGGATAAACATGGGCCTGTGCCGGCAGCATGGCTGGGACGGGGAAGAAGGGGGGGTGCAGCCGGCCGCTTGTAGGAGCTTTTAACCCCTTTTTGGAGAATGAGAACTTTACAGATCATTGACCTCTCCTAGAAGATAGAGTGGAAGATGAGGAAGGAATGTGCAAGTGTGAGAGAGGTCTGGGTAAGTGAGAGATAGTGGAAGAATAGAGAAGAATCTTAGTGGGAAGAGATGATGGAGTGGCTTTTGCTGGACTCTTTTTGTATAGCCATGGACAGAACCATGTTCCTTGTGATACAGAGACTGCATCTAGGGGGAGGCAATGGCCACAGAACCAAGAGGGTTCAGTGTTGATACCCCTTGGCCCCAGAGGGTGAAAAATATGGGGGGGACAGGTGTCCCAAAGGAGAGATTGTGGGGACAGGTGTCCCAAAGGAGAGACTGTGCCTTTTTTGGATCGGGACAGAGCATCCTTAAAAAGACCACCCTAGAAGCAGCTCTGGTCTGCGTTCAGTGGTGAGAGCACTGGACATGAAAGGAAGAGGTCACGATGGCAGATGTACTCTGGGCGGTGCCACGAGTGACACGGAAACACACGAGGCTTCAGCTGTGTTTCCAGGGGAAGCCCATGGTACAAGAAGGACTCCTCTCCTCTTGATGAACTGAGGATTGATTGTCTGAAGGGTGGTGCTGGACCAGGAGTTGGTGATTTTGGGGAATAGATGTATTGTATTGGAAATTTGGTGGGGGGAGGAGGAAATGTATTTGTAAGGTTTTCATTTTCCCTGTGTGTGTTCCTTTTTATATATAGTGTAGTGTAGTTAATAAAGTTTTGTTTTCTTTCCTAAGTAGGAGCCTGCTTTGCTTATTCCTGGTCACATCTCACAGCAGAAACCAGGGAGAAGGTATCTTCATGGGGGCACTGGCATTGTGCCAGTGTCAAACCATGACAGCGCCCAAACAGGGACCCTGACACTCAGGGCTCCTTGTGTCAGTCACGTCAGCTGGGGTTAGCCGATGGATAGGCCAGGGCTCCCCGGGATTTTGGATTGTGCTGGGCCCAGTGGATTCATCGTTGCTTCGAAGGACCTTGCCCAGGATCGGCAGGGACAACAATGGTTTCACCTGCATAGGATTGCAGGTGGGTTTGGGGAAATGCAAGACATTTATTGCCCATTTTGCCACTGTGTTTTTACAATATGCACCCATGTCCCATAACTGATTTGGAGTGTTCTGGTGGCTCTTCCCCATAAGGCAGAGAAAAAAAAAAGGGTAGTCAGATGTCCAAAGTAGAAAGGAGCATACATGGATGCTTTAATTCTCACTGATCATGACTTAATATTTTCAAAGTACGAATTAAAATCAATCATGAGGTGGATCATTAAAAATTATCCAGATGCCTCTGCTGATGAAATCCATACCACTGAATTTTGGGACTCCGTCGGACTTAAAAGGGACCCCATTGCACTCTGCATGTTCCCCATCTTCCACACCATCCTTGAGACCCTTCACCAGCAAGCAGTGTGCTGAAAACTCAATCTGTTGCTCACTCCTAACTCGGGACCACCCCTCAAACCTGCCTTTCTCAGACCTTCCACGATGGTCCAAGATGGCAATGGCCACGCTGTCTTGGAGCATCATGCCCTGGAGACTCAAGGTGGAAGGAGCCTGAATGCGGCTCGGGAGCCCGACCATCCTCCCTCCATCTTGGCTCCTCCACTTCCTGCTACCACAGCCTTCTCTTCCGCCCTGAACGAACCTCCAGACTCCACCCCAACAACTGTGGGTCACTCCCCCACTGTCAATCATCCTCTCCACCCTGGGCCATGCCTCCAGTTAAGGAAGGAGACTGGCAAATAACCTCAAAACTCCTCATTGCCCCCGTATGAAAGAAGGGGGCAGAATCCCAGGTGTCAGCCATTGATTTATGGGGAAATCAAGGATCTGTGTAGGGCAGCTAAAGACCATGGAAAGGACTCATCTTGTTTTAATGGCCTAATGAGGGCCATGTTTACAGCACATCTTAACCCCCTATGATTTAAAATATATTATGACCATGTTGTTGTCACCTACAGAATACACCCTGTGGGAAGGGGGATAGAAGTGTTTACTAAATCAATTAATAGCAGACTATGCTAATAATGAGGCAAGGGCGGAATTGACAATCAACCATCTGGCTGGAGAAGGACAACACAGCCTACCAGATGATCAAGCAGCAGGTATCCCCAGAGAAGTATTGGATGATATCAAAGAGATGGCTTTGAAAGCTTTAATCCAGGTATTGGATGGTAGCACCCCCAATTTGGACTACCTTGGGTGGCTGCAGCTAAAGCTTTAGGGCAATCAGACCATCCTGGGTGCCTGTTGAGTAAGCAAACCAATGCTGCCTCCCTCACATTGAGTGGCTGCTCTCAGACACAGAGACCATCAGACACGCCACCTTGCAGAACAGTGATAGAGTTTTTACTCTGGGCACATGGGCATGGCTGTGTAGACTCTGAGGGCATGTGCTGCATGAACCTCTCCAGCCACAGCGAGTCAATCCACAAGAGCATTCAGGGACTGAAGGAAGGGTTCAAGAAGCATCAAGTAGAAAACAAAGACTGGTTCAATAAACTCTTCCAATCCAAGGGACTAAAGGGTTGGATGATATCTAGCTAAAACAGGACTATAATTATCTTAGTGGTTGTTCTTGTATTGTTAATTGTCCCATGTTTATTTGGATGCTTTAAGAAAGTCTTACAAAATTCTTTCAGTTCCATCTTTGTTGTAAAACAGAAAGGGGGAAGATACCCAACACAGGCTCCTCATGGACTCTTGGAGGAGAGAATTGGAGGCCAGGATGGCACAAAAACCTCTCAGAGACTCAGTGTAGGAAGGAAAATCCTTAAAAGTATCTAAAAGTATTCTTAAATCCATAAAGTACCTTAAAAACCTTGAGTATCTCAAGGCATTAATGACCACCACTGAGTGTCAGTACAAAGCTCTCCAGGGACTCATTAAAGCAGATAATTCGGGCCATGATTGCACAAACCTCTCATAGAGTCTGTATCAAAAGGGAAACACCAAGTACCTTAAAATATCTGAAGTACCCTGAAGTATTAATGATCCCCACTGAGTGTTGTTACTGACAAAGCCTCTCCAGGGACTAATTACAGCAGATAATTGGAGGCCATGATTGCAGAAACCTCTCAGAGACTCCATGGCAAAAGCAAAACCCCAAGTCCTTTGAAAAACCTGCAGTCCCTGCAGGGAGCATGAAGGAGCCCCCAGGGCCATTGCTGAGCAAGGCTCCCCAGGGACTCCTTGCAGCAGATCCTTGAGGCCACTGGGATGTGGGCTAGGGGGGGATGCTGAGGGCAGCACAAGGGGCTGACAGTGCCCAGCCTGGCTGGGGCTGTGCCAGGAGGCCCCAGGGCCTCAGCACAAGGTGTCTCCTCCCAGCCCTTGCTGGCACAGACCCTGCTGTGCCCCAGGGCACCAAGACTTGGCCTCTCTTTGTCCCCACCTGTCATCACTGCCTGCAGTTCTCTGCTCTGCCTGGGGCCTGGGGACACTTTCTCACTCGTGTCCCTCAATGGGACCCATTAAAAGTCCAAGAAACTTTGGAGTTGGATTCTGCCTTGGAGTTCTGGAGAGGTTTCTTCAGCTGCCTCTCAGGGACTGATGTCCAGGCCCTGAGCACAAAGCCCCAGAGGCTCATTAAAATCCTTGTGCTGTGTCTGTGCTGCTGAGCTGGGCTGGGCTCCTGGCACAGAGGCAGCTCCTGGTCACCAAGAAGAGCTTCAAAAGCACATTTCTCTTGATGAGCAGCTCTTGTGCCAGCCCAGCAGGGCTGGGGCACTGCCTGCAGCCAGCCCGGGCACAGCCCAGAGGCACAGAGAGCTTCAATCAGTCAGGGCTGGGAAGGGGCTGAGAAGTGCCTGGGGCACAATCACTGCCAGCCCTTGGCACAGGAACCTCTGGCTGCAGGACAATGCAGCTGCAGCTCCTGGAGCCATCTCCTCAAGCTGGAACATGCCAATGCCTGCAGAGCCTGTGAGTACATTCTCTGCTTGTCTCTTGTGCAGAGCAGCCAGGGGTGCCCAGGGCTGTCCTGCAGAGCAGGGTCCTGCAGCCCAGGGCGCTGTGCTGGGGCAGGGACTCTGCTGCCTGCCAGGGACAGCTCTCAGCCAGCCCTGGCAGCTGCTCCCAGCACTGGGGGACAAGATCTGGCTGGCAGGAGACAGCTGGTGAGGCTTGGAAGTGTTCTCCTTGTGTGGGGAGGATGCTGCATTGTTCAGGAATGCTCCCAGCATGGCATTTCACTGCAGAATTTAGATTATACAGGGAGCATAGCAAGGCAGTGGCTGCATAAAAAGGGAAATCCTGCTTTTCATTCTACTGCTCTGTGTTGCCTGGATGGGAAATTGTACATAGATATTCATCCCTCAGGTAAGGCTGAGGAAAGAAAATAAATTATCTGAGATCTGAATAAACCATGCAGTGAAAGAAATCAGCCTTTTGAGGCAGCATCAGTGTCGCTTTTCCAACCTCCTCAGGGTTGCCCTGACGTTGCCATCAGAGCCTGAAGAGCCAGAGCTGCCCCTGGGCAGTGCCTGAGCTGGGAGGGCTCTGCAGGGCAGAGCTGAGCCCCCAGGGCTGGGCTGGGCTCTGGCAGCACTGGCAGGGCCCAGCCCTGGGCACAGGGAAGCAGCTGCTGGCAGGGACAGCTCCAGGCAGCAGAGCCCTGGGCAGGCAGTGGGGGGAAAGTGCCCCCAGGCTGTGCTGGGATATTTCAAGTCCTCTCCAAACCCAACTATTCCATGATTACTTTTCTTACAGATCCCCATGTGCAGCCCCAGCAAATGTCCAACAGCAGCTCCATCAGGCACTTCCTCCTGCTGGCATTGGCAGACACGCGGCAGCTGCAGCTCCTGCACTTCTGCCTCTTGCTGGGCATCTCCCTGGCTGCCCTCCTGGCCAACGGCCTCATCATCAGCGCCGTAGCCTGCGGCCACCACCTGCACACGCCCATGTTCTTCTTCCTGCTCAACCTGGCCCTCGCTGACCTGGGCTCCATCTGCACCACTGTCCCCAAAGCCATGCACAATTCCCTCTGGGACACCAGCAACATCTCCTACATAGGATGTGCTGCTCAGCTCTTTTTCTTTCTGTTTTTCATTTCAGCAGAGTATTTCCTCCTGACCGTGATGTGCTATGACCGCTACGTGTCCATCTGCAAACCCCTGCACTACGGGACCCTCCTGGGCAGCAGAGCTTGTGCCCACATGGCAGCAGCTGCCTGGGCCAGTGCCTTTCTCAATGCTCTCATGCACACAGCCAATACATTTTCCCTGCCCCTGTGCCATGGCAATGCCCTGGGCCAGTTCTTCTGTGAAATCCCACAGATCCTCAAACTCTCCTGCTCCAAATCCCACCTCAGGGAACTGGGACTTCTTACTCTAGGTTCCTGTTTATTTTTTGGCTGTTTTGTGTTCATTGTTTTCTCCTATGTGCAGATCTTCAGGGCCGTGCTGAGGATCCCCTCTGAGCAGGGACGGCACAAAGCCTTTTCCACCTGCCTCCCTCACCTGGCCGTGGTCTCTCTGTTCCTCAGCACTACAATGTTTTCCTACCTGAAGCCCCTCTCCATGTCCTCCACATCCTTGGATCTGGCCCTGTCAGTTCTGTACTCGGTGGTGCCGCCAGCCCTAAACCCCCTCATCTACAGCCTGAGGAACCAGGAGCTCAAGGCTGCAGTGTGGACACTGATGACTGGATGGTTTCAGGAACATTAAACTGCTGGCCAATTTCTGCAAATCACTTGTAATAAAACTCATCTTTTATATTTCTTCTTGGTTTCATTTCCTTTGTTTTTACTTTTACTTTTCCTTTGTTTTACTTTTTTCATATTGTCAACGAAGAAAAGCCATTCCTTGTGCAATTTCTCATTTTGTTTCTCTCCACCTTCCCTGTGGCCCCACATTGTGTCAATGAGGGGCTCCGCTCTTGATGGCTTTAAAAGAACTAAAGGATCTCCCGGCAGTTTTCTGCAGAGATGCCCTTTTGTTCTCTTCTGTAGAGCTGCAGCAGCAATGTCTGTGTGCAGAGCTGGGGCAGATCAGTGCTGGCCCAGCAGCTGTGCCCAGCAGCAGCAGCAGCAGCAGCACTTGGTGTTGCCAGTGCTGCTGCCGTGGCCCTGCCCCACTGCCCTGGTGGCCCTGGTGTTGCTGCAGGGCCTGAGTGCTCTCGGGGCCGGGCACAGCCCTGGGGGTGGCAGTGCCAGGGCTGCAGCAGGGACAGGCCATGGGCACTGCTGGGGCAGCGCTGACGCCTCAGGCCAGGCCCTGGGGGCTCCAGGCTCCTTGCCCAGGCTCTCTCAAGAACACGGCCAGGCCAATGCTCAGCACAGAAACCCCTGTGAGCAGCCCCAGGCTGGCCGTGGGCAGGCTGGGGGCAAACAGCATGGCTGGGGCTCTGCAAGGGCCCTGGGCCAGACGGGAAGGAGCAGCAGAGCAGGGGCTGATCCATGCCCAGTGCGCTGCACAGCCCAGGGCAGCGTCCCAGAGCCTCCTCATGCAGCTGCCAACAACATCCCCCCTCTGCAGCCCTGGCCTCTCCCCCAGCTCACACAGGTGCCCCATCCTTGCAGGCACAGACACGGCAGCACTGCCTCAGCAGCCCCTGTTTGCATTGCACACAGCAGGGGCAGCACCCCCATGCTGTTGCTGTGGGGACATGAAGCTGAGGGAGCACAAATGCCATCAGCCCCTGGGGCCAGCAAGGCCTGCGGGACACCAGGGAAACCACTCAGCTTTGTCCTGGCCTCTGCACTCAGCCAGAAAGTTTGTTCCCATCAGCTGGGAGTTTCCTGTGCACTGCAGACGCTGTTGCTCAGAGCCAGGGCTGCCTGGCAGCCACCCCCAAACTGCCCTGAGCATTTCCTTGGCTTCTCCTTTGTTTTCTTTACTCTTCCCTGGTACAAATTTCTTACCCCCCCCCCCCGCCCCCCCAGCCCTGTTCCTTCTCCTGCAAACAGCCCATCCCTGTTTGCCCTTTCCTCTCTGGCCCCACTCCCCATTGCAGTTCCTGACTTGGCCCCATGGGAACGTCCCTTGGGCAGCAGGATCATCCTACAAGTGCTGCAGGAATTGTCTGCAGGCTCCTGCAGTGCCTGCTGCTGCTCCCTTGCCAGAGGCACCCCAGGCCAGGGGGGCACATCTGGGCTGCTGTGTCTGCCTCTGGGGCTCCCTGTTCTGGGCAATGAGGAGGAGCTGCAGAGGCTCTGCAGGACTGACAGAATGGGCTTTGGGGCTGCCAGGAGAAGCTGGAGGGACCTGGGCTGCTGGAGCTGCTGAAGAGGAGGCCCAGGGCTCATCCTGCAACTGCTCCAAGGGTGCTTTCAGAGAATCATAGAATCAACAAGGCTGGAAAAGTCCTTGGGGATCATCAAGTCCAACCTGTGCCCTGACACTGCCTTGTGTCCCCTGAGCCTCCTCTTCTCCAGGATAAACAATCTGAGCTCCGTCAGCCACTCCTCACAGGACTTGTGCTCCAGACCCCTCCCCAGCCTTGTTGCCCTTCTCTGGACACGCTCCAGCCCCTCCATGTCCTTCCTAAATTGGGAGACCCAGAACTGGACACAGCCCTCAGGGTGCTGCCCAACCAATGAGAGCACTGGGGAAGAATCACTGCCCTGCTCCTGCTGGCCACACCATTCCTGATCCATAGGAGCGCCAGGGGCTCGATGAGGGAAATGGTGTGGATGGGGTTGGGACAAGGTGTTATTGATTGTCAGCCATGAAGGGTCTTGATTTTCATGTCTGTTCAGACAGCATTAGGAGGTGCTGGGGGTCAATATCAATTGGATATTTCTGATAATCAATCAATAAACAGGAAAAGAAAACCGGTCAAAATAGTTTTCTCTGCATTTTTTTCAAACCAGTATATTCAATTTGAATACAATTCTGAAATCTGTCTAATTATGAGGTGCTGGGTGTCAATATCAATTGGATATTTCTGATAATCAATCAATAAACAGGAAAAGAAAACAGGTCAAAACAGTTCTCTCTGCATTTTTTTCAAACCAGTATATTCAATTTGAATACAATTCTGAAATCTGTCTAATTAGCCACAGAATAATTGAAAATTTGAATTATTCCCAAGGGCTTTTTTTCATTCAGGTGTTTTGAACAAATTTTTGTGAGCTTTTCTCACTGAATTCCTGAACTGAAAAGCGCAAGAAAGAAGAGGCCTCAAGACTTGTAACATTCATGAGTGCCTCCAAGTGGCTGAGGATCCATCCCCATCAGAGCAGCAATGAACAGAAATGGGCACAGCTTTGTGGCTGCTGTCCCAGCTTTGGCATGGGCCCTGGGCCTGGAGCAGGAGCAGCTCTTGATGCTCTTGAGGGTCCCAAGGCCGGGGCTCTTGTGCTGCCCTGGGCAGATGGGATGGCACCAGGGGCTGCAGAGCTCTCAGCGCCTCAGGCTGAGAGGAGCAGGGCAGCCAGGGAGCCTCCTTTGGCCTCCTTGGTCAAGCACCTTCCCCCTTGGCAGGGGCTGAGGCCGTGGGGCCAGTGCCCAGAGCAGCCTGGCCTGAGCAGAGCTGTGGGGCCAGAGCCGGCTGGGCCGGGCTGGGCTCAGAGAGGCCCTTGGTGCTGCCCAGAGCTCAGGGCAGCTGGCAGAGCTTGCAGGGAGCTGGGCTGGGCTCCGAGAGCCTGGCCCAGAAACCATCAGTGTCCATCTCAGCCTGGCTGAGCGTGCAGGGGCAGGACTCAGGCCAGGCCTTGTGGGGCAGGGCCAGCGCCTGTGCAAGGCATTGCAAACAGGCAAGTGGCCCAGACAGGAGGCTGCTCTGTGCCCTTGGTGGCATGGACAGAGCAGGGAGGGGGCCCAGGACATTTGTCAGCACCAGCCTCTGTGCCCATGCGTTGGCAGCCCTGGCTGCTGAGCCCAGCTTTGGCCTGGGCTGAGTTTGGCTGTGGCCCAGCTCCATCCTCCTGCGGGGCTCAGGGCCTGTTCCCGGCCATGGCCAGCCCTGGCTGCCTCTCTGCTGGCCCAGAGGCCGGCAGAGCCCGGGGCAGGGCTGTCTGTGCAGCCCCACAGGTGCCACGGGTTCTGCAGGAGCTGGCAGAGGCTGCCCAGCAGGGAGGCCATGGGGCACAGAGCCCCAAGGCTGCTGTGGGCACCACGGCACAGGGGCCGTTCCCAGCCGCAATGCTCCTGTCCTGGGCTGGGCCTGCACAGGGGCTGGGCCACCATGGCTGGGCCAGCACAGGGCCACAAAGGGGCCACGCAGCCGCTGCCGGGGCTGACAGCAAGGCCAGGCACACACAAGCAATTGCTGAGCATGGCCTGTGCTGGCCAGGCCTGACTGTGCCAAAGGCAGAGCTCACCTGCCCTTGGGGGCTGCAGCAACACTCCAGAGCCCAAAGAGCCTCCATGGCTGGGCTGGAGACCAAGGCTGCAGCAGGGAAATGCAGGGCTGCTGCGGGATGGGGAGGCCATTGAATTCCAGCACACACCTCAGCTCTCTGATGATCCCGGCACCATGCTGGGCCCTGTTTCAGACTGGAGCAGAGCAGATGTTGATGGGACAGGAGCCCTGCGGGGCTGTCAGGGACCTGCAGCTTGCAAGGTGCTCTGCTCTCCCTCAGGTGCTCTGGGAGAGATCCAATCCCAGCTGGGCACCTCAGGGCAAAAGTGGCACTGCCTTTCCATGGGCACACAGCTGATGTCTGCCTGGAAAGGGGCACAGGTGTTAATGCCTTTTTTTTTTCATAATATACAAACAAATCTTTTTTATCTGTGTCAATTGAGCATTCTTAAGAAATGGCAAAGTTTTCCAACCAGGAACAGGAATTTTCTGGATCTACTGGATTCTTTGACTGATGGCAGAAGAAGAAATACTGATTTTCCCCTCTCCCTCTGCCACCAACATTCAGTCTAATATTTCATGACCCTCTTCCTTTAGGGGTTTCCGTCCCTCCTGGTTAAATGGCCATGTCTTAGGACATCTCTTCATTTAGAGCAGCTGGACCTATGTCTTTCATATTGCTCCAAGACTGCCTCCTGTAGATGTTGTCTGGTCATTTCAATGCATCTCGCTTGACGGCCATCATGCTTTGAGCTTCAGGGAATTGCCCAATCTTTCAGAAGTTTAAATATTTCCTTAGTTGTAGTTTTTTCTTTTATATCACCTCTTCTTATATCTTTGTCTAAAATCCTTAGTGTATGGAAATCCCTTGTGGATGGTGGACATGTCAGATGTTGCTGCAATGTCAGAAGGAGCTGGGGGAAGTGTTTTGATGCTTATTACATTTTATCATTTCACATTTTTTATGCTGGCCATGAAGAGAAACCTTTCTGTGCCTCTGAGTCTCACCAGTTCCTGACCCCCAAAGGACACAAACCTGATGAATTTTGGTTCCCATGCCAGTGGCTGCACTTGGACCTCCCTCCATAGCCAGAGCAGAGCTCCCTTGTCCCAGAAAGTGCCTGGCAAAGGAGGAATGAATGAAACCGGACAGGCTGTGGGGATCAGGGGCAGGGCAGAGCCAGGGAGAAGAATGACTTTTGCATTTGATGGAGCTGTGCCTTCCCTTGGCTTTGTTGGCTGACAAGAAATGAACATCCCTCTGTGTCTCGGGCAGCTCCTTCTCCAAGGAAAGCAGGGGGGAGCTGGAGCCAAGGAGCTGAAAGCTGCAGGTGCAGCCTGGGCTGGAGGGAGCTGAGATTTGCACAAGGCTGCTCTGAGTGCCAGGGCTTGGATGGGGGAAATGGTGGGGTGGGGGTAGGGACAGAGTCTGATTGATTGTCAGCCATGGAGGGTCTTGATTTGCATATCTATTCAAACTGCATGAGGAGGTACCAGGATTCAGTGTCAATTGGAGATTGCACATACCTATTTATAAACAGGAAAAAATCCTAAACAGGACCTAAAAAATCTTTTCTCGCTGTCTTTTTAAATATCATGTAATCAGTTTGAATACACTACTGAGATCTACTTAACCACAAGGGATTTGAAAATTAAAATCAAATGATTCCAAGAGGCTTGGCTTGTTCAGGTGTTCCGAATGCTAATGAGCCCTGGGCCACTGAAATCCTGAACTGAAGAGCTGAAGGCTGAACAAGTGATTTGGAAAATTAAATGAAATTATTCCCAGAGGCTTGGCTTGTTAAGGTGTTCTGAGTGTTCATGAGCCCTGGGACACTGAATTCCTGCACTGAAGAGCTGAAGGCTGAACAAGCCTCTGCAGCAGTGAAATTCAGCAGCAGCCTCCAAGTTGCTGAGGATGTCAGCAGCCCCCAGTGAGGCCATCCCTGCCCAGAGACCGTGGGGGAATGGGCAGACAAGGAGAGCGTCCCTGGGGCTGGGGCAGCACAACTCAGAGGCACCAGCGGCTCCAGCTGGGCAATGGAGTGTGGAATGTGGCTGGGAAAGCCCTGCCTGGGCTGGGCCAAGCAGGACACACAAGCCCTGACCCCCATCCACTAAACAACTCTCTCAAGGAGACATTTAAAAGGAATTACAATTGTTTGTGTCCTCTGAGTTCTATGTACTGGAGAAATACCAACAGGAGATTCTCAGAAGCTGAAAACAACCAAACAGCCTTTACTGGCAACTTTAGAAAATCAGAGAAACTTTGACAAAAGGTTTAATATGATATTCAATCAACAGAAACACTTCTCAAAGCATTAATTTGTGTCATTCAACTTCACAAACTCTAAGTCTGTTCAATTTTAAGTTGCTCAAATTATTACAAGAAGTGGGAATAGGAAAGATATAGGGAATCACACACAGAGCTACCATCTCCTGGATTCCAGCACTGTTCAGATGGAAATTCCAAGAGGATCCAGGGTCAAGATGTGTGCTTGCCTTGTGCTCAGCCTTCAATACCCCTTGGTCTCGCTGGGCCCTTCCCCCAGGTGGGGCTTGGGCTCATTTGGTCCCTCAGGAGCTGGGCTGGGGGCTGCAGAGGTGGCTGTGGAGCATTGCCTGTGCTGTGCCAGGGACTGGCAGCCACTGCTGGGCTGGGATAGAGGCTCTGGGGGGATTGGGGTTCCAGGGCAGGGCAGGGCTGGGCTTCCAGGGCAGGGAAAGGCTGGACCTTCCTCCCTCAAACACAAACTCCTTTGAGCCACAATCTCCTCCAGTCTGTCACAGTAAGGCAGTGTTGAAGGTGAAATCCGAAATCTGGCCATGGGCACCTGGCCAAGAAAGGCAGTTCTTTTCTATAGGAAGGAAAGCACAGAGCTCCAGTGTTTGGAAGGCAGGTGAGAGCCTCACTAGTCCAAGGCCATCCAGACTTGTCAGAAATGACATATTTTGTCTGGGAGCTATCTTTGGATGTAGGGAATTATGGAGGTGGAAGTCCAATCTCAGCCATGGGACCTGGAGAAGCAGGACAGTTCTTTCCCATGGGAAGGAAAGCTCAGAGCCTTCCCAAATGTTTTGGGGACAGATGAGAGGTGACCCTTGTAATAACACTGCCAGCCAGACTTGTCCTGGCAATATTCCTATGGGAACAATCCCTGGATAGAAGGAAATTTGGAGGTGATATCCCAATTCTGGCCATGGGTACCTGGCGGAGAAGGAGAGTTCTTTTCCATTGGGAAGGAAAGCACAGAGCCCCAGTGTTTCAGCAGCTGATAAGAAGAGACCCCCAACATGCCAAGGTCAGTTGGACCAGTCAGGCAGTCCATGGGAGGCCAAACAGGCCGGACCTGTTCCATGTTCCATTGGTTTTATGATGCCCTGCATTATCACCGTGGTCCCCTTGGTTCAATGGGGTCCCAGAGTGTCAAAATATCTCCTAGGTTCCAGAAGGCCACCAAGTATCACAAGTGGTTCCCCAGGAACCTACAATGTTAGATGACTCCTCTGTTCCATGAGCCCTGCAATGTCACAATGGACCTTTGGACCCTGGGTGTTTGCAGTGTTACAATGGTCTCCTTGGGCTCCACAGTGTCACAATGGACCATTGATGACAGGAGGCTCCTCTGTGTCACCCTGGAGCTTTAGTTCTATGCAGCCCTGCAGTGTCACAAAGGCCTCTTGGTTTCATGAGGCCCCGCAGAATCACAATGGTCCTCTTGGTTCTGTGGGGACCCCCAGGGTCACAATGGTCTCATTGGTTCCATGAGACCTCACAGTGTCACAATGCTTTGCTTATTCCATGGATCCTCATAGTGTTACAATGGTCTCCATGATCTCACGAGTCCCCTCAGTGTCACAATGGCCCCTTGGTTCCATGAGGCTGTGAAGTGTCTTAATGGTGTCTCCATTGTTCCATGAGGCCTTGCAATGTCACAATGAACCTTTGGCTCCATGGAATCTCCCAGTGTCACAATGGCCCCTTGGTTCCATGACACCTCAAAGTGTCACAATGGTCTCCACAGTTCAATGAGGCCCCATGGTGTCACAATGGACCCTTGGTTTGATGGGGCCTCTCAGTGTCACAATGATCCCTGCATTCCATGGTGCCAAACAGTGTCAGTATGCTCCCCTTGGTTCCAGGAGGCCCAGCAATGTCACAGTGCTCTCCATGATTCCATGAGGCCCCACAGTGTCACAATGGTCCCTTGGTCTCACAGGGCCCCACAGTGTCACCATGCTCCCTTGGTTCCATGGGCCCTGTGCTGCTGCATTCCCCCCTCCCCTTCTCAGCCCGCCCTGCCAGATGAGAAATGCTCCTTGGGGCTTGGCCTTGGCCAACAGCCCCTGGGCTCAGCTCCTCTGCAGCTCACCACAAACACTGTCTGCTCCAGGCACTGCTGCTGGCCAACCAGCTCCTGCTTTCTGGAGGAGCAGCCCTGGGAACTGGTTTTGTTCCCTCAGTGGCACAACATCCCTGTTCTCACCCTGCCAAAGAAAGCTGTTGGTGCCAAGTGCGGCCAGGATGAACCATTGCTGGGACTGAAGCCCCTCTCTTGGGGCCCTGCAAACAGTGCTCCAAAAGGAGCCCTTGGAGCTCTCCTGGGCCAGCGACTCCCTCTGAGTGGGGCCTCTCCCAGCCGGGAACTCTCCCGTTTGCTGCACTCGGGGATCCCCAACAACGACTGAGCCTGGGCCGATCCCCCCACTCCTCCAGGCTCAACCCTTCACCCGCTGGGGAGATGCCAAAGGATCCACAGGGAGCATTTCCTGCCCTCAGGGGAATTTCTCCCAGGTGCCTTGCACTGACTCTTTGTGTCTGTGTGCACACAGGAGTGCCCGTGCTGGGGAAATGTGGCAGAAATGCTGCTCTCTGAGGGGTTTGAGAGCCTTGGACAGCTGAGCCAGTCAGGCCTGGAAGTGAGGTTAGGTCATGTGGTCTAAGCAAAGTTCAATGCTCCTAAGTGTTGTTCTTTTGCTAAGTTCTTAAGTTTAATATAAGTTATTAGCTAAGTTGAATATTGATATGTGTTATCCCACTATTGAATCATTAAGTTATAGGTTAAAAGTTAGGTTAAATAGTGTTAAGTGCTGTTCTTTTGCTAAATTGTGAAGTTGAAGGTATCAGTTAAAGTTAAGGTGTAAGTTAAGTCCTGTTAAGTTTGAGCTCTTCTAAGCTTTTATCTCTTTATTCCTTTTATCCTTGCCCTCACTGTTCTTTGTCACACACACAGGGAGAGTTCTCGGTTCATTTCTGGTTTGATTGCCTGGATTTTGTTTGGTTTCGTTGTTGCTTTGTTTCCCTGCTGTGCCTGAAGTGTCCAGTCAGGAAAACAGTGACTCTTGCCAAGGAACTTTGTGCTGCTGTCCCTTAATATTAAATCTGGTTTTTGCTGATCCCTTGCTGGGGATTTTTTCAGTGCTCTCAAGGTCTCATTGGTACCAGGGTGAAGGAGCCCTGGCGCAGGCTCTGGCCCTGGGGGACACGGGGACGCTGCCGGGGGGTCCCTGTCCCCCTGTGCCACCCCCAGGGCCCCGGCCCCCCGTCCCCGTGTCAGGCTCTGGGGTCGATCTCATGGAACATCCTCTGGGGGAGTCTGCGGCGCTGGGGGCAGGGGGACCGGGGGGACAGGGGACCCCACTGTGCACGAGCAGGGTTGGACTGCTCTGGGGGGAACTGTGAGGGGGGCCGGGGCAGAGTGACCTCCCCAGTGACCTCACACAGCCCCTGTGATGTCACACAGCCCCCTGCGATGTCACACAGTCCCCTGTGATGTCACACAGCTACTCTGTGATGTCACACAGTCCCCTGTGGTGTTACACAGCTGCTCTTAGATGTCACAGAAGACTCTGATGTCAAAGAGTCACGCTGCGATGTCACAGTTTGTTCTGTGATGTCACAGGCTGCTCTATGATGTTACACAGCCACCTGGTGATGTCACAACCCACTCTCTCATATCACAGAGCCACTCTCTATGAAGGAAAGATCTGCTCTATGGCCTCACACTATGATGTCACAGACTGATGTGTGATGTCACAATCCCCTAAGTGATGCCACAAAACCCTCTCTGTGATGTCATACTAACACTCTTTAATGTCACAGCACACACTTAGACCTCACAGCAAGCTCTATGATGTCATACAGCCATTCCTTGATGTAACAATCTGCTCTGTGATGTCACACAGTCCCCTCTATGATGCTCAGTCACCAAAATTACCTCACAAAACAAACACAATGATGTCACAGCCCAATCTGTGACCTCACACAGCCCACTCTGTGCTGTCACACAGCCCCTTGCTGACATCACAGCTGCTCTGTGCCTCCATTACACAAGCACAGAGGAGCTGCTGTGACACAGCCCCCTCTGGGACATGCCACAGCCCCTGCCAGTGCTGAGCCCCTGTGAGCTCTGCCTGTGCCCTGCTGGTGTCCCTGAGGGGCCCTGGCAGTGCCCCAGCCCTGCTGGGCTGTGCACAGGAGCTGCTCCTGGCCAGAGCTGTCTCTCTGCAGCTCTGCTGCCCTTGCCAGGAGCTGCCTCTGGGCCAGGAGCCCGGCCCAGCTCAGCAGCACAGACACAGCACAAGGACTGTAATGACCCTCTGGGGCTTTGGTGCTCTTTGCATCAGACTCAGTCCCTCACAGTGTGCTCAAAGAACTTCTCAGGGACTCAAAAAGAGGGTGAAACACTCAAGTTTCTCATACTTTAAATTGATCCTTTTGAGGGACAGGACTGAGAAAGTGTCCCCAGGTTCCAGGTAGAGCAGAACACTGGTGGCAATGATGACAGGTGGGGACAAGAAAGGCAAAGGTGTCTCTGGTGCTGAGCAAACCTGCGCCTCTGTCCCTGCAGGCTGTCGGCATCCCCCGGCTGCCCCACCTGACTGGGCCCTTCCTTTGCTGACAGCTCTGCCTCCTGCCTGCCTCTGCCTGCCCACACAAAGCCTTGGGCTGCTCCAGGCTCCTGCTGGGGGGACATGCTGCACCACAGCCCTGCCCTGGCAGGGAAATTCCTTTCTCCTGGTGTCCACTCTGGGCCTCCCCAGCTGCCCTTGGTGCTATTATATCTTCTTCAGGCTCATTCCCACTATGAAGAAACACTCCAGCCTCTCTGAAACCACCCTTCAATCCCTCCCAGGCTATTTCTGTTCTGTCCTCAGTCTCCACCCCGCTGAGCACAGAGCCCTCAGCCTCTCCCTGCTGGTTTTGTGAGGAGGCCTCCAAACCCCATCATTGGGAGATTTTTGGGTCCTCTCCAAGGTCTGTGAAAATGGAAAAATAGACATCAAAGTTATTTTCTCCCAAATCTTGCAGTGACAAAACAAGGGTCAATATCTCTAAACTGAATGAGGGTGGATTTACATTTGTTAGAAGAGGAAATATTTTGCAATTATGAAAGTGACATGAAACTGCAACTGTATTTCCAGAGAAGTGGATTCCCCATCCCAGGAATTGTCCAAGAGCAGGAGCTTTCTGCAACCTGACACATTGAAATCCCCTGCCCTCCACAAGGACAGAATTCCTGTAGTGTGGGTTCTCTGATGTGCTGGGTGCCCTCACAACGCTTCTGGCCAGAATGTCTGCTGAGGGCAGCCAGGCAGCCAGATGGCTGACCTCACAGCCATCACCATGGCAGCCCTGTCCCCTGGGCCTGGCTCTGCCCTTTCCTCTGCCCCTGCCTTGGCTCTGCTGGCATGAAGAGTTTTGTCATTGATATCTTGTCCCCAAGGTGCTGAGGCCAATGGCTTCCCAGTCAGGCTCCTGGGGCAGAAGTGGCTTTTCAGAGGCCAGCCAGGAATGAGCCCTGAGGCAGCAGCTCTGCAGTGGTGGCCACCAGGCCGGGCTGCCAAGGGAGGCTTCTGGCCATGGCCTGCAAGCAGCTGCTGCTGCCAAGGTGCCTTTGGTGCCTCAGGCTCTCCCTGGCACAGCTCCCAGCATGGCACTCTGCCCTTGTGCCCGAGGCCTTCCCTGTGCTGGGGCTGGCCTGGGGCTTTTCCTGCAGTGGGACCTGCCCTGCTGATGGCACAGGAAAGGCAGTTCCTGCTGGAGCAGGAGGCTCTGCCTGCAATGGGCTCCAACAACTCCAGCAAGGCCCTGTTGACTTCAAAATTCTGCCTATTGCAATATATTCTAATAATTGTTATAGCTCCTGACGTGTGCAGTAAATACCTCTGGTTAAGATTTTTCTGTCCGATCATGATCAGAATCAATCAGAGCTGTATTTATACTAATTTATCTGGCATTTCATTGTTAATCCTGTGGGACAAATTGGGTTAAAGTTCTATTCCAACTGTCCAATCCTTTAGACCTTTGACAAAGTCTGGGGCTGGGATTGGATCCAGCCACTCCCAGTCTCCCCTCGTAGAAGGAATTTTAGAAGTCTAGGGGTCCTGCAGGGGTTTGAGGATCCATAGTGGCTGTTAGGTGTCACTACTCCACCTCATGTCTCAGCAGGAGTTTCTCCAAAAAAGAAATAAAGCTTTTTCCTGAAGCTCCCACTGTGCCCATGAAAGGAACCCCTGAGAGTGCCTGGGACATCCTGGCTCTTTGGCAGCCTGGGCACTCCTGGGATGTCACCGTGGAGCCTGCGTGAGTGCCTGTGACAGATGGGTGCCTTTGCAGCCCAAGGTGCCCTGGGATGTCACCATGGAATGGCTGTGACTGCCTCTGACCACAGGGCTCTTTACCATCCCAGAAAGCCCTGGGAGGTCTCCATGGAGCCCCTCTGTCTGGGTGTGACATTCCAGCTCTGGAAGAGCCTGGAGACTCTTTGGAAAATACCCATGGAACCCCTGTGAGGGCCTGTGACAAATCTGATCCTTAGCAGGCAACCATCACCAGCCCCCTGTTGCTATGGTCAGTTTCCATGGCAACCATCACCAGGACCCTGTTGCTGTGGTCAGTTTCCATGGCAACCATCACCAGCCCCCTGTTGCTATGCTCAGTCCCTTGGCAGCTCCATGGAGACCCCATGCCAGGGGTGGTTGCCATGGCCACCAGGGCTGGCACCAGCTGGGATGCTCGCTTTCCACGGGCCGGGCTTCAGCAATGGGATTCCCCAATTTCCTGCTCCCGCTAAAACCGCGCTGCCCTCGCTGCCCTCCCACCTCCCGTGGAAAGCACAAAAGGAAAAGATCCCGGGCTGGGATAAGAACAATTTATTGGGAACAGCAATGAGATAAGGAACAAACAGGAACAGAAACAATACTGATAACAGATGTGATAAGAAAAAGGGAAAACTACAACACAACTGACTGTCTCTTCCTGGGCACAAATTCCCGCTTCCTGGAAAGGACACCCTTCTCCTCAGGGAGAGAGAGAGAGAGTCCCTTTCCTGCCCCTGGCAATGACCTGAGGTGGGAGTGAATGTAATGACACAGCCATGGCCAGGCCCTCATGTTCTTCCATCCCACATCAGGTCATTGGGAGGGGCAGCAAAAGGGACAGGTGTCTTCCCAGCATGGGTCACAGGGAAAAGGGATCCCCAGGGCTCTTCCAAATATGGGACCTCCAATGGGGAAAGAAGCTGGAGTGGCATATGAAGTTCTTCCTGCAGTTTAGGCACTCGCAAAACTTCCGTTGCTGGTAACTCCATTGGTGTCTGATCAAGCCCGAGCTCATGGAGAAGCTTTTGCCATGATGTGGAGAAGTCATCAGGCCTCTCCCCAGTATGGATGCGCCGGTGCCTGATAAGGGAGAACTTTTTCTTGAAGCCCCTCCCACAATCAGGGCAGCAGAAGGGCCTCTCCTCTGTGTGAATGTGCTCATGCAGGCGGAGATTGGAGCTGGTCTGAAACTTCTTCCCACAGGTGGGGCACTCGTAGGGCCTCTCCCCAGTGTGGATGCGGCGGTGGGTGATGAGGTGGGAGTTGCGCTTGAAGCCCTTCCCACAGTCAGGGCAGCGAAAGGGCCTCTCCTCGGTGTGAATCCGGCGGTGCTTGCAGAGATCAGAGCTGGTCCGAAACCTCTTCTGACACTGGGGACACTCAAAGGGCCTCTCCCTGGTGTGGATGCATTGGTGCCTTATGACAGCAGAGCTGCAGCTGAAGCCCTTCCCACACTCCCCACACTCGTAAGGCCATTCCCCAGTGTGGATCCTCTGGTGGCTGATCAGGGTGCTGCTCTGCCTGAAGCTCTTCCCACACTCCAAGCACTTGTGGGGCTTCTCCCCATTGTGAAGCTGCTCATGGGCCACCAGCTCTGAGCTCTGGCTGAAGCTCTGCCCACCTTCCTGGCTCAGGGTGGGTCTTTCCTCCTCAGAGCACCCTGGGCTGGGTTTACAGCGCCCCCTCCTGCAGGATCTCTGTGGATTTTCCTCTCCATTGGACTTCTGCAGTATGGAGCCAATCAAAACAGCCTCTTCCATGACGTTCTGGCACGGAAATTTTTCCTCCCCGGTCTCCATCCTCAGCTTCTTGTCTGGGGTAGGAAGGACAAGGAGAGGATGAGATTGGCCTCTGTGCCACAGGGAAGGGGAAGGAGATCCCCCCAGTGCATCCCCAGCAGGACGGGGTTGGCAGCAGGGTTGTCCTGCAGCCGGGGGCTGTGCTGGGCTGGGAGATGGAGCAGGAGAGAGGGGGAAAGGGGCACTGACTTCCTCCTCACCTGCCTGGGGCTCCTGGGGCACCTTCTTCTTCCTCACAGCTTCCTCCTCCGTCCAATCAAGACTTGGGATTGGGAAATCCTGTTCTGGGAAGAAAACCCAGGGTGCGCACATTGTCGTCTTTTGTACTGGTTTGAAGGCAAAACAGGGAGAGAGTCTAAGCTAGAATTGCAATTCAATAAGAAAATGAAGATCAAGGCAATGATGCAGAAACACTGCCTTTAACTGACAGAGTCAGGATATAACCTGACACCCTGTTGCTGGTCAGGGTGGTGGCAGCAGTCCCATTACATGGTGGCTGCAGTCCTGTTGGAGTGATGAACGTGATTCTGTCCAAGCAGTGATCCTGTAGAAGGGTCTGGTCTTCCTCTGAAGGTCCAGGGGTGGTTCTGGAGCTCTTGTCCTCTGGGAATCCAGTAGGCAAGCTGCTCCTGGTGTTGCAAGGCTCAGCTTATATCCAGGTAGGAATGCTTGGATCCTGCCCCTGGGCGGAGCATCCCACAATGGGAGGATGGAATTTTATCAGTCCTGCAGTGACACTCAATGGCCCATTCCCAGAAGATATCTCCCCTGGAGGGCGTTATCAGGGCTGAGTCATGGAAGAGATCAAGAACACTGCCCCACCTGTTTATAGCAGTTGATGAAGATGGGCATTGAAAACATGCATTGGGTTCCATCTTACATTGCAGCCTGAAACAGTGGGGGAATCCCTGCTCAGGGGGTGAACACCACCCCCCTTACCCAAACTGGCTCAGGTGTGAAACCCCCACCCCGGGAAGGCCACACACAGAGGGGACAATGTCACACTTGCCCTGCTCCAGGGGAGGTCTCTGTCCCTGTCACTCCCTTGCCCGCCCCCCTCTTCTCATTCTTTCCAACTCTCTCTCTACCTCACATTTACTGTTCAATAAAATCCACGATGGATTTGATTTCGTTGGCACTTTAATTGGGGCAGAGGCATCTCTGTAACAATTTTCTTAACCAGATGGCAACATTTTTCGGGCATTGTGAGTTTAGGCACTGCTGTCTGACCCCAAGTGCCTTTGACAACAGCACGGTTCCCTACTCTGAGGAGGTTGTGGTTCTCTCTGGAGGAACTCTTGGAAACTTGGAAACAGTCCCTCCTTCCTCCCAGGGAACTTATGGGAGAACTGATGAGGAAAAT
The DNA here is from genome assembly GCF_051311805.1 of Agelaius phoeniceus. NCBI lineage: Eukaryota > Metazoa > Chordata > Aves > Passeriformes > Icteridae > Agelaius > Agelaius phoeniceus. Next base: position 7,833,885 of record NW_027509866.1, read on the forward strand.
GGCTGTTGTTGGTGGCCAGTGAAAAAGAAAATATTTTGTTGTCCTTCCTTGAAAAGTTTGTTAAAATCACTGGAGGAGAGGGAGCAAATGATACCAGTGAGACTGACAAGGTTCATTTACTCCAGGGTGAGGAACACAACGCTGCTGAAAGTCTCACAAGAAGCCCAGCTCTAATAGCTCAATTCCCAAATAACTCCAGCCAGGGGTCTCCGGGAGGATTTTTTTGGAGAGTGTTCGGAGCCGGCAGATCCCGGACTCGAGCCCCGGGTATCTCCGGGCTCCCTAAGAGGAGCTTTTTCGGGGGCAGAGGAGCCGCGATCGCCCCTCGCGAGGGTCCCGGGGGTCCACGTGGGGATGGCCCGGTACCGACAGGGCGGGACATTGGTTTTGGGGATCCCCGTGAGAGCCGGGGCTGTGGAACGGGGGACCCCCGGGGCGGGGAGAGGGGAAGGGGCGATACTGGAGCTGGGGCACCCCCGGCAGCCCGGAGATGAGGCGGGGACGGGACCCCCTGACCCTGACAGGGGCGCGTCCTGGGGTGACTTCATGATGCTCATGCCCCATCGGTGCGTTTAGCCCAGAAATGAGTTCTGCACCTTTAAGGCTGGTTCTGAGAGCCAAGGGGAGGAGGAAGAAGCTGCAGTTTGTTTTCAGACACTGCTCTCACTCCTCCACATTCCGGCTCCTGGATGGACAGAGGGCAGGACAGAGCTCTCCTTTTCTTTTAGTTAGTTTTTAGCTCTCTGAGGCAGAGAAGTTCCCCCAACTGTGTTTTTTTCTTTTTCTTTGGTGCTGTTTAAACCTGCTCTGGACTGAACACCCAGAACACCACCGGCAGCTCCCGCCTGTGGACCACCGGGCTGAGCCTGGGCCTCGGCATTTCCAATACAGGCGGGACTGATAAGAGACTGATAAGAGACTGATAAGATACTGAGTGAGCCGAGCTACAGCCCAAGGAGCGACTTTTGGAGTTTGTCACCTATTTTCCAGCAGCAGGAGGTTTTATTGCTTAATATTGTTCAATTTTTGTGCTGGTGAATGCTTTGCCTGTTAAATAAAGTGGTTTTTTCCACTTTTCTCCAAGGAAATATTTTCCCACACTGGCTGAGGATGGTGCTGCTGAATCTGCATTCCAGAGGAAACTTCTTTTGGAGGTTTTCAACCAAATTTGCCCTAAAGCAGGACAGGGTGGTGGGAAGAGGGGGGAACCCCAAGTGGCTGGATTGAGGGGAGCCTGGAGAGAGGGACCTTGGGACCCCAAAATCCGCCTGCATCCCTTAGCAGGACCCTGGAGAGGGGGGATACCCAGGACCCATGGGATCCCCAACAGCCCAGAGACAGGGGACCACCAGAACCCCAGAGGGATGAGACTGGAAATGGGACACTCCTGGTGGCTTTGTTTTTATACACTCTTTATTTTTGGAGGTTTTTATGGACATCAGGTAACTTCTAGAGATGGACTTGGGCAAGAGGAATCCCCAATCGAAGGCATTCACACCTTGTTTCTCCCCAATCCAGGGTTTTCCCCAAACCTTCCCACAGTGACATCCCTGCTGTCCTGCTCTGGGTGAGCTCAGTCCCAAACCTGACCCTGATCCTGGTCTCAATCTCACTCCACGTTTAGACACACTCACAGTTCTGTATTTAATCTCATCCCAGTGCCAGACTCGTCTAGCCCCAGACCCAATCCCAACCCCAGCCCTAAAGCCAATCCCATGTCTAGCCTTAACCCCAATCCCAGCTCTAATCCAAATCTCAGCCCCAACTCCAAGGCCAGCCCCAATTCCAGCCCCTTCCTAAATCCTCAGCCCCAAACCAAATCCCAGGCTCAGCCCCTCTGGGGCTTTGGGGGTGTCTCTGTCCCTGTGACCCCGATGATGTTTGGGTGGGGTCCCAGCAGGGCTGAGAGGGACAGAGACCCCCCCCCGGCCTCCCCAGGGGTGAGAAGGTGGCAGAGCCCCCCCAGCCCCGAGCAGCCTCAGCGGTGAGAGGGACACAGAGCCCCTGGTGCCCAGCCCTGCACAGGCATTGCCTGAGGCCAGAGGGATGGAGACCCCCCGAGCATCCCGCAGGGCCAGGGGACAGAGAGCCCCAAGCATCCCCTGGGCTGAGAGGGACAGAGACTGCCCCGAGCACCCCCTGGCACAGGGGAGAGAGGGAGGGAGACCCCCCAGGCATTCCCTGGGTGAGAATGATGGAGACCCCTGGGGAATGGCCTGGGGTGACAGGGACAGAGACAACCCTGGGGAATGGCCTGGGGTGACAGGGACAGGGACACCCTGGGGAATGGCCTGGGGTGACAGGGACAGGGACGCCCCTGGGGAATGGCCTGGGGTGACAGGGACAGGGACAACCCCCCAAACCCCTCCCAAGCATCCCCCAGGGCAAGTGGAACAGAGACCCCTTGAGCATCCCCTGGGCACCAGAAAAAGTAAAGTTGTTTCTTGACAGAAATCAAACCTAACCCTACAGAAAATGCCTTGAATTTGCTCTTCCCACAAGTCACTTGTGGTGAAAACGCAAACAAATCCCAAAATTTAATAAACTCACAATAGAAGCAATTTTGTTGCAATTCCAAAATCCATTGGTCCTGCACAGCTCCAGCTCAGCTGCTGGCACAGTGGAAATTTGGCCCAATACATTGCAATACTGTAGAGAGCTTTTTGGATTATTGGTTAGCTGAGAAAGGACATTCCGATGTGATACCGATGGATAAGGGTAAGAGAAACAAGCTGGGAACTGAGCAACCGGTGCCTAGTTACTGACGAAGGTCACAGTGACCTTCTCTAAAACGGGAAGACGGGGGAGAAAATTGCTTGCTAGAAAATGTAGTTATCCCAAGGTAGAGAAATTAGAAGAATGTACACATAGAAGCAAAATAATTGTTAAGAGATAGAAGTAGGTGTGTTTGATTATAGTGTGCTTTAACCAATAATGAGCTCAGATTTTGCAATATGCATAAGCTTCATTAACACTAATATAAAAATGTGTAAGCTTTCAATAAACTTCGAGATTTGCTATCCATCGCATATGGTGTGTCGCATCTCTCCCGCCGTTACGACAAATGGTGACCCCGGATGTGTACCTTCGGGACTAGCCACGGTCGGAGGCGTAAAAGTCAAGTGCAGGTCCTTTCGCGGCTGGGGACGGCAAAAAACACCGCTGAAAAAGGAAGGTGTTCGGCCCCGGGTGACCTCAGAGGAGAGCCCGGCTGCTACGTGCTGCCGGACATGAATAGAGCCGCAAGAAGCGCGCAATCGTCGTTGAAATGGATAAAGACAGGCAAGCAGCATATGATTTATTTACTGACTTTTTACGAGGGTGTCAGATTAGAGGAATAGATTTACAGAAAGAACTTCCTGGGTTGTTAGCTTATGGGTGTGCACAGGAGTTTTTTCGTAATCCGCATACAGTGCATGAGTTGTCGGAATAGCCTATGTTCGGGAATAAGTTGTGGTGTGCAATCATAGATGAGGATAAGACCGCGAGAGAGTTGGGAAATTTATGGCGAGTCGTGCATGCTGAATTCTTGAAATACAAGGCAGAGGAAAGAGCTGCCCAGCAGACTAGTGCAGCCCGTGAAAGCAACAGGAGTTGCAGAGACTGGTTTGGGTCCCCGCCGATACAAGCTCCTGCTCTAAACAGCAGCTCCCTGCAGCTATCGGCTTCTGCCGCGGGCAGCAGCCCCCCCGCGCGTATTCCAGCCGTGCCGTCCGCGCCGCCTGCCCCGGTGTTAAACCCTACACCGCCTCCGCCTCCTCCCGCTCCGGACCCGCACCCTCCGCAGCCCTGCCGCAGTGCACAGCCCACAGCCGCCCCGCCGGAGAGGCTCGTGCCGGCCCCGGCCCTGGGCGACTCAGCAGCTGCAGCACGGCCGCCTCCCGCTCCGCAGCCGCCAGCACCGCTCCGCAGCCGCCCCGCCCCCGAGCCGAGGGGGGGACGGCAGGACGGGCCTCTCGCCCCCCGTGCAGAAGCGGGCTCCGGTGAGTCCGCCCGCCCTGCGGCTGCCCAGCGCAGTTCTGCTTCCCGGCCACCAGCTCTCCGCGCCCGGACACAGATAGCAGCTATCACCACTTCGGCTAAACCTGCCTTCAGCCCGCAACCGCCGGGAGCCTCGGAGTAGACCTAGCAACAGCAGCAGACAGTGATTTTGGTGACTGTTCACCCACAAAAGTCCCAACGAGAGTAAAGAGACCACTCATTATTGATGGATTATCTGTGAGAGTTTTGCTTTTAGGACATTTCTCGGCTACAGTGTTAAGATTGTTTGTTTTATCTAGAATAATGGACGCTGGCTATGTAGAAGAGAGTTCTATTATGCTGTATATTCTTTTTCCACCTATGCGAATCGAGCAATGAACTGTTAGATGCACTTTGACCTTTGTTAAAGGGAACTAATCCAGCACAGCCTGTTCGTATAGCCCCTGAACAGGTTGAAACACTGCAGCGGATATTAGACCGTGTTACACAAGGCAGTGCTCAGAGACGTGATTTTGATCTCCCTGTACAGCTGACAGTTTGGTGTAGACAAAAATTTTTTACTAGGTGCACTTACTTAGCATAACAGAAAAACGGGGGAGATATGGGCCTTGGAATGGATATCTCCTCCACTTCAACAACATAAAACCCTTCTTCAGAAAATTGACATTTTAACTGATTTGCTCAAAAAGGGTCGTGATAGGACAGTGGAGTTAGATTTAATGCCCAAAAAAGATCACTAAAGCCCTTATCGGATGCTATAACTGCTTATACAGATGCAGGAAGAAAATCCAAACAACTGTTACTCATTGTATACATTTATATGTTTAGAAAACTGGACTGGATGTCATGTAACATTTAGAATTATAATTTAACCTGAATGTTAGTTTGCACAAAAACAACAAAACTTCCACTCAAAACAGATACTAAAATATATAATAGACTTCCAACCATAATATTAATATTATTATTATTATTATTGGGGACAATTTTGATAAATAATTACCAAAAAGAATATATTCATCCCTACTGTTTAAGCATCAATTGACTTTTAAAACATAAAGCATAAACACTGATGTTTGAGGCCTAGAAAACATTCATTCTATTGTTTGAATAATGATTTCAGTCTACAGGAAAACTGTTGCTTAGCTTTTCCTGTAACATCGAACAAAGAGTATTTTGTACTTAGTTGTTATCCTTTTTCTTTGTCCAAGTGAGAACACAATATGTCATTTAAAATATTCTCTCATTTAATTTACATTTTAATCTGAAAGAGAATATGAGTTTAAAAAATCATACCACAGCAGTAACGTCCCTTTGCACTTAGAAACATATTTCTTGTACCTGTTCAATTTAAAGCAAACCTGCAATACTCTAAGCACCTGACTCAACTTGTAACTTCTCCATCACTTCTTATATTTTTTTCCCTCTGAAAATAACCAGTGTGAGCTGTAGCTTGTCTCACATGTGTTAAGTTCTTCACTGGCTTTGCATAAGGAGATTCACAAGCACATGAGTTATTCTACACTGCTTATTTGTCTTAAATATCCGATCTAAAACACATCATCTGATTTGTATTTCTTAATATTTTATAGGTGAGTTAGTTCTGAGTTATTTTTCTCTGTTTCCTGTGTTTAACCAAGATGCTGAAAGACTTTGTTGATACATCAGACTTCACTGAAACAAAGGCTTCACACAGATCAGGCATCTAAACTATTTGTTCATTTCAAAAGTGGTATTTTGGCTACAGTATATTTTTTCCACTTGTGTGGTATGCTTTTGCAGCCGACTGCCGGGATGATGTAAAGTTTTGGTCCCCAGCGGCCATAGTTGCAGCATCTTTCTTAACTCCAGGGGTATCAGTAGCAGGTGCTCATGCTATTTTAAATAAGTTAAGATGTTAGCTTGCTAAACAAACAAATGCAACTTCCTTAGCAATTTCCAGTCTTTTGCTTGATGTAGATTCTATTCGCCATGCAACGCTTCAAAATAGAGCTGCAATTGATATTCTCTTACTTGCACAAGGCCATGGTTGTGATGAATTTGAGGGCATGTGTTGCATGAAATGCACAATCTGTACACTCACAGCTCTCTGAGTTACGGAAGTTAACTGGGAACTTACAGGTGGAATCAGGCCTTGGTATTGATGGATGGCTCAAATCTTTAAACTTAGGATCATGGTTACGTTCACTTATTAAGGTTAGCATTGTAGTAGCTATTGTAGTTTTGCTGTTAGTATTAGTTTTGCCTTGTTTTTGTATATGCTTGCAGAATATGGTGCGAAAAATGATAACTACTGCATTTAATCAAACTATGCTTGTTCAACAGAAAAACAGGGGAGATGTAGAGAGCTTTTTGGATTATTGGTTAGCTGAGAAAGGACATTCCGATGTGATACCGATGGATAAGGGTAAGAGAAACAAGCTGGGAACTGAGCAACCGGTGCCTAGTTACTGACGAAGGTCACAGTGACCTTCTCTAAAACGGGAAGACGGGGGAGAAAATTGCTTGCCAGAAAATGTAGTTATCCCAAGGTAGAGAAATTAGAAGAATGTACACATAGAAGCAAAATAATTGTTAAGAGATAGAAGTAGGTGTGTTTGATTATAGTGTGCTTTAACCAATAATGAGCTCAGATTTTGCAATATGCATAAGCTTCATTAACACTAATATAAAAATGTGTAAGCTTTCAATAAACTTCGAGATTTGCTATCCATCACATATGGTGTGTTGCATCTCTCCCGCCGTTACGACACAATACCTCTTTTATGAAGAGATTATGAAAAGGAAGGGAAAGCTCTGTGTAGATGTCACAAAGGTGACAGGGACAAAAGAAAAATTATACTTAGATTTGGCAAAGCCCCCGGCCTGTGAAAGAGAAAAGGGGGGACAGCCACAGACTGAGAGGGACAGAGACCTCCCCTGGGGCAGGGCAAATGTGACATTGTCCCCTGTGTGTGTGGCCTTCCCAGGCTGGGGGTTTTACACCTGAGCCAGTTTGGGTAAGGGGGGTGGTGTTCACCCCTCTGAGCAGGGATTCCCCCACTGTTTCAGGCTGCAATGTAAGATGGAACCAAATGCATGTTTTCAATCCCCATCTTCATCAACTGCTCTAAACAGGTGGGGCAGTGTTCTTGATCTCTTCCATGACTCAGCCCTGATAACGCCCTCCAGGGGAGATATCTTCTGGGAATGGGCCATTGAGTGTCACTGCAGGACTGATAAAATTCCATCCTCCCATTGTGGGATGCTCCGCCCAGGGGCAGGATCCAAGCATTCCTACCTGCATATAAGGTGAGCCTTGCAACACCAGGAGCAGCTTGCCTACTGGATTCCCAGAGGACAAGAGCTCCAGAACCACCCCTGGACCTTCAAAGGAAGACCAGACCCTTCTACAGGATCACTGCTTGGACAGAATCACGTTCATCACTCCAACAGGACTGCAGCCACCATTTAATGGGACTGCAGCCACCAGCCTGACCAGCAGGGTGTCAGGTTATATCCTGACTCTGTCAGTTTAAGGCAGTGTTTCTGCATCATTGCCTTGATCTTCATTTTCTTATTAAACTGTAATTCTTGCTTAGACTCTTCACCAGGTTTGCCTTCAAACCAGTACAAAAGACGATGTGTGCACATTTTGTTTGGTCTCCGAAACAGGATTTCCCATTCCCAAATCTCGATTGGATGGAGGAGGAGGCTGCGCGAAACAGGAAGAAGCCCTGGGATACCCGGGTAAGTGAGGAGGAAGTCAGTGCCCCTTTCCCCCTCTCTCCTGCTCCATCTCCCAGTCCAGCACAGCCCCCGGCTGCAGGACAACCCTGCTGCCAAACCCGTCCTGCCAGGGATGCACTGGGGGCATCTCCTTCCCCTTCCCTGTGGCATGGAGGCAAATTCCATCCTCTCCTTGGCCTTCCTCCCCCAGAGAAAGAGCTGAGGATGGAGACCAGGGAGGAAAAATCCCCTTGGCAGGACCTCGTGGAAGAGGCAGTTTTGAGCAGCTCCATGGCACAGGAATACAATGTGGAAGAAAAAACACAGAGATCCTGCAGGAGGAGGGTCTCCAGAGCCAGCCCAGGGTGCTCTGAGGAGGAAAGACCCACCCTGAGCCAGGAAGGTGGACAGAGCTTCAGCCAGAGCTCAGAGCTGGTGGCCCATGGGCAGCTTCACAATGAGGAGAAGCCCCACAAGAGCTTGGAGTGTGGGAAGAGCTTCAGGCAGAGCAGCACCCTGATCAGCCACCAGATGATCCACACCGGGGAATGGCCCTATGAGTGTGGGGAGTGTGGGAAGGGCTTCAGCTGCAGCTCCACCCTCATCATCCACCAACGCATCCACACTGGGGAGAGGCCCTACGAGTGTCCCCAGTGTGGGAAGAGCTTCACCAGCAGCTCTCACTTCACAAGACACCAACGGAGCCACCAGTAAGGGAAGCCCTGCAAGTGCCTCGATTGCAGGAACAGCTTCATGCACCACTCCAGCTTCATCCCCCGTGGGAGAACACACATTGGGAAGAGCCCTGGTGATCCATGTTCCCTGTGATCCATGCTGGGAAGACACCTGTACCTTTTGTTGCCCCTGCCAATGACCTGATGTGGGATGGAAGAACATGAGGGTCTGTCCATGGCCCTGCCATTACAATCACTCTTACCTCAGGTCATTGCCAGGGGCAGGAAAGGGTCTCTCTCTCTCTGTCTCTCTCTCCCTGAGGAAAAAGGTGTCCTTTCCAGACAGGGAAAATTGTGGCTGGGAAGAGACAGTCAGTTGTGTTGTAGTTGTCCCTGTCAAAGTTTTATTTATCCCTTCTGTTATCAATATTGTTTCTGTCCCCTTTGATCCTTATCTCGTTGCTGTTCCCAATAAATTGTTCTTATCCCAGCCCGGGATCTTTGCCTTTTGTGCTTTCCATGGGAGGCGGGAGGGCAGCGAGGGCAGCGCGGTTTTAGCGGGAGCAGGAAATTGGGGAATCCCATTGCTGAAGCCCAGCCCGTGGAAACCGAGCATCCCAGCTGGTGCCAGCCCTGGTGGCCATGGCAGCAGCCTTGGGAGCGGGTCCCTGGCTGGGGCTGTGGGAACCTCTTCCCTCTGGTGCCCAGGGACAGGAGTGGAGGGAGCGGCTGCAGCTGAGTCGGGGCAGGCTCAGGTTGGATGTCAGGGAAAGGTTTTTGCCCAGAGGCTGCTGGGGCCCTGGCCAGGCTCCCCAGGGCAGGGTCCCAGCTCCAGGGCTCTCTGAGCTGCAGCAGCGTTTGGCCAGCGCTGCCAGGCCCAGGCTGGCATTGTTGGGGTGTCCTGTGCAGGGCCAGCAGTTGGACTGGAGGATCCTGATGGGTCCCTCCCAGCTCAGCCCATTCTGTGCTTCTGGGATCCCATCAGCCTGGGGATGGGGCGGCCAATGGTTGCCATGGCAACGGGCTCTGGCTGCAGGTCTGAGCTGGTGTCCATGGCAACCACCCCTGGCATGGGGTCTCCATGGAGCTGCCAAGGGACTGAGCATAGCAACAGGGGGCTGGTGATGGTTGCCATGGAAACTGACCATAGCAACAGGAGGCTGGTGATGGTTGCCATGGAAACTGACCATAGCAACAGTGAATTTGTGATGGTTTCCTGCTAAGGATCAGATTTGTCACAGGCCAAAGAGGGTACTTTCCCTCATGGGGACTTTCCAAGATTCTCCAGGCTGTTCCAGAGCTGGAATGTGACAGGCAGAGACAGGGGCTCCATGGAGACCTCCCAGGGCTTTCTGGGATGGTAAAGAGCCCTGTGGTCAGAGGCAGTCACAGCCATTCCATGGTGACATCCCAGGGCACCTTGGGCTGCAAAGGCACCCATCTGTCACAGGCACTCACGGGGGCTCCACGGTGACATCCCAGGAGTGCCCAGGCTGCCAAAGAGCCAGGATGTCCCAGACACTCACAGGGGTTCCTGTCATGGCCAGAGTGGGAGCTTCATGCAAAAGCTTTATTTCTTTATTTGAGAAACTGCGCCTGAGTCATGAGGTAGAGAAATGTCACCCAACAGCCATCATGGATCCTCAAACCCCTGCAGGCACCCTAGATTCTTAAAATTCATTCTAAGTGAGGAGTCTGGGAGCAGCTGGATCCAATCCCATCCCCAGAATTTGTCAAAGGTGTAAAAGATTGGCCGAGTGGAATTCAACTTTTAACACAATTTGTCCCGCAGGATTAATGATGGAATACCAGATAAATTATTACAAATACAGCTCTGTTTGTTTCTGATCAGAATCAGACTGCTGCCAAGAAAGATCTTAACCAGAGTTATTTACTCCACAGTTCAGGAGCTACAACAAATATTAGAGAATAGTGCTCTAGGCAGAAATTTTGAAGTCAACAAGGCCTTGCTGGAGTTGCTGGAGCCCATTGCAGGCAGAGCCTCCTGCTCCAGCAGGAACTGCCTTTCCTGTGCCATCAGCAGGGCAGGTCCTGCTGCAGGAAAAGCCCCAGGCCAGCCCCAGCACAGGGAAGGCCTCGGGCACAAGGGCAGAGTGCCGTGCTGGGAGCTGTGCCAGGGAGAGCCTGAGGCACCAAAGGCACCTTGGCAGCAGCAGCTGCTTGCAGCCCATGGCCAGAAGCCTCCCTTGGCAGCCCGGCCTGGTGGCCACCACTGCAGAGCTGCTGCCTCAGGGCTCATTCCTGGCTGGCCTCTGAAAAGCCACTTCTGCCCCAGGAGCCTGACTGGGAAGTCATTGGCCTCAGCACCTTGGGGACAAGATATCAATGACAAAACTCTTCATGCCAGCAGAGCCAAGGCAGGGGCAGAGGAAAGGGCAGAGCCAGGCCCAGGGGACAGGGCTGCCATGGTGATGGCTGTGAGGTCACTGCCCCTGCAGCAGCCTGGCTGCCCTCAGCAGACATTCTGGCCAGAAGCGTTGTGAGGGCACCCAGCACATCAGAGAACCCACACGACAGGAATTCTGTCCTTGGGGATGAGAGGGTTTCACTAGGTCAGGCTGCACAAGGCTTCTGATCTTGGAGTGTTCCTGGGATTGGGCATCCACTTCTCCGGAAAAACAGTTGCACTTTCGTGCCACTTTCATAATTGTAAAATATTTCCTCTTCTAACAAATGTAAATGCACCCTCATTCAGTTTAGAGATATTGACCCTTGTTCTGTCACTGCAAGATTTGGGAGAAAATACTTTTGATCAGTATTTTTCCATTTTCACAGACCTTGGAGAGGACCCAAAAATCTCCCAAGATGGGGTTTGGGGCCTCATCACAAAACCAGCAGGGACAGTCTGCAGGCTCTGGGATCAGTGGTGTGGAGCCTGAGGACAGAACAGGAATAGCCTGGAAGGGATGGAAGGGTGGTTTCAGAGAGGCTGGAGCTTTTCTTCCTAGTGGGAATGAGCCTGAAGAAGACACAATGGCACCAAGGGCAGCTGGGGAGGCCCAGAGTGGACACCAGGAGAAAGGAATTTCCCTGCCAGGGCAGGGCTGTGGTGCAGCACGTCCCCCAGCAGGAGCCTGGAGCAGCCCCAGGCTTTGTGTGGGCAGGCAGAGGCAGGCAGGAGGCAGAGCTGTCAGCAAAGGAAGGGGCCAGCCAGGTGGGGCAGCCGGGGGATGCCGACAGCCTGCAGGGACAGAGGTGCAGGTTTGCTCAGCACCAGAGACACCTTTGCCTTGCTTGTCCCCACCTGTCATCACTGCCACCAGTGTTCTGCTCTACCATGAACCTGGGGACACTTTCTCAGTCCTGTCCCTCAGAAGGATCTATTTAAAGTATGAGAAACTTCCTTGTTTCACTCTCTTTTTGAGTCCCTGAGAAGTTCTTTGAGCCCACTCTGAGGGACTGAGTCTGATGCTAAGAGCACCAAAGCCCCAGTGGGTCATTAAAGCCCTTGTGCTGTGTCTGTGCTGCTGAGCTGGGCCGGGCTCCTGGCCCAGAGGCAGCTCCTGGCAAGGGCAGCAGAGCTGCAGAGAGACAGCTCTGGCCAGGAGCAGCTCCTGTGCACAGCCCAGCAGGGCTGGGGCACTGCCAGGGCCCCTCAGGGACACCAGCAGGGCACAGGCAGAGCTCCCAGGGGCTCAGCACTGGCAGGGGCTGTGACATGTCCCAGAGGGGGCTGTGTCACAGCAACTCCTCTGTGGCTGTGTCATGGAGACACAGAGCATCTGTGATGTCAGCAAGGGGCTGTGTGACATCACAGAGTGGGCTGTGTGAGGTCACAGATTGGGCTGTGACATCACAGAATTCATTGTGTGAGGTCATCGAGCAGCTGCAGCATCATAGAGGGAACTGTGTGACATCATAGGGCAGGCTGTGACATCATGGCATGGCTGTATGACATCATAGAGCTGGCTGTGAAGTCAAAGTATGTGCTGTGACATTACAGAGTGGCACCATGATATCACAGAGAGGGTTTTGTGACATCACTGAGGGGGTTGTGACATCACAGAGCTGTCTGTGACATCATAGAGTAGGGTGTGAGGCCATAGAGCAGATCCTGCCATCATAGAAGATGGAACTGTGACATCAGAGAGTTGGTTGTGACATCACTGGTGGATGTGCAACATCATAGAGCAGGCTGTGACATCACAGAAAAGATTCTGACATCACATGGTGGCTTTCTGACATCAGAAAGTCTTCTGGGACATCACAGTGCAGCTGTATGACACCACAGGATTACATCATCACTGAATTAGCTCTGTGACATCAGAAGGGTGTTGTATGATGTCCCAGAGTGGGCAGTGACATAACACTAGGTTGTGTGACATCACAGGGGCTGTGTGATATCCCAGGGACTGTGTGACATCACATGTGGCTGTGTGACATCACTGGGCCTGTGTGACATCACAGGGGCTGTGTGAGGTCACTGGTGAGGTCACTCTGCCCCGGCCCCCTCACAGTTCCCCCCAGAGCAGTCCAACCCTGCTCGTGCACAGCGGGGTCCCCTCTCCCCCCGGGTCCCCCCGCCCCTGGCACCGCAGCCTCCCCCAGAGGATGTTCCACGAGATCGACCCCAGAGCCTGACACGGGCACGGGGGGCCGGGGCCCTGGGGGTGGCACAGGGGGACAGGGACCCCCCGGCAGCTTCCCCATGTCCCCCAGGGCCAGAGCCTGGGCCAGGGCTCCTTCACCCTGGTACCAACAAGGCCTTGAGAGCGCTGAAAAAATCCCCAGCAAGGGAGCAGCAAAAACCAAATTTAATATTAAGCAACAGCAGCACAAAGTTCCTTGGCAAGAGTCACTCTGCTCCTGACTGGACACTTCAGGCACACCAAGGAAACAAAGCAACAACAACAACCAAACAAAATCCAGACAATCAAACCAGAAATAAACCAAGAACGGTCCCTGTGTGTGTGTGACACAAGGACAGTGACAGCAAGGATGAAAGGAATATGGCCCAAAAGCTTATCAGAGCTCGATCTTAACAGGATTTAACTTATACCTTAACCTTAACTGATACCTTCAGTTTCACATTTTAGCAAAAAAGAGCTTTTAGCAGGATTTAATCTAACTTGTAACCTATGACTTTGCAATTTAACAGCGGAGAAACACTTAACTGTATTTAACTCAGCTTATAACTTATATTAAACATAACTACTTAGGAAAACAATAACTCTTAGCAGTGTTTAACTTCACTTAGACCTTGTGACTTACCCTTACCTACAGGCAATGTAAGTAAGGTTAAGTCATCCTGGCCACACTTGGCATCAACAGCTTTCTTTGGCAGGGTGAGAACAGGGATGTTGTGCCACTGAGGGAACAAAACCAGTTCCCAGGGCTGCTCCTCCAGAAAGCAGGAGCTGGTTGGGCAGCAGCAGTGCCTGGAGCAGACAGTGTTTGTGATGAGCTGCAGAGGAGCTGAGCCCAGGGGCTGTTGGCCAAGGCTGAGCCCCAAGGAGCATTTCTCAGCTGGCAGGGCAGCCTGAGAAGGGGAGGGGGGAATGCAGCAGCACAGGGCCCATGGAACCAAGGGAGCATTGTGACACTGTGGGGCCCTGTGAGACTGAGGGACCACTGTGACACTGTGGGGCCTCATGGAATCATGGAGAGCACTGTGACATGGCTGGGCCTCATGGAACCAAGGGGACCGTACTGACACTGTGTGACTTCATGAAAATGTAGGGACTGTAGTGTCACTGAGAGGCCCCATCAAACCAAGGGTCCATTGTGACACTGCAGGGCCTCATGGAACTGTGGAGACCATTGTGACGCTTTGAGGTGCCATGGAACCAAGGGACCATTGTGACACTGTGAGACTCAGTGGAGCCAAAGCTCCATTTTGATATTGCAGGGGCTCATGTAACAATGGAGGCACCATTAAGAGTTGGCAGCCTCATGGAACCAAGGGGCCATTGTGACACTGTGGGGCACCATGGAACCAAGGAGACCATTGTGACACTGAAGGGACTCATGGAATCATGGAGACCATTGTGACACTATGAGGATCCATGGAATAAGCAAAGCATTGTGACACTGTGAGGCCTCATGCAACCAGTGAGACCATTGTGACCCTGAGGGTGCCCATAAATCCAAGAGGACCATTGTGATACTGTGGGGCCTCATGAAACCAAGAGGCCTTTGTGACACTGCAGGGCTGCATGGAACCAAAGCTCCAGGGTGACACTTCAGGACCTTGTGTCATCAGTGGTCCATTGTGACACTGTGGAGCCAAAGGAGACCATTGGATCACCACAAACCCCCAGGGTCCAAACGTCCATTGTGACATTGCAGGGCTCATGGAACAGAGGAGTCCCGTGACACTGTGGGGCCTGGGGAACAACGGAGATCATTGTGACACTGCAAGGCCTAGTGGAATTGTTGGGACCATGATAACATTGAGGGGTGCCATGAAATTGTTGGGGCCATTGTGAAAATATTGGGTCCCATAAAAGCAAGGGAACACAGAACAGGTCTGGCTGGTTTGGCTTCCCAGGGGCCACCTGACTGGTCCAGCTGAGCTTGGCATGTTGAGGGTCTCTTCTCATCTGCTAATGAAGCACTGAGGCTCCATGCTTTCCTTCATATGGAAAAGAATTGTCCTTCTCCTCCAGGCATGCACGGCCACAACTGGAGTTTCACCTCCAAATTTCCTTATATCCAAGGATTGTTCCCATAGGAATATTGCCAGGACAAGACTGGCTGTCAGTGGTTTCATAAGGGTCAGCTCCCATCTGTCCCCAAAGCACTGGGGAAGGCTCCGTGTTTTCCTCTCTGTAGGAAAGAACTGTCCTGCTTCTCCAGGTTCCCATGGCTGAGATTGGGTTTCCACCTCCAAATTCACTATATCCAAAGACTGCTCCCAGACAAAATCTGCCATTCCTGGCAAGTCTGGCTGGCCTTGGCTTTGTGAGGCTCTCACCGGCCTTCCAAACACTGGAGCTCTGTGCTTTCCTTCCTATGGAAAAGAACTGTCCTTCTCATCCAAGTGTCCATGGCCAGAAATGGCGTTCCCCAGCCAGCATTCCCTGTTGTGACAGCCTGGAGGAGATTGTTGGCTGGAAATATTTTGTGTGTGGGGGAGAGGTGGGGGCAGGTCCAGCCCTGCCCTGCCCTGGAATCCCAGCCCTGCCCTGCCCTGGAACCCCAATCCCCCCAGAGCCTCTATCCCAGCCCAGCAGTGGCTGCCAGTCCCTGGCACAGCACAGGCAATGCTCCACAGCCACCTCTGCAGCCCCCAGCCCAGCTCCTGAGGGACCAAATGAGCCCAAGCCCCACCTGGGGGAAGGGCCCAGGGAGACCAAGGGGTATTGAAGGCTGACCACAAGGCAAGCACACATCTTGACCCTGCATCCTCTTGGAATTTCCATCTGAACATTGCTGGAATCCAGGAGTTGGTAGCTGTGTGTGTGTGCTTCTCTATATCACATTTTTCTCTCTTTCTGTGTCTTCTTCTATTTTTGTCCCCTTGCAAATTTTGATTAACTTACAATTGAACAAGCTATGAGTTTGTGAAGTTGAATGGGCCAGTAACTGCTTTGAGTGATTGATTGAATGTTGTATTAAACCTTTGCCAAAGTTTCTCTGATATTCTAAAGTTGCCAGAAATGACTGTTTGGTTGTTTTGAGCTCCTGACAATCCCTTCTTGGTATTTCTCCAGCACATCCAACTCAGAGGACACAAACAACTGTAAATTCCTTTTAAATGTCTCCTTGAGAGAGTTGTTTGGGGGATGGGGGTCAGAGCTTGCATGTCCTGCTTGGCCCAGCCCAGGCAGGGCTTTCCCAGCCACATTCCACACTCCATTGCCCAGCTGGAGCCGCTGCTGCCTCTGAGTTGTGCTGCCCCAGCCCCAGGGACGCTCTCCTTGTCTGCCCATTCCCCCACGGGCTCTGGGCAGGGATGGCCTCACTGGGGGCTGCTGACATCCTCAGCAACTTGGAGGCTGCTGCTGAATTTCACTGCTCCAGAGGCTTGTTCAGCCTTCAGCTCTTCAGTGCAGGAATTCAGTGTCCCTGGGCTCATGAACATTCAGAACACCTGAACAAGCCAAGCCTCTGGGAATCATTTGATTTTAATTTTCAAATCTTTTGTGGTTAATTAGTCAGATCTCAGTAGTCTATCCAAAGTGAATGCAATATATTTAAAAAGACAGTGAGAAAAGATTTTTTAAGTCCTGTTTAGGTTTTTTCCCCCTGTTAATACCTTGATGTGTGCAATCTCCAATTGACACTGAATCCAAGTACCTCCTCATGCAGTTTGAACAGATATAAAAATCAAGACCCTTCATGGCTGATAATAAATCAGACTCTGTCCCTACCCCCACCCCACCATTTCCCCCATCCAAGCCCTGGCACTCAGAGCAGCCTTGTGCAAATCTCAGCTCCCTCCAGCCCAGGCTGCACCTGCAGCTTTCAGCTCCTTGGCTCCAACTCCCACCTGCTTTCCTTGCAGAAGGAGCTGCTCGAGACACAGAGGGATGTTCATTTCTTGTCAGCCAACAAAGCCAAGGGAAGGCACAGCTCCATCAAATGCCAAAGTCATTCCTCTGCTGGATATTTAATCCACTTTGCACAGCAGACAGTCTCAGAGCAATGGAAAACACCTTCTGTGCCCAGCACAGATCCCAAGGTCCCCCCAAACCCTCCCTGCCCCGATTCTGCCCAGATTTGCTCTTTGCACACACGAGTCACAGGCTGAAGTCAGGAGCTCCCTCCATGCCCAGAGGGAGCAAAAGAGAGAAAGGGGATGAAGAGCTCTCCTGTGCAGAGCTGAGGTCCAAGTGCAGCCCCTGCAGTGGGAGCCACAACTCATCAGGTTTGTGTCCTTTGGGCTCAGGACCTGGTGACACTCAGAGGCACAGAAAGGTTTCTTGCCAACAAATAGAAGATGAACATTTGAACAGTTTAATAACCATCACAGCTCTTCTCTCAGCTGCTCTCTGTGATGTCCCAGCAGCTTCTGACATGTCCACCATCCCCAAGGGATTTCTTACAGGAACAGTTTTAGACAGAGACATAGGCAAAGGTAATTTAGTGATACATATAAACACAATTAGGATGTTTACATGTAATGTGGAGTTGTCTATGTAATATGTGAAGCTCAAATATATACCACTAATGTGGTATATATTTGAACTTCAGAAAGATTGGCAACTAGCTGAAGTTCAAAGCATGAAACCAGTCATTTGATAGGCACTTGAATGACTAGAGAGCATCTGGATGAGAAAATCTGGGAGTGATGGAAGGGACATAGATACAGTTGCTCTAAATAAAGAGATGTTCTTAGACATGCACATTTGAACAGGGGAGCTGGAAACACCTGAAGGAAGTGGGGTCATTAAATATTAGAGTGAATGTCAGTGGCAAAGGTAGAGGGGAAGATGAGTATTTCTTCTCCTGCCATCAGTAGAAGAATCCAGTAGATCCAGGAAATTCCTGATCCTGCTGGGAAAAGTTTGCCATTTCTTAAAAGTACTCAAGTGACCCAGATAATAAAGATTTGCTTGTATTATAAAACCAACAAGTATTAAAACCTCTGCCCCTTTCCAGGCAGACATCAGCTGTGTGCCCATGAACAGGCAGTGCCACTTGTGCCCTGAGGTGCCCAGCTGGGATTGGATCTCTCCCAGAGCACCTGAGGGAGAGCAGAGCACCTTGCAAGATGCAGGTCCCTGACAGCCCCGCAGGGCTCCTGTCCCATCAACATCTGCTCTGCTCCAGTCTGAAACAGGGCCCAGCATGGTGCTGGGATCATCAGAGAGCTGAGGTGTGTGCTGGAATTCAATGGCCTCCCCATCCCGCAGCAGCCCTGCATTTCCCTGCTGCAGCCTTGGTCTCCAGCCCAGCCATGGAGGCTCTTTGGGCTCTGGAGTGTTGCTGCAGCCCCCAAGGGCAGCTGAGCTCTGCCTTTGGCACAGTCAGGCCTGGCCAGCGCAGGCCATGCTCAGCAATTGCTTGTGTGTGCCTGGCCTTGCTGTCAGCCCCGGCAGCGGCTGCGTGGCCCCTTTGTGGCCCTGTGCTGGCCCAGCCATGGTGGCCCAGCCCCTGCGCAGGCCCAGCCCAGGCCAGGAGCATTGCGGCTGGGAACGGCCCCTGTGCCGTGGTGCCCACAGCAGCCTTGGGGCTCTGTGCCCCATGGCCTCCCTGCTGGGCAGCCTCTGCCAGCTCCTGCAGAGCCCCTGGCACCTGTGGGGCTGCACAGACAGCCCTGCCCCGGGCTCTGCCGGCCTCTGGGCCAGCAGAGAGGCAGCCAGGGCTGGCCATGGCCAGGAACAGGCCGTGAGCCCCGCAGGAGGATGGAGCTGGACCACAGCCAAACTCAGCCCAGGCCAAAGCTGGGCTCAGCAGCCAGGCCTGCCAACACATGGGCACAGAGGTTGGCGCTGACAAATGTCCTGGGCCCCCTCCCTGCTCTGTCCATGCCACCAAGGGCACAGAGCAGCCTCCTCTCTGGGCCACTTGCCTGTTTGCAATGCCTTGCACAGGCGCTGGCCCTGCCCCACAAGGCCTGGCCTGAGTCCTGCCCCTGCACGCTCAGCCAGGCTGAGATGGACACTGATGGTTTCTGGGCCAGGCTCTCGGAGCCCAGCCCAGCTCCCTGCAAGCTCTGCCAGCTGCCCTGAGCTCTGGGCAGCACCAAGGGCCTCTCTGAGCCCAGCCCAGCCCAGCCGGCTCTGGCCCCACAGCTCTGCTCAGGCCAGGCTGCTCTGGGCACTGGCCCCACGGCCTCAGCCCCTGCCAAGGCCACAGCAGCAGCTACAGCTGCCACAGGACTCAGCCCCAGCCATGGGGGAAGGTGCTTGGCCAAGGCCAAAGGAGGCTCCCGGGCTGCCCTGCTCCTCTCAGCCTGAGGTGCTGAGAGCTCTGCAGCCCCTGCTGCCATCCCATCTGCCCAGGGCAGCACAAGAGCCCCAGCCTTGGGACCCTCAAGAGCTGCTCCTGCTCCAGGCCCAGGGCCCATGCCAAAGCTGGGGCAGCCACAAAGCTGTGCCCATTTCTGTTCATTGCAGCTCTCATGGGGATGGATCCTCAGCCACTTGGAGTTTGCTGATGAGTTTTACTACTCCAGAGGCCTCTTCTTTCTTGAGCTCTTCAGTTCATGAATTCAGTGAGAAAGGCTCATAAACATTTGCTCAAAATGCCCAAACAAGAAAAGACCCAGGGAATAATTCAAATTTTCAATTCTTCTGTGGTATTTAGACTGATTTGAGAACTCTATTCAAAGTGAATGTACTATATCGAAAACAATGCGAGAGAATTGTTTTGTCCTGTTTCCTTTTCCTGTTTATAGAAGGATATCAGCTATCCTCAGTTGATACTCATTCTCAGCACCTTCTAATTGAGTTTGAATAGATATGAAGAAGAAGACCCTTCATGGCTGACAATCAAAAACACTTTGTCCCCATGCCCTCCTCACCATTTCCCTCATCCAAATCCTGGCACTTCTACGGATCAGGAATGATGTGGCCAGCAAGAGCAGGGAAGGGATACTTCCCCTGTGCTGGGCACTGGTTGGGCAGGACTGCAGTGTCCAGTTCTAGCCCCCCTGGGGTGGTCAATAGGAAGAAATTCTTATCAGGAAGAGAAAAGAAAGCAAAGGTGGCACAAAGGAAATGGTCAGGGCAGTTTGGGGGTTGCTGCCAGGCAGCCCTGGCTCTGAGCAACAGCATCTGCAGTGGCACAGGAAACTCCCAGCTGATGGGAACAAACTTTCCGGCTGACTGCAGAGGCCAGGACAAACCTGAGTGGTTTCCCTGGTGTCCCGCAGGCCTTGCTGGCCCCAGGGGCTGATGGCATTTGTGCTCCCTCAGGTTCATGTCCCCACAGCAACAGCATGGGGGTGCTGGCCCTGCTGTGTGCAATGCAAACAGGGGCTGCTGAGGCAGTGCTGCCGTGCCTGTGCCTGCAAGGATGGGGCACCTGTGTGAGCTGGGGGAGAGGCCAGGGCTGCAGAGGGGGGATGTTGTTGGCAGCTGCATGAGGACGCTCTGGGACGCTGCCCTGGGCTGTGCAGCACACTGGGCATGGATCAGCCCCTGCTCTGCTGCTCCTTCCCGTCTGGCCCAGGGCCCTTGCAGAGCCCCAGCCATGCTGTTTGCCCCCAGCCTGCCCACGGCCAGCCTGGGGCTGCTGACGGGGGTTTCTGTGCTGAGCATTGGCCTGGCCGTGTTCTTGAGAGAGCCTGGGCAAGGAGCCTGGAGCCCCCAGGGCCTGGCCTGAGGCGTCAGCGCTGCCCCAGCAGTGCCCATGGCCTGTCCCTGCTGCAGCCCCGGCACTGCCACCCCCAGGGCTGTGCCCGGCCCCGAGAGCACTCAGGCCCTGCAGCAACACCAGGGCCACCAGGGCAGCGGGGCAGGGCCACGCCAGCAGCACTGGCAACACCAAGTGCTGCTGCTACTGCTGCTGGGCACAGCTGCTGGGCCAGCACTGATCTGCCCCAGCTCTGCACACAGACATTGCTGCTGCAGCTCCAGAGAAGGCAACACAAGGGCATCTCTGCAGAAAACTCTGCTGGGAGATCCTTTAGTTCCTTTAAACCCACCAAGAGTGCAGCCCCTCACTGACACAGTCTGTGGCCAAGGGAATGGGGAGTGAATCAAAACAAGAAATGGCACAAACAATGACCTTTATTTGTGGACAATATTGAAAAAACTAAATCAAAGAAAAAAAACCTCCACTGGGAAACCAATAAGAAGTATTAAAGATGACTTTTATTACAAGTGATTTGTAGAAATTGGCCAGCAGTTTAATGTTTCTGAAACCATCAAGTCATCAGTCTCCTCACTGCAGCCTTGAGCTCCTGGTTCCTCAGGCTGTAGATGAGGGGGTTCAGGGCTGGAGGCACCACTGAGTACAGAACTGACAGGGCCAGATCCAGGGATGGGGAGGACATGGAGGGGGGCTTCAGGTGAGCAAATACAGCAGTGCTGATGAACAGAGAGACCACGGCCAAGTGAGGGAGGCAGGTGGAAAAGGCTTTGTGCCGTCCCTGCTTAGAGGGGATCCTCAGCACAGCCCTGAAGATCTGCACATAGGAGAAAACAATGAACACAAAACATCCGAGTGCTAAACACACACTTACAGCCATAAGCCTGATTTCCCTGAGATAGGATTTGGAGCAGGAGAGTTTGAGGATCTGTGGGATTTCACAGAAGAACTGGCCCAGGACATTGCCATTGCACAGGGGCAGGGAAAATGTATTGGCCGTGTGCAGCAGGGAATAGAGAAAGGCACTGGCCCAGGCAGCTGCTGCCATGTGGGCACAAGCTCTGCTGCCCAGGAGGGTCCCGTAGTGCAGGGGTTTGCAGATGGACACGTAGCGGTCGTAGCACATGATGGTCAGGAGGGAAAATTCTGCTGAGATGAAGAACAGGAAGAAAAAGAGCTGAGAAGCACATGCAGTGTAGGAGATGTTGCTGGTGTCCCAGAGGGAATTGTGCATGGCTTTGGGGACAGTGGTGCAGATGGAGCCCAGGTCAGCGAGGGCCAGGTTGAGCAGGAAGAAGAACATGGGCGTGTGCAGGTGGTGGCCGCAGGCTACGGCGCTGATGATGAGGCCGTTGCCCAGGAGGGCAGCCAGGGAGATGCCCAGCAAGAGGCAGAAGTGCAGGAGCTGCAGCTGCCGCGTGTCTGCCAATGCCAGCAGGAGGAAGTGCCTGATGGAGCGGCTGTTGGACATTTGCTTTGCCTTGGCATGGGGATCTGTAAAAAAAGTAATCATGGAATAGTTGGGTTTGGAGAGGACTTGAAATATCCCAGCACAGCCTGGGGGCACTTTCCCCCCACTGCCTGCCCAGGGCTCTGCTGCCTGGAGCTGTCCCTGCCAGCAGCTGCTTCCCTGTGCCCAGGGCTGGGCCCTGCCAGTGCTGCCAGAGCCCAGCCCAGCCCTGGGGGCTCAGCTCTGCCCTGCAGAGCCCTCCCAGCTCAGGCACTGCCCAGGGGCAGCTCTGGCTCTTCAGGCTCTGATGGCAACGTCAGAGCAACCCTGAAGAGACTGGAAAAGGGACACTGATGCTGCCTGTGGGGGTCTCTGTGCTGATTTCTGTCACTGCCTGGTTTATGCAGATCTCAGGGAAAATATCTTTATTTTATTCTACCTGAACTTAGAGATGGAAATATACATGCAGATTCTCATCCCAGCAACCCAGAGCAGAAGATTAAAAAGCAGGATTTTCCCTTTTATTCAGCTCCTCCCTTGCTGTGCTCCCTGTATAATCTACTTGGAAATGTTCTGCAGTTCACTGCCATGCTAGGAGCAGTCCTGAACAATGCAGCATCCTCCCCACACAAGGAGAACACTTCCAAGCCTCACCAGCTGTCTCCTGCCACCCAGATCTTTTCCCCCAGTGCTGGGAGCAGCTGCCAGGGCTGGCTGAGAGCTGTCCCTGGCAGGCAGCAGAGTCCCTGCCCCAGCACAGCGCCCTGGGCTGCAGGACCCTGCTCTGCAGGACAGCCCTGGGCACCCCTGGCTGCTCTGCACAAGAGACAAGCAGAGAATGTACTCACAGGCTCTGCAGGCATTGGCATGTTCCAGCTTGAGGAGATGGCTCCAGGAGCTGCAGCTGCACTGTCCTGCAGCCAGAGGTTCCTGTGCCAAGGGCTGGCAGTGATTGTGCCCCAGGCACTTCTCAGCCCCTTCCCAGCCCTGACTGATTGAAGCTCTCTGT
This sequence comes from Agelaius phoeniceus, assembly GCF_051311805.1. Lineage (NCBI taxonomy): Eukaryota > Metazoa > Chordata > Aves > Passeriformes > Icteridae > Agelaius > Agelaius phoeniceus. The sequence goes on from NW_027509866.1 coordinate 7,856,932, forward strand.
GCCTCTGGGCTGTGCCCGGGCTGGCTGCAGGCAGTGCCCCAGCCCTGCTGGGCTGGCACAAGAGCTGCTCATCCAGAGAAATGTGCTTTTGAAGCTCTTCTTGGTGAGCAGGAGCTGCCTCTGTGCCAGGAGCCCAGCCCAGCTCAGCAGCACAGACACAGCACAAGGACTTTAATCAGCCTCTGGGCCTTTGTGCTCAGGCCCTGGACATCAGTCCCTGAGAGGCAGCTGAAGAAACCTCTGCAGAACTCCAAGGCAGAATCCAACTCCAAAGTTTCTTGGACTTTTAATGGGTCCCACTGAGGGACACGACTGAGCAAGTGTCCCCAGGCCCCAGGCAGAGCAGAGAACTGCAGGCAGTGATGACAGGTGGGGACAAAGAGAAGCCAAGTCTTGGTGCCCAGGGGCACAGCAGGGTCTGTGCCAGCAAGGGCTGGGAGGAGACACCTTGTCCTGAGGCCCTGGGGCCTCCTGGCACAGCCCCAGCCAGGCTGGGCACTGTCAGCCCCTTGTGCTGCCCTCAGCATCCCCCCCTAGCCCACATCCCAGTGGCCTCAAGGATCTGCTGCAAGGAGTCCCTGGGGAGCCTTGCTCAGCAATGGCCCTGGGGGCTCCTTCATGCTCCCTGCAGGGACTGCAGCTTTTTCAAAGGACTTTGGCTTTGGCTTTTGCCTTGCAGTCTCTGAGAGGTCTCTGCAATCATGGCCTCCAATTATCTGCTGTAATTAGTCCCTGGAGAGGCTTTGTCAGTAACAACACTCAGTGGGGATCATTAATGCTTCAGAGTACTTCAGTTATTATAAGGTACTTGGTGTTTCCCTTTTGATGCAGACTCTGTGAGAGTTTTGTGCAATCATGGCCCCAATTATCTGCTTTAACGTGTCCCTGGAGAGCTTTGTACTGACACTCAGTGGGGCTCATTAATACTTTGAGATACTCAAGTTGTTTAAGGTACTTAGGAATTTCCTGTCTGCACTGAGTCTCTCAGAAGTTTTTGGTCAATCCTGGCCTCAAATTCTCCCCTCCAAGGAGTCCATGATGATCCTCTGTTGGGGATGGACCTCAGTGGGACCCATTCATGCTTTGAGACACTTTGGGGTTTTCTACTGATTTGACTCCTGGAAAGGTTTGTGCAATCTCCTCTCAGGCCCTGAGGTTCCAGGGCTCAGCTCCAAATGCACCACAGGGCTCATTAGGATCAAGCAAGTCCTGACAAACCATGGCTCTGCCTTGATTTCCCTGTGCTTTAGTACTGTTCATTACGAAGATTTCCTATTACAGTTATGGAAAAATAATTCAGAGACCTTTTAAGAAATATGTATTCCTATCTTAAAGGGTGTCTTTTTTTGCTGTTCCTATTATACAAGAGGTGATTGCAGCATTCTGTGATTGATATTGATCCAGGGTCTCTCCTAAGGAGGTCTGGCCAGGTCAGTGAAGTTGTTCCTTAGAGCTGTCCCAGTGTGGACAACCCAGCCACAGATTCCCCAACCCCATGTGAGAAACAATTTTCACTTTCAAAAATGTAAATGCTTTATTAAGACCTTATCAAAATACAACAAGAAGACTGAATAAAGAAAGGAAAGGATATCACATCAGGAGCAAAGGATTCAGTAACCATGTGCTCATCTACAAAATGGATGTTCTGTCTTTTATAACTCTAGCCCCTCCCAAAGTCTTGTCAATCAACTCCTTCTTCACTGTCCAGTGGTGGAGATCACTGTCTCATACCTTGATTGGAGGTCAGGTGCTGCCATAGGAACAAGCCAACCCTCCCAAATGCCCCAGCTACTGAGGCCATCCTGTGATAGCAATGCAAGGGGGAGGGGAAGGATAACTGTACATCTACAAATCTTCTCCTAACATATATTTAATATTCACCCCTTAATTGTGAGACTCAACCACAGAATCACTCATCTATAACAAGCCCCCTTTTTGTTTTCTATAAGTCATTTTGCTTGAACAATTAAGTGAAAAAATTTCCCTGTCTCTTGAATGAGTCATACCAGCATCTGTTGATGTGGGCAAGGACAGTGGGAACAGGAGAAAAAAAAAGTCAGGTTTTCCTTAGACACACTTATTTGGAACGGACAAAAGGGCATCCCAGAGGTCCAGTGTGGCTTTGACTCCCATCTACCGTGCCTGTGTGGCTGCTACCCATAGTTGGTGCATCTTAGGGGTGAGTACAGAGGCCAACTCAGTCCTGCCCTCCAGTCCCTGAATTAAAAGACAACTGAGGAATTACAGAGGTCTGGTCTGGCCTTTTGTCCCTACCTTACCGTGCCTACAGGGTTGCTACCCACAGCAGGGCCATGGAGCCTTCTTGGTAGCGAACAAAGGGGTCAACCCGGCCTTGCCCTCCTTCCTTTGTCTTATTTCCTTGAAGAAGCTGCCCCATTACCTTTTACAGTCCCTTGTGTACTTCTCCTCAACAGCTGCTGGTAATTCTCACCCATGAAAAAAGGAAGACAGTTCTCGAGCTGGTTGGTGGAAGCTTGACTCTACTTTTTCGGCGTCTTGGTGTTTTTCTGGTTGTCTCTCTGTCTCTGTTTGAGAGTCAATCTTGTTTCACCCAGCCTGGATGTTGCAGTCCACTCTTTGGGTTCTTCTCCTGGGCCTTTGACTCTGTTGCCATGAGTCCATCCCCGCTCTGCAGCTCGCACGGCCGATTCGGTGGTGAGCAGTACCTGAAAGGGACCTTCCCACTGAGGAGTCAGAGGCTGATCTCTCCATGGCTTAATCATCACCCAATTCCTGGGATTAATATTATGGATTCTGAAATCCAGGGTGGTAGTTTGAGGAATTGCCCCTTTATGTCTTAGCCCTTCTAAGGTTTGTGCTATAGACATCACTTATTTCTTGGCATTGGCTTCCCCTTCCTCAAAGGTGGCAGCCTTCTGGGGTGAGGTCAGGAAGGGTAACCCAAACATCATTTCATAGGGTGACACCCCCAGATCTGACTGGGGTTGGGTTCTAATTCTTAATAAGGCCAAAGGGAGACATTTTATCCATGACATTTGGGTTTCAATCATTTTCTTAACTAGAGCTCATTTAAGAGTTTGATTCATTCTCTCAAGCTGACCAGAACTCTATGGTTGCCATGGAGTGTGTAATTCCCATTTTACTGCCAGGGCCTGAACAACTTTCTGCAATATCTTTGATGTGAAATGAGTTCCCCGGTCTGAATCAATCCTGTTTGCCATCCCATATTGGGGTGTCCTGGCAAATTTGGGAGACAATCTCCAAAGGAGGGCCCCTCCAGAAAGCAAACTCACACAGCCCCTCCCCCCAGCCGGTTCGGGAAGAATTCCTTGGAGAGAAGTGGAAAGAACCTGTTTATTTAACAGGCACAGCACCCCCAGCACACAGATTGAACAATACCGGATGACACCACTCTGAAAAAAGATGGCAAATTCAGAAATTCTCTCTTGGGGTGGTCACTCAGTCCCTCTGGCGCTGGGGCAGCTGCTGCAGGCCACAGGGTGCAAACGCTCGGTGTTCCCAGGTCCCAGTCCGGAGCAGGTTCGAGATGGTTCAAAAAGGAAAGGAGAAACAGTCCAGGAAGAAATTTGGACAGTTTAGCTAAACTAGCTAATGAGCAGAAGCAAGAGCAAGCAGTAGTGAAGCAGAAGCAAGAGTGAGAGAGCAACGCAAAAAGCGAAGGCAGAAAGCAAAAGCAGCACTATGTACTGCCCATCTCTGTGTCCCACCAGGCTGATAAGAAAGCCCAAACAAAACTTTCACTCTTCAAAGCCAGTCTTAAAGGCATAGAACATAATATCCAGCATAAACAGAACACATGAATGGGGATACAAGCATCATAACATCACCCTAGGACATTCCACCCCTTATCCCCATATCATCAACATACTACCACACATCATGCATTTATTCACGCAAAATTTCCATCTGTTCCCCCAAAAATTACAAGCAATACCCATCATGCCCTCATCACATCCCCACACTGGACCACTGAATCCAGACCCTATACTACAGAGCTGCAGGATTTCACCCCTTTCACCTTACTCACTCAAAGCTCCATCTATCACTTGCTCAGACCTTCAAAACTTGCACATTTCCTTCTCCATCTTCCACTTGCCCAGATCTTCAACACTTACACATTTCCTTCTATCTCATGTCTGTATGGTGTAATGTACAGACAATGGCAGTAACATCCAACAAATAGTGATATTTGCATATCATTCTCACCCCACAATCAGATCTCCCTGAGGTACACATCATGTTGTTCCATCTCTTTGCATTATCCACCATGTGCAACCTGGTCCCTGAGCAAAGACAACCCCACAAATGTGTTTGTCTGTACTCGAGGCAGAATTGATCCACACAGTCTTCCCCAACAAACCTCTGACATGTACCACTGGGACTTTATTTCCATCTGTTATATTCAGGGGCTCAGACTGGGCAAGACCTGCTCGGTTGGTGGAACCTCGGGTGTTAACTGACCAGGTGGCCTTTGCTAAATGCTGCTCCCAGTTTTTGAAAGATCCCCCACCCAAAGCTTTCATCTGGGTTTTTAGTAGTCCATTGTACCTCTCCACTTTGCCTGCAGCTGGTGCATGGTAGGGGATATGGTACACCCACTCAATGCCATGTTCCCTAGCCCAGGTGTTGATAAGGCTGTTCTTGAAATGAGTCCCATTGTCTGACTCAATCCTCTCAGGGGTGCCATGTCTCCACAGGACCTGGTTTTCAAGGCCCAGGATAGTGTTCCAGGCAATAGCATGAGACACAGGGTAGGTTTCCAACCATCCAGTGGTTGCTTCCACCATGGTCAGCACGTGGCGCTTGCCCTGGCGTGTCTGGGGCAGTGGGATGGAGTCAATCTGCCAGGCCTCCCCATACTTGTTCTTGGACCCCCGCCCACCATACCATAGGGGCTTCACTCACTTGGCCTGCTTGATGGCAGCACACATCTCACAGTCATGGATAACCTGTGAAATACTGTCCATGGTTAAATTCACCCCTCAGTCTCGTGCCCACTTATTGGTGGCATCTCTGCCCTGATGGCCTGAGGCATCATGGGCCCATCGAGCTAGGAACAACTCCCCCTTCTGTTGCCAATCTAAGTCTATCTTCGACACCTCTACTTTTGCTACCTGATCTACCTGTTTGTTGTTTTGGTGTTCCTCATTAGCCCAACTCTTGGGGACATGAGCATCTACATGGTGGACCTTCACAGGTAGCCTCCCTACCCTGGTAGCAATGTCTTTCCACTCTTCAGCAGCCCAAATTGGTTTTCCTCTATGCTGCCAGTTGGACTCATTCCACCTCTCCAGCCATCCCCACAGAGCATTGGCTACCATCCATGAATCAGTGTAGAGGTAGAGCTTTGGCCATTTCTCTCTTTCTGCAATGTCCAGGGCCAGCTGAATGGCTTTGAGTTCTGCAAGTTGGCTTGATCCACCTTCACCTTCAGTGGCCTCAGCGACCTGTCGTGTGGGGCTCCATACGGCTGCTTTCCACTTCCGGTTCATCCCTACGATGCGACAGGAACCGTCAGTGAAAAGAGCATAGCGCGTTTCCTCTGGGGGCAGTTGGTTATATGGAGGAGCTTCTTCAGCCCGTGTCACTGGTTCTTGTTCTTCATCTGTGACACCAAAATTCTCACCTTCGGGCCAATTTGTAATTACCTCCAAAATCCCAGGGCGATTCAGTTTACCTATATGGGTGCTGTCTCTGTCCCTCTGGGAGCCTCTCAGGAACCCTGGGCCAGTCCCGAGTCGGCAGACACCGGGGCAGCCCCGACACGGCCGACAGCGGGGAGACACTCTCTGTGCCCCGAGGGTACTGAGGGCACCTGGGCTGGTCGCCTGTGCAGCACAAGAGACACCAGAGACATCGGTAGAAGAGAAAGGGCCGGCTCTTAGCAGGGGTTAATCCAAGGTTTTATTCTAGGAGTCCCAAAGGAGCCCCTACACCTCAGGGGCCTCCTGCCAAGAGCCCCGGGAGATGTGCCAAGGTTACATTTTAAGGGAGGTGGAAACCCAAAGTAGATAACATTTGACTAACCAAGAAGTGACCCTAAGGGATGGGTACTGGGGGATGGACATTTAGGACAGCGTATGGGGCAAGGCTTGGGGGGCTGACCCCTGGCCTCTGGCTAATCATTCGACTTCCTGGACTGAAGCTTCTGGATGGAGGGGATGGGATGCTGAGTGATTGACAGAGAGCCAGGGTGGGGGTTTGGGGATGATCTCAGCAAGGGAAAGGGAGTACACAGGTAAAGGGAAGGGGGTACCATCTGGGATGAACCATTTGGGAAAAATACGGGGATTCAAACCCAAAACTCTTACAAAACTATTACAAAGTATAAAAACACACTACAATGCACCACCCAGATCTGGTGTTTGCTGAGCAAGTGCCCAGATACGGAAATTCCCAGGGCTGACACAGCCCAAGTCCAGCAATTTGCTGGCACAGAAAGCCAAAATCCGGCAATTTCCTGATGCCAATACAGGTGCCCAGACCTGGTGTTTGCTGCCACTGCCAGTGCTCAGATCTGGATATTCCCTGTTCTGGCAGAGCCAAGTCCAACAATTTTCTGGCAAAGAAAGCCAAAATCTGGCAATTCCCTGCTATCGTCATTGGCAATGCCAGGAGCCGGTGTTTGCTGGCACCACCAGTGCCCAGATGCGGGAATTGCCCGGTGCCGGCACAGCCCCAGTCGAGTAATTTTCTGGCAAAGAAAGCCAAAACCTTGCAAATACCTGGTGCTGGCCCCATCCAGATCTGGTGTTTGCTGGCACTGCCAGTGGTCAGATCCAGCAGTTTCCCAGTGGCAGCACAGCCCAAGTCCACCAATTTGCTGGCACAGAAAGACAAAACCCAGCAATTTTCTGGTGATAGCACCGGCACCACCCAGATCTGCGGTTAGCCGGCACCGCCAGTGCCCAGATCTGGCAATTTCCCTGTGCCACCACAACCCAAATGCAGCAATTGTCTGGCAAAGAAAGCCAAAACCCAGCACTGCCCAGATCTGGTGTGTTGGGATTGGTTTAAAAGAAGAGGGAGACTGTTGCCTTCTTGTGAAGGCCACGATGACCTGGTTTCAGAGTCCAGCACTTCGATCTCCTTCGTGGGATCCCTTGTGGCCAATAACGGACGCTGACACCAATGTGGTGGACGGTTAAAGGCGTTTATTGGGGGGTCTCAAGGGTATTTATGGACTAAGGGGTCTCTCTACGTCAGACAGGGGTTTGGCTATACTTTCTAGGGTTAGTGTGGAGTGGAAAGTTACTGGCATGCATAGGTTAGGGGGGCTACACGTCTGGCTACATTCCAAGGGTGATCCTTATCTATGGGGAGGGGGGTAGAAGGATTCCTGTAATTTTCCATTACAGCCCGAAATCTTCCGAACGCCTGTCCCTGGCCTACCACAGGAGACCTCAGCTTAAGGCCGTGGGAAAACCCTCTTTAGTCAGGGTCAGCAGGAGCTCCCGCCCATAATTCTCTTGTTCAGTTATGCAGATTGTTACTAGAAAGTTCTGAGTTCTCTTTGCTACCATTGGTTACTTTTTACTGCAAAAATTGTAATATTCTTAATCCTTCCTTCCTCTTGGATCCTTTCCTCAGATCCCACCTTAACCCCTCCCCATAAATAAATGGATAAATATCCCTGCTAGACCCTGGACCCAGGCTTTTTTCTGCTTCACTCTCTGTACGGTGCACGCCGTCCTGTTTGTTGTGTTTGCCTTCATCAAAGTTCTGTTTCCAGAGCACCAGATGAAAGCAGTCTCTGTCAGTAAAGTGGCCAGAGCTGGTTCTCAGGGAAACCACTGGCCAATGGTCCGGACGAGGGCCAGAAGGTTTCACTGGTGTTTGCTGGCACTGCCAGTGCCCAGATCTGGAAATTTCCCTATTCTGACACAGCCCAAGCGCAGCAGCAATTTACTGGCACAGAAATCCAAAACCCAGCAACTTTCTGCTACTGGCTCTGGCACTGCCCACATCTTGTGTTTGCTGTGCCAGTGCCCAGATTTGGAAATTTCCCGGTGCCAGCGGAGCCCAAATCCGGCAGATTTCTGTCACTGGCAACGACACCACCCAGATCTGGTGTTTGCTGGCAGTGCCAGCGCCCAGATCTGAAAACTTCCTGGTGCTGGCAGAGCCCAAGTCCAGTGATTTTCTGGCACAGAAAGCCAAAATTGGGACATTTACCAGGTTCTGGCTCCAGCACCATCCAGATCTGGTGTTTGCTGGGACCGCCAGTGCCCAGATTTGGAAATTTCCCGATGCCTTCACAGCCCAGGTCCAGCAATTTGGTTTTAGCTAGCTTAGGCAGAGAAGTTCCTGGGACTGTGACTTTCCTTTTTCTTGGAACGGTTAAAACTGCTCTGGACTGAAAACCCAGAAAAACACCGGCAGCTCACACCTGTGGCCCACCGAGCTCTGGGACGCTGCATTCCAGCCCCAGAGGGACTTAGAAGAGACCGAGTGAGCCAACTACAACCCACAAAAAGGACTTTCTGAATTTGCCATCTCTTCAGCACTGTCAGAGGTTTTATTTAATATTATTCATTTTTCATGCTTGTGAATACTTTACTTGTTAAATAAACTGGGCTTTTTTCACTTTTCTCGAGGGAAGTCTTTTCCTGAACTAGTAGGGGGAGGGGCTGCTTGAATTTGCTTTCTAGACAGATCCCTTTTGGAGGTTTCCTCCCCAAATTTGCCCTAAGCCAGCACAAACAGTCATCATGAAAATTTCACCAGTGGCATAATTTCCTGCTGGCAAATCTTGTGACAGAAGCTTGACCTTGTTCTCCATGAGACATTCTTGGGAAGAGGGACAGGAGAAGATTCCTGGAAAACTGAAACAGCCTTCCAGAAGTGAAATGAAAATGAAAGAAACAATCCAAGATCTTTTCCTCTATTTATTTCTATGCTCCCCTTTTCCATGTTGCACTACTTCTCCATCCCAGGAATTCCAGATGCACCGCACCTCTAAGATCGGTGACTTAGTGATTTTTAGACACTCGAAAATACCATGAGCCACACACATTTTCCTTCCCCTGGTTTTACTGGAAGGCAAGACTGGAGATGTAAGTGCAGTGCTGGGCTCAGGTAGGAATCCTACAGCAAGGGAAGGTGGCCCGACAGTGTTTGACCCTCAGCCAGGCCAATGCAGAGCAGCAAGCGAGGGGATTGCTGTGCCAGTGTGCAGGAGTCAGGGCTCTGCATCTGGGCTCACCGCTGCAAAGTTCCCGTGTTTGGACAGACTCAGGGGCTGTGCCCGGGGCGCGCGGGGCTCGAACGTGGGGCTCGTGGGGCGAGCGGGGAACGGACACGGGGACGAACGGCCCCGGTGCTTCAGTTGCAGCGGCGGCAGCGGCGGCAGCAGCAGCGGCAGCAAAAGCAGAGACGCTTCAACATTCCTTCTCTTTTTCTTTCTGTTTTTGTTTCTCCTTCTCTCCCTTTCCCTCGGTCGGGCACCCTTCTCTCGGGGTCCCTTGCCCGGCGTCCCTCTCCTCTCCCCGCCTCCCTCTCCCCTGCCGGGCCGGGCCATGCCCCCGGCCCGCCCCCGGCCCCGGGCGGGGCTGCCCCGTGCCCGGCCCCGGCCGTCCCGCCGCGCTCTCGCCTCCGCCCGGCTCTGGCCGTACTGGCGGTGGCGCTGCTGGGCGGGCGTCAGTGCCTGGTGCGGGGGCGGCATCGCCGCCCTTCGGCTCCGCCTGGCCCGAGCCCGGCCCCGGACCCGACGTGAAGTCCCGTCCCGATCCCGGCCTCGGCCCCGGCCCCGGCCCCGTCCCCGTCCCCGGCCCCGGCTCCTCTCGGGGCCCGCGGAGGACACAGGCGGCGCGGCCGCTCCCGCCGCCTCCGCTGCGGCTTCCCCGGTCCGAGCTCCGCCGCTCGGCAGCGCGGCCGCCGGGGCCCGGGGCGGGTGGGGATGCCCGGCCCGGGCCGCTCGGGGGGCGCCCGGGGGCCGTTGCTGGCCACGGGCCGAGCGCTGACAGCCGCGTCTCGCCCGCAGGGAAGGCGCACGAGGCCCTGCAGGAGCGGTACCGCCTGGGTTCGCTGCTGGGGCGCGGCGGCTTCGGCAGCGTCTTCGCGGCCACGCGGCTCTCGGACGGCGCCCCGGTGAGCGGCGGGGCCGGCGGCGGGCGGAGGGGGAGGAGGAGGAGGAGGAGGAGAAGGTGGACAAGGAGGAGAAGGTCGGAGCGCGGCGGGCAGGGCGCCGAGCTCAGCCCGCTGCTCTCCCTCGCTCGCAGGTGGCCATCAAACGCGTGCCGCGGGATCGCATCCGGCACTGGGGCGAGCTGGTGAGTGAGCGGGGCCAGCGGCAGCAGCCGGGCCGGGCCGGGCGGCGAGGAGCCGGGGCCCGGCAGGGTGGGAGCCGCCGGAGCCCTGCGGGGAGAGCGGGCGTGGGCTGAGCGGGGCGTGCAGAGCATCCCGGGCTGGCTGAGGGCTCCCAGAGCCCCGGCACGGCCTCAGCCCCACTGACGGCACCGCGCTCCTCCCGCAGCCCGACGGCAGCAGCGCGTCGCTGGAGATCGTGCTGCTGGCCAAGGTGTCCCGTGGCTGTGCCGCTGTCATTCAGCTCCTGGAGTGGCTCGAGCTCCCCGACAGCTTCCTGCTGGTGCTGGAGCGTCCGGAGCGGTGCCAGGAGCTCTCGAGTTTCCTGGCGGAGCGGGGGTTCCTGCCGGAGGAGGAGGCGCGGGCGCTGTTCCGCCAGGTGCTGGAGGCCGTGCGGCACTGCACCGCCTGCGGGGTCCTGCACAGGGACATCAAGCCCGAGAACATCCTGCTCGACCTGGCCAGCAGGCAGCTGAAACTCATCGACTTTGGCTGTGGCGCCTTCCTCCAAGACACAGCCTACACCCAGTTTGCAGGTGAGCCCTCCAGGGGATGCTCCTGGGCATCTCATGGCCCAGCCTGGGTGCAGCACCGGGGCTTCCCCCTATGGCAGCCGGGATGGGATTGATGCTGGAGCCGAGTTGATTTGGGTGGGGTGTGAGGGGGGCCAGCTGCCGACCCTGCCGACAGCCTTCAGCACCCACTGTGGCCTGGGCTGGGGCTGGAGCTGGGGCAGCCAGCCCGACACAAACCCCCATGGGGGTAGCAGAGAGGGGGGTCTGACCCCGTGCCCTGGATGGTTTGGTGTGCAGGCGAGGAAGGGCTTGGACTGCTCTGCTCCCCTTGTTTGCCTTGGCTTATTAACATTTCTGGGGGCCATGCAGATGGGGAGGAGAGTGGGTTTTCTCCACCACTGGGTGGGTTTCTCCTTTGTGTGTCATGGTTGGGCCTTCCCAGGGTTTCTGCTGCCCTCTTCCAGCACCTGTGGCTTCTTTTCCAGTCCCGAGTTTGTACACAAGTCCCAGGTGCTGGTGAGAGGGCAGCGCTCACCCCGTGTGCCTGTGGGGCAGCCCCCACATGGCCAGGGATGCTGGGGCCGGGCTCTGGGAGCAGCAGCATCCCCCTGCTGAGCTGTGTCTGTGTTCCACAGGAACCCTGTCCTACAGCCCACCAGAGTGGATCCAGCACCAACGCTACCACGGCGAGGCAGCGACGATCTGGTCCCTGGGCCTCCTGCTGTGCCACCTGGTCATGGGCAAGCACCCGTTCAGGAGGGGCCAGGAGATCATCTGGGGGCAGATCTTGTTCCCACGATGGCTCTCTCAAGGTGGATCCTCATCTCTGGGCACAGGGGGAATCCCAGTGCTGGGAGACAGCAGCGGGCTCGTGAGCATCCCGCTCTGGCAGCTGCTGAGGAGGTGGCACAGGTCCTGCTCTCCTGCTCTCCTCCAAACAGAGCATCCATGGGGAAGTTTAGGCCCAGCTCTGGGCACACCCAGCATGGCCTGGGCACGGGAACAGGGGGGCAACTTCTCCAACTGACTGGTGATTTCTGGTTTCTCTCCCCAGAGTGCCAGGATATCATTAAGAGGAGTTTGTCCATGCAACCCTCAGACAGGCCGTCCTTAGAAGAGCTTTTCTCTCATCCTTGGGTGCAGGGTGTTCCTCTGCCCTAGAAGATGGGAGAGATCCACATGCACAGTTGGATCCAGGGGCCTGGCAGGTACCAGCTCCACACATCTCTTGGCACTCAGTGGCAAAGCAAACCAGGCTGGTTTTGTGCTGCGTGTAGCTCTGAGCAGGGGTCAGCAGAAGGGAACACGCAGCTCTTGGGCTGGAGCTGAGCTGGAGACCTGGTGAGGCAAGCACTGGTGGCCACCATCCCCCTGGTTTGGTTTGTCTGGTTCATGGATGGCTGGGGCCCTGGGCAGAGCCCTGATAGCCTGGTCTGGCCCCAGGGAAGGAGCAGGAGCCCCTGGAGAAGTTGTACCAGGTGGGGCTGCTGCTGGAGACACCAAGGACAACCTCAAGGGTGACAATCTCTTCCTCGGCCTGGCCAGCTGAAGATGATGGACTTGGATTCTGGCACCTTCTTCAAAGCCAGGCTCCAGGCCCAATTTGCAGGTGAGTCCACAGGCAGGGGGATGCTCCCAGATCTGGGCCTGGCACGGCCTGGCTGGGCACCAAAGGTTCCCCCTTAGCTGGGGCAGATGCAATGAATTCTTCAGTCGCTGCCCAGCTGCTTTTTGGCTCTGGGCAGCTGCTGAGGGCTGGATGTGCCGTGGCTGGCTGCAGGCTGGGCACATGTCCTGCCCTCCTGCTCTGCTGCCAAAGGCAGCAGGGATGGGCAGCTCTGGGCACAGCTCTGGGCACAGCCAGCGTGGCCTGGGCCCCGCAGGCCTTGGCACAAGGGCACAGGAGCCCTCAGCTGACGGGCGGTTTCTGCTTTCTCTCCTTGCAGCCGGGCTCTGCGGCTGCTGAGGCTGCTCTGGGCTCTGCCAGGGCTCTGCTGGGCTCAGCCCTGGGCCCAGCTGGGCTGGCTCTGCCCTCACATTGCTCTGACAGCTCTGCATCAGACGAGCCCCTTGCGAGCACAGCGCCTGAGCTTTCTGCTTTGACAGGTGAGTGAGACTCTGCTGCAGGCCCAGAGATTGCAGCTGGGGACACACATCCAATTGGCAAGGACCCAAACTCTCCACAGTCCCAGCTGAACGCCTGGATCTGCACAGGGTGTTTGTCTGTCCCATTCTTCCTTCTTGATTGGCTGGAATTGTGCAGTTGCACTTTCTTCCTCCTCTAGCAGTGCCACGAGTGGGCCAAAGCTGGCGAGTGGGCCGTGCTCCTGAGGCAGTGCAGTCTGGAGCTGGTGGATGGAGAATTGCCCTTCTGCCCTGCCAAACCAGAGCAAAAAGCCCTAAGTGGCACTTTGTGTCTTTAAGAAACCCCTGACAGTTTCAAAGGGAATGTGCAGCTCATTCACAGGATGAGAAGGAAGGGCATCTTCTAAAGGATTTGGGCTTTGACAGAGTTTCCATTCCCAGTCCTGCTTGGAGCTGGAAGGGCACAAAGCAATTTCCTCTTGCTTCGACCACAATTTCAAATGGCAATGTTGGAAACAAAGCCCAAAATCTTTTAAAAGGCTGCTGAGGTCAGTAAGATGGATCCATGGCATCAGCACATTTACAATGTAAATAACTGAGTTCTCTTTTTAAAAAGATCATTTACTTCTTAATGCAAAGAATGTAACTTTGCATTTATGATTTGTTTTTTTCACTAACATTATGTTATGTTTTTTCACTAACACTTGGATTTTATTCTTATCTTTTACAATTTACCTATTTTTTCCCTTTTTCCTTTTTTTTCTTTTAAATAGAAAACATGTCCTATCAAAGGAATGTCCTCTGCTCCTGGTTCCCGTGTGGAGCAGCTCCCTTCCTGCTGGCTGAGCTGCTCAGGCAGAGCCCGGCAGCTCCTGGCCCTGCAGGGCTGAGGCTTTTCCCCGTTGCTGGGCACAGACTGATGGAGCAGCACTGCTGAACACGGGCACACAGAGGGACCAGCAGCAGCTGCCTTTGCCCACCTGAGGCTCCAAGGCCCAAACTCTGAGCAGCCAGGGCTGGAAGAGACTGGCAGGATCTGATCCCTGACTCTGGGCCAGGGCTGCCCAAATGACCCCACAGCAGCAGCAGCAGCAGCAGCAGCAGCAGCAGCAGCAGCAGCAGCAGATGGATCTGACTTTCAGCACAGCCCCTGCCCCTGTTCCCTCCCATGTGCAGCGGTGTCACAGCAGCCTGAGGCACCTGGGAGCCCCCAGTGCCAGCAGGGACTTGAGATGGCAGCCCTGGGCTCCTGGAGGCTGTGCAAGGAACGGAGCTGGGCACTCCCTGTCCATGGGGAGCTTGCAGATGGAAAAGGCTGCTGTGCCCAGGCAGCTCCAAGGGCACAGAAAGGAGGGTCTGGAGCACTGGATCTGTGCCACTGCCACAGTCCTGGGCAGCAGCCAGCCAGCCCTGGGGGAACAGAGGGCACAGCACGAGGGTCAGAAGCAGGCAAGGGCAGAGACTGGAGAGAGCCAGAGCCAGGAGCAGGAACAGCTGCTCCATTGCACTCTTGGAGAAAGCTCTTGGCTGGTTCCAAGCGCTGAAAGGCGTGAAGGGCAGAGAGGAGGCCACAGCAAACAATGCTCCTGTTTGCACAGCCTCCCCTCTCCATGTCCCAGAAGGAATTGCATGGACTGTGCTCTTCTCTCCAAGTGGTCTCGTTCAGCATGAGCAGCTCAGCACCAGGAGCTGAAGGAGCTGAAGCCTCAGGCCACAGGAGCTGGGCAAGAGGAGACTTTCTGAGCAAATGAATGCTGCTAACATGGACCCAGCTGAATGCAGTGGATAGAATCATGGAATCACAGAATCCTTTCTGTTGGAAAAGCCCTCTGAGCTCACCCAGTGCAGCCGCTCACCCAGCAGTGCCAAGCCCAGCACTAAAGCACGTCCCTGAAGTGCCAAGGCCTGGACAGCAGCCCTGAGTGAGGCCTGAACAGCAGGCCCTGAGCCAAAGGTGGCCTCTGGATGAACCTTGCAACCAAAGGTTATCTTTGTATCTGCTCCCTGATGAAATGTGCATGGTCATTAGCACTGTGATAGATGTAGCCACTCATTAGTGAAACATGTGTTGACCTTTGTGTATTTAGAAGCCAGACCAGGCCATGAAATCTGACATCTGGCCTTGTTTGGGGCTGAATGGCCAAAGTCACCTCCCTTGGTTCCTCCTGGGGCCCTGGCCAGGCTTTGGGAGGGACCCAAGAGGAGGATGAAACCAGATGTTGGCACACTAGCAGTGCTGTCAGTTTGTCCATTCAGCACTGTCAGAGCTGGGCCCTCTCCCAGCGGGGTTGGAGCCTCGGCTGTGGCTGGAGGCACCTGCAGGAATTGCCAGTGCCCAGGAGTGGCTCTGCAGCCCTTGGCTGTGACAGCTTCCCCAGCTGCTGTGTGGGTCTGGGGGATGGGAAAGGCTGAGGGTAACTGGGGCTGGATCTTTCTCAATCACTGCAGGCAATCTTTGCTGGGGATGGTTGGGTGCATTGCTGAGCTGCTCCTGTTGTGATTCTTTGCTGCTTTGAGCTGCAGGAAATGACACTGATTCCTTCAGTTGGTGTCTGTGTCTTTGGTGCTGACCCTGCCCACTGGCAAAACAAAACTGGCCCAGTCTGGCCAGATCCCAACAAAATGTCACTTGTTCAGTGTAACTGTGAGGAATCAGTGCCATCAGAAATTCCCAGATGGGAAGCCCTTCCCTGGAGTTCCCTGGCTCTGGAGTGGGCTGAGGTCGGAGCCCCGTGGGAGCAGTGGGGCAGTCAGGTAAAAGAGGCTGCACCCCTGGATGGCTTCAAATGCATCCAAAAATTGCACATGGAAAAGGAAAAGAACTTGTGGGTTTGGGAAGATGGAGGTGAACTTTGTTAATGACACTTTGGAAACAGCACCAACAGAAGGAAAAATTGTTGTTGTCACTCCCACATGGAGTGACAGAAGGTTTCATTCTTGAGCTCAGGTTCATTTGCGCTAGTGATATAATTATAATGATAGTATTAATAATAATAATAATAAATTATTCGTAATAGTTATATATAACACAATAATTTATATTTTTATCTATGTAATTAAAAATTGATACTATTAAATAAGGCCGACAGTACTAATATGTCAGCTTTAGCTGCTCACTGTGACACTAAATACTCTACAGAAAAGGACTGCCCAAGACCCAAATGTCAGTGGTAAACTTTGTAAACTCTATACAAGGCATAAAGGAGGAAGGGATGAAATTGGCTATTTCTATAGGATTTGCTGATACTGTGATGCAGAGTGCTTTTTCTATTACTGTGAGAAATGCAGTGATTAAGACTGCTGGGTTTTTCATATCCCAGACAATCCACAAGCTGCAGGATTGGTTGAATGGGTGAAGGGGTTGTTAAAAGAGCAGCTGAAAAAATGAGGAGATGGGAACCTGTCCCCATGGAGAACCCATCTCCCAGATGTGCTCCATGCCCTTAACAATGGCCCACTGGGGAAATGGAAACCCCTGGCTGTGCATGGCTGCACCCAATTTACATTAATGAACTAAATCAATTATTAGAAGAAGTAAGAAGTGATGCTGTTAAAATATCCAACAGCACATCCTGCGAGCTCCAACAAACACAAATGGGGCTCTGCAGAACTGCACGGCCTTGGATTATCTGCTTGCTGGCCAGGGAGGATCCTGGGCTATTCCAGGACAGGAATGTTGCAGGAATGTCTATCAGTGCTGGGTTTGAGGTCCAACAATCAGGAATCACCTCAATAGAAAGATCAGGAGAAGAGAGGCAGAAAGAAGAAAATTCCTCATAGTGGGATTGGCTCCCAAATTGGAGGCTGCTGTGAAATGCATTCGTGGCAGTCACTGCAATCATTGCATTGTGAGCACTTGGTGTGTTATGATTCCATGTGACACCTTGTGCTGGAAATGGAGTACTGGGACTTGTCTAAAAAGAGACACAGTCTCAAGGATAAAAGGGGCATTTGATAAAGAACAGAGAATAGCAGCTAATTAGGCATGTTTTAAAAGGAATTAAAATTATAGCTCTGAGTAATGAACTTGAGCAGCACTTAATTGAAGAACAAGAGGTGATGCCTTTGTGCCTAATACCTAAATCTAAACTGTGTTATTGCAATTGTTCTGAAGGTTGCAGTTCATCTGTAGGTCAAAGCACTGATTGAAGCACTGAGGCCTCACCAGGCCCTGAGTGAGGCCTGAACAACAGGCCCTGAGGCAAAG
This sequence comes from Agelaius phoeniceus, assembly GCF_051311805.1. Classification (NCBI taxonomy): domain Eukaryota; kingdom Metazoa; phylum Chordata; class Aves; order Passeriformes; family Icteridae; genus Agelaius; species Agelaius phoeniceus. The sequence goes on from NW_027509866.1 coordinate 7,874,047, forward strand.
CTGAGCTCCAGATGAACCTTTCAACCAAAGGTAATATTTGTATCCACTCATCAATGAATCATTACTAGCAATATGATCTCTGTATGTGTTCATTGGTGAAATATGGATTTACATTCCTGTATTTAGAAAGCAGGCCAGATCCCATCTGGCTTTGTTTGAGGCTGTGGGATCAAAGTCACCTCCCTTGGTTCCTCCTTGAGCCCTGGCCAGGCTTTGGGAGGAGCCAATCAGGAGAATGAAACCAGATGTTCCCACACCAGCAGTGGTGTCAGCTTGTTTGTTTAACAGTGTAAAAGCTGGGCCCTCTCACAGTGAGGTTGGAGCCTCATTGTCTGCAAAGGTGGGTGCACCTGCAGGAATTCCCAGTGTCCACGAGTGGCTCTCCAGTCCTTGGCTGTGAAAGGGTTAAAAGCACTGTGCCCAGGCATACCTGGGCAAGAATAAGAGACACTGCACCCAATATGGAAGCTTGCAAAGATTCAGCCACAAGCTCAAGACACAGGATGAAAGTTGGCAAGAAACAGGGAACAAAACTGGCAGAAATGAAGGGCAGAGCTTGCTAAAACCAGTGAGGAAATTGCTGAAACTGCCAACAAGAGACTGTGCATGCCTAGAGGAGAAAGGTGCAAAGGGCACAGCGATGAAGACGTCCAGCCTTCATCAGGAGACCCCCGAGGAAGACGCGGAGCCTTCCTCAGTGCCAGCACCAGTGCGCGCTGCGCCTGCGCCTGGCGCATGCTAATGATGGTAACGAGTGCTGAGAGATCGTTTGCATAACCACACCTTTTCTAAGGAAAACCATGAATGTGCATAGAGTATAACCATCCATTGTAATCTCTGTGTGCTGTGTGCTGTCAGGAGGAGATATCCCCGCACACCCGGCGCTGAATAAAGCAAATCCCCCTCCCTGGGCCTTGTCTGGGAAGTGTCTCTGGGCCCTGTTTGGGGCCATCCACGTCCATGGGGTTCTGTCAAGTCCCAGTGGAACCTTGGTGCCACGTTGTTCCACAGCCTCACAATGCTCTCCTGCTGCCATGAGGTCCCTCCCTCTGTGACACCCTGCAGCCCTGGCTCCATCAGGGTCTCTGGGGTTCCTTGGTGCACGCCTTTCTCACATCTGAGCCTTGCTCCCATGGGTTCCATGGACTGACAGTGGCCCTCTGCATTCCATGGGGCCCAGCTAGATCACAGCAGAGCCTGGCTTTCATCAGGTTCTGATACCTGTTCTGCCAGCTGACAGGGCTGATTTAAAGAACACAGAAACCAATGGGAAGAATGGTCTTATTTTACTGTGAGTGTTAAGGCAACACAAAATTATACATTCAATACAACTGCATGCTTGGCTTTAGCAACAAGCAAAAAGAAGCAAGGTAATGCACCTAATCATTATTACAGGAGAGAAAGGATAGGGACTGAGAAAGACACATCCCCAATTGCCTAAACACTTTACCATCACCCAGAGTCTGCAGTCGCTGGGGAGCCCCATTTCACAGTGAGGACCTGGAGAACTCTTGCAAGCACTTGGGAAAATCCCACGTGGTGCATCCACCCGTAGGTGAGGTCTCCCCATTTGCTCCAAAAGTGGGTCCAGGTTTTTAGGCCCAAATCAGCAAGTCAAAGGAACTGGATTATATTTTTAGCCCATGAACTCCTGGGTCTCCTGGCACTTTTGCTGACCAGGAAGACCCAGGGCTTCGCCAGAGCCGAGTCCCTGGCTTGGAGGGTTTCCCCTAAAATATCCTACAAGCCTCTATTCATGTCAGTTGGGAAAATTTCTTAGAGTGATACATTTCTTGCAGGTAACTACACAAGATTATGTGAAAGTCTCCAAAGCAGCTGGCTTGGTGTTAAACAGCTGCAGAAGCACCTTGGTCATCTATTTTTAGCTAACTAAAACTGATGGTGTTAGTCACATAATGCCCAGGGTTTGTCCTGTAAGCCAGCTCTGGCTGAGGGCTGCCCCTCAGGCCTGAGCACATCAGCAGCTGAAGTGACCATGACTGGGAATGGCAAAAACACCCCCTGGGACTGGCCCAGAGGCCCTGGGACTCCCTGGCATGGATCACCTCAGGAGACAGGATTTCAGGGAGCCCAAAGGACTTTGGGGAGAGCTGCTGTGGACACAGAGGGAATGGCACAGCTGGATCCCTTGCCTGGGCTCCCAGAGGACCCTTCTGCTGTGGGGCTGCTGAGGGTGGAGGAGCAGCAGGTACCCATGGCCACCCCAAAGCAGGGCCCCGTTGGCAACACGGCCCCGACCGGGGCTGCGGGACCCCATCCCTGGGATGAGTCAGGAGCTGCAGAGCTGGGAGTGCTCAGCCAGAGCCGCTGAGCCTTCAGCAGCCCCACACGGCCAGAGCGTGAGCCCAGTGGGGAGTGGGCACTGACAGGGACTGTGGGGCCTGAACCAAGGCCCAGCCCCACTGACAGCGGCTGTGCCGGACACGCTGCAGCTCCAGGAGCAGCTGGAGCCCCAGGCAGCCAAGGGGTGCCACCATGGATGTTCCTTTCTTCCCCCTCAGAAAGGACACTGGGAAGCTGGAGAAGTGTCAGTGAAAGGAGCAGGGATGGTGGGAGCTGTGGAACAGCACTGACACGAGAAACCCAAACTCTCCTGAGAAAGGAGGGCAGAAATCCCTGGTGTCCAGCATCCTGCCAGAGAAACCCATTCCCAGAATTACCAACATAAAGCCATCCTCCAATTCTCTGGATTGTGATGCTCCTGACCCACTAACACCTTCCCCCCAGAGTGAAGCTCTGAAGTGGGATTGATGGAGGAAAGCTGAGCCCTGAGCCAGGCCAGGGGCAGTGCCAGGAGCATCCCCTGGCACTGTTTGACAGCGGCTCTGCAGGAGCTGGGGATGCAAACAGGACAAACCTGAGCATCTCCCACCATCAGATACCTCAGAGCTCACACAGCAACACGGCCGTGGCTCTCCCAAACTGGATTTAGGAATGGCACACCTACTGCAGCCATTGGATCCAGATCAGCCCAGATCCCTTTGGGACTGTTATAAATGAGAAACTTGACTGGGCCATTATTCAAGCACAAACCGGTGCCAGCAGTGAGCGGGGCCCGTTGTTTCAGGACTGGTTCCTATGGGAAACATCCCGCTTCCCATGGCAGACATCCCGCTCCAGTCAGGCCAGCACCCCTGGGTTAGAATTTGAAGGGTCTCAGTCTCAGTCCTCGGGGAGGGCTTCAAGCTCCGTCCTTGACAGCACTTGTGAGGCATGTTATGAATAAGAAGCTTGACTAGGCCAATATTCAAGCAGCAATCAATTTATTAACTAATATGGTAAAGTATGAGCAATACAGCGCTGGGTACAGTGGGGGAAGTTTTCCCTCCAACTGCACCCCGATAATTGAGGGTTACAGGTATTTATAGGGGTACTCATCAGTTTTTTTCAACAGTTTCTATTGCCAATTTTTACTCATCAGCAATTTTTATTTCAAATTATTACATCACAATTCTATACACTATTGTGATTTTAATTTCTCAGGATGTATTTTCAAAGGAGTATCCCCAGATGGTGATGGTCCGGTTTCCAAAAGAAGAAAGACGAATCCCATCTGGTGGAGTCCAGCTCCCCAGATGTGTCCACCTTTTAATTGCAGAGACTATAAATCTCATAACAGTGATGTCCAGCTTCCCTTTGGTCGAAACCATAAATCCTTGAGGTGATGTTCATCTTCCTTTCTCAAACTGTTTTTCTCTGCTTCAATAAGGCATGAGATAAGCATATTTCCTATATATATGTTCCAAAGCTATAGTTTCAAGGATACAAGTAATATTCTAAAATTATACTTCAAAAGGTTATTATTGCAGAGCTCTTTTATGGATTAAATAGAAGCAAAAAGCAACATCCTTAACACCTTCATTCCAGGGTTAATTGCAAACAAAAGATAGGTTCAAAGGCCTTTTTCCATGCTTTATTTTCCTCAGTTATTCGAATTCACAACTATCCCATTGTTGATGTCCACACATTTCGCATTAGCAAGTACACACTTCGCCTGTTTGTACCTGACACGAAACACAGGTTTGCATCTCACAGGCACATAAGGGATCTTTGGACCATCCTTTTAAGACTGACATCCCAAAACGTAAAAATAATTATGCATTTCCTCTTAAAAATAAAATTTACTGAATTAATAACATTAAAATTATTTTTCTTATTTATAAAATTATGCCATATTTGTATTACCAAATTAGAATGTTTATATTAAAAATTCATACCTTTTTAGCAAGCAAAAAATTTATTGGTCATTGGTTCTAAGGAACACAATTCCCTTCATTAATTCATTGACCAGTGTGGCTATTGATTTCTCCTTCTTTATGCTAATTAGTCCCATTTTAAATCCTTTTTGTCATCTTTTTTATCATTTTCACAGACAGGGTAAAAGGGGCCACTTTGGGGTCCAGGGAGAACTTTCTGGGGCACATTTGGGGCAGTTCTGGGTCTAGGGAGGGAATTCAGAGAGAACTTGAGGGACTGGAGGACACTTAGGGGAGCTGGGTGGGCACTTGGAGGGGCACTCAGGGATTCCGAGGGACAGTTCGGGGTCTGGGGAAGCACTTTGGGGGTCCAGGGGGGCCCTTGAAGGTCAGGGAGGGGAATTTGGGGCACTTCGGGGTCCGGGGCAGCACTTGGGGGGCTCTGATGGGGCTCTCTGGGGCGCGGGGTGTGATGGGAGTTGTAGGCACGGGTCTAATACAGTTTAACGGGGCCGGGGAGCATCACGGGAGATCGAGGCGCAACTGCAAAGGCTCTCGGTGGAAGCGCGGGGCATGACGGGAGATGAAGTCCCGGCTGGAAAAGCTCTGGACGTGCGCCGCGGAGCATGATGGGAGCCGTAGTCCCGGAAGTGGCTCGAACGCTTTGTTTAGGGGTCCGGGAAGGCACTTGGGGGACACTTTTGCGTCCGAGCCGCGACTTGAGATCCTCGTGGTAACGTAAACGGTTCAGGAGAACTTGCGGGGATCTCAGGGAGCTCTACTCAGGCTCTTTAGGGCGTGGGGCACAGCAGGAGTTTTCGGCGCTGGACTGTGTTATGAGGGGTCTGGGGCCGCGGAGGATGAGAGGAGATGAATTCCCAGAAGTGGCTGTACCGGGCATCTGTGGGCTTGGGAGCACTGAGGGGTCCGGGGACGCTTCTGGGGGGTGCCGAATGGGCGCTGAAGGGGGACTGAGGGATCCTGGGGGGTCTGAGGGACACTTAAGGCACAGAGGGGTTGCGGATACCGGGGGTTCTTTGGAGCGCGGGGCATGACGGGCGTTGTAGTCCCCGCTCCAATGGGGCTCAATCGGCCCGCGGGGCATGACGGGAGTGTAGGCAAAAAGGAAAGATGGCGCCTAGCTGAGGACCGCCTTCAAGGCCCCTTTCCAGGCGCTGATTGGCTGCGGGTGGTGATGGACGGAAGCCTCGGCAAATGGGATGCGGTGGAGGCGGGAACAGCCCATTCAACCTCTCCCGGTACAGCGCAGTTCATCGCCAGTACTACCCCAGTACAGCCCCAGTGCCCCTCCAATCCCTCCCAGGACAGCCCAGTAAAACCCCAGTTCCTCCCCAGTCCCTCCCAGTACACCTGAGTGTACATTGCCTGTCCCTTCCAGTTCCCACCCAATGTCATCCACAGGATGCCCCAGTGTCTCCCAGTCTTCCCCCAATGTTCCCAGCATCCCCAGTATGTCCCAGTCCTCCCCAGTGTCACTCCCAGTATGTCCCAGTGTCTCCCACAGCGTTCCCAGTGTTCCCCAGTATGTCCCAGTCCCCCCCAGTGTTTCCAAGGACAGTTTAATTTCTCACGGTGGCCGTGGCAGCCAAACCCAGCAGTGGGGTCAGTGCAGTGCCCATGGCCACAGCCCCTTGCAGTGGCCCAGTGCAGCTTGGGCTGATGATCCACCCTCACAGCCGGCCCAGGGCAGCTCTGCAGTGGCTTTGGTGGCACCTGGGGCTGGCACACACCTGAGCAGTGTGTCTGTTTGCACTGGGGAAACTCAGGAGTTTGAGATTGCTGCAAAAAGCACAAAAAGGGAAAACCCCTCTTAGGCTGGGTGCAGCCAGCTCTCCAAGCACAGCAGCTCCCAGGGCAGTGAGGACAGACAGGATGGGGCTGGGCAATGTGGAGCAAGGCTGTCCACGCTGGGTCAGAGCTCCAGGCACAGCTTCTGTGAGCAGGCCAGGGCTGCTGAGGAGAGACCCTGGGTCAATATCAATCACAGAATGCTGCAATCACCTCTGCTCTAAAGAGAAATTTAATAAAAGACACCCTTTAAAATAGGAATGTGTATTTCTTACAAGTTCTTTGAAATCTTTTTCCATAACTGGACTAGGAAAACTTTAATGACCCTCTCAGGGCTTTGGTGTTGTTTACATCAGACTCAGTCCTTTAGAGTGTCTTGAAAAAACTTCTCAAGAACTCAAATTTAAATTTAGACTCCAAATTTTCTTGAAGTTTTAATGGGTCCCAGAGAGGGACACGACTGGGAAAATGTCCCCAGGTTCCACTCTGAGCAGAACACGGGAGGCAGTGATGGCAGCTGGGGACAAGCAAGGCAAAGGTGTCTCTGTTGCTGAGCAAACCTGGATGTGTTTCAGGAATGCAAAGGGCCAAGGCCTGAGCCCCAGCCCCTGGCCAGGCAGATCCTGTCCCTCTCTCATTGCTCAGGGTCGACAGCCTGCAGGGACAGAGGCGCAGGGCAGGGACACCATAGGACAGCCTGGGCTGCACAGGGCACAGGGATGGGCAGCAGCTGCAAGACAGCCCTGACAGAGCCAACTTGGGCAGCACTTTGGCCATGGCTGCTGGCCCTGGGCCTGAGGCCACGAGGGGACAAGTGACCCTTGCAGGCCTGGGGCCTCATTGCCTCCTTGTCCCTGCTCAGCAGCCTGGCAGGGGCTGCCCCATGCTCCTGCCCTTGGCATTGCCCATCCCCACATCCCAGTGCCCATCCTGGGAAGAGCCCTGAGCAAGGAGGGAGGGACAGGATCTGCCTGGCCAGGGGCTGGGGCTCAGGCCTTGGCACTTTGCATTCCTGAAACACATCCAGCTTTGCTCAGCACCAGAGATGTTAGCGTTCACAAACACATAATCACATCAGCGATTATATGTGGTGCTTTTTATTTAAGAGCTCTGGGAATCGGGGTAGTTTCCACCCAAATCTGATTCCGACCATACATTCGAGGTGAACGTGTTTTATACTCTATCATTACATAACTTTCATGTTAATTATTAAACTTATATTTTTCTATTGTATACACAGATTTCACCTAAACATAGCCCCCTTTAAATTTCCAACATAGTTTCTCATGATTCTTCTTATGGTTATATAATAATTATATTTAATTACTAAACAATCACCACATCTAACAATTATATCTTTTATCATACTGCTTACGCAGGTGCAGTGATCTGAGAAAACACAAAGCCCAATATTTTCAAAGACTATTTGTAACATTTTCCAGGGCTCCACCATCAGAGACACCTTTGCCTTGCTTGTCCCCACCGGTCATCACTGCCTCCCGTGTTCTGCTCTACCTGGAACCTGGGGACATTTTCCCAGTCAAGTTCCTCAGTGGGATCCATTAAAACTTCAAGAAAATTTGGAGTTTGAAACCGACTTGGAGTTTTTGACAATTTTTTTTAAGACACTCTCAGGGACTGAGTCTGATGTAAACAACACCAAAGCCCTGAGAGGGTCATTAAAGTTTTCCTAGTCCAGTTATGGAAAAAGATTTCAAAGAACTTGTAAGAAATACACATTCCTATTTTAAAGGGTGTCTTTTATTAAATTTCTCTTTAGAGCAGAGGTGATTGCAGCATTCTGTGATTGATATTGACCCAGGGTCTCTCCTCAGCAGCCCTGGCCTGCTCACAGAAGCTGTGCCTGGAGCTCTGACCCAGCGTGGACAGCCTTGCTCCACATTGCCCAGCCCCATCCTGTCTGTCCTCACTGCCCTGGGAGCTGCTGTGCTTGGAGAGCTGGCTGCACCCAGCCTAAGAGGGGTTTTCCCTTTTTGTGCTTTTTGCAGCAATCTCAAACTCCTGAGTTTCCCCAGTGCAAACAGACACACTGCTCAGGTGTGTGCCAGCCCCAGGTGCCACCAAAGCCACTGCAGAGCTGCCCTGGGCCGGCTGTGAGGGTGGATCATCAGCCCAAGCTGCACTGGGCCACTGCAAGGGGCTGTGGCCATGGGCACTGCACTGACCCCACTGCTGGGTTTGGCTGCCACGGCCACCGTGAGAAATTAAACTGTCCTTGGAAACACTGGGGGGGACTGGGACATACTGGGGAACACTGGGAACGCTGTGGGAGACACTGGGACATACTGGGAGTGACACTGGGGAGGACTGGGACATACTGGGGATGCTGGGAACATTGGGGGAAGACTGGGAGACACTGGGGCATCCTGTGGATGACATTGGGTGGGAACTGGAAGGGACAGGCAATGTACACTCAGGTGTACTGGGAGGGACTGGGGAGGAACTGGGGTTTTACTGGGCTGTCCTGGGAGGGATTGGAGGGGCACTGGGGCTGTACTGGGGTAGTACTGGCGATGAACTGCGCTGTACCGGGAGAGGTTGAATGGGCTGTTCCCGCCTCCACCGCATCCCATTTGCCGAGGCTTCCGTCCATCACCACCCGCAGCCAATCAGCGCCTGGAAAGGGGCCTTGAAGGCGGTCCTCAGCTAGGCGCCATCTTTCCTTTTTGCCTACACTCCCGTCATGCCCCGCGGGCCGATTGAGCCCCATTGGAGCGGGGACTACAACGCCCGTCATGCCCCGCGCTCCAAAGAACCCCCGGTATCCGCAACCCCTCTGTGCCTTAAGTGTCCCTCAGACCCCCCAGGATCCCTCAGTCCCCCTTCAGCGCCCATTCGGCACCCCCCAGAAGCGTCCCCGGACCCCTCAGTGCTCCCAAGCCCACAGATGCCCGGTACAGCCACTTCTGGGAATTCATCTCCTCTCATCCCCCGCGGCCCCAGACCCCTCATAACACAGTCCAGCGCCGAAAACTCCTGCTGTGCCCCACGCCCTAAAGAGCCTGAGTAGAGCTCCCTGAGATCCCCGCAAGTTCTCCTGAACCGTTTACGTTACCACGAGGATCTCAAGTCGCGGCTCGGACGCAAAAGTGTCCCCCAAGTGCCTTCCCGGACCCCTAAACAAAGCGTTCGAGCCACTTCCGGGACTACGGCTCCCATCATGCTCCGCGGCGCACGTCCAGAGCTTTTCCAGCCGGGACTTCATCTCCCGTCATGCCCCGCGCTTCCACCGAGAGCCTTTGCAGTTGCGCCTCGATCTCCCGTGATACTCCCCGGCCCCGTTAAACTGTATTAGACCCGTGCCTACAACTCCCATCACACCCCGCGCCCCAGAGAGCCCCATCAGAGCCCCCCAAGTGCTGCCCCGGACCCCGAACTGTCCCTCGGAATCCCTGAGTGCCCCTCCAAGTGCCCACCCAGCTCCCCCAAGTGTCCTCCAGACCCTCAAGTTCTCTCTGAATTCCCTCCCTAGACCCAGAACTGCCCCAAATGTGCCCCAGAAAGTTCTCCCTGGACCCCAAAGTGGCCCCTTTTACCCTGTCTGTGAAAATGATAAAAAAGATGACAAAAAGGATTTAAAATGGGACTAATTAGCATAAAGAAGGAGAAATCAATAGCCACACTGGTCAATGAATTAATGAAGGGAATTGTGTTCCTTAGAACCAATGACCAATAAATTTTTTGCTTGCTAAAAAGGTATGGAATTTTTAATATAAATATTCAAATTTGGTAATACAAATATGGCATAATTTTATAAATAAGAAAAATAATTTTAATGTTATTAATTCAGTAAATTTTATTTTTAAGAGGAAATGCATAATTATTTTTACGTTTTGGGATGTCAGTCTTAAAAGGATGGTCCAAAGATCCCTTATGTGCCTGTGAGATGCAAAGCTGTGTTTCGTGTCAGGTACAAACAGGCGAAGTGTGTACTTGCGAATGCGAAATGTGTGGACATTGACAATGGGATAGTTGCGAATTCGAATAATAACTGAGGAAAACAAAGCATGGAAAAAGGCCTTTGAACCTATCTTTTGTTTGCAATTCACCCTGGTTGATTTAAGAGCATTGGAATGAAGGTGTTAAGGATGTTGCTTTTTGCTTCTATTTAATCCATAAAAGAGCTCTGCAATAATAACCTTTTGAAGTATAATTTTAGAATATTACTTGTATCCTTGAAACTATAGCTTTGGAACATATATATAGGAAATATGCTTATCTCACGCCTTATTGAAGCAGAGAAAAACAGTTTGAGAAAGGAAGATGAACATCACCTCAAGGATTTATGATTTTGACCAAAGGGAAGCTGGACATCACTGTTATGAGATTTATAGTCTCTGCAATTAAAAGGTGGACACATCTGGGGAGCTGGACTCCACCAGATGGGATTCGTCTTTCTTCTTTTGGAAACTGGACCATCACCATCTGGGGATACTCCTTTGAAAATACATCCTGAGAAATTAAAATCACAATTGTGTATAGAATTGTGATGTAATAATTTGAAATAAAAATTGCTGATGAGTAAAAATTGGAAATAGTAACTGTTGAAAAAAACTGATGAGTACCCCTATAAATACCTGTAACCCTCAATTATCGGGGTGCAGTTGGAGGGAAAACTTCCCCCACTGTACCCAGCGCTGTATTGCTCATACTTTACCATATTAGTTAATAAATTGATTGCTGCTTGAATATTGGCCTAGTCAAGCTTCTTATTCATAACATGCCTCACAAGTGCTGTCAAGGACGGAGCTTGAAGCCCTCCCCGAGGACTGAGACTGAGACCCTTCAAATTCTAACCCAGGGGTGCTGGCCTGACTGGAGCGGGATGTCTGCCATGGGAAGCGGGATGTTTCCCATAGGAACCAGTCCTGAAACAACGGGCCCCGCTCACTGCTGGCACCGGTTTGTGCTTGAATATTGGCCCAGTCAAGTTTCTCATTTATAACAGTCCCAAAGGGATCTGGGCTGATCTGGATCCAATGGCTGCAGTAGGTGTGCCATTCCTAAATCCAGTTTGGGAGAGCCACGGCCGTGTTGCTGTGTGAGCTCTGAGGTATCTGATGGTGGGAGATGCTCAGGTTTGTCCTGTTTGCATCCCCAGCTCCTGCAGAGCCGCTGTCAAACAGTGCCAGGGGATGCTCCTGGCACTGCCCCTGGCCTGGCTCAGAGCTCAGCTTTCCTCCATCAATCCCACTTCAGAGCTTCACTCTGGGGGGAAGGTGTTGGTGGGTCAGGAGCATCACAATCCAGAGAATTGGAGGATGGCTTTATGTTGGTAATTCTGGGAATGGGTTTCTCTGGCAGGATGCTGGACACCAGGGATTTCTGCCCTCCTTTCTCAGGAGAGTTTGGGTTTCTCGTGTCAGTGCTGTTCCACAGCTCCCACCATCCCTACTCCTTTCACTGACACTTCCCCAGCTTCCCAGTGTCCTTTCTGAGGGGGAAGAAAGGAACATCCATGGTGGCACCCCTTGGCTGCCTGGGGCTCCAGCTGCTCCTGGAGCTGCAGCGTGTCCGGCACAGCCGCTGTCAGTGGGGCTGGGCCTTGGTTCAGGCCCCACAGTCCCTGTCAGTGCCCACTCCCCACTGGGCTCACGCTCTGGCCGTGTGGGGCTGCTGAAGGCTCCGCGGCTCTGGCTGAGCACTCCCAGCTCTGCAGCTCCTGACTCATCCCAGGGATGGGGTCCCGCAGCCCCGGTCGGGGCCGTGTTGCCAACGGGGCCCTGCTTTGGGGTGGCCATGGGTACCTGCTGCTCCTCCACCCTCAGCAGCCCCACAGCAGAAGGGTCCTCTGGGAGCCCAGGCAAGGGATCCAGCTGTGCCATTCCCTCTGTGTCCACAGCAGCTCTCCCCAAAGTCCTTTGGGCTCCCTGAAATCCTGTCTCCTGAGGTGATCCATGCCAGGGAGTCCCAGGGCCTCTGGGCCAGTCCCAGGGGGTGTTTTTGCCATTCCCAGTCATGGTCACTTCAGCTGCTGATGTGCTCAGGCCTGAGGGGCAGCCCTCAGCCAGAGCTGGCTTACAGGACAAACCCTGGGCATTATGTGACTAACACCATCAGTTTTAGTTAGCTAAAAATAGATGACCAAGGTGCTTCTGCAGCTGTTTAACACCAAGCCAGCTGCTTTGGAGACTTTCACATAATCTTGTGTAGTTACCTGCAAGAAATGTATCACTCTGAGAAATTTTCCCAACTGACATGAATAGAGGCTTGTAGGATATTTTAGGGGAAACCCTCCAAGCCAGGGACTCGGCTCTGGCGAAGCCCTGGGTCTTCCTGGTCAGCAAAAGTGCCAGGAGACCCAGGAGTTCATGGGCTAAAAATATAATCCAGTTCCTTTGACTTGCTGATTTGGGCCTAAAAACCTGGACCCACTTTTGGAGCAAATGGGGAGACCTCACCTACGGGTGGATGCACCACGTGGGATTTTCCCAAGTGCTTGCAAGAGTTCTCCAGGTCCTCACTGTGAAATGGGGCTCCCCAGCGACTGCAGACTCTGGGTGATGGTAAAGTGTTTAGGCAATTGGGGATGTGTCTTTCTCAGTCCCTATCCTTTCTCTCCTGTAATAATGATTAGGTGCATTACCTTGCTTCTTTTTGCTTGTTGCTAAAGCCAAGCATGCAGTTGTATTGAATGTATAATTTTGTGTTGCCTTAACACTCACAGTAAAATAAGACCATTCTTCCCATTGGTTTCTGTGTTCTTTAAATCAGCCCTGTCAGCTGGCAGAACAGGTATCAGAACCTGATGAAAGCCAGGCTCTGCTGTGATCTAGCTGGGCCCCATGGAATGCAGAGGGCCACTGTCAGTCCATGGAACCCATGGGAGCAAGGCTCAGATGTGAGAAAGGCGTGCACCAAGGAACCCCAGAGACCCTGATGGAGCCAGGGCTGCAGGGTGTCACAGAGGGAGGGACCTCATGGCAGCAGGAGAGCACTGTGAGGCTGGGGAACAACGTGGCACCAAGGTTCCTCTGGGACTTGACAGAACCCCATGGACGTGGATGGCCCCAAACGGGGCCCAGAGACACTTCCCAGACAAAGCCCAGGGAGGGGGATTTGCTTTATTCAGCGCCGGGTGTGCGGGGATATCTCCTCCTGACAGCACACAGCACACAGAGATTACAATGGATGGTTATACTCTATGCACATCCATGGTTTTCCTTAGAAAAGGTGTGGTTATGCAAACGATCTCTCAGCACTCGTTACCATCATTAGCATGCGCCAGGCGCAGGCGCAGCGCGCACTGGTGCTGGCACTGAGGAAGGCTCCGCGTCTTCCTCGGGGGTCTCCTGATGAAGGCTGGACGTCTTCATCGCCGTGCCCTTTGCACCTTTCTCCTCTAGGCATGCACAGTCTCTTGTTGGCTGTTTCAGCAATTTCCTCACTGGTTTTAGCAAGCTCTGCCTTTCATTTCTGCCAATTTTGTTCCCTGTTTCTTGCCAACATTCATCCTGTGTCTTGAGCTTGTGGCTGAATCTTTGCAAGCTTCCATATTGGGTGCAGTGTCTCTTATTCTTGCCCAGGTATGCCTGGGCACAGTGCTTTTAACCCTTTCACAGCCAAGGACTGGAGAGCCACTCCTGGACCCTGGGAATTCCTGCAGGTGCACCCACCTTTGCAGACAATGAGGCTCCAACCTCACTGTGAGAGGGCCCAGCTTTTACACTGTTAAACAAACAAGCTGACACCACTGCTGGTGTGGGAACATCTGGTTTCATTCTCCTGATTGGCTTCTCCCAAAGCCTGGCCAGGGCTCAAGGAGGAACCAAGGGAGGTGACTTTGATCCCACAGCCTCAAACAAAGCCAGATGGGATCTGGCCTGCTTTCTAAATACAGGAACGTAAATCCATATTTCACCAATGAACACATACAGAGATCATATTGCTAATAATGATTCATTGATGAGTGGATACAAATATTACCTTTGGTTGAGAGGTTCATCTGGAGCTCAGTTTGCCTCAGGGCCTGTTGTTCAGGCCTCAGTCAGGGCCTGGTGAGGCCTCAGTGCTTCACTCAGTGCTTTGACCTACAGATGAACTGCAACCTTCAGAACAATTGCAATAACACAGTTTAAATTTAGGTATTAGGCACAAAGGCATCAGCTCTTGTTCTTCAATTAAGTGCTGCTCAAGTTCATTACTCAGAGCTATAATTTTAATTCCTTTTAAAACATGCCTAATTAGTTGCTATTCTCTGTTCTTTATCAAATGCCCGTTCTTTCCTTGAGACTGTGTCTCTTTTTAGACATGTCCCAGTGCTCCATTTCCAGCACAAGGTGTCATAATAACTCCAACATGGAATCATAACACACCAAGTGCTCACAATGCAATGATTGCAGTGACTGCCACGAATGCATTTCACAGCAGCCTCCAATTTGGGAGCCAATCCCACTATGAGGAATTTTCTTCTTTCTGCCTCTCTTCTACTGATCTTTCTCTTGAGGTGATTCCTGATTGTTGGACCTCAAACGCAGCACTGATAGACATTCCTGCAACATTCCTGTCCTGGAATAGCCCAGGATCCTCCCTGGCCAGCAAGCAGATAATCCAAGGCCGTGCAGTTCTGCAGAGCCCCATTTGTGATTGTTGGAGCTCGCAGGATGTGCTGTTGGATATTTTAACAGCATCACTTCTTACTTCTTCTAATAATTGATTTAGTTCATTAATGTAAATTGGGTGCAGCCATGCACAGCCAGGGGTTTCCATTTCCCCACTGGGCCATTGTTAAGGGCATGGAGCACATCTGGGAGATGGGTTCTCCATGGGCAAAGGTTCCCATCTCCTCATTTTTTCAGCTGCTCTTTTAACAACCCCTTCACCCATTCAACCAATCCTGCAGCTTGTGGATTGTCTGGGATATGAAAAACCCAGCAGTCTTAATCACTGAATTTCTCACAGTAATAGAAAAAGCACTCTGCATCACAGTATCAGCAAATCCTGTAAAAACAGCCAATTTCATCCCTTCCTCATTTATTCCTTGTATACAATTCACAAAGTTTACCACTGACATTTGGGTCCTGGCCAGTCCTTTTCTGTAGAGTATTTAGTGTCAGAGTGAGCAGACAAAGCTGACAAATTAGTATTGTCAGCATTATTTCACATTATCAATTTTTAAATACATAGATAAAAATATAAATTATTGTGTTATATTACATATAAGTATTACAACAACAACAACAACAACAACAACAACAACAACAACAACAACAACAATAATAATAATAATAATAATAATAATAATAATAATAATTCACTTGTCCAAATGAACCTGAGCTCAAGATTAAAACCTTCTGTCACTCCATGTGGGAGTGTTACAACAACAGTTTTTCCTTCTGTTGGTGCTGTTTCCAATGTGTTGTTAACAAAATTCACCCTCGTCTTCCCACACCCAGAAGTTCTTTCCTTTTCCATGTGCAATTTTTGGATGCATTTTAAGCCATCCAGGGGTTCAGCCTCTTTTACCCGACTGCCCCACTGCTCCCACGGGGCTGCGACCTCAGCCCACTCCAGAGCCAGGGAACTCCAGGGAAGGGCTTCCCATCTGGGAATTTCTGATGGCACTGATTCCTCACAGTTACACTGAACAAGTGACATTTTGTTGGGATCTGGCCAGACTGGGCCAGTTTTGTTTTACCAGTGGGCAGGGTCAGCACCAAAGACACAGACACCAACTGAAGGAATCAGTGTCATTTCCTGCAGCTCAAAGCAGCAAAGAATCACAACAGGAGCAGCTCAGCAATGCACCCAACCATCCCCACCAAAGATTGCCTGCAGTGATTGAGAAAGATCCAGCCCCAGTTACCCTCAGCCTTTACCATCCCCCAGGTCCACACAGCAGCTGGGGAAGCTGTCACAGCCAAGGGCTGCAGAGCCACTCCTGGGCACTGGCAATTCCTGCAGGTGCCTCCAGCCACAGGTGAGGCTCCAACCCCGCTGGGAGAGGGCCCAGCTCTGACAGTGCTGAATGGACAAACTGACAGCACTGCTAGTGTGCCAACATCTGGTTTCATCCTCCTCTTGGGTCCCTCCCAAAGCCTGGCCAGGGCCCCAGGAGGGACTAAGGGAGGTGACTTTGACCATTCAGCCCCAAACAAGGCCAGATGTCAGATTTCATGGCCTTGTCTGGCTTCTAAATACACAAAGGTCAATACATGTTTCACTAATGAGTGGCTACATCTATCACAGTGCTAATGACCATGCACATTTCATCAGGGAGCAGATACAAAGATAACCTTTGCTTGGAAGGTGCATCCAGAGGCCACCTTGGGCTCAGGGCCTGCTGTTCAGGCCTCACTCAGGGCTGCTGTCCAGGCCTTGGCACTTCAGGGACGTGGTTTAGTGCTGGGCTTGGCACTGCTGGCTGAGCGGCTGAACTGGGTGAGCTCAGAGGGCTTTTCCAAGAGAAAGGATTCTGTGATTCCATGATTCTATCCACTGCGTTCAGCTGGGTCCATGTTAGCAGCATTCATTTGCTCAGAAAGTCTCCTCTTGCCCAGCTCCTGTGGCCTGAGGCTTCAGCTCCTTCAGCTCCTGGTGCTGAGCTGCTCATGCTGAACGAGACGACTCGGGGAGAAGAGCACAGTCCATGCAATTCCTTCTGGGACATGGAGAGGGGAGGCTGTGCAAACAGGAGCATTGTTTGCTGTGGCCTCCTCTCTGCCCTTCACGCCTTTCAGTGCTTGGAACCAGCCAAGAGCTTTCTCCAAGAGTGCAATGGAGCAGCTGTTCCTGCTCCTGGCTCTGGCTCTCTCCAGTCTCTGCCCTTGCCTGCTTCTGTCCCTCGTGCTGTGCCCTCTGTTCCCCCAGGGCTGGCTGGCTGCTGCCCAGGACTGTGGCACTGGCACAGATCCAGTGCTCCAGAGCCTCCTTTCTGTGCCCTTGGAGCTGCCTGGGCACAGCAGCCTTTTCCATCTGCAAGCTCCCCATGGACAGGGAGTGCCCAGCTCCGTTCCTTGCACAGCCTCCAGGAGCCCAGGGCTGCCATCTCAAGTCCCTGCTGGCACTGGGGGCTCCCAGGTGCCTCAGGCTGCTGTGACACCGCTGCACACGGGAGGGAACAGGGCAGGGGCTGTGCTGAAAGTCAGCTCCATCTGCTGCTGCTGCTGCTGCTGCTGCTGCTGCTGCTGTGGGGTCATTTGTGCAGCCCTGGCCCAGAGTCAGGGATCACATCCTGCCAGTCTCTTCCAGCCCTGGCTGCTCAGAGTTTGGGCCCTGGAGCCTCAGGTGGGCAAAGGCAGCTGCTCCTGGTCCCTCTGTGTGCCCGTGTTCAGCAGTGCTGCTCCATCAGTCTGTGCCCAGCAACAGGGAAAAGCCTCAGCCCTGCAGGGCCAGGAGCTGCCGGGCTCTGCCTGAGCAGCTCAGCCAGCAGGAAGGGAGCTGCTCCACACGGGAACCAGGAGCAAAGGACATTCCTTCGATAGGACATGTTTTCTATTTAAAAGAAAAAAAAAAAGAAAAAGGGAAAAAAATAGGTAAATTGTAAAAGATAAGAATAAAATCCAAGTGTTAGTGAAAAAACATAACATAATGTTAGTGAAAAAAACAAAACATAAATGCAAAGTTACATTCTTTGCATTAAGAGGTAAATGATCTTTTTAAAAAGAGAACTCAGTTATTTACATTGTAAATGTGCTGATGGCATGGATCCATCTTACTGACCTCAGCACCCTTTTTTGAAAAGTTTTTGAGGTTGTTTCCAACATTGTTAATTTGTGGGTGAAGCAATGGGAAATTGCTTTGTGCCCTGCCACCTCCAAGCAGAACTGGGAATGGAAACTCTGTCAAGCCCCAAATCCTTTAGAAGATGCCCTTCCTTCTCACCCTCAGTTAATGAGCTGCACATTCCTGTTGAAACTGTCAGGGGTTTCTTAAAGACACAAAGTCCCACTTAGGGCTTTTTGCTCTGGTTTGGCAGTGCAGAAGGGCAATTCTCCATCCACCAGCTCCAGACTGCACTGCCTCAGGAGCACGGCCCACTCGCCAGCTTTGGCCCACTCGTGGCACTGCTAGAGGAGGAAGAAAGTGCAACTGCACAATTCCAGCCAATCAAGAAGGAAGAATGGGACAGACAAAACAGCCTGTACAGATGCAGGCGTTCAGCTGGGACTGTGGAGAGTTTGGGTCCTTGCCAATTGGATGTGTGTCCCCAGC
Source organism: Agelaius phoeniceus (assembly GCF_051311805.1). Classification (NCBI taxonomy): domain Eukaryota; kingdom Metazoa; phylum Chordata; class Aves; order Passeriformes; family Icteridae; genus Agelaius; species Agelaius phoeniceus. The sequence goes on from NW_027509866.1 coordinate 7,892,247, forward strand.
TGCAATCTCTGGGCCTGCAGCAGAGTCTCACTCACCTGCCAAAGCAGAAAGCTCAGGCGCTGTGCTCGCAAGGGGCTCGTCTGATGCAGAGCTGTCAGAGCAATGTGAGGGCAGAGCCAGCCCAGCTGGGCCCAGGGCTGAGCCCAGCAGAGCCCTGGCAGAGCCCAGAGCAGCCTCAGCAGCCGCAGAGCCCGGCTGCAAGGAGAGAAAGCAGAAACCGCCCGTCAGCTGAGGGCTCCTGGGCCCTTGTGCCAAGGCCTGTGGGGCCCAGGCCATGCTGGCTGTGCCCAGAGCTGTGCCCAGAGCTGCCTATCCCTGCTGCCTTTGGCAGCAGAGCAGGAGGGCAGGACATGTGCCCAGCCTGCAGCCAGCCACAGCACATCCAGCCCTCAGCAGCTGCCCAGAGCCAAAAAGCAGCTGGGCAGCGACTGAAGAATTCATTGCATCTGCCCCAGCAAAGGGGGAACCTTTGGTGCCCGGCCAGGCCGTGCCAGGACCAGATCTGGGAGCATCCCCCTGCCTGTGGACTCACCTGCAAATTGGGCCTGGAGCCTGGCTTTGAAGAAGGTGCCAGAATCCAAGTCCATCATCTTCAGCTGGCCAGGCCGAGGAAGAGATTGTCACCCTTGAGGTTGTCCTTGGTGTCTCCAGCAGCAGCCCTACCTGGTACAGCTTCTCCAGGGGCTCCTTCTCCTTCCCTGGGGCCAGACCAGGCTGTCAGGGCTCTGCCCAGGGCCCCAGCCATCCATGAACCAGACAAACCAAACCAGGGGGGATGGTGGCCACCAGTGCTTGCCACACCAGGTCTCCAGCTCAGCTCCAGCCCAAGAGCTGCGTGTTCCCTTCTGCTGACCCCTGCTCAGAGCTACAGGCAGCACAAAACCAGCCTGGTTTGCTTTGCCACTGAGTGCCAAGAGATGTGTGCAGCTGGTACCTGCCAGGCCCTGGATCCAACTGTGCACATGGATCTCTCCCATCTTCTAGGGCAGAGGAACACCCTGCACCCAAGGATGACAGAAAAGCTCTTCTAAGGACGGCCTGTCTGAGGGTTGCATGGACAAACACCTCTTAATGATATCCTGGCACTCTGGGGAGAGAAACCAGAAATCACCAGTCAGCTGGAGAAGTTGCCCCCCTGTTCCCGTGCCCAGGCCATGCTGGGTGTGCCCAGAGCTGGGCCTAAACTTCCCCATGGATGCTCTGTTTGGAGGAGAGCAGGAGAGCAGGACCTGTGCCGCCTCCTCAGCAGCTGCCAGAGCAGGATGCCCACGAGCCTGCTGCTGTCTCCCAGCACTGGGATCCCCCCCGTGCCCAGAGATGAGGATCCACCTTGAGAGAGCCATCGTGGGAACAAGATCCGCCCCCGGATGATCTCCTGGCCCCTCCTGAACGGGTGCTTGCCCATGACCAGGTGGCACAGCAGGAGGCCCAGGGACCAGATCGTCGCTGCCTCGCCGTGGTAGCGTTGGTGCTGGATCCACTCTGGTGGGCTGTAGGACAGGGTTCCTGTGGAACACAGACACAGCTCAGCAGGGGGATGCTGCTGCTCCCAGAGCCCGGCCCCAGCATCCCTGGCCATGTGGGGGCTGCCCCAGAGCCACACGGGGTGAGCGCTGCCCTCTCACCAGCACCTGGGACTCGTGTACAAACTCGGGGCTGGAAAAGAAGCCACTGGTGCTGGAAGAGGGCAGCAGAAACCCTGGGAAGGCCCAACCATGACACACAAAGGAAAACCCCACCCACTGGTGGAGAAAACCCACTCTCCTCCCCATCTGCACGGCCCCCAGAAATGTTAATAAGCCAAGGCAAACAAGGGGAGCAGAGCAGTCCAAGCCCTTCCTCGCCTGCACACCAAACCATCCGGGGCACGGGGTCAGACCTCCCTCTCTGCTACCCCCATGGGGGTTTGTGTCGGGCTGGCTGCCCCAGCTCCAGCCCCAGCCCAGGCCACAGTGGGTGCTGAAGGCTGTCGGCAGGGCTGGCAGCTGGCCCCCCTCACACCCCACCCAAATCAACTCGGATCCAGCATCAATCCCATCCCGGCTGCAATAGGGGGAAGCCCCGGTGCTGCACCCAGGCTGGGCCATGAGATGCCCAGGAGCATCCCCTGGAGGGCTCACCTGCAAACTGGGTGTAGGCTGTGTCTTGGAGGAAGGTGCCACATCCAAAGTCAATGAGTTTCAGCTGCCCGCTGGCCAGGTCGAGCAGGATGTTCTCGGGCTTGATGTCCCTGTGCAGGACCCCGCAGGCGGTGCAGTGCCGCACGGCCTCCAGCACCTGGCGGAACAGCGCCCGCGCCTCCTCCTCCGGCAGGAACCCCCGCTCCGCCAGGAAAGCCGAGAGCTCCTGGCACCGCTCCGGACGCTCCAGCACCAGCACGAAGCTGTCGGGGAGCTCGAGCCACTCCAGGAGCTGAATGACAGCGGCACAGCCACGGGACACCTTGGCCAGCAGCACGATCTCCAGCGGCGCGCTGCTGCCGTCGGGCTGCGGGAGGAGCGCGGTGCCGTCAGTGGGGCTGAGGCCGTGCCGGGGCTCTGGGAGCCCTCAGCCAGCCCGGAATGCTCTGCACGCCCCGCTCAGCCCACGCCCGCTCTCCCCGCAGGGCTCCCGGCGGCTCCCACCCTGCCGGGCCCCGGCTCCTCGCCGCCCGGCCCGGCCCGGCTGCCGCCGCTGGCCCCGCTCACTCACCAGCTCGCCCCAGTGCCGGATGCGATCCCGCGGCACGCGTTTGATGGCCACCTGCGAGCGAGGGAGAGCCATGGGCTGAGCTCGCCGCCCGTCCTGCCCAGCCCCATCCTCCGCCCTTCTCCTCCTCCTCCTCCTCCCACTCCGCCCGCCGCCGGCCCCGCCGCTCACCGGGGCGCCATCCGAGAGCCGCGTCCCCGAGCAGACGCTGCCGAAACCGCCGCGCCCCAGCAGCGAACCCACTCGGTACCGCTCCTGCAGGGCCTCGTGCGCCTTCCCTGCGGGCGAGACGCGGCTGTCAGCGCTCGGCCCGGGGCCAGCAACGGCCCCCGAGCGCGCCCCGAGCGGCCCAGGCCGGGCATCCCCACCCGCCCACGGCCCCGACGGCTCGGGGCCGGCGGCCGCGCTGCCGAGCGGCGGAGCTCGGGCCGGGGAAGCCGCAGCGGAGGCGGCGGGAGCGGCAGCGTCGCCTGTGTCCTCCACGGGCCCCGGGAGGAGCCGGAGCCGGGGCCGGGGCCGGGGCCGGGGTCGGGGCCGGGACTGGACCCTGCGTCGGGTCCGGGGCCGGGCTCGGGCCAGGCGGAGCCGAAGGGCGGCGATGCCGCCCCCGCACCAGGCACTGATGCCGGCCCAGCAGCACCACCGCCAGTACGGCCAGAGCCGGGCGGAGGCGAGAGCGCGGCGGGACAGCCGGGGCCGGGCACGGGGCAGCCCCGCCCGGGGCCGGGGGCGGGCCGGGGGCATGGCCCGGCCCGGCAGGGGAGAGGGAGGCGGGGAGAGGAGAGGGACGCCGGGCAAGGGACCCCGAGAGAAGGGTGCCCGACAGCGGGAACGGGAGAGAAAGAGAAAGAAAGAGAGAAAGAGAAAGGGTTCTCTCGAATATCTGCTTTTGCTGCTGCTGCTGCCGCCGCTGCTGCTGCCGCTGCCGCCGCCGCTGCAACTGAAGCACCGGGGCCGTTCGTCCCCGTGTCCGTTCCCCGCTCGCCCCACGAGCCCCACGTTCGAGCCCCGCGCGCCCCGGGCACAGCCCCTGAGTCTGTCCAAACACGGGAACTTTGCAGCGGTGAGCCCAGATGCAGAGCCCTGACTCCTGCACACCGGCACAGCAATCCCCTCGCTTGCTGCTCTGCATTGTCCTGGCTGAGGGTCAAACACTGTCGGGCCACCTTCCCTTGCTGTAGGATTCCTACCTGACCCCAGCACTGCACTTACATCTCCAGTGTTGCCTTCCAGTAAAACCAGGGGAAGGAAAACTGTGTGTGGCTCATGGTATTTTCAAGTGTCTAAAAATCACTGAGTCACCGATCTTAGAGGTGCGGTGCATCTGGGATTCCTGGGATGGAGAAGTAGTGCAACATGGAAAAGGGGACCATAGAAATGAAGGAAAAGATCTTGGATTATTTCATTCATTTTCATTTCCCTTCTGGAAAGCTGTTTCAGTTTTCCAGGAATCCTCTCCTGTCTCTCTTCCCAAGAATGTCTCATGGAGAACAAGGTCAAGCTTCTGTCACAAGATTTGCCAGCAGGAAATTATGCCACTGGTGAAATCTTCATGATGACTGTTTGTGCTGGCTTAGGGCAAATTTGGCGAGGAAACCTCCAAAAGGGGTCTGTTTTGCAGAGATAGCCAAAAACTCCACAACTTTGTGTAAGTTGTAAAGCCGGTATGTTTATTATTACAGCGCCGGATGCATGCAGAGATTACTCTCCTTAAAAGACATGCGTACCTCTGGGAACTTCAGGTCCCTTTTTATCCTCCTCTCAAATACATATCCATACAATTTCACAATAGGTTCATACATATTCATTTTTAGAAATTTTGCGTGACATTTGCCACTAGTTCTTCTTTATCAGAAAGAATTCTTAGGTGAGGTTGACCTGCTTTCACAGCAGTCTCTCTGTGTCTCTTTATCACCCTCTGTCCCGTCCCCCCCTTAACTCTGTCCTTCACTGAATCAGATTCCCTGAGCCTAGGCTTTGCAGTCAGGTGTCACCCTGAGTTTTTAAGATTTTCTAAGCCTTCTGATGTTGACATTCTTGTAGTGAATTTTCTCACACACTTTCTGTAAATAACTTATTGTTTTGCATTCCTTTATGGAGGAGGAGAGAGTTGATGGACTGTTGGTTTAACCAGTGGCATTGGAGAGGTGCCACTGTCACCCTCCAATCCACTGTCACTTTTGGAAAACTATAAATGTTGGAGTCAGAAAATAAACGGCCCTTTTTTCCTCTTTCACCTTGAGAACGGTGTGAGCGTGTGTTCCTTTGTGTCCTATAGCGACATTTGGTGACCCTGACGTGTGTATTGCAGCAGGTTGCGGTGAGGTTTTCCCCCCCCCCCTCTCTTTGGTGCTTTGCCTGCAGTTCTTGGGGTAATGGCGAGCGCTGTGGGTTTTGAGGAGGATCTCCTCCTTTTGGATCTTTGGAGGGGGGTCCTGGAGTGGAAACAGATTTCTGTTTCCTGGGATGACTTTGAGAGGTTGTTTCTGTGGGCCCGGGAGCGAGGGTTTCTTTTGGGTCCTGAGAGGGTGTTCTCCAGGGAGGAGTGGTCTCGTGTGGGGACCTGCCTCATGGAGGCCCTTTTTGACGATTGCACGCTAGATGCGGGACCGCTGCTGGTGCAGTGGAAGAGATGTGTGGAGCTTTGGGAGGGGTCTGGCTCTTGTACCCCTCGGAGTTCCCAGGGAAGCTCTTCTGCCTCGGACGTGGAGGAGGGGGAGTTTGAGTTTTTGTCCGATGTGGAGTCCCCCTCCCCATCTCCGGACGGTGTGCTGGGGGGCGGAGCCCCGTGGGTTTCTGCGGGCTCTGTGAATTCGGCGGGCCGTCCTTGTCCTGCTTCGCCCGGCGTGGGCGGTGGGGTGGGGGACGGGTCACCTTTTCTTTGTGCCTTTCCGGTTCTTGAGGGCCAGCCTCCGCCTCGGCTTGAATCTGGTTCGGTGACGACCTGGTGTCCGAATTGCGGGGTTTCCACGAAGTTCCCCCTGGCCACGGCGGGGGCGGGGTCGCCCACCTCCGGGCCGGGCTCATCGGCGGGGGGGGTGACTTCGCCCGTCCCTGGTCCTGCACAGCCTGCTGGGCATGCGCAGTCGGTGGAAGCACCCGGGGGCGGGATGTCACCTGCCCCTGGGCCAGCGCAGCCCGCTGAGCGTGTGCAGTCGGTGGACGCAGCCGGGGGCGGGGCGTCAGTCAGCGTTCTGTCCGGTCCCGCTCCTGTGGGCGGGCAGCCCACCCCTCTCTGCTCGGTGGGGGCGGTACCCGCTGGGCGGTCTTGTGATTTGGGACGGACCCTCATAGGGGGCTTGCCGGGCTCCCTAGTGCCATCCCGCAGCGACGCAGCTGCGCGGACTGCGTCTCTCTCGGCGTCCCGTCCCTCCCCTGTGTCGGGGGCCGGGGGCCCCGCGCCGGTCTCGTCCCGGCCCGCGCCGGATTTGCGGGCCAGGACGGTACCTGCGTCCGCCGGGGCGCCCCCTGCTGGAGCTGTAACACGACAGGGCGCTGGGGTGTTTACCTTTAGCGCACCTGTTGACATGGCCAGCGGGAGGCCGGTGGGTGCCTGGGGCCACGGCACTTCCTCGTCGAATTTGTGGATGCTTCCTGCCTGTCAGGTGACCGTGCGTCCCAGGCATCCCGAACGTTTTTGGCGAGAGGCGAAAACCAAGACTGACGAGATGAATGAGCCTGTTTCCTCGCGGCACCTGCAGGGTCGCGGGGCGGGCTCCTTTGGCTCTGCCGGTGCTGCGGGGGGCCCAGGGCCGAGTGGTGTTGGCCTGGCTCCCAGGCGACTTTCGTCTTTTGCCCCTGTTGGGCCTGAGGACCAGGGAGCGTCAGGTGCGGTGGCTTTGCCAGGGGATCCTCAGGTTTTCCCTGTGCTCAGGGGTGTTGCTCATAACACCTATGAACCCCTTTCATATAAGCTGGAGAAGGAGCTCCGTGAGGCAGTTGCTCAGCATGGTTTGGGGTCTGCTGAGGTTATGCGGACTCTCCGGAGGGTTGATTCAGACAGGCTGACGCCTTACGATATCCGTCATGTGGCACGTTCTCTTTTTGACCCTGTGCAGTATGGTGTCTTTGAAACCAAGTGGGCTCGGTTGGCGGCCCACGCGGTGTTGCGGAATGCTGCACTGGGTCCGCAGGACCCCAGGCGTGGGGTTGTTGCTGACATGCTGCTGGGAACAGGGCTTTATGAGAATGTTCAAGGGCAGGTTGGATTTGATCCCCTTGTGCTTGAACAGTGCCACTCGCTGGGCATGGCTGCGATTGTTCAGACCCTGGAAATGGCTGCTCCGAGGCCGCCGTTCCCGACCATTGTCCAGGGGGATGACGAGCCTTTCATGACGTTTGCGGAAAGGCTGATTGCATCCGTGGAGAGGCAGGTGCCTGATCCTGTGGCAAGGAGCGTTACGATTACGAACCTTGTCAAGTGCAATTGCAATGCTGCTTGTAGGAAAGTCATAGTGGCTCTGCCTGGTGATCCTACTGTCTCTGAGATGGCGGAGGCCTGTGCAGACATCGTCCCCCAGGATTGGAAGTTGGCTGCCATGGCTGCCGCTGTGCAGCCGGTTTGGACGGCGCCGCAGGGCAAGCGGCCGCAGCGGGGGATTGCACAGGCTGGCAAGAAGCAGGGGAAGAAAGCGCAGAAGGTGAAGTTCCCCATGTTCTTGTGTGGTCGGTGTGGTAGGCCAAATCATATGTCTGATGTGTGCAAGGCGACTGTTCATGCTAATGGCCAAGCTTTGCCAGGCTCGGGAAACGGCAAGCGGAGCGTGCAGGGGGGACGCGTGCGGACACAAGCTTCTCTCCAGACCCCGGTGCCGATGGAGGTCTCCTTTGCCGTCTTGCAGCCAGCACCCGTGGATCAGCAGGAGTGGATGTCTGCACCGCAGCAACAGTTGTGTTAGAGTCTTCTCAGATATGCAAGGTTCCCCTGGATGTCTTTGGTCCCTTGGGTGGGGGCATGAGTGCTCTCCTTATGGGGAGGTCTAGTGCCACCCTTCAGGGCATCATTGTGCACCTGGGGCTCATCGATGCGGATTTCACGGGGCAGATTTGTGCCATGGTCTCCACACCCACCCCCCCCCAACACGATCCTGAAAGGGACGCGGCTTGCTCAACTTGTGCCTTTCAAGTCCTCTGTTTGCAGGTCAGCTGATCAGTCGCGTGGAGCTGGCGGTTTTGGCTCCACTGGGCCACCTCAAGTTCTGGAGGTGGACTGGACTGCTGTCCTGACCAAGGACCGTCCCGAGATGCTATGCACCCTGTCTGTTCCTGGTGCGATGCCGCAAGAAGTCCACGTTCGTGGGCTTCTCGACAGCGGTGCTGACGTCACGGTTCTCTCCCTTGTGACCTGGCCCTCAGAGTGGCCCTTGGATCCGGTGGGGACATCTGTCGCTGGCCTGGGAGGGACGGCGCAATGTTATGTGAGCCAACGGCCTGTGTTGGTCACGAACCCAGAGGGACAGGTGGCCTGGGTTAGGCCTCATGTTACTTCTACTCCTGCCAACCTTTGGGGGAGGGATGTTCTGTCTGCTTGGGGGGTGCGCATTGGGATGGATTTTTGATGGGGGCCACTGCAGTGAAGGGCGCAGAGTGTCCAACGCCTCCTATACGGTGGCTGGTTGACAAACCTGTATGGGAAAAGCAGTGGCCCCTCCCTCAAGAGAAGTTGAATGCCCTTCGGAATCTGGTGCAGGAGCAGTTGGACCAGGGTCATCTGGAGCCTTCCACCAGCCCCTGGAACACCCCTGTCTTCTGCATCAAAAAGAAGTCTGGGAAATGGAGGTTGTTGCAAGACCTCCGAAAGGTTAATGCCGTGATGGAAAGCATGGGAACATTGCAGGCGGGCATGCCATCGCCTACCATGCTTCCTGCAGACTGGCCGGTCCTCATTGTGGATCTGAAGGATTGTTTCTTTACAATTCCTTTGCATCCCGATGACAGACCGAAGTTTGCCTTCTCAGTGCCAGCAATTAACGAGGCTGAGCCTGCACAGAGGTATCAATGGAGGACATTGCCTCAGGGCATGCGCAATTCTCCGGCCATATGCCAGTGGTATGTGGCCCGTGCCTTGTCTGGAGTTCGCAGGCAGTTTCCTGATGCACGTCTGTATCATTATATGGACGACATTTTGGTGGCTGCGTCCACCCAGGACGAGCTGCTGAGGATTCAGCCTCGGTTGCTTGATGCTTTGCATGCTCAGGGACTGCAGGTGGCTCCGGAGAAGGTCCAACAGCAACCACCTTGGAAGTATTTGGGGGTCAAAATTCTGGAACGGACGATCCGTCACCAGGAGGTGCAATTTGTGCATCCTGTGAGGACACTGAATGATGTTCAGAAATTGGTGGGTGTCATCACTTGGTTGCGTCCGTATTTGGGAGTAACCGATGCGCAGCTGTCTCCTCTGTATGATTTGTTGAAAGGAGACGGTGATCTAAAATCACCTCGCACACTGACCCCTGAGGCGCATAAGGCGTTGGAGGTGGTTCAGCGAGCTGTTTCGGCTTGCCAAGTTTATCGCATTGATCCCTCCGTTGATGTCACTGTGTTCGTCACCACTCCGGATTCGTATCCCACAGGTATCATTGGCCAGTGGAGTGACAATTGGTCTGATTCCTTGCACATTTTGGAATGGGTTTTCCTGCCCCATCAGCCGCAGAAGACGGCAACTGCGTTGTTTGAATTGATCGCTCGCTTGATAATCAAATGCCGGCAACGGTGTTTGCAATTGATGTGTGCGGATCCCGCAAAGATCATACTCCCGGTGCAACGGGAGGATTTTGACTGGAGCTTTGCAAACAGTGTGTCCCTGCAGAGTGCTCTGGAAAATTTCTCCGGGCAGATCACTTATCATCTGCCCAGCCATAGGCTACTGCATATGGCAAAATCCACAAAAATCTCTTTGCGGCCCAAAAATAGCCAGGAACCCCTGCAAGGACCCACTGTCTTCACTGATGGTTCAGGGAGGACTGGGAAGGCCATTGTTACCTGGAGGGACGGATCTGAGTGGCAGGTTCTGGAAGGCCATGAGGATGGGTCAGCCCAGTTGGTTAAACTGAGGGCTGCTGTCATGGCATTTGAAAGATTCTCCCAGGAGCCTTTCAACTTGGTCACGGATTCCGCCTATGTGGCTGATATCGCACAGCGGTTGGGTCACTCGGTCTTGAAGGAGGTCAGTAATCCTGCCTTGTTTCACTTACTGAAGACCTTGTGGTGTGCCATTCAGGCCCGGGTTCATCCATTCTATGTTCTGCATGTGAGGAGTCACACCAATTTGCTGGGCTTTATAGTGGAAGGTAACGCGAGGGCTGACAAGCTGGCTAACCCAGCGTGGGTAGCGCCTCAGCCTGATACACTCGCGCAGGCCAAGGCATCGCATAGGTTTTTCCACCAAAACGCACATACCCTGCAGAAGCAGTTTCAGCTGACACCAACTGAGGCTCGTGACATTGTTGAGTCATGTGATGACTGCCATGCACTTGCTCCGCCTTTGCCGGCAGGGGTGAACCCCAGAGGCCTTAGGGCCTTGGAGCTTTGGCAGACCGATGTCACCCTGGTTGCCGAGTTTGGCCGGCTCAAGTATGTGCATGTCACTGTGGACACGTTCTCCTCTGCGATGTGGGCTTCGGCTCACACTGGGGAGAAGGCCCGCGATGTCCTTGCCCACTGGAGGCAGGCCTTTGCCGTTTTGGGCATACCTTCTGCGGTGAAAACCGACAATGGTCCTGCTTACGCATCGCAAAAGGTGCGGCAGTTCCTGCGGTTGTGGGGTGTTTCGCACAAGTTCGGGATCCCTCATTCCCCGACTGGTCAAGCTATTGTAGAACGCGCTCATGGTACTCTGAAGCGGGTTCTTCAAAAACAAAAACGGGGAATGCAGGGTGAAACCCCGCACAGTCGGTTGGCAAAAGCTTTGTACACAATCAATCATCTCACTGTGCCACAGAACTCAAATAACCCTGTCATTTTGAATCACCATCTCTCGTTGCAGGCTGCGGACGAGGCACATCAGCCTCGAGCGAAGGTTCGGGTGCGGAATTTAGTCACCAAACAGTGGGAAGGTCCCTACGACCTTATCGCTTCGGGGCGCGGGTATGCTTGTGTATCCACAGATACTGGGGTACGCTGGGTACCTTCGAAATGTGTTCGCCCTGACCTGCGACCGCAGAGGCAGAATCCAGCCGATGAGCAAGACGGAGACCGTGACCAACCTGAAAGGGATCAAGCGGGCAGATCATTGAGTGATGACTCAGATGCAGATGACAGGAGTGATCGCTCTGATGATTCGTCCGCAAGTGGACACTGAGCATTGTTCATGTTTTCCTTTTTACATTGTTCATTTTCTTTTCTTTTTCTTTTTAAATGGAAAAAGGGTGAGATGTCACCCTGAGTTTTTAAGATTTTCTAAGCCTTCTGATGTTGACATTCTTGTAGTGAATTTTCTCACACACTTTCTGTAAATAACTTATTGTTTTGCATTCCTTTATGGAGGAGGAGAGAGTTGATGGACTGTTGGTTTAACCAGTGGCATTGGAGAGGTGCCACTGTCACCCTCCAATCCACTGTCACTTTTGGAAAACTATAAATGTTGGAGTCAGAAAATAAACGGCCCTTTTTTCCTCTTTCACCTTGAGAACGGTGTGAGCGTGTGTTCCTTTGTGTCCTATAGCGACAGTCAGGCTACATAGCTATGTTTTCTAACCACAGACTCAAAGATGTACATTTCACCTAAATCAAAATGGATTTCTACTCTGGAAAATTTCTACTCTGTCTCAGAAGCACTCCTCCCTCTGCCCCTCACACCCTGGCCCTGTCTGGCGTTCCTCATCCCTTTCCCCACCGCTCTCCTGCCCTTCCCCTCTGCTAGAAGGCGGACAAAGCTGCCTTGGACAGCAAAGTGGATTGCAGCCAGTGTGAAGAGAACATGGAGGAGCTGGATGAGAGGATGCAGGAGTTGCAGAGCCAGATTTCAGGCCAGGAGCAACACTGGAACAGTACCCAGCAGCAGTTCAGCGATGCAATTGAAGCCAAGGTGAGGGGTACCTCGTCCCCACCACGAGGAACTGGCACCTTTGGGACTTGAGAGCCTGAGGCAGCATCCCTCTGAGGATCCCCCTCCAGGCTTTTCCCTGGAGAGCTCCATGTCACATCCTGGAGCAGCTGGCTGAGGCTGTGCACCTGTTCACAGCTGGATCACCTGGAGCTGAAGACTTTCCGTAAACACCGGGAGGATTCCTGGAACAGGAACATGGAGGAATTGAGGATAGGCTGTTGCGTGAAAATGCCGCTGGGATTAAGAAGTGAGTGCAATGGAGATTCTGATGGCTTTGGGGACAGCGATAGCAACTGCTCCTGCCAGGCAGGGCTGTCACACACCATGCCCTGAGCTGGGTCGTGCCCTGCCCTCCTGGCCGTGCACACGGGGGAGCTTTGGTGCCAGAGAGGGGCTGAAAGCGCTGCAGGGGCTGCTTGGGATGGTGGCACGGGTGCCTGTGCCCTTCACCTGGCATCAGCCAGCACCTTGGGGATGGGGAGAAACAGGCTCAAGAGCCCACGGTTCACCCTGCAATGGCTGTGCCCCTGTGCAGTGAGCTGCCCAGCAGCTGGCTGCTGCAGGGAGGTGCTGCCTGTGTGCTGCAGGGCTGTGGGCCCAGGAGCTCAGCCAGGCCTCTTCCCTCCCCCTCCTTAGGCAGCTGCCAGTCCCTTTCTCGTGCCTGTCCTGTGAGCGCATGCTCAGCGTGCAGGTTCCTGGCCAGTGAGTAGCACCAGTGCCTCGGGGGCAGCGGGGCTGGCATGGGGGGAGATGGGTGCCAGCAGTGACCCGCTGTGCTGGCACAGGGGGACAGTGTCTGCTTGGGAGGGGCTGATGTGGGGAGCCCCCTCTGCAGCCCTGCCCATCAGCAGGGGCTGTGGGGGCTCATCCCAAGGGCTACATGGGCGGGATGCCATGGGCACAATCCCATGGCTTTGGGGGGGCTGCCTCCAACAGGAACAGGTTCTTTGTCTCCTGTCACACACCTGTGACTCCTGCCCTCCCCAGGTACCCCGAGACACTCCCGTATTTGCAGCCGATGCCCCCCAGCAAGGAGCCACCGCCCAGCCAAAGGTGAGGGCCCTGAGGACCCATCCCCAGCGCCTGGGGTGCAGAGCAGCCCTGACACAGCAAGGAGGATTCTGCACCTGGGCTGGGGCAGAGCAGCCTGGGGGGACGGGGCAGGGCAGGGGAGCAGAGGGCAGCTGTGGAGGGCCAGTGCTTGCCCCAGGGCTGGGGGCTTTTGCATTCCTTGCCTTGCACTGCCCTGTCTGGCCGATCTCTCTGTCCCAAGGCTGCTGAAAGCACATCTGATGAGCTGCGTCTGTTTGCAGTCTGAGCTCAGGCTTGGAGGGCTGTTGGGGAAGATGAAACAGGAAAGCCTTATAAATATGATTGCCTGGCAAAAGATTTTGAGAATATGGAAACTATAAGCGAGATTGAAATGAAAGCAAGCTTCGAGATCCCTTAGTTACTGAACAACGGGAAAACAATGGTGTGGCCGGCTGAAGGTGAAACAAGACCCTCTGCTTGCAGGCAGGTCCAAGGGTCCGAGCAGACCCTGTCAGCTTGGCAGAAGGGGTCCAAAGAGGAGTTTTTAGGGTTTAAAATGTAGCACAGTATGGTAATGTAGTGATTCTTATAGGCTGTATGGAAATGCTATAGGATTTGTATGTTGTACAAGATTGGTTAAGTGAGAATCAGAATATTCAACACAGAAGATGATTTATTGTATTGTAACGGGAACTTAGCTCTTACTTTTCTATGCTCTTAGCTCTTACCTCTTACTCTTACCTCTTGTCTCTTAGCTCTTGCCTTTTATCCTCATACCCCTTTTACTCTCTTATGCTTTTACTCTCTTACCCTCTCATCCTCTCTACCCCTCTCTTCTCTCAGGCCTGCTCTGAGCTGTGGCTGGCAGCTCCAAGCAGGGCCCTGCACCCACGCCCTTTGCAATAAACTGTCCATGACCTGGCTTCAGAGATCTCTCGTCTCCGTTCATCCCGACCGTGCTATCCCCGTCAATCCTACAGATGGGGATTGGGTGCCTCCTGTGAAAGGAGTTCCCAAAACCAATCCCTGCAGCTGGGACAGCCCAGCTCCTGCCAGTTGGTGTCCTGTGCACAGGGACCTGCCTGGTGCCATGGCCAGCACACGTGGCCATGGGGACAGAGCCAGCAGATGCAGCCTGGTGGGATGGGCTTGGGGCTCCTGCAGCAGGTGGACAGGAGCTGGCAGGGACATGCCCCTGCAGGCAGCACTGCCAGTGCCCTCCCTGGCACAGCAGGGTGATGCCCTGCATGCCACAGGCCTGGGCACTGAGTGTCCTCTGCCCCATCCCACAGGAGGCCGCTGGTCTGTGCCAGTGTCCCCAAGTGCTGCAGAGCTCTGGGGACCATCAGAGCAGCAGCTCCACCATGCAGAACATCAAGGCTTCCCCACATACAAGTGCACAGCTGCAGCGTCTCCTGGTACACAACAAGGTAGGTGTGATGTAGGTGGGGACACAGAATGGTGACTGAGGCTTGATGGCATTGCTGACTATCCAGGGGGAATCTGTGCCTTCAGTCCCCAGGGAGACCTGAGTTGGATTATTGGGGTGTGCTGGATTGGGCCCTGCATTGCAGCCAGCTGCCCTCTCCTCCTCAGCCCAGTGTGACCCTGCTGCACGGTGATGGACACATCTCGAGGGGCCGTAATGACCAGCATCGTACGGCGATCAGGACACAGGATGCGTCAGGTATGGCCCTGTCAGGGCAAGGGGGTCAGTGACGACAGGGGCTGATTATCTGCAGGGTGCCAGCTGGGGGATGAGCAGGGCTCTGCGTACAGAGCTGGGTAATGTGGCATGGGTATTTTGTGTCTGGGGTAAGAAGGAAGGGGCAGAATGGAGCAGGAGGACTGGCACATGGGGCAACTGAGCTTGGAGCTGGAGTAACGTGGGAGAATGGCCATGCCCAGCGTGGGACAAGAGCTTGAGTCCTGGTGCGCTGGGGCCAGCACCTGTGGCGGCTCACCCTTGCCCTTCACGCCCAGGCCCTGCCGCCTCAGGAGAGCACGGCCAGGCACAGCTCCTCGACAGGTCTCATGGGCCCCAGGGCTCGAGCAGCCTCTGCAGCCCCACCAGACATCAACAGCCCCCGGCCAGCTGGAAAGGACTCAGCACCCAATGCTCGACCTGGGACATCTTGTCCAAAGCGAGAAATGCCTGTGACAATTGTCATAAGAAACTTGACTTTTTACTTGTATATAGTAATTAAGTTAATTGTATATTGTTATTAGGTTAATAAAAACTGTTAAAATTCTAGGCAGAGCCTTGTCTCACAGCCTGTCTCTCCCCGGGCTCCCTGGTGCTCCTTCAGCTCCTTCCCCCCTGCTGTGGCTCTGCCCCCGGGCTGAGCAGATCGAGCCCCGGCCCGGGTCCTGAGGCCGCTGCTGCTGCCGCGGCGCCTGCGGGGCAGCCCTGAGGCTCCGGGCCGGCTGTGGGAGCAGGAGCGGCGCTGCAGAGCCCGCGGCCCTCACGGGCTGCGAAGGCACGGGCAGATGGCCGTGGGGCCCGGCCGGCACTGCCGGCGCTGCTGCTCTCGGCTGCCGCCTGCAATCCTTACAGGCAGCCCTTAGGCCGGCTCAGGAGCCGCTCGGAGCCGTGCCCGAGGGCTGACCCCCGGCCCCCAAGGGCACTTGTCCCTTCATCTCTGCACTGCCACATTCCAAGCTCATTTGTCAGCTTCCTCCTGCCCTTCCTTTCTGCGGGGCAGCGTTAGGGGCTGGCCCAGCGGCTTTCCTCCCGCACGGCTGCAGCCCCTTGCCCACAGCTCCCTGGCGGGAGCCAGAGCTGCTTTGCAGCCGGGCACCCCCGCCGTGTCCCGCAGCCCGGGCCGGCTCCTGCCCGCTGCCGGCGAGGCCCCGCGGCTGGGCCCGGCCATCCCGGGCCAGAGCAGCTCCCTGCCCGGGGGAACACAGGGGGACACGGGGGATGTGAAATACAAAGCTGTGTGTCGTGTCAGGTACACACAGGCAACGTGTGTATTTGTGATTGCGATATGTGTGGAGACCGACAATGGGACAGTTGTGAATTCGATAATAACTGAGGAAAGTAAAGCATGGAAGAAGTCTTTTGAACCCATCTTTTGTTTGCAATTAACCTTGGCTGATTTAGGAGCATTGGCATTAAAGCATTAAGGATGTTGCTTTTTGCTTGTAGTTAATTCTTAAGAGTTCTGCAATAATAACCTTTTGAAGTATAATTTTAGAACATTGCTTGTATCCTTGAAACTATAGCTTTGGAATATATATAATGGAAACATGCTTATCTCATGCTTTAATAAAGCAGAGAAAAACAGCTTGAGAAAGGAAGATGAACACCACCTCAAGGATTTATAGTTTCAACCAAGGGAAGCTTCACATCACTGTTGTTAGATTTATAGTCTCTGCAATTAAAAGGAGGACCCACATCTGGAGAGCTGGACCTTACCAGATGGGATTCGTCTTTCTTCTTTTGCTAACCAGACCACCACCATCTGGGGATACTCCTTTTGGGATACATCCTGAGAAAAACTAAATCACAATAGTGTGTAGAATTGTGACGTAAAAATTGGGAATAGAAACTGCTGATGAGTAAGAATTGGAATAGAAACTGCTGAGAAAGCTGATGAGTACCCCTATAAATACCTGTAAGCCTCAACTATAGGTGTGCAGTTGGAGGGAAAACTTCCCCCACTATACCCAGTGCTGTATTGCTCATACTTTACCATATTAATTAATAAATTGATTGCTGCTTAAATATTGGGCTAGTCAAGTTTCTTATTTATACAATCCATAACTGTAAAAGGAAAACTTCCTGCTGAACTGAAAAAGACTCGATGGAAATCAAGGCAGAGCCATGGTTTGTCAGGACTTGCTGCATCCTGATGAGCCCTGTGGTGCATTTGGAGCTGAGCCTTTGAACCTCAGGGCCTGAGAGGAGATTGCACAAACCTTTCCAGGAGTCAAAGTCAGAAGAAAACCCCAAAGTGTCTCAAAGCATGAATGGGTCCCACTGAGGACCATCCCAACACAGGCTGCTCATGGACTCCTTGGAGGAGACAATTGGAGGCCAGGATGGCACAACAACTTCTCAGACACTCAGTGTGGAAAGGAGAATCCAAAACACCTTAAAAAACCTTGAGTATCTCAAAGAATTAATGAGCCACACTGAGTGTCAGTGCAAAGCTCTCAAGGGACTCGTTAAAGCAGATAATTGGAGGCCATGATTGCACAAAGCTCTCAGAGACTCCAAGGCAAAAGCCAAAGCCAAAGTCCTTTGAAAAACCTGCAGTCCCTGCAGGGAGCATTCAGGAGCCCCCAGGGCCATTGCTGAGCAAGGCTCCCCAGGGACTCCTTGCAGCAGATCCTTGAGGCCACTGGGATGTGGGCTAGGGGGGGATGCTGAGGGCAGCAAAAGGGGCTGACAGTGCCCAGCCTGGCTGGGGCTGTGCCAGGAGGCCCCAGGGCCTCAGGACAAGGTGTCTCCTCCCAGCCCTTGCTGGCACAGACCCTGCTGTGCCCCAGGGCACCAAGACTTGGCTTCTCTTTGTCCCCACCTGTCATCACTGCCTGCAGTTCTCTGCTCTGCCTGGGGCCTGGGGACACTTGCTCAGTCGTGTCCCTCTCTGGGACCCATTAAAAGTCCAAGAAACTTTGGAGTTGGATTCTGCCTTGGAGTTCTGGAGAGGTTTCTTCAGCTCCCTCTCAGGGACTGATGTTCAGGGCCTGAGCACAAAGGCCCAGAGGCTCATTAAAGTCCTTGTGCTGTGTCTGTGCTGCTGAGCTGGGCTGGGCTTCTGGCACAGAGGCAGCTCCTGGTCACCAAGAAGAGCTTCAAAAGCACATTTCTCTGGATGAGCAGCTCTTCTGCCAGCCCAGCAGGGCTGGGGCACTGCCTGCAGCCAGCCCGGGCACAGCCCAGAGGCACAGAGAGCTTCAATCAGTCAGGGCTGGGAAGGGGCTGAGAAGTGCCTGGGGCACAATCACTGCCAGCCCTTGGCACAGGAACCTCTGGCTGCAGGACAATGCAGCTGCAGCTCCTGGAGCCATCTCCTCAAGCTGGAACATGCCAATGCCTGCAGAGCCTGTGAGTACATTCTCTGCTTGTCTCTTGTGCAGAGCAGCCAGGGGTGCCCAGGGCTGTCCTGCAGAGCAGGGTCCTGCAGCCCAGGGCGCTGTGCTGGGGCAGGGACTCTGCTGCCTGCCAGGGACAGCTCTCAGCCAGCCCTGGCAGCTGCTCCCAGCCCTGGGGCACAAGATCTGGGTGGGAGGAGACAGCTGGTGAGGCTTGGAAGTGTTCTCCTTGTGTGGGGAGGATGCTGCATTGTTCAGGGCTGCTCCCAGCATGGCATTGAACTGCAGAACATTTCCAAGTAGATTATACAGGGAGCACAGCAATGCAGGGGTTGCATAAAAGGGAAAATCCTCCTGTTTTAATCTACTGCTCTGGGTTTCCTGGATGGGAAACTCCACATAGATATTGATCTGTCAGTTCAGGTGGAAAAAAACCAAATTTCTCTCCGATCTGAATAAAGCAGGCATAGACAGAAATCAGCACAGGGCCCCTCACAGGCAGCATCAGTGTAAAGTTTGCAGCCTCCTCAGGGTTGCTCTGATGTTGCCATCAGAGCCTGCAGAGCCAGAGCTGCCCCTGGGCAGTGCCTGAGCTGGGAGGGCTCTGCAGGGCAGAGCTGAGCCCCCAGGGCTGGGCTGGGCTCTGGCAGCACTGGCAGGGCCCAGCCCTGGGCACAGGGAAGCAGCTGCTGGCAGGGACAGCTCCAGGCAGCAGAGCCCTGGGCAGGCAGTGGGGGGAAAGTGCCCCCAGGCTGTGCTGGGATATTTCAAGTCCTCTCCAAACCCAACTATTCCATGATTACTTTTCTTACAGATCCCCATGCCAAGGTGCAGCAAATGTCCAACAGCAGCTCCATCAGGCACTTCCTGCTGCTGGCATTGGCAGACACGCGGCAGCTGCAGCTCCTGCACTTCTGCCTCTTGCTGGGCATCTCCCTGGCTGCCCTCCTGGGCAACGGCCTCATCATCAGCGCCGTAGCCTGCGGCCACCACCTGCACACGCCCATGTTCTTCTTCCTGCTCAACCTGGCCCTCACTGACCTGGGCTCCATCTGCACCACTGTCCCCAAAGCCATGCACAATTCCCTCTGGGACACCAGCAACATCTCCTACACTGGATGTGCCACACAACTCTTTCTGATTTACTTCTTCCTTGGATCAGAGTTTTTCCTCCTGACCATCATGTGCTACGACCGCTACGTGTCCATCTGCAAACCCCTGCACTACGGGACCCTCCTGGGCAGCAGAGCTTGTGCCCACATGGCAGCAGCTGCCTGGGCCAGTGCCTTTCTCTATTCCCTGCTGCACACAGCCAATACATTTTCCCTGCCCCTGTGCCATGGCAATGCCCTGGGCCAGTTCTTCTGTGAAATCCCCCCAATCCTCAAGCTCTCCTGCTCCAAATCCTACCTCAGGGAACTTGGGCTCATTGCTGTAAGTTCCTGTGTGGTATTGGGTTGTTTCATGTTCATTGTTTTCTCCTATGTGCAGATCTTCAGGGCTGTGCTGAGGATCCCCTCTGAGCAGGGACGGCACAAAGCCTTTTCCACCTGCCTCCCTCACCTGGCCGTGGTCTCTCTGTTCCTCAGCACTGGTATCTTTTCTCACCTGAAGCCCCCTTCCCTGTCTTCCCCATCCCTGGATCTGGCCCTGTCAGTTCTGTACTCGGTGGTGCCTCCAGCCCTGAACCCCCTCATCTACAGCCTGAGGAACCAGGAGCTCAAGGTTGCAGTGTGCACACTGATGACTGGATGCTTTCAGGAACATTGAACTGCTGGCCAATTTCTGCAAAGCACTTGTAAAAAAATAGTCTTGACACTTCTTGTTAGTTTAATTTGAGTGGTTCTTTTTCTTTGTTTTACTTTTTCAATATTGTCCACAAATAAATGTCATTGTTTGTACCATTTCTCATTTTATTTCTCTCCATCTTCCCTGTAGCCACAGACTGTGTCAATGAGGGGCTGCACTCTCGGTGGCTTTAAATGAACTAAAGGATCTCCCAGCAGAGTTTTCTGTACAGATGCCCTTTTGTTGCCTTCTCTGGAGCTGCAGCAGCAATGTCTGTGTGCAGAGCTGGGGCAGATCAGTGCTGGCCCAGCAGCTGTGCCCAGCAGCAGCAGCAGCAGCAGCACTTGGTGTTGCCAGTGCTGCTGCCGTGGCCCTGCCCCGCTGCCCTGGTGGCCCTGGTGTTGCTGCAGGGCCTGAGTGCTCTCGGGGCCGGGCACAGCCCTGGGGGTGGCAGTGCCGGGGCTGCAGCAGGGACAGGCCATGGGCACTGCTGGGGCAGCGCTGACGCCTCAGGCCAGGCCCTGGGGGCTCCAGGCTCCTTGCCCAGGCTCTCTCAAGAACACGGCCAGGCCAATGCTCAGCACAGAAACCCCCGTCAGCAGCCCCAGGCTGGCCGTGGGCAGGCTGGGGGCAAACAGCATGGCTGGGGCTCTGCAAGGGCCCTGGGCCAGACGGGAAGGAGCAGCAGAGCAGGGGCTGATCCATGCCCAGTGCGCTGCACAGCCCAGGGCAGCGTCCCAGAGCGTCCTCATGCAGCTGCCAACAACATCCCCCCTCTGCAGCCCTGGCCTCTCCCCCAGCTCACACAGGTGCCCCATCCTTGCAGGCACAGACACGGCAGCACTGCCTCAGCAGCCCCTGTTTGCATTGCACACAGCAGGGCCAGCACCCCCATGCTGTTGCTGTGGGGACATGAACCTGAGGGAGCACAAATGCCATCAGCCCCTGGGGCCAGCAAGGCCTGGGGGACACCAGGGAAACCACTCAGCTTTGTCCTGGCCTCTGCACTCAGCCAGAAAGTTTGTTCCCATCAGCTGGGAGTTTCCTGTGCCACTGCAGACGGTGTTGCTCAGAGCCAGGGCTGCCTGGCAGCCACCCCCAAACTGCCCTGAGTATTTCCTTACCTTCACCTTTGCTTTCTTTCCTCTTTCCTAATCCAGATTTCTTCATGTTGCCCAGCCCTGTTCCCTGCCCTGCAAACAGCCCATCCCTGTTTGCCCTTTCCTCTCTGGCCCCACCCCCCATTGCAGTTCCTGACTTGGCCCCATGGGAACGTCCCTTGGGCAGCAGGATCATCCTACAAGTGCTGCAGGAATTGTCTGCAGGCTCCTGCAGTGCCTGCTGCTGCTCCCTTGCCAGAGGCACCCCAGGCCAGGGGGGGCACATCTGGGCTGCTGTTTCTGCCTCTGGGGCTCCCTGTTCTGGGCAGTGAGGAGGAGCTGCAGAGGCTCTGCAGGACTGACAGGATGGGCTTTGGGGCTGCCAGGAGAAGCTGAGGGACCTGGGCTGCTGGAGCTGCTGAAGAGGAGGCCCAGGGCTCATCCTGCAGCTGCTCCATGGGTAGTTTCAGGGAATCCCAGAATTAGGAAGTTTGGAAAAGGCCTTGGAGATCATCTAGTCCAGCCTGTGCCCTGACATGGCCTGGTTTCTCCTGAGCCTCCTCTTCTCCAGGACAAACAACCCCAGCTCCCTCAGCCACTCCTCACAGGACTTGTGCTCCACACCCTTCCCCAGCCTTGTTGCCCTTCTCTGGACATGCTCCAGCCCCTCCATGGCCTTCCTAATTTATGGGGCCCAGAACTGGACACAGCACTCGAGGTGCTGCCCAACCAGTGCTGAGCACAGGACAAAAATCACTGCCCTGCTCCTTCTGGCCATACAATTCCTGATCCAGGCCAGGAGCCATTGGCCTTCTTGGCCACCTGGGCACACTGCTGCCTCATGTCCAGCCTGCTGTCCATCAGTCCCTGCAGGTCCCTTTCTGCCTGGCTGCTCTCCAGCCACTCTTTCCCCAGCCTGTAGTGCTGCAGTGGTTGTTGTGGCCAAAGTGCAGGACCCGGCACTGGGACTTATTAAACCTCACCTTGTTGGATTTGGGCCCTGTGCAGAGCCCTCCTACCCTCCAGCAGATCCACACTCACACCCAGCTTGGTGTCATCTGCAAATTTGCTCACGCTGAACTCAATCCCCTTATCCAGACCATCAATGCAGATATTGAAATCCACGCTGGCTGGCTCTGATCCCTGGGCCATCCTGTGGGTGCCCTGTGATGGCACTCAAGGTGATCTGTTCCATAACCTTACCGGGCACCCAGGTCAGGCTGACAGGCCTGGAGTTCCCCAGCTCCTCCTTCCAGCCCTTCCTGGGGATGGGCTCACACTGGCACCTCCAGTGCTCTGGGCCCTCCCTGCTGAGCCAGGACTGAGGGTAAATGATGGAGAGCAGCTTGGGGAGCTCATCCACAGCTCCCTCATCCCCCTAGGATGGATCCCATCTGCTCCCAGAGACACCTGTGAGCATCTGAGTGGCTCAGCAGGTCCCCAGCTGCTTCCTCCTGGATTCCAGGGGGCTGTTCTGCTCCCTGTGCCCATCTACCAGCTCAGGAGAACACTTGTCCTGAGGACAGCCTGTCCTAATATTGAAAATTGACAAACAAGATATTAAGTAGCTTTGTCTTTTACTTATTTTCAGTTGCTCTATTTTTAACTGCATCCAATAAAGAGTAGAGGTTCTCCTTCTCCCTCCTTTTGCTATAATTGTTTTTATAAAAACATTTTTTATTCTTTTTACAAGCCGCCAGTTTAAATTCTAATTGAGCTTTCATTTCTTCACATCACTTTCTTCATAACCTAATGACATCCTTAAACACTTTCTGCATTGCTGGTCCTTTTTTCCCCTGAGTTCCCAGAAAAGCTCCATCGGCAGCCAGGACAGTCCTTTTCCTCTCTAGATCATGTTTTGGCACACTGGGACAGGTTGCTCCTTCCCCCTTAAGACTACTTTCTTGAAATTTGTCCATCCTTCCTGGATCCCTTTGCTTTAAAGGGCTCTTTCCTTTCAAAAAATCAGTACCAGATTTGGTACTCCCCAAAGTCTGGGGAGGGCCAAAGTCTGCCCTTCCTAATGCCAGTGTAGAAGGTTTGTTGCTGCCCCTCCTTCTTTCATAGAACATTGAAAACTTGATTATTTCATGGTCACTGGGCCCCAGGCAGCCTCCGTGTGAACAGCAGCAGACAGAGCTTTCCTTGGGAGTGTCACCAAAAATTCGGCAAAACAGAAAACTCCTTAACCCCAGAGTAGCATTAAGAAGCAGCATTCTTTATTCAGCTGGATGCACGGGGGAGAGCTCCTCCCAAAGCTGTGCATGCTGAGTACAGGAAAGTTTCTGTTTATTTTCTGTATTTTGCTCACATATTCATTGATTGTCTTGGACTAAACACACATATGATAATCATTTCCCCAAAATAATTAGCATATTTCCTCGCCCCTTTACCCATGTGTTCTTCTTTCCTGGGGGGTCTCTCTGGTGGTCCCTCGTGGTCGTGGACCCCAATGTTCCAGTGGGCCTGGCTGAGCTGGCAGGACACTGAGGCTGCTGAACTTCCAGTTCCCCTTCTCACACAATGGGCCTTGTGTGGTTTCCATAGGCCTGGGGATGTGGAGAACAAGCTCCAGGTGTCAGCTCACCTGGTGTAGGCAATTGATCCTCTGGTAACATGAGGTCACAGAGTGGGATATGACATCACAGATTGGGCTATGTGAGGTGATTGATCAGCTATGGCATCATAGGCTGCCTCTGTGACATCATTAGCCAGAGGTCTGACATCACAGAGCAGACTATGACATCACAGAGCCGTGACATCAGAGACCAGCTGTGTGACATTAGAGAAGGGGCTGTGCCATCCCAGAGGGGCTGTGTGACATCCCAGAGGGGCTGTGTGCCATCCCAGCAGGGCTGTGTCAGGTCACTGGGTTGGTCACTCGGCCCCAGCTCCCCCTCACAGTTTCTCCCAACAAGTCCAATGCTGTCCATGCCCAGCGGGGTCCCTGTCCCCCGGGATCCCCCCGGCCCACCTGGAGCCACAGCCTCCACCAAAGGATGTTCCACAGGATCCACCCCAGAGCCTGACATGGGGACAAGGGGCCTGGGCTGTGTGACCAGGACGTCAAGGACGGGGATTCTCCAGGTCACTGTGGCCTGGGTTGGGTTGCCCAGGGCAGGAAAGATGTCTGGCAGCGGGAGCAGGGTCTGGGAAGGGCCTCCAAGGTGGGGCTGGAGCCCCTGGGCTGTGAACATCTCTCTGTGTCTCGGGCAGCTCCTTCTCCAAGGAAAGCAGGTGGGAGTTGGAGCCAAGGAGCTGAAAGCTGCAGGTGCAGCCTGGGCTGGAGGGAGCTCAGATTTGCACAAGGCTGCTCTGAGTGCCAGGGCTTGGATGGGGGAAATGGTGGGGTGGGGGTAGGGACAGAGTCTGATTGATTGTCAGCCATGAAGGGTCTTGATTTTCATATCTATTCAAACTGCATGAGGAGGTACTTGGATTCAGTGTCAATTGGAGATTGCTCATGTCAATGAATTAAAAGGAAAAAAAACCTAAAAAAATCATTTTTCACTGTCTTTGTAAATATAATACCTTCACTTAGAATACACTTATGAAATGTGTTGAATTAACCACAAAGGATTTGAAAATTAAAATCAAATGATTCCCAGACGCTTGGCTTGTTCAGGTGTTCTGAATATTCATGAGCCCTGGGACACTGAATTCCTGCACTGAAGAGCTGAAGGCTGAACAAGCCTCTGGAGCAGTGAAATTCAGCAGCAGCCTCCAAGTTGCTGAGGATGTCAGCAGCCCCCAGTGAGGCCATCCCTGCCCAGAGACTGTGGGGGAATGGGCAGACAAGGAGAGCGTCCCTGGGGCTGGGGCAGCACAACTCAGAGGCACCAGCGGCTCCAGCTGGGCAATGGAGTGTGGAATGTGGCTGGGAAAGCCCTGCCTGGGCTGGGCCAAGCAGCACAAACAAGCCCTGACCCAAATCCACTAAAAAACTCTCAACAAGAAATTTAAAAGGAATTACAATTGTTTGTGTACACTTAGTGTGATACAGTGGAGAAATATCAGCAAGAGATTCTCAGGAGCTCTAAACAACAAAACAGGGACTTTACTGGGTACTTTAGAATATCACAGAAACTTTGGCAAAAGGGTTATTACAACATTCAATCAACAAGAAACACTTCTCATAACATTAACTTTGCTCATTCAACTTCACAAACTCTAAGTCTGTTCCATTTTAGGTTACTCAAATTTTGGAAGAAGAGGGAATAAGGAAAAGACAAATAAGATTTAGAGAAGCACACACAGAGCTTCCAACTCCTGGATTCCAGTGCAGTTCTGATGGAAATTCCAAGAGGAGGTAGGGTCAAGATGTGTGCTTGCCTTGTGGTCAGCCTTCAATACCCCTTGGTCTCCCTGGGCCCTTCCCCCAGGTGGGGCTTGGGCTCATTTGGTCCCTCAGGACCTGGGCTGGGGCTGCAGAGGTGGCTGTGGAGCATTGCCTGTGCTGTGCCAGGGACTGGCAGCCACTGCTGGGCTGGGATAGAGGCTCTGGGGGGATTGGGGTTCCAGGGAAGGGCAGGGCTGGGGTTCCAGGGCAGGGCAAGGCTGCACCTTCCTCCCCCAAACACAAACTTCTTTGAGCCACAGTCTCCTTCAGTCTGTCACAACAGGCAATGTTGGAGGCGAAATCCCAATTCTGGCCATGGGTGCCTGGCCAAGAAGGACAGTTCTTTTCCATAGGAAGGAAAGCACAGAGCTCCAGTGTTTGGAAGGAAGGTGAGAGCCTCACTAGGCCAAGGCCATTCAGACTTGTCAGAAATGACATATTTTGTCTGGGAGCTATCTTTGGATGTAGGGAATTTTGGAGGTGGAAGTCCAATCTCGGCCATGGGCACCTGGAGAAGCAGGACAGTTCTTTCCCATGGGAAGCAAAGCACAGAGCCTTTGCCAGTGTTTTGGGGACAGATGGGAGGTGACCCTTGTAAAACCAATGCAAGACAGACTTGTCCTGGCAATATTCCTATGGGAACAGTCCCTGGATATAAGGAAATTTGGAAGTGAAATCCCAGTTCTGGCCATGGGTGCCTGGCAGAGAAGGACAGTTCTTTTCCATTAGGAAGAAAAGCACGGAGCCCCAGTGTTTCAATAGCAGATGAGAAGAGACCCTCAACATTCCAGGGTCATTTGGACCAGTCAGGCAGTCGACGGGAGGCCCGACCAGCCAGACCTGTTCGGTGTTCCCTTGCTTTTATGAGGTCCTGCAGTATCACCATGGTCCCCTGGGTTCCATGGGGCCCCACAGTGTCCCAGTGGTGCTTTGATTCCATGACGCCTTGCAGTGTCACAATGGTCGCCGTGGCTCCCCAGGCCCCAAAATGACACGGGACTCCTCTGTTCATGAGCCCTGCAATGTCACAATGGACCTTGGACCCTGGGGGTTTGCAGTGTCACAATGGTCTCCTTTGGCTCCACAGTGTCACAATGGACCATTGATGACACAAGATCCCAAAATGTCACAACGGACCTTTGGTTCCATGCAGCCCTGCAGTGTCACAAAGGCCTCTTGTTTTCACGAAGGCCCACAGTATCACAACGGTCCTCTTGGTTCTGTGGGGACTCCCAGGGTCACAGTGGTCTCACTGGTTCCATGAGGCCTCGCAGTGTCACAATGATCCCTTGGTCTCACAGGGCCCCACAGTGTCACAATGGTCCCTTGGTCTCACACGGCCCCACAGTGTCACAATGGTCCCTTGGTCTCACAGGGCCCCACAGTGTCACAATGCTCCCTTGGTTCCATGGCCCTGTGCTGCTGCATTCCCCCCTCCCCTTCTCAGGCCACCCTGCCAGCTGAGAAATGCTCCTTGGGGCTCGGCCTTGGCCAACAGCCCCTGGGCTCAGCTCCTCTGCAGCTCATCCCAAACACTGTCTGCTCCAGGCACTGCTGCTGCCCAACCAGCTCCTGCTTTCTGGAGGAGCAGCCCTGGGAACTGGTTTTGTTCCCTCAGTGGCACAACATCCCTGTTCTCACTCTGCCAAAGAAAGCTGTTGATGCCAAGTGCAGCCAGAATGAACCATTGCTGGGACTGAAGCCCCTCTCTTGGGGCCCTGCAAACAGCGCTCCAAAAGGAGCCCTTGGAGCTCTCCTGGGCCAGCGACTCCCTCTGAGTGGGGCCTCTCCCAGCCAGGAACTCTCCCGTTTGCGGCACTCAGGGATCCCCAACAACGATGGAGCCTGGGCCGATCCCCCCACTCCTCCAGGCTCAACCCTTTGCCCACTGGGGAGATGCCAAAGGATCCACAGGGAGCATTTCCTGCCCTCAGGGGAATTTCTCCCAGGTGCCTTGCACTGACTCTTTGTGTCTGTGTGCACACAGGAGTGCCTGTGCTGGGGAAATGTGGCAGAAATGCTGCTCTCTGAGGGGTTTGAGAGCCTTGGATAGCTGAGTTAGTCAAATATCCAGATATCAGTAAGTAATGTTAAGTCACAAGGCCTAAGCTAAGTTAAATGCTGCTAAGAGTTGTTCTTTTGCTAAGTTGTGCTGTTTAATTTATTTCTTAGCTAAGTTGAATAATAAATGGTATTACTCTGTTAAATTGCTAAGTCATATGTTTTAAGTTTGGTTAAGTAGTGTTAAATGCATTTCTTTTGCTAAATTATGAAATTGAAGGTATCAGTTAAGGTTAAAGTATAAGTTAAGTCCTGTTAAGTTTGAGCTCTGTTAATTGTTTAGGCCATATTCCTTTTATTCTTGCCTTCACTGTCCTTGTGTCACACATACACAGGGACAGTCCTCTGTTCATTTCTGGTTTGATTGCCTGGATTTTATTTGGTCTTGTTGTTGCTTTGTTTCCTTGGTGTGCCTGAAGTGTCCAGTCAGGAAAACAGTGACTCTTGCCAAGGAACTTTGTGCTGCTGTCTCTTAATATTAAATCTGTTTTTTGCTGATCCCTTGCTGGGGATGTTTTCAGTGCTCTCAAGGCCTCGTTGGTACCAGGGTGAAGGAGCCCTGGCCCAGCCTCTGGCCCTGGGGGACACGGGGATGCTGCTGGGGGGTCCCTGTCCCCCTGTGCCACCCCCAGGGCCCCGGCCCCCTGTCCCCGTGTCAGGCTCTGGGGTCGATCTCGTGGAACATCCTCTGGGGGAGGCTGCGGCGCAGGGGGCGTGGGGACCCGGGGGGACAGGGGACCCCGCTGTGCACGAGCAGGGTTGGACTGCTCTGGGGGGAACTGTGAGGGGGGCCGGGGCAGAGTGACCTCCTCACACAGCCACCTGTGATGTCACACAGCCCCTGTGACGTCACAGAGCCAATTCAAATATGTAACTTTGTTATGTCATACTGCAGTGCTGTGATGTCACAGAAGACTGTAATGTTACAAAATTACCCTGTGATATCACAATCTGTTCTGTGATGTCACAGCCAGCTCTGTGATGTTACACAGCCACCTGGTGATGTCACAACCCACTCTCTGATGCCACAGATCCATACTCTATGGTGGCAGAGTCTGCTCTATGGCCTCTCATCCTACTCTGTGATGTCACAACCTGCTCTGTGATGTCACAACCCTCTCAGTGATGTCACAAAACCCTCAAGAACTCATTTACATTGGAACACTGAAGTTTCTTGTTTTTTGAAGATATCCCTGTCAGGGACACAACTGAGAAAATGTGTCCAGGTTCCAGGTAGAGCAGAACACTGGTGGCAGTGATGACAGGTGGGGACAAGCAAGGCAAAGGTGTCTCTGGTGCTGAGCAAACCTGCGCCTCTGTCCCTGCAGGCTGTGGGCATCCCCCGGCTGCCCCACCTGGCTGGGCCCTTCCTTTGCTGACAGCTCTGCCTCCTGCCTGCCCACACAAAGCCTTGGGCTGCTTCAGGCTCCTTCTGGGGGATGTGCAGCACCACAGCCCTGCCCTGGCTGGAAAATTCTTTTGTTTGGTGTCCAGCCTGGGCCTCCCCACTTGGTATTAATTCTTCCTTTCTCCAGCTGTTCTCTACTATGTGAAAAGGATCCACCATCTCTGAAATCACTCTTTAATCCCTCCCAGGGCTCTCCTCTGCTGTCCTCAGTCTCCACCCCACTGAGCACAGATCTCCTGTGTCCCTATAGAGTGGTCAAGTGCTTGAGGCCAAGAGCACCTGGACAAGAGGCACAGTTCTTTTCTATAGGAAGGAAACCACAGAACCCCAGGGTTTGAAGGCAGATGAGAAGCAGTCACCAGAGGCCAAGGCCAGCGAGACCTGTCTGTCCTTGCAGCCTTTGTCTGAAAGCAGCCTTTGGATATATGGGGAGTTTTGGGTGTGGAATTCCATTTCAGCCACGGGTTCCTGGATTGGAATGACAGCTCTCCATAAAAAGGAAAGGACAGAGCCCCAGTGTTCCAAAGGCTGATTAGAGGCAGCCCCAAGGAGGCCAAGGCAGCCAGATCTCTTGTCAGGGAAGAATCCTTGGACAGACACAATTTGGGAAGCCAAACCCCACTTTTGTCTATTTGGCTCTAGATGAGAAGGACAGTTCTTTTCCATAGGAAGGAACGTGCAGAACCCCAGTGCTTCAAAGGATGATGAGAGCTGGCCCTTAACAAGCTGAGGGAACCTAGATAGTCCTGAAAGCTTTTGTCTGGAGCTGTCCTTGGATTTAAGGAATTCTGGAGGCGAATTCTCAGTTTTGGCCATGGATGCCTGGACATAAAAGATGTTTTTTCCCATGAGAAGAAAAGCACAGGCCCCTGGTGTTTTGAAGGCAGATGAGAGGTGGCCCCCAGGAGGCCAAGGCCAGCCAGAGCTGTCTGTCCCTCCAGGTGACCAATGGGAATAATCCTTGGATGTAGAGAGCTTTTTGGATAATTGGTTAGGTGAGAAAGGACATTCCGATGTGATACCGATGGATAAGGGTAAGAGAAACAAGCTGGGAACTGAGCAACCGGTGCCCAATTACTGACGAAGGTCACAGTGACCTTCTCTAAATCGGGAAGACGGGGGAGAAAATTGCTTGCCAGAAAATGTAGCTATCCCAAGGTAGAGAAATTAGAAGAATGTACACATAGAAGCAAAATAATTGTTAAGAGATAGAAGTAGGTGTGTTTGATCTAAGTGTGCTTTAACCAATAATGAGCTCGGCTTTTGCAATATGTATAAGCTTCATTAACACTAATATAAATATGTGTGGAGTTTCAATAAACTTCGGGATTTGCTTTTCATCGCATATGGTGTGTCGCATCTCTCCCGCCGCTACGACACTTGGATATAATCACATTTGGAGGAGGAATCCCAATTTCAGCCATGAACCCCCGGAGGAGAAGGACAGTTCTTTCCCACAGGAAGGAAAGCACACAACTCCTGGGTTTCAGGGGCTGATGAGAAGCAACCCTCAATATGCCAAGGTCAGCTGGACCAGTCAGGCAGCCCCCAGGAGGCCCAGACCTGTTCTGTGTTCTTGGATCCTTGGGGCCCTGCAGCATCACAATTGCCCCTTAGTTCCATGAGATCCCGTAGGATCACAATAGATCTTTGTTTCCATGAGGCCCAGTGATATAACAATGGTCTCCTTGGCTCCACAGTGGCACAATGGCCCCTTGCTTCCATGAGGCCTTGCAGTGTCAAAATGGTTTCCTTGTTTCCATGGGACTGAGAATGCCACAATGGCCCCTTGGTTCCATGAGGATGCAGAGCCCCAAATGGCCCCTTGGTTCTATTGGGTTCCTCAGGGTCACAATGGCCCCTTGGTTCCACCAGGCCTGGATGTGTCACAATAGTCCCTTGCTTCCATGAGGCCTTGTAGTATCACAATGGCCCCCTGGTTCATGAGGTCTTTGGTATCACCATGGTCTCCATGATTCCATAAGGCCTTGCAGTGTCACAATAGACCATTGGTTTCACTGAGCCCCACAGTATCACTGTGGTCCCCTTGGCTCCAAGAGGCTCTGAAGTGCCACAAAGGCCCTTTGGTTTCACAAGGCCTCCAAGTGTAAAAATGGCCTTATGGTTCCATCATGCCCCAGACTGTCACAATGGTATCCTTGGCTCCATTGGACCCTTCATCCCATTGAGACCCACAGGGATCTATGGAGTCCCCTTGGTTCCATGAGGCCCTGCCATGCTATAATGGCCCCTTGGTTCCAATGGGTCCCAAAGTGTCAGAACAGTCTCCATTGTTCCATAAGGCCCCACAAAGTCACTGTCATCCCCTTGGTTCCACAAGGGTCTCACAGTAGAACAGTGGACTGCTGGTTCCTTGAGGTTCCCCAGTCACAATGGTCTCCTTGGATCCACAGTGTCACAGTGGCCCCTTGGCTCCATGTGGCCACGCTCTGTCACAATGGCTCGTGGTTCCATGAGGCCACACAGTTTAAGAAGGGACCCTTGGTTCCACAAGGCCTTGCTGTGTCACAATGGACTTCTGGTTCCATGAGCTTTCACACTGCCCACAGCAGTCTCCTTGGTTCTGCAGGGTCACCATGGACCATTTGTTCCATGAGGTTCCACAGTAGAACATGGTCACCTTGGTTCTGTGAGGTTCTGCAGTGTCACAATGGGCCCATGGTTCCACCAGGCCTTGCTGTGTCAGAATGGCCCTGTGTTTTCCAGAGGTTTTTCAGTGTCACAATGGTTTCCTTGGATCTGCAGTTTCACAATGGACCATTCGATCAATGTGGCCCCAATGTGCCAAAGTGGATTTTGGTTCCATGGGGTTCCATGGTGCCACAATGGACCCTTTGTTCCATGGGTTTGCTCAGTGTCACAGTTGACTCCTTGGTTCTGTGAGGCCTCGCCACAATCAAATAGCTGAAATATCAGAATAAGACTCATTAACACTAAATTGCTGCTTAAGAGGGTATCATTTATTCAGGTCTGAGATCTAGTTGGGGATAACTCCTAACCCTGTGTGGACGTGTAATACTACCAGCGTCACTAAATGTGTATTACAATTTCCCCATTACCATAAAATCCACTGTAAGTTCCCAGTTTCAGTCCTTCTTATTTCTGCCACTAAATTCTTGAGCCAGATGTCTTCTTGTTTTCCAACCATCCTTGCTCGGAAAGCAGCCCCTGCCTGCCTTGTTCCTGTGCTGAAAGTTCACAGGCACAGTAAAAATTGAATGAACCCTTTTGGTCTGCCCTGCTTTGTGTGGGCAGGCAGAGGCAGGCAGGAGGAAGAGCTGTCAGCAACGGAAGGGCCCAGCCAGGTGGGGCAGCCGGGGGATGCCGACAGCCTGCAGGGACAGAGGCGCAGGGCAGGGACACCGTAGGACAGCCTGGGCTGCACAGGCCACAGGGATGGGCAGCAGCTGCAAGACAGCCCTGACAGAGCCAACTTGGGCAGCACTTTGGCCATGGCAGACACAAAGAGCACCAAAGCCCCAGAGGGTCATTAAAGCCCTTGTGCTGTGCCTGTGCTGCTGAGCTGGGCCGGGCTCCTGGCCCAGAGGCAGCTCCTGGCAAGGGCAGCAGCGCTGCAGAGAGACAGCTCTGGCCAGGAGCAGCTCCTGTGCACAGCCCAGCAGGGCTGGGGCACTGCCAGGGCCCCTCAGGGACACCAGCAGGGCACAGACAGAGCTCCCAGGGGCTCAGCACTGGCAGGGGCTGTGGCATGTCCCAGAGGGGGCTGTGTAACAGCAGCACCTCTGTGGCTGTGTCATGGAGGCACAGAGCAGCTGTGATGTCAGCAAGGGGCTGTGTGACAGCTTAGCACGGTCACAGATTGGGCGATGACATCACAGAGTTTGTGGGGAGAGGTCATTGAGCAGCTACAGGAACATAGCGGGGATTCTGTGACATCACAGAGCAGACTGAGACATCACAGCATGACTGTGTGACATCATAGAGCAGGAAGCGATGTCAAAGTGTGTGCTGTGACATTCCAGAGTGGCAGTATGACATCACAGAGAGGATTTTGTGACATCACACAGCTGTCTGTGACATCACAGAGTAGGGTGTGAGACCATAGAGCAGATCCTGCCATCATAGAGGGTGGCTCTGTGACATCATAGAGCAGGCTGTGACATCACAGAACAGACAGTGGCATCACATGGCGGCTGACATCACAGCATCTTCTGTGACATCACAGTGCAGCTGCATGTCATTCTGGGGTGATATCTCAGAGTTGGCTCTGTGACATCACAAGGGTGCTATGTGACATCACAGGAGGCTGTGTGACATCACGGGGGCTGTGTGAGGTCACTGGGGAGGTCACTCTGCCCTGGCCCCCTCACAGTTCCCCCCAGAGCAGTCCAACCCTGCTCGTGCACAGCGGGGTCCCCTGTCCCCCCGGGTCCCCCCAACCCCGGTGCCACAGCCTCCCCCAGAGGATGTTCCACGAGATCGACCCCAGAGCCTGACATAGGGACAGGGGGCCGGGGCCCTGGGGGTGGCACAGGGGGACAGGGACCCCCCTTGGCAGTGTGCCCATGTCCCCCAGGGCCAGAGGCTGGGCCAGGGCTCCTTCACCCTGGTACCAACGAGGCCTTGAGAGCACTGAAAACATCCCCAGCAAGGGATCAGCAAAAAACAGATTTAATATTAAGAGACAGCAGCACAAAGTTCCTTGGCAAGAGTCACTCTGCTCCTGACTGGACACTTCAGGCACACCAAGGAAACAAAGCAACAACAAAACCAAACAAAATCCAGGCAATCAAACCAGAAATGAACTGAAAACTGTCCCTGTGTGTGTCTGTGACACAAGGACAGTGAGAGCAAGGATGAAAGGAATACGGCCCGAAAACTGACCTTGGCATGTTGAGGGTCTCTTCTCTTCTGCTGCTGAAACACTCGGGCTCCATGCTTTCCTTTCCAATGGAAAAGATCTGTCCTCCTCCAAGCACCCATGCCCAGAACTTCAGGGATTTCAGCTCCAAATTTCCTTATACACAGGGATTGTTCCAAAGGAATATTGCCAGGACAAGTCTTTCTCTCAGTGGTTTCACAAGGGACATTTTCCATCTGTCCCCAAAACATTGGGGAAGGCTCTGTACTTTCCTTCCTATGGGAAAGAAATGTCCTGCT
Source organism: Agelaius phoeniceus (assembly GCF_051311805.1). Taxonomy (NCBI): domain Eukaryota; kingdom Metazoa; phylum Chordata; class Aves; order Passeriformes; family Icteridae; genus Agelaius; species Agelaius phoeniceus. Next base: position 7,925,897 of record NW_027509866.1, read on the forward strand.
TCTCCAGGCGCAGAGGGCTGAGATTGTGGTTCCACGTCCAAAATTCCGTAAATTCAAAGTCTGGTCCTAGACAAAATTTGCCATTCCTGACAAGTCTGGCTGGCCTTGGCCTAGTGATGATCTCGCCTGCCTTCCAAACACTGGGGCTCTGTACTTCACTTCTTAGGAATAAGAACTGTCCTTCTAGTCCAGGTGCCCATGGCCAGAATTGGAATATCACCTCCAGCATTCCCTATTGTGACAGTCCCAAGGAGACTGTTGGCTCAAAACCTTTCATGTGTGGGGGAGGAAGGGGCAGGTCCAGCCCTGCCCTGCCCTGGAACCCCAATCCCCCCAGAGCCTCTATCCCAGCCCAGCAGTGGCTGCCAGTCCCTGGCACAGCACAGGCAATGCTCCACAGCCACCTCTGCAGCCCCAGCCCAGCTCCTGAGGGACCAAATGAGCCCAAGCCCCTCCTGGGGGAAGGGCCCAGGGAGACCAAGGGGTATTGAAGGCTGACCACAAGGCAAGCACACATCTTGACCCTCCCTCCTCTTGGAATTTCCATCTGAACACTGCTGGAACCCAGGAGTTGGTAGCTGTGTGTGTGTGCTTCTCTGTATCTTTTTTGTCTTCCTTTCTCTGTCTACTTCCTCTAATCTGTTGTCTTGAATATTTTGATTAACTTTAAATTGAATAGGCTTAGAGTTCTGAAGTGGAATGGGCCAAATTAATGATTTGAAAAGTGTTTTCTGCTGATTGAGTATAATTTTAACCTATGGCCAAAGTTTCTCTCATTTTCTAAAGTACCCAGTAAAAGCTGTTTAGTTCTTTTGAGCTCCTCAGAATCCCTTGTTGGTATTTCTCCAGCACATCCAACTCAGAGGGCACAAACAATTGTAATTCCTTTTAAATGTCTCTTTGAGAGAGTTTTTTGGGGGATGGGGGTCAGGGCTTGTGTGTCCTGCTTGGCCCAACCCAGGCAGGGCTTTCCCAGCCACATTCCACACTCCATTGCCCAGCTGGAGCTGCTGCTGCCTCTGAGTTGTGCTGCCCCAGCCCCAGGGACGCTCTCCTTGTCTGCCCATTCCCCCACGGTCTCTGGGCAGGGATGGCCTCACTGGGGGCTGCTGACATCCTCAGCAACTTGGAGGCTGCTGCTGAATTTCACTGCTCCAGAGGCTTGTTCAGCCTTCAGCTCTTCAGTGCAGGAATTCAGTGTCCCAGGGCTCATTAACATTCAGAACACCTTCACAAGCCAAGCGTCTGGGAATCATTTGATTTTAATTTTCAAATCATCTGTGGTTAAGTAGATCTCAGTAGTGTATTCAAACTAAATACCTGTTATTTAAAAAGACAGTGAGAAAAGATTTTTAAAGTCCTTTTAGTTTTGCTTTCCTGTTAATTCATTGATTTGTGCAATCTCCAATTGACACTGAATCCAAGTACCTCCTCATGCAGTTTGAATGGATATGAAAATCAATACCCTTCATGGTTGACAATCAATCAGACTCTGTCCCTACCCCCAGCCCACCATTTCCCCCATCCAAGCCCTGGCACTCAGAGCAGCCTTGTGCAAATCTGAGCTCCCTCCAGCCCAGGCTGCACCTGCAGCTTTCAGCTCCTTGGCTCCAACTCCCACCTGCTTCCCTTGGAGAAGGAGCTGCCCGAGACACAGAGGGATGTTCATTTCTTGTCAGCCAACAAAGCCAAGGGAAGGCACAGCTCCATCAAATGCCAAAGTCATTCCTCTGCTGGGTGTTAAATCCACTTTCCACAGCAGACAGTCTCAGAGCAATGGAAAACACCTTCTGTGCCCAGCACAGATCCCAAGGTCCCCCCAAACCCTCCCTGCCCTGATTCTTCCCAGATTTGCTCTTTGCACACACGAGTCACAGGCTGAAGTCAGGAGCTCCCTCCATGCCCAGAGGGAGGAAAAGAGAGAAAGGGGATGAAGAGCTCTCCTGTGCAGAGCCAAGGTCCAAGTGCAGCCCCTGCAGTGGGAACCACAACTCATCAGGTTTGTGTCCTTTGGGCTCAGGGCCTGGTGACACTCAGAGGCACAGAAAGGTTTCTTGCCAACAAACACAAGTTGAACATTTGAACAGTTTAATAACCATCACAGCTCTTCCCTCAGCTCCCTGGGATGTCCCAGCAGCATCTGACATGTCCACCATCCCCAAGGGATTTCTGTACAGGAACAGTTACAGACAAAGACATAAGAAAACACAATACTGTGATAAATATAAACACAATTGAGATGATGTTTAATTACTTATTTATTTCAACTTCAAAATATTGGGCAACTTCTTGCAGCTCAAAGCATGAAACCACTCGATTGAGAGGCACTTGAATGACCAGAGAGGACCTAGAGGAGCAAATCTGGGAGCAGCAGGAAGTACATAGATCCACCTGCTCTAAGAGAAGAGATGTCCTTAGACATGGACATTTAAACAGGAGAGCTGGAAACACCTGATGGAAAAGAAAGATTAAATAATAGACTGAATATTGATGAAGGAAGGGCAAGATCAGTATTTCTTCTCCTTCTGCCATCAGTACACTTCCAGGAAATGCCTGTTTCTGATGGGAAAACATTCCTTAAAAGTACTCAGATGACCCAGATAATAAAGATTTGCTTCTATATTATGAAACTAAGAGTTATTAAAACCTTTGCCCCTTTCCAGGCAGACATCAGTTGTGTGGACATGAACAGGCAGTGCCACTTGTGCCCTGAGGTGCCCTGAGCTGGGATTGGATCTCTCCCAGAGCACCTGAGGGAGAGCAGAGCACCTTGCAAGCTGCAGGTCCCTGACAGCCCCACAGGGCTCCTGTCCCATCAACATCTGCTCTGCTCCAGTCTGAAACAGGGCCCAGCATGGTGCAGGGATCATCAGAGAGCTGAGGTGTGTGCTGGAATTCAATGGCCTCCCCATCCCGCAGCAGCCCTGCATTTCCCTGCTGCAGCCTTGGTCTCCAGCCCAGCCATGGAGGCTCTTTGGGCTCTGGAGTGTTGCTGCAGCCCCCAAGGGCAGCTGAGCTCTGCCTTTGGCACAGTCAGGCCTGGCCAGCGCAGGCCATGCTCAGCAATTGCTTGTGTGTGCCTGGCCTTGCTGTCAGCCCCGGCAGCGGCTGCGTGGCCCCTTTGTGGCCCTGTGCTGGCCCAGCCATGGTGGCCCAGCCCCTGTGCAGGCCCAGCCCAGGCCAGGAGCATTGCGGCTGGGAACGGCCCCTGTGCCGTGGTGCCCACAGCAGCCTTGGGGCTCTGTGCCCCATGGCCTCCCTGCTGGGCAGCCTCTGCCAGCTCCTGCAGAGCCCGTGGCACCTGTGGGGCTGCACAGACAGCCCTGCCCCGGGCTCTGCCGGCCTCTGGGCCAGCAGAGAGGCAGCCAGGGCTGGCCATGGCTGGGAACAGGCCCTGAGCCCCGCAGGAGGATGGAGCTGGGCCACAGCCAAACTCAGCCCAGGCCAAAGCTGGGCTCAGCAGCCAGGGCTGACAAGGGCTGGGCACAGAGGCGGGCGCTGACAAATGTCCTGGGCCCCCTCCCTGCTCTGGCCATGCCACCAAGGGCACAGAGCAGCCTCCTCTCTGGGCCACTTGCCTGTTTGCAATGCCTTGCACAGGCGCTGGCCCTGCCCCACAAGGCCTGGCCTGAGTCCTGCCCCTGCACGCTCAGCCAGGCTGAGATGGACACTGATGGTTTCTGGGCCATGCTCTCGGAGCCCAGCCCAGCTCCCTTCAAGCTCTGCCAGCTGCCCTGAGCTCTGGGCAGCACCAAGGGCCTCTCTGAGCCCAGCCCAGCCCAGCCGGCTCTGGCCCCACAGCTCTGCTCAGCCCAGGCTGCTCTGGGCACTGGCCCCACGGCCTCAGCCCCTGTCAAGGCCACAGCAGCAGCTGCAGCTGCCACAGGACTCAGCCCCAGCCATGGGGGAAGGTGCTTGGCCAAGGCCAAAGGAGGCTCCCTGGCTGCCCTGCTCCCCTTGGCCTGAGGTGCTGCGAGCTCTGCAGCCCCTGCTGCCATCCCATCTGCCCAGGGCAGCACCAGAGCCCCGGCCTTGGGGCCCTCAAGAGCTGCTCCTGCTCCAGGCCCAGGGCCCATGCCAAAGCTGGGGGAGCCACAAAGCTGTGCCCATTTCTGTTCATTGCTGCTCTGTATGGGATGGATCCTCAGCCATTTGAGTTTGCTAATGAATTTTATTTCTCCAGAGGACTCTTTCTTGAACTCTTCAGTTGAGGAATTCAGTGAAAAAGGTTCATAAACATTTGTTTAAAACACCTGAAGAAGACAGCCCCGAGGAATAATCGAAGTTTTCAATTCTCCTCTGGTTAATTAGACAAATTTCACAAGTGTTTTCAATGTGAATCTGCTGTATTAAAAAAAAAAAAAAGGAAGAGAACTGTTTTATCCATATCCTTTTCCTTCTTTCTAGTTTGATATATTCAATGTCCAATTGTTATTGACCCTCAGCAGCTCCTAATGCTGTGTGAAGAGATATAAAAATCAAGACCTCTCATGGCTGACAATCAATAACACTTTGTCCCCACCCACTCTCCACCATTTCTCTCATCCAACCCCTGGCACTCCTATGGATCAGGAATGGTGTGGCCAGCAGAACCAGGGCAGTGAATCTTTCCCTGTTCTCAGAACTGGTTGGGCAGTACCACAAGTGCTGTGTCCAGTTCTGGGCCCCCAATTTAAGAAGGACGTGGAGGGGCTGGATTCTTTCCAGAGAAGGGCAACAAGGCTGGGGAGGGGTCTGAAACACAAGTCCTGTGAGGAGCAGCTGAGGGAGCTGGGGTTGTTTATCCTGGAGAAGAGGAGGCTCAGGGGAGACCTCATCACTCTCTACAACTCCCTGACAGGAGGGAGCAGCCAGGTGGGGGTCGGGCTCTTCTCCCAGGGAACAGTGACAGGACAAGAGGACACAGCCTTCAGCAGCACCAGGGGACATTTAGGCTGGACATTAGGAAATATTCTTCACACAAAGCGTGATTGGGCATCAGAATGGGCTGCCCAGGGAGGTGGGTGAGTCACCATCCCTGGCAGTGTTTAACGAAAGACTGGATGTGGCACTCAGTGCCCTGGTCTGGGTGACAAGGTGGTGTTGGGTGCCAGGCTGGCCTTGATGCTCTCCAAATCTTTTCCAGCCCAGTTGATTCTCTGATGATTGTGACACTGCAGGGCCTGGTGGCACTAAGAGGACCATGGTGACACTGTGTACGACATGGCAGCACAGAGCCAAGGGGCCATGGTGACACTGTGGGGCTGGATGGAAGCAAGGAGTCCATGATGACAGTCTGGGTCCTGGTGGCATCACAGAGGCCACTGTGACCCTGCAGGGCCTTGTGGAACCATGCAGAGCATTGTGACAGAGCAGGACCTGGTGTCACGATGGGGCCATTGTGACCCTGCAGGGCCCCATGGAACCAAGGGGCCAGGGCTGCTCCTCAGGGACTCCTGGAATGAAGGAAACATGTTTGACACCGTGGTGGCCCTTGGGACCAAGAGGCCATTGTGCCACTGTGGAACCAAGGAGAGCATTGCTGCACTGCCAGACCTCATGGAACCAAGGATCCATTGTGCCACTGCAGGGCCTTGGGGGACCATGGTACCATTGTGGCACTGAGGGGCCCAAGGATCCAAGGGACTTTGTGACACCAAGGGGTCCCATGGAACCAAAGGGACATTGTGACACTGGGAGGCCTCATGGAACGATGGTGACACCAATTTGGCTGGGAGTGTGGACCTGCTGGAGAGTAGGAGGGCTCTGCACAGGGCCCTGGACAGGCTGGATCCAGGGCCCAAATCCAACAAGGTGAGTTTTAACAAGTCCAAGTGCCGGGTCCTGCACTTTGGCCACAACAACCCCTGCAGCACTACAGGCTGGGGACAGAGTGGCTGGAGAGCAGCCAGGCAGAGAGGGACCTGCAGGGACTGATGGACAGCAGGCTGGATATGAGGCAGCAGTGTGCCCAGGTGGGCAAGAAGGCCAATGGCTCCTGGCCTGGATCAGGAATGTTGTGGCCAGCAGGAGCAGGGAAGAGATGGGCTGATTGCAGGGGAGGGAGCAGGGATGGGCAAGAGGAAGAAATTTTTGCCAGGAAGAGTAAAGAAAGCAAAGGAGAAGCCAAGGAAATGCCGAGGGCAGTTTGGGGGTGGCTGCCAGGCAGCCCTGGCTCTGAGCAACAGCGTCTGCAGTGGCACAGGAAACTCCCAGCTGATGGGAACAAACTTTCTGGCTGAGTGCAGAGGCCAGGACAAAGCTGAGTGGTTTCCCTGGTGTCCCCCAGGCCTTGCTGGCCCCAGGGGCTGATGGCATTTGTGCTCCCTCAGGTTCATGTCCCCACAGCAACAGCATGGGGGTGCTGGCCCTGCTGTGTGCAATGCAACCAGGGGCTGCTGAGGCAGTGCTGCCGTGTCTGTGCCTGCAAGGATGGGGCACCTGTGTGAGCTGGGGGAGAGGCCAGGGCTGCAGAGGGGGGATGTTGTTGGCAGCTGCATGAGGATGCTCTGGGACGCTGCCCTGGGCTGTGCAGCGCACTGGGCATGGATCAGCCCCTGCTCTGCTGCTCCTTCCCGTCTGCCCCAGGGCCCTTGCAGAGCCCCAGCCATGCTGTTTGCCCCCAGCCTGCCCACGGCCAGCCTGGGGCTGCTGACGGGGGTTTCTGTGCTGAGCATTGGCCTGGCCGTGTTCTTGAGAGAGCCTGGGCAAGGAGCCTGGAGCCCCCAGGGCCTGGCCTGAGGCGCCAGCGCTGCCCCAGCAGTGCCCATGGCCTGTCCCTGCTGCAGCCCCGGCACTGCCACCCCCAGGGCTGTGCCCGGCCCCGAGAGCACTCAGGCCCTGCAGCAACACCAGGGCCACCAGGGCAGCGGGGCAGGGCCACGGCGGCAGCACTGGCAACACCAAGTGCTGCTGCTGCTGCTGCTGCTGGGCACAGCTACTGGGCCAGCACTGATCTGCCCCAGCTCTGCACACAGACATTGCTGCTGCAGCTCCAGAGAAGGCAACACAAGGGCATCTCTGCAGAAAACTCTGCTGGGACATCCTTTAGTTCTTTAAAGGCACCAAGAGCGTAGCCCCTCACTGACACAGTCTGTGGCCACAGGGAAGGTGGTGAGAAACAAAATGAGAAATGGCACAATAAACGGCTATTTTTGTAGACAATATGAAAAAGCTAAAACAAACGAAAAAAAGCCCACAATCAAACCAACAAGAAGTATGAAAGATGAATTTTTATTACAAGGGATGATTTGCAGGAAATTGAAGCAGTTTAATGTTTCTGAAAGCATCCAGTCATCAGTCTCCTCCCTGCAGCCTTGAGCTCCTGGTTCCTCAGGCTGTAGATGAGGGGGTTCAGGGCTGGAGGCACCACCGAGTACAGAACTGACACGGCCAGATCCAGGGATGGGGAGGACATGGAAGGGGGGTTCAAGTGGGCAAACACAACAGCGCTGAGGAACAAGGAGACCACGGCCAGGTGAGGGAGGCAGGTGGAAAAGGCTTTGTGCCGTCCCTGCTCAGAGGGGATCCTAAGCACAGCCCTGAAGGTCTGCACATAGGAGAAAACAATGAACAAAAAACAGCTAAGTGCTAAAGAGGCACTAACAGCAAGAAGGCCCTGTTCTCTGAGGTAGGATTTTGAGCAGGAGAGCTTGAGGATCTGTGGGATTTCACAGAAGAACTGGCCCAGGGCATTGCCATGGCACAGGGGCAGGGAAAATGTATTGGCTGTGTGCATGAGAGCATTGAGAAAGGCACTGGCCCAGGCAACTGCTGCCATGTGGGCACAAGCTCTGCTGCCCAGGAGGGTCCCGTAGTGCAGGGGTTTGCAGATGGACACGTAGCGGTCATAGCACATCACAGTCAGGAGATAAAACTCTGCTCCAATGAAGAACAGGAAAAAAAAGAGCTGTGCAGCACATCCTGTGTAGGAGATGTTGCTGGTGTCCCAGAGGGAATTGTGCATGGCTTTGGGGACAGTGGTGTAGATGGAGCCCAGGTCAGCGAGGGCCAGGTTGAGCAGGAAGAAGAACATGGGCGTGTGCAGGTGGTGGCCGCAGGCTACGGCGCTGATGATGAGGCCATTGCCCAGGAGGGCAGCCAGGGAGATGCCCAGCAAGAGGCAGAAGTGCAGGAGCTGCAGCTGCCGCGTGTCTGCCAATGCCAGCAGGAGGAAGTGCCTGATGGAGCTGCTGTTGGACATTTGCTGTGCCTTGGCATGGGGATCTGTAAGAAAAGTAATCATGGAATAGTTGGGTTTGGAGAGGACTTGCAATATCCCAGCAGAGCCTGGGGGCACTTTCCCCCCACTGCCTGCCCAGGGCTCTGCTGCCTGGAGCTGTCCCTGCCAGCAGCTGCTTCCCTGTGCCCAGGGCTGGGCCCTGCCAGTGCTGCCAGAGCCCAGCCCAGCCCTGGGGGCTCAGCTCTGCCCTGCAGAGCCCTCCCAGCTCAGGCACTGCCCAGGGGCACCTCTGGCTCTGCAGGCTCTAATGGCAACGTCAGAGCAACCCTGAGGAGGCTGGAAAAGTGACCCTGATGCTGCCTCTAAGGGGTCCTGTGCTGATTTCTGTCACTGCCGGCTTTATTCTTACCGGAAAGAAATTTGGTTTTTTTCCTCGACCTGAACTGAGAGATGAAGATCTGTGTACAAATCCCATCCAGGCAACCCTGAGCAGTAGAATAAAAAGCAGGATTTTCCCTTTTATGCAGCCCCTGCCTTGCTGTGCTCCCTGTATAATCTACTTGGAAATGTTCTGCAGTTAAATGCCATGCTCGGATCAGTCCTGAACAATGCAGCATCCTCCCCACACAAGGAGAACACTTCCAAGCCTCACCAGCTGTCTCCTCACAGCCAGATCTTGTCCCCCAGTGCTGGGAGCAGCTGCCAGGGATGGCTGAGAGCTGTCCCTGGCAGGCAGCAGAGTCCCTGCCCCAGCACAGCGCCCTGGGCTGCAGGACCCTGCTCTGCAGGACAGCCCTGGGCACCCCTGGCTGCTCTGCACAAGAGACAAGCAGAGAATGTACTCACAGGCTCTGCAGGCATTGGCATGTTCCAGCTGCAGGAGATGGCTCCAGGACCTGCAGCTGCATTGTCCTGCAGCCTGAGGTTCCTGTGCCAAGGGCTGGCAGTGATTGTGCCCCAGGCACTTCTCAGCCCCTTCCCAGCCCTGACTGATTGAAGCTCTCTGTGCCTCTGGGCTGTGCCCGGGCTGGCTGAAGGCAGTGCCCCAGCCCTGCTGGGCTGGCACAAGAGCTGCTCATCAAGAGAAATGTGCTTTTGAAGCTCTTCTTGGTGACCAGGAGCTGCCTCTGTGCCAGGATCCCAGCCCAGCTCAGCAGCACAGACACAGCACAAGGACTTTAATCAGCCTCTGGGCCTTTGTGCTCAGGCCCTGAACATCAGTCCCTGAGAGGGAGCTGAAGAAACCTCTCCAGAACTCCAAGGCAGAATCCAACTCCAAAGTTGCTTGGACTTTTAATGGATCCCAGAGAGGGACACGACTGAGCAAGTGTCCCCAGGCCCCAGGCAGAGCAGAGAACTGCAGGCAGTGATGACAGGTGGGGACAAAGAGAAGCCAAGTCTTGGTGCCCTGGGGCACAGCAGGGTCTGTGCCAGCAAGGGCTGGGAGGAGACACCTTGTCCTGAGGCCCTGGGGCCTCCTGGCACAGCCCCAGCCAGGCTGGGCACTGTCAGCCCCTTGTGCTGCCCTCAGCATTCCCCCCTAGCCCACATCCCAGTGGCCTCAAGGATCTGCTGCAAGGAGTCCCTGGGGAGCCTTGCTCAGCAATGGCCCTGGGGGCTCCTTCATGCTCCCTGCAGGGACTGCAGGTTTTTCAAAGGACTTTGGCTTTGGCTTTTGCCTTGGAGTCTCTGAGAGGTTTGTGCAATCATGGCCTCCAATTATCTGCTGTAATTAGTCCCTGGAGAGGCTTTGTCAGTAACAACACTCAGTTGGGCTCATTAATGCTTCAGGGTACTTCAGTTATTTGAAGGTACTTGGTGTTTCCCTTTTGATACCGACTCTGTGAGAGGTTTGTGCAATCATGGCCCCAATTATCTGCTTTAATGAGTCCCTGGAGAGCTTTGTACTGACACTCAGTGCTGCTCAGTAATGCTTTCAGCTTCTCAAATTTTTTAAGGTAGTTTGGAATTTTCTTTCCACACTGAGACTCTGAGAAATTTTTGGTCAATCCTGGCCTCCAATACTCTCCTCTAAGGAGTCCAGGAGGAGCCTGTGTTGGGGATGGACCTCAGTTGACCCATTCATGCTTTGAGACACTTTGGGGTTTCTTCTAACTTTGACTCCTGGAAAGGTTTGTGCAATCTCCTCTCAGGCCCTGAGGTTCCAGTGCTCAGCTCCAAATGTACCACAGGGCTCATCAGGATGCATCAAGTCCTGACAAACCATGGCTCTGCCTTGATTTCCCTCTGCTCTAATGCAGTGTATCAGGAATATATCTGGAGTGATTTTGGTTTGCTGATTTGAGACTTCTCAGCCAATGCATCTATTGGTGCAGTGGGATCAGTGTTGGCTAATTACCATTGCACTCCCTGGAATATATTTACTCATTTCCTGCTGTGAGACAGGATTAGGAGAAAGGCAAAGTAGGCTCAAAATTTTAGAAGTGTATATAGAAAACTTTATTACCAGTAAATAGAAGAAAGAGTAATCAGAATCTGAACACTTCTCCTCTCCCTACAACCTTTTCTTTCTTACTGACAATGCAAAGAGACAAAACCTGAAATTTTCAGTCAGTTTACACCATCTAGAACAGTCTTTCTTCAGTTCACTTAGGGAGAGGAGTCTCTCTTTCATGCTATGGAGACTCCTCCATAAGAAAAAAGTTCTCCCGTGGCTCTCAATTCCCATGAATAGCAGGTGCCCAGAAAATCTGCAATTGTGAAGTCCCTCCCATTTGTCACAGCTTTCCCCACAGCTGTGTTTATGGGCCATGTCAGCTTATGGGGTATGAGTTTAAAGATGAGCTGTTCAAGAGCAAAGAATCTCTTCATCTATTTCTGAAATCATCTTCATCTCTGACAACAGAGATCTTCTTCTTCTCTCCCTGAGGGCACAGGGTCTCACCACTCTTCTCTCTTTGTCTGTTCAAACTTCTCATGGGATCACAGCTACATCAACATTTGCTTACTTTACCATGGAGGCCTTTGCTGAACAAGTCTTCTCCCCATATTTTCAATTAGTTATAGTGAAAAAGAGAGTCTGATATATTAATTACATCCTTCTCCATAGCTTTACAGGAGGATTTCAGCCCCAAGATCAAGGCATCTTCTCATCCCTCCCATCTGGGACTCAACTTTCCCTTCACTGACCTGGGTGTCTTCATGTTCCTCTGTGTGCCTGCACGTTGTCCTTTTCTCTCACTGGAGGGAGGATGGAAGCACTGAAAGAGTTCATCTCTCACCCGGGGCCTGCAGATGGTTCCGTGCCCCCGGCCGGGCTCGGTGCTTGCGGCCGGAGCTGTTTTATGATGGAGGTTTCTGCAGCGGCTGCGCTGGGGCTGTGTCAGGATGGGCCGCGCTGGGGCAGGGCCAGGATCTCAGCAGCCAGGCCAGAGCACAGCAGCAGCACGGCCGGGGGCCGATGGCTTCTCCTGCCCCTGCCCGGGGCTTGCGGCTGAAGCCCAAGGGAGGCAGAATCTTGGCCGAGCCGGCCCGGCCCGGGGCTGCTCCTGGGGCCCGGCGGATCCTGGCTGGGCCCGGGCTGGCGGCGGGGCAGGGCTCAGCAGGGCCCAGATGTTCCCAACTGCAGCCATGGCCCGGCCCGGCCTCGGCCCCGCGGCCTCCCCTGCCCTGCCCGGCAGCCGATGGGGCCTGGCGGGGTCCCTGGGAAGGGGCCCGGCCCCACGGCAGGAGCCGCCCGGCCCGGCCTGGCTGAGACGGGGCCGGGTCAGCCTTGTTACCTCTGTGCCAGCCAGAAGGGAAAGAGACTCTCCCAGGCTTTCTCATCTTTAACATGTGCCTTCACAGAGGCGTGTACAGTTTCCTTAGTGGTTGAACAGATTGTCAATTCTCAAAGCTGATTACTGATTGTTTTTTTGGTCAGACATGGAGGAAACTGCTAGCAGCTTCTCTTAGGACATCACTTCCATGATGCAAAACCACAACTGCACAGAGCACAGAGCTCCTTTGTCCATATATAGTGCTCATGTGCCCGAGGTTTCAAAATACCTCCCTGGGAGATCTCTCGGCCCTCTCCAAGGTGTTTTCAAATGAAAACATTCAGCTCAGAGTCTAAGAAAATCACCAGAGGACAGGGCCAGCCTGACCTGTCTGTCCTGGCTACTTTTGTCTGAGATCAGTCCTTGGATAAACAGAATTGAGAGGCCAAATTCTAATTTTGGCCATGGTCCCTGGACCTGAAAGCCGGTTCTTTTCCATAGGAAGGAAGGAACAGAGCCCCAGTGTTTCAGGGGCAGATGAGAAATGGCCACCAGGGGCCAAGGCCAGCCAGAGCAAGCAGGATTTTGTTCTGAGTGATATCCTTGCATATAGGAATTGCTTTAGGGAGAGTTTCAATTTTGGCAATGGGCATCTGAAAAGGGGGGCGGTTCTTTCCCATAGCAAGAAAAGCACGGAGCCCCAGTTTTCCAGGAGCTGATGAGAGGTGGCCCTTGACATCCCAACATCAGCCAGACCTGTCAGGGGACCCCTGGGAAGCCAAACCAGCCAGGCCTGTTCAATGTTCCCTCAGTTCCATGGGGCCCCACAGTGTCCCAATGGTCCCTTGCTTCCCTGAGGCCCTGAGGTGCCATAATGCCCCCTTGGTGACACAAGGCCCTGAAGGGTCCCAATGGTCTCCATGGTTCCATCAGGCCCCACAGAGTCATAATGGTCTCTGGGTTCCATGAAGCCCCGTGGTGTCACCATGGCCCCTTGGTTCCATGGGCTCCAGTGGTGCCACAAGGATCCCCTTGGTTCCATGAGGTCCCCACAGTGTCCCAGTGATCTCCATGGGAAGGGAAGAACCCAGCCCCAATGTTGCAGGGGCAGTCACCAGAGGTCCAGGCCACCCAGGCTTGATGGTACTGGCAGATTGTGCCTGGGAGCAACCCTTGGATATCCAGAATTTTGGAGGTGGAATCCAATTTCAGACATGGACACCTGGAGGATAAGGATGCTTGTTTTCCATTGGAAAGAAAGCACGGAACACTGATTACACAGTGACATTTGGGGATCTATGGGGAGCATTGGGGATTGTTCCTGCACCTCGTGACCCAACAGGAGCTTCTCTAATAAATGTTGCCTGAAGCTCCCACTGTGGTCATGACAGGAACCCATGTGAGTGTCTGGGACATCCCGGCTCTTTGGCAGCCTGGGGACTCCTGGGATGTCACCATGGGATGGCTGTGACTGTCTCTGACCCCAGGGCTCTTTACCATCCCAGAAAGCCCTGGGAGGCATCCATGGAGCCCCTGTCTCTGTGTGCTACATTCCAGCTCTGGAACAGCCTGGAGACTCTTGGAAAGATCCCATGGAGCCCCTCTGAGGGCCTGTGAAAAATCTGACCCTTAGCAGGCAACCATCCCCAGCCCCCTGTTGCTATGGTCAGTTTCCATGGCAACCATCACAAGCCCCCTGTTGCTATGGTCAGTTTCCATGGACACCATCACCAGCCCCCTGCTGCTATGCTCAGTCCCTTGGCAGCTCCATGGAGACCCCATGCCAGGGGTGGTTGCCATGGACACCAGCTCAGGCCTGAAGCCAGAGCCCGTTGCCATGGCAACCATTGGCAGCCCCCATCCCCAGGCTGATGGGATCCCAGAAGCACAGAATTGGCTGAGCTGGGAGGGACCCATCAGGATCCTCCAGTCCAACTGCTGGCCCTGCACAGGACACCCCAACAATGCCAGCCTGGGCCTGGCAGCGCTGGCCAAACGCTGCTGCAGCTCAGAGAGCCCTGGAGCTGGGACCCTTCCCTGGGGAGCCTGGCCAGGGCCCCAGCAGCCTCTGGGCAAAAACCTTTTCCTGACATCCAGCCTGAGCCTGCCCCGACTCAGCTGCAGCCGCTCCCTCCACTCCTGTCCCTGGGCACCAGAGGGAAGAGGTTCCCACAGCCCCAGCCAGGGACCCGCTCCCAAGGCTGCTGCCATGGCCACCAGGGCTGCCACCAGCTGGGATGCTCGGTTTCCACGGGCTAGGCTTCAGCAATGGGATTCCCCAATTTCCTGCTCCCACTAAAACTGCGCTGCCCTCGCTGCCCTCCCGCCTCCCATGGAAAGCACAAAAGGCAAAGATCCCGGGCTGGGATAAGAACAATTTAATGGGAACAGCAACGGGATAAGGAACAAACAGGAACAGAAACAATATTGATAACAGAAGGGATAAATAAAACTGTTTACAGGGAAAACTACAACACAACTCACAGGGTCTGCCGGGCTACAATATTTCTTGCCTGGAAAGGACACCCTTCTCCTCAGGGAGAGAGAGAGAGTCCCTTTCCTGTCCCTGGCAATGATCTGAGGTGGGACTGAATGTAATGACAGGGCCATGGCCAGACCCTCATGTTCTCCAATCCCACATCAGGTCATTGGCAAAGGGCAGGAAAAGGTACAGGTGTCTTCCCAGCATGGATCACAGGGAACATGGATCACCAGGGCTCTTTCCAATCTGGCTTCTCCCATGGGGGATGAAGCTGGAGTGGTGCATGAAGCTGTTCCTGCAATCGAGGCACTTGCAGGGCTTCATTTACGGGTGGCTCCGTTGGTGTCTTGTCAAATGAGAGCTTCTGGTGAAGCTCTTCCCACACTGGGGACACTCGTAGGGCCTCTGCCTCTCCCCAGTGTGGATGCGCTGGTGCCTGATGAGGGTGGAATTGTGCTTGAAGCCCTTCCCGCAGTCAGGGCAGTAGAAGGGCCTCTCATCCGCGTGAATGCGCTCATGCAGGAGGAGATTTGAGCTGGTCCGAAACCTCTTCCCACACGTGGGGCACTCGTAGGGTCTCTCCCCAGTGTGGATGAGCTGGTGCCTGATGAGGTGGGACTTGCGCTTGAATCCCTTCCCGCAATCAGGGCAGTGGAAGGGCCTTTCTTCTGTGTGAATCTGCCGGTGCCTGGCGAGATCAGGGCTGGTGTGAAACCTCTTCTGGCACTCAGGACACTCGTAGGGCCTCTCCCCAGTGTGGATGCACTGGTGGGTCAAAAGGGTGGAGCTGCAGCTGAAGCCCTTCCCACACTCCCCACACTCATAGGGCCATTCCCCAGTGTGGATCATCTGGTGGCGGATCAGGGTGCTGCTCTGCCTGAAGCTCTTCCCACACTCCAAGCACTTGTGGGGCTTTTTCCCATCATGAAGCTGCTCCTGGGCCACCAGCTCTGAGCTCTGGCTGAAGCTCTGTCCACCTTCCTGGCTCAGGGTGGGTCTTTCCTCCTCAGAGCACCCTGGGCTGGGTTTGGAGCCCCTCCTCCTGTGGGATCTCTGGGACTTGTCCTCCACGTTGGAATTCTGCACTGTGGAGCAACTCAAAATGGCCTCTTCCATGAGGTTCCGCCACAGGGATTTGCCCTCCCTGGTCTCCATCCTCAGCTTCTTCCCTGGGGGAGGAAGGCCAAGGAGAGGATGGGATTTGCCTCCGTGCCACAGGGAAGGGGAAGGAGATCCCCCCAGTGCATCCCCAGCAGGACGGGGTTGGCAGCAGGGTTGTCCTGCAGCCGGGGGCTGTGCTGGGCTGGGAGATGGAGCAGGAGAGAGGGGGAAAGGGGCATTGACTTCCTCCTCACCTGCCTGGGGCTCCTGGGGCACCGTCTTCTTCCTCGCAGCCTCCTCCTCCATCTGGCCAAGTTTAAGGGATGGAAAATCCTGTTTTGAGAAGAAAACAAGGGATAAGTACATTGAATTTTGTACTTGTTTGAAGGCAAACCTGGGGGAGGGTCTAAACCAGGATTACAATTTAATAAGAAAATGAAGATCGAGGCAATGATGCAGAAACACTGCCTTAAACTGACAGAGTCAGGATATAACCTGACACCCTGCTGGTCAGGCTGGTGGCTGCAGTCCCATTAAATGGTGGCTGCAGTCCTGTTGGAGTGATGAACGTGATTCTGTCCAAGCAGTGATCCTGTAGAAGGGTCTGGTCTTCCTCTGAAGGTCCAGTGGTGGTTCTGGAGCTCTTGTTCTCTGGGAATCCAGTAGGCAAGCTGCTCCTGGTGTTGCAAGGCTCAGCTTATATCCAGGTTGGAATGCTTGGATCCTCCCCCTGGGCGGAGCATCCCACAATGGGAGGATGGAATTTGATCAGTCCTGCAGTGACACTCAATGGCCCATTCACAGAAGATATCTCCCCTGGAGGGCGTTATCAGGGCTGAGTCATGGAACAGATCAAGAACACTGCCCCACCTGTTTCTAGCAGTTGATGAAGATGGGGATTGAAAACATGCATTTGGTTCCATCTTCCATTGCAGCCTGAAACAGTGGGGGAATCCCTGCTCAGGGGGTGAACACCACCCCCCTTACCCAAACTGGCTCAGGTGTAAAACCCCCACCCTGGGAAGGCCACACACACAGGGGACAATGTCACACTTGCCCTGCCCCAGGGCAAATGGCATCTCTCTAATATTTTCTTAACCAGATTGCAAAATTATTTTGGCACAGTGAGTTCAGGGCACTGTTCTTTGACCCCAGTTGCCTTTGACAACAGCGTGGTTCCTTCCTCTGAGGAGGTTGTGGGTCTCTCTGGAGGAACTCTTGGAAACTGATGCAGCTTCGTCTGAGCGACCTATGGGAGAACTGATGAGGAAAATGGCTGTTGTGGGACTGGAGTGTAAAGAAAATATTTAGTTGTCCTTCCTTGAAAAGTTTGTTAAAATCACTGGAGGAAATGGAGCAAATGATACCAGCACAACTGACAAGGTTCATTCACCCCATGGTGAGGAACACAAGGCTGCTGAAAGTCTCACAAGAAGCCCAGCTCAAGTAGCTCAATTCCCAAATAACTCCAGCCAGGGGTCTCCAGGAGGATTTTTTTGGAGAGTGTTCGGAGCCGGCAGATCCCGGACTCGAGCCCCGGGTATCTCCGGGCTCCCTAAGAGGAGCTTTTTCGGGGGCAGAGGAGCCGCGATCGCCCCTCGGGAGGGTCCCGGGGGTCCACGTGGGGATGGCCCGGTACCGACGGGGCGAGACATTGGTTTTGGGGATCCCCGTGAGAGCCGGGGCTGTGGAACGGGGGACCCCTGGGGCGGGGAGAGGGGAAGGGGCGATACCGGAGCTGGGGCACCCCCGGCAGCCCAGAGATGAGGCGGGGACGGGACCCCCTGACCCTGACAGGGGCGCGTCCTGGGGTGACTTCATGATGCTCGTGCCCCATCGGTCCCTTTAGCCCAGAAATGAGTTCTGCACCTTTAAGGCTGGTTCTGAGAGCCAAGGGGAGGAGGAAGAAGCTGCAGTTTGTTTTCAGACACTGCTCTCACTCCTCCACATTCCGGCTCCTGGATGGACAGAGGGCAGGACAGAGCTCTCCTTTGCTTTTAGTTAGTTTTTAGCTCTCTGAGGCAGAGAAGTTCCCTGGACTGTGGTTTTTCTTTTTCTTTGGAGCTGTTTAAACCTGCTCTGCACTGAACACCCAGAACACCACCAGCAGCTCCCACCTGTGGCCCACCAGGCTGAGCCTGGGCCGCTGGAAGTGGCATTTCCAGCGCTGGAGGGACTGATAAGAGACTGATAAGAGACTGATAAGACACTGAGTGAGCCGAGCTACAGCCCAAGGAAGGACTTTCAGAGTTTCTCATCTATTTTGGAGCAGCTGGAGGTTTATTACTTAATATTGTTCAATTTTTGTGCTGGTGAATGCTTTGCCTGTTTAATAAAGCATTTTTTTCCACTTTTCTCCAAGGAAATATTTTCCCGAACTGGCTGAGGGTGGGGCTGCTGAATCTGCATTCTAGAGGAAACTCCTTTTGGAGGTTTTCAACCAAATTTGCCCTAAAGCAGGACAGGGCGGTGGAAAGAAGGGGGAACCCCAAGTGGCTGGATTGAGGGGAGGCTGGAGAGGGGGACCAAGGGACTCCAAAACCTCCCAGAATCCAAAAGCAGGACCCTGGAGAGGGGGGATCCCCAGGACATATGGGATCCCCTCCAGCCCTGAGACGGGGGACCCCCAGAACCCGAGAGGGATGAGACTGGATATGGGAAACTCCTGCTGAACTTCTTTTATTCACTCTTGATTTTTGGACATCAGGTGACTTCTAGAAATGGACTTGGGTGGGAGGAATCCCCAACCGAAGGCATTCACACCTTGTTTCTCCCCAATCCAGGGCTTTCCCCAAACCTTCCCACAGTGACATCCCCCCTGTCCTGCTCTGGGTGAGCTCAGTCCCAAACCTGACCCTGATCCTGCTCTCAATCTCACTCCACGTTTAGACACACTCACAGTTCTCTATTCAATCACATCCTAGTCCCAGACTCGTCTAGCCCCAGACCCAATCCCAAACCCAGCCCTAAAGCCAATCCCATGTCTAGCCTTAGCCCCAATCCCAGCTCTAATCCAAATCTCAGCCCCATCTCCAAGCCCAGCCCCAATTCCAGCCCCTTCCTAAATCCTCAGCCCCAAACCAAATCCCAGGTTCAGCCCTTCTGGGGCTTTGGGGGTGTCTCTGTCCCTGTGACCCCGATGATGTTTGGGTGGGGTCCCAGCAGGGCTGAGAGGGACAGAGACCCCCCCGGCCTCCCCAGGGGTGAGAAGGTGGCAGAGCCCCCCCAGCCCCGAGCAGCCTCAGCGGTGAGAGGGACACAGAGCCCCTGGTGCCCAGCCCTGCACAGGCATTGCCTGAGGCCAGAGGGATGGAGACCCCCCGAGCATCCCCCAGGGCCAGGGGACAGAGAGCCCCGAGCATCCCCTGGGCTGAGAGGGACAGAGACTGCCCCGAGCACCCCCTGGCACAGGGGAGAGAGGGAGGGAGACCCCCCAGGCATTCCCTGGGTGAGAATGATGGAGACCCCTGGGGAATGGCCTGGGGTGACAGGGACAGGGACACCCCTGGGGAATGGCCTGGGGTGCCAGGGACAGGGACACCCCTGGGGAATGGCCTGGGGTGACAGGGACAGGCACAATCCTCCCAAGCCCCTCCCAAGCATCCCCCAGTGTGAGAGGCTCAGAGACCCCTTGAGCATTCCCTGGGCACTGGACAAAGTAAAGTTGTTTCTTGACAAAAATCAAACTTAACCCTACAGAAAATGCCTTGAATTTGCTCTTCCCACAAGTCACTAGTGGTGAAAACCCAAACAAATCCCAAAATTTAATAAACTGACAATAGAAGCAATTTTGTGGCAATTCCAAAATCCATTGGTCCTGCACAGCTCCAGTTCAGCTGCTGGCAGGTTCCAATATAAGAAAAGTGGAAATTCGGCCCAATACATTGCGATACCTCTTTTATGAAAAGATTATTAAAAGGAAAAGAAAGCTCTGTGTAGATGTCACAAAGGTGACAGGGACAAAGAAAAAACTTATTCTTAGATTTGGAAAAGCCCCCAGCCTGTGAAAGAGAAAAGGGGGGACAGCCACAGAGTGACAGGGACAGAGACCTCCCCTGGGGCAGGGCAAGTGTGACATTGTCCCCTGTGTGTGTGGCCTTCCTGGGGTGGGGGTTTTACACCTGAGCCAGTTTGGGTAAGGGGGGTGGTGTTCACCCCCTGAGCAGGGATTCCCCCACTGTTTCAGGCTGCAATGTAAGTTGGAACCAAATGCATGTTTTCAATCCCCATCTTCATCAACTGCTAGAAACAGGTGGGGCAGTGTTCTTGATCTGTTCCATGACTCAGCCCTGATAACGCCCTCCAGGGGAGATATCTTCTGGGAATGGGCCATTGAGTGTCACTGCAGGACTGATCAAATTCCATCCTCCCATTGTGGGATGCTCTGCCCAGGGGGAGGATCCAAGCATTCCTACCTGGATATAAGCTGAGGCTCTCAACACCAGGAGCAGCTTGCCTACTGGATTCCCAGAGGACAAGAGCTCCAGAACCACCACTGGACCTTCAGAGGAAGACCAGACGCTTCTACAGGATCACTGCTTGGACCGAATCACGTTCATCACTCCCACAGGACTGCAGCCACCATTTAATGGGACTGCTGCCACCACCCTGACCAGCAACAGGGTGTCAGGTTATATCCTGACTCTGTCAGTTTAGAGCAGTGTTTCTGTAGCATTGCCTTGATCTTCATTTTCTTATTAAATTGTAATTCTAGTTTAGACTCTCCCCCAGGTTTCCCTTAAATCCTGTACAAAAGACAATGTGTGCACCCTTTGTTTGGTTCCCAAACCAGGATTTCCCATTCCCAAACCTTGACTCAATGGAGGAGGAGGCTGTGAGGAAGAAGAAGGAGCCCCGGGATACCCAGGCAGGTGAGGAGGAAGTCAGTGCCCCTTTCCCCCTCTCTCCTGCTCCATCTCCCAGCCCAGCACAGCCCCCGGCTGCAGGACAACCCTGCTGCCAACCCCGTCCTGCTGGGGATGCACTGGGGGGATCTCCTTCCCCTTCCCTCTGGCACAGAGGCAAATCCCATCCTCTCCTTGTCCTTCCTCCCCCAGGGAAGGAGCTGAGGATAGAGACCACAGAGGACAAATCCCCATGGCAGAACTTTGTGGAAGAGGCTGTTTTGAGTTGCTCCATGGCACAGGAATTCAACAGGCTGGAAATGCCTGGAAGATCTTACATGAGGAAGGGCTCCAAACCCAGCCCAGGGTGCTCTGAGGAGGAAAGACCCACCCTGAGCCAGGAAGGTGGACAGAGCTTCAGCCAGAGCTCAGAGCTGGTGGCCCAGGAGCAGCTTCATGATGGGAAAAAGCCCCACAAGTGCTTGGAGTGTGGGAAGAGCTTCAGGCAGAGCAGCACCCTGATCAGCCACCAGATGATCCACACTGGGGAATGGCCCTACAAGTGTGGGGAGTGTGGGAAGTGTGATGGTGTTCGCCAGGTTCTTAGGATGAGAGAAGAGACAAGAATGTCGACTCCATGTTTCAGAAGGCTTGATTTATTATTTTATGATATATATTATATTAAATCTGTGCTACAAGAATAGAAGAAAGTATATTATCAGAAGTCTAGCTACGAATAGAAAAGGAATGATAACAAAGGCTTGTGACTGACTGAGACAGTCCAGACAGCTGGACTGTGAATGGCCATTATTAGAAACAACCACATGAGACCAATCACAGATCCACTTGTTGCATTCCACACGACCAAATTATCATGGTTTACATTTTGTTCCTGAGGCCTCTCAGCTTCACCAGAGAAAAAATCCTAAGGAAAGGATTTTTCAGAAAATATCATGGCTACAGGGAAGGGCTTCAGCTGCATGTCCCACCTCATCACCCACCGGCGCATCCACACTGGGGAGAGGCCCTACGAGTGTCCCCAGTGTGGGAAGAGCTTCCCCAGCAGCTCTCACTTGACCAGACACCAACAGATCCACCCACAGGGGAAGCCCTGCAACATCTCTGACTGTGGGAAGAGCTTCCTGCACTGCTCCAACTCCATGCCCCATGAGAGGACCCACTTTGGGCAGAGCCCTGGTAACCCACATTCCCTGTGATCCATGTTGGGAGGAGATCTTGATGGTTATCCTTTTGGTCTGGCCCTAATTTTCTTCTGATTTGTCTCTATTACTTAAAAATAATACGACTAAAAAGAAAGTAATTGATCAAAGATGTCTAAAGTGCCACAATTTAACAGGTATTTCAGATGGAATTTATGGTTTGGGGACATATTTGGGGGGATTTGTGGGTTCTTGGGTGATTTCAGGAAGTGTTCTCCGTATCTTTGCACTCCAAAGTC
This sequence comes from Agelaius phoeniceus, assembly GCF_051311805.1. NCBI lineage: Eukaryota > Metazoa > Chordata > Aves > Passeriformes > Icteridae > Agelaius > Agelaius phoeniceus. The sequence continues at coordinate 7,947,663 of NW_027509866.1, forward strand.
AAGATGATTTGATCTGTCACCTCAAAATTACTTAATTGCCCTGAAAAAAACTCAGTCATACCCCCAAGGGCTCAATCCCACCTCAAATTGGCTTGTTCCCACCTCAAAAAAAAAATCAGTCCCATGTCAAAAGTACTCAATTCCACAGCCTCTAGGGTGAGATGGGATTGGAAGGAGATTTGGGGAAGTGGCATACAAATTTGGAGAAGTGGGATCAGGATTGTGTGGGACTGGGTGTGTGGGATGTATTTTGACAATAAATAAAACTTTCAGATTATTAACTTCTATCCCATTCATTTTCCATCAGTTCCGGTTTGTTTTTCAGAGTGCCACCTTCTCAGCTGATTGTGTTGGTGTCCTCCTTTCTCTCCTGCCTCTCTTTGCCTGCTCTGTTTCTCTCTCAGTGTCTCCCTTGACCCAGGGCAGCTCCCACCAAAGACCCTGCCCTGATTTAATTCCCAATCCATGAGCTACAACAACCATGGGTGAAGTTATGAAGGCTGGCAGTGAAATGTCACTGTAGGATCTTGCTCCACTTGGCTTTTGGCTCCTTCTTAGGGCTTTGCCTTCAAGGGCAGGAACATCTTTTCCTGGCTGGGAACTGGAATTCCAGTCCCTGGCAGTGTGTGCCATGGATCCCAGAGGGGCATTCCCGAGGCTGCCAGGGTGCTGCTCCTGCCGTGCTTCCCAAGGGGGCAGGGCACAAGGTCCAGCAGCTCTGTTGGTTCTGCAGTGCCACAAGGGCCCCTGGTTCCATGAGTTTCCCTACTGCCAACAGCGGTTCCTTGGTTCCCATGATGCCCTGCTGCTGTGTCACCATGGATATTTGGTGCCATGAAGTTCTTCAGTGTCACAATGGCCTCCTTGGATGGGCAGTGTCACCATGGACCATTGGCTCCAGGCAGCCCCGCTGGGTCACCATGGACTCCTTGGTTCCATGAGGCTCTGGGGGTGTCTCCATGGTCTCCTTGGATCCACAGTGTCACAATGGACCACTGGATCCACATGGCCCTGCTGTGTCACCATGGCCCCTTGGTTCCATGGGACCCCAGGGTCACACTTGACTCCTTGTTTCCATGTCACCCCAAAATGGCCCCTTCATTCCATGAAAAATACAAAAGTTTTGTAGAAACATTGAGAAGATCCTGCTTAACACACCTGGGGGAGCATCTGTTTGCATTCCAAAGAGAGGCTAAAGGTGAGGATGGGTCCAGCAGCTTCCATCTGCAACAGAGATCCAGGGAAAGGACAGGGACAGAGAATTCAGGTGGAAGACTCAGAGAATTCTGCTTCCAGAGATCATTTCTGCTCACACTGTCCCTTGGAGAAAGGTGACACCATTCCAGGCAGCCTGGACTGAGCAGGTGGCTCCTGAGTGGGGTTTGTTGTTCAGGAAACCTGCTCAGGCTTTTCCACTCTTTCCTCACCAACAGGAAAATTCTCCTGGGCCTGTGTGCAGGCAGAGCCCTGAGGAGAGCAGGTGGGACACGGTGCAATGGGCTGGGACATGGAGCTGCAGAGCTCAGGGACAAGGTTCTGCTGCAGGGCACAGGGATGTCAGTGCCAGGTGGGCCATGTCAGACACGGTGAGGCTGGGGGTGAGGAGCAGCTGGTCCAAACAGGGTCAGCCCTCAAGGGGCTCATTCTTCTCCATGCCCAGACCTCCTAAGGAGACATTCGACATTGTCGTGGTTTAGGGCAAATTTGGAGGAGAATTTCAAAATTAGGGCACCTCCAGAACGCAAACCCACACAGCCCCTCCCCCCAACCAGTTCGGGAAGGATTCCTCGTAGAGGAGTGGAAAGAACCTGTTTATTTAACAGGCACAGCACCCCCAGCACACAAAATTAACAATACCAGATGACACCGCTCTGAAAAAAAAAAAGACAAATCAAGAAAGTCTCTCTTTGGGGGGTGGTCACTCTGTTCTCAGTCCCTCTGGCGCTGGGGCAGCTGCTGCAGGCCACAAGGTGCAGGATCTTGGTGTTTCCCAGGTCCCAGTCCGGAGCAGGTTCAAAATGGTCAGAAAAAGGAAAGGAGAAACAGTCCAGGAAGAAATTGGACAGTTTAGCTAAACTAGCTAATGAGCAAAAGCAAGCAGAAGCGAAGCAAGCAAGAGCGAGAGAGAGAGCAAAGCGAAAAGCAAAAGCAGAAAAAACAAAAGCTGCAGTCTCTGTGTCCCGCCAGGCTGATAAGAAAACCAAAACAAAACTTTCCCTCTTCAGAGCCGGTCTTAAAGGTACAGAACATAATAGCCAACATTAACAGAACACATGAATGGGGATACAAGCATTATAACGTCACCCTAGGACAAGCATCAAGATCACCTGGGGAATGCTTCTATCTGCTCTTCTCTGACCTGAAAAATTAAAAAAAATAAACACTTGATTAAAGAAGAAAAGTCATGAGGTGCACGATAAATTTCCTCCTTACAAGAATCCCAACTTCATTCCAATCAGCTGCACAAGCCCTGGAGACTTGAAGACCACTGAAGGAAGACAAAGCACCCCCAAGAGTTTTCTGTATTTTATTGAGCCCCACAAGGGATTTGGGGCTGAGTCCAGGACCCTCAGGCACTGAGAGAAGGCTGAAGAAGCTGCTCAAGGAGTCAGAAGCAAAACTCCAAGTCCCTTGGAGCATCACTGGGCCCCACTGAGGGCAGGGAGGGCCAAAGGCTCCCCAGGGAGTGCTGAGAGCAGATCCTTGAGGCCAGGATTGCAGGGAGCCCAAGGCTCTGAGCAGGGAACTGCAATGCTGAGCAAGGCCTGGGCTGGCTGGGGGAAGCAGAAAGGCCAAGCCCTGAGCCCAGCCTGGGACAGCAGGGCTGGTCCCTCATGGCTGCCTCGGGGCTGTTTGTGGGGCACTGGGATGTGAGGGGCAGCAAGGACAAATGCCATAAACCTGTGTGACACTGCAGACCCTCATGGAACCAAGGGGCCAGTGGGACACTGTGGGGCCTCATGGAAACAAGAGGCCATTGTGAGGCTACAGGGCTGGAACACTCCAGAACACTGAAATGCTGGGGGTTACCAAAGTTTCCTCTCCTTGAGTTTGGTGCACAGGAGAAACACCAACCAGATATTCTCAACACGGACAGATGCAAAGAATATTCTTCTTTAAAGAAAGGGACCCACAAGGATCATCAAGTCCAGCTCTGAAGTGAACGGCCCACACAGGGATTGAAGCCACAGCCTCAGCAATACCAGCACCATGCTCTGACCAACTGAGCTAAGAGGTCAAAATGACAAAATTTTACTGGCAAAATATAGACAATCAAGGAACTTTTGCAAAGGGTTTAATACAACATCCACTTCAACAGAAAACACTTACCGTAGTATTAACTTCATAAACTCAGCCCAATTAACCTAAAAACCTTTAACCCTTAAGATGTTAAGTTACCCAAAAATGTGCCAGGTAAGTAGGATTAGAAGGAGAAGAAATAGGGAACGACAGAAAGACAGAAGATCCATAGAAAGACATGCACATGGGTACCAACTGCTCAGGTTCCAGCATCACCAACAGAGGAACCCCAGCAGAAGGCAGGACCCAAACCCTGGGCTGGCCTCGTGCTCTGGCTTGTAACCCTCTGGGCCTTCCTGGCCCCACGCCTGGGATGGGACTGCCAGTTGCTTGTCCAATCAGAGACAGGGTTAGCACCAGCTGCTAGTGTGTGATTGATTGACAGCTCAGCCAATCAGAGCTGGGTTAGCACTGTCCCTGCTGTGTGATTGACAGCTCTGCCAGGCCAGGGCTGGGGGCGGGGCTCTGTCCCACCACAAACCAAGGCCTGACCCGGCCCTGGCCCCACACGGGCATTCCGAGCATCCCAAGGTGTCTTGGGACATGGATCTCATCCAGCCTCTGACAGCAACCACGGTGACACTACGGAACCTCATGGAGCCATGGCTCAGTTGTGACAATGCGGGGCAAAGGACACTATGGAACCTCATAGAATCAAAGAGACCGTTGTGCAACTCAGGGGCCCTATGGAAGCAAGGATCAATGATCAAATATTGGGGTCCATAGAAACAAGGAGCCATTGTGACACAGTGGGGCCGCGTGGAGCCAATGGACCCTTGTGACTCTGTTGGGTCTCATGAAACCAAGAAGCCATTGTGACATTGCCAGACCTCATGGAATCAAGGAGAATACTGTGACTGTGGGGATCCATGAAATCAAGGGAACATGGAACAAGTCTGCCTGGTTTGGCCTCCTGGGGGCTGTCTGACAGGTCCCACTGAATTAGACATGTCAAGGGCCACTCCCATCTGACCGTGAAGCACTGGGGCTCTGTGCTTTTATTCCTATGGGAAAGAACTGTCTTTCTTGTCTAGGCATCCATGGCCAAAATGGGAATCCTGCGTCTAAAATGCCCTATATCTAAGGGTTACTCCCAGACAAAATCTGCCCGTACAGTCAAGTCTGGCCAGCCTTGGCCTCTGGTGGCTGTCTCTCATCTGCCCCTGCAGCACTGGGGCTCACTTGTTTCCTTCCTATGGAGACCATTGTGACACTGCAGAGCGTTGTGGAACCAAAGGGCCATGGTGACACTGCAGGCCCTTGTGGAACCTGTGACACTGTAGGAACTTGTGGAACCAAGGGGAACATTGTGACCCTGCAGGGTACCATGGATCCAAGGGGCCACTGTGACACTGTGGGGCCTTGTGGAACCAAGGACATCTTTGTGGCTCTGTTGGGCCGCATGGTCCCAAGGGGCCAGTGTGAAGCAGCAGGGCTTTGTGGAACCAAGAGGCCATTGCTGCATTTCCAGGCCTCCTGGGGCCAAAGGGCCATTGTGATCCTGCAGGGCACCGTGGATCCATGGAGAGCATTGTGGCATTGCAAGGCCCCATGGAATCATGGAGACCATTGTGACCCTGCAGGGCCCCATGGAAGGAAGGGGCCATTGTGACACTGTGGGAACTTGTGGAACCAAGGGAATCATTGTTGCACTACTGGGCCCCAAAGGAACCAAGGGACCATTGGACACAGCCAGGCTTCATGGAACCCAAAGGCCATTATGACACTGTGGGGCCTTGTGGAAACATGGAGACCATTAGGATCCTTAAGGACTTGTGTAACCAAGGGGCCATTATGACACCTTAGGGCATCATGGGAGCAAGGAGCCATTGTGACACTGCAGGGCCCTGTGGAACCAAGGGAACATGAAACAGGTGTGGCTGCCTTGGCCTCCCAGGGGCCACCTGACAGGTCTGGCTGACCTTGGAATGTGGAAGGCCACTCCCATCTGCCCCTGAAACACTGGGGCTCTGGGCTTTTCTTTCTATGGAAAAGAACTGTCCATTCTTTCCAGGCATCCATGGCCAAAATTTAGAATTCCACCTCCAAATTTCTGTGTATGAAAGGATTGCTGCCAGACAAAAGCTGCCAGGACAGACAAATCTGGCTGGTCTTTGACTCCTGAGTGCCAGAACTCACCTGTTTTCCAAACACTGGAAAGGGCTCTGTGCTTTTCCTTTTATGGAAAAAATGATCCTTCTCCAGGCACAAATGTCTGAAATTAGGACTCCACATTCATAATTTCAAATATCCAAGGGTTGCTCCAAGCAAACCTGCCAGGACAGACAGGTCAGGCTTGCCTTGGCGTCTGGTGGCTGCCGTTCATCAGCTCCTGAAACATGGGGGCTCCGTGGTTTCCTTCCTATGCAGACCAATGTGACACTTGGGAGCCTTGTGAAATGCAGGGGCCATTGTGACACTGCAGAGCACCATGGATCCAAGGGACCATTGTGACACTGTGGAGCCTCGTGGAACCAAGGATATCCCTGTGGCTCTGTTGGGCCGCATGGTCCCAAGGGGCCAGAGCAAAGCAGCGGTGTGGGAGTTAGCCCAGCTGTAACTCAGAGTCAGACAGATTTTACCTCGGAAGAACTGGGCATGAGTTTCAAGCCCTGGGAATCATTTGTTTAACTTAGGGTGAGCTTGAGAGTTCGCCCATAAGCCTTAAGTGTTGGTATGCTAAGTTGTCCAAGTTCTCCTCCCCTATTGGTTACTAGTTTCCCCTATAGGGTTATTGTTCTAGAGTGTTCTACCCTCAAGTGTACATGTTGTTACTTCCCCTTTGTCTCGGGTCTTAGGATCCTGCCCCTCATACTGTTCTCGACTTCTCCATGTTTATTGTTTTTCACCCTGTTATTAAAGTTCCTTTTAAACAACACCATTAATCCTGCTCCTTTTCATTTCCGCCACCCTCGCCCTGAAGTCAGGGAACCAGAGAGGTTTGTCACAGCCACCTTCATTGTGACATTTGGCGCCCGAACTGAGACCATGACACTCAGGGCTCCCTGTGTCAGTCACCTCAGCTGGGGTTAGCTGATGGATAGGCCAGGGCTCCCTGGGATTTTGGATTGTGCCGGGCCCGGCGGATTCATCGTTGCTTCAAGGGACCTTGCCCAGGATCAGCAGGGACAATGATGGTTTCACCTGCATAGGATTGCAGGTGGGTTTGGGGAAATGCAAGACATTTATTGCCCATTCTGCCACTGTGTTTTTACAACATGCACCCACGTCCCATAACTGATTAGGGGTGTTCCAGTGGCTCTTCCCCATGAGGCAGAGAAAGAGAAAAAAGGGCAGCCCGATTTCCAAAGTAGAAAGGAGCATATATGGATGCTTTAATTCTCACTGATCATGACATAACATTTTCAAAGAATGAATTAAAATAAATCATGAGGTGGATCATTAAAAATTTTCCAGATGCCTCTGCGGACAAAATCGATACCATTGAATTTTGGGACTCAGTGGGAGTTAAATTGTACAACATTTCAATCAAAACGGACCCCATTGCACCCTGCATGCTCCCCATCTTCCACACCATCCTTGAGACCCTTCACCAGCAAGCAGTGTGCTGAAAACTCTATCCGTTGGTCACTTCTAACTCCGGACCACCCCTCAAACCTGCCTTTCTCAGACCTTCCACGATGGTCCAAGATGGCAATGGCCACGCTGTCTTGGAGCATCATGCCCTGGAAACTCAAGACAGAAGGAGCCTGAATGTGGCTCAGGAGCCCAACCATCCTCCCTCCATCTTGGCTCCTCCACTTCCTGCTACCACAGCCTTCTCTTCCGCCCTGAATGAACCTCCAGACTCCACCCCCACAACTGTGGGTCACGCCCCCACTGTCAATCATTCCACCTTCACCCTGGGCCATGCCTCCAGAACTCCACCCAAAAAGTCCACCATCCTAAATCAAGGCCCTTCATCCCCAACACCTGACAAAATGGCAGCGCCCTCTGCCTCACCCTCCAGCAACAATATAACCCCATGACCAAAGATAAAAAGCCCAGCTGTCACACTATTTCTAATCTGAATGTTTTTGCTCCAAGTTATTCTTCCTCCCAGGAAGACAGTTTGGACTCCCCAGAGCCACCTCGCCCCTCAACCCCAGAAGATCCCTGGGAAAGGATCTGGAAGGAAGCAGTTAAGGAAGGAGACTGGCAAATAGTCTCAAAACTCATCGTTGCCCCCGTATGTTATGAAAGAAGGGGGCAGAATCCCAGGGATCAGCCATTGGTTTATGGGGAAATCAAGGATCTGTGTAGGGCAGCTAAAGACCATAGGAAGGACTTACCTTGTTTTTATGGCCTAATGAGGGCCATGTTTACAGCACATGTCTTAACCCCCTATGATTTAAAATATATTATGACCATGTTGTTGTCACCTATAGAATACATCCTGTGGGAAGGGGGATGGAAACGTTTGCTAAATTAATTAATAGAAGACTGTGCTAATAATGAGGCAAGGGCAGAATTGACAATCAACCATCTAGCTGGAAAAGGACAACACAGCCTACCAGATGATCAAGCAGCAGGTATCCCCAGAAGAGCACTGGATGATATAAAAAAAAAAAAGTTTTGAAAGCTTGAATCCAGGTACCGGATGGTACCACCCCCAGTTTGGACTATGTAAACATAAGACAAGAACCTGGAGAGCCCTACATGAAATTTATTGATTACCTTAAACAGGCACTAGAGAAACAAGTCCGGAATGAAAAGACTCAAAATTAATTACTAAAATCGTTGGGGGTAGCCAATGCCAACCTAGAATGTAAGAAAGTGCTGTGTGCCCTTCCACTAGAGCTGGAACCCACACTCCTGCAGATGACTGAGGCCTGTAATTGCCTCAGAACAACAGAACACAGAGCAGCTGTACAAGCCCAGGCCATGGGGCAAGGAGTTGTAGAAGCCCTAGGGGCCATGAAATTCCCCTTTAAGGAGTCCCAGCAACATCTACAGGGCCCAAAAATATGTTTCTAGTGTTGTCAACAAGGACATTTTAGAAAAGATTGTCCCCAAGGAGGAGGAGCCTATCCGGTCCCTAATGGATAATCAACATCAAATTAGGTGGAATTTCTCAAAAGGTAACTACACCAAGCAGCCAAAAACTGCCATTGGAGTGCAAGGTGGCCTCAGGCTATGACACAAATGTTCAAGCCAATGATGCCTACAATCGCTGAATTGTACACCCATTACAGATAATGTAGCCCTAAACTCCAGCACCTCATCTCCCATTTGCCAACCACCTTACCACCAGGGGCAAAATTGAAGTTGGTGAGTCTGGAATCTGTTGTTTTAACTGATTCTTTTGCCCATGAAATATCGACAGGAGAGCTGGGGCCCGAAGATCAGCCCTGTGAACTATTAATTTTAGTAAACTACCAATCAAGCGCTGAAGGATTTTTTGTATTGCCATCCATACGATCAATGTCCTCACAATGAGAAATTACAGTGCTGGCCCTGTCTCCCAACCCACCTTGTTTTATACCCCAAGGACTAACAATTGCCCCAGCAGGATGCTGATGACGCTTCAATAGCGATGTGATAAATCATGATTGACCAAAAATCACCTGCACTCTGGAACTGAACAATGAAAAGATTGTTTTGACAGGGCTTGTGGACATGGGAGCAGACGTGACAGGTATCTCACGTTCCAAGTGGGCTCCTAACTGGGCGTTTACAGCTACTGCAGGAATATTGTCTGAGATTGGAGGTGACCGTGACAGTGTCCGACGTGCAGAACTTATTAACAGAAAAGGAACTGAAGGCCAAATTTCCACAATGAGACCATTTGTGATAAAGGACCTTGGTGTATCCCAGATAAGAACATCAAGCCCTACCTGTAGCCACTGAGTGTGGATTCTGCAAAGGAACCCCCAAGTTCACCCCAAGACAAACCCACCAGACAGTGACTCTAGCACCTGGACTAGACAATTCTCTTGAAGATGACACATAGGAAGCTTCTACTCACATTCCTCGGCCTGTTTGCAACCATGCTCCTCACGAGTGGATGGGTAGCCCTCAAAAACACAAAGCACAGTGTATGGATAACTCTAGCAAAGCCATGAAACAAGACACCCTGTGCCTGTCTGTCACTAGCCCTGACGACCCCTTCTCCACCTGCCTACTGGGGTGGCCTACAGATGTCTGGCCAATACCTGAGGGTGCCATCTGCAGTATGCCAGGTGACAATCCTGACAGCAAATAAAAGTGCAACCCTGTCGGTGCTTGGGACTACTGGACCCAGAAGCTCCTGCATGCACCACTCGAACTCAGGGGGTAGAAATTCTCAGCTCTGTAAAAATGGACTTTTGTGTAAGGTTTTATTACTGTCTGAGATGGGAAGAGGGTGAAAGACACAAAATTACAAGAAAAAAAGAAACTATCAGGAGAGACATCTCCCCATACCATTCCACTTACAAAAACCAGACCTGATGGTGTAATTACACCTCTTCCATGATTTCTTGGTCCAGTAGCTACCCACTCAACTTGCTGCAGGGTGTGTTTCTTATTTGCAAGGATAGAGCATGGCCTGTGAAGGTGTCCCTTCAGACATCAAAGGCAGACCTTGTAGCTTGGGAAGGCTTACCTTTCTGGCACCCAAAACAAAAATGATTACTGGCCAGAGAAACAGAGCAAAAAGATCTACACACTATTTTGAATCTGATTGCAAAAATAATGTCATCTATTGGAGTCAAAACAAAAGAATGGCAGCCTCCATGTTACCACCTTGGGTGGCTGCAGATAAAGCTTTAGGGCAATCAGACCATCCTGGGTGCCTGTTAAGTAAGCAAACCAATGCTGCCTCCCTCACATTGACTGGCTGCTCTCAGACACAGAGACCATCAGACACGCCACCTTGCAGAACAGCGATAGAGTTTTTACTCTGGGCACATGGGCATGGCTGTGTAGACTCTGAGGGCATGTGCTGCATGAACCTCTCCAGCCACAGCGAGTCAATCCACAAGAGCATTCAGGTACTGAAGGCAGGGTTCAAGAAGCTTCAAGTGGGAAACAAAGACTGGTTAATAAACTCTTCCAGTCCTGAGCACAAAAGGGTTGGATGAGGTCTAGCTAAAACAGGACTATTAATTATCTTAGTGGTTATTGTTGTTGTATTGATAATTGTCCCATGTTTGTTTGGATGCTTTTAGAAAGTCTTAAAAATTCTTTCAGTTCCATCTTTGTTGTAAAACAGAAAGGGAGAAGATACCCAATAGAGGCGCCTCATGGACTCCTTGGAGGAGAGAATTGGAGGCCAGGATGGCACAAAAACCTCTCAGAGACTCAGTGTGGGAAGGAAAATCCTTAAAAGTACCTAAAAGTATTCTTAAATCCATAAAGTACCTTAAAAACCTTGAGTATCTCAAGGCATTAATGAGCCCCACTGAGTGTCAGTACAAAGCTCTCCAGGGACTCATTAAAGCAGATAATTGGGGCATGATTGCACAAACCTCTCACAGAGTCTGTATCAAAAGGGAAACACCAAGTACCTTCAAATATCTGAAGTACCCTGAAGTATTTATGAGCCCCACTGAGTGTTGTTACTGACAAAGCCTCTCCAGGGACTAATTGCAGCAGATAATTGGAGGCCATGATTGCCAAAACCTCTCAGAGACTGCAAGGCAAAAGCCAAACCCAAAGTCCTTTGAAAAACCTGCAGCCCCTGCAGGGAGCATGAAGGAGCCCCCAGGGCCATTGCTGAGCAAGGCTCCCCAGGGACTCCTTGCAGCAGATCCTTGAGGCCACTGGGATGTGGGCTAGGGGGGGATGCTGAGGGCAGCACAAGGGGCTGACAGTGGCCAGCCTGGCTGGGGCTGGGCCAGGAGGCCCCAGGGCCTCAGCACAAGGTGTCTCCTCCCAGCCCTTGGTGGCACAGACCCTGCTGTGGCCCAGGGCACCAAGACTTGGCTTCTCTTTGTCCCCACCTGTCATCACTGCCTGCAGTTCTCTGCTCTGCCTGGGGCCTGGGGACACTTGCTCAGTCCTGTCCCTCTCTGGGACCCATTAAAAGTCCAAGAAAGTTTGGAGTTGGATTCTGCCTTGGAGTTCTGGAGAGGTTTCTTCAGCTCCCTCTCAGGGACTGATGTCCAGGGCCTGAGCACAAAGCCCCAGAGGCTGATTAAAGTCCTTGTGCTGTGTCTGTGCTGCTGAGCTGGGCTGGGCTCCTGGCACAGAGGCAACTCCTGCTCACCAAGAAGAGCTTCAAAAGCACATTTCTCTGGATGAGCAGCTCTTCTGCCAGCCCAGCAGGGCTGGGGCACTGCCTGCAGCCAGCGCGGGCACAGCACAGAGGCACAGAGAGCTTCAATCAGTCAGGGCTGGGAAGGGGCTGAGAAGTGCCTGGGGCACAATCACTGCCAGCCCTTGGCACAGGAACCTCTGGCTGCAGGACAATGCAGCTGCAGCTCCTGGAGCCATCTGCTCAACCTGGAACATCCCAATGCCTGCAGAGCCTGTGAGTACATTCTCTGCTTGTCTCTTGTGCAGAGCAGCCAGGGGTGCCCAGGGCTGTCCTGCAGAGCAGGGTCCTGCAGCCCAGGGCTCTGTGCTGGGGCAGGGACTCTGCTGCCTGCCAGGGACAGCTCTCAGCCAACCCTGGCAGCTGCTGCCAGCACTGGGGGACAAGATCTGGCTGGGAGGAGACAGCTAGTGAGGCTTGGAAGTGTTCTCCTTGTGTGGGGAGGATGCTGCATTGTTCAGGACTGCTCCCAGCATGGCATTTACCTGCAGAACATTTCCAAGTAGATTATACAGGGAGCACAGCAAGGCAGGGACTGCGTAAAAGGGAAAATCCTACTTTTTTAATCTACTGCTCTGGGTTGCCTGGATGTGAAATAGCACATAGATATTCATCTCTGATTTCAGGCAGTAAAAAATAAAAACTATTTCTCTTATATCTGAATAAACTGGGCAGTTACTGAGATGAGCACAGGGTCCCTTTAAGGCAGCATCTGTTTTGCTTTTCCAGCCTCCTCAGGGTTGCCCTGACGTTGCCATCAGAGCCTGCAGAGCCAGAGCTGCCCCTGGGCAGTGCCTGAGCTGGGAGGGCTCTGCAGGGCAGAGCTGAGCCCCCAGGGCTGGGCTGGGCTCTGGCAGCACTGGCAGGGCCCAGCCCTGGGCACAGGGAAGCAGCTGCTGGCAGGGACAGCTCCAGGCAGCAGAGCCCTGGGCAGGCAGTGGGGGGAAAGTGCCCCCAGGCTGTGCTGGGATATTTCAAGTCCTCTCCACACCCAACTATTCCATGATTACTTTTCTTCCAGATCCCCATGTGCAGCCCCAGCAAATGTCCAACAGCAGCTCCATCAGGCACTTCCTCCTGCTGGCATTGGCAGACACGTGGCAGCTGCAGCTCCTGCACTTCTGCCTCTTGCTGGGCATCTCCCTGGCTGCCCTCCTGGGCAACGGCCTCATCATCAGCGCCGTAGCCTGCGGCCACCACCTGCACACGCCCATGTTCTTCTTCCTGCTCAACCTGGCCCTCGCTGACCTGGGCTCCATCTGCACCACTGTCCCCAAAGCCATGCACAATTCCCTCTGGGACACCAGCAACATCTCCTACACTGGATGTGCTGCTCAGCTCTTTTTCTTTATGTTCTTCATCTCAGCAGAGTTTTCCCTGCTGACCATCATGTGCTACGACCGCTACGTGTCCATCTGCAAACCCCTGCACTACGGGACCCTCCTGGGCAGCAGAGCTTGTGCCCACATGGCAGCAGCTGCCTGGGCCAGTGCCTTTCTCTATTCACTGCTGCACACGGCCAATACATTTTCCCTGCCCCTGTGCCATGGCAATGCCCTGGGCCAGTTCTTCTGTGAAATCCCACAGATCCTCAAGCTCTCCTGCGCCAAATCCCACCTCAGGGAAGTGGGGCTTCTTGGTGTTAGTGCCTGTTTAGGACTCGGCTGTTTTTTGTTCATTGTTTTCTCCTATGTGCAGATCTTCAGGGTTGTGCTGAGGATCCCCTCTGAGCAGGGACGGCACAAAGCCTTTTCCACCTGCCTCCCTCACCTGGCCGTGGTTTCCCTGTTCCTCAGCACTGCAGCGTTTGCCTACCTGAAGCCCCCCTCCATGTCCTCCCCATCCCTGGATCTGGCCCTGTCAGTTCTGTACTCGGTGGTGGCTCCAGCCCTGAACCCCCTCATCTACAGCCTGAGGAACCAGGAGCTCAAGGCTGCAGTGTGGAGACTGAAGACTGGATGGTTTCGGAAACATTAAAATTGTGGCCAATTTCTGCAAATAACTTGAAATAAAAATCACCCTGATACTTCTTTTTGGTTTGGTTGTGGTGGTATTTTTTCCTTCGTTTTGGTTTGGTTGTGGTGGTATTTTTTCCTTCGTTTTAGGTATTAATAATGTCCAAAAAATTGTCACTGTTTGTACTGATTCTCATTTTGTTTCTCTCCACCTTCCCTGTGGCCACAGACTGTGTCAATGAGGGGCTGCGCTCTCGGTGCCTTTAAAGAAACTAAAGGATCCCCCAGCAGAGTTTTCTGCAGAGATGCCCTTTTGTTGCCTTCTCTGGAGCTGCAGCAGCAATGTCTGTGTGCAGAGCTGGGGCAGATCAGTGCTGGCCCAGCAGCTGTGCCCAGCAGCAGCAGCAGCAGCAGCACTTGGTGTTGCCAGTGCTGCTGCCGTGGCCCTGCCCCGCTGCCCTGGTGGCCCTGGTGTTGCTGCAGGGCCTGAGTGCTCTCGGGGCCGGGCACAGCCCTGGGGGTGGCAGTGCCGGGGCTGCAGCAGGGACAGGCCATGGGCACTGCTGGGGCAGCGCTGACGCCTCAGGCCAGGCCCTGGGGGCTCCAGGCTCCTTGCCCAGGCTCTCTCAAGAACACGGCCAGGCCAATGCTCAGCACAGAAACCCCCGTCAGCAGCCCCAGGCTGGCCGTGGGCAGGCTGGGTGCAAACAGCATGGCTGGGGCTCTGCAAGGGCCCTGGGCCAGACGGGAAGGAGCAGCAGAGCAGGGGCTGATCCATGCCCAGTGCGCTGCACAGCCCAGGGCAGCGTCCCAGAGCGTCCTCATGCAGCTGCCAACAACATCCCCCCTCTGCAGCCCTGGCCTCTCCCCCAGCTCACACAGGTGCCCCATCCTTGCAGGCACAGACACGGCAGCACTGCCTCAGCAGCCCCTGTTTGCATTGCACACAGCAGGGCCAGCACCCCCATGCTGTTGCTGTGGGGACATGAACCTGAGGGAGCACAAATGCCATCAGCCCCTGGGGCCAGCAAGGCCTGGGGGACACCAGGGAAACCACTCAGCTTTGTCCTGGCCTCTGCACTCAGCCAGAAAGTTTGTTCCCATCAGCTGGGAGTTTCCTGTGCCACTGCAGACGCTGTTGCTCAGAGCCAGGGCTGCCTGGCAGCCACCCCCAAACTGCCCTCAGCATTTCCTTTCCTTCACCTCTGCTTTCTTTACTCTTCCTTGGTTCAGAATTCTTCCTCTTGCCCAGCCCTGTCCCCTCCCCTGCAAACAGCCCATCCCTGTTTGCTCTTTCCTCTCTGGCCCCACTCCCCATTGCAGTTCCTGACTTGGCACCATGGGAACGTCCCTTGGGCAGCAGGATCATCCTACAAGTGCTGCAGGAATTGTCTGCAGGCTCCTGCAGTGCCTGCTGCTGCTCCCTTGCCAGAGGCACCCCAGGCCAGGGGGGCACATCTGGGCTGCTGTGTCTGCCTCTGGGGCTCCCTGTTCTGAGCAATGAGGAGGAGCTGCAGAGGCTCTGCAGGACTGACAGGATGGGCTTTGGGGCTGCCAGGAGAAGCTGAGGGACCTGGGCTGCTGGAGCTTCTGAAGAGAAGGCCCAGGGCTCATCCTGCAACTGCTCCAAGGGTGGTTTCAGAGAATCCCAGAATCAGCAAGGCTGGAAAAGACCTTGGAGATCATCAAGTCCAACCTATGCCCTGACACTGCCTTGTCTCCCCTGAGCCTCCTCTTCTCCAGGATAAACAACCCCAGCTCCCTCAGCCGCTCCTCACAGGACTTGTGTTCCAGACCCCTCCCCAGCCTTGTTGCCCTTCTCTGGACACACTCTGGTCCCTCCATGTCCTTCCTAAATTGAGGAGCCCAGAACTGGACACAGCACTTGAGGTGCTGCCCAACCAGTGCCGAGCACAGGGGAAGAATCCCTGCCCTGCTCCTGCTGGCCACACCATTCCTGATCCAGGCCAGGAGCCATTGGCCTTCTTGGCCACCTGGGCACACTGCTGCCTCATGTCCAGCCTGCTGTCCATCAGTCCCTGCAGGTCCCTTTCTGCCTGGCTGCTCTCCAGCCACTCTGTCCCCAGCCTGTAGTGCTGCAGGGGTTGTTGTGGCCAAAGTGCAGGACCTGGCACTGGGACTTGTTAAACCTCACCTTTTTGGATTTGGGCCCTGGATCCAGCCTGTCCAGGGCCCTGTGCAGAGCCCTCCTACCCTCCAGCAGATCCACACTCACACCCAGCTTGGTGCCATCTGCAAATTTGCTGATGCTGGACTCAATCCCCTCACCCAGACCATCAATGCAGTATTGAAATCCACGCTGGCTGGCTCTGATCCCTGGGCCATCCTGTGGGTGCCCTGTGATGGCACTCAAGGTGATCTGTTCCATAACCTTGCCAGGCACCCAGGTCAGTCTGACAGGCCTGGAGTTCCCCAGCTCCTCCTTCCAGCCCTTCCTGGGGATGGGCTCACACTGGCACCTCCAGTGCTCTGGGCCCTCCCTGCTGAGCCAGGACTGATGGTAAATGATGGAGAGCAGCTTGGGGAGCTCATCCACAGCTCCCTCATCCCCCTGGGATGGATCCCATCTGATCCCATACACCTGTGAGCATCTGAGTGGCTCAGCAGGTCAGCAACTGCTTCCTCCTGGATTCCAGGGGGCTGTTCTGCTCCCTGTGCCCATCTACCAGCTCAGGAGAACACTTGTCATGAGGACAACCTGTCCTAATATTGAAAATTGAGACAGACAAGGTGTTAAACTGTTCAGACGTTTCTTTAGTTAGTCTATTCTCCACTGCATCCAATAAAAAGTAGAGGTTCTCTTTATCTGGTGTTTTGCTACTAATTTATTTATAGAAACATTTCCTATTATTTCTCACACAAGTGGCCAGATTAAGCTCTAATTGGGTTTTCACCTCTTTCCTCTTCTTTCTGCATAACCTAACAACATCCTTAAACACTTCCTGAGTTGCCTGTTTCTCTTTTCAAAATGATGCATCCTCTTTTTTCCCTTAAGTTCCCACAAAAGCTCCATGTGGAGCCAGGCCAGTCCTTTTCCTCACCAGCTCATCTTTTACCACACTGGGACAGGCTGCTCCTTCCCCCTTGAGATTACTTTCTTGAAATGTGTCCATCCTTCCTGGACCCCTTTGATTTTAATGGCTCTTTCTCTTTAAAAAATCAGGACCTGATTCAGTACTCCCCAAATCAGCATCCTAAACAGGCCAAAGTCTGCCCTTCCTAATTCCAGTGCAGAAGTTTTCTTGCTGCCCCTCCTTCTTTCACAGAACATTGAAAACTTGATTATTTCATGGTCACTGTGCCCCAGGCAGCCTCTGAGCCCCACATCTGCCCCCAGCCCTTATCTGTTTGTGAACAGCAGCAGACAGAGCTTTCCTTGGCAGTGGGAGTGTTACCAAAAATTCAGTAAAACAGAAAACTCTTTTTAGCCCCAATGTAGCATTAAGAAGCAGCATTCTTTATTCAGCTGGATGCACGGGGGAGAGCTCCTCCCAAAGCCATGCATGCTGAGTACAGGAAAGTTTCTGTTTATATTCTGTATTTTGCTCACATATTCATTGATTGTCTTGGACTAAACATATATATGATAATAATTCCCCAAAATCATTGACATATTTCCCCTCCCCTTTACGCATGTGTTCTTCTCTCCTGGGGGTCTCTCTGGTGGTCCCTGGTGGGTGTGGACCCCAATGTTCCAGTGGGCCTGGCTGAGCTGGCAGGACCCTGAGGCTGCTGAACTTCCAGTTCCCCTTCTCACACAATGGGCCTTGTGTGGTTTCCATAGGCCTGGGGACGTGGAGAACAAGCTCCAGGTGTCAGCTCAGCTGGTGTAGGCAATTGATCATCTGGTAACATGAGGTCACAGAGTGGGATATGACATCACAGAGTGGGGTATGTGAGGTGATTGATCAGCTATGGCATCATAGGCTGCCTCTGTGACATCACAGAGCAGATGTCTGACATCACAGAGGCAGTCTATGACATCATTGAGTTGGCTGTGACATCAGAGACCAGCTGTGCAACATTAGAGAAGGGGCTGTGACATCACAGATCAGGCTGTGACATCCCAGAGGGGCTGTGTGACATCCCAGAGGGGCTGTGTGCCATCCCAGCAGGGCTGTGTCAGGTCACTGGGTTGGTCACTCTGCCCCAGCTCCCCCTCACAGTTTCTCCCAACAAGTCCAATGCTGTCCATGCCCAGCGGGGTCCCTGTCCCCCGGGATCCCCCCGGCCCACCTGGAGCCACAGCCTCCACCAAAGGATGTTCCACAGGATCCACCCCAGAGCCTGACATGGGGACAAGGGGCCAGGGCTGTGTGACCAGGACATCAAGGACGGGGATTATCCAGGTCACTGTGGCCTGGGTTGGGTTGCCCAGGGCAGGAAAGATGTCTGGCAGCTGGAGCAGGGTCTGGGAAGGGCCTCCAAGGTGGGGCTGGAGCCCTTGGGCTGTGAGCAGAGGCTGAGGGAGCTGGGCTTGTCCAGCCCAGAGCAGGGAAGGCTGAGGGGCTCCTCATCCCAGCCTGGCAGTGCCAGCGAGGAGGGGATGGAGAACACAGAGCCAGGCTCTTCACCGGGGGCCTGGTGGGAGACAAAAGCCAATGGGTGGAAGGGAAAAGAGGGGAGATCAGCCAGGACAGGAAGAGATGAAATGAGTCAGGCTGGTTTCAGCATTTCCTCAACACCAAGAGCAGCCTGACCTCCCTTCTCCATCCACCACTGACAGCTTTGCAAATCAGGAATTGTTGGAGCTGTTTTGCCCCCATTCCAGGATGAGCATCCTGACAGAGGAACTTGATTGTATCAGAGTCACATTTGTGTGAAATTAATGTTTGAATGGAAATGTGGACAGAGGACTCATCAGACACTGCTGGCACTTTGCACATAGCTCAGGGAAGAGTGAGATTGTTATTAAATTGTGTCCTGTTCAACCATGGTCTGTTGGCCATGAAGAGAAACTTTCTGTGCCTCTGAGTCTCACCAGTTCCTGACCCCCAAAGGACACAAACCTGATGAGTTGTGGTTCCCACTCCAGGGCTGCACTTGGACCTCCCTCCATAGCCAGAGAGTCCCTGGGAATGCAGGGACAAAGGAAACAGGACAGGCTGTGGGGATCAGGGGCAGGGCAGAGCCACGGAGAAGAATGACTTTGGCATTTGATGGAGCTGTGCCTTCCCTTGGCTTTGCTGGCTGACAAGAAATGAACATCCCTGTGTGTCTCGGGCAGCTCCTTCTGCAAGGAAAGCAGGTGGGAGTTGGAGCCAAGGAGCTGAAAGCTGCAGGTGCAGCCTGGGCTGGAGGGAGCTCAGATTTGCACAAGGCTGCTCTGAGTGCCAGGGCTTGGATGGGGGAAATGGTGGGCTGGGGGTAGGGACAGAGTCTGATTGATTGTCAGCCATGAAGGGTCTTGATTTTCATATCCATTCAAACTGCATGAGGAGGTACTTGGATTCAGTGTCAATTGGAGATTGCACATATCAATGAAGTAACAGGAAAACAAAACTAAACAGGACCTAAAAAATGTTTTCTCGCTGTCTTTTTAAATATCATGTATTCAGTTTGAATACACTACTGAGATCTACTTAACCACAAAGGATTTGAAAATTAAAATCAAATGATTCCCAGAGGCTTGGCTTGTGCAGGTGTTCTGAATGTTCATGAGCCCTGGGACACTGAATTCCTGCACTCAAGAGCTGAAGGCTGAACAAGCCTCTGGAGCAGTGAAATTCAGCAGCAGCCTCCAAGTTGCTGAGGATGTCAGCAGCCCCCAGTGAGGCCATCCCTGCCCAGAGACCGTGGGGGAATGGGCAGACAAGGAGAGCGTCCCTGGGGCTGGGGCAGCACAACTCAGAGGCACCAGCGGCTCCAGCTGGGCAATGGAGTGTGGAATGTGGCTGGGAAAGCCCTGCCTGGGCTGGGCCAAGCAGGACACACAAGCCCTGACCCCCATCCCCCAAACAACTCTCTCAAGGAGACATTTAAAAGGAATTACAGTTGTTTGTGTCCTCTGAGTCGCTTGCACTGGAGGAATACTGACAAGAGATTCTCAGGAGCTCAAAACAACAAAGCAGCATTTACTGGCAACTTTAGAAAACTTTAGAGAAACTTTGCAAAATGTTTATCATGATATTTTACTGGTTCTGGTTATTAATTTAAGATTTTTCTAATCTTGAGATTTCTTAATGTATTGATGAGCGTGATGTGTTTTAATGTCGCTTAATATTTATGTATTTTGTTCTGAAATAGGATTATGAGAAAGGTAAAGTAGGTCTAAAATTTTAAAAGAGTATAAAGAAAATATCAATAAAAGCAGCCTAAAAAAAAAAGGTAGTGAGAATTGAAATAAACTCTTTGGAACAATTTTTTTCTTTACAACTTTTTCTTTTTACTGACAATGTAAAGAAATTAAACTTAAAATTTCTAGTTAGTTTACTATTTCTAGAATAGTCTTTTTTTATTTTACTTAGGGAGAGAAGTTTTTCTTGTTAAGGTTATGGAGATTTTTTTGCCAGTGGAAAAATTACGGTTTTTGTGGTTCTTAATTCTGTCATGCATAAGAGTTGTCTGGGGAACTTTGTTACTGTGAAATTGTTTTTATTGCCAGAAGCTTTTTTACAGCTTGTGGATGGGCCATGGGAACTTATGGGGTATTGCTTTAAAGATGAGTTCTTTAAGGGTAAAAGTTTTTATTTTTACTTTTATTTTTTTTTTATCTCTGGAAATAGAGATCTTCTCTTGGGGGTACTGGATTATGTTTTTAGCTTTTCCTGTTTAAACTTTTTATGAAATTACAGTTATTTTAACTTTTTTTTTTTAGTATGCAGGTTTTTGTTTGATAATAATCTAAATATTTTTATTTTTTTATAATTTAAGTGCTATAAAAAAAGAATTTTTTTCTTTATCATTTACAAGAGGATTTTATTTTTAAGATTAAGGTATTTTTTCTTATTTTTTATTGGGGATTTCATTTCTTCTTTACTGACATTGATGGTTTTATAATTTTTTTATATGTTTGTATTTTGTTATTTCCTTTTACTTGCGGGAGGACTGAAGTATTGAAAGGGTAACACCTGACCTGCCAGTAACTTGTAGTTGAAGTTGTGGCTGGGTTGTGTTAGGATTGGTTTTATGGTTGATTTTTGTGGGGTTTTTTGTTTAATTTTAGTTGTAGGGTTATTTTGTATGGGTTGTAAGTTTTAGGGGTTTTTGGTTTTAGTTGTGTTGGGGGGAGGGGACTTGATGGTGAGATTTTAATAGCTGTGGCTGGCTTTGTTCTGGTTGGGGTTTTGTAGCCTCTTTTGTTTTCCTGTTTGGGAGTTGTTGGGGTTTGGTTTGGTCAGAATGGGGCCAATGGGGAGGGGGCAGCCTGGGGAGGGGGGAAGGGGCTCAGCCCATGGCAGGGTTGCTTGGTTTGGTTTGGTTTGGTTTGGTTTGGTTTGGTTTGGTTTGGTTTGGTTTGGTTTGGTTTGGTTTGGTTTGGTTGAGATGGGGGCCAGGGCCGGGGCCTGCTGTTTCTTTGTTGACTGGAAAAGAAAGAGGAGGTTTCTGGGTTTTTTCATCTTTAACATTTGTGTTTCACAGAGGCGTGTTGAGTATCTCAGTGGTTTAACAGATTGTCAGTAACACAAAAAGTTTTGTATTACTTTTTAAAATTCTTCTCATGTCAAACTACAATAGACAATCAATCAACAAAAAACATTTCTGAAAGCATTGACTTGGCCCATTCATCTTCACAAACTCTAAGCTTGTTCAATTTCATGTTAATCAAAATTTGCAAGAGGAAGAGAAGAAGAAGACACAGAAAGAGAGAAAGACAAAAAAGATGCAGAGAACCACACACACAGCTACCAACTCCTGGATTGCAGCACCGTTCAGATGGAAATTCCAAGAGGAGGTAGGGTCAAGATGTGTGCTTGCCTTGTGGTCAGCCTTCAATACCCCTTGGTCTCCCTGGGCCCTTCCCCCAGGTGGGGCTTGGGCTCATTTTGTCCCTCAGGAGCTGGGCTGGGGCTGCAGAGGTGGCTGTGGAGCATTGCCTGTGCTGTGCCAGAGACTGGCAGCCACTGCTGGGCTGGGATAGAGGCTCTGGGGGGATTGGGGTTCCAGGGCAGGGCAGGGCTGGGCTTCCAGGGCAGGGCAAGGCTGGACCTGCACCTTCCTCCCCCCACATATGAAATGTTTCCAGCCAACAATCTCCTCCAGTCTGTCACAACAGGCAATGCTTGAGGTGGAATCCCATTTCTGGGCATGGGCACCTGGCTGAGAAGGACAGTTCTTTTCCATAGGAAGGAAAGTATGGACCCCCAGTGTTTGGAGAGCCTCACGAGGCCAAGGCCATTCAGACTTGTCAGGAATGGCAGATTTTGTCTGGGAGCAGTCTTTGGATTAAGGGAATTTTGGAGGTGGAAGCCCAATCTCAGCCATGGGCACCTGGAGAAGCAGGACAGTTCTTTTCCATAGGAAGGAAAGCTCAGAGCCTTTCCCAGTGTTTTGGGGATAGCTGAGAGGTGAGCCTTGTAAAACCATTGCCAGCCAGACTTGTCCTGGAAATATTCCTGTGCGAACAATCCATGGATAGAAGGAAATTTGGAGGTGAAATCCCAAGTCTGGCCATGAGTGCCTGTAGAAGAAGGAGAGTTCTTTTCCATAGGAAGGAAAGCACAGAGCCCCAGTGTTTCAGCAGCAGATGAGAAGAGACCCTCAACATGCCAAGGTCAGTTGGACCATTCAGGTGGCCCCTGGGGGGCCAAACCAGCCAAACCTGTTCTGTGTTCCATTTGTTTTCTGGGACCCCATAGTGTCACAATGATGCCTTGGATCCATGAGGCCCCACAGTGCCCTAATGGTGACTTGTTTCCATGGGGTCCCACAGTATCACAATGGCTCCTAGGTTCCAGAAGGCCCTGCAGTGTCACAATGGTCCCAACAATTCCATGGGGCCTTGCAGAGTCACAATGGTCTCAGTAGTTCCACAGGCCCCACAGTGTCACATGACTTCTCTACTCCATGAGCCCTGCAATGTCACAATGGACCTTTGGACCCTGGGGGTTTGTGGTGACCCAATGGTCTCCTTTGGTTCCACAGTGTCACAATCGACCACTGATGACATCAGGCCCTGCAATGTCACAATGGACCTTTGGTTCCATGCAGCCCTGCAGTGTCCCAAAGGCCTCTTGGTTTCAGGAGGTCCCACAGTATCACAATGGTCGTCTTGGTTCTGCGGGGACCCCCAGGGTCACAATGGTCTCCTTGGTTCCATGAGGCCCCACAGTGTCACCATGGTCCCTTGGTGTCAAAAGGCCCCACAGTGTCACAATGGTCCCTTGGTCTCACAGGGCCCCACAGTGTCACAATGCTCCCTTGGTCTCACAGGGCCCCACAGTGTCACAATGGTCCCTTGGTTCCATGGGCCCTGTGCTGCTGCATTCCCCCCTGCCCTTCTCAGCCTGCCCTGCCAGCTGAGAAATGCTCCTTGGGGCTTGGCCTTGGCCAACAGCCCCTGGGCTCAGCTCCTCTGCAGCTCATCACAAACACTGTCTGCTCCAGGCACTGCTGCTGCCCAACCAGCTCCTGCTTTCTGGAGGAGTAGCCCTGGGAACTGGTTTTGTTCCCTCAGTGGCACAACATCCCTGTTCTCACCCTGCCAAAGAAAGCTGTTGGTGCCCAGTGCGGCCAGGATGAACCATTGCTGGGACTGAAGCCCCTCTCTTGGGGCCCTACAAACAGCGCTCCAAAAGGAGCCCTTGGAGCTCTCCTGGGCCAGCGACTCCCTCTGAGTGGGGCCACTCCCAGCCGGGAACTCTCCCGTTTGCTGCACTCGGGGATCCCCAACAACGATGGAGCCTGGGCCGATCCCCCACTCCTCCAGGCTCAACCCTTCACCCACTGGGGAGATGCCAAAGGATCCACAGGGAGCATTTCCTGCCCTCAGGGGAATTTCTCGCAGGTGCCTTGCACTGACTCTTTGTGTCTGTGTGCACACAGGAATGCCTGTGCTGGGGAAATGGGGCAGAAATGCTGCTCTCTGAGGGGTTTGTGTGCCCTGGATAGCTGAGTCAGTCAGGCCTGTTAGTAAGGTTAAATCATAAGGTCTAAGTGATGTTAAATGCTGATAGGAGTTTTTCTTTTGCTAAGTTTTATGTTTAATATAAGTTATAAGCTGAGTTAAATATTTTTAAGTGTTATTCCTCTTTTAAATTGCTAAGTCATAGGTTATAAGTTAGGCTAAATACTGTTAAGCTCTGTTCTTTTGTTAAATTGTGAAGTTGAAGTTAGCAGTTAAGTCCTGTTAAGTTTGAGCTGTGTTAAGCTCTTAGACCATATTCCTTTTATCCTTGCCCTCACTGTAGTTGTGTCACACACAAACCCACAGGGATAGTTCTTGGCTCATTTCAGGTTTTATTGTCTGGATTCTGTTTGGTTTTGTTGTTGCTTTATTTCCTTGCTGGGCCTGAAGTGTCCAGTCAGGAGCAGAGTGACTCTTGCCAAGGAACTTTGTGCTGCTGTCCCTTAATATTCAATCTGGTTTTTGCTGCTCCCTTGCTGGGGATTTTTTCAGCGCTCTCAAGGCCTCGTTTGTACCAGGGTGAAGGAGCCCTGGCCCAGGCTCTGGCCCTGGGGGACACGGGGACGCTGCCGGGGGGTCCCTGTCCCCCTGTGCCACCCCCAGGGCCCCGGCCCCCCGTCCCCGTGTCAGGCTCTGGGGTCGATCTCGTGGAACATCCTCTGGGGGAGCTGGGGGAGGCTGCGGCGCCGGGGGCGGGGGGACCCTGGGGGACAGGGGACCCCGCTGTGCACGAGCAGGGTTGGACTGCTCTGGGGGGAACTGTGAGGGGGGCCGGGGCAGAGTGACCTCCCCAGGGACCTCACACAGCCCCTAGGATGACACACAGTCCTCTTGTGATGTCACACAGCCTCCTGTGATGACACACAGTCCTCTTGTGATGTCACAGGCCACATTATGATGTCACAGTCAATATTGTGATGTCACACTGCTATTTTATGATATCACAGCCTGGTCTGTGATATCACAGAGCAGCCCACTATGATGGCAGAGTCTGCTCTGTGACCTCACCACCCACTCTGTGATGTCACAGCCCACTCTGTGCTGTCACACAGCCCCTTGCTGACATCACAGCTGCTCTGTGCCGCCATGACACAGCCACAAAGGAGCTGCTGTGACACAGCCCCCTCTGGGACATGCCACAGCCCCTGCCAGTGCTGAGCCCCTGGGAGCTCTGTCTGTGCCCTGCTAGGGTCCCTGAGGGGCCCTGGCAATGCCCCAGCCCTGCTGGGCTGTGCACAGGAGCTGCTCCTGGCCAGAGCTGTCTCTCTGCAGCTCTGCTGCCCTTGCCAGGAGCTGCCTCTGGGCCAGGAGCCCGGCCCAGCTCAGCAGCACAGACACAGCACAAGGGCTTTAATGACCCTCTGGGGCTTTGGTGCTCTTTGTGTCTGCCATGGCCAAAGTGCTGCCCAAGTTGGCTCTGTCAGGGCTGTCTTGCAGCTGCTGCCCATCCCTGTGCCCTGTGCAGCCCAGGCTGTCCTACGGTGTCCCTGCCCTGCGCCTCTGTCCCTGCAGGCTGTCGGCATCCTCCGGCTGCCCCACCTGGCTGGGCCCTTCCTTTGCTGACAGCTCTGCCTCCTGCCTGCCTCTGCCTGCCCACACAAAGCTTGGGGCTGCTCCAGGCTCCTGCTGGGGGACGTGCTGCACCACAGCCCTGCCCTGGCAGGGAAATTCCTTTCTCCTGGTTTCCTGTCTGGACCTCCCCAGGTGCCTTTGGTATTAATTTTTTCTTTCTCTGGCTGTTTTCTACTATGTCAAAAGGATCCACCATCTCTGAAACCACTCTTCAATCCCTCCCAGGGCTCTCCTCTGACGTCCTCAGTCTCCACCCCACTGTACACAGAGCTCCTCTGTCCCTATAGTGTGGTCAAGGGCTTGAGGCCAAGAGCACCTGGACAAGAGGGACAGTTCTTTTCTATAGGACAGACCACAAAACCCCAGGGTTTGAAGGCAGATGAGAAGCAGTCACCAGAGGCCAAGGCCAGCGAGACCTGTCTGTCCTTGCAGCTTTTGTCTGAAAGCAGCGTTTGGATATTTGGGGAGTTTGGGAGGTGGAATTCTATTTCAGCCATGGGTTCCTGGATTGGAATGACAGTTCTCCATAGGAAGGAAAGGACAGAGCCCCAGTGTTCCAAAGGCTGATTAGAGGCTGCCCCAAGGAGGCCAAGGCCAGCCAGACTTTTTGTCAGGGAGCAATCCTTGGACAGACAGAATTTGGGAGGCCAAACCCCACTTTTGTCTGGATGAGGGATCTGGATGAGAAGGAGAGTTCCTTTCCATAGGAAGGAAAGTGCAGAACCCCAGTGCTTCAAAGGGAGATGAGAGCTGGCCCTTAGCAAGCCGAGGGAACCTAAACAGTCCTGGCAGCTTTTGTCTGGGAGCTGTCCTTGGATTTAAGGAATTGTGAAGGCCAATTCTCAGTTTTGGTCATGGATTCCTGGACTTGAAAGATGTTTTTTCCCATGAGAAGAAAAGCACAGGCCCCCGGTGTTTTGAAGGCAGATGAGAGGTGTCCCCAAGAGGCCAAGGCCAGCCAGAGCTTTCTGTCCCTCCAGGTGACATATGGGAATAATCCTTGGATATAATCAAATTTGGAGGAGGAATCCCAATTTCAGCCATGAACCCCTGGAGGAGAAGGACAATTCTTTCCCACAGGAAGGAAAGCACACAAATCCAGGGTTTCAGGGGCTGATGAGAAGCAACCCTCAACATGCCAAGGTCATCTGGACCAGTCAGGCAGTCCCCAGGAGGCCCAGCCAGCAAGACCTGTTCCATGTTCTTGGATCCTTGGGGCCCTGCAGCATCACAGTGGCCCCTTGGTTCTATAAGGCCCTGTAGGATCACAACAGATCTTTGTTTCCATGAGGCCCAGTGATATAACAATGGTCTCCTTGGGTCCACAGTGGCACAATGGCCCCTTGCTTCCATGAGGCCTTGCAGTGTCAAAATGGTTTCCTTGTTTCCATGGGACTGAGAATGCCACAATGATCCCCTTGGTTCCATGACGTCCCCACAGTGTCCCAGGGATCTCCATGGGAAGGAAAGAACCCAGCCCCAGTGTTGCAGGGGCAGTCACCAGAGGCCAAGGCCAGCCAGACTTGATGGTACTGGCAGATTTTGTCTGAAAGCAACCCTTGGATATAGGGAATTTTGGAGGTGCAGCCCCAATTTTGGCCATTTCTGTGTAGATAATAAGGACAGTTGTTCTCCAAAGGAAGGAAAGCACAGAGCCCAAGTGTTTCAAAGGCAGATGAGGAGAGTGGTGGCTCCTGGGAGGCCAAGTCAGCCTGACCTGTTTTTCTTGGTAGCTTTTGTCATAGAGGGATCCTTGGATATATGGAATTTTGGAGGAGAAATCTCAATTTGTACAACACACCCCATGTGTGACCGTGTTCACAGGGGTTCTTGGATGAGGGAAGAGACGAGAATGTTGACTCCATGTTGAGAAGGCTTGATTTATTATTTTATGATATATATATATATTACATTATAACTATACTAAAAAGAAAAAGAAGGACAGGTTTTCTCAGAAGCTAGCTATGCTAAGAATAGAAAAGAATGAATAACAAAGATCTGTGTCTTGCACAGAGAGTCCAAGCTATCTGGTCTGTGGTTGGCCATTAATTGTAAACATTCAAGATGGCCCAATCACAGATGGACCTGTTGCATTCCACAGCAGCAGATAACCATTGTTTACATTTGTTGCTGAAACTTCTCAGCTTCAGCAGGAAAAATCCTAAGAAAGATTTTCACAAAAAGATGTCTGCGACACCCATGAGAAGAAAGAAGGTTTTTTCCATAGGAAGGAAAGCACTGAGCCCCAGTGTTTGGAAAGCAGGTGAGAGGCAGCCCCCAAGAGGTCAAGGGCAGCCAGACCTGTCTGTCCTGGCTGCTTTCACTTGGGAGCAATCCTTGGATGTCTGGAGTTTTGGAGGTGGAATCCCAGGTTTGGCCATGGGCACATGGTCATGGTGGACGGCTTTTTCCTATAGGACAGAAAAGCACAAAGTCCAAGTGTTTTGGTAGAAGATGATGAGAGGTTGCCACCCTTAGGCCAAGCCAGCCAGCCCTGTCTCTCCTGGCACCTTTCATCTAGGGGCTATCCTTGGACATAGGGCATTTTGGAGGTGGAATATCAGTTTTTGCCATTGGCACCTGGACAAGAAGAAGAGTTCTTTTTATTAGTGTAATATATGTTATGAAATAATTCATGCTATAGAGAGAATGTATTTTATAAAAATTGTGAAATCCGAACGAGTCTCTGACCACAAGCAGCCCAAAGGCAGACATCTGCTCAAATTCTGAGATTCCTGGAGGCGGCAGGAGAACAATCCGCAGTTAGCTTGCCCAGCGCGATGATCACCGCTATCCCGAGCCATCAGAAGATGCCTAAGAGTGATCATCACCCTGTTGATAACATCAATCAAGATAGCCAGAGTCACCAGAAAGATACATCTGAATACGCAACTTCCCCGGACTCGATTAACACCACCTATTGACCAGGAAACAGCAATTGTCCAGCTCTGCACAGTGAAAGAACCAGCTTTGAATATGCAGAGTTACAAAAGAAACTGGGACTCCTCTGCCTTGGGAATAATGAACTGTATAAAACAACCCCGCAGGAAGCGGCTCTCGTGAACAGGGAAGGGTCCAATGCGATAGAGGTCGGATCCAGGTTCACCCAGCGCCGAACCTGGGCTTGACGCTGTCTCTTTGGCTGTGGTGATTTTGAGGACCATATTTTGGTCGCAGAAAAAGATAAATAAAATATTTTCTCATTTTTGATAATCTGCCTTCTTGATTGATTATTTATAACATCTATGAAACCATACTTGCCCTTCTGGACAAGCATGACTCCCCCATCCTAAAGGAGGACCTTAAGTCACCTTTAGTCCCATCCTGGAGAATACTTTTTAAGATGTTGATAAAGTGAGAGCAGCCAGATGCTGCCGGCCCCCTACCCTACTCTGGCTGTCCTCAGTCTGACTCTCCCTGCCCGCTTGAAACTGGCACCTCCCATACTGAAGAGCGGCCACAGCCATTAACCTTGCCCCTGCCCTGACAAAGGAGGGGAAGGCATCCTTTCTCACAGTCATTAGCAGTTTATATCACTGACCGAGGCTCTAGCAGGCAGGAGGGGGAGCCCTTTGACCCAAGGCCAATAGACTCAGAGTATGAGACTGATCCATTCCCTCCTGACCCTTCTCTTAGCATGCAACTAAAGAAAAATGGAGCGGGACCCCCAAATTTGCGGGAAATCTCGGCATTTGAAAAAGGACTGTTTTGAAAAGAGGGAAGCCAGATCCAAAACTCCTGGTATTTGCCCTTGGTGCTGTTATCAATGTCTGTCAAGTATGATTTTGAAGGGTGTCCGATATCGGGAAACCGGAGCAGAAGCGCTGAGCGGCGCCGTGTGAGACACAGATGCCCCAGCCGATGCCTCGGAGGGACCACGCAAGCCTCAGCCCGGTCTCCCCAAGCAGCCTTCGCCAGACCACAGGCAGCCCTGGCCGGACCATCCCCGAGCAGCCACCCCAGCGCAGGGATGGACCTGGCAACCTCCAACACAGTAACGTTGCTTGATTCATCTGTTCATGTGCTTCCCACAGGAGTCTTCAGACCACCTAGACAGTGTATGCATACTTTGTTTGCTCTCCCTTGGCTATGGACTCTGATTCCCTTGGAGAAATAAAGATCATGGCTTGGACTCCCCAGCTGCCCTGTACAATCCTGGCCGTGAGCCATATAACACAACTCCATACTCTTTCCAGCAGTACCCCTGTCTGCATCCCCAATAACTGAACAGAAGGAGGGGGATTTTTAGTTCCACAGAAGTCCCACAGATTTTATAGACACGGCATATTACATCTGAGCGTCCAACATGCCCATGCAAGGTGACTCTGAAAGGCAGAGACACTCCTAACACACTCATTGATACAGGAGCCAATGTGACTGTTATCTCAAGGAGCCAATGTCCCAATGAGTGGCCATTAACGACTCAGGAACTCTCTGGCTTAAGTGGAAGGAGAGAAAGCCTGAAAAGCCAACACTTGGTGCAAATAACAGGAGCCTGATAAGCAGATCGCCACAGTTAAACTTTTTGTGCTGTCTGTCCCCCTAGTTTTGTGGGGGAGAGATTTGTTAACACAGTGGGGAATTTTTATGCATTCAGATTTTGTACAGGAGTCATTGGGGACGCTGACACCCCCACAATGGTCCCTGGCTGAAGTGCCCCAGACACTTTCAAGCATTGGAAGGAGCAGACCAGCTATCAAAAGCCACAGTTCACACAGATCTAAAGCCCTGAGAGACACCTAGCCTTGGTCAAATTTCCAGTTACTTGCCCTTTTTTTAAACAATGTATTTGTTGTGAATTTTTTGGTACAGCTATTTAGTACTATATAACTACATCTCTTTTTGGTTTAGCCTTCAATGCTTATATCCCATTGCTCTTATTAAGCCAAACTTAAATCTATCCTACAAGCAATCTTTAAAGCTGCTGCAGGGGGTGCACCTGCCCCCCCGCCCTGTCTGGCACCAGCCAGTGTTGAGATTCACCTTCTAACTTTGTGATTTGTGATTTTTAACAAGATTGTTACTAGAAAAATTCACAAGTGTTTGTATAGAAGTAGTGTCTTTTACCTATTAGTAACATAGGAAAAAATACGTTGTTCACCTAAGAGGAATTAGATAAGTTTTAAATTCAAAATTCTTTAGCTCCCATTCAAGACAAACCTTGAACTTTATCTGTACTGATTATTTGAGACTTAATTCCACTGTCAGCTTTGTTAAGTGCTTGCTTTTTACTCCATAGTTCTAACAAGGTAATTTTATTGTAAAGATTTCAGTACAGTTGTTTACTTGCATGTTGTTTACTCTGATGTTTAACTGTTATATGACAAATTTCCAGTAACCTTTTTGTAATAATAGAGTTTAAATAAGTTAATTCTTGTTAAGATTGATTTTGTTTAGTCTCAGTGATGTTAACTTTAGGTTCTTTTAGAGATACTTTATTAAAGTTAAGTTTTAGTGAAGTTGATTTTAAGTTTTGTTGAAGTATACCTGTTTGAGTTATAAGATATAATTCCTTTCCTATACAAGTGTATGACATAAAGTCTGAATGAATTTTTGTCAAAATTTGCTCATTTAAATACCAAGATAATGCTATTTTGCTATAGAAATAAGAACAATTTTTGCTATTTTATTTTTTATAAGTAGTATTGAAGAATGAGTCTCCATATTATGACTGTAATTAGTTATGAGTTGTTGGATGCTTTCTTTTACTTTTTTGCTTTAATGTCATATATGTCTAGGGAAATAAAGCTCAATTTCTTAAGACAATTTCTACTGATATATTACGTAACCCTGATTATGTTGTTTATCTTATGATGTGAATTCACTAACTTTTTATAACAAGCATTACTTTCTTCATTTGCTATTTGTCTATGGTACCATTGACTAACTAACAATAAATGAGAAAGCCAACTACTTTACAAACCTTCACTTATTGTTGTGTGTAGAGAGCTTTTTGGATAATTGGTTAGCTGAGAAAGGACATTCCGATGTGATACCGATGGATAAGGGTAAGAGAAACAAGCTGGGAACTGAGCAACCGGTGCCTAATTACTGACGAAGGTCACAGTGACCTTCTCTAAAACGGGAAGATGGGGGAGAAAATTGCTTGCCAGAAAATGTAGTTATCCCAAGGTAGAGAAATTAGAAGAATGTACACATAGAAGCAAAATAATTGTTAAGAGATAGAAGTAGGTGTGTTTGATCATAGTGTGCTTTAACCAATAATGAGCTCAGATTTTGCAATATGCATAAGCTTCATTAACACTAATATAAAAATGTGTAAGCTTTCAATAAACTTCGAGATTTGCTATTCATCGCATATGGTGTGTCGCATCTCTCCCGCCGTTACGACAAATGGTGACCCCGGACGTGTTCCTTCGGGACTAGCCACGGTCGGAGGTGTAAAAGTCAAGTGCAGGTCCTTTCGCGGCTGGGGACGGCAAAAAACACCACTGAAAAAGGAAGGTGTCCAGTGCCCCGGGTGACCTCAGAGGAGAGCCCGGCTGCTACGTGCTGCCGGACCTGAATAGAGCCGCAGGAAGCGCGCAATCGTCGTTAAAATGGATAAAGACAGGCAAGCAGCATATGATTTATTTACTGACTTTTTACGAGGGCGTCAGATTAGAGGAATAGATTTACAGAAAGAGCTTCCTGGGTTGTTAGCTTATGGGTGTGCACAGGGGTTTTTTCGTAATCCGCATACAGTGCATGAGTTGTCGGAATGGCGTATATTCGGGGATAAGCTGTGGCGTGCAATCATAGATGAGGATAAGACCGCGAAAGAGTTGGGAAATTTATGGCGAGTCGTGCATGCTGAATTCTTGAAATACAAGGCAGAGGAAAGAGCTGCCCAGCAGACTAGTGCAGCCCGTGAAAGCAACAGGAGTTGCAGAGACTGGTTTGGGTCCCCGCCGATACAAGCTCCTGCTCTAAAAAGCAGCTCCCTGCAGCTATTGGCTTCTTCCGCGGGCAGCAGCCCCCCCGCGCGTACTCCAGCCGTGCCGTCCGCGCCGCCTGCCCCGGTGTTAAACCCTGCACCGCCTCCGCCTCCTCCCGCTCCGGACCCGTACCCTCCGCCGCCCTGCCGCAGCGCACAGCCTGCAGCCGCCCCGCCGGAGAGGCTCGTGCCGGCCCCGGCCCTGGGCGACTCAGCAGCTGCAGCGCGGCCGCCTCCCGCTCCGCAGCCGCCAGCACCGCTCCGCAGCCGCCCCGTCCCCGAGCCGAGGGGGGGACGGCAGGACGGGCCTCCCGCCCCCTGTGCGGAAGCGGGCTCCGGTGAGTCCGCCCGCCCCGCGGCTGCCCAGCGCAGTTCTGCTTCCCGGCCACCAGCTCTCCGCGCCCGGACACAGATAGCAGCTATCACCACTTCGGCTAAACCTGCCTTCAGCCCGCAACCGCCGAGAGCCTCGGAGTGGACCTGGCAGCAGCAGCAGACAGTGACTTTGGTGACTATTCACCCACAAAAGTCCCAACAGGAGTAAAGAGACCACTCATTATTGATGGATTATCTGTGAGAGTTTTGCTTTTAAGACATTTCTCGGCTACAGTGTTGGGATTGTTTGTTTTATCTAGAATAATGGACGCTGGCTATGTAGGGGAGAGTTCTATTATGCTGTATATTCTTTTTCCACCTATGCGAATCGAACAATGAACTGTTAGATGAACTTTGACCTTTGTTAAAGGGAACTGATCCAGCACAGCCTGTTCGTATAACCCCTGAAGGGGCTGAAACACTGCAGCAGATATTGGACTGTGTTACACAAGGCAGTGTTCAGAGACGTGATTTTGATCTCCCTGTACAGCTGACAGTTTGGTGTAGACAAAAATTTTTTACTGGGTGCACTTACTTAGCATAACAGAAAAACGGGGGAGATATGGGCCTTGGAATGGATATCTCCTCCACTTCAACAACATAAAACTCTTTTTCAGAAAATTGAAATTTTAGCTGATTTGTTCAAAAAAGGTCGTGATAGGACAGTGGGGTTGGATTCAATGCCCAAAAAGATCACTAAAGTCCTTATCGGATGCTATAACTGCTTACACAGATGCAAGAAGAAAATCCAAACAACTGTTACTCATTGTATACATTTATATGTTTAGAAAACTGGACTGGATGTCATGTAACATTTAGAATTATAATTTAACCTGAATGTTAGTTTGCACAAAAAAAAAAAAAAAAAAAAAAAAAGGGCTCCCTCCAAACAACAAAAACAACAAAACTTCCACTCAAAACAGATACTAAAATATATAATAGACTTCCAACCATAATATTAATATTATTATTATTATTATTGTGGACAATTTTGATAAATAATTACCAAAAAGAATATATTCATCCCTACTGTTTAAGCATCAATTGACTTTTAAAACATAAAGCATAAACACTGATGTTTGAGGCCTAGAAAACATTCATTCTATTGTTTGAATAATGATTTCAGTCTACAGGAAAACTGTTGCTTAGCTTTTCCTGTAACATCGAACAAAGAGTATTTTGTACTTAGTTGTTATCCTTTTTCTTTGTCCAAGTGAGAACACAATATGTCATTTAAAATATTCTCTCATTTAATTTACATTTTAATCTGAAAGAGAATATGAGTTTAAAAAATCATACCACAGCATTAACGTCCCTTTGTACTTAGAAACATATTTCTTGTACCTGTTCAATTTAAAGCAAACCTGCAATACTCTAAGCACCTGACTCAACTTGTAACTTCTCCATCACTTCTTATATTTTTTTCCCTCTGAAAATAACCAGTGTGAGCTGTAGCTTGTCTCACATGTGTTAAGTTCTTCACTGGCTTTGCATAAGGAGATTCACAAGCACATGAGTTATTCTACACTGCTTATTTGTCTCAAATATCCGATCTAAAACACATCATCTGATTTGTATTTCTTAATATTTTATAGGTGAGTTAGTTCTAAGTTATTTTTCTCTGTTTCCTGTGTTTAACCAAGATGCTGAAAGACTTTGTTGATACGTCAGACTTCACTGAAACAAAGGCTTCACACAGATCAGGCATCTAAACTATTTGTTCATTTCAAAAGTGGTATTTTGGCTACAGTATATTTTTTCCACTTGTGTGGTATGCATTTGCAGCTGACTGCCAGGACGATGTAAAGTTTTGGTCCCCAGCAGCCATAGTTGCAGCATCTTTCTTAACTCCAGGGGTATCAGCAGCAGGTGCTCATGCTATTTTAAATAAGTTAGGATGTTGGCTTGCTAAACAAACAAATGCAGCTTCTTTAGCAATTTCCAGTCTTTTGCTTGATGTAGATTCTATTCGCAACGCTTCAAAATAGAGCTGCGATTGATTTTCTCTTACTTGCACAAGGCCATGGCTGTGATGAATTTTAGGGCGTGTGTTGCATGAATCTCTCTGATCATGCACAGTCTGTACACTCACGGCTCTCTGAGTTACAGAGGTTAACTGGGAACTTACAGGTGGAATCAGGCCTTGGTATTGATGGATGGCTCAAATCTTTAAACTTAGGATCATGGTTACGTTCACTTATTAAGGTTAGCATTGTAGTAGCTATTGTAGTTTTGCTGTTAGTATTAGTCTTGCCTTGTTTTTGTATATGCTTACAGAATATGGTGAGAAAGATGATAACTACTGCATTTAATCAAACTATGCTTGTTCAACAGAAAAACAGGGGAGATGTAGAGAGCTTTTTGGATAATTGGTTAGCTGAGAGAGGACATTCCGATGTGATACCGATGGATAAGGGTAAGAGAAACAAGCTGGGAACTGAGCAACCGGTGCCCAATTACTGACGAAGGTCACAGTGACCTTCTCTAAAACGGGAAGACGGGGGAGAAAATTGCTTGCCAGAAAATGTAGTTATCCCAAGGTAGAGAAATTAGAAGAATGTACACATAGAAGCAAAATAATTGTTAAGAGATAGAAGTAGGTGTGTTTGATCATAGTGTGCTTTAACCAATAATGAGCTCAGATTTTGCAATATGCATAAGCTTCATTAGCACTAATATAAAAATGTGTAAGCTTTCAATAAACTTCGAGATTTGCTATTCATCGCATATGGTGTGTCGCATCTCTCCCGCCGTAACGACAAAAATGGATTTCTACTCTGGAGAATTTCTCCTCTGTCTCAGAAGCACTCCTCCCTCTGTCCCTCACACGCTGGCCCTGCCTAGCGTTCCTCATCCCTTTCCCCACCGCTCTCCTGCCCTTCCCCTCTGCTAGAAGGCGGACAAAGCTGCCTTGGACAGCAAAGTGGATTGCAGCCAGTGTGAAGAGAACATGGAGGAGCTGGATGAGAGGATGCAGGAGTTGCAGAGCCAGATTTCAGGCCAGGAGCAGCATTGGAACAATACCCAGCAGCAGTTCAGCGATGCAATTGAAGACAAGGTGAGGGGTACCTCGTCCCCACCACGAGGAACTGGCACCTTTGGGACTTGACAGCCTGAGGCAGCATCCCTCTGAGGATCCCCCTCCAGGCTTTTCCCTGGAGAGCTCCATGTCACATCCTGGAGCAGCTGGCTGAGGCTGTGCACCTGTTCACAGCTGGATCACCTGGAGCTGAAGACTTTCTGTAAACACCGGGAGGACTCCTGGAACAGGAACATGGAGGAACTCGAGGATAGGCTGTTGCGTGAAAACGCCGCTGGGATTAAGAAGTGAGTGCAATGGAGATTCTGATGGCTTTGGGGACAGCTGTGGCAACTGCTCCTGCCAGGCAGGGCTGTCACACACCATGCCCCTGAGCTGGGTCGTGCCCTGCCCTCCTGGCCGTGCACACGGGAGAACTTTGGTGCCAGGGAGGGGCTGAAAGCGCTGCAGGGGCTGCTTGGGATGGTGGCATGGGTGCCTGTGCCCTTCACCTGGCATCAGCCAGCACCTTGGGGATGGGGAGAAACAGGCTCAAGAGCCCACGGTTCACCCTGCAATGGCCGTGACCCTGTGCAGTGAGCTGCCCAGCAGCTGGCTGCTGCAGGGAGCTGCTGCCTGTGTGCTGCGGGGCTCTGGCCCCAGGAGCTCAGCCAGCCCTCTTCCCTCACCCTCCTTAGGCAGCTGCCAGTCCCTTTCTCGTGCCTGTCCTGTGACCGCATGCTCAGCGTGCAGGTTCCTGGCCAGTGAGTAGCACCAGTGCCTCGGGGGCAGCGGGGCTGGCATGGGGGGAGATGGGTGCCAGCAGTGACCCGCTGTGCTGGCACAGGGGGACAGTGTCTGCTTGGGAGGGGCTGATGTGGGGAGCCCCCTCTGCAGCCCTGCCCATCAGCAGGGGCTGTGGGGGCTCATCCCAAGGGCTACAGGCTACAGGATGCCATGGACTACAATCCCATGGCTTGGGGGGGCTGCCTCCAACAGGAACAGGTTCTTTGTCCCCTGTCACACACCTGTGACTCCTGCCCTCCCCAGGTACCCTGAGACACTCCCGTATTTGCAGCCGATGCCCCCCAGCAAGGAGCCACCGCCCAGCCAAAGGTGAGGGCCCTGAGGACCCATCCCCAGCGCCTGGGGTGCAGAGCAGCCCTGACACAGCAAGGAGGGCTCTGCACCTGGGCTGGGGCAGAGCAGCCTGGGGGGACGGGGCAGGGCAGGGGAGCAGAGGGCAGCTGTGGGGGCCAGTGCTTGCCCCAGGGCTGGGGGCTTTTGCATTCCTTGCCTTGCACTGCCCTGTCTGGCCGATCTCTCTGTCCCAAGGCTGCTGAAAGCACATCTGATGAGCTGCGTCTGCTTGCAGTCTGAGCTCAGGCTTGGAGGGCTGTTGGGGAAGATGAAACAGGAAAGCCTTATAAATATGATTGCCTGGCAAAAGATTTTGAGAATATGGAAACTATAAGCGAGATTGAAATGAAAGCAAGCTTCGAGATCCCTTAGTTACTGAACAACGGGAAAACAATGGTGTGGCCAGCTGAAGGTAATCCCCTTTTGATGAAACAACACCCTCTGCTTGCAGGCGGGTCCAAGGGTCAGAGCAGACCCTGCCAGCTTGGCAGAAGGGGTCCAAAGAGGAGTTTTTAGGGTTTAAAATGTAGCACAGTATGGTAATGTAGTGATTCTTATAGGCTGTATGGAAATGCTATAGGATTTGTATGTTGTACTAGATTGGTTAAGTGAGAATCAGAATATTCAACACAGAAGATGATTTATTTTACTGTAACAGGAACTTAGCTCTTACTTTTCTATGCTCTTAGCTCTTACCTCTTAGCTCTTACCTCTTGTCTCTTGTCTCTTAGCTCTTGCCTTTTATCCTCATACCCCTTTTACTCTCTTATGCTTTTACTCTCTTACCCTCTCATCCTCCCTACCCCTCTCTTCTCTCAGGCCTGCTCTGAGCTGTGGCTGGCAGCTCCAAGCAGGGCCCTGCACCCACACCCTTTGCAATAAACCATCCATGACCTGGCTTCAGAGATCTCTCGTCTCCGTTCGTCCCAACCGTGCTACCCCCGTCAATCCTACAGACGGGGATTGGGTGCCTCCTGTGAAAGGAATTCCCAAAACCAATCCCTGCAGCTGGGACAGCCCAGCTCCTGCCAGCTGGTGTCCTGTGCACAGGGACCTGCCTGGTGCCATGGCCAGCACACGTGGCCATGGGGACAGAGCCAGCAGATCCAGCCTGGTGGGATGGGCTTGGGGCTCCTGCAGCAGGTGGACAGGAGCTGGCAGGGACATGTCCCTGCAGGCAGCACTGCCAGTGCCCTCCCTGGCACAGCAGGGTGGTGCCCTGCATGCCACAGGCCTGGGCACTGAGTGTCCTCTGCCCCATCCCACAGGAGGCCGCTGGTCCGTGCCAGTGTCCCCGTGTGCCGCAGAGCTCTGGGGACCATCAGAGCAGCAGCTCCACCATGCAGAACATCAAGGCTTCCCCACATACCAGTGCACAGCTGCAGTGTCTCCTGGTAGACAGCAAGGTAGGTGTGATGAAGGTGGGGACACAGAATGGTGACTGAGGCTTGATGGCATTGCTGACTATCCAGGGGGAATCTGTGCCTTCAGTCTCCAGAGAGACCTGAGTTGGATTATTGGGGTGTGCTGGATTGGGCCCTGCATTGCAGCCAGCTGCCCTCTCCTCCTCAGCCCAGTGTGATCCTGCTGCATGGTGATGGACACATCTCGAGGGGCCGTAATGACCAGCATCGTACGGCGATCAGGACACAGGATGCGTCAGGTATGGCCCTGTCAGGGCAAGGGGGTCAGTGACGACAGGGGCTGATTATCTGCAGGGTGCCATCTGGGGGATGAGTAGGGCTCTGTGTACAGAGCTGGGTAATGTGGCGTGGGTATTTTGCGTCTGGGGTAAGAAGAAAAGGGCAGAATGGAGCAGGAGGACTGGCACATGGGGCAGCTGAGCTTGAGCTTGGAGGTGGAGTAACGTGGGAGAATGGCCATGCCCAGTGTGGGACAAGAGCTTGAGTCCTGGTGCGCTGGGGCCAGCACCTGTGGCAGCTCACCCTTGCCCTTCACGCCCAGGCCCTGCCACCTCAGGAGAGCACGGCCAGGCACAGCTCCTCGACAGGTCTCATGGGCCCCAGGGCTCGAGCAGCCTCTGCAGCCCCGCCAGACATCAACAGCCCCCGGCCAGCTGGAAAGGACTCAGCGCCCAGTGCTCGACCTGGGACATCTTGTCCAAAGCGAGAAACGCCTGTGACAATTGTCATAAGGAACTTGACTTTTTACTTGTATATAGTAATTAAGTTAGTTGTATATAGTTTTAGGCTAATAAAAACTGTTAAAATTATAGGCAGAGCCTTGTCTCACAGCCTGTCTCTCCCCGGGCTCCCTGGTGCTCCTTCAGCTCCTTCCCCCCTGCTGTGGCTCTGCCCCCGGGCTGAGCAGATCGAGCCCCGGGCCGGGCCCTGAGGCCGCTGCTGCTGCCGCGGCGCCTGCGGGGCAGCCCTGAGGCTCCGGGCCGGCTGTGGGAGCAGGAGCGGCGCTGCAGAGCCCGCGGCCCTCACGGGCTGCGAAGGCACGGGCAGATGGCCGTGGGGCCCGGCCGGCACTGCCGGCGCTGCTGCTCTCGGCTGCCGCCTGCAATCCTTACAGGCAGCCCTTAGGCCGGCTCAGGAGCCGCTCGGAGCCGTGCCCGAGGGCTGGCCCCGACCCCCGGCCCCCAAGGGCACTTGTCCCTTCATCTCTGCACTGCCACATTCCGAGCTCATTTGTCAGCTTCCTCCTGCCCTTCCTTTCTGCGGGGCAGCGTTAGGGGCTGGCCCAGCGGCTTTCCTCCCGCACGGCTGCAGCCCCTTGCCCACAGCTCCCTGGCGGGAGCCAGAGCTGCTTTGCAGCCGGGCACCCCCGCCGTGTCCCGCAGCCCGGGCCGGCTCCTGCCCGCTGCCGGCGAGGCCCCGCGGCTGGGCCCGGCCATCCCGGGCCAGAGCAGCTCCCTGCCCGGGGGAACACAGGGGGACACGGGGGATGTGAAATACAAAGCTGTGTGTCGTGTCAGGTACACACAGGCAATGTGTGTATTTGTGATTGCGATATGTGTGGAGACCGACAATGGGACAGTTGTGAATTCGATAATAACTGAGGAAAGTAAAGCATGGAAGAAGTCCTTTGAACCCATCTTTTGTTTGCAATTAACCTTGGCTGATTTAGGAGCATTGGCATTAAAGCATTAAGGATGTTGCTTTCTGCTTGTAGTTAATTCTTAAGAGTTCTGCAATAATAACCTTTTGAAGTATAATTTTAGAACATTGCTTGTATCCTTGAAACTATAGCTTTGGAATATATATAATGGAAACATGCTTATCTCATGCTTTAATAAAGCAGAGAAAAACAGCTTGAGAAAGGAAGATGAACACCACCTCAAGGATTAATAGTTTCAACCAAGGGAAGCTTCACATCACTTTTGTTATAGTCTCTGCAATTAAAAGGAGGACCCACATCTGGAGAGCTGGACCTCACCAGATGGGATTCGTCTTTCTTCTTTTGCTAACCAGACCACCACCATCTGGGGATACTCCTTTTGGGATACATCCTGAGAAAAACTAAATCACAATAGTGTGTAGAATTGTGACGTAAAAATTGGGAATAGAAACTGCTGATGAGTAAGAATTGGAATAGAAACTGCTGAGAAAGCTGATGAGTACCCCTATAAATACCTGTAAGCCTCAACTATAGGTGTGCAGATGGAGGGAAAACTTCCCCCACTATACCCAGTGCTGTATTGCTCATACTTTACCATATTAATTAATAAATTGATTGCTGCTTAAATATTGGGCTAGTCAAGTTTCTTATTTATACAATCCATAACTGTAAAAGGAAAACTTCCTGCTGAACTGAAAAAGACTCGATGGAAATCAAGGCAGAGCCATGGTTTGTCAGGACTTGCTGTATACGAATGAGCCCTGTGGTGCATTTGGAGCTGAGCCCTTGAACCTCAGGGCCTGAGAGGACATTGCACAAACCTTTCCAGGAGTCAAAGTCAGAAGAAAACCCCAAAGTGTCTCAAAGCATGAATGGGTCCCACTGAGGACCATCCCAACCAGGCTGCTCATGGACTCCATGGAGGAGACAATTGGAGGCCAGGATGGCACAAAAACTTCTCAGACACTCAGTGTGGAAAGGAGAATCCAAAACACCTTAAAAAACCTTGAGTATCTCAAAGAATTAATGAGCCACACTGAGTGTCAGTGCAAAGCTCTCAAGGGACTCGTTAAAGCAGATAATTGGAGGCCATGATTGCACAAACTTCTCAGAGACTCCAAGGCAAAAGCCAAACCCCAAGTCCTTTGAAAAATCTGCAGTCCCTGCAGGGAGCATGAAGGAGCCCCCAGGGCCATTGCTGAGCAAGGCTCCCCAGGGACTCCTTGCAGCAGATCCTTGGGGCCACTGGGATGTGGGCTAGGGGGGGATGCTGAGGGCAGCACAAGGGG
This sequence comes from Agelaius phoeniceus, assembly GCF_051311805.1. NCBI lineage: Eukaryota > Metazoa > Chordata > Aves > Passeriformes > Icteridae > Agelaius > Agelaius phoeniceus. The sequence continues at coordinate 7,988,660 of NW_027509866.1, forward strand.
CTGACAGTGCCCAGCCTGGCTGGGGCTGTGCCAGGAGGCCCCAGGGCCTCAGGACAAGGTGTCTCCTCCCAGCCCTTGCTGGCACAGACCCTGCTGTGCCCCAGGGCACCAAGACTTGGCTTCTCTTTGTCCCCACCTGTCAGCACTGCCTGCAGTTCTCTGCTCTGCCTGGGGCCTGGGGACACTTGCTCAGTCGTGTCCCTCTCTGGGACCCATTAAAAGTCCAAGAAACTTTGGAGTTGGATTCTGCCTTGGAGTTCTGGAGAGGTTTCTTCAGCTCCCTCTCAGGGACTGATGTTCAGGGCCTGAGCACAAAGCCCCAGAGGCTGATTAAAGTCCTTGTGCTGTGTCTGTGCTGCTGAGCTGGGCTGGGCTCCTGGCCCAGAGGCAGCTCCTGCTCACCAAGAAGAGCTTCAAAAGCACATTTCTCTGGATGAGCAGCTCTTCTGCCAGCCCAGCAGGGCTGGGGCACTGCCTGCAGCCAGCCCAGGCACAGCACAGAGGCACAGAGAGCTTCAATCAGTCAGGGCTGGGAAGGGGCTGAGAAGTGCCTGGGGCACAATCACTGCCAGCCCTTGGCACAGGAACCTCTGGCTGCAGGACAATGCAGCTGCAGCTCCTGGAACCATCTCCTCAAGCTGGAACATGCCAATGCCTGCAGAGCCTGTGAGTGCATTCTCTGAATGTCTCTTGTGCAGAGCAGCCAGGGGTGCCCAGGGCTGTCCTGCAGAGCAGGGTCCTGCAGCCCAGGGCGCTGTGCTGGGGCAGGGACTCTGCTGCCTGCCAGGGACAGCTCTCAGCCAGCCCTGGCAGCTGCTGCCAGCGCTGGGGGACAAGATCTGGCTGGCAGGAGACAGCTGGTGAGGCTTGGAAGTGTTCTCCTTGTGTAGGGAGGATGCTGCATTGTTCAGGACTGCTCCCAGCATGACATTTACCTGCAGAACATTTCCAAGTAGATTATACAGGGAGAAGAGCAAGGCAGGGACTGAATAAAAGGGAAAATCCTACTTTTTTAATCTACTACTATGGGTTGCTGGGATGGGAAATTGCCCATAGATATTAATCTCTCAGTTCAGGCTGAGATAAAAAAAAATAAAATTTCTCTCAGATATGAATAAATTGGGCAGTGACAGAAATCAGCCCTTAGAGGCAGCATCAGAGACGCTTTTCCAGCCTCCTCAGGGTTGCTCTGATGTTGCCATCAGAGCCTGCAGAGCCAGAGCTGCCCCTGGGCAGTGCCTGAGCTGGGAGGGCTCTGCAGGGCAGAGCTGAGCCCCCAGGGCTGGGCTGGGCTCTGGCAGCACTGGCAGGGCCCAGCCCTGGGCACAGGGAAGCAGCTGCTGGCAGGGACAGCTCCAGGCAGCAGAGCCCTGGGCAGGCAGTGGGGGGAAAGTGCCCCCAGGCTGTGCTGGGATATTTCAAGTCCTCTCCAAACCCAACTATTCCATGATTACTTTTCTTACAGCTCCCCATGCCAAGACTGAACAAATGTCCAACAGCAGCTCCATCAGGCATTTCCTGCTGCTGGCATTGGCAGACACGCGGCAGCTGCAGCTCCTGCACTTCTGCCTCTTGCTGGGCATCTCCCTGGCTGCCCTCCTGGGCAACGGCCTCATCATCAGCGCCGTAGCCTGCGGCCACCACCTGCACACGCCCATGTTCTTCTTCCTGCTCAACCTGGCCCTCGCTGACCTGGGCTCCATCTGCACCACTGTCCCCAAAGCCATGCACAATTCCCTCTGGGACACCAGCAACATCTCCTACACTGGATGTGTTTCTCAGTTCTTTTTCTTTCTCTTCTTTATTGTAGCAGAGTTTTCCCTCCTGACCGTGATGTGCTACGACCGCTACGTGTCCATCTGCAAACCCCTGCACTACGGGACCCTCCTGGGCAGCAGAGCTTGTGCCCACATGGCAGCAGCTGCCTGGGCCAGTGCCTTTCTCTATTCACTGCTGCATACAGCCAATACATTTTCCCTGCCCCTGTGCCATGGCAATGCCCTGGGCCAGTTCTTCTGTGAAATCCCACAGATCCTCAAGCTCTCCTGTGCCAAATCCTACCTCAGGGAACTGGGGCTTCTTGGTGTGGGTGCCTTTTTGGCATTTGGTTGTTTTGTGTTCATTGTTTTCTCCTATGTGCAGATCTTCGGGGCTGTGCTGAGGATCCCCTCTGAGCAGGGACGGCACAAAGCCTTTTCCACCTGCCTCCCTCACCTGGCTGTGGTCTCCCTGTTTGTCAGCACTGCATTGCTCGCCTATCTGAAGCCCCCCTCCATGTCCTCCCCATCCCTGGATCTGGCCCTGTCATTTCTGTACTCAGTGGTGCCTCCAGCCCTGAACCCCCTCATCTACAGCCTGAGGAACCAGGAGCTCAAGGCTGCAGTGTGGAGACTGATGACTGGATGCTTTCAGAAACATTAAACTGCTGGGCAATTTCTGGAAATCACTTGCAATAGAAGTAGTATTGGATACTTCTCATTGCTTTGGCTGTGGGGTTTTTTCTTTTGTTTTACTTTTTTCTGATTTTGAACAAAGACATGTCATTCCTCTAGGCCATTTCTCATTTTGTTTCTCTCCACCTTCCCTGTGGCCATAGACTGTCTCAATGAGGGGCTGTGCTATTGAGAGGAATAGAGGATTTGTCTTTACAAAATATCTGTGGGTCTGCTGGTAGATAAAACTAGCTCTGGAAGATAAAAGAAACAACGTGAAGGATTCCACTGATTGATGAATGGAAAAAGATATTTGCTTTTACAAATAAACTTTACGTTTGCTGATAAATGAAATTAGAGATTGAGAGATATAAAAAAGAATGGGGAAGAAAAATCCCTAAATTCCATAAGAATTAAAAAGTAAAAGGGAGGGTTATACATTAGAGGGAAATCTTTGGAAAATCTTTGGTATCAGGCCTATCGGGGAGTCTGTACCCATCAAGTACCTCAGCCAATATGGAAGGAGAGAAGGGAAATGCAGCCAGGAAATTAGCATAAAAAGATGGCTGCATCCTGTAAAAATTCGAGAGATCCCAGGGGAATTCCCCATGTCTTCTCCCTTTATTCGAATAAAGCTAGAAACGACTCCCCTGTCTCCATTTTGGACATAAAACTCTGGTGTTTGTGGATTAATGTTCCTAACACTCTCTGTGGCTTTAAATGAACTAAAGGATCTCCCCTAGCAAAGTTTTCTGCAGAGATGCCCTTTTGTTGCTTTCTCTGGAGCTGCAGCAGCAATGTCTGTGTGCAGAGCTGGGGCAGATCAGCGCTGGCCCAGCAGCTGTGCCCAGCAGCAGCAGCAGCAGCAGCACTTGGTGTTGCCAGTGCTGCTGCCGTGGCCCTGCCCCGCTGCCCTGGTGGCCCTGGTGTTGCTGCAGGGCCTGAGTGCTCTCGGGGCCGGGCACAGCCCTGGGGGTGGCAGTGCCGGGGCTGCAGCAGGGACAGGCCATGGGCACTGCTGGGGCAGCGCTGACGCCTCAGGCCAGGCCCTGGGGGCTCCAGGCTCCTTGCCCAGGCTCTCTCAAGAACACGGCCAGGCCAAGGCTCAGCACAGAAACCCCCGTCAGCAGCCCCAGGCTGGCTGTGGGCAGGCTGGGGGCAAACAGCATGGCTGGGGCTCTGCAAGGGCCCTGGGGCAGACGGGAAGGAGCAGCAGAGCAGGGGCTGATCCATGCCCAGTGCGCTGCACAGCCAGGGGCAGCGTCCCAGAGCGTCCTCATGCAGCTGCCAACAACATCCCCCCTCTGCAGCCCTGGCCTCTCCCCCAGCTCACACAGGTGCCCCATCCTTGCAGGCACAGACACGGCAGCACTGCCTCAGCAGCCCCTGTTTGCATTGCACACAGCAGGGCCAGCACCCCCATGCTGTTGCTGTGGGGACATGAACCTGAGGGAGCACAAATGCCATCAGCCCCTGGGGCCAGCAAGGCCTGCGGGACACCAGGGAAACCACTCAGCTTTGTCCTGGCCTCTGCACTCAGCCAGAAAGTTTGTTCCCATCAGCTGGGAGTTTCCTGTGCCACTGTAGACGCTGTTGCTCAGAGCCAGGGCTGCCTGGCAGCCACCCTAAAACTGCCCTCAGCATTTCCTTGCTTCACCTTTTATTTACCTTTGTTTTGTTTGCTCTTCCTGCTATGAATTCCTTCTTATTGCCCAGCCCTGTTCCCTCCCCTGCAAACAGCCCATCCCTGTTTGCCTTTCCTCTCTGGCCCCACTCCCCATTGCAGTTCCTGGCTTGGCCCCATGGGAACGTCCCTTGGGCAGCAGGATCATCCTACAAGTGCTGCAGGAATTGTCTGCAGGCTCCTGCAGTGCCTGGTGCTGCTCCCTTGCCAGAGGCACCCCAGGCCAGGGGGGCACATCTGGGCTGCTGTGTCTGCCTCTGGGGCTCCCTGTTCTGGGCAATGAGGAGGAGCTGCAGAGGCTCTGCAGGACTGACAGGATGGGCTTTGGGGCTGCCAGGAGAAGCTGAGGGACCTGGGCTGCTGGAGCTTTTCAAGAGGAGGCCCAGGGCTCATCCTGCATCTGCTCCAAGGGTTCTTTCAGAGAATCCCAGAATCAGCAAGGTTGGGAAAGATCTTGGACATCATCAAGTCCAACCTGTGCCCTGACACTGCCTGGTCTCCCCTGAGCCTCCTCTTCTCCAGGATAAACAACCCCAGCTCCCTCAGCCAATCCTCACAGGACTTGTGTTCCAGACCCCTCCTCAGCCTTGTTTCCCTTCTCTGGACACACTCCAGCCCCTCCATGTCCTTCCTAAATTGGGGACCCAGAACTGGACAGAGCACTCAAGGTGCTGCCCAACCAGTGCTGAGCACAGGGGAAGAATCCCTGCCCTGCTCCTGCTGGCCACACCATTCCTGATCCATAGGAGTTCCAGGGGTTGGATGAGGGAAATAGTGGGGAGGGGGTGGGGACAAAGTGTGATTGATGGTCAGCCATGAAGGGTCTTGATTTTCATATCTATTCAGACTACATTAGAAGGTGCTGATGGTCAATATCAGTTGGACATTGCTGATATCAATCTATTAACAAGAAAGGAAAACCAAAGAGTACATAAAAATTCTCCTGGCATTTTTTCAATATAGCAGATTCACTTAAAATACTCTTCTGAAATCTGTCTGATTACTCACAGAAGAAATGAAAACATAGATTATTCCCAGAGGTTTTCTTGCTCAGGTATTTTGAACAAATGTTTGGGAGCCTTTGTCACTGAATTCCTGAAGTGAAGAGCTCCAGATAGAAGAGGCCTCTGGAGCAATAAAATTCATCAGCAACCTCCAAGTGGCTGAGGATCCATCCCCATCAGGGCAGCAATGAACAGAAATGGGCACAGCTTTGTGGCTGCCCCAGCTCTGGCATGGGCCCTGGGCCTGGAGCAGGAGCAGCTCTTGAGGGCCCCAAGGCTGGGGGTCTTGTGCTGCCCTGGGCAGATGGGATGGCAGCAGGGGCTGCAGGGCTCTCAGCACCTCAGCCTGGGGGGAGCAGGGCAGCCAGGGAGCCTCCTTTGGCCTTGGCCAAGCACCTTCCCCCATGGCTGGGGCTGAGTCCTGTGGCAGCTGCAGCTGCTGCTGTGGCCTTGGCAGGGGCTGAGGCCGTGGGGCCAGTGCCCAGAGCAGCCTGGGCTGAGCAGAGCTGTGGGGCCAGAGCCGGCTGGGCTGGGCTGGGCTCAGAGAGGCCCTTGGTGCTGCCCAGAGCTCAGGGCAGCTGGCAGAGCTTGCAGGGAGCTGGGCTGGGCCGGGTTCTGAGAGCCTGGCCCAGAAACCATCAGTGTCCATCTCAGCCTGGCTGAGCGTGCAGGGGCAGGACTCAGGCCAGGCCTTGTGGGGCAGGGCCAGCGCCTGTGCAAGGCATTGCAAACAGGCAAGTGGCCCAGAGAGGAGGCTGCTCTGTGCCCTTGGTGGCATGGACAGAGCAGGGAGGGGGCCCAGGACATTTGTCAGCGCCAGCCTCTGTGCCCATGCGTTGGCAGCCCTGGCTGCTGAGCCCAGCTTTGGCCTGGGCTGAGTTTGGCTGTGGCCCAGCTCCATCCTCCTGCGGGGCTCAGGGCCTGTTCCCGGCCATGGCCAGCCCTGGCTGCCTCTCTGCTGGCCCAGAGGCCGGCAGAGCCCGGGGCAGGGCTGTCTGTGCAGCCCCACAGGTGCCACGGGCTCTGCAGGAGCTGGCAGAGGCTGCCCAGCAGGGAGGCCATGGGGCACAGAGCCCCAAGGCTGCTGTGGGCACCACGGCACAGGGGCCGTTCCCAGCCGCAATGCTCCTGGCCTGGGCTGGGCCTGCACAGGGGCTGGGCCACCATGGCTGGGCCAGCACAGGGCCACAAAGGGGCCACGCAGCCGCTGCCGGGGCTGACAGCAAGGCCAGGCACACACAAGCAATTGCTGAGCATGGCCTGCGCTGGCCAGGCCTGACTGTGCCAAAGGCAGAGCTCAGCTGCCCTTGGGGGCTGCAGCAACACTCCAGAGCCCAAAGAGCCTCCATGGCTGGGCTGGAGACCAAGGCTGCAGCAGGGAAATGCAGGGCTGCTGCGGGATGGGGAGGCCATTGAATTTCAGCACACACCTCAGCTCTCTGATGATCCCGGCACCATGCTGGGCCCTGTTTCAGACTGGAGCAGAGCAGATGTTGATGGGACAGGAGCCCTGCGGGGCTGTCAGGGACCTGCAGCTTTCAAGGTGCTCTGCTCTTCCCTCAGGTGCTCTGGGAGAGATCCAATCCCAGCTGGGCACCTCAGGGCACAAGTGGCACTGCATGTAATGGGCACACAGCTGATGTCTGCCTGGAGAGGGGCACAGGTGTTAATATTTGTAAATTTCATAATATGCAAGGACATTTTCATAATCTGGGTCATTTGAGTACTCTTAAGACATGGTAAAATTTTCCCACCAGGAAGAGCAATTTCCTGGAAGTGTACTGATGGCAGGAGAAGAAATACTGATCTTCCCCTTTCCTTGATTATCAAATAATCTGTTTATTAAATCATCTCCCTTTTCCTTCAGGTGTTAGCAGCTCTCCTGTTTAAATGGCCATCTCTGTGTATATCTCTTCACTAGACACACTGGATCTTTGTCCTTCCCATTGCTTCCAGATTTCTTCCTCCAGATGCTCTCTGGTCATTTAAGTGCCTCTCAAATGACTGGGTTCCTGCTTTGAGTTTCAGGGAGTTTGCCAGTCTTTCTGATATTGAAATAAATATCACCTTAGTCAACATCCTAATTGTATTTACATCCATCACAGAATTACCTTTTCTTTTTTCTTTATCTAAAACTGTTCCAGTACAGAAATCCCTTGGGGATGGTGGACATGTCAGATGCTGCTGGGACATCCCAGAGAGCTGAGGGAAGAGCTGAGATGGTTCTTAAACTGTTCAAATGTTCAACTTGTGTTTGTGGGCAAGAAACCTTTCTGTGCCTCTGAGTGTCACCAGGCCCTGAGCCCAAAGGACACAAACCTGATGAGTTGTGGTTCCCACTGCAGGGGCTGCACTTGGACCTTGGCTCTGCACAGGAGAGCTCTTCATCCCCTTTCTCTCTTTTCCTCCCTCTGGGCATGGAGGGAGCTCCTGACTTCAGCCTGTGACTGGTGTGTGCAAAGAACAAATCTGGGCAGAATCAGGGCCGGGAGGGTTTGGGGGGACCTTGGGATCTGTGCTGGGCACAGAAGGTGTTTTCCATTGCTCTGAGACTGCCTGCTGTGCAAAGTGGATTTAATATCCAGCAGAGGAATGACTTTGGCATTGGATGGAGCTGTGCCTTCCCTTGGCTTTGTTGGCTGACAAGAAATGAACATCCCTCTGTGTCTCGAGCAGCTCCTTCTGCAAGGAAAGCAGGTGGGAGTTGGAGCCAAGGAGCTGAAAGCTGCAGGTGCAGCCTGGGCTGGAGGGAGCTGAGATTTGCACAAGGCTGCTCTGAGTGCCAGGGCTTGGATGGGGGAAATGGTGGGCTGGGGGTAGGGACAGAGTCTGATTGATTGTCAGCCATGAACGGTCTTGATTTTCATATCTATTCAAACTGCATGAGGAGGCACTTGGATTCAGTGTCAATTGGAGACTGCACATATTGATTTATGAACAGGAAAATATCCTAAACAGGACCTAAAAATATTTTCTCACTGTCTTTTTACATATAATGCATTCACTTTGAACACACTACTGAAATCTGTCAAATTAACCACAAAAGATTTGAACACTTAAATCTAATTTTCCCCATGGCTTGGCTTGTTCAGGTGTTCTGAATGTTAATGAGCGCTGGGACACTGAATTCCTGAACTGAGGAGCTGAAGGCTGAACAATTGATTTGGAAAAATAAATCAAATGATTCCCAGAGGCTTGGCTTGTTCAGGTGTTCTGAATGTTCATGAGCCCTAGGACACTGAATTCCTGCACTGAAGAGCTGAAGGCTGAACAAGCCTCGGGAGCAGGGAAATTCAGCAGCAGCCTCCAAGTTGCTGAGGATGTCAGCAGCCCCCAGTGAGGCCATCCCTGCCCAGAGACCGTGGGGGAATGGGCAGACAAGGAGAGCGTCCCTGGGGCTGGGGCAGCACAACTCAGAGGCACCAGCGGCTCCAGCTGGGCAATGGAGTGTGGAATGTGGCTGGGAAAGCCCTGCCTGGGCTGGGCCAAGCAGGACACACAAGCCCTGACTCCCATTCCCCAAACAACTCTCTTAATGAGACATTTAAAAGGAATTTACATTTGTTTGTTTCCTCTGAATTGGATGTGCTGGAGAAATACCAACAAGGGATTGTCAGGAGCTCAAAGCAACAAAACAGATTTTACTGGCAACTTTAGAAAATCAGAGAAACTTTGGCAAATGGTTTAATACAACATTCAATCAACACAAAACAATTCTCAAAGCATTAACTTGGCCCATTCAACTTCAAAAATTCATAGCTTGTTCAATTTTAAGTTACTAAAAATTTGCAAGGGGACAAAAATAGAAGACGACACAGGAAGAGAGAAAAATGTGATATAGAGAAGCACACACACAGCTACCAACTCCTGGATTCCAGCATTGTTCCGATGGAAATTCCAAGAGGATCCAGGGTCAAGATGTGTGCTTGCCTTGTGGTCAGCCTTCAATACCCCTTGGTCTCCCTGGGCCCTTCCCCCAGGTGGGGCTTGGGCTCATTTGGTCCCTCAGGAGCTGGGCTGGGGCTGCAGAGGTGGCTGTGGAGCATTGCCTGTGCTGTGCCAGGGACTGGCAGCCACTGCTGGGCTGGGATAGAGGCTCTGGGGGAATTGGGGTTTCAGGGCAGGGCAGGGCTGGGGTTCCAGGGCAGGGCAAGGCTGGACCTGCCCCTTCCTCCCCCAAACACAAACTCCTTTGAGCCACAATCTCCATCAGTCTGTCACAACAGGCAGTGTTGGAGGTGAAATCCCAAATCTGGCCATGGTCACCTGGACAAGAAGGACACTTCTTTTCCATAGGAAGGAAAGCACAGAGCTCCAGTGTTTGGAAGACAGGTGAGAGCCTCACTAGTCCAAGGCCAGCCAGACTTGTCAGAAATGACATATTTGTCTGGGAGCTATCTTTGGATGTAGGGAATTATGGAAGTGGAAGTCCAATCTAAGCCATGGGCATCTGGAGAAGCAGGACAGTTCTTTCCCATGGGAAGGAAAGCTCAGAGCCTTCCCCAATGTTTTGGGGACAGATGGGAGGTGACTCTTGTAATACCACTGCCAGCCAGACTTGTCCTGGCAATATTCCTATGGGAACAATCCCTGGATATACGGAAATTTGGAGGTGATATCCCAATTCTGGCCATGGGTACCTGGCGGAGAAGGAGAGTTCTTTTCCATTGGGAAGGAAAGCACAGAGCCCCAGTGTTTCAGCAGCTGATAAGAAGAGACCCCCAACATGCCAAGGTCAGTTGGACCAGTCAGGCAGTCCATGGGAGGCCAAACCAGCCAGACCTATTCCATGTTCCATTGGTTTTATGGTGCCCTGCATTATCACCATGGTCCCCTTGGTTCAATGGGGTCCCAGAGTGTCACAATAGCTCCTAGGTTCCAGAAGGCCACCAAGTATCACAAGTGGTTCCCCAGGCCCCACAGTGTCACGGGACTCCTCTGTTCCATGAGCCCTGCAATGTCACAATGGACCTTTGGACCCTGGTGTTTGCAGTGTCACAATGGTCTCCTTTGGCTCCACAGTGTCACAATGGACGATTGATGACAGGAGGCTCCTCTCTGTCACCCTGGAGGTATGGTTCCATGAAGCCCTGCAGTGTCACAATGGTCTCCTTGGCTCCACAAGGTCACAATGGACCACTGATGACATCAGGCCCGGCAATGTCACCCTGGACTTTTTGTTCCATGCAGCCCTGCAGTATCAAAAGGCCTCTTGGTTTCATGAGGCCCCGCAGAATCACAATGGTCCTCTTGGTTCTGTGGGGACCCTCAGGGTCACAATGGTCTCACTGGTTCCATGAGACCTCACAGTGTCACAGCGCTTTGCTTATTCCATGGGACCTCATAGTGTCACAATGGTCTCCATGATCTCATGAGTCCCCTCAGTGTCAGAATGGCTCCTTGGTTCCATGAGGCTGTCAAGTGTCTTAATGGTGTCTCCATTGTTCCATGAGGCCTTGCAATGTCACAATGAACCTTTGGCTCCATGAGGTCTCGAAGTGTCACAATGGCCCCTTGGTCCCATGACACCCCAAAGTGTAATAATGGTCTCCACGGTTCCATGAGGCCCCACAGTGTCACAATGGACCCTTGGTTTGATGAACCCTCTCAGTGTCATAATGATCCCTACATTCCATGGAGCCACACAGCGTCATTATGGTACCATTGGTTCCAGGAGGCCCAGCAATGTCACAGTGCTCTCCATGATTCCATGAGGCCCCACAGTGTCAGAATTGTCCCTTGGTCTCACAGGGCCCCACAGTGTCACAATGCTCCCTTGGTTCCATGGGCCCTGTTCTGCTGCATTCCCCCCTGCCCTTCTCAGCCCGCCCTGCCAGATGAGAAATGCTCCTTGGGGCTCGGCCTTGGCCAACAGCCCCTGGGCTCAGCTCCTCTGCAGCTCCTCACAAACACTGTCTGCTCCAGGCACTGCTGCTGCCCAACCAGCTCCTGCTTTCTGGAGGAGCAGCCCTGGGAACTGGTTTGGTTCCCTCAGTGGCACAACATCCCTGTTCTCACACTGCCAAAGAAAGCTGTTGATGCCAAGTGTGGCCAGGATGAGCCATTGCTGGGACTGAAGCCCCTCTCTTTGGGCCCTACAAACAGCGCTCCAAAAGGAGCCCTTGGAGCTCTCCTGGGCCGGCGACTCCCTCTGAGTGGGGCCTCTCCCAGCCGGGAACTCTCCCGTTTGCTGCACTCGGGGATCCCCAACAACGACGGAGCCTGGGCCGATCCCCCCACTCCTCCAGGCTCAGCCCTTCCCCCACTGGGGGGATGCCAAAGGATCCACAGGGAGCATTTCCTGCCCTCAGGGGAATTTCTCACAGATGCCTTGCACTGACTCTTTGTGTCTGAGTGCACACAGGAGTGCCTGTGCTGGGGAAATGTGGCAGAAATGCTGCTCTCTGAGGGGTTCTAGAGCCTTGGACAGCTGAGTCAGTCAGGCCTGGAAGTGAGGTTAGGTCATGTGGTCTAAGCAAAGTTCAATGCTGCTAAGAGTTGTTCTTTTGCTAAGTTCTTAATATTAATATAAGTTATTAGCTAAGTTGAATATTGGTATGTGTTATTCCACTACTGAATCATTAAGTTATAGGTTATAATTTAGGTTAAGTACTGTTAAGTGCTGTTCTTGTACGTAATTGTGAAGTTGAAGGTATCAGTTAAGGTTAAGATGTAAGTTAAGTCCTCTTATGTTTGAGCTCTGCTAAGCTTTTATCTCTTTATTCATTTTATCCTTGCCCTCACTGTTCTTTGTCACACACACAGGGACAGTTCTGGGTTCATTTCTGGTTTGATTACCTGGATTTTGTTTGGTTTTGTTGTTGCTTTGTTTCCCTGCTGTGCCTGAAGTGTCCAGTCAGGAGCAGAGTGACTCTTGCCAAGGAACTTTGTGCTGCTTAATATTAAATCTGGTTTTTGCTGCTCCCTTGCTGGGGATTTTTTCAGCGCTCTCAAGGCCTCGTTGGTACCAGGGTGAAGGAGCCCTGGCCCAGGCTCTGGGGGACACGGGGATGCTGACGGGGGGTCCCTGTCCCCCTGTGCCACCCCCAGGGCCCCGGCCCCCCGTCCCCGTGTCAGGCTCTGGGGTCGATCTCGTGGAACATCCTCTGGGGGAGGCTGCGGCGCCGGGGGCAGAGGACCCAGGGGGACAGGGGACCCCACTGTGCACGAGCAGGGTTGGACTGCTCTGGGGGGAACTGTGAGGGGGGCCGGGGCAGAGTGACCTCCCCAGTGACCTCACACAGCCCCTGCGATGTCACACTTCCCCTGTGATGTCACATTGCCTCCTATGATGTCACATAGTCCCCTGTGGTGTTACACAGCTGCTCTGTGATGTAACAGAAGACTCTGATGTCAACGAGTCACACTGCGATGTCACAGTTTGTTCTGTGATGTCACAGCCTGCTCTATGATGTTACACAGCCACCCAGTGATGTCACAACCCAGTCTCTCATGTCACAGAGCCACCCTCTATGATGGCAAGATCTGCTCTATGTCTTCACATTATGATGTCAGAGACACCTGTGTGATGTCACAATCCCCTCAGTGATCTTACAAAACCCTCTCTGTGATGTCATACTGCCACTCTGAAATGTCACAGCCCATGCTTTGACCTCACAGCCCCCTCTATGATGTCATACAGCCATGCCATGATGTCACAGCCTGATCTGTGATGTCAGACAGTCCCCTCTATGATCCTGTAGCTGCTCAATGACCTCACACAACAAACTCTGGGATGTCATTGCCCAATCTGTGACCTCACACAGCCCACTCTGTGCTGTCACACAGCCCCTTGCTGACATCACAGTTGCTCTGTGCCTCCATGACACAGCCACAAAGGAGCTGCTGTGACACAGCCCCCTCTGGGACATGCCACAGTCCCTGCCAGTGCTGAGCCCCTGGGAGCTCAGTCTGTGACCTGCTGGTGACCCTGAGGGGCCCTGGCAGTGCCCCAGCCCTGCTGGGCTGTGCACAGGAGCTGCTCCTGGCCAGAGCTGTCTCTCTGCAGCTCTGCTGCCCTTGCCAGGAGCTGCCTCTGGGCCAGGAGCCCGGCCCAGCTCAGCAGCACAGACACAGCACAAGGGCTTTAATGACCCTCTGGGGCTTTGGTGCTCTTTATGTCTGCCATGGCCAAAGTGCTGCCCAAGTTGGCTCTGTCAGGGCTGTCTTGCAGCTGCTGCCCATCCCTGTGCCCTGTGCAGCCCAGGCTGTCCTACAGTGTCCCTGCCCTGCGCCTCTGTCCCTGCAGGCTGTGGGCATCCCCCAGCTGCCCCACCTGGCTGGGCCCTTCCTTTGCTGACAGCTCTGCCTCCTGCCTGCCCCTGCCTGCCCACACAAAGCCTTGGGCTGCTCCAGGCTCCTGCTGGGGGACGTGCTGCACCACAGCCCTGCCCTGGCAGGGAAATTCCTTTCTCCTGGTGTCCACTCTGCACCTCCCCAGGTGCCTTTGGAATTAATTCTTTCTTTCTCTGGCTCCACCATCTCTGAAACCACCCTTCAATCCCTCCCAGGGCTCTCCTCTGCTGTCCTCAGTCTCCACCCCACTGAGCACAGAGCTCCTGTGTCCCTATACAGTGGTCAAGTGCTTGAGGCCAAGAGCACCTGGACAAGAGCCACAGTTCTTTTCTATAGGAAGGAAACCACAGAACCCCAGGGTTTTGAAGGCAGATGAGAGGCAGTCACCAGAGGCCAAGGCAGCCAGACCTGTCTGTCCTTGCAGCTTTTGTCTGAAAGCAGCCTTTGGATATTTGGGGAGTTTTGGGTGTGGAATTCCATTTCAGCCACGGGTTCCTGGATTGGAATGACAGTTCTCCATAGGAAGGAGAGGACAGAGCCCCAGAGTTCCAAAGGCTGAATAAAGGCAGCCCCAAGGAGGCCAAGGCAGCCAGATCTGTTGTCAGGGAAGAATCCTTGGATAGACAGAATTTGGGAGGCCAAACCCCACATTTGTCTATTGGGCTCTGGACGAGAAGGACAGTTCTTTTCCATAGGAAGGAAAGTGCAGAACCCCAGTGCTTCAAAGGGAGATGAGAGCTGGCCCTTAGGAAGCCGAGGGAACCTACATAGTCCTGGAAGCTTTTGTCTAGAGCTGTCCTTGGATTTAAGGAATTCTGGAGGCGAGTTCTCAGTTTTGGCCATGGATGCCTGGACTTGAAAGAGGTTTTTCTCCATGAGAAGAAAAGCACAGGCCCCCGGTGTTTTGAAGGCAGATGAGAGGTGGCCCCCAAGAGGCCAAGGCCAGCCAGAGCTGTCTGTCCTGACAGGTGACATATGGGAATAATCCTTGGATATAATCAAATTTGGAGAAGGAATCCCAATTTCAGCCATGAACCCCTGGAGGAGGACAGTTCTTTCCCACAGGAAGGAAAGCACACAACTCCAGGGTTTCAGGGGCTGTTGAGAAGCAATCCTCAACATTCCAAGGTCAGCTGGACCAGTCAGGCAGCCCCCAGGAGGCTCAGCCAGCCAGACCTGTTCCGTGTTCTTGGATCCTTGGGGCCCTGCAGCATCACAATGGCTCCTTGGTTCCATGAGGCTCTGTAGGATCACAACAGATCTTTGTTTCCATGAGGCCCAGTGATATAACAATGGTCTCCTTGGCTCCACAGTGGCACAATGGCCCCTTGCTTCCATGAGGCCTTGCAGTGTCAAAATGGTTTCCTTGTTTCCATGGGACTGAGAATGCCACAATGGCCCCTTGGTTCCATGAGGATGCAGAGTCTCAAAACGGCCCCTTCATTCTATTGGGTTCCTCAGGGTCACAATGGCCCCTTGCTTCCACCAGGCCTGGATGAGTCACAATGGCCCCTTGCTTCCATGAGACCTTGCAGTGTCACAGTGGCTGCTTCGGTTATACAAGACCCTGTGGTGGCACAATGGCCCCTTGGTTCCAGTGGGTCCTGAAGTGTCATAATGGTCTCCATGGTTCAATGAGGCCCCAGAATGTCACAATGGACTTTTGGTTCCATGAGCTTTTGTACTGCCAACGACAGCCAACAACAGTCTCCTTAATACCACAGTGTCACACTGGACTTTGGTTCCATGGGTACTCACAATGTCAGAAGGGTCTCCTTGGTTCCTTGAGGCCCTGCAGAGCCCCTTGATTCAATAAAGCCTCAAAGTGACACAGTGGCCTCCAGGATTCCATGATGCCCTGCAATATCACAATGGACCTTTGGTTCCATGTGTTCCAGCACTGTTCCATGAATCCTTAGTTCCATGGGGCCCTGTAGTGTTACAATGGACTCCTTGGTGCCACACAGTGCCACACAGTGCCACACAGTGCCACAACTGCCCCTTGGCCTGCCAAGACTCCATAGTGTTACAATGGTTCCTTGCTTCCATGAGGCCTTGTAGTGTCACAATGGCCCCTTGTTTCAATGAGGCCTTTAGTGTCACCATGGTCTCCATGATCCCATAAGGCCTCGCAGTGTAACAGCAGACCATTGGTTTCACTGAGCCTCACAGTGTCTCTGTGGTCCCCTGGGCTCCACAAGGCTCAAAGTGTAAAAAAGGCCTGCAGAGTTCCATGAGGCCCTGCTGGGTCATAATGGACCTTTGGTTCCCTGATATCCCAGAGTGTCACAATGGTATCCTTGGCTCCATTGGACCTTCATCCCATGAAGACCGAAAGTGTTCACAGTAGTCCCCTTGGTTCCATGAGGCCCTGCCATGCTATAATGGCCCTTTGGTTCCATTGGGTCCCAAATTTCAGAACAGTCTCCATTGTTCCATGAGGCCTTACAAAGTCACTGTGGTCCCCTTGGTTCCACAGGGCCCCACATTGGAACAATGAACTCCTGGTTCCATGAGGTTCCTCAGTCACAATGGTCTCCTTGGATCCACAGTGTCACAGTGGCCCCTTGGCTCCATGTGGCCACGCTGTGTCACAATGGCTCATGGTTCCATGAGGCCACAGAGTTTAACAAGGGACCCTTGGTTCTACGAGGCTTTGCTGTGTCATAATGGATTTCTGGTTCCATGAGCTTTCACACAGCCAAAAGCAATCTCCTTGGTTCTGCAGGGTCACAATGGACTCATGGTTCCACCAGGCCTTGATGTGTCACAATAGCCACCTGGTTCCAAGAGGTTTCTCAGGGTCACAATGGTCTCCTTGGAGCTGCAGTATCACAATGGACCATTGGTTCAATGTGGCCCCGATGTAGCAAAACGGATTTTGGTTCCATGGGGTTCTGAAGACTCACAAAGGACCCTTTGTGCCCTGACTTTGCTCAGTGTCACAGATTACTCCTTGTTCTGTGAGGCCCTGCCACCACCAAATATCCAAAATATCAAAATAAGACTCCTTAACAGTAATTTCCTATTTCAGAGGATATCGTTTATTCGGGTCTGAGGTCTAGTGAGGGATAACTCATAACCTTTTGTAGACATGTAATTCTATCAGCATCACTAAATGCATATTACAATTTACCCATTACCATAAACCCCACCTCAAGTTCCCGGATTCAGTCCTTCGATTTTCTGTCACTGCATTCTTGAGCCAAATATCTTCTTGTTTTCCAACCATCCTTGGTGTGAAAGTAGCCCCTGCATGCCTTATTCCTGTACTAAAAGTTCACAGGCACAGGAAAAATTGAATGAACCCGTTTGGTATAAGCCCCAGGCTTTGTGTGGGCAGGCAGAGGCAGGCAGGAGGCAGAGCTGTCAGCAAAGGAAGGGCCCAGCCAGGTGGGGCAGCCGGGGGATGCCCACAGCCTGCAGGGACAGAGGCGCAGGGCAGGGACACCGTAGGACAGCCTGGGCTGCACAGGGCACAGGGATGGGCAGCAGCTGCAAGACAGCCCTGACAGAACCAACTTGGGCAGCACTTTGGCCATGGCTGCTGGCCCTGGGCCTGAGACCACGAGGGGACAAGTGACCCTTGCAGGCCTGGGCCCTCATTGCCTCCTTGTCCCTGCTCAGCAGCCTGGCAGGGGCCACCCCATGCTCCTGCCCTTGGCCTTGCCCATCCCCACATCCCAGTGCCCATCCTGGGAAGAGCCCTGAGCACTGAGGGAGGGACAGGATCTGCCTGGCCAGGGGCTGGGGCTCTGGCCTTGGCCCTTTGCATTCCTGAACCACATGCAGGTTTGTTCAGCACCAGAGACACCTTTTCCTTGCTTGTCCCCACCTGTCATCACTGCCTCCAGAGTTCTGCTCTGACTGGAACCTGGGGACACTTTCTCAGTCCTGTCCCTCAGAAGGATCTATTTTATGTATGAGAAACTTCAGCATTTCAACCTTGAGTTCTTGAGAAGTTCTTTGAGCACACTCTGAGGGACTGAGTCTGATGCAAAGAGCACCAAAGCCCCAGAGGGTCATTACAGTCCTTGTGCTGTGTCTGTGCTGCTGAGCTGGGCCGGGCTCCTGGCCCAGAGGCAGCTCCTGGCAAGGGCAGCAGAGCTGCAGAGAGACAGCTCTGGCCAGGAGCAGCTCCTGTGCACAGCCCAGCAGGGCTGGGGCACTGCCAGGGCCCCTCAGGGACACCAGCAGGGCACAGACAGAGCTCCCAGGGGCTCAGCACGGGCAGGGGCTGTGGCATGTCCCAGAGGGGGCTGTGTCCCAGCAGCTCCTCTGTGGCTGTGTCATGGAGGCACAGAGCAGCTGTGATGTCAGCAAGGGGCTGTGTGACAGCACAGAGTGGGCTGTGTGAGGTCACAGATTGGGTTATGACATGACAGAATTTGTTGTGTGAGGTCACTGAGAAGCTATGGCATCATAGAGGGGATTCTGTGACATCACAGATCAGGCTGTGACATCATGGCATGGGTGTATGACGTCATAGCGCAGGGTGTGAGGTCAAAGTGTCTGCTGTGACATTACAGAGTGGCAGTATGACATCACAGAGAGGGTTTTTTGACATCACTGAGGGGATTGTGACATCACACAGCTGTCTGTGACATCACAGTGTGAGGCCATAGGGCAGATCTTGCCATCATAGTGGGTGGCTCTGTGACATGAGGGAGTGGGTTGTGACATCACTGGGTGGCTGTGTAACATCATAGAGCTCGCTATGACATCACAGAAAAACTGTGACATTGCAGTGTGACTCTTTGACATCAGAGTCTTCTGTGACATCACAGAGCAGCTGTGTAACATCACAGGGGACTGTGTGACATCATCGGAGGCAAGGTGACATCACAGGGGGCTGTGTGACATCCCAGGGGCTGTGTGAGGTCACTGGGGAGGTCACTCTGCCCCGGCCCCCCTCACAGTTCCCCCCAGAGCAGTCCAACCCTGCTCATGCACAGCGGGGTCCCCTGTCCCCCCGGGTCCCCCCGCCCCCGGCGCTGCAGCCTCCCCCAGAGGATGTTCCACGAGATCGACCCCAGAGCCTGACACGGGGACGGGGGGCCGGGGCCCTGGGGGTGGCACAGGGGGACAGGGACCCCCCGGCAGCGTCCCCGTGTCCCCCAGGGCCAGAGCCTGGGCCAGGGCTCCTTCACCCTGGTACCAACGAGGCCTTGAGAGCACTGAAAAAATCCCCAGCAAGGGAGCAGCAAAGACCAGATTTAACATTAAGCAACAGCAGCACAAGGTTCCTTGGCAAGAGTCACTCTGCTCCTGACTGGACACTTCAGGCACACCAAGGAAACAAAGCAACAACAAAACCAAACAGAATCCAGGCAATCAAACCAGAAATGAACTGAGAACTGGCCCAGGAGAGCTCCAAGGGCTCCTTTTGGAGCGCTGTTTGCAGGGCCCCAAGAGAGGGGCTTCAGTCCCAGCAATGGTTCATCCTGGCCGCACTTGGCATCAACAGCTTTCTTTGGCAGTGTGAGAACAGGGATGTTGTGCCACGGAGGGAGCAAAACCAGCTCCCAGGGCTGCTCCTACAGAAAGCAGGAGCTGGTTGGGCGGCAGCAGTGCCTGGAGCAGACAGTGTTTGTGATGAGCTGCAGAGGAGCTGAGCCCAGGGGCTGTTGGCCAAGGCCGAGCCCCAAGGAGCATTTCTCAGCTGGCAGGGCGGCCTGAGAAGGGGAGGGGGGAATGCAGCAGCACAGGGCCCATGGAACCAAGGGACCATTGTGACACTGTGGGGACTCATGGAATCATGGAGACCATTGTGACACTATGAGGCCCCATGGAATAAGCAAAGCATTGTGACACTGTGAAGCCTCATGGAACCAGTGAGACCACTGTGACTGTGGCGTCCCCACAGAACCAAGAGGACCATTGTGATTGTGTGGGGCCTCGTGAAGCCAAGAGGCCTTTGTGACACTGCAGAGCTGCATGGAACCAAAACTCCATGGTTACACAGAGGGGCCTTCTGTCATCAATGGTCCATTGTGACACTGTGGAGCCAAAGGAGACCATTGTGACACTGCAAACCCCCAGGGTCCCAAGGTCCATTGTGACATTGCAGGGCTCATGGAACAGAGGAGTCCTGTGACATTGTAGGGCCTGGGGAACCCCGGAGACCATTGTGACACTGCTGGACCGCATGGAATCAAGGTACCATTATGATACTGCAGGGCCCCATAAGACCAAGGGAACATGGAAATGGTCTGTCCCAGAGGCCACCTGACTGGTCCAGCTGACCTTGGCCTGTTGAGGGTCTCTTCTGCTAATGAAACCCTGGGGCTCTGTACTTGCCTTTCTATGGAAAAGAACTCTCCTTCTCCTCCAGGCACCCAGGTCCAGAATTAGGATTTCTCCTTCAAATTTCCTTATATCCAGAGATTGTTCCCACAGGAATATTTCCAGGACAAGTATGGCTGGCAATGGTTTTACAAGGGTCACCTCTCAGCTATCCCCAAAACACTGGGAAAGACTCTGTGCTTTCCTTCTTGTGGGAAAGAATTGTCCGGCTTCTCCAGGTGCCCATGGCTGATACTGGGCTTCCACCTAAAAAATTCCCTAAATCCAAAGACTCATTCCAGACAAAATCTGCCATTCCTGACAAGTCTGGCTGGCCTTGGCCTCGTGAGGCTCTCCAAACACTGGGGGTCCATACTTTCCTTCCTATGGAAAACAACTGTGCTTCTCAGCCAGGTGCCCATGGCCAGAAATGGGATTTCCACCTCCAACATTCCCTGTTGTGACAGACTGAAGGAGATTGTTGGCTCAAAACATTTATTGTGTGTGGGGGAGGAAGGGGCAGGTCCAGCCTTGCCCTGCCCTGGAAGCCCAGCCCTGCCCTGCCCTGGAACCCCAATCCCCCCAGAGCCTCTATCCCAGCCCAGCAGTGGCTGCCAGTCCCTGGCACAGCACAGGCAATGCTCCACAGCCACCTCTGCAGCCCCAGCCCAGCTCCTGAGGGACCAAATGAGCCCAAGCCCCACCTGGGGGAAGGGCCCAGGGAGAACAAGGGGTATTGAAGGCTGACCACAAGGCAAGCACACATCTTGACCCTGCATCCTCTTGGAACTTCCTTCTGAAATGTCCTGGAATCCAGGGGTTACAAGGTGTGTGTGTGCTTCTCTAAATCTTATTTGTCTTCTTCTTATTCCCTCTTCTTGCAAAATTTGAGTAACCTAAAATGGAACAGGCTTAGAGTTTGGGAAATTGAATGAGCAAAGTTAATGTTATTAGAAGTGTTTCTTGTTAATTGAATGTTGTATTAAACCTTTTGACAAAGTTTCTCTGATATTCTAAATTTGCCAGTAAAGTTCGTCTTTTGTTGTTTAGAGCTCCTGAGAATCTCTTGCTGATATTTCTCCAGTGCACCTAACTCAGAGTAAACAAACAATTGTAATTCCTTTTAAATGTCTCCTTGAGAGAGTTGTTTAGGGGATGGGGGTCAGGGCTTGTGTGTGCTGCTTGGCCCAGCCCAGGCAGGGCTTTCCCAGCCACATTCCACACTCCATTGCCCAGCTGGAGCTGCTGGTGCCTCTGAGTTGTGCTGCCCCAGCCCCAGGGACGCTCTCCTTGTCTGCCCATTCCCCCACGGTCTCTGGGCAGGGATGGCCTCACTGGGGGCTGCTGACATCCTCAGCAACTTGGAGGCTGCTGCTGAATGTTCCTGCTCCAGAGGCTTGTTCAGCCTTCAGCTCTTCAGTGCAGGAATTCAGTGTCCCAGGGCTCATGAACATTCCGAACACCTGAACAAGCCAAGCCTCTGGGAATCATTTGATTTAATTTCCAAATCTTTTGTGGTTAATTAGACAGATCTCAGTAGTATATCCAAAGTGAATGCAATATATTTAAAAAGACAGTGAGAAAAAGATTTTTCAGGACCAGTTTTTTTCCCCTGTTAATTAAATGATATGTGCAATCTGCAATTGACACTGAGTCCAAGTACCTCCTCATGCCCTTTGAATAGATATGAAAATTAAACCCTTCATGGCTGACAATCAATCAGGCTCTGATCCTACCCCCAGCCCACCATTTCCCCCATCCAAGCCCTGGCACTCAGAGCAGCCTTGTGCAAAGCTGAGCTCCCTCCAGCCCAGGCTGCACCTGCAGCTTTCAGCTCCTTGGCTCCAACTCCCACCTGCTTTCCTTGCAGAAGGAGCTGCCCGAGACACAGAGGGATGTTCATTTCTTGTCAGCCAACAAAGCCAAGGGAAGGCACAGCTCCATCAAATGCAAAAGTCATTCCTCTGCTGGATATTAAATGCCTTGCACAGGCGCTGGCCCTGCCCCACAAGGCCTGGCCTGAGTCCTGCCCCTGCACGCTCAGCCAGGCTGAGATGGACACTGATGGTTTCTGGGCCAGGCTCTCGGAGCCCAGCCCAGCTCCCTGCAAGCTCTGCCAGCTGCCCTGAGCTCTGGGCAGCACCAAGGGCCTCTCTGAGACCAGCCCAGCCCAGCCGGCTCTGGCCCCACAGCTCTGCTCAGGCCAGGCTGCTCTGGCCACTGGCCCCACGGCCTCAGCCCCTGCCAAGGGCACAGCAGCAGCTGCAGCTGCCACAGGACTCAGCCCCAGCCATGGGGGAAGGTGCTTGGCCAAGGCCAAAGGAGGCTCCCTGGCTGCCCTGCTCCCCTCGGCCTGAGGTGCTGAGAGCTCTGCAGCCCCTGCTGCCATCCCATCTGCCCAGGGCAGCACCAGAGCCCCGGCCTTGGGGCCCTCAAGAGCTGCTCCTGCTCCAGGCCCAGGGCCCATGCCAGAGCTGGGACAGCAGCCACAAAGCTGTGCCCATTTCTGTTCATTGCTGTTCTCATGGGGATATATCCTCAGCCATTTGGAGGTTGCTGATGAATTCACTACTCCAGAGGCATCTTCTTTCTTGAACTCTTCAGTTCAGGAATTCACTGAAAAAGGCACGTAAACATTTGTTCCAAAACACCTGAACAGGAAAAACCCCTGGGAATCATATAAATGTTCAACTTTCTGTGGTTAATTGAACAGATTTCAGACATTTATTAAAGGTGAATATACTGTATTGAAAAGAATGCAGAGAGAAGTGATATGTCCTGTTTTCTCTTCCTGTTTATAGATTCATATCAGCAATGTCCAGTTGATATTGATCCCCAGTACCTTCTATTGCAGTCTAAATAGATATGAAAATCAAGGCCCTTCATGGCTGACAATCAATAACACTTTGTCCCCACCTCCTCCCCACCATTTCCCTCATCCAATCACTGGATCTCCTATGGATCAGGAATGGTGTGGCCAGCAGGAGCAGGGCAGGGATTCTTCCCCTGTGCTCAGCACTGGTGGGGCAGCATGCCAAGGTCTGTGTCCAGTTCAGGG
The DNA here is from genome assembly GCF_051311805.1 of Agelaius phoeniceus. Classification (NCBI taxonomy): domain Eukaryota; kingdom Metazoa; phylum Chordata; class Aves; order Passeriformes; family Icteridae; genus Agelaius; species Agelaius phoeniceus. Next base: position 8,011,418 of record NW_027509866.1, read on the forward strand.
ACCCCCAATTTAGGAAGGACATGGAGGGGCTGGAGCGTGTCCAGAGAAGGGCAACAAGGCTGCTGAGGGCTCTGGAGCACAAGTCCTGTGAGGAGTGGCTGAGGGAGCTGGGGTTGTTTATCCTGGAGAAGAGGAGGCTCAGGGGAGACCTCATCACTCTCTACAACTCCCTGACAGGAGGGTGCAGCCAGGTGGGGGTCGGGCTCTCTTCCCAGGGAACAGGGACAGGACAAGAGGACACAGCCTTCAGCTGCACCAGGGGACATTTAGGTTGGACATTGGAAATATTCTTCAAACAGAGGGTGATCGGGCAACGGCATGGGCTGTCCAGGGAGGTGGGTGTGTCGCCGTCCCTGGAAGTGTTTAAAGAAAGACTGGATGTGGCACTGAGTGCCATGGTCTGGGTGACAAGGTGGTATTGGGTGCCAGGTTGGACTTGATGCTCTCCAAGGTCATTTCCAGCCTGGCTGATTCTCTGATGATTGTGACACTGCAGGGCCCTGGGGAAGCAAGGGGCCATTGTGACACTGCGGGGCCTGGTGGCACTAAGAGGACCATGGTGACACTGTGTATGACATGGCAGCACAGAGCCAAGGGACCATGGTGACACTGTGGGGCTGAATGGAAACAAGGAGGCCGTTGTGACAGTCTGGGTCCTGGTGGCATCACAGAGGCCACTGTGACCCTGCAGGGCCTTGTGGAACCAAGGATCCATTGTGACACTGCATGGCCAAGTGCCACTGTGGAACCAAGGAGACCCTTGGGAGAGCCTGGGGACCATGGAATCAAGGGGCCATTGCTCCATTGCAAGGACTCTGGGAACTGCGGGAACAATTGTGAAACTGTGGTGCCCCATGGAACCAAGGGTCCCTGGGGACACTGCAGGATCTTGTGTCACCAGGGCTCCATTGTGAAACTGCAGCACCAAGGAATTCGTTGTGGCACTCTGAGGTCTCCTGGAATCACAGAGGCCACTGTGACCCTGCAGGGCCTTGTGGAACCATGCAGAGCATTGAGACAGAGCAGGACCTGGTGTCATGATGGGGCCATTGTGACACTGCAGGGCCCAATGGAACCAAGGGGCCAGGGCTGCTCCTCAGGGACTCCTGGAATGAAGGAAACATGTTTGACACTGTGGTGGCCCTTGGGACCAAGAGGCCATTGTGACACAGTGGAACCAAGGAGAGCATTGCTGCACTGCCAGACCTCATGGAACCAAGGATCCACTGTGACACTGCAGGGCCTGAGGGGACCACAGTGCCATTGTGACACTGCAGGGCCCAAGGATCCAAGGGACTTTGTGACACCAAGGGGTCCCATGGAACCAAAGGGACATTGTGACACTGGGAGGCCACATGGAATCATGGAGACCATTGGGACACTCTGGGGCCTCATGGAACCGTGGTGACACCAAGTTGTCTGGAGTGTGGATCTGCAGGAGGGTGGGAGGGCTCTGCACAGGGCCCAGGACAGGCTGGATCCAGGGCCCAAATCCAACAAGGTGAGGTTTAACAAGTCCCAGTGCCAGGTCCTGCACTTTGGCCACAACAACCCTGCAGCACTACAGGCTGGGGACAGAGTGGCTGGAGAGCAGCCAGGCAGAAAGGGACCTGCAGGGACTGATGGACAGCAGGCTGGACATGAGGCAGCAGTGTGCCCAGGTGGGCAAGAAGGCCAATGGCTCCTGGCCTGGATCAGGAATGGTGTGGCCAGCAGGAGCAGAGCTTCTAGTGTGCCAGCACTGATCTGCCCCCCAGCTCTGCACACAGACATTGCTGCTGCAGCTCCAGAGAAGGGAACACATGGGATCTCTGGAAAAAATTTTGCTGGGAGATCCTTTAGTTCCTTTAAAGTTGCCAAGAGCGCAGCCCCTCGCCAACGCATTCTGTGGCCACAGGGAAGATGGAAAGAAACAAAATGAGAAAAGGCAAAACTAATCGCTTTTTTTTGTGGACAACATTGAAAAACTTAAACATGGGGGAAAAAGGAACAAACCCACAACCAAACCCAAAAGAATTATCAGAGTTGATTTATATTACATGGCCTGTCCCTGCTGCAGCCCTGGCACTGCCACCCCCAGGGCTGTGCCCGGCCCCGAGAGCACTCAGGCCCTGCAGCAACACCAGGGCCACCAGGGCAGCGGGGCAGGGCCACGGCAGCAGCACTGGCAACACCAAGTGCTGCTGCTGCTGCTGCTGCTGGGCACAGCTGCTGGGCCAGCACTGATCTGCCCCAGCTCTGCACACAGACATTGCTGCTGCAGCTCCAGAGAAGGCAACACAAGGGCATCTCTGCAGAAAACTCTGCTGAGAGATGCTTTAGTTCCTTTAAAGCCACCAATAGTGCAGCCCCTCCTTGACTCCGTCTGTGACAACAGGGAATGTGAAGAGAAACAAAATGAGAAATGGCACAAACATTGACATTTCTTTTTGGACAATATGAAAAACTAAAACAAAGATAAAAAGACCCCACAACCACACTAACAGAAAGTATCAAATATGACTTTTATTACAGGTGTTTTACAGAAATTGGTCAGCAGTTTAATGTTTCTGAAAGCATCCAGTCATCAGTCTCCACACTGCAGCCTTGAGCTCCTGGTTCCTCAGGCTGTAGATGAGGGGGTTCAGGGCTGGAGGCACCACCGAGTACAGAACTGACAGGGCCAGATCCAGGGATGGCGAGGACATGGAGGGGGGCTTTAAGTAGGTAAAAAAAGAGGTGCTGATGAACAGAGTGACCACAGCCAGGTGAGGGAGGCAGGTGGAAAAGGCTTTGTGCCGTCCCTGCTCAGAGGGGATCCTCAGCACAGCCCTGAAGATCTGCACATAGGAGAAAACTATGAACACAAAACAGCCAAAAACCAAACAGCCACTAACAGCAATGAGCCCAAGTTCCCTGAGGTAAGAGTAAGAGCAGGAGAGCTTGAGGACTGGGGGGATTTCACAGAAGAACTGGTCCAGGGCATTGCCATGGCACAGGGGCAGGGAAAATGTATTGGCTGTGTGCAGCAGTGAATAGAGAAAGGCACTGGCCCAGGCAGCTGCTGCCATGTGGGCACAAGCTCTGCTGCCCAGCAGGGTCCCGTAGTGCAGGGGTTTGCAGATGGACACGTAGCGGTCGTAGCACATGATGGTCAGGAGGAAAATCTCTGCTGAGATGAAGAAGAAAATCAGAAAAACCTGTGCAGCACATCCAGTGTAGGAGATGTTGCTGGTGTCCCAGAGGGAATTGTGCATGGCTTTGGGGACAGTGGTGCAGATGGAGCCCAGGTCAGCGAGGGCCAGGTTGAGCAGGAAGAAGAACATGGGCGTGTGCAGGTGGTGGCCGCAGGCTACGGCGCTGATGATGAGGCCGTTGCCCAGGAGGGCAGCCAGGGAGATGCCCAGCAAGAGGCAGAAGTGCAGGAGCTGCAGCTGCCGCGTGTCTGCCAATGCCAGCAGGAGGAAGTGCCTGATGCAGCTGCTGTTGGACATTTGCTGGGGCTGCACATGGGCACCTGTTCATGGAGAAAGGACGGTGAAGAGTTGGAGCAGATACCTATAACCAAAATCAAAGCCATTTCCCATATACCCTCCTCTGTAACACACAGACAAGGTGTTTAGTATTTTCAAGATCTGGGGTTTTCTTTTTAAGCTCCCCCATGTCTTTCCTGGTATTCTTGGATATCAGAAACCCTCAGCAATTCTGCTGCATTTATGGAGAACAGAGCAAGTTCTGTGAGGCAAAGTGATGAGTGGAGAGTGAGGGACAATGGTCTGTCATTCTGACTGGTTCAGAGTTTCTCTGGGTTTTAACCTTGCTCAGGTGGAGGGTGATCACCTTCCCATGCTCTACCTTAAAATGTCACCAGGTACTCCTGGGAGCAGATGGATCCACCTCAGCCCAGATCCACACTTGCAGCCAAGGACTCACACTGCTCATTTCACCAACCCAGCAGCATTTCCAGTGTCAGAACACGTCTGTCTTTCCCCATCAATCTTCTACCTCAGAGATGCTCTAGGACAGGTTTGCACCCTGGATTGGAGCTCCCAGCTTGGACTGAAATCTCAGGGAGACTCCCTAGTGTCCTTCTGATGGCACTGGATTGAGGGAGATGCAGCTCCTTCCCTGGCTGCACTGACAGCATTGCCCAGAGCCGGGCACTGGGGACAGCGTCACCCTGAGCCAGCTGTGCCCCCTGCCAGAGCCCCCAGGGCCGGGCAGCTGCTCCCAGCCCTGTGCTCTGCAGAGGGAACTGGGCCCGGGGCTGCAGAGCTGCCCCACGGCTCTGCTGCAGCTCTGCCTGCACAGGAGGGGCTGCACGCCTTGGAGCCCCGGCCCTGAGGGCAGAGGCTTGGCTGGGGCACAGGAGGGAGGGGGCTTGTTCAGAGGGAGGGGCTGCACTGCAGGGGCTCCTGTGGGCATCTCTCAACTCTCCCTGCCACAGCATTGCTGGGCTTTGTTTTCTCTCATTGCCTGATCTTCTCTCTGCCTCCTGCAGATTTTCCTCCTGCAGGTGTTTCCCTCTGCCTGATCTCTCCCTGCCAGCACTCACAGACCCCAAATCTCTGTGCACTCTCCTTGGCCCTACAGAACCCTGCCTGTTAGCAGGGAACTGGCTGGGGGCAGGTGCTGTTTGCAGCTTGGAGAAAGGACAGCTCAGACTGAGCCTGATGGCTCCAGCAAAGGTGATGCTGCTGCTGTCCATGGGCAGAGTGGCTGAAAGCACATTAGGGATCTCCTGTGAACCAATAAATTACAGTTTAGGTATCTCAGGCACTTGACAAAATTCATAACTAATAATTCATACTATCATTAATATTTAACCCTCCCTTCCTGCCATTCTCCAATAGTTGAAAACTGAATACAAAGTCTTAGGACGTTTCCACATTTTTATCAAAAACCCTTTCTTGGAAATATTTTATGAATGTTAAGAACCGCTCAGCATGTCAGAACTCCATGAGCATTTCACCTCCCCTGCCCCAGAAATCCTCAGAGTTGTACTCACAGGCTCTGCAGGCATTGGGATGTTCCAGCTTGAGGAGATGGCTCCAGGAGCTGCAGCTGCACTGTCCTGCAGCCAGAGGTTCCTGTGCCAAGGGCTGGCAGTGATTGTGCCCCAGGCACTTCTCAGCCCCTTCCCAGCCCTGACTGATTGAAGCTCTCTGTGCCTCTGGGCTGTGCCCAGGCTGGCTGCAGGCAGTGCCCCAGCCCTGCTGGGCTGGCACAAGAGCTGCTCATCAAGAGAAATGTGCTTTTGAAGCTCTTCTTGGTGAGCAGGAGCTGCCTCTGGGCCAGGAGCCCAGCCCAGCTCAGCAGCACAGACACAGCACAAGGACTTTAATCAGCCTCTGGGGCTTTGTGCTCAGGCCCTGAACATCAGTCCCTGAGAGGCAGCTGAAGAAACCTCTCCAGAACTCCAAGGCAGAATCCAACTCCAACGTTTCTTGGACTTGTAATGGGTCCCAGTGAGGGATACGACTGAGCAAGTGTCCCCAGGCCCCAGGCAGAGCAGAGAACTGCAGGCAGTGATGACAGGTGGGGACAAAGAGAAGCCAAGTCTTGGTGCCCTGGGCCACGGCAGGGTCTGTGCCAGCAAGGGCTGGGAGGAGACACCTTGTCCTGAGGCCCTGGGGCCTCCTGGCACAGCCCCAGCCAGGCTGGGCACTGTCAGCCCCTTGTGCTGCCCTCAGCATCCCCCCCTAGCCCACATCCCAGTGGCCTCAAGGATCTGCTGCAAGGAGTCCCTGGGGAGCCTTGTTCAGCAATGGCCCTGGGGGCTCCTTCATGCTCCCTGCAGGGACTGCAGGTTTTTCAAAGGACTTTGGCTTTGGCTTTTGCCTTGCAGTCTCTGAGAGGTTTGTGCAGTCATGGCCTCCAATTATCTGCTGTAATTAGTCCCTGGAGAGGCTTTGTCATTAACAACACTCAGTGGGGCTCATTAATACTTCAAGGTACTTCAGTTATTTGAAGGTACTTGGTGTTTCCCTTTTGATACAGACTTTGGAAGAGGTTTGTGCAATCATGGCCCCAATTATCTGCTTTAACGAGTCCCTTGAGAGCTTTGTACTGACACTCAGTGGGGCTCATTAATACTTTCAGATACTCAAGGTTTTTAAGGTACTTTGGATCTAAGAATACTTTTAGCTATTTTTAAGGATTTTCCTTCCCACACTGAGTCTCTGGGAGGTTTTTGTGCCATCCTGGCCTCCAATTCTCTCCTCCAAGGAGTCCATGAGGAGCCTGTGTTGGGTATCTTAGCCCTTTCTGTTTTAACACAAAGATGGAATTGAAAGAATTTTGTAAGACTTTCTAAAAGCATCCAAGCGAACATGGGACAATTAACAATACAACAACAACCACTAAGAGAATGAAGAGTCCTGTTGTAGCTAGACATCGTCCAGCCCTTTTAGTCCCTTGGTTTGGAAGAGTTTATGGACCCAGTCTTTGTTTTCCACTTGAAGCTTCTTGAACCCTTCCTTCAGTACCTGAATGCTCTTGTGCATTGACTCGCTGTGGCTGGAGAGGTTCATGCAGCACATGCCCTCAGAGTCTACACAGCCATGCCCATGTGCCCAGAGTAAAAACTCTATCGCTGTTCTGCAAGGTGGCGTGTCTGATGGTCTCTGTGTCTGAGAGCAGCCACTCAATGTGAGGGAGGCAGCATTGGTTTGCTTACTCAACAGGCACCCAGGATGGTCTGATTGTCCTAAAGCTTCAGCTGCAGCCACCCAAGGTAGTCCAAATTGGGGGTGCTACCATCCGATACCTGGATTAAAGCTTTCAAAGCCATCTCTTTGATATCATCCAATACTTCTCTGGGGATACCTGCTGCTTGATCATCTGGTAGGCTGTGTTGTCCTTCTCCAGCTCGATGGTTGATTGTCAATTCTGCCCTTGCCTCATTATTAGCATAGTCTGCTATTAATTGATTTAGTAAACACTTCCATCCCCCTTCCCACAGGGTGTATTCTGTAGGTGACAACCACCTGGTCATGATATATTTTAAATCATAGGGGGTTAAGACATGTGCTTTAAACATGGCCCTCATTAGGCCATTAAAACAAGGTAAGTCCTTCCTATGGTCTTTAGCTGCCCCACACAGATCCTTGATTTCCCCATAAACCAATGGCTGATACCTGGGATTCTGCCCCCTTCTTTCATAACATACAGGGGCAACGAGGAGTTTCGAGACTATTTGCCAGTCTCCTTCCTTACATGGAGGCATGGCCCAGGGTGGAGGTGGAATGATTGACAGTGGGGGCGTGACCTGCAGTCGCGGGGGTGGAGTCTGGAGGTTCATTCAGGGCAGAAGAGAAGGCTGTGGTAGCAGGAAGTGGAGGAGCCAAGATGGAGGGAGGATAGTTGGGCTCCCGAGCCACATTCAGGCTCCTTCCACCTTGAGTCTCCAGGGCATGATGCTCCAAGACAGCGTGGCCATTGCCAGCTTGGACCATCGTGGAAGGTCTGAGAAAGGCAGGTTTGAGGGAAGGTCCCGAGTTAGGAGTGACCAACGGATTGAGTTTTCAACCCACTGCTTGCTGGTGAAGGGTCTCAAGGATGGTGTGGAAGATGGGGAGCATGCAGAGTGCAATGGGGTCGCTTTTGGTCGAAAGGTTGTACAGTTTAACTCCCACTGAGTCCCAAAATTCAGTGGTATGGATTTCGTCAGCAGGGGCATCTGAAAAATTTTTAATGATCTACCTCACAATTGATTTTAATTTGTTCTTTGAAAATATTTGGTCATGATCAGTGAGAATTAAAGCATCCATGAATGCTCCTTTCTACTTTGGACATCTGGCTGCCCATTTTTCTCTGTGTCCACCTGAGGGGGAACAGCCACCGAACACCCCAAATCAATTATGGGACATGGGTTCATACTGTAAAAACACAGTGGCAAAATGGGCAATAAATGTCTTGCATTTCCCCAAACCCACCTGCAATCCTATGCAGGTGAAACCGTTGTTGTCCCTGCTGATCCTGGGCAAGGTCCCTTGAAGCAACGATGAATCCGCCGGGCCCAGCACAATCCAAAATCCCGGGGAGCACTGGCCTATCCATCAGCCAACCCCAGCTGACGTGACTGACACAGGGAGCCCTGAGTGTCATGGTCCCTGTTTGGGCGCCAAAGGTCACAATGAGGGTGGCTGTGACAAACCTCTCTGGTTCCCTGACTTCAGGGCGAGGGTGGTGGAAATGAAAAGGAGTGGGTTTGATGGAGTTGCCCAAAAAGAACTTTAATAACAGGGTGAAAAACAAGAAACATGGAGAAGTTGAGCACAGTACAAGGGGCAGGATCCTAAGACCCGAGACAAAGGGGAAGCAAGAACATAGACACTTGGGGCTAGAACACTCTGGAACAGTACTTGTTTCCGTATAAGGGAAACAAGTAACCAATAGGGGAGTAGAACTTGGACAACTCAGCATAACAACACTAAAGGCTTATTGGGGAACTCTCAAACTCACCCTAAGTTAAACACATGATTCCCAGGGCTTGAAACTCACGCCCAGATTTTTGGAGTAAAATCTGTCTGACTCTGAGTTACAGCTGGGCTAACTCCCACACCGCTGCTTTGCTCTGGCCCCTTGGGACCATGGGGCCCAACAGAGCCACAATGATGTCCTTGGTTCCACGAGGCCCCACAGTGTCACAATGGTCCCTTGGATCCATGGTGCTCTGCAGGGTCACAATGGCTCCTTCATTTCACAAGGCTCCCAAGTGTCACATTGGTCTCCATAGGAAGGAAAGCACGGAGCCCCCATGTTTCAGGAGCTGATGAACGGCAGCCACCAGAGGCCAAGGCAAGCCTGATCTGTCTGTCCTGGCAGGTTTGCTTGGAGCAACCCTTGGATATTTGAAATTATGAATGTGGAGTCCTAATTTCAGACATTTGTGCCTGGAGAAGGATGATTTTTTCCATACAAGAAAAGCAGACAGCCCTTTCCAGTGTTTGGAAAACAGGTGAGTTCTGGCACTCAGGAGTTAAAGACCAGCCAGACCTGTCTGTCCTGGCAACTTTTCTCTGGCAGCAATCCTTGAACACACAGAAATTTGGAGGTGGAATCCAAATTTTAGGCATGGATACCTGGAAAAGATGGACAGTTCTTTTCCATACAAAGGAAAGCCCAGAGCCCCAGTGTTTCAGGGGCAGATGGGAGTGGCCTTCCACATTCCAAGGTCAGCCAGACCTGTCAGGTGACCCCTGGGAGGCCAAGGCAGCCACACCTGTTTCATGTTCCCTTGGTTCCACAGGGCCCTGCAGTGTCACAATGGCTCCTTGCTTCCATGAGGCCCTCAGGTGTCATAATGGCCCCTTGATTACACAAGTCCTTAAGGATCTTCATGGTCTCCATGGTTCCACAAGGCCCCACAGTGTCCTAATGGTCTTTGGGTTCCATGAAGCCTGGCTGTGTCACCATGGCCCCCTGGTTCCATTGGGGCCCAGTAGTGCAACAATGATTCCCTTGGTTCAGCAAGTTCCCACAGTGTCACAATGGCCCCTTCCTTCCATGGGGCCCTGCAGGGTCACAATGGTCTCCATGATTCCATGGGGCCTTGCAATGCCACAATGCTCTCCATGGATCCACAGTGCCCTGCAGGGTCACAACGGCCCTTTGGCTCCACAAGGGCCTGAAATGCAGCAATGGCCTCTTGGTTCCACAAAGCCCTGCTGCTTCACACTGGCCCCTTGGGACCATGCGGCCCAACAGAGCCACAAAGATGTCCTTGGTTCCATGAGGCCCCACAGTGTCACAGTGGCCCCTTGGATCCATGATACCTTGCAGGGTCACCATGTTCCCCTTGGTCCCACAAGTTCCTCTAGTGTAATAGGTTCCACAAGGGCTTGCAGTGTCACCATGGCCCCTTGGTTCCACAAGTTCCTACAGTGTCACAGGTTCCACAAGGGCCTGCAGTGTCACCATGGCCCATTGGTTCCACAATGCTCCGCAGTGTCACAATGGTCTCCATAGGAAGGAAACAAGTGAGCCCCAGTGGTGCAGAGGCAGATGAGAGGCAGTCACCAGAGGCCAAGGCTGGCCAGACTTGACTGTATGGGCAGATTTTGTCTGGGTGTAACCCTTGGATATAGGGAATTTTAGATGCATAATCCCAAATTTGGCCATGGGTGCCTAGACAAGAAAGGCAGTTCTTTCCCATAGGAATGAAAGCACAGAGCCCCAGTGCTGCACGGTCAGATGGGAAGTGGCCCTTGACATGTCAAATTCAGTGGGACCTGTCAGACAGCCCCCAGGAGGCCAAACCAGGCAGAACTGTTCCATGTTCCATTGACTTCATGGGTCCCCACACTGTCACAATGGTCTCCTTTATTCCATGAGCTCTGGCAATGTCACAATGGCTTCTTGGTTTCATGAGCCCCAACAGAGTCACAAGGGTCCATTGGCCCCATGCAGCCCCGCTGTGAAACAATGGCTCCTTGTTTCTATTTTAAATCAATCACAATCAAACCACAGTTTATCATTGATCCTTGCTTCCATAGGGCCCATGATTTGCACAATGGTCTCCTTGATTCCATGATTCCTGGATTGCACGGTCTCACCATTGTTTCCTTGGATCTCCATTGTCACAACTGACCCAAGGCTCCATGAGGTTCCGTAGTGTCACCGTGGTCGCTGTCAGAGGCTGGATGAGATCCATGTCCCGAGACACCTTGGGATGCTCGGAATGCCCGTGTGGGGCCAGGGCCGGGTCAGGCCTTGGTTTGTGGTGGGACAGAGCCCCGCCCACAGCCCTGGCCTGGCAGAGCTGTCAATCACACAGCAGGGGGTGGTGCTAACCCATCTCTGATTGGCCCAGCTGTCAATCAATCAATCAATCAATCAATCACACACCAGCAGCTGGTGCTACCCTGGCTCTGATTGGATAAGCAACTGGCAGTCCCACCCCAGGGGCGGGGCCATGAAGGCCCAGGGGGTTAAAAGCCGGAGCACGAGGCCAGCCCAGGGTCGGGATCCTGCCTTCTGCTGGGGTTCCTCTGTTGGTGATGCTGGAACCACAGCAGTTGGTGCCTATGTGTGTGTCTTTCTATGGATCTTCTGTCTTCCTGTTGGTCTCTATTTCTTCTCCTTCTAATCCTACTTACCTGGAACATTTTGGGGTAACTTATCATGTCAGGTGTTAAAGATTTTTAGGTTAGATCTGTGGGAATCCAGGGCTCAGGGAATATTTCTCTGTCTGCTCTGGGGGGTCCTGACCCCCAGAGAAACACTGCCTTTAGCCTTCGCCCATGAAGAGGACTTCCAAGACTTTGAGACTGATTAGAATTTACCAAACTGAGAAATAGATAATAGAGAGTAGTATAGTATGTCACTTGGGTGAAAAATTCAGGTTTTGGGATTTTTAGTATGGTGTAGATAGGAAGCAAGATGGAGGAATTGGGATGTAGTCCCTGTCTTCTTCTTTATCTACTCCATTTTCTTCAATGTTGTGGCACAGGGTGATTGGTCAAGGAAAGCACAGTGTGGAGGTTATGTGGACAGTCGAGGGATGAGTTATTGGTCGATAAGTAGAAATAATGTACATTTTAAGAGTTAATTGGATGAGAAAACTTTAAAAGACCTTGAAACTGTACATTTTAGGGCCATTTTGCGGTGCTTTTCCAGTATGCTGAGCCTGGTGTGCACAGCAATGCAAAACTTTAGATAACAATAAACAAGAAGCTGAAGACTGAAAAAGTCCCATGCATCTCCTTTTACCTGGCACAGAACTGCTACAGAAGGGTTTCCCCTATCCAGGGAGGCCCCAAAAAGGTCCAACATGAAACAGACATCAATGACTGGTGCCCCAAAAATGTTTGTAATAGGTTGACTTTTTTCCATAAAGTTGTTTACTGAAGGGTGTTGTCTTAATTGGCCAATCATGTGAAATGTGTTGATTAAATGACCAGTGAGGTCCACCTCTAGCAAACCAAGATATAAAAGAAGAGGATTGAAAAAATGAGTGGCTTTTAGCCCTTAGCCTTCTGATCTGAGTCTGTGTCATCTCTGAGTCAAAGGTGACATTTGGGGATCTGTGGGGTCTATTGGGGATCCTTTCTGCACCTCGTGACCCAAAAGGAGCTTCTCTAATAAACTTTGCCTGAAGCTCCCTATGTGCCCATGACAGGAACCCCTGTGAGTGTCTGGGCCATCCCGGCTCTTTGGCAGCCTGGGCACTCCTGGGATGTCACCGTGGAGCCCCCATGAGTGCCTGTGACAGATGGGTGCCTTTGCAGCCCAAGGTGCCCTGGGATGTCACCATGGAATGGCTGTGACTGCCTCTGACCACAGGGCTCTTTACCATCCCAGAAACCCCTGGGAGGTCTCCATGGAGCCCCTGTCTCTGCCTGTGACATTCCAGCTGTGGAACAGCCTGGAGACTCTTGGAAAGTCCCCATGGAACCCCTCTGAGGGCCTGTGACAAATCTGATCCTTAGCAGGCAACCATCACCAGCCTGCTGTTGCTATGGTCAGTTTCCATGGCAACCATCACCAACCCCCTGTTGCTATGGTCAGTTTCCATGGCAACCATCACCAGCCCCCTGCTGCTATGCTCAGTCCCTTGGCAGCTCCAGGGAGACCCCATGCCATGGGTGGTTGCCATGGACACCAGCTCAGGCCTGCAGCCAGAGCCCGTTGCCATGGCAACCATTGGCAGCCCCATCCCCAGGCTGATGGGATCCCAGAAGCACAGAATGGGCTGAGCTGGGAGGGACCCATCAGGATCCTCCAGTCCAACTCCTGGCCCTGCAAAGGACACCCCAACAATGCCAGCCTGGGCCTGGCAGCGCTGGCCAAACGCTGCTGCAGCTCAGAGAGCCCTGGAGCTGGGACCCTTCCCTGGGGAGCCTGGCCAGGGCCCCAGCAGCCTCTGGGCAAAAACCTTTTCCTGACATCCAACCTGAGCCTGCCCCGACTCAGCTGCAGCCGCTCCCTCCACTCCTGTCCCTGGGCACCAGAGGGAAGAGGTTCCCACAGCCCCAGCCAGGGACCCGCTCCCAAGGCTGCTGCCATGGCCACCAGGGCTGCCACCAGCTGGGATGCTCGGTTTGCATGGGCCGGGCTTCAGGAATGGGATTCCCCAATTTCCTGCTCCCGCTAAAACCGCGCTGCCCTCGCTGCCCTCCCGCCTCCCATGGAAAGCACAAAAGGCAAAGATCCCGGGCTGGGATAACAACAATTTATTGGGAACAGCAACAGGATAAGGAATAAACAGGAACAGAAACAATATTGATAACAGAAGGGATAAATAAAACTGTTTACAGGGAAAACTACAATACAACTCACTGGCTGTTCCCAGCAACATATTTCCCCCACCTGGAAAGGACACCCTTCTCCTTGTGGAGAGAGAGAGAGAGAGAGAGTCCCTTTCCTGCTCCTGGCAATGACCTGAGGTGGGAGTGAATGTAATGACCTGGCCATGGCCAGACCCTCATGTTCTTCAGTTCCACACCATGTCATTGACAGGGGAAGGAAGAGGGACAGGGGTCTTGCCAGCATGGATCACAGGGAACATGGATCACCCGGGCTCTACCCAACATGGTTTTCTCATGGGGGATGAAACTGGAGCAGTGCACGAAGCTCTTTGTGCAGCTGGGGCATTTTCAGGGCTTCCCTTACTGGTGCCTCCATTGTTGTTGTGTCAAGGCAGAGCTCCAGCTGAAGCTCTTCCCACAGTGGGGACACCCGTAGGGCCTCTCCCCAGTATGGATGTGGCGGTGCCTGATGAGGTGGGATTTGTGCTTGAAGCCCTCCCCACAGTTGGGGCAGCAAAAGGGCCTCTCCCCAGTCTAAATCTGCTGGTGGTGGAGGAGACTGGAGCCGCTCTGAAACCTCTTCCCACAGGTGGAGCCCTCATAGGGCCTCTCCCCAGTGTGGATGTGCAAGTGCCTGATGAGCTCTGAGCTGCATCTGAAGCCCTTCCCACACTCCCCACACTCGTAGGGCCATTCCCCAGTGTGGATCATCTGGTGGCTGATCAGGGTGCTGCTCTTCTTGAAGCTCTTCCCACACTCCAAGCACTTGTGGGGCTTCTCCGCATCATGAAGCTGCCCATGGGCCACCAGCTCTGAGCTCTGGCTGAAGCTCTGTCCACCTTCCTGGCCCAGGGTGGGTCTTTCCTCCTCAGAGCACACTGGGCTGGGTTTGCAGCCCCTCCTCCTGTGGGATCTCCATGAATTTTCCTCCCTGTTGGATTCCTGTGCCCAGGAGTCACTCAAAATGGCCTCTTCCATGAGGTTCTGCCATGGAGATTTGTCCTCCCCAGTCTCCATCCTCAGCTTCTTCCTTGGGGGAGGAAGGACAAGGAGAGGATGGGATTTGCCTCCGTGCCAGAGGGAAGGGGAAGGAGATCCCCCCAGTGCATCCCCAGCAGGACGGGGTTGGCAGCAGGGTTGTCCTGCAGCCGGGGGCTGTGCTGGGCTGGGAGATGGAGCAGGAGAGAGGGGGAAAGGGGCACTGACTTCCTCCTCACCCGCCCGGGTGTCCTGGGGCATCTTCCTCTTCCTCGCAGACTCCTCCTCCATTGAGTCAAGGTTTGGGAATGGGAAATCCTGTTTTGGGAGGAAAACAAGGGATGAGCACATTGAATTTTGTACTGGTTTCAAGGCAAACCTGGGGAGGGTCTAAACCAGGATTACAATTTAATAAGAAAATGAAGATCAAGGCAATGATACAGAAACACTGCCTTAAACTGACAGAGTCAGGATATAACCTGTGGTAGGCCAGGGACAGGCGCTCGGAAGATTTCGGGCTGTAACGGAAAGTTACAGGAATCCTTCTACACCCCTCCCCATAGATAAGGATCACCCTTGGAATGTAGCCAGACGTGTAGCCCCCCTAACCTATAGATGCCAGTAACTTTCCACTCCATACTAACCCTAGAAAGTATAGCCAAACCCCTGTCTGACGTAGAGAGACTCTTTAGTCCATAAATACCCTTAAGACCCCTCAATAAACGCCTTTAACCGTCCACCACATTGGTGTCAGCGTCTGTTATTGGCCACAAGGGATCCCACGAAGGAGATCGAAGTGCCAGACTCTGAAACCAGGTCATCGCAGCCTTCACAAGAAGGCAACATAGTGGTGCCGAAACCCGGGATCGGGACGAAGGGACGAGTCCGGGCGACGGGAGTACTCCTGGCCAGGGGACAGCACTCAACGCCGGAACGGCCATAGCGAAGAAGGGGGACGCCCCAGGACCCGCGATTCGTATGGAAGCGATAGCGAAGGTCGTAAGTTTGATACATATGCAATGGGGAATCAAATGTGAGCTCAGGAATTTTAATCTCGCATTGACGAGACTCTTAGAGCTTGGGGTCATTTCTCGACCCATAGATATATTACACTCGGAGGTGTGGCAGAAATGTACTGTCGCGCTAGCAGAGGACACAAAAGCCACAGGCAGCAGCAAAAGCCTGAAAGCGTGGGGGAAGGCAGAAGCCGCCCTACGCAAAGCATTAGAAGAACAGGAGACGTGGAATGCTGCGCGCTCCTGTTTGTTAATCGCGCCACAGCAGGGGGAGGGGGCGGGAACGCGAAACCCCCCTGGTGGCGACTCGATTGAGAGCGGGGAAGCGGGGGGGCCGGGCGCGACCCATCCCTCCTCCAGCCCAAAGCCCCCGGAGCCCTCGGAGCCCCCGGGGGACCCCCTGACCCCTTTGGGGGACCCGCCGGGGCCCAGACCACCTCCGGAGCCCCCCGGGGTGCCCGCGGACCCCTCGCCCAACCCTTCCCCACTGCTAGCCGACTTAGCGCAAGAAGCGGAGGGACTCGCACGGTCCTTTCGGGAGGGACTGGCGGCAGAGGCTCGAAATATCGAGAGGGCTGGCGCGCGGGCGAGCGGCGGAGGGGATCCGCCGCCCTACCCGTTTGAATATGGCGCGGATGGCCGGGAAGAGGGGTGGAGCCCGTCGGCCCGCGGCGGGAAGAACCCAGAACCGCGGCCAGCCGCAAACACGCATGCGCGGGAAACCAGCGCTGAGCCCATGCCCGGCAGAGAGCCGTGGGTCCCAGCAGACGCGCATGCGTGGGGGTGCAACGGAGGGCGGGCACTCACTCGGGAGCCGCGCCCACTGATGCCACCATATATGGGAGAGATCCCTCCCTGCGGGAGGCAGGGCGAGCCCAGGGGGCGGCACCGCCAGCAACATCAGCACCACCCCCAAGGGGAGGAGCGGGGCCGTAGCCGAACAAAACGGCAGCAGAGACCGGAAGTATATTGGCAGTCGACTTCCGACTCTGAAAGGAGCCACAGCTCCCCAGATCACTCTGCGGAGCCCACCGAGTCCAGCAGCGACTCGGAAGCAGAGAAAACAGAATCAATGCGGTTTCGGACGAAACCAATTAAAACTTTTAACACAACCGGGAACCAGCCCCAATACGAACTCACCGACTGGGGTAAAATCAAAATCGAATGCGCGGAATGGGCACCCGCAGCATCGGTGCATGCCTTCCCGGTGAGAATTACGGGACCCCAGGGAAACCAGCAAAGAACGTATACTCCCGTTAATTCCAAAGACGTTCAGACAATAGTAAAAGCTATCTCAGAAAAAGGAATTAACTCAGGGGTGGTTTCCACTCTCGTGGATGGTCTTTTTAGCAATGATGATTTACTCCCTTTTGATATAGTGCAAATAAGCCGTATGCTTTTTGAGAGGGTGGGGACGTGCGGGATTCAGCCCCCTCCCGCTCTGGATATGAGACGGCCCATCTATGCCAACCCATAGTGGGGCAGGGGATCGTCATACCCTATGCTCCCACAGGCAAAAGCACACAGAAAGGGAGAAACATGACCTACCCCAAACCCTTACCCACAAGGGTCACCGACGTCCCGACTGGCGATGAGGAAGCCTTCCAGATAGGCCAATCAGCCAGCTCAGGCTCGAACCCAATCCTTCGCATGTTAGAAGCTACCTTTTTATCCCTGAATGAATCTAACCCTAACCTAACCGATTCCTGCTGGCTTTGTTACGATGTTAAACCCCCCTTTTACGAAGGAGTCGCTTTAGATAACCCCTTCAGCTATTCCACAGCCGATGCCCCTCGCCAGTGCAGATGGGACACACCCCGCAAAGGAATTACCCTGAGTCAAATCACAGGTCAGGGCAGATGCTTCGGCAATGCAACCCTAGCTAAGCGGAAAGGCGACGTCTGCACCGAAGTAGTTGAGCCCGACAGGAAGAATAATAAGTGGGTAGTCCCATCCACATCTGGGATGTGGGTTTGCCAGAGATCTGGAGTAAGTCCCTGCGTGTCTCTTGCCAAATTCGATAACTCTAACGACTTTTGTGTTCAAGTTCTGATCATCCCTAGGATCCTGTACCACTCAGACGAAGAGGTGTACCACCTTTTCGAAGAAAACAGCCGGCTCCACAAGAGAGAAATATTAACAGGTATAACTATCGCAGTGCTGCTCGGCCTAGGAGCGGCTGGAACGGCAACAGGTGTCTCAGCCCTAGCAACTCAACACCAAGGACTGTCCCAGCTGCAGATGACCATCGATGAGGACCTGCAGAGGATCGAGAAATCCATTTCCTTCCTAGAAAAGTCAGTCTCTTCACTCTCAGAAGTGGTCCTGCAGAACAGGCGAGGACTGGATCTCCTGTTCATGCAGCAAGGGGGCCTGTGTGCCGCCTTGAAAGAGGAATGCTGCTTCTACGCTGACCATACAGGAGTTGTTAGAGACTCCATGGCAGAACTCCGAAACAGACTGGCTCAGAGACAGAAAGACAGGGAAGCCCAACAGAACTGGTTCGAATCCTGGTTCAATCAATCACCATGGCTAACCACCCTAATTTCTACCCTAATAGGTCCATTGGCAATGCTGCTTTTAGCTATTACCTTCGGGCCATGCCTGCTGAACAAGCTAGTCTCATTCGTTCAGGCCCGCCTGGAACGGGCTAACATCCTGTTCCTGGGACAGCCACAATTCCTGTGAATTCAACAGGGGACGCTGCCAGTCACGAGAGACTTGCCTGGCAGAAACTTACTCAGGTTTCCCAAGACCCTTTTCCCTAGTCAGATCTCAACTTCCTACCTCATTTTAGTGCCTATGTATAAGACTACCTTGTTCATTTGTGAAAGAGGGGGGGGAAGTGTGGTAGGCCAGGGACAGGCGCTCGGAAGATTTCGGGCTGTAACGGAAAGTTACAGGAATCCTTCTACACCCCTCCCCATAGATAAGGATCACCCTTGGAATGTAGCCAGACGTGTAGCCCCCCTAACCTATGCATGCCAGTAACTTTCCACTCCATACTAACCCTAGAAAGTATAGCCAAACCCCTGTCTGACGTAGAGAGACCCCTTAGTCCATAAATACCCATAAGACCCCTCAATAAACGCCTTTAACCATCCACCACATTGGTGTCAGCGTCCGTTATTGGCCACAAGGGATCCCACGAAGGAGATCGAAGTGCCGGACTCTGAAACCAGGTCATCGCGGCCTTCACAAGAAGGCAACAATAACCTGACACCCTGTTGCTGGTCAGGCTGGTGGCTGCAGTCCCATTAAATGGTGGCTGCAGTCCTGTTGGAGGGATGAACGTGATTCTGTCCAAGCAGTGATCCTGTAGAAGGGTCTGGTCTTCCTCTGAAGGTCCAGTGGTGGTTCTGGAGCTCTTGTCCTCTGGGAATCCAGTAGGCAAGCTGCTCCCGGTGCTGCAAGGCTCAGCTTATATGCAGGTAGGAATGCTTGGATCCTCCCCCTGGGCGGAGCATCCCACAATGGGATGATGGAATTTTATCAGCCCTGCAGTGACACTCAATGGCCCATTCACAGAAGATATCTCCCCTGGAGTGTGACTGTGGTCACAATGGTTTTCAGGATGAAGAAGAGACGAGAATATTGACTCCATGATCAGAAGGCTTGATTTATTATTTTATGATATATGTTACATTAGACTATACTAAAAAGCAATAGAAAGGAAAAGGTTTCTTCAGCATCTAGCTAAGCTAAGAATAGAAAAGAATGAATAACAAAGATCTGTGTCTCAGTCAGAGCAAGAGCCAGCTCTGCCATGAGTGGTCAAGAAATCTAAACACCCACAGGAGACCAATCACAGGGTCTACCTGTTGCATTCCACAGCAGCAGATAACCATTGTTTTCTTTGGTTACTGAAACTGCAGCTTCTCACAAGGAAAAATCCTAAGAAAGGATTTTTCATGAAAGATGTCTGCGACACCTGGAGGGTGTTATCAGGGCTGAGTCATGGAAGAGATGAAGAACACTGCCCCACCTGTTTCTAGCAGTTGATGAAGTTGGGGATTGAAAACATGAATTTGGTTCCATCTTACATTGCAACCTGAAACAGTGGGGGAATCCCTGCTCAGGGGGTGAACACCACCACCCTTACCCAAACTGGCTCAGGTGTAAAACCCCCACCCCGGGAAGGCCACACACACAGGGGACAATGTCACACTTGCCCTGCCCCAGGGGCGGTCTCTGTCCCTGTCACTCTGTGACTGTCCCCCCTGTTCTCTTTCACAGGCCGGGGGCTTTTCGAAATCTAAGAATAAGTTTTCTCTTTGTCCCTGTCACCTTTGTGACCTCTACACAGAGCTTTCCCTTCCTTTTAATAATCTTTTCATAAAAGAGGTATCGCAATGTATTGGGCCGAATTTCCACTTTTCTTTTATTGGAACCTGCCAGCATCTGAGCTGGAGCTGTGCAGGACCAATGGATTTTGGAATTGCCACAAATTGCTTCTATTGTCAGTTTATTAAATTTTGGGATTTGTTTGCCTTTTCACGACAAGTGACTTGTGGGAAGAGCAAATTCAAGGCATTTTCTGTAGGGTTAAGTTTGATTTCTGTCAAGAAACAACTTTACTTTGTCCAGTGCCCAGGGAGTGCTCAAGGGGTCTCTCTCCACTCGCCCTGGGGGATGCTTGGGAGGGGTTTGGGGGGTTTGTCCCTGTCCCTGTCACCCCAGGCCATTCCCCAGGGGTGTCCCTGTCCCTGTCACCCCAGGCCATTCCCCAGGGTTGTCCCTGTCCCTGTCACCCCAGGCCATTCCCCAGGGGTCTCCATCACTCTCACCCAGGGAATGCCTGGGGGGTCTCCCTCCCTCTCTCCCCTGTGCCAGGGGGTGCTCGGGGCAGTCTCTGTCCCTCTCAGCCCAGGGGATGCTCGGGGCTCTCTGTCCCCTGGCCCTGGGGGATGCTCGGGGGGTCTCCATCCCTCTGGCCTCAGGCAATGCCTGTGCAGGGCTGGGCACCAGGGGCTCTGTGTCCCTCTCACCGCTGAGGCTGCTCGGGGCTGGGGGGGCTCTGCCACCTTCTCACCCCTGGGGAGGCCGGGGGGGGTCTCTGTCCCTCTCAGCCCTGCTGGGTCCCCACCCAAACATCATCGGGGTCACAGGGACAGAGACACCCCCAAAGCCCCAGAAGGGCTGAACCTTGGATTTGGTTTGGGGCCAAGGATTTAGGAAGGGGCTGGAATTGGGGCTGGGCTTGGGGTTGGGGCTGAGATTTGGATTAGAGCTGGGATTGGGGTTAAGGCGAGACATGGGATTGGCTTTAGGGCTGGGGTTGGGATTGGGTCTGGGGCTAGACGAGTCCGGCATTGGGATGGGATTAAATACAGAACTGTGAGTGTGTCTGAACATGGAGTGAGATTGAGACCAGGATCAGGGTCAGGTTTGGGACTGAGCTCACCCAGAGCAGGACAGGGGGGATGTCACTGTGGGAAGGTTTGGGGGAAATACTGATTTGGGGAAAACCAAGGTGTGAATGCCTTGGGTTGGGGATTCCTCCCACACAAGTCCATCTCTGGAAGTCACCTGATGTCCATAAAAACCTCCAAAAATCAAGAGTGTATAAGAAAAAAGTCACCAGGAGTGCCCCATTTCCAGTCTCATCCCTCTGGGGTTCTGGTGGTTGCCTGTCTCTGGGCTGTTGGGGATCCCATGGGTCCTGGGGATCCCCCCTCTCCAGGGTCCGGCTAAGGGATGCAGGCGGATTTTGGGGTCCCAAGGTCCCTCTCTCCAGCCTCCCCTCAATCCAGCCACTTGGGATTCCCCCCTCTTCCCACCACCCTGTCCTGCTTTAGGGCAATTTTGGGAGAAAACTCCCGAAAGGGGTTTCCTCTAGAATGCAGATTCAGCAGCCCCACCCTCAGCCAGTTCGGGAAATGATTTCCTTGGAGAAAAGTGAAAAAAACACTTTATTTAACAGGCAAAGCATTCACCAGCACAAAAATTGAACAATATTAAGCAATAAAACCTCCGGCTGCTGGAAAATAGGTGACAAACTCCAAAAGTCCCTCCTTGGGCTGGGGCTTGGCTCACTCAGTGTCTTATCAGTCTCTTATCAGTCTCTTATCTGTCTCTTATCAGTCTCTTATCAGTCTCTTATCAGTCCCTCCTGTATTGGAAATGCCGCGGTCCAGGCTCAGCCCGGTGAGCCACAGGTGGGAGCTGCCGGTGGTGTTCTGGTTGTTCAGTCCAGAGCAGGTTTAAACAGCACCAAAGAAAAAGAAAAACCACAGTCCAGGGAACTTCTCTGCCTCAGAGAGCTAAAAACTAACTAAAAGCAAAGGAGAGCTCTGTCCCGCCCTCTGTCCATCCAGGAGCTGGAATGTGGAGGAGTGAGTGCAGTGCCTGAAAACAAACTGCAGCTTCTTCCTCCTCCCCTTGGCTCTCAGAACCAGCCTTAAAGGTGCAGAACTCATTTCTGGGCTAAAGGGACCGATGGGGCACGAGCATCAAGAAGTCACCCCAGGACGCACCCCTGTCAGGGTCAGGGGGTCCCGTCCCCGCCTCATCTCCGGGCTGCCAGGGGTGCCCCAGCTCCGGTATCGCCCCTTCCCCTCTCCCTGCCCCGGGGGTCCCCCGTTCCACAGCCCCGGCTCTCACGGGGATCCCCAAAACCAATGTCCCGCCCCGTGGGTACCGGGCCATCCCCACGTGGGCCCCCCGGGACCCTCCCGAGGGGCGATCGCGGCTCCTCTGTCCCCGAAAAAGCTCCTCTTAGGGAGCCCGGAGATACCCGGGGCTCGAGTCCGGGATCTGCCGGCTCCGAACACGCTCCAAAAAAATCCTCCCGGACACCCCTGGCTGGAGCCGGGGCGAGCTCGGCCTCGCCCTCACCTGCGGCTCGGGGCTGGGGGCGATGCTCCCGGGGCAGGGGCTGCTGCAGGCTCAGCGTGCGGGCGCTGCGAGCGCCGGGATTCTCCCGCTCCCGCTCCTGCTCCTCCTCTCCCTCCTCTTCCTCCCGCATTTCCTCCGCTGCCAACCCGGACCCCCCTTTCCCACCCCTCTGCCCCGCGGCCCCGCAGCCCCGGCTGCTGGGTGGGGGAGCCCCCGATCGGCCCCAGGGGTGGGCAGGGGGCTCGGGGACCCCCCCGGGGCGGATCCGTGCCCCCGGCCCGAGCCCCAAACTCCGCTCCGGGGCCGCTGGGCTCTGCGGGTCCGCCTGGCAACCGGTGAGTCATCAGCGAGAAAAGCTCTGGTTGGCTGGAAATTGTTCAGCGCGTCCTCTGATTGGCTGGAATTGTGAAAGGCGCTGCGCCCTGCGGGTGTCCCCGGGAGCTGCGGAGTCTGGGCCGGAGCCTTTTCCTCTTTCTTTCTCCCCCTCTGAGAACTCTTTCCTATTTCTTTCTCTCTCTGAGATCTCTTCCCGATTTCTTTCTCTCCCTCACTCTTGCCCATTTCTTGTTCAGTTCAATCCAAGTTCGAGCAGATCCACAGGTTGCGTTCCCACGCTCTCATTCGCACCTTCACTGGGGCAGAGGCGTCTCTCCCTCGCGAAATCGTAACCCATGGGCAGGGTCCTTTCCAGCCCAATCCTTCCAAGATTTTGTCGGGGACTTGCTTCCATTTCCTCCCTCCCTCTGCTTCCAGCGGGGAAGGTGCTGGGAAATGTCCGGCAAAGCCACCTTTGCCGTGTGCTCTGGGAGCCCACAGAGCTGCTGGACCTTGTCCCCTAGCCCTGCACAGCTCCTTGGGAGGCACGGCAGGAGCAGCACCCTGGCAGCCTCGGGAATGCCCCTCTGGGATCCATGGCACACACTGCCAGGGGCTGGAATTCCAGTTCCCAGACAGGAAAAGATGTTCCTGGCCTGGAAAGCAAAGCTCTTAAGAAGGAGCCAAAAGCCAAGTGGAGCAAGATCCTACAGTGACATTTCACTGCCAGCCTTCATAACTTCACCCATGGTTGTTGTAGCTCCTGGATGGGGAATTAATTCAGGGAAGGGTCTTTGGTGGGAGACGCTGAGGGGAGACACTGAGAGAGAAACAGAGCAAGCAAAGAAAGGCAGGAGAGAAAGTAGGACACAAACATAATCAGCTATGAAGGTAGCACTCTGAAAAACAATTTGGAACTGCCTGAAAATGAATGGCACAGAGAGAAATAATTTTGTAATTTTATTTCCTATCAAAACACAATTTCCTCCCTTTGTCACATACCTCCTCCCAGTGTCATTCAGCAGGGCTGCCAGAAAGATTTTCATTATGAGTGGATGTTCCAGGCTGCAGCCACAAGCAAACAGGGAATGGGGATTTTCCTGCTCCTGAGGAGTTTGACATCCTCAGCTGAGGAGAGGAGGAGGCACCAGAAGAAAATGGCAGCCGGGCTTCATCCTCCCGCAGGAAAGAGAGGGGGGAAATCTCTCATCCTGTCTGCAGCTGCTCCCACAGGGATGTGAGGGCTGATCCCAGAGCCCCAGGGGTCACAGTCAGGGCTGCCCTCAGGGAATGCTCACCTGGTATTGAGGGGCAGCGTGGGAGCATCTGGATCTTGGGGCACCCAGCTGCCCCCCATGTTTGGAGGTGCCTGAGGAGGGCTGGGACAATGCCAGGGACATCCTGCAGTGACATCCCCCCTGTCCTGCTCTGGGTGAGCTCAGTCCCAAACCTGACCCTGATCCTGGTCTCAATCTCACTCCATGTTCAGACACACTCACAGTTCTGTATTAAATCACATCCCAGTGCCAGACTCGTCTAGCCCCAGACCCAATCCCAAGCCCAGCCCTAAAGCCAATCCCATGTCTAGCCTTAACCCCAATCCCTGCTCTAATCCAAATCTCAGCCCCAACTCCAATCCCAGCCCCAATTCCAGCCCCAGACCCAATCCCAACCCCAGCCCTAAAGCCAATCCCATGTCTCACCTTAACCCCAATCCCAGCTCTAATCCAAATCTCAGCCCCAACTCCAAGCCCAGCCCCAATTCCAGGCCCTTCCTAAATCCTCGGCCCCAAACCAAATCCCAGGTTCAGCCCTTCTGGGGCTTTGGGGGTGTCTCTGTCCCTGTGGCCCCGATGATGTTTGGGTGGGGTCCCAGCAGGGCTGAGAGGGACAGAGACCCCCCCGGCCTCCCCAGGGGTGAGAAGGTGGCAGAGCCCCCCCAGCCCCGAGCAGCCTCAGCGGTGAGAGGGACACAGAGCCCCTGGTGCCCAGCCCTGCACAGGCATTGCCTGAGGCCAGAGGGATGGAGACCCCCCGAGCATCCCCCAGGGCCAGGGGACAGAGAGCCCCGAGCATGCCCTGGGCTGAGAGGGACAGAGACTGCCCCGAGCACCCCCGGCACAGGGGAGAGAGGGAGGGAGACCCCCCAGGCATTCCCTGGGTGAGAATGATGGAGACCCCTGGGGAATGGCCTGGGGTGACAGGGACAGGGACACCCCTGGGGAATGGCCTGGAGTGACAGGGACAGGGACAACCCCCCCAAACCCCTCCCAAGCATCCCCCAGTGTGAGAGGGTCAGTGACCCCTTGACCATCCCCAGGGCACTGGACATATAAAGTTGTTTCTTGACAAAAATCAAACTTAACCCTACAGAAAATGCCTTGAATTTGCTCTTCCCAAAAGTCACTTGTGGTGAAAATGCAAACAAATCCCAAAATTCAGTAAACTCACAGTAGAAGCAATTTTGTGGCAATTCCAAAATCCATTGGTCCTGCACAGCTCCAGCTCTGCTGCTGCCACATTCTGATAAAAGAAAAGTGGAAATTCGGCCCAATACATTGAGATACCTCTTTTATGAAAAGATTAGGAAAAGGAAGGGAAATCTCTGTGTAGATGTCACAAAGGTGACAGGGAAAGAGAAAAAAATTATTCTTAGATTTGGCAAAGCCCCCGGCCTGTGAAAGAGAAAAGGGGTGACAGCCACAGAGTGACAGGGACAGAGACCTCCCCTGGGGCAGGGCAAGTGTGACATTGTCCCCTGTGTGTGTGTGGCCTTCCCAGGGTGGGGGTTTTACACCTGAGCCAGTTTGGGTAAGGGGGGTGGTGTTCACCCCCTGAGCAGGGATTCCCCCACTGTTTCAGGCTGCAATGTAAGATGGAACCAAATGCATGTTTTCAATCCCCATCTTCATCAACTGCTAGAAACAGGTGGGGCAGTGTTCTTGATCTCTTCCATGACTCAGCCCTGATAACGCCCTCCAGGGGAGATATCTTCTGGGAGTGGGCCATTGAGTGTCACTGCAGGACTGATAAAATTCCATCCTCCCATTGTGGGATGCTCCGCCCAGGGGGAGGATCCAAGCATTCCTACCTGCATATAAGGTGAGCCTTGCAACACCAGGAGCAGCTTGCCTACTGGATTCCCAGAGGACAAGAGCTCCAGAACCACCACTGGACCTTCAGAGGAAGACCAGACCCTTCTACAGGATCACTGCTTGGACAGAATCACGTTCATCTCTCCAACAGGACTGCAGCCACCATTTAATGGGACTGCAGCCACCACCCTGAGCAGCAACAGGGTGTCAGGTTATATCCTGACTCTGTCAGTTTAAGGCAGTGTTTCTGTATCATTGCCTTGATCTTCTTTTCTTATGAAATTGTAATTCTGGTTTAGACTCTCCCCCAGGTTTGCCTTGAAACCAGTAAAAAATTCAATGCGCTCATCCCTTGCTTTCCTCCCAGAACAGGATTTCACATCCCCAAACCTTTGCCAGATGGAGGAGGAGGCTGCAAGGAAGAGGAAGGAGCCCCGGGACATTCAGGCAGGTGAGGAGGAAGTCAGTGCCCCTTTCCCCCTCTCTCCTGCTCCATCTCCCAGCCCAGCACAGCCCCCGGCTGCAGGACAACCCTGCTGCCAACCCCGTCCTGCTGGGGATGCACTGGGGGGATCTCCTTCCCCTTCCCTCTGGCACGGAGGCAAATCCCATCCTCTCCTTGGCCTTCCTCTCCCCAGGAAGGAGCTGAGCATGGAGACCAGAGAGGAGAAATCCCCAGGGCAGGACCTCATGGATGAGGCCATTTTGAGTGACTCCAGGACACAGGAATCCAATGGGGAGGAAAATCCCCAGAGATCCCACAGGAGGAGGGGCTCCAAACCCAGCCCAGTGTGCTCTGAGGAGGAAAGACCCACCCTGAGCCAGGAAGGTGGACAGAGCTTCAGCCAGAGCTCAGAGCTGGTGGTCCATGGGCAGCTTCATGATGGGGAGAAGCCCCACAAGTGCTTGGAGTGTGGGAAGAGCTTCAGGAAGAGCAGCACCCTGATCAGCCACCAGATGATCCACACTGGGGAATGGCCCTACGAGTGTGGGGAGTGTGGGAAGGGCTTCAGCTGCAGCTCTGCCCTCATCATCCACCAACGCATCCACACTGGGGAGAGGCCCTACGAGTGTCCCCAGTGTCAGAAGAGGTTTCACACCAGCTCCAGTCTCCTCCAGCACCAGCAGATTCACACTGAGGAGAGGCCCTTCCACTGCCCTGACTGTGGGAAGGGCTTCAAGCGCAACTCCACCCTCCTCACCCACCAGCGCATCCACGCTGGGGAGAGGGAGAGGCCCTACGAGTGTCCCCAGTGTCAGAAGAGGTTTTACACCAGCTCTGATCTCCTCCTGCATGAGCGGATTCACACAGATGAGAGGCCCTTCCGCTGCCCTGACTGTGGGATGGGCTTCAAGCGCAACTCCCACCTCATCAGGCACCAGCGGATCCACACCGGGGAGAAGCCCTATGAGTGTGGGGAATGTGGGATGAGCTTCAGCCAGAACTCTAACCTGATCTCCCACCACAAGACCCACACCAGGGAACGGCCCTATGAGTGTGGGGAATGTGGGAAGAGCTTTAGGCAGAAGTCTCTCTTGATCTGCCACCAGAGGATCCACACTGGGGAAAGGCCATACAACTGCGGGGAATGTGGGATGACCTTTAGTAGGAAGACCCAAATGAACATCCACCAAATGATCCACACAGGGGAGAGGCCCTACCAGTGCCCCGAGTGTGGGAAGAGGTTTCAAACCAGCTCTCAGCTCCTCCAGCACCAGCGCATTCACACGGATGAGAGGCCCTTCCTCTGCCCTGACTGCGGGAAGGGCTTCAAGCACAACTCCACCCTCGTCACCCACCGGCGCATCCACACTGGGGAGAGGCCCTACGAGTGTCCCCAGTGTGGGAAGAGCTTCACCAGCAGCTCTCACTTGAGCAGACACCAACGGAGGCACCAGTAAAAGAAGCCCTGCACATGCCCCAACTGCAGGAAGAGTTTAATGCACTGCTCCAGCTTTATCCCCCATTGGAGACCCCACGTTGGTCAGAGTCCTGGCGATCCATGTTCCCTGTGATCCATGCTGGGAAGACGCCTGTCCCTTTTCCTGCCCCTGCCAATGACATGATGTGGGGTTGGAGAACATGAGGGTCTGGCCATGGCCCTGTCATTACATTCACTCCCACCTCAGTTCATTGCCAGGGGCAGGAAAGGGACTCTCTCTCTCTCTCTCCCTGAGGAGAAGGGTGTCCTTTCCAGACAGGAGGAAATACATTGCCAGGAAGACCTAGTTGTTGATGTTGTAGTTTTCTCTGTAAATAGTTTTACTTATCCCTTCTGTTATCAATATTGTTTCTGTTTCTGTTTGTTCTTTATCTCGTTGCTGTTCCCAATAAATTGTTCTTATCCCAGCCTGGGATCTTTGCCTTTTTTGCTTTCCATGGGAGGCAGGAGGGCAGCGAGGGCAGCGCGGTTTTAGCAGGAGCAGGAAATTGGGGAATCCCATTGCTGAAGCCCGGCCCCTGGAAACCGAGCATCCCAGCTGGTGCCAGCCCTGGTGTCCATGGCAACCACGCCTGGCATGGGGTCTCCATGGAGCTGCCAAGGGACTGAGCATAGCAACAGGGGGCTGGTGATGGTTACCTGCTAAGGATCAGATTTGTCACAGGCCCTCAGAAGGGTTCCATGGGGACTTTCCAAGAATCTCCAGGCTGTTCCAAAGCTGGAATGTCACAGGCAGAGACAGGGGCTCCATGGAGACCTCCGAGGGGTTTCTAGGATGGTAAAGAGCCCTGTGGTCAGAGGCAGTCACAGCCATTCCATGGTGACATCCCAGGAGTCCCCAGGCTGCCAAAGAGCTGGGATGTCCCAGACACTCACATGGGTTCCTGTCATGGGCACAGTGGGAGCTTCAGGCAACATTTATTAGAGAAGCTCCTGTTGGGTCACGAGGTGCAGAAACGATCCCCAATGCTCCCCATAGATCCCCAAATGTCACTGTTGTATCAGTGTTCCGTGGTTTCTTTCCAATGGAAAACAAGCATCCTTATCCTCCAGGTGTCCATGTCTGAAATTGGGATTCCACCTCCAAAATTCTGGATATCCAAGGGTTGCTCCCAGGCACAATCTGCCAGTACCATCAAGCCTGGCTGGCCTTGGCCTCTGGTGGCTGCCCCTGCAACACTGGGGCTGGGTTCTTTCCTTCCCATGGAGATCACTGGGACACTGTGGGGACCTCATGGAACCATGGGGATCATTGTGGCACCACTGGAGCCCATGGAACCAAGGGGCCGTGGTGACACCACGGGGCTTCATGGAACCCAGAGACCATTATGGCTCTGTGGGGCCTGATGGAACCATGGAGACCATTGGGACCCTTCAGGGCCTGGTGTCACCAAGGGGGCATTATGACACCTCAGGGCCTCAGGGAAGCAAAGGACCATTGGGACACTGTGGGGCCCCATGGAACCGAGGGAACATGGAACAGGCCTGGCTGGCTTGGCCTCCCAGGGGCCACCTGAAAGGTCTGGCTGATGTTGCAATGTCAAGGAATGCCTCTCATCAGCTCCTGGAACACTGGGGCTCTGTGCTTTCCTTGCTATAGAAAAGAACTGTCCCTCTTTTTAAATGTCCATTGCCAAAATTGGTATTCTCTCTAAAAATTTTCCTATATGCAAGGGTTTCTCTCAGAAAAAAACCTGCCACTTCTGGCTGGCCTTGTCCTCTGGTGGTCACTCTCTTCTGCCTGGCAAACACTGGGGCTCTGTTCCTTCCTTCCTACGGAAAAGAACCAACCTTCATGTCCATGGTCCATGGCCAAAATTAGAATTTGGCTTCCCAAATTCCATATATCCAAAGATTGCTCCCAGACAAAAGTAGTAAGGACAGACAGGTCAGGCTGGCCATGTCTGCTTGTGATTTTCTTAGACTCTGAGTTGAATGCTTTCAGTTGAAAAAACCTTGGAAAGGGGCCAGAGATCTCCCAAGAAGGGTTTTTGAGGACTTGGGCACATGACTACTACATATGGACAAAGGAGCTCTTGGCTCTGTGCTTTTTTGAGGGTTTGGCATCATGGAAGTGATGTTCTAAGAGAAGTTGCTAGCAGTTTCCTCCATGTCTGACTAAAAAAACAATCAGTAATTAACTTTGAGAGCTGACAATCTGTTAAACCACTAAGGAAACTGTACACGGCTCTGTGAAGACACATGTTAAAGATGGGAAAGCCTGGGAGGGTCTCTTTCCCTTCTGGCTGGCACAGAGGTAACAAGGCTGACCCGGCCCCGTCTCAGCCAGGCCGGGCCGGGCGGCTCCTGCCGTGGGGCCGGGCCCCTTCCCAGGGACCCCGCCAGGCCCCATCGGCTGCCGGGCAGGGCAGGGGAGGCCGCAGGGCCGAGGCCGGGCCGGGCCATGGCTGCAGTTGGGAACATCTGGGCCCTGCTGAGCCCTGCCCCGCCGCCAGCCCGGGCCCAGCCAGGATCCGCCGGGCCCCAGGAGCAGCCCCGGGCCGGGCCGGCTCGGCCAAGATTCTGCCACCCTTGGGCTTCAGCCGCAAGCCCCGGGCAGGGGCAGGAGAAGCCATCGGCCCCCGGCCGTGCTGCTGCTGTGCTCTGGCCTGGCTGCTGAGATCCTGGCCCTGCCCCAGCGCGGCCCATCCTGACACAGCCCCAGCGCAGCCGCTGCAGAAACCTCCATCGTAAAACAGCTCTGGCCGCAAGCACTGAGCCCGGCCGGGGGCACGGAACCATCTGCAGGCCCCGGGTGAGATATGAACTCTTTCAGTGCTTCCATCCTCCCTCCAGTGAGAGAAAAGGACAAAGTGCAGGCACACAGAGGAGCAACATGAAGACTCCGAGGTCACTGAATAGGAAGCTGAGTCCCAGATGGGAGGGATGAGGAGATGCCTTGATCTTGGGGCTGAAATCCTCTTGTAAAGCTATGGAGAAGGATGGAATTAATATATCAGACTCTCTTTTCTCCTATAACTATTTGAAAATATGGGGAGATGACTTGTTCAGCAAAAACCTCCATGCTAAAGTCGGCAAATGTTGAAGTAGCTGTGATCCTATGAGAAGTTCAAACAGAGAAAGAGAGAAGATCGGTGAGATCCTGTGCCCTCAGGGAGTGAAGAAGAAGATCTCTGTTGTCAGAGATGAAGATGATTTCAGAAATAGATGAAGAGAATCTTTGCTCTTGAACAGCTCATCTTTAAACTCATACCCCATTAGTTGACATGGCCCATAAAAACAGCTGTGGGAAAAGCTATGAAAAATGGAAGGGACTTCACAATTGCAGATTTCCTGGGCAGCTGCTATTTGTGGGAATTGAGAGCCACGAGTGAACTGTTTTCTTATGGAGAAGTCTCCATAGCATGAAAGAGAGACTCCTCTCCCTAAGTGAACTGAAGAAAGACTGTTCTAGATGGTGTAAACTGACTGAAACTTTCAGGTTTTGTCTCCTTGCATTGTCAGTAAGAAAGAAAAGGCTGTAGGGAGAGGAGAAGTGTTCAGATCCTTATTACCCTTTCTTCTATTTACTGGTAATAAACTTTTCCATATACTCTTTTAAAATTTTGAGACTACTTTGCCTTTCTCCTAATCCTATCTCACAGCAGGAAATGAGTAAATATATTCCAGGGAGTGCAATGGTAATTAGCCAACACTGATCCCACTGCACTAATAGATGCATTGGCTGAGAAATCTCAAATTAGCAAACCAAAAATTACTCCAGATACATTCCTGATAAACTGCATTAGAGCAGAGGGAAATCAAGGCAGAGCCATGGTTTGTCAGGACTTGCTGCATCCTAATGAGCCCTGTGGTGCATTTGGAGCTGAGCCCTTGAACCTCAGGGCCTGAGAGGAGATTGCACAAACCTTTCCAGGAGTCAAAGTCAGAAGAAAACCCCAAAGTGTCTCAAAGCTTGAATGGGTCCCACTGTGGTCCATCCCCAACACAGGCTCCTCATGGACTCCTTGGAGGTGACAACTGGAGGCCAAGATTGACCAAAAACCTCTCAGAGTCTCAGTATGGAAAGGAAATTCCAAACTACCTTAAAAATTTGAGAAGCTCAAAGCCTTACTGAGCACCTCTGAGTGTCAGTACAAAGCTCTCAAGGGACTCATTAAAGCAGATAATTGGGGCCATGATTGCACAAACCTCTCACAGAGTCTGCATCAAAAGGGAAACACCAAGTACCTTAAAATAACTGGAGTACCCTGAAGTATTAATGAGCCCCACTGAGTGTTGTTACTGACAAAGCCTCTCCAGGGACTAATTACAGCAGATAATTGGAGCCTGTAAATGCACAATCTTTCTCATAGAGTCTGTATCAAAAGGGAAAGGGGAAGTAGCTTAAAAAACTTAAGTACCCTGAAGTATTAATGAGTCCCAATCAATGCTGCAACAGGCAGAGAATCCCCAGGGACTAATTACAGCAGATAATTGGAGGCCATGATGGCACAAACCTCTCAGAGACTCCAAGGCAAAAGCCAAACCCAAAGTCCTTTGAAAAACCTGCAGTCCCTGCAGGGAGCATGAAGGAGCCCCCAGGGCCATTGCTGAGCAAGGCTCCCCAGGGACTCCTTGCAGCAGATCCTTGAGGCCACTGGGATGTGGGCTAGGGGGGGATGCTGAGGGCAGCACAAGGGGCTGACAGTGCCCAGCCTGGCTGGGGCTGTGCCAGGAGGCCCCAGGGCCTCAGCACAAGGTGTCTCCTCCCAGCCCTTGCTGGCACAGACCCTGCTGTGCCCCAGGGCACCAAGACTTGGCTTCTCTTTGTCCCCACCTGTCATCACTGCCTGCAGTTCTCTGCTCTGCCTGGGGCCTGGGGACACTTGCTCAGTCGTGTCCCTCACTGGGACCCATTAAAAGTCCAAGAAAGTTTGGAGTTGGATTCTGCCTTGGAGTTCTGGAGAGGTTTCTTCAGCTGCCTCTCAGGGACTGATGTTCAGAGCCTGAGCACAAAGCCCCAGAGGCTGATTAAAGTCCTTGTGCTGTGTCTGTGCTGCTGAGCTGGGCTGGGCTCCTGGCACAGAGGCAGCTCCTGCTCACCAAGAAGAGCTTCAAAAGCACATTTCTCTGGATGAGCAGCTCTTGTGCCAGCCCAGCAGGGCTGGGGCACTGCCTGCAGCCAGCCCGGGCACAGCCCAGAGGCACAGAGAGCTTCAATCAGTCAGGGCTGGGAAGGGGCTGAGAAGTGCCTGGGGCACAATCACTGCCAGCCCTTGGCACAGGAACCTCTGGCTGCAGGACAATGCAGCTGCAGCTCCTGGAGCCATCTCCTGCAGCTGGAACATCTCAATGCCTGCAGAGCCTGTGAGTACATTCTCTGCTTGTCTCTTGTGCAGAGCAGCCAGGGGTGCCCAGGGCTGTCCTGCAGAGCAGGGTCCTGCAGCCCAGGGCGCTGTGCTGGGGCAGGGACTCTGCTGCCTGCCAGGGACAGCTCTCAGCCAGCCCTGGCAGCTGCTCCCAGCACTGGGGGACAAGATCTGGCTGGGAGGAGACAGCTGGTGAGGCTTGGAAGTGTTCTCCTTGTGTGGGGAGGATGCTGCATTGTTCACGACTGCTCCCAGCATGGCATTTAACTGAAGAACATTTCCAAGTAGATTATACAGGGAGCATAGCAAGGGAGGGGCTGCATAAAAGGAAATTCCTGCTTTCAAAATCTACTGTTGTGGGTTGCTGGATGAGAATCTTCATGTATATTTTCATCTCTCAGTTCAGGGAGAAAAAAAATAAAGAAATTTTCTCTGACATCTGTAAAAACCAGGCAGCAACAGCAATCACCACAGGACCCCTTAGAGGCAACATCAGTGTTGCTTTTCCAGCCTCCTCAGGGTTGCTCTGACGTTGCCATCAGAGCCTGCAGAGCCAGAGCTGCCCCTGGGCAGTGCCTGAGCTGGGAGGGCTCTGCAGGGCAGAGCTGAGCCCCCAGGGCTGGGCTGGGCTCTGGCAGCACTGGCAGGGCCCAGCCCTGGGCACAGGGAAGCAGCTGCTGGCAGGGACAGCTCCAGGCAGCAGAGCCCTGGGCAGGCAGTGGGGGAAAGTGTCCCCAGCCTGTGCTGGGATATCTCAAGTCCTCTCCAAACCCAACTATTCCATGATTATTTGTTTACAGATCGTTTTGCCAAGGCACCACAAATGTCGAACAGCAGCTGCATCAGGCACTTCCTGCTGCTGGCATTGGCAGACACGCGGCAGCTGCAGCTCCTGCACTTCTGCCTCTTGCTGGGCATCTCCCTGGCTGCCCTCCTGGGCAACGGCCTCATCATCAGCGCCGTAGCCTGCGGCCACCACCTGCACACGCCCATGTTCTTCTTCCTGCTCAACCTGGCCCTCGCTGACCTGGGCTCCATCTGCACCACTGTCCCCAAAGCCATGCACAATTCCCTCTGGGACACCAGCAACATCTCCTACACTGGATGTGCTGCTCAGCTCTTTTTCTTTGTTTTCTGTGCTACAGCAGAGTATTTCCTCCTGACCGTGATGTGCTATGACCGCTACGTGTCCATCTGCAAACCCCTGCACTACGGGACCCTCCTGGGCAGCAGAGCTTGTGCCCATATGGCAGCAGCTGCCTGGGCCAGTGCCTTTCTTTATTCACTGCTTCACACAGCCAATACATTTTCCCTGCCCCTGTGCCATGGCAATGGCCTGGGCCAGTTCTTCTGTGAAATCCCACAGATCCTTAAGCTCTCCTGCTCCAAATCCCACCTCAGGGAAGTGGGGCTCATTGCTGTTAGTGTCTGTTTGGTACTTGGTTGTTTTGTGTTCATTGTTTTCTCCTATGTGCAGATCTTCAGGGCTGTGCTGAGGATCCCCTCTGAGCAGGGACGGCACAAAGCCTTTTCCACCTGCCTCCCTCACCTGGCTGTGGTCTCCCTGTTCCTCAGCACTGCAATGTTTTCCTACGTGAAGCCTCCCTCCATGTCCTCCCCATCCCTGGATCTGGCCCTGTCAGTTCTGTACTCGGTGGTGCCCCCAGCCCTGAACCCCCTCATCTACAGCCTGAGGAACCAGGAGCTCAAGGCTGCAGTGTGGAGACTGATGACTGGATGCTTTCAGAAACATTAAACTGTTAGCCAGCTTCTGCAAATCACTTGTAATGAAAGTAATCTTAGATCCTTCTTGTTCATTTAATTTTGGAGGTTCTTTTCCTTTGTTTTAGTATTCTCATATTGTCAACAAAGAAATGTCAATCTTTGTGCCATTTCTCCTTTTGTTTCACTCCACCTTCCCTGTGACCATAGACTGTGTCAATAAGGGGTTGTGCTCTTGGTGGCTTTAAATGAGCTAAAGGATCTTTCCCAGCAGAGTTTTCTGCAGAGATGCCCTTTTGTTGCCTTCTCTGGAGCTGCAGCAGCAATGTCTGTGTGCAGAGCTGGGGCAGATCAGTGCTGGCCCAGCAGCTGTGCCCAGCAGCAGCAGCAGCAGCAGCAGCACTTGGTGTTGCCAGTGCTGCTGCCGTGGCCCTGCCCCGCTGCCCTGGTGGCCCTGGTGTTGCTGCAGGGCCTGAGTGCTCTCGGGGCCGGGCACAGCCCTGGGGCTGGCAGTGCTGGGGCTGCAGCAGGGACAGGCCATGGGCACTGCTGGGGCAGCGCTGACGCCTCAGGCCAGGCCCTGGGGGCTGCAGACTCCTTGCCCAGGCTCTCTCAAGAACACGGCCAGGCCAATGCTCAGCACAGAAACCCCCGTCAGCAGCCCCAGGCTGGCCGTGGGCAGGCTGGGGGCAAACAGCATGGCTGGGGCTCTGCAAGGGCCCTGGGGCAGACGGGAAGGAGCAGCAGAGCAGGGGCTGATCCATGCCCAGTGCGCTGCACAGCCCAGGGCAGCGTCCCAGCGTGTCCTCATGCAGCTGCCAACAACATCCCCCCTCTGCAGCCCTGGCCTCTCCCCCAGCTCACACAGGTGCCCCATCCTTGCAGGCACACACACGGCAGCACTGCCTCAGCAGCCCCTGTTTGCATTGCACACAGCAGGGCCAGCACCCCCATGCTGTTGCTGTGGGGACATGAACCTGAGGGAGCACAAATGCCATCAGCCCCTGGGGCCAGCAAGGCCTGCGGGACACCAGGGAAACCACTCAGCTTTGTCCTGGCCTCTGCACTCAGCCAGAAAGTTTGTTCCCATCAGCTGGGAGTTTCCTGTGCAACTGCAGACGCTGTTGCTCAGAGCCAGGGCTGCCTGGCAGCCACCCCCAAACTGCCCTCAGCATTTCCTTTACTTCTCCTTTGCTTCCTTTCCTCTTTCCTAATCCAGATTTCTTCCTCTTGCCCAGCCCTGTTCCCTGCCCTGCAAACAGCCATCCCTGTTTGCCCTTTCCTCTCTGGTCCCACTTCCCATTGCAGTTCCTGACTTGGCCCCATGGGAACGTCCCTTGGGCAGCAGGATCATTCTACAAGTGCTGCAGGAATTGTCTGCAGGCTCCTGCAGTGCCTGCTGCTGCTCCCTTGCCAGAGGCACCCCAGGTCAGGGGGGCACATCTGGGCTGCTGTGTCTGGCTCTGGGGCTCCCTGTTCTGGGCAATGAGGAGGAGCTGCAGAGGCTCTGCAGGACTGACAGGATGGGCTTTGGGGCTACCAGGAGAAGCTGAGGGACCTGGGCTGCTGGAGCTGCTGAAGAGGAGGCCCAGGGCTCATCCTGCAACTGCTCCAGGGGTGGTTTCAGAGAATCCAGAATCAGCAAGGCTGGAAAAGACCTTGGAGATCATCAAGTCCAGCCTGTGCCCTGACACTGCCTTGTCTGCCCTGAGCCTCCTCTTCTCCAGGATAAACAACCCCAGCTCCCTCAACCTCTCCTCACAGGACTTGTGCTCCAGACCCCTCCCCAGCCTTGTTGCCCTTCTCTGGACATGCTCCAGCCCCTCCAGGTCCTTCCTAAATTGGGGGGCCCAGAACTGGACACAGCACTCGAGGTGCTGCCCAAGCAGTGCTGAGCACAGGGGAAGGATCCCTGCCCTGCTCCTGCTGGCCACACCATTCCTGATCCAGGCCAGGAGCCATTGGCCTTCTTGCCCACCTGGGCACACTGCTGCCTCATGTCCAGCCTGCTGTCCATCAGGCCCTGCAGGTCCCTTTCTGCCTGGCTGCTCTCCAGCCACTCTGTCCCCAGCCTGTAGTGCTGCAGGGCTTGTTGTGGCCAAAGTGCAGGACCTGGCACTTGGACTTGTTCAACCTCACCTTGTTGGATTTGGGCCCTGGATCCAGCCTTTCCAGGGCCCTGTGCAGAGCCCTCCTGCCCTCCAGCAGATCCACACTCCCAGACACCTTGGTGTCACCAGGGTTCCATGAAGCCCCAGAGTGTCCCAATGGTGTCCATGATTCCATGAGGGCTCCCAGTGTCACAATGTCCCTTTGGTTCCATGGGACCCCTTGGTGTCACAAAGTCCCTTGGATCCTTGGGCCCTGCAGTGTCACAATGGCACTGTGGTCCCCCAAGGCCCTGCAGTGTCACAATGGATCCTTGGTTCCATCAGGTCTGGCAGTGCAGCAATGCTCTCCTTGGTTCCACAGTGTCACAATGGCCTCTTGGTCCCAAGGGCCACCACGATGTCAAACATGTTTCCTTCATTCCAGGAGTCCCTGAGGAGCAGCCCTGGCCCCTTGGTTCCATGGGGCCCTGCAGTGTCACAATGGCCCCATCATGACACCAGGTCCTGCTCTGTCACAATGCTCTGCATGGTTCCACAAGGCCCTGCAGGGTCACAGTGGCCTCTGTGGTTCCACCAGGACCCAGACTGTCACCATGGACTCCTTGCTTCCATCCAGCCCCACAGTGTCACCATGGCCCCTTGGCTCTGTGCTGCCATGTCATACACAGTGTCACCATGGTCCTCTTGCTGCCACCAGGCCCCGCAGTGTCACAATGGCCCCTTGCTTCCCCAGGGCCCTGCAGTGTCACAATCATCAGAGAATCAACCAGGCT
This sequence comes from Agelaius phoeniceus, assembly GCF_051311805.1. Classification (NCBI taxonomy): domain Eukaryota; kingdom Metazoa; phylum Chordata; class Aves; order Passeriformes; family Icteridae; genus Agelaius; species Agelaius phoeniceus. Next base: position 8,048,752 of record NW_027509866.1, read on the forward strand.
GGAGAAGACCTTGGAGAGCATCAAGTCCAACCTGGCACCCAACACCACCTTGTCACCCAGACCATGGCACTGAGTGCCACATCCAGTCTTTCCTGAAACACTTCCAGGGACAGTGACACACTTACCTCTCTGGGCAGCCAGTTCCTGTGACCTAACACTGTGCTGCCCAAACAGTACTGAGCACTGAGGAAGTGCTCCTGCTGGGCACATTGTTCCTGATACTTTTGAGTCCCACGGGTTGCATGAGGGAAATGGTGGGGAGGGAGTGGGGAGAAAAAGTTGTTGATTGTCAAGCAATGAAGGGTCTTGATGTTCATATCTATTCAGACTGCATTAGAAGGTACAGGGGGTCAATATCAATGGGACCAATATCAATTGGTCAGTATCAATTCGTGATACCAAACTATGAACAGGAAAAAAAAACAGGACAACTCAGTTCTCTCTGGTTTTTTTTTTTTTTTCAATATAGCAGAATCACTTTAAATACACTTCCGAAATATGTCTAATTAACCACAGTAGAATTGAAAACTTAGATTATTCCCTGGGGCTGTTCTTTTTTGATTGTTTTGAACAAATGTTCCTGAGCCTTTTTCACTGAATTCCTGAACTGAAGAGCTCAAGAACGAAGATGACTTTGGGATAGTAAAATACATTATCACCTTCCAAGTGGCTGAGGATCCATCCCCATCAGAGCATCAATGAACAGAAATGGGCACAGCTTTGTGGCTGCCCCAGCTTTGGCATGGGCCCTGGGCCTGGAGCAGGAGCAGCTCTTGAGGGCCCCAAGGCCGGGGCTCTTGTGCTGCCCTGGGCAGATGGGATGGCAGCAGGGGCTGCAGAGCTCTCAGCACCTCAGGCCAAGGGGAGCAGGGCAGCCAGGGAGCCTCCTTTGGCCTTGGCCAAGCACCTTCCCCCATGGCTGGGGCTGAGTCCTGAGGCAGCTGCAGCTGCTGCTGTGGCCTTGGCAGGGGCTGAGGCCGTGGGGCCAGTGCCCAGAGCAGCCTGGCCTGAGCAGAGCTGTGGGGCCAGAGCCGGCTGGGCTGGGCTGGGCTCAGAGAGGCCCTTGGTGCTGCCCAGAGCTCAGGGCAGCTGGCAGAGCTTGCAGGGAGCTGGGCTGGGCTCCAAGAGCCTGGCCCAGAAACCATCAGTGTCCATCTCAGCCTGGCTGAGCGTGCAGGGGCAGGACTCAGGCCAGGCCTTGTGGGGCAGGGCCAGCGCCTGTGCAAGGCATTGCAAACAGGCAAGTGGCCCAGAGAGGAGGCTGCTCTGTGCCCTTGGTGGCACGGACAGAGCAGGGAGGGGGCCCAGGACATTTGTCAGCGCCAGCCTCTGTGCCCATGCGTTGGCAGCCCTGGCTGCTGAGTCCAGCTTTGGCCTGGGCTGAGTTTGGCTGTGGCCCAGCTCCATCCTCCTGCGGGGCTCAGGGCCTGTTCCCGGCCATGGCCACCCTTGCTGCCTCTCTGCTGGCCCAGAGGCCAGCAGAGCCCGGGGCAGGGCTGTCTGTGCAGCCCCACAGGTGCCACGGGCTCTGCAGGAGCTGGCAGAGGCTGCCCAGCAGGGAGGCCATGGGGCACAGAGCCCCAAGGCTGCTGTGGGCACCACGGCACAGGGGCCGTTCCCAGCTGCAATGCTCCTGGCCTGGGCTGGGCCTGCACAGGGGCTGGGCCCCCATGGCTGGGCCGGCACAGGGCCACAAAGGGGCCACGCAGCCGCTGCCGGGGCTGACAGCAAGGCCAGGCACACACAAGCAATTGCTGAGCATGGCCTGCGCTGGCCAGGCCTGACTGTGCCAAAGGCAGAGCTCAGCTGCCCTTGGGGGCTGCAGCAACACTCCAGAGCCCAAAGAGCCTCCATGGCTGTGCTGGAGACCAAGGCTGCAGCAGGGAAATGCAGGGCTGCTGCGGGATGGGGAGGCCATTGAATTCCAGCACACACCTCAGCTCTCTGATGGTCCCAGCACCATGCTGGGCCCTGTTTCAGACTGGAGCAGAGCAGATGTTGATGGGACAGGAGCCCTGCGGGGCTGTCATGGACCTGCAGCTTGCAAGGTGCTCTGCTCTCCCTCAGGTGCTCTTGGAGAGATCCAATCCCAGCTGGGCACCTCAGGGCACAAGTGGCACTGCCTGTTCATGGGCACACAGCTGATGTCTACCTGGAAAGGGGCACAGGTTTTAATGTCTGTTAGTTTCATAATATACAAGCAAATCTTTATTATCTGGGTCACTTGAGTATTTTAAGAAATGGCAAAGTTTTCCCACCAGGAACAGGAATTTCCTGGATCTACTGGATCCTTCTACTGATGGCAAGGGCAGAAATACAGATCTACCCCTCTACCTTTGCCACTGACATTCAGTCTAATATTTAATGACCCCACTTCCTTGAGGTGTTTCCAGCTCTCCTGTTTAAATGGCCGTGTTTAAGGACACATTTTCACTGGATCATCTGGATCTATGTCCTTCCTGCTGCTTTCAGATTTCCTCCTCCGGGTGCTCTCTGGTCATTTGAGCGCCTCTGAGCTGACTGGTTTCATGCTTTGAACTTCAGGGAGTGGCCAAACCTTTCAAGTTAAAAAAAATATGAATTGAGTATCTCACTGTGGTTATACCTATCACAGAATTTCCATTTCTTATGTTTTTGCTTAAAAATTATTCCTGTTCAGAAAGCTGTTGGGGATGATGGATATGTCAGATGCTTCTGGGACATCACAGAGAGCTGAGGGAAGAGCTGTGATGGTTATTAAACTGTTCAAATGTTCAACTTGTGTTTGTTGGCAAGAAACCTTTCTGTGCCTCTGAGTGTCACCAGGCCCTGAGCCCAAAGGACACAAACCTGATGAGTTGTGGTTCCCACTGCAGGGGCTGCACTTGGACCTTGGCTCTGCACAGGAGAGCTCTTCATCCCCTTTCTCTCTTTTCCTCCCTCTGGGCATGGAGGGAGCTCCTGACTTCAGCCTGTGACTCGTGTGTGCAAAGAGCAAATCTGGGCAGAATCGGGGCAGGGAGGGTTTGGGGGGACCTTGGGATCTGTGCTGGGCACAGAAGGTGTTTTCCATTGCTCTGAGACTGTCTGCTGTGCAAAGTGGATTTAATATCCAGCAGAGGAATGACTTTTGCATTTGATGCAGCTGTGCCTTCCCTTGGCTTTGTTGGCTGACAGGAAATGAACATCCCTCTGTGTCTCGGGCAGCTCCTTCTGCAAGGAAAGCAGGTGGGAGTGGGAGCCAAGGAGCTGAAAGCTGCAGGTGCAGCCTGGGCTGGAGGGAGCTCAGATTTGCACAAGGCTGCTCTGAGTGCCAGGGCTTGGATGGGGGAAATGGTGGGCTGGGGGTAGGGACAGAGTCTGATTGATTGTGAGCCATGAAGGGTCTTGATTTTCATATCTATTCAAACTGCATGAGGAGGTACTTGGATTACGTGTCAGTTGGAGATTGCACATATCTATTTATAAACAGGAAAAAATCCTAAACAGGACCTAAAAAATGTTTTCTCACTGTCTTTTTCAATATATTGCATTCACTTTGAAGACACTACTGAAATTTGTCAAATTAACCACAAAAGATTTGAACACCTAAATAAATTTTTTCCCGGAGGCTTGATTTGTTAAGGTGTTCTGAATGTTAATGAGCCCTGGAACACTGAATTCCTGCACTGAAGAGCTGAAGGCTGAACAAGCCTCTGGAGCAGTGAAATTCAGCAGCAGCCTCCAAGTTGCTGAGGATGTCAGCAGCCCCCAGTGAGGCCATCCCTGCCCAGAGACCGTGGGGGAATGGGCAGACAAGGAGAGCGTCCCTGGGGCTGGGGCAGCACAACTCAGAGGCACCAGTGGCTCCAGCTGGGCAATGGAGTGTGGAATGTGGCTGGGAAAGCCCTTCCTGGGCTGGGCCAAGCAGGACACACAAGCCCTGACCCCCATCCCCCAAACAACTCTCTCAAGGAGACATTTAAAGGAATTACAATTGTTTGTGTACCCTGGAGAAATGCCAACAAGAGATTCTTGGGAGCTCCAAACTATAAAACAGCCTTTACTGGTAACTTTAGAAAATAAGGGAAACTTTGGCAAATGGTTTATTAGGACATTGTAGTGGTTTTGGTTTGTTAATTTAAGATTTTTCTTATCTTGAGATTTCTTAACCAATCATTTGATGAGTATGGTGGGTTTTAGTGTTGGTTAATTATTTATGTATTTATTTTGTTGTGAGATTGGATTACAAGAAAGGTAAAGTGGGTTCAAAATTTTAAAAGTGTATAAAGAAATTTTTATTAACAGTAAATTAAGAAAGAAAAAAGGAATAAGAATTAAATTCCTGGAACACTTTATTTTTCTTTATAACTTTTTCTTTTTACTGACAATATAAGGAAAGTAAAAATTCAATTTCTAGTTAGGTTACTATTTCTAGAATAGTCTTTTTTTATTTTACTTAGGGAGAGAAGTTTTTCTTGTTAAGGTTATGGAGATTTTTTTTCAAAAGGAAAAAATTGGTTTTGTGTGGTTCCTAATTTTGTCATGGATATCAGTTCTGTGGAACTTTGGTATTGTTAAGTTGTTTTTATTGCCAGAAGCTTTTCTACAGCTTGTTGATGGGCCATGTCAACTTATGGGGTATTGTTTTAAAGATGAGTCATTTAAAGGTAAAATCTTTTATTATTTACTTCTAAAATTATTTTTATCTCTGGGAATAGAGATCTTCTCTTGAGGATACTGGATTATGTTTTTATCTTTTCCTGTTTTAACTTTTTATGAAATGACAGTTATTTTAACATTTGGTTTGTTTTAGTATGCAGGTTTTTTTGTTTGATAATATTTTGAATATTTTAATTTTTTTATAATTTTATGTGCTATAAAAAGAGTTTTTTCTTTATAGTTTATAAGAGGATTTTATTTTTAAGATTTAGGTACTTTTTCTTTTTTTTTTAATTTGAGATTTCATGTCTGCTTTACTGACTTTGATGGTTTTATAATTTTTTTATGTTTGTATTTTGTTTTTCCCTTTTACTTGAGGGAGGATTGAAGTATTGAAAGGGTTGGCACCTGACCTGCCAGTAACTTGTGGTGGAAGTTATGGTTGGGTTGTGTTAGGATTGGTTTTATGGTTCATTTTTGTGGGGCTTTTTGTTTAATTTTAGTTGTAGGGTTATTTTGTATGGGTTGTGGGTTGTAGGTTGTAGGGGTTTCTGGTTTTAGTTGTGTAGAGGGAGGGGACTTGATGGTGAGATTTTAATAGCTGTGGCTGGCTTTGTTCTGGTTGGGGTTTTGTAGCCTCTTTTGTTTTCCTGTTTGGGAGTTGTTGGGGTTTGGTTTGGTCAGAATGGGGCCGATGGGGAGGGGGTGGCCTGGGGAGGGGGGAAGGGGCTCAGCCCACGGCAGGGTTGCTTGGTTTGGTTTGGTTTGGTTTGGTTTGGTTTGGTTTGGTTTGGTTTGGTTGAGATGGGGGCCGGGGCCAGGGCCGCTGCTTCTTTGTTGACTGGAAAAGAAAGAGGTGGTTCCTGGATTTTTTCATCTTTAACATTTGTGTTTCACAGAGGCGTGTTCACTATCTCAGTGGTTTAACAGATTGTCAGTTACACAAAAAGTTTTGTATTACTTTACAAAAATTCTTCTCATGTCAAACTACGACAGACATTCAATCAACAAAAAACACTTTTCAAAGCATTGACTTGGCCCATTCAACTTCACAAACTCTAAGCTTGTTCAATTTAATATTAATCAAAATTTGCAGGAGCACAGAAACAGAAGAAGAAGACACAGAAAGAGAGAAAGACAAAAAAGATACAGAGAAGCACACACACAGCTACAAACTCCTGGATTCCAGCACCGTTCAGAAGGAAATTCCAAGAGGATGCAGGGCCAAGATGTGTGCTTGCCTTGTGTTCAGCCCCTGAAATACCCCTTGGTCTCCCTGGGCCCTTCCCCCAGGTGGGGCTTGGGCTCATTTGGTCCCTCAGGAGCTGGGCTGGGGGCTGCAGAGGTGGCTGTGGAGCATTGCCTGTGCTGTGCCAGGGACTGGCAGCCACTGCTGGGCTGGGATAGAGGCTCTGGGGGGATTGGGGTTCCAGGGCAGGGCAGGGCTGGGCTTCCAGGGCAGGGCAAGGCTGGACCTGCCCCTTCCTCCCCCACACACGAAATATTTGGAGCCGACAATCTCCTCCAGTCTGTCACAACAGGGAATGTTGGAGGTGCAATCCAAATTCTACTTATTGGTGCCTGGAGGAGAATAGTTCTTTCCTATAGGAAGGAAAGCCCAGAGCTCCAGTGTTTGGAAGGCAGGTGAGAGCCTCACTAGGCCAAGGCCAGCCAGACTTGTCAGGAATGGCAGATTTTGTCTGGGAGCAGTTGTTGGATTTAGGGAAGGTGGAACCCAGTCTTGGTCATGGGTTCCTGGAGAAGCAGGACAGTTCTTTTCCATAGGAAGGAAAAGAAGGACAGTTCTTTTCCATAGGAAGGAAAAGCCTTCCCCAGGGTTTAAGGGACAGATGGGAGGTGACCCTTGTGAAACAACTGCCAGCCAGACTTGTCCTGGCAATATTCCTATGGGAACAATCACTGGATATATGGAAATTTGGAGGTGGAACTCCCAATTCTGGCCATGGGTGCCTGGTGGAGAAGGACAGTTCTTTTCCATCGGAAGGAAAGCACAGAGCCCCAGTGTTTCAGCAGCAGATGAGAAGAGACCCTCAACATGCCAAGGTCAGCTGTACCAGTCAGGCAGTCCATGGGAGGCCAAACCAGCCAGACTTGTTCTGTGTTCCCTTTCTTTTATGAGGCACTGCAATATCACCATGGTCCCTTTGGTTCCATGGGGCCCCTCAGCATCCTAATGATTCTTTGCTTCCATGGGGTCCAGCAGTGTCACAATGGACCCTTGGTTCCATGATACCACAAATTGTCACAATGGTCTCCATGGTTCGAGGAGTACCCGCAGTGTCACAATGGATGCTTGGTTTGATGGGGCCTCTCAGTGTCTCAATGATCCCTGCATTTCATGGAGCCACACAGCGTCAGTACAGTCCCCTTGATTCCATGAGGCCCAGCAATGTCACAGTGCTCTCCAAGATTCCATGAGGCCCCACAGTGTCACAATGGTCCCTTGGTCTCACAGGGCCCCACAGTGTCACAATGGTCCCTTGGTCTCACAGGGCCCCACAGTGTCACCATGCTCCCTTGGTTCCATGGGCCCTGTGCTGCTGCATTCCCCCCTGCCCTTCTCAGCCTGCCCTGCCAGCTGAGAAATGCTCCTTGGGGCTCCGTCTTGGCCAACAGCCCCTGGGCTCAGCTCCTCTGCAGCTCATCACAAACACTGTCTGCCCCAGGCACTGCTGCTGCCCAACCAGCTCCTGCTTTCTGGAGGAGCAGCCCTGGGAACTGGTTTTGTTCCCTCAGTGGCACAACATCCCTGTTCTCACACTGCCAAAGAAAGCTGTTGGTGCCAAGTGCGGCCAGGATGAACCATTGCCTGTAGGTAAGGTTAATTCACAAGGTCTGTTGTTTTGCGGAGAGAGAGACAAAAAAACTCCACAACTTTGTGAAAGTTGTAAAGTCGGTATGTTTATTATTACAGTGCTGGACGCTGGACGCATACGGAGATTACTCTCTGTAAAAGGCATGGGTACCTCCGGGAACTTCAGGTCCTTTTTTCCCCCTTCTCAAATACATATGCATACAGTTTCACAACAGGTTCAACATATTCATTTTTACAAATTTCGTGTGACATTTGCCGCCAGTTCTTCTTTATCAGAATGAATTCCTAGGTCAGGCTGACCTGCTTTTACAGCAGTCTTTCTGTCTCTCTTTATCACCCTCTGTCGTGTCATCCCCCTGCCCCCTCTTATCTCTGTCCTTCATTGATGCAGTTTCCCTTGAGCCTAGACCTTGCAGTCAGGCCACATAGACTTAGAGATGTATATTTCACCTAAATCAAAATGGATTTCTACTCTGGGGAATTTTTACTCTGTCTCACTATGTGAAGTTAAATGCTGCTAAGAGTTGTTCTTTTGCAAAGTTGTTATGTTTAATTTAAGGTATAAGCTGAATTAAACACTGTTAAATCTTAATCCTCTGTTAAATGAAAACTCATAGGTTGTAGGTTAGGTTAAATACTGTTAGCTACTGAGCTTTTTTTGGCAAAATTGTCCCCTTAAATTTGAGCTACATTAAGCTTTCAGGCCGTATTCCTTTCATCCTTGCTCTCACTGTCCTTGTGTCACACACACACACACACAGGGACAGTTATCACTTCATATCTGGTTTGATTGCCTGGATTCTATTTGGTTTTGTTGTTGCTTTGTTTCCTTGGTGTGCCTGAAGTGTCCAGTCAGGAGCAGAGTGACTCTTGCCAAGGAACTCTGTGCTGCTGTTGCTTAATATTCAATCTGGTTTTTGCTGCTCCCTTGCTGGGGATTTTTTCAGCGCTCTCAAGGCCTCATTCATACCAGGGTGAAGGAGCCCTGGCCCAGGCTCTGGCCCTGGGGGACACGGGGATGCTGCCGGGGGGTCCCTGTCCCCTTGTGCCACCCCCAGGGCCCCGGCCCCCGTCCCCGTGTCAGGCTCTGGGGTCGATCTCGTGGAACATCCTCTGGGGGAGGCTGTGGCGCCGGGGGCGGGGGGACCCGGGGGGACAGGGGACCCCGCTGTGCACGAGCAGGGTTGGACTGCTCTGGGGGGAACTGTGAGGGGGGCCGGGGCAGAGTGACCTCCCCAGTGACCTCACACAGCCCCTGTGATGTCACACAGCCTCCTGTGATGTCACAAAGCCAACTCTGAGATGTCACCCTATGATGTGATTCAGCTGCTGTGTGATGTCACAGAAGCCTCTGTGATGTCAAAATGTCACCCTATATTTTCACAGTTTGTTCTGTGATGTCACAGCCAGCTCTATGATGTTACACAGCCAGCCACTGATGTCACAACGCACTCGCTGATATCACAGAGCCACCCTCTATGATGGCAGGATCGACTCTATGGCCTCACACCCTACTCTGTGATGTCACAGACAGCTGTGTGATGTCACAACCCCCTCAGTGATGTCACAAAACCCTCTCTGTGATGTCAGACTGACACTCTTTAATGTCACAGCACACACTTTGACCTCACCGCCCGCTCCATGGTGTCATACAGCCATGCCATGATGTCACAGAAGCCCCTCTAAGATGCTGTAGCTGCTCAGTGACCTCACACAACAAACTCTGTGATGCCATAGCCCAATCTGTGACCTCACACAGCCCACTCTGTGCTGTCACACAGCCCCTTGCTGACATCACAGCTGCTCTGTGCCTCCATGACACAGCCACAGAGGTGCCCCCTCAGGCTTTGGTGCTCTTTTCATCAGAGTCAGTCCCCAGAGAGGACTCAAAAATTTGTCAGGAACTCAAAATTAAATTGAAACACTGAAGTTTCTTGTACTTTAGATAGATTCCTGTGAGGCACAAGAGTGACAAAGTGTCCCCAGTTGCAAGCAGAGCAGAACCCTGGAGGCAGTGATGGCAGCTGGGGACAAGCAAGGCAAAGGTGTCTCTGGTGCTGAGCAAACCTGCGCCTCTGTCCCTGCAGGCCGTCGGAATCCCCCGGCTGCCCCACCTGGCTGGCCCCTTCCTTTGCTGACAGCTCTGCCTCCTGCCTGCCTCTGCCTGCCCACACAAAGCCTTGGGCTGATACCAAAATGGTTAATTCAATTTTTCCTGTGCCTGTGAACTTTCACAGAGAAACAAGGCATTCAGGGGCTGCTTTCCCAGCAGGAATGGTTGGAAGAGAAGATGAAGACATCTGACTCAAGAATGCAATGATAGAAAAAGCAAGAGCGGAATCTGGGAACTTGGGGTGGGTTTTATGGAAATGGGTAAATTTCAATATACACATAGTGACTGTATATAAGCTATACACTGGTAGAATCATGTGTCCACTCAATGGACCTCAGGCCTGAATAAATGATGCTCTTTCAAATACCAAGTTAGTGTTAAGGAGTCTTATTCTGATATTTTGGCCATCTGGTGACAGCAGAGGCTGACAGAACCAAGGATCCAGCTGTGACACTTGGAACCTCATGGAACAAAGGATCCATGGTGACATTGTGGAACTCAGACCATTGTTGACAGTGTGAAAGCTCATGGAATCAAACTCCATTGTGGCACAGCAGGGCTGCTTGGAACCAAGGGTTCACTGTGGTTCTGTAAGGTTTCACAGAACCAAGGAGACCATTTTGACACTGTGAGACCTCATGGAACCACCTGCCACTGTGACAAGCGGGGCCACATGGAGCCAAGGGGCCATTGAGACACTGAGAAACCTCATGGAACCAAAGGTCCATTGTTACACTGCGGGGCCCTGTGGAACCAGTGGGATCACGGTGACACCGTGGTGCTCCATGGAACCAAGGGGCCATTCTGATTCTGCTTTGCCTCATGGAGCAAAGGGGCCACCATGACACTGTAGGGCCTCATGGAACTAAGGCAGCCTTGTGACACTGCGGGCCCTTGGAACCAAGGGTCTATATGGATATTGCAGGGCCTCATGGAACCACGGAGAACATTATGGCCCTTTGGAACTCATTGGAACCAAGGAGCCATTGTGACACTGCAGGGCCTCGTGGAATCAAGGGGACCACAGTGACACTGTGAGGCTCCATGGGACAAAGGGACCATTCTGACACCGTGGAATCAAGGAGACCATTGCTCTGCTACAGGACGTCATGGAACCAAGGGGCCATTGTGACACAGCAAGGCCTCATGGAACCATGGAGACCATTATGATATATGGGGCCTCATGGAACCAAAGGAGCATTGTGGTACAACAAAGCCTCATGGAACTAAGGGCAGAGTAGTGACACTGTGGGGCTCCATGGGACTAAGGGGGCATTCTTAAAATGTAGAATCAAGGAGACCACTGTGACACTATGGGGCATCATGGCGTCAAGGGTCCATTGTGACACAGCATGGCTGCATGAAACCATGGAGGCCATTTTCACACTCTGAGGCCTTGTGAAACCAAAGGGCCATTGTGGCACTTTGTGTCCCCATGGAACCAAGGAGTCCATTGTGACACTATGATGCCATGTTGGGCCAAAGGCAATTGTGGCACTGTGTGGTGCCACGGAACCAAGGGACCGTTGTGACACTACAGGGCCCCATGGAACCAAGGATTCATGGAACAGTGTGGGACTGATGGAACCAAAGGTCCATTGTGACATTGAGGGGCCTCATGGAACTAAAGGGGGACAATTGTGATGCTGTAGGGTCCAGTGGAAGCAAGGGGCCAGCGTGACACAGCTGGGCCTCATGCAGCCAAGGGCCACTGTGATCCTGAGGAGCCCAAAAGAACCAAGGGGCCATTGTGACACTCTGCAGCTGTGGAGACCCTGAGAGGCTTCCCTGGGTTAGGGAGACACAAGAAGCTTCCCTCAAAAACTGTTCGACCCCATGGCTCCTTCTCCTTGTTCTGTGTCCCTCAGCCACTCCCTCCCCATTCCCCCACTGGCCCCCATCTTTGTACTGCCACCATGGCCCCCATCAGCCCCTTCCTCTGGAGATACAGAAACCTGGACTCCCCCCTGGACTCCCTGCTAACAGTACAGAAACTCATGGAACCAAGGGGCCATGGTGACACATCAGGGCCACATGGAACCCTGGAGACCAGTGACATTTAGGGACCTCATGGAACCAGGGTCCATTATGACACTGCAGAAACAAGGAGACCATTGTTGATGCTATGGACGCTCACAGAACCAAGCAGCCATTGTGACACTCCAGGGCCTTGTTGAACCAGGCAGACCATTGTGACACCACAGAACCTCATGGCACCGAGGGTTTGTTGTGACACAATAGGGCCCATGGAGCCAATTGTCCATTGTGACAATGAGGATCCAAGGAGACCATGGTGACACCAGGGAAGCTCATGGAGCCATGGGTCTATTGTGACAAAGTAAGGCCTTGTGGAACCAAGGAGACCATTGTGACATCATGGAACCTCGTGGAACCAAGGGTCCATTGCTACAGTCCAGAACCAATGAGACCATTGTGACAGTAAAGAACCTCACAGGACCAAGATTCCATTGTTATACAGTGGGGCTTCATGGAACCAAGGACCCATTGTGACACAGAAGGGCGACATGGAACCAATGCTCCATGGAGATACTGTGGACCCAAGGAGACCATGGGGATGCTGTGGAACCTTGTGGAACCAAGGGTCCATTGTGACACTGTGGGGCCCCGTAGAACCAAATATTCATGGTGACACAGCAGGGCTGCTTGTGACCAATTGTCCATTGTGACACTGCAGATCCAAGAGACCAGGGTGACACTATGGCAGTTCATGGAACCAAGGGGCTGTTGTGACACACCAAGGCCTCGTGGAACCAAGAGAGCATTGTGGCAGTGCAGAACCAAGGAGGCCATTTTGACAGTACGGAACCCAATGGAACCAAAGGTCCATTGTTCTGCAGCAGGGTCTCATGGAACCAAGGGGCATTGTGAAACTGTGGGGCATAATGGAGCCAAGGACACCACTGATACTGAAATCCACTGGATAGAAACCTTCTGACACAGTTTTGAGTATTTAAAAGCAGGTATTCTTTATTACAGTATGCTGGCCACTTGGGCCATCCTTCCTCCATTTGAGTGCACTGAGCATCAAATGAACAGTTTTTATCACACACACTGATTATGTATCCATTAGCTATCCTCACTTCCTTGGAGGTTATTCGACATGGTTGCACCCCTTATCACAAATCCTTTTATGGTTCTTTTGGGTTTTGTCTTCAACATCCAGTGTCCTTTTTAGGTGGCTGTTCTTCAACTCCCCTTTTGAGTATGGGCAGTATTATTGTTTTGCATAACTTCTGTTTTGTCAGCCTTGCAGAGCTGAGCTGGCATCCTGCTTGCATTTTGTGTGACTTCTGATTGCCAGAGGCACATCCTCAATCAGTTTCTCCAAGGTTTTGCTGTACTGTTCTACTGTCCTTGACAAGAGTAAATGTTGTTCTGTTCTCCTGTCCTTGTCTCAGTGCACGCCCCACATGAGGCGTCTGCAACCCCCCAACCTATGGGCCTGGGGTGGGCAAGTGTTCCTGGGGAACAGGGATGGGACAGCTGGGCTGGACTGACCCAAGGGATGTTCCATTCCATGTCACACCATGATCAGCAATCAACTGAGACAAGTGGGGGGCAAAGAGGGTAGGGGATTAATTTCTTTTTAAAGATATTTTTCTTTCAAAACAGCACCTACACATACAGAATCCTCTCCTGCCACAGGGTAGTGAAACATTTTCTGCTGATAGGAGATTTTCTGTGGATTTGCTTTTCTTCTGTGGCTTTTTCTTTTTGTGGTTGGTTTGTTTGTGGGGTTTTTGTGTTTGTCATGGTTTGACACTGGCACAATGCCAGTGCCCCCATGAAAATACCTTCTCCCTGGTTTCTGCTGTGAGATGTGACCAGGAATAAGCAAAGCAGGCTCCTACTTAGGGAAAAAAGAACTAGAAATTTATTAACTACTCTACAACTACAAAGAAAAAGGAACACACACACAGGGAAAATGAAAACCTCACAAATGCATTTCCTCCTCCCCCCACCAAATTTCAACACAATACATTTGATCCTCAAATCACCAACTCTCAGTCCTGCACCACCCTTCAAACAATCAATCCTCAGTTCATCAAGAGGAGAGGAGTCCTTCTTGTGCCATGGGCTTCCCCTGGAAACACAGCTGAAGCCTCGTGTGTTTCTGTGTCACTCGTGGCACCGCCCGGAGTACATCTGCCGTCGTGACTTCTTCCTTTTCATGTCCAGTGCTCTCACCACTGAACGCAGACCAGAGCTGCTTCTAGGGTGGTCTTTTAAGGATGCTCTGTCCCGATCCAAAAAAGGCACAGTCTCTCCTTTGGGACACCTGTCCCCACAATCTCTCCTTTGGGACACCTGTCCCCCCCATATTTTTTCACCCCCTGGGGCCGAGGGGCATCAACACTGAACCCTCTTGGCTCTGAGGCCATTGCCTCCCCCTAGAATGCAGTCTCTGTGTCACAAGGAACATGGTTCTGTCCATGGCTATACAAAAAGAGTCCAGCAAAAGCCACTCCATCATCTCTTCCCACTAGGATTCTTCTCTACTCTTCTACTATCTCTCACTCGCCCAGACCTCTCTCACACTGGCCCATTTCCTTTTTCATCTTCCACTCTATCTTCTAGGAAAGGTCAATGTTCTGTAAAGTTCTCATTTTCCAAAAAAGGGTTAAAAGCTCCTACAAGCGGCCGGCTGAACCCCCCCTTCTTCTCCGTCCCAGCCGTGCTGCCGGCACAGGCCCATGTTTATCCAGTTTCAACGTTACAGTCTCAGGCAGCGGCTCTCTCTCTCTCTCTGTGTGTCTCTCTCTCTCTCTCTGTGTCTCTCGGGGGGGCTGCCCGATGGCTCCCGGTCTCTCTCTTTTTCTCTTCCACCCTTCCACCCCGGGGCTCAGGCCTACCTCTCCCGGCCACATGGCTTTTCCCCTCCCCCTGCCCAGCCAGCAGCTGGGCCGGGGCAGAGACCCGAACTCTTTCCCGCCGGAAACCCAAGAGGCCCTCCCAGGGGAGAGCTCTGCTTTTAACCCCGTGTTCTCAGAGGCGTGTCCATGTCCCAATGGCCAGGTTAAATGCCAATATTAAAGTCTGAATATCCATTGGCCAAAAACACAGCATCCCAAAAAACACATTTCCTGTCAAACCACCACAGATGGTAAAGTGTTTAGGCAATTGGGGATGTGTCTTTCTCAGTCCCTATCCTTTCTCTCCTGTAATAATGATTAGGTGCATTACCTTGCTTCTTTTTGCTTGTTGCTAAAGCCAAGCATGTAGTTTTATTGAATGTAGAATTTTACTTTTATGTTGCCTTAACCCTCACAGTAAAATAAGACCATTCTTCCCATTGGTTTCTGTGTTCTTTAAATCAGCCCTGTCAGCTGGCAGAACAGGTATCAGAACCTGATGAAAGCCAGGCTCTGCTGTGATCTAGCTGGGCCCATGGAATGCAGAGGGCCACTGTCAGTCCATGGAACCCATGGGAGCAAGGCTCAGATGGGAGAAAGACGTGCACCAAGGAACCCCAGAGACCCTGATGGAGCCAGGGCTGCAGGGTGTCACACAGGGAGGGACCTCATGGCAGCAGGAGAGCACTGTGAGGCTGGGGAACAACGTGGCACCAAGGTTCCACTGGGACTTGACAGAACCCCATGGACGTGGATGGCCCCAAACGGGGCCCAGAGACACTTCCCAGACAAAGCCCAGGGAGGGGGATTTGCTTTATTCAGCACCAGGTGTGCGGGGATATCTCCTCCTGACAGCACACAGCACACAGAGATTACAATGGATGGTTATACTCTATGCACATCCATGGTTTTCCTTAGAAAAGGTGTGGTTATGCAAACGATCTCTCAGCACTCATTACCATCATTAGCATGTGCCAGGCGAAGGCGCAGCGCGCACTGGTGCTGGCGCTGAGGAAGGCTCCGCGTCTTCCTCGGGGGTCTCCTGATGAAGGCTGGACGTCTTCATCGCCGTGCCCTTTGCACCTTTCTCCTCTAGGCATGCACAGTCTCTTGTTGGCTGTTTCAGCAATTTCCTCACTGGTTTTAGCAAGCTCTGCCCTTCATTTCTGCCAGTTTTGTTCCCTGTTTCTTGCCAACTTTCATCCTGTGTCTTGAGCTTGTGGCTGAATATTTGCAAGCTTCCATATTGGGTGCAATGTCTCTTATTCTTGCCCAAGTATGCCCGGGCACAGTGCTTTTAACCCTTTCACAGCCAAGGACTGGAGAGCCACTGGGAATTCCTGCAGGTTCTCCCACCTTTGCAGACAATGAGGCTCCAACCTCACTGTGAGAGGGCCCAGCTTTTACACTGTTAAACAAACAAGCTGACACCACTGCTGGTGTGGGAACATCTGGTTTCATTCTCCTGATTGGCTTCTCCCAAAGCCTGGCCAGGGCTCAAGGAGGAACCAAGGGAGGTGACTTTGATCCCACAGCCTCAAACAAAGCCAGATGGGATCTGGCCTGCTTTCTAAATACAGGAATGTAAATCCATATTTCACCAATGAACACATACAGAGATCATATTGCAAATAATGATTCATTGATGAGTGGATACAAATATAACCTTTGGTTGGAAGGTTCATCTGGAGCTCAGCTTTGCCTCAGGGCCTGTTATTCAGGCCTCACTCAGGACCTGGTGAGGCCTCAGTGCTTCAATCAGTGCTTTGACCTACAGATGAACTGCAACCTTCAGAACAATTGCAATAACACAGTTTAGATTTAGGTATTAGGCACAAAGGCATCAGCTCTTGTTCTTCAATTAAGTGCTGCTAAAGTTCATTACTCAGAGCTACAATTTGCATTCCTTTTAAAACATGCCTAATTAGCTGCTATTCTCCGTTATTTATCAAATGCCCCTTTTATCCTTGAGACTGTGTCTCTTTTCAGACAAGTCTCAGTACTCCATTTCCAGCACAAGGTGTCACAACAACTCCAACATGGACTCATAACACACCAAGTGCTCACAATGCAATGATTGCAGTGACTGCCACGAATGCACTTCACAGCAGCCTCCAATTTGGGAGCCAATCCCACCATGAGGAATTTTCTTCTTTCTGACTGTCTTCTACTCATCTTTCTATTGAGGTGATTCCTGATTGATGGACCTCAAACCCAGCACTGATAGACATTCCTGCAACATTCCTGTCCTGGAATAGCCCAGGATCCTCCCTGGCCAGTAAGCAGATAATCCAAGGCCGTGCAGTTCTGCAGAGCCCCATTTGTGTTTGTTGGAGCTCACAGGATGTGCTGTTGGATATTTTAACAGCATCACTTCTTACTTCTTCTAATAATTGATTTAGTTCATTAATGTAAATTGGGTGCAGCCATGCACAGCCAGGGGGTTTCCATTTCCCCACTGGGCCATTGTTAAGGGCATGGAGCACATCTGGGAGATGGGTTCTCCATGGGCAAAGGTTCCCATCTCCTCATTTTGTCAACTGCTCTTTTAACAATCCCTTCACCCATTCAACCAATCCTGCAGCTTGTGGATTGTCTGGGATACGAAAAACCCAGCAGTCTTAATCACTGCATTTCTTACAGTAACAGAAAAAGCACTCTGCATCACAGTATCAGCAAATCCTATAGAAATAGCCAATTTCATCCCTTCTTCCTTTATGCCTTGTATAGAGTTCACAAAGTTTACCACTGACATTTGGGTCTTGGCCAGTCTTTTTCTGTAGAGTATTTAGTGTCAAAGCTAAAGCTGACATATTAGTACTGTCAGCCTTATTTAATAGTATCAATCTTTAATTACATAGATACAAATATAAATTATTGTGTTATATTATATATAACTATTATGATTAATTTATTATTATTATTATTATTACTACTATCATTATAATTATATCACTAGCACAAATGAACCTGAGCTCAAGATTGAAACCTTCTGTCACTCTGTGTGGGAGTGACAACAACAATTTTTCCTTCTGTTGGTGCTGTTTCCAAAGTGTCATTAACAAAGTTCACCCCCGTTTTCCCAAACCCACAAGTTCTTTTCCTTTTCCATGTGCAATTTTTGGATGCATTTGAAGCCATCCAGGGGTTCAGCCTCTTTTACCCGACTGCCCCACTGCTCCCACAGGGCTCTGACCTCAGCCCACTCCAGAGCCAGGGAACTCCAGGGAAGGGCTTCCCATCTGGGAATTTCTGATGGCACTGATTCCTCACATTTACACTGAACAAGTGACATTTTCTTGGGATCTGGCCAGACTGGGCCAGTTTTGTTTTGCCAGTGGGCAGGGTCAGCACCAAAGACACAGACTCCAACTGAAGGAATCAGTGTCATTTCCTGCAGCTCAAAGCAGCAAAGAATCACAACAGGAGCAGCTCAGCAATGCACCCAACCATCCCCACCAAAGATTGCCTGCAGTGATTGAGAAAGATCCAGCCCCAGTTACCCTCAGCCTTTACCATGCCCCAGACCCACACAGCAGCTGGGGAAGCTGTCACAGCCAAGGGCTGCAGAGCCACTCCTGGGCACTGGCAATTCCTGCAGGTGCCTCCAGCCACAGCTGAGGCTCCAACCCCGCTGGGAGAGGGCCCAGCTCTGACAGTGCTGAATGGACAAACTGACAGCACTGCTAGTGTGGCAACATCTGGTTTCATCCTCCTCTTGGGTTCCTCCCAAAGCCTGGCCAGGGTCCCAGGAGGAACCAAGGGAGGTGACTTTGATCCTTCAGCCCCAAACAAGGCCAGATGTCAGATTTCATGGCCTTGTCGGGCTTCTAAATACACAAAGGTCAACACATGTTTCACTAATGAGTGGCTACATCTATCACAGTGCTAATGACCATGCACATTTCATCAGGGAGCAGATACAAAGATAACCTTTGCTTGGAAGGTTCATCCAGAGGCCACCTTTGGCTCAGGGCCTGCTGTTCAGGTCTCACTCAGGGCTGCTGTCCAGGCCTTGGCACTTCAGGGACATGCTTTAGTGCTGGGCTTGGCACTGCTGGCTGAGCGGCTGCGCTGGGTGAGCTCAGAGGGCTTTTCCAAGAGAAAGGATTCTGTGATTCCATGATTCTATCCACTGCATTCAGCTGGGTCCATGTTAGCAGCATTCATTTGCTCAGAAAGTCTCCTCTTGCCCAGCTCCTGTGGCCTGAGGCTTCAGCTCCTTCAGCTCCTGGTGCTGAGCTGCTCATGCTGAACGAGACGACTCGGAGAGAAGAGCACAGTCCATGCAATTCCTTCTGGGACACGGAGAGGGGAGGCTGTGCAAACAGGAGCATTGTTTGCTGTGGCCTCCTCTCTGCCCTTCACGCCATTCAGCGCTTGGAACCAGCCAAGAGCTTTCTCCAAGAGTGCAATGGAGCAGCTATTCCTGCTCCTGGCTCTGGCTCTCTCCAGTCTCTGCCCTTGCCTGCTTCTGTCCCTCGTGCTGTGCCCTCTGTTCCCCCAGGGCTGACTGGCTGCTGCCCAGGACTGTGGCACTGGCACAGATCCAGTGCTCCAGATCCTCCTTTCTGTGCCCTTGGAGCTGCCTGGGCACAGCAGCCTTTTCCATCTGCAAGCTCCCCATGGACAGGGAGTGCCCAGCTCCGTTCCTTGCACAGCCTCCAGGAGCCCAGGGCTGCCATCTCAAGTCCCTGCTGGCACTGGGGGCTCCCAGGTGCCTCAGGCTACTGTGACACCGCTGCACACGGGAGGGAACAGGGGCAGGGCTGTGCTGAAAGTCAGCTCCATCTGCTGCTGCTGCTGCTGCTGCTGCTGCTGCTGCTGCTGTGGGGTCATTTGTGCAGCCCTGGCCCAGAGTCAGGGATCAGATCCTGCCAGTCTCTTCCAGCCCTGGCTGCTCAGAGTTTGGGCCTTGGAGCCTCAGGTGGCCAAAGGCAGCTGCTCCTGGTCCCTCTGTGTGCCCGTGTTCAGCAGTGCTGCTCCATCAGTCTGTGCCCAGCAATGGGGAAAAGCCTCAGCCCTGCAGGGCCAGGAGCTGCCGGGCTCTGCCTGAGCAGCTCAGCCAGCAGGAAGGGAGCTGCTCCACACGGGAACCAGGAGCAAAGGACATTCCTTTGATAGGACATGTTTTCTATTTAAAAGGAAAAAAAGGAAAAAGGGAAAAAAATAGGTAAATTGTAAAAGATAAGAATAAAATCCAAGTGTTAGTGAAAAAACATAACATAATGTTAGTGAAAAAACCAAAACATAAATGCAAAGTAACATTCTTTGCATTAAGAGGTAAATGATCTTTTGAAAAAGAGAACTCAGTTATTTACATTGTAAATGTGCTGATGGCATGGATCCATCTTACTGATCTCAGCAGCCTTTTAAACGATTTTGGGCTTTGTTTCCAACATTGGTATTTGAAATTGTGGTTGAAGCAAGAGAAAATTGCTTTGTGCCCTTCCAGCTCCAAGCAGGACTGAGAATGGAAACTCTGTCAAAGCCCAAATCCTTTAGAAGATGCCCTTCCTTCTCAGCCTGGAAATGAGCTGCACATTCCCTTTGAAACTGTCAGGGATTTCTTAAAGACACAAAGTCCCACTGACAGCTTTTTGCTCTGGTTTGGCAGTGCAGAAGGGCAATTCTCCATCCACCAGCTCCAGACTGCACTGCCTCAGGAGCACGGCCCACTCGCCAGCTTTGGCCCACTCGTGGCACTGCTAGAGGAGGAAGAAAGTGCAACTGCACAATTCCAGCCAATCAAGAAGGAAGAATGGGACAGACAAACACCCTGTACAGATGCAGGCGTTCAGCTGGGACTGTGGAGAGTTTGGGTCCTTGCCAATTGGATGTGTGTCCCCAGCTGCAATCTCTGGGCCTGCAGCAGAGTCTCACTCAGCTGCCAAAGCAGAAAGCTCAGGCGCTGTGCTCGCAATGGGCTCGTCTGATGCAGAGCTGTCAGAGCAATGTGAGGGCAGAGCCAGCCCAGCTGGGCCCAGGGCTGAGCCCAGCAGAGCCCTGGCAGAGCCCAGAGCAGCCTCAGCAGCCGCAGAGCCCGGCTGCAAGGAGAGAAAGCAGAAACCGCCCGTCAGCTGAGGGCTCCTGTGCCCTTGTGCCAAGGCCTGCGGGGCCCAGGCCATGCTGGCTGTGCCCAGAGCTGTGCCCAGAGCTGCCCATCCCTGCTGCCTTTGGCAGCAGAGCAGGAGGGCAGGACATGTGCCCAGCCTGCAGCCAGCCACGGCACATCCAGCCCTCAGCAGCTGCCCAGAGCAGGATGCTCCTGTGCTCGCTGCCATCTCCCAAAAGCTCTGATCCCACCCTGCCAAGCACACAGGGACCCACCTCACGCTATCCATGGCTGCAAGAAAAGCTGCTCCCAAACCATGGCCTCAGCCTTCTCCAAGGGCACAGCCCATCCATGCCACAGCTGCTCCCAAGCACTTCCCCATCTGCACTGGACCACCTAGAACGCTTCCTCTGGAAAAACAAACACCACATTCTTGAAAAGAGATTAGATGCAAAAAGGGAAAGCAAGAAAAACGGTAAAAACTCTTCTCTCTGTCAGGGCCTTGAGGAAGGCCCAACTCCTACATGGTAGGGAAAAACCCAGCCATGGCTGAGGGAAGCCCACACTTTCTCTCTTCCCCCCTGCACTGCCCCCCAAAATCACCGTGATCCCAAAGCAAACGACGGCAGTGCAGTAGCCCAGCCCTTCCTTGCCTGCAGAGCAAAGCAGCCCCTGCACAGGTTCTGGAGTCCCACCTCTGCTCCCACCATGGGGCTTTGTTTGTGTCGGGCTGGCTGCCCCAGCCCCAGCCCCAGCCCCAGCCCGGGGCACGGTGGGTGCTGGGGGCTGTTGGCAGGGCCAGGAGCCCACTCCCATTTCATACCCAGCCCAGCCCATGCCCCCAGCCCTGCCAAAAAGCAGCTGGGCAGCGACTGAAGGATGAGTTGCATCTGCCCCAGCAAAGGGGGAACCTTTGCTTCCCAGCCAGGCTGGGCCATGCCCAAATCTGGCAGCATTTCCCCGGCTGGGGACTCATCTGCAAATTCCCTGTGGAGTTTGCCTTTGAAGAAGGTGCCAGAATCAAAGTCCATCACCTTCAGCCTCCAGTGGCCAGGCTGAGGAAGAGCTTGTCATCCTTGATGTCATCCTGGCTGTCTCCAGCAGCAGCAGCAGCAGCAGCAGCAGCAGCAGCAGCAGCATCCCCACCCGGTACAGCTTCTCCAGGGGCTCCTGCTCCTTCCCTGGGGGGAGACCAGGCTCTCAGGGCTCTGCCCAGGGCCCCAGCTGTCAGGGAACCAGCACAAGCAAAACCAGCTTGGATGGCGGCCACCAGTGCTGGGCAGAGCAGCTCAGCTCCAGCACAAGGGCTGCGTGTGCCCATCCCATGGCCCCGGTGCAGTGACACAGGCAGCACAAAAAGGTCTGGCTTCCTCTGCTTCTCATTGCCAAGGCATGTGTGAAGCTGCAACTTACCAGGGCCCTGGATACTTCAGGGACCTGGAGAACCATTCCCAGCAACTGGGAGAATCCTAGGTGCTCCATCCACCCATAGATGAGGTCTCCAAATTTGCCCCGAAAGTGGATCCAGCTTTTACAGGCCAAAAAGAGCAAGTCCAAGTGACTTGATGATATTTTTAGCCCAGAAAGCCCTGCAGCTGATGGCACACTTCACAATCAGCAGGGGACACAGCTCGGCCAAAGCCCAGACCTCTGCTGGGAGCCTTTCTCCTCAAACACCCTTCAAACAAACCTCCAGGCAAGTCAGTTGGGAAAGTTTCTTCAAATGATACATTTCTGGCACATAACTACACAGGGTTATGAGGAAGATCCTAAAGCAGCTGCTCTGGAGTCAAAGATACAGCACTAAGAGTCCTTGTCATGTGTTTGTAGCTAAATCCCACTTTGGGGGAGTTGAAGGAGTTTGGAATGAGCTAGAGAGCAGACCTCTGAGTTTTTTAGATGATGACATTGCTTTTTCTTCTCTTCTACATAGACAGGAAGGGTGAGTTTGGCTCCCATCTCCACCACATGGCTCACAAGGCTGCAAGACTTGTAGTTACAAAAGGTTTGAAGGATTTCTTGGCCAAGAAGACACTGCCAACAAGGATATTTGTGTTTTGGAGCCAATCATTCAATCTTTCGTCTTATGGACTCATGCTACAGTGGAAGCTTCCTTAGCCAATCATGTTATGAAACACAAACCTACAGCACTGCATCCTAAACTTCTGGTTTACCATTGTAACTACTTTCACTTTTTCTACATCTTGAACTCTAAAACTCTAAACTTTCCTCCACTTCAATTTTCCTCCCCGTGTCTCTGCTAGAAACTACAAATCCACATTCTCACTTCTAGCACCTAAGTTTGGAAGCCCTTTCCAAGGTCTCAGATCAAATCCTGGGTTTAATTCTAAGCTTTGCTGACAAGACCAAAGGTCTGGGATTTCCCTGCATTTGGGTTTCCAACAACACTGATGCTGTTGGTTCCACAGTGCCCAGGATCCCTCTTGCAAGTCAACTCTGGCAGGAACAAGGCGGCTGCCGGGGGCTGCTTGTGGCCTCTGACAGCCCCATTGCTCAGGGCTTGCCAGCGCCCCAGCCCCTCAGGCCCTGCCCCAGCCCGGCCAAGCTGCCCGGCAGCAGCGCCGCAGCCCCACAGCAGCTCCAGAGCAGCCCCAGCCAGAGGCACCTGGGAGCCCTCAGCAAGGCAGGCAGCAGCACACGGGCAGGAGGGCACGGATGGCGCTTCCTGCCTGGCACAGGGCTTGTGGCCATCTCCAGGCACCGCTCTGGCAGGGATCCCCGCAGCTCCGGCCCCTGCCCAGCCGCTCTGTGGGCAGCACAAAGGCTTCAGCAGAACCACCACAGGCCAAGGGGCTTCTGGCCATTTTCCCTGCAGCACTGCATGCATGGGCAGCATGCTAAGTAGAAGCACGCTTTTCTCCACTTTCCCTATGCCCTACGGACCCTGGGCAGCAAAGAAAATCTCCTGAGAGTGTGTATATTATAACATGGTATATATTTACATAGGGTAAAAAATAGAATGGAAGAAAAGAAAAATCTTAAAGAAAAGTAAAAATCCCCACTGGCTCAGGCTGCCCCAGCAAAGAGAGCCTCCCGGATCAACTGTCCTCAGAGCTCCAGCAGTGCAGGCAGCCAAGCCGTGACAGACGAGGCCGAGTGATCCATGCCCTGTGCAGCTGGTCGTGCAGCCTCTGGAAGATGGAATATCGCCCACTGGCTGTTGCCCGGAGGACATGCAGTGTTTCAAGTGCCAGCTGTGACACGGCACTGCTCACGTCCTCCGTCAGGCGTTCCAGGGCTGCAAGAGAGAGGAACAGAGCCATGGTCAGATGCCGGCTCTGCCGGGAGCCAAGGAGAGCCCCCTGCTAGGGCCATCCCAGCCGGCTCTTGCCATGGCCAGGAGGGAGCAGCGAGCAAGGGGATCAGCCTGAAGCTGCTGGCCACCAATGGCCCACGTGGCCCTGAAAGCTCCGTGTGCTCTGGCCACGGGAGCAGAGCCCTCCGCAGCCGGGGCAGGGCTTGCAGCTCTCCCCCCGGCAGCCCCCGCTGCCAGCCCGCTGCCCTCACTCACCAGTGCAGATCAGCTGCAGCTCTCGCTGCTGCCCCCTCAGGTGCCGCCCGGCCATGCCTGTGAACACAGAGCCTGTCACGGCCCCAGCGGCACAGCTCCCTGCCAGCGGCGCTGCCGGCGCTGTGGCCACACGGGCTGCTGGCCCGGCAGGGCTCAGCCCGGCCCTTGGCGCACGCTGCCGCCCCAGGGCACGGCTGCCAGAGGGCGGCAGCAGCAATGCCCAGCCCAGGCGGGGCTCCACGGCGCCGGGCCCGGCTGGCTCTGCCAGGGCAGCAGGCGGGGCCGGGGCCGAGCTGCGGCGGGCCGGGGAGGGAGCCCGGGCTCGTGGCTCACCCGTGAACCTGATGGCCGCCTCTCGCAGGGGCTCCTGTGGGCTCTGCAGGTAGCGCAGGGCCCGGCGCAGGTGCTCGGCCGCTCGGCTCCTGTGCTCTGCCAGCTGCAGAGAGCGGCAGGAGGGAAGGGTTGGCGCGGGCTCAGCCCCTGGGCCGGGCGCTGCCTGCACCCAGCCCCGGCCTCCCCTGCCCGCACAGCCCTGAGGCGCGGCCAGCAGCCGCTGGCCAAGGGCCCCCGAGGGCAGGGGGCAGAGGGCCGGCTGCTGCCCGGGGAGCCGCGGTGCCGGCCCGCAGCCCCGTCGGGCTGGGCTCCATGGGCACCTGGCTCAGGCCCACGGGAGCCTGGAGAAGAGCCCGTGCGGCCTCTGGCTGCAGCAGCGGGCAGGGGCACAGCTGCCAGCCCCGCACACTGAGCACCACCCTCAGGGGCCTTCTCCAGCCTGAGGCTGGGGCTTGCAGGCCCTCCTTACCAGGCACTCGCTGAACTTCCACAGCTTCTGGCTCTTCACCAGTTTTTCAAGATCCATCCTTTTCAGGAACTTGGCCACACAAATCAGCGTTTTCTGAGAAGCCTGGAGAGCAGTAGAGACACGGAGATGGCCTCATAGCCCAGGGCGCAGGACCTGCATCCCTGGGCCAAGGCCTGGAGGAGGCTGCAGCCCGGCAGGTGCCAGGGCAGGAGGCAGCCGAGCCCCCTGCCAGGGGGACAGCAGCAGCCCACAAGTCTTCACCTGTGCCACACACTGATTCTCATCATGGCAGTGGAAGAAGAGTGGCAGCAGGCTCTGGCACAGGGGTGTGTTCAGGGCCTTTTTTTCCTTTTCCTGTGGAAGAGTCACCAATGTTCGGAAAAGCAGTATGGAGAGCAGCTGCACCTGGCTATTGTCCTGTATGAAAGGAAGAGAAAAAGACCTCAGCATTGGCTGCACGGGGCTCAGCTTAGCACAGGCCTGCAAATCCACAGGGCACAAAGTGTCCGGGCAGCAGCCAGTGGCTGTGGCTGGGAGCAGTGAGCCTTACGTGCTCAAAGAGTGGCAGGAGCGCCTCAAGCAGCTGCAGTGTGACGGGGCTGGGCATCAGCATGTCATTGTCCAAGATGATAAAGCTGAGTAGCACGACTGTCATGCTAACTATCTCTCCATCCACATCCCACAGAGGCTCCACAAGACTTTCAGTCAGGCTCCACATTTTTTCGGTCTGTGCAGAATACAAGTTTGAGAAACGCCATCCTGCTGCTGCAGGGCCCAGAGGCCAAAGGCCTGTCCTGAAGCACTTGGGCAGCTGAACTGGGAGGCAGGAGAGCTGGGAGCAGCTGCTCCAACACCCAAAGCCCTGCCAAGCCCAAACGACTGCATTCCCCAGCTCAGCCTCAGCTGCTGCCCCCTTCTCACCATTGAGGGCTCCTCCATGAGCTTGAGAAGGGCCCTGAGGGCCAGGCGACGCTTCTCCCTGCTCTCGCTCCGCAGCTGCCTCGACAAGATTTCCAGGACTCTGTTAGCACCACGTTGACTCAAGTCCAGGCACTCGAGGACCTGGATGGCACAGGGCAGTGACAGGGGAGACGGCCGGCAGGAGCCTGGAGCCCCACAGGCTTGGGCCCAGGCAGCAGCACAGGGCGCGGGCACCGTCCCAGGCAGCTGTGGCTGTGAGAGGGCAGAGAGCTGGCAGGCAGCTCAGCCAGGCAGCGCTGGCCTTCAGGCTCACCTCCACAAGGAACGCCAGGGCGGGCAGCTCCCAGCATGGCTCCTGTGTGCTGAGCAGCCGGAGCAGGTAGCGAGCGATGCGGGACCGCAAGGGGATGGAGACACAGCACATCTCCCTGGCAGGAGAAAAAGGAGACAAGACTGTGGGCCAGGGGGACAAACCTCTGCCAGGACTGACTCACAGAGCTCTGCTCTTTCCCCAGCATCCTGCAAGGGGCCCCGTTTGGGAGGCAGCTCCTGGTGGGCACGCTCCTCTGCCAGCCTTTTCCAGTCTGCTTGGCCATCCCTCGGTGACAAGGCCCTCTGGCCCACGACCTTGGGGACTGTGTGGAGCTCCCTGGGCACAGAGCACAAATGTCAGAGGCAGTGGGGAGAAGGGGCTCTCACCTGGCCAGCAGACCCACAGCATAGTGGTGGGTGTCAGCACACAGCAGCGTGTCCCAGCCACAATTGCGTTCCATTGCCACCACCACATCCTCGTGCTGCATTCGGCAGAGCAGGGACTTCAGGGTCCGCACTGCAAACCTGCGTGCACAGCAAAGGCCAGGTCACACTGGCAGCACTGGCTCCTGCCCAGGGACATGGCAGGGACAAGAGGAGTGGGATGGAGCACCTGTTGGGGCTGGTGGCAAGGCCATGCTCTTCCTGGCATCCCTTCCAGAAGGTATCGACCTCCTCTGGCATATCCAGAGTGCTAAAGAAGACTTGGGAGAGCAGATGCACAAATAGGCGGGGGAAATAGGCCGTCACCATATGTGGGACACGGGGCACCTGGACGATCTTCCACATCACCACGGTTGCCTGCAAAGGACAAAGCTCCCTGAGACAGTGCTCAGTGCCGAGGTGTCCGTGTGGCAGGGCCCAAGCTTGGCAGGGAGAGGCCCAGAGAGACGCAGGGGGAGCACGGGGCCTGGTGGGCCTAAAGCTGCCCCTGGGCCGGGTTTCAGGCCAGTGCCTGAGGCAGGGAGATGCAGTGGGGGAAGGAGGATGGAGAGCTGCTGGAGAGGCGGCCTTGGGGCCAGCAAAGGCCACTTGCAGAAACTCACAGCCAGGCCAAAGACACCCGTTTTGTCCCCATCAGAGGTGCAAGTGCTATGCTTGGGCCAGCTCCCCAGCACATCCAGGAGTATCAGCTGCACTGGCTCCGCAGTCCTGAGCGAGCACATGATGGTCTTCCACATGGTGATGGCAGCTCTGTGGGGTTAGAGCTCTGTCTCAGGGGGGTCTCAGAC
The DNA here is from genome assembly GCF_051311805.1 of Agelaius phoeniceus. Taxonomy (NCBI): domain Eukaryota; kingdom Metazoa; phylum Chordata; class Aves; order Passeriformes; family Icteridae; genus Agelaius; species Agelaius phoeniceus. The sequence continues at coordinate 8,076,049 of NW_027509866.1, forward strand.
ACGGCACCATGGCCTGGGCATCCCTAGGGGCCCGGGCTGATGGCCGGCTCTGCCTCTGCCCACTGGCCCTCGCCAGCAGCAGCCAGGCAGCCCAGCCCTGTGGGGACAGAGCCCTGAGGGGTGGCAAGGGAGCATGGCAGCAGGCTCGGGGGCTGACGTGCCAGGGCTGGGAAAGGCAGCAGCCAGAGGGCCCTGGAACTCTCTGTTGGTCAGACACCTGGGCCAGGCAGTACAGGGTGATGGGCTGGGGAGGCCTGAGCCCTCTGGGCAGGTGGGCCCCATACCTGTCACAGGACGGGGCCACACGCAGCAGCGTCACGACTGCATCACCCGGGTGTGCTTTGGTGAGAGTCAGCAGGGCCTCGTCCAGCCTGTGCTCGGCAGAATTATTGGCCAGGAGCCATCGGTGAATGTACCTCACCATGGCGGGCACCTGGAGAAGGCACGGGGAGACTTGGAAAGCTGCCAGAGGGAGCAATGTCCCCAGGGTCCCCAGAGAATGCTTCCCTTGCCAGCGCACTGCCATGGCCTCAAAGGCTCCCAGGGACCAACAGGCCTGGCTGGGGAAGCCACGGGACTCATGGGGGAATTGATGCCTGGCCCCAGGCTGCTCACTTGTTCTGGCCTGGCAGCCCCCTTCTCCAGGAGCAAATCCAGCAGGGCGGTACTGGTCTCATGACTGAGGAGCTCGGAGTGAGCTCTGAGCCCAGTGCCCATGGTGCTGGTCTCTTCCCGCCGGATGCTCCGGATGAAGTCGCAGACGAGCTGTAGGAGAAGGGCAGGAAGCCGGGGATGTTGCATGGAGTGCTGCACACACGGTGCTGGGCTGAGCAGGGACAGCAGGCCCAGCCCAGGTGGGGGTGGCTGCAGGTACCTGTGCTGTGCTGCGGAAGCGGCCACGGCTGGATTCCTGCCCTTGTGTGCGCTCCAGGGCTGCATCTGGCAAAGAGCGAGCACAGCCAGAGCTGAGGGGCTGCGGGAGAGGCCGGAGAACACAGCCCAGCCCTGCGCTGCCCAGGCAGGGAGAGCCTCGGGATGCTCCAGGGGGATGGAGCACAGCCCCTGCGGGCTGTCTGCCTGGTCCCTCTTCCGTCCTGTCCCTGGGCATTTCCCCAGGGGATGGGATGGGATGGGATGGGATGGGATGGGACGGGGCCAAGTTGGCTGCAGGCTCCAGCCCTGCAGCCCAGCTCTGCCACTCACCCTCCTGCGGTGGATGGAACGGCACCGCCGCATTGGTCTCCTGTGCTGGGCCAGCTCCAGGGCCTTCTTCCTCCTCCTCCTCCTGATCCAGCCAGACCACCTTGCGCACTCTCGGGGCTCTGTGCTCCATGTTTGTGACTGGAGCGCGGCCCAGCAGCGAACCCCGCCGGTGCCGCTCCTGCAGGGCCTCCTGCGCCTTCCCTGCGGGCGGGACGCGGCTGTCAGAGCTCGGCCCGGGGCCAGCAACGGCCCCCGAGCGCCCCTCAGCCGCCCCGGGCCGGCCATGCCCAGGCGTTCGCTCTTTGGAACGCGGCACGGGAGGCTCGGGGCCGGCGGCCGCGCTGCTGAGCGGCGGAGCTCGTGCCGGGGAAGCCGCAGCGGAGGCGGCGGGAGCGGCCGCGCCGCCTGTGTCCTCCGCGGGCCCCGGGAGGAGCCGGGGCCGGGGCCGGGACTGGACTCTGCGTCGGGTCCGGGGCCGGGCTCGGGCCAGGCGGAGCCGAAGGGCGGCGATGCCGCCCCCGTACAAGGCACTGACACCCGCCCAGCAGCGCCACCGCCAGTACGGCCAGAGCCGGGCGGAGGCGAGAGCGCGGCGGGACGGGCGGGGCCGGGCACGGGGCAGCCCCGCCCGGGGCCGGGGGCGGGCCGGGGGCATGGCCCGGCCCGGCAGGGGAGAGGGAGGCGGGGAGAGGAGAGGGACGTCGGGCAAGGGACCCCGAGAGAAGGGTGCCCGACCGAGGGAAAGGGAGAAAAAGAAACAAAGGGAGAGAAAGAAAAAGAGAAAGAGAAAGAAAGAAAAAAAGTGATCTAAAATATCTGTTTTTCTGCTGTCGCTGCTGCTGCTGCCGCTGCTGCTGCTGCTGCTGCTGCCGCTGCCGCCGCTGCCGCCGCTGCAACTGAAGCACCGGGGCCGTTCGTCCCCGTGTCCGTTCCCCGCTCGCCCCACGAGCCCCACGTTCGAGCCCCCTGCGCCGGGCACAGCCCCTGAGTCTGTCCAAACACGGGAACTTTGCAGCAGTGAGCCCAGATGCAGAGCCCTGACTCCTGCACACTGGCACAGCAATCCCCTCGCTTGCTGCTCTGCATTGGCCTGGCTGAGGGTCAAACACTGTCGGGCCACCTTCCCTTGCTGTAGGATTCCTACCTGACCCCAGCACTGCACTTACATCTCCAGTCTTGCCTTCCAGTAAAACCAGGGGAAGGAAAACTCTGTGTGGCTCATGGTATTTTCAAGTGTCTAAAAATCACTAAGTCACCGATCTTAGAGGTGCGGTGCATCTGGAATTCCTGGGATGGAGAAGTAGTGCAACATGGAAAAGAGGAGCATAGAAATAAATAGAGGAAAAGATCTTGGATTGTTTCTTTCATTTTCATTTCCCTTCTGGAAAGCTGTTTCAGTTTTCCAGGAATCTTCTCCTGTCTGCTCTTCCCAAGAATGTCTCATGGAGAACAAGGTCAAGCATCTGTCACAAGATTTGCCAGGAGGAAATTATGCCACTGGTGAAATTTTCATGATGACTGTGCTGGCTTAGGGCAAATTTTAGGAGGAAACCTCCAAAAGGGGTCTGTTTTGCAGAGATAGCCAAAACCTCCACAACGTTGTGTAAGTTGTAAAGCTGGTATGTTTATTATTACAGCGCTGGATGCATGCAGAGATTACTCTCCTTAAAAGACATGCGTACCTCTGGGAACTTCAGGTCCCTTTTTATCCTCCTCTCAAATACATATCCATACAATTTCACAATAGGTTCATACATATTCATTTTTACAAATTTTGCGTGACATTTGCCACTAGTTCTTCTTTATCAGAAAGAATTCTTAGGTCAGGTTGACGTGCTTTCACAGCAGTCTCTCTGTGTCTCTTTATCACCCTCTGTCCCGTCCCCCCCTTATCTCTGTCCTTCACTGAATCAGTTTCCCTGAGCCTAGGCTTTGCAGTCAGGCTACATAGCTATGTTTTCTAACCACAGACTCAAGGATGTACATTTCACCTAAATCAAAATGGATTTCTACTCTGGAAAATTTCTCCTCTGTCTCAGAAGCACTCCTCCCTCTGTCCCTCACACGCTGGCCCTGCCTGGCGTTCCTCATCCCTTTCCCCACCGCTCTCCTGCCCTTCCCCTCTCTTAGAAGATGGACAAAGCTGCCTTGGACAGCAAAGTGGATTGCAGCCAGTGTGAAGAGAACATGGAGGAGCTGGATGAGAGGATGCAGGAGTTGCAGAGCCAGATTTCAGGCCAGGAGCAGCACTGGAACAATACCCAGCAGCAGTTCAGCGATGCAATTGAAGACAAGGTGAGGGGTACCTCGTCCCCACCACGAGGAACTGGCACCTTTGGGACTTGACAGCCTGAGGCAGCATCCCTCTGAGGATCCCCCTCCAGGCTTTTCCCTGGAGAGCTCCACATCACATCCTGGAGCAGCTGGCTGAGGCTGTGCACCTGTTCACAGCTGGATCGCCTGGAGCTGAAGACTTTCCGTAAACACCGGGAGGACTCCTGGAACAGGAACATGGAGGAACTCGAGGATAGGCTGTTGCATGAAAACGCCGCTGGGATTAAGAAGTGAGTGCAATGGAGATTCTGATGGCTTTGGGGACAGCGATGGCAACTGCTCCTGCCAGGCAGGGCTGTCACACACCATGCCCTGAGCTGGGTCGTGCCCTGCCCTCCTGGCCGTGCACACGGGGGAGCTTTGGTGCCAGAGAGGGGCTGAAAGCGCTGCAGGGGCTGCTTGGGATGGTGGCATGGGTGCCTGTGCCCTTCACCTGGCATCAGCCAGCACCTTGGGGATGGGGAGAAAGAGGCTCAAGAGCCCACGGTTCACCCTGCAATGGCCGTGCCCCTGTGCAGTGAGCTGCCCAGCAGCTGGCTGCTGCAGGGAGCTGCTGCCTGTGTGCTGCAGGGCTGTGGCCCCAGGAGCTCAGCCAGCCCTCTTTCCTCCCCCTCCTTAGGCAGCCGCCGGTCCCTTTCTCGTGCCTGTCCTGTGACCGCATGCTCAGCGTGCAGGTTCCTGGCCAGTGAGTAGCACCAGTGCCTCGGGGGCAGCGGGGCTGGCATGGGGGGAGATGGGTGCCAGCAGTGACCCGCTGTGCTGGCACAGGGGGACAGTGTCTGCTTGGGAGGGGCTGATGTGGGGAGCCCCCTCTGCAGCCCTGCCCATCAGCAGGGGCTGTGGGGGCTCATCCCAAGGGCTACAGGCAGCGGGATGCCATGGGCTACAATCCCATGGCTTTGGGGGTGCTGCCTCCAACAGGAACAGGTTCTTTGTCCCCTGTCACACACCTGTGACTCCTGCCCTCCCCAGGTAACCCTGAGACACTCCCGTATTTACAGCCCATGCCCCCCAGCAAGGAGCCACCGCCCAGCAAAAGGTGAGGGCCCTGAGGACACATCCCCAGCGCCTGGGGTGCAGAGCAGCCCTGACACAGCAAGGAGGGCTCTGCACCTGGGCTGGGGCAGAGCAGCCTGGGGGGGAAGGGGCAGGGCAGGGGAGCAGAGGGCAGCTGTGGAGGGCCAGTGCTTGCCCCAGGGCTGGGGGCTTTTGCATTCCTTGCCTTGCACTGCCCTGTCTGGCCCATCTCTCTGTCCCAAGGCTGATGAAAGCACATCTGATGCGCTGTGTCTGTTTGCAGTCTGAGCTCAGGCTTGGAGGGCTGTTGGGGAAGATGAAACAGGAAAGCCTTATAAATATGATTGCCTGGCAAAAGATTTTGAGAATATGGAAACTATAAGTGAGATTGAAATGAAAGCAAGCTTCGAGATCCCTTAGTTACTGAACAATGGGAAAACAATGGTGTGGCCAGCTGAAGGTAATCCCCTTTTGATGAAACAAGACCCTCTGCTTACAGGCAGGTCCAAGGGTCAGAGCAGACCCTGCCAGCTTGGCAGAAGGGGACCAAAGAGGAGTTTTTAGGGTTTAAAATGTAGCACAGTATGGTAATGTAGTGATTCTTATAGGCTGTATGGAAATGCTATAGGATTTGTATGTTGTACTAGATTGGTTAAGTGAGAATCAGAATATTCAACGCAGATGATTTATTGTATTGTAATGGGAACTTAGCTCTTACTTTTCTATGCTCTTGCCTCTTACCTCTTAGCTCTTACCTCTTGTCTCTTAGCTCTTGCCTTTTATCCTCATACCCCTTTTACTCTCTTATGCTTTTACTCTCTTACCCTCTCATCCTCTCTACCCCTCTCTTCTCTCAGGCCTGCTCTGAGCTGTGGCTGGCAGTTCCAAGCAGGGCCCTGCACCCACACCCTTTGCAATAAACCGTCCACGACCTGGCTTCAGAGATCTCTCGTCTCCGTTCGTCCCAACCGTGCTACCCCCGTCAATCCTACAGACGGGGATTGGGTGCCTCCTGTGAAAGGAGTTCCCAAAACCAATCCCTGCAGCTGGGACAGCCCAGCTCCTGCCTGCTGGTGTCCTGTGCATAGGGACCTGCCTGGTGCCATGGCCAGCACACGTGGCCATGGGGACAGAGCCAGCAGATGCAGCCTGGTGGGATGGGCTTGGGGCTCCTGCAGCAGGTGGACAGGAGCTGGCAGGGACATGCCCCTGCAGGCAGCACTGCCAGTGCCCTCCCTGGCACAGCAGGGTGATGCCCTGCATGCCACAGGGCTGGGCACTGAGTGTCCTCTGCCCCATCCCACAGGAGGCCGCTGGTCCGTGCCAGTGTCCCCGTGTGCCGCAGACCTCTGGGGACCATCAGAGCAGCAGCTCCACGATGCAGAACATCAAGGCTTCCCCACATACAAGTGCACAGCTGCAGCGTCTCCTGGTACACAACAAGGTAGGTGTGATGAAGGTGGGGACACAGAATGGTGACTGAGGCTTGATGGCATTGCTGACTATCCAGGGGGAATCTGTGCCTTCAGTCTCCAGAGAGACCTGAGTTGGATTATTGGGGTGTGCTGGATTGGGCCCTGCATTGCAGCCAGCTGCCCTCTCCTCTTCAGCCCAGTGTGACCCTGCTGCACGGTGATGGACACATCTCGAGGGGCCGTAATGACCAGCATCGTACGGCGATCAGGACACAGGATGCGTCAGGTATGGCCCTGTCAGGGCAAGGGGGTCAGTGATGACAGGGGCTGATTATCTGCAGGGTGCCGGCTGGGGGATGAGCAGGGCTCTGTGTACAGAGCTGGGTAATGTGGCATTGGTATTTTGCATCTGGGGTAAGAAGGAAGGGGCAGAATGGAGCAGGAGGACTGGCACATGGGGGCAACTGAGCTTGGAGCTGGAGTAACGTGGGAGAATGGCCATGCCCAGTGTGGGACAAGAGCTTGAGTCCTGGTGTGCTGGGGCCAGCACCTGTGGCGGCTCACCCTTGCCCTTCTCGCCCAGGCCCTGCCGCCTCAGGAGAGCACGGCCAGGCACAGCTCCTCGACAGGTCTCATGGGCCCCAGGGCTCGAGCAGCCTCTGCAGCCCCGCCAGACATCAACAGCCCCCGGCCAGCTGGAAAGGACTCAGCGCCCAGTGCTCGACCTGGGACATCTTGTCCAAAGCGAGAAACGCCTGTGACAATTGTCATAAGAAACTTGACTTTTTACTTGTATATAGTTATTAAGTTAGTTGTAGATAGTTATTAGGTTAATAAAAACTGTTAAAATTATAGGCAGAGCCTTGTCTCACAGCCTGTCTCTCCCCGGGCTCCCTGGTGCTCCTTCAGCTCCTTCCCCCGTGCTGGGACTCTGCCCCCGGGCTGAGCAGATGGAGCCCCGGGCCGGGCCCTGAGGCCGCTGCTGCTGCCGCGGCGCCTGCGGGGCAGCCCTGAGGCTCCGGGCCGGCTGTGGGAGCAGGAGCGGCGCTGCAGAGCCCGCGGCCCTCACGGGCTGCGAAGGCACGGGCGGATGGCCGTGGGGCCCGGCTGGCACTGCCGGCGCTGCTGCTCTCGGCTGCCGCCTGCAATCCTTACAGGCAGCCCTTAGGCCGGCTCAGGAGCCGCTCGGAGCCGTGCCCGAGGGCTGGCCCCGACCCCCGGCCCCCAAGGGCACTTGTCCCTTCATCTCTGCACTGCCACATTCCGAGCTCATTTGTCAGCTTCCTCCTGCCCTTCCTGTGGTAGGCCAGGGACAGGCGTTCGGAAGATTTCGGGCTGTAACGGAAAGTTACAGGAATCCTTCTACCCCCCTCCCCAGAGATAAGGATCACCCTTGGAATGTAGCCAGACGTGTAGCCCCCCTAACCTATGCATGCCAGTAACTTTCCACTCCACACTAACCCTAGAAAGTATAGCCAAACCCCTGTCTGACGTAGAGAGACCCCTTAGTCCATAAATACCCTTAAGACCCCTCAATAAACGCCTTTAACCGTCCACCACATTGGTGTCAGCGTCCGTTACTGGCCCCGAGGGATCCCACACAGGAGGTCGAAGTGCTGGACTCTGAAACCAGGTCATCGCGGCCTTCACAAGAAGGCAACAACCCATTCACACCCATCCCCCTCCTGGCAGTCCAATTTCATCCAGAACTAGGAGGCAACAGACCCCTCTCCGAGAGGCAGTGAGACCAGAAGAAAAGAAGAGGGTGGAATTTTAGTTCAATTTTATATTCAGTTTTAAATAAAGCTTTAGTACCTGTGGGGAATGATTATGTTGTAGTGTGGGGAACAACTAGTCAGTCTGAGGAGGCATACTTTTGCAAACCTTTAAAGTAACATGTGTATTTAGAAGCTTTTGTATATGCCCAATTTGCTAAACATTCTAAAATGGGGAGGTTACTCTGGAGGTAAATGATATAAAGATGTTAGGCTTAACACTAACAGCCATTGAAATTAAGAAGGAAATTCGTAAAGAGATATTAGAACAAGTATTTTTGGAGGTATGGGCCTCTGATGTACCAGGGAGGGTGAAGAATGCTCCCCCATAGTAATCAAGCTTAAAGAAGGAACACAACCAGTGAGAATTAAGCAGTACCCCCTGAAAAGGAGATAGGAAAGAAAACAGCCCAGTAATTGACAGTACTGGATTGAGGGCTGTCAATAAGATAACAAAGAATCTATACCCTGTAGTAGCAAATCCATATATTTACTAACTTGTTTAACACCTGAGCTAAATTGTTTTACTGTTTTAAATCTGAGAGATGCCTTCTTTTGCCTCCCCATCCCTGAAGCCAGCCAGAAAATTTTTGCATTCGAATGGGAAAGCCCTAAAAGTGGGCACAAAACCCAGCTCACATGGTCAAGATTGCCCCAAGGCTTCAAAAATTCCCCCACTCTGTTTGGGGAGCAACTTGCAAAAGATCTGGAGTCCTGGGAAGCTCCACAGGAAGAAGGGAGGCTGTTGCAGTATGTGGATGATCTAGTAGCCACTGGGACAAGGGAAGCATGTGTGGCCTGGACAGTAAGCCTTTTGAATTTCCTAAGACTCCAAGGATACAGAGTATCAAAGAAAGAGGCACAGGCAGTGAAACAGAAGCTGGGCAATGGACTTTAGGGCAGGGAAGCCATATGCCAAACCCTGAAACCCCAAACGACAAAGGAACTCTGAACCTTCTTAGGCATGGCAGGGTGGTGCCGGCTGTGGGTTTATAATTATGGACTGCTCGTCAGACCCCTCTATGCTCTTATTGCCAATGGAATCAGAGATCTCCAGTGGACAAAGGAACGCACACGGGCCTTTTACCAGCTAAAGAGTGCCCTCATGTCAGCTCCAGCTTTGGGACTTCCAGATGTAAGTAAACCATTCTTTCTATTTTCCCATGAAAGACAAGGAATTGCCCTGGGAATACTGGCTCAGGACTTGGATCCATACCAGAGGGCAGTTGCTTACTTCTCTAAGCAACTGGATGCAACAGCCAAAGGATGGCCAGGTTGCCTCAGAGCTGTGGCAGCAGTCGTGCTGAATATTCAAGAGGTACTCAAGTTTACCCTGGGACAGAAGATGACTGTGCTGGTGTCCCACACAGTGTCCGCAGTACTGGCAGTGAAGGGCAGCCACTGGCTTTCACCACAGAGGTTTTGATGTACTAGGCCATTATAGTAGGGCAAAATGATGTAGAGATAGTGGTGACTGATACTGTCAACCCAGCTTCTTTTCTCAGTGGAATCAAGGAGAAGCAGTGCACCACGATTGCCTGGAGACCACTGAAGCTACTTACTCCAGATGCCCAGACTTGAAAGACACTCCTCTGGACAATGCAGAGACCTGGTTCACTGACAGGAGCAGCTGCATTGCCAGTGGAAAGAGACATGCTGGGTACAGTGACTACCTGCAGAGAGGTAATACAGTCTGGACCCTTACCAACAGGTACCTCTGCACAGAAGGCCGAGATAAATGCACTGACCCGTGCCTTCGAAATGGCAAAAGGAAAAGAAAATAAATATCTATACAGACTCGAGGTATGCATTCAGACTCATGCATGCACATGGAGCCATCTGGAAGGAGAGGGGACTGCTAACCTCACAAGGAAAGAAGAGACCATCCAGCTGCTGGAAGCACTTCAGCTGCCTGAAAAGGCATATTAAGGCACACCAGAGAGTGAGCTCAGACTTGGAGGAAGGAAATGAGCTGGTGGATGGAGAGGCAAAGAAAGCAGCAAAAGGTGAGGTAATTATGGACAGGTTTCCTTGAAGGTAAGCCAGAATATAATAATACTAATCAAAAGAGACATGCAACCACAAGGGGTGGGCTACCATTGAAAGAGAGCTGGTAATCCCTTCCCATTTTTGTGGTCACTAGTGTAGGAGGAGCACTAGAAAACACACTGGGGCCTAACTACTTAAAAGCTTTATAAAGTGTGGCTCCTTTCCCAAAATGACCAAGGCTGCCAGTGATACAGAGTGCATGGAAATGAAGTGTTGACTTTGAAGTAGGAGTTTCCACAGGCTTTCTAGAACACACATCTGATTGAAAGAATTGTTGTCAGGAATTTATATGCCTCTATTACTCAGGTAAACCGACAGTGTGATCCTTGCCTCCAGACTAACCCCAGGGCGAAACTCGGTCAGATTGGGAGTGGCCATGGGCCTGGACAGCAGTGTCAAATTGACTTTTCAGAACTCCCAAGGAAAGGGGGATATCAGTATTTACTGGTATTGACAGATACATTTTCAGGGTGGCCAGAAGCATTCCCCACCAGAACTGTCAAAGCTCGAGAGGTGACCAGAGTATTATCACAAGAAATAATACCATGCTTCAGAGTTCCAGCCACAATAACCTCAGATAGAGGATCACATTTCATTTCCAAAGTAGTGCAACAGATTAGTAGCCACCTGGGCATAGATTGGGAACTTCACACTCCATACCGCCCCCAGTCAAGCAGCCAGGTGGAGAAAATGAATCATTTGATTAAGCAGCAGATTGTAAGACTGGGGAAGGAAGTTAATCTACCCTGGCCCCAAGCTCTTCCACTGACACTATTACAAATTTGAACTAAACCTTGGGCTAAAGGAAAGCTGAGTCCTTTTGAAATGCTTTATAGAAGACCATATGGAATACAAGAGGGAATGTCCACCCACACTGGGGAGGTAACACTGGCCACCTACACAGTGGCTTTAAGCAAACAGCTCAGAGAAATTGAGAAACACGTGGCTGGAACTCGGAGCAGGGAGCTAGATAGACCAATACATAACATACAGTCTGGAGATTATGTATAAATTAAGCCTCTTGCAGAAAAGACTTTGGAACCACAGTGGGAGGGACCGTTCCAAGTGCTTCTCACCACCTTCACTGCAATCAAGATCAAGGAGCAGAATGCCTGGTTCCATCACTCTCGAGTGAAGAAGGCCCCAGGAGCCCCCTGGAGAGTGACACCAGGAGACAATGAACTGAGATTAGGCTTACTCAGACAAAATGAGCATATTGCAGCCGGAAGTAGTTTGTAATTTCATTTACAGAATTGTTTTATATATAATTATAACTGGAGTCTTAGAACTAGAGAGTACCTCTATCCAAAGCGATGCTGAATGGCCTTGGTCCCAGGCTTTTAATCAGTATACTGGATCCATGGGAGAAGTTTCTGAGATAGAAGATTTAAACCTATCCACTGTAGTAGAAGTTTCTGAGATAAAAGATTTAAACCTATCCACTGTAGTGCTCCTCGGGGATCAGGTATATGAGGAGCAGGAGTGGCAGGAATGGGAACAGTGGACACTTCAAGGGATCAGAAGAGAAGAAATCAAGGTAGGGTGCTGGGTGGTGAATGGGACGGTTCATGAGAGACCAGATGCAATTAGTGTCTCAACCTCTCCTGTATACAGGCACCAGGAAGTTTGTGACAGCCTAAGTGAATCAGATTGTTGGTGTCATTTCACCTTGATACAGCCTGTAGAAGTGACTTGCCTTTGGGCTTGTGATCAGGCTCTCATTTAAATTTAAAATAGACACTGCACTTTTTACAACAGCAGGACCTTATACAACCCAGACTGAGACTCAAATACTTCAGACTCAACCCAAACTTGAACCTGAAGTATGAAATAAGCCCCTACATAGTGAGGAATGTGGGTGAACAACAACTGTTGTTCAATTCAAAATGGTCTCTCAAACATGTTGAGTTGCTAATGCAAATTAACATCTCAAAAATCCAACCAGCCTGCTCCTCTTTCCTAAGAACATCCTTTGAGGGCTGGACAATGTGGTTACAAAGACAGGTATACCTCAGGAGCAGAATAAGAAAGGATCTAACTGGGATATTAGGAGTTTTAAATGGAATTGATTCAGAAATAATGATGAATAAGCTGGCCACTGCAGCAGGTGGCCTAACAAAATTGAAACAGCCATTACAGTCATCTCTATTGGCATTAGGAACTAGCCAGTGGCAGATTTCAAAAATACTGCCAAAGTGGGAAAAGGCCAGGGACCAAGACCACAAGTTAACAGTAGAAGCACTTAGTACAGTTCAAGATAATGTGTCTTTAGCTTTCAGCTGTATACAAGCACAGCTACGGATGCAGGCAGCAGCAGCTCTGATCATATGGGAAGGGGGTGAAGGTAATTTTCCAGCTGAAATTCGGAAAATTGTCTGGGATAATGCGATTGATTTTGAAAGAAAGTTTCAATCCAGGTGGACTATGGTAAATTTCACCTATGATCCTGCTTCTAATGTGGCCACTGCCTTTGTGCTTACCATACATAATGCCACTGTTTACGTTATCCATCCCGTCATTGCACTAGGATTAAATCATGAAAAAACAGTGCTCTACCCTTCAGAACATAGAGTGTGGGCATGAAAGGTGAATGAAAAGTGGCAAACAGTAAACTTAGAATCCTGCATTACTAGAGAACAACTAGGGTTCATTTGTGAAAGCAATACTATTAATGCCCAGGATGTGTGTCTAGACACTGAACAGAGTATTTGCCACTTCGAAATTCATCCAGTCACTGATCAGAAAACTGCCCTCGTATATACTGGTAAAGGTTGTGTGTGCCTGAGAACTGCCTGTGCTACTATAAAAATTGATAACAATGATGTTATTTTGTCCAGTAGAAATCATTCTAATTTCTGTATTTTTAATTTTGTTAAGATTATTGAGTGTGACTTTTTGTAGGTGGCTCCAGTGACATCCCACCAGTTGATTAAAACCAATTACAAAATGTATCACAGACTGTTACCTACTCCTATTGGAATAGACCTCACATTGGTAAAACAATTAATTAAACACCATAGAGCTACTGGAGATCTTGAAGAAAACCCAAGAAAGTGGAGAGAAAACCCTAATTACTGTCCAACATGATACAAAAGAAATAACCAGAATTCTGCAAAGTATAAAACAAAATGCAGATCATCACTGGTGGGATGTAATCTTTGGGTGGTCACCAACTGCAAATGGAATCTTTATTGAGCTTGTGTCATCCTATTGTAGTTTTGTTAATATTAGTTGGAGTAAGTTTAGGGTTCTCCTTTTTATTGTTAATTTGGAATTGGAGAATACTACAGCGAGTAGCTGTGTTAACCTCCTTATCAAACGTACATGGTAAAGCACTAAGGCACACTTATTGTCATAGGAATTTGAATTAAGTAAAATAATTTACTTATTCCCCATTAGGAAAGGGGGAAATGAGGATGAGTGGAAGATATCCAGAGTACAAATCCATTTTGATTTAGGGGAAATGTACATCTTTGAATTAGGTCTGTAGCTTGCTGTTTAGTCTGACTGCCTGTTCTTGCAAAGGCCCTGTGCTTGGAGGGAATGCTTCAGCTGAAGGACAAGAGATAAGGGGAGGTGAGGGGGCCAGGCAGACAGAGCAGGGCTACCTGACCCAGGAGTTCTTTCTGATAAAGAAGAATAACCAGCAATTGTCACGAGAAATAAGTGGAATGAACACATATAAACCTATTGTGAAATTGCATGCCTATGTATTTGAGAGGGAGATAAAAGGGAATCTGGAGAACCCAGAGGTACGCATGTCATTTTAGGGGAATGATTCCCAAATGCGTCCAGCGCTGTAATAAACATACTGGCTTTACAACTTTCACAAAATCTGTGGAGTTTGCTTGATTCCTCAGAACAGGATGCTGCCCTGGGCTGTGCAGCGCACTGGGCATGGATCAGCCCCTGCTCTGCTGCTCCTTCCCGTCTGCCCCAGGGCCCTTGCAGAGCCCCAGCCATGCTGTTTGCTCCCAGCCTGCCCACAGCCAGCCTGGGGCTGCTGACGGGGGTTTCTGTGCTGAGCATTGGCCTGGCCGTGTTCTTGAGAGAGCCTGGGCAAGGAGCCTGGAGCCCCCAGGGCCTGGCCTGAGGCGTCAGCGCTGCCCCAGCAGTGCCCATGGCCTGTCCCTGCTGCAGCCCCGGCACTGCCACCCCCAGGGCTGTGCCCGGCCCCGAGAGCACTCAGGCCCTGCAGCAACACCAGGGCCACCAGGGCAGCGGGGCAGGGCCACGGCAGCAGCACTGGCAACACCAAGTGCTGCTGCTGCTGCTGCTGGGCACAGCTGCTGGACCAGCACTGATCTGCCCCAGCTCTGCACACAGACATTGCTGCTGCAGCTCCAGAGAAGGCAACAAAAGGGCATCTCTGCAGGAAACTCTGCTGGGTCATCCTTTAGTTCCTTTAAAGCCACCAAGAGTGCAGCCCCACATTGACACAGTCTGTGGGCACAGGGAAGGTGGAGAGAAATGAAATGAGAAATGGCACAAAAATTGACATTTCTTTGACAATATGAAAATAATAAAACAAAGGAAAAAATACCTCCAAAATTACATCAACAAGAGGGATCAAAGATGACTTTTATTACAAGTGATTTGCAGAAATTGGCCAGCAGTTTAATGTTTCCAAAACCATCCAGTCATCAGTCTCCACACTGCAGCCTTGAGCTCCTGGTTCCTCAGGCTGTAGATGAGGGGGTTCAGGGCTGGAGGCACCACCGAGTACAGAACTGACAGGGCCAGATCCAGGGATGGGGAGGACATGGAGGGGGGCTTCAGGTAGGCAAACACGACAGTGCTGAGGAACAGAGAGAGCACGGCCAGGTGAGGGAGGCAGGTGGAAAAGGCTTTGTGCCGTCCCTGCTCAGAGGGGATCCTCAGCACAGCCCTGAAGATCTGCACATAGGAGAAAACAATGAACACAAAACAGCCAAGTCCTAAACAGGCACTAACAGCAAGAAGCCGAAGTTCCCTGAGATAGGATTTGGCACAGGAGAGCTTGAGGATCTGTGGGATTTCACAGAAGAACTGGCCCAGGGCATTGCCATGGCACAGCGGCAGGGAAAATGTATTGGCTGTGTGCAGCAGTGAATAGAGAAAGGCACTGGCCCAGGCAGCTGCTGCCATGTGGGCACAAGCTCTGCTGCCCAGGAGGGTCCCATAGTGCAGGGGTTTGCAAATGGACACGTAGCGGTCGTAGCACATGATGGTCAGGAGGAAAAGCTCTGCTGAGATAAAGAAAAGAAAGTAAAAGAGCTGTGCAGCACATGCAGTGTAGGAGATGTCCCTGGTGTCCCAGAGGGAATTGTGCATGGCTTTGGGGACAGTGGTGCAGATGGAGCCCAGGTCAGCGAGGGCCAGGTTGAGCAGGAAGAAGAACATGGGCGTGTGCAGGTGGTGGCCGCAGGCTACGGCGCTGATGATGAGGCCGTTGCCCAGGAGGGCAGCCAGGGAGATGCCCAGCAAGAGGCAGAAGTGCAGGAGCTGCAGCTGCTGCGTGTCTGCCAATGCCAGCAGCAGGAAGTGCCTGATGGAGCTGCTGTTGGACATTTGCTGTGCTTTGGCATGGGGATCTGGAAGAAAAGTAATCATGGATTAGTTGGGTTTGGAGAGGACTTGAAATATCCCAGCACAGCCTGGGGGCACTTTCCCCCCACTGCCTGCCCAGGGCTCTGCTGCCTGGAGCTGTCCCTGCCAGCAGCTGCTTCCCTGTGCCCAGGGCTGGGCCCTGCCAGTGCTGCCAGAGCCCAGCCCAGCCCTGGGGGCTCAGCTCTGCCCTGCAGAGCCCTCCCAGCTCAGGCCTAGCCCAGGGGCAGCTCTGGCTCTGCAGGCTCTGAGGGCAACGTCAGAGCAACCCTGAGGAGGCTGGAAAAGCAACACTGATGCTGGCTCTAAGGGCTGATTTCTGTCACGGCCCAATTTATTCAGATCTAAGAGAATTTTTTAATTTATTTTTCTCAACGTGAACTGAGAGATGGATATCTATGAGAAGTTTCTTATCCAGGCGACCCAGAGCAGTAGATTAAAAAAGCAGGATATCTCCTTTTTATGCAGCCCCTGCCTTGCTGTGCTCCCTGTATAATCTACTTGGAAATGTTCTGCAGTTCAATGCCATGCTGGGAGCACTCCTGAACAATGCAGCATCCTCCCCACACAAGGAGAACACTTCCAAGCCTCACCAGCTGTCTCCTCCCAGCCAGATCTTGTCCCCCAGTGCTGGAAGCAGCTGCCAGGGCTGGCTGAGAGCTGTCCCTGGCAGGCAGCAGAGTCCCTGCCCCAGCACAGTGCCCTGGGCTGCAGGACCCTGCTCTGCAGGACAGCCCTGGGCACCCCTGGCTGCTCTGCACAAGAGACAAGCAGAGAATGTACTCACAGGCTCTGGAGGCATTGGGATGTTCCAGCTTGAGGAGATGGCTCCAGGAGCTGCAGCTGCATTGTCCTGCAGCCAGAGGTTCCTGTGCCAAGGGCTGGCAGTGATTGTGCCCCAGGCACTTCTCAGCCCCTTCCCAGCCCTGACTGATTGAAGCTCTCTGTGCCTCTGGGCTGTGCCCGCGCTGGCTGCAGGCAGTGCCCCAGCCCTGCTGGGCTGGCACAAGAGCTGCTCATCCAGAGAAATGTGCTTTTGAAGCTCTTCTTGGTGACCAGGAGCTGCCTCTGTGCCAGGAGCCCAGCCCAGCTCAGCAGCACAGACACAGCACAAGGACTTTAATGAGCCTCTGGGCCTTTGTGCTCAGGCCCTGAACATCAGTCCCTGAGAGGGAGATGAAGAAACCTCTGCAGAACTCCAAGGCAGAATCCAGCTCCAAAGTTTCTTGGACTTGTAATGGGTCCCAGAGAGGGACACGACTGAGCAAGTGTCCCCAGGCCCCAGGCAGAGCAGAGAGCTGCAGGCAGTGATGACAGGTGGGGACAAAGAGAAGCCAAGTCTTGGTGCCCTGGGGCACAGCAGGGTCTGTGCCAGCAAGGGCTGGGAGGAGACACCTTGTGCTGAGGCCCTGGGGCCTCCTGGCACAGCCCCAGCCAGGCTGGGCACTGTCAGCCCCTTGTGCTGCCCTCAGCATCCCCCCCTAGCCCACATCCCAGTGGCCTCAAGGATCTGCTGCAAGGAGTCCCTGGGGAGCCTTGCTCAGCAATGGCCCTGGGGGCTCCTTCATGCTCCCTGCAGGGACTGCAGGTTTTTCAAAGGACTTGGGGTTTGGCTTTTGCCCTGGAGTCTGTGAGAGGTTTGTGCAATCCTGGCCTCCAATTATCTGCTGTAATTAGTCCCTGGAGAGGCTTTGTCAGTAACAACACTCAGTGGGGCTCATTAATGCTTCAGGGTACTTCAGTTATTTTAAGGTACTTGATGTTTCCCTTTTGATACAGACTCTGTGAGAGGTTTGTGCAATCATGGCCCCAATTATCTGCTTTAATGAGTCCCTGGAGAGCTTTGTACTGACAGTCATGCTCAGAAATGCTTTGAGATACTCAAATTTTTTAAGGTAGTTTGGATTTTCTTTTCCACTCTGAATCTCTGAGAGGTTTTTTGTGCCATCCTGGCCTCCAATCTGTTCTCCAAGGAGTCCATGATGATCCTGTGTTTGGGATGGACCTCACTTGGACCCATTCATGCTTTGAGACACTTTGGGGTTTTCTTCTGACTTTGACTCTTGGAAAGGTTTGTGCAATCTCCTCTCAGGCCCTGAGGTTCAAGGGCTCAGCTCCAAAAGCACCACAGGCTCATTAGGATGCAGCAAGTCCTGACATACCATAGCCCTGCCTTGATTTTCCTCTAGTCTTGTTCAGTTTAGCAGGAAGTTTTCCTTTTACAGTTATGGATGGTATAAATAAGAGGCTTGACTAGGCCAATATTCAAGCAGCAATCAATTTATTAATTAATATGGTAAAGTATGAGCAATACAGCGCTGGGTACAGTGGGGGAAGTTTTCCCACCAACTGCACACCCACAGTTGAGGCTTACAGGTATTTATAGGGGTACTCATCAGCTTTCTCAGCAGTTTCTATTCCAATTCTTACTCATCAGCAGTTTCTATTCCCAATTTTTACATCACAATTCTATGTAGTATTGTGATTTAACTTTTCTCAGGATGTATCCCAAAAGGAGTATCCCCAGATGGTGGTGGTCCGGTTTCCAAAAGAAGATAGACGAATCCCATCTGGTGAGATCCAGCTCTCCAGATGTGGGTCCTCCTTTTAATTGCAAAGACTATAAATCTAACAGTGATGTCCAGGTTCCCTTGGTTGAAACTATAAATCCTTGAGGTGGTGTTCATCTTCCTTTCTCAAGCTGATTTTCTCTGCTTCAATAAGGTGTGAGATAAGCTTGTTTCCTTTATATATATTCCAAAGCTATAGTTTCAAGGATACAAGCAGTGTTCTAAAATTATACTTCAAAAGGTTATTATTGCAGAACTCTTTAAGAATTAACTACAATCAAAAAGCAACATCCTTAATGCTTTAATGCCAATGCTCCTAAATCAACCAAGGTAATTGCAAACAAAAGATGGGTTCAAAGGACTTCTTCCATGCTTTACTTTCCTCAGTTATTATTAGAATTCACAACTGTCCCATTGTCGGTCTGCACACATATCGCAATCACAAATACACACGTTGCCTGTGTGTACCTGACACGACACACAGCTTTGTATTTCACATCCCCCCGTGTCCCCCTGTGTTCCCCTGGGCAGGGAGCTGCTCTGGCCCGGGATGGCCGGGCCCAGCCGCGGGGCCTCGCCGGCAGCGGGCAGGAGCCGGCCCGGGCTGCGGGACACGGCGGGGGTGCCCGGCTGCAAAGCAGCTCTGGCTCCCGCCAGGGAGCTGTGGGCAAGGGGCTGCAGCCGTGCGGGAGGAAAGCCGCTGGGCCAGCCCCTAACGCTGCCCCGCAGGAAGGAAGGGCAGGAGGAAGCTGACAAATGAGCTTGGAATGTGGCAGTGCAGAGATGAAGGGACAAGAGCCCTTGGGGGCCGGGGGTCGGGGCCAGCCCTCGGGCACGGCTCCGAGCGGCTCCTGAGCTGGCCTAAGGGCTGCCTGTAAGGATTGCAGGCGGCAGCCGAGAGCAGCAGCGCCGGCAGTGCCAGCCGGGCCCCACGGCCATCTGCCCGTGCCCTCGCAGCCCGTGAGGGCCGCGGGCTCTGCAGCGCCGCTCCTGCTCCCACAGCCGGCCCAGAGCCTCAGGGCTGCCCCGCAGGCGCCGCGGCAGCAGCAGCGGCCTCAGGGCCCGGCCCGGGGCTCCATCTGCTCAGCCCGGGGGCAGAGCCACAGCAGGGGGGAAGGAGCTGAAGGAGCACCAGGGAGCCCGGGGAGAGACAGGCTGTGAGACAAGGCTCTGCCTATAATTTTAACAGTTTTTATTAACCTAATAACTATATATAACTAACTTAATAACTATATACAAGTAAAAAGTCAAGTTTCTTATGACAATTGTCACAGGCGTTTCTCGCTTTGGACAAGATGTCCCAGGTCGAGCACTGGGCGCTGAGTCCTTTCCAGCTGGCCGGGGGCTATTGATGTCTGGCGGGGCTGCAGAGGCTGCTCGAGCCCTGGGGCCCATGAGACCTGTCGAGGAGCTGTGCCTGGCCGTGCTCTCCTGAGGCGGCAGGGCCTGGGCATGAAGGGCAAGGGTGAGCCCCCACAGGTGCTGGCCCCAGCGCACCAGGACTCAAGCTCTTGTCCCACACTGGGCATGGCCATTCTCCCACATTACTCCAGCTCCAAGCTCAGTTGCCCCATGTGCCAGTCCTCCTGCTCCATTCTGCCCCTTCCTTCTCACCCCAGACGCAAAATACCCATGCCACATTACCCAGCTCTGTACACAGAGCCCTACTCATCCTCCAGCTGGCACCCTGCAGATAATCAGCCCCTGTCGTCATTGACCCCCTTGCCCTGACAGGGCCATACCTGACGCATCCTGTGTCCTGATCGCCGTACGATGCTGGTCATTACAGCCCCTCGAGATGTGTCCATCACCGTGCAGCAGGGTCACACTGGGCTGAGGAGGAGAGGGCAGCTGGCTGCAATGCAGGGCCCAATCCAGCACACCCCAATAATCCAACTCAGGTCTCTCTGGAGACTGAAGGCACAGATTCCCCCTGGATAGTCAGCAATGCCATCAAGCCTCAGTCACCATTCTGTGTCCCCACCTTCATCACACCTACCTTGCTGTGTACCAGGAGACGCTGCAGCTGTGCACTTGTATGTGGGGAAGCCTTGATGTTCTGCATTGTGGAGCTGCTGCTCTGATGGTCCCCAGAGCTCTGCGGCACACGGGGACACTGGCACGGACCAGCGGCCTCCTGTGGGATGGGGCAGAGGACACTCAGTGCCCAGGCCTGTGGCATGCAGGGCATCACCCTGCTGTGCCAGGGAGGGCACTGGCAGTGCTGCCTGCAGGGGCATGTCCCTGCCAGCTCCTGTCCACCTGCTGCAGGAGCCCCAAGCCCATCCCACCAGGCTGCATCTGCTGGCTCTGTCCCCACGGCCACGTGTGCTGGCCATGGCACCAGGCAGGTCCCTGTGCACAGGACACCAGCTGGCAGGAGCTGGGCTGTCCCAGCTGCAGGGATTGGTTTTGGGAACTCCTTTCACAGGAGGCACCCAATCCCCATCTGTAGGATTGACAGGGGTAGCACGGTCGGGACGAACGGAGACGAGAGATCTCTGAAGCCAGGTCATGGACGGTTTATTGCAAAGGGCGTGGGTGCAGGGCCCTGCTTGGAGCTGCCAGCTGCAGCTCAGAGCAGGCCTGAGAGAAGAGAGGGGTAGAGAGGACGAGAGGGTAAGAGAGTAAAAGCATAAGAGAGTAAAAGGGGTATGAGGATAAAAGGCAAGAGCTAAGAGACAAGAGGTAAGAGTAAGAGCTAAGAGGTAAGAGCCAAGAGCTAAGAGCTAAGAGCATAGAAAAGTAAGAGCTAGGTTCCCATTACAATACAATAAATCATCTTCTGTGTTGAATATTCTGATTCTCACTTAACCAATCTAGTACAAGATACAAATCCTATAGCATTTCCATACAGCCTGTAAGAATCACTACATTACCATACTGTGCTACATTTTAAACCCTAAAAAATCCTCTTTGGACCCCTTCTGCCAAGCTGGCAGGGTCTGCTCTGACCCTTGGACCCGCCTGCAAGCAGAGGGTCTTGTTTCATCAAAAGGGGATTACCTTCAGCTGGCCACACCGTTGTTTTCCCGTTGTTCAGTAACTAAGGGATCTCGAAGCTTGCTTTCATTTCAATCTCGCCTATAGTTTCCATATTCTCAAAATCTTTTGCCAGGCAATCATATTTACAAGGTTTTCCTGTTTCATCTTCCCCAACAGCCCTCCAAGCCTGAGCTCAGACTGCAAACAGACACAGCTCATCAGATGTGCTTTCAGCAGACTTGGGACAGAGAGATGGGCCAGACAGGGCAGTGCAAGGCAAGGAATGCAAAAGCCCCCAGCCCTGGGGCAAGCACTGGCCCTCCACAGCTGCCCTCTGCTCCCCTGCCCTGCCCCGTCCCCCCAGGCTGCTCTGCCCCAGCCCAGGTGCAGAGCCCTCCTTGCTGTGTAAGGGCTGCTCTGCACCCCAGGTGCTGGGGATGTGTCCTCAGGGCCCTCACCTTTGGCTGGGCGGTGGCTCCTTGCTGGGGGCCATGGGCTGCAAATACGGGAGTGTCTCGGGGTACCTGGGGAGGGCAGGAGTCACAGGTGTGTGACAGGGGACAAAGAACCTGTTCCTGTTGGAGGCAGCCCCCCCAAAGCCATGGGATTGTAGCCCATGGCATCCCGCTGCCTGTAGCCCTTGGGATGAGCCCCCACAGCCCCTGCTGATGGGCAGGGCTGCAGAGGGGGCTCCCCACATCAGCCCCTCCCAAGCAGACACTGTCCCCCTGTGCCCAGCACAGCAGGTCACTGCTGGCACCCATCTCCCCCCATGCCAGCCCCGCTGCCCCCGAGGCACTGGTGCTACTCACTGGCCAGGAACCTGCACGCTGAGCATGCGGTCACAGGACAGGCACGAGAAAGGGACTGGCAGCTGCCTAAGGAGGGGGAGGGAAGAGGGCTGGCTGAGCTCCTGGGGCCACAGCCCTGCAGCACACAGGCAGCAGCTCCCTGCAGCAGCCAGCTGCTGGGCAGCTCACTGCACAGGGGCACGGCCATTGCAGGGTGAACCGTGGGCTCTGGAGCCTGTTTCTCCCCATCCCCAAGGTGCTGGCTGATGCCAGGTGAAGGGCACAGGCACCCATGCCACCATCCCTAGCAGCCCCTGCAGCGCTTTCAGCCCCTCTCTGGCACCAAAGCTCCCCCGTGTGCACGGCCAGGAGGGCAGGGCACGACCCAGCTCAGGGCATGGTGTGTGACAGCCCTGCCTGGCAGGAGCAGTTGCCTTCGCTGTCCCCAAAGCCATCAGAATCTCCATTGCACTCACTTCTTAATCCCAGCAGCATTTTCATGCAACAGCCTATCCTCAAGTTCCTCCATGTTCTTGTTCCAGGAGTTCTCCAGGTGTTTACGGAAAGTCTTCAGCTCCAGGTGATCCAGCTGTGAACAGGTGCACAGCCTCAGCCAGCTGCTCCAGGATGTGACATGGAGCTCTCCAGGGAAAAGCCTGGAGGGGGATCCTCAGAGGGATGCTGCCTCAGGCTCTCAAGTCCCAAAGGTGCCAGTTCCTCGTGGTGGGGACGAGGTACCCCTCACCTTGTCTTCAATTGCATCGCTGAACTGCTGCTGGGTACTGTTCCAGTGCTGCTCCTGGCCTGAAATCTGGCTCTGCAACTCCTGCATCCTCTCATCCAGCTCCTCCACATTCTCTTCGCACTGGCTGCAATCGACTTTGCTGTCCAAGGCAGCTTTGTCCGTCTTCTAGCAGAGGGGAAGGACAGGAGAGCAGTGGGGAAAGGGATGAGGAACGCCAGGCAGGGCCAGCATGTGAGGGGCAGAGGGAGGAGTGCTTCTGAGACAGAGGAGAAATTTTCCAGAGTAGAAATCCATTTTGATTTAGGTGAAATGTACATCTTTGAGTCTGTGGTTAGAAAACATAGCTATGTAGCCTGACTGCAAAGCCTAGGCTCAGGGAATCTGATTCAGTGAAGGACAGAGATAAGGGGAGGGACGGGACAGAGGGTGATAAAGAGAGACAGAGAGACTGCTGTGAAAGCAGGTCAACCTGACCTAAGAATTCTTTCTGATAAAGAAGAACTAGTGGCAAATGTCACGCGAAATTTGTAAAAAGGAATATGTATGAACCTATTGTGAAATTGTATGGATATGTACTTGAGAGGAGGATAAAAAGGGACCTGAAGTTCCCAGAGGTATGCATGCCTTTCAAGGAGAGTAATCTCTGCATGCATCCGGCACTGTAATAATAAACATACCGGCTTTACAACTTAGACAAAGTTGTGGAGTTTTTGGCTATCTCTGCAAAACAGAGCCCTTTTTGAGGTTCCTCCCAAAATTTGCCCTAAGCCAGCACAAACAGTCATCATGAAAATTTCACCAGTGGCATAATTTCCTGCTGGCAAATCTTGGGACAGAAGCTTGACCTTGTTCTCCATGAGACATTCTTGGGAAGAGAGACAGGAGAAGATTCCTGGAAAACTGAAACAGCTTTCCAGAAGTGAAATGAAAATGAAAGAAACAATCTAAGATCTTTTCCTCTATTTATTTCTATGCTCCCCTTTTCCATGTTGCACTACTTCTCCATCCCAGGAATTCCAGATGTACCACACCTCTAAGATCGGTGACTTAGTGATTTTTAGACACTCAAAAATAACCATGAGCCACACACATTTTCCTTCCCCTGGTTTTACTGGAAGGCAACACTGGAGATGTAAGTGCAGTGCTGGGGTCAGGTAGGAATCCTACCCCAAGGGAAGGTGGCCCGACAGTGTTTGACCCTCAGCCAGGCCAATGCAGAGCAGCAAGCGAGGGGATTGCTGTGCCAGTGTGCAGGAGTCAGGGCTCTGCACCTGGGCTCACCGTTGCAAAGTTCCCGTGTTTGGACAGACTCAGGGGCTGTGCCCGGGGCGCGCGGGGCTCGAACGTGGGGCTCGTGGGGCGAGCGGGGAACGGACACGGGGACGAACGGCCCCGGTGCTTCAGTTGCAGCGGCGGCAGCGGCGGCAGCAGCGGCGGCAGCAGCAGCGGCAGCAGCAGCAGCGACAGCAGCAAAAAAGATATTTTAGATCACTCTTTCTTTCTTTTTCTTTCTCTTTTTCCTTCTCTTTCTGTTTTTCCTTCTGTTTTTCTTTCTCTCCCTTTCCCGCAGTCGGGCACCCTTCTCTCGGGGTCCCTTGCCCGGCGTCCCTCTCCTCTCCCCGCCTCCCTCTCCCCTGCCGGGCCGGGCCATGCCCCCGGCCCCGGGCGGGGCTGCCCCGTGCCCGGCCCCGGTCGTCCCGCCGCGCTCTCGCCTCCGCCCGGCTCTGGCCGTACTGGCGGTGGCGCTGCTGGGCGGGCGTCAGTGCCTGGTGCGGGGGCGGCATCGCCGCCCTTCGGCTCCGCCTGGCCCGAGCCCGGCCCCGGACCCGACGCAGGGTCCAGTCCCGGCCCCGGCCCCAACCCCGGCCCCGGTCCCGGCTCCTCCCGGGGCCCGCGGAGGACACAGGCGGCGCGGCCGCTGCCGCCGCCTCCGCTGCGGCTTCCCCGGCCCGAGCTCCGCCGCTCGGCAGCGCGGCCGCCGGCCCCGAGCCTCCCGTGCCGCGTTCCAAAGAGCGAACGCCTGGGCATGGCCGGCCCGGGGCGGCTGAGGGGCGCTCGGGGGCCGTTGCTGGCCCCGGGCCGAGCGCTGACAGCCGCGTCTCGCCCGCAGGGAAGGCGCACGAGGCCCTGCAGGAGCGGTACCGAGTGGGTTCGCTGCTGGGGCGCGGAGGATTCGGCAGCGTCTTCGCGGCCACGCGGCTCTCGGACGGCGCCCCGGTGAGCGGCGGGGCCGGCGGCGGGCGCAGGAGGAGGGGGCGGAGGAGGAGGAGGAGGAGGAGGAGGAGGAGGAGGAGGAGGAGGATGGGGCTGGGCAGGGCGGGCGGCGAGCTGAGCCCGCTGCTGTCCTTGGCTTGCAGGTGGCCATCAAGAGGGTGCCACGGAACCGCGTCCGGCACTGGGGCGAGCTGGTGAGTGAGCGGGGCCAGCGGCAGCAGCCGGGGCTGCCGGGCGGGGATGAGCCGAGGCCCGGCACGGTGGAAGCCGCCAGGACGCCTCGAGGGAGAGCGGGCGTGGGTCCAGCGCAGGGCGCAGAGCATCCCGGGCTGGCTGAGGGCTCCCCGAGCCCCGGCACGGCATCGGCCCCACTGAGGGCATCGTGCTCCTCCCGCAGCCCGACGGCAGCAGGGCCCCTCTGGAGATCGTGCTGCAGGCCAAGGTGTCCACTGGCTTCCCTGGTGTGGTGCAGCTGCTGGAGTGGCTTGAGCTGCCCAACCACATCGTGATGGTGCTGGAGCGGCCAGAGCGGTGTCAGGACCTGCAGCGTTTCATTGGGGCACGGCGGTTCCTGCCCGAGGAGGTGGCGCGGGCGCTGTTCCGCCAGGTGCTGGAGGCCGTGTGGCACTGCACCAGCTGCGGGGTCCTGCACCGCGACATCAAGCCCGAGAACATCCTGCTCGACCTGCACACCGGGAAGGCCAAACTGATCGACTTTGGCTGTGGCACCTACCTGCAAGACACAGCCTACACCCACTTTGCAGGTGAGCCCACGTAAGGGTGTACTCCTGGTCCCGGCATCTCATGGCCCAACATCTCCCAGCCCAAGCTGGCTGTGGCAGAGGGGATTCTCCCTTTTGCTGCCAGTCAGGGGACTGAGTCTTCAGCTGAGTTGCTTTAGAGCGGGGCTGGGTGGGGAGCCATCTTCCAGCCCTGCTGGCAGCCTTTGCCAGCCACTCTGCCCAGGACTGGGGCTGGGCTGGGGCAGCCAGCCCGACCAAAACCCCCGTGGGTGGGGGTAGCAGAGATGGGGGCGGAACCTGTGCCCCAGCCAGTTTGGTGTGCAGGCGAGAGGAAGGGCTTGGACTGATCCACTCGCCCTGTTTGCCTTGGCTTCCTAATATTTTTGGGGCAATGCAGGCAGGGATGATAAGGGCATGTTTTCCCCAGCATGGAGAGGGTTTTTCCTTTGCAGGTCATGGTCAGGCTTAGCCAGGGCTTCCTCTGCCCTCTTCTGACACCAGTGGCTTCTTTTCCAAGCCTAAGTTTGTGCACAAGTCCCAGGTGCTGGCGAGAGGGCAGTGGTCACCCTGTGTGCCGCTGATGCAGCCCCCACAGGCCCAGGGATGCTGGGGCCAGGCTGTGGGAGCAGCAGCATCCCCCTGCTGAACTCCATCTGTATTCCATAGGAACACTGTCCTACAGCCCCCCGGAATGGAACGACTTTGGCTGGTACCATGGCGAGGCAGCAACGATCTGGTCCCTGGGCATCCTGCTGCACCAGATGGTCTGCAGGGAGCACCCGTTCAGGAGGGGCCGGAACCTCAGCTGGGGCCAGCTCCCGCTGCCACCATGGCTTTCTCAAGGTGGATCCTCATCTCTGGGCACAGGGGGAATCCCAGTGCTGGGAGCCAGCAGCGGGCTCGTGAGCATCCCACTCTGGCAGCTGCTGAGGAGGTGGCACAGGTCCTGCTCTCCTCCAAAACAGGGAATTGATGGGGAAGTTTAGGCCCAAGCCTGAGCGCATCCAGAATGGCCTGGCCATGGGAATAGTGGGGCAAAGCAGACAGGAGCCTTCTCTGACTGACCGTCAGTTTCTGCTTTCTCTCGCCAGAGTGCAAAGATCTGATCAGGTGGTGTTTATCCGTGAACTCCTTGGACAGACCCACATTAGAAGACCTGGTCTGTGATCCTTGGGTGCAGGATATTCCTCTGCCATAGAAGAAGGGAGAGAGCCACAGGCACACTTTGATGCAGGGCCCTGGTAAGTTCCAGCTCCACACATGCCTTGGCAATGAGAAGCAAAGGAACCCAGACCTTTTTGTGCTGCCTGTGTCACTGCACCGGGGCCGTGGGATGGGCACACGCAGCCCTTGTGCTGGAGCTGAGCTGCTCTGCCCAGCACTGGTGGCCGCCATCCAAGCTGGTTTTGCTTGTGCTGGTTCCCTGACAGCTGGGGCCCTGGGCAGAGCCCTGAGAGCCTGGTCTCCCCCCAGGGAAGGAGCAGGAGCCCCTGGAGAAGCTGTACCGGGTGGGGATGCTGCTGCTGCTGCTGCTGCTGCTGCTGCTGCTGCTGCTGCTGCTGGAGACAGCCAGGATGACATCAAGGATGACAAGCTCTTCCTCAGCCTGGCCACTGGAGGCTGAAGGTGATGGACTTTGATTCTGGCACCTTCTTCAAAGCCAAACTCCACAGGGAATTTGCAGATGAGTCCCCAGCCGGGGAAATGCTGCCAGATTTGGTTATGGCCCAGCCTGGCTGGGAAGCAAAGGTTCCCCCTTTGCTGGGGCAGATGCAACTCATCCTTCAGTCGCGGCCCAGCTGCTTTTTGGCAGGGCTGGGGGCATGGGCTGGGCTGGGTACGAAATGGGAGTGGGCTCCTGGCCCTGCCAACAGCCCCCAGCACCCACCGTGCCCTGGGCTGGGGCTGGGGCAGCCAGCCCGACACAAACAAAGCCCCATGGTGGGAGCAGAGGTGGGACTCCAGAACCTGTGCAGGGGCTGCTTTGCTCTGCAGGCAAGGAAGGGCTTGGGCTGCCCCACTGCCCTCGTGTGCTTTGGGATCACGGTGATTTTGGGGGGCAGTGCAGGGGGGAAGAGAGAAAGTGTGGGCTTCCCTCAGCCATGGCTGGGTTTTTCCCTACCATGGAGGAGTTGGGCCTCCCTCAAGGCCCTGACAGAGATAAGAGTTTTTACTGTTTTTCTTGTTTTCCCTTTTTGCATCTAATCTCTTTTCAAGAATGTGTTGTTTGTTTTTCCAGAGGAAGCGTTCTAGGTGGTCCAGTGTGGATGGGGAAGTGCTTGGGAGCAGCTGTGGCGTGGATGGGCCGTGCCCTTGGAGAAGGCTGAGGCCATGGTTTGGGAGCAGCTTTTCTTGCAGCCGTGGCTGGCGTGAGGTGGGTCCCTGTGTGCTTGGCAGGGTGGGATCAGAGCTTTTGGGAGATGGCAGCGAGCACAGGAGCATCCTGCTCTGGGCAGCTGCTGAGGGCTGGATGTGCCGTGGCTGGCTGCAGGCTGGGCACATGTCCTGCCCTCCTGCTCTGCTGCCAAAGGCAGCAGGGATGGGCAGCTCTGGGCACAGCTCTGGGCACAGCCAGCACGGCCTGGGCACCGCAGGCCTTGGCACAAGGGCACAGGAGCCCTCAGCTGACGGGCGGTTTCTGCTTTCTCTCCTTGCAGCCGGGCTCTGTGGCTGCTGAGGCTGCTCTGGGCTCTGCCAGGGCTCTGCTGGGCTCAGCCCTGGGCCCAGCTGGGCTGGCTCTGCCCTCCCATTGCTCTGACAGCTCTGCATCAGACGAGCCCGTTGCGAGCACAGCGCCTGAGCTTTCTGCTTTGGCAGCTGAGTGAGACTCTGCTGCAGGCCCAGAGATTGCAGCTGGGGACACACATCCAATTGGCAAGGACCCAAACTCTCCACAGTCCCAGCTGAACGCCTGGATCTGCACAGGGTGTTTTGTCTGTCCCATTCTTCCTTCCTGATTGGCTGGAATTGTGCAGTTGCACTTTCTTCCTCCTCTAGCAGTGCCACGAGTGGGCCAAAGCTGGCGAGTGGGCCGTGCTCCTGAGGCAGTGCCGTCTGGAGCTGGTGGATGGAGAATTGCCCTTCTGCACTGCCAAACCAGAGCAAAAAGCTGTCAGTGGGACTTTGTGTCTTTAAGAAATCCCTGACAGTTTCAAAGGGAATGTGCAGCTCCTTCCCAGGCTGAGAAGGAAGGGCATCTTCTACAGGATTTGGGGTTTTACAGAGTTTCCATTCCCAGTCCTGCTTGCAGCTGGAAGGGCACAAAGCAATTTCTTCTTGCTTTGATCACAATTTCAAATACCAACGATGGAAACAAAGCCCAAAATCTTTTAAAAGGCTGCTGAGGTCAGTAAGATGGATCCATGCCATCAGCACATTTACAATGTAAATAACTGAGTTCTCTTTTTAAAAAGATCATTTACCTCTTAATGCAAAGAATGTAACTTTGCATTTATGTTTTGTTTTTGTTCACTAACATTATGTTATGTTTTTTCTCTAACACTTGGATTTTATTCTTATCTTTTACAATTTACCCATTTCTTTCCTTTTTCCTTTTTTTTCCTTTAAATAGAAAACATGTCCTATAAAAGGAATGTCCTTTGCTCCTGGTTCCCGTGTGGAGCAGCTCCCTTCCTGCTGGCTGAGCTGCTCAGGCAGAGCCCGGCAGCTCCTGGCCCTGCAGGGCTGAGGCTTTTCCCCGTTGCTGGGCACAGACTGATGGAGCAGCACTGCTGAACACGGGCACACAGAGGGACCAGGAGCAGCTGCCTTTGCCCACCTGAGGCTCCAAGGCCCAAACTCTGAGCAGCCAGGGCTGGAAGAGACTGGCAGGATCTGATCCCTGACTCTGGGCCAGGGCTGCACAAATGACCCCACAGCAGCAGCAGCAGCAGCAGCAGCAGCAGCAGCAGCAGCAGATGGAGCTGACTTTCAGCACAGCCCCTGCCCCTGTTCCCTCCCGTGTGCAGCGGTGTCACAGCAGCCTGAGGCACCTGGGAGCCCCCAGTGCCAGCAGGGACTTGAGATGGCAGCCCTGGGCTCCTGGAGGCTGTGCAAGGAACGGAGCTGGGCACTCCCTGTCCATGGGGAGCTTGCAGATGGAAAAGGCTGCTGTGCCCAGGCAGCTCCAAGGGCACAGAAAGGAGGCTCTGGAGCACTGGATCTGTGCCAGTGCCACAGTCCTGGGCAGCAGCCAGCCAGCCCTGGGGGAACAGAGGGCACAGCACGAGGGACAGAAGCAGGCAAGGGCAGAGACTGGAGAGAGCCAGAGCCAGGAGCAGGAACAGCTGCTCCATTGCACTCTTGGAGAAAGCTCTTGGCTGGTTCCAAGCGCTGAAAGGCCTGAAGGGCAGAGAGGAGGCCACAGCAAACAATGCTCCTGTTTGCACAGCCTCCCCTCTCCGTGTCCCAGAAGGAATTGCATGGACTGTGTTCTTCTCTCCGAGTCGTCTCGTTCAGCATGAGCAGCTCAGCACCAGGAGCTGGAGGAGCTGAAGCCTCAGGCCACAGGAGCTGGGCAAGAGGAGACTTTCTGAGCAAATGAATGCTGCTAACATGGACCCAGCTGAATGCAGTGGATAGAATCATGGAATCACAGAATCCTTTCTGTTGGAAAAGCCCTCTGAGCTCACCCAGTGCAGCCGCTCACCCAGCAGTGCCAAGCCCAGCACTAAACCACATCCCTGAAGTGCCAAGGCCTGGACAGCAGCCCTGAGTGAGGCCTGAACAGCAGGCCCTGAGCCCAAGGTGGCCTCTGGATGAACCTTCCAAGCAAAGGTTATCTTTGTATCTGCTCCCTGATGAAATGTGCATGGTCATTAGCACTGTGATAGATGTAGCCACTCCTTAGTGAAACATGTATTGACCTTTGTGTATTTAGAAGCCAGACCAGGCCATGAAATCTGACATCTGGCCTTGTTTGGGGCTGAATGGTCAAAGTCACCTCCCTTGGTCCCTCCTGGGGCCCTAGCCAGGCTTTGGGAGGGAGCCAAGAGGAGGATGAAACCAGATGTTGCCACACTAGCAGTGCTGTCAGTTTGTCCATTCAGCAGTGTCAGAGCTGGGCCCTCTCCCAGCGGGGTTGGAGCCTCAGCTGTGGCTGGAGGCACCTGCAGGAATTGCCAGTGCCCAGGAGTGGCTCTGCAGCCCTTGGCTGTGACAGCTTCCCCAGCTGCTGTGTGGGTCTGGGCGATGGTAAAGGCTGAGGGTAACTGGGGCTGGATCTTTCTCAATCACTGCAGGCAATCTTTGGTGGGGATGGTTGGGTGCATTGCTGAGCTGCTCCTGTTGTGATTCTTTGCTGCTTTCAGCTGCAGGAAATGACACTGATTCCTTCAGTTGGTGTCTGTGTCTTTGGTGCTGACCCTGCCCACTGGTAAAACAAAACTGGCCCAGTCTGGCCAGATCCCAACAAAATGTCACTTGTTCAGTGTCAATGTGAGGAATCAGTGCCATCAGAAATTCCCAGATGGGAAGCCCTTCCCTGGAGTTCCCTGGCTCTGGAGTGGGCTGAGGTCGGAGCCCCGTGGGAGCAGTGGGGCAGTCGGGTAAAAGAGGCTGCACCCCTGGATGGCTTCAAATGCATCCAAAAATTGCACATGGAAAAGGAAAAGAACTTGTGGGTTTGGGCAGACAAAGATGAATTTGTTAAGAGTCCATTGCAAACAGCACCTTCAGAAGGAACAATTATTGTTGGAATGCTCCCACATGGAGCAAGAGAAGAAGGTTTTAATCTTGAGCTCAGCTGCATTTGTGCCAGTGAAATATCAATATAATAAATAACTATATGTATTTATTGTATAATAAGACCTTAATATATATATATTTGTATATTTATATATATATATATTATATATATGTCTGTATCTATCTGTCTATATGTATATCAATATGTATATCTACATATGAAATCATAATAATGTGAAATAGTGCTGACAATACTAATTTGGTACCTTTGGCTGCTCAGGGATGTAACTCTAAATACCCTACAGAACAGGACTGGCCAGGGCCCTAATGTCAGTGGTCAACTATGTGAGATTGTATACAATGAAAAAAGGAGGAAGGGAGGAAATTGGCTGTTTTTACAGGGTTTGCTGATACTGTGATGCAGAGTGCTTTGTCTGTTGCTGTGAAAAATTCCGTGATTAAGCCTGCAGGGTTTTTCATGTACCAGACTATGCACAAGCTGCAGGATTGGTTGCATGGGTGAAGGGGTTGTT
Source organism: Agelaius phoeniceus (assembly GCF_051311805.1). Taxonomy (NCBI): domain Eukaryota; kingdom Metazoa; phylum Chordata; class Aves; order Passeriformes; family Icteridae; genus Agelaius; species Agelaius phoeniceus. The sequence goes on from NW_027509866.1 coordinate 8,107,694, forward strand.
AAAAGAGCAGTTGAAAAAATGAGGAGATGGAAACCTTTGCTCATGGAGAACCCATCTCCCAGATGTGCTCCATGCCCTTAACAATGGCCCAGTGGGGAAATGGAAACCCCCTGGCTGTGCACGGCTGCCCCCAGTTTGCAAATGCAGCCATGGGCAGTGAGACTTGGGCTGCCTGGGAAATTGTTCTGGCTGTGATGGCCCCTGGCAGGGCCAGCCCAGAGGCTGCAGGGCTGGGCCTTCATGCACTGGAATTAATGAGGAGAAATTCAAAGCAAATGAGAGCTATCAATACTGAAACAGGAATTCAGATTCCTCCAGGACACTTTGCTTTGACAACTGCTCACCCGAGCTTGGCCTTGCAAAGTGGGGTCATGTCATGGCAGGATGAATTATTGTTGCAGATATCAAGGAGAAATTAAAGGAATTGTGTTAAACAATAGTGACCAGGATTGGATTAGTCAACCCCATGACAGGGTAGCACAATTATCAATATCACAATGTTAAGAAGGATTGTGAAAAAAGGAGATCCACCTGCAATCACCACTGTTTGTGGAGATAAAGGGTTTGGATCCAGCAGCCCTAATAATGGAGCCCAAGTGTGGGTCCAGAGGCCAAATGGCCCTCCCGAGGCAGCTGAAGGAGCAGCTCCTGGCAAAGACAACTCTGAGTCCTGAAACCTGGGCAGGAACAATGGGAATGTGTCCCTGCAGCCAAGTGTTCTGTGTGAGAACAAGTAGATGTGACAGGATATTGTTTTACACATGCTGCCAGACCAAATCTCCCTGTCTGCCCCAAGGGCCCCTTTGGGAAATGCTCTGATCCACGGGGCTCCATGGGAAGGCTGCTGTGACACTGAGGGACTTGCACAGGAATTGCATCCAGGAGCCCGGGTGCCCCTCAGGGACTGGGACCCGGCCCCTTCCAGCCAGAGGGGAAAGGGCCCCCACCAGGCCTTGTTAGCCACAGACAGCATGGTAAAGCTGAACAGCAAAGGGCCTGGGGGCATTATTCTGGAATTAACATGGTGCCAGCTCCATGGACAACAGAATACTTGTTCCTAACTCAAATGAGTTTGAGAAAAATGAATGAAGAACGGTGTCACTAAAGAACTACTGGTGTCTGTAAGTTGTACCTTGATAGTCAGCCAGAATCTTTGTCTGCCACAAACACCTCTAGTGTTTGACCAAGGGGTTAGTCATCAAAATGTAATGATGAGTTCTGATGGATTGCTGAGCTTCTTTTGTAATTCTTTGCTAATGATGATGTGCTTTGCTGAGCTTATCCTTTTGTAATTCTTTGCAGCTGTGCATGATATAAATGACACAATTCCTTCAGTTGGTGTCTGTGTCTTTGGTAGTGACCCTGCCCACTGGAGAAACAGGGCCCCCTCTTGCCTGAGTGTTACCTGGGAAGGCAGAAACCCTCCCTCCAAAATTCCCTCTTCCTCCTTGTTTCCCCCTTCATACCCTGAGCATGGTGTGCTCTGCTCTGGGCTGTGCCCGGGGTCAGTTGGGGTTACCTGTCCTGGCTGTGTCCCCTGCCCAGCTCCCCCGCAGCCCCAGCCCCTCCCCAGCGTGGCTGGACGAGGGGCAGGACAGGCCTTGGCTGTGCTGCAGCTCAGCAAGAACAAAACCATCTCTGCGTGCTCAGCGCTGTGCTCAGCACCCGGCCCAGCAGTGTCTCAGTGCCAGGGGCTGTGCCCCCAGTGCCTGCCAGGGGTTTCCATGGCAACTGCCAGGCCAGGTGACCCAGGTGTCCCCCCCAGTGCCGGTTGCCATGGAAACAGTGCCCAGGGCTGCCCCTTTCTGTCTGGCTGACCTGGCCTTTGGCCCTGGCAGTGCCCTTGGCTGCTGGTTCCTGGTGCCCGAGCGGCCAGCGCGGCACAGGGCAGGTGGCCATGGCACAGCCCCCAACAAGGGATCCCCTCTGGCCCTGGGCACTGACACCAGCCCTGAGCAAGGGGCCCAGGGCAGCTTTCCATGGCCACCAACCACCACAACGGCTCCGGGCATTGGTTGCCATGGCACCAAACCAAGGAACGGGTCCCTGTGTCCATTGCCATGGCACCTGGTGGCACCAACGAGTGTCACTGCAATTGTACCTGGAACAGCCCTGGCACCACTTTGTCCTCAGGGTTGCCATGGCAGCCCAGGTCAGCAACAGCTCTGCAGGCAGGGGGCCATGGAACCTGGCTGCAGAAATGGCTCCTTGGGCTGGTTTCCAAGGAAACCTGAACTGATGGGGGTTGCCATGGCACCCAAAGCCAGCAGTGGGGTCCCTTCAGTGACCATGGCAACAGTCCCTTGCAATGGCCCAGTGCAGGTTGGGATGATGATCCACCCTCACAGCTGGCCCAGGCAGGTCTGGAGTGCTCTTGGCAGCTTGGGCTTGGCACACACTTGAGGAGGATTTCTGTTTGCAATGGGGAAACTCAGGAGTTTTAGATTGCTTCAAAAAATTAAAAAGTCAAAATCCCTCTTCAGCGGAGCGAAGCCAGTTCACCAAGCAATGCAGGTCCCAGGTGAGTGAGGAGAGACAGGATGGGGTAGGGGAATGTGGAGCAAGGTCATCCAAACTGATCAGACCTCAAGGCACAGCTTCTCTGACCAAGCCAGATTTCCTCAAGAGTGTCCCTGGGTCAGTATCAGTCACTGAATGCTGCAATCCCCTCTTCTATACTAAGAAAAGTAATAAAGGACACTATAAAATATGATATATATTTCCTAGAAGCTCTTTGAAATATTTTTCCATACCAGCAGCAGGAAAGTTCCTAACGAACTGCCCCAGATCAGAGGGAAATCAAGGCAGAGCCATGGTTTGTCAGGAATATCTTGGTCCTAATGAGCCCTGTGGTGCATTTGGAGCTGAGCCCTGGAACCTCGGGGCCTGAGAGGAGATTGCACAAACTTTCCTGGAGTCAAAGTCAGAGGAAAAACCCCCAAGTGTCTCAAAGCATGAATGGGTCCCATTGAGGTCAACACAGGCTCCTCATGGACTCCTTGGAGGAGAGAATTGGAGGCCAGGATGGCAAAAAAACCTCTCAAAGACTCAGAGTGAAAAGGAACATCCAGAGTACCTTAAAAACCTTGAGTAGCTCAAAGTATTAATGAGCCCCACTGAGTGTCAGTACAAAGATCTCCAGGGACTCGTTAAAGCAGATAATTGGGGCCATGATTACACAAACCTCTCACAGAGTCTGGATCAAAAGGGAAACACCAAGTACCTTCAAATAACTCACGTACCCTGAAGTATTAATGAGCCCCATAGAGTGTTGTTACTGACAAAGCCTCTCCAGGGACTAATTACAGCAGATAATTGGAGGCCATGATTGCACAAACCTCTCAGAGCCTCCAAGGCAAAAGCCAAAGCCAAAGTCCTTTGAAAAAGCTGCAGTCCCTGCAGGGAGCATGAAGGAGCCCCCAGGGCCATTGCTGAGCAAGGCTCCCCAGGGACTCCTTGCAGCAGATCCTTGAGGCCACTGGGATGTGGGCTAGGGGGGGATGCTGAGGGCAGCACAAGGGGCTGACAGTGCCCAACCTGGCTGGGGCTGTGCCAGGAGGCCCCAGGGCCTCAGGACAAGGTGTCTCCTCCCAGCCCTTGCTGGCACAGACCCTGCTGTGCCCCAGGCCACCAAGACTTGGCTTCTCTTTGTCCCCACCTGTCATCACTGCCTGCAGTTCTCTGCTCTGCCTGGGGCCTGGGGACACTTGCTCAGTCGTGTTCCTCTCTGGGACCCATTAAAAGTCCAAGAAACTTTGGAGTTGGATTCTGCCTTGGAGTTCTGGAGAGGTTTCTTCAGCTCCCTCTCAGGGACTGATGTCCAGGGCCTGAGCACAAAGCCCCAGAGGCTGATTAAAGTCCTTGTGCTGTGTCTGTGCTGCTGAGCTGGGCTGGGCTCCTGGCACAGAGGCAGCTCCTGGTGACCAAGAAGAGCTTCAAAAGCACATTTCTCTTGATGAGCAGCTCTTGTGCCAGCCCAGCAGGGCTGGGGCACTGCCTGCAGCCAGCCCGGGCACAGCACAGAGGCACAGAGAGCTTCAATCAGTCAGGGCTGGGAAGGGGCTGAGAAGTGCCTGGGCACAATCACTGCCAGCCCTTGGCACAGGAACCTCTGGCTGCAGGACAGTGCAGCTGCAGCTCCTGGAGCCATCTCCTCAAGCTGGAACATGCCAATGCCTGCAGAGCCTGTGAGTACAACTCTGGGTATTTCTGGTGCAGGGGAGGTGAAAGGTTCATGGAGCTCTGACATGCTGAGGGGTTCTGATCAGTCATAGAATATTTCCAAGACAAGGATTTTGATAAAAATGAGAAAATTTCCAACGACTTTCTATTCAGTTTCCAACTGTATGGGAAGAAGGGAAGGGGGGGGGGGCAGCAAAAATATCAAAAGGATGATAATGAATTATTAATCATTAATTTTGACATGTGCCTGAGATATCCAAACTGTTACTTTTAGTGATCAATAGGTTCACAGGAGATCCCTAATGTGCTTTCAGCCACTCTGCCCATGGACAGCACCAGCATCACCTTTGCTGGAGCCATCAGGCTCAGTCTGAGCTGTCCTTTCTCCAAGCTGCAAACAGAACCTGCCCCCAGCCAGTGCCCTGCAAACAGGCAGGGTTCTGTAGGGCCAAGGAGAGTGCACAGAGATTTGGGGTCTGTGAGGGCTGGCAGGGAGAGATCAGGCACAGGGAAACACCTGCAGGAGGGAAATCTGCAGGAAGCAGAGAGAAGATCAGGCAATGAGAGAAAACAAAGCCCAGCAATGCTGTGGCAGGGAGAGTTTAGAGATGCCCACAGGAGCCCCTGCAGTGCAGCCCCTCCCTCTGAACAAGCCCCCTCCCTCCTGTGCCCCAGCCAAGCCTCTGCCCTCAGGGCCGGGGCTCCAAGGCGTGCAGCCCCTCCTGTGCAGGCAGAGCTGCAGCAGAGCCGTGGGGCAGCTCTGCAGCCCCGGGCCCAGTTCCCTCTTCAGAGCACAGGGCTGGGAGCAGCTGCCCGGCCCTGGGGGCTCTGGCAGGGGGCACAGCTGGCTCAGGGTGACGCTGTCCCCAGTGCCCAGCTCTGGGCAATGCTGTCAGTGCAGCCAGGGAAGGAGCTGCATCTCCCTCAATCCAATGCCATCAGAAGGACACTTGTAAGTCTCCCTGAGATTTCAGTCCAAGCTGGGAGCTTCAATCCAGGGTGTAAACCTGTCCTAGAGCAGCTCTGAGTTATGAGATTGATGGGGAGAGGCAGAGGTGTTGTGACACTGAAAATGTTGCTGGGTTGGTGAAATGAGCAACGTGAGTCCTTGGCTACAAAAGTGGAGCTGGGCTGTGGTGGATCCATCTGCTCTCAGCAGTGTCTGGTGACATTTTAGGGAAAACATGGGGAGGTGATCACCCTCCAACTGGCAAAGGTTAAAGCCCAGCAAAATTCTGAACAGGTCAGAATGACAGACAATGTCCACTAGCTCTCCACTTATCACTTTGCCTCTCAGTATGTGTTCTCTATTCCCTAAGGGCAGTAGAAATGCTGAGGGTTTCTGATACTCAAGTACACCAGCAGAGGTATGGGGAAGCTTTAAAGAAAACACCAGACTTCTTAAAAACAGAAGTGTATCTGTGTGCACTCCAGGGTAGTTGTATGGGAAATGGCTTTGATTTTGGTTACAGATATCTCCTCTAACCCTTCACTGTCCTTTCTCCATGAACAGGTGCCCATGTGGAGCCCCAGCAAATGTCCAACAGCAGCTCCATCAGGCACTTCCTCCTGCTGCCGTTGGCAGACACGCGGCAGCTGCAGCTCCTGCACTTCTGCCTCTTGCTGGGCATCTCCCTGGCTGCCCTCCTGGGCAACGGCCTCATCATCAGCGCCGTAGCCTGCGGCCACCACCTGCACACGCCCATGTTCTTCTTCCTGCTCAACCTGGCCCTCACTGACCTGGGCTCCATCTGCACCACTGTCCCCAAAGCCATGCACAATTCCCTCTGGGACACCAGGAATATCTCCTACATAGGATGTGCTGCTCAGCTCTTTTTCTTTCTGTTTTTCATTTCAGCAGAGTATTTCCTCCTGACCGTGATGTGCTACGACCGCTACGTGTCCATCTGCAAACCCCTGCACTACGGGACCCTCCTGGGCAGCAGAGCTTGTGCCCACATGGCAGCAGCTGCCTGGGCCAGTGGCTTCCTCAATGCTCTCATGCACACGGCCAATACATTTTCCCTGCCCCTGTGCCATGGCAATGCCCTGGACCAGTTCTTCTGTGAAATCCCACAAATCCTCAAGCTCTCCTGCTCAAAATCCTATCTCAGGGAACTTGGGCTACTTGCTGTTGGTGTCTGTTTAGGACTTGGTTGCTTTGTATTTATTGTTTTCTCCTATGTGCAGATCTTCAGGGTCGTGCTGAGGATTCCCTCTGAGGAGGGACGGCACAAAGCCTTTTCCACCTGCCTCCCTCACCTGGCTGTGGTCTCTCTGTTCATCAGCACCGGTACATTTTACTACCTGAAGCCTCCCTCCATGTCCTCCCCATCCCTGGATCTGGCCCTGTCAGTTCTGTACTCGGTGGTGGCTCCAGTCCTGAACCCCCTCATCTACAGCCTGAGGAACCAGGAGCTCAAGGCTGCAGTGTGGAGACTGATGACAGGATGCTTTCAGGGACATTAAACTGCTAGCCAATTTCTGCAAATCACTTGTAATAAAAGTTTTCTTTGATGTTTCTTGTTGGTTTGGTTATAGGGTATTTTTTCCTTTGTTTTAGTTATTCATATTGTCCAGAAAAAAAAGCAACTGTTTGTACCATTTTTCATTTGATTTCTCTCCACCTTCCCTGTGGCCACAGACATCGTCAATGAGGGGCTGCGCTCTTGGTGGCTTTAAAGGAACTAAAGGATCTCCCAGCAGAGTTTTCTGCAGAGATGCCCTTTTGTTGCCTTCTCTGGAGCTGCAGCAGCAATGTCTGTGTGCAGAGCTGGGGCAGATCAGTGCTGGCCCAGCAGCTGTGCCCAGCAGCAGCAGCAGCAGCACTTGGTGTTGCCAGTGCTGCTGCCGTGGGCCTGCCCCGCTGCCCTGGTGGCCCTGGTGTTGCTGCAGGGCCTGAGTGCTCTCGGGGCCGGGCACAGCCCTGGGGGTGGCAGTGCCGGGGCTGCAGCAGGGACAGGCCATGGGCACTGCTGGGGCAGCGCTGACGCCTCAGGCCAGGCCCTGGGGGCTCCAGGCTCCTTGCCCAGGCTCTCTCAAGAGCACGGCCAGGCCAATGCTCAGCACAGAAACCCCCGTCAGCAGCCCCAGGCTGGCCGTGGGCAGGCTGGGGGCAAACAGCATGGCTGGGGCTCTGCAAGGGCCCTGGGCCAGACGGGAAGGAGCAGCAGAGCAGGGGCTGATCCATGCCCAGTGCGCTGCACAGCCCAGGGCAGCGTCCCAGAGCGTCCTCATGCAGCTGCCAACAACATCCCCCCTCTGCAGCCCTGGCCTCTCCCCCAGCTCACACAGGTGCCCCATCCTTGCAGGCACAGACACGGCAGCACTGCCTCAGCAGCCCCTGTTTGCATTGCACACAGCAGGGCCAGCACCCCCATGCTGTTGCTGTGGGGACATGAACCTGAGGGAGCACAAATGCCATCAGCCCCTGGGGCCAGCAAGGCCTGCGGGACACCAGGGAAACCACTCAGCTTTGTCCTGGCCTCTGCACTCAGCCAGAAAGTTTGTTCCCATCAGCTGGGAGTTTCCTGTGCCACTGCAGACGCTGTTGCTCAGAGCCAGGGCTGCCTGGCAGCAACCCCCAAACTGCCCTGAGCATTTCCTTGGCTTCACCTTTGCTTTCTTTACTCTTTCCTGATACAAATTTCTTCCTATAGCCCACCCCTGTTCCCTCCCCTGCAAAGAACCCATCTACCCCCTGCGCCTGCTGGCCACACCATTCCTGAGCCAGGCCAGGAGCCATTGGCCTTCTTGGCCACCTTGGCACACTGCTGCCTCATGTCCAGCCTGCTGTTCATCAGTCCCTGCAGGTCCCTTTCTGCCTGGCTGCTCTCCAGCCACTCTGTCCCCAGCCTGTAGTGCTGCAGGGCTTGTTGTGGCCAAAGTGCAGGCCCGGCACTGGGACTTGTTAAACCTCACCTTGTTGGATTTGGGCCCTGGATCCAGCCTGTCCAGGGCCCTGTGCAGAGCCCTCCTACTCTCCAGCAGGTCCACACTCCCAGCCAAATTGGTGTCACCATGGTTCCATGAGGCCTCCCAGTGTCACAATGTTCCTTTGGTTCCATGGGACCCCTTGGTGTCACAAAGTCCCTTGGATCCTTGGGCCCCTCAGTGCCACAATGGCACCGTGGTGCCCCAAGGCCCTGCAGTGTCACAATGGATCCTTGTTTCCATGAGACCTGGCAGTGCAGCAATGCTCTCCTTGGTTCCACAGTGTCACAATGGCCTCTTGGTCCCAAGGGCCACCACGGTGTCAAACATGTTTCCTTCATTCCATGAGTCCCTGAGGAGCACCCCTGGCCCCTTGGTTCCATGGGGCCCTGCAGTGTCACAATGGCCCCATCGTGACACCAGGTCCTGCTCTGTCACAATGCTCTGCATGGTTCCACAAGGCCCTGCAGGGTCACAGTGGCCTCTGTGATGCCACCAGGACCCAGACTGTCATCATGGACTCCTTGCTTCCATTCAGCCCCACAGTGTCACCAGGGCCCCTTGGCTCTGTGCTGCCATGTCGTACACAGTGTCACCACGTCCTCTTAGTGCCACCAGGCCCTGCAGTGTCACAATCATCAGAGAATCAACTGGGCTGGAAAAGACCTTGGAGAGCATCAAGGCCAGCCTGGGACCCAACACCACCTTGTCACCCAGACCATGGCACTCAGTGCCACATCCAGTCTTTCCTTAAACACTGCCAGGGATGGTGACTCACCCACCTCCCTGGGCAGCCCATTCTGATGCCCAATCACGCTTTGTGTGAAGAATATTTCCTCATGTCCAGCCTAAACATCCCCTGGTGCTGCTGAAGGCTGTGTCCTCTTGTCCTGTCACTGTTCCCTGGGAGAAGAGCCCGACCCCCACCTGGCTGCACCCTCCTGTCAGGGAGTTTAGAGAGTGATGAGGTCTCCCCTGAGCCTCCTCTTCTCCAGCATAAACAACCCAGCTCCCTCAGCTGCTCCTCACAGGACTTGTGTTTCAGACCCCTCCCCAGCCTTGTTGCCCTTCTCTGGAAAGAATCCAGCCCCTCCGTGTCCTTCCTAAATTCGGGGCCCAGAACTGGACACAGCACTTGTGGTGCTGCCCAAACAGTTCTGAGAACAGGGAAAGATTCACTGCCCTGGTTCTGCTGGCCACACCATTCCTGATCCATAGGAGTGCCAGGGGTTGGATGAGAGAAATGGTGGAGAGTGGGTGGGGACAAAGTGTTATTGATTGTCAGCCATGAGGGGTCTTGATTTTTATATCTCTTCACACAGCATTAGGAGGTGCTGAGGGTCAATAACAATTGGACATTGAATAGATCAAACTAGAAACAAGAAAAGGATACTGGATAAAACAGTTCTCTTCCTTTTTTTTTTTCAATACAGCAGATTCACATTGAAAACACTTGTGAAATTTGTCTAATTAACCACAGGAGAATTGAAAACTTCGATTGTTCCTCGGGGCTGTTCTTCTTCAGGTGTTTTAAACAAATGTTTATGAACCTTTTTCACTGAATTCCTCAACTGAAGAGCTCAAGACAGAGTCCACTGGAGAAATAAAATTCATTAGCAAACTCCAAATGGCTGAGGATCCATCCCATACAGAGCAGCAAGGAACAGAAATGGGCACAGCTTTGTGGCTGCTGTCCCAGCTTTGGCATGGGCCCTGGGCCTGGAGCAGGAGCAGCTCTTGAGGGCCCCAAGGCCGGGGCTCTTGTGCTGCCCTGGGCAGATGGGATGGCAGCAGGGGCTGCAGAGCTCTCAGCACCTCAGGCCGAGGGAGCAGGGCAGCCAGGGAGCCTCCTTTGGCCTTGGCCCAGCACCTTCCCCCATGGCTGGGGCTGAGTCCTGTGGCAGCTGCAGCTGCTGCTGTGCCCTTGGCAGGGGCTGAGGCCGTGGGGCCAGTGGCCAGAGCAGCCTGGGCTGAGCAGAGCTGTGGGGCCAGAGCCGGCTGGGCTGGGCTGGGCTCAGAGAGGCCCTTGGTGCTGCCCGGAGCTCAGGGCAGCTGGCAGAGCTTGCAGGGAGCTGGGCTGGGCTCTGAGAGCCGGCCCAGAAACCATCAGTGTCCATCTCAGCCTGGCTGAGCATGCAGGGGCAGGACTCAGGCCAGGCCTTGTGGGGCAGGGCCAGCGCCTGTGCAAGGCATTGCAAACAGGCAAGTGGCCCAGAGAGGAGGCTGCTCTGTGCCCTCTGTGGCAGGGACAGAGCAGGGAGGGGGCCCAGGACATTTGTCAGCACCAGCCTCTGTGCCCATGCGTTGGCAGCCCTGGCTGCTGAGCCCAGCTTTGGCCTGGGCTGAGTTTGGCTGTGGCCCAGCTCCATCCTCCTGCGGGGCTCGGGGCCTGTTCCCGGCCATGGCCAGCCCTGGCTGCCTCTCTGCTGGCCCAGAGGCCGGCAGAGCCCGGGGCAGGGCTGTCTGTGCAGCCCCACAGGTGCCACGGACTCTGCAGGAGCTGGCAGAGGCTGCCCAGCAGGGAGGCCATGGGGCACAGAGCCCCAAGGCTGCTGTGGGCACCACGGCACAGGGGCCGTTCCCAGCCACAATGCTCCTGGCCTGGGCTGGGCCTGCACAGGGGCTGGGCCACCATGGCTGGGCCAGCACAGGGCCACAAAGGGGCCACGCAGCCGCTCACGGGGCTGACAGCAAGGCCAGGCACACACAAGCAATTGCTGAGCATGGCCTGCGCTGGCCAGGCCTGACTGGGCCAAAGGCACAGCTCAGCTGCCCTTGGGGGCTGCAGCAACACTCCAGAGCCCAAAGAGCCTCCATGCCTGGGCTGGAGACCAAGGCTGCAGCAGGGAAATGCAGGGCTGCTGCGGGATGGGGAGGCCATTGAATTCCAGCACACAGCTCAGCTCTCTGATGATCCCAGCACCATGCTGGGCCCTGTTTCAGACTGGAGCAGAGCAGATGTTGATGGCACAGGAGTCCTGCGGGGCTGTCAGGGCCCTGCAGCTTGCAAGGTGCTCTGCTCTCCCTCAGGTGCTCTGGGAGAGATCCAATCCCAGCTGGGCACCTCAGGGCACAAGTGGCACTGCCTGTTCATGGGCACACAGCTGATGTCTGCCTGGAAAGGGACACAAGTTTTGATGTCTGTTTGTTTCATAATATACAAGCAAATCTTTATTATCTGGGTCACTTGAGCACTTTTAAGAAACAGCAAACTTTTCCCAGCAGGAACAGGAATTTCCTGGATCTACTGGATCCTTCTACTGATGGCAGGAGAAGAAATACTCATCTTCCCCTCTACCTTTGCCACTGACATTCACTCTAATATTATATGAACCCACTTCCTTCAGGTGTATCCAGCTCTCCTGTTTAAATGGCCATGTCTAAAGACATCTCTTCACTGGATCAGCTGGATCTATGTCCTTCCTGCTGCTCACAGATTTCCTCCTCCAGATGCTCTCTGGTCATTTGAGCACCTCTCAGCTGACTGGTTTCATGCTTTGACCTTCAGGGAGTGGCCAAATCTTTCAAGTTAAAAAAAATCGGAATTGAGTGTGTTACTGTGGTTATACCTATCACAGAATTTCCATTTCTTATGTATTTGCTTAAAAACTATTCCTGTTCAGGGAGCTGTTGGGGATAGTGGACATGTCAGAAGCTGCTGGGACATCCCAGAGAGCTGAGGGAAGAGCTGTGATGGTTATTAAACTGTTCAAATGTTCAACTTGTGTTTGTTGGCAAGAAACCTTTCTGTGCCTCTGAGTGTCACCAGGCCCTGAGCCCAAAGGACACAAACCTGATGAGTTGTGGCTCCCACTGCAGGGGCTGCACTTGGACCTTGGCTCTGCACAGGAGAGCTCTTCATCCCCTTTCTCTCTTTTCCTCCCTCTGGGCATGGAGGGAGCTCCTGACTTCAGCCTGTGACTCGTGTGTGCAAAGAGCAAATCTGGGCAGAATCGGGGCAGGGAGGGTTTGAGGGGACCTTGGGACCTCTGCTGGGCACAGAAGGTGTTTTCCATTGCTCTGAGACTGTCTGCTGTGGAAAGTGGATTTAATATCCAGCAGAGGAATGACTTTTGCATTTGATGGAGCTGTGCCTTCCCTTGGCTTTGTTGGCTGACAAGAAATGAACATCCCTCTGTGTCTTGGGCAGCTCCTTCTCCAAGGAAAGCAGGTGGGAGTTGGAGCCAAGGAGCTGAAAGCTGCAGGTGCAGCCTGGGCTGGAGGGAGCTCAGCTTTGCACAAGGCTGCTCTGAGTGCCAGGGCTTGGATGGGGGAAATGGTGGGCTGGGGGTAGGGACAGAGTCTGATTGATTGTCAGCCAGGAAGGGTCTTTATTTGCATATCTCTTCACACTGCTTGAGGAAGTACTTGGATTCAGTGTCAATTGGAGACTGCACATATTGATTTATGAACAGGAAAAAATCCTAAACAGGACCTAAAAAATGTTTTCTCACTGTCTTTTTAAATATAATGCATTCACTTTGGATATACTACTGAGATCTGTTTAATTAGCCACAAACGATTTGAAAATTAAAATCAAATGATTCCCAGAGACTTGGCTTGTTCAGGTGTTCTGAATGTTCATGAGCCCTGGGACACTGAATTCCTGCACTGAAGAGCTGAAGGCTGAACAAGCCTCTGGAGCAGTGAAATTCAGCAGCAGCCTCCAAGTTGCTGAGGATGTCAGCAGCCCCCAGTGAGGCCATCCCTGCCCAGAGACCGTGGGGGAATGGGCAGACAAGGAGAGCGTCCCTGGGGCTGGGGCAGCACAACTCAGAGGCACCAGGGGCTCCAGCTGGGCAATGGAGTGTGGAATGTGGCTGGGAAAGCCCTGCCTGGGCTGGGCCAAGCAGGACACACAAGCCCTGACCCCCATCCACTAAAAAACTCTCTCAAGGAGACATTTAAGAGGAATTACAATTGTTTCTGTACCCTAAGTTGGATACACCGGAGAAATACTGACAGGAAATCCTCAAGAGCTCAAAACAACCAAACAGCCTTTACTGGCAACTTTAGAAAATCAAAGAAATTTTCGCAAAAGTTTTAATGGGATATTCAGTCAACAAAAAACACTTCTCAAAACATTAATTTGGCCCATTCAACTTCACAAACTCTAAGCCTGTGCAATTTCATGTTAATCAAAATTTCCACGAGGACAGAAATAGAAGAAGCATTTTTCTTCCTCCTTCTCAGAGCGAGAGAAAGGAAAATAAGATTGAGAGAAGCACACACAGAGTTTGCAACTCCTGGATTCCAGCACTGTTCAGATGGAAATTCCAAGAGGATGCAGGGTCAAGATGTGTGCTTGCCTTGTGGTCAGCCTTCAATACCCCTTGGTCTCCCTGGGCCCTTCCCCCAGGTGGGGCTTGGGCTCATTTGGTCCCTCAGGAGCTGGGCTGGGGGCTGCAGAGGTGGCTGTGGAGCATTGCCTGTGCTGTGCCAGGGACTGGCAGCCACTGCTGGGCTGGGATAGAGGCTCTGGGGGGATTGGGGTTCCAGGGCAGGGCAGGGCTGGGGTTCCAGGGCAGGGCAAGACTGGACCTGCCCCTTCCTCCCCCACACACAAAATATTTCCAGTTAACAATCTCCTCCAGGCTGTCACAATAGGAAATGATGAAGGTGAAATCCCAATTCTGCCCATGGGCACCTGGGTGAGAAAGATAGTTCTTTTCCATAGCACAGAGCCCCAGTGTTTGGAAGGCAGATGAGAGCCTCACTACGCCAAGGCCAGCCAGACTTGTCAAGAATGGCAAATTTTGTCTGGGAGCAGTCCTTGCATTTAAGGAATTTTTGAGTTGGAAACCCAATTTCGGCCATGGGCACATGCAGAAGCAACACAGTTCTTTTCCATAGGAAGGAAAGCACAGAGCCTTCCCCAGTGTTTTGGGGACCAATGAGAGGTGACCCTTATGAAACCATTGCCAGCCAGACTTGTCCTGGCAATATTACTATGGGAAAAATCTATGGAAATAAGGAAATTTGGAGGTGAAATCCTAATTCTGGCCATGGGTCCCTGGAGGAGAAGGAGATTTCTTTTCCATGGCAAGAAAAGCATGGAGCCCCAGTGTTTCAGCAGCAGATGAGAAGAGACCCTCAACATGCCAAGGTCAGCTGGACCAATCAGGTAGTCCATGGGAGGCCAAACCAGCCAGACCTTTTCTGTGTTCTATTGGTTTTATGAGGCCCTGCAGTATCCCCATGGTCCCCTTGGTTCCATGGGGCCCCGCAGTGTCTAAATGGTGCTTTGATTCCATGGGGTCCAGCAGTGTCACAATGGACCCTTGGTGTCACAGGGCCCCACAGTGTCACAATGGTCCTACTTATTTCATGAGGCCTTGCAGTGTCACAATGATCTCAACGGTTCCCCAAGCCCCACAGTGTCATGGGACTCCTCTGTTCCATGAGCCCTGCAATGTCACAATGGACCTTTGGACCCTGGGGGTTTGCTGTGTCACAATGGTCTCCTTTGGCTCCACAGTGTCACAATGGACCATTGACGACAGGAGGCCCCTCTGCGTCACCCTGGAGCTTTGGTTCCACACAGCCCTGCAGTGTCACAAAGGCCTCTTGGTTTCACAAGGCCCCACAGCATCACAATGATCCTCTTGGTTCTGTGGGGACCCCCAGGGTCACAATGGTCTCACTGGTTCCATGAGACCTCAGAGTGTCACAATGCTTTGCTTATTCCATGGGCGCTCATAGTGTCACAATGGTCTCCATGATTCCATGAGTCCCCTCAGTGTCACAATGGTCCCTCGGTCTCACAGGGCCCCACAGTGTCACAATGCTCCCTTGGTTCCATGGGCCCTGTGCTGCTGCATTCCCCCCTCCCCTTCTCAGGCCGCCCTGCCAGCTGAGAAATGCTCCTTGGGGCTCGGCCTTGGCCAACAGCCCCTGGGCTCAGCTCCTCTGCAGCTCATCACAAACACTGTCTGCTCCAGGCACTGCTGCTGCCCAACCAGCTCCTGCTTTCTGGAGGAGCAGCCCTGGGAACTGGTTTTGTTCCCTCCGTGGCACAACATCCCTGTTCTCACACTGCCAAAGAAAGCTGTTGGTGCCAAGTGCGTCCAAAATGAACCATTGCCTGTAGGTAAGGTTAATTCACAAGGTCTGTTGTTTTGCGGAGAGAGAGAGAAAAAAACTCCACAACTTTGTGAAAGTTGTAAAGTCGGTATGTTTATTATTACAGCGCTGGACGCTGGACACATGCGGAGATTACTCTCTGTAAAAGGCATGTGTACCTCTGGGAACTTCAGGTCCCTTTTTATCCCCCTCTCAAATACATATGCATACAGTTTCACAACAGGTTCAAAATATTCATTTTTACAAATTTCGCATGACATTTGCTGCCAGTTCTTCTTTATCAGAAAGAATTCCTAGGTCAGACTGACCTGCTTTTACAGCAGTCTTTCTGTCTCTCTTTATCACCCTCTGTCGTGTCTTCCCCCCCCCCCCTTATCTCTGTCCTTCATTGATGCAGTTTCCCTTGAGCCTAGGCCTTGCAGTCAGGCCACATATACTTAGAGATGTATATTTCACCTAAATCAAAATGGATTTCTACTCTGGGGAATTTTTACTCTGTCTCACTATGTGAAGTTAAATGCTGCTAAGAGTTGTTCTTTTGCGAAGTTGTTATGTTTAATTTAAGGTATAAGCTGAGTTAAACACTGTTAAATGTTAATCCTCTGTTAAATGAAAACTCATAGGTTGTAGGTTAGGTTAAATACTGTTAGCTACTGAGCTTTTTTTGGCAAAATTGTCCCCTTAAATTTGAGCTACATTAAGCTTTCAGGCCGTATTCCTTTCATCCTTGTCCTCACTGTCCTTGTGTCTCACACACACACACAGGGACAGTTCTCGGCTCATTTCTGGTTTGATTGCCTGGATTTGGTTTGGTTTTGTTGTTGCTTTGTTTCCTTGGTGTGCCTGAAGTGTCCAGTCAGGAGCAGAGTGACTCTTGCCAAGGAACTTTGTGCTGCTGTCCCTTAATATTCAATCTGGTTTTTGCTGTTCCCTTGCTGGGGATTTTTTCAGCGCTCTCAAGGCCTCGTTGGTACCAGGGTGAAGGAGCCCTGGCCCAGGCTCTGGCCCTGGGGGACACGGGGACGCTGCCGGGGGGTCCCTGTCCCCCTGTGCCACCCCCAGGGCCCCGGCCCCCCGTCCCCGTGTCAGGCTCTGGGGTCGATCTCGTGGAACATCCTCTGGGGGAGGCTGCGGCGCCGGGGGCGGGGGGACCCGGGGGGACAGGGGACCCCGCTGTGCACGAGCAGGGTTGGACTGCTCTGGGGGGACCTGTGAGGGGGGCCGGGGCAGAGTGACCTCCCCAGTGACCTCACACAGCCCCTGTGATGTCACACAACTACTCTGTGATGTCATACAGTCCCAGTGATGTCACCCAGCTTCCTCTGTTTTCACACAGCCCCTGTGATGTCACACTGCCCCCTTGCGATGTCACACAGCCTCCCTGTGATGTCACACAGCCTCCCTGTGATGTCACAGAGCCACCCTCTATGATGGCAGAGTCTTATCTATGGCCCCTCATCCTACTCTATGATGTCACAGCCATCTCTATGATTTCACAACCCCCTCAGTGATGTCAAAAAACCCTCTCTGAGATGTTATACTGACACTCTTTAATGTCACAGCACACACTTTGACCTCACAGCCCCCTCTATGATGTCATACAGCCATGCCATGATGTCACAGCCTGCTCTGTGATGTCACAGAATCCCCTCTATGATCCTGTAGCTGCTCAATGACCTCACACAACAAACTCTGTGTTGTCATAGCCCAATCTGTGACCTCACACAGCCCACTCTGTGCTGTCACACAGCCCCTTGCTGACATCCCAGCTGCTCTGTGCCTCCATGACACAGCCACAGAGGAGCTGCTGTGACACAGCCCCCTCTGGGACATGCCACAGCCCCTGCCAGTGCTGAGCCCCTGGGAGCTCTGTCTGTGCCCTGCTGGTGTTCCTGAGGGGCCCTGGCAGTGCCCCAGCCCTGCTGGGCTGTGCACAGGAGCTGCTCCTGGCCAGAGCTGTCTCTCTGCAGCTCTGCTGCCCTTGCCAGGAGCTGCCTCTGGGCCAGGAGCCTGGCCCAGCTCAGCAGCACAGACACAGCACAAGGGCTGTAATGACCCTCTGGGGCTTCGTGTGGGAACTCAGCACATCATTCCCGATGTCCAGAGATGCCAGGAGAACCTTTGGGGGTCTCGGAAATCCTGGAATGCTGCCAAGAGTGCTTGGTGGCTTGATTTTGATCCATCCACAGAAGTGACAGCAGTTTGAGGACATGAGAATCACTTTAGAGTGAAGGGTGTAAAAGGGACACATTTATAGGGTGAAATATAAACTATAAGGTTTTTGGTACAGGGGGGTTATGGAGACAAGATGGAGGGATCAGGGCGTGTCTCGTCCTTCTTCTTTCTTCTTCTTGTCTTCCATCTCCTATGGTGATGTTGGCACTTGGGGATTGGTTTCTGGTGAAGGTGCACTTGCTAACATGGGTGAAAAGTATTGGAAAATAAAGGTAAATATCATGTACGTAGATTTTAGTATAAAAAGACATGACCGCCTCGTGGGCGGTCAGAGTGCCCTTGGCTGCCTTGCAGATCAGACCTCTGTTGGGCAGACAGAAAATTTTGTAGATAAGAAACAATAAACAATCTGAAGATCGAAAAGCTGAAGAGTCCAGACTCGTCCTTTGAAATGCGTGCCACCCACGAACCACCCTACCCGTGTCCGGGCAGAGACAGACAGCCGAACCCGACAGCTTTGGTGCTCTTTGTGTCTGCCATGGCCAAAGTGCTGCCCAAGTTGGCTCTGTCAGGGCCTTGCAGCTGCTGCCCATCCCTGTGCCCTGTGCAGCCCAGGCTGTCCTACGGTGTCCCTGCCCTGCGCCTCTGTGCCCCATGGCCTCCCTGCTGGGCAGCCTCTGCCAGCTCCTGCAGAGCCCCTGGCACCTGTGGGGCTGCACAGACAGCCCTGCCCCGGGCTCTGCCAGCCTCTGGGCCAGCAGAGAGGCAGCCAGGGCTGGCCATGGCCGGGAACAGGCCCTGAGCCCCGCAGGAGGATGGAGCTGGGCCACAGCCAAACTCAGCCCAGGCCAAAGCTGGGCTCAGCAGCCAGGGCTGCCAACGCATGGGCACAGAGGCTGGCGCTGACAAATGTCCTGGGCCCCCTCCCTGCTCTGTCCCTGCCACCAAGGGCACAGAGCAGCCTCCTCTCTGGGCCACTTGCCTGTTTGCAATGCCTTGCACAGGCGCTGGCCCTGCCCCACAAGGCCTGGCCTGAGTCCTGCCCCTGCACGCTCAGCCAGGCTGAGATGGACACTGATGGTTTCTGGGCCAGGGTCTCAGAGCCCAGCCCAGCTCCCTGCAAGCTCTGCCAGCTGCCCTGAGCTCTGGGCAGCACCAAGGGCCTCTCTGAGCCCAGCCCAGCCCAGCCGGCTCTGGCCCCACAGCTCTGCTCAGGCCAGGCTGCTCTGGCCACTGGCCCCACGGCCTCAGCTCCTGCCAAGGGCACAGCAGCAGCTGCAGCTGCCACAGGACTCAGCCCCAGCCATGGGGGAAGGTGCTTGGCCAAGGCCAAAGGAGGCTCCCTGGCTGCCCTGCTCCCCTCGGCCTGAGGTGCTGAGAGCTCTGCAGCCCCTGCTGCCATCCCATCTGCCCAGGGCAGCACAAGAGCCCCGGCCTTGGGGCCCTCAAGAGCTGCTCCTGCTCCAGGCCCAGGGCCCATGCCAGAGCTGGGGGAGCCACAAAGCTGTTACCATTTCTGTTCATTGCTGCTCTGATGGGGATGGATCCTCAGCCACTGGGAGGTTGCTGATGAATTTTATTACTCCAGAGGCCTCTTCTTTCTTGAGTTCTTCAGTTTAGGAATTCAGTGTGAAAAGCTCATAAACATTTGCTCAAAATACCCAAACAGGAAAAGCCCCTGGGAATCATTCAAGCTTTTAATTCTTCTGTGGTTAATTCGACAAATTTCAGAATGTATTTAAAGTGAATATACTATATTGAAAACAATGAAGAGAGAACTGTCCTGTTAAGTTTTCTTTTCCTGTTCATAGATTGGTGTCAGCAATCCCCAGTTGATATTGACCTCTAGCACCTCCTAATGCAGCCTGAACAGATATGAAAATTAAGACCCTTCATGGCTGACAGTCAATCACAATTTGTCCCTTCCCCCTTCTACCATTTCCCTCATCCAACCCCTGGCACTCAGAGCAGCTGAGGAATGGAGTCACATCAAGGTGTGTCCCCAGGGCTCAGGACTGGGGCCAGGTCAGTGAAATCACTTTATTGCTGATCTGGACGAGGCCACTGAGGGCACCCTCAAGTCAGTTCCTAGGTGAGCCCAAGCTGGGTCGGAGTGTGGCTGTGTTGGAGGGTAGGAAGCTCTGCAGAGGGATCTGGACAGGCTGGAGCCATGGGCCCAAAACAATAGGATGAGTTTCACCAAGGCCAAGGGCTGAGTCCTGCCCTGGGCTCACAACCACCCCAAATCCCTGGCTGTACCTTGCCCCTGATCCCCACAGCCTGTCCTGTTTCCTTCATCCCTGCATTGCCAGGGACTCTCTGGGACAAGGGAGCTCTGCTCTGGGGATGGAGGGAGGTGCAAGTGCAGCCTCTGGATTGGGAACCACAACTCATCAGGTTTGTGTCCTTTGGGGGTCAGGAACTGGTGAGAATCAGAGGCACAGAAAGGTTCTCCTCATGGCCAACAGACCATGGTTGAACAGGACACAATTTAATAACAATCACACTCTTCCCTGAGCTAAGTGCAATGTCCCAGCAGTGCCTGATGAGTCCACCATCCACAAGGGATTTCCATACTAAAAGTAATTCTGGACAAACATGGTTCTGTGATAGACATAAACACAATTAAATTCTTGTATCAGGATGCTCATCCTGGAGTGGGGGCAAAACAGCTCCAACAATTCCTGATTTGCAAAGCTGTCAGTGGTGGATAGAGAAGGGAGGTCAGGCTGCTCTAGTGCTGAGGAAATGCTGAAACCAGCCTGACTCATTTCATCTCCTCCTGTCCTGGCTGATCTCCCCTCTTTCCCCTTCCACCCATTGGCTTTTGTCTCCCACCAGGCCCCCGGTGAAGAGCCTGGCTCTGTGTTCTCCATCCCCTCCTTGCTGGCACTGCCAGGCTGGGATGAGGAGCCCCTCAGCCTTCCCTGCTCTGGGCTGGACAAGCCCAGCTCCCTCAGCCTCTGCTCACAGCCCAAGGGCTCCAGCCCCACCTTGGAGGCCCTTCCCAGACCCTGCTCCAGCTGCCAGACATCTTTCCTGCCCTGGGCAACCCAACCCAGGCCACAGTGACCTGGAGAATCCCGGTCCTTGATGTCCTGGTCACACAGCCCTGGCCCTTTGTCCCCATGTCAGGCTCTGGGGTGGATCCTGTGGAACATCCTTTGGTGGAGGCTGTGGCTCCAGGTGGGCCAGGGGGATCCCGGGGGACAGGGACCCCGCTGGGCATGGACAGCATTGGACTTGTTGGGAGAAACTGTGAGGGGGAGCTGGGGCGGAGTGACCAACCCAGTGACCTGACACACCCCTGCTGGGATGGCACACAGCCCCTCTGGGATGTCACAACCTGCCCTGTGATGTCACAGCTGATCCTCTACTGTCACACAGCTGGTGTCTGATGTCACAGCCAACTCAGTTATGACATAGTCTGCTCTGTGATGTCAGACATCTGCCATGTGATGTCACAGCTGGCTCTATGATGTCAAAGAGGCAGTCTGTGATGCTGTAGCTTCTCCATGACCTCACATTACCCACTCTGTGATGTCATAGCCCACTCTGTAACCTCATGTTACCAGATGATCAATTGCCTACACCAGGTGAGCTCACACCTGGAGCTTGTTCTCCACATCCCCAGGCCTATGGAAACCACACAATGCCCACTGTGTGAGAAGGGGAACTGGAAGTTCAGCAGCCACAGTGTCCTGCCAGCTCAGCCAGGCCCACTGGAACATTGGGGTCCACGACCACCAGGGACCACCAGAGAGACCCCCAGGAGAGAAGAATGGCTCCTGGCCTGGATCAGGAATGGTGTGGCCAGCAGAAGCAGGGCAGGGATTCTTCCCTTGTGCTCAGCACTGCTTGGGCAGCGCCTCGAGTGCTGTGTCCAGTTCTGGGGGCCCAAATTTAGGAAGGACCTGGAGGGGCTGGAGGGTGTCCAGAGAAGGGAAAAAAGGCTGGGGAGGGGTCTGGAGCACAAGCCCTGTGAGGAGTGGCTGAGGGAGCTGGGGTTGTTTATCCTGGAGAAGAGGAGGCTCAGGGGACAAAAGGCAGTGTCAGGGCACAGGTTGGACTAGATGATCTCCAAGGTCTTTTCCAACCTTGCTGATTCTGGATTCTCTGAAACCACCCTTGGAGCAGTTGCAGGATGAGCCCTGGGCCTCTTCTTCAGCAGCTCCAGCAGCCCAGGTCCCTCAGCTTCTCCTGGCAGCCCCAAAGCCCATCCTGTCAGTCGTGCAGAGCCTCTGCAGCCCCTCCTCACTGCCCAGAACAGGGAGCCCCAGAGTCAGACACAGCAGCCCAGATGTGCCCCCCTGGCCTGGGGTTCCTCTGGCAAGGGAGCAGCAGCAGGCACTGCAGGAGCCTGCAGACAATTCCTGCAGCACTTGTAGGATGATCCTGCTGCCCAAGGGACGTTCCCATGGGGCCAAGTCAGGAACTGCAATGAGGAGTGGGGCCAGAGAGGAAAGGGCAAACAGGGATGGGCTGTTTGCAGGGGAGGGAACAGGGCTGGGCAAGAGGAAGAGATTTGTAGCAGGGAAGAGCAAAGAAAGCAAAGGTGCAGCCAAGGAAATGCTCAGGGCAGTTTGGGGGTTGCTGCCAGGCAGCCCTGGCTCTGAGCAACAGCGTCTGCAGTGGCACAGGAAACTCCCAGCTGATGGGAACAAACTTTCTGGCTGAGTGCAGAGGCCAGGACAAAGCTGAGTGGTTTCCCTGGTGTCCCGCAGGCCTTGCTGGCCCCAGGGGCTGATGGCATTTGTGCTCCCTCAAGTTCATGTCCCCACAGCAACAGCATGGGGGTGCTGGCCCTGCTGTGTGCAATGCAAACAGGGGCTGCTGAGGCAGTGCTGCCGTGTCTGTGCCTGCAAGGATGGGGCACCTGTGTGAGCTGGGGGAGAGGCCAGGGCTGCAGAGGGGGGATGTTGTTGGCAGCTGCATGAGGACGCTCTGGGATGCTGCCCTGGGCTGTGCAGCGCACTGGGCATGGATCAGCCCCTGCTCTGCTGCTCCTTCCCGTCTGGCCCAGGGCCCTTGCAGAGCCCCAGCCATGCTGTTTGCCCCCAGCCTGCCCACGGCCAGCCTGGGGCTGCTGACGGGGGTTTCTGTGCTGAGCATTGGCCTGGCCGTGTCCTTGAGAGAGCCTGGGCAAGGAGCCTGGAGCCCCCAGGGCCTGGCCTGAGGCGTCAGCGCTGCCCCAGCAGTGCCCATGGCCTGTCCCTGCTGCAGCCCCGGCACTGCCACCCCCAGGGCTGTGCCCGGCCCTGAGAGCACTCAGGCCCTGCAGCAACACCAGGGCCACCAGGGCAGCGGGGCAGGCCCACGGCAGCAGCACTGGCAACACCAAGTGCTGCTGCTGCTGCTGCTGGGCACAGCTGCTGGGCCAGCACTGATCTGCCCCAGCTCTGCACACAGACATTGCTGCTGCAGCTCCAGAGAAGGCAACACAAGGGCATCTCTGCAGAAAACTCTGCTGGGAGATCCTTTAGTTCATTTAAAGCCACAGAGAGTGTTAGGAACATTAATCCACAAACACCAGAGTTTTATGTCCAAAATGGAGACAGGGGAGTCGTTTCTAGCATTATTCGAATAAAGGGAGAAGACATGGGGAATTCCCCTGGGATCTCTTGAATTTTTACAGGATGCAGCCATCTTTTTTGCTAATTTCCTGGCTGCATTTCCCTTCTCTCTTTCCATATTGGCTGAGGTACTTGATGGGTACAGACTCCCCGATAGGCCTGATACCAAAGATTTTCCAAAGATTTCCCTCTAATGTATAACCCTCCCTTTTACTTTTTAATTCTTATGGAATTTAGGGATTTTTCTTCCCCATTGTTTTTTATATCTCTCAATCTCTAATTTCATTTATCAGCAAACGTAAAGTTTATTTGTAAAAGCAAATCTCTTTTTCCATTCATCAATCAGTGGAATCCTTCACGTTGTTTCTTTTATCTTCCAGAGCTAGTTTTATCTACCAGCAGACCCACAGATATTTTGTAAAGACAAATCCTCTATTCCTCTCAATAGCACAGCCCCTCATTGAGACAGTCTATGGCCACAGGGAAGGTGGAGAGAAACAAAATGAGAAATGGCCTAGAGGAATGATATGTCTTTGTTCAAAATCAGAAAAAAGTAAAACAAAAGAAAAAACCCCACAGCCAAAGCAAGGAGAAGTATCCAATACTACTTTTATTGCAAGTGATTTCCAGAAATTGCCCAGCAGTTTAATGTTTCTGAAAGCATCCAGTCATCAGTCTCCACACTGCAGCCTTGAGCTCCTGGTTCCTCAGGCTGTAGATGAGGGGGTTCAGGGCTGGAGGCACCACTGAGTACAGAACTGACAGGGCCAGATCCAGGGATAGGGAGGACATGGAGGGGGGCTTCAGGTGAGCAAACGCTGCAGTGCTGAGGAACAGGGAGACCACGACCAGGTGAGGGAGGCAGGTGGAAAAGGCTTTGTGCCGTCCCTGCTCAGAGGGGATCCTCAGCACAGCCCTGAAGATCTGCACATAGGAGAAAACAATGAACACAAAACAACCAAATGCCAAAAAGGCACCCACACCAAGAAGCCCCAGTTCCCTGAGGTAGGATTTGGCACAGGAGAGCTTGAGGATCTGTGGGATTTCACAGAAGAACTGGCCCAGGGCATTGCCATGGCACAGGGGCAGGGAAAATGTATTGGCTGTATGCAGCAGTGAATAGAGAAAGGCACTGGCCCAGGCAGCTGCTGCCATGTGGGCACAAGCTCTGCTGCCCAGGAGGGTCCCGTAGTGCAGGGGTTTGCAGATGGACACGTAGCGGTCGTAGCACATGATGGTCAGGAGGGCAAACTCTGCTACAATAAAGAAGAGAAAGAAAAAGACCTGTGCAGCACATGCTGTGTAGGAGATGTTGCTGGTGTCCCAGAGGGAATTGTGCATGGCTTTGGGGACAGTGGTGCAGATGGAGCCCAGGTCAGCGAGGGCCAGGTTGAGCAGGAAGAAGAACATGGGCGTGTGCAGGTGGTGGCCGCAGGCTACGGCGCTGATGATGAGGCCGTTGCCCAGGAGGGCAGCCAGGGAGATGCCCAGCAAGAGGCAGAAGTGCAGGAGCTGCAGCTGCCGCGTGTCTGCCAACGGCAGCAGGAGGAAGTGCCTGATGGAGCTGCTGTTGGACATTTGATATGCCTTGGCATGGGGATCTGTAAGAAAAGTAATCATGGAATAGTTGGGTTTGGAGAGGACTTGAAATATCCCAGCAGAGCCTGGGGGCACTTTCCCCCCACTGCCTGCCCAGGGCTCTGCTGCCTGGAGCTGTCCCTGCCAGCAGCTGCTTCCCTGTGCCCAGGGCTGGGCCCTGCCAGTGCTGCCAGAGCCCAGCCCAGCCCTGGGGGCTCAGCTCTGCCCTGCAGAGCCCTCCCAGCTCAGGCACTGCCCAGGGGCAGCTCTGGCTCTGCAGGCTCTGATGGCAACGTCAGAGCAACCCTGAGGAGGCTGGAAAAGCGGCTCTGATGCTGCCTCTAAGGGCTGATTTCTGTCACTGCCCAATTTATTCATATCTGAGAGAAATTTTTTTTTTTTTTTATCTCAGCCTGAACTGAGAGATTAATATCTATGGGCAATTTCCCATCCCAACAACCCATAGTAGTAGATTAAAAAAGCAGGATTTTCCCTTTTATTCAGTCCCTGCCTTGCTCTTCTCCCTGTATAATCTACTTGGAAATGTTCCGCAGGTAAATGCCATGCTGGGAGCAGTCCTGAACAATGCAGCATCCTCCCCACACAAGGAGAACACTTCCAAGCCTCACCAGCTGTCTCCTCCCAGCCAGATCTTGTCCCCCAGGGCTGGGAGCAGCTGCCAGGGCTGGCTGAGAGCTGTCCCTGGCAGGCAGCAGAGTCCCTGCCCCAGCACAGCGCCCTGGGCTGCAGGACCCTGCTCTGCAGGACAGCCCTGGGCACCCCTGGCTGCTGTGCACAAGAGACAAGCAGAGAATGTACTCACAGGCTCTGCAGGCATTGGGATGTTGCAGCTTGAGGAGATGGCTCCAGGAGCTGCAGCTGCACTGTCCTGCAGCCAGAGGTTCCTGTGCCATGGGCTGGCAGTGATTGTGCCCCAGGCACTTCTCAGCCCCTTCCCAGCCCTGACTGATTGAAGCTCTCTGTGCCTCTGTGCTGTGCCCGGGCTGGCTGCAGGCAGTGCCCCAGCCCTGCTGGGCTGGCACAAGAGCTGCTCATCCAGAGAAATGTGCTTTTGAAGCTCTTCTTGGTGAGCAGGAGCTGCCTCTGGGCCAGGAGCCCAGCCCAGCTCAGCAGCACAGACACAGCACAAGGACTTTAATCAGCCTCTGGGGCTTTGTGCTCAGGCCCTGAACATCAGTCCCTGAGAGGGAGCTGAAGAAACCTCTGCAGAACTCCAAGGCAGAATCCATCTCCAAAGTTTCTTGGACTTTTAATGGGTCCACTGAGGGACACGACTGAGCAAGTGTCCCCAGGCCCCAGGCAGAGCAGAGAACTGCAGGCAGTGATGACAGGTGGGGACAAAGAGAAGCCAAGTCTTGGTGCCCTGGGCCACTGCAGGGTCTGTGCCAGCAAGGGCTGGGAGGAGACACCTTGTGCTGAGGCCCTGGGGCCTCCTGGCACAGCCCCAGCCAGGCTGGGCACTGTCAGCCCCTTGTGCTGCCCTCAGCATCCCCCCCTAGCCCACATCCCAGTGGCCTCAAGGATCTGCTGCAAGGAGTCCCTGGGGAGCCTTGCTCAGCAATGGCCCTGGGGGCTCGTTCATGCTCCCTGCAGGGACTGCAGGTTTTTCAAAGCACTTTGGCTTTGGCTTTTGCCTTGGAGTCTCTGAGAGGTTTCTGCAATCATGGCCTCCAATTATCTGCTGTAATTAGTCCCTGGAGAGGCTTTGTCAGTAACAACACTCAGTGGGGCTCATTAATGCTTCAAGGTACTCCAGTTATTTGAAGGTACTTGGTGTTTCCCATTTTGATCCAGACTCTGTGAGAGGTTTGTGCAATCATGGCCCCAATTATCTGCTTTAACGAGTCCCTGGAGAGCTTTCTACTGACAGTCAGTGGGGCTCAGTAATGCCTTGAGGTACTTCACATTTTTTAAGGTAGTTTGGAATTTTCTGTCCACACTGAGACTCTGGGAGGTTTTTGGTCAATCCTGGCCTCCAATTGTCTGCTCCAAGGAGTCCATGAGGAGCCTGTGTTGGGGATGGACCTCACTGAGACCCATTCATGCTTTGAGACATTTTGGGGTTTTCTTCTGACTTTGACTCCTGGAAAGGTTTGTGCAATCTCCTCTCTGGCCCTGAGGTTCCACGGCTCAGCTCCAAATGCACCACAGGGCTCATCAGGATGCAGCAAGTACTGACAAACCATGGCTCTGCCTTGATTTCCCTCTGCTCTAATGCAGTTTATCAGGGATGTATCTGGAGTGATTTTGGTTTGCTAATTTGAGATTTCTCAGCCAATGCATCTATTAATGCAGTGGGATCAGTGTTGGCTGATTACCATTGCACTCACTGGAATATATTTACTCGTTTCCTGCTGTGAGATAGGATTAGGAGAAAGGCAATGCAGGCTCAAAATTTTAAAAGGGTATATAGAAAAGTTTATTACCAGTAAATAAAAGAAAGAGTAATAAGAATCTGAACACTTCTCCTCTCCCTACAACCTTTTCTTTCTTACTGACAATGTAAGGAGACAAAACCTGAAAGTTTCAGTCAGTTTACACCATCTAGAACAGCCTTTCTTCAGTTCACTTAGGGAGAGGAGTCTCTCTTTCATGCTATGGAGACTTCTCCATAAGAAAAACGTTTGCTCGTGGCTCTCAAATCCCACGAAGAGCAGCTGCCCAGAAAATCTGCAATCGTGAAGTCCTTCCCATTTTTTTTCAGTTTTCCCCACAGTTGTGTTTATGGGCCATGTCAACTTATCGGTTATTAGTTCAAAGATGAGCTGTTCAAGAGCAAAGATTCTCTTCATCTATTTCTGAAATCATCCTCATCTTCGAGAACAGAAATCTTCTTTTCTCTCCCTGAGGGCACAGGATGTCACCACTCTTCTCTCTTTCTCTATTTAAACTTCTCATGGGATCACAGCTACTTCAACATTTGCTTACTTTAGCATGGAGGTTTTTGCTGAACAAGTCATCTACCCATATTTTCAATTACATATTGGGAAAAAGAGAGTCTGACATATTAATTACATCCTTCTCCATAGCTTTACAAGAGGATTTCAGCCCCAAGATCAAGGCATCTCCTCATCCCTCCCATCTGGGGCTCAACTTCCCCTTCAGTGACCTCAGTGTCTTCATGTTGCTCCTCTGTGTGCCTGCACTTTGTCCTTTTCTCTCACTGGAGGGAGGATGGAAGCACTGAAAGAGTTCATATCTCACCCGGGGCCTGCAGATGGTTCCGTGCCCCCGGCTGGGCTCGGTGCTTGCGGCCGGAGCTGTTTTACGATGGAGGTTTCTGCAGCGGCTGCGCTGGGGCTGTGTCAGGATGGGCCGCGCTGGGGCAGGGCCAGGATCTCAGCAGCCAGGCCAGAGCACAGCAGCAGCACGGCCGGGGGCCGATGGCTTCTCCTGCCCCTGCCCGGGGCTTGCGGCTGAAGCCCAAGGGTGGCAGAATCTTGGCCGAGCCGGCCCGGCCCGGGGCTGCTCCTGGGGCCCGGCGGATCCTGGCTGGGCCCGGGCTGGCGGCGGGGCAGGGCTCAGCAGGGCCCAGATGTTCCCAACTGCAGCCATAGCCCGGCCCGGCCTCGGCCCCGCGGCCTCCCCTGCCCTGCCCAGCAGCCGATGGGGCCTGGCGGGGTCCCTGGGAAGGGGCCCGGCCCCATGGCAGGAGCCGCCCGGCCCGGCCTGGCTGAGACGGGGCCGGGTCAGCCTTGTTACCTCTGTGCCAGCCAGAAGGGAAAGAGACCCTCCCAGGCTTTCCCATCTTTAACATGTGTCTTCACAGAGGGGTGTACAGTTCCCTTAGCGGTTTAACAGATTGTCAGTTCTCAAAGCTGATTACTGATTGGTTTTTTTGTCAGACAGAGATGAAACTGCTAGAAGCTTCTCTTAGAACATCACTTCCATGATGCCAAACCCTCACAACTGCACAGAGCACAGAGTTCCTTTGTCCATATGTAGTAGTCATGTGCCCAAGTCCTCAAAAACTCTTCTTGGGAGATGTCTGGGCCCTTTCCAAGGTTTTTTCAACTGAAAGCATTCAACTCAGAGTCTAAGAAAATCACCAGAAGACGTGGCCAGCCTGACCTGTCTGTCCTTGCTACTTTTTTCTGGGAGCAATCTTTGGATATATGGAATTTGGGAGGCCAAATTCTAATTTTGGCCATGGACCCTGGACATGAAGGTTGGTTCTTTTCCGTAGGAAGGAAGGAACAGAGCCCCAGTGTTTGCCAGGAAGAAGAGAGGTGACCACCAGAGGACAAGGCCAGGCAGAAGTAGCAGGTTTTTTTCTGAGAGAAACCCTTGCAGATAGGAAAATTTTTTGAGAGAATACCAATTTTGGCAATGGACATTTAAAAAGAGGGACAGTTCTTTTCTATAGCAAGGAAAGCACGGAGCCCCAGTGCTCCAGGAGCTGATGAGAGGCAGCCCTTGACATCCCAACATCAGCCAGAGCTGTCAGGTGGCCCCTGGGAGACCAAACCAGCCAGGCCTGTTCCATGTTCCCTCAGTTCCATGGGGCCCCACAGTGTCCCAATGGTCCTTTGCTTCCCTGAGGCCCTGAGGTGTCATAATGCCCCCTTGGTGACACCAGGCCCTGAAGGGTCCCAATGGTCTCCATGGTTCCATCAGGCCCCACAGAGCCATAATGGTCTCTGGGTTCCATGAAGCCCTGCGGTGTCACCATGGCCCCTTGGTTCCATGGGCTCCAGTGGTGCCACAATGATCCCCTTGGTTCCATGAGGTCCCCACAGTGTCCCAGTGTTCTCCATGGGAAGGAAAGAACCCAGCCCCAGTGTGGCAGGGGCAGTCACCAGAGGCCAAGGGCAGCCAGGCTTGATGGTACTGGCAGATTGTGCCTGGGAGCAACCCTTGGATATCCAGAATTTTGGAGGTGGAATCCCAATTTCAGACATGGACACTGGAGGATAAGGATGCTTGTTTTCCATTGGAAAGAAAGCACGGAACACTGATACAACAGTGACATTTGGGGATCTATGGGGAGCATTGGGGATCGTTTCTGCACCTCGTGACCCAACAGGAGATTCTCTAATAAATGTTGCCTGAAGCTCCCACTGTGGTCATGACAGGAACCCATGTGAGTGTCTGGGACATCCCAGCTCTTTGGCAGCCTGGGGACTCCTGGGATGTCACCATGGAATGGCTGTGACTGCCTCTGACCACAGGGCTCTTTACCATCCTAGAAACCCCTCGGAGGTCTCCATGGAGCCCCTGTCTCTGCCTGTGACATTCCAGCTCTGGAACAGCCTGGAGACTCTTGGAAAGATCCCATGGAACCCTTCTGAGGGCCTGTGACAAATCTGATCCTTAGCAGGCAACCATCACCAGCCCCCTGTTGCTATGCTCAGTCCCTTGGCAGCTCCATGGAGACCCCATGCCAGGGGTGGTTGCCATGGCCACCAGGGCTGGCACCAGCTGGGATGCTCGGTTTCCACGGGCCGGGCTTCAGGAATGGGATTCCCCAATTTCCTGCTCCCGCTAAAACCGCGCTGCCCTCGCTGCCCTCCCGCCTCCCGTGGAAAGCAAAAAAGGCAAAGATCCCAGGCTGGGATAAGAACAATTGATTGGGAACAGCAACGAGATAAAGAACAAACAGGAACAGAAACAATATTGATAACAGAAGGGATAAGTAAAACTATTTACAGAGAAAACTACAACATCAACAACTAGGTCTTCCTGGCAATGTATTTCCTCCTGTCTGGAAAGGACACCCTTCTCCTCAGGGAGAGAGAGAGCGAGAGTCCCTTTCCTGCCCCTGGCAATGAACTGAGGTGGGAGTGAATGTAATGACAAGGCCATGGCCAGACCATCATGTTCTCCAACCCCACATCATGTCATTGGCAGGGGCAGGAAAAGGGACAGGTGTCTTCCCAGCAAGGATCATGGGGAACATGGATCACCAGGACTCTGACCAACGTGGGGTCTCCAATGGGGGATAAAGCTGGAGCAGTGCATTAAACTCTTCCTGCAGTTGGGGCATGTGCAGGGCTTCTTTTACTGGTGCCTCCGTTGGTGTCTGCTCAAGTGAGAGCTGCTGGTGAAGCTCTTCCCACACTGGGGACACTCGTAGGGCCTCTCCCCTGTGTGGATCATTTGGTGGATGATCATTTGGGTCTTCCTACTAAAGGTCATCCCACATTCCCCGCAGTTGTATGGCCTTTCCCCAGTGTGGATCCTCTGGTGGCAGATCAAGAGAGACTTCTGCCTAAAGCTCTTCCCACATTCCCCATACTCATAGGGCCGTTCCCTGGTGTGGGTCTTGTGGTGGGAGATCAGGTTAGAGTTCTGGCAGAAGCTCATCACACATTCCCCACACTTGTAGGGCTTCTCCCCGGTGTGGATCCGCTGGTGCCTGATGAGGTGAGAGTTGCGCTTGAAGCCCATCCCACAGTCAGGGCAGCGGAAGGGCCTCTCATCCGTGTGAATCCGCTCATGCAGGAGGAGATCAGAGCTGGTGTAAAACCTCTTCTGACACTGGGGACACTTGTAGGGCCTCTCCCTCTCCCCAGCGTGGATGCGCTGGTGGGTGATGAGGGTGGAGTTGCGCTTGAAGCCCTTCCCACAGTCAGGGCAGTGGAAGGGCCTCTCCTCTGAGTGAATCTGCTGGTGCTGGAGGAGACTGGAGCTGGTCTGAAACCTCTTCTGACACTGGGGAAACTCGTAGGGCCTCTCCCCAGTGTGGATGCGTTGGTGGTTGATGAGGCCAGAGCTGCAGCTGAAGCCCTTCCCACACTCCCCACACTCGTACGGCCATTCCCCAGTGTGGATCATCTGGTGGCTGATCAGGGTGCTGCTCTGCCTGAAGCTCTTCCCACACTCCAAGCACTTGTGGGGCTTCTCCCCATCATGAAGCTGCTCATGGGCCACCAGCTCTGAGCTCTGGCTGAAGCTCTGTCCACCTTCCTGGCTCAGGGTGGGTCTTTCCTCCTCAGAGCACCCTGGGCTGGGTTTTGAGCCGCCCCTTCTGTGGGATCTCTGGGGCTTTTCCTCCACGTTGGAATTCTGCACCGTGGAGCCATTTATAATGGCCTCTTCCATGTGGTTCTGCCACAGGGATTTGCCCTCCCTGATCTTCACCCTCAGCTTCTTCCCTGGGGGAGGAAGGACAAGGAGAGGATGGGATTTGCCTCCGTGCCAGAGGGAAGGGGAAGGAGATCCCCCCAGTGCATCCCCAGCAGGACGGGGTTGGCAGCAGGGTTGTCCTGCAGCCGGGGGCTGTGCTGGGCTGGGAGATGGAGCAGGAGAGAGGGGGAAAGGGGCACTGACTTCCTCCTCACCTGCCTGGCTGTCCCCAGGGCATTGTGTCAGTTTGAAAAGACAGGTGTCTGCTAAGGAAGGCAGGAGACTCCCTTGAAATGGAAAATGTTAATCCCTTCACTTGGAATTATAATTTTCAAAACAAGAGTCTGTCAAGCAAAGTCTATGGGAATAGGAATAACAATTCTTCAGAAGGAAAATTAAAAATACACATGCAGTAGTACTAAAAACTACTTACAGAGTAAGAATACGTCCTGACACCCTGTGGGTCAGAGTGTTGGTAGCACTCCAGTTAAATGGTGGCTGCAGTGCTCCTGCAGTGACAGGTGTGGTTCTGTTGGAGCAGTGATCCTGTGGAAGGGTGGAGTTTTCCTCTGAAGGTCCAGTTGTGGCGTCGATCGGCCTGGTCTTCCTCTGGGATCCAGTGGAGCTGAAAGCTGCTCTTCTGGGAATCCTGTGGGAGAAGGCTGACTCTGTTGTTCACATTCTCAGATTATATCCAGGTAGGAATGCTTGGCTCCTCCCTCTGGGCAGAGCTTCTCACAATGGGATGATGGAATTTTTATCAGTGACACTCAATGGCCCATTAACAGAAGATATCTCCCTGGAGGGAGGATTCATGTGGAAAAGATAAAGTAAATTGCTCAATCAACAGATGATAATTGCCCCACCTTTAACAAAGGGTAATTGAATACACACCCAGCTAAACCTGAGACACTGTTCCAGCCTTTGAAAGCAGGATTTGGTACCAGGATTCTTTAGGGAATGCAACCCTGATTGAAGGCAGAGATAGAATCTCCAGAGCCTGCAGCCAGAAATGGACAGTTGTGTCATACTCATTTCAACATCTTCTCTTTTGGAATTATTGACTAATGATTATTTGCTTTGCGTACCTAATATTTTTGTAATTTTTTGCAAATTTGCATTATCTAATTACACTTTTCCTTAAGTTAAGTTGGTGTCTGTGTCTTTGGTGGGGGCCATGCCCACTGGCGAAACAGGGCCCAATCCTGCCTAAGTGTTACCTGGGGAGACAAAACCCTGACTGCAAATGTGCCCCCTTCCTCCTTGTTCCCCACACTTCATGCACTGATCATGATGTCCTATGGTCTGGGGTATCCCTGGGGTCAGCTGGGATCTCCTGTCCTGGCTGTGTCCCCTCCCAACCTCCCTCACACCCTCAGCCCCTCCCCAGCGTGGCCGAATGAGGGGCAGGACAGGCCTTGGCTCAGTGCGAGCTCAGCAAGAACAAAACCATCTCTGCGTGCTCAGCCCTGTGCTCAGCCCCCGGGCCCGGCATTTCCTCCACTGCCAGCCCGGAGCCCCCTTTCCCACCCCTCTGCCCCATGGCCGCCGCAGCACCGGCTGACAATAGAAGCAATTCTGTGGCAATTCCAAGTTTCCTTGGTTCCTGCACAGCTCCAGCTCAGCTGCTGGCAGGTTACAATTAAAGAAAAGTGCAAATTCGGCCCAATACAGATATTATTAAAAGGAAGGGAAAGCTCTGTGTAGCTGTCACAAAGGTGACAGGGATGAAGAGAATAATGATGCTCACATTTGGAAAAAACCCAAGCCTGGGAATTCAGTAGTTATTTGGGAATTTAGCTACTTGAGCTGGGCTTCTTGTGGCACTTTTAGCAGCCTTGTGTTCCTCACCATGTGGTGAATGAACCTTGTCAGTCTTGCTGGTATCATTTGCTCCATTTCCTCCAGTGATTTTAACAAACTTTTCAAGTAGGGACAACAAAGTATTTTCTTTACACTCCAGTCCCACAACAGCCATTTTCCTCATCAGTTCCCCCATAGGTCGCTCAGACGAAGCTGCATCCAAGTTTCCAAGAGTTCCTCCAGAGAGACCCACAACCTCCTCAGAGGAAGGAACCATGCTGTTGTCAAAGGCAACTGGGGTCAAAGAACAGTGCCCTGAACTCACTGTGCCAAAATAATTTTGCAATCTGGTTAAGAAATTATTAGAGAGATGCCATTTGCCCTGGGGCAGGGCAAGTGTGACATTGTCCCCTGTGTGTGTGGCCTTCCTGGGGTGGGGGTTTTACACCTGAGCCAGTTTGGGTAAGGGGGGTGGTGTTCACCCCCTGAGCAGGGATTCCCCCACTGTTTCAGGCTGCAATGTAAGATGGAACCAAATGCATGTTTTCAATCCCCATCTTCATCAACTGCTATAAACAGGTGGGGCAGTGTTCTTGATCTCTTCCATGACTCAGCCCTGATAACGCCCTCCAGGGGAGATATCTGCTGGGAATGGGCCATTGAGTGTCACTGCAGGACTGATCAAATTCCATCCTCCCATTGTGGGATGCTCTGCCCAGGGGGAGGATCCAAGCATTCCTACCTGCATATAAGCTGAGCCTTGCAACACCAGGAGCAGCTTGCCTACTGGATTCCCAGAGGACAAGAGCTCCAGAACCACCCCTGGACCTTCAGAGGAAGACCAGACCCTTCTACAGGATCACTGCTTGGACAGAATCACGTTCATCACTCCAACAGGACTGAAGCCACCATTTAATGGGACTGCAGCCACCAGCCTGACCAGCAGGGTGTCAGGGTATATCCTGACTCTGTCAGTTTAAGGCAGTGTTTCTGTATCATTGCCTTGATCTAAATTTTCTTATTAAATTGTAATTCTGGTTTAGACTCTCCCCAGGTTTGCCTTCAAACCAGTACAAAATTCAATGTACTTATCCCTTGTTTTCTTCTCAAAACAGGATTTTCCATCCCTTAAACTTGGCCAGATGGAGGAGGAGGCTGTGAGGAAGAAGACGGTGCCCCAGGAGCCCCAGTCAGGTGAGGAGGAAGTCAGTGCCCCTTTCCCCCTCTCTCCTGCTCCATCTCCCAGCCCAGCACAGCCCCCGGCTCCAGGACAACCCTGCTGCCAACCCCGTCCTGCTGGGGATGCACTGGGGGGATCTCCTTCCCCTTCCCTCTGGCACGGAGGCAAATCCCATCCTCTCCTTGTCCTGCCTCCCCCAGGGAAGAAGCTGAGGATGGAGACCAGGGAGGACAAATCCCCACAGCAGAATCTCGTGGAAGAGGCCATTATAAATGGCTCCACGGTGCAGAATTCCAACGTGGAGGAAAAGCCCCAGAGATCCCACAGAAGGAGGGGCTCAAAACCCAGCCCAGGGTGCTCTGAGGAGGAAAGACCCACCCTGAGCCAGGAAGGTGGACAGAGCTTCAGCCAGAGCTCAGAGCTGGTGGTCCATGAGCAGCTTCACAATGGGGAGAAGCCCCACAAGTGCTTGGAGTGTGGGAAGAGCTTCAGGCAGAGCAGCACCCTGATCAGCCACCAGATGATCCACAGTGGGGAATGGCCGTACGAGTGTGGGGAGTGTGGGAAGGGCTTCAGCTGCAGCTCTGCCCTCATCAACCACCAACGCATCCACACTGGGGAGAGGCCCTACGAGTGTCCCCAGTGTCAGAAGAGGTTTCACACCAGCTCTGATCTCGCCAGGCACCGGCAGATTCACACAGAGGAGAGGCCCTTCCTCTGCCCTGACTGTCGTAAGGGCTTCAAGCGCAACCCCCACCTCATCAGGCACCAGCGCATCCACACTGGGGAGAGGCCCTACGAGCACCTGTGGGAAGAGGTTTCAGACCAGCTCAAATCTCCACCTGCATGAGCGGATTCACGCGGATGAGAGGCCCTTCTACTGCCCTGACTGCGGGAAGAGCTTCAAGCACAATTCCACCCTCATCAGGCACCAGCGCATCCACACTGGGGAGAGGCAGAGGCCCTACGAGTGTCCCCAGTGTGGGAAGAGCTTCACCAGAAGCTCTCATTTGACAAGACACCAATGGAGCCACCAGTAAATGAAGCCCTGCAAGTGCCTCGATTGCAGGAACAGCTTCATGCACCACTCCAGCTTCATCCCCCATGGGAGAAGCCAGATTGGAAAGATCCCTGGTGATCCATTTTCCCTGTGATCCATGCTGGGAAGACAGCTGTACCTTTTCCTGCCCTTTGCCAATGACCTGATGTGGCATTGAAAAACATGAGGGTCTGGCCATGGCCCTGTCATTACATTCAGTCCCACCTCAGATCATTGCCAGGGACAGGAAAGGGACTCTCTCTCTCTCCCTGAGGAGAAGGGTGTCCTTTCCAGGCAAGAAATATTGTAGCCAGGCAGACCCTGTGAGGTGTGTTGTAGTTTTCCCTGTAAACAGTTTTATTTATCCCTTCTGTTATCAATATTGTTTCTGTTCCTGTTTGTTCCTTATCCCGTTGCTGTTCCCAGTAAATTGTTCTTAAACCAGTCCGGGATCTTTGCCTTTTGTGCTTTCCATGGGAGGCGGGAGGGCAGCGAGGGCAGCGCGGTTTTAGCGGGAGCAGGAAATTGGGGAATCCCATTCCTGAAGCCCGGCCCGTGGAAACCGAGCATCCCAGCTGGTGCCAGCCCTGGTGGCCATGGCAGCAGCCTTGGGAGCGGGTCCCTGGCTGGGGCTGTGGGAACCTCTTCCCTCTGGTGCCCAGGGACAGGAGTGGAGGGAGCGGCTGCAGCTGAGTCGGGGCAGGCTCAGCTTGGATGTCAGGAAAAGGTTTTTGCCCCAAGGCTGCTGGGGCCCTGGCCAGGCTCCCCAGGGAAGGGTCCCAGCTCCAGGGTCTCTGAGCTGCAGCAGCGTTTGGCCAGCGCTGCCAGGCCCAGGCTGGCATTGTTGGGGTGTCCTGTGCAGGGCCAGCAGTTGGACTGGAGGATCCTGATGGGTCCCTCCCAGCTCAGCCAATTCTGTGCTTCTGGGATCCCATCAGCCTGGGGATGGGGCTGCCAATGGTTGCCATGGCAACGGGCTCTGGCTGCAGGCCTGAGCTGGTTTCCATGGCAACCAGCCCTGGCATGAGGTCTCCATGGAGCTGCCAAGGGACTTAGCATAGCAATAGGAGGCTGATGATGGTTGCCATGGAAACTGACCATAGCAACAGGGGCCTGGTGATGGTTGCCATGGAAACTGACCATAGCAACAGGGGGCTGGTGATGGTTGCCTGCTAAGGATCAGATTCGTCACAGACCCTCAGAGGGGTTCCATGGGATCTTTCCAAGAGTCTCCAGGCTCTTCCAGAGCTGGAATGTCACAGGCAGAGCCAGGGGCTCCATGGAGACCTCCCAGGCCTTTCTGGGATGGTAAAGAGCCCTGTGGTCAGAGGCAGTCACAGCCATGCCATGGTGACATCCCAGGGCACCTTGGGCTGCAAAGGCACCCATCTGTCACAGGCACTCACGGGGGCTCCATGGTGACATCCCAGGAGTCCCCAGGCTGCCAAAGGGCCGGGAACGCCCAGACACTCACAGGGGTTCCTGTCATGGGCACAGTGGGAGCTTCAGGCAAAAGCTTTATTTCTTTATTGGAGAAACTCCTGCTGAGTCATTAGATACATAAATGACACTCAAGAGCCACCATGGATCCTCTACCCCCGCAGGGCCCCTAGACTTCTTAAATTCCCTCTAAGAGAGGAGACTGGGAGTGTGTGGATCAAATCCCAGCCCATGAATTTGTCCAAGGTTTATGTGTAAAAGATTGGACAGGTGGAATTGAACTTCAACCCAATTTGTCCCACAGGATTAATGATCGAACACCAGACAAATTTATATAAATAGAGCTCCAATTGATTCTGATCATGATCGGACAGAAAGATCTTAACCACAGTTATTTACTCCACAATTCAGGAGCTACAACAATAATTAGAATATAGTGTTCTAGGCAGCAATTTTGAAGTCAACAGATTGGGCTATGACACCACAGAGTTTGTGGTGTGGGGTCATTGAACAGCTATGGCATTATAGAGGGCATTCTGTGACATCATGGCATGGCTGTATGATATCATAGAGCCAGGTGTGAGGCCAATGTGTGCGCTGTGACATTACAGAGTGGTAGGGTGACATCACAGAGAGGGCTTTGTGACATCACTGAGGCGATTGTGACATCCCACAGCTGTCTGTGACATCATAATGTGAGGCCATAGAGCAGATCTTGCCATCATAGAGGGTGGCTCTGTGACATGAGGGAAGGGGTTGTGACATCACTGGGTGGCTGTGTAACATCATAGAACAGCCTGTGACATCACAGAACAAATGGTGACATCGCAGTGTGACTCTGACATCAGAGTCTTCTGTGACATCACAGAGCAACTGTGTAACATCACAGGGGACTGTGTGACATCATAGGAGGCAATGTGATATCACTGGGGCTGTGCAGCATCACAGATGGCTGTGTGACATCACAGGAGGCTGTGTGACATCACAGGGGCTGTGTGACATCACAGGGGCTGTGTGAGGTCACTGGGGAGGTCACTCTGCCCCAGCCCCCTCACAGTTCCCCCCAGAGCAGTCCAACCCTGCTCGTGCACAGCGGGGTCCCCTGTCCCCCCGGGTCCCCCCGCCCCCGGCGCCGCAGCCTCCCCCAGAGGATGTTCCACGAGATCGACCCCAGAGCCTGACACGGGGACGGGGGCCGGGGCCCTGGGGGTGGCACAGGGGGACAGGGACCCCCCGGCAGCGTCCCCGTGTCCCCCAGGGCCAGAGCCTGGGCCAGGGCTCCTTCACCCTGGTACCAACGAGGCCTTGAGAGCGCTGAAAAAATCCCCAGCAAGGGATCAGCAAAAAGAGATTTAATATTAAGGGACATCAGCACAAAGTTCCTGGGCAAGAGTCACTCTGCTCCTGACTGGACACTTCAGGCACACCAAGGAAACAAAGCAACAACAAAAGCAAACCAAATCCAGGCAATCAAACCAGAAACAAACCAAGAACTGTCCCTGTGTGTGTGTGTGACAAAAGGACACTGAGGGCAAGGATAAAAGGAATATGGCCCAAAAGCTTAACAGAGCTCAAACTTAACAAGACCTAACTTATACCTTATTCTTAACTGATACATTCAATTTTACAATTTAGCAAAAGAACAGCACTTAACACTATTTAACCTAACTTAAAACATATGACTTAGCAATTTAACAGAGGAATACCATTTAATATTCAACGTAGCTAGTAAATTAAATTAAACTTAATACCTTGGCAAAAGAACAACTCTTAGCAGCATTTGATTTCACGTAGACCTCATGACTTAACCTCACTTACAGGCCTGACTGACTCAGCTGTCCAGGGCACTCAAACCCCTCAGAGAGCAGCATTTCTGCCACATTTCCCCAGCACGGGCACTCCTGTGTGCACACAGACACAAAGAGTCAGTGCAAGGCACCTGTGAGAAATTCCCCTGAGGGCAGGAAATGCTCCCTGTGGATCCTTTGGCATCCCCCCAGTGGGGGAAGGGCTGAGCCTGGAGGAGTGGGGGGATCGGCCCAGGCTCTGTCGTTGTTGGGGATCCCCAAGTGCAGCAAACGGGAGAGTTCCCGGCTGGGAGAGGCCCCACTCAGAGGGAGTCGCTGGCTCAGGAGAGCTCCAAGGGCTCCTTTTGGAGCGCTGTTTGCAGGGCCCCAAGAGAGGGGCTTCAGTCCCAGCAATGGTTCATCCTGGCCACACTTGGCACCAACAGCTTTCTTTGGCAGGGTGAGAACAGGGATGTTGTGCCACTGAGGGAACAAAAGCAGTTCCCAGGGCTGCTCCTCCAGAAAGCAGGAGCTGGTTGGGCAGCAGCAGTGCCTGGAGCAGACAGTGTTTGTGATGAGCTGCAGAGGAGCTGAGCCCAGGGGCTGTTGGCCAAGGCCGAGGCCCAAGGAGCATTTCTCAGCTGGCAGGGCGGCCTGAGAAGGGGAGGGGGGAATGCAGCAGCACAGGGCCCATGGAACCAAGGGACCATTGTGACACTGTGGGGCCCTGTGAGACCAAGGGACCATTGTGACACTGTGGGGCCTCATGCAACTGTGGAGACCATTGTGACACTTTGGGGTGTCATGGAACCAAGGGGCCATTGTGACACTGCGAGACCCCATGGTCTCACAATGGTGCCAAGGGTCCACTGTGACATTGCAAGGCATCATGGAAACATGGGGAGTCCATTAAGACACTGCATAGCCTCATGGCACCAAGGAGACCATTGTGACACTGAGGGGACTCATGGAATCATGGAGACCATTGTGGTGCTATGTCGGCGAATGGAATAGGCAAAGCATTGTGACACTGTGAGGCCTCATGGAAACAGTGAGACCATTGTGACCCTGGGGGTCCCCACAGAACCAAGAGGACCATTGTGATACTGTGGGGCCTGGTGAAACCAAGAGGCCTTTGTGACACTGCAGGGCTGCATGGAACCAAAGCTCCAGGGTGATATTGCAGGGCCTGATGTCATCAGTGGTCCACTGTGGCACTGTGGAGCCAAAGGAGACCATTGTGACACTGCAAAACCCCAGGATCCAAAGGTCCATTGTGACACTGCAGGGCTCATGGAACAGAGGAGTCCCGTGACATTGTGGGGCCTGTGGACCACGGAGATTGTGTGACACTGCAGAGCCTTCTGGAACCAAGGGTCCATTGTGACACTGCTGGACCCCATGGAATCAAAGCACCACTGGGACAGTACGGGGCCCCATGGAACCAAGGGGACCATGGTGATACTGCAGGACCTCATAAAAGCAAGGGAACACGGAACAGGTCTGGCTGGTCTGGCCTCCCGTTGACTGCCTGACTGGTCCAAATGACCATGGAATGTTGAGGGTCTCTTCTCATCTGCTATTGAAACGCTGGGGCTCTGTGCTTTCCTTCCCAATGGAAAAGAACTCTGCTTCTCCACCAGGTACCCAGGGCCAAAATTGGGATTTCACCTCCAAATTTTCTTGTATTCAGAGATTGTTCCCAGAGGAATATTGCCAGGACAAGTCTGTCTTGCATTGGTTTTAAAAGGGTCACCTCCAATCTGTCCCCAAAACACTGGGAAAGGCTCTGAGCTTTGCTTCCCATGGGAAAGAACTGTCCTGCTTCTCCAGATGCCCATGGCTGAGATTGGGCTTCCATCTCCAAAATTACCTACATCCAAAGATAGGACCCAGACAAAATATGTCATTTCTGACAAGTCTGGATGGCCTTGGCCTAGTGAGGCTCTCACCTTCCTTCCAAGCACTGGAGCTCTGTGCTTTCCTTCCTATGGAAAAGAACTGCCCTTCTTGGCCAGGTGCCCATGGCCAGAATTGGGATTTCACCTCCAACATTCCCTGTTGTGAGAGACTGGAGGAGATTGTCGGATCCAAACATTTCGTGTGTGGGGGAGGAGGGGGCAGGTCCAGCCTTGCCCTGCCCTGGAAGCCCAGCCCTGCCCTGCCCTGGAACCCCAATCCCCCCAGAGCCTCTATCCCAGCCCAGCAGTGGCTGCCAGTCCCTGGCACAGCACAGGCAATGCTCCACAGCCACCTCTGCAGCCCCAGCCCAGCTCCTGAGGCACCAAATGAGCCCAAGCCCCACCTGGGGGAAGGGCCCAGGGAGACCAAGGGCTATTGAAGGCTGACCACAAGACAAGCACACATCTTGCCCCTGCATCCTCTTGGAATTTCCATTGGAACAGTGCTGGAATCCAGGAGTTGGTAGCTGTGTGTGTGATTTCCTGTATCTTTCCTATTCCCACTTGTTGTAAAATTTTGAGCAACTTAAAATTGAACAGGCCTAGAATTTTTGAAGTTGAATGGCACAAATTAATGCTTTGAGAAGTGTTTTCTGTTGATTGAATGTTGTAATAAACCTTTTGCCAAAGTTTCTCTGATTTTCTAAAGTTGCCAGTAAAGGCTGTTTGGTTGTTTTCAGCTCCTGAGAATCTCTTGTTGGTATTTCTCCAGTACATACAACTCAGAGTAGACAATTGCAATTATTTTAAATGTCTCATTGAGAGAG
Source organism: Agelaius phoeniceus (assembly GCF_051311805.1). Classification (NCBI taxonomy): domain Eukaryota; kingdom Metazoa; phylum Chordata; class Aves; order Passeriformes; family Icteridae; genus Agelaius; species Agelaius phoeniceus. Next base: position 8,149,284 of record NW_027509866.1, read on the forward strand.
TTGTTTCCAGGATGGGGGTCAGGGCTTGTGTGTCCGGCTTGGCCCAGCCCAGGTAGGGCTTTCCCAGCCACATTCCACACTCCATTGCCCAGCTGGAGCCGCTGGTGCCTCTGAGTTGTGCTGCCCCAGCCCCAGGGACGCTCTCCTTGTCTGCCCATTCCCCCACGGTCTCTGGGCAGGGATGGCTTCAGTAGGGGCTGCTGACATCCTCAGCAACTTGGAGGCTGCTGCTGAATTTCACTGCTCCAGAGGCTTGTTCAGCCTTCAGCTCTTCAGTGCAGGAATTCAGTGTCCCAGGGCTCATTAACATTCAGAACACCTTAACAAGCCAAGCCTCTGGGAATAATTTAATTTTAATTTTCAAATCCTCTGTGGTTAGGTAGATCTCAGTAGTGTATTCAAACTAAATACCTGATATTTAAAAAGACAGCGAGAAAAGATTTTTTAAGTCCTGTTTAGTTTTGCTTTCCTGTTAATTCATTGATATGTGCAATCTCCAATTGACACTGAATCCAAGTACCTCCTCATGCAGTTGGAATAGATATGAAAATCAAGACCCTTCATGGCTGACAATCAATCAGACTCTGTCCCTACCCCCAGCCCACCATTTCCCCCATCCAAGCCCTGGCACTCAGAGCAGCCTTGTGCAAATCTGAGCTCCCTCCAGCCCAGGCTGCACCTGCAGCTTTCAGCTCCTTGGCTCCAACTCCCACCTGCTTTCCTTGCAGAAGGAGCTGCCTGAGACACAGAGGGATGTTCATTTCTTGTCAGCCGAAAAAGCCAAGGGAAGGCACAGCTCCATCAAATGCAAAAGTCATTCCTTTGCTGAATATTAAATCCACTTTACACAGCAGGCAGTCTCAGAGCAATGGAAAACACCTTCTGTGCCCAGCACAGATCCCAAGGTCCCCCCATGGGCCCAGGACAATTGGATGAGATTCACCAAGGCCAAGCGCCGGGTCCTGCCCTGGGCTCACAACCACCCCAAATCCCTGGCCATGCCCTGCCCCTGATCCCCACAGCCTGTCCTGTTTCCTTCGTCCCTGCATTGCCAGGGACTTTCTGGGACAAGGGAGCTCTGCTCTGGGGATAGAGGGAGGTGCCAGTGCCACCACTGGAGTGGGAACCACAACTCATCAGGTTTGTGTCCTTTGGGGGTCAGGAACTGGTGAGACTCAGAGGCACAGAAAGTTTCTCTTCATGGCCAACAGACCCCAGTTGAACAGGACACAATTTAATAACAATCTCACTCTTCGCTGAGCGACATGCAAAGTCCCAGCAGTGTCTGATGTGTCCTCCATCCACATTTCCATTCAAACATTAATTTCACACAAATGTGGTTCTGTGACAGATAGAAACACAATTAAGTTCTTCTATCAGGATGCTCATCCTGGAGTGGGTGCAAAACAGCTCCAACAATTCCTGATTTGCAAAGCTGTCAGTGGTGGGTGGAGAAGGGAGGTCAGGCTGCTCTTGGTGCTGAGGAAATGCTGAAACCAGCCTGACTCATTTCATCTCCTCCTGTCCTGGCTGATCTCCCCTCTTTCCCCTCCCACCCATTGGCTTTTGTCTCCCACCAGGCCCCCGGTGAAGAGCCTGGCTCTGTGTTCTCCATCCCCTCCTCGCTGGCACTGCCAGGCTGGGATGAGGAGCCCCTCAGCCTTCACTGCTCTGGGCTGGACAAGCCCAGCTCCCTCAGCCTCTGCTCACAGCCCAAGGGCTCCAGCCCCACCTTGGAGGCCCTTCCCAGACCCTGCTCCAGCTGCCAGACATCTTTCCTGCCCTGGGCAACCCAACCCAGGCCACAGTGACCTGGAGAATCCCTGTCCTTGATGTCCTGGTCACACAGCCCTGGCCCCTTGTCCCCATGTCAGGCTCTGGGGTGGATCCTGTGGAACATCCTTTGGTGGAGGCTGTGGCTCCAGGTGTGCCGGGGGGATCCCGGGGGACAGGGACCCCGCTGGGCATGGACAGCATTGGACTTGTTGGGAGAAACTGTGAGGGGGAGCTGGGGCCGAGTGACCAACCCAGTGACCTGACACAGCCCTGCTGGGATGGCACACAGCCCCTCTGGGATGTCACACAGCCCCTCTGGGATGTCACAGCCTGCTCTGTGAGCTCACAGCCCATTCTCTAATGTCACACAGCTGGCTCTGTGATGTCACAGAGATAGTCTATGATGCCATAGTTGATCAATGACCTCACATCCCCCACTCTGTGATGTCATATCCCACTCTGTGACCTCATGTTACCAGATGATCAATTGTCTGCACCAGGTGAGCTCACACCTGGAGCTTGTTCTCCACATCCCCAGGCCTATGGAAACCACACAAGGCCCATTGTATGAGAAGGGGAACTGCAAGTTCAGCAGCCTCAGGGTCCTGCCAGCTCAGCCAGGCCTACTGGAACATTGGGGTCCACGACCACCAGGGATCACCAGAGAGACCCCCAGGACAGAAGAACACATGGGTAAAGGGGAGGGGAAATATGTCAATGATTTTGGGGAAATGATTATCATATGTATGTTTAGTCCAGGACAATCAATGAATGTGTGTGCAAAATACAGAAGATAAACACAAACTTTCCAGTACTCAGAATGCACAGCTTTGAGAGGAGCTCTCCCCCATGCATCCAGCTGAATAAAGAATGCTGCTTCTTAATGCTACACTGGGGTTAAGGAGTTTTCTGTTTCACTGAATTTTTGGTATCACTCCAACTGCCAAGGAAAGCTCTGTCTGCTGCTGTTCACAAACAGAGAAGGGCTGGGGGCAGATGTGGGACTCAGAGGCTGCCTGGGACACAGTGACCATGAAATAATCAAGTTTTCAATGTTCTGTGAAAGGAGGAGGGGCAGCAATAAAACTTCCACACTGGAATTAGGAAGGGCAGACTTTGGCCTATTGAGGATGCTGATTTGTGGAGAATCAAATCAGGTACTGATTTATTTTAAGGGAAACAGCCCTTAAAAACAAAGGGGTCCAGGAAGGACACACATTGCAAGAAGGTAGGTTAAGGGGGAAGGAGCAGCCTGTCCCAGTGTGGCAAAAGATGAGCTGTCCTGGCTGCCCATGGAGCTTTTGTGGGAACTCGGGGGATAAAAGGACTGGCAACTCAAGAAGCATTTAAGGATTTTGAAGGGTTATTCAGAAAGAAAAGTTGAAATGTGAAAGCTCAATGAGAACTTAACCTCGCGGCATCTGAAAAAAAAGGGTTTTTTTAAAAAAAATTATAGCAAAAGTAGGGAGAAGAAAAACCTCTACTATTTATTGGATGCAGTAGAGAATACAGTAACTAAAAATAAGGAAAAGGCTGAACTACTTAACACCTTGTTTCTCTCAATTTTCAATATTAGGACAGGCTGTCCTCAGGACAAGTGTTCTCCTGAGCTGGTAGATGGGCACAGGGAGCAGAACAGCCCCCTGGAATCCAGGAGGAAGCAGCTGGGGACCTGCTGAGCCACTCAGATGCTCACAGGTGTATGGGATCAGATGGGATCCATCCCAGGGAGATGAGGGAGCTGTGGATGAGCTCCCCAAGCTGCTCTCCATCATTTACCATCAGTCCTGGCTCAGCAGGGAGGGCCCAGAGCACTGGAGGTGCCAGTGTGAGCCCATCCCCAGGAAGGGCTGGAAGGAGGAGCTGGGGAACTCCAGGCCTGTCAGCCTGACCTGGGTGCCCGGCAAGGTTATGGAACAGATCACCTTGAGTGCCATCATAGGACACCCACAGGATGGCCCAGGGATCAGAGCCAGCCAGCGTGGATTTAGGGCTGGCAGGTCCTGCCTGACCAACCTGGTCTCCTTTTATGCCCAGGTGACCCACCTGTGGATGTGGGAAAGGCTGTGGATGTTGTGTGCCTGGACTCCAGCAGAGCCTTTGACTCTGTCTCTGGCAGCATTCCCTGGAAAAGCTGCAGCCCACGGCTTGGGCAGGTTCCCTCCTGGCTGGGAGATTTAAGAGCTGGCTGGAGGCTGGGCCCAGAGAGTGGTGGGGATGGTGCTGCACCCAGCTGGTGTCCAGGCACTGGTGCTGTCCCCAGGGATCTGTGCTGGGCCCAGTCCTGTTTCATATCTTCACTGATGATCTGGGTGAGGGGATCGAGTCCAGCATTCACAAATTGCAGATGGCACCAAGCTGGGTGTGAGTGTGGATCTGCTGGAGGGCAGGACAAGAAGACCCAGCCTTAAGCTGCACCAGGGGAGGCTCAGGCTGGACAATAGGAAGGAGTTCCTCACAGAAAGGGTGAGTGGGAACTGGAATGGGCTGGCCAGGGGGGAGGTGGCAGAGTCACTGTCCCTCTCCAGTGGCACTCAGTGGCATGGTCTGGGTGACAAGGCAGTATTAGGGCATTGGTTGGACTTGATGATCCCAAAGGTCTTTTCCAGCCTATTTGATTCTGTCATTCTCTGATGATTGGGACACTCTGGGGCCATTGTGACACTGCAGGGCCTCGTGGAACTAAGAGGACCATGGTGACACCGTGCAGCCCCACAGAACCAGGGGTCCATTGTGGTGCTGTGGGGCCAAATGGACCCAGGGAGTGCCCCGTGACACTCTGGGTCCTCGTGCAACCACAGAGGCCATTGTGACACTGCAGAGCCTCGTGTAACCAAGGGGTTTCACCATTTTGACACTGCAAAACCAAGGAGACCATGATGACAGTGTGGGACCTCATGTAACCATGGGGCCATTGTGACACCCTGGGGCCCCATGGAATCAAGGGGCCACTGTGAAACTGCAGCACCAATGAGAACATTGTTACACTGTGAAGCCCCATGGAACCAAGGAGAACATTGTCACATTTTGAGGCCCCATGGAACCAAGGAGACCAGTGTGACAGTGCAGGGCCTGGTGTAACCAAGAGGCCATTGTGACACTGAGGGGCCCCATGGAACCAAGGACATCTTAGCAAATGTCACCAAGCTGGATGTGAGTGTTGATCTGCTGGAGGGTCGGAGGGCTCTGCACAGTGACTTGACAGGCTGGATCCAGGGGATGAATCCAACAAGGTGAGGTTTAACAAATACAAGTGCCAGGCCCTGATATTTGGTCCCAGTGCTACAGGCCTAGGACAGAGTGGCTGGAGAGTTCCAGGACAGCAGCCAGGCAGAAAGGGACCTGCAGGGACTGATGGACAGCAGGCTGGACATGAGGCAGCAGTATGCCCAGGTGGGCAAGAAGGCCAATGGCTCCTGGCCTGGATCAGGAATGGTGTGGCCAGCAGGAGCAGAGCTGCTGTGCTCGGCACTGATCTGCCCCAGCTCTGCACACAGACATTGCTGCTGCAGCTCCAGAGAAGGGAACAAAAGGGCATCTCTGCAGAAAACTCTGCTTGGAGATCCTTTAGTTCCTGTAAATACACCAAGAGCACAACCCCCCATTGACACAGTCTCTGGAAAAGAGAAGTTGGAGAGAACCAAAATGGAATGGAGAGAAATGGCACAAACAAGTATACTTCTTTGTGGACAATATTAAAAAAGTAAAACAAAGAAAAAGAATCTCCAAAATGAAACCAACAAGAAGTATCAAAGACGACTTTTATTACAAGTAATTTGCAGAAATTGACCAGCAGTTTAATGGTCCTGAAACCATCCAGTCATCAGTCTCCTCACTGCAGCCTTGAGCTCCTGGTTCCTCAGGCTGTAGATGAGGGGGTTCAGGGCTGGAGGCACCACCGAGTACAGAACTGACAGGGCCAGATCCAGGGACGGGGAGGACAAAGAGGAGGGCTTCAGGTAGGCAAATGAAGCAGTGCTGAGGAACAGAGAGAGCACGGCCAGGTGAGGGAGGCAGGTGGAAAAGGCTTTGTGCCGTCCCTGCTCAGAGGGGATCCTCAGCACAGCCTTGAAGATCTGCACATAGGAGAAAACCATGAACACAAAACAGCCAAATACCAAACAGGAACTTACAGCAATGAGTCCCAATTCCCTGAGGTGGGATTTGGAGCAGGAGAGCTTGAGGATCTGAGGCACCTCACAGAAGAACTGGCCCAGGGCATTGCCATGGCACAGGGGCAGGGAAAATGTATTGGCCGTGTGCAGCAGTGAATAGAGAAAGGCACTGGCCCAGGCAGCTGCTGCCATGTGGGCACAAGCTCTGCTGCCCAGGAGGGTCCCGTAGTGCAGGGGTTTGCAGATGGACACATAGCGGTCGTAGCACATGATGGTCAGGAGGGAAAGCTCTGCTGAGATGAAGAACACAAAGAAAAAGAGCTGTGCAGCACATCCAGTGTAGGAGATGTTGCTGGTGTCCCAGAGGGAATTGTGCATGGCTTTGGGGACAGTGGTGCAGATGGAGCCCAGGTCAGCGAGGGCCAGGTTGAGCAGGAAGAAGAACATGGGCGTGTGCAGGTGGTGGCCGCAGGCTACGGCGCTGATGATGAGGCCGTTGCCCAGGAGGGCAGCCAGGGAGATGCCCAGCAAGAGCCAGAAGTGCAGGAGCTGCAGCTGCCGCGTGTCTGCCAATGCCAGCAGGAGGAAGTGCCTGATGGAGCTGCTGTTGGACATTTGCTGGGGCTGCACATGGGCACCTGTTCATGGAGAAAGGACAGTGACAAGTCAGCAGAGGCTGCTTTGAGCCAAACCTGGGCCATTCCCTGCAGACTGTCCCACTGGGACTCACCCAGCCTTGTTCCTGCTCTGGGAAAACCTTCACCCAGGTCCCTGCCTGAGCTCCAGTTGTGCTGGCTGAGTGTGCCAGGAGCAGCCAGGGCTGTGCATGGGGGCTCCCAAGGATCCATCCCTGCCCCACTGCCCTGGGTTTGTGGCCATGTGGCAGAGGGACAAAACTAGATGTTAAGGATTTGTCAGGGGAATCACTCCTAATGCAGACAGGCTTGGTAGCATCTGCACTCCTAGTTCTAAAGGAAATAGATGGCACGAGTTGGTTTTAGAAATTGTTTTCCTACCCACACATCATTCCTGGCTCTCTGAGGTCAGAAATTGCCAGCATTTCTGCTGCACTCAGAGTTGGCCACTGAGAGATGGGAGAGGCAAAGGATTCCCCGTGGCTCAGGGAAGGTGAGGGGCTGGATGGGCTTGTTCCCAACTGCCCTGGCTTTGCACCTTGGGCTGCAATCAGAGCACAATCACACTCCCGGGTCACCCTGGGATAAACCAGGCCCTGCCCAGAGCAGAGGGATCCCTGAGTGTCTCACCCTCTCTCAAGGTCTCTGGGCAAGGTCTCAGCACCCCCTTGTGCCAAGGACACTCATGGCTCCTGGGCAAACCCAGCAGCATTTCCTCAGCTGTGGCAGCTCTGCCCTTCCCCGTGGGACATTCAGGGAACTCCCAGAGGCTCTGGCACAGATTTGCACCCAGGAGGGCAGCTCAGAGCCTGGCAGGGCACAGCAAGGAGATCCCTGGCTGTGCCCATGATGGGATCACAGGGAGGGGGCTCAGCTCATTCCCCTTTGCCATGGACTGCTTTGCCCACAGCCCCACAGGTGCCAGGGGAGCTTGGACACCCCATTGCCATGGACAGCCCTGCCTGGCAGGAATGCCAAGGGCAGTGCCTGACTCAGCTGCTGCAGATGCCAGAGCCTCCCTGAGAGCAGCAGATAACAGTGCCAATGTCAGGGCAGGGCAGAAGCAAGAGCAGATGTTGTGGTGCTGTGCCTGAGAGGGCAGGGCAGAGACAGCCGGGCACTCAGGACAGTGTTCCCGTGCCCAGCTGTGCCCGGCACCTCCCACACACCAACAGTGCCCTCCTGCCCCAGCCCTGCTCTCTTCAGCCCCCTCTCCTTCCCTGAGCATCTCCCTGGGCCTGGACATTCCCTCCTGAGAGGAGCCTTGTCCCTGCCAGCGCTCACAGAGCCCAGCCCAGCCTGTGTGCCCTGGCTGGGGCCCTACAGAAACCTGCCTGTGTGCAGGGCCCTGGCTGGGGCAGGCTCTGTGTGCAGCTGGGCAAGGGCAGCTCAGGAGAGCCCTGCTGGGCCCTGCAAAGGTGATGCTGCTGCTGTGCAGGGCTGAGGAGTGGCTGAGGGCCCTTTGGGAGGCTCCCAGCAGAGACACTGACCACCCAAAGTTACAGTTCTGGACTCTCTGTAAAAGTTCAAACATTCCTTTGGTGATCCTGTGTGTCCCTTTCAATTTAGAATGTTTTGGGATTCTGGGATAACAATTCCTGTTCTGCTTCTCTTATCCCCCTGCTGTCTATAATCCAAAGGAAAAAAAAAACCCTTGCAACAGTGTTAGAACAGTAAAGTAAAAACCAGACAATAATTGGAAGCTTCCAGGTGTCCCAATGGGGATGGGGCACACTCGGTCCCTGATTTCAACAATTTATTAAGGTTGATTAATTAGGATATTTAACAGGAACATCCAATAGGAGATTCAGTTGCCCTGGTTACAGGGCCATTGTGTTACACACCCCCTGCTCAACCTGTTGGAATAGGTCCAAAGGCTTCTTTGCCAAAAATTTTTGTTATGACTGCTCACATTCTGGTCAATTAAAAAAATGGTTTTGTTCCTGATAATAAGGTTCTCTTCCTGATAATAAGACAGTATTTCAGGAAGGTATTTAGACAGTGAGCTTATTGTTCTAAAATCTAAGAGAAAGGTTAGGAAATGTACTAGAGTTAATTATTATAATTATATAAGTATGTAATATTAGTTTATTATAGTTAATTAGGAATTTAGTAGTGTTAAGTAAGGATTGTAGATTTATAACTATATAATATTAAGTTACAGAGCTATGAATATATGAAAAATGTGTAAAATGCAAAAATCTTTTCGCCATCACCCCAACTTTCCCATCCTTCTCCAAGAACGAAATTGAAAACACTCTCAGGAAAGCTCCTGATCTTTACAGCAATCCCAGGCTTACCTTCTTTGGGAAGTGCCCTCTGCAGCTGGTCTGGAGCTGGGAGCAGCCCTGCCCCACCCAGCCCCTCTCAGCAGTAGCCCCTGCCCTGCTCAGGGCGGCTCCTTCCCCCCAGAGCTTCTGCCCAGCGCTGGGAGCAGCTGCCAGGGCTGGCTGAGAGCTGTCCCTGGCAGGCAGCAGAGTCCCTGCCCCAGCACAGCGCCCTGGGCTGCAGGACCCTGCTCTGCAGGACAGCCCTGGGCACCCCTGGCTGCAGCCCTGGCTGCTCAGCCCTGCAGCAGAGCCTGGCAACAGGAGCTGCCTTGGGCTGTGCCTGGGCTGGGGCAGCAGGGAAAGCCAGCCCTGCCCTAGGGCCACAGCCCTGCCCTGGAGCAGCTCTGAGAGTCCTCCTGAAAGGTCCTAAAAGCTCTGGGCTGTGCCAGCTCCAGGGGATCCCTGCAGGAACTGCGGCTTCTCTTCCCACAGCCAGGGAATGACTGCATCAAACCTGGGATGATTTCTGCTCTAGTGAGCCCTGAGTGAGCTCTGCCCTGTGCTCCCAGCCCAGGCTGACTTTAACCCCTCTGTGCCTCTGTGCTGTGCCCGGGCTGGCTGCAGGCAGTGCCCCAGCCCTGCTGGGCTGGCACAAGAGCTGCTCCTGCCCAGAGCTGTCTCTCTGCAGCACTGCCCTTGCCAGGAGCCGCCTCTGTGCCAGGAGCCTCTCTGCAGGTTTTTCAAAGGATTTCAGGTTTTTCTTTTGTCTTGGAGTCTCTGAGAGGTTTGTGCAATCATGGCCTCCAATTATCTGCTGTAATTAATCCCTGGAGAGGCTTTGTCAGTAACAACACTCAGTGGGGCTCATTAATACTTCAAGGTACTTCAGTTTTTTAAGGTACTTGGTGTTTCCCTTTTGACACAGACTCTGTGAGAGGTTCCTGCAATCATGGCCCCAATTATCTGCTTTAATGAGTCCCTGGAGAGCTTTGTACTGACACTCAGTGGGGCTCATTAATGCCTTGAGATACTCAAGGTTTTTAAGGTACTTTGGATTTTTCTTTCCACACCGAGTCTCTGAGAGGTTTTTCAGCCATCCTGGCCTCCAATTCTGTCCTCCAAGGACTCCATGAGGAGCCTGTGTTGGGGATGGACCGCAGTGGGACCCATGCATGCCTTGAGACACTTTGAGGGAAACTTGGATGCTCAATATGAGTGTGTAGCAAGCTTCATTTATTGAAGAGAGCATCAGACTTTTATGCACAACAAGCAATAAGCACATACATATTTTGCAAGCTAAGCAATCTATTGGCTATACTACAATATCAACTCTTCCTCATACCTTAGGGATTACATCTTTCTTTTCTCATGTCTCTCTCACTGCTTGTTATTGTACCACAGCTATGCTCAAGGACACAGTGTTTTGCAGGTGCAGGGACCCAGATTAGCTGCATCCTCCCGATTCTTGGTCCAGAACGTGGCCCCTGTCACGTAGCCATTCCTAGTTGCTGGGGGCAGGGGACAAGAGGATGTAGATGAGATCTGTAAAACACCCTTTTGCAACTCCATATGGAAGCAATCCTGGGAGTTCTTTTCTCAGGTCAATACCCTGTAATCCCTGCTTTTGTAAAAAGCATTTTAAAAGGTCATACGCCTCTTGTCTCTCCATTACCTTCTAATTTAGTCGTCAGCGCTGTTGCAGCCCTTGCAAGATGGCGGCACGTAGTCGGCTGAGACCCTTCTCTAAGGTGGCTCGGGGCACAGAGCCCGCTCTTTCACCGGCCAAGACCCTTCTCTAAGGTGGCTCGGGGCACAGAGCCCGCTCTTTCACTGGCCAAGACCCTTCTCTAAGGTGGCTCGGGGCACAGAGCCCGCTCTTTCACCGGCCAAGACCCTTCTCTAAGGTGGCTCGGGGCACAGAGCCCGCTCTTTCACCGGCCAAGACCCTTCTCTAAGGTCACTCAGGGACACGGAGCCCGCTCTTTCACCGGCCAAGACCCTTCTCTAAGGTGGCTCGGGGTACAGAGCCCGCTCTTTTGCCAGCTGAGACCCTTCTCTAAGGTGGCTCGGGGCACAGAGCCCGCTCTTTGGCCAGCTGAGACCCTTCTCTAAGGTGGCTCGGGGCACAGAGCCCGCTCTTTTGCCAGCTGAGACCCTTCTCTAAGGTGGCTCGGGGCACGGAACCCGCTCTTTGGCCAGCTGAGACCCTTCTCTAAGGTGGCTCGGGGCATGGAGCCCGCTCTTTCGCCGGCCGAGACCCTTCTCTAAGGTCGCTCAGGGACACGGACCCCACTCTTTCGCTGGCCGAGACCCTTCTCTAAGGTTGCTCAGGGATGCGGAGCCCGCTCTTTTGCCTCCCATGCTGTATCGGGACCGACACAGAATACTGCACCGGACCATGGCTCGCAGGTTCAAGCCCTCTGTAGGGTCCCTGTTCAGAGGCCATTTGTCGCGGTGAGGGAAACTTGGATGCTCAATAGGAGTGTTTAGCAAGCTTCATTTATTGAAGAGAGCATCAGACTTTTATCCACAACAAGTAATAAGCTCATACATATTCTGCAAGCTAAGCAATCTATTGGTATACTACAATATCAGCTCTTCCTCATACCTTAGGGATTACATCTTTCTTTTCTCATGTCTCTCTCACTGCTTGTTATTGTACCACAGCTATGCTCAAGGACACAGTGTTTTGCAGGTGCAGAGACCCAGATTAGCTGCATCCTCCCGATTCTTGGTCCAGAACGTGGCCCCTGTCACGTAGCCATTCCTCCACACCTTATTCTCTTCCCCTCTGATTTTCCCACACCCTCCCCAGGCCCTGCTCCAGAGTAGTGTTGGCCATGCCACCCTGGTTCCTCCTTTCCAAGATGGTGATGGCCACACCACTTGGAACCTGTTCTCCTGCTCTTCACCTTCTCTTCCTGGCCCTGATCTTGCCTCTGGCTCCACCTCTGGAGGTTGTGACCACTCCATCACAGGACACGTCTGTTCCAGGGAAGATGGAACCAGAAACCCCACTGCAGAAACCTTCTTTTGTTTACTTCCCCAAAATGGTGATGCCCATAACCGTCCTAGCAGAGCCCCAGACAACTTGCTACAGTGACCCAGCACAAACATCAGGGCTTCCACGCCTTCTCTTGAGAGGATCTCCCACTTCATTGCCTCTGCCGGCACCATAGGGCCCCTCCAAAGCCAGGCCAGTCCATCAAACAGTTTGGGACCTGTGTTTCAGCATCGAGAGCCTCCTTTGAATGCGGCCACTGCCATCCGGACTCCCCAAAGAAACTTTGTGTTTCACCAAATTGTGCCTGTGCCAGTGCCCACCGCCATGGATTGCAGCGGCAGGCACCTCCAGCACGCCATGGCAAACTGCACTCAACAAAGTTTGACACCCAGCGCTCCCAAGCACAGCTGGTGGAGAAGGAGAAATCATCACCAAGCCTGCTCCAGACAGCAAATTAATGTAACTGTGCAAGTTTTCTGTAGAAATCCTAACACTTCCCTTTTTATTCCCCCTTCCTGGTAAATATATTTTCAGTTGTATTTAGATCATTTTAATTTTAAGCGAGTTCTAGATCATGTTTATATCACAAAAGATATGTTTGTTTGATTAACCTTTTCCAACCCCCCAGTCTTCATTAGAAAGGAGTAGCTTGATTTAATAGTACTAATTTAACTCATGTAAGCTATTAAATACCAGAATTATTATTTCATTTGTTAATGTTAATTTAGTTTTTACAGACTATTATTATCTCTTTTCATTTTAATATATACATAAATGTAAATAGTTCTCAACTAATGTTACAAGAAGTTAATATGACACAAACAATCCTAACTCCCATTACTCATGTTAAGTTTTTAAATCTCTTTATTTTAATTAATTGGAAAAATCAAGTTTCCAGAATACACTCTTTATACCCTATTATCCTTTATGGAAGGAACCCTGCAGAAAAACAATATCTCATGATAAATGTGTAAGTCTAATTTGATGCTTGATTTTTCACTGGTTTAAAAAGTTTTTTACAAATGATGAGTTTCATTTTGTGTTTTTATAAATTATGTGTTTTACTTTCGTACTTGATCTTGCAAATGACAATTTTTTGTTAGCAGAAAAATAACAGAAGTTTTAATTAGAGTGAAAAGCAAGTGAAAAGAAGGTGTGCATAAGCTGTTTGATTGTAAGTCAAGAAGTGATAGTATAGAATACTTGAAAGATGTTTAAAGGGAAGAGAAAAAGGGGAAAGAGGAAAAAAGGAAAAAGAGAAAGTAAGAGAGTGAGCAAAAAAAGAGAAGGACTAATTTACTAAGAATAAGGGTATTAAGTTGAGAGCAAAGAAATGAAAGAAAAGGCTTAAGTGTTACTTTAATTATTACATTAAACTTACTTTCTTACCTATACCTTTTAATCTTCTTGTGTGTACCCCCTTCATGTTTAGTCTTTCCATTAAGATTGTTTATTGTCTCAAGTTTAGCTAAAATTATCAGTTTTATAATTGTTATTGTCATGTTAATAGTGTTTTACTGTTCATTATTATGTCCCTGGGAATCCCTTTATGAGTTGTCATAATCTATCTATAAGTTACCTCATAAGTATTAACTAATTTAAGCGCTATAACTTTAATTTTTCCCCTGTTTCTAAAAGAAAGAAAAAGGGGGAGGTATGCGGTTCCCCCGCCCCAGGAGGTGGGGATTCTACCCAGACAGAGAGCATCAGGCGAGGGGTGTGATTTAAAGAAGATTCCACCCCTCCATCCTGTGGGCTGTGACCCCGGAAGCCCAGGAAGAAACACTCCACTCCATTTTGTCAAATAAGGAATGGCCCCAGAATGTTCTTCTTTTCCTGTACTCCCATTAGTGTAAATTCTACTGCAATGTCCCTGCCTTAGTTTTTTCTATTGATTTTTTTTCCTTAGTTTTTTCCTTGATCCACCCCTTTGCAGTCCCCTGCTCCTCCTGCTATTGGACCCCAACCCTAAACACCACCCCTACCCTTTCATGTAAAATCCATGACCCTCCGCCCCTCGTTTCTTGTCTTGGTCCCTGGCACAATAAAGGATCCTGGGTTTTGCTAAACCCAGACCGGTCCTGTTGCCTTCCTGTCCCTGTTGGTCACCAGTGGCTGCCTGAGGTCTGAGACTCTGGGGCCTGGGGGAGTTGTTACACCACAGGCCCCTGGACCCGAATGCCAGCCCTTTGCCATGGGAAACCAAACTCACCACTCCAGTGTCCTGATGTCAGTTTGCAGGAGGCGCTTGGCACTGCCAGGGCAGCCTGAATTGGAGGTGGTGGCAGGTTGGATCTGGGAGACATCCTGAGCTGTTTGGGATTTCAGGAGGCAGCCACCCAACTGGGGCCACAGGCCCCTGGGCTGAACGCAGGCCTTTCTCCATTGGAAACAAAACTCACCACCCCAGTTTCCTGATGTCATTTTGCAGAAGGAGCTTGGCACTGCCAGGGCAGCCCAAGTTGGAGGTGCTGGCAGCTTGAGTCTGGGAGATGCTGTGCGCCATTCGGAATTTCAGGAGGCGGCAGCGCAGTTGGGGCCATGGGCCCCTGGACACGAATGCCAACCCTTTTCATGGGAATCAAAACTCACCAATCCAGTTTCCTGATGTCAGTTTGCAGGAGGCGCTTGGCACTGCCAGGGCAGCCTGAGTTGGAGGTGGTGGCAGGTTGCCTCTGGGAGACACCCAGTGCTGTTTGGGATTTCAGGAGGCAGCACCCACTCGGGGTCACAGGCCCCTGGACATGAACACTGGTGGAGGAAAGATCCAATGTTAAAAGCATCACCCAGGCAATGCTCTTTTGACAAGTTCTGCCCTGAGCTTTCCTTAAGAAGATCTGAAACGTTCAATGTCACCAGCAAAGGCTCCTGCAATGGCTGCAGGCCAGCAGAGCAGGGCTGTCAGCTGTGAAACAAGTGCTGCCACAAGCAGCAGCTCCCCCAGGGCAGCAAATCAAGAGCTGGGAAGGAGCTGATCTGATGGCCAAACCTCCTTAGCTCCTTCTGAAAGAGCAGGAACAGTTCCTCATTCCAGTGAGGTGGAATGCTGGGCAGCACAGCTCCAGGTGAGGACTGGACACAAGTTTGCTCCCACTGAGTGCTGTGATGGTTTCTGCAGGAGCTCTGGGCCCCTGTGCTTGCCATGCACAATGAGGAGAGAAGGAGCCGAGTGCACTGATGTGGAAAAAGGATATGTAAAAAGTTTTTAGAGCCTAATAGAAGGCCCACACAGTATGAATCTGTATATAAATCTTGAGACAAGAAATGCTGACTTAAAAATGCCATGGAATAGGACAGATATTGTTGAGAGAGAAATGGAGCTAGAAAAAAATTTCGAAAGATGGCCTTGCAAATAAGACTTTGGAAAAATAAAGCTATGAAAGATGCATTGTAGTGGGACCCACAAGGGGTAGTTTGAAATAATTGGCTTTAAGGCATCTACAACATGGCGTGGAAAAAAACAGATAGACCAAGAAACACTTAAAAGGTATTATAATTAGGAAATAGTCAGCTTCTGATTGTGATGGTGTGAATTATAAGATCTGTATTGTCTCACCCTTCTCATGAGACTGAAAATGGAATAAAAGTTTTTAAAACACCTCTCAGTTGTCACATTTCTAGGTCCTGAAAAGAGTATTATCCAACACACTGACACACCTTTGCCTCGAGCATAACCCAGCCTGCACCAAACACACTGAAAGTTTTCCCCTTTGGCCCGTGCCTTGAAACATCAGGTCTGCTGTTTGACAGCTCAGGTTGGTTTGGTGTCAAGGAGTTTCCCTCAGAAATACTGGGTTTGTCTTCCTCTGTGCCTTCCCCTCAGCAGCCTTGGGCATGCTCCTATGTGAAGCCATCTGTCTCACACAGTTTGAAACAATTTAAAACAGGACATTGTGCAATAAGTCATCTCCTCTATAGTGTTCCAACAATCCCTTTCCAGCAATATGAAGTTATTACTAATAGATGAAAGTGGAAAAACCCCAACAGTTTATTAACAAACAGAATCCCCCCATGACACGTTTTCCAAGAAGGCGCCGGGTTCTCTCTCGGGAAGAACAGGAGCTGTCACGGAGCAGTTCCAGCAGCTGATGGAAGCTCGGTGGCTCGTCCGGCGTCGGTTTTCTCCCATGGCAGAGCTCCCTGGAACGGTCAGGGCAGGGGAAGCAGCTGGGCTGGAGCCCCTCGCTGTCTTTCCTCCCCGGCGTGGCTCAGCTCACAGACTCTCGGGCTGGGAGCGGGGCCGCTCCGCTTCTGCCGGCACCATGTCCCTGGGCTTGGACAAACAGTTTTCTGCCAGGAGAGCCCTGCACACTGCTCCACTGATCCCTCATAAAGGCCCAAACCAACTCCAAACACTGTCTGCAGCAGCTTTTCACAAAGGGCTGCAGAAATCCAGGACAGCTGCAAGTGAGTGTTGGAAGGCTCTTGTCTTGCTCCTGACAGCAGAATTCTTGATGATCTTATGCAATTTTATTCAGATGTAACATGAGAGCTGAGGTTTTTTGTTAAAATATTTCATGATGAGTAACAAGCCTTGGGAGCATGAGGTACAGGACTGACATGTGAAAGCATGAGCATATCCTCCAAAGTGGCCAGTTTAATTGTCCATTTTATTATTCTTGTATTTACTCCACACTAATAAGGAAAACCAAGCTTTGCTTGGAGGCAAAACAGGCATGGGATACACTACAGTCCCTCGCAGGCTCACCAGGGCTGGCAGTGACAAAGCAGGCAGTCTGCTTCATTGTGAACCACTACAGAGCCACATCCCAATCTGGTTTAAGCAGCGTGGTATTATTAAGAGCTCCTTTTCTGCATGAGATACACAAAGGAGATCCCAAAGGATTTTCATGCAAGCATGCAGTAAAGAACTGGTCCTGCTATCCTAATGAAGGATGGCTTTGGCAATTACACTCTTCCCATTCATCTTTTGATGCAGACACTTCAGGTTTTCCCCCACACCCCTGCAGGGCTGGCAGTCACTGTTTCCCATTTCCTGTTCTTCCCTAGAGATGGTGCAGTGGCTGCTTTGAAACAGAAAGCCCTGAGATCTGGACAGCTCAAAGGAGCATGAAATGCTAATTAAGTGCTCATATTGGTAATACCCAGGTCTGCACTTCCCAGTCCTCTGAAGCAGCAGCAGGAGGACCATGCATCATTCCTGTTGGTGGATGGTCATGTTTCTGATGTGCAAGAACAATGGCTTTGAGGAGGGACAAAAATGCCCCTATTCAAGCAGTGGGTGTGCAAGGAAATGTGAAGTTTCACAGCCTTTTCTAGGATATTTCAGAAAGATCTAAGAGAATATTGTGGCATGGAGTAGGTCCCTAATTTTGTCTCCAGAGAAATCCCCAAAGGGCACATTCACTCTGCTGCTGATGGCAACCCCATAAGCTCATGGACCCGTTTTCCCTGCAATGTGCCACCCTGCCTGGGCTTTATTAGGCCAGGACTAGACCCAGAGCAAAGCAAACACATGCAGCCAGGTGACATTGTGTGACATCAGAAGCTGGCAACCAAGAGTACAGTTTGCACTGGGGCCAGAAGGGTTTTTCCCTAAGACAAAGCAAATTGAAATGTGAAATTTAATACTTCAAATGATTATGAAAGGAAGCTGCAGAATAATTTCTGGAAGGGCAGCATTGTCAATGATCATGCAGCCCACCAAGAGCTGGAGCTGAATCCAGAATTGCTTCTTCCAGCTGTGCAGGAATTCATTACACTGGCAAGCACTGGTCCATGGGAACAAATGATGCCCTAGCTCTGGGCTGAATGGCACCCAGGCTGCAGTACAGATTGGAGGAATCCTTGTCACTTGTTATTGGCCTTCCAGTGCACTCATCCTTCTGCAAACAAGGTGCAAACAACACAGCTGGACTGCTGTCCCAGGTAAATATACATACAGGTGACTTTTCTAAAGCAGTGCATCATTTGCCAGTGAAATACATGACCTCTTCTTACCTATGAAATTGTGATTGAAGACACCTGTGAGCCAGATCTGTGGGAGACTGCAAAGGAGCAAAGCTTTGGGATTTGGGCACACTTCTCTTTGTTTCTTTGCTCAGGCCTTTGGTGAGCACAGAACACACCTAGGTAGAAAACCTTTGACTATACAGGATCTTTTGGATCCATTGTCCCCCAAACAGGTCAATGGTGGCCCCGTTGTAATGCCAAGTAACAAAGAGCAGCACAAATGACACAAAGAAAACATGGCCAAAGAGGAAGAGGAGAGGCCCAATGAGGAAAGGATGTGGTGAGACACTGGCACATTGAGTGAGCTGCACTCCCATAATCTCTAGGCTAGCAGGTCCTGGTATCACGTTCTCCTCTTGGTTTATTTAAGTTTTATTTGTTTATTTACTTTTTTCATCATCAAAAATATATATAGTTAAAAATATGTCAAAAATTTTAAAGATACAATCAAAACACATTAATTCAAAACTACATCTAAAGATCAGAACATATGTACAGCTGTAACTATGAAGCCTAAGGCATCAATCCTATTCTTCAAACACTCTTCATGCAGGCAGCAGCTTCTTCCTGAGCTTGGAGGAAAGAGAGCTCTTCTGGACGGGAGGCGAGGACTTTGTGGGTGAGGGAACATCGGAAGTGTCTGGAGAAAACTTCTCAGTAAGACTGTAACCAGCCAGATCTGCAAAATGGAGACACAAACTTAGCAGCGGCCACCATGCAAACCTAAAGCATCTGAAGCTCCATATTTCATGGGACACATTTCCTGCCAACTTCTAAACAGCTGCACAGGGAAACATGCTCCTGCTGGCAGACACTTGAGGCAGGCCAGGGCAAAACCCTGAGCCACTTGCCCAGAGCTAGCACAGGCACAGCCTGGCCTCTGGGCTGCCTGGGACAGCAGGGAGCCCAGAGCCCTGTGCTCTCCAGGAATGGCTCAGCTGCACCTGCACCCTCCTGCTCCTCTGCCTGCCCCACAGCTCAGCAGCCCTGCAGCTCCAGGGGCACTGGCAGCAGCACAGTTCCTTGCAGGGCACATGCAGGGCACAGCTGTTCCCTGGCAATGTGCACAGCCTCTCTGCGCTGCCACAAGACCCTTCCTCCCAACAGAGACTGGCCCAGCTCCCCCCTCACCTCTGTGTGAGGCTGAGCCATGATTCCCTTCACCTTGTCCTCCACCTGGAGCTGCTTCAGGCCCCCCATGCCATGACTAGGAAGGGCAATGGAGAGAGCAGGGGCAGATGCAAACCCTTCCTTTGGATTTCATCTTTTTTGGCACAGCTAAAAAGGCAAATCCGGAGGTGTCCAACTCAGCGCTTCCTCAGCTTTCTGGAGAACATCTCGCCCTCACCAGCCCAGCATTTTGGAGAGGTTTTCCCGCACGTGTGCAGGCTTGCTGGCAGCACATTTCTTCAGCTGGGTGCCCATCACCTTGTAGAGGGCAGAGGCGAGCTTGGTGGCCACGGTGCGGACACTGGCGCTCCGCACGGGCAGCGCCTTGTTCTCCAGGAAGGACCAGAGCACGGGCAGGGCGTCGCGCTGGACGACTGCAGGGCTCCTGGCATGGACCCACTGCACAAGCACTGCCGGGACAGAGACACAGCTCCTTAGCCACAACCTCAATGCAAACAAGGATCTACCTCTGCTTTTGCTTCTGGCAAGCTTCTCTGGCCAAGATCAGCAAAACAGCACACAGAGCCCCTTGATCCAGAAACGGGCAAAGCAGCTGATCATCCTGGAAACAGAACCACCAACCCCTCAGGACTAATTGCTCCAACCAGAGCCTTGTCCCTGTGGCAGACTTCGCACATTTATTAAATTATTTCACAATCTCTTTCTGCATGAACAATGAACGAAATGTCCAACTGCCTTTTATTTCCATTAAGAACTTGTCTAAATCCACACTGAAGATTTGGAAATGCACCATAGAGAGGAAATGGAGAGATTTCTAATAAAGGGATGATTCCATTTTTGTAACTTTGATGTCAAGTTCCAAATGTCTAATCTGGCTCTTCCCTGTGCTCAGTGGCACACAGCAAAGGGCAGGATTAGAACACACCTCAAAACTCCAGCCCAGCAGAGATGGCTGCTCCTTGACAGCTGGATTAGAAACATCAGTGACCAGCTGGTGTCTTTGGCAGAATGCTTTTGGGGCTTCCAAGAAACAGCTGTTTCAAACCTCAGGGTGTCTTAGAGAATTACCCAGATCCCATTCCTGTGGCATTTGAGCATCTCCACATTTTATTGCCACTTCCCCTCCCAATGTTAATGGCATTTTTTCTTTTAATGTTCACTGAAATAGGGGCATAGAGAAAGAAAAATGCTACACAGGGGACTGAAATGTAACCAAAACACGAATGTTTTCTCATTTTGTCTCTGAAATGTGCTCTCTGCCCATTTTCTGAACTGAACTATATCAAACACAGACAAAAATTTACTACCAACAGGCTTCTTGCATGGCAGATTTGGCTGAGAGACCAAAACCTGAAATGCTCTGGAGACCATTCTTATTTTCTGATCAGACAAAATGTTATCTAGCAGCCATTTAATATTCTGTGGTGGAAGAGACTTCATTTTCTCTGTGCTGTTAATCCACCAGCAGTCATCAACATTGAAAGAGCTCCTGCAAGTACCCAAAACCAATTCTGCTAAGCAGGAAAGGGTTATGGTACCCATTTTAAAATGGGAATTAATTTGAGTTTAAATGCAGTTAAAGACATCGGTGACTACTGAACGTGAGGAACAGCTGTCTGTTCCTACTAAATCTCAGAGACAACATCTGCTCTTTCTAAAGTAATCCTAATTTATGGTTAATTCCTTTATTTGAAAAAGAGATCAAAAGAACTGCTAAACTAAATTCCCTATTGCTGGAGATCTACTTTATTCAATTGCTCTTTAAAGGGCCTTTGACATTCCCAATCACCGAATGTGCCCTTTTGAGATTCCTAATGGAGACACAAAGTGTATTAAACCTTGCATTTAAAGATGTTGGCATAATTAGCAGTGGATTTAGCCCCAGGTAAAGCAAGGTGATCAATTCTCCTCTCTACTATATATTGAGATTATCCTTTTTCCTTTCCTTGGCTCTTGCTGACATAGCAAGCTCCTCTGAGGAATCAATTATCAGCTGCATTTGTAGCATTTTGGACAGCGCTGGCACAGGCAGACACTGTTTGCACACCCTGAAAGGCTCAGTCCAAGGCCACTTTGACAGCACAGGCAGGGAGCCTCAGCACTCTGCTTCTGTCCCTGTGCCCCAGAGGCTGCCTTGCACTGAACCCCTGCCTCTGATGCCTCTGTTGAGTTTTGACCTGAGCTGTGACCCCCAGGCTCTGCATGGTTCAGCCTCAAAACTTTCCAAGAGAAAAACAAGAATTCTGTGAGGACAAAACAAACTGATGCCCTGAAACAGCATTTGCCACCATTTTCCCTCAAAGATCACAGATGTCCCTGAGCTTCCCAGAGAGGAACCAGCTGGGGATTTTCAGCCCCTCCCTTTGCTGGAGGTGGTTCTGAGATGCCCCAGTGAGAGCTCAGCCCCGAGGCCGAGCGCTGCCCCCATCTCAGATCTGCCCAGCTCTGCAGCAGCCAGGGAAATCCTGCCAAATCCACCTGCCTGGGCTATTGGGCAGCAGGGACAAGCTCAGCACCTCCTGATGAGGAGGAGCTGCTCTGCTGTCTGCTCACAGGCATTCCCTGTCAATACTCCCTGGGCAGAGCTCTTGGCTCAGAAGGGGAGGCCATACCTGTGATACGCTCGGTGACATCCAGCAGAGCTTGGCCACTCAGGTGATTCCATTGGTAGCTGAACTCTTTCAGCAGTGACACTTGATCTACAAGGGAAACACATGTTTCTGCTCACTTTTCTCAGGTCATAGGAGAAAGGACAGTGAGGAGGGAAAGGGCAGGGCCAACCCCATTTTATAAAATAAAGTACATTTCTGTGGATTTTTGAATCCTTTTCTTCTTTCCTTCCAGCCTGCTTGGCAGGGTTTAAAATTCCAAAAGAAAAGCTCTCCTTTCACATTTGTAAATCCAAACTTGTCTGCTATAGCAGGAGCTATGTTAAAACATTTCACATCAGGGACCTCAAGAGTTCAGTCACATGGAAGCAGTGAAAAGGTTTTGCATCCCAGAGCAAAAAGGAAGAAGCCCATACTTGGGTCACAGAAAGGCACTGAGTCAGGCAGTTTCTGAGTTCACAGAGCAGCTGGGGAGGAGAAAGTGGAAACTCCTCTTGAAGACCTGCCTCTTCAACACTCCTTTTTTCAGGCATATTCCCCCAGTGAACATTCTCAGAGCTGACATAAATCTGTGTGGCAAAGGAATTTAGAGCAGCCCTTGCCTATGTAGTTAATTGCTGTGGCCATCTTGCCCCATGCAAAACAACATGTGGAACAAGGCATCATTGACAGCTGGGTTTATACCTGTTTGTTCTAATGAAATTAACTTGGTGAATCATCAGTTCCCCTTTGAACATAGAAGACAAAGAAGAAAAGTGGAAAATAGGCAGCTGATGCCTCTAATGTAGAGCCTCCCAGGTGGCTGCTCTGCAGAAGCTCTGATGGGCCAGTGTCCCTTCATGCCAACAGCAAAGCTGTTCATTTGGGAAGTCAGACAGGGCCCAAGCACACTCCAAACCCCCTTTGCCTCTGAACTGTAGCAAAGCTGTAGCCCAGGACTTGCTCTTCAGACAAGCGGCACAGAGCCAAGGGAGCCTGGGACTGTTGGGAAATGCTGCTGCACATTCCAGCCTGTTGGGGATGGTGCATAAGGACTGCAGCTGCACAGCTTCTGGTGGGTGTCAGCTGGAGTGTTCCACAGACAAGAGCAGCTGTCAAGGCACTCAGCGTTCTCTTGTGCAGGAGAGACAGAGACGAAGTTGAGGAGAGTCCCTGCCAGGGCTCAGCCTTACCCAAATGAGCAATGGATTCTTCCAGTGCTTTCACAGCTGCCCCACGAACCCTGGGATCCTTTGAGTTCAGGTTCTTTGTTATTCCTTCCACCAAACCAATGATCACTGGGTTCAAGGCATCTTTCAGGACTCCTGTGATTTCAGCCAGCACGTCCAGCGCCCTCTGCTTCACTTTCTTGTGGCTGTCAGATATCCTCAGGACAAAATAATCAAAAATCTGTGAAGAGAACAAGCAACGTGAAAGCTGGATTCAAATGTCCTTGTCTGAAGAGTGGCTGTAGCAGTCAGCAATGTCAAAGACGAAAGTGATCCTTTCTGTCAGGTCAGCACTCGCTTGCACAATTTCACTGTTTTCCTGTGGGCCACTCACTGGAATGGTGGCGCAACCTCATGATGGTTGAAAGATTTTCTTCTGTTTTTAAGAGATTGGGCTGGGGACAGAGTAGCCCCTATGGTATTTCTCTCCATCTCTAAATCATTAAATCAATTCCATTTATTAATGCTAAAGAGTACCTTTGCTTTGAATGGAAGCAGATGTTTACAATGCCTGGTTTTCTATACAGTTGCCTCAAGTACTGAGGGCAGTTATGATTTTGCCAAAACCATGGCTGGAGAAGATCTAAGTTTTATTTTGTTTGTCTCAGAGCCAGTGTCTGGAGAAGTGCAGGGCTCTGATCAACTCTTCCAGGATCCAGACCATTTCTCTAAGTAACAGGTGGACTTCTGAAATGGAATGTGCTGTACAGCTCTCATTAGAGCAGGTTCAGTCCCTTGACAGCCACATTGTCAGGCACCTTTTCCTGGAAAAAGGGAAAAAGCAGCTACTGGGAGGAGAAGGCAGAGATGAGTCCTTAGCTGTTTCCATCCTTTTCTAAAGAGAAAAAAAGACCCCCCAAGAAGGGTGAGCACTGTCTTTACCAAGAGGAATAGGAACAAGGATGGAAATGAGTAGCCAGAGTTGTGCCTGTGTAAGACAAGATGGAGTATATAGAAGTGTTGTTTTTGAAAAACCAAATGGGTGTAAACCAACCCAGCCTGATACTTCTCTTCCCTATGCAAACCCTTTTTTGGTCTAGAGAACAATTGCCATGCTTTCAGGGGCTGGATTGCCTTCACTTAACCCAACTGGGAGTAGGAGACAGCAGCAGTTACACCAGCAGAAAATTCTGCCATCATCTGATGAACAGCATCAATAGGCACCTGCCGGACAAATACAGCTGGACTGAAATAACTTGTCCTGAAGACTGGACCTGAATTACATTTGTCTGGGTAAGAGGGACCAGCGTGTCCCAAACAGCCAGGATGGAGTGCCAAGACACACTGAATTAACTTTACTGCTACAGGCTTAGGAAAGGAGCTAAAGGAAAGGAGCAGTGAAGATACCCTACGTACTTGGACAATGTTGGTGGAGATGAGCTGGGGGCTGGTTTTGCACAGGTCTTGGAGGAGCTCCACTCCTTCCATCCTTGTCTGAAACCCCTTGGCTTCCAGGAGATGGTAAAGCTTCTGCAGCAGCTCTGTTTCTTCCACAGCTGGAGGTGACATGACCTGGGCTTTTGCACAGTGTAGGAGGTGTCCATCAGAGGTAGATTTCACCCTGGAAAATAAAACCAAATGAGGACCTGTTGGTGATAATTATTGTAGCATGGCATCCCTGTTGAGGAAATAATTAGCATTGACTCCATGATTCCAGAAAGCTGAGGCTGATCAATCACTTTATTACACTATACTATACTATACTATACTATACTATACTATACTATACTATACTATACTATACTATACTATACAGAAACTCATCGCCCTTACAGACAGTCTGATACAGACAGACCAGATTAGTCAATTGAATCCAAAACACCATCACCAGTAGCCAATTAAGAAATTACCCTTTAGTAAACAAATCTCTATAACACATTCCACATGTTCACAACAACAGGTGCAGCAAGGGCAGATAAGAATTGTTTCTGATTCTTTTCTCTGATCTTCTCACAGCCTTCCCCAGGACAATGCCTGGGAAAGTTGTGCCTGCTGCTCTCTATGGAGAGAGCTGCAGCCACAGACAATACCTTCAGTTAATTGTGAGCAAAACATCTTGAGCAGCTTTCCTAATTATGTGATTTCAAGCTGGGAAGTCATGAGGGTCTGAAGAACAATGTGGACCTCATGACAATGATTACTGGAGACAATCTGCAAGTAATGTTCTTGCCAGAGCTCACTGAGGAAAACCAAGGATGAGATGCATCTGATCTATCTTCAGATGGCTGCCAGGGCACACAGGTCACATTGCTTTGTGGAGAAAGAGAGACACTGCTTCCAAGTCTAAATGCTTCCTCATAAGGGACGTGTGTGTCTTAGAATAAGGAAACTCATCACTCTGGAGAAGTGTCTCTACACCAGGCATGACAATCTGGAAAAGTAGCTCAGATGCATCTGAACAGATAAACAGGGCTATATTTGAAGGATTCAGAAAATCAGTAAGAGAGATAAAAACGGAAGCCAGACATCCCAGAACTACACTCCACTCACATTTCATTTGCTTCCCTAGAGCCTAGATGCACAGGTTAACAAACCCACTGGGAACAATTCTCCTGATCAACCTGTCTCTTCCATGAGCACGGGAAGATGCTAGCTGTGCTACTGAGGCATGTGGTCACTTTCCTGCCACTGCTGAGCAGGACAGAGCTAAATTCTGTTATCAGAGGAGAAGAGGTACAAGCAGCTCTGCAACTGCCATGAAAGAGACAGCAAGGAGCAATTCCTGTCTTAAATGCTGATTGCAGCACAGGGGGAAATAAACCAAACATGCTGTCCATCAAGCAAATTACATGAAGGACAGGAATATCAAGACAAAAAGTCCACATTGAGACACCTGTTGACTGAAGTTGTTCAGGAATTGCCTTGCTCCTTACTACTCAAACTTGATACTGTTTGAGTGTAAGAAAACCATGATTCAGCCAGACCAAACCACATGGATGAGAACTGCATCTTTGTGGAATGGCATCTTGCTTCCAGACTGAGATTTCTCATCAAAACACCCATCTGAAAAAGACTCCACTCAGATGAAAACAAAGCCCTGTTTGAATTTACTTGTCCCAAGTCAGGCAGCAGAAACTTGGCCCTCTCCCAGCCTCCACAACACTGCCCTTGCCACTGCACTGCATCGTCTGAGCTGCAACCAATGGGTGTCTTTTTGTCTCTCCATTTTTGTGGAAACCCCTCCAGAGAAGTTGTGTTCAGCACAATGCAGAAGTAGACATTTTTTATCCTAGAGCATTTGTAGGGAAAGGAAACAATCTGTGGCACTGGTCATCTCTGCCAGAAAGTTTTTCCTGAGGAAGAGACATGTAAAGCTTGTCATGTGCTTTGTCTCATCTAACAAAAGTGCTCAGTACCGTTTGCTAGAAGACAACGTGGCTTGGGGCTTCTTTGAGCCACCGTTCCTCTCCTTCACCGGCTCCTTGACAGATGGGCCTTCACCCTTCTGGTTTGCCATCCCCTACAAAGACATAGAGAAACCCCATCAATCTTTGGAGTATAAAATTGGAAATTCCCTGTTGAAAACACAAATTAGAACCAGGATCACTGCTACCAAGGCTTAGGGAAACATTTCCTAACTTACAGATGGAAACAGACCAGAGATTCAGTGATGCCAACTCTTTGTTTTCAGTAGCCCAAGGCAGGTTATGGGTGCTACCAGACTGAGCAGCAATATAAAATCCCAAATTCCTTAGTCTTGAGCATAAATGGAAATAATGCAAACTGGCAGGCAATGAGTGTTTGTGAAGGAAGCAGCAGAACAAACTGGACTCTTTGGGGGTTGGCCCATTGTGTTGGAAGTAGATTTGGTTCAACAGTCACTCTCCCTGTGCCTGCACAAAGGCAGGCTCCCTTCTATAATGTCGATAGAAAAATCCCTTCAAACAAACAAAGGATTTTCCACTGGATGCTGCTGAATTCACCAAGCTTCTTCCAGCTCCACAGGGCTTGACAGCAGGGCAGCATTCCCAAAAGACAGACAGTAATTGAAGTAACTAGGATTGACTTGGACATCTTTTGTGTATTTGCAAATTTTCTTCGTACTACTATTTCCAGTGTCCTTTGCAAAGACTCTGTTATGTTCAGAAGCACAATTCTCACTTAATTCCTTTACAGGGGCAGAGTAGGGAGAGCATGGTGGAGGCTTACGCTTAAATGTAAACCCATTTTCTCCTCTTCCCCTTTCCTCTTTGTGACTGATATTGAAAATATTCAAAACCCCACTTTTTCCCTAATAATATCAATTCCTTTGTGATCTGCAGATGAACAGGCTGAGGATTAACAGCTCATTCCCAGCAGCAAAATGATTCAGCAGAAGAAGAATGAGCTAAAGACAGATTGGGTATGTTTGATCTCATATTAGCAGTGGCAATACTTGCACAAAGGAGACATTTCTCCTGCCAAGCACTTACTTCCTTCTTGATTCTTGTCAGAATATCTTCCAGGTCATGGGTGGAAAGAGATTGTTCCAAAAGCTTTTTAAATTGTTGATGATTGAGCAACATCTTCACCATCTCCTGTCCATAATGCCTAAGGAAGGAAGGAAGGACAGAAGAAAGGAAGGAAGGAGGCAAAAAGGAAGGCAGGAAGGCATGAAGGAAGAAAGGAAACAAAAGAAAAGTGAACAAACACAGGAAGAGTGTTAACAGAAAAGGCTGATACCTTAAACTCATCAGGTGCAATCCTTGCACAAGAAGGCATTTCCTGCTCAGCAAAGAGGGAGATTTACCTCACTTGACACTGCACAGTGCTGTCAGCTGAACACAAGAGGCAAGAGGAGAATGTGGGGCAACAGAAAAATACCATTTCACTCTGAAACTGTGGGTGTGCTTCTGTGGCATCAAAGGATCTCAGGGAACAAGCAAAACACATCTGCTTTGTTGTCAGAGCCTATTAGCAGTGTCTTGCTGCCATTGCACAATAATTTGCCTTTCTTTAACTGGCAGGGAAGCCAGAACAAAACACCTCATGCATCCTATTGATTATTCTATACTATGTGTTTGCACAGGGGCAGCTAGTTGCTCTGGTGTTCTTGGCAGCTATTCATGGGAATTTCATCATCAAAGGAAGGGGATTTTGGTGGTTTGGGTTGATTTTGCCACAGTTTTCTTCAAGAAGAAATGTGGAGTTCACTGAGCCACAGATAACAGCATTCTAGAAATCTGCAGAACAGGTTTAGAAAGACTGAATATGTTGGCTGAAGACCTCTGAAATATTTCTAGGAAAGTCTGAAGTTAATGAGAAATGGATGTTTGGGATCCTTCAGTGATGAACATTAGCCAACACTTTGGCTTTGTGTTGTGCACCTAAGGCCAAACAAAACTGTTGGACTGGCTGATCTGAGCTCTTTTGATCTCAGTAAAGAATCCTTCAAGCCACAGGAAAAAGTTGGCAATGCTCCTTTTTGCTGGCCAACCTCAGGTTTCCCAGTACAGCCATTTGCCCAGGCAACCCAGAGCAGTGGTCACAGTGCCAAGGCTGACAGAGCTCAAGAAGTGTTTGGACAATGCTCTCAAGCACATGGAGTGACTCTTGGGGTCACTGCACATGGCCAGGAGCTGGACTTGACCCCATCAGGGTCCCTTCCAACTCAGCATATTCCATTATTCACACCATGAGGTAACTTCATATTCCCTTTAGTTTCCACTCTTGTGTGGTTTCATCTTTATAACCAGACACAAAACGGTTTTGCTGTTTTAGGAGGTGAAATGAAGATCATTACCTTGTGTCCTTGTGACAGTCCTGAGCAAGCTTCCCTGCCACGTGTGCCAGCCTCTCAGCCCTGGCTGTGCCTGCGAGCTTGGTGGCTCCAATTCTCTGCATCAGGGACAGGAGGAGTTCGGCCGCACGCTTCCGCACCGGGGCGTGGCAGCTGCTGGGGAGGAGAGAGCAAACCCTGGGCCACAGGGACCAGGAGCAGCAGCAGCACAGGCCTTGGCCAGAGCCTGCTCCCTGCCCTTGCTGGGGGAAGGAGCCTGGGCTCTCCCTGCACCTTCAGACACCTGCAGAAGGTTCTGTCCTCAGGTAAACACAAAGTTAGCATGGTACACAAGGCCTGCCTGCACGGAAGAGGGAGGAATTCAGCCTCCCTGCACGGTCTGATACTCAATTTCTTTCTCAGTATTTATTCTGAGAAAGATTAAAGAAATAGGTGACATATGAATAATTTAGAAATTAAGGACAATTGATGCTGACCCATCAGAGGGCACCCAGTACACAGAGCTGCAGCAGGATTGAGGCTCTTTCCACCCATTTATCCCCAAATCTGCAGAACTTTGGAAAATAACAAATGCAGGGAAAACACATTGTGGGCCATGAAGTTGCAGAATATCCAGCAATGCAGCCTGTTTCTTCTGTGAGGCTTGGAAATGGATCCATCTGAATGTTCTTCCCTATTCCAAAGCTGGGGAAAGGGTGGCAGGCAGTTTAGCCAGGCTGTCCTGTTCTAGAGAATGTCTCTTGGGAACTATCAGGCCCAGCACCAACATTTAAGGCAGCATTTGCTCCAACTGTCCCATGGCACTCGGCCTGTGAAGGTGCCTTTAGAGTGATTCATCATCTCAAGGCTAACACGAAACATCAGTTTGAATGGAAAGTAGAGCTCTAAGGCCAGGACAGTCATACAAGACTCCTTTGGCAGGAGCTGCCCCTGCTGTGCAGGCTGTGCCACACCCAGCAGATTGTCCCCCATGTGCTCCATGCCCCAGCAAGGACCCTCCTCATTTCTCAAGTTAATGGCATCATGAGGATAGGTGGTTTTCCCCAGGGCCTCTGTGGTTAGTGCTGTGAAATACCAAACACTGCCCACAGCTGCAATTGCAATTGTCCCTCTTCCCACAAAAGCACAAGGCTCTATCCTTGGCCCTTGCAGGCACTTTCCCTTCCCCACCAGTCACCATATCTAGGAAAATCTGACGGACTGGGAGAACTCCAGGAAGCAGCAGGAAGCTGAGTCAGAGGAGCTTTAGTTTGGATATCAGGAAAAAGGGTTTTTCACCCAGAGGGTGGCTGGGCACTGGAACAGGCTCCCCAGGGCAGTGGTCACAGTGGTGACAGGGTTGAAGAAGCATTTGGACAACAATCTCAGGCACTTGGTGTGACCCTTGGGCTGTTCTGTGCAAGGCCAGGAGCTGGACTTGATGGTCCTGATGGGCCCCTTCCGACTCCCCATATTCTACAGTTCTGTGATTCTGAGAACTAATAATAGGCTGCAGGAGGGCAGAAATAGGTGACAAGAGGAAAGAAGTGAGGGTGGTCGGAGAAACAAGTCACTGAGTCCACAGAAGATGCAGGATACAGGACCCTTCCCTGCCACCATTCCCATTCTCTGTCTCATCCCTTCTCCCTCCCACACACACAAAGGTGAAGAACATCACTAAAAGAAGAAGAACCTACTTGACTCCCATGTCCATGAGAGCAGCCATTGCTCGTGCAGGAGTCACATTCTCCACCATGATCCCCAGGGTCTGACTGGCTGCTTTCTGCACAAATTCTGGGGAGTTGGACACCATCTGGAGAAGGACCCGAGCAACCTCATCCACCTCAGAGTCCATGTCCTTCTTCAAGGTCACAAAGAGCTCTCCCAGAGTGACAATGGCAGAGTAGGACACCTTGGAACGGAGGTTGGTCACCTGGGGAAGTCATGAGGGGAAGTATAAGAATCACCTTGAAAAGAAAACCAGTTACCTTCAACAGAAGTCCCAGGAAATGACAACACATCCCACTGTGTCCAGAGGAACATACAAGTACAAGAAGAGCAGGAGAGCACAAGCACAGAAAGGCACTTACTCTGGCACCAATTTCTGGCCTCAGACCTGCTAACTGCAGGCCTAAAAAAAATTTGACCAAAGTGTTCTACTTAACCCTTCTAAAATGTCCACAGCTTTGATTTTAGGCCCTTTTACTAGAAAATTAAAGCAAGAGCTGCTTTCAGATCATAAAGGCACAAGTCATAAAGATTAAAGAGTCAGGTGCTCCTGTTCAAAAAAGCAACACTAGCAGCTGAAGCACTCAGATAGGAAACAGAAAACACAGGCTCTGGTCTACAGAATAATTTGCAGTGTTGAATTACAGTTTGGGCAGAGATTGGGACTCTGGAAAATAATGTTATTAGTGTCTCAGTTTCTGCCTTTGCACATTGCATTATAAAGGCACCACAATCAAAGATGAGTGTCAGATACCTGACCTGCCAGTAGATACAGCTGCATGTACCCACGGATCCTACAGATAGCTGACAGACATTAGAAATATCAGGTCTAAAACCAGAAATGAAGGCAGACCTTGAGCACACATGGAGATGAGCAAGCACATACCTACTCTACACACCGTGTATGAAGTATGGAGGACAATTCAGAACAATGTTCTCACCTCGCTGGTAACTGCCAAGCAAATGTCACGAAGTCTACAAAGCAGGACCTCTGAATGGGACCCAGCCAGGTGTTTGATGGTGAAGAGTTCCTTCTCCTTCAGCTCCCTGAAAGGCAGAAGATTGATTTTTCTCTCCACCAAGGCAGCACCCTCTGAAATGACCAGGCTGGCAGCTCAGTTGAACAATGGGAGGTGCTTTTCAAGGAGTGCTTATTGAAATCCTGGAACGCGTTGCCCCAGGATGCTGTGGCTGTCAAAAGCATTCACAAACCCAAGAGGCAAAGAGAGGGGTTTCAGAGTGGCCATTTAAGAAGACAGCCCTTCTGAAATCTCTGGCACATGAGGCCCCTCTGTCACTGCTTCCTAGAAGCTGTGAGACCGGGCCATGCTGCTGTTTCTTGTCACCTCCCTGTACCTGTCCCTGAGGCACAGTGCCACCGGGCTGTTATTGGGGCATTTTCCTTCTTTGTCAGCCCCAGCAGGCATTCAGCAGGGAGAGTCTGCACTGCCACTCTGGAGCTGAGTTTCCACTCTACAATCTCAGCCTCTCTGTCACCCCCTCCACTCCACCTCACACATTCCCCAAAAAAGCAGCAGGATGACCCAGGAGATTCCACCCCTGGGCAAACTCTGGGCAAACTCTGGCTTTTCCCAAAACCCCCTACCTAAAACAACCCCCACAACAGCAACAAGTTATTTAAAAGGGGCAAACAACTCTGTCTCTGAGCACTTGCTTTGTGCAAGCCCTCAGCTACAGGAAGGTCTGTGAGGCATCAGGGCTGCAGCCCAGGGCTGGTGACCGATCCCACAGGCACCCCTGAGTGTCATCCAGACCCCCCACACCTGCAGAAGCTCTCTGCACCTCACAGGGCACCAAAGAGAAATGGGGAAGAGAAAGCAGAAGTGAAAGGGCAAAACAAAGGTGATTCCACAAGGAGATGCATCATGGCAGATTTTTCATGCTTATCCCAGTGTGAATGGAGTCCTTACCCCTGTGTGAATGAAGCATCCACCAGGGAGTGATAAAAAAAGACATCAAAAAGAAAACCAGTATCAGCTAAAATTTGTAGGGTTATCACCTCTGGACCTCCTTCTGCCTGTGTATAATTTTGGGACACATTGGGAGTATTGGCAAAACATCTCAGGTCCATATGAAGCAGTGAGAGGTAAAAAGTTGAATTCCAAAAGTGCAAGATTCCTAGAGGGTTTTCTTTCTTTTTCCTTCTCTTCTGCCATGAGCCCTTCAGGAGTAATGGCAGGCTGAGGGACTTGAAAGCACAACTCAGTCCATTTCTCAGAAAAAGGAACTCCCTGGAGCTGCTTCTTGGACTCCCATGCAGGAGGTCACAGGGAGACCCTGTCACCTGCCATTGCTGTCAGCAGTGGGAGCAGAGAGGAATCTTACTCAGTCCCACTGGGCCAGTGGCCCAAGGCACCCACATCTCTACACTCAAAACTGCTGCCATCCTGCTTCTGCCTTCAGCCAGCAAATCATCTCCTTCCAGAGCTTTCTCTCTTCCCTCAAGGTTTCCTTTGCAGCTCCATGGAGCAGCAGGCAAAGCGAGGAAACAGCACGGACCTGCTGCAGCTGCAGCACTGCTGCAGAGCAAGGCCAAGAAAAGGCTGCTCTCCAATCTTCATCCTCTCCCTGCTCTGCAGGGGTTTCACCAGTGCCCTTTGGCCCTCTGGGCTCTCGGGGCTCCGAGGCACGAGCAAGACACGCTTCTGACCGACCTTAACGCCGAGAGGGACACAGAGGGAACGGGGCCTTTCTTACCAGTCATCGCTGCCCAGCAAGGAGAGCGCCTCCTGCAAGGACTGCTGTGGGTCTGAAGAGGCTCTGTCCTTCTGCCCACGCCCACGGAGCGGCTCCTCTCGGCGCTTGGCACCAGGGGCCGTCTGCGAGGTCACTGTGAGGAGAGGGTCGGCCATGGGCGCTGCAGCCCCGGGCAAGGCCCCGCCATGGAGCGGCCTCAGCCCTATCTCCCAGCCAGGGCTCCGTGTGCTACAAACTGGCGCTGGCTCAGAGGCCTCCCTGCTGTCTGGCTCCTGGGGCTCCTTGCTTGCTCCCAGCCTCCCCCAGCTGGGCCCAGCTCCAGGCTGAAGCTGACAATTGCCCCCGCAGCGCCAGCTCCCAAGTGCCACAGGTGCCCAGATAGTGAGTGAACAACTGATCGTGGTGGTTCTCATACAAGCACAGTGAGCACAGCCTGGCAGACTGCCCTGCAGCTCATCCCTGCAGTCCCAGCTGCCTCCTGGCACCAGTGCTGTAGTTTGGACTCTCAGGATGGGCAAAAGCCAGAGATTAGGCCTTTACCACTACTTTATTCAGCTCAACTTTCCAATGGATCTCTAAGAACCAACTGCTCCAGTACTTCCAAGCTGGAGTCACTCAAAAGTAGATTTGCTGTTCACTCTCAGGACAGACTATGGAGCCAAGATCCCAGCAGTGCTGGCTGAGGCAGGAGGCAGTTTGTGCTCCTTGTGCAAGGACAAACCCGTGTGGAAAAAGCTGCCACGGAGCAGGCTTACCTGAGGAGCTGTGCTGGAAGCTGCCATCCCCATGGATGATGGGTGTATTGGGCAGTAAGGGAACATTGTCCTGCTTCCTCACGACCTCCTTCTTCAAGGCACCACCAGGGTGTGTTCTCTGCACTCTAGAAGCTGTGCCATCAACAGGTGGTAGGCTAAAGGCTGCAGGGACCAAAGAGGAGCTTGTAAGGGGAGAATGCTGGACAGGGCGATGATGGAAAGGGCCAGAAAACTTGCTGGAGCTGCGTAACATCTCTTTGTTATCCCAAAGAACTTCAAGTATAACAATGAAATACCACTTTATACCAAGTATAACACTAACATGGGACAATGAGCACAGAGTCCTAGAAGATTTTGGGTTGGAAGGCACCTTTAAGCACTATCTAGTCCAACTCCTGTGAGCAGGGACATCTTCATCCTGATCAGGTTCCTCAGAGCCCCATGTAAGATGGCCTTGAACACCTTCAAGGATGGACCAACAACAGCTTCTCTGGGAAAACCCTTCCAGCTTTTCATTCCCTTCATTATAAAAAAAATTCTCCCTTATGTCTAATCTAAATCTACCCTATTCTAGCTTAAAGCCAAACTGCAGCGATGCTTTCCCTAAGAAACAATGAAACCCAGCATTGCTTTGCCTTTGTTCTCCTGTTGCAGAGGCTGGCAGGGGCAGTTGCCAAAGGAAAGTGCAGATAACCTTGGGTGCTGGCCTGGGGCTGAGTGCTGCCTCCTCAGGGCCCCGCTGCCGCCCTCGGGCAGCGCTCACAGCCCTGCAGGCAGAGCCCCTCAGCCGGGATTCAGTCGGGAACGCTGCTGCCTCCTGGGGCTACAGCAGAAGCCCTGGCTGGGGCTTCAGCACAGCTCTACAGCGCCAGCTCCTCAGCAGGGAGTGGCAGGAGAAGGAACTCTGGTGTCTTCATTACAAGGAGCTGAATTTTGTTTCTTCCAGGCTGCACCCCAGTTGAAAAGCATTCTTTTGGACTCCCCTTCCCTGGAGGCTGCTCTCCAGGAGAGAGTCTGAAGCCCCAGTGTACTTTGCAAGACAGAGTTTTCTACTCTAAAAGACTTTAGAGGTCAAGGGAGGAAGCTGATATTCTGTTACTGACTCAGTGAGGTCATGGGCAAGACACTTCATGCCTCTGTATTTTCCTTTGAGAAACAGAATTAAATCCCAAGCAAGCTTCCACTCAGATGCAAGCAGAACAGCTCCCCAGTCTGATTGCAACGCTGTGCAAAGGGCAAGCAAGTGGTCAAAAAGGACCACCACAAGTGTAGCCACCACTTACTTGCTTCAGCTGCATCCCCAGGCTCGACTGTCTCAGGAATAGGCTGCAAGGATGTTTTCCTTTGTCTCCTATTCTTCATCTCTCTCTCAAAAAGCTCTGCGTCCTTCTGCTCCAAGTTCTTTTGAGCCAACATGCACAAAGCAGCACGGATCTGGGTGCAATGGAAATACATCATAGGCTGCAAGCAGAGACACACAAACCACACACAACATCTCATCAGGAGCACAGAGTCCACAGAGTGCCATAGGCTTCAATGCAGCTCCAGCCACATTCCAATAGTTTCAGAGGAACATCTCCTGTCCTCACCTTGGCAATTACACACAGTGAGGGGGAACACTTCAGTGCCACAACCTTCCACTGCTGCAACTGCAACCTATGTCAGGAAGCCCTGCTTGAAGCATCAAAGTCATAGGAGTGCTCCAAGACACAGGAAGAGCTGACATGGCCAGTGAGCAGGCAGTTCAGTTCCTACAGGCCATGGCAGGAGAATAAAAACCATGTGCAATACCCAGCAAGGAGGGCTAATGAGCTGTTGCTTAACACTCATGGCCAGGAATTGCAGCTGTTTCTCACTTCCTGGCTTCTGAAGGACTCAGTTCTGAAGGGCTCTGAAGGGCTTGGTCTCTCAGACCAGGAGACCAAAAGGAGAATTCATGTGAAAACAAGTTGCAGAAACACTGATGATAATGAGCAGAAAACTTGAGAATGAGAGGGCTGTGAGATACAGCCACAAAGGTAACCAGGAAAAATCAACCTCTCCCATTTTCTTTTGCAGCCTTGCTTACACCCAACATTAGAATCTTTGCTTCTCTGCTTTCAAGGGTGCACTTTGCCCACGTGCACTGATGTGTAGCTTGCTCTGTCATTCAGAACTTCTCTAAAACAGCCTTTGCACATAAAGAATGCTTCTGGCATGACCTTAGCACCATCTCCAAACCAGGGACCTTGGCACCACTGGAAATAGCCAAGCAATGGTTCTGTAGCTGTCCAATATATTCCCAAGGAAATCCCCATCCCCCAAGAGTGGCAGATGATGATTTTCAGTGACATTTTGGGCCAAGCACTAAACAGCCACTGGAAAGGAAGTCTGCTCACCCCTGTCCTTATCCCTTACCTTTCCAAAGCCGTCCCTCAGCTCTCTGTCCCTCGTTAGACCAGGACTGGTGGGATGATCTGTCTCCTTGGCCTGGCTCAGTGGGCGGCCTGGGAATGGAAGCAAAGCTTTGTGTCAATCTCTGGCAGACTTCAAGCCCCCAAAAATGCAATGCTGGGCAACAGGCAAGACAGGTTCCAGAGTGCAGAGCTCTCAAGACACAGAGATTGTGACTGAGAGCAGCAAGGTACAATGCCTGGACCCTCTCCCAAGGGAAGGGCTACTGGCAGCAGACATGACATGGCTCTGTTGGCCAGCAGACTGAAACCTGCTGCATGATGAAGGCCTCAGCCCCTGCAGGCTGAAGAGCCTCTGTGTCTGATAGAGAAGGGCAGAGACAGAGATTGCTCTTGACAGAGATTCTTTTCTGCCCTTTTTCATGCTGATTTTAGTAAACATCATCTTTCCAGTTCCTGAAAGAAGCCCCAGGTTCTAATACCTGGATGCACTTAGATCAACATTGTCTTCTTTTTGTTGGAATATTTTAGAGGACATTCAAAGAAAATCTGAGCATTGCAGGAGTATTACCCAAATGTGAACTGTGTTCTTGACACTAGATATTTCATTTTCCCCAAGGATTTTCATTCTAAACTGTATGAGCTTGGGCCACTTTTGGGCCAGCCTGACTAAAGGCTGATTTTCTGTCACAGACATCTTTTATGAAAAATCCTTTCCTTGGGATTTTTCCTCCTGAGAAGCTGAGAGGCCTCAGGAACAAAATGTAAACAATGGTTATCTGCTGCTGTGGAATGCAACAGGTGGATCTGTGATTGGTCCATGTTGGTTGTTTCTAATTAATGGCCAATCACAGTCAGCTGGCTCGGACACAGAGGAAATCCTTCTGAGGAAATCCTTTCTTCTATTCTTTTAGTATAGTTTTTCTTCTATTCTTTTAGTATAGTTTTAATGTAATATATATCATAAAATAATAAATCAAGCCTTCTGAAATATGGAGTCAAATCCTCGTCTCTTCCCTCAACCTGAGTCCCCTGTGAACACCGTCATAATTTTCTAGTTGCAATTCTATACAACAGCTTCACAGAGGATAAATTAAGTGGCAACGCAGTAGAAAAAAAGCATTGTCTTAAATCAGGACTTTTTGCCCCTGCAGAATGGTCAGCATAACAAAAAAAAAGGAGACTTAGATAGCGGCTCTTTCAAAGGAGGGCCTTGGAAGGTAAAAGCATTTGGAATATTGGCAGGGAAACTACAGATCCCAAGGTAACCTCCTTGGGACCACTGCTGTCAGTCAGGCCAGCAAAATGGACACACAAAATATAACAGAGGCGACGATGCAATCTAAAGCATCTGAAGCTCCATATTTCATGGGACACATTTCCTGCAAACTTCTAAACAGCTGCACAGGGAAACATGCTCCTGCTGGCAGACACTTGAGGCAGGCCAGGGCAAAACCCTGAGCCACTTGCCCAGAGCTAGCACAGGCACAGCCTGGCCTCTGGGCTGCCCTGGGACAGCAGGGAGCCCAGAGCCCTGTGCTCTCCAGGAATGGCTCAGCTGCACCTGCACCCTCCTGCTCCTCTGCCTGCCCCACAGCTCAGCAGCCCTGCAGCTCCAGGGGCAGCAGCACAGCTCCTTGCAGGGGCACATGCAGGGCACAGCTGTTCCCTGGCAATGTGCACAGCCTCTCTGCGCTGCCACAGGACCCTTCCTGCTGCCA
Organism: Agelaius phoeniceus; assembly: GCF_051311805.1. Lineage (NCBI taxonomy): Eukaryota > Metazoa > Chordata > Aves > Passeriformes > Icteridae > Agelaius > Agelaius phoeniceus. Next base: position 8,187,018 of record NW_027509866.1, read on the forward strand.
GCAAGCAGCCCAACTCCCCCCTCCCCTCTGTCCTTGTCCTCCCTGGCAGTGCCCCTGGGGCCTGCGCGGCTCCGCGGCCTCTGCTGGGGCTCCTGGGCCCAGGCCCCTGAGCCGCCCCGGAGCCCCAACCTCCATTCCCAAGGCCGGGCTGCGGCACAGGAGGCTCCAAGCCCAACAGGTCAGCCAGTTCCCTTGGGAACAGAGCCATCCCAGCTCCTATCTTGCACCAAGAGCTCTTTCCCTTCTTCCTCTGGGTGTTTGCTGTAGGCTCAGAAGAAGCTGACATTCAGGTACAGGAAAAGAAGTGAGTTAATTGAACTCATGCCTTTACAATCAACCCATCTAATGGGTGAGGAATTCAAAGCATATTTTGGTTACTGAAAAGATTGCTTGTTTTTTTTATTTTTCGTGAAATGAGCATTAGTTTAATTTCTCTGAACAATATGGAGTTGGCAAGCCAAGAGAGAAGGGCTCTACTAGTTCATGTGGTGCCCCTTGCCTCCCCACTACTACAGGACCCCTTTCCTTCCAAACAGTTGGAAATTCACAGTGTTCTCTAGAGTCTGACACTGGAAAGGAAGTAATTGTTTTCAAAAGGTCCCACTCAATTCCAGGTTGGGTTTTGCATTTTTGGGATTTTATATTACTCTTTACAACAAAAGAAGTGCTGGGACACACACAATGGCACCACGTTTTAAATGCAAAAGAAGCTTTGCTTTCTCCATTAGATGTGCCCAGTATTCTGTGAGCCTGGCTTTGTAGGGAACAAAGTGTTCATCCCAAAGTTCCATTTTTGCTCTACTTACTTGTTCCAGGGGTTTATTATCCCCTGCTGTCTTTTCAGCAGAGACACTCAAACACAACATAAACATGACCTGCCTCAAAACATTTCTGATCTTGGCTAATACTGTCAACTCAAAATATTTCTAATGGAAATAGCAGAGGGTAGGTCATTTTGAAATACTCTCCAACAGAGCAGTTAGAATTAAGAGAACTAGTTCTTTACATGGCTACACAGAGAATAAAATCATATGGCAGCCAAGGAGGATGAGTGTCTTAAACCTGGATTCCTTCACCCTGACCACTGCCGTGGTCAGTAATAAAAGTGAGACAGGTAAGGTTTAATGAGATAGATAATTTCTAGTCCAGAATTGATCCAGCAAAAATGTCACCTTACTTAGTGAGCATTAAGCATTCCAGCTGCATATGAGCGAGTAAAGAGTCATTCCAAAGGGGCCATAGCCAGGATTTGGCAGAACTAACCCTGATCCCCAAAGGAACCAGGGGATCTGATCCCTTTTTCTGCATCAGCAGAATTATTTCTCCAAGTCTCATCTCTCCTATCATTACACACCCAGAGATGACACAGGAACAACAACAGTGTCATTGGGGCTTTCAACTTGAAAGCATTGCCTGACCCAGATGCACCAGGGACTGCATTTTGTCTGGCACAATTCCACTTGTCAGGGATCAGGCAAGGCAGGGACAGGGACAAGGCAGAAGGCATCTCCTGCCCCAGCCTCAGCCTGCAACACTGACACAGGCAGAGAGAGCTGGGCAAGAGATTTGTCACTGTGAACCTGCCATGGGTGGCTGTGGGCTTGTGCTGTCACAGCATGACAAACTCACACCCTGCATAGGCTGCATCCATTTGGAAGGCTCTTTCTCCTTCATTGGAAAATTCAACAGGACTTTCTATCATAGGAAATTTCCAGATTTCTGCCAGTGCAAAACCAGGCAATGTCCATGAATCCTCTTCAGATCTCAAAGGGTTCGGCTCAGAAACTGCCCCAAGGAAAGGTTTTCTTCTTCAAAAGCAGGAGGAAGGAGTGGGAACATCTCTCATTTCATGATAAATGCTTTCTTTACCCTAATTGTGACACTAGAAAGGCTGCAGGAGATAAAAGGCATGTGCAGGATGGAGAGGAAGGTATCCTCTTCCAGCTCAGCATTTCAGGGGCCAACAGGTACCACTCAACACTTCACACTGGTGGAATTTTCACTACACCACCAGAGAACACTCCCACTGACAGGGCTCTGGGAGAGTCCACTGAGCCCACAAAAGAATTGAAATGAATTTAAAGAAATTTTGAAAATAATTGGTTTTAACCAAGATTTCCAAATATCACCTCTGAGTCAAGACTACAATGGTCATTTTAGGACAGACATGCCCTGTACCTACCTGCAAGTTCAGAGTTCTTCTCTTTGTTTATGCTGCTGGGTCTTGGCCTGGAGAAAATGGAGGACAAAAGAACATGTGAGGAGGTAGAAAGAGAAGGGAGGGAATGGGTGTACCATGAAAGGAGGCAAACCTACTTAGCATGGTCACTCTGATGAAGGAGGAAATGCAACCCATAAACCAACAGGATGCAGAGCTGATTCATTGTCCTTAAAATTTACGTTGCTGGAGTCACAAAGAGCTGGCCAAACACAGCAGTCATTCTTCAACTTGCATCAGATCTCCCAATGTTCTGCTGCCTCTCCTTTTGGAGCCAAGTGGCTCCCACAGCCTCTCTGAAGCAGCAAGAGCTGCTGAGCTGAGACACGAGTCCGTATGGAGGGCAGCTACTTTTGTACAGCTGCCAAAGCTTGACTTGGCCTGCCCGTGCCTTACCCTGGTGACAGCCTCGTGCTACATGGGATCAGAGCACTGCTGTCTCCTGAGAATGATATTACACCTGCTGGCTCTTTCAAGAACAAAAAGGCTGTTTCCAACTCAGCTGCTAGGGGAGGAGATTCAGATTGCACACCTTAAAAGCCCCACCGAAGATTCTCAATTGGCATGATACTTCTGTGACTCCTTCTTTATTGATAACACTTGGATAAGGGTAACAGCGACATTTTCTCTTGCATATCCAAGCCAATATTTTTCCATCAGGTACAGTCCTATGCCTCTTCTCTAGCACCTTGCCCTCTTTGATCTTAAGCCCAGATCAAAATATTAAACATCAATCGGATTATACATCAGATTTTACATCTATACTGAAAAATTTATCTGGCATCTCATTTCACTGTGGACTCCCAGGCATAGTCACATTACACCTGACGTTTACAGAAGCAGCACCTGATTTTGCAGACACCTCTCCAGTAGCCAATATTTGCCCAAGCACATTCTCCTGGTTGCAGAATTTGACAGTCAAGGATGACAGCATTCAAACATCTGCAGGATCCGACCCATGCAATTCAGTTCCCAAATGTCACCACAACAATTACAGAGAGATTCAATAGCCAAGCCCAGCAGAGGACCCATCAGGGGGTGCTTTAAAGCCCTGCCTCCTCTTCCCCACCACCACCTCTGCTCGTGGGGCATATGGTGTTGGGTTTGACATTGTGCTGGATCATCATGGATGGGCAAAATAGTGAATACACAGAAGCTTGCCTAAATACAGGAGACAGATTGCTGTGAAAAATAACCCAACAAGAAAGGAAGAGTAAGGTGAACAACACACTGCAGCAGCAGACACCTTGGCTCACCTCATCTCCTGGGACTCCTGGAATTCCAGCTGGGGAGAGCTTTCCAGAGACCCTGCAGCACTGCCCACAGGGGGACTGCCTGCCCTGCGTATGGGGGGGATCAAAGGTGGTGCCAGTGACCCCTTCTTCATATCCCCACCACTGGAATAGAGCAAGGAAGCCTGGAAAGAGTAGAACACAGTGCTCAGGTCAAGCATCCAGCCTTGCCCTCATTCATGCCTCAAGACATTTAGATATGCCCTCAATTGGGACCTGGCAGGAAAAGCCAAACTGATGAAGCAGCTTGGACCAGGATAGGGAATGAAAATGGAGGAGGTGAGGGGGAGACCATGTCCCAGATTTGCCACCTCTCCCCTCATGCTCACTTTTCACTAAGGGTTCCTACATTCCCAGCTGGCATCCAGGTTTTGGACATGAAGATGCTCTGAGGTGCCCCTGCCTCCACTGCCCTTTTGGATGGCATGGCAGTGGCTTTAGATCACTGTTCTCTCCCTGCCCCTGAGGTGTCTCACAGACAGTGCTCATCTCCAGCCACGTCCCCACAAAGCCATTCTGCAGGATGTCCAAACCTGCTTTTCTCAAGCCCCTCATTTCTCCTGCTGCTGCCCTTCCCTCCTACACTTCCCCAGCAGCCTTGGAGCCCAGATGCTGCTGAGCTCTTGGCATGCTGGCTGCTCTCCAGCTCCCACACATCCATCATCTCAGGCTCCCTGGCACTGAGGAAGTTCAGCAGAGCTCCCTGCCCTGCTGCTCTCTGCAAGCTCTCTGCCTGCCCACATTGCTCCAGGGCCCCCATGCCATGGCCAGGAATGGGCTGGGGGCAGCAGGGGCAGGTGCACACCCTTCCTTCATATCCCATCATTTCTGGCCCAGCTAAAGAGCCAAACCAGGACCTGTTCAAACTTCAGTGAGGGGGTCAGTTCCTGTCAGGGAAAAGGTCTCAGAGCTCTGCCCACAGCATATCACCTGAACATTTACCACACTGCACTTACTTTGGTCTCCTTACCTTACATCCTTTTCCCTCTGAAATCAGCTCCTGTTTTTTTACCCAGGACCCATCCCAGCCAGTGCCATTTTCCCCATTCTCCTGCTCTCCGCTGCATGTTGGGCCTGGCTTGGTAGAAGGAGAGCTCTTCTGGATGGGAGGCAACGGCTTGGAGGGAAGGAGCATGGAGGGACTTGCCAGGGAAAACCTCTTGGCAAGAGGGTAACCAGTCAGGCCTGCAAAGTGGAGAGACAAAATAGAACAGAGGCCACCATGCAAACCTAAAGCATCAGAAGCTCCATATTTCATGGGACACATTTCCTGCAAACTTCTAAACAGCTGCACAGGGAAACAAGCTCCTGCTGGCAGACACTTGAGGCAGGCCAGGGCAAAACCCTGAGCCACTTGCCCAGAGCTAGCACAGGCACAGCCTGGCCTCTGGGCTGCCCTGGGACAGCAGGGAGCCCAGAGCCCTGTGCTCTCCAGGAATGGCTCAGCTGCACCTGCACCCTCCTGCTCCTCTGCCTGCCCCACAGCTCAGCAGCCCTGCAGCTCCAGGGGCACTGGCAGCAGCACAGCTCCTTGCAGGGGCACATGCAGGGCACAGCTGTTCCCTGGCAATGTGCACAGCCTCTCTGGGCTGCCACAAGACCCTTCCTCCCAACAGAGATTGGCCCAGCTCCCCCCTCACCTCTGTGTGAGGCTCAGCCATACTCACAAGGGAAGAAGTGAGTTAGGTGAACTCCCACCTTTATCATCAGCAAATCTAATGGGTGTGGCACTCGAGGGGAATAATTTCTAATTATTGAGAAAATTTATTTGGTTTTATTTCTCATGGAACTGGCCTGCATTTAATTTTTCTGAAGAGTATTGAGTTAGCAAGTCTGAAGGTAAAGGTGGAAAGCTCCAATGACAAGAGGGGAAAAAAGAAAAAAATATTCTTTCTTAAGGCTGGCCTGTGAATCCACTGGAAAAACCCACACTAGCTGTGACTGCTAGTTCTGCAAACCACAAAAACCTTCCCACAAGCAGGCAGGCCTTATTGGTGTTTCTAGTGCACCGTAATACCATCCTCAGGGTTGGGCCCAACTGGCAAGCAGAGGAAGAACAGGAAATTTATCTGTCATGAGACCTAACGTTGATGGCATTGATGGCAAAGAAAGCAACGGGACTTGCATCTCATGACCGTGTCCAATCTGTGGTCAGCTGTGGCCACAGTCCCTGTCCTGGCTGACAGTATGAGTGATTTGGCCACTGTCAAAAAGGAGAAAGCAGAGTAAACTAATGACAGAATGTTGTGATGCCTCAGGGCATCCTTGCAGGATCATCTGTAGCTGTCAGCCACCTACTCTGACACAGAGCCAGCACTGACCACCACAGACCAGTTTTCTCTGAAATCTGGTGGGATTTGTTTTCCATTTGGCTTCAGCCTTTCAGCTCCTTTCTATCCTCACCTTTTCCTTCAGGGGTCTTTCCTTTTCCAGTGAAATCCATGTTTGAACCCGTGCCTCTGCCTGGCAGAAGTGCCTGGGTTGGAATTTGGGAACGCTCTCAGAGCAGTCAGCGCCGGGAGCTTGGTGCCAGCCTTTGAACAAGGCCGGGTGACTCCAATCGCCAGCGCTCGGCACAGAGAGGCAGAGCCGGACGCGTCTGCTGCCACTGGGGCCGTGCCAAGCACAACCTGCACCAGCCCAGCCTGGGGCTGCCCCTTTGTGACACGCTCACCATGGTTCTCTCGTTTCCATGGCTGCAAAACCCCACCCCGACTCCATCCCCTTCCATTCCCCTCCCAAGGGCAGCCAGCCCTAAGCCCAGCCTGGCCAGGCCTGAGGCTTTCACACTGTCTAGGATATAGACCCTTTCCAAAGCTACTTTTCAAGGCCTTTATTTCTGTAATTCCCACTCACTTCTGGGTTGCAGCTTGTTGGTGTGGGATTTTGTTTATTTGTCTTCACATCAAACCAAGTGCTGGGACACAAACAATGGCACCAGGAGGTGGAAGTTAAAGAAGCTTTGCACTCCCCAGTAGATGACCCCATAATTCAGCTGGCCAATAGCTGTAGGGAACAAATTGACCATCCAAACGTTCCACTTTTGCTCTGCTTCATTGTTCCATGGCTTTATTCCCTGCTTTCTTTATTGCAGAGACACCCAAGCCCAACATAGACATGATCTGCTTCAAAATATTTCTGATCTTGGCGGTTCCTGACAATTCCAAATTTCTTAGCAGTAATATCACAATAGGCAGGTCATTCTGAAATACACTCCAACAGAAAAGATAAAACTGATCATGCTTGATTTGGCAGAAGTAAGCCTGAGCCATGGGACCCGTGGGTCTGATCCCCTTTTCTGCATCTGCAAAATCATTTCTTCAAGTCTTATCTCTCCTATCTATTCAAAGAAGCTTTGCTCTCTGCATTAGATGCCCCCAGTATTCAGTGGGCTGATATGATCAGTGTATCTGTAGGATGTAAATTTGCCATGAAAAGTTCTCCTTTGTTGCTCAAGGGTTTTTTTCCTGCTTTCTTTCCTGCAGACAGACCCAAAACCAACATTACAACACCTGCCTCAAAGCAATTCTCATTTGGACTGTCCCTGAAAATTCAAACCTACGCTCAGAGCGTTTCCCTGTCCCCAGGGACAGGCTCCAAGGCTGGGCTCTCACCTGCACAGAATGAAGAAGAGCTGCTGCCCTTGCCAGCGGCTCCGGGCTCTCGCCATCAGCGCTTTGAATGCAGCTTTTGCACACACTCTGCCTCTCTGAGCCCAGCAGCATTCCCGGGCATCAGCAGAGCTGCTGCAGGCCAACATCCTCCAGGCACAGCTGCAGCAAGGAGATTGCAACAAGGCCTGGCTGCAGGAGTCTCCAGCCTGCAGCAGCCCTTCCCCTGTGGGGAATCATCTTGTGCTGCCATGGGGGAGCAAAGGGGGTGAGGGGCTCTTTGCAGATGAGGGTCTCCTCCATGTGCTGCTGCTCGCTGGGCTGATACAGCTGCTGCTGCCCTCCCCCACAGCTGTACCAGGAGCCTGCCTGGGAAAATAACACTGCCAGTGCCAGTGCCAGTGCCAGCCACCCATCCCTGCCATGGCCCTGCCCTCAGGGCGTCCTGCCCACCAAACTGCTCCAGTCAGGTGATGTCAGACACCATCAAAACACATTCAAACAACGCATTTTCCACACTCTGGCAAAATCATGGCCATACAGGCCACATGCTGGAGGCAGACTACTGTTGGCAGAATGGGGGAAGCCCCAGCAGCTGCTCTCCCCAGGCTGGATGGCCATGGCAGCAGAGGCAAGTCTCTCACTGTGCCCACTGCTGTGGGACCCAGTGCTTTGGACATGTTCCCACTGAACTCAGGCTGCTGCTACAGCAGCACCATGCCTTCACACATTTGATAACAAAGAGTTGGAATGGCACACAGGATTCCCCATGAGCTACAAAAAAAAAAAAAAAAAAAAAGAGGAGCACATGGAGGAGACCCTCATCTGCAAAGAGCCCCTCACCCCCTTTGCTCCCCCATGGCAGCGCAAGTGAGGAGGCAAGTGAGTTAGAATAGTTTGCTCCTTTTTAATACAAGCATACCTGGATTTAGGCAGGGACACTGGGCTAATCATACTGGGGCCTGGTTTGTAAGCTTTGTTGTTGCAGTGTGATGTCATTTCCTGTTTCAGCTCCCAGGTGTGGCAATACCTTCTCCCTTCCCCTCCCCCTTGCCTCCTTGCTAAGTGCTGTCAGTCGATCTTAACATTCCAGCAAGGCCGTCGTCTGGTTGGTGCAGTTCAAAAGATGCCCCTCAGCCCTGGGTCATTGGCTCGTCCAAGTGTCATTGTCCCCTGAGCCTTCCCCCCCTCCCGCCTGGTTGGTGGCTCACCTACCCCTTCCCCTCCCCCTTTCCCCAGGCTTAAAAAGAGACGGGACCATGCGGTCGGGATTCTGTGGAGCTGTTACCAAGATTCAGACATCTGTGACCCTGGAATAAAACTCTGGATTAAACCCTCTGCAGAATCCATCTCCTTTTCCTCTTCACCTAGCCTGGAGCCTTTCCATCAGAGGTAAACTGAGTTTTACCATGCCTGGACTTGTTCCGAGTGCCTGACTGCAACTTCCAGCCAGCCAAAGGTGTCTCTGAGGTGAAACACTACAGCTGCCACCTTTGGCCCAGCAGCCAGGCTCAGATGAGCCCAGGCATTACCACCTGGTAATGGCCGGCTGGATGCTGCAGCTGGGCACTTGGAACAAATCCAGGCATAGTAGGAACTCAGTTTACCTCTGGTGGAAAAGGTTCAGGTGTTGGTGAAGAGAAAGGAGAGGATTCTATCGTAGAGTTTTAATCCAGAGTTTTATTCCAGGATGGTAGACCTCTGAATCTTGTAACAGCTCCCAATAGAATCCCGGCCGCATGGTCTCGTGTCCTTTTAAGCCCCAGGGACAGGGGGAGGGGAAGGGACAGGTGAGGGCCAACCAGGTGTGAGGAGGGGAAGGCTCAAGGGATAAAGACACTTGGACAGGCCAATGAGCCCAGACCTGAGGGGCATCTTTTGAACTTCTGCCAACCACACAATGCCCTTGCTGGAATGTTAAGATTGATGGGCAGCTCTTAGCAGGAGGGCAAAGGGGAAAGGAAAGGTTGGCACACCTGGGGGTTTGGGATAGGTGAAACAGGAAATGGCATCACCCTGCAACAGTGCGGGACAGCTGCTGCAGCACTGCTGCGCCTGTGTGCGAGCAGCGCCCAAGGAGCAGCTGCGCCAGTTCAGAGTCTGAAACGGAATCCTCAGGGCACACAAATGACAACTGGCATTTCAGGGCTGGCAGGAGAAGCTAAATCCATCTGCTCCCTGCCCTTTCTAGCCATGGCCACGCTGATGCAATTGGAAGAATTGCCCCTGCCCAGGAAGATCTCAGGTGCAAGAAAGGAGCAAAACCAGGTGTTTCTGAGGTGCTAGCTTCCATTGCCACAGGTTTTCCTTCCAAGTTCTAAGGGATTTGGGCTATTTTTACCATTTCATACTTTCTGTGCGTCCCTGTGAGTGAGTAAGCACCACAAACCCTCTCCCTCAAAGCCCTGAGGTACTGCCAAAACAGAACTTGTTCATGCTCTTTTCTCCTGGTGATTTATAATCCCGTGCAGACCCTGATAGCAAACCCGTGCTGTAGAGAAAAGATTGACCTTGGCATCCTGGGGCACTTTCTGGGTGGGTGTTTGAATCTGCTTTTCCGGGCCTTGGGCTGAGCAGGGTGAGGCCGAGGCCTGGGCCCCTCCAGCCGGCGCCGGGAGCTCCTGGGGCAGCGGCGAGGGGCGGCCCTGAGGGGCGGCACAGGGGGCATTTCCCCCGAGCGGGCGGGCGGGCGGGCGGCGGGGAAAGGCGCCCTGGGCACAAGGGCCGGCACAAGGGCCCCGGCTCTCTGCAGTGCGGGCGGCCCAGCGCCAATCGCTGCTCCCGGAGCCACTGCCAGGGCCGGGTCTCCTCCCCGCCGCTGACCCTGCACCTGCAGCACTGCCTCTGGCTCTGCCGGGCTCCCCGGCACGGACGGCAAGGACATGGACACGCTGCAGCAGGGGCCCAGCAGGGACACCCAGATGGTGCCAGGGCTGCAGCTCCTCTCCTGCAAGGAAAGGCTGACACAGCTCGGCTTCTTCAGCCTGGGAAAGAGACTTAGAATTGATCGAGCTGTGGCCTTCCAGTACCTGAGGGCAACCTACAAGAAAGCTGGACAGGGACTTAGTATGAGGGCAGGCAAAGACAGGACAAGGGAGAATGGACTCAAATGGAGAGAGTCGGTTTAGGTAAGGGATTCCAAAAAAATACTCTCCTGGAACAGGTTGCTCAGAGATGGTGTGCGTGTCCCATCCCTGACAGTGTTCAAGGCCAGGCTGCATGGAGCTCTAGAGAAGTCGGTCTAGTGCAAGGGGTCCCCAGCCACAGCAGGGGGGTTGCAGCCATGGGATTTTTCAGATCGCTTCCAAGCCAAACCATGCCACAACTCCATGATTCTGGGATTCTTCCCCTCCTCATCCTCTGGCAGAAAAAGAAACTTGGCCCCAAGTTTCACACTGCAGACCATGTCTTTTGGCAGCCTGCAACTATGTCAACAGAGGATGAAAAGAGATGACGTTACTGACACGATTTCCCTTTTCTACTTGAAAATTAAATGCTCTGCTCCTGTCCACTCTGGCAAAATTGTCAGAAGAGGATATTCTTCCCCATGAAATGCTTCGTCTCACACAAAGAAGAAAGAAGCCACAAGCCAACACTCTTCTTTATTGCTACATTGTTTTATTTGGTTACCTTTCTAATAGGAATTACTTTGGGGTGTGATTTGTTTGTTTCTCTCTCTCGTTCTTTGGGGCACGCAGCGGCTCCTCAGTTGGGTTCGTGGGAGCAATGGAGGAATGGCCGTGAGCTCCGGCAGCTCCGCAGCAGCATCAGCGGCAGCATTAGCAGCGCTTCTCTCGATCGGTTTTCCGCTCGACTTTTCACTCACTCCCCATCCCCTTCTCCCTCTCACACTCATTCTACTTCCATCCCGTCCCATCCCCTGCCGTCCGTGTTCTGCCTCTCCCAGTCCGGCTGATGCCGCGTCCCGCAAGGCGCCCCTCAGCGGGGCTGCCCTGTGCCCGCCCCTGCCCGGCCCACCGTTGCGCCTCAGCCGGGGTCTCACCATCCTGGCTCTGGTGCCGCTGGAAGAGCCGCTCGCTCTGGTGCTGGCGGAGCAGCACGGTTTTTTGGCTGCACCTGGCGAGGGCCCTGGCCCCGAACGAAGCCCCTGCCGCGGCTCTGCCCACAGCTGCCCTACTGCCGCCCGGCTCCCGCCCCATGGCCGACAGCGGGGCCGGCAGCTTCCCCGCTTCTAGCTCCGCCGCTCGCCAGCTCAGCCGCCGGCCCTGAGCCGCTGCAGCCCGGGGCGGCTCGGCAAGCAGCAGTGCACCGGGCGGGCGGGTGCCCCAGGCAGAAGAGCGGGATCGCGGTGCCGCCCACACGGGCGGAGAGGCCTCCCCTGGAGCAGCTCTACCGGGAGGGCCCGCTGCTGGGCAGCGGCGGCTGCGGCAGCGTTTACTCCAGGACCTGGCTTGCCGACAGCACCCTGGTAAGAGATGGGGCCGGGTCCAAGGGTGGCAGCCAGCAAGCGAGTGTCCCAGGAGCACATCTCGGAGTGGGCGCGGCTGGTGAGTGAGCAGGGCCAGCGGGAGGAGCCGGCGGGGCATTCCGGGCAGGGCTGAGGCGAGGCCTGGCAGGGCAGCAGCTGGAACGCTGTGAGGGGAGTGAGTGTGGAGTGAGCGGGGGGCCATGGCGAGCCACAGCAGGGCAGGGGCTGCCTGAGGCATGGTGCAACATCGGCCCCACTGACAGCATTGCAGTCCCCCCGCAGCGCAAGGGCGCCCTTGTGCCCCTGGAGCTGGCGCTGCTGTGGATGGTGTCACGGCCTGGCTTCCGCAGCGTCATGCAGTTCCTGGACTGGTTCGAGGTGCTCAAGGGCTTCGTGCTGGTCATGGAGCATCCGCAGCGCTGTCAGGACCTCTGGTACTTCCTGCACAAGCGGCGGTTCCTGACGGAGCCCGTGGCGCGGGGGCTGTTCCGCCAGGTGCTGGAGGCCGTGCGGCACTGCAGCAGCCGCGGCGTCCTGCACCACCACATCAAGGCCGAGAATGTCCTCGTTGACCTGGCCATGGGCAAGGTGAAGCTCATCGACTTTGGCTGCGGCACGATCCTCCAGGACACGTTCTACACCCGGACGTCAGGTGAGCCCGAAGCTGGCACCCAGACAGGCAGCAGAGGTTCCCCTTTTGGCTGGCACAGGGGAAAGAGGGAGGGAAGGAAGGAGGGGGAATCCATCTCAGCCAGCTGCAGCCAAGTTGCTTTTTGGCAGGGCAGGGGCTGGCTGTTGTGCAACGGGAGCTGGCTGGGAGGGAGGGAGCAGCATGGGCCTGATGAGCTGCACCCATGTCCCATAGGAACGCCGGAGTACAGCCCACCAGAGTGGATCCTCTTTGGCTGCTACCATTGTGAGATGCAAAGCTGTGTTTCATGTCAAGTACAAACAGGCGAAGTGTGTACTTGCAAATGCGAAATGTGTGGACATCAACAATGGGATAGTTGCAAATTCTAATAATAACTGAGGAAAATAAAGCATGGAAAAAGGCCTCTGAACCTATCTTTTGTTTGCAATCAACCCTGGTTGATTTAGGAGCATTGGAATTAAGGTGTTAAGGATGTTGCTTTTTGCTTGCATTTAATCCATAAAAAAGCTCTGCAATAATAACCTTTTGAAGTAGAATTTTAGAATATTACTTGTATCCTTGAAACTATAGCTTTGGAATATATATATAGGAAATATGCTTATCTCACACCTTATTGAAGCAGAGAAAAACAGTTTGAGAAAGGAAGATGACCATCACCTCAAGGATTTATGGTTTTGACCAAAGGGAAGCTGGACATCACTGTTGTTAGATTTATAGTCTCTGCAATTAAAAGGTGGACCCACATCTGGGGAGCTGGACTCCACCAGATGGGATTCGTCTTTCTTCTTTTGGAAACTGGACCGCCACCATCTGGGGATACTCCTTTGAAAATACATCCTGAGAAATTCAAATCACAATAGTGTATAGAACTGTGATGTAATAATTTGGAATAAAAATTGCTGATAAGTAAAAAAACTGGAAATAGAAACTGCTGAAAAAGCTGACGAGTGTAATGAGTTAATGTCTTAGTTTGTTCATCAAGTGTCTAAAAAGACTCTAAGAGGGGGAAAAGCCAGTAATAGAAAAAACCGCAAGGATAGACGTAACCAGCTAATATGTTGCAAGATGAATATAACGGGCTAATATATTGCAAAATAACTGTCATAAGGCTTAAACCACAAACTGTCAGAAGCTAATATGTTGAAAGGCTAACTAAGCAAATGTGTAACTATATGTAGCTATGTGCCTATATATGGTAAAGGCTATTGTAAGACCTCGAGGAAGAGGACCGGAGCCTTCGTCCAGACGACCACCAGAAGGCAGAATAAGACCCCCTAGCAACTCTCGGTGCAGACGCAGAGAATGCCAGAAGGACACCCAACAACAACAGATAAAAAGGAGGACTGAACTGCCGAGTGGCGTGGGCCGATGGTGGAGCGGTGACTCCCGGGTGGGTGCAAGCCTTTTGTTGTCTGCACCCAGTGCTGTAATTTGCCTATTATCACTTGCTCTATCAATTAATAAATTACATTTTATTTGGACTCACTTGTTGGTGGTTGGTTCCTCACCGCAACTTGTAACAATGAGTACCCCTATAAATACCTGTAACCCTCAATTATCGGTGTGCAGTTGGAGGGAAAACTTCCCCCATGGTAGCCAGCACTGTATTGCTCATACTTTACCATATTAAATAATAAATTGATTGCTGTTTGAATATTGGCCTAGTCAAGCTTCTTATTCATAACAAAACTTTGTTCCTTTAGCCTGGCTGCAGAGACCCCCAGGGCCTTTTCTGCACCCAGTCCCAGCCCCCAGCACTTGCTGAAGGCGCTCCCTGCAAATGTCCTGGAGCTGCCAGGGCCCTGTCCTTGCTGTCACCTGCTGGGGCTGGCCATGGACAGAGCTCCTGGACTTGCATTTCCAGCTGCTGGGCAGCCAAAGCTGAGGGATCTGCAGCTGCCTGCAATAGGAGCCTCTCTCCAGGGGAAATCTCCCCTCCTGTGCCAGCCCGTGGCAATGCTGAATATTCCTCCATTTTTTAGATCTTTTTAAATATTTACCTCAAATAGAAGAAGAAAGGCTCCAGAATAGACACCAAATGTTTAAAAAAGGAATTATTCTCTTTTTCTTTGTTTCTCCAGTCTCCTTACTTTCTCTCTACTATTCTTCATTTTCCTAGGAATTTCTCAGCACCCTCTGTCTCCTTTTTCTATCCAACACGCCTTTAAACTTTAAACAGCAGCATTTGAAGTTTCCTGTCCTGGTGTAACATGTGTTTTGTGTTTGCGTATCCCAGGACATGCACTCTTGAAGATTCCAGATTACTTTGTGCTGTTCCTGCTGTCTCCTGGAATGATTTCACCCCAGCCATAGCTGGAACAGTTCATGTAAAAATATTTATTATCCATTTACCACTGTCCCTCTGCTCTTGACACGATTCTTTCTTCATCCTTATGGATGGAGAAAATGTGCTCTCTCCAAGGGATAGGAGGGAATAAAAACTGCTCTGGAACTCCAGCCAGAATGTGCCTATGAGGAGGAAAAAATGCCTTCAATATGTTTTTTATCTGTCCAATCTTAGCCAGGCCTGGTGTCTTCTCCCAACCAGTCATTTCAATCCATGAAGACATAAGAGAGGAATATTGACCTCATTTTCTCTACTGTTGAATATGGTGATATTTTTATTTAGCCTTACAAGATAAAAATTAATTAAATTCTTCCTGTGGAGAAGGCACAGGAGAAGACTGGGATTCATCTGCATAATTTGGGGTGTCTGTAATTTATTCATCTTGATTTAATTATCATCAATTAAAGACAATCTAATCAACAAACTGAATAGAGTTTAGAGTGTGAATCACCTAACAAAGTGCACGTCTGGTTTAGGGTGAAATAAATCACAGAATGGGTTGGGTTGGAGAAACCCTTCAAGATCATCCAGTTCTCTACAGCCTGAGTGTGATCCAGCTGCCTTGGCACTGAATTTATTGAAACTTTAGTCAACCAATCTGTGCATTTACATATTGCTGGTCAACAGGACAGGGAGCCAAGAGGAGCCCCATTCCCTCCTACAGCCCATTGGACACTTTGGGACACCTAAAATAGCTCCAGGAACCAAAGACCAGGCCAAAGTGGTGACTCCACACATCACTTCTGCAGCCGGGGCAGAGGGACCTGGGAGATCACCCAAATCATGGAATTGAAGAATTGCAAAGGTTGGAAAAGGGCTCCAAGTTCATCCAGTCCAACTGTCAACACCATTAAATCCTGTCCTCATCCACACCCCCTCTGAACACTTCCAGGGATGGTGACTCCACCACTACTCTGGGAAGCCTGTTCCAATGCCTGATAATGTAAATTAAAATTCCCAGATTTTAGTGCTCAGAATAATTTTTCCAAGGTTAACTCTGGTGCCTAAAGATACTGAAATCACATCATCCAGCACTGGGGGTCACGAGCTGTTCACTGTGCCCTGGGATACTTGATGGGGCTTTGGTAAGAGAGGAAAACAGCTGGAAAAGGAATTGTCCAGCCCTTGGTCACTCATTACAGTAATGGCTTGAGGAAGACCTTAAAAAGGAGAAAATGAGGCTCAGGGGAGACCTTATTGCTCTCTACAGCCACTGAAAGGAGGTGAGTGAGGTCAGGGTTGGTTTCTTCTCCCAGGAAAGAAAAGCACATGGAGAAAGGGCCTCAAACTGTGACACAGCAGGTCCAGGTTGGATCTTATGAAAAATTTCTTCACTGAAAGCATGGTTAGGCATTGGAATGGACTGCCCAGGGAAATGGTGGAGATATCATCCCTCAAGTGCTCAAAAATGAGTAGGCATTGCACTTGGGTTGGTGGATGTGGTGGGATTCATTCAAAAATTGGACCCAATGATCTTGAAGGTCTTTTCCAACCTGAAGGGTTCCATGAAAGCAGAACTGCTGCAAAGCCTCCAGCTCCCTGGCAGGCTGTGGCTCTGTGTGTGGCTGTCTGGGCTGCGAGCACGAGGCGTTGGGTGTCTGTTTATTTGTATTATTTATTAAGCAAATTATTTCTGTGCCCAGCATCTGGAAACACGCCATAAATAAAACACAGCAGAGTCTTAAATTTTGCTGCTATTCACAGGCAAATGTCCCTCAGCCCTCCTTGCAATGCCACAATAAACCTCTGTAAATAACATGCCCAGCTTGCTGTCAGTGCCAAAAGACATTGCAGAGCAAATCCAGCCTCCTGCCATCTTCTGGAGGAGAATTGGCAGGAGTCACGGACACCAAAAATGCAGTTGTGCACCTCCAGGAGAAACTGCCTAATGAGGAGAGTGGAGCACAGGAAGAGCAGATCCTCTTACATTTGGGGATTGCCACATGAGCTCTAAAGACAATTCTATCTCCAGCTGTCGTCCAAATGGCTTTGAACAAAGCTCCAAGAGGGAATATTTTAGGTAGGGGCGTTTCCCTAAGGAACTAAAATCTGTCATGACACGCAGCACAAAATATAAATCCACACACACTGGATCAGACTGCATTCCAGGTTCAGCCTAAAGTCCAGACTCTTCCACTCTGCACCAGCATTGAATATGTTCTTATGGAGAGACGGCTCTGATTGAATTAAGGTGCCAAGGAGATCATCTACCAAAGTCAAACCCAGGGATTTTATTTAACAATAAATGTTAGGTAGAGAAATTGAAGCAGATTGGAAACAGGAGAGTGAGAAGGAAAGAGAGGGAAAAGTGAGGGTGGGGTGGATTGGGGAAGAGATCAAACAGTGGACAGTACAAGACTCTTGTCTCCAGCAGTGTCTCATCAGTCCCTCCTCGCCCTGTGCTTCTCTGCACTGGGGTCCTGGTGGTTCTTGTGGAGGTGAGGACCCCAGGCCATCCATCCAGGGTTTACACCTTTCTCCACTCTATTTTAAGGGCATCCAGGGAGGCACTTTCCTAGTTGCCCTGTGAAAGGAGAATGGGTTTGCCTTCATTTACCTGCAATGCTGAGGCCCAAGGAGCATTTCTCAGCTCCCAAACCCCCCTCCCTGGGGGCAGGGTGGGGATGCACCCCCACAATGCAGCCCAGGCCTAAAGTCAGCTTGTGTGGAGTGCACGAGGCAGCGCTGTCACCCTTCCTCAGCCGGCTCTGCCTGACCAGGCTGCCGTGCTGTTGGCTTGGGGCTGAGGGGCTGGGGCCAGCAGCAGGACCTACCTTTGGCAAGTGTTTGCCTTGGCCACCACCCACCCATCCATGCGTGTGTGCCCGGGGTTGGTCTGTCCCTGCTGCCGGCGGCTCTGGGACCGGCCGCTGCCCCCGGGAGCTGGGCGTGCTCAGGGGAGCCGGCGTCTCTGGGCATCGTCCTGGTGCGGGCCCCGGGCTCACTGCTCTGGCTGCCCCCTGAGGCAGCTGAAGGAGAAAAGGCGGCGCAGAGCCCGCCGGGCCGTCCTGGCCATGGAGCGCCGTGGCCGCGGGGCCGGGGGCTGCGGGGCGGCTGCGCTGCCAGCGGGGCGGGCAGGAACGCTGCGTGCCAGGGGCTGGGCAGGCTCCGGGCAAGCTCCTGCCGGCGGCTCCTGCCCGCAGGGCTTTGCCTGGGCAGGGGCGGCCTGGGCACGGCCAGCCTCCATGCCTGCTTCTTCTGCCTCCTCCGCAGGGTCAGCAGGCAGGGCACAACCCACAGACACATTCGGGTCTTTGAGCAAAGCCCTGCGGAGAGGCTCGCCGTGCCCCTGGTCGCTGAGGTCACTGTCTGGAGATGTAGGCACTGGCTCTAACTCTCGGTCTCGCGGTGGGAGTGACAACGGGCTCTCTACCTCTCTGGCCCTCTCTCTTGCCACTTCTTGCTCCCTCTTCTCCAGGAGCTCTTTCAGCAGAGTTTCCAGGCACGGTGAGTCCTCAGAGTCAGAGCCCAAGTCTGCAAACAGCTCAGGAGACACAGGCTCTGAGCAGTTTTGTGTCTCTGCTGTGACATCTCTGGTCACACAGCAAGAGCTGAGTGGCACCAAGGAGTCTGCAGCTGGTTCCAAGGTGGCACCTGATGGATCCCTGAGGCTGTAGCTGGATGTCATGGGGCTTTCTTCATTGCTCATGGAGGAGGAGATGTCTCCAAAGAGCTCTGCATGCATTTTCTCTTCCTCCAGCTTCTCCAGCTCCTCTCTCTTTTTGCTCCTAAGTTGTAGCAAATCCTCAGGCCCCATGCACAGCTGCTTGCGAAGTGCAGCATGCTTGGCTGGCTGACGAGTTGCCCTTTGCTCACAGGAGCCTCCAGAGAAAGGAGAAGCTGAGAAGCCTGAGCTTTCCTCAGGCTCTGATGTGAGGAGGAGCTTGCTGTGGCCCCCGTCCCAGGGATCTCCAGCCAGGGCAGAAGCTTCTGCCTCTACCTCATTCTCCTTCAAGAACAGGGCCAGCCACAAACTCTGCAGGTCGCTGTCCCACTGTCCTGCCGCCTGTGCTTCTGGGAGCTCTTCCTCCTCTTGCTTTTCCTCCAGCCCCTTCACAGGAGTGTCCCAGGGCTGTGAGTTTCCAGAGACAGAGCTCTGCTCTGCCAACTGGGCAGAGGAAGGGAGCTCAGAGCACTTTGCTGCCTCTTCTGTGGAGCCTTTGGTTGAGCTGGAAGCACTGGGCAGCTCCTGGGGCTCTGCATCCACCTCTTGGTGGGTGCTTGACTGTTTGTGACTGCAGGTGGACACAATGGACCTGTCTTCTGATGGGTGTGGGCTGAGGCCTCCAAAAAGGTCTTTGTAGGTGTGGCCACCATGCCCTTCCTGCACCTCAATGCCCTCCTCTTTCCCAGAGCGCCCCAGGTGCTTCCAGGCCGGCCGGGCCCCAGTGCGGAGCGGCGCGCCACGTGCAGGTGTCACGGGGGGCAGGCGGTGGCCCTGCCTTGCCCCTGACCCCTGCCAGAGCCCTTCCGTTCTGCTCCCCAGGGAAGGCGTTCCCTGGGCTCTGCCTGCAGACAGAGTGCCCCATGGAGAAGGTGGAACACGCTCTGGCTGGCCCCAGGCCATGGGGCCCACAGCATGGGCTGTGCCTCTGGGAGAGGATGAGGCTGCTGCTGCAGGTGCTGCTGGCAGAGGGGGCAGCTTGGCACTGCCAGTGGACATCCTGGACATTTGACCACTGAGCTGGCCTGGAGGTGCCAGTGTCACCTTAGGGCCGTGGAGAGGTGGCAAGTCCGACACGGACAATCTCTGTGGCCCTGTGACACGGCTGTGGGGCACTGAGCGCCTGCCCTCCTGGCTGCCCCTGCATGTGCAGGACCAGGTGGGGCTCCATGACCGGATGGGTTTGGGGAACAGAGTGGGCCCAGGGATGGGCGTGATGGTCGTCCAGGTGACCTGAGGTGCCGCCTGTGGCTGCCTGTGGGTCACCTGTGGGAAGCAGGAGGAGGCACAGGATGGAGCTGACTGTGTGGGCACAGTGTCCCTCATCAAGCCCAGGCCTGGCCCCAAGGCAGGTGCTGGCCACAGCAGCCAGGCCGGGCCAGGTTCCCAGCTGGGCTCGCTGCCTCTGGGCATTGCTGTGCCTGGGCCATCCCAGTGCTGTCCCCTCCGCAGAGCATGGCCTGGTGCCAGGCCTGGCTGTCTCTGCCCCAGGGCTTCCCCCAGGTCCCACTGCAGGCTCTCCCTCCATCCCTGTCCCTCACCTGTCGCTGCTGGTACAGCAGTGGCTGCCCCTCACGGGGCTGGCCATGGGCATTCATCTCCTCCTTCTTCCACATTGTGGTGAACACTGGCCACAACCGCCCAGGGGAGCTGCTGCCTCCAGAGAAGCTGCTGCCTCCTCAGAGAGCTGCTCTCCTGGGAGTGGCCGCTGCAGGGATTGGCAGCCCCAAGGCCCATGACATGCACCCGGGTCACAATGGCCTCTGGGCCCGATGTCACCGCAGGTCACAAAGGCCTGTGGGCATGGCCACCCTTTCTCCCAGAGGCCTGGCGGTTTCCATGCTGATGCCCCTGGGCACAAAGGCTTTTTTAATGCCTTTGCCCCTCAACTTTGCCTGCTCTTGTTCCTCTCTCAATGTTCTGCAGCTCTCTCTTGTCCCACCTTGTGTTCCTCCCCTTAACATCCCCAAGGAAGCCCTGAGCCAAAGTGCCAAAGGGCTTTTCCCACCCAGCCCACCCTGGGTCCCAGCCCTCGGCCCTGACCTCCTGTAGAAAGACCATCAGGAAGGCAAAAGCTCCATTTGAACTTAATCTGGAGGGTACTATAGAAAGGAAAGGAAATCTGGATGGTACTATAGAAAGGAAAGACTATAGAAAGTGTGTTTTTTAAAAAATATTAATAACGAAGGAGGGCCAAGGAAAATGCCCATTCTTTATTTCATAGGGTGGGTGGGGAAGGGTGGAATTATGGTCAGGCATATGCCAGGGGCATCCTGGTGTTCTGTGTCAGCCATAGTGTGGCCAGCAGGACCAGGGCTCTGACTGTCCCTCTGTGCTGGGCAGTGGTGAGGTCACACCTCATATCCTGTGCCCAGCTTTGAGTCTCTTTACCCTGTGCCTACATTTAATAAACATTACCATCTCCTTGAGTGGTAAGAAACTCTTGTGTCTTTGTCATAACTATGTGGCATATTGCAGATTAGAGGTAAGGGTACAATTAATTGATAGGTTTTCTCATTTATGGGTCAGAAGTAGTGAAATTATGTAACATTACATGTGGTGAGTTCATTGTAGGTGGTTTACATGTTTGATAGATATAATTTGGTTTATCTTCTGTCAGGGTATACAGGATGATTATAAGCAGTGAACACAATAAAGCCAAAACTAACAAAACTACAGTTGGATGCAACATTAAATTCAAAATTCCAGTTGCTCTAGGTGGCCATCCAAAACTGGTTTCCCACCAGCAATGCTCTCTATCTTTCTTCCCTCTTTCTAGGACATGGTGCATCTTCTCTGCCTGACGATGGGTGGTAATGCAGTTTCTTTGTTATGCTGTAATCCATTTCAGCGTGGACTCAGATCATCATATTGCAATAGGTTCTTGCTAATGCCAGATTCACTCCAGGCAATGAAACTTGACACAGTGTGCAGTTGGATTGTAGCAATTGCTGAGTTGTGAGGGAGCTGCATCCCATCATTTTGCTAAAACTACAGATCGCTATTAGAGCGATCACATGTCTCTCAGGTGGTGTTTTCTGTAAACATAGAATCACACCAAGTTCTCATACAGATACATCCATTTCCAGCATATGCAAGTACAGTCACTGGGGTTTCAACAGGATCTTGACGTTTTCTTAAGAGTCAAGGCAAATGTCTTAGTTGTTAATAGTATTATTTTCACAACTAAATCCTTGCTGTTCCTGTCAATCAGGCATCAACATCCACAGCTGGCCATTTGCTCCCATTTGGGGCTCACACTTGTATGTTCTAACAGATAGAGGACAGTTCCATTGGGATTTAATCAGCACTATAATTGGGTATAAGGCATAGAGTATTGTTAAAAGAAAAGCTGTGGCTTTACCATCAATGGGATAAGAAGTGTCATTAACAAGATGTCACCAAGATTGGAAACACTTTCAAAGAGAGTGTGATAATCCCAAATTACCTTTTGTTTTTCAGTGGTCAAGGTGCTCTCATTGCTTTTCCTTTTAATTGCTATTACAGCAGATTGCAACCACATCTGAGAAAGACATGTGGTGCATGGTGTAGAATTTAACTAAAGTTCTATTTATTATGATTTATGCTTATCAGTTGGCATAAATAAAGTGAGGCTCCTCAGCATGTGATTCAAGCTGTGGTTGATGTGTATTTTGGGTTCTCCTTTGAGAATGATGAGCAATCCAGGAGATCATGTAAAAAGTCAACAACAAGGAATTTATTGAACAATAAATGGGCAGGAGACAGATAGAAAGGGATAGGAAACAGGAGAGTGAGAAGGAAAAAGGGGAAGATGGAGGATGGGGTGGGGAAGGAAAGAGTAGGGGTGCACGGGTGTGGGGAAGATCAGGACTGGGGTGGGAAAGAGACCAAACAGAGTACAAGACTCTTGGCTCCAGCAGTGTCCCATCTGTCCTTGGTGACCCTGGGCTTCTCTGCAATGGGGTCCCGCTGGTTCTTGTGGAGGTGGGGAAACAAGGTCATTCACCTGGGGTTAACATCTTTCTCTGGTCCATGCTGTGGGTATCCAGGAACCGTTTTCCTCTTTGCCATGTGAAGAGAGAATGGGTTTCATTTACCTGCAATGCTGAGGCCCAAGGAGCATTTCTAAGCTCCTAAACCCCCCTCCCTGGGGGCAGGATGGGGCTGCATCCCCATAGTGTCACTTAGCAGGTGGGTTGTGTTGTGCTTGTTAGTCCACACAGGTGCTCAGAGGCGTTTTTCTTGGCTGCAGCATGAGATGGGGGCTTTAAAAGAGGCCTCTGGGGAGCAGGGTGACCTGGAGTGGGCAAACAGGGGCATGGCAGGGCAGTTTGTGGGCAAACAGGGGCGTGGCACAGCTCTGAGGGCGTGGCAGGGAAGTTTGTGGGCAAACAGGGGCCTGGCACGGCTCTGCGGGCGTGGCAGGGCAGTTTGTGGGCAAACAGGGGCCTGGCACGGCTCTGAGGGTGTGGCACAGCAGTTTGTGGGCAAGCAGGGGCCTGGCACGGCTCTGATGGCGTGGCACAGCAGTTTGTGGGCAAACAGGGGCCTGGCACGGCTCTGAGGGTGTGGCACAGCAGTTTGTGGGCAAACAGGGGCGTGGCACGGCTCTGAGGGTGTGGCATGGTATTTGCGCAGCAGTTCACACCGGCAGGGTTGCAGGTTTCCAGGAGTCCCCTGTTCAAAAGGTTTGCTGTGTGTTGCTGTTGGTGTTTTTGTTGTTCCAGGGTTTCTGTTAGTAATGGTCCTCACATGATCAAAACCCCTAGTTAGTGCAAATCTGTGTAACCAAATGGAACCCTCCAAAAAGGATGTGTCTGCACAGACTCATTCCTGTGCGGAGTGTTTGAGCTTCTCTGTGGTTTCAGGGGGGCTGAGGACAGGACTTGCCTGATGTGTGAATAGGTGGATGATCTTCTCACATTGGTGGCTGACCGTAGAGAGGAAGTTGAAAGAATAAGGAGTATCAGGGAAAGTGAAAGGGAAATAGATCAGTGGATTGCCCTTCCATCCTTGAGGGAAGTCCACCAAGGGTCAGAGGACTCCTCTGCCTTCCACTGTCAGGCAATAGAAGAACGCTTGGTAGATGAAGGGGACTGGAACTGGGTCCCTGCATGAGGAAAGGGGCCCTTAATAATTATAGTATTAACAAAAAACTCCTTTTATCAATAAGTATTAATAAAAACCCCTCCCAACCCCCATCCCCTAGCCAGGTCCACTTCAGAATAGGTATGAACCCCTGGATCTGGAGCATCAGCCAAATTATTTAGAAGAAAATTATCTGCCTAGTGAGCATCCCAATTATGATTGATCTGTGAGAGGGATTGCCACCTCTAACATCCAAAAGGAAAGAAGGGTAATCATGGTGGGTGACTCCCTTCTGAGGGGAACAGAGGGCCCCATATGTCGACCAGACCCACCCCACAGAGAGGTCTGCTGCCTCCCTGGGGCCTGGATATGGGATATTACTGAGAGACTGCCTGGGCTGATTCAGCCCTCTGATTATTACCCACTGCTGATATTCCAGGCTGGCAGTCATGAGATTGAAAAGAGGAATGTGAGGACAATTAAAAGGGACTTTAGGGCGCTAGGACAAGTGGTTGATAGGACAGGGACACAGGTAGTCTTTTCCTCAGGCCCTTTGGTGGCTGAGAAAAACGGTGAAAGGAATAGGAGAGCTCACATTATTAACAAGTGGCTCAATGGTTGGTGTCATCAGCAGAATTTTTGATTCATTGATCACGGGGCAACTTTTACAGCACCTGCTCTACTGGAACCAGATGGGATCCATCTCTCTGTTAAGGGCAGAAGATTTTTTGCTCATGAACTGGCAGAACTCGTTGAGAGGGCTTTAAATTAGGTTTGAAGGGGGAAGGGGATGCATCTGGCTGTCTGGAAGCAGGCCCAAGGGTGGCAAGCCTGAGTTAGGGCTGAAATCAGCTGAGGTGCATGTATACCAGTGCATGCAGCATGGGTAACAAACAAGAAGTGCTGGAGGCCATGGTGCAGCAGCAAAGCTGTGATGTAATTGGCATCAGGGAAATGTGGTGGGATGACTCACATGGCTGTAGCGCTGCACTGGATGGCTACAAGCTCTTCAGGAGAGACAGGAAAGGGAGAAGAGGTGGAGGGGTGGCCCTTTATATTAGGGAGGCTTTGGACACCATAGGTATTGAAACTAATGATGATGAAGTTGAATGCCTATGGGTGAGAATTAGGGGGAAGGCCAACAAGGCTGACATCCTACTGGGAGTCTGTTATTGTCCACCCAACCAGGAAGAAGAGATGGACAACTTATTCTATAAACAGCTAGAGAATGTTTCTGGATCATCAGCTCTTGTTCTTGTTGGTGATTTCAACCTGCCAGACATTTGCTGGGAAGTTAAAACAGCTGAAAAAAGGCAGTCCAGGAAATTTTTAGAGTTTGTGGAGGACAACTTTTTGTGGCAGCAGATGGGTAAGCCCATCAGGGGAGGGACTGTGTTAGATCTGTTGTTTGCAAGTAGAGATGGGCTGGTGGGAGATGTGGTGGTTGGAGGCCACTTGGGGAACAGTGATCATGAAATTATACAGTTCTCAATATTCAGTGAAGTCAGGAGGAACATCAATAAGACTTTTACATTGGATTTCCAGAGGACAGACTTTGGCCTGTTTAGGAGACTTATTCAGAGAGTTCCTTAAAAACAAAGGAGTTCAGGAAGGGTGGGCATGCCTCAAAACAGTGATCTTGAGGGCACAGGAACAGACTCTCCTTGTGTGCTGAAAGACAAGTCGATGAGGCAAATGCCCAGCCTAGATGGGCAAGGAGGTTTTGGAGGAACTTAAGAATAAAAAGAGGATGTATCATCTTTGGAAGGAGGGTCAGGTCTCTCAGGAAGTATTTAAGGGGGTGGCTAGAGCATGTAGGAAAAAAAAAATAGGGAGGCCAAACTCAGTTAGAACTTAAAATGGCAACTTTTGTAAATGTCTTAAGTTGAAAGACGTAGCTGGGGTTGTATTCAATTCCTGTCTGTAAGAGGTGAGGCAGTTATCTTCTGTTAATTGGGCAGTTTTTCTTTATCTTTCCCTCAACCAATCCTCCCTCTGGGGAGACATCTTCTGTTAATGGGCCATTGAGTGTCACTGCATGACTGATAAAAATTACATCATCACATTGTGAGATGCTCCACCCAGAGGGAGGAGCCAAGCATTCCTACCTGGATATAATCTGAGATTTTGGGACACCAGTACAGCCTTTTCCCCACCGGATTCCCAGAGGAGCAGCCTTTTCCCCACCGGATTCCCAGAGGAGCAGCTTTCTTCCCCACTGGATTCCAAGAGGAAGATCAGGCTCATCTACACCACCATTCGACCTTCAGAGGAAAACTCCACCCTTCTGCAGGATCCCTGCTCCAACAGAACCACACCTGTCACTGCAGGAGCACTGCAGCCACCATTGAATGGGACTGCTGCCAACACCCGACCAACACGTATTCTGACTCTGTCAGTAGGTTGTTATTTTTTTGTTTGTACTATTACATTTGTATTTTTAGTTTTCCTAGTAAAGAACTGTTATTCCTATGCCAATATCTTTGCTTGAGAGCCTCTTAATTTCAAAATTATAATAATTCAGAGGGAGGGGGTTTACATTTTCCATTTCAAGGGAAGCTCCTGCCTTCCTTAGTGGACACTTGTCTTTTCAAACCAAGACATTAACTTTTACGGGAAAATTGAAAATATATACCCCACACTCAGTTAGAAGTATCCTAAGCCAAAAGGCTGAGAAATGGCTCACTGATTCCTGTATGTTAAATTATGAAGCGATCTTAATAGCTAATGATTTAGAGCTAATTCTGAGAAACCAACTCAACCCTGCCCAGTTTTTATATGGAGAACCACATGAGGAACTAATACATAATTGCCTAGAGGTTATAAACTATCAAACTAAAGGAAGAGAGGACCTAACAGATCAACCACTCCAAGGTGGAAAACGATTGTACATCGATGGATCTTCACGGGTAATAAAGGGGCACAGGGTATCAGGGTACGCTATAGTGCATGAAGGGTTGGTGGCCATAGAAAAGAGAAAGTTATCTTCCAGCTGGTCAGCCCAAGGTGTGAGTTGTATGCCCTAAAGTGAGCTCTGGAAATATTGGCACAGAAAAGGGGAACAACATATACAGACTGAAAATATGCTTTTGGAGTAGTGCATGCCTTTGGAAAAATTTGGGAAGAGAGGGGGCTATTCAATTCAAAAGGAAAGTGACTGATTCATGAAAAATTTCTTTTAGAAGAGTTAGAAACCTTACAATTACCAGAGGAAGTAGCAGTGGTGTATGTTGAAGGACATCAAAAAGGGCTGACTCAGGAGGTGCGAGGGAACAATTTAGCCAATTTAGAAGCTAAAAATGCAACTGAATCAGGGACAGAAAAACTAATAATAGTATTAACATCCATGAGAGAAATGCAAAAAGTCCCTGTATTCAGTGGGACAGAAGAGGAAGAACTCCTTAAAATAGGAACCAAGAAAGATAATGAACTGAAGTGGAGATTAGCAGAGGGGAGGCAAATGTTGAATAAACCCCTTGCCAAGAAAATGCTAGAAGGCATACATGGAACAACACATTGGGGTACACAGTTGTTAAGTGATCAGTTTCTAAGGGATTGGGGATGCACAGGAATTTTCAGAATAGCTAAGCAACGAACTGAATGGTGTGTGATATGTCAACAAGTGAATAAGAAAATCATGAGGAAAACACCCATGAGGAGGGTGAGAACTGGCCTTAAGGCCCTTCAAAAACATCCAAGTAGACTTTACTGAGCTTCCCCAGGTACAATGGTGGAAGTTTTTGCCAGTGATACTAGATCATGTGACTCATTGGGTAGAGGTGGTGCCCACTGTGAAAGCCAATGCCAGTGTTGTGAGTAAAACACTTCTAGAATCATTCATTCCCTGATATGGGATGGTAAACAGGATTGATTCCGACTGGGGAACTCATTTCACATCAAAGATATTGCAGAAAATTGTTCAGGCCCTGGCAGTAAAATGGGAATTACACACTCCATGGCATCCACAGAGTTCTGGTTG
Organism: Agelaius phoeniceus; assembly: GCF_051311805.1. NCBI lineage: Eukaryota > Metazoa > Chordata > Aves > Passeriformes > Icteridae > Agelaius > Agelaius phoeniceus. Next base: position 8,214,280 of record NW_027509866.1, read on the forward strand.
GGTTGAGAGAATAAATGAAACTCTTAAAAGAGCTCTAGTTAAGCTAATGTTTGAAACCCAAAGGTCATGGATAAAATGTCTCCCTTTTGGATTTATTAAGAATGAGAACCCAACCCCAGTCAGATCTGGGGGTGTCACCCTATGAAATGATGTTTGGGTTTCCCTTCCTGACCTCACCCAAGAAGGCTGCCACCTATGAGGAAGGGGAAGCCAATGCCAAGAAATAAGTGATGTCTATAGCACAAACCTTAGAAGGGCTAAGACATAAAGGGGCAATTCCTCAAACTACCACCCTGGATTTCAGAATCCATAATATTAATCCCAGGAATTGGGTGATGATTAAGCCATGGAGAGATCAGCCTCTAACTCCTCAGTGGGAAGGTCCCTGTCAGGCACTGCTCAGCACCGAATCGGCCGTGCAAGCTGCAGAGCGGGGATGGACTCATGGCAACAGAGTCAAAGGCCCAGGAGAAGAACCCAAAGAGTGGACTATAACATCCCGGCTGGGTGAAACAAGATTGACTCTCAAGCAGAGACTGAGAGAAAACCAGAAAAACACCAAGATGCTCAAAAAGTAGAGTCAAGCTTCCACCAACCAGCTCGAGAACTGTCTTGCTGTTTTCATGGGTGAGAATTACCAGCATCTGTTGAGGAGAAGTACACAAGGGACTAGAAAAGGTAATGGGGCAGCTTCTTCAAGAAAATAAGACAAAGGAAGGAGGGCAAGGCCGGGTTGGCCCCTTTGTTTGCTACCAAGAAGGCTCCATAGCCCTGCTGTGGATAGCAACCCCGTAGGCACGGTAAGGTAGGGACAAAAGGCCATTCCAGACCTCTGTAATTCCTCAGTTGTCTTTTAATTCAACAGGGACTGGAGGGCAGGACCAAGTTGGCCTCTGTGCTCACCCCTAAGATGCACCAACTATGGGTAGCAGCCACACAGGCACGGTAGATGGGAGTCAAAGCCATACTGGACCTCTGGGATGCCCTTTTGACCATTCCAAATGAGTGTGTCTAAGGAAAACCTGAGATTTTTTCTCCTGTTCCCACTGTCCTTGCCCACATCAACAGATGCTGGTATGACTCATTCAAGAGACAAAGAAAATTTTTTACTTAACTGTTTGAGCAAAATGACTTCTAGAAAAAGAAAAAGGGGGCTTGTTATAGATGCGTAATCCTAAGGTTGACTCTCACAATTAAGGGTTGGATATTAAATACATGTTAGGAGAAGTTTTGTAGCTGTACAGTTATCCTTCCTCTCCCCCTTGCATTGTTATCACAGGATGGCCTCAGTAGTTGGGGCATTTGGGAGGGTTGGCTTGTTCCTATGGCAGCACCTGACTGTGGTGATGTTCACAGGGGTTCTTGGATGAGGGAAGAGATGAGAATGTTGACTCCATGTTTCAGAAGGTTTATTTATTATTTTATTATATATATTACATTAAAACTATGCTAAAAGAATAGAAGAAAAGGTTTCATCAGAAGGCTGGCTAAGCTAAGAATAGAATGGAATGATAACAAAAGCTTCTGTCTCAAACAGAGAGTCCAAGCCAGTTGACCGTGATTGGCCATTCATTAGAAACAACTCTATGAGACCAATCACAGATCCACCTGTTGCATTCCACAGCGCAGATGACCATTGGTTACATTTTGTTCCTGAGGCCTCTCAGCTTCTCAGGAGGAAAAATCCTAAAGAAAGGATTTTTCATGAAAAGATGTCTGTGACACCTGACCTCCAATCAAGGTGTGAGACAGTGATCTCCACCACTGGACAGTGAAGAAGGAGTCGATTGACAAGACTTTGGGAGGGGCCAGAGGTATAAAAGACAGAACAGCCATTTTGTAAATGAGCACATCCTGACTGAATCCTTTGCTTCTCGCACTGTGTTATTTTCTTTATTCAGTCTTCTGTTGTATTTTGATAAGATCTAAATATTTTACATTTTTGAAAGTGAAAATGGTTTCTCACATGAGGTTGGGGAATGTGGGGCAAGGTTGTCCACACTGGGTCAACTCTCAAGGTAAAACTTCTCTGACCTGGTGAGACCTCCTTAGGAGTGGCCCTACATCAATATAAATCACAGAAAGCTGCAATCAGCTCTTCTCTGAAGAGAACAGTAATAAAATACACTCTTTAAAATAGGATTACTTATTTCTTAGAAGCTCATTGAAATATTTCTTCACAACTGTAAAAGGAAATCTGCCTAATAAACGCTCCAGAGCCGAGGGAAATCAAGGCAGAGCCATGGTGTGTCAGGACTTGCTTGACCCTAATGAGCCCCGTGGTGCATTTGGAGCTGAGCCCTGAAACCTCAGGGCCTGAGATTGCACAAACCTTTCCAGGAGTCAAAGTCAGAGGAAAAACTCAGAGCATCTCAGAGTATGAATGGGCCCCACTGAGGTCCATCCCCAACACAGGCTCCTCATGGACTCCTTGTGGGGGGGGGGAGAATTGGAGGCCAGAATTGGAAAAAACACCTCTCAGAGATTCAGACTGGAAAGGAACATCCAGAGTACCTTAAAAACCTTGAGTATCTGAAAGCATTACTGAGCCCCACTGAGTGTCAGTACAAAGCTCTCAAGGGACTCGTTAAAGCAGATAATTGAGACCATGATTGCACAAACCTCTCACAGAGTCTCTATCAAAAGGGAAACACCAAATACCTTAAAATAACTGAAGTACCCTGAAGCATTAATGAGCCCATGAGTGTCATTACTGATAAAGGCTCTCAAGGGACTAATTAAAGTAGATAATTGGGGGCTGCAACTGCACAATCCTTCTCATAGAGTCTGTATCAAAAGGCAAACACCAAGTACCTTTAAATAACTGAAGTACCCTGAAGCATTAATGAGCCCCACTAAGTGTTGTTACTGACAAAGCCTCTCCAGGGACTAATTACAGCAGATAATTGGAGGCCATGATTGCACAAACCTCTCAGAGACTCCAAGGCAAAAGCCAAAGCCAAAGTCCTTTGAAAAAGCTGCAGTCCCTGCAGGGAGCATGAAGGAGCCCCCAGGGCCATTGCTGAGCAAGGCTCCCCAGGGACTCCTTGCAGCAGATCCTTGAGGCCACTGGGATGTGGGCTAGGGGGGGATGCTGAGGGCAGCACAAGGGGCTGACAGTGCCCAGCCTGGCTGGGGCTGTGCCAGGAGGCCCCAGGGCCTCAGCACAAGGTGTCTCCTCCCAGCCCTTGCTGGCACAGACCCTGCTGTGCCCCAGGGCACCAAGACTTGGCTTCTCTTTGTCCCCACCTGTCAGCACTGTCTGCAGTTCTCTGCTCTGCCTGGGACCTGGGGACACTTGCTCAGTCCTGTCCCTCTCTGGGACCCATTAAAAGTCCAAGAAACTTTGGAGTTGGATTGTGACTTGGAGTTCTGGAGAGGTTTCTTCAGCTGCCTCTCAGGGACTGATGTCCAGGGCCTGAGCACAAAGCCCCAGAGGCTGATTAAAGTCCTTGTGCTGTGTCTGTGCTGCTGAGCTGGGCTGGGCTCCTGGCACAGAGGCAGCTCCTGGTCACCAGGAAGAGCTTCAAAAGCACATTTCTCTGGATGAGCAGCTCTTGTGCCAGCCCAGCAGGGCTGGGGCACTGCCTGCAGCCAGCCCGGGCACAGCCCAGAGGCACAGAGAGCTTCAATCAGTCAGGGCTGGGAAGGGGCTGAGAAGTGCCTGGGGCACAATCACTGCCAGCCCTTGGCACAGGAACCTCTGGCTGCAGGACAATGCAGCTGCAGCTCCTGGAGCCATCTCCTCAAGCTGGAACATCCCAATGCCTGCAGAGCCTGTGAGTACAACTCTGAGTATTTCTGGTGCAGGGGAGGTGAAATGCTCATGGAGCTCTGACATGCTGAGGGGTTCTGAACAGTCATAGAATATTTCCAAGAAAGGGTTTTTGACAAAAATATGGAAACGTCCTAAGAGTTTGTATTCAGTTTCCAACTATTGTAGAATGGCAGGAAGAGAGGGTTAAATATTAAAGATAGTATGAATTATTAGTTATGAATTGTGTCAAGTGCCTGAGGTACCTAAACTGTAATTTATTGGCTCACAGGAGATCCCTAATGTGCTTTCAGCCACTCTGCCCATGGACAGCAGCAGCATCAGCTTTGCTGGAGCCATCAGGCTCAGTCTGAGCTGTCCTTTCTCCAAGCTGCAAACAGAACCTGCCCCCAGCCAGTGCCCTGCAAACAGGCAGGGTTCTGTAGGGCCAAGGAGAGTGCACAGAGATTTGGGGTCTGTGAGTGCTGGCACAGAGAGATCAGGCAGAGGGAAACACCTGCAGGAGGGAAATCTGCAGGAAGCAGAGAGAAGATCAGGCAATGAGAGAAAACAAAGCCCAGCAATGCTGTGGCAGGGAGAGTTTAGAGGTGCCCACAGGAGCCCCTGCAGTGCAGCCCCTCCCTCTGAACAAGCCCCCTCCCTCCTGTGGCCCAGCCAAGCCTCTGCCCTCAGGGCCGGGGCTCCAAGGCGTGCAGCCCCTCCTGTGCAGGCAGAGCTGCAGCAGAGCCGTGGGGCAGCTCTGCAGCCCCGGGCCCAGTTCCCTCTGCAGAGCACAGGGCTGGGAGCAGCTGCCCGGCCCTGGGGGCTCTGGCAGGGGGCACAGCTGGCTCAGGGTGACGCTGTCCCCAGGGCCCGGCTCTGGGCAATGCTGTCAGTGCAGCCAGGGAAGGAGCTGCATCTCCCTCAATCCAGTGCATTCAGAAGGACACTTGGGAGTCTCCCTGAGATTTCAGTCCAAGCTGGGAGCTTCAATCAAGGGTGCAAACCTGTCCTAGAGCATCTCTGAGTTATAAGATTGATGGGAAAAATCATTGGTGTTGTGACCCTGAAAATGCTGCTGGGTTGGTGAAATGAGTGATATGAATCCTTGGCTACAAATGTGGAGCTGGGCTGTGGTGGATCCATCTGCTCACAGCAGTGCTTGGGGGTTTTTAGGAGAAACATGTGAGTGTGCACATTCTCCATTTCAGAAAAGTGAAAGCCCACAGAAACTCCAAAGAGAATAAAGGGACAGACCATCTCCCCTCATTCTCCACTCATCATCTTATATCAGGGAACCCACTCTGTTCTACCAGAGGGAAGCAGAATTGCTGCGGGTTTCTACTATCCAAGAATAGCAGGAGAGTCATGGCAGGAGATTAAAAAGAAAACCTCAGAACTCTTAAACACAAAAGCATGTCCATGTATGTTATAGAGGATGGTATATGGGAAATGGCTTTGATTTTGGCTGCAGCTATGTCCTCTAACACTTCACTGTCCTTTTCTCCATGAACAGGTGCCCATGTGCAGCCCCAGCAAATGTCCAACAGCAGCTGCATCAGGCACTTCCTGCTGCTGGCATTGGCAGACACGCGGCAGCTGCAGCTCCTGCACTTCTGCCTCTTGCTGGGCATCTCCCTGGCTGCCCTCCTGGGCAACGGCCTCATCATCAGCGCCGTAGCCTGCGGCCACCACCTGCACACGCCCATGTTCTTCTTCCTGCTCAACCTGGCCCTCGCTGACCTGGGCTCCATCTGCACCACTGTCCCCAAAGCCATGCACAATTCCCTCTGGGACACCAGCAACATCTCCTACACTGCATGTGCTGCTCAGCTCTTTTTCTTTGTGTTTTTCATCTCAGCAGAGTATTTCCTCCTGAGCATCATGTGCTACGACCGCTACGTGTCCATCTGCAAACCCCTGCACTACGGGACCCTCCTGGGCAGCAGAGCTTGTGCCCACATGGCAGCAGCTGCCTGGGCCAGTGCCTTTCTCTTTTCACTGATTCACACAACCAATACATTTTCCCTGCCCCTGTGCCATGGCAATGCCCTGGGCCAGTTCTTCTGTGAAATCCCACAGATCCTCAAGCTCTCCTGCTCCAAATCCCACCTCAGGGAACTGGGACTTCTTACTGTAGGTTCCTGTTTATTTTTTGGCTGTTTTGTGTTCATTGTTTTCTCCTATGTGCAGATCTTCAGGGCTGTGCTGAGGATCCCCTCTGAGCAGGGACGGCACAAAGCCTTTTCCACCTGCCTCCCTCACCTGGCTGTGGTCTCTCTGTTCCTCAGCACTGCAATGTTTTCCTACCTGAAGCCCCCCTCCATGTCCTCCCCATCCCTGGATCTGGCCCTGTCAGTTCTGTACTCGGTGGTGTCTCCAGCCCTGAACCCCCTCATCTACAGCCTGAGGAACCAGGAGCTCAAGGCTGCAGTGGGGAGACTGATGACTGGATGGTTTCAGAAATATTAAACTACTGGCCAATTTCTGCAAATCATTGAAATAAATATCATCTTAATACTTCTTGTTGGTTTGGTTGTGGTGGTAGTTTTTCCTCTGTTTTATGTTTTAATATTGTCCAAAAGATTGTCACTGTTTGTACTGATTCTCACTGTGTTTCTCCCCACCTTCCCTGTGGCCACAGACCATGTCAATGTGGGGCTACGCTCTTGGTGCCTTTAAAGGAACTAAAGGATCTCCCAGCAGAGTTTTCTGCAGAGATGCCCTTTTGTTGCCTTCTCTGGAGCTGCAGCAGCAATGTCTGTGTGCAGAGCTGGGGCAGATCAGTGCTGGCCCAGCAGCTGTGCCCAGCAGCAGCAGCAGCAGCAGCACTTGGTGTTGCCAGTGCTGCTGCCGTGGCCCTGCCCCGCTGCCCTGGTGGCCCTGGTGTTGCTGCAGGGCCTGAGTGCTCTCGGGGCCGGGCACAGCCCTGGGGGTGGCAGTGCCGGGGCTGCAGCAGGGACAGGCCATGGGCACTGCTGGGGCAGCGCTGACGCCTCAGGCCAGGCCCTGGGGGCTCCAGGCTCCTTGCCCAGGCTCTCTCAAGAACACGGCCAGGCCAATGCTCAGCACAGAAACCCCCGTCAGCAGCCCCAGGCTGGCCGTGGGCAGGCTGGGGGCAAACAGCATGGCTGGGGCTCTGCAAGGGCCCTGGGCCAGACAGGAAGGAGCAGCAGAGCAGGGGCTGATCCATGCCCAGTGCGCTGCACAGCCCAGGGCAGCATCCTGTTCTGAGGAATCAAGCAAACTCCACAGCTTTTGTGAAAGTTGTAAAGCTGGTATGTTTATTACAGCGCTGGACGCATTTGGGAATCGTTCCCCTAAAATGACATGCGTACCTCTGGGTTCTCCAGATTCCCTTTTATCTCCTTATCTCCTCTCAAATACATGGGCGTGCAATTTCACAATAGGTTTATATGTGTTCATTCCACTTATTTCTCGTGACAATTGCTGGTAATTCTTCTTTATCAGAATGAACTCCTGGGTCAGGTTGCCCTGCTCTATCTGCCCCCCCCCCCCCCCCCCCCCACCCTATCTCTTGTCCTTCAGCTGAAGCATTCCCTCCAAGCACAGGCCCTTTGCAAAAACAGGCAGTCAGACTAAACAGCAAGCTGCAGACCTAACTCAAAGATGTACATTTCCCCTAAATCAAAATGGATTTCTACTCTGGATATCTTCCACTCATCCTCATTTCCCCCTTTCCTAAAAGGAATAAGTAAATTATTTTACTTAATTCAAATTCCTATTACAATAAGTGTGCCTTAGTGCTTTACCATGTACGTTTGATAAGGAGGTTAACACAGCTACTCGCTGTAGTATTCTCCAATTCCAAATTAACAATAAAAAGGAGAACCCTAAACTTACTCCAACTAATATTAACAAAACTACAATAGGATGACACAAGCTCAATAAAGATTCCATTTGCAGTTGGTGACCACCCAAAGATTACATCCCACCAGTGATGATCTGCATTTTGTTTTATACTTTGCAGAATTCTGGTTATTTCTTTTGTATCATGTTGGACAGTAATTAGGGTTTTCTCTCCACTTTCTTGGGTTTTCTTCAAGATCTCCAGTAGCTCTATGGTGTTTAATTAATTGTTTTACCAATGTGAGGTCTATTCCAATAGGAGTAGGTGACAGTCTGTGATATATTTTGTAATTGGTTTTAATCAACTGGTGGGATGTCACTGGAGCCACCTACAAAAAGTCACACTCAATAATCTTAACAAAATTAAAAATACAGAAATTAGAATGATTTCTACTGGACAAAATAACATCATTGTTATCAATTTTTATAGTAGCACAGGCAGTTCTCAGGCACACACAACCTTTACCAGTATATACGAGGGCAGTTTTCTGATCAGTGACTGAATGAATTTTGAAGTGGCAAATACTCTGTTCAGTGTCTAGACACACATCCTGGGCATTAATAGTATTGCTTTCACAAATGAATCCTAGTTGTTCTCTAGTAATGCAGGATTCTAAGTTTACTGTTTGCCACTTTTCATTCACCTTTCATGCCCACACTCTATGTTCTGAAGGGTAGAGCACTGTTTTTTCATGATTTAATCCTAGTGCAATGATGGGATGGATAATGTAAACAGTGGCATTATGTATGGTAAGCACAAAGGCAGTGGCCACATTAGAAGCAGGATCATAGGTGAAATTTACCATAGTCCACCTGGATTGAAACTTTCTTTCAACATCAATCGCATTATCCCAGACAATTTTCCAAATTTCAGCTGGAAAATTACCTTCACCCCCTTCCTGTATGATCAGAGCTGCTGCTGCCTGCATCCATAACTGTGCTTGTATACAGCTGAAAGCTAAAGACACATTATCTTGAACTGTACTAAGTGCTTCTACTGTTAACTTGTGGTCTTGGTCCCTGGCCTTTTCCCACTTTGGCAGTATTTTTGAAATCTGCCACTGGCTAGTTCCTAATGCCAATAGAGATGACTGTAATGGCTGTTTCAATTTTGTTAGGCCACCTGCTGCAGTGGCCAGCTTATTCATCACTATTTCTGAATCAATTCCATTTAAAACTCCTAATATCCCAGTTAGATCCTTTCTTATTCTGCTCCTGAGGTATACCTGTCTTTGTAACCACATTGTCCAGCCCTCAAAGGATGTTCTTAGGAAAGAGGAGCAGGCTGGTTGGATTTTTGAGATGTTAATTTGCATTAGCAACTCAACATGTTTGAGAGACCATTTTGAATTGAATAACAGTTGTTGTTCACCCACATTCCTCACTATGTAGGGGCTTATTTCATACTTCAGGTTCAAGTTTGGGTTGAGTCTGAAGTATTTGAGTCTCAGTCTGGGTTGTATAAGGTCCTGCTGTTGTAAAAAGTGCGGTGTCTATTTTAAATTTAAATGAGAGCCTGATCACAAGCCCAAAGGCAAGTCACTTCTACAGGCTGTATCAAGGTGAAATGACACCAACAGTCTGATTCACTTAGGCTATCACAAACTTCCTGGTGCCTGTATACAGGAGAGGTTGAGACACTAATTGCATCTGGTCTCTCATGAGCTGTCCCATTCACCACCCAGCATCCTACCTTGATTTCTTCTCTTCTGATCCCTTGAAGTGTCCACTGTTCCCATTCCTGCCACTCCTGCTCCTCATATACCTGATCCCCAAGGAGTACTACAGTGGATAGGTTTAAATCTTTTATCTCAGAAACTTCTACTACAGTGGATAGGTTTAAATCTTCTATCTCAGAAACTTCTCCCATGGATCCAGTATACTGATTAAAAGCCTGGGACCAAGGCCATTCAGCATCGCTTTGGATAGAGGTACTCTCTAGTTCTAAGACTCCAGTTATAATTATATATAAAACAATTCTGTAAATGAAATTACAAACTACTTCCGGCTGCAATATGCTCGTTTTGTCTGAGTAAGCCTAATCTCAGTTCATTGTCTCCTGGTGTCACTCTCCAAGGGGCTCCTGGGGCCTTCTTCACTCGAGAGTGATGGAACCAGGCATTCTGCTCCTTGATCTTGATTGCAGTGAAGGTGGTGAGAAGCACTTGGAACGGTCCCTCCCACTGTGGTTCCAAAGTCTTTTCTGCAAGAGGCTTAACTTATACATAATTTCCAGACTGTATGTTATGTATTGGTCTATCTAGCTCCCTGCTCCGAGTTCCAGCCACGTGTTTCTCAATTTCTCTGAGCTGTTTGCTTAAAGCCACTGTGTAGGTGGCCAGTGTTACCTCCCCAGTGTGGGTGGACATTCCCTCTTGTATTCCATATGGTCTTCTATAAAGCATTTCAAAAGGACTCAGCTTTCCTTTAGCCCAAGGTTTAGTTCAAATTTGTAATAGTGTCAGTGGAAGAGCTTGGGGCCAGGGTAGATTAACTTCCTGCCCCAGTCTTACAATCTGCTGCTTAATCAAATGATTCATTTTCTCCACCTGGCTGCTTGACTGGGGGCGGTATGGAGTGTGAAGTTCCCAATCTATGCCCAGGTGGCTACTAATCTGTTGCACTACTTTGGAAATAAAATGTGATCCTCTATCTGAGGTTATTGTGGCTGGAACTCTGAAGCATGGTATTATTTCTTGTGATAATACTCTGGTCACCTCTCAAGCTTTGACAGTTCTGGTGGGGAATGCTTCTGGCCACCCTGAAAATGTATCTGTCAATACCAGTAAATACCGATATCCCCCTTTCCTTGGGAGTTCTGAAAAGTCAATTTGCCACTGCTGTCCAGGCCCATGGCCTCTCCCAATCTGACTGAATTTCGCCCTGGGGTTAGTCTGGAGGCAAGGATCACACTGTCAGTTTACCTGAGTAATAGAGGCATATAAATTCCTGACAACGATTCTTTCAATCAGATGTGTGTTCTAGAAAGCCTGTGGAAACTCCTACTTCAAAGTCAACACTTCATTTCCATGCACTCTGTATCACTGGCAGCCTTGGTCATTTTGGGAAAGGAGCCACACTTTATAAAGCTTTTAAGTAGTTAGGCCCCAGTGTGTTTTCTAGTGCTCCTCCTTCACTAGTGACCACAAAAATGGGAAGGGATTACCAGCTCTCTTTCAATGGTAGCCCACCCCTTGTGGTTGCATGTCTCTTTTGATTAGTATTATTATATTCTGGCTTACCTTCGAGGAAACCTGCCCATAATTACCTCACCTTTTGCTGCTTTCTTTGCCTCTCCATCCACCAGCTCATTTCCTTCCTCCAATTCTGAGCTCACTCTCTGGTGTGCCTTAATATGCCTTTTCAGGCAGCTGAAGTGCTTCCAGCAGCCAGATGGTCTCTTCTTTCCTTGTGAGGTTAGCAGTCCCCTCTCCTTCCAGATGGCTCCATGTGCATGCATGAGTCTGAATGCATACCTCGAGTCTGTATAGATATTTATTTTCTTTTCCTTTTGCCATTTCGAAGGCACGGGTCAGTGCATTTATCTCAGCCTTCTGTGCAGAGGTACCTGTTGGTAAGGGTCTGTCGGGTCCGGCTGTCTGTCTCTGCCCGGACACGGATAGAGTGGTTCTTTGGTGGGCGCGATTCAAAGGACGAGTCTGGACTCTTCAGCTTTTCGGTCTTCGGATTGTTTATTATTTCTTATCTACAAAATTTTCTGTCTGCCCAACAGAGGTCTGATCTGCAAGCAGTCACAGGCACTCTCTGACCACCCACGGGGCGGTCATGTCTTTTTATACTAAAACCTATGTATACAATATTTACCTTTATTTCCCAATGTTTTTCACCCATGTTAGCAAGTGCACCCTCACCATAAACCAATCCCCAAGTGCCAACATCACCACAGGAGATGGAAGACAAGAAGAAGAAAGAAGAAGGACAAGACACGCCCTGATCCCTTCATCTTGTCTCCATAACCCCCCTGTACCAAAAACTTTAAAGTTTATATTTCACCCTCTAAATGTGTCTCTTTTACACTTTTCACTCTAAAGTGATTCTCTTGTCCTCAAACTCTTGTTACTTCTGTGGATGGATCAAAATCAAGCCACCAAACATTCTTGGCAACATTCCAGGATTTTCGAGACCCCCCAAGGGTTCTCCTGGCATCTCTGGACATCGGGAACGATGTGCTGAGATCCCACATCTCCCCCTTCTGTTTGCACCAAGAAGACTTCTTTGGCAACTTGACTCATGACACGTCGCACACACAAAAAGATGCATGGGACGATGAGCATGAGGACTAAGAGTATTATTAAAATATAAAATCCCATTTTTAAAAATCCTCTCCATAAGGGAGAAAGATCAAAAAATCCCGCCACATCATCAATCCATGACCCAGTGATTTCGCCTAGTTTCTTTATACTGTTTTTTATATTTTGAATACTTTCATGAATTGATCTCGAATGATCCAAGAGATTCATGCAGCACATTCCCTCAAACTCTTCACATCCATGTCCATGAGCAAGCAATAGATAATCGATTGCTGCCCTATTTTGAAGAGTTGCCTCTCTCACACTGCTTACATCTTTTAACATATCACTCAAAGCGAGAGAGACTGATTGAGCATGCTTGCTTGTCGCAGACATCTTTCATGAAAAATCCTTTCTTACGATTTTTCCTTGTGAGAAGCTGCAGTTTCAGCTCTAAAGTAAACAATGGTTATCTGCTGCTGTGGAATGCAACAGGTGATTGGTCTCCTGTGGGTGTTTGGATTTCTTGACCACTCATGGCAGAGCTGGCTCTTGCTCTGTCTGAGACACAGATCTTTGTTATTCATTCCTTTTCTATTCTTAGCTTAGCTAGCTGCTGAAGAAACCTTTCCTTTCTATTGCTTTTTAGTATAGTCTAATGTAACATATATCATAAAATAATAAATCAAGCCTTCTGATCATGGAGTCAACATTCTCGTCTCTTCTTCACCCTGAAAACCCTTGTGACCACAGTCACACTTGCTCAACCAACAACCCATGTGGTCCAGTTGAGTCAAGGCCACCCCCGACGCTGTCTGAGGTGAGAAAATTGCTGCCACAATTCTCCTTGCCTTGTCCCAGGTGTATACTTCATCATCACAGTCTGCACTGTAATGTTGCAAGGACCTTTTCTCTTTGTGTTTTTGCTCTCTCAATACTTTCAAATCTGGTGATAACATCGAAATCCTCCCAATGCTGCATGGACCTCCCTTGGCATTTGCAGGAATGCCGTGCCAAATTCTGTCCCCACAAATTAAAAACAACCCACGTGGCAATTGCACTGGGACCTGGATTGATCCTTTGGCTGTCGTCACAGTGTGATTGCACCAAGCTGATGCGTTTCTATAATATTAATGATTTGGTGTGACATCAATGCTGTTGTTTGTCCTTGACACATTCGAAATTTCAAATTTCATGCATAGTTCCATTGTTGTGGACCCAAAAATTTCCAATTCCTGCGGTTCGGTAGAAGCCACAGGTAAAAGATGTGTCCAAGCACACCATTCATTCACAGGATCTTTGATGACCTGCGAAATCTCCATTGGAGAATGCCCTGGAATTGGCCATTCGCCCACTGGCAACCCAACCATGCATGCTGTGAATGGTTTCCCTGGTTTCGAATGTGTCAGGCAGATACTTTCTAAATTTGCTGCCTGGGCTAACGTTTCCCAAACATTTTGTTTTGGCTGACTGACAGGTAGATTTGCTCCATTGCTTAAAGCAACAGATGAAAGCATGAGCATCATGAAGCTCACGACTTCACCCTTATAAAAAATCATTGTCATGCTCCCACTCAAAGCCACAAAGGAAAAAAAAAACCCCAAAGTTTTTATTCTTTTCGTCCCTCTTCTGAGTCATTGTTCACAACTTGAGTTTCTTCCTCCGTCTGCATGCTCGTTTCTCTGCTTCTGGGATCTGTGCTCTCCTGCTCCCTTGTCCAAAATGGCTTCACGTGCCGGGCTGACACCCACTTCAGCCCTCGCCCTGTGGAAACACAAGCGAAACCCTTGCCCCAAGTGATTAGTTTGAAAGGACCCTCTATTTGTCCTGTCTCTGGGTTTCTGATCAAAACCAAAGGATTCTCCCTTAGTTTTGCCTGAGAGCTGTTTGAAAAATGCCTCACGATTGGTGGATTGGGTTCAGAAGACGAACTGTTAAGGAAATTCAACACATACAATGCTTTGTTTTACTTCATATGTGGTGTCACCTCTGGCTCCCCCCTTTTCTGCCTGTCCAAAAGGGATTTCAGGGTGTGATGTGTTCTTTCAATGATTGCCTGACCTGTAGGTGAATGTGGAATGCCAAATGTGTGTCTGACACCCCATCTTTTCAGGAATCTGTCAAGCACCCTGCCTGTATATGTTGGACCATTATCAGTTTTTATTTCTTGAGGCACACCTAATGATGCAAACGCTTGTAAAAAATGTCGACAAGCATGTTCTGCTGTTTCCCCTGCATGTGCTGAAGCAAAGACTGCCCCTGAAAATGTATCTACGGATACATGAACATTTTTGAGTCTCCCAAATGATGGATATTTTGTGACATCTGTTTGCCACAGCTGAAGACTTTGCAGTCCTCGTGGGTTGACTGCTCCTGTCGAAGCAGGTGGTTGCACGAGTTGACAATCTGGACAAGCACTAATGATTTCCCTCGCCTGAGTTTTTGTGAGACGGAAGGATTCCATCAGCGCCTGCACATTCTGATGAAAAAATGCATGACTCAGTCGTGCTTGCTCAAAAATGTCCGGAAGTGTTTGTGAAATGGGCATTGTCAACCTGTCTGCCTGAGCATTCCCTTCTGCTAGAAATCCTGGAAGTGTTGTGTGCGCTCTGATGTGAGTAATGAAATATTCTTCTTTCCTGCTTTCTAGCACTGCTTTCATGCTCACTAGATAGGAATATAAAACTTTGTTGCTGACTTCTTTCAAGAGCGAACCTTCCAATCGTTTGACCACACCTGCAACATATGCAGAGTCCGTGACGAAATTGAGCGGTTGTTGGAACAACTGAAATTCTTGGACAACAGCTGCCAATTCCACAATTTGTGGAGAGCCTTGAACCGTCTTCACGTTTGATTCCCATTCCTCTGTCGTTGAGTTCATCCATGTGATCACTGACTTGTGTGTCTTTCCTGAGCCATCAGTGAACACTGTGATCCCGTCCAGAGGTTCTTCACTTATTTTTGGCTTTGCTCTGTAGCATATTTGTGACTGCAACATTCTATGTTGTGGAAAGTTGATGGTGCAAGCTCCTGGAAAAGCTAACAATGCAATTAACAAATCTTTTGATTTCTGCATCGCCCAATCAAAATAATCTTTCTTCAAAGGCAGATAAATCTTTGAAAATTCTCGTCCCACCATTGTCAGCAGTCTTGTTCTCCCCTTTATGATGATCTGTGCTGCCATCTCCAAATCTGTCAGAATTGTCTTTGAAGGCCTATACGGTAAGAAAATCCACTCTATGATTATCAAAGGATCTCTCTGAGACGCATCCCATTGGAAGATCAAACCATGGAATTGTGCTTTCTTTCCCAACACTGCTAATTGAAAAGGCAACGATTCAACGAATCGATGTGCCTGTCTCTTCTGAATGGCATCTGTAACTTTTTCCAACTCCTTCTTCACTTCCTTTGTGAGCGTCCTGGGAGATCGAATGTCTGCATCTCCTTTCAAGAGATCAAGCAACGCTGGAATGTCACTGTTTGTGATTCCCAAAATCGACCTCATCCAGTTGATTTCCCCTAAAAGTTGTTGTAAATCATGCAGATTGTTGACTTTCATGCTGATTTCCATCTTTTGAGGCCTTATTGTTTTCTCCGAGATTTTCCACCCTAGATATTTCCAAGGCGCAACCTCCTGAATCTTTGAAACACTGATTTCCGGACCTGCCTTCTGCACTTCTGCAATCACACAGTCACGAGCCTTTTGCAGCTCTTGTTGTGTCGATGCCGCAATGAGCAAATCATCCATATAGTGAATGATTCTCACCTTCGGGAATTTCTTCCGCACTGGTGACAAAGCTCGCGCCATGTACCATTGGCAGATTGTCGGCGAGTTTTTCAGGCCCTGAGGAAGGACGACCCAATGGTACCACTGCAGAGGCGTTTTCTTGTTGATACTTGGAACTGAAAAGGCAAGCCTCGGAGCATCATCCGGATGAAGCGGAATGCTGAAGAAACAGTCCTTGAGGTCAATGACCACAAGCGGCCAGTCTCTGAGAATCATCGAAACAGATGGAAGACCCAGCTGAAGCGGTCCCATGTCTTCGAGAACTTCATTGATCTTCCTGAGATCATGCAACAGCCTCCATTTGCCTGACAGCTTCTTTTTGATGACAAACACTGGAGAATTCCAAGGGCTGTTTGTTGGCTTGATGTGTCCCTTCTGCAACTGTTCTTGGACCAGGGTTTTCAATGCACTCAACTTTTTTCGCTCCAGGGGCCACTGATCCACCCAGACTGGATCATCTGTTTTCCAAGTCAACTTCAATGTGGAGAGTGCCGCAGTGACCCCGACTAAAAATCCACCTCGATCTTCGTGCCCCATTGTGCCAAGAGATCTCGTCCCCAAACTGTGATTGGCTTCTGCACAATGAAAGGATGAATGATCGCCGTCTTGTTTCCTGGTCCTGTGACAACGATGGCATTATCACTCTGCAGACACAGAGAAACTCCCCCTATGCCTGAGAGAGATCCCAAGGGCGCAATCAAGCTCCAGTTGCGAGGCCAAAAGATGTAGGATATTACGGTGACATCTGCCCCTGTGTCGAGCATGCCTCTGACCTCTATTGTTCTGTCTCCACAAGTTAATTGGCATGTGAGCGTGGGTCGATCTCGACCTATGTGTTTTACCCATGTGGTATGTATTTCTACATGTTCCCTCAAAGGAAGCCCTTCTTCATCGAAGATTGACATGACTTCAATGGCGTGTGGTGGCAGAGCAAAAGCTCTCGCGATCTGAGTGTTTTCCACCACGGTCAATGGTGGACGAAGTGCTTTTGCTAGAACTGTCAGTTCCGTATTTTTGTCTGCGGAAACAACTGATGGATAAACAACAAGTCCAAGGATTCTGCTCCTGTCCTGTCCTATTATTAAGAAATCTTGTTTTTTGTATGAATCTCCGCGGATCCCTGTTGGAACCTCTGCATGACTTTCATCCAGAAAGCAAATTAATTTGGAAGTTGCCAGTGTGCACTGTGCCCCTGGTGGAAGGAGCTCTGGGTCGCTTGAGAATCGGCTGAGGAGTTTGCTGAGGGCGTCTCCTTGACGATCCCGATGATTGTCCTGTTGGTTGTTGTGTCACCGCCATCACTTGTGTCGACGCGCGCTGACGGTTTGTGGGCGCGCTCCTTCTCCCGTTTCCCGGAAGTGGTAAAGGATTCCCTTCCACATCTGTCTGGGAAAAACATTGCTTCACAGAGTGTCTTCCTCTTCCACACCGCGCACAAAGTGGCTTTGCAGGCTTTTGTGTCTGCACTTGTGCATGTGCATGTGGACAATTCTTTTTCAAGTGTCCAAACGCCCCACATTTGTAGCATTGTCCTCCTGATGGATTGCTCTTCTTCTGGATGGTTGCAAGAACTTTATTTATGTTTTCATTCTGTTGTTGGAGTACCTTTTCCAGCATCTTTTCAACCTTGTCCTGATCTTCTGACTGCCTCTCCGGGTTTCTTCTTATCTGCTCTCCCCATTCTCCTCTCAGCTCATCCCTCACGATTGACGCGACGTGCTGAGGTGTTCCCACTCTGCTGCATGCCTCCACCATCTCTGCCAAGGATGGCCGTCCTGGCATTGCGCTGATGACCCGTTGACAATCCGGGTTGGCATTGCCGAAAGCTAGACTTTCCATGAGAGGTTGCTTCGCCTCGTCAATCGTCACCTGTCGATCCACAGCTTGCAAGAGTCGATCTATGAAAGATGAGAATGGTTCTGTGGGACCTTGCCTGACGCATGAGAATGGGACGTCCGGAACTCCCGCCGGAGCAATCTGCAAGATCGCTTTGCGTGCTGCTTCTTTGATGTCATTCAGCACCCGTCATGGAAGCCGTGCTGCTTGCTCCACTGGATTGTCATCTGGAGGATCTCCTGCCAACTGTGCTTCTGTGAGGTTTGCGTTTGGCCCACCTTGATAGCTGGCTCTCAACTCTGTGAAATATCTTCTCCATCTTCTGTCCCAGATAAGACTTTGTGTGTCAGTGAGAATCATTGACACAAGACATCGAATGTCGAATGGCATGAAATCATACTTATTGAATGTCCCCTTCAGGAGCTGTTTGAAGAACTGCGAATTCAGACCATTGTTTTGAATGGCCTTTGATAAGTCCTTGATCACTTCGTGACCCAGCCTTTCCCACCTTGGATTTTGACCTTGTGCATCATATGTCACTGGCATTATTATGTCTCCTGATCCTCTGATCAAACCCTTTTCTTTTGATAATTCATTTCTAATTTCCTTCCAGTCTATTGGTTCTATCGGTTGTTCTTCTTCTTCCTCTGGAAACTCCATTGGCCATTGCCTGCACAATGGAATCGTGGAGGCTCTTGGTGATCCTTCGCTCCATGTTCTTTGACTTGAGGTCTTCAGTCTTGCTCCTAAATCTGGAAAAGAAACTTGAGGCTCTCTTGAACGCATTCTTTTGGCTGCATCAAAAGACTGCAGAAGATTCCTTGCTGCTTCCGCTGCTGAAAGCATCCATGCTGGAATTCCCTCTCTTGCTGTAATGTGTATCATCTCTTCTCCTTGAGGTTGTGCTTCATCTGAACTGTCTTCAACTTCATATAATCCTGAAGTTGATGGAATATTATCCTTTTGTTGTGTTGTTGTTCTTGTTCTTATTTTCTTTGATGTGGCTTTCTTTTTATAAATTGTTGGAAAAAATTGCTGCATTGTTGCAGTTTGGCCAGCAGGTGATGTGGTGGCGCTGTCGAGCAGGTCCGACATGTCCTGCAATGTGGTCGTCCCTCCACGAGGTGGCACTGTCGCCTGCCTGGAGGACCGTGATGACGACACGAACTCGATCGGTTCTTGCTCAGCAGACTGCAACGCTCGCAACTGTGTTTGAGACCGAGTTTGCATGGCTGTTAACTGAGCTGGCATTGAGGGTTGAATACTTGAGCGTTTCTTTTGAGTGGAAAGGGTTTGAACCATGAGGTTTGAGGCTAAAGGCATTGGGCCCGGAGAGGGGGTGGAGCCCCGAGATGTCGAACCCCGAGCGTGGCCCCTCCTTTTCACCCCAGACGTCACAGAGGATCGGACCCGCCCCCGACCTCGCTCCGCCGGCACTTCCCGCGCATGCGTGCCTTCGGGGACGCCCTCTGCCTCCCCTGTACTGACGTCACTGTCTCCGTCCCGCTCCACCTCCGAAGCCTCCTCCCTATTGTCTGTTCCTGCCCCTCTCTCCTCCTCCTCTGACACTGTATCCACACCCCCCGCCGAAGCGCGCAGCCCCCCCTCCGCGGGTGTCCCCTTTCTCGCTGCGATTCGAGCCGATCTCCGGGTCCAGATTTCCGGGTCTGACGTCACCACCGCGCGTCTCCTGCGTCCCCCCATGGCAGCTCGCCGGAGCCCTGCAGCTGCTCCGCCCTTGCCGCCCGTGTCTGACGCTCCCGCGCCGGTTTGAGAGCCCTCCCCGGCCGTTCCCTGAGCTTTGCTCGACCCGCGCGCTCTTGGCACCGCTCCAGAGGTGGCCGCCGCCGCTCTCGGCATTGCGCTCGCAAAAGCCGCACCAGAACCCGTGTCTCCCATTGCCTCCACGCCCCCCCCGCCGGCCGCCGCCGCCGCCGCGCCTGCCGCGAGAGAGTGCATCCCCCCTCCCCGCTTGTTCCCTTTGAACCCCCCTCCCCAACTCCGCCACGTTTTCCACCTCCTCCCCCTCTGATTCCTGCGAATCGGGACGGTACACTCCTGAAGGGTGACCTGTCTCCTCGATGTCGCTAGGAGAAAACCTCATTTCATCAGGGAGTGGAATAGTATCATCAGTGTCTGAGTCGGAGTCTGAAGCCCCTGCACTCTCTGTGGTCTCAGGGTGCTTTAGGGTTCCCTTGGGTTTTCGGGATGGTGGGACTGAAGGCAATGACATTTCTCCTTGTACCCTTTTCTCGGGCACCTTTTCCCCCGGGCTAATTGAGATCAGAGCCAATTTCTGCTTGGAACCTTGCTCTGCTCCCTCCGCCCCTTTGGGACCTGCAACAACTTGTTGCCTGGCCGACCCCCTAAATTGAGTCGAGGTCGCCTCTAACATAATTCTTGCTGAAGACAGCAATTTTAAGGCTGTCTTATCCTCATTGATGGCTAGAAAATATAGATGTCTGTTAACTTCTTGCCAAAAGCCTACTTCAAATAACAACCTTGTTTCTGAGTACGGGTAATTACACCGCACCCACAGCAATAATTCTCTAAGCTTTTTCTTTGGGATCCCCTTAGTGTGTGTGTCTGCCACGCCTTGTAGGTCGGACAGAATCTCTATTTGTTTCTGGGAAAGTGTACCCTCCATGTTCTTAATTCTTGACCTTCTCACTGAATTTATGTCGTCAGAGCAGTCCGAAGGCTCCTGGTCTCTGGCCTGCAGGTCACAGGAGATGGATCCGGAGGCGCCTTTCCGATCCAATCCGGGCTGTTCTGCTACGAACTTTCTTCAGCTGAGGTGGAGTGCGATGTTCTCTGTGGCTGCTGTGTTTTCAGATTCTCCTGGCTGCTTTCTGGCTGTTTTCCCAAGGAGTTATCAGGCTCTCCTGGGAATGAGTCCAGCTCGGGAGCTGCCCACTCGGTGCTTCAAGGCTGCCCCTGTGCAAGAGGTGCACAGCAGAGCTCACCGTGGCTCAGCGAAGGCTGCCGGATGCTGCTGGATCGCCGGTCGCTGCCGAGCAGCCCCCCGGATCGCCCACCCAGGGACGCCAAATGTCGGGTTCGGCTGTCTGTCTCTGCCCCGACACGGGTAGAGTGGTTCTTGGGTGGCACGCATTTCAAAGGACGAGTCTGGACTCTTCAGCTTTTCGATCTTCAGGTTGTTTATTATTTCTTATCTACAAAATTTTCTGTCTGCCCAACAGAGGTCTGATCTGCAAGCAGTCACAGGCACTCTCTGACCACCCACGGGGCGGTCATGTCTTTTTATACTAAAATCTACGTACATAATATTTACCTTTATTTCCCAATGCTTTTCACCCATGTTAGCAAGTGCACCTTCACCATAAACCAATCTCTAAGTGCCAACATCATCACAGGAGATGGAGGACAAGAAGAAGAAAGAAGAAGGACAAGACACGCCCTGATCCCTTCATCATCTTGTCTCCATAACCCCCCTGTACCAAAAACCTTAAAGTCTGTATCTCACCCTCTAAATGTGTCTCTTTTACACCTTTTACTCTAAAGTGATTCTCTTGTCTTCAAACTCTTGTTACTTCTGTGGATGGATCAAAATCAAGCCACCAAACACTCTTGGCAACATTCCAGGATTTTCGAGACCCCCAAGGGTTCTCCTGGCATCTCTGGACATCGGGAACGATGTGCTGAGATCCCACAGAAAATTAAAAATACAAATGCAGTAGTACCAAAAACTACTTACAGAGTCAGAATACGGCCTGACACCCTGTGGGTCAGAGTGTTGTTAGCACTCCTGTTAAATGGTGGCTGCAGTGCTCCTGCAGGGACAGGTGTGGTTCTGTTGGAGCAGTGATATCTTCTGGGAATGGGCCATTGAGTGTCACTGCAGGACTGATAAAATTCCATCCTCCCATTGTGGGATGCTCCGCCCAGGGGGAGGATCCAAGCATTCCTACCTGCATATAAGCTGAGCCTTGCAACACCAGGAGCAGCTTGCCTACTGGATTCCCAGAGGACAACAGCTCCAGAACCACCACTGGACCTTCAGAGGAAGACCAGACCCTTCTACAGGATCACTGCTTGGACAGAATCATGTTCATCACTCCAATAGGACTGCAGCCACCATCTAATGGGACTGCAGCCACCATCCTGAGAAACAGGGTGTCAGGTTATATCCTGACTCTTTCAGTTTAGAGCAGTGTTTCTGTATCATTGCCTTGATCTTCATTTTCTTATTAAACTCTAATTCTGATTTAAACTCTCCCCCAGGTTTCCCTTAAATCCTGTAAAAAGACGATGTGTGCACCCTTTCTTTGGTTCCCAGAACAGGATTTCCTATTCCCAAACCTTGACTGGATGGAGGAGGAGGCTGCGAGGAAGAGGAAGGAGCCCTGGGACAGCCAGGCAGGTGAGGAGGAAGTCAGTGCCCCTTTCCCCCTCTCTCCTGCTCCATCTCCCAGCCCAGCACAGCCCCTGGCTGCAGGACAACCCTGCTGCCAACCCCGTCCTGCCAGGGATGCACTGGGGGGATCTCCTTCCCCTTCCCTGTGGCACGGAGGCAAATCCCATCCTCTCCTTGGCCTTCCTCCCCCTGGGAAGAAGCTGAGGATGGAGACCAGGGAGGACAAATCCCCACAGCAGAATTGCCTGGAAGAGGCCATTTTAAGTGGCTCCACGGTGCAGAATTCCAACGTGGAGGAAAAGCCCCAGAGACCCTGCAGGAGGAGGGGCTCCAAACCCAGCCCAGGGTGCTCTGAGGAGGAAAGACCACCCTGAGCCAGGAAGGTGGACAGAGCTTCATCCAGAGCTCAGAGCTGGTGGTCCATGGGCAGTTTCACAATGGGGAGAAGCCCTACAAGTGCTTGGAGTGTGGGAAGAGCTTCAGCCGAGCAGCACCCTGATCCGCCACCAGATGATCCACACTGGGGAATGGCCCTACGAGTGTGGGGAGCGTGGGAAGGGCTTCAGCTGCAGCTCTGCCCTCATCATCCACCAACGCATCCACACTGGGGAGAGGCCCTACGAGTGTCCCCAGTGTCAGAAGAGGTTTCAGACCAGCTCCAGTCTCCACCTGCATGAACGAATTCACTCAGAGGAGAGGCCCTTCCGCTGCCCTGACTGCGGGAAGGGCTTCAAGCTGAAATCCCACCTCATCAAGCATCAGCGCATCCACACTGGGGAGAGGCCCTACGAGTGTCCCCAGTGTGGGAAGAGCTTCACCAGCAGCTCTCACTTGAGCAGACACCAACGGAGCCACCAGTAAGGAAAGCCCTGCAAATGCCCCGATTGCAGGAACAGCTTCATGCACCACTCCAGCTTCATCCCCCATGGGAGGATCTATATTGGGAAGAGCCCTGGTGATCCATGTTCCCTGTGATCCATGCTGGGAAGACACCTGTCCCTTTTCCTGCCCTTTGCCAATGACCTGATGTGGGATGGAAGAAGATGAGGGTCTGGCCATGGCCCTGTCATTACATTCACCCCCACCTCAGAACATTGCCAGGGGCAGGAAAGGAACTCTCTCTTTCCCTCCCTGAGGAGAAGGGTGTCCTTTCCAGTCATGAGGAAATACATTGCCAGGAAGAGCCAGTTGTTCATATTGATGTTTTCCCTGTAAATAGTTTTACTTATCCCTTCTGTTATCAATATTGTTTCTGTTCCCTTTGTTCCTTATCTCGTTGCTGTTCCCATTAAATTGTTCTTAAACCAGTCCGGGATCTTTGCCTTTTGTGCTTTCCATGGGAGGCGGGAGGGCAGCGAGGGCAGCGCGGTTTTAGCGGGAGCAGGAAATTGGGGAATCCCATTCCTGAAGCCCGGCCCGTGGAAACCGAGCATCCCAGCTGGTGCCAGCCCTGGTGGCCATGGCAGCAGCCTTGGGAGAGGGTCCCTGGCTGGGGCTGTGGGAACCTCTTCCCTCTGGTGCCCAGGGACAGGAGTGGAGGGAGCGGCTGCAGCTGAGTCGGGGCAGGCTCAGCTTGGATGTCAGGAAAAGGTTTTTGCCCAGAGGCTGCTGGGGCCCTGGCCAGGCTCCCCAGGGAAGGGTCCCAGCTCCAGGGCTCTCTGAGCTGCAGCAGCGTTTGGCCAGCGCTGCCAGGCCCAGGCTGGCATTGTTGGGGTGTCCTGTGCAGGGCCAGCAGTTGGACTGGAGGATCCTGATGGGTCCCTCCCAGCTCAGCCAATTCTGTGCTTCTGGGATCCCATCAGCCTGGGGATGGGGGCTGCCAATGGTTGCCATGGCAACGGGCTCTGGCTGCAGGCCTGAGCTGGTGTCCATGGCAACCACCCCGGCATGGGGTCTCCATGGAGCTGCCAAGGGACTGAGCATAGCAACAGGGGGCTGGGGATGGCTGCCATGGAAACTGACCATAGCAACAGGGGCCTGGTGATGTTTGCCATGGAAACAGACCATAGCAACAGGGGCCTGGTGATGGTTGCCTCCTAAGGATCAGATTTGTCACAGGCCCTCAGAGGGCCTCCATGGGGACTTTCCAAGAGTCTCTAGGCTGTTCCAGAGCTGGAATGTCACAGGCAGGGACAGGGGCTCCATGGAGACCTCCCAGGGCTTTCTGGGATGGTAAAGAGCCCTGTGGTCCGAGGCAGTCACAGCCATTCCATGGTGACATCCCAGGGCACCTTGGGCTGCAAAGGCACCCATCTGTCACAGGCACTCATGGGGGCTCCATGGTGACATCCCAGGAGTGCCCAGGCTGCCAAAGAGCCGGGATGGCCCAGACATTCACAGGGGTTCCTGTCATGGGCACAGGGGGAACTTTAGGCAGCGTTTATTAGAGAAGCTCCTGTTGGGTCTCAAGGTTTTGAAAGGAGCCCCAACAGATCCCCAAATGTCACTGTTGAATCAGAGATGACACAGACTCAGATCAGAAGGCTAAGGGCTAAAAGCCACCTGTTTTCTCAATCCTCTTCTTTTATATCTTGCTTTGCTACAGGTGGACCTCATTGGTCATTTAATCAACACATTCCACATGATTGGCCAATTAAGACAACACCCTTCAATAAACAACTTTCTGGAAAAAAACCAACTTATTACAAACATTGTCAGGGCACCAGTTATTGATGTTTGTTTTATGTTGGGCCTTTCTGGGGGCTCCCTGGATGGGGGAAACTCTCCTGTAGCAGTTCTGTGCCAGTTAAAAGGAGATGCATGGGATTTTTTCAGTCTTCAGCTTCTTGCTTATTGTTATCTAATCTAAAGTTTTGCATTGCTGTCTACACCAGGCCCAATGCACTGGAAAAGCACCTCAAAATGGCCCCAAAATGTACGGTTTAAAGGTCTTTTAAAGTTATCTCATCCAATCAACCCTTAAAATGTACATTATTTCCACTTATGTACCACTAACTCATCCCTTGACTGTCCAAATGACCTCTATACTGTGCTTTCCTTGACCAATCACCCTGTGCCACAAACACTGCAGAAAATGCAGTAGATGAAGAAGAAGACAGGGACTACACCCAAATTCCTCCATCTTGCTTCCTATCTACACCACATTAAAAATCCCAAAACCTAAATTTCTCACCCAAGGAACAAGGTGTACTCCCCTCTAATCTATTTCACACTTTGGTAAATTCTAATCTGTCTTCAAGTCCTAGAAGTCCTCTCCATGGGCAAAGGTGAAAGGCAGTGTTTCCCTGGGGTAAAGGATCCCTCAGAGCAGACAGAGAAATATTCCCTGTGCCCTGGATTGCCACACATTTAACCTAAAATCCTTTAACCCTTAACATTTGAAGTTACCCAAAAAAGTTCCAGGTAAGTAGGATTAGAAGGAGAAGAAATAGAAGACAACAGAAAGACAGAAGATCCATAGAAGGACACACACATAGGCACCAACTGCTGGGGTTCCAGCATCACCAACACAGGAACCCCAGCAGAAGGCAGGATCCAGACCCTGGGCTGGCCTCGTGCTCCGGCTTTTAACCCCCTGGGCCTTCATGGCCCCGCCCCTGGGGTGGGACTGCCAGTTGCTTGTCCAATCAGAACCAGGGTACCACCAGCTGCTGGTGTGTGATTGATTGATTGACAGCTCAGCCAATCAGAGCTGGGTTAGCACTGCCCCTGCTGTGTGATTGGCAGCTCTGCCAGGCCAGGGCTGGGGGCGGGGCTCTGTCCCACCACAAACCAAGGCCTGACCCGGCCCTGGCCCCACACGGGCATTCCGAGCATCCCAAGGTGTCTCGGGACATGGATCTCATCCAGCCTCTGACAGCGACCACGGTGACACTACGGAACCTCATGGAGCCATGGCTCAGTTGTGACAATGGAGATCCAAGGAAACGATGGTGAGACTGTGGAATCCAGGAATCATGGAATCAAGGAGACCATTGTGCAAATCATGGGCCCTATGGAAGCAAGGATCCATGATCAAACTGTGCTTTGATTGTGATTGATTTAAAATAGAAACAAGGAGCCATTGTTTCACAGCAGGGCTGCGTGGGGCCAATGGACCCTTGTGACTCTGTTGGGGCTCATGAAACCAAGAAGCCATTGTGACATTGCCAGGCCTCATGGAATCAAGGAGACCATTGTGACAGTGTGAGGACCCATGAAGTCAATGGAACATGGGACAGGTCTGCCTGGTTTGGCCTCCTGGGGGCTGTCTGACAGGTCCCACTGAATTTGGCATGTCAAGGGCCACTTCCCATCTGACCGTGAAGCACTGGGGCTCTGTGCTTTTATTCCTATGGGAAGTGTCTTTCTTGTCTAGGTGCCCATAGCCAAAATGGGAATCCTGCATCTAAAATTTTCTATATCCAAGGGTTACTCCCAGACAAAATCTGCCCGTACAGTCAAGTCTGGCCAGACTTGGCCTCTGGTGACTGCCTCTCATCTGCTCCTGCACCACTGGGGCTCACTTGTTTCCTTCCTATGGAGACCATTGTGACACTGTGGGGCATTGTGGAACCAAAGGGCCATGGTGACACTGCAGGCCCTTGTGGAACCTGTGACACTGTAGGAACTTGTGGAACCAAGGGGATCATTGTGACACTGTAGGAACTTGTGGAACCAAGGGGAACATTGTGACCCTGCAGGGTACCATGGATCCAAGGGGCCCCTGTGACACTGTGGGGCCTCGTGGAACCAAGGACATCACTGTGGCTCTGTTGGGCTGCATGGTCCCAAAGGGCCAGTGTGAAGCAGCAGGGCTTTGTGGAACCAAGAGGCCATTGCTGCATTTCAGGGCCTCGTGGAGCCAAAGGGCCGTTGTGATCCTGCAGGGCACCGTGGATCCATGGAGAGCATTGTGGCATTGCAAGGCCCCATGGAATCATGGAGACCATTTTGACCCTGCAGGGCCTCATGGAAGGAAGGGGCCAATGTGACACTGCGGCAACTTCTGGAAACAAGGGAATCATTGTTGCACTACTGGGCCCCAATGGAACCAAGGGGCCATTGGACACAGCCAGGCTTCATGGAACCAATTGATTATTCTGACACTGTGGGGCCTTGTGGAACCATGGAGACTATGAAGATCCTTAAGGACCTGTGTAACCAAGGGGCCATTCTGACACCTGAGGGTATCATGGAAGCAAGGAGCCATTGTGACACTGCAGGGCCCTGTGGAACC
This sequence comes from Agelaius phoeniceus, assembly GCF_051311805.1. Lineage (NCBI taxonomy): Eukaryota > Metazoa > Chordata > Aves > Passeriformes > Icteridae > Agelaius > Agelaius phoeniceus. Next base: position 8,241,334 of record NW_027509866.1, read on the forward strand.
AAGGGAGCATGAAATAGGTGTGGCTGCCTTGGCCTCCCAGGGGTCACCTGACAGGTCTGGCTGACCTTGGAATGTGGAAGGCCACTCCCATCTGCCCCTGAAACACTGGGGCTCTGGGCTCTTCTTTTTATGGAAAAGAACTGTCCATTTTTTCCAGGCATCCATGGCCAAAATTAGGATTCCACCTCCAAATTTTTTTGTATCCAAGGATTGCTCCCAGACAAAAGTTGCCAGGACAGACAAGTCTAGCTGGTCTTTGACTCCTGAGGAGCAGCACTCACGTGTTTTCCAAACACTGGAAAGGGCTCTGTGCTTTTCTTTTTATGGAAAAAATGATCCTTCTCCAGGCACAAATGTTTGAAATTAGGACTCTGCATTCATAATTTCAAATATCCAAGGGTTGCTCCAAGCAAACCAGCCAGGACAGACAGGTCAGGCTTGCCTTGGCCTCTGGTGGTTGCTGTTCATCAGCTCCTGAAACATGGGGGCTCCATGCTTTCCTTCCTATGGAGACCAATGTGACACTTGGGAGCCTTGTGAAATGCAGGGGCCATTGTGACACTGCAGAGCACCATGGATCCAAGGGACCATTGTGACACTGTGGGGCCTTGTGGAACCAAGGACATCATTGTGGCTCTGTTGGGCCGCATGGTCCCAAGGGGCCAGTGCAAAGTAGCAGTGTGGGAGTTAGCCCAGCTGTAACTCAGAATCAGACAGAATTTACCCCCAAAGAATTGGGCATGAGTCTCAAGCCCTGGGAATCATTTGTTTAACTCAGGGTGAGTTTGAGAGTTCCCCCATAAGCCTTTAGTGTTGTTATGCTAAGTTGTCCCAGTTCTCCTCTCCTATTGGTTACTTGTTTCCCCTATAGGGTTATTGTTCCAGAATGTTCTACCCTCAAGTGTATATTTTGTTGCTTTGCCTTTATCTCAGGTCTTTGAATCCCACCCCTCATACTGTGCTCGACTTCTCCATGTTTATTGTTTTTCACCCTGTTACTAAAGTTCTTTTTGGGCAACTCCATTGATCCTGTTTGTAGGAGCATCAGGGTGAAGGACAGTTGGGACGGACTGAGACGAGAGATCTCTGAAGCCAGGTCTTGGAACTTGTGGTTTATTGCAAAGGGTGTGGGTGCAGGGGTCTTGTTTGGGGCTGCCAGCCACAGCTCGGAGCAGGCCCGAGAGAGGAGCTCGAAAGAGGCGCCCAAAACAGATGCCCGAAAGAGGAGGGGAGTTCCCGTTACAATACAATAAATCTTCTTCTGTGCTGCATATTCTAATTTTCACTAACCAATCTAGTACAAGATACAAATCTTGTAGCATTTCCATACAGCCTATAAGAATCATTACATTACCATACTGTGTTACATTTTAAACCCTAAAAACTCCTCTTTGGACCCCTTCTGCCAAGCTAGTAGGGTCTGCTCTGACCCTTGGACCTGTCTGCAAGCAGAGGGTGTTGTTTCATCAAAAGAAGATTACCTTCAGCCGGCCATATCATTGTTTTCCAGTTGTTCAGTAACTAAGGCTTGGTATCTCAAAGCTTGCTTTCATTTTAATCTCACTTATAGTTTCCATATTCTCAAATTTTTTTGCCAGGCCATCATATTTATAAGGCTTTCCTGTTTCATCTTCCCCAGCATCTGCTCCTTTTCATTTTCACCACCCGTGCCCTGAAGTTGGGGAACCAGAAAGGTTTGTCACAGCCACCCTCATTGCAACCTTTGGTGCCTGAACAGGGACCCTGACATTCAGTCATGTCAGCTGGGGTTAGCTGATGGATAGGCCAGCACTCCCCGGGATTTTGGATTGTGCTGGGCCTGCAGATTCATCATTGCTTCAAGGGACCTTGGCCAGGATCCACAGGGACAGCGACAGTTTCACCTGTGTAGGATTGCAGGTGGGTTTGGGGAAATGCAGGACAATTATTGCCCATTTTGCTGCTGTGTTTTTACAATATGCATCCACATCTCATAACTGATTTGGGGTGTTCCAGTGGCTGCTCCACCTAAAGTGGAGAAAGAGAAAAATGGGCAGCCAGATGTCCAAAGTAGAAAGGCGTGTATATGGATGCTTTAAGTTAATTCTCACTGATCATGACCAAATATCTTCAAAGTACAAATTAAAATCAATCGTGAAGTGGATCATTAAAAATTTTCCAGATGCCCCTGAGCCTGACCATCCTCCCTCCATCTTGGCTCCTCCACTTCCTGCTACCACAGCCTTCTCTTCCACCCTGAGTGAACCTCCAGACTCTACCCCCACAACTGTGGGTCACGCCCCCACTGTCAATCATTCCACCTCCACCCTGGGCCATGCTCCAGAAGACCAGCCTGGAAGTCCGCCATCCTAAATCAAGGCCCTTTCTCCCCAACACCTGACAAAATGGCAGCGCCCTTTGCCTCACCCTCTGGCAACAATATAACCCCATGGTCAATGATACTAAGCCCAACTGTCACACTATTTCTAATCTGAATGTTTTTGCTCCAAGGTATTCTTCCTCCCCAGAAGACAGTTTGGATTCCCCAGAGCCACCTCGCCCCTCAATCCCAGAATATCCCTGGGAAAGGAAGAAGACCTGCAAATAGTCTCAAAATTACTTTTTGCCCCCGTATGTTACGAAAGAAGGGGGCAGAATCCCAGGTGTCAGCCATTGGTTTATGAGGAAATCAAGCAGCTGTGTTGGGCAGCTAAAGACCATAGAAAGGACTCATTTTATTGGCCTAATGAGGGCCATGTTTACAACACATGTCTTAACCCCGTATGATTTAAAATATATTATGACCATGTTGTTGTCACCTACAGAATACACCCTGTGAGAAGGGCGATGGAAGTGTTTACTAAATCAATTAATAGCAGACTATGCTAATAATGAGGCAAGGGCAGAATTGACAATCAACCATCTAGCTGGAGAAGGACAACACAGGCTACCAGATGATCAAGCAGCAGGTATCCCCAGAGAAGTATTGGATGATATCAAAGAGATGGCTTTGAAAGCTTTAATCCAGGTATCAGATGGTAGCACCCCCAATTTGGACTACCTTGGGTGGCTGCAGCTAAAGCTTTAGGACAATCAGACCATCCTGGGTGCCTGTTGAGTAAGCAAACCAATGCTGCCTCCCTCACAGTGAGTGGCTGCTCTCAGACACAGAGACCATCAGACACGCCACCTTGCAGAACAGCGATAGAGATTTTACTCTGGGCACATGGGCATGGCTGTGTAGACTCTGAGGGCATGTGCTGCATGAACCTCTCCAGCCACAGCGAGTCAATCCACAAGAGCATTCAGGTACTGAAGGAAGGGTTCAAGAAGCTTCAAGTGGAAAACAAAGACTGGTTCAATAAACTCTTCCAGTCCAAGGGACTAAAGGGTTGGATGATGTCTAGCTAGAACAGGACTATGAATTCTCTTAGTGGTTGTTGTTGTATTGTTAATTGTCCCATGTTTATTTGGATGCTTTAAGAAAGTCTTACAAAATTCTTTCAGTTCCATCTTTGTTGTAAAACAGAAAGGGGGAAGATACCCAACACAGGCTCCTCATGGACTCTTGGAGGAGAGAATTGGAGGCCAGGATGGCACAAAAAGCTCTCAGAGACTCAGTGTAGGAAGGAAAGTCTTTAAAAGTATCTAAAAGTATTCTTAAATCCATATAGTACCTTAAAAACCTTGAGTATCTCAAGGCATTAATGAGCCCCACTGAGTGTCAGTACAAAGCTCTCAAGGGACTCATTAAAGCAGATAATTGGGGCATGATTGCACAAACCTCTCACAGAGTCTGTATCAAAAGGGAAACCCCAAGTACCTTCAAATAACTGAAGTACCCTGAAGCATTAATGATCACCACTGAGTGTTGTTACTGACAAAGCCTCTCCAGGGACTAATTACAGCAGATAATTGGAGGCCATGATTGCACAAACCTCTCAGAGACTGCAAGGCAAAAGCCAAAGCCAAAGTCCTTTGAAAAAGCTGCAGTCCCTGCAGGGAGCATGAAGGAGCCCCCAGGGCCATTGCTGAGCAAGGCTCCCCAGGGACTCCTTGCAGCAGATCCTGGAGGCCACTGGGATGTGGGCTAGGGGGGGATGCTGAGGGCAGCACAAGGGGCTGACAGTGCCCAGCCTGGCTGGGGCTGTGTCAGGAGGCCCCAGGGCCTCAGCACAAGGTGTCTCCTCCCAGCCCTTGCTGGCACAGACCCTGCTGTGCCCCAGGGCACCAAGACTTGGCTTCTCTTTGTCCCCACCTGTCAGCACTGCCTGCAGTTCTCTGCTCTGCCTGGGGCCTGGAGACACTTGCTCAGTCGTGTCCCTCACTGGGACCCATTAAAAGTCCAAGAAACTTTGGAGTTGGATTCTGCCTTGGAGCTCTGCAGAGGTTTCTTCAGCTCCCTCTCAGGGACTGATGTTCAGGGCCTGAGCACAAAGCCCCAGAGGGGCTCATTAAAGTCCTTGTGCTGTGTCTGTGCTGCTGAGCTGGGCTGGGCTGCTGGCCCAGAGGCAGCTCCTGGTGACCAAGAAGAGCTTCAAAAGCACATTTCTCTTGATGAGCAGCTCTTGTGCCAGCCCAGCAGGGCTGGGGCACTGCCTGCAGCCAGCCCGGGCACAGCCCAGAGGCACAGAGAGCTTCAATCAGTCAGGGCTGGGAAGGGGCTGAGAAGTGCCTGGGGCACAATCACTTCCAGCCCTTGGCACAGGAACCTCTGGCTGCAGGACAATGCAGCTGCAGCTCCTGGAGCCATCTCCTCAAGCTGGAACATGCCAATGCCTGCAGAGCCTGTGAGTGCATTCTCTGCTTGTCTCTTGTGCAGAGCAGCCAGGGGTGCCCAGGGCTGTCCTGCAGAGCAGGGTCCTGCAGCCCAGGGCGCTGTGCTGGGGCAGGGACTCTGCTGCCTGCCAGGGACAGCTCTCAGCCAGCCCTGGCAGCTGCTCCCAGCACTGGGGGACAAGATCTGGGTGGCAGGAGACAGCTGGTGAGGCTTGGAAGTGTTCTCCTTGTGTGGGGAGGATGCTGCATTGTTCAGGAATGCTCCCAGCATGACATTTAACTGCAGAACATTTCCAAGTAGATTATACAGGGAAAACAGCAAGGCAGGGGCTGCATAAGAGAGAAAATCCTGCTTTCTAAATCTACTGCTGTGGGTTGCTGGGATGAGAATCTTCATGTATATCTTCATCTCTCAGTTCATGGAGAAAAAAAATAAAGAAATTTTCTCTGACATCTGTAAAAACCAGGCAGCAACAGCAATCACCACAGGACCCCTTAGAGGCAGCATCAGTGTTGCTTTTCCAGCCTCCTCAGGGTTGCTCTGATGTTGCCATCAGAGCCTGCAGAGCCAGAGCTGCCCCTGGGCAGTGCCTGAGCTGGGAGGGGTCTCCAGGGCAGAGCTGAGCCCCCAGGGCTGGGCTGGGCTCTGGCAGCACTGGCAGGGCCCAGCCCTGGGCACAGGGAAGCAGCTGCTGGCAGGGACAGCTCCAGGCAGCAGAGCCCTGGGCAGGCAGTGGGGGGAAAGTGCCCCCAGGCTGTGCTGGGCTATTTCAAGTCCTCTCCAAACCCAACTATTCCATGATTACTTTTCTTACAGATCCCCATGCCAAGACAGAAGAAATGTCCAACAGCAGCTCCATCAGGCACTTCCTCCTGCTGGCATTGGCAGACACGCGGCAGCTGCAGCTCCTGCACTTCTGCCTCTTGCTGGGCATCTCCCTGGCTGCCCTCCTGGGCAACGGCCTCATCATCAGCGCCGTAGCCTGCGGCCACCACCTGCACACGCCCATGTTCTTCTTCCTGCTCAACCTGGCCCTCGCTGACCTGGGCTCCATCTGCACCACTGTCCCCAAAGCCATGCACAATTCCCTCTGGGACACCAGAAACATCTCCTACACTGGATGTGCTGCTCAGCTCTTTTTCTTTGTGTTCTTTACTGGAGCAGAGCTTTATCTCCTGACTGTGATGTGCTACGACCGCTACGTGTCCATCTGCAAACCCCTGCACTACGGGACCCTCCTGGGCAGCAGAGCTTGTGCCCACATGGCAGCAGCTGCCTGGACCAGTGCCTTTCTCAATGCTCTCATGCACACGGCCAATACCTTTTCCCTGCCCCTGTGCCATGGCAATGCCCTGGGCCAGTTCTTCTGTGAAATTCCACAGATCCTCAAGCTCTCCTGCTCCAAATCCTACCTCAGGGAATTGGGGCTTCTTGCTGTCAGTGCCTGTTTTGGTTTTGGCTGTTTTGTGTTCATTGTTTTCTCCTATGTGCAGATCTTCAGGGCTGTGCTGAGGATCCCCTCTGAGCAGGGACGGCACAAAGCCTTTTCCACCTGCTTCCCTCACCTGGCTGTGCTCTCCCTGTTCATCAGCTCTGCAGTGTTTGCTCACCTGAAGCCTCCCTCCATCTCCTCTCCATCCCTGGATCTGGCAGTGACAGTTCTGTACTCAGTGGTGCCTCCAGCCCTGAACCCCCTCATCTACAGCCTGAGGAACCAGGAGCTCAAGGCTGCAGGGTGGAGACAAATGACTGGATGGTTTCGGAAACATTAAACTGCTGGCCAATTTCTGCATATCACTTGTAATAAAAGTCATCTTTCATACTTCTTGTTGGTTTCATTTTGGAGGTTCTTTTTCTTTTTTTTACTTTTTTCATATCATCTACAAATAAATGTCATTGTTTGTGTCATTTCTCATTTTGTTTCTCTCCACCTATCCTGTGGCCACAGACTGTGTCAATGAGGGGTTGTGCTCTTGGTGGCTTTAAATGAACTAAAGGATCTCCCAGCAGAGTTTTCTCCAGAGATGCCCTTTTGTTGCCTTCTCTGGAGCTGCAGCAGCAATGTCTGTGTGCAGAGCTGGGGCAGATCAGTGCTGGCACAGCAGCTCTGCTCCTGCTGGCCACACCATTCCTGAGCCAGGCCAGGAGCCATTGGCCTTCTTGGCCATCTGGGCACACTGCTGCCTCATGTCCAGCCTGCTGTCCATCAGTCCCTGCAGGTCCCTTTCTGCCTGGCTGCTCTCCAGCCACTCTGTCCCCAGCCTGTAGCACTGGGGCCAAATATCAGGGCCTGGCACTTGGATTTGTTAAACCTCACCTTGTTGGATTCATCCTCTGGATCCAGCCTGTCAAGGTTCCTGTGCAGACCACTCCTATGCTCCAGCAGATCAACGCTCGCACCCAGCTTGGTGTCATCGGCAAAGATGTCCTTGGTTCCAAGGGGCCCCTCAGTGTCACAATGGCCTCTTGGTTACAGCAGGCCCTGCACTGTCACACTGGTCTCCTTGGTTCCATAAGACCATGCAGAGTAATAATGCTCTTCTTGGTTCCATGGGGCCCAAAAATGTGACAATGGTCTCCTTGGTTTCATGGGGCTTCACAGTGTCACAATGTTCTCGTTGGTGCTGCAGTTTCACAGTGGCCCCTTGGTGCCATGGGCCCCAGGGTGTCACAATGGCCCCATGGTCACATGAGGTCCCACACTGTCACCATGGTCTCTGGGGTTCCACAAGTCCCCTCAGTGTCACAATGGACTCCTTGTTTCCACAAGGCCACACAGTGTCACAGCATTATTCCAGATCCCTTGAGGCCCCATCGTGTCACTGTGGCCCCTTGGTTACACAGGATCCTGCAGTGTCACAATGTCCCCTGGGTGCCATGAGGCCCCGCAGTGTCAGAACGGCCCCTTGGTTCCACTGGGCCCTGCAGTCTCCCAATGGTCTCCTTGGTTTTGCAGTGTCAAAATGGTGAAACCCCTTGGTTACACAAGGCCCTGCATTGTCACAATGGCCTCTGTGGTTCCACGAGGACCCAGAGTGTCACGGGGCACTCCCTGGGTCCATTTGGCCCCAGAGCACCACCATGGACCCCGGGTTCTGTGGGGATGCACGGTGTCACCATGGTCCTCTTAGTTCCACAAGGCCCTGCAATGTCACAATGGCCCCAGAGTGTCCCAATCATCACAGAATGACAGAATCAAATAGGCTGGAAAAGACCTTTGGGATCATCAAGTCCAAGCAATGCCCTAATACTGCCTTGTCACCCAGACCATGCCACTGAGTGCCACTGGAGAGGGACAGTGACTCTGCCACCTGCCCCCTGGCCAGCCCATTGCAGTTCCCACTCACCCTTTCTGTGAAGAACTCCTTCCTATTGTCCAGCCTGAGCCTCCCCTGGTGCAGCTTAAGGCTGCGTCTTCTTGTCCTGCCCTCCAGCAGATCCACACTCACACCCAGCTTGGTGCCATCTGCAATTTGTGAATGCTGGACTCGATCCCCTCACCCAGATCATCAGTGAAGATATTAAACAGGACTGGGCCCAGCACAGATCCCTGGGGACAGCACCAGTGCCTGGACACCAGCTGGGTGCAGCACCATCCCCACCACTCTCTGGGCCCAGCCTCCAGCCAGCTCTTAAATCTCCCAGCCAGGAGGGAACCTGCCCAAGCCGTGGGCTGCAGCTTTTCCAAGGAATGCTGTCAGAGACAGAGTCAAAGGCTCTGCTGGAGTCCAGGCACACAACATCCACAGCCTTTCCCACATCCACAGGTGGGTCACCTGGGCATAAAAGGAGCCCAGGTTGGTCAGGCAGGACCTGCCAGCCCTAAATCCACTGAGCTGGCTGGCTCTGATCCCTGGGCCATCCTGTGGGTGCCCTGTGATGGCACTCAAGGTGATCTGTTCCATAACCTTGCCGGGCACCCAGGTCAGGCTGACAGGCCTGGAGTTCCCCAGCTCCTCCTTCCAGCCCTTCCTGGGGATGGGCTCACACTGGCACCTCCAGTGCTCTGGGCCCTCCCTGCTGAGCCAGCACTGATGGTAAATGATGGAGAGCAGCTTGGGGAGCTCATCCACAGCTCCCTCATCCCCCTGGGATGGATCCCATCTGATCCCATACACCTGTGAGCATCTGAGTGGCTCAGCAGGTCCCCAGCTGCTTCCTCCTGGATTCCAGGGGGCTTCTCTGCTCCCTGTGCCCATCTACCAGCTCAGGAGAACACTTGTCCTGAAGACAACCTGTCCTAATACTGAAAATTGAGAGAAACAAGGTGTTAAGTAGCTCAGCCTTTTCCTTATTTTTAGTTACTGTATTCTCTACTGCATCCAATAAATAGTAGAGGTTCTTCTTCTCCCTACTTTTGCTATAAATTTTTTTATAAAAACATTTTTATTTTTTTACACAAGCTGATAGGTTAAGTTCTGATTGAGTTTTCAACTCTCAACTTTTCTTTCTGCATAACCTAATGACATCCTTTAACACTTCCTGAGTTGTCAGTCCATTTTCCCCTTGACTTCCCAGAAAAGCTCCATGCCCTGCCAGGCCAGTCATTTTCCTCACTGGCTCATCTTTTGCCACACTGGGACAGGCAGCTCTTTCCCCCTTAAGATTACTCTCTTGAAATGTGTCCATCCTTCCCAGCCCTCTTTGTTTTTAAGGGCTGTTTCCCTTAAAAAAATCAGTACCCAATTTGGTACTCCCCAAATCTGCATTCTGAACAGGCCAGTCTGCCCTTCCTAATTCCAGTAGAAGTTTTGTTACTGCCTCTCTTTCTTACCCAGAATATTGAAAACTTGAAAACCCCAATGTTCCAGTGGGCCTGGCTGAGCTGGCAGGACCCTGAGGCTGCTGAGCTTCCAGTTCCCCGTCTCACACAATGGGCCTTGTGTGGTTTCCATAGGCCTGGGGATGTGGAGAACAAGCTCCAGGTGTGAGCTCAGCTGGTGTAGGCAATTGATCATCTGGTAACATGAGGTCACAGAGTGGGCTATGACATCACAGAGTGGGGGATGTGAGGTCATAGGGAAGCTATGACATCATAGGCCATATCTGTGACACCACACGGCAGAATTCTGACATCATAGAGCAGATGATGACATCAGAGATTTGGCTGTGACATCAGAGACCAGCTGTGTGACATTAGAGAATGGGCTGTAACATCCCAGAGGGGCTGTGTCAGGTCACTGGGTTGGTCACTCGGCCCCAGCTCCCCCTCACAGTTTCTCCCAACAAGTCCAATGCTGTCCATGCCCAGCAGGGTCCCTGTCCCCCGGGATCCCCCTGGCCCACCTGGAGCCACAGCCTCCACCAAAGGATGTTCCACAGGATCCACCCCAGAGCCTGACATGGGGACAAGGGGCCAGGGCTGTGTGACCAGGACATCAAGGACGGGGATTATCCAGGTCACTGTGGCCTGGGTTGGGTTGCCCAGGGCAGGAAAGATGTCTGGCAGCTGGAGCAGGGTCTGGGAAGGGCCCCCAAGGGGGGGCTGGAGCCCTTGGGCTGTGAGCAGAGGCTGAGGGAGCTGGGCTTGTCCAGCCCAGAGCAGGGAAGGCTGAGGGGCTCCTCATCCCAGCCTGGCAGTGCCAGCGAGGAGGGGATGGAGAACACAGAGCCAGGCTCTTCACCGGAGGCCTGGTGGGAGACAAAAGCCAATGGGTGGAAGGGGAAAGAGGGGAGATCAGCCAGGACAGGAGGAGATGAAATGAGTCAGGCTGGTTTCAGCATTTCCTCAGCACCAAAAGCAGCCTGACCTTCCTTCTCCATCCACCACTGACAGCTTTGCAAATCAGGAATTGTTCTGAGCTGTTTTGCACCCACTCCAGGATGAGCATCCTGATACAAGAACTTAATTGTGTTTTTATCTATCACAGAACCACATTTGTGTGAAATTAAAGTTTGAATGGAAATGTGGATGGAGGAGTCATCAGACACCGCTGGGACTTTGCATGTAGCTCAGGGAAGAGTGAGATTGTTATTAAATTGTGTCCTGTTCAACCATGGTCTGTTGGCCATGAGGAGAAACTTTCTATGCCTCTGAGTCTCAGCAGTTCCTGACCCCCAAAGGACACAAACCTGATGAGTTGTGGTTCCTGCTCCAGTGGTGGCACTTGCACCTCCCTCCATCCCCAGAGCAGAGCTCCCTTGTCCCAGAGAGTCCCTGGCAATGCAGGGATGAAGGAAACAGGACAGGCTGGGGGGATCAGGGACAGGGCATGGCCAGGGATTTGGGGTGGTTGTGAGCCCAGGGCAGGACCCAGCCCTTGGCCTTGGTGAAACTCATCCTATTGTTTTGGGCCCATGGCTCCAGCCTTTCCAGAACCCTCTGCAGAGCTTCCTGCCCTCCAGCACAGCCACACTCTTACCCAGCTTGGGCTCACCTGGGAACTGACTGAGGGTGCCCTCGATGGCCTTGTCCAGATCAGCAATAAAGAGATTGAACTGACCTGGCCCAAATCCTGAGGCCTGGGGACACCCCTGGATGCGACTCCATTCCTCAGCTTCTCTGAGTGCCAGGGGTTGATTGAGGGAAGTCCTGGGGTGTGGGTAGGGACAAAGTGTGATTGTCTGCCATTAAGGGTCTTCATTTTCAAATCTGTTGAAACTGCATTAGGAGGTGCTGGCGGTCACTATTAAGTGGACAATGTTGATATCTATCTATAAACAGGAAAAGAACACTTAAACGAGCAAAACAATTCTCTCTGCATTGTTTTCAATATAGTATATTCACTTTGAATACAATTCTGAAATATGTCTAATTAACTAGAGAAGAATTGAAAACTTCAATTATTCCCATGGGCTTTTCTTGTTTGGGGGTTTCGAACAAATGTTTATGAGTGTTTGTCACTGAATTCCTCAACTGAAGAGCTCAAGAAGAAAGTGGCCTCTGGAGTAATAAAATGCATCATCAACCTCCAAGTGGTTGAGGATCCATACCCATCAGAGCAGCAGTGAACAGAAATGGGCACAGCTTTGTGGCTGCCCCAGCTTTGGCATGGGCCCTGGGCCTGGAGCAGGAGCAGCTCTTGAGGGCCCCAAGGCCGGGGCTCTTGTGCTGCCCTGGGCAGATGGGATGGCAGCAGGGGCTGCAGAGCTCTCAGCACCTCAGGCCGAGGGCAGCAGGGCAGCCAGGGAGCCTCCTTTGGCCTTGGCCAAGCACCTTCCCCCATGGCTGGGGCTGAGTCCTGTGGCAGCTGCAGCTGCTGCTGTGGCCTTGGCAGGGGCTGAGGCCGTGGGGCCAGTGCCCAGAGCAGCCTGGCCTGAGCAGAGCTGTGGGGCCAGAACCGGCTGGGCTGGGCTGGGCTCAGAGAGGCCCTTGGTGCTGCCCAGAGCTCAGGGCAGCTGGCAGAGCTTGCAGGGAGCTGGGCAGGGCTCCGAGAGCCTGGCCCAGAAACCATCAGTGTCCATCTCAGCCTGGCTGAGCGTGCAGGGGCAGGGCTCAGGCCAGGCCTTGTGGGGCAGGGCCAGCGCCTGTGCAAGGCATTGCAAACAGGCAAGTGGCCCAGAGAGGAGGCTGCTCTGTGCCCTTGGTGGCAGGGACACAGCAGGGAGGGGGCCCAGGACATTTGTCAGCGCCAGCCTCTGTGCCCATGTGCTGGCAGCCCTGGCTGCTGAGCCCAGCTTTGGCCTGGGCTGAGTTTGGCTGTGGCCCAGCTCCATCCTCCTGCGGGGCTCAGGGCCTGTTCCCGGCCATGGCCAGCCCTGGCTGCCTCTCTGCTGGCCCAGAGGCCGGCAGAGCCCGGGGCAGGGCTGTCTGTGCAGCCCCACAGGTGCCACGGGCTCTGCAGGAGCTGGCAGAGGCTGCCCAGCAGGGAGGCCATGGGGCACAGAGCCCCAAGGCTGCTGTGGGCACCACGGCACAGGGGCCGTTCCCAGCCGCAATGCTCCTGGCCTGGGCTGGGCCTGCACAGGGGCTGGGCCACCATGGCTGGGCCAGCACAGGGCCACAAAGGGGCCATGCAGCCACTGCTGGGGCTGACAGCAAGGCCAGGCACACACAAGCAATTGCTGAGCATGGCCTGTGCTGGCCAGGCCTGACTGTGCCAAAGGCAGAGCTCAGCTGACCTTGGGGGCTGCAGCAACACTCCAGAGCCCAAAGAGCCTCCATGGCTGGGCTGGAGACCAAGGCTGCAGCAGGGAAATGCAGGGCTGCTGTGGGATGGGGAGGCCATTGAATTCCAGCACACACCTCAGCTCTCTGATGATCCCAGCACCATGCTGGGCCCTGTTTCAGACTGGAGCAGAGCAGATGTTGATGGGACAGGAGCCCTGCGGGGCTGTCATGGACCTGCAGCTTGCAAGGTGCTCTGCTCTCCCTCAGGTGCTCTGGGAGAGATCCAATCCCAGCTGGGCACCTCAGGGCACAAGTGACACTGCCTGTCCATGGGCACACAACTAATGTCTTCCTGGAAAGGGGCACAGGTTTTAATACCTGTTAGTTTCCTAATATACAAGCAAATCTTTATTATCTGGGTCAGTTGATTACTTTTAAGAAACGGCAAACTTTTCCCAGCAGGAACAGGAATTTCCTGGATCTACTGGATTCTTCTACTGATGGCAGGAGAAGAAATACCCATCTTCCCCTCTACCTTTGCCACTGACATTCACTCTAATATTTAATGACTCCACTTCCTTCAGGTGTTTCCAGCTCTCCTGTTTAAATGTCCATGTCTAAGAATATCTCTTAATTTAGAGCATCTGGATCTATGTCCTTTCCATCGCTCCCAGATTTTCTCATCCAGATGCTCTCTGATTATTCAAGTGACTCTCAAATGACTGGTTTCATGCTTTTAACTTCAGCTAGTTGCCAATCTTTCTGAAGTTCAAATATATACCACATTAGTGGTATATATTTGAACTTCACATATTATATATACAACTCCACATTACATATAAACATCCTAATTGTGTTTATATGTATCAGAGAATTACCTTTGCTTATGTCTCTGTCTAAAACTGTTCCTGTAAGAAATCCTTTGGGGATGGTGGACATGTCAGAAGCTGCTGGGACATCACAGAGAGCTGAGGGAAGAGCTGTGATGGTTCGTACACTGTTCAAATGTTCAACTTGTGTTTGTTGGCAAGAAACCTTTCTGTGCCTCTGAGTGTCACCAGGCCCTGAGCCCAAGGGACACAAACCTGATGAGTTGTGGTTCCCACTGCAGGGGCTGCAATTGGACCTTGGCTCTGCACAGGAGAGCTCTTCATCCCCTTTCTTTCTTTTCTTCCCTCTGGGCATGGAGGGAGCTCCTGACTTCAGCCTGTGACTCATGTGTGCAAAGAGCAAATCTGGGCAGAATCGGGGCAGGGAGGGTTTGGGGGGATCTTGGGATCTGTGCTGGGCACAGAAGGTGTTTTCCATTGCTCTGAGACTGTCTGCTGTGCAAAGTGGATTTATTATTCGGCTGAGGACTGACTTTGGCATTGGATGGAGCTGTGCCTTCCCTTGCCTTTGCTGGCTGACAAGAAATGAACATCCCTCTGTGTCTTGAGCAGCTCCTTCTGCAAGGAAAGAAGGTGGGAATTGGAGCCAAGGAGCTGAAAGCTGCAGGTGCAGCCTGGGCTGGAGGGAGCTGAGATTTGCACAAGGCTGCTCTGAGTGCCAGGGCTTGGATGGGGGAAATGGTGGGCTGGGGGTAGGGACAGAGTCTGATCGATTGTCAGCCATGAAGGGTCTTGATTTCCATATCTACTCAAACTGCATGAGGAGGTACTTGGATTCAGTGTCAATTGGAGATTGCACATATGATTGAATTAACAAGAAAACAAATCTAAACAGGACCAAAAAAATCTTTTCTCGCTGTCTTTTTAAATGTCATGTATTCAGTTTGAATGCACTACTGAGATCTACTTAACCACAAAGGATTTGAAAATTAAAATCAAATGATTCCCAGAGGCTTGGCTTGTTCAGGTGTTCTGAATGTTCATGAGCCCTGGGACACTGAATTCCTGCACTGAAGAGCTGAAGGCTGAACAAGCCTCTGGAGCAGTGAAATTCAGCAGCAGCCTCCAAGTTGCTGAGGATGTCAGCAGCCCCCAGTGAGGCCATCCCTGCCCAGAGACCGTGGGGGAATGGGCAGACAAGGAGAGCGTCCCTGGGGCTGGGGCAGCACAACTCAGAGGCACCAGCGGCTCCAGCTGGGCAATGGAGTGTGGAATGTGGCTGGGAAAGCCCTGCCTGGGCTGGGCCAAGCAGGACACACAAGCCCTGACTCCCATCCCCAAACAACTCTCTCAAGGAGACATTTAAAAGGAATTACAATTGTTGGTGTACTCTGAATTGGACTCCCTGGGGAAATACCAACAAGAGCTTCTCAGGAGCTTAAAAGAACAAAACAGCCTTTACTGGCAACTTTAGAAAATCAGAGAAACGTTGGCAAAAGGTTTAATACAACATTCAATTAACAAGAAACACTTCTAATAACATTAACTTTGCTCATTCAATTTCCCAAACTCTAAGCCTGTTCCATTTTAGGTTACTCAAATTTTGCAAGAAGAGGGAATAAGAAGACAAATAAAATTTAGACAAGCACACACACACCTTGCAACCCCTGGATTCCAGGACATTTCAGATGGAAATTCCAAGAGGATCCAGGGTCAAGATGGACCTCTGGGCCACTTGCCTTGTGCTCAGCCTTCAATACCCTTTGGTCTCCCTGGGCCCTTCCCCCAGGTGGGGCTTGGGCTCATTTGGTCCCTCAGGAGCTGGGCTGGGGCTGCAGAGGTGGCTGTGGAGCATTGCCTGTGCTGTGCCAGGGACTGGCAGGCACTGCTGGGCTGGGATAGAGGCTCTGGGGGGATTGGGGTTCCAGGGCAGGGCAGGGCTGGGGTTCCAGGGCAGGGCATGGATGGACCTGCCCCTTCCTCCCCCACACATGAAATGTTTTGAGCCAACAATCTCCTCCGGGCTGTCACAACAGGGAATTTTGGAGGTGGAACCCCAATTCTGGCCATGGGCATCTGGCCGAGAAGGACAGTTCTTTTCCATAGGAAGGAAAGCACAGAGCCCCAGTATTTGAAAGGCAGGTGAGAGCCCCAGTAGGCCAAGGCCAGCCAGACTTGTCAGGAATGGCAGATCTGGGAGCAGTCTTTGTATTTAGGGAATTCAGGAGGTGGAAGCCCAATCTTGGCTGTGGGCACATGCAGAAGCAGGACAGTTCTTTCCCATAGGAAGGAAAGCATGGAGCCTTCCCCAGTGTTTTGTGGACAGATGGGAGGTGACCCTCATGAAACCATTGCCAGCCAGACTTGTCCTGGCAATATTCCTATTGGAACAATCCCTGCAAATAAGGATATTTGGAGGTCAAGTCCCAATTCTGGCAATGGGTGCCTGTAGACAAAGGAGAGTTCTTTTCCATAGGAAGGAAATCATGGAGCCCCAGTGCTTCAGCAGCAGAAGAGAAGAGACCCTCAACATGCCAAGGTCAGTTGGACCACTCAGGTGGCTCCTGGGAGGCCAAAGCTGCCGGGCCTGTTCTGTGTTCCCTTGGTTTTGTGGGACCCCACTGTGTCACATTGGTGCCTTGGATCTATGAGGCCCCACAGTGCCATAAGGGTGACTTGTTTCCATGGGGTCCAGTAGTGTCAAATGGCTCCTTGATAACAAGAAGACCC
Organism: Agelaius phoeniceus; assembly: GCF_051311805.1. Classification (NCBI taxonomy): domain Eukaryota; kingdom Metazoa; phylum Chordata; class Aves; order Passeriformes; family Icteridae; genus Agelaius; species Agelaius phoeniceus. The sequence continues at coordinate 8,257,703 of NW_027509866.1, forward strand.
TCAGTGTCACAATGGACCCTTGGTTCAATGGGGTCTCACAGTTTCACAGTGGCCCCTAGGTTCCATAAGGCCCTGCAGTGTCACAATGGTCCCAATGATTCCATGAGGCCCCACAGTGTCACAATGGCCTCTGTTGTTCCCCAGCCCCCACAATGTCATGGGACTCCTCTGTTCCATGAGCCCTGCAATGTCAAAATGGACCTTTGGACCCTGAGGGTTTGCAGTGTCACAATGGTCTCCTGGACCCTGAGGGTTTGCAGTGTCACAATGGTCTCCTTTGGCTCCACAGTGTCACAATGGACCATTGATGACAGGACGCCCCTCTGTGTCACCATGCCCCCTTGGTTCCATGCAGCCCTGCACTGTCACAAAGGCCTCTTGGTTTCATGAGGCCCCACAGTATCACAATGGTCCTCTTGGTTGTGTGGGGACCCCCAGGGTCACAATGGTCTCACTGGTTCCATGAGGCCTCACAGTGTCACAATGCTTTCCTTTTTGCGTAGGGCCTCACAGTGTCACAATGATTCTATGAGTCTCCATGATTCTATGAATCCCCTCAGTGTCACAATGGCCCCTTGGTTCTATGAGGCTGTGAAGTGGTTTAATGGTCTCTCCATTAGGTTCCCTGCAGCCTTGCAATGTCACAATGGACCTTTGGCTCCATGGGGTCTCACAGGTCACGACGGCCCCTTAGTCTCATGACACCCCAAAGTGTCACAATGGCATTACTGTTCCATGAGGCCCCATGGTGTCACAATGGACCCTTGGTTTGATGGGGCCTCTCAGTGTCACAATGATCCCTGCATTCCATGGTGCCAAACAGTGTCAGTATGGTCCCCTTTGTTCAATGAGGCCCAGCAATGTCACAGTGCTCTCCATGATTCCACGAGGCCCCACAGTGTCACAATGGTCCCTTGGTCTCACAGGGCCCCACAGTGTCACAATGGTCCCTTGGTTCCATGGGCCCTGTGCTGCTGCATTCCCCCCTCCCCTTCTCAGGCCGCCCTGCCAGATGAGAAATGCTCCTTGGGCCTTGGCCTTGGCCAACAGCCCCTGGGCTCAGCTCCTCTGCAGCTCATCACAAACACTGTCTGCTCCAGGCACTGCTGCTGCCCAACCAGCTCCTGCTTTCTGGAGGAGCAGCCCTGGGAACTGGTTTTGTTCCCTCAGTGGCACAACATCCCTGTTCTCTCACTGCCAAAGAAAGCTGTTGGTGCCCAGTGTGGCCAGGATGAACCATTGCTGGGACTGAAGCCCCTCTCTTGGGGCCCTGCAAACAGCGCTCCAAAAGGAGCCCTTGGAGCTCTCCTGGGCCAGCGACTCCCTCTGAGTGGGGCCTCTCCCAGCCGGGAACTCTCCCGTTTGCTGCACTCGGGGATCCCCAACAACGACGGAGCCTGGGCCGATCCCCCCACTCCTCCAGGCTCAACCCTTCACCCGCTGGGGAGATGCCAAAGGATCCACGGGGAGCATTTCCTGCCCTCAGGGGAATTTCTCCCAGGTGCCTTGCACTGACTCTTTGTGTCTGTATGCACACAGGAGTGCCCATGCTGGGGAAATGTGGCAGAAATGCTGCTCTCTGAGGGGTTTGAGTGTCTTGGACAGCTGAGTCAGTCAGGCCTGTAATTAAGGGTGAGTCATGAGGTCTAAGTGAAGTTAAATGCTTCTAAGAGTTGTTCTTTTGCTAAGGTATTAAGTTTAATTTAATTTATTAGCTAAGTTGAATATTAAATGTTATTCCTCTGTTAAATTGCTAAGTCATATGTTTTAAGTTAGGTTAAATAGTGTTAAGTGCTGTTATTTTGCTAATATGTGAAATTGATGGTATCAGTTAAGGTTAAGGTGTAACTTAAGTCCTGTTAAGTTGCAGCTCCGTTAAGCTTTTAAGCCGTATTCCTTTGATCCTTGCTCTCACTGTCCTTGTGTCACACACACACACACACAGGGACAGTTCTCGGCTCATTTCTGAACCGAGATTTGGATTTGGTTTGGTTTTGTTGTTGCTTTGTTTCCTTGGTGTGCCTGAAGTGTCCAGTCAGGAGCAGAGTGACTCTTGCCAAGGAACTTTGTGCTGTTGTCCCTTAATATTCAATCTGGTTTTTGCTGATCCCTTGCTGGGGATTTTTCAGAGCTCTCAAGGACTCATTGGTAACAGGGTGAAGGAGCCCTGGCCCAGGCTCTGGCCCTGGGGGACACGGGGACGCTGCCGGGGGGTCCCTGTCCCCCTGTGCCACCCCCAGGGCCCCGGCCCCCGTCCCCGTGTCAGGCTCTGGGGTCGATCTCGTGGAACATCCTCTGGGGGAGGCTGCGGCGCTGGGGGCGGGGGGACCCGGGGGGAGAGGGGACCCCGCTGTGCATGAGCAGGGTTGGACTGCTCTGGGGGGAACTGTGAGGGGGGCCGGGGCAGAGTGACCTCACCAGTGACCTCACACAGCCCCTGTGATGTCACACAGCCCTTGGGATGTCACACAGCCCCTGGGATGTCACACAGCATGTTGTGATGTCACACAGCTGCTCTGTGATATCACAGAAGACTCTGATGTCAAAAAGTCATTCTGTGATGCCAGAGTCTTTTCTGTGATGTCACAGCCTGCTCTATGATATTACACAGCCACCCAGGGATGTCACAACCACTCTCTGATGCCACAGAGACACCCTCTATGACGGCAAGATCTGCTCTATGGCCACATACCCTACTCTATGATGTCACAGACAGAACTGTGATGTCATAAAACTCTCTCAGTGATGTCACACTGGCACTCTATAATGTCACAGCACACACGTTCACATCATAGCCTGCTCTGTGATTCATACAGCCATGCCATGATGTCACAGCCTGATCTGTAATGTCACAGAAGCCCCTCTATGATGCTTGTAGCTGCTCAGTGACCTCACACAACAAACTGTTGTTGATGCCATAGCCCAATCTGTGACCTCACACAACCCACTCTATGCTGTCACACAGTCCCTTGCTGACATCACAGCTGCTCTGTGCCTCCATGACACAGCAATAGAGGTGCCCCCTCAGGCTTTGGTGCTCTTTTCATCAGAGTCAGTCCCCAGAGAAGGCTCAAAAATTTCTCAGGAACTCAAACGTAAATTGAAACACTGAAGTTTCTTGTACTTTAAATAGATTCCTGTGAGGCACAAGAGTGACAAAGTGTCCCCAGGTTCCAGGTAGAGCAGAACACGGGAGGCAGTGATGACAGATCGGCACAAGCAAGGCAAAGGTGTCTCTGGTGCTGAGCAAACCTGGATGTGTTTCAGGAATGCAAAGGGCCAGACCTGAGCCCCAGCCCCTGGCCAGGCAGATCCTGTCCCTCCCTCAGTGCTCAGGGCTCTTCCCGGGATGGGCACTGGGATGTGGGGATGTGCAGTGCCAAGGGCAGGAGCATGGGGCAGCCCCTGCCAGGCTGCTGAGCAGGGACAAGGAGGAAATGACGCCCCAGGCCTGCAAGGGTCACTTGTCCCCTCATGGCCTCAAGCCCAGGGCCAGCAGCCATGGCCAAAGTGCTGCCCAAGTTGGCTCTGTCAGGGCTGTCTTGCAGCTGCTGCCCATCCCTGTGCCCTGTGCAGCCCAGGCTGTCCCACAGTGTCCCTGCCCTGCGCCTCTGTCCCTGCAGGCTGTTGGCATCCCCGGCTGCCCCACCTGACTGGCCCCTTCCTTTGCTGACAGCTCTGCCTCCTATCTGCCTCTGCCTGCCCACACAAAGCCTTGGGCTGATACCAAAAGGGTTCATTCAATTTTTACTGTGCCTGTGAACTTTCACAGAGAAACAAGGCATTCAGGGGCTGCTTTCCCAGCAGGAATGGTTGGAAGAGAAGATGAAGACATCTGACTCAAGAATGCAGTGATAGAAAAAGCAAGAGCTGAATCTGGGAATTTGGGGTGGGTTTTATGGAAATGGGTAAATTTCATTATACACATAGTGACTGTATATAAGCTATACACTTATATATATACACTTATGTATATAAGAATCATGTGTCCACTCACTGGACCTCAGGCCTGAATAAATGATGCTCTCTCAAATACCAAGTTAGTGTTAAGGAGTCTTATTCTGATATTTTGGCCATTTGGTGACAGCAGAGGCTGACAGAACCAAGGATCCAGCTGTGACACTTGGAACCTCATGGAACAAAGGATCCATGGTGACATTGTGGAACTCAAACCATTGTTGACAGTGTGAAAGCTCATGGAATCAAATTCCATTGTGGCACAGCAGGGCTGCTTGGAACCAAGGGTTCACTGTGGTTCTGTAAGGTTTCACAGAACCAAGGAGACCATTTTGACACTGTGAGGCCTCATGGAACCACCTGCCACTGTGACACAGCAGGGCCACATGGAGCCAAGGGGCCACTGAGACACTGAGGAACCTCATGGAACCAAAGTCTATTGTGTTGCATTGGAACCTCATGGAACCAAAGGTCCATTGTTACACTGTGGGGCCCTGTGGAACCAGTGGGACCATGGTGACACCATAGTGCTCCATGGAACCAAGGGGACGATGGTGACACTGTGGTGCTCCATGGAACCAAGGGACCATGGTGACACTGTGGTGCTCCATGGAACCAAGGGGCCATTCTGATTCTGCTTTGCCTCATGGAACCAAGGGGCCACTACGACACTGCAGGGCCTCGTCAAACTAAGGCAGCCTTGTGACACTGCGGGCCCCCTTGGAACCAAGGGTCCATTGGGATATTGCAGGCTCTCATGGAACCACGGAGAACATTATGACCCTTTGGAACCCATTGTCACCAAGGGGCCATTGTAGCACGGCAGGGCCTCATGGAACCAAGGGGACCACAGTGACACTGTGGGGCTCCATGGAACAAAGGGGCCAATCTGACACCGTGGAATCAAGGAGGCCATTGCTGTGCTACAGGACATCATTGAACCAAGGAGATCATTGCTGTGCTACGGGGCATCATGGAACCAAGGAGGCCATTATGACACATGGGGTCCCATGGAACCAAAGAACCATCATGGCACTGCAAGGTCTCATGCAACCAAGGAGACCACTGCTATGCTATCCCCGGGGCATCATGGAACCAAGGAGACCATTGTGTCACATGCGACCTCGTGGAACCAAAGGACCATTGTGGCACTGCAGGGCCTCATGGAACCAAGGGCACAATAGTGACACTGTGGGGCTCCAAGGGAACAAGGGGGCATTCTTAAAGTGCAGAACCAAGGAGGCTGTTGTGACACTCTGGGGCATCATGGAGTGGAGGGTCCATTGTGAAACAGCATGGCCTTGTGAAACCACGGGGGCCATTTTTACTTTGAGGCCTTATGAAGCCAAAGAGCCATCGTGGCACTTTGTGTCCCCATGGAACCAAGGAGTCCATTGTGACACTACAAGACCTCATTGAAGCAAGGAACCATTTTGGCAATGTGGAGTCTTGGCAGGCCAAGGGGCAGTTGTCAAACTGTGTGGCACTATGGAACGAGGAGTCCATTGTGACACTACAGGGCCCCATGGAACTAAGGATTCATGGAACAGTGCAGGACCCCATGGAACCAAAATTTCATTGTGACATTGCAGGGCCTCATGGAATACTGAAGCCCATTGTGACACTTCAAGGCCTCATTGAACCAAGGGGCTCTGCAGGACCAAGTGGAACCAAGGAAATAATTTTGACACTGCAGGGTCTTGTTGAACCAAGGGTCCATTGTGATATTGTGGTACCAAGGAGACCCCTGTGACACGGTGAGGTCTTATGGAAGCAAGGGTGGGACAATTGTGATGCTTTGGGGCCCAATGGAAGCAAGGGGCCAGGGTGACACAGCTGGGCCTCCTGCAGCCAAGGGGCCCCTGGGATCCTGAGGACCGCAAAAGAATCAAGAGGCCATTGAGACACTCTGCAGCCTCATGGAACCAAGGGGGCCATTGTGTCATTGTGCAGCTCCATGGAAACAAGGAAACCATTTTGACACTGCAGGGCCCCATGGAAACAAGGGGCCAGTGTGATACAGTGGAGCCTCATGGTACCAAGGATCCAATATGACACCACCATTATGACACTGAGGGGCCTTGTGGATCCAAGGGAACAGGTAACAGGTTTGGTTCGCCTAGCCAGACTAGCTCAACTGACCTGAACATGTTGAAGGTCACTTCTCATGTGGCCCCAAAACACTGGGGCTCTGAGATTTCATTCAGATAGAAAAGAACCATCTGTCCTGCCCAGGCACCCATGACCAAAATTGGTACTTCACCAAAATACCCTATATGCAAGAGTTTCTCCCAGACAAAAGCTGCCAGGACAGACAGGCCTGGCTCACCTTGGCCTCTGGTGGCCGCCTCTAATCTGCCCTGGAAACACTGGGGCTCTGTGTTTTCCGTCCTATGGGAAAGAACTGGATGTCTCATCCAGATGATCATGGCTAAAATCGGGATTGTGCCCCCAAAATTTGTATATCCAAGATACGGTATCCAAGATATTTATTGTTATGTTGCTCCTAGATGAAAGCTGCCAGGACAGACAGATCTGGCTGGTCTTGGCCTCTGGTGGCTGCTGTTCATCAGCCCCTGAAACACTGGGGCTCCGTGCTTTCCTTTCTGTGAAACCATGGTGACACTTCAGGGCCTCATGCAACCATTGTGACCCTGCAGGGTACCATGGATCCAAGGGGCCACTCTGACACTGTGGGGCCTCGTGGAACCAAGGTCATCATTGTGGTTCTGTTGGGCCACGTGGTCCCAAGGGGCCAGTGTGAACCAGCAGGGCTTTGTGGAACCAAGAGGCCATTGCTGCATTTCAGGGCCTCGTGGAGCGAAATGGCCGTTGTGATCCTGCAGGGCACCATGGATCCATGGAGAGCATTGTGGCAGTGCAAGGCCCCATGGAATCATGGAGACCACTGTGACACTGTGGGGCCCCACAGAACCAAAGGAACATTGTGACCCTGCAGGGCCTCATGGAAGCAAGGGGACATTGTGACACTACGGGAATTTCTGGAAACAAGGGGATCATTGTTGCACTACTGGACCCCAATGGAACCAAGGGGCCATTGGACACAGCCAGGCTTCATGGAACCCAAAGACCATTAGGACACTGTGGGGCCTTGTGGAACCATGGAGATCATTAAGATCCTTAAGGACTTGTGTAACCAAGGGGACATTATGACACATTGGGACATCATGGAAGCAAGGAGCCATTGTGACACTGCAGGGCCCTTTGGAAGCAAGGGAACACAAAATAGGTATGGCTGCCTTGGTCTCCCAGGGATCACCTGACAGGTCTGGCTGATCTAAGAGGACCATGGTGACACTGTGTACGACACGGTAGCACAGAGCCAAGGGGCCACTGTGACACTGTGGGGCTGAATGGAAGCAAGGAGTCCATGGTGACAGTCTGGGTCCTGGTGGCACCACAGAGGCCACTGTGACACTGCAGGGCCTTGTGGAACCAAGGGGCCATTGTGGCACTGCGGAACCAAGGAGACCCTTGGGAGAGCCTGGGGACAATGGAATCAAGGGGCCATTGCTCCATTGCAAGGACTCCGGGAAAGGAGGGAACAATTGTGACACTGTGGAGCCCCATGGAACCAAGGGTCCCTGGTGACACTGCAGGATCTTGTGTCACCAGGGCTCCATTGTGACACTGCAGCACCAAGGAATTCATTGTGGCACTCTGAGGCCTCATGGAACCACAGAGGCCACTGTGACCCTGCAGGGCCTTGTGGAACCATGCAGAGCATTGTGACAGAGCAGGACCTGGTGTCATGATGGGGCCATTGTGACACTGCAGGGCCCCATGGAACCAAGGGGCCAGGGCTGCTCCTCAGGGACTCCTGGAATGAAGGAAACATGTTTGACACAGTGGTGGCCCTTGGGACCAAGAGGCAATTGGGACACTGTGGAACCAAGGAGAGCATTGCTGCACTGCCAGACCTCATGGAACCAAGGATCCATTGTGACACTGCAGGACCCAAGGATCCAAGGGACTTTGTGACTCCAAGGGGTCTCATGGAACCAAAGGGACATTGTGACACTGGCAGGCCTCATGGAGAGCATTAGGACACTCTGGGGCCTCATGGAACCGGGGTGACACCAAGTTGTCTGGGAGTGTGCATCTGCTGGAGGGTAGGAGGGCTCTGCACAGGGCCCTGGACAGGCTGGATCCAGGGCCCAAATCCAAAAAAGATGAGGTTTAACCAGTCCAAGTACTGGGGCCTGCACTTTGGCCACAACAACCCCTGCAGCACTACAGGCTGGGGACAGAGTGGCTGGAGAGCAGCCAGGCAGAAAGGGACCTGCAGGGACTGATGGACAGCAGGCTGGACATGAGGCGGCAGTGTGCCCAGATGGCCAAGAAGGCCAATGGCTCCTGGCCTGGCTCAGGAATGGTGTGGCCAGCAGGAGCAGGGCAGGGATTCTTCCCCTCTGCTCAGCAAGGATTGGGCAGCACCTCGAGTGCTGTGTCCAGTTCTGGGCACCCCGATTTAGGAAGGACACGGAGGGGCTGGAGCGTGTCCAGAGAAGGGCAACAAGTCTGGGGAGGGGTCTGGAACACAAGTCCTGTGAGGAGTGGCTGAGGGAGCTGGGGTTGTTTATCCTGGAGAAGAGGAGGCTCAGGGGAGACAAGGCAGTGTCAGGGCATAGGTTGGACTTGATGATCTCCAAGGTCTTTTCCAGCCTTGCTGATTCTGGATTCTCTGAAAGCACCCTTGGAGCAGTTGCAGGATGAGCCCTGGGCCTCCTCTTCAGCAGCTCCAGCAGCCCAGGTCCCTCAGCTTCTCCTGGCAGCCCCAAAGCCCATCCTGTCAGTCCTGCAGAGCCTCTGCAGCTCCTCCTCATTGCCCAGAATAGGGAGCCCCAGAGGCAGACAGAGCAGCCCAGATGTGCCCCCCTGGCCTGGGGTGCCTCTGGCAAGGGAGCAGCAGCAGGCACTGCAGGAGCCTGCAGACAATTCCTGCAGCACTTGTAGGATGATCCTGCTGCCCAAGGGACGTTCCCAAGGGGCCAGGTCAGGAACTGCAATGGGGAGTTGGGCCAGAGAGGAAAGGGCAAACAGGGATGGGCTGTTTGCAGGGGAGGGAACAGGGCTGGGCAAGAGGAAGATATCTGGATTAGGAAAGAGGAAAGAAAGCAAAGGTGAAGGCAAGGAAATGCTCAGGGCAGTTTGTGGGTGGCTGCCAGGCAGCCCTGGCTCTGAGCAACAGCATCTGCAGTGGCACAGGAAACTCCCAGCTGATGGGAACAAACTTTCTGGCTGAGTGCAGAGGCCAGGACAAAGCTGAGTGGTTTCCCTGGTGTCCCGCAGGCCTTGCTGGCCCCAGGGGCTGATGGCATTTGTGCTCCCTCAGGTTCATGTCCCCACAGCAACAGCATGGGGGTGCTGGCCCTGCTGTGTGCAATGCAAACAGGGGCTGCTGAGGCAGTGCTGCCGTGTCTGTGCCTGCAAGGATGGGGCACCTGTGTGAGCTGGGGGAGAGGCCAGGGCTGCAGAGGGGGGATGTTGTTGGCAGCTGCATGAGGACACTCTGGGACGCTGCCCTGGGCTGTGCAGCGCACTGGGCATGGATCAGCCCCTGCTCTGCTGCTCCTTCCCGTCTGGCCCAGGGCCCTTGCAGAGCCCCAGCCATGCTGTTTGCCCCCAGCCTGCCCACGGCCAGCCTGGGGCTGCTGACAGGGGTTTCTGTGCTGAGCATTGGCCTGGCCGTGTTCTTGAGAGAGCCTGGGCAAGGAGCCTGGAGCCCCCAGGGCCTGGCCTGAGGCGTCAGCGCTGCCCCAGCAGTGCCCATGGCCTGTCCCTGCTGCAGCCCCGGCACTGCCACCCCCAGGGCTGTGCCCGGCCCCGAGAGCACTCAGGCCCTGCAGCAACACCAGGGCCACCAGGGCAGCGGGGCAGGGCCACAGCAGCAGCACTGGCAACACCAAGTGCTGCTGCTGCTGCTGCTGCTGGGCACAGCTGCTGGGCCAGCACTGATCTGCCCCAGCTCTGCACGCTGACATTGCTGCTGCAGCTCCAGAGAAGGCAATAAAAGGGCTGAAAATTTCTGCAGTTTTCTGCAGAAAACTTGGTTGGGAGAGGGCACCATTTCATTTAAAGGCACCGAGAGCGCAGCCCCTCATTGACACAGTCTGTGGCCACAGGGAAGGTGGAGAGAAACAAAATGACCAAAGACACAACCAATTACATTTCTTTGTGGACAATAAGAAAAAAGTAAAACAAAGGTAAAGATACTCTAAAATGAAACCAAGAAGAAGTATCAAATATGACTTTTATTACGAGTGATTTGCAAACACTGGCCAGCAGTTTAATGCTTCTGAAATTTTCCAGTCATCAGTCTCCACACTGCAGCCTTGAGCTCCTGGTTCCTCAGGCTGTAGATGAGGGGGTTTAGGGTTGGAGGCACCACCGAGTACAGAACTGATACCATCAGATCCAGGGATGGGGATGAGATGGAGAGGGGCTTCAGGTGAGCAAATATGCCAGTGCTGATATACAAGGACACCACAGCCAGGTGAGGGAGGCAGGTGGAAAAGGCTTTGTGCCATCCCTCCTCAGAGGGGATCCTCAGCACAGCCCTGAAGATCTGCACATAGGAGAAAACTATGAACACAAAGCAGCCAAAAGCTATACAAAGACTACCCACAATAAGACCAAGTTCCCTGATGTAGGAATGTGAGCAGGAGAGCTTAAGGATCTGTGGGATTTCACAGAAGAACTGGCCCAGGGCATTGCCATGGCACGGGGCAGGGAAAATGTATTGGCCGTGTGCAGCAATGAATAGAGAAAGGCACTGGCCCAGGCAGCTGCTGCCATGTGGGCACAAGCTCTGCTGCCCAGGAGGGTCCCGTAGTGCAGGGGTTTGCAGATGGACACGTAGCGGTCGTAGCACATCACAGTCAGCAGGGAAAGCTCTGCTGAGAGGAAGAACACAAAGAAAAAGAGCTGAGCAGCACATCCTGTGTAGGAGATGTTGCTGGTGTCCCAGAGGGAATTGTGCATGGCTTTGGGGACAGTGGTGCAGATGGAGCCCAGGTCGCTGAGGGCCAGGTTGAGCAGGAAGAAGAACATGGGCGTGTGCAGGTGGTGGCCGCAGGCTACGGCGCTGATGATGAGGCCGTTGCCCAGGAGGGCAGCCAGGGAGATGCCCAGCAAGAGGCAGAAGTGCAGGAGCTGCAGCTGCCGCGTGTCTGCCAATGCCAGCAGGAGGAAGTGCCTGATGCAGCTGCTGTTGGACATTTGCTGCGGCTGCACATGGGCACCTGTTCATGGAGAAAAGGACAGTGAAGAGTTAGAGGAGATTCCTGTAACCAAAATCAAATCCTCTTCCCATACACCCTCCCCTGGCACACACAGACAGCCTTTGGTGTTTAAGAATTCTAGGGTTTTCTTTTTAAGCTCCCCCTATGTCTCTCCTTATATTCTTAGATATCAGGCACTCTCAGGCTGAGGGCAGAGGCTTGGCTGGGGCACAGGAGGGAGGGGGCTTGTTCAGAGGAAGGGGCTGCACTGCAGGGGCTCCTGTGGGCATCTCTCAACTCTCCCTGCCACAGCATTGCTGGGCTTTGTTTTCTCTCATTGCCTGATCTCTTTGCTTCCTGCAGATTTCCCTCCTGCAGGTGTTTCCCTGTGCCTGATCTCTCCCTGCCAGCACCCACAGACCCCAAATCTCTGTGCACTCTCCTTGGCCTGACAGAACCCTGCCTGTTTGCAGGGCACTGGCTGGGGGCAGGTTCTGTTTGCAGCTTGGAGAAAGGACAGCTCAGACTGAGCCTGATGGCTCTAGCAAAGGTGATGCTGCTGCTGTCCATGGGCAGAAGGCTGGAAGCACATTAGGGATCTACTGTGAACCTAGTGATCATTAAAAGTAACAGTGCGGATGTGTCAAGCTCTTGTCAGAATTCATAATTAATAATTAATAATCAACCTCTAATATTTATCCCCTTCTCCCTGCCATTCTCCAGTAGTAAGAAAAAGAATATAAAATCTTTTGAAATTTCCTCATTTTTATCAAAATCCTTGACTTGGAAATATTCTAGGACTGATCAGAACCCCTCAGCATGTCAGAAATTCATGCGCATTTCACCTCCCCTGCACCAGAAATACTCAGAGTTGTACTCACAGGCTCTCCAGGCATTGGGATGTTCCAGCTTGAGGAGATGGCTCCAGGAGCTGCAGCTGCATTGTCCTGCAGCCAGAGGTTCCTGTGCCAAGGGCTGGCAGTGCTTGTGCCCCAGGCACTTCTCAGCCCCTTCCCAGCCCTGACTGATTGAAGCTCTCTGTGCCTCTGGGCTGTGCCCGGGCTGGCTGCAGGCAGTGCCCCAGCCCTGCTGGGCTGGCACAAGAGCTGCTCATCCAGAGAAATGTGCTTTTGAAGCTCTTCTTGGTGAGCAGGAGCTGCCTCTGTGCCAGGAGCCCAGCCCAGCTCAGCAGCACAGACACAGCACAAGGACTTTAATCAGCCTCTGGGGCTTTGTACTCAGGCCCTGAGCATCAGTCCCTGAGAGGGAGCTGAAGAAACCTCTCCAGAACTCCAAGGCAGAATCCAACTCCAAACTTTCTTGGACTTTTAATGGGTCCCACTGAGGGACACGACTGAGAAAGTGTCCCCAGGCCTCAGGCAGAGCAGAGAACTGCAGGCAGTGCTGACAGGTGGGGACAAAGAGAAGCCAAGTCTTGGTGCCCTGGGGCACAGCAGGGTCTGTGCCAGCAAGGGCTGGGAGGAGACACCTTGTGCTGAGGCCCTGGGGCCTCCTGGCACAGCCCCAGCCAGGCTGGGCACTGTCAGCCCCTTGTGCTGCCCTCAGCATCCCCCCCTAGCCCACATCCCAGTGGCCTCCAGGATCTGCTGCAAGGAGTCCCTGGGGAGCCTTGCTCAGCAATGGCCCTGGGGGCTCCTTCATGCTCCCTGCAGGGACTGCAGCTTTTTCAAAGGACTTTGGCTTTGGCTTTTGCCTTGCAGTCTCTGAGAGGTTTGTGCAATCATGGCCTCCAATTATCTGCTGTAATTAGTCCCTGGAGAGGCTTTGTCAGTAACAACACTCAGTGGGGCTCATTAATACTTCAGGGTACTCCAGTTATTTGAAGGTACTTGGTGTTTCCCTTTTGATACAGACTCTGTGAGAGGTTTGTGCAATCATGGCCCCAATTATCTGCTTTAATGAGTCCCTGGAGAGCTTTGTACTGACACTCAGTGGGGCTCATTAATGCTTTGAGATACTCAAATTTTTTAAGGTACTTTGGATTTTCCTTTCCACTCTGAATCTCTGAGAGGTTTTTTTTGTGCCATCCTGGCCTCCAATTGTCTCCACTTTGCTCTGCCAGTGGGCACACCCAAAAGGCATCTTTTAGGTCTATCACGCTAAACCACTGGTGTTCTGGGGGGATATTACTCAGTCGTGTTGAGGGGTTAGGCACTACTGGGTAAGGATTCACTCTTCTTTTGTTCAGTTCTCTCAAATCCTGGACAAGCCTGTAAGTCCCATCTGACTTCTTTACTGGTACTATGGGTGTATTATGGGGGGACATACATGGTTCTAAGGTCCTGTCCTCAAGTAGGTCCTGGATTAGCAGCTGGACTCTTTGTCTCCCTTCCAGGGAAAGTGGATATTGTTCTACCCAAACTGGATTGTTTTCATTAACTATTTTTATTACTATAGGTTTCATGTTCAATTTACCTCGGTTTTTTGGTTTTGCCCACACCATCTCATGAATTTTCTCCTCATCTTCTTCCCTTAATTGGAGAAGCTTAACTATCATTTTCCCTTACTCTAGAAGCACTCCAATGTCAAACTGCACCTGTAAATCCTGTCCTAATAAATTTCACTCTGCATCTGGAACTAATAGAACATCCCTGATTCCTATTTTCTTTGTTCCTTCAAACTTTATTTGCTTTAAAACTGAGGCTTTGAACCCTTTCCCTTTTGACACCTACTACTTGCACAGTATCTTGACTCTTTCTGCACCCCTTTGGGATTCTACAAACACAAGTTCTTTCAAGTCCCTGTGCCTACTAAGAAACACAAGTCCCTGTGCCTACTAAGAATTCAAATTCTTCCTCCTGGAGATCTATTTTTAAAGTTATCAAGGGCTCCTGATGGTATTCTGTCCCCAGGAGGTAGAGCCCCTGAAACCCCTAGTCTTCCACTTCTCCTTTTTGCTCAGTCTCATAGATCCTCAGATCCTTTTCCTTCTGGGGGCATTTCTTTCTTATATGCCCACTCTCTTTACAGGAAAAGCAAACTGGTCCTGGGTTCCCTTGTTTCCTAAACTCTCCTTTTTGTGTGGAGGCCCAGGGGCCTGCATCCTCCCTCCACCTATCTTCCCGCACTCGGAATCTCCCTCCCTTACCTGAGTTGTTCTTTGCATGCTGGTTTCCCTCCCTAATGGCAGTTACCATTTGATTTTGCCTTGGCCTTCTCTTCATCCCTTTTTACATACACCTTCTGTGCTTCCCTTAAAAGGTCTTCTAACCTCTTTTCTAGCCAACCATCTAACTTTTCTAACTTTCTCTGTATATCTGGCCAGATGTGAGTGACAAAATTTATCTTTAGTAAGATCTGTCCAGCCACCATGTCAGGGTCAACCCCTGAATACTGCCTTATATTTTTCCTCAACCTTACTAAACACTCTGTGGGGGTTTCTTTGCTCTTTTGCTGCTCATTGAAAGCCTCATGGGCATTTTGGTAAAGTGGAGCTGCTTCTTTGATGCCTCTTATAATCAATGTTCTATATTCCTCCATGTCTTGCCTCCCCCCAGTGCTGCTGTGGTCCCTGGTGGGGCACACTATGGACATTTTCAGATCCCCAGGAGGTCCTTGCACATGCTCCCTTTCCCATATTTGTATCCCAGACGCTCGGATCATGTGTCTTTCTTCTGGTGTGAACAACATAGTCATTAATGATTGCATTTCCTCCCATGTATAAATATTGAGCCCCAGAAACTGGTCTAACTGCTCTGTGGCGTCGTGTGTTTTAAAGTGTTTATATGAGTTCAGTTATGAAGTTGTTTATCCCTTTTATAAGTTAGAAATATGATTTGGTCCTCGGTTCCCCCCATGTACTTCCCTCATAATGGTTTCTCCCTAAGTTGGTTACCCCTTGTTTTCCTGCCAATGGCTTGTCCCTCAAGGTGACTGATCCCTTGATCCTTCCCTTTATGCCCTTATAAGTTTATTTCCTCCCTCCTGGTGCTGCCCACTTCCCCTGTCTATCATTGTAACCACCCCTCATTATTTTGAGAACTTTCCGTGTCAATCATCCCTTCCTCAATGTATGATTTGCCTCAAGAGGCTCTTCCCTCCCTTATGTAATCCTTATTGGTCCAGCTGTGTCCCACGCTCTTCCCCTGATCTTCGTTAATTGGTCACTTTATGTCTCCTCCTGTCACGCTCATTCCCTTTATCAGTGCCTCCCTAAGCCGTCCTCCTCTGACACCCATCACTGGTCAGGCCTGGGAAATAAAGCACCTTGGCATCCACATGGGTGTGCACTCTCTCCTTCCTTTATCTCGGGACTTCGTAGCCACACTCTCGCCTGCGCCCCCCAGGCCGCAGACAGCACCACTACCCGAGGGTTTTTGAGGAGAACCCAGGAGTGGCAGATCTTGTGCTCTCCTCCTGCCACACATCGGGAACAGTGAGCCAGCATTTGTCCAGTTCCCGTGGCCACAGAGCAGGCTACAGGGAAAAACCTTTTCCTGACATCCAACCTGAGCCTGCCCCGACTCAGCTGCAGCCGCTCCCTCCACTCCTGTCCCTGGGCACCAGAGGGAAGAGGTTCCCACAGCCCTAGCCAGGGACCCGCTCCCAAGGCTGCTGCCATGGCCACCAGGGCTGGCACCAGCTGGGATGCTTGGTTTCCACGGGCCGGGCTTCAGGAATGGGATTCCCCAATTTCCTGCTCCCACTAAAACTGCGCTGCCCTCGCTGCCCTCCCACCTCCCATGGAAAGAACAAAAGGCAAAGATCCCGGGCTGGGATAAGAACAATTTATTGGGAACAGCAAACAGATAAGGAACAAACAGGAACAGAAAATATTGATAACAGGAGGAATAAGAAAATCTATTTACTGGGAAAACTACAAGACAAATGACTGGGTCTTCCTGGCCATGTAGTTCCCCCTGTCTGGAAAGGACACCCTTCTCCTCAGGGAGAGAGAGAGAGAGAGATTTCCTTTCCTGCCCCTGGCAATGTTCTGAGGTGGGAGTGAATGGAATGACAGGGCCATGGCCAGACCCTCATGTTCTTCAATCCCACATCAGGTCATTGGAGGAACAGGAAAAGGGACAGGTGTCTGCCCAACATGGATCACAGGTAACATGGATCACCAGAGGTCTTCCCAACGTGGGGTGTCCAATGGAGAAAGAAGCTGGAGCGGGTCATGAGGCTCTTCCTGCAGTTGGGGCACTGGAAGAGCTTCCCTTACCGGTGCCTCCGTTGGTGTCTGCTCAAGTGAGAGCTGCCGGTGAAGCTCTTCCCACATATGGGGACACTTGTAGGGCCTCTCCCTCTCCCCAGCATGGATGTGTTAGTGCCTGATGAGGTGGGAGTTGCGCTTGAAGCCCTTTCCACAGTTGGGGCGGCAGAAGGGCCTCTGCTATGTGTGAATTCGCTGGTGCCTGACGAGATCGGAGCTGGTCTGAAATGGCTTCTGACACTGGGGACACTCGTAGGGACTCTCCCCAGTGTGGATGTGTTGGTGGGTGATGAGGGCAGAGCTGCAGCTGAAGCCCTTCCCACACTCCCCACACTCGTAGGGCCATTCCCCAGTGTGGATCATCTGGTGGCTGATCAGGGTGCTGCTCTGCCTGAAGCTCTTCCCACATTCCAAGCACTTGTGGGGCTTCTCCCCATTGTGAAGCTGCCCATGGGCCACTAGCTCTGAGTTCTGGCTGAAGCTCTGTCCACCTTCCTGGCTCAGGGTGGGTCTTTCCTCCTCAGAGCACCCTGGGCTGGCTTTGGAGACCCTCCTCCTGCAGGATCTCTGGTGCTTTTCCTTCCCATTGGAATTCTGCACCGCGGAGTCACTCAAAATGGCCTCTTCCATGAGGCTCTGCCATGGAGATTTTTCCTCCTTGGTCTCCATCCTCAGCTCCTTCCCTGGGGGAGGAAGGCCAAGGAGAGGATGGGATTTGCCTCCGTGCCAGAGGGAAGGGGAAGGAGATCCCCCCAGTGCATCCCCAGCAGGACGGGGTTGGCAGCAGGGTTGTCCTGCAGCCAGGGGCTGTGCTGGGCTGGGAGATGGAGCAGGAGAGAGGGGGAAAGGGGCACTGACTTCCTCCTCACCTGCCTGGGGCTCCTGGGGCACCGTCTTCTTCCTCACAGACTCCTCCTCCATTGAGTCAACGTTTGGGAATGGGAAATCCTGTTGTGGGAGGAAAAGAAGGGGTGAGCACATTGAGTTTTGTACTGGATTGAAGGCAAACCTGGGGGAGAGTCTAAGCCAGAATTACAATTTAATAAGAAAATGAAGATCAAGGCAATGATACAGAAACACTGCCTTGAACTGACAGAGTCAGGATATAACCTGACACCCTGTTGCTGGTCAGGGTGGTGGCAGCAGTCCCATTAAATGGTGGCTGCAGTCCTGTTGCAGGGATGAACGTGATTCTGTCCAAGCAGTGATCCTGTAGAAGGGTCTGGTCTTCCTCTGAAGGTCCAGTGGTGGTTCTGGAGCTCTTGTCCTCTGGGAATCCAGTAGGCAAGCTGCTCCTGCTGTTGCAAGGCTCAGCTTATATGCAGGTAGGAATGCTTGGATCCTCCCCCTGGGCGGAGCATCCCACAATGGGAGGATGGAATTTGATCAGTCCTGCAGTGACACTCAATGGCCCATTCCCAGAAGATCTCTCCCCTGGAGGGCGTTATCAGGGCTGAGTCATGGAAGAGATCAAGAACACTGCCCCACCTGTTTATAGCAGTTGATGAAGATGGGCATTGAAAACATGCATTTGGTTCCATCTTACATTGCAGCCTGAAACAGTGGGGGAATCCCTGCTCAGGGGGTGAACACCACCCCCCTTACCCAAACTGGCTCAGGTGTAAAACCCCCAGCCTGGGAAGGCCACACACACACAGGGGACAATGTCACACTTGCCCTGCTCCAGGGCAAATGGCATCTCTCTAATATTTTCTTAACCAGATTGCAAAATTATTTTGGCACAGTGAGTTCAGGGCACTGTTCTTTGACCCCAGTTGCCTTTGACAACAGCATGGTTCCTTCCTCTGAGGAGGTTGTGGGTCTCTCTGGAGGAACTCTTGGAAACTTGGATGCAGCTTCGTCTGAGTGACCTATGGGAGAACTGATGAGGAAAATGGCTGTTGTGGGACTGGAGTGTAAAGAAAATATTTTGTTGTCCCTCCTTGAAAAGTTTGGTAAAATCACTGGAGGAAATGGAGAAAATAATACCAGCAAGACTGACAAGGTTCATTCACCACATGGTGAGGAACACAAGGCTGCTAAAAGTGCCACAAGAAGCCCAGCTCAAGTAGCTAAATTCCCAAATAACTACTGAATTCCCAGGCTTGGGTTTTTTGCCAAATGTGAGACTCATTATTCTCTTCATCCCTGTCACCTTTGTGACAGCTACACAGAGCTTTCCCTTCCTTTTAATAATATCTGTATTGGGCCGAATTTGCACTTTTCTTTAATTGGAACCTGCCAGCAGCTGAGCTGGAGCTGTGCAGGAACCAAGGAAACTTGGAATTGCCACAGAATTGCTTCTATTGTCAGCCGGTGCTGCGGCGGCCGTGGGGCAGAGGGGTGGGAAAGGGGGCTCCGGGGTGGCAGTGGAGGAAATGCCGGGCCCGGGGGCTGAGCACAGGGCTGAGCACGCAGAGATGGTTTTGTTCTTGCTGAGCTCGCACTGAGCCAAGGCCTGTCCTGCCCCTCATTCGGCCACGCTGGGGAGGGGCTGAGGGTGTGGGGGAGCTTGGGAGGGGACACAGCCAGGACAGGAGATCCCAGCTGACCCCAGGGATACCCCAGACCATAGGACATCATGATCAGTGCATGAAGTGTGGGGATCAAGGAGGAAGGGGGCACATTTGCAGTGAGGGTTTTGTCTCCCCAGGTAACACTTAGGCAGGATTGGGCCCTGTTACGCCAGTGGGCAGGGCCCGCACCAAAGACACAGACACCAACTTAACTTAAGGAACAGTGCAATTTAGATAATGCAAATTTGCAAAAAATTACAAAAATATTAGGTAGGCAAAGCAAATAATCATTAGTCAATAATTCCAAAAGAGAAGATGTTGAAATGAGTATGACACAACTGTCCATTTCTGGCTGCAGGCTCTGGAGATTCTATCTCTGCCTTCAATCAGGGTTGCATTCCCTAAAGAATCCTGGTATCAAATCCTGCTTTCCAAGGCTGGAACAGTGTCTCAGGTTTAGCTGGGTGTGTATTCAATTACCCTCTGTTAAAGCTGGGGCAACTATCATCTGTTAATTGAGCAGTTTACTTTATCTCTTCTGCAAGGAATCCTCCCTCCAGGGAGATATCTTCTGTTAATGGGCCATTGAGTGTCACTGATAAAAATTCCATCATCCCATTGTGAGAAGCTCTGCCAAGAGGGAGGAGCCAAGCATTCCTACCTGGATATAATCTGAGAATGTGAACAACAGAGTCAGCCTTCTCCCACAAGATTCCCAGAAGAGCAGCTTTCAGCTCCACTGGATCCCAGAGGAAGACCAGGCCAATCAACGCCACAACTGGACCTTCAGAGGAAAACTCCACCCTTCTACAGGATCACTGCTCCAACAGAACCACACCTGTCCCTGCAGGAGCACTGCAGCCACCATTTAACAGGAGTGCTACCAACACTCTGACCCACAGGGTGTCAGGTTGTATTCTTACTCTGTAAGTAGTTTTTAGTACTACTGCATTTGTATTTTTAATTTTCCTTCTGAAGAACTGTTATTCCTATTCCCATTGACTTTGCTTGACAGCTCCTTCTTTTGAAAATTATAATTCCAAGTGAAGGGATTAACATTTTCCATTTCAAGGGAGTCTCCTGCCTTCCTTAGCAGACACCTGTCTTTTCAAACTGACACAATGCCCTGGGACAGCCAGGCAGGTGAGGAGGAAGTCAGTGCCCCTTTCCCCCTCTCTCCTGCTCCATCTCCCAGCCCAGCACGGCCCCCGGCTCCAGGACAACCCTGCTGCCAACCCTGTCCTGCCGGGGATTCACTGGGGGGATCTCCTTCCCCTTCCCTGTGGCACGGAGGCAAATCCCATCCTCTCCTTGTCCTTCCTCCCCCAGGGAAGAAGCTGAGCATTGAGACCAGGGAGGAAAAATCCCCAGGGCAGGACCTCATGGAAGAGGCCATTTTGCGTGACTCCAGGGCACAGGAATCCAATGGGGAGAAAAATCCCCAGAGATTCCACAAGAGGAGGGGCTCCAAACCCAGCCCAGGGTGCTCTGAGGAGGAAAGACCCACCCTGAGCCAGGAAGGTGGACAGAGCTTCAGCCCGAGCATGGAGCTGGTGGGCCATGGGCAGCTTCATGATGGGGAGAAGCCCCACAAGTGCTTGGAGTGTGGGAAGAGCTTCAGGCAGAGCAGCACCCTGATCAGCCACCAGATGATCCACACTGGGGAATGGCCCTACCAGTGTGGGGAGTGTGGGAAGGGCTTCAGCTGCAGCTCTGCCCTCATCACCCACCAACGCATCCACACTGGGGAGAGGCCCTACGAGTGTCCTGAGTGTCAGAAGAGGTTTCAGACCAGCTCCAGTCGCCTCCAGCACCAGCAGATTCACACTGATGAGAGGCCCTTCCACTGCCCTGACTGTGGGAGGGGCTTCAAGCGCAACTCCACCCTCATCACCCACCAGCGCATCCACGCTGGGGAAAGGGAGAGGCCCTACGAGTGTCCCCAGTGTCAGAAGAGGTTTTACACCAGCTCTGATCTCCTCCTGCATGAGCAGATTCACACGGATGAGAGGCCGTTCCGCTGCCCTGACTGTGGGAAGGGCTTCAAGCGCAACTCCCACCTCATCAGGCACCAGCGGATCCACACCGGGGAGAGGCCCTACAAGTGTGGGGAATGTGGGATGAGCTTCAGCCAGAACTCTAACCTGATCTCCCACCAGAAGACCCACACCAGGGAACGACCCCATGAATGTGGGGAATGTGGGAAGAGATTTAGGCAGAAGTCTCTCTTGATCTGCCACCAGAGGATCCACACTGGGGAAAGGCCATACAACTGCGGGGAATGTGGGATGACCTTTAGTAGGAAGACCCAAATGATCATCCACCAAATGATCCACACAGGGGAGAGGCCCTACCAGTGCCCCGAGTGTGGGAAGAGGTTTCACACCAGCTCTCAGCTCCTCCAGCACCAGCGCATTCACACGGATGAGAGGCCCTTCCTCTGCCCCGACTGCGGGAAGGGCTTCAAGCACAACTCCACCCTCGTCACCCACCGGCGCATCCACACTGGGGAGAGGCCCTACGAGTGTCCCCAGTGTGGGAAGAGCTTCACCAGCAGCTCTCACTTGAGCAGACACCAACGGAGGCACCAGTAAAAGAAGCCCTGCACATGCCCCAACTGCAGGAAGAGTTTAATGCACTGCTCCAGCTTTATCCCCCATTGGAGACCCCACATTGTTCAGAGCCCTGGTGATCCATGTTCTCTGTGATCCATGCTGGGAAGACACCTGTCCCTTTTCCTGCCCCTGCCAATGACATGATGTGGGATTGGAGAACATGAGGGTCTGGCCATGGCCCTGTCATTACATTCATGCCCACCTCAGGTCATTGCCAGGGGCAGGAAAGGGACTCTCTCTCTCTCTCCCTGAGGAGAAGGGTGTCCTTTCCAGACAGGAGGAAATACATTGCCAGGAAGAACTAGTTGTTGATGTTGTAGTTTTCTCTGTAAATAGTTTTACTTATCCCTTCTGTTATCAATGTTGTTTTTGTTCCTGTTTGTTCTATATCTCCTTGCAGTTCCCAATAAATTGTTCTTCTCCCAGCCCGGGATCTTTGCCTTTTGTGCTTTCCATGGGAGGCGGGAGGGCAGCGAGGGCAGCGCGGTTTTAGCAGGAGCAGGAAATTGGGGAATCCCATTCCTGAAGCCCGGCCCGTGGAAACCGAGCATCCCAGCTGGTGCCAGCCCTGGTGTTCATGGCAACCACCCCTGGCATGGGGTCTCCATGGAGCTGCCAAGGGACTGAGCATAGCAACAGGGGGCTGGTGAGGGTTGCCATGGAAACTGACCATAGCAACAGGGTGGCTGGTGATGGTTGCCTGCTAAGGATCAGATTTGTCACCGGCCCTCACAGGGGTTCCATGGGGATATTTCCAAGAGTCTCCAGGCTGTTCCAGAGCTGGAATGTCACACCCAGAGACAGGGGCTCCATGGAGACCTCCCAGGGCTTTCTGGGGATGGTAAAGAGCCCTGTGGTCAGAGGCAGTCACAGCCATTCCATGGTGACATCCCAGGGCACCTTGGGCTGCAAAGGCACCCATCTGTCACAGGCACTCACGGGGGCTCCATGGTGACATCCCAGGAGTCCCCAGGCTGCCAAAGAGCCGGGATGGCCCAGACACTCACAGGGGCTCCTGTCATGGGCACAGTGGGAGCTTCAGGCAAGGTTTTTTAGAGAAGCTCCTGTTGGGTCACGAGGTGCAGAAAGGATCCCCAATAGCCCCCAAAGATCCTCAAATCTCGCTGTGGAATCAGTGTTCCATGCTTTCTTTCCTATGGAAAAGAACCATCCTTATCCTCCAGGTGTCCATGTCTCAAACTGGGATTCCACCTCCAAAATTCTGTATATCCAAGGGTTGCTCCCAGGCAAAATCTGCCAGTACCATCAAGTCTGGGTGCCCTTGGCCTCTGGTGGCAGCCCCTGAAACACTGGGGCTGGGTCATTCCCTTCCCATGGAGATCACTGGGACATTGTGGGGAACTCATGGAACCAAGGGGATCATTGTGGCACCAATGGAGCCCATGGAACCAAGGAGCCATGGTGACAGAGCGGGGCTTTATGGAACCCAGAGACCATTATGGCTCTGTGGGGCCTGATGGAACCATGGAGACCATTGGGACCCTTCAGGGCCCGGTGTCACCAAGGGGGCATTATGGCGCCTCAGGGTCTCAGGGAAGCGAGGGACCATTGGGACACTGTGGGGCCCCATGGAACTGAGGGAACATGGAACAGGTCTGGCTGGCTTGGCCTCCCAGGGGCCACCTTACAGGTCTGGCTGATGTTGGAATGTCAAGGGCTGCCTCTCATCAGCTCCTGGAAAACTGGGGCTTTGCGCTTTCATTGCTATGGAAAAGAACCGCCCCCCTTTTCAGATGCCCATTGCCAAAATTGGTACTTTCCCTAAAACAATTCCTATATGCAAGGGTATCACTCGGAAAAAAATTCTGCCAGCTTTAGCTGGCCTTGGCCTCCAGTGGTCACCTCTCATCCGACCTTGAAACACTGGGGCTCTGTTCCTTCATTCTATGGAAAAGAACCGGCTTACATGTCCAGGGTCCATGGCCAAAATTAGAATTTGGCCTCCCAAATTCTGCATATCCAAGGATTTCTCCCAGACAAAAGTTGCCAGGACAGACAGGTCAAGCGGGCCTTGTCCTCTGGTGATTTTCTTAGACTCTGAGCTGAATGTTTTCATGTGAAAACACCTTGGGGAGGGCCCAGAGATCTCCCAAGGTGGGGTTTTGATGCCTCGGGCACATAAGCCCTACATATGGACAAAGGAGCTCTGTGCTCTGTGCTGTTGTGGTGGTTTTGCATGACAGAAGTGATGTTCTAAGAGAAGCTGCTATCAGTTTCCTCCATGTCTGACTAAAAACCAATCAGTAATTATCTTTGAGAATTGACAATCTGTTAAACCACTGAGGAAACTGTACACGCCTCTGTGAAGGCACATGTTAAAGATGGGAAAGCCTGGGAGGGTCTCTTTCCCTTCTGGCTGGCACAGAGGTAACAAGGCTGACCCGGCCCCGTCTCAGCCAGGCCGGGCCGGGCGGCTCCTGCCGTGGGGCCGGGCCCCTTCCCAGGGACCCCCCCAGGCCCCATCGGCTGCCGGGCAGGGCAGGGGAGGCCGCGGGGCCGAGGCCGGGCCGGGCCATGGCTGCAGTTGGGAACATCTGGGCCCTGCTGAGCCCTGCCCTGCCGCCAGCCCGGGCCCAGCCAGGATCCGCCGGGCCCCAGGAGAAGCCCCGGGCCGGGCCGGCTCGGCCAAGATTCTGCCACCCTTGGGCTTCAGCCGCAAGCCCCGGGCAGGGGCAGGAGAAGCCATCGGCCCCCGGCCGTGCTGCTGCTGTGCTCTGGCCTGGCTGCTGAGATCCTGGCCCTGCCCCAGCGCGGCCCATCCTGACACAGCCCCAGCGCAGCCGCTGCAGAAACCTCCATCGTAAAACAGCTCCGGCCGCAAGCACCGAGCCCGGCCGGGGGCACGGAACCATCTGCAGGCCCCGGGTGAGATATGAACTCTTTCAGTGCTTCCATCCTCCCTCCAGTGAGAGAAAAGGACAAAGTGCAGGCACACAGAGGAGCAACATGAAGACACCCAGGTCACTGAAGGGGAAGTTGAGTCCCAGATGGGAGGGATGAGAAGATGCCTTGATCTTGGGGCTGAAATCCTCTTGCAAAGCTATGGAGAAGGATGTAATTAATATATCAGACTCTCTTTTTCCCTATAACTAATTGAAAATATGGGGAGATGACCTGTTCAGCAAAAACCTCCATGCTAAAGTAGGCAAATGTTGAAGTAGCTGTGATCCTATGAGAAGTTTAAACAGAGAAAGAGAGAAGAGTGGTGACATCCTGTGGCCTCAGGGAGTGAAGAAGAAGATCTCTGTTCTCAGAGATGAAGATGATTTCAGAAATAGATGAAGAGAATCTTTGCTCTTGAACAGCTCATCTTTAAACTCATACCCCATTAGTTGACATGGCCCATAAACACAGCTGTGGGAAAAGCTATGAAAAATGGGAGGGACTTGACAATTGCAGATTTTCTGGGCACCTGCTCTTCATGGGAATTGAGAGCCACGAGCAAATGTTTTTCTTATGGAGAAGTCTCCATAGCATGAAAGAGAGACTCCTCTCCCTAAGTGAACTGAAGAAAGACTATTCTAGGTAGTGTAAACTGACTGAAACTTTCAGGTTTTGTCTCCTTGCATTGTCAGTAAGAAAGAAAAGGTTGAAGGGAGAGGAGAAGTGTTCAGATTCTTATTACACTTTCTTCTTTTTACTGGTAATAAACTTTTCTATATACCCTTTTAAAATTTTGAGCCTACTTTGCCTTTCTCCTAATCCTATCTCACAGCAGGAAATGAGTAAATATATTCCAGTGAATGCAATGGTAATTAGCCAACACTGATCCCACTGCACTGATAGGTGCATTGGCTGAGAAATCTCAAATTAGCAAATCAAAAATCACTCCAGATACATCCTTGATAAACTGCATTCAAGCAGAGGGAAATCAAGGCAGAGCCATGGTTTGTCAGGACTTGCTGCATCCTGATGAGCCCTGTGGTGCATTTGGAGCTGAGCCCTTGAACCTCAGGGCCTGACTGGAGATTGCACAAACCTTTCCAGGAGTCAAAGCCAGAAGAAAACCCCAAAGTGTCTCAAAGCATGAATGGGTCTCAGTGAGGTCCATGCCCAACACAGGCTCCTCATGGACTCCTTGGAGGAGAGAATTGGAGGCCAGGATGGCACAAAAACCTCTCAGAGTCTCAGTGTGGAAAGGAAATTCCAAACTACCTTAAAATTTTTGAGAAGCTCAAAGCATTACTGAGCCCCACTGAGTGTCAGTACAGAGCTCTCAAGGGACTCATTAAAGCAGATAATTGGGGCCATGATTGCACAAACCTCTCACAGAGTCTGTATCAAAAGGGAAACACCAAGTACCTTAAAATAACTGAAGTACCTTGAAGCATTAATGAGCCCACTGAAGGTTGTTACTGATAACGGCTCTCCAGGGACTCATTAAGCAGATAATTGGAACCTGTAAATGCACAATCTTTCTCATAGAGTCTGTATCAAAAGGGAAAGAGGAAGTAGCTTAAAAAACTTAAGTACCCTGAAGTATTAATGACTCCCAATCAATGCTGCAACCAGCAGAGAATCTCCAGGGACTAATTACAGCAGATAATTGGAGGCCATGATTGCACAAATCTCTCAGAGACTCCATGGCAAAAGCAAAACCCAAAGTCCTTTGAAAAATCTGTAGCCCCTGCAGGGAGCATTCAGGAGCCCCCAGGGCCATTGCTGAGCAAGGCTCCCCAGGGACTCCTTGCAGCAGATCCTTGAGGCCACTGGGATGTGGGCTAGGGGGGGATGCTGAGGGCAGCACAAGGGGCTGACAGTGCCCAGCCTGGCTGGGGCTGTGCCAGGAGGCCCCAGGGCCTCAGGACAAGGTGTCTCCTCCCAGCCCTTGCTGGCACAGACCCTGCTGTGCCCCAGGGCACCAAGACTTGGCTTCTCTTTGTCCCCACCTGTCAGCACTGCCTGCACTTCTCTGCTCTGCCTGGGGCCTGGGGACACTTGCTCAGTCGTGTCCCTCTCTGGGACCCATTAAAAGTCCAAGAAACTTTGGAGTTGGATTCTGCCTTGGAGTTCTGGAGAGGTTTCTTCAGCTGCCTCTCAGGGACTGATGTTCAGGGCCTGAGCACAAAGGCCCAGAGGCTGATTAAAGTCCTTGTGCTGTGTCTGTGCTGCTGAGCTGGGCTGGGCTCCTGGCCCAGAGGCAGCTCCTGCTCACCAAGAAGAGCTTCAAAAGCACATTTCTCTTGATGAGCAGCTCTTGTGCCAGCCCAGCAGGGCTGGGGCACTGCCTGCAGCCAGCCCGGGCACAGCCCAGAGGCACAGAGAGCTTCAATCAGTCAGGGCTGGGAAGGGGCTGAGAAGTGCCTGGGGCACAATCACTGCCAGCCCTTGGCACAGGAACCTCTGGCTGCAGGACAGTGCAGCTGCAGCTCCTGGAGCCATCTCCTGCAGCTGGAACATGCCAATGCCTGCAGAGCCTGTGAGTACATTCTCTGCTTGTCTCTTGTGCAGAGCAGCCAGGGGTGCCCAGGGCTGTCCTGCAGAGCAGGGTCCTGCAGCCCAGGGCGCTGGGCTGGGGCAGGGACTCTGCTGCCTGCCAGGGACAGCTCTCAGCCAGCCCTGGCAGCTGCTCCCAGCATTGGGGGACAAGATCTGGGTGGCAGGAGACAGCTGGTGAGGCTTGGAAGTGTTCTCCTTGTGTGGGGAGGATGCTGCATTGTTCAGGACTGGTCCCAGCATGGCATTGAACTGCAGAACATTTCCAAGTAGATTATACAGGGAGCACAGCAAGGCAGGGGCTGTATAAAAGGGGAAATCCTGTTTTCTGAATCTACTGCTCTGGGTTGCCTGGATGGGAAATTGCACACAGATATTCATTCCTCACTTCAGGTGGAAAAAAAAAATTCTCTCAGATGTGAATAAACCAGGCAGTGACAGAAATCAGCACAGAGCCCCTTTAGAGGCTGCATCAGTGTCACTTTTCCAGCCTCCTCAGGGTTGCTCTGACATTGCCATCAGAGCCTGCAGAGCCAGAGCTGCCCCTGGGCAGTGCCTGAGCTGGGAGGGCTCTGCAGGGCAGAGCTGAGCCCCCAGGGCTGGGCTGGGCTCTGGCAGCACTGGCAGGGCCCAGCCCTGGGCACAGGGAAGCAGCTGCTGGCAGGGACAGCTCCAGGCAGCAGAGCCCTGGGCAGGCAGTGGGGGGAAAGTGCCCCCAGCCTCTGCTGGGATATTTAAATTCTTTTCCAAGCCAAACTATTTTATGATTACTTTTCTTACAGATCCCCATGCCAAGACAGAAGAAATGTCCAACAGCAGCTCCATCAGGCACTTCCTCCTGCTGGCATTGGCAGACACGCGGCAGCTGCAGCTCCTGCACTTCTGCCTCTTGCTGGGCATCTCCCTGGCTGCCCTCCTGGGCAACGGCCTCATCATCAGCGCCGTAGCCTGCGGCCACCACCTGCACACGCCCATGTTCTTCTTCCTGCTCAACCTGGCCCTAAACGACCTGGGCTCCATCTGCACCACTGTCCCCAAAGCCATGCACAATTCCCTCTGGGACACCAGAAACATCTCCTACACTGGATGTGCTGCTCAGCTCTTTTTCTTTGTGTTCTTTATTGGAGCAGAGCTTTATCTCCTGACTGTGATGTGCTACGACCGCTACGTGTCCATCTGCAAACCCCTGCACTACGGGACCCTCCTGGGCAGCAGAGCTTGTGCCCACATGGCAGCAGCTGCCTGGGCCAGTGGCTTCCTCTTTTCACTGCTGCACACGGCCAATACATTTTCCCTGCCCCTGTGCCATGGCAATGCCCTGGGCCAGTTCTTCTGTGAAATCCCACAGATCCTCAAGCTCTCCTGCTCCAAATCCTACCTCAGAGAGCTTGGGCTCATTGCTCTTAGTGCTTTTTTAGGACTTGGCTGTTTTGTGTTCATTGTTTTCTCCTATGGGCAGATCTTCAGGGCTGTGCTGAGGATCCCCTCTGAGCAGGGACGGCACAAAGCCTTTTCCACCTGCCTCCCTCACCTTGCTGTGGTCTCTCTGTTCATCAGCACTGGCACATTTGCTTACCTGAAGCCCTTATCCATGTCCTCCCCATCCCTGGATCTGTCAGTGTCAGTTCTATACTCAGTGGTGCCTCCAGCCCTGAACCCCCTCATCTACAGCCTGAGGAACCAGGAGCTCAAGGCTGCAGTGTGGAGAGTGATGACTGGATGGTTTCAGAAACATTAAACTGCTGTCAAATTTATGCCAATCATTTGTAACAAATGGAATCTTTGATACTTCTTGTTGGTTTGTTCATGGGGTTTTTTCTTTTCTTTTACTTTTTCCATATTGTCCACAAATAATGTCATTGTTTGTGCCATTTCTCATATTGTTTCTCTCCACCTTCCCTGTGGCCACACACTGTGTCAATGAGGGGCTGCACTCTCAGTGTATTTAAAGGAACTAAAGGATCTCCCAGCAGAGTTTTCTGCAGAGATGCCCTTTTGTTGCCTTCTCTGGAGCTGCAGCAGCAATGTCTGTGTGCAGAGCTGGGGCAGATCAGTGCTGGCCCAGCAGCTGTGCCCAGCAGCAGCAGCAGCAGCACTTGGTGTTGCCAGTGCTGCTGCCGTGGCCCTGCCCCGCTGCCCTGGTGGCCCTGGTGTTGCTGCAGGGCCTGAGTGCTCTCGGGGCCGGGCACAGCCCTGGGGGTGGCAGTGCCGGGGCTGCAGCAGGGACAGGCCATGGGCACTGCTGGGGCAGCGCTGACGCCTCAGGCCAGGCCCTGGGGGCTCCAGGCTCCTTGCCCAGGCTCTCTCAAGAACACGGCCAGGCCAATGCTCAGCACAGAAACCCCCGTCAGCAGCCCCAGGCTGGCCGTGGGCAGGCTGGGGGCAAACAGCATGGCTGGGGCTCTGCAAGGGCCCTGGGGCAGACGGGAAGGAGCAGCAGAGCAGGGGCTGATCCATGCCCAGTGCGCTGCACAGCCCAGGGCAGCGTCCCAGAGCGTCCTCATGCAGCTGCCAACAACATCCCCCCTCTGCAGCCCTGGCCTCTCCCCCAGCTCACACAGGTGCCCCATCCTTGCAGGCACAGACACGGCAGCACTGCCTCAGCAGCCCCTGTTTGCATTGCACACAGCAGGGCCAGCACCCCCATGCTGTTGCTGTGGGGACATGAACCTGAGGGAGCACAAATGCCATCAGCCCCTGGGGCCAGCCAGGCCTGCGGGACACCAGGGAAACCACTCAGCTTTGTCCTGGCCTCTGCACTCAGCCAGAAAGTTTGTTCCCATCAGCTGGGAGTTTCCTGTGCCACTGCAGACGCTGTTGCTCAGAGCCAGGGCTGCCTGGCAGCCACCCCCAAACTGCCCTGAGCATTTCCTCTGCTTCACCTTTGCTTTCTTTACTCTTTCTCTGCTACAAATTTCTTCCTCTTGCCCTCCCCAGGTGGCCCAGATATGGACACAGCACTCGAGGTGCTGCCCAAGCAGTGCCCCTGAGCAGAGTAGAAGAATCCCTGCCCTGCTCCTGCTGGCCACACCATTCCTGATCCAGGCCAGGAGCCATTGGCCTTCTTGCCCACCTGGGCACACTGCTGCCTCATGTCCAGCCTGCTGTCCATCAGTCCCTGCAGGTCCCTTTCTGCCTGGCTGCTCTCCAGCCACTCTGTCCCCAGCCTGTAGCACTGGGGCCAAATATCAGGGCCTGGCACTTGGATTTGTTAAACTTCACCTTGTTGGATTCATCCCCTGGATCTAGCCTGTCCAAGTCACTGTGCAGAGCCCTCCGACCCTCCAGCAGATCAACACTCACATCCAGCTTGGTGTCATCTGCAAAGATGTCCTTGATTCCAAGGGGCCCCTCAGTGTCACAATGGCCTCTTGGTTACACCAGGCCCTGCACTGTCACACTGGTCTCCTTGGTTCCATGAGGCCTCAAACTGTGACAATGGACTCCTTGGTTCCATGGGGCCCCAGGGTGTCACAATGGCCCCATGGCCACATGAGGTCCCACACTGTCACCATGGTCTCTGTGGTTCCACAAGTCCCTTCAGTGTCACAATGGACTCCTTGTTTCCACGAGGCCACACAGTGTCACAGCATTATTCCAGATCGCTTGAGGCCCCATCGTGTCACAGTGGCCCCTTGGTTACACAGGATCCTGCAGTGTCACAATGTCCCCTTGGTGCCATGAGACCCCGCAGTGTCAGAACGGCCCCTTGGTTCCACTGGGCCCTGCAGTCTCCCAATGGTCTCCTTGGTTTTGCAGTGTCAAAATGGTGAAACCCCTTGGTTACACAAGGCTCTGCAGTGTCACAATGGCCTCTGTGGTTCCACGAGGGCCCAGAGTGTGACGGGGCACTCCCTGGTTCCATTTGGCCCCACAGCACCACCATGGACCCCTGGCTCTGTGGGGCTGCACGGTGTCACCATGGTCCTCTTAGTTCCACGAGGCCCTGCAGTGTCACAAGGGCCCCAGAGTGTCCCAGTCATCACAGAATGACAGAATCAAATAGGCTGGAAAAGACCTTTGGGATCATCAAGTCCAACCAATGCCCTAATACTGCCTTGTCACCCAGACCATGCCACTGAGTGCCACTGGAGAGGGACAGTGACTCTGCCACCTGCCCCCTGGCCAGCCCATTGCAGTTCCCACTCACCCTTTCTGTGAAGAACTCCTTCCTATTGTCCAGCCTGAGCCTCCCCTGGTGCAGCTTAAGGCTGCGTCTTCTTGTCCTGCCCTCCAGCAGATCCACACTCACACCCAGCTTGGTGCCATCTGCAATTTGTGAATGCTGGACTCGATCCCCTCACCCAGATCATCAGTGAAGATATTAAACAGGACTGGGCCCAGCACAGATCCCTGGGGACAGCACCAGTGCCTGGACACCAGCTGGGTGCAGCACCATCCCCACCACTCTCTGGGCCCAGCCTCCAGCCAGCTCTTAAATCTCCCAGCCAGGAGGGAACCTGCCCAAGCCGTGGGCTGCAGCTTTTCCAGGGAATGCTGTCAGAGACAGAGTCAAAGGCTCTGCTGGAGTCCAGGCACACAACATCCACAGCCTTTCCCACATCCACAGGTGGGTCACCTGGGCATAAAAGGAGCCCAGGTTGGTCAGGCAGGACCTGCCAGCCCTAAATCCACGCTGGCTGGCTCTGATCCCTGGGCCATCCTGTGGGTGCCCTGGGATGGCACTCAAGGTGATCTGTTCCATAACCTTGCCGGGCACCCAGGTCAGGCTGACAGGCCTGGAGTTCCCCAGCTCCTCCTTCCAGCCCTTCCTGGGGATGGGCTCACACTGGCACCTCCAGTGCTCTGGGCCCTCCCTGCTGAGCCAGGACTGATGGTAAATGATGGAGAGCAGCTTGGGGAGCTCATCCACAGCTCCCTCATCCCCCTGGGATGGATCCCATCTGATCCCATACACCTGTGAGCATCTGAGTGGCTCAGCAGGTCCCCAGCTGCTTCCTCCTGGATTCCAGGGGGCTGTTCTGCTCCCTGTGCCCATCTACCAGCTCAGGAGAACACTTGTCCTGAAGACAACCTGTCCTAATATTGAAAATTGAGACAAACAAGGTGTTAAACTGTTCAGACGTTTCTTTAGTTACTCTATTCTCCACTGCATCCAATAAAGAGTAGAGGTTCTCCTTATCCCATATTTTGCTATTAACTTATTTATAGACACATTTTCTATTATTTTTCAAACAAGTGCACAGGTTAAGTTCTAATTGAGCTTTCACCCTTTTCCTTTTCTTTCTGCATAACTTAATAACATCCTTAAATACTGCCTAAGTTTCCAGACCTTGAGTCCAAAGGTGATGCTCACTCTTCCTTCCGTTGACTTTCCACAAAAGCTCTATGGGAAGCTGTCGTAACGGCGGGAGAGATGCGACACACTATATGCGATGAATAGCAAATCTCGAAGTTTATTGAAAGCTTACACATTTTTATATTAGTGTTAATGAAGCTTATGAATATTGCAAAATCTGAGCTCATTATTGGTTAAAGCACACTTAGATCAAACACACCTACTTCTATCTCTTAACAATTATTTTGCTTCTATGTGTACATTCTTCTAATTTCTCTACCTTGGGATAACTACATTTTCTGGCAAGCAATTTTCTCCCCCGTCTTCCCGTTTTAGAGAAGGTCACTGTGACCTTCGTCAGTAATTGGGCACCGGTTGTTCAGTTCCCAGCTTGTTTCTCTTACCCTTATCCATCGGTATCACATCGGAATGTCCTTTCTCAGCTAACCAACTCTCCAAAAAGCTCTCTACAGGGAGCCAGGCCAGTCCTTTTCCTCACCAGCTCATCTTTTGCCACACTGGGACATTCTGCTCTTCTCCCTTAAGATTACTTTCTTGACATGTGTCCATCCTTCCTGGACCCCTTTGTTTTTAAGGGCTGTTTCTCTTTAAAAAAAGTCAGTACCTGATTTTATATTCCCCAAATCAGCATCCTAAACAGGCCAAAGTCTGCCCTTCCTAATTCCAGTGTAGAGGTTTTGTTGCTGCCCCTCCTTCTTTCACAGAACATTGAAGACTTGATTATTTCATGGTCACTGTGCCCCAGGCAGCCTCTGAGCCCCACATCTGCCCCCAGCCCTTCTCTGTTTGTGAGCAGCAGCAGACAGAGCTTTCCTTGGCAGTGGGAATATTACCAAAAATTCAGTGAAACAAAAAACTCCTTAACCCCAGTGTAGCATTAAGAAGCAGCATTCTTTATTCAGCTGGATGCACGGGCGAGAGCTCCTCCCAAAGCCCTGCAGGCTGAGTACAGGAAAGTTTCTGGTTTTTTTCCGTATTTTGCTCACATATTCATTGATTATCCTGGGCTAAACATACATATGATAATCATTTCCCCAAAATCATTAACATATTCCCCCTCCTTTTTACCCATGTGTTCCTCTGTCCTGGGGGTCTCTCTGGTGGTCCCTGGTGGTCGTGGACCCCAATGTTCCAGTGGGCCTGGCTGAGCTGGCAGGACACTGAGGCTGCTGAGCTTCCAGTTCCCCTTCTCACACAATGGGCCTTGTGTGGTTTCCATAGGCCTGGGGATGTGGAGAACAAGCTCCAGGTGTCAGCTCACCTGGTGTAGACAATTGATCATCTGGTAACATGAGGTGACAGAGTGGGGGCTATGACATCACAGAGTGGGGGATGTGAGGTCATGGAGAAGCTACAGCATCACAGACTGCCTCTGTGACATCAGAGAGCCAGCTGTGACATCACATGGCAGATGTCTGATGTCACAGAGCAGACTGTGAGCTCACAGAGCAGGCTGTGACATCCCAGAGGGGCTGTGTGCCATCCCAGCAGGGCTGTGTCAGGTCACTGGGTTGGTCACTCTGCCCCAGCTCCTCCTCACAGTTTCTCCCAACAAGTCCAATGCTGTCCATGCCCAGCGGGGTCCCTGTCCCCCGGGATCCCCCCAGCCCACCTGGAGCCACAGCCTCCACCAAAGGATGTTCCACAGGATCCACCCCAGAGCCTGACATGGGCACAAGGGGCCAGGGCTGTGTGACCAGGACATCAAGGACGGGCATTATCCAGGTCACTGTGGCCTGGGTTGGGTTGCCCAGGGCAGGAAAGATGTCTGGCAGCTGGAGCAGGGTCTGGGAAGGGCCTCCAAGGTGGGGCTGGAGCCCTTGGGCTGTGAGCAGAGGCTGAGGGAGCTGGGCTTGTCCAGCCCAGAGCAGGGAAGGCTGAGGGGCTCCTCATCCCAGCCTGGCAGTGCCAGCGAGGAGGGGATGGAGAACACAGAGCCAGGCTCTTCACCGGGGGCCTGGTGGGAGACAAAAGCCAATGGGTGGAAGGGGAAAGAGGGGAGATAGGCCAGGACAGGAGGAGAGGAAATGAGTCAGGCTGGTTTCAGCATTTCCTCAGCACCAAAAGCAGCCTGACCTCCCTTCTCCATCCACCACTGACAGCTTTGCAAATCAGGAATTGTTGGAGCTGTTTTGCACCCACTCCAGGATGAGCATCCTGATACAAGAACTTAATTGTGTTTCTATCTGTCACAGAACCACATTTGTGTGAAAATAATGTTAGAATGGAAATGTGGATGGAGGACACATCAGACACTGCTGGGACTTTGAACATAGCTCAGGGAAGAGTGTGATTGTTATTAAATTTTATCCTGTTCAACCATGGTCTGTTGGCCATGTGGAGAAACTTTCTGTGCCTCTGAGTCTCACCAGTTCCTGTCCCCCAAAGGACTCAAACCTGATGAGTTGTGGTTCCCACTCCAGTGGCTGCACTTGCACCTCCCTCCATCCCCAGAGCAGAGCTCCCTTGTCCCAGAGAGTCCCTGGCAATGCAGGGATGAAGGAAACAGGACAGGCTGTGGGGATCAGGGGCAGGGCATGCCCAGGGATTTGGGGTGGTTGTGAGCCCAGGGCAGGATCCGGCCCCTGGCCTTGGTGAACCTCATCCAATTGTCCTGGGCCCATGGCTCCAGCCTGGCCAGATCCCTCTGCAGAGCTTCCTGCCCTCCAGCACAGCCACACTCCCACCCAGCTTGGGCTCACCTGGGAACTGACTGAGGGTGCCCTCAATGGCCTTGTCCAGATCAGCAATAAAGAGATTGAACTGACCTGGCCCAAATCCTGAGCCCTGGGGACACCCCTGGATGTGACTCCATTCCTCAGCTGCTCTGAGTGCCAGGGGTTGGATGAAGGAAGTCCTGGGTTGTGGGTAGGGACAAAGTGTGATTGTCTGCCATGAAGGGTCTTGATTTTCAAATCAGTTGAAACTGCATTAGGAGGTGCTGGCGGTCACTATCAAGTGGACATTGCTGATATCTATCTATAAACAGGAAAAGAAAACTTAAACAGGCAAAACAATTCTCTCTGCATTGTTTTCAATGTAGTATATTCACTTTGAATACAATTGTGAAATGTGTCTAATTAACTAGAGAAGAATTGAAAACTTCAATTATTCCCATGGGCTTTTCTTGTTTGGGGGTTTCGAACAAATGTTTATGAGCGTTTGTCACTGAATTCCTGAACTGAAGAGCTCAAGAAAGAAGAGGCCTCTGGAGTAATAAAATTCATCAGCAACCTCCAAGTGGCTGGGGATCCATGCCCATGAGAGCAGCAATGAACAGAAATGGACACAGCTTTGTGGCTGCTGTCCCAGCTTTGGCATGGGCCCTGGGCCTGGAGCAGGAGCAGCTCTTGAGGGCCCTAAGGCCGGGGCTCTGGTGCTGCCCTGGGCAGATGGGATGGCAGCAGGGGCTGCAGAGCTCTCAGCACCTCAGGCCGAGGGCAGCAGGGCAGCCAGGGAGCCTCCTTTGGCCTTGGCCAAGCACCTTCCCCCATGGCTGGGGCTCAGTCCTGTGGCAGCTGCAGCTGCTGCTGTGGCCTTGGCAGGGGCTGAGGCCGTGGGGCCAGTGGCCAGAGCAGCCTGGGCTGAGCAGAGCTGTGGGGCCAGAGCCGGCTGGGCTGGGCTGGGCTCAGAGAGGCCCTTGGTGCTGCCCAGAGCTCAGGGCAGCTGGCAGAGCTTGCAGGGAGCTGGGCTCCGAGAGCCTGGCCCAGAGGCCGGCAGAGCCCGGGGCAGGGCTGTCTGTGCAGCCCCACAGGTGCCAGGGGCTCTGCAGGAGCTGGCAGAGGCTGCCCAGCAGGGAGGCCATGGGGCACAGAGCCCCAAGGCTGCTGTGGGCACCACGGCACAGGGGCCGTTCCCAGCCGCAATGCTCCTGGCCTGGGCTGGGCCTGCACAGGGGCTGGGCACTATTGCAGACATCTTTTCACTAAAAATCCGTTCTTTAGGATTTTTCCTTCTGAGAAGCTAAGAGGCCTCAGAGACAGAATGTAAACAATGGTTATCTGCTGCTGTGGAATGCAACAGGTCCACCTGTGATTGGCCCATCTGGGATGTTTATAATTAATGGCCAATCAAGGACCGAGCTGTCTCGGACAGAGTCCGAGAGAGCTGCCTTTGTTATCATTCTTTTCTTTTGTATTCTTAGCTTAGCTAGTTTCTGAGGAAACCTTTTCCTTTCCTATTTCTTTTTAGCATAGGTATAATGTAATATATATATCATAAAATAATAAATCAAGCCTTCTGATCATTGAGTCAACATTCTCGTCTCTTACTTCCCCTGAAAACCCCTGTGACCACGGTCTCATTAACCCCTGCTAAGAGTCGGCCCTTTCTCTTCTACCGATGTCTCTGGTGTCTCTTGTGCTGCCCAGGCGCCCAGCCCAGGTGCCCTCAGTACCCTCGGGGCACAGAGAGTGTCTCCCCGCTGTCGGCCGTGTCGGGGCTGCCCCCGGTGTCTGCCGACTCGGGACTGGCCCAGGGTTCCTGAGAGGCTCCCAGAGAGACAGAGACAGTGGTGCTGGTGGCAGCACCAGGAAGCTGCCGGGGTTTGGCTTTTTTTGCCAGAAAATTGCTGCATTTGGGTTGTGCCAGCACTGGGAAATTGCCAGATGTGGGCACTGGCAGTGCCAGTGCACAGCAGATCTTGGTGGGGAATGTTCTGGCACTGGGAAATTGCCAAATGTTAACTTTCTGTGCCAGCAAACTGCTGGAATTATGCTGTGCAGGCATCTGAAAAATTCCGGATCTGGGCACTGGCGGTGTCAGCAAACACGAGATCAGAGTAGTGTAGGCACCAGGTATTTGCCTGGTTTTGGCTTTCTTTGCCAGAAATTGCTGGACTTGGCTCTGCTGGAACAAGGGAATTTCCAGATCTGGGCACTGGTGGTGGCAGCAAACAGCAGATCTGGGCGGTGCCAGACCCAGTAATGTTGGACATGAATTTGTAGAGAATTTTTAAGGTTTAATAGAAGGTTTCTATAGGATGTATACAAGTGTCACAATCCATCCTTACAAACAGGTTTTGTGATGGTTTGTGGGTTGATCTCAGAGTGCAAAAAGCACCAACATGGTACAGGGGGCTGCAGTGATAATCCAAACAAATGTACCTTTATTGAATAACCACAACAAAATGCCTTGGGGAGGAATTGGGGGAAAGGGAAAAAGAGGGAGGAAGAGAAAGGAAGGTGTAGAGCTACCAAACATAGAATGGCAAAGTCCTTCAATGTCCAGCCAATGGAGTTCACCAGGTCACGTCTGGAGAGGTCTCAGGGTTGCAGTTCATCCAAACTCTAATTATACTCTTTTTCTTGATGGGGGAAGGGGTAAAACTTGAAACTGAATCAAAGGTAGTCTATTGTATTTTTGGGGGAAAGAATGGTATTTAGAGAAGGGTACACACAGTCCATGTTCTCAGCAGTGGGCGAGAGCCATTGTCTACTTGGTCCACTGCTCACACCTGCAACATCCATCTCGCTTTGGTCAGCTTGCCTCCCCCACACACCTCCCCCAGGTTGGGGGTCTCAGTCCCAGTCCTTGGAAAGAGTGTGGTGGGGCCTTTTCCCATAGGGATTTCATGTCCTGGTCTTTGATGGAGAGGCTTCTTACGTCTCAGTCTGTCTGTCACAGTGGTTGTAAGACAAGTGAGGGGTCTTCTGTGAGGGACCACCCAAAACTCAGGAGAAGTCCAGCCAGGCCGAGAGGTGGGACAACTTCCAAGGCTATTGTTGCAAAAAGGGCACGGTGCCCCCTTCTTCCTTTCATTGGGTTCAGTGTAGCATACTGCAAACACACCTGTGAACCCCATCCTGTCTCCCCTCACTCACCTGGAACCTGCTTTGCTTGGAGAACTGGCTGCAAACAGCCAAAGAGGGATTTTGACTTTTTAATTTTTTGAAGCAATCTAAAACTCCTGAGTTTCCCCATTGCAAACAGAAATCCTCCTCAAGTGTGTGCCAAGCCCAAGGTGCCACCAAGAGCACTCCAGACCTGCCTGGGCCAGCTGTGAGGGTGGATCATCATCCCAACCTGCACTGGGCCATTGCAAGGGACTGTTGCCATGGACACTGCAGGGACCCCACTGCTGGCTTTGGGTGCCATGGCAACCCCCATCAGTTCAGGTTTCCTTGGAAACCAGC
Source organism: Agelaius phoeniceus (assembly GCF_051311805.1). Taxonomy (NCBI): domain Eukaryota; kingdom Metazoa; phylum Chordata; class Aves; order Passeriformes; family Icteridae; genus Agelaius; species Agelaius phoeniceus. The sequence goes on from NW_027509866.1 coordinate 8,296,122, forward strand.
CCGAGGAGCCATTTCTGCAGCCAGGTTCCATGGTCCCCTGCCTGCAGAGCTGTTGCTGCCCTGGGCTGCCATGGCAACCCTGAGGACAAAGCGGTGCCAGGGCTGTTCCAGGTACAATTGCAGTGACACTCGTTGGTGCCACCAGGTGCCATGGCAATGGACACAGGGACCCGTTCCTTAGATTGGTGCCATGGCAACCAATGCCCGGAGCCGTTGTGGTGGTTGGTGGCCATGGAAAGCTGCCCTGGGCCCCTTGCTCAGGGCTGGTGTCAGTGCCCAGAGCCAGAGGGGATCCCTTGCTGGGGGCTGTGCCATGGCCACCTGCCCTGTGCCGCGCTGGCCGCTCGGGCACCAGGAACCAGCAGCCAAGGGCACTGCCAGGGCCAAAGGCCAGGTCAGCCAGACAGAAAGGGGCAGCGCTGGGCACTGTTTCCATGGCAACCGGCACTGGGGGGGACACCTGGGTCACCTGGCCTGGCAGTTGCCATGGAAACCCCTGGCAGGCACTGAGGGCACAGCCCCTGGCACTGAGACACTGCTGGGCCGGGTGCTGAGCACAGCGCTGAGCATGCAGAGATGGTTTTGTTCTTGCTGAGCTGCAGCACAGCCAAGGCCTGTCCTGCCCCTCGTCCAGCCACGCTGGGGAGGGGCTGGGGCTGCGGGGGAGCTGGGCAGGGGACACAGCCAGGACAGGTGACCCCAACTGACCCCAGGCACAGCCCAGACCAGAGCACATCATGCTCAGGGTATGAAGGGGGGGAACAAGGAGGAAGGGGGAATTTTGGAGGGAGGGTTTCTGCCTTGCCAGGTAACACTCAGGCAAGAGGGGGCCCTGTTTCTCCAGTGGGCAGGGTCACTACCAAAGACACAGACACCAACTGAAGGAATTGTGTCATTTATATCATGCACAGCTGCAAAGAATTACAAAAGGATAAGCTCAGCAAAGCACATCATCATTAGCAAAGAATTACAAAAGAAGCTCAGCAGTCCATCAGAACTCATCATTACATTTTGATGACTAACCCCTTGGTCAAACTCTAGAGGTGTTTGTGGCAGACAAAGATTCTGGCTGACTATCAAGTTACACCTTACAGACACCTGTAGTACTTTAGTGACACCGTTCTTCATTCATTTTTCTCAATCTCATTTGGGATAAGAACAACAATCCTGTTGTCCGTGGAGCTGGCACCATGTTAATTCCAGAATAATGCCCCCAGGCCCTTTGCTGTTCAGCTTTACCATGCTGTCTGTGGCTAACAAGGCCTGGGGGGGCCCTTTCCCCTCGGGCTGGAAGGGGCCGGGTCCCAGTCCCTGAGGGGCACCCGGGCTCCTGGATGCAATTCCTGTGCAAGTCCCTCAGTGTCACAGCAGCCTTCACATGGAGCCCCGTGGATCAGAGCATTTCCCAAAGGGGCCCTTGGGGCAAACAGGGAGATTTGGTCTGGCAGCATGTGTAAAACAATATCCTGTCAGATCTACTTGTTCTCACACAGAACACTTGGCTGCAGGGACACATTCCCATTGTTCCTGCCCAGGTTTCAGGACTCAGAGTTGTCTTTCCCAGGAGCTGCTCCTTCAGCTGCCTTGGGAGGGCCATTTGGCCTCCAGACCCACACTCTGGCTCCATTATTAGGGCTGCTGGATCCAAACCCTTTATCTCCACAAACGGTGGTGACTGGAGCTGGATGTCCTCTTTTCACAATCCTTCTTAACATTGCAATATTGATAATTGTGCTACCCTGTCATGGGGTTGAATAATCCAATCCTGGTCCCTATTTTTTAACAGAATTACTGTAATTTCTCCTTATATCTGCAACAATAATTCCTCCTGCCATGACAGGAACACTTTGCAAGGCCAAGCTCAAGTGAGCAGTTACCAAAGCAAAGTGTCCTGGAGGAATCTGAATTCCTGTTTCAGTATTGATAGCTCTCATTTGCTTTGAATTTATCCAAACTAATTCCAGTGCATGAAGGCCCAGCCCTGCAGCCTCTGGGCTGGCCCTGCCAGGGGCCATCACAGCCAGAACAATTTCCCAGGCAGCCCAAGTCTCACTGCCCATGGTTGGATTTGCAAACTGGGGGCAGCTGTGCACAGCCAGGAGTTTCCATTTCCCCATGGGCCATTGTTAAGGGCAGGGAGCACATCTGGGAGATGGGTTCTCCATGGGCAAAGGTTCCATCTCCTCATTTTTTCAACTGCTCTTTTAACAACCCCTTCACCCGTGCAACAAAACCTGCAGCTTGTGGATTGTCTGGTACATGAAAAACCCTGCAGGCTTCATCACTGTATTTTTCACAGCAACAGACAAAGCACTCTGCATCACAGTATCAGCAAATCCTGTAAAAACAGCCAATTTTATCCCTTCTGCATTTATTCCTTGTATACAATTCACAAAGTTTACCACTGACATTTGGGTCTCGGGCAGTCCTTTTCTGTAGGGTATTTAGTGTCACAGTGAGCAGCCAAAGCTGACAAAGGAGTATTGTCAGCATTATTTCACATTATCAATTTTTAATTACATAGATAAAATTATAAATTATTGTGTTATATTAAATATAACTATTACATTATTATTATTACTACTATATTAAAATTATTATTATTATTATTATTATTATTATTATTATTATTATTATTATTATTATTATTATTATTATTATTATTATTATTACTTCACTTGCACAAATGAACCTGAGCTCAAGATTAAAACCTTCTGTCACTCCATGTGGGAGTGACAACAACAGTTTTTCCTTCTGAAGGTGCTGTTTGCAATGTGTTGTTAACAAAATTCACCTTCGTCTTCCCAAACCCACAAGTTCTTTTCCTTTTCCATGTGCAATTTTTGGATGCATTTGAAGCCATCCAGGGGTGCAGCCTCTTTTACCCGACTGCCCCACTGCTCCCACAGCGCTCTGACCTCAGCCCACTCCAGAGCCAGGGAACTCCAGGGAAGGGCTTCCCATCTGGGAATTTCTGATGGCACTGATTCCTCACATTTACACTGAACAAGTGACATTTTGTTGGGATCTGGCCAGACTGGGCCAGTTTTGTTTTACCAGTGGGCAGGGTCAGCACCAAAGACACAGACTCCAACTGAAGGAATCAGTGTCATTTCCTGCAGCTCAGAGCAGCAAAGAATCACAACAGGAGCAGCTCAGCAATGCACCCAACCATCCCCACCAAAGATTGCCTGCAGTGATTGAGAAAGATCCAGCCCCAGTTACCCTCAGCCTTTACCATCCCCCAGACCCACACAGCAGCTGGGGAAGCTGTCACAGCCAAGGGCTGCAGAGCCACTCCTGGGCACTGGCAATTCCTGCAGGTGCCTCCAGCCACAGGTGAGGCTCCAACCCCGCTGGGAGAGGGCCCAGCTCTGACAGTGCTGAATGGACAAACTGACAGCACTGCTAGTGTGGCAACATCTGCTTTCATCCTCCTCTTGGCTCCCTCCCAAAGCCTGGCCAGGGCCCCAGGAGGAACCAAGAGAGGTGACTTTGACCATTCAGCCCCAAACAAGGCCAGATGTCAGATTTCATGGCCTGGTCTGGCTTCTAAATACACAAAGGTCAATACATGTTTCACTAATGAGTGGCTACATCTATCACAGTGCTAATGACCATGCACATTTCATCAGGGAGCAGATACAAAGATAACCTTTGGTTGGAAGGTTCATCCAGAGGCCACCTTGGGCTCAGGGCCTGCTGTTCAGGCCTCACTCAGGGCTGCTGTCCAGGCCTTGGCACTTCAGGGACGTGGTTTAGTGCTGGGCTTGGCACTGCTGGCTGAGCGGCTGCACTGGGTGAGCTCAGAGGGCTTTTCCAAGAGAAAGGATTCTGTGATTCCATGATTCTATCCACTGCATTCAGCTGGGTCCATGTTAGCAGCACTCATTTGCTCAGAAAGTCTCCTTTTTCCCAGCTCCTGTGGCCTGATGCTTCAGCTCCTTCAGCTCCTGGTGCTGAGCTGCTCATGCTGAACGAGACGACTCGGAGAGAAGAGCACAGTCCATGCAATTCCTTCTGGGACACGCAGAGGGGAGGCTGTGCAAACAGGAGCATTGTTTGCTGTGGCCTCCTCTCTGCCCTTCAGGCCTTTCAGCACTTGGAACCAGCCAAGAGCTTTCTCCAAGAGTGCAATGGAGCAGCTGTTCCTGCTCCTGGCTCTGGCTCTCTCCAGTCTCTGCCCTTGCCTGCTTCTGTCCCTCGTGCTGTGCCCTCTGTTCCCCCAGGGCTGGCTGGCTGCTGCCCAGGACTGTGGCACTGGCACAGATCCAGTGCTCCAGAGCCTCCTTTCTGTGCCCTTGCAGCTGCCTGGGCACAGCAGCCTTTTCCATCTGCAAGCTCCCCATGGACAGGGAGTGCCCAGCTCCGTTCCTTGCACAGCCTCCAGGAGCCCAGGGCTGCCATCTCAAGTCCCTGCTGGCACTGGGGGCTCCCAGGTGCCTCAGGCTGCTGTGACACCGCTGCACACGGGAGGGAACAGGGGCAGGGCTGTGCTGAAAGTCAGCTCCATCTGCTACTGCTGCTGCTGCTGCTGCTGCTGCTGTGGGGTCATTTGTGCAGCCCTGGCCCAGAGTCAGGGATCAGATCCTGCCAGTCTCTTCCAGCCCTGGCTGCTCAGAGTTTGGGCCTTGGAGCCTCAGGTGGGCAAAGGCAGCTGCTCCTGGTCCCTCTGTGTGCCCGTGTTCAGCAGTGCTGCTCCATCAGTCTGTGCCCAGCAACGGGGAAAAGCCTCAGCCCTGCAGGGCCAGGAGCTGCCGGGCTCTGCCTGAGCAGCTCAGCCAGCAGGAAGGGAGCTGCTCCACACAGGAACCAGGAGCAAAGGTCATTCCTTTCATAGGACATGTTTTCTATTTAAAAGAAAAAAAAGGAAAAAGGGAAAAAATAGGTAAATTGTAAAAGATAAGAATAAAATCCAAGTGTTAGAGAAAAAACATAACATAATGTTAGTGAAAAAAACAAAACATAAATGCAAAGTTTCATTCTTTGCATTAAGAGGTAAATGATCTTTTTAAAAAGAGAACTCAGTTATTTACATTGTAAATGTGCTGATGCCATGGATCCATCTTACTGACCTCAGCAGCCTTTTAAAAGATTTTGGGCTTTGTTTCCATCATTGGTATTTGAAATTGTGGTCGAAGCAAGAGGAAATTGCTTTGTGCCCTTCCAGCTCCAAGCAGGACTGGGAATGGAAACTCTGTCAAAGCCCAAATCCTTTAGAAGATGCCCTTCCTTCTCACCCTGTGAATGAGCTGCACATTCCCTTTGAAACTGTCAGGGATTTCTTAAAGACACAAAGTCCCAATTAGGGCTTTTTGCTCTGGTTTGGCAGTGCAGAAGGGCAATTCTCCATCCACCAGCTCCAGACTGCACTGCCTCAGGAGCACGGCCCACTCGCCAGCTTTGGCCCACTCGTGGCACTGCTAGAGGAGGAAGAAAGTGCAACTGCACAATTCCAGCCAATCAAGAAGGAAGAGTGGGACAGACAAAACACCCTGTGCAGATCCAGGCGTTCAGCTGGGACTGTGGAGAGTTTGGGTCCTTGCCAATTGGATGTGTGTCCCCAGCTGCAATCTCTGGGCCTGCAGCAGAGTCTCACTCAGCTGCCAAAGCAGAAAGCTCAGGCGCTGTGCTGGCAACGGGCTCGTCTGATGCAGAGCTGTCAGAGCAATGTGAGGGCAGAGCCAGCCCAGCTGGGCCCAGGGCTGAGCCCAGCAGAGCCCTGGCAGAGCCCAGAGCAGCCTCAGCAGCCGCAGAGCCCGGCTGCAAGGAGAGAAAGCAGAAACCGTCCGTCAGCTGAGGGCTCCTGTGCCCTTGTGCCAAGGCCTGCGGGGCCCAGGCCATGCTGGCTGTGCCCAGAGCTGTGCCCAGAGCTGCCCATCCCTGCTGCCTTTGGCAGCAGAGCAGGAGGGCAGGACATGTGCCCAGCCTGCAGCCAGCCACGGCACATCCAGCCCTCAGCAGCTGCCCAGAGCAGGATGCTCCTGTGCTCGCTGCCATCTCCCAAAAGCTCTGATCCCACCCTGCCAAGCACACAGGGACCCACCTCACGCCAGCCACGGCTGCAAGAAAAGCTGCTCCCAAACCATGGCCTCAGCCTTCTCCAAGGGCACCGCCCATCCACGCCACAGCTGCTCCCAAGCACTTCCCCATCCACACTGGACCACCTAGAATGCTTCCTCTGGAAAAATAAACAACACATTCTTGAAAAGAGATTAGATGCAAAAAGGGAAAACAAGAAAAACAGGAAAAACTCTTATCTCTGTCAGGGCCTTGAGGAAGGCCCAACTCCTCCATGGTAGGGAAAAACCCAGCCATGGCTGAGGGAAGCCCACACTTTCTCTCTTCCACCCTGCACTGCCCCCCAAAATCCTAAAACAAACAAGGGCAGTGGAGCAGCCCAAGCCCTTCCTTGCCTGCAGAGCAAAGCAGCCCCTGCACAGGTTCTGGAGTCCCACCTCTGCTCCCACCATGGGGCTTTGTTTGTGTCGGGCTGGCTGCCCCAGCCCCAGCCCCAGCCCCAGCCCGGGGCACGGTGGCTGCTGGGGGCTGTTGGCAGGGCCAGGAGCCCACTCCCATTTCGTACCCAGCCCAGCCCATGCCCCCAGCCCTGCCAAAAAGCAGCTGGGCAGCGACTGAAGGTTGAGTTGCATCTGCCCCAGCAAAGGGGGAACCTTTGCTTCCCAGCCAGGCTGGGCCGTGCCCAAATCTGGCAGCATTTCCCTGGGTGTGGACTCATCTGCAAATTCCCTGTGGAGTTTGGCTTTGAAGAAGGTGCCAGAATCAAAGTCCATTACCTTCAGCCTCCAGTGGCCAGGCTGAGGAAGAGCTTGTCACCCTTGATGTCATCCTGGCTGTCTCCAGCAGCAGCAGCAGCAGCACCAGCAGCAGCAGCAGCAGCAGCAGCAGCAGCAGCAGCAGCATCCCCACCCAGTACAGCTTCTCCAGGGGCTCCTGCTCCTTCCCTGGGGGGAGACCAGGCTCTCAGGGCTCTGCCCAGGGCCCCAGCTGTCAGGGAACCAGCACAAGCAAAACCAGCTTGGATGGCGGCCACCAGTGCTGGGCAGAGCAGCTCAGCTCCAGCACAAGGGCTGCGTGTGCTCATCCCATGGCCCCGGTGCAGTGACACAGGCAGCACAAAAAGGTCTGGCTTCCTTTGCTTCTCATTGCCATGGCATGTGTGGAGCTGCAACTTACCAGGGCCCTGGATCAAAGTGTGCCTGTGGCTCTCTCCCTTCTTCTATGGCAGAGGAATATCCTGCACCCAAGGATCACAGACCAGGTCTTCTAATGTGGGTCTCTCCAAGGAGTTCACGGATAAACACCACCTGATCAGATCTTTGCACTCTGGCGAGAGAAAGCAGAAACTGCCGGTCAGCCAGAGAAGGCTCCTGTTGGCTTTGCCCCTCTATTCCCATGGCCAGGCTATTCTGGATGCGCTCAGGGTTGGGCCTAAACTTTCCCATCACTTCCCTGTTTTGGAGGAGAGCAGGACATGTGCCACCTCCTCAGCAGCTGCCAGAGCGGGATGCTCACGAGCCCGCTGCTGGCTCCCAGCACTGGGATTCCCCCCGTGCCCAGAGAAGAGGATCCACCTTGAGAGAGCCCTTGTGGCAGCGGGAGCTGGCCCCAGCTGAGGTTCCGGCCCCTCCTGAACGGGTGCTCCCCGCAGACCATCTGGTGCAGCAGGATGCCCAGGGACCAGATCGTTGCTGCCTCGCCATGGTACCAGCCAAAGTCGTTCCATTCCGGGGGGCTGTAGGACAGTGTTCCTATGGAATACAGATGGAGTTCAGCAGGGGGATGCTGCTGCTCCCACAGCCTGGCCCCAGCATCCCTGGGCCTGCGGGGGCTGCATCAGTGGCACACAGGGTGACCACTGCCCTCTCGCCAGCACCTGGGACTTGTGCACAAACTTAGGCTTGGAAAAGAAGCCACTGGTGTCAGAAGAGGGCAGAGGAAGCCCTGGCTAAGCCTGACCCTGACCTGCAAAGGAAAAACCCTCTCCGTGCTGGGGAAAACATGCCCTTATCCTCCCTGCCTGCATTGCCCCAAAAATATTAGGAAGCCAAGGCAAACAGGGAGAGTGGATCAGTCCAAGCCCTTCCTCTCGCCTGCACACCAAACTGGCTGGGGCACAGGTTCTGCCCCCCTCTCTGCTACCCCCACCCACGGGGGTTTTGGTCGGGCTGGCTGCCCCAGCCCAGCCCCAGTCCTGGGCAGAGTGGCTGGCAAAGGCTGCCAGCAGGGCTGGAAGATGGCTCCCCACCCAGCCCTGCTCTAAAGCAACTCAGCTGAAGACTCAGTCCCCTGACTGGCAGCAAAAGGGAGAATCCCCTCTGCCACAGCCAGCTTGGGCTGGGAGATGTTGGGCCATGAGATCCCGGGACCAGGAGTACACCCTTACGTGGGCTCACCTGCAAAGTGGGTGTAGGCTGTGTCCTGCAGGTAGGTGCCACAGCCAAAGTCGATCAGTTTGGCCTGCCCGGTGTGCAGGTCGAGCAGGATGTTCTCGGGCTTGATGTCGCGGTGCAGGACCCCGCAGCTGGTGCAGTGCCGCACGGCCTCCAGCACCTGGTGGAACAGCGCCCGTGCCTCCTCCTCGGGCAGGAACCGCCGTGCCCCAATGAAACGCTGCAGGTCCTGACACCGCTCTGGCCGCTCCAGCACCATCACGATGTGGTTGGGCAGCTCAAGCCACTCCAGCAGCTGCACCACACCAGGGAAGCCAGTGGACACCTTGGCTTGCAGCACGACCTCCAGCGGGGCCCTGCTGCCGTCGGGCTGCGGGAGGAGCACGATGCCCTCAGTGGCGCCGATGCCGTGCCGGGGCTCGGGGAGCCCTCAGCCAGCCCGGGATGCTCTGCGCCCTGCGCTGGACCCACGCCCACTCTCCCTCGAGGCGTCCTGGCGGCTTCCACCGTGCCGGGCCTCGGCTCATCCCCGCCCGGCAGCCCCGGCTGCTGCCGCTGGCCCCGCTCACTCACCAGCTCGCCCCAGTGCCGGACGCGGTTCCGTGGCACCCTTTTGATGGCCACCTGCAAGCCAAGGACAGCAGCGGGCTCAGCTCGCCGCCCACCCTGCCCAGCCCCATCCTCCTCCTCCTCCTCCTCCTCCTCCGCCCCCTCCTCCTGCGCCCGCCGCCGGCCCCGCCGCTCACCGGGGCGCCGTCCGAGAGCCGCGTGGCCGCGAAGACGCTGCCGAATCCTCCGCGCCCCAGCAGCGAACCCACTCGGTACCGCTCCTGCAGGGCCTCCTGCGCCTTCCCTGCGGGCGGGACGCGGCTGTCAGCGCTCGGCCCGGGACCAGCAACGGCCCCCGAGCGCCCCTCAGCCGCCCCGGGCCGGGCATGCCCAGGCGTTCGCTCTTTGGAACGCGGCACGGGAGGCTCGGGGCCGGCGGCCGCGCTGCCGAGCGGCGGAGCTCGGGCCGGGGAAGCCGCAGGGGAGGCGGCGGCAGCGGCCGCACCGCCTGTGTCCTCCGCGGGCCCCGGGAGGAGCCGGGCCCGGGGTCGGGGCCGGGGACGGGGCCGGGACTGAAGCCTGCCTCGGGGGCGGGGCCGGGCTCGGGCCAGGCGGAGCCGAAGGGCGGCGATGTCGCCCCCGTACCAGGAACTGATGCCGGCCCAGCAGCGCCACCGCCAGTACGGCCAGAGCCGGGCGGAGGCGACAGCGCGGCGGGACGGCCGGGGCCGGGCACGGGGCAGCCCCGCCCGGGGCCGGGGGCGGGCCGGGGGCATGGCCCGGCCCGGCAGGGGAGAGGGAGGCGGGGAGAGGAGAGGGACGCCGGGCAAGGGACCCCGAGAGAAGGGTGCCCGACAGCGGGAACGGGAGAGAAAGAAAAACAGAAGGAAAAACAGAAAGAGAAGGAAAAAGAGAAAGAGAAAGAAAGAAAAAGTGATCTAAAATATCTGTTCTGCTGCTGTCGCTGCTGCTGCTGTCGCTGCTGCTGTCGCTGCTGCTGCCGCCGCTGCTGCCGCCGCCGCTGCCGCCGCTGCAACTGAAGCACCGGGGCCGTTCGTCCCCGTGTCCGTTCCCCGCTCGCCCCACGAGCCCCACGTTCGAGCCCCGCGCGCCCCGGGCACGGCCCCTGAGTCTGTCCAAACACGGGAACTTTGCAGCGGTGAGCCCAGATGCAGAGCCCTGACTCCTGCACACTGGCACAGCAATCCCCTCGCTTGCTGCTCTGCATTGGCCTGCCTGAGGGTCAAACACTGTCGGGCCACCTTCCCTTGCTGTAGGATTCCTACCTGACCCAAGCACTGCACTTACATCTCCAGTGTTGCCTTCCAGTAAAACCAGGGGAAGGAAAACTCTGTGTGGCTCATGGTATTTTCGAGTGTCTAAAAATCACTAAGTCACCGATCTTAGAGGTGCGGTGCATCTGGAATTCCTGGGATGGAGAAGTAATGCAACATGGAAAAGGGGAGCATAGAAATAAATAGGGGAAAAGATCTTGGATTGTTTCTTTCATTTTCATTTCCCTTCTGGAAAGCTGTTTCAGTTTTCCAGGAATCTTCTCCTCTCTGCTCTTCCCAAGAATGTCTCATGGAGAACAAGGTCAAGCTTCTGTCACAAGATTTGCCAGCAGGAAATTATGCCACTGGTGAAATTTTCATGATGACTGTTTGTGCTGGCTTAGGGCAAATCTGGGGAGGAAACCTCCAAAAGGGCTCTGTCTAGAAAGCATGTTCAAGCAGCCCCTCCCCCTACTAGTTCAGGAAAAGACTTCCCTCGAGAAAAGTGAAAAAACCCCAGTTTATTTAACAAATAAACTATTCACAAGCATGAATACTGAATAATATTAAATGAAACCTCTGACAGTGCTGAAGAGATGGCAAATTCAGAAAGTCCTTTTTGTGGGGTGTAGTTGGCTCACTCGGTCTCTTCTAAGTCCCTCTGGTGCTGGAATGCAGTGTCCCAGAGCTCGGTGGGCCACAGGTGTGAGCTGCTGGTGTTTTTCTGAGTTTTCAGTCCAGAGCAGGTTTAAACAATTCCAAGAAAAAGCAAAGTCACAGTCCCAGGAACTTCTCTGCCTAAGCTAGCTAAAACCAAATTGCTGGACCTGGGCTGTGAAGGCATTGGGAAATTTCCAAATCTGGGCACTGTCAGTCCCAGCAAACACCAGATCTGGATGGTGCTGGAGCCAGAACCTGGAAATTGCCAAATTTTGGCTTACTGTGCCAGCAAATCACTGGACTTGGGCTGTGCCAGCACCAGGAAGTTTTCAGATCTGGGCACTGGCACTGCCAGCAAACACCAGATCTGAGTGGTGTCGTTGCCAGCGACAGAAATCTGCTGGATTTGGGCTCTGCTGGCACCAGGAAATTTCCAAATCTGGGCACTGGCACAGCAAACACAAGATGTGGGTGGTGCCAGACCCAGCAGCAGAAAGTTGCAGGGTTTTGGATTTCTCTGCCAGTAAATTGCTGCTGCGCTTGGGCTGTGTCAGAATAGGGAAATTTCCAGATCTGGGCACTGGCGGTGCCAGCAAACACCAGTGAAACCTTCTGGCCCTCGTCCGGACCGTTGACCAGTGGTTTCCCTGAGAACCAGCTCTGGCCACTTTACAGACAGAGACTGCTTTCATCTGGTGCTCTGGAAACAGAACTTTAATGAAGGCAAACACAACAAACAGGACGGCGTGCACAGTACAGAGAGCAAAGCAGAAAAAAGCCTGGGTCCAGGGTCTAGCAGGGATATTTATACATTTATTTATGGGGAGGGTGTCTTGGTTTGGAAAGACAGGTGTCTGCTAAGGAAGGCAGGAGCCTGCCCTGAAGTGGAAACTGTAAACCCCCTCCCTCCAAATTGTTATAAATTTGAAATGAAGGGGGGGCTCTCAGGCAAAGATATGGGAGCAGGAATAACAGTTCTTTTATTAGGGAAGAAAAAAAATAAACAATGCAGTAAATCAAAACAACACTGACAGAGTCAGAATACAACATGACACCCTGTTGGTCAGGGTGTTGGTAGCAGTCCAGTTGGAATTGTGGCTGCAGCCCTCCTGGAGCAGCAGGTGTGGTTCTGTTGGAGCAGTGATCCTGTAGAAAGGGGTGTAGTCAGTCTTCCTTTGAAGATCCAGTGGAAGAGCAGCTGTTCCTCTGGGAATCCAGTGGAAATGCTCTGGTGTCCCAAGATCTCAGATTATATCCAGTTGGGAATGCTTGGCTCCTCCCTCTGGGCGGAGCATCTCGCAGTGGGATGCTGTAATTTTATCAGTCATGCAGTGACATTCAATGGCCATTAACATCAGGTGTCTCCCCGGAGGGAGGATTGGTTGGGGAAGACATAAGAAAACTGCCCAATTCCCAGAATACAACTGCCATAGCCCTAACAGATGGTAAATGGAATACACATTGCTTAGCAATCTAGGACAAGGGGTTAAAGGTGGGATCTGAGAGAAGGACCCAAGAGGAAGGAACGATTAAGAATATTACACTTTTTGCAGTAAAAAGTAACCAATGATAGCAAAGAGAACCCAGAACTTTCTGGTAACAATCTGCATAACTGAACAAGAGGATTATGGCCGGGAGCTCCTGCTGACCCTAAATAAAGAGGGTTTTCCCACAGTCTTAAGCTGAGGCCCCCCCAACACACCAGATCTGGGTGATGCCAGTGTCAGCACCAGGAAGCTGCTGGGCTTTGGCTTTCTTTGCCAGAAAATTGCTGCATTTGGGAGGTGCTGGCACCAGGAAATTGCCAGATGTGGGCACTGGCAGTGCCAGCGCACACCAGATCTGGGTGGGGAATGTGCCAGCACCGGGAAATTGCTAAATGTTAACCTTCTGTGCCAGCAAATTGCTGGAATTATGCTGTGCAGGCATCTGAAAAATTCTGGATCTGGGCACTGGCGATGTCAGCAAACACGAGATTGCATTGCTTTAGGTACCAGGTATTTGCTTGATTTTGGCTTTCTTTGCCAGCAAATTGCTGGAATTAGGCTGTGCCAGCACCAGGAAATTGCCAGGTCTGGACACTGGCAGTGCTGGAAAACACCAGATCTGGGTGGTGCCAGCCCCAGGTATTTGCCGGGTTTTGGATTTCTGTGCCAGCAAATTGCTGCACTTGGGCTTTGCCAGCACTGGGAAATTTCTGCATCTGGGCAATGGCAGTGCTGGGCAACTCCAGGTCTGGGCAGCGACAGAGCCAGCAATGGAAAATTGCCAGATTTTGGCTTTTTTTGCCTGCAAATTGCTGCACTTGGGCTGCACCAGCACCAGGAAATTTATGGATCTGGGCTCTGGTAGATCTGGGAAATACCCGTTTGTGAGAGCCGAAAAGAGGGATGTGGCACTCCAGGCGGCTCTTCAAAATGCAGTTTATTGTTTGCAAGGTGTTACAGCAGTCCAGGGTCGTGGGTGACAGAGCTGTGCCCACAGCTGTCAGCTCCAGCTGCAGGCCTGGAGACCCTTAGTTTAGGTTACAAATGCATTATATACTTTTCTTTGCTGAGCATCTTAATACAGTAGAACCAATCTATACCTATACTTTTATCTATAGCCAATTGTAACTACTATAATTACCATATTCATGTTACTATTCTCCAGTCACTAAAAGTTAGTACATTACAGTTTAAGCTAGAAGATGTTTTCCAGTTTTCTTGCAGTGGAAAATTCTGAGACCTTTTTTCTACCTGCAGCATTTGCTGACTTGTTTGCCTGTGCTATCTTTCTGCTTGGTAAAAACATCTTCTTGTTTGAGGTGGGTTTATCCTTTGCTCTAAGTCATAAAAACCCTTTCTAATTAACATATACTTTGCCTTCTTAGCTATCCAGTAAGACCACTCCAGCAATTCTTTTCTTTTATATCAAAACTTGCTTTCATCTCTATTCCTTCTTCAGATTCTACATTCAAAAATCTTTCTGCCAAGCATACATATCTGTGAGACTTTCTTGTCAAACTTTCATCCTTCCCAACATCCCTGTATAGTGGTCAAGTGCCTGAGGCCAAGAGTGCCTGGACAAGAGGGACAGTTCTTTTCTATAGGAAGGAAACCACAGAACCCCAGGGTTTGAAGGCAGATGAGAAGCAGTCACCAGAGGCCAAGGCAAACCAGACCTGTCTTTCCTTGCAGCTTTTGTCTGAAAGCAGTCTTTGGATATATGGGGAGTTTTGGGGGTGGAATTCCATTTCAGCCATGGGTTCCTGGACTGGAATGACAGTTCTCCATAGGAAGGAAAGGGTGGAGTTCCAGTGTTCCAAAGGCTTATTAGAGGCAGCTCCAAGGGGGCCAAGGCCAGCCAGATCTGTTGTCAGGGAAGAATCCTTGGAGAGACAGAATTTGGGAAGCCAAACCCCACTTTTGTCTATGGGCATCTGGACGAGAAGGACAGTTCTTCTCCACAGGTAAGAAAGTGAGGAGCCCCAGTGTTTCAAAGGGAGATGAGAGCTGGCCCTCAAGAAGCAAAGGGAACCTGGATAGTCCTGGCAGCTTTTGTCTGGGAGCTATCCTTGGATATAAGGAATTTTGGAGGTAGATTCTCAATTTTGGCCATGGATGCCTGGACATAAAAGATGGGTTTTTTCCATGGGAAGAAAAGCACCAGCCCCCAGTGTTTTAAAGGCAGATGAGAGGTGGCCCCCAAGAGGCCAAGGCCAGCCAGAGCTGTCTGTCCTGGCAGCTTTCATATGGGAATAATCCTTGGATATAATCAAATTTGGAAGAGGAATCCCAATTTCAGCCATGAACCCCTGGAGGAGAAGGACAGTTCTTTCCCACAGGAAGGAAAGCACACAACTCCAGGGCTTCAGTGTCTGATGAGAAGTGGTCCTCAACATGCCAAGGTCAGCTGGACCAGTCAGGCAGCCCCCAGGAGGCCCAGCCAGCCAGACCTGTTCCATGTTCTTGGATCCTTGGGGCCCTGCAGCATCACAGTGGCCCCTTGGTTCCATAAGATCCTGTAGGATCACAACAGATGTTTGTTTCCATGAGGCCCAGTGATATAACAATGGTCTCCTTGGCTCCACAGTGGCACAATGGCCCCTTGCTTCCATGAGGCCTTGCAGTGTCAAAATGGTTTCCTTGTTCCCATGGGACTGTGCAGTGCCACAATGGCCCATTGGTTCCGTGAGGATGCAGAGTCTCAAAATGGCCCCTAGGTTCTATTGGGTTCCCCAGGATCACAATGGCCCCTTGCTTCCACCAGGCCTGGATGTGTTACACTGGTCCCTTGCTTCCATGAGACCTTGCAGTGTCACAGTGGCTGCCTTGGTTCTGTGAGGCCCTGTGTGTCACAATGGCCCCTTGGTTCCATGGGGATTCGGAATGTCAGAATGGCCTCATTGGTTCCATGAAGCCCCTCAGTGTCACAATGGTCTCTTTTGGTTCCGCAGTATCACAATGGCACCTTGGTTCCATGAAGCCCTAAAGTACGGAATGGCCCCTTGGTTCCCTGCAGTGTCACAGTGCTCTCCTTTGTTCCATGGTGCCACACAGGGTCACAAGGGCCCCTCAGTTCTACAAGGCCCCATAGTGTCACAATGTCCCCTTGGTCTCATGAGGCTGTGCCATGTCACAATGGTGTCATTGGTTCCATGAGGCCCTGCAGCTCCACAATGGCCCTTGAAGTGTCACAATAGTCTCAGCAGGTTCCCCCGCTGGTTCACAATGGCCTCCTTGGTTCCATGATGCACCGTAGTATAACAATGGTATCCTTGGTTCCACAGTCAGAATGTCCCTGTGGTCTCATGGGGCCCCACAGCCCCTTATAGAGCCCCATGGCCCCTTACGGAACCCCACAGGGTCACTGTGACCCCCTTGATTCCATGAGGCCCTGCTGTGCTACAATGGCTCCTTGGTTATACAAGGCCCTGCAGTGTCACAATGGCCCCTTGGTTCCACTGGGTCCTGAAGTGTCATAATGGTCTCCATGGTTCCATGAGGCCCCACAATGTCACAATGGACTTTTGGTTCCATGAGCTTTCATACTGCCAACAATGATCTCCTTGGTTCCACAGCGTCACAAGGGACCCTTGGTTCCATGAGGTTCAGGAGAGTAATATGGATGTCTTGATTCCATGAGGTTTTGCAGTGTCACAATGATCTCCTATGTTCTGTGGCCCTGCTGTGGCTGCTGTGTAACAATGGCCCCTTGGTACCATGAGGCTCCATAGTGTCACCATGGTCCTTTTGGTTCCATAAGGCCCTGCTGGGCCACAGTGGCCCCTTGGTTTTAAGAGCTTCCATCCTGTCAACAATGATCTCCTTGATTCTGCAGTGTCACAATGGACCCTTGGTTCCATGAGGGGCCTGGGCTCCCACAGCCTCTCACAGACCTTTATGGCTTCCCCAGTTCCCCGTGGCCCCTCATGGCCCCTCATGGCCCCTCACGGCCCCTCACAGGCCCCTCACAGGCCCCTCACAGGCCCAGGGCCGGGGCTCCTCCCAAAAGAGGAGGGATTGGGCCTTGCTTGTTCTGCTTTCATTTCAGTCTCTTCCCAGCCACGAGTGCAGAAAGGCTGAAATGGAGCCTTTCCCCAACGTTTCCCTCGGGGTTAATTGCGGGCTGAAGCTCTGTGCAGGCGCTGGCCCCAGCGTCACTATCCCTGCAGCCACCAGGCCTTTGCTGTCCCCCCCCCCCCGTGTCCGTTCCCTGTCCCCGAGTCCCGCCCGGCTCTGGCAGCAGCAGCAGCTGCAGCGCAGGGGGCGCCGGCCCGGCCCAGCCGGGGCTCCCGGCCAGGAGCAGCAGCAGCGCCGGCCCCTTCCCGCCTGCTCCTGCCTCGGCTCCCAAGGGCTTTTTCCAGCTCAATTCTGGAGCAGAGCAGCCAGCACCCACACACAGCCCTGACTGCTCAGGGCCCGCCTGTGCTGCCCTGAGCCAGCCCTCAGAGGAAGAAAGGATCGGGTTCCAGCGCTGTTTTCAGCTCTGTTTGACTCACTCTGAGCTGACAGCAGGAGGCTGCTGGTGCCTTTGCCTTGGGAATTGGAGATCACGGCTGCTCTTGGCCCTCTTCTGCTTGCCACCTGAATTTTACCCATAAAACTACAAGTGCCTCTTTCAGTTGGTGCTGCCCACGGTTCTTTCTTGAAAGTGAAGTCAGTGCTTTTGTTGCAGGCATAAAGATCAGCAGATACTGGAATATCACCAGCCCCTGAGCACTAAGGCGAGAGGAATTAAAGCCACACAGGCCACATTTGCAGTGCTCAAACACAGCCTTGTTGTGTTGAAAGAGAATAAACTGACAGAGGCCAGCACAGAAATTGCCTCCATAGTGTGGAATTAAATTTAAAAATCCACCAGGAGAAACAGAAACCAGAACTTCTCGACTCACTTCATTGCTCCTTCCCAGCAGCAGCAAACACAGATGCCCAGAGGTGTTTTGCAGTGCTGCTGCCCCCAGTTTGAGCCCAGGCTCTGCCCAGTCCCAGCGGGAAGCTGAGCCCAGCCCAGGGAGCTCAGCGCACGCGGGGCACGGCCGCCCATTGTGGGGCAGCGGCGCAGACAGAATGTCCTGTGGCCCAACCCTCCTGCTCCTGCCACACAGCGCCTGCCTTCTCCTCCTCCTCCTCCTCTCCCAGAACAGCACAAATTCCAGCTTGGAGGAGGCTGCCCCAGAGAGGGCTCCTGCTCCTGTTCCAGCCTGAGTGTCCCTGCAGAGGAACAGGGCATCGTTCAGGCACTCCACAAGCTCAGGCTTCCCATTTCATGGGGAGTCTGGGATGAAAATGGCTTTGTCAGGAAGGACAAAAGTGGAGGGAATGGATTGGAAAGTATTAGGAAAAATGATCCTTTGTACAGGCAAAGCTCACCAAGTCATTCCCTGCATTTCACCTTTTCAGATTCTTTCAGTCATCTCCTGAGGGGTCCAGCTTGTTCTGGTGCCTTTCATGAACTGATTGTGCTCTTGATTTATATCAGTGCAGGAGATGTAGAAGCATCTGAACTGAACACTGACACAAACTCCCTCTGTCAGCCCATTTTCATGTTCTACATCACTCTCAAGATGTCCATGGGGGCGTTGGAATGATTATCACACAGCTCTCAATTTCTGGCTGCAAGGTCTGGAGAGTCTTTCTCTGCATTCAGTCAAGCTTGCATTCCCTAACAATTCCTGGTAGCCCATCATCTTTTCTTATTGTAAATCAGTAACAATGAAAACCTCACCAATGGCACAAGTGCCTAGCTCAAAAGGAAAAGAAAGAACAAGCTGTAAAGTTCTTCAAACGTTTCTCCTGCTTTGCTGCAAGAGTTGTGCTGCATGCACAGTGTGGAAAGCCAAGAGAAGCTGCAGTTGGTGGCACATCATGTGACAGAAGCTGCACCTCGTTCTCCAGGAAAGGTTCTTGGAAAGAGCAAACAGGACTGTGGACAAGATTCTGGAAGAACTGAAACAGTTTTTAGGAAATGAAATGAAAACAGAAAGAAACAATCCAAGATATTTTCCTCTATTTATTTCTATGCTCCCCTTTTCCATGTTGCACTACTTCTCCATCCCAGGAATTCCAGATGCACCGCACCTCAAAGATCGGCGACTTAGTGATTTTTAGACACTTGAAAATACCATGAGCCACACATGTTTTTCCTTCCCCTGTTTTTACTGGAAGGCAACACTGGAGATGTAAGTGCAGTGCTGGGGTCAGGTAGGAATCCTACAGCAAGGGAAGGTGGCCCGACAGTGTTTGACCCTCAGGCAGGCCAATGCAGAGCAGCAAGCGAGGGGATTGCTGTGCCAGTGTGCAGGAGTCAGGGCTCTGCATCTGGGCTCACCGCTGCAAAGTTGCCGTGTTTGGACAGACTCAGGGGCTGTGCCCGGGGCGCGCGGGGCTCGAACGTGGGGCTCATGGGGCGAGCGGGGAACGGACACGGGGACGACCGGCCCCGGTGCTTCAGTTGCAGCGGCGGCAGCGGCGGCAGCAGCAAAAGCAGATAATCTACAACACTCCTTCTCTTTTTGTTTCTCTTTCTCTCCCTTTCCCTCGGTCGGGCACCCTTCTCCCAGGGTCCCTTGCCCGGCGTCCCTCTCCTCTCCCCGCCTCCCTCTCCCCTGCCGGGCCGGGCCATGCCCCCGGCCCGCCCCCGGCCCCGGGCGGGGCTGCCCCGTGCCCGGCCCCGGCCGTCCCGCCGCGCTCTCGCCTCCGCCCGGCTCTGGCCGTACTGGCGGTGGCGCTGCTGGGCGGGCGTCAGTTCCTGGTGCGGGGGCGGCATCGCCGCCCTTCGGCTCCGCCTGGCCCGAGCCCGGCCCCGGACCCGACGCAGGCTCCAGCCCCGGCCCCGTCCCCGGCCTCGACCCCGGCCCCGTCCCTGGTTCCTCTCGGGGCCCGCGGAGGACACAGGCGGCACAGCCGCTCCCGCCGCCTCCGCTGCGGCTTCCCCAGCCTGAGCTCCGCCGCTCGGCAGCGCGGCCGCCGGCCCCGAGCCTCAAGTGCCGCATTCCAAAGAGCGAACGCCTGGGCATGGCCGGCCCGGGGCGGCTGAGGGGCGCTCGGGGGCCGTTGCTGGCCCCGGGCCGAGCGCTGACAGCCGCGTCCCGCCCGCAGGGAAGGCGCAGGAGGCCCTGCAGGAGCGGTACCGAGTGGGTTCGCTGCTGGGGCGCGGCGGCTTCGGCAGCGTCTTCGCGGCCACGCGGCTCTCGGACGGCGCCCCGGTGAGCGGCGGGGCCGGCGGCGGGCGGAGGAGGAGGAGGAGGAGGAGGAGGAGAAGGCGGACAAGGAGGAAAAGGTCGGAGCGCGGTGGGCAGGGCGCCGAGCTCACCCGCTGCTCTCCCTCGCTCGCAGGTGGCCATCAAACGCGTGCCGCGGGATGGCATCCGGCACTGGGGCGAGCTGGTGAGTGAGCGGGGCCAGCGGCAGCAGCCGGGCCGGGCCGGGCGGCGAGGAGCCGGGGCCCGGCAGGGTGGGAGCCGCCGGGAGCCCTGCGGGGAGAGCGGGCGTGGGCTGAGCGGGGCATGCAGAGCATCCCGGGCTGGCTGAGGGCTCTCAGAGCCCCGGCATGGCCTCAGCCCCACTGACGGCACCGCGCTCCTCCCGCAGCCCGACGGCAGCAGCGCGCCGCTGGAGATCGTGCTGCTGGCCAAGGTGTCCCGTGGCTGTGCCGCTGTCATTCAGCTCCTGGAGTGGCTCGAGCTCCCCGACAGCTTCCTGCTGGTGCTGGAGCGTCCGGAGCGGTGCCAGGAGCTCTCGGGTTTCCTGGCGGAGCGGGGGTTCCTGCCGGAGGAGGAGGCGCGGGCGCTGTTCCGCCAGGTGCTGGAGGCCGTGCGGCACTGCACCGCCTGCGGGGTCCTGCACAGGGACATCAAGCCCGAGAACATCCTGCTCGACCTGGCCAGCGGGCAGCTGAAACTCATCGACTTTGGCTGTGGCGCCTTCCTCCAAGACACAGCCTACACCCAGTTTGCAGGTGAGCCCTCGCAGGGGATGCTCCTGGGCATCTCATGGCCCAGCCTGGATGCAGCACCGGGGCTTCCCCCTATTGCAGCCGGGATGGGATTGATGCTGGAGCCGAGTTGATTTGGGTGGGGTGTGAGGGGGGCCAGCTGCTGGCCCTGCCGACAGCCTTCAGCACCCACTGTGGCCTGGGCTGGGGCTGGAGCTGGGGCAGCCAGCCCGACACAAACCCCCATGGGGGTAGCAGAGAGGGGGGTCTGACCCCGTGCCCTGGATGGTTTGGTGTGCAGGCGAGGAAGGACTTGGACTGCTCTGCTCCCCTTGTTTGCCTTGGCTTATTAACATTTTTGGGGGCCATGCAGGTGGGGAGGAGAGTGGGTTTTCTCCACCACTGGGTGGGTTTTTCCTTTGTGTGTCATGGTTGGGCCTTCCCAGGGTTTCTGCTGCCCTCTTCCAGCACCTGTGGCTTCTTTTCCAGCCCCGAGTTTGTACACAAGTCCCAGGTGCTGGTGAGAGGGCAGCGCTCACCCCGTGTGCCTGTGGGGCAGCCCCCACATGGCCAGGGATGCTGGGGCCGCGCTCTGGGAGCAGCAGCATCCCCCTGCTGAGCTGTGTCTGTGTTCCACAGGAACCCTGTCCTACAGCCCACCAGAGTGGATCCAGCACCAACGCTACCACGGCGAGGCAGCGACGATCTGGTCCCTGGGCCTCCTGCTGTGCCACCTGGTCATGGGCAAGCACCCGTTCAGGAGGGGCCAGGAGATCATCCGGGGGCGGATCTTGTTCCCATCTTGGCTCTCTCAAGGTGGATCCTCATCTCTGGGCACGGGGGGATCCCAGTGCTGGGAGACAGCAGCGGGCTCGTGGGCATCCCACTCTGGCAGCTGCTGAGGAGGTGGCACAGGTCCTGCTCTCCTGCTCTCCTCCAAACAGAGCATCCATGGGGAAGTTTAGGCCCAGCTCTGGGCACACCCAGCATGGCCTGGGCACGGGAACAGGGGGGCAACTTCTCCAGCTGACTGGTGATTTCTGGTTTCTCTCCCCAGAGTGCCAGGATATCATTAAGAGGTGTTTGTCCATGCAACCCTTGGACAGGCCATCCTTAGAAGAGCTTTTCTGCCATCCTTGGGTGCAGGGTGTTCCTCTGCCCTAGAAGATGGGAGAGATCCACGTGCACAGTTGGATCCAGGGGCCTGGCAGGTACCAGCTCCACACATCTCTTGGCACTCAGTGGCAAAGCAAACCAGGCTGGTTTTGTGCTGCCTGTAGCTCTGAGCAGGGGTCAGCAGAAGGGAACACACAGCTCTTGGGCTGGAGCTGAGCTGGAGACCTGGTGTGGCAAGCAGTGGTGGCCACCATCCCCCCCTGGTTTGGTTTGTCTGGTTCATGGATGGCTGGGGCCCTGGGAAGAGCCCTGATAGCCTGGTCTGGCCCCAGGGAAGGAGCAGGAGCCCCTGGAGAAGCTGTACCAGGTGGGGCTGCTGCTGGAGACACCAAGGAAAACCTCAAGGGTGACAATCTCTTCCTCGGCCTGGCCAGCTGAAGATGATGGACTTGGATTCTGGCACCTTCTTCAAAGCCAGGCTCCAGGCCCAATTTGCAGGTGAGTCCACAGGCAGGGGGATGCTCCCAGATCTGGGCCTGGCAGGGCCTGGCCGGGCACCAAAGGTTCCCCCTTAGCTGGGGCAGATGCAATGAATTCTTCAGTGGCTGCCCAGCTGCTTTTTGGCTCTGGGCAGCTGCTGAGGGCTGGATGTGCCGTGGCTGGCTGCAGGCTGGGCACATGTCCTGCCCTCCTGCTCTGCTGCCAAAGGCAGCAGGGATGGGCAGCTCTGGGCACAGCTCTGGGCACAGCCAGCGTGGCCTGGGCACCGCAGGCCTTGGCACAAGGGCCCAGGAGCCCTCAGCTGATGGGCGGTTTCTGCTTTCTCTCCTTGCAGCCGGGCTCTGCGGCTGCTGAGGCTGCTCTGGGCTCTGCCAGGGCTCTGCTGGGCTCAGCCCTGGGCCCAGCTGGGCTGGCTCTGCCCTCACATTGCTCTGACAGCTCTGCATCAGACGAGCCCGTTGCCAGCACAGCGCCTGAGCTTTCTGCTTTGGCAGCTGAGTGAGACTCTGCTGCAGGCCCAGAGATTGCAGCTGGGGACACACATCCAATTGGCAAGGACCCAAACTCTCCACAGTCCCAGCTGAACGCCTGCATCTGTACAGGGTGTTTGTCTGTCCCATTCTTCCTTCTTGATTGGCTGGAATTGTGCAGTTGCACTTTCTTCCTCCTCTAGCAGTGCCACGAGTGGGCCAAAGCTGGCGAGTGGGCCGTGCTCCTGAGGCAGTGCAGTCTGGAGCTGGTGGATGGAGAATTGCCCTTCTGCACTGCCAAACCAGAGCAAAAAGCCCTAAGTGGGACTTGGTGTCTATAAGAAATCCCTGACAGTTTCAAAGGGAATGTGCAGCTCATTCACAGGGTGAGAAGGAAGGGCATCTTCTAAAGGATTTGGGGTTTGACAGAGTTTCCATTCCCAATCCTGCTTGGAGCTGGAAGGCCACAAAGCAATTTCCTCTTGCTTCGACCACAATTTCAAATACCAATGTTGGAAACAAAGCCCAAAATCTTTTAAAAGGCTGCTGAGGTCAGTAAGATGGATCCATGCCATCAGCACATTTACAATGTAAATAACTGAGTTCTCTTTTTCAAAAGATCATTTACCTCCTAATGCAAAGAATGTAACTTTGCATTTCTGTTTTGTTTTTTTCACTAACATTATGTTATTTTTTTTTTCTCTAACACTTGGATTTTATTCTTATCTTTTACAATTTACCTATTTTTTCCCTTTTCCTTTTTTTTCCTTTAAATAGAAAACATGTCCTATGAAAGGAATGACCTTTGCTCCTGGTTCCTGTGTGGAGCAGCTCCCTTCCTGCTGGCTGAGCTGCTCAGGCAGAGCCCGGCAGCTCCTGGCCCTGCAGGGCTGAGGCTTTTCCCCGTTGCTGGGCACAGACTGATGGAGCAGCACTGCTGAACACGGGCACACAGAGGGACCAGGAGCAGCTGCCTTTGCCCACCTGAGGCTCCAAGGCCCAACCTCTGAGCAGCCAGGGCTGGAAGAGACTGGCAGGATCTGATCCCTGACTCTGGGCCAGGGCTGCACAAATGACCCCACAGCAGCAGCAGCAGCAGCAGCAGCAGCAGCAGCAGCAGATGGAGCTGACTTTCAGCACAGCCCCTGCCCCTGTTCCCTCCCGTGTGCAGCGGTGTCACAGCAGCCTGAGGCACCTGGGAGCCCCCAGTGCCAGCAGGGACTTGAGATGGCAGCCCTGGGCTCCTGGAGGCTGTGCAAGGAACGGAGCTGGGCACTCCCTGTCCATGGGGAGCTTGCAGATGGAAAAGGCTGCTGTGCCCAGGCAGCTCCAAGGGCACAGAAAGGAGGCTCTGGAGCACTGGATCTGTGCCAGTGCCACAGTCCTGGGCAGCAGCCAGCCAGCCCTGGGGGAACAGAGGGCACAGCACGAGGGACAGAAGCAGGCAAGGGCAGAGACTGGAGAGAGCCAGAGCCAGGAGCAGGAGCAGCTGCTCCATTGCACTCTTGGAGAAAGCTCTGGGCTGGTTCCAAGCGCTGAAAGGCGTGAAGGGCAGAGAGGAGGCCACAGCAAACAATGCTCCTGTTTGCACAGCCTCCCCTCTCCGTGTCCCAGAAGGAATTGCATGGACTGTGTTCTTCTCTCCGAGTCGTCTCGTTCAGCATGAGCAGCTCAGCACCAGGAGCTGAAGGAGCTGAAGCCTCAGGCCACAGGAGCTGGGCAAGAGGAGACTTTCTGAGCAAATGAATGCTGCTAACATGGACCCAGCTGAATGCAGTGGATAGAATCATGGAATCACAGAATCCTTTCTCTTGGAAAAGCCCTCTGAGCTCACCCAGTGCAGCCGCTCAGCCAGCAGTGCCAAGCCCAGCACTAAACCACGTCCCTGAAGTGCCAAGGCCTGGACAGCAGCCCTGAGTGAGGCCTGAACAGCAGGCCCTGAGCCAAAGGTGGCCTCTGGATGAACCTTCCAACCAAAGGTTATCTTTGTATCTGCTCCCTGATGAAATGTGCATGGTCATTAGCACTGTGATAGATGTAGCCACTCATTAGTGAAACATGTATTGACCTTTGTGGATTTAGAAGCCAGACAAGGCCATGAAATCTGACATCTGGCCTTGTTTGGGGCTGAATGGTCAAAGTCACCTCCCTTGGTTCCTCCTGGGGCCCTGGCCAGGCTTTGGGAGGGGCCCAAGAGGAGGATGAAACCAGATGTTGCCACACTAGCAGTGCTGTCAGTTTGTTCATTCAGCACTGTCAGAGCTGGGCCCTCTCCCAGCGGGGTTGGAGCCTCAGCTGGGGCTGGAGGCACCTGCAGGAATTGCCAGTGCCCAGGAGTGGCTCTGCAGCCCTTGGCTGTGACAGCTTCCCCAGCTGCTGTGTGGGTCTGGGGGATGGGAAAGGCTGAGGGTAACTGGGGCTGGATCTTTCTCAATCACTGCAGGCAATCTTTGGTGGGGATGGTTGGGTGCATTGCTGAGCTTCTGCTTTTGTAATTATTTTCTAACGATTATGTGCTTTGCTGAGCCTCTCCTATTGTAATTTTTTGCAGACATACATTAGATAAATTACACAATTCCTTCAGTTGGTGTCTGTGTGTTTGGTGCTGACCCTGCCCACTGACAAAACTGACCCTGTGGGCTCCATAGAACCAAGGGGACATTGTGACACTGAAGGGCGTCCTGTAACCAGGGTACCGTGGGGACCCTATGGGGCCCAATGGAACCAAGGGGCCATTGTGACACCGTGGGGCTCATGAAACCACAGATAGCATTCTGACTCTGGGGACTCTGGGGACTCATGGGGACTCATGGGGACAAGGCTCCATTGTTTTCCCCTCCGTGCCCCTGCCCCAGCCCAGCAGAGCAGCAGAGTCAGGTCAGGGCCTGCAGCAGGAACTGGAGGCCCTGGAGGTCAGGGACAGCCACTCTGTGTCTGGGATGCTCAGCAGATGCTCAGCTCGGGCAGCTCCTGCAGCCCCAGGGCCAGCCCCGCTGCCCAGCTCAGCAGCAGAGTTGGCCCCGGGGCTCCTCAGGCAGCTCCTGCTGGCCCAGGGACAGGGCAGCCTCTTGCCAGGGCTCCTCTGCACCCCCACGGGCTCCTGCCCTGCTCCTGGCCCATGCCAGCTGCCCCCAGAGCCTTTCCCAGGGGAACACGTCTGTGCTGGCCCGAGCAGCCATTGCTGCAGCCCTGCCCTGCTGCCCAGAGCCCCGAGCTGGGGCTGCTGCTCTGCAGAGCACGGGGGCTGTGCTGCCCGGGGCCCTGGGCTGCCTCTGCTGGGCTCTGCTGCTCAGCCTGGGACACAGAGGCAGCTGAGGGTGCTCCTGCCCTGACCCCCTCCCACACGGGCTCTGCGGGGCCATGGAGGGGCTCAGAGGTGCCTGCCTTGTTCCAGGGCTGCCAGAGGGGCTCGGGGCTGCCCTGGATCCTCCTGGGGGAGATCCCTGAGGGGCAGAGGAGTCAGTGCCCAGACTCCTTTCCCTATGCCTGCTGTGTCCCTGGGCTGCAGAGCTCTCCTGGCTCACAGCAGACATTCAGGCCTTGATCTCAGGGTGACCCCACCCTGGCCAGGCCTGTGCCCAGTGAGTTCCACTCCCTGCTGGTCCCTGGCACACTCTGTCCCTGCAGGTCCCCTGTGCTCTCCTGCAGCTCCCAAGGCCCTCCAGACAAACATTCCCCTGCCATCATCCCTGGCACAAGCTGCAGAGCCCCAGGAAGGTTCAGCACAGACCATTCAGCATCTGATGGGCACTGGCCAGCAACCAGCAAAACCTGACCCAGACCTGAGTCCCCTGAAGGCCCAGGGAGACCCTGATCTCATCCCACTGAGCCCTGGGAGAGCAAGGAACACAGGGAGCCCCTTAAGAGTCCTGAGAGTGACTCTGGAGGGGAGCAAAGCCTCCCTGCCCTGCGCTCAGGAGATGCCCTTTGCTGATGGAGCTGCTGTGCTGGAGCCCAGCTGTGTCCCAGCAGTGCCCATGGCCTGTCCCTGCCTGAGGTCACAGCAGGGACACGCAGCAGCACAGGGACCAAGCTGCCAGAGCACTCTGGCCTTGCACCCACAGCAGGGCTGGGGAGGGGAGTGTGGAGCTGGGGGGAGCAGATGTGCAAAGAGGCAGGGCCATTGTCCCTGGCCGTGCTGCTGTGCTGGGAGCCCCTTCCCTCAGCCTCTGCTCACAGGCACTGCCCCTGCAGAGCCAGAGAAGGGCTGAGGAAATGCCTTGGACACACAAGGCAGGGCAGACACTGGATATTATTGAAATGAACAGGGAACAAGCCTCCTGAAACTCTTTGTGTTTCAAAAAAAGTAGATGTTCATGTAGAAATTCTCAGTGTAGTATTACAGCATTTTATAAAAAACATTATAACACTGGAAAAATAATAAGAAAAAGTCCCGATGAAAAAATAGACAAATAGGAAAAAATGTCTGAGAGATTGTAAAGAGTTACATTCTGAAGGTTCTGAAGCAGAAAAGAGAGAGTTTATTGTTTCTGAAAGATAAAGTAATCATTTTCCTCAGGGCATCCTTGAGCTCCTGGTTCCTCAGGCTGTAGATGAGGGGGTTCAGGGCTGGAGGCACCACGGAGTACAGAACTGACACAACCACATCCAGGGATGGGGAGGACATAGAGGGGGGCTTGAGATGAGCAAATGTGCCAGTGCTGAGGTACAGGGAGAGCACAGCCAGGTGAGGGAGGCAGGTGGAAAAGGCTTTGTGCCACCCCTGCTCTGAGGGGATCCTCAGCACAGCCCTGAAGATCTGCACATAGGAGAAAACAATGAACACAAAACAACCCAAAAAAAGAAAAGCACTAAAAGCAAGAAGCCCAAATTCCCTCAGGTATGTGTCTGAGCAGGAGAGCTTGAGGATCTGAGGGATTTCACAGAAGAACTGGCCCAGGGCATTGCCATGGCACAGGGGCAGGGAAAATGTATTGGCCGTGTGCATGAGAGCATTGAGAAAGGCACTGGCCCAGGCAGCTGCTGCCATGTGGGCACAAGCTCTGCTGCCCAGGAGGGTCCCGTAGTGCAGGGGTTTGCAGATGGACACGTAGCGGTCGTAGCACATGATGGTCAGGAGGAAATACTCTGCTGAGAGGAAGACCAGAAAGAAAAAGAGCTGAGCAGCACATCCAGTGTAGGAGATGTTTCTGGTGTCCCAGAGGGAATTGTGCATGGCTTTGGGGACAGTGGTGCAGATGGAGCCCAGGTCAGCGAGGGCCAGGTTGAGCAGGAAGAAGAACATGGGCGTGTGCAGGTGGTGGCCGCAGGCTACGGCGCTGATGATGAGGCCGTTGCCCAGGAGGGCAGCCAGGGAGATGCCCAGCAAGAGGCAGAAGTGCAGGAGCTGCAGCTGCCGCGTGTCTGCCAATGCCAGCAGGAGGAAGTGCCTGATGGAGCTGCTGTTGGACATTTGCTGGGGCTGCACATAGGGATCTGTAAGAAAAGTAATCATGGAATAGTTGGGTTTGGAGAGGACTTGAAATATCTCAGCACAGCCTGGGGGCACTTTCCCCCCACTGCCTGCCCAGGGCTCTGCTGCCTGGAGCTGTCCCTGCCAGCAGCTGCTTCCCTGTGCCCAGGGCTGGGCCCTGCCAGTGCTGCCAGAGCCCAGCCCAGCCCTGGGGGCTCAGCTCTGCCCTGCAGAGCCCTCCCAGCTCAGGCACTGCCCAGGGGCAGCTCTGGCTCTGCAGGCTCTGATGGCAATGTCAGAGCAACCCTGAGGAGGCTGAAAAAGCAACACTGATGCTTTCGCTCAGGGGCCCTCTTTTGATCTCTGTAACTGCAAAGTTTATTCAGATCTAAGAGAATTTTTAAATTTATTTTTCTCAGCCTTAACTGAGAGATGAATATCTATGGGCAGTTTCTTTTCCAGGCAACCCAGAGCAGTAGATTAAAAAAGCAGGATTATCCCCCTTATGCAGCCCCTGCCTTGCTGTGCTCCCTGAATGATCTACTTGGAAATGTTCTGCAGTTCAATGCCATGCTGGGAGCAGTCCTGAACAATGCAGCATCCTCCCCACACAAGGAGAACACTTCCAAGCCTCACCAGCTGTCTCCTCCCAGCCAGATCTTGTCCCCCAGTGCTGGCAGCAGCTGCCAGGGCTGGCTGAGAGCTGTCCCTGGCAGGCAGCAGAGTCCCTGCCCCAGCACAGCGCCCTGGGCTGCAGGACCCTGCTCTGCAGGACAGCCCTGGGCACCCCTGGCTGCTCTGCACAAGAGACAAGCAGAGAATGTACTCACAGGCTCTGCAGGCATTGGGATGTTCCAGCTTGAGGAGATGGCTCCAGGAGCTGCAGCTGCATTGTCCTGCAGCCAGAGGTTCCTGTGCCAAGGGCTGGCAGTGATTGTGCCCCAGGCACTTCTCAGCCCCTTCCCAGCCCTGACTGATTGAAGCTCTCTGTGCCTCTGTGCTGTGCCCGCGCTGGCTGCAGGCAGTGCCCCAGCCCTGCTGGGCTGGCACAAGAGCTGCTCATCAAGAGAAATGTGCTTTTGAAGCTCTTCTTGGTCACCAGGAGCTGCCTCTGGGCCAGGAGCCCAGCCCAGCTCAGCAGCACAGACACAGCACAAGGACTTTAATCAGCCTCTGGGGCTTTGTGCTCAGGCCCTGAACATCAGTCCCTGAGAGGGAGCTGAAGAAACCTCTCCGGAACTCCAAGGCAGAATCCAACTTCAAAGTTTCTTGGACTTTTAATGGGTCCCACTGAGGGACACGACTGAGCAAGTGTCCCCAGGCAGAGCAGAGAACTGCAGGCAGGGATGACAGGTGGGGACAAAGAGAAGCCAAGTCTTGGTGCCCTGGGGCACAGCAGGGTCTGTGCCAGCAAGGGCTGGGAGGAGACACCTTGTCCTGAGGCCCTGGGGCCTCCTGGCACAGCCCCAGCCAGGCTGGGCACTGTCAGCCCCTTGTGCTGCCCTCAGCATCCCCCCCTAGCCCACATCCCAGTGGCCTCAAGGATCTGCTGCAAGGAGTCCCTGGGGAGCCTTGCTCAACAATGGCCCTGGGGGCTCCTTCATGCTCCCTGCAGGGACTGCAGGTTTTTCAATGGACTTTGGGTTTGGCTTTTGCCTTGGAGTCTCTGAGAGGTTTGTGCAATCATGGCCTCCAATTATCTGCTGTAATTAGTCCCTGGAGATTCTCTGCCGGTTGCAGCATTGATTGGGACTCATTAATACTTCAGGGTACTTAAGTTTCTTAAGCTACTTCCTCTTTCCCTTTTGATACAGACTCTATGAGAAAGATTGTGCATTTACAGGTTCCAATTATCTGCTTAATGAGTCCCTGGAGAGCCGTTATCAGTAACAACATTCAGTGGGCTCATTAATGCTTCAAGGTACTTCAGTTATTTTAAGGTACTTGGTGTTTCCCTTTTGATACAGACTCTGTGAGAGGTTTGTGCAATCATGGCCCCAATTATCTGCTTTAATGAGTCCCTTGAGAGCTCTGTACTGACACTCAGTGGGGCTCAGTAATGCTTTGAGCTTCTCAAAAATTTTAAGGTAGTTTGGAATTTCCTTTCCACTCTGAGTCTCTGAGATGTTTTTGGTCAATCCTGGCCTCCAATTCTCTCCTCCAAGGAGTCCATGAGGAGCCTGTGTTGGGGATGGACCTCAGTGGGACCCATTCATGCTTTGAGACACTTTGGGATTTTCTTCTGACTTTGACTCCTGGAAAGGTTTGTGCAATCTCCTCTCAGGCCCTGAGGTTCAAGGGCTCAGCTCCAAATGCACCACAGGGCTCATTGGGATGCAGCAAGTCCTGACAAACCATGGCTCTGCCTTGATTTCCCTCTGCTCTAATGCAGTTTTCAGGAATGTATCTGGAGTGATTTTTGGTTTGCTAATTTGAGATTTCTCAGCCAATGCATCTATTAGTGCAGTGGGATCAGTGTTGGCTAATTACCATTGCATTCACTGGAATATATTTACTCATTTCCTGCTGTGAGATAGGATTAGGAGAAAGGCCAAGTAGGCTCAAAATTTTAAAAGGGTATACAGAAAAGTTTATTACCAGTAAAAAGAAGAAAGAGTAATAAGAATCTGAACACTTCTCCTCTCCCTACAACCTTTTCTTTCTTACTGACAACGTAAGGAGACAAAACCTGAAAGTTTCAGTCAGTTTACACCATCTAGAACAGTCTTTCTTCAGTTCACTTAAGGAGAGAAGTCTCGCTTTCATGCTATGGAGACTTCTCCATAAGAAAAACATTTGCTCGTGGCTCTCAATTCCCACGAAGAGCAGCTGCCCAGAAAATCTGCAATTGTCAAGTCCCTCCCATTTTTCATAGCTTTTCCCACAGCTGTTTTTATGGGCCATGTCAATGTATGGGGTATGAGTTTAAAGATGAGCTGTTCAAGAGCAAAGATTCTCTTCACCTATTTCTGAAATCATCTTCATCTCTGACAACAGAGATCTTCTTCTTCTCTCCCTGAGGGCACAGGATCTCACCGATCTTCTCTCTTTCTCTGTTTAAACTTCTCATAGGATCACAGCTACTTCAACATTTGCCGACTTTAGCATGGAGTTTTTTGCTGAACAAGTCATCTCCCCATATTTTCAAATAGTTATAGGGAAAAGAGAGTCTGATATATTAATTCCATCCTTCTCCATAGCTTTACAAGAGGATTTCAGCCCCAAGATCAAGGCATCTCCTCATCCCTTCCATCTGGGACTCAACTTCCTATTCAGTGACCTCGGTATCTTCATGTTGCTCCTCTCTGTGTGCCTGCACTTTGTCCTTTTCTCTCACTGGAGGGAGGATGGAAGCACTGAAAGAGTTCATATCTCACCCGGGGCCTGCAGATGGTTCTGTGCCCCCGGCCGGGCTCGGTGCTTGCGGCCGGAGCTGTTTTACGATGGAGGTTTCTGCAGCGGCTGCGCTGGGGCTGTGTCAGGATGGGCCGCGCTGGGGCAGGGCCAGGATCTCAGCAGCCAGGCCAGAGCACAGCAGCAGCACGGCCGGGGGCCGATGGCTTCTCCTGCCCCTGCCCGGGGCTTGCGGCTGAAGCCCCAAGGGTGGCAGAATCTTGGCCGAGCCGGCCCGGCCCGGGGCTGCTCCTGGGGCCCGGCGGATCCTGGCTGGGCCCGGGCTGGCGGCGGGGCAGGGCTCAGCAGGGCCCAGATGTTCCCAACTGCAGCCATGGCCCGGCCCGGCCTCGGCCCCGCGGCCTCCCCTGCCCTGCCCGGCAGCCGATGGGGCCTGGCGGGGTCCCTGGGAAGGGGCCCGGCCCCACGGCAGGAGCCGCCCGGCCCGGCCTGGCTGAGACGGGGCCGGGTCAGCCTTGTTACCTCTGTGCCAGCCAGAAGGGAAAGAGACCCTCCCAGGTTTTCTCATCTTTAACATGTGTCTTCACAGAGGCGTGTACAGTTTCCTTAGTGGTTTAACAGATTGTCAGATCTCAAAGCTAATTACTGATTGGTTTTTTGTCAGACACAGATGAAACTGCTAGCAGCTTCTCTTAGGACATCACTTCTGTGATGCAAAATCACCACAACAGCTCCTTTGTCCATATGTATCGGTCATGTGCCCAAGTCCTCAAAAACCCTTCTTGGGAGATCTCTGGCCCCTTTCCAAGGTTTTTTCAACTGAAAGCATTCAACTCAGAGTCTAAGAAAATCACCAGCAGACATGGGCAGCCTGACCTGTCTGTCCTTACTACTTTTGTCTGGGAGCAATCTTTGGATATGTGGAATTTGGGAAGCCAAATTCTAATTTTGGCCATGGACCATGGACATGAAGGTTGGTTCTTTTCCATAGGAAGGAAGGAACAGAGCCCCAGTGTTTGCCAGGCAGAAGAGAGGTGACCACCAGAGGACAAGGCCAGCCAGAAGTGGCAGGTTTTTTTCTGAGAGAAACCCTTGCATATAGGAAAATTTTTAGAGAGAATACCAATTTTGGCAATGGACATTTAAAAAAAGGGATGGTTCTTTTCTATAGCAAGGAAAGCACGGAGCCCCAGTGTTCCAGGAGCTGATGAGAGGCATTCCTTGACATTGCAACATCAGCCAGAGCTGTCAGGTGGCCCCTGGGAAGCCAAACCAGCCAGGCCTGTTCCATGTTCCCTCAGTTCCATGGGGCCCCACAGTGTCCCAATGGTCCCTTGCTTCCATGAGGCCCTGAGGTGTCATAATGCCCCCTTGGTGACACCAGGCCCTGAAGGGTCCCAATGGTCTCTATGGTTCCATCAGGCCCCACAGAGCCAGAATGGTCTCTGGGTTCCATAAAGCCCCGCTGGGTCACCATGGCCCCTTGGTTCCATGGGCTCCAGTGGTGCCACAAGGATCCCCTTGGTTCCATGAGGTCCCCACAATGTCCCAGTGATCTCCATGGGAAGGGAAGGACCCAGCCCCAGTGTTGCAGGGGCAGTCACCAGAGGTCAAGGCCAGCCAGGCTTGATGGTACTGGCAGATTGTGCCTGGGAGCAACCCTTGGATATACAGAATTTTGGAGGTGGAATCCCAATTTCAGACATGGACACCTGGAGGATAAGGATGGTTGTTTTCCATTGGAAAGAAAGCACGGAACACTGATTCAACAGTGACATTTGGGGATCTATGGGGAGCATTGGGGATCGTTTCTGCACCTCATGACCCAACAGGAGCTTTTCTAATAAATGTTGCCTGAAGCTCCCACTGTGCTCATGACAGGAACCCATGTGAGTGTCTGGGACATCCCGGCTCTTTGGCAGCCTGGGGACTCCTGGGATGTCACCATGGAATGGCTGTGACTGCCTCTGACCACAGGGCTCTTTACCATCCCCAGAAAGCCCTGGGAGGTCTCCATGGAGCCCCTGTCTCTGTGTGTGACATTCCAGCTCTGGAACAGCCTGGAGACTCTTGGAATGTCCCCATGGAACCCTTCTGAGGGCCTGTGACAAATCTGATCCTTAGTAGGCAACCATCACCAGTCCACTGTTGCTATGGTCAGTTTCCATGGCAACCATCACCAGCCCCCTGTTGCTATGCTCAGTCCCTTGGCAGCTCCATGGAGACCCCATGCCAGGGGTGGTTGCCATGGCCACCAGGGCTGGCACCAGCTGGGATGCTTGGTTTCCACGGGCCGGGCTTCAGGAATGGGATTCCCCAATTTCCTGCTCCCGCTAAAACCGCGCTGCCCTCGCTGCCCTCCCGCCTCCCATGGAAAGCACAAAAGGCAAAGATCCCAGGCTGGGAAAAGAACATTTTATTGGGAACAGGAACGAAATAAGGAACAAACAGGAACAGAAACAATATTGATAACAGAAGGGATAAGTAAAACTATTTACAGAGAAAACTACAACATCAACAACTAGGTCTTCCTGGCAATGTATTTCCTCCTGTCTGGAAAGGACACCCTTCTCCCTGGGGAGAGAGAGAGAGAGAGTCCCTTTCCTGCCCCTGGCAATGACCTGAGGTGGGAGTGAATGTAATGACAGGGCCATGGCCAGACCCTCATGTTCTCCAATCCCACATAAAGTCATTGGTGGGGCAACCAAAGGTACAATTGTCTTCCCAGCATGGATTACAGGGAACATGGATCACCAGGGCTCTGACCAACGTGGGATCTCCAATGGGGGATGAAGCTGGAGCAGTGCAGGAAGCTCTTCCTGAAGTTGAGGCACTTGCAGGGCTTCATTTACTGGTGCCTCTGTTGGTGTCTGGTCAAGTGAGAGCTGCTGGTGAAGCTCTTCCCACACTGGGGACACTCGTAGGGCCTCTCCCCAGTGTGGTTGCGCCGGTGGGTGACGAGTGTGGAGTTGTGCTTGAAGCCCTTCCCGCAGTCAGGGCAGAGGAAGGGCCTCTCATCCGTGTGAATGCGCTGGTGCTGGAGGAGCTGAGAGTTGGTGTGAAACCTCTTCCCACACTCGGGGCACTTGTAGGGCCGCTCCCCTGTGTGGATCATTTGGTGGATGATCATTTGGGGCTTCCTACTAAAGGTCATCCCACATTCCCCACAGTTGTATGGCCTTTCCCAGTGTGGATCCTCTGGTGGCAGATCAAGAGAGACTTCTGCCTAAAGCTCTTCCCACATTCCCCACACTCATAGGGCCGTTCCCTGGTGTGGGTCTTGTGGTGGGAGATCAGGTTAGAGTTCTGGATGAAGCTCATCCCACATTTCCCACACTCGTAGGGCTTCTCCCCAGTGTGCATCCGCTGGTGCCTGATGAGGTGGGAGTTGGCGCTTGAAGCCCATCCCACAGTCAGGGCAGTGGAAGGGCCTCTCATCCGTGTGAATGCACTCATGCAGGAGGAGATCAGAGCTGGTGTAAAACCTCTTCTGACATTGGGGACACTCGTAGGGCCTCTCCCTCTCCCCAGTGTGGATGCGCTGGTGGGTGATGAGGGTGGAGTTGCGCTTGAAGTCCCTCCCACAGTCAGGGCAGCGGAAGGGCCTCTCCTCTGTGTGAATCCGGCGGTGCTTGCAGAGATCAGAGGTGGTCTGAAACCTCTTCTGACACTCAGGACACTCGAAGGGCCTCTCCCTGGTGTGGATGCATTGGTGCCTTATGACAGCAGAGCTGCAGCTGAAGCCCTTCCCACACTCCCCACACTCGTAGGGCCATTCCCCAGTGTGGATCATCTGGTGGCTGATCAGGGTGCTGCTCTGCCTGAAGCTCTTCCCACACTCCAAGCACTTGTGGGGCTTCTCCCCATTGTGAAGCTGCCCATGGTCCACCAGCTCTGAGCTCTGGCTGAAGCTCTGTCCACCTTCCTGGCTCAGGGTGGGTCTTTCCTCCTCAGAGCACCCTGGGCTGGGTTTGGAGCCCCTCTTCCTGTAAAATCTCTGGGGATTTTCCTCCCCATTGGATTCCTGTGCCCTGGAGTCACTCATAATGGCCTCATCCATGAGTTTCTGCTGTGGGGATTTCTTCTTTCTGGTCTCCATGCTCAGGTCCTTCCTGGGGGGAGGAAGGACAAGGAGAGGATGGGATTTTCCTCCATGCCACAGGGAAGGGGAAGGAGATCCCCCCAGTGCATCCCCAGCAGGACGGGGTTGGCAGCAGGGTTGTCCTGCAGCCGGGGGCCGTGCTGGGCTGGGAGATGGAGCAGGAGAGAGGAGGAAAGGGGCACTGACTTCCTCCTCACCTTCCTGCATGTCCCGGGGCTCCTTCCTTTTCCTTGCAGCCTCCTCCTCCATCTGGCACAGGTTTGGGGATGTAAAATCCTGTTTTGGGAGGAAAGCAAGGGATGAGCGCATTGAATTTTGTACTGGTTTCAAGGCAAACCTGGGGGAGAGTCTAAACCAGAATTTACAATTAAATAAGAAAAGAAGATCAAGGCAATGCTGCAGAAACACTGCCTTAAACTGACAGAGTCAGGATATAACCTGACACCCTGTTCCTGGTCAGGCCGGTGGCAGCAGTCCCATTAAATGGTGGCTGCAGTCCTGTTGGAGTGATGAACGTGATTCTGTCCAAGCAGTGATCCTGTAGAAGGGTTTGGTCTTCCTCTGAAGGTCCAGTGGTGGTTCTGGAGCTCTTGTCCTCTGGGAATCCAGTAGGCAAGCTGCTCCTGGTGTTGCAAGGTTCAGCTTATATCCAGGTAGGAATGCTTGGATCCTCCCCCTGGGCGGAGCCTCCCACAATGGGATGATGGAATTTTATCAGTCCTGCAGTGACACTCAATGGCCCATTCCCAGAAGATATCTCCCCTGGAGGGCGTTATCCGGGCTGAGTCATGGAAGAGGTCAAGAACACTGCCCCACCTGTTTATAGCAGTTGATGAAGATGGGGATTGAAAACATGCATTTGGTTCCATCTTACATTGCAGCCTGAAACAGTGGGGGAATCCCTGCTCAGGGGGTGAACACCACCCCCCTTACCCAAACTGGCTCAGGTGTAAAACCCCCACCCTGGGAAGGCCACACACACAGGGGACAATGTCACACTTGCCCTGCCCCAGCGGAGGTCTCTGTCCCTGTCACTCCCTTGCCCGCCCCCCTCTTCCCATTCTTTCCAACTCTCTCTCTACCTCACATTTACTGTTCAATAACATCCACAATGGATTTGATTTCGTTGGCACTTTAATTGGGGCAGAGGCATCTCTGTAACAATTTTCTTAACCAGATGGCAACATTTTTCGGGCATTGTGAGTTTAGGCACTGCTGTCTGACCCCAAGTGCCTTTGACAACAGCACGGTTCCCTACTCTGAGGAGGTTGTGGTTCTCTCTGGAGGATCTCTTGGAAACTTGGAAACAGTCCCTCCTTCCTCCCAGGGAACTTATGGGAGAACTGATGAGGAAAATGGCTGTTGTTGGTGGCCAGTGAAAAAGAAAATATTTTGTTGTCCTTCCTTGAAAAGTTTCTTAAAATCACTGGAGGAGAGTGAGCAAATGATACCAGCGAGACTGATAAGGTTCATTTACTCCAGGGTGAGGAACACAAGGCTGCTGAAAGTCCCAAAAGAAGCCCAGCTCTAGTAGCTCAATTCCCAAATAACTCCAGCCAGGGGTGTCCGGGAGGATTTTTTTGGAGAGTGTTGGGAGCCGGCAGATCCCGGACTCGAGCCCCGGGTATCTCCGGGCTCCCTAAGAGGAGCTTTTTCGGGGGCAGAGGAGCCGCGATCGCCCCTCATGAGGGTCCCGGGGGGTCCACGTGGGGCTGGCCCGGTACCGACGGGGCGGGACATTGGTTTTGGGGATCCCCGTGAGAGCCGGGGCTGTGGAACGGGGGACCCCCGGGGCGGGGAGAGGGGAAGGGGCGATACCGGAGCTGGGGCACCCCCGGCAGCCCGGAGATGAGGCGGGGACGGGACCCCCTGACCCTGACAGGGGCGCGTCCTGGGGTGACTTCATGATGCTCGTGCCCCATCGGTCCGTTTAGCCCAGAAATGAGTTCTGCACCTTTAAGGCTGGTTCTGAGAGCCAAGGGGAGGAGGAAGAAGCTGCAGTTTGTTTTCATACACTGCACTCACTCCTCCACATTCCGGCTCCTGGATGGACAGAGGGCGGGACAGAGCTCTCCTTTGCTTTTAGTTAGTTTTTAGCTCTCTGAGGCAGAGAAGTTCCCTGGACTGTGGTTTTTCTTTTTCTTTGGAGCTGTTTAAACCTGCTCTAAACTGAACACCCAGAACACCACCGGCAGCTCCCACCTGTGGCCCACCTGGCAAAGCCTGGGCCGCTGGAAGTGGCATTTCCAGCGCTGGAGGGACTGATAAGAGACTGATAAGAGACTGATAAGAGACTGATAAGAGACTGAGTGAGCCGAGGTAGAGCCCAAGGAAGGACTTTCGGAGTTTCCCATCTATTTTGGAGCAGCTGGAAGTTTATTACCTAATATTGTTCAATTTTTGTGCTGGTGAATGCTTTGCCTGTTAAATAAAGCGTTTTTTTCCACTTTTCTCCAAGGAAATATTTTCCTGAACTGGTTCAGAGTGGGGCTGCTGAATCTGCATTCTAGAGGAAACTCCTTTTGGGGGTTTTCTCCCAAATTTGCCCTAAAGCAGGACAGGGTGGTGGGAAGAGGGGGGAAGCCCAAGTGGCTGGATTGAGGGGAGGCTGGAGAGGGGGACCCTGGGACCCCAAAACCCCCCAGCATCCCCAATCAGGACCCTGGAGATGGGGGATCCCCAGGACCCATGGGATCCCCAACAGCCCAGAGACAGGGGACCACCAGAACCCCAGAGGGATGAGACTGGAAATGGGAAATTCTTTGTGGCTTTTTTTTATACACTCTTGATTTTTGGAGGTTTTTAGGGACATCAGGTGACTTCTAGAGATGGACTTGGGCAAGAGGAATCCCCAACCCAAGGCATTCACACCTTAGTTTTCCTCAAATCAGTATTTTCCCAAAACCTTCCCACAGTGACATCCCCCCTGTCCTGCTCTGGGTGAGCTCAGTCCCAAACCTGACCCTGATCCTGGTCTCAATCTCACTCCATGTTTAGACACACTCACAGTTCTGTATTAAATCACATCCTGGTCCCAGACTCATCTAGCCCCAGACCCAATCCCAAGCCCAGCCCTAAAGCCAATCCCATGTCTAGCCTTAACCCCAATCCCAGCTCTAATCCAAATCTCAACCCCAACTCCAAGCCCAGCCCCAATTCCAGCCCCTTCCTAAATCCTCAGCCCCAAACCAAATCCCAGGTTCAGCCCTTCTGGGGCTTTGGGGGTGTCTCTGTCCCTGTGACCCCGATGATGTTTGGGTGGGGTCCCAGCAGGGCTGAGAGGGACAGAGACCCCCCCGGCCTCCCCAGGGGTGAGAAGGTGGCAGAGCCCCCCAGCCCCGAGCAGCCTCAGCAGTGAGAGGGACACAGAGCCCCTGGTGCCCAGCCCTGCACAGGCATTGCCTGAGGCCAGAGGGATGGAGACCCCCCGAGCATCCCCCAGGGCCAGGGGACAGAGAGCCCCGAGCATCCCCTGGGCTGAGAGGGACAGATACTGCCCCGAGCACCCCCTGGCACAGGGGAGAGAGGGAGGGAGACCCCCCAGGCATTCCCTGGGGTGAGAATGATGGAGACCCCTGGGGAATGGCCTGGGGTGAGAGGGACAGGGACACCCCTGGGGAATGGCCTGGGGTGACAGGGACAGGGACACCCCTGGGGAATGGCCTGGGGTGAGAGGGACAGGGACAACCCTCCTAAGCCCCTCCCAAGCATCCCCCAGTGTGAGAGGGTCAGTGACCCCTTGACCATCCCCAGGGCACTGGACAAAGTAAAGTTGTTTCTTAACAAAAATCAAACTTAACCCTACAGAAAATGCCTTGAATTTGCTCTTCCCACAAGTCACTTGTGGTGAAAACGCAAACAAATCCCAAAATTCAGTAAACTCACAATAGAAGCAATTTTGTGGCAATTCCAAAATCCATTGGTCCTGCACAGCTCCAGCTCAGCTGCTGCCATATTCTGATAAAAGAAATGTGGAAATTCGGCCCAATACATTGCGATACCTCTTTTATGAAAAGATTATGAAAAGGAAGGGAAAGTTCTGTGTAGATATCACAAAGGTGACAGGGACAAAGAAAAAAATTATTCTTAGATTTGGCAAAGCCCCCAGCCTGTGAAAGAGAAAAGGGGGGACAGCCACGGACTGAGAGGGACAGAGACCTCCCCTGGGGCAGCGCAAGTGTGACATTGTCCCCTGTGTGTGTGTGGCCTTCCTGGGGTGGGGGTTTTACACCTGAGCCAGTTTGGGTAAGGGGGGTGGTGTTCACCCCCTGAGCAGGGATTCCCCCACTGTTTCAGGCTGCAATGTAAGATGGAACCAAATGCATGTTTTCAATGCCCATCTTCATCAACTGCTAGAAACAGGTGGGGCAGTGTTCTTGATCTCTTCCATGACTCAGCCCTGATAACGCCCTCCAGGGGAGATATCTTCTGGGAATGGGCCATTGAGTGTCACTGCAGGACTGATAAAATTCCATCCTCCCATTGTGGGATGCTCCGCCCAGGGGGAGGATCCAAGCATTCCCACCTGGATATAAGCTGAGGCTCTCAACACCAGGAGCAGCTTGCCTACTGGATTCCCAGAGGACAAGAGCTCCAGAACCACCGCTGGACCTTCAGAGGAAGACCAGACCCTTCTACAGGATCACTGCTTGGACAGAATCACGTTCATCACTCCCACAGGACTGCAGCCACCATTTAATGGGACTGCTGCCACCACCCTGACCAGCAGGGTGTCAGGTTATATCCTGGCTCTGTCAGTTTAAGGCAGTGTTTCTGTAGCATTGCCTTGATCTTCATTTTCTTATTAAATTGTAATTATCGCCTAGACCCTCCCCAGGTTTGCCTTGAAACCAGTACAAAATTCAATGCGCTCATCCCTTTCTTTCCTCCCAAAACAGGATTTCACATCCCCAAACCTTTGCCAGATGGAGGAGGAGGCTGCAAGGAAAAGGAAGGAGCCCCACGACATGCAGGCAGGTGAGGAGGAAGTCAGTGCCCCTTTCCCCCTCTCTCCTGCTCCATCTCCCAGCCCAGCACAGCCCCCGGCTCCAGGACAACCCTGCTGCCAACCCCGTCCTGCTGGGGATGCACTGGGGGGATCTCCTTCCCCGTCCCTCTGGCACGGAGGCAAATCCCATCCTCTCCTTGGCCTTCCTCCCCCAGAAAAGGAGCTGAGGATGGAGACCAGGGAGGAAAAATCCCCAGGGCAGGACCTCATGGAAGAGGCCATTTTGAGTGGCTCCACAGTGCAGAATTCCAACAGGGAGGACAAGTCCCAGAGATCCCACAGGAGAAGGG
This sequence comes from Agelaius phoeniceus, assembly GCF_051311805.1. Classification (NCBI taxonomy): domain Eukaryota; kingdom Metazoa; phylum Chordata; class Aves; order Passeriformes; family Icteridae; genus Agelaius; species Agelaius phoeniceus. The sequence goes on from NW_027509866.1 coordinate 8,336,690, forward strand.
GCTCCAAACCCAGCCCAGGGTGCTCTGAGGAGGAAAGACCCACCCTGAGCCAGGAAGGTGGACAGAGCTTCAGCCAGAGCTCGGAGCTGGTGGCCCATGAGCAGATTCATGATGGGAAAAAGCCCCCCAAGTGCTTGGAGTGTGGGAAGAACTTCAGGCAGAGCAGCACCCTGATCAGCCACCAGATGATCCACACTGGGGAATGGCCCTACGAGTGTGGGGAGTGTGGGAAGGGCTTCAGCTGCAGCTCCACCCTTTTGACCCACCAGTGCATCCACACTGGGGAGAGGCCCTACGAGTGTCCTGAGTGCCAGAAGAGGTTTCACACCAGCCCTGATCTCGCCAGGCACCGGCAGATTCACACAGAAGAAAGGCCCTTCCACTGCCCTGATTGCGGGAAGGGCTTCAAGCGCAAGTCCCACCTCATCAGGCACCAGCTCATCCACACTGGGGAGAGACCCTACGAGTGCCCCACGTGTGGGAAGAGGTTTCAGACCAGCTCAAATTTCTGCCTGCATGAGCGCATTCACACGGATGAGAGGCCCTTCTACTGCCCTGACTGCGGGAAGAGCTTCAAGCACAATTCCACCCTCATCAGGCACCAGCGCATCCACACTGGGGAGAGGCCCTACGAGTGTCCCCAGTGTGGGAAGAGCTTCACCAGAAGCTCTCATTTGACAAGACACCAACAGAGGCACCAGTAAATGAAGCCCTGCAAGTGCCTCGATTGCAGGAACAGCTTCATGCACCACTCCAGCTTCATCCCCCATGGGAGAAGCCAGATTGGAAAGAGCCCTGGTGATCCATGTTCACTGTGATCCATGCTGGGAAGACGCCTGTACCTTTTCCTGCCCTTTGCCAATGACCTGATGTGGCATTGAAAAACATGAGGGTCTGGCCATGGCCCTGTCATTACATTCAGTCCCACCTCAGATCATTTCCAGGGACAGGAAAGGGACTCTCTCTCTCTCTCCCTGAGGAGAAGGGTGTCCTTTCCAGGCAAGAAATATTGTAGCCAGGCAGACCCTGTGAGTTGTGTTGTAGTTTTCCCTGTAAACAGTTTTATTTATCCCTTCTGTTATCAATATTGTTTCTGTTCCTGTTTGTTCCTTATCTGTATGCTGTTCCCATTAAATTGTTCTTATCCCAGCCCGGGATCTTTGCCTTTTGTGCTTTCCACAGGAGGCAGGAGGGCAGCGAGGGCAGCGCGGTTTTAGCGGGAGCAGGAAATTGGGGAATCCCATTGCTGAAGCCCGGCCCATGGAAACCGAGCACCCCAGCTGGTGCCAGCCCTGGTGGCCACGGCAGCAGCCTTGGGAGCGGATCCCTGGCTGGGGCTGTGGGAACCTCTTCCCTCTGGTGCCCAGGGACAGGAGTGGAGGGAGCGGCTGCAGCTGAGTCAGGGCAGGCTCAGCTTGGATGTCAGGAAAAGGTTTTTGCCCAGAGGCTGCTGGGGCCCTGGCCAGGCTCCCCAGGGTAGGGTCCCAGCTCCAGGGCTCTCTGAGCTGCAGCAGCGTTTGGCCAGCGCTGCCAGGCCCAGGCTGGCATTGTTGGGGTGTCCTGTGCAGGGTCAGCAGTTGGACTGGAGGATCCTGATGGGTCCCTCCCAGCTCAGCCAATTCTGTGCTTCTGGGATCCCATCAGCCTGGGGATGGGGCTGCCAATGGTTGCCATGGCAACGGGCTCTGGCTGCAGGCCTGAGCTGGTGTCCATGGCAACCACCCCTGGCATGGGGTCTCCATGGAGCTGCCAAAGGACAGACCATAGCAACAGGGGGCTGGTGATGGTTGCCTGCTAAGGATCAGATTTGTCACAGGCCCCCAGAGGGGTTCCATGGGGAATTTCCAAGAGTCTTCAGGCTGTTCCAGAGCTGGAATATCACACCCAGAGACAGAGGCTCCATGGAGACCTCCCAGGGCTTTCTGGGGATGGTAAAGAGCCCTGTGGTCAGAGGCAGTCACAGCCATTCCATGGTGACATCCCAGGAGTCCCCAGGCTGCCAAAGAGCCGGGATGTCCCAGACACTCACAGGGGCTCCTGTCATGACCACAGTGGGAGCTTCAGGCAACACATTTATTAGAGAAGCTTCTGTTGGGTCACGAGGTGCAGAAACGATCCCCAATGCTCCCCATAAATCCCCAAATGTCACTGTTGAATCAGTGTTCCGTGCTTTCTTTCCAATGGAAAACAACCATCCTTATCCTCCAGGTGTCCATGTCTGAAATTGGGATTCCACCTCCAAAATTCTGGATATCCAAGGGTTGCTCCCAGGCACAATCTGGCAGTAATATCAAGCGTGGCTGGCCTTGACCTCTGGTGACTGCCCCTGCAACACTGGGGCTGGGTCCTTCCCTCCCCATGGAGATCCCTGGGACACTGTGGAGACCTCATGGAACCAAGGGGATCATTGTGGCACCACTGGAGCCCATGGAACCAAGGGGCCATGGTGACCCAGCGGGGCTTTATGGAACCCAGAGACCATTATGGCTCTGTGGGGCCTGATGGAACCATGGAGACCATTGGGACCCTTCAGGGCCTGGTGTCACCAAGGGGGCATTATGACTCCTCAGGGCCTCAGGGAAGCAAGGGACCATTGGGACACTGTGGGGCCCCATGGAACTGAGGGAACATGGAACAGGCCTGGCTGGTTTGGCTTCCCAGGGGTCCCCTGACAGGTCTGGCTGATGTTGCAATGTCAAGGGCTGCCTCTCATCAGCTCCTGGAAAACTGGGGCTCCGTGCTTTTCTTGCTATGGGAAAGAACCGCCCCCCTTTTCAGATGCCCATTGCCAAAATTGAAACTCTTCCTAAAGCAATTCCTATATGCAAGGATATCACTCAGAACAAAATCCTGCTTGCTCTGGCTGGCCTTGGCCTCTGGTGGCCATTTCTCATCTGCCCCTGAAACACTGGGGCTCTGTTCCTTCCTTCCTATGGAAAAGAACTGTCTTTCATGTCCAGGGTCCATGGCCAAAATTAGAATTTGGCCTCTCAATTCTGTTTATCCAAGGACTGATCTCAGACAAAAGTAGCCAGGACAGACAGGTCAGGCTGGCCCTGTCCTCTGATGATTTTCTTAGACTCTGAGCTGAATGTTTTCATTTGAAAACACCTTGGATAGGGCCCAGAGATCTCCCAGGGAGGTATTTTGAAACATCGGGCACATGAGCACTATATATGGACAAAGGAGCTCTGTGCTCTGTGCAGTTGTGGTGGTTTTGCATCACGAAAGTGATGTTCTAAGAGAAGCTGCTAGCAGTTTCCTCCATGTCTGACAAAAAAACCAATCAGTAATTAGCTTTGAGAATTGACAATCTGTTAAACCACTAAGGAAACTGTACACGCCTCTGTGAAGACACATGTTAAAGATGGGAAAGCCTGGGAGGGTCTCTTTCCCTTCTGGCTGGCACAGAGGTAACAAGGCTGACCCAGCCCCGTCTCAGCCAGGCCGGGCCGGGCGGCTCCTGCCGTGGGGCCGGGCCCCTTCCCAGGGACCCCGCCAGGCCCCATCGGCTGCCGGGCAGGGCAGGGGAGGCCGCGGGGCCGAGGCCGGGCCGGGCCATGGCTGCAGTTGGGAACATCTGGGCCCTGCTGAGCCCTGCCCCGCCGCCAGCCCGGGCCCAGCCAGGATCCGCCGGGCCCCAGGAGCAGCCCCGGGCCGGGCCGGCTCGGCCAAGATTCTGCCACCCTTGGGGCTTCAGCCGCAAGCCCCGGGCAGGGGCAGGAGAAGCCATCGGCCCCGGCCGTGCTGCTGCTGTGCTCTGGCCTGGCTGCTGAGATCCTGGCCCTGCCCCAGCGCGGCCCATCCTGACACAGCCCCAGCGCAGCCGCTGCAGAAACCTCCATCATAAAACAGCTCCGGCCGCAAGCACCGAGCCCGGCCGGGGGCACGGAACCATCTGCAGGCCCCCAGTGAGATATGAACTCTTTCAGTGCTTCCATCCTCCCTCCAGTGAGAGAAAAGGACAATGTGCAGGCACACAGAGGAGCAACATGAAGACACCCAGGTCAGTGAAGGGAAAGTTGAGTCCCAGATGGGAGGGATGAGAAGATGCCTTGATCTTGGGGCTTAAATCCTCCTGTAAAGCTATGGAGAAGGATGTAATTAATATATCAGACTCTCTTTTTCCCTATAACTTATTGAAAATATGGGGAGATGACTTGTTCAGCAAAGGCCTCCATAGTAAAGTAAGCAAATGTTGATGTAGCTGTGATCCCATGAGAAGTTTGAACAGAGAAAGAGAGAAGAGTGGTGAGACCCTGTGCCCTCAGGGAGAGAAGAAGATCTCTGTTGTCAGAGATGAAGATGATTTCAGAAATAGATGAAGAGATTCTTTGCTCTTGAACAGCTCATCTTTAAACTCATACCCCATAAGCTGACATGGCCCATAAACACAGCTGTGGGAAAAGCTGTGAAAAATGGGAGGGACTTCACAATTGCAGATTTTCTGGGCAGCTGCTCTTCGTGGGAATTGAGAGCCACGCGAGAACTTTTTTCTTATGGAGGAGTCTCCATAGCATGAAAGAGAGACTCCTCTCCCTAAGTGAACTGAAGAAAGACTGTTCTAGATGGTGTAAACTGACTGAAACTTTCAGGTTTTGTCTCCTTGCATTGTCAGTAAGAAAGAAAAGGTTGTAGGGAGAGGAGAAGTGTTCAGATTCTTATTAATCTTTCTTCTATTTACTGGTAATAAAGTTTTCTATATACACTTCTAAAATTTTGAGCCTACTTTGCTTTTCTCCTAATCCTGTCTCACAGCAGGAAATGAGTAAATATATTCCAGTGAGTGCAATGGTAATTAGCCAACACTGATCCCACTGCAATAAGAGATGCATTGGCTGAGAAGTCTCAAATCAGCAAACCAGAATCACTCCAGATACATTCCTGATAAACTGCATTAGAGCAGAGGGAAATCAAGGCAGAGCCATGGTTTGTCAGGACTTGATGCATCCTGATGAGCCCTGTGGTACATTTGGAGCTGAGCACTGGAACCTCAGGGCCTGAGAGGAGATTGCAAAAACCTTTCCAGGAGTCAAAGTTAGAAGACAACCCCAAAGTGTCTCAAAGCATGAATGGGTCTCAGTGAGGTCCATCCCCAACACGGGCTCCTCATGGACTCCTTGGAGGAGAGAATTGGAGGCCCAGGATTGACCAAAAACATCTCAGAGTCTCAGTGTGGAAAGAAAATTCCAAACTACCTTAAAAAATTTGAGAAGCTCAAAGCATTACTGAGCCCCACTGAGTGTCAGTACAAAGCTCTCAAGGGACTCATTAAAGCAGATAATTGGGGCCATGATTGCACAGACCTCTCACAGAGTCGGTATCAAAAGGGAAACACCAAGTACCTTAAAAGAACGGAAGTACCCTGAAGCATTAATGAGCCACACTGAGTGTTGTTACTGACAAAGCCTCTCCAGGGACTAATTACAGCAGATAATTGGAGGCCAGGATTGCACAAACCTCTCAGAGACTCCAAGGCAAAAGCCAAAGCCAAAGTCCTTTGAAAAACCTGCAGTCCCTGCAGGGAGCATGAAGGAGCCCCCAGGGCCATTGCTGAGCAAGGCTCCCCAGGGACTCCTTGCAGCAGATCCTGGAGGCCACTGGGATGTGGGCTAGGGGGGGATGCTGAGGGCAGCACAAGGGGCTGACAGTGCCCAGCCTGGCTGGGGCTGTGCCAGGAGGCCCCAGGGCCTCAGGACAAGGTGTCTCCTCCCAGCCCTTGCTGGCACAGACCCTGCTGTGCCCCAGGGCACCAAGACTTGGCTTCTCTTTGTCCCCACCTGTCATCACTGCCTGCAGTTCTCTGCTCTGCCTGGGGCCTGGGAACACTTGCTCAGTCGTGTCCCTCTCTGGGGCCCATTAAAAGTCCAAGAAACTTTGGAGTTGGATTCTTACTTGGAGTTCTGCAGAGGTTTCTTCAGCTCCCTCTCAGGGACTGATGCTCAGGGCCTGAGCACAAAGCCCCAGAGGCTGATTAAAGTCCTTATGCTGTGTCTGTGCTGCTGAGCTGGGCTGGGCTCCTGGCACAGAGGCAGCTCCTGGTCACCAAGAAGAGCTTCAAAAGCACATTTCTCTGGATGAGCAGCTCTTGTGCCAGCCCAGCAGGGCTGGGGCACTGCCTGCAGCCAGCCCGGGCACAGCCCAGAGGCACAGAGAGCTTCAATCAGTCAGGGCTGGGAAGGGGCTGAGAAGTGCCTGGGGCACAATCACTGCCAGCCCTTGGCACAGGAACCTCTGGCTGCAGGACAGTGCAGCTGCAGCTCCTGGAGCCATCTCCTCAAGCTGGAACATGCCAATGCCTGCAGAGCCTGTGAGTACATTCTCTGCTTGTCTCTTGTGCAGAGCAGCCAGGGGTGCCCAGGGCTGTCCTGCAGAGCAGGGTCCTGCAGCCCAGGGCGCTGTGCTGGGGCAGGGACTCTGCTGCCTGCCAGGGACAGCTCTCAGCCAGCCCTGGCAGCTGCTCCCAGCACTGGGGGACAAGATCTGGGTGGCAGGAGACAGCTGGTGAGGCTTGGAAGTGTTCTCCTTGTGTGGGGAGGATGCTGCATTGTTCAGGACTGCTCCCAGCATGGCATTTACCTGCAGAACATTTCCAAGTAGATTATACAGGGAGCACAGCAAGGCAGGGGCTGCATAAAAGGGAAAATCCTGTTTTCTTAATCTACTGCTCTGGGTTGCCTGGATGGGATATTGCACATAGATATTCATCTCTGATTTCAGGCAGTAAAAAATAAAAAACATTTCTATTACATCTGAATAAACTGGGCAGTTACTGAGATGAGCACAGGGTCCCTTAGGGCAGAATCAGTGTTGCTTTTCCAGCCTCCTCAGGGTTGCTCTGACATTGCTATCAGAGCCTGCAGAGCCAGAGCTGCCCCTGGGCAGTGCCTGAGCTGGGAGGGCTCTGCAGGGCAGAGCTGAGCCCCCAGGGCTGGGCTGGGCTCTGGCAGCACTGGCAGGGCCCTGCCCTGGGCACAGGGAAGCAGCTGCTGGCAGGGACAGCTCCCGGCAGCAGAGCCCTGGGCAGGCAGTGGGGGGAAAGTGCCCCCAGGCTGTGCTGGGATATTTCAAGTTCTCTCCAAACTCAAGTATTCCATGATTACTTTTCTTACAGATCCCTATGTGCAGCCCCAGCAAATGTCGAACAGCAGCTCCATCAGGCACTTCCTGCTGCTGGCATTGGCAGACACGCGGCAGCTGCAGCTCCTGCACTTCTGCCTCTTGCTGGGCATCTCCCTGGCTGCCCTCCTGGGCAACGGCCTCATCATCAGCGCCGTAGCCTGCGGCCACCACCTGCACACGCCCATGTTCTTCTTCCTGCTCAACCTGGCCCTCGCTGACCTGGGCTCCATCTGCACCACTGTCCCCAAAGCCATGCACAATTCCCTCTGGGACACCAGCAACATCTCCTACACAGCATGTGTTGCACAGGTCTTTTACTTTCTTTTCTTTATCTCAGCAGAGTATTTCCTCCTGACCATCATGTGCTACGACCGCTACGTGTCCATCTGCAAACCCCTGCACTACGGGACCCTCCTGGGCAGCAGAGCTTGTGCCCACATGGCAGCAGCTGCCTGGGCCAGTGGCTTCCTCTTTTCACTGCTGCACACGGCCAATACATTTTCCCTGCCCCTGTGCCATGGCAATGCTCTGGGCCAGTTCTTCTGTGAAATCCCACAGATCCTCAAGCTCTCCTGCTCCAAATCCTACCTCAGAGAGCTTGGGCTCATTGGTCTTAGTGCTTTTTTAGGACTTGGCTGTTTTGTGTTCATTGTTTTCTCCTATGTGCAGATCTTCAGGGCTGTGCTGAGGATCCCCTCTGAGCAGGGACGGCACAAAGCCTTTTCCACCTGCCTCCCTCACCTGGCTGTGGTCTCTCTGTTCATCATCACTGGCACATTTGCTTACCTGAAGCCCTTATCCATGTCCTCCCCATCCCTGGATCTGTCAGTGTCAGTTCTGTACTCAGTGGTGCCTCCAGCCCTGAACCCCCTCATCTACAGCCTGAGGAACCAGGAGCTCAAAGCTGCAGTGTGGAGACTGATGACTGGATGGTTTCAGAAACATTAAACTGCTGTCAAATTTATGCCAATCATTTGTAACAAATGGAATCTTTGATACTTCTTGTTGGTTTGTTCGTGGGGTTTTTTCTTTTCTTTTACTTTTTCCATATTGTCCACAAATAATGTCATTGTTTGTGCCATTTCTCATTTTGTTTCTCTCCACCTTCCCTGTGGCCACACACTGTGTCAATGAGGGGCTGCACTCTCAGTGTATTTAAAGGAACTAAAGGATCTCCCAGCAGTGTTTTCTGCAGAGATGCCCTTTTGTTGCCTTCTCTGGCGCTGCAGCAGCAATGTCTGTGTGCAGAGCTGGGGCAGATCAGTGCTGGCCCAGCAGCTGTGCCCAGCAGCAGCAGCAGCAGCACTTGGTGTTGCCAGTGCTGCTGCCGTGGCCCTGCCCCGCTGCCCTGGTGGCCCTGGTGTTGCTGCAGGGCCTGAGTGCTCTCGGGGCCGGGCACAGCCCTGGGGGTGGCAGTGCCGGGGCTGCAGCAGGGACAGGCCATGGGCACTGCTGGGGCAGCACTGACGCCTCAGGCCAGGCCCTGGGGGCTCCAGGCTCCTTGCCCAGGCTCTCTCAAGAACACGGCCAGGCCAATGCTCAGCACAGAAACCCCCGTCAGCAGCCCCAGGCTGGCCGTGGGCAGGCTGGGGGCAAACAGCATGGCTGGGGCTCTGCAAGGGCCCTGGGCCAGACGGGAAGGAGCAGCAGAGCAGGGGCTGATCCATGCCCAGTGCGCTGCACAGCCCAGGGCAGCGTCCCAGAGCGTCCTCATGCAGCTGCCAACAACATCCCCTCTCTGCAGCCCTGGCCTCTCCCCCAGCTCACACAGGTGCCCCATCCTTGCAGGCACAGACACAGCAGCACTGGCTCAGCAGCCCCTGTTTGCATTGCACACAGCAGGGCCAGCACCCCCATGCTGTTGCTGTGGGGACATGAACCTGAGGGAGCACAAATGCCATCAGCCCCTGGGGCCAGCAAGGCCTGCGGGACACCAGGGAAACCACTCAGCTTTGTCCTGGCCTCTGCACTCAGCCAGAAAGTTTGTTCCCATCAGCTGGGAGTTTCCTGTGCCACTGCAGACGCTGTTGCTCAGAGCCAGGGCTGCCTGGCAGCCACCCCCAAACTGCCCTGAGAATTTCTTTGGCTGCACCTTTGCTTTCTTTACTCTTTCTCTGCTAAAAATTTCTTCCTCTTGCCCACCCCAGGGGGCCCAGATATGGACACACCACTCGAGGTGCTGCCCAAGCAGTGCCCCCGAACAGAGTAGAAGAATCCCTGCCCTGCTCCTGCTGGCCACACCATTCCCGATCCAGGCCAGGAGCCATTGGCCTTCTTGCCCACCTGGGCACACTGCTGCCTCATGTCCAGCCTGCTGTCCATCAGTCCCTGCAGGTCCCTTTCTGCCTGGCTGCTCTCCAGCCACTCTGTCCCCAGCCTGTAGAGCTGCAGGGGTTGTTGTGGCCAACGTGCAGGGCCCAGCACATGGACTTGTTAAACCTCACCTTGTTGGATTTGGGCCCTGGATCCAGCCTGACCAGGGCCCTGTGCGGACCCCTCCTACCCTCCAGCAGATCCACACTCACACCCAGCTTGGTGTCATCTGCAAATTTGCTGATGATGATGGACTCAATCCCCTCATGCAGATCATCAATGCAGATATTGAAATCCACGCTGGCTGGCTCTGATCCCTGGGCCATCCTGTGGGTGCCCTGGGATGGCACTCAAGGTGATCTGTTCCATAACCTTGCCAGGCACCCAGGTCAGGCTGACAGGCCTGGAGTTCCCCAGCTCCTCCTTCCAGCCCTTCCTGGGGATGGGCTCACACTGGCACCTCCAGTGCTCTGGGCCCTCCCTGCTGAGCCAGGACTGATGGTAAATGATGGAGAGCAGCTTGGGGAGCTCATCCACAGCTCCCTCATCCCCCTGGGATGGATCCCATCTGATCCCATACTCCTGTGAGCATCTGAGTGGCTCAGCAGGTCAGCAACTGCTTCCTCCTGGATTCCAGGGGGCTGTTCTGCTCCCTGTGCCCATCTACCAGCTCAGGAGAACACTTGTCCTGAGAACAACCTGTCCTAATATTAAAAATTGAGACAAACAAGGTTTTAAGTAGCTCAGCCTTTTCCTTATCTTTAGTTATTGTATTCCCCACTGCAGCCAATAAAGAGTAGAGGTTCTCCTTCTCCCTCCTTTTGCTATAATTTTTTTTATAAAAACATTTTTATTTTTTTACAGAAGCTGATAGGTTAAGTTCTGCTTGAGTTTTCAGCTCTCAACTTTTCTTTCTGCATAACCTAACAACATCCTTAAACACTTCCTGAGTTGTCAGTCCATTTTCCCCTTTTCCCACAAAAAGCTCCATGTGGAGCCAGGACAGTCCTTTTCCTCACCAGCTCATCTTTTGCCACACTGGGACAGGCTGCTCCTTCCCCCTTAAGATTGCTTTCTTGAAATTTGTCCATCCTTCCCAGCCCTCTTTGTTTTTAAGGGCTGTTTCCCTTAAAAAATCAGTACCTGATTTGGTACTCCCCAGATCTGCATCCTGAACAGGCCAAAGTCTGCCCTTCCTAATTCCAGTGCAGAAGTTTTGTTGCTGCCCCTCCTTCTTTCACAGAACATTGAAAACTTGATTATTTCATGGTCACTGTGCCCCAGGCAGCCTCCGAGCCCCACATCTGCCCCCAGCCCTTCTCTGTTTGTGAACAGCAGCAGACAGAGCTTTCCTTGGCAGTGGGAGTGTCACCAAAAATTCAGTAAAACAGAAAACTCTTTTTAACCCCAGTGTAGCATTAAGAAGCAGCATTCTTTATTCATCTGGATGCATGGGGGATAGCTCCTCCCAAAGCCCTGCAGGCTGAGTACAGGAAAGTTTCTGTTTATTTTCTGTATTTTGCACACACATCCATTGATTGTCCTGGACTAAACATACATCTGATAATCATTTCCCCAAAATCATTAGCATATTCCCCCTCCCCTTTACCCATGTGTTCTTCTGTCCTGGGGGTCTCTCTGGTGGTCCCTGGTGGTCGTGGACCCCAATGTTCCAGTGGGCCTGGCTGAGCTGGCAGGACCCTGAGGCTGCTGAACTTCCAGTTCCCCTTCTCACACAATGGGCCTTGTGTGGTTTCCATAGGCCTGGGGATGTGGAGAACAAGCTCCAGGTGTGAGCTCACCTGGTGTAGGCAATTGATCATCTGGTAACATGAGGTCACAGAGTGGGCTATGACATCACAGAGTGGGTTATGTGACGTCATTGAGTAGCAATGACATCATAGAGTGCCTCTGTGACATCAGAGAGCCAGCTGTGACATCACATGGCAGATGTCTGACATCACAGAGCAGACTATGAAATCACTGAGTTGGCTGACATCAGAGACCTGCTGTGTGACATTAGAGAATGGGCTGTGACATCACAGAGCAGGCTGTGACATCCCAGAGGGGCTGTGTGACATCCCAGAGGGGCTGTGTGCCATCCCAGCAGGGCTGTGTCAGGTCACTGGGTTGGTCACTCTGCCCCAGCTCCCCCTCACAGTTTCTCCCAACAAGTCCAATGCTGTCCATGCCCAGCGGGGTCCCTGTCCCCCGGGATCCCCCCGGCCCACCTGGAGCCACAGCCTCCACCAAAGGATGTTCCACAGGATCCACCCCAGAGCCTGACATGGGGACAAGGGGCCAGGGCTGTGTGACCAGGACATCAAGGACGGGGATTACCCAGGTCACTGTGGCCTGGGTTGGGTTGCCCAGGGCAGGAAAGATGTCTGGCAGCTGGAGCAGGGTCTGGGAAGGGCCTCCAAGGTGGGGCTGGAGCCCTTGGGCTGTGAGCAGAGGCTGAGGGAGCTGGGCTTGTCCAGCCCAGAGCAGGGAAGGCTGAGGGGCTCCTCATCCCAGCCTGGCAGTGCCAGCGAGGAAGGGATGGAGAACACAGAGCCAGGCTCTTCACCGGGGGCCTGGTGGGAGACAAAAGCCAATGGGTGGAGGGGGAAAGAGGGGAGATCAGCCAGGACAGGAGGAGATGAAATGAGTCAGGCTGGTTTCAGCATTTCCTCAGCACCAAAAGCAGCCTGACCTCCCTTCTCCATCCACCACTGACAGCTTTGCAAATCAGGAATTGTTCTGAGCTGTTTTGCACCCACTCCAGGATGAGCATCCTGATACAAGAATTTAATTGTGTTTATGTCTATCACAGAACCATGTTTGTCCAGAATTACTTTTAGGATGGAAATCCCTTGTGGATGGTGGACTCATCAGATTCTGCTGGGACATTGCACTTAGCTCAGGGAAGAGTGTGATTGTTATTAAATTGTGTCCTGTTCAACCATGGTCTGTTGGCCATGAGGAGAACCTTTCTGTGCCTCTGATTCTCACCAGTTCCTGACCCCCAAAGGACACAAACCTGATGAGTTGTGGTTCCCAATCCAGAGGCTGGACTTGCACCTCCCTCCATCCCCAGAGCAGAGCTCCCTTGTCCCAGAGAGTCCCTGGCAATGCAGGGATGAAGGAAACAGGACAGGCTGTGGGGATCAGGGGCAAGGTACAGCCAGGGATTTGGGGTGGTTGTGAGCCCAGGGCAGGACCCGGCCCTTGGCCTTGGTGAATCTCATCCAATTGTCCTCGGGCCCATGGCTCCAGCCTGTCCAGATCCCTCTGCAGAGCTGCCTACCCTCCAACACAGCCACACTCCCACCCAGCCTGGGCTCACCTAGGAACTGACTTGAGGGTGCCCTCAGTGGCCTCATCCAGATCAGCAATAAAGTGATTTCACTGACCTGGCCCCAGTCCTGAGCCCTGGGGACACACCTGGATGTGACTCAATTCCTCAGCTCCTCTGAGTGCCAGGGGTTGGATGAGGGAAATGGTAGAAGGGGGAAGGGACAAATTGTGATTGACTGTCAGCCATGAAGGGTCTTAATTTTCATATCTGTTCAGGCTGCATTAGGAGGTGCTAGAGGTCAATATCAACTGGGGATTGCTGACACCAATCTATGAACAGGAAAAGAAAACTTAACAGGACAGTTCTCTCTTCATTGTTTTCATTACAGTATATTCACTTTAAATACATTCTGAAATTTGTCTAATTAACCACAGAAGAATTAAAAGCTTGAATGATTCCCAGGGGCTTTTCCTGTTTGGGTATTTTGAGCAAATGTTTATGAGCTTTTCACACTGAATTCCTAAACTGAAGAACTCAAGAAAGAAGAGGCCTCTGGAGTAATAAAATTCATCAGCAACCTCCCAGTGGCTGAGGATCCATCCCCATGGGAGCAGCAAGGAACAGAAATGGGCACAGCTTTGTGTCTGCCCCAGCTCTGGGATGGGCCCTGGGCCTGGAGCAGGAGCAGCTCTTGAGGGCCCCAAGGCCAGGGCTCTGGTGCTGCCCTGGGCAGATGGGATGGCAGCAGGGGCTGCAGAGCTCTCAGCACCTCAGGCCCAGGGGAGCAGGGCAGCCAGGGAGCCTCCTTTGGCCTTGGCCAAGCACCTTCCCCCATGGCTGGGGCTGAGTCCTGCGGCAGCTGCAGCTGCTGCTGTGGCCTTGGCAGGGGCTGAGGCCGTGGGGCCAGTGCCCAGAGCAGCCTGGCCTGAGCAGAGCTGTGGGGCCAGAGCCGGCTGGGCTGGGCTGGGCTCAGAGAGGCCCTTGGTGCTGCCCAGAGCTCAGGGCAGCTGGCAGAGCTTGCAGGGAGCTGGGCTGGGCTCCGAGAGCCTGGCCCAGAAACCATCAGTGTCCATCTCAGCCTGGCTGAGCGTGCAGGGGCAGGACTCAGGCCAGGCCTTGTGGGGCAGGGCCAGCGCCTGTGCAAGGCATTGCAAACAGGCAAGTGGCCCAGAGAGGAGGCTGCTCTGTGCCCTTGGTGGCATAGACAGAGCAGGGAGGGGGCCCAGGACATTTGTCAGCGCCAGCCTCTGTGCCCATGCGTTGGCAGCCCTGGCTGCTGAGCCCAGCTTTGGCCTGGGCTGAGTTTGGCTGTGGCCCAGCTCCATCCTCCTGCGGGGCTCAGGGCCTGTTCCCGGCCATGGCCAGCCCTGGCTGCCTCTCTGCTGGCCCAGAGGCCGGCAGAGCCCGGGGCAGGGCTGTCTGTGCAGCCCCACAGGTGCCAGGGGCTCTGCAGGAGCTGGCAGAGGCTGCCCAGCAGGGAGGCCATGGGGCACAGAGGCGCAGGGCAGGGACACCGTAGGACAGCCTGGGCTGCACAGGGCACAGGGATGGGCAGCAGCTGCAAGGCCCTGACAGAGCCAACTTGGGCAGCACTTTGGCCATGGCAGACACAAAGAGCACCAAAGCTGTCGGGTTCGGCTGTCTGTCTCTGCCCCGACACGGGTAGGGTGGTTCGTGGGTGGCACGCATTTCAAAGGACGAGTCTGGACTCTTCAGCTTTTCGATCTTCAGATTGTTTATTGTTTCTTATCTACAAAATTTTCTGTCTGCCCAACAGAGGTCTGATCTGCAAGGCAGCCAAGGGCACTCTGACCGCCCATGAGGCGGTCATGTCTTTTTATACTAAAATCTACGTACACAATATTTACCTTTATTTCCCAATACTTTTCACCCATGTTGGCAAGTGCACCTTCACCAGAAACCAATCCCCAAGTGCCAACATCATCACAGGAGATGGAGGACAAGAAGAAGAAAGAAGAAGGACGAGACACGCCCTGATCCCTCCATCTTGTCTCCATAACTCCCCTGTACCAAAAACCTTAAAGTCTATATTTCACCCTATAAATGTGTCTCTTTTACACCTTTTACTCTAAAGTAATTCTCATGTCCTCAAACTCTTGTTACTTCTGTGGATGGATCAAAATCAAGCCACCAAACACTCTTGGCAACATTCCAGGATTTTCGAGACCCCCAAGGGTTCTCCTGGCATCTCTGGACATCGGGAACGATGTGCTGAGATCCCACATCTCCCCCTTCTGTTTGCACCAAGAAGACTTCTTTGGCAACTTGACTCATGACACGTCTCACACACAAAAAGATGCATGGGACGATGAGCATGAGGACTAAGAGTATTATTAAAATATAAAATCCCATTTTTAAAAACCCTCTCCGTAAGGGAGAAAGATCAAAAAATCCCGCCACATCATCAATCCATGACCCAGTGATTTCGCCTAGTTTCTTTATACTGTCTTTTATATTTTGAATACTTTCATGAATTGATCTTGAATGATCCGAGAGATTCATGCAGCACATTCCCTCAAACTCTTCACATCCATGTCCATGAGCAAGCAACAGATAATCGATTGCTGCCCTATTTTGAAGAGTTGCCTCTCTCACACTGCTTATATCGTTTAACATATCACTCAAAGTGAGAGAGACTGATTGAGCATGCTTGCTCAACCAACAACCCATGTGGTCCAGTTGAGTCAAGGCCACCCCCGACGCTGTCTGAGGTGAGAAAATTGCTGCCACAATTCTCCTTGCCTTGTTCCAGGTGTATACTTCATCATCACAGTCTGCACTGTAATGTTGCAAGGACCTTTTCTCTTTGTGTTTTTGCTCTCTCAATACTTTCAAATCTGGTGACAACATTGAAATCCTCCCAATGCTGCATGGACCTCCCTTGGCATTTGCAGGAATGCCGTGCCAAATTCTGTCCCCACAAATTAAAAACAACCCACGTGGCAATTGCACTGGGACCTGGATTGATCCTTTGGCTGTCGTCACAGTGTGATTGCACCAAGCTGATGCGTTTCTATAATATTCGTGATTTGGTGTGACATCAATGCTGTTGTTTGTCCTTGACACATTCGAAATTTTGAATTTCATGCATAGCTCCATTGTTGTGGACCCAAAAATTTCCAATTCCTGCGGTTCGGTAGAAGCCACAGGTAAAAGATGTGTCCAAGCACACCATTCATTCACAGGATCTTTGATGACCTGCGAAATCTCCATTGGAGAATGCCCTGGAATTGGCCATTCGCCCACTGGCAACCCAACCATGCATGCCGTGAATGGTTTCCCTGGTTTCGAATGTGTCAGGCAGATACTTTCTAAATTTGCTGCCTGGGCTAACGTTTCCCAAACATTTTGTTTTGGTTGACTGACGGGTAGATTTGCTCCATTGCTTAAAGCGACAGATGAAAGCATGAGCATCATGAAGCTCACGACTTCACCCTTATGAAAAACCATTGTCATGCTCCCACTCAAAGCCACAAAGGAAAAAAAACCCCAAAGTTTTTATTCTTTTCATCCCTCTTCTGAGTTGTTGTTCACAACTTGAGTTTCTTCCTCCGTCTGCGTGTTCATTTCTCTGCTTCTGGGATCTGTGCTCTCCTGCTCCCTTGTTCGAAATGGCTTCACGTGTCGTGCTGACACCCACTTCAGCCCTCTCCCTGTGGAAACACAAGCGAAACCCTTGCCCCAAGTGATTAGTTTGAAAGGACCCTCTATTTGTCCTGTCTCTGGGTTTCTGAACAAAACCAAAGGATTCTCCCTTAGTTTTGCCTGAGACCTGTTTGAAAAATGCCTCACGATTGGTGGATTGGGTTCAGAAGACGAACTGTTAAGAAAATTCAAAACATACAATGCTTTGTTTAACTTCATGTGTGGTGTCGCCTCTGGCTCCCCCCTTTTCTGCCTGTTCAAAAGGGATTTCAGGGTGTGATGTGTTCTTTCAATGATTGCCTGACCTGTGGGTGAATGTGGAATGCCAAATGTGTGTCTGACACCGCATCTTTTCAGGAATCTGTCAAGCACCCTGCCTGTATATGTTGGACCATTATCTGTTTTTAGTTCTTGAGGCACACCTAACGATGCAAACGCTTGTAAAAAATGTCGACAAGCATGTTCTGCTGTTTCCCCTGCATGTGCTAAAGCAAAGACTGCCCCTGAGAATGTATCTACGGATACATGAACATTTTTGAGTCTCCCAAATGATGGATATTTTGTGACATCTGTTTGCCACAGCTGAAGACTTTGCAGTCCTCGTGGATTGACTGCTCCTGTGGAAGCAGGTGGTTGCACGAGTTGACAATCTGGACAAGCACTAATGATTTCCCTCGCCTGAGTTTTCATGAGACGGAAGGATTCCATCAGCGCCTGCGCATTCTGATGAAAAAATTCATGACTCAGTCGTGCTTGCTCAAAAATGTCCGGAAGTGTTTGTGAAATGGGCATTGTCAACCTGTCGGCCTGAGCATTCCCTTCCGCTAGAAATCCTGGAAGTGTTGTGTGCGCTCTGATGTGAGTGATGAAATATTCTTCTTCCCTGCTTTCTAGCACTGTTTTCATGCTCACTAGATAGGAATATAAAACTTCATTGCTGACTTCTTTCAAGAGCGAACCTTCCAATCGTTTGACCACACCTGCAACATATGCAGAGTCCGTGACCAAATTGAGCGGTTGTTGGAACAACTGAAATGCTCGGACAACAGCTGCCAATTCCACAATTTGTGGAGAGCCTTGAACCGTCTTCACGTTTGATTCCCATTCCCCTGTCGTTGAGTTCATCCACGTGATCACTGACTTGTGTGTCTTTCCTGAGCCATCAGTGAACACTGTGATCCCGTCCAGAGGTTCTTCACTTATTTTTGGCTTTGCTCTGTAGCATATTGTGATTGCAACATTCTATGTTGTGGAAAATTGATTGTGCAAGCTCCTGGAAAAGCTAACAATGCAATTAACAAATCTTTTGATTTCTGCATCGCCCAATCGAAATAATCTTTCTTCAAAGGCAGATAAATCTTTGAAAATTCTCGTCCCACCATTGTCAGCAATCTTGTTCTCCCCTTTATGATGATCTGTGCTGCCATCTCCAAATCTGTCAGAATTGTCTTTGAAGGCCTATATGGTAAGAAAATCCACTCTATGATTATTAAAGGATCTCTCTGAGATGCGTCCCATTGGAAGATTAAACTATGGAATTGTGCTTTCTTTCCCAACACTGCTATCTGGAAAGGCAACGATTCAACGAATCGATGTGCCTGTCTCTTCTGAATGGCATCTGTAACTTTTTCCAACTCCTTCTTTGCTTCTTTTGTGAGCGTCCTGGGAGATCGAATGTCTGCATCTCCTCTCAAGAGATCAAGCAACGCTGGAATGTCACTGTTTGTGATTCCCAAAATCGACCTCATCCAGTTGATTTCCCCTAGAAGTTGTTGTAAATCATGTAGATTGTTGACTCTTGTGCCGATTTCCATCTTTTGAGGCCTTATTGTTCTCTCCGAGATTTTCCACCCTAGATATTTCCAAGGCGCAACCTCCTGAATCTTTGAAACACTGATTTCCAGACCTGCCTTTTGCACTTCTGCAATCACACAGTCACGAGCCTTTTGTAGCTCCTGTTGTGTCGATGCCGCAATGAGCAAATCATCCATATAATGAATGATTCTCACCTTCGGGAATTTCTTCCATGCTGGTGACAAAGCTCGTGCCACGTACCATTGGCAGATTGTCGGCGAGTTTTTCAGGCCCTGAGGAAGAACGACCCAATGGTACCGCTGCAGAGGCGTTTCCTTGTTGATGCTTGGAACTGAAAAGGCAAGCCTCGGAGCATCATCCGGATGAAGCGGAATGCTGAAGAAACAGTCCTTGAGGTCAATGACCACAAGCAGCCAATCGGAATCATCGAAACAGATGGAAGACCCAGCTGAAGCGGTCCCATGTCTTCGAGGACTTCATTGATCTTCCTGAGATCGTGCAACAGCCTCCATTTGCCTGACAGCTTCTTTTTGATGACGAACACTGGAGAATTCCAAGGGCTGTTTGTTGGCTTGATGTGTCCCTTCTGCAACTGTTCTTGGACCAGGGTTTTCAACGCACTCAACTTTTTTCGCTCCAGGGGCCACTGATCCACCCAGACTGGATCATCCGTTTTCCAAGTCAACTTCAATGTGGCGAGTGCTGCAGTGACCCCGACTAAAAATCCACCTCGATCTTCATGCCCCATTGTGCCAAGAGATCTCGTCCCCAAACTGTGATTGGCTTCTGCACAACGAAAGGACGAATGATCGCCGTCTTGTTTCCTGGTCCCGTGACAACGATGGCATTCTCACTCTGCAGACACAGAGAAACTCCCCCTATGCCTGAGAGAGATCCCAAGGGCGCAATCAAGCTCCAGCTGCGAGGCCAAAAGATATAGGATATTACGGTGACATCTGCCCCTGTGTCGAGCATGCCTCTGACCTCTATTGTTCTGTCTCCACAAGTTAATTGGCATGTGAGCGTGGGTCGATCTCGACCTATGTGTTTTACCCATGTGGTATGTATTTCGACATGTTCCCTCAAAGGAAGCCCTTCTTCATCGAAGATTGACATGACTTAATGGCGTGTGGTGGCAGAGCAAAAGCTCTCGCGATCTGAGTGTTTTCTGCCATGGTCAATGGTGGACGAAGTGCTTTTGCTAGAACTGTCAATTCCGTGTTTTTGTCTGTGGAAACAACTGATGGATAAACAGTAAGTCCAAGGATTCTGCTCCTGTCCTGTCCTATTTTTAAGAAATCTTATTTTTTGTATGAATCTCCACGGATCCCTGTTGGAACCTCCGCATGACTTTCATCCAGAAAGCAAATTAATTTGGAAGTTGCCAGTGTGCACTGTGCTCCTGGTGGAAGGAGCTCTGGGTCACTTGAGAATCGACTGAGGAGTTTGCTGAGGGCGTCTCCTTGACGATCCCGATGATTGTCCTGTTGGTTGTTGTGTCACCGCCATCACTTGTGTCGACGCGCGCTGACGGTTTGTGGGCGCGCTCCTTCTCCCGTTTCCTGGAAGTGGTAAAGGATTCCCTTCCATGTCTGTCTGGGAAAAACATTGCTTCACAGAGTGTCTTCCTCTTCCACACCGCGCACAAAGTGGCTTTGCAGGTTTTTGTGTCTGCACTTGGGCGTGTGCATGTGGACAATTCTTTTTCAAGTGTCCAAACGCTCCACATTTGTAGCATTGTCCTCCTGATGGATTGTTCTTCTTCTGGATGGTTGCAAGAACTTTATTTATGTTTTCATTCTGTTGTTGGAGTACCTTTTCCAGCATCTTTTCAACTACCTTGTCCTGATCTTTTGACTGCCTCTCCGGGTTTCTTCTTATCTGTTCTCCCCATTCTCCTCTCAGCTCATCCCTCACAATCGACGCGACGTGCTGAGGTGTTCCCACTCTGCTGCATGCCTCCACCATCTCTGCCAAGGATGGCCGTCCTGGCATTGCGCTGATGACCCGTTGACAATCCGGGTTGGCATTGCCGAAAGCTCGACTTTCCGTGAGAGGTTGCTTCGCCTCGTCAATCGTCACCTGTCGATCCACAGCTTGCGAGAGTCGATCTATGAAAGATGAGAATGGTCCTGTGGGACCTTGCCTGACGCATGAGAGTGGGACGTCCGGAACTCCCGCCGGAGCAATCTGCAAGATCGCTTTGTGTGCTGCTTCTTTGATGTCATTCAGCACCCGTCGTGGAAGCCGTGCTGCTTGCTCCACTGGATTGTCATCTGGAGGATCTCCTGCCAACTGTGCTTCTGTGAGGTTCGCGTTGGGCCCACCTTGATAGCTGGCTCTCAACTCTGTGAGATATCTTCTCCATCTTCTGTCCCAGATAAGACTTTGTGTGTCAGTGAGAATCATCGACACAAGACATCGAATGTCAAATGGCGTGAAATCATACGTATTGAATGTCCCCTTCAGGAGCTGTTTGAAGAACTGCGAATTCAGACCATTGTTCTGAATGGCCTTTGATAAGTCCTTGATCACCTCGTGACCCAGCCTTTCCCACCTTGGATTTTGACCTTGTGCATCATATGTCACTGGCATTATAATGTCTCCTGATCCTCTGATCAGACCCTTTTCTTTTGATAATTAATTTCTAATTTCTGTCCAGTCTATTGGTTCTATTGGTTGTTCTTCTTCATCCTCTGGAAACTCCATTGGCCATTGCCTGCACAATGGAATCGTGGAGGCTCTTGGTGATCCTTCGCTCCATGTTCTTTGACTTGAAGTCCTCAGTCTCGGTCCTAAATCCGGAAAAGAAACTTGAGGCTCTCTTGAACGTGTTCTTTTGGCTGCATCAAAAGACTGCAGAAGATTCCTTGCTGCTTCCGCTGCTGAAAGCATCCATGCTGGAATTCCCTCTCTTGCTGTAATGTGTATCATTTCTTCTCCTTGAGGCTGTGCTTCATCTGAACTGTCTTCAACTTCATATAATCCTGAAGTTGATGAAATATTATCCTTTTGTTGTGTTGTTGTTGTTTTTATTTTCTTTAATGTGGCTTCCTTTTTATAAATTGTTGGAAAAAATTGCTGCATTGTTGCAGTTTGGCCAGCAGGTGATGTGGTGGCGCTGTCGAGCAGGTCCGACATGTCCTGCAATGTGGTCGTCCCTCCACGAGGTGGCGCTGTCGCCTGCCTGGACAACCTTGATGACGACACGAACTCCATCGGTTTTTGCTCAGCAGACTGCAACGCTCGCGACCGTGTTTGAGACCGAGTTTGCATGGCTGTTGACTGAGCTGGCATTGAGGGCTGAATACTTGAGCGTTTCTTTTGAGTGGAAGGGGTTTGAACCGTAGGGTTTGAGGCTAAAGGCATCGGTCCCAGAGAGGGGGTGGAGCCCCGGGATGTCGAACCCCGAGCATGGCCCCTCCTTTTTGCCCCAGACGTCACAGAGGATCGGACCCGCCCCCGACCTCTCTCCGCCGGCACTTCCCGCGCATGCGTGCCTTCGGGGACGCCCTCTGCCTCCCCTGTACTGACGTCACTGTCTCCGTCCCGCTCCACCTCCGAAGTCTCCTCCCTATTGTCTGTTCCTGCCCCTCTCTCCTCCTCCTCTGACGCTGTATCCACACCCCCCGCCGAAGCGCGCAGCCCCCCCTCCGCGGGTGTCCCCTTTCTCGCTGCGATTCGAGCCGATCTCCGGGTCCAGACTTCCGGGTCTGACGTCACCACCGCGCGTCTCCTGCGTCCCTCCACAGCAGCTCGCCGGAGCTCTGCAGCTGCTCCGCCCTTGCCGCCCGTGTCTGACGCTGCCGCGCTGGTTTGAGAGGTCTCCCCGGCCATTCCCTGAGCTTTGCTCGACCCGCGCACTCTTGGCACCGCTCCAGAGGAAGCCGCCGCTGCTCTCGGCGTTGCGCTCGCAAAAGCCGCACCAGAACCCGTGTCTCCCATCGCCCCCATGCCCCCCCCGCCGGCCGCCGCCGCTTCCGCGCCGCTGCGCCTGCCGCGAGAGAGCGCATCCCCCCTCCCCGCTTGTTCCCTTTGAACCCCCCTCCCCAACTCCGCCACGTTTTCCACCTCCTCCCCCCCTGATTCCTGCGAATCGGGACAGTACACTCCGGAAGGGTGACCTGTCTCTTCGATGTCGCTGGGAGAAAACTTTATTTCATCAGGGAGTGGAATAGTATCATCAGTGTCTGAGTCGGAGTCTGAAGCCCCTGCACTCTCTGGGATCTCAGGGTGCTTTAGGGTTCCCTTGGGTTTTCGGGATGGTGGGATTGAAGGCAATGACATTTCTCCTTGTACCCTTTTCTCGGGCACCTTTTCCCCCGGGCCAATTGAGATCAGAGCCAATTTCTGCTTGGAACCTTGCTCTGGTCCTTCCGCCCCTTTGGGACCTGCAACAACTTGTTGCCTGGCTGACCCCCTAAATTGAGTCGAGGTCGCCTCTAACATAATTCTTGCTGAGGACAGCAATTTTAAGGCTGTCTTATCCTCATTGATGGCTAGAAAATATAGATGTCTGTTAACTTCTTGCCAAAAGCCTACTTCAAATAACAACCTTGTTTCGGAGTACGGGTAATTACACCGCACCCACAGCAATAATTCTCTAAGCTTTTTCTTTGGGATCCCCTTAGTGTGTGTGTCTGCCACGCCTTGTAGGTCGGACAGAATTTCTATTTGTTCCTGGGAAAGTGTACCCCCCATGTTCTTAATTCTTGACCTTCTCACCGAATTCCTGTCGTCAGAGCAGTCTGGAAGCTCCTGGTCTCTGGCCTGCAGGTCACAGGAGATGGATCCGGAGGCGCCTTTCCGATCCGATCTGGGCTGTTCTGCTACGAACTTTCTTCGGCTGAGGTGGAGTGCGATGTCTTCTGCGGCTGCTGAGTCTTCAGAGTCTCCTGGCTGCTTTCTGGCTGTTTTCCCAAGGAGTTATCAGGCTCTCCTGGGAATGAGTCCAACTCGGGAGCTGCCCACTTGGTGCTTCAAGGGTGCCCCTGTGCAAGAGGTGCACAGCAGAGCTCACCGTGGCTCAGTGAAGGCTGCTGGATGCTGCTGGATCGCCGGTCGCTGCCGAGCTGCTCCCCGGGTCGCCGCCGGGTGCCCACCCAGGGATGCCAAATGTCAGGTTCGGCTGTCCGTCTCTGCCCCGACACGGGTAGAGTGGTTCTTGGGTGGCACGTGATTCAAAGGACGAGTCTGGACTCTTCAGCTTTTCGATCTTCAGGTTGTTTATTATTTCTTATCTACAAAGTTTTCTGTCTGCCCAACAGAGGTCTGATCTGCAAGCAGTCACAGGCACTCTCTGACCACCCACGGGGCGGTCATGTCTTTTTATACTAAAATCTACGTATACAATATTTACCTTTATTTCCCAATGCTTTTCACCCATGTTAGCAAGTGCACCTTCACCATAAACCAATCCCCAAGTGCCAACATCATCACAGGAGATGGAGGACAAGAAGAAGAAAGAAGAAGGACGAGACACGCCCTGATCCCTCCATCTTGTCTCCATAACCCCCCTGTACCAAAAACCTTAAAGTCTATATTTCACCCTCTAAATGTGTCTCTTTTACACCTTTTACTCTAAAGTGATTCTCTTGTCCTCAAACTCTTGTTACTTCTGTGGATGGATCAAAATCAAGCCACCAAACACTCTTGGCAACATTCCAGGATTTTCGAGACCCCCAAGGGTTCTCCTGGCATCTCTGGACATCGGGAACGATGTGCTGAGATCCCACACCCAGGCTGCCAAAGAGCCGGGATGTCCCAGACACTCACAGGGGTTCCTCTCATGGGCACAGTGGGAGCTTCAGGCAGCGTTTATTAGAGAAGCTCCTGTTGGGTCACGAGGTGCAGAAACGAGCCCCAATAGCCCCCACAGATCCCCAAATGTCTCCATTGAGTCAGAGATGACACAGACTCAGATCAGAAGGCTAAGGGCTAAAAGCCACCTATTTATTCAATCCTCTTCCTTTTGACCTTGATTTTCTACTGGTGGATCTCTTTGGTCATTTAATCAACACATTTCACATGATTGGCTGATAAAGACAACCCCCTTCAGTAACCAACTTTATGGAAAAAACAACCTATTACAGACACCACCTGTCGATAATTTACAATTCTTTCTCTCCAGCTTCCTAATGGTTCCCAATCTAATTAATGGGAAAATGCTCTTGCTTTCTGTGTCTCTGACCAGACTCTCATATTCACAGAAAAATACCCCCAAGGACCTCCAGGCTTTGTAATCTCCTTCTGTGAGAGGAGCCTTGGAGCAGCTGGCTCCAATCCCAGCCTCAGACTTTTACAGAGTTCATGGGTAAAGAATTATCAAGGTGAAATTTAACCTTTAGCATTTGTCCCACAGGATTAAGGATGACAAAGCATATATATTTATAAAAAATTTCTATTATCTATTATGGTAAAAATTAGACAGAATTATCTTAATCAGAAATATTTAGTCCAAGGAATAAGAGCTGTAACATATTATATTATATTATATTATATTATATTATATTATATTATATTATATTATATTATATTATATTAATTTCTAGAAAGCACTCAGAAGGGATTTCAAAGCAATTTTATTAAAGGAAAAGAAGCTGTTTTTAAGGAGAGATTGATGTCACTCCCACAGACCAATGACCACGGGCAAATCCCTTTGGCTCAGCCTGGAGCAGTGACCTTGAAGGGTGTCCCGAAGGGAGGAATCTCCACACCCCCCAGGAAGGGAAATGTCAGGGGATGCTGCCTTTAAAATTTGGGATGGGGCTTTTCAAGTCTGAGGTTCTGCTCTGTCAGTCAGGTGTGCCCAGGCTGGGCCAGCTCAGCAGCTCTGCAGAAGCTCTCACTGGTGTCACTTGGTTGTTCCTTTCTCTGGGGATTTTCCAGCACTGTCACAGCTTCAGCTCCCTCTGAGGATGTTGAACTTTGGGATGGAGGAGTCAGACTTGTTTCTGCAATATTCACCCCAAAAGCAGCGTGACCTCTCCCCTCCTTCATTTCCCACTGGGGGCTTTGCAAACAGTGCCTTGCTGGAGCTGTTGGAGGCCATTGCAGGCAGAGCCTCCTGCTCCAGCAGGAACTGCCTTTCCTGTGCCATCAGCAGGGCAGATCCCGCTGCAGGAAAAGCCCCAGGCCAGCCCCAGCACAGGGAAGGCCTTGGGCACAAGGGCAGAGTGCCGTGCTGGGAGCTGTGCCAGGGAGAGCCTGAGGCACCAAAGGCACCTTGGCAGCAGCAGCTGCTTGCAGGCCATGGCCAGAAGCCTCCCTTGGCAGCCCGGCCTGGTGGCCACCACTGCAGAGCTGCTGCCTCAGGGCTCATTCCTGGCTGGCCTCTGAAAAGCCACTTCTGCTCCAGGAGCCTGACTGGGAAGCCATTGGCCCCAGCACCTTGGGGACAAGATATCAATGACAAAACTCTTCATGCCAGCAGAGCCAAGGCAGGGGCAGAGGAAAGGGCAGAGCCAGGCCCAGGGGACAGGGCTGCCATGGTGATGGCTGTGAGGGCAGTGCCCCTGCAGCAGCCTGGCTGCCCTCAGCAGACATTCTGGCCAGAATCGTTGTGAGGGCACCCAGCACATCAGAGAACCCACACTACAGGAATTCTGTCCTTGGGGAGGGAAGGGGATTTCACTGGGTCAGGTTGCACAAAGCTCCTGCTCTTGGACAATTCCTGGGATGGGGCATCCACTTCTCCGGAAAAACAGTTGCACTTTCATGCCACTTTCATAATTGTAAAATATTTCCTCTTCTAACAAACGTAAATGCACCCTCATTCAGTTTAGAGATATTGACCATTTTTCTGTCATGGGAAGATTTGGAAGAAAATAACTTTGATCACTATTTTTCCATTTTCACAGACCTTGGAGAGGACCCAGAAATCTCCCAAGATGGGGTTTGGAGGTGCCATCACAAAACCAGAAGGAAGAGGCTGAGGGCTCTGTGCTCAGTGGTGTGGAGACTGAGGACAGAACAGGAATAGCCTGGGAGGGATTGGAGGGTGGTTTCAGAGAGGCTGGAGCTTTTCTTCCTAGTAGGAATGAGCCTGATGAAGACATAATAGCACCAAAAGCAGCTGGGGAGGCCCAGAGTGGACACCAGGAGAAAGGAATTTCCCTGCCAGGGCAGGGCTGTGGTGCAGCACGTCCCCCAGCAGGAGCCTGGAGCAGCCCAAGGCTTTGTGTGGGCAGGCAGAGGCAGGCAGGAGGCAGAGCTGTCAGCAAAGGAAGGGGCCAGCCAGGTGGGGCAGCCGGGGGATGCCCACAGCCTGCAGGGACAGAGGCGCAGGTTTGCTCAGCACCAGAGACACCTTTGCCTTGCTTGTCCCCAGCTGTCATCACTGCCACCAGTGTTCTGCTCTACCTGGAACCTGGGGACACTTTCTCAGTCCTGTCCCTCAGAAGGATCTATTTAAAGTATGAGAAACCTCACTTTGAGTTCTTGAGAAGTTCTTTGAGCACACTCTTAGGGACTGAGTCTGATGCAAAGAGCACCAAAGCCCCAGAGGGTCATTAAAGCCCTTGTGCTGCGTCTGTGCTGCTGGGCTGGGCCAGGCTCCTGGCCAGAGGCAGCTCCTGGCAAGGGCAGCAGAGCTGCAGAGAGACAGCTCTGGCCAGGAGCAGCTCCTGTGCACAGCCCAGCAGGGCTGGGGCACTGCCAGGGCCCCTCAGGGACACCAGCAGGGCACAGACAGAGCTCCCAGGGGCTCAGCACAGCCAGGGGCTGTGGCATGTCCCAGAGGGGGCTGTGTCACAGCAGCTCCTCTGTGGCTGTGTCATGGAGGCACAGAGCAGCTGTGATGTCAGCAAGGGGCTGTGTGACAGCACAGAGTGGGCTGTGTGAGGTCACAGATTGGGCTATGACATCACAGATCTCGTTGTGTGAAGTCATTGAGGAGGTATGGCATC
Organism: Agelaius phoeniceus; assembly: GCF_051311805.1. Lineage (NCBI taxonomy): Eukaryota > Metazoa > Chordata > Aves > Passeriformes > Icteridae > Agelaius > Agelaius phoeniceus. Next base: position 8,363,792 of record NW_027509866.1, read on the forward strand.
ATAGAGGGAACTGTGTGACACCACAGAGCAGGCTGTGACATCATGACATCATAGAGCAGGCTGTGAGGTCAAAGTGTGTGCTGTGACATTACAGAGTGGCAGTATGACATCACAGAGAGGGTCTTGTGGCTTGACTGAGGGGGTTGTGACATCACAGAGCTGTCTGTGACATCATACTGTGAGGCCATAGAGCAGATCTTGCCATCATAGAGGGTGGCTCAGTGACATCAGAGAGTGGTTTGTGACGTCACTGGGTTGCTGTGTAACATCATAGAGCAGCCTGTAACATCACAAAGACTTCTGTGACATCACACAGCAGCTGTACCACATCATAGGGTGACATCTTATAGTTGGCTGTGTGACATCACAGGGCCGCTGTGTGACATCACCGGAGGCTGTGTGAAATCACAGGGGCTGTGTAACATCACAGAGGACTATGTGACATCACAGAGATTGCTGTGGACATCACAGGGGCTGTGTGACATCACAGGGGCTGTGTGAGGTCATTGGGGAGGTCACTCTGCCCCGGCCCCCCTCACAGTTCCCCCCAGAGCAGTCCAACCCTGCTCGTGCACAGCGGGGTCCCCTGTCCCCCCGGGTCCCCCCGCCCCCGGCACCGCAGCCTCCCCCAGAGGATGTTCCACGAGATCGACCCCAGAGCCTGACACGGGGACGGGGGGCCGGGGCCCTGGGGGTGGCACAGGGGGACAGGGACCCCCCGGCAGTGTCCCCGTGTCCCCCAGGGCCAGAGCCTGGGACAGGGCTCCTTCACCCTGGTACCAGTGAGGCCTTGAGAGTGCTGAAAAAATCCCCAGCAAGGGATCAGCAAAAACCAGATTGAATATTAAGGGACAGCAGCACAAAGTTCCTTGGCAAGAGTCACTCTGCTCCTGACTGGACACTTCAGGCACACCTAGGAAACAAAGCAGCAACAAAAACAAATCAAATTCTGGCAATCAAACCAGAAATTAACCGAGAACTGTCCCTTTGTATGTGTGACAAAAGGACAGTGAGGGCAAGGATAAAAGGAATATGGCCCAAAAGATTAACAGAGCTCAAACTTAACAGGACTAAAATTATACCTTAACCTTAACTGATACTTTCAACTTCCCAATTTAGCAAAAGAACAACACTTAACAGTATGTAACCTAACTTATAACATATGACTATGCAATTTAATAGAGGAATAACACTTAACAATATTTAACTTAGATAATAACTTAAAGTTATCAACTTAGTAAAAGAATAACTCTTAGCAGCATTTAACTTAGCTTAGACGTCATGACTTTACCTTACTGATATCTGAATATCTGACTGACTCAGCTGTCCAAGGCTCTCAAGCCCCTCAGAGAGCAGCATTTCTGCCAGATTTCCCCAGCACAGGCACTCCTGTGGTCACACAGACACAGAGTCAGTGCAAGGCACCTGGGAGAAATTCCCCTGAGAGCAGGAAATGCTCCCTGTGGATCCTTTGGCATCTCCCCAGCGGGTGAAGGGTTGAGCCTGGAGGAGTGGGGGGATCGGCCCAGGCTCCGTCGTTGTTGGGGATCCCCGAGTGCAGCAAACGGGAGAGTTCCCGGCTGGGAGAGGCCCCACTCAGAGGGAGTCGCTGGCCCAGGAGAGCTCCAAGGGCTCCTTTTGGAGCGCTGTTTGCAGGGCCCCAAGAGAGGGGCTTCAGTCCCAGCAATGGTTCATCCTGGCCGCACTGGGCACCAACAGCTTTCTTTGGCAGTGTGAGAACAGGGATGTTGTGCCACTGAGGGAACAAAAGCAGTTCCCAGGGCTGCTCCTCCAGAAAGCAGGAGCTGGTTGGGCAGCAGCAGTGCCTGGAGCAGACAGTGTTTGTGATGAGCTGCAGAGGAGCTGAGCCCAGGGGCTGTTGGCCAAGGCCGAGCCCCAAGGAGCATTTCTCAGCTGGCAGGGCGGCCTGAGAATGGGAGGGGGAATGCAGCAGCACAGGGCCCATGGAACCAAGGGAGCATTGTGACACTGTGGGGCCCTGTGACACCAAGGGACCATTGTGATACTGTGGGGACCTGTGAGACCAAGGGACCATTGTGACACTGTGGGGCCTCATGGAATCATGGAGAGCACTGTGACATTGCTGGGCCTCATGGAACCAAGGGGACCGTACTGACGCTGTATGACTTCTTGAAATGTAGGGATCATAGTGACACTGAGAGGCCCCATTAAACCAAGGGTCCATTGTGACACCACAGGGCCTCATGTAACTGTGGAGACCATTGTGACACTTTGAGGTGCCATGGAGCCAAGGGGCCATTGTGACACTGTGGGGTACCATGGAACCAAGGAAACCATTGTGACACTGAGGGGACTCATGGAATCATGGAGACCATTGTGACACTATGAGGATCCATGGAATAAGCAAAGCATTGTGACACTGCGAGGCCTCATGGAACCAGTGAGACCATTGTGACCCTGAGGGTCCCCACAGAACCAAGAGGACCATTGTGACACTGTGGGGCCTCCTGAAACCAAGAGGCCTTTGTGACACTGCCAGGCTGCATGGAACCAAAGGTCCATTGTGACACTGCAGGGCCTTGTGTCATCATTGGTCCATTGTGACACTGTGGAGCCAAAGTGTGACACAGCAAAACCCCAGGGTCCAAAGGTCCATTGTGACACTGCATGACCTCATGGAATCATTGGGACCATGATAACATTGAGGGGCCCCATGAAATTGTTGGGGCCATTGTGAAAATATTGGGCCCCATAAAAGCAAGGGTACACAGAACAAGTCTGGCTGGTTTGGCCTCCCAGTCCATTTTGGGCCACATGAATGGTCCAGCTGACCTTGGCATGATGAGGGTCTCTTCTCATCTGCTAATGAAACACTGAGGCTCCATGCTTTCCTTCATATGGAAAAGAACTGCCCTTCTCCTCCAGGCACCCATGGCCACAATTGGAGTTTCACCTCCAAATTTCCTTATATCCAAGGATTGTTCACATAGGAATATTGCCAGGACAAGACTGGCTGGCAGTGGTTTCATAAGGGTCACCTCCAATCTGTCCCCAAAACTCTGGGGAAGGCTCCGTGTTATCCTTTCTATGGGAAAGAACTGTCCTGCTTCTCCAGGAACCCATGGCCAAGATTGGGTTTCCACCTCCAAATTCGCTAGATCCAAAGACTGCTCCTAGACAAAATCTGCCATTCCTGACAAGTCTGGCTGGCCTTGGCCTAGTGAGACTCTCACCTGCCTTCCAAACACTGGAGCTCTGGGCTTTCCTTCCTATGGAAAAGAACTGTCCTTCTCATCCAGGTGTCCATGGGGTTCCACATCCAACATCCAGCATTCCCTGTTGTGACAGACTGGAGGAGATTGTTGGCTGAAAACATTTCATGCATGGGAGAGGAAGGTGCAGATCCAGCCTTGCCCTGCCCTGCCCTGGAAGCCCAGCCCAGCCCTGCCCTGGAACCCCAATCCCCCCAGAGCCTCTATCCCAGCCCAGCAGTGGCTGCCTGTCCCTGGCACAGCACAGGCAATGCTCCACAGCCACCTCTGCAGCCCCAGCCCAGCTCCTGAGGGACCAAATGAGCCCAAGCCCCACCTGGGGGAAGGGCCCAGGGAGACCAAGGGGTATTGAAGGCTGACCACAAGGCAAGCACACATCTTGCCCCTGCATCCTCTTGGAATTTCCATCTGAACAATGCTGCAATCCAGAGCTTGGTAGCTGTGTGTGGGCTTCTCTGTATCTTTTCTGTCTTTCGCTCTCTCTGTGTCTTCTTCTATTTCTGTCCTTTTGCAAATTTTGAATAACTTAACATTGAACAGGCTTAGAGTTTATGAAATTGAATGGGCCAAGGTAATGCTTTGAGAAGTCTTTTCTGCTGATTGAATGTGGCATTAAACCATTTGCCAAGTTTCTCTAATTTACTGAAGTTGCCAGTAAAGACTGTTTTGTTGTTTTGACCTCTTGAGGATTTTTTGCCAGGATTTGTCTAGTGCATCCAACTCAGAGGACACAAACAACTGTAAATTCCTTTTAAATGTCTCATTGAGAGAGTTTTTTAGTGGATGGGGGTCAGGGCTTGTGTGTCCTGCTTGGCCCAGCCCAGGCAGGGCTTTCCCAGCCACATCCCACACTCCATTGCCCAGCTGGAGCCACTGGTGCCTCTGAGTTGTGCTGCCCCAGCCCCAGGGACACTCTCCTTGTCTGCCCATTCCCCCACGGTCTCTGGGCAGGGATGGCCTCACTGGGGGCTGCTGACATCCTCAGCAACTTGGAGGCTGCTGCTGAATTTCACTGCTCCAGAGGCTTGTTCAGCCTTCAGCTCTTCAGTGCAGGAATTCAGTGGCCCAGGGCTCATGAACATTCAGAACACCTGAACAAGCCAAGCCTCTGAGAATCATTTGATTTTAATTTTGAAATCCTTTGTGGTTAAGTAGATCTCAGTAGTGTATTCAAACTGAATACATGATATTTAAAAAGAGAGCAAGAAAAGATTTTGTAGGTCCTGTTTAGTTTTGTTTTCCTGTTAATTCATTGATATGTGCAATCTCCAATTGACACTGAATCCAGGTAGTTCCTCATGCAGTGTGAATAGATATGCAAATCAAGACCCTTCATGGCTGACAATCAATCAGACTCTGTCCCTACCCCCACCCCGCCATTTCCCCCATCCAAGCCCTGGCACTCAGAGCAGCCTTGTGCAAATCTGAGCTCCCTCCAGCCCAGGCTGCACCTGCAGCTTTCAGCTCCTTGGCTCCAATTCCCACCTGCTTTTCTTGCAGAAGGAGCTGCCCGAGACACAGAGGGATGTTCATTTCTTGTCAGCCAACAAAGCCAAGGGAAGGCACGGCTCCATCAAATGGAAAAGTCATTCTTCTCCCTGGCTCTGCCCTGCCCCTGATCCCCACAGCCTGTCCTGTTTCCTTCATCCCTGCATTGCCAGGGACTGTCTGGGACAAGGGAGCTCTGCTCTGGGGATGGAGGGAGGTCCAAGTGCCACCACTGGAGTGGGAACCACAACTCATCAGGTTTGTGTCCTTTGGGGATCGGGAACTGGTGAGACTCAGAGGCACAGACAGTTTCTCTCTATGGCCAACAGACCAGAGTTGAACAGGACACAATTTAATAACAATCACAGTCTTCTCTGAGCCATGTGCAACATCCTAGCAATGTCTGATCAGTGCACCATCCACAAGGGATTTCCATACTAAAATTAATTTTAGACAAATGTGACCCTGTAATACACATAAACACAATTAGGTTCTTGTATCAGGATGCTCATCCTGGAGTGGGTGCAAAACAGCTCAGAACAATTCCTGATTTGCAAAGCTGTCAGTGGTGGATGGAGAACGGAGGTCAGGCTGCTCTTGGTGCTGAGGAAATGCTGAAACCAGCCTGACTCATTTCATCTCCTCCTGTCCTGGCTGATCTCCCCTCTTTCCCCTCCCACCCATTGGCTTTTGTCTCCCACCAGGCCCCCGGTGAAGAGCCTGGCTCTGTGTTCTCCATCCCCTCCTCGCTGGCACTGCCAGGCTGGGATGAGGAGCCCCTCAGCCTTCCCTGCTCTGGGCTGGACAAGCCCAGCTCCCTCAGCCTCTGCTCACAGCCCAGGGGCTCCAGCCCCACCTTGGAGGCCCTTCCCAGACCCTGCTGCAGCTGCCAGACATCTTTCCTGCCCTGGGCAACCCAACCCAGGCCACAGTGACCTGGATAATCCCCGTCCTTGATGTCCTGGTCACACAGCCCTGGCCCCTTGTCCCCATGTCAGGCTCTGGGGTGGATCCTGTGGAACATCCTTTGGTGGAGGCTGTGGCTCCAGGTGGGCCGGGGGGATCCCGGGGGACAGGGACCCCGCTGGGCATGGACAGCATTGGACTTGTTGGGAGAAACTGTGAGGGGGAGCTGGGGCCGAGTGACCAACCCAGTGACCTGACACAGCCCTGCTGGGATGGCACACAGCCCCTCTGGGATGTCACACAGCCCCTCTGGGATGTCACACAGCCCCTCTGGGATGGCACAGCCTGCTCTGTGAGCTCACAGCCCATTCTCTGATGTCACACAGCTGGTTTCTGATGTCACAGCCAACTCTGTGATGTCATAGTCTGCTCTGTGATGCCATCGCTAATTAATGACCTCACATCCCCCACTCTGTGATGTCATAGCCCACTCTGTGACCTCATGTTACCAGATCAATTGCCTACACCAGCTGAGCTGACACCTGGAGCTTGTTCTCCACATCCCCAGGCCTATGGAAACCACACAAGGCCCATTGTGTGAGAAGGGGAACTGGAAGTTCAGCAGCCTCAGGGTCCTGCCAGCTCAGCCAGGCCCACTGGAACATTGGGGTCTACGACCACCAGGGACCACCAGAGAGACCCCCAGGACAGAAGAACACATGGGTAAAGGGGAGGGGAAATATGTCAATGATTTTGGGGAAATGATTATCATATGTGTGTTTAGTCCAGGACAATCAATGAATATGTGTGCAAAATACAGAAAATAAACAGAAACTTTCCTGTACTCAGCCTGCACAGCTTTGGGAGGAGCTCTCCCCTGTGCATCCAGCTGAATAAAGAATGCTGCTTCTTAGTGGTGTTAAGGAGTTTTCTGTCTTACCGAATTTTTGCTAACACTCCCACTGCCAAGGAAAGCTCTGTCTGCTGCTTTTCACAGACAGAGAAAGGCTGGTGGCAGATGTGGGGCTCAGAGGCTGCCTGGGTCATGGTGGCCATGAAATAATCAAGTTTTCAATCTTCTGTGAAAGAAGGAGGGGCAGCAACAAAACTTCTACACTGAAATTAGGAAGGGCAGACTTTGGCCTGTTCAGGATGCTGATTTGGAGAGTACCAAATCAGGTACTGATTATTTTAAGGGAAACACCCTTAAAAAGAAAGGGGTCCAGGAAGGATGGACACATTTCAAGAAAGTAATCTAGAGGGGAAAGGGGCTGCCTGTCCCAGTGTGGCAAAAGATGAGCTAGTGAGGCAAATTATTTTCCTGGCTGTCCATGGAGCTTTTCTGGGAACTCAGGGAAAAAAGGACCAGAAACTCAGGAAATTTTTAAGGATGTCATTCCGTTAAGCAGAAACAAAAGGAAAGAGATGAAAGCTCAATTAGAACTTAACCTGGAGGCTTCTGTAAAGAAATAATAAATGTTTAAAAAAAAATTTATAAGAAAAGGAGGGAGAAGAAGAACTTCTACTCTTTTTTGGATACAGTGGAGAATATAGTAATTAAAGATAAGGAAAAGGATAAGGTAATTAACATCTTGTGTCAATTTTCAATATTAGTACAGGTTGTCCTCAGGACAAGTGTTCTCCTGAGCTGGTAGATGGGCACAGGGAGCAGAACAGCCCCCTGGAATCCAGGAGGAAGCAGCTGGGGACCTGCTGAGCCACTCAGATGCTCACAGGTGTGTGGGATCAGATGGGATCCATCCCAGGGGGATGAGGGAGCTGTGGATGAGCTCCCCAGGCTGCTCTCCATCATTTACCATCAGTCCTGGCTCAGCAGGGAGGTCCCAGAGCACTGGAGGTGCCAGTGTGAGCCCATGCCCAGGAAGGGCAGGAAGGAGGAGCTGGGGAACTCCAGGCCTGTCAGCCTGACCTGGGTGCCTGGCAAGGTTATGGAACAGATCACCTTGAGTGCCATCCCAGGGCACCCACAGGATGGCCCAGGGATCAGAGCCAGCCAGCGTGGATTTAGGGCTGGCAGGTCCTGCCTGACCAACCTGGTCTCCTTTTATGCCCAGGTGACCCACCTGTGGATGTGGGAAAGGCTGTGGATGTTGTGTGCCTGGACTCCAGCAGAGCCTTTGACTCTGTCTCTGACAGCATTCCCTGGAAAAGCTGCAGCCCACGGCTTGGGCAGGTTCCCTCCTGGCTGGGAGATTTAAGAGCTGGCTGGAGGCTGGGCCCAGAGAGTGGTGGGGAGGGTGCTGCACCCAGCTGGTGTCCAGGCACTGGTGCTGTCCCCAGGGATCTGTGCTGGGCCCAGTCCTGTTTAATATCTTCACTGATGGTCTGGGTGAGGGGATCGAGTCCAGCATTCACAAATTGCAGATGGCACCAAGCTGGGTGTGAGTGTGGATCTGCTGGAGGGCAGGACAAGAAGACCCAGCCTTAAGCTGCACCAGGGGAGGCTCAGGCTGGACAATAGGAAGGAGTTCTTCACAGAAAGGGTGAGTGGGAACTGGAATGGGCTGGCCAGGGGGGAGGTGGCAGAGTCACTGTCCCTCTCCAGTGGCACTCAGTGGCATGGTCTGGGGGACAAGGCAGTATTTGGGCATTGCTTGGACTTGATGATCCCAAAGGTCTTTTCCAGCCTATTTGATTCTGTCATTCTGTGATGATTGGGACACTCTGGGGCCATTGTGACACTGCAGGGCCTCATGGAACTAAGAGGACCATGGTGACACCGTGCACCCCCACAGAACCCGGGGTCCATGGTGGTGCTGTGGGGCCAAATGGACCCAGGGAGTGCCCCGTGACACTCTGGGCCCTTGTGGAACCACAGAGGCCATTGTGACACTGCAGGGCCTCGTGTAACCAAGGGGTTTCACCATTTTGACACTGCAAAACCAAGGGGACCATTGGGAGACTGCAGGGCCCAGTGGAACCAAGGGGCCGTTCTGACACTGCGGGGCCTCATGGCACCAAGGGGACATTGTGACACTGCAGGATCCTGTGTAACCAAGGGGCCACTGTGACACCATGGGGCCTCAAGGAACCTGGAATAATGCTGTGACACTGTGTGGCCTTGTGGAAACAAGGAGTCCATTGTGACACAGAGGGGACTTGTGGAAGCACAGAGACCATGGTGACAGTGTGGGACCTCATGTGGCCATGGGGCCATTTTGACACCCTGGGGCCACATGGAACCAAGGGGCCACTGTGAAACTGCAGCACCAATGAGAACATTGTGACACTGTAAAGCCTCACAGAAGCAAGAAGTCCCTTGTCACATTTTGGGGCCCCATGGAAGCAAGGAGACCAGTGTGACAGTGCAGGGCCTGGTGTAACCAAGAGGCCATTGTGACACTGAGGGGCCCCTTTGAACCAAGGACTTTTTTGCAGATGTCACCAAGCTGGATGTGAGTTTTGATCTGAGAGAACATAGGAGTGCTCTGCACAGGGACCTTGATAGTCTGGATCCAGAGGATGAATCCAACAAGGTGAGGTTTAACAAATCCAAAGGCCAGGCCCTGCTATTTGGCCCCAGTGCTACAGGCTGGGGACAGAGTGGCTGGAGAGCAGCCGGGCAGAAAGGGACCTGCAGGGACTGATGGACAGCAGGCTGGACATGAGGCAGCAGTGTGCCCAGGTGGGCAAGAAGGCCAATGGCTCCTGGCCTGGCTCAGGAATGGTGTGGCCAGCAGGAGCAGAGCTGCTGTGCCAGCACTGATCTGCCCCCAGCTCTGCACACAGACATGGCTGCTGCAGCTCCAGAGAAGGCAACAAAAGGGCATCTCTGCAGAAAACTCTGCTGGGAGATCCTTTAGTTCCTTTAAAGCCAACAAGATCACAGCCCCTCATTGACACAGTCTGTGGCCACAGGGAAGGTGGAGAGAAACAAAATTAGAAATGGTAGAAACAATGAAATTACTTTACGGAAAATATGAAAAAAGTAAAACAAAGAAAAAGAACTTCCAAAATGAAACCAACAAAAGTATCAAAGATGAATTTTATTACAAGCAATTTGCACAAACTGGCAAGCAGTTTTCAATGTTTCTGAAAGCATCCAGTCATCAGTCTCCACACTGCAGCCTTGAGCTCCTGGTTCCTCAGGCTGTAGATGAGGGGGTTCAGGGCTGGAGGCACCACCGAGTACAGAACTGACACGGCCAGATCCAGGGATGGGGAGGACATGGAGGGGGGCTTAAGGTAGGCAAATGTTCCAGTGCTGATAAACAGGGAGACCACGGCCAGGTGAGGGAGGCAGGTGGAAAAGGCTTTGTGCCGTCCCTGCTCAGAGGGGATCCTCAGCACAGCCCTGAAGATCTGCACATAGGAGAAAACAATGAACACAAAGCCGCCAAAAGCTAAACAGATGGAAAACACAAGAAGTCCCAGTTCCCTAAGGTAGGATTGTGAGCAGGAGAGCTTGAGGACCTGTGGGATTTCACAGAAGAACTGGCCCAGGGCATTGCCATGGCACAGGGGCAGGGAAAATGTATTGGCCATGAGTAGTAGAGCATTGAGAAAGGCACTGGCCCAGGCAGCTGCTGCCATGTGGGCACAAGCTCTGCTGCCCAGGAGGGTCCCGTAGTGCAGGGGTTTGCAGATGGACACGTAGCGGTCGTAGCACATGATGGTCAGCAGATAAAACTCTGTTGAAATGAAGAACAGAAAGAAAAAGAGCTGTGCAGCACATCCAGTGTAGGAGATGCTCCTGGTGTCCCAGAAGGAATTGTGCATGGCTTTGGGGACAGTGGTGCAGATGGAGCCCAGGTCAGTGAGGGCCAGGTTGAGCAGGAAGAAGAACATGGGCGTGTGCAGGTGGTGGCCGCAGGCTACGGCGCTGATGATGAGGCCGTTGCCCAGGAGGGCAGCCAGGGAGATGCCCAGCAAGAGGCAGAAGTGCAGGAGCTGCAGCTGCCGCGTGTCTGCCAATGCCAGCAGCAGGAAGTGCCTGATGGAGCTGCTGTTGGACATTTGCTGGGGCTGCACATGGGGACCTGGTCATGGAGAAAAGGACAGTGAAGTGTCGGAAGAGATACTGGTAACCAAAATCAAAGCCTTTTCCCATACACCCTCCCCTGGAACACACATAGACACCATTCTCTGTTAAAGAGTTCTGAGGTTTTCTTTATAAGCTCCCCCATACCTCTGCTGGTATTCTTGGTTATCAGAAACCCTCAGGATTTCCACTGCCCTCAGGGAAAACAGAGCACGTTCTGAGTGGCAAAGTGATTAGCAGAGAGTGAGGGAAGATAATCTGTCATTCTGACCTATTCAGAATTTCTCTGGGTTTAAACTTTCTAAGTTGGATGGTGATCACCCCCACCATGTTTCCCTTTAAAATTCCCCAGGCGCTGCTGAGAGCAGATGGATCCACCACAGCCCAGCTCAACATTTGTAGCCAAGGACTCACTTTGCTCATTTCACCAACCCAGCAGCATTTTCAGTGTCACAACACCTCTGCCTTTCCCCATCAATCTCGTAACTCAGAGATGCTCTGGGACAGGTTTGCACCCTGGATTGAAGCTCCCAGCTTGGACTGAAATCTCAGGGAGACTTCCAAGTGTCCTTCTGATGGCATTGGATTGAGGGAGATGCAGCTCCTTCCCTGGCTGCACTGACAGCATTGCCCAGAGCCGGGCCCTGGGGACAGCGTCACCCTGAGCCAGCTGTGCCCCCTGCCAGAGCCCCCAGGGCCGGGCAGCTGCTCCCAGCCCTGTGCTCTGAAGAGGGAACTGGGCCCGGGGCTGCAGAGCTGCCCCACGGCTCTGCTGCAGCTCTGCCTGCACAGGAGGGGCTGCACGCCTTGGAGCCCCGGCCCTGAGGGCAGAGGCTTGGCTGGGCCACAGGAGGGAGGGGGCTTGTTCAGAGGGAGGGGCTGCACTGCAGGGGATCCTGTGGGCATCTCTAAACTCTCCCTGCCACAGCATTGCTGGGCTTTGTTTTCTCTCATTGCCTGATCTTCTCTCTGCTTCCTGCAGATTTCCCTCCTGCAGGTGTTTCCCTGTGCCAGATCTCTCCCTGCCAGCACTCACAGACCCCAAATCTCTGTGCACTCTCCTTGGCCCTACAGAACCCTGCCTGTTTGCAGGGCACTGGCTGGGGGCAGGTTCTGTTTGCAGCTTGGAGAAAGGACAGCTCAGACTGAGCCTGATGGCTCCAGCAAAGGTGATGCTGCTGCTGTCCATGGGCAGAGTGGCTGAAAGCACATTAGGGATCTCCTGTGAACCTATTGATCACTAAAAGTAACAGTTCAGATGTCTTGGGAACTTTTAAAATTTCATAAATAATAATTCATAAGCAAAATTTACCAGGTCAGATATTACAAGGAATTGTCAAAATTTATAATCATCCTTTAATATTTATCACCACGTCCCTACCATTCCTCAATAGTAGGAAACTGAATACAAAGTCTTAAGAAATTTCTTATATTTTTTCAAAATCCTAGTCTTGGAAATATTCTATGACTGATCAGAACCCCTCAGCATGTCAGAGCTTCATGAACCTTTCACCTCCCCTGCACCAGAAATACCCAGAATTGTACTCACAGGCTCTGCAGGCATTGGGATGTTGCAGCTTGAGGAGATGGCTCCAGGAGCTGCAGCTGCACTGTCCTGCAGCCAGAGGTTCCTGTGCCAAGGGCTGGCAGTGATTGTGCCCCAGGCACTTCTCAGCCCCTTCCCAGCCCTGACTGATTGAAGCTCTCTGTGCCTCTGGGCTGTGCCCGGGCTGGCTGCAGGCAGTGCCCCAGCCCTGCTGGGCTGGCACAAGAGCTGCTCATCAAGAGAAATGTGCTTTTGAAGCTCTTCTTGGTGACCAGGAGCTGCCTCTGTGCCAGGAGCCCAGCCCAGCTCAGCAGCACAGACACAGCACAAGGACTTTAATCAGCCTCTGGGGCTTTGTGCTCAGGCCCTGAGCATCAGTCCCTGAGAGGGAGCTGAAGAAACCTCTCCAGTATTCCAAGGCAGAATCCAACTCCAAAGTTTCTTGGACTTGTAATGGGTCCCACTGAGGGACACGACTGAGCAAGTGTCCCCAGGCCCCAGGCAGAGCAGAGAACTGCAGGCAGTGATGACAGGTGGGGACAAAGAGAAGCCAAGTCTTGGTGCCCTGGGGCACTGCAGGGTCTGTGCCAGCAAGGGCTGGGAGGAGACACCTTGTCCTGAGGCCCTGGGGCCTCCTGGCACAGCCCCAGCCAGGCTGGGCACTGTCAGCCCCTTGTGCTGCCCTCAGCATCCCCCCCTAGCCCACATCCCAGTGGCCTCCAGGATCTGCTGCAAGGAGTCCCTGGGGAGCCTTGCTCAGCAATGGCCCTGGGGGCTCCTTCATGCTCCCTGCAGGGACTGCAGGTTTTTCAAAGGACTTTGGCTTTGGCTTTTGCCTTGGAGTCTCTGAGAGGTCTCTGCAATCATGGCCTCCAATTATCTGCTTTAACAAGTCCCTGGAGATGCTTTGTCAGTAACAACACTCAGTGGGGCTCATTAATGCTTCAGGGTACTCCAGTTATTTGAAGGTACTTGGTGTTTCCCTTTTGATACAGACTCTGTGAGAGGTTTGTGCAATCATTGCTCAATTACCTGCTTTAATGAGTCCCTTGAGAGCTTTGTACTGACAGTCATGCTCAGAAATGCTTTGAGATACTCAAAATTTTTAAGGTAGTTTGGATTTTTTTCACTCTGAATCTCTGAGAGGTTTTTTGTGCCATCCTGGCCTCCAATCTGTTCTCCAAGGAGTCCATGAGGATCCTGTGTTTGGGATGGACCTCACTTAGACCCATTCATGCTTTGAGACACTTTGGGGTTTTCCTCTGACTTTGACTCCTGGAAAGGTTTGTGCAATCTCCTCTCAGGCCCTGAGGTTCAAGGGCTCAGCTCCAAAAGCACCACAGGCTCATTAGGATGCAGCAAGTCCTGACAAACCATAGACCTGCCTTGATTTCCCTCTAGTCTTGTTCAGTTCAGCAGGAAGTTTTCCTTTTACAGTTATGGATGGTATAAATAAGAAGCTTGACTAGGCCAATATTCAAGCAGCAATCCATTTATTAATTAATATGGTAAAGTATGAGCAATACAGCACTGGGTACAGTCAGGGAAGTTTTCCCTCCAACTGCACACTGATAATTGAGGGTTACAGGTATTTATAGGGGTACTCATCAGCTTTCTCAGCAGTTTCTATTCCAATTCTTACTCATCAGCAGTTTCTATTCCCAATTTTTACGTCACAATTCTATGTACTATTGTGATTTAGCTTTTCTCAGGATGTATCCCAAAAGGAGTATCCCCAGATGGTGGTGGTCCGGTTTCCAAAAGAAGAAAGATGAATCCCATCTGGTGAGGTCCAGCTCTCCAGATGTGGGTCCACCTTTTAATTGTAAAGACTATAAATCTAACAACAGTGATGTCCAGCTTCCCTTGGTTGAAACCATAAATCCTTGAGGTGATGTTCATCTTCCTTTCTCAAGCTGTTTTTCTCTGCTTTATTAAGGCGTGAGATAAGCTTGTTTCCTTTATATATATTCCAATGCTATAGTTTCAAGGATACAAGCAATGTTCTAAAATTATACTTCAAAAGGTTATTATTGCAGAACTCTTTAAGGATTAACTACAAGCCTTAGTCACCATTCTGTGTCCCCACCTTCATCACACCTACCTTGTTGTGTACCAGGAGACGCTGCAGCTGTGCACTTGTATGTGGGGAAGCCTTGATGTTCTGCATGGTGGAGCTGCTGCTCTGATGGTCCCCAGAGCTCTGCGGCACAGGGGGACACTGGCACAGACCAGCGGCCTCCTGTGGGATGGGGCAGAGGACACTCAGTGCCCAGGCCTGTGGCATGCAGGGCATCACCCTGCTGTGCCAGGGAGGGCACTGGCAGTGCTGCCTGCAGGGGCATGTCCCTGCCAGCTCCTGTCCACCTGCTGCAGGAGCCCCAAGCCCATCCCACCAGGCTGCATCTGCTGGCTCTGTCCCCATGGCCACGTGTGCTGGCCATGGCACCAGGCAGGTCCCTGTGCACAGGACACCAGCTGGCAGGAGCTGGGCTGTCCCAGCTGCAGGGATTGGTTTTGGGAACTCCTTTCACAGGAGGCACCCAATCCCCGTCTGTAGGATTGACGGGGGTAGCACGGTCGGGACGAACGGAGACGAGAGATCTCTGAAGCCAGGTCATGGACGGTTTATTGCAAAGAGCGTGGGTGCAGGGCCCTGCTTGGAGCTGCCAGCCACAGCTCAGAGCAGGCCTGAGAGAAGAGAGGGGTAGAGAGGATGAGAGGGTAAGAGAGTAAAAGCATAAGAGAGTAAAAGGGGTATGAGGATAAAAGGCAAGCGCTAAGAGACAAGAGGTGAGAGTAAGAGCTAAGAGGTAAGAGGCAAGAGCATAGAAAAGTAAGAGCTAAGTTCCCGTTACAATACAATAAATCATCTTCTGTGCTGAATATTCTGATTCTCACTTAACCAATCTAGTACAACATACAAATCCTATAGCATTTCCATACAGCCTATAAGAATCACTACATTACCATACTGTGCTACATTTTAAACCCTAAAAACTCCTCTTTGGACCCCTTCTGCCAAGCTGGCAGGGTCTGCTGGGACCCTTGGACCTGCCTGTAAGCAGAGGGTCTTGTTTCATCAAAAGGGGATTACCTTCAGCCGGCCACACCATTGTTTTCCCGTTGTTCAGTAACGAAGGGATCTCGAAGCTTGCTTTCATTTCAATCTCACTTATAGTTTCCATATTCTCAAAATCTTTTGCCAGGCAATCATATTTATAAGGTTTTCCTGTTTCATCTTCCCCAACTGCCCTCCAAGCCTGAGCTCAGACTGCAAACAGATGCAGCTCATCAGATGTGCTTTCATCAGCCTTGGGACAGAGAGATGGCCAGACAGGGCAGTGCAAGGCAAGGAATGCAAAAGCCCCCAGCCCTGGAGCAAGCACTGGCCCTCCACAGCTGCCCTCTGCTCCCCTGCCCTGCCCCGTCCCCCCAGGCTGCTCTGCCCCAGCCCAGGTGCAGAGCCCTCCTTGCTGTGTCAGGGCTGCTCTGCACCCCAGGCGCTGGGGATGTGTCCTCAGGGCCCTCACCTTTGGCTGGGCGGTGGCTCCTTGCTGGGGGGCATGGGCTGCAAATATGGGAGTGTCTTGGGGTACCTGGGGAGGGCAGGAGTCACAGGTGTGTGACAGGGGACAAAGAACCTGTTCCTGTTGGAGGCAGCACCCCCAAAGCCATGGGATTGTAGCCCATGGCATCCCACTGCCTGTAGCCCTTGGGATGAGCCCCCACAGCCCCTGCTGATGGGCAGGGCTGCAGAGGGGGCTCCCCACATCAGCCCCTCCCAAGCAGACACTGTCCCCCTGTGCCAGCACAGCGGGTCACTGCTGGCACCCATCTCCCCCCATGCCAGCCCCGCTGCCCCCGAGGCACTGGTGCTACTCACTGGCCAGGAACCTGCACGCTGAGCATGCGGTCACAGGACAGGCACGAGAAAGGGACTGGCAGCTGCCTAAGGAGGGGGAGGGAAGAGGGCTGGCTGAGCTCCTGGGCCCACAGCCCTGCAGCACACAGGCAGCAGCTCCCTGCAGCAGCCAGCTGCTGGGCAGCTCACTGCACAGGGTCACGGCCATTGCAGGGTGAACCGTGGGCTCTTAAGCCTTTTCTCCCCATCCCCAAGGTGCTGGCTGATGCCAGGTGAAGGGCACAGGCACCCATGCCACCATCCCAAGCAGCCCCTGCAGCGCTTTCAGCCCCTCTCTGGCACCAAAGCTCCCCCGTGTGCACGGCCAGGAGGGCAGGGCACAACCCAGCTCAGGGCATGGTGTGTGACAGCCCTGCCTGGCAGGAGCAGTTGCCATCGCTGTCCCCAAAGCCATCAGAATCTCCATTGCACTCACTTCTTAATCCCAGCAGCATTTTCACGCAATAGCCTATCCTCAAGTTCCTCCATGTTCCTGTTCCAGGACTCCTCCCGGTGTTTACGGAAAGTCTTCAGCTCCAGGCGATCCAGCTGTGAACAGGTGCACAGCCTCAGCCAGCTGCTCCAGGATGTGATGTGGAGCTCTCCAGGGAAAAGCCTGGAGGGGAATCCTCAGAGGGATGCTACCTCAGGCTGTCAAGTCCCAAAGGTGCCAGTTCCTCGTGGTGGGGACGAGGTACCCGTCACCTTGTCTTCAATTGCATCGCTGAACTGCTGCTGGGTACTGTTCCAGTGCTGCTCCTGGCCTGAAATCTGGCTCTGCAACTCCTGCATCCTCTCATCCAGCTCCTCCATGTTCTCTTCACACTGGCTGCAATCCACTTTGCTGTCCAAGGCAGCTTTGTCCATCTTCTAAGAGAGGGGAAGGGCAGGAGAGCGGTGGGGAAAGGGATGAGGAATGCCAGGCAGGGCCAGCGTGTGAGGGACAGAGGGAGGAGTGCTTCTGAGACAGAGGAGAAATTTTCCAGAGTAGAAATCCATTTTGATTTAGGTGAAATGTACATCTTTGAGTCTGTGGTTAGAAAACATAGCTATGTAGCCTGACTGCAAAGCCTAGGCTCAGGGAAAATGATTCAGTGAAGGACAGAGATAAGGGGGGGACGGGACAGAGGGTGATAAAGAGAGACAGAGAGACTGCTGTGAAAGCAGGTCAACCTCACCTAAGAATTCTTTCTGATAAAGAAGAACTAGTGGCAAATGTCACGTGAAATTTGTATAAAAGAATATGTATGAACCTATTGTGAAATTGTATGGATATGTATTTGAGAGGAGGATAAAAAGGGACCTGAAGTTCCCAGAGGTACGCATGTCTTTTAAGGAGAGTAATCTCTGCATGCATCCAGCGCTGTAATAATAAACATACCGGCTTTACAACTTACACAACATTGTGGAGGTTTTGGCTATCTCTGCAAAACAGACCCCTTTTGGAGGTTTCCTCCTAAAATTTGCCCTAAGCCAGCACAGTCATCATGAAAATTTCACCAGTGGCATAATTTCCTGCTGGCAAATCTTGTGACAGATGCTTGACCTTGTTCTCCATGAGACATTCTTGGGAAGAGCAGACAGGAGAAGATTCCTGGAAAACTGAAACAGCTTTGCAGAAGTGAAATGAAAATGAAAGAAACAATCCAAGATCTTTTCCTCTATTTATTTCTATGCTCCTCTTTTCCATATTGCACTACTTCTCCATCCCAGGAATTCCAGATGCACCGCACCTCTAAGATCGGTGACTTAGTGATTTTTAGACACTTGAAAATACCATGAGCCACACAGAGTTTTCCTTCCCCTGGTTTTACTGGAAGGCAAGACTGGAGATGTAAGTGCAGTGCTGGGCTCAGGTAGGAATCCTACAGCAAGGGAAGGTGGCCCGACAGTGTTTGACCCTCAGGCAGGCCAATGCAGAGCAGCAAGCGAGGGGATTGCTGTGCCAGTGTGCAGGAGTCAGGGCTCTGCATCTGGGCTCACCGCTGCAAAGTTCCCGTGTTTGGACAGACTCAGGGGCTGTGCCCGGGGCGCGCGGGGCTCGAACGTGGGGCTCGTGGGGCGAGCGGGGAACGGACACGGGGACGAACGGCCCCGGTGCTTCAGTTGCAGCGGCGGCAGCGGCGGCAGCAGCAGCAGCAGCAGCGGCAGCAGCAGCAGCGACAGCAGAAAAACAGATATTTTAGATCACTTTTTTTCTTTCTTTCTCTTTCTCTTTTTCTTTCTCTCCCTTTGTTTCTTTTTCTCCCTTTCCCTCGGTCGGGCACCCTTCTCTCGGGGTCCCTTGCCCGGCGTCCCTCTCCTCTCCCCGCCTCCCTCTCCCCTGCCGGGCCGGGCCATGCCCCCGGCCCGCCCCCGGCCCCGGGCGGGGCTGCCCCGTGCCCGGCCCCGCCCGTCCCGCCGCGCTCTCGCCTCCGCCCGGCTCTGGCCGTACTGGCGGTGGCGCTGCTGGGCGGGCGTCAGTGCCTGGTGCGGGGGCGGCATCGCCGCCCTTCGGCTCCGCCTGGCCCGAGCCCGGCCCCGGACCCGACGCAGAGTCCAGTCCCGGCCCCGGCCCCGGCTCCTCCCGGGGCCCGCGGAGGACACAGGCGGGGCGGCCGCTCCCGCCGCCTCCGCTGCGGCTTCCCCGGCCCGAGCTCCGCCGCTCAGCAGCGCGGCCGCCGGCCCCGAACCTCCCGTGCCGCGTTCCAAAGAGCGAACGCCTGGGCATGGCCGGCCCGGGGCGGCTGAGGGGCGCTCGGGGGCCGTTGCTGGCCCCGGGCCGAGCTCTGACAGCCGCGTCCCGCCCGCAGGGAAGGCGCACGAGGCCCTGCAGGAGCGGCACCGGCGGGGTTCGCTGCTGGGCCGCGCTCCAGTCACAAACATGGAGCACAGAGCCTCGAGAGTGCGCAAGGTGGTCTGGCTGGATCAGGAGGAGGAGGAAGAAGGCCCTGGAGCTGGCCCAGCACAGGAGACCAATGCGGCGGTGCCGTTCCATCCACCGCAGGAGGGTGAGTGGCAGAGCTGGGCTGCAGGGCTGGAGCCTGCAGCCAACTTGGCCCCGTCCCATCCCATCCCATCCCATCCCATCCCATCCCATCCCATCCCATCCCATCCCATCCCATCCCATCCCCTGGGGAAATGCCCAGGGACAGGACGGAAGAGGGGCCGGGCAGACACCCCGCAGTGGCCGTGCTCCATCCCCCTGGAGCATCCCGGGGCTTTCCCTGCCTGGGCAGCGCAGGGCTGGGCTGTGTTCTCCAGCCTCTCCCGCAGCCCCTCAGCTCTGGCTGTGCTCGCTCTTTGCCAGATGCAGCCCTGGAGCGCACACAAGAGCAGGAATCCAGCCGTGGCCGCTTCCGCAGCACAGCACAGGTACCTGCAGCCACCCCCACCTGGGCTGGGCCTGCTGTCCCTGCTCAGCCCAGCACCGTGTGTGCAGCACTCCATGCAACATCCCTGGCTTCTTGCCCTTCTCCTACAGCTCGTCTGCGACTTCATCCGGAGCATCCGGCGGGAAGAGACCAGCACCATGGGCACTGGGCTCAGAGCTCACTCCGAGCTCCTCAATCATGAGACCAGTGCCGCCCTGCTGGATTTGCTCCTCGAGAAGGGTGCTGCCAGGCCAGAACAAGTGAGCAGCCTGGGGCCAGGCTTCAATTCCCCCATGAGTCCTGTGGCTTCTCCTGCCAGGCCTGCTGGTCCCTGGGAGCCTTTGAGGCCATGGCAGTGCGCTGGCAAGGGAAGCATTCTCTGGGGACCCTGAGGACATTGCTCCCTCTGGCAGCTTTCCAAGTCTCCCCGTGCCTTCTCCAGGTGCCCGCCATGGTCAGGTACATTCACCGATGGCTCCTGGCCAATGATTCTGCCCAGCACAGGCTGGATGAGGCCCTGCTGACTCTCACCAAAGCACACCCGGGTGATGCAGTCGTGACGCTGCTGCGTGTGGCCCCGTCCTGTGACAGGTATGGGGCCCACCTGCCCAGAGGGCTCAGGCCTCCCCAGCCCATCAGACTGTACTGCCTGCCCAAGGTGTCTGACCAACAGAGAGTTCCAGGGCCCTCTGGCTGCTGCCTTTTCCAGCCCTGGCACGTCAGCCCCCAAGCCTGCTGCCATGCTCCCTTGCTGCCCCTCAGGGCTCTGTCCCCACAGGGCTGGGCTGCCTGGCTGCTGCTGGCGAGGGCCAGTGGGCAGAGGCAGAGCCGGCCATCAGCCCGGGCCCCTAGGGATGCCCAGGCCACGGTGCCGTGTCTGAGACCCCCCTGAGACAGAGCTCTAACCCCACAGAGCTGCCATCACCATGTGGAAGACCATCATGGGCTCGCTCAGGACTGCGGAGCCAGTGCAGCTGATACTCCTGGATGTGCTGCGGAGCTGGCCCAAGCACAACACGTGCACCTCCAATGGGGACAAAACGGGTGTCTTTGGCCTGGCTGTGAGTTTCTGCAAGTGGCCTTTGCTAGCCCCAAGGCCGCCTCTCCAGCAGCTCTCCATCCTCCTTCCCCCACTGCATCTCCCTGCCTCAGGCAGGGCCCAGGGGCAGCTTCAGGCCCAGCAGGCCCCGTGCTCCCCCTGCCAAGGTCTCTCTGGGCCTCTCCCTGCCAAGCTTGGGCCCTGCCACACGGACACCTCAGCACTGAGCGCTGTCTCGGGGGGCTTTGTCCCTTGCAGGCAACCGTGGTGATGTGGAAGATCCTCCAGGAGACCCCTGTCCCACGTGTAGTGGCTCCGTATTTCCCCCGCCTATTTTTGCATCTGCTCTTCCAAGTGTTCTTCAGCACAGAAGAGATGCCAGAGGAGGTCGATGCCTTCTGGAAGGGATGCCAGGAAGAGCACGGCCTTGCCACCAGCCCCAACAGGTGCTCCATCCCAGTCCTCCTGTCCCTGCCACGTGGCCTGCCAAGGAGCCAGTGCTGCCAGTGTGACCTGGCCTTTGCTGTGCACACAGGTTTGCAGTGCAGACCCTGAAGTCCCTGCTCTGCCTTGTCCAGTGTGAGCACGTGGTGGTGTCAATGGAAGGCAAGCGTGGCTGGGACACGCTGCTCTGCGTTGATACCCACCACTATGCCGTGGCTCTGCTGGCCAGGTGAGACCCCCTTTGTCCCCATTGCTCCTGGCATTTGTGCCCTGAGCCCGGGCTGTCCCACATGGTCCCCATGGCTGTGGGCCAAAGGGACGAGGGACAGCCAAGCAGACTGGGAAAGTCTGGGAAAGGAGGGTGCCCAGGAGCGGCCACATCTCAAAGGGCCCAGGTCCCCTGGCAGGGTGGTGGGGAAAGACAAGAACCGTGTGAGTCAGTGCTGGGAGAGGCTTCCCTCCCTCCCCCGGCTCAGGGTCTGAGTGCCATTTTCCACCTTCCAGGGAGATTCGCCATGCATCCAGGCCCTTGTGTAAAAGGATCTTATGCTGCCTCCTTGAGATGCTCAGCAAAGAGATGCCATACTGGGATTTCCCTGCCCTGGCATTCCTTGCGGAGGTGAGCCTGAAGGCCAGCATGACCTGGCTGAGCTGCCTCCCAGCTCTCTGCCCTCTCGTCGCCGCAGCCGCCTGGGACGGTGCCCGTGCCCTGTGCTGCTGCCTGGGCCCAGCCCTGTGCGGCTCCGGGCTCCTGCCGGCCGGCTCCCCCGTCACTGGCCTGTGCCTTTCAGCTCCTCGAGTGCCTGGACTTGAGGGAATGCAGGGACAGCATCATGGATCTTGTCTTGTCATGGCACCTGCAGAGGGAGCGCGCAGACATTGGCAGCCAGCTTCTCAGGGCCCTCCTCCCGCTCAGGGACCATTCCCCGCTGGTGAGAAGGGGGCAGTGGCTGAAGCCCTGCAGGCAGCGTGGGGCTGGGCAACGCAGTTGCTTGGCCTTGCCTGGCCTTCGGGTTCTGGGGCAGCTGCTCTCAGCTCTCCTGCCTCCCGCTTCAGCTGCCCGAGTGCTTCAGGACAGGCCTTTGGCCTCTGGGCCCCGTGGCAGCAGGGTGGCCTTTCACAAACTTGCCTTCCGCACAGGCTGAAAGAATGTGGAGCCTGACGGAAAGGCTCGTGGAGCTCCTGCGGGTCAGGATGACCACCATGCTACTGGGCTATCTGTTCCTGGATAATGGTGCCCGCATACCCAGCCCCATCGCCCTGCATTTGGCTAACGTGTTCCTGCCACTCTTTGACTACGTAAGGCTCTGTGTCCCCAGCCACGGCCACTGGCTGCTGCCTGGACACTTGGTGCCCTGTGGAGATGCAGGCCTGCACCAGTGTGGGCCAGAATCAGCTGATGCTGAGCTCCTGCTGCCTTCCTGTTCTACAGGGTGATAGCCAGGTGCAGCAGCTCTCCATGATTGTCTTTCACACCTTGATGTCTGCTGTAGAAGAAGAAGGAAAGAAGCCCCTGATGACACAAGTGTGGCAGAGCCTGCTCCCACTGCTCTTCCACTGCCACGATGAGAATCTGCGTGTGGCACAGGTGAGGACTCGTGGGCTGCTGCTGTCCCCCTGGCAGGGGGCTCGGCTGCCTCCTGCCCTGCGCCTGCTGGACCGCAGCCTCCTCCAGGCTGCGGCTCCTGTGCCCTGGGCTCTGGGGCCATCTCCGCGTCTCTGCTGCTCTCCAGACTTCTCGGGAAACGCTGCTTTGTGCGGTCAAGTTTCTGAAAAAGAAAGATCTTGAGAAAAGTGTGAAGAAAGAGAAACTCTGGAAGTTCGCTGAGCTCCTGGTAAGGAGGGCTTGCAAGCCCCAGCCTCAGGCTGGAGAAGGCCCCTGAGGGCGGTGCTCAGTGTGCGGGGCTGGCAGCTGTGCCCCTGCCCGCTGCTGCAGCCAGAGGCCGCGCGGGCTCTTCTCCAGGCTCCCATGGGCCCGAGCCGGGTGCCCATGGAGCCCCAGCCCGACGGGGCTGCGGGCCGGCACTGCGGCTCCCCGGGCAGCAGCCGGCCCTCTGCCCCCTGCCCTCGGGGGCCCTTGGCCAGCGGCTGCTGGCTGTGCCTCAGGGCTCTGCGGGCAGGGGAGGCCGGGGCTGGGTGCAGGCAGCGCCCGGCCCAGGGGCTGAGCCCGCGCCAACCCTTCCCTCCTGCCGCTCTCTGCAGCTGGCAGAGGACAGGAGCCGAGCGGCCGAGCACCTGCGCCGGGCCCTGCGCTACCTGCAGAGCCCACAGGAGCCCCTGCGAGAGGCGGCCATCAGGTTCATGGGTGAGTCCCGAGCCCGGGCTCCCTCCCCGGCCCGCCGCAGCTCGGCCCCGGCCCCGCCTGCTGCCCTGGCAGCGCCAGCCAGGCCCGGCGCCGTGGAGCCCCGCCTGGGCTGGGCATTACTGCTGCCGCCCTCTGGCAGCCGTGCCCTGGGGCGGCAGCATGCGCCAAGGGCCGTGCTGAGCCCTGCCGGGCCAGCAGCCCGTGTGGCCACAGCGCCGGCAGCGCCGCCGGCAGGGAGCTGTGCCGCTGGGGCCGTGACAGGCTCTGTGTTCACAGGCATGGCCGGGCAGCACCTGAGGGGGCAGCAGCGAGAGCTGCAGCTGATCTGCACTGGTGAGTGAGGGCAGCGGGCTGGCAGCGGGGGCTGCCGGGGGGAGAGCTGCAAGCCCTGCCCCGGCTGCGGAGGGCTCTGCTCCCGTGGCCAGAGCACACGGAGCTTTCAGGCCCCCGTGGGCCATTGGAGGCCAGCAGCTTCGGGCTGATCCCCTTGCTCCCTGCTCCCTCCTGGCCATGGCCAGAGCCAGCTGGGATGGCCCTTGCCGGGAGCTCTCCTGGGCTCCCTGCAGATCCAGCTCTGACCGTGGCTCTGTTCCTCTCTCTTGCAGCCCTGGAACGCCTGACGGAGGACGTGAGCAGTGCCGTGTCACAGCTGGCACTTGAAACACTGCATGTCCTCCGGGCAATAGAGCGTGGGCGATATTCCACCATCCAGAGGCTGCAAGATCAGCTGCGCAGGGCATGGAGGACTCGGCCTCGCCTGTCGGGGGTCGGCTGCCTGCACTGCCGGATGACTTAGGAGGAGAGCTGATCTGGGAGGCTGTCTTTGCTTGGGCAACCTGAGCCAGAGGTAATTTCCTTTAAGATTTTTCTTCTTTTCTATTTTTTATCTATATTGTAAAGAAATAAATTATAGAGTATATAGAATTATATATATTATTATAGATTATACATTACTGTAAATAATTCTAGAATGTGTTATGATACACAGACTGCCAGGAGCTTTTCTTTGCTGCCCAGGGTCTGCAGGGCAAGAGGCAGGAAAGGGTGAAAAGGGAGCTTGTGCTCAGCAGCACAGCAGGCTGAGGGGTCCTGAGGCCCTGAAAGGGGAAAAGGGTGCTTGTGCTCAGCCAGCTGCCCGGGCGTGCAGCGGGCAAGGGGAAATGGCCAGAAGCCCCTTGGCCTGTGGTGGTTCTGCTGAAGCCTTTGTGCTGCCCACAGAGCGGCCGGGCAGGGGCCGGAGCTGCGGGGATCCCTGCCAGAGCGGTGCCTGGAGATGGCCACAAGGCCTGTGCCAGGCAGGAAGCGCCATCCGTGCCCTCCTGCCCGTGTGCTGCTGCCTGCCTTGCTGAGGGCTCCCAGGTGCCTCTGGCTGGGGCTGCTCTGGAGCTGCTGTGGGGCTGCGGCGCTGCTGCCGGGCAGCTTGGCCGGGCTGGGGCAGGGCCTGAGGGGCTGGGGCGCTGGCAAGCCCTGAGCAATGGGGCTGTCAGAGGCCACAAGCAGCCCCCGGCAGCCGCCTTGTTCCTGCCAGAGTTGACTTGCGAGAGGGATCCTGGGCACTGTGGAACTAACAGCATCGGTGTTGTTGGAAACCCAAATGCAGGGAAATCCCAGACCTTTGGTCTTGTCAGCAAAGCTTAGAATTAAACCCAGGATTTGATCTGAGACCTTGAAAAGGGCTTCCAAACTTAGGTGCTAGAAGCGAGAATGCAGATTTCTAGTTTGTAGCAGAGACATGGGAGGAAAGTTGAAATGGAGGAAAGTTTAAAGTTTTATAGTTCAAGATGCAGAAAAAGTAAAAGTAGTTACAATGGTAAACAAGAAGTTTAGGATGCAGTGCTGTAGGTTTGTGTGTCATAAGATGATTGGCTAAGGAAGCTTGCACTGTAGCATGAGTCCATAAGAGGAAAGATTGAAGGATTGGCTCCAAAACACAAATATCCTTGTTGGCAGTGTCTTCTTGGCCAAGAAATCCTTCAAAGCTCTTGTAACTACAAGTCTTGCAGCCTTGTGAGCCATGCGGTGGAGATGTCAGCCAAACTCACCCTTCCTGTCTATGTAGAAGAGAAGAAAAAGCAATGGCATCATCGAAAAAACTCAGAGCTCCGCTCTCTAGCTCGTTCCAAACTCCTTCAACTCCCCCAAAGTGGGATTTAGCTACAAACACATGACACGGACTCTTAGTGCTGCCTCTTTGACTGCCGAGCAGCTGCTTTAGGATCTTTCCCATAAGCCTGTGTAGTTATGTGCCAGAAATGTATCATTTGAAGAAACTTTCCCAACTGACTTGCATGGAGGTTTGTTTGAAGGGTATTTGAGGAGAAAGGCTCCCAGCAGAGGTCTGGGCTTTGGCCGAGCTGTGTCCCCTGCTGATTGTGAAGTGTGCCATCAGCTGCAGGGCTTTCTGGGCTAAAAATATCATCAAGTCACTTGGACTTGCTCTTTTTGGCCTCTAATAGCTGGACCCAATTTTGGGGCAAATTTGGAGACCTCATCTATGGGTGGATGGAGCAGCTAGGATTTTCCCAATTGTTGGGAATGGTTCTCCAGGTCCCTGGAGTATCCAGGGCCCTGGTAAGTTGCAGCTCCACACATGCCTTGGCAATGAGAAGCAGAGGAAGCCAGACCTTTTTGTGCTGCCTGTGTCACTGCACCGGGGCCATGGGATGGGCACACGCAGCCCTTGTGCTGGAGCTGAGCTGCTCTGCCCAGCACTGGTGGCCGCCATCCAAGCTGGTTTTGCTTGTGCTGGTTCCCTGACAGCTGGGGCCCTGGGCAGAGCCCTGAGAGCCTGGTCTCCCCCCAGGGAAGGAGCAGGAGCCCCTGGAGAAGCTGTACCGGGTGGGGATGCTGCTGCTGCTGCTGCTGCTGCTGCTGCTGCTGCTGCTGCTGGAGACAGCCAGGATGACATCAAGGATGACAAGCTCTTCCTCAGCCTGGCCACTGGAGGCTGAAGGTGATGGACTTTGATTCTGGCACCTTCTTCAAAGCCAAATTCCACAGGGAATTCGCAGACGAGTCCCCAGCCAGGGAAATGCTGCCAGATTTGGGCATGGCCCAGCCTGGCTGGGAACCAAAGGTTCCCCCTTTGCTGGGGCAGATGCAACTCATCCTTCAGTCGCTGCCCAGCTGCTTTTTGGCAGGGCTGGGGAATGGGCTGGGCTGGGTACGAAATGGGAGTGGGCTCCTGGCCCTGCCAACAGCCCCCAGCAGCCACCGTGCCCCGGGCTGGGGCTGGGGCTGGGGCTGGGGCAGCCAGCCCGACACAAACAAAGCCCCATGGTGGGAGCAGAGGTGGGACTCCAGAACCTGTGCAGGGGCTGCTTTGCTGTGCAGGCAAGGAAGGGCTGGGCTACTGCACTGCCCTTGTTTGCTTTGGGATCACGGTGATTTTGGGGGGCAGTGCAGGGGAGAAGAGAGAAAGTGTGGGCTTCCCTCAGCCATGGCTGGGTTTTTCCCTACCATGTAGGAGTTGGGCCTTCCTCAAGGCCTTGACAAAGATAAGAGTTTTTCCCGTTTTTCTTGTTTTCCCTTTTTGCATCTAATCTCTTTTCAATAATGTGTTGTTTGTTTTTCCAGAGGAAGCGTTCTAGGTGGTCCAGTGTGGATGGGGAAGTGCTTGGGAGCAGCTGTGGCGTGGATGGGCGGTGGCCTTGGAGAAGGCTGAGGCCATGGTTTGGGAGCAGCTTTTCTTGCAGCCGTGGCTGGCGTGAGGTGGGTCCCTGTGTGCTTGGCAGGGTGGGATCAGAGCTTTTGGGAGATGGCAGCGAGCACAGGAGCATCCTGCTCTGGGCAGCTGCTGAGGGCTGGATGTGCCGTGGCTGGCTGCAGGCTGGGCACATGTCCTGCCCTCCTGCTCTGCTGCCAAAGGCAGCAGGGATGGGCAGCTCTGGGCACAGCTCTGGGCACAGCCAGCGTGGCCTGGGCACCGCAGGCCTTGGCACAAGGGCACAGGAGCCCTCAGCTGACGGGCGGTTTCTGCTTTCTCTCCTTGCAGCCGGGCTCTGCGGCTGCTGAGGCTGCTCTGGGCTCTGCCAGGGCTCTGCTGGGCTCAGCCCTGGGCCCAGCTGGGCTGGCTCTGCCCTCACATTGCTCTGACAGCTCTGCATCAGACGAGCCCCTTGCGAGCACAGTGCCTGAGCTTTCTGCTTTGGCAGGTGAGTGAGACTCTGCTGCAGGCCCAGAGATTGCAGCTGGGGACACACATCCAATTGGCAGGGACCCAAACTCTCCACAGTCCCAGCTGAACGCCTGGATCTGCACAGGGTGTTTTGTCTGTCCCATTCTTCCTTCTTGATTGGCTGGAATTGTGCAGTTGCACTTTCTTCCTCCTCTAGCAGTGCCACGAGTGGGCCAAAGCTGGCGAGTGGGCCGTGCTCCTGAGGCAGTGCAGTCTGGAGCTGGTGGATGGAGAATTGCCCTTCTGCACTTCAAACCAGAGCAAAAAGCTGTCAGTGGGACTTTGTGTCTCTAAGAAACCCCTGACAGTTTCAAAGGGAATGTGCAGCTCATTTCCAGGCTGAGAAGGAAGGGCATCTTCTAAAGGATTTGGGGTTTGACAGAGTTTCCATTCCCAGTCCTGCTTGGAGCTGGAAGGGCACAAAGCAATTTCCTCTTGCTTCAACCACTATTTCAAATACCAGTGTTGGAAACAAAGCCCAAAATCTTTTAAAAGGCTGCTGAGGTCAGTAAGATGGATCCATGCCATCAGCACATTTACAATGTAATTAACTGAGTTCTCTTTTTAAAATAATTTACCTCTTAATGCAAAGAATGTAACTTTGCATTTATGTTTTGTTTTTTTCACTAACATTATGTTATGTTTTTTCTTTATCACTTGGATTTTATTCTTATATTTTACAATTTACCTATTTTTTTCCTTTTTCCTTTTTTTTTCCTTTAAATAGAAAACATGTCCTATCAAAGGAATGTCCTTTGCTCCTGGTTCCCGTGTGGAGCAGCTCCCTTCCTGCTGGCTGAGCTGCTCAGGCAGAGCCCAGCAGCTCCTGGCCCTGCAGGGCTGAGGCTTTTCCCCGTTGCTGGGCAGAGACTGATGGAGCAGCACTGCTGAACACGGGCACACAGAGGGACCAGGAGCAGCTGCCTTTGCCCACCTGAGGCTCCAGGGCCCAAACTCTGAGCAGCCAGGGCTGGAAGAGACTGGCAGGATCTGATCCCTGACTCTGGACCAGGGCTGCACAAATGACCCCACAGCAGCAGCAGCAGCAGCAGCAGATGGAGCTGACTTTCAGCACAGCCCCTGCCCCTGTTCCCTCCCATGTGCAGCGGTGTCACAGCAGCCTGAGGCACCTGGGAGCCCCCAGTGCCAGCAGGGACTTGAGATGGCAGCCCTGGGCTCCTGGAGGCTGTGCAAGGAACGGAGCTGGGCACTCCCTGTCCATGGGGAGCTTGCAGATGGAAAAGGCTGCTGTGCCCAGGCAGCTCCAAGGGCACAGAAAGGAGGCTCTGGAGCACTGGATCTGTGCCAGTGCCACAGTCCTGGGCAGCAGCCAGCCAGCCCTGGGGAACAGAGGGCACAGCACGAGGGACAGAAGCAGGCAAGGGCAGAGACTGGAGAGAGCCAGAGCCAGGAGCAGGAACAGCTGCTCCATTGCACTCTTGGAGAAAGCTCTTGGCTGGTTCCAAGCGCTGAAAGGCGTGAAGGGCAGAGAGGAGGCCACAGGAAACAATGCTCCTGTTTGCACAGCCTCCCCTCTCCGTGTCCCAGAAGGAATTGCATGGACTGTGCTCTTCTCTCCGAGTCGTCTCGTTCAGCATGAGCAGCTCAGCACCAGGAGCTGAAGGAGCTGAAGCCTCAGGCCACAGGAGCTGGGCAAGAGGAGACTTTCTGAGCAAATGAATGCTGCTAACATGGACCCAGCTGAATGCAGTGGATAGAATCATGGAATCACAGAATCCTTTCTGTTGGAAAAGCCCTCTGAGCTCACCCAGTGCAGCCGCTCACCCAGCAGTGCCAAGCCCAGCACTAAACCACGTCCCTGAAGTGCCAAGGCCTGGACAGCAGCCCTGAGTGAGGCCTGAACAGCAGGCCCTGAGCCAAAGGTGGCCTCTGGATGAAACTTCCAACCAAAGGTTATCTTTGTAACTGCTCCCTGATGAAATATGCATGGTCATTAGCACTGTGATAGATGTAGCCACTCATTAGTGAAACATGTATTGACCTTTGTGTATTTAGAAGCAAGACCAGGCCTTGAAATCTGACATCTGGCCTTGTTTGGGGCTGAATGGTCAAAGTCAGCTCCCTTGGTTCCTCCTGGGGCCCTGGCCAGGCTTTGGGAGGGAGCCAAGAGGAGGATGAAACCAGATGTTGCCACACTAGCAGTGCTGTCAGTTTGTCCATTCAGCACTGTCAGAGCTGGGCCCTCTCCCAGCAGGGTTGGAGCCTCAGCTGTGGCTGGAGGCACCTGCAGGAATTGCCAGTGCCCAGGAGTGGCTCTGCAGCCCTTGGCTGTGACAGCTTCCCCAGCTGCTGTGTGGGTCTGGGGGATGGTAAAGGCTGAGGGTAACTGGGGCTGGATCTTTCTCAGTCACTGCAGGCAATCTTTGGTGGGGATGGTTGGGTGCATTGCTGAGCTGCTCCTGTTGTGATTCTTTGCTGCTTTGAGCTGCAGGAAATGACACTGATTCCTTCAGTTGGTGTCTGTGTCTTTGGTGCTGACCCTGCCCACTGGTAAAACAAAACTGGCCCAGTCTGGCCAGATCCCAACAAAATGTCACTTGTTCAGTGTAACTGTGAGGAATCAGTGCCATCAGAAATTCCCAGATGGGAAGCCCTTCCCTGGAGTTCCCTGGCTCTGGAGTGGGCTGAGGTCGGAGCCCCGTGGGAGCAGTGGGGCAGTTGGGTAAAAGAGGCTGAACCCCTGGATGGCTTCAAATGCATCCAAAAATTGCACATGGAAAAGGAAAGAACTTGTGGGTGTGGGAAAACGAGGGTGAATTTTGTTAACAAAACATTGGAAACAGCAGCAACAGAAGGAAAAAACTGTTGTTGTAACACTCCCACATGGAGTGACAGAAGGTTTTAATCTTGAGCTCAGGTTCATTTGGACAAGTGAAATATTATTATTATTATTATTATTATTATTATTATTATTATTATTATTATTATTATTATATAACACAATAATTTATATTTTTATCTATGTATTTAAAAATTGATAATGTGAAATAATGCTGACAATACTAATTTGTCAGCTTTGGCTGCTCACTCTGACACTAAATACTCTACAGAAAAGGACTGGCCAGGACCCAAATGTCAGTGGTAAACTTTGTGAATTGTATACAAGGAATAAATGAGGAAGGGATGAAATCGGCTGTTTTTACAGGATCTGCTGATACTGTGATGCAGAGTGCTTTGTCTGTTAATGTGAAAAATGCAGTGATTAAGACTGCTGGATTTTTCATATCCCAGACAATCCACAAGCTGCAGGATTGGTTGAATGGGTGAAGGGGTTGTTAAAAGAGCAGTTGAAAAAATGAGGAGATGGGAACCTGTCCCCATGGAGAACCCATCTCCCAGATGTGCTTCATGCCCTTAACAATGGCCCACTGGGGAAATGGAAACCCCTGGCTGTGCATGGCTGCACCCAATTCACATTAATGAACTAAATCAATTATTAGAAGAAGTAAGAAGTGATGCTGTTAAAATATCCAACAGCACATCCTGCGAGCTCCAACAAACACAAATGGGGCTCTGCAGAACTGCACGGCCTTGGATTATCTGCTTGCTGGCCAGGGAGGATCCTGGGCTATGCCAGGACAGGAATGTTGCAGGAATGTCTATCAGTGCTGGGTTTGAGGTCCAACAATCAGGAATCACCTCAATAGAAAGATCAGGAGAAGAGAGGCAGAAAGAAGAAATTTCCTCATGGTGGGATTGGCTCCCAAATTGGAGGCTGCTGTGAAATGCATTTGTGGCAGTCACTGCAATCATTACATTGTGAGCACTTGGTGTGTTATGATTCCATGTTGGAGTTATTGTGACACCTTGTGCTGGAAATGGAGTACTGAGACTTGTCTAAAAAGAGACACAGTCTCAAGGAAAAAAGGGGCATTTGATAAAGAACAGAGAATAGCAACTAATTAGGCATGTTTTAAAAGGAATTAAAATTATAGCTCTGAGTAATGAACTCAAACAGCACTTAATTGAAGAACAAGAGGTGATGCTTTTGTGCCTAATACCTAAATTTAAACTATGTTATTGCAATTGTTCTGAAGGTTGCAGTTCATCTGTAGGTCAAAGCACTGAGTGAAGCACTGAGGCCTCACCAGGCCCTGAGTGAGGCCTGAACAACAGGCCCTGAGGCAAAGCTGAGCTCCAGATGAACCTTTCAACCAAAGGTAATATTTGTATCCACTCATCAATGAATCATTATTAGCAATATGATCTCTGTATGTGTTCATTGGTGAAATATGGATTTACATTCCTGTATTTAGAAAGCAGGCCAGATCCCATCTGGCTTTGTTTGAGGCTGTGGGATCAAAGTCACCTCCCTTGGTTCCGCCTTGAGCCCTGGCCAGGCTTTGGGAGAAGCCAATCAGGAGAATGAAACCAGATGTTCCCACACCAGCAGTGGTGTCAGCTTGTTTGTTTAACAGTGTAAAAGGTGGGCCCTCTCACAGTGAGGTTGAAGCCTCATTGTCTGCAAAGGTGGGTGCACCTGCGGGAATTCCCAGTGTCCAGGAGTGGCTCTCCAGTCCTTGGCTGTGAAAGGGTTAAAAGCACTGTGCCCCGGCATACTTGGGCAAGAATAAGAGACACTGCACCCAATATGGAAGCTTGCAAATATTCAGCCACAAGCTCAAGACACAGGATGAAACTTGGCAAGAAACAGAGAACAAAACTGGCAGAAATGTAGGGCAGAGCTTGCTAAAACCAGTGAGGAAATTGCTGAAACTGCCAGCAAGAGACTGTGCATGCCTAGAGGAGAAAGGTGCAAAGGGCACGGCGATGAAGACGTCCAGCCTTCATCAGGAGACCCCCGAGGAAGACGCAGAGCCTTCCTCAGTGCCAGCACCAGTGCGCGCTGCGCCTGCGCCTGGCGCATGCTAATGATGGTAATGAGTGCTGAGAGATCGTTTGCATAACCACACCTTTTCTAAGGAAAACCATGAATGTGCATAGAGTATAACCATCCATTGTAATCTCTGTGTGCTGTGTGCTGTCAGGAGGAGATATCCCTGCACACCCGGTGCTGAATAAAGCAAATCCCCCTCCCTGGGCTTTGTCTGGGAAGTGTCTCTGGGCCCCGTTTGGGGCCATCCACGTCCATGGGGTTCTGTCAAGTCCCAGTGGAACCTTGGTGCCACGTTGTTCCCCAGCCTCACAGTGCTCTCCTGTTGCCATGAGGTCCCTCCCTGTGTGACACCCTGCAGCCCTGGCTCCATCAGGGTCTCTGGGGTTCCTTGGTGCACGCCTTTCTCCCATCTGAGCCTTGCTTCCATGGCTTCCATGGACTGACAGTGGCCCTCTGCATTCCATGGGCCCAGCTAGATCACAGCAGAGCCTGGCTTTCATCAGGTTCTGATACCTGTTCTGCCAGCTGACAGGGCTGATTTAAAGAGCACAGAAACCAATGGGAAGAATGGTCTTATTTTACTGTGAGGGTTAAGGCAACACAAAATTATACATTCAATACAACTGCATGCTTGGCTTTAGCAACAAGCAAAAAGAAGCAAGGTAATGCACCTAATCATTATTACAGGAGAGAAAGGATAGGGACTGAGAAAGACACATCCCCAATTGCCTAAATACTTTACCATCACACAGAGTCTACAGTCGCTGGGGAGCCCCATTTCACAGCGAGGACCTGGAGAACTCTTGCAAGCACTTGGGAAAATCCCACGTGGTGCATCCACCCGTAGGTGAGGTCTCCAAATTTGCTCCAAAAGTGGGTCCAGGTTTTTAGGCCCAAATCAGCAAGTCAAAGGAACTGGATTATATTTTTAGCCCATGAACTCCTGGGTCTCCTGGCACTTTTGCTGACCAGGAAGACCCAGGGCTTCGCCAGAGCCGAGTCCCTGGCTTGGAGGGTTTCCCCTAAAATATCCTACAAGCCTCTATTCATGTCAGTTGGGAAAATTTCTCAGAGTGATACATTTCTTGCAGGTAACTACACAAGATTATGTGAAAGTCTCCAAAGCAGCTGGCTTGGTGTTAAACAGCTGCAGAAGCACCTTGGTCATCTATTTTTAGTTAACTAAAACTGATGGTGTTAGTCACATAATGCCCAGGCTTTGTCCTGTAAGCCAGCTCTGGCTGAGGGCTGCCCCTCAGGCCTGAGCACATCAGCAGCTGAAGTGACCAGGACTGGGAATGGCAAAAACACCCCCTGGGACTGGCCCAGAGGCCCTGGGACTCCCTGGCATGGATCACCTCAGGAGACAGGATTTCAGGGAGCCCAAAGGACTTTTGGGAGAGCTGCTGTGGACACAGAGGGAATGGCACAGCTGGATCCCTTGCCTGGGCTCCCAGAGGACCCTTCTGCTGTGGGGCTGCTGAGGGTGGAGGAGCAGCAGGAACCCATGGCCACCCCAAAGCAGGGCCCCGTTGGCAACATGGCCCCGACCGGGGCTGCGGGACCCCATCCCTGGGATGAGTCAGGAGCTGCAGAGCTGGGAGTGCTCAGCCAGAGCCGCTGAGCCTTCAGCAGCCCCACACGGCCAGAGCGTGAGCCCAGTGCGGAGTGGGCACTGACAGGGACTGTGGGGCCTGAACCAAGGCCCAGCCCCACTGAGAGCGGCTGTGCCGGACCCGCTGCAGCTCCAGGAGCAGCTGGAGCCCCAGGCAGCCAAGGGGTGCCACCATGGATGTTCCTTTCTTCCCCTCAGAAAGGACACTGGGAAGCTGGGGAAGTGTCAGTGAAAGGAGCAGGGATGGTGGGAGCTGTGGAACAGCACTGACACGAGAAACCCAAACTCTCCTGAGAAAGGAGGGCAGAAATCCCCAGTGTCCAGCATCCTGCCAGAGAAACCCATACCCAGAATTACCAACATAAAGCCATCCTCCAATTCTCTGGATTGTGATGCTCCTGACCCACCAACACCTTCCCCCCAGAGTGAAGCTCTGAAGTGGGATTGATGGAGGAAAGCTGAGCCCTGAGCCAGGCCAGGGGCAGTGCCAGGAGCATCCCCTGGCGCTGTTTGACAGCGGCTCTGCAGGAGCTGGGGATGCAAACAGGACAAACCTGAGCATCTCCCACCATCAGATACCTCAGAGCTCACACAGCAACACGGCCGTGGCTCTCCCAAACTGGATTTAGGAATGGCACACCTACTGCAGCCATTGGATCCAGATCAGCCCAGATCCCTTTGGGACTGTTATAAATGAGAAACTTGACTGGGCCATTATTCAAGCACAAACCAGTGCCAGCAGTGAGCGGGGCCTGTTGTTTCAGGACTGGTTCCTATGGGAAACATCCCGCTTCCCATGGCAGACATCCCGCTCCAATCAGGCCAGCACCTCCGGGTTAGAATTTGAAGGGTCTCAGTCTCAGTCCTTGGGGAGGGCTTCAAGCTCCGTCCTTGACAGCACTTGTGAGGCATGTTATGAATAAGAAGCTTGACTAGGCCAATATTCAAGCAGCAATCAATTTATTAATTAATATGGTAAAGTATGAGCAATACAGCGCTGGGTACAGTGGGGGAAGTTTTCCCTCCAACTGCACCCCGATAATTGAGGGTTACAGGTATTTATAGGGGTACTCATCAGCTTTTTTCAACAGTTTCTATTTCCAATTTTTACTCATCAGCAATTTTTATTTCAAATTATTACATCACAATTCTATACACTATTGTGATTTTAATTTCTCAGGATGTATTTTCAAAGGAGTATCCCCAGATGGTGATGGTCCGGTTTCCGAAAGAAGAAAGACGAATCCCATCTGGTGGAGTCCAGCTCCCCAGATGTGTCCACCTTTTAATTGCAGAGACTATAAATCTCATAACAGTGATGTCCAGCTTCCCTTTGGTCGAAACCATAAATCCTTGAGGTGATGTTCATCTTCCTTTCTCAAACTGTTTTTCTCTGCTTCAATAAGGCGTGAGATAAGCATATTTGCTATATATATGTTCCAAAGCTATAGTTTCAAGGATACAAGTAATATTCTAAAATTAGACTTCAAAAGGTTATTATTGCAGAGCTTTTTTATGGATTAAATAGAAGCAAAAAGCAACATCCTTAACACCTTCATTCCAGGGTTAATTGCAAACAAAAGATAGGTTCAAAGGCCTTTTTCCATGCTTTGTTTTCCTCAGTTATTATTCGAATTCGCAACTATCCCATTGTCGATGTCCACACATTTCGCATTAGCAAGTACACACTTCGCCTGTTTGTACCTGACACGAAACACAGGTTTGCATCTCACAGGCACATGAGGGATCTTTGGACCGTCCTTTTAAGACTGACATCCCAAAACGTAAAAATAATCATGCATTTCCTCTTAAAAATAAAATTTACTGAATTAATAAAATTATAATCATTTTTCTTATTTATAAAAGTTTTGCTATATTTGTATTACCAAATTTGAATGTTTATATTAAAAATTCATACCTTTTTAGCAAGCAAGAAATTTATTGGTCATTGGTTCTAAGGAACACAATTCCCTTCATTAATTCATTGACCAGTGTGGCTATTGATTTCTCCTTCTTTATACTAATTAGTCCCATTTTAAATCTTTTTGTCATCTTTTTTATCATTTTCACAGACAGGGTAAAAGGGGCCACTTTGGGGTCCAGGGAGAACTTTCTGGGGCACATTTGGGGCAGTTCTGGGTCTGCAGAGGGAATTCAGAGAGAACTTGAGGGACTGGAGGACACTTAGGGGAGCTGGGTGGGCACTTGGAGGGGCACTCAGGGATTCCGAGGGACAGTTCGGGGTCTGGGGCAGCACTTGGGGGGCTCTGATGGGGCTCTCTGGGGCGCGGGGGGTGATGGGAGCTGTAGGCATAGGTCTAATACACTTTAACGGGGCCGGGGAGCATCACGGGAGATTGAGGCGCAACTGCAATGGCTCTCGGTGGAAGCGCGGGGCATGACGGGAGATGAAGTCCCGGCTGGAACAGGTCTGGACGTGCGCCGCGGAGCATGATGGGAGCCGATGTCCCGGAAGTGGCTCGAACACTTTGTTTAGGGGTCCGGGAAGGCACTTGGGGGACACTTTTGCGTCCGAGCCGCGACTTGAGATCCTCGTGGTAACGTAAACGGTTCGAGAGAAATTGCGGGGAGTTCGGGGAGCTCTAACCGGGCTCTTTAGGGTGCGGGGTACAGCAGGAGATTTCGACGCGGGACTGTTCTGAGGGGCTCGGGGCCGCGGGGGATGAGAGGAGATGAATTCCCAGAAGTGGCTGTACCGGGCATCTGTGGGCTTGGGAGCTCTGGGGGGTCCGGGGACGCTTCTGGGGGGTCCCCAGTGGGCGCTGAGTGGGCACTGAGGGACCCTGGAGGGTCTGAGGGACACTTAAGGGACAGAGGGGTTGCGGATCCCGGGGTTATGTGGAGCGCGGGGCATGACGGGCGTTGTAGTCCCGGCTCCAATGGGGCTCAATTGGCCCGCGGGGCATGACGGGAGTGTAGGCAAAAAGGAAAGATGGCGCCGAGCCGAGGACCGCCTTCGAGGCCCCTTTCCAGGCGCTGATTGGCTGTGGGTGCTGATGGGCGTAAGCCTCGGCAAATGGGATGTGGTGGAGGCGGGAACAGCCCATTCAACCTCTCCCAGTGCAGCGCAGTTCATCCCAAGTACAGCCCAGTTCATCCCTAGTACTACTCCAGTACAACCCCAGTGCCCCTCCAATCCCTCCCAGGACAGCCCAGTAAAACCCCAGTTCCTCCCCAGTCCCTTCAGTACAGCCAAGTCCCTCCCAATACACCTGAGTGTACATTCCCTGTCCCTTCCAGTTCCCACCCAATGTCATCCACAGGATGCCCCAGTGTCTCCCAGTCTTCCCCCAATGTTCCCTGTGTCCCCAGTATGTCCCAGTCATCCCCAGGGTCACTCTCAGTATGTCCCAGTGTCTCCCACAGCATTCCCAGTGTTCCCCAGTATGTCCCAGTCCTCCCCAGTGTCACTCCCAGTATGTCCCAGTGTCTCCCACAGCGCTCCCAGTGTTCCCCAGTATGTCCCAGTCCCCCCCAGTGTTTCCAAGGACAGTTTAATTTCTCTCGGTGGCCGTGGCAGCCAAACCCAGCAGTGGGGTCAGTGCAGTGCCCATGGCCACAGCCCCTTGCAGTGGCCCAGTGCAGCTTGGGCTGATGATCCACCCTCACAGCCGGCCCAGGGCAGCTCTGCAGTGCCTTTGGTGGCACCTGGGGCTGGCACACACCTGAGCAGTGTGTCTGTTTGCAGTGGGGAAACTCAGGAGTTTGAGATTGCTGCAAAAAGCGCAAAAAGCACAAAAAGGGAAAACCCCTCTTAGGCTGGGTGCAGCCAGCTCTCCAAGCACAGCAGCTCCCAGGGCAGTGAGGACAGACAGGATGGGGCTGGGCAATGTGGAGCAAGGTTGTCCACGCTGGGTCAGAGCTCCAGGCACAGCTTCTGTGAGCAGGCCAGGGCTGCTGAGGAGAGACCCTGGGTCAATATCAATCACAGAATGCTGCAATCACCTCTGCTCTAAAGAGAAATTTAATAAAAGACACCCTTTAAAATAGGAATGTGTATTTCTTACAAGTTCTTTGAAATCTTTTTCCATAACTGAACTAGGAAAACTTTAATGACTCTCTCAGGGCTTTGGTGTTGTTTACATCAGACTCAGTCCTTTAGAGCGTCTTAAAAAAAATTGTCAAAAACTCCAAGTCGGTTTCGAACTCCAAATTTTCTTGAAGTTTTAATGGATCCCACTGAGG
Source organism: Agelaius phoeniceus (assembly GCF_051311805.1). NCBI lineage: Eukaryota > Metazoa > Chordata > Aves > Passeriformes > Icteridae > Agelaius > Agelaius phoeniceus. The sequence continues at coordinate 8,401,889 of NW_027509866.1, forward strand.
GACTTGACTGGGAAAATGTCCCCAGGTTCCAGGTAGAGCAGAACACGGGAGGCAGTGATGACCGGTGGGGACAAGCAAGGCAAAGGTGTCTCTGATGGTGGAGCCCTGGAAAATGTTAAAAATAGTCTTTGAAAATATTGGGCTTTGTGTTTTCTCAGATTGCTGCACCTGCCTAGGCAGTATGATAAAAGATATAATTGTTAGATGTGGTGATTGTTTAGTAATTAAATGTAATTATTATATAACCATAAGAAGAATCATGAGAAACTATGTTGGAAATTTAAAGGGGGCTATGTTTAGGTGAAATCTGTGTATACAATAGAACAATATAAGTTTAATAATTAACATGAAAGTTATGTAATGATAGAGTATAAAACACGTTCACCTTGAATGTATGGTCGGAATCAGATTTGGGTGGAAACTACCCCGATTCCCAGAGCTCTTGAATAAAAAGCACCGCATATAATCGCTGATGTGATTATGTGTTTGTGAATGAGAACATCTCTGGTGCTGAGCAAACCTGGATGTGTTTCAGGAATGCAAAGGGCCAAGGCCTGAGCCCCAGCCCCTGGCCAGGCAGATCCTGTCCCTACCTCCTTGCTCAGGGCTCTTCCCGGGATGGGCACTGGCATGTGGGGATGGGCAATGCCAAGGGCAGGAGCATGGGGCAGCCCCTGCCAGGCTGCTGACCAGGGACAAGGAGGCAATGAGGCCCCAGGCCTGCAAGGGTCACTTGTCCCCTCGTGGCCTCAGGCCCAGGGCCAGCAGCCATGGCCAAAGTGCTGCCCAAGTTGGCTCTGTCAGGGCTGTCTTGCAGCTGCTGCCCATCCCTGTGCCCTGTGCAGCCCAGGCTGTCCCACGGTGTCCCTGCCCTGTGCCTCTGTCCCTGCAGGCTGTCGGCCCTGAGCAATGAGGGAGGGACAGGATCTGCCTGCCCAGGGGCTGGGGCTCAGGCCTTGGCTCTTTGCATTCCTGAAACACATCCAGGTTTGCTCAGCACCAGAGACACCTTTGCCTTGCTTGTGCCCAGCTCCCATCACTGCCTCCCGTGTTCTGCTCAGAGTGGAACCTGGGGACACTTTCCCAGTCGTGTCCCTCTGTGGGACCCATTAAAACGTCAAGAAAATTTGGAGTCTAAATTTAACTTTGAGTTCTTGAGAAGTTTTTTCAAGACACTCTCAAGGACTGAGTCTGATGTAAACAACACCAAAGCCCTGAGAGGGTCATTAGTTTTCCTAGTCCAGTTATGGAAAAAGATTTCAAAGAACTTGTAAGAAATACACATTCCTATTTTAAGGGGTTTCTTTTATTTCTCTTTAGAGCAGAGGTGATTGCAGCATTCTGTGATTGATATTGACCCAGGGTCTCTCCTCAGCAGCCCTGGCCTGCTCACAGAAGCTGTGCCTGGAGCTCTGACCCAGCGTGGACAACCTTGCTCCACATTGCCCAGCCCCATCCTGTCTGTCCTCACTGCCCTGGGAGCTGCTGTGCTTGGAGAGCTGGCTGCACCCAGCCTAAGAGGGGTTTTCCCTTTTTGTGCTTTTTGCAGCAATCTCAAACTCCTGAGTTTCCCCACTGCAAACAGACACACTGCTCAGGTGTGTGCCAGCCCCAGGTGCCACCAAAGGCACTGCAGAGCTGCCCTGGGCCGGCTGTGAGGGTGGATCATCAGCCCAAGCTGCACTGGGCCACTGCAAGGGGCTGTGCCTATGGGCACTGCACTGACCCCACTGCTGGGTTTGGCTGCCACGGCCACCGAGAGAAATTAAACTGTCCTTGGAAACACTGGGGGGGACTGGGACATACTGGGAAACACTGGGAACGCTGTGGGAGACACTGGGACATAATGAGAGTGACACTGGGGAGGACTGGGACATACTGGGGACACAGGGAACATTGGGGGGAAGACTGGGAGACACTGGGGCATCCTGTGGATGACACTGAGTGGGAACTGGAAGGGACTGGGAATGTACAGTCAGGTGTATTTGGAGGGACTGGGCTGTACTGGGAGGGACTGGGGAGGAACTGGGGTTTTACTGGGCTGTCCTGGGAGGGACTGGAGGGGCATTGGGGTTGTACTGGGGTAGTACTGGGGATGAACTGAGCTGTACTTGGGATGAACTGCGCTGTACTGGGAGGGACTGGAGAGGTTGAATGGGCTGTTCCCGCCTCCACCGCATCCCATTTGCCAAGGCTTCCGCCCATCACCACCCGCAGCCAATCAGTGCCTGGAAAGGGGCCTCGAAGGCGGTCCTCGGCTCGGCGCCATCTTTCCTTTTTGCCTACACTCCCGTCATGCCCCGCGGGCCAATTGAGCCCCATTGGAGCCGGGACTACAACGCCCATCATGCCCCGCGCTCCACAGAACCCCGGGATCCGCACCCCCTCTGTCCCTTTAAGTGTCCCTCAGACCCTCCAGGATCCCTCAGTGCCCCCTCAGCGACCATTTGCGATCCCCCAGAAGCGTCCCCGAACCCCCTTAGTGCTCCCAATCCCACAGATGCCCGGTACAGCCACTTCTGGGAATTCATCTCCTCTCATCCTCCGCGGCCCCAGACCCCTCATAACACAGTCCAGCGCCGAAAACTCCTGCTGTGCCCCACGCCCTAAAGAGCCTGGGTAGAGCTCCCTGAGATCCCCGCAATTTCTCTCGAACCGTTTACGTTACCACGAGGATCTGTAGTCACGGCTCGGACGCAAAAGTGTCCCCCAAGTGCCTTCCCGGACCCCTAAACAAAGTGTTCGAGCCACTTCCGGGACATCGGCTCCCATCATGCTCCGCGGCGCACGTCCAGACCTGTTCCAGCCGGGACTTCATCTCCCGTCATGCCCCGCGCTTCCACCGAGAGCCATTGCAGTTGCGCCTCAATCTCCCGTGATGCTCCCCGGCCCCGTTAAAGTGTATTAGACCTATGCCTACAGCTCCCATCACCCCCCGCGCCCCAGAGAGCCCCATCAGAGCCCCCCAAGTGCTGCCCCAGACCCCGAACTGTCCCTCGGAATCCCTGAGTGCCCCTCCAAGTGCCCACCCAGCTCCCCTAAGTGTCCTCCAGTCCCTCAAGTTCTCTCTGAATTCCCTCTGCAGACCCAGAACTGCCCCAAATGTGCCCCAGAAAGTTCTCCCTGGACCCCAAAGTGGCCCCTTTTACCCTGTCTGTGAAAATGATAAAAAAGATGACAAAAAGATTTAAAATGGGACTAATTAGCATAAAGAAGGAGAAATCAATACCACACTGGTCAATGAATTAATGAAGGGAATTGTGTTCCTTAGAACCAATGACCAATAAAATTTTTGCTTGCTAAAAAGGTATGAATTTTTAATATAAACATTCAAATTTGGTAATACAGATATAGTATAACTTATATAAATAAGAAAAATAATTATAATTTTATTAATTCAGTAAATTTTATTTTTAAGAGGAAATGCATGATTATTTTTACGTTTTGGGATGTCAGTCTGTAAAAGACGGTCCAAAGATCCCTCATGTGCCTGTGAGATGTAAAGCTGTGTTTCGTGTCAGGTACAAACAGGCCAAGTGTGTACTTGCGAATGCGAAATGTGTGGACATCGACAATGGGATAGTTGCGAATTCGAATAATAACTGATGAAAATAAAGCATGGAAAAAGGCCTTTGACCCTATCTTTTGTTTGCAATTAACCCTGGTTTATTTAAGAGCATTGGAATTAAGGTGTTAAGGATGTTGCTTTTTGCTTGCATTTAATCCATAAAAAAGCTCTGCAATAATAACATTTTGAAGTCTAATTTTAGAACATTACTTGTATCCTTGAAACTATAGCTTTGGAACATATATATAGCAAATATGCTTATCTCACGCCTTATTGAAGCAGAGAAAAACAGTTTGAGAAAGGAAGATGAACATCACCTCAAGGATTTATGGTTTCAACCACAGGGAAGTTGGACATCACTGTTATGAGATTTAGAGTCTCTGCAATTAAAAGGTGGACACATCTGGGGAGCTGGACTCCACCAGATGGGATTCGTCTTTCTTCTTTCGGAAACTGGACCATCAGCATCTGGGGATACTCCTTTGAAAATACATCCTGAGAAATTAAAATCACAATAGTGTATAGAATTGTAATGTAATAATTTGGAATAAAAATTGCTGATGAGTAAAAATTGGAAATAGTAACTGTTGAAAAAAACTGATGAGTATCCCTATAAATACCTGTAACGCTCAATTATCAGGGTGCAGTTGGAGGGAAAACTTCCCCCACTGTACCCAGCGCTGTATTGCTCATACTTTACCATATTAATTAATAAATTGATTGCTGCTTGAATATTGGCCTAGTCAAGCTTCTTATTCATAACATGCCTCACAAGTGCTGTCAAGGACGGAGCTTGAAGCCCTCCCCAAGGACTGAGACTGAGACCCTTCAAATTCTAACCCAGGGGTGCTGGCCTGACTGGAGCGGGATGTCTGCCATGGGAAGCGGGATGTTTCCCATAGGAACCAGTCCTGAAACACCGGGCCCCGCTCACTGCTGGCACTGGTTTGTGCTTGAATATTGGCCTAGTCAAGTTTCTCATTTATAACAGTCCCAAAGGGATCTGGGCTGATCTGGATCCAATGGCTGCAGTAGGTGTGCCATTCCTAAATCCAGTTTGGGAGAGCCACGGCCGTGTTGCTGTGTGAGCTCTGAGGTATCTGATGGTGGGAGATGCTCAGGTTTGTCCTGTTTGCATCCCCAGCTCCTGCAGAGCCGCTGTCAAACAGCGCCAGGGGATGCTCCTGGCACTGACCCTGGCATGGCTCAGGGCTCAGCTTTCCTCCATCAATCCCACTTCAGAGCTTCACTCTGGGGGGAAGGTGTTAGTGGGTCAGGAGCAGCACAATCCACAGAATTGGAGGATGGCTTTATGTTGGTAATTCTGGGTATGGGTTTCTCTGGCAGGATGCTGGACACTGGGGATTTCTGCCCTCCTTTCTCAGGAGAGTTTGGGTTTCTCGTGTCAGTGCTGTTCCACAGCTCCCACCATCCCTGCTCCTTTCACTGACACTTCCCCAGCTTCCCAGTGTCCTTTCTGAGGGGAAGAAAGGAACATCCATGGTGGCACCCCTTGGCTGCCTGGGGCTCCAGCTGCTCCTGGAGCTGCAGCGGGTCCGGCACAGCCGCTCTCAGTGGGGCTGGGCCTTGGTTCAGGCCCCACAGTCCCTGTCAGTGCCCACTCCGCACTGGGCTCACGCTCTGGCCGTGTGGGGCTGCTGAAGGCTCAGCGGCTCTGGCTGAGCACTCCCAGCTCTGCAGCTCCTGACTCATCCCAGGGATGGGGTCCCGCAGCCCCGGTCGGGGCCGTGTTGCCAACGGGGCCCTGCTTTGGGGTGGCCATGGGTACCTGCTGTTCCTCCACCCTCAGCAGCCCCACAGCAGAAGGGTCCTCTGGGAGCCCAGGCAAGGGATCCAGCTGTGCCATTCCCTCTGTGTCCACAGCAGCTCTCCCAAAAGTCCTTTGGGCTCCCTGAAATCCTGTCTCCTGAGGTGATCCATGCCAGGGAGTCCCAGGGCCTCTGGGCCAGTCCCAGGGGGTGTTTTTGCCATTCCCAGTCCTGGTCACTTCAGGCCTGAGTGGCAGCCCTCAGCCAGAGCTGGCTTACAGGACAAAGCCTGGGCATTATGTGACTAACACCATCAGTTTTAGTTAACTAAAAATAGATGACGAAGGTGCTTCTGCAGCTGTTTAACACCAAGCCAGCTGCTTTGGAGACTTTCACATAATCTTGTGTAGTTACCTGCAAGAAATGTATCACTCTGAGAAATTTTCCCAACTGACATGAATAGAGGCTTGTAGGATATTTTAGGGGAAACCCTCCAAGCCAGGGACTGGGCTCTGGCCAAGCCATGGGTCCTCCTGGTCAGCAAAAGTGCCAGGAGACCCAGGAGTTCATGGGCTAAAAATATAATCCAGTTCCTTTGACTTGCTGATTTGGGCCTAAAAACCTGGACCCACTTTTGGAGCAAATTTGGAGACCTCACCTACGGGTGGATGCACCACGTGGGATTTTCCCAAGTGCTTGCAAGAGTTCTCCAGGTCCTCGCTGTGAAATGGGGCTCCCCAGCGACTGCAGACTCTGCGTGATGGTAAAGTATTTAGGCAATTGGGGATGTGTCTTTCTCAGTCCCTATCCTTTCTCTCCTATAATAATGATTAGGTGTATTACCTTGCTTCTTTTTGCTTGTTGCTAAAGCCAAGGACGTAGTTTTATTGAATGTAGAATTTTACTTTTGTGTTGCCTTAACCCTCACAGTAAAATAAGACCATTCTTCCCATTGGTTTCTGTGCTCTTTAAATCAGCCCTGTCAGCTGGCAGAACAGGTATCAGAACCTGATGAAAGCCAGGCTCTGCTGTGATCTAGCTGGGCCCATGGAATGCGGAAGGCCACTGTCAGTCCATGGAAGCCATGGAAGCAAGGCTCAGATGGGAGAAAGGCGTGCACCAAGGAACCCCAGAGACCCTGATGGAGCCAGGGCTGCAGGGTGTCACACAGGGAGGGACCTCATGGCAGCAGGAGAGCACTGTGAGGCTGGGGAGCAACGTGGCACCAAGGTTCCACTGGGACTTGACAGAACCCCATGGACGTGGATGGCCCCAAACGGGGCCCAGAGACACTTCCCAGACAAAGCCCAGGGAGGGGGATTTGCTTTATTCAGCGCTGGGTGTGCGGGGATATCTCCTCCTGACAGCACACAGCGCACAGAGATTACAATGGATGGTTATACTCTATGCACATTCATGGTTTTCCTTAGAAAAGGTGTGGTTATGCAAACGATCTCTCAGCACTCATTACCATCATTAGCATGCGCCAGGCACAGGCGCAGCGCGCACTGGTGCTGGCACTGAGGAAGGCTCTGCGTCTTCCTCGGGGGTCTCCTGATGAAGGCTGGACGTCTTCATCACCGTGCCCTTTGCACCTTTCTCCTCCAGGCATGCACAGTCTCTTGTCGGCTGTTTGAGCAATTTCTTCACTGGTTTTAGCAAGCTCTGTCCTTCATTTCTGCCAGTTTTGTTCCCTGTTTCTTGCCAATTTTCATCCTGTGTCTTGAGCTTGTGGCTAAATATTTGCAAGCTTCCATATTGGGTGCAGTGTCTCTTATTCTTGCCCAGGTATGCCTGGGCACAGCGCTTTTAACCCTTTCACAGCCAAGGACTGGAGAGCCACTCGTGGACACTGGGAATTCCTGCAGGTGCACCCACCTTTGCAGACAATGAGGCTCCAACCTCACTGTGAGAGGGCACAGCTTTTACACTGTTAAACAAACAAGCTGACACCACTGCTGGTGTGGGAACATCTAGTTTCATTCTCCTGATTGGCTTCTCCCAAAGCCTGGCCAGGGCTCAAGGAGGAACCAAGGGAGGTGACTTTGATCCCACAGCCTCAAACAAAGCCAGATGGGATCTGGCCTGCTTTCTAAATACAGGAATGTAAATCCATATTTCACCAATGAACACATACAGAGATCATATTGCTAATAATGATTCATTGATGAGTGGATACAAATATTACCTTTGGTTGAAAGGTTCATCTGGAGCTCAGCTTTGCCTCAGGGCCTGTTGTTCAGGCCTCACTCAGGGCCTGGTGAGGCCTCAGTGCTTCACTCAGTGCTTTGACCTACAGATGAACTGCAACCTTCAGAACAATTGCAATAACACAGTTTAAATTTAGGTATTAGGCACAAAGGTATCAGCTCTTGTTCTTCAATTAAGTGCTGCTCAAGTTCATTACTCAGAGCTATAATTTTAATTCCTTTTAAAACATGCCTAATTAGTTGCTATTCTCTGTCCTTTATCAAAGGCCCCTTTTTTCCTTGAGACTGTGTCTCTTTTCAGACAAGTCCCAGTACTCCATTTCCAGCACAAGGTGTCACAACAACTCCAACATGGAATCATAACACACCAAGTACTCACAATGCAATGATTGCAGTGACTGCCACAAATGCACTTCAATGCAGCCTCCAATTTGGGAGCCAATCCCACCATGAGGAAATTTCTTCTTTCTGCCTCTCTTCTACTGATCTTTCTATTGAGGTGATTCCTGATTGTTGGACCTCAAACCCAGCACTGATAGACATTCCTGCAACATTCCTGTCCTGGAATAGCCCAGGATCCTCCCTGGCCAGCAAGCAGATAATCCAAGGCCGTGCAGTTCTGCAGAGCCCCATTTGTGTTTGTTGGAGCTCGCAGGATGTGCTGTTGGATATTTTAACAGCATCACTTCTTTCTTCTTCTAATAATTGATTTAGTTCATTAATGTAAATTGGGTGCAGCCATGCACAGCCAGGGGTTTCCATTTCCCCAGTGGGCCATTGTTAAGGGCATGGAGCACATCTGGGAGATGGGTTCTCCATGGGGACAGGTTCCCATCTCCTCATTTTTTCAGCTGCTCTTTTAACAACACCTTCACCCATTCAACCAATCCTGCAGCTTGTGGTTTGTGGGATATGAAAAACCCAGCAGTCTTAATCACTGCATTTCTCACAGTAATAGAAAAAGCACTCTGCATCACAGTATCAGCAAATCCTATAGAAATAGCCAATTTCATCCCTTCCTCCTTTATGCCTTGTATAGAGTTCACAAAGTTTACCACTGATATTTGAGTCTTGGCCAGTCCTTTTCTGTAGAGTATTTAGTGTCACAGTGAGCAGCTAAAGCTGACATATTAGTACTGTCAGCCTTATTTAATAGTATCAATTTCTAATTACATAGATACAAATACAAATTATTGTGTTATATATAACTATTACAATTAATTTATTATTATTATTATTACTACTCTCATTATATCACTAGCACAAATGAACCTGAGCTCAAGATTAAAACCTTCTGTCACTCCGTGTGGGAGTGACAACAACAATTTTTCCTTCTGTTGGTGCTGTTTCCAAAGTGTCATTAACAAAGTTCTCCCACGTCTTCCCAAACCCACAAGTTCTTTTCCTTTTCCATGTGCAATTTTTGGATGCATTTGAAGCCATCCAGGGGTTCAGCCTCTTTTACCCGACTGCCCCACTGCTCCCACGGGGCTCCGACCTCAGCCCACTCCAGAGCCAGGGAACTCCAGGGAAGGGCTTCCCATCTGGGAATTTCTGATGGCACTGATTCCTCACATTGACATTGAACAAGTGACATTTTGTTGGGATCTGGCCAGACTGTGCCAGTTTTGTTTGACCAGTGGGCAGGGTCAGCACCAAAGACACAGACTCCAACTGAAGGAATCAGTGTCATTTCCTGCAGCTCAAAGCAGCAAAGAATCACAACAGGAGCAGCTCAGCAATGCACCCAACCATCCCCACCAAAGATTGCCTGCAGTGATTGAGAAAGATCCAGCCCCAGTTACCCTCAGCCTTTACCATCCCCCAGACCCACACAGCAGCTGGGGAAGCTGTCACAGCCAAGGGCTGCAGAGCCACTCCTGGGCACTGGCAATTCCTGCAGGTGCCTCCAGCCACAGCTGAGGCTCCAACCCCGCTGGAAGAGGGCCCAGCTCTGACAGTGCTGAATGGACAAACTGACAGCACTGCTAGTGTGCCAACATCTGGTTTCATCCTCCTCTTGGCTCCCTCCCAAAGCCTGGCCAGGGCCCCAGGAGGAACCAAGGGAGGTGACTTTGACCATTCAGCCCCAAACAAGGCCAGATGTCAGATTTCATGGCCTGGTCTGGCTTCTAAATACACAAAGGTCAATACATGTTTCACTAAGGAGTGGCTACATCTATCACAGTGCTAATGACCATGCATATTTCATCAGGGAGCAGATACAAAGATAACCTTTGGTTGGAAGGTTCATCCAGAGGCCACCTTGGGCTCAGGGCCTGCTGTTCAGGCCTCACTCAGGGCTGCTGTCCAGGCCTTGGCACTTCAGGGACGTGGTTTAGTGCTGGGCTTGGCACTGCTGGCTGAGCGGCTGCACTGGGTGAGCTCAGAGGGCTTTTCCAACAGAAAGGATTCTGTGATTCCATGATTCTATCCACTGCATTCAGCTGGGTCCATGTTAGCAGCACTCATTTGCTCAGAAAGTCTCCTCTTGCCCAGCTCCTGTGGCCTGAGGCTTCAGCTCCTTCAGCTCCTGGTGCTGAGCTGCTCATGCTGAACGAGACGACTCGGAGAGAAGAGCACAGTCCATGCAATTCCTTCTGGGACACGCAGAGGGGAGGCTGTGCAAACAGGAGCATTGTTTGCTGCGGCCTCCTCTCTGCCCTTCAGGCCTTTCAGCACTTGGAACCAGCCCAGAGCTTTCTCCAAGAGTGCAATGGAGCAGCTGTTCCTGCTCCTGGCTCTGGCTCTCTCCAGTCTCTGCCCTTGCCTGCTTCTGTCCCTCGTGCTGTGCCCTCTGTTCCCCCAGGGCTGGCTGGCTGCTGCCCAGGACTGTGGCACTGGCACAGATCCAGTGCTCCAGAGCCTCCTTTCTGTGCCCTTGCAGCTGCCTGGGCACAGCAGCCTTTTCCATCTGCAAGCTCCCCATGGACAGGGAGTGCCCAGCTCCGTTCCTTGCACAGCCTCCAGGAGCCCAGGGCTGCCATCTCAAGTCCCTGCTGGCACTGGGGGCTCCCAGGTGCCTCAGGCTGCTGTGACACCGCTGCACATGGGAGGGAACAGGGGCAGGGGCTGTGCTGAAAGTCAGCTCCATCTGCTGCTGCTGCTGCTGCTGCTGCTGCTGCTGCTGCTGCTGCTGCTGCTGCTGCTGTGGGGTCATTTGTGCAGCCCTGGCCCAGAGTCAGGGATCAGATCCTGCCAGTCTCTTCTAGCCCTGGCTGCTCAGAGTTTGGGCCTTGGAGCCTCAGGTGGCCAAAGGCAGCTGCTCCTGGTCCCTCTGTGTGCCCGTGTTCAGCAGTGCTGCTCCATCAGTCTGTGCCCAGCAACGGGGAAAAGCCTCAGCCCTGCAGGGCCAGGAGCTGCCGGGCTCTGCCTGAGCAGCTCAGCCAGCAGGAAGGGAGCTGCTCCACATGGGAACCAGGAGCAAAGGACATTCCTTTGATAGGACAGGTTTTCTATTTAAAGGAAAAAAAAGGAAAAAGGAAAAAAATAGGTAAATTGTAAAAGATAAGAATAAAATCCAAGTGTTAGTGAAAAAACATAACATAATGTTAGTGAAAAAAACAAAACATAAATGCAAAGTTACATTCTTTGCATTAAGAGGTAAATGATCTTTTTAAAAAGAGAACTCAGTTATTTACATTGTAAATGTGCTGATGGCATGGATCCATCTTACTGATCTCAGCAGCCTTTTAAAAGATTTTGGGCTTTGTTTCCAACATTGCCATTTGAAATTGTGATCAAAGCAAGAAGAAATTGCTTTGTGCCCTTCCAGCTCCAAGCAGGACTGGGAATGGAAACTCTGTCAAAGCCCAAATCCTTTAGAAGATGCCCTTCCTTCTCAGCCTGGGAAGGAGCTGCACATTCCCTTTGAAACTGTCAGGGATTTCTTAAAGACACAAAGTCCCACTTAGGGCTTTTTGCTCTGGTTTGGCAGTGCAGAAGGGCAATTCTCCATCCACCAGATCCAGACTGCACTGCCTCAGGAGCACGGCCCACTCGCCAGCTTTGGCCCACTCGTGGCACTGCTAGAGGAGGAAGAAAGTGCAACTGCACAATTCCAGCCAATCAAGAAGGAAGAATGGGACAGACAAAACAGCCTGTGCAGATCCAGGCGTTCAGCTGGGACTGTGGAGAGTTTGGGTCCTTGCCAATTGGATGTGTGTCCCCAGCTGCAATCTCTGGGCCTGCAGCAGAGTCTCACTCACCTGCCAAAGCAGAAAGCTCAGGCGCTGTGCTGGCAACGGGCTCGTCTGATGCAGAGCTGTCAGAGCAATGGGAGGGCAGAGCCAGCCCAGCTGGGCCCAGGGCTGAGTCCAGCAGAGCCCTGGCAGAGCCCAGAGCAGCCTCAGCAGCCGCAGAGCCCGGCTGCAAGGAGAGAAAGCAGAAAGTGCCCGTCAGCTGAGGGCTCCTGTGCCCTTGTGCCAAGGCCTGCGGTGCCCAGGCCGTGCTGGCTGTGCCCAGAGCTGTGCCCAGAGCTGCCCATCCCTGCTCCCTTTGGCAGCAGAGCAGGAGGGCAGGACATGTGCCCAGCCTGCAGCCAGCCACGGCACATCCAGCCCTCAGCAGCTGCCCAGAGCAGGATGCTCCTGTGCTCGCTGCCATCTCCCAAAAGCTCTGATCCCACCCTGCCAAGCACACAGGGACCCACCTCACGCCAGCCACGGCTGCAAGAAAAGCTGCTCCCAAACCATGGCCTCAGCCTTCTCCAAGGCCACCGCCCATCCACGCCACAGCTGCTCCCAAGCACTTCCCCATCCACACTGGACCACCTAGAACACTTCCTCTGGAAAAACAAACAACACATTCTTGAAAAGAGATTAGATGCAAAAAGGGAAAGCAAGAAAAATGGTAAAAACTCTTATCTCTGTCAGGGCCTTGAGGAAGGCCCAACTCCTCCATGGTAGGGAAAAACCCAGCCATGGCTGAGGGAAGCCCACACTTTCTCTCTTCCACCCTGCACTGCCCCCCAAAATCACGGTGATCCCAAAGCAAACCAGGGCAGTGGAGCAGCCCAAGCCCTTCCTTGCCTGCACAGCAAAGCAGCCCCTGCACAGGTTCTGGAGTCCCACCTCTGCTCCCACCATGGGGCTTTGTTTGTGTCGGGCTGGCTGCCCCAGCCCCAGCCCCAGCCCCAGCCCGGGGCACGGTGGCTGCTGGGGGCTGTTGGCAGGGCCAGGAGCCCACTCCCATTTCGTACCCAGCCCAGCCCATCCTCCCAGCCCTGCCAAAAAGCAGCTGGGCAGCGACTGAAGGATGAGTTGCATCTGCCCCAGCAAAGGGGGAACCTTTGCTTCCCAGCCAGGCTGGGCCGTGCCCAAATCTGGCAGAATTTCCCCGGCTGGGGACTCATCTGTAAATTCCCTGTGGAGTTTGGCTTTGAAGAAGGTGCCAGAATCAAAGTCCATCACCTTCAGCCTCCAGTGGCCAGGCTGAGGAAGAGCTTGTCATCCTTGATGTCATCCTCACTGTCTCCAGCAGCAGCAGCAGCAGCAGCAGCAGCAGCAGCAGCAGCAGCAGCAGCAGCAGCAGCATCCCCACCCGGTACAGCTTCTCCAGGGGCTCCTGCTCCTTCCCTGGGGGGAGACCAGGGCTCTGTCAGGGCTCTGCCCAGGGCCCCAGCTGTCAGGGAACCAGCACAAGCAAAACCAGCTTGGATGGCGGCCACCAGTGCTGGGCAGAGCAGCTCAGCTCCAGCACAAGGGCTGCGTGTGCCCATCCCATGGCCCCGGTGCAGTGACACAGGCAGCACAAAAAGGTCTGGCTTCCTCTGCTTCTCATTGCCAAGGCATGTGTGGAGCTGCAACTTACCAGGGCCCTGGATACTCCAGGGACCTGGAGAACCATTCCAGGTAATTGGGAAAATCCTAGGTGCTCCATCCACCCATAGGTGAGGTCTCCAAATTTGCCCCAAAATTTGGTCCAGCTCTTAGAGGCCAAAAAGAGCAAGTCCAAGTGACTTGATGATATTTTTAGCCCAGAAAGCCCTGTAGCTGATGGCACACTTCACAATCAGCAGGGGACACAGCTCGGCCAAAGCCCTGACCTCTGCTGGGAGCCTTTCTCCTCAAATACCCTTCAAACAAACCTCCATGCAAGTCAGTTGGGAAAGTTTCTTCAAATGATACATTTCTGGCACATAACTACACAGGCTTATGGGAAAGATCCTAAAGCAGCTGCTCTGGAGTCAAAGAGGCAGCACTAAGAGTCCTTGTCATCTATTTGTAGCTAAATCCCACTTTGGGGGAGTTGAAGGAGTTTGGAATGAGCTAGAGAGCAGACCTTGGAGTTTTTTAGATGATGCTATTGTTTTTTCTTCTCTTCTACATAGACAGGAAGGGTGAGTTTGGCTCCCACTCCACCACATGGCTCACAAGGCCACAAGACTTGTAGTTACAAAAGCTTTGAAGGATTTCTTGGCCAAGAAGACACTGCCAACAAGGATATTTGTGTTTTGGAGCCAATCCTTCAATCTTTCGTCTTATGGACTCATGCTACATTGTAAGCTTCCTTAGCCAATCATGTTATGACACACAAACCTACAGCACTGCATCCTAAACTTCTTGTTTACCATTGTAACTACTTTCACTTTTTCTACATCTTGAACTCTCAAACTCTAAACTTTCCTCCACTTCAATTTTCCTCCCTGTGTCTTTGCTAGAAACTAGAAATCTGCATTCTTGCTTCTAGCACCTAAGTTGGAAGCCCTTTCCAAGGTCTCAGATCAAATCCTGGGTTTAATTCTAAGCTTTGCTGACAAGACCAAAGGTCTGAGATTTCCCTGCATTTGGGTTTCCAACAACACCGATGCTGTTGGTTCCACAGTGCCCAGGATCCCTCTTGCAAGTCAACTCTGGCAGGAACAAGGCGGCTGCCGGGGGCTGCTTGTGGCCTCTGACAGCCCCATTGCTCAGGGCTTGCCAGCGCCCCAGCCCCTCAGGCCCTGCCCCAGCCCGGCCAAGCTGCCCGGCAGCAGCGCCGCAGCCCCACAGCAGCTCCAGAGCAGCCCCAGCCAGAGGCACCTGGGAGCCCTCAGCAAGGCAGGCAGCAGCACACGGGCAGGAGGGCACGGATGGCGCTTCCTGCCTGGCACAGGGCTTGTGGCCATCTCCAGGCACCGCTCTGGCAGGGATCCCCACAGCTCCGGCCCCTGCCCAGCCGCTCTGTGGGCAGCACAAAGGCTTCAGCAGAACCACCACAGGCCAAGGGGCTTCTGGCCATTTCCTCTTGCCCGCTGCACGCCCGGGCAGCTGGCTGAGCACAAGCACCCTTTACCCCCTTCAGGGCCTCAGGACCCCTCAGCCTGCTGTGCTGCTGAGCACAAGCTCCCTTTTCACCCTTTCCTGCCTCTTGCCCTGCAGACCCTGGGCAGCAAAGAAAAGCTCCTGGCAGTCTGTGTATCATAACACATTCTAGAATTATTTACAGTAATTTATAATAATATATATAATTGTATATACTCTATAATTTATTTCTTTACAATATAGATAAAAAATAGAAAAGAAGAAAAATCTTAAAGAAAATTACCTCTGGCTCAGGTTGCCCCAGCAAAGACAGACTCCCAGATCAGCTCTCCTCCTAAGTCATCCGGCAGTGCAGGCAGCCGAACCCCGACAGGCGAGGCCGAGTCCTCCATGCCCTGCGCAGCTGATCTTGCAGCCTCTGGATGGTGGAATATCGCCCACGCTCTATTGCCCGGAGGACATGCAGTGTTTCAAGTGCCAGCTGTGACACGGCACTGCTCACGTCCTCCGTCAGGCGTTCCAGAGCTGCAAGAGAGAGGAACAGAGCCACGGTCAGAGCCGGATCTGCGGGGAGCCCAGGAGAGCCCCCTGCAAGGGCCATCCCAGCCGGCTCTGGCCATGGCCAGGAGGGAGCAGAGACCAAGGGGATCAGCCCGAAGCTGCTGGCCACCAATGGCCCACGTGGCCCTGAAAGCTCCGTGTGCTCTGGCCACGGGAGCAGAGCCCTCCGCAGCCGGGGCAGGGCTTGCAGCTCTCCCCCCGGCAGCCCCTGCTGCCAGCCCGCTGCCCTCACTCACCAGTGCAGATCAGCTGCAGCTCTCGCTGCTGCCCCCTCAGGCGCCGCCCGGCCATGCCTGTGAACACAGAGCCTGTCACGGCCCCAGCGGCACAGCTCCCTGCCAGCGGCGCTGCCGGCGCTGTGGCCACACGGGCTGCTGGCCCGGCAGGGCTCAGCCCGGCCCTTAGCGCACGCTGCCGCCCCAGGGCACGGCTGCCAGAGGCCGGCAGCAGCAATGCCCAGCCCAGGCGGGGCTCCACGGCGCCGGGCCCGGCTGGCGCTGCCGGGGCAGCAGGCGGGGCCGGGGCCGAGCTGCGGCGGACCGGGGAGGGAGCCCGGGCTCGTGGCTCACCCGTGAACCTGATGGCCGCCTCTCGCAGGGGCTCCTGTGGGCTCTGCAGGTAGCGCAGGGCCCGGCGCAGGTGCTCGGCCGCTCGGCTCCTGTCCTCTGCCAGCTGCAGAGAGCGGCAGGAGGGAAGGGTTGGCGCGGGCTCAGCCCCTGGGCCGGGCGCTGCCTGCACCCAGCCCCGGCCTCCCCTGCCCGCACAGCCCTGAGGCGGGGCCAGCAGCCGCTGGCCAAGGGCCCCCGAGGGCAGGGGGCAGAGGGACGGCTGCTGCCCGGGGAGCCGCGGTGCCGGCCCGCAGCCCCGCCAGGCTGGGCTCCATGGGCACCCGGCTCGGGCCCACGGGAGCCTGGAGAAGAGCCCGCGTGGCCTCTGGCTGCAGCAGTGGGCAGGGGCACAGCTGCCAGCCCCGCACACTGAGCACCGCCCTCAGGGGCCTTCTCCAGCCTGAGGCTGGGGCTTGCAGGCCCTCCTTACCAGGCACTCGCTGAACTTCCACAGCTTCTGGCTCTTCACCAGTTTTTCAAGATCCATCCTTTTCAGGAACTTGGCCACACAAATCAGCGTTTTCTGAGAAGCCTGGAGAGCAGTAGAGACACGGAGATGGCCTCATAGCCCAGGGCGCAGGCCCCGCGTCCCTGGGCCAAGGCCTGGAGGAGGCTGCAGTCCAGCAGGCGCAGAGCAGGAGGCAGCTGAGCCCCCTGCCAGGGGGATAGCAGCAGCCCACAAGTCTTCACCTGTGCCACACGCTGATTCTCATCATGGCAGTGGAAGAAGAGTGGCAGCAGGCTCTGGCACAGGGGTGTGTTCAGGGCCTTTTTTTCCTTTTCCTGTGGAAGAGTCACCAATGTTCGGAAAAGCAGTATGGAGAGCAGCTGCACCTGGCTATTGTCCTGTATGAAAGGAAGAGAAAAAGACCTCAGCATTGGCTGCACAGGGCTCAGCTTAGCACAGGCCTGCAAATCCACAGGGCACAAAGTGTCCAGGCAGCATCCAGTGGCTGTGGCTGGGAGCAGTGAGCCTTACGTGCTCAAAGAGTGGCAGGAGCGCCTCAAGCAGCTGCAGTGTGACGGGGCTGGGCATCAGCATGTCATTGTCCAAGATGATAAAGCTGAGTAGCACGACTGTCATGCTAACTATCTCTCCATCCACATCCCACAGAGGCTCCACAAGACTTTCAGTCAGGCTCCACATTTTTTCGGTCTGTGCAGAATACAAGTTTGAGAAACCCCATCCTGCTGCTGCAGGGCCCAGAGGCCAAAGGCCTGTTCTGAAGCACTTGGGCAGCTGAACTGGGAGGCAGGAGAGCTGGGAGCAGCTGCTCCAACACCCAAAGCCCAGCCAAGCCCAAACGACTGCATTCCCCAGCTCAGCCTCAGCCGCTGCCCCCTTCTCACCATTGAGGGCTCCTCCATGAGCTTGAGAAGGGCCCTGAGGGCCAGGCGACGCTTCTCCCTGCTCTCGCTCCGCAGCTGCCTCAACAAGATTTCCAGGACTCTGTTAGCACCACGTTCACTCAAGTCCAGGCACTCGAGGACCTGGATGGCACAGGGCAGTGACAGGGGAGCCAGCCGGCAGGAGCCCGGAGCCACACAGGGCTGGGCCCAGGCAGCAGCACAGGGCGCGGGCACCGTCCCAGGCAGCTGTGGCTGTGAGAGGGCAGAGAGCTGGCAGGCAGCTCAGCCAGGCGGCGCTGGCCATCAGGCTCACCTCCACAAGGAATGCCAGGGCGGGCAGCTCCCAGTGTGGCTCCTGTGTGCTGAGCAGCCGCAGCAGGTAGCGAGCGATGCAGGACCGCAAGGGGATGGAGACACAGCACATCTCCCTGGCAGGAGAAAAAGGAGTCAAGACTGTGGGCCAGGGGGACAAACCTCTGCCAGGACTGACTCACAGAGCTCTGCTCTTTCCCCAGCATCCTGCAAGGGGCCCTGTTTGGGAGGCAGCTCCTGGTGGGCACGCTCCTCTGCCAGCCTTTTCCAGTCTGCTTGGCCATCCCTCAGTGACAAGGCCCTCTGGCCCACGACCACAGGGACTGTGTGGAGCTCCCTGGGCACAGAGCACAAATGTCAGAGGCAGTGGGGAGAAGGGGCTCTCACCTGGCCAGCAGACCCACAGCATAGTGGTGGGTGTCAGCACACAGCAGTGTGTCCCAGCCACAATTGCGTTCCATTGCCACCACCACATCCTCAC
Organism: Agelaius phoeniceus; assembly: GCF_051311805.1. Classification (NCBI taxonomy): domain Eukaryota; kingdom Metazoa; phylum Chordata; class Aves; order Passeriformes; family Icteridae; genus Agelaius; species Agelaius phoeniceus. The sequence goes on from NW_027509866.1 coordinate 8,419,992, forward strand.
GCTGCATGCGGCAGAGTAGGGACTTCAGGGTCCGCACTGCAAACCTGCGTGCACAGCAAAGGCCAGGTCACACTGGCAGCACTGGCTCCTGCCCAGGGACATGGCAGGGACAAGAGGAGTGGGATGGAGCACCTGTTGGGGCTGGTGGCAAGGCCGTGCTCTTCCTGGCATCCCTTCCAGAAGGTATCGACCTCCTCTGGCATATCCAGAGTGCTAAAGAAGACTTGGGAGAGCAGATGCACAAAGAGGCGGGGGAAATAGACCGTCACCATATGTGGGACAGGGGGCTCCTGGAGGATCTTCCACATCACCATGGTTGCCTGCAAGGGACAAAGCCCCCCGAGACAGCGCTCAGTGCCGAGGTGTCCGTGTGGCAGGGCCTGAGCTTGGCAGGGAGAGGCCCAGAGAGACGCAGGGGGTGCATGGGGTCTGGTGGGCCCGGAGCTGCCCCTGGGCCGGGTTTCAGGCCAGCGCCTGAGGCAGGGAGATGCAGTGGGCGAAGGGGAATGGAGAGCTGCTGGAGAGGCGGCCTTGGGGCCAGCAAAGGCCACTTGCAGAAACTCACAGCCAGGCCAAAGACACCCGTTTTGTCCCCATCGGAGGTGCACGTGCTGTGCTCTGGCCAGCTCTCCAGCACATCCAGGAGTATCAGCAGCACTGGCTCTGCAGTCCTGAGCGAGCCCATGATGGTCTTCCACATGGTGATGGCAGCTCTGCAGGGTTAGAGCTCTGTCTCAGACACAGCACCGTGGGGAGCTGAGCTGGCTGCCAGCTCTGCCTCTGCCCACTGGCCCTCGCCAGCAGCAGCCAGGCAGCCCAGCCCTGTAGGGACAGAGCCCTGAGGGGCGGCAAGGGAGCATGGCAGCAGGCTCAGGGGCTGACGTGCCAGGGCTGGGAAAGGCAGCAGCCAGAGGGCCCTGGAACTCTCTGTTGGTCAGACACCTGGGCCAGGCGGTACAGGGTGATGGGCTGGGGAGGCCTGAGCCCTCTGGGCAGGTGGGCCCCATACCTGTCACAGGACGGGGCCACACGCAGCAGCGTCACGACTGCATCACCCGGGTGTGCTTTGGTGAGAGTCAGCAGGGCCTCATCCAGCCTGTGCTCGGCAGAATCATTGGCCAGGAGCCATCGGTGAATGTACCTGACCATGGCGGGCACCTGGAGAAGGCACGGGGAGACTTGGAAAGCTGCTAGAGGGAGCAATGTCCCCAGGGTCCCCAGAGAATGCTTCCCTTGCCAGCGCACTGCCATGGCCTCAAAGGCTCCCAGGGACCAGCAGGCCTGGCAGGAGAAGCCACGGGACTCATGGGGGAATTGAAGCCTGGCCCCAGGCTGCTCACTTGTTCTGGCCTGGCAGCACCCTTCTCCAGGAGCAAATCCAGCAGGGCGGCACTGGTCTCATGATTGAGGAGCTCGGAGTGAGCTCTGAGCCCAGTGCCCATGGTGCTGGGCTCTTCCCGCCGGATGCTCCGGATGAAGTCGCAGACGAGCTGTAGGAGAAGGGCAAGAAGCCAGGGATGTTGCATGGAGTGCTGCACACACGGTGCTGGGCTGAGCAGGGACAGCAGGCCAAGCCCAGGTGGGGGTGGCTGCAGGTACCTGCGCTGTGCTGCGGAAGCGGCCACGGCTGGATTCCTGCCCTTGTGTGCGCTCCACGGCTGCATCTGGCAAAGAGCGAGCGCAGCCAGAGCTGAGGGGCTGCGGGAGAGGCCGGAGAACAGAGCCCAGCCCTGCACTGCCCAGGCAGGGAGAGCCCCGGGATGCTCCAGGGGGATGGAGCACGGCCACTGCGGGGTGTCTGCCCGGCCCCTCTTCTGTCCTGTCCCTGGGCATTTCCCCAGGGGATGGGATGGGATGGGATGGGATGGGATGGGATGGGATGGGATGGGATGGGATGGGGCCAAGTTGGCTGCAGGCTCCAGCCCTGCAGCCCAGCTCTGCCACTCACCCTCCTGCAGTGGATGGACGGGCACCGCCTCGGTCCCCTGTGCTGGGGCAGCTCCAGGGCCTTCGTCCTCCTCCTCCTGATCCAGCCAGACCACCTTGCGCACTCTCGGCGCTCTCTGCTCCATGTTTGCGACTGGAGCGCGGCCCAGCAGCGAACCCAGCCGGTGCCGCTCCTGCAGGGCCTCGTGCACCTTCCCTGCGGGCGGGACGCGGCTGTCAGAGCTCGGCCCGGGGCCAGCAACGGCCCCCGAGCGCCCCTCAGCCGCCCCGGGCCGGCCATGCCCAGGCGTTCGCTCCTCGGAACGCGGCACGGGAGGCTCGGGGCCGGCGGCCGCGCTGCCGAGCGGCGGAGCTCGTGCCGGGGAAGCCGCAGCGGAGGCGGCGGGAGCGGCCGCGCCGCCTGCGTCCTCTGCGGGCCCCGGGAGGAGCCGGGGCCGGGGCCGGGGTCGGGGCCGGGGCCGGGACTGGACCCTGCGTCGGGTCCGGGGCCGGGCTCGGGCCAGGCGGAGCCGAAGGGCGGCGATGCCGCCCCCGCACCAGGAACTGATGCCCGCCCAGCAGCGCCACCGCCAGTACGGCCAGAGCCGGGCGGAGGCGAGAGCGCGGCGGGACGGGCGGGGCCGGGCACGGGGCAGCCCCGCCCGGGGCCGGGGGCGGGCCGGGGGCATGGCCCGGCCCAGCAGGGGAGAGGGAGGCGGGGAGAGGAGAGGGACGCCGGGCAAGGGACCCCGAGAGAAGGGTGCCCGACCGCGGGAAAGGGAGAGAAAGAAACAAAGGGAGAGAAAGAAAAAGAGAAAGAGAAAGAAAGAAAGAAAGAAAAAGTGATCTAAAATATCTGTTTTTCTTCTGTCGCTGCTGCTGCTGTCGCTGCTGCTGCCGCCGCTGCTGCTGCCGCCGCTGCCGCCGCTGCAACTGAAGCACCGGGGCCGTTCGTCCCCGTGTCCGTTCCCCGCTCGCCCCACGAGCCCCACGTTCGAGCCCCGCGCGCCCCGGGCACAGCCCCTGAGTCTGTCCAAACACGGGAACTTTGCAGCGGTGAGCCCAGATGCAGAGCCCTGACTCCTGCACACTGGCACAGCAATCCCCTCGCTTGCTGCTCTGCATTGGCCTGCCTGAGGGTCAAACACTGTCGGGCCACCTTCCCTTGCTGTAGGATTCCTACCTGACCCAAGCACTGCACTTACATCTCCAGTCTTGCCTTCCAGTAAAACCAGGGGAAGGAAAATGTGTGTGGCTCATGGTATTTTTGAGTGTCTAAAAATCACTGAGTCACCGATCTTAGAGGTGTGGTGCATCTGGAATTCCTGGGATGGAGAAGTAGTGCAACATGGGAAAGGGGATCATAGAAATAAATAGAGGAAAAGATCTTGGATTGTTTCTTTCATTTTCATTTCCCTTCTGGAAAGCCATTTCAGTTTTCCAGGAATCTTCTCCTGTCTGCTCTTCCCAAGAATGTCTCATGGAGAACAAGGTCAAGCTTCTGTCACAAGATTTGCCAGCAGGAAATTATGCCACTGGTGAAATTTTCATGATGACTGTTTGTGCTGGCTTAGGGCAAATTTGGGGAGGAAACCTCCAAAAGGGATCCGTCTAGAAAGCAAGTTCAAGCGGCCCCTCCCCCTACTAGTTCAGGAAAAGACTTCCCTCGAGAAAAGTGAAAAAAACCCAGTTTATTTAACAAGTAAAGTATTCAGAAGCATGAAAAATGAATAATATTAAATAAAACCTCTGACAGTGCTGAAGAGATGGCAAATTCAGAAAGTCCTTTTTGTGGGTAGTAGTTGGCTCACTCGGTCTCTTCTACGTCCCTCTGGGGCTGGAATGCAGCATCCCAGAGCTCGGTGGGCCACAGCTGTGAGCTGCCGGTGTTTTTCTGGGTTTTCAGTCCAGAGCAGGTTTAAACATTTCCCAGAAAAAGGAAAGTCACAGTCCAAGGAACTTCTCTACCTAAGCTAGCTAAATCCAAATTGCTAGACCTGGGCTGTGAAGGCATCAGGAAATTTCCAAATCTGGGCACTGGCGGTCCCAGCAAACACCAGATCTGGATGGTGCTGCAGCCAGAACTTGCAGATTTCCAAATTTTGGCTTTCTGTGCCAGCAAATCACTGGACTTGGGCTGTTCTGGCACCAGGAAGTTTTCAGATCTGGGCGCTGGCACTGCCAGCAAACACCAGATCTGGGTGGTGTCGTTGCCAGTGACAGAAATCTGCTGGATTTGGGCTCTGGTGGCACCGGGAAATTTCCAAATCTGGGCACTGGCGCAGCAAACACAAGATGTGGGCGGTGCCAGAGCCAGTAGCAGAAAGTTGCCGGGTTTTGGATTTCTGTGCCAGTAAATTGCTGCTGCACTTGGGCTGTGTCAGAATAGGGAAATTTCCAGATGTGGGCACTGGCAGTGCCAGCAAACACCAGTGAAACCTTCTGGCCCTTGTCCAGACCATTGGCCAGTGGTTTCCCTGAGAACCAGCTCTGGCCACTTTACAGACAGAGACTGCTTTCATCTGGTGCTCTGGAAACAGAACTTTAATGAAGGCAAACACAACAAACAGGACGGCGTGCACGGTAGAGAGAGCAAAGCAGAAAAAAGCCTGGGTCCAGGGTCTAGCAGGGATATTTATCCATTTATTTATGGGGAGGGGTTAAGGTGGGATCTGAGGGAAGGATCCAAGAGGAAGGAGGGATTAAGAATATTACAATTTTTGCAGTATAAAGTAACCAATGGTAGCAAAGAGAACTCAGAACTTTCTAGTAACAATCTGCATAACTGAACAAGAGGATTAGGGGCGGGAGCTCCTGCTGACCCTGACTAAAGAGGGTTTTCCCATGGCCTTAAGCCGAGGTCTCCCTCTTCTTTTAAACCAACCCCAACACACCAGATCTGGGCAGTGCTGGGTTTTGGCTTTCTTTGCCAGACAATTGCTGCATTTGGGTTGTGGTGGCACAGGGAAATTGCCAGATCTGGGCACTGGCGGTGCCAGCTAACCGCAGATCTGGGTGGTGCCAGTGCTATCACCAGAAAATTGCCGGGTTTTTTCTTTCTGTGCCAGCAAACTGCTGGACTTGGGCTGTGCTGCCACTGGGAAACTGCTGGATCTGAGCACTGGCAGTGCCAGCAAACACCAGATCTGGGTGGGGCCAGCACCAGGTATTTGCAAGGTTTTGGCTTTCTTTGCCAGAAAATTACTCGACTCGGGCTGTGCCAGCACCGGGAAAATCCCGCATCTGGGCACTGGTGGTGCCAGCAAACACCAGATCTTGGCATTGCCAATGACGGTAGCAGGGAATTGCCAGATTTTGGCTTTCTTTGCCAGAAAATTGTTGGACTTGGCTCTGCCAGAACAGGGAAATTTCCGGATCTGGGCACTTGCACAGCAAACACCAGATCTGGGTGGTGTGTTGTAGTGTGTTTTTATACTTTGAAATATTTGGTAGTAGTTTTGTTTTTGAATCCCCGTATTTTTCCCAAATGGTTCATCCCAGATGGTACCCCCCTCCCTTTACCTGTGTAACCCTTTCCCTTGCTGAGATCATCCCCAAACCCCCACCCTGGCTCTCTGTCAATCACTCAGCATCCCATCCCTCCATCCAGAAGCTTCAGTCCAGGATGTTGAGTGATCAGCCAGAGGCCAGGGGTCAGCCCCCCAAGCCCTGCCCCATATGCTGTCCTAAATGTCCATCCCCCAGTACCCATCCCTTAGGGTCACTTCTTGGTTAGTAAAATGTTATCTACTTTGGGTTTCCACCTCCCTTTAAATGTAACCTTGGCACATCTCCCGGGGCTGTGGGCAGGAGGCCCCTGAGGTGTAGGGGCTCCTTTGGGACTCCTAGAATAAAACTTTGGATTAAGCCCTGCTAAGAGTCAGCCCTTTATCTTCTACCAATGTCTCTGGTGTCTCTTGTGCTGCACAGGCGCCCAGCCCAGGTGCCCTCAGTACCCTCGGGGCACAGAGAGTGTCTCCCCGCTGTCGGCGGTGTCGGGGCTGCCCCCGGTGTCTGCCGACTCGGGACTGGCCCAGGGTTCCTGAGAGGCTCCCAGAGGGACAGAGACAGCACCCGTATAGGTAAACTGAATCGCCCTGGGAGTTTGGAGGTAATTACAAATTGGCCCGAAGGTGAGAATTTTGGTGTCACAGATGAAGAGCAAGAACCAGTGACACGGGCTGTAGAAGCTCCTCCTTCTGTTCCCAACTGCCCCCAGAGGAAATGCGCTACGCTCTTTTCACTGACGGTTCCTGTAGCATCGTAGGGATGAACCAGAAGTGGAAAGCAGCCGTATGGAGCCCCACACGACAGGTCGCATAAGCTACCGAAGGAGAAGGTGGATCAAGCCAACTTGTGGAACTCAAAGCCATTCAGCTGGCCCTGGACATTGTAGAAAGAGAGAAGTGGCCGAAGCTCTACCTCTACACTGATTCATGGATGGTAGCCAAAGCTCTGTGGGGATGGCTGGAGAGGTGGAATGAGTCCAACTGGCAGCGTAGAGGAAAACCAATTTGGGCTGCTGAAGAGTGGAAAGACATTGCTACCAGGGTAGGGAGGCTACCTGTGAAGGTCCACCATGTAGATGCCCATGTCCCCAAGAGTTGGGCTAATGAGGAACACCAAAAAAAAACCAGGTAGATCAGGTAGCAAAAATAGAGGTGTCAAAGATAGACTTAGATTGGCAACAGAAGGGGGAGTTGTTCCTAGCTCGATGGGCCCATGATGCCTCAGGCCATCAGGGCAGAGATGCCACCTAGAAGTGGGCAAGAGACCGAGGGGTGGATTTAACCATGGACAGTATTTCTCAGGTTATCCATGACTGTGAGACGTGTGCTGCCATCAAGCAGGCCAAGCGAGTGAAGCCCCGATGGTATGGTGGGCAGGGGTCCAAGTACAAGTATGGGGAGGCCTGGCAGATCGACTCCATCCCACTGCCCCAGACACGCCAGGGCAAGCGCTACGTGCTGACCATGGTGGAAGCCACCGCTGGATGGTTGGAAACCTACCCTGTGTCTCATGCTACTGCCCGGAACACCATCCTGGGCCTGGAAAACCAAATCCTGTGGAGACATGGTACCCCTGAGAGGATTGAGTCAGACAATGGGACTCATTTCAAGAACAGCCTTATCAACACCTGGGCTAGGGAACATGGCATTGAGTGGGTGTACCATATCCCCTACCATGCACCAGCTGCAGGCAAAGTGGAGAGGTACAATGGACTACTAAAAATCCAGCTGAAAACTTTGGGTGGGGGATCTTTCAAAATTGGGAGCAGCATTTAGCAAAGGCCACCTGGTTAGTTAATACCTGAGGTTCCACCAACCGAGCAGGTCCTGCCCAGTCTGAGTCCCTGAATGTAATAGATGGAGATAAAGTCCCAGTGGTCCATGTCAGAGGTTTGTTGGGGAAGACCGTGTGGATCAATTCTGCCTCAAGTACAGACAAACCCATTTGTGGGGTTGTCTTTACTCAGGGACCAGGTTGCACATGGTGGATAATGCAAAGAGATGGAACAACACCATGTGTACCTCAGGGAGATCTGATTGTGGGGTGAGAATGATATGCAATATCACTGTTTGTTGGATGTTACTACCATTGTCTGTACATTACACCATACAGACATGAGATAGAAGGAAATGTGTAAGTGTTGCAGGTCTGGGCAAGTGGAAGATGGAGAAGGAGATGTGCAAGTGTCGAAGTTCTGAGCAAGTGATAGATGGAGCTTTGAGTGAGTAAGGTGAAAGGGGTGAAATCCTGCAGCTCTGTAGTATAGGGCATGGATTCAGTGGTCCAGTGTGGGGATGTGATGAGGGCATGATGGGTATTGCTTGTAATTTTTGGGGGAACAGATGGAAATTTTGTGTGAATAAATGCATGATGTGTGGTAGTATGTTGATGATATGGGGAGAAGGGGTGGAATGTCCTAGGGTGATGCTATGATGCTTGTATCCCCATTAATGTGTTCTGTTTATGCTGGATATTATGTTCTGTGCCTTTAACACTGGCTCTGAAGAGTGAAAGTTTTGTTTTGGTTTTCTTATCAGCCTGGCAGGACACAGAGACGGGCAGTACATAGTGCTGCTTTTGCTTTTTGCTTTTGCTTTTTGCATTGCTCTCTCACTCTTGCTTCTGCTTCACTTCTGCTTGCTCTTGCTTTTGCTCATTAGCTAGTTTAGCTAAACAGTCCAAATTTCTTCCTGGACTGTTTCTCCTTTCCTTTTTGAACCATCTCGAACCTGCTCCAGACAGGGACCTGGGAACACCGAGCGTTTGCACCCTGTGGCCTGCAGCAGCTGCCCCAGCGCCAGAGGGACTGAGTGACCACCCCCAAGAGAGAGTTTCTGAATTTGCCATCTATTTTTCAGAGTGGTGAAAGAGCGGTGTCATCTGGTATTGTTCATTCTGTGTGCTGGGGGTGCTGTGCCTGTTAAATAAACAGGTTCTTTCCACTTCTCTCCAAGGAATTCTTCCCGAACCGGCTGGGGGGAGGGGCTGTGTGAGTTTGCTTTCTGGAGGGGCCCCCCTTTGGAGATTCTCTCCCAAATTTGCCCTAAACTAGGACACCCCAATATGGGATGGCAAACAGGATTGATTCAGACCGGGGAACTCATTTCACATCAAAGATATTGCAGAAAGTTGTTCAGGCCCTGGCAGTAAAATGGGAATTACACACTCCATGGCAACCATAGAGTTCTGGTCAGGTTGAGAGAATGAATCAAACTCTTAAAAGAGCTCTAGTTAAGAAAATGATTGAAACCCAAATGTCATGGATAAAATGTCTCCCTTTGGCCTTATTAAGAATGAGAACCCAACCCCAGTCAGATCTGGGGGTGTCACCCTATGAAATGATGTTTGGGTTTCCCTTCCTGACCTCACCCCAGAAGGTTGCCACCTATGAGGAAGGGGAAGCCAATGCCAAGAAATAAGTGATGTCTATAGCACAAACCTTAGAAGGGCTAAGACATAAAGGGGCAATTCCTCAAACTACCACCCTGGATTTCAGAATCCATAATATTAATCCCAGGAATTGGGTGATGATTAAGCCATGGAGAGATCAGCCTCTAACTCCTCAGTGGGAAGGTCCCTTTCAGGCACTGCTCAGCACCGAATCGGCCGTGCGAGCTGCAGAGCGGGGATGGACTCATGGCAACAGAGTCAAAGGCCCAGGAGAAGAACCCAAAGAGTGGACTGTAACATCCAGGCTGGGTGAAACAAGATTGACTCTCAAGCAGACACTGAGAGACAACCAGAAAAACACCAAGACACCCAAAAAGTAGAGTCAAGCTTCCACCAACCAGCTCGAGAATTGTCTTCCTGTTTTCATGGGTGAGAATTACCAGCATCTGTTGAGGAGAAGTACACAAGGGACTGTAAAAGGTAATGGGACAGCTTCTTTAAGAAAATAAGACAAAGGAAGGAGGGCAAGGCCGGGTTGGCCCCTTTGTTTGCTACCAAGAAGGCTCCATAGCCCTGCTGTGGATAGCAACCCCGTAGGCACGGTAAGGTAGGGACAAAAGGCCATTCCAGACCTCTATAATTCCTCAGCTGTCTTTTAATTCAACAGGGACTGGAGGGCAGGACCGAGTTGGCCTCTGTGCTCACCCCTAAGATGCACCAACTATGGGTAGCAGCCACACAGGCACGGTAGATGGGAGTCAAAGCCACACTGGACCTCTGGGATGCCCTTTTGTCCATTCCAAATGAGTGTGTCTAAGGAAAACCTGAGATTTTTTCTCCTGTTCCCACTGTCCTTGCCCGCATCAACAGATGCTGGTATGACTCATTCAAAAGAGAGAGAAACTTTTTTACTTAATTGTTTGAGCAAAATGCCTTACAGAAAAAGAAAAGGGGGGGTTGTTATAGATGAGTAATCCTATAGTTGACGCTCACAATTAAGGGGTGAATATTAAATATATGTTAGGAGAAGATTTGTAGATGTATAGTTATCCTTCCTCTCCCCCTTGCATTGCTTTCACAGGATGGCCTCAGTAGTTGGGGCATTTGGGAGGGTTGGCTTGTTCCTATGGCAGCACCTGACCTCCAATCAAGGTGTGAGACAGTGATCTCCACCACTGGACAGTGAAGAAGGAGTTGATTGACAAGACTTTGGGAGGGGCTAGAGGTATAAAAGGCAGAACATCCATTATGTAGATGAGCACATGGTTACTGAATCCTTTGCTCCTGATGTGATATCCTTTCCTTTCTTTATTCAGTCTTCTTGTTGTATTTTCATAAGGTCTTAATAAAGCATTTACATTTTTGAAAGTGAAAATTGTTTCTCACATGGGGTTGGGGAATGTGGGGCTGGGTTGTCCACACTGGGACAGCTCTAAGGAACAACTTCACTGACCTGGCCAGACCTCCTTAGGAGAGACACTGGATCAATATCAATCACAGAATGCTGCAATCACCTCTTGTATAATAGGAACAGCAAAAAAAGACACCCTTTAAGATAGGAATACATATTTCTTAAAAGGTCTCTGAATTATTTTTCCATAACTATAATAGGAAATCTTCGTAATAAACAGTACTAAAGCACAGGGAAATCAAGGCAGAGCCATGGTGTGTCAGGACTTGCTGCATCCTAATGAGCCCCGTGGTGCATTTGGAGCTGAGCCCTGGAACCTCAGGGCCTGAGAGGAGATTGCACAAACCTTTCCAGGAGTCAAAGTCAGAAGAAAACCCCAAAGTGTCTCAAAGCATGAATGGGTCCCACTGAGGTCCATCCCCAACACAGGATCATCATGGACTCCTTGGAGGGGAGAATTTGAGGCCAGGATTGACCAAAAACTTCTGAGAGACTCAGTGCAGACAGGAAATTCCTAAGTACCTTAAACAACTTGAGTATCTCAAAGTATTAATGAGCCCCACTGAGTGTCAGTACAAAGCTCTCCAGGGACTCGTTAAAGCAGATAATTGGGGCCATGATTGCACAAAACTCTCACAGAGTCTGCATCAAAAGGGAAACACCAAGTACCTTAAAATAACTGAAGTACCCTGAAGCATTAATGAGCCCCACTGAGTGTTGTTACTGACAAAGCCTCTCCAGGGACTAATTACAGCAGATAATTGGAGGCCATGATTGCAGAGACCTCTCAGAGACTCCAAGGCAAAAGCCAAAGCCAAAGTCCTTTGAAAAACCTGCAGTCCCTGCAGGGAGCATGAAGGAGCCCCCAGGGCCATTGCTGAGCAAGGCTCCCCAGGGACTCCTTGCAGCAGATCCTTGAGGCCACTGGGATGTGGGCTAGGGGGGGATGCTGAGGGCAGCACAAGGGGCTGACAGTGCCCAGCCTGGCTGGGGCTGTGCCAGGAGGCCCCAGGGCCTCAGGACAAGGTGTCTCCTCCCAGCCCTTGCTGGCACAGACCCTGCTGTGCCCCAGGGCACCAAGACTTGGCTTCTCTTTGTCCCCACCTGTCAGCACTGCCTGCAGTTCTCTGCTCTGCCTGGGGCCTGGGGACACTTTCTCAGTCGTGTCCCTCTCTGGGACCCATTAAAAGTCCAAGAAACTTTGGAGTTGGATTCTGCCTTGGAGTTCTGGAGAGGTTTCTTCAGCTGCCTCTCAGGGACTGATGTTCAGGGCCTGAGCACAAAGCCCCAGAGGCTGATTAAAGTCCTTGTGCTGTGTCTGTGCTGCTGAGCTGGGCTGGGCTCCTAGCACAGAGGCAGCTCCTGGTCACCAAGAAGAGCTTCAAAAGCACATTTCTCTGGATGAGCAGCTCTTGTGCCAGCCCAGCAGGGCTGGGGCACTGCCTGCAGCCAGCCCAGGCACAGCCCAGAGGCACAGAGAGCTTCAATCAGTCAGGGCTGGGAAGGGGCTGAGAAGTGCCTGGGGCACAATCACTGCCAGCCCTTGGCACAGGAACCTCTGGCTGCAGGACAATGCAGCTGCAGCTCCTGGAGCCATCTCCTCAAGCTGGAACATGCCAATGCCTGCAGAGCCTGTGAGTACATTCTCTGCTTGTCTCTTGTGCAGAGCAGCCAGGGGTGCCCAGGGCTGTCCTGCAGAGCAGGGTCCTGCAGCCCAGGGCGCTGTGCTGGGACAGGGACTCTGCTGCCTGCCAGGGACAGCTCTCAGCCAGCCCTGGCAGCTGCTCCCAGCACTGGGGGACAAGATCTGGGTGGCAGGAGACAGCTGGTGAGGCTTGGAAGTGTTCTCCTTGTGTGGGGAGGATGCTGCATTGTTCAGGACTGCTCCTAGCATGGCAGTGAACTGCAGAACATTTCCAAGTAGATTATACAGGGAGCACAGCAAGGGAGGAGCTGAATAAAAGGGAAAATCCTGCTTTTTAATCTTCTGCTCTGGGTTGCTGGGATGAGAATCTGCATGTATATTTCCATCTCTAAGTTCAGGTAGAATAAAATAAAGACATTTTCCCTGAGATCTGCATAAACCAGGCAGTGACAGAAATCAGCACAGAGACCCCCACAGGCAGCATCAGTGTCCCTTTTCCAGTCTCTTCAGGGTTGCTCTGACGTTGCCATCAGAGCCTGCAGAGCCAGAGCTGCCCCTGGGCAGTGCCTGAGCTGGGAGGGCTCTGCAGGGCAGAGCTGAGCCCCCAGGGCTGGGCTGGGCTCTGGCAGCACTGGCAGGGCCCAGCCCTGGGCACAGGGAAGCAGCTGCTGGCAGGGACAGCTCCAGGCAGCAGAGCCCTGGGCAGGCAGTGGGGGGAAAGTGCCCCCAGGCTATGCTGGGATATTTCAAGTCCTCTCCAAACCCAACTATTCCATGACTACTTTGTTTTACAGATCCGCATGTGCAGCCCCAGCAAATGTCCAACAGCAGCTGCATCAGGCACTTCCTCCTGCTGGCATTGGCAGACACGCGGCAGCTGCAGCTCCTGCACTTCTGCCTCTTGCTGGGCATCTCCCTGGCTGCCCTCCTGGGCAACGGCCTCATCATCAGCGCCGTAGCCTGCGGCCACCACCTGCACACGCCCATGTTCTTCTTCCTGCTCAACCTGGCCCTCGCTGACCTGGGATTCATCTGCACCACTGTCCCCAAAGCCATGCACAATTCCCTCTGGGACACCAGCAACATCTCCTACTCTGGATGTGCTGCTCAGCTCTTTTTCTTTGCTTTTTTTATTTCAGCAGAGCTTTCCCTCCTGACCATCATGTGCTACGACCGCTACGTGTCCATCTGCAAACCCCTGCACTACGGGACCCTCCTGGGCAGCAGAGCTTGTGCCCACATGGCAGCAGCTGCCTGGGCCAGTGCCTTTCTCTATTCACTGCTGCACACAGCCAATACATTTTCCCTGCCCCTGTGCCATGGCAATGCCCTGGGCCAGTTCTTCTGTGAAATCCCACAGATCCTCAAGCTCTCCTGCTCAGACACATACCTGAGGGAATTTGGGCTTCTTGCTTTTAGTGCTTTTCTTTTTTTGGGTTGTTTTGTGTTCATTGTTTTCTCCTATGTGCAGATCTTCAGGGCTGTGCTGAGGATCCCCTCAGAGCAGGGGCGGCACAAAGCCTTTTCCACCTGCCTCCCTCACCTGGCTGTGGTCTCCCTGTTCCTCAGCACTGGCACATTTGCTCATCTCAAGCCCCCCTCTATGTCCTCCCCATCCCTGGATGTGGTTGTGTCAGTTCTGTACTCCGTGGTGCCTCCAGCCCTGAACCCCCTCATCTACAGCCTGAGGAACCAGGAGCTCAAGGATGCCCTGAGGAAAATGATGACTTTATCTTTCAGAAACAATAAACTCTCTCTTTTCTGCTTCAGAACCTTCAGAATGTAACTCTTTACAATCTCTCAGACATTTTTTCCTATTTGTCTATTTTTTCATCGGGACTTTTTCTTATTATTTTTCCAGTGTTATAATGTTTTTTATAAAATGCTGTAATACTACACTGAGAATTTCTACATGAACATCTACTTTTTTTGAAACACAAAGAGTTTCAGGAGGCTTGTTCCCTGTTCATTTCAATAATATCCAGTGTCTGCCCTGCCTTGTGTGTCCAAGGCATTTCCTCAGCCCTTCTCTGGCTCTGCAGGGGCAGTGCCTATGAGCAGAGGCTGAGGGAAGGGGCTCCCAGCACAACAGCACGGCCAGGGACAATGGCCCTGCCTCTTTGCACATCTGCTCCCCCCAGCTCCACACTCCCCTCCCCAGCCCTGCTGTGGGTGCAAGGCCAGAGTGCTCTGGCAGCTTGGTCCCTGTCCTGCTGTGTGTCCCTGCTGTGACCTCAGGCAGGGACAGGCCATGGGCACTGCTGGGACACAGCTGGGCTCCAGCACAGCAGCTCCATCAGCAAAGGGCATCTCCTGAGGGCAGGGCAGGGAGGCTTTGCTCCCCTCCAGAGCCACTCTCAGGACTCTCAAGGGGCTCCTTGTGTTCCTTGCTCTCCCAGGGCTCAGTGGGATGAGATCAGGGTCTCACTGGGGCCTTCAGGGGACTCAGGTCTGGGTCAGGTTTTGCTTGTTGGTGGCCAGTGCCCATCAGATGCTGAATGGTCTGTGCTGAACCTTCCTGGGGCTCTGCAGCTTGTGCCAGGGATGATGGCAGGGGAATGTTTGTCTGGAGGGCCTTGGGAGCTGCAGGAGAGCACAGGGGACCTGCAGGGACAGAGTGTGCCAGGGACCAGCAGGGAGTGGAGCTCACTGGGCACAGGCCTGGCCAGGGTGGGGTCACCCTGAGATCAAGGCCTGAATGTCTGCTGTGAGCCAGGAGAGCTCTGCAGCCCAGGGGCACAGCAGGCACAGGGAAAGGAGTCTGGGCCCTCCTTTCCCTCCTCTGCCCCTCAGGGATCTCCCCCGGGAGGATCCAGGGCAGCCCCGAGCCCCTCTGGCAGCCCTGGAACAAGGCAGGCACCTCTGAGCCCCTCCATGGCCCCGCAGAGCCCGTGTGGGAGGGGGTCAGGGCAGGAGCACCCTCAGCTGCCTCTGTGTCCCAGGCTGAGCAGCAGAGCCCAGCAGAGGCAGCCCAGGGCCCCGGGCAGCACAGCCCCCGTGCTCTGCAGAGCAGCAGCCCCAGCTCGGGGCTCTGGGCAGCAGGGCAGGGCTGCAGCAATGGCTGCTCGGGCCAGCACAGACGTGTTCCCCTGGGAAAGGCTCTGGGGGCAGCTGGCATGGGCCAGGAGCAGGGCAGGAGCCCGTGGGGGTGCAGAGGAGCCCTGGCAAGAGGCTGCCCTGTCCCTGGGCCAGCAGGAGCTGCCTGAGGAGCCCCGGGGCCAACTCTGCTGCTGGGCTGGGCAGCGGGGCTGGCCCTGGGGCTGCAGGAGCTGCCCGAGCTGAGCATCTGCTGAGCATCCCAGACACAGAGTGGCTGTCCCTGACCTCCAGGGCCTCCAGTTCCTGCTGCAGGGCCTGACCTGACTCTGCTGCTCTGCTGGGCTGGGGCAGGGGCAGGGAGGGGAAAACAGTGGAGCCTTGTCCCCATGAGTCCCCACAAGGTCAGAATGGTATCTGTGGTTCCATGAGCCCCACGGTGTCACAATGGCCCCTTGGTTCCATTAGGCCCCACAGGATCACCATGGTCCCCTGGTTACAGGAGGCCCTGCAGTGTCACAAGGGTCCCCTTGGTTCTATGGAGCCCACAGGGTCAGTTATGCCAGTGGGCAGGGTCAGCACCAAAGACACAGACACCAACTGAAGGAATTGTGTAATTTATATAATGTATGTCTGCAAAAAATTACATACAGTAGGAGAGGCTCAGCAAAGCACATAATCATTAGAAAATAATCACAAAAGGAGCAGCTCAGCAATGCACCCAACCATCCCCACCAAAGATTGCCTGCAGTGATTGAGAAAGATCCAGCCCCAGTTACCCTCAGCCTTTACCATCGCCCAGACCCACACAGCAGCTGGGGAAGCTGTCACAGCCAAGGGCTGCAGAGCCACTCCTGGGCACTGGCAATTCCTGCAGGTGCCTCCAGCCACAGGTGAGGCTCCAACCCCGCTGGGAGAGGGCCCAGCTCTGACAGTGCTGAATGAACAAACTGACAGCACTGCTAGTGTGGCAACATCTGGTTTCATCCTCCTCTTGGGTTCCTCCCAAAGCCTGGCCAGGGCCCCAGGAGGAACCAAGGGAGGTGACTTTGACCATTCAGCCCCAAACAAAGTCAGATGGGGCCTTTTCTGGTTTCCAAATACAAAAAAGTAAATCCATATTTCACCAATGAACATGTACAGAGCTTATATTGCTAATAATGATTCATTAATGAGCAGATACAAATATAACCTTTGGTTGGAAGGTTCATCTGGAGCTCAGCTTTGCCTCAGGGCCTGTTGTTCAGGCCTGGTGAGGCCTCAGTGCTTCAATCAATGCCTTGACCTACAGATGAACTGCAACCTTCAGAACAATTCTTTGGATAACAGAGTTTAGATTTAGGTATTAGGCATAAAGGCATCACCTCTTGTTCTTCAATTAAGTGCTGTTCAAGTTCATTACTCAGAGCTACAATTTGCATTCCTTTTAAAACAGCCCTAATTAGTTGCTATTCTCTGTCCTTTATCAAATGCCCCTATTTTTCTTGAGACTGTGTCTCTTTATGGACAAGTCCCAGTACTCCATTTCCAGCACAAGGTGTCACAGCAACTCTAACATGGAATCATAACACACCAAGTGCTCACACTGCAATGATTGCAGTGACTGCCACGAATGCATTTCACAGCAGCCTCCAATTTGGGAGCCAATCCCACCATGAGGAATTTTCTTCTTTCTGCCTCTCTTCTACTGATCTTTCTATTGAGGTGATTCCTGATTGATGGACCTCAAACCCAGCACTGATAGACATTCCTGCAACATTCCTGTCCTGGAATAGCCCAGGATCCTCCCTGGCCAGCAAGCAGATAATCCAAGGCCGTGCAGTTCTGCAGAG
This sequence comes from Agelaius phoeniceus, assembly GCF_051311805.1. Classification (NCBI taxonomy): domain Eukaryota; kingdom Metazoa; phylum Chordata; class Aves; order Passeriformes; family Icteridae; genus Agelaius; species Agelaius phoeniceus. Next base: position 8,436,742 of record NW_027509866.1, read on the forward strand.
CCCCATTGGTGTTTGTTGGAGCTCGCAGGATGTGCTGTTGGATATTTTAACAGCATCACTTCTTACTTCTTCTAATAATTGATTTAGTTAATTAATGTGAATTGGGTGCAGCCATGCACAGCCAGGGGTTTCCATTTCCCCAGTGGGCCATTGTTAAGGGCATGGAGCACATCTGGGAGATGGGTTCTCCATGGGCAAAGGTTCCCATCTCCTCATTTTTTCAGCTGCTCTTTTAACAACCCCTTCACCCGTGCAACCAATCCATCAGCTTGTGGATTGTCTGGGATATGAAAAACCCTGCAGGCTTAATCACTGTATTTCTCACAGTAATAGAAAAAGCATTCTGCATCACAGTATCAGCAAATCCTATAGAAATAGCCAATTTAATCCCCTTCTCCTTTATGCCTTGTACAGAGTTCACAAAGTTTACCACTGACATTTGGGGCTTGGCCAGTCCTTTTCTGTAGAGTATTTAGTGTCACAGTGAGCAGCTAAAGCTGACATATTAGTACTGTCAGCCTTATTTAATAGTATCAATTTTTAATTACATAGATACAAATAAAAATTATTGTGTTATATTATATATAACTATTACGATTAAGTTATTATTCTTATTATTACTACTATCATTATAATTATATCACTAGCACAAATGAACCTGAGCTCAAGATTGAAACCTTCTGTCACTCCGTGTGGGAGTGACAACAACAATTTTTCCTTCTGTTGGTGCTGTTTCCAAAGTGTCATTAACAAAGTTCACCCCCGTCTTCCCAAGCCCACAAGTTCTTTTCCTTTTCCATGTGCAATTTTTGGATGCATTTGAAGCCATCCAGGGGTTCAGCCTCTTTTACCTGACTGCCCCACTGCTCCCACGGGGCTCCAACCTCAGCCCACTCCAGAGCCAGGGAACTCCAGGGAAGGGCTTCCCATCTGGGAATTTCTGATGGCACTGATTCCTCACATTTACACTGAACAAGTGACATTTTGTTGGGATCTGGCCAGACTGGGCCAGTTTTGTTTTGCCAGTGGGCAGGGTCAGCACCAAAGACACAGACTCCAACTGAAGGAATCAGTGTCATTTCCTGCAGCTCAAAGCAGCAAAGAATCACAACAGGAGCAGCTCAGCAATGCACCCAACATCCCCACCAAAGATTGCCTGCAGTGATTGAGAAAGATCCAGCCCCAGTTACCCTCAGCCTTTACCATGCCCCAGACCCACACAGCAGCTGGGGAAGCTGTCACAGCCAAGGGCTGCAGAGCCACTCCTGGGCACTGGCAATTCCTGCAGGTGCCTCCAGCCCCAGCTGAGGCTCCAACCCCGCTGGGAGAGGGCCCAGCTCTGACAGTGCTGAATGAACAAACTGACAGCACTGCTAGTGTGGCAACATCTGGTTTCATCCTCCTCTTGGGCCCCTCCCAAAGCCTGGCCAGGGCCCCAGGAGGAACCAAGGGAGGTGACTTTGGCCATTCAGCCCCAAACAAGGCCAGATGTCACATTTCATGGCCTGGTCTGGCTTCTAAATACACAAAGGTCAATACATGTTTCACTGATGAGTGACTACATCTATCACAGTGCTAATGACCATGCATATCTCATCAGGGAGCAGATACAAAGATAACCTTTGGTTGGAAGGTGCATCCAGAGGCCACCTTGGGCTCAGGGCCTGCTGTTCAGGCCTCACTCAGGGCTGGTGTCCAGGCCTTGGCACTTCAGGGACGTGGTTTAGTGCTGGGCTTGGCACTGCTGGCTGAGCGGCTGCACTGGGTGAGCTCAGAGGGCTTTTCCAACAGAAAGGATTCTGTGATTCCATGATTCTATCCACTGCATTCAGCTGGATCCATGTTAGCAGCACTCATTTGCTCAGAAAGTCTCCTCTTGCCCAGCTCCTGTGGCCTGAGGCTTCAGCTCCTTCAGCTCCTGGTGCTGAGCTGCTCATGCTGAACGAGACGACTCGGAGAGAAGAGCACAGTCCATGCAATTCCTTCTGGGACACGGAGAGGGGAGGCTGTGCAAACAGGAGCATTGTTTGCTGTGGCCTCCTCTCTGCCCTTCACGCCTTTCAGCGCTTGGAACCAGCCAAGAGCTTTCTCCAGGAGTGCAATGGAGCAGCTGTTCCTGCTCCTGGCTCTGGCTCTCTCCAGTCTCTGCCCTTGCCTGCTTCTGTCCCTCGTGCTGTGCCCTCTGTTCCCCCAGGGCTGGCTGGCTGCTGCCCAGGACTGTGGCACTGGCACAGATCCAGTGCTCCAGAGCCTCCTTTCTGTGCCCTTGGAGCTGCCTGGGCACAGCAGCCTTTTCCATCTGGCAGCTCCCCATGGACAGGGAGTGCCCAGCTCCGTTCCCTGCACAGCCTCCAGGAGCCCAGGGCTGCCATCTCAAGTCCCTGCTGGCACTGGGGGCTCCCAGGTGCCTCAGGCTGCTGTGACACCGCTGCACACGGGAGGGAACAGGGGCAGGGCTGTGCTGAAAGTCAGCTCCATCTGCTGCTGCTGCTGCTGCTGCTGCTGCTGCTGCTGTGGGGTCATTTGTGCAGCCCTGGCCCAGAGTCAGGGATCAGATCCTGCCAGTCTCTTCTAGCCCTGGCTGCTCAGAGTTTGGGCCTTGGAGCCTCAGGTGGCCAAAGGCAGCTGCTCCTGGTCCCTCTGTGTGCCCGTGTTCAGCAGTGCTGCTCCATCAGTCTGTGCCCAGCAACGGGGAAAAGCCTCAGCCCTGCAGGGCCAGGAGCTGCCGGGCTCTGCCTGAGCAGCTCAGCCAGCAGGAAGGGAGCTGCTCCACACAGGAACCAGGAGCAAAGGACATTCCTTTGATAGGACAGGTTTTCTATTTAAAGGAAAAAAAAGGAAAAAGGGAAAAAAATAGGTAAATTGTAAAAGATAAGAATAAAATCCAAGTGTTAGTGAAAAAACATAACATAATGTTAGTGAAGAAAACAAAACATAAATGCAAAGTTACATTCTTTGCATTAAGAATTAAATGATCTTTTTAAAAAGAGAACTGAGTTATTTACATTGTAAATGTGCTGATGCCATGGATCCATCTTACTGACCTCAGCAGCCTTTTAAAAGATTTTGGGCTTTGTTTCCAACATTGCCATTTGAAATTGTGGTTGAAGCAAGAGGAAATTGCTTTGTGCCCTTCCAGCTCCAAGCAGGACTGGGAATGGAAACTCTGTCAAAGCCCAAATCCTTTAGAAGATGCCCTTCCTTCTCAGCCTGGGAAGGAGCTGCACATTCCCTTTGAAACTGTCAGGGATTTCTTAGAGACACAAAGTCCCACTTAGGGCTTTTTGCTCTGGTTTGGCAGTGCAGAAGGGCAATTCTCCATCCACCAGCTCCAGACTGCATTGCCTCAGGAGCACGGCCCACTCGCCAGCTTTGGCCCACTTGTGGCACTGCTAGAGGAGGAAGAAAGTGCAATTGCACAATTCCAGCCAATCAAGAAGGAAGAATGGGACAGACAAACACCCTGTGCAGATCCAGGCGTTCAGCTGGGACTGTGGAGAGTTTGGGTCCTTGCCAATTGGATGTGTGTCCCCAGCTGCAATCTCTGGGCCTGCAGCAGAGTCTCACTCACCTGCCAAAGCAGAAAGCTCAGGCGCTGTGCTGGCAACGGGCTCGTCTGATGCAGAGCTGTCAGAGCAATGGGAGGGCAGAGCCAGCTTAGCTGGGCCCAGGGCTGAGCCCAGCAGAGCCCTGGCAGAGCCCAGAGCAGCCTCAGCAGCCGCAGAGCCCGGCTGCAAGGAGAGAAAGCAGAAACCGCCCATCAGCTGAGGGCTCCTGTGCCCTTGTGCCAAGGCCTGTGGGGCCCAGGCCGTGCTGGCTGTGCCCAGAGCTGTGCCCAGAGCTGCCCATCCCTGCTGCCTTTGGCAGCAGAGCAGGAGGGCAGGACATGTGCCCAGCCTGCAGCCAGCCACGGCACATCCAGCCCTCAGCAGTTGCCCAGAGCCAAAAAGCAGCTGGGCAGCGACTGAAGAATTCATTGCATCTGCCCCAGCAAAGGGGGAACCTTTGGTGCCCGGCCAGGCCGTGCCAGGCCCAGATCTGGAAGCATCCCCCTTCCTGTGGACTCACCTGCAAATTGGGCCTGGAGCCTGGCTTTGAAGAAGGTGCCAGAATCCAAGTCCATCATCTTCAGCTGGCCAGGCCGAGGAAGAGATTGTCACCCTTGAGGTTGTCCTTGGTGTCTCTAGCAGCAGCCCCACCTGGTACAGCTTCTCCAGGGGCTCCTTCTCCTTCCCTGGGGCCAGACCAGGCTGTCAGGGCTCTGCCCAGGGCCCAAGCTATCCATGAACCAGACAAACAAAACCAGGGGGGATGGTGGCCACCACTGCTTGCCACACCAGGTCTCCAGCTCAGCTCCAGCCCAAGAGCTGCGTGTTCCCTTCTGCTGACCCCTGCTCAGAGCTACAGGCAGCACAAAACCAGCCTGGTTTGCTTTGCCACTGAGTGCCAAGAGATGTGTGGAGCTGGTACCTGCCAGGCCCCTGGATCCAACTGTGCACGTGGATCTCTCCCATCTTCTAGGGCAGAGGAACACCCTGCACCCAAGGATGACAGAAAAGCTCTTCTAAGGATGGCCTGTCCGAGGGTTGCATGGACAAACACCTCTTAATGACATCCTGGCATTCTGGGGAGAGAAACCAGAAATCACCAGTCAGCTGGAGAAGTTGTCCCCCTGTTCCCGTGCCCAGGCCATGCTGGGTGTGCCCAGAGCTGGGCCTAAACTTCCCCATGGATGCTCTGTTTGGAGGAGAGCAGGAGAGCAGGACCTGTGCCACCTCCTCAGCAGCTGCCAGAGCGGGATGCCCACGAGCCCGCTGCTGTCTCCCAGCACTGGGATTCCCCCCGTGCCCAGAGATGAGGATCCACCTTGAGAGAGCCATCGTGGGAACAAGATCCGCCCCCGGATGATCTCCTGGCCCCTCCTGAACGGGTGCTTGCCCATGACCAGGTGGCACAGCAGGAGGCCCAGGGACCAGATCGTCGCTGCCTCGCCGTGGTAGCGTTGGTGCTGGATCCACTCTGGTGGGCTGTAGGACAGGGTTCCTGTGGAACACAGACACAGCTCAGCAGGGGGATGCTGCTGCTCCCAGAGCCCGGCCCCAGCATCCCTGGCCGTGTGGGGGCTGCCCCAGAGCCACACGGGGTGAGCGCTGCCCTCTCACCAGCACCTGGGACTTGTGTACAAACTCGGGGCTGGAAAAGAAGCCACTGGTGCTGGAAGAGGGCAGCAGAAACCCTGGGAAGGCCCAACCATGACACACAAAGGAGAAATCCACTCCGTGGTGGAGAAAATCCACTCTCCTCTCCACCTGTATGGCCCCCAAAAATGTTAATAAGCCAAGGCAAACAAGGGGAGCAGAGCAATCCAAGCCAAATCAATTAGGCTCCAGCATCAATCCCATCCCGGCTGCAATAGGGGGAAGCCCTGGTGCTGCACCCAGGCTGGGCCATGAGATGCCCAGGAGCATCCCCTGGAGGGCTCACCTGCAAACTGGGTGTAGGCTGTGTCTTGGAGGAAGGCGCCACAGCCAAAGTCGATCAGTTTCAGCTGCCCGCTGGCCAGGTCGAGCAGGATGTTCTCGGGCTTGATGTCCCTGTGCAGGACCCCGCAGGCGGTGCAGTGCCGCACGGCCTCCAGCACCTGGCGGAACAGCGCCCGCGCCTCCTCCTCCGGCAGGAACCCCCGCTCCGCCAGGAAACCCGAGAGCTCCTGGCACCGCTCCGGACGCTCCAGCACCAGCAGGAAGCTGTCGGGGAGCTCGAGCCACTCCAGGAGCTGAATGACAGCGGCACAGCCACGGGACACCTTGGCCAGCAGCACGATCTCCAGCGGCGCGCTGCTGCCGTCGGGCTGCGGGAGGAGCGCGGTGCCGTCAGTGGGGCTGAGGCCGTGCCGGGGCTCGGGGAGCCCTCAGCCAGCCCGGGATGCTCTGCACGCCCCGCTCAGCCCACGCCCGCTCTCCCCGCAGGGCTCCCGGCGGCTCCCACCCTGCCGGGCCCCGGCTCCTCGCCGCCCGGCCCGGCCCGGCTGCTGCCGCTGGCCCCGCTCACTCACCAGCTCGCCCCAGTGCCGGATGCCATCCCGCGGCACGCGTTTGATGGCCACCTGCGAGCGAGGGAGAGCAGCGGGTGAGCTCGCCGCCCGTCCTGCCCAGCCCCGACCTTCTCCTCCTTGTCCGCCTTCTCCTCCTCCCCCTCCGCCCGCCGCCGGCCCCGCCGCTCACCGGGGCGCCGTCCGAGAGTCGCGTCCCCGAGCAGACGCTGCCGAAGCCTCCGCGCCCCAGCAGCGAACCCACTCGGCACCGCTCCTGCAGGGCCTCGTGCGCCTTCCCTGCGGGCGGGACGCGGCTGTCAGCGCTCGGCCCGGGGCCAGCAACGGCCCCCGGGCGCCCCTCAGCCGCCCCGGGCCGGCCATGCCCAGGCGTTCGCTCTTTGGAACGCGGCACGGGAGTCTCGGGGCCGGCGGCCGCGCTGCCGAGCGGCGGAGCTCGGGCCGGGGAAGCCCCAGCGGAGGCGGCGGGAGCGGCCGCCCCGCCTGTGTCCTCCACGGGCCCCGGGAGGAGCCGGGGCCGGGGCCGGAGCCCGGATCGGGACGGGACTTCACGTCGGGGCCGGGTCCGGGGCCGGGCTCGGGCCAGGCGGAGCCGAAGGGCGGCGATGCCGCCCCCGCACCAGGAACTGACGCCCGCCCAGCAGCGCCACCGCCAGTACGGCCAGAGCCGGGCGGAGGCGAGAGCGTGGCGGGACGGCCGGGGCCGGGCACGGGGCAGCCCCGCCCGGGGCCGGGGGCATGGCCCGGCCCGGCAGGGGAGAGGGAGGCGGGGAGAGGAGAGGGACGCCGGGCAAGGGACCCCGGGAGAAGGGTGCCCGACCGCGGGAAAGGGAGAGACAGAGAAACAAAAAGATAAAGAGAAAGAAAGAAAGAATGCTCTAAAATATCTGTTTTTCTGCTGTCGCTGCTGCTGCTGTCGCTGCTGCTGCCGCCGCTGCTGCTGCCGCCGCTGCCGCCGCTGCAACTGAAGCACCGGGGCCGTTCGTCCCCGTGTCCGTTCCCCGCTCGCCCCACGAGCCCCACGTTCGAGCCCCGCGCGCCCCGGGCACAGCCCCTGAGTCTGTCCAAACACGGGAACTTTGCAGCGGTGAGCCCAGATGCAGAGCCCTGACTCCTGCACACTGGCACAGCAATCCCCTCGCTTGCTGCTCTGCATTGGCCTGCCTGAGGGTCAAACACTGTCGGGCCACCTTCCCTTGCTGTAGGATTCCTACCTGACCCAAGCACTGCACTTACATCTCCAGTGTTGCTTTCCAGTAAAACCAGGGGAAGGAAAACTCTGTGTGGCTCATGGTATTTTCAAGTGTCTAAAAATCACTGAGTCACCGATCTTAGAGGTGTGGTGCATCTGGAATTCCTGGGATGGAGAAGTAGTGCAACATGGAAAAGGGAGCATAGAAATAAATAGAGGAAAAGATCTTGGATTGTTTCTTTCATTTTCATTTCCCTTCTGGAAAGCTGTTTCAGTTTTCCAGGAATCTTCTCCTGTCTCTCTTCCCAAGAATGTCTCATGGAGAACAAGGTCAAGCTTCTGTCCCAAGATTTGCCAGCAGGAAATTATGCCACTGGTGAAATTTTCATGATGACTGTTTGTGCTGGCTTAGGGCAAATTTTGGGAGGAAGCCTCCAAAAGGGGTCTGTTTTGCAGAGATAGCCAAAAATTCCACAACTTTGTGTAAGTTGTAAAGCCGGTATATTTATTATTACAGTGCTGGATGCATGCAGAGATTACTCTCCTTGAAAGGCATGCGTACCTCTGGGAACTTCAGGTCCCTTTTTATCCTCCTCTCAAATACATATCCATACAATTTCACAATAGGTTCATACATATTCTTTTATACAAATTTCACGTGACATTTGCCACTAGTTCTTCTTTATCAGAAAGAATTCTTAGGTGAGGTTGACCTGCTTTCACAGCAGTCTCTCTGTGTCTCTTTATCACCCTCTCTCCCGTCCCTCCCCTTATCTCTGTCCTTCACTGAATCATTTTCCCTGAGCCTAGGCTTTGCAGTCAGGCTACATAGCTATGTTTTCTAACCACAGACTCAAGGATGTACATTTCACCTAAATCAAAATGGATTTCTACTCTGGAGAATTTCTACTCTGTCTCAGAAGCACTCCTCCCTCTGTCCCTCACACGCTGGCCCTGCCTGGCGTTCCTCATCCCTTTCCCCACCGCTCTCCTGCCCTTCCCCTCTGCTAGAAGGCGGACAAAGCTGCCTTGGACAGCAAAGTCGATTGCAGCCAGTGTGAGAGAACATGGAGGAGCTGGATGAGAGGATGCAGGGGTTGCAGAGCCAGATTTCAGGCCAGGAGCAGCACTGGAACAGTACCCAGCAGCAGTTCAGCGATGCAATTGAAGACAAGGTGAGGGGTACCTCGTCCCCACCACAAGGAACTGGCACCTTTGGGACTTGACAGCCTGAGGCAGAATCCCTCTGAGGATCCCCCTCCAGGCTTTTCCCTGGAGAGCTCCATGTCACATCCTGGAGCAGCTGGCTGAGGCTGTGCACCTGTTCACAGCTGGATCGCCTGGAGCTGAAGACTTTCCGTAAACACCTGGAGGAGTCCTGGAACCGGAACATGGAGGAACTCGAGGATAGGCTGTTGCGTGAAAACGCCGCTGGGATTAAGAAGTGAGTGCAATGGAGATTCTGATGGCTTTGGGGACAGTGATGGCAACTGCTCCTGCCAGGCAGGGCTGTCACACACCATGCCCCTGAGCTGGGTTGTGCCCTGCCCTCCTGGCCGTGCACACGGGGGAGCTTTGGTGCCAGAGAGGGGCTGAAAGTGCTGCAGGGGCTGCTTGGGATGGTGGCATGGGTGCCTGTGCCCCTCACCTGGCATCAGCCAGCACCTTGGGGATGGGGAGAAACAGGCTCAAGAGCCCACGGTTCACCCTGCAATGGCCGTGCCCCTGTGCAGTGAGCTGCCCAGCAGCTGGCTGCTGCAGGGAGCTGCTGCCTGTGTGCTGCAGGGCTGTGGCCCCAGGAGCTCAGCCAGCCCTCTTTCCTCCCCCTCCTTAGGCAGCTGCCAGTCCCTTTCTCGTGCCTGTCCTGTGACCGCATGCTCAGCGTGCAGGTTCCTGGCCAGTGAGTAGCACCAGTGCCTCGGGGGCAGCGAGGCTGGCATGGGGGGAGATGGGTGCCAGCAGTGACCCGCTGTGCTGGCACAGGGGGACAGTGTCTGCTTGGGAGGGGCTGATGTGGGGAGCCCCCTCTGCAGCCCTGCCCATCAGCAGGGGCTGTGGGGGCTCATCCCAAGGGCTACAGGCAGCGGGATGCCATGGGCTACAATCCCATGGCTTTGGGGGGGCTGCCTCCAACAGGAACAGGTTCTATGTCCCCTGTCACACACCTGTGACTCCTGCCCTCCCCAGGTACCCCGAGACACTCCCGTATTTGCAGCCGATGCCCCCCAGCAAGGAGCCACCGCCCAGCCAAAGGTGAGGGCCCTGAGGACACATCCCCAGCGCCTGGGCTGCAGAGCAGCCCTGACACAGCAAGGAGGGCTCTGCACCTGGGCTGGGGCAGAGCAGCCTGGGGGGACGGGGCAGGGCAGGGGAGCAGAGGGCAGCTGTGGAGGGCCAGTGCTTGCCCCAGGGCTGGGGGCTTTTGCATTCTGTGCCTTGCACTGCCCTGTCTGGCCCATCTCTCTGTCCCAAGGCTGATGAAAGCACATCTGATGAGCTGCATCTGTTTGCAGTCTGAGCTCAGGCTTGGAGGGCAGTTGGGGAAGATGAAACAGGAAAACCTTATAAATATGATTGCCTGGCAAAAGATTTTGAGAATATGGAAACTATAAGTGAGATTAAAATGAAAGCAAGCTTCGAGATCCCTTCGTTACTGAACAACGGGAAAACAATGGTGTGGCCGGCTGAAGGTAATCCCCTTTTGATGAAACAAGACCCTCTGCTTGCAGGCAGGTCCAAGGGTCCCAGCAGACCCTGCCAGCTTTGCAGAAGGTTCCAAAGAGGAGTTTTTAGGGTTTAAAATGTAGCACAGTATGGTAATGTAGTGATTCTTATAGGCTGTATGGAAATGCTATAGGATTTGTATGTTGTACTAGATTGGTTAAGTGAGAATCAGAATATTCAACACAGAAGATGATTTATTGTATTGTAACGGGAACTTCGCTCTTACTTTTCTATGCTCTTAGCTCTTAGCTCTTACTCTTACCTCTTGTCTCTTAGCTCTTGCCTTTTATCCTCATACCCCTTTTACTCTCTTATGCTCTCTCCCTCTCTACCCCTCTCTTCTCCCAGGCCTGCTCTGAGCTGTGGCTGGCAGCTCCAAGCAGGGCCCTGCACCCACGCCCTTTGCAATAAACCGTCCATGACCTGGCTTCAGAGATCTCTCGTCTCCGTTCGTCCCGACCGTGCTACCCCCGTCAATCCTACAGACGGGGATTGGGTGCCTCCTGTGAAAGGAGTTCCCAAAACCAATCCCTGCAGCTGGGACAGCCCAGCTCCTGCCAGTTGGTGTCCTGTGCACAGGGACCTGCCTGGTGCCATGGCCAGCACACGTGGCCATGGGGACAGAGCCAGCAGATCCAGCCTGGTGGGATGGGCTTGGGGCTCCTGCAGCAGGTGGACAGGAGCTGGCAGGGACATGCCCCTGCAGGCAGCACTGCCAGTGCCCTCCCTGGCACAGCAGGGTGATGCCCTGCATGCCACAGGCCTGGGCACTGAGTGTCCTCTGCCCCATCCCACAGGAGGCCGCTGGTCTGTGCCAGTGTCCCCGTGTGCCACAGAGCTCTGGGGACCATCAGAGCAGCAGCTCCACGATGCAGAACATCAAGGCTTCCCCACATACAAGTGCACAGCTGCAGCGTCTCCTGGTACACAACAAGGTAGGTGTGATGAAGGTGGGGACACAGAATGGTGACTGAGGCTTGATGGCATTGCTGATTATCCAGGGGGAATCTGTGCCTTCAGTCTCCAGAGAGACCGGAGTTGGATTATTGGGGTGTGCTGGATTGGGCCCTGCATTGCAGCCAGCTGCCGTCTCCTCCTCAGACCAGTGTGACCCTGCTGCACGGTGATGGACACATCTCGAGGGGCCGTAATGACCAGCATCGTACGGCGATCAGGACACAGGATGCCTCAGGTGTGGCCCTGTCAGGGCAAGGGGGTCAATGACGACAGGGGCTGATTATCTGCAGGGTGCCAGCTGGGGGATGAGCAGGGCTCTGTGTACAGAGCTGGGTAATGTGGCGTGGGTATTTTGCGTCTGGGGTAAGAAGGAAGGGGCAGAATGGAGCAGGAGGACTGGCACATGGGGCAACTGAGCTTGGAGCTTGAGTAACGTGGGAGAATGGCCATGCCCAGCGTGGGACAAGAGCTTGAGTCCTGGTGCGCTGGGGCCAGCACCTGTGGCGGCTCACCCTTGCCCTTCTCGCCCAGGCCCTGTCGCCTCAGGAGAGCACGGCCAGGCACAGCTCCTCGACAGGTCTCATGGGCCCCAGGGCTCGAGCAGCCTCTGCAGCCCTGCCAGACATCAACAGCCCCCGGCCAGCTGGAAAGGACTCAGCGCCCAGTGCTCGACCTGGGACATCTTGTCCAAAGCGAGAAACGCCTGTGACAATTGTCATAAGAAACTTGACTTTTTACTTGTATATGGTTTTTAAGTTAGTTTTATATAGTTATTAGGTTAATAAAAACTGTTAAAATTATAGGCAGAGCCTTGTCTCACAGCCTGTCTCTCCCCGGGCTCCCTGGTGCTCCTTCAGCTCCTTCCCCCCTGCTGTGGCTCTGCTCCCCGGGCTGAGCAGATCGAGCCCCAGGCCGGGCCCTGAGGCCGCTGCTGCTGCCGCAGCGCCTGCGGGGCAGCCCTGAGGCTCCGGGCCGGCTGTGGGAGCAGGAGCGGCGCTGCAGAGCCCGCGGCCCTCACGGGCTGCGAAGGCACGGGCAGATGGCCGTGGGGCCAGGCTGGCACTGCCGGCGCTGCTGCTCTCGGCTGCCGCCTGCAATCCTTACAGGCAGCCCTTAGGCCGGCTCAGGAGCCGCTCGGAGCCGTGCCCGAGGGCTGGCCCCGACCCCCGGCCCCCAAGGGCACTTGTCCCTTCATCTCTGCACTGCCACATTCCAAGCTCATTTGTCAGCTTCCTCCTGCCCTTCCTTCCTGCGGGGCAGCGTTAGGGGCTGTCCCAGCGGCTTTCCTCCCGCACGGCTGCAGCCCCTTGCCCACTGCTCCCTGGCGGGAGCCAGAGCTGCTTTGCAGCCGGGCACCCCCGCCGTGTCCCGCAGCCCGGGCCGGCTCCTGCCCGCTGCCGGCGAGGCCCCGCGGCTGGGCCCGGCCATCCCGGGCCAGAGCAGCTCCCTGCCCGGGGGAACACAGGGGGACACGGGGGGATGTGAAATACAAAGCTGTGTGTCGTGTCAGGTACACACAGGCAATGTGTGTATTTGTGATTGCGACATGTGTGGAGACCGACAATAGGAGAGTTGTGAATTCTAATAATAACTGAGGAAAGTAAAGCATGGAAGAAGTCCTTTGAACCCATCTTTTGTTTGCAATTGACCTTGGTTGATTTAGGAGCATTGGCATTAAAGCATTAAGAATGTTGCTTCTTGCTTGTAGTTAATCCTTAAAGAGTTCTGCAATAATAACCTTTTGAAGCATAATTTTAGAACATTGCTCGTATCCTTGAAACTATAGCTTTGGAATATATATAAAGGAAACATGCTTATCTCACGCCTTATTGAAGCAGAGAAAATCAGCTTGAGAAAGGAAGATGAACACCACCTCAAGGATTTATAGTTTCAACCAAGGGAAGCTGGACATCACTGTTGTTAGATTTATAGTCTCTGCAATTAAAAGGAGGACCCACATCTGGACAGCTGGACCTCACCAGATGGGATTTGTCTTTCTTCTTTTGGAAACCGGACTGCCACCATCTGGGGATACTCCTTTTGGGATACATCCTGAGAAAAGCTAAATCACAATAGTACATAGAATTGTGACGTAAAAATTGGGAATAGAAACTGCTGATGAGTAAGAATTGGAATAGAAACTGCTGAGAAAGCTGATGAGTACCCCTATAAATACCTGTAACCCTCAATTATCGGGGTGCAGTTGGAGGGAAAACTTCCCCCACTGTACCCAGCGCTGTATTGCTCATACTTTACCATATTAATTAATAAATTGATTGCTGCTTGAACATTGGCCTAGTCAAGCTTCTTATTTATGCCATCCATAACTGTAAAAGGAAAACTCCCTGCTGAACTGAACAAGAGTAGAGGGAAATCAAGGCAGAGCCATGGTTTGTCAGGACTTGCTGCATCCTGATGAGCCCTGTGGTGCATTTGGAGCTGAGCCCTGGAACCTCAGGGCCTGAGAGGAGATTGCACAAACCTTTCCAGGAGTCAAAGTCAGAAGAAAACCCCAAAGTGTCTCAAAGCATGAATGGGTCTAAGTGAGGTCCATCCCAAACACAGGATCCTCATGGACTCCTTGGAGGTGACAACTGGAGGCTAGGATGGACCAAAAATTTCTCAGAGTCTCAGTGTGGAAAAGAAATTACAAACTACCTTAAAAAATCTGAGTATCTCCAAGCATTACTGAGCCCCACTGAGTGTCAGTACAAAGCTCTCCAGGGACTCATTAAAGCAGATAATTGGAGCCATGATTGCACAAACCTCTCACAAAGTCTGTATCAAAAGGGAAACACCAAGTACCTTCAAATAACTGAAGTAACCTGTAGTATTAATGAGCCCCACTGAGTGTTGTTACTGACAAAGCCTCTCCAGGGACTAATTACAGCAGATAATTGGAGGCCATGATTGCACAAACCTCTCAGAGCCTCCAAGGCAAAAGCCAAAGCCAAAGTCCTTTGAAAAACCTGCAGTCCCTGCAGGGAGCATGAAGGAGCCGCCAGGGCCATTGCTGAGCAAGGCTCCCCAGGGACTCCTTGCAGCAGATCCTTGAGGCCACTGGGATGTGGGCTAGGGGGGGATGCTGAGGGCAGCACAAGGGGCTGACAGTGCCCAGCCTGGCTGGGGCTGTGCCAGGAGGCCCCAGGGCCTCAGGACAAGGTGTCTCCTCCCAGCCCTTGCTGGCAGAGACCCTGCTGTGCCCCAGGGCACCAAGACTTGGCTTCTCTTTGTCCCCACCTGTCATCACTGCCTGCAGTTCTCTGCTCTGCCTGGGGCCTGGGGACACTTGCTCAGTCGTGTCCCTCTCTGGGACCCATTACAAGTCCAAGAAACTTTGGAGTTGGATTCTGCCTTGGAGTTCTGCAGAGGTTTCTTCAGCTCCCTCTCAGGGACTGATGTTCAGGGCCTGAGCACAAAGGCCCAGAGGCTGATTAAAGTCCTTGTGCTGTGTCTGTGCTGCTGAGCTGGGCTGGGCTCCTGGCCCAGAGGCAGCTCCTGCTCACCAAGAAGAGCTTCAAAAGCACATTTCTCTGGATGAGCAGCTCTTGTGCCAGCCCAGCAGGGCTGGGGCACTGCCTGCAGCCAGCCCGGGCACAGCACAGAGGCACAGAGAGCTTCAATCAGTCAGGGCTGGGAAGGGGCTGAGAAGTGCCTGGGGCACAATCACTGCCAGCCCTTGGCACAGGAACCTCTGGCTGCAGGACAGTGCAGCTGCAGCTCCTGGAGCCATCTGCTCAAGCTGGAACATGCCAATGCCTGCAGAGCCTGTGAGTACAACTCTGGGTATTTCTGGTGCAGGGGAGGTGAAAGATTCATGAAGCTCTGACATGCTGAGGGGTTCTGATCAGTCATAGAATATTTCCAAGACTAGGATTTTGAAAAAATATAAGAAATTTCTTAAGACTTTGTATTCAGTTTCCTACTATTGAGGAATGGTAGGGACGTAGTGATAAATATTAAAGGATGATTATAAATTTTGACAATTCCTTGTAATATCTGACCTGGTAAATTTTGCTTATGAATTATTATTTATGAAATTTTAAAAGTTCCCAAGACATCTGAACTGTTACTTTTAGTGATCAATAGGTTCACAGGAGATCCCTAATGTACTTTCAGCCCCTCTGCCCAAGGACAGCAGCAGCATCACCTTTGCTGGAGCTATCAGGCTCAGTCTGAGCTGTCCTTTCTCCAAGCTGCAAACAGCACCTGCCCCCAGCCAGTGCCCTGCAAACAGGCAGGGTTCTGTAGGACCAAGGAGAGTGCACAGAGATTTGGGGTCTGTGAGTGCTGGCAGGGAGAGATCAGGCACAGGGAAACACCTGCAGGAGGAAAATCTCCAGGAGGCAGAGAGAAGATCAGGCAATGAGAGAAAACAAAGCCCAGCAATGCTGTGGCAGGGAGAGTTGAGAGATGCCCACAGGAGCCCCTGCAGTGCAGCCCCTCCCTCTGAACAAGCCCCCTCCCTCCTGTGCCCCAGCCAAGCCTCTGCCCTCAGGGCCGGGGCTCCAAGGCGTGCAGCCCCTCCTGTGCAGGCAGAGCTGCAGCAGAGCCGTGGGGCAGCTCTGCAGCCCCGGGCCCAGTTCCCTCTGCAGAGCACAGGGCTGGGAGCAGCTGCCCGGCCCTGGGGGCTCTGGCAGGGGCACAGCTGGCTCAGGGTGACGCTGTCCCCAGGGCCCGGCTCTGGGCAATGCTGTCAGTGCAGCCAGGGAAGGAGCTGCATCTCCCACAATCCAATGCCATCAGAAGGACAATTGGAAGTCTCCCTGAGATTTCAGTCCAAGCTGGGAGCTTCAGTCCAGGGTGCAAACCTGTCCTAGAGCATCTCTGAGTTATAAGATGGATGGGGAAAGGCAGAGGTGTTGTGACACTGAAAATGTTGCTGGGTTGGTGAAATGAGCAACATGAGTCCTTGGCAACAAAAGTGGAGCTGGGCTGAGCTGGATCCATCTGCTCTAAGCAGTACCTGTTGATCTTTACAGAAAACTTGGGAGTGTGAACATCCTTCATTTGTGAAAAGTGAAAGCCCAGAAAAACTCCAGAGAGACTCAAGTGAGGGACCATCTCCCCACAGTCTTCACTTACCATCTTTCCTCAGTGAACTCACTCTGTTCTACCAGAGGGCAGTAGAAATGCTGAGGGTTTCTGATATCCTAGAATACCAGGAGAGACATGGGGACAGCTTAAAAAGAAAACTCTAGAACTCTAAAAAAAAGAACCATGTCCATGTGTGTTACAGAAGAGGGTGTATGGGAAATGGCTTTGATTTTGGTTACAGGTATCTCCCCTAACTCTTCACTGTCCTTTCTCAATGAACAGGTCCCCATGCCAAGGCACAGCAAATGTCGAACAGCAGCTCCATCAGGCACTTCCTCCTGCTGGCATTGGCAGACACGCGGCAGCTGCAGCTCCTGCACTTCTGCCTCTTGCTGGGCATCTCCCTGGCTGCCCTCCTGGGCAACGGCCTCATCATCAGCGCCGTAGCCTGCGGCCACCACCTGCACACGCCCATGTTCTTCTTCCTGCTCAACCTGGCCCTCGCTGACCTGGGCTCCATCTGCACCACTGTCCCCAAAGCCATGCACAATTCCCTCTGGGACACCAGCAACATCTCCTACACTGGATGTGCTGCTCAAGTCTTTTTCTTTATGTTCTTCATTGGAACAGAGTATTTCCTCCTGACCGTGATGTGCTACGACCGCTACGTGTCCATCTGCAAACCCCTGCACTACGGGACCCTCCTGGGCAGCAGAGCTTGTGCCCACATGGCAGCAGCTGCCTGGGCTAGTGGCTTTCTCACTGCTCTTATGCACACGGCCAATACATTTTCCCTGCCCCTGTGCCATGGCAATGCCCTGGGCCAGTTCTTCTGTGAAATTCCACAAATCCTCAAGCTCTCCTGCTCCAAATCCTATCTCAGAGAATTTGGGGTCATTGTTTTTAGTGCCTGTTTATCATTTGGCTGTTTTGTGTTCATTGTTTTCTCCTATGTGCAGATCTTCAGGGCTGTGCTGAGGATCCCCTCTGAGCAGGGACGGTACAAAGCCTTTTCCACCTGCCTCCCTCACCTGGCTGTGGTCTCCCTGTTCCTCAGCAGTGCCATATTTGCTCACCTGAAGCCCCCCTCCATGTCCTCCCCGTCCCTGGATCTGGCCCTGTCAGTTCTGTACTCGGTGGTGCCTCCAGCCCTGAACCCCCTCATCTACAGCCTGAGGAACCAGGAGCTCAAGGTTGCAGTGTGGAGACTGATGACTGGATGGTTTCAGAAACATTAAACTGTTGGCCAATTTCTACAAATCACTTGTAATAAAAGTTCTCTTTGATACTTCTTGTTGATTTAATTTTGGAGGTATTTTTTCCTTTGTTTTCGTATTTTCATATTGTCCAAAAAGAAATGTCAATCTTTGTGCCCTTTCTCATTCTGTTTCTCTCCACCTTCCCTGTGGCCACAGACTGTGTCTGTGAGGGGCTGCACTCTTGGTGGCTTTAAAGGAAATAAAGGATATCCCAGCAGAGTTTTCTACAGAGATGCCCTTTTGTTGCCATCTCTGGAGCTGCAGCAGCAATGTCTGTGTGCAGAGCTGGGGCAGATCAGTGCTGGCCCAGCAGCTGTGCCCAGCAGCAGCAGCAGCAGCAGCACTTGGTGTTGCCAGTGCTGCTGCCGTGGCCCTGCCCCGCTGCCCTGGTGGCCCTGGTGTTGCTGCAGGGCCCGAGTGCTCTCGGGGCCGGGCACAGCCCTGGGGGTGGTAGTGCCGGGGCTGTAGCAGGGACAGGCCATGGGCACTGCTGGGGCAGCGCTGCCGCCTCAGGCCAGGCCCTGGGGGCTCCAGGCTCCTTGCCCAGGCTCTCTCAAGAACACGGCCAGGCCAATGCTCAGCACAGAAACCCCCGTCAGCAGCCCCAGGCTGGCCGTGGGCAGGCTGGGGGCAAACAGCATGGCTGGGGCTCTGCAAGGGCCCTGGGCCAGACGGGAAGGAGCAGCAGAGCAGGGCCTGATCCATGCCCAGTGCGCTGCACAGCCCAGGGCAGCGTCCCAGAGCGTCCTCATGCAGCTGCCAACAACATCCCCCCTCTGCAGCCCTGGCCTCTCCCCCAGCTCACACAGGTGCCCCATCCTTGCAGGCACAGACACGGCAGCACTGCCTCAGCAGCCCCTGTTTGCATTGCACACAGCAGGGCCAGCACCCCCATGCTGTTGCTGTGGGGACATGAACCTGAGGGAGCACAAATGCCATCAGCCCCTGGGGCCAGCAAGGCCTGCGGGACACCAGGGAAACCACTCAGCTTTGTCCTGGCCTCTGCACTCAGCCAGAAAGTTTGTTCCCATCAGCTGGGAGTTTCCTGTGCCACTGCAGACGCTGTTGCTCAGAGCCAGGGCTGCCTGGCAGCCACCCCCAAACTGTCCTGAGCATTTCCTTGGCTTCACCTTTGCTTTCTTTACTCTTTCCTGATAAAAATTTCTTCTAATTGCCCACCCCTGTTCCCTCCTTCTGAAGAGGAGGCCCAGGGCTCATTCTGCAACTGCTCCATGGGTGGTTTCGGAGAATCCCAGAATCAGCAACGCTGAAAAAGACCTTGGAGATCATCAAGTTCAACCTGTGCCCTAACACTGCCTTTTCCCCCCTGAGCCTCCTCTTCTCCAGGATAAACAACCCCAGCTCTCTCAGCCGCTCCTCACAGGTCTTGTGTTCCAGACCCCTCCCCAGCCTTGTTGCCCTTCTCTGAACATGCTCCAGCCCCTCCATGTCCTTCCTAAATTGAGGAGCCCAGAACTGGACACAGCACTCGAGGTGCTGCCCAACCAGTGCCAAGCACAGAGGAAGAATCACTGCCCTGCTCCTGCTGGCCACACCATTCCTGAGCCAGGCCAGGAGCCATTGGCCTTCTTGCCCACCTGGGCACACTGCTGCCTCATGTCCAGCCTGCTGTCCATCAGTCCCTGCAGGTCCCTTTCTGCCTGGCTGCTCTCCAGCCACTCTGTCCCCAGCCTGTAGAGCTGCAGGGGTTGTTGGTGCCAAAGTGCAGGACCCGGCACTGGGACTTGTTAAACCTCACCTTGTTGGATTTGGGCCCTGGATCCAGCCTGTCCAGGGCCCTGTGCAGAGCCCTCCTACCCTCCCACAGATCCACACTCACACCCAGCTTGGTGTCATCTGCAAATTTGCTGACGCTGAACTCAGTCCCCTCATCCAGACCATCAATGCAGTTATTGAAATCCACGCTGGCTGGCTCTGATCCCTGGGCCATCCTGTGGGTGCCCTGTGATGGCACTCAAGGTGATCTGTTCCATAACCTTGCCGGGCACCCAGGTCAGGCTGACAGGCCTGGAGTTCCCCAGATCCTCCTTCCTGCCCTTCCTGGGGATGGGCTCACACTGGCACCTCCAGTGCTCTGGGCCCTCCCTGCTGAGCCAGGACTGATGGTAAATGATGGAGAGCAGCTTGGGGAGCTCATCCACAGCTCCCTCATCCCCCTAGGATGGATCCCGTCTGATCCCAGAGACACCTGTGAGCATCTGAGTGGCTCAGCAGGTCCCCAGCTGCTTCCTTCTGGATTCCAGGGGGCTGTTCTGCTCCCTGTGCCCATCTACCAGCTCAGGAGAACACTTGTCCTGAGGACAGACTGTCCTAATACTGAAAATTGACAACAAGATATTAAGTAGCTTAGTCTTTTACTTATCTTCAGCTACTCTATTCTCAACTGCAATCAGTAAAAAAGAGTAGAGGTTCTCGTTCTCCCTCCTTTTGCTATAAACATTTTTATAAAAACATGTTTTATTCTTTTTACGGAAACCACCAGGTTAAGTTCTAATTGCGCTTTCACCTCTCAACTTTTCATTCTGCATAACCTAACAACATCCTTAAACACTTCCTGAGTTGCTGGTCCTTTTTCCCCTGAGTTCCCAGAAAAGCTCC
The DNA here is from genome assembly GCF_051311805.1 of Agelaius phoeniceus. Lineage (NCBI taxonomy): Eukaryota > Metazoa > Chordata > Aves > Passeriformes > Icteridae > Agelaius > Agelaius phoeniceus. The sequence goes on from NW_027509866.1 coordinate 8,456,582, forward strand.
ATGGGCAGCCAGGCCAGTCATTTTCCTCACCAGCTCATCTTTTGCCACACTGGGACAGGCTGCCCCTTCCCCCTCTAGATTACTTTCTTGAAATGTATCCATCCTTCCTGGACCCCATTTGTCTTTAAGGGCTCTTTCCCTTAAAAAATCAGTACCTGATTTGGTACTCCCCAAATCAGCATCCTGAACAGGCCAAAGTCTGCCCTTCCTAATTCTTGTGTAGAAATTTTGTTACTGCCTCTCTTTCTTACCCAGAATATTGAAAACTTGAAAACCCCAATGTTCCAGTGGGCCTGGCTGAGCTGGCAGGACACTGAGGCTGCTGAACTTCCAGTTCCCCTTCTCATACAATGGGCCTTGTGTGGTTTCCATAGGCCTGGGGATGTGGAGAACAAGCTCCAGGTGTGAGCTCACCTGGTGTAGGCAATTGATCATCTGGTAACATGAGGGCACAGAGTGGGCTATGACATCACAGAGTGGGGGATGTGAGGTCATTGAGAAGCTATGACATCACAGACTGCCTCTGTGACATCACAGAGCCAGCTGTGACATCACAAGGCAGATTTTTGACATCCTAGAACAGACTATGACATCACAGAGCAGGCTGTGACATCCCAGAGGGGCTGTGTGACATCCCAGAGGGGCTGTGTCAGGTCACTGGGTTGCTCACTCTGCCCCAGCTCCCCCTCACAGTTTCTCCCAACAAGTCCAATGCTGTCCATGCCCAGCGGGGTCCCTGTCCCCCGGGATCCCCCTGGCCCACCTGGAGCCACAGCCTCCACCAAAGGATGTTCCACAGGATCCACTCCAGAGCCTGACATGGGGACAAGGGGCCAGGGCTGTGTGACCAGGACATCAAGGACGGGCATTACCCAGGTCACTGTGGCCTGGCTTGGGTTGCCCAGGGCAGGAAAGATGTCTGGCAGCTGGAGCAGGGTCTGGGAAGGGCCTCCAAGGTGGGGCTGGAGCCCTTGGGCTGTGAGCAGAGGCTGAGGGAGCTGGGCTTGTCCAGCCCAGAGCAGGGAAGGCTGAGGGGCTCCTCATCCCAGCCTGGCAGTGCCAGCGAGGAGGGGATGGAGAACACAGAGCCAGGCTCTTCACTGGGGGCCTGGTGGGAGACAAAAGCCACTGGGTGGAAGGGGAAAGAGGGGAGATCAGCCAGGACAGGAGGAGATGAAATGAGTCAGGCTGGTTTCAGCATTTCCTCAACACCAAGAGCAGCCTGACCTCCCTTCTCCATCCACCACTGACAGCTTTGCAAATCAGGAATTGTTGGAGCTGTTTTGCCCCCACTCCAGGATGAGCATCCTGATACAAGGACCTAATTGTGTTTATATCTATCACAGAGTCATGTTTGTCAAAAACGACTTTTAGTATGGAAATCCCTTGTGGATGGTGGACTCATCAGATGCTGCTGGGACGTTGCACTTAGCTCAGGGAAGAGCGTGATTGTTATTAAATTGTGTCCTGTTCAACTGTGGTCTGTTGGCCATGAAGAGAAACTTGTGCCTCTGAGTCTCAGCAGTTCCTGACCCCCAAAGGACACAAACCTGATGAGTTGTGGTTCCCACTCCAGTGGTGACACTTGGGCATCCCTCCATAGCCAGAGCAGAGCTCCCTTGTCCCAGAGAGTGCCTGACAATACAGGGATGAAGGAAACAGGACAGGCTGTGGGGATCAGGGGCAGGGCAGAGCCAGGGAGAAGAATGACTTTTGCATTTTATTGATCTGTGCCTTCCCTTGGCTTTGTTGGCTGACAAGAAATGAACATCCCTCTGTGTCTCAGACAGCTCCTTCTCAAAGGAAAGCAGGTGGAGCCAAGGAGCTGAAAGCTGCAGGTGCAGCCTGGGCTGGAGGGAGCTCAGATTTGCACAAGGCTGCTCTGAGTGCCAGGGCTTGGATGGGGGAAATGGTGGGCTGGGGGTAGGGACAGAGTCTGATTGATTGTCAGCCATGAACGGTCTTTATTTTCATATCCATTCCAACTGCATGAGGAGGTACTTGGATTCAATGTCAATTGGAGACTACACATATCAATTTATGATCAGAAAAAAAAACCCTAAACAGGACCTAAAAAATCTTTGCTCACTGTCTTTTTAAATAGAACATATTCAGTTTGAATACACTACTGCAATCTGTCTAAGTAACCACAAATGATTTGAAAATTAAAATCAAATGATTCCCAGAGGCATGGCTTGTTCAGGTGTTCTGAATGTTCATGAGCCCTGGGACACTGAATTCCTGCACTGAAGAGCTGAAGGCTGAACAAGCCTCTGGAGCAGTGAAATTCAGCAGCAGCCTCCAAGTTGCTGAGGATGTCAGCAGCCCCCAGTGAGGCCATCCCTGCCCAGAGACCGTGGGGGAATGGGCAGACAAGGAGAGCGTCCCTGGGGCTGGGGCAGCACAACTCAGAGGCACCAGCGGCTCCAGCTGGGCAATGGAGTGTGGAATGTGGCTGGGAAAGCCCTGCCTGGGCTGGGCCAAGCAGCACACACAAGCCCTGACTTCCATTCACTAAAAAACTCTCTCAATGAGACATTTAAAAGGAAATACAGTTATTTGTGTCATCTGAGTTGGATGTGCTGGAGAAATAACCACAAGAGATTCCCAGGAGCTCAAAACAACAAAACCGCCTTTACTGGGTACTTTATAAAATCAGAGAAACTTTGGCAAAAGGTTTAAAATTATACTCAATCAACAAAAAACACTTTTCAAAGCATTCAGTCGGCCATTCAACGTCACAACTCTAAGCCTGTTCAATTTAAAGTTACTCAAAATTTGCAAGAGGACAGAATTAGAAGAAGTAGACAGAGAGAGAGGAAGACAAAAAAGATACAGAGAAGCACACACACAGCTATCAACTCCTGGATTCCAGCACTGTTCAGATGGAAATTCCAAGAGGAGGCTGGGTCAGGATGTGTGCTTGCCTTGTGGTCAGCCTTCAATACCCCTTGGTCTCCCTGGGCCCTTCCCCCAGGTGGGGCTTGGGCTCATTTGGTCCCTCAGGAGCTGGGCTGGGGCTGCAGAGGTGGCTGTGGAGCATTGCCTGTGCTGTGCCAGGGACTGGCAGCCACTGCTGGGCTGGGATAGAGGCTCTGGGGGGATTGGGGTTCCAGGGCAGGGCACAGCTGGACCTTCCTCCCCCAGAGACAAAATCCTTTGAGCCACAATCTCCTTCAGTCTGTCACAACAGAGAATGTTGGAGATGAAATCCCAATTCTGGCCATGGGCACCTGGACAAGAAGGGCAGCTCTTTTCCATAGGAAGGAAAGCACAGAGCTCCAGTGTTTGGAAGGTAGGTGAAAGCCTCACTATGCTAAGGCCATCCAGACTTGTCAGCAATGCCAGATTTTTTCTGGGAGCAGTCTTTGGATTTAAGGAATTTTGGAGGTGGAACCATAATCTCAACCATGGGCACCTGCAGAAGCAGGAAAGTTCTTTTCCATAGGAAGGAGAGCATGGAGCCTTCCCCAGGGATTTGGGGACGGGTGAGACCTGACCCTTGTGAAACCATTAACAGCCAGACTTGTCCTGGCAATATTCCTATTGGAACTATCCTTGGATATAAGGAAATTTGGAGATGAAATCCCAAATCTGGCCATGGGTACCTGGAGGAGCAGGACAGTTCTTTTCCATTGGGAAGGAAAGCACGGAGCCCCAGTGTTTCAGCAGCTGATGAGAAGAGACCCTCAACATGCAATGGTCAGCTGGACCAGTCAGGCAGTCAACAGGAGGCCAGACCAGCCAGACCTGTTCTGTGTTCACTTGCTTTTATGAGGTCCTGCACTATCACCATGGTCCCCTTGGCTCCATGGGGCCTGGCAGTGTCCCAGTGGTGCTTTGATTCCATGGGGTCCAGTAGTGTCACAATGGACCCTTGGTTCAATGGGGTCCCAGAGTGTCAAAATGGCCCCTAGGTTCCAGAATGCCCTGCAGTGTCACAGCGGTCCCAAGGATTCCATGAGGCCTTGCAGTGTCACAATGGTCTCCATGGTTCCACAGGCCCCACAATGTCACGGGACTCTGTTCCATGAGCCCTGCAATGTCACAATGGACCTTTGGACCCTGGGGGTTTGCAGTGTCACAATGGTCTCCTCTGGCTCCACAGTGTCACAATGGACCACTGATGACATCAGGCCCTGCAATGTCACAATGGACCTTTGGTTCCATGCAGCCCTGCAGTGTCACAAAGTCCTCTTGGTTTCACCAGGCCCCACAGTATCACAATGGTCCTCTTGGTTCTGTGGGGTCTCCCAGGGCCACAATGGTCTCACTGGCTCCATGAGGCCTCACAGTGTCACAGTGCTTTGCTTATTCCATAGAGCCTCACAGTGTCCCAATGATTCTATGAGTCTCCATGATTCTATGAATCCCCTCAGTGTCACAATGGACCTTGGTTCTATGAGGATCTGAAGTGTCCAAATGGTCTCTCCATTAGGTTCTATAAGGTCTTGCAAGGTCACAATGGACCGTTGGCTACATGGGGTCTCGCAGTGTCACAACAGCCCCTTAGTCTCATGGCTTTACAGTTCCAATAGGCCCCACAGTGTCACAATGGACTCTTGGTTTCATGGGGCCTCTCAGTGTCACAACGATCCCTACATTCCATGGAGCCACAGTGTCAGTACAGTCCCCTTGGTCCCATGAGGCCCAGCAATGTCACAGTGCTCTCCATGATTCCATGAGGCCCCACAGTGTCACAATGGTCCCTTGGTCTCACAAGGCCCCACAGTGTCACAATGGTCCCTTGGTTCCATGGCCCTGTGCTGCTGCATTCCCCCCTCCCCTTCTCAGGCCGCCCTGCCAGATGAGAAATGCTCCTTGGGGCTTGGCCTTGGCCAACAGCCCCTGGGCTCAGCTCCTCTGCAGCTCATCACAAACACTGTCTGCTCCAGGCACTGCTGCTGCCCAACCAGCTCTGGAGGAGCAGCCCTGGGGACTGCTTTTGTTCCCTCAGTGGCACAACATCCCTGTTCTCCCACTGCCAAACAAAGCTGTGGATGCCAAGTGCAGCTAGGATGACTTAACCTTACCTACATTGCCTGTAGGTAAGGTTAAGTCACAAGGTCTAAGTGAAGTTAAACACTGCTAAGAGTTGTTTTTTTCCTAAGTTGTTATGTTTAATATAAGTTATAAGCTGAGTTAAATACTGTTAAATATTAATCCTCTGTAAAATTGCAAAGTCATAGGTTATAAATTAGATTAAATCCTGCTACATGCTATTTTTTGCTAAATTGTTAAACTGAAGGTATCAGTCAAGGGTAAGGAATAAGTTAAGTCCTGTTAAGTTTGAGCTCTGTTAAGCTTTTGGGCCATATTCCTTTCATGCATGCTCTCACTGCCCTTGTGTCACGCAAACACACAGGGACAGTTTTCAGTTCATTTCTGGTTTGATTGCCTGGATTTGGTTTGGTTTTGTTGTTGCTTTGTTTCCTTGGTGTGCCTGAAGTGTCCAGTCAGGAGCAGAGTGACTCTTGCCAAGGAACTTTGTGGTTCTGTCTCTTAATTAAATCTGTTTTTTGCTGATCCCTTGCTGGGGATATTTTCAGCACTCTCAAGGCCTCGTTGGTATCAGGGTGAAGGAGTCCTGGCCCAGGCTCTGGCCCTGGGGGACACGGGGACGCTGCTGGGGGGTCCCTGTCCCCCTGTGCCACCCCCAGGGCCCCGGCCCCCCGTCCCCGTGTCAGGCTCTGGGGTCGATCTCGTGGAACATCCTCTGGGGGAGGCTGCGGCCCCGGGGGCGGGGGGACCCGGGGGGACAGGGGACCCCGCTGTGCACGAGCAGGGTTGGACTGCTCTGGTGGGAACTGTGAGGGGGGCCTGGGCAGAGTGACCTCCCCAGTGACCTCACACAGCCCCCTGTGATGTCACACAGCCCCTGTGATGTCACACTGCCCCTGTGATGTCACACAGCCCCTGTGACATCAGACAGCAACCTGTGATTTCACACAGTCCCCTGTGATGTCCCACAGAACCCTGTGATGTCACACTGACATCTCTGTGACCTCACACAGCCCCCCGGATGTCACACAGCCCCTGTGATATCACACAGCCATTCTCTGTAACTTCACACATCTCCTGTGATGTCACACAGCCCACTCTGATGCCACAGATCTCTTTTGCAATGTCACACAGCCACCAGTGATGCCACAGCCCACTTTGGGATGTCACAGAGCACCCTTGTGATTTCACTTCTCTCGGAAGTCACCCTGGAATATCATGCAGCTGCACTGTGATGCCTCAGAAGACACAGTGATGTCTCAAAGTCACCATATCATGTCACTGTGTGTTCTGTGATGTCACAGCCAGCTCTATGATGTTGCACAGCCAGCCAGTGATGTCACAACCCACTCTCTGATGTCACAGAGCCACCTTTTATGATGGCAGGATCTGCTCCATGGCCTCACACCCTACTCTATGATGTCACAGATAGCTGTGTGATGTCACAACCACTCTCTGATGTCACAAAACCCTCTCTTTGATGTCATACTGCCACTCTGTAATGTCACAGCACACACTTTGACCTCACAACCCGCTCTATGATGTCATACAGCCATGCCATGATGTCACAGCCTGCCCTGTGATGTCACACAGTTCCCTCTGTGATGTTATAGCTGCTCGATGACCTCACACAACAAACTCTGTGATGTCATAGCCCAATCTGTGACCTCACACAGCCCACTCTGTGCTGTCACACAGCCCCTTGCTGACATCACAGCTGCTCTGTGCCTCCATGACACAGCCCCAGAGGAGCTGCTGTGACACAGCCCCCTCTGGGACATGCCACAGCCCCTGCCAGTGCTGAGCCCCTGTGAGCTCTCTCTGTGCCCTGCTGGTGTCCCTGAGGGTGTCCCTGAGGACCCTGAGGGGCCCTGGCAGTGCCCCAGCCCTGCTGGGCTGTGCACAGGAGCTGCTCCTGGCCAGAGCTGTCTCTCTGCAGCTCTGCTGCCCTTGCCAGGAGCTGCCTCTGGGCCAGGAGCCCGGCCCAGCTCAGCAGCACAGACACAGCACAAGGGCTTTAATGACCCTCTGGGGCTTTGGTGCTCTTTGTGTCTGCCATGGCCAAAGTGCTGCCAAAGTGCTGCCCAAGTTGGCTCTGTCAGGGCTGTCTTGCAGCTGCTGCCCATCCCTGTGCCCTGTGCAGCCCAGGCTGTCCTACAGTGTCCCTGCCCTGAGCCTCTGTCCCTGCAGGCTGTGGGCATCCCCCGGCTGCCCCACCTGGCTGGGCCCTTCCTTTGCTGACAGCTCTGCCTCCTGCCTGCCTCTGCCTGCCCACACAAAGCTTCTGGCTTCATATCAAAAGGGTTAATTCCATTTTTACTGTGCCTGTGAACTTTCAGCACAGGAACAAGGCATGCAGGGGCTGCTTTCCCAGCAAGGATTGCTGGAAGACAGGCAGACATCTGGCTCAAGAATGTAGTGGCAGAAAAAAGAAGGACAGAAACTGGGAACTTGGAGTTGGTTTCATGGTAATGGGTAAATTGTGATACACATTTAGCAACGCTGGTAGAATTACATGTCCACATAAGATTGGGTCTATCCCTCAGTAGACCTCAGGCCTGAATAAATGATACCCTCTTAAATAGGAAATTAGTGTTATGGAGCCTTATTCTGATATTTCAGAGACTTGGTGACAGCAAGGCCTCACAGAACAAGGAGTCAGCTGTGAGACTGTGCAAACTCATCGAACAAAGGGTCCATTGTGACTCTGCAGAACCCCATGGAATCAAAATCCATTTTGGCACATTGGGGCTACATTGAACCAATTGTGATACCACATTGTGATACTGCAGATCCAAGGACACCATTGTGACCCTGAGAAACCTCTTGGAACCAAGGGGCCATTCTGACTCATGAAGGCCTTGTGGAATCATGGGTCCATTGTGACACTGCAGAACCAAGGAGACTGCTGTTGGCTGTGTGAACGCTCATGGAACCAGAAATCTATTGTGACACAGCAAGGCCTTATGGAACCAAGGGTCCATTGTTAAACTCTGTGGCCTCATGGAACCATGAGCCATTGTTATACAGCGTGGCCACATGGAGCCACGGGGCCACTGTGACACTGCGTATCCAAAGAGACCATTGTGACTGAGGAACCTCATGGAACCAAGAGTTCATTGTTACACTGTGGGGCCAGTGGAACCAAGGGGACCACAGTGACTTTGTGGGGTCTCATGGAACAATGGAGACTGTTCTGATACTTTGGGACCCACTGGAACAAAACGACCATTATAGAATGGCACAGCCTCAAGGAATCAAGGGGACTACAGTGAACCCTGGGGGTCTCCATGGGATGAAGGGTCCAAGGAACCAAGGATACCATTGTGACACTCTGGGGCATCATGGAACCAAAGGTCCATTGTGACACAGCAGGGCCTTGTGGAGCCAAGGGGACCACAGTGACACTGCGGGGCTCAGTGAAAGCAATGGTCTGTTGTGACACTACGAGGCCTTATGGAATCATGGAGACCATAGTGACACCAAAGGCCTCATTGAAACAAGGGCCCATTGTGACACTACAAGGCCTCTTGGAAGCAAGGAATCATTGTGGTACCATGGAGCGTTGGCAGGCCAAGGGGCAGTTGTCACACTGTGTGGCACCAAGGAGTCCATTGTTACACTACAGGGCCCCATGGAACTAAGGATTAATGGAACAGTGCTGGAACACATGGAACCAAAGGTCCATTGTGACACTGCGGGGCCTCATGGAATCCTGGAGGCCATGATGACACTTTGAGGCCTCGTTGAATCACGGGGCTCTGCAGGGCCTCATGGAACCAAGGAGCCCCTTCTGACACTGTGAATCCCCATGGAACCAAGGTCCAGTGTGATACCATGGAACCAAGGAGACTGTTGTTGGCTGGTTTTGGCAGTACAAAAGCTCATGGAACAAAAAGTCCATTGTGACATTGTGGGGCCTCATAGAACCAATGAGACTGCTATGACACTTAGGGACCCACTGGAACCAAGGGGCCATTGTGACACCACAGGGCCTCATAGAACCAAGGAGCCATTGTAGCACAGCAGGGCCTCATGGAATCAAGAGGATCACAGTGACCCTGTGGGGCTCCACAAGGGGCCGTGGGGCTCTATAAGGGGCTGTGGGGCTCCATGAGACCATGGGGCTGTTCTAACTGTGGAACCAAGGATACCATTGTTACACTATGGGGCATCATGGAACCAAGGAGGCCATTGTGAATAAGCAGGGGAACCCGCTGAGACTATTGTGACACTTCAAGGGCCACTGTGGAACTGCAGGGCCTCGTGGAACCAATGACACCATTGTGACATGGCACAGCCTCATGAGACCAAGGGGACATTGTGACACTATAGGGCCTTGTAGAACTGAGGGGCCCTTGTGACCCTGTGTGGCACCATGGAACAAAGGAGAGCACTGTGACACTGCAGGGAACCAAGGGGCCATTCCGTACTTTAGGGCTTCGTGGAACCAAGGTGCCATTGTGATACTGCGGAACCAAAAGAGACCATTGTGACACTGCGGGGCTTCATGGAACCAATGAGGCCATTCTGACATTCCGAGTCCCCATGGAACCAAGGGGCCATTGTGACACCACAGGGCCTCACAGAACCAAGGCAGCCACTGTGACACTGCAAGGTCTCATGGAAGCAAGGGACCAGTGTAATACACCCAGGCCTGGTGGAAGCAAGGGGATCCTGGGGAACCCAATAGAACCTAGGGGCCATTTTGAGACTCTGCATCCTCATGGAACCAATGGGCCATTGTGGCATTGCGCAGTCCCATGGGAACAAGGAAACCATTTTGACACTGCAAGGCCTCATGGAAGCAAGGGGCCATTGTGCCACTGTGGAGCCAAGGAGACCATTGTTATATCACTGGGCCTCATGGAAACAAAGATCTGTTGTGATCCTACAGAGCCTTATGGACCCAAGGGGCCACTGTGATGCTGCAGGGCCCCAAGGATCCAAGAACACGGAACAGGTCTGGCTGGATGGGCCTCCTGGGGAATGCCTGACTGGTCCAGCTGACCTTGGCATGTTGAGGGTCACTTCTCATCTGCCCCTGAAACCCTGGAGTTGTGTGCTTTCCTTCCTGTGGGAAAGAACTGTCCTTCTCCTCCAGGGGTTCATGGCTGAAATTGGGATTCCTCCTCCAAATTTGATTATATCCAAGGATTATTCCTATATGTCACCTGTCAGGACAGACAGCTCTGGCTGGCCTTGGCCTCTTGGGGGCCACCTCTCATCTGCCTTCAAAACACCGGGGGCCTGTGCTTTTATTCTCATGGAGAAAAACCTCTTTCAAGTCCAGGCATCCATGGCCAAAACTGAGAACTTGCCTCCAGAATTCCTTAAATCCAAGGACAGCTCTAGACAAAAGCTTCCAGGACTATCTAGGTTCCCTCGGCTTCCTAAGGGCCAGCTCTCATCTCCTTTTGAAGCACTGGGGTTCTGCACTTTCCTTCCTATGGAAAAGAACTGTCCTTCTCATCCAGACCCCAATAGACAAAAGTGGGGTTTGGCCTCCCAAATTCTGTCTCTCCAAGGATTCTTCCCTGACAACAGGTCTGGCTGCCTTGGCCTCCTTGGGGCAGCCTCTAATCAGCCTTTAAAACACTGGGACTCTGTCCTTTCCTTCCTATGGAGAACTGTCATTCCAATCCAGGAACCCGTGGCTGAAATGGAATTACACCTCCAAGATTCCCCATATATCCAAACGCTGCTTTCAGACAAAAGCTGCAAGGACACACAGGTCTGGCTGCCTTGGCCTCTGGTGACTGCCTCTTATCTGCCTTCAAGCCCTGGGGTTCTGTGGTTTCCTTCCTATAGAAAAGAACTGTCCCTCTTGTCCAGGTGCTGTTGGCCTCAAGCACTTGACCACTCTATAGGGACACAGGACCTCTGTGCTCAGTGGGGTGGAGACTGAGGACAGCAGAGGAGAGCCCTGGGAGGGATTGAAGGGTGGTTTCAGAGATGGTGGAGGCAGAGAAAGAAAGAATTAATTCCAAAGGCAGCTGGGGAGGTCCAGACTGGACACCAGGAGAAAGGAATTTCCCTGCCAGGGCACGGCTGTGGTGCAGCACGTCCCCCAGCAGGAGCCTGGAGCAGCCCAAGGCTTTGTGTGGGCAGGCAGAGGCAGGCAGGAGGCAGAGCTGTCAGCAAAGGAAGGGCCCAGCCAGGTGGGGCAGCCGGGGGATGCCCACAGCCTGCAGGGACAGAGGCGCAGGTTTGCTCAGCACCAGAGACACCTTTCCCTTGCTTGTCCCCACCTGTCATCACTGCCACCAGTGTTCTGCTCTACCTGGAACCTGGGGACATTTTCTCAGTCCTGTCCCTCAGAAGGATCTATTTAAAGTATGAGAAATTTCATTGTTTCAGCCTCTTTTTGAGTCCCTGAGAAATTCTTTGAGCACACTCTGAGGGACTGAGTCTGATGCAAAGAGCACCAAAGCCCCAGAGGGTCATTACAGTCCTTGTGCTGTGTCTGTGCTGCTGAGCTGGGCCGGGCTCCTGGCCCAGAGGCAGCTCCTGGCAAGGGCAGCAGAGCTGCAGAGAGACAGCTCTGGCCAGGAGCAGCTCCTGTGCACAGCCCAGCAAGGCTGGGGCACTGCCAGGGCCCCTCAGGGACACCAGCAGGGCACAGACTGAGCTCCCAGGGGCTCAGCACTGGCAGGGGCTGTGGCATGTCCCAGAGGGGGCTGTGTCCCAGCAGCTCCTCTGTAGCTGTGTCATGGAGGCACAGAGAAGCTGTGATGTCAGCAAGGGACTGTGTGACATCACAGAGTGGGTTGTGTGAGGTCACAGATTGGGCTATGACATCACTGAGCTTGTTTTGTGAGGTCATCGAGCACCTACAGCATCATAGAGGGGATTCTGTGACATCACAGAGCAGGCTCTATGATATCATGGAGCAGGTTGTGAGGTCAAAGTGTGTGCTGTGACGTTACAGAGTAGCAGTACGACATCACAGAGAGGGGTTTGTGGCATCAATTAGGGGGTTGTGTCATCACACAGCTGTCTGTGACATCACAGTGTGAGGCCATAGAGCAGACTCTGCCATCATAGAGTGTGGATCAGTGACATCAGAAAGTGGGTTGTGACATCACTGGGTGGCTGTGTAATATCATAGAGCAGGCTGTGACATCACAGAGACTTCTGTGACATCACAGAGCAGCTGTATCACATCATAGGTTGACATCTCATAGTTGCCTGTGTGACACCACAGGGCAGCTCTGTGACATCACCGGAGGCTCTGTGACATCACAGGGGCTGTGTGAGGTCACTGGGGAGGTCACTCTGCCCCGGCCCCCCTCACAGCTCCCCCCAGAGCAATCCAACCCTGCTCGTGCACAGCGGGGTCCCCTGTCCCCCCGGGTCCCCCCGCCCCCAGCGCCGCAGCCTCCCCCAGAGGATGTTCCACGAGATCGACCCCAGAGCCTGACACGGGGATGGGGGGCCCGGGCCCTGGGGGTGGCACAGGGGGACAGGGACCCCCCGGCAGCATCCCCGTGTCCCCCAGGGCCAGAGCCTGGGCCAGGGCTCCTTCACCCTGGTACCAACAAGGCCTTGAGAGCGCTGAAAAAATCCCCAGCAAGGGAGCAGCAAAAACCAGATTTAATATTAAGGGACAGCGGCACAACGTTCCTTGGCAAGAGTCACTCTGCTCCTGACTGGACACTTCAGGCACACCAAAGAAACAAAGCAACAACAAAACCCAACAAAATCCAAGCAATCAAACCAGAAATGAGCCAAGAACTGTCCCTGTGTGTGTGTGTGACACATGGACAGTGAGGGCAAGGATAAAAGGAATACAGGCCACAAGCTTAACAGAGCTCAAACTTAACAGGACTTAACTTATACCTTGACCTAGACGGATACCTTCAACTTCACAATTTAGCAAATGAACAGCACATAACAGTACTTAACCTAACTCACAACCTATGACTTAATGATTTAATGGTGGAATAAAAATGAAACAATATTCAACTTAGATTATAACATATTAAACTTTACTTTGGAAAAAAAAGGTCTTAACACCATTTAACTTATTCCTCATGATGTAACCTCACTTACAGGACTGACTGACTCAGCTATCCAAGGCACTCTAGCCCCACAGAGAGCAGCATTTCTGCCACATTTCCCCAGCACAGGCACTCCTGTGTGCACACAGACACAAAGAGTCAGTGCAAGGCACCTGGGAGAAATTCCCCTGAGGGCAGAAAATGCTCCCTGTGGATCCATTGGCATCTCCCCAGTGGGTGAAGGGTTGAGCCTGGAGGAGTGGGGGGATCGGCCCAGGCTCCATCGTTGTTGGGGATCCCCGAGTGCAGCAAACGGGAGAGTTCCCGGCTGGGAGAGGCCCCACTCAGAGGGAGTCGCTGGCCCAGGAGAGCTCCAAGGGCTCCTTTTGGAGCGCTGTTTGCAGGGCCCCAAGAGAGGGGCTTCAGTCCCAGCAATGGTTCATCCTGGCCGCACTTGGCACCAACAGCTTTCTCTGGCAGTGTGAGAACAGGGATGTTGTGCCACTGAGGGAACAAAACCAATTCCCAGGGCTGCTCCTCCAGAAAGCAGGAGCTGGTGGGGCAGCAGCAGTGCCTGGAGCAGACAGTGTTTGTGATGAGCTGCAGAGGAGCTGAGCCCAGGGGCTGTTGGCCAAGGCCGAGCCCCAAGAAGCATTTCTCATCTGGCAGGGTGGCCTGAGAAGGGGAGGGGGGAATGCAGCAGCACAGGGCCCATGGAACCAAGGGACCATTGTGACACTGTGGGGCCCTGTGAGACCCGGGGACCATTGTGACACTGTGGGGCCTCATGGAACTGTGGAGACCATTGTGACACTTTGGGGTATCATGGAACCACAGGGCCATTGTGACACTGTGAGACCCCATGGAGTGTAGGGATCATTGTGACGCTGGGGAGCCCCATCAAACCAAGGGTCCACTGTGACACCACGGGGCCTCATTGAACTGTGGAAACCATTGTGCACTTTGGGGTGTCATGGAACAAAGGGGTCATTGTGACACTGCGAGACCCCATGGAGCCAAAGGTTCATTGTGACATTGCAGGGCCTCATGGAACAATGGAGACACTGTTAAGACACTTCACAGCCTCATGGAACCAAGCGGCCATTGTGACACTGAGGGGACTCATGAGATCATGGAGACCAATGTGACACTATGAGGCCCCTGGAATAAGCAAAGCATTGTGACACTGTGAGGTCTCATGGAACCAGTGAGACCATTGTGACCCTGGGGGGTCCCCACACAACCAAGAGGACCATTGTGATACTGCAGGGCCTCATGAAACCAAGAGGCCTTTGTGACACTGCAGGGCTGCATGGAACCAAAGGTCCAGGGTGACATTGCAGGGCCTGATGTCATCAGTGGACCCATGTGACCTTGTGGAGCCAAAGGAGACCATTGTGACACCTCAGGGCTTCATGGAACCAAGAGGACCATGTTAACATTCCTGAACCCCATTGAACCAAGGGTTCATCGTGACACTGCAGGGCTGCATGGAACCAAAGGGTGACACAGAGGGGCCTCCACTCATCAATGGTCCATTGTGACTCTGTGGAGCCAAAGGAGACCATTGTGACACTGCAAAACCCCAGGGTCCAAAGGTCCATTGTGACATTGCAGGGCTCCTGGAACAGAGGAGTCCCGTGACATTGTGGGGGCTGGGGAACCACAGAGACCCTTGTGATACTTGGTGGCCTTCTGGAACCTAGGAGGAATTGTGACACTCTGGGACCCCATTGAACCAAGGGTCCATTGTGACACTGCGGGACCCCATGGAACCAAGGGGAACATGGTGATAATGCAGGGCGTCATAAAACCAAGAGAATATGGAACAGGTCTGGCTTGTTTGGCCTCCCATGGACTGCCTGACTGGTCCAAATGACCTTGGCATGTTGGGCCTCTCTTCTTATCAGCTGCTGAAACACTGGGGCTCTGTGCTTTCATTCCCAATGGAAAAAAACTGTCCTTCTCCTCCAGGCACCCATGGCCAGAATTGGGATTTCGCCTCCAAATTTCCTTATATCCAGGGATTGTTCCCATAGGAGTATTGCCAGAACAAGTCTGGCTGTTAATGGTTTCACAAGGGTCACTTCACATCTGTCTCCAAAACACTGGGAAGACTCCGTACATTCCTTCTTATAGAAAAGAACTGTCCTGCTTCTCCAGGCATCCATGGCTGCGATTGGGCTTCCACCTCCAGAATTCCCTAAATCCAAAGATAGCTCCCAGACAAAATATGTCATTTCTGACAAGTCTGGATGGCCTTGGCCTAGTGAGGCTCTCACCTGCCTTCCAAACACTGGGGCTCCATGGTTTACTTCCTGTGGAAACAAACTGTCCTGCTCAGCCAGATGCCCATGGCCAGAAATGGGATTTCCACCTCCAGCATTGCCTGTTGTGACAGACTGAAGGAGATTGTTGGCTCAAAACATTTCAAGTGTGGGGGATGAAGGGTCAGGTCCAGCCTTGCCCTGCCCTGGAACCCCAGCCCTGCCCTGCCCTGGAACCCCAATGCCCCCAGAGCCTCTATCCCAGCCCAGCAGTGGCTGCCAGTCCCTGGCACAGCACAGGCAATGCTCCACAGCCACCTCTGCAGCCCCCAGCCCAGCTCCTGAGGGACCAAATGAGCCCAAGCCCCACCTGGGGGAAGGGCCCAGGGAGACCAAGGGATATTGAAGGCTGACCACAAGGCAAGCACACATCTTGACCCTGCATCATCTTGGACCTTCCATCTGAACAGTGCTGGAATCCAGGGCTTTGTAGCTGTGTGTTTGCTTCTTAGTATCTTTTTTGTCTTTCTCTCTTTCTGTGTATTCTTCTTCTGTTTCTGTGCTCCTGCAAATTTTGATTAACATTAAATTGAACAGGCTTAGAGTTTGTGAAGTTCAATGGGCTAAGTCAATGCTTTGAGAAGTGTTTTTGGTTTCTTGAATGTTTGTTGTAGTTTGATATGAGAAGAATTTTAAAAAGTAATACAAAACTTTTTGTGTCACTGACAATCTGTTAAACCACTGAGGTACTGAACATGCCTCTGTGAAACACAAATGTTAAAGATGAAAAAACCCAGGAACCTCCTCTTTCTTTCCCAGTAAACAAAGAAGCAGCGGGCCCTGACCCCGGCCCCCATCTCAACCAAACCAAACCAAACCAAACCAAACCAAACCAAACCAAGCAACCCTGCCGTGGGCTGATTTTCCCCCCTCCCCAGGCCACCCCCCACCCCCATCGGCCCCATTCTGACCAAACCAAACCCCAACAACTCCCAAACAGGAAAACAAAAGAGGCTACAAAACCCCAACCAGAACAAAGCCAGCCACAGCTATTAAAATATTACCAAGTCCCCTCCCCGCAACACAACTAAAACCAAAAACTCCTACAACCTACAACCATGCAAAATAACCCAACAACTAAAACACAAAAAACCCTGAAACCAACCATAAAACCAATCCTAAAACAACCCAACCGCAACTTCCACCACACATTGCCAGTAGGTCAGGTGTTAACTCTTTCAATACTTCAATCCTCCCATGAGTAAAAGAAAAAAAACAAAACGCAAGCCTATCAAAAAAACAATATAAAACCATCAAAGTAAGTAAAGAAGAAATTAAATCCTAAATAAAAAAGAATAAGAAATATGTTACTCTTAAAACTAAAATCCTCTTATAAACTATAAAGAAAAAACTCTTTTTCTTTATAACACAACAAAATATTTTAAAAAATTTAAATTATTATCAAAAAACCCCATCCATACTAAAATAAGCAAATGTTAAAATAACTTTAATTTCATAAAATGCTTAAACATGGGAAAAAAAAAGTAATCCAGTATCTCCAAGAGAAGATCGCTATTCCTGGAGTAAAAATATTTTTTAAAGTAAATAATAAAAACTTATACCTTTAAATAACTCATCTTTAAAACAATACCCCATAAGTCAACATGGCCCATCAACAAGCTGTGAAAAAGCTTGTAGCAATAAAAACAACTTCACAAGAACAAAGTTCCCCAGACAGGTGTTATCCATGAAAAAATTAGGAGCCAGAAAAAAAATATTTTTTCCTCTTGTAAAAAAATCTCCACAACCTTAAGAAGAAAACCTTCTCTCCCTAAGTAAACTAAATAAAGACAATTCTATAAATAGTAAACTAACTAGAAATTTTAAGTTTACTTTCTTTACATTGTCAGTAAAAAAAGTTGTAAAGAAAAAACAGGGTTCTAAATAATTTATTATTTATTTTAATTCTTACTACCTTTTCTCTTTATAAATTTATTTTAAATAAAATTTTCTATATAGCATTTTAAAATTTTAGGCCTACTTTACTATTCTCATAATACAATCTCACAATAAAATAAATAGATAAATAATTAACTGACACTAAACCCCCCCATACTCATCAATCCATTAAATAAGAACTCTCAAGAATAGAAAAATCTTAAATTAACAAACCAAAACCACTACAATGTCATAATAAACCTTTTGCCAAAGTTTCTCTGATTTTCTGAACTTCCCAGGGAAGGCTGTTTGGTTGTTTT
This sequence comes from Agelaius phoeniceus, assembly GCF_051311805.1. Lineage (NCBI taxonomy): Eukaryota > Metazoa > Chordata > Aves > Passeriformes > Icteridae > Agelaius > Agelaius phoeniceus. Next base: position 8,474,111 of record NW_027509866.1, read on the forward strand.
GAGCTCCTAGAATCTCTTGTACTGGTATTTCTCCAGTGCACCTAACTCAGAGGGCACAAACAATTGTAATTCCTTTTAAATGTCTCCTTGAGATAATTGTTTTAGGGATCGAGTCAGGGCTTGTGTGTCCTGCTGGGCCCAGCCCAGGCAGGGCTTTCCCAGCCACATTCCACACTCCATTGCCCAGCTGGAGCCGCTGGTGCCTCTGAGTTGTGCTGCCCCAGCCCCAGGGACGCTCTCCTTGTCTGCCCATTCCCCCACGGTCTCTGGGCAGGGATGGCCTCACTGGGGGCTGCTGACATCCTCAGCAACTTGGAGGCTGCTGCTGAATTTCACTGCTCCAGAGGCTTGTTCAGCCTTCAGCTCTTCAGTGCAGGAATTCAGTGTCCCAGGGCTCATTAACATTCAGAACACCTTAACATGCCAAGCCTCTGGGAATAATTTGATTTCAGTTTTCAAATCATCAGTGGTTAATTACACAGATCTCAGGAGTGTGTTCAAACAGAATATATTCTATTTACAAAGACAGTGTGAAAACATTTTGTAGGTCCTATTTAGGTTTTTTCCTAATCATAATTCAATATGTGTAGTCTCCAACTGACACTGAATCCAAGTACATCCTCATGCAGTGTGAATACATACAAAAATCAAGACCCTTCCTGGCTGACAATCAATCAGACTCTGTCTCTACCCCCAGCCCACCATTTCCCCCATCCAAGCCCTGGCACTCAGAGCAGCCTTGTGCAAATCTGAGCTCCCTCCAGCCCAGGCTGCACCTGCAGCTTTCAGCTCCTTGGCTCCAGCTCCCACCTGCTTTCCTTGCAGAAGGAGCTGCCCGAGACACAGAGGGATGTTCATTTCTTGTCAGCCAACAAAGCCAAGGGAAGGCACAGCTCCAGCAAATGCCAAAGTCACTCCTCTGCTGGATATTAAATCCACTTTCCAGAGCAGACAGCCTCAGAGCAATGGAAAACACCTTCTGTGCCCAGCACAGATCCCAAGGTTCCCCCAAACCCTCCCTGCCCCGATTCTGCCCAGATTTGCTCTTTGCACACACGAGTCACAGGCTGAAGTCAGGAGCTCCCTCCATGCCCAGAGGGAGGAAAAGAGAGAAAGGGGATGAAGAGCTCTCCTGTGCAGAGCCAAGGTCCAAGTGCAGCCCCTGCAGTGGGAACCACAACTCATCAGGTTTGTGTCCTTTGCGCTCAGGGCCTGGTGACACTCAGAGGCACAGAAAGGTTTCTTGCCAACAAACACAAGTTGAACATTTGAACAGTTTAAGAACCATCACAGCTCTTCCCTCAGCTCTCTGGGATGTCCCAGCAGCACCTGACATGTCCCCCATCCCCAAGGGATTTCCGAAAAGGAACCGTTCTAGACAAGGACATAAGAAAACACAATTTTGTGATAGATATAAACACAATAAAGATGTTGACTAATATGGTATTTATTTTAACATCAGAAAGACTGGGCAACTTTCTGGAGCTTAAAGCATGAACCCAGTCAGTTGAGAGGCACTTGAATGACAGAGAGCATCTGGAGGACGAAATTTGGGAGCAATGGAAAGGACATAGATCCAGCCAGTCTAGTGAAGAGATGGCCACTTAGACATGGCCATTTCAACAGGAGAGCTAAAAACACCTGATGAAAAAAGGAGATTAAATAATAGACTGAATAGTGGTGACACAAGTAGATGGAAAGATCAGCATTTCTTCTCCTGCCATTAGTAGAACAATCCAGTAGATCCACAAAATTCCTGTTCCTGATGGGAAAACTTTGCCATTTCTCAAAAGAACTCAGATTACCTAGATAATAACAATTTTCTTGTATATTAGGAAACTAACAGGCATTAACACCTAAGCCCCTTTCCAGGAAGACATCAGCTGTGTGCCCATTACAGGCAGTGCCACTTGTGCCCTGAGGTGCCCAGCTGGGATTGGATCTCTCCGAGAGCACCTCAGGGAGAGCAGAGCACCTTGCAAGCTGCAGGTCCCTGACAGCCCCGCAGGGCTCCTGTCCCATCAACATCTGCTCTGCTCCAGTCTGAAACAGGGCCCAGCATGGTGCTGGGATCATCAGAGAGCTGAGGTGTGTGCTGGAATTCAATGGCCTCCCCATCCCGCAGCAGCCCTGCATTTCCCTGCTGCAGCCTTGGTCTCCAGCCCAGCCATGGAGGCTCTTTGGGCTCTGGAGTGTTGCTGCAGCCCCCAAGGGCAGCTGAGCTCTGCCTTTGGCCCAGTCAGGCCTGGCCAGCGCAGGCCATGCTCAGCAATTGCTTGTGTGTGCCTGGCCTTGCTGTGAGCCCCGTGAGCGGCTGCGTGGCCCCTTTGTGGCCCTGTGCTGGCCCAGCCATGGTGGCCCAGCCCCTGTGCAGGCCCAGCCCAGGCCAGGAGCATTGCGGCTGGGAACGGCCCCTGTGCCGTGGTGCCCACAGCAGCCTTGGGGCTCTGTGCCCCATAGCCTCCCTGCTGGGCAGCCTCTGCCAGCTCCTGCAGAGCCCCTGGCACCTGTGGGGCTGCACAGACAGCCCTGCCCCGGGTTCTGTCGGCCTCTGGGCCAGCAGAGAGGCAGCCAGGGCTGGCCATGGCCGGGAACAGGCCCTGCGCCCCGCAGGAGGATGGAGCTGGGCCACAGCCAAACTCAGCCCAGGCCAAAGCTGGGCTCAGCAGCCAGGGCTGCCAACACATGGGCACAGAGGCTGGCACTGACAAATGTCCTGGGCCCCCTCCCTGCTCTGGCCATGCCACCAAGGGCACAGAGCAGCCTCCTCTCTGGGCCACTTGCCTGTTTGCAATGCCTTGCACAGGCACTGGCCCTGCCCCACAAGGCCTGGCCTGAGTCCTGCCCCTGCACGCTCAGCCAGGCTGAGATGGACACTGATGGTTTCTGGGCCAGGCTCTCGGAGCCCAGCCCAGCTCCCTGCAAGCTCTGCCAGCTGCCCTGAGCTCTGGGCAGCACCAAGGGCCTCTCTGAGCCCAGCCCAGCCCAGCCGGCTCTGGCCCCACAGCTCTGCTCAGGCCAGGCTGCTCTGGGCACTGGCCCCACGGCCTCAGCCCCTGCCAAGGGCACAGCAGCAGCTGCAGCTGCCACAGGACTCAGCCCCAGCCATGGGGGAAGGTGCTTGGCCAAGGCCAAAGGAGGCTCCCTGGCTGCCCTGCTCCCCTCGGCCTGAGGTGCTGAGAGCTCTGCAGCCCCTGCTGCCATCCCATCTGCCCAGGGCAGCACAAGAGCCCCGGCCTTGGGGCCCTCAAGAGCTGCTCCTGCTCCAGGCCCAGGGCCCATGCCAAAGCTGGGACAGCAGCCACAAAGCTGTGCCCATTTCTGTTCATTGCTGCTCTCATCGGCATGGATCCATGGAGGTTGCTGATGAGTTTTACTACTCCAGAGGCCTCTTCTTTCTTGAGCTCTTCAATTCAGGAATTCAGTGAGGAAAGCTCATAAACATTTGTGCAAAAACTCCAGAACAACAAAAGCCACAGGGAATATTCTATGTTTTTATTTATTCTGAGAATAATTAGACAGATTTCAGACATGTATTCTAAGTGAATACACTGTCTTGAAAACAATGCAGAGAGAAGTGTTTTGTCATGTTAAGTTTTCTTTTCCTATTTGTAGATTGCTATCAGGAATGTCCATTTGATTTTGACTTCTAGCACCTCGTAATCCAGTCTGAACAGATATCAAAAAAAATCAAAACCCTTTATGGCTGACAATCAATAACGCTTTGTCCCCACTCCCTCCCCACCATTTCCCTCATCCAACCCCTGGCACTCCTATGGATCAGGAATGGTGTGTCCAGCAGGGGCAGGGCAGGGATACTTCCACTGTGCTTGGCATTGGTTCTGCAGCACATCAAGTGCTGTGTCCAGTTCTGGGCCCCCCAATTTAGGAAGGACATGGAGGGGCTGGAGCGTGTCCAGAGAAGGGAAATAAGGCTGGGGAGGGGTCTGAAGCACAAGTCCTGCGAGGAGCAGCTGAGGGAGCTGGGTTTGTTTATCCTGGAGAAGAGGAGGCTCAGGGGTGACCTCATCACTCTCTAGAACTCCCTGAAAAGATGGTGCAGCCAGGTCGGGGTCGGGCTCTTTTCCCAGGGAACACTGACAGGACAAGAAGACACAGCCTTCAGCTGTACCAGGGGAAGTTTAGGCTGGACATTGGAAATATTCTTCACACAGAGGGTGATTGGGCATTGGAATGGGCTGCCCAGGGAGGTGGGTGAGTCACCATCCCTGGAGGTGTTTAAGGAAAGACTGGATGTGGCACTCAGTGCCATGGTCTGGGTGACAAGGTGGTGTTGGGTCCCAGGTTGGACTTGATGCTCTCCAAGGTCATTTCCAGCCTGGTTGATTCTCTGATGATTGTGACACTGCAGGGCCCTGGGGAAGCAAGGGGCCATTGTGACACTGCGGGGCCTGGTGGCACTAAGAAGACCATGGTGACACTGTGTACGACATGGCAGCACAGAGCCAAGGGGCCATGGTGACACTGTGGGGCTGGATGGAAGCAAGGAGTCCATGGTGACAGTCTGGGTCCTGGTGGAACCACAGAGGCTACTGTGACCCTTCAGGGCCTTGTGGAACCAAGGGGCCATTGTGCCACTGTGGAACCAAGGAGAGCCTTGGGAGAGCCTGGGGACAATGGAATCAAGGGGCCATTGCTCCATTGCAAGGACTCTGGGAAGTGAGGGAACAATTGTGACACTGTGGTGCCCCATGGAACCAAGGGTCCCTGGTGACACTGCAGGATCTTGTGTCACCAGGGCTCCATTGTGACACTGCAGCACCAAGGAATTCATTGTGGCACTCTGAGGCCTCCTGGAACCAAGAGGCCACTATGACCCTGCAGGGCCCTGTGGAACCATGCAGAGCATTGTGACAGAGCAGGACCTGGTGTCATGATGGGGCCATTGTGACACTGCAGGGCCCCATGGAACCAAGGGGCCAGGGCTGCTCCTCAGGGACTCCTGGAATGAAGGAAACATGTTTGACACCGTGGTGGCCCTTGGGACCAAGAGGCCATTGTGCCACTGTGGAACCAAGGAGAGCATTGCTACACTGCCAGACCTCATGGAACCAAGGATCCATTGTGACACTGCAGGGCCCAAGGATCCAAGGGGCTTTGTGACACCAAGGGGTCCCATGGAACCAAAGGGACATTGTGAGACTGGGAGGCCTCATGGAAAGCATGGAGACCATTGGAGCACTCAGGAGCCTCATGGAACCATGGTGACAGCAAGTTGGATGTGAGTGTTGATTTGCTGGGGGGTAGGAGGGCTCTGCACAGGGCCATGGACAGGCTGGATCCAGGCCCCAAATCCAAAAAGGTGAGGCTGAACAAGTCCAAGTGCCGGGTCCTGCACTTTGACCACAACAACCCCTGCAGCGCTACAGGCTGGGGACAGAGTGGCTGCAGAGCAGCCAGGCAGAAAGGGACCTGCAGGGACTGATGGACAGCAGGCTGGACATGAGGCAGCAGTGTGCCCAGGTGGGCAAGAAGGCCAATGGCTCCTGGCCTGGATCAGGAATGGTGTGGCCAGCAGGACCAGGGCAGGGATTCTTCCCCTGTGCTCAGGACTGGTTGGGCAGCACCTCGAGTGCTGTGTCCAGTTCTGGGCCCCCCAATTTAGGAAGGACTTGGAGGGGCCAGAGCATGTCCAGAGAAGGGAAACAAGGCTGGGGAGGGGTCTCAAGCTCAACTCTTGTGAGGAGCAGCAGAGGCAGCTGGGTTTGTTTATCCTGGAGAAGAGGAGGCTCAGGGGAGACAAGGCAGTGTCAGGGCACAGGTTGGACTTGATGATCTCCAAGGTCTTTTCCAGCCTTGCTGATTCTGGGATTCTCTGAAACCACCCTTGGAGCAGTTGCAGGATGAGCCCTGGGCCTCCTCTTCAGCAGCTCCAGCAGCCCAGGTCCCTCAGCTTCTCCTGCCAGCCCCAAAGCCCATCCTGTCAGTCCTGCAGAGCCTCTGCAGCTCCTCCTCACTGCCCAGAACAGGGAGCCCCAGAGCCAGACACAGCAGCCCAGATGTGCCCCCCTGGCCTGGGGTGCCTCTGGCAAGGGAGCAGCAGCAGGCACTGCAGGAGCCTGCAGACAATTCCTGCAGCACTTGTAGGATGATCCTGCTGCCCAAGGGACGTTCCCAAGGGGCCAAGGCAGGAACTGCAATGGGGAGTTGGGCCAGAGAGGAAAGGGCAAACAGGGATGGGCTGTTTGCAGGGCAGGGAAGAGGGCTGGGCAATAGGAGGAAGAAATTTATAGCAGAAGAGTAAAGAAAGCAAAGGTGAAGGAAAGGAAATGCTCTGGGCAGTGTGGGGGTGGCTGCCAGGCAGCCCTGGCTCTGAGCAACAGCGTCTGCAGTAGAACAGGAAACTCCCAGCTGATGGGAACAAACTTTCTGGCTGAGTGCAGAGGCCAGGACAAAGCTGAGTGGTTTCCCTGGTGTCCCGCAGCCCTTGCTGGCCCCAGGGGCTGATGGCATTTGTGCTCCCTCAGGTTCATGTCCCCACAGCAACAGCATGGGGGTGCTGGCCCTGCTGTGTGCAATGCAACCAGGGGCTGCTGAGGCAGTGCTGCCGTGTCTGTGCCTGCAAGGATGGGGCACCTGTGTGAGCTGGGGGAGAGGCCAGGGCTGCAGAGGGGGGATGTTGTTGGCAGCTGCATGAGGACGCTCTGGGACGCTGCCCTGGGCTGTGCAGCGCACTGGGCATGGATCAGCCCCTGCTCTGCTGCTCCTTCCCGTCTGCCCCAGGGCCCTTGCAGAGCCCCAGCCATGCTGTTTGCCCCCAGCCTGCCCACGGCCAGCCTGGGGCTGCTGACGGGGGTTTCTGTGCTGAGCATTGGCCTGGCCGTGTTCTTGAGAGAGCCTGGGCAAGGAGCCTGGAGCCCCCAGGGCCTGGCCTGAGGCGTCAGCGCTGCCCCAGCAGTGCCCATGGCCTGTCCCTGCTGCAGCCCCGGCACTGCCACCCCCAGGGCTGTGCCCGGCCCCGAGAGCACTCGGGCCCTGCAGCAACACCAGGGCCACCAGGGCAGCGGGGCAGGGCCACGGCAGCAGCACTGGCAACACCAAGTGCTGCTGCTGCTGCTGCTGGGCACAGCTGCTGGGCCAGCACTGATCTGCCCCAGCTCTGCACACAGACATTGCTGCTGCAGCTCCAGAGAAGGCAACAAAAGGGCATCTCTGCAGAAAACTCTGCTGGGACATCCTTTAGTTCCTTTAAAGCCACCAAGAGCACAGCCCCTCATTGACACAGTCTGTGTCCACAGGGAAGGTGGAGAGAAATAAAATGAGAAATGGCACAAGGAATTATATTTCTTTATGGACAATATTAATAAAAGTAATACAAAAGAAAAAACCCACAACCAAACCAAAATGAGTATCAAAGATGACTTTTATTATGAATGATTTGCAGAAATTGACCATCATTTTAATGGTTCCTGAAACCATCCAGTCATCAGTCTCCACACTGCAGCCTTGAGCTCCTGGTTCCTCAGGCTGTAGATGAGGGGGTTCAGGGCTGGAGGCACCACCGAGTACAGAACTGACAGGGCCAGATCCAGGGACGGGGAGGACATGGAGGGGGGCTTCAGCTGAGCAAACGTGCCTGTGCTGATGAACAGGGAGACCACGGCCAGGTGAGGGAGGCAGGTGGAAAAGGCTTTTTGCCGTCCCTGCTCAGAGGGGATCCTCAGCACAGCCCTGAAGATCTGCACATAGGAGAAAACAATGAACACAAAACAAACAAATGATAAACTATCAGTAACTACAAGAAGCCGAAGTTCCGTGAGATAGGATTTGGAGCAGGAGAGCTTGAGGATCTGTGGGATTTCACAGAAGAACTGGCCCAGGGCATTGCCATGGCACAGGGGCAGGGAAAATGTATTGGCCATGTGCATGAGAGCATTGAGAAAGGCACAGGCCAAGGCAGCTGCTGCCATGTGGGCACAAGCTCTGCTGCCCAGGAGGGTCCCGTAGTGCAGGGGTTTGCAGATGGACACGTAGCGGTCGTAGCACATGATGGTCAGGAGGAAATACTCTGCTGAGATGAAGAAGAGAAAGAAAAAGAGCTGTGCAGCACATGCTGTGTAGGAGATGTTGCTGGTGTCCCAGAGGGAATTGTGCATGGCTTTGGGGACAGTGGTGCAGATGGAGCCCAGGTCAGCGAGGGCCAGGTTGAGCAGGAAGAAGAACATGGGCGTGTGCAGGTGGTGGCCGCAGGCTACGGCGCTGATGATGAGGCCGTTGCCCAGGAGGGCAGCCAGGGAGATGCCCAGCAAGAGGCAGAAGTGCAGGAGCTGCAGCTGCCGCGTGTCTGCCAATGCCAGCAGGAGGAAGTGCCTGATGGAGCTGCTGTTGGACATTTAAGGAGCCTTGGCATGGGGATCTGTAAAAAAAGTAATCATGGAATAGTTGGGTTTGGAGAGGACTTGAAATATCCCAGCACAGCCTGGGGGCACTTTCCCCCCACTGCCTGCCCAGGGCTCTGCTGCCTGGAGCTGTCCCTGCCAGCAGCTGCTTCCCTGTGCCCAGGGCTGAGCCCTGCCAGTGCTGCCAGAGCCCAGCCCAGCCCTGGGGGCTCAGCTCTGCCCTGCAGAGCCCTCCCAGCTCAGGCACTGCCCAGGGGCAGCTCTGGCTCTGCAGGCTCTGCTAGAAACATGATAAAAACCTTGAGCTATTGGAAAAGTGACACTGATGCTGCCCCTAAGGGCTGATTTCTTTCACTGCCTGGTTTTGTAAGATCTGAGATAAAAAATTTCTCTACCTGAACTGAGGGATGATTATCTGTTTGCAATTTCCCATCCATGCAACCTAGAGCAGTAGATTAATAAAGCAGGATTTTCCCTTTTATTCAGGCCCTGCCTTGCTGTGCACCCTGTATAATCCACTTGGAAATGTTCTGCAGTTAAATGCCATGCTGGGAGCAGTCCTGAACAATGCAGCATCCTCCCCACACAAGGAGAACACTTCCAAGCCTCACCAGCTGTCTCCTCCCAGCCAGATCTTGTCCCCCAGTGCTGGGAGCAGCTGCCAGGGCTGGCTGAGAGCTGTCCCTGGCAGGCAGCAGAGTCCCTGCCCCAGCACAGCGCCCTGGGCTGCAGGACCCTGCTCTGCAGGACAGCCCTGGGCACCCCTGGCTGCTCTGCACAAGAGACAAGCAGAGAATGTACTCACAGGCTCTGCAGGCATTGGCATGTTCCAGCTTGAGGAGATGGCTCCAGGAGCTGCAGCTGCACTGTCCTGCAGCCAGAGGTTCCTGTGCCAAGGGCTGGCAGTGATTGTGCCCCAGGCACTTCTCAGCCCCTTCCCAGCCCTGACTGATTGAAGCTCGCTGTGCCTCTGGGCTGTGCCCGGGCTGGCTGCAGGCAGTGCCCCAGCCCTGCTGGGCTGGCAGAAGAGCTGCTCATCCAGAGAAATGTGCTTTTGAAGCTCTTCTTGGTGAGCAGGAGCTGCCTCTGTGCTAGGAGCCCAGCCCAGCTCAGCAGCACAGACACAGCACAAGGACTTTAATCAGCCTCTGGGGCTTTGTGCTCAGGCCCTGAACATCAGTCCCTGAGAGGGAGCTGAAGAAACCTCTGCAGAACTCCAAGGCAGAATCCAACTCCAAACTTTCTTGGACTTTTAATGGGTCCCAGTGAGGGACACGACTGAGCAAGTGTCCCCAGGCCCCAGGCAGAGCAGAGAACTGCAGGCAGTGATGACAGGTGGGGACAAAGAGAAGCCAAGTCTTGGTGCCCTGGGGCACAGCAGGGTCTGTGCCAGCAAGGGCTGGGAGGAGACACCTTGTCCTGAGGCCCTGGGGCCTCCTGGCACAGCCCCAGCCAGGCTGGGCACTGTCAGCCCCTTGTGCTGCCCTCAGCATCCCCCCCTAGCCCACATCCCAGTGGCCTCAAGGATCTGCTGCAAGGAGTCCCTGGGGAGCCTTGCTCAGCAATGGCCCTGGGGGCTCCTTCATGCTCCCTGCAGGGACTGCAGCTTTTTCAAAGGACTTTGGCTTTGGCTTTTGCCTTGGAGTCTCTGAGAGGTTTGTGCAATCATGGCCTCCAATTATCTGCTGTAATTAGTCCCTTGAGAGGCTTTGTCATTAACAACACTTAGTGGGGCTCATTAATGCTTCAAGGTACTCCAGTTATTTGAAGGTACTTGGTGTTTCCCTTTTGATACAGACTCTGTGAGAGGTTTGTGCAATCATGGCCCCAATTAACGGCTTTAACGAGTCCCTTGAGAGCTTTGCACTGACACTCAGTGAGTCTCATTAATGCTTTGAGATACTCAAAATTTTTAAGGTAGTTTGGAATTTCCTTTCCATATTGAGACTCTTAGAGGTTTTTGGTTAATCCTGGCCTCCAATTCTCTCCTCCAAGATGTCCATGAGAAGCCTGTGTTGGGGATGGACCTCAGTGGGACCCATTCATGCTTTGAGACACTTTGGGGTTTTCTTCTGACTTTGACTCCTGGAAAGGTTTGTGCCATCTCCTCTCAGGCCCTGAGGTTCAAGGGCTCAGCTCCAAATGCACCACAGGGCTCATCAGGATGCGGCAAGTCCTGACAAACCATGGCTCTGCCTTGATTTCCCTCTGCTCTAATGCAGTTTATCAGGAATGTATCTGGAGTGATTTTGGTTTGCTAATTTGAGATTTCTCAGCCAATGCATCTATCAGTGCAGTGGGATCAATGTTAGCTAATTACCATTGCACTCACTGGAATATATTTACTCATTTCCTGCTGTGAGATAGGATTAGGAGAAAGGCAAAGTAGGCTCAAAATTTTAAAAGGGTATATAGATAAGTTTATTACCACTAGATAGAAAAAAGAATAATAAGAATCTGAAGACTTCTCCTCTCCCTACAACCTTTTCTTTCTTACCGACAATGCAAGCAGACAAAACCTGAAAGTTTCAGTCAGTTTACACCATCTAGAACAGTCTTTCTTCAGTTCACTTAGGCAGAGGAGTCTCTCTTTCATGCTATGGAGACTTCTCCATAAGAAAAATGTTCTCTTGTGGCTCTCAACTCCCACGAAGAGCAGGTGCCCAGAAAATCTGCAATCGTGAAGTCCCTCCCATTTTTCACAGCTTTTCCCACAGCTGGTTTTATGGGCCATGTCAGCTTATGGGGTATGAGTTTAAAGATGAGCTGTTCAAGAGCAAAGATTCTCTTCATCTATTTCTGAAATCATCTTCATCTCTGAGAACAGAGATCTTCTTCTTCTCTCCCTGAGGCCACAGGATCTCACCACTCTTCTCTCTTTCTCTGTTTAAACTTCTCATGGGATCACAGCTACTTCAACATTTGCTTACTTTAGCATGGAGGTTTTTGCTGAACAGGTCATCTCCCCATATTTTCAATTAGTTATAGGGAAAAAGAGAGTCTGATATATTAATTACATCCTTCTCCATAGCTTTACAAGAGGATTTCAGCCCCAAGATCAAGGCATCTCCTCATTCCTCCCATCTGGGACTCAGCTTCCCCTTCAGTGACCTGGGTGTCTTCATGTTTGTCCTTTTCTCTCACTGGAGGGAGGATGGAAGCACTGAAAGAGTTCATATCTCACCCGGGGCCTGCAGATGGTTCCGTGCCCCCGGCCGGGCTCGGTGCTTGCGGCCGGAGCTGTTTTACGATGGAGGTTTCTGCAGCGGCTGCGCTGGGGCTGTGTCAGGATGGGCCGCGCTGGGGCAGGGCCAGGATCTCAGCAGCCAGGCCAGAGCACAGCAGCAGCACGGCCGGGGCCGATGGCTTCTCCTGCCCCTGCCCGGGGCTTGCGGCTGAAGCCCAAGGGTGGCAGAATCTTGGCCGAGCCGGCCCGGCCCGGGGCTGCTCCTGGGGCCCGGCGGATCCTGGCTGGGCCCGGGCTGGCGGCGGGGCAGGGCTCAGCAGGGCCCAGATGTTCCCAACTGCAGCCATGGCCTGGCCCGGCCTCGGCCCCGCGGCCTCCCCTGCCCTGCCCGGCAGCCGATGGGGCCTGGCGGAGTCCCTGGGAAGGGGCCCGGCCCCACGGCAGGAGCCGCCCGGCCCGGCCTGGCTGAGACGGGGCCGGGTCAGCCTTGTTACCTCTGTGCCAGCCAGAAGGGAAAGAGACCCTCCCAGGCTTTCCCATCTTTAACATGTGCCTTCACAGAGGCGTGTACAGTTTCCTTAGTGGTTTAACAGATTGTCAATTCTCAAAGATAATTACTGATTGGTTTTTTGTCAGACATGGAAGAAAACTGCTAGCAACTCCTTTTAGGACATCACTTCTGTGATGCAAAACCACCACAACTGCACAGAGCACAGAGCTCCTTTGTCCATATGTAGGGCTCATGTGCCCAAGGCCTCAAAACCCCTCCTTGGGAGATCTCTGTACCCTATCCAAGATGTTTTCAAATGAAAACATTCAGCTCAAGGTCTAAGAAAATCACGAGAGGACAGGGCAAGGGTGACCTCTCTGTCCTGGCTACTTTTGTCTGAGATCAGTCCTTAGATAAACAGAATTGAGAGGCCAAATTCTAACTTTGGCCATGGTCCCTGGACATGAAAGCCGGTTCTTTTCCATTGGAAGGAAGGAACAGAGCCCCAGAGTTTCAGAGGCAGATGAGAGGTGGCCACCAGAGGCCAAGGCCAGCCAGAGCAAGCAGAATTTTGTTCTGAGTGAAATCCTTGCATATAGGAATTGTTTTAGGGAGAGTTCCAATTTTGGCAATGGGCATCGGAAAAGGGGGACGGTTCTTTTCCATAGCAAGAAAAGCACAGAGCCCCAGTTTTCCAGGAGCTGATGAGAGGCATTCCTTGACATCACAACATCAGCCAGACCTGTCAGGGGACCCCTGGGAGGCCAAGCCAGCCAGACCTATTCCATGTTCCCTCAGTTCCATGGGGCCCCACAGTGTCCCAATGGTCCCTTCCTTCCCTGAGGCCCTGAGGTGTCATAATGCCCCCTTGGTGACACCAGGCCCTGAAGGGTCCCAATGGTCTCCATGGTTCCATCAGGCCTCACAGAGCCAGAATTGTCTCTGGGTTCCATGAAGCCCCGCTGGGTCACCATGGCCCCTTGGTTCCATGGGCTCCAGTGGTGCCACAATGATCCCCATGGTTCCATGAGGTCCCCACAGTGTCCCAGTGATCTCCATGGGAAGGGAAGGACCCAGCCTCAGTGTTGCAGGGGCTGCCACCAGAGGTCCAGGCCAGCCAGGCTTGATGGTACGGGCAGATTGTGCCTGGGAATAACCTTTGGATATCCAGAATTTTGGAGGTGGAATCCCAATTTCAGACATGGACACCTGGAGGATAAGGATGGTTGTTTTCCATTGGAAAGAAAGCACGGAACACTGATTCAACGGTGACATTTGGGGATCTATGGGGAGCATTGGGGATCGTTTCTGGACCCAGTGACCCAACAGGAGGTCCTCTAATAAATGTTGCCTGAAGCTCCAACTGTGCCCATCACAGGAACCCATGTGAGTGTCTGGGACATCCCAGCTGTCTGGCAGCCTGGGGACTCCTGGGATGTCACCATGGAATGGCTGTGACTGCCTCTGACTACAGGGCTCTTTACCATCCTAGAAACCCCTCGGAGGTCTCCATGGAGCCCCTGCCCCTGCCTGTGACATTCCAGCTCTGGAACAGCCTGGAGATTCTTGGAAAGTCCCCATGGAACCCTTCTGAGGACCTGTGACAAATCTGATCCTTAGCAGGCAACCATCACCAGTCCACTGTTGCTATGGCCAGTTTCCATGGCAACCATCACCAGCCCCCTGTTGCTATGGTCAGTCCCTTGGCAGCTCCATGGAGACCCCATGCCAGGGGTGGTTGCCATGGCCACCAGGGCTGGCACCAGCTGGGATGCTCGGTTTCCACGGGCCGGGCTTCAGCAATGGGATTCCCCAATTTCCTGCTCCCGCTAAAACCGCGCTGCCCTCGCTGCCCTCCCGCCTCCCATGGAAAGCACAAAAGGCAAAGATCCCGGGCTGGGATAAGAACAATTTATTGGGAACTGCAATGAGATAAAGAACAAACAGGAACAAAAACAATATTGATAACAGAAGGGATAAGTAAAACTATTTACAGAGAAAACTACAACATCAACAACTTGTTCTTCCTGGCAATGTATTTCCTCCTGTCTGGAAAGGACACCCTTTTCCTCAGGGAGAGAGAGAGAGAGAGAGTCCCTTTCCTGCCCCTGGCAATGACCTGAGGTGGGAGTGAATGTAATGACAGGGCCATGGCCAGACCCTCATGTTCTCCAATCCCACATCATGTCATTGGCAGGGGCAGGAAAAGGGACAGGTGTCTTCCCAGCATGGATCACAGGGAGCATGGATCACCAGGTCTCTTCCCAATGTGGGGTCTCCAATGGGGGATAAAGCTGGAGCAGTGCATGAAACTCTTCCTGCAGTTGGGGCATGTGCAGGGCTTCTTTTACTGGTGCCTCCGTTGGTGTCTGCTCAAGTGAGAGCTGCTGGTGAAGCTCTTCCCACACTGGGGACACTCGTAGGGCCTCTCCCCAGTGTGGATGCGCTGGTGGGTGACGAGGGTGGAGTTGTGCTTGAAGCCCTTCCCGCAGTCGGGGCAGAGGAAGGGCCTCTCATCCGTGTGAATGCGCTGATGCTGGAGGAGCTGAGAGCTGGTGTGAAACCTCTTCCCACACTCGGGGCACTGGTAGGACCTCTCCCCTGTGTGGATCATTTGGTGGATGATCATTTGGGTCTTCCTACTAAAGGTCATCCCACATTCCCCGCAGTTGTATGGCCTTTCCCCAGTGTGGATCCTCTGGTGGCAGATCAAGAGAGACTTCAGCCTAAAGCTCTTCCCACATTCCCCACACTCATAGGGCCGTTCCCTGGTGTGGGTCTTCTGGTGGGAGATCAGGTTAGAGTTCTGGCTGAAGCTCATCCCACATTCCCCACACTCATAGGGCTTCTCCCCGGTGTGGATCCGCCGGTGCCTGATGAGGTGGGAGTTGCGCTTGAAGCCCATCCCACAGTCAGGGCAGCGGAAGGGCCTCTCATCCGTGTGAATCCGCTCATGCAGGAGGAGATCAGAGCTGGTGTAAAACCTCTTCTGACACTGGGGACATTCGTAGGGCCTCTCCCTCTCCCCAGCGTGGATGCGCTGGTGGGTGATGAGGGTGGAGTTGCGCTTGAAGCCCTTCCCACAGTCAGGGCAGTGGAAGGGCCTCTCCTCAGTGTGAATCTGCTGGTGCTGGAGGAGACTGGAGCTGGTCTGAAACCTCTTCTGACACTGGGGACACTCATAGGGCCTCTCCCCAGTGTGGATGCGTTGGTGGATGATGAGGGCAGAGCTGCAGCTGAAGCCCTTCCCACACTCCCCACACTTGTAGGGCCATTCCCCAGTGTGGATCATCTGGTGGCTGATCAGGGTGCTGCTCTGCCTGAAGCTCTTCCCACACTCCAAGCACTTGTGTGCCTTCTCCCCATTGTGAAGCTGCCCATGGACCACCAGCTCTGAGCTCTGGCTGAAGCTCTGTCCACCTTCCTGGCTCAGGGTGGGTCTTTCCTCCTCAGAGCACCCTGGGCTGGGTTTGGAGCCCCTCCTCCTGTGGGATCTCTGGGGATTTTCCTCCCCATTGGATTCCTGTGCCCTGGAGTCACTCAAAATGGCCTCTTCCATGAGTTTCTGCTGTGGGGATTTCTCCTCTCTGGTCTCCATGCTCAGATCCTTCCCGGGGGGAGGAAGGACAAGGGGAGGATGGGATTTGCCTCCGTGCCAGAGGGAAGGGGAAGGAGATTCCCCCAGTGCATCCCCAGCAGGACGGGGTTGGCAGCAGGGTTGTCCTGCAGCCAGGGGCTGTGCTGGGCTGGGAGATGGAGCAGGAGAGAGGGGGAAAGGGGCACTGACTTCCTCCTCACCTGCCTGCGTGTCCCGGGCCTCCTTCCTCTTCCTTGCAGCCTCCTCCTCCATCTGGCAAAGGTTTGGGGATGTGAAATCCTGTTCTGGGAGGAAAGCAAGGGATGAGCGCATTGAATTTTTACTGGTTTGAAGACAAACCTGGGGGAGAGTCTAAACCAGAATTACAATTTAATAAGAAAAGAAGATCAAGGCAATGATACAGAAACACTGCCTTAAACTGACAGAGTCAGGATATAACCTGACACCCTGCTGCTGGTCAGGCTGGTGGCTGCAGTCCCATTAAATGGTGGCTGCAGTCCTGTTGGAGTGATGAAGGTGATTCTGTCCAAGCAGTGATCCTGTAGAAGGGTCTGGTCTTCCTCTGAAGGTCCAGGGGTGGTTCTGGAGCTCTTGTCCTCTGGGAATCCAGTAGGCAAGCTGCTCCTGGTGTTGCAAGGCTCACCTTATATGCAGGTAGGAATGCTTGGATCCTCCCCCTGGGCGGAGCATCCCACAATGGGAGGATGGAATTTTATCAGTCCTGCAGTGACACACAATGGCCCATTCGCAGAAGATATCTCCCCTGGAGGGCGTTATCAGGGCTGAGTCATGGAAGAGATCAAGAACACTGCCCCACCTGTTTACAGCAGTTGATGGGGATGGGCATTGAAAACATGCATTTGGTTCCATCTTACATTGCAGCCTGAAACAGTGGGGGAATCCCTGCTCAGGGGGTGAACACCACCCCCCTTACCCAAACTGGCTCAGGTGTAAAACCCCAACCCTGGGAAGGCCACACACACACAGGGGACAATGTCACACTTGCCCTGCCCCAGGGCAAATGGCATCTCTCTAATATTTTCTTAACCAGATTGCAAAATTATTTTGGCACAGTGAGTTCAGGGCACTGTTCTTTGACCCCAGTTGCCTTTGACTACAGCATGGTTCCTTCCTCTGAGGAGGTTGTGGGTCTCCCTGGAGGAACTCTTGGAAACTTGGATGCAGCTTCGTCTGAGCGACCTATGGGAGAACTGATGAGGAAAATGGCTGTTGTGGTACTGGAGTGTAAAGAAAATATTTTGTTGTCCCTCCTTGAAAAGTTTGTTAAAATCACTGGAGGAAATGGAGCAAATGATACCAGCAAGACTGACAAGGTTCATTCACCACATGGTGAGGAAGACAAGGCTGCTAAAAGTCCCACAAGAAGCCCAGCTCAAGTAGCTAAATTCCCAAATAACTACTGAATTCCCAGGCTTGGGTTTTTTCCATATGTGAGAATCATTATTCTCTTCATCCCTGTCACCTTTGTGACAGCTACACAGAGCTTTCCCTTCCTTTTAATAATATCTTTAATGGGCCAAATTTGCACTTTTCTTTAATTGTAACCTGCCAGCAGCTGAGCTGGAGCTGTGAAGGAACCAAGGAAACTTGGAATTGCCACAGAATTGCTTCTATTGTCAGCCGGTGCTGCGGCGGCCGTGGGGCAGAGGGGTGGGAAAGGGGGGTCCGGGGTGGCAGTGGAGGAAATGCCGGGCCCGGGGGCTGAGCACAGGGCTGAGCACACAGAGATGGTTTTGTTCTTGCTGAGCTCACACTGAGCCAAGGCCTGTCCTGCCCCTCATTCGGCCACGCTGGGGAGGGGCTGAGGGTGTGGGGGAGCTTGGGAGGGGACACAGCCAGGACAGGAGATCCCAGCTGACCCCAGGGATACCCCAGAGCATAGGACATCATGATCAGTGCATGAAGTGTGGGGAACAAGGAGGAAGGGGGCACATTTGCAGTCAGGGTTTTGTCTCCCCAGGTACCACTTAGGCAGGATTGGGCCCTGTTTCGCCAGTGGGCAGGGCCCGCATCAAAGACACAGACACCAACTTAACTTAAGGAACAGTGTAATTTAGATAATGCAAATTTGCAAAAAATTACCAAAATATTAGGTAGGCAAAGCAAATAATCATTAGTAAATAATTCCGAAAGAGAAGATGTTGAAATGAGTATCACACAACTGTCCATTTCTGGCTGCAGGCTCTGGAGATTCTATCTCTGCCTTCAATCAGGGTTGCATTCCCTAAAGAATCCTGGTACCAAATCCTGCTTTCCAAGGCTGGAACAGTGTCTCAGGTTTAGCTGGGTGTGTATTCAATTACCCTCTGTTAAAGTTGGGGCAATTATCATCTGTCAATTGAGCAATTTACTTTATCTCTTCCGCATGAATCCTCCCTCCAGGGAGATATCTTCTGTTAATGGGCCATTGAGTGTCACTGATAAAAATTCCATCATCCCATTGTGAGAAGCTCTGCCCAGAGGGAGGAGCCAAGCATTCCTACCTGGATATAATCTGAGAATGTGAACAACAGAGTCAGCCTTCTCCCACAAGATTCCCATAAGAGCAGCTTTCAGCTCCACTGGATCCCAGAGGAAGACCAGGCCAATCGATGCTACATCTGGACCTTCAGAGGAAAACTCCACCCTTCTACAGGATCACTGCTCCAACAGAACCACACCTGTCCCTGCAGGAGCACTGCAGCCACCATTTAACAGGAGTGCTACCAACACTCTGACCCACAGGGTGTCAGGTCGTATTCTTACTCTGTAAGTAGTTTTTAGTACTACTGCATTTGTATTTTTAATTTTCCTTCTGAAGAACTGTTATTCCTATTCCCATTGACTTTGCTTGACAGCTCCTTCTGAAAATTATAATTCCAAGGGAAAGGATTAACATTTTCCATTTCAAGGGAGTCTCCTGCCTTCCTTAGCAGACACCTGTCTTTTCAAACTGACACAATACCCTGGGACAGCCAGGCAGGTGAGGAGGAAGTCAGTGCCCCTTTCCCCCTCTCTCCTGCTCCATCTCCCAGCCCAGCACGGCCCCCGGCTGCAGGACAACCTGCTGCCAAACCCGTCCTGCCGGGGATGCACTGGGGGGGATCTCCTTCCCCTTCCCTCTGGCACGGAGGCAAATCCCATCCTCTCCTTGGCCTTCCTCCCCCAGGGAAGGAGCTGAGGATAGAGACCAGGGAGGACAAATCCCCACAGCAGAACCTCCTGGACGATGTCATTTTAAGTGGCTCCATGGTGCAGAATTCCAATGTGGAGCAAAAGCCCCAGAGATTCCATAGGAGGAGGGGCTCCAAACCCAGCCCAGGGTGCTCTGAGGAGGAAAGACCCACCCTGAGCCAGGAAGGTGGACAGAGCTTCAGCCCGAGCATGGAGCTGGTGGTCCATGGGCAGCTTCACAATGGGGAGAAGGCACACAAGTGCTTGGAGTGTGGGAAGAGCTTCAGGCAGAGCAGCACCCTGATCAGCCACCAGATGATCCACACTGGGGAATGGCCCTACGAGTGTGGGGAGTGTGGGAAGGGCTTCAGCTGCAGCTCTGCCCTCATCATCCATGGGAATCCCATTCCTGAAGCCCGGCCCAAGGAAACCGAGTATCCCAGCTGGTGCCAGCCCTGGTTGCCATGGCAACCACCCCTGGCATGGGGTCTCCATGGAGTTGCCAACGGACTGAGCATAGCAACAGGGGGCTGGTTACGGTTGCCTGCTAAGGATCAGATTTGTCACAGGCCCTCAGAGGGATTCCATGGGGACTTTCCAAGAGTCTCCAGGCTGTTCCAGAGCTGGAATGTCACAGGCAGAGCCAGGGGCTCCATGGAGACCTCCCAGGGCTTTCTGGGGATGGTAAAGAGCCCTGTGGTCAGAGGCAGTCACAGCCATTCCATGGTGACGTCCCAGGGCACCTTGGGCTGCAAAGGCACCCATCTGTCACAGGCACTCACGGGGGCTCCACGGTGACATCCCAGGAATCCCCAGGCTGCCAAACAGCCGGGATGTCCCAGACACTCACAGGGGTTCCTGCCATGGGCACAGTGGGAGCTTCAGGCAAAGTTTATTACAAAAGTTCCTGTTGGGTGAGAAGGTACAGAAAGAAGCCCCAATAGTCTCCACAGATCCCCAGATATCCCCAAGGACCTCCAGACTTCCTAAACTCCTTCTAGGAGTGGAGCATTGGAGCAGCTGGTTCCAATCTCAGCCTCAGACTTTTCAAGTGTTTGTGTGTAAAAAATTATCAAGGTGGAATTAAATCATTACAGTATTTGTCCCACAGGATTAAGGATAGGAAAACAGAGATATTTATATAATTATCTACTATGGTAATGATTAAATAAAATTATCTTTATCAGAAATATTTACAGCAAGGTATTGGAGTTGTAACATTTATATAACATTATATTATATTATATTATATTAAACACTATGAAGTGATTTCAAAGCAATTTTGTTAAAGCAAAACCAGTAATTAAGCAGAGATTGATGTCAGTCCCCCAGAACAATGACCATGGGCAAATCCCTTTGGCTCAGCCTGGAGCAGTGAATGACCTTGAGGGTGTCCCCATACAGAGAGAAAACTCTACACCCTCCAAGAAAGGAAATGTCAGGAGATGCTGCGGTTAAGATTTGGGACAAGGCTTTTCTAGTCTGAGGTGCTGCTCTGTCAGTCGGGTGTGCCCAGGCTGGGCCAGCTCAGCAGCTCTGCAGAAGCTCTCACTGGTGTCACTTGGTTGTTCCTTTCTCTGGGGAGTTTTCCAGTGCTGTCACAGCTTCAGCTCCCGCTAAGGATGTTCAACTTTGGGATGAGGAGTCAGACTTGTTTCTGCAATATTCACCCCAAAATCAGCATGACCCCCCCCCCCCCCCTTCATTTCCCACTGGGGCCTTTGCAAACAGGCCCTTGCTGGAGTTGTTGGAGGCCATTGCAGGCAGAGCCTCCTGTTCCAGCAGGAACTGCCTTTCCTGTGCCATCAGCAGGGCAGGTCCCGCTGCAGGAAAAGCCCCAGGCCAGCCCCAGCACAGGGAAGGCCTCGGGCACAAGGGCAGAGTGCCGTGCTGGGAGCTGTGCCAGGGAGAGCCTGAGGCACCAAAGGCACCTTGGCAGCAGCAGCTGCTTGCAGGCCATGGCCAGAAGCCTCCCTTGGCAGCCCGGCCTGGTGGCCACCACTGCAGAGCTGCTGCCTCAGGGCTCATTCCTGGCTGGCCTCTGAAAAGCCACTTCTGCTCCAGGAGCCTGACTGGGAAGCCATTGGCCCCAGCACCTTGGGGACAAGATATCAATGACAAAACTCTTCATGCCAGCAGAGCCAAGGCAGGGGCAGAGGAAAGGGCAGAGCCAGGCCCAGGGGACAGGGCTGCCATGGTGATGGCTGTGAGGTCACTTCCCCTTCAGCAGCCTGGCTGCCCTCAGCAGACATTCTGGCCAGAAGCGTTGTGAGGGCACCCAGCACAACAGAGAACCCACACGACAGGAATTCTGTCCTTGGGGATAAGAGGGTTTCACTGGGTCAGGTTGCACAATGCTCCTGCTCTTGGACAATTCCTGGGATGGGAAATCCACTTCTCTGGAAAAACAGCTGCAGTTTTGTGCCACTCTCATCCTTGAAAAATATTTTCTCTTCTAACAAATGTAAATTCTCCCTCATTCAGTTTAAAGGTATTGACCCTTTTATCACTGCAAGATTTGGGAGAAAATAACTTTGATCTCTATTTTTCCATTTTCACAGACCTTGGAGAGGACGAAAAAACTCGCAATGTGAGGTTTGGAGGCCTCATCACAAAATCAGGAGGTAGAGGCTGAGGGCTCCGTGCTCAGTGGTATGGAGACTGAGGACAGAACTGGAATAGCCTGGGAGGGATGGAAGGGTGGTTTCAGAGAGGCTGGAGCTTTTCTTCCTAGAGCATATAAGCATGAGAAGGAAATAATGGCAGCAAGGGCAGCTGGGGAGGCCCAGAGTGGACACCAGGAGAAAGGAATTTCCCTGCCAGGGCAGGGCTGTGGTGCAGCACGTCGCCCAGCAGGAGCCTGGAGCAGCCCAAGGCTTTGTGTGGGCAGGCAGAGGCAGGCAGGAGGCAGAGCTGTCAGCAAAGGAAGGGCCCAGCCAGGTGGGGCAGCCGGGGGATGCCCACAGCCTGCAGGGACAGAGGCGCAGGTTTGCTCAGCACCAGAGACACCTTTGCCTTGCTTGTCCCCACCTGTCATCACTGCCACCAGTGTTCTGCTCTACCTGGAACCTGGGGACACTTTCTCAGTCCTGTCCCTCAGAAGGATCTATTTAAAGTATGAGAAACTTCAGTGTTTCATCCTCATTTTGAGTGCCTGAGAAGTTCTTTGAGCACATTCTGAGGGACTGAGTCTGATGCAAGGAGCACCAAAGCCCCAGAGGGTCATTACAATCCTTGTGCTGTGTCTGTGCTGCTGAGCTGGGCCGGGCTCCTGGCCCAGAGGCAGCTCCTGGCAAGGGCAGCAGAGCTGCAGAGAGACAGCTCTGGCCAGGAGCAGCTCCTGTGCACAGCCCAGCAGGGCTGGGGCACTGCCAGGGCCCCTCAGGGACACCAGCAGGGCACAGACAGAGCTCCCAGGGGCTCAGCACTGGCAGGGGCTGTGGCATGTCCCAGAGGGGGCTGTGTCACAGCAGCTCCTCTGTGGCTGTGTCATGGAGGCACAGAGCAGCTGTGATGTCAGCAAGGGGCTGTGTGACAGCACAGAGTGGGCTGTGTGAGGTCACAGATTGGGCTGTGACATCACTGTGTTTGTTTTGTGAGGTCATTGTGGTGACTGAGCATCATAGAGGGGACAGTGTGACATCACAGAGCAGATTGTTACATCAAGGCGTGGCTGTATGACATCATAGAGCTGGCTGTGAGGTCAAAGTGTGTGCTATGACCTTACAGAGTGGCAGTATGACATCACAGAGAGGGTTTTGTGTCATCACTGAGGGGGTTGTGACATCACACAGCTGTCTGTGACATCATAGTGTGAGGCCATAGAGCAGATCTTGCCATCATTGAGTGTGGCTCAGTGACATGAGGGAGTGGGTTGTGACATCACTGGCTGGCTGTGTAATATCATAGAGCAGACTGTGACATCACAGAGACTTCTGTGACATCATACAGCAGCTGTATCACATCATAGGGTGACATCTCATAGTTGGCTGTGTGACATCACAGGGGGCTGTGTAACATCACAGGGGCTGTGTGACATCACAGGGGCTGTGTGACATCACGGGGCTGTGTGAGGTCCCTGGGGAGGTCACTCTGCCCCGGCCCCCCTCACAGGTCCCCCCAGAGCAGTCCAACCCTGCTCGTGCACAGCGGGCTCCCCTGTCCCCCCGGGTCTCCCCGCCCCCGGCGCCGCAGCCTCCCCCAGAGGATGTTCCACGAGATCGACCCCAGAGCCTGACATGGGGACGGGGGGCCGGGGCCCTGGGGGTGGCACAGGAGGACAGGGACCCCCTGGCAGCATCCCCGTGTCCCCCAGGGCCAGAGCCTGGGCCAGGGCTCCTTCACCCTGCTACCAACGAGGCCTTGAGAGCGCTGAAAAAATCCCCAGCAAGGGAGCAGGAAAAACCAGATTGAATATTAAGGGACAGCAGCACAAAGTTCCTTGGCAAGAGTCACTCTGCTCCTGACTGGACACTTCAGGCACACCAAGAAAACAAAGCAACGACAAAACCAAACCAAATCCAGGCAATCAAACCAGAAATGAACTGAGAACTGTCCCTGTGTGTGTGTGTGTGTGACACAAGGACAGTGAGAACAAGGATGAAAGGGTTACGGCCCAAAAGCTTAACAGAGCTCAAACTTAACAGGACTTAAGTTACACCTTAACCTTAACTGATACCATCAATTTAACAATTTAGCAAAATAACAGGACTTAACACTATTTAACCTAACTTAAAACATATGACTTAGCAATTTAACAGAGGAATAACATTTAATATTCAACTTAGTTAATAAATTAAATTAAACTTAATACCTTAGCAACAGAACAACTCTTAGAAGCATTTAACTTCACTTAGACCTCATCACACACCCTTACTTACAGGCCTGACTGACTCAGCTGACCTAGGCACTCAAACCCCTCAGAGAGCTGCATTTCTGCCACAGCAGAAATTTCCCCAGCATTTCTGCATTTCCCCAGCACAGGCACTCCTGTGTGCACACAGACACAAAGAGTCAGTGCAAGGCACCTGGGAGAAATTCCCCTGAGGGCAGGAAATGCTCCCTGTGGATCCTTTGGCATCTCCCCAGTGGGTGAAGGGTTGAGCCTGGAGAATTGGGGGGATCGGCCCAGGCTCCGTCGCTGTTGGGGATCCCTGAGTGCAGCAAACGGGAGAGTTCCCGGCTGGGAGAGGCCCCACTCAGAGGGAGTCGCTGGCCCAGGAGAGCTCCAAGGGCTCCTTTTGGAGCGCTGTTTGCAGGGCCCCAAGAGAGGGGCTTCAGTCCCAGCAATGGTTCATCCTGGCCACACTTGGCACCAACAGCTTTCTTTGGCAGTGTGAGAACAGGGATGTTGTGCCACTGAGGGAACAAAAGCAGTTCCCAGGGCTGCTCCTCCAGAAAGCAGGAGCTGGTTGGGCAGCAGCAGTGCCTGGAGCAGACAGTGTTTGTGATGAGCTGCAGAGGAGCTGAGCCCAGGGGCTGTTGGCCAAGGCCGAGCCCCAAGGAGCATTTCTCAGCTGGCAGGGCGGCTTGAGAAGGGGAGGGGGGAATGCAGCAGCACAGGGCCCATGGAACCAAGGGAGCATTGTGACACTGTGGGGCCCTGTGAGACCAAGGGATCATTATGACACTGTGGAGCCCTGTGACACCAAGGGACCATTGTGACAGTGCGGAGCCCCATGGGTCCAAGGCGCCATTGGGACACTATGGGGCACCATGAAACCAAAAGAACATGGAACAGGTCTGGCTGGCTTGGCCTCCCAGCTTGACTGGTCCAGCTGACATTGGCATGTTGAGGGTCACTTCTCCTCTGCTGCTGAAACACTGGGGCTCTGTGCTTTCATGCCTATGGAAAAGAACTGTTCTTCTTGTCCCAGTGCCCATGGCCAGAATTGAATCCCACCTCCAACATTCCCTGTTGAGACAGACTGGAGGAGATTGTTGGCTCAAAACATTTCATGTGTGGGGGAGGAAGGGGCAGGTCCAGCCTTGCCCTGCCCTGGAACCCCAGCCCTGCCCTGCCCTGCCCTGGAAACCCAATCCCCCCAGAGCCTCTATCCCAGCCCAGCAGTGGCTGCCAGTCCCTGGCACAGCACAGGCAATGCTCCACAGCCACCTCTGCAGCCCCAGCCCAGCTCCTGAGGGACCAAATGAGCCCAAGCCCCACCTGGGGGAAGGGCCCAGGGAGACCAAGGGGTATTGAAGGCTGACCACAAGGCAAGCACACATCTTGACCCTGCATCCTCTTGGAATTTCCATCTGAACACTGCAGGAATCCAGGAGTTGGTAGCTGTGTGTGTGCTTCTCTATATCACATTTTTCTCTCTTCCTGTGTCTTCTTCTATTTTTGTCCCCTTGCAAATTTTGGTTAACTTAAAATTGAGCAAGCTACAAGTTTGTGAAGTTGAATGGGCCAAGTTAATGCTTTGAGAAGTGTTTTGTGTTGATTGAATGTTGTATTAAACCTTTTGCCAAAGTTTCTCTGATTTTCTAAATTTGCCAATAAAGGCTGTTTTGTTGCTTGGAGCTCCTGACAATCCCTTGTTGGTATTTCTCCAGCACATCCAACTCAGAGGACACAAAAACCTGTAAATTCCTTTTAAATGTCACATTGAGAGAGTTGTTTGGAGGATGAGAGTCAGGGCTTGTGTGTCCTGCTTGGCCCAGCCCAGGCAGGGCTTTCCCAGCCACATTCCACACTCCATTGCCCAGCTGGAGCCACTGGTGCCTCTGAGTTGTGCTGCCCCAGCCCCAGGGACGCTCTCCTTGTCTGCCCATTCCCCCACGGTCTCTGGGCAGGGATGGCCTCACTGGGGGCTGCTGACATCCTCAGCAACTTGGAGGCTGCTGCTGAATTTCCCTGCTCCAGAGGCTTGTTCAGCCTTCAGCTCTTCAGTGCAGGAATTCAGTGTCCCAGGGCTCATGAACATTGAGAACACCTGCACAAGCCAAGCCTCTGGGAATCATTTGATTTTAATTTTCAAATCCTTTGTGGTTAAGTAGATCTCAGTAGTGTATTCAAACTGAATACATGATATTTAAAAAGACAGCAAGAAAAGATTTTTTAGGTCCTGTTTAGTTTTGTTTTCCTGTTAATTCATTGATATGTGCAATCTCCAATTGACACTGAATCCAGGTACCTCCTCATGCAGTTTGAATGGATATGAAAATCAAGACCCTTCATGGCTGACAATCAATCAGACTCTGTCTCTACCCCCAGCCCACCATTTCCCCCATCCAAGCCCTGGCACTCAGAGCAGCCTTGTGCAAATCTGAGCTCCCTCCAGCCCAGGCTGCACCTGCAGCTTTCAGCTCCTTGGCTCCCACTCCCACCTGCTTTCCTTGGAGAAGGAGCTGCCTGGGACACAGAGGGATGTTCATTTCTTGTCAGCCAACAAAGCCAAGGGAAGGCACAGCTCCAGCAAATGCCAAAGTCATTCCTCTGCTGGATATTAAATCCACTTTGCACAGCAGACAGTCTCAGAGCAATGGAAAACACCTTCTGTGCCCAGCACAGATCCCAAGGTCCCCCCAAGCCCTCCCTGCCCCGATTCTGCCCAGATTTGCTCTTTGCACACACGAGTCACAAACTGGATTCAGGAGCTCCCTCCATGCCCACAGGGAGGAAAAGAGAGAAAGGGGATGAAGAGCTCTCTTGTGCAGAGCCAAGGTCCAAGTGCAGCCTCTGCAGTGGGAACCACAACTCATCAGGTTTGTGTCCTTTGGTCTCAGGGCCTGGTGACACTCAGAGGCACAGAAAGGTTTCTTGCCAACAAACACAAGCTGAACATTTGAACAGTTTAATAACAATCACAGCTCTTCTCTCAGCTCTCTGTGATGTCCCAGCAGCTTCTGACATGTCCACCATCCCCAACGGCTTTCTGAACAAGAATAGTTTTTAAGCAAATACATAAGAAATGGAAATTCTGTGATAGGTATAACCACAGTGAGATACTCAATTCATATTTTTTTTAACTTGAAAGATTTGGCCACTCCCTGAAGTTCAAAGCATGAAACCAGTCAGTTGAGAGGTGCTCAAATGACCAGAGAGCATCTGGAGGAGGAAATCTGAGAGCAGCAGGAAGGACATGGATCCAGCTGATCCAGTGAAGAGATGTCCTTAGACATGGCCATTCAAACAGGAGAGCTGGAAACACCACAAGGAAGGGGGTCATTAATTGTTAGACTGAATGTCAGTGGCAAAGGTAGAGGGGAAGATCTGTATTTCTTCCCTTGCCATCCTTCATTAGAAGGATCCAGTAGATCCAGGAAATCCCTGTTCCTCGTGGGAAAACGTTGCCATTACTTAAAATACTCAAGTGACCCAGATAATTAAGATTTGCTTGTATATTATGAAACTAACAGGTATTAAAACCTCTGCCCCTTTCCAGGCAGACATCAGTTGTGTTCCCATGAACAGGCAGTGCCACTTGTGCCCTGAGGTGCCCAGCTGGGATTGGATCTCTCCGTGAGCACCTGAGGGAGAGCAGAGCACCTTGCAAGCTGCAGGTCCCTGACAGCCCCACAGGGATCCTGTCCCATCAACATCGGCTCTGCTCCAGTCTGAAACAGGGCCCAGCATGGTGCTGGGATCATCAGAGAGCTGAGGTGTGTGCTGGAATTCAATGCCCTCCCCATCCTGCAGCAGCCCTGCATTTCCCTGCTGCAGCCTTGGTCTCCAGCCCAGCCATGGAGGCTCTTTGGGCTCTGGAGTGTTGCTGCAGCCCCCAAGGGCAGCTGAGCTCTGCCTTTGGCCCAGTCAGGCCTGGGCAGCGCAGGCCATGCTCAGCAATTGCTTGTGTGTGCCTGGCCTTGCTGTCAGCCCCGGCAGCGGCTGCCTGGCCCCTTTGTGGCCCTGTGCTGGCCCAGCCATGGTGGCCCAGCCCCTGTGCAGGCCCAGCCCAGGCCAGGAGCATTGCGGCTGGGAACGGCCCCTGTGCCGTGGTGCCCACAGCAGCCTTGGGGCTCTGTGCCCCATGGCCTCCCTGCTGGGCAGCCTCTGCCAGCTCCTGCAGAGCCCCTGGCACCTGTGGGGCTGCACAGACAGCCCTGCCCCGGGCTCTTCCAGCCTCTGGGCCAGCAGAGAGGCAGCCAGGGCTGGCCATGGCCGGGAACAGGCCCTGCGCCCCGCAGGAGGATGGAGCTGGGCCACAGCCAAACTCAGCCCAGGCCAAAGCTGGGCTCAGCAGCCAGGGCTGCCAACACATGGGCACAGAGGCTGGCACTGACAAATGTCCTGGGCCCCCTCCCTGCTCTGGCCATGCCACCAAGGGCACAGAGCAGCCTCCTCTCTGGGCCACTTGCCTGTTTGCAATGCCTTGCACAGGCGCTGGCCCTGCCCCACAAGGCCTGGCCTGAGTCCTGCCCCTGCACGCTCAGCCAGGCTGAGATGGACACTGATGGTTTCTGGGCCAGGCTCTCGGAGCCCAGCCCAGCTCCCTGCAAGCTCTGCCAGCTGCCCTGAGCTCTGGGCAGCACCAAGGGCCTCTCTGAGCCCAGCCCAGCCCAGCCGGCTCTGGCCCCACAGCTCTGCTCAGCCCAGGCTGCTCTGGGCACTGGCCCCACGGCCTCAGCTCCTGCCAAGGGCACAGCAGCAGCTGCAGCTGCCACAGGACTCAGCCCCAGCCATGGGGGAAGGTGCTTGGCCAGGGCCAAAGGAGGCTCCCTGGCTGCCCTGCTCCCCTGGGGCTGAGGTGCTGAGAGCTCTGCAGCCCCTGCTGCCATCCCATCTGCCCAGGGCAGCACAAGAGCCCCGGCCTTGGGGCCCTCAAGAGCTGCTCCTGCTCCAGGCCCAGGGCCCCTGCCAAAGCTGGGGCAGCCACAAAGCTGTGCCCATTTCTGTTCATTGCTGCTCCCATGGGCATGGATCCTCAGCCATTTGGAGATTGCTGATGAATTTAAATACTCCAGAGGCCTCTTCTTTCTTGAGCTGTTCATTTCAGGAATTCAGTGAAAAAGTCTCATACACACGTGTTCAAAACACCTGAACAAGAAAAGCTCCTGGGAATCATTTAAATGTTCAATTCTTCTCTGGTTAATTAAAGAGATTTCAGTAGTTTATTTAATGTGGATATATTGTATTTAAAACAATGCAGAGTGAACTGTTTTGTCCTGTTTGTTTTCCTTAAAGTTTGTATCAGCAATGTCCAATTGATATTGACCTCCAGCAACTTCTAATGCACTCTAAAGAGATATAAAGATCAAGACCCTTCATGGCTGGTAACACATGAAACTATGTCCCCAAGCCCCTCCCCACCATTTCCCACATCCAACCCCTGGCACTCCTATGGATCAGGAATGGTGTGGCCAGCAGGAGCAGAGCAGTGATTCTTCCCCTGTGCTCAGCATTGGTTGGGCAGCACCTCGAGTGCTGTGTCCAGTTCTTGGCCCCCCAATTTAGGAAGGACATGGAGGGGCTGGAGCATGCCCAGGGAAGGGCAACAAGGCTGGGGAGGGGTCTGGAACACAAGTGCTGTGAGGAGTGTCTGAGGGAGCTGGGGTTGTTTATCCTGGAGAAGAGGAGGCCCAGGGGACACAAGGCAATGTCAGGGCACAGGTTGGACTTGATGATCTCCAAGGCCTCTTCCAACCCTGTTGATTCTGGGATTCCCTGAAACCACCACTGGAGCAGTTGCAGGATGAGCCCTGGGCCTCCTCTGCAGAAGCTCCAGCAGCCCAGGTCCCTCAGCTTCTCCTGGCAGCCCCAAAGCCCATCCTGTCAGTCCTGCAGAGCCTCTGCAGCTCCTCCTCATTGCCCAGAACAGGGAGCCCCAGAGCCAGACACAGCAGCCCAGATGTGCCTCCCTGGCCTGGGGTGCCTCTGGCAAGGGAGCAGCAGCAGGCACTGCAGGAGCCTGCAGACAATTCCTGCAGCACTTGTAGGATGATCCTGCTGCCCAAGGGACGTTCCCATGGGGCCAAGTCAGGAACTGCAATGGGGAGTGGGGCCAGAGAGGAAAGGGCAAACAGGGATGGGCTGTTTGCAGGGGAGGGAACACGGCTAGGAATAGGAAGAAATTTGTAGGAGGGAAGAGTAAAGAAAGCAACATGAAGAAAAGGAAATGCTGAGGGCAGTTTGGGGGTGGCTGCCAGGCAGCCCTGGCTCTGAGCAACAGCATCTGCAGTGGCACAGGAAACTCCCAGCTGATGGGAACAAACTTTCTGGCTGAGTGCAGAGGCCAGGACAAAGCTGAGTGGTTTCCCTGGTGTCCCCAGCCCTTGCTGGCCCCAGGGGCTGATGGCATTTGTGCTCCCTCAGGTTCATGTCCCCACAGCAACAGCATGGGGGTGCTGGCCCTGCTGTGTGCAATGCAAACAGGGGCTGCTGAGGCAGTGCTGCCGTGTCTGTGCCTGCAAGGATGGGGCACCTGTGTGAGCTGGGGGAGAGGCCAGGGCTGCAGAGGGGGGATGTTGTTGGCAGCTGCATGAGGACGCTCTGGGACGCTGCCCTGGGCTGTGCAGCGCACTGGGCATGGATCAGCCCCTGCTCTGCTGCTCCTTCCCGTCTGCCCCAGGGCCCTTGCAGAGCCCCAGCCATGCTGTTTGCCCCCAGCCTGCCCACGGCCAGCCTGGGGCTGCTGACGGGGGTTTCTGTGCTGAGCATTGGCCTGGCCGTGTTCTTGAGAGAGCCTGGGCAAGGAGCCTGGAGCCCCCAGGGCCTAGGCTGAGGCATCAGCGCTGCCCCAGCAGTGCCCATGGCCTGTCCCTGCTGCAGCCCCGGCACTGCCACCCCCAGGGCTGTGCCCGGCCCCGAGAGCACTCAGGCCCTGCAGCAACACCAGGGCCACCAGGGCAGCGGGGCAGGGCCACGGCAGCAGCACTGGCAACACCAAGTGCTGCTGCTGCTGCTGCTGGGCACAGCTGCTGGGCCAGCACTGATCTGCCCCAGCTCTGCACACAGACATTGCTGCTGCAGCTCCAGAGAAGGCAACAAAAGGGCATCTCTGCAGAAAACTCTGCTGGGACATCCTTTAGTTCCTTTAAAGCCACCAAGAGCGCAGCCTCTCATTGACACAGTCTGTGGCCACAGGGAAGGTGGAGCGAAACAACATGAGAAATGACACAAATAATGACATTTCTTTGTAGATATTATGAAAAACTAAAACAAAGGAAAAAAGACCCTACATCAAAACCAACAAGAAATATGAAAAATTACTTTTATTACAAGTGGTTTATAGAAATTGGCCAGCACTTTAATGTTTCTGAAAGCATCCAGCCATCAGTCTCCTCACTGCAGTCTTGAGCTCCTGGTTCCTCAGGCCGTAGATGAGGGGGTTCAGGGCTGGAGGCACCACCGAGTACAGAACTGACACTGCCAGATCCAGGGATGGGGAGGACATGGAGGGGGGCTTCAAGTGAGCAAATATGATAGTGCTGATGAACAGGGAGATCACAGCCAGGTGAGGGAGGCAGGTGGAAAAGGCTTTGTGCCGTCCCTGCTCAGAGGGGATCCTCAGCACGGCCCTGAAGATCTGCACATAGGAGAAAACAATGAATACAAAACAACCAAATGATAAACTAGCAGTAACTACAAGAAACCCAAGTTCCCTGAGGTGGGATTTAGAGCAGGAGAGTTTGAGGATCTGTGGGATTTCACAGAAGAACTGGCCCAGGGCATTGCCATGGCACAGGGGCAGGGAAAATGTATTTGCTGTGTGCATGAGAGCATTGAGAAAGGCACTGGCCCAGGCAGCTGCTGCCATGTGGGCACAAGCTCTGCTGCCCAGGAGGGTCCCATAGTGCAGGGGTTTGCAGATGGACACGTAGCGGTCGTAGCACATGATGGTCAGGAGATAGTAGGCTGCTCCAATGAAGAAGAGAAAGAAAAAGAGCTGTGCAGCACATGCAGTGTAGGAGATGTTCCTGGTGTCCCAGAGGGAATTGTGCATGGCTTTGGGGACAGTGGTGCAGATGGAGCCCAGGTCAGCGAGGGCCAGGTTGAGCAGGAAGAAGAACATGGGCGTGTGCAGGTGGTGGCCGCAGGCTACGGCGCTGATGATGAGGCCGTTGCCCAGGAGGGCAGCCAGGGAGATGCCCAGCAAGAGGCAGAAGTGCAGGAGCTGCAGCTGCCGAGTGTCTGCCAATGCCAGCAGGAGGAAGTGCCTGATGCAGCTGCTGTTGGACATTTTCTGGGGCTGCACATTGGCACCTGTTCATGGAGAAAGGACAGTGACAAGTCAGCAGAGGCTGCTTTGGGCCAAACCTGGGCCATTCCCTGCAGACTGCCCCGATGGGACTCACCCAGCCTTGTTCCTGCTCTGGGAAAACCTTCACCCAGGTCCCTGCCTGAGCTCCAGTTGTGCTGGCTGAGTGTGCCAGGAGCAGCCAGGCCTGTGCATGGGGGCTCTCGAGGAGCCATCCCTGCCCTACTGTCCTGGGTTTGTGGCCATGAGGCAGAGGGACAAGGCTGGATATTCAAGATTTGTCAGGGGAATCACTCCTAATGCAGACAGACTTGGTAGCATCTGCACTCACAGTCCTATAGGACATGGATGGCAGGAGCTGGTTTAAGGAATTGTCTTCCTACCCACACATCATTCCTGGCTCTCTGAGGTCACAAATCCCCAGCATTTCTGCTGCACTCAGAGCTTGCCACTGAGAGATGGGAGAGGCAAAGGATTCCCTGTGGCTCAGGGAAGGTGAGGGGCTGGATGGGCTTGTTCCCAGCTGCCCTGGCTTTGCACCTTCGGCTGCAATCAGAGCCCAATCATACTCCCAGGTCAGCCTGGGATAAACCAGACCCTGCCCAGAGCAGAGGGATCCCTGAAGGTCTCACCCTCTCTCAAGGTCTCTGGGCAAGGTCTCAGCACCCCCTTGTGCCAAGGACACTCACAGCTCCCTGGGCAAACCCAGCAGCATTTCCTCAGCTGTGGCAGCTCTGCCCTTGCCCGTGGGACATTCAGGGAACTCCCAGAGGCTCTGGCACAGATCTGCACCCAGGAGGGCAGCTCAGAGCCTGGCAGGGCACAGCAAGGAGATCCCTGGCTGTGCCCATGATGGGATCTCAGGGAGGGGGCTCAGCTCATTCCCCTTTCCCATGGACTGCTTTGCCCACAGCCCCACAGGTGCCAGGGAAGCTTGGACACCCCATTCCCATGGACAGCCCTGCCTGGCAGGAATGCCACAGGCAGTGCCTGACTCAGCTGCTGCAGATGCCAGAGCCTCCCTGAGAGCAGCAGATAACAGTGCCAATGTCAGGGCAGGGCAGAAGCAAGAGCAGATGTTGTGGTGCTGTGCCTGAGAGGGCAGGGCAGAGACAGCCGGGCACTCAGGACAGTGTTCCCGTGCCCAGCCGTGCCCGGCACCTCCCACACACCAACAGTGCCCTCCTGCCCCAGCCCTGCTCTCTTCAGCCCCCTCTCCTTCCCTGAGCATCTCCCTGGGCCTGGACATTCCCTCCTGAGAGGAGCCTTGTCCCTGCCAGCGCTCACAGAGCCCATCCCAGCCTGTGTGCCCTGGCTGGGGCCCTACAGAAACCTGCCTGTGTGCAGGGCCCTGGCTGGGGCAGGCTCTGTGTGCAGCTGGGCAAGGGCAGCTCAGGAGAGCCCTGCTGGGCCCTGCAAAGGTGATGCTGCTGCTGTGCAGGGCTGAGGAGTGGCTGAGGGCCCTTTGGGAGGCTCCCAGCAGAGACACTGACCACCCAAAGTTACAGTTCTGGACTCTCTGTAAAAGTTCAAACATTCCTTTGGTGATCCTGTGTGTCCCTTTCAACTCAGAATGTCCTGGGATTCTTGGATTACAATTCCTGTTCTGCTTCTCTCATCCCCTTGTTTTTTATAATCAAAAGAGAAAAAAATTCCCTTGCAACAGTGTTAGAACAGTAAAGTAAAAACCAGACCTTTATTGGAAGCTTCCAGGTGTCCCAGTGGGGATGGGGCACACCCAGCCCCTGATTTCAACAATTTATTAAGGTTGATTAATTAGGATATTTAACAGGAACATCCAATAGGAGATTCACTTACCCCAGTTACACATTCCTGGCTCAATCCATTGGAGTAGGTGCAAGGGCTTCTCTGCCTTCACTTTTTGTTATGACTGCTCACATTCCGGTCAAAAAACAAAATGTTCTTCTTGTAGGTCCTCTTCCTGATAATAAAACTATACAGGATACTATATGTTTTGTATACTATATGTATTTCAGGAATGCATTTAGACAATCAGCTTATTTTTCTAAAATCAAAGAAAAAGGTTAGGGAAAAAATAAAGTTAATAAAGGATTATAGTTATAGATTTATATAATAGTAATAGAGTTCATTAAGAGTTTAATAGACTTAAAAAAGGAATATAGATTTATAATTATGTAATAGTAATTTATAGAGCTACAAATATATGAAAATTGTATAAAGTAAAAAAAATCTTCTTGTAATCACCCCAGTGTTCCCATCCTTCTTCAAGCAGGAAATTGAAAACACTCTCAGGAAAGCTCCTGATCTATACAGCAATCCCAGGCTTACCTTCTTTGGGAAGTGCCCTCCGGAGCAGTGCCCAGTCTGGTCTGGAGCTGGGAGCAGCCCTGCCCCACCCAGCCCCTCTCAGCAGCAGCCCCTGCCCTGCTCAGGGCAGCTCCTTCCCCCCAGAGCTTCTGCCCAGCGCTGGGAGCAGCTGCCAGGGCTGGCTGAGAGCTGTCCCTGGCAGGCAGCAGAGTCCCTGCCCCAGCACAGCGCCCTGGGCTGCAGGACCCTGCTCTGCAGGACAGCCCTGGGCACCCCTGGCTGCTCTGCACAAGAGACAAGCAGAGAATGTACTCACAGGCTCTGCAGGCATTGGCATGTTCCAGCTTGAGGAGATGGCTCCAGGAGCTGCAGCTGCATTGTCCTGCAGCCAGAGGTTCCTGTGCCAAGGGCTGGCAGTGATTGTGCCCCAGGCACTTCTCAGCCCCTTCCCAGCCCTGACTGATTGAAGCTCTCTGTGCCTCTGGGCTGTGCCCGGGCTGGCTGCAGGCAGTGCCCCAGCCCTGCTGGGCTGGCACAAGAGCTGCTCATCAAGAGAAATGTGCTTTTGAAGCTCTTCTTGGTGAGCAGGAGCTGCCTCTGGGCCAGGAGCCCAGCCCAGCTCAGCAGCACAGACACAGCACAAGGACTTTAATGAGCCTCTGGGGCTTTGTGCTCAGGCCCTGAACATCAGTCGCTGAGAGGGAGCTGAAGAAACCTCTGCAGAACTCCAAGGCAGAATCCAACTCCAAAGTTTCTTGGACTTTTAATGGGTCCCAGTGAGGGACACGACTGAGCAAGTGTCCCCAGGCCCCAGGCAGAGCAGAGAACTGCAGGCAGTGATGACAGGTGGGGACAAAGAGAAGCCAAGTCTTGGTGCCCTGGGGCACAGCAGGGTCTGTGCCAGCAAGGGCTGGGAGGAGACACCTTGTGCTGAGGCCCTGGGGCCTCCTGGCACAGCCCCAGCCAGGCTGGGCACTGTCAGCCCCTTGTGCTGCCCTCAGCATCCCCCCCCTAGCCCACATCCCAGTGGCCTCAAGGATCTGCTGCAAGGAGTCCCTGGGGAGCCTTGCTCAGCAATGGCCCTGGGGGCTCCTTCATGCTCCCTGCAGGGACTGCAGGTTCTTCAAAGGACTTTGGGTTTGGCTTTTGCCTTGGAGTCTCTGAGAGGTTTCTGCAATCATGGCCTCCAATTATCTGCTTTAACGAGTCCCTGGAGAGCTTTGCACTGACACTCAATAGGACTCATTATTGTGCTTGAGATATTCAAGGTTTTTTAAGGTACTTTGGATTCTCCTTTCCACACTGAGTCACTGAGAGGTTTTTTGTGCCATCCTGGCCTCCAATTCTCTCTTCCATGGAGTCCATGAGGAGCCAGTGTTGGGATGGACTTCAGTGGGACCCATTCATGCTTTGAGACACTTTGGGATTTTCTTCTGACTTTGACTCCTGGAAAGGTTTGTGCAATCTCCTCTCAGGCCCTGAGGTTCCAGGGCTCAGCTCCAAATGCACCACAGGGCTCATCAGGATGCGGCAAGTCCTGACAAACCATGGCTCTGCCTTGATTTTCTTCTTGTCTAGTCCAGTTCAGCAGGAAGATTTCCTTTTACAGTTATGGATGGTATAAATAAGAAGCTTGACTAAGCCAATGTTCAAGCAGCAATCAATTTATTAATTAATATGGTAAAGTATGAGCAATACAGCGCTGGGTACAGTCGGGGAAGTTTTCCCTCCAACTGCACACCCATAGTTGAGGCTTACGGGTATTTATAGGGGTACTCATCAGCTTTCTCAGCAGTTTCTATTCCAATTCTTACTCATCAGCAGTTTCTATTCCCAATTTTTACATCACAATTCTATGTACTATTGTGATTTAGCTTTTCTCAGGATGTATCCCAAAAGGAGTATTTCCAGATGGTGGTGGTCTGGTTTCCAAAAGAAGAAAGATGAATCCCATCTGGTGAGCTCCAGCTCTCCAGATGTGGGTCCTCCTTTTAATTGCAAAGACTATAAATCTAACAACAGTGATGTCCAGCTTGCCTTGGTTGAAACTATAAATCCTTGAGGTGATGTTCATCTTCCTTTCTCAAGCTGTTTTTCTTTGCTTTATCAAGGCATGAGATAAACATGTTTCCTTTATATATATATTCCAAAGCTATAGTT
The DNA here is from genome assembly GCF_051311805.1 of Agelaius phoeniceus. Lineage (NCBI taxonomy): Eukaryota > Metazoa > Chordata > Aves > Passeriformes > Icteridae > Agelaius > Agelaius phoeniceus. The sequence goes on from NW_027509866.1 coordinate 8,510,511, forward strand.
TCAAGGATACAAGCAATGTTCTAACATTATACTTCAAAAGGTTATTTTTGCAGAACTCTTTAAGGATTAACTACAAGCAAAAAGCAACATCCTTAATGCTTTAATGCCAATGCTCCTAAATCAACCAAGGTTAATTGTAAACAAAAGATGGGTTCAAAGGACTTCTTCCATGCTTTACTTTCCTCAGTTTTTATCAGAATTCAAAACTGTCCCATTGTCGGTCTCCACACATATCGCAATCACAAATACACACATTGCCTGTGTGTACCTGACACGACACACAGCTTTGTATTTCACATCCCCCCGTGTCCCCCTGTGTTCCCCCGGGCAGGGAGCTGCTCTGGCCCGGGATAGCCGGGCCCAGCCGCGGGGCCTCGCCGGCAGCGGGCAGGAGCCGGCCCGGGCTGCGGGACACGGCGGGGGTGCCCGGCTGCAAAGCAGCTCTGGCTCCCGCCAGGGAGCTGTGGGCAAGGGGCTGCAGCCGTGCGGGAGGAAAGCCGCTGGGCCAGCCCCTAACGCTGCCCCGCAGAAAGGAAGGGCAGGAGGAAGCTGACAAATGAGCTCGGAATGTGGCAGTGCAGAGATGAAGGGACAAGTGCCCTTGGGGGCCGGGGGTCGGGGCCAGCCCTCGGGCACGGCTCCGAGCGGCTCCTGAGCCGGCCTAAGGGCTGCCTGTAAGGATTGCAGGCGGCAGCCGAGAGCAGCAGCGCCGGCAGTGCCAGCCGGGCCCCACGGCCATCTGCCCGTGCCTTCGCAGCCCGTGAGGGCCGCGGGCTCTGCAGCGCCGTTCCTGCTCCCACAGCCGGCCCGGAGCCTCAGGGCTGCCCCGCAGGCACCGCGGCAGCAGCAGCGGCCTCAGGGCCCGGCCCGGGGCTCCATCTGCTCAGCCCGGGGGCAGAGCCACAGCAGGGGGGAAGGAGCTGAAGGAGCACCAGGGAGCCCGGGGAGAGACAGGCTGTGAGACAAGGCTCTGCCTATAATTTTAACAGTTTTTATTAGCCTAAAACTATATACAACTAACTTAATAACTATATACAAGTAAAAAGTCAAGTTTCTTATGACAATTGTCACAGGTGTTTCTCGCTTTGGACAAGATGTCCCAGGTCAAGCATTGGACGCTGAGTCCTTTCCAGCTGGCCGGGGGCTGTTGATGTCTGGCGGGGCTGCAGAGGCTGCTCGAGCCCTGGGGCCCATGAGACCTGTCGAGGAGCTGTGCCTGGCCGTGCTCTCCTGAGGCGGCAGGGCCTGGGCGTGAAAGGCAAGGGTGAGCCGCCACAGGTGCTGGCCCCAGCGCACCAGGACTCAAGCTCTTGTCCCACACTGGGCATGGCCATTCTCCCACGTTACTCCAGCTCCAAGCTCAGTTGCCCCATGTGCCAGTCCTCCTGCTCCATTCTGCCCCTTCTTTCTTGCCCTAGAAACAAAATACCCATGCCACATTACCCAGCTCTGTACACAGAGCCCTACTCATCCCCCAGCTGGCATCCTGCAGATAATCAGCCCCTGTTGTCATTGACCCCCTTGCCCTGACAAGGCCATACCTGACGCATCCTGTGTCCTGATCGCCGTACGATGCTGGTCATTACAGCCCCTCGAGATGTGTCCATCAGCGTGCAGAAGGGTCACACTGGACTGAGGAGGAGAGGGCAGCTGGCTGCAATGCAGGGCCCAATCCAGCACACCCCAATAATCCAACTCAGGTCTCTCTGGAGACTGAGGGCACAGATTCCCCCTGGACAGTCAGCAATGCCATCAAGCCTCAGTCACCATTCTGTGTCCCCACCTTCATCACACCTACCTTGTTGTGTACCAGGAGACGCTGCAGCTGTGCACTTGTATGTGGGGAAGCCTTGATGTTCTGCATCGTGGAGCTGCTGCTCTGATGGTCCCCAGAGCTCTGTGGCACACGGGGACACTGGCACAGACCAGCGGCCTCCTGTGGGATGGGACAGAGGACACTCAGTGCCCAGCCCTGTGGCATGCAGGGCATCACCCTGCTGTGCCAGGGAGGGCACTGGCAGTGCTGCCTGCAGGGGCATGTCCCTGCCAGCTCCTGTCCACCTGCTGCAGGAGCCCCAAGCCCATCCCACCAGGCTGGATCTGCTGGCTCTGTCCCCACGGCCAGGTGTGCTGGCCATGGCACCAGGCAGGTCCCTGTGCACAGGACACCAACTGGCAGGAGCTGGGCTGTCCCAGCTGCAGGGATTGGTTTTGGGAACTCCTTTCACAGGAGGCACCCAATCCCTGTCTGTAGGATTGACGGGGGTAGCACGGTCGGGACGAACGGAGACGAGAGATCTCTGAAGCCAGGTCATGGACGGTTTATTGCAAAGGGAGTGGGTGCAGGGCCCTGCTTGGAGCTGCCAGCCACAGCTCGGAGCAGGCCTGAGAGAAGAGAGGGGTAGAGAGGGAGAGAGCATAAGAGAGTAAAAGGGGTATGAGGATAAAAGGCAAGAGCTAAGAGACAAGAGGTAAGAGTAAGAGGTAAGAGCTAAGAGCATAGAAAAGTAAGAGCTAAGTTCCCGTTACAATACAGTAAATCATCTTCTGTGTTGAATATTCTGATTCTCACTTAACCAATCTAGTACAACATACAAATCCTATAGCACTTCCATACAGCCTATAAGAATCACTACATTACCATACTGTGCTACATTTTAAACCCTAAAAACTCCTCTTTGGAACCTTCTGCAAAGCTGGCAGGGTCTGCTCTGACCCTTGGACCTGCCTGCAAGCAGAGGGTCTTGTTTCATCAAAAGGGGATTACCTTCAGCCAGCCACACCATTGTTTTCCCGTTGTTCAGTAACTAAGGGATCTCGAAGCTTGCTTTCATTTCAATCTCACTTATAGTTTCCATATTCTCAAAATCTTTTGCCAGGCAATCATATTTATAAGGTTTTCCTGTTTCATCTTCCCCAACAGCCCTCCAAGCCTGAGCTCAGACTGCAAACAGATGCAGCTCATCAGATGTGCTTTCATCAGCCTTGGGACAGAGAGATGGGCCAGACAGGGCAGTGCAAGGCAAGGAATGCAAAAGCCCCCAGCCCTGGGGCAAGCACTGGCCCTCCACAGCTGCCCTCTGCTCCCCTGCCCTGCCCCGTCCCCCCAGGCTGCTCTGCCCCAGCCCAGGTGCAGAGCCCTCCTTGCTGTGTCAGGGCTGCTCTGCACCCCAGGCACTGGGGATGTTTCCTCAGGGCCCTCACCTTTGGCTGGGCGGTGGCTCCTTGCTGGGGGCCATGGGCTGCAAATACGGGAGTGTCTCGGGGTACCTGGGGAGGGCAGGAGTCACAGGTGTGTGACAGGGGACATAGAACCTGTTCCTGTTGGAGGCAGCCCCCCCAAAGCCATGGGATTGTAGCCCATGGCATCCCGCTGCCTGTAGCCCTTGGGATGAGCCCCCACAGCCCCTGCTGATGGGCAGGGCTGCAGAGGGGGCTCCCCACATCAGCCCCTCCCAAGCAGACACTGTCCCCCTGTGCCAGCACAGCGGGTCACTGCTGGCACCCATCTCCCCCCATGCCAGCCCCGCTGCCCCCGAGGCACTGGTGCTACTCACTGGCCAGGAACCTGCACGCTGAGCATGCGGTCACAGGACAGGCACGAGAAAGGGACTGGCAGCTGCCTAAGGAGGGGGAGGGAAGAGGGCTGGCTGAGCTCCTGGGGCCACAGCCCTGCAGCACACAGGCAGCAGCTCCCTGCAGCAGCCAGCTGCTGGGCAGCTCACTGCACAGGGGCACGGCCATTGCAGGGTGAACCGTGGGCTCTTGAGCCTGTTTCTCCCCATCCCCAAGGTGCTGGCTGATGCCAGGTGAAGGGCACAGGCACCCATGCCACCATCCCAAGCAGCCCCTGCAGCGCTTTCAGCACCTCTCTGGCACCAAAGCTCCCCCGTGTGCACGGCCAGGAGGGCAGGGCACGACCCAGCTCAGGGCATGGTGTGTGACAGCCCTGCCTGGCAGGAGCAGTTGCCATCACTGTCCCCAAAGCCATCAGAATCTCCATTGCACTCACTTCTTAATCCCAGCAGCGTTTTCACGCAACAGCCTATCCTTGAGTTCCTCCATGTTCCTGTTCCAGGAGTCCTCCCGGTGTTTACGGAAAGTCTTCAGCTCCAGGCGATCCAGCTGTGAACAGGTGCACAGCCTCAGCCAGCTGCTCCAGGATGTGACATGGAGCTCTCCAGGGAAAAGCCTGGAGGGGGATCCTCAGAGGGATGCTGTCTCAGGCTGTCAAGTCCCAAAGGTGCCAGTTCCTCGTGGTGGGGACGAGGTACCCCTCACCTTGTCTTCAATTGCATCGCTGAACTGCTGCTGGGTACTGTTCCAGTGCTGCTCCTGGCCTGAAATCTGGCTCTGCAACTCCTGCATCCTTTCATCCAGCTCCTCCATGTTCTCTTCACACTGGCTGCCATTGACTTTGCTGTCCAAGGCAGCTTTGTCCATCTTCTAGCAGAGGGGAAGGGCAGGAGAGCGGTGGGGAAAGGGATGAGGAACACCAGGCAGGGCCAGCGTGTGAGGGACAGAGGGAGGAGTGCTTCTGAGACAGAGTAGAAATTTTCCAGAGTAGAAATCCATTTTGATTTAGGTGAAATGTACATCTTTGAGTCTGTGGTTAGAAAACATAGCTATGTAGCCTGATTGCAAAGCCTAGGCTCAGGGAATCTGATTCAGTGAAGGACAGAGATAAGGGGGGGACGGGACAGAGGGTGATAAAGAGAGACAGAGAGCCTGCTGTGAAAGCAGGTCAACCTGACCTAAGAATTCTTTCTGATAAAGAAGAACTAGTGGCAAATGTCACGCAAAATTTGTAAAAATGAATATGTATGAACCTATTGTGAAATCGTATGGATATGTATTTGAGAGGAGGATAAAAAGGGACCTGAAGTTCCCAGAGGTACGCATGCCTTTTAAGGAGAGTAATCTCTGCATGCATCCAGTGCTGTAATAATAAACACACCGGCTTTACAACTTACACAACGTTGTGGAGGTTTTGGCTATCTCTGCAAAACAGACCCCTTTTGGAGGTTTCCTCCCCAAATTTGCCCTAAGCCAGCACAAACAATCATGAAAATTTCACCAGTGGCATAATTTCCTGCTGGCAAATCTTGTGACAGAAGCTTGACCTTGTTCTCCATGAGACATTCTTGGGAAGAGAGACAGGAGAAGATTCCTGGAAAACTGAAACAGCTTTCCAGAAGTGAAATGAAAATGAATTAAATAATCCAAGATCTTTTCCTTTATCTCTATGCTCCCCTTTTCCATGTTGCACTACTTCTCCATCCCAGGAATTCCAGATGCACCGCACCTCTAAGATCGGTGACTTAGTGATTTTTAGACACTCTAAAATACCATGAGCCACACAGAGTTTTCCTTCCCCTGGTTCTACTGGAAGGCAACACTGGACATGTAAGTGCAGTGCTTGGGTCAGGTAGGAATCCTACAGCAAGGGAAGGTGGCCCGACAGTGTTTGACCCTCAGCCAGGCCAATGCAGAGCAGCAAGCGAGGGGATTGCTGTGCCAGTGTGCAGGAGTCAGGGCTCTGCATCTGGGCTCACCGCTGCAAAGTTCCCGTGTTTGGACAGACTCAGGGGCTGTGCCCGGGGCGCGCGGGGCTCGAACGTGGGGCTCGTGGGGCGAGCGGGGAACGGACACGGGGACGAACGGCCCCGGTGCTTCAGTTGCAGCGGCGGCAGCGGCGGCAGCAGCAGTGGCGGCAGCAGCAGCAGCAAAAGCAGATATTCGAGAGAACCCTTTCTCTTTCTCTCTTTCTTTCTCTGTGTCTCCCTTTCCCGCCGTCGGGCACCCTTCTCCCGGGGTCCCTTGCCCGGCGTCCCTCTCCTCTCCCCGCCTCCCTCTCCCCTGCCGGGCCGGGCCATGCCCCCGGCCCGCCCCCGGCCCCGGGCGGGGCTGCCCCGTGCCCGGCCCCGCCCGTCCCGCCGCGCTCTCGCCTCCGCCCGGCTCTGGCCGTACTGGCGGTGGCGCTGCTGGGCGGGCGTCAGTGCCTGGTGCGGGGGCGGCATCGCCGCCCTTCGGCTCCGCCTGGCCCGAGCCCGGCCCCGGCCCCGGCCCCGGCCCCGGCCCCGGCCCTGGCTCCTCCCGGGGCCCGCGGAGGACACAGGCGACGCTGCCGCTCCCGCCGCCTCCGCTGCGGCTTCCCCGGCCCGAGCTCCGCCGCTCGGCAGCGCGGCCGCCGGCCCCGAGCCGTCGGGGCCCGGGGCAGGTGGGGATGCCCGGCCTGGGCCGCTCGGGGCGCGCTCGGGGGCCGTTGCTGGACCGGGCCGAGCGCTGACAGCCGCGTCTCGCCCGCAGGGAAGGCGCAGGAGGCCCTGCAGGAGCGGTACCGAGTGGGTTCGCTGCTGGGGCGCGGAGGCTTCGGCAGCGTCTTCGCGGCCACGCGGCTCTCGGACGGCGCCCCGGTGAGCGGCGGGGCCGGCGGCGGGCGGAGGGGGAGGAGGAGGAGAAGGGCGGAGGATGGGACTGGGCAGGGCGGGCGGCGAGCTGAGCCCGCTGCTCTCCCTCGCTCGCAGGTGGCCATCAAACGCGTGCCGCGGGATCGCATCCGGCACTGGGGCGAGCTGGTGAGTGAGCGGGGCCAGCGGCAGCAGCCGGGCCGGGCCGGGCGGCGAGGAGCCGGGGCCCGGCAGGGTGGGAGCCGCCGGGAGCCTGCGGGGAGAGCGGGCGTGGGCTGAGCGGGGCGTGCAGAGCATCCCAGGCTGGCTGAGGGCTCCCAGAGCCCCGGCACGGCCTCAGCCCCACTGACGGCACCGCGCTCCTCCCGCAGCCCGACGGCAGCAGCGCGCCGCTGGAGATCGTGCTGCTGGCCAAGGTGTCCCGTGGCTGTGCCGCTGTCATTCAGCTCCTGGAGTGGCTCGAGCTCCCCGACAGCTTCCTGCTGGTGCTGGAGCGTCCGGAGCGGTGCCAGGAGCTCTCGGCTTTCCTGGCGGAGCGGGGGTTCCTGCCGGAGGAGGAGGCGCGGGCGCTGTTCCGCCAGGTGCTGGAGGCCGTGCGGCACTGCACCGCCTGCGGGGTCCTGCACAGGGACATCAAGCCCGAGAACATCCTGCTCGACCTGGCCAGCGGGCAGCTGAAACTGATCGACTTTGGCTGTGGCGCCTTCCTCCAAGACACAGCCTACACCCAGTTTGCAGGTGAGCCCTCGCAGGGGATGCTCCTGGGCATCTCATGGCCCAGCCTGGGTGCAGCTCTGGGGCTTCCCCCTATTGCAGCCGGAATGGGATTGATGCTGGAGCCGAGTTGATTTGGGTGGGGTGTGAGGGGGGGCAGCTGCCAGCCCTGCCGACAGCCTTCAGCACCCACTGTGGCCTGGGCTGGGGCTGGAGCTGGGGCAGCCAGCCCAACACAAACACCCATGGGGGTAGCAGAGAGGGGGGTCTGACCCCGTGCCCCGGATGGTTTGGTGTGCAGGCAAGGAAGGGCTTGGACTGCTCCACTCCCCTTGTTTGCCTTGGCTTATTAACATTTTTGGGGGCCATACAGGTGGGGAGGAGAGTGGGTTTTCTCCACCAGTGGGTGGGTTTTTCCTTTGTGTGTCATGGTTGGGCCTTCCCAGGGTTTCTGCTGCCCTCTTCCAGCACCAGTGGCTTCTTTTCCAGCCCCGAGTTTGTACACAAGTCCCAGGTGCTGGCGAGAGGGCAGCGCTCACCCCGTGTGCCTCTGGGGCAGCCCCCACACGGCCAGGGATGCTGGGGCCAGGCTCTGGGAGCAGCAGCATCCCCCTGCTGAGCTGTGTCTGTGTTCCACAGGAACCCTGTCCTACAGCCCACCAGAGTGGATCCAGCACCAACGCTACCACGGCGAGGCAGCGACGATCTGGTCCCTGGGCCTCCTGCTGTGCCACCTGGTCATGGGCAAGCACCCGTTCAGGAGGGGCCAGGAGATCATCCGGGGGCAGATCTTGTTCCCACGATGGCTCTCTCAAGGTGGATCCTCATCTCTGGGCACGGGGGGAATCCCAGTGCTGGGAGACAGCAGCGGGCTCGTGGGCATCCCGCTCTGGCAGCTGCTGAGGAGGTGGCACAGGTCCTGCTCTCCTGCTCTCCTCCAAACAGAGCATCCATGGGGAAGTTTAGGCCCAGCTCTGGGCACACCCAGCATGGCCTGGGCACAGGAACAGGGGGGCAACTTCTCCAGCTGACTGGTGATTTCTGGTTTCTCTCCCCAGAGTGCCAGGATATCATTAAGAGGTGTTTGTCCATGCAACCCTCAGACAGGCCATCCTTAGAAGAGCTTTTCTGCCATCCTTGGGTGCAGGGTGTTCCTCTGCCCTAGAAGATGGGAGAGATCCATGTGCACAGTTGGACCCAGGGGCCTGGCAGGTACCAGCTCCACACATCTCTTGGCACTCAGTGGCAAAGCAAACCAGGCTGGTTTTGTGCTGCCTGTAGCTCTGAGCAGGGGTCAGCAGAAGGGAACACGCAGCTCTTGGGCTGGAGCAGAGCTGGAGACCTGGTGTGGCAAGCACTGCTGGCCACCATCCCCCCTGGTTTGGTTTGTCTGGTTCATGGATGGCTGGGGCCCTGGGCAGAGCCCTGACAGCCTGGTCTGGCCCCAGGAAGGAGAAGGAGCCCCTGGAGAAGCTGTACCAGGTGGGGCTGCTGCTGGAGACACCAAAGACAACCTCAAGGATGACAATCTCTTCCTCGGCCTGGCCAGCTGAAGATGATGGACTTGGATTCTGGCACCTTCTTCAAAGCCAGTCACCAGGCCAAATTTGCAGGTGAGTCCACAGGCAGGGGGATGCTCCCAGATCTGGGCCTGGCACGGCCTGGCCGGGCACCAAAGGTTCCCCCTTTGCTGGGGCAGATGCAATGAATTCTTCAGACGCTGCCCAGCTGCTTTTTGGCTCTGGGCAGCTGCTGAGGGCTGGATGTGCCGTGGCTGGCTGCAGGCTGGGCACATGTCCTGCCCTCCTGCTCTGCTGCCAAAGGCAGCAGGGATGGGCAGCTCTGGGCACAGCTCTGGGCACAGCCAGCACGGCCTGGGCACCGCAGGCCTTGGCACAAGGGCACAGGAGCCCTCAGCTGACGGGCGGTTTCTGCTTTCTCTCCTTGCAGCCGGGCTCTGCGGCTGCTGAGGCTGCTCTGGGCTCTGCCAGGGCTCTGCTGGGCTCAGCCCTGGGCCCAGCTGGGCTGGCTCTGCCCTCACATTGCTCTGACAGCTCTGCATCAGACGAGCCCGTTGCCAGCACAGCGCCTGAGCTTTCTGCTTTGGCAGGTGAGTGAGACTCTGCTGCAGGCCCAGAGATTGCAGCTGGGGACACACATCCAATTGGCAAGGACCCAAACTCTCCACAGTCCCAGCTGAACACCTGGATCTGCACGGGGTGTTTGTCTGTCCCATTCTTCCTTCTTGATTGGCTGGAATTGTGCAATTGCACTTTCTTCCTCCTCTAGCAGTGCCACGAGTGGGCCAAAGCTGGCGAGTGGGCCGTGCTCCTGAGGCAGTGCAGTCTGGAGCTGGTGGATGGAGAATTGCCCTTCTGCACTGCCAAACCAGAGCAAAAAGCCCTAAGTGGGACTTTGTGTCTTTAAGAAATCCCTGACAGTTTCAAAGGGAATGTGCAGTTCATTTCCAGGCTGAGAAGGAAGGGCATCTTCTAAAGGATTTGGGCTTTGACAGAGTTTCCATTCCCAGTCCTGCTTGGAGCTGGCAGGGCACAAAGCAATTTCCTCTTGCTTCAACCACAATTTAACAATATTGGAAACAACCTCAAAAACTTATAAAAAAGGGTGCTGAAGTCAGCAAGATGGATCCATGGCATCAGCACATTTACAATGTAAATAACTGAGTTCTCTTTTTCAAAAGATCGTTTACCTCTTAATGCAAAGAATGTAACTTTGCATTTATGTTTTGTTTTTTTCACTAACATTATGTTATGTTTTTTCACTAACACTTGCATTTTATTCTTATCTTTTACAATTTACCTATTTTTTTCCCTTTTTCTTTTTTTTTTTCTTTTAAATAGAAAACATGTCCTATCAAAGGAATGTCCTTTGCTCCTGGTTCCTGTGTGGAGCAGCTCCCTTCCTGCTGGCTGAGCTGCTCAGGCAGAGCCCGGCAGCTCCTGGCCCTGCAGGGCTGAGGCTTTTCCCCGTTGCTGGGCACAAACTGATGGAGCAGCACTGCTGAACACGGGCACACAGAGGGACCAGCAGCAGCTGCCTTTGCCCACCTGAGGCTCCAGGGCCCAACCTCTGAGCAGCCAGGGCTGGAAGAGACTGGCAGGATGTGATCCCTGACTCTGGGCCAGGGCTGCACAAATGACCCCACAGCAGCAGCAGCAGCAGCAGCAGCAGCAGCAGATGGAGCTGACTTTCAGCACAGCCCTGCCCCTGTTCCCTCCCGTGTGCAGCGGTGTCACAGCAGCCTGAGGCACCTGGGAGCCCCCAGTGCCAGCAGGGACTTGAGATGGCAGCCCTGGGCTCCTGGAGGCTGTGCAAGGAACGGAGCTGGGCACTCCCTGTCCATGGGGAGCTTGCAGATGGAAAAGGCTGCTGTGCCCAGGCAGCTCCAAGGGCACAGAAAGGAGGCTCTGGAGCACTGGATCTGTGCCAGTGCCACAGTCCTGGGCAGCAGCCAGCGAGGCCTGGGGAACAGAGGGCACAGCACGAGGGACAGAAGCAGGCAAGGGCAGAGACTGGAGAGAGCCAGAGCCAGGAGCAGGAACAGCTGCTCCATTGCACTCTTGGAGAAAGCTCTTGGCTGGTTCAGAGCGCTGAAAGGCGTGAAGGGCAGAGAGGAGCCACAGCAAACAATGCTCCTGTTTGCACAGCCTCCCCTCTCTGTGTCCCAGAAGGAATTGCATGGACTGTGCTCTTCTCTCCGAGTCGTCTCGTTCAGCATGAGCAGCTCAGCGCCAGGAGCTGAAGGAGCTGAAGCCTCAGGCCGCAGGAGCTGGGCAAGAGGAGACTTTCTGAGCAAATGAATGCTGCTAACATGGACCCAGCTGAATGCAGTGGATAGAATCATGGAATCACAGAATCCTTTCTGTTGGAAAAGCCCTCTGAGCTCACCCAGTGCAGCCGCTCAGCCAGCAGTGCCAAGCCCAGCACTAAACCACGTCCCTGAAGTGCCAAGGCCTGGACAGCAGCCCTGAGTGAGGCCTGAACAGCAGGCCCTGAGCCAAAGGTGGCCTCTGGATGAACCTTCCAACCAAAGGTTATCTTTGTATCTGCTCCCTGATGAAATATGCATGGTCATTAGCACTGTGATAGATGTAGCCACTCATTAGTGAAACATGTATTGACCTTTGTGTATTTAGAAGCCAGACAAGGCCATGAAATCTGACATCTGGCCTTGTTTGGGGCTGAATGGTCAAAGTCAGCTCCCTTGGTTCCTCCTGGGGCCCTGGCCAGGCTTTGGGAGGGAGCCAAGAGGAGGATGAAACCAGATGTTGCCACACTAGCAGTGCTGTCAGTTTGTCCATTCAGCACTGTCAGAGCTGGGCCCTCTCCCAGCGGGGCTGGAGCCTCACCTGTGGCTGGAGGCACCTGCAGGAATTGCCAGTGCCCAGGAGTGGCTCTGCAGCCCTTGGCTGTGACAGCTTCCCCAGCTGCTGTGTGGGTCTGGGGGATGGTAAAGGCTGAGGGTAACTGGGGCTGGATCTTTCTCAGTCACTGCAGGCAATCTTTGGTGGGGATGGTTGGGTGCATTGCTGAGCTGCTCCTGTTGTGATTCTTTGCTGCTTTGAGCTGCAGGAAATGACACTGATTCCTTCAGTTGGAGTCTGTGTCTTTAGTGCTGACCCTGCCCACTGGCAAAACAAAACTGGCCCAGTCTGGCCAGATCCCAAGAAAATGTCACTTGTTCAGTGTAAATGTGAGGAATCAGTGCCATCAGAAATTCCCAGATGGGAAGCCCTTCCCTGGAGTTCCCTGGCTCTGGAGTGGGCTGAGGTCGGAGCCCCGTGGGAGCAGTGGGGCAGTCGGGTAAAAGAGGCTGCACCCCTGGGTGGCTTCAAATGCATCCAAAAATTGCACATGGAAAAGGAAAAGAACTTGTGGGTTTGGGCAGACAAAGATGAATTTGTTAAGAGTCCATTGGAAACAGCAGCTTCAGAAGGAACAATTATTGTTGGAATGCTCCTACATGGAGCAAGAGAAGAAGGTTTTAATCTTGAGCTCAGCTGCATTTGTACCCGTGAAATATCAATATAATAAATAACTATATGTATTTATTGTATAATATGACCTTAATATATATATATATTTGTATATTTATATATATATATATATATATATTATATATATGTCTGTATCTATCTGTCTATATGTATATCAATATGTATATCTACACATGAAATAATAATAATGTGAAATAGTGCTGACAATACTAATTTGGTAGCTTTGGCTGCTCAGGGATGTAACTCTAAATACCCTACAGAACAGGACTGGCCAGGGCCCTACTGTCAGTGGTCAACTATGTGAGATTGTATACAATGAAAAAAGGAGGAAGGGAGGAAATTGGCTGTTTTTACAGGGTTTGCTGATTCTGTGATGCAGAGTGCTTTGTCTGTTCCTGTGAAAAATACAGTGATGAAGCCTGCAGGGTTTTTCATGTACCAGACTATGCACAAGCTGCAGGTTTTGTTGCACGGGTGAAGGGGTTGTTTAAAAAGCAGTTGAAAAAATGAGGAGATGGGAACCTTTGCCCATGGAGAACCCATCTCCCAGATGTGCTCCATGCCCTTAACAATGGCCCACTGGGGAAATAGAAACCCCCTGGCTGTGCACGGCTGCCCCCAGTTTGCAAATCCAACCATGGGCAGTGAGACTTGGGCTGCCTGGGAAATTGTTCTGGCTGTGATGGCCCCTGGCAGGGCCAGCCCAGAGGCTGCAGGGCTGGGCCTTCATGCACTGGAATTAGTTTGGATAAATTCAAAGCAAATGAGAGCTATCAATACTGAAACAGGAATTCAGATTCCTCCAGGACACTTTGCTTTAGTAACTGCTCACTTGGAGCTTGGCCTTGCAAAGTGGTCATGTCATGGGAAGAGGAACTGATGCAGAATATCAAGGAGAAATTAAAGGAATTGTGTTAAACAATAGTGACCAGGATTGGATTAGTCAACCCCATGACAGGGTAGCACAATTATCAATATTGCAATTTTAAGAAGGATTGTGAAAAAAGGAGATCCACCTGCAATCACCACCGTTTGTGGAGATAAAGGGTTTGGATCCAGCAGCCCTAATAATGGAGCCCGAGTGTGGGTCCGGAGGCCAAATGGCCCTCCCGAGGCAGCTGAAGGAGCAGCTCCTGGGAAAGACAACTCTGAGTCCTGAAACCTGGGCAGGAACAATGGCAATGTGTCCCTGCAGCCAAGTGTTCTGTGTGAGAACAAGTAGATGTGACAGGATATTGTTTTACACATGCTGCCAGACCAAATCTCCCTGTTTGCCCCAAGAGCCCCTTTGGGAAATGCTCTGATCCACGGGGCTCCATGTGAAGGCTGCTGTGACACTGAGGGACTTGCACAGGAATTGCATCCAGGAGCCCGGGTGCCCCTCAGGGACTGGGACCCGGCCCCTTCCAGCCAGAGGGGAAAGGGCCCCCCCAGGCCTTGTTAGCCACAGACAGCATGGTAAAGCTGAACAGCAAAGGGCCTGGGGGCATTATTCTGGAATTAACATGGTGCCAGCTCCATGGACAACAGTATTCTTGTTCTTATCCCAAATGAGATTAAGGAAAATGAATGAAGAATGGTGTCACTAAAGAATTACTGGTGTCTGTAAGGTGTACCTTGATAGCCAGAATCTTTGTCTGCCACAAACACCTCTAGTGTTTCACCAAGGGGTTAGTCACCAAAATGTAATGATGAGTTCTGATGGATTGCTGAGCTTCTTTTGTAATTCTTTGCTAATGATGATGTGCTTTGCTGAGCTTATCCTTTTGTAATTCTTTGCAGCTGTGCATGATATAAATGACACAATTCCTTAAGTTGGTGTCTGTGTCTTTGATAGCGACCCTGCCCACTGGAGAAACAGGGCCCCCTCTTGCTTGAGTGTTACCTGGGAAGACAGAAACCCTCCCTCCAAAATTCCCCCCTTCCTCCTTGTTCCCCCCCTTCATACCCTGAGCATGATGTGCTCTGGTCTGGGCTGTGCCCGGGCTCAGTTGGGGCCACCTGTCCTGGCTGTGTCCCCTGCCCAGCTCCCCCGCAGCCCCAGCCCCTCCCCAGCGTGGCTGGACGAGGGGCAGGACAGGCCTTGGCTGTGCTGCAGCTCAGCAAGAACAAAACCATCTCTGCGTGCTCAGCCCTGTGCTCAGCACCCGGCCCAGCAGTGTCTCAGTGCCAGGGGCTGTGCCCCCAGTGCCTGCCAGGGGTTTCCATGGCAACTGCCAGGCCAGGTGACCCAGGTGTCCCCCCCAGTGCCGGTTGCCATGGAAACAGTGCCCAGCGCTGCCCCTTTCTGTCTGGCTGACCTGGCCTTTGGCCCTGGCAGTGCCCTTGGCTGCTGGTTCCTGGTGCCGGAGCGGCCAGCGTGGCACAGGGCAGGTGGCCATGGCACAGCCCCAGCAAGGGATCCCCTCTGGCTCTGGGCACTGACACCAGCCCTGAGCAAGGGGCCCAGGGCAGCTTTCCATGGCCACCAACCACCACAACAGCTCTGGGCACTGGTTGCCATGGCACCAAACCAAGGAACGGGTCCCTGTGTCCGTTGCCATGGCACCTGGTGGCACCAACGAGTGTCACTGCAATTGTACCTGGAACAGCCCTGGCACCGCTTTGTCCTCAGGGTTGCCATGGCAGCCCAGGGCAGCAACAGCTCTGCAGGCAAGGGGCCATGGAACCTGGCTGCAGAAATGGCTCCTTGGGCTGGTTTCCAAGGAAACCTGAACTGATGGGGGTTGCCATGGCACCCAAAGCCAGCAGTGGAGTCCCTGCAGTGTCCATGGCAACAGTCCCTTGCAATGGCGCAGTGCAGGTTGGGATGATGATCCACCCTCACAGCTGGCCCAGGCAGGTCTGGAGTGCTCTTGGCAGCTTGGGCTTGGCACACACTTGAGGAGGATGTCTGTTTGCAATGGGGAAACTCAGGAGTTTTAGATTGCTTCAAAAAATTAAAAAGTCAAAATCCCTCTTCAGCGGAGCGAAGCCAGTTCACCAAGCAATGCAGGTCCCAGGTGAGTGAGGAGAGACAGGATGGGGTTGGGGAATGTGGAGCAAGATCATCCACACTGATCAGACCTCAAGGCACAGCTTCTCTGACCAAGCCAGATTTCCTCAAGAGTGTCCCTGGGTCAGTATCAGTCACTGAATGCTGCAATCCCCTCTTCTATACTAAGAAAAGTAATAAAGGACACTATAAAATATGATATATATTTCCTAGAAGCTCTTTGAAATATTTTTCCATACCAGCAGCAGGAAAGTTCCTAACGAACTGGCCCAGATCAGAGGGAAATCAAGGCAGAGCCATGGTTTGTCAGGAATATCTTGGTCCTAATGAGCCCTGTGCTGCATTTGAAGCTGAGCCCTGGAACCTCGGGGCCTGAGAGGAGATTGCACAAACTTTCCTGGAGTCAAAGTCAGAGGAGAAACCCCCAAGTGTCTCAAAGCATGAATGGGTCCCATTGAGGTCAACACAGGCTCCTCATGGACTCCTTGGAGGAGAGAATTGGAGGCCAGGATGGCACAAAAACCTCTCAAAGACTCAGAGTGAAAAGGAACATCCAGAGTACCTTAAAAACCTTGAGTAGCTCAAAGTATTAATGAGCCCCACTGAGTGTCAGTACAAAGCTCTCCAGGGACTCGTTAAAGCAGATAATTGGGGCCATGATTGCACAAACCTTTCACAGAGTCTGTATCAAAAGGGAAACACCAAGTACCTTCAAATAACTGAAGTACCCTGAAGTATTAATGAGCCCCACTGAGTGTTGTTACTGACAAAGCCTCTCCAGGGACTCATTACAGCAGATAATTGGGGGCTGTGACTGCACAAACCTCTCAGAGACTCCAAGGCAAAAGCCAAACCCAAAGTCCTTTGAAAAACCTGCAGTCCCTGCGGGGAGCATGAAGGAGCCCCCAGGGCCATTGCTGAGCAAGGCTCCCCAGGGACTCCTTGCAGCAGATCCTTGAGGCCACTGGGATGTGGGCTAGGGGGGGATGCTGAGGGCAGCACAAGGGGCTGACAGTGCCCAGCCTGGCTGGGGCTGTGCCAGGAGGCCCCAGGGCCTCAGCACAAGGTGTCTCCTCCCAGCCCTTGCTGGCACAGACCCTGCTGTGCCCCAGGACACCCAGACTTGGCTTCTCTCTGTCCCCACCTGTCATCACTGCCTGCAGTTCTCTGCCCTGCCTGGGGCCTGGGGACACTTGCTCAGTTGTGTCCCTCAGTGGGAGCCATTAAAAGTCCAGGAAAGTTTGGAGTTGGATTCTGCCTTGGAGTTCTGCAGAGGTTTCTTCAGCTCCCTCTCAGGGACTGATGTTCAGGGCCTGAGCACAAAGCCCCAGAGGCTGATTAAAGTCCTTGTGCTGTGTCTGTGCTGCTGAGCTGTGCTGGGCTCCTGGCACAGAGGCAGCTCCTGGTGACCAAGAAGAGCTTCAAAAGCACATTTCTCTGGATGAGCAGCTCTTGTGCCAGCCCAGCAGGGCTGGGGCACTGCCTGCAGCCAGCGCGGGCACAGCCCAGAGGCACAGAGAGCTTCAATCAGTCAGGGCTGGGAAGGGGCTGAGAAGTGCCTGGGGCACAATCACTGCCAGCCCTTGGCACAGGAACCTCTGGCTGCAGGACAGTGCAGCTGCAGCTCCTGGAGCCATCTCCTCAAGCTGGAACATGCCAATGCCTGCAGAGCCTGTGAGTACAACTCTGGGTATTTCTGGTGCAGAGGAGGTGAAATGCTCATGGAGCTCTGACATGCTGAGGGGTTCTGATCAGTCATACAATATTTCCAGGGCAGGGGTTTTGTTCAAAATGAGGAAATTTCCTAAGACTAGGTATTCAGTTTACTACTATTGGAGAATGGCAGGGAGGAGTGGATACATATTAAAGGTTAATTCTGAATTATGAATTTTGACAAGTGCCTGAGACATCTGAACTGTTACTTTTAGTGACCAATAGGTTCACAGGAGATCCCTAATGTGCTTTCAGCCACTCTGCCCATGGACAGCAGCAGCATCGCCTTTGCTGGAGCCATCAGGCTCAGTCTGAGCTGTCCTTTCTCCAGGCTGCAAACAGAACCTGCCCCCAGCCAGTGCCCTGCAAACAGGCAGGGTTCTGTAGGGCCAAGGAGAGTGCACAGAGATTTGGGGTCTGTGGGTGCTGGCAGGGAGAGATCAGGCACAGGGAAACACCTGCAGGAGGGAAATCTGCAGGAAGCAGAGAAGATCAGGCAATGAGAGAAAACAAACCGCAGCAATGCTGTGGCAGGGAGAGTTTAGAGATGCCCACAGGAGCCCCTGCAGTGCAGCCCCTCCCTCTGAACAAGCCCCCTCCCTCCTGTTCCCCAGCCAAGCCTCTGCCCTAAGCCTGGGAGTTCCTGATATCTAAGAATAGGAGAGACATAGGGGGAGCTTAAAAAGAAAACCCTGGAACTCTTAAACACCAAAGGCTGTCTGTGTCTTCCAGGGGAGGGTGTATGGGAAAAGGCTTTGATTTTGGTTACAGGAATCTCCTCTAACTCTTCACTGTCCTTTCTCCATGAAAGGTGCCCATGTGCAGCCCCAGCAAATGTCCAACAGCAGCTGCATCAGGCACTTCCTCCTGCTGGCATTGGCAGACACGCGGCAGCTGCAGCTCCTGCACTTCTGCCTCTTGCTGGGCATCTCCCTGGCTGCCCTCCTGGGCAACGGCCTCATCATCAGCGCCGTAGCCTGTGGCCACCACCTGCACACGCCCATGTTCTTCTTCCTGCTCAACCTGGCCCTCGCTGACCTGGGCTCCATCTGCACCACTGTCCCCAAAGCCATGCACAATTCCCTCTGGGACACCAGCACCATCTCCTACACTGGATGTGCTGCTCAGCTCTTTTTCTTTCTGTTCTTCCTTGGATCAGAGTATTATCTCCTGACCGTGATGTGCTACGACCGCTACGTGTCCATCTGCAAACCCCTGCACTACGGGACCCTCCTGGGCAGCAGAGCTTGTGCCCACATGGCAGCAGCTGCCTGGGCCAGTGCCTTTCTCAATGCTCTCATGCACACAGCCAATACATTTTCCCTGCCCCTGTGCCATGGCAATGCCCTGGGCCAGTTCTTCTGTGAAATCCCACAGATCCTCAAGCTCTCCTGCTCACACTCCTACCTCAGGGAACTCGGGCTTCTTTCTGTTAGTATCTATTTAGCACTTGGTTGTTTCATGTTCATTGCTTTCTCCTATGTACAGATCTTCAGGGCTGTGCTGAGGATCCCCTCTGAGCAGGGACGGCACAAAGCCTTTTCCACCTGCCTCCCTCACCTGGCTGTGGTCTCCCTCTTTGTCAGCACTGCCATGTTTGCTCACCTGAAGCCCCCCTCCATCTCCTCCCCATCCCTGGATCTGGCCCTGTCAGTTCTGTATTCGGTGGTGCCTCCAGCCCTGAACCCCCTCATCTACAGCCTGAGGAACCAGGAGCTCAAGGCTGCAGTGTGGACACTGATGACTGGATGGTTTCAGAAACATTAAACTGCTGGCCAATTTCTGCATATCACTTGTAATAAAATTCATCTTTCATACTTCTTGTTGGTTTCATTTTGGAATTTCTTTTTATTTTTTTTACTTTTTTCATATTATCTACAAATAAATGTCATTGTTTGTGCCATTTCTCATTTTGTTTCTCTCCACCTTCCCTGTAGCCACAGACTGTGTCAATGAGGGGTTGTGCTTTTGGTGGCTTTAAATGAACTAAAGGAACTCCCAGCAGAGTTTTCTGCAGAGATGCCCTTTAGTTTCCTTCTCGGGAGCTGCAGCAGCAATGTCTGTGTGCAGAGCTGGGGCAGATCAGTTCTGGCACAGCAGCTCCTGTGGCCACACCATTCCTGCTCCTGCTGGCCACACCATTCCTGAGCCAGGCCAGGAGCCATTGGCCTTCTTGGCCACCTGGGCACACTGCTGCCTCATGTCCAGCCTGCTGTCCATCAGTCCCTGCAGGTCCCTTTCTGCCTGGCTGCTCTCCAGCCACTCTGTCCCCAGCCTGCAGCACTTGGGCCAAATAGCAGGGCCTGGCACTTGGATTTGTTAAACCTCACCTTGTTGGATTCATCCTCTCGGTCCAGCCTATCAAGGTCCCTGTGCAGACCACTCCTATATTCTCTCAGATCAAAACTCACATCCAGCTTGCTGACATCTGCAAAGAAGTCCTTGGTTCCAAGGGGCCCCTCAGTGTCACAACGGCCTCTTGGATACACCAGGCCTTGCACTGTCACACTGGTCTCCTTGGTTCCATGGGGCTTCACAGTGTCACAATGTTCTCGTTGGTCCTGCAGTTTCACAGTGGACTCCTTGGTTCCATGGGGCCCCAGGGTGTCACAATGGCCCCATGGCCACATGAGGTCCCACACTGTCACCATCGTCTCTGTGGTTCCACAAGTCCCCTCAGTGTCACAATGGACTCCTTGTTTCCACAAGGCCACACAGTGTCACAGCATTATTCCAGATTCCTTGAGGCCCCATCGTGTCACAGTGGCCCCTTGGTTACACAGGATCCTGCAGTGTCACAGTGTCCCCTTGGTGCCATGAGGCCCAGCAGTGTCAGAACAGCCCCTTGGTTCCACTGGGCCCTGCAGTCTCCCAATGGTCTCCTTGGTTTTGCAGTGTCAAAATGGTGAAACCCCTTGGTTACACAAGGCCCTGCAGTGTCACAATGGCCTCTGTGGTTCCACAAGGGCCCAGAGTGTCACGGGGCACTCCCTGGGTCCATTTGGCCCCACAGCACCACAATGGAGCCCTGGTTCTGTGGGGCTGCACGGTGTCACCATGGTCCTCTTAGTTCCAGGAGGCCCTGCAGTGTCACAATGGCCCCAGAGTGTCCCAATCATCACAGAATGACAGAATCAAATAGGCTGGAAAAGACCTTTGGGATCATCAAGTCCAACCAATGCCCTAATACTGCCTTGTCACCCAGACCATGCCACTGAGTGCCACTGGAGAGGGACAGTGACTCTGCCACCTCCCCCCTGGCCAGCCCATTCCAGTTCCCACTCACCCTTTCTGTGAAGAACTCCTTCCTATTGTCCAGCCTCAGCCTCCCCTGGTGCAGCTTAAGGCTGGGTCTTCTTGTCCTGCCCTCCAGCAGATCCACACTCACACCCAGCTTGGTGCCATCTGCAGTTTGTGAATGCTGGACTCGATCCCCTCACCCAGACCATCAGTGAAGATATTAAACAGGACTGGGCCCAGCACAGATCCCTGGGGACAGCACCAGTGCCTGGGCACCAGCTGGGTGCAGCACCATCCCCACCACTCTCTGGGCCCAGCCTCCAGCCAGCTCTTAAATCTCCCAGCCAGGAGGGAGCCTGCCCAAGCCGTGGGCTGCAGCTTTTCCAGGGAATGCTGTCAGAGACAGAGTCAAAGGCTCTGCTGGAGTCCAGGCACACAACATCCACAGCCTTTCCCCCATCCACAGGTGGGTCACCTGGGCATAAAAGGAGACCAGGTTGGTCAGGCAGGACCTGCCAGCCCTAAATCCACGCTGGCTGGCTCTGATCCCTGGGCCATCCTGTGCGTGCCCTGGGATGGCACTCAAGGTGATCTGTTCCATAACCTTGCCGGGCACCCAGGTCAGGCTGACAGGCCTGGAGTTCCCCAGCTCCTCCTTCCAGCCCTTCCTGGGCATGGGCTCACACTGGCACCTCCAGTGCTCTGGGCCCTCCCTGCTGAGCCAGGACTGATGGTAAATGATGGAGAGCAGCTTGGGGAGCTCATCCACAGCTCCCTCATCCCCCTAGGATGGATCCCATCTGATCCCATACACCTGTGAGCATCTGAGTGGCTCAGCAGGTCCCCAGCTGCTTCCTCCTGGATTCCAGGGAGCTGTTCTGCCCCCTGTGCCCATCTACCAGCTCAGGAGAACACTTGTCCTGAGGACAACCTGTACTAATATTGAAAATTGACACAAGATGTTAATTACCTTATCCTTTTCCTTATCTTTAATTACTATATTCTCCACTGTATCCAAAAAAGAGTAGAGGTTCTTCTTCTCCCTCCTTTTCTTATAAATTTTTTTTAAAACATTTATTATTTCTTTATAGAAGCCTCCAGGTTAAGTTCTAATTGAGCTTTCATCTCTTTCCTTTTGTTTCCGCTTAACCGAATGACATCCTTAAAAACTTCCTGAGTTTCTGGTCCTTTTTTCCCTGAGTTCCCAGAAAAGCTCCATGGACAGCCAGGAAAATAATTTGCCTCACTAGCTCATCTTTTGCCACACTGGGACAGGCAGCCCCTTTCCCCTCTAGATTACTTTCTTGAAATGTGTCCATCCTTCCTGGACCCCTTTGTTTTTAAGGGTGTTTCCCTTAAAATAATCAGTACCTGATTTGGTACTCTCCAAATCAGCATCCTAAATAGGCCAAAGTCTGCCCTTCCTAATTTCAGTGTAGAAGTTTTGTTGCTGCCCCTCCTTTTTTCACAGAACATTGAAAACTTGATTATTTCATGGTCACTGTGCCCCAGGCAGCCTCTGAGCCCCACATCTGCCACCAGCCCTTCTCTGTTTGTGAAAAGCAGCAGACAGAGCTTTCCTTGGCAGTGGGAGTGTTACCAAAAATTCGGTAAGACAGAAAACTCCTTAACACCACTAAGAAGCAGCATTCTTTATTCAGCTGGATGCAGGGGGGAGAGCTCCTCCCAAAGCCCTGCGGGCTGAGTACAGGAAAGTTTCTGTTTATTTTCTGTATTTTGCTCACATATTCATTGATTGTCCTGGACTAAACACACATATGATAATCATTTCCCCAAAATCATTGACATATTTCCCCTCCCCTTTACCCATGTGTTCTTCTGTCCTGGGGGTCTCTCTGGTGGTCCCTGGAGAACAAGCTCAAGGTATAAGCTCAGCTGGTGGAAACAATTGATCATCTGGTAACATGAGGTCACAGAGTGGGATATGACATGTGGGGTATATGAGGTCATGGAGATGCTATGACATCATAGGCCATATCTGTGACACCACACGGCAGAGTTCTGACATCACAGAGCAGACTATGACATCAGAGATTTGGCTGTGACATCAGAGACCAGCTGTGTGACATTAGAGAATGGGCTGTGACATCCCAGAGGGGCTGTGTGACATCCCAGAGGGGCTGTGTGACATCCCAGCAGGGCTGTGTCAGGTCACTGGGTTGGTCACTCGGCCCCAGCTCCCCCTCACAGTTTCTCCCAACAAGTCCAATGCTGTCCATGCCCAGCGGGGTCCCTGTCCCCCGAGATCCCCCCGGCCCACCTGGAGCCACAGCCTCCACCAAAGGATGTTCCACAGGATCCACCCCAGAGCCTGACATGGGCACAAGGGGCCAGGGCTGTGTGACCAGGACATCAAGGACAGGGATTCTCCAGGTCACTGTGGCCTGGCTTGGGTTGCCCAGGGCAGGAAAGATGTCTGGCAGCTGGAGCAGGGTCTGGGAAGGGCCTCCAAGGTGGGGCTGGAGCCCCTGGGCTGTGAGCAGCGGCTGAGGGAGCTGGGCTTGTCCAGCCCAGAGCAGGGAAGGCTGAGGGGCTCCTCATCCCAGCCTGGCA
Source organism: Agelaius phoeniceus (assembly GCF_051311805.1). Classification (NCBI taxonomy): domain Eukaryota; kingdom Metazoa; phylum Chordata; class Aves; order Passeriformes; family Icteridae; genus Agelaius; species Agelaius phoeniceus. The sequence goes on from NW_027509866.1 coordinate 8,533,175, forward strand.
GTGCCAGCGAGGAGGGGATGGAGAACACAGAGCCAGGCTCTTCACCGGGGGCCTGGTGGGAGACAAAAGCCAATGGGTGGAAGGGGAAAGAGGGGAGATCAGCCAGGACAGGAGGAGATGAAATGAGTCAGGCTGGTTTCAGCATTTCCTCAGCACCAAAAGCAGCCTGACCTCCGTTCTCCATCCACCACTGACAGCTTTGCAAATCAGGAGTTGTTGGAGCTGTTTTGCCCCCACTCCAGGATGAGCATCCTGATACAAGGACCTAATTGTGTTTATATCTATCACAGAGTCATGTTTGTCAAAAACGACTTTTAGTATGGAAATCCCTTGTGGATGGTGGAACTCATCAGATGCTGCTGGGACGTTGCACATAGCTCAGGGAAGAGCGTGATTGTTATTAAATTGTGTCCTGTTCAAATGTGATCTCTAGGCCATGAAGAGAAACTTGTGCCTCTGAGTCTCACCAGTTCCTGAACCCCAAAGGACACAAACCGGATGAGTTGTGGTTCCTGCTCCAGTGGTGGCACTTGGGCATCCCTCCATAGCCAGAGCAGAGCTCCCTTGTCCCAGAGAGTCCCTGGCAGTGTAGGGATGAAGGAAACAGGACAGGCTGTGGGGATCAGGGGCAGAGCCAGGGAGAAGAATGACTTTTGCATTGGATGGAGCTGTGCCTTCCCTTGGCTTTGTTGGCTGACAAGACATGAACATCCCTCTGTGTCTCGGGCAGCTCCTTCTGCAAGGAAAGCAGGTGGGAGTTGGAGCCAAGGAGCTGAAAGCTGCAGGTGCAGCCTGGGCTGGAGGGAGCTGAGATTTGCACAAGGCTGCTCTGAGTGCCAGGGCTTGGATGGGGGAAATGGTGGGCTGGGGGTAGGGACAGAGTCTGATTGATTGTCAGCCATGAAGGGTCTTGATTCTCAAATCTATTCAAACTGCATGAGGAAGTACCTGGATTCAGTGTCAATCAGAGATTGCACATATCAATGAATTAACGGGAAAAAAAAACTAAACAGGACCTAAAAAATCTTTTCTCGCTGTCTTTTTAATACCATGTATTAAGTTTGAATGCACTATTGAGATCTACTTAACCACAAAGAATTTGAAAATTAAAATCAAATGATTCCCAGAGGCTTGGCTTGTTCAGGTGTTCTGAATGTTAATGAGCCCTGGGACACTGAATTCCTGCACTCAAGAGCTGAAGGCTGAACAAGCCTCTGGAGCAGGGAAATTCAGCAGCAGCCTCCAAGTTGCTGAGGATGTCAGCAGCCCCCAGTGAGGCCATCCCTGCCCAGAGACCGTGGGGGAATGGGCAGACAAGGAGAGCGTCCCTGGGGCTGGGGCAGCACAACTCAGAGGCACCAGCGGCTCCAGCTGGGCAATGGAGTGTGGAATGTGGCTGGGAAAGCCCTGCCTGGGCTGGGCCAAGCAGCACAGACAAGCCCTGACCCACATCCCACAAACAACTCTCTCAAGGAGACATTTAAAAGGAATTACAATTGTTTGTGTACTCTGAGTTGGATGTGCTGGAGAAATACCAACAAGAGATTCTCAGGAGCTGAAAAGAACAAAACAGACTTTACTGACAACTTTAGAAAATCAGAGAAACGTTGGCAAAAGGTTTTATTATATCCTTGTGGTGGTTTTGGTTTGTTAATTTAAGATTTTTCTAATTTTGAGATTTCTTAATGTATTGATGAGTGTCGTGGGTTAAAGTGTTGGTTATTTATGTATTTATTTTGTTGTAAGAGGATTAGGAGTAAAGTAATGTAGACTTAAAATTTTAAAAGTATATAAAGAAAATTTTATTAAAAGTAAAAAAAAGAAAAAAGAAGTAAGAATTAAAATAAACTCTTTAGAACACTTTTTTTCTTTACAACTTTTTTTTTACTGACAATGGAAAGAAAGTAAACTAAAATTTTCTAGTTCATTTACTAATTCTAGAATAGCCTTTTTTTTAGTTTATTTAGGGAGAGAAGTTTTTGTTTTTAAGGTTATGGAGTTTTTTTATGAGAGAAAAAACTTGGTTTTTTTGCTTCTTAGTTTTATCATGGATAACAATTGTCTGGGGAACTTTGTTCTTGTGAAATTGTTTTATTGCTACAAGCTTTTTTACTGCTTGTTGATGGGCCATGATGACTTATAATGTATAGTTTTAAAGATGAGTTCTTTAAAGGTAAAGGTTTTTATTATTTACGTCTAAATTTATTTTTATCTCTGGGAATAGAGATCTCCTCTTGGGGGTATTGGATTACCTTTTTTTTTAGGTTTAAAATTTTGGCAAATTTCAGTTATTTTAACATTTGTTTATTTTAGTATGCAGGTTTTTGTTTGATATTAATTATTTTTTTTAAATTGTTTATTGTGTTATAATGAAAAAGAGTTCTTTCTTTATAGTTTATAAGAGGATTTTAGTTTTAAGATTAAGGTATTTTTTCTTTTGTATTTGGGGTTTAATTTCTCCTTTACTGACTTTGATGCTTTTATGTTGGTTTTTTATATGCTTGTATTTTGTTTTTCTTTTACTTCAGGCAGGATTGAAGTATTGAAAGGATTAACACCTGACCTGCTGGTAACTTGTGGTGGAAGTTGTGGTTGGGTTGTGTTAGGATTGGTTTTATGGTTGATTTTGGGTTTCTTTTGTGTTTAATTTTAGTTGTAGGGTTATTTTGTGTGGGTTGTAGGTTGTAGGAGTTTTTAGTTTCAATTGTGTTGGGGAGAGAGGACTTCATGTTGAGATTTTAATAGCTGTGGCTGGCTTTGTTCTGGTTGGGGTTTTGTAGCCTCTTCTGTTTTCCTGTTTGGGAGTTGTTGGGGTTTGGTTTGGTCAGAATGGGGCCAATGGGGAGGGGGCGGCCTGGAGAGGGGGGAAGGGGCTCAGCCCATGGCAGGGTTGCTTGGTTTGGTTTGGTTTGGTTTGGTTGAGATGGGGGCCGGGGTCAGGGCCTCTGCTTCTTTGATGACTGGAAAAGAAAGGAGATTCCTGGGTTTTTTCATAATTAACATTTGTGTTTCACAGAGGCGTGTTCAGTATCTCAGTGGTTTAACAGATTGTCAGTGACACAAAAAGTTTTGTATTACTTTTTAAAATTCTTCTCATGTCAAATTACAACAGATACTCAGTCAACAAAAAACACTTCGCAAAGCATTGACTTGGCCCATTCAACTTCACAAACTCTAAGCCTGTTCAATTTTAAGTTACTCAAAATTTGCAGGTGCAGAGAAACAGAAGAAAAAGACACAGAAAGTGAGAAAGACAAAAAAGATACAGAGGAGCACACACAGAGCTACCAACTCCTGGATTCCAGCAATGTTCTCTGATGGAAATTCCAAGAGGATGCAGGGTCAAGATGTGTGCTTGCCTTGTGGTCAGCCTTCAATACCCCTTGGTCTCCCTGGGCCCTTCCCCCAGGTGGGGCTTGGGCTCATTTGGTCCCTCAGGAGCTGGGCTGGGGCTGCAGAGGTGGCTGTGGAGCATTGCCTGTGCTGTGCCAGGGACTGGCAGCCACTGCTGGGCTGGGATAGAGGCTCTGGGGGGATTGGGGTTCCAGGGCAGGGCAGGGCTGGGCTTCCAGGGCAGGGCAAGGCTGGACCTGCCCCTTCCTCCTCCACACATGAAATGTTTCAAGCCAACAATCTCCTCCAGTCTGTCACAACAGGCAATGTTGGAGGTGGAACCCCATTTCTGGCCATGGGCACCTGGACAAGAAGGACAGTTCTTTTCCATAGGAAGGAAAGCACAGAGCCCCAGTGTTTGGAAGCCAGGTGAGAGCCTCAGTAGGCCAAGGCCATCCAGACTTGTCAGGAATGGCAGATTTTGTCTGGGAACAGTCTTTCAATTAAGGGAATTTTGGAGGTGGAATCCCAATCTCATCCATGGGTTTCTGGAGAAGCAGGACAGTTCTTTCCCATAGGAAGGGGAGCACGGAGCCTTCCCCAGTTTTTTGGGGACAGATGAGAGGTGATCATTGTGAAACCATTGCCAGCCAGACTTGTCCTGGCAATATTCCTATTGGAACAATCCCTGGATAGAAGGAAATTTGGAGGTGAAATCCCAGTTCTGGCCATGGGTGCCGGGAGAAGAAGCACAGTTCTTTTCCATAGGAAGGAAAGCACAGAGCCCCAGTGTTTCAGCAGCAGATGAGAAGAGAACCTCAATATGCCAAGATCAGCTGGACCAGTCAGGTGGCCCCTGGGGGGCCAAATGAGCCAAACCTGTACCCTGTTCCATTGGTTTTGTAGGACCCCATAGTGTCACAATGATGCCTTGGATCCATGAGGCCCCACAGTGCCCTAATGGTGACTTTGTTCCATGGGGTCCCACAGTGTCACAATGTCCCCTAGGTTCCAGAAGGCCCTGCAGTGTCACAATGGTCCCAACAATTCCATGAGGCCTTGCAGTGTCACAATGGTCTCAGTAGTTCCCCTGGCCCCACAGTGTCACATGACTCCTCAATTCCCTGAGCCCTGCAATGTCACAATGGTCCTTTGGACCCTGGGGGTTTGCAGTGTCACAATGGTCTCCTTTGGCTCCACAGTGTCACAATGGTCCCTTGGTTCCATGGGCCCTGTGCTGCTGCATTCCCCCCTCCCCTTCTCAGGGACCATTGTGACACTGTGGGGCCCTGTGAGACCAAGGGACCATTGTGACACTGTGGGGCCACATGGAATCATGGAGAGCACTGTGACATTGCTGGGGCTCATGAAAGCAAGGGGGCCGTACTGATGCTGTGGGGCTCCATGGAATGTAGTGATCATTGTGTCGCTGAGAGGCCCCATCAAACCAAGGGTCCATTGTGACGCCATGGGGCCTCATGGCACTGTGGAGACCATTGTGATACTTTGGGAGGTCATGGAATCAAGGCGCCATTGTGACACTGTGAGACCTCATGGTCTCACAATGGTGCCAAAGCTCCATTGTGACATTGCAAGGCGTCATGGAACCATGGAGACACCATCAGGAGAATTTACAGCCTCATGGAACAAGGGAGACCATTGTGACCCTGGGGGTCCCCACACAACCAAGAGGACAATTGTGATACTCTGGGGCCTGGTGAAACCAAATCCCTTTGTGACACTGCAGGGCTGCCTGGAACCAAAGGTCCATTGTGACATTGTGGAACCTCTTGTCATCAGGGGTCCATTGTGACACTGGGAACCAAAGGAGACCTTTGTGACACTGCAAGCCTGAATGGAAACTTGGGACCATTTGACATTGTGGAACACCATTGAACCAATGGTTGATTGTGACACTGCAGGGCTGCATGGAACCAAAGCTCCAGGATGACACAGAGGGGCCTCCAGTTATCAATGGTCCATTGTGACTCTGTAGAGCCAAAGGAGACCATTGTGACACTGCAAACCCCCAGGGTCCAAAGGTCCATTGTGACATTGCAGGGCTCATGGAACAGAGGAGTCACGTGACATTGTGGGGCCTGTGGAACCACGGAGACCATTGTGACACTGCAGGGCCTTCTGAACCTAGGTGCCACTGTGACATTGTGGGACCCCGTCAAACCAAGGGTCCATTGTGATACTGCTGGACTTTGCCATTGTAACACTGCTGGACCCCATAGAAACAAGTCACCATTGTGACACTGTGGGGCATCACGGATCCAAGGCATCATTGTGACACTGTGGGGCCCCCAAAACCAAGGGAGCACAGAACAGGTGTGGCTGCTTTGGCCTCCCATGGGCTGCCTGACTGGTCCAGCTGACCTTGGCATGTTGAGGGTCTCTTCTCATCTGCTGCTGAAGCACTGGGGCTCCGCGCTTCCCTTCCTATGGAAAAGAACTGTGCTTCTTCTCCCGGCACCCTGGCCAGATTTGGGATTTCACTTCCAAATTTCCTTATATCCAGGGATTATTCCAATAGGAATATTGTCAGGACAGGTCTGGCTGGCAACAGTTTCACAATGATCACCTCTCATCTGTCCCCAAAACACTGGGGAAGGCTCTGTGCTTTCCTTCCTATGGGAAAGAATTGTCCTGCTTCTCCAGGTGCCCATGGCTGAGACTGGGTTTCCACCTTCAAAATTCCCTTAATTGAAAGACTGATCCCAGACAAAATCTGCAATTCTTGAGAAGTCTGTCTGGCCATGGCCTACTTAGGCTCTCACCTGCCTTCCAAACAATGGGGCTCTGTGCTTTCCTTCCTATGGAAAAGAACTGTCCTTCTTGTGCTGGCGCCCATGGCCAGAATGGAATTCCACCTCCAACATTGCCTTACTGTGACAGACTGGAGGAGATTGTTGGCTCAAAACATTTCATGTGTTGGGGGAGGAAGGGGAAGGTCCAGCCTTGCCCTGCCCTGGAACCCCAGCCCTGCCCTGCCCTGGAACCCCAATCCCCCCAGAGCCTCTATCCCAGCCCAGCAGTGGCTGCCAGTCCCTGGCACAGCACAGGCAATGCTCCACAGCCACCTCTGCAGCCCCCAGCCCAGCTCCTGAGGGACCAAATGAGCCCAAGCCCCACCTGGGGGAAGGGCCCAGGAAGACCAAGGGGTATTGAAGGCTGACCACAAGGCAAGCACACATCTTGACCCTACCTCCTCTTGGAATTTCCATTGGAACTGCGCTGGAATCCAGGAGTTGGAAGCTCTGTGTGTGCTTCTCTAAATCGTATTTGTCTTTTTCCTATTCCCTCTTTCTGCAAAATTTGAGTAACTTAAAATGGAACAGGCTTAGAGTTTGTGAAGTTGAATGAGCAAAGTTAATGTTATGAGAAGTGTTTCTTGTTTATTGACTGTTGTATTAAACCTTTGGCCAAAGTTTCTCTGATTTTCTAAAGTTGCCAGTAAAGTTCCTTTTTTGTTGTTTAGAGCTCCTGAGAATCTCTTGCTGACATTTCTCCAGTGCGTCCAACTCAGTGTACACAAACAACTGTAATTCCTTTTAAATGTCTCCTTGTGAGAGTTTTTTAGTGGATGTGGGTCAGGGCTTGTCTGTGCTGCTTGGCCCAGCCCAGGCAGGGCTTTCCCAGCCACATTCCACACTCCATTGCCCAGCTGGAGCCGCTGGTGCCTCTGAGTTGTGCTGCCCCAGCCCCAGGGACGCTCTCCTTGTCTGCCCATTCCCCCACGGTCTCTGGGCAGGGATGGCCTCAGTGGGGGCTGCTGACATCCTCAGCAACTTGGAGGCTGCTGCTGAATTTCACTGCTCCAGAGGCTTGTTCAGCCTTCAGCTCTTCAGTGCAGGAATTCTGTGTCCCAGGGCTCATTAACATTCAGAACACCTGAACAAGCCAAGCCTCTGGGAATCATTTGATTTTAATTTTCAAATCACATGTGGTTAAACAGATCTCAGTAGTGTATTCAAAGTGAATACATGATATTTAAAAGGACAGTGAGAAAATATTTTTTATGTCCTGTTTAGTTTTGTTTTCCTGTTAATTTATTGATATGTGCAATCTCCAACTGACACGTAATCCAAGTGCCTCCTCATGCAGTTGGAATAGATATGAAAATCAAGACCCTTCATGGCTGACAATCAATCAGACTCGGTCCCTACCCCCACCCCACCATTTCCCCCATCCAAGCCCTGGCACTCAGAGCAGCCTTGTGCAAATCTCAGCTCCCTCCAGCCCAGGCTGCACCTGCAGCTTTCAGCTCCTTGGCTCCAACTCCCACCTGCTTTCCTTGCAGAAGGAGCTGCCCGAGACACAGAGGGATGTTCATGTCTTGTCAGCCAAAAAAGCCAAGGGAAGGCACAGCTCCATCAAATGCAAAAGTCATTCCTCTGCTGGATATTAAATCCACTTTGCACAGCAGACAGTCTCAGAGCAATGGAAAACACCTTCTGTGCCCAGCACAGATCCCAAGGTCCCCCCAAACCCTCCCTGCCCCGATTCTGCCCAGATTTGCTCTTTGCACACACGAGTCACAGGCTGAAGTCAAGAGCTCCCTCCATGCCCAGAGGGAGGAAAAGAGAGAAAGGGGATGAAGAGCTCTCCTGTGCAGAGCCAAGGTCCAAGTGCAGCCCCTGCAGTGGGAACCACAACTCATCAGGTTTGTGTCCTTTGGGCTCAGGGCCTGGTGACACTCAGAGGCACAGAAAGGTTTCTTGCCAACAAACACAAGTTGAACATTTGAACAGTTTAATAACCATCACAGCTCTTCCCTCAGCTCTCTGGGTTGTCCCAGCCGCATCTGACATGTCCACCATCCCCCACGGCTTTCTGTACAGAACAGTTTTAGGCAAAGACATAAGAAAAATTCAGTGATAAATAGAGACACTATTAAGATGGTGACTAGTGTGGTATTTATTTGAACTTCATAAATATTGGGCAATCCCTGCAGCTCAAAGCATGAAACCAGTCATTTGACAGGCACTTGAATGCCCAGAGAGCATCTGGAGGAGGAAATGTGAAAGCAGCAAGGTGGACATAGGTCCAGCTGGTCTAGTGAAGGGGTGTCCTTAGACATGGGCATTTAAACAGGAGAGCTGGAAACACCTGAAGGAAGAGGGAGAGGAAGTAATACAGTGGATATTGGTGACACAAGTCCACATGAAGACCAGCATTTCTTCTCCTTCTGCCATCAATACACTTCCAGGAACTTCGTTTTCCTGGTCGGAAAATTTTGCCATTTCTTTAAAGTACCCAAAAAATAAAGATTTGCTGGTATATTATGAAACTAACTGGTATTAACACTTGTGTCCCTTTCCAGGCTGACATCAGCTGTGTGCCCATGAACAGGCAGTGCCACTTGTGCCCTGAGGTGCCCAGCTGGGATTGGATCTCTCCCAGAGCACCTGAGGGAGAGCAGAGCACCTTGCAAGCTGCAGGTCCATGACAGCCCCGCAGGGCTCCTGTCCCATCAACATCTGCTCTGCTCCAGTCTGAAACAGGGCCCAGCATGGTGCTGGGATCATCAGAGAGCTGAGGTGTGTGCTGGAATTCAATGGCCTCCCCATCCCGCAGCAGCCCTGCATTTCCCTGCTGCAGCCTTGGTCTCCAGCCCAGCCATGGAGGCTCTTTGGGCTCTGGAGTGTTGCTGCAGCCCCCAAGGGCAGCTGAGCTCTGCCTTTGGCCCAGTCAGGCCTGGCCAGCGCAGGCCATGCTCAGCAATTGCTTGTGTGTGCCTGGCCTTGCTGTCAGCCCCGGCAGCGGCTGCCTGGCCCCTTTGTGGCCCTGTGCTGGCCCAGCCATGGTGGCCCAGCCCCTGTGCAGGCCCAGCCCAGGCCAGGAGCATTGCGGCTGGGAACGGCCCCTGTGCTGTGGTGCCCACAGCAGCCTTGGGGCTCTGTGCCCCATGGCCTCCCTGCTGGGCAGCCCCTGCCAGCTCCTGCAGAGCCCCTGGCACCTGTGGGGCTGCACAGACAGCCCTGCCCCGGGCTCTGCCGGCCTCTGGGCCAGCAGAGAGGCAGCCAGGGCTGGCCATGGCCGGGAACAGGCCCTGAGCCCCGCAGGAGGATGGAGCTGGGCCACAGCCAAACTCAGCCCAGGCCAAAGCTGGGCTCAGCAGCCAGGGCTGCCAACGCATGGGCACAGAGGCTGGCGCTGAAAAATGTCCTGGGCCCCCTCCCTGCTCTGTCCCTGCCACCAAGGGCACAGAGCAGCCTCCTCTCTGGGCCACTTGCCTGTTTGCAATGCCTTGCACAGGCGCTGGCCCTGCCCCACAAGGCCTGGCCTGAGTCCTGCCCCTGCACGCTCAGCCAGGCTGAGATGGACACTGATGGTTTCTGGGCCAGGCTCTCTGAGCCCAGCCCAGCTCCCTGCAAGCTCTGCCAGCTGCCCTGAGCTCTGGGCAGCACCAAGGGCCTCTCTGAGCCCAGCCCAGCCCAGCCGGCTCTGGCCCCACAGCTCTGCTCAGGCCAGGCTGCTCTGGGCACTGGCCCCACGGCCTCAGCCCCTGCCAAGGGCACAGCAGCAGCTGCAGCTGCCACAGGACTCAGCCCCAGCCATGGGGGAAGGTGCTTGGCCAAGGCCAAAGGAGGCTCCCTGGCTGCCCTGCTCCCCTGGGGCTGAGGTGCTGAGAGCTCTGCAGCCCTTGCTGCCATCCCATCTGCCCAGGGCAGCACAAGAGCCCCGGCCTTGGGGCCCTCAAGAGCTGCTCCTGCTCCAGGCCCAGGGCCCCTGCCAAAGCTGGGGCAGCCACAAAGCTGTGCCCATTGCTGTTCATTGCTGCTCTGATGGGCATGGATCCTCAGCCACTTGGAGGTTGCTAAGAATTTTCTACTCTAGAGGCCTCTTCTTTCATGAGCTCTTCATTTCAGGAACTCACTGAAAAAGGCTCATAAATATTTTTTCAAAATACTCGGACAAGAAAGTCCCTTGGGAATAATTCAAGTTTTCAGTTCTTCTGTGGTTAATCAGACAAATTTCAGAAGTGTATTCCAAGTGAATCTCCTATATTGGAAAAAAAAGCAGACTGAACTGTTTTTCCAGTTTTCTTTTCCTGTTTATAATTTGGTATCAGCAATGTCCAATTGATATTGACCCCCTGCAACTTCTAATGTAGCCTGAATAGATAAGAAGTTCAAGACCCTTCATGGCTGACTATCAACCAGACTTTTTCCCTACCCCCTCTGCACCATTTCCTTGTCCACCCCCTGGCACTCCAATGGATCAGGAATGGTGTGGCCAGCAGGAGCAGGGCAGGGATTCTTCCCCTGTGCTCAGTACTGGTTGGGCAGCACCTCGAGTGCTGTGTCCAGTTCTGGGCCCCCAGTTTAGGAAGGACATGGAGGGGCTGGAGCATGTCCAGAGAAGGGCAACAAGGCTGGTGAGGGGTGTGGAACACAAGTCCTGTGAGGAGCGGCTGAGGGAGCTGGGGTTGTTTATCCTGGAGAAGAGGAGGCTCAGGGATGACCTCATCACTCTCTACACCTCCCTGACAGGAGGGTGCAGCCAGGTGGGGGTCAGGGTCTTCTCCCAGGGAACAGTGACAGGACAAGAAGACACAACTAAAACGTGCACCAATTGTTGTTTAGGCGAGATATTAGGAAATATTTACAATTCTTCTCTTTGGAATCACACTTTGGAACCCTGGGCTTTGGAATGGTCTGCCCAGGGAGGTGGGTGAGTACTTGTCCCTTGAAGTGTTTCAGGGAAGACTGGATGTGGCACTCAGTGCCATGGTCTGGGTGACAAGGTGGTGTTGGGTCCCAGGTAGGGCTTAATGCTCTCCAATGATTTTTCCAGCCTGGTTGATTCTCTGATGAATGTGACACTGCAGGGCCCTGGGGAAGCAAGGGCCCATGGTGACAGTGCGGGGCCTGATGGCACTAAGAGGACCATGGTGACACTGTGTACGACATGGCAGCACAGAGCCAAGGGCCCATTGTGACACTGTGGGGCTGGATGGAAGCAAGGAGCCCATGGTGACAGTCTGGGTCCTGCTGGAACCACAGAGGCCTCTGTGACACTGCAGGGCCTTGTGGAACCAAGGGGCCATTGTGACACTGTGGAACCAAGGAGAGCGTTGCTGCACTGCCAGACTTCATGGAACCAAGGATCCATTGTGACACAGCAGGGCCCAAGGATCCAAGGGACTTTGTGACACCAAGGTTTCCCATGGAACCAAAGGGACATTGTGACACTGGGAGGCCCCATGGAGTCATGGAGACCATTGAAACACTCAGGGGCCTCATTGAACCATGGTGACACCAAGTTGTCTGGGAGTGTGGTTCTTCTGGAGGGTAGGAGGGCTCTGCACAGGGCCCTGGACAGGCTGGATCCAGGGCCCAAATCCAACAAGGTGAGGTTTAACAAGTCCAAGTACCGGGTCCTGCATTTTGGCCACAACAACCCCTGAAGCACTACAGGCTGGGGACAGAGTGTCTGAAGAGCAGCCAGGCAGAAAGGGACCTGCAGGGACTGATGGACAGCAGGCTGGACATGAGGCAGCAGTGTGCCCAGGTGGCCAAGAAGGCCAATGGCTCCTGGCCTGGATCAGGAATGGTGTGGCCAGCAGAAGAAGGGAAGAGATGGGCTGTTTGCAGTGAAGGGAACAGGGGTGGGCAATGGGAAGAAATTTGTAGCAGGAAGAGTAAAGAAAGCAAAGGTGAAGCCAAGGAAATGCTCAGGGCAGTTTGGGGGTGGCTGCCAGGCAGCCCTGGCTCTGAGCAACAGCGTCTGCAGTGGCACAGGAAACTCCCAGCTGATGGGAACAAACTTTCTGGCTGAGTGCAGAGGCCAGGACAAAGCTGAGTGGTTTCCCTGGTGTCCCGCAGGCCTTGCTGGCCCCAGGGGCTGATGGCATTTGTGCTCCCTCAGGTTCATGTCCCCACAGCAACAGCATGGGGGTGCTGGCCCTGCTGTGTGCAATGCAAACAGGGGCTGCTGAGGCAGTGCTGCCGTGTCTGTGCCTGCAAGGATGGGGCACCTGTGTGAGCTGGGGGAGAGGCCAGGGCTGCAGAGGGGGGATGTTGTTGGCAGCTGCATGAGGACGCTCTGGGACGCTGCCCTGGGCTGTGCAGCGCACTGGGCATGGATCAGCCCCTGCTCTGCTGCTCCTTCCCGTCTGCCCCAGGGCCCTTGCAGAGCCCCAGCCATGCTGTTTGCCCCCAGCCTGCCCACGGCCAGCCTGGGGCTGCTGACGGGGGTTTCTGTGCTGAGCATTGGCCTGGCCGTGTTCTTGAGAGAGCCTGGGCAAGGAGCCTGGAGCCCCCAGGGCCTGGCCTGAGGCGTCAGCGCTGCCCCAGCAGTGCCCATGGCCTGTCCCTGCTGCAGCCCCGGCACTGCCACCCCCAGGGCTGTGCCCGGCCCCGAGAGCACTCAGGCCCTGCAGCAACACCAGGGCCACCAGGGCAGCGGGGCAGGGCCACGGCAGCAGCACTGGCAACACCAAGTGCTGCTGCTGCTGCTGCTGGGCACAGCTGCTGGGCCAGCCCTGATCTGCCCCAGCTCTGCACACAGACATTGCTGCTGCAGCTCCAGAGAAGGCAACAAAAGGGCATCTCTGTAGAAAACTCTGCTGGGAGATCCATTAGTTCCTTTAATGCCACCAAGAGTGCAGCCCCTCATTGACACAGTGTGTGGCCCCAGGGAAGGTGGAGAGCAACAAAATGAGAAATGGCACAAACAATGACATTATTTGTGAACAATATGAAAAAGCTACAACAAAGGGGAAAAAATTCATAATCAATCCAACAAGAAGAATCGAAGAAGATTTTTATTACAGGTGGTTTGCAGAAATTGGTCAGCAGTTTAATACTTCTGAAACCATCCAGTAATCAGTCTCCACACTGCAGACTTGAGCTCCTGGTTCCTCAGGCTGTAGATGAGGGGGTTCAGGGCTGGAGGCACCACCGAGTACAGAACTGACACAACCACATCAAGGGATGGAGTGGAGGTGGAGGGGGGCTTCAGGTTAGCATAGATGCCAGTGCTGAGGAACAGAGAGACCACAGCCAGGTGAGGGAGGCAGGTGGAAAAGGCTTTGTGCCGTCCCTGCTCAGAGGGGATCCTCAGCACAGCCCTGAAGATCCGCACATAGGAGAAAACAATGAACACAAAACAGCTAAAAAACAGAAAAACACTACCCAGAAGAGGACCAAGTTCCCTGAGGTAGGATTTAGAGCAGGAGAGCTTGAGGATCTGAGGGATTTCACAGAAGAACTGGCCCAGGGCATTGCCATGGCACAGGGGCAGGGAAAATGTATTGGCCGTGTGCATGAGAGCAGTGAGAAAGGCACTGGCCCAGGCAGCTGCTGCCATGTGGGCACAAGCTCTGCTGCCCAGGAGGGTCCCGTAGTGCAGGGGTTTGCAGATGGACACGTAGCGGTCGTAGCACATGATGGTCAGGAGGAAATACTCTGCTGAGAGGAAGACCAGAAAGAAAAAGAGCTGAGCAGCACATCCAGTGTAGGAGATGTTGCTGGTGTCCCAGAGGGAATTGTGCATGGCTTTGGGGACAGTGGTGCAGATGGAGCCCAGGTCAGCGAGGGCCAGGTTGAGCAGGAAGAAGAACATGGGCGTGTGCAGGTGGTGGCCGCAGGCTACGGCGCTGATGATGAGGCCGTTGCCCAGGAGGGCAGCCAGGGAGATGCCCAGCAAGAGGCAGAAGTGCAGGAGCTGCAGCTGCCGCGTGTCTGCCAATGCCAGCAGGAGGAAGTGACTGATGGAGCTGCTGTTCGACATTTGCTGGGGCTGCACATAGGGATCTGTAAGAAAAGTAATCATGGAATAGTTGGGTGTGGAGAGGACTTGAAATATCCCAGCACAGGCTGGGGGCACTTTCCCCCCACTGCCTTCCCAGGGCTCTGCTGCCTGGAGCTGTCCCGGCCAGCAGCTGCTTCCCTGTGCCCAGGGCTGGACCCTGCCAGTGCTGCCAGAGCCCAGCCCAGCCCTGGGGGCTCAGCTCTGCCCTGCAGAGCCCTCCCAGCTCAGGCACTGCCCAGGGGCAGCTCTGGCTCTGCAGGCTCTGATGGCAACGTCAGAGCAACCCTGAGGAGGCTGGAAAAGCAACACTGATGCTGCCTCTAAGGAGTCCTGTGGTGATTTCTGTTGCTGCCTGGTTTTGTAAGATCTGAGAGAATGTTTTTTATTTTTCTCAACCTGAACTGAGAGATGAACATCTATGTGCAATTTCCAACCCATAGCAGTAGATTAAAAAAGCAGGATATCCCCTTTTATGCAGCCCCTGCCTTGCTGTGCTCCCTGTATAATCTACTTGGAAATGTTCTGCAGGTAAATTCCATGCTGGGAGCAGTCCTGAACAAGGCAGCACCCTCCCCACACAAGGAGAACACTCCCAAGCCTCACCAGCTGTCTCCTCCCACCCAGATCTTGTCCCCCAGTGCTGGGAGCAGCTGCCAGGGATGGCTGAGAGCTGTCCCTGGCAGGCAGCAGAGTCCCTGCCCCAGCACAGCGCCCTGGGCTGCAGGACCCTGCTCTGCAGGACAGCCCTGGGCACCCCTGGCTGCTCTGCACAAGAGACAAGCAGAGAATGTACTCACAGGCTCTGCAGGCATTGGCATGTTCCAGCTTGAGGAGATGGCTCCAGGAGCTGCAGCTGCATTGTCCTGCAGCCAGAGGTTCCTGTGCCAAGGGCTGGCAGTGATTGTGCCCTAGGCACTTCTCAGCCCCTTCCCAGCCCTGACTGATTGAAGCTCTCTGTGCCTCTGTGCTGTGCCCGGGCTGGCTGCAGGCAGTGCCCCAGCCCTGCTGGGCTGGCACAAGAGCTGCTCATCCAGAGAAATGTGCTTTTGAAGCTCTTCTTGGTGACCAGGAGCTGCCTCTGTGCCAGGAGCCCAGCCCAGCTCAGCAGCACAGACACAGCACAAGGACTTTAATCAGCCTCTGGGCCTTTGTGCTCAGGCCCTGAGCATCAGTCCCTGAGAGGGAGCTGAAGAAACCTCTCCAGAACTGCAAGGCAGAATCCAACTCCAAAGTTTCTTGGACTTTTAATGGGTCCCAGTGAGGGACACAACTGAGCAAGTGTCCCCAGGCCCCAGGCAGAGCAGAGAACTGCAGGCAGTGATGACAGGTGGGGACAAAGAGAAGCCAAGTCTTGGTGCCCTGGGGCACAGCAGGGTCTGTGCCAGCAAGGGCTGGGAGGAGACACCTTGTCCTGAGGCCCTGGGGCCTCCTGGCACAGCCCCAGCCAGGCTGGGCACTGTCAGCCCCTTGTGCTGCCCTCAGCATCCCCCCCCTAGCCCACATCCCAGTGGCCTCAAGGATCTGCTGCAAGGAGTCCCTGGGGAGCCTTGCTCAGCAATGGCCCTGGGGGCTCCTTCATGCTCCCTGCAGGGACTGCAGGTTCTTCAAAGGACTTTGGGTTTGGCTTTTGCCTTGGAGTCTCTGAGAGCTTTGTGCAATCATGGCCTCCAATTATCTGCTGTAATTAGTCCCTGGAGAGGCTTTGTCAGTAACAACACTCAGTGGGGCTCATTAATACTTCAGGGTACTTCAATTTTTTAAGCTACTTGGTGCTTACCTTTTGCCACAGACTCTATGAGAAAGATTGTGCAGTCACAGCATCCAATTATCTGCTTTAATGAGTCCCTTGAGAGCCTTAATCAGTAATGACAATCATTGAGGTCATTAATGCTTCAAGATACTTCAGTTATTTTAAGGTATTTGGTTTTTTCGTTTTGATACAGACTCTGTGAGAGGTTTGTGCAATCATGGCCCCAATTATCTGCTTTAACGAGTCCCTTGAGAGCTTTGTACTGACACTCCGTGGGGCTCATTAATACTTTGAAATACTCAAGGTTTTTAAGGTACTCTGGATGTTCCTTTCCACTCTTAGTCTTTGAGAGGTTTTTGTGCCATCCTGGCCTCCAATTCTCTCCTCCAAGGAGTCCATGAGGAGCCTGTGTTGACCTCAGTTGGACCCATTCATGCTTTGAGACACTTTGGGTTTTTCGACTGACTTTGACTCCTGGAAATGTTTGTGCAATCTCCTCTCCGGCCCTGAGGTTCAAGGGCTCAGCTCCAAATGCACCACAGGGCTCATTAGGATCAAGCAAGTCCTGACAAACCATGGCTCTGCCTTGATTTCCCTCTGCTCTGGAGCAGTTCATCAGGAAGATTTCCTTTTACAGTTATGGAAAAATATTTCAAAGAGCTTCTAGGAAATATGTATTCCTTTCTTAAATGGTGCCTTTATTGCTCTTTTTATTATACAAGAGGTGATTGCAGCATTCTGTGATTGATCTTGATCCAGGGTCTCTCCCGAGGAGGTCTGGCCAGGTCAGTGAAGTTGTACCTTGAGAGCTGACCCAGTGTGGACAACCTTGCCTCACATTCCCCAACCCCAAGTGAGAAACGATTTTTACTTTCAAAAGTTTAAATGCTTTATTAAGACCTTATCAAAATACAACAGAAGACTGAATTAAGAAAAGAATACAGCACCAGGAGCAAAGGATTCAGTCACCATGTGCTCATCTACAAAATGGATGTTCTGTCTTTTACACCTCCAGCCCCTCCCAAAGTCTTGTCAATCGACTCCTTCTTCACTGTCCAGTGGTGGAGATCACTGTCTCACACCTTGATTGGAGGTCAGGTGCTGCCATAGGAACAAGCCAACCCTCCCAAATGCCCCAACTACTGAGGCCATCCTGTGATAGCAATGCAAGGGAGAGGGGAAGGATAACTATACATCTACAAAACTTCTCCAAACATATATTTAATATTCACCCCTTAATTGTGAGAGCCAACTGTAGGATTACACATCCATTATAAGCCCCTCTTTTCTTTTTCTAGAAGTCACTTTGTTGGATCGGCGGAAGAAATGCAGCATTCAATATGAGTGATCAGCAAGTCTCAAACTTTATTGATAGTTCACACATATTTATATTGGTCTTAATGAAGCTTATACATATTGCAAAGCAGAGCTCATTATTGGCTAATTACTTATCGGTCAACCACACCTACTTCTATATTCTTATAATTATCTTGTTACTACTTCTACATTCTTGCGGTTATTCTGCTGAAACTATCTGCATATTTTTGGCACAAGATGCTCTCCTCTATCCTGTTGTTGCACCAAGGGCACAATGTCCTTGTCAGTGGTTGGACACTGACTGCTGAATCCTAGACTTGCCTTCCTTTAACTTAACCAACGGTATCATGTCGACGTGACCTTTCTCAGCTAGCCAACTGTCCACAAAGCTCTCCACATCACTTGTTTGAAAAATTAAGTAAAAAAATTTTCCTGTCTCTTGAATGAGTCATACCAGCATCTGTTGATGTGGGCAAGGACAGTGGGAACAGGAGAAAAAATCTCAGGTTTTCCTTAGACACACTCATTTGGAATGGAAAAAAGGGCATCCCAGAGGTCCAGTGTGGCTTTGACTCCCATCTACCGTGCCTGTGTGGCTGCTGCCCATAGTTGGTGCATCTTAGGGGTGAGCACAGAGGCCAACTCAGTCCTGCCCTCCAGTCCCTGAATTAAAAGACAACTGAGGAATTACAGAGGTCTGGTCTGGCCTTTTGTCCCTACCTTACCGTGCCTACGGGGTTGCTACCCACAGCAGGGCTATGGAGCCTTCTTGGTAGCGAACAAAGGGGTCAACCTGGCCTTGCCCTCCTTCCTTTGTCTTATTTCCTTGAAGAAGCTGTCCCATTACCTTTTACAGTCCCTTGTGTACTTCTCCTCAACAGCTGCTGGTAATTCTCACCCATGAAAACAGGAAGACAGTTCTCGAGCTGGTTGGTGGAAGCTTGACTCTACTTTTTGGGCATCTTGGTGTTTTCCTGGTTGTCTCTCAGTCTCTGTTTGAGAGTCAATCTTGTTTCACCCAGCCTGGATGTTACAGTCCACTCTTTGGGTTCTTCTCCTGGGCCTTTGACTCTGTTGCCATGAGTCCATCCCCGCTCTGCAGCTCGCACGGCCGATTCGGTGGTGAGCAGTGCCTGAAAGGGACCTTCCCACTGAGGAGTTAGAGGCTGATCTCTCCATGGCTTAATCATCACCCAATCCCCAGGATTAATATTATGGATTCTGAAATCCAGGGTGGTAGTTTGAGGAATTGCCCCTTTATGTCTTACCCCTTCTAAGGTTTGTGCTATAGACATCACTTATTTCTTGGCATTGGCTTCCCCTTCCTCATAGGTGGCAGCCTTCTGGGGTGAGGTCAGGAAGGGTAACCCAAACATCATTTCATAGGGTGGGACCCCCAGATCTGACTGGGGTTGGGTTCTAATTCTTAATAAGGCCAAAGGGAGATATTTTATGCATGACCTTTGGGCTTCAATCATTAGCTTTACTAGAGCTCTTTTAAGAGTTTGATTCATTCTCTCAACCTGACCAGAACTCTATGGTTGCCATGGAGTGTGTAATTCCCATTTTACTGCCAGGGCCTGAACCCCTTTCTGCAATATCTTTGATGTGAAATGAGTTCCCTGGTCTGAATCAATCCTGTTTGCCATCCCATATTGGGGTCTCCTGGTTTAGGGCAAATTTGGGAGAGAATCTCCAAAGGAGGGCCCCTCCAGAAAGCAAACCCACACAGCCCCTCCCCCCAGCCAGTTCGGGAAGAATTCCTCGGAGAGGAGTGGAAAGAACCTGTTTATTTAACAGGCACAGCAGCCCCAGCACACAGAATTAACAATACCGGATGACACCGCTCTTTCACCACTCTGAAAAAAGATGGCAAATTCAGAAAGTCTCTCTTGGGGGTGGTCACTCAGTCCCTCTGGTGCTGGGGGAGCTCCTGCAGGCCACAGGGTGCAAACGCTCGGTGTTCCCAGGTGCCAATCCGGAGCAGGTTCGAGATGGTTCAAAAAGGAAAGGAGAAACAGTCCAGGAAGAAATTTGGACAGTTTCGATAAACTAGCTAATGAGCAGAAGCAAGAGCAAGCAGAAGTGAAGCAGAAGCAAGAGTGAGAGAGCAATGCAAAAAGGAAAGGCAAAAAGCAAAAGCAGCACTATGTACTGCGCGTCTCTGTGCCCCACCAGGCTGATAAGAAAACCAAAACAAAACTTTCACTCTTCAGAGCCAGTCTTAAAGGCATAGAACATAATATCCAGCATAAACAGAACACATGAATGGATAAAGAAGCATCGTAATGTCACCCTAGGACATTCCACCCCTTATCCCTATATCATCAACATACTACAACACATCATGCATTTATTCACACAAAATTTCCATCTGTTCCCCCAAAAATTACAAGCAATACCCATCATGCCCTCATCACATCCCCACACTGGACCACTGAATCCATGCCCTATACTACAGAGCTGCAGGATTTCACCCCTTTCAACTTACTCACTCAAAGCACCATCTTTCACTTGCTCAGACCTTCAACACTTGCACATTTCCTTCTCCATCTTCCACTTGCCCAGACCTTCAACACTTACACATTTCCTTCTGTCTCATGTCTGTATGGTGTAATGTACAGGCAATGGCAGTAACATCCAACAAACAGTGATATTGCATATCATTCTCACCCCACAATCAGATCTCCCTGTGGTACACATCGTGTTGTTCCATCTCTTTGCATTATCCACCATGTGCAACCTGGTCCCTGAGCAAAAACAACCCCACAAATGAGTTTGTCTGTACTCGAGGCAGAATTGATCCACACAGTCTTCCCCAACAAACCTCTGACATGGACCACTGGGACTTTATCTCCATCTGTTATATTCAGGGACTCAGACTGGGCAGGACGTGCTCGGTTGGTGGAACCTCGGGTGTTAACTAACCAGGTGACCTTTGCTAAATGCTGCTCCCAATTTTTGAAAGATCCCCCACCCAAAGCTTTCAGCTGGGTTTTTAGTAGTCCATTGTACCTCTCCACTTTGCCTGCAACTGGTGCATGGTAGGGGATATGGTACACCCACTCAATGCCATGTTCCCTAGCCCAGGTGTTGATAAGGCTGTCCTTGAAATGAGTCCCATTGTCTGACTCAATCCTCTCAGGGGTACCATGTCTCCACAGGATTTGCTTTTCAAGGCCCAGGATGGTGTTCCAGGCAGTAGCATGAGACACAGGGTAGGTTTCCAACCATCCAGTGGTGGCTTCCACCATGGTCAGCACGTGGCGCTTGCCCTGGCGTGTCTGGGGCAGTGTGATGGAGTCAATCTGCCAGGCCTCCCCATACTTGTACTTGGACCCCCGCCCACCATACCATAGGGGCTTCACTCCCTTGGCCTGCTTGATGGCAGCACACGTCTCACAGTCATGGATAACCTGAGAAATACTGTCCATGCTTAAATCCACCCCTCGGTCTCGTGCCCACTTATAGGTGGCATCTCTGCCCTGATGGCCTGAGGCATCATGGGCCCATCGAGCTAGGAATAACTCTCCCTTCTGTTGTCAATCTAAGTCTATCTTCGACACCTCTATTTTTGCTACCTGATCTACCTGTTTGTTGTTTTGGTGTTCCTCATTAGCCCAACTCTTGGAGACATGAGCATCTACATGGCGGACATTCACAGGTAGCCTCCCTACCCTGGTAGCAATGTCTTTCCACTCTTCAGCAGCCCAAATTGGTTTTCCTCTATGCTGCCAGTTGGACTCATTCCACCTCTCCAGCCATCCCCACAGAGCATTGGCTACCATCCATGAATCAGTGTAGAGGTAGAGCTTTGGCCACTTCTCTCTTTCTGCAATGTCCAGGGCCAGCTGAACGGCTTTGAGTTCAGCAAGTTGGCTTGATCCACCTTCACCTTCAGTGGCCTCTGCAACCTGTCATGTGGGGCTCCATACGGCTGCTTTCCACTTCCTGTTCATCCCTACGATGCGACAGGAACCATCAGTGAAAAGAGCGTAGCGCGTTTCCTCTGGGGGCAGTTGGTTATATGGAGGAGCCTCTTCAGCCCGTGTCACTGGTTCTTGTTCTTCTTCTGTGACACCAAAATTTCAGAACTCTGTGGATGCCATGGAGTGTGTAATTCCCATTTCATTTCCAAGGCTTGAACAACTTTCTGCAATATCTTCGATGTGAATGAGTTCCCCAGTCTGAATCAATCCTGTTTTCCATCCCATATTGGGGAATGATTGATTCTAGAAGTGTTTTACTCACAGCACTGGCATTGTTTTTCACCGTGGGTACCACCTCTACCCAATGAGTCACGTGATCTGCTATCACTGGCAAAAACTTCCACCATTGTACCTGGGGAAGCTCAGTAAAGTCTACTGGGATGTTATGAAAGGGCCATAAGGCCAGTTCTTGCCCTCCTCTGGGTGTTTTCCTCATGATTTTCTTATTCAGTTGTTGATATATCACACACCATTCAGTCACCTGCTTAGCTATCCCAAAAATTCCTATGCATCCCCAATTCCTTAGAAATTGATCACTTAGCACTTGTGTACCCCAATGTGTTGTTCCATGTACACCTTCTAGCATTTTCTTGGCAAGGGGTTTATTCAACATTTGCCTCCCATCTGCTAGTCTCCACATTTTTTCGTTATCTTTCTCGGCTCCTGTTTTAAGGAGTTCTTCCTTTTTTGTCCCACTGAATATGGGGACATTATGCATTTCTCTCATGGGGGCTAATACTAATATTATTAGTTTTCCTGTCTCTGATTCAGTTGCATTTTTAGATTCTAAATTGGCTAAATTGCTCCCATGTGCCTCCTGAGTTATCCTTTTTTGATGTCCTTTAACATATACTGCTGCTACTTCCTCTGGTAATTGCAAGGTTTCTAACTCTTCTAAAATAAGTTTTTCATTACTCAGTCCCTTTCCCTTTGAATTTTATAGCCCCCTCTCTTCCCAAATTTTTTCCAAAGAAATGAACTTTTGCAAAAGCATATTTTCAGTCTGTATATATTTTTCCCCTTTTCTGTGCCAATATTTCCAGAGTTCGCTTTAGGGCGTACAACTCACACCTTGGGCTGACCAGTTGGAAGGTAACTTTCCCTTTTCTGTGGCCACCAACCCTTCATGCACTATAGCGTACCCGATACCCTGTGCCCCTTTATTACCCGTGAAGATCCATCAATGTACAATTGTTTTCCACCTTGGAGTGCTTGATCTGTTAGATCCTTTCTTTAGTTTGATAGTTTATAACCTCTAGGCAATTATGTATTAGATCCTCATCTGGTTCTCCATACAAAAACTGGGCAGGGTTGAGTTGGTTACTCAGAATTAGCTCTAAACCATTATCTATTAAGATGGGTTCATACTTTAGCACTTGGGAATCAGTGAGCCATTTCTCAGCCTTTTGGCTTAGGATACTTCTAAAATGAGTGTGGGGTATATATTTTCAATTTCCCTCTAAGGGTTAATGTCTTGGTTTGAAAAGACAGGTGTCCACTAAGGAAGGCAGGAGCCTCCCTTGAAATGGAAAATGCAAACTCGCTGCCTCTGAATTATTATAATTTTGAAATTAAGAGGCTCTTAGTCAAAGATACTGGAATATGAATAAGAGTTCTTTACTAGGAAAACTAAAAATACAAATGTAGGAGTACAAACAAAAAACCCCCTACTGACAGAGTCAGAATACCTGTTGGTCAGGTGTTGGTAGCAGTCCCATTGAATGGCAGCTGCAGTGCTCCTGAAGTGACAGGTATGGTTCTGTTGGAGCAGGGATCCTGTAGAAGGGTGTAGTTTTCCTCTGAAGGTCCAGTGGTAGTGTAGATGGGCCTGATCTTCCTCTGGGAATCCAGTGGGGAAGAAAGCTGCTCCGCTGGGCATCCAGTGGGGCTGAAAGCTGCTCCTCTGGGAATCCAGTGGGGAAAAGGCTGTACTGGTGTCCCA
The DNA here is from genome assembly GCF_051311805.1 of Agelaius phoeniceus. Classification (NCBI taxonomy): domain Eukaryota; kingdom Metazoa; phylum Chordata; class Aves; order Passeriformes; family Icteridae; genus Agelaius; species Agelaius phoeniceus. The sequence goes on from NW_027509866.1 coordinate 8,556,273, forward strand.
AAATCTCAGATTATATCCAGGTAGGAATGCTTGGCTCCTCCCTCTGGGTGGAGCATCTCACAATGTGATGATGTAATTGTTATCAGTCATGCAGCGACACTCAATGGCCCATTAACAGAAGATGTCTCCCCAGAGGGAGGATTGGTTGAGGGAAAGATAAAGAAAAACTGCCCAATTAACAGAAGATAACTGCCTCACCTCTTACAGATAGGAATTGAATACAACCCCAGCTACGTCTTTCAACTTAAGACATTTACAAAAGTTGCCATTTTAAGTTCTGAGTTTGGCCTCCCTATTTTTTTTTTCCTACATGCTCTAGCCACCCCCTTAAATACTTCCTGAGAGACCTGACCCTCCTTCCAAAGATGATACATCCTCTTTTTATTCTTAAGTTCCTCCAAAACCTCCTTGCCCATCCAGGCTGGGCATTTGCCTCATCGACTTGTCTTTCATCACACAAGGAGAGTCTGTTCCTGTGCCCTCAAGATCACTGTTTTGAGGCATGCCCACCCTTCCTGAACTCCTTTGTTTTTAAGGAACTCTCTGAATAAGTCTCCTAAACAGGCCAAAGTCTGCCCTCCAGAAGTCCAATGTAAAAGCCTTATTGATGTTCCTCCTGACTTCACCGAATATTGAGAACTCTATGATTTCATGATCACTATCCCCCAAGCAGTCTCCCACCACCACATCTCCCACCAGCCCATCTCTACATCCCATCTGTTGCAAACAACAGATCTAACACAGTCCCTTCTGTGGTGGGCTTACCCATCAGCTGCAACAAAAAGTTGTCCTCAACAAACTCTAAAAATCTTTTGGACTGCCTCTTTTCAGCTGTATTGATTTCCCAACAAATGTCTGGCAGGTTGAAATCACCAACAAGAACAAGAGCTGATGATCCAGAAACATTCTCTAGCTGTTTATAGAATAAGTTGTCCATCTCTTCTTCCTGGTTGGGTGGACAATAACAGACTCCCAGTAGCATGTCAGCCGTGTTGGCCTTCCCCCTAATTCTCACCCACAGGCATTCAACTTCATCATCATTAGTTTCAATACCTATGGTGTCCAAAGCCTCCCTAATATAAAGGGCCACCCCTCCACCTCTTCTCCCTTTCCTGTCTCTCCTGAAGAGCTTGTAGCCATCCAGTGCAGCGCTACAGCCATGTGAGTCATCCCACCACGTTTCCCTGATGCCAATTACATCACAGCTTTGCTGCTGCACCATGGCCTCCAGCTCTTCTTGTTTGTTACCCATGCTGTGTGCACTGGTATACATGCACCTCAGCTGGGCTGCTGATTTCACCCTAACTCAGGCTTGCCACCCTTGGGCCTGCTTCCAGACTGCCAGATGCATCCCCTTCCCCCTTCAAACCTAATTTAAAGCCCTCTCAAGAAATTCTGCCAGTTCATGAGCAAAAAATCTTCTGCCCTTAACAGAGAGATGTATCCCATCTGGTTCCAGTAGAGCAGGTGCTGGAAAAGTTGCCCCATGATCAATGAATCCAAAATTCTGCTGATGACACCAACCATTGAGCCACTTGTTAATAATGTGAGCTCTCCTATTCCTTTCACCGTTTTTCTCAGCCACCAAAGGGCCTGAGGAAAAGACTACCTGTGTCCCTGTCCTATCAACCACTTGTCCCAGCGCCCTAAAGTCCCTTTTAATTGTCCTGACATTCCTCTTTTCAATCTCATCACCGCCAGCCTGGAATATCAGCAGTGGGTAATAATCAGAGGGCTGAATCACCCCAGGCAGTCTCTCAGTAATATCCCATATCCAGGCCCCAGGGAGGCAGCAGACCTCTCTGTGGGGTGGGTTTGGTCGACATATGGGGCCCTCTGTTCCCCTCAGAAGGGAGTCACCCACCATGATTACCCTTCTTTCCTTTTGGATGTTAGAGGTGGCAATCCCTCTCACAGATCAATCATAATTGGGATGCTCAATGGGCAGATACTTTTCTTCTAAATAATTTGGCTGATGCTCCAGATCCAGGGGCTCATACCTATTCTGAAGTGGACCTGGCTAGAGAATGGGGGTTGGGAGGAGTTTTTATTAATACTTATTGATAAAAGGAGTTTTTTGTTAATACTATAATTATTAAGGGCCTCTTTCCTCAAGCAGGGACCCAGTTCCAGTCCCCTTCATCTACCAAGCGTTCTTCTATTGCCTGACAGTGGAAGGCAGAGGAGTCCTCTGACCCTTGGTGGGCTTCCCTCAAGGATGGAAGGGCAATCCACTGATTTATTTCCCTTTCACTTTCCCTGATACTCCTTATTCTTTCAACTTCCTCTCTACGGTCAGCCACCAATGTGAGAAGATCATCCACCTATTCACACCTCAGGCAAGTTCTGTCCTCAACCTCCCTGAAACCACAGAGAAGCTCAAACTCTCCGCACAGGAATGAGTCTGTGCAGACACATCCTTTTTGGAGGGTTCCATTTGGTTACACAGATTTGCACTAACTAGGGGTTTTGATCATGTGAGGACCATTACTAACAGAAACCCTGGAACAACAAAAACACCAACAGCAACACACAGCAAACCTTTTGAACAGGGGACTCCTGGAAACCTGCAACCCTGCCGGTGTGAACTGCTGCGCAAACAACCACGCCATGCCCTCAGAGCTGTGCCAGGCCCCTGTTTGCCCACAAACTGCTGTGCCACACCCCTGTTTGCCCACAAACTGCCCTGCCACGCCCTCAGAGCCGTGCCAGGCCCCTGTTTGCCCACAAACTGCCCTGCCACGCCCTCAGAGCCGTGCCAGGCCCCTGTTTGCCCAAAAAACTGCCGTGATACACCCCTGTTTGCCCACTCCAGGTCACCCTGCTCCCCAGAGGCCTTTTTCAAAACCCCCACCTCATGCTGCAGCCATGAAAAACCCCTCTGAGCACCTGTGTGGACTAACAAGCACAACACAACCCACCTGCTAAGTGACACTATGGGGATGCAGCCCCATCCTGCCCCCAGGGAGGGGGGTTTAGGAGCTTAGAAATGCTCCTTGGGCCTCAGCATTGCAGGTAAATGAAACCCATTCTCTCTTCACATGGCAAAGAGGAAAACGGTTCCCTGGATACTCACAGCATGGACCAGAGAAAGATGTTAACCCCAGGTGAATGACCTTTTTTCCCCACCTCCACAAGAACCAGCGGGACCCCATTGCAGAGAAGCCCAGGGTCACCAAGGACAGATGGGACACTGCTGGAGCCAAGAGTCTTGTACTCTGTTTGGTCTCTTCCCCACCCCAGTCCTGATCTTCCCCACACCCGTGCACCCCTACTCTTTCCTTCCCCACCCCATCCTCCATCTTCCCCCTTTTTCCTTCTCACTCTCCTGTTTCCTATCCCTTTCTATCTGTCTACTGCCCATTTATTGTTCAATAAATTCCCTGTTGCTGACTTTTTACATGATGTCCTGGATTGCTCATTGTTCTCAAAGGAGAACCCAAAATACACATCGACACAGCTTGACCCACATGCTAAAGAGCCTCACTTTATTTATGCCAATTGATTAGCATAAATCATAATAAATAGAACTTTAGTTAAATTCTACACCATGCACCACATGTTTTCCTCAGATGTGGTTGCAATCTGTTGTAATAGCAATTAAAAGGAAAGGCAATGAGGGCACCTTGACCACTGATAAACAAAAGGTAATTTGGGATTATCACACTCTCTTTGAAAGTGTTTCCAATCTTGGTGGCATCTTGTTAATGACACTTATTATCCCATTGATGGTAAAGTCACAGCTTTTCTTTTAACAATACTCTATGCCTTATACCCAATTATAGTGCTGATTAAATCCCAATGGAACTGTCCTCTATCTGTTAGAACATACAAGTGTGAGCCCCAAATGGGAGCAAATGGCCAGCTGTGGATGTTGATGCCTGACGGACAGGAACAGCAAGGATTTATTTGTGAAAATAATACTATTAACAACTAAGAGATTTGCCTTGACTCTTAAGAAAACGTCAATATTCTGTTGAAACCCCAGTGACTGTACTTGCATATGCTGGAAATGGATGTATCTGTATGAGAACTTGGTGTGATTCTATGTTTACAGAAAACACCACCTGAGAGACATCTGATCGCTCTAATAGCGATATCTGTAGTTTTAGCAAAATGATGGGATGCAGCTCCCTCACAACTCAGCAATTGCTACAATCCAACTGCACACTGTGTCAAGTTTCATTGCCTGGAGTGAATCTGGCATTGGCAAGAAACTGTTGCAATATGATGATCTGAGTCCAAGAACCCGCATTACCACCCATTGTCAGGCAGAGAAGATGCACCATGTCCTGGAAAGAGGGAAGAAAGATAGAGAGCATTGTTGGTGGGAGACTATTTTTGGATGGCCACCCAGAGCAACTGGAATTTTGAATTTAATGTTGCATCCAACTGTAGTTTTGTTAGTTTTGGCTTTATTGTGTTCACTGCTTATAATCATCCTGTATACCCTGTCAGAAGATAAACCAAATTATATCCATCAAACATGTAAACCACCTACAATGAACTCAGCACATGTAATGTTACATAATTTCACTATTTCTGACCCATAAATGAGAAAACCTATCAATTAATTGTAACCTTACCTCTAATCTGCAATAGGCCATATAGTTATGACAAAGACACAAGAGATTCTTACCACTCAAGGAGATGGTAATGTTTATTAAATGTAGGCGCAGGGTAAAGAGACTCAAAGCTGAGCACAGGATATGAGGTGTGACCTCACCACTGCCCAGCACAGAGGGACAGTCAGAGCCCTGGTCCTGCTGGCCACACTATGGCTGACACAGAACACCAGGATGCCCCTGGCATATGCCTGACCATAATTCCACCCTTCCCCACCCACCCTATGAAATAAAGAATGGGCATTTTCCTTGGCCCTCCTTCGTTATTAATATTTTTTAAAAAACACACTTTCTATAGTCTTTCCTTTCTATAGTACCATCCAGATTTCCTTTCCTTTCTATAGTACCCTCCAGATTAAGTTCAAATGGAGCTTTTGCCTTCCTGATGGTCTTTCTACAGGAGGTCAGGGCCGAGGGCTGGGACCCAGGGTGGGCTGGGTGGGAAAAGCCCTTTGGCACTTTGGCTCAGGGCTTCCTTGGGGATGTTTAGGGGAGGAACACAAGGTGGGACAAGAGAGAGCTGCAGAACATTGAGAGAGGAACAAGAGCAGGCAAAGTTGAGGGGCAAAGGCATTAAAAAAGCCTTTGTGCCCAGGGGCATCAGCATGGAAACCGCCAGGCCTCTGGGAGAAAGGGTGGCCATGCCCACAGGCCTTTGTGACCTGCGGTGACATCGGGCCCAGAGGCCATTGTGACCCGGGTGCATGTCATGGGCCTTGGGGCTGCCAATCCCTGCAGCGGCCACTCCCAGGAGAGCAGCTCTCTGAGGAGGCAGCAGCTTCTCTGGAGGCAGCAGCTCCCCTGGGCAGTTGTGGCCAGTGTTCGCCACAATGTGGAAGAAGGAGGGGGTGAATGCCCACGGCCAGCCCCGTGAGGGGCAGCCACTGCTGTACCGGCGGCGACAGGTGAGGGACAGGGATGGAGGGAGAGCCTGCAGTGGGACCTGGGGGAAGCCCTGGGACAGAGACAGCCAGGCCTGGCACCAGGCCATGCTCTGCGGAGGGGACAGCGCTGGGATGGCCCAGGCACAGCAATGCCCAGAGGCAGCGAGCCCAGCTGGGAACCCGGCCCGGCCTGGCTGCTGTGGCCAGCACCTGCCTTGGGGCCAGGCCTGGGCTTGATGAGGGACACCGTGCCCACACAGCCAACTCCATCCTCTGCCTCCTCCTGCTTCCCACAGGTGACCCACAGGCAGCCACAGGCGGCACCTCAGGTCACCTGGACGACCATCACGCCCATCCCTGGGCCCACTCTGTTACCCAAACCCATCCGGTCATGGAGCCCCACCTGGTCCTGCACACGCAGGGGCAGCCAGGAGGGCAGGCGCTCAGTGCCCCACAGCCGTGTCACAGGGCCACAGAGATTGTCCGTGTCGGACTTGCCACCTCTCCACGGCCCTAAGGTGACACTGGCACCTCCAGGCCAGCTCAGTGGTCAAATGTCCAGCGTGTCCACTGGCAGTGCCAAGCTGCCCCCTCTGCCAGCAGCACCTGCAGCAGCCGCCTCTGGATCCTCTCCCAGAGGCACAGCCCGTGCTGTGTGCCCCATGGCCCGGGCCCAGCCAGAGCATGTGCCACCTTCTCCATGGGGCACTCTGGCTGCAGGCAGAGCCCAGGGAACGCCTTCCCTGGGGAGCAGAACGGAAGGGCTCTGGCAGGGGTCAGCGGCAAGGCAGGGCCACCGCCTGCCCCCCGTGACACCTGCACGTGGCGCGCCGCTCCGCACTGGGGCCCGGCCGGCCTGGAAGCACCTGGGGCGCTCTGGGAAAGAGGAGGGCATTGAGGTGCAGGAAGGGCATGGTGGCCACATCTACAAAGACCTTTTTGGAGGCCTCAGCCCACACCTGTCAGAAGACAAGTCCATCATGTCCACCTGCAGTCACAAACAGTCAAGCGCCCACCAAGAGGTGGATGCAGAGCCCCAGGAGCTGCCCAGTGCTTCCAGCTCAACCAAAGGCTCCGCAGAAGAGGCAGCAAAGTGCTCTGAGCTCCCTTCCTCTGCCCAGTTGGCAGAGCAGAGCTCTGTCTCTGGAAACTCACAGCCCTGGGACACTCCTGTCAAGGGGCTGGAGGAAAAGCGAGAGGAGGAAGAGCTCCCAGAAGCACAGGCTGCAGGACACTGGGACAGCGACCTGCAGAGTTTGTGGCTTGCCCTGTTCTTGAAGGAGAATGAGGTAGAGGCAGAAGCTTCTGCCCTGGCTGGAGATCCCTGGGACGAGGGCCACAGCAAACTCTTCCTCACATCAGAGCCTGAGGAAAGCTCAGGCTTCTCAGCTTCTCCTTTCTCTGGAGACCCCTGTGAGCAAAGGGCAACTGGCCGGCCAGCCAAGCATGCTGCACTTCACAAGCAGCTGTGCATGGGGCCTGAGGATTTGCTACAACTTCCGAGCAAAAAGAGAGAGGGGCTGGAGAAGCTGGAGGAAGAGAAAATGCATGCAGAGCTCTTTGGAGACATCTCCTCCTCCATGAGCAATGAAGAAAGCCCCATGACGTCCAGCTACAACCTCAGGGATCCATCAGGTGCCACCCTGGAACCAGCTGCAGACCCCTTGGTGCCACTCAGCTCTTGCTGTGTGACCAGAGATGTCACAGCAGAGACACAAAACTGCTCAGAGCTTGTGTCTCCTGAGCTGTTTGCAGACTTGGGCTCTGACTCTGAGGACTTGCCGTGCCTGGAAACTCTGCTGAACGAGCTCCTGGAGAAGGGGGAGCAAGAAGTGGCAAGAGAGAGGGCCAGAGAGGTAGAGAGCCCATTGTCACTCCCACCGCGAGACCGAGAGTTAGAGCCAGTGCCTACGTCTCCAGACAGTGACCTCAGCGACCAGGGGCACGGCGAGCCTCTCCGCAGGGCTTTGCTCAAAGACCCGAATGTGTCTGTGGGTTGTGCCCTGCCTGCTGACCCTGCGGAGGAGGCAGAAGAAGCAGGCATGGACGCCGGCCGTGCCCAGGCCGCCCCTGCCCAGGCAAAGCCCTGCGGGCAGGAGCCGCCGGCAGGAGCTTGCCCGGAGCCTGCCCAGCCCCTGGCACGCAGCGTTCCTGCCCGCCCCGCTGGCAGCGCAGCCGCCCCGCAGCCCCCGGCCCCGCGGCCACGGCGCTCCATGGCCAGGACGGCCCGGCGGGCGCTGCGCCGCCTTTTCTCCTTCAGCTGCCTCAGGGGGCTGCCAGAGCAGTGAGCCCGGGGCCCGCACCAGGACGATGCCCAGAGACGCCGGCTCCCCTGAGCACGCCCAGCTCCCGGGGGCAGCGGCCGGTCCCAGAGCCGCCGGCAGCAGGGACAGACCAACCCTGGGCACACAGCCATGGATGGGTGGGTGGTGGCCAAGGCAAACACTTGCCAAAGGTAGGTCCTGCTGCCGGCCCCAGCCCCTCAGCCCCAAGCCAACAGCACGGCAGCCTGGTCAGGCAGAGCCGGCTGAGGAAGGATGACAGCGCTGCCTCGTGCACTCCACAGAAGCTGACTTTAGGCCCGGGCTGCATTGTGGGGGTGCATCCCCACCCTGCCCCCAGGGAGGGGGTTTGGGAGCTGAGAAATGCTCCTTGGGCCTCAGCATTGCAGGTAAATGAAGGCAAACCCATTCTCCTTTCACAGGGCAACTAGGAAAGTGCCTCCCTGGGTACCCTTAAAATAGAGTGGAGAAAGGTGTAAACCCTGGATGGATGGCCTGGGGTCCTCACCTCCACAAGAACCACCGGGACCCCAGTGCAGAGAAGCAAAGGGTGAGGAGGGACCGACGGGACACTGCTGGAGACAAAGAGTCTTGTACTGTCCACTGTTTGATCTCTTCCCCAATCCACCCCACCCTCACTTTTCCCTCTCTTTCCTTCTCACTCTCCTGTTTCCAATCTGCTTCAATTTCTCTACCCAATATTTATTGTTAAATAAAATCCCTCGTTTTGACTTTGGTAGATGATCTCCTTGGCACCTTAATTCAATCAGAGCCATCTCTCCATAATCAAATCTTCAATGCTGGTGAAGAGTGGAAGGGTCTGGACTTTAGGCTGAACTTGGAGCCCAGCCTGACCCAGTGTGTGGATTTATATTTTGTGCTGCATGTCATGACAGATTTTAGTTCCTCAGGGAAATGCCCCTACCTAAAAAATTCCCTCTTGGAGCCATGCTCAAAGCCATTTGGAAGACAGCTGGAGATAGAATTGTCTTTAGAGATCATGTGGCAACCCCCAAATGTGAGAGGATCTGCTCTTCCTGTGCTCCACTCTCCTCATTAGGCAGTTTCTCCTGGAGGTGCAGAGCTGCATTTTTGGTGTCTGTGGCTCCTGCCAATTCTCCTCCAGAAGATGGCAGGAGGCTGGATTTGCTCTGCAATGTCTTTTGGCACTGACAGCAAGCTGGGCATGTTATTTCCAGAGGTTTATTGTGGCAGTGCAGGGAGGGCTGAGGGACATTTGCCTGTGAATAGCAGCAAAATTTAAGACTCTGCTGTTTTTTATTTATGGTGTGTTTCCAGATGCTGGGCACAGAAATAATTTGCTTAATAAATAATACAAATAAACAGACATCCAACGCCTCGTGCTCGCAGCCCAGACAGCCACACACAGAGGCACAGCCTGCCAGGGAGCTGGAGGCTTTGCAGCAGTTCTGCTTTCATGGAATCCTTCAGGTTGGAAAAGACCTTCAAGATCATTGGGTCCAATTTTTGAATGAGTTCCACCACATCCACCAAACCAAGTGCAATTCCTACTCATTTTTGAGCACTTGAGGGATGATATCTCCACCATTTTCCTGGGCAGTCCATTCCAATGCTTAACCATCATTTCAGTGTAGAAATTTTTCATAATATCCAACCTGGACCTGCTGTGTCACAGCTTGAGGCCCTTTCTCCATGTGCTATTCTTTCCTGGGAGAAGAAACCAACCCTGACCTCACTCAGCCTCCTTTCAGTGGCTGTAGAGAGCAATAAGATCTCCCCTGAGCCTCATTTTCTCCTTTTTAAGGTCTTCCTCAAGCCATTACTGTAATGAGTGACCAAGGGCTGGACAATTCCTTTTCCAGCTGTTTTCCTCTCTTACCAGAGCCCCATCAAGTATCCCAGGGCACAGTGAACAGCTCGTGACCCCCAGTGCTGGATGATGTGATTTCAGTATCTTTAGGCACCAGAGTTAACCTTGGGAAAATTATTCCAGGCACTAAAATCTGGGAATTTTAATTTACATTATCAGGCATTGGAACAGGCTTCCCAGAGTAGTGGTGGAGTCACCATCCCTGGAAGTGTTCAGAGGGGGTGTGGATGAGGACAGGGTTTAATGGTGTTGACAGCTGGACTGGATGAACTTGGAGCCCTTTTCCAACCTTTGCAATTCTGCAATTCCATGATTTGGGGGATCTCCCAGGTCCCTCCGCCCTGGCTGCAGAAGTGATGTGTGGAGTCACCACTTTGGCCTGGTCTTTGGTTCCTGGAGCTATTTTAGGTGTCCCAAAGTGTCCAATGGGCTGTAGGAGGGAATGGGGCTCCTCTTGGCTCCCTGTCCTGTTGACCAGCAATATGTAAATGCATAGATTGGTCGACTAAAGTTTCAATAAATTCAGTGCTAGGGCAGCTGGATCACACTCAGGCTGTAGAGAACTGGATGATCTTGAAGGGTTTTTCCAACCCAACCCATTCTGTGATTTACTTCACCCTAAACCAGACGTGCACTTTGTCAGGTGATTCACACTCTAAACTCTATTCAGTTTGTTGATTAGATTGTCTTTAATTGACAATAATTAAAACAAGATGAATAAATTACAGACACCCAAATTATGCAGATGAATCCCAGCCTTCTCCTGTGCCTCAGTTTCTCCACAGGAAGAATTTAATAAATTTTTATCTTGTAAGGCTAAATAAAAATATCAGCATATCCAACAGTAGAGAAAATGAGGTCAATATTCCTCTCTTACGTCTTCATGGTTTGAAATGACTGGTTGGGAGAAGACACCAGGCCTGGCTAAGATTGGACAGATAAAAAACATATTTCAGGCATTTTTTCCTCCTCATAGGCACATTCTGGACAGAGTTCCAGAGCAGTTTTTATTCCCTTCTATCCCTTGGAGAGAGCACATTTTCTCCATCCATAAGGATGAAGAAAGAATCGTGCCAAGAGCAGAGTGACAGTGGTAAATGGATAATAAATATTTTTACATTAACTGTTCCAGCTATGGCTAGGGTGAAATCATTCCAGGAGACAGCAGGAACAGCACAAAGTAATCTGGAATCTTCAGGAGTGCATGTCCTGGGATACCCAAACCCAAAACACATGTTACACCAGGACAGGAAACTTCAAATGCTGCTGTTTAAAGTTTAAAGGCGTGTTGGATAGAAAAATGAGACAGAGGGTGCTGAGAAATTCCTAGGAAAATGAAGAATAGTAGAGAGAAAGTATGGAGACTGGAGAAACAGAGAAAAAGAGAATTATTCCTTTTTTAAACATTTGGTGTCTATTCTGGAGCCTTTATTCTTCTATTTGAGGTAAATATTTAAAAATATCTAAAAAATGGAGGAATATTCAGCATTGCCTTGGGCTGGCACAGGAGGGGGTGATTTCCCCTGGAGAGAGGCTCCTATTGCAGTTGTTGCCTTCAGGCAGCTGCAGATCCCTCGGCTTTGGCTGCACAACAGCTGGAAATGCAAGTCCAGGAGCTCTGTCCATGGCCAGCCCCAGCAGGTGACAGCAAGGACAGGGCCCTGGCAGCTCCAGGACATTTGCAGGGAGCACCTTCAGCAAGCGCTGGGGGCTGGGACTGGGTGCAGAAAATGCCCTGGGGCTCTGTGCAGCCAGGCTAAAGGAACAAAGTTTTGTTATGAATAAGAAGCTTGACTAGGCCAATATTCCAGCAGCAATCAATTTAATTTTTAATATGGTAAAGTATGAGCAATACAGCGCTGGGTACAGTGGGGGAAGTTTTCCCTCCAACTGCACCCTGATAATTGAGGGTTACAGGTATTTATAGGGGTACTCATCAGCTTTTTCCAGCAGTTTCTATTTCCAATTTTTTTATTCATCAGCAATTTTTATTCCAAATTATTACATCACAATTCTGTACACTATTGTGATCTTAGTTTCTCAGGGTGTATCTCAAAAGGACTATCCCCGATGGTGGCAGTCCAGTTTCCGAAAGAAGAAAGATGAATCCCATCTGGTGGAGTCCAGCTCCCTAGATGTGGGTCCACCTTTTAATTGCAGAGACTATAAATCTAACAACAGTGATGTCCAGCTTCCCTTTGGTCAAAACCATAAATCCTTGAGGTAATGGTCATCTTCCTTTCTCAAACTATTTTTCTCTGCTTCCATAAGGTGTGAGATAAGCATATTTCCTTTATATATATTCCAAAGCTATAGTTTTGAGGATACAAGTAATATTCTAAAATTATACTTGAAAAGGTTATTATTGCAGAGCTCTTTATGGATTAAATGCGAGCAAAAAGCAACATCCTTAACACCTTCATTCCAATGCTCCTAAATCAACCAGGGTTAATTGCAAACAAAAGATAGGTTCAAAGGCCTTTTTCCATGCTTTATTTTCCTCAGTTATTCTCAGAATTCACAGCTCTCCCATTGTCGGGGTCCACACATTTCACATTCATAAATACACACATCGCCGGTTTGTACCTGACACGAAACACAGCTTTGTATTTCACAGTCCCCCCTCTGCTTGTATAAATTTTCATTTATCTTACTAATTCATGTCTGGGCTTCAAATCTTCAAAATTTTTGGAAGCTTTCTCTTTTTGGTCTCTTTTCTTTAATTCCATTATTTTGGTTATCTTAGCCGTTTTCTCAAATCGACGAACTGCTCTGGTAGCCAATTCTGTGTCGGTTACAGCAATCTGCATGCTTTGAATAACTGAGTAGATTAGTCGGATAAAACATGGAATAAGGCAAGGTAGAAACAATAACCCAGCTAATGAACACAATATCAGGAACCCTATTTTCTTCCACCAAGTTCCTCCTCCAAGCATCTGGTCCCACCATGAGGCTTGAAGAATGGAATTCCATTTTTGGACAGGGACATGAGCCACCCTTTTGATCACTGCTGCTAAACCCTGGATGGTTTCTCCGTAATCATCAATCTCAATGCAGCATTCTGACTCATTGAATTTCCCACACACTCCCGCTCCTTCGGCCAGTAAATAGTCCAAGGCTATTCGGTTCTGATACACAAAAGCCTGCACCTGAGCGTGCTGCCAGTTTAACAAGTCCAGGGCTCTGAGGAGTGATTTTAGACTACCTCTATGTCATGGTTTGACACTGGCACAATGCCAGTGCCCCCATGAGGATACCCTCTCCCTGGTTTCTGCTGTGAGATGTGACCAGGAATAAGCAAAGCAGGCTCCCACTTGGAAATGAAGAAAACAGAACTTTATTAACTACACTACAACTATATATATATAAAGGAACACACACAGGAAAAATGAAAACCTTACAAATCCATTTCCTCCTCCCCCCACCAAATTTCCAATACAATACATATATTCCCCAAATCACCAGCTCTTGGTCCAGCACCACCCTTCAGACAATCAATCCTCAGTTCATCAAGAGGAGAGGAGTCCTTCTTGTACCATGGGCTTCCCCTGGAAACACAGCTGAAGCCTCGTGTGTTTCCGTGTCACTCGTGGCACCACCCGGAGTCCATCTGCCGTTGTGACCTCTTCCTTTCATGTCCAGTGCTCTCACCACTGAACACGGACCAGAGCTGCTTCTAGGGTTGTCTTTTTAAGGATGCTCTGTCCCATTCCAAAAAAGGCACAGTCTCTCCTTTGGGACACCTGTCCCCACAATCTCTCCTTTGGGACACCTGTCCCCCCCATATTTTTCCACCCCCTGGGGCCGAGGGGCACCAACACTGAACCCTCTTGGTTCTGTGGCCATTGCCTCCCCCTAGATGCAGTTTCTGTGTCACAAGGAACATGGTTCTGTCCATGGCTGTACAAAAAGAGTCCAGCAAAAGCCACTCCATCATCTCTTGCCACAAGGATTTTTCTCTATTCTTCCACTATTTCTCACTCGCCCAGACCTCTCTCACACTTGCACATTCCTTCCTCATCTTCCACTCTATCTTCTAGGAGAGGTCAATGATCTGTAAAGTTCTCATTCTCCGAAAAGGGGTTAAAAGCTCCTACAAGCGGCCGGCTGCACCCCCCCTTCTTCTCCGTCCCAGCCGTGCTGCCGGCACAGGTCCATGTTTATCAAGCTTCAAGGTTACAGTCCCAGGCAGCGTCTCTCTCTCTCTCTCTCTCTCTCTCTCTCTCTCTCTCTGTGTCTCTCAGGGGGGGCTGCCTGATGGCTCCCTGTGTCTCTCTCTCTCTCTTCCACCCTTCCACCCCCGGGCCAGGGCAGAGACCCAAACTCTTTCCCGCCGGAAACCCAAGAGAGCCTCCCAGGGGAGAGCTCTGCTTTTAACCCCGTGTTCTCAGAGGCGTGTCTAATGTCCTAATGGCCAGGTTAGATGCCAGTATTAAAATCTGAATATCCATTGGCCCAAACACAGCATCCCAAAAAACACATTTCCTGTCAAGCCACCACAATCATAAAATAATAAATCAGCCTTATGAAACATGGAGTCAAGATTCTCATCTCTTCCCTCGTCCTGGGACCCCTGTGAACACCACCACAGAGGACCAGGGCAGTGATTCTTCCCCTGTGATCAGCACTGGTTGGGCAGCACCTCAAGTGCTGTGTCCAGTTCTGGGGCCCCCAATTTAGGAAGGACATGGAGGGGCTGGAGCGTGTTCAGAGAAGGGCAACAAGGCTGGGGAGGGGTCTGGACCACAAGTCCTGTGAGGAGCAGCTGAGGGAGCTGGGGTTGTTTATCCTGGAGAAGAGGAGGCTCAGGGGACAGAAAGCAGTGTCAGGGCACAGGTTGGACTTGATGATCTCCAAGGACTTTTCCAACCTTGCTGATTCTGGGATTCTCTGAAACCACCCTAGGAACAGTTGCAGGATGAGCCCTGGGCCTCCTCTTCAGCAGCTCCAGCAGCCCAGGTCCCTCAGCTTCTCCTGGCAGCCCCAAAGCCCATCCTGTCAGTCCTGCAGAGCCTCTGCAGCTCCTCCTCACTGCCCAGAACAGGGAGCCCCAGAGGCAGACACAGCAGCCCAGATGTGCCCCCCTGGCCTGGGGTGCCTCTGGCAAGGGAGCAGCACCAGGCACTGCAGGAGCCTGCAGACAATTCCTGCAGCACTTGTAGGATGATCCTGCTGCCCAAGGGACGTTCCCATGGGGCCAAGTCAGGAACTGCAATGGGGAGTGGGGCCAGAGAGGAAAGGCCGAACAGGGATGGGCTGTTTGCAGGGGAGGGAACGGGGCTGTGCAAGAGGAAGGAATTTGTATTAGGAAGTGTAAAGAAAGTAAAGGTGAAGCAGAGGAAATGCTCAGGGAAGTGTGGGGGTGGCTGCCAGGCAGCCCTGGCTCTGAGCAACAGCGTCTGCAGTGGCACAGGAAACTCCCAGCTGATGGGAACAAACTCTCTGGCTGAGTGCAGAGGCCAGGACAAAGCTGAGTGGTTTCCCTGGTGTCCCCCAGGCCTTGCTGGCCCCAGGGGCTGATGGCATTTGTGCTCCCTCAGGTTCATATCCCCACAGCAACAGCATGGGGGTGCTGGCCCTGCTGTGTGCAATGCAAACAGGGGCTGCTGAGGCAGTGCTGCCGTGTCTGTGCCTGCAAGGATGGGGCACCTGTGTGAGCTGGGGGAGAGGCCAGGGCTGCAGAGGGGGGATGTTGTTGGCAGCTGCATGAGGACGCTCTGGGACGCTGCCCTGGGCTGTGCAGCGCACTGGGCATGGATCAGCCCCTGCTCTGCTGCTCCTTCCCGTCTGCCCCAGGGCCCTTGCAGAGCCCCAGCCATGCTGTTTGCCCCCAGCCTGCCCACGGCCAGCCTGGGGCTGCTGACGGGGGTTTCTGTGCTGAGCATTGGCCTGGCCGTGTTCTTGAGAGAGCCTGGGCAAGGAGCCTGGAGCCCCCAGGGCCTGGCCTGAGGCGTCAGCGCTGCCCCAGCAGTGCCCATGGCCTGGCCCTGCTGCAGCCCCGGCACTGCCACCCCCAGGGCTGTGCCCGGCCCCGAGAGCACTCAGGCCCTGCAGCAACACCAGGGCCACCAGGGCAGCGGGGCAGGGCCACGGCAGCAGCACTGGCAACACCAAGTGCTGCTGCTGCTGCTGCTGCTGGGCACAGCTGCTGGGCCAGCACTGATCTGCCCCAGCTCTGCACACAGACATTGCTGCTGCAGCTCCAGAGAAGGCAACAAAAGGGCATCTCTGCAGAAAACTCTGCTGGGACATCCTTCAGTTCCTTTAAAGCCACCGAGAGCACAGCCCCTATTGACACAGTGTGTGGCCCCAGGGAAGGTGGAGAGAAACAAAATGAGAAATGGCACAAAAAATGACATTTCTTTGTGGAAAATAATAAAAAAAATAAAACAAAGGAAAAACCCCCATAACCAACCAACAAGAAGTATCAGAGATTAGTTTTATTTCAAGGGATTTGCAGAAATTGGCCAGCACTTTATTGTTTCTGAAAGCATCCAGTCATCAGTCTCCACACTGCAGTCTTGAGCTCCTGGTTCCTCAGGCTGTAGATGAGGGGGTTCAGGGCTGGAGGCACCACTGAGTACAAAACTGACAGGGCAAGATCCAGGGATGGGGAGGACATGGAGGGAGGCTTCAGGTGAGCAATTGTGCCAGTGGTGAGGAACAGGGAGAGTACGGCCAGGTGAGGGAGGCAGGTGGAAAAGGCTTTGTGCCGTCCCTGCTCAGAGGGGATCCTCAGCACAGCCCTGAAGATTTGTACATAGGAGAAAACAATGAACACAAAACAGCCAAGTAACAGAAAAGCACTACCCAGCAGAACCCCAAGTTCTCTGAGATAAGAATTGGAGCAGGAGAGCTTGAGGATCTGTGGGATTTCACAGAAGAACTGGCCCAGGGCATTGCCATGGCACAGGGGCAGGGAAAATGTATTGGCCGTGTGCAGCAGTGAATAGAGAAAGGCACTGGCCCAGGCAGCTGCTGCCATGTGGGCACAAGCTCTGCTGCCCAGGAGGGTCCCGTAGTGCAGGGGTTTGCAGATGGACACGTAGTGGTCGTAGCACATGATGGTCAGGAGGCAAAACTCTGCTGCAATGAAAAAGACAAAAAAAAATACTTGGGCAGCACATGCAGTGTAGGAGATGTTGCTGGTGTCCCAGAGGGAATTGTGCATGGCTTTGGGGACAGTGGTGCAGATGGAGCCCAGGTCAGCGAGGGCCAGGTTGAGCAGGAAGAAGAACATGGGCGTGTGCAGGTGGTGGCCGCAGGCTACGGCGCTGATGATGAGGCCGTTGCCCAGGAGGGCAGCCAGGGAGATGCCCAGCAAGAGGCAGAAGTGCAGGAGCTGCAGCTGCCGCGTGTCTGCCAATGCCAGCAGCAGGAAGTGCCTGATGGAGCTGCTGTTGGACATTTCCTGGGGCTGCACATGGGCACCTGTTCATGGAGAAAGGACAGTGACAAGTCAGCAGAGGCTGCTTTGAGTCAAACCTGGGCCATTCCCTGTAGACTGTCCCTACATTTGGGACACACCGCCCTTCTAGCTGCTGTGGGAAAGCCTTTGGCTGCAATCAGAGCACAATCACACTCCCCGGGTACCCTGGGATAAACCAGACCCTGCCCAGAGCAGAGGGATCCCTGAAGGTCTCACCCTTTCTCAAGGTCTCTGGGCAAGGTCTCAGCACCCCCTTGTGCCAAGGACACTCACGGCTCCCTGGGCAAACCCAGAAGCATTTCCTCAGCTGTGGCAGCTCTGCCCTTCCCTGTGGGACATTCAGGGAAATCCCAGAGGCTCTGGCACAGATCTGCACCCAGGAGGGCAGCTCAGAGCCTGGCAGGGCACAGCAAGGAGATCCCTGGCTGTGCCCATGATGGGATCTCAGGGAGGGGGCTCAGCTCATTCCCCTTTGCCATGGACTGCTTTGCCCATAGCCCCACAGGTGCCAGGGAAGCTTGGACACCCCATTCCCATGGACAGCCCTGCCTGGCAGGAATGCCAAGGGCAGTGCTTGGCTCAGCTGCTGCAGATGCCAGAGCCTCCCTGAGAGCAGCAGATAACAGTGCCAATGTCAGGGCAGGGCAGAACCAAGAGCAGATGTTGTGGTGCTGTGCCTGAGAGGGCAGGGCAGAGACAGCCGGGCACTCAGGACAGTGTTCCCGTGCCCAGCTGTGCCCGGCACCTCCCACACACCAACAGTGCCCTCCTGCCCCAGCCCTGCTCTCTTCAGCCCCCTCTGCTTCCCTGAGCATCTCCCTGGGCCTGGACATTCCCTCCTGAAAGGAGCCTTGTCCCTGCCAGCGCTCACAGAGCCCATCCCAGCCTGTGTGCCCTGGCTGGGGCCCTACAGAAACCTGCCTGTGTGCAGGGCCCTGGCTGGGGCAGGCTCTGTGTGCAGCTGGGCAAGGGCAGCTCAGGAGAGCCCTGCTGGGCCCTGCAAAGGTGATGCTGCTGCTGTGCAGGGCTGAGGAGTGGCTGAGGGCCCTTTGGGAGGCTCCCAGCAGAGACACTGACCACCCTAAGTTACAGTTCTGGACTCTCTGTAAATGTTCAAACATTCCTTTGGTGATCCTGTGTGTCCCTTTCAATTTAGAATGTTTTGGGATTCTGGGATAACAATTCCTGTTCTGCTTCTCTTATCCCCCTGCTGTCTATAATCCAAAGGAAAAAAAAAACCCTTGCAACAGTGTTAGAACAGTAAAGTAAAAACCAGACATTAATTGGAAGCTTCCAGATGTCCCAGTGGGGATGGGGCACACTCGGTCCCTGATTTCAACAATTTATTAAGGTTGATTAATTAGGATATTTAACAGGAACATCCAATAGGAGATTCAGTTGCCCTGGTTACAGGGCCATTGTGTTACACACCCCCTGCTCAACCTGTTGGAATAGGTCCAAAGGCTTCTTTGCCAAAAATTTTTGTTATGACTGCTCACATTCTGGTCAATTAAAAAAATGGTTTTGTTCCTGATAATAAGGTTCTCTTCCTGATAATAAGACAGTATTTCAGGAAGGTATTTAGACAGTGAGCTTATTGTTCTAAAATCTAAGAGAAAGGTTAGGAAACGTACTAGAGTTAATTATTATAATTATATAAGTATGTAATATTAGTTTATTATAGTTAATTAGGAATTTAGTAGTGTTAAGTAAGGATTGTAGATTTATAACTATATAATATTAAGTTACAGAGCTATGAATATATGAAAAATGTGTAAAATGCAAAAATCTTTTCGTCATCACCCCAACTTTCCCATCCTTCTCCAAGAACGAAATTGAAAACACTCTCAGGAAAGCTCCTGATCTTTCCAGCAATCCCAGGCTTACCTTCTTTGGGAAGTGCCCTCCGGAGCTGTGCCCAGGCTGGTCTGGAGCTGGGAGCAGCCCTGCCCCACCCAGCCCCTCTCAGCAGCAGCCCCTGCCCTGCTCAGGGCGGCTCCTTCCCCCCAGAGCTTCTCCCCAGCGCTGGGAGCAGCTGCCAGGGCTGGCTGAGAGCTGTCCCTGGCAGGCAGCAGAGTCCCTGCCCCAGCACAGCGCCCTGACTGCTTCAAACCTGGGCTGATTTCTGCTCTAGTGACCCCTGAGTGAGCTCTGCCCTGTGCTCCCAGCCCAGGCTGAGTTTAACCCCTCTGTGCCTCTGTGCTGTGCCCGGGCTGGCTGCAGGCAGTGCCCCAGCCCTGCTGGGCTGGCACAAGAGCTGCTCATCCAGAGAAATGTGCTTTTGAAGCTCTTCTTGGTGAGCAGGAGCTGCCTCTGGGCCAGCAGCCCAGCCCAGCTCAGCAGCACAGACACAGCACAAGGACTTTAATGAGCCTCTGGGGCTTTGTGCTCAGGCCCTGAACATCAGTCCCTGAGAGGGAGCTGAAGAAACCTCTCCAGAACTCCAAGGCAGAATCCAACTCCAAACTTTCTTGGACTTTTAATGGGTCCCACTGAGGGACACGACTGAGCAAGTGTCCCCAGGCCCCAGGCAGAGCAGAGAACTGCAGGCAGGGATGAAAGGTGGGGACAAAGAGAAGCCAAGTCTTGGTGCCCTGGGGCACAGCAGGGTCTGTGCCAGCAAGGGCTGGGAGGAGACACCTTGTCCTGAGGCCCTGGGGCCTCCTGGCACAGCCCCAGCCAGGCTGGGCACTGTCAGCCCCTTGTGCTGCCCTCAGCATCCCCCCCTAGCCCACATCCCAGTGGCCTCAAGGATCTGCTGCAAGGAGTTCCTGGGGAGCCTTGCTCAGCCATGGCCCTGGGGGCTCCTTCATGCTCCCTGCAGGACTGCAGCTTTTTCAAAGGACTTTGGGTTTGGCTTTTGCCTTGCAGTCTCTGAGAGGTTTGTGCAATCATGGCCTCCAATTATCTGCTGTAATTAGTCCCTGGAGAGGCTTTGTCAGTAACAACACTCAGTGGGGCTCATTAATGCTTCAAGGTACTCCAGTTATTTTAAGGTACTTGGTGTTTCCCATTTTGATACAGACTCTGTGAGAGGTTTGTGCAATCATGGCCCCAATTATCTGCTTTAATGAGTGCCTGGAGAGCTTTCTACTGTCACTCAGTGGGGCTCATTAATGCCTTGAGGTACTCACATTTTTTAAGGTAGTTTGGAATTTCCTTTCCACACTGAGACTCTGGGAGGTTTTTGGTCAATCCTGGCCTCCAATTGTCTGCTCCAAGGAGTCCATGAGGAGCCTGTGTTGGGGATGGACCTCAGTGGGACCCATTCATGCTTTGAGACATTTTGGGGTTTTCTTCTGACTTTGACTCCTGGAAAGGTTTGTGCAATCTCCTCTCTGGCCCTGAGGTTCCACGGCTCAGCTCCCAATGCACCACAGGGCTCATCAGGATGCAGCAAGTCCTGACAAACCATGGCTCTGCCTTGATTTCCCTCTGCTCTAATGCAGTTTATCAGGAATGTATCTGGAGTGATTTTTGGTTTGCTAATTTGAGATTTCTCAGCCAATGCATCTATTCGTGCAGTGGGATCAGTGTTGGCTGATTACCATTGCACTCACTGGAATATATTTACTCATTTCCTGCTGCGAGATAGGATTAGGAGAAAGGCAAAGTAGGCTCAAAATTTTAAAAGGGTATATAGAAAAGTTTATTACCAGTAAATAGAAGAAAGAGTAATAAGAATCTGAACACTTCTCCTCTCCCTACAACCTTTTCTTTCTTACTGACAATGTAAGGAGACAAAACCTGAAAGTTTCAGTCAGTTTACACCATCTAGAACAGCCTTTCTTCAGTTCACTTAGGGAGAGGAGTCTCTCTTTCATGCTATGGAGACTTCTCCATAAGAAAAACGTTTGCTCGTGGCTCTCAAATCCCACGAAGAGCAGCTGCCCAGAAAATCTGCAATCGTGAAGTCCTTCCCATTTTTTTTCAGTTTTCCCCACAGTTGTGTTTATGGGCCATGTCAACTTATCGGTTATTAGTTCAAAGATGAGCTGTTCAAGAGCAAAGATTCTCTTCATCTATTTATGAAATCATCTTCATCTTCGAGAACAGAAATCTTCTTTTTCTCTCCCTGAGGGCACAGGATCTCACCACTCTTCTCTCTTTCTCTATTTAAACTTCTCATGGGATCACAGCTACTTCAACATTTGCTTACTTTAGCATGGAGGTTTTTGCTGAACAAAATACCATATTTTCTACCCATATTTTCAATTACATATTGGGAAAAAGAGAGTCTGACATATTAATTACATCCTTCTCCATAGCTTTACAAGAGGATTTCAGCCCCAAGATCAAGGCATCTCCTCATCCCTCCCATCTGGGGCTCAACTTCCCCTTCAGTGACCTCAGTGTCTTCATGTTGCTACTCTCTGTGCCTGCAGTTTGTCCTTTTCTCTCACTGGAGGGAGGATGGAAGCACTGAAAGAGTTCATATCTCACCCGGGGCCTGCAGATGGTTCCGTGCCCCCGGCCGGGCTCGGTGCTTGCGGCCGGAGCTGTTTTACGATGGAGGTTTCTGCAGCGGCTGCGCTGGGGCTGTGTCAGGATGGGCCGCGCTGGGGCAGGGCCAGGATCTCAGCAGCCAGGCCAGAGCACAGCAGCAGCACGGCCGGGGGCCGATGGCTTCTCCTGCCCCTGCCCGGGGCTTGCGGCTGAAGCCCAAGGGTGGCAGAATCTTGGCCGAGCCGGCCCGGCCCGGGGCTGCTCCTGGGGCCCGGCGGATCCTGGCTGGGCCCGGGCTGGCGGCGGGGCAGGGCTCAGCAGGGCCCAGATGTTCCCAACTGCAGCCATGGCCCGGCCCGGCCTCGGCCCCGCGGCCTCCCCTGCCCTGCCCGGCAGCCGATGGGGCCTGGCGGAGTCCCTGGGAAGGGGCCCGGCCCCACGGCAGGAGCCGCCCGGCCCGGCCTGGCTGAGACGGGGCCGGGTCAGCCTTGTTACCTCTGTGCCAGCCAGAAGGGAAAGAGACCCTCACAGGCTTTCCCATCTTTAACATGTGTCTTCACAGAGGGGTGTACAGTTCCCTTAGCGGTTTAACAGATTGTCAATTCTCAAAGTTAATTACTGATTGGTTTTTTAGTCAGACACGGAGGAAACTGCTAGCAGCTTCTCTTAGAACATCACTTCCATGATGCCAAACCCTCACAACAGCACAGAGCACAGAGTTCCTTTGTCCATATGTAGTAGTCATGTGCCCAAGTCCTCAAAAACTCTTCTTGGGAGATGTCTGGGCCCTTTCCAAGTTTTTTTCAACTGAAAGCATTCAACTCAGAGTCTAAGAAAATCACCAGAAGACGTGGCCAGCCTGACCTGTCTGTCCTTGCTACTTTTTTCTGGGAGCAATCTTTGGATATATGGAATTTGGGAGGCCAAATTCTAATTCTGGCCATGGACCCTGGACATGAAGGTTGCTTCTTTTCCGTAGGAAGGAAGGAACAGAGCCCCAGTGTTTGCCAGGCAGAAGAGAGTGACCACCAGAGGACAAGGCCAGGCAGAAGTGGCAGGTTTTTTTTCTGAGAGAAACCCTTGCAGATAGGAAAATTTTTTGAGAGAATACCAATTTTGGCAATGGACATTTAAAAAGAGGGACAGTTCTTTTCTATAGCAAGGAAAGCACGGAGCCCCAGTGCTCCAGGAGCTGATGAGAGGCAGCCCTTGACATCCCAACATCAGCCAGAGCTGTCAGGTGGCCCCTGGGAGGCCAAGCCAGCCAGGCCTGTTCCATGTTCCCTCGGTTCCATGGGGCCCCACAGTGTCCCAATGGTCCCTCGCTTCCCTGAGGCCCTGAGGTGCCATAATGCCCCCTTGGTGACACCAGGCCCTGAAGGGTCCCAATGGTCTCCATGGTTCCATCAGGCCCCACAGAGCCATAATGGTCTCTGGGTTCCATGAAGCCCCGCGGTGTCACCACGGCCCCTTGGTTCCATGGGCTCCAGTGGTGCCACAATGATCCCCATGGTTCCATGAGGTCCCCACAGTGTCCCAGTGTTCTCCATGGGAAGGAAAGAACCCAGCCCCAGTGTGGCAGGGGCAGTCACCAGAGGTCAAGGCCAGCCAGGCTTGATGGTACTGGCAGATTGTGCCTGGGAGCAACCCTTGGATATCCAGAATTTTGGAGGTGGAATCCCAATTTCAGACGTGGACACCTGGAGGATAAGGATGCTTGTTTTCCATTGGAAAGAAAGCACGGAACACTGATACAACAGTGACATTTGGGGATCTATGGGGAGCATTGGGGATCGTTTCTGCACCTTGTGACCCAACAGGAGCTTTTCTAATAAATGTTGCCTGAAGCTCCCACTGTGCCCATCACAGGAACCCATGTGAGTGTCTGGGACATCCCAGCTCTTTGGAAGCCTGGGGACTCCTGGGATGTCACCATGGAATGGCTGTGACTGCCTCTGACCACAGGGCTCTTTACCATCCTAGAAACCCCTCGGAGGTCTCCATGGAGCCCCTGTCTCTGCCTGTGACATTCCAGCTCTGGAACAGCCTGGAGACTCTTGGAAAGATCCCATGGAACCCTTCTGAGGGCCTGTGACAAATCTGATCCTTAGCAGGCAACCATCACCAGCCCCCTGTTGCTATGGTCAGTCCCTTGGCAGCTCCATGGAGACCCCATGCCAGGGGTGGTTGCCATGGCCACCAGGGCTGGCACCAGCTGGCATGCTCGGTTTCCAGGGGCTGGGCTTCAGGAATGGGATTCCCCAATTTCCTGCTCCCGCTAAAACCGTGCTGCCCTCGCTGCCCTCCCGCCTCCCATGAAAAGCACAAAAGGCAAAGATCCCGGGCTGGGATAAGAACAATTTATTGGGAACAGCAACAAGATAAGGAGCAAAAGGAACAGAATCAATTCTGATAACAGAAGGGATAAGTAAAACTATTTACAGAAAAAACTACAACATCAACAACTAGTTCTTCCTGGCAATGTATTTCCTCCTGTCTGGAAAGGACACCCTTCTCCTCAGGGAGAGAGAGAGAGAGAGTCCCTTTCCTGCCCCTGGCAATGACCTCAGGTGGGAGTGAATGTAATGACAGGGCCATGGCCAGACCCTCATGTTCTCCAATCCCACATCATGTCATTGCCAGGGGCAGGAAAAGGGACAGGTGTCTTCCCAGCATGGATCACAGGGAACATGGATCACCAGGGCTCTTCCCAACGTGGGGTCTCCAATGGGGGATAAAGCTGGAGCAGTGCATTAAACTCTTCCTGCAGTTGGGGCATGTACAGGGCTTCTTTTACTGGTGCCTCCGTTGGTGTCTGCTAAAGTGAGAGCTGCTGGTGAAGCTCTTCCCACACTGGGGACACTCGTAGGGCCTCTCCCCAGTGTGGATGCGCCGGTGGGTGACAAGGGTGGAGTTATGCTTGAAGCCCTTCCCGCAGTCGGGGCAGAGGAAGGGCCTCTCATCTGTGTGAATGCGCTGGTGCTGGAGGAGCTGAGAGCTGGTGTGAAACCTCTTCCCACACTCGGGGCACTGGTAGGGCCTCTCCCCTGTGTGGATCATTTGGTGGATGATCATTTGGGTCTTCCTACTAAAGGTCATCCCACATTCCCCGCAGTTGTATGGCCTTTCCCCAGTGTGGATCCTCTGGTGGCAGATCAAGAGAGACTTCTGCCTAAAGCTCTTCCCACATTCCCCACACTCATAGGGTCGTTCCCTGGTGTGGGTCTTCTGGTGGGAGATCAGGTTAGAGTTCTGGCTGAAACTCATCCCACATTCCCCACACTCGTACGGCTTCTCCCTGGTGTGGATCCGCTGGTGCCTGATGAGGTGGGAGTTGCGCTTGAAGCCCATCCCACAGTCAGGGCAGCGGAAGGGCCTCTCATCTGTGTGAATCCGCTCATGCAGGAGGAGATCAGAGCTGGTGTAAAACCTCTTCTGACACTGGGGACACTCGTAGGGCCTCTCCCTCTCCCCAGCGTGAATGCGCTGGTGGGTGATGAGGGTGGAGTTGCGCTTGAAGCCCTTCCCACAGTTGGGGCAGCGGAAGGGCCTCTCCTCAGTGTGAATCTGCTGGTGCTGGAGGAGACTGGAGCTGGTCTGAAACCTCTTCTGACACTGGGGACACTCATAGGGCCTCTCCCCAGTGTGGATGCGTTGGTGGATGATGAGGGCAGAGCTGCAGCTGAAGCCCTTCCCACACTCCCCACACTCGTAGGGCCATTCCCCAGTGTGGATCATCTGGTGGCTGATCAGGCTGCTGCTCTGCCTGAAGCTCTTCCCACACTCCAAGCACTTGTGGGGCTTCTCCCCATCATGAAGCTGCTCATGGGCCACCAGCTCTGAGCTCTGGCTGAAGCTCTGTCCACCTTCCTGGCTCAGGGTGGGTCTTTCCTCCTCAGAGCACCCTGGGCTGGGTTTGGAGCCCCTCCTCCTGTGGGATCTCTGGGGATTTTCCTCCCCATTGGATTCCTGTGCCCTGGAGTCACTCAAAATGGCCTCTTCCATGAGTTTCTGCTGTGGGGATTTCTCCTCTCTGGTCTCCATGCTCAGATCCTTCCCGGGGGGAGGAAGGCCAAGGAGAGGATGGGATTTGCCTCCGTGCCAGAGGGAAGGGGAAGGAGATCCCCCCAGTGCATCCCCAGCAGGACGGGGTTGGCAGCAGGGTTGTCCTGCAGCCGGGGGCTGTGCTGGGCTGGGAGATGGAGCAGGAGAGAGGGGGAAAGGGGCACTGACTTCCTCCTCACCTGCCTGCGTGTCCCGGGGCTCCTTCCTCTTCCTTGCAGCCTCCTCCTCCATCTGGCAAAGGTTTGGGGATGTGAAATCCTGTTCTGGGAGGAAAGCAAGGGATGAGCGCATTGAATTTTTACTGGTTTGAAGACAAACCTGGGGGAGAGTCTAAACCAGAATTACAATTTAATAAGAAAAGAAGATCAAGGCAATGATACAGAAACACTGCCTTAAACTGACAGAGTCAGGATATAACCTGACACCCTGTTGCTGGTCAGGCTGGTGGCAGCAGTCCCATTAAATGGTGGCTGCAGTCCTGTGGGAGTGATGAACGTGATTCTGTCCAAGCAGTGATCCTGTAGAAGGGTCTGGTCTTCCTCTGAAGGTCCAGTGGTGGTTCTGGAGCTCTTGTCCTCTGGGAATCCAGTAGGCAAGCTGCTCCTGGTGTTGCAAGGCTCAGCTTATATGCAGGTAGCAATGCTTGGATCCTCCCCCTGGGCGGAGCATCCCACAATGGGATGATGGAATTTTATCAGTCCTGCAGTGACACTCAATGGCCCATTCCCAGAAGATATCTCCCCTGGAGGGCGTTATCAGGGCTGAGTCATGGAAGAGATCAAGAACACTGCCCCACCTGTTTATAGCAGTTGATGAAGATGGGCATTGAAAACATGCATTTGGTTCCATCTTACATTGCAACCTGAAACAGTGGGGGAATCCCTGCTCAGGGGGTGAACACCACCCCCCTTACCCAAACTGGCTCAGGTGTAAAACCCCAACCCTGGGAAGGCCACACACACACAGGGGACAATGTCACACTTGCCCTGCCCCAGGGCAAATGGCATCTCTCTAATATTTTCTTAACCAGATTGCAAAATTATTTTGGCACAGTGAGTTCAGGGCACTGTTCTTTGACCCCAGTTGCCTTTGACTACAGCATGGTTCCTTCCTCTGAGGAGGTTGTGGGTCTCTCTGGAGGAACTCTTGGAAACTTGGATGCAGCTTCGTCTGAGCGACCTATGGGAGAACTGATGAGGAAAATGGCTGTTGTGGGACTGGAGTGTAAAGAAAATATTTTGTTGTCCCTCCTTGAAAAGTTTGTTAAAATCGCTGGAGGAAATGGAGCAAATGATACCAGCAAGACTGACAAGGTTCATTCACCACATGGTGAGGAACACAAAGCTGCTAAAAGTCCCACAAGAAGCCCAGCTCAAGTAGCTAAATTCCCAAATAACTACTGAATTCCCAGGCTTGGGTTTTTTCCAAATGTGAGAATCATTTTTCTCTTCATCCCTGTCACCTTTGTGACAGCTACACAGAGCTTTCCCTTCCTTTTAATAATATCTGTATTGGGCCGAATTTGCACTTTTCTTTAATTTTAACCTGCCAGCAGCTGAGCTGGAGCTGTGCAGGAACCAAGGAAACTTGGAATTGCCCCAGAATTGCTTCTATTGTCAGCCGGTGCTGCGGCGGCTGTGGGGCAGAGGGGTGGGAAAGGGGGGTCCGGGGTGGCAGTGGAGGAAATGCCGGGCCCGGGGGCTGAGCACAGGGCTGAGCACACAGAGATGGTTTTGTTCTTGCTGAGCTCGCACTGAGCCAAGGCCTGTCCTGCCCCTCATTCGGCCACGCTGGGGAGGGGCTGAGGGTGTGGGGGAGCTTGGGAGGGGACACAGCCAGGACAGGAGATCCCAGCTGACCCCAGGGATACCCCAGACCATAGGACATCATGATCAGTGCATGAAGTGTGGGGAACAAGGAGGAAAGGGGCACATTTGCAGTGAGGGTTTTGTCTCCCCAGGTAACACTTAGGCAGGATTGGGCCCTGTTTCGCCAGTGGGCAGGGCCCGCACCAAAGACACAGACACCAACTTAACTTAAGGAACAGTGTAATTTAGATAATGCAAATTTGCAAAAAATTACAAAAATATTAGGTAGGCAAAGCAAATAATCATTAGTAAATAATTCCAAAAGAGAAGATGTTGAAATGAGTATCACACAACTGTCCATTTCTGGCTGCAGGCTCTGGAGATTCTATCTCTGCCTTCAATCAGGGTTGCATTCCCTAAAGAATCCTGGTACCAAATCCTACTTTCCAAGGCTGGAACAGTGTCTCAGGTTTAGCTGGGTGTGTATTCAATTACCCTCTGTTAAAGCTGGGGCAATTATCATCTGTTAATTGAGCAGTTTACTTTATCTCTTCCACATGAATCCTCCCTCCAGGGAGATATCTTCTGTTAATCGGCCATTGAGTGTCACTGATAAAAATTCCATCATCCCATTGTGAGAAACTCTGCCCAGAGGGAGGAGCCAAGCATTCCTACCTGGATATAATCTGAGAATGTGAACAACAGAGTCAGCCTTCCCCCACAGGATTCCCAGAAGAGCAGCTTTCAGCTCCACTGGATCCCAGAGGAAGACCAGGCCGATCGACGCCACAACTGGACCTTCAGAGGAAAACTCCACCCTTCTACAGGATCACTGCTCCAACAGAACCACACCTGTCCCTGCAGGAGCACTGCAGCCACCATTTAACAGGAGTGCTACCAACACTCTGATCCACAGGGTGTCAGGTCGTATTCTTACTCTGTAAGTAGTTTTTAGTACTACTGCATTTGTATTTTTAATTTTCCTTCTGAAGAACTGTTATTCCTATTTCCAAAGACTTTGTTTGACAGCCTCTTGTTTTGAAAATTATAATTCCAAGTGAAGGGATTAACATTTTCGATTTCAGGGGAGTCTCCTGCCTTCCTTAGCAGACACCTGTCTTTTCTAACTGACACAATGCCCTGGGACAGCCAGGCAGGTGAGGAGGAAGTCAGTGCCCCTTTCCCCCTCTCTCCTGCTCCATCTCCCAGCCCAGCACAGCCCCTGGCTGCAGGACAACCCTGCTGCCAACCCCGTCCTGCTGGGGATGCACTGGGGGGATCTCCTTCCCCTTCCCTCTGGCACGGAGGCAAATCCCATCCTCTCCTTGGCCTTCCTCCCCCAGGGAAGGAGCTGAGGATGGAGACCAGGGAGGACAAAACCCCACAGCAGAACATCATGGAAGAGGCCATTTTTAGTGGCTCCATAGTACAGAATTCCAACGTGGAGGAAAAGCCCCAGAGATCCCACAGGAGGAGGGGCTGCAAATCCAGCCCAGGGTGTTCTGAGGAGGAAAGACCCACCCTGAGCCAGGAAGGTGGACAGAGCTTCAGCCAGAGCTCAGAGCTGGTGGTCCATGGGCAGCTTCACGATCGGGAGAAGCCCCACAAGTGCTTGGAGTGTGGGAAGAGCTTCAGGCAGAGCAGCACCCTGATCAGCCACCAGATGATCCACACTGGGGAATGGCCCTACAAGTGTGGGGAGTGTGGGAAGGGCTTCAGCTGCAGCTCTGCCCTCATCATCCACCAACGCATCCACACTGCAGAGAGGCCCTACGAGTGTCCCCAGTGTCAGAAGAGGCTTCACACCAGCTCCCATCTCCTCTGCCACCAGCGAATTCACTCAGAGGAGAGGCCCTTCCACTGCCCTGACTGTGGGAAGGGCTTCAAGCAGAAATCCCACCTCATCCACACTGGGGAGAGGCCCTACGAGTGTCCCATATGTCAGAAGAAGTTTCCCACCAGCTTCCAGCTCCTCCAACACCAGCGGATTCACACAGATGAGAGGCCCTTCCTCTGCCCAGACTGCGGGAAGGGCTTCAAGCACAACTCCACCCTTGTCACCCACCGGCGCATCCACACTGGGGAGAGGCCCTACGAGTGTCCCCAGTGTGGGAAGAGCTTCACCCAGAGCTCTCACTTGACCAGACACCAATGGAGCCACCAGTAAGGAAAGGCCTGCAAATGCCCCAGCTGCAGGAACAGCTTCATGCACCAATCCAGCTTCATCCCCCATGGGAGGACCCGCATTGGGAAGAGTCCTGGGGATCCGTGTTGCCCATGATCCATGCTGGGAAGACACCTGTCCCTTTTCCTGCCCGTGACATGATGTGGGAATGGAAGAACATGAGGGTCTGGCCATGGCCCTGTCATTACATCCACTCCCACCTCAGGTCATTGCCAGGAGCAGGAAAGGGACTCTCTCTCTCTCTCTCTCTCCCTGAGGAAAAGGGTGTCCTTTCCAGACAGGGGAAATTGTGGCCAGGAAGACCCAGTGAGTTGTGTTTTCCCTGTAAACAGTTTTATTTATCCCTTCTGTTACCAGTATTGTTTCTGTTACTGTTTGTTCCTTATCCCGTTGCTGTTCCCAATAAATTGTTCTTATCCCAGCCCGGGATCTTTGCCTTTTGTGCTTTCCATGGGAGGCGGGAGGGCAGCGAGGGCAGCGCAGTTTTAGCAGGAGCAGGAAATTGGGGAATCCCATTGCTGAAGCCCGGCCCGTGGAAACCGAGCATCCCAGCTGGTGGCAGCCCTGGTGGCCATGGCAGCAGCCTTGGGAGAGGGTCCCTGGCTGGGGCTGTGGGAACCTCTTCCCTCTGGTGCCCAGGGACAGGAGTGGAGGGAGCGGCTGCAGCTGAGTCGGGGCAGGCTCAGGTTGGATGTCAGGAAAAGGTTTTTGCCCAGAGGCTGCTGGGGCCCTGGCCAGGCTTCCCAGGGAAGGGTCCCAGCTCCAGGGCTCTCTGAGCTGCAGCAGCGTTTGGCCAGCGCTGCCAGGCCCAGGCTGGCATTGTTGGGGTGTCCTGTGCAGGGCCAGCAGTTGGACTGGAGGATCCTGATGGGTCCCTCCCAGCTCAGCCAATTCTGTGCTTCTGGGATCCCATCAGCCTGGGGATGGGGCCGCCGATGGTTGCCATGGCAACGGGCTCTGGCTGCAGGCCTGAGTTGGTGTCCATGGCAACCACCCCGGCATGGGGTCTCCATGGAGCTGCCAAGGGACTGAGCATAGCAACAGGGGGCTGGTGATGGTTGCCATGGAAACTGACCATAGCAACAGGGTACTGGTGATGGTTGCCATGGAAACTGACCATAGCAACAGGGGGCTGGTGATGGCTTCCATAGTAATTGACCATAGCAACAGGAGGCTGGTGATGGTTGCCATGGAAACTGACCATAGCAACAGGGGTCCTGGTGATGGTTGTCGTGGAAACTGACCATAGCAACAGGGGGCTGGGGATGGTTGCCATGGAAACTGACCATAGCAACAGGGGGCTGGTGATGGTTGCCTGCTAAGGATCAGATTTGTCACAGGCCCTCAGAGGGGTTCCATGGGGACTTTCCAAGAGTCTCCAGGCTCTTCCACAGCTGGAATGTCACAGGCAGAGACAGGGGCTCCATGGAGACCTCCCAGGGCTTTCTGGGGATGGTAAAGAGCTCTGTGGTCAGAGGCAGTCACAGCCATTCCATGGTGACATCCCAGAGCACCTTGGGCTGCAAAGGCACCCATCTGTCACAGGCACTCATGGGTGCTCCACGGTGACATCCCAGGAGTCCCCAGGCTGCCAAAGAGCCGGGATGGCCCAGACACTCACAGGGGTTCCTGTCATGGGCACAGTGGGAGCCTCAGGCAAAGTTTATTAGAGGAGCTCCTGTTGGGTCACGAGGTGCAGAAAGGATCTGCAAACAGTACCGCTGAATCCGAGATGACATAGACTCAGATCAGAAGGCTAAGGGCTAAAAAGCAGTGTTTTATTCAGTCCTTTTATATCTTGGTTTGCTACAGGTAGACCTCATTAGTCTTTTAATAAACACATTTCACATGATTGACCAATTAAGACAACACCCTTCAGTAAACAACTTCATGGAAAAGAGACAACTTATTACAAACATTGTCAGGGCACCAGTTATTGATGTTTTTTTTTTATTGAGCCTTTCTGGGGGCTCCCTGGATGGGGAAATCCCTCCTGTATCAGTTCTGTGCCATGTAAAAGGAGATGCATGGGACTTTTTCAGCCTTCAGCTTCTTGTTTATGGTTATCTTATCTAAAGTTTTGCATTGCTGTGCACACCAGGCTCAGTGCGCTGGAAAAGCACCTCAAAATGGCCCCAAAATGTACGGTTTCAAAGTCTTTTAAAGTTGTCTCATCCAATTAACTCTTGAAACTTACATTATTTCTACTTATTTACCAATAACTTGTCCCTTGACTGTCCACATAACCTCTGCACTGTGCTTTCCTTGACCAATCACCCTGTGCCACCAACACTGCAGAAAATGGAGTAGATGAAGAAGAAGACAGGGACTACACCCCAATTCCTCCATCTTGCTTCCTATCTACACCATAGTAAAAATCCCAAAAACTAAATTTCTCACCCAAGTGACAGGCTGTACTACCCTCTAATCTATTTCACACTTTGGTAAATTTTAATCTATCTCAAAGTCTTGGAAGTCCTCTCCATTGGCGAAGGTGAAAGGCAGTGTTTCTCTGGGGGTCAGGATTCCTCAGAGCAGACAGAGAAATATTCCCGGTACCCTGGATTCCCACACATTTAACCTAAAAAACTTTAAAGATTTTCAGTTACCCAAAAATGTTCCAGATAAGTAGGATTAGAAGGAGAAGAAATAGAGACCAACAGAAAGACAGAAGATCCATAGAAAGACACGCACATGGGTACCAACTGCTCAGGTTCCAGCATCACCAACAGAGGAACCCCAGCAGAAGGCAGGATCCAGACGCTGGGCTGGCCTTGTGCTCCGGCTTTTAACCCCCTGGGCCTTCATGGCCCCGCCCCTGGGGTGGGACTGCCAGTTGCTTGTCCAATCAGAGTCAGGGTAGCACCAGCTGTTAGTGTGTGATTGATTGACAGCTGGGCCAATCAGAGCTGGGTTAGCACTGCCCCTGCTGTGTGATTGACAGCTCTGCCAGGCCAGGCCTGGGGGCGGGGCTCTGTCCCACCACAAACCAAGGCCTGACCCGGCCCTGGCCCCACACGGGCATTCCGAGCATCCCAAGGTGTCTCGGGACATGGATCTCATCCAGCCTCTGACAGTGACTACGGTGACACTACGGAACCTCATGGAGCCATGGCTCAGTTGTGACAATGGAGATCCAAGGAAATGATGGTGAGACTGTGGAATCCAGGAATCATGGAATCAAGGAGACCATTGTGCAAATCATGGGCCCTATGGAAGCAAGGATCAATGATCAAACTGTGGTTTGATTGTGACTGATTTAAATAGAAACAAGGAGCCATTGTTTGACAGCAGGGCTGCGTGGGGCCAATGGACCGTTGTGACTCTGTTGGGGCTCATGAAACCAAGAAGCCATTGTGACATTGCCAGACCTCATGGAATCAAGGAGACCATTGTGACAATGTGGGGACCCATGAAGTCAATGGAACATGGTACAGGTCTGCCTGGTTTGGCCTCCTGGGGGCTGTCTGACAGGTCCCACTGAATTTGGCATGTCAAGGGCCACTCCCATCTGACCGTGAAGCACTGGGGCTCTGTGCTTTTATTCCTATGGAAAACTGTCTTTCTTGTCTAGGCACCCATGGCCAAAATTGGGATTCTGCATCTAAAATTCTCTATATCCAAGGGTTACTCCCAGAAAAAATCTGCCCATACAGTCAAGTCTGGCCAGCCTTGGCCTCTGGTGGCTGCCTCTCATCTGCCCCTGCACCACTGGGGCTCACTTGTTTCCTTCCTATGGAGACCGTTGTGACACTGCGGGGCGTTGTGGAACCAATGGGCCATGGTGACACTGCAGGCCCTTGTGAACCTGTGACACTGTAGGAACTTGTGGAACCAAGGGGATCATTGTGACCCTGCAGGGCCCCGTGGAAGGAAGGGATCATTGTGACACTCTGGGAACTTGTGGAACCAAAGGAATCATTGTTGCCCTACGTGGCCCTAATGGACCCAAGGGGCCATTGGACACAGCCAGGCTTCATGGAACCAATAGAGCATCAGGACACTGTGGGGCCTAGTGGAACCATGGAGACCATAAAGATCCTTAAGGACTTGTGTAACCAAGGGGCCATTATGACACCCGAGGGCACCATGGAAGCAAGAGAACCATTGTGACACTGCAAGGCCTCATGGAATCAAGGAGCCATTGTGGCACTGCAGGGCCCTGTGGAACCAAGGGAACATGAAATAGGTGTGGCTGCCTTGGTTTCCCAGGGCTCACCTGACAGGTCTGGCTGACCTTGGAATGTGGAAGGCCATGCCAATCTGCTCCTGAAACACTGGAGCTCTGGGCTCTTCTTTTTATGGAAAAGAACTTTCCATTTTTTCCAGGCATCCATGGCTAAAATTAGGATTTCACCTCTAAATTTCTATGTATCCAAGGATTGCTCCCAGACAAAAGTTGCCAGGACAGACAGGTCTGGCTGGTCTTTGACTCCTGAGTGCCAGAACTCACCTGTTTTCCAAACACTGGAAAGGGCTCTGTGCTTTTCTTTTTATGAAAAAAACCCATCCCTCTTCTCCAGGCACAAATGTTTTAAATTAGGACTCCACATTCATAATTGCAAATATCCAAGGGTTGCTCCAAGCAAACCTGCCAGGACAGACAGGTCAGGCTTGCCTTGGCCTCTGATGGCTGCCGTTCATCAGCTCCTGAAACACAAGGGCTCCGTGGTTTCCTTCCTATGCAGACCAATGTGACATTTGGGAGCCTTGTGAAATGAGGGGGACATTGTGACACTGCAGAGCACCATGGATCCAAGGGACCATTGTGACACTGTGGGGCCTCGTGGAACCAAGGACATCATTGTGGCTCTGTTAGGCTGCATGGTCCCAAGGGACCAGAGCAAAGCAGCGGTGTGGGAGTTAGCCTGGCTGTAACTCAGAGTCAGCCAGATTTTACCTCGGAAGAACTGGGCGTGAGCCCTGGGAATCATGTGTTTAACTTAGGGTGAGCTTGAGAGTTCCCCCATAAGCCTTTAGTGTTGTTATGCTAAGTTGTCCAAGTTCTCCTCCCCTATTGGTTACTAGTTTCCCCTAGAGGGTTATTGTTCTAGAGTGTTCTACCCCCAAGTGTCTATGTTGTTACTTCCCCTTTGTCTCGGGTCTTAGGATCCTGCCCCTCATACTGTTCTCGACTTCTCCATGTTTATTGTTTTTCACCCTGTTATTAAAGTTCCTTTTAAGCAACTCCATTGATCCTGCTCCTTTTCATTTTCCCCACCCTTGCCCTGAAGTCAGGGAACCAGAGAGGTTTGTCACAGCCACCCTCATTGTGACCTTTGGCGCCCGAACAGGGACCATGACACTCAGGGCTCCCTGTGTCAGTCACCTCAGCTGGGGTTAGCTGATGGATAGGCCAGTGCTCCCTGGGATTTTGGATTGTGCTGGGCCCGGCAGATTCATCGTTGATTCAAGGGATCTTGCACAGGATCAGCAGGGACAACAACAGTTTCACCTGCATAGGATTGCAGGTGGGTTTGGGGAAATGCAAGACATTTATTGCCCATTTTGTCACAGTGTTTTTAAAATATGCACCCATGTCCCATAACTGATTTGGGGCATTCCAGTGGCTCTTCCCCATAAGGCAGAGAAAGAGAAAAATGGGCAGCCAGATGTCCAAAGTAGAAAGGAGCATATATGGGTGCTTTAATTCTCAGTCATCATGACATAATATTTTCAAAGAATGAATTAAAATCAATCATGAGGTGGATCATTAAAAATTTTCCAGATGCCTCTGCTGACGAAATCCATACCACTGAATTTTGGGAGTCAGTGGGAGTTAAATTGTACAACCTTTCGATCAAAATGGACCCCATTGCACCCCACATGCTCCCCATCTTCCACACCATCCTTGAGACCCTTCACCAGCAAGCAGTGTGTTGAAAACTCGATCCCTTTGTCACTCCTAACTCGGGACCTTCCCTCAAAACCTGCCTTTCTCAGACCTTCCACGATGGTCCAAGATGGCAATGGCCACGCAGTCTTGGAGCATCATGCCCTGGAGACTCAAAACAGAAGGAGCCCGAATGTGGCACGGGAGCCCAACCATCCTCCCTCCATCTTGGCTCCTCCACTTCCTGCTACCACAGCCTTCACTTCCGCCCTGAACGAACCTCCAGACTCCGCCCCCATAACTGCGGGTCACGCCCCCACTGTCAATCATCCTCTCTACCCTGGGCCATGCCTCCAGTTAAGGAAGGAGACTGGCAAATAGCCTCGAAACTCCTCATTGCCCTGGTATGTTATGAAAGAAGGGGGCAGAATCCCAGCTATCAGCCATTGGTTTACGGGGAAATCAAGGATCTGTGTAGGGCAGCTAAAGACCATAGGAAGGACTTACCCTGTTTTAATGGCCTAATGAGGGCCATGTTTACAGCACATGTCTTAACCCCCTATGATTTAAAATATATTATGACCATGTTGTTGTCACGTACAGAATACACCCTGTGGGAAGGGGCATGGAAGTGTTTACTAAATCAATTAATAGCAGACTATGCTAATAATGAGGCAAGGGCAGAATTGACAATCAACCATCTAGCTGGAGAAGGACAACACAGCCGACCAGATGATTAAGCAGCAGGTATCCCCAGAGAAGTATTGGATGATATCAAAGAGATGGCATTGAAAACTTTAATCCAGGTGTCGGATGGTAGCACCCCCAATTTGGACTACCTTGGATGGCTGCAGCTAAAGCTTTAGGGCAATCAGACCATCCTGGGTGCCTGTTAAGTAAGCAAACCAATGCTGCCTCCCTCACACTGAGTGGCTGCTCTCAGACACAGAGACCATCAGACACGCCACCGTGCAGAACAGCGATAGAGTTTTTACTCTGGGCACATGGGCATGGCTGTGTAGACTCTGAGGGCATGTGCTGCATGAACCTCTCCAGCCACAGCGAGTCAATCCACAAGAGCATTCAGATACTGAAGGAAGGGTTCAAGAAGCTTCAAGTGGAAAACAAAGACTGGGTCCATAAACTCTTCCAATCTATGGGACTAAAAGGGCTGGATGATGTCTAGCTACAACAGGACTCTTCATTCTCTTAGTGGTTCTTGTTGTATTGTTAATTGTCCCATGTTTGCTTGGATGCTTTTAGAAAGTCTTACCAAATTCTTTCAGTTCCATCTTTGTGTTAAAACAGAAAGGGCTAAGATACCCTACACAGGCTCCTCATGGACTCCTTGGAGGAGAGAATTGGAGGCCAGGATGGCACAAAAACCTCCCAGAGACTCAGTGTGGGAAGGAAAATCCTTAAAAATAGCTAAAAGTATTCTTAGATCCAAAGTACCTTAAAAACCTTGAGTATCTGAAAATATTAATGAGCCCCACTGAGTGTCAGTACAAAGCTCTCAAGGGACTCATTAAAGCAGATAATTGGGGCCATGATTGCACAAACCTCTTCCAAAGTCTGTATCAAAAGGGAAACACCAAGTACCTTCAAATAACTGAAGTACCTTGAAGTATTAATGAGCCCCACTGAGTGTTGTTAATGACAAAGCCTCTCCAGGGACTAATTACAGCAGATAATTGGAGGCCAGGATTGCACAAACCTCTCAGAGACTGCAAGGCAAAAGCCAAAGCCAAAGTCCTTTGAAAAACCTGCAGTCCCTGCAGGGAGCATTCAGGAGCCCCCAGGGCCATTGCTGAGCAAGGCTCCCCAGGGACTCCTTGCAGCAGATCCTTGAGGCCACTGGGATGTGGGCTAGGGGGGGATGCTGAGGGCAGCACAAGGGGCTGACAGTGCCCAGCCTGGCTGGGGCTGTGCCAGGAGGCCCCAGGGCCTCAGGACAAGGTGTCTCCTCCCAGCCCTTGCTGGCACAGACCCTGCTGTGCCCCAGGGCACCAAGACTTGGCTTCTCTTTGTCCCCACCTGTCATCCCTGCCTGCAGTTCTCTGCTCTGCCTGGGGCCTGGGGACACTTGCTCACTCGTGTCCCTCAGTGGGACCCATTAAAAGTCCAAGAAACTTTGGAGTTGGATTCTGCCTTGGAGTTCTGGAGAGGTTTCTTCAGCTCCCTCTCAGGGCCTGATGTTCAGGGCCTGAGCACAAAGCTCCAGAGGCTCATTAAAGTCCTTGTGCTGTGTCTGTGCTGCTGAGCTGGGCTGGGCTCCTGGCACAGAGGCAGCTCCTGGTCACCAAGAAGAGCTTCAAAAGCACATTTCTCTGGATGAGCAGCTCTTGTGCCAGCCCAGCAGGGCTGGGGCACTGCCTGCAGCCAGCCCAGGCACAGCCCAGAGGCACAGAGAGCTTCAATCAGTCAGGGCTGGGAAGGGGCTGAGAAGTGCCTGGGGCACAATCACTGCCAGCCCTTGGCACAGGAACCTCTGGCTGCAGGACAGTGCAGCTGCAGCTCCTGGAGCCATCTCCTCAAGCTGGAACATCCCAATGCCTGCAGAGCCTGTGAGTACAACTCTGAGGATTTCTGGTGCAGGGGAGGTGAAATGCTCTTGAAGATCTGACATGCTGAGGGGTTCTGATCAGTCATAGAATATTTCCAAGTCAATGATTTTAACAAAAATGACAACATTTCCTAAGACTTTGTTTCCTAGTACTGGAGAATGGCAGGGGGGGTGGTGGGGGGGTTTATGTATTATTAAGTATTAATTTTGAAAAGTGCCTGAGACATCCAAAGTGTTGGCTTAAGTGACCAGTAGGTTCACAGGAGATCCCTAATGTGCTTTCAGCCACTCTGCCCATGGACAGCAGCAGCATCACCTTTGCTGGAACCATCAGGCTCAGCCTGAGCTGTCCTTTCTCCAAGC
Organism: Agelaius phoeniceus; assembly: GCF_051311805.1. Taxonomy (NCBI): domain Eukaryota; kingdom Metazoa; phylum Chordata; class Aves; order Passeriformes; family Icteridae; genus Agelaius; species Agelaius phoeniceus. Next base: position 8,594,611 of record NW_027509866.1, read on the forward strand.
TGCAAACAGAACCTGCCCCCAGCCAGTGCCCTGCAAACAGGCAGGGTTCTGTCGGGCCAAGGAGAGTGCACAGAGATTTGGGGGCTGTGAGTGCTGGCAGGGAGAGATCAGGCACAGGGAAACACCTGCAGGAGGAAAATCTCCAGGAGGCAGAGAGAAGATCAGGCAATGAGAGAAAACAAAGCCCAGCAATGCTGTGGCAGGGAGAGTTTAGAGATGCCCACAGGAGCCCCTGCAGTGCAGCCCCTCCCTCTGAACAAGCCCCCTCCCTCCTGTGCCCCAGCCAAGCCTCTGCCCTCAGGGCCGGGGCTCCAAGGCGTGCAGCCCCTCCTGTGCAGGCAGAGCTGCAGCAGAGCCGTGGGGCAGCTCTGCAGCCCCGGGCCCAGTTCCCTCTGCAGAGCACAGGGCTGGGAGCAGCTGCCCGGCCCTGGGGGCTCTGGCAGGGGGCACAGCTGGCTCAGGGTGACGCTGTCCCCAGGGCCCGGCTCTGGGCAATGCTGTCAGTGCAGCCAGGGAAGGAGCTGCATCTCCCACAATCCAATGCCATCAGAAGGACACTTGGGAGTCTCCCTGAGATTTCAGTCCAAGCTGGGAGCTTCAATCCAGGGTGCAAACCTGTCCTAGAGCATCTCTGAGTCATAAGATTGATGGGAAAAGGCAGAGGTTTCTGACACAGATAATGCTTCTGGGTTGGTAAAATGAGAAACGTGAGCCCTTGGCTACGAATGTGGAGCTGGGCTGTGGTGGATCCATCTGCTCCAACAGTACCTGGTGACATCATAGGGGAAGCTTTGGAACGTGATCAACCTCCACCTGAGAAAGGTTAAAGCCCAAAGAAAGTCTGAACAGGTCAGAATGACAGGCCATCTCCCCTCACTCTATCATCATCACTTTGCCTCACAGAACTTGCTCTGTTCTTCCTGAGGGCTGCAGAAATGATGAGGGTTTCTGATATCCAAGAATACCAGGAGAGACATGGGGGATCTTATAAAGAAAACCACAGAACTCTTAAAGACAGAAGCATGCCCGTGAAAGTTACAGGGGAGGGTGTAAGGGAAATGGCTTTGATTTTGTTTACAGGTATCTCCTCTGACTCTTCAATGTCCTTTCATCCATATACAGCTCCCAATGGCCAGCCAGGGCAAATGTCCAACAGCAGCTCCATCAGGCACTTCCTCCTGCTGGCATTGGCAGACACGTGGCAGCTGCAGCTCCTGCACTTCTGCCTCTTGCTGGGCATCTCCCTGGCTGCCCTCCTGGGCAACGGCCTCATCATCAGCGCCGTAGCCTGCGGCCACCACCTGCACACGCCCATGTTCTTCTTCCTGCTCAACCTGGCCCTCAGCGACCTGGGCTCCATCTGCACCACTGTCCCCAAAGCCATGCACAATTCCCTCTGGGACACCAGCAACATCTCCTACACTGGATGTGCTGCACAGGTCTTTCTGCTTTTCTTCTTCCTGTCAGCAGAGCTTTCCCTCCTGACCATCATGTGCTACGACCGCTACGTGTCCATCTGCAAACCCCTGCACTACGGGACCCTCCTGGGCAGCAGAGCTTGTGCCCACATGGCAGCAGCTGCTTGGGCCAGTGCCTTTCTCAATGCTCTCATGCACACAGCCAATACATTTTCCCTGCCCCTGTGCCATGGCAATGACCTGGGCCAGTTGTTCTGTGAAATCCTCCAGATCCTCAAGCTCTCCTGCTCACAGTCAATCCTTAGAAGAATGGGGCTTCTTGCTCTTAGTGCCAGTTTCACACTCGGCTGTTTTGTGTTCATTATCTTCTCCTATGTGCAGATTTTCAGGGCTGTGCTGAGGATTCCCTCTGAGCAGGGACGGCACAAAGCCTTTTCCACCTGCCTCCCTCACCTGGCCGTGGTCACTCTGTTCATCAGTACTGGCACAATTGCTCACCTGAAGCCCCCCTCCATGTCCTCCCCATCCCTGGATCTGGCCCTGTCAGTTCTGTACTCGGTGGTGCCTCCAACCCTGAACCCCTTCATCTACAGCCTGAGGAACCAGGAGCTCAAGGCTGCAGTGAGAAGACTGATGACTGTATGCTTTCAGAAACATTAAACTGCTGGCCAATTTCTGCAAATCACTTGTAATAAAAGTCATCTTTGATAGTACACGTTGGCTGCAGTTTGGAGGTTCTTTATCTTTTATTTTAGGTTTTTAATCTTGTCCACAAATAAATGTCATTTATTGTGCCATTTCTCATTTTGTTTCCCTCCACCTAACTGTGGCCACAGACTGTGTCAATGAGGGGTTGTGCTCTCAATGGCTTTAAAGTAACTAAAGGATCTCCCAGCAGAGTTTTCTGCAGAGATGCCCTTTTGTTGCCTTCTCTGGAGCTGCAGCAGCAATGTCTGTGTGCAGAGCTGGGGCAGATCAGTGCTGGCCCAGCAGCTGTGCCCAGCAGCAGCAGCAGCAGCACTTGGTGTTGCCAGTGCTGCTGCCGTGGCCCTGCCCTGCTGCCCTGGTGGCCCTGGTGTTGCTGCAGGGCCTGAGTGCTCTCGGGGCCGGGCACAGCCCTGGGGGTGGCAGTGCCGGGGCTGCAGCAGGGACAGGCCATGGGCACTGCTGGGGCAGCGCTGACGCCTCAGGCCAGGCCCTGGGGGCTCCAGGCTCCTTGCCCAGGCTCTCTCAAGAACACGGCCAGGCCAATGCTCAGCACAGAAACCCCCGTCAGCAGCCCCAGGCTGGCCGTGGGCAGGCTGGGGGCAAACAGCATGGCTGGGGCTCTGCAAGGGCCCTGGGCCAGACGGGAAGGAGCAGCAGAGCAGGGGCTGATCCATGCCCAGGGCGCTGCACAGCCCAGGGCAGCGTCCCAGAGCGTCCTCATGCAGCTGCCAACAACATCCCCCCTCTGCAGCCCTGGCCTCTCCCCCAGCTCACACAGGTGCCCCATCCTTGCAGGCACAGACACGGCAGCACTGCCTCAGCAGCCCCTGTTTGCATTGCACACTGCAGGGCCAGCACCCCCATGCTGTTGCTGTGGGGACATGAACCTGAGGGAGCACAAATGCCATCAGCCCCTGGGGCCAGCAAGGCCTGCGGGACACCAGGGAAACCACTCAGCTTTGTCCTGGCCTCTGCACTCAGCCAGAAAGTTTGTTCCCATCAGCTGGGAGTTTCCTGTGCCACTGCAGACGCTGTTGCTCAGAGCCAGGACTGCCTGGCAGCCACCCCCAAACTGCCCTCAGCATTTCCTCTGCTTCACCTTTGCTTTCTTTACACCTCTGGTACAAATTTCTTCATGTTGCCCATCCCTGTTCCCTCCCCTGCAAACAGCCCATCCCTGTTTGCCCTTTCCCCTCTGGCCCCACTCCCCATTGCAGTTCCTGACTTGACACCATGGGAACATCCCCCAGTCTTCTTGCCCACCTGGGCACACTGCTGCCTCATGTCCAGCCTGCTGTCCATCAGTCCCTGCAGGTCCCTTTCTGCCTGGCTGCTCTCCAGCCACTCTGTCCCCAGCCTGTAGTGCTGCAGGGGTTGTTGTGGCCAAAGTGCAGGACCCGGCACTTGGACTTGTTAAACCTCACCTTGTTGGATTTGGGCCCTGGATCCAGCCTGTCCAGGGCCCTGTGCAGAGCCCTCCTACCCTCCAGCAGATCCACACTCACACCCAGCTTGGTTTCATCTGCAAATTTGCTAATCATGGACTCAATCCCCTCATGCAGACCATCAATGCAGATATTGAAATCCACGCTGGCTGGCTCTGATCCCCGGGCCATCCTGTGGGTGCCCTGGGATGGCACTCAAGGTGATCTGTTCCATAACCTTGCCAGGCACCCAGGTCAGGCTGACAGGCCTGGAGTTCCCCAGCTCCTCCTTCCAGCCCTTCCTGGGGATGGGCTCACCCTGGCACCTCCAGTGCTCTGGGACCTCCCTGCTGAGCCAGGACTGATGGTAAATGATGGAGAGCAGCTTGGGGAGCTCATCCACCAGCTCCCTCATCCCCCTGGGATGGATCCCATCTGATCCCATACACCTGTGAGCATCTGAGTGGCTCAGCATGTCCCCAGCTGCTTCCTCCTGGATTCCAGGGGGCTGTTCTGCTCCCTGTGCCCATCTACCAGCTCAGGAGAACACTTGTCCTGAGGACTACCTGTCCTAATATTGAAAATTGAGACAAACAAGGTGTTTAGTAGCTCAGCTTTTTCCTTATCTTTAGTTACTCTATTCCCCACTGCACTCGAAAAAAGAGTAGAGGTCCTCCTTGTGCCACGTTTTGCTATTAATTTATTTATAGACATATTTTCTATTATTTTTCACAGAAGTGGCCAGGTTATGCTCTAATTGAGCAGTCACATCTCAACTTTTCTTTCTGCATAACCTAACGTCACTTCCTATGTTGCCTGGTCTTCTGTCAAAAGTCCATGCATCCTTTTCTTTCCCAAGTTCCCACAAAAGCACCATGTGGAGCCAGGCCAGTCCTTTTCCTCACTAGCTCATCTTTTGCCACACTGGGACAGGCTGCTCCTTCCCCCTTAAATTACTTTCTTGAAATGTGTGTCCTTCCTGGACCCCTTTGTTTTTAAGGGTTGTTTCCCTTAAAATAAATCAGGACCTGATTTGATACTCCCCAAATCAGCATCCTCAATTGGCCAAAGTCTGCCCTTCCTAATTCCAGTCCAGAAGTTTTGTTGCTGCCCCTCCTTCTTTCACAGAACATTCAAAACTTGATTATTTCATGGTCACTGTGCCCCAGGCAGCCTCTGAGCCCCACATCTGCCCCCAGCCCTTCTCGGTCTGTGAACAGCAGCAGACAGAGCTTTCCTTGGCAGTGGGAATGTTACCAGAAATTCAGTAAAACAGAAAACTCCTTAACCCCAGTGTAGCATTAAGAAGCAGCATTCTTTATTCAGCTGGATGCACGGGGGAGAGCTCCTCCCAAAGCCGTGCATGCTAAGTACAGGAAAGTTTCTGTTTATTTTCTGTATTTTGCACACACATTCATTGATTGTCCTGGACTAAACATACATATGATAATAATTTCCCCAAAATCATTAGCACATTTCCCCTCCCCTTTACCCATGTGTTCTTCTGTCCTGGGGGTCTCTCTGGTGGTCCCTGGTGGTCGTGGACCCCAATGTTCCAGTGGGCCTGGCTGAGCTGGCAGGACACTGAGGCTGCTGAACTTCCAGTTCCCCTTCTCACACAATGGGCCTTGTGTGGTTTCCATAGGCCTGGGGATGTGGAGAACAAGCTCCAGGTGTCAGCTCACCTGGTGTAGGCAATTGATCATCTGGTGACATGAGGTCACAGAGTGGGCTATGACATCACAGAGTGGGGTATGTGAGGTCATTGATCACATATGACATCATAGAGTGCCTCTGTGACATCACAGAGCCAGCTGTGACATCACAGAGCAGATATCTGACATCACAGAGGCAGTCTATGACATCACAGAGTTGGCTGTGACATCAGAAACCAGCTGTGTGACATTAGAGAAGGGTCTGTGACATCCCAGAGGGGCTGTGTGACATCTCATGGGGCTGTGTCAGGTCACTGGGTTGGTCACTCTGCCCCAGCTCCCCCTCACAGTTTCTCCCAACAAGTCCAATGCTGTCCATGCCCAGCGGGGTCCCTGTCCCCCGGGATCCCCCCGGCCCACCTGGAGCCACAGCCTCCACCAAAGGATGTTCCACAGGATCCACCCCAGAGCCTGACATGGGGACAAGGGGCCAGGGCTGTGTGAGCAGGACATCAAGGACGGGGATTCTCCAGGTCACTGTGGCCTGGGTTGGGTTGCCCAGGGCAGGAAAGATGTCTGGCAGCTGCAGCAGGGTCTGGGAAGGGCCTCCAAGGTGGGGCTGGAGCCCCTGGGCTGTGAGCAGAGGCTGAGGGAGCTGGGCTTGTCCAGCCCAGAGCAGGGAAGGCTGAGGGGCTCCTCATCCCAGCCTGGCAGTGCCAGCGAGGAGGGGATGGAGAACACAGAGCCAGGCTCTTCACCGGGGGCCTGGTGGGAGACAAAAGCCAATGGGTGGAAGGGGAGAGAGGGGAGATCAGCCAGGAGAGGAGGAGATGAAATGAGTCAGGCTGGTTTCAGCATTTCCTCAGCACCAAGAGCAGCCTGACCTCCCTTCTCCATCCACCACTGACAGCTTTGCAAATCAGGAATTGTTGGAGCTGTTTTTCCCCCACTCCAGGACGAGCATCCTGATACAAGAACCTAATTGTGTTTATATCTATCACAGAACCACGTTTTGTCTAAAATTAATTTTAGTATGGAAATCCCTTGTGGATGGTGGACTCATCAGATGCTGCTGGGACATTGCACATGGCTCAGGGAAGAGCGTGAGTGTTAATAAATTGTGTCCTGTTCAACTGTGATCTCTAGGCCATGAGGAGAAACTTTCTGTGCCTCTGAGTCTCACCAGTTCCTGACCCCCAAAGGACACAAACCTGATGAGTTGTGCTTCCCACTCCAGTGGTGGCACTTGCACCTCCCTCCATCCCCAGAGCAGAACTTCCTTGTCCCAGAGAGTCCCTGGCAATGCAGGGATGAAGGAAACAGGACAGGCTCTGGGGATCAGGGGCAGGGCAGAGCCAGGGAGAAGAATGACTTTTGCATTGGATGGAGCTGTGCCTTCCCTTGGCTTTGTTGGATGACAAGAAATGAACATCCCTCTGTGTCTCGGGCAGCTCCTTCTGCAAGGAAAGCAGGTGGGAGTTGGAGCCAAGGAGCTGAAAGCTGCAGGTGCAGCCTGGGCTGGAGGGAGCTGAGATTTGCACAAGGCTGCTCTGAGTGCCAGGGCTTGGATGGGGGAAATGGTGGGGTGGGGGTAGGGACAGAGTCTGATTGATTGTCAGCCATGAAGGGTCTTGATTTTCATATCCATTCAAACTGCATGAGGATGTACTTGGATTCAGTGTCAATTGGAGATTGCACATATCATTTAATTAACAGGGAAACAAAAATAAACAGGACCTACAAAATGTTTTCTCGCTGTCTTTTTAAATGTCATGTATTCAGTTTGAATACACTACTGAGATCTACGTAACCACAGAGGATTTGAAAATTAAAATCATATGATTCCCAGAGGCTTGGCTTGTTCAGGTGTTCTGAATGTTCATGAGCCCAGGGACACTGAATTCCTGCACTGAAGAGCTGAAGGCTGAACAAGCCTCTGGAGCAGGGAAATTCAGCAGCAGCCTCCAAGTTGCTGAGGATGTCAGCAGCCCCCAGTGAGGCCATCCCTGCCCAGAGACCGTGGGGGAATGGGCAGACAAGGAGAGCGTCCCTGGGGCTGGGGCAGCACAACTCAGAGGCACCAGCGGCTCCAGCTGGGCAATGGAGTGTGGAATGTGGCTGGGAAAGCACTGCCTGGGCTGGGCCAAGGAGGAAACACAAGCCCTGACTCCCATCCCTAAAATAACTCTCTTGAGGAGACATTTGAAAGGAATTACAATTGTTTGTGTCCTCTGAGTTGGACTCCCTGGAGAAATACCAACAAAGATTCTAGGAGCTGAAAAGAACAAAACAGGCACTACTGGGAGCTTTAGAAAATCAGAGAAACTTTGGCAAATGGTTTATTATGACATTGTAGTGGTTTTAGTTTGTTAATTTAAGATTTTTCTAATCTTGAGATTTCTTAATTAATGTATTGATGAGTTTGTTCAGTTTTAGTGTCGGTTAATTATTTATGTATTTATTTTGTTGTGAGATAGGATTAATGGAAAGGTCAAGGAGGCCTAACATTTTAAAAGGGTATAGATACATTTTTATTAAAAGTAAATTGAAAAAGAAAAAAGTAGTAAGAATTAAATAAACCCTTTAGAACACTTTTTTTCTTTATAACTTTTTCTTTTTACTGACAATGTAAAGTAAGTAAACTTAAAATTTCGAGCTCGTTTACTATTTCAAGAATAGTCTTTTAGTTTACTTTAGGAGAGAAGTTTTTCTTGTTAAGGTTATGGAGATTTTTTAAGAAGAAAAAAAATTTTTTTTTTGTGGTTCTTAATTCTGTCATGGATAACAGTTGTCTGGGGAACTTTGTTCTTGTGAAGTTGTTTTTATTGCTACAAGCTTTTTTACAGCTTGTAGATGGGCCATGTCAACTTATGGGGTATTGCTTCAAAGATGAGTTCTTTAAGGGTAAAAGTTTCTATTTTTTACTTTTAAAATTATTTTTATCTCTGGGAATAGAGATCTTCTCTTGTGGATACTGGATTACTTGGATTTTCTCCCTGCTGTTTAAACTTTTGATGAAATTACAGTTATTTAATTTGTTTATTTTAGTATGGAGGGTTTTTTTTGAAATTAATTGTAATTTTTTTAAAAAGTTTTTTGTGTTATAAAGAAAAAGAGTTTTTTCATTATAGTTTACAAGAGGATTTTAGTTTTAAGCTTAAGGTATTTTTTCTTCTTTTTTATTTGGGATTTAATTTCTCCTTTACTGACTTTTATGGTTTTATATAATTTTTTTATATGGTGGTATTTTGTTTTTTTCTTTTACTCGATGGAGCAATGAAGTATTGAAAGGATTAACACCTGACCTGCCAGTAACTTGTGGTGGAAGTTGTGGTTGGGTTGTGTTAAGATTGGTTTTATGGTTGGTTTTGGGTTTTTCTTTGTGTTTAATTTTAGTTGTGGGGTTATTTTGTACGGGTGGTAGGTTGCAGGGGTTTTTGGTTTGAGTTGTGTTGGGGAGAGGGGACTTGATGGTGAGATTTTAATAGCTGTGGCTGGCTTTGTTCTGGTTGGGGTTTTGTAGCCTCTTTTGTTTTCCTGTTTGGGAGTTGTTGGGGTTTGGTTTGGTCAGAATGGGGCCGATGGGGGGGGGCAGCCTGGTGAGGGGGGAAGGGGCTCAGCCCATGGCAGGGTTGCTTGGTTTGGTTTGGTTTGGTTTGGTTTGGTTTGGTTTGGTTTGGTTGAGATGGGGGCCAGGGCCATGGCCCGCTGCTTCTTTGTTGTCTGGAAACGAAAGAGGAAGTTCCTGGGTTTTTTCATAATTAACATTTGTGTTTCACAGAGGCGTGTTCAGAATCTCAGTGGTTTAACAGATTGTCAGTGACACAAAAAGTTTTACATTACTTTTAAAAATTCTTGTCATGTATTACAACAGATATTCAATCAACAAAAAACACTTCTGAAAGCATTGACTTGGCCCATTCAACTTCACAAACTCTAAGCCTGTTCAATTTAAAGTTAATCAACATTTGCAGGAGCACAGAAACAGAAGAAGAAGATGCAGAAAGAGAAAAACTCAAAAAAGATACAGAGAAGCACACACACAGCTACCAACTCCTGGATTCCAGCAGAGTTCAGATGGAAATTCCAAGAGGATGCAGGGTCAAGATGTGTGCTCACCTTGTGGTCAGCCTTCAATACCCCTTGGTCTCCCTGGGCCCTTCCCCCAGGTGGGGCTTGGGCTCATTTGGTCCCTCAGGAGCTGGGCTGGGGCTGCAGAGGTGGCTGTGGAGCATTGCCTGTGCTGTGCCAGGGACTGGCAGCCACTGCTGGGCTGGGATAGAGGCTCTGGGGGGATTGGGGTTCCAGGGCAGGGCAGTGCTGGGCTTCCAGGGCAGGGCAAGGCTGGACCTGCACCTTCCTCCCCCCACATATGAAATGTTTCCAGCCAACAGTCTCCTCCAATTTGTCACAACAGGCAATATTCGAGGTGGAACCCAAATTCTGGCCATGGGCATCTGGACTAGAAGGACAGTTGTTTTCCATAGAAGAAAAGCACAGAGCCTCAGTGTTTGGAGAGCCTCACTAGACCAAGGCCAGCCAGACTTGTCAGGAATGGAAGATTATGTCTGAGACCAGACTTTGGATATAGGGAATATTAGAGGTGGAACCCCAATCGCAGCCATGGGCATCTGGAGAAGCAGGGCTGTTCTTTTCCATAGGAAGGAAATCACAGAGCCTTCCCCAGTGTTTTTTGAGACCGATGCAAAGTGACCCTTGTAAAACCACTGCAAGACAGACTTGTCCTGGGAATATTCCTATTGGAACAATCGCTGGATATAAGGAAATTTGGAGGTGAAATCCCAGTTCTGGCCACAGGTGCCTGGAGGAGGGGGAGAGTTCTTTTCCATAAGAAGAAAAGCACGGAGCCCCAGTGCTTCAGCAGCAGATGAGAAGAGACCCTCAACATGCCAGGGTCAGCAGGACCAGTCAGGCAGCCCCTGGGAGGCCAAACCAGCCAGACCTGTTCTGTGTTCCCTTGGTTTTGTGGGGCCCTACAGTGCGACAATCGTGCCTTGGATCCATGGGGCCCCGCCGTGCCATAATGGTGGCTTGATCCCATGGGGTCCAGCAGTGTCATGATGGACCCTTGTTTCCATGGGATCCAGCAATGTCACGATGGCCCCTGGGTTCCAGAAGACCCCGCAGTGTCACAATGGTCCCAATGATTCCATGAGGCCTTGCAGTGTCACAATGGACCTTTGGAACCTGGGGGTTTGCAGTGTCACAATGGTCTCCTTTGGGTCTACAGTGTCACAATGGACCATTGATGACAGGAGGCCCCTCTGTGTCACCCTGGAGCTTTGGTTCCATGCAGCCCTGCAATGTCACAAAGGCCTCTTGGTTTCACCAGGCCCCACAGATCACAATGGTCCCCTTGGTTCTTTGGGGGCTCCATGGGTCACAATGGTCTCACTGGTTCCATGAGGCCTCACAGTGTCACAGTGCTTTGCCTATTCCCTTAGGCCTCATAGTGTCACAATGGTCTCTATGATTCAATAGTGCCCCACAGTATAACAATGGTCTCCTTGGTTCCAGGAGGCAGTGAAGGGTCTTAATGATCTCTCCATGGTTCCATGAGGCCCAGCAATGTCACTGTGGTCTCTTTGATTCCATGAGGCCCCACAGCGTCACCATGGTCCCTTGGTCTCACAGGGCCCCACAGTGTCACAATGCTCCCTTGGTTCCATGGGCCCTGTGCTGCTGCATTCCCCCCTCCCCTTCTCAGGCCGCCCTGCCAGATGAGAAATGCTCCTTGGGGCTCGGCCTTGGCCAACAGCCCCTGGGCTCATCTCCTCTGCAGCTCATCACAAACACAGTCTGCTCCAGGCACTGCTGCTGCCCAACCAGCTCCTGCTTTCTGGAGGATCAGCCCTGGGAACTGGTTTTGTTCCCTCAGTGGCACAACATCCCTGTTCTCACCCTGCCAAAGAAAGCTGTTGGTGCCAAGTGCGGCCAGGATGAACCATTGCTGGGACTGAAGCCCCTCTCTTGGGGCCCTGCAAACAGCACTCCAAAAGGGCCCTTGGAGCTCTCCTGGGCCAGCGACTCCCTCTGAGTGGGGCCTCTCCCAGCCGGGAACTCTCCCGTTTGCTGCACTCGGGGATCCCCAACAACGACGGAGCCTGGGCTGATCCCCCCACTCCTCCAGGCTCAACCCTTTGCCTGCTGGGGAGGTGCCAAAGGATCCTCAGGGAGCATTTCCTGCCCTCAGGGGAATTTCTCCCAGGTGCCTTGCACTGACTCTTTGTGTCTGTGTGCACACAGGAGTGCCTGTACTGGGGAAATGTGGCAGAAATGCTGCTCTCTGAGGGGTTTGAGTGCCCTGGATAGCTGAGTCAGTCAGGCCTTGAGGTAAGGTTAAATCACAAGGTCTAAGTAAAGTTAAATGCTGCTAAGAGTTGTTCCTTTCCTAAGGTATTAAGTTCAATTTAATTTATTAGCTAAGTTGAATAGTAAATGTTATTCTTATGTTAAATAGGTAAGTCATATGTTTTGTTTGGTTAATTAGTGTTAAGTGCTGTTCTTGTGCTAAATTGTGAAATTGATGGTATCAGTTAAGGTTAAGGTGTAACTTAAGTCCTGTTAAGTTTGAACTCTGTTCAGCTTTTGGGCCATATTCCTTTTATCCTTGCCCTCACTGTCCTTGTGTCACACACACACAGGGACAGTTCTCAGTTCATTTCTGGTTTGATTGCCTGGATTTTGTTTGGTTTTCTTGTTGCTTTGTTACCTTGGTGTGCCTGAATTGTCCAGTCAGGAGCAGAGTGACTCTTGCCAAGGAACTTTGTGCTGCTGTCCCTTAATATTCAATCTGGTTTTTGCTGTTCCCTTGCTGGGGATTTTTTCAGCGCTCTCAAGGCCTCGTTGGTACCAGGGTGAAGGAGCCCTGGCCCAGGCTCTGGCCCTGGAGGACACAGGGATGCTGCCGGGGGGTCCCTGTCCCCCAGGGCCCTGGCCCCCCGTCCCCGTGTCAGGCTCTGGGGTCGATCTCGTGGAACATCCTCTGGGGGAGGCTGCGGCGCTGGGGGCGGGGGGACCCGGGGGGACAGGGGACCCCGCTGTGCACGAGCAGGGTTGGACTGCTCTGGGGGGAACTGTGAGGGGGGCCGGGGCAGAGTGACCTCCCCAGTGACCTCACACAGCCCCCGTGATGTCACACAGCCAACTATGAGATGTCACCCTATGATGTGATACAGCTGCTCTGTGATGTCACAGAAGTCTCTGTGATGTCATAGCCTGCTCTATGATGTTACACAACCACCCAGTGATGTCACAACCCCCTTCTCTGATGTCACTGAGCTACCCTCTATGCTGGCAAGATCTGCTCTGTGGCCTCACACTATGATGTCACAGACAGCTGTGTGATGTCACAACTCCCTCAGTGATGCCAGAAAACCCTCTCTGTGATGTCATACTGCCACTCTGTAATGTCACAGCACACACTTTGACCTCACAGCCCCCTCAATGATGTCACACAGCCATGCCATGATGTCACAGCCTGCTCTGTGATGTCACAGAATCCCCTCTATGATGCTGTAGCTGCTCAATGACCTCACACAAAGAACTCTGTGATGTCATAGCCCAATCTGTGACCTCACACAGCCCACTCTGTGCTGTCACACAGCCCCTTGCTGACATCACAGATGCTCTGTGCCTCCATGACACAGCCCCAGAGGAGCTGCTGTGACACAGCCCCCTCTGGGACATGCCACAGCCCCTGCCAGTGCTGAGCCCCTGGGAGCTCCGTCTGTGCCCTGCTGGTGTCCCTGAGGGGCCCTGGCAGTACCCCAGCCCTGCTGGGCTGTGCACAGGAGCTGCTCCTGGCCAGAGCTGTCTCTCTGCAGCTCTGCTGCCCTTGCCAGGAGCTGCCTCTGGGCCAGGAGCCCGGCCCAGCTCAGCAGCACAGACACAGCACAAGGGCTTTAATGACCCTCTGGGGCTTTGGTGCTCTTTGTGTCTGCCATGGCCAAAGTGCTGCCCAAGTTGGCTCTGGCAGGGCTGTCTTGCAGCTGCTGCCCATCCCTGTGCCCTGTGCAGCCCAGGCTGTCCTACGGTGTCCCTGCCCTGCGCCTCTGTCCCTGCAGGCTGTCGGCATCCCCTGGCTGCCCCACCTGGCTGGCCCCTTCCTTTGCTGACAGCTCTGCCTCCTGCCTGCCTCTGCCTGCCCACACAAAGCCTTGGGCTGCTCCAGGCTCCTCCTGGGGGACGTGCTGCACCACAGCCCTGCCCTGGCAGGGAAATTCCTTTCTCCTGGTGTCCAGCCTGGACCTCCGCAGGTGCCTTTGGAATTAATTCTTTCTTTCTCTGGCTGTTTTCTACTATGTCAAAAGGATCCACCATCTCTGAAACCACTCTTCAGTCCCTCCCAGGGCTCTCCTCCGATGTCCTCAGTCTCCACCCCACTGAGCACAGAGCTCCTGTGTCCCTATAGAGTGGTCAAGGGCTTGAGGCCAAGAGCACCCGGACAAGAGGGACAGTTCTTTTCTATAGGAAGGAAACCACAGAACCCCAGGGTTTGAAGGCAGATGAGAAGCAGTCACCAGAGGCCAAGGCCAGCGAGACCTGTCTGTCCTTGCAGCTTTTGTCTGAAAGCAGCCTTTGGATATATGGGGAGTTTTGGAATTCCATTTGGAGTTGTGGAATTCCATTTCAGCCACGGGTTCCTGGACTGGAATGACAGTTCTCCATAAGAAGGAAAGGACAGAGCCCCAGTGTTTTAAGGGCTGATTAGAGGCAACCCCAAGGAGGCCAAGGCAGCCAGATCTGTTGTCAGGGAAGAATCCTTGGATAGACAGAATCTGGGAGGCCAAACCCCACTTTTGTCTATTGGGCTTTGGACAAGAAGGACAGTTCTTTTCCATAGGAAGGAAAGTGCAGAACCCCAGTGCTTCAAAGGGAGATGTGAGCTGGCCCTTAGCAAGCCGAGGGAACCTAGATAGTCCTGAAAGCTTTTGTCTGGAGCTCTCCTTGGATTTAAGGAATTCTGGAGGTGAATTCTCAGTTTTGGCCATGGATGCCTGGACTTGAGAGATGTTTTTTCCCATGAGGAGAAAAGCACAGGCCCCCAGTGCTTTGAAGGCAGATGAGAGGTGGCCCCCAAGAGGCCAAGGCCAGCCAGAGCTGTCTGTCCCTCCAGGTGACCAATGGGAATAATCCTTGGATATAATCAAATTTGGAAGAGGAATCCCAATTTCAACCATGAACCCCTGGAGGAGAAGGACAATTCTTTCCCACAGGAAGGAAAGCACAGAACTCCAAGGTTTCAGGGGCTGATGAGAAGCAACCCTCAATATGCCAAGGTCAGCAAGACCAGTCAGGCAGCCCCCAGGAGGCCCAGCCAGCCAGACCTGTTCCATGTTCTTGGATCCTTGGGGCCCTGCAGCATCACAATGGCCCCTTGGTTCCATGAGGCTCTGTAGGATCACAACAGATCTTTGTTTCCATGAGGCCCAGTGATATAACAATGGTCTCCTTGGCTCCACGGTGGCACAATGGCCCCTTGCTTCCATGAGGCCTTGCAGTGTCCATGAGGCCTTGCTTGTTTCCATGGGACTGTGCAATGCCACAATGGCCCCTTGGTTCCATGAGGTCACAGAGTCTCAAAATGGCCCCTTGGTTCTTTTGGGTTCCTGAGGATCACAATGGCCCCTTGGTTCCACCAGGCCTGGATGTGTTACACTGGCCCCTTGCTTCCATGAAACCTTGCAGTGTCACAGTGGCTGCCTTGGTTCTATGAGGCCCTGTGGTGTCACAATGGCCCCTTGGTTCCATGGGGACTCAGAGTGCCAGAATGGTCTCATTGGCTCCATGAAGCCCCTCAGTGTCACAATGGTCTCTTTTGGTTCCACAGTATCACAATGGCACCTTGGTTCCGTGAAGCCCTGAAGTAAAGAATGGCCCCTTGGTTCCATTGGGCTCCTCCCTGCCACACGAGTTCTCAGTTCCACGGAGCCTTGCAGTGTCACAGTGCTCTCCTTGGTTCCATGGTGCCACACAGGGTCACAAGGGCCCCTCAGCTCTACAAGACCCATAGTGTCACAATGGCCCCTTGCTCCCATGAGGCCGTGCCATGTCACAATGGTCTCATTTGTTCCACGAGGCCCTGCAGCTCCACAATGGCCCTTGAAGTGTCACAATAGTCTCAGCAGGTTCCCCGACTGGATCACAATGGCCTCCTTGGTTCCATGATGCCCCATAGTGTAACAATGGTATCCTTGGTTCCACAGTTAAAACAGCCCCATGGTCTCATAGAGCCCCACAGCCCCTTGTGGAGCCCCACAGGGTCACTGTGATCCCCTTGATTCCATGAGGCCCTGCTGTGCTACAATGGCTCCTTGGTTCTATGAGGCCCTGTGGTATCACAATGGCCCCTTGGTTCCAGTGGATCCCTAAGTGTCATATCAGTCTCCTTGGTTCTATGAGACCCCACAGTGTCAAAATGGACATTTTGTTCCATGAGCTTTTGTACTGCCAAAACCAGACAACAACAGTCTCCTTGGTTCCATGGTGTCACACTGGACCTTGGTTCCATGGGTACTCACAATGTCAGAAGGGGCTCCTTGGTTCCATGAGGCCCTGCAGAGCCCCGTGATTCAACGAGGCCTCAAAGTGTCATCATGGCCTCCAGGATGTCATGAGGCCCTGCAGTGTCATAATGGACCTTTGGTTCCATGTGTTCCAGCACTGTTCCACAAATCCTTAGTTCCATGGAGCCCTGTAGTGTCACAATGGACTCCCTCGTGCCACACAGTGTGACAACTGTCCCTTGGCCTGCCAACGCTCCATGGTACCACAATGATTCCTTGCTTCCAAGAGGCCTTGTAGTGTCACAATGGCCCCTTGTTTCAATGAGGCCTTTGGTGTCACCATGGTCTCCATGATTCCATAAGGCCTCGTAGTGTCACAACAGACCATTGCTTTCACTGAGCCCCACAGTGTCACTATGGTCCCCTTGGCTCCACAAGGCCCTGCTGTGTCACAATGGACCTTTGGTTCCACGATGCCCCAGAGTGTCACAATGGTATCCTTGGTTCCTTGGACCCTTCATCCCATGGAGACCCCCAAGGTTCACTGTAGTCCCCTTGATTCCTTGAGGCCGTGCCATTCTATAATGGTCCTTTGATTCCAGTGGGTCCCAAAGTGTCAGAACAGTCTCCATTGTTCCATGAGGCCCCACAAAGTCACTGTCATACCCTTGGTTCCACCGGCCCCACAGTGTAAAAATGAACTCTCGGTTCCATGAGGTTTCTCAATCCCAATGGCCTCCTTGGATCTGCAGTGTCACAGTGGCCCCTTGGCTCCATGTGGCCACGCTGTGTCACAATGGCTCATGATTCCATGAGGCCACAGAGTTTAACAAGGGACCCTTGGTTCCATAAGGCCTTGCTGTGTCACAATGGATTTCTGGTTCCATGAGCTTTCACACAGCCAACAGCATCTCCTTGGTTCTGCAGTGTCACAATGGACCCATGATTCCACAAGGCCTTGATGAGTCAGAATGGCCTCTTGGTTCCAAGAGGTTTCTCAGGGTCACAATGGTGTCCTTGGATCTGCAGTATCACCATGTGGTGTATCACAATTGGTTCAATGTAGCCCCAGTGTGCCAAAATGGATTTTGGTTCCATGGGGTTCTGCAGAGTCCCAATGGACCCTTTGTTCCATGAGTTTACACAGTCTCACAGCTGACTCCTTGTTCTGTGAGGCCTTGCTGTCACCAAGTCTCTGAAATATCAGAATAGGTCTCCTTAACACTAATTTCCTATTTAAGAGGGTATCATTTATTCAGGCTTGAGGTCTAGTGAGGGATATCCCCAGTCTTATGTGGACATGTAATTCTACCAGCGTCACTAAATGTGTATTACAATTTACCCATTACCATAAAATCCACCCCAAGTTCCCAGTTTCAGTCCTTCTTTTTTCTGCCATTACATTCTTGAGCTAGATGTCTTCTTGTCTTCCAACCATCCTTGCTGGGAAAGCAGCCCCTGCATGGCTTGTTCATCTGCTGAAAGTTCACAGGCACAGTAAAAATTGAATGAACCCTTTTGGTATCAGCCCAAGGCTTTGTGTGGGCAGGCAGAGGCAGACAGGAGGCAGAGCTGTCAGCAAAGGAAGGGCCCAGTCAGGTGGGGCAGGCGGGGGATGCCGACAGCCTGCAGGGACAGAGGCGCAGGGCAGGGACACCGTAGGACAGCCTGGGCTGCACAGGGCACAGGGATGGGCAGCAGCTGCAAGACAGCCCTGCCAGAGCCAACTTGGGCAGCACTTTGGCCATGGCAGACACAAAGAGCACCAAAGCCCCAGAGGGTCATTAAAGCCCTTGTGCTGTGTCTGTGCTGCTGAGCTGGGCCGGGCTCCTGGCCCAGAGGCAGCTCCTGGCAAGGGCAGCAGAGCTGCAGAGAGACAGCTCTGGCCAGGAGCAGCTCCTGTGCACAGCCCAGCAGGGCTGGGGCACTGCCAGGGCCCCTCAGGGACACCAGCAGGGCACAGACAGAGCTCCCAGGGGCTCAGCACTGGCAGGGGCTGTGGCATGTCCCAGAGGGGGCTGTGTCACAGCAGCTCCACTGTGGCTGTGTCATGGAGGCACAGAGCAGCTGTGATGTCAGCAAGGGGCTGTGTGTCATCACAGAGTGGGTTGTGTGAGGTCACTGAGCAGCTACAGCATCATAGAGTTAACTCTTTGACACCACCGAGCAGGCTCTGACATTATGGCATGGCTGTATGACATCATAGAGGGGGCTGTGAGGTCAAAGTGTGTGCTGTGACATTACAGAATGGCAGTATGACATCACAGAGAGGGTTTTGTGGCATCAGAGAGGGTTTTGTGACATCACTGAGGGTGTTGTGACATCACACAGCTGACTGTGACATCATAGAGTAGGGTGTGAGGCCATGGAGCAGATCCTGCCATCATAAAAGGTGGCTCTGTGACATCAGAGAGTGGGTTGTGACATCACTGGCTGGCTGTGTAACATCATAGAGCTGGCTGTGACATCACAGAAAACACAGTGACATGATATGGTGACTTTGCGACATCACAGTGTCTTCTGAGACATCACAGTGCAGCTGCATGACATTCCAGGGTGACTTCCAAGAGTTGACTCTGTGACATCACAAGGGTGCTATGTGGCATCCCAAAGTGGGCTGTGAAATCACTGGTGGGTGTGTGACATTGAAAAAGAGATCTGTGGCATCAGAGGGGGCTGTGTGACATCACAGGAGCTGTGTGACATCCGGGGGGCTGTGTGAGGTCACAGAGATGTCAGTGTGACATCACAGGGTTCTGTGTGACATCACAGGGGCTGTGTGAAATCACAGGTTGCTATCTGATATCACAGGAGGCTGTGTGATATCACAGGAGGCTGTGTGACATCACAGGGGCTGTGTGACATCACAGGGGCTGTGTTACATCCCAGGGGCTGTGTGAGGTCACTGGGGAGGTCACTCTGCCCCGGCCCCCCTCACAGTTCCCCCCAGAGCAGTCCAACCCTGCTCGTGCACAGCGGGGTCCCCTGTCCCCCCGGGTCCCCCTGCCCCCGGCGCCGCAGCCTCCCCCAGAGGATGTTCCACGAGATCGACCCCAGAGCCTGACACGGGGACGGGGGGCCGGGGCCCTGGGGGTGGCACAGGGGGACAGGGACCCCCCAGCAGCGTCCCCGTGTCCCCCAGGGCCAGAGCCTGGGCCAGGGCTCCTTCACCCTGGTACCAACGAGGCCTTGAGAGCGCTGAAAAAATCCCCAGCAAGGGATCAGCAAAAACCAGACTTAATATTAAGGGACAGCAGCACAAAGTTCCTTGGCAAGAGTCACTCTGCTCCTGACTGGACACTTCAGGCAAACCAGGGAAGCAAAGCAACAACAAAACCAAATAAAATCCAGGCAATCAAACCTGAAATGAGCCAAGAACCCTCCCTGTGTGTGTGTGTGTGTGTGTGACATAAGGACAAGGAGGGCAAGGATAAAAGGAATACAGCCCAAAATGTTAACAGAGATGAAATTTAAAAGGACTTAAGTGATACCGTCAACTTCACAATTTAGCAAAAGAACAGCACTTAACAGTACTTAACCTAACTTAAAACCAATGACTCAATAATTTAACACAGGAATAACACTTAACAAAACTTAGCTAATAACTTGAATGAAACTTAACAACTTAGCAAAAGAACAACTCTTAGCAGCATTTAACTTAGCTTAGATCTCCTGACTTAACCTTACTTACTGATATCTGGATATCTGAGTGACTCAGCTATCCAAGGCACTCAAACCCCTCAGAGAGCAGCAATACTGCCACATTGCAGGCTGCAGTGTAAGATGGAACCAAATGCATGTTTGCAATCCCCATCTCCATCAACTGCTGTAAACAGGTGGGGCAGTGTTCTTGATCTCTTCCATGACTCAGCCCTGATAACGCCCTCCAGGGGAGATATCTTCTGGGAATGGGCCATTGTGTATCACTGCAGGGCTGATCAAATTCCATCCTCCCATTGTGGGATGCTCCGCCCAGGGGGAGGATCCAAGCATTCCTACCTGCATATAAGGTGAGCCTTGCAACACCAGGAGCAGCTTGCCTACTGGATTCCCAGAGGATAAGAGCTCCAAAACCACCACTGGACCTTCAGAGGAAGACCAGACCCTTCTACAGGATCACTGCTTTGACAGAATCACATTCATCTCTCCAACAGGACTGCAGCCACGCTATGCAGAAAGAAAAGTTGAGAGGTGAAAGCTCAATTAGAACTTAACCTGGCGGTTTCTGTAAAAAGAATAAAACGTTTTTATAAAAAAGTTTATAGCAAAAAGAGGATGAAGGAGAACCTCTACTCTTTTTTATTGATTGCAGTTGAGAATAGAGTAACTGAAGATAAGTAAAAGACTAAGCTACTTAATATCTTGTTGTCAATTTTCAGTATTAGTACAGGTAGTCCTCAGGACAAGTGTTCTCCTGAGCTGGTAGATGGGCACAGGGAGCAGAACAGCCCCCTGGAATCCAGGAGGAAGCAGCTGGGGACCTGCTGAGCCACTCAGATGCTCACAGGTGTCTCTGGGAGCAGATGGGATCCATCCTAGGGGGATGAGGGAGCTGTGGATGAGCTCCCCAAGCTGCTCTCCATCATTTACCATCAGTCCTGGCTCAGCAGGGAGGTCCCAGAGCACTGGAGGTGCCAGTGTGAGCCCATGCCCAGGAAGGGCTGGAAGGAGGAGCTGGGGAACTCCAGGCCTGTCAGCCTGACCTGGGTGCCTGGCAAGGTTATGGAACAGATCACCTTGAGTGCCATCCCAGGGCACCCACAGGATGGCCCGGGGATCAGAGCCAGCCAGCGTGGATTTCAATGTCTGCGCTGATGGTCTGGATGAGGGGATTGAGTTGAGCATCAGCAAATTTTCAGATGACACCAAGCTGGGTGTGAGTGTGGATCTGCTGGAGGGTAGGAGGGCTCTGCACAGGGCCCTGGACAGGCTGGATCCAGGGCCCAAATCCAACAAGGTGAGGTTTAACAAGTCCCAGTGCCAGGTCCTGCACTTTGGCCACAACAACCCCTGCAGCTCTACAGGCTGGGGACAGAGTGGCTGGAGAGCAGCCAGGCAGAAAGGGACCTGCAGGGACTGATGGACAGCAGGCTGGACATGAGGCAGCAGTGTGCCCAGGTGGCCAAGAAGGCCAATGGCTCCTGGCCTGGCTCAGGAATGGTGTGGCCAGCAGGAGCAGGGCAGGGATTCTTCCCCTGTTCTGGGCACTGGTTGGGCAGCACCTTGAGTGCTGTGTCCATTTCTGGGCCCCCCAATTCAGGAAGGACATGGAGGGGCTGGAGCGTGTCCAGAGAAGGGCAACAAGGCTGGGGAGGGGTCTGGAATACAAGTCCTGTGAGGAGTAGCTGAGGGAGCTGCTGGGGTTGTTTATCCTGGAGGAGCAGAGGCCCAGGGGAGACAAGGTGGTATCAGGGCACAGGTTGGATTTGACGATCTCCAAGGTCTTTTCCAACCTTGCTGATTCTGGGATTCTCTGAAACCACCCTGGCAGCAGTTGCAGGATGAGCCCTGGGCCTCCTCTTCAGCAGCTCCAGCAGCCCAGGTCCCTCAGCTTCTCCTGGCAGCCCCAAAGCTCATCCTGTCAGTCCTGCAGAGCCTCTGCAGCTCCTCCTCATTGCCCAGAACAGGGAGCCCCAGAGGCAGACACAGCAGCCCAGATGTGCCCCCTGGCCTGGGGTGCCTCTGGCAAGGGAGCAGCAGCAGGCACTGCAGGAGCCTGCAGACAATTCCTGCAGCACTTGTAGGATGATCCTGCTGCCCAAGGGACGTTCCCATGGGGCCAAGTCAGGAACTGCAATGGGGAGTAGGGCCAGAGAGGAAAGGGCAAACAGGGATGGGCTGTTTGCAGGGGAGGGAACAGGGGTGGGCAAGTGGAAGAAATTTCTACCATGAAGAGTAAAGAAAGCAAAGGTGAAGGAAAGGAAATGCTCAGGGAAGTGTGGGGGTGGCTGCCAGGCAGCCCTGGCTCTGAGCAACAGCGTCTGCAGGAAACTCCCAGCTGATGGGAACAAACTTTCTGGCTGAGTGCAGAGGCCAGGACAAAGCTGAGTGGTTTCCCTGGTGTCCCCCAGGCCTTGCTGGCTCCAGGAGCTGATGGCATTTGTGCTCCCTCAGGTTCATGTCCCCACAGCAACAGCATGGGGGTGCTGGCCCTGCTGTGTGCAATGCAAACAGGGGCTGCTGAGGCAGTGCTGCCGTGTCTGTGCCTGCAAGGATGGGGCACCTGTGTGAGCTGGGGGAGAGGCCAGGGCTGCAGAGGGGGGAGGTTGTTGGCAGCTGCATGAGGACGCTCTGGGACGCTGCCCTGGGCTGTGCAGCGCCCTGGGCATGGATCAGCCCCTGCTCTGCTGCTCCTTCCCGTCTGCCCCAGGGCCCTTGCAGAGCCCCAGCCATGCTGCTTGCCCCCAGCCTGCCCACGGCCAGCCTGGGGCTGCTGACGGGGGTTTCTGTGCTGAGCATTGGCCTGGCCGTGTTCTTGAGAGAGCCTGGGCAAGGAGCCTGGAGCCCCCAGGGCCTGGCCTGAGGCGTCAGCGCTGCCCCAGCAGTGCCCATGGCCTGTCCCTGCTGCAGCCCCGGCACTGCCACCCCCAGGGCTGTGCCCGGCCCCGAGAGCACTCAGGCCCTGCAGCAACACCAGGGCCACCAGGGCAGCGGGGCAGGGCCACGGCAGCAGCACTGGCAACACCAAGTGCTGCTGCTGCTGCTGCTGCTGGGCACAGCTGCTGGGCCAGCACTGATCTGCCCCAGCTCTGCACACAGACATTGCTGCTGCAGCTCCAGAGAAGGCAACAGAAGGGGATCCCTGCAGAAAATTTTGCTGGGAGATCCATTAGTTTCTCTAAAGCCATTGAGAGCACAACCCCTCACTGACACAGTTTTTGGCCACAGGGAAGGTGGAGGAAAACAAAATGAGAAATGGCACAAACAATGACATTTCTTTGTGGAAAATATGAAAATACTAAAAGAAAGGAAAATAACCTCCAAAATTAAATGAACAAGAAGAATCAAATATTACTTTTATTACAAGTGATTCGCAGAAATTGGCCAGCAGTTTAATGTTTCTGAAAGCATACAGTCATCAGTCTCCACCCTGCAGCCTTGAGCTCCTGGTTCCTCAGGCTGTAGATGAGGGGGTTCAGGGCTGGAGGCACCACTGAGTACAGAACTGACAGGGCCAGATCCAGGGATGGGGAGGACATGGAGGGGGGCTTCAGGTGAGCAAAGATAACAGTGCTGAGGAACAGAGAGAGCACGGCCAGGTGAGGGAGGCAGGTGGAAAAGGCTTTGTGCCGTCCCTGCTCAGAGGGGATCCTCAGCACAGCCCTGAAGATCTGCACATAGGAGAAAACAATGAACACAAAACAACCAAAACCTAAACAGCAACTAACAACAATGAGCCCCAGATCTCTGAAGTTGGAGTGTGAGCAGGAGAGCTTAAGGATCTGTGGGATTTCACAGAAGAACTGGCCCAGAGCATTGCCATGGCACAGGGGCAGGGAAAATGTATTGGCTGTGTGCATGAGAGCATTGAGAAAGGCACTGGCCCAGGCAGCTGCTGCCATGTGGGCACAAGCTCTGCTGCCCAGGAGGGTCCCGTAGTGCAGGGGTTTGCAGATGGACACGTAGCGGTCGTAGCACATCACGGTCAGGAGGGAAAACTCTGCTCCAGTAAAGAACAGAACGAAAAAGAGCTGAGAAGCACATCCAGTGTAGGAGATATTGCTGGTGTTCCAGAGGGAATTGTGCATGGCTTTGGGGACAGTGGTGCAGATGGAGCCCAGGTCAGCGAGGGCCAGGTTGAGCAGGAAGAAGAACATGGGCGTGTGCAGGTGGTGGCCGCAGGCTACGGCGCTGATGATGAGGCCGTTGCCCAGGAGGGCAGCCAGGGAGATGCCCAGCAAGAGGCAGAAGTGCAGGAGCTGCAGCTGCCGCGTGTCTGCCAATGCCAGCAGGAGGAAGTGCCTGATGCAGCTGCTGTTGGACATTTGCTGTGCCTTGGCATGGGGACCTGTTCATTGAGAAAGGACAGTGAAGAGTTAGGGGAGATACCTGTAACCAAAATCAAAGCCATTTCCCATACACCCTCTTCTGTAACACACATGGACATGGTTCTTTTTTTTAGAGTTCTAGAGTTTTCTTTTTAAGCTGTCCCCATGTCTCTCCAGGTATTCTAGGATATCAGAAACCCTCAGCATTTCTACTGCCCTCTGGTAGAACAGAGTGAGTTCACTGAGGAAAGATGGTAAGTGAAGACTGTGGGGAGATGGTCCCTCACTTGAGTCTCTCTGGAGTTTTTCTGGGCTTTCACTTTTCACAAATGGAGGATGTTCACACTCCCAAGTTTTCTGTAAAGATCAACAGGTACTGCTTAGAGCAGATGGATCCAGCTCAGCCCAGCTCCACTTTTGTTGCCAAGGACTCATGTTGCTCATTTCACCAACCCAGCAACATTTTCAGTGTCACAACACCTCTGCCTTTCCCCATCAATCTTATAAATCAGAGATGCTCTAGGACAGGTTTGCACCCTGGACTGAAGCTCCCAGCTTGGACTGAAATCTCAGGGAGACTCCCAAGTGTCCTTCTGATGGCATTGGCTGAAGGGAGATGCAGCTCCTTCCCTGGCTGCACTGACAGCATTGCCCAGAGCCAGGCACTGGGGACAGCGTCACCCTGAGCCAGCTGTGCCCCCTGCCAGAGCCCCCAGGGCCGGGCAGCTGCTCCCAGCCCTGTGCTCTGCAGAGGGAACTGGGCCCGGGGCTGCAGAGCTGCCCCACGGCTCTGCTGCAGCTCTGCCTGCACAGGAGGGGCTGCACGCCTTGGAGCCCCGGCCCTGAGGGCAGAGGCTTGGCTGGGGCACAGGAGGGAGGGGGCTTGTTCAGAGGGAGGGGCTGCACTGCAGGGGCTCCTGTGGGCATCTCTAAACTCTCCCTGCCACAGCATTGCTGGGCTTTGTTTTCTCTCATTGCCTGATCTTCTCTCTGCCTCCTGGAGATTTTCCTCCTGCAGGTGTTTCCCTGTGCCTGATCTCTCCCTGCCAGCACTCACAGACCCCAAATCTCTGTGCACTCCCCTTGGCCCTACAGAACCCTGCCTGTTTGCAGGGCACTGGCTGGGGGCAGGTTCTGTTTGCAGCTTGGAGAAAGGACAGCTCAGACTGAGCCTGATGGCTCCAGCAAAGGTGATGCTGCTGCTGTCCATGGGCAGAGTGGCTGAAAGCACATTAGGCATCTCCTGTGAACCTATTGATCACTAAAAATAACAGTTTGGGTGTCTTGGGAACTTTTAAAATTTCATAATTAATAATTCATAAGCAAAATTTACCAGGTCAGATATTACAGGCAATTGTCAAAATTTATAATCATCCTTTAATATTTACCACCACCTCCATACCATTCTTCAATAGTAGGAAACTGAATAAAAAGTCTTAAGAAATTTCTTATATTTTATCAAAGTCCTTGTCTTGGAAATATTCTGTGACTGATCAGAACCCCTCAGCATGTCAGGGCTCCATGAGCATTTCACCTCCCCTGCACCGGAAATACCCAGAGTTGTACTCACAGGCTCTGCAGGCATTGGGATGTTCCAGCTGCAGGAGATGGCTCCAGGAGCTGCAGCTGCATTGTCCTGCAGCCAGAGGTTCCTGTGCCAAGGGCTGGCAGTGATTGTGCCCCAGGCACTTCTCAGCCCCTTCCCAGCCCTGACTGATTGAAGCTCTCTGTGCCTCTGTGCTGTGCCTGGGCTGGCTGCAGGCAGTGCCCCAGCCCTGCTGGGCTGGCACAAGAGCTGCTCATCCAGAGAAATGTGCTTTTGAAGCTCTTCTTGGTCACCAGGAGCTGCCTCTGTGCCAGGAGCCCAGCCCAGCTCAGCAGCACAGACACAGCACAAGGACTTTAATGAGCCTCTGGGCCTTTGTGCTCAGGCCCTGAGCATCAGTCCCTGAGAGGGAGCTGAAGAAACCTCTCCAGAACTCCAAGGCAGAATCCAACTCCAAAGTTTCTTGGACTTTTAATGGGTCCCAGTGAGGGACACGACTGAGCAAGTGTCCCACGGCCCCAGGCAGAGCAGAGAACTGCAGGCAGTGCTGACAGGTGGGGACAAAGAGAAGCCAAGTCTTGGTGCCCTGGGCCACAGCAGGGTCTGTGCCAGCAAGGGCTGGGAGGAGACACCTTGTCCTGAGGCCCTGGGGCCTCCTGGCACAGCCCCAGCCAGGCTGGGCACTGTCAGCCCCTTGTGCTGCCCTCAGCATCCCCCCCTAGCCCACATCCCAGTGGCCTCAAGGATCTGCTGCAAGGAGTCCCTGGGGAGCCTTGCTCAGCCATGGCCCTGGGGGCTCCTTCATGCTCCCTGCAGGGACTGCAGCTTTTTCAAAGGACTTTGGCTTTGGCTTTTGCCTTGGAGTCTCTGAGAGGTTTGTGCAATCCTGGCCTCCAATTATCTGCTGTAATTAGTCCCTGGAGAGGCTTTGTCAGTAACAACACTCAGTGGGGCTCATTAATACTTCAGGGTACTTGAGTTATTTGAAGGTACTTGGTGTTTCCCTTTTGATACAGACTTTGGAAGAGGTTTGTGCAATCATGGCCCCAATTATCTGCTTTAATGAGTCCCTGGAGAGCTTTGTACTGACACTCAGTGGGGCTCATTAATGCCTTGAGATACTCAAGGTTTTTAAGGTACTTTATGGATTTAAGAATACTTTTAGGTACTTTTAACGATTTTCCTTCCCACACTGAGTCTCTGGGAGGTTTTTGTGCCATCCTGGCCTCCAATTCTCTCCTCCAAGGAGTCCATGAGGAGCCTGTGTTGGGTATCTTCCCCCTTTCTATTTTACAACAAAGATGGAACTGAAAGAATTTTGTAAGACTTTCTAAAAGCATCCAAACAAACATGGGACAATTAACAATACAACAACAACCACTAAGAGATTTAATAGTCCTGTTTTAGGTAGACATCATCAAACCCTTTAGTCCCTTGGATTGGAAGAGTTTATTGACCCAGTCTTTGTTTTCCACTTGAAGCTTCTTGAACCCTTCCTTCAGTACCTGAATGCTCTTGTGGATTGACTCGCTGTGGCTGGAGGGGTTCATGCAGCACATGCCCTCAGAGTCTACACAGCCATGCCCATGTGCCCAGAGTAAAAACTCTATCGCTGTTCTGCAAGGTGGCGTGTCTGATGGTCTCTGTGTCTGAGAGCAGCCACTCAATGTGAGGGAGGCAGCATTGGTTTGCTTACTCAACAGGCACCCAGGATGGTCTGATTGCCCTAAAGCTTTAGCTGCAGCCACCCAAGGCAGTCCAAATTGGGGATGCTACCATCCAATACCTGGATTAAAGCTTTCAATGCCATCTCTTTGATATCATCCAATCCTTCTCTGGGGATACCTGCTGCTTGATCATCTGGTCGGCTGTGTTGTCCTTCTCCAGCCAGATGGTTGATTGTCAATTCTGCCCTTGCCTCATTATTAGCATAGTCTGCTATTAATTGATTTAGTAAACACTTCCATCCCCCTTCTCACAGGGTGTATTCTGTTGGTAACAACAATGTGGTCATAATATATTTTAAATCATAGGGGGTTGAGATGTGCTGTAAACATGACCCTCATTAGGCCATTAAAACAAGGTAAGTCCTTCCTGTTGTCTTTATCTGCCCTGCACAGGTCCTTGATTTTCCCGTAAACCAATGGCTGATCCCTGGGATTCTGCCCTCTTCTTTTATAACAAATGGGGGCAACGAGGAGTTTCAAGACTATTTGTCAGTCTCCTTCCTTAACAACTTCTTTCTGTATCCTTTGCCAGGGATCTTCTGGGGTTGAGGGGCGAGGTGGCTCTGGGGAATCCAAACTGTCTTCTGGGGAGGAAGAATAACTTGGAGCAGAAACATTCAGATTAGAAATATTGTGACAGCTGGGCTTAATATCTTTCATCATGGGGTTATGTTGTTGCTGGAGGGTGAGGAAAAGGGCACTGCCATTTTGTCAGGTGTTGGGGAGGAAGGGCCCTGATTTAGGATGGCGGACTTCCAGGGTGGAGCTCTGGAGGCATGGCCCAGGGTGGAGGTGGAATGATTGACAGTGGGGGCGTGACCCACAGTGTTGGGGGTGGAGTCTGGAGGTTCTTTCAGGGCGGAAGAGAAGGTCGTGGTAGCAGGAAGTGGAGGAGCCAAGATGGAGGGAGGATGGTCAGGCTCACGGACATCTGGAAGATTTTTAATGATCCACTTCATGATTGATTTTAATTTGTTCTTTGAAGATATTTGGTCATGATCAGTGAGAATTAACTTAAAGCATCCATATACACACCTTTCTACTTTGGACATCCAGCTGCCCATTTTTCTCTTTCTCTGCCTTACGTGGAACAGCCACTGGAACACCCCAAATCAGTTATGGGATGTGGATGCGTATTGTAAAAACACAGTGGCAAAATGGGCAATAATTGTCCTGCGTTTCCCCAAGCCCACCTGCAATCCTATGCAGGTGAAACTGTCGCTGTCCCTGTGGATCCTGGCCGAGGTCCCTCAAAGCAATGATGAATCTGCCAGCCCAGCACAATCCAAAATCCCGGGGAGCGCTGGCCTATCCATCAGCTAACCACAGCTGACGTGACTGAATGTCAGGGCCCCTGTTCGGGCGCCAAAGGTCGCAATGAGGGTGGCTGTGACAAACCTTTCTCGTTCCCCAACTTCAGGGCACGGGTGGTGAAAATGAAAAGGAGCAGATGCTGGGTAAGATGAAACAGGAAAGCCTTATAAATATGATTGCCTGGCAAAAGATTTTGAGAATATGGAAACTATAAGGGAGATTTAAATGAAATCAAGCTTTGAGATACCAAGCCTTAGTTACTGAACAACTGGAAAACAATGATATGGCCAGCTGAAGGTAATCTTCTTTTGATGAAACAACACCCTCTGCTTGCAGACAGGTCCAAGGGTCAGAGCAGACCCTACTAGCTTGGCAGAAGGGGTGCAAAGAGGAGTTTTTAGGGTTTAAAATGTAACACAGTATGGTAATGTAATGATTCTTCTAGGCTGTATGTAAATGCTATAAGATTTGTATCCTGTACCAGATTGGTTAGTGAAAATTAGAATATGCAGCACAGAAGAAGATTTATTGTACTGTAATGGGAACTCCCCTCCTCTTTCGGGCATCCATTTTTGGCGCCTCTTTCGAGCTCCTCTTTCGGGCCTGCTCCGAGCTGTGGCTGGCAGCTCCAAACAAGGCCCCTGCACCCACACCCTTTGCAATAAACCACAAGTTCCAAGACCTGGCTTCAGAGATCTCTCGTCTCCATCCGTCCCAACCATCATAGCCCCCGACGCTCCTACAAGCAGGATCAATGGAGTTGCCCAAAAAGAACTTTAGTAACAGGGTGAAAAACAATAAACATGGAGAAGTCGAGCACAGTATGAGGGGTGGGATTCAAAGACCTGAGATAAAGGCAAAGCAACAATATATACACTTGAGGGTAGAACTCTCTAGAACAATAACCCTAGAGGGGAAACAAGTAACCAATAGGGGAGGAGAACTTGGACAACTTAGCATAACAACACTAAAGGCTTATGGGGGAACTCTCAAACTCACCCTAAGTTAAACAAATGATTCCCAGGGCTGGAAACTCATGCCCAGTTCTTCCAGGGTAAAATCTGTCTGACTCTGAGTTACAGCCAGGCTAACTCCCACACCGCTGCTTTGCTCTGGCCCCTTGGGACCATGTGGCCCAACAGAGCCACAATGATGTCCTTGGTTCCATGAGGCTCCACAGTGTCACAGTGGCCCCTTGGATCCATGGCACTCACAGTGTCACAATGGCCCCTTCATTTCACAAGGCTCAAAAAGGTCACAACGATCTCCATGGTTCCTCAAGACCTAACAGAGTCACAATTGCTCCTTGGATCCATGGTACCCTGCAGGGTCACAATGTTCCCCTTGGTTCCACAAGTTCCTACAGTGTCACAGGTTCCACAAGGGCCTGCAGTGTCACCATGGCCCATTGGTTCCACAACACCCCGCAGTGTCACAATGGTCTCCACAGGAAGGAAACAAGTGAGCCCCAGTGGTGCAGGGGCAGATGAGAGGCAGCCCCCAGAGGCCAAGGCCAGCTAGACTTGACTGTATGGGCAGATTTTTTCTGGGAGTAACCCTTGGATATAGGGAATTTTAGATGCAGAATCCCAATTTTGGCCATGGGTGCCTAGACAAGAAAGGCAGTTCTTTCCCATAGGAATAAAAGCACAGAGCCCCAGTGCTTCATGGTGAGATGGGAAGTGGCGCCTGACATGTCAAATTCAGTGGGACCTGTCAGACAGCCCACAGGAGGCCAAGCCAGTCAGACCTGTTCCATGTGGGGCCAGGGCCGGGTCAGGCCTTGGTTTGTGGTGGGACAGAGCCCCGTCCCCAGGCCTGGCCTGGCAGAGCTGTCAATCACACAGCAGGGGCGGTGCTAACCCAGCTCTGATTGGCCCAGCTGTCAATCAATCACACACTACCAGATGCATCTATCCTGTCTCTGATTGGACAAGCAACTGTCAGTCCCACCCCAGGGGCGGGGCCATGAAGGCCCAGGGGGTTAAAAGCCGGAGCACGAGGCCAGCCCAGGGTCTGTGTCTTGCTTCTGCTGGGGTTCCTCTTTTGGTGATGCTGGAACCCCAGAAGTTGGTACCCATGTGTGTGTCTTTCTCTGGATCTTCTGTCTTTCTGTTGTTTTCTATTTCTTCTCCTTCTAATCATACTTACCTGGATCATTTTTTGATAACTTAAAATCTTTAAAGTATTTTAGGTTAAATGTGTGGGAATCCAGGGCACAGGGAATATTTCTCTGTCTGCTCTGAGGAATCCTGACCCCCAGAGAAACACTGCCTTGAACCTTCACCCATGGAGAGGACTTCCAAGACTTTGAGATAGATTAGAATTTAACCAAGTGTGAAATAGATCAGAGGATAGTATAGTATGTCACTTGGGTGAGAAACTTAGTTTTTGGGATTTTTAGAACGGTGTAGATAGGAAGCACAATGGAGGAATTGGGGTGTAGTCCCTGTCTTCTTCTTCATCTACTCCATTTTCTGCAGTGTTGGTGGCACAGGGTGATTGGTCAAGGAAAGCACAGTGCAGAGGTTATGTGGTCAGTGAAGGGATGAGTTATTGGTAAATAAGTAGAAATAATGTAAGTTTTAAGAGTTAATTAAAATGAGACAACTTTAAAAGACCTTGAAACTGTACATTTTGGCGACATTGTGCAGTGCTTTTCCAGCACCCTGAGCCTGGTGTGGACAGCAATGCAAAACTTTAGATAAGATAACCATAAACAAGAAGCTGAAGGCTGAAAAAGTCCCATGCATCTCCTTTTACCTGGCACAGAACTGATACAGGAGGGTTTCCTCCATCCAGGGAGCCCCCAGAAAGGCCCAACAGAAAACAAACATCAATAACGGGTGCCCTGACAATGTTTGTAATAAGTTGTCTCTTTTCCATGAAGTTGTTTACTGAAGGGTATTGTCTTAATTGGTTAATCATGTGAAATGTGTTGATTAAATGACCAGTGAGGTCCACCTGTAGAAAACCAAGATATAAAAGAAGAGGATTAAAAAAAAATGTGGCTTTTAGCCCTTAGCCTTCTGATCTGAGTCTGTGTCATCGCTGATTCAATGGTTACATTTGGGGATCTGTGGGGGCTGTTGGGGATCCTTTCTGTACCTTGTGACCCAACAGGAGCTCCTCTAATAAACTTTACCTGAAGCTCCCACTGTGCCCATGACAGGAACCCCTGTGAGTGTCTGGGACATCCCGGCTCTTTGGCAGCCTGGGCACTCCTGGGATGTCACCGTGGAGCCCCCGTGAGTGCCTGTGACAGATGGGTGCCTTTGCAGCCCAAGGTGCTCTGGGATGTCACCATGGAATGGCTGTGACTGCCTCTGACCACAGAGCTCTTTACCATCCCCAGAAAGCCCTGGGAGGTCTCCATGGAGCCCCTGTCTCTGCCTGTGACATTCCAGCTCTGGAACAGCCTGGAGACTCTTGGAAAGTCCCCATGGAACCCCTCTGAGGGCCTGTGACAAATCTGATCCTTAGCAGGCAACCATCACCAGCCCCCTGTTGCTATGGTCAGTTTCCATGGCAACCATCCCCAGCCCCCTGTTGCTATGGTCAGTTTCCACGACAACCATCACCAGGACCCCTGTTGCTATGGTCAGTTTCCATGGCAACCATCACCAGCCTCCTGTTGCTATGGTCAATTACTATGGAAGCCATCACCAGCCCCCTGTTGCTATGGTCAGTTTCCATGGCAACCATCACCAGTACCCTGTTGCTATGGTCAGTTTCCATGGCAACCATCACCAGCCCCCTGTTGCTATGCTCAGTCCCTTGGCAGCTCCATGGAGACCCCATGCCAGGGGTGGTTGCCATGGACACCAACTCAGGCCTGCAGCCAGAGCCCGTTGCCATGGCAACCATTGGCAGCCCCATCCCCAGACTGATGGGATCCCAGAAGCACAGAATGGGCTGAGCTGGCAGGGACCCATCAGGATCCTCCAGTCCAACTGCTGGCCCTGCACAGGACACCCCAACAATGCCAGCCTGGGCCTGGCAGCTCTGGCCAAACGCTGCTGCAGCTCAGCGAGCCCTGGAGCTGGGACCCTGCCCTGGGGAGCCTGGCCAGGGCCCCAGCAGCCTCTGGCCAAAAACCTTTTCCTGACATCCAACCTGAGCCTGCCCCGACTCAGCTGCAGCCGCTCCCTCCACTCCTGTCCCTGGGCACCAGAGGGAAGAGGTTCCCACAGCCCCAGCCAGGGACCCGCTCCCAAGGCTGCTGCCATGGCCACCAGGGCTGCCACCAGCTGGGATGCTCGGTTTCCATGGGCCGGGCTTCAGCAATGGGATTCCCCAATTTCCTGCTCCCGCTAAAACCGCGCTGCCCTCGCTGCCCTCCTGCCTCCCATGGAAAGCACAAAAGGCAAAGATCCCGGACTGGGTTAAGAACAATTTAATGGGAACAGCAATGGGATAAGGAACAAACAGGAACAGAAACAATATTGATAACAGAAGGGATAAATAAAACTGTTTACAGGGAAAACTACAACACAACTCACAGGGTCTGCCTGGCTACAATATTTCTTGCCTGGAAAGGACACCCTCCTCCTCAGGGAGAGAGAGAGAGTCCCTTTCCTGTCCCTGGCAAAGATCTGAGGTGGGACTGAATGTAATGACAGGGCCATGGCCAGACCCTCATGTTTTTCAATGCCACATCAGGTCATTGGCAAGGGCAGGACGAGGTACAGGTGACTTCCCAGCATGGATAACAGGGAACATGGATCACCAGGGCTCTTTCCAATGTGGGTTCTCCCATGGGGGTTAAAATTGGAGTGGTACATGAAGCTGTTCCTGCAATCAGGGCATTGGCAAGCCTTTCCTTACCGGTGACTCCGTTGGTGTCTGGTCAAGCTAGAGCTCTGGGTGAAGCTCTTCCCACACTGGGAACACTCGTAGGGCCTCTCCCCAGTGTGGATGAGCTGGTGCCTGATGAGGTGGGACTTGCGCTTGAAGCCCTTCCCGCAATCAGGGCAGTCGAAGGGCCTTTCCTCTGTGTGAATCTGCCGGTGCTTGGCGAGATCAGGGCTGGTGTGAAACCTCTTCTGGCACTCAGGACACTCGTAGGGCCTCTCCCCAGTGTGGATGCACTGGTGGGTCAAAAGGGTGGAGCTGCAGCTGAAGCCCTTCCCACACTCCCCACACTCGTAGGGCCATTCCCCAGTGTGGATCATCTGGTGGCTGATCAGGGTGCTGCTCTGCCTGAAGCTCTTCCCACACTCCAAGCACTTGTGGGGCTTTTTCCCATCATGAAGCTGCTCATGGGCCACCAGCTCTGAGCTCTGGCTGAAGCTCTGTCCACCTTCCTGGCTCAGGGTGGGTCTTTCCTCCTCAGAGCACCCTGGGCTGGGTTTGCAGCCCCTTCTCCTGTGGGATCTCTGGGACTTGTCCTCCACGTTGGAATTCTGTACTATGGAGCCACTCAAAATGGCCTCTTCCATGAGGTTCTGCCACAGGGATTTGCCCTCCCTGGTCTCCATCCTCAGCTCCTTTTCTGGGGGAGGAAGGCCAAGGAGAGGATGGGATTTGCCTCTGTGCCAGAGGGAAGGGGAAGGAGATCCCCCCAGTGCATCCCCAGCAGGACGGGGTTGGCAGCAGGGTTGTCCTGCAGCCAGGGGCTGTGCTGGGCTGGGAGATGGAGCAGGAGAGAGGGGGAAAGGGGCACTGACTTCCTCCTCACCTGCCTGGGGCTCCTGGGGCACCTTCTTCTTCCTCACAGCCTCCTCCTCCATCTGGCCAAGTTTATGGGATGGAAAATCCTGTTTTGAGAAGAAAACAAGGGATAAGTACATTGAATTTTGTACTTGTTTGAAGGCAAACGTGGGGAGGGTCTAAACCAGAATTACAATTTAATAAGAAAATGAAGATCAAGGCAATGATGCAGAAACACTGCCTTAAACTGACAGAGTCAGGATATAACCCTGTTGCTCAGGGTTATATCAGGCTCCAGTCCCATTAAATGTTGGCTGCAGTCCTGTGGGAGTGATGAACGTGATTCTGTCCAAGCAGTGATCCTGTAGAAGGGTCTGGTCTTCCTCTGAAGGTCCAGTGGTGGTTCTGGAGCTCTTGTCCTCTGGGAATCCAGTAGGCAAGCTGCTCCTGGTGTTGCAAGCCTCAGCTTATATCCAGGTAGGAATGCTTGGATCCTCCCCCTGGGCAGAGCATCCCACAATGGGAGGATGGAATTTGATCAGTCCTGCAGTGACACTCAATGGCCCATTCACAGAAGATATCTCCCCTGGAGGGCGTTATCAGGGCTGAGTCATGGAAGAGATCAAGAACACTGCCCCACCTGTTTATAGCAGTTGATGAAGATGGGGATTGAAAACATGCATTTGGTTCCATCTTACACTGCAGCCTGAAACAGTGGGGGAATCCCTGCTCAGGGGGTGAACACCACTCGCCTTACCCAAACTGGCTCAGGTGTGAAACCCCCACCCCGGGAAGGCCACACACACAGGGGACAATGTCACACTTGCCCTGCCCCAGGGCAAATGGCATCTCTCTAATATTTTCTTAACCAGATTGCAAAATTATTTTGGCACAGTGAGTTCAGGGCACTGTTCTTTGACCCCAGTTGCCTTTGACTACAGCATGGTTCCTTCCTCTGAGGAGGTTGTGGGTCTCTCTGGAGGAACTCTTGGAAACTTGGATGCAGCTTCGTCTGAGCGACCTATGGGAGAACTGATGAGGAAAATGGCTGTTGTGGGACTGGAGTGTAAAGAAAATATTTTGTTGTCCCTCCTTGAAAAGTTTGTTAAAATCACTGGAGGAAATGGAGCAAATGATACCAGCAAGACTGACAAGGTTCATTCACCACATGGTGAGGAACACAAGGCTGCTAAAAGTCCCACAAGAAGCCCAGCTCAAGTAGCTAAACTCCCAAATAACTACTGAATTCCCAGGCTTGGGTT
Source organism: Agelaius phoeniceus (assembly GCF_051311805.1). Lineage (NCBI taxonomy): Eukaryota > Metazoa > Chordata > Aves > Passeriformes > Icteridae > Agelaius > Agelaius phoeniceus. The sequence goes on from NW_027509866.1 coordinate 8,629,834, forward strand.
TTTTCCAAATGTGAGAATCATTATTCTCTTCATCCCTGTCACCTTTGTGACAGCTACACAGAGCTTTCCCTTCCTTTTAATAATATCTGTATTGGGCCGAATTTGCACTTTTCTTTAATTGTAACCTGCCAGCAGCTGAGCTGGAGCTGTGCAGGAACCAAGGAAACTTGGAATTGCCACAGAATTGCTTCTATTGTCAGCCGGTGCTGCGGTGGCCGTGGGGCAGAGGGGTGGGAAAGGGGGCTCCGGGGTGGCAGTGGAGGAAATGCCGGGCCCGGGGGCTGAGCACAGGGCTGAGCACGCAGAGATGGTTTTGTTCTTGCTGAGCTCGCACTGAGCCAAGGCCTGTCCTGCCCCTCATTCGGCCACGCTGGGGAGGGGCTGAGGGTGTGGGGGAGCTTGGGAGGGGACACAGCCAGGACAGGAGATCCCAGCTGACCCCAGGGATACCCCAGACCATAGGACATCATGATCAGTGCATGAAGTGTGGGGAACAAGGAGGAAGGGGGCACAGTTGCAGTGAGGGTTTTGTCTCCCCAGGTAACACTTAGGCAGGATTGGGCCCTGTTTCGCCAGTGGGCAGAGCCTGCACCAAAGACACAGACACCAACTTAACTTAAGGAACAGTGTAATTTAGATAATGCAAATTTGCAAAAAATTACAAAAATATTAGGTAGGCAAAGCAAATAATCATTAGTCAATAATTCCAAAAGAGAAGATGTTGAAATGAGTATCACACAACTGTCCAATTCTGGCTGCAGGCTCTGGAGATTCTATCTCTGCCTTCAATCAGGGTTGCATTCCCTAAACAATCCTGGTACCAAATCCTGCTTTCCAAGGCTGGAACAGTGTCTCAGGTTTAGCTGGGTGTGTATTCAATTACCCTCTGTTAAAGCTGGGGCAATTATCATCTGTTAATTGAGCAGTTTACTTTATCTCTTCTGCAAGGAATCCTCCCTCCAGGGAGATATCTTCTGTTAATGGGCCATTGAGTGTCACTGATAAAAATTCCATCATCCCATTGTGAGAAGCTCTGCCCAGAGGGAGGAGCCAAGCATTCCTAGCTGGATATAATCTGAGAATGTGAACAACAGAGTCAGCCTTCTCCCACAAGATTCCCAGAAGAGCAGCTTTCAGCTCCACTGGATCCCAGAGGAAGACCAGGCCAATCGACGCCACAGCTGGACCTTCAGAGGAAAACTCCACCCTTCTACAGGATCACTGCTCCAACAGAACCACACCTGTCCCTGCAGGAGCACTGCAGCCACCATTTAACAGGAGTGCTACCAACACTCTGACCCACAGGGTGTCAGGTCGTATTCTTACTCTGTAAGTAGTTTTTAGTACTACTGCATTTGTATTTTTAATTTTCCTTCTGAAGAATTGTTATTCCTATTCCCATAGACTTTGCTTGACAGCCCCTTGTTTTGAAAATTATAATTCCAAGTGAAGGGATTAACATTTTCCATTTCAAGGGAGTCTCCTGCCTTCCTTAGCAGACACCTGTCTTTTCAAACTGACACAATGCCCTGGGAAACGCAGGCAGGTGAGGAGGAAGTCAGTGTCCCTTTCCCCCTCTCTCCTGCTCCATCTCCCAGCCCAGCACAGCCCCCGGCTGCAGGACAACCCTGCTGCCAACCCCATCCTGCCGGGGATGCACTGGGGGGATCTCCTTCCCCTTCCCTCTGGCACGGAGGCAAATCCCATCCTCTCCTTGTCCTTCCTCCCCCAGAGGAGGAGCTGAGGATGGAGACCAGGGAGGACAAATCCCCAAAGCAGAACCTCATGGAACAGGCCATTTTGAATGGCTCCACAGTGCAGAATTCCAATATAGAGGAAAAGCCCCAGAGATCCCACAGGAGGAGTGGCTCCAAACCCAGCCCAGTGTGCTCTGAGGAGGAAATACCCACCCTGAGCCAGGAAGGTGGACAGAGCTCAGAGCTGGTGGTCCATGAGCAGCTTCACAATGGGGAGAAGGCCCACAAGTGCTTGGAGTGTGAGAAGAGCTTCAGGCAGAGCAGCACCCTGATCAGCCACCAGATGATCCACACTGGGGAATGGCCCTACGAGTGTGGGGAGTGTGGGAAGAGCTTCAGCTCCAGATCCACCCTTGTTACCCACCAACGCATCCAGACTGGGGAGAGGCCCTACGAGTGTCCCGAGTGCCAGAAGCCATTTCAGACCAGCTCCGATCTCTTCAGGCACCAGCGAATTCACACTGATGAGAGGCAGAGCTGCCCTGACTGTGGGAAGGGCTTCAAGCAGAAAGCCCACCTCATCAGGCACCAGCACATCCACACTGGGGAGAGGCCCTACGAGTGTCCCCAGTGTGGGAAGAGCTTCACCAGCAGCTCTCACTTGACCAGACACCAACGGAGGCACCAGTAAGGAAAGGCCTGCAAATGCCCCAGCTGCAGGAAGAGCTTCATGCACCACTCCAGCTTCATCCCCCTTTAGAGGACCCACGTTGGGAAGAGTCCTGGGGATCCGTTTTGCCCATGATCCATGCTGGGAAGACACCTGTCCCTTTTCCTGCCCTGTGACATGATGTGGGATTGAAGAACATGATGGTCTGGCCATGGCCCTTTCATTACATTCACTCCCACCTCAGGCTATTGCCAGGGGCAGGAAAGGGACCTTCTCTCTCTCTCCCAGAGGAGAAGGGTGTCCTTTCCAGACAGGGGAAATTGTGGCTGGGAAGAGACAGTCAGTTGTGTTTAGTTTTCCCTGTCAAAGTTTTGTTTATCCCTTCTGTTATCAATATTGTTTCTGTTCCATTTTTTCCTTATCTCGTTGCTGTTCCCAATAAATTGTTCTTATCCCAGCCCGGGATCTTTGCCTTTTGTGCTTTTCATGGGAGGCGGGAGGGCAGCGAGGGCAGCGCGGTTTTAGCGGGAGCAGGAAATTGGGGAATCCCATTCCTGAAGCCCGGCCCGTGGAAACCGAGCATCCCAGCTGGTGCCAGCCCTGGTGGCCATGGCAACCACCCCTGGCATGGGGTCTCCATGGAGCTGCCAAGGGACTGAGCACAGCAACAGGGGGCGCAGTGATGGTTTCCATGGAAACTGACCATAGCAACAGGGGGCTGGTGATGGTTGCCTGCTAAGGATCAGATTTGTCACAGGCCCTCAGAGGAGCTTCATGGGATCTTTCCAAGAGTCTCCAGGCTGTTCCAGAGCTGGAATGTCACAGGCAGGGACAGGGGCTCCATGGAGACCTCCCAGGGCTTTCTGGGGATGGTAAAGAACCCTGTGGTCAGAGGCAGTCACAGCCATTCCATGGTGACATCCCAGGGCACCTTGGGCTGCAAAGGCACTGATCTGTCACAGGCACTCACGGGGGCTCCACGGTGACATCCCAGGAGTCCCCAGGCTGCCAAAGAGCCGGGATGGCCCAGACACTCACAGGGGTTCCTGTCATGGGCACAGTGGGAACTTCAGGCAAAGTTTATTAGAGGAGCTCCTGTTGGGTTACAAGGTACAGAAACGATTCCCAATAGTCCCCACAGATCCTCAAATGTCTCCGTTGAGTCAGAGATGACACAGACTCAGATCAGAAGGCTAAGGGCTAAAAGGCACACATTTTTTCAATCCTCTTCCTTTTGACCTTGGTTTTCTACAGGTGGACCTCATTGGTCATTTAATCAACACATTTCATATGATTGGCTGATAAAGTCAACCCCCTTCAGTAAACAACTTTATGGAAAAAACAACCTATTACAGACACCACCTGTCGATAATTTACAATTCTTTCTCTCCAGCTTCCTAATGGTTCCCAATCTAATTAATGGGAAAACTCTCTTGCTTTCTCTGTCTCTGACCAGACTCTCATATCCACAGAAAAATAGCCCCAAGGACCTCCAGGCTTTGTAATCTCCTTCTGTGAGAGGAGCCTTGAAGCAGCTGGCTCCAATCCCAGCCTCAGACTTTTACAGAGTTCATGGGTAAAGAATTATCAAGGTGAAATTTAACCTTTAGCATTTGTCCCACAGGATTAGGGATGACAAAGCATATATATTTATAAAAAATTTCTATTATCTCTTATGGTAACAATTAGACAAAATTATCTTATCTTAATCAGAAATATTTAGTCCAAGGTATAGGAGCTGTACCATATTATATTATATTATATTATATTAATTTATAGAAAGCACTCAGAAGGGATTTCAAGGCAATTTTATTAAAGGAAAAGAAGCTGTTTTTAAGGAGAGATTGATGTCACTCCCACAGACCAATGACCATGGGCAAATCCCTTTGGCTCAGCCTGAAGAAGTGACCTTAAGGGGTGTCCCGACTGCAGGGAGGAATCTCAACACCCCCCAGGAAGGGAAATATCAGGAGATGCTGCCATTAAAATTTGGGATGGGGCTTTTCTAGTCTGAGGTGCTTCCCTGTCTGTCAGATGTGCCCAGGCTGGGCCAGCTCAGCAGCTCTGCAGAAGCTCTCAGTGGTGTCACTTGGTTGTTCCTTTCTCTGGGGATTTTCCAGCACTGTCACAGCTTCAGCTCCCTCTGAGGATGTTGAACTTTGGGATGGAGGAGTCAGGCTGGTTTCTGCATTATTCACCCCAAAAGCAGCATGACCCCCCCCTCCTTCATTTCCCACTGGGGCCTTTGCAAACATGGTGTTGCTGGAGTTGTTGGAGCCCATTGCAGGCAGAGCCTCCTGCTCCAGCAGGAACTGCCTTTCCTGTGCCATCAGCAGGGCAGGTCCCGCTGCAGGAAAAGCCCCAGGCCAGCCCCAGCACAGGGAAGGCCTCAGGCACAAGGGCAGAGTGCCGTGCTGGGAGCTGTGCCAGGGAGAGCCTGAGGCACCAAAGGCACCTTGGCAGCAGCAGCTGCTTGCAGCCCATGGCCAGAAGCCTCCCTTGGCAGCCCGGCCTGGTGGCCACCACTGCAGAGCTGCTGCCTCAGGGCTCATTCCTGGCTGGCCTCTGAAAAGCCACTGCTGCTCCAGGAACCTGACTGGGAAGCCATTGTCCCCAGCACCTTGGGGACAAGATATCAATGACAAAACTCTTCATGCCAGCAGAGCCAAGGCAGGGGCAGAGGAAAGGGCAGAGCCAGGCCCAGGGGACAGGGCTGCCATGGTGATGGCTGTGAGGTCACTGCCCCTGCAGCAGCCTGGCTGCCCTCAGCAGACATTCTGGCCAGAAGCGTTGTGAGGGCACCCAGCACATCAGAGAACCCACACTACAGGAATTCTGTCCTTGGGGAGGGCAGGGGTTTTCACTGTATCAGGTTGCACAAAGCTCCTGCTCTTGGACAATTCCAGGGATGGGGAATCCCCTTCTCTGGAAAAACAGTTGAAGTTTCATGTCACTTTCATAACTGCAAAATATTTCCTCTTCTAAAAAATGTAAATGCACCCTCATTCAGTTTAGAGATATTGACCCTTGTTTTGTCACTGCAAGATTTGGGAGAAAATAACTTTGATCACTATTTTTCCACTTCCACAGACCTTGGAGAGGACCCAAAAATCTCCCAAGATGGGCTTTGGAAGCCTCATCACAAAACCAGCAGGGAGAGGCCGAGGGCTCTGTGCTCAGCGGGGTGGAGACTGAGGACAGAACGGAATAGCCTGGGAGGGATTGAAGGGTGGTTTCAGAGAGGCTGGAGTGTTTCTTCATAGTGGTAATGAGCCTGAAGAAGACATAATAGCACCAAGGGCAGCTGAGGAGGCCCAGAGTGGACACCAGGAGAAAGGAATTTCCCTGCCAGGGCAGGGCTGTGGTGCAGCACGTCCCCCAGCAGGAGCCTGGAGCAGCCCGAGGCTTTGTGTGGGCAGGCAGAGGCAGGCAGGAGGCAGAGCTGTCAGCAAAGGAAGGGCCCAGCCAGGTGGGGCAGCCGGGGGATGCCGACAGCCTGCAGGGACAGAGGCGCAGGGCAGGGACACCGTAGGACAGCCTGGGCTGCACAGGGCACAGGGATGGGCAGCAGCTGCAAGAGAGCCCTGACAGAGCCAACTTGGGCAGCACTTTGGCCATGGCAGACACAAAGAGCACCAAAGCCCCAGAGGGTCATTAAAGCCCTTGTGCTGTGTCTGTGCTGCTGAGCTGGGCTGGGCTCCTTGCCCAGAGGCAGCTCCTAGCAAGGGCAGCAGAGCTGCAGAGAGACAGCTCTGGCCAGGAGCAGCTCCTGTGCACAGCCCAGCAGGGCTGGGGCACTGCCAGGGCCCCTCAGGGACACCAGCAGGGCACAGACAGAGCTCCCAGGGGCTCAGCACTGGCAGGGGCTGTGGCATGTCCCAGAGGGGGCTATGTCACAGCAGCTCCTCTGTGGCTGTGTCATGGAGGCACAGAGCAGCTGTGATGTCAGCAAGCGGCTGTGTGACAGCACAGAGTGGGCTGTGTGAGGTCACAGATTGGGCTATGACATCACAGAGTTCTTTGTGTGAGGTCATTGAGCAGCTACAGCATCATAGCGGATATTCTGTGACATCACAGAGCAGGCTGTGACATCATGGCATGGCTGTGTGACATCATTGAGGGGGCTGTGAGGTCAAAGTGTGTGCTGTGACATTACAGAGTGGCAGTATGACATCACAGAGAGGTTTTTCTAGCATCACTGAGGGAGTTGTGACATCACACAGCTGTATGTGACATCATAGTGTGAGGCCACAGAGTAGACTGCCATCATAGAGTGTGGCTCAGTGATATCAGAGAGGGGGTTGTGACATCACTGGGTGGCTGTGTAATATCATAGAGCAGCCTGTGACATCACAGAGACTTCTGTGACATCACAGAGCAGCTGTATCACATCATAGGGTGACATCTCATAGTTGGCTGTGTGACATCACAGGGGCAGTGTGACATCACCAGGGCTGTGTGAGGTCACTGGGGAGGTCACTCTGCCCTGGCCCCCTCACAGTTCCCCCCAGAGCAGTCCAACCCTGCTCGTGCACAGCGGGGTCCCCTGTCCCCCCGGGTCCCCCCGCCCCCGGCGTCGCAGCCTCCCCCAGAGGATGTTCCACGAGATCGACCCCAGAGCCTGACACGGGGACGGGGGGCCGGGGCCCTGGGGGTGGCACAGGGGGACAGGGACCCCCCGGCAGCGTCCCCGTGTCCCCCAGGGCCAGAGCCTGGGCCAGGGCTCCTTCACCCTGGTACCAACGAGGCCTTGAGAGCGCTGAAAAAATCCCCAGCAAGGGAACAGCAAAAACCAGATTGAATATTAAGGGACAGCAGCACAAAGTTCCTTGGCAAGAGTCACTCTGCTCCTGACTGGACAATTCAGGCACACCAAGGAAACAAAGCAACAACAAAACCAAACAAAATTCAGGCAATCAAACCAGAAATGAACTGAGAACTGTCCCTGTGTGTGTGTGAAAAAAGGACAGTGAGGGCAAGGATAAAAGGAATATGGCCCAAAAGCTGAACAGAGTTCAAACTTAACAGGACTTAAGTTACACCTTAACTGATACCATCAATTTCACAATTTAGCAAAAGAACAGCACTTAACACTATTTAACCAAACTTAAAACATATGACTTAGCAATTTAACATAAGAATAACATTTACTATTCAACTTAGCTAATAAATTAAATTGAACTTAATACCTTAGGAAAAGAACAACTCTTAGCAGCATTTAATTTACTTAGACCTTGTGATTTAACCTTACCTCAAGGCCTGACTGACTCAGCTATCCAGGGCACTCAAACCCCTCAGAGAGCAGCATTTCTGCCACATTTCCCCAGCACGGGCACTCCTGTGTGCACACAGACACAAAGAGTCAGTGCAAGGCACCTGGGAGAAATTCCCCTGAGGGCAGGAAATGCTCCCTGTGGATCCTTTGGCATCTCCCCAGCGGGTGAAGGGTTGAGCCTGGAGGAGTGGGGGGATTGGCCCAGGCTCCGTCGCTGTTGGGGATCCCCGAGCGCAGCAAACGGGAGAGTTCCCGGCTGGGAGAGGCCCCACTCAGAGGGAGTCGCTGGCCCAGGAGAGCTCCAAGGGCTCCTTTTGGAGCGCTGTTTGTAGGGCCCCAAGAGAGGGGCTTCAGTCCCAGCAATGGTTCATCCTGGCCACACTTGGCACCAACAGCTTTCTTTGGCAGGGTGAGAACAGGGATGTTGTGCCACTGAGGGAACAAAAGCAGTTCCCAGGGCTGCTCCTCCAGAAAGCAGGAGCTGGTTGGGCAGCAGCAGTGCCTGGAGCAGACAGTGTTTGTGATGAGCTGCAGAGGAGATGAGCCCAGGGGCTGTTGGCCAAGGCCGAGCCCCAAGGAGCATTTCTCAGCTGGCAGGGTGGCCTGAGAAGGGGAGGGGGGAATGCAGCAGCACAGGGCCCATGGAACCAAGGGGCCATTGTGACACTGTGGGGCCCTGTGAGACCAAGGGAGCATTGTGACACTGTGGGGCCCTGTGAGACCAAGGGACCATGGTGACGCTGTGGGGCCTCATGGAATCAAAGAGACCACAGTGACATTGCTGGGCCTCACGGAACCATGGAGAGATCATTAAGACACTTCACTGCCTCCTGGAACCAAGGAGACCATTGTTATACTGTGGGGCACTATTGAATCATGGAGACCATTGTGACACTATGAGGCCTAAGGGAATAACCAAAGCACTGTGACACTGTGAGGCCTCATGGAACCAGTGAGACCATTGTGACCCATGGAGTCCCCAAAGAACCAAGGGGACCATTGTGATCTCTGGGCATGGTGAAACCAAGAGGCCTTTGTGACATTGCAGGGCTGCATGGAACCAAAGCTCCAGGGTGACACAGAGGGGCCTCCTGTCATCAATGGTCCATTGTGACACTGTAGAGCCAAAGGAGACCATTGTGACACTGCAAACCCCCAGGGTCCAAAGGTCCATTGTGACACTGCAAGGCCTCATGGAATCATTGGGACCATTGTGACACTGTGGGGTCTTCTGGAACCCAGGGGCCATTGTGACATTGCTGGATCCCATGGAAACAAGGATCCATCGTGACACTGCTGGACCCCATGGGATCAAGCCACCATTATGGCACGGTGGGGCCCCATGGATCCAAGGCACCATTGTGGCACTGTAGGGCCCCACAAAACCAAGGGGACACAGAACAGATCTGGCTGGTTTGGCCTCCCAGGGGCTGCCTGACTGGTCCAGCTGACCCTGGCATGTTGAGGGTCTCATCTCATCTGCTGCTGAAGCACTGCAGCTCCGTGCTTTTCTTCCTATGGAAAAGAACTGTCCTCCTCCTCCAGGCACCTGTGGCCAGAACTGGGATTTCGCCTCCAAATTTCCTTATATCCAGCGATTGTTCCAATAGGGATATTGCCGGGACAAGTCTGTCTTGCAGTGGTTTTACAAGGGTCACTTTGCATCGGTCTCAAAAAACACTGGGGAAGGCTCTGTGATTTCCTTCCTATGGAAAAGAACTATCCTGCTTCTCCAGGTGCCCATGGCTGAGATTGGGGTTCCACCTCTAATATTCCCTATATCCAAAGTCTGGTCCCAGACAAAATCTTCCATTCCTGACAAGTCTGGCTGGCCTTGGTCTAGTGAGGCTTTCCAAACACTGAGGCTCTGTGCTTTTCTTCTATGGAAAACAACTGTCCTTCTAGTCCAGATGCCCATGGCCAGAATTTGGGTTCCACCTTGAATATTGCCTGTTGTGACAAATTGGAGGAGACTATTGGCTGGAAACATTTCATATGTGGGGGGAGGAAGGTGCAGGTCCAGCCTTGCCCTGCCCTGGAAGCCCAGCACTGCCCTGCCCTGGAACCCCAATCCCCCCAGAGCCTCTATCCCAGCCCAGCAGTGGCTGCCAGTCCCTGGCACAGCACAGGCAATGCTCCACAGCCACCTCTGCAGCCCCAGCCCAGCTCCTGAGGGACCAAATGAGCCCAAGCCCCACCTGGGGGAAGGGCCCAGGGAGACCAAGGGGTATTGAAGGCTGACCACAAGGCAAGCACACATCTTGACCCTACCTCCTCTTGGAATTTCCATCTGAACTCTGCTGGAATCCAGGAGTTGGTAGCTGTGTGTGTGCTTCTCTGTATCTTTTTTGAGTTTTTCTCTTTCTGCATCTTCTTCTTCTGTTTCTGTGCTCCTGCAAATGTTGATTAACTTTAAATTGAACAGGCTTAGAGTTTGTGAAGTTGAATGGGCCAAGTCAATGCTTTCAGAAGTGTTTTTTGTTGATTGAATATCTGTTGTAATACATGACAAGAATTTTTAAAAGTAATGTAAAACTTTTTGTGTCACTGACAATCTGTTAAACCACTGAGATACTGAACAAGTCTCTGTGAAACACAAATGTTAATTATGAAAAAACCCAGGAACTTCCTCTTTCGTTTCCAGTCAACAAAGAAGCAGCGGGCCATGGCCCTGGCCCCCATCTCAACCAAACCAAACCAAACCAAACCAAACCAAACCAAACCAAACCAAACCAAACCAAACCAAACCAAGCAACCCTGCCATGGGCTGAGCCCCTTCCCCCCTCACCAGGCTGCCCCCCCCCATCGGCCCCATTCTGACCAAACCAAACCCCAACAACTCCCAAACAGGAAAACAAAAGAGGCTACAAAACCCCAACCAGAACAAAGCCAGCCACAGCTATTAAAATCTCACCATCAAGTCCCCTCTCCCCAACACAACTAAAACCAAAAACCCCTACAACCTACCACCCGTACAAAATAACCCTGCAACTAAAATTAAACACAAAGAAAAACCCAAAACCAACCATAAAACCAATCCTAACATAACCCAACCACAACTTCCACCACAAGTTACTGGCAGGTCAGGTGTTAATCCTTTCAATACTTCATTGCTCCATCGAGTAAAAGAAAAAAACAAAATACCAGCATATAAAAAATATATAAAACCATCAAAGTCAGTAAAGGAGAAATTAAATCCCAAATAAAAAAGAAGAAAAAATACTTTAATCTTAAAACTAAAATCCTCTTGTAAACTATAATGAAAACACTCTTTTTCTTTATAACACAAAAAACTTTTTAAAAAAATTACAATTAATATAAAAAAAAACCCTCCATACTAAAATAAACAAATTAAATAACTGTAATTTCATCAAAAGTTTTAACAGCAGGGAGAAAATCCAAGTAATCCAGTATCCACAAGAGAAGATCTGTATTCCCAGAAATAAAAACAATTTTAAAAGTAAAAAATAGAAACTTTTACCCTTAAAGAACTCATCTTTAAAGCAATACCCCATAAGTTGACATGGCCCATCTACAAGCTGTAAAAAAGCTTGTAGCAATAAAAACAACTTCACAAGAACAAAGTTCCCCAGACAACTGTTATCCATGACAGAATTAAGAACCACAAAAAAAAAAAATTTCTTCTTGTTAAAAAATCTCCATAACCTTAACAAGAAAAACTTCTCTCCTAAAGTAAACTAAAAGACTTTTCTTGAAATAGTAAACCAACTAGAAATTTTAAGTTTACTTTACAGTGTCAGTAAAAAGAAAAAGTTATAAAGAAAAAAGTGTTCTAAAGGCTTTATTTTAATTCTTACTACTTTTTTCTTTTTCAATTTACTTTTAATAAAAATGTCTCTATACCCTTTTAAAATGTTAGGACTACTTTACCTTTCCCGTAATCCTATCTCACAACAAAATAAATACATAAATAATTAACCGACACTAAAACTGAACAAACTCATCAATACATTAATTAAGAAATCTAAAGATTAGAAAAATCTTAAATTAACAAACTAAAACCACTACAATGTCATAATAAACCATTTGCCAAAGTTTCTCTGATTTTCTAAAGCTCCCAGTAGTGCCTGTTTTGTTCTTTTCAGCTCCTGAGAATCTTTGTTGGTATTTCTCCAGGGAGTCCAACTCAGAGGACACAAACAATTGTAATTCCTTTTAAATGTCTCCTCAAGAGAGTTATTTTAGGGATGGAAGTCAGGGCTTGTGTTTCCTCCTTGGCCCAGCCCAGGCAGGGCTTTCCCAGCCACATTCCACACTCCATTGCCCAGCTGGAGCCCCTGGTGCCTCTGAGTTGTGCTGCCCCAGCCCCAGGGACGCTCTCCTTGTCTGCCCATTCCCCCACGGTCTCTGGGCAGGGATGGCCTCACTGGGGGCTGCTGACATCCTCAGCAACTTGGAGGCTGCTGCTGAATTTCCCTGCTCCAGAGGCTTGTTCAGCCTTCAGCTCTTCAGTGCAGGAATTCAGTGTCCCTGGGCTCATGAACATTCAGAACAGCTGAACAAGCCAAGCCTCTGGGAATCATTTGATTTTAATTTTCAAATCCTTTGTAGTTAAGTAGATCTCAGTAGTGTATACATGATATTTAAAAAGACAGTGAGAAAAGATTTTGTATGTCCTGTTTAGTTTTGTTTTCCTGTTAATTCATTGATATGTGCAATCTGCAATTGACACTGAATCCATGTACCGCCTCATGCAGTTTGAATAGATATGAAAATCCAGACCCTTCATGGCTGACAATCAATCAGACTCTGTCCCTACCAACTCCCCACCATTTACCCCATCCAAGCCCTGGCACTCAGAGCAACCTTGTGCAAAGCTGAGCTCCCTCCAGCCCAGGCTGCACCTGCAGCTTTCAGCTCCTTGGCTCCAACTCCCACCTGCTTTCCTTGGAGAAGGAGCTGCCTGAGACACAGAGGGATGTTCATTTCTTGTCAGCCAACAAAGCCAAGGGAAGGCACAGCTCCAGCAAATGAAAAAGTCATTCTTCTCCCTGGCTCTGCCCCTGATCCCCCCAGCCTGTCCTGTTTCCTTCATCCCTACATTGCCAGGGACTCTCTGGGACAAGGGAGCTCTCCTCTGGGGATGGCGGGAGGTCCAAATGCAGCCACTGGAGTGGGAAGCACAACTCATCAGGTTTGTGTCCTTTGGGGGTCAGGAACTGGTGAGACTCAGAGGCACAGAAAGTTTCTCCTCATGGCCTAGAGATCACAGTTGAACAGGACACAATTTAATAACAATCACGCTCTTCCCTGAGCTATGTGCAATGTCCCAGCAGCATCTGATGAGTCCTCCATCCACAAGGGATTTCCATACTAGAATTAATTTTAGACAAAACGTGGTTCTGTGAGAGATATAAACACAATTAAGTTCTTGTATCAGGATGCTCATCCTGGAGTGGCGGCAAAACAGCTCCAACAATTCCTGATTTGCAAAGCTGTCAGTGGTGGATGGAGAAGGGAGGTCAGGCTGCTTTTGGTGCTGCTTTTGGTGCTGGTCCTGATCCCCCCAGCCTGACTCATTTCATCTCCTCCTGTCCTGGCTGATCTGCCCTCTTTCCCCTTCCACCCATTGGCTTTTGTCTCCCACCAGGCCCCCGGTGAAGAGCCTGGCTCTGTGTTCTCCATCCCTTCCTCGCTGGCACTGCCAGGCTGGGATGAGGAGCCCCTCAGCCTTCCCTGCTCTGGGCTGGACAAGCCCAGCTCCCTGAGCCTCTGCTCACAGCCCAAGGGCTCCATCCCCACCTTGGAGGCCCTTCCCAGACCCTGCTCCAGCTGCCAGACATCTTTCCTGCCCTGGGCAACCCAACCCAGGCCACAGTGACCTGGATAATCCCCGTCCTTGATGTCCTGGTCACACAGCCCTGGCCCCTTGTCCCCATGTCAGGCTCTGGGGTGGATCCTGTGGAACATCCTTTGGTGGAGGCTGTGGCTCCAGGTGGGCCGGGGGGATCCCGGGGGACAGGGACCCCGCTGGGCATGGACAGCATTGGACTTGTTGGGAGAAACTGTGAGGGGGAGCTGGGGCCGAGTGACCAACCCAGTGACCTGACACAGCCCCTCTGGGATGTCACAGCCTGCCCTGTGATGTCACAGCCCATTCTCTAATGTCACACAGCTGGTCTCTGATGTCACAGCCAAGTCTGTGATGTCATAGTCTGCTCTGGGATGTTAGACCTCTGCCCTGTGATGTCACAGAGGCAGTCTATGATGTCATAGCTGATCAATGACCTCACATAACCCACTCTGTGATGTCATAGCCCACTCTGTGACCTCATGTTACCAGATGATCAATTGCCTACACCAACTGAGCTGACACCTTGAGCTTGTTCTCCACATCCCCAGGCCTATGGAAACCACACAAGGCCCATTGTGTGAGAAGGGGAACTGGAAGTTCAGCAGCCTCAGGGTCCTGCCAGCTCTGCCAGGTCCACTGGATCATTTGGGTTTTCACGTTTTCAATATTCTGGGTAAGAAAGGGAGGCAGTAACAAAACTTCTACACAGGAATTCGGAAAGGCAGACTTTGGCCTGTTCAGGATGCAGATTTGGGGAGTACCAAAGCAGGTACTGATTTTTTTAAAGGAAATAGCCTGTATAAACAAATGGGGTCCAGGAAGGATGGACACATTTCAAGAAAGTAATCTTAAGGGGGAAGGAGCAGCCTGTCCCAGTGTGGCAAAAGATGAGCTGGTGAGGAAAAGGACTGTCCTGGCTCCACATGGAGCTTTTGTGGGATCTTAAGGGAAAAAAGAGGATTCATCATTTTGAAAAGAGAAACAGGCAACTCAGGAAGTGTTTAAGGATGTTGTTAGGTTATGCAGAAAGAAGAAGAAAGAGGTAAAAGCCCAGTTAGAGCTTAATCTGGCCACTTGTGTGAGAAATAATAGGAAATGTTTCTATAAATAAATTAGTAGCAAAACACCAGATAAAGAGAACGTTTACTCTTTATTGGATGCAGTGGAGAATAGAGTAACTAAAGAAACGTCTGAACAGTTTAACACCATGTCTGTCTCAATTTTCAATATTAGGACAGGTTGTCCTCAGGACAAGTGTTCTCCTGAGCTGGTAGATGGGCACAGGGAGCAGAACAGCCCCCTGGAATCCAGGAGGAAGCAGCTGGGGACCTGCTGAGCCACTCAGATGCTCACAGGTGTATGGGATCAGATGGGATCCATCCCAGGGGGATGAGGGAGCTGTGGATGAGCTCCCCAAGCTGCTCTCCATCATTTACCATCAGTCCTGGCTCAGCAGGGAGGGCCCAGAGCACTGGAGGTGCCAGTGTGAGCCCATGCCCAGGAAGGGCTGGAAGGAGGAGCTGGGGAACTCCAGGCCTGTCAGCCTGACCTGGGTGCCCGGCAAGGTTATGGAACAGATCACCTTGAGTGCCATCACAGGGCACCCACAGGATGGCCCAGGGATCAGAGCCAGCCAGCGTGGATTTAGGGCTGGCAGGTCCTGCCTGGCCAACCTGGTCTCCTTTTATGCCCAGGTGACCCACCTGTGGATGGGGGAAAGGCTGTGGATGTTGTGTGCCTGGACTCCAGCAGAGCCTTTGACTCTGTCTCTGACAGCATTCCCTGGAAAAGCTGCAGCCCACGGCTTGGGCAGGTTCCCTCCTGGCTGGGAGATTTAAGAGCTGGCTGGAGGCTGGGCCCAGAGAGTGGTGGGGATGGTGCTGCACCCAGCTGGTGTCCAGGCACTGGTGCTGTCCCCAGGGATCTGTGCTGGGCCCAGTCCTGTTTAATATCTTCACTGATGGTCTGGGTGAGGGGATCGAGTGCAGCATTCACAAATTGCAGATGGCACCAAGCTGGGTGTGAGTGTGGATCTGCTGGAGGGCAGGACAAGAAGACCCAGCCTTAAGCTGCACCAGGGGAGGCTCAGGCTGGACAATAGGAAGGAGTTCTTCACAGAAAGGGTGAGTGGGAACTGGAATGGGCTGGCCAGGGGGGAGGTGGCAGAGTCACTGTCCCTCTGCAGTGGCACTCAGTGGCATGGTCTGGGTGACAAGGCAGTATTAGGGCATTGGTTGGACTTGATGATCCCAAAGGTCTTTTCCAGCCTATTTGATTCTGTCATTCTGTGATGATTGGGACACTCTGGGGCCATTGTGACACTGCAGGGCCTCCTGGAACTAAGAGGACCATGGTGACACCGTGCACCCCCACAGAACCCGGGGTCCATGGTGGTGCTCTGGGGCCAAATGGAACCAGGGAGTGCCCCGTGACTCTCTGGGTCCTCGTGGAACCACAGAGGCCATTGTGACACTGCAGGGCCTCGTGTAACCAAGGGGTTTCACCATTTTGACACTGCAAAACCAAGGAGACCATTGGGAGACTGCAGGGCCCAGTGGAACCAAGGGGCCGTTCTGACACTGCTGGGCCTCATGGCACCAAGGGGACATTGTGACACTGCAGGATCCTGTGTAACCAAGGGGCCACTGTGACACGATGGGGCCTCAAGGGATCTGGAGTAATGCTGTGACACTGTGTGGCCTCGTGGAAACAAGGAGTCCATTGTGACACTGAGGGGACTTGTGGAACCACAGAGACCATGGTGACAGTGTGGGACCTCATGAGACCATGGGGCCATTGTGACACCCTGGGGCCCCATGGAACCAAGGGGCCACTGTGAAACTGCAGCACCAACGAGAACATTGTGACACTGTGAAGCCCCATGGAACCAAGGAGACCGTTGTCACATTTTGGGGCCCCATGGAACCAAGGAGAGCATTATTGCTCTGCATGGTCTTATGGAACCAAGGAGACCAGTGTGACAGTGCAGGGCCTGCTGTAACCAAGAGGCCATTGTGACACTTAGGGGCCCCATGGAACCAAGGACATCTTTGCAGATGACACCAAGCTGGGTGCGAGCGTTGATCTGCTGGAGCATAGGAGTGGTCTGCACAGGAACCTTGACAGGCTGGATCCAGAGGATGAATCCAACAAGGTGACGTTTAACAAATCCAAGTGCCAGGCCCTGATATTTGGCCCCAGTGCTGCAGGCTGGGGACAGAGTGGCTGCAGAGCAGCCAGGCAGAAAGGGACCTGCAGGGACTGATGGACAGCAGGCTGGACATGAGGCAGCAGTGTGCCCAGGTGGCCAAGAAGGCCAATGGCTCCTGGCCTGGATCAGGAATGGTGTGGCCAGCAGGACCAGAGCTGCTGGGCCAGCACTGATCTGCCCCAGCTCTGCACACAGACATTGCTGCTGCAGCTCCAGAGAAGGCAACAAAAGGGCATCTCTGCAGAAAACTCTGCTGGGAGATCCTTTAGTTCATTTAAAGCCACCAAGAGCACAACCCCTCATTGACACTGTCTGTGGCCACAGGATCGGTGGAGAGAAACAAAATGAGAAATGGCACAAACAATAACATTTATTTGTAGATAATATGAAAAAAGTAAAAAAAAGAAAAAGAACTTCCAAAATGAAACCAACAAGTATGAAAGATAAATTTTATTACAAGTGATTTGCAGAAATTGGCCAGCAGTTTAATGTTTCCGAAACCATCCAGTCATCAGTCTCCACACTGCAGCCTTGAGCTCCTGGTTCCTCAGGCTGTAGATGAGGGGGTTCAGGGCTGGAGGCACCACTGAGTACAGAACTGACAGGGCCAGATCCAGGGATGGGGAGGACATGGAGGGGGGCTTCAGGTGAGCAAAGATAATAGTGCTGATGAACAGAGAGACCACGGCCAGGTGAGGGAGACAGGTGGAAAAGGCTTTGTGCCGTCCCTGCTCTGAGGGGATCCTCAGCACAGCCCTGAAGATCTGCACATAGGAGAAAACAATGAACATGAAACAGCCAAATGCTAAACAGGCACTAACACCAAGAAGCCCCAGTTCCCTGAGTTGGGATTTGGAGCAGGAGAGCTTGAGGATGTGTGGGATTTCACAGAAGAACTGGCCCAGGGCATTGCCATGGCACAGGGGCAGGGAAAATGTATTGGCCGTGTGCAGCAGTGAATAGAGAAAGGCATTGGCCCAGGCAGCTGCTGCCATGTGGGCACAAGCTCTGCTGCCCAGGAGGGTCCCGTAGTGCAGGGGTTTGCAGATGGACACGTAGCGGTCATAGGACATGATGGTCAGGAGGGAATACTCTGATCCAAGGAAGAAGAGAAAGAAAAAGAGCTGAGAAGCACATCCAGTGTAGGAGATGTTGCTGGTGTCCCAGAGGGAATTGTGCATGGCTTTGGGGACAGTGGTGCAGATGGAGCCCAGGTCAGCGAGGGCCAGGTTGAGCAGGAAGAAGAACATGGGCGTGTGCAGGTGGTGGCCGCAGGCTACGGCGCTGATGATGAGGCCGTTGCCCAGGAGGGCAGCCAGGGAGATGCCCAGCAAGAGGCAGAAGTGCAGGAGCTGCAGCTGCCGCGTGTCTGCCAATGCCAGCAGGAGGAAGTGCCTGATGGAGCTGCTGTTGGACATTTGCTGGGGCTGCACATGGGCACCTGTTCATGGAGAAAGGACAGTGACAAGTCAGGAGAGGCTGCTTTGGGCCAAACCTGGGCCATTCCCTGCAGACTGCCCCGCTGGGACTCACCCACCCTTGTTCCTGCTTTGGGAAAACCTTCACCCAGGTCCCTGCCTGAGCTCCAATTGTGCTGGCTGAGTGTGCCAGGAGCAGCCAGGCCTGTGTGTGGGGGCTCTTGAGGAGCCATCCCTGCCCTGCTGCCCTGGGTTTGTGGCCATGTGGCAGAGGGACAAGTCTGGATATTCAAGATTTGTCAGGCGAATCACTTCTAATGCAGAAAGTCTTGGTAGCATCTGCACTCCTAAAGGAAAGTTCTAAAGGAAATAGATGGCATGAGTTGGTTTTAGGAATTATTTTCCTACCCACACATCATTCCTGGCTCTCTGGGGTCACAAATCCCCAGCATTTCTGCTGCACTCAGAGTTTGGCACTGAGAGATGGGAGAGGCAAAGGATTCCCCGTGGCTCAGGGAAGGTGAGGGGCTGGATGGGCTTGTTCCCAATTGCCCTGGCTTTGCACCTTTGGCTGCAATCAGAGCACAATCACACTCCCAGGTCATCCTGGGATAAACCAGACCCTGCCCAGAGCAGAGGGATCCCTGAGTGTCTCACCCTCTCTCAAGGTCTCTGGGCAAGGTCTCAGCACCCCCTTGTGCCAAGGACACTCACGGCTCCTGGGCAAACCCAGCAGCATTTCCTCAGCTGTGGCAGCTCTGCCCTTCCCTGTGGGACATCCAGGGAACTCCCAGAGGCTCTGGCACAGATTTGCACCCAGGAGGGCAGCTCAGAGCCTGGCAGGGCACAGCAAGGAGACCCCTGGCTGTGCCCATGATGGGATCTCAGGGAGGGGGCTCAGCTCATTCCCCTTTGCCATGGACTGCTTTGCCCACAGCCCCACAGGTGCCAGGGAAGCTTGGACACCCCATTCCCATGGACAGCCCTGCCTGGCAGGAATGCCAAGGGCAGTGCCTGACTCAGCTGCTGCAGATGCCAGAGCCTCCCTGAGAGCAGCAGATAACAGTGCCAATGTCAGGGCAGGGCAGAAGCAAGAGCAGATGTTGTGGTGCTGTGCCTGAGAGGGCAGGGCAGAGACAGCCGGGCACTCAGGACAGTGTTCCCGTGCCCAGCTGTGCCCGGCACCTCCCACACACCAACAGTGCCCTCCTGCCCCAGCCCTGCTCTCTTCAGCCCCCTCTCCTTCCCTGAGCATCTCCCTGGGCCTGGACATTCCCTCCTGAGAGGAGCCTTGTCCCTGCCAGCGCTCACAGAGCCCATCCCAGCCTGTGTGCCCTGGCTGGGGCCCTACAGAAACCTGCCTGTGTGCAGGGCCCTGGCTGGGGCAGGCTCTGTGTGCAGCTGGGCAAGGGCAGCTCAGGAGAGCCCTGCTGGGCCCTGCAAAGGTGATGCTGCTGCTGCTGTGCAGGGCTGAGGAGTGGCTGAGGGCCCTTTGGGAGGCTCCCAGCAGAGACACTGATCAACTTAATTTACAGTTCTGCAGTCCCTGTAAAAGTTCAAACATTCCTTTGATGATCCTGTGTGTCCCTTTCAACTCAGAATATTCTGTCATTCTGGGATTACAATTCCTGTTCTGCTTCTCTTATCCCCCTGCTGTCTATAATCCAAAGGAAAAAAAAAAACCCTTGCAACAGTGTTAGAACAGTAAAGTAAAAACCAGACATTAATTGGAAGCTTCCAGGTGTCCCAATGGGGATGGGGCACACTCGGTCCCTGATTTCAACAATTTATTAAGGTTGATTAATTAGGATATTTAACAGGAACATCCAATAGGAGATTCAGTTGCCCTGGTTACAGGGCCATTGTGTTACACACCCCCTGCTCAACCTGTTGGAATAGGTCCAAAGGCTTCTTTGCCAAAAATTTTTGTTATGACTGCTCACATTCTGGTCAATTAAAAAAATGGTTTTGTTCCTGATAATAAGGTTCTCTTCCTGATAATAAGACAGTATTTCAGGAAGGTATTTAGACAGTGAGCTTATTGTTCTAAAATCTAAGAGAAAGGTTAGGAAACGTACTAGAGTTAATTATTATGATTATATAAGTATGTAATATTAGTTTATTAGAGTTAATTAGGAATTTAGTAGTGTTAAGTAAGGATTGTAGATTTATAACTATATAATATTAAGTTACAGAGCTATGAATATATGAAAAATGTGTAAAATGCAAAAATCTTTTCGCCATCACCCCAACTTTCCCATCCTTCTCCAAGAATGAAATTGAAAACACTCTCAGGAAAGCTCCTGATCTATACAGCAATCCCAGGCTTACCTTCTTTGGGAAGTGCCCTCTGCAGCTGTGCCCAGGCTGGTCTGGAGCTGGGAGCAGCCCTGCCCCACCCAGCCCCTCTCAGCAGCAGCCCCTGCCCTGCTCAGGGCGGCTCCTTCCCCCCAGAGCTTCTCCCCAGTGCTGGGAGCAGCTGCCAGGGCTGTCTGAGAGCTGTCCCTGGCAGGCAGCAGAGTCCCTGCCCCAGCACAGCGCCCTGGGCTGCAGGACCCTGCTCTGCAGGACAGCCCTGGGCACCCCTGGCTGCAGCCCCGGCTGCTCAGCCCTGCAGCAGAGCCTGGCAACAGGAGCTGCCTTGGGCTGTGCCTGGGCTGGGGCAGCAGGGAAAGCCAGCCCTGCACTAGGGCCACAGCCCTGCCCTGGAGCAGCTCTGAGAGTCCTCCTGAAAGGTCCTAAAAGCTCTGGGCTGTGCCAGCTCCAGGAGATCCCTGCAGGAACTGCGGCTTCTCTTCCCACAGCCAGGGAATGACTGTTTCAAACCTGGGATGATTTCTGCTCTAGTGAGCCCTGAGTGAGCTCTGCTCTGTGCTCCCAGCCCTGGCTGAGTTTAACCCCTCTGTGCCTCTGTGCTGTGCCCGGGCTGGCTGCAGGCAGTGCCCCAGCCCTGCTGGGCTGGCACAAGAGCTGCTCCTGCCCAGAGCTGTCTCTCTGAAGCGCTGCCCTTGCCAGGAGCCGCCTCTGTGCCAGGAGCCTCTCTGCAGGTTTTTCAAAGGATTTCAGGTTTTTCTTTTGTCTTGGAGTCTCTGAGAGGTTTGTGCAATCATGGCCTCCAATTATCTGCTGTAATTAATTCCTGGAGAGGCTTTGTCAGTAACAACACTCAGTGGGGCTCATTAATACTTCAAGGTACTTCAGTTTTTTAAGGTACTTGGTGTTTCCCTTTTGACACAGACTCTGTGAGAGGTTCCTGCAATCATGGCCCCAATTATCTGCTTTAATGAGTCCCTGGACAGCTTTGTACTGACACTCAGTGGGGCTCATTAATGCCTTGAGATACTCAAGGTTTTTAAGGTACTTTGGATTTTTCTTTCCACACCGAGTCTCTGAGAGGTTTTTCAGCCATCCTGGCCTCCAATTCTGTCCTCCAAGGACTCCATGAGGAGCCTGTGTTGGGGATGGACCGCAGTGGGACCCATGCATGCCTTGAGACACTTTGAGGGAAACTTGGATGCTCAATATGAGTGTGTAGCAAGCTTCATTTATTGAAGAGAGCATCAGACTTTTATGCACAACAAGCAATAAGCACATACATATTTTGCAAGCTAAGCAATCTATTGGCTATACTACAATATCAACTCTTCCTCATACCTTAGGGATTACATCTTTCTTTTCTCATGTCTCTCTCACTGCTTGTTATTGTACCACAGCTATGCTCAAGGACACAGTGTTTTGCAGGTGCAGGGACCCAGATTAGCTGCATCCTCCCGATTCTTGGTCCAGAACGTGGCCCCTGTCACGTAGCCATTCCTAGTTGCTGGGGGCAGGGGACAAGAGGATGTAGATGAGATCTGTAAAACACCCTTTTGCAACTCCATATGGAAGCAATCCTGGGAGTTCTTTTCTCAGGTCAATACCCTGTAATCCCTGCTTTTGTAAAAAGCATTTTAAAAGGTCATACGCCTCTTGTCTCTCCATTACCTTCTAATTTAGTCGTCAGCGCTGTTTCAGCCCTTGCAAGATGGCGGCACTTAGTCGGCCGAGACCCTTCTCTAAGGTGGCTCGGGGCACAGAGCCCGCTCTTTCACCGGCCGAGACCCTTCTCTAAGGTGGCTCGGGGCACAGAGCCCGCTCTTTCACCGGCCAAGACCCTTCTCTAAGGTGGCTCGGGGCACAGAGCCCGCTCTTTTGCCAGCTGAGACCCTTCTCTAAGGTGGCTCGGGGCACAGAGCCCGCTCTTTTGCCAGCTGAGACCCTTCTCTAAGGTGGCTCGGGGCACAGAGCCCGCTCTTTTGCCAGCTGAGACCCTTCTCTAAGGTGGCTCGGGGCACAGAGCCCGCTCTTTTGCCAGCTGAGACCCTTCTCTAAGGTGGCTCGGGGCACAGAGCCCGCTCTTTTGCCAGCTGAGACCCTTCTCTAAGGTGGCTCAGGGACACGGACCCCACTCTTTCGCCGGCCGAGACCCTTCTCTAAGGTTGCTCGTGGCACGGAGCCTGCTCTTTGGCCAGCTGAGACCCTTCTCTAAGGTCGCTCAGGGATGCGGAGCCCGCTCTTTTGCCTCCCGTGCTGTATCGGGACCGACACAGAATACTGCACCGGACCGTGGCTCGCAGGTTCAAGCCCTCTGTAGGGTCCCTGTTCAGAGGCCATTTGTCGCGGTGAGGGAAACTTGGATGCTCAATAGGAGTGTTTAGCAAGCTTCATTTATTGAAGAGAGCATCAGACTTTTATCCACAACAAGTAATAAGCTCATACATATTCTGCAAGCTAAGCAATCTATTGGTATACTACAATATCAGCTCTTCCTCATACCTTAGGGATTACATCTTTCTTTTCTCATGTCTCTCTCACTGCTTGTTATTGTACCACAGCTATGCTCAAGGACACAGTGTTTTGCAGGTGCAGAGACCCAGATTAGCTGCATCCTCCCGATTCTTGGTCCAGAACGTGGCCCCTGTCACGTAGCCATTCCTCCACACCTTATTCTCTTCCCCTCTGATTTTCCCACACCCTCCCCAGGCCCTGCTCCAGAGTAGTGTTGGCCATGCCACCCTGGTTCCTCCTTTCCAAGATGGTGATGGCCACACCACTTGGAACCTGTTCTCCTGCTCTTCACCTTCTCTTCCTGGCCCTGATCTTGCCTCTGGCTCCACCTCTGGAGGTTGTGACCACTCCATCACAGGACACGTCTGTTCCAGGGAAGATGGAACCAGAAACCCCACTGCAGAAACCTTCTTTTGTTTACTCCCCCAAAATGGTGATGCCCATAACCCTCCTAGCAGAGCCCCAGACAACTTGCTACAGTGACCCAGCACAAACATCAGGGCTTCCACGCCTTCTCCCGAGAGGATCTCCCACTTCATTGCCTCTGCCGGCACCATAGGGCCCCTCCAAAGCCAGGCCAGTCCATCAAACAGTTTGGGACCTGTGTTTCAGCATCGAGAGCCTCCTTTGAATGTGGCCACTGCCATCCGGACTCCCCAAAGAAACTTTGTGTTTCACCAAATTGTGCCTGTGCCAGTGCCCACCGCCATGGATTGCAGCGGCAGGCACCTCCAGCACGCCATGGCAAACTGCACTCAACAAAGTTTGACACCCAGAGCTCCCAAGCACAGCTGGTGGAGAAGGAGAAATCATCACCAAGCCTGCTCCAGACAGCAAATTAATGTAACTGTGCAAATTTTCTGTAGAAACCCTAACACTTCCCTTTTTATTCCCCCTTCCTGGTAAATATATTTTCAGTTGTATTTAGATCATTTTAATTTTAAGCGAGTTCTAGATCATGTTTATATCACAAAAGATATGTTTGTTTGATTAACCTTTTCCAACCCCCCAGTCTTCATTAGAAAGGAGTAGCTTGATTTAATAGTACTAATTTAACTCATGTAAGCTATTAAATACCAGAATTATTATTTCATTTGTTAATGTTAATTTAGTTTTTACAGACTATTATTATCTCTTTTCATTTTAATATATACATAAATGTAAATAGTTCTCAACTAATGTTACAAGAAGTTAATATGACACAAACAATCCTAACTCCCATTACTCATGTTAAGTTTTTAAATCTCTTTATTTTAATTAATTGGAAAAATCAAGTTTCCAGAATACACTCTTTATACCCTATTATCCTTTATGGAAGGAACCCTGCAGAAAAACAATATCTCATGATAAATGTGTAAGTCTAATTTGATGCTTGATTTTTCACTGGTTTAAAAAGTTTTTTACAAATGATGAGTTTCATTTTGTGTTTTTATAAATTATGTGTTTTACTTTCGTACTTGATCTTGCAAATGACAATTTTTTGTTAGCAGAAAAATAACAGAAGTTTTAATTAGAGTGAAAAGCAAGTGAAAAGAAGGTGTGCATAAGCTGTTTGATTGTAAGTCAAGAAGTGATAGTATAGAATACTTGAAAGATGTTTAAAGAGATGAGAAAAAGGGGAAAGAGGAAAAAAGGAAAAAGAGAAAGTAAGAGAGTGAGCAAAAAAGAGAAGGACTAATTTACTAAGAATAAGGGTATTAAGTTGAGAGCAAAGAAATGAAAGAAAAGGCTTAAGTGTTACTTTAATTATTACATTAAACTTACTTTCTTACCTATACCTTTTAATCTTCTTGTGTGTACCCCCTTCATGTTTAGTCTTTCCATTAAGATTGTTTATTGTCTCAAGTTTAGCTAAAATTATCAGTTTTATAATTGTTATTGTCATGTTAATAGTGTTTTACTGTTCATTATTATGTCCCTGGGAATCCCTTTATGAGTTGTCATAATCTATCTATAAGTTACCTCATAAGTATTAACTAATTTAAGGGCTATAACTTTAATTTTTCCCCTGTTTCTAAAAGAAAGAAAAAGGGGGAGGTATGCGGTTCCCCCGCCCCAGGAGGTGGGGATTCTACCCAGACAGAGAGCATCAGGCGAAGGGTGTGATTTAAAGAAGATTCCACCCCTCCATCCTGTGGGCTGTGACCCCGGAAGCCCAGGAAGAAACACTCCACTCCATTTTGTCAAATAAGGAATGGCCCCAGAATGTTCTTCTTTTCCTGTACTCCCATTAGTGTAAATTCTACTGCAATGTCCCTGCCTTAGTTTTTTCTATTGATTTTTTTCCTTAGTTTTTTCCTTGATCCACCCCTTTGCAGTCCCCTGCTCCTCCTGCTATTGGACCCCAACCCTAAACACCACCCCTACCCTGTCATGTAAAATCCATGACCCTTCCCCCCTCGTTTCTTGTCTGGCACAATAAAGGATCCTGGGTTTTGCTAAACCCAGACCGGTCCTGTTGCCTTCCTGTCCCTGTTGGTCACCGGTGGCTGCCTGAGGTCTGAGACTCTGGGGCCTGGGGGAGTTGTTACACCACAGGCCCCTGGACCCGAATGCCAGCCCTTTGCCATGGGAAACCAAACTCACCACTCCAGTTTCCTGATGTCAGTTTGCAGGAGGCGCTTGGCACTGCCAGGGCAGCCTGAGTTGGAGGTGGTGGCAGGTTGCCTCTGGGAGACACCCTGCGCTGTTTGGGATTTCAGGAGGCAGCACCCACTCGGGGTCACAGGCCCCTGGACATGAACACTGGTGGAGGAAAGATCCAATGTTAAAAGCATCACCCAGGCAATGCTCTTTTGACAAGTTCTGCCCTGAGCTTTCCTTAAGAAGATCTGAAACGTTCAATGTCACCAGCAAAGGCTCCTGCAATGGCTGCTGGCCAGCAGAGCAGGGCTGTCAGCTGTGAAACAAGTGCTGCCACAAGCAGCAGCTCCCCCAGGGCAGCAAATCAAGAGCTGGGAAGGAGCTGATCTGATGGCCAAACCTCCTTAGCTCCTTCTGAAAGAGCAGGAACAGTTCCTCATTCCAGTGAGGTGGAATGCTGGGCACCACAGCTCCAGGTGAGGACTGGACACAAGTTTGCTCCCACTGAGTGCTGTGATGGTTTCTGCAGGAGCTCTGGGCCCCTGTGCTTGACAGGCACAATGAGGAGAGAAGGAGCCGAGTGCACTGATGTGGAAAAAGGATATGTAAAAAGTTTTTAGAGCCTAATAGAAGGCCCACACAGTATGAATCTGTATATAAATCTTGAGACAAGAAATGCTGACTTAAAAATGCCATGGAATAGGACAGATATTGTTGAGAGAGAAATGGAGCTAGAAAAAAATTTCGAAAGATGGCCTTGCAAATAAGACTTTGGAAAAATAAAGCTATGAAAGATGCATTGTAGTGGGACCCACAAGGGGTAGTTTGAAATAATTGGCTTTAAGGCATCTACAACATGGCGTGGAAAAAAGCAGATAGACCAAGAAACACTTAAAAGGTATTATAATTAGGAAATAGTCAGCTTCTGATTGTGATGGTGTGAATTATAAGATCTGTATTGTCTCACCCTTTTCATGAGACTGAAAATGGAATAAAAGTTTTTAAAACACCTCTCAGTTGTCCCATTTCTAGGTCCCGAAAAGAGTATTATTCAACACACTGACACACCTTTGCCTCGAGCATAACCCAGCCTGCACCAAACACACTGAAAGTTTTCCCCTTTGGCCCATGCCTTGAAACATCAGGTCTGCTGTTTGACAGCTCAGGTTGGTTTGGTGTCAAGGAGTTTCCCTCAGAAATACTGGGTTTGTCTTCCTCTGTGCCTTCCCCTCAGCAGCCTTGGGCATGCTCCTATGTGAAGCCATATGTCTCACACAGTTTGAAACAATTTAAAACAGGACATTGTGCAATAAGTCATCTCCTCTATAGTGTTCCAACAATCCCTTTCCAGCAATATGAAGTTATTACTAATAGATGAAAGTGGAAAAACCCCAACAGTTTATTAACAAACAGAATCCCTCCATGACACGCGTTCCAAGAAGGTGCCGGGTTCTCTCTCGGGAAGAACAGGAGCTGTCACGGAGCAGTTCCAGCAGCTGATGGAAGCTCGGTGGCTCGTCCGGCGTCGGCTTTCTCCCATGGCAGAGCTCCCTGGAACGGTCAGGGCAGGGGAAGCAGCTGGGCTGGAGCCCCTCGCTGTCTTTCCTCCCTGGCATGGCTCTGCTCACAGACTCTCGGGCTGGGAGCGGGGCCGCTCCGCTTCTGCCAGCACCATGTCCCTGGGCTTGGACAAACAGTTTTCTGCCAGGAGAGCCATGCACACTGCTCCACTGATCCCTCATAAAGGCCCAAACCAACTCCAAACACTCTGTCTGCAGCAGCTTTTCACAAAGGGCTGCAGAAATCCAGGACAGCTGCAAGTGAGTGTCGGAAGGCTCTTGTCTTGCTCCTGACAGCAGAATTCTTGATGATCTTATGCAATTTAATTCAGATGTAACATGAGAGCTGGGGTTTTTTTGTTAAAATATTTCATGATGAGTAACAAGCCTTGGGAGCATGAGGTACAGGACTTACATGTGAAAGCATAAGCATATCCTCCAAAGTGGCCAGTTTAATTGTCCATTTTATTATTCTTCTATTTACTCCACACTAATAAGGAAAACCAAGCTTTGCTTGGAGGCAAAACAGGCATGGGATACACTACAGTCCCTCGCAGGCTCACCAGGGCTGGCAGTGACAAAGCAGGCAGTCTGCTTCATTGTGAACCACTACAGAGCCACATCCCAATCTGGTTTAAGCAGCGTGGTATTATTAAGAGCTCCTTTTCTGCATGAGATACACAAAGGAGATCCCAAAGGATTTTCATGCAAGCATGCAGTAAAGAACTGGTCCTGCTATCCTAATGAAGGATGGCTTTGGCAATTACACTCTTCCCATTCATCTTTTGATGCAGACACTTCAGGTTTTCCCCCACACCCCTGCAGGGCTGGCAGTCGCTGTTTCCCATTTCCTGTTCTTCCCTAGAGATGGTGCAGTGGCTGCTTTGAAACAGAAAGCCCTGAGATCTGGACAGCTCGAAGGAGCATGAAATGCTAATTAAGTGCTCATATTGGTAATACCCAGGTCTGCACTTCCCAGTCCTCTGAAGCAGCAGCAGGAGGACCATGCATCGTTCCTGTTGGTGGATGGTCATGTTTCTGATGTGCAAGAGCAATGGCTTTGAGGAGGGACAAAAATGCCCCTCCTCAAACAGTGGGTGTGCAAGGAGATGTGAAGTTTCACAGCGTTTTCTAGGATATTTCAGAAAGATCTAAGAGAATATTGTGGCATGGAGTAGGTCCCTAATTTTGTCTCCAGAGAAATCCCCAAAGGGCACATTCACTCTGCTGCTGATGGCAACCCCATAAGCTCATGGACCCGTTTTCCCTGCAATGTGCCACCCTGCCTGGGCTTTACTAGGCCAGGACTAGACCCAGAGCTAAGCAAACACATGCAGCCAGGTGACACTGTGTGACATCAGAAGCTGGCAACCAAGAGTACAGTTTGCACTGGGGCCAGAAGTGTTTTTCCCTAAGACAAAGCAAATTGAAATGTGAAATTTAATACTTCAAATGATTATGAAAGGAAACTGCAGAATAATTTCTGGAAGGGCAGCATTGTCAATGATCATGCAGCCCACCAAGAGCTGGAGCTGAATCCAGAATTGCTTCTTCCAGCTGTGCAGGAATTCATTACACGGGCAAGCACTGGTCCATGGGAACAAATGATGCCCTAGCTCTGGGCTGAATGGCACCCAGGCTGCAGTACAGATTGGAGGAACCCTTGTCACTTGTTATTGGCCTTCCAGTGCACTCATCCTTCTGCAAACAAGGTGCAAACAACACAGCTGGACTGCTGTCCCAGGAAAATATACATACAGGTGACTTTTCTAAAGCAGTGCATCATTTCCCAGTGAAATACATGACCTCTTCTTACCTATGAAATTGTGATTGAAGACACCTGTGAGCCAGATCTGTGGGAGGTTGCAAAGGAGCAAAGCTTTGGGATTTGGGCACACTTCTCTTTGTTTCTTTGCTCAGGCCTTTGGTGAGCACAGAACACACCTAGGTAGAAAACCTTTGACTAGACAGGATCTTTTGGATCCATTGTCCCCAAACAGGTCAATGGTGGCCCCATTGTAATGCCAAGTAACAAAGAGCAGCACAAATGACACAAAGAAAACATGGCCAAAGAGGAAGAGGAGAGGCCCAATGAGGAAAGGATGTGGTGAGACACTGGCACATTGAGTGAGCTGCACTCCCATAATCCCTAGGCTAGCAGGTCCTGGTCTCACATTCTCCTCTTGGTTTATTTAAGTTTTATTTGTTTATTTACTTTTTTCATCATCAAAAATATATATAGTTAAAAATATGTCAAAAATTTTAAAGATACAATCAAAACACATTAATTCAAAACTACATCTAAAGATCAGAACATATGTACAGCTGTAACTATGAAGCCTAAGGCATCAATCCTATTCTTCAAACACTCTTCATGCAGGCAGCAGCTTCTTCCTGAGCTTGGAGGAAAGAGAGCTCTTCTGGACGGGAGGCAAGGACTTTGTGGGTGAGGGAACATCGGAAGTGTCTGGAGAAAACTTCTCGGTAAGACTGTAACCAGCCAGATCTGCAAAATGGAGACACAAACTTAGCAGCGGCCACCATGCAAACCTAAAGCATCAGAAGCTCCATATTTCATGGGACACATTTCCTGCCAACTTCTAAACAGCTGCACAGGGAAACATGCTCCTGCTGGCAGACACTTGAGGCAGGCCAGGGCAAAACCCTGAGCCACTTGCCCAGAGCTAGCACAGGCACAGCCTGGCCTCTGGGCTGCCCTGGGACAGCAGGGAGCCCAGAGCCCTGTGCTCTCCAGGAATGGCTCAGCTGCACCTGCACCCTCCTGCTCCTCTGCCTGCCCCACAGCTCAGCAGCCCTGCAGCTCCAGGGGCACTGGCAGCAGCACAGCTCCTTGCAGGGGCACATGCAGGGCACAGCTGTTCCCTGGCAATGTGCACAGCCTCTCTGCGCTGCCACAGGACCCTTCCTCCCAACAGAGACTGGCCCAGCTCCCCCCTCACCTCTGTGTGAGGCTGAGCCATGATTCCCTTCACCTTGTCCTCCACCTGGAGCTGCTTCAGGCCCCCCATGCCATGACTAGGAAGGGCAATGGAGAGAGCAGGGGCAGATGCAAACCCTTCCTTTGGATTTCATCTTTTTTGGCACAGCTAAAAAGGCAAATCCGGAGGTGTCCAACTCAGCGCTTCCTCAGCCTTCTGGATAACATCTCGCCCTCACCAGCCCAGCATTTTGGAGAGGTTTTCCCGCACGTGTGCAGGCTTGCTGGCAGCACATTTCTTCAGCTGGGTGCCCATCACCTTGTAGAGGGCAGAGGCGAGCTTGGTGGCCACGGTGCGGACACTGGCGCTCCGCACGGGCAGCGCCTTGTTCTCCAGGAAGGACCAGAGCACGGGCAGGGCGTCGCGCTGGACGACTGCAGGGCTCCTGGCATGGACCCACTGCACAAGCACTGCCGGGACAGAGACACAGCTCCTTAGCCACAACCTCAATGCAAACAAGGATCTACCTCTGCTTTTGCTTCTGGCAAGCCTCTCTGGCCAAGATCAGCAAAACAGCACACAGAGCCCCTTGATCCAGAAACGGGCAAAGCAGCTGATCATCCTGGAAACAGAACCACCAACCCCTCAGGACTAATTGCTCCAACCAGAGCCTTGTCCCTGTGCAGACTTTGCACATTTATTAAATTATTTCACAATCTCTTTCTGCATAAACAATGAATGAAACGTCCAACTGCCTTTTATTTCCATTAAGAACTTGTCTAAATCCACACTGAAGATTTGGAAATGCACCATAGAGAGGAAATGGAGAGATTTCTAATAAAGGGATGATTCCATTTTTGTAACTTTGATGTCAAGTTCCAAATGTCTAATCTGGCTCTTCCCTGTGCTCAGTGGCACACAGCAAAGGGCAGGATTAGAACACACCTCAAAACTCCAGCCCACCAGAGATGGCTGCTCCTTGACAGCTGGATTAGAAACATCAGTGACCAGCTGGTGTCTTTGGCAGAATGCTTTTGGGGCTTCCAAGAAACAGCTGTTTCAAACCTCAGGGTGTCTTAGAGAATTACCCAGATCCCATTGCTGTGGCATTTGAGCATCTCCACATTTTATTGCCACTTCCCCTCCCAATGTTAATGGCATTTTTTCTTTTAATGTCCACTGAAATAGGGGCATAGAGAAAGAAAAATGCTACACAGGGGACTGAAATGCAACCAAAACACGAATGTTTTCTCATATTGTCTCTGAAATGTGCTCTCTGCCCATTTTTTGAACTGAACTATATCAAACACAGACAAAAATTTACTACCAACAGGCTTCTTGCATGGCAGATTTGGCTGAGAGACCAAAACCTGAATGGCTCTGGAGACCATTCTTATTTTCTGATCAGACAAAATGTTATCTAGCAGCCATTTAATATTCTGTGGTGGAAGAGACTTCATTTTCTCAATGCTGTTAATCCACCACCAGTCATCAACATTGAAAGAGTTCCTGCAAGTACCCAAAACCAATTTTGCTAAGCAGGAAAGGTTTATGGTACCCTTTATGGTACCCATTTTAAAATGGGAATTAATTTGAGTTTAAATGCAGTTAAAGACATCGGTGACTACTGAACGTGAGGAACAGCTGTCTGTTCCTACTAAATCTCAGAGACAACATCTGCTCTTTCTAAAGTAATCCTAATTTATGGTTAATTCCTTTATTTGAAAAAGAGATCAAAAGAACTGCTAAACTAAATTCCCTATTGCTGGAGATCTACTTTATTCAAATGCTCTTTAAAGGGCCTTTGACATTCCCAGTCACTGAACATGCCCTTTTGAGATTCCTAATGGAGACACAAAGTGTATTAAACCTTGCATTCAATGATGTTGGCATAATTAGCAGTGGATTTAGCCCCAGGTAAAGCAAGGTGATCAATTCTCCTCTCTACTATATATTGAGATTATCCTTTTTCCATTCCTTGTCTCTTGCTGACATAGCAAGCTCCTCTGAGGAATCAATTATCAGCTGCATTTGTAGCTTTTGGACAGCGCTGGCACAGGCAGACACTGTTTGCACACCCTGAAAGGCTCAGTCCAAGCCACTTGGACAGCACAGGCAGGGAGCCTCAGCACTCTGCTTCTGTCCCTGTGCCCCAGAGGCTGCCTTGCACTAAACCCGTGCCTCTGATACCTCTGTTGAGTTTTGACCTGAGCTGTGACCCCCAGGCTCTGCATGGTTCAGCCTCAAAACTTTCCAACAGAAAAACAAGAATTTTGTGAGGACAGAACAAACTGATGCCCTGAAACAGCATTTGTCACCATTTCCCCTCAAAGATCACAGATGTCCCTGAGCTTCCCAGAGAGGAGCCAGCTGGGGTATTTGTAGCCCCTCCCTTTGCTGGAGGTGGTTCTGAGATGCCCCAGTGAGAGCTCAGCCCTGAGGCCGAGCGCTGCCCCCATCTCAGATGCTGCCCAGCTCTGCAGCAGCCAGGGAAATCCTGCCAAATCCACCTGCCTGGGCTATTGGGCAGCAGGGACAAGCTCAGCACCTCCTGATGTGGAGGAGCTGCTCTGCTGTCTGTTCACAGGCATTCCCTGTCAATACTCCCTGGGCAGAGCTCTTGGCTCAGAAGGGGAGGCCATACCTGTGATACACTCGGTGACATCCAGCAGAGCTTGGCCACTCAGGTGATTCCATTGGTAGCTGAACTCTTTCAGCAGTGACACTTGATCTACAAGGGAAACACATGGTTCTGCTCACTTTTCTCAGGTCATAGGAGAAAGGACAGTGAGGAGGGAAAGGGCAGGGCCAACCCCATTTTATAAAATAAAGTACATTTCTATGGATTTTTGAATCCTTTTCTTCTTTCCTTCCAGCCTGCTTGGCAGGGTTTAAAATTCCAAAAGAAAAGCTCTCCTTTCACATTTGTAAATCCAAACTTGTCTGCTATAGCGGGAGCTATGTTAAAACATTTCACATCAGGGACCTCAAGAGTTCAGTCACATGGAAGCAGTGAAAAGGTTTTGCATCCCAGAGCAAAAAGGAAGAAGCCCATACTTGGGTCACAGAAAGGCACTGAGTCAGGCAGTTCCTGAGTTTACAGAGCAGCTGGGGAGGAGAAAGTGGAAACTCCTCTTGAAGACCTGCCTCTTCAACACTCCTTTTTTCAGGCATATTTCCCCAGTGAGCATTCTCAGAGCTGACATAAATCTGTGTGGCAGAGGAATTTAGAGCAGCCCTTGCCTATGTAGTTAATTGCTGTGGCCATCTTGCCCCATGCAAAACAACATGTGGAACAAGGCATCATTGACAGCTGGGTTTATACCTGTTTGTTCTAATGAAATGAACTTGGTGAATCATAAGTTCCCCTTTGAACATGGAAGACAAAGAAGAAAAGTGGAAAATAGGCAGCTGATGCCTCTAATGTAGAGCCTCCCAGGTGGCTGCTCTGCAGAAGCTCTGATGGGCCAGTGTCCCTTCATGCCAACAGCAAAGCTGTTCATTTGGGAAGTCAGACAGGGCCCAAGCACACTCCAAACCCCCTTTGCCTCTGAACTGTAGCAAAGCTGTAGCCCAGGACTTGCTCTTCAGACAAGCAGCACAGAGCCAAGGGCTCCTGGGACTGTTGGGAAATGCTGCTGCACATTCCAGCCTGTTGGGGATGGTGCATAAGGACTGCAGCTGCACAGCTTCTGGTGGGTGTCAGCTGGAGTGTTCCACAGACAAGAGCAGCTGTCAAGGCACTCAGCGCTCTCTTGTGCAGGAGAGACAGAGACGAAGTTGAGGAGAGTCCCTGCCAGGGCTCAGCCTTACCCAAATGAGCAATGGATTCTTCCAGTGCTTTCACAGCTGCCCCACGAACCCTGGGATCCTTTGAGTTCAGGTTCTTTGTTATTCCTTCCACCAAACCAATGATCACTGGGTTCAAGGCATCTTTCAGGACTCCTGTGATTTCAGCCAGCACATCCAGCGCCCTCTGCTTCACTTTCTTGTGGCTGTCAGATATTCTCAGGATAAAATAATCAAAAATCTGTGAAGAGAACAAGCAACATGAAAGCTGGATTCAAATGTCCTTCTCTGAAGAGTGGCTGTAGCAGTCAGCAATGTCAAAGATGAAAGTGATCCTTTCTGTCAGGTCAGCACTCGCTTGCACAATTTCACTGTTTTCCTGTGGGCCACTCACTGGAATAGTGGCGCAACCTCATGCTGGTTGAAAGATTTTCTTCTGTTTTTAAGAGGTTGGGCTGGGGACAGAGTAGCCCCTATGGTATTTCTCTCCATCTATAAATCATTAAATCAATTCCATTTATTAATGCTAAAGAGTACCTTTGCTTTGAATGGAAGCAGATGTTTACAATGCCTGGTTTTCTATACAGTTGCCTCAAGTACTGAGGGCAGTTATGATTTTGCCAAAACCATGGCTGGAGAAGATCTAAGTTTTATTTTGTTTGTCTCAGAGCCAGTGTCTGGAGAAGTGCAGGGCTCTGATCAACTCTTCCAGGATCCAGACCATTTCTCTAAGTAACAGGTGGACTTCTGAAATGGAATGTGCTGTACAGCTCTCATTAGAGCAGGTTCAGTCCCTTGACAGCCACATTATCAGGCACCTTTTCCTGGAAAAAGGGAAAAAGCAGCTACTGGGAGGAGAAGGCAGAGATGAGTCCTTAGCTGTTTCCATCCTTTTCCAAAGAGAAAAAAAGACCCCCCAAGAAGGGTGAGCACTGTCTTTACCAAGAGGAATAGGAACAAGGATGGAAATGAGTAGCCAGAGTTGTGCCTGTGTAAGACAAGATGGAGTATATAGAAGTGTTGTTTTTGAAAAACCAAATGGGTTTAAACCAACCCAGCCTGATACTTCTCTTCCCTATGCAAACCCATTTTTGGTCTAGAGAACAATTGCCATGCTTTCAGGGGCTGGATTTCCTTCACTTAACCCAACTGGGAGTAGGAGACAGCAGCAGTTACACCAGCAGAAAATTCTGCCATCATCTGATGAACAGCATCAATAGGCACCTGCCAGACAAATACAGCTGCACTGAAATAACTTGTCCTGAAGACTGGACCTGAATTACATTTGTCTGGGTAAGAGGGACCAGCATGTCCCAAACAGCCAGGACAGAGTGCCAAGACACACTGAATTAACTTTACTGCTACAGGCTTAGGAAAGGAGCTAAAGGAAAGGAGCAGTGAAGATACCCTACGTACTTGGACAATGTTGGTGGAGATGAGCTGGGGGCTGGTTTTGCACAGGTCTTGGAGGAGCTCCACTCCTTCCATCCTTGTCTGAAACCCCTTGGCTTCCAGGAGATGGTAAAGCTTCTGGAGCAGCTCCGTTTCTTCCACAGCTGGAGGTGACGTGACCTGGGCTTTTGCACGGTGTAGGAGGTGTCCATCAGAGGGAGATTTCACCCTGGAAAATAAAACCAAATGAGGACCTGTTGGTGATAATTATTGTAGCATGGCATCCCCGTCGTGGAAATAATTAGCATTGACTCCATGATTCCAGAAAGCTGAGGCTGATCAATCACTTTATTACACTATACTATACTATACTATACTATACAGAAACTCATCACCCTTACAGACAGTCTGATACAGACAGACCAGATTAGTCAATTGAATCCAAAACACCATCACCAGTAGCCAATTAAGAAATTACCCTTTAGTAAACAAATCTCTATAACACATTCCACATGTTCACAACAACAGGCGCAGCAAGGGCAGATAAGAATTGTTTCTGATTCTTTTCTCTGATCTTCTCACAGCCTTCCCCAGGACAATGCCTGGGAAAGTTGTGCCTGCTGCTCTCTATGGAGAGAGCTGCAGCCACAGACAATACCTTCAGTTAATTGTGAGCAAAACATCTTGAGCAGCTTTCCTAATTTATGTGATTTCAAGCTGGAAAGTCATGAGGGTCTGAAGAACAATGTGGACCTCATGACAATGATTACCGGAGACAATCTGCAAGTAATGTTCTTGCCAGAGCTCACTGAGGAAAACCAAGGATGAGATGCATCTGATCTATCTTCAGATGGCTGCCAGGGCACACAGGTCACATTGCTTTGTGGAGAAAGAGAGACACTGCTTCCAAGTCTAAATGCTTCCTCATAAGGGACATGTGTGTCTTAGAATAAGGAAACTCATAACTCTGGAGAAGTGTCTCTACACCAGGCATGACAATCTGGAAAAGTAGCTCAGATGCATCTGAACAGATAAACAGGGCTATATTTGAAGGATTCAGAAAATCAGTAAGAGAGATAAAAATGGAAGCCAGACATCCCAGAACTACACTCCACTCACATTTCATTTGCTTCCCTAGAGCCTAGATGCACAGGTTAACAAACCCACTGGGAACAATTCTCCTGGATCAACCTGTCTCTTCCATGAGCACAGGAAGATGCTAGCTGTGCTATTGAGGCATGTGGTCACTTTCCTGCCACTGCTGAGCAGGACAGAGCTAAATTCTGTTATCAGAGGAGAGGTACAAGCAGCTCTGCAACTGCCATGAAAGAGACAGCAAGGAGCAATTCCTGTCTTAAATGCTGATTGCAGCACAGGGGGAAATAAACCAAACATGCTGTCCATCAAGCAAATTACATGAAGGACAGGAATATCAAGACAAAAAGTCCACATTGAGACACCTGTTGGCTGAAGTTGTTCAGGAATTGCCTTGCTCCTTACTACTCAAACTTGATACTGTTTGAGTGTAAGAAAACCATGATTCAGCCAGACCAAACCACATGGATGAGAACTGCATCTTTGTGGAATGGCATCTTGCTTCCAGACTGAGATTTCTCATCAAAACACCCATCTGAAAAAGACTCCACTCAGATGAAAACAAAGCCCTGTTTGAATTTACTTGTCCCAAGTCAGGCAGCAGAAACTTGGCCCTCTCCCAGCCTCCACAACACTGCCCTTGCCACTGCACTGCATCGTCTGAGCTGCAACCAATGGGTGTCTTTTTGTCTCTCCATTTTTGTGGAAACCCCTCCAGAGAAGTTGTGTTCAGCACAATGCAGAAGTAGATATTTTTTATCCTAGAGCATTTGTAGGGAAAGGAAACAATCTCTGGCACTGGTCATCTCTGCCAGAAAGTTTTTCCTGAGGAAGAGACATGTAAAGCTTGTCATGTGCTTTGTCTCATCTAACAAAAGTGCTCAGTACCGTTTGCTAGAAGACAACGTGGCCTGGGGCTTCTTTGAGCCACTGTTCCTCTCCTTCACCGGCTCCTTGACAGATGGGCCTTCACCCTTCTGGTTTGCCATCCCCTACAAAGACATAGAGAAACCCCATCAATCTTTGGAGTATAAAATTGGAAATTCCCTGTTGAAAACACAAATTAGAACCAGGATCACTGCTACCAAGGCTTAGGGAAACATTTCCTAACTTACAGATGGAAACAGACCAGAGATTCAGTGATGCCAACTCTTTGTTTTCAGTAGCCCAAGGCAGGTTATGGGTGCTACCAGACTGAGCAGCAATATAAAATCCCAAATTCCTTAGTCTTGAGCATAAATGGGAATAATGCAAACTGGCAGGCAACGAGTGTTCGTGAAGGAAGCAGCAGAACAAACTGGACTCTTTGGGGGTTGGCCCATTGTGTTGGAAGTCGATTTGGTTCAACAGTCACTCTCCCTGTGCCTGCACAAAGGCAGGCTCCCTTCTGTAATGTCGATAGAAAAATCCCATCAAACAAACAAAGGATTTTCCACTGGATGCTGCTGAATTCACCAAGCTTCTTCCAGCTCCACAGGGCTTGACAGCAGGGCAGCATTCCCAAAAGACAGACAGTAATTGTAGTAACTAGGATTGACTTGGACATCTTTTGTATATTTGCAAATTTTCTTGGTACTACTATTTCCAGTGTCCTTTGCAAAGACTCTGTTATGTTCAGGAGCACAATTCTCACTTAATTCCTTTACAGGGGCAGAGTAGGGAGAGCATGGTGGAGGCTTACGCTTAAATGTAAACCCATTTTCTCCTCTTTCCCTTTCCTCTTTGTGACCGATATTGAAAATATTCAAAACCCCACTTTTTCCCTAATAATATCAATTCCTTTGTGATCTGCAGATGAACAGGCTGAGGATTAACAGCTCATTCCCAGGAGAAAAATGATTCAGCAGAAGAGGAATGAGCTAAAGACAGATTGGGTATGTTTGATCTCATATTAGCAGTAGCAATACTTGCACAAAGGAGACATTTCTCCTGCCAAGCACTTACTTTCTTCTTAATTCTTGTCAGAATATCTTCCAGGTCACAGGTGGAAAGAGATTGTTCCAAAAGCTTTTTAAATTGTTGATGATTGAGCAACATCTTCACCATCTCCTGTCCATAATGCCTAAGGAAGGAAGGAAGGGAGGACAGAAGAAAGGAAGGAAGGAGGCAAAAAGGAAGGCAGGAAGGCATGAAGGAAGAAAGGAAACAAAAGAAAAGTGAACAAACACAGGAAGAGTGTTAACAGAAAAGGCTGATACCTTAAACTCATCAGGTGCAATCCTTGCACAAGAAGGCATTACCTGCTCAGCAAAGAGGGAGATTTACCTCACTTGACACTGCACAGTGCTGTCAGCTGAACACAAGAGGCAAGAGGAGAATGTGGGGCAACAGAAAAATACCATTTCACTCTGAAACTGTGGGTGTGCTTCTGTGGCATCAAAGGATCTCAGGGAACAAGCAAAACACATCTGCTTTGTTGTCAGAGCCTATTAGCAGTGTCTTGCTGCCATTGCACAATATTTTGCCTTTCTTTAACTGGCAGGGAAGCCAGAACAAAACACCTCATGCATCCTATTGATTATTCTATACTATGTGTTTGCACAGGGGCAGCTAGTTGCTCTGGTGTTCTTGGCAGCTATTAATGGGGATTTCATCATCAAAGGAAGGGGATTTTGGTGGTTTGGGTTGATTTTGCCACAGTTTTCTTCAAGAAGAAATGTGGAGTTCACTGAGCCACAGATAACAGCATTCTAGAAATCTGCAGAACAGGTTTAGAAAGACTGAATATGTTGGCTGAAGACCCCTGAAATATTTCTAGGAAAGTCTGAAGTTAATGAGAAATGGATGTTTGGGATCCTTCAGTGATGAACATTAGCCAACACTTTGGCTTTGTGTTGTGCACCTAAGGCCAAACAAAAGTGTTGGACTGGCTGATCTGAGCTCTTTTCATCTCACTAAAGAATCCTTCAAACCACAGGAAAAAGTTGGCAATGTTCTTTTTTGCTGGCCAACCTCAGGTTTCCCAGTACAGCCATTTGCCCAGGCAACACAGAGCAGTGGTCACAGTGCCAAGGCTAACAGAGCTCAAGAAGTGTTTGGACAATGCTCTCAAGCACATGGAGTGACTCTTGGGGTCACTGCACATGGCCAGGAGCTGGACTTGACCCCATCAGGGTCCCTTCCAACTCAGCATATTCCATTATTCACACCATGAGGAAACTTCATATTCCCTTTAGTTTCCACTCTTTTGTGGTTTCACCTTTATAGCCAGACACAAAACAGTTTTGCTGTTTTAGGAGGTGAAATGAAGATCATTACCTTGTGTCCTTGTGACAGTCCTGAGCAAGCTTCCCTGCCACGTGTGCCAGCCTCTCAGCCCTGGCTGTGCCTGCGAGCTTGGTGGCTCCAATTCTCTGCATCAGGGACAGGAGGAGTTCGGCCGCACGCTTCCGCACCGGGGCGTGGCGGCTGCTGGGGAGGAGAGAGCAAACCCTGGGCCACAGGGACCAGGAGCAGCAGCAGCACAGGCCTTGGCCAGAGCCTGCTCCCTGCCCTTGCTGGGGGAAGGAGCCTGGGCTCTCCCTGCACCTT
Source organism: Agelaius phoeniceus (assembly GCF_051311805.1). Lineage (NCBI taxonomy): Eukaryota > Metazoa > Chordata > Aves > Passeriformes > Icteridae > Agelaius > Agelaius phoeniceus. The sequence goes on from NW_027509866.1 coordinate 8,669,635, forward strand.
CAGACACCTGCAGAAGGTTCTGTCCTCAGGTAAACACAAAGTTAGCATGGTACACAAGGCCTGCCTGCACAGAAGAGGGAGGAATTCAGCCTCCCTGCACGGTCTGATACTCAATTTCTTTCTCAGTATTTATTCTGAGAAAGATTAAAGAAATAGGTGACATATGAATAATTTAGAAATTAAGGACAATTGATGCTGACCCATCAGAGGGCACCCAGTACACAGAGCTGCAGCAGGATTGAGGCTCTTTCCACCCATTTATCCCCAAATCTGCAGAACTTTGGAAAATAACAAATGCAGGGAAAACACATTGTGGGCCATGAAGTTGCAGAATATCCAGCAATGCAGCCTGTTTCTTCTGTGAGGCTTGGAAATGGATCCATCTGAATGTTCTTCCCTATTCCAAAGCTGAGGAAAGGGTGGCAGGCAGTTTAGCCAGGCTGTCCTGTTCTAGAGAGTGTCTCTTGGGAACTATCACCAACATTTAAGGCAGCATTTGCTTCAACTGTCCCATGGCACTCAGCCTGTGAAGGTGCCTTTAGAGTGATTCATCATCTCAAGGCTAACACGAAACATCAGTTTGAATGGAAAGTAGAGCTCTAAGGCCAGGAAAGTCATACAAGACTCCTTTGGCAGGAGCTGCCCCTGCTGTGCAGGCTGTGCCACACCCAGCAGATTGTCCCCCATGTGCTCCATGCCCCAGCAAGGACCCTCCTCATTTCTCAAGTTAATGGCATCATGAGGATAGGTGGTTTTCCCCAGGGCCTCTGTGGTTAGTGCTGTGAAATACCAAACACTGCCCACAGCTGCAATTGCAATTGTCCCTCTTCCCACAAAAGCACAAGGCTCTATCCTTGGCCCTTGCAGGCACTTTCCCTTCTCCACCAGTCACCATATCTAGGAAAATCTGACAGACTGGGAGAACTCCAGGAAGCAGCAGGAAGCTGAGTCAGAGGAGCTTTAGTTTGGATATCAGGAAAAAGGGTTTTTCACCCAGAGGGTGGCTGGGCACTGGAACAGGCTCCCCAGGGCAGTGGTCACAGTGGTGACAGGGTTGAAGAAGCATTTGGACAACAATCTCAGGCACTTGGTGTGACCCTTGGGCTGTTCTGTGCAAGGCCAGGAGCTGGACTTGATGGTCCTGATGGGCCCCTTCCGACTCCCCATATTCTACAGTTCTGTGATTCTGAGAACTAATAATAGGCTGCAGGAGGGCAGAAATAGGTGACAAGAGGAAAGAAGTGAGGGTGGTCGGAGAATCAAGTCACTGAGTCCACAGAAGATGCAGGATACAGGACCCTTCCCTCCCACCATTCCCATTCTCTGTCTCATCCCTTCTCCCTCCCACACACACGAAGGTGAAGAACATCACTAAAAGAAGAAGAACCTACTTGACTCCCATGTCCATGAGAGCAGCCATTGCTCGTGCAGGAGTCACATTCTCCACCATGATCCCCAGGGTCTGACTGGCTGCTTTCTGAACAAATTCTGGCGAGTTGGACACCATCTGGAGAAGGACCCGAGCAACCTCATCCACCTCAGAGTCCATGTCCTTCTTCAAGGTCACAAAGAGTTCTCCCAGAGTGACAATGGCAGAGTAGGACACCTTGGAACGGAGGTTGGTCACCTGGGGAAGTCATGAGGGGAAGTATAAGAATCACCTTGAAAAGAAAACCAGTTGCCTTCAACAGAAGTCCCAGGAAATGACAACACATCCCACTGTGTCCAGAGGAACATAAAAGTACATGAAGAGCAGGAGAGCACAAGCACAGAAAGGCACTCACTCTGGCACCAATTTCTGGCCTCAGACCTGCTTACTGCAGGCCTAAAATAATTTGACCAAAGTGTTCTACTTAACCCTTCTAAAATGTCCACAGCTTTGATTTTAGGCCCTTTTACTAGAAAATTAAAGCAAGAGCTGCTTTCAGATCATAAAGGCACAAGTCATAAAGATAAAAGAGTCAGGTGCTCCTGTTCAAAAAAGCAACACCAGCAGCTGAAGCACTCAGCCAGGAAACAGAAAACACAGGCTCTGGTCTACAGAATAATTTGCAGTGTTGAATTACAGTTTGGGCAGAGATTGGGACTCTGGAAAATAATGTTATTAGTGTCTCAGTTTCTGCCTTTGCACATTTCATTATAAAGGCACCACAATCAAAGATGAGTGTCAGATACCTGACCTGCCAGTAGATACAGCTGCATGTACCCACGGATCCTACAGATAGCTGACAGACATTAGAAATATCAGGTCTAAAACCAGAAATGAAGGCAGACCTTGAGCACACATGGAGATGAGCAAGCACATACCTACTCTACACACCGTGTATGAAGTATGGAGGACAATTCAGAACAATGTTCTCACCTCGCTGGTAACTGCCAAGCAAATGTCACGAAGTCTACAAAGCAGGACCTCTGAATGGGACCCAGCCAGGTGTTTGATGGTGAAGAGTCCCTTCTCCTTCAGCTCCCTGAAAGGCAGAAGATTGATTTTTCTCTCCACCAAGGCAGCACCCTCTGAAATGACCAGGCTGGCAGCTCAGTTGAACAATGGGAGGTGCTTTTCAAGGAGTGCTTATTGAAATCCTGGAACGCGTTGCCCCAGGATGCTGTGGCTGTCAAAAGCATTCACAAACCCAAGAGGCAAAGAGAGGGGTTTCAGAGTGGCCATTTAAGAAGACAGCCCTTCTGAAATCTCTGGCACATGAGGCCCCTCTGTCACTGCTTCCTAGAAGCTGTGAGACCGGGCCATGCTGCTGTTTCTTGTCACCTCCCTGTACCTGTCCCTGAGGCACAGTGCCACCGGGCTGTTATTGGGGCATTTTCCTTCTTTGTCAGCCCCAGCAGGCATTCAGCAGGGAGAGTCTGCACTGCCACTCTGGAGCTGAGTTTCCACTCTACAATCTCAGCCTCCCTGTCACCCCCTCCACTCCACCTCACACATTCCCCAAAAAAGCAGCAGGATGACCCAGGAGATTCCACCCCTGGGCAAACTCTGGGCAAACTCTGGCTTTTCCCAAAACCCCCTACCTAAAACAACCCCCACAACAGCAACAAGTTATTTAAAAGGGGCAAACAACTCTGTCTCTGAGCACTTGCTTTGTGCAAGCCCTCAGCTACAGGAAGGTCTGTGAGGCATCAGGGCTGCAGCCCAGGGCTGGTGACCGATCCCACAGGCACCCCTGAGTGCCATCCAGACCCCCCACACCTGCAGAAGCTCTCTGCACCTCACAGGGCACCAAAGAGAAATGGGGAAGAGAAAGCAGAAGTGAAAGGGCAAAACAAAGGTGATTCCACAAGGAGATGCATCATGGCAGATTTTTCATGCTTATCCCAGTGTGAATGGAGTCCTTACCCCTGTGTGAATGAAGCATCCACCAGGGAGTGATAAAAAAAGACATCAAAAAGAAAACCAGTATCAGCTAAAATTTGTAGGGTTATCACCTCTGGGCCTCCTTCTGCCTGTGTATAATTTTGGGACACATTGGGAGTATTGACAAAACATCTCAGGTCCATATGAAGCAGTGAGAGGTAAAAAGTTGAATTCCAAAAGTGCAAGATTCCTAGAGGGTTTTCTTTCTTTTTCCTTCTCTTCTGCCATGAGCCCTTCAGGAGTAATGGCAGGCTGAGGGACTTGAAAGCACAACTCAGTCCATTTCTCAGAAAAAGGAACTCCCTGGAGCTGCTTCTGGGACTCCCATGCAGGAGGTCACAGGGAGACCCTGTCACCTGCCATTGCTGTCAGCAGTGGGAGCAGAGAGGAATCTTACTCAGTCCCACTAGGCCAGTGGCCCAAGGCACCCAAATCTCTACACTCAAAACTGCTGCCATCCTGCTTCTGCCTTCAGCCAGCAAATCATCTCCTTCCAGAGCTTTCTCTCTTCCCTCAAGGTTTCCTTTGCAGCTCCATGGAGCAGCAGGCAAAGCAAGGAAACAGCACGGGCCTGCTGCAGCTGCAGCACTGCTGCAGAGCAAGGCCAAGAAAAGGCTGCTCTCCAATCTTCATCCTCTCCCTGCTCTGCAGGGGTTTCACCAGTGCCCTTTGGCCCTCTGGGCTCTCGGGGCTCCGAGGCACGAGCAAGACACGCTTCTGACCGACCTTAACGCCGAGAGGGACACAGAGGGAACGGGGCCTTTCTTACCAGTCATCGCTGCCCAGCAAGGAGAGCGCCTCCTGCAAGGACTGCTGTGGGTCTGAAGAGGCTCTGTCCTTCTGCCCACGCCCACGGAGCGGCTCCTCTCGGCGCTTGGCACCAGGGGCCGTCTGCGAGGTCACTGTGAGGAGAGGGTCGGCCATGGGCACTGCAGCCCCGGGCAAGGCCCCGCCATGGAGCGGCCTCAGCCCCATCTCCCAGCCAGGGCTCCGTGTGCTACAAACTGGCGCTGGCTCAGAGGCTTCCCTGCTGTCTGGCTCCTGGGGCTCCTTGCTTGCTCCCAGCCTCCCCCAGCTGGGCCCAGCTCCAGGCTGAAGCTGACAATTGCCCCCGCAGCGCCAGCTCCCAAGTGCCACAGGTGCCCAGATGGTGAGTGAACAACTGATCCTGGTGGTTCTCATACAAGCACAGTGAGCACAGCCTGGCAGACTGCCCTGCAGCTCATCCCTGCAGTCCCAGCTGCCTCCTGGCACCAGTGCTGTAGTTTGGATGATCAGGATGGGCAAAAGCCAGAGCTTAGGCCTTTACCACTACTTTATTCAGCTCAACTTTCCAATGGATCTCTAAGAACCAACTGCTCCAGTACTTCCAAGCTGGAGTCACTCAAAAGTAGATTTGCTGTTCACTCTCAGGACAGACTATGAAGCCAAGATCCCAGCAGTGCTGGCTGAGGCAGGAGGCAGTTTGTGCTCCTTGTGCAAGGACAAACTCGTGTGGAAAAAGCTGCCACGGAGCAGGCTTACCTGAGGAGCTGTGCGGGAAGCTGCCATCCCCATGGATGATGGGTGTATTGGGCAGTAAGGGAACATTGTCCTGCTTCCTCACGACCTCCTTCTTCAAGGCACCACCAGGGTGTGTTCTCTGCACTCTAGAAGCTGTGCCATCAACAGGTGGTAGGCTAAAGGCTGCAGGGACCAAAGAGGAGCTTGTAAGGGGAGAATGCTGGACAGGGCGATGATGGAAAGGGCCAGAAAACTTGCTGGAGCTGCGTAACATCTCTTTGTTATCCCAAAGAACTTCAAGTATAACAATGAAATACCACTTTATACCAAGTATAACACTAACATGGGACAATGAGCACAGAGTCCTAGAAGATTTTGGGTTGGAAGGCACCTTTAAGCACTATCTAGTCCAGCTCCTGTGAGCAGGGACATCTTCATCCTGATCAGGTTCCTCAGAGCCCCATGTAAGATGGCCTTGAACACCTTCAAGGATGGACCAACAACAGCTTCTCTGGGAAAACCCTTCCAGCTTTTCATTCCCTTCATTATAAAAAAATTTCTCCCTTATGTCTAATCTAAATCTACCCTATTCTAGCTTAAAGCCAAACTGCAGTGATGCTTTCCCTAAGAAACAATGAAACCCAGCATTGCTTTGCCTTTGTTCTCCTGTTGCAGAGGCTGGCAGGGGCAGTTGCCAAAGGAAAGTGCAGATAACCTTGCGTGATGGCCTCGGGCTGAGTGCTGCCTCCTCAGGGCCCCGCTGCCGCCCTCGGGCAGCGCTCACAGCCCTGCAGGCAGAGCCCCTCAGCCGGGATTCAGTCGGGAACGCTGCTGCCTCCTGGGGCTACAGCAGAAGCCCTGGCTGGGGCTTCAGCACAGCTCTACAGCACCAGCTCCTCAGCAGGCAGTGGCAGGAGAAGGATCTCTGGTGTCTTCATTACAAGGAGCTGAATTTTGTTTCTTCCAGGCTGCACCCCGGTTGAAAAGCATTCTTTTGGACTCCCCTTCCCTGGAGGCTGCTCTCCAGGAGAGAGTCTGAAGCCCCAGTGTACTTTGCAAGACAGAGTTTTCTACTCTAAAAGACTTTAGAGGTCAAGGGAGGAAGCTGATATTCTGTTACTGACTCAGTGAGGTCATGGGCAAGACACTTCATGCCTCTGTATTTTCCTTTGAGAAACAGAATTAAATCCCAAGCAAGCTTCCACTCAGATGCAAGCAGAACAGCTCCCCAGTCTGATTGCAACGCTGTGCAAAGGGCAAGCAAGTGGTCAAAAAGGACCACCACAAGTGTAGCCACCACTTACTTGCTTCAGCTGCATCCCCAGGCTCGACTGTCTCAGGAATAGGCTGCAAGGATGTTTTCCTTTGTCTCCTATTCTTCATCTCTCTCTTGAAAAGCTCTGCGTCCTTCTGCTCCAAGTTCTTTTGAGCCAACATGCACAAAGCAGCACGGATCTGGGTGCAATGGAAATACATCATAGACTGCAAGCAGAGACACACAAACCACACACAACATCTCATCAGGAGCACAGAGTCCACAGAGTGCCATAGGCTTCAGTGCAGCTCCAGCCACATTCCAATAGTTTCAGAGGAATGTCTCCTGTCCTCACCTTGGCAATTACACACAGTGAGGGGGAACACTTCAGTGCCACAACCTTCCACTGCTGCAAATGCAACCTATGTCAGGAAGCCCTGCTTGAAGCATCAAAGTCATAGGAGTGCTTCAAGACACAGGAAGAGCTGACATGGCCAGTGAGCAGGCAGTTCAGTTCCTACAGGCCATGGCAGGAGAATAAAAACCATGTGCAATACCCAGCAAGGAGGGCTAATGAGCTGTTGCTTAACACTCATGGCCAGGAATTGCAGCTGTTTCTCACTTCCTGGCTTCTGAACAACTCAGCTCTGAAGGGCTCTGAAGGACTTGGTCTCTCAGACCAGGAGACCAAAAGGAGAATTCATGTGAAAACAAGTTGCAGAAACACTGATGATAATGAGCAGAAAACTTGAGAATGAGAGGGCTGTGAGATACAGCCACAAAGGTAACCAGGAAAAATCAACCTCTCCCATTTTCTTTTGCAGCCTTGCTTACACCCAACATTAGAATCTTTGCTTCTCTGCTTTCGAGGGTGCACTTTGCCCACGTGCACTGATGTGTAGCTTGCTCTGTCATTCAGAACTTCTCTAAAACAGCCTTTGCACATAAAGAATGCTTCTGGCATGACCTTAGCACCATCTCCAAACCAGGGACCTTGGCACCACTGGAAATAGCCAAGCAATGGTTCTGTAGCTGTCCAATATATTCCCAAGGGAATCCCCATCCCCCAAGAGTGGCAGATGATGATTTTCAGTGACATTTTGGGCCAAGCACCAAACAGCCACAGGAAAGGAAGTCTGCTCATCCCTGTCCTTATCCCTTACCTTTCCAAAGCCATCCCTCAGCTCTTTGTCCCTCGTTAGACCAGGACTGGTGGGATGATCTGTCTCCTTGGCCTGGCTCAGTGGGCGGCCTGGGAATGGAAGCAAAGCTTTGTGTCAATCTCTGGCAGACTTCAAGCCCCCAAAAATGCAATGCTGGGCAACAGGCAAGACAGGTTCCAGAGTGCAGAGCTCTCAAGACACAGAGATTGTGACTGAGAGCAGCAAGGTACAATGCCTGGAACCTCTCCCAAGGGAAGGACTACTGGCAGCAGACATGACATGGCTCTGTTGGCCAGCAGACTGAAACCTGCTGCATGGTGAAGGCCTCAGCCCCTGCAGGCTGGAGAGCCTCTGTGTCTGACAGAGAAGGGCAGAGACAGAGATTGCTCTTGACAGAGATTCTTTTCTGCCCTTTTTCACACTGATTTTAGTAAGCATCATCTTTCTGGTTCCTGAAAGAAGCCCCAGGTTCTAATACCTGGATGCATTTAGATCAACATTGTCTTCTTTTTGTTGGAATATTTTAGAGGACATTCAAAGAAAATCTGAGCATTGCAGGAGTGTTACCCAAATGTGAACTGTGTTCTTGACACTAGATATTTCATTTTCCCCAAGGATTTTCATTCTAAACTGTATGAGCTTGGGCCACTTTTGGGCCAGCCTGACTAAAGGCTGATTTTCTGTCACAGACATCTTTTATGAAAAAGCCTTTCCTTAGGATTTTTCCTCCTGAGAAGCTGAGAGGCCTCAGGAACAAAATGTAAACAATGGTTATCTGCTGCTGTGGAATGCAACAGGTGGATCTGTGATTGGCCCATGTTGTTGTTTCTAATTTATGGCCAATCACAGTCAGCTGGCTCGGACACAGAGGAAATCCTTCTGAGGAAATCCTTTCTTCTATTCTTTTAGTATAGTTTTTCTTCTATTCTTTTAGTATAGTTTTAATGTAATATATATCATAAAATAATAAATCAAGCCTTCTGAACAATGGAGTCAAATCCTCATCTCTTCCCTCAACCTGAGACCCCTGTGAACACCATCATAATTTTCTAGTTGCAATTCTATACAACAGCTTCACAGAGGATAAATTAAGTGGCAACGCAGTAGAAAAAAAGCAATGTCTTAAATCAGGACTTTTTGCCCCTGCAGAATGGTCAGCATAATAAAAAAAAGGAGACTTAACTAGTGGCTCTTTCAAAGGAGGGCCTTGGAAGGTAAAAGCCTTTGGGATATTGGCAGGGAAACTACAGATCCCAAGGTAATCTCCTTGGGACCACTGCTGTCAGTCAGGCCAGCAAAATGGACACACAAAATATAACAGAGGCGACGATGCAATCTAAAGCATCTGAAGCTCCATATTTCATGGGACACATTTCCTGCAAACTTCTAAACAGCTGCACAGGGAAACATGCTCCTGCTGGCAGACACTTGAGGCAGGCCAGGGCAAAACCCTGAGCCACTTGCCCAGAGCTAGCACAGGCACAGCCTGGCCTCTGGGCTGCCTGGGACAGCAGGGAGCCCAGAGCCCTGTGCTCTCCAGGAATGGCTCAGCTGCACCTGCACCCTCCTGCTCCTCTGCCTGCCCCACAGCTCAGCAGCCCTGCAGCTCCAGGGGCAGCAGCACAGCTCCTTGCAGGGGCACATGCAGGGCACAGCTGTTCCCTGGCAATGTGCACAGCCTCTCTGCGCTGCCACAAGACCCTTCCTGCTGCCAGCAAGCAGCCCAGCTCCCCCCTCCCCTCTGTCCTTGTCCTCCCTGGCAGTGCCCCTGGGGCCTGCGCGGCTCCGCGGCCTCTGCCGGGGCTCCTGGGCCCAGGCCCCTGAGCCGTCCGGGAGCCCCAACCTCCATTCCCAAGGCCGGGCTGCGGCACAGGAGGCTCCAAGCCCAACAGGTCAGCCAGTTCCCCTGGGAACAGAGCCATCCCAGCTCCTATCTTGCACCAAGAGCTCTTTCCCTTCTTCCTCTGGGTGTTTGCTGTAGGCTCAGAAGAAGCTGACATTCAGGTACAAGAGAAGAAGTGAGTTAATTGAATTCATGCCTTTACAATCAACCCATCTAATGGGTGAGGAATTCAAAGCATATTTTAGCTACTGAAAAGATTGCTTGTTTTTTTTATTTTTCATGAAATGAGCATCAGTTTAATTTCTCTGAACAATATGGAGCTGGCAAGCCAAGAGAGAAGGGCTCTACTAGTTCATGTGGTGCCCATTGCCTCCCCACTACTACAGGACCCCTTTCCTTCCAAACAGTTGGAAATTCACTGTGCTCTCTAGAATCTGACACTGGCAAGGAAGTAATTGTTTTCAAAAGTAATTTTCAAGGCCTTTGTTTCTGTAGGTCCCACTGAATTCCAGGTCAGGTTTTGCATTTCTGGGATTTTATATTACTCTTTACAACAAAAGAAGTGCTGGGACACAAACAATGGCACCACGTTTTAGATGCAAAAGAAGCTTTGCTTTCTCCATTAGATGTGCCCAGTATTCTGTGAGCCTGGCTTTGTAGGGAACAAAGTGTTCATCCCAAAGTTCCATTTTTGCTCTACTTACTTGTTCCAGGGGTTTATTATCCCCTGCTGTCTTTTCAGCAGAGACACCCAAACACAACATAAACATGACCTGCCTCAAAACATTTCTGATCTTGGCTAATACTGTCAACTCAAAATATTCCTAATGGAAATAGCAGAGGGTAGGTCATTTTGAAATACTCTCCAACAGAGCAGTTAGAATTAAGAGAAATAGTTCTTTACATGGCTACACAGAGAATAAAATCATATGGCAGCCAAGGAGGATGAGTGTCTTAAACCTGGATTCCTTCACCCTGACCACTGCTGTGGTCAGTAATAAAAGTGAGACAGGTAAGATTTAATGAGATAGGTCATTTCTAGTCCAGAATTGATCCAGCAAAAATGTCACCTTACTTACTGAGCATTAAGCACTCCAGCTGCATATCAGCAAGTAAGGAGTCATTCCAAAGGGGCCACAGCCAGGATTTGGCAGAACTAACCCTGATCCCCAAAGGAACCAGGGGATCTGATCCCTTTTTCTGCATCAGCAGAATTATTTCTCCAAGTCTCATCTCTCCTATCATTACACACCCAGAGATGACACAGGAACAACAACAGTGTCATTGGGGCTTTCAACTTGAAAGCATTGCCTGACCCAGATGCACCAGGGACTGCATTTTGTCTGGCACAATTCCAATTGTCAAGGATCAGGCAAGGCAGGGACAGGGACAAGGCAGAAGGCATCTCCTGCCCCAGCCTCAGCCTGCAACACTGACACAGGCAGAGAGAGCTGGGCAAGAGATTTGTCACTGTGAACCTGCCATGGGTGGCTGTGGGCTTGTGCTGTCACAGCATGACAAACTCACACCCTGCATAGGCTGCATCCATTTGGAAGGCTCTTTCTCCTTCATTGGAAAATTCAACAGGACTTTCTATCATAGGAAATTTCCAGATTTCTGCCAGTGCAAAACCAGGCAATGTCCATGAATCCTCTTCAGATCTCAAAGGGTTCAGCTCAGAAACTGCCCCAAGGAAAGGTTTTCTTCTTCAAAAGCAGGAGGAAGGAGTGGGAACATCTCTTATTTCATGATAAATGCTTTCTTTACCCTAATTGTGACACTAGAAAGGCTGCAGGAGATAAAAGACATGTGCAGGATGGAGAGGAAGGTATCCTCTTCCAGCTCAGCATTTCAGGGGCCAACAGGTACCACTCAACACTTCACACTGGTGGAATTTTCACTACACCACCAGAGAACACTCCCACTGACAGGGCTCTGGGAGAGTCCACTGAGCCCACAAAAGAATTGAAATGAATTTAAAGAAATTTTGAAAATAATTGGTTTTAACCAAGATTTCCAAATATCACCTCTGAGTCAAGACTACAATGGTCATTTTAGGACAGACATGCCCTGTACCTACCTGCAAGTTCAGAGTTCTTCTCTTTGTTTATGTTGCTGGGTCTTGGCCTGGAGAAAATGGAGGACAAAAGAACATGTGAGGAGGTAGAAAGAGAAGGGAGGGAATGGGTGTACCATGAAAGGAGGCAAACCTACTTAGCATGGTCACTCTGATGAAGGAGGAAATGCAACCCATAAACCAACAGGATGCAGAGTTGATTCATTGTCCTTAAGATTTACGTTGCTGGAGTCACACAGAGCTGGCCAAACACAGCAGTCATTCTTCAACTTGCATCAGAACTCCCCAGTTCTGCTGCCTCTCCTTTTGGAGCCAAGTGGCTCCTACAGCCTCTCTGAAGCAGCAAGAGCTGCTGAGCTGAGACACGAGTCCGTATGGAGGGCAGCTACTTTTGTACAGCTGCCAAAGCTTGACTTTGCTTGCTCGTTCCTTACCCTGGTGACAGCCTCATGCTACATGGGATCAGAGCACTGCTGTCTCCTGAGAATGATATTACACCTGCTGGCTCTTTCAAGAACAAAAAGGCTGTTTCCAACTCAGCTGCTAGGGGAGGATATTCAGATTGCACACCTTAAAAGCCCCACCGAAGATTCTCAATTGGCATGATACTTCTGTGACTCTCTCTTTATTGATAACACTTGGATAAGGGTAACAGCGACATTTTCTCTTGCATATCCAAGCCAATATTTTTCCATCAGGTACAGTCCTATGCCTCTTCTCTACCACCTTGACCTCTTTGATATTAAGCCCAGATCAAAATATTAAACATCAATTGGATTATACATCAGATTTTACATCTATACTGAAAAATTTATCTGGCATCTCATTTCACTGTGGACACCCAGGCACAGTCACATTACACCTGACATTTACAGAAGCAGCACCTGAATTTGCAGACACCTTTCCAGTAGCCAATATTTGCCCAAGCACATTCTCCTGGTTGCAGAATTTGACAGTCAAGGATGACAGCATTCAAACATCTGCAGGATCCGACCCATGCAATTCAGTTCCCAAATGTCACCACAACAATTACAGAGAGATTCAATAGCCAAGCCCAGCAGAGGACCCATCAGGGGGTGCTTTAAAGCCCTGCCTCCTCTTCCCCACCACCACCTCTGCTCTTGGGGCATATGGTGTTGGGTTTGACATTGTGCTGGATCATCATGGATGGGCAAAATATTGAATACACAGAAGTTTGCCAAAATACAGGAGACAGATTGCTGTGAAAAATAACCCAACAAGAAAGGAAGAGTAAGGTGAACAGCACACTGCAGCAGCAGACACCTTGGCTCACCTCATCTCCTGGGACTCCTGGAATTCCAGCTGGGGAGAGCTTGGCAGAGACCCTGCAGTGCTGCCCACAGGGGGACTGCCTGCCCTGCGTATGGGGGGGATCAAAGGCAGTGCCAGTGACCCCTTCTTCATATCCCCACCACTGGAATAGAGCAAGGAAGTCTGGAAAGAGTAGAATACAGTGCTCAGATCAAGCATCCAGACTTGCCCTCATTCATGCCTCAAGACATTTAGATATGCCCTCAATTGGGACCTGGCAGGAAAAGCCAAACTGATGAAGCAGCTTGGACCAGGATAGGGAATGAAAATGGAGGAGGTGAGGGAGAGACCATGTCCCAGATTTGCCACCTCTCCCCTCATGCTCACTTTTCACTAAGGGTTCCTACATTCCCAGCTGGCATCCAGGTTTTGGACATGAAGATGCTCTGAGGTGCCCCTGCCTCCACTGCCCTTTTGGATGGCATGGCAGTGGCTTTAGATCACTGTTCTCTCCCTGCCCCTGAGGTGTCTCACAGCCAGTGCTGATCTCCAGCCACGTCCCCACAAAGCCATTCTGCAGGATGCCAAAACCTGCTTTTCTCAAGCCCCTCATTTCTCCTGCTGCTGCCCTTCCCTCCTGCACTTCCCCAGCAGCCTTGGAGCCCAGATGCTGCTGAGCTCTCGGGATGCTGGCTGCTCTCCAGCTCCCACACATCCATCATCTCAGGCTCCCTGGCACTGAGGAAGTTCAGCAGAGCTCCCTGCCCTGCTGCTCTCTGCAAGCTCTCTGCCTGCCCACATTGCTCCAGGGCCCCCATGCCATGGCCAGGAATGGGGCTGGGGGCAGCAGGGGCAGGTGCACACCCTTCCTTCATATCCCATCATTTCTGGCCCAGCTAAAGAGCCAAAGCAGGACCTGTTCAAACTTCAGTGAGGGGGTCAGTTCCTGTCAGGGAAAAGGTCTCAGAGCTCTGCCCACAGCACATCACCTGAACATTTACCACACTGCACTTACTTTGGTCTCCTTACCTTACATCCTTTTCCCTCTGAAATCAGCTCCTGTTTTTTTACCCAGGACCCATCCCAGCCGGTGCCATTTTCCCCATTCTCCTGCTCTCTGCTGCATGTTGGGCCTGGCTTGGTAGAAGGAGAGCTCTTCTGGATGGGAGGCAACGGCTTGGAGGGAAGGAGCATGGAGGGACTTGCCAGGGAAAACCTCTTGGCAAGAGGGCAGCCAGTCAGGCCTGCAAAGTGGAGACACAAAATATAACAGAGGCCACCATGCAAACCTAAAGCATCAGAAGCTCCATATTTCATGGGACACATTTCCTGCAAACTTCTAAACAGCTGCACAGGGAAACATGCTCCTGCTGGCAGACACTTGAGGCAGGCCAGGGCAAAACCCTGAGCCACCTGCCCAGAGCTAGCACAGGCACAGCCTGGCCTCTGGGCTGCCTGGGACAGCAGGGAGCCCAGAGCCCTGTGCTCTCCAGGAATGGCTCAGCTGCACCTGCACCCTCCTGCTCCTCTGCCTGCCCCACAGCTCAGCAGCCCTGCAGCTCCAGGGGCACTGGCAGCAGCACAGCTCCTTGCATGGGCACATGCAGGGCACAGCTGTTCCCTGCCAATGTGCACAGCCTCTCTGGGCTGACACAAGACCCTTCCTCCCAACAGAGACTGGCCCAGCTCCCCCCTCACCTCTGTGTGAGGCTCAGCCGTGCTCACAAGGGAAGAAGTGAGTTAGGTGAACTCCCACCCTTACAATCAATCCATCCAAAGATTGATGAGGCGTCCAAGGTGTTTTTACTATTCAGAAGATCACTCTGTTTTTTTATTTCATGAAACTAGCATCACTAGAATTCCTCTAACTGTATGGAGCAGGGACGCCAAGAGACAAAGCTTCTACTGCTTTGCTTAGGTGTTACTCATTGCCCATCCACTACTTTGAAATCCCTTTCCTTCCAAACAGTTGGCAACCCACAGTGGTCTCCAGAATTTGACAATTACACCTAGGAAATAATTGGTTTCCAAAGCTAGTTTTCATGGCCTTTGTTTCTGTAACTCCCACTCAGTTCTGGGTTGGGTTTGGTTGGTTCCAAAACTCATTCCATTTCTCTTCACAAGGAAGGAAGTGCTGGTACGTGAACAATGGCACCCCATGTCAGAAGTAAAAGAAGCTTTGCATACCCATTTCAAGTCCCCAGTATTCAAGGACCCAAATCTGCAGGGAACTAATTAGCTTTCAAATATTTTGCTTTTGCTCAGCTTCATTGCTCCATGGCTTTATTTCCTGCTTTCTTTGCTGCACAGACCCAAACCCCACATAATCATGACCTGGTTGAAAACATTTCTGATCATGGCAGTTCATAACAATTAAAAAAATTTTAGTGGAGATTACAAAGGGCAGATCATTAAAAAAAGACCATTCTCCAATCTGTATTTTTTTATCCCTGTAGAATGGCCTGATCATTTTTAAAACCATAACAGGTAAGGTTTAATGAAATAGATAATTTCTAGTACAGAATTGATCCAGAAAAATTGTCACCTTACTTAGTGAGAAATACTATTCCCTAGCTGCATTAAGCATTCCAGCTGCATATGAGCGAGTAAAGAGTCATTCCAAAGGGGCCACAGCCAGGATTTGGCAGAACTAACCCTGATCCCCAAAGGAACCAGGGGATCTGATCCCTTTTTCTGCATCAGCAGAATTATTTCTCCAAGTCTCATCTCTCCTATCATTACACACCCAGAGATGACACAGGAACAACAACAGTGTCATTGGGGCTTTCAACTTGAAAGCATTGCCTGACCCAGATGCACCAGGGACTGCATTTTGTCTGGCACAATTCCAATTGTCAGGGATCAGGCAAGGCAGGGACAGGGACAAGGCAGAAGGCATCTCCTGCCCCAGCCTCAGCCTGCAACACTGACACAGGCAGAGAGAGCCAGGGAAGAGATTTGTCACTGTGAACCTGCCATGGGTGGCTGTGGGCTTGTGCTGTCACAGCATGACAAACTCACACCCTGCATAGGCTGCATCCATTTGGAAGCCACCTTCTCCTTCATTGGAAAATTCAAAAGGACTTTCTATCATAGGAAGTTTCCCTATTTCTGCCAGTGCAAAACCAGGCAATGTCCATGAATCCTCTTCAGATCTCAAAGGGTTCAGCTCAGAAACTGCCCCAAGGAAAGGTTTTCTGCTTCAAAAGCAGGAGGAAGGAGTGGGAACATCTCTCATTTCATGATAAATGCTTTCTTTACCCTAATTGTGACACTAGAAAGGCTGCAGGAGATAAAAGGCATGTGCAGGATGGAAAGGAATGTTTCCTTGCCCTGCACTGCATCTCCAGGGCCCCAAGGCACCACTCCAGCTCCTGCCACTCAACACTTCAAACTGGAGGAATTTTCACTGCACCACTGGAGCACAGTCCCAGGGACTGGGCTCTGGGAGAGTCCAGTGAGCCCATCAAGGAATTGAAATGAATTTAAAGAAATTTTTAAAACAATGGGTTTTAACTAGGCTTTCCAAATATCACCTCTGAGTCAAGACTACAATGGTCATTTTAGGACAGACATGCCCTGTACCCACCTGCATGTTCAAAGTTCTCTTTGTTTATGCTGCTGGGTCTTGGCCTGGAGAAAATGGAGGACAAAAGAACATGTGAGGAGGTAGAAAGAGAAGGGAGGGAATGGGTGTACCATGAAAGGAGGCAAAACTTCTTAGCATGGTCACTCTGATGAAGGAGGAAATGCAACTCATAAACCAACAGGATGCAAAGCTGATTCATTGTCCTTAAGCTTTCAGATGCTGGAGTCACACAGAGTTGACCAAGTTCTGTGTGAAACAATAGCCAAGTCCAGCAGAGGACCCATCAGGAGGTGCTTTGAAGCCCTGCCTCCTCTTCCCCACCACCACCTCTGCTCTTGGGACATTGCTGTTGCCTTTGACATTGTGCTGGATCATCATAGATGGGCATAATGGTGAATACACAGAGGCTTGCCTAAATACATGGGATATCTGACTGGGCAAAAAACCCACACAAGATGGGAAGCGAGAGCTGAACAGCACACTGCAGCAGCAGACACCTTGGCTCACCTCATCTCCTGGGACTCCTGGAATTCCAGCTGGGGAGAGCTTGGCAGAGACCCTGCAGCGCTGCCCACAGGGGGACTCACTGCCTTGCCTATGGGGGGGATCAAAGGTGGTGCCAGTGACCCCTTCTTCATATCCCCACCACTGGAATAGAGCAAGGAAGTCTGGAAAGAGTAGAACACAGTGCTCAGGTCAAGCATCCAGCCTTGCCCCCATTCATGCTTCAAGACATTTAGCCATGCATTTAACTGGGACCTGGCAGAAAAGACAAACTGATGAAGCAGCTTGGCCCAGGATGAGGAAGGGTGACCTAGTAAAGGGAGGAGGTGAGGGTCAGCCCATGTCACACATTTGCCACCTCTCCCCTTCTGCTCAGGTTTCTCCAAGTGTGGCTGCATTCCTAGCTGGCATTCACATGTTTGACATCAAGATGTTCTGAGGTGCCCCTGCCTCCACTGCCCTTTTGGATGGCATGGCAGTGGCTTTAGATCACTGTTCTCTCCCTGCCCCTGAGGTGTCTCACAGCCACTGCTGATCTCCAGCCACGTCCCCACAAAACCATTCTGCAGGATGTCCAAACCTGGTTTTCTCAGGCCCCTCATTTCTCCTGCTGCTGCCCTTCCCTCCTGCACTTCCCCAGCAGCCTTGGAGCCCAGATGCTGCTGAGCTCTCGGGATGCTGGCTGCTCTCCAGCTCCCACACATCCATCATCTCAGGCTCCCTGGCACTGAGGAAGTTCAGCAGAGCTCCCTGCCCTGCTGCTCTCTGCAAGCTCTCTGCCTGCCCACATTGCTCCAGGGCCCCCATGCCATGGCCAGGAATGGGGCTGGAGGCAGCAGGGGCAGGTGCACACCCTTCCTTCATATCCCATCATTTCTGGCCCAGCTAAAGAGCCAAACCAGGACCTGTTCACCTTCAGTGAGAGGGTCAGTTCCTGTCAGGGAAAAGGTCTCAGAGCTCTGCCCACAGCACATCACCTGAACATTTACCACACTGCACTTACTTTGGTCTCCTTACCTTACATCCTTTTCCCTCTGAAATCAGCTCCTGTTTTTTTACCCAGGACCCATCCCAGCTGGTGCCATTTTCCCCATTCTCCTGCTCTCCGCTGCATGTTGGGCCTGGCTCGGTAGAAGGAGAGCTCTTCTGGATGGGAGGCAATGGCTTGGAGGGAAGGAGCATGGAGGGACTTGCCAGGGAAAACCTCTTGGCAAGAGGGCAGCCAGTCAGGCCTGCAAAGTGGAGACACAAAATAGAACAGAGGCCACCATGCAAACCTAAAGCATCTGAAGCTCCGTATTTCATGGGACACATTTCCTGCCAACTTCTAAACAGCTGCACAGGGAAACATGCTCCTGCTGGCAGACACTTGAGGCAGGCCAGGGCAAAACCCTGAGCCACTTGCCCAGAGCTAGCACAGGCACAGCCTGGCCTCTGGGCTGCCCTGGGACAGCAGGGAGCCCAGAGCCCTGTGCTCTCCAGAAATGGCTCAGCTGCACCTGCACCCTCCTGCTCCTCTGCCTGCCCCACAGCTCAGCAGCCCTGCAGCTCCAGGGGCACTGGCAGCAGCACAGCTCCTTGCAGGGGCACATGCAGGGCACAGCTGTTCCCTGGCAATGTGCACAGCCTCTCTGCGCTGACACAGGACCCTTCCTCCCAACAGAGACTGGCCCAGCTCCCCCCTCACCTCGGTGTGAGGCTCAGCCATGCTCACAAGGGAAGAAGTGAGTTAGGTGAACTCCCACCTTTATCATCAGCAAATCTAATGGGTGTGGCACTCGAGGGGAATAATTTCTAATTATTGAGAAAATTTATTTGGTTTTATTTCTCATGGAACTGGCCTGCATTTAATTTTTCTGAAGAGTATTGAGTTAGCAAGTCTGAAGGTAAAGGTGGAAAGCTCCAATGATAAGAGGGGAAAAAAGAAAAAAAGATTCTTTCTTAAGGCTGGCCTGTGAATCCACTGGAAAAACCCACACTAGCTGTGACTGCTAGTTCTGCAAACCACAAAAACCTTCCCACAAGCAGGCAGGCATTATTGGTGTTTCTAGTGCACTGTAATACCATCCTCAGGGTTGGGCCCAACTAGCAAGCAGAGGAAGAACAGGAAATTTATCTGTAGTGAGACCTAACGTTGATGGCATTGATGGCAAAGAAAGCAACAGGACTTGCATCTCATGACCGTGTCCAATCTGTGGTCAGCTGTGGCCACAGTCCCTATCCTGGCTGACAGTATGAGTGATTTGGCCACTGTCAAAAAGGAGAAAGCAGAGTAAACTAATGACAGAATGTTGTGATGCCTCAGGGCATCCTTTCAGGATCATCTGTAGCTGTCAGCCACCTACTCTGACACAGAGACAGCACTGACCACCACAGACCAGTTTTCTCTGAAATCTGGTGGGATTTGTTTTCCATTTGGCTTCAGCCTTTCAGCTCCTTTCTATCCTCACCTTTTCCTTCAGGGGTCTTTCCTTTTCCAGTGAAATCCATGTTTGAACCCGTGTTTCTGCCTGGCAGAAGTGCCTGGGTTGGAATTTGGGAACGGTCTCAGAGCAGTCAGCACCGGGAGCTTGGTGCCAGCCTTTGAACAAGGCCAGGTGGCTCCAATCGCCAGCGCTCGGCACAGAGAGGCAGAGCCGGACGCGTCTGCTGCCGCTGGGGCTGTGTCAACACAACCTGCACCAGCCCAGCCTGGGGCTGCCCCTTTGTGACACGCTCACCATGGTTCTCTCGTTTCCATGGCTGCAAAACCCCACCCCGACTCCATCCCCTTCCATTCCCCTCCCAAGGGCAGCCAGCCCTAAGCCCAGCCAGGCCAGGCCTGAGGCTTTCACACTGTCTAGGATATAGACCCTTTCCAAAGCTACTTTTCAAGGCCTTTATTTCTGTAATTCCCACTCAGTTCTGGGTTGCAGCTTGTTGGTGTGGGATTTTGTTTATTTGTCTTCACATCAAACCAAGTGCTGGGACACAAACAATGGCACCAGGAGGTGGAAGTTAAAGAAGCTTTGCACTTCCCAGTAGATGACCCCGTAATTCAGCTGGCCAATAGCTGTAGGGAACAAATTGACCATCCAAACGTTCCACTTTTGCTCTGCTTCATTGTTCCATGGCTTTATTCCCTGCTTTCTTTATTGCAGAGACACCCAAGCCCAACATAGACATGATCTGCTTCAAAATATTTCTGATCTTGGCGGTTCCTGACAATTCCAAATTTCTTAGCAGTAATATCACAATAGGCAGGTCATTCTGAAATACACTCCAACAGAAAAGATAAAACTGATCATGCTTGATTTGGCAGAAGTAAGCCTGAGCCATGGGACCCGTGGGTCTGATCCCCTTTTCTGCATCTGCAAAATCATTTCTTCAAGTCTTATCTCTCCTATCTATTCAAAGAAGCTTTGCTCTCTGCATTAGATGCCCCCAGTATTCAGAGGGCTGATATGATCAGTGTATCTGTAGGGTGTAAATTTGCCATGCAGAGTTCTCCTTTGTTGCTCAAGGGGTTTCTTCCTGCTTTCTTTCCTGCAGACAGACCCAAAACCAACATTACAACACCTGCCTCAAAGCAATTCTCATTTGGACTGTCCCTGAAAATTCAAACCTACGCTCAGAGCGTTTCCCTGTCCCCAGGGACAGGCTCCAAGGCTGGGCTCTCACCTGCACGGAATGAAGAAGAGCTGCTGCCCTTGCCAGCGGCTCCGGGGTCTCGCCATCAGCGCTTTGAATGCAGCTTTTGCACACACTCTGCCTCTCTGAGCCCAGCAGCATTCCCGGGCATCAGCAGTGCTGCTGCAGGCCAACATCCTCCAGGCACAGCTGCAGCAAGGAGATTGCAACAAGGCCTGGCTGCAGGAGTCTCCAGCCTGCAGCAGCCCTTCCCCTGCGGGGAATCATCTTGTGCTGCCATGGGGGAGCAAAGGGGGTGAGGGGCTCTTTGCAGATGAGGGTCTCCTCCATGTGCTGCTGCTCGCTGGGCTGATACAGCTGCTGGTGCCCTCCCCCACAGCTGTACCAGGAGCCTGCCTGGGAAAATAACACTGCCAGTGCCAGTGCCAGTGCCAGTGCCAGCCACCCATCCCTGCCATGGCCCTGCCCACAGGGCGTCCTGCCCACCAAACTGCTCCAGTCAGGTGATGTCAGACACCATCAAAACACATTCAAACAACGCATTTTCCACACTCTGGCAAAATCATGGCCATACAGGCCACATGCTGGAGGCAGACTACTGTTGGCAGAATGGGGGAAGCCCCAGCAGCTGCTCTCCCCAGGCTGGATGGCCATGGCAGCAGAGGCAAGTCTCTCACTGTTCCCACTGCTGTGGGACCCAGTGCTTTGGACATGTTCCCACTGAACTCAGGCTGCTGCTACAGCAGCACCATGCCTTCACACATTTGATAACAAAGAGTTGGAATGGCACACAGGATTCCCCATGAGCTACAAAAAAAAAAAAAAAAAAAAAAGAGGAGCACATGGAGGAGACCCTCATCTGCAAAGAGCCCCTCACCCCCTTTGCTCCCCCATGGCAGCACAAGTGAGGAGGCAAGTGAGTTAGAATAGTTTGCTCCTTTTTAATACAAGCATATCTGGATTTAGGCAGGGACACTGGGCTAATCATACTGGGGCCTGGTTTGTAAGCTTTGTTGTTGCAGTGTGATGCCATTTCCTGTTTCAGCTCCCAGGTGTGGCAATACCTTCTCCCTTCCCCTCCCCCTTGCCTCCTTGCTAAGTGCTGTCAGTCGATCTTAACATTCCAGCAAGGTCTGGTTGGTGCAGTTCAAAAGATGCCCCTCAGCCCTGGGGTCATTGGCTGGTCCAAGTGTCATTGTCCCCTGAGCCTTCCCCCCCTCCCACCTGGTTGGTGGCTCACCTACCCCTTCCCCTCCCCCTTTCCCCAGGCTTAAAAAGAGACGGGACCATGCGGTTGGGATTCTGTGGAGCTGTTACCAAGATTCAGACATCTGTGACCCTGGAATAAAACTCTGGATTAAAACCTCTGCAGAATCCATCTCCTTTTCCTCTTCAACTAGCCCGGAGCCTTTCCATCAGAGGTAAACTGAGTTTTACCATGCCTGGACTTGTTCCGAGTGCCAGACTGCAACTTCCAGCCAGCCAAAGGTGTCTCTGAGGTGAAACACCACAGCTGCTGCCTTTGGCCCAGCAGCCAGGCTCAGACGAGCCCAGGCACATTCCACCTGGTAATATTGGGATAATATTCCAATACTTTGTCTCTAGCAATTCCCACCAGTCTGCAAGCATGTTTCAGCAGAAAGGGGTAGAGAAGACTTTACAGCACATGCAGGAGCAAGTCTGAGCAGGAACTCAAAGTACAAGACAAATACTCCCAAATCGGCCACCCATGGGGAAAGGAAGAAGAAAAGCAGATGAAACAAGTGCCATTGTGGCTGAATTGTCTGCATTTATCCCATGGTCAGAGCTTTCTATACAAAAGCACCTCAATTCAAACACACAGCTTAAGATCAAGGAATTCAAGTGTTTCGAGAGCATTTAAAGCCTGATTCCTATTACTTTCAAGGAAAGGTAGATGCTAAATTCCTTAAAAACACAAATGTGGGTCTATTTGGGAGTGCATCCTTCAAAAGCAGGAATGGAAGTTTAGAATTGCAGAACTATTTCCACTGGAAAAGACCTTCAAGATCATAGAGTCCTCCCAATAACCTGAGACCACTAACACTGCCAAGGTCACCACCAAAGCATATCCCAGGAAATGTCGTGGGATGGGACATCCTTCTTGTCTCCTTTGTCTCCCCAGGAGCCCCTAGGAAAGAGAAATGCCTACACAGGCTTTATCTGATTCCTTCCCAGCCAGCCCTTCCCTCACTCCTGGGTCTCATTTGCTCCACAGGCTTCACCAGCTCGCTCAGCTCAGAGGAGCTGTCAGAGGAGAAAACGCTGCCTGGTGTGGGGCTGTCTGATCCCTGTCTCATCTTGATTCCATCTGCCCCGCTCCCACCCCCATCAAAGAGACCGAAGGATCCCCCCAACCCCACGGTTCTGCACCAGATCCCGGGCACATTCCCTCCTGTGCTCCTTGGTGGCCCCGGGGAGGCTCCAGAGCCCTCTCTGTGTGCGGTATGGAATATTAATCCCAATATTTCCGGGTGGGTCGTGCCTGGCCTCGTCTGACCCTTGCTGCTGGACCAAAGGCAGCAGCTGTGGTGTTTCACCTCAGAGATACCTTTGGCCGGCTGGGTGCTGCAGCTAGGCACTTGGAACAAATCCAGGCATAGTAGGAACTCAGTTTACCTCTGGTGGAAAAGGTTCAGGTGTTGGTGAAGAGAAAGGAGAGGATTCTATCGTAGAGTTTTAATCCAGAGTTTTATTCCAGGATGGTAGACCTCTGAATCTTGTAACAGCTCCCAATAGAATCCCGGCCACATGGTCTTGTGTCCTTTTAAGCCCC
The DNA here is from genome assembly GCF_051311805.1 of Agelaius phoeniceus. Classification (NCBI taxonomy): domain Eukaryota; kingdom Metazoa; phylum Chordata; class Aves; order Passeriformes; family Icteridae; genus Agelaius; species Agelaius phoeniceus. The sequence goes on from NW_027509866.1 coordinate 8,692,635, forward strand.
GGGGACAGGGGGAGGGAAAGGGACAGGTGAGGGCCAACCAGGTGGGAGGAGGGGAAGGCTCAAGGGAAAAAGACACTTGGACAGGCCAATGAGCCCAGACCTGAGGGGCATCTTTTGAACTTTTGCCAACCACACAACGCCCTTGCTGGAATGTTAAGATTGATGGGCAGCTCTTAGCAGGAGGGCAAAGGGGAAAGGAAAGGTTGGAACACCTGAGGGGTTGGGATAGGTGAAACAGGAAATGGCATCACCCTGCAACAGTGTGGGACAGCTGCTGCAGCACTGCCGCGCCTGTGTGCAAGCAGCGCCCAAGGAGCAGCTGCGCCAGTTCAGAGTCTGAAACGGAATCCTCAGTGCACACAAATGACAACTGGCATTTCAGGGCTGGCAGGAGAAGCTAAATCCATCTGCTCGCTGCCCTTTCTAGCCATGGCCACGCTGATGCAATTGGAAGAATTGCCCCTGCCCAGGAAGATCTCAGGTGCAAGAGAGGAGCAAAACCAGGTGTTTCTGAGGTGCTAGCTTCCAGTGCCGCAGGTTTTCCTTCCAAGTTCTAAGGGGTTTGGACTATTTTTACCATTTCATACTTTCTGTGCGTCCCTGTGAGCGAGTAAGCACCACAAACCCTCTCCCTCAAAGCCCTGAGGTACTGCCAAAACAGAACTTGTTCATGCTCTTTCCTCCTGATGATTTTATAATCCCATGCAGACTCTGATAGCAAACCCGTGCTGTAGAGAAAAGATTGACCTTGGCATCCTGGGGCACTTTCTGGGTGGGTGTTTGAATCTGCTTTTCCAGGCCTTGGGCTGAGCAGAGTGAGGCCGAGGCCTGGGCCCCTCCAGGCGGCGCCGGGAGCCCCTGGGGCAGCAGCAAGGGGCGGCCCTGAGGGGCGGCACAGGGGGCATTTCCCCCGAGCGGGCGGGCGGGCGGGCGGCGGGGAAAGGCGCCCTGGGCACAAGGGCAGGCACAAGGGCCCCGGCTCTCTGCAGTGCGGGCGGCCCAGCGCCAATCGCTGCTCCCGGAGCCGCTGCCAGGGCCGGGTCTCCTCCCCGCCGCTGACCCTGCACCTGCAGCGCTGCCTCCGGCTCTGCCGGGCTCCCCGGCACGGACGGCAAGGACATGGACACGCTGCAGCAGGGGCCCAGCAGGGACACCCAGATGGTGCCAGGGCTGCAGCTCCTCTCCTGCAAGGAAAGGCTGACACAGCTCGGCTTCTTCAGCCTGGGAAAGAGATTTAGACTTGATTGAGCTGTGGCCTTCCAGTACCTGAGGGCAACCCACAAGAAAGTTGGACAGGGACTTAGTATGAGGGCAGGCAAAGACAGGACAAGGGAGAATGGACTCAAATGGAGAGAGTCGGTTTAGGTAAGGGATTCCAAAAAAATACTCTCCTGGAACAGGTTGCTCAGAGATGGTGTGCGTGTCCCATCCCTGACAGTGTTCAAGGCCAGGCTGCATGGAGCTCTAGAGAAGTCGGTCTAGTGCAAGGGGTCCCCAGCCCACAGCAGGGGGGTTGCAGCCATGGGATTTTTCAGATCGCTTCCAAGCCAAACCATGCCACAAGTCCATGATTCTGGGATTCTTCCTCTCCTCATCCTCGGGCAGAAAAAGAAACTTGGCCCCAAGTTCCACACTGCAGACCATGTCTTTTGGCAGCCTGCAACTGTGTCAACAGAGGATGAAAAGAGATGACGTTACTGACACAATTTCCCTTTTCTACTTGAAAATTAATTGCTCTGCTCCTGTCCACTCTGGCAAAATTGTCAGAAGAGGAAATTCTTCCCCATGAAATGCTTCGTCTCACACAAAGAAGAAAGAAGCCACAAGCCAACACTCTTCTTTACTGCTACATTGTTTTATTTGGTTACTTCTCTAATAGGAATTACTTTGGGGTGTGATTTGTTTGTTTCTCTCTCTCCTTCCTTGGGGCGCGTGGCGGCTCCTCCGTTGGATTTGTGGGGGCAACGGAGGAACGGCCACAAGCTCCGGAGGCTCTGCAGCAGCAGCAGCAGCAGCATTAGCAGTGCTTCTCTCGATTGATTTTCCGCTCAACTTTTCACTCGCTCCCCAGCCCCTTCTCCCTCTCACACTCACTCTACTCCCATCCCGTGCCATCCCATCCCATCCCATGCCGTCCGTGTTCCGCCTCTCCCAGCCCAGACGATGCCAAGTCCCGCAAGGCCGCCCCGTGCCCGCCCCTGCCCAGCCCGCTGTTGTTCCGCCTCAGCCGGGGTCTCTCCATCCTGGCTGTGGCGCTGCTGGAAGAGCCGCTCGCTCTGGTGCTGGCGGAGCAGCACGGTTTTTTGGCTGCACCTGGTGAGGGCCCTGGCCCCCAACGAAGCCCCTGCCGCGGCTCTGCCCACAGCCGCTCCGCTGCCGCCCGGCTCCCGCCCCATGGCCAACAGCGTGGCCGGCAGCTTCCCCGCTCCAAGCTCCACCGCTCGCCAGCTCGGCCGCCGGCCCCGAGCCGCCGTAGCCCGGGGCGGCTCGGCAAGCAGCAGCGCGCCTGGCGGGCGGGTGCCCCGGGCAGAAGAGCGGGAGCACGGTGCCACCCGCACAGGCGGAGAGGCCTCTTCTAGAGCAGCTCTAGCAGGAGAGCCTGCTGCTGGGCAGCGGCGGCTGTGGCAGCGTTTACTCCAGAACCCAGCTTGCCGACGGCGCCCCGGTAAGAGACGGGGCCAGGTCAGAGGGTGGCGGCCAGCAAGCGAGTGTCCCAGGAGTGCATCTCGGAGTGGGCACGGCTGGTGAGTGAGCGGGGCCATCGGGCAGAGCCAGTGGGGCGTGACAGGCGGGGCTGAGGCGAGGCCCGGCAGGGCGGCAGCTGGAACGCTGCGAGGGGAGCAAGCATGGAGTGAGTGGGGGCCACGCAGCGCCCCGGGCCAGGCCATGGCAAGCTGCGGTGGGGCCGGGCAGGGGCTGCCCTAGGCACGGTGCAACATCGGCCCCACTGGTGGCATTGCAGTCCCCCCGCAGCGCAAGGGCGCCTTTGTGCCCCTGGAGCTGGCGCTGCTGTGGATGGTGTCACGGCCTGGCTTCCGCAGCGTCATGCAGCTCCTGGACTGGTTCACGGTGCCCGAGGGCTTCGTGCTGGTCACGGAGCATCCGCAGCGCTGTCAGGACCTCTGGTACTTCCTGCACGAGTGGCGGTTCCTGACGGAGCCCGTGGCACGGGGGCTGTTCCGCCAGGTGCTGGAGGCCGTGCGGCACTGCAGCGGCCGTGGTGTCCTGCACTGCCACATCAAGGCCGAGAACGTCCTCGTCAACCTGGCCATGGGCAAGGCGAAGGTCATCGACTTCGGGTGCGGCACGATCCTCCAGGACACATTCTACACCCGCATGTCAGGTGAGCCCGAAGCTGGCACCCAGACAGGCAGCAGAGGTTCCCCTTTTGGCTGGCACAGGGGAAAGAGGGAGGGAAGGAAGGAGGGGGAATCCTTCTTCAGCCAGCTGCAGCCAAGTTGCTTTTTGGCAGGGCAGGGGCTGGCTGTTGTGCAACGGGAGCTGGCTGGGAGGGAGGGAGCAGCATGGGCCTGATGAGCTGCACCCGTGTCCCATAGGAACACTGGAGTACAGCCCACCAGAGTGGATCCTCTTTGGCTGCTACCATTGTGAGATGCAAAGCTGTGTTTCGTGTCAGGTACAAACAGGCGACATGTGTATTTGTGAATGCAAAATGCGTGGACCCCAACAATGGGAGAGCTGTGAATTCTAATAATAATTGAGGAAAATAAAGCATGGAAAAAGGCATTTGAACCTATCTTTTGTTTGCAATTAACCCTGGTTGATTTAGGAGCATTGGAATTAAGGTGTTAAGGATGTTGCTTTTTGCTTGCATTTAATCCATAAAAAAGCTCTGCAATAATAACCTTTTGAAGTATAATTTTAGAATATTACTTGTATCCTTGAAACTATAGCTTTGGAATTTATATATAGGAAATATGCTTATCTCACACCTTATTGAAGCAGAGAAAAACAGTTTGAGAAAGGAAGATGACCATCACCTCAAGGATTTATGGTTTTGACCAAAGGGAAGCTGGACATCACTGTTGTTAGATTTATAGTCTCTGCAATTAAAAGGTGGACCCACATCTGGGGAGCTGGACTCCACCAGATGGAATTCGTCTTTCTTCTTTTGGAAACTGGACCGCCACCATCTGGGGATACTCCTTTGAAAATACATCCTGAGAAATTAAAATCACAATAGTGTATAGAATTGTGATGTAATAATTTGGAATAAAAATTGCTGATGAGTAAAAAAACTGGAAATAGAAACTGCTGAAAAAGCTGACGAGTGTAATGAGTTAATGTCTTAGTTTGTTCATCAAGTGTCTAAAAAGACTCTAAGAGGGGGAAAAGCCAGTAATAGAAAAAAACGCAAGGATAGACGTAACCAGCTAATATGTTGCAAGATGAATATAACGGGCTAATATATTGCAAAATAACTGTCATAAGGCTTAAACCACAAACTGTCAGAAGCTAATATGTTGAAAGGCTAACTAAGCAAATGTGTAACTATAAGTAGCTATGTGCCTATATATGGTAAAGGCTATTGTAAGACCTCGAGGAAAAGGACCGGAGCCTTCATCCAGATGACCACCAGAAGGCAGAATAAGACCCCCTAGCAACTCTTGGTGCAGACGCAGAGAATGCCAGAAGGACACCCAACAACAACAGATAAAAAGGAGGACTGAACTGCCGAGTGGCGTGGGCCGATGGTGGAGCGGTGACTCCCGGGTGGGTGCAAGCCTTTTGTTGGCTGCACCCAGTGCTGTAATTTGCCTATTACCGCTTGCTCTATCAATTAATAAATTACATTTTATTTGGACTCACTTGTTGGTGGTTGGTTCCTCACTGCAACTTGTAACAATGAGTACCCCTATAAATACCTGTAACCCTCAATTATCGGTGTGCAGTTGGAGGGAAAACTTCCCCCACTGTACCCAGCGCTGTATTGCTCATACTTTACCATATTAAATAATAAATTGAAATATTGGCCTAGTCAAGCTTCTTATTCATAACAAAACTTTGTTCCTTTAACCTGGCTGCAGAGACCCCCAGGGCCTTTTTTGCACCCAGTCCCAGCCCCCAGCACTTGCTGAAGGTGCTCCCTGCAAATGTCCTGGAGCTGCCAGGGCCCTGTCCTTGCTGTCACCTGCTGGGGCTGGCCATGGACAGAGCTCCTGGACCTGCATTTCCAGCTGCTGGGCAGCCAAAGCTGAGGGATCTGCAGCTGCCTGCAATAGGAGCCTCTCTCCAGGGGAAATCTCCCCTCCTGTGCCAGCCCGTGGCAATGCTGAATATTCCTCCATTTTTTAGATCTTTTTAAATATTTACCTCAAATAGAAGAAGAAAGGCTCCAGAATAGACACCAAATGTTTAAAAAAGGAATTATTCTCTTTTTCTTTGTTTCTCCAGTCTCCATACTTTCTCTCTACTATTCTTCATTTTCCTAGGAATTTCTCAGCACCCTCTGTCTCCTTTTTCTATCCAACACGCCTTTAAACTTTAAACAGCAGCATTTGAAGTTTCCTGTCCTGGTGTAACATGTGTTTTGGGTTTGGGTATCCCAGGACATGCACTCTTGAAGATTCCAGATTACTTTGTGCTGTTCCTGCTGTCTCCTGGAATGATTTCACCCCAGCCATAGCTGGAACAGTTCATGTAAAAATATTTATTATCCATTTACCACTGTCCCTCTGCTCTTGACACGATTCTTTCTTCATCCTTATGGATGGAGAAAATGTGCTCTCTCCAAGGGATAGGAGGGAATAAAAACTGCTCTGGAACTCCAGCCAGAATGTGCCTATGAGGAGGAAAAAATGCCTGAAATATGTTTTTTATCTGTCCAATCTTAGCCAGGCCTGGTGTCTTCTCCCAACCAGTCATTTCAATCCATGAAGACATAAGAGAGGAATATTGACCTCATTTTCTCTACTGTTGAATATGGTGATATTTTTATTTAGCCTTACAAGATAAAAATTAATTAAATTCTTCCTGTGGAGAAGGCACAGGAGAAGACTGGGATTCATCTGCATAATTTGGGGTGTCTGTATTTTTCATTTTTCATAAATTCATCTTGATTTAATTATCATCAATTAAAGACAATCTAATCAACAAACTGAATAGAGTTTAGAGTGTGAATCACCTAACAAAGTGCACGTCTGGTTTAGGGTGAAATAAATCACAGAATGGGTTGGGTTGGAAAAACCCTTCGAGATCATCCAGTTCTCTACAGCCTGAGTGTGATCCAGCTGCCTTGGCACTGAATTTATTGAAACTTTAGTCAACCAATCTATGCATTTACATATTGCTGGTCAACAGGACAGGGAGCCAAGAGGAGCCCCATTCCCTCCTACAGCCCATTGGACACTTTGGGACACCTAAAATAGCTCCAGGAACCAAAGACCAGGCCAACGAGGTGACTCCACACATCACTTCTGCAGCCAGGGCGGAGGGACCTGGGAGATCCCCCAAATCATGGAATTGCAGAATTGCAAAGGTTGGAAAAGGGCTCCAAGTTCATCCAGTCCAACTGTCAACACCATTAAACCCTGTCCTCATCCACACCCCCTCTGAACACTTCCAGGGATGGTGACTCCACCACTACTCTGGGAAGCCTGTTCCAATGCCTGATAATGTAAATTAAAATTCCCAGATTTTAGTGCCTGGAATAATTTCCCCAAGGTTAACTCTGATACCTAAAGATACTGAAATCACATCATCCAGCACTGGGGGTCACGAGCTGTTCACTGTGCCCTGGGATACTTGATGGGGCTCTGGTAAGAGAGGAAAACAGCTGGAAAAGGAATTGTCCAGCCCTTGGTCACTCATTACAGTAATGGCTTGAGGAAGACCTTAAAAAGGAGAAAATGAGGCTCAGGGGAGACCTTATTGCTCTCTACAGCCACTGAAAGGAGGTGAGTGAGGTCAGGGTTGGTTTCTTCTCCCAGGAAAGAATAGCACATGGAGAAAGGGCCTCAAGCTGTGACACAGCAGGTCCAGGTTGGATATTATGAAAAATTTCTACACTGAAATGATGGTTAAGCATTGGAATGGACTGCCCAGGAAAATGGTGGAGATATCATCCCTCAAGTGCTCAAAAATGAGTAGGAATTGCACTTGGTTTGGTGGATGTGGTGGGATTCATTCAAAAATTGGACCCAATGATCTTGAAGGTCTTTTCCAACCTGAAGGATTCCATGAAAGCAGAACTGCTGCAAAGCCTCCAGCTCCCTGGCAGGCTGTGCCTCTGTGTGTGGCTGTCTGGGCTGCGAGCACGAGGCGTTGGATGTCTGTTTATTTGTATTATTTCTTAAGCAAATTATTTCTGTGCCCAGCATCTGGAAACACGCCATAAATAAAATACAGCAGAGTCTTAAATTTTGCTGCTATTCACAGGCAAATGTCCCTCAGCCCTCCCTGCACTGCCACAATAAACCTCTGGAAATAACATGCCCAGCTTGCTGTCAGTGCCAAAAGACATTGCAGAGCAAATCCAGCCTCCTGCCATCTTCTGGAGGAGAATTGTCAGGAGCCACAGACACCAAAAATGCAGCTGTGCATCTCCAGGAGAAACTGCCTAATGAGGAGAGTGGAGCACAGGAAGAGCAGATCCTCTCACATTTGGGGGTTGCCACATGATCTCTAAAGACAATTCTATCTCCAGCTGTCTTCCAAATGGCTTTGAGCATGGCTCCAAGAGGGATTTTTTTAGGTAGGGGCATTTCCCTGAGGAACTAAAATCTGTCATGACATGCAGCACAAAATATAAATCCACACACTGGGTCAGGCTGGGCTCCAAGTTCAGCCTAAAGTCCAGACCCTTCCACTCTTCACCAGCATTGAAGATTCGATTATGGAGAGATGGCTCTGATTGAATTAAGGTGCCAAGGAGATCATCTACCAAAGTCAAAACGAGGGATTTTATTTAACAATAAATGTGGGGTAGAGAAATTGAAGCAGATTGGAAACAGGAGAGTGAGAAGGAAAGAGAGGGAAAAGTGAGGGTGGGGTGGATTGGGGAAGAGATCAAACAGTGGACAGTACAAGACTTGTCTCCAGCAGTGTCCCGTCAGTCCCTCCTCACCCTTTGCTTCTCTGCACTGGGGTCCCGGTGGTTCTTGTGGAGGTGAGGACCCCAGGCCATCCATCCAGGGTTTACACCTTTCTCCACTCTATTTTAAGGGTACCCAGGGAGGCACTTTCCTAGTTGCCCTGTGAAAGGAGAATGGGTTTGCCTTCATTTACCTGCAATGCTGAGGCCCAAGGAGCATTTCTCAGCTCCCAAACCCCCCTCCCTGGGGGCAGGGTGGGGATGCACCCCCACAATGCAGCCCAGGCCTAAAGTCAGCTTCTGTGGAGTGCACGAGGCAGCGCTGTCATCCTTCCTCAGCCGGCTCTGCCTGACCAGGCTGCCTTGCTGTTGGCTTGGGGCTGAGGGGCTGGGGCCGGCAGCAGGACCTACCTTTGGCAAGTGTTTGCCTTGGCCACCACCCACCCATCCATGGCTGTGTGCCCAGGGTTGGTCTGTCCCTGCTGCCGGCGGCTCTGGGACCGGCCGCTGCCCCCGGGAGCTGGGCGTGCTCAGGGGAGCCGGCGTCTCTGGGCATCGTCCTGGTGCGGGCCCCGGGCTCACTGCTCTGGCTGCCCCCTGAGGCAGCTGAAGGAGAAAAGGCGGCGCAGAGCCCGCCGGGCCGTCCTGGCCATGGAGCGCCGTGGCCGCGGGGCCGGGGGCTGCGGGGCGGCTGCGCTGCCAGCGGGGCGGGCAGGAACGCTGCGTGCCAGGGGCTGGGCAGGCTCCGGGCAAGCTCCTGCCGGCGGCTCCTGCCCGCAGGGCTTTGCCTGGGCAGGGGCGGCCTGGGCACGGCCGGCCTCCATGCCTGCTTCTTCTGCCTCCTCCGCAGGGTCAGCAGGCAGGGCACAACCCACAGACACATTCGGGTCTTTGAGCAAAGCCCTGCGGAGAGGCTCGCCGTGCCCCTGGTCGCTGAGGTCACTGTCTGGAGACGTAGGCACTGGCTCTAACTCTCGGTCTCGCGGTGGGAGTGACAACGGGCTCTCTACCTCTCTGGCCCTCTCTCTTGCCACTTCTTGCTCCCTCTTCTCCAGGAGCTCTTTCAGCAGAGTTTCCAGGCACAGTGAGTCCTCAGAGTCAGAGCCCAAGTCTGCAAACAGCTCAGGAGACACAGGCTCTGAGCAGTTTTGTGTCTCTGCTGTGACATCTCTGGTCACACAGCAAGAGCTGAGTGGCACCAAGGAGTCTGCAACTGGTTCCAAGGTGGCACCTGATGGATCCCTGAGGCTGTAGCTGGATGTCATGGGGCTTTCTTCATTGCTCATGGAGGAGGAGATGTCTCCAAAGAGCTCTGCATGCATTTTCTCTTCCTCCAGCTTCTCCAGCTCCTCTCTCTTTTTGCTCCTAAGTTGTAGCAAATCCTCAGGCCCCATGCACAGCTGCTTGCGAAGTGCAGCATGCTTGGCTGGCCGACGAGTTGCCCTGTGCTCACAGGAGCCTCCAGAGAAAGGAGAAGCTGAGAAGCCTGAGCTTTCCTCAGGCACTGATGTGAGGAGGAGCTTGCTGTGGCCCCCGTCCCAGGGATCTCCAGCCAGGGCAGGAGCTTCTGCCTCTACCTCATTCTCCTTCAAGAACAGGGCCAGCCACAAACTCTGCAGGTCGCTGTCCCACTGTCCTGCTGCCTGTGCTTCTGGGAGCTCTTCCTCCTCTCGCTTTTCCTCCAGCCCCTTGACAGGAGTGTCCCAGGGCTGTGAGTTTCCAGAGACAGAGCTCTGCTCTGCCAACTGGGCAGGGGAAGGGAGCTCAGAGCACTTTGCTGCCTCTTCTGCGGAGCCTTTGGTTGAGCTGGAAGCACTGGGCAGCTCCTGGGGCTCTGCATCCACCTCTTGGTGGGCGCTTGACTGTTTGTGACTGCAGGTGGACACAATGGACCTGTCTTCTGATGGGTGTGGGCTGAGGCCTCCAAAAAGGTCTTTGTAGATGTGGCCACCATGCCCTTCCTGCACCTCAATGCCCCCCTCTTTCCCAGAGCGCCCCAGGTGCTTCCAGGCCGGCCGGGCCCCAGTGCGGAGCGGCGCGCCACGTGCAGGTGTCACGGGGGGCAGGCGGTGGCCCTGCCTTGCCGCTGACCCCTGCCAGAGCCCTTCCGTTCTGCTCCCCAGGGAAGGCGTTCCCTGGGCTCTGCCTGCAGCCAGAGTGCCCCATGGAGAAGGTGGCACACACTCTGGCTGGCCCCAGGCCATGGGGCCCACAGCATGGGCTGTGCCTCTGGGAGAGGATCCAGAGGCTGCTGCTGCAGGTGCTGCTGGCAGAGTGGGCAGCTTGGCACTGCCAGTGGACACGCTGGACATTTGACCACTGAGCTGGCCTGGAGGTGCCAGTGTCACCTTAGGGCCGTGGAGAGGTGGCAAGTCCAACACGGACAATCTCTGTGGCCCTGTGACACGGCTGTGGGGCACTGAGCGCCTGCCCTCCTGGCTGCCCCTGCGTGTGCAGGACCAGGTGGGGCTCCGTGACCGGATGGGTTTGGGGAACAGAGTGGGCCCAGGGATGGGCGTGATGGTCGTCCAGGTGACCTGAGGTGCCGCCTGTGGCTGCCTGTGGGTCACCTGTGGGAAGCAGGAGGAGGCACAGGATGGAGTTGGCTGTGTGGGCACGGTGTCCCTCATCAAGCCCAGGCCTGGCCCCAAGGCAGGTGCTGGCCACCGCAGCCAGGCCAGGCCAGGTTCCCAGCTGGGCTCGCTGCCTCTGGGCATTGCTGTGCCTGGGCCATCCCAGCGCTGTCCCCTCCGCAGAGCATGGCCTGGTGCCAGGCCTGGCTGTCTCTGTCCCAGGGCTTCCCCCAGGTCCCACTGCAGACTCTCCCTCCATCCCTGTCCCTCACCTGTCGCCGCCGGTACAGCAGTGGCTGCCCCTCACGGGGCTGGCCATGGGCATTCATCTCCTCCTTCTTCCACATTGTGGTGAACACTGGCCACAACCACCCAGGGGAGCTGCTGCCTCCAGAGAAGCTGCTGCCTCCTCAGAGAGCTGCTCTCCTGGGAGTGGCCGCTGCAGGGATTGGCAGCCCCAAGGCCCATGACATGCACCCGGGTCACAATGGCCTCTGGGCCCGATGTCACCGCAGGTCACAAAGGCCTGGTGGGCATGGCCACCCTTTCTCCCAGAGGCCTGGTGGTTTCCATGCTGATGCCCCTGGGCACAAAGGCTTTTTTAATGACTTTGCCCCTCAACTTTGCCTGCTCTTGTTCCTCTCTCAATGTTCTGCAGCTCTCTCTTGTCCCACCTTGTGTTCCTCCCCTTAACATCCCCAAGGAAGCCCTGAGCCAAAGTGCCAAAGGGCTTTTCCCACCCAGCCCACCCTGGGTCCCAGCCCTCAGCCCTGACCTCCTGTAGAAAGACCATCAGGAAGGCAAAAGCTCCATTTGAACTTAATCTGGAGGGTACTATAGAAAGGAAAGGAAATCTGGATGGTACTATAGAAAGGAAAGAAAAGACTATAGAAAGTGTGTTTTTTAAAAAATATTAATAACGAAGGAGGGCCAAGGAAAATGCCCATTCTTTATTTCATAGGGTGGGTGGGAAAGGGTGGAATTATGGTCAGGCATATGCCAGGGGCATCCTGGTGTTCTGTGTCAGCCATAGTGTGGCCAGCAGGACCAGGGCTCTGACTGTCCCTCTGTGCTGGGCAGTGGTGAGGTCACACCTCATATCCTGTGCCCAGCTTTGAGTCTCTTTACCCTGTGCCTACATTTAATAAACATTACCATCTCCTTGAGTGGTAAGAAACTCTTGTGTCTTTGTCATAACTATGTGGCATATTGCAGGTTAGAGGTAAGGGTACAATTAATTGATAGGTTTTCTCATTTATGGGTCAGAAGTAGTGAAATTATGTAACATTACATGTGGTGAGTTCATTGTAGGTGGTTTACATGTTTGATAGATATACTTTGGTTTATCTTCTGTCAGGGTATACAGGATGATTATAAGCAGTGAACACAATAAAGCCAAAACTAACAAAACTACAGTTGGATGCAACATTAAATTCAAAATTCCAGTTGCTCTAGGTGGCCATCCAAAACTGGTTTCCCACCAGCAATGCTCTCTATCTTTCTTCCCTCTTTCTAGGACATGGTGCATCTTCTCTGCCTGACGATGGGTGGTAATGCAGTTTCTTTGTTATGCTGTAATCCATTTCAGCGTGGACTCATATCATCATATTGCAATAGGTTCTTGCTAATGCCAGATTCACTCCAGGCAATGAAACTTGACACAGTGTGCAGTTGGATTGTAGCAATTGCTGAGTTGTGAGGGAGCTGCATCCCATCATTTTGCTAAAACTACAGATCGCTATTAGAGCGATCAGATGTCTCTCAGGTGGTGTTTTCTGTAAACATAGAATCACACCAAGTTCTCATACAGATACATCCATTTCCAGCATATGCAAGTACAGTCACTGGGGTTTCAACAGGATCTTGACGTTTTCTTAAGAGTCAAGGCAAATGTCTTAGTTGTTAATAGTATTATTTTCACAACTAAATCCTTGCTGTTCCTGTCAATCAGGCATCAACATCCACAGCTGGCCATTTGCTCCCATTTGGGGCTCACACTTGTATGTTCTAACAGATAGAGGACAGTTCCATTGGGATTTAATCAGCACTATAATTAGGTATAAGGCATAGAGTATTGTTAAAAGAAAAGCTGTGGCTTTACCATCAATGGGATAAGAAGTGTCATTAACAAGATGTCACCAAGATTGGAAACACTTTCCAAGAGAGTGTGATAATCCCAAATTACCTTTTGTTTATCAGTGGTCAAGGTGCCCTCATTGCTTTCCCTTTTAATTGCTATTACAGCAGATTGCAACCACATCTGAGAAAGACATGTGGTGCATGGTGTAGAATTTAACTAAAGTTCTATTTATTATGATTTATGCTTATCAGTTGGCATAAATAAAGTGAGGCTCCTCAGCATGTGATTCAAGCTGTGGTTGATGTGTATTTTGGGTTCTCCTTTGAGAATGATGAGCAATCCAGGAGCTCATGTCAACAACAAGGAATTTATTGAACAATAAATGGGCAGGAGACAGATAGAAAGGGATAGGAAACAGGAGAGTGAGAAGGAAAAAGGGGAAGATGGAGGATGGGGTGGGGAAGGAAAGAGTAGGGGTGCACGGGTGTGGGGAAGATCAGGACTGGGGTGGGAAAGAGACCAAACAGAGTACAAGACTCTTGGCTCCAGCAGTGTCCCATCTGTCCTTGGTGACCCTGTGCTTCTCTGCAATGGGGTCCCGCTGGTTCTTGTGGAGGTGGGGAAACAAGGTCATTCACCTGGGGTTAACATCTTTCTCTGGTCCATGCTGTGGGTATCCAGGGAACTGTTTTCCTCTTTGCCATGTGAAGAGAGAATGGGTTTGCCTTAATTTACCTGCAATGCTGAGGCCCAAGGAGCATTTCTAAGCTCCTAAACCCCCCTCCCTGGGGGCAGGATGGGGCTGCACCCCCATAGTGTCACTTAGCAGGTGGGTTGGGTTGTGCTTGTTAGTCCACACAGGTGCTCAGAGGCGTTTTTCTTGGCTGCAGCATGAGATGGGGGCTTTAAAAGAGGCCTCTGGGGAGCAGGGTGACCCAGAGTGGGCAAACAGGGGCATGGCAGGGCAGTTTGTGGGCAAACAGGGGCGTGGCACAGCTCTGAGGGCGTGGCAGGGCAGTTTGTGGGCAAACAGGGGTGTGGCACAGCTCTGAGGGCGTGGCAGGGCAGTTTGTGGGCAAACAGGGGCGTGGCACAGCTCTGCGGGCGTGGCAGGGCAGTTTGTGGGCAAACAGGGGCCTGGCACGGCTCTGAGGGTGTGGCACAGCAGTTTGTGGGCAAACAGGGGCCTGGCACGGCTCTGAGGGTGTGGCATGGTATTTGTGCAGCAGTTCACACCGGCAGGGTTGCAGGTTTCCAGGAGTCCCCTGTTCAAAAGGTTTGCTGTGTGTTGCTGTTGGTGTTTTTGTTGTTTGGTTCCAGGGTTTCTGTTAGTAATGGTCCTCACATGATCAAAACCCCTAGTTGGTGCAAATCTGTGTAACCAAATGGAACCCTCCAAAAAGGATGTGTCTGCACAGACTCATTCCTGTGCGGAGTGTTTGAGCTTCTCTGTGGTTTCAGGGAGGTTGAGGACAGAACTTGCCTGATGTGTGAATAGGTGGATGATCTTCTCACATTGGTGGCTGACCGTAGAGAGGAAGTTGAAAGTATCAGGGAAAGTGAAAGGGAAATAGATCAGTGGATTGCCCTTCCAGCCTTGAGGGAGGCCCACCAAGGGTCAGAGGACTCCTCTGCCTTCCACTGTCAGGCAACAGAAGAACGCTTGGTAGATGAAGAGGACTGGAACTGGGTCCCTGCTTGAGGAAAGGGGCCCTTAATAATTATAGTATTAACAAAAAACTCCTTTTATCAATAAGTATTAATAAAAACTCCTCCCAACCCCCATCCCCTAGCCAGGTCCACTTCAGAATAGGTACGAGCCCCTGGATCTGGAGCATCAGCCAAATTATTTAGAAGAAAAGTATCTGCCCATTGAGCATCCCAATTATGATTGATCTGTGAGAGGGATTGCCACCTCTAACATCCAAAAGGAAAGAAGGGTAATCATGGTGGGTGACTCCCTTCTGAGGGGAACAGAGGGCCCCATGTGTCGACCAGACCCACCCCACAGAGAGGTCTGCTGCCTCCCTGGGGCCTGGTTACGGGATATTACTGAGAGACTGCCTGGGGTGATTCAGCCCTCTGATTATTACCCACTACTGATATTCCAGGCTGGCAGTGATGAGATTGAAAAGGGGAATGTCAGGACAGTTAAAAGGGACTTTAGGGCGCTGGGACAAGTGGTTGATAGGACAGGGACACAGGTAGCCTTTTCCTCAGGCCCTTTGGTGGCTGAGAAAAACGGTGAAAGGAATAGGAGAGCTCACATTATTAACAAGTGGCTCAATGGTTGGTGTCATCAGCAGAATTTTGGATTCATTGATCACGGGGCAACTTTTACAGCACCTGCTCTACTGGAACCAGATGGGATCCATCTCTCTGTTAAGGGCAGAAAATTTTTTGCTCATGAACGGCAGAACTCGTTGAGAGGGCTTTAAATTAGGTTTGAAGGGGGAAGGGGATGCATCTGGCTGTCTGGAAGCAGGCCCAAGGGTGGCAAGCCTGAGTTAGGGCTGAAATCAGCTGAGGTGCATGTATACCAGCACATGCAGCATGGGTAACAAACAAGAAGTGCTGGAGGCCATGGTGCAGCAGCAAAGCTGTGATGTAATTGGCATCAGGGAAACGTGGTGGGATGACTCACATGGCTGGAGCGCTGCACTGGATGGCTACAAGCTCTTCAGGAGAGACAGGAAAGGGAGAAGAGGTGGAAGGGTGGCCCTTTATATTAGGGAGGCTTTGGACACCATAGGTATTGAAACTAATGATGATGAAGTTGAATGCCTGTGGGTGAGAATTAGGGGGAAGGCCAACAAGGCTGGCATCCTACTGGGAGTCTGTTATTGTCCACCCAACCAGGAAGAAGAGATGGACAACTTATTCTATAAACAGCTAGAGAAAGTTTCTGGATCATCAGCTCTTGTTCTTGTTGGTGATTTCAACCTGCCAGACATTTGTTATACATATTATATATATATATATATACATATACATTATTATTATATATATATATATATACATATACATATGTTATTCATACAGCTGAAAAAAGGCAGTCCAAAAAATTTTTTGAGTTTGTGGAGGACAACTTTTTGTTGCAGCTGATGGGTAAACCCACCATGGAAGGGACTGTGTTAGATCTGTTGTTTGCAAGTAGAGATGAGCTGGTGGGAGATGTGGTGGTCGGAGGCTGCTTGGGGGATAGCTATCATGAAATCACAGAGTTCTAAATATTCGGTGAAGTCAGGAGGAACATCAATAAGGCTTTTACATTGGATTTCCAGAGGACAGACTTTGGCCTGTTTGGGAGACTTATTCAGAGAGTTCCTTAAAAACAAAGGAGTTCAGGAAGGGTGGGCATGCTTCAAAACAGAGATCTTGAGGGCACAGGAACAGACTGTCCCTGTGTGCCAAAAGACAAGTCGATGAGGCAAATGCCCAGCCTGGATGGGCAAGGAGGTTTTGGAGGAACTTAAGAATAAAAAGAGGATGTATCATCTTTGGAAGGAGGGTCAGGTTTCTCAGGTAGTTTTTAAGGGGGCTGCGAGAGCATGAAGGAAAAAACCTAGGGAGGCCAAACTCAGTTAGTACTTAAAATGGCAACTTTTGTAAATGTCTTAAGTTGAAAGATGTAGCTGGGTGTATATCCTATTCCTACCTCTTAGAGATGGGGCAGTTTTTCTGTTAATTGGGCAGTTTTTTTTTATCTTTGCCTCAATCAATCCCCCTCTGGGGAGGTATCTTCTGTCAATGGGCCATTGAGTCTCACTGTATGACTGATAAAAATTACATCATCTCATCGTGAGATGCTCTGCCCAGAGTGAGGAGCCAAGCATTCCTACTGAGATATAATCTGAGATTTTGGGACACCAGTACAGCTTTTCCACTGGATTCTCAGAGGAGCAGCCTTTTCCCCACCGGATTCCCAGAGGAGCAGCTTTCTTCCCCACTGGATTCCCAGAGGAAGACCAGGCCCATCTACACCACCACTCGACCTTCAGAGGAAAACTCCACCCTTCTGCAGGATCCCTGCTCCAACAGAACCACACCTGTCACTGCAGGAGCACTGCAGCCACCATTGAATGGGACTGCTACCAACACCCGACCAACACGTATTCTGACTCTGTCAGTAGGTTGTTATTTTTTTATTTGTACTATTACATTTGTATTTTTAGTTTTCCTAGTAAAGAACTGTTAGTCATATTCCAATATCTTTGCCTGAGAGCCTCTTAATTTCAAAATTATAATAATTCAGAGGGAGGGGGTTTACATTTTCCATTTCAAGGGAAGCTCCTGCCTTCCTTAGTGGACACTTGTCTTTTCAAACCAAGACATTAACCTTTACGGGAAAATTGAAAATATATACCCCACACTCAGTTAGAAGTATCCTAAGCCAAAAGGCTGAGAAATGGCTCACTGATTCCTGTATGTTAAATTATGAAGCGATCTTAATAGCTAATGATTTAGAGCTAATTCTGAGTAACCAACTCAACCCTGCCCAGTTTTTATATGGAGAACCACATGAGGAACTAATACATAATTGCCTAGAGGTTATAAACTATCAAACTAAAGGAAGAGAGGACCTAACAGATCAACCACTCCAGGGTGGAAAACGATTGTACATCGATGGATCTTTATGGGTAATAAAGGGGCACAGGGTATCGGGGTACGCTACAGTGCATGAAGGGTTGGTGGCCATAGAAAAGGGAAAGTTACCTTCCAACTGGTCAGCCCAAGGTGTGAGTTGTATGCCCTAAAGTGAGCTCTTGAAATATTAGAACAGAAAAGGGGAACAAAATATACAGACTGAAAATATGCTTTTGAAACAGTGCATATCTTTGGAAAAATTTGGGAAGAGAGGGGACTATTAAATTCAAAGGGAAAGTGACTGATTCATGAATAATTTGTCTTAGAAGAGTTAGAAACCTTACAATTACCAGAGGAAGTAGTGGTGGTATATGTTGAAGGACATCAAGAAGGGAGCAAGAGAACAATTTAGTCAATTTAGAAGCTAAAAATGCAACTGAATCAGAGACAGAATAACTAATAATAGTATTAACACCCATGAGAGATATGCAAAAAGTCCCCGTATTCAGTGGGACAGAAGACAAAGAACTCCTCAAAACAGGAGCCAAGAAAGATAATGAAGGGAAGTGGAGATGAGCAGATGGGAGGCAAATGTTGAATAAACCCTTTGCCAGGAAAATGCTAGAAGGCATACATGGAACAACACACTTGGGTACAGAAGTGCTCAGTGACCAATTTCTAAGGAATTGGGGATGCACAGGAATTTTCAAAATAGCTAAGCAAGTAACTGAACAGCATGTGATATGTCAACAACTGAATAAGAAAATCATGAGGAGAACACCCAGAGGAGGGCAAGAACTGGCCTTACAGCCCTTCCAAAACATCCAAGTAGACTTTACTGAGCTTCCCCAGGTACAACAGTGGAAGTTTTGCCAGTGATAGTAGATCACGTGACTCATTGGGTAGAGGTGGTACCCACTGTGAAAGCCAATGACAATGTTGTGAGTAAAACACTTCTAGAATCAATCATTCCCCAATATGGGATGACAAAAGGATTGATTCAGACTGGGGAACTCACTTCACATCAAAGATATTGCAGAAAGTTGTTCACGCCCAGGAGTAAAATGGGAATTACACACTCCATGGCATCCACAGAGTTCTGGTCAGGTTGAGAGAATGAATCAAACTCTCTAAAGAGCTCTAGTGAAGCTAATGATTGAAACCCAAATGTCATGGATAAAATGTCTCCCTTTGGCCTTATCAAGAATTAGAACCCAACCCCAGTCAGATCTGGGGCTGTCACCCTATGAAATGATGTTTGGGTTTCCCTTCCTGACCTCACCCCAGAAGGTTGCCACCTATGAGGAAGGGGAAGCCAATGCCAAGAAATAAGTGATGTCTATAGCACAAACCTTAGAAGGGCTAAGACATAAAGGGGCAATTCCTCAAGCTACCACCCTGGATTTCAGAATCCATAATATTAATCCCGGGGATTGGGTGATGATTAAGCCATGGAGAGATCAGCCTCTAACTCCTCAGTGGGAAGGTCCCTTTCAGGCACTGCTCACCACCGAATCGGCCGTGTGAGCTGCAGAGCGGGGATGGACTCATGGCAACAGAGTCAAAGGCCCAGGAGAAGAACCCAAAGAGTGGACTGTAACATCCAGGCTGGGTGAAACAAGATTGACTCTAAAACAGACTGAGAGACAACCAGAAAAACACCAAGATGCCCAAAAAGCAGAGTCAAGCTTCCACCAACCAGCTCAAGAACTGTCTTCCCGTTTTCATGGGAGAGAATTACCAGCATCTGGAGTACACAAGGGACTGTAAAAGGTAATGGGGCAGCTTCTTCAAGAAAATAAGACAAAGGAAGGAGGGCAAGACCAGGTTGGCCCCTTTGTTTGCTACCAAGAAGTCTCCATAGCCCTGCTGTGGGTAGCAACCCTGTAGGCATGGTAAGGTAGGGACAAAAGGCCATTCCAGACCTCTGTAATTCCTCAGTTGTCTTTTAATTCAACAGGGACTGGAGGGCAGGACTGAGTTGGCCTCTGTACTCACCCCTAAGATGCACTAACTATGGGTAGCAGCCACACAGGCACGGTAGATGGGAGTCAAAGCCACACTGGACCTCTGGGATGCCCTTTTGTCCATTCCAAATAAGTGTGTCTAAGGAAAACCTGAGATTTTTTCTCCTGTTCCCACTGTCCTTGCCCACATCAACAGATGCTGGTATGACTCATTCAAGAGAGAGAGAAAAATGTTTTTACTCAATTGTTCAAGCAAAATTACTTATAGATAAAGAAAAGGGGGGTTTATTATAGATGAGTAATCCTATGGTTGACTCTCACAATTAAGGGGTGCATATTAAATCTATGTTAAGAGAAGTTTTGTAGATGTACAGTTATCCTTCCCCTCCCCCTTGCATTGCTATCACAGGAGGGCCTCAGTAGTTGGGGCATTTGGGAGGGTTGGCTTGTTCCTATGGCAGCACCTGACCTCCAATCAAGGTGTGAGACAGTGATCTCCACCACTGGACAGAGAAGAAGGAGTAGATTGACAAGACTTTGGGAGGGGCTAGAGGTGTAAAAGACAGAACATCCATTTTGTAGATGAGCACAGAGTGACTGAATTCTTTGCTCCAAGTGCTGTATTCTTTTCTTGATTCAGTCTTCTGTTGTATTTTGATAAGGTCTTAATAAACCATTTAAATTTTTGAAACCAGAAATAATTTCTCCCATGGGGTTGGGGAATGTGGGATAAGGTTGTCTATGCTATATCAGCTCTCAAAGTACAACTTCTCTGACCTGGCCAGACCTCCTTAGGAGAGACCCTGGATCAATATCAATCACAGAATGCTGCAATCAGCTCTTTGATAATATGAACAGCAATAAAGGCACCCATTAAGATAGGAATACATATTTCTTAGAAGCTCTTTGAAATATTTCTCCATAACTGTAAAAGGAAAACTTCCCGATGAACTGCACAAAAGCAGAGGGAAATCAAGGCAGAGCCATGGTTTGTCAGAACTTGCTTGATCCTAATGAGCCCTGAGGTGCATTTGGAACTGAGCCCTGGAACCTCAGGGCCTAAAAGGGGATTGCACAAACCTTTCCAGGAATCAAAGTCAGAGGAAACACCCAAAGTGTCTCCAGGAATGAGTGGGTCCCACTGAGGTCCATCCCCAACACAGGATCCTCATGGACTCCTGGAAGAGAGAATTGGAGGCCAGAATTGGACAAAAACCTCTCAGAGATTCAGAGTGGAAAGGAACATCCAAAGTACCTTAAAAACCTTGAGTATCTAAAGGCATTAATGAGCCCCACTGAGTGTCAGTACAAAGATCTCCAGGGACTCATTAAAGCAGATAATTGGGGCCATGATTGCACAAACCTCTCACACAGTCTGTATCAAAATGGAAACACCAAGTACCTTAAAATAACTGAAGTACCTTGAAGTATTAATGATCCCCACTGAGTGTTGTTACTGACAAAGACTCTCCAGGGACTAATTACAGCAGATAATTGGAGGCCATGATTGCACAAACCTCTCAGAGACTCCAAGGCAAAAGCCAAGCCCAAAGTCCTTTGAAAAAGCTGCAGTCCCTGCAGGGAGCATTCAGGAGCCCCCAGGGCCATTGCTGAGCAAGGCTCCCCAGGGACTCCTTGCAGCAGATCCTTGAGGCCACTGGGATGTGGGCTAGGGGGGGATGCTGAGGGCAGCACAAGGGGCTGACAGTGCCCAGCCTGGCTGGGGCTGTGCCAGGAGGCCCCAGGGCCTCAGGACAAGGTGTCTCCTCCCAGCCCTTGCTGGCACAGACCCTGCTGTGCCCCAGGGCACCAAGACTTGGCTTCTCTTTGTCCCCACCTGTCATCACTGCCTGCAGTTCTCTGCTCTGCCTGGGGCCTGGGGACACTTGCTCAGTCGTGTCCCTCTCTGGGACCCATTAAAAGTTCAAGAAAGTTTGGAGTTGGATTCTGCCTTGGAGTTCTGGAGAGGTTTCTTCAGCTCCCTCTCAGGGACTGATGTTCAGGACCTGAGCACAAAGCCCCAGAGGCTGATTAAAGTCCTTGTGCTGTGTCTGTGCTGCTGAGCTGGGCTGGGCTCCTGGCACAGAGGCAGCTCCTGCTCACCAAGAAGAGCTTCAAAAGCACATTTCTCTTGATGAACAGCTCTTGTGCCAGCCCAGCAGGGCTGGGGCACTGCCTGCAGCCAGCCTGGGCACAGCCCAGAGGCACAGAGAGCTTCAATCAGTCAGGGCTGGGAAGGGGCTGAGAAGTGCCTGGGGCACAATCACTGCCAGCCCTTGGCACAGGAACCTCTGGCTGCAGGACAATGCAGCTGCAGCTCCTGGAGCCATCTCCTGCAGCTGGAACATCCCAATGCCTGCAGAGCCTGTGAGTACAACTCTGGGTATTTCTGGTGCAGGGGAGGTGAAATGATCATGAAGATCTGACATGCTGAGGGGTTCTGATCATTCACAGAATATTTCCAAGACAAGGACTTTGTAAAAAATGAGGAAACTTTTAAAGACTTTGTATTCAGTTTCCTACTATTGGACAATGGCAGAGAAGGGGGGATAAGTATAAAGGTTGATTATGAATTATAATTATTAATTTTGACAAGTGCCTGAGACATCCAAATGTTTCTTTTAGTGAACGGTAGGAGATCCCTAATGTGCTTTCTGCCACTCTGCCCATGGACAGCAGCAGCATCACCTTTGCTGGAGCCATCAGGCTCAGTCTGAGCTGTCCTTTCTCCAAGCTGCAAACAGAACCTGCCCCCAGCCAGTGCCCTGCAAACAGGCAGGGTTCTGTCAGGCCAAGGAGAGTGCACAGAGATTTGGGGTCTGTGAGTGCTGGCAGGGAGAGATCAGGCACAGGGAAACACCTGCAGGAGCGAAATCTGCAGGAAGCAGAGAGAAGATCAGGCAATGAGAGAAAACAAACTCAGCAATGCTGTGGCAGGGAGAGTTGAGAGATGCCCACAGGAGCCCCTGCAGTGCAGCCCCTCCCTCTGAACAAGCCCCCTCCCTCCTGTGCCCCAGCCAAGCCTCTGCCCTCAGGGCCGGGGCTCCAAGGCGTGCAGCCCCTCCTGTGCAGGCAGAGCTGCAGCAGAGCCGTGGGGCAGCTCTGCAGCCCCGGGCCCAGTTCCCTCTGCAGAGCACAGGGCTGGGAGCAGCTGCCCGGCCCTGGGGGCTCTGGCAGGGGGCACAGCTGGCTCAGGGTGACGCTGTCCCCAGGGCCCGGCTCTGGGCAATGCTGTCAGGGCAGCCAGGGAAGGAGCTGCATCTCCCTCAATCCAATGCCATCAGAAGGACACTTGGGAGTCTCCCTGAGATTTCAGTCCAAGCTGGGAGCTTCAATCCAGGGTGCAAACCTGTCCCAGAGAATCTCTGAGTTATAAGATTGATGTGAATAAGCATTGGTGTTGTGACCCTGAAAATGCTGTTTGTTTGGTGAAATGAGCTATGTGAGTCCTTGGCTACAAATGTGGAGCTGGGCTGTGGTGAACATCTGCTCTCAGCAGTGCTTGGGGGTTTTTAAGAGAAACATGTGAGTGTGCACATTCTCCATTTCAGAAAAGTGAAAGCCCACAGAAACTCCAAAGAGAATAAAGGGACAGAGCATCTCCCCTCACTCTCCACTCATCATCTTACATCAGGGAACCCACTCTGTTCTACCAGAGGGCAGAGGAATTGCTGAGGGTTTCTGCTATCCAAGAATACGAGGAAAGTCATGGCGGGAGATTAAAAAGAAAACCTCAGAACTCTTAAACACAAAAGCATGTCCATGTATGTTATAGGGATGGTATATGGGAAATGGCTTTGATTTTGGGTGCAGCTATCTCCTCTAACACGTCACTTTCCTTTTCTCCATGAACAGGTGCCCATGTGCAGCCCCAGCAAATGTCCAACAGCAGCTCCATCAGGCAGTTCCTCCTGCTGGCATTGGCAGACACGCGGCAGCTGCAGCTCCTGCACTTCTGCCTCTTGCTGGGCATCTCCCTGGCTGCCCTCCTGGGCAACGGCCTCATCATCAGCGCCGTAGCCTGCGGCCACCACCTGCACACGCCCATGTTCTTCTTCCTGCTCAACCTGGCCCTCGCTGACCTGGGCTCCATCTGCACCACTGTCCCCAAAGCCATGCACAATTCCCTCTGGGACACCAGCAACATCTCCTACACTGCATGTGCTGCTCTTTTTCTTTATGTTCTTCCTCTCAGCAGAGCTTTCCCTCCTGACCATCATGAGCTATGACCACTGCGTGTCCATCTGCAAACCCCTGCACTACGGGACCCTCCTGGGCAGCAGAGCTTGTGCCCACATGGCAGCAGCTGCCTGGGCCAGTGCCTTTCTCTATTAATTGCTGCACACAGCCAATACATTTTCCCTGCCCCCGTGCCATGGCAATGCCCTGGGCCAGTTCTTCTGTGAAATCCCACAGATCCTCAAACTCTCCTGCTCCAAATCCCTCCTTAGGGAACTTGGGCTCATTGCTGTCAGTGCCTGTTTAGCACTTGGTTGTTTTGTGTTCATTGTTTTCTCCTATGTGCAGATCTTCAGGGCTGTGCTGAGGATCCCCTCTGAGCAGGGGCAGCACAAAGCCTTTTCCACCTGCCTCCCTCACCTGGCTGTGGTCTCCCTGTTTCTCACTACTGGCACATTTGCCTACTTCAAGCCCCCCTCCATGTCCTCCCCGTCCCTGGATCTATCAGTGTCAGTTCTGTACTCGGTGGTGTCTCCAGCCCTGAACGCCCTCATCTACAGCCTGAGGAACCAGGAGCTCAAGGCTGAAGTGTGGAGACTGATGACTGGATGCTTTCAGAAACATTAAACTGCTGGCCAGTGTTTGCAAATCACTTGTAATAAAAGTAATTTTTGATATTTCTTGTTGGTTTGGTTGTTGGTTTTTTTCCCCTTTTTTTTTTAGGTTTTTCATATTGTCCACAAAGAAATGTCATTTTTTGTGCTATTTCTCATTTTGTTTCTCTCCACCTTCCCTGTGGCCACACACTGTGTCAGTGAGGGGTTGTGCTCTTGGTGGCTTTAAAGGAACTAAAGGATGTCCCAGCAGAGTTTTCTGCAGAGATGCCCTTGTGTTGCCTTCTCTGGAGCTGCAGCAGCAATGTCTGTGTGCAGAGCTGGGGCAGATCAGTGCTGGCCCAGCAGCTGTGCCCAGCAGCAGCAGCAGCAGCAGCACTTGGTGTTGCCAGTGCTGCTGCCGTGGCCCTGCCCCGCTGCCCTGGTGGCCCTGGTGTTGCTGCAGGGCCTGAGTGCTCTCGGGGCCGGGCACAGCCCTGGGGGTGGCAGTGCCGGGGCTGCAGCAGGGACAGGCCATGTAATATAAATCACCTTTGATGATTCCTTTGGGTTTGGTTGTGGGTTTGTTCTTTTTTTCCAAATGTTTCAGTTTTTTAATATTGTGCACAAAGAAGAGCCATTGGCTTTGCCATTTCTCATTTTCTTTCTCTCCATCTTCCCTGTGGCCACAGACTGTGTCAATGAGGGGCTGCACTCCGTGTGGCTTTAAAGGAACTAAAGCATCTCCCAGGAAAGTTTTTTTCCAGAGATGCCCTTGCGTTCCCTTCTCTAGAGCTGCAGCAGCAATGTCTGTGTGCAGAGCTGGGGCAGATCAGTGCTGAGCACAGCAGCTCTGCTCCTGCTGGCCACACCATTCCTGATCCAGGCCAGGAGCCTTTGGCCTTCTTGGCCACCTGGGCACACTGCTGCCTCATGTCCAGCCCGCTGTCCATCAGTCCCTGCAGGTCCCTTTCTGCCTGGCTGCTCTCCAGCCACTCTGTCCCCAGCCTGTAGCACTGGGGCCAAGTATGAGGGCCTGGCCCTTGGATTTGTTAAACCTCACCTTGTTGGATTCATCCCCTGGATCCAGCCTGTCTAAGTCACTGTGCAGAGCCCTCCAACTCTCCAGCAGATATATCCAGCTTGGTGTCATCTGCAAAGATCTCCTTGGTTCTTTGGGCCCCCTCAGTGTCACAATGGCCTCTTGGTTACACCAGGCCCTGCACTGTCACACTGGTCTCCTTGGTTCCATGGTGCCTCAAAATGTGACAATGGTCCCCTTGATTCCATTGGGCCCCAGGGTGTCACAATGGCTCCATGGTCACAGGAGGTCCCACCCTGTCACCATGGTCTCTGTCGTTCCACAAGTCCCCTCAGTGTCACAACGGACTCCTTGTTTCCACAAGGCCACACAGTGTCACAGCATTCTTCCAGATTCCTTGAGGCCCCATCGTGTCGCAGTGGCCCCTTGGTTACACAGGATCCTGCAGTGTCACAATGTCCCCTTGGTTCCATGAGGCCTCGCAGTGTCAGAACGGCCCCTTGGTTCCACTGGGCCCTGCAGTCTCCCAATGGTGTCCTTGGTTTTGCAGTGTCAAAATGGTGAAACCCCTTGGTTACACGAGGCCCTGCAGTGTCACAATAGCCTCTGTGTTTCCACAAGGGCCCAGGGTGTCACGGGGCACTCCCTGGTTCCATTTGGCCCCACGGCACCACAATGGAGCCCTGGTTCTGTGGGGCTGCACAGTGTCACCATGGTCCTCTTAGTTCCAGGAGGCCCTGCAGTGTCACAATGGCCCCAGAGTGTCCCAATCATCAGAGAATGACAGAATCAAATAGGCTGGAAAAGACCTTTGGGATCATCAAGTCCAACCCATGCCCTAATACTGCCTTGTCACCCAGACCATGCCACTGAGTGCCACTGGAGAGGGACAGTGACTCTGCCACCTCCCCCCTGGCCAGCCCATTCCAGTTCCCACTCACCCTTTCTGTGAAGAACTCCTTCCTATTGTCCAGCCTGTGCCTCCCCTGGTGCAGCTTAAGGCTGGGTCTTCTTGTCCTGCCCTCCAGCAGATCCACACTCACACCCAGCTTGGTGCCATCTGCAGTTTGTGAATGCTGGACTCGATCCCCTCACCCAGATCATCAGTGAAGATATTAAACAGGACTGGGCCCAGCACAGATCCCTGGGGACAGCACCAGTGCCTGGACACCAGCTGGGTGCAGCACCATCCCCACCACTCTCTGGGCCCAGCCTCCAGCCAGCTCTTAAATCTCCCAGCCAGGAGGGAACCTGCCCAAGCCGTGGGCTGCAGCTTTTCCAGGGAATGCTGTCAGAGACAGAGTCAAAGGCTCTGCTGGAGTCCAGGCACACAACATCCACAGCCTTTCCCCCATCCACAGGTGGGTCACCTGGGCATAAAAGGAGACCAGGTTGGTCAGGCAGGACCTGCCAGCCCTAAATCCACGCTGGCTGGCTCTGATCCCTGGGCCATCCTGTGGGTGCCCTGTGATGGCACTCAAGGTGATCTGTTCCATAACCTTGCCAGGCACCCAGGTCAGGCTGACAGGCCTGGAGTTCCCCAGCTCCTCCTTCCAGCCCTTCCTGGGGATGGGCTCACACTGGCACCTCCAGTGCTCTGGGACCTCCCTGCTGAGCCAGGACTGATGGTAAATGATGGAGAGCAGCCTGGGGAGCTCATCCACAGCTCCCTCATCCCCCTGGGATGGATCCCATCTGATCCCATACACCTGTGAGCATCTGAGTGGCTCAGCAGGTCAGCAGCTGCTTCCTCCTGGATTCCAGGGGGCTGTTCTGCTCCCTGTGCCCATCTACCAGCTCAGGAGAGCACTTGTCCTGAAAGGAAACCTGTCCGAATATTGAAAATTGAGACAAACAAGGTGTTAAGTAGCTCAGCCTTTTCTTTATCTTAATTACTCTATTCTCCACTTTATCCAATAAAGAGTAGAGGTACTCCTTATCCCATGTTTCGCTTTTAATTTATTTATAGACACATTTTCTATTACTTTTCACACAAGTGGACAGGTTAAGCTGTAATTGAGCTTTGAAGTATTTCCTTTTCTTTCTGCATAACCTAATAACATCCTTAAACACTGCCTAAGTGTCCTGACTTTTTGTCCAAAGGTGATGCTCACTCTTCCTTCCCTTGACTTCCCACCAAAGCTCCATGGGCAGCCAGGCCAGTCACTTTCATCACCAGCTCATCTTTTGCCACACTGGGACATTCTGCTCTTCTCCCTTAAGATTACTTTCTTGAAATGTGTCCATCCTTCCTGGACCCCTTTGATTTAAAGGGCTGCTTCTCTTTAAAAAAATCAGTATCTGATTTATATTCCCCAAATCAGCTTCCTGAACAGGCCAAAGTCTGCCCTTCCTAATTCCAGTGTAGAGGTTTTGTTGCTGCCCCTCCTTCTTTCACAGAACATTGAAAACTAGATTATTTCATGGTCACTGTGCCCCAGGCAGCCTCTGAGCCCCACATCTGCCCCCAGCCCTTCTCTGTGTGTGAACAGCAGCAGACAGAGCTTTCATTGGCAGTGGGAGCGTTACCAAAGATTCGGTAAAACAGAAAACTCTTTTTAGCCCCAATGTAGCATTAAGAAGCAGCATTCTTTATTCAGCTGGATGCACGGGGGAGAGCTCCTCCCCAAGCTGTGCATGCTGAGTACAGGAGAGTTTGTGTTTATTTTCTGTATTTTGCACACACATTCATTGATTGTCTTGGACTAAACACACATATGATAATCATTTCCCCAAAATCATTGACAGATTTCCCCTTCCCTTTACCCATGTGTTCTTCTGTCCTGGGGGTCTCTCTGGTGGTCCCTGGTGGTCGTGGACCCCAATGTTCCAGTGGGCCTGGCTGAGCTGGCAGGACACTGAGGCTGCTGAACTTCCAGTTCCCCTTCTCACACAATGGGCCTTGTGTGGTTTCCATAGGCCTGGGGATGTGGAGAACAAGCTCCAGGTGTCAGCTCACCTGGTGTAGGCAATTGATCATCTGGGAACATGAGGTCACAGAGTGGGCTATGACATCACAGAGTGGGTCATGTGAGGTCATTGATCACCTATGACATCATAGACTGCCTCTGTGACATCACAGAACAGACTATGACCTCACAGAGTTAGCTCTGACATCAGAGACCAGCTGTGTGACTTTAGAGAAGGGGCTGGGACCTCACAGAGCAGGCTGTGACATCCCAGAGGGGCTGTGTGACATCCCAGAGGGGCTGTGTGACATCCCAGAGGGGCTGTGTCAGGTCACTGGGTTGGTCACTCGGCCCCAGCTCCCCCTCACAGTTTCTCCCAACAAGTCCAATGCTGTCCATGCCCAGCGGGGTCCCTGTTCCCCAGGATCCCCCCGGCCCACCTGGAGCCACAGCCTCCACCAAAGGATGTTCCACAGGATCCACCCCAGAGCCTGACATGGGGACAAGGGGCCAGGGCTGTGTGCCCAGGACATCAAGGACGGGGATTATCCAGGTCACTGTGGCCTGGGTTGGGTTGCCCAGGGCAGGAAAGATGTCTGGCAGCTGGAGCAGGGTCTGGGAAGGGCCTCCAAGGTGGGGCTGGAGCCCTTGGGCTGTGAGCAGAGGCTGAGGGAGCTGGGCTTGTCCAGCCCAGAGCAGGGAAGGCTGAGGGGCTCCTCATCCCAGCCTGGCAGTGCCAGCGAGGAGGGGATGGAGAACACAGAGCCAGGCTCTTCACCGGGGGCCTGGTGGGAGACAAAAGCCAATGGGTGGAAGGGGAAAGAGGGCAGATCAGCCAGGACAGGAGGAGATGAAATGAGTCAGGCTGGTTTCAGCATTTCCTCAGCACCAAGAGCAGCCTGACCTCCCTTCTCCATCCACCACTGACAGCTTTGCAAATCAGGAATTGTTCGAGCTGTTTTGTACCCACTCCAGGATGAGCATCCTGATACAAGTATGTAATTGTGTTTATATCTACTACAGGATCACGTTTGTCTAAAATTAATTCTAGTATGGAAATCACTTGTGGATGGTGGACTCCTCAGATGCTGCTGGGACATTGCACTTAGCTCTGGGAAGAGTATGATTGTTATTAAATTGTGTCCTCTTCAACCATGGTCTGTTGGCCATGAAGAGAAACTTTCTGTGCCTCTGAGTCTCACCAGTTCCTGACCCCCAAAGGACACAAACCTGATGAGTTGTGGTTCCCACTCCAGTGGATGCACTTGCACCTCCCTCCATCCCCAGAGCAGAGCTCCCTTGTCCCAGAGAGTCCCTGGCAATGCAGGGATGAAGGAAACAGGACAGGCTGGGGGGATCAGGGGCAGGGCAGGGCCACAGAGGAAAATGACTTTGGCATTGGATGGAGCTGTGCCTTCCCTTGGCTTTGTTGGCTGACAAGAAATGAACATCCCTGTGTGTCTCGGGCAGCTCCTTCTCCTCCAAGGAAAGCAGGTGGGAGTGGGAGCCAAGGAGCTGAAAGCTGCAGGTGCAGCCTGGGCTGGAGGGAGCTCAGATTTGCCCAAGGCTGCTCTGAGTGCCAGGGCTTGGATGGGGGAAATGGTGGGCTGGGGGTAGGGACAGAGTCTGATTGATTGTCAGCCAGGAAGGGTCTTGATTTTCATATCTATTCCAACTTCATGAGGAGGTACTTGGATTCAGTGTCAATTGGAGATTGCACATGTCAATGAATTAAGAGGAAAAAAAAAATAAATTGCAGGATCTAAAAATATTTACTTGCTGTCTTTTTAAATATAATGCATTCACTTTTAATAGGCTTTTGAAATCTGTTGAATTAACTACACAAGATATGGAAACTGAAATCAAATGATTCCCAGAGGCTTGGCTTGTTCAGGTGTTCTGAATGTTCATGAGCCCTGGGACACTGAATTCCTGCACTGAAGAGCTGAAGGCTGAACAAGCCTCTGGAGCAGGGAAATTCAGCAGCAGCCTCCAAGTTGCTGAGGATGTCAGCAGCCCCCAGTGAGGCCATCCCTGCCCAGAGACCGTGGGGGAATGGGCAGACAAGGAGAGCGTCCCTGGGGCTGGGGCAGCACAACTCAGAGGCACCAGCGGCTCCAGCTGGGCAATGGAGTGTGGAATGTGGCTGGGAAAGCCCTGCCTGGGCTGGGCCAAGCAGGACACACAAGCCCTGACTCTCATCCCCCAAACAACTCTCTCAATGAGACACTTGAAAGGAATTTACAGTTGTTTGTGTCCTCTCAGTTGGATGTGCTGGAGAAATGCCAACAAGGGATTGTCAGGAGCTCAAAGCAACAAAACGGACTTTACTGGCAAATTTAGAAAATCAGAGAAACTTTGGCAAAAGGTTTAATACAACATTCAATCAACACAAAACACTTCTCAAAGCATTGACTTGGCCCATTCAACTTCACAAACTCATAGCTTGTTCAATTTTAAAATAATCAAAATTTGCAAGGGGACAAAAATAGAAGAAGATGCAGGAAGAGAGAGAAATGTGATATAGAGAAGCACACACACAGCTACCAACTCCTGGATTCCAGTGGTGTTCAGATGGAAATTCCAAGAGGATGTAGGGGCAAGATGTGTGCTTGCCTTGTGCTCAGCCTTCAATACCCCTTGGTCTCCCTGGGCCCTTCCCCCAGGTGGGGCTTGGGCTCATTTGGTCCCTCAGGAGCTGGGCTGGGGCTGCAGAGGTGGCTGTGGAGCATTGCCTGTGCTGTGCCAGGGACTGGCAGCCACTGCTGGGCTGGGATAGAGGCTCTGGGGGGATTGGGGTTCCAGGGCAGGGCAGGGCTGGGGTTCCAGGGCAGGGCAAGGCTGGACCTGCCCTTTCATACCCCATACATGAAATGTTTTGAGCCAAGAATCTCCTCAAGTCTGTCACAACAGGGAATGTTGGAGGTGGAACCCAAATTTGGCCATGGGCATCTGTCCGAAAAGGACACTTTTTTTCCATAGGAAGGAAAGCATTGAGCCCCAGTGTTTCAGCAGCAGATGAGAAGAGACCCTCACTATGTCATGGATAGCTGGATCCGTAAGGGAGCCCAGGAGGCCAAAGTAGCCCGACCTCTTCCATATTCCCTTAATTTTATGGTGCCCTATAGTGTCACAATGACACCTTGGTTTAATGAGGCCTTGCAGTGTCACAGTGGTCTCCATGGTTCCCCAGGCCCCACAGTGTCATGGGACTCCTCTGTTCCATGAGCCCTTCAATGTCACAATGGACTTTTGGACCCTGGGCGTTTGCAGTGTCACAATGGTGTCCTTTGGCTCCACAGTGTCACAATGGACCATTGATGACAGGAGGCCCCTCTGTGTCACCCTGGACCTTTGGTTCCATGCAGCCCTGCAGTGCCACAATGAACCCTTGGTTCTATGGGGTTCTCCTGTGTCACCATGGCCCCTCGGTTCTATGCAGCTCTGCAGTGTCACAATGGTCTCCTTTGGCTCCACAGTGTCACAATGGACCACTGATGACACAAGGCCCTGCAATATAACCCTGGACCTTTGGTTCCATGCTGCCCTCGCGTGTCACAATGGCTCCTTGGTTCCATGAGGCTGTCAAGTGTCTAAATGGTGTCTCCATTATTCCATGAGGCCTTGCAATGTCACCATGAACCTTTGGCTCCATGGGGTCTCGCAGTGTCACAATGGCCCCTTGGTCCCATGACACCCCAAAGTCTCATAATGGTCTCCACAGTTCCATGAGGCCCTGTGGTGTCACAATGGACCCTTGGTTTGATGGGGCCTCTCAGTGTCACAATGATCCCTACATTCCATGGAGCCACACAGTGTCAGTATGGTCCCCATGGTTCCATGAGGCCCAGCAATGTCACAGTGGACTCCATGATTCCATGAGTCCCCACACTGTCACAATGGTCCCTTGGTCTCACAGGGCCCCACAGTGTCACAGTGGTCCCTTGGTTCCATGGGCCCTGTGCTGCTGCATTCCCCCCTCCCCTTCTCAGGCCGCCCTGCCAGCTGAGAAATGCTCCTTGGGGCTCAGCCTTGGCCAACAGCCCCAGGGCTCAGCTCCTCTGCAGCTCATCACAAACACTGTCTGCTCCAGGCACTGCTGCTGCCCAACCAGCTCCTGCTTTCTGGAGGAGCAGCCCTGGGAACTGGTTTTGTTCCCTCCATGGCACAACATCCCTGTTCTCACACTGCCAAAGAAAGCTGTTGGTGCCAAGTGTGGCCAGGATGAACCATTGCTGGGACTGAAGCCCCTCTCTTGGGGCCCTGCAAACAGCGCTCCAAAAGGAGCCCTTGGAGCTCTCCTGGGCCAGCGACTCCCTCTGAGTGGGGCCTCTCCCAGCCGGGAACTCTCCCGTTTGCTGCACTCGGGGATCCCCAACAATGATGGAGCCTGGGCCGATCCCCCCACTCCTCCAGGCTCAACCCTTCACCCTCTGGGGAGATGCCAAAGGATCCTCAGGGAGCATTTCCTGCCCTCAGGGGAATTTCTCCCAGGTGCCTTGCACTGACTCTTTGTGTCTGTGTGCACACAGGAGTGCCTGTGCTGGGGAAATGTGGCAGAAATGCTGCTCTCTGAGGGGTTTGAGTGCCTTGGATAGCTGAGTCAGTCAGATATCCAAACATCAGTAAGTAAGGTTAAAACACAAGGTCTAAACTAAGTTAAATGCTCCTAAGAGTTGTTCTTTTTCTAAGTTGTTAAGTTTAATTTAAATTATTATTTAAGTTTATTAGATTTTTTAAATTGCAATGTGATAGGTTATAAGTTAGGTTAAATACTCTTAAGTGCTGTTCTTTTGCTAAATTATGAAGTAGATGGTATCAGTTAAAGATAAGGTTTAACTTAAGTCCTGTTAAGATTGAGCTCTGTTTAAGCTTTTGGGCTGTATTCCTTTTATCCTTGCTCTCACTGTCCTTGTGTCACACACACACACAGGGACAGTTCTCAGTTCATTTCTGGTTTCCTTGCCTGGATTTGGTTTGGTATTGTTGTTGCTTTGTTTCCCTGCTGTGCCTGAAGTGTCCAGTCAGGAGCAGAGTGACTCTTGCCAAGGAACTTTGTGCTGCTGTCCCTTGATATTAAATCTGGTTTTTGCTGATCCCTTGCTGGGGATTTTTTCAGCACTCTCAAGGCCTCGTTGGTACCAGGGTGAAGGAGCCCTGGCCCAGGCTCTGGCCCTGGGGGACACAGGGACGCTGCCGGGGGGTCCCTGTCCCCCAGGGCCACCCCCAGGGCCCCGGCCCCCCGTCCCCGTGTCAGGCTCTGGGGTCGATCTCGTGGAACATCCTCTGGGGGAGGCTGCGGCGCCAGGGGCGGGGGGACCCGAGGAGACAGGGGACCCTGCTGTGCACGAGCAGGGTTGGACTGCTCTGGGGGGAACTGTGAGGGGGGCCGGGGCAGAGTGACCTCCCCAGTGACCTCACACAGCCCCTGTGATGTCACACAGCCCCTGTGATGTCACACAGTCAGCTGTGATGTTACACAGCTGCTCTGTGATGTCACAGAAGACTCTCATGTCAAAGAGTGACACTGCAATGTCACAGTTTGTTCTGTGATGTCACAGCCTCTTCTGTGATGTTACACAGCCACCTAGTGATGTCACAACCCACTCCCTCATGTCACAGAGCCACCCTCTATGATGGCAAGATCTGCTCTATGGCCACACACCCTACTCTGTGATGTCACAGACAGCTGTGTGATGTCACAACCCCCTCAGTGATGCCACAAATCCCTCTCTGTGATGTCATACTGCCACTCTGAAATGTCACAGCACACACTTTGACCTCACAGCCAGCTCTATGATGTCATACAGCCATGCCTTGATGTAACAATCTGCTCTGTGATGTCACACAGTCCCCTCTATGATGCTCAGTCACCACAATGACCTCACAAAACAAACACAGTGATGTCACGGCCCAATCTGTGACCTCACACAGCCCACTCTGTGCTGTCACACAGCCCCTTGCTGACATCACAGCTGCTCTGTGCCTCCATGACACAGCCCCAGAGGAGCTGCTGGGACACAGCCCCCTCTGGGACATGCCACAGCCCCTGCCAGTGCTGAGCCCCTGGGAGCTCTGTCTGTGCCCTGCTGGTGTCCCTGAGGGGCCCTGGCAGTGCCCCAGCCCTGCTGGGCTGTGCACAGGAGCTGCTCCTGGCCAGAGCTGTATCTCTGCAGCTCTGCTGCCCTTGCCAGGAGCTGCCTCTGGGCCAGGAGCCTGGCCCAGCTCAGCAGCACAGACACAGCACAAGGACTGTAATGACCCTCTGGAGCTTTGGTGCTCTTTGCATCAGACTCAGTCTCTCAGAGTGAGCTCAAAGAACTTCTCAGGGACTCAGAAATAGGGTGAAACACTGAGGTTTCTCAAATTTTAAATAGATCCATCTGAGGGACAGGACTGAGAAAGCGTCCCCAGGTTCCAGGTCGAGCAGAACACTGGTGGCAGTGATGACAGGTGGGGACAAGCAAGGCAAAGGTGTCTCTGGTGCTGAGCAAACCTGCGCCTCTGTCCCTGCAGGCTGTGGGCATCCCCCGGCTGCCCCACCTGGCTGGCCCCTTCCTTTGCTGACAGCTCTGCCTCCTGCCTGCCTCTGCCTGCCCACACAAAGCCTTGGGCTGCTCCAGGCTCCTGCTGGGGGACGTGCTGCACCACAGCCCTGCCCTGGCAGGGAAATTCCTTTCTCCTGGTGTCCACTCTGGGCCTCCCCAGCTGCCCTTGCTGCCATTATTTACTTCTCATGCTTATATGCTCTAGGAAGAAAAGCTCCAGCCTCTCTGAAACCACCCTTCCATCCCTCCCAGGCTATTCCTGTTCTGTCCTCAGTCTCCACACCACTGAGCACGGAGCCCTCAGCCTCTACCTCCTGATTTTGTGATGAGGCCTCCAAAGCTCATATTGCGAGATTTTTCGTCCTCTCCAAGGTCTGTGAAAATGGAAAAATAGTGATCAAAGTTATTTTCTCCCAAATCTTGCAGTGATAAAAGGGTCAATACCTTTAAACTGAATGAGGGAGAATTTACATTTGTTAGAAGAGAAAATATTTTTCAAGGATGAGAGTGGCACAAAACTGCAACTGTATTTCCAGAGAAGTGGATTGCCCATCCCAGGAATTGTCCAAGAGTAGGAGCTTTGTGCAACCTGACCCAGTGAAACCCTCTCATCCCCAAGGACAGAATTCCTGTAGTGTGGGTTCTCTGATGTGCTGGGTGCCCTCACAACGCTTCTTGCCAGAATGTCTGCCGAGGGCAGCCAGGCTGCTGCAGGGGCAGTGACCTCACAGCCATCACCATGGCAGCCCTGTCCCCTGGGCCTGGCTCTGCCCTTTGCTCTGCCCCTGCCTTGGCTCTGCTGGCATGGAGAGTTTTGTCATTGATATCTTGTCCCCAAGGTACTGGGGCCAATGGCTTCCCAGTCAGGCTCCTGGAGCACAAGTGGCTTTTCAGAGGCCAGCCAGGAATGAGCCCTGAGACAGCAGCTCTGCAGTGGTGGCCACCAGGCCGGGCTGCCAAAGGAGGCTTCTGGCCATGGCCTGCAAGCAGCTGCTGCTGCCAAGGTGCCTTTGGTGCCTCAGGCTCTCCCTGGCACAGCTCCCAGCACGGCACTCTGCCCTTGTGCCTGAGGCCTTCCCTGTGCTGGGGCTGGCCTGGGGCTTTTCCTGCAGCGGGACCTGCCCTGCTGATGGCACAGGAAAGGCAGTTCCTGCTGGAGCAGGAGGCTCTGCCTGCAATGGGCTCCAACAACTCCAGCAAGGCCCTGTTGACTTCAAAATAGCTGCCTACAGTACTATATTCTAATAATTGGTATGGCTCCTGAACTGTGGAGTAAATAACTCTGGTTAAGATCTTTCTGTTCGATCATGATCCGAATCAATCAGAGCTGAATTCATATAAATTTATCGATCATTAGTCCTGTGGGAAAATTGGGTTAATGTTCAATTCCACCTGTCCAATCTTTTACACATAAACCTTTGACAAATTCTGGAGCTGGGACTGGAATAGCCATTCCCAGTCTCTGCTCTTAGGAGGAATTTAGAAATCGAGGGGCCCTGCAGGAGTTTGAGGATCGATGGTGGCTGTTGGGTGTCATTTTTCCATCTCACATCTCAGCAGGAGTTTCTCCAATAAAGAAATAAAGCTTTTGCCTGAAGCTCCCACTGTGCCCATGACAGGAACCCCTGTGAGTGTCTGGGACATCCCAGCTCTTTGGCAGCCTGGGGACTCCTGGGATGTCACCGTGGAGCCCCCGTGAGTGCCTGGGAGAGATCGGTGCCTATGCAACCCAAGGTGCCCTGGGATGTCACCATGGAATGGCTGTGACTGCCTCTGACCACAGGGCTCTTTACCACCCCCAGAAAGCCCTGGGAGGTCTCCATGGAGCCCCTGTTTGTGAGTGTGACATTCCAGCTCTGGAACAGCCTGGAGACTCTTGGAAAGTCCCCATGAGGGAAAGTCCACTCTTAGGCCTGTGACAAATCTGATGCTTAGCCGGAAACCATCACAAATTCACTGTTGCTATGGTCAGTTTCCATGGCAACCATCCCCAGCCCCCTGTTGCTATGCTCAGTTTCCATGGCAACCATCACCAGCCCCCTGTTGCTATGCTCAGTCCCTTGGCAGCTCCATGGAGACCCCATGCCAGGGTGGTTGCCATGGACACCAGCTCAGGCCTGCAGCCAGAGCCCGTTGCCATGGCAACCATTGGCAGCCCCATCCCCAGGCTGATGGGATCCCAGAAGCACAGAATTGGCTGAGCTGGGAGGGACCCATCAGGATCCTCCAGTGCAACTGCTGGCCCTGCACAGGACACCCCAACAATGCCAGCCTGGGCCTGGCAGCGCTGGCCAAACGCTGCTGCAGCTCAGAGAGCCCTGGAGCTGGGACCCTTCCCTGGGGAGCCTGGCCAGGGCCCCAGCAGCCTCTGGCCAAAAACCTTTTCCTGACATCCAACCTGAGCCTGCCCCGACTCAGCTGCAGCCGCTCCCTCCACTCCTGTCCCTGGGCACCAGAGGGAAGAGGTTCCCACAGCCCCAGCCAGGGACCCGCTCCCAAGGCTGCTGCCATGGCCACCAGGGCTGGCACCAGCTGGGATGCTCGGTTTCCACGGGCCAGGCTGCAGGAATGGGATTCCCCAATTTCCTGCTGCCGCTAAAACCGCGCTGCCCTCGCTGCCCTCCCACCTCCCATGGAAAGCACAAAAGGCCAAGATCCCAGGCTGGGATAAGAACAATTTATTGGGAACAGCAAACAGATAAGGAGCAAACAGGAACAGAAAATATTGATAACAGAAGGGATAAGAAAATCTATTTACTGGGAAAACTACAAGACAAATGACTGGGTCTTCCTGGCCACGTAGTTCCCCCTGTCTGGAAAGGACACCCTTCTCCTCAGGGAGAGAGAGAGAGAGAGAGTCCCTTTCCTGCCCCTGGCAATGACCTGAGGTGGGAGTGAACATAATGACAGGGCCATGGCCAGACCCTCATGTTCTTCAATCCCACATCAATTCATTTGAGGAACAGGAAAAGGGACAGGTGTCTGCCCAACATGGATCACAGGTAACATGGATCACCAGAGGTCTTCCCAACGTGGGGTCTCCAATGGAGAAAGAAGCTGGAGCTAGTCATGAAGCTCTTCCTGCAGTTGGGGCACTGGAAGAGCTTGCCTTACTGGTGCCTCTGTTGGTGTCTGGTCAAGTGAGAGCTGCTGGTGAAGCTCTTCCCACACTGGGGACACTTGTAGGGCCTCTCCGCAGCGTGGATGCACTGGTGGATGATGAGGTGGGAGTTGCGCTTGAAGCCCTTCCCACAGTTGGGCAGAGGAAGGGCCTCTGCTCTGAGTGAATTTGCTGGTGTCTGACGAGATCGGAGCTGGTCTGAAATGGCTTCTGGCACTCAGGACACTCATAGGGCCTCTCCCCAGTGTGGATGCGTTGGTGGGTCACAAGGGTGGATCTGCAGCTGAAGCCCTTCCCACACTCCCCACACTCGTAGGGCCATTCCCCAGTGTGGATCATCTGGTGGCTGATCAGGGTGCTGCTCTGCCTGAAGCTCTTCCCACACTCCAAGCACTTGTGGGGCTTCTCCCCATCGTGAAGCTGCCTGTGGACCACCAGCTCTGAGCTCTGGCTGAAGCTCTGTCCACCTTCCTGGCACAGGGTGGGTCTTTCCTCCTCAGAGCACACTGGGCTGGGTTTAGAGCCCCTCCTCGTGTGGGAACTCTGGGGATTTTCATCCCCATTGGAATGCTGCACTGTCGAGTCACTCAAAACTGCCTCTTCCACAAGGGTCTGCAAAAGAGATTTTTCCTCCCTGGTCTCCATCCTCAGCTCCTTGCCTGGGGGAGGAAGGCCAAGGAGAGGATGGGATTTGCCTCCATGCCAGAGGGAAGGGGAAGGAGATCCCCCCAGTGCATCCCCGGCAGGACAGGGTTGGCAGCAGGGTTGTCCTGGAGCCGGGGGCTGTGCTGGGCTGGGAGATGGAGCAGGA
Source organism: Agelaius phoeniceus (assembly GCF_051311805.1). Taxonomy (NCBI): domain Eukaryota; kingdom Metazoa; phylum Chordata; class Aves; order Passeriformes; family Icteridae; genus Agelaius; species Agelaius phoeniceus. The sequence continues at coordinate 8,731,098 of NW_027509866.1, forward strand.
GAGAGGGGGAAAGGGGCACTGACTTCCTCCTCACCTGCCTGGGGCTCCTGGGACATCTTCCTCTTCCTCTCAGCTTTCCTCTCCATCTAGTCAAGGTTTGGGAATGGGAAATCCTGGTTTGGGGAGGATAACAAGGGATCAGCACGTTGAGTTTTGTTCTGGTTTGATGGAAAACCTGGGGGAGAGTCTAAGTCAGAACTGCAATTCAATATGAAAATTGCAATCAAGGCAATGATGCAGAAACACTGCCTTAAACTGACAGAGTCAGGATATAACCCGACACCCTGCTGGTCAGGGTGGTGGCAGCAGTCCCATTAAATGGTGGCTGCAGTCCTGTGGGAGTGATGAACGTGATTCTGTCCAAGCAGTGATCCTGTAGAAGGGTCTGGTCTTCCTCTGGAGGTCCAGTGGTGGTTCTGGAGCTCTTGTCCTCTGGGAATCCAGTAGGCAAGCTGCTCCTGGTGTTGCAAGGCTCAGCTTATATGCAGGTAGGAATGCTTGGATCCTCCCCCTGGGCGGAGCATCCCACAATGGGAGGATGGAATTTTATCAGTCCTGCAGTGACACACAATGGCCCATTCACAGAAGATATCTCCCCTGGAGGGCGTTATCAGGGCTGAGTCATGGAAGAGATCAAGAACACTGCCCCACCTGTTTATAGCAGTTGATGAAGATGGGGATTGAAAACATGCATTTGGTTCCATCTTACACTGCAACCTGAAACAGTGGGGGAATCCCTGCTCAGGGGGTGAACACCACTGTTGCAGACATCTTTTCACTAAAAATCCTTTCTTTAGGATTTTTTCTTCTGAGAAGCTGAGAGGCCTCAGAGACAGAATGTAAACAATTATTATCTGCTGCTGTGGAATGCAACAGGTCCACCTGTGATTGGACCCTCTTGGATGTTTATAATTAATGGCCAGTCAAGACAGAGCTATCTTGGACAGAGTCGGAGAGAGCTGCCTTTGTTATCATTCTTTTCTTTTCTATTCTTAGCTTAGCAAGCTTCTGAGAAAACCTGTCCTTCTTTTACTTCTTAGTATAGTTATAGTGTAATATATATATATATATCATAAAATAATAAATCAAGCCTTCTGAACATGGAGTCAACATTCTCGTCTCTTCCCTCATCCAAGAACCCCTGTGAACACGGTCACAGTTGGTGACCCCGAGTGACTGAAGAGGAAAATCATCTATTGGTGAGACCCCCAGAGGAGGTGCTGCACTGGATAAACCCTGAGTGTGTGGCATTGATGGTCACCTCACAAGTGACCACAGAAGTGGATTCCAGCCAGGAGCTGAAGAACTGAGATCCTGATTTGGACAGACTTCACAGTAAGGCTGACCACAAAGAGAACCTTCTGAAAAGCCTCAGGGAAGATGTCCAGAAAGCTCAGCAGCACCAAGCAGCTGGCCAGAGCGTGCTGGACACTGTCACAAGGTACTGTTGGTTTTTCCCCTCCTGAAGATTCTGGCCTTCACAGATTATGGCTGCAAAGGTGGTGGGGTTGTCCCACCAAGGCCAAGGTTCATTTCTCCCCTTCAGAGGAGAGACTTATTGCCCTCTGGCACAAATGGGGTGAAGAGGATGGAATTCTCCTGTTGGAGAGATATTTCTATGAGTTTTTTCGATGGGCAAAGAGCTCTTTGTGTTTTTTACAAATGTACTCTATGCCCTTGATATGTTTGTGTGGGAGTGCATGGAATCCATTTTCCAAGTAGTTTTGAACAGTGGGTTTGGGTACCCCCGGATTTAGCCAGTGTTCAGCGCACTTTTTCCGGTTTTGCAACGGAGAGCAGCTGTTTTTCCCTGGATTGCTAACTGCACGGGGCAAGCCCCATTCCCCCCAATTCTCGTGGGAGGAGACCCTTTGGAGGGGGACGATCTGCTGCTTCCCAGCCCCCCTGAATCGCAGCAGGGGGGGGCAAAGTTTTGCCCGGAGCCGAAGAAGTTTTTTTTCCTGCGTTTTTGGAGCATGCTCAGACGGAGCCGTCTTTTCCCCCCGTCGTCTCTCTCCAGGGGATGATGAGTGGGCGGCACCGCCCCTGGCAGCCCTGCAGGCCCCACCCCGGCCAGGCCCCTGGACCCCGCCCTGCTCAGAGCTGGGGGCGGCATCGGTGCCCGAGGTCCCATCTCTGGGGCCTGGGGGGCCGCTCCAGCTCTCCCCGCGGCCGCTTCTCCGGGCAGCCCGGCCCGTGGCTCCACCGGCTTCTGTGCCTGCGCGGCTGACCTCTGAAACACCGCTTCCCGTGGCTGCGCTGGTGTTACCAGGCAACGGAGATCCGGTGTCGCTTCCGCCGCTTCCCGCGGCTGCGCCGGTGTTGCCAGGCAATGGAAATCCAGCGTCGCTTCCGCCGCTTCCCGCGGCTGCGCCGGTGTTGCCAGGCGGCGACAATGCGGCTGCTGCTTCCGGCCTGGCGGGGGGTGCATTCTCTCCGGCCTCACTGCCCCCTCCAGCCCCACCGGCGGCTTCGCCGCCTTCCGCCGAACCAGTCCCAGTTCAGGATGCTGCTGAAAATGACACCGAGCCCATGGGACCCTCGGAGCTGCCCGCGGTCCCGCTGCCCCCCGGCGGCAGCTGCCGCAGCGGCTCCTGCACTCAGTGTGACTCCCCTCCGAGTTTTTCGGGCTGTCCCGGGGCTGCGCCTGCGGGTGGAGCTGGGACAGGGAAAGAGGGCGTCAGCCTCTCCTTTGATGGAGGAGGCATGGCCCGACAGCTGGCTGTGGGTGCAGCCCGGCTGCCTGCTTTCAACTCAGCGTTCTTGGCGGGGTGGGGGGTGTTTGGTCGGGAACTGCCCCTTGGAGGTTGCCATCCCTGCCGCCCCTCGGGCGCCCCAGCGGTGTTGGGGAGGTGGCTCCCGAAAGTTCTGCCCCCGCTCCCCCGGCCGGAGAGGTTTGGCGTGGTGCCGGGAGGCAGATGGGAGGAACGCCTTTTGCATTTGCATTGCAGAGGCAAGGGGAACAGCGGGAAGCGGTCATTGCTTGCTTGCTATGGGGAACAAACATTCCCAGACCCGAGATGAAGATCCTCAGGGCAGCTTCTGTCCCCCCATTGCCGGCATGCCTCGGTGATTTTGGGGGAGGAAGCGTTTGGTCACCTGTTCTGCCATTGTACTGGCAGCAGGGTGCGGGTCTGTGACAATGCAGAGCCTGCCTCGGGGGCTGGGCCTGGGCTGTTGGGCTCGGGTCCCTTGGACCAGGGCCACCTCCCGGCCTCCTGCTGGGTTTGGGGGCTTTGCTTCCCCCTTCAGGTCCTGGGCCACCGTTTTGTGGGCCAGGTCTGGGGTTCCTGATCCTTCCACAAGGGCCAGGACCCCCCAGGGCCTCTCACCTCTCTGGCTCCTCTGCTGCTGCTGCTCTTTCTGACAAAAAAAAAAAAAGGAAAAAAATTAAATTACATAAAAAGAGTTTAAATAGCTGGCAGCAGCTCAGAAGCATTGTAGTGCCTAAAATTAGCTTCAGCCCAAGTTGTTCCATAAAGGGCTGTGGCAAGACATTCCAGAAATCTTCTCAAAATTGTTTGAAATTGTTTGATGACTGTCAATGCACTTTTGATAACTATTGATGGATTTTTCTGTAGCAAGCCTGTTTCAGGACCAAAAGGAACTTTCAGAGATAGCAAAGAGGAACATCTTCAGTCCATGGACTTTTCCTGAAACTCAGCTGCTTGGACTTGAACTTTCTTTGCATTGCTTTTGCATTTTCTTATATTGTAAATGGTTTAGTGATATGATAGAATTTTCTGTTCCACAGGTGAAGAAATTCCCTGTTCATTCCACAGGAGCACTTGACCCAAGTTCTGTTGGTAACAGATAACCTGTCAAGTGTTTGTTCTTTCCTCTGCATGTGCCCAGCAGAGAAAATTACAAACACTTTTCTTTTTAATTTAACTAAATAAAAAAAGGTGACATGTCACAGACATCTTTTCACTAAAAATCCTTTCTTTAGGATTTTTCCTTCTGAGAAGCTAAGAGGCCTCAGAGACAGAATGTAAACAATGGTTATCTGCTGCTGCGGAATGCAACAGGTCCACCTGTGATTGGCCCATCTGGGATGTTTATAATTAATGGCCAATCAAGGACCGACCTATCTCGGACAGAGTCTGAGAGGGCTGCCTTTGTTATCATTCTTTTCTTTTCTATTCTTAGCTTAGCTAGTTTCTGAGGAAACCTTTTCCTTTCCTATTTCTTTTTAGCATAGTTATAATATAATATATATATCATAAAATAATAAATCAAGCCTTCTGATCATGGAGTCAACATTCTCGTCTCTTACTTCCCCTGAAAACCCCTGTGACCACGGTCACATTAACCCCTGCTAAGAGCCGGCCCTTTCTCTTCTACCGATGTCTCTGGTGTCTCTTGTGCTGCCCAGGCGCCCAGCCCAGGTGCCCTCAGTACCCTCGGGGCACAGAGAGTGTCTCCCCGCTGTCGGCCGTGTCGGGGCTGCCCCCGGTGTCTGCCGACTCGGGACTGGCCCAGGGTTCCTGAGAGGCTCCCAGAGGAACAGAGACAGTGATGCTGGTGGCAGCACCAGGAAGCTGCCGGGGTTTGGCTTTTTTTGCCAGAAAATTGCTGCAATTGGGTTGTGCCAGCACTGGGAAATTGCCAGATGTGGGCATTGGCAGTGCCAGCACACAGCAGATCTTGGTGGGGAATGTGCTGGCACTGGAAAATTGCCAAATGTGACCTTTCTGTGCCAGCAAACTGCTGGAATTATGCTGTGCAGGCATCTGAAAAATTCTGGATCTGGGCACTGGCGGTGTCAGCAAACACGAGATCGGAGTAGTGTAGGCACCAGGTATTTGCCTGGTTTTGGCTTTCTTTGCCAGCAAATTGCTGCACTTGGGCTGTGGTGGCACAGGGAAATGTCCAGATCTGGGAATGGGCGGTGCCATCAAACACCAGGTCTGGGCGGTGACAGTCTTGGCACCAGGAAATTGCTGCGTTTTGTCGTCTTTTTCCAAAAAATTGCTGCACTTGGGCTGTGTTGGAACCGAGAAATGCCCAGATTGGGGTACGGGCGGTGGCAGCAAACACCAGATCTTGGCATTGCCGGTGCCGGCAGCGGAAATTGCCAGATTTTGTCTTTCTTTACCAGAAAATTGCTGGATTTGGCTGTGCCAGAACAAGGGAATTTCCAGATCTGGGCACTGGTGGTGGCAGCAAACAGCAGATCTGGGCAGTGCCAGACCCAGTAATGTTGGACATGAATTTGTAGAGAATTTTTAAGGTTTCATAGAAGGTTTCTATAGGATGTATACAAGTGTCACAATCCGTCCTTACGAACGGGTTTCGAGATGGTTCGTGGGTTGATCTCAGAGTGCAAAAAACACCAACGTGGTACAGGGGGTTGCAGTGATAATCAAAACAAATGTACCTTTATTGAATAATCACAACAAAATGCTTTGGGGAGAAATTGGGGAAAAGGGAAAAAGAGGGAGGAAGAGAAAGGAAGGTGTAGAGCTACCAAACGTAGAATGGCAAAGTCCTTCAGTGTCCAGCCAATGGAGTTCACCAGGTCACGTCTGGGGAGGTCTCAGGGTTGCAGTTCATCCAAACCCTTATTATACTCTTTTTCTTGATGGGGGAAGGGGTAAAACTTGAAACCGAATCAAAGGTAGTCTATTGTATCTTTGGGGGAAAGAATAGTGTTTAGAGAAGGGTGCACACAGTCCATGTTCTCAGCAGTGGGCGAGAGCCATTGTCTTCTTGTTCCACTGCTCACACCTGCAACATCCATCTTGCTTTGGTCAGCTTGCCTCTGCCACACACCTCCCCCAGGTTGGGGGTCTCAGTCCCAGTCCTTGGAAAGAGTGTGGGGGGGCCTTTTCCCATAGGGATTTCCTGTCCTGGTCTTTGATGGAGAGGCTTCTTGCATCTCAGTCTGTCTGTCACTGCAGTTGTAAGACAAGTGAGGGATCTTCTGTGAGAGACCACCCAAAACTCAGGAGAAGACCACCCAAAACTCAGGAGAAGTCTCAGGAGGTGGGACAACTTCCAAGGCTATTGTTGCAAAAAGGGCACGGTGCCCCCTTCTTCCTTTCATTGGGTTCAGTGTAGCATACTGCAAACACACCTGTGAACCCCATCCTGTCTCCCCTCACTCACCTGGGACCTGCTTTGCTTGGAGAACTGGCTGCAAACAGCCAAAGAGGGATTTTCCCTTTTTAATTTTTTGAAGCAATCTAAAACTCCTGAGTTTCCCCATTGCAAACAGACATCCTCCTCAAGTGTGTGCCAAGCCCAAGGTGCCACCAAGAGCACTCCAGACCTGCCTGGGCCAGCTGTGAGGGTGGATCATCATCCCAACCTGCACTGGGCCATTGCAAGGGACTGTTGCCATGGACACTGCACTGACCCCACTGCTGGCTTTGGGTGCCATGGCAACCCCCATCAGTTCAGGTTTCCTTGGAAACCAGCCCAAGCAGCCATTTCTGCAGCCAGGTTCCATGGCCCCTTGCCTGCAGAGCTGTTGCTGCCCTGGGCTGCCATGGCAACCCTGAGGACAAAGCGGTGCCAGGGCTGTTCCAGGTACAATTGCAGTGACACTCGTTGGTGCCACCAGGTGCCATGGCAACGGCCACAGGGACCCGTTCCTTAGATTGGTGCCATGGCAACCAATGCCCAGAGCTGTTGTGATCGTTGGTGGCCATGGAAAGCTGCCCTGGGCCCCTTGCTCAGGGCTGGTGTCAGTGCCCAGAGCCAGAGGGGATCCCTTGCTGGGGCTGTGCCATGGCCACCTGCCCTGTGCCGCGCTGGCCGCTCGGGCACCAGGAACCAGCAGCCAAGGGCACTGCCAGGGCCAAAGGCCAGGTCAGCCAGACAGAAAGGGGCAGCGCTGGGCACTGTTTCCATGGCAACCGGCACTGGGGGGGCACCTGGGTCACCTGGCCTGGCAGTTGCCATGGAAAGCCCTGGCAGGCACTGGGGGCACAGCCCCTGGCACTGAGACACTGCTGGGCCGGGTGCTGAGCACAGCGCTGAGCACGCAGAGATGGTTTTGTTCTTGCTGAGCTGCAGCACAGCCAAGGCCTGTCCTGCCCCTCGTCCAGCCACGCTGGGGAGGGGCTGGGGCTGCGGGGGAGCTGGGCAGGGGACACAGCCAGGACAGGTGACCCCAACTGACCCTGGGCACACCCCAGACCAGAGCACATCATGCTCAGGGTATGAAGGGGGGAACAAGGAGGAAGGGGGAATTTTGGAGGGAGGGTTTCTGTCTTCCCAGGTAACACTCAGGAAAGAGGGGGCCCTGTTTCACCAGTGGGCAGGGTCACTACCAAAGACACAGACACCAACTGAAGGAATTGTGGCATTTATATCATGCACAGCTGCAAAGAATTACAAAAGGAAAAGCTCAGCAAAGCACATCATCATTAGCAAAGAATTACAAAAGTAGCTCAGCAATCCATCAGAACTCATCATTAGATTTTGATGACTAACCCCTTGGTCAAACTCTAGAGGTGTTTGTGGCAGACAAAGATTCTGGCTGACTGTCAAAGTACAACTTACAGACACCAGTAGTACTTTAGTGACACCGTTCTTCATTCATTTCTCTCAATCTCATTGGAGTTAGGAACAAGAATTCTCTTGTCCATGGAGCTGGCACCATGTTAATTCCAGAATAATGCCCCCAGCCCTTTGCTGTTCAGCTTTACCATGCTGTCTGTGGCTAACAAGGCCTGGGGGGGCCCTTTCCCCTCGGGCTGGAAGGGGCCGGGTCCCAGTCCCTGAGGGGCACCCGGGCTCCTGGATGCAATTCCTGTGCAAGTCCCTCAGTATCACAGCAGCCTTCCCATGGAGCCCCGTGGATCAGAGCATTTCCCAAAGGGGCCCTTGGGGCAAACAGGGAGATTTGGTCTGGCAGCATGTGTAAAACAATATCCTGTCAGATCTACTTGTTCTCACACAGAACACTTGGCTGCAGGGACACATTCCCATTGTTCCTGCCCAGGTTTCAGGACTCTGAGTTGTCTTTCCCAGGAGCTGCTCCTTCAGCTGCCTCGGGAGGGCCATTTGGCCTCTGGACCCACACTCGGGCTCCATTATTAGGGCTGCTGGATCCAAACCCTTTATCTCCACAAACGGTGGTGATTGCAGGTGGATCTCATTTTTTCACAATCTTTCTTAAAATTGCAATATTGATAATTGTGCTACCCTGTCATGGGGTTGACTAATCCAATCCTGGTCACTATTGTTTAACACAATTCCTTTAATTTCTCCTTGATATTCTGCATCAGTTCCTCTTCCCATGACATGACCACTTTGCAAGGCCAAGCTCCAAGTGAGCAGTTACCAAAGCAAAGTGTCCTGGAGGAATCTGAATTCCTGTTTCAGTATTGATAGCTCTCATTTGCTTTGAATTTATCCAAACTAATTCCAGTGCATGAAGGCCCAGCCCTGCAGCCTCTGGGCTGGCCCTGCCAGGGCCATCACAGCCAGAACAATTTCCCAGGCAGTCCAAGTCTCACTGCCCATGGTTGGATTTGCAAATTGGGGGCAGCCGTGCACAGCCAGGGGGTTTCCATTTCCCCATGGGCCATTGTTAAGGGCATGGGGCACATCTGGGAGATGGGTTCTCCATGGGCAAAGGTTCCCATCTCCTCATTTTTTCAACTGCTTTTTAAACAACCCCTTCACCCATGCAACCAATCCTGCAGCTTATGCATAGTCTGGTACAGACTATGCATAAGCCCTGCAGGCTTAATCACTGAATTTTTCACAGGAACAGACAAAGCACTCTGCATCACAGTATCAGCAAACCCTGTAAAAACAGCCAATTTCCTCCCTTCCTCCTTTTTTCATTGTATACAATCTCACAAAGTTGACCACTGAAATTAGGTTCCTGGCCAATCCTGTTCTGTAGGGTATTTAGTGTTACATCCCTGAGCAGCCAAAGCTACCAAATTAGCATTGTCAGCACTACTTCATATTATTATAATTTTACATGTAGATAAACATATTGATATAGACAGACCTAGACATACATATCAAAATATATATATGAAGATCTTATTGTACTATAAATACATATATAGTTATTTTTTATATTGATATTCCATTTGCACCAATGCAGCTGAGCTCAAGATTAAAATCCTCTTCTCTTGCTCCATGTGGGAGCATTCCAACAATAAATGTTCCTTCTGAAGGTGCTGTTTCCAATGTACTCTTAACAATTTTATCTTTGTCTGCCCAAACCTACAAGTTCTTTTCCTTTTCCCTTATGTAATTTTTGGATGCATTTGAAGCCATCCAGGGGTGCAGCCTCTTTTACCCGACTGCCCCACTGCTCCCACGGGGCTCCAACCTCAGCCCACTCCAGAGCCAGGGAACTCCAGGGAAGGGCTTCCCATCTGGGAATTTCTGATGGCACTGATTCCTCACATTGACACTGAACAAGTGACATTTTGTTGGGATCTGGCCAGACTGGGCCAGTTTTGTTTTGCCAGTGGGCAGGGTCAGCACCAAAGACACAGACTCCAACTGAAGGAATCAGTGTCATTTCCTGCAGCTCAAAGCAGCAAAGAATCACAACAGGAGCAGCTCAGCAATGCACCCAACCATCCCCACCAAAGATTGCCTGCAGTGATTGAGAAAGATCCAGCCCCAGTTACCCTCAGGCTTTACCATCGCCCAGACCCACACAGCAGCTGGGGAAGCTGTCACAGCCAAGGGCTGCAGAGCCACTCCTGGGCACTGGCAATTCCTGCAGGTGCCTCTCCAGCCACAGCTGAGGCTCCAACCCTGCTGGGAGAGGGCCCAGCTCTGACAGTGCTGAATGGACAAACTGACAGCACTGCTAGTGTGGCAACATCTGGTTTCATCCTCCTCTTGGGTCCCTCCCAAAGCCTGGCCAGGGTCCCAGGAGGAACCAAGGGAGCTGACTTTGACCATTCAGCCCCAAACAAGGCCAGATGTCAGATTTCATGGCCTGGTCTGGCTTCTAAATACACAAAGGTCAATACATGTTTCACTAAGGAGTGGCTATATCTATCACAGTGCTAATGACCATGCATATTTCATCAGGGAGCAGATACAAAGATAACCTTTGCTTGGAAGGTTCATCCAGAGGCCACCTTTGGCTCAGGGCCTGCTGTTCAGGCCTCACTCAGGGCTGCTGTCCAGGCCTTGGCACTTCAGGGACGTGGTTTAGTGCTGGGCTTGGCACTGCTGGGTGAGCGGCTGCACTGGGTGAGCTCAGAGGGCTTTTCCAACAGAAAGGATTCTGTGATTCCATGATTCTATCCACTGCATTCAGCTGGGTCCATGTTAGCAGCATTCATTTGCTCAGAAAGTCTCCTCTTGCCCAGCTCCTATGGCCTGAGGCTTCAGCTCCTTCAGCTCCTGGTGCTGAGCTGCTCATGCTGAACGAGACGACTCGGAGAGAAGAGCACAGTCCATGCAATTCCTTCTGGGACACGGAGAGGGGAGGCTGTGCAAACAGGAGCATTGTTTGCTGTGGCTCCTCTCTGCCCTTCACGCCTTTCAGCGCTTGGAACCAGCCAAGAGCTTTCTCCAAGAGTGCAATGGAGCAGCTGTTCCTGCTCCTGGCTCTGGCTCTCTCCAGTCTCTGCCCTTGCCTGCTTCTGTCCCTGGTGCTGTGCCCTCTGTTCCCCCAGGGCTGGCTGGCTGCTGCCCAGGACTGTGGCACTGGCCCAGATCCAGTGCTCCAGAGCCTCCTTTCTGTGCCCTTGCAGCTGCCTGGGCACAGCTGCCTTTTCCATCTGCAAGCTCCCCATGGACAGGGAGTGCCCAGCTCCGTTCCTTGCACAGCCTCCAGGAGCCCAGGGCTGCCATCTCAAGTCCCTGCTGGCACTGGGGGCTCCCAGGTGCCTCAGGCTGCTGTGACACCGCTGCACACGGGAGGGAACAGGGGCAGGGGCTGTGCTGAAAGTCAGCTCCATCTGCTGCTGCTGCTGCTGCTGCTGCTGCTGCTGCTGCTGTGGGGTCATTTGTGCAGCCCTGGCCCAGAGTCAGGGATCAGATGCTGCCAGTCTCTTCCAGCCCTGGCTGCTCAGAGGTTGGGCCTTGGAGCCTCAGGTGGGCAAAGGCAGCTGCTCCTGGTCCCTCTGTGTGCCCGTGTTCAGCAGTGCTGCTCCATCAGTCTGTGCCCAGCAACGGGGAAAAGCCTCAGCCCTGCAGGGCCAGGAGCTGCCGGGCTCTGCCTGAGCAGCTCAGCCAGCAGGAAGGGAGCTGCTCCACACGGGAACCAGGAGCAAAGGACATTCCTTTGATAGGACAGGTTTTCTATTTAAAAGAAAAAAAAGGAAAAAGGGAAAAAAATAGGTAAATTGTAAAAGATAAGAATAAAATCCAAGTGTTAGAGAAAAAACATAACATAATGTTAGTGAAAAAAACAAAACATAAATGCAAAGTTACATTCTTTGCATTAAGAGGTAAGTGATCTTTTAAAAAGAGAACTCAGTTATTTACATTGTAAATGTGCTGATGCCATGGATCCATCTTACTGACCTCAGCAGCCTTTTAAAAGATTTTGGGCTTTGTTTCCAACATTGCCATTTGAAATTGTGGTTGAAGCAAGAGGAAATTGCTTTGTGCCCTTCCAGCTCCAAGCAGGACTGGGAATGGAAACTCTGTCAAAGCCCAAATCCTTTAGAAGATGCCCTTCCTTCTCACCCTGTGAATGAGCTGCACATTCCCGTTGAAACTTTCACGGGTTTCTTAAAGACACCAAGTCCCACTGACAGCTTTTTGCTCTGGTTTGGCAGTGCAGAAGGGCAATTCTCCATCCACCAGCTCCAGACTGCACTGCCTCAGGAGCACGGCCCACTCGCCAGCTTTGGCCCACTCGTGGCACTGCTAGAGGAGGAAGAAAGTGCAACTGCACCATTCCAGCCAATCAAGAAGGAAGAATGGGACAGACAAAACACCCTGTGCAGATCCAGGCGTTCAGCTGGGACTGTGGAGAGTTTGGGTCCTTGCCAATTGGATGTGTGTCCCCAGCTGCAATCTCTGGGCCTGCAGCAGAGTCTCACTCAGCTGCCAAAGCAGAAAGCTCAGGCGCTGTGCTGGCAACGGGCTCGTCTGATGCAGAGCTGTCAGAGCAATGTGAGGGCAGAGCCAGCCCAGCTGGGCCCAGGGCTGAGCCCAGCAGAGCCCTGGCAGAGCCCAGAGCAGCCTCAGCAGCCGCAGAGCCCGGCTGCAAGGAGAGAAAGCAGAAACCGCCCGTCAGCTGAGGGCTCCTGTGCCCTTGTGCCAAGGCCTGCGGGGCCCAGGCCATGCTGGCTGTGCCCAGAGCTGTGCCCAGAGCTGCCCATCCCTGCTGCCTTTGGCAGCAGAGCAGGAGGGCAGGACATGTGCCCAGCCTGCAGCCAGCCACGGCACATCCAGCCCTCAGCAGCTGCCCAGAGCAGGATGCTCCTGTGCTCGCTGCCATCTCCCAAAAGCTCTGATCCCACCCTGCCAAGCACACAGGGACCCACCTCACGCCAGCCACGGCTGCAAGAAAAGCTGCTCCCAAACCATGGCCTCAGCCTTCTCCAAGGCCACCGCCCATCCACGCCACAGCTGCTCCCAAGCACTTCCCCATGCACACTGGACCACCTAGAATGCTTCCTCTGGAAAAACAAACAACACATTCTTGAAAAGAGATTAGATGCAAAAGGGGAAAACAAGAAAAACGGTAAAAACTCTTATCTCTGTCAGGGCCTTGAGGAAGGCCCAACTCCTCCATGGTAGGGAAAAACCCAGCCATGGCTGAGGGAAGCCCACACTTTCTCTCTTCCCCCCTGCACTGCCCCCCAAAATCACGGTGATCCCAAAGCAAACAAGGGCAGTGGAGCAGCCCAAGCCCTTCCTTGCCTGCACAGCAAAGCAGCCCCTGCACAGGTTCTGGAGTCCCACCTCTGCTCCCACCATGGGGCTTTGTTTGTGTCGGGTTGGCTGCCCCAGCCCCAGCCCCAGCCCCAGCCCAGGGCACGGTGGGTGCTGGGGGCTGTTGGCAGGGCCAGGAGCCCACTCCCATTTCGTACCCAGCCCAGCCCATGCCCCCAGCCCTGCCAAAAAGCAGCTGGGCAGCGACTGAAGGATGAGTTGCATCTGCCCCAGCAAAGGGGGAACCTTTGCTTCCCAGCCAGGCTGGGCCATGCCCAAATCTGGCAGAATTTCCCCGGTTGTGGACTCATCTGCAAATTCCCTGTGGAGTTTGCCTTTGAAGAAGGTGCCAGAATCAAAGTCCATTACCTTCAGCCTCCAGTGGCCAGGCTGAGGAAGAGCTTGTCATCCTTGCTGTCATCCTGGCTGTCTCCAGCAGCAGCAGCAGCAGCAGCAGCAGCAGCATCCCACCCGGTACAGCTTCTCCAGGGGCTCCTGCTCCTTCCCTGGGGGGAGACCAGGCTCTCAGGGCTCTGCCCAGGGCTCCAGCTGTCAGGGAACCAGCACAAGCAAAACCAGCTTGGATGGCGGCCACCAGTGCTGGGCAGAGCAGCTCAGCTCCAGCACAAGGGCTGCGTGTGCCCATCCCATGGCCCCGGTGCAGTGACACAGGCAGCACAAAAAGGTCTGGGTTCCTTTGCTTCTCATTGCCAAGGCATGTGTGGAGCTGCAACTTACCAGGGCCCTGGATCAAAGTGTGCCTGTGGCTCTCTCCCTTCTTCTATGGCAGAGGAATATCCTGCACCCAAGGATCACAGACCAGGTCTTCTAATGTGGGTCTCTCCAAGGAGTTCACGGATAAACACCACCTGATCAGATCTTTGCACTCTGGGGAGAGAAAGCAGAAACTGACGGTCAGCCAGAGAAGGCTCCTGTCTGCTTTGCCCCACTATTCCCATGGCCAGGCCATTCTGGATGCACTCAGGGTTGGGCCTAAACTTTCCCATCAATTCCCTGTTTTGGAGGAGAGCAGGACCTGTGCCACCTCCTCAGCAGCTGCCAGAGCGGGATGCTCACGAGCCCGCTGCTGGCTCCCAGCACTGGGATTCCCCCCGTGCCCAGAGAAGAGGATCCACCTTGAGAGAGCCCTTGTGGCAGCGGGAGCTGGCCCCAGCTGAGGTTCCGGCCCCTCCTGAACGGGTGCTCCCCGCAGACCATCTGGTGCAGCAGGATGCCCAGGGACCAGATCGTTGCTGCCTCGCCATGGTACCAGCCAAAGTCGTTCCATTCCGGGGGGCTGTAGGACAGTGTTCCTGTGGAATACAGATGGAGTTCAGCAGGGGGATGCTGCTGCTCCCAGAGCCTGGCCCCAGCATCCCTGGGCCTGCGGGGGCTGCATCAGTGGCACACAGGGTGACCACTGCCCTCTCGCCAGCACCTGGGACTTGTGCACAAACTAAGGCTTGGAAAAGAAGCCACTTGTGTCAGAAGAGGGCAGAGGAAGCCCTGGCTAAGCCTGACCCTGACCTGTAAAGGAAAAACCCTCTCCATGCTGGGGAAAACATGCCCTTATCCTCCCTGCCTGCATTGCCCCAAAAATATTAGGAAGCCAAGGCAAACAGGGAGAGTGGATCAGTCCAAGCCCTTCCTCTTGCCTGCACACCAAACTGGCTGGGGCACAGGTTCCGCCCCCCTCTCTGCTACCCCCACCCACTGGGGTTTTGGTCGGGCTGGCTGCCCCAGCCCAGCCCCAGTCCTGGGCAGAGTGGCTGGCAAAGGCTGCCAGCAGGGCTGGAAGATGGCTCCCCACCCAGCCCCGCTCTAAAGCAACTCAGCTGAAGACTCAGTCCCCTGACTGGCAGCAAAAGGGAGAATCCCCGCTGCCACAGCCAGCTTGGGCTGGGAGATGTTGGGCCATGAGATCCCGGGACCAGGAGTACACCCTTACGTGGGCTCACCTGCAAAGTGGGTGTAGGCTGTCTCTTGCAGGTAGGTGCCACAGCCAAAGTCGATCAGTTTGGCCTTCCCGGTGTGCAGGTCAAGCAGGATGTTCTCTGGCTTGATGTCGCGGTGCAGGACCCCGCAGCTGGTGCAGTGCCGCACGGCCTCCAGCACCTGGCGGAACAGCTCCCGCGCCTCCTCCTCGGGCAGGAACCGCCGTGCCCCAATGAAACGCTGCAGGTCCTGACACCGCTCTGGCCGCTGCAGCACCATCACGATGTGGTTGGGCAGCTCAAGCCACTCCAGCAGCTGCACCACACCAGGGAAGCCAGTGGACACCTTGGCCTGCAGCACCACCTCCAGCGGGGCCCTGCTGCCGTCGGGCTGCGGGAGGAGCACGATGCCCTCAGTGGGGCTGATGCCGTGCCGGGGCTCGGGGAGCCCTCAGCCAGCCCGGGATGCTCTGCGCCCTGCGCTGGACCCACGCCCGCTCTCCCTCGAGGCGTCCTGGCGGCTTCCACCGTGCCGGGCCTCGGCTCATCCCCGCCCGGCAGCCCCGGCTGCTGCCGCTGGCCCCACTCACTCACCAGCTCGCCCCAGTGCCGGACGCGGTTCCGTGGCACCCTTTTGATGGCCACCTGCAAGCCAAGGACAGCAGCGGGCTCAGCTCGCCGCCCGCCCTGCCCAGCCCCATCCTCCTCCTCCTCCTCCTCCTCCCCCTCCTCCTGCGCCCGCCGCCGGCCCCGCCGCTCACCGGGGCGCCGTCCGAGAGCCGCGTGGCCGCGAAGACGCTGCCGAATCCTCCGCGCCCCAGCAGCGAACCCACTCGGTACCGCTCCTGCAGGGCCTCGTGCGCCTTCCCTGCGGGCGGGACGCGGCTGTCAGCGCTCGGCCCGGGGCCAGCAACGGCCACCGAGCGCCCCTCAGCCGCCCCGGGCCGGCCATGCCCAGGCGTTCGCTCTTTGGAACGCGGCACGGGAGGCTCGGGGCCGGCGGCCGCGCTGCCGAGCGGCGGAGCTCGGGCCGGGGAAGCCGCAGCGGAGGCGGCGGCAGCGGCCGCGCCGCCTGTGTCCTCCGCGGGCCCCGGGAGGAGCCGGGGCCGGGGCGGGGGCCGGGGCCGGGGCCGGGGCCGGGGCCGGGGTCGGGACTGGAGCCTGCCTCGGGTCCGGGGCCGGGCTCGGGCCAGGCGGAGCCGAAGGGCGGCGATGCCGCCCCCGCACCAGGCACTGACGCCCGCCCAGCAGCGCCACCGCCAGTACGGCCAGAGCCGGGCGGAGGCGAGAGCGCGGCGGGACGGCCGGGGCCGGGCACGGGGCAGCCCCGCCCGGGGCCGGGGGCGGGCCGGGGGCATGGCCCGGCCCGGCAGGGGAGAGGGAGGCGGGCAGAGGAGAGGGACGCCGGGCAAGGGACCCCGGGAGAAGGGTGCCCGACCGCGGGAAGGGGAGAGAAAGAGAAACAAAAAGATAAAGAGAAAGAAAGAAAGAATGCTCTAAAATATCTGGTTTTCTGCTGTCGCTGCTGCTGCTGTCGCTGCTGCTGCCGCCGCTGCTGCTGCCGCCGCTGCCGCCGCTGCAACTGAAGCACCGGGGCCGTTCGTCCCCGTGTCCGTTCCCCGCTCGCCCCACGAGCCCCACGTTCGAGCCCCGCGCGCCCCGGGCACAGCCCCTGAGTCTGTCCAAACACGGGAACTTTGCAGCGGTGAGCCCAGATGCAGAGCCCTGACTCCTGCACACTGGCACAGCAATCCCCTCGCTTGCTGCTCTGCATTGGCCTGGCTGAGGGTCAAACACTGTCGGGCCACCTTCCCTTGCTGTAGGATTCCTACCTGACCCCAGCACTGTGCACTTACATCTCCAGTCTTGCCTTCCAGTAAAACCAGGGGAAGGAAAATGTGTGTGGCTCATGGTATTTTTGAGTGTCTAAAAATCACTAAGTCACCGATCTTAGAGGTGCGGTGCATCTGGAATTCCTGGGATGGAGAAGTAATGCAACTTGGAAAAGGGGAGCATAGAAATAAATAGAGGAAAAGATCTTGGATTGTTTCTTTCATTTTCATTTCCCTTCTGGAAAGCTGTTTCAGTTTTCCAGGAATCTTCTCCTGTCTCTCTTCCCAAGAATGTCTCATGGAGAACAAGGTCAAGCTTCTGTCACAAGATTTGCCAGCAGGAAATGATGCCCCTGGTGAAATTTTCATTGTGACTGTTTGTGCTGGCTTAGGGCAAATTTGGGGAGGAAACCTCCAAAAGGGCTCCGTCTAGAAAGCAAGTTCAAGCAGCCCCTCCCCCTACTAGTTCAGGAAAAGACTTCCCTTGAGAAAAGTGCAAAAACCCCAGTTTATTTAACAAGTAAAGTATTCACAAGCATGAAAAATGCATAATATTAAATAAAACCTCTGACAGTGCTGAAGAGATAACAAATTCAGAAAGTCCTTTTTGTGGGGTGTAGTTGGCTCACTCGGTCTCTTCTAAGTCCCTCTGGGGCTGGAATGCAGCGTCCCAGAGCTCGGTGGGCCACAGGTTTGAACTGCCGGTGTTTTTCTGGGTTTTCAATCCAGAGCAGGTTTAAACAGTTCCAAGAGAAAGGAAAGTCACAGTCCAAGGAACTTCTCTGCCTAAGCTAGCTAAAAACCAAATTGCTGGACCTGGGCTGTGAAGGCATCGGGAAATTTCCAAATCTGGGCACTGGTGGTCCCAGCAAACACCAGATCTGGATGGTGCTGCAGCCAGAACCTGCAGATTTCCAAATTTTGGCTTTCTGTGCCAGCAAACTTGGGCTCTGCCAGCACCAGGAAGTTTTCAGATCTGGGCACTGGAACTGCCAGCAAACACCAGATCTGGATGGTGTCGTTGCCAGTGACAGAAATCTGCCGCATTTGGGCTCTGCTGGCACCAGGAAATTTCCCAATCTGGGCACTGGCACAGCAAACACAAGATGTGGGCGGTGCAAGAGCCAGAAGCAGAAAGTTGCCGGGTTTTGGATTTCTGTGCCAGTAAATTGCTGCTGCACTTGGGCTGTGTCAGAATAGGGAAATTTCCAGATCTGGGCACTGGCGGTGCCAGCAAACACCAGTGAAACCTTCTGGCCCTCGTTCGGACCGTTGACCAGTGGTTTCCCTGAGAACCAGCTCTGGCCACTTTACAGAGAGAGACTGCTTTCATCTGGTGCTCTGGAAACAGAACTTTAATGAAGGCAAACACAACAAACAGGACGGCGTGCACAGTAGAGAGAGCAAAGCAGAAAAAAGCCTGGGTCCAGGGTCTAGCAGGGATATTTATCCATTTATTTATGGGGAGGGGTTAAGGTTGGGATCTGAGGAAAGGATCCAAGAGGAAGGAAGGATTAAGAATATTACAATTTTTGCAGTATAAAGTAACCAATGGTAGCAAAGAGAACTCAGAACTTTCTAGTAACAATCTGCATAACTGAACAAGAGGATTATGGGCGGGAGCTCCTGCTGACCCTGACTAAAGAGGGTTTTCCCATGGCCTTAAGCCAAGGTCTCCCTCTTCTTTTAAACCAATCCCAACACACCAGATCTGGGCATTGCTGGGTTTTGGCTTTCTTTGCCAGACAATTGCTGCATTCGGGTTGTGGTGGCACAGGGAAATTGCCAGATGTGGGCACTGGCGGTGCCAGCTAACCGCAGATCGGGGTGGTGCTGGTGCTATCACCAGAAAATTGCTGGGTTTTGTCTTTCTGTGCCAGCAAACTGCTGGACTTGGGCTGTGCTGCCACTGGGAAACTGCTGGATCTGAGCGCTGGCAGTGCCAGCAAACACCAGATCTGGGTGGGGCCAGCACCAGGTATTTGCAAGGTTTTGGCTTTCTTTGCCAGAAAATTACTTGACTGGGGCTGTGCCAGCATCAGGAAATTCCCGCATCTGGGCACTGGTGGTGCCAGCAAACACCGGATCTTGGCATTGCCAATGACAGTAGCAGGGAATTGCCAGATTTTGGCTTTCTTTGCCAGAAAATTGCTGGACTTGGCTCTGCCAGAACAGGGAAATATCCAGATCTGAGCACTGGCAGTGGCAGCAAACACCAGGTCTGGGCACCTGTATTGGCATCAGGAAATTGCCGGATTTTGGCTTTCTGTGCCAGCAAATTGCTTGACTTGGGCTGTGCCAGCCCTGGGAAATTTCTGGATCTGGGCACTTGCGCAGCAAACACCAGATCTGGGTGGTGTGTTGTAGTGTGTTGTTATACTTTGTAATAGTTTTGTAATAGTTTTGTAATAGTTTTGGGTTTGAATCCTGGTATTTTTCCCAAGTGGTTCATCCCAGATGGTACCCCCCTCCCTTTACCTGTGTAATCCCTTTCCCTTGCTGAGATCATCCCCAAACCCCCACCCTGGCTCTCTGTCAATCACTCAGCATCCCATCCCCTCCATCCAGAAGCTTCAGTCCAGGATGTCGAGTGATCAGCCACAGGCCATGGGTCAGCCCCCCAAGCCCTGCCCCATACGCTGTCCTAAATGTCCATCCCCCAGTACCCATCCCTTAGGGTCACTTCTTGGTTAGTCAAATGTTATCTACTTTGGGTTTCCACCTCCCTTTAAATGTAACCTTGGCACATCTCCCGGGGCTGTGGGCAGGAGGGCCCTGAGGTGTAGGGGCTCCTTTGGGGCTCCTAGAATGTGGGATCTCAGCACATCGTTCCCGATGTCCAGAGATGCCAGGAGAACCCTTGGGGGTCTCGGAAATCCTGGAATGTTGCCAAGAGTGTTTGGTGGCTTGATTTTGATCCATCCACAGAAGTAACAAGAGTTTGAGGACAAGAGAATCACTTTAGAGTAAAAGGTGTAAAAGAGACACATTTAGAGGGTGAGATATAGACTTTAAGGTTTTTGGTACAGGGGGGTTATGGAGACAAGATGGAGAGATCGGGGCGTGTCTTATCCTTCTTCTTTCTTCTTCTTGTCCTCCATCTCCTGTGATGATGTTGGCACTTGGGGATTGGTTTATGGTGAAGGTGCACTTGCTAACATGGGCGAAAAGCATTGGGAAATAAAGGTAAATATTGTATACGTAGGTTTTAGTATAAAAAGACATGACCGCCCCATGGGTGGTCAGAGAGTGCCTGTGACTGCCTGCAGATCAGACCTCTGTTGGGCAGACAGAAAAATTTTGTAGATAAGAAATAATAAACAACCTGAAGACCGAAAAGCTGAAGAGTCCAGACTCGTCCTTTGCATCGCGCCCACCAAAGAACCACTCTACCCGTGTCGGGGCAGAGACAGACAGCCGGACCTGACAGAAGGTAAAAGTAATAACAAAATAACTATAAGAAAATAGAAGTGGCGTGGTTGCCCGAAGAGTAATTAACGAATAATGAGCTCAGCTTTGCAATATGTGTACACTTCATTAACACCAATATAAATGTGTGTGAACTATCAATAAACTTTGGGATTTGCTGATCACTCATATTGAGTGCTATTCTTCCTCTACGGACCCGACAGGTACATGGGCATGGCTGTGTAGACTCTGAGGGCATGTGCTGCATGAACCTCTCCAGCCACAGCCAGTCAATCCACAAGAGCATTCAGGTACTGAAGGAAGGGTGCAAGAAGCTTCAAGTGGAAAACAAAGACTGGGTCAATAAACTCTTCCAATCCATGGAACTAAAGGGTGATGATGTGTAGCTAAAATAGGACTATTAATTCTCTTAGTGGTTGTTGTTGCATTGTTAATTGTCCCATGTTTGTTTGGATGCTTTTAGAAAGTCTTCCAAAATTCTTTCAGTTCCATCTTTGTTGTAAAACAGAAAGGGGGAAGATACCCAACACAGGCTCCTCATGGACTCCTTGGAGGAGAGAATTGGAGGCCAGGATGGCACAAAAACCTCTCAGAGACTCAGTGTGGGAAGGAAAATCCTTAAAAGTACCTAAAAGTATTCTTAAATCCATAAAGTACCTTAAAAACCTTGAGTATCTCAAGACATTAATGAGCCCCACTGAGTGTCAGTACAAAGCTCTCCAGGGACTCGTTAAAGCAGATAATTGGGGCCATAATGCACAAACCTCTCACCGAGTCTGTATCAAAAGGGAAACACCAAGTACCTTCAAAAAACTGGAGTACCTTGAAGCATTAATGAGCCCCACTGAATGTTGTTACTGACAAAGCGTCTCCAGGGACTAATTACAGCAGATAATTGGAGGCCATGATTGCAGAGACCTCTCAGAGACTGCAAGGCAAAAGCCAAAGCCAAAGTCCTTTGAAAAACCTGCAGTCCCTGCAGGGGGCATTCAGGAGCCCCCAGGGCCATTGCTGAGCAAGGCTCCCCAGGGACTCCTTGCAGCAGATCCTTGAGGCCACTGGGATGTGGGCTAGGGGGGGATGCTGAGGGCAGCACAAGGGGCTGACAGTGCCCAGCCTGGCTGGGGCTGTGCCAGGAGGCCCCAGGGCCTCAGGACAAGGTGTCTCCTCCCAGCCCTTGCTGGCACAGACCCTGCTGTGCCCCAGGGCACCAAGACATGGCTTCTCTTTGTCCCCACCTGTCATCACTGCCTGCAGTTCTCTGCTCTGCCTGGGGCCTGGGGACACTTGCTCAGTCGTGTCCCTCAGTGGGAACCATTAAAAGTCCAAGAAAGTTTCGAGTTGGATTCTGCCTTGGAGTTCTGGAGAGGTTTCTTCAGCTCCCTCTCAGGGACTGATGTCCAGGGCCTGAGCACAAAGCCCCAGAGGCTGATTAAAGTCCTTGTGCTGTGTCTGTGCTGCTGAGCTGGGCTGGGCTCCTGGCACAGAGGCAGCTCCTGGTCACCAAGAAGAGCTTCAAAAGCACATTTCTCTGGATGAGCAGCTCTTGTGCCAGCCCAGCAGGGCTGGGGCACTGCCTGCAGCCAGCCCGGGCACAGCCCAGAGGCACAGAGAGCTTCAATCAGTCAGGGCTGGGAAGGGGCTGAGAAGTGCCTGGGGCACAATCACGGCCAGCCCTTGGCACAGGAACCTCTGGCTGCAGGACAGTGCAGCTGCAGCTCCTGGAGCCATCTCCTCAAGCTGGAACATCCCAATGCCTGCAGAGCCTGTGAGTACATTCTCTGCTTGTCTCTTGTGCAGAGCAGCCAGGGGTGCCCAGGGCTGTCCTGCAGAGCAGGGTCCTGCAGCCCAGGGCGCTGTGCTGGGGCAGGGACTCTGCTGCCTGCCAGGGACAGCTCTCAGCCAGCCCTGGCAGCTGCTGCCAGCACTGGGGGACAAGATCTGGGTGGCAGGAGACAGCTGGTGAGGCTTGGAAGTGTTCTCCTTGTGTGGGGAGGATGCTGCATTGTTCAGGACTGCTCCCAGCATGGCATTTAACTGCAGAACATTTCCAAGTAGATTATACAGGGAGCACAGTGAAGAAGGGGCTGCATAAAAGGGAAAATCTTGCCTTTTTAATATACTGCTCTGTGTTTCCTGGATGGGAAACTCCACATAGATATTGATCTGGCAGTTCAGTTAAAAAAAAGAAAAAATTTCTCTCAGATCTTACTAAACAGGGCAGTGAGAGAAATCAGCAAAGGGCCCCTTAGAGGCAGCATCGGTGTTGCTTTTCCAGCCTCCTCAGGGTTGCTCTGAAGTTGCCATCAGAGCCTGCAGAGCCAGAGCTGCCCCTGGGCAGTGCCTGAGCTGGGAGGGCTCTGCAGGGCAGAGCTGAGCCCCCAGGGCTGGGCTGGGCTCTGGTAGCACTGGCAGGGCCCAGCCCTGGGCACAGGGAAGCAGCTGCTGGCAGGGACAGCTCCAGGCAGCAGAGCCCTGGGCAGGCAGTGGGGGGAAAGTGCCCCCAGGCTGTGCTGGGATATTTCAAGTCCTCTCCAAACCCAACTATTCCATGATTACTTTTCTTACAGATCCCCATGCCAAGGCATCACAGCAAATGTCCAACAGCAGCTCCATCAGGCCATTCCTCCTGCTGGCATTGGCAGACACGCGGCAGCTGCAGCTCCTGCACTTCTGCCTCTTGCTGGGCATCTCCCTGGCTGCCCTCCTGGGCAACGGCCTCATCATCAGCGCAGTAGCCTGCGGCCACCACCTGCACACGCCCATGTTCTTCTTCCTGCTCAACCTGGCCCTCGCTGACCTGGGCTCCATCTGCACCACTGTCCCCAAAGCCATGCACAATTCCATCTGGGACACCAGGAACATCTCCTACTCAGGATGTGCTGCTCAGCTCTTTTTCTTTCTGTTCTTCATCTCAGCAGAGTTTTATTTGCTGACGATCATGTGCTATGCTACGACCGCTACGTGTCCATCTGCAAACCCCTGCACTACGGGACCCTCGTGGGCAGCAGAGCTTGTGCCCACATGGCAGCAGCTGCCTGGGCCAGTGCCTTTCTCACTGCTCTACTGCTCACAGCCAATACATTTTCCCTGCCCCTGTGCTGTGGCAATGCCCTGGGCCAGTTCTTCTGTGAAATCCCTCAGATCCTCAAGCTCTCCTGCTCAAAATCCTACCTCAGGGAATTTGGGCTCATTGCTGTAAGTGTGTGTTTAGATTTTGTTTGTTTTGTGTTCATTGTTTTCTCCTATGTGCAGATCTTCAGGGCTGTGCTGAGGATCCCCTCTGAGCAGGGACGGCACAAAGCCTTTTCCACCTGCCTCCCTCACCTGGCCGTGCTCTCTCTGTTCTTCAGCACTGGTGCTTCTCTGTACCTGAAGCCCCCCTGAAAGGAAGGTGTAGAGCTACCAGACGTAGAACGGCGAAGTCCTTCAATGTCCAGCCAATGGAGTTCACCAGGTCACGTCTGGGGAGGTCTCCGGGTTGCAGTTCATCCAAACTCTAATTATACTCTTTTTCTTTATGGGGGAAGGGGTAAAACTTGAAACTGAATCAAAGGTAGTCTATTGTATTTTGGGGGGAAAATGGTATTTAGAGAAGGGTACACACAGTCCATGTTCTCAGCAGTGGGTGAGAGCCATTGTCTTCTTGGTCCACTGCTCACACCTGCAACATCCATCTTGCTTTGGTCAGCTTGCCTCCCCCACACACCTCCCCCAGGTTGGGGGTCTCAGTCCCAGTCCTTGGAAAGAGTGGGGGGGACCTTTTCCCATAGGGATTTCATGTCCTGGTCTTTGATGGAGAGGCTTCTTACATCTCAGTCTGTCTGTCACAGTGGTTGTAAGACAAGTGAGGGGTCTGTGGAGAGCTAGGGATCTGCCTGCGGAAGATCTCGGGCTGTACGGGTAGATAAGAAGGCCCCCCTCACCCTGCAGTCTGACCTTTGCTCTGTACCCGGCCGCACCCGGCCGGATGTGAGCAGAGGGAAGTGACACAGACTGCCCAAACCATAAATACCCCTGAGACCCGTCAATAAACGCCATTTGCTGTCCACCACATTGGTGTATGTAGCATTGGACCGAGTGACCCTGGGCCTTGGGTCACCGTGCCGGACCTCCCGAACCAGGTCGCTATGCCATAACGGCAACATCTGATGCCGAAACCCCGGGAAAATCGCAGCGCCCGGAGTTCGGGATTTCGCCTGGACAGGGGACCGGCGGCTGCACAGCAGGCCTAGTGCAGCGGGGGGGACGCCCCCGGACCAGCGTGGACCATGGAAGCCATAGCGAAGGTCGTAACTCAGATGCATGCTCAATGGGGGATTGATTGTAAGCTAAAAGATTTATGTCTTGCTATACCGAGACTTATTAAGCTGGGGGCGATAGACAGCCCGGTGGACATTCTCCATTCGGAGATATGGGATACTTGTACAAAGGTTTTAGCTGAGGAAACTATGTCCGCAGGCTCAGGGGAAGCTCTAAAGTCATGGGGCAGAGTCGTGCAGGCTCTGCAGAAAGCTAGAGAAGAGCAGGAGACCTGGAAAGCCGCGCAGGCTTGGCTATTAGCCACGCCACAGTTGGGGGTGGGCGCGGCAATGCAAACCACGGAGGGCTTCGATCAGATCAGCACCGTGGAACCGCGAGCGCTGGATTCCCCCGAGCAGACCGCTTCACCATCAGAGGGGGGGAACGCGCGCGGGCGTTTTGGTGGGGGTTAACGGAGGAAGCGCAGGAGGCGGCGAAATTGCCGGACCCCAAAGGGGTGGATAAAAGCGCAACCCCTCCGTATGCGTTTGAAAATGGCGCCGAACTGCGTGTTCAGGGCGGAAAGGAAAACACGGGGGGCGGAAATGTAGTCAGCCTGCTTAACAACGCATGCACGGGCAAGCAGGGGGACGGGGCGGCCCCCCGCGGAGGAGCGTAAGGCCAATCAGAGTGCTCAGTTCACTTTAGGTCCTTGTGGGATCTCAGCACATCGTTCCCGATGTCCAGAGATGCCAGGAGAACCCTTGGGGGTCTCGAAAACCCTGGAATGTTGCCAAGAGTGTTTGGTGGCTTGATTTTGATCCATCCACAGAAGTAACAAGAGTCTGAGGACAAGAGAATCGCTTTAGAGTACAAGGTGTAAAAGAGACACATTTAGAGGGTGAGATATAGACTTTAAGGTTTTTGGTACAGGGGGGTTATGGAGACAAGATGGAGAGATCAGGGCGTGTCTTGTCCTTCTTCTTTCTTCTTCTTGTCCTCCATCTCCTGTGATGATGTTGGCACTTGGGGATTGGTTTCTGGTGAAGGTGCACTTGCTAACATGGGCGAAAAGCATTGGGAAATAAAGGTAAATATTGTATACGTAGGTTTTAGTATAAAAAGACATGACCGCCCCGTGGGTGGTCAGAGAGTGCCTGTGACTGCCTGCAGATCAGACCTCTGTTGGGCAGACAGAAAAATTTTGTAGATAAGAAATAATAAACAACCTGAAGACCGAAAGCTGAAGAGTCCAGACTCGTCCTTTGCATCGCGCCCACCAAAGAACCACTCTACCCGTGTCGGGGCAGAGACAGACAGCCGGACCCGACAGGTCCTTATAGGGCAAGGACCTCCCCCAGCAGGAGGCGGGGGGACCCCAGGGGGAGGGAACGGCCCGACCCCCGCAAGAAGGGGCGGGGTCGGAGCCCGGGAAAAAGGAAGAGCAGCCCGGAAACGTCCGGGCAGTTGACTTCCGGCTCCGACTCGGACTCGAGCTCCGAGCTCCAGAGGGGAACGGGGAGTTCCGACTCGGATTCGGGTTTTAACAGAAGGAGAGCAGCGGCATACAAGGTCACTAGCCACAGCGCTCCTGCATGGGTGAAGGGGATATCGGAGAAAGATCGAACTCCGCTTACAGACTGGCGGAAAATAAAAATAGCGTGTGCTGAATGGACTCCGTCAGCAAAACTGGTGTTCCCCGTTCGGGTGGGGGGAGCCGGCGGGAATCAAAGGACCTATTCCCCGGTAAACCCGAAAGACGTGCAGGCAATTATTAAAGCAATTGCAGATAGGGGAATTAATTCTGCCATGGTTTCCACACTCATTGACAGCGTTTTTGGAGGGGATGACATGTTACCTTTTGATATTAAGCAGACTTGCAGAATGATTTTTGATGGGGCAGGGATGATCGTTTTTAAGCAGGAATGGGAGGATAACTGTATTAAGCAGCTGGCCCTGGTAACAGGGGCAGACCATCCACTGCACGGCTCCAGCATACAGAGGCTAATGGGCACAGACCCTACAATGATCACCCCCCAGGCACAGGCTGAGGGCTTGCGGGCACATGAGGTTATGACAACAACCCGTGCTGCCCGAGAAGCCATCCGTGTTGCTTCCAAAGTAATAGCCAAACCGTCGCCTTGGTCCACAATAAAGCAGAGTGAGAGTGAAAGCTTCACTCAGTTTGTGGATCGTTTACAGGCTGCCTTGGACTCCTCAACATTACCCTCAGAGGCAAAGGGTCCTGTGCTGGCAGAGTGCCTGCGCCAGCAATGCAACTCAGCCACCAAAGACATTTTAAGATCACTGCCGCAAGGGTCTAATCTAGCTGCTATGATCAGACACGTTGCAAAGGAAGAACACCTAGCTCCCATTCAGGCAGCAGTTCACACTGCAATAACGAGTGTCATGGCATGCTTTAAGTGTGGCCAAGCTGGGCACGTGGCAACAAACTGCCCCCAGTCAGGGCACCCACCAGCAGCTGCTCTACCACGCCACGGGAGACCTAGGGGACCATGCTGGGCATGTGGAAAGAAAGGGCATTTAGCTAAGGAATGCAGATCCAGGCATCAGGGAAACGGGAGAGGGAGGGGGCAGCCGGGCCGTATCCAGCCTCCTCCCACCTGGAACATGCAGCGGCCCAGCTACAGCAACCTCCAATGGGGCACACGGCTCTCATGCCCACCACCTCCACCCCCTCAGGGAATGACCAACTTTGTCGCCCAGCCAATGGCTCAATCGAACCCATCTGCACCTCAGGAATACCAAGAACCGCTCCCTGGGGCCGAGGCCCCTGGGTGGCTTTGGCCATGAAAGCATGGGAACGGGACCCATGGGTGGCCTTCGCCGCGAAGGTGGGGAAACACCCACTGATCGTGTGGGCAGTGTGTCGTCTCCACAACAGCTCCGACGACTCGGCCATCTGCCTTCCCTTTTGGGCGGACACAGGGTCAGATGTCACCGTCATCCCAGACATACATTGGCCTCGACCATGGAAGCTAGAAGTAGCCCCCATGGTGGGCGGAGTTGGAGGGCTGTCCCGAGCCCACAAGAGCACCCAACCAGTGGCAATAACCCTCTGCACCGAGAGAGGACCGGGAAGAACTATCACCCTCACTGCATATGTGATGTCGGACTGCCCACCCTTGCTAGGGAGGGATGCCCTAGCCCTGCTGGATGTTAGGGTGACAAATTTATTCTAGGGGCCACTGTTGCGTACCCGCCATTGCCCATCAAGCTGACTTGGAAATCAGCCGACCCAGTGTGGGTCGAACAGTGGCCCTTGTCAACGCCTCGAATGACTGCCCTCATTGAGTTAGTTAGCCGTGAATTACACAAGAATCATATAGAACCCTCCACGAGTCCATGGAACACTCCGATCTTTGTAATACCTAAGCGGTCTGGTGAAGGCTTTCGTCTCCTGCACGACTTGTGAGAAGTGAACAAGAGAATTCAGCCTATGGGCCCTGTGCAAACTTCGCTGCCCATGAACTCTGTGATACCAAAAGGACAACCCTGTGCAGTGCTCGACATCAAAGACTGCTTCTTTTCTATTCCCCTGCACGAAGACGACAAGGAGTGTTTCGCCTTCTCCATCGTCTTCCCAAACAGCCAGCGGCCCAACCTACGCTTCCAATGGAGGATGCTTCCACAAGGAATGCTCAACTCCCCAACTATCTGCCAGATCACCATGGACCGAGTGCTAGCACCAGTCCGGCAGAGCAATCCGACTGTAACCATCGTGCAGTACATGGACGACATCCTGATCGCCGCACCATCCACGAGACAAGTGGACCAGCTGGTGTCTACCATCTCCGAGACCTTAAGGACAAATGGCTTTGAGGTAGCGAGTGCAAAAATAAAAAAGGGACCATGCGTGACCTTCCTAGGAGTGAGAATCACAAGCTCCTACATAACTCCTCCCCAGATGAAAATCTGCTGAGACATCAAGACGCTCCACGACATGCAACAGCTGGTAGGGTCCTTACAGTGGCTCCGCAACATCGTCCTGATTCCTCCCGAGGTCATGGACCCTCTGAATGACCTCTTGAAAGGGAAGAACCCATGGGAGCAAAAAACCCTGACGCCGGAAGCAGTATGCTCGCTCAACTTCATCGAACGTCAGATGTCAGAGAGCATGCTCACCAGATGGGACTCAAGTGCTCCAGTCGATCTGTATGTCCACTTTACAAAAAAGGGGGGAGTGGGAGCCTTAGCCCAAGGACCCCCTGACAAGGCCCAACCAATACTATGGGTGGTCTTGGGGAAACCGTCGCGTGCCTTTTCCCCGGGAGTCGAGTGCCTCTGCAGCCTCATCTGGGCATCGAACCTTCCAGGATAAGCTTGCGTCTCCGCAAACAGCTCTCTGCACAGTCAACAACAATATCGGAATATCTAGCCATGGCCCTTACAGGCTTTGGAGGAGAGATTCGCTACGCGGAAAAACCCCCTTGGACTCGTCTGCTCACGGTCATCGATATCGACCTCCCACCAAAAGTACTTGACCGACTGCGGGCGGGACCAACCATCTTCACGGACGCATCATCGCAGACCTCCACCGCGGCGGCAGTATGGTAGTCAGGAGAACAGTGGCAATGTGTCAAGGCAACCGACCCCACACTTTCGGTCCAACAGCTTGAAGCAGCAGCTGTAGTGCTTGCGTGCGGACTGTTCCCAGAACACCTTAACATTGTGACTGATTCCATATTTGTGGCCAAGCTCTGCCTAGCCATGTCCGGACCAGGTGTGTCAGTGTCCACAGTGGCAACGATGCTGGAGGAAGCACTCTATTCACGGAAAGGCACCATATCAGTCATCCATGTCAACAGCCACGACCCGGTCAAAGGATTCTACCAAATAGGCAACGACAAGGCTGACGCCGTCGCAAAGGGCGTATGGACACTGAAAGAAGCTCGTCAGTTGCACGAATCCCTTCACATCGGAGCTAAAGAGCTTGCGAAAAGGTGCAGGGTTTCTACTGTGGACGCAAAGCACGTCGTCGCTACGTGCCCCCACTGCCAGAAGTCGCCACTGTGGTCGAGTGGCGTCAACCCCAGAGGCCTCAAAGCCTCAGAAATATGGCAAACAGACTTCACACAATGCCAGCTGTTGAAATCCCGAGCGTGGCTCGCGGTTACCGTAGATACGTACAGCGGCATGATTGTGGCCACACAGCATCTCAAGACCGATTCCAAAGCGACCATCCAACATTGGCTAACAGCCATGGCATGGCTTGGAGTTCCAAAACAGATCAAAACAGATAACAGCCCAAACTTCATCTCAAAGGTAGTCCAAGCATTCGCCTCGAAATGGAACATCGCCTTGGTGCATGGCATCCCATACAACAGCACCGGGCAAGCCATCGTCGAGAGAGCAAACCAGACTCTGAAAACTAAGCTGGAAGTGCTAGCAAAGGCAGAAGGCTTCACCAATGCCACTCCCCCGGGTGACCAGGCGCGCATGCTGGCAACTGCGCTGCTAGCGTTAAATCAATTCCCTAGGGGGGACGAAACAAACAGTCCTGCTCAGAGACACTGGGCCACTCGGGTGCTAGAGGAAGGCCCACAGGTGGTGATCAAAAATGAACTAGGGGAGTGGGAACAGGGTTGGAGATTGGTGCTCACGGGGCGGGGATATGCGGCTGTTAAAAAGGACGGGGACATTAAATGGTGTCCACTCAAATCTATCAAACCAGACCTTCATAGGGAAACTCATGAGAATTGTGAGACTTTGTTTGCAGGACTGGATCATTGGACGTCCCCGAAACTCATACGCCCCACTACTGGGAAAGAGAGAGAGGCCATCGAGCAACCCGACATCACCTGAGAAGCTCGGGCCATGAAAATTAAAGTAGCAACGGTATCTCTGTGTAATCTTGTTTCTAGGGTTAGTAGGCGGAGGACAAGCAGACACAAAACATTACCCTCACCAGCCATTCAGGTGGGTTCTATGCCATCTCTCAGGTGAGGGGGTCATCAAAGAAATTGTTACAGCCAACACCCCATCTTTCGAGTTCAGGTTAAAAGACATTTTCCCCATGCATACAGGGCACCCCAGATTTCAGGAAGGGAGGGAAGTTCGAGTGGGTGATCCCAGCTGCATCGGGAATGTGGGTCTGTCACGGATCCGGGGTAAGCCCATGTGTACTCCTTGACAAATTTGATCATTCTACTGACTTTTGTGTCCAAGTTCTAATTGTCCCCAGAGTCCTGTATCGCCAAGAAG
This sequence comes from Agelaius phoeniceus, assembly GCF_051311805.1. Taxonomy (NCBI): domain Eukaryota; kingdom Metazoa; phylum Chordata; class Aves; order Passeriformes; family Icteridae; genus Agelaius; species Agelaius phoeniceus. The sequence goes on from NW_027509866.1 coordinate 8,761,594, forward strand.
AAGAGGTGTACCGCTTGTTCGAGGAACCCAACCGGCTCTACAAACGAGAGGTGATAACAGGCATCACCATCGCAATGCTCCTCGGTTTAGGAGCTACCGGCGCTGCCACAGGCATCTTGGCCCTTGCAACACAACATCAGGGACTGGCACAACTGCAGATGACAGTTGATGAGGACTTGCAAAGGATCGAGAAATCCATCTCTTCCCTGGAAAAATCCCTTTCCTCACTCTCAGAGGTTGTCCTCCAAAACAGGAGAGGACTGGACCTCTTGCTCATGCAGCAAGGAGGCCTGTGTGCTGCCTTGAAAGAGGAATGCTGCTTTTATGCAGACCACACTGGAGTCGTCAGAGACTCCATGGCCGAACTGAGAAATTGGCTAAACCGAAGGAAAGCAGATAGAGAAGCTCAACAGGGCTGGTTCGAGTCGTGGTTCAACCGGTCTCCATGGCTCACCACCCTGATTTCTACCCTAATAGGCCCAGTCACTATAATCTTACTAACCCTAATCTTCGGGCCTTGCATATTAAACAAACTGGTGCTATTTGTTAAAAGGCGTTTGGAAACGGCTAACATTTTGTTTCTCGAGCGCCAACAATTACTTTAAGGCGTGCCACTTACTAACACACTTACGATTTTACGCTAATTCTATTAACTCATGAAATTTTGTAACCTTTACATTTTATAAGATTTTTACTAATCATGAGGGGGGGGGGAAATGTGGAGAGCTAGGGATCTGCGTGCGGAAGATCTCGGGCTGTACGGGTAGATAAGAAGCTCCCCCTCACCCTGCAGTCTGACCTTTGCTCTGTACCCGGCCACACCCGGCCGGACATGAGCAGAGGGAAATGACACAGACTGCCCAAACCATAAATACCCCTGAGACCCCTCAATAAACGCCATTTTGCTGTCCACCACATTGGTGTATGTAGCATTGGACCGAGTGACCCTGGGCCTTGGGTCACCATGCCGGACCTCCCGAACCAGGTCGCTAGGCCATAACGGCAACACACAGCTATTAAAATCCCACCATCAAGTCCCCTCCCTCTACACAACTAAAACCAAAAACCCCTACAACCCATACAACCATACAAAATAACCCTACAACTAAAAATAAACACAAAAAAGCCCAAAACCAGCCATAAAACCAATTTACACAACCCAACCATAACTTCCACCACAAGTTACCATCGGGTCAGGTGTTAACCCTTTCAATACTTCAATCCTGCCTGAAGTAAAAGAAAAAAAAATCTAAGCATATAAAAAAACCAACATAAAACCATCAAAGTAAAGAAGAAATTAAATCCCAAATAAAAAAGAAGAAAAAAATACCTTTATTTGGAAACTAAAATCCTCTTATAAATTATAAAGAAAAAACTCTTTTCCTTTTTAATACCTAAAACTTAGGAAAAATCAAATTAATATCAAACAAAAACCTCCATACTAAAATAAACAAATGTTAAAATGACTGTAATTTCATAAAAAGTTTAAATAGAGAAAAAAAAAATAATTCAGTATCCCCAAGAGAAGATCTCCATTCTCAGAGATAAAAATAATTTAAAAAGTAAATAACTAAAACTTATACCTTTAAATAATTCATCTTTTAAACAATACCCAATAAGTTGACATGGCCCATACACAAGCTTTAAAAACCTTGTAGCAATAAAAACAAATTCACAATAACAAAGTTCCCCAGACCACTCCTATCCATGAAAAAATTAGGAACCAGGAACCACAAAAACCCTATTTTTTCCACTTGTAAAAAAATCTCCATAAACCTAAGCAGAAAAACTTCTCTCTCTAAGTAAAAAAGTCTATTCTAGAAATAGTAAACCAACTAGAAATTTTAAATTTACTTTCTTTACATTGTCAGTAAGAGAAAAAAAGTTGTAAAGAAAAAGTGTTCTAAAGATTTTAATTTAATTCTTACTACCTTTGTTCTTTTAGTTACTTTTAAACATTTTCTTTATGCCCTCTAAAAATTTTAAGCCTAACTTTCTCCTAATCCTATCTCACAATAAAATAAATACATAAATAATTAACTGACACTAAAACCTACCACACTCATCAATACATTAAGAAATCTCAATATTGGAAAAATCTTAAATTAACAAACCAAAACCACTACAATGTCATAACAAACCTTTGGCCAAAGATTCTCTGATTTTCTAATGCTCCCAGTAAAGGCTGTTTGGTTGTTTTGGGCTCCTGAGAATCTCTTGTTGGTATTTCTCCAGGGAGTCCAACTCAGAGGACACAAACAATTTTAATTCCTTTTAAATGTCTCCTTGAGAGAGTTGTTTGGGGGATGGCAGTCAGGGCTTGTCTGTGCTGCTTGGCACAGCCCAGGCAGGGCTTTCCCAGCCACATTCCACACTCCATTGCCCAGCTGGAGCCGCTGGTGCCTCTGAGTTGTGCTGCCCCAGCCCCAGGGACGCTCTCCTTGTCTGCCCATTCCCCCACGGTCTCTGGGCAGGGATGGCCTCACTGGGGGCTGCTGACATCCTCAGCAACTTGGAGGCTGCTGCTGCTGAATTTCACTGCTCCAGAGGCTTGTTCAGCCTTCAGCTCTTCAGTGTAGGAATTCAGTGTCCCAAGGCTCATGAACATTCAGAACACCTGAACAAGCCAAGCCTCAGGGGATAATTTGATTTAGTTTTCCAAATCACTTGTTCAGCCTTCAGCTCTTCAGTGCAGGAATTCAGTGTCCCATGGCTCATTAACATTCAGAACACCTTAACAAGCCAAGCCTCTGGGAATCATTTAAGTGTCCAAAACGGGTTTTGTGATTGTTCGCGATCTCAGAGTGCAAAAGAACCAACATGGTACAAGGGGGTTTGCAGTGATAATCCAAACAAATGCACCTCTTTTGAAATAACCACAGCAAACATGCGTTGGGGATGAAGCGTGGAAAAAAGGAAAAAATAAGGGAAAAGAGGGAGGGAATGAATGGGTGTAGAGATACCAAACGTAGAATGGCGAAGTCCTTCAATGTCCAGCCAATGGAGTTCACCAGGTCATGTCCGGGCAGATCTCAGAGGTGCAGTCCATCTGGACTCTAGTTATACTCTCTTTTGATGGGGGAAGGGGAATAGATCTTGAAACCGAATCAAAGGTAGTCTATTGTTTCTTCGGGGGAAAGAATGGTATTTAGAGAAGGGTACACACAGTCCATGTTCTCAGCAGTGGGCGAGAGCCATTGTCTTTGTGCTCCAATGCTCACACCTGCAACATCCATCTTGCTTTGGTCAGCTTGCCTCCCCCACACACCTCCCCCAGGTTGGGGGTCTCAGTCCCAGTCCTTGGAAAGAGTGAGAGGGGCCCTTCTCACAGAGGGATTTCATGTCTCGTTTTTTCTCTGGTGAAGAGGCTTCTTACATCTTAGTTTGTCTGTCACAGTAATTGCAAAGGAGCGAGAGGGGTCTTCTTTGGAGGACCACCCAAAACTCGAGAGAAGTCCAGCCAGAGGTGGGGGGAAAATCCCAGAGCTATTGTTGCAAAAAGGGCAGAATGTCCTTCTCTTCTTTTCATGGAGCTCAGTGTAGCATACAGTAAACACACCTGTGAAACAATAGCTTAGCAATGCTCTCAGGTCTCAGGGCCCTTAGCATGTAACTTTCTCCTACAGGCCAGAGATTTAAGACAGGCGGTCTTTTCTTCAGTGGTCCCCAATGACAATTGTGAGGCAGATGAGGGAAATTTCGGACAGTCTCACACCCAGTTGCTCCAGTTGTGTCCTTAGTCCCCTTAGCATGGTTCCAGTACCTTCCAGTTGATCCCAGTTGCTCCCAATGTGCCACATTTTCCTCCCAACATGGGCCCAGTAGCTTCCAGTATCCCCCAGTCAGGATCCATTCTCACCTGCTGTAATCCCAGTGGCTCCAGGATGATCCCAGTTGTACCCAGTCCCCTCCCCCCAGTGTGGTTCCAGTCACTCCCAGTATGACCCCAGTCATTCCCAGATCCTCCCAGTATGATTCCAGTCATGCCCAGAGTGACTCCTTGTCACTCCCAGTGTGGGCCCAGTTGCTCCCAGTCACCTCCAGCATGGTTCCAGTCACAGCCAACACCTTTCCAGTCACTCCCAGTCTGGTTCCAGTAGGATCCCAATCATTCTCAGATACTCCTAATACTTTTCAAGGCACTCCCAGTATGATCCCACTCAGTTCCAGTATGACCCCATCATGGGCACAGCTGCTCCCATTATCATCCAGTGTGGTTCCAGTTGCTCCCATTTACCCCAACTGTGGTTTCAATCACTCCCAGCGTATTGCAGTTCCTCCCAGCAGGTTCCCAGTTAGTCCCAGTTGTCCTCAGTTGCTTCCAGCCTGATCCCAGTTGCTCACAGCCAGTCCCAGTCACCCTCAGTGCCGTCCCAGTTGCTCCAAGTATGACCCAGTATGATCCCAGTTGCCCCCAGCCTGGTTCCAGTTGCCCCCTGATCCTCCCAGTGATAACAGTTGGAGCCTGTTGTCCCTTCTGTAGTCCCAGTCACTCCATAGATGATCCCAGTCCCTCCCACCATGGTCCCAGTCATGCCCAGTTACCCCCAGTGTAGACTCAGTCACTTCCACTCACTCCCAGTTGCCCCCAGCATGGGGTCCCAGTTCTCCCCAGCATGGTCCCTGTTGTTCCCAGTGTGTTCCCAGTCATCCCCAGTATGGTTACAGACACTCCCAGTACATCCCAGTTGCCCTCAGCATGTCCGTGGTCATTCCCAGACACTCCCAGTGGTCCCAGTAAGGTGCTTGTTATCCCAGGATGATCGCAGTGATGCTCAATATATCCCAGTTGCCTCCAGTACGCATCCAGTCATTCCCAGTCCCTCCAGTTTGCTTGCAGCATGATCCCAGTTTCTCTCAGTTGCTCCCAGCAGCCCAAAGTGTGATCCCAGTTGCTCCCTTTCTACACCAGTATGAGCCCAGTAACCGCCAGTATGATCCTTGTCACATGCCAGCACTCCCAGAATGGTCCCAGTATAATCCCAGTAACTTCCAATCACTCCAGAATGGTCCCAGTTGCCTCCAGCTAGATCAACCCAGTCAGTCCCAGTATGATGCCATTTGCTCCCAGCATACTCCCAGTTGCTCCCAGTCCCCCCCAGTATGGGGGATGATGTGCATGGTGTGTTCCCAGTCACTCTCAGACATTCCCATCATTAGTCCAGTCCCTCCCAGTATGATCCAGAGATGATCCCAGTGTGCTCCCAGTCACTGCCAGTATGAACCAGTTGTGCCCCACATGGTTCCAGTTGCTCCCTTTCAGCCTCACTTTTGTTCCATTCACTCCCAGTCTCACCCAGTTCCTTCCGGCATATTCCAGGTCAGTCCCAGTTCCTTCCAGCCTGATCCCATTTGCTGCCAGCCACTCCCAGTCAGCCTCAGTGTAGCTGCACTCACTGCCAGTATGATCCCAGTCACTTCCAGCATGATCCCAGTTCATCCCAGTATAAGCCCAGTTGCTTCCAATCATGCCCAGCATGCACCCAGTGACTCCCAGTTCCTTCCAGCATGATGCCAGTTGCTCACAGCTGCTCCTGGTCACCCTCTGAATGATCCCACTTGCTCCCAGTATATCCCATTTGCCCCCAGCATGGTCTCAATTGCCCCCTGCACCCTCCCACTCACTCCCAGTATGATCCCAGTACAGCCCAGTCCCTCCCAGAGACGCCACTCCTGGGATCCCCCACCCCTCTCTGCGTTCCCCCCTCATGGATCTCCCGAGAGGAGCCCCAAGGGCTGGCAGTGCCCAGCCAGAGTCCCCAGCAAGGCCCAGTTTGGATGTGCAGCCCCCAGCTTGCCCAGTTTGCCTCTCCTTTGGCCCGGGCCGGGTTCCCCCCGCCCGCAGCGGCTGGGAGCAGCCGAGAGCCCCACGCTGCCCATCCCGACCTGTCCCGGCTCCATCCCCGCTCCTGCCGCGTGCTGCGAGGGCTGCGGGAACGGGGCACCGAGGGTGTGGCTGCTGCTGGGGGAGGAGGAGGAGGGAGGGAAGGGCAGGGATGAAGGAGGAGAGCCAGAAGGGATGGAAGTAGGGGAAGGAGGTGGGCTTAGGGAGGAGGAGGAGGAGGAGGAGGGATGGAAGAGGAGGAGTGGGAGGAAGAGGAGGGACAAAGGAGGATCAGGGAAAGAAGAAGGAACCAAGAGGTTGAGCCCTCCCTGAATTCGCAGCCCCCACCTGTGGGATCATCACCCCCCATCCCGCAGGTGCCCTGGGCAGGGGAGCTCTGCCCGGATACCCTGGGGGGTCCCTGGGTTGGGTATTTTTGGGGGGACGTTTGGAAAATGAAGAACTCCAAAGCTGAGCAGAAAATGCCCCTTGGGGGGACACTGGGGGGTCCCGGTGGTGGCTGCCGGCAGAGGCAGCCTGGAGGAGCAGAGCCCTGTGTCCCCCAGGAGCCCAAAGTGGGGAGCCCAGAGAGAGGGGAGCGCCGCCATTGGGGGGACCCTCAAGAGCCTGGAGAGGGGCAGGGGGGACTCCTTGGAGCCCCTGCACCCCAAAGCAGAGAATAAAGGGAGAAGGGACACTGGACCGCAAGACCCCCAGCATCCCTAAGTGGGGAGATGGAAAAGGGGAACTTTTTGGATTGCTGGGACTCCCAGCAGCCTGGAGAGGGTGGGGACTGGGTAGACAAGGGACCCCCAATACATCTGACCCCCAGCAGCTGGGATAGGGAGAACCCCGAACTCCAAATGGGAGAGACCAGAGACAGGGAACTGCTGGGAGGCATTTTCAGGGCTGAATCTTGGTGTTTGGGAGGTTTTTATGGACCCCAGATGGCTGGTGACTTGTAGAGATGGACTTGGGCAGGGGGAACCCCCTAATCCAATGTGCTAATGCATTGAATTTTTCCTAAACCAGGATTTCCCATTCCCAAACCTTGGCTGGATAGAGGAGAAGGCTGCAAGGAAGATGCTCCATGAGCCCCAGGCAGGTGAGGAGGAAGTCAGTGCCCCTTTCCCGCTCTCTCCTGCTCCATCTCCAAGCCCAGCACAGCCCCTGGCTGCAGGACAACCCTGCTGCCAACCCCGTCCTGCCGGGGATGCACTGGGGGGATCTCCTTCCCCTTCCCTCTGGCACGGAGGCAAATCCCATCCTCTCCTTGGCCTTCCTCCCCCAGGGAAGGAGCTGAGGATGGAGACCAGGGAGGACAAATCCCCACAGTAGAACTGCGTGGAAGAGGCCATTTTGAGTGGCTCCATGGCACAGGAATCCAATGGGGAGGAAAATCCCAGAGATCCCACAGGAAGAGGGGCTGCAAACCCAGCCCAGGGTGCTCTGAGGAGGAAAGACCCACCCTGAGGCAGGAAGGTGGACAGAGCTTCAGCCAGAGCTCAGAGCTGGTGGTCCATGAGCAGCTTCACAATGGGGAGAAGGCCCACAAGTGCTTGGAGTGTGGGAAGAGCTTCAGGCAGAGCAGCACCCTGATCAGCCACCAGATGATCCACACTGGGGAATGGCCCTACAAGTGTGGGGAGTGTGGGAAGGGCTTCAGCTGCAGCTCCCACCTCATCATCCACACTGGGGAGAGGCCCTACGAGTGTCCCCAGTGTCAGAAGAGGTTTCAGACCAGCTCCAGTCTTTTCCTGCATGAGCGGATTCACACGGATCAGAGGCCCTTCCGCTGCCCCAACTGTGGGATGGGCTTCAAGCAAAACTCCCACCTCATCAGGCACCAGCAGATCCACAGCGAGGAGAGGCCCTACGAGTGTCTGGAATGTGGGATGAGCTTCAGCTGCAGCTCCAGCCTGATCCACCACCAGAGAATACACACTGGGGAAAGGCCATACAAGTGTGGGGAATATGGGATGACCTTCAGTCAGAGGTCCCAGCTGATCATCCACCAAATGATCCACACGGGGGAGAGGCCCTATGAGTGTCTTGAGTGTCAGAAGAGGTTTCAGACCAGCTCCCATCTCCTCAAGCACCAGTGGATTCACACCGAGGAGAGGCCCTTCCGCTGCCCCGACTGTGGGAAGGGCTTCAAGCAAAACTCCAACCTTGTCACCCACCAGAGTGCCAAAGGCTCCCCAGGGAGTGCTGAGAGCAGATCCTGGAGGCCAGGATTGCAGGGAGCCCAAGGCTCTGAGCAGGGAACTGCAATGCTGAGCAAGGCCTGGGCTGGCTGGGGGAAGCAGAAAGGCCAAGCCCTGAGCCCAGCCTGGGACAGCAGGGCCTGTCCCTCACGGGTGGCTCGGGGATGTTTGTGGGGCACTGGGATGTGAGGGGCAGCAAGGACAAATGTCATAAACCTGTGTGACACTGCAGACCCTCATGGAACCAAGGGGCCAGTGGGACACTGTGGGAAGTTGTGGAACCAAGGGGATCATTGTGGCACTGCTGGGGCCATGGAACCAAGGGGCCAGTGGGACACTGTGGGGTTTCATGGAAACAAGAGGCCATTGTGAGCCTGCAGGGCTGGAACAGCCCAGAACACTGAAATGCTAGGCATTACCAAAGGTTCATTTCCTTGAGTTTGGTGCACAGGAGAAACACCAACCAGATATTCTCAACATGGACAGATGTAAAGGATATTCTTCTTTTTAGAAAGGGATCCACAAGGATCATCAAGTCCAGCTCTGAAGTGAATGGCCCACACAGGGATTGAAACCACAACCTTGGTGATACCAGCACCATGCTCTAACCAACAGAGCAAAAGGTCAAAATGACACAAAATTTTACTGGCAAAATATAGACAATCAAGGAACTTTTGCAAAGGGTTTAATACAACATCCACTCCAACAGAAAATGCTTATCGTAGTATTAACTTCATAAATTTAGCCCATTTAACCTAAAAACCGGTAACCCTTAAGATGTTAAGTTACCCAAAAATGTGCCAGGTAAGTAGGATTAGAAGGAGAAGAAATAGGGAACGACAGAAAGACAGAAGATCCATAGAAAGACATGCACATGGGTACCAACTGCTCAGGTTCCAGCATCACCAACAGAGGAACCCCAGCAGAAGGCAGGACCCAGACCCTGGGCTGGCCTCGTGCTCCGGCTTTTAACCCCCTGGGCCTTCCTGGCCCCGCCCCTGGGATGGGACTGCCAGTTGCTTGTCCAATCAGAGCCAGGGTAGCACCAGCTGCTGGTGTGTGATTGATTGATTGACAGCTCAGCCAATCAGAGCTGGGTTAGCACCGCCCCTGCTGTGTGATTGACAGCTCTGCCAGGCCAGGGCTGGGGGCGGGGCTCTGTCCCACCACAAACGAAGGCCTGACCCGGCCCTGGCCCCACACGGGCATTCCGAGCATCCCAAGGTGTCTCGGGACATGGATCTCATCCAGCCTCTGACGGCGACCACGGTGACACTACGGAACCTCATGGAGCCATGGCTCAGTTGTGACAATGGAGACCCAAGGAAACGATGGTGAGACTGTGGAATCCAGGATCATGGAATCAAGGAGACCATTGTGCAAATCATGGGCCCTATGGAAGCAAGGATCAATGATCAAACTGTGGTTTGATTGTGATTGATTTAAAATAGAAACAAGGAGCCATTGTTTCACAGCAGGGCTGCATGGGGCCAATGGACCCTTGTGACTCTGTTGGGGCTCATGAAACCAAGACGCCATTGTGACATTGCCAGACCTCATGGAATCAAGGAGACCATTGTGACAGTGTGGGCACCCATGAAGTCAAGGGAACATGGAACAGGTCTGCCTGGTTTGGCCTCCTGGGGGCTGTCTGACAGGTCCCACTGAATTTGGCATGTCAAGGGCCACTTCCCATCTGAAAGGTGAAGCACTGGGGCTCCGTGCTTTCATTCCCATGGAAAAGAACTGTCTTTCTTGTCTAGGCACCCATGGCCAAAATTGGGATTCTGCATCTAAAATTCTCTATATCCAAGGGTTACTCCCAGACAAAATCTGCCCATACAGTCAAGTCTGGCCAGCCTTGGCCTCTGGTGACTGCCTCTCATCTGCCCCTGCACCACTGGGGCTCACTTGTTTCCTTCCTATGGAGACCATTGTGACACTGCGGAGCATTGTGGAACCAATGGGCCATGGTGACACTGCAGGCCCTTGTGGACCCTGTGACACTGTAGGAACTTGTGGAACCAAGGGAATCGTTGTGACCCTGCAGGGCCCCGTGGAAGGAAGGGATCATTGTGACACTCTGGGAACTTGTGGAACCAAAGGAATCATTGTTGCCCTACGTGGCCCTAATGGACCCAAGGGGCCATTGGACACAGCCAGGCTTCATGGAACCAATAGACCATTAGGACACTGTGGGGCCTTGTGGAACCATGGAGACCATAAAGATCCTTAAGGACTTGTGTAATCAAGGGGCCATTATGACACCTGAGGGCACCATGGAAGCAAGAGAACCATTGTGGCACTGCAAGGCCTCATGGAAGCAAGGTGCCATTGTGACACTGCAGGGCCCTGTGGAACCAAGGGAACATGAAACAGGTGTGGCTGCCTTGGTCTCCCAGGGCCCACCTGACAGGTCTGGCTGACCTTGGAATGTGGAAGGCCACTCCAATCTACTCCTGAAACAGTGGGGCTCTGGGCTCTTCTTTTTATGGAAAAGAGCTTTCCATTTTTTCCAGGCATCCATGGCTAAAATTAGGATTTCAGCTCCAAATTTCTATGTATCCAAGGATTGCTCCCAGACAAAAGCTGCCAGGACAGACAGGTCTGGCTGGTCTTTGACTCCTGAGTGCCAGAACTCACCTGTTTTGCAAACACTGGAAAGGGCTCTGTGCTTTTCTTTTATGAAAAAAAACCCCATCCCTCTTCTCCAGGCACAAATGTTTTAAATTAGGACTCCACATTCATAATTTCAAATATCCAAGGACTGCTCCAAGCAAACCTGCCAGAACAGACAGATCAGGCTTGCCTTGGCCTCTGCTCGCTGCTGTTCATCAGCTCCTGAAACATGGAGGTTCCATGGTTTCCTTCCTATGCAGACCAAGGTGACACTTGGGAGCCTTGTGAAATGAAGGGGCCATTGTGACACTGCAGAGCACCATGGATCCAAGGGACCATTGTGACACTGTGGGGCCTCGTGGAACCCAGGACATCCCTGTGGCTCTGCTGGGCCACATGGTCCCAAGGGGCCAGAGCAAAGCAGCAGTGTGGGAGTTAGCCCAGCTGTAACTCAGAGTCAGACAGATTTTACCCCGGAAGGCATGAGTTTCAAGTCCTAGGAATCATTTGTTTAACTTAGGGTAAGCTTGAAAGTTCTCCAATAAGCCTTTAGTGTTGTTATGCTAAATTGTCCAAGTTCTACTCCCCTATTGGTTACTTGTTTCTTCTATAGGGTTATTGTTCTAGTTTTCTAGCCCCAAGTGTCTATGTTGTTGCTTCCCCTTTTTCTCAGGTCTTAGGATCCTGCCCCTCATACTGTGCTCGACTTCTCCATGTTTATTGTTTTTCACCCTGTTATTAAAGTTCTTTTTGGGCACCTCCATCGAACCCGCACCTTTTCATTTTCACCACCCTCGTCCTGAAGTCAGGGAACCAGAGAGGTTTGTCACAGCCACCCTCATTGTGACCTTTGGCGCCCGAACAGGGACCATGACACTCAGGGCTCCCTGTGTCAGTCACGTCAGCTGGGGTTGGCTGATGGATAGGCCAGGGCTCCCCGGGATTTTGGATTGTGCCGGGCCCAGTGGATTCATCGTTGCTTCAAGGGACCTTGCCCAGGATCAGCAGGGACAACAACGGTTTCACCTGCATAGGATTGCAGGTGGGTTTGGGGAAATGCAAGACATTTATTGCCCTTTTTGCCACTGTGTTTTTACAATATGCACCCATGTCCCATAATTGATTTGGGGTGTTCTGGTGGCTCTTCCCCATAAGGCAGAGAAAAAAAAAGGGCAGTCAGATGTCCAAAGTAGAAAGGAGCATATATGGATGCTTTAATTCTCACTGATCATGACACAATATTTTCAAAGTACAAATTAAAATCAATAAATCAATCATGGGGTGGATCATTAAAAATTTTCCAGACGACTCTAATGATGAAATCCATATCACTGAATTTTGGGACTCCGTGGGAGTTAAAAGTGACCCCGTTGCACCCTGCATGCTCCCCATCTTCCACACCATCCTTGAGACCCTTCACCAGCAAGCAGTGTGTTGAAAACTCAATCCGTTGGTCACTCCTAACTCGGGACCTCCCCTCAAACCTGCCTTTCTCAGACCTTCCATGATGGTCCAAGATGGCAATGGCCACAAAATCTTGGAGCATCATGCCCTGGAGACTCAAGATGGAAGGACCCCAAATGTGGCTCGGGAGCTCCACCATCCTCCCTCCATCTTGGCTCCTCCACTTCCTGCTACCACAGCCTTCTCTTCCGCCCTGAATGACCCTCCAGACTCCATCCCCACAACTGCGGGTCACTCCCCCACTGTCAATCATCCTCTCCACCCTGGGCCATGCCTCCAGAACTCCACCCTGGAAGTCCGCCATCCTAAATCAAGGCCCAGAACGCCTGAAAAAATGGCAGCGGCCTTTGCCTCACCCTCTTGCAACAATATAACCCCATAATCACAGATATTAAGCCCAACTGTTACACTATTTCTGATCAAAATGTTTCTGCTCCAAGTTATTCTTCCTCCCCAGAAGACAGTTTGGATTCCTCAGAGCCACCTTGCCCCTCAGGCCCAAAAGATCCCTAGGAAAGGATCCAGAAAGAAGCAGTTAAGGAAGGAGACTGGCAAATAGTCTTGAAACTCCACATTGTCCTGGGATGTTATGAAAGTAGGGGGTAGAATCCCAGGTGTCAGCCATTGGTTTATGGGGAAATCAAGGATCTGTGTAGGGCAGCTAAAGACCATAGGAAGGACTTACCTTGTTTTAATGGCCTAATGAGGGCCATGTTTACAGCACATGCTTTAACCCCCTATAATTTAAATTATATCATGACCAGGTGGTTGTCATGTACAGAGTACACCCTGTGGGAAGGGGGATGGAAGTGTTTACTAAATCAATTAATAGCAGACTATGCTAATAATGAGGCAAGGGTGGAATTGACAATCAACCATCTAGCTGGAGAAGGACAACACAGCCTACCAGATGATCAAGCAGCAGGTATCCCCAGAGAAGTATTGGATGATATCAAAGAGATGGCTTTGAAAGCTTTAATCCAGGTATTGGATGGTAGCACCCCCAGTTTGGACTACCTTGGGTGGCTGCAGCTAAAGCTTTAGGACAATCAGACCATCCTGGGTGCCTGTTAAGTAAGCAAACCAATGCTGCCTCCCTCACATTGAGTGGGCTGCTCTCAGACACAGAGACCATCAGACACGCCACCTTGCAGAACAGCGATAGAGTTTTTACTCTGGGCACATGGGCATGGCTGTGTAGACTCTGAGGGCATGTGCTGCATGAACCTCTCCAGCCACAGCGAGTCAATCCACAAGAGCATTCAGGTACTGAAGGAAGGGTTCAAGAAGCTTCAAGTGGAAAACAAAGACTGGGGCCATAAACTCTTCCAAACCAAGGGACTAAAAGGGCTGGATGATGTCTAGCTACAACAGGACTCTTCATTCTCTTAGTGGTTGTTGTATTGTTAATTGTCCCATGTTTGCTTGGATGCTTTTAGAAAGTCTTAAAAAATTCTTTCAATTCCATCTTTTGTTAAAACAGAAAGGGCTAAGATACCCTACACAGGCTCCTCATGGACTCCTTGTAGGAGAGAATTGGAGGCCAGGATGGCACAAAAACCTTCCAGAGACTCAGTGTGGGAAGGTAAATCCTTAAAAATAGCTAAAAGTATTCTTAGATCCAAAGTACCTTAAAATCCTTGAGTATCTCAAGGCATTAATGAGCCCCACTGAGTGTCAGTACAAAGCTCTCCAGGGACTCATTAAAGCAGATAATTGGGGCCATGATTGCACAAACCTCTCACAGAGTCTGTAACAAAAGGAAAACTTTTGTTAGGACCTTAAAATAACTGGAGTACCCTGAAGTATTAATGAGCCCCACTGAGTGTTGTTACTGACAGAGCCTCTCCAGGGACTCGTTAAAGCAGATAATTGGAGGCCATGATTGCACAAACCTCTCAGAGACTCCAAGGCAAAAGCCAAAGCCAAAGTCCTTTGAAAAACCTGCAGCCCCTGCAGGGAGCATGAAGGAGCCCCCAGGGCCATTGCTGAGCAAGGCTCCCCAGGGACTCCTTGCAGCAGATCCTTGAGGCCACTGGGATGTGGGCTAGGGGGGGATGCTGAGGGCAGCACAAGGGGCTGACAGTGCCCAGCCTGGCTGGGGCTGTGCCAGGAGGCCCCAGGGCCTCAGGACAAGGTGTCTCCTCCCAGCCCTTGCTGGCACAGACCCTGCTGTGCCCCAGGGCACCAAGACTTGGCTTCTCTTTGTCCCCACCTGTCATCACTGCCTGCAGTTCTCTGCTCTGCCTGGGGCCTGGGGACACTTGCTCAGTCGTGTCCCTCACTGGGACCCATTAAAAGTCCAAGAAAGTTTGGAGTTGGATTCTGCCTTGGAGTTCCTGAGAGGTTTCTTCAGCTCCCTCTCAGGGACTGATGTTCAGGGCCTGAGCACAAATGCCCAGAGGCTGATTAAAGTCCTTGTGCTGTGTCTGTGCTGCTGAGCTGGGCTGGGCTCCTGGCACAGAGGCAGCTCCTGCTCACCAAGAAGAGCTTCAAAAGCACATTTCTCTTGATGAGCAGCTCTTGTGCCAGCCCAGCAGGGCTGGGGCACTGCCTGCAGCCAGCGCGGGCACAGCCCAGAGGCACAGAGAGCTTCAATCAGTCAGGGCTGGGAAGGGGCTGAGAAGTGCCTGGGGCACAATCACTGCCAGCCCTTGGCACAGGAACCTCTGGCTGCAGGACAATGCAGCTGCAGCTCCTGGAGCCATCTCCTCAAGCTGCAACATGCCAATGCCTGCAGAGCCTGTGAGTACAACTCTGGGTATTTCTGGGGCAGGGGAGATGAAATGTTCATGAAGCTCTGACATGCTGAGGGGTTCTGATCAGTCACAGAATATTTCCAAGACAGGGATTTTGATAAAAATGAGGAAATTTCCAACGACTTTCTATTCAGTTTCCAACTGTATGGGAATTGTGGGGAAGAAGGGAGGGGGGGGGGGCGGGCAGCAAAAATATTAAAAGGATGATAATGAATTATTAATCATTAATTTTGACATGTGCCTGAGACATCCAAACTGTTACTTTTAGTGATCAGGAGGTTCACAGGAGATCTCTAATGTGCTTTCAGCCGCTCTGCCCATGGACAGCAGCAGCATCATCTTTGCTGGAGCCATCAGGATCAGTCTGAGCTCTCCTTTCTCCAAGCTGCAAACAGAACCTGCCCCCAGCCTGTGCCCTGCAAACAGGCAGGGTTCTGTAGGGCCAAGGAGAGTGCACAGAGATTTGGGGTCTGTGAGTGCTGGCAGGGAGAGATCAGGCACAGGGAAACACCTGCAGGAGGGAAATCTGCAGGAAGCAGAGAGAAGATCAGGCAATGAGAGAAAACAAAGCCTAGCAATGCTGTGGCAGGGAGAGTTTAGAGATGCCCACAGGAGCCCCTGCAGTGCAGCCCCTCCCTCTGAACAAGCCCCCTCCCTCCTGTGCCCCAGCCAAGCCTCTGCCCTCAGGGCCGGGGCTCCAAGGCGTGCAGCCCCTCCTGTGCAGGCAGAGCTGCAGCAGAGCCGTGGGGCAGCTCTGCAGCCCCGGGCCCAGTTCCCTCTGCAGAGCACAGGGCTGGGAGCAGCTGCCCGGCCCTGGGGGCTCTGGAGGGGGCACAGCTGGCTCAGGGTGACGCTGTCCCCAGTGCCCGGCTCTGGGCAATGCTGTCAGTGCAGCCAGGGAAGGAGCTGCATCTCCCACAATCCAATGCCATCAGAAGGACACTTGGGAGTCTCCCTGAGATTTCAGTCCAAGCTGGGAGCTTCAATCCAGGGTGCAAACCTGTCCTAGAGCAGCTCTGAGTTATGAGATTGATGGGGAGAGGCAGAGGTGTTGTGACACTGAAAATGCTGCTGGGTTGATGAAATGAGCAGAGTGAGTCCTTAGCTACAAAATTGGAGCTGGCCTGTGGTGGATCCATCTGCTCTCAGCAGTGCCTGGTGACATTTTAGGGAAAACATGGGGAGGTGATCACACTCCAACTGACAAAGGTTAAAGCCCAGCAAAATTCTGAACAGGTCAGAATGACAGACAATGTCCACTAGCTCTCCACTTATCACTTTGCCTCTCAGTATGTGTT
The DNA here is from genome assembly GCF_051311805.1 of Agelaius phoeniceus. Lineage (NCBI taxonomy): Eukaryota > Metazoa > Chordata > Aves > Passeriformes > Icteridae > Agelaius > Agelaius phoeniceus. Next base: position 8,777,765 of record NW_027509866.1, read on the forward strand.
CTCTATTCCCTAAGGGCAGTAGAAATGCTGAGGGTTTCTGATACTCAAGTACACCAGCAGAGGTATGGGGAAGCTTTAAAGAAAACACCTGAATTCTTAAAAACAGAAGTGTATCTGTGTGCACTCCAGGGTAGGTGTATGGGAAATGGCTTTGATTTTGGTTACAGGTATCTCCTCTAACTCTTCACTGTCCTTTCTCCATGAACAGGTGCCCATGTGCAGCCCCAGCAAATGTCCAACAGCAGCTCCATCAGGCACTTCCTGCTGCTGGCATTGGCAGACACGCGGCAGCTGCAGCTCCTGCACTTCTGCCTCTTGCTGGGCATCTCCCTGGCTGCCCTCCTGGGCAACGGCCTCATCATCAGCGCCGTAGCCTGCGGCCACCACCTGCACACGCCCATGTTCTTCTTCCTGCTCAACCTGGCCCTCGCTGACCTGGGCTCCATCTGCACCACTGTCCCCAAAACCATGCACAATTCCCTCTGGGACACCAGCAACATCTCCTACACTGGATGTGCTGCACAAGTTTTTCTGATTTTCTTCTTCCTTGGATCAGAGTATTTCCTCCTGACTGTCATGTGCTACGACCGCTACGTGTCCATCTGCAAACCCCTGCACTACGGGACCCTCCTGGGCAGCAGAGCTTGTGCCCACATGGCAGCAGCTGCCTGGGCCAGTGCCTTTCTCAATGCTCTCATGCAGACAGCGAATACATTTTCCCTGCCGCTTTGCTAGGGCAATGCCCTGGGCCAGTTCTTCTGTGAAATCCCACAGATCCTCAAGCTCTCCTGCTCCAAATCCCACCTCAGGGAACTTGGGCTTCTTGCTGTTAGTGTGTGTTTATCTTCTGGATGTTTTGTGTTCATAGTGTTCTCCTATGTGCAGATCTTCAGGGCTGTGCTGAGGATCCCCTCTGAGCAGGGACGGCACAAAGCCTTTTCCACCTGCCTGCCTCACCTGGCCGTGGTCTCCCTGTTCCTCAGCACTGGTATATTTTACTACATGAAGCCCCCCTCCATGTCCTCCCCATCCCTGGATCTGGCCCTGTCAGTTCTGTACTCGGTGGTGCCTCCAGCCCTGAACCCCCTCATCTACAGCCTGAGGAACCTGGAGCTCAAGGCTGCAGTGTGGAGACTGATGACTGGATGGTTTTGGAAACATTAAAGTGCTGGCCAATTTCTGCAAATCACTTGTAATAAAAGTTATCTTTGATCCTTCTTGTTCATTTAGTTTTGGAGGTTCTTTTCCTTTGTTTTAATATTTTCAAATTGTCAACAAAGAAATGTCAATCTTTGTGCCATTTCTCATTTCGTTTCTCTCCACCTTCACTGTGGCCACAGACTGTGTCAAGGAGGGGCTGTGCTCTCGGTGCCTTTAAAAGAACTAAAGGATCTCCCAGCAGAGTTTTCTGCAGAGATGCCCTTTTGTTGCCTTCTCTGGAGCTGCAGCAGCAATGTCTGTGTGCAGAGCTGGGGCAGATCAGTGCTGGCCCAGCAGCTGTGCCCAGCAGCAGCAGCAGCAGCAGCACTTGGTGTTGCCAGTGCTGCTGCCGTGGCCCTGCCCCGCTGCCCTGGTGGCCCTGGTGTTGCTGCAGGACCTGAGTGCTCTCGGGGCCGGGCACAGCCCTGGGGGTGGCAGTGCCGGGGCTGCAGCAGGGACAGGCCATGGGCACTGCTGGGGCAGCGCTGACGCCTCAGGCCAGGCCCTGGGGGCTCCAGGCTCCTTGCCCAGGCTCTCTCAAGAACACGGCCAGGCCAATGCTCAGCACAGAAACCCCCGTCAGCAGCCCCAGGCTGGCCGTGGGCAGGCTGGGGGCAAACAGCATGGCTGGGGCTCTGCAAGGGCCCTGGGCCAGACGGGAAGGAGCAGCAGAGCAGGGGCTGATCCATGCCCAGTGCGCTGCACAGCCCAGGGCAGCGTCCCAGAGCGTCCTCATGCAGCTGCCAACAACATCCCCCCTCTGCAGCCCTGGCCTCTCCCCCAGCTCACACAGGTGCCCCATCCTTGCAGGCACAGACACGGCAGCACTGCCTCAGCAGCCCCTGTTTGCATTGCACACAGCAGGGCCAGCACCCCCATGCTGTTGCTGTGGGGACATGAACCTGAGGGAGCACAAATGCCATCAGCCCCTGGGGCCAGCCAGGGCTGCGGGACACCAGGGAAACCACTCAGCTTTGTCCTGGCCTCTGCAGGCAGCCAGAAAGTTTGTTCCCATCAGCTGGGAGTTTCCTGTGCCACTGCAGACGCTGTTGCTCAGAGCCAGGGCTGCCTGGCAGCCATCCCCAGACTGCCCTGAGCATTTCCTGTGTGCCACCTTTGCTTTCTTTACTCTTCATGGTACAAATTTCTTCCCATTGCCCACCCCTGCTCCCTCCCCTGCAATCAGCCCATCTCTCTCCTGGTCCTACTGGCCACACCATTCCTGAGCCTTCTTCCCCACCTGGGCACACTGCTGCCTCATGTCCAGCCTGCTGTCCATCAGCCCCTGCAGGTCCCTTTCTGCCTGGCTGCTCTCCAGCCACTCTGTCCCCAACCTGTAGACCTGCAGGGGTTGTTGTGGCCGAAGTGCAGGACCAGCACTGGGACTTGTTAAACCTCACCTTGTTGGATTTGGGCCCTGGATCCAGCCTGTCCAGGGCCCTGTGCAGAGCCCTCCTACCCTCCAGCACATCCACACTCCCAGCCAGCTTGGTGTCACCACGGTTCCAGGAGGCCCCAGAGTCTCCCAATGGTCTCCATGATTCCATGAGGCCTCCCAGTGTAACAATGTCCCTTTTGATTCCATGGCATCCCTTGGTGCCAGAAAGTCCCTTGGATCCTTGGGCCCTGCAGTGTCACAATGGCACCGTGGTCCCCCAAGGCCCAGCAGTGTCACAATGGATCCTGGGTTCCATGAGGTCTGGCAGTGCAGCAATGCTCTCCTTGGTTCCACAGTGTCACAATTGCCTCTGGTCCCAAGGGCCACCATGGTGTCCAACATGTTTCCTTCATTCCAGGAGTCCCTGAGGAGCAGCCCTGGCCCCTTGGTTCCATGGGGCCCTGCAGTGTCATAATGGCCCCATCATGACACCAGGTCTGCTCTGTCACAATGCTCTGCATGGTTCCACAAGGCCCTGCAGGGTCACAGTGGCCTCTGAGGTTCCAGCAGGACCCAGACTGTCACCATGGACTCCTTGCTTCCATTCAGCCCCACAGTGTCACCATGGCCCCTTGGCTCTGTGCTGCCATGTCGTACACAGTGTCACCATGGTCCTCTTGGTGCCACCAGGCCCTGCAGTGTCACAATGGCCCCTTGCTTCCCCAGGCCCTGCAGTGTCACAATCATCAGAGAATCAGCCAGGCTGGAAAAGACCTTGGAGAGCATCAGGTCCAACCTGGGACCCAACACCACCTTGTCACCCAGACCATGGCACTGAGTGCCACATCCAGTCTTTCTTTAAACACTTCCAGGGATGGTGACTCACCCACCCCCCTGGGCAGCCCATTCCAATTCCCAATCACCCTTTGTTTTAAGAATATTTCCTATTGTCCAGCCTAAACTTTACCTGGTGCAGCTGAAGGCTGTGTCCTCTTGTCCTGTCACTGTTCCCTGGGAAAAGAGCCTGACCCCCACCTGGCTGCAACCTCCTGTGAGGGAGTTGTAGAGAGTGATGAGGTCTCCCCTGAGCCTCCTCTTCTCCAGGATAAACAACCCCAGCTCTCTCAGGTGCTCCTCACAGGACTTGTGTTCCAGACCCCTCACCAGCCTGGTTTCCCTTCTCTGGACACGCTCCAGCCCCTCCAGGTCCTTCCTAAATTGGGGGGCCAGAACTGGACACAGCACTCGAGGTGCTGCCCAAACAGTGCCCAGCACAGGGGAAGAATCCCTGCCCTGCTCCTGCTGGCCACACCATTCCTGATCCATAGGAGTGCCAGGGATTGGACGAGGGAAATGGTGGGGAGGGCGTAGAGACAGAGTCTGATTGATTGTCCGCCATGAAGGGTCTTGATTTTCATATCTATTCAAACTGCACAAGGAGGTACCTGGATTCAATGCCAACTGGAGATTGCACATATTAATATATCAACAGGAAAAGAAAACCTAAATAGGACCTAAAAATTCTTTTCTCAGTGTCTTTTTAAATAGAATTTATTCAGTTTGAATACACTACTGAAATCTGTCAAATTAACCACAAAGGATTTGAAAATTAAAATCAAATTACTCCCAGAGTCTTGGCTTGTTAAGGGCCTGGGACACTGAATTCCTGCACTGAAGAGCTGAAGGCTGAACAAGCCTCTGGAGCAGGAAAATTCAGCAACAGCCTCCAAGTTGCTGAGGATGTCAGCAGCCCCCATTGAGGCCATCCCTGCCCAGAGACTTTGGGGGAATGGGCAGATGTCATGGTTTAGGGCAAATTTGGAGGAGAATTTCCAAATTAGGGCCCCTCCAGTAAGCAAACCCACACGGCCCCTCCCCCCAACCGGTTTGGGAAGGATTCCTTGGAGAGGAGTGGAAAGAACCTGTTTATTTAACAGGCACAGCACCCCCAGCACACAGAATGAACAATACCGGATGACACCTCTCTGAAAAAGATGAAAAATTCAGAAAGTCTCTCTTGGGGGGTGGTCACTCTGTTCTCAGTCCCTCCGGCGCTGGGGCAGCTGCTGCAGGCCACAAGGTGCAGGATCTTGGTGTTTCCCAGGTCCCAGTCCGGAGCAGGTTTGAAATGGTCAGAAAAAGGACAGGAGAAACAGTCCAGAAGAAATTGGACAGTTTAGCTAAACTAGCTAATGAGCAAAGCAAGCAGAAGCGAAGCAAGCAAGAGCGAGAGAGAGCAAAGCAAAAAGCAAAAGCAGAAAAAGCAAAAGCTGCAGTCTCTGTGTCCCGCCAGGCTGATAAGAAAACCAAAACAAAACTTTCCCTCTTCAGAGCCGGTCTTAAAGGTACAGACCATAATATCCAGCATAAACAGAACACATGAATGGGGATACAAGCATCATAACGTCACCCTAGGACATTCCACCCCTTATCCCCATATCATCAACACACTACCACACATCATGCATTTATTCACACAAAATTTCCATCTGCTCCCCCAAAATTTACAAGCAATACCCATCATGCCCTCATCACATCCCCACACTGGACCACTGAATCCATGCCCTATACTACAGAGCTGCAGGATTTCACCCCTTTCACCTTACTCACTCAAAGCTCCATCTTTCACTTGCCCAGACCTTCAACACTTACACATTTCCTTCTGTCTCATGTCTGTATGGTTTAATGTACAGACAATGGCAGTAACATCCAACAAACAGTGATATTTGCATATCATTCTCACCCCACAATCAGATCTCCCTGAGGTACACATCGTGTTGTTCCATCTCTTTGCATTATCTACCATGTGCAACCTGGTCCCTGAGTAAAGACAACCCCACCAATGGGTTTGTCTGTACTCGAGGCAGAATTGATCCACACAGTCTTCCCCAACAAACCTCTGACATGCACCACTGGGACTTTATCTCCATCTATTACATTCAGGGACTCAGACTGGGCAGGACCTGCTCGGTTGGTGGAACCTCGGGTGTTAACTAACCAGGTGGCCTTTGCTAAATGCTGCTCCCAATTTTTGAAAGATCCCCCACCCAAAGCTTTCAGCTGGGTTTTAGTAGTCCATTGTACCTCTCCACTTTGCCTGCAGCTGGTGCATGGTAGGGGATATGGTACACCCACTCAATGCCATGTTCCCTAGGCCAGGTGTTGATAAGGCTGTCCTTGAAATGAGTCCCATTGTCTGACTCAATCCTCTCAGGGGTGCCATGTCTCCACAGGATTTGGTTTTCCAGGCCCAGGATGGTGTTCCAGGCAATAGCATGAGACACAGGGTAGGTTTCCAACCATCCAGTGGTGGCTTCCACCATGGTCAGCACGTAGCGCTTGCCCTGGCGTGTCTGGGGCAGTGGGATGGAGTCAATCTGCCAGGCCTCCCCATGCTTGTACTTGGACCCCCGCCCACCATACCATAGGGGCTTCACTCGCTTGGCCTGCTTGATGGCAGCACACATCTCACAGTCATGGATAACCTGAGAAATACTGTCCATGCTTAAATCCACCCCAAAATTCGCACCTTCGGGCCCATTTGTAATTACCTCCAAAATCCCAGGGCAATCCAGTTTACCTATACGGGCACTGTCTCTGTCCCTCTGGAGCCTCTCAGGAACCCTGGGCCATCCCGAGTTGGCAGACACCGGGGGCAGCCCCGACATGGCCGACAGTGGGGAGACACTCTCTGTGCCCTGAGGGTACTGAGGGCACCTGGGCTGAGCGCCTGTGCAGCACAAGAGACACCAGAGACATCGGTAGAAGATAAAGGGCTGACTCTTAGCAGGGGTTAATCCAAGGTTTTATTCTAGGAGTCCCAAAGGAGCCCCTACACCTCAGGGCACTCCTGCCCACAGCCCCGGGAGATGTGCCAAGGTTACATTTAACGGGAGGTGGAAACCCAAAGCAGATAACATTTTACTAACCAAGAGGTGACCCTAAGGGATGGGTACTGGGGGATGGACATTTAGGACAGCGTTTGGGGCAGGGCTTGGGGGGCTGACCCCTGGCCTCTGGCTGATCACTCGACATCCTGGAATGAAGCTTCTGGATGGAGGGGATGGGATGCTGAGTGATTGACAGAGCCAGGGTGGGCATTTGGAAATGATCTCAGCAAGGGAAAGGGGTTACACAGGTAAAGGGAGGGGGGTACCATCTGGGATGAACCATTTGGAAAAAATACGGGGATTCAAACCCAAAACTATTACAAAATTATTACAAAGTATAAAAACACACTACAACACACCACCCAGATCTGGTGTTTGCTGAGCAAGTGCCCAGATCCAGAAATTTCCCAAGGCTGGCACAGCCCAAGTCCAGCAATTTGCTGGCACAGAAAGCCAAAATCCGGCAATTTCCTGATGCCAATACAGGTGCCCAGACCTGGTCTTTGCTGTCACTGCCAGTGCTCAGATCTGGGTATTTCCCTGTTCTGGCAGAGCCAAGTCCAGCAATTTTCTGGCAAAGAAAGCCAAAATCTGGCAATTCCCTGCTACTGTCATTGGCAATGCCAAGATCCGGTGTTTGCTGGCACCACCAGTGCCCAGATGCGGGATTTTCCCGGTGCCGGCACAACCCGAATCTAGTAATTTTCTGGCAAAGAAAGCCAAAACCTTGCAAATACCTGGTGCTGGCCCCACCCAGATCTGGTGTTTGCTGGCAGTGCCAGTGCTCACATCCAGCAGTTTCCCAGTGGCAGCTCAGCCCAAGTCCAGCAGTTTGCTGGCACAGAAAGACAAAACCCGGCAATTTTCTGGTGTCAGCACTGGCACCACCCAGATCTGCGGTTAGCTGGCACCGCCAGTGCCCAGATCTGGCAATTTCCCTGTGCCACCACAGCCCAAATGCAGCAATTGTCTGGCAAAGAAAGCCAAAACCCGGCACCTCCCAGATCTGGTGTGCTGGGGTTGGTTTAAAAGAAGAGGGAGACCTCGGCTTAAGGCCGTGGGAAAACCCTCTTTAGTCAGGGTCAGCAGGAGCTCCCACCCATAATCCTCTTGTTCAGTTATGCAGATTGTTACTAGAAAGTTTTGAGTTCTCTTTGCTACCATTGGTTACTTTATACTGCAAAAATTGTAATATTCTTAATCCCTCCTTCCTCTTGGATCCTTCCCTCAGATCCCACCTTAACCCCTCCCCATAAATAAATGGATAAATATCCCTGCTAGACCCTGGACCCAGGCTTTTTTCTGCTTTGCTCTCTCTACTGTGCACGCCGTCCTGTTTGTTGTGTTTGCCTTCATTAAAGTTCTGTTTCCAGAGCACCAGATGAAAGCAGTCTCTGTCTGTAAAGTGGCCAGAGCTGGTTCTCAGGGAAACCACTGGTCAACGGTCCGGACAAGGGCCAGAAGCTTTCACTGGTGTTTGCTGGCACCGCCAGTGCCCAGATCTGGAAATTTCCCTATTCTGACACAGCCCAAGTGCAGCAGCAATTTACTGGCACAGAAATCCAAAACCAGGCAACTTTCTGCTACTGGCTCTTGCACCGCCCACATCTTGTGTTTGCTGTGCCAGTGCCCAGATTGGGAAATTTCCTGGTGCCAGCAGAGCCCAAATGCGGCAGATTTCTGTCACTGGCAACGACACCACCCAGATCTGGTGTTTGCTGGCAGTGCCAGCGCCCAGATCTGAAAATTTCCTGGTGCTGGCACAGCCCAAGTCCAGTGATTTGCTGGCACAGAAAGCCAAAATTTGGAAATCTGCAGGTTCTGGCTCCAGCACCATCCAGATCTGGTGTTTGCTGGGACCGCCAGTGCCCAGATTTGGAAATTTCCCGATGCCTTCACAGCCCAGGTCCAGCAATTTGGTTTTACCTAGCTTAGGCAGAGAAGTTCCTTGGACTGTGACTTTCCTTTCTCTTGGAACTGTTTAAACCTGCTCTGGATTGAAAACCCAGAAAAACACCGGCAGTTCAAACCTGTGGCCCACCGAGCTCTGGGACGCTGCATTCCAGTGCCAGAGGGACTTAGAAGAGACCGAGTGAGCCAACTACTACCCACAAAAAGGACTTTCTGAATTTGCCATCTCTTCAGCACTGACAGAGGTTTTATTTAATATTATGCATTTTTCATGCTTGTGAATACTTTAGTTGTTAAATAAACTGGGTTTTTTTTCACTTTCTCGAGGGAAGTCTTTTCCTGAACTAGTAGGGGGAGGGGCCGCTTGAACTTGCTTTCTAGACAGATCCCTTTTGGAGGTTTCCTCCCCAAATTTGCCCTAAGCCAGCAAAAACAGTCACAATGGAAATTTCACCAGTGGCATAATTTCCTGCTGGCAAATCTTGTGACAGAAGCTTGACCTTGTTCTCCATGAGAGATCTTGGGAAGAGCAGACAGGAGAAGATTCCTGGAAAACTGAAACAGCTTTCCAGAAGTGAAATGAAAATGAAAGAAACAATCCAATATGTTTTCCTCTTTTTATTTCTATGCTCCCCATTTCCATGTTGCACTACTTCTCCATCCCAGGAATTCCAGATGCACCGCACCTCTAAAATCGGTGACTTAGTGATTTTTAGACACTCGAAAATACCATGAGCCACACACAGTTTTCCTTCCCCTGTTTTTACTGGAAGGCAACACTGGAGATGTAAGTGCAGTGCTTGGGTCAGGTAGGAATCCTACAGCAAGGGAAGGTGGCCCGACAGTGTTTGACCCTCAGCCAGGCCAATGCAGAGCAGCAAGCGAGGGGATTGCTGTGCCAGTGTGCAGGAGTCAGGGCTCTGCATCTGGGCTCACCGCTGCAAAGTTCCCGTGTTTGGACAGACTCAGGGGCTGTGCCCGGGGCGCGCGGGACTCGAACGTGGGGCTCGTGGGGCGAGCGGGGAACGGACACGGGGACGAACGGCCCCGGTGCTTCAGTTGCAGCGGCGGCAGCGGCGGCGGCAGCGGCGGTGGCAGCAGCAGCGACAGCAGCAGCGACAGCAGCAGCAGCGGCGGCAGCAAAACAGATATTTTAGAGCATTCTTTCCTTTTTTTCTCTTTATCTTTTTGTTTCTCTTTCTCTCCCGTTCCCTCGGTCGGGCACCCTTCTCTCGGGGTCCCTTGCCCGGCGTCCCTCTCCTCTCCCCGCCTCCCTCTCCCCTGCCGGGCCGGGCCATGCCCCCGGCCCGCCCCCGGCCCCGGGCGGGGCTGCTCCGTGCCCGGCCCCGGCCGTCCCGCCGCGCTCTCGCCTCCGCCCGGCTCTGGCCGTACTGGCGGTGGCGCTGCTGGGCGGGGGTCAGTGCCTGGTGCGGGGGCGGCATCGCCGCCCTTCGGCTCCGCCTGGCCCCAGCCCGGCCCCGGACCCGACGCAGGGTCCAGTCCCGACCCCGGCCCCGGCCCCGGCCCCGGCCCCGGCCGCAGCTCCTCCCGGGGCCCGCGGAGGACACAGGCGGGGCGGCCGCTGCCGCCGCCTCCGCTGCCACTTCCCCGGCCCGAGCTCCGCCGCTCGGCAGCGCGGGCTCCGGCCCCGAGCCTCCCGTGCCGCGTTCCAAAGAGCGAACGCCTGGGCATGGCCGGCCCGGGGCGGCTGAGGGGCGCTCGGGGGCCGTTGCTGGCCCCGGGCCGAGCGCTGACAGCCGCGTCCCGCCCGCAGGGAAGGCGCACGAGGCCCTGCAGGAGCGGTACCGAGTGGGTTCGCTGCTGGGGCGCGGAGGATTCGGCAGCGTCTTCGCGGCCACGCGGCTCTCGGACGGTGCCCCGGTGAGCGGCGGGGCCGGCGGCGGGCGCAGGAGGAGGGGGCGGAGGAGGAGGAGGAGGAGGAGGTTGGGGCTGGGCAGGGTGGGCGGCGAGCTGAGCCCGCTGCTGTCCTTGGCTTGCAGGTGGCCATCAAGAGGGTGCCACGGAACCGCGTCCGGCACTGGGGCGAGCTGGTGAGTGAGCGGAGCCAGCGGCAGCAGCCGGGGCTGCCGGGCGGGGATGAGCCGAGGCCCGGCACGGTGGAAGCCGCCAGGACGCCTCGAGGGAGAGCGGGCGTGGGTCCAGCGCAGGGCGCAGAGCATCCCGGGCTGGCTGAGGGCTCCCCGAGCCCCGGCACGGCATCAGCCCCACTGAGGGCATCGTGCTCCTCCCGCAGCCCGACGGCAGCAGGGCCCCGCTGGAGGTCGTGCTGCAGGCCAAGGTGTCCACTGGCTTCCCTGGTGTGGTGCAGCTGCTGGAGTGGCTTGAGCTGCCCAACCACATCGTGATGGTGCTGGAGCGGCCAGAGCGGTGTCAGGACCTGCAGCGTTTCATTGGGGCACGGCGGTTCCTGCCCGAGGAGGAGGCGCGGGAGCTGTTCCGCCAGGTGCTGGAGGCCGTGCGGCACTGCACCAGCTGCGGGGTCCTGCACCGCGACATCAAGCCCGAGAACATCCTGCTCGACCTGCACACCGGGAAGGCCAAACTGATTGACTTTGGCTGTGGCACCTACCTGCAAGACACAGCCTACACCCACTTTGCAGGTGAGCCCACGTAAGGGTGTACTCCTGGTCCCGGGATCTCATGGCCCAACATCTCCCAGCCCAAGCTGGCTGTGGCAGCGGGGATTCTCCCTTTTGCTGCCAGTCAGGGGACTGAGTCTTAGCTGAGTTGCTTTAGAGCGGGGCTGGCTGGGGAGCCATCTTCCAGCCCTGCTGGCAGCCTTTGCCAGCCACTCTGCCCAGGACTGGGGCTGGGCTGGGGCAGCCAGCCCGACCAAAACCCCAGTGGGTGGGGGTAGCAGAGATGGGGGCGGAACCTGTGCCCCAGCCAGTTTGGTGTGCAGGCGAGAGGAAGGGCTTGGACTGATCCACTCTCCCTGTTTGCCTTGGCTTCCTAATATTTTTGGGGCAATGCAGGCAGGGAGGATAAGGGCATGTTTTCCCCAGCACGGAGAGGGTTTTTCCTTTACAGGTCAGGGTCAGGCTTAGCCAGGGCTTCCTCTGCCCTCTTCTGACACCAGTGGCTTCTTTTCCAAGCCTAAGTTTGTGCACAAGTCCCAGGTGCTGGCGAGAGGGCAGTGGTCACCCTGTGTGCCACTGATGCAGCCCCCGCAGGCCCAGGGATGCTGGGGCCAGGCTGTGGGAGCAGCAGCATCCCCCTGCTGAACTCCATCTGTATTCCATAGGAACACTGTCCTACAGCCCCCCGGAATGGAACGACTTTGGCTGGTACCATGGCGAGGCAGCAACGATCTGGTCCCTGGGCATCCTGCTGCACCAGATGGTCTGCGGGGAGCACCCGTTCAGGAGGGGCCGGAACCTCAGCTGGGGCCAGCTCCCGCTGCCACAAGGGCTCTCTCAAGGTGGATCCTCTTCTCTGGGCACGGGGGGAATCCCAGTGCTGGGAGCCAGCAGCGGGCTCGTGAGCATCCCGCTCTGGCAGCTGCTGAGGAGGTGGCACATGTCCTGCTCTCCTCCAAAACAGGGAATTGATGGGAAAGTTTAGGCCCAACCCTGAGCTCATCCAGAATGGCCTGGCCATGGGAATAGTGGGGCAAAGCAGACAGGAGCCTTCTCTGGCTGACCGGCAGTTTCTGCTTTCTCTGTCCAGAGTGCAAAGATCTGATCAGGTGGTGTTTATCCGTGAACTCCTTGGAGAGACCCACATTAGAAGACCTGTTCTGTGATCCTTGGGTGCAAGATATTCCTCTGCCATAGAAGAAGGGAGAGAGCCACAGGCACACTTTGGTCCAGGGCCCTGGTAAGTTCCAGCTCCACACATGCCGTGGCAATGAGAAGCAAAGGAACCCAGACCTTTTTGTGCTGCCTGTGTCACTGCACCGGGGCCATGGGATGGGCACACGCAGCCCTTGTGCTGGAGCTGAGCTGCTCTGCCCAGCACTGGTGGCCGCCATCCAAGCTGGTTTTGCTTGTCCTGGTTCCCTGACAGCTGGAGCCCTGGGCAGAGCCCTGAGAGCCTGGTCTCCCCCCAGGGAAGGAGCAGGAGCCCCTGGAGAAGCTGTACCGGGTGGGGATGCTGCTGCTGCTGCTGCTGCTGCTGCTGCTGCTGCTGCTGCTGCTGGAGACAGCCAGGATGACATCAAGGATGACAAGCTCTTCCTCAGCCTGGCCACTGGAGGCTGAAGGTGATGGACTTTGATTCTGGCACCTTCTTCAAAGCCAAACTCCACAGGGAATTTGCAGATGAGTCCACACCCAGGGAAATGCTGCCAGATTTGGGCATGGCCCAGCCTGGCTGGGAAGCAAAGGTTCCCCCTTTGCTGGGGCAGATGCAACTCATCCTTCAGTCGCTGCCCAGCTGCTTTTTGGCAGGGCTGGGAGGATGGGCTGGGCTGGGTACGAAATGGGAGTGGGCTCCTGGCCCTGCCAACAGCCCCCAGCAGCCACCGTGCCCCGGGCTGGGGCTGGGGCTGGGGCAGCCAGCCTGAGACAAACAAAGCCCCATGGTGGGAGCAGAGGTGGGACTCCAGAACCTGTACAGGGGCTGCTTTGCTGTGCAGGCAAGGAAGGGCTTGGGCTGCCCCACTGCCCTTGTTTGCTTTGGGATCACGGTGATTTTGGGGGGCAGTGCAGGGGGGAAGAGAGAAAGTGTGGGCTTCCCTCAGCCATGGCTGGGTTTTTCCCTACCATGGAGGAGTTGGGCCTTCCTCAAGGCCCTGACAAAGATAAGAGTTTTTCCCGTTTTTCTTGTTTTCCCTTTTTGCATCTAATCTCTTTTCAATAATGTGTTGTTTGTTTTTCCAGAGGAAGCATTCCAGGTGGTCCAGTGTGGATGGGGAAGTGCTTGGGAGCAGCTGTAGCGTGGATCGGCCGTGCCCTTGGAGAAGGCTGAGGCCATGGTTTGGGAGCAGCTTTTCTTGCAGCCGTGGCTGGCGTGAGGTGGGTCCCTGTGTGCTTGGCAGGGTGGGATCAGAGCTTTTGGGAGATGGCAGCGAGCACAGGAGCATCCTGCTCTGGGCAGCTGCTGAGGGCTGGATGTGCCGTGGCTGGCTGCAGGCTGGGCACATGTCCTGCCCTCCTGCTCTGCTGCCAAAGGCAGCAGGGATGGGCAGCTCTGGGCACAGCTCTGGGCACAGCTAGCACGGCCTGGGCCCCGCAGGCCTTGGCACAAGGGCACAGGAGCCCTCAGCTGACGGGCGGTTTCTGCTTTCTCTCCTTGCAGCCGGGCTCTGCGGCTGCTGAGGCTGCTCTGGGCTCTGCCAGGGCTCTGCTGGGCTCAGCCCTGGGCCCAGCTGGGCTGGCTCTGCCCTCACATTGCTCTGACAGCTCTGCATCAGACGAGCCCGTTGTGAGCACAGCGCCTGAGCTTTCTGCTTTGGCAGTGAGTGAGACTCTGCTGCAGGCCCAGAGATTGCAGCTGGGGACACACATCCAATTGGCAAGGACCCAAACTCTCCACAGTCCCAGCTGAACACCTGGATCTGCACAGGCTGTTTTGTCTGTCCCATTCTTCCTTCTTGATTGGCTGGAATTGTGCAGTTGCACTTTCTTCCTCCTCTAGCAGTGCCACGAGTGGGCCAAAGCTGGTGAGTGGGCCGTGCTCCTGAGGCAGTGCAGTCTGGAGCTGGTGGATGGAGAATTGCCCTTCTGCACTTCAAACCAGAGCAAAAAGCTGTCAGTGGGACTTTGTGTCTTTAAGAAATCCCTGACAGTTTCAAAGGGAATGTGCAGCTCATTCACAGGGTGGGAAGGAAGGGCATCTTCTAAAGGATTTGGGGTTTGACAGAGTTTTCATCCCTAGTCCTGCTTGGAGCTGGCAGGTCACAAAGAAATTTCCCATTGCTTCACCCACAATTTAACAATGTTGGAAACAACCTTAAAAACATTTAAAAACGGGGTGCTGAGGTCAGTAAGATGGATCCATGGCATCAGCACATTTACAATGTAAATAACTGAGTTGTCTTTTTCAAAAGATCATTTAGCTCTTAATGCAAAGAATGTAACTTTGCATTTATGTTTTGTTTTTTTCACTAACATTATGTTATGTTTTTTCACTAACACTTGGATTTTATTCTTATCTTTTACAATTTACCTATTTTTTTTCCTTTTTCCTTTTTCTTCCTTTAAATAGAAAACATGTCCAATCAAAGGAATGTCCTTTGCTCCTGGTTCCCGTGTGGAGCAGCTCCCTTCCTGCTGGCTGAGCTGCTCAGGCAGAGCCCGGCAGCTCCTGGCCCTGCAGGGCTGAGGCTTTTCCCCGTTGCTGGGCACAGACTGATGGAGCAGCACTGCTGAACATGGGCACACAGAGGGACCAGCAGCAGCTGCCTTTGCCCACCTGAGGCTCCAGGGCCCAACCTCTGAGCAGCCAGGGCTGGAAGAGACTGGCAGCATCTGATCCCTGACTCTGGGCCAGAGCTGCACAAATGACCCCACAGCAGCAGCAGCAGCAGCAGCAGCAGCAGCAGCAGATGGAGCTGACTTTCAGCACAGCCCCTGCCCCTGTTCCCTCGTGTGTGCAGCGGTGTCACAGCAGCCTGAGGCACCTGGGAGCCCCCAGTGCCAGCAGGGACTTGAGATGGCAGCCCTGGGCTCCTGGAGGCTGTGCAAGGAACGGAGCTGGGCACTCCCTGTCCATGGGGAGCTTGCAGATGGAAAAGGCTGCTGTGCCCAGGCAGCTCCAAGGGCACAGAAAGGAGGCTCTGGAGCACTGGATCTGTGCCACTGCCACAGTCCTGGGCAGCAGCCAGCCAGCCCTGGGGGAACAGAGGGCACAGCACGAGGGACAGAAGCAGGCAAGGGCAGAGACTGGAGAGAGCCAGAGCCAGGAGCAGGAACAGCTGCTCCATTGCACTCTTGGAGAAAGCTCTTGGCTGGTTCCAAGCGCTGAAAGGCGTGAAGGGCAGAGAGGAGGCCACAGCAAACAATGCTCCTGTTTGCACAGCCTCCCCTCTCCGTGTCCCAGAAGGAATTGCATGGACTGTGTTCTTCTCCCCTAGTCGTCTCGTTCAGCATGAGCAGCTCAGCACCAGGAGCTGAAGGAGCTGAAGCCTCAGGCCACAGGAGCTGGGCAAGAGGAGACTTTCTGAGCAAATGAATGCTGCTAACATGGACCCAGCTGAATGCAGTGGATAGAATCATGGAATCACAGAATCCTTTCTGTTGGAAAAGCCCTCTGAGCTCACCCAGTGCAGCCACTCACCCAGCAGTGCCAAGCCCAGCACTAAAGCACGTCCCTGAAGTGCCAAGGCCTGGACACCAGCACTAAGTGAGGCCTGAACAGCAGGCCCTGAGCCCAAGGTGGCCTCTGGATGCACCTTCCAAGCAAAGGTTATCTTTGTATCTGCTTTCTGATGAAATGTGCACGGTCATTAGCACTGTGATAGATGTAGCCACTCATTAGTGAAACATGTATTGACCTTTGTGTATTTAGAAGCCATACCAGGCCATGAAATCTGACATCTGGCCTTGTTTGGGGCTGAATGGTCAAAGTCACCTCCCTTGGTTCCTCCTGGGGCCCTGGCCAGGCTTTGGGAGGGAGCCAAGAGGAGGATGAAGCCAGATGTTGCCACACTAGCAGTGCTGTCAGTTTGTCCATTCAGCACTGTCAGAGCTGGGCCCTCTCCCAGCGGGGTTGGAGCCTCACCTGTGGCTGGAGGCACCTGCAGGAATTGCCAGTGCCCAGGAGTGGCTCTGCAGCCCTTGGCTGTGACAGCTTCCCCAGCTGCTGTGTGGGTCTGGGGGATGGTAAAGGCTGAGGGTAACTGGGGCTGGATCTTTCTCAATCACTGCAGGCAATCTTTGGTGGGGATGGTTGGGTGCATTGCTGAGCTGCTCCTGTTGTGATTCTTTGCTGCTCTGAGCTGCAGGAAATGACACTGATTCCTTCAGTTGTTGTCTGTGTCTTTGGTGCTGACTTTGCCCACTGGTAAAACAAAACTGGCCCAGTCTGGCCAGATCCCAACAAAATGTCCCTTGTTCAGTGTAAATGTGAGGAATCAGTGCCATCAGAAATTCCCAGATGGGAAGCCCTTCCCTGGAGTTCCCTGGCTCTGGAGTGGGCTGAGGTCGGAGCCCCATGGGAGCAGTGGGGCAGTCAGGTAAAAGAGGCTGCACCCCTGGATGGCTTCAAATGCATCCAAAAATTGCACATGGAAAAGGAAAAGAACTTGTGGGTTTGGGAAGACGGGGGTGAACTTTGTTAATGACACTTTGGAAACAGCACCAACAGAAGGAAGAATTGTTGTTGTCACTCCCACATGGAGTGACAGAAGGTTTCAATCTTGAGCTCAGGTTCATTTGTGCTAGTGATATAATTATAATGATAGTAGTAATAATAATAATAATAAATTAATCGTAATAATTATATATTATATAACACAATAATTTATATTTCTATCTATGTAATTAGAAATTGATACTATTAAATAAGGCTGACAGTACTAATATGTCAGCTTTAGCTGCTCACTGTGACACTAAATACTCTACAGAAAAGGACTGGCCAAGCCCCAAATGTCAGTGGTAAACTTTGTGAACTCTGTACAAGGCATAAAGGAGGAAGGGATGAAATTGGCTATTTCTATAGGATTTGCTGATACTGTGATGCAGAATGCTTTTTCTATTACTGTGAGAAATACAGTGATTAAGCCTGCAGGGTTTTTCATATCCCAGACAATCCACAAGCTGCAGCATTGGTTGAAAGGGTGAAGGGGTTGTTAAAAGAGCAGTTGAAAAAATGAGGAGATGGGAACCTGTCTCCATGGAGAACCCATCTCCCAGATGTGCTCCATGCCCTTAACAATGGCCCAATGGGGAAATGGAAACCCCTGGCTGTGCATGGCTGCCCCCAATTTACATTAATGAACTAAATCAATTATTAGAAGAAGTAAGAAGTGATGCTGTTAAAATATCCAATAGCACATCCTGCGAGCTCCAACAAACACAAATGGGGCTCTGCAAAACTGCACAGCCTTGGATTATCTGCTTGCCGGCCAGGGAGGATCCTGGGCTATTCCAGGACAGGAATGTTGCAGGAATGTCTATCAGTGCTGGGTTTGAGGTCCAACAATCAGGAATCACCTCAATAGAAAGATCAGTAGAAGACAGTCAGAAAGAAGAAAATTCCTCATGGTGGGATTGGCTCCCAAATTGGAGGCTGCTGTGAAGTGCATTCGTGGCAGTCACTGCAATCATTGCAGTGTGAGCACTTGGTGTGTTATGATTACATGTTAGAGTTGCTGTGACACCTTGTGCTGGAAATGGAGTTCTGGGACTTGTCTAAAAAGAGACACAGTCTCAAGGATAAAAGGGGCATTTGATAAAGGACAGAGAATAGCAACTAATTAGGGCTGTTTTAAAAGGAATGCAAATTGTAGCTCTGAGTAATGAACTTGAACAGCACTTAATTGAAGAACAAGAGGTGATGCCTTTATGCCTAATACCTAAATCTAAACTCTGTTATCCAAAGAATTGTTTTGAAGGTTGCAGTTCATCTGTAGGTCAAGGCATTGATTGAAGCACTGAGGCCTCACCAGGCCTGAACAACAGGCCCTGAGGCAAAGCTGAGCTCCAGATGAACCTTCCAACCAAAGGTTATATTTGTATCTGCTCATTAATGAATCATTATTAGCAATATAAGCTCTGTACATGTTCATTGGTGAAATATGGATTTACTTTTTTGTATTTGGAAACCAGAAAAGGCCCCATCTGACTTTGTTTGGGGCTGAATGGCCAAAGTCACCTCCCTTGGTTCCTCCTGGGGCCCTGGCCAGGCTTTGGGAGGAACCCAAGAGGAGGATGAAACCAGATGTTGCCACACTAGCAGTGCTGTCAGTTTGTCCATTCAGCACTGTCAGAGCTGGGCCCTCT
The DNA here is from genome assembly GCF_051311805.1 of Agelaius phoeniceus. Taxonomy (NCBI): domain Eukaryota; kingdom Metazoa; phylum Chordata; class Aves; order Passeriformes; family Icteridae; genus Agelaius; species Agelaius phoeniceus. The sequence goes on from NW_027509866.1 coordinate 8,796,052, forward strand.
CCCAGCGGGGTTGGAGCCTCACCTGTGGCTGGAGGCACCTGCAGGAATTGCCAGCGCCCAGGAGTGGCTCTGCAGCCCTTGGCTGTGACAGCTTCCCCAGCTGCTGTGTGGGTCTGGGGGATGGTAAAGGCTGAGGGTGACTGGGGCTGGATCTTTCTCAATCACTGCAGGCAATCTTTGGTGGGGATGGTTGGGTGCATTGCTGAGCTGCTCCTGTTGTGATTATTTTCTAATGATTATGTGCTTTGCTGAGCCTCTCCTACTGTATGTAATTTTTTGCAGACATACATTATATAAATTACACAATTCCTTCAGTTGGTGTCTGTGTCTTTGGTGCTGACCCTGCCCACTGGCATAACTGACCCTGTGGGCTCCATAGAACCAAGGGGACCCTTGTGACACTGCAGGGCCTCCTGTAACCAGGGGACCATGGTGATCCTGTGGGGCCTAATGGAACCAAGGGGCCATTGTGACACCGTGGGGCTCATGGAACCACAGATACCATTCTGACTCTGTGGGGACTCATGGGGACAAGGCTCCACTGTTTTCCCCTCCCTGCCCCTGCCCCAGCCCAGCAGAGCAGCAGAGTCAGGTCAGGCCCTGCAGCAGGAACTGGAGGCCCTGGAGGTCAGGGACAGCCACTCTGTGTCTGGGATGCTCAGCAGATGCTCAGCTCGGGCAGCTCCTGCAGCCCCAGGGCCAGCCCCGCTGCCCAGCCCAGCAGCAGAGTTGGCCCCGGGGCTCCTCAGGCAGCTCCTGCTGGCTCAGGGACAGGGCAGCCTCTTGCCAGGGCTCCTCTGCACCCCCACGGGCTCCTGCCCTGCTCCTGGCCCATGCCAGCTGCCCCCAGAGCCTTTCCCAGGGGAACACGTCTGTGCTGGCCCGAGCAGCCATTGCTGCAGCCCTGCCCTGCTGCCCAGAGCCCCGAGCTGGGGCTGCTGCTCTGCAGAGCACGGGGGCTGTGCTGCCCGGGGCCCTGGGCTGCCTCTGCTGGGCTCTGCTGCTCAGCCTGGGACACAGAGGCAGCTGAGGGTGCTCCTGCCCTGACCCCCTCCCACACGGGCTCTGCGGGGCCATGGAGGGGCTCAGAGGTGCCTGCCTTGTTCCAGGGCTGCCAGAGGGGCTCGGGGCTGCCCTGGATCCTCCTGGGGGAGATCCCTGAGGGGCAGAGGAGTCAGTGCCCAGACTCCTTTCCCTGTGCCTGCTGTGTCCCTGGGCTGCAGAGCTCTCCTGGCTCACAGCAGACATTCAGGCCTTGATCTCAGGGTGACCCTGTAGAGAGCTTTTTGGAGAATTGGTTAGCTGAGAAAGGACATTCCGATGTGATACCGATGGATAAGGGTAAGAGAAACAAGCTGGGAACTGAGCAACCGATGCCCAATTACTGATGAAGGTCACAGTGACCTTCTCTAAAACGGGAAGACGGGGGAGAAAATTGCTTGCCAGAAAATGTAGTTATCCCAAGGTAGAGAAATTAGAAGAATGTACACATAGAAGCAAAATAATTGTTAAGAGATAGAAGTAGGTGTGTTTGATCATAGTGTGCTTTAACCAATAATGAGCTCAGATTTTGCAATATGCATAAGCTTCATTAACACTAATATAAAAATGTGTAAGCTTTCAATAAACTTCGAGATTTGCTATTCATCGCATATGGTGTGTTGCATCTCTCCCGCCGTTACGACAAATGGTGACCCCGGACGTGTACCTTCGGGACTAGCCACGGTCGGAGGCGTAAAAGTCAAGTGCAGGTCCTTTCGCGGCTGGGGACGGCAAAAAACACCTCTGAAAAAGGAAGGTGTCCAGTGCCCCGGGTGAGCTCAGAGGAGTGCCCGGCTGCTACGTGCTGCCGGACCTGAACAGAGCCGCAAGAAGCGCGCAATCGTCGTTGAAATGGATAAAGACAGGCAAGCAGCATATGATTTATTTACTGACTTTTTAAGAGGGCGTCAGATTAGAGGGATAGATTTACAGAAAGAACTTCCTGGGTTGTTAGCTTATGGGTGTGCACAGGAGTTTTTTCATAATCCACATACAGTGCATGAATTGTTGGAATGGCGTATATTCGGGAATAAGCTGTGGCGTGCAATCATAGATGAGGATAAGACCGCGAGAGAATTGGGAAATTTATGGCGAGTCGTGCATGCTGAATTCTTGGAATACCAGGCAGAGGAAAGAGCTGCCCAGCAGACTAGTGCAGCCCGTGAAAGCAACAGGCGTTGCAGAGACTGGTTTGGGTCCCCGCCGATACAAACTCCTGCTCTAAAAAGCAGCTCCCTGCAGCTATCGGCTGCTGCCGCGGGCAGTAGCCCCCCTGCGCGTATTCCAGCCGTGCCGTCCGCGCCGCCTGCCCCGGTGTTAAACCCTGCACCGCCTCCGCCTCCTCCCGCTCCGGACCCGCACCCTCCGCCGCCCTGCCGCAGCGCACAGCCCGCAGCCGCCCCGCCGGAGAGGCTCGTGCCGGCCCCGGCCCTGGGCGACTCAGCAGCTGCAGCGCGGCCGCCTCCCGCTCCGCAGCCGCCAGCACCGCTCCGCAGCCGCCCCGTCCCCGAGCCGAGGGGGGGACGGCAGGACGGGCCTCCCGCACCCCGTGGAGCAGCGGGCTCCGGTGAGTCCGCCCGCCCCGCGGCTGCCCGCAGCTATCACCACTTCGGCTAAACCTGCCTTCAGCCCGCAACCGCCGGGAGCCTCAGAGTAGACCTAGCAACAGCAGCAGACAGTGACTTTAGTGACAAAAGTCCCAACGAGAGTAAAGAGACCACTCATTATTGATGGATTATCTGTGAGAGTTTTGCTTTTAAGACATTTCTCGGCTACAGTGTTAAGATTGTTTGTTTTATCTAGAATAATGGACGCTGGCTTGTAGGGGAGAGTTCTATTATGCTGTATATTCTTTTTCCACCTATGTGAATCGAGCAATGAACTGTTAGATGCACTTTGACCTTTGTTAAAGGGAACTAATCCAGCACAGCCTGTTCGTATAACCCCTGAACAGGCTGAGACACTGCAGCAGATATTAGACCGTGTTACACAAGGCAGTGTTCAGAGACGTGATTTTGATCTCCCTGTACAGCTGACAGTTTGGTGTAGACAAAAATTTTTACTGGGTGCACTTACTTAGCATAACAGAAAAACGGGGGAGACATGGGCCTTGGAATGGATATCTCCTCCACTTTAACAACCTAAAACCCTTTTTCAGAAAATTGAAATATTAACTGATTTGCTCAAAAAGGGTCGTGATAGGACAGTGGAGTTAGATTTAATGCCCAAAAAAGATCACTAAAGTCCTTATCGGATGCTATAACTGCTTACACAGATGCAAGAGGAAAATCCAAACAACTGTTACTCATTATATGTTTAGAAAACTGGACTGGATGTCATGTAACATTTAGAATTATAATTTAACCTGAATGTTAGTTTGCACAAAAAAAAACAACTCCCTCCAAACAACAAAAACAACAAAACTTTCACTCAAAACAGATACTAAAATATATAATAGACTTCCAACCATAATATTAATATTATTATTATTATTATTGTGGACAATTTTGATAAATAATTACCAAAAAGAATATATTCATCCCTACTGTTTAAGCATCAATTGACTTTTAAAACATAAAGCATAAACACTGATGTTTGAGGCCTAGAAAACATTCATTCTATTGTTTGAATAATGATTTCAGTCTACAGGAAAACTGTTGCTTAGCTTTTCCTGTAACATCGAACAAAGAGTATTTTGTACTTAGTTGTTATCCTTTTTCTTTGTCCAAGTGAGAACACAATATGTCATTTAAAATATTCTCTCATTTAATTTACATTTTAATCTGAAAGAGAATATGAGTTTAAAAAATCATACCACAGCATTAACGTCCCTTTGTACTTAGAAACATATTTCTTGTACCTGTTCAATTTAAAGCAAACCTGCAATACTCTAAGCACCTGACTCAACTTGTAACTTCTCCATCACTTCTTATATTTTTTCCCTCTGAAAATAACCAGTGTGAGCTGTAGCTTGTCTCACATGTGTTAAGTTCTTCACTGGCTTTGCATAAGGAGATTCACAAGCACATGAGTTATTCTACACTGCTTATTTGTCTTAAATATCCGATTTAAAACACATCATCTGATTTGTATTTCTTAATATTTTATAGGTGAGTTAGTTCTGAGTTATTTTTCTCTGTTTCTTGTGTTTAACCAAGATGCTGAAAGACTTTGTTGATACGTTAGACTTCACTGAAACAAAGGCTTCACACAGATCAGGCCTTGGTATTGATGGATGGCTCAAATCTTTAAACTTAAGATTATGGTTACGTTCACTTATTAAGGTTAGCATTGTAGTAGCTATTGTAGTTTTGCTGTTAGTATTAGTTTTGCCTTGTTTTTGTATATGCTTATAGAATATGGTGAGAAAGATGATAACTACTGCATTTAATCAAACTATGCTTGTTCAACAGAAAAACAGGGGAGATGTAGAGAGCTTTTTGGAGAATTGGTTAGCTGAGAAAGGACATTCCGATGTGATACCGATGGATAAGGGTAAGAGAAACAAGCTGGGAACTGAGCAACCGATGCCCAATTACTGATGAAGGTCACAGTGACCTTCTCTAAAACGGGAAGACGGGGGAGAAAATTGCTTGCCAGAAAATGTAGTTATCCCAAGGTAGAGAAATTAGAAGAATGTACACATAGAAGCAAAATAATTGTTAAGAGATAGAAGTAGGTGTGTTTGATCATAGTGTGCTTTAACCAATAATGAGCTCAGATTTTGCAATATGCATAAGCTTCATTAACACTAATATAAAAATGTGTAAGCTTTCAATAAACTTCGAGATTTGCTATTCATCGCATATGGTGTGTCGCATCTCTCCCGCCGTTACGACATGACCCCACCCTGGCCAGGCCTGTGCCCAGTGAGCTCCACTCCCTGCTGGTCCCTGGCACACTCTGTCCCTGCAGGTCCCCTGTGCTCTCCTGCAGCTCCCAAGGCCCTCCAGACAAACATTCCCCTGCCATCAGCCCTGGCACAAGCTGCAGAGCCCCAGGAAGGTTCAGCACAGACCATTCAGCATCTGATGGGCACTGGCCACCAACAAGCAAAACCTGACCCAGACCTGAGTCCCCTGAAGGCCCCAGTGAGACCCTGATCTCATCCCACTGAGCCCTGGGAGAACAAGGAACACAAGGAGCCTCTTGAGAGTCCTGAGAGTGACTCTGGAGGGGAGCAAAGCCTCCCTGCCCTGCCCTCAGGAGATGCCCTTTGCTGATGGAGCTGCTGTGCTGGAGCCCAGCTGTGTCCCAGCAGTGCCCATGGCCTGTCCCTGCCTGAGGTCACAGCAGGGACACGCAGCAGGACAGGGACCAAGCTGCCAGAGCACTCTGGCCTTGCACCCACAGCAGGGCTGGGGAGGGGAGTGTGGAGCTGGGGGGAGCAGATGAGCAAAGAGGCAGGGCCATTGTCCCTGGCCGTGCTACTGTGCTGGGAGCCCCTTCCCTCAGCCTCTGCTCACAGGCACTGCCCCTGCAGAGCCAGAGAAGGGCTGAGGAAATGCCTTGGACACACAAGTCAGGGCAGACATTGGTTTTTATTCAAATTCACAGGGATCAAGCCTCCTGAAACTCTTGGTGTTTCAAAAAAAAAGTAGATGTTCATGTAGAAATGCACAGTATAGTATTAAAGCATTTTATAAAAACATTATAACACTGGAAAAATAATAAGAAAAAGTCCCAATGAAAAAATGGACAAATAGGAAAAAATGGCCGAGAGATTGTAAAGAATTACATTCTGAAGGTTCTGAAGCAGAAAAGAGAGAGTTTATTGTTTCTGAAAAGATAAAGTCATCATTTTCCTCAGGGCATCCTTGAGCTCCTGGTTCCTCAGGCTGTAGATGAGGGGGTTCAGGACTGGAGCCACCACCGAGTACAGAACTGACAGGGCCAGATCCAGGGATGGGGAGGACATGGAGGGGGGCTTCAGGTGAGCAAATGTGGCAGTGCTGACGAACAGGGAGAGCACAGCCAGGTGAGGGAAGCAGGTGGAAAAGGCTTTGTGCCGTCCCTGCTCAGAGGGGATCCTCAGCACAGCCCTGAAGATCTGCACATAGGAGAAAACAATGAACACAAAACAACCCAAAAAAAGAAAAGCACTAAAAGCAAGAAGCCCAAATTCCCTCAGGTTTGTGCCTGAGCAGGAGAGCTTTAGGATCTGAGGAATTTCACAGAAGAACTGGCCCAAGGCATTGCCATGGCACAGGGGCAGGGAAAATGTATTGGCCGTGTGCAGCAGTGAATAGAGAAAGGCACTGGCCCAGGCAGCTGCTGCCATGTGGGCACAAGCTCTGCTGCCCAGGAGGGTCCCGTAGTGCAGGGGTTTGCAGATGGACACGTAGCGGTCGTAGCACATGATGGTCAGGAGGAAATACTCTGCTGAGATGAAGAACACAAAAAAAAATAGCTGTGCAGCACATCCAGTGTAGGAGATGTTCCTGGTGTCCCAGAGGGAATTGTGCATGGCTTTGGGGACAGTGGTGCAGATGGAGCCCAGGTCAGCGAGGGCCAGGTTGAGCAGGAAGAAGAACATGGGCGTGTGCAGGTGGTGGCCGCAGGCTACGGCGCTGATGATGAGGCCGTTGCCCAGGAGGGCAGCCAGGGAGATGCCCAGCAAGAGGCAGAAGTGCAGGAGCTGCAGCTGCTGCGTGTCTGCCAATGCCAGCAGGAGGAAGTGCCTGATGGAGCTGCTGTTGGACATTTCCTGTGATGCCTTGGCATGGGGATCTGTAAGAAAAGTAATCATGGAATAGTTGGGTTTGGAGAGGACTTGAAATATCCCAGCACATCCTGGGGCACTTTCCCCCCACTGACTGCCCAGGGCTCTGCTGCCTGGAGCTGTCCCTGCCAGCAGCTGCTTCCCTGTGCCCAGGGCTGGGCCCTGCCAGTGCTGCCAGAGCCCAGCCCAGCCCTGGGGGCTCAGCTCTGCCCTGCAGAGCCCTCCCAGCTCAGGCACTGCCCAGGGGCAGCTCTGGCTCTGCAGGCTCTGATAGAAACATGATAAAAACCTTGAGCTATTGGAAAAGTGACACTGATGCTGCCCCTAAGGGCTGATTTCTTTCACTGCCTGGTTTTGTAAGATCTGAGATAAAAAATTTCTCTACCTGAACTGAGGGATGATTATCTGTTTGCAATTTCCCATCCATGCAACCTAGAGCAGTAGATTAATAAAGCAGGATTTTCCCTTTTATTCAGGCCCTCCCTTGCTGTGCTCCCTGTATAATCTACTTGGAAATGTTCTGCAGTTCAATGCCATGCTGGGAGCAGTCCTGAACAATGCAGCATCCTCCCCACACAAGGAGAACACTCCCAAGCCTCACCAGCTTTCTCCCCCCAGCCAGATCTTGTCCCCCAGTGCTGGCAGCAGCTGCCAGGGCTGGCTGAGAGCTGTCCCTGGCAGGCAGCAGAGTCCCTGCCCCAGCACAGCGCCCTGGGCTGCAGGACCCTGCTCTGCAGGACAGCCCTGGGCACCCCGGGCTGCTCTGCACAAGAGACAAGCAGAGAATGTACTCACAGGCTCTGCAGGCATTGGCATGTTGCAGCTTGAGGAGATGGCTCCAGGAGCTGCAGCTGCATTGTCCTGCAGCCAGAGGTTCCTGTGCCAAGGGCTGGCAGTGATTGTGCCCCAGGCACTTCTCAGCCCCTTCCCAGCCCTGACTGATTGAAGCTCTCTGTGCCTCTGGGCTGTGCCCGGGCTGGCTGCAGGCAGTGCCCCAGCCCTGCTGGGCTGGCACAAGAGCTGCTCATCCAGAGAAATGTGCTTTTGAAGCTCTTCTTGGTGAGCAGGAGCTGCCTCTGTGCCAGAAGCCCAGCCCAGCTCAGCAGCACAGACACAGCACAAGGACTTTAATCAACCTCTGGGCCTTTGTGCTCAGGCCCTGAACATCAGTCCCTGAGAGGCAGCTGAAGAAACCTCTCCAGAGCTCCAAGGCAGAATCCACCTCCAAAGTTTCTTGGACTTTTAATGGGTCCCAGTGAGGGACACGACTGAGCAAGTGTCCCCAGGCCCCAGGCAGAGCAGAGAACTGCAGGCAGTGATGACAGGTGGGGACAAAGAGAAGCCAAGTCTTGGTGCCCTGGGGCCCAGCAGGGTCTGTGCCAGCAAGGGCTGGGAGGAGACACCTTGTGCTGAGGCCCTGGGGCCTCCTGGCACAGCCCCAGCCAGGCTGGGCACTGTCAGCCCCTTGTGCTGCCCTCAGCATCCCCCCCTAGCCCACATCCCAGTGGCCTCAAGGATCTGCTGCAAGGAGTCCCTGGGGAGCCTTGCTCAGCAATGGCCCTGGGGGCTCCTTCATGCTCCCTGCAGGGACTGCAGGTTTTTCAAAGGACTTTGGCTTTGGCTTTTGCCTTGGACTCTCTGAGAGGTTTGTGCAATCATGGCCTCCAATTATCTGCTGTAATTAGTCCCTGGAGAGGCTTTGTCAGGAACAACACTCAGTGGGGCTCATTAATGCTTCAGGGTACTTCAGTTATTTAAAGGTACTTGGTGTTTCCCTTTTGATAGAGACTCTGTGAGAAGGATTGTGCAGTTGCAGCCCCCAATTATCTGCTGTAATTAGTCCCTTGAGAGTCTTTATCAGTAATGTCACACATGGGCTCATTAATGCTTCAAGGTACTTCAGTTATTTTAAGGTATTTGGTGTTGCCCTTTTGATTCAGACTCTGTGAGAGGTTTGTGCAATCATGGTCTCAATTATCTGCTTTAGTGAGTCCCTTGAGGGCTTTGTACTGACACTCAGTAGGGCTCATTAATACTTTCAGATACTCAAGGTTTTTAAGGTACTTTGGATGTTCCTTTCCACTCTCTCTGAGAGGTGTTTTTTCCAATTCTGGCCTCCAGTTCTCCCCTCCCAGGAGTCCATGAGGAGCCTGTGTTGGGGATGGACCTCAGTGGGACCCATTCATACTTTGAGACACTCTGAGTTTTTCCTCTGACTTTCACTCCTGGAAAAGTTTCTGCAATCTCAGGCCCTGGGGTTCCAGGGCTCAGCTCCAAATGCACCACAGGGCTCATTAGGGTCAAGCAAGTCCTGACACACCATGGCTCTGCCTTGATTTCCCTCAGCTCTGGAGCGTTTATTAGGCAGATTTCCTTTTACAGTTGTGAAGAAATATTTCAATGACCTTCTAAGAGATAAGTAATCCTATTTTAAAGAGTGTATTTTATTACTGTTCTCTTTAGAGAAGAGCTGATTGCAGCTTTCTGTGATTTATATTGATGTAGGGCCACTCCTAAGGAGGTCTCACTAGGTCAGAGAAGTTTTACCTTGAGAGTTGACCCAGTGTGGACAACCTTGCCCCACATTCCCCAACCTCATGTGAGAAACAATTTTCACTTTCAAAAATTTAAAATATCAAGATCTTATCAAAATACAACAGAAGACTGAATAAAGAAAATAACACAGTGCGAGAAGCAAAGGATTCAGTCAGGATGTGCTCATCTACAAAATGGATGTTCTGTCTTTTATACCTCTGGCCCCTCCCAAAGTCTTGTCAATCGACTCCTTCTTCACTGTCCAGTGGTGGAGATCACTGTCTCACACCTTGATTGGAGGTCAGGTGTCGCAGACATCTTTTCATGAAAAATCCTTTCTTTAGGCTGTTTCCTCCTGAAAAGCTGAGAGGCCTCAGGAACAAAATGTAAACAATGGTTATCTGCTGCTGTGGAATGCAACAGGTGGATCTGTGATTGGTCTCATAGAGTTGTTTCTAATTAATGGCCAGTCACGGTCATCTGGCTTGGACTCTCTGTCTGAGACAGAAGCTTTTGTTATCATTCCATTCTATTCTTAGCTTAGCTAGCCTTCTGATGAAAACTTTTCTTCTATTCTTTTAGTATAGTTTTAATATAATATATATCATAAAATAATAAATAAACCTTCTGAAACATGGAGTCAACATTCTCATCTCTTCCCTCATCCAAGAACCCCTGTGAACATCACCACAGTCAGGTGCTGCCATAGGAACAAGCCAACCCTCCCAAATGCCCCAACTACTGAGGCCATCCTGTGATAACAATGCAAGGGGGAGGGGAAGGATAACTGTACACCAACAAAACTTCTCATAACATATATTTAATATTCACCCCTTAATTGTGAGACTCAACCATAGGATTACTCATCTATAACAAACCCCCGTTTTCTTTTTCTATAAGTCATTTTGCTCAAACAGTTAAGTAAAAAATTTTTTCTCTCTCTTGAATGAGTCATACCAGCATCTGTTGATGTGGGCAAGGACAGTGGGAACAGGAGAAAAAAATCTCAGGTTTTCCTTAGACACACTCATTAGGAATGGACAAAAGGGCATCCCAGAGGTCCAGTGTGGCTTTGACTCCCATCTACCATGCCTGTGTGGCTGCTACCCATAGTTGGTGCATCTTAGGGGTGAGTCCAGAGGCCAACTCGGTCCTGCCCTCCAGTCCCTGTTGAATTAAAAGACAACTGAGGAATTACAGAGGTCTGGTCTGGCCTTTTGTCCCTACCTTACCATGCCTACAGGGTTGCTGCCCACAGCAGGGCTATGGAGCCTTCTTGGTAGCGAACAAAGGGGCCAACCCAGTCTTGCCCTCCTTCCTTTGTCTTATTTTCTTGAAGAAGCTGTCCCATTACCTTTTACAGTCCCTTGTGTACTCCCCCTCAATAGATGCTGGTAATTCTCACCCATGAAAACAGGAAGACAGTTCTTGAGATGGTTGGTGGAAGCTTGACTCTACTTTTTGGGAGTCTTGGTGTTTTTCTGGTTTTCTCTCAGTCTGTTTTAGAGTCAATCTTGTTTCACCCAGCCTGGATGTTACAGTCACTCTTTGGGTTCTTCTCCTGGGCCTTTGACTCTGTTGCCATGAGTCCATCCCCGCTCTGCAGCTCGCACGGCCGATTCGGTGCTGAGCAGTACCTGAAAGGGACCTTCCCACTGAGGAGTTAGAGGCTGATCTCTCCATGGCTTAATCATCACCCAATCCCCAGGATTAATATTATGGATTCTGAAATCCAGGGTGGTAGTTTGAGGAATTGCCCCTTTATGTCTTAGCCCTTCTAAGGTTTGTGCTATAGACATCACTTATTTCTTGGCATTGGCTTCCCCTTCCTCATAGGTGGCAGCCTTCTGGGGTGAGGTCAGGAAGGGAAACCCAAACATCATTTCATAGGGTGACACCCCCAGATCTGACTGGGGTTGGGTTCTCATTCTTAATAAGGCCAAAGGGAGACATTTTATCCATGACATTTGCATTTCAATCATTAGCTTAACTAGAGCTCTTTTAAGAGTTGGATTCATTCTCTCAACCCAATGGGAACTCTGTGGATGCCATGGAGTGTGTAATTCCCATTTTACTCCCAGGGCCTGAACAACTTTCTGCAATATCTTCAATGTGAAATGAGTTCTCTGGTCTGAATCAATCCTGTTTGCCATCCCATATTGGGGAATGATTGATTCTAGAAGTGTTTTACTCACAACATTGGCATTGGCTTTCACAGTGGGTACCACCTCTATCCAATGAGCTACGTGATCTACTATCACTGGTAAAAACTTCCACCATTGTACCTGGGGAAGCTCAGTAAAGTCTACTTGGATGTTTTGAAGGGCCTTAAGGCCAGTTCTTGCCCTCCTCTGGGTGTTTGCCTCATGATTTTCTTATTCACTTGTTGACATATCACACCCTGTTCAGTTACTTGCTTAGCGATTCTGAAAATTCCTGTGCATCCCCAATTCCTTAGAAATTGATCCCTTAGCACTTGTGTACCCCAATGTGTTGTTCCATGTATGCCTTCTAGCATTTTCCTGGCAAGGGGTTTATTATTATTTCCTTCCATCTGCTCATTTCCCTTTGTTATCTTTCTTGGCTCCTGTTTTAAGGAGTTCTTCTTCTTCTGTCCCACTGAATACAGAGACTTTTTGCATTTCTCTCATGGGGGTTAATACTATTATTAGTTTTTCTGTCTCTGATTCAGTTGCATTTTTAGCTTCTAAATCAGTGAAATTGTTCCCTTGCTCCCTTCTTGATGTCCTTTAACATAAACCACCACTACTTCCTCTGGTAATTGTAAGGTTTCTAACTCTTCTAAGACAAATTTTTCATGAATCAGTCCCTTTCCCTTTGAATTTACTAGCTCCCTCTCTTCCCAAATTTTTCCAAAGATATGCACTGTTCCAAAAGCATATTTTCAGTCTGTATATTTTGTTCCCCTTTTCTGTGCCAATATTTCCAGAGCTCCTTTTAGGGCATACAACTCACATGCTTGCGCTGACCAGCTGGAAGGTAACTTTCCCTTTTCTATGGCCACCATCCCTTCATGCACTGTAGCGTACCCCGATACCCTGTGCCCTTTTATTACCCGTGAAGATCCATCGATGCTCAGTCATTTTCCACCTTGGAGTGTTTGATCTCTTAGGTCCTCTCTTCCTTTAGTTTGATAGTTTATAACCTCTAGGCAATTATGTATTAGTTCCTCACTTGGTTCTCCATACAAAAACTGGGCAGGGTTGAGTTGGTTACTCATGATCAGCTCTAAACCATTATCTATTAAGATGGCTTCATACTTTAGCACTTGGGAATCAGTGAGCCATTTCTCAGCCTTTTGGCTCAGGATACTCCTTACTGAGTTTGGGATATATATCTTCAATTTTCCCCCAAAGGTTTATTTTTTGCTTTCTGCTATGAGTAGGGCAGTCACTGCCACAGCCTCAATGCAGGTTGGCCACCCCGGGCTGACAGGGTCTGGCAGTTTTGATAAATAGGCCACTGGTTTCCTGGATCCTCCCCAGTCCTGGGCTAACACTCCATGTGTTATCCCTTTTTCTACATCCACAAACAATAGAAGGGTTTGTCTAATGCAGGAAGACTCTGTGCCAGTGCACTGACTGATTTTTGCTTTAAAACTTCAAACTTTTGTTCATTGTCTTTTCCCCACCTAATCTCTTCTTCTGCTAACTTTTCATACAAGAACTGGATGGACTGCGTGTATCCTTCAATCCATAGCCTACAATATCCCAACAGGCCTAAAAACCTTCTGACTTCCCTCTTAGTTTTTGGCGGTGGGACTGAAGCAATCCCTGTAATTCTCTCAGGGTTCAGCCGCCAGCTCCCTTGACAAATCACATGTCCTTGGTATTTTACTTCCCTCTCTACAAAATCAAGTTTCTCTTTTAATATCCAAAGTCCTTGGTCCCCCAGAAAATTTAACAACACTATGGTGGATTCCCAAACTTCTTTTTCTTCCTGTCCTGAGAGAAGCAAATCATTTACACATTGGATGAGCTTTATCTCAGGTTTGATGGAGAAGAGTTGTGTTACTTCTCCTAGGGTTTGACCAAAGAGGTTTGGGGATTCAGAAAACCTTTGGGGTAACCCAGTCCAACAGAGCTGTTGTTTCCTCCCAGAATCAGGGTTCTCCCATTCAAAGGTAAATATATCCGACTTTGCTCTGCCAGTGGGCACACCCAAAAAGCATCTTTTAGGTCTATCACGCTAAACCACTGGTGTTCTGGGGGGATATTACTCAATGGTGTATAGGGATTAGGCACTACGGGGTACGGATTCACTGTTCTTTTGTTCACTTCTCTCAAATCTTGGACAAGCCTGTAAGTCCCATCTGACTTCTTTACTGGTAATATGGGTGTATTATGGGGAGACATACATGGTTCTAAGGTCCTGTCCTCAAGTAGGTCCTGGATCAGCGGCTGGAGTCCTTGTCTCCCCTCCAGAGAAAGTGGATATTGTTCTACCCAAACTGGATGGTTCTCATTAACTATTTTTATTACTATAGGTTTCATGTTCAATTTATCTTGGTTTTTTGGTTTTGCCCACACCATCTCATGAATTTTCTCCTCATCTTCTTCCCTTAATTGGAGAAGCTTAACTATCATTTTCCCTTACTCTAGAAGCACTCCGATGTCAAACTGCACCAGTAAATCCTGTCCTAATAAATTTCACCCTGCATCTGGAACGAATTGAACATCCCTGGTTCCCATTTTCTTTGTTCCCTCAAACTTTATTTGCTTTACAAATGAGGCTTTGAACCCTTTCCCTTTAGCACCTACTACTTGCTCAGTATCTTGACTCTTTCTGCACCCCTTTGGGATTCTACAAACACAAGTTCTTTCAGTCCCTGTGCCTACTAAGAATACAAATTCTTCCTCCTGGGGATCTATTTTTAAAGTTATCAAGGGCTTCTGATGGTATTCTGTCCCCAGGAGGTAGAGCCCCTGACACCCCTAGTCTTCCACTTCTCCTTTTTGCTCAGTCTCATAGACCCTCAGATCCTTTTCCTTCTGGGGGCAATTCTTTCTTATATGCCCACTCTCTTTACAGGAAAAGCAAACTGGTCCTGGGTTCCCTTGTTTCCTAAACTCTCCTTTTTGTGTGGAGGCCCAGTGGCCTGCATCCTCCCTCCACCTATCCTCCCGCACTCAGAATCTCCCTCCCTTACCTGAGTTGTTCTTTGCATGCTGGTTTCCTTCCCTAATGGCAGCTACCATTTGATTTTGCCTTGGCCTTCACTTCATCCCTTTTTACATACACCTTCTGTGCTTCCCTTAAAAGGTCTTCTAACCTCCTTTCTTGCCAACCATCTAACTTTTCTAACTTTCTCTGTATATCTGGCCAGATGTGAGTGACAAAATTTATCTTTAGTAAGATCTGTCCAGCCACCGTGTCAGGGTCAACCCCTGAATACTGCCTTATATATTTCCTCAACCTTTCTAAACACTCTGTGGGGGTTTCTTTGCTCTTTTGCTGCTCATTGAAGGCCTCATGGGCATTTTGGTAAAGTGGAGCTGCTTCTTTGATGCCTCTTATAATCAATGTTCTATATTCCTCCATGTCTTGCCTCCCCCCAGTGCTGCTGTGGTCCCTGGTGGGGCGCACTATGGGCATTTTCAGATCCCTAGGAGGTCCTTGCACATGCTCCCTTTCCCATATTTGTATCCCAGCCGCTCGGATCATGTGTCCTTCTTCTGGTGTGAACAACATAATCATTAATGATTGCATTTCCTCCCATGTATACATATTGGGCCCCAGAAACGGGTCTAACTGCTCTGTGGCTGTCGTGTGTTTTAAAATGTTTATATGAGTTCAGTTGTGAAGTTGTTTATCCCTTCTATAAGTTAGAAATATGGTTTGGCCCTCGGTTCCCCCCGTGTACTTCCCTCATAATGGTTTCTCCCTAAGTTGGTTACCCCTTGTTTTCCCGCCAATGGCTTGTCCCTCAAGGTGACTGATCCCTTGATCCTTCCCTTTATGCCCTTATAAGTTTATTTCCTCCCTCCTGGTGCTGCCCACTTCCCCTGTCTATCATTGCAACCACCCCTCTTTATTTCGAGAACCTTCCGTGTCAATCATCCCTTCCTCAATGTATGATTTGCCTCCAGAGGCTCTTCCCTCCCTTATGTAATCCTTATTGGTCCAGCTGTGTCCCATGCTCTTCCCCTGGTCTTCGTTTATTGGTCACCTTGAGTCTCCTCCTGTCACGCTCATTCCCTTTATCAGTGCCTCCCTAAGCCGTCCTCCTCTGACACCCATCACTGGTCAGGCCTGGGAAATAAAGCACTGTGGCATCCACACGAGTGTGCACTCTCTCCTTCCTTTATCTTGGGACTTGGTAGCCACGCTCTCGCCTGCGGCCCCCAGGCCGCAGACAGCACCACTACCCGAGGGTTTTCGAGGAGAACCTGGGGGTGGCAGATCTTGTGCTCTCCTCCGGCCACACACCGGGAGCAGCTGGCCAGCATTTGTCCAGCTCCGTGACCACAGAGCAGGCTACAGGGAAAAACCTTTTCCTGAGATCCAAGCTGAGCCTGCCCCGACTCAGCTGCAGCCGCTCCCTCCACTCCTGTCCCTGGGCACCAGAGGGAAGAGGTTCCCACAGCCCCAGCCAGGGACCCGCTCCCAAGGCTGCTGCCATGGCCACCAGGGCTGGCACCAGCTGGGATGCTCGGTTTCCACGGGCCGGGCTTCAGCAATGGGATTCCCCAATTTCCTGCTCCCGCTAAAACCGCGCTGCCCTCGCTGCCCTCCCGCCTCCCATGGAAAGCACAAAAGGCAAAGATCCCAGGCTGGGAGAAGAACAATTTATTGGGAACAGCAACGAGATAAGGAAAAAAGGGAACAGAAACAATATTGATAACAGAAGGGATCAATAAAACTGTTTACAGGGAAAACTACAACATCAACTAATGGCTCTCCCCAGTTTAGTATTTCCCCTCCCTGGAAAAGACACCCTTCTCCTCAGGGAGAGAGAGAGAGAGAGTCCCTTTCCTGGCCCTGGCAATGTTCTCAGGTGGGAGTGAATGTAATGACAGGGCCATTGCCAGACCCTCATGTTCTTCAATCCCACATCATGTAATTGGCAGGGCCAGGAAAAGGTACAGGTGTCTTCCCAGCATGGATCAGAGGGAAAATGGATCTCCAGGGCTTTTCCCAATATAGATCCTCCAATGGGGGATGAAGCTGGACCAGTGCATGAAGCTCCTCCTGCACTTGGGGCATTTGTAGGACTTCCCTTACTGATGTCTCTGTTGGTGTTTGGTCAGGTCAGAGCTCTGGGTGAAGCTCTTCCCACACTGGGGACACTCGTAGGGCCTCTCCCCAGTGTGGATGCGCTGGTGCCTGATGAGGTGGGAGTTGCGCTTGAAGCCCTTACGACAGTCAGGGCAGAGGAAGGGCCTCTCCTCTGTGTGAATCTGCCGGTGCCTGGCGAGATCAGAGCTGGTGTGAAACCTCTTCTGACACTGGGGACACTCGTAGGGCCTCTCCCCAGTGTGGATGCGTTGGTGGTTGATGAGGGCAGAGCTGCAGCTGAAGCCCTTCCCACACTCCCCACACTCGTAGGGCCATTCCCCAGTGTGGATCA
Source organism: Agelaius phoeniceus (assembly GCF_051311805.1). Lineage (NCBI taxonomy): Eukaryota > Metazoa > Chordata > Aves > Passeriformes > Icteridae > Agelaius > Agelaius phoeniceus. The sequence goes on from NW_027509866.1 coordinate 8,812,941, forward strand.
TCTGGTGGCTGATCAGGGTGCTGCTCTGCCTGAAGCTCTTCCCACACTCCAAGCACTTATGGGGCTTCTCCCCATTGTGAAGCTGCTCATGGGCCACCAGCTCTGAGCTCTGGCTGAAGCTCTGCCCACCATCCTGGCTCAGGGTGGGTCTTTCCTCCTCAGAGCACCCTGGGCTGGGTTTTGAGCCCCTCCTTCTGTGGGATCTCTGGGGCTTTTCCTCCATGTTGGAATTCTGCACTGTGGAGCCATTTATAATGGCCTCTTCCACGAGATTCTGCTGTGGGGATTTGTCCTCCCTGGTCTCCATCCTCAGCTTCTTCCCTGGGGGAGGAAGGCCAAGGAGAGGATGGGATTTGCCTCCATGCCACAGGGAAGGGGAAGGAGATCCCCCCAGTGCATCCCCAGCAGGACGGGGTTGGCAGCAGGGTTGTCCTGCAGCCGGGGGCCGTGCTGGGCTGGGACATGGAGCAGGAGAGAGGGGGAAAGGGGCACTGACTTCCTCCTCACCTGCCTGGGGCTCCTGGAGCACCTTCTTCTTCCTCACAGCCTCCTCCTCCATCTGGCCAAGTTTAAGGGATGGAAAATCCTGTTTTGAGAAGAAAACAAGGGATAAGTACATTGAATTTTGTACTGGTTTGAAGGCAAACCTGGGGAGAGTCTAAACCAGAATTACAATTTAATAAGAAAATTTAGATCAAGGCAATGATACAGAAACACTGCCTTAAACTGACAGAGTCAGGATATACCCTGACACCCTGCTGCTCAGGGTGGTGGCAGCAGTCCCATTAAATGGTGGCTGCAGTCCTGTTGGAGTGATGAACGTGATTCTGTCCAAGCAGTGATCCTGTAGAAGGGTCTGGTCTTCCTCTGAAGGTCCAGCGGTGGTTCTGGAGCTCTTGTCCTCTGGGAATCCAGTAGGCAAGCTGCTCCTGGTGTTGCAAGGCTCAGCTTATATGCAGGAAGGAATGCTTGGATCCTCCCCCTGGGCGGAGCATCCCACAATGGGAGGATGGAATTTTATCAGTCCTGCAGTGACACTCAAGGGCCCATTCACAGAAGATATCTCCCCTGGAGGGCGTTATCAGGGCTGAGGCATGGAAGAGATCAAGAACACTGCCCCACCTGTTTATAGCAGTTGATGAAGATGGGCATTGAAAACATGCATTTGGTTCCATCTTACATTGCAACCTGAAACAGTGGGGGAATCCCTGCTCAGGCGGTGAATACCACCCCCCTTACCCAAACTGGCTCAGGTGTAAAACCCCCACCCCAGGAAGGCCACACACACAGGGGACAATGTCACACTTGCCCTGCTCCAGGGCAAATGGCATCTCTCTAATATTTTCTTAACCAGATTGCAAAATTATTTTGGCACAGTGAGTTCAGGGCACTGTTCTTTGACCCCAGTTGCCTTTGACTACAGCATGGTTCCTTCCTCTGAGGAGGTTGTGGGTCTCTCTGGAGGAACTCTTGGAAACTTGGATGCAGCTTCGTCTGAGCGACCTATGGGGGAACTGATGAGGAAAATGGCTGTTGTGGGACTGGAGTGTAAAGAAAATACTTTGTTGTCCCTCCTTGAAAAGTTTGTTAAAATCACTGGAGGAAATGGAGCAAATGATACCAGCAAGACTGACAAGGTTCATTCACCACATGGTGAGGAACACAAGGCTGCTAAAAGTCCCACAAGAAGCCCAGCTCAAGTAGCTAAATTCCCAAATAACTACTGAATTCCCAGGCTTGGGTTTTTTCCAAATGTGAGAATCATTATTCTCTTCATCCCTGTCACCTTTGTGACAGCTACACAGAGCTTTCCCTTCCTTTTAATAATATCTGTATTGGGCCGAATTTGCACTTTTCTTTAATTGTAACCTGCCAGCAGCTGAGCTGGAGCTGTGCAGAAACCAAGGAAACTTGGAATTGCCACAGAATTGCTTCTATTGTCAGCCGGTGCTGCGGCGGCCGTGGGGCAGAGGGGTGGGAAAGGGGGCTCCGGGGTGGCAGTGGAGGAAATGCCGGGCCCAGGGGCTGAGCACAGGGCTGAGTACACAGAGATGGTTTTGTTCTTGCTGAGCTCGCACTGAGCCAAGGCCTGTCCTGCCCCTCATTCGGCCACGCTGGGGAGGGGCTGAGGGTGTGGGGGAGCTTGGGAGGGGACACAGCCAGGACAGGAGATCCCAGCTGACCCCAGGGATACCCCAGCGCATAGGACATCATGATCAGTGCATGAAGTGTGGGGAACAAGGAGGAAGGGGGCACATTTGCAGTGAGGGTTTTGTCTCCCCAGGTAACACTTAGGCAGGATTGGGCCCTGTTTCGCCAGTGGGCAGGGCCCGCACCAAAGACACAGACACCAACTTAACTTAAGGAAAAGTGTAATTAGATAATGCAAATTTGCAAAAAATTACAAAAATATTAGGTAGGCAAAGCAAATAATCATTAGTCAATAATTCCAAAAGAGAAGATGTTGAAATGAGTATCACACAACTGTCCATTTCTGGCTGCAGGCTCTGGAGATTCTATCTCTGCCTTCAATCAGGGTTGCATTCCCTAAAGAATCCTGGTACCAAATCCTGCTTTCCAAGGCTGGAACAGTGTCTCAGGTTTAGCTGGGTGTGTATTCAATTACCCTCTGTTAAAGGTGGGGCAATTATCATCTGTTAATTGAGCAGTTTACTTTATCTTTTCCACATGAATCCTCCCTCCAGGGAGATATCTTCTGTTAATGGGCCATTGAGTGTCACTGATAAAAATTCCATCATCCCATTGTGAGAAGCTCTGCCCAGAGGGAGGAGCCAAGCATTCCTAGCTGGATATAATCTGATAATGTGAACAACAGAGTCAGCTTCTCCCACAGGATTCCCAGAAGAGCAGCTTTCAGCTCCACTGGATCCCAGAGGAAGACCAGGCCGATCGACGCCACAACTGGACCTTCAGAGGAAAACTCCACCCTTCTACAGGATCACTGCTCCAACAGAACCACACCTGTCCCTGCAGGAGCACTGCAGCCACCATTTAACAGGAGTGCTACCAACACTCTGACCCACAGGGTGTCAGGTCGTATTCTTACTCCGTAAGTAGTTTTTAGTACTACTGCATGTGTATTTTTAATTTTCCTTCTGAAGAATTGTTATTCCTATTCCCATAGACTTTGCTTGACAGCCTCTTGTTTTGAAAATTATAATTCCAAGTGAAGGGATTAACATTTTCCATTTCAAGGGAGTCTCCTGCCTTCCTTAGCAGACACCTGTCTTTTCAAACTGACACAATGCCCTGGGACAGCCAGGCAGGTGAGGAGGAAGTCAGTGCCCCTTTCCCCCTCTCTCCTGCTCCATCTCCCAGCCCAGCACAGCCCCCGGCTGCAGGACAACCCTGCTGCCAACCCCATCCTGCTGGGGATGCACTGGAGGAATCTCCTTCCCCTTCCCTCTGGCACGGAGGCAAATCCCATCCTCTCCTTGTCCTTCCTCCCCCAGGGAAGGAGCTGAGGATGGAGACCAGGGAGGACAAATCCCCAAAGCAGAACCTCATGGAAGAGGCCATTTTGAGTGGCTCCACGGTGCAGAATTCCAACAGGGAGGAAAAGCCCCAGCGATCCCACAGGAGGAGGGGCTCCAAACCCAGCCCAGGGTGCTCTGAGGAGGAAAGACCCACCCTGAGCCAGGAAGGTGGACAGAGCTTCAGCCAGAGCTCGGAGCTGGTGGTCCATGGGCAGCTTCACAATGGGGAGAAGCCCCACAAGTGCTTGGAGTGTGGGAAGAGCTTCAGGAAGAGCAGCACCCTGATCAGCCACCAGATGATCCACACTGGGGAATGGCCCTATGAGTGTGGGGAGTGTGGGAAGGGCTTCAGCTGCAGCTCTGCCCTCATCATCCACCAACGCATCCACACTGGAGAGAGGCCCTACGAGTGTCCTGAGTGCCAGAAGAGGTTTCACACCAGCTCCCATCTCCTCTGCCACCAGCGAATTCACTCAGAGGAGAGGCCCTTCCACTGCCCTGACTGTGGGAAGGGCTTCAAGAAGAAATCCCACCTCATCAGGCACCAGCGCATCCACACTGGGGAGAGACCCTACGAGTGTCCCAATTGTCAGAAGAGGTTTCACACCAGCTTCCAGCTCCTCCAACACCAGCGGATTCACTCAGAGGAGAGGCCCTTCTACTGCCCTGACTGCGGAAAGGGCTTCAAGCACAGCTCCACCCTCATCACCCACTGGCACATCCACACTGGGGAGAGGCCCTACGAGTGTCCCCAGTGTGGGAAGAGCTTCACCAGCAGCTCTCACTTGAGCAGACACCAACGGAGCCACCAGTAAGGAAAGGCTTGCAAATGCCCCAGCTGCAGGAACAGCTTCATGCACCAATCCATCTTCATCCCCCATGGGAGGACCCACGCCGGGAAGAGTCCTGGGGAACCGTGTTTCCCATGATCCATGCTGGGAAGACACCTGTCCCTTTTCCTGCCCGTGACATGATGTGGGAATGGAAGAACATGAGAGTCTGGCCATGGCCCTTTCATTACATTCACTCCCACCTCAGGCCATTGCCAGGGGCAGGAAAGGGACTCTCTCTCTCCGTCCCTGAGGAGAAGGGTATCCTTTCCAGACAGGGGAAATTGTGGCTGGGAAGAGACAGTCAGTTGTGTTTAGTTTTCCCTGTCAAAGTTTTATTTATCCCTTCTGTTATCAATATTGTTTCTGTTCCATTTTTTCCTTATCTCGTTGCTGTTCCCAATAAATTGTTCTTATCCCAGCCTGGGATCTTTGCCTTTTGTGCTTTCCATGGGAGGTGGGAGGGCAGCGAGGGCAGCGCGGTTTTAGCAGGAGCAGGAAATTGGGGAATCCCATTTCTGAAGCCCGGCTCGTGGAAACCGAGCATCCCAGCTGGTGCCAGCCCTGGTGTTCATGGCAACCACCCCGGCATGGGGTCTCCATGGAGCTGCCAAGGGACTGACCATAGCAACAAGGGGCTGGTGATGGTTTCCATGGAAACTGACTACAGCAACAGGGGGCTGGGGATGGTTGCCTGCTAAGGATCAGATTTGTCACAGGCCCTCAGAGGAGTTCCATGGGATCTTTCCAAGAGTCTCCAGGCTGTTCCAGAGCTGGAATGTCACAGGCAGAGCCAGGGGCTCCATGGAGACCTCCCAGGGCTTTCTGGGATGGTAAAGAGCCCTGTGGTCAGAGGCAGTCACAGCCATTCCATGGTGACATCCCAGGGCACCTTGGGCTGCAAGGGCACCCATCTGTCCCAGGCACTCACGGGGGCTCCACGGTGACACCCCAGTGGTCCCCAGGCTGTCAAAGAGCCGGGATGGCCCAGACACTCACAGGGGCTCCTGTCATGGGCACAGTGGGAGCTTCAGGCAGCGTTTATTAGAGAAGCTCCTGTTGAGTCATTAGGTGCAGAAACGAGCCCCAATAGCCCCCACAGATCCCCAAATGTCTCCATTGAGTCAGAGATGACACAGACTCAAAACAGAAGGCTAAGGGCTAAAAACCACCCATTTATTCAATCCTCTTCCTTTTGACCTTGGTTTTCTACAGGTGGACCTCATTGGTCATTTAATCAACACATTTCACATGATTGCCTGATTAAGACAACCCCCTTCAGTAAACAACTTTATGGAAAAAACAACCTATTACAGACACCACCTGTTGATAATTTACAATTCTTTCTCTCCAGCTTGCTAATGGTTCCCAATCTAATTAATGGGAAAACTCTCTTGCTTTCTGTGTCTCTGACCAGACTCTCATATTCACAGAAAAATACCCCCAAGGACCTCCAGGCTTTGTAATCTCCTTCTGTGAGAGGAGCCTTGGAGCAGCTGGCTCCAATCCCATGGGTACTGGAGAGTTCATGGGTAAAGAATTCATGGGTAAAGAATTATCAAGGCAAAATTTAACCTTTAGCATTTGTCCCACAGGTTTAAGGATGACAAAGCATATAGATTTCTATTAATATAAAATATATTAATATATTAATATAAAAAATTTCTATTATCTATTAAGGTAACAATTAGACAGAATTATCTTAATCAGAAATATTTAGTCCAAGGAATAAGAGCTGTAACATTTATATTATATTATATTATATTATATTATATTATATTATATTATATTATATTATATTATATTATATTATATTATATTAATTTATAGAAAGCACTCAGAAGGGATTTCAAAGCAATTTTATTAAAAGAAAAGAAGCTGTTTTTAAGGAGAGATTGATGTCACTCCCACAGACCAATGACCATTGGCTCATGGGCTCAGCCTGGAGCAGTGACCTTGAGGGGTGTCCCGACTGCAGGGAGGAATCTCCACACCCCCCAGGAAGGGAAATGTCAGGGGATGCTGCCATTAAAATTTGGGATGGGGCTTTTCTAGTCTGAGGTGTTGCCCTGTCAGTCAGGTGTGCCCAGGCTGGGCCAGCTCAGCAGCTCTGCAGAAGCTCTCAGTGGTGTCACTTGGTTGTTCCTTACTCTGGGGATTTTCCAGCACTGTCACAGCTTCAGCTCCCTCTGAGGATGTTGAGCTTTGGGATGGAGGAGTCAGACTTGTTTCTGCAACATTCACCCCAAAAGCAGCGTGACCCCTCCCCTCCTTCATTTCCCACTGGGGGCTTTGCAAACAGGGCCTTGCCGGAGTTGTTGGAGGCCATTGCAGGCAGAGCCTCCTGCTCCAGCAGGAACTGCCTTTCCTGTGCCATCAGCAGGGCAGGTCCCGCTGCAGGAAAAGCCCCAGGCCAGCCCCAGCACAGGGAAGGCCTCGGGCACAAGGGCAGAGTGCCGTGCTGGGAGCTGTGCCAGGGAGAGCCTGAGGCACCAAAGGCACCTTGGCAGCAGCAGCTGCTTGCAGCCCATGGCCAGAAGCCTCCCTTGGCAGCCCGGCCTGGTGGCCACCACTGCAGAGCTGCGGCCTCAGGGCTCATTCCTGGCTGGCCTCTGAAAAGCCACTTCTGCTCCAGGAGCCTGACTGGGAAGCCATCGGCCCCAGCAATTTGGGGACAAGATATCAATGACAAAACTCTTCATGCCAGCAGAGCCAAGGCAGGGGCAGAGGAAAGGGCAGAGCCAGGCCCAGGGGACAGGGCTGCCATGGTGATGGCTGTGAGGGCACTGCCCCTGCAGCAGCCTGGCTGCCCTCAGCAGACATTCTGGCCAGAAGCGTTGTGAGGGCACCCAGCACATCAGAGAACCCACACTACAGGAATTCTGTCCTTGGGGAGGGCAGGGGTTTTCACTGTATCAGGTTGCACAAAGCTCCTGCTCTTGGACAATTCCAGGGATGGGGAATCCCCTTCTCTGGAAAAACAGTTGAAGTTTCATGTCACTTTCATAACTGCAAAATATTTCCTCTTCTAAAAAATGTAAATGCACCCTCATTCAGTTTAGAGATATTGACCCCTGTTTTGTCACTGCAAGATTTGGGAGAAAATAACTTTGATCACTATTTTTCCACTTTCACAGACCTTGGAGAGGACCCAAAAATCTCCCAAGATGGGCTTTGGAGGCCTCATCACAAAACCAGCAGGGAGAGGCCGAGGGCTCTGTGCTCAGCGGGGTGGAGACTGAGGACAGAACAGGAATAGCCTGGGAGGGATTGAAGGGTGGTTTCAGAGAGGCTGGAGTGTTTCTTCATAGTGGGAATGAGCCTGAAGAAGACATAATAGCACCAAGGGCAGCTGAGGAGGCCCAGAGTGGACACAAGGAGAAAGGAATTTCCCTGCCAGGGCAGGGCTGTGGTGCGGCACGTCCCCCAGCAGGAGCCTGGAGCAGCCCAAGGCTTTGTGTGGGCAGGCAGGGGCAGGCAGGAGGCAGAGCTGTCAGCAAAGGAAGGGCCCAGCCAGGTGGGGCAGCCGGGGGATGCCGACAGCCTGCAGGGACAGAGGCGCAGGGCAGGGACACGGTTGGACAGCCTGGGCTGCACAGGGCACAGGGATGGGCAGCAGCTGCAAGACAGCCCTGCCAGAGCCAATTTGGGCAGCACTTTGGCCATGGCAGACACAAAGAGCACCAAAGCCCCAGAGGGTCATTAAAGTCCTTGTGCTGTGTCTGTGCTGCTGAGCTGGGCCGGGCTCCTGGCCCAGAGGCAGCTCCTGGAAAGGGCAGCAGAGCTGCAGAGAGACAGCTCTGGCCAGGAGCAGCTCCTGTGCACAGCCCAGCAGGGCTGGGGCACTGCCAGGGCCCCTCAGGGACACCAGCAGGGCACAGACAGAGCTCCCAGGGGCTCAGCACTTGCAGGGGCTGTGGCATGTCCCAGAGGGGGCTGTGTCACAGCAGTGCCTCTGTGGCTGTGTCATGGAGGCACAGAGCAACTGTGATGTCAGCAAGGGGCTGTGTGACAGCACAGAGTGGGCTGTGTGAGGTCACAGATTGGGCTATGACATCACAGAGTTCTTTGTGTGAGGTCATTGAGCAGCTACAGCATCATAGCGGATATTCTGTGACATCATGGCATGTCTGTGTGACATCATTGAGGGGGCTGTGAGGTCAAAGTGTGTGCTGTGACATTACAGAGTGGCAGTATGACATCACAGAGAGGGTTTTCTGGCATCACTGAGGGAGTTGTGACATCACACAGCTGTCTGTGACATAATAGTGTGAGGCCACAGAGCAGACTCTGCCATCATAGAGAGTGGCTCAGTGACATCAGAGAGGGGGTTGTGACATCACTGGGTGGCTGTGTAATATCATAGAGCAGCCTGTGACATCACAGAGACTTCTGTGACATCACAGAGCAGCTGTATCACATCATAGGGTGACATCTCATAGTTGGCTGTGTGACATCACAGGGGCTGTGTGACCTCACAGAGGCTGTGTGAGGTCACTGGGGAGGTCACTCTTCCCTGGCCCCCCTCACAGTTCCCCCCAGAGCAGTCCAACCCTTCTCATGCACAGCGGGGTCCCCTGTCCCCCCGGGTCCCCCCGCCCCTGGCGCCGCAGCCTCCCCCAGAGGATGTTCCACGAGATCGACCCCAGAGCCTGACACGGGGACGGGGGGCCGGGGCCCTGGGGGTGGCACAGGGGGACAGGGACCCCCCGGCAGCGTCCCCGTGTCCCCCAGGGCCAGAGCCTGGGCCAGGGCTCCTTCACCCTAGTACCAACGAGGCCTTGAGAGCGCTGAAAAAATCCCCAGCAAGGGAGCAGCAAAAACCAGATTGAATATTAAGGGACAGCAGCACAAAGTTCCTTGGCAAGAGTCACTCTGCTCCTGACTGGACAATTCAGGCACACCAAGGAAACAAAGCAACAACAAAACCAAACAAAATCCAGGCAATCAAACCAGAAATGAACTGAGAACTGTCCCTGTGTGTGTGTGACACAAGGACAGTGAGGGCAAGGATGAAAGGAATATGGCCCAAAAGCTGAACAGAGTTCAAACTTAACAGGACTTAAGTTACACCTTAACCTTAACTGATACCATCAATTTCACAATTTAGCAAAAGAACAGCACTTAACACTATTTAACCAAACTTAAAACATATGACTTAGCAATTTAACATAAGAATAACATTTACTATTCAACTTAGCTAATAAATTAAATTGAACTTAATACCTTAGGAAAAGAACAACTCTTAGCAGCATTTAACTTTACTTAGACCTTGTGATTTAACCTTACCTCAAGGCCTGACTGACTCAGCTATCCAGGGCACTCAAACCCCTCAGAGAGCAGCCTTTCTGCCACATTTCCCCAGCACAGGCACTCCTGTGTGCACACAGACACAAAGAGTCAGTGCAAGGCACCTGGGAGAAATTCCCCTGAGGGCAGGCAATGCTCCCTGTGGATCCTTTGGCATCTCCCCAGCGGGTGAAGGGTTGAGCCTGGAGGAGTGGGGGGATCGGCCCAGGCTCCGTCGTTGTTGGGGATCCCCGAGTGCAGCAAACGGGAGAGTTCCCGGCTGGGAGAGGCCCCACTCAGAGGGAGTCACTGGCCCAGGAGAGCTCCAAGGGCTCCTTTTGGAGCGCTGTTTGCAGGGCCCCAAGAGAGGGGCTTCAGTCCCAGCAATGGTTCATCCTGGCCACACTTGGCATCAACAGCTTTCTTTGGCAGGGTGAGAACAGGGATGTTGTGCCACAGAGGGAGCAAAACCAGTTCCCAGGGCTGCTCCTCCAGAAAGCAGGAGCTGGTTGGGCAGCAGCAGTGCCTGGAGCAGACAGTGTTTGTGATGAGCTGCAGAGGAGCTGAGCCCAGGGGCTGTTGGCCAAGGCCGAGCCCCAAGGAGCATTTCTCAGCTGGCAGGGCGGCCTGAGAAGGGGAGGGGGGAATGCAGCAGCACAGGGCCCATGGAACCAAGGGAGCATTGTGACACTGTGGGGCCCTGTGAGACCAAGGGACCATTGTGACACTGTGGGGCCTCATGGAATCATGGAGAGCACTGTGACATTGCTGGGCCTCATGGAATCAAAGAGACCACAGTGACATTGCTGGGCCTCATGGAACTATGGAGAGATCATTAAGACACTTCACTGCCTCCTGGAACCAAGGAGACCATTGTTATACTGTGGGGCACTATTGAATCATGGAGACCATTGTGACACTATGAGGCCTAAGGGAATAAGCAAAGCACTGTGACACTGTGAGGCCTCATGGAACCAGTGAGACCATTGTGACCCATGGAGCCCCCAAAGAACCAAGGGGACCATTGTGATCTGTGGGGCCTGGTGAAACCAAGAGGCCTTTGTGACATTGCAGGGCTGCATGGAACCAAAGGTCCAGGGTGACACAGAGGGGCCTCCTGTCATCAATGGTCCATTGTGACACTGTAGAGCCAAAGGAGACCATTGTGACACTGCAAACCCCCAGGGTCCAAAGGTCCATTGTGACACTGCAAGGCCTCATGGAATCATTGGGACGATTGTGACACTGCGGGGTCTTCTGGAACCCAGGGGCCATCGTGACATTGCTGGATCCCATGGAAACAAGGGTCCATCGTGACACTGCTGGACCCCATGGGATCAAGCCACCATTATGGCACGGCGGGGCCCCATGGATCCAAGGCACGATTGTGGCACTGTAGGGCCCCACAAACCAAGGGAACACAGAACAGATCTGGCTGGTTTGGCCTCCCAGGGGCTGCCTGACTGGTCCAGCTGACCCTGGCATGTTGAGGGTCTCATCTCATCTGCTGCTGAAGCACTGCGGCTCCGTGCTTTTCTTCCTATGGAAAAGAACTGTCCTCCTCCTCCAGGCACCTGTGGCCAGAACTGGGATTTCACCTCCAAATTTCCTTATATCCAGCGATTGTTGCAATAGGAATATTCCCAGGACAAGTCTGTCTTGCAGTGGTTTTACAAGGGTCACTTTGCATCTGTCTCAAAAAACACTGGGGAACTCTCTGTGATTTCCTTCCTATGGAAAAAAACTGTCCTGCTTCTCCAGGTGTCCATGGCTGAGATTGGGGTTCCACCTCTAATATTCCCTATATCCAAAGTCTGGTCCCAGACAAAATCTTCCATTCCTGACAAGTCTGGCTGGCCTTGGTCTAGTGAGGCTCTCCAAACACTGAGGCTCTGTGCTTTTCTTCTATGGGAAACAACTGTCCTTCAAGTCCAGGTGCGCATGGCCAGAATTTGGGTTCCACCTCGAATATTGCCTGTTGTGACACATTGGAGGAGACTGTGGGATCTCAGCACATCGTTCCCGATGTCCAGAGATGCCAGGAGAACCCTTGGGGGTCTCGAAAACCCTGGAATGTTGCCAAGAGTGCTTGGTGGCTTGATTTTGATCCATCCACAGAAGTAACAAGAGTCTGAGGACAAGAGAATCACTTTAGAGTACAAGGTGTAAAAGAGACACATTTAGAGGGTGAGATATAGACTTTAAGGTTTTTGGTACAGGGGGGTTATGGAGACAAGATGGAGAGATCGGGGCGTGTCTTGTCCTTCTTCTTTCTTCTTCTTGTCCTCCATCTCCTGTGATGATGTTGGCACTTAGAGATTGGTTTCTAGTGAAGGTGCACTTGCCAACATGGGCGAAAAGCATTGGGAAATAAAGGTAAATATTGTATACGTAGGTTTTAGTATAAAAAGACATGACCGCCCCGTGGGTGGTCAGAGAGTGCCTGTGACTGCCTGCAGATCAGACCTCTGTTGGGCAGACAGAAAATTTTTGTAGATAAGAAATAATAAACAACCTGAAGACCGAAAGCTGAAGAGTCCAGACTCGTCCTTTGCATCGCGCCCACCAAAGAACCACTCTACCCGTGTCGGGGCAGAGACAGACAGCCGGACCCGACATTTGGCGTCCCTGGGTGGGCACCCCGTGGGCACCGGCACCGGTGGGCACCCGGCGGCGACTCGGGGAGCAGCTCGGCAGCGACCGGCGATCCAGCAGCATCCAGCAGCCTTCGCTGAGCCACGGTGAGCTCTGCTGTGCACCTCTTGCACAGGGGCAGCCTTGAAGCACCGAGTGGGCAGCTCCCGAGTTGGACTCATTCCCAGGAGAGCCTGATAACTCCTTGGGAAAACAGCCAGAAAGCAGCCAGGAGACTCTGAAGACGCAGCAGCCGCAGAAAACATCGCACTCCACCTCAGCCGAAGAAAGTTCGTAGCAGAACAGCCCGGATCGGAATCGGAAAGGCGCCTCCGGATCCATCTCCTGTGACCTGCAGGCCAGAGACCAGGAGCCTCCGGACTGCTCTGACGACAGGAATTCGGTGAGAAGGTCAAGAATTAAGAACATGGGGGGTACACTTTCCCAGGAACAAATAGAAATTCTGTCCGACCTACAAGGCGTGGCAGACACACACACTAAGGGGATCCCAAAGAAAAAGCTTAGAGAATTACTGCTATGGGTGCGGTGTAATTACCCGTACTCCGAAACAAGGCTGTTATTTGAAGTAGGCTTTTGGCAAGAAGTTAACAGACACCTATATTTTCTAGCCATCAATGAGGATAAAACAGCCTTAAAATTGCTGTCCTCAGCAAGAATTATGTTAGAGGCGACCTCGACTCAATTTAGGGGGTCAGCCAGGCAACAAGTTGTTGCAGGTCCCAGAGGGGCGGAGGGAGCAGAGCAAGGTTCCAAGCAGAAATTGGCTCTGATCTCAATTAGCCCGGGGGAAAAGGTGCCCGAGAAAAGGGTACAAGGGAAAATGTCATTGCCCTCAGTCCCACCATCCCGAAAACCCAAGGGAACCCTAAAGCACCCTGAAACCACAGAGAATACAGGGATTTCAGACTCCGACTCAGACACTGATGATACCATTCCTCTTCCTGATGAAATAAAGTTTTCTCCCAGTGACATCGAGGAGACAGGCCACCCTTCCGGAGTGTACTGTCCCGATTCGCAGGAATCAGGGGGGGAGGAGGTGGAAAACGTGGCGGAGTCGGGGAGGGGGGTTCAAAGGGAACAAGCGGGGAGGGGGGATGCGCTCTCTCGCGGCAGGCGCGGCGGCGCGGAAGCGGCGGCGGCCGGCGGGGGGGGCGGGGAGGCAATGGGAGACACGGGTTTCCATATGACTCTTGCGAGCGCAACGCCGAAAGCGACAGTCGCCTCTGGAGCGGTGCCAAAGACGCGCGGGTCGAGCAAGGCTCAGGGAGTGGCCGGGGAGACCTCTCAAACCGGCGCGGGAGCGTCAGACACGGGCAGCAAGGACGGAGCAGCTGCAGAGCTCCGGAGAGCTGCCGTGAAGGGACGCAGGAGACGCGCGGTGGTGACGTCAGACCCGGAAGTCTGGACCCGGAGATCGGCTCGAATCGCTGCGAGAAAGGGGGCACCCGCGGGGAGGGGGCTGCGCGCTTCGGCGGGGGGTGTGGATACAGCGTCAGAGGAGGAGGAGAGAGGGGCAGGAACAGACGATAGGGAGGAGACTTCGGAGGTGGAGCGGGACGGAGACAGTGACGTCAGTACAGGGGAGGCAGGGGGCGTCCCCGAAGGCACGCATGCGCGGGAAGTGCCGGCGGAGCGAGATCGGGGGCGGGTCCGATCCTCTGTGACGTCCGGGGCGAAAAGAAGGGGCCACACTCGGGGTTCGGCATCCCGGGGCTCCATCCCCTCTCCGAGACCGATGCCTTTAGCCTCAATTCCTATGGTTCAAACCCTTTCCACTCAAAAGAAACGCTCAAGTACTCAACCCTCAATGTCAGCTCAGTCAGTCAGCCGAAACAAAATGTTTGGGAAACATTAGCCCAGGCAGCAAATTTAGAAAGTATCTGCCTGACACATTCGAAACCAGGGAAACCATTCACGGCATGCATGGTTGGGTTGCCAGTGGGCGAATGGCTAATTCCAGGACATTCTCCAATGGAGATTTCACAGGTCATCAAAGATCCTGTGAATGAATGGTGTGCGTGGACACATCTTTTACCTGTGGCTTCTACTGAACCGCAGGAATTGGAGATTTTTGGGTCCACAACAATGGAGCTATGCATGAAATTTGAAAATTCGAATGTGTCAAGGACAAACAATAGCATTGATGTCACACCAAATCATGAATATTATAGAAACGCATCAGCTTGGTGTAATCACACTGTGACGACAGCCAAAGGATCAATCCAGGTCCCAGTGCAATTGCCACGTGGGTTGTTTTTAATTTGTGGGGACAGAATTTGGCACGGCATTCCTGCAAATGCCAAAGGAGGTCCATGCAGCATTGGGAGGATTTCAATGTTGTCACCAGATTTAAAAGTGTTGAGAGAACAAAAACACAAAGAGAAAAGGTCCTTGCAACATTACAGTGCAGACTGTGATGATGAAGTGTACACCTGGGACAAGGCAAGGAGAATTGCAGCAGCAATTTTCTCACCTCAGACAGCATCGGGGGTGGCCTTGACTCAACTGGACCACATGGGTTGTTGGTTGAGCAAGCATGCTCAATCAGTTTCTCTCGCTTTGAGTGACATGTTAAAAGATGTAAGCAGTGTGAGAGAGGCAACTCTTCAAAATAGAGCAGCAATCGATTATCTGTTGCTCGCTCATGGACATGGATGTGAAGAGTTTGAGGGGATGTGCTGCATGAATCTCTCAGATCATTCGAGATCAATTCATGAAAGCATTCAAAATATAAAAGACAGTATAAAGAAATTAGGCGAGATCACTGGGTCATGGATTGATGATGTGGCAGGATTTTTTGATCTTTCTCCCTTATGGAGAGGGTTTTTAAAAATGGGATTTTACATTTTAATAATACTCTTAGTCCTCATGCTCATCGTCCCATGCATCTTTATGTGTGTGAGACGTGTCATGAGTCAAGTTGCCAAAGAAGTCTTCTTGGTGCAAACAGAAGGGGGAGATGTGGGATCTCAGCACATCGTTCCCGATGTCCAGAGATGCCAGGAGAACCCTTGGGGGTCTCGAAAACCCTGGAATGTTGCCAAGAGTGCTTGGTGGCTTGATTTTGATCCATCCACAGAAGTAACAAGAGTCTGAGGACAAGAGAATCACTTTAGAGTACAAGGTGTAAAAGAGACACATTTAGAGGGTGAGATATAGACTTTAAGGTTTTTGGTACAGGGGGGTTATGGAGACAAGATGGAGAGATCGGGGCGTGTCTTGTCCTTCTTCTTTCTTCTTCTTGTCCTCCATCTCCTGTGATGATGTTGGCACTTAGAGATTGGTTTCTAGTGAAGGTGCACTTGCCAACATGGGCGAAAAGCATTGGGAAATAAAGGTAAATATTGTATACGTAGGTTTTAGTATAAAAAGACATGACCGCCCCGTGGGTGGTCAGAGAGTGCCTGTGACTGCCTGCAGATCAGACCTCTGTTGGGCAGACAGAAAATTTTTGTAGATAAGAAATAATAAACAACCTGAAGACCGAAAGCTGAAGAGTCCAGACTCGTCCTTTGCATCGCGCCCACCAAAGAACCACTCTACCCGTGTCGGGGCAGAGACAGACAGCCGGACCCGACAGAGACTATTGGCTGGAAACATTTCATATGTGGGGGGAGGAAGGTGCAGGTCCAGCCTTGCCCTGCCCTGGAACCCCAGCCCTGCCCTGCCCTGGAACCCCAATCCCCCCAGAGCCTCTATCCCAGCCCAGCAGTGGCTGCCAGTCCCTGGCACAGCACAGGCAATGCTCCACAGCCACCTCTGCAGCCCCAGCCCAGCTCCTGAGGGACCAAATGAGCCCAAGCCCCACCTGGGGGAAGGGCCCAGGGAGACCAAGGGCTATTGAAGGCTGACCACAAGGCAAGCACACATCTTGACCCTGGATCCTCTTGGAATTTCCATCTGAACTCTGCTGGAATCCAGGAGTTGGTAGCTGTGTGTGTGCGCTTCTCTGTATCTTTTTTGAGTTTTTCTCTTTCTGCATCTTCTGTTTCTGTGCTCCTGCAAATGTTGATTGATTTTAAATTGAACAGGCTTAGAGTTTGTGAAGTTGAATGGGCCAAGTCAATGCTTTCAGAAGTGTTTTTTGTTGATTGAATATCTGTTGTAATACATGACAAGAATTTCTAAAAGTAATGTAAAACTTTTTGTGTCACTGACAATCTGTTAAACCACTGAGATTCTGAACACGCCTCTGTGAAACACAAATGTTAAAGAGTGAAAAAACCCAGGAACTTCCTCTTTCTTTTCCAGTCAACAAAGAAGCAGCGGGCCCTGGCCCTGGCCCCCATCTCAACCAAACCAAACCAATCCAAACCAAACCAAACCAAACCAAACCAAGCAACCCTGCCATGGGCTGAGCCCCTTCCTCCTTCCCCAGGCCACCCCCTCCCCATCGGCCCCATTCTGACCAAACCAAACCCGAACAACTCCCAAACAGGAAAACAAAAGAGGCTACAAAACCCCAACCAGAACAAAGCCAGCCACAGCTATTAAAATCTCACCATTAAGTCCCCTCTCCCCAACACAACTCAAACCAAAAACCCCTACAACCTACCACCCGTACAAAATAACCCTGCAACTAAAATTAAACACAAAGAAAAACCCAAAACCAACCATAAAACCAATCCTAACACAACCCAACCACAACTTCCACCACAAGTTACGGGCAGGTCAGGTGTTAATCCTTTCAATACTTCATTGCTCCATCGAGTAAAAGAAAAAGACAAAATACCAGCATATAAAAAATATATAAAACCATCAAAGTCAGTAAAGGAGAAATTAAATCCCAAATAAAAAAGAAGAAAAAATACCTTAATCTTAAAACTAAAATTCTCTTGTAAACTATAATGAAAAAACTCTTTTTCTTTATAACACAAAAAACTTTTTAAAAAAATTACAATTAATATAAAAAACCCCTCCATAATAAAATAAACAAATGTTAAAATAACTGTAATTTCATAAAAAGTTTAAACAGAAGGGAAAAAAATCCAAGTAATCCAGTATCCCCAAGAGAAGATCTCTATTCCCAGAGATAAAAATAATTTTAAAAATAAAAAATAAAAACTTTTACCCTTAAAGAACTCATCTTTAAAACAATACCCCATAAGTTGACATGGCCCATCTACAAGCTGTGAAAAAGCTTGTAGCAATAAAAACAACTTCACAAGAACAAAGTTCCCCAGACAACTGTTATCCATGATGGAATTAAGAACCAAAAAAAAAAAAAAAAATTTCTTCTTGTAAAAAAATATCCATAACCTTAACAAGAAAAACTTCTCTCCTAAAGTAAACTAAAAGACTATTCTTGAAATAGTAAACTAAAAAGAAATTTTAAGTTTACTTACTTTACATTGTCAGTAAAAAGAAAAAGTTATAAAGAAAAAAGTGTTCTAAAGGGTTTATTTAATTCTTACTACTTTTTTCTTTTTCAATTTACTTTTAATAAAAATGTCTCTATACCCTTTTAAAATGTTAGGATTACTTTACCTTTCCCGTAATCCTATCTCACAACAAAATAAATACATAAATAATTAAGCGACACTAAAACTGAACAAACTCATCAATACATTAATTAAGAAATCTCAAGATTAGAAAAATCTTAAATTAACAAACTAAAACCACTACAATGTCATAATAAACCATTTGCCAAAGTTTCTCTGATTTTCTAAAGCTCCCAGTAGTGCCTGTTTTGTTCTTTTCAGCTCCTGAGAATCTTTGTTGGTATTTCTCCAGGGAGTCCAACTCAGAGGACAGAAACAATTGTAATTCCTTTCAAATGTCTCCGTGAGAGAGTTGTTTGGGGGATGTGGGTCAGGGCTTGTGTGTGCTGCTTGGCCCAGCCCAGGCAGGGCTTTCCCAGCCACATTCCACACTCCCTTGCCCAGCTGGAGCCGCTGCTGCCTCTGAGTTGTGCTGCCCCAGCCCCAGGGACGCTCTCCTTGTCTGCCCATTCCCCCACGGTCTCTGGGCAGGGATGGCCTCACTGGGGGCTGCTGACATCCTCAGCAACTTGGAGGCTGCTGCTGAATTTCACTGCTCCAGAGGCTTGTTCAGCCTTCAGCTCTTGAGTGCAGGAATTCAGTGGCCCAGGGCTCATGAACATTCAGAACACCTGAACAAGCCAAGCCTCTGGGAATAATTTGATTTTAATTTTCAAATCCTCTGTGGTTACGTAGATCTCAGTAGTGTATTGGAACGGAATACATGATATTTAAACAGACAGCGAGAAAAGATTTTTTAGGTCCTGCTTAGATTTGTTTTCTTGTTAATTCAATCATATGTGCAATCTCCAATTGACACTGAATCCAAGTACCTCCTCATGCAGTTTGAATGGATATGAAAATCAAGACCCTTCATGGCTGACAATCAATCAGACTCTGTCCCTACCCCCAGCCCACCATTTCCCCCATCCAAGCCCTGGCACTCACAGCAGCCTTGTGCAAATCTGAGCTCCCTCCAGCCCAGGCTGCACCTGCAGCTTTCAGCTCCTTGGCTCCCACTCCCACCTGCTTTCCTTGGAGAAGGAGCTGCCCGAGACACAGAGGGATGTTCATTTCTTGTCATCCAACAAAGCCAAGGGAAGGCACAGCTCCATCAAATGCAAAAGTCATTCTTCTCCCTGGCTCTGCCCT
This sequence comes from Agelaius phoeniceus, assembly GCF_051311805.1. Taxonomy (NCBI): domain Eukaryota; kingdom Metazoa; phylum Chordata; class Aves; order Passeriformes; family Icteridae; genus Agelaius; species Agelaius phoeniceus. The sequence continues at coordinate 8,831,844 of NW_027509866.1, forward strand.
GCCCCTGATCCCCAGAGCCTGTCCTGTTTCCTTCATCCCTGCATTGCCAGGGACTCTCTGGGACAAGGGAGCTCTGCTCTGGCTATGGAGGGAGGTGCAAGTGCCACCACTGGAGTGGGAACCACAACTCATCAGGTTTGTGTCCTTTGGGGGTCAGGAACTGGTGAGACTCAGAGGCACAGAAAGTTTCTCCTCATGGCCTAGAGATCACAGTTGAACAGGACACAATTTATTAACACTCACGCTCTTCCCTGAGCCATGTGCAATGTCCCAGCAACATCTGATGAGTCCACCATCCACAAGGGATTTCCATACCAGAACTAATTTTAGACAAAACATGGTTCTGTGATACACATAAACACAATTAGGTTCTTGTATCAGGATGCTTGTCCTGGAGTGGGGGATAAACAGCTCCAACAATTCCTGATTTGCAAAGCCATCAGTGGTGGATGGAGAAGGGAGGTCAGGCTGCTCTTGGTGCTGAGGAAATGCTGAAACCAGCCTGACTCATTTCATCTCCTCTTGTCCTGGCTGATCTCCCCTCTTTCCCCTTCCACCCATTGGCTTTTGTCTCCCACCAGGCCCCCGGTGAAGAGCCTGGCTCTGTGTTCTCCATCCCCTCCTCGCTGGCACTGCCAGGCTGGGATGAGGAGCCCCTCAGCCTTCCCTGCTCTGGGCTGGACAAGCCCAGCTCCCTCAGCCTCTGCTCACAGCCCAGGGGCTCCAGCCCCACCTTGGAGGCCCTTCCCAGACCCTGCTGCAGCTGCCAGACATCTTTCCTGCCCTGGGCAACCAACCCAGGCCACAGTGACCTGGATAATCCCCGTCCTTGATGTCCTGGTCACACAGCCCTGTCCCCTTGTCCCCATGTCAGGCTCTGGGGTGGATCCTGTGGAACATCCTTTGGTGGAGGCTGTGGCTCCAGGTGGGCCGGGGGGATCCCGGGGGACAGGGACCCTGCTGGGCATGGACAGCATTGGACTTGTTGGGAGAAACTGTGAGGGGGAGCTGGGGCCGAGTGACCAACCCAGTGACCTGACACAGCCCTGCTGGGATGTCACACAGCCCCGCTGGGATGTCACAGCCTGCTTTGTGAGCTCACAGCCCATTCTCTAATGTCACACAGCTGGTTTCTGATGACACAGCCTGCTCTGTGATGTCACAGAGGCAGTCTATGATGTCATAGATCTCGATGACCTCACATTTCCCACTCTGTGATGTCATATCCCACTCTGTGACCTCATGTTACCAGATGATCAATTGCCTACACCAGGTGAGCTCACACCTGGAGCTTGTTCTCCACATCCCCAGGCCTATGGAAACCACACAAGGCCCATTGTGTGAGAAGGGGAACTGGAAGTTCAGCAGCCTCAGGATCCTGCCAGCTCAGCCAGGCCCACTGGAACACTGGGGTCCACGACCACCAGGGACCACCAGAGAGACCCCCAGGACAGAAGAACACAGGGGTAAAGGGGAGGGGAAATATGCTAATGATTTTGGGGAAATGAATATCATATGCATGTTAAGTCCAGGACAATCAATGAATATGTGAGCAAAATACAGAAAATAAACAGAAACTTCCCTGTACTCAGCCTGCAGGGCTTTGGGAGGAGCTCTCCCCCATGCATCCAGCTGAATAAAGAATGCTGTTTCTTAATGCTACACTGGGGTTAAAAGGAGTTTTAATTTTACCGAATTTTTGGTAACACTCCCACCGCCAAGGAAAGCTCTGTCTGCTGCTGTTCACAAACAGAGAAGGGCTGGGGGCAGATGTGGGGCTCAGAGGCTGCCTGGGGCACAGTGACCATGAAATAATCAAGTTTTCAATGTTCTGTGAAAGAAGGAGGGGCAGCAACAAAACTTCTGCACTGGAATTAGGAAGGGCAGACTTTGGCCTGTTTAGGATGCAGATTTGGGGAGTACCGAACCAGGTACTGACTGTTTTAAAGAGAAAGAGCCCTTTAAACAAAGGGGTCCAGGAAGGATGGACACATTTCAACAAAGTAATCTTAAGGGGGAAGAGCAGCCTGTCCCAGTGTGGCAAACGATGAGCTGGTGAAGAAAAGGACTGGCCTGGCTGCCCATGGAGATTTTGTGGGAACTCAGGAAAGAAAAGGATGCATGAACTTTTGACAGAAGGTCAGGCAACTTAGGAAGTGTTTAAGGATGTTGTTAGGTTATGCAGAAAGAAAAGTTGAGATGTGAAAGCTCAATTAGAGCTTAACCTGGCCACTTCTGTGAAAAACAATAGAAAATATTTCTATAAATAAATTAATATCAAATGATAAGGTAAGAAGAACCTCTACTCTTTTTTGAGTGCAGTGGGGAATACAGTAACTAAAGATAAGGAAAAGGCTAAGCTACTTTACACTTGTTTGCCTCATTTTTCAATATTAGGGCAGGTTGTCCTCAGGACAAGTGTTCTCCTGAGCTGGTAGATGGGCACAGGGAGCAGAACAGCCCCCTGGAATCCAGGAGGAAGCAGCTGGGGACCTGCTGAGCCTCTCAGATGCTCACAGGTGTATGGGATCAGATGGGATCCATCCTAGGGGGATGAGGGAGCTGTGGATGAGCTCCCCAAGCTGCTCTCCATCATTTACCATCAGTCCTGGCTCAGCAGGGAGGGCCCAGAGCACTGGAGGTGCCAGTGTGAGCCCATCCCCAGGAAGGGCTGGAAGGAGGAGCTGGGGAACTCCAGGCCTGTCAGCCTGACCTGGGTGCCTGGCAAGGTTATGGAACAGATCACCTTGAGTGCCATCACAGGGCACCCACAGGATGGCCCAGGGATCAGAGCCAGCCAGCGTGGATTTCAATAACTGCACTGATGGTCTGGATGAGGGGATTGAGTCCATCATCATCAGCAAATTTGCAGATGACACCAAGCTGGGTGTGAGTGGGGATCTGCTGGAGGGTAGGAGGGCTCTGCACAGGGCCCTGGATGGGTTGGATCCAGGGCCCAAATCCAACAAGGTGAGGTTTAACAAGTCCCAGTGCCAGATCCTGCACTTTGGCCACAACAACCCCTGCAGCTCTACAGGCTGGGGACAGAGTGGCTGGAGAGCAGCCAGGCAGAAAGGGACCTGCAGGGACTGATGGGCAGCAGGCTGGACATGAGGCAGCAGTGTGCCCAGGTGGGCAAGAAGGCCAATGGCTCCTGGCCTGGGTCAGGAATGGTGTGGCCAGCAGGAGCAGGGCAGGGATTCTTCCCCTGTGCTGGGCACTGCTTGGGCAGCACCTCGAGTGCTGTGTCCAGTTCTGAGCCCCCCAATCAAGGAAGGACATGGAGGGGCTGGAGCGTGTCCAGAGAAGGGCAACAATGTTGGGGAGGGGTCTGGAACACAAGTCCTGTGAGGAGTGGCTGAGGGAGCTGGGGCTGTTTGTACTGGAGAAGAGGAGGCTCAGGGGAGAGAAGGCAGTGTCAGGGCACAGGCTGGACTTGATGATCTCCAAGGTATTTTCCAGCCTTGCTGATTCTGGGATTCTCTGAAACCACCCTTGGAGCAGTTGCAGGATGAGCCCTGGGCCTCCTCTTTAGCAGCTCCAGCAGCCCAGGTCCCTCAGCTTCTCCTGACAGCCCCAAAGCCCATCCTGTCAGTCCTGCAGAGCCTCTGCAGCTCCTCCTCATTGCCCAGAACAGGGAGCCCCAGAGGCAGACCCAGCAGCCCAGATGTGCCCCCCTGGCCTGGGGTGCCTGTGGCAAGGGAGCAGCAGCAGGCACTGCAGGAGCCTGCAGACAATTCCTGCAGCACTTGTAGGATGATCCTGCTGCCCAAGGGACGTTCCCAAGGGGCCAAGTCAGGAACTGCAATGGGGAGTCGGGCCAGAGAGGAAAGGGCAAACAGAGATGGGCTGTTTGCAGGGCAGGGAACAGGGCCTGGCAAGAGGAAGAAATTTTTTCAAGAAAAGAGTAAAGAAAGCAAAGGTGCAGCCAAGGAAATGCTCAGGGCAGTTTGGGGGTGGCTGCCAGGCAGCCCTGGCTCTGAGCAAAGCGTCTGCAGTGGCACAGGAAAGTCCCAGCTGATGGGAACAAACTTTCTGGCTGACTGTAGAGGCCAGGACAAAGCTGAGTGGTTTCCCTGGTGTCCCCCAGGCCTTGCTGGCCCCAGGGGCTGATGGCATTTGTGCTCCCTCAGGTTCCTCTCTCCATGCCCACATCCTGGGGCTGCCCATAGGGGTTTCTGTGCTGAGCATTGGCCTGGCCGTGTCCTTGAGAGAGCCTGGGCAAGGAGCCTGGAGCCCCCAGGGCCTGGCCTGAGGCGTCAGCGCTGCCCCAGCAGTGCCCATGGCCTGTCCCTGCTGCAGCCCCGGCACTGCCACCCCCAGGGCTGTGCCCGGCCCCGAGAGCACTCAGGCCCTGCAGCAACACCAGGGCCACCAGGGCAGCGGGGCAGGGCCACGGCAGCAGCACTGGCAACACCAAGTGCTGCTGCTGCTGCTGGGCACAGCTGCTGGGCCAGCACTGATCTGCCCCAGCTCTGCACACAGACATTGCTGCTGCAGCTCCAGAGAAGGCAACAAAAGGGCATCTCTGCAGAAAACTCTGCTGGGAAAGATCCTTTAGCTCCTTTAAAGCCACCGAGAGTGCAGCCCTTCATTGACACAGTCTGTGGCCACAGGGAAGGTGGAGAGAAACAAAATGAGAAATTGCACAAGTAATGACATTTATTTGTGGACAATATGAAAAAAAGTAAAACAAAGAAAAGCAACCCCCAAAATAAAAACTACAAGAAGTATCAAAGATGACTTTTATTCCAAGTGATTTGCAGAAATTGGCCAGCAGATTAATGTTTCCAAAAGCATCCAGTCATCAGTCTCCACACTGCAGCCTTGAGCTCCTGGTTCCTCAGGCTGTAGATGAGGGGGTTCAGGGCTGGAGGCACCACCGAGTACAGAACTGACAGGGCCAGATCCAGGGATGGGGAGGACATGGAGGGGGGCTTCAGATAGGCAAATGTGCCTGTGGTGACAAACAGGGAGACCACAGCCAGGTGAGGGAGGCAGGTGGAAAAGGCTTTGTGCCGTCCCTGCTCAGAGGGGATCCTCAGCACAACCCTGAAGATCTGCACATAGGAGAAAACAATGAACACAAAACAAGACAATGAAAAACTGGCAGTAACCACAAGTAGCCAAAGTTCTGCAAGGTGAGATTTGGAGCAGGAAAGCTTGAGGATCTGTGGAATTTCACAGAAGAACTGGCCCAGGGCATTGCCATGGCACAGGGGCAGGGAAAATGTATTGGCCATGTGGATGAGAGCATGTAGAAAGGCACTGGCCCAGGCAGCTGTTGCCATGTGGGCACAAGCTCTGCTGCCCAGGAGGGTCCCGTAGTGCAGGGGTTTGCAGATGGACACGTAGCGGTCGTAGCACATGATGGTCAGGAGGGAAAACTCTGCTCCCATGAAGAACACAAAGAAAAAGAGCTGTGCAGCACATGCTGTGTAGGAGATGTTGCTGGTGTCCCAGAGGGAATTGTGCATGGCTTTGGGGACAGTGGTGCAGATGGAGCCCAGGTCAGCGAGGGCCAGGTTGAGCAGGAAGAAGAACATGGGCGTGTGCAGGTGGTGGCCGCAGGCTACGGCGCTGATGATGAGGCCGTTGCCCAGGAGGGCAGCCAGGGAGATGCCCAGCAAGAGGCAGAAGTGCAGGAGCTGCAGCTGCCGCGTGTCTGCCAATGCCAGCAGCAGGAAGTGCCTGATGGAGCTGCTGTTGGACATTTGCTGGGGCTGCACATGGGCACCTGTTCATGGAGAAAAGGACAGTGAAGAGTTAGAGGAGATTCCTGTAACCAAAATCAAAGCCTTTTCCCATACACCTACCCTGGAGCGCACACAGATACACTTCTGTTTTTAAGAATTCTGGTGTTTTCTTTAAAGCTTCCCCATACCTCTGCTGGTGTACTTGAATATCAGAAACCCTCAGCATTTCTGCTGTCCTTAGGGAATAGAGAGCATGTTCTGAGAGGCAAAGTGATAAGTGGAGAGCTAGTGGACATTGTCTGTCATTCTGACCTGTTCAGAATTTTGCTGGGCTTTAACCTTTGCCAGTTGGAGGGTGATCACCTCCCCATGTTTCCCTTTAAAATTCCCCAGGTACAGCTTAGAGGAGATGTTTCCACCACAGCCCAGCTCCACATTTGTAGCCAAGGACTCACGTTGCTCATGTCACCAACCCAGCAGCATTTTCAGGGTCACAACACCAGTGCTTTTTCCCATCAATCTTATAACTCAGAGATCCTCTGGGACAGGTTTGCACCCTTGATTGAAGCTCCCAGCTTGGACTGAAATTTCAGGGAGACTCCCAAGTGTCCTTCTGATGGCATTGGCTGAAGGGAGATGCAGCTCCTTCCCTGGCTGCACTGACAGCATTGCCCAGAGCCGGGCCCTGGGGACAGCGTCACCCTGAGCCAGCTGTGCCCCTGCCAGAGCCCCCAGGGCCGGGCAGCTGCTCCCAGCCCTGTGCTCTGCAGAGGGAACTGGGCCCGGGGCTGCAGAGCTGCCCCACGGCTCTGCTGCAGCTCTGCCTGCACAGGAGGGGCTGCACGCCTTGGAGCCCCGGGCCTGAGGGCAGAGGCTTGGCTGGGGCACAGGAGGGAGGGGGCTTGTTCAGAGGGAGGGGCTGCACTGCAGGGCTCCTGTGGGCATCTCTAAACTCTCCCTGCCACAGCATTGCTGCGGTTTGTTTTCTCCCATTGCCTGATCTTCTCTCTGCTTCCTGCAGATTTCCCTCCTGCAGGTGTTTCCCTGTGCCTGATCTCTCCCTGCCAGCACTCACAGACCCCAAATCTCTGTGCACTCTCCTTGGCCCTACAGAACCCTGCCTGTTTGCAGGGCACTGGCTGGGGGCAGGTTCTGTTTGCAGCTTGGATAAAGGACAGCTCAGGCTGAGCCTGATAGCTCCAGCAAAGGTGATGCTGCTGCTGTCCATGGGCAGAGGGGCTGAAAGCACATTAGGGATCTCCTGTGAACCTATTGATCACTAAAAGCAACAGTTCAGATGTGTCAAGCTCTTGTCAGCATACATAATAATAATTCCTAATCAACCTTTAATATTTATACCCTCCTTGCTGCCATGGTCCAATAGTAGGAAACTGAATACAAAGTCTTAGGAATATCCTCTTTTCTTTTAAAATCCTTGTCTTGGAAATAGTCTATGACTGATCAGAACCCCTCAGCATGTCAGAACTTCATGAGTATTTCACCTCCCCTGCACCAGAAATACCCAGAGTTGTACTCACAGGCTCTGCAGGCATTGGCATGTTCCAGCTGCAGGAGATGGCTCCAGGAGCTGCAGCTGCACTGTCCTGCAGCCAGAGGTTCCTGTGCCAAGGGCTGGCAGTGATTGTGCCCCAGGCACTTCTCAGCCCCTTCCCAGCCCTGACTGATTGAAGCTCTCTGTGCCTCTGTGCTGTGCCCGGGCTGGCTGCAGGCAGTGCCCCAGCCCTGCTGGGCTGGCACAAGAGCTGCTCATCCAGAGAAATGTGCTTTTGAAGCTCTTCTTGGTGACCAGGAGCTGCCTCTGTGCCAGGAGCCCAGCCCAGCTCAGCAGCACAGACACAGCACAAGGACTTTAATCAGCCTCTGGGGCTTTGTGCTCAGGCCCTGAACATCAGTCCCTGAGAGGGATCTGAAGAAACCTCTCCAGAACTCCAAGGCAGAATCCAACTCCAAAGTTTCTTGGACTATTAATGGGTCCCAGAGAGGGACACGACTGAGCAAGTGTCCCCAGGCCCCAGGCAGAGCAGAGAACTGCAGGCAGTGATGACAGGTGGGGACAAAGAGAAGCCAAGTCTTGGTGCCCTGGGGCACAGCAGGGTCTGTGCCAGCAAGGGCTGGGAGGAGACACCTTGTCCTGAGGCCCTGGGGCCTCCTGGCACAGCCCCAGCCAGGCTGGGCACTGTCAGCCCCTTGTGCTGCCCTCAGCATCCCCCCCTAGCCCACATCCCAGTGGCCTCAAGGATCTGCTGCAAGGAGTCCCTGGGGAGCCTTGCTCAGCAATGGCCCTGGGGGCTCCTTCATGCTCCCTGCAGGGACTGCAGCTTTTTCAAAGGACTTTGGCTTTGGCTTTTGCCTTGCAGTCTCTGAGAGGTTTGTGCAATCATGGCCTCCAATTATCTGCTGTAATTAGTCCCTGGAGAGGCTTTGTCATTAACAACACTCAGTGGGGCTCATTAATGCTTCAGGGTACTTCAGTTATTTGAAGGTACTTGGTGTTTCCCTTTTGATACAGACTCTGTGAGAGGTTTGTGCAATCATTGCTCAATTATCTGCTTTAACGAGTCCCTGGAGAGCTTTGTACTGACACTCAGTGGGGCTCATTAATGCCTTGAGATACTCAAGGTTTTTAAGGTACTTTATGGATTTAAGAATACTTTTAGGTACTTTTAAGGATTTTCCTTTCCACACTGAGTCTCTGGGAGGTTTTTGGGCCATCCTGGCCTTCAATTCTCTCCTCCAAGGACTCCATGAGGATCCTGTGTTGGGTATCTTCCCCCTTTCTGTTTTACAACAAAATGGAAATGAAAGAATTTTGTAAGACTTTCTAAAAGCATCCAAACAAACATGAGACGATTAACAATACAACAACAACCAATAAGAGAATTATAAGTTCTTTTTCAGCTAGACATCATGCAACCCTTTAGTCACGTTGGATTGGAAGAGTTCATTGAACCAGTCTTTGTTTTCCACTTGAAGCTTCTTGAACCCTTCCTTCAGTACCTGAATGCTCTTGTGGATTGACTCGCTGTGGCTGGAGAGGTTCATGCAGCACATGCCCTCAGAGTCTACACAGCCATGCCCATGTGCCCAGAGTAAAAACTCTATCGCTGTTCTGCAAGGTGGCGTGTCTGATGGTCTCTGTGTCTGAGAGCAGCCACTCAATGTGAGGGAGGCAGCATTGGTTTGCTTACTTAACAGGCACCCAGGATGGTCCTAAAGCTTTAGCTGCAGCCACCCAAGGCAGTCCAAATTGGGGGTGCTACCATCCGATACCTGGATTAAAGCTTTCAAAGCCATCTCTTTGATATCATCCAATACTTCTCTGGGGATACCTGCTGCTTGATCATCTGGTCAGCTGTGTTGTCCTTCTCCAGCTAGATGGCTGGTTGTCAATTCTACCCTTGCCTTATTATTAGCATAGTCTGCTATTAATTGATTTAGTAAATACTTCTATCCCCCTTCTCACAGGGTGTATTCTGTAGGTGACAACAACATGGTCATGATATATTTTAAATCATAGGGGGTTAAGACATGTGCTGTAAATATGGCCCTCATTAGGCCATTAAAACAAGGTAAGTCCTTTCTATGGAAGGACTTTAGCTACCCTACACAGATCCTTGATTTCCCCGTAAACCAATGGCTGATACCTGGAATTCTGCCCCTTTCTTTCATAACATACGGGGGCAACGAGGAATTTTGAGAGTATTTGCCTGTCTCCTTCCTTAACTGGAGGCATGGCCCAGGGTGAAGGTGGAATGATTGACAGTGGGGGCTTGACCCCCAGTCATGGTGGTGCAGTCTGGAGGTTCATTCAGGGCAGAAGAGAAGGCTGTGGTAGCAGGAAGTGGAGGAGCCAAGATGGAGGGAGGATGGTCGGGCTCCCAAGCCGCATTCAGGCTCCTTCCATCTTGAGTCTCCAGGGCATGATGCTCCAAGACTGTGTGGCCATTGCCATCTTGGACCATCATGGAAGGTCTGAGAAAGGCAGGTTTGAGGGGTGGTCCCGAGTTAGGAGTGAGCAACGGATTGAGTTTTCAACACACTGCTTGCTGGTGAAGGGTCTCAAGGATGGTGTGGAAGATGGGGAGCATGCAGGTTGCAATGGGGTCCCTTTTAACTCCCATGGAGTCCCAAAATTCAGTGGTATGAATTTCATCAGCAGAGGCGTCTGGAAAATTTTTAATGATCCACCTCATGATTGATTTTAATTCATACTTTGAAAATATTATGTCATGATCAGTTAGAATTGAAGCATCCATGTATGCTCCTTTCTACTTTGGACATCTGACTGCCTTTTTTTTTTATTCTGCCTTACGGGGAAGAGCCACCAGAACACCCCAAATCAGTTATGGGACATGGGTGCATATTGTACAAACACAGTGGCAAAATGGGCAATAAATGTCTTGCATTTCCCCAAACCCACCTGCAATCCTATGCAGGTGAAACCGTCATTGTCCCTGCTGATCCTGGGCAAGGTCCCTTGAAGCAACGATGAATCCACTGGGCCCCGCACAATCCAAAATCCCAGGGAGCCCTGGCCTATCCATCAGCCAACCCCAGCTGACGTGACTGACACAGGGAGCCCTGAGTGTCAGGGTCCCTGTTTGGGCGCCAAAGGTCACAATGAGGGTGGCTGTGACAAACCTCTCTGGTTCCCTGACTTCAGGGCAAGGGTGGCAAAAATGAAAAGGAGCAGGATCAATGGAGTTGTTTAAAAGGAACATTAATAACAGGGTGAAAAACAATAAACATGGAGAAGTCGAGCACAGTATGAGGGGCAGGATCCAAAGACCCAAGACAAAGGGGAGCAACGACATGTACACTTGGGGGTAGAAACACTCTAGAACAATAACCCTATAGGGGAAACAAGTAACCAATAGGGGAATAGAACTTGGACAAGTTAGCATAGCAACACTAAAGGCTTTTTGGAGAACTTTCAAGCTCACTGTAATTTAAACAAATGATTCCTAGGGCTTGAAACTTATGCCCAATGCTTTTGGGGTAAAATCTGTCTGACTCTGAGTTACAGCCAGGCTAACTCCCACACTGCTGCTTTGCTCTGGCTCCTTGGGACCATGCAGCCCAACAGAGCCACAATGATGTCCTTGGTTCCACGAGGCCCCACAGTGTCACAATGGTCCCTTGGATCCATGGTGCTCTGCAGTGTCACAATGGCCCCTTCATTTCACAAGGCTCCCAAGTGTCACATTGGTCTCCATAGGAAGGAAACCATGGAGCCCCCATGTTTCAGGAGCTGATGAACAGCAGCCACCAGAGGCCAAGGCAAGCCTGACCTGTCTGTCCGGGCAGGTTTGCTTGGAGCAGCCCTTGGATATTTGAAATTATGAATGTGGAGTCCTAATTTCAGACATTTGTGCCTGGAGAAGGATGATTATTTCCATACAAAGAAAAGCAGAGACCCCTTTCCAGTGTTTGGAAAACAAGTGAGTGCTGGCACTCAGGAGTTAAAGACCAGCCAGACCTGTCTGTCCTTGCAGCTTTTATCCTGCAGTAAACCTTGGATACACAAAAATTTGGAGGTGGAATCCAAATTTTGGCCATGGACGCCTCGAAAAGATGGACAGTTCTTTTCCATACAAAGAAAAGCCCAGAGCCCCAATGTTTCAGGGGCAGATGGGAGTGGCCTTCCACATTCCAAGGTCAGCCAGGCCTGTCAGGTGACCCCTGGGAGGCCAAGGCAGCCACACCTGTTTCATGTTCCCTTGGTTCCACAGGGCCCTGCAGTGTCACAATGGTTCTCTGGCTTCCATGATGGCCTCTGGTGTCATAATGGCCCCTTGGTTACACAGGTCCTTAAGGATCTTAATGGTCTCCATGGTTCCACAAGGCCCCACAGTGTCATGATGGTCTATTGGTTCCATGAAGCCTGGCTGTGTCCAATGGCCCCTTGGTTCCATTGGGGTCCAGTAGTGCAACAATCATTCCCTTGGTTCAAAAATTTCCCACAGTTTCACAATGGCCCCTTCCTTCCATGGGGCCCCACAGTGTCACAATGGTCTCCATGATTCCATGGGGCCTTGCAATGCCACAATGCTCTCCATGGATCCACGGTGCCCTGCAGGATCACAGCGGCCCTTTGGCTCCACGAGGCCCTGAAATGCAGCAATGGCCTCTTGGTTCCACAAAGCCCTGCTGCTTCACACTGGCCCCTTGGGACCATGTGGCCCAACAGAGCCACAATGATGTCCTTGGTTCCACGAGGCCCCACAGTGTCACAGTGGCCCCTTGGATCCATGGTACCCTGCAGGGTCACAATGTTCCCCTTGGTTCCACAAGTTCCTACAGTGTCACAGGTTCCACAAGGGCCTGCAGTGTCACCATGGCCCATTGGTTCCACAATGCTCCGCAGTGTCACAATGGTCTCCATAGGAAGGAAAGAAGTGAGCCCCAGTGGTGCAGGGGCAGATGAGAGGGGGCCACCAGAGGCCAAGGCTGGCCAGACTTGACTGTATGGGCAGATTTCGTCTGGGAGTAACCCTTGGATATAGAGAATTTTAGACACAGGATTCCGATTTTGGCCATGGGTGCCTAGACAAGAAAGACAGTTCTTTCCCATAGGAGTAAAAGCACAGACCCCAGTGCTTCACAGTCAGATGGAAAGTGGCCCTTGACATGTCAAATTCAGTGGGACCTGTCAGACAGCCCCCAGGAGGCCAAACCAGGCAGACCTGTTCCATGTTCCATTGACTTCATGGGTGCCCACACTGTCACAATGGTCTCCTTGATTCCATGAGGTCTGGCAATGTCACAATGGCTTCTTGGTTTCATGAGCCCCAACAGAGTCACAAGGGTCCATTGGCCCCACGCAGCCCTGCTGTGAAACAATGGCTCCTTGTTTCTATTTTAAATCAATCACAATCAAACCGCAGTTTGATCATTGATCCTTGCTTCCATAGGGCCCATGATTTCCACAATGGTCTCCTTGATTCCATGATTCCTGGATTCCACAGTGTCGAGGTTTAGGGCAAATTTGGAGGAGAATTTCCAAATTAGGGCTCCTCCAGTTAGCAAACCCACACAGCCCCTCCCCCCAACCAGTTCGGCAAGGATTTCTCGGAGAGGAGTGGAAAGAACCTGTTTATTTAACAAGCACAGCACCCCCCAGCACACAAAATGAACAATACCAGATGACACCACTCTGAAAAAAATATGACAAATTCAGAAAGTCTCTCTGGGGGTGGTCACTCTGTTCTCAGTCCCTCCGGCGCTGGGGCTGCTGCTGCAGGCCAGAAGGTGCAGGATCTTGGTGTTTCTCAGGTCCCAGTCCAGAGCAGGTTCGAAATGATCAGAAAAAGGAAAGGAGAAACCATCCAGGAAGAAATTGGACAGTTTAGCTGAACTAGCTAAAGAGCAAAAGCCAGCAGAAGCGAAGCAAGCAAGAGCGAGAGAGCAAAAGCAAAAAGCAAAAGCTGCAAAAGCAAAAGCTGCAGTCTCTGTGTCCCGCCAGGCTGATAAGAAAACCAAAACAAAACTTTCCCTCTTCAGAGCCGGTCTTAAAGGTACAGAACATAATATCCAACATTAACAGAACACATGAATGGGGATACAAGCATCATAACGTCACCCTAGGACATTCCACCCCTTATCCCCATATCATCAACATACTACCACACATCATGCATTTATTCACACAAAATTTCCATCTGCTCCCCCAAAATTACAAGCAATACCCATCATACCCTCATCACATCCCCACACTGGACCACTGAATCCAGGCCCTATACTACAGAGCTGCAGGATTTCACCCCTTTCACCTTACTCACTCAAAGCTCCATCTATCACTTGCTCAGACCTTCGACACTTGCACATTTCCTTCTCCATCTTCCACTTGCCCAGACCTTCAACACTTACACATTTCCTTCTGTCTCATGTCTGTATGGTTTAATGTACAGACAATGGCAGTAACATCCAACAAACAGTGATATTTGCATATCATTCTCACCCCACAATCAGATCTCCCTGAGGTACACATCGTGTTGTTCCATCTCTTTGCATTATCCACCATGTGCAACCTGGTCCCTGAGCAAAGACAACCCCACGAATGGGTTTGTCTGTACTCAAGGTAGAATTGATCCACACAGTCTTCCCTAACAAACCTCCGACATGCACCACTGGGACTTTATCTCCATCTATTACATTCAGGGACTCAGACTGGGCAAGACCTGCTTGGCTGGTGGAACCTCGGGTGTTAACTAACCAGGTGGCCTTTGCTAAATGCTGCTCCCAATTTTTGAAAGATCCCCCACCCAAAACTTTCAGATGGGTTTTTAGTAGTCCATTGTACCTCTCCACTTTGCCTGCAGGTGGTGCATGGTAGGGGATATGGTACACCCACTCAATGCCATGTTCCTTAGCCTGGGGGTTGAGGAGGCTGTTCTTGAAATGAGTCCCATTGTCTGACTCAATCCTCTCAGGGGTGCCATGTCTCCACAGGACCTGCTTTTCAAGGCCCAGGATGGTGTTCTGGGCAATAGCATGAGACACAGGGTGGGTTTCCAACCATCCAGTGGTGGCTTCTACCATGGTCAGCAGGTAGCGCTTGCCCTGGCGTGTCTGGGGCAGTGGGATGGAGTCAATCTGCCAGGCCTCCCCATACTTGTACTTGGACCCCCGCCCACCGTACCATAGGGGCTTCACTCACTTGGCCTGCTTGATGGCAGCACACGTCTCACAGTCATGGATAACCTGAGAAATACTGTCCATGGTTAAATCCACCCCTCAGTCTCGTGCCCACTTCTAGGTGGCATCTCTGCCCTGATGGCCTGAGGCATCATGGGCCCATCAAGCTAGGAACAACTCCCCCTTCTGTTGGCAATCTATCTTCGACACCTCTATCTTTGCTACCTGATCTACCTGTTTGTTGTTTTGGTGTTCCTCATTAGCCGAGAGCCCCAGGAGTTGTGCCAAGGTTACATTTAAAGGGAGGTGGAAACCCAAAGTAGATAACATTTTACTAACCAAGAAGTGACCCTAAGGGATGGGTACTGGGGGATGGACATTTAGGACAGCATATGGGGCAGGGCTTGGGGGGCTGACCCCTGGCCTCTGGCTGATCACTCGACATCCTGGACCGAAGCTTCTGGATGGAGGGGATGGGATGCTGAGTGATTGACAGAGAGCCAGGGTGGGGGTTTGGGGATGATCTCAGCAAGGGAAAGGGATTACAGAGGTAAAGGGAGGGGGGTACCATCTGGGACGAACCATTTGGGAAAAATACGGGGATTCAAAAACAAAACTACTACCAATTATTTCAAAGTATAAAAACACACTACAACACACCACCCAGATCTGGTGTTTGCTGCGCAAGTGCCCAGATCCGGAAATTTCCCAGGGCTGGCACAGCCCAAGTCCAGCAATTTGCTGGCACAGAAAGCCAAAATCCGGCAATTTCCTGATGCCAATACAGGTGCCCAGACCTGGTCTTTGCTGCCACTGCCAGTGCCCAGATCTGGATATTTCCCTGTTCTGGCAGAGCCAAGTCCAGCAATTTTCTGGCAAAGAAAGCCAAAATCTGGCAATTCCCTGCTACCGTCATTGGCAATGCCAAGTTCCGGTGTTTTCTGGCACCACCAGTGCCCAGATGCGGGAATTTCCTGGTGCTGGCACAGCCCGAGTCGAGTAATTTTCTGGCAAAGAAAGCCAAAACCTTGCAAATACCTGGTGCTGGCCCCACCCAGACCTGGTGTTTGCCGGCACTGCCAGTGCTCAGATCCAGCAGTTTCCCAGTGGCAGCACAGCCAAAGTCCAGCAGTTTGCTGGACAAAACCCAGAATTTTGACAGAAAGACAAAACCCAGAAATTTTCTGGTGATAGCACCGGCACCACCCAGATCTGCAGTTAGCTGGCACTGCCAGTGCCCAGATCTGGCAATTTCCCTGTGCCACCACAACCCAAATGCAGCAATTGTCTGGCAAAGAAAGCCAAAACCCAGCACAGCCCAGATCTGGTGTGTTGGGGTTGGTTTAAAAGAAGAGGGAGACCTTGGCTTAAGGCCGTGGGAAAACCATCTTTAGTCGGGGTCAGCAGAAGCTCCCGCCCATAATCCTCTTGTTCAGTTATGCAGATTGTTACTAGAAAGTTCTGAGTTCTCTTTGCTACCATTGGTTACTTTATACTGCAAAAATTGTAATATTCTTAATCCCTCCTTCCTCTTGGATCCTTCCCTCAGATCCCACCTTAACCCCTCCCCATAAATAAATGGATAAATATCCCTGCTAGACCCTGGACCCAGGCTTTTTTCTGCTTTGCTCTCTCTACTGTGCACGCCGTCCTGTTTGTTGTGTTTGCCTTCATTAAAGTTCTGTTTCCAGAGCACCAGATGGAAGCAGTCTCTGTCTGTAAAGTGGCCAGAGCTGGTTCTCAGGGAAACCACTGGTCAACGGTCTGGACGAGGGCCAGAAGGTTTCACTGGTGTTTGCTGGCACTGCCAGTGCCCAGAGCTGGAAATTTCCCTATTCTGACACAGCCCAAGTGCAGCAGCAATTTACTGGCACAGAAATCCAAAACCCGGCAACTTTCTGCTTCTGGCTCTGGCACTGCCAACATCTTGTGTTTGCTGCACCAGTGCCCAGATTTGGAAATTTCCCGGTGCCAGTGGAGCCCAAATCCAGCAGATTTCTGTCACTGGCAATGACACCACCCCGATCTGGTGTTTGCTGGCAGCGCCAGTGCCCAGATCTGAAAACTTCCTGGTGCTGGCAGAGCCCAAGTCCAGTGATTTGCTGGCACAGAAAGCCAAAATTTGGAAATCTGCAGGTTCTGGCTCCAGCACCATCCAGATCTGGTGTTTGCTGGGACCACCAGTGCCCAGATTTGGAAATTTCCCGATGCCTTCACAGCCCAGGTCCAGCAATTTGGTTTTAGCTAGCTTAGGCAGAGAAGTTCCTGGGACTGTGACTTTCCTTTTTCTTGGAACTGTTTAAACCTGCTCTGGACTGAAAACCCAGAAAAACACCTGCAGCTCACACCTGTGGCCCACCGAGCTCTGGGATGCTGCATTCCAGCACCAGAGGGACTTAGAAGAGACCGAGTGAGCCAACTACAACCCACAAAAAGGACTTTCTGAATTTGCCATCTCTTCAGCACTGTCAGAGGTTTCATTTAATATTATTCAGTATTCATGCTTGTGAATAGTTTATTTGTTAAATAAACTGGGGTTTTTTCACTTTTCTCGAGGGAAGTCTTTTCCTGAACTAGTAGGGGGAGGGGCTGCTTGAACTTGCTTTCTAGACAGATCCCTTTTGGAGGTTTCCTCCCCAGATTTGCCCTAAGCCAGCACAAACAGTCATCATGAAAATTTCACCAGTGGCATAATTTCCTGCTGGCAAATCTTGTGACAGAAGCTTGACCTTGTTCTCCATGAGACATTCTTGGGAAGAGCAGACAGGAGAAGATTCCTGGAAAACTGAAACAGCTTTCCAGAAGGGAAATGAAAATGAAAGAAACAATCCAAGATCTTTTCCCCTATTTATTTCTATGTTCCCCTTTTCCATGTTGCACTACTTCTCCATCCCAGGAATTCCAGATGCACCGCACCTCTAAGATCGGTGACTTAGTGATTTTTAGACACTCGAAAATACCATGAGCCACACAGAGTTTTCCTTCCCCTGGTTTTACTGGAAGGCAACACTGGAGATGTAAGTGCAGTGCTGGGGTCAGGTAGGAATCCTACAGCAAGGGAAGGTGGCCCGACAGTGTTTGAGCCTCAGCCAGGCCAATGCAGAGCAGCAAGCGAGGGGATTGCTGTGCCAGTGTGCAGGAGTCAGGGCTCTGCACCTGGGCTCAAGGCTGCAAAGTTCCCGTGTTTGGACAGACTCAGGGGCTGTGCCCGGGGCGCGCGGGGCTCGAACGTGGGGCTCGTGGGGCGAGCGGGGAACGGACACGGGGACGAACGGCCCCGGTGCTTCAGTTGCAGCGGCGGCAGCGGCGGCAGCAGCAGCGGCGGCAGCAGCAGCGACAGCAGCAGCAGCGGCAGCAGCAGCAGCGACAGCAGAAAAACAGATATTTTAGAGCATTCTTTCTTTCTTTCTCTTTATCTTTTTCTTTCTCTTTCTGTTTTTCCTTCTGTTTTTCTTTCTCTCCCCTTCCCGCCGTCGGGCACCCTTCTCTCGGGGTCCCTTGCCCGGCGTCCCTCTCGTGTCCCCGCCTCCCTCTCCCCTGCCGGGCCGGGCCATGCCCCCGGCCCGCCCCCGGCCCCGGGCGGGGTTGCCCCGTGCCCGGCCCCGGCCGTCCCGCCGCGCTCTCGCCTCCGCCCGGCTCTGGCCGTGCTGGCGGTGGCGCTGCTGGGCGGGCGTCAGTGCCTGGTGCGGGGGCGGCATCGCCGCCCTTCGGCTCCGCCTGGCCCGAGCCCGGCCCCGGCCCCGGCCCCGACGCAGGCTCCAGCCCCGAGCCCGAGCCCGGCCCCGGCCCCGGCCCCGGCCCCGGCCCCGGCCCCGGCCCCGGCCCCGGCTCCCCCCGGGGCCCGCGGAGGACACAGGCGAGGCGGCCGCTGCCGCCGCCTCCGCTGCGGCTTCCCCGGCCCGAGCTCCGCCGCTCGGCAGCGCGGCCGCCGGCCCCGAGCCTCCCGTGCCGCGTTCCGAGGAGCGAACGCCTGGGCATGGCCGGCCCGGGGCGGCTGAGGGGCGCTCGGGGGCCGTTGCTGGCCCCGGGCCGAGCTCTGACAGCAGCGTCCCGCCCGCAGGGAAGGCGCAGGAGGCCCTGCAGGACCGCTACCGAGTGGGTTCGCTGCTGGGGCGCGGAGGATTCGGCAGCGTCTTCGCGGCCACGCGGCTCTCGGACGGCGCCCCGGTGAGCGGCGGGGCCGGCGGCGGGCGCAGGAGGAGGGGGCGGAGGAGGAGGAGGAGGAGGATGGGGCTGGGCAGGGCGGGCGGCGAGCTGAGCCCGCTGCTGTCCTTGGCTTGCAGGTGGCCATCAAAAGGGTGCCACGGCACCGCGTCCGGCACTGGGGCGAGCTGGTGAGTGAGCGGGGCCAGCGGCAGCAGCCGGGGCTGCCGGGCGGGGATGAGCCGAGGCCCGGCACGGTGGAAGCCGCCAGGACGCCTCGAGGGAGAGCGGGCGTGGGTCCAGCGCAGGGCGCAGAGCATCCCGGGCTGGCTGAGGGCTCCCCGAGCCCCGGCACGGCATCGGCCCCACTGAGGGCATCGTGCTCCTCCCGCAGCCCGACGGCAGCAGGGCCCCGCTGGAGGTGGTGCTGCAGGCCAAGGTGTCCACTGGCTTCCCTGGTGTGGTGCAGCTGCTGGAGTGGCTTGAGCTGCCCAACCACATCGTGATGGTGCTGGAGCGGCCAGAGCGGTGTCAGGACCTGCAGCGTTTCATTGGGGCACGGCGGTTCCTGCCCGAGGAGGTGGCGCGGGCGCTGTTCCGCCAGGTGCTGGAGGCCGTGCGGCACTGCACCAGCTGCGGGGTCCTGCACCGCGACATCAAGCCCGAGAACATCCTGCTCGACCTGCACACCGGGAAGGCCAAACTGATCGACTTTGGCTGTGGCACCTACCTGCAAGAGACAGCCTACACTCACTTTGCAGGTGAGCCCACGTAAGGGTGTACTCCTGGTCCCGGGATCTCATGGCCCAACATCTCCCAGCCCAAGCTGGCTGTGGCAGAGGGGATTCTCCCTTTTGCTGCCAGTCAGGGGACGGAGTCTTCAGCTGAGTTGCTTTAGAGCAGGGCTGGGAGGGGAGCCATCTTCCAGCCCTGCTGGCAGCCTTTGCCAGCCACTCTGCCCAGGACTGGGGCTGAGCTGGGGCAGCCAGCCCTACCAAAACCCCCGTGGGTGGGGGTAGCAGAGATGGGGGCGGAACCTGTGCCCCAGCCAGTTTGGTGTGCAGGCAAGAGGAAGGGCTTGGACTGATCCACTCTCCCTGTTTGCCTTGGCTTCCTAATATTTTTGGGGCAATTCAGGCAGGGAGGATAAGGGCATGTTTTCCCCAGCATGGAGAGGGTTTTTCCTTTACAGGTCAGGGTCAGGCTTAGCCAGGGCTTCCTCTGCCCTCTTCTGACACCAGTGGCTTCTTTTCCAAGCCTAAGTTTGTGCACAAGTCCCAGGTGCTGGCAAGAGGGCAGTGGTCACCCTGTGTGCCACTGATGCAGCCCCCGCAGGCCCAGGGATGCTGGGGCCAGGCTGTGGGAGCAGCAGCATCCCCCTGCTGAACTCCATCTGTATTCCATAGGAACACTGTCCTACAGCCCCCCGGAATGGAACGACTTTGGCTGGTACCATGGCGAGGCAGCAACGATCTGGTCCCTGGGCATCCTGCTGCACCAGATGGTCTGCGGGGAGCACCCGTTCAGGAGGGGCCGGAACCTCAGCTGGGGCCAGCTCCCGCTGCCACAAGGGCTCTCTCAAGGTGGATCCTCTTCTCTGGGCACGGGGGGAATCCCAGTGCTGGGAGCCAGCAGCGGGCTCGTGAGCATCCCGCTCTGGCAGCTGCTGAGGAGGTGGCACAGGTCCTGCTCTCCTCCAAAACAGGGAAGTGATGGGAAAGTTTAGGCCCAAGCCTGAGCGCATCCAGAATGGCCTGGGCATGGGAATAGTGGGGCAAAGCAGACAGGAGCCTTCTCTGGCTGACCGGCAGTTTCTGCTTTCTCTCCCCAGAGTGCAAAGATCTGATCAGGTGGTGTTTATCCGTGAACTCCTTGGACAGACCCAGATTAGAAGACCTGGTCTGTGATCCTTGGGTGCAGGATATTCCTCTGCCATAGAAGAAGGGAGAGAGCCACAGGCACACTTTGATCCAGGGCCCTGGTAAGTTGCAGCTCCACACATGCCATGGCAATGAGTAGCAAAGGAACCCAGACCGTTTTGTGCTGCCTGTGTCACTGCACCGGGGCCATGGGATGGGCACACGCAGCCCTTGTGCTGGAGCTGAGCTGCTCTGCCCAGCACTGGTGGCCGCCATCCAAGCTGGTTTTGCTTGTGCTGGTTCCCTGACAGCTGGGGCCCTGGGCAGAGCCCTGAGAGCCTGGTCTCCCCCCAGGGAAGGAGCAGGAGCCCCTGGAGAAGCTGTACCGGGTGGGGATGCAGCTGCTGCTGCTGCTGCTGCTGCTGCTGCTGGAGACAGCCAGGACGACACCAAGGATGACAAGCTCTTCCTCAGCCTGGCCACTGGAGGCTGAAGGTGATGGACTTTAATTCTGGCACCTTCTTCAAAGCCAAACTCCACAGGGAATTTGCAGATGAGTCCCCAGCCGGGGAAATGCTGACAGATTTGGGCGTGGCCCAGCCTGGCTGGGAAGCAAAGGTTCCCCCTTTGCTGGGGCAGATGCAACTCATCCTTCAGTCCCTGCCCAGCTGCTTTTGCCAGGGCTGGGGGCATGGGCTGGGCTGGGTATGAAATGGGAGTGGGCTCCTGGCCCTGCCAACAGCCCCCAGCACCCACCGTGCCCCGGGCTGGGGCTGGGGCTGGGGCTGGGGCAGCCAGCCCGACACAAACAAAGCCCCATGGTGGGAGCAGAGGTGGGACTCCAGAAGCTGTGCAGGGGCTGCTTTGCTCTGCAGGCAAGGAAGGGCTGGGCTGCTCCACTGCCCTTGTTTGCTTTGGGATCACGGTGATTTTGGGGGGCAGTGCAGGGGGGAAGAGAGAAAGTGTGGGCTTCCCTCAGCCATGGCTGGGTTTTTCCCTACCATGGAGGAGTTGGGCCTCCCTCAAGGCCCTGACAGAGATAAGAGTTTTTACTGTTTTTCTTGTTTTCCCTTTTTGCATCTAATCTCTTTTCAATAATGTGTTGTTTGTTTTTCCAGAGGAAGCGTTCTAGGTGGTCCAGTGTGGATGGGGAAGTGCTTGGGAGCAGCTGTGGCATGGATGGGCCGTGCCCTTGGAGAAGGCTGAGGCCATGGTTTGGGAGCAGCTTTTCTTGCAGCCGTGGCTGGCGCGAGGTGGGTCCCTGTGTGCTTGGCAGGGTGGGATCAGAGCTTTTGGGAGATGGCAGCGAGCACAGGAGCATCCTGCTCTGGGCAGCTGCTGAGGGCTGGATGTGCCATGGCTGGCTGCAGGCTGGGCACATGTCCTGCCCTCCTGCTCTGCTGCCAAAGGCAGCAGGGATGGGCAGCTCTGGGCACAGCTCTGGGCACAGCCAGCACAGCCTGGGCACCGCAGGCCTTGGCACAAGGGCACAGGAGCCCTCAGCTGACGGGCAGTTTCTGCTTTCTCTCCTTGCAGCCGGGCTCTGCGGCTGCTGAGGCTGCTCTGGGCTCTGCCAGGGCTCTGCTGGGCTCAGCCCTGGGCCCAGCTGGGCTGGCTCTGCCCTCACATTGCTCTGACAGCTCTGCATCAGACGAGCCCGTTGCCAGCACAGCGCCTGAGCTTTCTGCTTTGGCAGCTGAGTGAGACTCTGCTGCAGGCCCAGAGATTGCAGCTGGGGACACACATCCAATTGGCAAGGACCCAAGCTCTCCACAGTCCCAGCTGAACCCCTGGATCTGTACAGGGTTTTTGTCTGTCCCATTCTTCCTTCTTGATTGGCTGGAATTGTGCAGTTGCACTTTCTTCCTCCTCTAGCAGTGCCACGAGTGGGCCAAAGCTGGCGAGTGGGCCGTGCTCCTGAGGCAGTGCAGTCTGGAGCTGGTGGATGGAGAATTGCCCTTCTGCACTGCCAAACCAGAGCAAAAAGCCCTAAGTGGGACTTTGTGTCTCTAAGAAATCCCTGACAGTTTCAACAGGAATGTGCAGCTCATTCACAGGGTGAGAAGGAAGGGCGTCTTCTAAAGGATTTGGGGTTTGACAGAGTTTCCATTCCCAGCCCTGCTTGGAGCTGGAAGGGCACAAAGCAATTTCCTCTTGCTTCGACCACAATTTCAAGTAGCAATGTTGGAAACAAAGCCCAAAATCTTTTAAAAGGCTGCTGAGGTCAGTAAGATGCATCCATGCCATCAGCACATTTACAATGTAAATAACTGATTTCTCTTTTTAAAAAGATAATTTAGCTCTTAATGCAAAGAATGTAACTTTGCATTTATGTTTTGTTTTTTTCACTAATATTATGTTATGTTTTTTCACTAACACTTGGATTTTATTCTTATCTTTTACAATTTAGCTATTTTTTTCCTTTTTCCTTTTTTTTCTTTTAAATAGAAAACATGTCCTATCAAAGGAATGTCCCTTGCTCCTGGTTCCCGTGTGGAGCAGCTCCCTTCCTGCTGCCTGAGCTGCTCAGGCAGAGCCCGGCAGCTCCTGGCCCTGCAGGGCTGAGGCTTTTCCCCATTGCTGGGCACAGACTGATGGAGCAGCACTGCTGAACACGGGCACACAGAGGGACCAGGAGCAGCTGCCTTTGGCCACCTGGGGCTCCAGGGCCCAAACTCTGAGCAGCCAGGGCTGGAAGAGACTGGCAGGATCTGATCCCTGACTCTGGGCCAGGGCTGCACAAATGACCCCACAGCAGCAGCAGCAGCAGCAGCAGCAGCAGATGGAGCTGACTTTCAGCACAGCCCCTGCCCCTGTTCCCTCCCGTGTGCAGCGGTGTCACAGCAGCCTGAGGCACCTGGGAGCCCCCAGTGCCAGCAGGGACTTGAGATGGCAGCCCTGGGCTCCTGGAGGCTGTGCAAGGAACGGAGCTGGGCACTCCCTGTCCATGGGGAGCTTGCAGATGGAAAAGGCTGCTGTGCCCAGGCAGCTCCAAGGGCACAGAAAGGAGGCTCTGGAGCACTGGATCTGTGCCAGTGCCACAGTCCTGGGCAGCAGCCAGCCAGCCCTGGGGGAACAGAGGGCACAGCACGAGGGACAGAAGCAGGCAAGGGCAGAGACTGGAGAGAGCCAGAGCCAGGAGCAGGAACAGCTGCTCCATTGCACTCTTGGAGAAAGCTCTTGGCTGGTTCCAAGCGCTGAAAGGCGTGAAGGGCAGAGAGGAGGCCACAGCAAACAATGCTCCTGTTTGCACAGCCTCCCCTCTCCGTGTCCCAGAAGGAATTGCATGGACTGTGCTCTTCTCTCCGAGTCGTCTCGTTCAGCATGAGCAGCTCAGCACCAGGAGCTGAAGGAGCTGAAGCCTCAGGCCACAGGAGCTGGGCAAGAGGAGACTTTCTGAGCAAATGAATGCTGCTAACATGGACCCAGCTGAATGCAGTGCATAGAATCATGGAATCACAGAATCCTTTCTGTTGGAAAAGCCCTCTGAGCTCACCCAGTGCAGCCGCTCAGCCAGCAGTGCCAACCCCAGCACTAAACCACGTCCCTGAAGTGCCAAGGCCTGGGCAGCAGCCCTGAGTGAGGCCTGAACAGCAGGCCCTGAGCCAAAGATGGCCTCTGGATGAACCTTCCAACCAAAGGTTATCTTTGTATCTGCTCCCTGATGAAATATGCATGGTCATTAGCACTGTGATAGATGTAGCCACTCATTAGTGAAACATGTATTGACCTTTGTGTATTTAGAAGCCAGACCAGGCCATGAAATCTGACATCTGGCCTTGTTTGGGGCTAAAGGATCAAAGTCACCTCCCTTGGTTCCTCCTGGGGCCCTGGCCAGGCTTTGGGAGGGAGCCAAGAGAGGATGAAAGCAGATGTTGCCACACTAGCAGTGCTGTCAGTTTGTCCATTCAGCACTGTCAGAGCTGGGCCCTCTCCCAGCGGGGTTGGAGCCTCAGCTGTGGCTGGAGGCACCTGCAGGCATTGCCAGTGCCCAGGAGTGGCTCTGCAGCCCTTGGCTGTGACAGCTTCCCCAGCTGCTGTGTGGGTCTGGGCGATGGTAAAGGCTGAGGGTAACTGGGGCTGGATCTTTCTCAATCCCTGCAGGCAATCTTTGGTGGGGATGGTTGGGTGCATTGCTGAGCTGCTCCTGTTGTGATTCTTTGCTGCTTTGAGCTGCAGGAAATGACACTGTTTCCTTCAGTTGGAGTCTGTATCTTTAGTGCTGACCCTGCCCACTGGTAAAACAAAACTGGCCCAGTCTGGCCAGATCCCAACAAAATGTCACTTGTTCAGTGTAAATGTGAGGAATCAGTGCCATCAGAAATTCCCAGATGGGAAGCCCTTCCCTGGAGTTCCCTGGCTCTGGAGTGGGCTGAGGTCAGAGCCCCATGGGAGCAGTGGGCAGTTGGGTAAAAGAGGCTGAACCCCTGGATGGCTTCAAATGCATCCAAAAATTGCACATGGAAAAGGAAAAGAACTTGTAGGTTTGGGAGGACAAAGATGAATTTGTTAAGAGTACATTGGAAACAGCACCTTCAAAGGAACACTTATTGTTGGAATGCTCCCACTTGGAGCAAGAGAAAAAGGTTTTAATCCTGAGCTCAGATGCATTGGTGCAAGTGAAATATCAATATAATAAATAACTATATATGTATTTATAGTATAATAAGATCCCCATATATATATTTATATATATATCTATATCACTATTTACATATAAAAATATAATAATGTGAAGTAGTGCTGACAATACTAATTTGGTAGCTTTGGCTGCTCAGGGATGTAACACTAAATACCCTACAGAACAGGATTGGCCAGGTCCCTAATGTCAGTGGTCAACTTTGTGAGATTGTATACAGTGAAAAAAGGAGGAAGGGAGGAAATTGGCTGTTTTTACAGGGTTTGCTGATACTGTGATGCAGAGTGCTTTGTCTGTTCCTGTGAAAAATTCAGTGATGAAGCCTGCAGGGTTTTTCATGTACCAGACTATGCACAAGCTGCAGGATTGGTTGCACGGGTGAAGGGGTTGTTAAAAGAGCAGCTGAAAAAATGAGGAGATGGGAACATTTGCCCATGGAGAACCCATCTCCCAGATGTGCTCCATGCCCTTAACAATGGCCCACTGGGGAAATGGAACCCCCTGGCTGTGCACAGCTGCCCCCAATTTGCAAATCCAACCTTGGGCAGTGAGACTTGGGCTGCCTGGGAAATTGTTCTGGCTGTGATGGCCCCTGGCAGGGCCAGCCCAGAGGCTGCAGGGCTGGGCCTTCATGCACTGGAATTAGTTTGGATAAATTCAAAGCAAATGAGAGCTATCAATACTGAAACAGGAATTCAGATTCCTCCAGGACACTTTGGTTTGATAACTGCTCACTCGAGCTTGGCCTTGCAAAGTGGTGTCATGTCATGAGAGGAGGAATTATTGTTGCAGATATCAAGGAGAAATTAAAGGAATTGTGTTAAACAATAGTGACCAGGATTGGATTAGTCAACCCCATGACAGGGTAGCACAATTATCAATATTGCAATTTTAAGAAGGATTGTGAAAGAAGGAGTTCCCCTGCAATCACCACCGTTTGTGGAGATAAAGGGTTTGGATCCAGCAGCCCTAATAATGGAGCCAGAGTGTGGGTCCGGAGGCCAAATGGCCCTCCCGAGGCAGCTGAAGGAGCAGCTCCTGGGAAAGACAACTCAGAGTCCTGAAACCTGGGCAGGAACAATGGGAATGTGTCCCTGCAGCCAAGTGATCTGTGTGAGAACAAGTAGATCTGACAGGATATTGTTTTACACATGCTGCCAGACCAAATCTCCCTGTCTGCCCCAAGGGCCCCTTTAGGAAATGCTCTGATCCACGGGGCTCCATGGGAAGGCTGCTGTGACACTGAGGGACTTGCACAGGAATTGCATCCAGGAGCCCGGGTGCCCCTCAGGGACTGGGACCCGGCCCCTTCCAGCCAGAGGGGAAAGGGCCCCCCCAGGCCTTGTTAGCCCCAGACAGCATGGTAAAGCTGAACAGCAAAGGGCCTGGGGGCATTATTCTGGAATTAACATGGTGCCAGCTCCATGGACAACAGAATTATTGTTCTTATCCCAAATGAAATTGAGGAAAAAGAATTATTAACCTTGTCATTGAAGTACTGCTGATGTCTCTAAGTTATATGTTGACAGTCAGCCAGAATCTTTGTTTTTAGAAGCACCTCTAGAGTTTCACTAAGGGATTGGTCATCAAAACTGTTTTGAAAATTTAAAGATCAAAGTAGCCAAAGTACTGCATGTCACCAATTGCTGGGTGTGTTCTCAGCTGGAGTTGGGAGGAATGGGGCTCCCTTGGAGGGCCCACCCTGTGGGGTGGCCAGAACTCTGTCCATGGGCTCTGCCTCATTACAGAGTCAGTGCAGGGACAGTTACAGAAAACTGCTGTGGAACACAGGAATGCAATGATCAGTTGGACAGGATTCACTAAGATTTCCCTTCAGGAGAAACCAAACCCTGTTCTAGTTCCAGAGGCCACAGTGTGAGAGGATTTCTGTGCTTCACCATCACTGCCAATGTCAGTAGAACTTGGGGTGCTGGAGCAGGTCGGTGTCAGTGTCACAGCACTCTTGGCTGCAGGGCCACCATTTCAGGTCCTTCAGCAACAGCCACAAGGAAGAGTTGGGGCCCAGAGAACATTTCCCCCCAAGGAGTGCCTTGGGTTTCAGAAAGCCAAAGATTCTGGTTCACCCTGTGTCCCATGGGCGCTGCCTCATCCTGTGGAGTTTACAGTAATGAGAGAAATTGATTATTAGAAGAAATAGCAAATGATCCTGTTACAATATCCAATAGCACATCCCAGGAGCTCCAATGGGATGGAATGGGGACTCCACAGACCCACATGGGCTTGGATTGTCTGCTTGCTGGCCAGGGAGGAACCTGGGCTATTCCAGGACAGGAATGTTGCAGGAATGTCGATCAGTGCTGGGTTTGAATTCCAACAATCAGGAATCACCTTGAAAGAAAGAACAGCAGAAGAGTAGAAGGAAGAAGAAAATTCTTCGTGGGATTGGCTTCATGGCTGCCAAATTGGAGGCTGCTGTGAAATGCATTCATGGCAGTGTCTGTCATCATTGCAGTGTGAGCACTTGGTGTGTTATGATTCCATGTTAGAGTTGCTGTGACACTTTGTGCTGGAAATGGAGTATTGAGACTTGTCTAAAATGAGACACAGTCTCAAGAAAAAAGGGACTTTGATAAAGAACAGTGAATAGCAACTTATTAGGGCTATTTTAAAATGAATGCATATTATAGCCCTAAGTAATGAACTTGGGCAGTACTTAATTGAAGAACAAGAGGTGATGCCTTTATGCCTAATACCTAAATCTAAATTGTGTTATTGAAAGAGTTGTTATGAAAGTTGCAGTTCATCTGTAGGTCAAAGCACTGATTGAAGCACTGAGGCCTCAGCAGGCCCTGAGTGAGGCCTGAACAACAGGCCCTGAGGCAAAGCTGAGCTCCAGATGAACCTTCCAACCAAATGAAATTTTTGTATCTGCTCATCAATGAATCATTATTAGCAATATAATCTCTGTATGTGTTCATTGGTTAAATATGGACTTACTTTTCTGTATTTGGAAACCAGAAAAGGCCCCATCTGACTTTGTTTGGGGCTGAATGGTCAAAGTCACCTCCCTTGGTTCCTCCTGGAGCCCTGGCCAGGCTTTGGGAGGGACCCAAGTGGAAGATGAAACCAGATGCTGCCACACTAGCAGTGCTGTCAGTTTGTCCATTCAGCACTGTCAGAGCTGGGCCCTCTCCCAGCGGGGTTGGAGCCTCAGCTGTGGCTGGAGGCACCTGCAGGCATTGCCAGTGCCCAGGAGTGGCTCTGCAGCCCTTGGCTGTGACAGCTTCCCCAGCTGCTGTGTGGGTCTGGGGGATGGTAAAGGCTGAGGGTAACTGGGGCTGGATCTTTCTCAATCCCTGCAGGCAATCTTTGGTGGGGATGGTTGGGTGCATTGCTGAGCTGCTCCTTTTGTGATTATTTTCTAATGATTATATGTTCTGCTGAGCTTATGCTTTTGTAATTTTTTGCAGATTTACATTAGATAAATTACACAATTCCTTCAGTTGGTGTCTGTGTCTTTGGTGCTGACCCTGTCCACTGGCAAAAGTGACCCTGTGGGGTCCACAGAACCAAGGGAGCCCTTGTGACACTGAAGGGCCTCCTGTAACCAGGGGACTGTGGTGACTCTGGAGGGCTCATGGAACCACTGAGACCATTCTGACTCTGTGGGGACTCATGGGGACAATGCTCCATTGTTTTCCCCTCCGTGCCCCTGCCCCAGCCCAGCAGAGCAGCAGAGTCAGGTCAGGCCCTGCAGCAGGAACTGGAGGCCCTGGAGGTCAGGGACAGCCACTCTGTGTCTGGGATGCTCAGCAGATGCTCAGCTCGGGCAGCTCCTGCAGCCCCAGGGCCAGCCCCGCTGCCCAGCCCAGCAGCAGAGTTGGCCCCGGGGCTCCTCAGGCAGCTCCTGCTGGCCCAGGGACAGGGCAGCCTCTTGCCAGGGCTCCTCTGCACCCCCACGGGCTCCTGCCCTGCTCCTGGCCCATGCCAGCTGCCCCCAGAGCCTTTCCCAGGGGAACACGTCTGTGCTGGCCCGAGCAGCCATTGCTGCAGCCCTGCCCTGCTGCCCAGAGCCTCGAGCTGGGGCTGCTGCTCTGCAGAGCACGGGGGCTGTGCTGCCCGGGGCCCTGGGCTGCCTCTGCTGGGCTCTGCTGCTCAGCCTGGGACACAGAGGCAGCTGAGGGTGCTCCTGCCCTGACCCCCTCCCACACGGGCTCTGCGGGGCCATGGAGGGGCTCAGAGGTGCCTGCCTTGTTCCAGGGCTGCCAGAGGGGCTCGGGGCTGCCCTGGATCCTCCTGGGGGAGATCCCTGAGGGGCAGAGGAGTCAGTGCCCAGACTCCTTTCCCTGTGCCTGCTGTGCCCCTGGGCTGCAGAGCTCTCCTGGCTCACAGCAGACATTCAGGCCTTGATCTCAGGGTGACCCCACCCTGGCCAGGCCTGTGCCCAGTGAGCTCCACTCCCTGCTGGTCCCTGGCACACTCTGTCCCTGCAGGTCCCCTGTGCTCTCCTGCAGCTCCCAAGGCCCTCCAGACAAACATTCCCCTGCCATCATCCCTGGCACAAGCTTCAGAGCCCCAGGAAGGTTCAGCACAGACCATTCAGCATCTGATGGGCACTGGCCAGCAACCAGCAAAGCCTGACCCAGACCTGAGTCCCCTGAAGGCCCCAGTGAGACCCTGATCTCATCCCACTGAGCCCTGGGAGAACAAGGAACACAAGGAGCCTCTTGAGAGGCCTGAGAGTGTCTCTGCAGAGTAGCAAAGCCTTCCTGCCCTGCCCTCAGGAGATGCCCTTTGCTGATGGAGCTGCTGTGCTGGAGCCCAGCTGTGTCCCAGCAGTGCCCCTGGCCTGTCCCTGCCTGAGGTCACAGCAGGGACACGCAGCAGGACAGGGACCAAGCTGCCAGAGCACTCTGGCCTTGCACCCACAGCAGGGCTGGGGAGGGGAGTGTGGAGCTGGGGGGAGCAGATGTGCAAAGAGGCAGGGCCATTGTCCCTGGCCGTGCTGCTGTGCTGGGAGCCCCTTCCCTCAGCCTCTGCTCACAGGCACAGCCCCTGCAGAGCCAGAGAAGGGCTGAGGAAATGCCTTGGACACACAAGGCAGGGCAGACACTGGATTCTATTGAAATGAACAGGGAACAAGACTCCTGAAAGTCTTTGTGTTTCAAAAAAAAAGTAGATGTTCATGTAGAAATGCTCAGTGTAGTATTACAGAATTTTATAAA
This sequence comes from Agelaius phoeniceus, assembly GCF_051311805.1. NCBI lineage: Eukaryota > Metazoa > Chordata > Aves > Passeriformes > Icteridae > Agelaius > Agelaius phoeniceus. The sequence continues at coordinate 8,862,025 of NW_027509866.1, forward strand.
AAACATTATAACACTAGAAAAATATTAAAAAAAAGTCCCAATGAAAAAATGGAAAAATAGGGAAAAATGGCCGAGAGATGGTAAAGAATTACATTCGGAAGGTTCTGAAGCAGAAAAGAGAGTTTATTGTTACTGAAAAGACAGAGTCATCATTTTCCTCAGGGCATCCTTGAGCTCCTGGTTCCTCAGGCTGTAGATAAGGGGGTTCAGGGCTGGAGGCACCACCAAGTACAGAACTGACAGGGCCAGATCCAGGGATGGGGAGGAAATGGAGGAGGGCTTCAGGTGAGCAAATGTGGCAGTGCTGAGGAACATGGAAACCACAGCCAGGTGAGGGAGGCAGGTGGAAAAGGCTTTGTGCCGTCCCTGCTCAGAGGGAATCCTCAGCACGGCCCTGAAGATCTGCACATAGGAGAAAACAATGAACACAAAATAACCCAAAAAAAGAAAAGCACTAAAAGCAACAAGCCCAAGTTCCCTCAGGTATGTGTCTGAGCAGGAGAGCTTGAGGACTGGGGGGATTTCACAGAAGAACTGGTCCAGGGCATTGCCATGGCACAGGGGCAGGGAAAATGTATTGGCCGTGTGCAGCAGTGAATAGAGAAAGGCACTGGCCCAGGCAGCTGCTGCCATGTGGGCACAAGCTCTGCTGCCCAGGAGGGTCCCGTAGTGCAGGGGTTTGCAGATGGACACGTAGCGGTCGTAGCACATGATGGTCAGCAGATAAAACTCTGCTGAGAGGAAGAACACAAAGAAAAAGAGCTGTGCAGCACATCCAGTGTAGGAGATGTTTCTGGTGTCCCAGAGGGAATTGTGCATGGCTTTGGGGACAGTGGTGCAGATGGAGCCCAGGTCTGCGAGGGCCAGGTTGAGCAGGAAGAAGAACATGGGCGTGTGCAGGTGGTGGCTGCAGGCTACGGCGCTGATGATGAGGCCGTTGCCCAGGAGGGCAGCCAGGGAGATGCCCAGCAAGAGGCAGAAGTGCAGGAGCTGCAGCTGCCGCGTGTCTGCCAATGCCAGCAGCAGGAAGTGCCTGATGGAGCTGCTGTTGGACATTTGCTGGGGCTGCACATGGGGATCTGGAAGAAAAGTAATCATGGAATAGTTGGGTGTGGAGAGGACTTGAAATATCCCAGCAGAGGCTGGGGGCACTTTCCCCCCACTGCCTGCCCAGGGCTCTGCTGCCTGGAGCTGTCCCTGCCAGCAGCTGCTTCCCTGTGCCCAGGGCTGGGCCCTGCCAGTGCTGCCAGAGCCCAGCCCAGCCCTGGGGGCTCAGCTCTGCCCTGCAGAGCCCTCCCAGCTCAGGCACTGCCCAGGGGCAGCTCTGGCTCTGCAGGCTCTGATGGCAACGTCAGAGCAACCCTGAGGAGGCTGGAAACGCAACACTGAGGCTGCCTCTAAGGGGTCCTGTGGTGATTTCTCTTGCTGCCTGGTTTTGTAAGATCTGAGAGAATGTTTTTTATTTTTCTCAACCTGAACTGAGAGATGAACATCTATGTGCAATTTCCAACCCATAGCAGTAGATTAAAAAAGCAGGATATCCCCTTTTATGCAGCCCCTGCCTTGCTGTGCTCCCTGTAGAATCTAAATTCTGCAGTTAAATGCCATGCGGGGAGCAGTCCTGAACAATGCAGCATCCTCCCCACACAAGGAGAACACTTCCAAGCCACACCAGCTGTCTCCTCCCAGCCAGATCTTGTCCCCCAGCGCTGGGAGCAGCTGCCAGGGCTGGCTGAGAGCTGTCCCTGGCAGGCAGCAGAGTCCCTGCCCCAGCACAGCGCCCTGGGCTGCAGGACCCTGCTCTGCAGGACAGCCCTGGGCACCCCTGGCTGCTCTGCACAAGAGACAAGCAGAGAATGTACTCACAGGCTCTGCAGGCATTGGGATGTTGCAGCTTGAGGAGATGGCTCCAGGAGCTGCAGCTGCATTGTCCTGCAGCCAGAGGTTCCTGTGCCAAGGGCTGGCAGTGATTGTGCCCCAGGCACTTCTCAGCCCCTTCCCAGCCCTGACTGATTGAAGCTCTCTGTGCCTCTGGGCTGTGCCCAGGCTGGCTGCAGGCAGTGCCCCAGCCCTGCTGGGCTGGCACAAGAGCTGCTCATCCAGAGAAATGTGCTTTTGAAGCTCTTCTTGGTGACCAGGAGCTGCCTCTGTGCCAGGAGCCCAGCCCAGCTCAGCAGCACAGACACAGCACAAGGACTTTAATCAGCCTCTGGGGCTTTGTGCTCAGGCCCTGAACATCAGTCCCTGAGAGGGAGCTGAAGAAACCTCTGCAGAACTCCAAGGCAGAATCCAACTCCAAACTTTCTTGGACTTTTAATGGGTCCCACTGAGGGACACGACTGAGCAAGTGTCCCCAGGCCCCAGGCAGAGCAGAGAACTGCAGGCAGTGATGACAGGTGGGGACAAAGAGAAGCCAAGTCTTGGTGCCCTGGGCCACAGCAGGGTCTGTGCCAGCAAGGGCTGGGAGGAGACACCTTGTCCTGAGGCCCTGGGGCCTCCTGGCACAGCCCCAGCCAGGCTGGGCACTGTCAGCCCCTTGTGCTGCCCTCAGCATCCCCCCCTAGCCCACATCCCAGTGGCCTCAAAGATCTGCTGCAAGGAGTCCCTGGGGAGCCTTGCTCAGCAATGGCCCTGGGGGCTCCTTCATGCTCCCTGCAGGGACTGCAGGTTTTTCAAAGGACTTTGGCTTTGGCTTTTGCCTTGGAGTCTCTGAGAGGTTTGTGCAATCATGGCCTCCAATTATCTGCTGTAATTAGTCCCTGGAGATTCTCTGCCTGTTGCAGCATTGATTAGGACTCATTACTACTTCAGGGTACTTAAGTTTTTTAAGCTACTTCCCCTTTCCCTTTTGATACAGACTCTATGAGAAAGATTGTGCATTTACAGGCTCCAATTATCTGCTTAATGAGTCCCTGGAGTGCCGTTATCAGTAACAACATTCAGTGGGCTCATTAATGCTTCAAGGTACTTTAGTTATTTTAAGGTACTTGGTGTTTCCCTTTTGATACAGACTCTGTGAGAGGTTTGTGCAATCATGGCCCCAATTATCTGCTTTAATGAGTCCCTGGAGAGCTTTGTACTGACACTCAGTGGGGCTCAGTAATGCTTTGAGCTTCTCAAAATTTTTAAGGTAGTTTGGAATTTCCTTTCTACTCTGAGACTCTGAGAGGTTTTTGGTCAATCCTGGCCTCCAATTGTCTCCTCCAAGGAGTCCATGAGGAGCCTGTGTTGGGGATGGACCTCACTGAGACCCATTCATGCTTTGAGACACTTTGGGGTTTTCTTCTGGCTTTGACTCCTGGAAAGGTTTGTGCAATCTCCTCTCAGGCCCTGAGGTTCAAGGGCTCAGCTCCAAATGCACCACAGGGCTCATCAGGATGCAGCAAATCCTGACAAACCATGGCTCTGCTTTGATTTCCCTCTGCCCTTATGTAGTTTATCAGGAATGTATCTGGAGTGATTTTTGGTTTGCTAATTTGAGATTTCTCAGCCAATGCATCTATTAGTGCAGTGGGATCAGTGTTGGCTAATTACCATTGCACTCCCTGGAATATATTTACTCATTTCCTGCTGTGAGATAGGATTAGGAGAAAGGCAAAGTAGGCTCAACATTTTAAAAGGGTATATAGAAAAGTTTATTAGCAGTAAATAGAAGAAAGAATAATAAGAATCTGAACACTTCTCCTCTCCCTACAACATCTTCTTTCTTACTGACAATGCAAGGAGACAAAACCTGCAAGTTTCAGTCAGTTTACACCACCTAGAACAGTCTTTCTTCAGTTCACTTAGGGAGAGGAGTCTCTCTTTCATGCTATGGAGACTTCTCCATAAGAAAAAAGTTCACTCGTGGCTCTCAATTCCCACAAATACCAGCTGCCCAGAAAATCTGCAATCATGAAGTCCCTCCCATTTTTCACAGCTTTTCCCACAGCTGTTTTTATGGGCCATGTCAACTAATGGGGTATGAGTTTAAAGATGAGCTGTTCAAGAGCAAATGTTCTCCTTATCTATTTCTGAAACAATCTTCATCTCTGAGAACAGAGATCTTCTTCTCTCCCTGAGAGCACAGAGTCTCATCACTCTTTTCTTTTTCTGCGTTCAAACTTCTCATGGGATCACAGCTACTTCAACATTTGCTTATTTTGCATGGAGACCTTTGCTGAACAAGTCATCGCCCCATACTTTTCAATGCCTTATAGGGAAAAAGAGAGTCTGATGTATCAATTCCATCATTCTCCATAGCTTTACAAGAGGATTCCAGCCCCAAGATCAAGGCATCTCCTCATCCCTCCCATCTGGGGCTCAACTTCCCCTTCAGTGACCTGGGTGTCTTCATGTTTCTCCTCTGTGTGCCTGCACTTTGTCCTTTTCTCTCACTGGAGGGAGGATGGAAGCACTGAAAGAGTTCATATCTCACCCAGGGCCTGCAGATGGTTCCGTGACCCCGGCCGGGCTCGGTGCTTGCGGCTGGAGCTGTTTTACGATGGAGGTTTCTGCAGCGGCTGCGCTGGGGCTGTGTCAGGATGGGCCGCGCTGGGGCAGGGCCAGGATCTCAGCAGCCAGGCCAGAGCACAGCAGCAGCACGGCCGGGGGCCGATGGCTTCTCCTGCCCCTGCCCGGGGCTTGCGGCTGAAGCCCAAGGGCGGCAGAATCTTGGCCGAGCCGGCCCGGCCCGGGGCTGCTCCTGGGGCCCGGTGGATCCTGGCTGGGCCCGGGCTGGCGGCGGGGCAGGGCTCAGCAGGGCCCAGATGTTCCCAACTGCAGCCATGGCCCGGCCCGGCCTCGGCCCCGCGGCCTCCCCTGCCCTGCCCGGCAGCCGATGGGGCCTGGCGGGGTCCCTGGGAAGGGGCCCGGCCCCACGGCAGGAGCCGCCCGGCCCGGCCTGGCTGAGACGGGGCCGGGTCAGCCTTGTTACCTCTGTGCCAGCCAGAAGGGAAAGAGACCCTCCCAGGCTTTCCCATCGTTAACATGTGTCTTCACAGAGGTGTGTACAGTTTCCTTAGTGGTTTAACAGATTGTCAGTTCTCAAAGCTAATTACTGATTGGTTTTTTCTCAGACATGGAAGAAAACTGCTAGCAACTTCTTTTAGGACATCACTTCTGTGATGCAAAACCACCACAACAGCACAGAGCACAGAGCTCCTTTGTCCATATGTAGTGCTCACGTGCCCGAGGTTTCAAAATACCTCCTTGGGAGATCTCTGTGCCCTATCCAAGATGTTTTCAAATGAAAACATTCAGCTCAAGGTCTAAGAAAATCATGAGAGGACAGGGCAAGCCTGACCTGTCTGTCCTGGCTACTTTTGTCTGAGATCAGTCCTTGGATAAACAGAATTGAGAGGCCAAATTCTAATTTTGGCCATGGTCCCTGGACATGAAAGCCGGTTCTTTTCCATAAGAAGGAAGGAACAGAGCCCCAGTGTTTCAGGGGCAGATGAGAGGTGGCCACCAGAGGCCAAGGCCAGCCAGAGCAAGCAGGATTTTGTTCTGAGTGATATCCTTGCATATAGGAATTGTTTTAGGGAGAGTTCCAATTTTGGCAATGGGCATCGGAAAAGGGGGATGGTTCTTTTCCATAGCAAGAAAAGCACAGAGCCCCAGTTTTCCAGGAGCTGATGAGAGGCGGCTCTTGACATTGCAACATCAGCCAGACCTCTCAGGGGACCCCTGGGAAGCCAAACCAGCCAGGCCTGTTCAATGTTCCCTCAGTTCCATGGGGCCCCACAGTGTCCCAATGGTCCCTTGCTTCCAAGAGGCCCTGAGGAGTCATAATGCCCCCTTGGTGACACCAGGCCCTGAAGGGTCCCAATGGTCTCCATGGTTCCATCAGGCCCCACAGAGCCATAATGGTCTCTGGGTTCCATGAAGCCCCACTGTGTCACCATGGCTCCTTGGTTCCATGGGCTCCAGTGGTGCCACAATGATCCCCTTGGTTCCATGAGGTCCCACAGTGTCCCAGTGATCTCCATGGGAAGGGAAGAACCCAGCCCCAGTGTTGCAGGGGCAGTCACCAGAGGTCAAGGCCAGCCAGGCTTGATGGTACTGGCAGATTGTGCCTGGGAGCAACCCTTGGATATACAGAATTTTGGAGGTGGAATCCCAATTTCAGACATGGACACCTGGAGGATAAGGATGGTTGTTTTCCATTGGAAAGAAAGCACGGAGCACTGATTACACAGTGACATTTGGGGATCTATGGGGAGCATTGGGGATCGTTTCTGCACCTCGTGACCCAACAGGAGCTTCTCTAATAAATGTTGCCTGAAGCTCCCACTGTGGTCATGACAGGAGCCCCTGTGAGTGTCTGAGACATCCCGGCTCTTTGGCAGCCTGGGGACTCCTGGGATGTCACCCAGGGCTCTTTACCATCCCCAGAAAGCCCTGGGAGGTCTCCATGGAGCCTCTGTCTCTGCCTGTGACATTCCAGCTCTGGAACAGCCTGGAGATTCTTGGAAAGTCCCCATGGAACCCCTCTGAGTGACTGTGACAAATCTGACCCTTAGAAGGCAACCATCACCAGCCCCCTGTTGCTATGGTCAGTTTCCATGGCAACCATCACCAGCCCCCTGTTGCTATGCTCAGTCCCTTGGCAGCTCCATGGGGACCCCATGCCAGGGGTGGTTGCCATGGACACCAGCTCAGGCCAGCAGCCAGAGCCCGTTGCCATGGCAACCATTGGCAGCCCCATCCCCAGGCTGATGGGATCCCAGAAGCACAGAATTGGCTGAGCTGGGAGGGACCCATCAGGATCCTCCAGTCCAACTGCTGGCCCTGCACAGGACACCCCAACAATGCCAGCCTGGGCCTGGCAGCGCTGGCCAAACGCTGCTGCAGCTCAGAGAGCCCTGGAGCTGGGACCCTGCCCTGGGGAGCCTGGCCAGGGCCCCAGCAGCCTCTGGGCAAAAACCTTTTCCTGACATCCAAGCTGAGCCTGCCCCGACTCAGCTGCAGCCGCTCCCTCCACTCCTGTCCCTGGGCACCAGAGGGAAGAGGTTCCCACAGCCCCAGCCAGGGACCCGCTCCCAAGGCTGCTGCCATGGCCACCAGGGCTGGCACCAGCTGGGATGCTCGGTTTCCACGGGCCGGGCTTCAGCAATGGGATTCCCCAATTTCCTGCTCCCGCTAAAACCGCGCTGCCCTCGCTGCCCTCCCGCCTCCCATGGAAAGCACAAAAGGCAAAGATCCTGGGCTGGGATAAGAACAATTTATTGGGAACAGCAACCAGATAAGGAACAAAAAGGAATAAAAACAATATTTTCAACAGACAGGATAAGAAAAACTATTTACAGGGAAAACTACAACATCAACAACTGCCTGCCTGGCCACGTATTTCATCCTGCCTCGAAAGGACACCCTTCTCCTCTGGAAGAGAGAGAGAGAGAGTCCCTTTCCTGCCCCTGGCAATGACCTGAGGTGGGAGTGAATGTAATGACAGGGCCATGGCCAGACCATCATGTTCCTCCATCCCACATCATGTCATTAGCAGGGGCAGGGAAAGGTACAGGTGTCTTCCTAGCATGGATCACAGGGAACATGGATCACCAGGGCTCTGACCAACATGGGTTCTCCCATGGGGGATGAAGCTGGAGTGGTGCATGAAGCTGTTCCTGCAATCGAGGCATTTGCAGGGCTTCCCTTATTGGTGGCTCCGTTGGTGTTTTGTCAAGTGAGAGCTGCTGGTGAAGCTCTTCCCACACTGGGAACACTCGTAGGGCCTCGCCCCAGTGTGGATGCGCCGGTGCCTGATGAGGTGGGATTTCTGCTTGAAGCCCTTCCCATAGTCAGGGCAGTGGAAGGGCCTCTCCTCTGAGTGAATTCGTTCATGCAGGTGGAGACTGGAGCTGGTCTGAAACCTCTTCTGACACTGGGGACACTCATAGGGCCTCTCCCCAGTGTGGATGCATTGGTGGATGACGAGGGCAGAGCTGCAGCTGAAGCCCTTCCCACACTCCCCACACTCGTAGGGCCATTCCCCAGTGTGGATCATCTGGTGGCTGATCAGGGTGCTGCTCTGCCTGAAGCTCTTCCCACACTCCAAGCACTTGTGGGGCTTCTCCCCATTGTGAAGCGGCCCATGGACCACCAGCTCTGAGCTCTGGCTGAAGCTCTGTCCACCTTCCTGGCTCAGGGTGCGTCTTTCCTCCTCAGAGCACCCTGGGCTGGGTTTGGAGCCCTCCTCTTGTGAGATCTCTGGGGATTTTCCTCCCCATTGGATTCCTGTGCCCTGGAGTCACGCAAAATGGCGTCTTCCATGAGGTCCGGCCCTGGGGATTTTTCCTCCCTGGTCTCCATCCTCAGCTCCTTCTCTGGGGGAGGAAGGACAAGGAGCGGATGGGATTTGCCTCCGTGCCACAGGGAAGGGGAAGGAGATCCCCCCAGTGCATCCCCGGCAGGACGGGGTTGGAAGCAGGGTTGTCCTGCAGCCAGGGGCTGTGCTGGGCTGGGAGATGGAGCAGGAGAGAGGGGGAAAGGGGCACTGACTTCCTCCTCACCTTCCTGAATGTCCCGGGGCTCCTTCCTCTTCCTTGCAGCCTCCTCCTCCATCTGGCAAAGGTTTGGGGATGTGAAATCCTGTTCAGGGAGGAAAGCAAGGGATGAGCGCATTGAATTTTTTACTGGTTTCAAGGCAAACCTGGAGGAGAGTCTAAACCAGAATTACAATTTCATAAGAAAAGAAGATCAAGGCAATGCTACAGAAACACTGCCTTAAACTGACAGAGTCAGGATATAACCTGACACCCTGTTGCTGCTCAGGGTGGTGGCAGCAGTCCCATTAAATGGTGGCTGCAGTCCTGTTGCAGTGATGAACGTGATTCTCTCCAAGCAGTGATCCTGTAGCAGGGTCTGGTCTTCCTCTGGAGGTCCAGGGGTGGTTCTGGAGCTCTTGTCCTCTGGGAATCCAGTAGGCAAGCTGCTCCTGGTGTTGCAAGGCTCACCTTATATGCAGGTAGGAATGCTTGGATCCTGCCCCTGGGCGGAGCATCCCACAATGGGAGGATGGAATTTGATCAGTCCTGCAGTGACACTCAATGGCCCATTCCCAGAAGATATCTCCCCTGGAGGGCGTTATCAGGGCTGAGTCATGGAAGAGATCAAGAACACTGCCCCACCTGTTTAGAGCAGTTGATGAAGATGGGGATTGAAAACATGCATTTGGTTCCATCTTACATTGCAGCCTGAAACAGTGGGGGAATCCCTGCTCAGGGGGTGAACACCACCCCCCTTACCCAAACTGGCTCAGGTGTAAAACCCCCACCCTGGGAAGGCCACACACACAGGGGACAATGTCACACTTGCCCTGCCCCAGGGGAGGTCTCTGTCCCTCTCAGTCCGTGGCTGTCCCCCCTTTTCTCTTTCACAGGCCGGGGGCTTTGCCAAATCTAAGAATAATTTTTCTTTTGTCCCTGTCACCTTTGTGACATCTACACAGAGCTTTCCCTTCCTTTTCATAATCTTTTCATAAAAGAGGTATCACAATGTATTCGGCCAAATTTCCACTTTTCTTTTATCAGAATGTGCCAGCAGCTGAGCTGGAGCTGGGCAGGACCAGTGGATTTTGGAATTGCCACAGAATCGCTTCTACTGTAAGTTTATTAAATTTTGGGATTTGTTTGCATTTTCACCACAAGTGACTTGTGGGAAGATCAAATTCAAGGCATTTTCTGTAGGGTTAAGTTTGATTTCTGTCAAGAAACAACTTTACTTTGTCCAGTGCCCAGGGGATGGTCAAGGGGTCTCTGAGCCTCTCACACTGGGGGATGCTTGGGAGGGGTTTGGGGGGTTGTCCCTGTCCCTGTCACCCCAGGCCATTCCCCAGGGGTGTCCCTGTCCCTGTCACCCCAGGCCATTCCCCAGGGGTGTCCCTGTCACCCCAGGCCATTCCCCAGGAGTCTCCATCATTCTCATCCCAGGGAATGCCTGGGGGGTCTCCCTCCCTCTCTCCCCTGTGCCAGGGGGTGCTCGGGGCAGTCTCTGTCCCTCTCAGCCCAGGGCATGCTCGGGGCTCTCTGTCCCCTGGCCCTGGGGGATGCTCGGGGGGTCTCCATCCCTCTGGCCTCAGGCAATGCCTGTGCAGGGCTGGGCACCAGGGGCTCTGTGTCCCTCTCACCGCTGAGGCTGCTCGGGGCTGGGGGGGCTCTGCCACCTTCTCACCCCTGGGGAGGCCGGGGGGGGTCTCTGTCCCTCTCAGCCCTGCTGGCACCCCACCCAAACATCATCGGGGTCACAGGGACAGAGACACCCCCAAAGCCCCAGAAGGGCTGAACCTGGGATTTGGTTTGGGGCTGAGGATTTAGGAAGGGCCTGGAATTGGGGCTGGGCTTGGAGTTGGGGCTGAGATTTGGATTAGAGCTGGGATTGGGGTTAAGGCTAGACATGGGATTGGCTTTAGGGCTGGGGTTGGGATTGGGTCTGGGGCTAGATGAGTCTGGGACTAGGATGAGATTAAATTCAGAACTGTGAGTGTGTCTAAACGTGGAGCGAGATTGAGACCAGGATCAGGGTCAGGTTTGGGACTGAGCTCACCCAGAGCAGGACAGGAGGGGATGTCACTGTGGGAAGGTTTTGGGGAAAATCATGGATTGGGGAAAAACAAGATGTGAATGCTTTTGGTTGGGGATTCCTCTTGCCCGAGTCCATCTCTAGAAGTCACCTGATGTCCATAATAACCTCCAAAAATCAAGAGTGTATAAAAAAAGCGCCACCAGGAGTTTCCCATTTCCAGTCTCATCCCTCTGGGGTTCTGGTGGTCCCCTGTCTCTGGGCTGCTGGGGATCCCATGGGTCCTGGGGATCCCCCCTCTCCAGGGTCCTGCTAAGGGATGCCGGCGGATTTTGGGGTCCCAAGGTCCCTCTCTCCAGCCTCCCCTCAATCCAGCCACTTGGGGTTCCCCCCTCTTCCCACCACCCTGTCCTGCTTTAGGGCAAATTTGGTTGAAAACCTCCAAAAGGAATTTCCTCTGGAATGCAGATTCAGCAGCCCCACCCTCAGCCAGTTCGGGAAAATATTTCCTTGGAGAAAACTGAAAAAAAACCACTTTATTGAACAGGCAAAGCATTCACCAGCACAAAAATTGAACAATATTAAGCAATAAAACCTCCTGCTGCTGGAAAATACGTGACAAACTCCCAAAGTCCTTCCTTGGGCTGTGGCTTGGCTGACTCAGTCTCTTATCAGTCCCTTATCAGTCCTGCCTGTATTGGAAATGCCACGGCCCAGGCTCAGCGCGGTGGGCCACAGGTGGGAGCTGCCGGTGGTGTTCTGGGTGTTCAGTCCAGAGCAGGTTTAAACAGCTCCAGAGAAAAAGAAAAAGAACAGTTCAGGGAACTTCTCTGCCTCAGAGAGCTAAAAACTAACTAAAAGCAAAGGAGAGCTCTGTCCTGCTCTCTGTCCATCCAGGAGCCGGAATGTGGAGGAGTGAGTGCAGTGCCTGAAAACAAACTGCAGCTTCTTCCTCCTCCCCTTGGCTCTCAGAACCAGCCTTAAAGGTGCAGAACTCATTTCTGGGCTAAAGGGACCGATGGGGCACGAGCATCATGAAGTCACCCCAGGACGCGCCCCTGTCAGGGTCAGGGGGTCCCGTCCCCACCTCATCTCCGGGCTGCCGGGGGTGCCCCAGCTCCGGTATCGCCCCTTCCCCTCTCCCCGCCCCGGGGGTCCCCCGTTCCACAGCCCCGGCTCTCACGGGGATCCCCAAAACCAATGTCCCGCCCCGTCGGTACCGGGCCATCCCCACGTGGACCCCCCGGGACCCTCCCGAGGGGCGATCGCGGCTCCTCTGCCCCCGAAAAAGCTCCTCTTAGGGAGCCCGGAGATACCCGGGGCTCGAGTCCGGGATCTGCCGGCTCCGAACACGCTCCAAAAAAATCCTCCCGGACACCCCTGGCTGGAGCCGGGGCGAGCTCGGCCTCGCCCTCACCTGCGGCTCGGGGCTGGGGGCGATGCTCCCGGGGCAGGGGCTGCTGCAGGCTCAGCGTGCGGGCGCTGCGAGCGCCGGGATTCTCCCGCTCCCGCTCCTGCTCCTCCTCTCCCTCCTCTTCCTCCCGCATTTCCTCCGCTGCCAGCCCGGACCCCCCTTTCCCACCCCTCTGCCCCGCGGCCCCGCAGCCCCGGCTGCTGGGTGGGGGAGCCCCCGATCGGCCCCAGGGCTGGGCAGGGGGCTCGGGGACCCCCCCGGGGCGGATCCGTGCCCCCGGCCCGAGCCCCAAACTCCGCTCCGGGGCCGCTGGGCTCTGCGGGTCCGCCTGGCAACCGGTGAGTCATCGGCAAGAAAAGCTCTGGTTGGCTGGAAATTGTTCAGCGCGTCCTCTGATTGGCTGGAATTGTGAAAGGCGCTGAGCCCTGCGGGTGGCCCCGGGAGCTGCGGAGTCCGGGCCGGAGCCTTTTTCCTCTTTCTTTCTCCCCCTCTAAGACCTCTTTCCTATTTCTTTCTTTCTCTGAGATCTCTTCCCGATTTCTTTCTCTCCCTCTCTCCTCCCATTTCTTGTTCAGTTCAATCCAAGTTCGAGCAGATCCACAGGTTGCGTTCCCACGCTCTCATTCGCACCTTCCCTGGGGCAGAGGCGTCACTCCCTCGCGAAATCGTAACCCATGGGCAGGGTCCCTTCCACCGCAGTCGTTCCAGGATTCGGTCAGTGACTCGCTTTCCTTCTTTCCTCTACTTCCAGCTGGGAATGTGATGGAAAATGTCGGAAAGCCACCTTTGCCGTGTGCTCTGGGAGCCCACAGAGCTGCTGGCCCTTGTCCCCTGGCCCTGCACAGCTCCTTGGGAGGCACGGCAGGAGCAGCACCCTGGCAGCCTCGGGAATGCCCCTCTGGGATCCATGGCTGCCAACCCCGTCCTGCTGGGGATGCACTGGGGGGATCTCCTTCCCCTTCCCTCTGGCACGGAGGCAAATCCCATCCTCCCCTTGTCCTTCCTCTCCCCAGGAAGGAGCTGAGCATGGAGACCAGAGAGGAGAAATCCCCACAGCAGAAACTCATGGATGAGGCCATTTTGAGTGACTCCAGGACACAGGAATCCAATGGGGAGGAAAATCCCCAGACATCCCACAGGAGGAGGGGCTCCAAACCCAGCCCAGGGTGCTCTGAGGAGGAAAGACCCACCCTGAGCCAGGAAGGTGGACAGAGCTTCAGCCAGAGCTCAGAGCTGGTGGCCCATGGGCAGCTTCACGATGGGGAGTAGCCCCACAAGTGCTTGGAGTGTGGGAAGAGCTTCAGGCAGAGCAGCACCCTGATCAGCCACCAGATGATCCACACTGGGGAATGGCCCTACGAGTGTCGGGAGTGTGGGAAGGGCTTCAGCTGCAGCTCTGCCCTCATCATCCACCAACGCATCCACGCTGGGGAGAGGCCCTACGAGTGTCCCCAGTGTCAGAAGAGGTTTTACACCAACTCCGATCTCCTCCTGCATGAGCGGATTCACACGTTTGAGAGGCCCTTCCGCTGCCCTGACTGTGGGATGGGCTTCAAGCGCAACTCCCACCTCATCAGGCACCAGCGGATCCACACCGGGGGGAAGCCCTACAAGTGTGGGGAATGTGGGATGAGCTTCAGCCAGAACTCTAACCTGATCTCCCACCAGAAGACCCACACCAGGGAACGACCCTATGAGTGTGGGGAATGTGGGAAGAGCTTTAGGCAGAAGTCTCTCTTGATCTGCAACCAGAGGATCCACACTGGGGAAAGGCCATACAACTGTGGGGAATGTGGGATGACCTTTAGTAGGAAGACCCAAATGATCATCCACCAAATGATCCACACAGGGGAGAGGCCCTACCAGTGCCCCGAGTGTGGGAAGAGGTTTCACACCAGCTCTCAGCTCCTCCAGCACCAGCGCATTCACACGGATGAGAGGCCCTTCCACTGCCCTGACTGTGGGAAGGGCTTCAAGCACAACTCCACCCTCGTCACCCACCGGCGCATCCACACTGGGGAGAGGCCCTACGAGTGTCCCCAGTGTGGGAAGAGCTTCACCAGCAGCTCTCACTTGACCAGACACCAACGGAGGCACGAGTAAAAGAAGCCCTGCACATGCCCCAACTGCAGGAAGAGTTTAATGCACTGCTCCAGCTTTATCCCCCATTGGAGACCCCACGTTGGGAAGAGCCCTGGTGATCCATGTTCCCTGTGATCCATGCTGGGAAGACACCTGTCCCTTTTCCTGCCCCTGCCAATGACATGATGTGGGATTGGAGAACATGAGGGTCTGGCCATGGCCCTGTCATTACATTCACTCCCACCTCAGGTCATTGCCAGGGGCAGGAAAGGGACTCTCTCTCTCTCTCTCCCTGAGGAGAAGGGTGTCCTTTCCAGAGAGGAGGAAATACATTGCCAGGAAGAACTAGTTGTTGATGTTGTAGTTTTCTCTGTAAATAGTTTTACTTATCCCTTCTGTTATCAATATTGTTTTTGTTCCTGTTTGTTCTTTATCTCACTGCAGTTCCCAATAAATTGTTCTTATTCCAGCCTGGGATCTTTGCCTTTTGTGCTTTCCATGGGAGGCGGGAGGACAGCGAGGGCAGCGCGGTTTTAGCAGGAGCAGGAAATGGGGGAATCCCATTCCTGAAGCCCAGCCCATGGAAACCGAGCATCCCAGCTGGTGCCAGCCCTGGTGGCCATGGCAACCACCCCTGGCATGGGGTCTCCATGGAGCTGCCAAGGGACTGAGCATAGGAACAGGGGGCTGGTGATGGTTGCCTGCTAAGGATCAGATTTGTCACAGGCCCTCAGAAGGGTTCCATGGGGACTTTCCAAGAATCTCCAGGCTGTTCCAGAGCTGGAATGTCACAAGCAGAGACAGGGGCTCCATGGAGACCTCCCAGGGCTTTCTGGGGATGGTAAAGAGCCCTGTGGTCAGAGGCAGTCACAGCCATTCCGTGGTGACATCCCAGGAGTCCCCAGGCTGCCAGAGAGCTGGGATGTCCCAGACACTCACATGGGTTCCCGTGATGGGCACAGTGGGAGCTTCAGGCAACATTTATTAGAGGAGCTCCTGTTGGGTCACAAGGTCCAGAAACGATCCCCAATGCTCCCCATAGATCCCCAAATGTCACTGTGTAATCAGTGTTCCGTGGTTTCTTTCCAATGGAAAACAACCATCCTTATCCTCCAGGTGTCCATGTCTGAAATTGGGATTCCACCTCCAAAATTCTGGATATCCAAAGGTTACTCCCAAGCACAATATGCCAGTACCATCAAGCCTGGCTGGCCTTGGCCTCTGGTGACTGCCCCTGCAACACTGGGGCTGGGTTCTTCCCTTCCCCTGGAGATCCCTGGGACACTGAGGGGACCTCATGGAACCAAGGGGATCATTGTGGCACCATTGGAGCCCATGGAACCAAGGGGCCATGGTGACCCAGCGGGGCTTCATGGAACCCAGAGACCATTATGGCTCTGTGGGGCCTGATGGAACCATGGAGACCATTGGGACCCTTCAGGGCCTGGTGTCACCAAGGGGGCATTATGGCACCTCAGGGCCTCAGGGAAGCAAGGGACCATTGGGACACTGTGGGGCCCCATGGAACTGAGGGTACATGGAACAGGCCTGGCTGGTTTGGCCTCCCAGGGCCACCTGACAGGTCTGGCTGATGTTGGGATGTCAAGGGCTGCCTCTCATCAGCTCCTGGAACACTGGGGCTCCGTGCTTTCCTTGCTATAGAAAAGAACCCTCCCTCTTTTTAAATGTCCATTGCCAAAATTGGTATTCTCTAAAAAAATTTTCCTATATGCAAGGGTTTCTCTCAGAAAAAAAACCTGCCACTTCTGGCTGGCCTTGTCCTCTGGTGGTCACCTCTCTTCTGCCTGGCAAACACTGGGGCTCTGTTCCTTCCTTCCTATGGAAAAGAATGAACCTTCATGTCCATGGTCCATGGCCAAAATGAGAATTTGGCCTCCCAAATTCCACATGTCCAAAGATTGCTCCCAGACAAAAGTAGCCAGGACAGACATGTCAGGCTGGCCCTATCCTCTGGTGATTTTCTTATATTCTGAGCTGAATGCTTTCAGTTGAAAACACCTTGGGGAGGGCCCAGAGATCTCCCAAGGAGGGGTTTTGAGGCCTCGGGCACATGAGCACTACATATGGACAAAGGAGCTCTGTGCTCTGTGCAGTTGTGGTGGTTTTGCATCATGGAAGTGATGTCCTAAGAGAAGCTGCTAGCAGTTTCATCTGTGTCTGACAAAAAACCAATCAGTAATTATCTTTGAGAATTGACAATCTGTTAAACCACTAAGGAAACTGTACACGCCTCTGTGAAGACACATGTTAAAGATGGGAAAGCCTGGGAGGGTCTCTTTCCCTTCTGGCCGGCACAGAGGTAACAAGGCTGACCCGGCCCCGTCTCAGCCAGGCCGGGCCGGGCGGCTCCTGCCGTGGGGCCGGGCCCCTTCCCAGGGACCCCGCCAGGCCCCATCGGCTGCCGGGCAGGGCAGGGGAGGCCGCGGGGCCGAGGCCGGGCCGGGCCATGGCTGCAGTTGGGAACATCTGGGCCCTGCTGAGCCCTGCCCCGCCGCCAGCCCGGGCCCAGCCAGGATCCGCCGGGCCCCAGGAGCAGCCCCGGGCCGGGCCGGCTCGGCCAAGATTCTGCCACCCTTGGGGTTCACCTGCTGTGGGAATCCTTAAAATCAGAGGGTTTTGGGAAAGCTGCACAAGGCAGGCCCCACAGACAGCAGAACTGTGATTAGAGCTAAGCAGTAGCCATAAGATTGGTCAGCAGAAAAATTATGTAAGAAGTAGAATAATAAGGACAAATAGAACAATTTCTATGTGTATTAACGCTTGTCTAGAATAACTCCCTAAGCTACAGAAAAGTTATCTAGCAAGATATTAGGGAGTTCTAAGCTTGATAATGGAGCTCTGTGCATTGTATCTTGAGGCTTTCCAGCAGGTATTGTATTCGAAATAAGCAAGCATTCTTTTAACCAAAGGTATGTGTGCTTATAGTGGTTGGATGGAACTTTTCCTTTATGTGATTGGTCAAAAAACTGATAAAGAAAGTTTTAACATTAGGTTCTTGGACTGCTTCCTGGGATGTGAGCTGATAGCATCTTCCCATTGTCATAACCATGTAATGAGACTGATGCTGGAAAATAAAATAGCTCAAGGCACGTTCCTAGCAGTCCCATCCCATTCCTGATTTGTACATGGACCCCTGGCCAGCGACAGTGGCCAACCTGCATTCAGGCAGGGGCAGCGACTGCTGTACTCATAGAGGAGAGCAAAAAATTGGGGGAAAATTGAATATATATACCCCACACTCAGAAGTATCCTAAGCCAAAAAGGCTGACAAATGGCTCACTGATTCCTGAGTGCTAAAGTACAAAGCCATCTTAATAGATAATAGTTTAGAGTTAATTGAGTAACCAACTCAACACTGCCCAGTTTTTGTATGGAGAACCAGGTGAGGAACTAATACATAATTGCCTAGAGGATATAAACTATCAAACTAAAGTAACAGAGGACCTAACAGATCAACCACTCCAAGGTGGAAAATGACTGAACATTGATGGACCTTCATGGGTAATAAAGGGGCACAGGGTATCGGGGTATGCTACAGTGCATGAAGGGTTGGTAGCCATAGAAAAGAGAAAGTTACCTTCCAACTGGTCAGCCCAAGGTGTGAGTTGTATGCCCTAAAGTGAGCTCTGGAAATATTAGCACAGAAAAGGGGAACAACATATACAGACTGAAAATATGCTTTTGGAACAGTGCATGCCTTTGGAAAAATTTGGGAAGAGAGGGGGCTATTAAATTCAAAGGGAAAGTGACTGATTCATGAATAATTTGTCTTAGAAGTGTTAGAAACCTTACAATTACCAGAGGAAGTAGTGGTGGTATATGTTGAAGGACATCAAAAAGGGGCACAAGGGAACAATTTAGCCAATTTAGAAGCTAAAAATGCAACTGAATCAGAGAGAGTAAAACTAATAATAGTATTAACACCCATGAGAGAAATGCAAAAAGTCCCTGCATTCAGTGGGACAGAAGAGGAAGAACTCCTTAAAATAGGAGCCAAGAAACATAACAAAGGGAAGTGGAGATGAGCAGATGGGAGGCAAATGTTGAATAAACCCCTTGGCAAGAAAATGCTAGAAGGCATACATGGAACAACACATTGGGGTACACAAGTGCTCAGTGATCAATTTCTAAGGAATTGGGGATGCACAGGAATTTTCAGAATCGCTAAGCAAGTAACTGAACTGTGTGTGATATGTCAACAAGTGAATAAGAAAATGATGAGGAAAACACCCAGGGGAGGGCGAGAACTGGCCTTAAGGCCCTTCTAAAACATCCAAAGAGACTTTCCTGAGCTTCCCCAGGTACAATGGTGGAAGTTTTTGCCAGTGATAGTAGATCGCTTGACTCATTGGGTAGAGGTGGTACCCACTGTGAAAGCCAATGCCAGTGTTGTGAGTAAAACACTTCTAGAATCAATCATTCCCCAATATGGGATGGCAAACAAGATTGATTTAGACTGGGGAACTCATTTCACATCAGAGATATTGCAGAAAGTCTTTCAGGCCCGGGAGTGAAATTGGAATTACACACTCCATGGCATCTACAGAGTTCTGGTCAGGTTGAGAGAATGACTCCAACTCTTATAGGAGCTCTAGTTAAGGTAATGATTGAAACCCAAATGTCATGGATAAAATATCTCCCTTTGGCCTTATTAAGAATTAGAACCCAACCCTGGTCAGATCTGGGGCTGTCACCCTATGAAATGATGTTTGGGTTTCTCTTCCTGACCTCACCCCAGAAGGCTGCCACCTATGAGGAAGGGGAAGCCAATGCCAAGAAATAAGTGATGTCTGTAGCACAAACCTTAGAAGGGCTAAGACATAAAGGGGCAATTCCTCAAACTACCACCCTGGATTTCAGAATCCATAATATTAATCCCGGGGATTGGGTGATGATTAAGCCATGGAGAGATCAGCCTCTAACTCCCCAGTGGGAAGGTCCCTTTCAGGCACTGCTCAGCACCGAATCGGCCGTGCGAGCTGCAGAGCGGGGATGGACTCATGGCAAGAGAGTCAAAGGCCCAGGAGAAGAACCCAAAGAGTGGACTGTAACATCCAGGCTGGGTGAAACAAGATTGACTCTCAAGCAGAGACTGAGAGTCAACCAGAAAAACACCAAGATGCCAAAAAAGGTAGAGTCAAGCTTCCACCAACCAGCTCGAGAATTGTGTTCCTGTTTTCATGGGTGAGAATTACCAGCATCTGTTGAGGAGAAGTACACAAGGGACTGTAAAAGGTAATGGGACAGCTTCTTTAAGAAAATAAGACAAAGGAAGGAGGGCAAGGCCAGGTTGGCCCCTTTGTTTGCTACCAAGAAGGCTCCATAGCCCTGCTGTGGGTAGCAACCCCGTAGGCATGGCAAGGTAGGGACAAAAGGCCATTCCAGACCTCTATAATTCCTCAGTTGTCTTTTAATTCAACAGGGACTGGAGGGCAGGACCGAGTTGGCCTCTGTACTCACCCCTAAGATGCACCAACTATGGGTAGCAGCCACACAGGCACGGTAGATGGGAGTCAAAGCCACACTGGACCTCTGGGATGCCCTTTTGTCCATTCCAAATAAGTGTGTCTAAGGAAAACCTGAGATTTTTTCTCCTGTTCCCACTGTCCTTGCCCGCATCAACAGATGCTGGTATGACTCATTCAAAAGAGAGAGAAACTTTTTTACTTAATTGTTTGAGCAAAATGCCTTACAGAAAAAGAAAAGGGGGGGTTGTTATAGATGAGTAATCCTATAGTTGACGCTCACAATTAAGGGGTGAATATTAAATATATGTTAGGAGAAGATTTGTAGATGTACAGTTATCCTTCCCCTCCCCCTTGCATTGCTATCACAGGATGGCCTCAGTAGCTGGGGCATTTGGGAGGGTTGGCTTGTTCCTATGGCAGCACCTGACCTCCAATCAAGGTGTGAGACAGTGATCTCCACCACTGGACAGTGAAGAAGGAGTCGATTGACAAGAATTTGGGAAGGGCTAGAGTTATAAAAGACAGAACATCCATTTTGTAGATGAGCACATGGTTACTGAATCCTTTGCTCCTGATGTGATATCCTTTCCTTTCTTTATTCAGTCTTCTTGTTGTATTTTGATAAGGTCTTAATAAAGCATTTACATTTTTGAAAGTGAAAATTGTTTCTCACATGGGGTTGGGGAATGTGGGGCTGGGTTGTCCACACTGGGACAGCTCTAAGGAACAACTTCACTGACCTGGCCAGACCTCCTTAGGAGAGACACTGGATCAATATCAATCACAGAATGCTGCAATCACCTCTTGTATAATAGGAACAGCAAAAAAAGACACCCTTTAAGATAGGAATACATATTTCTTAAAAGGTCTCTGAATTATTTTTCCATAACTGTAATAGGAAATCTTCGTAATGAACAGTACTAAAGCACAGGGAAATCAAGGCAGAGCCATGGTTTGTCAGGACTTGCTTGATCCTAATGAGCCCTGTGGTGCATTTGGAGCTGAGCCCTGGAACCTCAGGGCCTGAGAGGAGATTGCACAAACCTTTCCAGGAGTCAAATCAGTAGAAAACCCCAAAGTGTCTCAAAGCATGAATGGGTCCCACTGAGGTCCATCCCCAACACAGGATCATCATGGACTCCTTGGAGGGGAGAATTTGAGGCCAGGATTGACCAAAAACTTCTGAGAGACTCAGTGCAGACAGGAAATTCCTAAGTACCTTAAACAACTTGAGTATCTCAAAGTATTAATGAGCCCCACTGAGTGTCAGTACAAAGCTCTCCAGGGACTCGTTAAAGCAGATAATTGGGGCCATGATTGCACAAAACTCTCACAGAGTCTGCATCAAAAGGGAAACACCAAGTACCTTCAAATAACTGGAGTACCCTGAAGCATTAATGATCCCCACTGAGTGTTGTTACTGACAAAGCCTCTCCAGGGACTAATTACAGCAGATAATTGGAGGCCATGATTGCACAAACCTCTCAGAGACTCCAAGGCAAAAGCCAAAGCCAAAGTCCTTTGAAAAAGCTGCAGTCCCTGCAGGGAGCATGAAGGAGCCCCCAGGGCCATTGCTGAGCAAGGCTCCCCAGGGACTCCTTGCAGCAGATCCTTGAGGCCACTGGGATGTGGGCTAGGGGGGGATGCTGAGGGCAGCACAAGGGGCTGACAGTGCCCAGCCTGGCTGGGGCTGTGCCAGGAGGCCCCAGGGCCTCAGGACAAGGTGTCTCCTCCCAGCCCTTGCTGGCACAGACCCTGCTGAGCGCCAGGGCACCAAGACTTGGCTTCTCTTTGTCCCCACCTGTCAGCACTGCCTGCAGTTCTCTGCTCTGCCTGGGGCCTGGGGACACTTGCTCAGTCGTGTCCCTCTCTGGGACCCATTAAAAGTCCAAGAAAGTTTGGAGTTGGATACTGCCTTGGAGTTCTGGAGAGGTTTCTTCAGCTCCCTCTCAGGGACTGATGCTCAGGGCCTGAGCACAAAGCCCCAGAGGCTGATTCAAGTCCTTGTGCTGTGTCTGTGCTGCTGAGCTGGGCTGGGCTCCTGGCACAGAGGCAGCTCCTGCTCACCAAGAAGAGCTTCAAAAGCACATTTCTCTTGATGAGCAGCTCTTGTGCCAGCCCAGCAGGGCTGGGGCACTGCCTGCAGCCAGCCCGGGCACAGCCCAGAGGCACAGAGAGCTTCAATCAGTCAGGGCTGGGAAGGGGCTGAGAAGTGCCTGGGGCACAATCACTGCCAGCCCTTGGCACAGGAACCTCTGGCTGCAGGACAATGCAGCTGCAGCTCCTGGAGCCATCTCCTCAAGCTGGAACATGCCAATGCCTGCAGAGCCTGTGAGTACATTCTCTGCTTGTCTCTTGTGCAGAGCAGCCAGGGGTGCCCAGGGCTGTCCTGCAGAGCAGGGTCCTGCAGCCCAGGGCGCTGTGCTGGGGCAGGGACTCTGCTGCCTGCCAGGGACAGCTCTCAGCCAGCCCTGGCAGCTGCTCCCAGCACTGGGGGACAAGATCTGGGTGGGAGGAGACAGCTGGTGAGGCTTGGAAGTGTTCTCCTTGTGTGGGGAGGATGCTGCATTGTTCAGGACTGCTCCTAGCATGGCAGTGAACTGCAGAACATTTCCAAGTAGATTATACAGGGAGCAGAGCAAGGGAGGAGCTGAATAAAAGGGAAAATCCTGCTTTTAAATCTACTGCTCTGGGTTTCTGGGATGAGAATCTGCATGTATATTTCCATCTCTAAGTTCAGGTAGAATAAAATAAAGAAATTTTCCCTGAGATCTGCATAAACCAGGCAGTGACAGAAATCAGCACAGAGACCCCCACAGCCAGCATCAGTGTCGCTTTTCCAGCCTCCTCAGGGTTGCTCTGACGTTGCCATCAGAGCCTGCAGAGCCAAAGCTGCCCCTGGGCAGTGCCTGAGCTGGGAGGGCTCTGCAGGGCAGAGCTGAGCCCCCAGGGCTGGGCTGGGCTCTGGCAGCACTGACAGGGCCCAGCCCTGGGCACAGGGAAGCAGCTGCTGGCAGGGACAGCTCCAGGCAGCAGAGCCCTGGGCAGGCAGTGGGGGGAAAGTGCCCCCAGGCTCTGCTGGGATATTTCAAGTCCTCTCCAAACCCAACTATTCCATGATTACTTTTTTTACAGATCCCCATGCCAAGGCATCACAGCAAATGTCCAACAGCAGCTCCATCAGGCACTTCCTGCTGCTGGCATTGGCAGACACGCGGCAGCTGCAGCTCCTGCACTTCTGCCTCTTGCTGGGCATCTCCCTGGCTGCCCTCCTGGGCAACGGCCTCATCATCAGCGCCGTAGCCTGCGGCCACCACCTGCACACAGCCATGTTCTTCTTCCTGCTCAACCTGGCCCTCGCTGACCTGGGCTCCATCTGCACCACTGTCCCCAAAGCCATGCACAATTCCCTCTGGGACACCAGCAACATCTCCTACACTGCATGTGCTGCACAGCTCTTTTTCTTCCTGTTCTTCATCTCAGCAGAATTTTCCCTCCTGACCGTGATGTGCTACGACCGCTACGTGTCCATCTGCAAACCCCTGCACTACGGGACCCTCCTGGGCAGCAGAGCTTGTGCCCACATGGCAGCAGCTGCCTGGGCCAGTGCCTTTCTCAATGCCCTCATGCACACGGCCAATACATTTTCCCTGCCCCTGTGCCATGGCAATGTCCTGGGCCAGTTCTTCTGTGAAATCCCACAGATCCTCAAGCTATCCTGCTCCAAATCCTATCTCAGGGAAATCAGGCTTATGGCTGTAAGTGTGTGTTTAGCACTCAGATGTTTTGTGTTCATTGTTTTCTCCTATGTGCAGATCTTCAGGGCTGTGCTGAAGATCCCCTCTAAGCAGGGACGGCACAAAGCCTTTTCCACCTGCCTCCCTCACCTGGCTGTGCTCTCTCTGTTTGTCAGCACTGCTGTATTTGCTCACCTGAAGCCCCCCTCCATGTCCTCCCCATCCCTGGATCTGGCCCTGTCAGTTCTGTACTCAGTGGTGCCTCCAGCCCTGAACCCCCTCATCTACAGCCTGAGGAACCAGGAGCTCAAGGCTGCAGTGTGGAGACTGATGACTCGATGGTTTCAGAAACATTAAACTGCTGGCCAATTTCTACAAATCACTTGTAATAAAAGTCATCTTTAATACTTCTTCTTGGTTTCCCAGTGGAGGTATTTTTTCTTTGATTTAGTTTTTTCAATATTGTCCACAAATAAAGGTCATTGTTTGTGCCATTTCTTGTTTTGATTCACTCCCCATTCCCTTGGCCACAGACTGTGTCAGTGAGGGGCTGCACTCTTGGTGGGTTTAAAGGAACTAAAGGATCTCCCAGCAGAGTTTTCAGCAGAGATGCCCTTGTGTTGCCTTCTCTGGAGCTGCAGCAGCAATGTCTGTGTGCAGAGCTGGGGCAGATCAGTGCTGGCCCAGCAGCTGTGCCCAGCAGCAGCAGCAGCAGCAGCACTTGGTGTTGCCAGTGCTGCTGCCGTGGCCCTGCCCCGCTGCCCTGGTGGCCCTGGTGTTGCTGCAGGGCCTGAGTGCTCTCGGGGCCGGGCACAGCCCTGGGGGTGGCAGTGCCGGGGCTGCAGCAGGGACAGGCCATGGGCACTGCTGGGGCAGCGCTGACGCCTCAGGCCAGGCCCTGGGGGCTCCAGGCTCCTTGCCCAGGCTCTCTCAAGAACACGGCCAGGCCAAGGCTCAGCACAGAAACCCCCGTCAGCAGCCCCAGGCTGGCCGTGGGCAGGCTGGGGGCAAACAGCATGGCTGGGGCTCTGCAAGGGCCCTGGGGCAGACGGGAAGGAGCAGCAGAGCAGGGGCTGATCCATGCCCAGTGCGCTGCACAGCCCAGGGCAGCGTCCCAGAGCGTCCTCATGCAGCTGCCAACAACATCCCCCCTCTGCAGCCCTGGCCTCTCCCCCAGCTCACACAGGTGCCCCATCCTTGCAGGCACAGACACGGCAGCACTGCCTCAGCAGCCCCTGTTTGCATTGCACACAGCAGGGCCAGCACCCCCATGCTGTTGCTGTGGGGACATGAACCTGAGGGAGCACAAATGCCATCAGCCCCTGGGGCCAGCAAGGCCTGGGAGACACCAGGGAAACCACTCAGCTTTGTCCTGGCCTCTGCAGTCAGCCGGAAAGTTTGTTCCCATCAGCTGGGAGTTTCCTGTGCCACTGCAGACGCTGTTGCTCAGAGCCAGGGCTGCCTGGCAGCCACCCCCAAACTGCCCTGACCATTTCCTTTGTGCCACCTTTGCTTTCTTTTCTCTTCCTGATAAGAATTTCTTCCTATTGACCACCCCAGGGGGGCTAGAACTGGACACCGCAGTGCTGCCCAACCAGTGCCCAGCACAGGGGAAGTATCCCTTCCCTGCTCTTGCTGGCCACATCATTCCTGATCCATAGAAGTGCCAGGGTTTGGATGAGGGAAATGGTGAGGAGGGGATGGGGACAAAGTGTTTTTGATTGTCAGCCATGAAGGGTCTTTTTCTTCATATCTATTCAAACTCAATTAGAAGGTGCTGAGAATGAATATCAACTGAGGATAGCTGATATCCTTCTATAAACAGGAAAAGGAAACAGGACAAAAGAATTCTCTTGCATTGTTTTCGATATAGTACTTTCACTTTGAATAGAGTTCTCAAATCAGTCTAAATACCACAGAAGAATTGAAAATTTGAATTATTCCCTGGGTCTTTTCTTGTTTGGGCATTTTGAGCAAATGTTTATGAGCCTTTCTCACTGAATTCATGAACTGAAGAGCTCAAGAAAGAAGAGGCCTCTGGAGTAGTAAAACTCATCAGCAAACTCCAAGTGGCTGAGGATCCATCCCCATCAGAGCAGCAATGAACAGCAATGGGCACAGCTTTGTGGCTGCCCCAGCTTTGGCATGGGCCCTGGGCCTGGAGCAGGAGCAGCTCTTGAGGGCCCCAAGGCCGGGGCTCTGGTGCTGCCCTGGGCAGATGGGATGGCAGCAGGGGCTGCAGAGCTCTCAGCACCTCAGGCTGAGAGGAGCAGGGCAGCCAGGGAGCCTCCTTTGGCCTTGGCCAAGCACCTTCCCCCATGGCTGGGGCTGAGTCCTGTGGCAGCTGCAGCTGCTGCTGTGGCCTTGGCAGGGGCTGAGGCCGTGGGGCCAGTGCCCAGAGCAGCCTGGGCTGAGCAGAGCTGTGGGGCCAGAGCCGGCTGGGCTGGGCTGGGCTCAGAGAGGCCCTTGGTGCTGCCCAGAGCTCAGGGCAGCTGGCAGAGCTTGCAGGGAGCTGGGCTGGGCTCCGAGAGCCTGGCCCAGAAACCATCAGTGTCCATCTCAGCCTGGCTGAGCGTGCAGGGGCAGGACTCAGGCCAGGCCTTGTGGGGCAGGGCCAGCGCCTGTGCAAGGCATTGCAAACAGGCAAGTGGCCCAGAGAGGAGGCTGCTCTGTGCCCTTGGTGGCATGGACAGAGCAGGGAGGGGGCCCAGGACATTTGTCAGCGCCAGCCTCTGTGCCCATGCGTTGGCAGCCCTGGCTGCTGAGCCCAGCTATGGCCTGGGCTGAGTTTGGCTGTGGCCCAGCTCCATCCTCCTGCGGGGCTCAGGGCCTGTTCCCAGCCATGGCCAGCCCTGGCTGCCTCTCTGCTGGCCCAGAGGCCGGCAGAGCTCGGGGCAGGGCTGTCTGTGCAGCCCCACAGGTGCCACGGGCTCTGCAGGAGCTGGCAGAGGCTGCCCAGCAGGGAGGCCATGGGGCACAGAGCCCCAAGGCTGCTGTGGGCACCACGGCACAGGGGCCGTTCCCAGCCGCAATGCTCCTGGCCTGGGCTGGGCCTGCACAGGGGCTGGGCCACCATGGCTGGGCCAGCACAGGGCCACAAAGGGGCCACGCAGCCGCTGCCGGGGCTGACAGCAAGGCCAGGCACACACAAGCAATTGCTGAGCATGGCCTGCGCTGCCCAGGCCTGACTGTGCCAAAGGCAGAGCTCAGCTGCCCTTGGGGGCTGCAGCAACACTCCAGAGCCCAAAGAGCCTCCATGGCTGGGCTGGAGACCAAGGCTGCAGCAGGGAAATGCAGGGCTGCTGTGGGATGGGGAGGCCATTGAATTCCAGCACACACCTCAGCTCTCTGATGATCCCGGCACCATGCTGGGCCCTGTTTCAGACTGGAGCAGAGCAGATGTTGATGGCACAGGAGCCCTGCGGGGCTGTCAGGGACCTGCATCTTGCAAGGTGCTCTGCTCTCCCTCAGGTGCTCTCAGAGAGATCCAACCCCAGCTGGGCACCTCAGGGCACAAGTGGCACTGCCTGTTCATGGGGACACAACTGATGTCTGCCTGAAAAGGGGCACAGGTTTTAATACTTGTTGGTTTTATAATACAAGCAAATCTTTATTATCTGGGTCACTTGAGTACTTTTAAGAAATGGCAAACTTTTCCCAGCAGGAACAGAAATTTCCTGGATCTACTGGATTCTTCTACTGATGGCAGGAGAAGAAATACTCATCTTCCCCTCTACCTTTGCCACTGACATTCACTCTAATATTTAATGACCCCACTTCCTTCAGGTGTTTCCAGCTCCCCTGTTCAAATGTGCATGTCTAAGAACATCTCTTTATTTAGAGCAACTGTATCTATGTCCCTTCCATCACTCCCAGATTTTCTCATCCAGATGCTCTCTGGTCGTTCAAGTGCCTATCAAATGACTGGTTTCATGCTTTGAACTTCAGCTAGTTGCCAATCTTTCTGAAGTTCAAATATATACCACATTAGTTCACTAAATTACCTTTGCCTAGGTCTCTGTCTAAAACTCTTCCTGTAAGAAATCCCTTGGTGATAGTGGACATGTCAGAAGCTGCTGGGACATCACAGAGAGCATCTGAGAGAAGAGCTGTGATGGTTATTAAACTGTTCAAATGTTCAGCTTGTGTTTGTTGGCAAGAAACCTTTCTGTGCCTCTGAGTGTCACCAGGCCCTGAGCCCAAAGGACACAAACCTGATGAGTTGTGGTTCACACTGCAGGGGCTGCACTTGGACCTTGGCTCTGCACAGGAGAGCTCTTCATCCCCTTTCTCTCTTTTCCTCCCTCTGGGCATGGAGGGAGCTCCTGACTTCAGCCTGTGACTCGTGTGTGCAAAGAGCAAATCTGGACAGAGTCGGGGCAGGGAGGGTTTGGGGGGACCTTGGGATCTGTGCTGGGCACAGAAGGTGTTTTCCATTGATCTGAGACTGTCTGCTGTGCAAAGTGGATTTAATATCCAGCAGAGGAATGACTTTTGCATTTGATGGAGCTGTGCCTTCCCTTGGCTTTGTTGGCTGACAAGAAATGAACATCCCTCTGTGTCTCGGGCAGCTCCTTCTCCAAGCAAAGCAGGTGGGAGTAGGAGCCAAGGAGCTGAAAGCTGCAGGTGCAGCCTGGGCTGGACGGAGCTCAGATTTGCACAAGGCTGCTCTGAGTGCCAGGGCTTGGATGGGAGAAATGGTGGGGTGCGGGTAGGGACAGAGTCTGATTGATTGTCAGCCATGAAGGGTCTTGATTTTCATATCTATTCCAACTGCATGAGGAGGTACTTGGATTCAGTGTCAATTGGAGATTGCACATATCGATTTATGAATAGGAAAAAATCCTTTACAGGACCTAAAAAATGTTTTCTCACTGTCTTTTTAAATATAATGCATTCACTTTGGAACACACTACTGAATTCTGTCAAATTAACCACAAAAGATTTGAACACTTAATTTATTCCCAGAGGCTTGGCTTGTTCAGGTGTTCTGAATGTTAATGAGCCCAGGGACACTGAATTCCTGCACTGAAGAGCTGAAGGCTGAACAAGTGATTTGGAAAATTAAATCAAATTATTCCCAGAGGCTTGGCTTGTTCAAGTGTTCTGAATGTTAATGAGCCCTGGGCCACTGAATTCCTGCACTGAAGAGCTGAAGGCTGAACAAGCCTCTGGAGCAGTGAAATTCAGCAGCAGCCTCCAAGTTGCTGAGGATGTCAGCAGCCCCCAGTGAGGCCATCCCTGCCCAGAGACCGTGGGGGAATGGGCAGACAAGGAGAGTGTCCCTGGGGCTGGGGCAGCACAACTCAGAGGCACCAGCGGCTCCAGCTGGGCAATGGAGTGTGGAATGTGGCTGGGAAAGCCCTGCCTGGGCTGGGCCAAGCAGGACACACAAGCCCTGACCCCCATCCCCCAAACAACTCTCTCAAGGAGACCTTTAAAAGGAATTACAATTGTCTGTGTGCTCTGAGTTTGACTCCCTGGAGAAATACCAACAAAGATTCTCAGGAGCTGAAAAGAACAAAACAGGCACTACTGGGAGCTTTAGAAAATCACAGAAACTTTGGCAAATAGTTTATTATGACATTGTAGTGGTTTTAGTTTGTTAATTTAAGATTTTTCTAATATTGAGATTTCCTAATTAATGTATTGATGAGTGTGGTGAGTTTTAGTGTCAGTTAATTATTTATGTATTTATTTTGTTGTGAGATAGGATTATGGGAAAGGTAAAGTAGTCCTAACATTTTAAAAGGGTATAGAGAAATTTTTATTAAAAGTAAATTGAAAAAGAAAAAAGTAGTAAGAATTAAAATAAACCCTTTAGAACAGTTTTTTTTCTTGATAACTTTTTCTTTGTACTGACAATGTAAAGTAAGTAAACTTAAAATTTCTAGTTCGTTTACTATTTCAAGAATAGTCTTTTTTTAGTTTACTTTAGGAGAGAAGTTTTTCTTGTTAATGTTATGGAGATTTTTTTACAAGAAGAAAAATTTTTTGGTTGTTGTTCTTAATTCTGTCATGGATATCAGTTGTCTGGGGAACTTTGTTCTTGTGAAGTTGTTTTTATTGCTACAAGCTTTTTCACAGCTTGTAGATGGGCCATGTCAACTTATGGGGTATTGTTTTAAAGATGAGTTCTTTAAGGGTAAAAGTTCTATTTTTTGCTTTTAAAATTATTTTTATCTCTGGGAATAGAGATCTCCTCTTGTGGATACTGGATTACTTGGATTTTTTCCCTCCTGTTTAAACTTTTGATGAAATTACAGTTATTTTAACATTTGTTTATTTTAGTATGGCGGGTTTTTTTTGATATTATTTGTAATTTTTTTAAAAAGTTTTTTGTGTTAAAAAGAAAAAGAGTTTTTTTCATTATAGTTTACAAGAGGATTTTAGTTTTAAGATTAAGGTATTTTTTCTTTTTTTATTTGGGATTTAATTTCTCCTTTACTGACTTTAATGGTTTTATATATTTTTTTTATATTCTGGTACTTTGCTTTTTTCATTTACTCGATGGAGCAATGAGGTATTGAAAGGATTAACACCTGACCTGCCAGTAACTTGTGGTGGAAGTTGTGGTTGGGTTGTGTTAGGATTGGTTTTATGGTTGGTTTTGGGGGTTTTTTTGTTTTTAAGTTTTTAGTTGTAGGGTTATTTTGTATGGGTTGTAGGTTGTAGGAGTTTTTGGTTTGAGTTGTGTTGGGGAGAGGGGACTTGATGGTGAGATTTTAATAGCTGTGGCTGGCTTTGTTCTGGTTGGGGTTTTGTAGCCTCTTTTGTTTTCCTGTTTGGGAGTTGTTGGGGTTTGGTTTGGTCAGAATGGGGCCGACGGGGAGGGGGGCAGCCTGGAGAGGGGGGAAGGGGCTCAGCCCATGGCAGGGTTGCTTGGTTTGGTTTGGTTTGGTTTGGTTTGGTTTGGTTTGGTTGAGATGGGGGCCAGGGTCAGGGCCGCTGCTTCTTTGTTGACTGGAAAAGAAAGAGGAGGTTCCTGGGTTTTTTCATCTTTAACATTTGTATTTCACAGAGGCGTGTTCAGTATCTCAGTGGTTTAACAGATTGTCAGTTACACAAAAAGTTAAGAATCACTTTTTAAAATTCTTCTCATGTCAAATTACAACAGATATTCAATCAACAAAATCATTTCTCAAAGCATTGACTTGGCCCATTCAACTTCAGAAACTCTAAGCCTGTTCAATTTAGTGTTAATAAGAATTTACAGGAGCACAGAAACAGAAGAAGACGCAGAAAGAGAGAAAGACAAAAAAGATGCAGAGAGGCACACAGAGCTACCAACCCCTGGATTCCAGCAGAGTTCAGAAGGAAATTCCAAGAGGAGGTAGGGTCAAGATGTGTGCTTACCCTGTGTTCAGCCTTCAACACCCCTTGGTCTCCCTGGGCCCTTCCCCCAGGTGGGGCTTGGGCTCATTTGGTCCCTCAGGAGCTGGGCTGGGGGCTGCAGAGGTGGCTGTGGAGCATTGCCTGTGCTGTGCCAGGGACTGGCAGCCACTGCTGGGCTGGGATAGAGGCTCTGGGGGGATTGGGGTTCCAGGGCAGGGCAAGGCTAGACCTGCCCCTTCCTCCCCCACACATGAAATGTTTCCAGCCAACAATCTCCTCCAGTCTGTCACAATAGGGAATGTTGGAGGTGAAACCCCAATTCCGGCCATGGGCACCTGGCTGAGAAGGACAGTTCTTTTCCATAGGAAGGAAAGGAAGGAGCCCCAGTGTTTCAGTAGCAGATGAGAGGAGACCCTCAACATGCCAAGGTCAGCTGGACCAGTCAGGCAGCCCCCAGGATGCCAAACAAGCCACACCTGCACTGTGTTCTCCTGGTTCCAGTGGCCCTGCAGTGTCACAATGGTCTCTGTGGTTCCAGAGGCCCCACAATGTCACAATGATCCCCTTGGTCCTATGGATCCCCCAGTGTAACTATGGTGCCCTTGGTTCCATGAGGCCCCGTGGTATCCCAATGAATCCTTGGTTCCATGGTGCCACACAATGTCAGAATGCTCTGCTTGGTTCCATGGGACCTCATTGTGTCACAATGGTCTCACTGGTTCCATCTGGCCCTGCAGTGTCAGAACATCCTCTTGGTTTCTGAGGCTCACAAGGGTCTCCATGATTCCATGGTGTCCCACAGTGTCACAATGGCTCCTTGGTTCCATGACACCCCAAAGTGTCACAATGGTCTCTTTGATTCCATGAGGCCCCACAGTGTCACAATGGTCCCTTGGTGTCACAGGGCCCCACACTGTCACAATGGTCCCTTGGTTCCATGGGCCCTGTGCTGATGCATTCCCCCCTCCCCTTCTCAGGCCGCCCTGCCAGATGAGAAATGCTCCTTGGGGCTCGGCCTTGGCCAACAGCCCCTGGGCTCAGCTCCTCTGCAGCTCATCACAAACACTGTCTGCCCCAGGCACTGCTGCTGCCCAACCAGCTCCTGCTTTCTGGAGGAGCAGCCCTGGGAACTGGTTTTGTTCCCTCCGTGGCACAACATCCCTGTTCTCACACTGCCAAAGAAAGCTGTTGGTGCCAAGTGCGGCCAGGATGAACCATTGCTGGGACTGAAGCCCCTCTCTTGGGGCCCTGCAAACAGCGCTCCAAAAGGAGCCCTTGGAGCTCTCCTGGGCCAGCCACTCCCTCTGAGTGGGGCCTCTCCCAGCCGGGAACTCTCCCGTTTGCTGCACTCGGGGATCCCCAACAATGACGGAGCCTGGGCCGATCCCCCCACTCCTCCAGGCTCAACCCTTCACCCGTTGGGGAGATGCCAAAGGATCCACAGGGAGCATTTCCTGCCCTCAGGGGAATTTCTCACAGGTGCCTTGCACTGACTCTTTGTGGAACATCCTCTGGGGGAGGCTGCAGCGCCGGGGGCGGGGGGACCCGGGGGGACAGGGGACCCCGCTGTGCACGAGCAGGGTTGGACTCCTCTGTAGGGAACTATGAGGGGGGCTGGGGCAAAGTGACCTCCCCAGTGACCTCACACAGCCCCTGTGATGTCACACAGCCCCTGTGATGTCACACAGCATCCTGTGATGTCACACATCCCCTGTGATGTCACACAGCTGCCCTCTGATGTCACACAGTCAACGATGAGATGTTACCCTATGATGTGATACAGCTGCTCTGTGATGTCACAGAAGTCTCTGTGACATCACAGACTGCTCTATGATATTACACAGCCACCCAGTGATGTCACCACTCTCTGATGTCACTGAGCCACCCTCTATGATGGCAGAGTCTGCTCTATGGCCTTACACTATGATGTCACAGACAGCTGTGTGATGTCACAGCTCCCTCAGAGATGCCACAAGACCCTCTCTGTGATGTCATACTGACACTTTGTAATGTGTCAGTATGTGTCACATATGTAATGTGTCAGACTTTCACCTCACAGCCAGCTCTATGATGTCATACAGCCATGCCATGACGTCACAGATTGCTCTGTGATGTCACACAGTTCCCTCTATGATGTTGTAGCTGCTCAGTGACCTCACACAATGAGCTCTGTCATGTCACAGCCCAATCTGTGACCTCACACAGCCCACTCTGGCTGTCACGCAGCCCCTTGCTGACATCACAGCTGCTCTGTGCCTCCGTGACACAGCCACAGAGGAGCTGCTGTGACACAGCCCCCTCTGGGACATGCCACAGCCCCTGCCAGTGCTGCGCCCCTGGGAGCTCTGTCTGTGCCCTGCTGGTGTCCCTGAGGGGCCCTGGCAGTGCCCCAGCCCTGCTGGGCTGTGCACAGGAGCTGCTCCTGGCCAGAGCTGTCTCTCTGCAGCTCTGCTGCCCTTGCCAGGAGCTGCCTCTGGGCCAGGAGCCTGGCCCAGCTCTGCAGCACAGACACAGCACAAGGGCTTTAATGACCCTCTGGGGCTTTGGTGCTCTTTGCATCAGGCTCAGTCCCTCAGAGTGTGCTCAAAGAACTTCTCAGGGACTCAAAAAGAGGGTGAAACAATGAAGTTTCTCATGGAAATTTAAATAGATCCTTCTGAGGGACATGACTGAGAAAGTGTCCCCAGATTCCAGGTAGAGCAGAACACTGGTGGCAGTGATGACAGGTGGGGACAAGCAAGGGAAAGGTGTCTCTGGTGCTGAGCAAACCTGCGCCTCTGTCCCTGCAGGCTGTGGGCATCCCCCGGCTGCCCCACCTGGCTGGCCCCTTCCTTTGCTGACAGCTCTGCCTCCTGCCTGCCTCTGCCTGCCCACACAAAGCCTTGGGCTGCTCCAGGCTCCTGCTGGGGGACGTGCTGCACCACAGCCCTGCCCTGGCAGGGAAATTCCTTTCTCCTGGTGTCCAGTCTGGACCTCCCCAGCTGCCTTTGGAATTAATTCTTTCTTTCTCTGCCTCCACCATCTCTGAAACCACCCTTCAATCCCTCCCAGGGCTCTCCTCTGCTGTCCTCAGTCTCCACCCTACTGAGCACAGAGCTCCTGTGTCCCTATAGAGTGGTCAAGTGCTTGAGGCCAACAGCACCTGGACAAGAGGGACAGTTCTTTTCTATAGGAAGGAAACCACAGAACCCCAGGGCTTGAAGGCAGATAAGAGGCAGTCACCAGAGGCCAAGGCAGCCAGACCTGTCTGTCCTTGCAGCTTTTGTCTGAAAGCAGCGTTTGGATATATGGGGAATCTTGGAGGTGTAATTCCATTTCAGCCACGGGTTCCTGGATTGGAATGACAGTTCTCCATAGGAAGGAAAGGACAGAGTCCCAGTGTTTGAAAGGCTGATTAGAGGCTGCCCCAAGGAGGCCAAGGCAGCCAGACCTGTTGTCAGGGAAGAATCCTTGGATAGACAGAATTTGGGAGGCCAAACCCCACTTTTGTCTATTGGGGTCTGGACGAGAAGGACAGTTCTTTTCCATAGGAAGGAAAGTGCAGAACCCCAGTGCTTCAAAAGGAGATGAGAGCTGGCCCTTAGGAAGCCGAGGGAACCTAGATAGTCCTGAAAGCTTTTGTCTGGAGCTGTCCTTGGATTTAAGGAATTCTGGAGGCAAGTTCTCCGTTTTGGCCATGGATGCCTGGACTTGAAAGAGGTTTTTCTCCATGAGAATAAAAGCACAGGCCCCCGGTGTTTTGAAGGCAGATGAGAGGTGGCCCCCAAGAGGCCAAGGCCAGCCAGAGCTGTCTGTCCTGACAGGTGACATATAGGAATAATCGTTGGATATAATCAAATTTGGAGGAGGAATCCCAATTTCAGCCATGAACCCCTGGAGGAGAAGGACAGTTCTTTCCCACAGGAAGGAAAGCACACAACTCCAGGGTTTCAGGGGCAGATGAGAAGTGACCCTCAACATGCCAAGGTCAGCTGGACCAGTCAGGCATTCCCCAGGAGGCCCAGCCAGCCAGACCTGTTCCGTGTTCTTGGATCCTTGGGGCCCTGCAGCATCACAATTGCCCCTTGGGTCCATAAGGCTCTGTAGGATCACAACAGATGTTTGTTTCCATGAGGCCCAGTGATATAACAATGGTCTCCTTGGCTCCACAGTGGCACAATGGCCCCTTGCTTCCATGAGGCCTTGCAGTGTCAAAATGGTTTCCTTGTTCCCATGGGACTGCGCAATGCCACAATGGCCCCTTGGTTCCATGAGGATGCAGAGTCTCAAAATGGCGCCTAGGTTCTATTGGGTTCCCCAGGATCCCCTTGCTTCCACCAGGCCTGGGTGTATTACACTGGTCCCTTGCTTCCATGAGACCTTGCAGTGTCACAGTGGCTGCCTTGGTTCTGTGAGGCCCTGTGGTGTCACAATGGCCCCTTGGTTCCATGGGGACTCGGAATGTCAGAATGGCCTCATTGGTTCCATGAAGCCCTGCAGTGTCACAATGCTCTCTTTTGGTTCCGCAGTATCACAATGGCACCTTGGTTCCATGAAGCCCTGAAGTACGGAATGGCCCCTTGGTTCCCTGCAGTGTCACAGTGCTCTCCTTGGTTCCATGGTGCCACACAGGGTCACAAGGGCCCCTCAGTTCTACAAGGCCCTATAGTGTCACAATGTCCCCTTGGTCTCATGAGGCTGTGCCATGTCACAATGGTGTCATTGGTTCCATGAGGCCCTGCACCTCCACAATGGCCCTTGAAGTGTCACAATAGTCTCAGCAGGTTCCCCGACTGGATCACAATGGCCTCCTTGGTTCCATGATGCCCCATAGTGTAACAATAGTATCCTTGGTTTCACAGTTAGAATGGTCCCATGGTCTCATGGAGCCCCACAGCCCCTTATAGAGCCCCACAGCCCCTTTGGAGCCCCACACGGTCACTGTGATCCCCTTGATTCCATGAGGCCCTGCTGTGCTACAATGGCTCCTTGGTTCTATGAGGCCCTGTGGTGTCACAATGGCCCCTTGGTTCCAGTGGGTCCCTAAGTGTCATATCAGTCTCCTTGGTTCTATGAGGCCCCACAATGTCACAATGGACTTTTTGTTCCATGAGCTTTTGTACTGCCAAAACCAGACAACAACAGTGTCCTTGGTTCCATGGTGTCACACTAGACCTTGGTTCCATGGGTACTCACAATGTCAGAAGGGGCTCCTTGGTTCCATGAGGCCCTGCAGAGCCCCTTGATTCAACGAGGCCTCAAAGTGTCATCATGGCCTCCAGGATGTCATGAGGCCCTGCAGTGTCATAATGGACCTTTGGTTCCATGTGTTCCAGCACTGTTCCACAAATCCTTAGTTCCATGGAGCCCTGTAGTGTCACAATGGACTCCTTGGTGCCACACAATGTGACAACTGCCCCTTGGCCTGCCAACGCTCCATGGTACCACAATGATTCCTTGCTTCCAAGAGGCCTTGTAGTGTCACAATGGCCCCTTGTTTCAATGAGGCCTTTGGTGTCACTATGGTCTCCATGATTCCATAAGGCCTCATAGTGTCACAACAGACCATTGGTTTCACTGAGCCCCGCAGTGTCACTGTGGTCCCCTTGGCTCCACAAGGTCCTGCTGTGTCACAATGGACCTTTGGTTCCATGATGCCCCAGAGTGTCACAATGGTATCCTTGGTTCCTTGGACCCTTCATCCCATGGAGACCCCCAGGGTTCACTGGAGTCCCCTTGATTCCCTGAGGCCGTGCCATTCTAATATGGTCCTTTGGTTCCAGTGGGTCCCAAAGTGTCAGAACAGTCTCCATTGTTCCATGAGGCCCTACAAAGTCACTGTGGTCCCCTTGGTTCCACCGGCCCCACAGTGTAAAAATGAACTCTCGGTTCCATGAGGTTTCTCAATCCCAATGGCCTCCTTGGATCTGCAGTGTCACAGTAGCCCCTTGGGTCCATGTGGCCACGCTGTGTCACAATGGCTCATGATTCCATGAGGCCACAGAGTTTAACAAGGGACCCTTGGTTCCATAAGGCCTTGCTGTGTCACAATGGATTTCTGGTTCCATGAGCTTTCACACAGCCAACAGCAGTCTCCTTGGTTCTGCAGGGTCACCATGGACCATTTGTTCCATGAGGTTCCATAGCAGAACACGGTCACCTTGGTTCTGTGAGGTTCTGCAGTGTCACAATGGACCCATGGTTCTACCAGGCCTTGCTGTGTCGGAATGGCCCCATGGTTCCCAGAGGTTTTTCAGTGTCACAATGGTCTCCTTGAATGTGCAGTTTCACAATGGGCCATTTTTTCAATGTGGCCCCAGTGTGCCAAAATGGATTTTGGTTCCATGGGGTTCCATGCTGTCACAATGGACCCTTTATTCCATGGGTTTGCTCAGTGTCACAGCTGAATCCTTGGTTCTGTGAGGCCTCACCACTATCAAAGCCAAAATATCAGAATAGGACTCATTAACACTAAATTGCTGTTTAAGAGGGTATCATTTATTCAGGCCTGAGATCTAGTTTGGGATAACTCCTAACCCTATGTGGATGTGTAATTCTACCAGCGTCACTAAATGTGTATTACAATTTACCCATTACCATAAAATCCACCCCAAGTTCCCAGTTTCAGTCCTTCTTTTTTCTGCCATTACATTCTTGAGCTAGATGTCTTCCTGTCTTCCAGCCATCCTTGCTGGGAAAGCAGCCCCTGCATGGCTTGTTCCTGTGCTGAAAGTTCACAGGCACAGTAAAAATTGAATGAACCCTTTTGGTATCAGCCCAAGGCTTTGTGTGGGCAGGCAGAGGCAGGCAGGAGGCAGAGCTGTCAGCAAAGGAAGGGCCCAGCCAGGTGGGGCAGCCGGGGGATGCTGACAGCCTGCAGGGACAGAGGCGCAGGGCAGGGACACCGTAGGACAGCCTGGGCTGCACAGGGCACAGGGATGGGCAGCAGCTGCAAGACAGCCCTGACAGAGCCAACTTGGGCAGCACTTTGGCCACGGTAGACACAAAGAGCACCAAAGCCCCAGAGGGGCATTACAGTCCTTTTGCTGTGTCTATGCTGCTGAGCTGGGCTGGGCTCCTGG
This sequence comes from Agelaius phoeniceus, assembly GCF_051311805.1. Classification (NCBI taxonomy): domain Eukaryota; kingdom Metazoa; phylum Chordata; class Aves; order Passeriformes; family Icteridae; genus Agelaius; species Agelaius phoeniceus. The sequence goes on from NW_027509866.1 coordinate 8,899,643, forward strand.
CCCAGAGGCAGCTCCTGGCAAGGGCAGCAGAGCTGCAGAGAGACAGCTCTGGCCAGGAGCAGCTCCTGTGCACAGCCCAGCAGGGCTGGGGCACTGCCAGGGCCCCTCAGGGACACCAGCAGGGCACAGACAGAGCTCCCAGGGGCTCAGCACTGGCAGGGGCTGTGGCATGTCCCAGAGGGGGCTGTGTCACAGCAGCTCCTCTGGGGCTGTGTCATGGAGGCACAGAGCAGCTGTGATGTCAGCAAGGGGCTGTGTGACAGCACAGAATGGGCTGTGTGAGGTCACAGACAGGGCTATGACAAGACAGAGTTTGTTGTGTGAGGTCACTGAGCAGGTAGAGCATCATAGAGGGAACTGTATGACATCATAGAGGGGTTCTGTGACATCACAGAGCAGGCTGTGACATCATGGCATGGCTGTATGGCATCATAGAGCTGGCTGTGAGGTCAGAGTGTATACTGTGACCTTACAAAGTGGCAATATGACATCACAGAGAGGGTTTTGTGATATCATTGAGGGGTTTGTGACATCACACATCTGTCTGTGACATCACAGAGAACGGTGTGAGGCCATAGAGCAGATCCTGAATTCATAGAGGGTGGCTCTGTGACATCAGAGAGAGCATTGTGACATCACTGGCCAGCTGTGTAACATCATAGAGCAGGCTATGACATCACAGTACAGATTGTGACATCACAGGGTGACTTTCTGACATCACAGAGTCTTCTGCGACATCACAGTGCAGCTGCATGACATTCCAGGGTGACATCCCAGATTTGGCTCTGTGACATCACAGGGGCTGTGTGAGGTCACTGGGGAGGTCACTCTGCCCCGGCCCCCCTCACAGTTCCCCCCAGAGCAGTCCAACCCTGCTTGTGCACAGCGGGGTCCCCTGTCCCCCCGGGTCCCCCCGCCCCCAGCGCCGCAGCCTCCCCCAGAGGATGTTCCACGAGATCGACCCCAGAGCCTGACACGGGGACGGGGGGCCGGGGCCCTGGGGGTGGCACAGGGGGACAGGGACCCCCCGGCAGCGTCCCCGTGTCCCCCAGGGCCAGAGCCTGGGCCAGGGCTCCTTCACCCTGGTACCAACGAGGCCTTGAGAGCGCTGAAAAAATCCCCAGCAAGGGAACAGCAAAAACCAGATTTAATATTAAGGGACAGCAGCACAAAGTTCCTTGGCAGGAGTCACTCTGCTCCTGACTGGACACTTCAGGTACACCAAGGAAACAAAGCAACAACAAAACCAAATAAAGTCTGGACAATGAAACCAGAAATGAGCCGAGAACTGTCCCTGTGTGTGTGTGTGTGACACAAGGACAGTGAGGGCAAGGATAAAAGGAATACGGCCCAAAAGCTGAACAGAGCTCAAACTTAACAGGACTTAACTTACACTTTAACCTTAACTGATACCTTCAACTTGACAATTTAGCAAAAGAACAGCACTTAACTTTAACACCGGCTGGGGGTTTATTTACAGATGCGAACGAGATGGGGGTGCTATGGAAAGTGTCTCGAGCTGTTTCTTTTTTCAGCATCAGTCTCATTACATGATTATGATAATGGGAAGATGCTAGCAACTCACAATCCAGGCAGCAGGCCAGAAAACTTCATGTTACAACATACTTTATAAGCTTCTTGACCAATCACACAAAGCAAAAGCATATTGACAGTAGTTCTATCCAATCACCATAAGCACACGTACCTTTGGTTAAAACAATCCTTGCTTATTTAGAATACAGTACCTGTTTGTAAGAGACAACGCACAGAGCTCCATTACTAAGCTTTAACCTTCCTAATATCTTGCTAGATAAACTTGCTGCAACTTAGAGAGCTATTCAGACAAGCATTAATACATAGGCTATTGTTCTATTTGACCTTGCCTTTTCTACAGTTTAAATAATTTCTCTGCTGACCTATCTCATGACTGTTGCTTTAGCACTGTTTCACAATTCTGCTGTATCTGAGGCCTGTCTTTTGCAGCTTTCCTAGAACCCTCTCATTTTATGGATTCCCACAAACAGTATTTAACTTAACTTACACACTACGACTTAATGATTTAATGGTAGAATAACATTAAGAAATATTCAACTTAACTTATATCATATGAAACGTTACTTGGCAAAAAAAAGCTCTTAATAGCTTTTAACTTATTCCTCATGATGTAATCTTACTTACAGGCCTGACTGACTCAGCTATCCAAGGCACTCAAACCCCTCAGAGAGCAGCATTTCTGCCACATTTCCCCAGCACAGGCACTCCTGTGTGCACACAGACACAAAGAGTCACCTCCAAATTCCCTATATCCAAAGACTGCTCCCAGACAAAATCCGCCATTCCTGACAAGTCTTGCTGGCCTTGGATGAGAGAAGCTCTCACTTGCCTTCCAAACACTGGGGCTCTGTGCTTTCCTTCCTATGGAAAGGAACTGTCCTTCTGGGCCAGGCATACATGGCCAAATTTGGGATTTCACCTCCAACATTGCCTGTTGTGACAGCCTGGAGGAGATTGTTGGCTGGAAACATTTTGTGTGTGGGGGAGAGCAGGGGGTAGGTCCAGCCTTGCCCTGCCCTGGAAGCCCAGCCCTGCCCTGCCCTGGAACCCCAATCCCCCCAGAGCCTCTATCCCAGCCCAGCAGTGGCTGCCAGTCCCTGGCACAGCACAGGCAATGCTCCACAGCCACCTCTGCAGCCCCAGCCCAGCTCCTGAGGGACCAAATGAGCCCAAGCCCCACCTGGGGGAAGGGCCCAGGGAGACCAAGGGGTATTGAAGGCTGACCACAAGGCAAGCACACATCTTGATTCTACCTCCTCCTGGAATTTCCATCGGAACGGTGCTGGAATCCAGGAGTTGGTAGCTGTGTGTGTGCTTCTCTGAAGCTTATTTGTCTTTATATCTCTTTGAGAGAGAGAAAGAAAAATACTTCTTCTATTTTTGTCCTCTTGCAAATTTTGATTAACATGAACTTGAACAGGCTTAGAGTTTGTGAAGTTGAATGGGCCAAATTAATGTTTTGAGAAGTGTTTTTTGTTGATTGAATATCCTATTAAACCTTTTGCGAAAATTTCTTTGATTTTCTAAAGTTGCCAGTAAAGGCTGTTTGGTTGTTTTGAGCTCTTGAGGATTTCCTGTCAGTATTTCTCCAGTGTGTCCAACTTAGGGTACAGAAACAATTGTAATTCCTCTTAAATGTCTCCTTGAGAGAGTTTTTTAGTGGATGGGGGTCAGGGCTTGTGTGTCCTGCTTGGCCCAGCCCAGGCAGGGCTTTCCCAGCCACATCCCACACTCCATTGCCCAGCTGGAGCCGCTGGTGCCTCTGAGTTGTGCTGCCCCAGCCCCAGGGACGCTCTCCTTGTCTGCCCATTCCCCCACGGTCTCTGGGCAGGGATGGCCTCACTGGGGGCTGCTGACATCGTCAGCAACTTGGAGGCTGCTGCTGAATTTCACTGCTCCAGAGGCTTGTTCAGCCTTCAGCTCTTCAGTGCAGGAATTCAGTGTCCCAGGGCTCATGAACATTCAGAACACCTGAACAAGCCAAGCCTCTGGGAATCATTTGATTTTAATTTTCAAATCCTTTGTGGTTAAGTAGATCTCAGTAGTGTATTGAAACTGAATACATGATATTTAAAAAGACAGCGAGGAAAGATTTTTTAGGTCCTGTTTAGGTTTGTTTTCCTGTTAATTCATTGATATGTGCAATCTCCAATTGACACTGAATCCAAGTACCTCTTTATGCAGTTTGAATAGAGATGAAAATCAAGACCCCTCATGGCTGACAATCAATCAGACTCTGTCCCTACCCCCACCCCACCATTTCCCCCATCCAAGCCCTGGCACTCAGAGCAGCCTTGTGCAAATCTGAGCTCCCTCCAGCCCAGGCTGCACCTGCAGCTTTCAGCTCCTTGGCTCCAACTCCCACCTGCTTTCCTTGGAGAAGGAGCTGCCCGAGACACAGAGGGATGTTCATTTCTTGTCAGCCAGCAAAGCCAAGGGAAGGCACAGCTCCATCAAATGCCAAAGTCATTCCTCTGCTGGATATTAAATCCACTTTGCACAGCAGCCAGTCTCAGAGCAATGGAAAACACCTTCTGTGCCCAGCACAGATCCCAAGGTCGCCCCAAGCCCTCCCTGCCCCAATTCTGCCCAGATTTGCTCTTTGCACACACGAGTCACAGGCTGAAGTCAGGAGCTCCTTCCATACCCAGAGGGAGGAAAAGAGAGAAAGGGGATGAAGAGCTCTCCTGTGCAGAGCCAAGGTCCAAGTGCAGCCCCTGCAGTGGGAGCCACAACTCATCAGGTTTGTGTCCTTTGGGCTCAGGGACTGGTGACACTAAGGGGCACAGAAAGGTTTCTTGCCAGCAAACACAAGCTGAACATTTGAACAGTTTAAGAACCATCACAGCTCTTCCCTCAGCTCTCTGGGATGTCCCAGCAGCATTTGACATGTCCAGGTCCCCAAGGCATTTCCGAAAAGGAAAAGTTCTAGACAAGGACATAAGAAAACAAAATTCTGTGATAGATATAAACACAATTAAGATGTTGACTAATATGGTATTTATTTTAACATCAGAAAGACTGGGCAACTTTCTGGAGCTTAAAGCATGAAAGCAGTCAGTTGAGAGGCACTTGAATGACCAGAGAGCATCTGGAGGACAAAATCTGGGAGCAATGGAAAGGACATAGATCCAGCCAGTCTAGTGAAGAGATGGCCACTTAGACATGGCCATTTCATCAGGAGAGCTAAAAGCACCTGATGAAAAAAGGAGATTAAATAATAGACTGAATATTGGTGACACAAGTAGATGGAATCATCAGCATTTCTTCTCCTGCCATTAGTAGAACAATCCAGTAGATCCAGAAAATTCCTGTTCCTGATGGGAAAACTTTGCATTTCTCAAAAGAACTCAGATTACCTACATAATAATGATTTTCTTGTATATTAGGAAACAAACAGGCATTGACACCTGTGCCCCTTTCCAGGCAGACATCAGCTGTGTGCCCATGAACAGGCAGTGCCACTTGTGCCCTGAGGTGCCCAGCTGGGATTGGATCTCTCCCAGAGCACCTGAGGGAGAGCAGAGCACCTTGCAAGCTGCAGGTCCCTGACAGCCTCACAGGGCTCCTGTGCCATCAACATCTGCTCTGCTCCAGTCTGAAACAGGGCCCAGCATGGTGCCGGGATCATCAGAGAGCTGAGGTGTGTGCTGGAATTCAATGCCCTCCCCATCCCGCAGCAGCCCTGCATTTCCCTGCTGCAGCCTTGGTCTCCAGCCCAGCCATGGAGGCTCTTTGGGCTCTGCAGTGTTGCTGCAGCCCTCAAGGGCAGCTGAGCTCTGCCTTTGGCCCAGTCAGGCCTGGCCAGCGCAGGCCATGCTCAGCAATTGCTTGTGTGTGCCTGGCCTTGCTGTCAGCCCCGGCAGCGGCTGCGTGGCCCCTTTGTGGCCCTGTGCTGGCCCAGCCATGGTGGCCCAGCCCCTGTGCAGGCCCAGCCCAGGCCAGGAGCATTGCGGCTGGGAACGGCCCCTGTGCCGTGGTGCCCACAGCAGCCTTGGGGCTCTGTGCCCCATGGCCTCCCTGCTGGGCAGCCTCTGCCAGCTCCTGCAGAGCCCCTGGCACCTGTGGGGCTGCACAGACAGCCCTGCCCCGGGCTCTGCCGGCCTCTGGGCCAGCAGAGAGGCAGCCAGGGCTGGCCATGGCCAGGAACAGGCCCTGAGCCCCACAGGAGGGTGGAGCTGGGCCACAGCCAAACTCAGCCCAGGCCAAAGCTGGGCTCAGCAGCCAGGGCTGCCAACGCATGGGCACAGAGGCTGGCGCTGACAAATGTCCTGGGCCCCCTCCCTGCTCTGTCCCTGCCACCAAGGGCACAGAGCAGCCTCCTCTCTGGGCCACTTGCCTGTTTGCAATGCCTTGCACAGGCGCTGGCCCTGCCCCACAAGGCCTGGCCTGAGTCCTGCCCCTGCACGCTCAGCCAGGCTGAGATGGACACTGATGGTTTCTGGGCCAGGCTCTCGGAGCCCAGCCCAGCTCCCTGCAAGCTCTGCCAGCTGCCCTGAGCTCTGGGCAGCACCAAGGGCCTCTCTGAGCCCAGCCCAGCCCAGCCGGCTCTGGCCCCACAGCTCTGCTCAGGCCAGGCTGCTCTGGGCACTGGCCCCACGGCCTCAGCCCCTGCCAAGGGCCCAGCAGCAGCTGCAGCTGCCACAGGACTCAGCCCCAGCCATGGGGGAAGGTGCTGGGCCAAGGCCAAAGGAGGCTCCCTGGCTGCCCTGCTCCCCTCGGCCTGAGGTGCTGAGAGCTCTGCAGCCCCTGCTGCCATCCCATCTGCCCAGGGCAGCACCAGAGCCCCGGCCTTGGGGCCCTCAAGAGCGGCTCCTGCTCCAGGCCCAGGGCCCATGCCAAAGCTGGGACAGCAGCCACAAAGCTGTGCCCATTTCTGTTCATTGCTGCTCCCATGGGGATGGATCCTCAGCCACTTGGAGGTTGCTGATGAATTTTACTGCTCCAGAGACTTCTTCTTTCTTGAGCTCTTAAGTTCAGGAATTCAGTGAGAAGATCTCATAAACATTTGTTCAGAATACCTGAACAAGAAAAGGCCCTGGGGAATATTTCAAGTTTTCAGTTCTTAATGTGGTTAATTAGACATATGACAGAAGTATATTCAAAGTGAATATACAATAATATAAAACAATGCTGAGAGTACAGTTTTGTTCTGTTAAGTTTTATTTTCCTGTTTATAGATTGATCTCAGCAATTTTCAATTGATATTGATCCCCAGCAGCTTTTAATGCAGTTTGAACAGATATGAAAATCAAGAGCCTTCATGGCTGACAATCAATCAGAATTTTTCCCCACTCCCTCCCCACCATTTCCCTCATCCAGCCCCTGGCACTCCGATGGATCTGGAATGGTGTGGCAGCAGGAGCAGGGCAGGGATTCTTCCCATGTGCTGGGCACTGGCTGGGCAGCACCTCAAGTGCTGTGTCCAGTTCTGGGCTCCCCAATTTAGGAAGGACATGGAGGGGCTGGAGCATGTCCAGAGAAGGGCAACAAGGTTGGTCAGGGGTCTGGAGGAAAGTCTTGTGAGGAGCAGTGACTGAGGGAGCTGGGGTTGTTTATCCTGGAGAAGAGGAGGCTCAGGGGAGACCTCATCACTCTCTACAACTCCCTGACAGGAGGGTGCAGCCAGGTGGGGGTCAGGCTCTTTTCCCATGGAACAGTGACAGAACAAGAGGACACAGCCTTTTGCTGCACCAGGCAAAGTTTAGACTGGACATTAGGAAATATTATCCACACAAAGGGTGATTGGGCATTGGAATGGGCTGCCCAGGGAGGTGGGTGAGTCACCATCCCTGAAAGTGTTTCAGGAAAGACTGGATGTGGCACTGAGTGCCATGGTCTGGGTGACAAGGTGGTGTTGGGTCCCAGGTTGGACTTGATGCTCTCCAAGGTCATTTCCAGCCTGGTTGATGCTCTGATGATTGTGACACTGCAGGGCCCTGGGGACGCAAGGGGCCATTGTGACACTGGGGGCCTGGTGGCACTAAGGGGACCATGGTGACACTGTGTACGACATGGCAGCACAGAGCCAAGGGGCCATAGTGACACTGTGGGGCTGGATGGAAGCAAGGAGTCCATGGTGACAGTCTGGGTCCTGGTGGAACCACAGAGGCCACTGTGACACTGCAGGGCCTTGTGGAACCAAGGGGCCATTGTGACACTGTGGAACCAAGGAGAGCCTTGGGAGAGCCTGGGGACAATGGAATCAAGGGGCCATTGCTCCATTGCAAGGACTCTGGGAACTCAGGGAACAATTGTGACACTGTGGTGCCCCATGGAACCAAGGGTCCCTGGTGACACTGCAGGATCTTGTGTCACCAGGGCTCCATTGTGACACAGCAGCACCAAGGAATTCATTGTGGCACTCTGAGGCCTCCTGGAACCAAGAACCCACTGTGACCCTGCAGGGCCCTGTGGAACCATGCAGAGCATTGTGACAGAGCAGGACCTGGTGTCACGATGGGGCCACTGTGACACTGCAGGGCCCCAGGGAACCAAGGGGCCAGGGCTGCTCCTCAGGGACTCGTGGAATGAATGAAACATGTTTGAAACCGTGGTGACTCTTGGGACCAAGAGGCCATTGTGACCCTGTGGAACCAAGGAGAGCATTGCTGCACTGCCAGACCTCATGGAACCAAGGATCCATTGTGACACTGCAAGGCCCAAGGATCCAAGGGACTTTGTGACACCAAGGGGTCCCATGGAACTAAAGGGAGATTGTGACACTGTGAAGCCTCATGGAATCATGGAGACCATTGTGACACTCTGGGGCCTCATGGAACCCTGGTGACAGCAAGTTGTCTGGGAGTGTTGAACTGCTGGAGGGTTGGAGGGCTCTGCACAGAGCCCTGGACAGGCTGGATGTAGGCCCCAAATCCAACAAGGTGAGGTTTAACAAGTCCCAGTGCTGGGTCCTGCACTTTGGCCACAACAACCCCTGCAGCTCTACAGGCTGGGGACAGAGTGGCTGGAGAGCAGCCAGGCAGAACGGGACCTGCAGGGACTGATGGACAGCAGGCTGGACATGAGGCAGCAGTGTGCCCAGGTGGGCAAGAAGGCCAATGGGTCCTGGCCTGGATCAGGAATGGTGTGGCCAGCAGGAGCAGGGCAGGGATTCTTCCCCTGTGCTCAGCACTGGTTGGGCAGAAGTGCTGTGTCCAGTTCTGGGACCCCAATTTAGGAAGGACATGGAGAGGCTGGAGCGTGGGGCTGGGGAGGGGTCTGGAACACAAGTCCTGTGAGGAGGGGCTGAGGGACCTGGGGTTGTTTATCCTGGAGAAGAGGAGGCTCAGGGGAGACAAGGCAGTGTCAGGGCACAGGTTGGACCTGATGATCTCCAAGGTCTTTTCCAGCCTTCCTGATTTTGGGATTCTCTGAAACCACCCTTGGAGCAGCTGCAGGGTGAGCTCTGGGCCTCCTCTGCAGCAGCTCCAGCAGCCCAGGTCCCTCAGCTTCTCCTGGCAGCCCCAAAGCCCATCCTGTCAGTCCTGCAGAGCCTCTGCAGCTCCTCCTCACTGCCCAGAACAGGGAGCCCCAGAGCCAGACACAGCAGCCCAGATGTGCCCCCCTGGCCTGGGGTGCCTCTGGCAAGGGAGCAGCAGCAGGCACTGCAGGAGCCTGCAGCCAATTCCTGCAGCACTTGTAGGATGATCCTGCTGCCCAAGGGACGTTCCCATGGTGCCAAGTCAGGAACTGCAATGGGGAGTGGGGCCAGAGAGGAAAGGGCAAACAGGGATGGGCTGTTTGCAGGGGAGGGAACAGGGCTCAGCAAGAGGAAGTAATTTGGATTAGGAAAGAGGAAAGAAAGCAAAGGTGCAGCCAAGGAAATGGTCAGGGCAGTTTGGGGGTGGCTGCCAGGCAGCCCTGGCTCTGAGCAACAGCGTCTGCAGTGGCACAGGAAACTCCCAGCTGATGGGAACAAACTTTCTGGCTGAGTGCAGAGGCCAGGACAAAGCTGAGTGGTTTCCCTGGTGTCCCGCAGGCCTTGCTGGCCCCAGGGGCTGATGGCATTTGTGCTCCCTCAGGTTCATGTCCCCACAGCAACAGCATGGGGGTGCTGGCCCTGCTGTGTGCAATGCAAACAGGGGCTGCTGAGGCAGTGCTGCTGTGTCTGTGCCTGCAAGGATGGGGCACCTGTGTGAGCTGGGGGAGAGGCCAGGGCTGCAGAGGGGGGATGTTGTTGGCAGCTGCATGAGGACGCTCTGGGACGCTGCCCTGGGCTGTGCAGCGCACTGGGCATGGATCAGCCCCTGCTCTGCTGCTCCTTCCCGTCTGGCCCAGGGCCCTTGCAGAGCCCCAGCCATGCTGTTTGCCCCCAGCCTGCCCATGGCCAGCCTGGGGCTGCTGACGGGGGTTTCTGTGCTGAGCATTGGCCTGGCCGTGTTCTTGAGAGAGCCTGGGCAAGGAGCCTGCAGCCCCCAGGGCCTGGCCTGAGGCGTCAGCGCTGCCCCAGCAGTGCCCATGGCCTGTCCCTGCTGCAGCCCCGGCACTGCCACCCCCAGGGCTGTGCCCGGCCCTGAGAGCACTCAGGCCCTGCAGCAACACCAGGGCCACCAGGGCAGCGGGGCAGGGCCACGGCAGCAGCACTGGCAACACCAAGTGCTGCTGCTGCTGCTGCTGGGCACAGCTGCTGGGCCAGCACTGATCTGCCCCAGCTCTGCACACAGACATTGCTGCTGCAGCTCCAGAGAAGGCAACACAAGGGCATCTCTGCAGAAAACTCTGCTGGGACATCCTTTAGTTCCTTTAAAACCACCAAGAGCGCAGCCCCTCATTGACACAGTCTGTGGCCACAGGGAAGGTGGAGAGAAACAAAACGAGAAAAGGCACAAAGATTGACATTTCTTTGTGGAAAATATGAAAAAAGTAAAACAAAGAAGATGAACCTCCAAAATGAAACCAGCAAGTATCAAAGTTGACTTTTATTACAAGTGATTTGCAGAAATTTCCAGCAGTTTAATGTTTCTGAAAGCATCCAGTGATCAGTCTCCACACTGCAGCCTTGAGCTCCTGGTTCCTCAGGCTGTAGATGAGGGGGTTCAGGGCTGGAGGCACCACCGAGTACAGAACTGACAGGGCCAGGTCCAGGGATGGGGAGGACATGGAGGGGGGCTTCAGGTAGGCAAATGCAGCGGTGCTAAGGAACAGAGAGAACACAGCCAGGTGAGGGAGGCAGGTGGAAAAGGCTTTGTGCCGTCCCTGCTCAGAGGGGATCCTTAGCACAGCCCTGAAGATCTGCACATAGGAGAAAACAATGAACGCAAAACAGCCAAAGCATAAACAGGTTATTACTGCAATAAGCCCCATTTCCCTGAGGGAATTTTTGTGTGAGCAGGAGAGCTTGAGGATCTGTGGGATTTCACAGAAGAACTGGCCCAGGGCATTGCCATGGCACAGGGGCAGGGAAAATGTATTGGCTGTGTGCAGCAGAGCAGTGAGAAAGGCACTGGCCCAGGCAGCTGCTGCCATGTGGGCACAAGCTCTGCTGCCCAGGAGGGTCCCGTAGTGCAGGGGTTTGCAGATGGACACGTAGCGGTCGTAGCACATCACGGTCAGGAGGGAAAGCTCTGCTGAAACAAAAAAGACAAAAAAAAAGACCTGTGCAGCACATCCAGTGTAGGAGATGTTGCTGGTGTCCCAGAGGGAATTGTGCATGGCTTTGGGGACAGTGGTGCAGATGGAGCCCAGGTCAGCGAGGGCCAGGTTGAGCAGGAAGAAGAACATGGGCGTGTGCAGGTGGTGGCCGCAGGCTACGGCGCTGATGATGAGGCCGTTGCCCAGGAGGGCAGCCAGGGAGATGCCCAGCAAGAGGCAGAAGTGCAGGAGCTGCAGCTGCCGCGTGTCTGCCAATGCCAGCAGGAGGAAGTGCCTGATGCAGCTGCTGTTGGACATTTGTTCTGTCTTGGCATGGGGATCTGTGAAAAAAGTAATCATGGAATAGTTTGGTTTGGAGAGGACTTGAAATATCCCAGCACAGCCTGGGGACACTTTCCCCCCTTTGCCTGCCCAGGGCTCTGCTGCCTGGAGCTGTCCCTGCCAGCAGCTGCTTCCCTGTGCCCAGGGCTGGGCCCTGCCAGTGCTGCCAGAGCCCAGCCCAGCCCTGGGGGCTCAGCTCTGCCCTGCAGAGCCCTCCCAGCTCAGGCACTGCCCAGGGGCAGCTCTGGCTCTGCAGGCTCTGATGGCAACGTCAGAGCAACCCTGAGGAGGCTGGAAAAGCGACACTGATGCTGAATGTGAGCGGCGCTGTTCTGATTTCTTTCACTGCCTTGTTTAATCAGATCAAAGAGAAACTTTTTTTTTTTTATTTTTCACAGGCTGAACTGAGAGATGAAGATCTATGTGCAATTTCCAACCCAGAGCAGTTGATTAAAAAAGTAGGATATCCACTTTTATACAGCCCATGCCTTGCTGTGCTCCCTGTATCATCTAAATTCTGCAGTTAAATGCCATGCTAGGAGCAGTCCTGAACAATGCAGCATCCTCCCCACACAAGGAGAACACTCCCAAGCCTCACCAGCTGTCTCCTTCCCCCCAGATCTTGTCCCCCAGCGCTGGGAGCAGCTGCCAGGGCTGGCTGAGAGCTGTCCCTGGCAGGCAGCAGAGTCCCTGCCCCAGCACAGCGCCCTGGGCTGCAGGACCCTGCTCTGCAGGACAGCCCTGGGCACCCCTGGCTGCTCTGCACAAGAGACAAGCAGAGAATGTACTCACAGGCTCTGCAGGCATTGGGATGTTCCAGCTGCAGGAGATTGCTCCAGGAGCTGCAGCTGCACTGTCCTGCAGCCAGAGGTTCCTGTGCCAAGGGCTGGCAGTGATTGTGCCCCAGGCACTTCTCAGCCCCTTGCCAGCCCTGACTGATTGAAGCTCTCTGTGCCTCTGTGCTGTGCCCAGGCTGGCTGCAGGCAGTGCCCCAGCCTTGCTGGGCTGGCACAAGAGCTGCTCATCAAGAGAAATGTGCTTTTGAAGCTCTTCTTGGTGAGCAGGAGCTGCCTCTGTGCCAGGAGCCCAGCCCAGCTCAGCAGCACAGACACAGCACAAGGACTTTAATCAGCCTCTGGGGCTTTGTGCTCAGGCCCTGAAAATCAGTCCCTGAGAGGGAGCTGAAGAAACCTCTCCAGAACTCCAAGTCAGAATCCAACTCCAAACTTTCTTGGACTTTTAATGGGTCCCACTGAGGGACACGACTGAGCAAGTGTCCCCAGGCCCCAGGCAGAGCAGAGAACTGCAGGCAGTGATGACAGGTGGGGACAAAGAGAAGCCAAGTCTGGGTGCCCTGGGGCACAGCAGGGTCTGTGCCAGCAAGGGCTGGGAGGAGACACCTTGTCCTGAGGCCCTGGGGCCTCCTGGCACAGCCCCAGCCAGGCTGGGCACTGTCAGCCCCTTGTGCTGCCCTCAGCATCCCCCCCTAGCCCACATCCCAGTGGCCTCAAGGATCTGCTGCAAGGAGTCCCTGGGGAGCCTTGCTCAGCAATGGCCCTGGGGGCTCCTTCATGCTCCCTGCAGGGACTGCAGCTTTTTCAAAGGACTTTGGCTTTGGCTTTTGCCATGGAGTCTCTGAGAGGTTTGTGCAATCATGGCCTCCAATTATCTGCTGTAATTAGTCCCTGGAGATTCTCTGCCGGTTGCAGCATTGATTGGGACTCATTAATACTTCAGGGTACTTAAGTTTTTTAAGCTACTTCCTCTTTCCCTTTTGATACAGACTGTATGAGAAAGATTGTGCATTTACAGGTTCCAATTATCTGCCTAATGAGTCCCTGGAGAGCCGTTATCAGTAACAACATTCAGTGGGCTCATTAATGCTTCAAGGTACTTCAGTTATTTTAAGGTACTTGCTGTTTCCCTTTTGATACAGACTCTGTGAGAGGTTTGTGCAATCATGGCTCCAATTATCTGCTTTAATGAGTCCCTGGAGAGCTCTGTACTCACTGGTGCTCAGTAATGCTTTGAGCTTCTCAAAAATTTTAAGGTAGTTTGGAATTTCCTTTCCACTCTGAGTCTCTGAGATGTTTTTGGTCAATCCTGGCCTCCGATTCTCTCCTCCAAGGAGTCCATGAGGAGCCTGTGTTGGGGATGGACCTCACTGAGACCCATTCATGCTTTGAGACACTTTGGGGTTTTCTTCTGGCTTTGACTCCTGGAAAGGTTTGTGCAATCTCCACTCAGGCCCTGAGGTTCAAGGGCTCAGCTCCAAATGCACCACAGGGCTCACCAGGATGCAGCAAATCCTGACAAACCATGGCTCTGCCTTGATTTCCCTCTGCTCGTATGCAGTTTATCAAGGATGTATCTGGAGTGATTTTTGGTTTGCTAATTTGAGATTTCTCACCAATGCACCTATCAGTGCAGTGGGATCAGTGTTGGCTAATTACCATTGCATTCACTGGAATATATTTACTCATTTCCTGCTGTGAGATAGGATTAGGAGAAAGGCAAAGTAGGCTCAAAATTTTAAAAGGGTACACAGAAAAGTTTATTACTAGTAAAAAGAAGAAAGAGTAATAAGGATCTGAACACTTCTCCTTTCCCTACAACATTTTCTTTCTTACTGACAATGCAAGGAGACAAAACCTGAAAGTTTCAGTCAGTTTACACCATCTAGAACAGTCTTTCTTCAGTTCACTTAGGGAGAGGAGTCTCTCTTTCATGCTATGGAGACTTCTCCATAAGAAAAACATTTGCTCGTGGCTCTCAATTCTCATGAAGAGCAGCTGCCCAGAAAATCTGCAATTGTCAAGTCCCTCCCATTTTTCACAGCTTTTCCCACAGCTGTTTTTATGGGCCATGTCAACTTATGGGGTATGAGTTTAAAGATGAGCTGTTCAAGAGCAAAGATTCTCTTCATCTATTTCTGAAATCATCTTCATCTCTGAGAACAGAGATCTTCTTCTTCTCTCCCTGAGGGCACAGGATCTCACCACTCTTCTCTCTTTCTCTGTTTAAACTTCTCATAGGATCACGGCTACTTCAACATTTGCCTACTTTAGCATGGAGGTTTTTGCTGAACAAGTCATCTCCCCATATTTTCAATTAGTTATAGGGAAAAAGAGAGTCTGATATATTAATTACATCATTCTCCACAGCTTTACAAGAGGATTTCAGCCCCAAGATCAAGGCATCTCCTCATCCCTCCCATCTGGGACTCAACTTCCCCTTCATTGACCTCGGTGTCTTCATGTTGCTCTTCTCTGTGCCTGCAGTTTGTCCTTTTCTCTCACTGGAGGGAGGATGGAAGCACTGAAAGAGTTCATATCTCACCGGGGCCTGCAGATGGTTCCGTGCCCCCGGCCGGGCTCGGTGCTTGCGGCCGGAGCTGTTTTACGATGGAGGTTTCTGCAGCGGCTGCGCTGGGGCTGTGTCAGGATGGGCCGCGCTGGGGCAGGGCCAGGATCTCAGCAGCCAGGCCAGAGCACAGCAGCAGCAGCACGGCCGGGGGCCGATGGCTTCTCCTGCCCCTGCCCGGGGCTTGCGGCTGAAGCCCAAGGGTGGCAGAATCTTGGCCGAGCCGGCCCGGCCCGGGGCTGCTCCTGGGGCCCGGCGGATCCTGGCTGGGCCCGGGCTGGCGGCGGGGCAGGGCTCAGCAGGGCCCAGATGTTCCCAACTGCAGCCATGGCCCGGCCCGGCCTCGGCCCCGCGGCCTCCCCTGCCCTGCCCGGCAGCCGATGGGGCCTGGCGGGGTCCCTGGGAAGGGGCCCGGCCCCACGGCAGGAGCCGCCCAGCCCGGCCTGGCTGAGACGGGGCCGGGTCAGCCTTGTTACCTCTGTGCCAGCCAGAAGGGAAAGAGAACCTCCCAGGCTTTCCCATCTTTAACATGTGTCTTCACAGAGGCGTGTACAGTTTCCTTCATAGTTTAACAGATTGTCAATTCTCAAAGATAATTACTGATTGGTTTTTTTGTCAGACATGGAGGAAACTGCTAGCAGCTTCTCTTAGAACATCACTTTCGTGATGCAAAACCACCACAACTGCACAGAGCACAGAGCTCCTTTGTCCATATATAGTGCTCATGTGCCCGAGGTTTCAAAATACCTCCCTGGGAGATCTCTGGGCCCTCTCCAAGGTGTTTTCAAATGAAAACATTCAGCTCAGAGTCTAAGAAAATCACCAGAGGACAGGGCCAGCCTGGCCTGTCTGTCCTGGCTACTTTTGTCTGAGATCAGTCCTTGGATAAACCGAATTGAGAGGCCAAATTCTAATTTTGGCCATGGTCCCTGGACCTGAAAGCCGGTTCTTTTCCATAGGAAGGAAGGAAGGAACAGAGCCCCAGTGTTTCAGGGGCAGATGAGAAATGGCCACCAGAGGCCAAGGCCAGCCAGAGCAAGCAGGATTTTGTTCTGAGTGATATCCTTGCATATAGGAATTGCTTTAGGGAGAGTTTCAATTTTGGCAATGGGCATCTGAAAAGGGGGGCGGTTCTTTCCCATAGCAAGAAAAGCACGGAGCCCCAGTTTTCCAGGAGCTGATGAGAGGTGGCCCTTGACATTGCAACATCAGCCAGACCTGTCAGGGGACCCCTGGGAGGCCAAGCCAGCCAGGCCTGTTCCATGTTCCCTCAGTTCCATGGGGCCCCACAGTGTCCCAATGGTCCCTTGCTTCCCTGAGGCCCTGAGGTGCCATAATGCCCCCTTGGTGACACCAGGCCCTGAAGGGTCCCAATGGTCTCCATGGTTCCATCAGGCCCCACAGAGCCATAATGGTCTCTGGGTTCCATGAAGCCCCGCTGGGTCACCATGGCCCCTTGGTTCCATGGGCTCCAGTGGTGCCACAAGGATCCCCTTGGTTCCATGAGGTCCCCACAGTGTCCCAGTGATCTCCATGGGAAGGGAAGAACCCAGCCCCAGTGTTGCAGGGGCAGTCACCAGAGGTCAAGGCCACCCAGGCTTGATGGTACTGGCAGATTGTGCCTGGGAGCAACCCTTGGATATACAGAATTTTAGAGGTGGAATCCCAATTTCAGACATGGACACCTGGAGGATAAGGATGGTTGTTTTCCATTGGAAAGAAAGCACGGAACACTGATTACACAGTGACATTTGGGGATCTATGGGGAGTATTGGGGATCGTTTCTGCACCTCGTGACCCAACAGGAGCTTCTCTAATAAACGCTGCCTGAAGCTCCCACTGTGCCCATGACAGGAACCCCTGTGAGTGTCTGGGACATCCCGGCTCTTTGGCAGCCTGGGGACCCCTGGGATGTCACCATGGAATGGCTGTGACTGCCTCTGACCACAGGGCTCTTTACCATCCCAGAAACGCCTGGGAGGTCTCCAAGGAGCCCCTGGTTCTGCCTGTGACATTCCAGCTCTGGAACAGCCTGGAGACTCTTGGAAAGTCCCCATGGAACCCCTCTGAGGGCCTGTGACAGATGTGATCCTTAGCAGGCAACCATCCCCAGCCCCCTGTTGCTATGGTCAGTTTCCATGGCAACCATCACCAGCCCCCTGCTGCTATGCTCAGTCCTTTGGAAGCTCCATGGAGACCCCATGCCAGGGGTGGTTGCCATGGACACCAGCTCAGGCCTGCAGCCAGAGCCCGTTGCCATGGCAACCATTGGCAGCCCCATCCCCAGGCTGATGGGATCCCAGAAGCACAGAATTGGCTGAGCTGGGAGGGACCCATCAGGATCCTCCAGTCCAACTGCTGGCCCTGCACAGGACACCCCAACAATGCCAGCCTGGGCCTGGCAGCGCTGGCCAAACGCTGCTGCAGCTCAGAGAGCCCTGGAGCTGGGACCCTGCCCTGGGGAGCCTGGCCAGGGCCCCAGCAGCCTCTGGCCAAAAACCTTTTCCTGACATCCAAGCTGAGCCTGCCCCGACTCAGCTGCAGCCGCTCCCTCCACTCCTGTCCCTGGGCACCAGAGGGAAGAGGTTCCCACAGCCCCAGCCAGGGACCCGCTCCCAAGGCTGCTGCCATGGCCACCAGGGCTGCCACCAGCTGGGATGCTCGGTTTCCACGGGCCGGGCTTCAGGAATGGGATTCCCCAATTTCCTGCTCCCGCTAAAACCGCGCTGCCCTCGCTGCCCTCCCGCCTCCCATGGAAAGCACAAAAGGCAAAGATCCTGGGCTGGGATAAGAACAATTTATTGGGAACAGCAACGAGATAAGGAACTAATGGAACAGAAACAATATTGATAACAGAAGGGATAAATACAACTGTTTACAGGGAAAATAAAAACACAACTCACTGGGTCTGCCTGGCCATGATTTCTCCTGCCTGGAAAGGACACCCTTCTCCTCAGGGGGAGAGAGAGAGAGTCCCTTTCCTGTCCCTGGCAATGACCTGAGGTGGGACTGAATGTAATGACAGGGCCATGGCCAGACCCTCATGTTCTTCCATTCCACAACATGTCATTGGTAGGGGCAGGAAAAGGGACAGGTGTCTTCCCAGCATGGATCACAGGGAACATGGATCACCAGGACTCTTCCCAATGTGGTTCTCCCATGGGGGATGAAGCTGGAGTGGTGCATGAAGCTGTTCCTGCAATCAAGGCATTTGCAGGCCTTTCCTTACTGGTGACTCCGTTGGTGTCTGGTCAAGTGAGAGCTGCTGGTGAAGCTCTTCCCACGCTGGGGACACTCGTAGGGCCTCTCCCTGGTGTGGATGCATTGGTGCCTTATGACAGCAGAGCTGCAGCTGAAGCCCTTCCCACACTCCCCACACTCATAGGGCCATTCCCCAGTGTGGATCATCTGGTGGCTGATCAGGGTGCTGCTCTGCCTGAAGCTCTTCCCACACTCCAAGCACTTGTGGGGCTTCTCCCCATCATGAAGCTGCTCCTGGGCCACCAGCTCTGGGCTCTGGCTGAAGCTCTGCCCACCTTCCTGGCTCAGGGTGGGTCTTTCCTCCTCAGAGCACCCTGGCTTGGGTTTACAGCGCCCCCTCCTGCAGGATTTCTGTGGATTTTCCTCTCCATTGGACTTCTGCAGTGTGGAGCCAATCAAAACAGCCTCTTCCATGACGTTCTGCCATGGAAATTTTTCCTCCCCGGTCTCCATCCTCAGTTTCTTCCCAGGGGTAGGAAGGCCAAGGAGAGGATGGGATTTGCCTCCGTGCCAGAGGGAAGGGGAAGGAGATCCCCCCAGTGCATCCCCAGCAGGACGGGGTTGGCAGCAGGGTTGTCCTGCAGCTGGGGGCTGTGCTGGGCTGGGAGATGGAGCAGGAGAGAGGGGGAAAGGGGCACTGACTTCCTCCTCACCTCCCTGGGTATCCCGGGGCTCCTTCCTCTTCCTCACAGCCTCCTCCTCCATCCAATCAAGGTTTGGGAATGGGAAATCCTGTTCTGGGAAGAAAACAAAGGGTACGCACATTGTCGTATTTTGTACTGGTTTGAAGGCAAAACAGGGAGAGAGTCTAAGCTAGAATTGCAATTCAATAAGAAAATTTAGATCAAGGCAATGATACAGAAACACTGCCTTAAACTGACAGAGTCAGGATATAACCTGACACCCTGTTGCTGGTCAGGGTGGTGGCAGCAGTCCCATTAAAGGGTGGCTGCAGTCCTGTTGGAGTGATGAACGTGATTCTGTCCAAGCAGTGATCCTGTAGAAGGGTCTGGTCTTCCTCTGGAGGTCCAGTGGTGGTTCTGGAGCTCTTGTCCTCTGGGAATCCAGTAGGCAAGCTGCTCCTGGTTGTTGAGAGCCTCACCTTATATGCAGGTAGGAATGCTTGGATCCTCCCCCTGGGCGGAGCATGCCACAATGGGAGGATGGAATTTTATCAGTCCTGCAGTGACACTCAATGGCCCATTCCCAGAAGATATCTCCCCTGGAGGGTGTTATCAGGGCTGAGTCATGGAAGAGATCAAGAACACTGCCCCACCTGTTTCTAGCAGTTGATGAAGATGGGGATTGCAAACATGCATTTGGTTCCATCTTACATTGCAGCCTGAAACAGTGGGGGAATCCCTGCTCAGGGGGTGAACACCACCTCCCTTACCCAAACTGGCTCAGGTGTAAAACCCCCAGCCTGGGAAGGCCATGCACACAGGGGACAATGTCACACTTGCCCTGCCCCAGGGGAGGTCTCTGTCCCTGTCACTCCCTTGCCCGCCGCCCTCTTCTCATTCTTTCCATCTCTCTCTCTACCTCCCATTTACTGTTCAATAAAATCCACGATGGATTTGATTTCGTTGGCACTTTAATTGGGGAAGAGGCATCTCTGTAACAATTTTCTTAACCAGATGGCAACATTTTTCGGGCATTGTGAGTTTAGGCACTGCTGTCTGACCCCAAGTGCCTTTGACAACAGCACGGTTCCCTACTCTGAGGAGGTTGTGGTTCTCTCTGGAGGAACTCTTGGAAACTTGGAAACAGTCCCTCCTTCCTCCCGGGGAACTTATGGGAGAACTGATGAGGAAAATGGCTGTTGTTGGTGGCCAGTGAAAAAGAAAATATTTTGTTGTCCTTCCTTGAAAAGTTTCTTAAAATCACTGGAGGAGAGTGAGCAAATGATACAGCAAGACTGACAAGGTTCATTTACTCCAGGGTGAGGAACACAAGGCTGCTGAAAGTCCCACAAGAAGCCCAGCTCTAGTAGCTCAATTCCCAAATAACTCCAGCCAGGGGTCTCCAGGAGGATTTTTTTGGAGAGTGTTCGGAGCCGGCAGATCCCGGACTCGAGCCCCGGGTATCTCCGGGCTCCCTAAGAGGAGCTTTTTCGGGGGCAGAGGAGCCGCGATCGCCCCTCGGGAGGGTCCCGGGGGGTCCACGTGGGGATGGCCCGGTACCGACGGGGCGGGACATTGGTTTTGGGGATCCCCGTGAGAGCCGGGGCTGTGGAACGGGGGACCCCCGGGGCGGGGAGAGGGGAAGGGGCGATACCGGAGCTGGGGCACCCCCGGCAGCCCGGAGATGAGGTGGGGACGGGACCCCCTGACCCTGACAGGGGCGCGTCCTGGGGTGACTTCATGATGCTCATGCCCCATCAGTCCGTTTAGCCCAGAAATGAGTTCTGCACCTTTAAAGCTGGTTCTGAGAGCCAAGGGGAGGAGGAAGAAGCTGCAGTTTGTTTTCAGACACTGCACTCACTCCTCCACATTCCGGCTCCTGGATGGACAGAGGGCTGGACAGAGCTCTCCTTTGCTTTTAGTTAGTATTTAGCTCTCTGAGGCAGAGAAGTTCCCTGGACTGTGGTTTTTCTTTTTCTTTGGAGCTGTTTAAACCTGCTCTGGACTGAACACCCAGAACACCACCGGCAGCTCCCGCCTGTGGCCCACCGCGCTGAGCCTGGGCCGTGGCATTTCCAATACAGGAGGGACTGATAAGAGACTGATAAGAGACTGACAAGAGACAGATAAGAGACTGATAAGAGACTGATAAGACACTGAGTGAGCAAAGCCCCAGCCCAAGGAGGGACTTTTGGAGTTTGTCACCTATTTTCCAGCAGCAGGAGGTTTTATTGCTTAATATTGTTCAATTTTTGTGTTGGTGAATGCTTTGCCTGTTAAATAAAGTGTTTTTTTCACTTTTCGCAAGGAAATATTTTCCCGAACTGGCTGAGGGTGGGGCTGCTGAATCTGCATTCTAGAGGAAACCCCTTTCGGGAGTTTTCTCCCAAAATTGCCCTAAAGCAGGACAGGGTGGTGGAAAGAAGGGGGAACCCCAAGTGGCTGGATTGGGGGGAGGCTGGAGAGGGGGACCTTGTGACCCCAAAATCCGCCTGCATCCCTTAGCAGGACCCTGGAGAGGGGGGATCCCCAGGACCCATGGGATCCACAACAGCCAAGAGACAGGGGACTACCAGAACCCCAGAGGGATGAGACTGGAAATGGGACACTCCTGGTGGCACTTTTTTTATACACTCTTGATTTTTGGAGGTTATTATGGACATCAGGTGACTTCTAGAGATGGACTTGGGCAAGAGGAATCCCCAACCGAAGGCATTCACACCTTGTTTCTCCCCAAATCAGTATTTTCCCCAAACCTTCCCACAGTGACATCCCCTCCTGTCCTGCTCTGGGTGAGCTCAGTCCCAAACCTGACCCTGATCCTGGTCTCAATCTCATTCCATGTTCAGACACACTCACAGTTCTGTATTAAATCACATCCTAGTCCCAGACTCATCTAGCCCCAGACCCAATTGCTCTTCCCACAAGTCACTTGTGGGGAAAACGCAAACAAATCCCAAAACTCACAGTAGAAGCAATTTTGTGGCAATTCCAAAATCCATTGGTCCTGCACAGCTCCAGCTCAGCTGCTGGCAGGTTCCAATATAAGAAAAGTGGAAATTCGGCCCAATACATTGCGATACCTCTTTTATGAAAAGATTATAAAAAGGAAGGGAAAGCTCTGTGTAGATGTCACAAAGGTGACAGGGAAAGAGAAGAAAATTATTCTTAGATTTGGCAAAGCCCCCAGCCTGTGAAAGAGAAAAGGGGGGACAGCCACAGAGTGACAGGGACAGAGACCTCCCCTGGGGCAGGGCAAGTGTGACATTGTCCCCTGTGTGTGTGTGGCTTTCCTGGGGTGGGGGTTTCACACCTGAGCCAGTTTGGGTAAGGGGGGTGGTGTTCACCCCCTGAGCAGGGATTCCCCCACTGTTCCAGGCTGCAGTGTAAGATGGAACCAAATGCATGTTTTCAATGCCCATCTTCATCAACTGCTATAAACAGGTGGGGCAGTGTTCTTGATCTCTTCCATGACTCAGCCCTGATAACGCCCTCCAGGGGAGATATCTTCTGGGAATGGGCCATTGAGTGTCACTGCAGGACTGATAAAATTCCATCATCCCATTGTGGGATGCTCCGCCCAGGGGGAGGATCCAAACATTCCTGCCTGGATATAAGCTGAGCCTTGCAACACCAGGAGCAGCTTGCCTACTGGATTCCCAGAGGACAAGAGCTCCAGAACCACCACTGGACCTCCAGAGGAAGACCAGAGCCTTCTACAGGATCACTGCTTTGACGGAATCACGTTCATCACTCCAACAGGACTGCAGCCACCATTTAATGGGACTGCTGCCACCACCCTGACCAGCAACAGGGTGTCAGGTTATATCCTGACTCCGTCAGTTTAAGGACACGCTTCTGTATCATTGCCTTGATCTTCATTTTCTTATTAAATTGCAATTCTGGCTTAGACCCTCCCCAGGTTTGCCTTCAAACCAGAACAAAACTCAATGTACTCATCCCTTGTTTTCCTCCCAAAACAGGATTTCTCATCCCCAAACCTTTACCAGATGGAAGAGGACTCTGAAAGGAAGAGGAAGATGTCCCAGGACACCCAGGCAGATGAGGAGGAAGTCAGTGCCCCTTTCCCCCTCTCTCCTGCTCCATCTCCCAGCCCAGCACAGCCCCCGGCTGCAGGACAACCCTGCTGCCAACCCCATCCTTCCGGGGATGCACTGGGGGGATCTCCTTCCCCTTCCCTCTGGCACGGAGGCAAATCCCATCCTCTCCTTGGCCTTCCTACCCCTGGGAAGAAACTGAGGATGGAGACCGGGGAGGAAAAATTTCCATGGCAGAACGTCATGGAAGAGGCTGTTTTGATTGGCTCCACACTGCAGAAGTCCAATGGAGAGGAAAATCCACAGAAATCCTGCAGGAGGGGGCGCTGTAAACCCAAGCCAGGGTGCTCTGAGGAGGAAAGACCCACCCTGAGCCAGGAAGGTGGACAGAGCTTCAGCCAGAGCTCAGAGCTGGTGGTCCATGAGCAGTTTCATGATGGGAAGAAGCCGCACAAGTGCTTGGAGTGTGGGAAGAGCTTCAGGCAGAGCAGCAGCCTGATCAGCCACCAGATGATCCACACCGGGGAATGGCCCTACGAGTGTGGGGAGTGTGGGAAGGGCTTCAGCTGCAGATCCACCCTTGTCACCCACCTGCGCAGCCGCACTGGGGAGAGGCCCTGCGAGTGTCCCCAGTGTCAGAAGAGGTTTCAGACCAGCTCCAGTGTCCACCTGCATGAGCGAATTCACTCAGAGGAGAGGCCCTTCTACCCAGACTGTGGGAAGGGCTTCAAGCAGAAATCCCACCTCATCAGGCACCAGCGCATCCACACTGGGGAGAGACCCTACGAGTGTCCCAACTGTCAGAAGAGGTTTCATAGAAGCTCCCATCTCCTCCAACACAAGCGGATTCACTCAGAGGAGAGGCCCTTCGTCTGCCCTGACTGCGGGAAGGGCTTCAAGCACAACTCCACCCTCATCACCCACCGGCGCATCCACACTGGGGAGTGGCCCTACGAGTGTCCCCAGTGTGGGAAGAGCATCACCAGCAGCTCTAGCTTGACCAGACACCAACGGAGTCACCAGTAAATGAAGCCCTGCAAATGCCTCGATTGCAGGAACAGCTTCATGCACCACTCCAGCTTCATCCCCCATGGGAGAACACACATTTGGAAGAGTCCTGGTGATCCATGTTCCCCGTGATCCATACTGGGAAGACTCCTGTCCCTTTTCCTGCCCCTGACAATGACATGATGTGAGATGGAAGAACGTGAGGGTCTGGCCATGGCCCTGTCATTACATGCACTCCTACCTCAGTTCATTGCCAGGGACAGGAAAGGGACTCTCTCTCTCTCTCTCCCCCTGAGGAGAAGGGTGTCCTTTCCAGACAGGATGAAATACGTGGCCAGGCAGAGACTGTTGTTGATGTTGTATTTTTCCCTGTAAATAGTTTTACTTATCCTTTCTGTTGACAATATTGTTTTTATTCCTGTTTGTTCCTTATCTGGTTGCTGTTCCCAATAAATTGTTCTTATCCCAGCCTGGGATCTTTGCCTTTTGTGCTTTCCATGGGAGGCGGGAGGGCAGCGAGGGCAGCGCGGTTTTAGCAGGAGCAGGAAATTGGGGAATCCCATTCCTGAAGCCCGGCCTGTGGAAACCGAGCATCCCAGTTGGTGCCAGCCCTGGTGGCCATGGCAGCAGCCTTGGGAGCGGGTCCCTGGCTGGGGCTGTGGGAACCTCTTCCCTCTGGTGCCCAGGGACAGGAGTGGAGGGAGCAGCTGCAGCTGAGTCGGGGCAGGCTCAGGTTGGATGTCAGGAAAAGGTTTTTGGCCAGAGGCTGCTGGGGCCCTGGCCAGGCTCCCCAGGGCAGGGTCCCAGCTCCAGGGCTCTCTGAGCTGCAGCAGCGTTTGGCCAGCGCTGCCAGGCCCAGGCTGGCATTGTTGGGGTGTCCTGTGCAGGGCCAGCAGTTGGACTGGAGGATCCTGATGGGTCCCTCCCAGCTCAGCCAATTCTGTGCTTCTGGGATCCCATCAGCCTGGGGATGGGGCTGCCAATGGTTGCCATGGCAACGGGCTCTGTCTGCAGGCCTGAGCTGGTGTCCATGGCAACCACCCCTGGCATGGGGTCTCCATGGAGCTGTCAAGGGACTGAGCATAGCAACAGGGGGCTGGTGATGGTTGCCATGGAAACTGACGATGGCAACAGGCGGCTGGTGATGGTTGCCATGGAAACTGACCCTAGCAACAGGGGGCTGGTGATGGTTGCCATGGAAACTGGCCAGTGCAACGGGGGCCTGGTGATGGTTGCCTGCTAAGGATCAGATTTGTCACAGGCCCTCAGAGGGGCTCCATGGGGACTTTCCAAGAGTCTCCAGGCTGTTCCAGAGCTGGAATGTCACAGGCAGAGACAGGGGCTCCATGGAGACCTCCCAGGGCTTTCTGGGGTGGTAAAGAGCCCTGTGGTCAGAGGCAGTCACAGCCATCCCAGGGCACCTTGGGCTGCAAAGGCACCCATCTGTCACAGGCACTCACGGGGGCTCCATGGTGACATCCCAGGAGTCCCCAGGCTGCCAAAGAGCTGGGGTGGCCTAGACACTCACAGGGATTCCTGTCATGGGCAGAGTGGGAGCCTCAGCGAAAGATTTATTTCTTTTTTTGGAGAAACTCCTGCTGAGACATGAGGTGGAGAAATGACACCCAGCACCCACCATGGATCTTCAAACCCCTGTAGGGCCCCTAGACTTCTAAAATTCCTTCTAAGAGAGGAGACTGGGAGTGGCTGGATCCAATCCCAGACCCAGACTTTGTCAAATGTGTAAAAGACTGGACAGGTGGAATTCAACTTCAACCAGATGTGTCCCACAGGATTATTGATGGAATAGCAGATAAATTGGTATAAATACGGCTCTGATTGATTCTGATCATGATCGGACAGAAAGATCTTAACCAGAGTTATTTACTCCACAGTACAGGAGCTATAACACATATTAGAATATCGTGCTCTAGGCAGCAATTTTGAAGTTTACAGGGCCTTGCTGGAGTTGTTGGAGCCCATTGCAGGCAGAGCCTCCTGCTCCAGCAGGAACTGCCTTTCCTGCACCATCAGCAGGGCAGGTCCCGCTGCAGGAAAAGCCCCAGGCCAGCCCCAGCACAGGGAAGGCCTCGGGCACAAGGGCAGAGTGCCGTGCTGGGAGCTGTGCCAGGGAGAGCCTGAGGCACCAAAGGCACCTTGGCAGCAGCAGCTGCTTGCAGGCCATGGCCAGAAGCCTCCCTTGGCAGCCCGGCCTGGTGGCCACCACTGCAGAGCTGCTGCCTCAGGGCTCATTCCTGGCTGGGCTCTGAAAAGCCACTTCTGCTCCAGGAGCCTGACTGGGAAGCCATTGGCCCCAGCACCTTGGGGACAAGATATCAATGACAAAACTCTTCATGCCAGCAGAGCCAAGGCAGGGCCAGAGGAAAGGGCAGAGCCAGGCCCAGGGGACAGGGCTGCCATGGTGATGGCTGTGAGGTCACTGCCCCTGCAGCAGCCTGGCTGCCCTCAGCAGACATTCTAGCCAGAAGCGTTGTGAGGGCACCCAGCACATCAGAGAACCCACACTACAGGAATTCTGTCACTGGGGAGGGCAGGGGGTTTCACTAGAACAGGTTGGACAAAGCTCATGCTCTTGGGTCGGGGCATTCCTGGGATGGGGCATCCACTTCTCTGGAAAAACAGTTGCACCTTCATGCCACTTTCATAATTGTAAAATATTTCCTCTTCTAACAAATGTAAATCTGCCCTCATTCAGTTTAGAGATATTGACTGTTTTTCTCTCATGGCAAGATTTGGGAGAAAATCACTTTGATCAGTATTTTTCCATTTTCACAGACCTTGGAGAATACCCAAAAATCTCCCAAGATGGGATTTGGAGGCCTCATCATAAAACCAGCAGGGAGAGGCTGAGGGCTCTGGGGTCAGTGGGGTGGAGACTGAGGACAGAACAGGAATAGCCTGGGAGGGATTGGAGAGTGGTTTCAGAGAGGCTGGAGCTTGTCTTCCTAGTGGGAATGAGCCTGAAGAAGACATAATAGCACCAAGGGCAGCTGGGGAGGCCCAGAGTGGACACCAGGAGAAAGGAATTTCCCTGCCAGGGCAGGGCTGTGGTGCAGCACGTCCCCCAGCAGGAGCCTGGAGCAGCCCAAGGCTTTGTGTGGGCAGGCAGAGGCAGGCAGGAGGCAGAGCTGTCAGCAAAGGAAGGGGCCAGCCAGGTGGGGCAGCCGGGGGATGCCCACAGCCTGCAGGGACAGAGGTGCAGGTTTGCTCAGCACCAGAGACACCTTTGCCTTGCTTGTCCCCACCTGTCATCACTGCCACCAGTGTTCTGCTCCACCTGGAACCTGGGGATGCTTTTTCAGTCCTGTCCTTCAGATGGATCTTTTTTAAAGTATGAGAAACTTCAGTGTTTCACCCTCTTTTTGAATCCCTGAGAAGTTCTTTGAGCACACTCTGAGGGACTGAGTCTGATGCAAAGAGCACCAAAGCCCCAGAGGGTCATTACAGTCCTTGTGCTGTGTCTGTGCTGCTGAGCTGGGCCGGGCTCCTGGCCCAGAGGCAGCTCCTGGCAAGGGCAGCAGAGCTGCAGAGAGACAGCTCTGGCCAGGAGCAGCTCCTGTGCACAGCCCAGCAGGGCTGGGGCACTGCCAGGGCCCCTCAGGGACACCAGCAGGGTACAGACAGAGCTCCCAGGGGCTCAGCACTGGCAGGGGCTGTGGCATGTCCCAGAGGGGGCTGTGTCACAGCAGCTCCTCTGTGGCTGTGTCATGGAGGCACAGAGCAGCTGTGATGTCAGCAAGAGGCTGTGTGACAGCTCAGAGTGGGTTGTGTGAGGTCACAGATTGGGCTATGACATCCCAGAGTTTGTTGTGTGAGGTCACTGAGCAGCTACAGGATCATAAAGGGAACTGTGTGACATCACAGAGCAGGCTGTGACATCATGGCATGGATGTGTGACATCATAGAGATGGCTGTGAGGTCAAAGTGTGTGCTGTGACATTGCAGAGTGTCAGTATGACATCACAGAGAGGGTTTTGTGGCATCACTGAGGAGGTTGTGACATCACAGAGCTGGCTGTGACATCATAGAGGAGGGTGTGAGGCCATAGAGCAGATCCTGCCATCATAGAGAGTGGCTCTGTGACATCAGAGAGTGTGTTGTGACAACACTGGGTGGCTGTGTAACATCATAGAGCTGGCTGTGACATCACAGAACAGACTGACATCACAGGGTGACTTTCTGAGATCACAGAGACTTCTGAGCCATCACATTGCAGCTGCATTACATTCCAGGGTGACATAGAATTGGCTCTGTGACATCACAGGGGCTGTGTGAAATCACAGGGGCTGTGTGAGGTCACTGGGGAGGTCACTCTGCCCCGGCCCCCTCACAGTTCCCCCCAGAGCAGTCCAACCCTGCTCGTGCACAGCGGGGTCCCCTGTCCCCCCGGGTCCCCCTGCCCCTCGCCCCGCAGCCTCCCCCAGAGGATGTTCCACGAGATCGACCCCAGAGTCTGACACGGGGACGGGGGGCCAGGGCCCTGGGGGTGGCACAGGGGGACAGGGACCCCCCGGCAGCGTCCCTGTGTCCCCCAGGGCCAGAGCCTGGGCCAGGGCTCCTTCACCCTGGTACCAACGAGGCCTTGAGAGAGCTGAAAAAATCCCCAGCAAGGGAGCAGCAAAAAACAGATTGAATATTAAGGGACAGCAGCACAAAGTTCCTTGGCAAGAGTCACTCTGCTCCTGACTGGACACTTCAGGCACACCAAGGAAATAAAGCAACAACAAAACCAAACAGAATCCAGGCAATCAAATCAGAAATGAGCCGAGAACTGTCCCTGTGTGTGTGTGTGACACAACTACAGTGAGGGCAAGGATAAAAGGAATATGGTCTAAGAGCTTAACACAGCTAAAACCTAGCAGGACTTAACTGCTACCTTCAACTTCACAATTTAACAAAAGAACAGAGCTTAACAGTAATTAACCTAACTTCTAACCAATGACTTAGCAATTTAACAGAGGAATAACACTTAAAAATATTTAACTCAGCTTATAACTTATATTAAACATAAAACTTAGCAAAAGAAAAACTCATATCAGCATTTAACATCACTTAGACCTTGTGATTTTACCTTACCTACAGGCCTGACTGACTTAGCTATCCAAGGCACTCAAGCCCCTCAGAGAGCAGCATTTCTGCCACATTTCCCCAGCACAGGCACTCCTGTGTGCACACAGACACAAAGAGTCAGTGCAAGGCACCTGGGAGCAATTCCCCTCAGGGCAGGAAATGCTCCCTGTGCATCCTTTGGCATCTCCCCAGAGGGTGAAGGGTTGAGCCTGGAGGAGTGGGGGGATCAGCCCAGGCTCCGTCATTTTTGGGGATCCCTGAGTGCAGCAAACGGGAGAGTTCCCGGCTGGGAGAGGCCCCACTCAGAGGGAGTCGCTGGCCCAGGAGAGCTCCAAGGGCTCCTTTTGGAGCGCTGTTTGCAGGGCCCCAAGAGAGGGGCTTCAGTCCCAGCAATGGTTCATCCTGGCCGCACTTGGCACCAACAGCTTTCTTTGGCAGTGTGAGAACAGGGATGTTGTGCCACTGAGGGAACAAAACCAGTTCCCAGGGCTGCTCCTCCAGAAAGCAGGAGCTGGTTGGGCAGCAGCAGTGCCTGGAGCAGACAGTGTTTGTGATGAGCTGCAGAGGAGCTGAGCCCAGGGGCTGTTGGCCAAGGCCGAGCCCCAAGGAGCATTTCTCAGCTGGCAGGGAGGGCTGAGAAGGGGAGGGGGGAATGCAGCAGCACAGGGCCCATGGAACCAAGGGACCATTGTGACACTGTGGGGCCTCATTGAATTATGGAGAGCACTGTGACATTGCAAGGACTCATGGAATGAAGGGGACCGTACTGGCGCTGTGTGGCTCAATGGAATGTAAGGATCATTGTGTCACTGAGAGGCCCCATCAAATCAAGGGTCTATTGTGACACCATGGGGCCTCATGGAACTGTGGAGACCATTGTGATACTTTGGGAGGTCATGGAATCAAGACGCCATTGTGACACTGTGAGACCTCATGGTCTCACAATTGTGCCAAAGCTCCATTGTGACATTGCAAGGCCTCATGGAACCATGGAGACACCATCAGGAGAATTTACAGTCTTATGGAACCAAGGTGACCATTGTGACACTGTGAGGCCTCATGGAACCAGTGAGACCATTGTGACCCTGGGGGTCCCCACAGAACAAGAGGACCATTGTGATACTGTGGGGCCTTATGAAACCAAAATGCCTTTGTGAAACTGCAGGGGTGCATGGAACCAAAGGTCCATTGTGACATTGCAGGGCCTCCTGTCATCAATGGTCCATTGTGACACTGTGGAGCCAAAGGAGACCATTGTGACACTGCAAATCCCCAGGGTCCAAAGGTCCATTGTGACATTGCAGGGCTCATGGAACAGAGGAGTCCTGTGACATTGTGGGGCCTATGGAGACCATTGTGACACTGCAAGGCCTCATGGAATAAGTGGGATCACTGTGAAACTGCAGGGCCTTATGGAACGTAGGGGCCACTGTGACATTGTGGGACCCCATCAAACCAAGGGTCCATTCTGATACTGCAGGACTTTGCCATTGTGACACTGCTGGACCCCATAGAAACAAGTCACCCTTATGGCACTGTGGGGCCTCACAGATCCAAGGCACCATTGTGACACTGTGGGGCCCACAAAACCAAGGGAGCACAGAACAGGTGTGGCTGCTTTGGCCTCCCATGGGCTGCCTGACTGGTCCAGCTGACCTTGGCATGTTGAGGGTCTCTTCTCATCTGCTGTTGAAGCACTGGGGCTCCGTGCTTTCCTTCCTATGGAAAAGAACTGTCCTTCTAGTCCAGGTGCCCATGGCCAGAATTGAATTCCACCTCCAACATTGCCTTACTGTGAGAGACTGGAGGAGATTGTTGGCTCAAAACATTTCATGTGTGGGGGAGGAAGGGGCAGGTCCAGCCTTGCCCTGCCCTGGAAGCCCAGCCCTGCCCTGCCCTGGAACCCCAATCCCCCCAGAGCCTCTATCCCAGCCCAGCAGTGGCTGCCAGTCCCTGGCACAGCACAGGCAATGCTCCACAGCCACCTCTGCAGCCCCAGCCCAGCTCCTGAGGGACCAAATGAGCCCAAGCCCCACCTGGGGGAAGGGCCCAGGGAGACCAAGGGGTATTGAAGGCTGACCACAAGGCAAGCACACATCTTGATTCTACCTCCTCTTGGAATTTCCATCTGAACTCTGCTGGAATCCAGGGCTTTGTAGCTGTGTGTGTGATTCCCTGTATCTTTCCTATTCCCACTTGTTGTAAAATTTTGAGCAACTTAAAATTGAACAGGCCTAGAATTTGTGAAGTTGAATGGCACAAATTAATGTTATGAGAAGTGTTTTCTGTTGATTGAATGTTGTATTAAACCTTTTGCCAAAGTTTCTCTGATTTTCTAAAGTACCCAGTAAAGGCTGTTTGGTTGTTTTCAACTCCTGAGAATCTCCTGTTGGTATTTCTCCAGTACATACAACTCAGAGTAGACAATTGCAATTATTTTAAATGTCTCCTTGAGAGAATTGTTTGGGGAATGGGGGTCAGGGCTTGTGTGTCCTGCTTGGCCCAGCCCAGGCAGGGCTTTCCCAGCCACATTCCACACTCCATTGCCCAGCTGGAGCCGCTGGTGCCTCTGAGTTGTGCTGCCCCAGCCCCAGGGACGCTCTCCTTGTCTGCCCATTCCCCCACGGTCTCTGGGCAGGGATGGCCTCACTGGGGGCTGCTGACATCGTCAGCAACTTGGAGGCTGCTGCTGAATTTTCCTGCTCCAGAGGCTTGTTCAGCCTTCAGCTCTTCAGTGCAGGAATTCAGTGTCCCAGGGCTCATGAACACTCAGAACACCTTAACAAGCCAAGCCTCTGGGAATAATTTCATTTAATTTTCCAAATCACTTGTTCAGCCTTCAGCTCTTCAGTTCAGGATTTCAGTGGCCCAGGGCTCATTAGCATTCGGAACAGGTCAACAAGCCAAGCCTCTGGGAATCATTTGATTTTAATTTTCAAATCCTTTGTGGTTAAGTAGATCTCAGTAGTGTATTCAAACTGATTACATGATATTTAAAAAGACAGTGAGAAAACATTTTTTAGGTCCTGTTTAGGATTTTTTCCTGTTTATAAATAGGTATGTGCAATCTCCAATTGACACTGAATCCAGGTACCTCCTCATGCAGTTTGAATAGATATGCAAATCAAGACCCTTCATGGCTGACAATCAATCAGACTCTGTCCCTACCCCCACCCCACCATTTCCCCCATCCAAGCCCTGGCACTCAGAGCAGCCTTGTGCAAATCTCAGCTCCCTCCAGCCCAGGCTGCACCTGCAGCTTTCAGCTCCTTGGCTCCAGCTCCCCCCTGCTTTCCTTGGAGAAGGAGCTGCCCGAGACACAGAGGGATGTTCATTTCTTGTCAGCCAACAAAGCCAAGGGAAGGCACAGCTCCATCAAATGCCAAAGTCATTCTTCTCCCTGGCTCTGCCCTGCCCCTGATCCCCACAGCCTGTCCTGTTTCATTCATTCCTCCTTTGCCAGGCACTTTCTGGGACAAGGGAGCTCTGCTCTGGCTATGGAGGGAGGTCCAAGTGCAGCCACTGGCATGGGAACCAAAATTCATCAGGTATGTGTCCTTTGGGGGTCAGGAACTGGTGAGACTCAGAGGCACAGAAAGGTTTCTCTTCATGGCCAGCATAAAAAATGTGAAATGATAAAATGTAATAAACATCAAAACACTTCCCCCAGCTCCTTCTGACATTGCAGCAACATCTGACATGTCCACCATCCACAAGGGATTTCCATACACTAAGGATTTTAGACAAAGATATAAGAAGAGGTGATATAAAAGAAAAAACTACAACTAAGGAAATATTTTAACTTCTGAAAGATTGGGCAATTCCCTGAAGCTCAAAGCATGATGGCCGTCAAGGGAGATGCATTGAAATGACCAGACAACATCTACAGGAGGCAGTCTTGGAGCAATATGAAAGACATAGGTCCAGCTGCTCTAAATGAAGAGATGTCCTAAGACATGGCCATTTAACCAGGAGGGACGGAAACCCCTAAAGGAAGAGGGTCATGAAATATTAGACTGAATGTTGGTGGCAAAGGGAGAGGGGAAAATCAGTATTTCTTCTTCTGCCATCAGTCAAAGAATCCAGTAGATCCAGAAAATTCCTGTTCCTGGTTGGAAAACTTTGCCATTTCTTAAGAATGCTCAATTGACACAGATAAAAAAGATTTGTTTGTATATGATGAAAAAAAAAGGCATTAACACCTGTGCCCCTTTCCAGGCAGACATCAGCTGTGTGCCCATGGAAAGGCAGTGCCACTTTTGCCCTGAGGTGCCCAGCTGGGATTGGATCTCTCCCAGAGCACCTGAGGGAGAGCAGAGCACCTTGCAAGCTGCAGGTCCCTGACAGCCCCACAGGGCTCCTGTCCCATCAACATCTGCTCTGCTCCAGTCTGAAACAGGGCCCAGCATGGTGCTGGGATCATCAGAGAGCTGAGGTGTGTGCTGGAATTCAATGGCCTCCCCATCCCGCAGCAGCCCTGCATTTCCCTGCTGCAGCCTTGGTCTCCAGCCCAGCCATGGAGGCTCTTTGGGCTCTGGAGTGTTGCTGCAGCCCCCAAGGGCAGCTGAGCTCTGCCTTTGGCACAGTCAGGCCTGGGCAGCGCAGGCCATGCTCAGCAATTGCTTGTGTGTGCCTGGCCTTGCTGTCAGCCCTGGCAGCGGCTGCGTGGCCCCTTTGTGGCCCTGTGCTGGCCCAGCCATGGTGGCCCAGCCCCTGTGCTGGCCCAGCCATGGTGGCCCAGCCCCTGTGCAGGCCCAGCCCAGGCCAGGAGCATTGCGGCTGGGAACGGCCCCTGTGCCGTGGTGCCCACAGCAGCCTTGGGGCTCTGTGCCCCATGGCCTCCCTGCTGGGCAGCCTCTGCCAGCTCCTGCAGAGCCCGTGGCACCTGTGGGGCTGCACAGACAGCCCTGCCCCGGGCTCTGCCGGCCTCTGGGCCAGCAGAGAGGCAGCCAGGGCTGGCCATGGCCGGGAACAGGCCCTGAGCCCCGCAGGAGGATGGAGCTGGGCCACAGCCAAACTCAGCCCAGGCCAAAGCTGGGCTCAGCAGCCAGGGCTGCCAACACATGGGCACAGAGGCTGGCGCTGATAAATGTCCTGGGCCCCCTCCCTGCTCTGTCCGTGCCACCAAGGGTGCAGAGCAGCCTCCTCTCTGGGCCACTTGCCTGTTTGCAATGCCTTGCACAGGCGCTGGCCCTGCCCCACAAGGCCTGGCCTGAGTCCTGCCCCTGCACGCTCAGCCAGGCTGAGATGGACACTGATGGTTTCTGGGCCAGGCTCTCGGAGCCCAGCCCAGCTCCCTGCAAGCTCTGCCAGCTACCCTGAGCTCTGGGCAGCACCAAGGGCCTCTCTGAGCCCAGCCCAGCCCAGCCGGCTCTGGCCCCACAGCTCTGCTCAGGCCAGGCTGCTCTGGGCCCTGGCCCCACGGCCTCAGCCCCTGCCAAGGCCACAGCAGCAGCTGCAGCTGCCACAGGACTCAGCCCCAGCCATGGGGGAAGGTGCTTGGCCAAGGCCAAAGGAGGCTCCCTGGCTGCCCTGCTGCCCTCGGCCTGAGGTGCTGAGAGCCCTGCAGCCCCTGCTGCCATCCCATCTGCCCAGGGCAGCACAAGAGCCCCGGCCTTGGGGCCCTCAAGAGCTGCTCCTGCTCCAGGCCCAGGGCCCATGCCAAAGCTGGGACAGCAGCCACAAAGCTGTGCCCATTTCTGTTCATTGCTGCTCTCATGGGCATGGATTCTCAGCCATTTGGAGGTTGCTGATGAATTTAAATACTCCAGAGGCCTCTTCGTTCTTGAGCTCTTATTTCAGGAATTCAGTGAAAATTACTCATAAACATTTGTTAAAAAAACCCAAACAAGAAAAGCCCATGGGAATAATTTTAAGGTTTCAACTCTTCTGTGGGTAATGAGACACTTTTCAGAAGTGTATTTAAAGTGAATCTGCTATATTGAAAAAAAGCAGAAAGAACCATTTTTTCCTGTTTTCTTTTTGTTTTTATTGATTGATTATCAGCAGTGTCCTATTGATATTGACCCCCAGCACCTCCTAATGCAGTCTGAATAGATAAAAGATCAAGAACATTCATGGCTGTAAATTAATCTGATTTTGTCCCCACTCCTTCCCCACCATTTCCCTCATCCAACCCCTGGCACTCCTATGGATCAGGAATGGTATGGCCAGCAGGACCATCACGCTATAATATTTTCTCCTGAGATGCTGGGAAGCTTTAACTTTTCCATGTTTTGCATTGGAATGTGATTTGGAGAATTGTTTAGCCAGCAGGTGAAATTGTTCCTAGTTGATGACCAATCACAGGTCCAGCTGTTTTGGGACTCTGGTCAGTCACAAGATTTTATTATCATTCCATTCCTTTACTTTTGAGCCTTCTGATGAAATCCTTTATTTTATTCTTTTAGTATGTTTTCAATATATCATTTTCTTTTCATATAATATATACCATAAAATAATAAATCAGCCATCTGAAACATGGTGTCAGGGTTCTCATCTCTTCCCTCGTCCTGCGACCCCTGTGAACACTGCCCACACAGGAGCAGGGCAGGGATTCTTCCCCTGTGCTCGGCACTGGTTGGGCAGCACCTCGAGTGCTGTGTCCAGTTCTGGGCCCCCAATTTAGGAAGGACATGGAGGGGCTGGAGCGTGTCCAGGGAAGGGCAACAAGGCTGGGGAGGGGTCTGGAACACAAGTCCTGTGAGGAGGGGCTGAGGGACCTGGGGTTGTTTATCCTGGAGAAGAGGAGGCTCAGGGGAGACAAGGCAGTGTCAGGGCACAGGTTGGACTTGATGATCTCCAAGGCCTTTTCCAACCTTGCTGATTCTGGGATTCTCTGAAACCACCCTTGGAGCAGTTGCAGGATGAGCCCTGGGCCTCCTCTTCAGCAGCTCCAGCAGCCCAGGTCCCTCAGCTTCTCCTGGCAGCCCCAAAGCCCATCCTGTCAGTCCTGCAGAGCCTCTGCAGCTCCTCCTCACTGCCCAGAACAGGGAGCCCCAGAGCCAGACACAGCAGCCCAGATGTGCCCCCCTGGCCTGGGGTGCCTCTGGCAAGGGAGCAGCAGCAGGCACTGCAGGAGCCTGCAGCCAATTCCTGCAGCACTTGTAGGATGATCCTGCTGCCCAAGGGACGTTGCCATGGGGCCAAGGCAAGAACTGCAATGGGGAGTGGGTCCAGAGAGGAAAGGGCAAGCAGGGATGGGCTGTTTGCAGGGCAGGGAACAGGGATGGGCAATGGGAAGAAATCTGGACCAAGGAAGAGTAAAGAAAGCAAAGGTGGCACACAGGAAATGCTGAGGGCAGTTTGGGGGTGGCTGCCAGGCAGCCCTGGCTCTGAGCAACAGCGTCTGCAGTGGCACAGGAAACTCCCAGCTGATGGGAACAAACTTTCTGGCTGAGTGCAGAGGCCAGGACAAAGCTGAGTGGTTTCCCTGGTGTCCCCCAGGCCTTGCTGGCCCCAGGGGCTGATGGCATTTGTGCTCCCTCAGGTTCATGTCCCCACAGCAACAGCATGGGGGTGCTGGCCCTGCTGTGTGCAATGCAAACAGGGGCTGCTGAGGCAGTGCTGCCGTGTCTGTGCCTGCAAGGATGGGGCACCTGTGTGAGCTGGGGGAGAGGCCAGGGCTGCAGAGGGGGGATGTTGTTGGCAGCTGCATGAGGACGCTCTGGGACGCTGCCCTGGGCTGTGCAGCGCACTGGGCATGGATCAGCCCCTGCTCTGCTGCTCCTTCCCGTCTGCCCCAGGGCCCTTGCAGAGCCCCAGCCATGCTGTTTGCCCCCAGCCTGCCCACGGCCAGTCTGGGGCTGCTGACGGGGGTTTCTGTGCTGCTGAGCATTGGCCTGGCCATGTTCTTGAGAGAGCCTGGGCAAGGAGCCTGGAGCCCCCAGGGCCTGGCCTGAGGCGTCAGCGCTGCCCCAGCAGTGCCCATGGCCTGTCCCTGCTGCAGCCCCGGCACTGCCACCCCCAGGGCTGTGCCCGGCCCCGAGAGCACTCAGGCCCTGCAGCAACACCAGGGCCACCAGGGCAGCGGGGCAGGGCCACGGCAGCAGCACTGGCAACACCAAGTGCTGCTGCTGCTGCTGCTGGGCACAGCTGCTGGGCCAGCACTGATCTGCCCCAGCTCTGCACACAGACATTGCTGCTGCAGCTCCAGAGAAGGCAACAAAAGGGCATCTCTGCAGAAAACTCTGCTGGGAGATCCTTTAGTTCATTTAAAGCCACTGAGAATGCAGCCCCTCACAGACACAGTCCGTGGCCACAGGGAAGGAGGAGAGAAACAAAAAGAGAAATGGCACAAACAAGGACATTTCTTTGCGGAAAATATGAAAAACCTGAAACAAAGAAACAGAACCTCTGAAACCAAGAAGAAGTATCAAAGTTTACTTTTATTACAATCTATTTACAGATATTCGCTAGCAGTTTAATGTTTCTGAAACCAGTCATCAGTCTCCTCACTGCAGACTTGAGCTCCTGGTTCCTCAGGCTGTAGATGAGGGGGTTCAGGGCTGGAGGCACCACCGAGTACAGAAATGACAGGGCCAGATCCAGGGATGGGGAGAAGATGGAGGGGGGCTTCAGGTGAGCAAACATGACAGTGCTGACAAACAGAGAGACCACAGCCAGGTGAGGGAGGCAGGTGGAAAAGGCTTTGTGCCGTCCCTGCTCAGAGGGGATCCTCAGCACAGCCTTGAAGATCTGTGCATAGGAGAAAACAATGAACACAAAGCAACCGAGTCCTAAAAAGGCACTGACAGCCATGAGCCCAAGTTCCCTGAGGTGGGATTCTGAGCAGGAGAGCTTGAGGATCTGTGGGATTTCACAGAAGAATTGCCCCAGGGCATTGCCATGGCACAGGGGCAGGGAAAATGTATTGGCCGTGTGCATGAGAGCATTGAGAAAGGCACTGGCCCAGGCAGCTGCTGCCATGTGGGCACAAGCTCTGCTGCCCAGGAGGGTCCCGTAGTGCAGGGGTTTGCAGATGGACACGTAGCGGTCGAAGCACATAGTAGTGAGGAGAAAATATTCTGCTCCAATGAAGAAGATCAGGAAAAAAACCTGAGCAGCACATCCTGAGTAGGAGATGTTGCTGGTGTCCCAGAGGGAATTGTGCATGGCTTTGGGGACAGTGGTGCAGATGGAGCCCAGGTCGCTGAGGGCCAGGTTGAGCAGGAAGAAGAACATGGGCGTGTGCAGGTGGTGGCCGCAGGCTACGGCGCTGATGATGAGGCCGTTGCCCAGGAGGGCAGCCAGGGAGATGCCCAGCAAGAGGCAGAAGTGCAGGAGCTGCAGCTGCCGCGTGTCTGCCAATGCCAGCAGCAGGAAGTGCCTGATGGAGCTGCTGTTGGACATTTGCTGGGGCTGCACATGGGCACCTGTTTGTGGAGAAAGGACAGTGAAGAGTTAGAGGAGATACCTGTAACCAAAATCAAAGCCTTTTCCCATACACCTACCATGGAACACACATAGATACACTTCTGTTTTTAAGAATTCTGGTGTTTACTTTAAAGCTTCCCCATACCTCTGCTGGTATTCTTGAATATCAGAAACCCTCACCATTTCTACTGCCCTTAGGGAATAGAGAGCATGTTCTGAGAGGCAAAGTGATAAGTGGAGAGCTAGTGGACAATGTCTGTTCTGTTTGCAGCTTGGAGAAAGGACAGCTCAGACTGAGCCTGAGGGCTCCAGCAAAGGTGATGCTGCTGCTGTCCATGGGCACATTGGCTGAAAGCACATTAGGGATCTCCTGTGAACCTACTGATCACTAAAAGTAACAGTTTGGGTGTCTTGGGAACTTTTAAAATTTCATAATCAATAATTCATAAGCAAAATTTTCCAGGTCAGATATTACAGGCAATTGTCAAAATTTATAATCATCCTTTAATATTTATCACCACCTCCCTACCATTCCTCAGTAGTAGGAAACTGAATACAAAGTCTTAAGAAATTTCTTATATTTTATCAAAATCCTAGTCTTGTAAATATTCTATGACTGATCAGAACCCCTCAGCATGTCAGAGCTTCATGAACATTGTACCTCCCCTGCACCAGAAATACCCAGAGTTGTACTCACAGGCTCTGCAGGCATTGGGATGTTCCAGCTGCAGGAGATTGCTCCAGGAGCTGCAGCTGCACTGTCCTGCAGCCAGAGGTTCCTGTGCCAAGGGCTGGCAGTGATTGTGCCCCAGGCACTTCTCAGCCCCTTGCCAGCCCTGACTGATTGAAGCTCTCTGTGCCTCTGTGCTGTGCCCAGGCTGGCTGCAGGCAGTGCCCCAGCCCTGCTGGGCTGGCACAAGAGCTGCTCATCCAGAGAAATGTGCTTTTGAAGCTCTTCTTGGTGAGCAGGAGCTGCCTCTGTGCCAGGAGCCCAGCCCAGCTCAGCAGCACAGACACAGCACAAGGACTTTAATCAGCCTCTGGGCCTTTGTGCTCAGGCCCTGAACATCAGTCCCTGAGAGGGAGCTGAAGAAACCTCTCCAGAACTCCAAGTCAGAATCCAACTCCAAACTTTCTTGGACTTTTAATGGGTCCCACTGAGGGACACGACTGAGCAAGTGTCCCCAGGCCCCAGGCAGAGCAGAGAACTGCAGGCAGTGATGACAGGTGGGGACAAAGAGAAGCCAAGTCTTGGTGCCCTGGGGCCCAGCAGGGTCTGTGCCAGCAAGGGCTGGGAGGAGACACCTTGTCCTGAGGCCCTGGGGCCTCCTGGCACAGCCCCAGCCAGGCTGGGCACTGTCAGCCCCTTGTGCTGCCCTCAGCATCCCCCCCTAGCCCACATCCCAGTGGCCTCAAGGATCTGCTGCAAGGAGTCCCTGGGGAGCCTTGCTCAGCAATGGCCCTGGGGGCTCCTTCATGCTCCCTGCAGGGACTGCAGGTTTTTCAAAGGACTTTGGGTTTGGCTTTTGCCTTGCAGTCTCTGAGAGGTTTGTGCAATCATGGCCTCCAATTATCTGCTGTAATTAGTCCCCGGAGAGGCTTTGTCATTAACAACACTTAGTGGGGCTCATTAATGCTTCAAGGTACTTCAGTTATTTGAAGGTACTTGGTGTTTCCCTTTTGATAGAGACTCTGTGAGAGGTTTGTGCAATCATGGCCCCAATTAACGGCTTTAACGAGTCCCTTGAGAGCTTTGCACTGACACTCAGTGGGTCTCATTAATGCTTTGAGATACTCAAAATTTTTAAGGTAGTTTGGAATTTCCTTTCCATATTGAGACTCTGAGAGGTTTTTGGTTAATCCTGGCCTCCAATTCTCTCCTCCAAGATGTCCATGAGAAGCCTGTGTTGGGGATGGACCTCAGTGGGACCCATTCATGCTTTGAGACACTTTGGGGTTTTCTTCTGACTTTGACTCCTGGAAAGGTTTGTGCCATCTCCTCTCAGGCCCTGAGGTTCAAGAGCTCAGCTCCAAATGCACCACAGGGCTCATCAGGATGCGGCAAGTCCTGACAAACCATGGCTCTGCCTTGATTTCCCTCTGCTCTTATGCAGTTTATCAGGAATGTATCTGGAGTGATTTTGGTTTGCTAATTTGAGATTTCTCAGCCAATGCACCTATCAGTGCAGTGGGATCAGTGTTAGCTAATTACCATTGCACTCACTGGAATATATTTACTCATTTCCTGCTGTGAGATAGGATTAGGAAAAAGGCAAAGTAGGCTCAAAATTTTAAAAGGGTATATAGAAAAGTTTATTACCACTAGATAGAAAAAAGAATAATAAGAATCTGAACACTTCTCCTCTCCCTACAACCTTTTCTTTCTTACTGACAATGCAAGGAGACAAAACCTGAAAGTTTCAGTCAGTTTACACCATCTAGAACAGTCTTTCTTCAGTTCACTTAGGGAGAGGAGACTCTCTTTCATGCTATGGAGACTTCTCCATAAGAAAAATGTTCTCTTGTGGCTCTCAATTCCCACGAATAGCAGGTGCCCAGAAAATATGCAAGTGTGAAGTCCCTCCCATTTTTCACAGCTTAACCCACAGCTGGTTTTATGGGCCATGTACACTTATGGGGTATGAGTTTAAAGATGAGCTGTTCAAGAGCAAAGATTCTCTTCATCTATTTCTGAAATCATCTTCATCTCTGAGAACAGAGATCTTCTTCTTCTCTCCCTGAGGGCACAGGATCTCACCACTCTTCTCTCTTTCTCTGTTTAAACTTCTCATGGGATCACAGCTACTTCAACATTTGCTTACTTTAGCATGGAGGTTTTTGCTGAACAGGTCATCTCCCCATATTTTCAAACAGTTATAGGGAAAAGAGAGTCTGATATATTAATTCCATCCTTCTCCATAGCTTTACAAGAGGATTTCAGCCCCAAGATCAAGGCATCTCCTCATTCCTTCCATCTGGGACTCAGCTTCCCCTTCAGTGACCTGGGTGTCTTCATGTTTGTCCTTTTCTCTCACTGGAGGGAGGATGGAAGCACTGAAAGAGTTCATATCTCACCCGGGGCCTGCAGATGGTTCCGTGCCCCCGGCCGGGCTCGGTGCTTGCGGCCGGAGCTGTTTTACGATGGAGGTTTCTGCAGCGGCTGCGCTGGGGCTGTGTCAGGATGGGCCGCGCTGGGGCAGGGCCAGGATCTCAGCAGCCAGGCCAGAGCACAGCAGCAGCACGGCCGGGGGCCGATGGCTTCTCCTGCCCCTGCCCGGGGCTTGCGGCTGAAGCCCCAAGGGTGGCAGAATCTTGGCCGAGCCGGCCCGGCCCGGGGCTGCTCCTGGGGCCCGGCGGATCCTGGCTGGGCCCGGGCTGGCGGCGGGGCAGGGCTCAGCAGGGCCCAGATGTTCCCAACTGCAGCCATGGCCCGGCCCGGCCTCGGCCCCGCGGCCTCCCCTGCCCTGCCCGGCAGCCGATGGGGCCTGGCGCGGTCCCTGGGAAGGGGCCCGGCCCCACGGCAGGAGCCGCCCGGCCCGGCCTGGCTGAGACGGGGCCGGGTCAGCCTTGTTACCTCTGGGCCAGCCAGAAGGGAAAGAGACCCTCCCAGGCTTTCCCATCTTTAACATGTGTCTTCACAGAGGCGTGTACAGTCTCCTTAGTGGTTTAACAGATTGTCAGTTCTCAAAGCTGATTACTGATTGGTTTTTTTGTCAGACACAGATGAAACTGCTAGCAGCTTCTCTAAGAACATCACTTCATGATGCAAAATCACCACAACAGCCCAGAGCCCAGAGCTCCTTTGTCCATATGTATCGGTCATGTGCCCAAGTCCTCAAAAACCCTTCTTGGGAGATCTCTGGGCCCTTTCCAAGGTTTTTTCAACTGAAAGCATTCCACTCAGAGTCTAAGAAAATCACCAGCAGACATGGCCAGCCTGACCTGTCTGTCCTTACTACTTTTGTCTGGGAGCAATCTTTGGATATATGGAATTTGGGAAGCCAAATTCTAATTTTGGCCATGGACCATGGACATGAAGGTTGGTTCTTTTCCGTAGGAAGGAAGGAACAGAGCCCCAGTGTTTGCCAGGCAGAAGAGAGGTGACCACCAGAGGACAAGGCCAGCCAGAAGTGGCAGGTTTTTTTTTCAGAGAAACCCTTGCATATAGGAAAATTTTTAGAGAGAATACCAATTTTGGCAATGGACATTTAAAAAAAGGGATGGTTCCTTTCTATAGCAAGGAAAGCACGGAGCCCCAGTGTTCCAGGAGCTGATGAGAGGCAGCCCTTGACATTGCAACATCAGCCAGAGCTGTCAGGTGGCCCCTGGGAGGCCAAGCCAGCCAGGCCTGTTCCATGTTCCCTCAGTTCCATGGGGCCCCACAGTGTCCCAATGGTCCTTTGCTTCCCTGAGGCCCTGAGGTGTCATAATGCCCCCTTGGTGACACCAGGCCCTGAAGGGTCCCAATGGTCTCCATGGTTCCATCAGGCCCCATGGAGCCATAATGGTCTCTGGGTTCCATGAAGCCCCGCTGGGTCACCATGGCCCCTTGGTTCCATGGGCTCCAGTGGTGCCACAATGATCCCCTTGGTTCCATGAGGTCCCCACAGTGTCCCAGTGTTCTCCATGGGAAGGAAAGAACCCAGCCCCAGTGTTGCAGGGGCAGTCACCAGAGGTCAAGGCCAGCCAGGCTTGATGGTACTGGCAGATTGTGCCTGGGAGCAACCCTTGGATATCCAGAATTTTGGAGGTGGAATCCCAATTTCAGACATGGACACCTGGAGGATAAGGATGCTTGTTTTCCATTGGAAAGAAAGCACGGAACACTGATTCAACAGTGACATTTGGGGATCTATGGGGAGCATTGGGGATCGTTTCTGCACCTCGTGACCCAACAGGAGCTTCTCTAATAAATGTTGCCTGAAGCTCCCACTGTGCTCATGACAGGAACCCCTGTGAGTGTCTGGGACATCCCAGCTCTCTGGCAGCCTGGGGACTCCTGGGATGTCACCATGGAATGGCTGTGACTGCCTCTGACCACAGGGCTCTTTACCATCCTAGAAACCCCTCGGAGGTCTCCATGGAGCCCCTGTCTCTGCCTGTGACATTCCAGCTCTGGAACAGCCTGGAGATTCTTGGAAAGTCCCCATGGAACCCTTCTGAGGGCCTGTGACAAATCTGATCCTTAGCAGGCAACCATCACCAGTCCCCTGTTGCTATGCTCAGTCCCTTGGCAGCTCCATGGAGACCCCATGCCAGGGGTGGCTGCCATGGCCACCAGGGCTGGCACCAGCTGGGATGCTCGGTTTCCACGGGCCGGGCTTCAGGAATGGGATTCCCCAATTTCCTGCTCCCGCTAAAACCACGCTGCCCTCGCTGCCCTCCCGCCTCCCATGGAAAGCACAAAAGGCAAAGATCCCGGGCTGGGATAAGAACAATTTATTGGGAACTGCAAGGAGATAAAGAACAAAAAGGAACAAAAAAAATATTGATAACAGAAGGGATAAGTAAAACTATTTACAGAGAAAACTACAACATCAACAACTAGTTCTTCCTGGCAATGTATTTCCTCCTGTCTGGAAAGGACACCCTTCTCCTCAGGGAGAGAGAGAGAGAGAGAGTCCCTTTCCTGCCCCTGGCAATGACCTGAGGTGGGAGTGAATGTAATGACAGGGCCATGGCCAGACCCTCATGTTCTCCAATCCCACATCATGTCATTGCCAGGGGCAGGAAAAGGGACAGGTGTCTTCCCAGCATGGATCACAGGGAACATGGATCACCAGAACTCTGACCAACGTGGGGTCTCCAATGGGGGATAAAGCTGGAGCGGTGCGTGAAGCTCTTCCTGCAGTTGGGGCATGTGCAGGGCTTC
Organism: Agelaius phoeniceus; assembly: GCF_051311805.1. Taxonomy (NCBI): domain Eukaryota; kingdom Metazoa; phylum Chordata; class Aves; order Passeriformes; family Icteridae; genus Agelaius; species Agelaius phoeniceus. Next base: position 8,943,763 of record NW_027509866.1, read on the forward strand.
TTTTACTGGTGCCTCCGTTGGTGTCTGCTCAAGTGAGAGCTGCTGGTGAAGCTCTTCCCACACTGGGGACACTCGTAGGGCCTCTCCCCAGTGTGGATGCGCCGGTGGGTGACGAGGGTGGAGTTGTGCTTGAAGCCCTTCCCGCAGTCGGGGCAGAGGAAGGGCCTCTCATCCGTGTGAATGCGCTGGTGCTGGAGGAGCTGAGAGCTGGTGTGAAACCTCTTCCCACACTCGGGGCACTGGTAGGGCCGCTCCCCTGTGTGGGTCATTTGGTGGATGATCATTTGGGTCTTCCTACTAAAGGTCATCCCACATTCCCCGCAGTTGTATGGCCTTTCTCCAGTGTGGATCCTCTGGTGGCAGATCAAGAGAGACTTCTGCCTAAAGCTCTTCCCACATTCCCCACACTCATAGGGTCGTTCCCTGGTGTGGGTCTTCTGGTGGGAGATCAGGTTACAGCTCTGGCTGAAGCTCATCCCACATTCCCCACACTCGTAGGGCTTCTCCCCGGTGTGGATCCGCCGGTGCCTGATGAGGTGGGAGTTGCACTTGAAGCCCATCCCACAGTCAGGGCAGTGGAAGGGCCTCTCATCCGTGTGAATCCGCTCATGCAGGAGGAGATCAGAGCTGGTGTAAAACCTCTTCTGACACTGGGGACACTCGTAGGGCCTCTCCCTCTCCCCAGCGTGGATGCGCTGGTGGGTGATGAGGGTGGAGTTGCGCTTGAAGCCCTTCCCACAGTCAGGGCAGCGGAAGGGCCTCTCCTCAGTGTGAATCTGCTGGTGCTGGAGGAGACTGGAGTTGGTCTGAAACCTCTTCTGACACTGGGGACACTCATAGGGCCTCTCCCCAGTGTGGATGCGTTGGTGGGTGATGAGGGCAGAGCTGCAGCTGAAGCCCTTCCCACACTCCCCACACTCGTAGGGCCATTCCCCAGTGTGGATCATCTGGTGGCTGATCAGGGTGCTGCTCTGCCTGAAGCTCTTCCCACACTCCAAGCACTTGTGGGCCTTCTCCCCATCATGAAGCTGCCCATGGACCACCAGCTCTGAGCTCTGGCTGAAGCTCTGTCCACCTTCCTGGCTCAGGGTGGGTCTTTCCTCCTCAGAGCACCCTGGGCTGGGTTTGCAGCCCCTCCTCCTGTGGGATCTCTGGGGATTTTCCTCCCCATTGGATTCCTGTGCCCTGGAGTCACTCAAAATGGCCTCTTCCATGAGTTTCTGCTGTGGGGATTTCTCCTCCCTGGTCTCCATGCTCAGATCCTTCCCGGGGGGAGGAAGGACAAGGAGAGGATGGGATTGGCCTCCGTGCCAGAGGGAAGGGGAAGGAGATCCCCCCAGTGCATCCCCAGCAGGACGGGGTTGGCAGCAGGGTTGTCCTGCAGCCGGGGGCTGTGCTGGGCTGGGAGATGGAGCAGGAGAGAGGGGGAAAGGGGCACTGACTTCCTCCTCACCTGCCTGCGTGTCCCGGGCCTCCTTCCTCTTCCTTGCAGCCTCCTCCTCCATCTGGCAAAGGTTTGGGGATGTGAAATCCTGTTTTGGGAGGAAAGCAAGGGATGAGCGCATTGAATTTTTACTGGTTTGAAGACAAACCTGGGGGAGAGTCTAAACCAGAATTACAATTTAATAAGGAAAGAAGATCAAGGCAATGATACAGAAACACTGCCTTAAACTGACAGAGTCAGGATATAACCTGACACCCTGTTGCTCAGGGTGGTGGCAGCAGTCCCATTAAATGGTGGCTGCAGTCCTGTTGGAGTGATGAATGTGATTCTGTCCAAGCAGTGATCCTGTAGAAGGGTCAGGTCTTCCTCTGAAGGTCCAGTGGTGGTTCTGGAGCTCTTGTCCTCTGGGAATCCAGTAGGCAAGCTGCTCCTGGTGTTGCAAGGCTCAGCTTATATCCAGGTAGGAATGCTTGGATCCTCCCCCTGGGCGGAGCATCCCACAATGGGATGATGGAATTTGATCAGTCCTGCAGTGACACACAATGGCCCATTCACAGAAGATATCTCCCCTGGAGGGCGTTATCAGGGCTGAGGCATGGAAGAGATCAAGAACACTGCCCCGCCTGTTTCTAGCAGCTGATGAAGATGGGCATTGAAAACATGCATTTGGTTCCATCTTCCAGCCTGAAACAGTGGGGGAATCCCTGCTCAGGGGGTGAACACCACCCCCCTTACCCAAACTGGCTCAGGTGTGAAACCTCCACCCCGGGAAGGCCACACACACAGGGGACAATGTCACACTTGCCCTGCCCCTGGGGAGGTCTCTGTCCCTGTCACTCTGTGGCTGTCACCCCTTTTCTCTTTCACAGGCCGGGGGCTTTGCCAAATCTAAGAATAATTTTCTTCTCTTTCCCTGTCACCTTTGTGACATCTACACAGAGCTTTCCCTTCCTTTTCATAATCTTTTCATAAAAGAGGTATCGCAATGTATTGGGCCAAATTTCCACTTTTCTTATATTGGAACCTGCCAGCAGCTGAGCTGGAGCTGTGCAGGACCAATGGATTTTGGAATTGCCACAAAATTGCTTCTACTGTGAGTTTTGGGATTTGTTTGCGTTTTCCCCACAAGTGACTTGTGGGAAGAGCAATTGGGTCTGGGGCTAGATGAGTCTGGGACTAGGATGTGATTTAATACAGAACTGTGAGTGTGTCTGAACATGGAATGAGATTGAGACCAGGATCAGGGTCAGGTTTGGGACTGAGCTCACCCAGAGCAGGACAGGAGGGGATGTCACTGTGGGAAGGTTTGGGGAAAATACTGATTTGGGGAGAAACAAGGTGTGAATGCCTTCGGTTGGGGATTCCTCTTGCCCAAGTCCATCTCTAGAAGTCACCTGATGTCCATAATAACCTCCAAAAATCAAGAGTGTATAAAAAAAGTGCCACCAGGAGTGTCCCATTTCCAGTCTCATCCCTCTGGGGTTCTGGTAGTCCCCTGTCTCTTGGCTGTTGTGGATCCCATGGGTCCTGGGGATCCCCCCTCTCCAGGGTCCTGCTAAGGGATGCAGGCGGATTTTGGGGTCACAAGGTCCCCCTCTCCAGCCTCCCCCCAATCCAGCCACTTGGGGTTCCCCCTTCTTTCCACCACCCTGTCCTGCTTTAGGGCAATTTTGGGAGAAAACTCCCGAAAGGGGTTTCCTCTAGAATGCAGATTCAGCAGCCCCACCCTCAGCCAGTTCGGGAAAATATTTCCTTGCGAAAAGTGAAAAAAACACTTTATTTAACAGGCAAAGCATTCACCAACACAAAAATTGAACAATATTAAGCAATAAAACCTCCTGCTGCTGGAAAATAGGTGACAAACTCCAAAAGTCCCTCCTTGGGCTGGGGCTTTGCTCACTCAGTGTCTTATCAGTCTCTTATCAGTCTCTTATCAGTCTCTTACCAGTCCCTCCTGTATTGGAAATGCCACGGCCCAGGCTCAGCCCGGTGGGCCACAGGTGGGAGCTGCCGGTGGTGTTCTGGGTGTTCAGTCCAGAGCAGGTTTAAACAGCTCCAAAGAAAAAGAAAAACCACAGTCCAGGGAACTTCTCTGCCTCAGAGAGCTAAAAACTAACTAAAAGCAAAGTAGAGCTCTGTCCCACCCTCTGTGCATCCAGGAGCCGGAATGTGGAGGAGTGAGTGCAGTGTCTGAAAACAAACTGCAGCTTCTTCCTCCTCCCCTTGGCTCTCAGAACCAGCCTTAAAGGTGCAGAACTCATTTCTGGGCTAAACGGGCCGATGGGGCACGAGCATCATGAAGTCACCCCAGGACGCGCCCCTGTCAGGGTCAGGGGGTCCCGTCCCCGCCTCATCTCCGGGCTGCCGGGGGTGTCCCAGCTCCGGTATCGCCCCTTCCCCTCTCCCCGTCCCGGGGGTCCCTCGTTCCACAGCCCCGGCTCTCACTGGGATCCCCAAAACCAATGTCCCGCCCCGTCTGTACCGGGCCATCCCCACGTGGACCCCCCGGGACCCTCCCGAGGGGCGATCGCGGCTCCTCTGCCCCCGAAAAAGCTCCTCTTAGGGAGCCCGGAGATATCCGGGGCTCGAGTCCGGGATCTGCCGGCTCCCAACACGCTCCAAAAAAATCCTCCCGGAGACCCCTGGCTGGAGCCGGGGCGAGCTCGGCCTCGCCCTCACCTGCGGCTCGGGGCTGGGGGCGATGCTCCCGGGGCAGGGGCTGCTGCAGGCTCAGCGTGCGGGCGCTGCGAGCGCCGGGATTCTCCCGCTCCCGCTCCTGCTCCTCCTCTCCCTCCTCTTCCTCCCGCATTTCCTCCGCTGCCAGCCCGGACCCCCCTTTCCCACCCCTCTGCCCCGCGGCCCCGCAGCCCCGGCTGCTGGGTGGGGGAGCCCCCGATCGGCCCCAGGGCTGGGCAGGGGGCTCGGGGACCCCCCCGGGGCGGATCCGTGCCCCCGGCCCGAGCCCCAAACTCCGCTCCGGGGCCGCTGGGCTCTGCGGGTCCGCCTGGCAACCGGTGAGTCATCGCCGAGAAAAGCTCTGGTTGGCTGGAAATTGTTCAGCGCGTCCTCTGATTGGCTGGAATTGTGAAAGGCGCTGCGCCCTGCGGGTGGCCCCGGCAGCTGCGGAGTCCGAGCCGGAGCCTTTTCCTCTTTCTTTCTCCCCCTCTGAGAACTCTTTCCTATTTCTTTCTTTCTCTGAGATCTCTTCCCGATTTCTTTCTCTCCCTCTCTCCTCCCATTTCTTGTTCAGTTCAATCCAAGTTCGAGCAGATCCACAGGTTGCGTTCCCACGCTCTCATTCGCACCTTCCCTGGGGCAGAGGCGTCTCTCCCTCGCGAAATCGTAACCCATGGGCAGGGTCCCTTCCACCGCAGTCGTTCCAGGATTCTGTCAGTGACTCGCTTTCCTTCTTTCCTCTACTTCCAGCTGGGAATGTGATGGAAACTGTCGGAAAGCCACCTTTGCCGTGTGCTCTGGGAGCCCACAGAGCTGCTGGCCCTTGTCCCCTGGCCCTGCACAGCTCCTTGGGAGGCACGGCAGGAGCAGCACCCTGGGAACCTCGGGAATATAGTAGAGGAGATGTATTTGAATATGTGTATAGAGGCTTTGCCCCAGAGGTCCCGGTTGCCCTCAATGGGCTGCAGCTGCGATGTCCTTAATTGGGCTGCAGCTGTAACCAATGAAGATGACCGGGATAAAAGAGGGCGGGTAAGCCAGTCAGGGAGAGCCTTGGAGGAGCCCTGACCTGAGAGAGAACAGCATGCAGAAGAAGGAGTCCGTGAAGAGCTGCAGCCATGAGAATACACCCAAGAGGTATGGACTTTGGAAATCTAATAATAACAACAATATGGGACTCTAGAAATAATAGAAGAACAACACGGGAATGCCCCTCTGGGATCCATGGCACACACTGCCAGGGGCTGGAATTCCAGTTCCCAGCCAGGAAAAGATGTTCCTGCCCTGGAAGGCAAAGCTCTCAAGAAGGAGCCAAAAGCCAAGTGGAGCAAGATCTTACAGTGACATTTCACTGCAAGCCTTCATAACTTCACCCATGGTTGTTGTAGCTCCTGGATTGGGAATTAAATCAGGGCAGGGTCTTTGGTGGGAGCTGCCCTGGGTCAAGGGAGACACTGAGAGAGAAACAGAGCAGGCAAAGAGAGGCAGGAGAGAAAGCGGAACACAAAAACAATTAGCTGAGAAGGTGGCACTCTGAAAACAGACCAGAACTGACTGAAAAGGAATATGACAGAAAGAAACAATTTTGCCCCTTTTATTTCCTATCAAAATACAATTTCTTCCCCTTCTCACAAACCTCCTCCCAGTGTCATTCAGCAGGGCTGTCAGAAAGTTTTTCATTCTGGGTGGATGTTCCAGACTGCAGCCACAGGCAAACAGGGAATGGGGATTTTCCTGCTCCTGGGGAGTTTGACATCCTCAGCTGAGGAGAGGAGGAGGCACCACAAGAAAAGGGCAGCCAGGCTTCATCCTCCCACAGGAAAGAGAGGGGAGAAATCTCTCATCCTGTCTGCAGCTGCTCCCACAGGGATGTGAGGGCTGATCCCAGAGCCCCAAGGGTCACAGTCAGGGCTGCCCTCAGGGAATGCTCATCTGGTATTGAGGGGCAGCGTGGGAGCACCTGGATCTTGGGGCACCCAGCTGCCCCCCATGTTTGGAGGTGCCTGAGGAGGGCTGGGACAATGCCAGGGACATCCTGCAGTGACATCCCCCCTGTCCTGCTCTGGGTGAGCTCAGTCCCAAACCTGACCCTGATCCTGGTCTCAATCTCACTCCATGTTCAGACACACTCACAGTTCTGTATTTAATCTCATCCCAGTCCCAGACTCGTCTAGCCCCAGACCCAATCCCAACCCCAGCCCTAAAGCCAATCCCATGTCTCGCCTTAACCCCAGTCCTAGCTCTAATCCAAATCTCAGCCCCAACTCCAAGCCCAGCCCCAATTCCAGCCCCTTCCTAAATCCTCAGCCCCAAACCAAATCCCAGGTTCAGCCCTTCTGGGGCTTTGGGGGTGTCTCTGTCCCTGTGACCCCGATGATGTTTGGGTGGGGTCCCAGCAGGGCTGAGAGGGACAGAGACCCCCCCGGCCTCGCCAGGGGTGAGAAGGTGGCAGAGCCCCCCCAGCCCCGAGCAGCCTCAGCGGTGAGAGGGACACAGAGCCCCTGGTGCCCAGCCCTGCACAGGCATTGCCTGAGGCCAGAGGGATGGAGACCCCCCGAGCATCCCCCAGGGCCAGGGGACAGAGAGCCCCGAGCATCCCCTGGGCTGAGAGGGACAGAGACTGCCCCGAGCACCCCCTGGCACAGGGGAGAGAGGGAGGGAGACCCCCAGGCATTCCCTGGGTGAGAATGATGGAGACCCCTGGGGAATGGCCTGGGGTGACAGGGACAGGGACACCCCTGGGGAATGGCCTGGAGTGACAGGGACAGGGACAACCCCCCCCAGCCCCTCCCAAGCATTCCCAGGGCATGAGGTACAGAGACCCCTCGAGCATCCACTGAGCACTGTGTTATAAATGAGAAACTTGAATAGCCCAATATTCAAGCAACAATCAATTTATTAATTAATATGGTAAAGTATGAGCAATACAGCGCTGGGTACAGTGGGGGAAGTTTTCCCTCCAAATGCACACCCATAGTTGAGGCTTACAGGTATTTATAGGGGTACTTATCAGCTTTCTCAGCAGTTTCTAGTCCCAATTTTTACTCAGCAGCAGTTTCTATTCCCAATTTTTACCTCACAACTCTATACACTATTGTGATTTAGTTTTTCTCAGGATGTTTCCCAGAAAGGAGTATCCCCAGATGGTGGTGGTTCGGTTTCCAAAAGAAGGAAGAAGTTTCCCAGATGGTGAGGTCCTGCTCTCCAGATGTGGGTCCACCTTTTGATTGCAAGGACTATAAATCTCATCTAATTCCATGAGCCCCTGCAATGTCAAAATGGACCTTTGGATCCATGGGGGCCCACAGTGTCACAATGGGCTCTTTTGGTTCCACAGCTTCCCTATGGCCCCTCGGTTCCATGTGTCCTGCACTGTTCCATGAATCCTTAGTTCCATGGATCCTGTAGGGTCACAATGGTCTCCTTGGTTTCATGCTGCCACAGCTGCCATAATTTCCATGGTATCACAACTGCCCTTGGATCCCAAGAGGCCCCATCGTGTGACAATGGCCCCTTGCTTCCATGACGCCCTGCAGTGTCACAATGGTGCCCATGATTCCATCAGGCCCTGCAGTGTCACCATGGACAGTTGGTTCAATGACACTCCACAATGTCCCCACGGACCCCTTGGTTCCACAGAGCCCCACTGTGTCACTGTGGTCCCTTTGGTTCCAGGGCTCAGAAGTGCCAGAATGACCCTTTGGTTCCATCAGGCCTTGAAGGTTCACAATGGTCTCCATGGTTTCACGAGTACCCCCTGTGTCACAAGAGACTCTTGGGTCCCTGAAGTTCTTCAGTGTCACAATGGGCCCTTGGTTCCATGAGGTTTGGCAGAGTCCCAATTGACTCCTTGGTTCCATGAAGCCCTTCTGTGTCACAATGCCCACGGTTCCATGAGTTTCCATGGTGTCACCACGGTCTCCTTGGATCCCCAGTATCACCATGGTCTCCTTGGTACCATCCAGGCCTTGTAACAAAAGGTACTGAGCCATTTTGTGCCTTAGATGAAAGGCTGCAGAACTCATGGTTGTGAGGCTGTGTCACTGATAAGAAACAAAAACCACCTGAATCTGAACGCAAAATATCATCTCAAGCACCTTCAATCCAGGCCTCGACAGAGGTAGAAAATACAAACTGAGATTCCACAGTAAATCAAAAACAGGGACCGTACTTTGAATGCATGCAAAATGCATTCAAGTGCATTCCACTGCACTTGATATGATTGGGAGGTGATGATCCCCTATTCCAAGAGTGAACCTAAGAAGGGCTGACTATTGAAGGAACCACAGAGAAGCACAATAGAAGAAAAGCAGGTGGCATAGGTAATTCTGGGATAGGCAGACCAGAAAGCAAGAGCAGATGAGCCAGTGTAGTCGCCACCAAGGAGATCACGCTCACATGCTGTGGGCACAACCCCATCAGGCCGTGTCACCATCCCCTGGCACAAGGAGGGTCACAATGGTTCGTATTACTGATCTCAGAGCCCAAAGACTCACAGCAGGGGACCTTCAGTATTAACCAAAACAAATGCACCTTTCATTGAGTGCCCACAGCAGATGCAACACAAGGATTGGAAAGCAGATAAAGGAGAGAGAGACAGAGAAAAGGAGGGGGGGAATAGCTGCCAAGAGAGAGATGAAATCCTCGTGGTCCAGCCAATAGATCTGTCTTGTCACGTCAGGGAGAGTCTCAAAGTCTTTGGTTAACTCAGGGCTCTTTTATAATCTACCACCGGGAGGGGAGCAGGATGGCACATGGAGGGAACAGTGGAGAATAAACCCATTGAGAACAGGTACAGACAGCCCAGTTCTGAACAGCACAAACCAGTGCCAGCAGTGAGCGGGGCCTGTTGTTTCAGGACTGGTTCCTATGGGAAACATCCCGCTTCCCATGGCAGACATCCCGCTCCAGTCAGGCCAGCACCCCTGGGTTAGAATTTGAAGGGTCTCAGTCTCAGTCCTCGGGGAGGGCTTCAAGCTCCGTCCTTGACAGCAGTTGTGAAGCAGATGAGGGATCTTTGGACCGTCTCTTACAGACTGACATCCCAAAACATAATTATGCATTTCCCTTTAAAAGTAAAATTTACTGAATTATTAAAATTATAATTATTTTTCTTATTTATAAAAGAATTATTCTATATTTGTATTACCAAATTTGAATGTTTACATTAAAAATCCATACCTTTTTAGCAAGCAAACAATTTATTGGTCATTGGTTCTAAGGAACACAATTCCCTTCATTGATTCATTGACCAGTGTGGCTATTGATTTCTCCTTCTTTATGCTAATTAGTCCCATTTTAAATCCTTTTGTCATCTTTTTTATCATTTCCACAGACAGGATAAAAGGGACCACTTTGGGGTCAAGGGAGACATTTCTGAAGCACATTTGGGGCAGTTCTGGTCTGGGGAGGGAATTCAGAGAAAGCTTGAGGGTCTGGAGGACCCTTGGGGGAGCCGGGTGGGCACTTGGAGGGGCACTCAGGGATTCCGAGGGACAGTTCGGGATCCGGGGCAGCACTTGGGGGGCTCTGATGGGGCTCTCTGGGGCGCGGGGGGTGATGGGAGTTGTAGGCGCGGGTCTGATACGGTTTAACAAGGCCGGGGAGCATCACGGGAGTTCGAGGCGCAGCTGCAGGGGCTCTCGGTGGAAGCGCGGGGCATGACGGGAGATGAAGTCCCGGCTTGAAGAGCGCTGGAAATGCGCCGCGGAGGTTGATGGGAGCTGTAGTCCCGGAAGTGGCTCCAACGCATTGTTTAGAGGTCTGGGAAGGCTCTTCGGGGACACTTCTGCGTCCGAGCTGCAACTACAGATCTTCGTGGTAACGTAAACGGTTCGAGAGAAATTTCGGGGAGTTCTAACCGGGCTCTTTAGGGCGCGGGGGACATCAGGAGTTTTAGGCGCGGGACTATTCTGAGGGATCTCTGGGGCCGCGGGGGAGGAGAGGAGATGAATTCCCAGAAGTGGCTGTACCGGACATCTGTGGGGTTGGGAGCACTGGGGGGTCCTGAATGGGCGCTGAGGGGGCACTGAGGGATCCTGGAGGGTCTGGGGGACACTTAAGGGACAAAGACGGGGCGGATCCCGGGGGTTCTGTGGGGCGCGGGGCATGACGGGCGTTGTAGTCCCGGCTCCAATGGGGCTCAATCGGCCCGCGGGGCATGACGGGAGTGTAGGCAAAAAAGAAAGATGGCGCCCAGCCGAGGACCGCCTTCGAGGTCCCTTTCCAGGCGCTGATTGGCTGTGGGTGGTGATGGGCGGAAGCCTCGGCAAATGGGATGCGGTGGAGGCGGGAACAGCCCATTCAACCTCTCCAGTCCCTCCCAGTACAGCGCAGTTCATCCCAAGTACAGCTCATTTCATCCCCAGTACTACCCCAGTACAACCCCAGTGCCCCTGCAATCCCGCCCAGGACAGCCCAGTTCATCCCCAGTTCCTCCCCAGTCCCTCCCAGTACAGCCCAGTCCCTCCCAATACACCTGAGTTTACATTCCCAGACCCTTGCAGTTCCCACCCAATGTCATCCACAGGATGCCCCAGTGTCTCCCAGTCTTCCCCCCAATGTTCCCAGTGTCCCCAGTATATCCCAGTGTGTCCCACAGCGCTCCCAGTGTTCCCCAGTATTTCCCAGTCCTCCCCAGTGTCACTCCCAGGATGTTCCAGTGTCTCCCACAGCGCTCCCAGTGTTCCCCAGTATGTCCCAGTCCCCCCCAGTGTTTCCAAGGACAGTTTAATTTCTCACGGTGCCCGTGGCAGCCAAACCCAGCAGTGGGGTCAGTGCAGTGCCCATGGCCACAGCCCCTTGCAGTGGCCCAGTGCAGCTTGGGCTGATGATCCACCCTCACAGCCGGCCCAGGGCAGCTCTGCAGTGGCTCTGGTGGCACCTGGGGCTGGCACACACCTGAGCAGTGTGTCTGTTTGCAGTGGGGAAACTCAGGAGTTTGAGATTGCTGCAAAAAGCACAAAAAGGGAAAACCCCTCTTAGGCTGGGTGCAGCCAGCTCTCCAAGCACAGCAGCTCCCAGGGCAGTGAGGACAGACAGGATGGGGCTGGGCAATGTGGAGCAAGGTTGTCCACGCTGGGTCAGAGCTCCAGGCACAGCTTCTGTGAGCAGGCCAGGGCTGCTGAGGAGAGACCCTGGGTCAATATCAATCACAGAATGCTGCAATCACCTCTGCTCTAAAGAGAAATAAAGGACACCCTTTAAAATAGGAATGTGTATTTCTTACAAGTTCTTTGAAATCTTTTTCCATAACTGGACTAGGAAAACTTTAATGACCCTCTCAGGGCTTTGGTGTTGTTTACATCAGACTCAGTGCCTGAGAGTGTCTTGAAAAAACTTGTCGAAAACTCCAAGTCAGTTTCAAACTCCATTTTTCTTGAAGTTTTAATGGATCCCACTGAGGGACACAACTGGGAAAATGTCCCCAGGTTCCAGGTAGAGCAGAACACGGGAGGCAGTGATGACCGCTGAGGACAAGCAAGGCAAAGGTGTCTCTGATAGTGGAGCCCTGGAAAATGTTAAAAATAGTCTTTGAAAATATTGGGCTTTGTGTTTTCTCAGATCACTGCACCTGTGTAGGCAGTATGATAAAAGATATAATTGTTAGATGTGGTGATTGTTTAGTAATTAAATATAATTATTATATAACCATAAAAGAATTGTGAGAAACTATGTTGGAAATTTAAAGGGGGCTATGTTTAGCTGAAATCTGTGTATACAATAGAACAATATAAGTTTAATAATTAACATGAAAGTTATGTAATGATAGAGTATAAAACACGTTCACCCTGAATGTATGCTCGGAATCAGATTTGGGTGGAAACTACCCCGATTCCCAGAGCTCTTAAATAAAAAGCACCGCATATAATTGCTGATGTGATTATGTGTTTGTGAACGCTAACATCTCTGGTGCTGAGCAAAGCTGGATGTGGTTCAGGAATGCAAAGTGCCAAGGCCTGAGCCCCAGCCCCTGGCCAGGCAGATCCTGTCCCTCCCTCATTGCTCAGGGATCTTCCCAGGATGGGCACTGGGATGTGGGGATGGGCAATGCCAAGGGCAGGAGCATGGGGCGGCCCCTGCCCGGCTGCTGAGCAGGGACAAGGAGGCAATGAGGCCCCAGGCCTGCAAGGGTCACTTGTCCCCTCGTGGCCTCAGGCCCAGGGCCAGCAGCGATGGCCAAAGTGCTGCCCAAGTTGGCTCTGGCAGGGCTGTCTTGCAGCTGCTGCCCATTCCTGTGCCCTGTGCAGCCCAGGCTGTCCCACGGTGTCCCTGCCCTGCGCCTCTGTCCCTGCAGGCTGTCGGCCCTGAGCAATGAGGGAGGGACAGGATCTGCCTGGCCAGGGGCTGGGGCTCAGGCCTTGGTCCTTTGCATTCCTGAAACACATCCAGGTTTGCTCAGCACCAGAGACACCTTTGCCTTGCTTGTCCCCACCGGTCATCACTGCCTCCCGTGTTCTGCTCAGAGTGGAACCTGGGGACACTTTCCCAGTTGAGTCCCTCTGTGGGACCCATTAAAACTTCAAGAAAATTTGGAGTCTAAATTTAAATTTGAGTTCTTGAGAAGTTTTTTCAAGACACTCTCAAGGACTGAGTCTGATGTAAACAACACCAAAGCCCCGAGAGGGTCATTAAAGTTTTCCTAGTCCAGTTATGGAAAAAGATTTCAAAGAACTTGTAAGAAATACACATTCCTATTTTAAAGGGTGTCCTTTATTTCTCTTTAGAGCAGAGGTGATTGCAGCATTCTGTGATTGATATTGACCCAGGGTCTCTCCTCAGCAGCCCTGGCCTGCTCACAGAAGCTGTGCCTGGAGCTCTGACCCAGCGTGGACAACTTTGCTCCACATTGTCCAGCCCCATCCTGTCTGTCCTCACTGCCCTGGGAGCTGCTGTGCTTGGAGAGCTGGCTGCACCCAGCCTAAGAGGGGTTTTCCCTTTTTGTGCTTTTTGCAGCAATCTCAAACTCCTGAGTTTCCCCACTGCAAACAGACACACTGCTCAGGTGTGTGCCAGCCCCAGGTGCCACCAGAGCCACTGCAGAGCTGCCCTGGGCCGGCTGTGAGGGTGGATCATCAGCCCAAGCTGCACTGGGCCACTGCAAGGGGCTGTGGCCATGGGCACTGCACTGACCCCACTGCTGGGTTTGGCTGCCACGGGCACCGAGAGAAATTAAACTGTCCTTGGAAACACTGGGGGGGACTGGGACATACTGGGGAACACTGGGAGCGCTGTGGGAGACACTGGAACATCCTGGGAGTGACACTGGGGAGGACTGGGAAATACTGGGGAACACTGGGAACATTAGGGGGAACACTGGGAGACACTGGGGCATCCTGTGGATGACATTGGGTGGGAACTGGAAGGGACAGGCAATGTACACTCAGGTGTACTGGGAGGGACTGGGGAGGAACTGGGGTTTTACTGGGCTGTCCTGGGCGGCATTGCAGGGGCACTGGGGTTGTACTGGGGTAGTACTGGGGATGAACTGCGCTGTACTGGGAGGGACTGGAGAGGTTGAATGGGCTGTTCCCGCCTCCACCGCATCCCATTTGCCGTGGCTTCCGCCCATCAGCACCCACAGACAATCAGCGCCTGGAAAGGGACCTCGAAGGCGGTCCTCAGCTCGGCGCCATCTTTTCTTTTTGCCTACACTCCCGTCATGCCCCGCGGGCCAATTGAGCCCCATTGGAGCGGGGCCTACAACGCCCGTCATGCCCCGCGCCCCACAGAACCCCCGGTATCCGCAACCCCTCTATCCCTTAAGTGTCCCTCAGACGCCCCAGGATCCCTCAGTCCCCCTTCAGCGCCCATTCGGCACCCCCCAGAAGCGTCCCCGGACCCCTCAGTGCTCCCAACCCCACAGATGTCCGGTACAGCCACTTCTGGGAATTCATCTCCTCTCATCCTCTGCGGCCCCAGACCCCTCATAACACAGTCCAGCGCCGAAAACTCCTGCTGTGCCCCACGCCCTAAAGAGCCCGGTTAGAGCTCCCTGAGATCCCCGAAATTTCTCTCGAACCGTTTACGTTACCACGAGGATCTCAAGTCGCGGCTCGGACGCAAAAGTGTCCCCCAAGTGCCTTCCCAGACCCCTAAACAAAGCGTTCGAACTACTTCCGGTACTACGGCTCCCATCATGCTCCGCGGCGCACGTCCAGAGCTGTTCCAGCCGGGACTTCATCTCCCGTCATGCCCCGCGCTTCCACCGAGAGCCCCTGCAGCTGCGCCTCGATCTCCCGTGATGCTCCCCGGCCCTGTTAAACTGTATTAGACCCGTACCTACAACTCCCATCACCCCCCGCGCCCCAGAGAGCCCCATCAGAGCCCCCAAAGTGCTGCCCCAGACCCCGAAATGTCCCTCGGAATCCCTGAGTGCCCCTCCAAGTGCCCACCCAGCTCCCCCAAGTGTCCTCCAGTCCCTCAAGTTCTCTCTGAATTCCCTCTGCAGACCCAGAACTGCCCCAAATATCCCTAGAAAGTTCTCCCTGGACCACAATGTGGCCCCTTTTTACCCTGTCTGTGAAAATGATAAAAAAGATGACAAAAAGATTTAAAATGGGACTAATTAGCATAAAGAAGGAGAAATCAACAGCCACACTGGTCAATGAATTAATGAAGGGAATTGTGTTCCTTAGAACCAATGACCAATAAATTGTTTGCTTGCTAAAAAGGTATGGAATTTTTAATATAAATATTCAAATTTGGTAATACAAATACGGCATAATTTTATAAATAAGAAAAATAATTTTAATTTTATTAATTCAGTAAATTTTATTTTTAAGAGGAAATGCATGATTACTTTTATGTTTTGGGATGTCAGTCTGTAAGAGACGGTCCAAAGATCCCTCATGTGCCCGTGAGATCCAAAGCTGTGTTTCGTGTCAGGTACAAACAGGCCAAGTGTGTACTTGCGAATGCGAAATGTGTGGACATCGACAATGGGATAGTTGTGAATTCGAATAATAACTGAGGAAAACAAAGCATGGAAAAAGGCCTTTGAACCTATCTTTTGTTTGCAAGTAACCCTGGTTGATTTAAGAGCATTGGAATTAAGGTGTTAAGGATGTTGCTTTTTGCTTCTATTTAATCCATAAAAAAGCTCTGCAATAATAACCTTTTGAAGTATAATTTTGGAATATTACTTGTATCCTTGAAATTATAGCTTTGGAACATATATATAGGAAATATGCTTATCTCACGCCTTATTGAAGCAGAGAAAAACAGTTTGAGAAAGGAAGATGAACATCACCTCAAGGATTTATGGTTTCGACCAAAGGGAAGCTGGACATCACTGTTATGAGATTTATAGTCTCTGCAATTAAAAGGTGGACACATCTGGGGAGCTGGACTCCACCAGGTGGGATTCGTCTTTCTTCTTTTGGAAACCGGACCATCACCATCTGGGGATACTCCTTTGAAAATACATCCTGAGAAATTAAAATCACAATAGTGTATAGAATTGTGATGTAATAATTTGAAATAAAAATTGCTGATGAGTAAAAATTGGAAATAGAAACTGTTGAAAAAAACTGATGAGTACCCCTATAAATACCTGTAACCCTCAATTATCAGGGTGCAGTTGGAGGGAAAACTTCCCCCACTGTCCCCAGCGCTGTATTGCTCATACTTTACCATATTAATTAATAAATTGATTGATGCTTGAATATTGGCCTAGTCAAGCTTCTTATTCATAACATGCCTCACAAGTGCTGTCAAGGACGGAGCTTGAAGCCCTCCCCAAGGACTGAGACTGAGACCCTTCAAATTCTAACCCAGGGGTGCTGGCCTGACTGGAGCGGGATGTCTGCCATGGGAAGCGGGATGTTTCCCATAGGAACCAGTCCTGAAACAACGGGCCCCGCTCACTGCTGGCACCGGTTTGTTCTTGAATTTTGGCCTTGTCAAGTTTCTCATTTATAACAGTCCCAAAGGGATCTGGGCTGATCTGGATCCAATGGCTGCAGTAGGTGTGCCATTCCTAAATCCAGTTTGGGAGAGCCACGGCCGTGTTGCTGTGTGAGCTCTGAGGTATCTGATGGTGGGAGATGCTCAGGTTTGTCCTGTTTGCATCCCCAGCTCCTGCAGAGCCGCTGTCAAACAGCGCCAGGGGATGCTCCTGGCACTGACCCTGGCCTGGCTCAGGGCTCAGCTTTCCTCCATCAAATCCCACTTCAGAGCTTCACTCTGGGGGGAAGGTGTTAGTGGGTCAGGAGCAGCACAATCCAGAGAATTGGAGGATGGCTTTATGTTGGTAATTCTGGGAATGGGTTTCTCTGGAAGGATGCTGGACACTGGGGATTTCTGCCCTCCTTTCTCAGGAGAGTTTGGGTTTCTCGTGTCAGTGCTGTTCCACAGCTCCCACCATCCCTGCTCCTTTCACTGACACTTCCCCAGCTTCCCAGTGTCCTTTCTGAGGGGAAGAAAGGAACATCCATGGTGGCACCCCTTGGCTGCCTGGGGCTCCAGCTGCTCCTGGAGCTGCAGCGTGTCCGGCACAGCCGCTCTCAGTGGGGCTGGGCCTTGGTTCAGGCCCCACAGTCCCTGTCAGTGCCCACTCCCCACTGGGCTCACGCTCTGGCCGTGTGGCGCTGCTGAAGGCTCAGCGGCTCTGGCTGAGCACTCCCAGCTCTGCAGCTCCTGACTCATCCCAGGGATGGGGTCCCGCCGCCCCGGTCGGGGCCGCGTTGCCAACGGGGCCCTGCTTTGGGGTGGCCATGGGTACCCGCTGCTCCTCCACCCTCAGCAGCCCCACAGCAGAAGGGTCCTCTGGGAGCCCAGGCAAGGGATCCAGCTGTGCCATTCCCTCTGTGTCCACAGACGCTCTCCCCAAAGTCCTTTGGGCTCCCTGAAATCCTGTCTCCTGAGGTGATCCATGCCAGGGAGTCCCAGGGCCTCTGGGCCAGTCCCAGGGGGTGTTTTTGCCATTCCCAGTCGTGGTCACTTCAGCTGCTGATGTGCTCAGGCCTGAGTGGCAGCCCTCAGCCAGAGCTGGCTTACAGGACAAACCCTGGGCATTATGTGACTAACACCATCAGTTTTAGTTAACTAAAAATAGATGACCAAGGTGCTTCTGCAGCTGTTTAACACCAAGCCAGCTGCTTTGGAGACTTTCACATAATCTTGTGTAGTTACCTGCAAGAAATGTGTCACTCCAAGAAATTTTCCCAACTGACATGAATAGAGGCTTGTAGGATATTTTAGGGGAAACCCTCCAAGCCAGGGACTGGGCTCTGGCCAAGCCCTGGGTCCTCCTGGTCAGCAAAAGTGCCAGGAGACCCAGGAGTTCATGGACTAAAAATATAATCCAGTTCTTTTGACTTGCTGATTTGGGCCTAAAAACCTGGACCCACTTTTGGAGCAAATTCGGAGACCTCACCTACGGGTGGATGCACCACGTGGGATTTTCCCAAGTGCTTGCAAGAGTTCTCCAGGTCCTCGCTGTGAAATGGGGCTCCCCAGCGACTGCAGACTCTGCGTGATGGTAAAGTATTTAGGCAATTGGGGATGTGTCTTTCTCAGTCCCTATCCTTTCTCTCCTGTAATAATGATTAGGTGTATTGCCTTGCTTCTTTTTGCTTGTTGCTAAAGCCAAGGACGTAGTTTTATTGAATGTAGAATTTTACTTTTGTGTTGCCTTAACACTCATAGTAAAATAAGACCATTCTTCCCATTGGTTTCTGTGCTCTTTAAATCAGCCCTGTCAGCTGGCAGAACAGGTATCAGAACCTGATGAAAGCCAGGCTCTGCTGTGATCTAGCTGGGCCCATGGAATGCGGAGGGCCACTGTCAGTCCATGGAAGCCATGGAAGCAAGGCTCAGATGGGAGAAAGACTTGCACCAAGGAACCCCAGAGACCCTGATGGAGCCAGGGCTGCAGGGTGTCACACAGGGAGGGACCTCATGGCAGCAGGAGAGCACTGTGAGGCTGTGGAACAACGTGGCACCAAGGTTCCACTGGGACTTGACAGAACCCCATGGACGTGGATGGCCCCAAACGGGGCCCAGAGACACTTCCCAGACAAGGCCCAGGGAGGGGGATTTGCTTTATTCAGCACTGGGTGTGCGGGGATATCTCCTCCTGACAGCACACAGCACACAGAGATTACAATGGATGGTTATACTCTATGCACATTCATGGTTTTCCTTAGAAAAGGTGTGGTTATGCAAACGATCTCTCAGCACTCATTACCATCATTAGCATGTGCCAGGCGCAGGCGCAGCGCGCACTGGTGCTGGCACTGAGGAAGGCTCCGCGTCTTCCTCGGGGGTCTCCTGATGAAGGCTGGACGTCTTCATCGCCGTGCCCTTTGCACCTTTCTCCTCTAGGCATGCACAGTCTCTTGTTGGCTGTTTCAGCAATTTCCTCACTGGTTTTAGCAAGCTCTGCCCTTCATTTCTGCCAGTTTTGTTCCCTGTTTCTTGCCAATTTTCATCCTGTGTCTTGAGCTTGTGGCTAAATATTTGCAAGCTTCCATATTGGGTGCAGTGTCTCTTATTCTTGCCCAGGTATGCCTGGGCACAGTGCTTTTAACCCTTTCACAGCCAAGGACTGGAGAGCCACTCCTGGACACTGGGAATTCCTGCAGGTGCACCCACCTTTGCAGACAATGAGGCTTCAACCTCACTGTGAGAGGGCCCAGCTTTTACACTGTTAAACAAACAAGCTGACACCACTGCTGGTGTGGGAACATCTGGTTTCATTCTCCTGATTGGCTTCTCCCAAAGCCTGGCCAGGGCTCAAGGTGGAACCAAGGGAGGTGACTTTGATCCCACAGCCTCAAACAAAGCCAGATGGGATCTGGCCTGCTTTCTAAATACAGGAACGTAAATCCATATTTCACCAATGAACACATACAGAGATCATATTGCAAATAATGATTCATTGATGAGTGGATACAAATATTACCTTTGGTTGGAAGGTTCATCTGGAGCTCAGCTTTGCCTCAGGGCCTGTTGTTCAGGCCTCAGTCAGGGCCTGGTGAGGCCTCAGTGCTTCACTCAGTGCTTTGACCTACAGATGAACTGCAACCTTCAGAATAATTGCAATAACACAGTTTAAATTTAGGTATTAGGCACAAAGGCATCACCTCTTGTTCTTCAATTAAGTGCTGCTCAAGTTCATTACTCAGAGCTATAATTTTAATTCCTTTTAAAACATGCCTAATTAGTTGCTATTCTCTGTCCTTTATCAAATGCCCCTTTTTTCCTTGAGACTGTGTCTCTTTTCAGACAAGTCCCAGTACTCCATTTCCAGCACAAGGTGTCACAACAACTCCAACATGGAATCATAACACACCAAGTGCTCACAATGCAATGATTGCAGTGACTGCCACGAATGCACTTCACAGCAGCCTCCAATTTGGGAGCCAATCCCACCATGAGGAATTTTCTTCTTTCTGCCTCTCTTCTACTGATCTTTCTATTGAGGTGATTCCTGATTGATGGACCTCAAACCCAGCACTGATAGACATTCCTACAACATTCCTGTCCTGGAATAGCCCAAGATCCTCCCTGGCCAGCAAGCAGATAATCCAAGGCCGTGCAGTTCTGCAGAGCCCCATTTGTGTTTGTTGGAGCTCGCAGGGTATGCTAATGGATATTTTAACAGCATCACTTCTTACTTCTTCTAATAATTGATTTAGTTCATTAAGGTAAATTGGGTGCAGCCATGCACAGCCAGGGGTTTCCATTTCCCCAGTGGGCCATTGTTAAGGGCATGGAGCACATCTGGGAGATGGGTTCTCCATGGGGACAGGTTCCCATCTCCTCATTTTTTCAGCTGCTCTTTTAACAACACCTTCACCCATTCAACCAATCCTGCAGCTTGTGGTTTGTGGGATATGAAAAACCCTGCAGGCTTAATCACTGCATTTCTCACAGTAATAGAAAAAGCACTCTGCATCACAGTATCAGCAAATCCTATAGAAATAGCCAATTTCATCCCTTCCTCCTTTATGCCTTGTATAGAGTTCACAAAGTTTACCACTGATATTTGAGTCTTGGCCAGTCCTTTTCTGTAGAGTATTTAGTGTCACAGTGAGCAGCTAAAGCTGACATATTAGTACTGTCAGCCTTATTTAATAGTATCAATTTCTAATTACATAGATACAAATACAAATTATTGTGTTATATATAACTATTACAATTAATTTATTATTATTATTATTACTACTCTCATTATATCACTAGCACAAATGAACCTGAGCTCAAGATTAAAACCTTCTGTCACTCCGTGTGGGAGTGACAACAACAATTTTTCCTTCTGTTGGTGCTGTTTCCAAAGTGTCATTAACAAAGTTCACCCCCATCTTCCCAAGCCCACAAGTTCTTTTCCTTTTCCATGTGCAATTTTTGGATGCATTTGAAGCCATCCAGGGGTTCAGCCTCTTTTACCCGACTGCCCCACTGCTCCCACGGGGCTCCGACCTCAGCCCACTCCAGAGCCAGGGAACTCCAGGGAAGGGCTTCCCATCTGGGAATTTCTGATGGCACTGATTCCTCACATTTACACTGAACAAGTGACATTTTGTTGGGATCTGGCCAG
This sequence comes from Agelaius phoeniceus, assembly GCF_051311805.1. Classification (NCBI taxonomy): domain Eukaryota; kingdom Metazoa; phylum Chordata; class Aves; order Passeriformes; family Icteridae; genus Agelaius; species Agelaius phoeniceus. The sequence goes on from NW_027509866.1 coordinate 8,964,429, forward strand.
ACTGGGCCAGTTTTGTTTGACCAGTGGGCAGGGTCAGCACCAAAGACACAGACACCAACTGGAGGAATCAGTGTCATTTCCTGCAGCTCAAAGCAGCAAAGAATCACAACAGGAGCAGCTCAGCAATGCACCCAACCATCCCCACCAAAGATTGCCTGCAGTGATTGAGAAAGATCCAGCCCCAGTTACCCTCAGCCTTTACCATCCCCCAGACCCACACAGCAGCTGGGGAAGCTGTCACAGCCAAGGGCTGCAGAGCCACTCCTGGGCACTGGCAATTCCTGCAGGTGCCTCCAGCCACAGCTGAGGCTCCAACCCCGCTGGGAGAGGGCCCAGCTCTGGCAGTGCTGAATGGACAAACTGACAGCACTGCTAGTGTGCCAACATCTGGTTTCATCCTCCTCTTGGGTCCCTCCCAAAGCCTGGCCAGGGCCCCAGGAGGAACCAAGGGAGGTGACTTTGGCCATTCAGCCCCAAACAAAGCCAGATGTCAGATTTCATGGCCTTGTCTGGCTTCTAAATACACAAAGGTCAATACATGTTTCACTAAGGAGTGGCTACATCTATCACAGTGCTAATGACCATGCATATTTCATGAGGGAGCAGATACAAAGATAACCTTTGGTTGGAAGGTTCATCCAGAGGCCACCTTGGGCTCAGGGCCTGCTGTTCAGGCCTCACTCAGGGCTGCTGTCCAGGCCTTGGCACTTCAGGGACGTGGTTTAGTGCTGGGCTTGGCACTGCTGGCTGAGCGGCTGCACTGGGTGAGCTCAGAGGGCTTTTCCAACAGAAAGGATTCTGTGATTCCATGATTCTATCCACTGCATTCAGCTGGGTCCATGTTAGCAGCACTCATTTGCTCAGAAAGTCTCCTCTTGCCCAGCTCCTGTGGCCTGAGGCTTCAGCTCCTTCAGCTCCTGGTGCTGAGCTGCTCATGCTGAACGAGACGACTCGGAGAGAAGAGCACAGTCCATGCAATTCCTTCTGGGACACGCAGAGGGGAGGCTGTGCAAACAGGAGCATTGTTTGCTGCGGCCTCCTCTCTGCCCTTCAGGCCTTTCAGCACTTGGAACCAGCCAAGAGCTTTCTCCAAGAGTGCAATGGAGCAGCTGTTCCTGCTCCTGGCTCTGGCTCTCTCCAGTCTCTGCCCTTGCCTGCTTCTGTCCCTCGTGCTGTGCCCTCTGTTCCCCCAGGGCTGGCTGGCTGCTGCCCAGGACTGTGGCACTGGCACAGATCCAGTGCTCCAGAGCCTCCTTTCTGTGCCCTTGGAGCTGCCTGGCCACAGCAGCCTTTTCCATCTGCAAGCTCCCCATGGACAGGGAGTGCCCAGCTGCGTTCCTTGCACAGCCTCCAGGAGCCCAGGGCTGCCATCTCAAGTCCCTGCTGGCACTGGGGGCTCCCAGGTGCCTCAGGCTGCTGTGACACCGCTGCACACGGGAGGGAACAGGGGCAGGGGCTGTGCTGAAAGTCAGCTCCATCTGCTGCTGCTGCTGCTGCTGCTGCTGCTGCTGCTGCTGCTGCTGCTGCTGCTGCTGCGGGGTCATTTGTGCAGCCCTGGCCCAGAGTCAGGGATCAGATCCTGCCAGTCTCTTCTAGCCCTGGCTGCTCAGAGTTTGGGCCTTGGAGCCTCAGGTGGCCAAAGGCAGCTGCTCCTGGTCCCTCTGTGTGCCCGTGTTCAGCAGTGCTGCTCCATCAGTCTGTGCCCAGCAACGGGGAAAAGCCTCAGCTCTGCAGGGCCAGGAGCTGCCGGGCTCTGCCTGAGCAGCTCAGCCAGCAGGAAGGGAGCTGCTCCACACGGGAACCAGGAGCAAGGGACATTCCTTTGATAGGACATGTTTTCTATTTAAAGGAAAAAAATAGGTAAATTTTAGAAGATAAGAATAAAATCCAAGTTTTAGAGAAAAAATATTTTTTAATTCACTAACATAATGTTAGTGAAAAAAACAAAACATAAATGCAAAGTTACATTCTTTGCATTAAGAGGTAAATGAACTTTTGAAAAAGAGAACTCAGTTATTTACATTGTAAATGTGCTGATGGCATGGATCCATCTTACTGACTTCAGCACCCTTTTTTTAAAAGATTTTCAGGTTGTTTCCAACATTGTTAAATAGTGGGCAATGCAAGAGGAAATTGCTTTGTGCCCTGCCAGCTCCAAGCAGGACTGGGAATGGAAACGCTGTCAAACCCAAAATCCTTTAGAAGATGCCCTTCCTTCTCACCCTGTGAATAAGCTGCACATTCCCATTGAAACTGTCAGGGATTTCTAAAGACACCAAGTCCCATTTGCAGGATTTTGCTCTGGTTTGGCAGGGCAGAAGGGCAATTCTCCATCCACCAGCTCCAGACTGCACTGCCTCAGGAGCACGGCCCACTCACCAGCTTTGGCCCACTCGTGGCACTGCTAGAGGAGGAAGAAAGTGCAACTGCACAATTCCAGACAATCAAGAAGGAAGAATGGGACAGACAAAACAGCCTGTACAGATGCAGGCGTTCAGCTGGGACTGTGGAGAGTTTGGGTCCTTGCCAATTGGATGTGTGTCCCCAGGTGCAATCTCTGGGCCTGCAGCAGAGTCTCACTCAGCTGCCAAAGCAGAAAGCTCAGGCGCTGTGCTCGCAACGGGCTCGTCTGATGCAGAGCTGTCAGAGCAATGTGAGGGCAGAGCCAGCCCAGCTGGGCCCAGGGCTGAGCCCAGCAGAGCCCTGGCAGAGCCCAGAGCAGCCTCAGCAGCCGCAGAGCCCGGCTGCAAGGAGAGAAAGCAGAAACCGCCCGTCAGCTGAGGGCTCCTGTGCCCTTGTGCCAAGGCCTGCGGTGCCCAGGCCATGCTGGCTGTGCCCAGAGCTGTGCCCAGAGCTGCCCATCCCTGCTGCCTTTGGCAGCAGAGCAGGAGGGCAGGACATGTGCCCAGCCTGCAGCCAGCCACGGCACATCCAGCCCTCAGCAGCTGCCCAGAGCCAAAAAGCAGCTGGGCAGCCACTGAAGAATTCATTGCATCTGCCCCAGCAAAGGGGGAACCTTTGGTGCCCGGCCAGGCCATGCCAGGCCAAGATCTGGGAGCATCCCCCTGCCTGTGGACTCACCTGCAAATTGGGCCTGGAGCCTGGCTTTGAAGAAGGTGCCAGAATCCAAGTCCATCATCTTCAGCTGGCCAGGCCGAGGAAGAGATTGTCACCCTTGAGGTTTTCCTTGTTGTCTCCGGCAGCAGCCCCACCTGGTACAGCTTCTCCAGGGGCTCCTTCTCCTTCCCTGGGGCCAGACCAGGCTGTCAGGGCTCTGCCCAGGGCCCCAGCCATCCATGAACCAGACAAACCAAACTGGGGGGGATGGTGGCCACCAGTGCTTGCCACACCAGGTCTCCAGCTCAGCTCCAGCCCAAGAGCTGCGTGTTCCCTTCTGCTGACCCCTGCTCAGAGCTACAGGCAGCACAAAACCAGCCTGGTTTGCTTTGCCACTGAGTGCCAAGAGATGTGTGGAGCTGGTACCTGCCAGGCCCCTGGATCCAACTGTGCACGTGGATCTCTCCCATCTTCTAGGGCAGAGGAACACCCTGCACCCAAGGATGGCAGAAAAGCTCTTCTAAGGATGGCCTGTCTGAGGGTTGCATGGACAAACACCTCTTAATGATATCCTGGCACTCTGGGGAGAGAAACCAGAAATCACCAGTCAGTTGGAGAAGTTGCCCCCCTGTTCCTGTGCCCAGGCCATGCTGGGTGTGCCCAGAGCTGGGCCTAAACTTCCCCATGGATGCTGTGTTTGGAGGAGAGCAGGAGAGCAGGACCTGTGCCACCTCCTCAGCAGCTGCCAGAGCGGGATGCCCACGAGCCCGCTGCTGTCTCCCAGCACTGGGATTCCCCCCGTGCCCAGAGATGAGGATCCACCTTGAGAGAGCCATCGTGGGAACAAGATCCGCCCCCAGATGATCTCCTGGCCCCTCCTGAACGGGTGCTTGCCCATGACCAGGTGGCACAGCAGGAGGCCCAGGGACCAGATCGTCGCTGCCTCGCCGTGGTAGCGTTGGTGCTGGATCCACTCTGGTGGGCTGTAGGACAGGGTTCCTGTGGAACACAGACACAGCTCAGCAGGGGGATGCTGCTGCTCCCAGAGCCCGGCCCCAGCATCCCTGGCCATGTGGGGGCTGCCCCAGAGGCACACGGGGTGAGCGCTGCCCTCTCGCCAGCACCTGGGACTTGTGTACAAACTCGGGGCTGGAAAAGAAGCCACTGGTGCTGGAAGAGGGCAGCAGAAACCCTGGGAAGGCCCAACCATGACACACAAAGGAGAAACCCACCCAGTGGTGGAGAAAACCCACTCTCCTCCCCATCTGCATGGCCCCCAAAAATGTTAATAAGCCAAGGCAAACAAGGGGAGTGGACTAGTCCAAGCCCTTCCTCGCCTGCACACCAAACCATCCGGGGCACGGGGTCAGACCCCCCTCTCTGCTACCCCCATGGGGGTTTGTGTCGGGCTGGCTGCCCCAGCTCCAGCCCCAGCCCAGGCCACAGTGGGTGCTGAAGGCTGTCGGCAGGGCTGGCAGCTGCCCCCCCTCACACCCCACCCAAATCAACTCGGCTCCAGCATCAATCCCATCCCGACTGCAATAGGGGGAAGACCCGGTGCTGCACCCAGGCTGGGCCATGAGATGCCCAGGAGCATCCCCTGGAGGGCTCACCTGCAAACTGGGTGTAGGCTGTGTCTTGGAGGAAGGCGCCACAGCCAAAGTCGATGAGTTTCAGCTGCCCGCTGGCCAGGTCGAGCAGGATGTTCTCGGGCTTGATGTCCCTGTGCAGGACCCCGCAGGCGGTGCAGTGCCGCACGGCCTCCAGCACCTGGCGGAACAGCGCCCGCGCCTCCTCCTCGGGCAGGAACCCCCGCTCCGCCAGGAAAGCCGAGAGCTCCTGGCACCGCTCCGGACGCTCCAGCACCAGCACGAAGCTGTCGGGGAGCTCAAGCCACTCCAGGAGCTGAATGACAGCGGCACAGCCACGGGACACCTTGGCCAGCAGCACGATCTCCAGCGGGGCCCTGCTGCCGTCGGGCTGCGGGAGGAGCGCGGTGCCGTCAGTGGGGCTGAGGCCGTGCCGGGGCTCGGGGAGCCCTCAGCCAGCCCGGGATGCTCTGCACGCCCCGCTCAGCCCACGCCCGCTCTCCCCGCAGGGCTCCCGGCGGCTCCCACCCTGCCGGGCCCCGGCTCCTCGCCGCCCGGCCCGGCCCGGCTGCTGCCGCTGGCCCCGCTCACTCACCAGCTCGCCCCAGTGCCGGATGCGATCCCGCGGCACGCGTTTGATGGCCACCTGCGAGCGAGGGAGAGCAGCGGGCTGAGCTCGCCGCCCGTCCTGCCCAGCCCCATCCTCCGCCCTTCTCCTCCTCCTCCTCCCACTCCGCCCGCCGCCGGCCCCGCCGCTCACCGGGGCGCCGTCCGAGAGCCGCGTCCCCGAGCAGACGCTGCCGAAACCGCCGCGCCCCAGCAGCGAACCCACTCGGTACCGCTCCTGCAGGGCCTCGGGCGCCTTCCCTGCGGGCGAGACGCGGCTGTCAGCGCTCGGCCCGGGGCCAGCAACGGCCCCCGAGCTCCCCCCGAGCGGCCCAGGCCGGGCATCCCCACCCGCCCACGGCCCCGACGGCTCGGGGCCGGCGGCCGTGCTGCCGAGCGGCGGAGCTCGGGCCGGGGAAGCCGCAGCGGAGGCGGCGGGAGCGGCAGCGTCGCCTGTGTCCTCCACGGGCCCCGGGAGGAGCCGGAGCCGGGGCCGGGGCCGGGGCCGGGGCCGGGGCCGGGACTGGACCCTGCGTCGGGTCCGGGGCCGGGCTCGGGCCAGGCGGAGCCGAAGGGCGGCGATGCCGCCCCCGCACCAGGCACTGACGCCCGCCCAGCAGCGCCACCGCCAGTACGGCCAGAGCCGGGCGGAGGCGAGAGCGCGGCGGGACGGCCGGAGCCGGGCACGGGGCAGCCCCGCCCGGGGCCGGGGGCGGGCCGGGGGCATGGCCCGGCCCGGCAGGGGAGAGGGAGGCGGGGAGAGGAGAGGGACGCCGGGCAAGGGACCCCGAGAGAAGGGTGCCCGGGCGCGGGAAAGGGAGAGAAAGAGAAAGAAAGAGAGAAAGAGAAAGGGTTCTCTCGAATATCTGCTTTTGCTGCTGCTGCCGCCGCCGCTGCTGCTGCCGCCGCTGCCGCCGCTGCAACTGAAGCACCGGGGCCGTTCGTCCCCGTGTCCGTTCCCCGCTCGCCCCACGAGCCCCACGTTCGAGCCCCGCGCGCCCCGGGCACAGCCCCTGAGTCTGTCCAAACACGGGAACTTTGCAGCGGTGAACCCAGATGCAGAGCCCTGACTCCTGCACACTGGCACAGCAATCCCCTCGCTTGCTGCTCTGCATTGGCCTGGCTGAGGGTCAAACACTGTCGGGCCACCTTCCCTTGCTGTAGGATTCCTACCTGACCCCAGCACTGCACTTACATCTGCAGTCTTGCTTTCCAGTAAAACCAGGGGAAGGAAAACTGTGTGTGGCTCATGGTATTTTCAAGTGTCTAAAAATCACTAAGTCACCGATCTTAGAGGTGCGGTGCATCTGGGATTCCTGGGATGGAAAAGTAGTGCAACATGGAAAAGGGGAGCATAGAAATAAAGGAAAAGATCTTGGATTATTTCATTCATTTTCATTTCCCTTCTGGAAAGCTGTTTCAGTTTTCCAGGAATCTTCTCCTGTCTGCTCTTCCCAAGAATGGCTCATGGAGAACAAGGTCAAGCTTCTGTCCCAAGATTTGCCAGCAGGAAATTATGCCACTGGTGAAATTTTCATGATGACTGTTTGTGCTGGCTTAGGGCAAATTTGGCGAGGAAACCTCCAAAAGGGGTCTGTTTTGCAGAGATAGCCAAAAACTCTACAACTTTGTGTAAGTTGTAAAGCCGGTATGTTTATTATTACAGCGCCGGAGGCATGCAGAGATTACTCTCCTTAAAAGGCATCCGTACCTCTGGGAACTTCAGGTCCCTTTTTATCCTCCTCTCAAATACATATCCATACAATTTCACAATAGGTTCATACATATTAATTTTTGAAATTTTGCGTGACATTTGCCACTAGTTCTTCTTTATCAGAAAGAATTCTTAGGTGAGGTTGACCTGCTTTCACAGCAGTCTCTCTGTGTCTCTTTATCACCCTCTGTCCCGTCCCCCCCTTAGCTCTGTCCTTCACTGAATCAGATTCCCTGAGCCTAGGCTTTGCAGTCAGGTGTCACCCTGAGTTTTTAAGATTTTCTAAGCCTTCTGATGTTGACATTCTTGTAGTGAATTTTCTCACACACTTTCTGTAAATAACTCATTGTTTTGCATTCCTTTATGGAGGAGGAGAGAGTTGATGGACTGTTGGTTTAACCAGTGGCATTGGAGAGGTGCCACTGTCACCCTCCAATCCACTGTCACTTTTGGAAAACTATAAATGTTGGAGTCAGAAAATAAACGGCCCTTTTTTCCTCTTTCACCTTGAGAACGGTGTGAGCGTGTGTTCCTTTGTGTCCTATAGCGACATTTGGTGACCCTGACGTGTGTATTGCAGCAGATTGCGGTGAGGTTTTCCCCCCCCTCTCTTTGGTGCTTTGCCTGCGGTTCTTGGGGTAATGGCGAGCGCTGTGGGTTTTGAGGAGGATCTCCTCCTTTTGGATCTTTGGAGGGGGGTCCTGGAGTGGAAACAGATTTCTGTTTCCTGGGATGACTTTGAGAGGTTGTTTCTGTGGGCCCGGGAGCGGGGGTTTCTTTCGGGTCCTGAGAGGGTGTTCTCCAGGGAGGAGTGGTCTCGTGTGGGGACCTGCCTCATGGAGGCCCTTTTTGACGATTGCACGCTAGATGCGGGACCGCTGCTGGTGCAGTGGAAGAGATGTGTGGAGCTTTGGGAGGGGTCTGGCTCTTGTACCCCTCGGAGTTCCCAGGGAAGCTCTTCTGCCTCGGACGTGGAGGAGGGGGAGTTTGAATTTTTGTCCGATGTGGAGTCCCCCTCCCCGCCTCCGGACGGTGTGCTGGGGGGCGGAGCCCCGTGGGTTTCTGCGGGCTCTGTGAATTCGGCAGGCCGTCCTCGTCCTGCTTCGCCCGGTGTGGGCGGTGGGGTGGGGGACGGGTTGCCTTTTCTTTGTGCCTTTCCGGTTCTTGAGGGCCAGCCTCCGCCTCAGCTTGAGTCTGGTTCAGTGACGACCTGGTGTCCGAATTGCGGTGTTTCCACGAAGTTCCCCCTGGCCACGGCGGGGGCGGGGTCGCCCACCTCCGGGCCGGGCTCATCGGCGGGGGGGGTGGCTTCGCCCGTCCCTGGGCCTGCGCAGCCTGCTGGGCATGCGCAGTCGGTGGAAGCACCCGGGGGCGGGATGTCACCTGCCCCTGGGCCAGCGCAGCCCGCTGAGCGTGTGCAGTCGGTGGACGCAGCCGGGGGCGGGGCGTCGGTCGGCGTTCTGTCCGGTCCCGCTCCTGTGGGCGGGCAGCCCGCCCCTCTCTGCTCGGTGGGGGCGGTACCGGCTGGGCAGTCTTGTGGTTTGGGACGGACCCTCATAGGGGGCTTGCCGGGCTCCCTGGTGCCATCCCGCAGCGACGCAGCTGCGCGGACTGCATCTCTCTCGGCGTCCCGTCCCTCCCCTGTGTCGGGGGCCGGGGGCCCCGCGCCGGTCTCGTCCCGGCCCGCGCCGGATTTGCGGGCCGGGACGGTACCTGCGTCCGCCGGGGCACCCCCTGCTGGAGCTGTAACACGACAGGGCGCTGGGGTGTTTACCTTTAGCGCACCTGTTGACACGGCCAGCGGGAGGCCGGTGGGTGCCTGGGGCCACGGCACTTCCTCGTCGAATTTGTGGACGCTTCCCGCCTGTCAGTTGACTGTGTGTCCCAGGCATCCCGAATGTTTTTGGTGAGAGGCGAAAACCAAGACTGACGAGATGAATGAGCCTGTTTCCTCGTGGCACCTGCAGGGTCGCGGGGCGGGCTCCTTTGGCTCTGCCGGTGCTGCGGGGGGCCCAGGGCCGAGTGGTGTTGGCCTGGCTCCCAGGCGATTTTCGTCTTTTGCCCCTGTTGGGCCTGAGGACCAGGGAGCGTCAGGTGCGATGGATTTGCCAGGGGATCCTCAGGTTTTCCCTGTGCTCAGGGGTGTTGCTCATAACACCCATGAACCCCTTTCATATCAGCTGGAGAAGGAGCTCCGTGAGGCAGTTGCTCAGTATGGTTTGGGGTCCGCTGAGGTTATGAGGACTCTCTGGAGGGTTGATTCAGATAGGCTGACGCCTTACAATCTCCGTCGTGTGGCACGTTCTCTTTTTGACCCTGTGCAGTATGGTGTCTTTGAAACCAAGTGGGCTCGGTTGGCGGCCCACACGGTGTTGCAGAATGCTACGCTGGGTCCGCAGGACCCCAGGCGTGGGGTTGTCGCTGACATGCTGCTGGGAACAGGGCTTTATGAGAATGTTCAAGGGCAGGTTGGATTTGATCCCCTTGTGCTTGAACAGTGCCACTCGCTGGGCATGGCTGCGATTGTTCAGACCCTGGAAATGGCTGCTCCGAGGCCGCCGTTCCCGACCATTGTCCAGGGGGATGACGAGCCTTTCATGACGTTTGCGGAAAGGCTGATTGCATCCGTGGAGAGGCAGGTGCCTGATCCTGTGGCAAGGAGCGTTACGATTACGAACCTTGTCAAGTGCAATTGCAATGCTGCTTGTAGGAAAGTCATAGTGGCTCTGCCTGGTGATCCTACTGTCTCTGAGATGGCGGAGGCCTGTGCAGACATCGTCCCCCTGGATCGGAAGTTGGCTGCCGTGGCTGCCACTGTGCAGCCGGTTTGGGCGGCGCCGCAGGGCAAGCGGCCGCAGCGGGGGATTGCACAGGCTGGCAAGAAGCAGGGGAAGAAAGCACAGAAGGTGAAGTTCCCCATGTTCTTGTGTGGTCGGTGTGGTAGGCCGAATCATATGTCTGATGTGTGCAAGGCGACTGTTCATGCTAATGGCCAAGCTTTGCCAGGCTCGGGAAACGGCAAGCGGAGCGCGCAGGGGGGACGCGTGCGGACACAAGCTTCTCTCCAGACCCCGGTGCCGATGGAGGTCTCCTTTGCCGGCTTGCAGCCAGCACCCGTGGATCAGCAGGAGTGGATGTCTGCACTGCAGCAACAGTTGTGTTAGAGTCTTCTCAGATATGCAAGGTTCCCCTGGATGCCTTTGGTCCCTTGGGTGGGGGCATGAGTGCTCTCCTTATGGGGAGGTCTAGTGCCACCCTTCAGGGCATCATTGTGCACCTGGGGCTCATCGATGCGGATTTTACGGGGCAGATTTGTGCCATGGTCTCCACACCCACCCCCCCGTCACGATCCCGAAAGGGACGCAGCTTGCTCAACTTGTGCCTTTCAAGTCCTCTGTTTGCAGGTCAGCTGATCAGTCGCATGGAGCTGGCGGTTTTGGCTCCACTGGGCCGCCTCAAGTTCACTGGACTGCTGTCCTGACCAAGGACCGTCCCGAGATGCTGTGCACCCTGTCTGTTCCTGGTGCGATGCCGCCAGAAGTCCGCGTTCGTGGGCTTCTCGACAGCGGTGCTGACGTCACGGTTCTCTCCCTTGTGACCTGGCCCTCAGAGTGGCCCTTGGATCCGGTGGGGACATCTGTCGCTGGCCTGGGAGGGACGGCGCAATGTTATGTGAGCCAATGGCCTGTGTTGGTCACGAACCCAGAGGGACAGGTGGCCTGGGTTAGGCCTCATGTTACTTCTACTCCTGCCAACCTTTGGGGGAGGGATGTTCTGTCTGCTTGGGGGATGCGCATTGGGACGGATTTTTGATGGGGGCCACTGCAGTGAAGGGCGCAGAGTGTCCAACGCCTCCTATACGGTGGCTGGTTGACAAACCTGTATGGGAAAAGCAGTGGCCCCTCCCTCAAGAGAAGTTGAATGCCCTTCGGAATCTGGTGCAGGAGCAGTTGGACCAGGGTCATCTGGAGCCTTCCACCAGCCCCTGGAACACCCCTGTCTTCTGCATCAAAAAGAAGTCTGGGAAATGGAGGTTGTTGCAAGACCTCCGAAAGGTTAATGCCGTGATGGAAAGCATGGGAACATTGCAGGCGGGCATGCCATCGCCTACCATGCTTCCTGCAGACTGGCCGGTCCTCATTGTGGATCTGAAGGATTGTTTCTTTGCAATTCCTTTGCATCCCGATGACAGACTGAAGTTTGCCTTCTCAGTGCCAGCAATTAACGAGGCTGAGCCTGCACAGAGGTATCAATGGAGGACATTGCCTCAGGGCATGCGCAATTCTCCTGCCATATGCCAGTGGTATGTGGCCCGTGCCTTGTCTGGAGTTCACAGGCAGTTTCCTGACGCACGTCTGTATCATTATATGGATGACATTTTAGTGGCCGCGTCCACCCAGGATGAGCTGCTGAGGATTCAGCCTCGGTTGCTTGATGCTTTGCATGCTCAGGGACTGCAGGTGGCTCCGGAGAAGGTGCAACAGCAACCACCTTGGAAGTATTTGGGGGTCAAAATTCTGGAACGGACGATCCGTCACCAGGAGGTGCAATTTGTGCATCCTGTGAGGACACTGAATGATGTTCAGAAATTGGTGGGTGTCATCACTTGGTTGCGTCCGTATTTGGGAGTAACCGATGCGCAGCTGTCTCCTCTGTATGATTTGTTGAAAGGAGACGCTGATCTAAAATCACCTCGCACACTGACCCCTGAGGCGCATAAGGCGTTGGAGGTGGTTCAGCGAGCTGTTTCGGCTTGCCAAGTTTATCGCATTGATCCCTCCGTTGATGTCACTGTGTTCGTCACCACTCCAGATTCGTATCCCACGGGTATCATTGGCCAGTGGAGTGACAATTGGTCTGATTCCTTGCACATTTTGGAATGGGTTTTCCTGCCCCATCAGCCACAGAAGATGGCAACTGCGTTGTTTAAATTGATTGCTTGCTTGATAATCAAATGCCGGCAATGGTGTTTGCAATTGATGGGTGCGGATCCCGCAAAGATCATACTCCCGGTGCAACGGGAGGATTTTGACTGGAGCTTTGCAAACAGTGTGTTTGCAAACACTCCCTGCAGAGTGCTCTGGAAAATTTCTCCGGGCAGATCACTTATCATCTGCCCAGCCATAGGCTACTGCATATGGCAAAATCCACAAAAATCTCTTTGCGGCCCAAAAATAGCCAGGAACCCCTGCAAGGACCCACTGTCTTTACTGATGGTTCAGGGAGGACTGGGAAGGCCATTGTTACCTGGAGGGATGGATCTGAGTGGCAGGTTCTGGAAGGCCACAAGGATGGGTCAGCCCAGTTGGTTGAACTGAGGGCTGCTGTCATGGCATTTGAAAGATTCTCCCAGGAGCCTTTCAACTTGATCACGGATTCCGCCTATGTGGCTGATATCGCACAGCGGTTGGGTCACTCGGTCTTGAAGGAGGTCAGTAATCCTGCCTTGTTTCACTTACTGAAGACCTTGTGGTGTGCCATTCAGGCCCGGGTTCATCCATTCTATGTTCTGCATGTGAGGAGTCACACCACTTTGCCGGGCTTTATAGTGGAAGGTAACGCGAGGGCTGACAAGCTGGCTAACCCAGCGTGGGTAGCGCCTCAGCCTGATACACTCGCGCAGGCCAAGGCATCGCATGGGTTTTTCCACCAAAACGCACATACCCTGCAGAAGCAGTTTCAGCTGACGCCAACTGAGGCTCGTGACATTGTTGAGTCATGTGATGACTGCCATGCACTTGCTCCGCCTTTGCCGGCAGGGGTGAACCCCAGAGGCCTTAGGGCCTTGGAGCTTTGGCAGACCGATGTCACCCTGGTTGCCGAGTTTGGTCGGTTCAAGCATGTGCATGTCACAGTGGACACATTCTCCTCTGCGATGTGGGCTTCGGCTCACACTGGGGAGAAGGCCCGCGATGTCCTTGCCCACTGGAGGCAGGCCTTTGCTGTTTTGGGCATACCTTCTGCGGTGAAAACCGACAATGGTCCTGCTTACGCATCGCAAAAGGTGCAGCAGTTCCTGCAGTTGTGGGGTGTTTCACACAAGTTCGGGATCCCTCATTCCCCGACTGTTCAAGCTATTGTAGAACGCGCTCATGGTACTCTGAAGTGGGTTCTTCAAAAACAAAAGCAGGGAATGCAGGGTGAAACCCCGCACAGTCGGTCGGCAAAAGCTTTGTACACAATCAATCATCTCACTGTGCCACAGAACTCAAATAACCCTGTCATTTTGAATCACCACCTCTCGTTGCAGGCTGCGGACGAGGCACATCAGCCTCGAGCGAAGGTTCGGGTGCGGAATTTAGTCACCAAACAGTGGGAAGGTCCCTACGACCTTATCGCTTCGGGGCGCGGGTATGCTTGTGTATCCACAGATACTGGGGTACGCTGGGTACCTTCGAAATGTGTTCGCCCTGACCTGCGACCGCAGAGGCAGAATCCAGCCGATGAGCAAGACGGAGACCGTGACCAACCTGAAAGGGATCAAGCGGGCAGATCATTGAGTGATGACTCAGATGCAGATGACGGGAGTGATCGCTCTGATGATTCATCCGCAAGTGGACACTGAGCATTGTTCATGTTTTTCCTTTTTATATTGTTCATTTTCTTTTCTTTGTCTTTTTAAATGGAAAAAGGGTGAGATGTCACCCTGAGTTTTTAAGATTTTCAAAGCCTTCTGATGTTGACATTCTTGTGGTGAATTTTCTCACACACTTTCTGTAAATAACTCATTGTTTTGCATTCCTTTATGGAGGAGGAGAGAGTTGATGGACTGTTGGTTTGACCAGTGGCATTGGAGAGGTGCCACTGTCACCCTCCAATCCACTGTCACTTTTGGAAAACTATAAATGTTGGAGTCAGAAAATAAAAGGCCCTTTTTTTCTCTTTTTTTCTCTTTCACCTTGAGAACGGTGTGAGCGTGTGTTCTTTTGTGTTCTATAGCGACAAACATCCCTCTATGTCTCGGGCAGCTCCTTCTGCAAGGAAAGCAGGTGGGAGTTGGAGCCAAGGAGCTGAAAGCTGCAGGTGCAGCCTGGGCTGGAGGGAGCTCAGATTTGCACAAGGCTGCTCTGAGTGCCAGGGCTTGGATGGGGGAAATGGTGGGGTGGGGGTAGGGACAGAGTCAGATTGATTGTCAGACGTGAAGGGGCTTGATTTTCATATCTATTCCAACTTCATGAGGAGGTACTTGGATTCAGTGTCAATTGGAGATTGCACAAGTCCATGAATTAACAGGGGAAAAAAACCTAAACAGGACCTGAAAAATCTTTTCTCACTGTCTTTTTAAAGATATTGTATTCACTTTGGATAGACTACTGACATCTGTCTAATTAACCAGAAAGGATTTGAAAAGTAAAATCAAATTAAAATCAAATAATTCCCAAAGGCTTGGCTTGTTCGGGTGTTCTGAATGTTCATGAGCCCTGGGACACTGAATTCCTGCACTGAAGAGCTGAAGGCTGAACAAGCCTCTGGAGCAGTGAAATTCAGCAGCAGCCTCCAAGTTGCTGAGGATGTCAGCAGCCCCCAGTGAGGCCATCCCTGCCCAGAGACCGTGGGGGAATGGGCAGACAAGGAGAGCGTCCCTGGGGCTGGGGCAGCACAACTCAGAGGCACCAGCGGCTCCAGCTGGGCAATGGAGTGTGGGATGTGGCTGGGAAAGCCCTGCCTGGGCTGGGCCAAGGAGGACACACAAGCCCTGACTCTCATCCCCCAAACAACTCTCTCAATGAGACATTTAAAAGGAATTTACAGTTTTTTCTGTCCTCTGAGTTGGACTCCCTGGAGAAATGCCAACAAGAGGTTCTCAGGAGCTCCAAACTATAAATCAGCCTTTACTGGGAACTTTAGAAAATCAGGAAAACTTTGGCAAAAGGTTTATTATGACATTGTTGTGGTTTTGGTTTTTAATTTAAGATTTTTCTAATCTTGAGATTTCTTAACTAACGATTTGATGAGTATGGTGGGTTTTAGTGTTGGTTAATTATTTATGTATTTATTTTGTTGTGAGATTGGATTACGAGAAAGGTAAAGTGGGCTTAAAATTTTAAAAGTGTACAAAGAAATTTTTATTAACAGTAAATTAAGAAAGGAAAAAGGAGTAACAATTATTTTTCTTTACAACTTTTTCTTTTTACTGACAATTTAAAGAAAGTAAAATTTCAATTTCTAGTTAGGTTACTATTTCTAGAATAGTCTTTTTTTATTTTACTTAGGGAGAGAAGTTTTTCTTGTTAAGGTTATGGAGATTTTTTTACAAAATGAAAAAATAGGGTTTTTGTGGTTCTTAATTTTGTCATGGATATCAGTTCTGTGGAACTTTGGTATTGTTAAGTTGTTTTTATTGCCAGAAGCTTTTTTACAGCTTGTTGATGGGCCATGTCAACTTATGGGGTATTGTTTTAAAGATGAGTTCTTTAAAGGTAAAAGCTTTTATTATTTACTTTTGAAATTATTTTTTCTCTGGGAATAGAGATCTTCTCTTGGGGGTACTGGATTATGTTTTTATCATTTCCTGTTTCAACTTTTTATGAAATTACAGTTATTTTAACATTTCGTTTGTTTTAGTATGCAGGTTTTTTGTTTGATAATAATTTGAATATTTTTATTTTCTTTTAATTTTATGTGCTATAAAAAAGAGTTTTTTTCTTTATAGTTTACAAGAGGATTTTATTTTTAAGATTTAGGCACTTTTTCTTTTTTTTGTTTGGGATTTCATGTCTTCTTTACTGACTTTGATGGTTTTATAATTTTTTTATGTTTGTATTTTGTTTTTCCCTTTTTTTTTTGAGGGAGGATTGAAGTATTGAAAGGGTTGGCACCTGACCTGCCAGTAACTTGTGGTGGAAGTTATGGTTGGGTTGTGTTAGGATTGGTTTTATGGTTAATTTTTGGGGGCTTTTTGTTTAATTTTAGTTGTAGGGTTGTTTTGTATGGGTTGTAGCCTGTAGGGGTTTCTGGTTTTAGTTGTGTAGAGGGAGCGGACTTGATGGTAAGATTTTAATAGCTGTGGCTGGCTTTGTTCTGGTTGGGGTTTTGTAACCTCTTTTGTTTTCCTGTTTGGGAGTTGTTGGGGTTTGGTTTGGTCAGAATGGGGCCGATGGGGGTGGGGGGGGGCATGGCCTGGGGAGGGGGGAAGGGGCTCAGCCCATGGCAGGGTTGCTTGGTTTGGTTTGGTTTGGTTTGGTTTGGTTTGGTTTGGTTTGGTTTGGTTGAGATGGGGGCTGGGGCCAGTGCCCGCTGCTTCTTTGTTGACTGGAAAAGAAAGAGGAGGCTCCTGGGTTTTTTCATCTTTACCATTTGTGTTTCACAGAGGCATATTCAGTATCTTAGTCGTTTAACATATTGTCAGTAACACAAAAATATTCTATTACTTTTCAAAAATTCTTCTCATGTCAAACTACGACAGACATTCAATCAACAAAAAACATTTCTCAAAGCATTGACTTGGCCCATTCAACTTCACAAACTCTAAGCTTGTTCAATTTAATATTAATCAAAATTTGCAGGAGCACAGAAACAGAATAAGAATACACAGAAAGAGAGAAAGACAAAAAAGATACAGAGAAGCACACACACAGCTACCAACTCCTGGATCCCAGCGCAGTTCAGATGGAAATTCCAAGAGGATGCAGGGTCAAGATGTGTGCTTGCCTTGTGGTCAGCCTTCAATACCCCTTGGTCTCCCTGGGCCCTTCCCCCAGGTGGGGCTTGGGCTCATTTGGTCCCTCAGGAGCTGGGCTGGGGCTGCAGAGGTGGCTGTGGAGCATTGCCTGTGCTGCGCCAGGGACTGGCAGCCACTGCTGGGCTGGGATAGAGGCTCTGGGGGGATTGGGGTTCCAGGGCAGGGCAGGGCTGGGGTTCCAGGGTAGGGCAAGGTTGGACCTGCCCCTTCCTCCCCCCCACACATGAAATGTTTTGAGCCAACAATCTCCTCCAGTCTGTCACAACAGAGAATGTTGGAGGTTGAACTCCCATTTCTGGCCATGGGCACCTGGCTGAGAAGGACAGTTCTTTTCCAGAGGAAGCAAAGTATGGACCCCCAGTGTTTGGAGAGCTTCATGAGGCCAAGGCCAGCCAGACTTGTCAGGAATGGCAGATTTTGTCTGGAAGGAGTCTTTGGATTTAGGGAATTTTTTAGGTGGAAGCCCAATCTCGGCCATGGGCACCAGGAGAAGCCGGACAATTCTTTCCCGTAGGAAGGAAAGCACAGAGCCTTTCCCAGTGTTTTGGGGATAGCTGACAGGTGACCCTTGTAAAACCATTGCCAGCCTGACTTGTCCTGGAAATATTCCTGTGGGAACAATCCCTGGATATAAGGAAATTTGGAGGAGAAATCCTAATTCTGGTCCTGGGTGCCTGGAGGAGAAGGAGAGTTCTTTTCCATAGGAAGGCAAGTACAGAGCCCCAGTGTTTCATTAGCAGAAGAGACCCTCAACAGGCCAAGGTCAGCTGGACCAGTCAGGTGGCCTCTGGGAGGCCAAAATAGACCATTTCCATGTTCCCTTGGTCTTATGGGGCCCTGCAGTATCATAATGGTGCCCTGATTCCATGCGGACCAGCAGTGTCACAATGGTCTCCATGGTTCCACAGGCCCCACAATGACACGGGACTCCTCTGTTCCATGAGCCCTGCAATGTCACAATGGGCCTTTGGACCCTGGGGGTTTGCAGTGTCACAATGGTCTCCTTTGGCTCCACAGTGTCACAATGGACCATTGATAACAGGAGGCCCCTCTGTGTCACCCTGTAGCTTTGGTTCCATGTAGCCCTCCAGTGTCACAATGCACACTTGGTTGAATGGGGTTCCACAATGTCACAATGGTCCCAAGTTTCCATTCAGGCTTGCAGTGTCACAATGGTCTCCTTTGGTTCCCAGTGTCACAACGGACCCCTGATGAAACGAGGTTCCACAATGTCACGCTGGACCTTTTGTTCCATGCAGCCCTGCAGTGTCACAAAGGGATTTTGGTTTCATGAGGCCCCACAGTATCACAATGGTCCTCTTGGTTCTGTGGGGACCCCCAGGGTAAAAATGGTCTCACTGGTTCCATGGGGCCTCACAGTGTCACAATGGTCTCCTTGGTTCCATGAGGCTGTAAATTGTCCTGATGGTGTCTCATGGTTCCACGAGGCCTTGCAATGTCGCAATGGAGCTTTGGCACCATTGTGAGACCATGGGGTCTCACACTGTCACTATGGACCCTTGGTTTGACGGGGCCTCTCAGTGTCACAATGATCCCTACATTCCATTGAGCCCCACAGCGTCAGTACGGCCCCCTTGGTTCCATGAGGCCTTGCAATGTCACAGTGCTCTCCATGATTCCATGAGGCCCCACAGTGTCACAATGGTCCCTTGGTCTCACAGGGCCCCACAGGGTCACAATGGTCCCTTGGTCTCACAGGGCCCCACAGGGTCACAATGGTCCCTTGGTTCCATGAGCCCTGTGCTGCTGCATTCCCCCCTCCCCTTCTCAGGCCGCCCTGCCAGATGAGAAATGCTCCTTGGGGCTCGCCCTTGGCCAACAGCCCCTGGGCTCAGCTCCTCTGCAGCTCATCACAAACACTGTCTGCTCCAGGCACTGCTGCTGCCCAACCAGCTCCTGCTTTCTGGAGGAGCAGCCCTGGGAACTGGTTTTGTTCCCTCAGTGGCACAACATCCCTGTTCTCCCACTGCCAAAGAAAGCTGTGGATGCCAAGTGCGGCCAGGATGACTTAACCTTACCTACATTGCCTGTAGGTAAGGTTAAGTCACAAGGTCTAAGTGAAGTTAAACACTGCTAAGAGTTGGTTTTTTTTCCTAAGTTGTTATGTTTAATATAAGTTATAAGCTGAGTTAAATACTGTTAAATATTAATCCTCTGTAAAATTGCAAAGTCATAGGTTAAAAATTAGATTAAATCCTGCTACATGCTATTTTTTGCTAAATTGTTAAACTGAAGGTATCAGTCAAGGATAAGGTATAAGTTAAGTCCTGTTAAGTTTGAGCTCTGTTAAGCTTTTGGGCCGTATTCCTTTCATGCTTGCTCTCACTGCCCTTGTGTCACACAAACACCCAGGGACAGTTTTCAGTTCATTTCTGGTTTGATTGCCTGGATTTGGTTTGGTTTTGTTGTTGCTTTGTTTCCTTGGTGTGCCTGAAGTGTCCAGTCAGGAGCAGAGTGACTCTTGCCAAGGAACTTTGTGCTGCTGTCCCTTAATATTAAATCTGGTTTTTGCTGATCCCTCGCTGGGGATTTTTTCAGCGCTCTCAAGGCCTCATTGGTAGCAGGGTGAAGGAGTCCTGGCCCAGGCTCTGGCCCTGGGGGACACGGGGACGCTGCCGGGGGGTCCCTGTCCCCCTGTGCCACCCCCAGGGCCCCGGCCCCCCGTCCCCGTGTCAGGCTCTGGGGTCGATCTCGTGGAACATCCTCTGGGGGAGGCTGTGGCGCCAGGGGCGGGGGGACCCGGGGGGACAGGGGACCCCGCTGTGCATGAGCAGGGTTGGACTGCTCTGGGGGGAACTGTGAGGGGGGCCGGGGCAGAGTGACCTCCCCAGTGACCTCACACAGCCCCTGTGATGTCACACAGCCCCTGTGATGTCACACAGTCGCCTGTGATGTCACACAGCCACCTGGGATGTCAAACAGCATGTTGTGATGTCACACAGCTGCTCTGTGATATCACAGAAGACTCTGATGTCTGAAAGTCACTCTGTGATGCCAGAGTCTTTTCTGTGATGTCACAGCCTGCTCTATGGTGTTACACAGCCACCCAGGGATGTCACAACCCACTCACAGATGCCACAGAGACACCCTCTATGATGGCAGAATCTGCTCTGTGGCCACATACGCTACTCTATGACATCACAGACAGCTCTCTGATGTCACAAAACGCTCTCTGTGATGTAATACTGACACTCTGTAATGTCACAGCACACACTTTCACATCACAGCCTGCTCTATGATGTCATACAGCCATACCATGATGTCACAGCCTGCTCTGTGATGTCACACTGTTCCCTCTATGATGTTGTAGCTGCTCAGTGACCTCACACAACAAACTCTGTGATGTCATAGCCCAATTTGTGACCTCACACAGCCCACTCTGTGCTGTCACACAGCCCCTTGCTGACATCACAGCTGCTCTGTGCCTCCATGACACAGGCACAGAGGAGCTGCTGTGACACAGCCCCCTCTGGGACATGCCACAGCCCCTGCCAGTGCTGAGCCCCTGGGAGCTCTGTCTGTGCCCTGCTGGTGTCCCTGAGGGGCCCTGGCAGTGCCCCAGCCCTGCTGGGCTGTGCACAGGAGCTGCTCCTGTCCAGAGCTGTCTCTCTGCAGCTCTGCTGCCCTTGCCAGGAGCTGCCTCTGAGCCAGGAGCCCGGCCCGGCTCAGCAGCACAGACACAGCACAAGGGCTTTAATGACCCTCTGGGGCTTTGGTGCTCTTTGCATCAGACTCAGTCCCTCAGAGTATGCTCAAAGAACTTCTCAGGGACTCAAAAAGAGGGTGAAACAAGAACGTTTCTCATATTTTAAATAGATCCATCTGAGGGACAGGACTGAGAAAGTGTCCCCAGGTTCCAGGTAGAGCAGAACACTGGTGGCAGTGATGACAGGTGGGGACAAGCAAGGCAAAGGTGTCTCTGGTGCTGAGCAAACCTGCGCCTCTGTCCCTGCAGGCTGTTGGCATCCCCTGCCACACACAGGGCACACACAGAGGAACACTGGGGCTGTCACTGCTGGGGTGTCACACACAGGGGAACACTGGGGCTGTCACTGCTGGGGTGTCACACAAAGGGGAACACTGGGGCTGTCACTGCTGGGGTGTCACACACACACAGGGCAATGCTGGGTCTGTCACCGCTGGGGTGTCACACACAGGGCAATGCTGGGGCTGCCCCGCTCCTGCCCTGTCCCCAACAGCTCTGCCAGCGCCTCAAGGGGACACAAAGGCTGAGCCAAAGGGTGAGAATTGCAGAAGGGGCTGAGCTGGTAGGGCCCATTGGGATCAGCCAGTCCAGCCCCTGGCCCTGCACAGTCCCCCCAACAATCGCAGCCTGGGCAGCCCTGGGAGCGGTGTCCAAAGGCCTCTGGAGCTCCGACAACCTCGGGGCTGTGCCCATTCCCTGAGGAGCCTGGGCAGTGCCCGAGCCCCCTCTGGGGGAAGAAGTTTGGCTGATCCCCAGCCCAGCCCTGCCCTGGCCCAGCTCCAGCCGTTCCCTCGGGTCCTGTCCCTGCTCACCTGGGCAGAGATCAGAGCTTGCCCAGAGAAGCCGTGGCTGCGCCTGGATCCCTGGCAGGGTCCAAGGCCAGGCTGGATGGGGCTTGGAGCAGCCTGGGATAGTGGAAGGTGTCCCTGCCCAGGGCAGAGGGTGGAATGAAATGAACTTGAAGGTCTCTTTCAAACCAAGCCATTCTGTGATTCTGTGATTTTGGGAGAGATGCTGAAGCTCTGGCTCAGCTTTATCTCAGACCCAGCAGCAGCCATGGGTGGGATCATCACCTCCTCCCTCTCCCTGAGGTGGGAACTCACCCAGTGGCAGCGTGAAAAATGCCAATCACGTGTTAAAATTTTAGAAGTTTAATAGTAATAAAACAGTAATAAAAATTAGAACAATAAGAATTTGGACAATCAAAGTTAGGACAATAAAAGACAATAAAAGCAAAGAATTAGGGATGTCCAGGTGCTTTGCTCTGCCACAAAAGCACACTTCGCTAACAAAGGAAGGAACCCTTAAAAGAAATAGCCTGTCGCATATTCATATATCTCATACACAATTCAAACATTCCTTTCACACAAAGGGTGTCTTCTGCTTAATTTCTGCTGCCCCCCCCCCATCTTGTACATCAATTTCTTGGCTCCTAGAAGTCTGGAAGAAGTCTGGATTGTCCCGATAAGGGGGCAATACTTCTTCTTTTGGTGTCTTGTTGCTGTTATCTTTTTGTGAAGAGTTTCTTGGTTATCTTATCCATTCCTTGTGCTAGTTACAAAAAGTATCTTACATCACATAATTTTTTATTTTAATACTATGCTATAGCCTAAAACTATATTTACCACACTGCTTAAAAAGATTAATACAGCACTACAAAAAAATTAATACAACAAAACTTTCCAACATAACACATATTATATTCATTTTAATACTTGTGCAGAGCCAATCACATAATACGCATTTTTCACAATCAATAACAGATATGCATCACATTCTGGCAACTCTCTAGGGTAAAAGCTTTTTAAAGACATACCTATAGGGATAACTTTATTCCCTACAGATCCTTAGAAGTACTGCACAGGCTGTGATTAAGTCAAAGAAAGTATGGCAATATACCATCTTTTCCCACCACCCTATGTGCAACTCATTTATTAAGTATTCATACAGTATGTCAGTTGGACACCAAAAGAGAAAACCTGCATCAGCAGCAGCTGAAAACAAAGCTAGAATCTAAGTTGACACATTTCAAAATTTAATTTCTGGGCTTGAAAAGTCATTTGGCTCAATCCAGAACTCTATAAAACAGTTTATTCTCCTACTGAAAAAAAAAATATTCTCATTACAACACATTTTCCAGTGATGCAGCTACTGTTAGACAACAAGAGGAAACACATAGACAGGCAGATTCCTTGCTCCTCTCTTTGTCGTCTCAATAAATTTGCCACCATTAAGATAAATCATGAGAAGCTGCTAGAACACAAAATTCTCTTCCAATTACATACATGAAAAGATCTTCTATTTATTCTTCTCAAGTTAATTTGTAAGGCTTTCATAAAAGATTAGAATTATGGTCTTCTCTACTCCAAATGGAAAATGTTTCATTAGACTAATTCAAGACAAGACTTCACTTTCAACTCGTAACACGTGAGAATGTCACATGAAAGCTGATAAGCAGATTCTGGCCAGAGCACTGGTGTACCTACTTCAGGCTGGAGCCCCCTGACTGAGTTCTTTTGGCATGTGTTTGGAGTGTCTTACATTTAAACCATGCAAGAGCAAGTCAAAGGCAGGCATCATAGAAATAGCTACTATATATAAAAAAAGGTAACATATTTTATTATAAAAACTATGCTTTTCAAAGCTGAAAATCTTTGTGCTGAGCTTGAGACTGCACTGTATGGCTGACACGAGGCTTTGGTCACAGATTATGCATGAACAATCCAGAACCTCCTGCATTCTTCATGAATTTGTATCTTGTGTATTTTGTCCTTGCCCACACAAGCTAGAAAATTAAGGAAAACATGCACAATGATAAAGAAAACACAGTGCAATTTAGGAACCATTCAAGAAAATCATGGTTCATTTACCTATATGTTACATCCAGAGACAACTCAAACAATTGCTGCTGAAGAACTTATACCATTAACTTTATTACAAATTTTCAAAGGCAGGTGGATTTCCTCTTCCTGCTCAAACAATTTAACAGGATTCTTGCTATTGGCAATTAAATTATTATTTAATTCTACCTTAATATGATTTTAAAGATTCATTATAGCTCTAAAACTGTAGAATACTGTGTGCTTTGTGGATAAATAGGCCAGGGAACAGTTAACAATTCTAGGGATTTATGTCTATCATATTGATTGGTCAGGCTAACATGTGAGCTCCTGTAAAATCCTTTTACAAAACATTATAGTTTATCATACTGTCCTAGGCTGACTATATGATGCTTTTATCCCCAATCGTCTGTTCTGTTTATGCTGAATAATAAGTTTTGCACCTTTAAGACTTGTTCCAAGAGTGAAATGGGGAGAGAAGAAGCACAGAGTTTTGTTTTCAGACACTGCACTCACTCCTCCACATTCCTGCTCCTGGACCGTGTTGTCTGCAGATGGACAGACACTGGGACAGAGGTCCCCTTTGTTTTGGTTAGTTTTAGCTAGCCGAGGCAAAAAAGTTCCCTGGACTGTGAGAATTTTACTTTTCTTTGGACCTGTTTAGACCTGCTCTGGACCGAACACCAGAAGAGCACCGGCAGCTGCACCTGTGGCCCACCAGGCCAGGCCTGGGCTGCGGCATTTCCAGCACCAGAGGGACTGATCAGAGACTGAGTGAGCTGAGCTGCAGCCTGGGGAGGGACTTTCTGAGTTTGTCATCTCTTTTCCAGCAGTAAGAGCTTTTATTGATTAATCTTGTTTAGGTTTTCCTGTTTAATAAATTGAGGTTTATTAAACAAGGTTTTTCCAAAAAACAGGTTTTTCCACTTTTCTCCAAGGAGGTATTTTTCCCCGACTGGCTGGGGGAGAGGCTGATTGAATCTGCTTCCTAGAGGAACCCCTTAAGGGATTCTCTCCCAAATTTACCCTGAACCAGCACACATACTTAACTTGAAAGGATTGTCTGTCTTTACCAGGTGTTAACTTCAAAGAATCCCAGAATCAATGAGGTTGTAAGAGATCACTGAGATCACTGAGTCAAGCTTTGGACCAAACACCACCTTGTCAAACAGACCAGAGCACTGAGTGCCACATCCAGCTGATCTTTGAACATATTCAGAGACCCTGGGCAGTGCCTTCCAATGCTTAAGAAACCTTTCTGTGAAGAAATTCCTCTGATGTCCAACTTAACCTCCCCGGTGCAGCTTAAGACTGTGTCTTCTTGTCCTGTCACTGCTTGTCTGTGAGGAGAGCCCAATCCCCATCTTACTACAACCTCCTGTCAGGGTGGTGTAGAGAGTGACAATGCTCCCCCTGGGCCTCCTTTGCTCAAGACTGAGCCCTCCTGAGCTCCCTTAGTTCTCTCAGCCATTTCTCATCAGACTTATTCTCTAGACCCTTAATCAACTTCCTTTCTCTTCTCTGGGTTTGGTCCAGATCCTCAATGTCCTTCCTTGGATGATGTCAGGATGGGTCAGAGGGCAGATCTGCTGGAGGACAGGAAGGCTGCAGAGGGCCCTGGACAGGCTGGATCCATGGGCTGAGACCACTGGCATGAGGGTAAACAGGACCAAGTGCTGGGTTGTACACTTTGGCCACACTGACCCTCTGCAGCTCCCAGCTGTGGAAAGAGTGGCTCTGAAGCTGATTGACAACACCTGAACCTGAGCCCAGGTGTGCCCAGGTGGGGAAAAAGGCCAATCAGCATCCTGGCCTGTATCAGCAATAGTGCAGCCATCAGGATCAGGGCAGTGATTGTCCTGTGCTGGGCACTGATGAAGACACATCTCAAGTGCTGTGTCACTTTTTGGGGCCTTCAACAATAATTAAAATTTCCCAAGCAATTGCTTTATTCATTATTTATTTGCCTCCCTTCCCTGCTTGGCTGTGACCAGAACTACACCAAAAGGAAAGTGCCTGCAGCCGAGGGAAAGCTGCCCTTGGGTATCTGTTTCTGTTTGTTGCTGCTGGTGGTGGTGTTTGTTTGCCTTGCTGTACATATTGGTAAAGAACTGTTACTCCTCTTCCCATATCTTTGCCTGAAAGCCCCTCAATTTCAAAATTATAATAATTTAGAGGGAAGGGGGTCACATTCTCCATTCTAGAGAGGTCCTGCAGACATCTGTCTTTCAAACCAAGACAAGCTGACAATCAACAATTTATTAACAATTGTTTATTAACAATTAATTGAGAATTATCAATTACTTATCAATCTAATAAACAGCTAATTAACTTAGGTAACTATAAAGGTAAGATAGAGGTCTTCACTGGAGCTTGAAAGGGTACTGCAGGGGTCCCTGCTGAAGGGGCCATCAGCAGCAGAAGGCACGGTGTTGCTGGCTCCTGCCGGATGCTCCACATGACACAAACGCTGTCTCTCAGGTGCTGCTCTCCACAGCCACTCCTTCTTGGGTCCCTGGCCTTTCTCTGTGTGGTGGTTTGACAGGAAATGTGTTTTTTGGGATGCTGTGTTTTGGGCCAATGGATATTCAGATTTTAATATTGGCATTTAACGTGGCCATTGGGACATTGGACACACCTCTGAGAGCACGGGGTTAAAAGCAGAGCTCTCCCCTGGGAGGTTCTCTTGGGTTTCTGGCGGGAAAGAGTTCGGGTCTCTGCCCCGGCCCAGCTGCTGGCTGGGCAGGGGGAGGGGAAAGCCATGTGGCCGGGAGAGGTAGGCCTGAGCCCAGGGGTGGAAGGGTGGAAGAGAGAGAGAGAGAGAGAGACCGGGAGCCACCGGGCAGCCCCCCCCCTGAGAGACACCGAGAGAGAGAGAGAGAGAGAGAGAGAGAGAGCCAGTGCCCAAGACTGTAACCTTGAAACTGGATAAACATGGGCCTGTGCCGGCAGCACGGCTGAGAAGGAGAAGAAGGGGGGGTTGCAGCCGGCCGCTTGTAGGAGCTTTTAACCCCTTTTCAGAGAATGAGAACTTTACAGAACATTGACGTCTCCTAGAAGATCGAGTGGAAGATGATGAAGGAAATGTGCAAGTGTGAGAGGTCTGGCCGAGTGAGAGAGAGTGGAAGAATAGAGAAGAATCCTAGAGGGAAGAGATGATGGAGTGGATTTTGCTGGACTCTTTTTGTACAGCCATGGACAGAACCATGTTCCTTGTGACACAGAGACTGCATTCTAGGGGGAGGCAATGGCCACAGAACCAAGAGAGTTCAGTGTTGATGCCCCTCAGCCCCAGGGGGTGGAAAAATATGGGGGGGACAGGTGTCCCAAAGGAGAGACTGTGGGGACAGGTGTACCAAAGGAGAGACTGTGCCTTTTCTGGATCGGGACAAAGCATCCCTAAAAAGACAACCCTAGAAGCAGCTCTGGTCTGTGTTCAGTGGTGAGAGCACTGGACATGAAAGGAAGAGGTCACGGCGGCAGATGTACTCCGGGCAGTGCCACGAGTGACACAGAAACACACGAGGCTTCAGCTGTGTTTCCAGGGGAAGCCCATGGTACAAGAAGGACTCCTCTCCTCTTGATGAACTGAGGATTGATTGTCTAAAAGGTGGTGCTGGACCAGGAGTTGGTGATTTGGGGAATAGATGTATTGTGTTGGGAATTTTGTGGGGGGAGGAGGAAATGTACTTGTAAGGTTTTCATTTTCCTGTGTGTGTTCCTTTTTATCTATAGTTGTAGCGTAGTTAATAAAGTTTTGTTTTCTTCATTTCCAAGTGGAAGCCTGCTTTGCTCATTCCTGGTCACATCTCACAGCAGAAACCAGGGAGAGGGTATCCTCATGCGGGTACTGGCATTGTGCCAGTGTCAAACCATGAAAGAATGGTAATGAGCCATGGGACACTGAATCCCTGCACTGGAGAGCTGAAGGCTGAACAAGTGATTTGGAAAATTAAATCAAATTATTCCCTGAGGCTTGGCTTGTTCAGGTGTTCTGAATGTTCATGAGCCCTGGGACACTGAATTCCTGCACTGAAGAGCTGAAGGCTGAACAAGCCTCTGGAGCAGGGAAATTCAGCAGCAGCCTCCAAGTTGCTGAGGATGTCAGCAGCCCCCAGTGAGGCCATCCCTGCCCAGAGAGCGTGGGGGAATGGGCAGACAAGGAGAGCGTCCCTGGGGCTGGGGCAGCACAACTCAGAGGCACCAGCGGCTCCAGCTGGGCAATGGAGTGTGGGATGTGGCTGGGAAAGCCCTGCCTGGGCTGGGCCAAGCAGCACAGACAAGCCCTGACTCCCATATCCCAAAAAAACTCTCTCAAGCAGACATTTAAAAGGAATTACAATTGTTTGTGTACTCTAAGTTAGATGCACTAAGAAATATCAATAAGAGATTTTTAGGAGCTCAAAACAACGAAACAGGAACTTTACTTGGAACTTCAGAAAATCAGAGAAGCTTTGGCAAAAGTTTTAATATGACATTCAATCAACAAAAAACACCTATCACAGCATTATCTTGGCCCATTCCACTTCACAAACTCTAAGCCTGTTCAATTTAAAGTTAAACAAAATGTCCAAGAGAACATATATAGAAGTAGACACAGAAAGAGAGAAAATATGATTTAAAGAAGTGCACACATGTCAGGACCCTGAATATACCCCTGGCTGTCCTGAGCAGCCAAGACCCCTGCCAGGGGTCTCAGAGACCGTGGCACAGAGCCCAAAACACCTGTGGTTTTGATTATGACCTGTGGAGCAAATTACCAACCTTGTATGAAAATCAGCAAGCCACAACAGTTTAAGTAGAATATTAGTGAAGTTATCATGGGGCGGAAAAGTAGATTTTAGGGTTTTTGGTATGGGGGTCCAGGAGGCAACATGGAGGGAACTTGGAACTGGGTATTTTCTCCTTCTTCTTCTTGGCCTCCATTTTCTGCTGTGATGTTGGCACTTAGAGATTGGTTTAGAGTAGAAGCTCACAGTCTAACATAGGTGAAAGGTATTGGAAAGTAATTGTAAACATTGTACACGTAGTTTTTAGTATAAAGACATAACACCACCCCGGGGGCAGGCAGAATGCCTCAGACTGTCCTGCTGATCGGACCTTGGCAGGGCAGAAGAAAATTTTTTATAGATAAGGTAAAATAACCTTGAGACCAAGAAATGAAGAGCTCTGACTCCTTCTTCAAGCGCCAGGCTGGGAAAAGAGACTTTCAAACTTTTCTCAGGGTCACTCTGACAAGCTAACGATCCCGACATACACACAGCTACCAACCCCTGGATTCCAGCACTGTTCAGATGGAAATTCCAAGAGGATGCAGGGTCAAGATGTGTGCTTGCCTTGTGGTCAGCCTTCAATACCCCTTGGTCTCCCTGGGCCCTTCCCCCAGGTGGGGCTTGGGCTCATTTGGTCCCTCAGGAGCTGGGCTGGGGCTGCAGAGGTGGCTGTGGAGCATTGCCTGTGCTGTGCCAGGGCCTGGCAGCCACTGCTGGGCTGGGATAGAGGCTCTGGGGAGATTGGGGTTCCAGGGCAAGGCAGGGGTAACAGGGCAGGGCAAGGCTGGACCTGCCCCTTCCTCCCCCACACATGAAATGTTTCGAGCCAACAATCTCCTCCAGTCTGTCCCAACAGGCAGTGTTGGATGTGGAACCCCATTTCTGGATATGGGCACCTGTTTGAGAAGGACAGTTCTTTTCCATAGGAAGGAAAGTACAGAGCCCCAGTGTTTGGAAGACATGTGAGAGCCTCACTAGGCCAAGGCCATTCAGACTTGTCAGGAATGGCAGATTTTGTCTGGGAGCAGTCTTTGGATTGAGGGAATTCTGGAGGTGGAAGCCCAATCTCACCCATGGGTTTCTGGAGAAGCAGGACAGTTCCTTCCCATAGGAAGGGGAGCATGGAGTCTTCCCCAGTGTTTTGGGGACAGATGAGAGGTGACCCTTGTGAAACCATTGCCAGCCAGACTTGTTCTGGCAATATTCCTATGGGAACAATCCTTGGATATAAGGAAATTTGGAAGTGAAATTCCAATTCTGGCAATGGGTGCCGGGAGAAGAAGGACAGTTCTTTTCCATAGGAAGGAAAGTACAGAGCCCCAGTGTTTCAGCAGCAGATGAGAAGAGACCCCCAGCATGCCAAGGTCAGCTGGACCAGTCAGGTGGCCCCTGGGGGGCCAAATCAGCCAGACCTGTTCTGTGTTCCATTGGTTTTGTGGGACCCCACGGTGTCACAATGATGCCTTGGATCCATGAGGCCCCACAGTGCCCTAATGGTGACTTGGTTCCATGGGGTCCCACAGGGTCACAGTGGCCCCTAGATTCCAGAAGGCCCTGCAGTGTCACAATGGTCCCAACAATTCCATGGGGCCTTGCAGTGTCACAATGGTCTCAGTAGTTCCCCAGGCCCCACTGTGCCACATGACTCCTGTATTCCATGAGCCCTGCAATGTCACAATGGACCTTTGGACCCTGGGGGTTTGTGGTGACCCAATGGTCTCCTTTGGCTCCACAGTGTCACAATGGACCACTGATGACATCAGGCCCTGCAATGTCACAATGGACTTTTGGTCCCATGCAGCCCTGCAGTGTCACAAAGGCCTCTTGGTTTCAGGAGGCCCCACAGTATCACAATGGTCCTCTTGGTTCTGCGGGGATCCCCAGGGTCACAATGGTCCCTTGGTTCCATGGGCCCTGTGCTGCTGCATTCCCCCCTCCCCTTCTCAGGCCACCCTACCAGCTGAGAAATGCTCCTTGGGCCTCGACCTTGGCCAACAGCCCCTGGGCTCAGCTCCTCTGCAGCTCATCACAAACACTGTCTGCTCCAGGCACTGCTGCTGCCCAACCAGCTCCTGATTTCTGGAGGAGCAGCCCTGGGAACTGGTTTTGTTCCCTCCGTGGCACAACATCCCTGTTCTCACACTGCCAAAGAAAGCTGTTGGTGCCAAGTGCGGCCAGGATGAACCATTGCTGGGACTGAAGCCCCTCTCTTGGGGCCCTGCATACAGCGCTCCAAAAGGAGCCCTTGGAGCTCTCCTGGGCCAGCGACTCCCTCTGAGTGGGGCCTCTCCCAGCCGGGAACTCTCCCGTTTGCTGCACTCGGGGATCCCCAACAACGACGGAGCCTGGGCCGATCCCCCCACTCCTCCAGGCTCAACCCTTCACCCGCTGGGGAGATGCCAAAGGATGCACAGGGAGCATTTCCTGCCCTCAGGGGAATTTCTCCCAGGTGCCTTGCACTGACTCTTTGTGTCTGTGTGCACACAGGAGTGCCTGTGCTGGGGAAATGCGGCAGAAATCTGCTCTCTGAGGGGTTTGAGTGCCTTGGATAGCTGAGTCAGTCAGATATCCAAACATCAGTAAGTAAGGTTAAAACACAAGGTCTAAACTAAGTTAAATGCTCCTAAGAGTTGTTCTTTTTCTAAGTTGTTAAGTTTATTTAAATTATTATTTAAGTTTAATTATTAGATTTTTTAAATTGCAATGTGATAGGTTATAAGTAAGGTTAAATACTGTTAAGTGCTGTTCTTTTGCTAAATTGAAGTAGATGGTATCAGTTAAAGATAAGGTTTAACTTAAGTCCTGTTAAGTTTGAGCTCTTTGAAGCTTTAGGCCATATTCCTTTTATCCTTGCCCTCACTGTCCTTGTGTCACACACACACACAGGGACAGTTCTCAGTTCATTTCTGTTTTCCTTGCCTGGATTTGGTTTGGTTTTGTTGTTGATTTGTTTCCCTGCTGTGCCTGAAGTGTCCAGTCAGAAGCACAGTGACTCATGCCAAGGAACTTTGTGCTGCTGTCCCTTAATATTAAATCTGGTTTTTGCTGCTCCCTTGCTGGGGATTTTTTCAGCGCTCTCAAGGCCTCATTGGTACCAGGGTGAAGGAGCCCTGGCCCAGGCTCTGGCCCTGGGGGACACGGGGACGCTGCCGGGGGGTCCCTGTCCCCCTGTGCCACCCCCAGGGCCCCGGCCCCCCGTCCCCGTGTCAGGCTCTGGGGTCGATCTCGTGGAACATCCTCTGGGGGAGGCTGCGGCGCCGGGGGCGGGGGGACCCGGGGGGACAGGGGACCCCGCTGTGCACAAGCAGGGTTGGACTGCTCTGGGGGGACCTGTGAGGGGGGCCGGGGCAGAGTGACCTCCCCAGTGACCTCACACAGCCCCTGGGATGTCACACAGCCCCTGTGATGTCACACAGCATCCTGTGATGTCACACAGACATCTGTGATGTCACACACCCCCTGTGTGATTTAAAACACCCCCAGTGTGACGTCACACAATCTTCCTATGATGTCACAACCCCTGTGATGTCATTCAACATCCGGTGATGACACACAGACTTCGTGTCATGTCACACAACCATCTGTGATGTCATACAAACTCATGTGATGTCACACAGCCCCAGTGATGTTACCCTGTGATGTGATACATCTGCTCTGTGATGTCACAGAAGATACTGTGATATCACAAAGTCATCATGTGATGTCACTGTCTCTTCTGTGATGTCACAGCCTACTCTATGATTTCCCCCCCCCCAGTGATGTCACAACTCACTCTCTGATGTCACAGTTCCATCCTGTATGATGACAGGATCTGCTCTATGGCCTCACACCATGATGTCACAGATACCTGTGTGATGTCATGACCCCCTCAGTGATGTCACAAAGCCCTCTATGTGTTATCATGGTGCCAGTCTGTAATGTCAAAGCACACAAGACCTCACAGCCTGCTCTGTGATGTCACACAGCCATGCCATGATGTCACAGCCTGCTCTCTGATGTCACGCAATCCCCTCTATGGTGCAATAGCTGCTCGATGTCCTCACAAAACAAACTCTTTGATGTCATAGCCCAATCTGTGACCTCACACAGCCCACTCTGTGCTGTCACACAGCCCCTTGCTGACATCACAGCTGCTCTGTGCCTCCATGACACAGCCACAGAGGAGCTGCTGTGACACAGCCCCCTCTGGGACATGCCACAGCCCCGGCCAGTGCTGAGCCCCTGGGAGCTCTGTCTGTGCCCTGCTGGTGTCCCTGAGGGGCCCTGGCAGTGCCCCAGCCCTGCTGGGCTGTGCACAGGAGCTGCTCCTGTCCAGAGCTGTCTCTCTGCAGCTCTGCTGCCCTTGCCAGGAGCTGCCTCTGGGCCAGGAGCCCAGCCCAGCTCAGCAGCACAGACACAGCACAAGGGCTTTAATGACCCTCTGGGGCTTTGGTGCTCTTTGCATCAGACTCAGTCCCTCAGTGCTCAAAGAACTTCTCAGGGACTCAAAAAGAGGGTGAAACAATGAAGTTTCCCCTCATACTTTAGAGAGATCCATGTGAGGGACAGGACTGAGAAAGTGTCCCCAGGTTCCAAGCAGAGCAGAACACTGGTGGCAGTGATGACAGGTGGGGACAAGCAAGGCAAAGGTGTCTCTGGTGCTGAGCAAACCTGGATGTGGTTCAGGAATGCAAAGGGCCAAGGCCTGAGCCCTTTGAAATTAATTCTTCCTTTCTCCTGCTGTTCTCTACTATATCAAAAGGATCCTCCACCTCTGAAACCACCCTTCAATCCCTCCCAGGGCTCTCCTCTGCTGTCCTCAGTCTCCACCCCACTGAGCACAGAGCTCCTGTGTCCCTATAGAGTGGTCAAGTGCTTGAGGCCAAGAGCACCTGGACAAGAGGCACAGTTCTTTTCTATAGGAAGGAAACCACAGAACCCCAGGGTTTTGAAGGCAGATGAGAAGCAGTCACCAGAGGCCAGGGCCAGCGAGACCTGTCTGTCCTTGCAGCTTTTGACTGAAAGCAGTGTTTGGATATATGGGGAATTTTGGGTGTGGAATTCCATTTCAGCCACGGGTTCCTGGAATGGAATGACAGTTCTCCATAGGAAGGAAAGGACAGAGCCCCAGTGTTTTAAGGACTGATTAGAGGCAGCCCCAAGGAGGCCAAGGCAGCCAGATCTGTTGTCAGGGAAGAATCCTTGGACAGACAGAATTTGGGAGGCCAAACCCCACTTTTGTCTATTGGGCTCTGGACAAGAAACACAGTTATTTTCCATAGGAAGGAAAGTACAGAACCCCAGTGCTTCAAAGGGAGATGTGAGCTGGCCCTTAGCAAGCCAAGGGAACCTGGACAGTCCTGGAAACTTTTGTCTGGAGCTGTCCTTGGATTTAAGGAATTCTGGAGGTGAATTCTCAGTTTTGGCCATGGATGCCTGGACTTGAAAGATGTTTTTTCCCATGAGAAGAAAAGCACAGGCCCCTGGTGTTTTGAAGGCAGATGAGAGGTGGCCCCCAAGAGGCCAAGGCCAGCCAGAGCTGTCTGTCCTGACAGGTGACATATGGGAATAATCCTTGGATATAATCAGATTTGGAGGAGGAATCCCAATTTCAGCCATGAACCCCTGGAGGAGAAGGACAGTTCTTTCCCACAGGAAGGAAAGCACACAACTCCAGGGTTTCAGGAGCTGATGAGAAGCAACCCTCAATATGCCAAGGTCATCTGGACCAGTCGGGCAGCCCCCAGGAGGCCCAGCCAGCCAGACCTGTTCCATGTTCTTGGATCCTTGGGGCCCTGCAGCATTACAGTGGCCCCTTGGTTCCATGAGGTCCTGTAGGATCACAACCGATCTTTGTTTTCAGGAGGCCCAGTGATATAATAATGGTCCACTTGGCTCCACAGTGCCACAATGGCCCCTTGCTTCCATGAGGCCTTGCAGTGTCAAAATGGTTTCCTTGTTTCCATGGGACTGAGAATGCCACAATGGCCCCTTTGTTCCATGAGGATGCAGAGTCTCAAAATGGCCCCTTTGTTTTATTGGGTTCCTCAGGGTCACAATGGCCCCTTGCTTCCACCAGGCCTGGATGTGTCACAATGGTCCCTTGCTTCCATGAGACCTTACAGTGTCACAGTGGCTGCTTCAGTTATACGAGACCCTGTGGTGTCACAGTGGCCCCTTGGTTCCTGTGGGTCCTGAAGTGTCATAATGGTCTCCATGGTTCAATGAGGCCCCAGAATGTCACAATGGACTTTTGTTTCCATGAGCTTTTGTACTGCCGACAACAGCCAACAACGGTCTTCTTGGTACCACAGTGTCACAATAGACCCTTGGTTCCATGGGCACTCACAATGTCAGAAGGGGCTCCTTAGTTCCATGAGGCCTCTGCCGAGCCCCTTGAGGCCTCAAAGTGTCATCATGGCCTCCAGGATTCCATGAGGCCCTGCAGTGTCATAATGGACCTTTGGTTCCATGTGTTCCAGCACTGTTCCACGAATCCTTAGTTCCATGGGGCCCTGTAGTGTCACAATGGACTCCTTGGTGCCACACAGTGTGACAACTGCCCCTTGGCCTGCCAACGCTCCATGGTACCACAATGATTCCTTGCTTCCAAGAGGCCTTGTAGTGTCACAATGGCCCTTTGTTTCAATGAGGCCTTTGGTGTCACCATGGTCTCCATGAT
Source organism: Agelaius phoeniceus (assembly GCF_051311805.1). Taxonomy (NCBI): domain Eukaryota; kingdom Metazoa; phylum Chordata; class Aves; order Passeriformes; family Icteridae; genus Agelaius; species Agelaius phoeniceus. The sequence goes on from NW_027509866.1 coordinate 8,999,077, forward strand.
CCCATAAGGCCTCACAGTGTCACAACAGACCATTGCTTTCACTGAGCCCCACAAGATCACTATGGTCCCCTTGGCTCCACTGTGCCCTGCTGTGTCACAATGGACCTTTGGTTCCATGATGCCCCAGAGTGTCACAATGGTATCCTTGGTTCCATTGGACCCTTCATCCCATGGAGACCCACAGGGTTCACTGGAGTCCCCTTGATTCCATGAGGCCCTGCCATGCTGGTATGGCCCCTTGGTTCCAGTGGGTCCCAAAGTGTCAGAACAGTCTCCATTGTTCCATGAGGCCCCACAAAGTCACTGTGCTCCCCTTGGTTCCCCAGGCCCCCACAGTGTAACAATGGACTCCTGGGTTCCATGAGGTTCCTCAGTCCCAATGGTCTCTTTGGATCCACAGTGTCACAGTGGCCCCTTGGCTCCATGTGGCCATGCTGTGTCACAATGGCTCATGATTCCATGAGGCCATAGAATTTAACAAGGGACCCTTGGTTCCATGAGGCCTTGCTGTGTCACAATGGATTTCTGGTTCCATGAGCTTTCACACTGCCCACAGCAGTCTCCTTGGTTCTGCAGTGTCACAATGGACCCATGATTCCACAAGGCCTTGATGAGTCAGAATGGCCCCTTGGTTCCAAGAGGTTTCCCAGGGTCACAATGATGTCCTTGGATCTGCAGTATCACAATGTGGTGTATCACAATTGGTTCAATGTAGCCCCAGTGTGCCAAAATGGATTTTGGTTCAATGGGGTTCTGCAGAGTCCCAGTGGACCCTTTGTTCCATGAGTTTGCACAGTCTCACAGCTGACTCCTTGTTCTGTGAGGCCTTGGCGTCACCAAGTCTCTGAAATATCAGAATAAGGCTCCTTAACACTAATTTCCTATTTAAGAGGGTATCATTTATTCAGGCCTGAGGTCTAGTGAGGGATAGACCCAATCTTATGTGGACATGTAATTCTACCAGCATTGATAAATGTGTATCACAATTTACCCATTACCATAAAACCCACCCCAAGTTCCCAGTTTCAGTCCTTCTTTTTTCTGCCATTACATTCTTGAGCCAGATGTCTTCCTGTCTTCCAGCCATCCTTCCTGGGAAAGCAGCCCCTGCATGGCTTGTTCCTGTGCTAAAAGTTCACAGGCACAGTAAAAATTGAATGAACCCTTTTGGTGTCAAGGCCAAGGCTTTGTGTGGGCAGGCAGAGGCAGGCAGGAGGCAGAGCTGTCAGCAAAGGAAGGGCCCAGCCAGGTGGGGCAGCCGGGGGATGCCGACAGCCTGCAGGGACAGAGGCGCAGGGCAGGGACACCGTAGGACAGCCTGGGCTGCACAGGGCACAGGGATGGGCAGCAGCTGCAAGACAGCCCTGACAGAGCCAACTTGGGCAGCACTTTGGCCATGGCAGACACAAAGAGCACCAAAGCCCCAGAGGGTCATTGCAGCCCTTGTGCTGTGTCTGTGCTGCTGGGCTGGGCTGGGCTCCTGGCCCAGAGGCAGCTCCTGGCAAGGGCAGCAGAGCTGCAGAGAGACAGCTCTGGCCAGGAGCAGCTCCTGTGCACAGCCCAGCAGGGCTGGGGCACTGCCAGGGCCCCTCAGGGACACCAGCAGGGCACAGACAGAGCTCCCAGGGGCTCAGCACTGGCAGGGGCTGTGGCATGTCCCAGAGGGGGCTGTGTCACAGCAGCTCCTCTGTGGCTGTGTCATGGAGGCACAGAGCAGCTGTGATGCCAGCAAGGGGCTGTGTGACAGCACAGAGTGGGTTGTGTGAGGTCACAGATTGGGCTATGATATCACAGAGTTCTTCGTGTGAGGTCATTGAGCAGCTACAGCATCATAGCAGGGATTCTGTGACATCACAGAGCAGGCTGTGACTTCATGGCATGGCTGTGTGACATCATTGAGGGGGCTGTGAGGTCAAAGTGTCTGCTGTGACATTACAGAGTGGCAGTATGACATCACAGAGAAGGTTTTGTGACATCACTGAGGGGGTTGTGACATCACACAGCTGTCTGTGACATCACAGAGTAGGGTGTGAGGCCATAGAGTCGATCGTGCCATCATAGAGGGTGGCTCTGTGACATTAGAGAGTGGGTTGTGACATCACTGGCTGGCTGTGTAACACCATAGAGCAGGCTGTGACATCACAGAATAGACAATGACATCACAGAGTGTCTTTCTGACATCACAGTGACATCACATCACTGTGACATCACAGGGCAGCTACATGACATTCCAGGGTGACATCCCAGATTTGGCTCTGTGACATCACAGGGGTGCTGTATGACATCCCAGAGTGCACTGTGACATCACAGGGACTGTGTGACATCACAGAGGCTGTGTGACATCACAGGGGCTGTGTGAGGTCACTGGGGAGGTCACTCGGCCCCCGCCCCCCTCACAGTTCCCCCCAGAGCAGTCCAACCCTGCTCGTGCACAGCGGGGTCCCCTGTCCCCCCGGGTCCCCCCGCCCCCGGCGCCGCAGCCTCCCCCAGAGGATGTTCCACGAGATTGACCCCAGAGCCTGACACAGGGACGGGGGGCCGGGGCCCTGGGGGTGGCACAGGGGGACAGGGACCCCCTGGCAGCGTCCCCGTGTCCCCCAGGGCCAGAGCCTGGGCCAGGCCTCCTTCACCCTGGTACCAACGAGGCCTTGAGAGCACTGAGACCAAGTCCCACCTTGGGGAAGGGCCCAGGGAGACCAAGGGGTATTGAAGGCTGACCACAAGGCAAGCACACATCTTGCCTCTACCTCCTCTTGGAATTTCCATCTGAACAGTGCTGGAATACAGGAGTTGGTAGCTGTGTGTGTTCTCCTCTGTATCTTTTTCGTCTTTCTCGCTTTTTGTGCAGTCTTGCAATTCCCACTAATTCAAAATTTTGAGTAAATTAAAACTGAGCTGGCTGAGTGTTTGTGAAGACAAATAGGCCAAGTTCATGCTTTGAGAAGTGTTTTGTGTTGATTGAATGTCATATTAAACATTTTGCCAACATTTCTCTGATTTTCCAAAGTTCCCAGTAAAGGCTATTTCTTGTGAACTCTTGATGATCTATGGTTGACATTTCTCCAGTGCATCCAACTCAAAAGACACAAACAATTGTAATTCCTTTTAAATGTCTCATTGAGAGAGTTGTTTGGGGGATGAGAGTCAGGGCTTGTGTGTCCTGCTTGGCCCAGCCCAGGCAGGGCTTTCCCAGCCACATTCCACACTCCATTGCCCAGCTGGAGCCGCTGGTGCCTCTGAGTTGTGCTGCCCCAGCCCCAGGGACGCTCTCCTTGTCTGTCCATTCCCCCACGGTCTCTGGGCAGGGATGGCCTCACTGGGGGCTGCTGACATTCTCAGCAACTTGGAGGCTGCTGCTGAATTTCACTGCTCCAGAGGCTTGTTCAGCCTTCAGCTCTTCAGTGCAGGAATTCAGTGTCCCAGGGCTCATGAACATTCAGAACACCTGCACAAGCCAAGCCTCTGGGAATAATTTGATTTAATTTTCCAAATCATTTGTGGTTAATTAGACAGATCTCAGTAGTCTATCCAAAGTGAATGCAATATATTTTAAAAGACAGCGAGAAAAGATTTTTTAAGTCCTGTTTAGTTTTTTTTTTTTTCCTCTTAATTCATCGATATGTGCAATCTCCAAGTGACACTGAATCCAAGTACTGCTGCAGGGGCTTGTTCAGCCTTCAGGTCTTCAGTGCAGGAATTCAGTGTCCCAGGGCTCATTAACATTCAGAGCATTTTAACAGGCCAAGCCTCTGGGAATAATTAGATTTCAGTTTCCAAATCTTGTGTGGTTAATACGAGAGATTTCAGAAGTGCATTCAACTGAATATATTCTATTTAAAAAGACAGTGAGAAAACTTTTTTTAGGTCCTGTTTAGTTTGGTTTTTTTTCCCTGTTAATAGCAATCTCCAATTGACACTGAATCCAGGTACCTCCTCATGCAGTTTGAATAGATATGAAAATCAAGACCCTTCATGGCTGACAATCAATCAGACTCTGTCCCTACCCCCACCCCACCATTTCCCCCATCCAAGCCCTGGCACTCAGAGCAGCCTTGTGCAAATCTGAGCTCCCTCCAGCCCAGGCTGCACCTGCAGCTTTCAGCTCCTTGGCTCCAACTCCCACCTGCTTTCTTTGGAGAAGGAGCTGCCCGAGACACAGAGGGATGTTCATTTCTTATCAGCCAGCAAAGCCAAGGGAAGGCACAGCTCCATCCAATGCAAAAGTCATTCCTCTGCTGGATATTAAATGCCTTGCACAGGCGCTGGCCCTGCCCCACAAGGCCTGGCCTGAGTCCTGCCCCTGCACGCTCAGCCAGGCTGAGATGGACACTGATGGTTTCTGGGCCAGGCTCTCTGAGCCCAGCCCAGCTCTCTGCAAGCTCTGCCAGCTGCCCTGAGCTCTGGGCAGCACCAAGGGCCTCTCTGAGCCCAGCCCAGCCCAGCCGGCTCTGGCCCCACAGCTCTGCTCAGGCCAGGCTGCTCTGGGCACTGCCCCATGGCCTCAGCCCCTGCCAAGGCCACAGCAGCAGCTGCAGCTGCCACAGGACTCAGCCCCAGCCATGGGGGAAGGTGCTGGGCCAAGGCCAAAGGAGGCTCCCTGGCTGCCCTGCTCCCCTCGGTCTGAGGTGCTGAGAGCTCTGCAGCCCCTGCTGCCATCCCATCTGCCCAGGGCAGCACAAGAGCCCCGGCCTTGGGGCGCTCAAGAGCTGCTTCTGCTCCAGACCCAGGGCCCATCCCAGAGCTGGGGCAGCCACAAAGCTGTGCCCATTTCTGTTCATTGCTGCTCTGGTGGGGATGGATCCTCAGCCACTTGGAGGTTGCTGATCAATTTTACTGCTCCGGAGACTTCTTCTTTCTTCAGCTGTTCAGTTCAGGAATTCAGTGAGAAGAGGTCATAAATATTTGTTCAGAATACCTGATCAAGAAAAGGCCCGGGGGAATATTTCAAGTTTTCAGTTCTTAATGTGGTTAATTAGACAGATGACAGAAGTCTACTCAAAGTGAATATACAATAGTACAAAACAATGCTGAGAGTACAGTTTTGTTCTGTTAGGTTTTATTTTCCTGTTTATAGATTGATCTCAGCAATTTCCAATTGATATTGATCCCCAGCAGCTTTTAATGCAGTTTGAACAGATATGAAAATCAAGACCCTTCATGGCAGACAATTAATCAGAATTTTTCCCCACCCCCTCCCCACCATTTCCCTCATCCAACCCCTGGCACTCCTATGGATCAGGAATGGTGTGGCCAGCAGGAGCAGAGCAGTGATTCTTCCCCTGTGCTGGGCACTGGTTGGGCAGCACCTCGAGTGCTGTATCTAGTTCTGGGCCCCCAATTTAGGAAGGACATGGAGGGGCTGGAGTGTGTCCAGAGAAGGGAAACAAGGCTGGTCAGGGGTCTGGAAGAAAGTCTTGTGAGGAGCAGCAGCTGAGGGAGCTGGGGTTTTTTATCCTGGAGAAGAGGAGGCTCAGGGGAGGCCTCATCATTCTCCACAACTCCCTGACAGGAGGGTGCAGCCTGGTGGGGGTCGGGCTCTTCTCCCAGGGAACAGGGACAGGACAAGAGGACACAGCCTTCAGCTGCACCAGGGGATTTTTAGACTGGACATTAGAAAATATTCTCCACACAAAGGGTGGTTGGGCGTTGGAATGGGTTGCGAGGGTAGATAGGTGAGTCACCGTCCCTGGAGGTTTTTAAGAAAAGACTGATTGCCATGGTCTGGGTGACAAGGTGGTGGTATGTCCCAGGTTGGACTTGATGCTCTCCAAGGTCATTTCCAGCCTGGTTGATTCTCTGATGATTGTGACACTGCAGGGCCCTGGGGAAGCAAGGGGCCATTGTGACACTGGGGGCCTGGTGGCACTAAGAGGACCATGGTGACACTGTGTACGACATGGCAGCACAGAGCCAAGGGGCCATTGTGACACTGTGGGGCTGGATGGAAGCAAGGAGTCCATGGTGACAGTCTGGGTCCTGGTGGAACCACAGAGGCCACTGTGACACTGCGGGGCCTTGTGGAACCAAGGGGCCATTGTGCCTCAGCGGAACCAAGGAGAGCCTTGGGAGAGCCTGGGGACAATGGAATCAAGGGGCCATTGCTCCATTGCAAGGACTCTGGGAACTCAGGGAACAATTGTGACATTGTGGTGCCCCATGGAACCAAGGGTCCCTGGTGACACTGCAGGATCTTGTGTCACCAGGGCTCCATTGTGACACAGCAGCACCAAGGAATTCATTGAGGCACTCTGAGGCCCCCTGGAACCAAGAGGCCACTGTGACCCAGCAGGGCCTTGTGGAACCATGCAGAGCATTGTGACAGAGCAGGACCTGGTATCACGATGGGGCCACTGTGACACTGCAGGGCCCCATGGAACCAAGGGGCCAGGGCTGCTCCTCAGGGACTCCTGGAATGAAGGAAACATGTTTGAAACCGTGGTGGCCCTTGGGACCAAGAGGCCATTGTGACCCTGTGGAACCAAGGAGAGCATTGCTGCACTGCCAGACCTCATGGAACCAAGGATCCATTGTGACACTGCAAGGCCCAAGGATCCAAGGGACTTTGTGACACCAAGGGGTCCCATGGAACTAAAGGGAGATTGTGACACTGTGAAGCCTCATGGAATCATGGAGACCATTGTGACACTCTGGGGCCTCATGGAACCCTGGTGACAGCAAGTTGTCTGGGAGTGTGGATCTGCTGGAGGGTAGGAGGGCTCTGCACAGGGCCCTGGACAGGCTGGATCCAGGGCCCAAATCCAACAAGGTGAGGTTTAACAAGTCCAAGTGCTGGGTCCTGCACTTTGGCCACAACAACCCCTGCAGCACTACAGGCTGGGGACAGAGTGGCTGCAGAGCAGCCAGGCAGAAAGGGACCTGCAGGGATTGATGGACAGCCGGCTGGACATGAGGCAGCAGTGTGCCCAGGTGGCCAAGAAGGCCAATGGCTCCTGGCCTGGATCAGGAATGGTGTGGCCAGCAGGAGCAGGGCAGGGATTCTTCGCCTGTGCTCAGCACTGGTTGGGCAGCACTTCGAGTGCTGTGTCCTGTTCTGGGCCTCCAATTTAGGAAGGACATGTAGGGGCTGGAGGGTGTCCAGAGAAGGGCAACAAGGCTGGGGAGGGGTCAGGAGCACAAGTCCTATGAGGAGTGGCTGAGGGAGCTGGGGTTGTTTATCCTGGAGAAGAGGAGGCTCAGGGGAGACAAGGCAGTGTCAGGGCACAGGTTGGACTTGGTGATCTCCAAGGTTTTTTCCAGCCTTGATGATTCTGGGATTCTCTGAAACCACCCTTGGAGCAGTTGCAGGATGAGCCCTGGGCCTCCTCTTCAAGAGCTCCAGCAGCTCAGGTCCCTCAGCTTCTCCTGGCAGCCCCAAAGCCCATCCTGTCAGTCCTGCAGAGCCTCTGCAGCTCCTCCTCACTGCCCAGAACAGGGAGCCCCAGAGCCAGAAACAGCAGGCCAGATGTGCCCCCCTGGCCTGGGGTGCCTCTGGCAAGGGAGCAGCAGCAGGCACTGCAGGAGCCTGCAGACAATTCCTGCAGCACTTGTAGGATGATCCTGCTGCCCAAGGGACGTTCCCATGGGGCCAAGTCAGGAACTGCAATGGGGAGTGGGGCCAGAGAGGAAAAGGCAAACAGGGATGGGCTGTTTGCAGGGGAGGGAACAGGCATGGGCAACATGAAGAAATCTGTAGCAGCAAGAGTAAAGAAGGCAAAGAAGCAAAGGAAATGCTCAGGGCAGTTTGGGGGTGGCTGCCAGGCAGCCCTGGCTCTGAGCAACAGCGTCTGCAGTGGCACAAGAAACTCCCAGCTAATGGGAACAAACTTTCTGGCTGAGTGCAGAGGCCAGGACAAAGCTGAGTGGTTTCCCTGGTGTCCCGCAGGCCTTGCTGGCCCCAGGGGCTGATGGCATTTGTGCTCCCTCAGGTTCATGTCCCCACAGCAACAGCATGGGGGTGCTGGCCCTGCAGTGTGCAATGCAAACAGGGGCTGCTGAGGCAGTGCTGCCGTGTCTGTGCCTGCAAGGATGGGGCACCTGTGTGAGCTGGGGGAGAGGCCAGGGCTGCAGAGGGGGGATGTTGTTGGCAGCTGCATGAGGAGGCTCTGGGACGCTGCCCTGGGCTGTGCAGCGCACTGGGCATGGATCAGCCCCTGCTCTGCTGCTCCTTCCCGTCTGCCCCAGGGCCCTTGCAGAGCCCCAGCCATGCTGTTTGCCCCCAGCCTGCCCACGGCCAGCCTGGGGCTGCTGACGGGGGTTTCTGTGCTGAGCATTGGCCTGGCCGTGTTCTTTATTACAAGTGATTTGCAGAAATTGGCCAGCAGTTTAATGTTTCTGAAAGCATCCAGTCATCAGTCTCCACACTGCAGCCTTGAGCTCCTGGTTCCTCAGGCTGTAGATGAGGGGGTTCAGGGCTGGAGGCACCACCGAGTACAGAACTGACAGGGACAGATTCAGGGATGGGGAGGACATGGAGGGGGGCTTCAGGTAGGCAAACGCTGCAGTGCTGAGGAACAGGGAGAGCACGGCCAGGTGAGGGAGGCAGGTGGAAAAGGCTTTGTGCCGTCCCTGCTCAGAGGGGATCCTCAACACAGCCCTGAAGATCTGCACATAGGAGAAAACAATGAACACAAAACACACAAAATTTAAACACACACTAGCAGCAATGAGCCCAAATTCCCTGAGGTAGGATTTGGAGCAAGAGAGCTTGAGGATCTGTGGAATTTCACAGAAGAACTGGCCCAGGGCATTGCCATGGCACAGGGGCAGGGAAAATGTATTGGCCGTGTGCAGCAGTGAATAGAGAAAGGCACTGGCCCAGGCAGCTGCTGCCATGTGGGCACAAGCTCTGCTGCCCAGGAGGGTCCCGTAGTGCAGGGGTTTGCAGATGGACACGTAGCGGTCATAGCACATGATGGTCAGCAGATAAAACTCTGTTGCTGCACAGAAAACAAAAAAAAACACTTGGGAAGCACATGCAGTGTAGGAGATGTTGCTGGTGTCCCAGAGGGAATTGTGCATGGCTTTGGGGACAGTGGTGCAGATGGAGCCCAGGTCAGCGAGGGCCAGGTTGAGCAGGAAGAAGAACATGGGCGTGTGCAGGTGGTGGCTGCAGGCTACGGTGCTGATAATGAGGCCGTTGCCCAGGAGGGCAGCCAGGGAGATGCCCAGCAAGAGGCAGAAGTGCAGGAGCTGCAGCTGCCGCGTGTCTGCCAATGCCAGCAGCAGGAAGTGCCTGATGGAGCTGCTGTTGGACATTTCTTCTGTCTTGGCATGGGGATCTGTAAGAAAAGTAATATGGAATATTTGGGTGTGGAGAGGACTTGAAATATCCCAGCACAGCCTGGGGGCACTTTCCCCCCACTGCCTGCCCAGGGCTCTGCTGCCTGGAGCTGTCCCTGCCAGCAGCTGCTTCCCTGTGCCCAGGGCTGGGCCCTGCCAGTGCTGCCAGAGCCCAGCCCAGCCCTGGGGGCTCAGCTCTGCCCTGCAGAGCCCTCCCAGCTCAGGCACTGCCCAGGGGCAGCTCTGGCTCTGCAGGCTCTGATGGCAACATCAGGGCAACCCTGAGGAGGCTGGAAAAGAAACACTGATGGTGGCTGTGAGGGGCCCTGTGGTGATTTCTATCACTGCCAAGTTTATTCAAATCTGAAAGAATTTTTTTTATTTCTTCGTGACCTGAACAGAGAGATGAATATCTACGCACGATTTCCCATGATGGCAACACAGTGCAGTAGATTAAAAAAAGCAGGATTTTCCCTTTTATGCAGCCCCTGCCTTGCTGTGCTCCCTGTATAATCTACTTGGAAATGTTCTGCAGTTCAATGCCATGCTGGGAGCAGCCCTGAAAAATGCAGCATCCTCCCCACACAAGGAGAACGCTCCCAAGCCTCACCAGCTGTCTCCCCCCAGCCAGATCTTGTCCCCCAGTGCTGGCAGCAGCTGCCAGGGCTGGCTGAGAGCTGTCCCTGGCAGGCAGCAGAGTCCCTGCCCCAGCACAGCGCCCTGGGCTGCAGGACCCTGCTCTGCAGGACAGCCCTGGGCACCCCTGGCTGCTCTGCACAAGAGACAAGCAGAGAATGTACTCACAGGCTCTGCAGGCATTGGGATGTTCCAGCTTGAGGAGATGGCTCCAGGAGCTGCAGCTGCACTGTCCTGCAGCCAGAGGTTCCTGTGCCAAGGGCTGGCAGTGATTGTGCCCCAGGCACTTCTCAGCCCCTTCCCAGCCCTGACTGATTGAAGCTCTCTGTGCCTCTGGGCTGTGCCCGGGCTGGCTGCAGGCAGTGCCCCAGCCCTGCTGGGCTGGCACAAGAGCTGCTCATCCAGAGAAATGTGCTTTTGAAGCTCTTCTTGGTGACCAGGAGCTGCCTCTGGGCCAGGAGCCCAGCCCAGCTCAGCAGCACAGACACAGCACAAGGACTTTAATCAGCCTCTGGGGCTTTGTGCTCAGGCCCTGAACATCAGTCCCTGAGAGGGAGCTGAAGAAACCTCTCCAGAACTCCAAGGCAGAATCCAACTCCAAACTTTCTTGGACTTGTAATGGGTCCCAGAGAGGGACACAACTGAGCAAGTGTCCCCAGGCCCCAGGCAGAGCAGAGAACTGCAGGCAGTGCTGACAGGTGGGGACAAAGAGAAGCCAAGTCTTGGTGCCCTGGGGCACAGCAGGGTCTGTGCCACCAAGGGCTGGGAGGAGTCACCTTGTCCTGAGGCCCTGGGGCCTCCTGGCACAGCCCCAGCCAGGCTGGGCACTGTCAGCCCCTTGTGCTGCCCTCAGCATCCCCCCCTAGCCCACATCCCAGTTGCCTCAAGGATCTGCTGCAAGGAGTCCCTGGGGAGCCTTGCTCAGCAATGGCCCTGGGGGCTCCTTCATGCTCCCTGCAGGGACTGCAGGTTTTTCAAAGGACTTTGGCTTTGGCTTTTGCCTTGGACTCTCTGAGAGGTTTGTGCAATCATGGCCTCCAATTATCTGCTGTAATTAGTCCCTGGAGAGGCTTTGTCAGTAACAACACTCAGTGGGCTCATTAATACTTCAGGGTACTTCAGATATTTGAAGGTCCTTGGTGTTTCCCTTTTGATACAGACTCTGTGAGAAGGATTGTGCAATCATGGCCCCAATTATCTGCTTTAATGAGTCCCCTGAGAGCTTTGTACTGACACTCAGTAGTGCTCATTAATACTTTTAGATACTCAAGGTTTTTAAGGTACTTTATTGATTTAAGAATACTTTTAGGTAGTTTCAAGGATTTTCCTTCCTTCATTGAGTCTCTGAGAGGTTTTTGTGCCATCCTGGCCTCTAATTCTCTCCTCCAAGGAGTCCATGAGGAGCCTGTGTTGGGTATCTTCCGCCTTTCTCTTTTACAAGAAAGATGGAACTGAAAGAATTTTGTAAGACTTTCTAAAAGCATCCAAACAAACATGGGACAATTAACAATACAACAACAACCACTAAGGTAATTGATAGTCCTGTTTTAGCTAGACATCATCCAACCCTTTAGTCCCTTAGATTGGATGAGTTTTTTGAACCAGTCTTTGTTTTCCACTTGAAGCTTCTTGAACCCTTCCTTCAGTACCTGAATGCTCTTGTGGATTGACTCACTGTGGCTGGAGAGGTTCATGCAGCACATGCCCTCAGAGTCTACACAGCCATGCCCATGTGCCCAGAGTAAAAACTCTATCGCTGTTCTGCAAGGTGGCGTGTCTGATGGTCTCTGTGTCTGAGAGCAGCCACTCAATGTGAGGGAGGCAGCATTGGTTTGCTTACTCAACAGGCACCCAGGATGGTCTGATTGTCCTAAAGCTTTAGCTGCAGCCACCCAAGGTAGTAACATGGAGGCTGCTATTCTCTTGTTTTGACTCCAATAGATGACATTATTTTTGCAATCAGATTCAAAGTAGTGTGTAGATCTTTTTGCTCTGTTTCTCTGGCCATTAATCATTTTTGTGTTGGGTGCCAGCAAGGTAAGCCTTCCCAAGCTACAAGGTCTGCCTTTGATGTCTGAAGGGACACCTTCACAGGCCATGGTCTATCCTTGCAAATAAGAAACACACCCTGCAGCAAGTTGAGTGGGTAGCTACTGGACCAAGAAATCATGGAAGAGGTGTAATTACACCATTGGCTCTGGTTTTTGATGTGGGATGGTATGGGGAGATGTCTCTCCTGATAGATTCTTTTTTCTTGTAATTTTGTGTCTTTCACCCTCTTCCCATCTCAGATGTTAATAAAACCTTACACAAAAGTCCATTTTTACAGAGCTGAGAATTTCTACCCCCTGAGTTCGAGTGGTGCATGCAGGAGCTTCTGGGTCCAGTAGTCCCAAGCACCGACAGGGTTGCACTTCTATTTGCCGTCAGGATTGTCACCTGGCATACTGCAAATGGCACCCTCAGGTATTGGCCAGACATCTGTAGGCAACCCCAGTAGGCAGGTGGAGAAGGGGTCGTCAGGGCTAGCGACAGACAGGCACAGGGTGTCTTGTTCCATGGCTTTGCTAGAGTTATCCATACACTGTGCTTTGTGTTTTTGAGGGCTACCCATCCACTCGCGAGGAGCATGGTTGCAAACAGGCTGAGGAATGTGAGTAGAAGCTTCCTATGTGTCATCTTCAAGAGAATTGTCTAGTCCAGGTGCTAGAGTCACTGTCTGGTGGGTTTGTCTTGGGGTGGACTTGGGGGTTCCTTTGCAGAATCCACACTCAGTGGCTACAGGTAGGGCTTGATGTTCTTATCTGGGATACACCAAGGTCCTTTATCACAACTGGTCTCATTGTGGCAATTCGGTCTTCAGGTCCTTTGATGTTATGAAGTTCTGCACTTTGGAGAATGTCACTGTCACCTCCAATCTCGGACAATATTCCTGCAGTAGATGTGAACACCCAGTTAGGAGCCCACTTGGAACGTGAGATACCTGTCACATCTGCTCCCATGTCCACAAGCCTTGTAAAAACAATCTTTTCACTGTTCCAGAGCGCAGGTGATTTTTGGTTGATTGTGATTTATCACCTGGGTCCACATCCCTAGTGAAGTGTCATTGGCATCCTGTTTGGGGAGTATTATGGCTTTGGCAATTGTTAGTTCTTAGGGTATAAAACAAGGTGGGTTGGGAGACAGGGCCAGCACTGTAATTTCTTCTTGTGAGGCCACTGATAGTACGGATGGCAATACAAAAAATCCTTCAGTCCTTGATTGGCAGTTTCCTAAGATTATTAGTTCACAGGGCCAATCTTCAGGCCCCAGCTGTCCTGTCAATATTGCATGGGCAAAATAGTCAGCTAAAACAACAGACTTCACAGTCACCAAGACCTGAGACAAATTTTGCCCCTGGTGGTGTTTGGCAACTGGGAGACGAGGTGCTGGAGTTCAGTGCTCCATGGTCTGTAATAGGTGTTTGTGCTACTTGACCTTCGTCAGTTGTAGGCATCGTTGGTTTGAACATTTGTGTCAGTGTGTGAGGCTGCCTTGCACTCCAGTGGTAGTTTCTTTAATGGCTGCTTGATGTAGTTACCTTTTGAGAAATTCCACTTAATTTGATGCTGATTTCTGTTAGGGACTGGATAGTCCCTTCCCCTCTGGAGAAAATCTTTTCTAAAATGTCCTTGTTGACCACACTGGAAACATATTTTTGGGGCCTGTAGATGTTGCTGGGGCCCCTTAAAGGGGAATTGCATGGCCCCTAGGGGTTCTAAAACTCCTTGCCCAAAGGCCTGGGCTTGTACAGCTGCTCTGTGTTCTGTTGTTCTGAGGCGATTACAGGCCTCAGTCATCTGCAGGAGTGTGGGTTCCAGCTCTAGTGGAAGGGCACACAGCACTTTCTTACATTCCGGGTTGGCATTGGCTACCCCCAACGATTTTAGTAATTCATTTTGAGTCTTTTCATTCCGGACTTGTTTCTCTAGTGCCTGTTTAAGGTGATCAATAAATTTCATGTAGGGCTCTCCAGGTTCTTGTCTTATGTTTACATAGTCCAAACTGGGGGTGGTACTATCTGGTACCTGGATTCAAGCTTTCAAAACCTTTTTTTTTTTTATATCATCCAATGCTCTTCTGGGGATACCTGCTGCTTGATCATCTTGCAGGCTGTGTTGTCCTTCTCCAGCTAGATGGTTGATTGTCATTTCAGCCCTTGCCTCATTATTAGCACAGTCTTCTATTAATTCATTTAGCAAACGTTTCCATCCCTCTTCCCACAGGGTGTATTCTGTAGGCGACAACAACATGGTCAAAATATATTTTAAATCATAGGGGGTTAAGATGTGCTGTAAACATGGCCCTCATTAGGCCATTAAAACAAGGTAAGTCCTTTCTATGGTCTTTAGCTGCCCTACACAGATCCTTGAGTTCCCCATAAACCAATGGCTGATACCTGGGATTCTGCCCCCTTCTTTCATAACATATGGGGGCAACGAGGAGTTTTGGGACAATTTGCCAGTCTCCTTCCTTAACTGCTTCTTTCCGGATCCTTTCCTAGGGATCTTCTGGGGCTGAGGGGCAAGGTGGCTCTGGGGAGTCCAAACTGTCTTCTGGGGAGGAAGAATAACTTGGAGCAGAAACATTTGGATTAGAAATAGTGTGACAGTTGGACTTTGTATCTTTGATCATGGGGTTATATTGTTGCTGGAGGGTGAGGCAAAGGGCGCTGCCACTTTGTCAGGTGTTGGGGATGAAGGGCCTTGATTTAGGATGGTGGACTTTGGGGGTGGAGTTCTGGAGGCATGGCCCAGGGTGAAGGTGGAAAGAGTGACAGTGGGGGCGTGACCCACAGTTTTGGGGGTGCAGTCTGGAGGTTCATTCAGAGCGGAAGAGAAGGTTGTGGTGGCAGGAAGTGGAGGAGCCAAGATGGAGGGAGGATGGTCGGGCTCCCGAGCCACATTCAGGCTCCTTCCATCTTGAATCTCCAGGGCATGATGCTCCAAGACAGCGTGGCCATTGCCATCTTGGACCATCATGGAAAGTCTGAGAAAGGCAGGTTTGAGGGGTGGTCCCGAGTTAGGAGTGACCAACGGATTGAGTTTTCAACAAACTGCTTGCTGGTGAAGGGTCTCAGGGATGGTGTGGAAGATGGGGAGCATGTAGGGTGCAGCGGGGTCACTTTTAACTCCCACGGAGTCCCAAAATTCAATGATATGGATTTCATCAGCAGAGGCATCTGGAAAATTTTTAATGATCCACCTCATGATTGATTTTAATTCGTACGTTGAAAATATTAAGTCATGATCAGTGAGAATTAAAGCATCCATGTATGCTCCTTTCTACTTTGGACATCTGACTGCCCTTTTTTTTTTCTCTGCCTTATGGGGAAGAGCCACCAGAACACCCCAAATCAATTATGGGATGTGGGTGCATATTGTAAAAACACAGTGGCAAAATGGTCAATAAATGTCTTGCATTTCCCCAAACCCACCTGCAATCCTATGCAGGTGAAACCGTTGTTGTCCCTGCCGATCCTGGGCAAGGTCCCTCAAAGCAACGATGAATCCACTGGGCCCAGCACAATAGAAAATCCCGGGGAGCCCTGGCCTATCCATCAGCCAACCCCAGCTGACGTGACTGACACAGGGAGCCCTGAGTGTCATGGTCCCTGTTTGGGCACCAAAGGTCACAATGAGGGTGGCTGTGACAAACCTCTCTGGTTCCCTGACTTCAGGGCAAGGGTGGCAAAAATGAAAAGGAGCAGGATCAATGGAGTTGTTTAAAAGGAACTTTAATAACAGGGTGAAAAATAATAAACATGGAGAAGTGTAGAACAGTATGAGGGGCAGGATCCAAAGACCCAAGACAAAAGGGGCAACAACATGTACACCTGGGGGTAGTACACTCTAGAACAACTACCCTATAGGGGAAACAAGTAACCATTAGGGGAGGAGAACTTGGACAACTTAGCATAACAACACTAAAGGCTTTTTGGAGAACTTTCAAGCTCACCCTAAGTTAAACAAATGATTCCCAGGGCTTGAAACTCATGCCCAATTCTTTTGGGGTAAAATCTGTCTGACTCTGAGTTACAGCCAGGCTAACTCCCACACCGCTACTTTGCTCTGGCCCCTTGGGACCATGTGGCCCAACAGAGCCACAATGATGTCCTTGGTTCCACAACGCCCCGCAGTGTCACAATGGTCTCCATAGGAAGGAAACAAGCAAGCGCAGTGGTGCAGGGGCAGATGAGAGGCAGTCGCCAGAGGCCAAGTCTAGCAAGACTTGACTGTATGGGCTGATTTTGTCCAGGAGTAACCCTTGGATATAGGGAATTTTAGACACAGAATCCCAATTTCAGCCATGGGCACCTAGACAAGAAAGACAGTTCTTTTCCATAGGAATAAAAGCACAGAACCCCAGTGCTTCACGGTCTGATGGGAAATGGCCCTTAACATACAAAATTCAGTGAAACCTGTCAGACAGCCCCCAGGAGGCCAAACCAGGCAGACCTGTCCCATATCCCCTTGATTTCATGGGTGCCCCCACTGTCACATTGTAATCCTTGATTCCATGAGGTCTGGCAATGTCACAATGGCGTCTTGGTGTCATGAGACCCAACAGAATCACAGGGTTCTCTTGGCTCCACGCAGCCCCACTGTGTCACAATGGCTCCTTGTTTCTATTTTAAATCAATCACAATCAAACCACAGTTTGATCATTGATCCTTGCTTCCATAGGGCCCATGATTTGCACAATGGTCTCCTTGATTCCATGATTCCTGGATTCCACAGTCTCACCATCGTGTCCTTGGATCTCCATTGTCACAAGTGACCCATGGCTCCATGAGGTTCCGTAGTGTCACCGTGGTCGCTGTCAGAGGCTGGATGAGATCCATGTCCCGAGACACCTTGGGATGCTCGGAATGCCCGTGTGAGGCCAGGGCCGGGTCAGGCCTTGGTTTGTGGTGGGACAGAGCCCCGCAGAGCTGCCAATCACACAGCAGGGGGTGGTGCTAACCCATCTCTGATTGGCCCAGCTGTCAATCAATCAATCAATCAATCAATCAATCACACACCAGCAGCTGGTGCTACCCTGGCTCTGATTGGATAAGCAACTGGCAGTCCCACCCCAGAGGCGGGGCCAGGAAGGCCCAGGGGGTTAAAAGCTGGAGCACGAGGCCAGCCCAGGGTCAGGATCCTGCCTTCTGCTGGGGTTCCTCTGTTAGCGATGCTGGAACCCCAGCAGTTGGTACCCATGTGTGTGTCTTTCTATGGATCTTCTGTCTTCCTGTTGGTCTCTATTTCTTCTCCTTCTAATCTTACTTACCTGGAACATTTTGGGGTAACTTATCATGTCAGGTGTTAAAGATTTTTAGGTTAAATCTGTGGGAATCCAGGGCTCAGGGAATATTTCTCTGTCTGCTCTGAGGGGTCCTGACCCCCAGAGAAACACTGCCTTAAGCCTTTGCCCATGAAGAGGACTTCCAAGACTTTGAGACTGATTAGAATTTACCAAACTGAGAAATAGATTGTAGAGAGTAGTATAGTATGTAACTTGGGTGAAAAATTCAGGTTTTGGGATTTTTAGTATGGTGTAGATAGGAAGCAAGATGGAGGAATTGGGATGTAGTCCCTGTCTTCTTCTTTATCTACTCCATTTTCTTCAATGTTGTGGCACAGGGTGATTGGTCAAGGAAAGCACAGTGTGGAGGTTATGTGGACAGTCGAGGGATGAGTTATTGGTCGATAAGTAGAAATAATGTACATTTTAAGAGTTAATTGGATGAGAAAACTTTAAAAGACCGTGAAACTGTACATTTTAGGGCCATTTTGAGGTGCTTTTCCAGCGTGCTGAGCCTGGTGTGGACAGCAATGCAAAACTTTAGATAACAATAAAAAAGAAACTGAAGACTGAAAAAGTCCCATGCATCTCCTTTTACCTGACACAGAACTGCTACAGGAGGGTTTCCCCTATCCAGGGAGGCCCCAGAAAGGCCCAACATGAAACAGACATCAATGACTGGAGCCCCAACAATGTTTGTAATAGGTTGACTTTTTTCCATAAAGTTGTTTACTGAAGGGGGTTGTCTTAATTGGCCAATCATGTGAAATGTGTCTATTAAATGACCAATGAGGTCCACCTGTAGCAAACCAAGATGTAAAAGAAGAGGATTGCAAAAATGAGTGGCTTTTAGCCCTTAGCCTTCTGCTCTGAGTCTGTGTCATCCCTGATTCAACAGTGACATTTGCGGATCTGTGGGGGCTATTGGGGATCCTTTCTGCACCTCGTGACCCAACAGGAGCTTCTCTAATAAAGCTGGCCTGAAGCTCCCACTGTGCCCATGACAGGAGTGTGAGTGTCTGGGACATCCCGGCTCTTTGGCAGCCTGGGGACTCCTGGGATGTCACCGTGGAGCCCCCGTGAGTGCCTGTGACAGATGGGTGCCTTTGCAGCCCAAGGTGCCCTGGGATGTCACCATGGAATGGCTGTGACTGCCTCTGACCACAGGGCTCTTTACCATCCCCAGAAAGCCCTGGGAGGTCTCCATGGAGCCCCTGTCTCTGCCTGTGACATTCCAGCTCTGGAACAGCCTGGAGAATCTTGGAAAGATCCCATGGAACCCCTGTGAGGGCCTGTGACAAATCTGATCCTCAGCAGGCAACCATCCCCAGCCTCCTGTTGCTATGGTCAGTTTCCATGGAAACCATCACCAGCCCTCTGTTGCTATGCTCAGTCCCCTGGCAGCTCCATGGAGACCCCATGCCAGGGGTGGTTGCCATGGACACCAGCTCAGGCCTGCAGCCAGAGCCCGTTGCCATGGCAACCATTGGCAGCCCCCATCCCCAGGCTGATGGGATCCCAGAAGCACAGAATTGGCTGAGCTGGGAGGGACCCATCAGGATCCTCCAGTCCAACTGCTGGCCCTGCACAGGACACCCCAACAATGCCAGCCTGGGCCTGGCAGCGCTGGCCAAACGCTGCTGCAGCTCAGAGAGCCCTGGAACTGGGAGCCTTCCCTGGGGAGCCTGGCCAGGGCCCCAGCAGCCTCTGGCCAAAAACCTTTTCCTGACATCCGACCTGAGCCTGCCCCGACTCAGCTGCAGCCGCTCCCTCCACTCCAGTCCCTGGGCACCAGAGGGAAGAGGTTCCCACAGCCCCAGCCAGGGACCCGCTCCCAAGGCTGCTGCCATGGCCACCAGGGCTGCCACCAGCTGGGATGCTCAGTTTCCACGGGCCGGGCTTCAGGAATGGGATTCCCTAATTTCCTGCTCCCGCTAAAACTGCACTGCCCTCGCTGCCCTCCCGCCTGCCATGGAAAGCACAAAAGGCAAAGATCCCGGACTGGGATAAGAACAATTTAATGGGAACAGCAACGAGATAAAGAACAAACAGGAACAGAAACAATATTGATAACAGAAGGGATAAGAAAAACTGTTTACAGGGAAAACTACAACACAACTCACAGGGTCTGCCTGGCTACAATATTTCTTGCCTGGAAAGGACACCCTTCTCCTCAGGGAGAGAGAGAGAGAGTCCCTTTCCTGTCCCAGGCAATGATCTGAGGTGGGACTGAATGTAATGACAGGGCCATGGCCAGACCCTCATGTTTTTCAATGCCACATCAGGTCATTGGCAAAGGGCAGGAAAAGGTACAGGTGTCTTCCCAGCATGGATCACAGGGAACATGGATCACCAGGGCTCTTTCCAATCTGGCTTCTCCCATGGGGGATGAAGCTGGAGTGGTGCATCAAGCTGTTCCTGCAATCGAGGCACTTGCAGGGCTTCATTTACTGGTGGCTCCGTTGGTGTCTTGTCAAATGAGAGCTACTGGTGAAGCTCTTCCCAGTGTGGGCCTCTCCCCAGTGTGGATGCGCTGGTGCCTGATGAGGGTGGAATTGTGCTTGAAGCTCTTCCTGCAGTCAGGGCAGTAGAAGGGCCTCTCATCTGTGTGAATCCGCTCATGCAGGCGGAGATTTGAGCTGGTCCGAAACCTCTTCCCACACGTGCGGCACTCGTAGGGTCTCTCCCCAGTGTGGATAAGCTGGTGCCTGATGAGGTGGGACTTGCGCTTGAAGCCCTTCCCGCAATCAGGGCAGTGGAAGGGCCTTTCTTCTGTGTGAATCTGCCAGTGCCTGGCGAGATCAGGGCTGGTGTGAAACCTCTTCTGGCACTCAGGACACTCGTAGGGCCTCTCCCCAGTGTGGATGCACTGGTGGGTCAAAAGGGTGGAGCTGCAGCTGAAGCCCTTCCCACACTCCCCACACTCGTAGGGCCATTCCCCAGCGTGGATCATCTGGTGGCTGATCAGGGTGCTGCTCTGCCTGAAGCTCTTCCCACACTCCAAGCACTTGTGGGGCTTTTTCCCATCATGAAGCTGCTCATGGGCCACCAGCTCCGAGCTCTGGCTGAAGCTCTGTCCACCTTCCTGGCTCAGGGTGGGTCTTTCCTCCTCAGAGCACCCTGGGCTGGGTTTGGAGCCCCTTCTCCTGTGGGATCTCTGGGACTGGTCCTCCACGTTGGAATTCTGCACTGTGGAGCCACTCAAAATGGCCTCTTCCATGAGGTTCTGCTTTGGGGATTTGTCCTCCCTGGTCTCCATCCTCTGCTTCTTCCCTGGGGGAGGAAGGACAAGGAGAGGATGGGATTTGCCTCCATGCCAGAGGGAAGGGGAAGGAGATCCCCCCAGTGCATCCCCGGCAGGACGGGGTTGGCAGCAGGGTTGTCCTGCAGCCAGGGGCTGTGCTGGGCTGGGAGATGGAGCAGGAGAGAGGGGGAAAGGGGCATTGACTTCCTCCTCACCTGCCTGGGGCTCCTGGGGAACCTTCTTCTTCCTCACAGCCTCCTCCTCCATCTGGCCAAGTTTACGGGATGGAAAATCCTGTTTTGGGAAGAAAACAAGGGATAAGTACATTGAATTTTGTACTTGTTTGAAGGCAAACCTGGGGAGGGTCTAAACCAGGATTACAATTTAATAAGAAAATGAAGATCTAGGCAATGATGCAGAAACACTGCCTTAAACTGACAGAGTCAGGATATAACCTGACACCCTGTTGCTGGTCAGGCTGTTGGCAGCTGTCCCATTAAATGGTGGCTGCAGTCCTGTGGGAGTGATGAACGTGATTCTGTCCAAGCAGTGATCCTGTAGAAGGGTCTGGTCTTCCTCTGAAGGTCCAGTGGTGGTTCTGGAGCTCTTGTCCTCTGGGAATCCAGTAGGCAAGCTGCTCCTGGTGTTGCAAGGCTCAGCTTATATGCAGGTAGGAATGCTTGGATCCTCCCCCTGGGCGGAGCATCCCACAATGGGAGGATGGAATTTGATCAGTCCTGCAGTGACACTCAATGGCCCATTCCCAGAAGATATCTCCCCTGGAGGGCGTTATCAGGGCTGAGTCATGGAAGAGATCAAGAACACTGCCCCACCTGTTTCTAGCAGTTGATGAAGATGGGCATTGAAAACATGCATTTGGTTCCATCTTACACTGCAGCCTGAAACAGTGGGGGAATCCCTGCTCAGGGGGTGAACACCACCCACCTTACCCAAACTGGCTCAGGTGTAAAACCCCCACCCCGGGAAGGCCACACACACAGGGGACAATGTCACACTTGCCCTGCTCCAGGGCAAATGGCATCTCTCTAATATTTTCTTAACCAGATTGCAAAATTATTTTGGCACAGTGAGTTCAGGGCACTGTTCTTTGACCCCTGTTGCCTTTGACAACAGCATGCTTCCTTCCTCTGAGGAGGTTGTGGGTCTCTCTGGAGGAACTCTTGGAAACTTGGATGCAGCTTTGTCTGAGCGACCTATGGGAGAACTGATGAGGAAAATGGCTGTTGTGGGACTGGAGTGTAAAGAAAATACTTTGTTGTCCCTGCTTGAAAAGTTTGTTAAAATCACTGGAGGAAATGGAGCAAATAATACCAGCAAGACTGACAAGGTTCATTCACCACATGGTGAGGAACACAAGGCTGCTAAAAGTCCCACAAGAAGCCCAGCTCAAGTAGCCAAATTCCCAAATAACTACTGAATTCCCAGGCTTGGCTTTTTCCAAATGTGAGAATCATTATTCTCTTCATCCCTGTCACCTTTGTGACAGCTACACAGAGCTTCCACTGCCTTTTAATAATATCTGTATTGGGCCGAATTTGCACTTTTCTTTAATTGGAACCTGCCAGCAGCTGAGCTGGAGCTGTGCAGGAACCAAGGAAACTTGGAATTGCCACAGAATTGCTTCTATTGTCAGCCGGTGCTGCAGTGGCCGTGGGGCAGAGGGGTGGGAAAGGGGGCTCCGGGGTGGCAGTGGAGGAAATGCCGGGCCCGGGGGCTGAGCACAGGGCTGAGCACGCAGAGATGGTTTTGTTCTTGCTGAGCTCGCACTGAGCCAAGGCCTGTCCTGCCCCTCATTCGGCCACGCTGGGGAGGGGCTGAGGGTGTGGGGGAGCTTGGGAGGGGACACAGCCAGGACAGGAGATCCCAGCTGACCCCAGGGATAGCCCAGACCATAGGACATCATGATCAGTGCATGAAGTGTGGGGAACAAGGAGGAAGGGGGCACATTTGCAGTGAAGGGTTTTGTCTCCCCAGGTAACACTTAGGCAGGATGGGGCCCTGTTTCGCCAGTGGGCAGGGCCCGCA
Organism: Agelaius phoeniceus; assembly: GCF_051311805.1. Lineage (NCBI taxonomy): Eukaryota > Metazoa > Chordata > Aves > Passeriformes > Icteridae > Agelaius > Agelaius phoeniceus. The sequence goes on from NW_027509866.1 coordinate 9,021,611, forward strand.
CCAAAGACACAGACACCAACTTTACTTAAGGAACAGTGTAATTTAGATAATGCAAATTTGCAAAAAATTACAAAAATATTAGGTAGGCAAAGCAAATAATCATTAGTCAATAATTCCAAAAGAGAAGATGTTGAAATGAGTATCACACAACTGTCCATTTCTGGCTGCAGGCTCTGGAGATTCTATCTCTGCCTTCAATCAGGGTTGCATTCCCTAAAGAATCCTGGTACCAAATCCTGCTTTCCAAGGCTTGAACAGTGTCTCAGGTTTAGCTGGGTGTGTATTCAATTACCCTCTGTTAAAGGTGGGGCAATTATCATCTGTTAATTGAGCAGTTTACTTTATCTCTTCCACATGAATCCTCCCTCCAGGGAGATATCTTCTGTTAATGGGCCATTGAGTGTCACTGATAAAAATTCCATCATCCCATTGTGAGAAGCTCTGCCCAGAGGGAGGAGCCAAGCATTCCTACCGGGATATAATCTGAGAATGTGAACAACAGAGTCAGCCTTCTCCCACAGGATTCCCAGAAAAGCAGCTTTCAGCTCCACTGGATCCCAGAGGAAGACCAGGCCGATCGATGCCACAACTGGACCTTCAGAGGAAAACTCCACCCTTCTACAGGATCACTGCTCCAACAGAACCACACCTGTCCCTGCAGGAGCACTGCAGCCACCATTTAACAGGAGTGCTACCAACACTCTGACCCACAGGGTGTCAGGTCGTATTCTTACTCTGTAAGTAGTTTTTAGTACTACTGCATTTGTATTTTTAATTTTCCTTCTGAAGAACTGTTATTCCTATTCCCATAGACTTTGCTTGACAGCCTCTTGTTTTGAAAATTATAATTCCAAGTGAAGGGATTAACATTTTCCATTTCAAGGGAGTCTCCTGCCTTCCTTAGCAGACACCTGTCTTTTCAAACTGACACAATGCCCTGGGACAGCCAGGCAGGTGAGGAGGAAGTCAGTGCCCCTTTCCCCCTCTCTCCTGCTCCATCTCCCAGCCCAGCACAGCCCCCGGCTGCAGGACAACCCTGCTGCCAACCCCGTCCTGCCGGGGATGCACTGGGGGGATCTCCTTCCCCTTCCCTCTGGCATGGAGGCAAATCCCATCCTCTCCTTGTCCTTCCTCCCCCAGGGAAGAAGCTGAGGATGGAGACCAGGGAGGACAAATCCCCAAAGCAGAACCTCATGGAAGAGGCCATTTTGAGTGGCTCCACAGTGCAGAATTCCAATGTAGAGGAAAAGCCCCAGAGATCCCACAGGAGAAGGGGCTCCAAACCCAGCCCAGGGTGCTCTGAGGAGGAAAGACCCACCCTGAGCCAGGAAGGTGGGTAGAGCTTCAGCCAGAGCTCAGAGCTGGTGGTCCATGAGCAGCTTCATGATGGGGAGAAGCCCCACAAGTGCTTGGAGTGTGGGAAGAGCTTCAGGCAGAGCAGCACCCTGATCAGCCACCAGATGATCCACACTGGAGAATGGCCCTACGAGTGTGGGGAGTGTGGGAAGGGCTTCAGCTGCAGCTCTGCCCTCATCATCCACCAACGCATCCACACTGCAGAGAGGCCCTACGAGTGTCCCCAGTTTCAGAAGAGGCTTCACACCAGCTCCCATCTCCTCTGTCACCAGCGAATTCACTCAGAGGAGAGGCCCTTCCACTGCCCTGACTGTTGGAAGGGCTTCAAGCAGAAATCCCACCTCATCCACACTGGGGAGAGGCCCTACGAGTGTCCCATATGTCAGAAGAAGTTTCCCACCAGCTTCCAGCTCCTCCAACACCAGCGGATTCACACAGATGAGAGGCCCTTCCTCTGCCCAGACTGCGGAAAGGGCTTCAAGCACAACTCCACCCTCATCACCCACTGGCGCATCCACACTGGGGAGAGGCCCTACGAGTGTCCCCAGTGTGGGAAGAGCTTCACCCAGAGCTCTCACTTGACCAGACACCAATGGAGCCACCAGTAAGGAAAGGCCTGCAAATGCCCCAGCTGCAGGAACAGCTTCATGCATCAATCCAGCTTCATCCCCCATGGGAGGACCCGCGTTGGGAAGAGTCCTGGGGATCCGTGTTGCCCATGATCCATGCTGGAAAGACACCTGTCCCTTTTCCTGCCCGTGACATGATGTGGGATGGAAGAACATGAGGGTCTGGCCATGGCCCTGTCATTACATTCACTCCCCCCTCAGGTCATTGCCAGGGGCAGGGAAGGGACTCTCTCTCTCTCTCTCTCTCCCTGAGGAAAAGAGTGTCCTTTCCAGACAGGGGAAATTGTGGCCAGGAAGACCCAGTGAGTTGTGTTTTCCCTGTAAACAGTTTTATTTATCCCTTCTGTTACCAATATTATTTCTGTTACTGTTTGTTCCTTATCTCGTTGCTGTTCCCAATAAATTGTTCTTATCCCAGCCCAGGATCTTTGCCTTTTGTGCTTTCCATGGGAGGCGGGAGGGCAGCGAGGGCAGTGCGGTTTTAGCGGGAGCAGGAAATTAGGGAATCCCATTCCTGAAGCCTGGCCTGCGGAAAGCGAGCATCCCAGCTGGTGCCAGCCCTGGTGGCCACGGCAGCAGCCTTGGGAGCGGGTCCCTGGCTGGGGCTGTGGGAACCTCTTCCCTCTGGTGCCCAGGGACAGGAGTGGAGGGAGCGGCTGCAGCTGAGTTGGGGCAGGCTCAGGTCGGATGTCAGGAAAAGGTTTTTGGCCAGAGGCTGCTGGGGCCCTGGCCAGACTCCCCAGGGAAGGCTCCCAGCTCCAGGGCTCTCTGAGCTGCAGCAGCGTTTGGCCAGCGCTGCCAGGCCCAGGCTGGCATTGTTGGGGTGTCCTGTGCAGGGCCAGCAGTTGGACTGGAGGATCCTGATGGGTCCCTCCCAGCTCAGCCCATTCTGTGCTTCTGGGATCCCATGGGCCTGGGGATGGGGGCTGCCAATGGTTGCCATGGCAACGGGCTCTGGCTGCAGGCCTGAGCTGGTGTCCATGGCAACCAGCCCTGGCATGGGGTCTCTATGGAGCTGCCAAGGGACTGAGCATAGCAACAGGGGCTGGGGATGGTTGCCATGGAAACTGACCACAGCAACAGGGGGCTGGGGATGGTTGCCATGGAAACGGACCACAGACACAGGGTCCTGGTGATGGTTGCCTGCTAAGGATCAGATTTGTCACAGGCCCTCAGAGGGGTTCCATGGGATCTTTCCAAGAGTCTCCAGGCTGTTCCAGAGCTGGAATGTCACAGGCAGGGACAGGGGCTCCATGGAGACCTCCCAGGGCTTTCTGGGATGGTAAAGAGCCCTGTGGTCAGAGGCAGTCACAGCCATTCCATGGTGACATCCCTGGGCACCTTGGGCTGCAAAGGCACCCATCTGTCCCAGGCACTCACGGGGGCTCCACGGTGACATCCCAGGAGTGCCCAGGCTGCCAAAGAGCCGGGATGGCCCAGACACTCACAGGGGTTCCTGTCATGGGCACAGTGGGAGCTTCAGGCAACGTTTATTAGAGAAGCTCCTGTTTGGTCACAAGGTGCAGAAAGGATCCCCAATAGACCTCACAGATCCCCAAATGTCACCTTTGAGTCAGAGATGACACAGACTCAGATCAGAAGGCTAAGGGCTAAAAGTCACCTGTTGTTTCAATCCTCTTCTTTTATATCTTGGTTTGCTACAGGTGGACCTCACTGGTCATTTCATCAACACATTTCCCATGATTGGCCAATTAAGACAACACCCTTCAGTAAACAACTTTTGGAAAAAAGCCAACTTATAACAAACATTTTCAGAGCACCAGTTATTGATGTTTGTTTCATGATGGTCCTTTGTGGGGGCTCCCTGGATGGAGGAAACCCTCCTGTAGCAGTTCTGTGCCACGTAAAAGGAGCTGCATGGGACTTCTTCAGTCTTCAGCTTCTTGTTTATTCTTATTATATCTAAAGGTTTGCATTGCTGTCCACACCAGGCTCAGTGCACTGAAAAAGCACCGCAAAATTGCTCTGAAATGTACAGTTTCAAGGTCCTTAAAGTTGTCTCATCCATTTAACTCTTAAAACATACATTATTTCTACTTATCTACCAGTAGCTCATCCCTTAACTGTCCAGATAACCTTTTCACTGTGCTTTCCTTGACCAATGACCCTGTGCCACCAACACTGCAGAAAATGGAGTAGAGGAAGAAGAAGAAGAAGACAGGGACTACACCCCAATTCCTCCATCTTGCTTCCTATCTACACCATACTAAAAATCCCAAAACCTAAATTTCTCACCCAAGTGACATGCTATACTACCCTCCAATCTATTTTACACTTGGGTAAATTCTAATCTGTCTCAAAGTCCTGGAAATGCTCTCCATGGGTGATGGTTAAAGGCAGTGTTTCTCTGGGGGTCAGGACTCAGAGCAGACAGAGAAATATTCCCTGTGCCTTGGATTCCCACACATTTAACGTAAAATCCTTTAACCCTTAACATGTGAAGTTACGCAAAAATGATCCAGGGAAGTAGGATTCAAAGGAGAAGAAATAGAGAACAACAGAAAGACAGAAGATCCATAGAAAGACACACACATGGGTACCAACTGCTGGGGTTCCAACATCACAACAAAAGGAACCCCAGGAGAAGGGCGGATCCTCGTGCTCCGGCTTTTAACCCCCTGGGCCTTCATGGCCCTGCCCCTGGGGTGGGACTTCCAGTTGCTTGTCCAATCAGAGCCAGGGTAGCACCAGCTGCTGGTGTGTGATTGATTGATTGATTGACAGCTGGGCCAATCAGAGCTGGGTTAGAACTGCCCCTGCTGTGTGATTGACAGCTCTGCCAGGCCAGGGCTGGGGGTGGGGCTCTGTCCCACCACAAACCAAGGCCTGACCCGGCCCTGGCCCCACACGGGCATTCCGAGCATCCCAAGGTGTCTCGGGACATGGATCTCATCCAGCCTCTGACAGCGACCACAGTACACTATGGAACCTCATGGAGCCATGGCTCAGTTGTGACAATGGAGATCCAAGGAAATGGTGGTGAGACTGTGGAATCCAGGAATCATGGAATCAAGGAGACCATTGTGCAAATCATGGCCCCTATGAAAGCAAGGATCAATGATCAAACTGTGGTTTGATTGTGATTGATTTAAAATAGAAACAAGGAGCCATTGTTTCACAGCGGGGCTGCGTGGGGCCAATGGACCCTTGTGACTCTGTTGGGGCTCATGAAACCAAGAAGCCATTGTGACATTGCCAGACCTCATGGAATCAAGGAGACCATTGTGACAGTGTGGGCACCCATGAAATCCATGGAACATGGAACAGGTCTGCCTGGTTTGGCCTCCTGGGGGCTATCTGACTGGGTCCCACTGAATTTGGCATGTCAAGGGCCACTTCCCATCTGACCGTGAAGCACTGGGGCTCCGTGCTTTCATTCCCATGGAAAAGAACTGTCTTTCTTGTCTAGGCACCCATGGCCAAAATTTGGATTCTGCATCTAAAATTCTCTATATCCAAGGGTTACTCCCAGACAAAATCTGCCCGTACAGTCAAGTCTGGCTGGCCTTGGCCTCTGGTGGCTGCCTCTCATCTGCCCCTGCACCACTGGAGCTCACTTGTTTCCTTCCTATGGAGACCATTGTGACACTGTGGAGCATTGTGGAACCAATGGGCCATGGTGACACTGCAGGCCCTTGTGGAACCTGTGACACTGTAGGAACTTGTGGAACCAAGGGAATCATTGTGACCCTGCAGGGCCCCGTGGAAGGAAGGGATCATTGTGACACTCTGGGAACTTGTGGAACCAAAGGAATCATTGTTGCCCTACGTGGCCCTAATGGACCCAAGGGGCCATTGGACACAGCCAGGCTTCATGGAACCAATAGACCATTAGGACACTGTGGGGCCTTGTGGAACCATGGAGACCATAAAGATCCTTAAGGACTTGTGTAATCAAGGGGCCATTATGACACCTGAGGGCACCATGGAAGCAAGAGAACCATTGTGGCACTGCAAGGCCTCATGGAAGCAAGGAGCCATTGTGACACTGCAGGGCCCTGTGGACCCAAGGGAACATGAAACAGGTGTGGCTGCCTTGGTCTCCCAGGGCCCACCTGACAGGTCTGGCTGACCTTGGAATGTGGAAGGCCACTCCAATCTACTCCTGAAACAGTGGGGCTCTGGGCTCTTCTTTTTATGGAAAAGAACTTTCCATTTTTTCCAGGCATCCATGGCTAAAATTAGGATTTCACCTCCAAATTTCTATGTATCCAAGGCTTGCTCCCAGACAAAAGCTGCCAGGACAGACAGGTCTGGCTGGTCTTTGACTCCTGAGTGCCAGAACTCACCTGTTTTGCAAACACTGGAAAGGGATCTGTGCTTTTCTTTGTATGGAAATAATCATCCTTTTCCAGGCACAAATGTTTGAAATTAGGACTCCACATTCATAATTTCAAATATCCAAGGATTGCTCCAAGCAAACCTACCAGGACAGACAGGTCAGGCTTGCCTTGGCCTCTGGTGGCTGGCGGTCATCAGCTCCTGAAACACGAGGGCTCTGTGGTTTCCTTCCTATGGAGACCAATGTGACATTTGGGAGCCTTGTGAAATGAAGGGGCCATTGTGACACTGCAGAGCACCATGGATCCAAGGGACCATTGTGACACTGTGGGGCCTCGTGGAACCAAGGACATCATTGTGGCTCTGTTGGGCCATATGGTCCCAAGGGACCAGAGCAAAGCAGCGGTGTGGGAGTTAGCCTGGCTGTAACTCAGAGTCAGCCAGATTTTACCCCAAAACATTTGGGCATGAGTTTCAAGCCCTGGAAATAATTTGTTTAACTTAGGGTAAGCTTGAGAATTCCCCCATAAGCCTTTAGTGCTGTTATGCTAAGTTGTCAAAGTTCTACTTCCTATTGGTTACTTGTTTCCCCTATAGGGTTATTGTTCTAGAGTGTTCTACCCCCAAGTGTACACGCTGTTGCTTCCCCTTTGTCTCGGGTCTTTGGATCCTGCCCCTCATACAGTTCTCGACTTCTCCATGTTTATTGTTTCTCACCCTGTTATTAAAGTTCTTTTTGAGCAACTCCATCGAACCCGCACCTTTTCATTTTTGCCACCCTTGCCCTGAAGTCAGGGAACCAGAGAGGTTTGTCACAGCCACCCTCATTGTGACCTTTGGCGCCTGAACAGGGACCATGACACTCAGGGCTCCCTGTGTCAGTCACGTCAGCTGGGGTTAGCTGATGGATAGGCCAGTGCTCCCTGGGATTTTGGATTGTGCTGGGCCCAGTGGATTCATCGTTGCTTCAAGGGACCTTGCCTGGGATTGGCAGGGACAACGACGGTTTCACCTGCATAGGATTGCAGATGGGTTTGGGGAAATGCAAGACATTTATTGCCCATTTTGCCACTGTGTTTTTACAATATGCACCCACGTCCCATAATTGATTTGGGGTGTTCTGGTGGCTCTTCCCCGTAAGGTGGAGAAAGAGAAAAATGGGTGCCAGATGTCCAAAGTAGAAAGGAGCATATATGGATGCTTTAATTCTCACTGATCATGACAAAATATTTTCAAAGAACAAATTAAAATCAATCATGAGGTGGATCATTAAAAATTTTCCAGATGCTTCTTCTAACAAAATCCATACCACTGAATTTCAGCATTCAGTGGGAGTTAAATGTACAACCTTTCAATCAAAAGGGACCCCATTGCACTCTGCATGCTCCTCATCTTCGACACCATCCTTGAGATCCTTCACCAGCAAGCAGTGGGTCGAAAACTCAATCCAAAGCTCACTCCTAACTCAGGACCTCCCTTCAAACCTGCCTTTCTCAGACCTTCCACGATGGTCCAAGATGGCAATGGCCACGCAGTCTTGGAGCATCATGCCCTGGAGACTCAAGACAGAAGGAGCCCGAATGTGGCTCAGGAGCCCAACCATCCTCCCTCCATCTTGGCTCCTCCCCTTCCTGCTACCACAGCCTTCTCTTCCGCCCTGAATGAACCTCTAGACTCCACCCCCACAACTGTGGGTCACGCCCCCACTGTCAATCATTCCACCTCCACCCTGAGCAATGCCTCCAGTTAAGGAAGGAGACTGGCAAATAGTCTCGAAACTCCTTGTTGCCCTCGTATTAAAGAAGGGGGCAGAAACCCAGGTATCAAACATTGGTTTACGGGGAAATCAAGGATCTGTGTAGGGCAGCTAAAGACAAGAGGAAGGACTTAACTTGTTTTAATGGCCTAATGAGGGCCATGTTTACAGCACATGTCTTAACTCCCTACGATTTAAAATATATTATGACCATGTTGTTGTCACCTACAGAATACACCCTGTGGGAAGGGGGATGGAAGTGTTTACTAAATCAATTAATAGCAGACTATGCTAATAATGAGGCAAGGGCGGAATTGACAATCAGCCATCCAGCTGGAGAAAGACAACACAGGTTACCAGATGATCAAGCAGCAGGTATCCCCAGAGAAGTATTGGATGATATCAAAGAGATGGCTTTGACAGCTTTAATCCAGGTATTGGATGGTAGCACCCCCAATTTGGACTACCTTGGGTGGCTGCAGCTAAAGCTTTAGGGCAATCAGACCATCCTGGGTGCCTGTTAAGTAAGCAAACCAATGCTGCCTCCCTCACATTGAGTGGCTGCTCTCAGACACAGAGACCATCAGACACGCCACCTTGCAGAACAGTGATAGAATTTTTACTCTGGGCACATGGGCATGGCTGTGTAGACTCTGAGGGCATGTGCTGCATGAACCTCTCCAGCCACAGCGAGTCAATCCACAAGAGCATTCAGGTACTGAAGGAAGGGTTCAAGAAGCTTCAAGTGGAAAACAAAGACTGGTTCAAGAAACTCTTCAAATCCTGAGGACGAAAGGGTTGGATGATGTCTGGCTAAAAGAGGACATTTATTATCTAAGTGGTTGTTGTTGTATTGATAATTGTCCCATGTTTTTTTGGATGCTTTTAGAATGTCTTACAAAATTCTTTCAATTCCATCTTTGTTGTAAAACAGAAAGGGGGAAGATACCCAACACAGGCTCCTCATGGACTCCTTAGAGGAGAGAATTGGAGGCCAGGATGGCACAAAAACCTCTCAGAGACTCAGTATGGGAAAGAAAATCCTTAAAAGAATCTAAAAGTATTCTAAAAACCATAAAGTACCTTAAAAACCTTGAGTATCTCAAGGCATTAATGAGCCCCACTGAGTGTCAGTACAAAGCTCTCCAGGGACTCATTAATGCAGATAATTGGGGCCATGATTATCCAAACCTCTCACAGAGTCTGAATCAAAAGGGCAACACCAAGTACCTTAAAATAACTCAAGTACCCTGAAGTATTAATGAGCCCCACTGAGTGTTGTTACTGACAAAGCCTCTCCAGGGACTAATTACAGCAGATAATTGGAGGCCAGGATTGCACAAACCTCTCAGAGACTCCAAGGCAAAAGCCAAGCCCAAAGTCCTTTGAAAAAGCTGCAGTCCCTGCAGGGAGCATGAAGGAGCCCCCAGGGCCATTGCTGAGCAAGGCTCCCCAGGGACTCCTTGCAGCAGATCCTTGAGGCCACTGGGATGTGGGCTAGGGGGGGATGCTGAGGGCAGCACAAGGGGCTGACAGTGCCCAGCCTGGCTGGGGCTGTGCCAGGAGGCCCCAGGGCCTCAGCACAAGGTGTCTCCTCCCAGCCCTTGCTGGCACAGACCCTGCTGTGCCCCAGGGCACCAAGACTTGGCTTCTCTTTGTCCCCACCTGTCATCACTGCCTGCAGGTCTCTGCTCTGCCTGGGGCCTGGGGACACTTGCTCAGTCGTGTCCCTCACTGGGACCCATTAAAAGTCCAAGGAAGTTTGGAGTTGGATTCTGCCTTGGAGTTCAGGAGAGGTTTCTTCAGCTCCCTCTCAGGGACTGATGCTCAGGGCCTGAGCACAAAGCCCCAGAGGCTGATTAAAGTCCTTGTGCTGTGTCTGTGCTGCTGAGCTGGGCTGGGCTCCTGGCACAGAGGCAGCTCCTGCTCACCAAGAAGAGCTTCAAAAGCACATTTCTCTTGATGAGCAGCTCTTGTGCCAGCCCAGCAGGGCTGGGGCACTGCCTGCAGCCAGCGCGGGCACAGCCCAGAGGCACAGAGAGCTTCAATCAGTCAGGGCTGGGAAGGGGCTGAGAAGTGCCTGGGGCACAATCACTGCCAGCCCTTGGCACAGGAACCTCTGGCTGCAGGACAATGCAGCTGCAGCTCCTGGAGCCATCTCCTCAAGCTGGAACATGCCAATGCCTGCAGAGCCTGTGAGTACATTCTCTGCTTGTCTCTTGTGCAGAGCAGCCAGGGGTGCCCAGGGCTGTCCTGCAGAGCAGGGTCCTGCAGCCCAGGGCGCTGTGCTGGGGCAGGGACTCTGCTGCCTGCCAGGGACAGCTCTCAGCCAGCCCTGGCAGCTGCTCCCAGCGCTGGGGGACAAGATCTGGGTGGCAGGAGACAGCTGGTGAGGCTTGGGAGTGTTCTCCATGTGTGGGGAGGATGCTGCATTGTTCAGGACTGCTCCCAGCATGGCATTTAACTGCAGAACATTTAGAAATAGATTATACAGGGAGTATAGCAAGGCAGAGGCTGCATAAAAGGGGATATCCTGCTTTTTAAATCTACTGTGCTGAGTTGGAAATTGCACATTGATATTCATCCATCAGTTCAGGTTGAGAAAAAAAAAAATATTCTCTGTTCATAATAGACCAGGCAGCAACAGCAATTACCACAGGACCCCTCACAGGCAGCATCAGTGTCGCTTTTCCAGCCTCCTCAGGGTTGCTCTGACATTGCCATCAGAGCCTGCAGAGCCAGAGCTGCCCCTGGGCAGTGCCTGAGCTGGGAGGGCTCTGCAGGGCAGAGCTGAGCCCCCAGGGCTGGGCTGGGCTCTGGTAGCACTGGCAGGGCCCAGTCCTGGGCACAGGGAAGCAGCTGCTGGCAGGGACAGCTCCAGGCAGCAGAGCCCTGGGCAGGCAGTGGGGGGAAAGTGCCCCCAGGCTCTGCTGGGATATTTCAAGTCCTCTCCACACCCAACTATTCCATGATTACTTTTCTTACAGGTCCCCATGCCAAGGCACCAAAAATGTCCAACCGCAGCTCCATCAGGCACTTCCTGCTGCTGGCATTGGCAGACACGCGGCAGCTGCAGCTCCTGCACTTCTGCCTCTTGCTGGGCATCTCCCTGGCTGCCCTCCTGGGCAACGGCCTCATTATCAGCGCCGTAGCCTGCGGCCACCACCTGCACACGCCCATGTTCTTCTTCCTGCTCAACCTGGCCCTCGCTGACCTGGGCTCCATGTGCACCACTGTCCCCAAAGCCATGCACAATTCCCTCTGGGACACCAGCAACATCTCCCACACTGGATGTGCTGCTCAGCTCTTTTTCTTTGTGTTCTTCATGTCAGCAGAATTTTCCCTCCTGACCGTGATGTGCTACGACCGCTACGTGTCCATCTGCAAACCCCTCCAGCCCTGAACCCCCTCATCTACAGCCTGAGGAACCAGGAGCTCAAGGCTACAGTGTGGAGACTGATGACTGGATGCTTTCAGGAAAATTAAACTGCTGGCCAATTTCTGCAAATCACTTGTAATAAAAGTCATCTTTGATACGTCATGATGGTGTCATTTTGGGGGTTGCTTTTCATTGTTTTACTTTTTTTCATATTGTCCACAAATATATGTCAGTGTTTGTGCCACTTCTCATTTTGTTTCTTTCCACCTTCCCTGTGGCTACACACTGTGTCAATGAGGGGCTGTGTTCTCTGTGGATTTAAAGGAACTAAAGGGTCTCCCAGCAGAGTTTTCTGCAGAGTGGCCCTTTTGTTGCATTCTCTGGAGCTGCAGCAGCAATGTCTGTGTGCAGAGCTGGGGCAGATCAGTGCTGGCCCAGCAGCTGTGCCCAGCAGCAGCAGCAGCAGCAGCACTTGGTGTTGCCAGTGCTGCTGCCGTGGCCCTGCCCCGCTGGCCTGGTGGCCCTGGTGTTGCTGCAGGGCCTGAGTGCTCTCGGGGCCGGGCACAGCCCTGGGGGTGGCAGTGCCGGGGCTGCAGCAGGGACAGGCCATGGGCACTGCTGGGGCAGCGCTGACGCCTCAGGCCAGGCCCTGGGGGCTCCAGGCTCCTTGCCCAGGCTCTCTCAAGAACACGGCCAGGCCAATGCTCAGCACAGAAACCCCCGTCAGCAGCCCCAGGCTGGCCGTGGGCAGGCTGGGGGCAAACAGCATGGCTGGGGCTCTGCAAGGGCCCTGGGCCAGACGGGAAGGAGCAGCAGAGCAGGGGCTGATCCATGCCCAGTGCGCTGCACAGCCCAGGGCAGCGTCCCAGAGCGTCCTCATGCAGCTGCCAACAACATCCCCCCTCTGCAGCCCTGGCCTCTCCCCCAGCTCACACAGGTGCCCCATCCTTGCAGGCACAGACACGGCAGCACTTCCTCAGCAGCCCCTGTTTGCATTGCACACAGCAGGGCCAGCACCCCCATGCTGTTGCTGTGGGGACATGACCCTGAGGGAGCACAAATGCCATCAGCCCCTGGGGCCAGCAAGGGCTGCGGGACACCAGGGAAACCACTCAGCTTTGTCCTGGCCTCTGCACTCAGCCAGAAAGTTTGTTCCCATCAGCTGGGAGTTTCCTGTGCCACTGCAGACGCTGTTGCTCAGAGCCAGGGCTGCCTGGCAGCCACCCCTAAACTGCTCTGAGCATTTCCTTTGCTTCTCCTTTACTTTCTTTACTCTTCCTGCTACAAATTTCTTCCTCTTGCCGACCCCAGGGGACCTAGAACTGGACAGAGTGTTTGAGGTGCTGCCCAAGCAGTGCTGAGCACAGGACAAGAATCACTGCCTTGGTCCTGCTGGCCACATCATTCCTGACCCAGGCCAGGAGCCATTGGCCTTCTTGGCCACCTGGTCACACTGCTGCCTCATGTCCAGCCTGCTGTCCATCCGTCCCTGCAGGTCCCTTTCTGCCTGGCTGCTCTCCAGCCACTCTGTCCCCAGCCTGTAGTGCTGCAGGGGTTGTTGTGGCCAAAGTGCAGGACCTGGCACTGGGACTTGTTAAACCTCACCTTGTTGGATTTGGGCCCTGGATCCAGCCTGTCCAGGGCCCTGTGCAGAGCCCTCCTACCCTCCAGCAGATCAACACTCCCAGACAACTTGGTGTCACCATGGTTCCATGAGGCCCCAGAGTGTCACAATGGTCTCCATGATTCCATGAGGCCTCCCAGTGTCACACTGTCCATTTGTTTCCATGGGACCCCTTGGTGTCACAAAGTCCCTTGGATCCTTGGGCCCTGCAGTGTCACAATGGCACCGTGGTCCCCTCAGGCCCTGCAGTGTCACAGTGGATCCTTGGTTCCATCAGGTCTGGCAGGGCAGCAATGCTCTCCTTGGTTCCACAGTGGCACAATGGCCTCTTGGTCCCAAGGGCCACCATGGTGTCAAACATGTTTCCTTCATTCCAGGAGTCCCTGAGGAGAAGCCCTGGCCCCTTGGTTCCATGGGGCCCTGCAGTGTCACAATGGCCCCATCGTGACACCAGGCCCTGCTCTGTCACAATGCTCTGCATGGTTCCACAAGGCCCTGCAGGGTCACAGTGGCCTCTGTGGTTCCACCAGGACCCAGACTGTCACAATGGACTCCTTGCTTCCATCCAGCCCCACAGTGTCACCATGGCCCCTTGGCTCTGTGCTGCCATGTCGTACACAGTGTCATCATGGTCCTCTTAGTGCCACCAGGCCCCGCAGAGTCACAATGGCCCCTTGCTTCCCCAGGGCCCTGCAGTGTCACAATCATCAGAGAATCAACCAGGCTGGAAAAGACCTTGGAGGGCATCAAGTCCAACCTGGGACCCAACACCACCTTGTCACCCAGACCATGGCACTGAGTGCCACATCCAGTCTTTCCTTAAACACCTCCAGGGATGGTGACTCACCCACCTCCCTGGGCAGCCCATTTCAAAGCCCAATCACCCTTAGTGTGGAGAATATTTCCTAATGTGCACCCTAAATGTCCCCTGGTGCAGCTGAAGGCTGTGTCCTCTTGTCCTGTCCCTGTTCCCAGGGAGAAGAGCCCGACCCCCACCTCGCTCCCTGTCAGGGAGTTATAGAGAGTGATGAGGTCTCCCCTGAGCCTCCTCTTCTCCAGGATAAACAACCCCAGCTCCCTCAGCCGCTCCTCACAGCACTTGTGTTCCACACCCCTCACCAGCCTTGTTGCCTTTCTCTGGACATGCTCCAGCCCCTCCATGTCCTTCCTAAATTGGGGTGCCCAAACTGGACACAGTACTCGAGGTGCTGCAGAACCAATGTCAAGCACAGCCCTGGTCCTGCTGGCCACACCATTCCTGAGGCATAGGAGTGCCAGGGGTTGGATGAGGGAAATGGTGGGGAGGGGGTGGGGAAAAATTCTGATTGATTGTCAGCCATGAAGGCTCTTGATTTTCATATCTGTTCAAACTGCATTACAAGTTTCTAGGGGTCAATATCAATTGGATGTTGATATATTGTATAGATGATATCAATCTATAAAAAGGAAAACAAAACTGGACAAAACAGTCCTCTTTGCATTGTTTTCATCACATTATATTCACTTTCAACAGATTTTTGAAATTCATCTTATTACCCACAAACAAATTGAAAATTAAAATTAGTCTCAAGGGCTTTTTTTTCTCAGGTGTTTTAAGCAAATGTTTATGAGCATTTCTCACTGAATTCCTGAACTGAAGAGCTCAATAAACAAGAGGCATCTGGAGTAATAAAATTCATCAGCAAACTCCAAGTGGCTGAGGATCCATCCCCATCAGAGCATCAATGAACAGAAATGGGCACTGCTTTGTGGCTGCCCCAGCTCTGGGATGGGCCCTGGGCCTGGAGCAGGAGCAGCTCTTGAGGGCCCCAAGGCTGGGGCTCTGGTGCTGCCCTGGGCAGATGGGATGGCAGCAGGGGCTGCAGAGCTCTCAGCACCTCAGGCCGAGGGGAGCAGGGCAGCCAGGGAGCCTCCTTTGGCCTTGGCCAAGCACCTTCCCCCATGGCTGGGGCTGAGTCCTGTGGCAGCTGCAGCTGCTGCTGTGGCCTTGGCAGGGGCTGAGGCCGTGGGGCCAGTGGCCAGAGCAGCCTGGCCTGAGCAGAGCTGTGGGGCCAGAGCCGGCTGGGCTGGGCTGGGCTCAGAGAGGCCCTTGGTGCTGCCCAGAGCTCAGGGCAGCTGGCAGAGCTTGCAGGGAGCTGGGCTGGGCTCCGAGAGCGTGGCCCAGAAACCATCAGTGTCCAGGTCAGCCTGGCTGAGCGTGCAGGGGCAGGACTCAGGCTAGGCCTTGTGGGGCAGGGCCAGCGCCTGTGCAAGGCATTGCAAACAGGCAAGTGGCCCAGAGAGGAGGCTGCTCTGTGCCCTTGGTGGCATGGACACAGCAGGGAGGGGGCCCAGGACATTTGTCAGCGCCAGCCTCTGTGCCCAGCTTTGGCCTGGGCTGAGTTTGGCTGTGGCCCAGCTCCATCCTCCTGCGGGGCTCAGGGCCTGTTCCCGGCCATGGCCAGCCCTGGCTGCCTCTCTGCTGGCCCAGAGGCTGGCAGAGCCCGGGGCAGGGCTGTCTGTGCAGCCCCACAGGTGCCAGGGGCTCTGCAGGAGCTGGCAGAGGCTGCCCAGCAGGGAGGCCATGGGGCACAGAGCCCCAAGGCTGCTGTGGGCACCACGGCACAGGGGCCGTTCCCAGCCGCAATGCTCCTGGCCTGGGCTGGGTCTGCACAGGGGCTGGGCCACCATGGCTGGGCCAGCACAGGGCCACAAAGGGGCCACGCAGCCGCTGCCGGGGCTGACAGCAAGGCCAGGCACACACAAGCAATTGCTGAGCATGGCCTGCACTGGCCAGGCCTGACTGTGCCAAAGGCAGAGCTCAGCTGCCCTTGGGGGCTGCAGCAACACTCCAGAGCCCAAAGAGCCCAAAGAGCCTCCATGGCTGGGCTGGAGACCAAGGTTGCAGCAGGGAAATGCAGGGCTGCTGCGGGATGGGGAGGCCATTGAATTCCAGCACACACCTCAGCTCTCCGATGATCCCAGCACCATGCTGGGCCCTGTTTCAGACTGGAGCAGAGCAGATGTTGATGGGACAGGAGCCCTGTGGGGCTGTCAGGGCCCTGCAGCTTGCAAGTTGCTCTGCTCTCCCTCAGGTGCTCTCGGAGAGATCCAATCCCAGCTGGGCACCTCAGGGCACAAGTGGCACAAGTGCCTGTTCATAGACACACAACTGATGTCTGCCTGGAAAGGGACACAAGTTTTAATTCCTGTTAGTTTCCCAATATACCAGAAAATCTTCATTATCTAGGTAATCTGAGTTCTTTTGAGAAATGGCAAAGTTTTCCCATCAGGAACAGGAATTTTCTGGATCTACTGGATTGTTCTACTAATTGCAGGAGAAGAAGTGCTGATCTTTCCATCTAATTGTGTCACCAATATTCAGTCTATTATTTAATCTCCTTTTTTCATCAGGCATTTTTAGCTCTCCTGTTGAAATGGCCATGTCTAAGTGGCGATCTCTTCAGTAGACTGGCTGGATCTATGTCCTTTCCATCGCTCCCAGATTTTCTCCTCCAGATGCTCTCTGGTCATTCAAGTGCCTCTCAACTAGCTGGTTTCATGCTTTAAGCTCCAGGAAGTTGCCCAATCTTTCTGATGTTAAAATAAATACCATATTAGTCAACTTCTTAATTGTGTTTATATCTATCACAAAATTGTGTTTTCTTATGTCCTTGTCTAGAACTGTTCCTTTTCGGAAATCCCTTGGGGATGTGGGACATGTCAGATGCTGCTGAGACAACCCAGAGAGCTGAGGGAAGAGCTGTGATGGTTATTAAACGGTTCAAATGTTCAACATGTGTTTGTTGGCAAGAAACCTTTCTGTGCCTCTGAGTGTCACCAGGCCCTGAGCCCAAAGGACACAAACCTGATGAGTTGTGGTTCCCACTGCAGGGGCTGCACTTGGACCTTGGCTCTGCACAGGAGAGCTCTTCATCCCCTTTCTCTCTTTTCCTCCCTCTGGGCATGGAGAGAGCTCCTGACTTCAGCCTGTGACTCATGTGTGCAAAGAGCAAATCTGGGTAGAATCGGGGCAGGGAGGGTTTGGGGGGACCTTGGGATCTGTGCTGGGCACAGAAGGTGTTTTCCATTGCTCTGAGACTGTCTGCTGTGCAAAGTGGATTTAATATCCAGCAGAGGAATGACTTTGGCATTTGATGGAGCTGTGCCTTCCCTTGGCTTTGTTGGCTGACAAGAAATGAACATCCCTGTGTGTCTCGGGCAGCTCCTTCTCCAAGGAAAGCAGGTGGGAGTTGGAGCCAAGGAGCTGAAAGCTGCAGGTGCAGCCTGGGCTGGAGGGAGCTCAGATTTGCACAAGGCTGCTCTGAGTGCCAGGGCTTGGATGGGGGAAATGATGGGGTGGGGGTAGGGTCAGAGTCTGATTGATTGTCAGCCATGAAGGGTCTTGATTTTCATATCTATTCCAACTGCATGAGGAGGTACTTGGATTCAATGTCAATTGGAGATTGCACATAGTGATTTATGAATAGGAAAAAATCCTAAACAGGACCTAAAAAATGTTTTCTCACTGTCCTTTTAAATATATTGCATTCACTTTGGACATACTACTGAGATCTGTCTAATTAGCCACAAAGGATTTGAAAATTAAAATCAAATGATTCCCAGAGGCTTGGCTTGTTCAGGTGTTCTGAATGTTCATGAGCCCTGGGACACTGAATTCCTGCACTGAAGAGCTGAAGGCTGAACAAGCCTCTGGAGCAGTGAAATTCAGCAGCAGCCTCCAAGTTGCTGAGGATGTCAGCAGCCCCCAGTGAGGCCATCCCTGCCCAGAGACCGTGGGGGAATGGGCAGACAAGGAGAGCGTCCCTGGGGCTGGGGCAGCACAACTCAGAGGCACCAGGGGCTCCAGCTGGGCAATGGAGTGTGGAATGTGGCTGGGAAAGCCCTGCCTGGGCTGGGCCAAGCAGGACACACAAACCCTGACTCCCATCCCCCAAACAACTCTCTCAAGGAGACATTTAAAAGGAATTACAATTGTTTGTGTCCTCTGAGTTGGATGCACTGGAGAAATACTGACAAGAAATCCTCAAGAGGTCAAAACAACAAAACAGTCTTTACGGGCAACTTCAGAAAATAAGAGAAACTTGGCATATGGTTTAATGCCACATTCAATCAGCAGAAAACACTTCTCAAAGCATTACCTTGGCCCATTCAATTTCATAAACTCTAAGCCTGTTCAATTTTAAGTTATTCAAAATTTGCAGAAGGACAGAAATAGAAGAAGACACAGAAAGAGAGAAAGACAGAAAAGATACAGAGAAGCACATACACAGCTACCAAGCTCTGGATTCCAGCATTATTCAGATGGAAATTCCAAGAGGATGCAGGGTCAAGATGTGTGCTTGCCTTGTGCTCAGCCTTCAATAGCCCTTGGTCTCCCTGGGCCCTTCCCCCAGGTGGGGCTTGGGCTCATTTGGTCCCTCAGGAGCTGGGCTGGGGGCTGCAGAGGTGGCTGTGGAGCATTGCCTGTGCTGTGCCAGGGACTGGCAGCCACTGCTGGGCTGGGATAGAGGCTCTGGGGGGATTGGGGTTCCAGGGCAGGGCAGGGCTGGGCTTCCAGGGCAGGGCAAGGCTGGACCTGCCCCTTCCTCTCCCATGCATGAAATGTTTCCAGCCAACAATCTCCTCCAGTCTGTCACAACAGGGAATGCTGGATGTTGGATGTGGAACCCCATGGACACCTGGACTAGAAGGACAGTTCTTATTCCTAGGAAGCGAAGTACAGAGCCCCAGTGTTTGGAAGGCAGGTGAGAGTCTCACTAGGCCAAGGCCAGGCAGACTTGTCAGGAATGGCAGATTTTGTCTAGGAGCAGTCTTTGGATCTAGCGAATTTGGAGGTGGAAACCCAATCTTGGCCACGGGAACCTGGAGAAGCAGGACAGTTCTTTCCCATAGAAAGGATAACACGGAGCCTTCCCCAGAGTTTTGGGGACAGATGGGAGGTGACCTTTATGAAACCACTGCCAGCCAGTCTTGTCCTGGCAATATTCCTATGTGAACAATCCTTGGATATAAGGAAATTTGGAGGTGAAACTCCAATTGTGGCCATGGGTGCCTGGAGGAGAAGGACAATTCTTTTCCATATGAAGGAAAGCATGGAGCCTCAGTGTTTCATTAGCAGATGAGAAGAGACCCTCAACATGCCAAGGTCAGCTGGACCATTCATGTGGCCCAAAATGGACTGGGAGGCCAAACCAGCCAGTCTTGTTCTCTGTACCCTTGCTTTTATGGGGCCCAATATTTTCACAATGGCCCCAACAATTTCATGGGGCCCCTCAATGTTATCATGGTCCCAATGATTCCATGAGGTCATGCAGTGTCACAATGGTCTCCTTTGGCTCCACAGTGTCACAATGGACCAATGATGACATCAGGCCCTGCAGTGTCACAATGGACCCTTGGTTTGATGGGGCCTCTCAGTGACACTATGATCCCTACATTTCAAGAAGTCACTCAGCGTCAGTACAGTCCCCTTGGTTCCATGAGGCCCAGCAATTTCACAGTGCTCTCCATGATTCCATGAGGCCCCACAGTGTCACAATGGTCCCTTGGTCTCATAGGGCCCCACAGTGTCACAATGCTCCCTTGGTTCCATGGGCCCTGTGCTGCTGCATTCCCCCCTCCCCTTCTCAGGCCGCCCTGCCAGCTGAGAAATGCTCCTTGGGGCTCGGCCTTGGCCAACAGCCCCTGGGCTCAGCTCCTCTGCAGCTCATCACAAACACTGTCTGCTCCAGGCCCTGCTGCTGCCCAACCAGCTCCTGCTTTCTGGAGGAGCAGCCCTGGGAACTGGTTTTGTTCCCTCCGTGGCACAACATCCCTGTTCTCACCCTGTCAAAGAAAGTTGTTGGTGCCAAGTGGGGCCAGGATGAACCATTGCTGGGACTGAAGCCCCTCTCTTGGGGCCCTGCAAACAGCGCTCCAAAAGGAGCCCATCTTTGACAGTGTGAGAACAGGGATGTTGTGCCACGGAGGGAACAAAACCAGTTCCCAGGGCTGCTCCTACAGAAAACAGGAGCTGGTTGGGCAGCAGCAGTGCCTGGAGCAGACAGTGTTTGTGATGAGCTGCAGGGGAGCTGAGCCCAGGGGCTGTTGGCCAAGGCCGAGCCCCAAGGAGCATTTCTCAGCTGGCAGGGCGGCCTGAGAAGGGGAAGGGGGAATGCAGCAGCACAGGGCCCATGGAACCAAGGGGCCATTGTGACACCGTGGGGCCTCATGGAATTATGGAGAGCACTGTGACATTGCTGGGCCTCCTGGAACCAAGGGGACTGTACTAATGCTGTATGACTTCATGGAATGTAGGGATCATTGTGACACTGAGAGAGCCCATCAAACCAAGGGTCCATTGTGACACCACGGGGGCTCATGGAACTGTAGAGACCATTTTGAAACTTTGGGGTGTCATGGAACCAAGGGGCCATTGTGACACTGCGAGACCCCATGGAGCCAAAGGTTCATGGTGACATTGCAAGGCCTCATGGAATAATGGAGACACCATTAAGACACTTGACAGCCTCATGGAACCAAGGGGCCATTCTGACACTGAGGGGACTCATGAGATCATGGAGACCATTGTGACACTATGAGGCCCCAGGGAATAAGCAAAGCACTGTGACACTGCGAGATCTCATGGAAACAGTGAGACCATTGTGACCCTGGGGGTCCCCACAGAACCAAGAGGACCATTGTGATTCTGCGGGGCCTCATGAAACCAAGAGGCCTTTGTGACACTGCAGGGCAGCATGGAACCAAAGGTCCAGGGTGACACAGAGGGGCCTCCTGTCATCAATGGTCCATTGGGACACTGTGGAGCCAAAGGAGTCCATTGTGACACTGCAAACCCCCAGGGTCCAAAGGTCCATTGTGACATTGCAGGGCTCATGGAACAGAGGAGTCCCATGTCATTGTGGGGCCTGGGGAACCATGGAGACCATTGTGACACAGCAAGGCCTCATTAAACCAAGGTGTCATTGTGACACTATAGGGTACCATAAAATTAAGGGAATATGGAACAGGTTGGGCTACTTTGGCCTCTTGGGCTCCCTTACGGATCCAGCTATCCATGGCATAGTGAGGGTCTCTTCTCATCTGCTGCTCAAACACTGGGGCTCCATGCTTTCCTTCCTATGGAAAAGAAGTGTCCTTTTTGGCCAGATGCCCATGGCCAAATTTGGGTTCCACCTCCAACATTCCCTGTTGTGACAGACTGGAGTAGATTGTTGGCTCAAAACATTTCATGTATGGGGTATGAAAGGGCAGGTCCAGCCTTGCCCTGCCCTGCAACCCCAGCCCTGCCCTGCCCTGCAACCCCAGCCCTGCCCTGCCCTGGAACCCCAATCCCCCCAGAGCCTCTATTCCAGCCCAGCAGTGGCTGCCAGTCCCTGGCACAGCACAGGCAATGCTCCACAGCCACCTCTGCAGCCCCAGCCCAGCTCCTGAGGGACCAAATGAGCCCAAGCCCCACCTGGGGGAAGGGCCCAGGAACACCAAGGGGTATTGAAGGCTGATCACAAGGCAAGCACACATCTTGCCCCTGCATCCTCTTGGAATTTCCATCGGAACACTGCTGGAATCCAGGAGTTGGAAGCTCTGTGTGTGCTTCTCTAAATCTTATTTGTCTTTTTCTTATTCCCTCTTCTTGCAAAATTTGAGTAACTTAAAATGGAACAGGCTTAGAGTTTGTGAAGTTGAATGAGCAAAGTTAATGTTACGAGAAGTGTTTCTTGTTGATTAAATGTTGTAATAAACCTTTTGCCAAAGTTTCTCTTATTTTATAAATTTGCCAGTAAAGTTCCTGTTTTGTTGCTTTGAGCTCCTGACAATGCCTTGTTGGTATTTCTCCAGCACATCCAACTCAGAGGATACAAACAATTGTAATTCCTTTTAAATGTCTCCTTGAGAGAGTTGTTTGGGGGATGGGGGTCAGGACTTGTGTTTCCTCCTTGGCACAGCCCAGGCAGGGCTTTCCCAGCCACATTCCACACTCCATTGCCCAGCTGGAGCCGCTGGTGCCTCTGAGTTGTGCTGCCCCAGCCCCAGGGACGCTCTCCTTTTCTGCCCATTCCCCCACGGTCTCTGGGCAGGGATGGCCTCACTGGGGGCTGCTGACATCCTCAGCAACTTGGAGGCTGCTGCTGAATTTCACTGCTCCAGAGGCTTGTTCAGCCTTCAGCACTTCAGTGCAGGAATTCAGTGTCCTAGGGCTCATGAACATTCAGAACACCTGAACAAGCCCAGCCTCTGGGAATAATTTGATTTTAATTTTCAAATCCTTTGTGGTTAAGTAGATCTCAGTAGTGCATTCAAACTGAATACATGATATTTAAAAAGTCAGTGAGAAAACATTTTTAGGTCCTGTTTAGTTTTGTTTTCCTGTTAATTCATTGATATGTGCAATCTCCAATGGACACTGAATCCAAGTACCTCCTCATGCAGTTTCAATGGATATGAAAATCAAGACCCTTCATGGCTGACAATCAATCAGACTCTGTCCCTACCCCCACCCCACCATTTCCCCCATCCAAGCCTTGGCACTCAGAGCAGCCTTGTGCAAATCTGAGCTCCCTCCAGCCCAGGCTGCACCTGCAGCTTTCAGCTCCTTGGCTCCAACTCCCACCTGCTTTCCTTGGAGAAGGAGCTGCCCGAGACACAGAGGGATGTTCATTTCTTGTCAGCCAACAAAGCCAAGGGAAGGCACAGCTCCATCCAATGCAAAAGTCATTCTTCTCCCTGGCTGTGCCCTGCCCCTGATCCCCACAGCCTGTCCTGTTTCCTTCATCCCTCTTTCGCCAGGGACTCTCTGGGACAAGGGAGTTCTGCTCTGGGGATGGAGGGAGGTGCAAGTGCAGCCACTGGAGTGGGAGCCACATCTCATCAGGTTTGTGTCCTTTGGGGGTCAGGAACTGGTGAGACTCAGAGGCACAGAAAGTTTCTCTTCATGGCCAACAGACCATACTTGAACAGGACACAATTTAGTAACAATCTCGCTCTTCCCTGAGCTAAGTGAAATGTCCCAGCAGAATCTGATGAGTCCACCACCCACAAGTGATTTCCATCCTAAAATTACTTTCAGACAAACATCATTCTGTGACAGATATAAACACAATTCGGTTCTTGTGTCAGGATGCTCCTCCTGGAGTGTGAGCAAAACAGCTCCAACAATTCCTGATTTGCAAAGCTGTCAGTGGTGGATGGAGAAGGGAGGTCAGGCTGCTCTTGGTGCTGAGGAAATGCTGAAACCAGCCTGACTCATTTCATCTCCTCCTGTCCTGGCTGATCTCCCCTCTTTCCCCTTCCACCCAGTGGCTTTTGTCTCCCACCAGGCCCCCGGTGAAGAGCCTGGCTCTGTGTTCTCCATCCCCTCCTCGCTGGCACTGCCAGGCTGGGATGAGGAGCCCCTCAGCCTTCCCTGCTCTGGGCTGGACAAGCCCAGCTCCCTCAGCCTCTGCTCACAGCCCAAGGGCTCCAGCCCCACCTTGGAGGCCCTTCCCAGACCCTGCTCCAGCTGCCAGACATCTTTCCTGCCCTGGGCAACCCAACCCAGGCCACAGTGACCTGGATAATCCCCGTCCTTGATGTCCTGGTCACCCAGCCCTGGCCCCTTGTCCCCATGTCAGGCTCTGGGGTGGATCCTGTGGAACATCCTTTGGTGGAGGCTGTGGCTCCAGGTGGGCCGGGGGGATCCCGGGGGACAGGGACCCCGCTGGGCATGGACAGCATTGGACTTGTTGGGAGAAACTGTGAGGGGGAGCTGGGGCCGAGTGACCAACCCAGTGACCTGACACAGGCCTGCTGGGATGTCACACAGCCCCTCTGGGATGTCAGCCCCTCTGGGATGGCACAGCCTGCTCTGGGATGGCACAGCCCATTCTCTAAGGTCACAGAGCTGGCTCTGTGATGTCACAGAGATAGTCTATGATGCCATAGTTGATCAATGACCTCACATAACCCACTCTGTGATGTCATATCCCACTCTGTGACCTCATGTTACCAGATGATCAATTGTCTACACCAGGTGAGCTGACACCTGGAGCTTGTTCTCCACATCCCCAGGCCTATGGAAGCCACACAAGGCCCATTGTGTGAGAAGGGGAACTGGAAGTTCAGCAGCCTCAGGGTCCTGCCAGCTCAGCCAGGCCCACTGGAATATTGGGGTCCACGACCACCAGGGACCACCAGAGAGACCCCCAGGACAGAAGAACACAGGGGTAAAGGGGAGGGGAAATATGTTAATGATTTTGGGGAAATGATTATCATATGTATGTTTAGTCCAGGACAATCAATGAATATGTGTGCAAAATGCAGAATATAAACAGAAACTTTCCTGTACTCAGCATGCACAGCTTTGGGAGGAGCTCTCCCCTGTGCATCCAGCTGAATAAAGAATGCTGCTTCTTAATGCTACAGTGGGGTTAAGGAGTTTTCTCTTTCACTGAATTTTTGGTAACACTCCCACTGCCAAGGAAAGCTCTGTCTGCTGCTGTTCACAGACAGAGAAGGGCTGGGGGCAGATGTGGGGCTCAGAGGCTGCCTGGGGCACAGTGACCATGAAATAATCAAGTTTTCAATGTTTTGTGAAAGAAGGAGGGGCAGCAACAAAAGTTCTACACTGGAATTAGGAAGGGCAGACTTTGGCCTGTTTAGGACGCTGATTTGGGGAGTACCAAATCAGGTACTGAATTTTTAAGGAGAAACAGCCCTTTAAATCAAAGGGGTCCAGGAAGGATGGACACATTTCAAGAAAGTAATCTTAAGGGGAAGAGCAGCCTGTCCCAGTGTGGCAAAAGATGAGCTGGTGATGAAAATGACTGGCCTGGCTGCCCATGGAGCTTTTGTGGGAAGTCAAGGGAAGGAAGAGTGAGCATCACCTTTGGACACAAGGTCAGGAAACGTAGGCAGTGTTTAAGGATGTTATTAGGTTATGCAGAAAGAAAAGGAAAGAGGTGAAACCTCAATTAGAGTTTAACCTGTCCACTTGTGTGAAAAATAATAGAAAATGTGTCTATAAATAAATTAATTGCAAAATGTGGGATAAGGAGAACCTCTACTCTTTATTGGATAAAGTGGAGAATATAGTAACTAAAAATAAGGGAAAGGCTGAGCTACTTAACACCTTGTTTGTCTCAATTTTCAATATTAGGACAGGTTGTCCTCAGGACAAGTGTTCTCCTGAGCTGGTAGATGGGCACAGGGAGCAGAACAGCCCCCTGGAATCCAGGAGGAAGCAGCTGGGGACCTGCTGAGCCACTCAGATGTTCACAGGTGTCTCTGGGATCTGATGGGATCCATCCCAGGGGGATGAGGGAGCTGGTGGATGAGCTCCCCAAGCTGCTCTCCATCATTTACCATCAGTCCTGGCTCAGCAGGGAGAGCCCAGAGCACTGGAGGTGCCAGTGTGAGCCCATCCCCAGGAAGGGCTGGAAGGAGGAGCTGGGGAACTCCAGGCCTGTCAGCCTGACCTGGGTGCCCAGCAAGGTTATGGAACAGATCACCTTGAGTGCCACCACAGGGCACCCACAGGATGGCCCAGGGAGCAGAGCCAGCCAGCGTGGATTTAGGGCTGGCAGGTCCTGCCTGACTAACCTGGTCTCCTTTTATGCCCAGGTGACCCACCTGTGGATGTGGGAAAGGCTGTGGATGTTGTGTGCCTGGACTCCAGCAGAGCCTTTGACTCTGTCTCTGACAGCATTCCCTGGAAAAGCTGCAGCCCACGGCTTGGGCAGGTTCCCTCCTGGCTGGGAGATTTAAGAGCTGGCTGCAGGCTGGGCCCAGAGAGTGGTGGGGATGGTGCTGCACCCAGCTGGTGTCCAGGCACTGGGGCTGTCCCCAGGGATCTGTGCTGGGCCCAGTCCTGTTTAATATCTTCACTGATGGTCTGGGTGAGGGGATCGAGTCCAGCATTCACAAAGTGCAGATGGCACCAAGCTGGGTGTGAGTGTGGATCTGCTGGAGGGCAGGACAAGAAGACCCAGCCTTAAGCTGCACCAGGGGAGGCTCAGGCTGGACAATAGGAAGGAGTTCCTCACAGAAAGGGTAAGTGGGAACTGGAATGGGCTGGCCAGGGGGGAGGTGGCAGAGTCATTGTCCCTCTCCAGTGGCACTGAGTGGCATGGTCTGGGTGACAAGGCAGTATTAGGGCATTGGTTGGACTTGATGATCCCAAAGGTCTTTTCCAGCCTATTTGATTCTGTCATTCTGTGATGATTGGGACACTCTGGGGCCATTGTGACACTGCAGGGCCTCGTGGAACTAAGAGGACCATGGTGACACCGTGCAGCCCCACAGATCCAGGGGTCCATTGTGGTGCTGTGGGGCCAAATGGACCCAGGGAGTGCCCTGTGACACTCTGGGCCCTCGTGGAACCACAGAGGCCATTGTGACACTGCAGAGCCTCGTGTAACCAAGGGGTTTCACCATTTTGACACTGCAAAACCAAGGAGACCATGATGACAGTGTGGGACCTCATGTAACCATGGGGCCATTGTGACACCCTGGGGCCCCATGGAATCAAGGGGCCACTGTGAAACTGCAGCACCAATGAGAACATTGTTACACTGTGAAGCCCCATGGAACCAAGGAGAACATTGTCACATTTTGAGGCCCCATGGAAGCAAGGAGACCAGTGTGACAGTGCAGGGCCTGGTGTAACCAAGAGGCCATTGTGACACTGAGGGGGCCCAAAGAACCAAGGACATCTTTGCAGATGACAACAAGCTGGATGTATCTGCTGGAGAGTCGGAGGGCTCCGCACAGTGACTTGGACAGGCTGGATCCAGGGGATGAATCCAACAAGGTGAAGTTTAACAAATCCAAGTGCCAGGCCCTGATATTTGGCCCCAGTGCTACAGGTGGGGACAGAGTGGCTGGAGAGCAGCCAGGCAGAAAGGGACCTGCAGGGACTGATGGACAGCAGGCTGGACATGAGGCAGCAGTGTGCCCAGGTGGGCAAGAAGGCCAATGGCTCCTGGCCTGGATCAGGAATGGTGTGGCCAGCAGAAGCACAGCTGCTGTGCCAGCACTGGTCTGCCCCCAGCTCTGCACACAGACATTGCTGCTGCAGCTCTAGAGAAGGGAACGCAAGGGCATCTCTGGAAAAAACTTTCCTGGGAGATCCTTTAGTTCCTTGAAAGCCACATGGAGTGCAGCCCCTCACCGACACAATGTGGCCACAGGGAAGATGGAGAGAAACAAAATGATAAATGGCAAAACCAATGGCTTTTCTTTGTGGACAATATTAAAAAACTGAAACATGGGAAAAAAAAGAACAAACTCACAACCAAACCCAAAAGAATTATCAAAGGTGATTGATATTACATGGCCTGTCCCTGCTGCAGCCCCGGCACTGCCACCCCCAGGGCTGTG
The DNA here is from genome assembly GCF_051311805.1 of Agelaius phoeniceus. Lineage (NCBI taxonomy): Eukaryota > Metazoa > Chordata > Aves > Passeriformes > Icteridae > Agelaius > Agelaius phoeniceus. The sequence continues at coordinate 9,049,015 of NW_027509866.1, forward strand.
CCCGGCCCCGAGAGCACTCAGGCCCTGCAGCAACACCAGGGCCACCAGGGCAGCGGGGCAGGGCCACGGCAGCAGCACTGGCAACACCAAGTGCTGCTGCTGCTGCTGCTGCTGGGCACAGCTGCTGGGCCAGCACTGATCTGCCCCAGCTCTGCACACAGACATTGCTGCTGCAGCTCCAGAGAAGGCAACAAAAGGGGGATCACTTCAGAAAACTTTGCTAGGAGAACCTTTAGTTCCTTTAAAGGCACCAAGAGTGCAGCCCCTCATTGACACAGTGTGGGGCCACAGGGAAGGTGGAGAGAAACAAAAGGGGAAATGGCACAATAAATGACATTTCTCTGTGGACAATACAGTCGGGCTTGACAGCTAGCTGACAAGCAAAGCTGAGTTAATAGATGAAATAACAATTGATGATTTTAGAGTGTATCCATAGCAAGGAAGAAGACAAGGCATTAGCATGGAAATAGATTAGAAGAGATACATGTAAATTTTTGTTAGGTAGACTAGATGCAAGAGTAAATTTGTATGCATAGCTTATTAACTTTCTGTAAAACTTTTGCCAAATATATTGATACTAATAGCTTTGTTCTAATGAATATAATAAGTTATTGTGATGTAATTAATGACTTAAAATGATGTTTTCTTAAAAATATCTAAACTAGAGAACATTAAATATAAAAACATTTTCTTCTTTGACCCTAATCACATGTGTGTAGTTCACATCCAATCTAACAGTATCAGACGAGATTAATAAAGTACAACAAAGAAAAAGAACCTCCAAAATGAAACCAACAAGAATTATCAAAAACAACTTTTATTACAAGTGATTTGCAGAAATTGCCCAGCACTTCAATGTTTCCAAAACAATCAAGTCATCAGTCTCCACACTGCAGACTTGAGCTCCTGGTTCCTCAGGCTGTAGATGAGGGGGTTCAGGGCTGGAGGCACCACTGAGTACAGAACTGACAGGGCCAGATCCAGGGATGGGGAGGACATGGAGGGGGGCTTCAGGTAGGCAAACATGCCTGTGGTGACAAACAGGGAGACCACAGCCAGGTGAGGGAGGCAGGTGGAAAAGGCTTTGTGCCGTCCCTGCTCAGAGGGGATCCTCAGCACAGCCCTGAAGATCTGCACATAGGAGAAAACAATGAACACAAAACAGCCAAATGATAAACAGGAACTAACAGCAAGAAGCCCAAGTTCCCTGAGGTTTGAGTGTGAGCAAGAGAGCTTGAGGATCTGTGGGATTTCACAGAAGAACTGGCCCAGGGCATTGCCCTTGCAAAGGGGCAGGGAAAATGTATTGGCTGTGTGCATGAGAGCATTGAGAAAGGCACTGGCCCAGGCAGCTGCTGCCATGTGGGCACAAGCTCTGCTGCCCAGGAGGGTCCCGTAGTGCAGGGGTTTGCAGATGGACACGTAGCGGTCGTAGCACATGATGGTCAGGAGAGAAACCTCTGCTGACAGGAAGAAGAAAATCAAAAAGAGCTGAGCAGCACATCCAGTGTAGGAGATGTCCCTGGTGTCCCAGAGGGAATTGTGCATGGCTTTGGGGACAGTGGTGCAGATGGAGCCCAGGTCGCTGAGGGCCAGGTTGAGCAGGAAGAAGAACATGGGCGTGTGCAGGTGGTGGCCGCAGGCTACGGCGCTGATGATGAGGCCGTTGCCCAGGAGGGCAGCCAGGGAGATGCCCAGCAAGAGGCAGAAGTGCAGGAGCTGCAGCTGCCGCGTGTCTGCCAATGCCAGCAGGAGGAAGTGCCTGATGGAGCTGCTGTTGGACATTTGCTGGGGCTCCACATGGGCACCTGTTCATGGAGAAAGGACTGTGACAAGTCAGCAGAGGCTGCTTGGAGTCAAACCTGGGCCATTCCCTGTAGACTGTCCCTACTTTTGGGACACACCGCCCTTCTAGCTTCTGTGGGAAAGCCTTTGGCTGCAATCAGAGCACAGTCACACTCCCCGGGTACCCTGGGATAAACCAGACCCTGCCCAGAGCAGAGGGATCCCTGAATGTCTCACCCTCTCTCAAGGTCTCTGGGCAAGGTCTCAGCACCCCCTTGTGCCAAGGACACTCACGGCTCCCTGGGCAAACCCAGCAGCATTTCCTCAGCTGTGGCAGCTCTGCCCTTCCCCGTGGGACATTCAGGGAACTCCCAGAGGCTCTGGCACAGATTTGCACCCAGGAGGGCAGCTCAGAGCCTGGCAGGGCACAGCAAGGAGATCCCTGGCTGTGCCCATGATGGGATCTCAGGGAGGGGGCTCAGCTCATTCCCCTTTCCCATGGACTGCTTTGCCCACAGCCCCACAGGTGCCAGGGAAGCTTGGACACCCCATTCCCATGGACAGCCCTGCCTGGCAGGAATGCCAAGGGCAGAGCCTGACTCAGCTGCTGCAGATGCCAGAGCCTCCCTGAGAGCAGCAGATAACAGTGCCAATGTCAGGGCAGGGCAGAAGCAAGAGCAGATGTTGTGGTGCTGTGCCTGAGAGGGCAGGGCAGAGACAGCCGGGCACTCAGGACAGTGTTCCCATGCCCAGCTGTGCCCGGCACCTCCCACACACCAACAGTGCCCTCCTGCCCCAGCCCTGCTCTCTTCAGCCCCCTCTGCTTCCCTGAGCATCTCCCTGGGCCTGGACATTCCCTCCTGAGAGGAGCCTTGTCCCTGCCAGCGCTCACAGAGCCCATGCCAGCCTGTGTGCCCTGGCTGGGGCCCTACAGAAACCTGCCTGTGTGCAGGGCCCTGGCTGGGGCAGGCTCTGTGTGCAGCTGGGCAAGGGCAGCTCAGGAGAGCCCTGCTGGGCCCCGCAAACGTGATGCTGCTGCTGTGCAGGGCTGAGGAGTGGCTGAGGGCCCTTTGGGAGGCTCCCAGCAGAGACACTGATCAACTTAATTTACAGTTCTGGACTCTCTGTAAATGTTCAAACATTCCTTTGATGATCCTGTGTGTCCCTTTCAACTCAGAATGTCCTGGGATTCTTGGATTACAATTCCTGTTCTGCTTCTCTCATCCCCTTGTTTTTTATAATCAAAAGAGAAAAAAAACCCCTTTCAACAGTGTTAGAACAGTAAAGTAAAAACCAGACCTTTATTGGAAGCTTCCAGGTGTCCCAGTGGGGATGGGGCACACCCAGGGCCTGATTTCAACAATTTATTAAGGTTGATTAATTAGGATATTTAACAGGAACATCCAATAGGGGATTCACTTACCCCAGTTACACATCCCTGGCTCAATCCATTGGAGTAGGTCCAAGGGCTTCTTTGCCTTCACTTTTTGTTATGACTGCTCACATTCTGGTCAAAAAACAAAATGTTCTTCTTGTAGGTCCTCTTCCTGATAATAAAACTATACAGGATACTATATGTTTTGTATACTATATGTATTTCAGGAATGCATTTAGACAATCAGTTTATTTTTCTAAAATCAAAGAAAAAGGTTAGGGAAAATAATAATGTTAATAAAGGATTATAGTTATAGATTTATATAATAGTAATAGAGTTCATTAAGAGTTTAATAGACTTAAAAAAGGAATATATATTTAAAATTATGTAATAGTAATTTATAGAGCTACAAATATATGAAAATTGTATAAAGTAAAAAAAAATCTTTTTGTAATCACCCCAGTGTTCCCATCCTTCTTCAAGCAGGAAATGGAAAACACTCTCAGGAAAGCTCCTGATCTTTCCAGCAATCCCAGGCTTACCTTCTTTGGGAAGTGCCCTCCAGAGCTGTGCCCAGGCTGGTCTGGAGCTGGGAGCAGCCCTGCCCCACCCAGCCCCTCTCAGCAGCAGCCCCTGCCCTGCTCAGGGCGGCTCCTTCCCCCCAGAGCTTCTCCCCAGCGCTGGGAGCAGCTGCCAGGGCTGGCTGAGAGCTGTCCCTGGCAGGCAGCAGAGTCCCTGCCCCAGCACAGCGCCCTGGGCTGCAGGACCCTGCTCTGCAGGACAGCCCTGGGCACCCCTGGCTGCTCTGCACAAGAGACAAGCAGAGAATGTACTCACAGGCTCTGCAGGCATTGGCATGTTCCAGCTTGAGGAGATGGCTCCAGGAGCTGCAGCTGCACTGTCCTGCAGCCAGAGGTTCCTGTGCCAAGGGCTGGCAGTGATTGTGCCCCAGGCACTTCTCAGCCCCTTCCCAGCCCTGACTGATTGAAGCTCTCTGTGCCTCTGGGCTGTGCCCGGGCTGGCTGCAGGCAGTGCCCCAGCCCTGCTGGGCTGGCACAAGAGCTGCTCATCCAGAGAAATGTGCTTTTGAAGCTCTTCTTGGTGAGCAGGAGCTGCCTCTGTGCCAGGAGCCCAGCCCAGCTCAGCAGCACAGACACAGCACAAGGACTTTAATCAGCCTCTGGGCCTTTGTGCTCAGGCCCTGAACATCAGTCCCTGAGAGGCAGCTGAAGAAACCTCTCCAGAACTCCAAGGCAGAATCCAACTCCAAACTTTCTTGGACTTTTAATGGGTCCCAGAGAGGGACACGACTGAGCAAGTGTCCCCAGGCCCCAGGCAGAGCAGAGAACTGCAGGCAGTGCTGACAGGTGGGGACAAAGAGAAGCCAAGTCTTGGTGCCCTGGGGCACAGCAGGGTCTGTGCCAGTAAGGGCTGGGAGGAGACACCTTGTCCTGAGGCCCTGGGGCCTCCTGGCACAGCCCCAGCCAGGCTGGGCACTGTCAGCCCCTTGTGCTGCCCTCAGCATCCCCCCCTAGCCCACATCCCAGTGGCCTCAAGGATCTGCTGCAAGGAGTCCCTGGGGAGCCTTGCTCAGCAATGGCCCTGGGGGCTCCTTCATGCTCCCTGCAGGGACTGCAGGTTTTTCAAAGGACTTTGGCTTTGGCTTTGGCCTTGGACTCTCTGAGAGGTTTCTGCAATCATGGCCTCCAATTATCTGCTCTAATTAGTCCCTGGAGATTCTCTGCCTGTTGCAGCATTGATTGGGACTCATTAATACTTCAGGGTACTTAAGTTTTTTAAGCTACTTCCCCTTTCCCTTTTGATACAGACTCTATGAGAAAGATTGTGCATTTACAGGCTCCAATTATCTGCTGTAATTAGTCCCTGGGAGCCGTTATCAGTAACAACATTCAGTGGGCTCATTAATGCTTCAAGGTACTTTAGTTATTTTAAGGTACTTGTTGTTTCCCTTTTGATACAAATTCTTTGAGAGGTTTGTGCAGTCATGGCTCCAGTTATCTGCTTTAATGAGTCCCTGGAGAGCTTTGTACTGACACTCAGTGGGGCTCAGTAATGCTTTGAGCTTCTCAAAATTTTTAAGGTAGTTTGGAATTTCCTTTCCACTCTGAGACTCTGAGAGGTTTTTGGTCAATCCTGGCCTCCAGTTCTCTCTTCCATGGAGTCCATGAGCAGCCTGTGTTGGGGATGGACCTCACTGAGACCCATTCATGCTTTGAGACACTTTGGGATTTTCTTCTGGCTTTGACCCCTGGAAAGGTTTGTGCAATCTCCTCTCTGGCCCTGAGGTTCAAGGGCTCAGCTCCAAATGCTCCACAGGGCTCATCAGGATGCAGCAAGTCCTGACAAACCATGGCTCTGCCTTGATTTCCCTCTGCTCTAATGCAGTTTATCAGGAATGTATCTGGAGTGATTTTGGTTTGCTAATTTGAGATTTCTCAGCCAATGCATCTATTCGCGCAGTGGGATCAGTGTTGGCTAATTACCATTGCACTCACTGAAATATATTTACTCATTTCCTGCTGTGAGATAGGATTAGGAGAAAGGCAAACTAGGCTCAGAATTTTAAAAGGGTATATAGAAAAGTTTATTACCAGTAAATAGAAGTAAGAATAATAAGAATCTGAACACTTCTCCTCTCCCTACAACCTTTTCTTTCTTACTGACAATGCAAGGAGACAAAACCTGAAAGTTTCAGTCAGTTTACACCATCTAGAACAGTCTTTCTTCAGTTCACTTAGGGAGAGGAGTCTCTCTTTCATGCTATGGAGACTTCTCCATAAGAAAAACATTTGCTCGTGGCTCTCAATTCCCTCGAAGAGCAGCTGCCCAGAAAATCTGGAATAGTGAAGTCACTCCCATTTTTCACAGCTTTTCCCACAGCTGTTTTTATGGGCCATGTCAGCTTATGGGGTATGAGTTTAAAGATGAGCTGTTCAAGAGCAAAGAATCTCTTCATCTATTTCTGAAATCATCTTCATCTCCGAGAACAGAGATCTTCTTCTTCTCTCCATGAGGGCACAGGATCTTGTTACTCTTCTCTCTTTCTCTGTTGAAACTTTTCATGGGATCAGAGCTACTTCAACATTTACCTACTTTAGCATGGAGGTTTTTGCTGAACAGGTCATCTCCCCATATTTTCAATTAGTTATAGGGAAAAGAGACTCTGATGTATCAATTACATCCTTCCCCATAGCTTTACAAGAGGATTTCAGCCCCAAGATCAAGGCATCTTCTCATCCCTCCCATCTGGAACTCAACTTTCCCTTCACTGACCTGGGTGTCTTCATGTTGCTCTTCTCTGTGCCTGCACTTTGTCCTTTTCTCTCACTGGAGGGAGGATGGAAGCACTGAAAGAGTTCATATCTCACCCAGGGCCTGCAGATGGTTCCGTGCCCCCGGCCGGGCTCGGTGCTTGCGGCCGGAGCTGTTTTACCATGGAGGTTTCTGCAGCGGCTGCGCTGGGGCTGTGTCAGGATGGGCCGCGCTGGGGCAGGGCCAGGATCTCAGCAGCCAGGCCAGAGCACAGCAGCAGCACGGCCGGGGGCCGATGGCTTCTCCTGCCCCTGCCCGGGGCTTGCGGCTGAAGCCCAAGGGTGGCAGAATCTTGGCCGAGCCGGCCCGGCCCGGGGCTGCTCCTGGGGCCCGGCGGATCCTGGCTGGGCCCGGGCTGGCGGCGGGGCAGGGCTCAGCAGGGCCCAGATGTTCCCAACTGCAGCCATGGCCCGGCCCGGCCTCGGCCCCGCGGCCTCCCCTGCCCTGCCCGGCAGCCGATGGGGCCTGGCGGGGTCCCTGGGAAGGGGCCCGGCCCCACGGCAGGAGCCGCCCGGCCCGGCCTGGCTGAGACGGGGCCGGGTCAGCCTTGTTACCTCTGTGCCAGCCAGAAGGGAAAGAGACCCTCCCAGGCTTTCCCATCTTAACATGTGCCTTCACAGAGGTGTGTACAGTTTCCTTCATAGTTTAACAGATTGTCAATTGTCAAAGATAATTACTGATTGTTTTTTTAGTGAGACACGGAGGAAACTGCTAGCAGCTTCTCTTAGGACATCACTTCTGTGATGCAAAACCACCACAACTGCACAGAACACAGAGCTCCTTTGTCCATATGTAGAGGTCATGTGCCCGAGGCGTCAAAACCCCACATTGGGAGATCTCTGGGCCCTCTCCAAGGTGTTTTCAAATGAAAACATTCAGCTCAGAGTCTAAGAAAATCACCAGAGGACAGGGCCCGCCTGACCTTTCTGTCCTGGCTTCTTTTGTCTGGGAGCAATCCTTGGATATATGGAATTTGGGAGGCCAAATTCTAATTTTGGCCATGGACCCTGGACATGAAGGTTGGTTCTTTTCCGTAGGAAGGAAGGAACAGAGCCCCAGTGTTTGCCAGGCAGAAGAGAGTGACCACCAGAGGCCAAGGCCAGCCAGAAGTGGCAGGCTTTTTTCTGAGAGAAACCCTTGCATATAGGAAAATTTTTAGAGAGAATACCAATTTTGGCAATGGACATTTAAAAAGAGGGACGGTTCTTTTCTATAGCAAGGAAAGCACAGAGCCCCGCTGCTTCAGGAGCTGATGAGAGGCAGCCCATGACATCCCCACATCGCCCTGACCTTTCAGGTGGCCCCTGGGAAGCCAAACCAGCCAGGCCTGTTCCATGTACCCTCAGTTCCATGGGGCCCCACAGTGTCCCAATGGTCCCTTGCTTCCATGTATCCCTGAGGTGTCATAATGCCCCCTTGGTGACACAAGGCCCTGAAGGGTCCCGAAGGTCTCCATGGTTCCATCAGGCCCCACAGAGCCAGAATGGTCTCTGGGTTCCATGAAGCCCCACTGTGTCACCATGGCCCCTTGGTTCCATGGGCTCCAGTGGTGCCACAATGATCCCCTTGGTTCCATGAGGTCCCCACAGTGTCCCAGTGATCTCCATGGGAAGGGAAGAACCCAGCCCCAGTGTTACAGGGGCAGTCACCAGAGGTCCAGGCCACCCAGGCTTGATGGTACTGGCAGATTGTGCCTGGGAGAAACCCTTGGATATCCAGAATTTTGGAGGTGGAATCCCAATTTCAGACATGGACACCTGGAGGATAAGGATGGTTGTTTTCCATTGGAAAGAAACCACGGAACACTGATTACACAGTGACATTTGGGGATCTATGGGGAGCATTGGGGATCGTTTCTGCACCTCGTGACCCAACAGGAGCTTCTCTAATAAATGTTGCCTGAAGCTCCCACTGTGCCCATCACAGGAACCCCTGTGAGTGTCTGGGACATCCCGGCTCTTTGGCAGCCCAAGGTGCCCTGGGATGTCACCATGGAATGGCTGTGACTGCCTCTGACCACAGGGCTCTTTACCATCCCAGAAACCCCTGGGAGGTCTCCATGGAGCCCCTGTCTCTGCCTGTGACATTGCAGCTCTGGAATAGCCTGGAGATTATTGGAATGTCCCCATGGAACCCTTCTGAGGGCCTGTGACAAATCTGATCCTTAGCAGGCAACCATCACCAGCCCCCTGTTGCTATGGGCAGTTTCCATAGCAACCATCACCAGCCCCCTGTTGCTATGGTCAGTCCCTTGGCAGCTCCATGGAGACCCCATGCCAGGGGTGGTTGCCATGGCCACCAGGGCTGGCACCAGCTGGGATGCTCGGTTTCCACAGGCCGGGCTTCAGCAATGGGATTCCCCAATTTCCTGCTCCCGCTAAAACCGCGCTGCCCTCGCTGCCCTCCCGCTTCCCATGGAAAGCACAAAAGGCAAAGATCCCGGGCTGGGAGAAGAACAATTTATTGGGAACAGCAACCAGATAAGAAACAAACAGGAACATAAACAATATTGATAACAGAAGGGATAAGTAAAACTATTTACAGAGAAAACTACAACATCAACAACTAGTTCTTCCTGGCAATGTATTTCCTCCTGTCTGGAAAGGACACCCTTCTCCCTGGGGAGAGAGAGAGAGAGAGTCCCTTTCCTGCCCCTGGCAATGACCTGAGGTGGGACTGAATGTAATGACAGGGCCATGGCCAGACCCTCATGTTCTCCAATCCCACATCATGTCATTGGCAGGGGCAACAAAAGGTACAGGTGTCTTCCCAGCATGGATCACAGGGAACATGGATCACCAGGGCTCTGACCAACGTGGGGTCTCCAATGGGGGATGAAGCTGGAGCAGTGCATGAAGCTGTTCCTGAAGTTGGGGCATGTGCAGGGCTTCTTTTACTGGTGGCTCCGTTGGTGTCTGGTCAAGTGAGAGCTGCTGGTGAAGCTCTTCCCACACTGGGGACACTCGTAGGGCCTCTCCCCAGTGTGGATGCGCCGGTGGGTGACAAGGGTGGAGTTGTGCTTGAAGCCCTTCCCGCAGTCAGGGCAGAGGAAGGGCCTCTCATCCGTGTGAATGCGCTGGTGTTGGAGGAGCTGAGATCTGGTGTGAAACCTCTTCCCACACTCGGGGCACTTGTAGGGCTGCTCCCCTGTGTGGATCATTTGGTGGATGATCATTTGGGTCTTCCTACTAGAGGTCATTCCACATTCCCCACAGTTGTATGGCCTTTCCCCAGTGTGGATCCTCTGGTGGCAGATCAAGAGAGACTTCTGCCTAAAGCTCTTCCCACATTCCCCACACTCATAGGGCCGTTCCCTGGTGTGGGTCTTCTGGTGGGAGATCAGGTTAGAGTTCTGGCTGAAGCTCATCCCACATTCCCCACACTTGTAGGGCTTCTCCCCGGTGTGGATGAGCTGGTGCCTGATGAGGGTGGAGTTGCGCTTGAAGCCCATCCCACAGTCAGGGCAGCGGAAGGGCCTCTCATCAGTGTGAATCTGTTGGTGCTGGAGGAGACTGGAGCTGGTCTGAAACCTCTTCTGACACTGGGGACACTCATAGGGCCTCACCCCAGTGTGGATGCGTTGGTGGATGATGAGGGCAGAGCTGCAGCTGAAGCCCTTCCCACACTCCCCACACTCGTAGGGCCATTCCCCAGTGTGGATCATCTGGTGGCGGATCAGGTGGTTACTCTTCCTGAAGCTCTTCCCACACTCCAAGCACTTGTGGGGCTTCTCCCCATTGTGAAGCTGCCCATGGATCACCAGCTGTGAGCTCTGGCTAAAGCTCTGCCCACCTTCCCGGCTCAGGGTGAGTCTTTCCTCCTCAGAGCACCCTGGGCTGTGTTTGGAGCCCCTTCTCCTGTGGGATCTCTGGGATTTGTCCTCCACGTTGGAATTCTGCACTGTGGAGCCAATTAAAATGGCCTCTTCCATGAGGTTCTGCCACAGGGATTTGCCCTCCCTGGTCTCCATCCTCAGCTCCTTTTCTGGGGGAGGAAGGCCAAGGAGAGGATGGGATTTGCCTCCGTGCCAGAGGGAAGGGGAAGGAGATCCCCCCAGTGCATCCCCAGCAGGACGGGTTTGGCAGCAGGGTTGTCCTGCAGCCGGGGGCTGTGCTGGGCTGGGAGATGGAGCAGGAGAGAGGGGGAAAGGGGCATTGACTTCCTCCTCACTTCCCTGGGGCTCCTGGGGCACCTTCTTCTTCCTCACAGCCTCCTCCTCCATCTGGCCAAGTTTACGGGATGGAAAATCCTGTTTTGAGAAGAAAACAAGGGATAAGTACATTGAGTTTTGTACTTGTTTGAAGGCAAACCTGGGGAGGGTGTAAACCAGGATTACAATTTAATAAGAAAATGAAGATCAAGGCAATGATGCAGAAACACTGCCTTAAACTGACAGAGTCAGGATATAACCTGACACCCTGTTGCTGCTCAGGGTGGTGGCTGCAGTCCCATGAAATGGTGGCTGCAGTCCTGTTGGAGTGATGAATGTGATTCTGTCCAAGCAGTGATCCTGTAGAAGGGTCTGGTCTTCCTCTGGAGGTCCAGTGGTGGTTCTGGAGCTCTTGTCCTCTGGGAATCCAGTAGGCAAGCTGCTCCTGGTGTTGCAAGGATCAGCTTATATGCAGGGAGGAATGCTTGGATCCTCCCCCTGGGCGGAGCATCCCACAATGGATGATGGAATTTTATCAGTCCTGCAGTGACACTCAATGGCCCATTCCCAGAAGATATCTCCCCTGGAGGGCATTATCAGGGCTGAGTCATGGAAGAGATCAAGAACACTGCCCCACCTGTTTATAGCAGTTGATGAAGATGGGCATTGAAAACATGCATTTGGTTCCATCTTACATTGCAGCCTGAAACAGTGGGGGAATCCCTGCTCAGGGGGTGAACACCACCCCCCTTACCCAAACTGGCTCAGGTGTAAAACCCCCACCCCGGGAAGGCCACACACACAGGGGACAATGTCACACTTGCCCTGCCCCAGGGGAGGTCTCTGTCCCTGTCACTCCCTTGCCGTCCCTCCCTTTTCTCTTTCTTTCCATCTCTCTCTACCTCACATTTACTGTTCAATAAAATGCACGTAGGATTTGGTCTTGTTAGCACCTTAATTGGGGCAGAGGCATCTCTCTAACAATTTTCTTAACCAGAATGTGACATTATTCTGGCACTGTGAGTTTAGGCACTGTTGTCTGACCCCAGGTGCCTTTGACAACAGCATGGTTCCCTCCTCTGAGGAGGTTGTGGTTCTTCCTGGAAGAACTCTTGGAAACTTGGACACAGTCCCTCCTTCCTCCTGGGGAACTTACAGGAGGACTGATGAGGAAAATGGCTGTCGTGGGTGGCCAGTGAAAAAGAAAATATTTTGTTGTCCTTCTTTGAAAAGTTTGTTAAAAACACTGGAGGAAAGGGAGCAAATGATATCAGAGTGACTGATAGAGTTCATTTACTCCAGGGTGAGAAACACAAGGCTGCTGAAAGTCCCTCAAGAAGCCCAGCTCAAGTAGCTAATTTCCCAAATAACTCTAGCCAGGGGTCTCCGGGAGGATTTTTTTGGAGCGTGTTTGGAGCCGGCAGATCCCGGACTCGAGCCCCGGGTATCTCCGCGCTCCCTAAGAGGAGCTTTTTCGGGGGCAGAGGAGCCGCGATCGCCCCTCGGGAGGGTCCCGGGGGGTCCACGTGGGGATGGCCCGGTACCGACGGGGCGGGACATTGGTTTTGGGGATCCCCGTGAGAGCCGGGGCTGTGGAACGGGGGACCCCCGGGGCGGGGAGAGGGGAAGGGGCGATACCGGAGCTGGGGCACCCCCGGCAGCCCGGAGATGAGGCGGGGACGGGACCCCCTGACCCTGACAGGGGCGCGTCCTGGGGTGACTTCATGATGCTCGTGCCCCATCGGTCCGTTTAGCCCAGAAATGAGTTCTGCACCTTTAAGGCTGGTTCTGAGAGCCAAGGGGAGGAGGAAGAAGCTGCAGTTTGTTTTCAGACACTGCACTCACTCCTCCACATTCCGGCTCCTGGATGCACAGAGGGCGGGACAGAGCTCTCCTTTGCTTTTAGTTAGTTTTTAGCTCTCTGAGGCAGAGAAGTTCCCTGGACTATTGTTTTTCTTTTTCTTTGGAGCTGTTTAAACCTGCTCTGGACTGAACACCCAGAACACCACTGGCATCTCCCACCTGTGGCCCACTGGGCTGAGCCTGGGTCGCGGCATTTCCAATACAGGAGGGACTGATAAGAGACTGACAAGAGACTGATAAGAGAGTGATAAGAGACTGATAAGACACTGAGTGAGCCAAGCCCCAGCCCAAGGAGGGACTTCCGGAGTTTGTCACCTATTTTCCAGCAGCAGGAGGTTTTATTGCTTAACATTGTTCAATTTTTGTGTTGGTGAATGCTTTGCCTGTTAAATAAAGTGGTTTTTTCACTTTTCTCCAAGGAAATATTTTCCCGAACTGGCTGAGGGTGGGGCTGCTGAATCTGTATTCTAGAGGAAACCCCTTTTGGGAGTTTTCTCCCAAAATTGTCCTAAAGCAGGACAGGGTGGTGGGAAGAGGGGGGAAGCCCAAGTGGCTGGATTGAGGGGAGGCTGGAGAGAGGGACCTTGGGACCCCAAAATCCGCCTGCATCCCTTAGCAGGACCCTGGAGAGGGGGGATCCCCAGGACCCATGGGATCCCCAAGAGCCCAGAGACGGGGGACCACCAGAACCCCAGGGGGATGAGACTGGAAATGGGGCACTCCTGGTGGCACTTTTTTATACACTCTTGATTTTTGGAGGTTATTATGGACATCAGGTGACTTCTAGAGATGGACTTGGGCAAGAGGAATCCCCAGCCGAAGGCATTCACACCTTGTTTCTCCCCAAAACAGGATTTTCCCCAAACCTTCCCACAGTGACATCCCCTCCTCTCCTGCTCTGGGTGAGCTTAGTCCCAAACCTGACCCTGATCTCAATCTCACTCCACGTTCAGACACACTCACAGTTCTGTATTTAATCTCATCCCAGTGCCAGACTCGTCTAGCCCCAGACCCAATCCCAAGCCCAGCCCTAAAGCCAATCCCATGTCTAGCCTTAACCCCAATCCCAGCTCTAATCCAAATCTCAGCCCCAACTCTAATCCCAGCCCCAATTCCAGCCCCTTCCTAAATCCTCGGCCCCAAACCAAATCCCAGGTTCAGCCCTTCTGGGGGTTTGGGGGTGTGTCTGTCCCTGTGACCCCGATGATGTTTGGGTGGGGTCCCAGCAGGGCTGAGAGGGACAGAGACCCCCCCGGCCTCCCCAGGGGTGAGAAGGTGGCAGAGCCCCCCCAGCCCCGAGCAGCCTCAGCGGTGAGAGGGACACAGAGCCCCTGGTGCCCAGCCCTGCACAGGCATTGCCTGAGGCCAGAGGGATGGAGACCCCCCGAGCATCCCCCAGGGCCAGGGGACAGAGAGCCCCGAGCATCCCCTGGGCTGAGAGGGACAGAGACTGCCCCGAGCACCCCCTGGCACAGGGGAGAGAGGGAGGGAGACCCCCCAGGCATTCCCTGGGTGAGAATGATGGAGACCCCTGGGGAATGGCCTGGGGTGACAGGGACAGGGACACCCCTGGGGAATGGCCTGGGGTGACAGGGACAGGGACACCCCCTGGGGAATGGCCTGGGGTGACAGGGACAGGGACACCCCTGGGGAATGGCCTGGGGTGACAGGGACAGGGACAACTCCCCTAAGCCCCTCCCAAGCATCCCCCAATGTGAGAGGCCCAGAGACCCCTTGAGCATCCCCTGGGCACCGGACAAAGTAAAGTTGTTTCTTGACAAAAATCAAACTTAAGCCTACAGAAAATGCCTTGAATTTGCTCCTCCCACAAGTCACTTGTGGTGAAAATGCAAACAAATCCCAAAATTTAATAAACTGACAGTAGAAGCAATTCTTTGGCAATTCCAAAATCCATTGGTCCTGCCCAGCTCCAGCTCAGCTGCTGGCACATTCTGATAAAAGAAACGTGGAAATTCGGCCCAATACATTGTGATACCTCTTTTCTGAAAAGAGTATGAAAAGGAAGGGAAAGCTCTGTGTAGATGTCATAAAGGTGACAGGGAAAGAGAAAAAAATTATTCTTAGATTTGGCAAAGCCCCCGGCCTGTGAAAGAGAAAAGGGGGGACAGCCACAGAGTGACAGGGACAGAGACCTCCCCTGGGGCAGGGCAAGTGTGACATTGTCCCCTGTGTGTGTGGCCTTCCCAGGGTGGGGGTTTTACACCTGAGCCAGTTTGGGTAAGGGGGGTGGTGTTCACCCCCTGAGCAGGGATTCCCCCACTGTTTCAGGTTGCAGTGTAAGTTGGAACCCAATGCATGTTTTCAATGCCCATCTTCATCAACTGCTATAAACAGGCGGGGCAGTGTTCTTGATCTCTTCCATGCCTCAGCCCTGATAACGCCCTCCAGGGGAGATATCTTCTGGGAATGGGCCATTGAGTGTCACTGCAGGACTGATCAAATTCCATCCTCCCATTGTGGGATGCTCCGCCCAGGGGGAGGATCCAAGCATTCCTACCTGCATATAAGCTGAGCCTTGCAACACCAGGAGCAGCTTGCCTACTGGATTCCCAGAGGACAAGGGCTCCAGAATCACCACTGGACCTCCAGAGGAAGACCAGACCCTTCTACAGGATCACTGTCTCGACAGAATCACGTTCATCACTCCAACAGGACTGCAGCCACCATTTAATGGGACTGCAGCCACCAGCCTGACCAGCAACAGGGTGTCAGGTTATATCCTGACGCTGTCAGTTTAGGGCAGTGTTTCTGTATCATTGCCTTGATCTTCATTTTCTTATTAAATTCTAATTCTGATTTAGACTCTCCCCCAGGTTTCCCTAAATCCTGTAAAAAGACAATGTGTGCAGCCTTTGTTTGGTTCCCAGAACAGGATTTCCCATTCCCAAACCTTGACTCAAAAGAGGAGGAGGCTGCGAGGAAGAGGAAGGAGCCCTGGGATACCCAGGCAGGTGAGGAGGAAGTCAGTGCCCCTTTCCCCCTCTCTCCTGCACCATCTCCCAGCCCAGCACAGCCCCCGGCTGCAGGACAACCCTGCTGCCAACCCCGTCCTGCTGGGGATGCACTGGGGGGATCTCCTTCCCCTTCCCTCTGGCACGGAGGCAAATCCCATCCTCTCCTTGGCCTTCCTCCCCCAGGGAAGAAGCTGAGGATGGAGACCAGGGAGGACAAATCCCCACAGCAGAACCACATGGAAGAGGCCATTTTGAGTGGCTCCACGGTGCGGAATTCCAACAGGGACTACAAGTCCCAGAGATCCCACAGGAGGAGGGGCTCAAAACCCAGCCCAGTGTGCTCTGAGCAGGAAAGACCCACCCTGAGCGAGGAAGGTGGACAGAGCTTCAGCCAGAGCTCAGAGCTGGTGGTCCATGAGCAGCTTCATGATGGGGAAAAGCCCCCCAAGTGCTTGGAGTGTGGGAAGAGCTTCAGGCAGAGCAGCACCCTGATCAGCCACCAGATGATCCACATTGAGGAATGGCCCTACAAGTGTGGGGAGTGTGGGAAGGGCTTCAGCTGCAGCTCTGCCCTCATCACCCACCAGAGCATCCACACTGGGGGGAGGCCCTACGAGTGTTCCCAGTGTGGGAAGAGCTTCACCAGCAGCTCTCACTTGACAAAACACCAATGGAGCCACCAGTAAGGGAAGCCCTGCAAATGCCTCTATTGCAGGAACAGCTTCATGCACCACTCCAGCTTCATCCCCCATGGGAGAACCCATGTGAGTCAGAGCCCTGGTGATCCATGTTCCCTGTGATCCATGCTGGGAAGACACCTGTACCTTTTCCTGCCCCTGCCAATGACATGATGTGGGATGGAGGAACATGATGGTCTGGCCATGGCCCTGTCATTACATTCACTCCCACCTCAGGTCATTGCCAGGGGCAGGAAAGGGACTCTCTCTCTCTTTCTCTCCCTGAGGAGAAGGGTGTCCTTTCGAGGCAGGATGAAATACGTGGCCAGGCAGACCCAGTCGTTGATCTTGTAGTTTTCCCTGTAAATAGTTTTTCTTATCCTTTCTGTTGAAAATATTGTTTTTATTCCTTTTTGTTCCTTATCTTGTTGCTGTTCCCAATAAATTGTTCTTATCCCAGCCCGGGATCTTTGCCTTTTGTGCTTTCCATGGGAGGCGGGAGGGCAGCGAGGGCAGCGCGGTTTTAGCGGGAGCAGGAAATTGGGGAATCCCATTGCTGAAGCCCGGCCCGTGGAAACCGAGCATCCCAGCTGGTGCCAGCCCTGGTGGCCATGGCAGCAGCCTTGGGAGCGGGTCCCTGGCTGGGGCTGTGGGAACCTCTTCCCTCTGGTGCCCAGGGACAGGAGTGGAGGGAGCGGCTGCAGCTGAGTCGGGGCAGGCTCAGGTTGGATGTCAGGAAAAGGTTTTTGGCCAGAGGCTGCTGGGGCCCTGGCCAGGCTCCCCAGGGAAGGGTCCCAGCTCCAGGGCTCTCTGAGCTGCAGCAGCGTTTGGCCAGCGCTGCCAGGCCCAGGCTGGCATTGTTGGGGTGTCCTGTGCAGGGCCAGCAGTTGGACTGGAGGATCCTGATGGGTCCCTCCCAGCTCAGCCAATTCTGTGCTTCTGGGATCCCATCAGCCTGGGGATGGGGCTACCAATGGTTACCATGGCAACAGGCTCTGGCTGCAGGCCTGAGCTGGTGTCCATGGCAACCACCCATGGCATGGGGTCTCCATGGAGCTGCCAAGGGACTGAGCATAGCAACAGGGGGCTGGGGATGGTTGCCATGGAAACTGACCATAGCAACAGGGGCCTGGTGATGGTTGCCATGGAAACTGACCATAGCAACAGGGGGCTGGTGATGGTTGCCTGCTAAGGATCACATTATTCACAGGCCCTAAGAGGGGTTCCATGGGGACTTTCCAAGAGTCTCCAGGCTGTTCCAAAGCTGGAATGTCACAGGCAGAGACAGGGGCTCCATGGAGACCTCCCAGGGGTTTCTGGGATGGTAAAGAGCCCTGTGGTCAGAGGCAGTCACAGCCATTCCATGGTGACATCCCAGGGCACCTTGGGCTGCAAAGGCACTGTGGTGGTTTGACAGGAAATGTGTTTTTTGGGATGCTGTGTTTTTGGCCAATGGATATTCAGGCTTTAATATTGGCATTTAACCTGGCCATTGGGATATGGACACGCCTCTGAGAACACGGGGTAAAAAGCAGAGCTCTCCCCTGGGAGGGCCTCTTGGGTTTCCGGCAGGAAAGAGTTCGGGTCTCTCCTCCAGCCCAGCTGCTGGCTGGGCAGGGGGAGGGGAAAAGCCATGTGGCCAAGAGAGGTAGGCCTGAGCCCGGGGGTGGAAGGGTGGAAGAGAGAGAGAGAGAGACCGGGAGTCATCGGGGAGCCCCCCTGAGAGACACACAGAGAGAGAGAGAGAGAGAGAGAAAGAGCCGCTGCCTGGGACTGTAACCTTGAAACTGGATAAACATGGGCCTGTGCCGGCAGCACGGCTGGGACGGAGAAGAAGGGGGGTGCAGCCGGCCACTTGTAGGAGCTTTTAACCCCTTTTCAGAGAATGAGAACTTTACAGAACATTGACGTCTCCTAGAAGATAGAGTGGAAGATGATGAAGGAAATGTGCAAGTGTGAGAGGTCTGGCCGAGTGAGAGAGAGTGGAAGAATAGAGAAGAATCCTAGTGGGAAGAGATGATGGAGTGGCTTTTGCTGGACTCTTTTTGTACAGCCATGGACAGAACCATGTTCCTTGTGACACAGAGACTGCATTCTAGGGGGAGGCAATGCCTCAGAAACAAGAGGGTTCAGTGTTGGTGCCCCTCGGCCCCAGGGGGTGAAAAAATATGGGGGGGACAGGTGTCCCAAAGGAGAGATTGTGGGGACAGGTGTCCCAAAGGAGAGACTGTGCCTTTTTTGGATCGGGACAGAGCATCTTTAAAAAGACAACCCTAGAAGCAGCTCTGGTCCGTGTTCAGTGGTGAGAGCACTGGACATGAAAGGAAGAGGTCACGATGGCAGATGGACTCCGGGCGGTGCCACGAGTGACATGGAAACACACGAGGCTTCAGCTGTGTTTCCAGGGGAAGCCCATGGTACAAGAAGGACTCCTCTCCTCTTGATGAACTGAGGATTGATTGTCTAAAAGGTGGTGCTGGACCAGGAGTTGGTGATTTGAGGAATAGATGCATTGTGTTGGAAATTTGGTGGGGGGAGGAGGAAATGTACTTGTAAGGTTTTCATTTTCCTGTGTGTGTTCCTTTTTATCTATAGTTGTAGGGTAGTTAATAAAGTTTTGTTTTCTTCATTTCCAAGTGGAAGCCCGCTTTGCTCATTCCTGGTCACATCTCACAGCAGAAACCAGGGAGAGGGTATCCTCATGGGGGTACTGGCATTGTGCCAGTGTCAAACCATGAAAGAATGGTAATGAGCCATGGGACACTGAATCCCTGCACTGGAGAGCTGAAGGCTGAACAAGTGATTTGGAAAATTAAATCAAATGATTCCCAGAGGCTTGGCTTGTTAAGGTGCTCTGAATGTTAATGAGCCCTGGGACACTGAATTCCTGCACTGAAGAGCTGAAGGCTGAACAAGCCTCTGGAGCAGTGAAATTCAGCAGCAGCCTCCAAGTTGCTGAGGATGTCAGCAGCCCCCAGTGAGGCCATCCCTGCCCAGAGACCGTGGGGGAATGGGCAGACAAGGAGAGCGTCCCTGGGGCTGGGGCAGCACAACTCAGAGGCACCAGGGGCTCCAGCTGGGCAATGGAGTGTGGAATGTGGCTGGGAAAGCCCTGCCTGGGCTGGGCCAAGCAGCACACACAAGCCCTGACTCCCATCTCCCAAAAAAACTCTCTCAAGCAGACATTTAAAAGGAATTACAATTGTTTGTGTACTCTAAGTTAGATGCACTAAGAAATATCAATAAGAGATTTTTAGGAGCTCAAAACAACAAAACAGGAACTTTACTTGGAACTTCAGGAAATCAGAGAAGCTTTGGCAAAAGTTTTAATATGAAATTCAATCAACAAAAAACACTTATCAAAGCATTATCTTGGCCCATTCCACTTCACAAACTCTAAGCCTGTTCAATTTAAGTTAAACAAAATGTCCAAGAGGACATATATAGAAGTAGACACAGAAAGAGAGAAAATATAATTTAGAGAAGTGCACACATGTCAGGACCCAGGACATCCCTCTGGCTGTCCTGAGCAGCCAAGACCCCTGCCAGGGGTCTCAGAGACCGTGGCACAGAGCCCAAAACACCTGTGGTTTTGATTTTGACCCGTGGAGCAAATTACCAACCTTGTATGAAAATCGGCAAGCCACAACGGTTTAAGTAGAATATTAGTGAAGTTATCATGGGGCGGAAAAGGAGATTTTAGGGTTTTTGGTATGGGGGTCCAGGAGGCAACATGGAGGGAACTTGGAACTGGGTATTTTCTCCTTCTTCTTCTTGGCCTCCATCTTCTGCTGTGATGTTGGCACTTAGAGATTGGTTTCGAGTAGAAGCTCACTGTCTAACATAGGTGATAGGTATTGGAAAGGAATTGTAAACATTCTACACGTAGTTTTTAGTATAAAGACATAACACCACCCCGGGGGCAGGCAGAATGCCTCAGACTGTCCTGCTTATCTGACCTCGGCAGGGCAGAAGAAAATTTTGTATAGATAAGGTAAAATAAACAACCTTGAGACCAAGAAATGAAGAGCTCTGACTACTTCTTCAAGCACCAGTCTGGGAAAAGAGACTTTCAAACTTTTCTCGGGGTCACTCTGACAAGCTAACGATCCCGACATACACACAGCTACCAACTCCTGGATTCCAGCACTGTTCAGATGGAAATTCCAAGAGGATGCAGGGTCAAGATGTGTGCTTGCCTTGTGGTCAGCCTTCAATACCCCTTGGTCTTCCTGGGCCCTTCCCCCAGGTGGGGCTTGGGCTCATTTGGTCTCTCAGGAGCTGGGCTGGGGCTGCAGAGGTGGCTGTGGAGCATTGCCTGTGCTGGGCCAGGGACTGGCAGCCACTGCTGGGCTGGGATAGAGGCTCTGGGGGGATTGGGGTTCCAGGGCAGGGCAGGGCTGGGCTTCCACGGCAGGGCAAGACTGGACCTGCCCCTTCCTCCCCCACACACAAAATATTTCCAATTAACAATCTCCTCCAGGCTGTCACAATAGGGAATGATGAAGGTGAAATCCCGATTCTGCCCATGGGCACCTGGGTGAGAAAGATAGTTCTTTTCCATAGCACAGAGCCCCAGTGTTTGGAAGGCAGGTGAGAGCCTCACTACGCCAAGGCCAGCCAGACTTGTCAAGAATGGCAAATTTTGCCTGGGAGCAGTCCTTGCATTTAAGGAATTTTTGAGTTGGAAACCCAATTTCGGCCATGGGCACATGCAGAAGCAACACAGTTCTTTTCCATAGGAAGGAAAGCACAGAGCCTTCCCCAGTGTTTTGGGGACCAATGAGAGGTGACCCTTATGAAACCATTGCCAGCCAGACTTGTCCTGGCAATATTACTATGGGAAAAATCTGTGGAAATAAGGAAATTTGGAGGTGAAATCCTAATTCTGGCCATGGGTGCCTGGAGGAGAAGGAGATTTCTTTTCCATGGCAAGAAAAGCATGGAGCCCCAGTGTTTCAGCAGCAGATGAGAAGAGACCCTCAACATGCCAAAGTCAGCTGGACCAATCAGGTAGTCCATGGGAGGCCAAACCAGCCAGACCTTTTCTGTGTTCTATTGGTTTTATGAGGCCCTGCAGTATCCCCATGGTCCCCATGGTTCCATGGGGCCCCGCAGTGTCTAAATGGTGCTTTGATTCCACGGGGCCCAGCAGTGTCACAATGGACCCTTGGTGTCACAGGGCCCCACAGTGTCACAATGGTCCCACTTATTTCATGAGGCCTTGCAGTGTCACAATGATCTCAACGGTTCCACAGGCCCCACAATGTCACGGGACTCCTCTGTTCCATGAGCCCTGCAATGTCACAATGGACCTTTGGACCCTGGGGGTTTGCTGTGTCACAATGGTCTCCTTTGGCTCCACAGTGTCACAATGGACCATTGATGACAGGAGGCCCCTCTGTGTCACCCTGGAGCTTTGGTTCCGTGCAGCCCTGCAGTGTCACAATGAACCCTTGGTTCAATGGGGTTCCGCAATGTCACAATGGTCCCAAGTTTCCATGCAGCCCTGCTGTGTCACAATGGTCTCCTTTGGTTCCCAGTGTCACAATGGACCCCTGATGACACGAGGTTCCACAATGTAACAATGGACCTTTGGTTCCATGCAGCCCAGCAATGTCACAAAGGCATTTTGGTTTCATGAGGCCCCACAGTATCACAATGGTCCTCTTGGTTCTGTGGGGACCCCCAGGGCCACAATGGTCTCAATGATTCCATGGGGCCCCACAGTGGCACAATGCTCCCTTGGTCTCACAGGGCCCCACAATGTCACAATGCTCCCTTGGTTCCATGGGCCTGTGCTGCTGCATTCCCCCCTCCCCTTCTCAGCCTGCCCTGCCAGCTGAGAAATGCTCCTTGGGGCTTGGCCTTGGCCAACAGCCCCTGGGCTCAGCTCCTCTGCAGCTCATCACAAACACTGTCTGCTCCAGGCACTGCTGCTGCCCAACCAGCTCCTGCTTTCTGGAGGAGCAGCCCTGGGAACTGCTTTTGTTCCCTCAGTGGCACAACATCCCTGTTCTCACACTGCCAAAGAAAGCTGTTGGTGCCAAGTGCGGCCAGGATGAACCATTGCTGGGACTGAAGCCCCTCTCTTGGGGCCCTGCAAACAGCGCTCCAAAAGGAGCCCTTGGAGCTCTCCTGGGCCAGCGACTCCCTCTGAGTGGGGCCTCTCCCAGCCGGGAACTCTCCCATTTGCTGCACTCGGGGATCCCCAACAACGACGGAGCCTGGGCCGATCCCCCACTCCTCCAAGCTCAACCCTTCACCCACTGGGGAGATGCCAAAGGATCCACAGGGAGCATTTCCTGCCCTGAGGGGAATTTCTGCCAGGTGCCTTGCACTGACTCTTTGTGTCTGTGTGCACACAGGAGTGCCTGTGCTGGGGAAATGTGGCAGAAATGCTGCTCTCTGAGGGGCTTGAGTGCCTTGGATAACTGAGTCACTCAGATATCCAGCTATCAGTAAGTAAGGTTAAGTCAGGAGATCTAAGCTAAGTTAAATGCTGCTAAGAGTTGTTCTTTTGCTAAGTTGTTAAGTTTAATTCTAGTTATTAGCTTAGTTTTGTTAAGTGTTATTCCTGTGTTAAATTATTGAGTCATTGGTTTTAAGTTAGGTTAAGTACTGTTAAGTGCTGTTCTTTTGCTAAATTGTGAAGTTGACGGTATCAGTTAAGGTTAAGTCCTTTTAAATTTCACCTCAGTTAACCTTTTGGGCTGTATTCCTTTTATCCTTCCCCTCACTGTCCTTGTGTCTCATACACACAGGGACAGTCCTCAGTTCATTTCTGGTTTGATTGCCTGGATTTTTTTTGGTTTTGTTGTTGCTTTGTTTCCTTGACTCTGCTCCTGACTGGACACTTCAGGCACACCAGGGAAACAAAGCAACAACAAAACCAAGCAAAATCCAGGCAACCAAACCAGAAATGAGCCGAGGACTGTCCCTGTGTGTGTGTGACACAAGGACATTGAGGGTAAGGATAAAAGGATTATGGCCCAAAGGGTTATCAGAGCTCAAACTTAACAGGACTTAACCATACCTGATAGCTTAAATGTCACAATTCAGGCAAAAAGAGCAGCTAACAATATTTAACCTAACTTATAACCTATGACTTAGCAATTTAACAGAGGAATAACACTTAACAGTATTTAACTTAGCCTAATAACTTACATTAAAATAACAACTTCGCAAGAGAAAAACTCTCAGGAGCATTTAACTTAGCTCATACCTCATGAATGGACATTTCGTACAGGCCTGACTGGCTCAGCTATCCAAGGCACTCAAACCCCTCAGAGAGCAGCATTTCTGCCACATTTCCCCAGCACAGGCACTCCTGTGTGCACACAGACACAAAGAGTCAGTGCAAGGCACCTGGCAGAAATTCCCCTCAGGGCAGGAAATGCTCCCTGTGGATCCTTTGGCATCTCCCCAGTGGGTGAAGGGTTGAGCCTGGAGGAGTGGGGGGATCGGCCCAGGCTCCGTCGTTGTTGGGGATCCCCGAGTGCAGCAAACGGGAGAGTTCCCGGCTGGGAGAGGCCCCACTCAGAGGGAGTCGCTGGCCCAGGAGAGCTCCAAGGGCTCCTTTTGGAGCGCTGTTTGCAGGGCCCCAAGAGAGGGGCTTCAGTCCCAGCAATGGTTCATCCTGGCCGCACTTGGCACCAACAGCTTTCTTTGGCAGGGTGAGAACAGGGATGTTGTGCCACTGAGAGAACAAAACCAGTTCCCAGGGCTGCTCCTCCAGAAAGCAGGAGCTGGTTGGGCAGCAGCAGTGCCTGGAGCAGACAGTGTTTGTGATGAGCTGCAGAGGAGCTGAGCCCAGGGGCTGTTGGCCAAGGCCAAGCCCCAAGGAGCATTTCTCAGCTGGCAGGGCAGGCTGAGAAGGGGAGGGGGGAGTGCAGCAGCACAGGGCCATGGAACCAAGGGAGCATTGTGACACTGTGGGGCCCTGTGAGACCAAGGGACCATTGTGACACTGTGGGGCCCTGTGACACCAAGGGACCATTGTGCCACTGTGGGGCCTCATGGAACCACTGAGACCATTGTGACCCTGGGGGTCCCCACAGAACCAAGAGGACCATTGTGATTGTGTGGGTCCTCATGAAACCAAGAGGCCTTTGGGACACTGCAGGGCTGCATGGAACCAAAGCTCCAGGGAGACACAGAAGGGCCTCCTGGCATCAGTGGTCCATTGTGACACTGTGGAGCCAAAGGAAACCATTGTGACACATCAAACCTCCAGGGTCAAATGTCCATTTTGACATTGAAGGGCTCATGAAACGGAGGAGTCATGTGACACTGTGGGGCCTGGGGAACCATGGAGACCATTGTGACACTGCTGGTCCGCATGGAATCAAGGCACCATTATGATACTGCAGGGCCCCATAAAACCAAGGGAACATGGAAATGGTCTGTCTTGGCCTCCCAGAGGCCACCTGACTGGTCCAGCTGACCTTGGCATCTTGAGGGTCTCTTCCACTAATGAAACACTGGGGCTCTGTACTTTCCTTCCTATGGAAAAGAACTCTCCTTCTCCTCCAGGCACCCATGACCAGAATTAGGATTTCTCCTCCAAATTTCCTTATATCCAGGGATTGTTCCCACAGGAATATTTCCAGGACAAGTCTGTCTTGCAGTGGTTTTACAAGGGTCACCTGTCAGCTATCCCCAAAACACTGGGAAAGGCTCTGTGCTTTCCTTCCTACGGGAAAGAATTGTCCTGCTTCTCCTGGTGCCCATGGCTGAGATTGGGCTTCCACCTAAAAAATTCCCTAAATCCAAAGACTGCTCCCAGACAAAATCTGCCATTCCTGACAAGTCTGGCTGGCCTTGGCCTGGTGAGGCTCTCCAAACACTGGGGGTCCATACTTTCCTTCCTACGGAAAAGAACTGCCCTTCTCAGCCAAGTGCCCATGGCCAGAAATGGGATTCCCACCTCCAACATTCCCTATTGTGACAGCCCGGAGGAGATTGTTGGCTGGAAACATTTCATGTGTGAGGGAGGAAGGGGCAGGTTCAGCCTTGCCCTGCCCTGGAACCCCAGCCCTGCCCTGCCCTGGAACCCCAGCCCTGCCCTGCCCTGGAACCCCAACCCCCCCAGAGCCTCTATCCCAGCCCAGCAGTGGCTGCCAGTCCCTGGCACAGCACAGGCAATGCTCCACAGCCACCTCTGCAGCCCCAGCCCAGCTCCTGAGGGACCAAATGAGCCCAAGCCCCACCTGGGGGAAGGGCCCAGGGAGACCAAGGGGTATTGAAGGCTGACCACAAGACAAGCACACATCCTGACCCTGAATCCTCTTGGAATTTCCATCTGAACAGCGCTGGAATCCAGGAGTTGGTAGCTGTGTGTGTGCTTCTCTGTATCTTTTTTGTCTTTCTCTCTTTCTGTGTATTCTTCTTCTGTTCCTGTGCTCCTGCAAATTTTGATTAATATTAAATTGAACAAGCTTAGAGTTTGTGAAGTTGAATGGGCCAAGTCAATGCTTTGAGAAATGTTTTTTGTTGATTGAATGTCTGTCGTAGTTTGACATGAGAAGAATTTTTGAAAAGTAATAGAATATTTTTGTGTTACTGACAATCTGTTAAACGACTAAGATACTGAATATGCCTCTGTGAAACACAAATGGTAAAGATGAAAAAACCCAGGAACCTCCTCTTTCTTTGCCAGTCAACAAAGAAGCAGCGGCCCTGGCCCCGGCCCCCATCTCAACCAAACCAAACCAAACCAAACCAAACCAAACCAAACCAAACCAAGCAACCCTGCCATGGGCTGAGCCCCTTCCCCCCTCCCCAGGCCGTGCCCCCCCCCACCCCCATCGGCCCCATTCTGACCAAACCAAACCCCAACAACTCCCAAACAGGAAAACAAAAGAGGCTACAAAACCCCAACCAGAACAAAGCCAGCCACAGCTATTAAAATCTCACCATCAAGTCCCCTCCCCCAACACAACTAAAACCAAAACCCCCTAAAACTTACAACCCATACAAAACAACCCTACAACTAAAATTAAACAAAAAGCCCCCAAAAATGAACCATAAAACCAATCCTAACACAACCCAACCATAACTTCCACCACAAGTTACTGGCAGGTCAGGTGCCAACCCTTTCAATACTTCAATCCTCCCTCAAAAAAAAAGGGAAAAACAAAATACAAACATAAAAAAATTATAAAACCATCAAAGTCAGTAAAGAAGACATGAAATCCCAAACAAAAAAAAGAAAAAGTACCTAAATCTTAAAAATAAAATCCTCTTCTAAACTATAAAGAAAAAAACTCTTTTTTATAGCACATAAAATTAAAAGAAAATAAAAATATTCAAATTATTATCAAACAAAAAACCTGCATACTAAAACAAACGAAATGTTAAAATAACTGTAATTTCATAAAAGGTTGAAACAGGAAATGATAAAAACATAATCCAGTACCCCCAAGAGAAGATCTCTATTCCCAGAGAAAAAATAATTTCAAAAGTAAATAATAAAAGCTTTTACCTTTAAAGAACTCATCTTTAAAACAATACCCCATAAGTTGACATGGCCCATCAACAAGCTGTAGAAAAGCTTCGGGCAATAAAAACAACTTAACAATACCAAAGTTCCACAGAACTGATATCCATGACAAAATTAAGAACCACAAAAACCCTATTTTTTCATTTTGTAAAAAAATCTCCATAACCTTAACAAGAAAAACTTCTCTCCCTAAGTAAAATAAAAAAAGACTATTCTAGAAATAGTAACCTAACTAGAAATTGAAATTTTACTTTCTTTAAATTGTCAGTAAAAAGAAAAAGTTGTAAAGAAAAATAATTGTTACTCCTTTTTCCTCTCTTAATTTACTGTTAATAAAAATTTCTTTGTACACTTTTAAAATTTTAAGCCCACTTTACCTTTCTCGTAATCCAATCTCACAACAAAATAAATACATAAATAATTAACCAACACTAAAACCCACCATACTCATCAAATCATTAGTTAAGAAATCTCAAGATTAGAAAAATCTTAAATTAACAAACCAAAACCACAACAATGTCATAATAAACCTTTTGCCAAAGTTTCCCTGATTTTCTAAAGTTCCCAGTAAAGGCTGTTTTATAGTTTGGAGCTCCTGAGAACCTCTTGTTGGCATTTCTCCAGGGAGTCCAACTCAGAGAACACAAACAATTGTAATTCCTTTTAAATGTCTCCTTGAGAGAGTTGTTTGGGGAATGGGAGTCAGGGCTTGTGTGTGCTGCTTGGCCCAGCCCAGGCAGGGCTTTCCCAGCCACATTCCACACTCCATTGCCCAGCTGGAGCCGCTGGTGCCTCTGAGTTGTGCTGCCCCAGCCCCAGGGACGCTCTCCTTGTCTGCCCATTCCCCCACGCTCTCTGGGCAGGGATGGCCTCACTGGGGGCTGCTGACATCCTCAGCAACTTGGAGGCTGCTGCTGAATTTCACTGCTCCAGAGGCTTGTTCAGCCTTCAGCTCTTCAGTGCAGGAATTCAGTGTCCCAGGGCTCATGAACATTCAGAACACCTGAACAAGCCAAGCCTCTGGGAATCATTTGATTTTAATTTTCAAATCCTTTGTGGTTAATTAGACAGATGTCAGTAGTCTATCCAAAGTGAATACAATATCTTTAAAAAGACAGTGAGAAAAGATTTTTTAGGTCCTGTTTAGGTTTTTTTCCCTTGTTAATTCATGGACGTGCAATCTCCAATTGACACTGAATCCAAGTACCTCCTCATGCAGTTTGAACAGATATGAAAATCAAGACCCTTCATGGCTGCCAATCAATCAGACTCTGTCCCTACCCCCAGCCCACCATTTCCCCCATCCAAGCCCTGGCACTCAGAGCAGCCTTGGGCAAATCTGAGCTCCCTCCAGCCCAGGCTGCACCTGCAGCTTTCAGCTCCTTGGCTCCAACTCCCATCTGCTTTCCTTGGAGAAGGAGCTGCCCGAGACATAGAGGCATGTTTGTCGCTATAGGACACAAAAGAACACACGCTCACACCGTTCTCAAGGTGAAAGAGAAAAAAAGGGCCGTTTATTTTCTGACTCCAACATGTATAGTTTTCCAAAAGTGACAGTGGATTGGAGGGTGACAGTGGCACCTCTCCAATGCCACTGGTCAAACCAACAGTCCATCAACTTTCTCCTCCTCCATAAAGGAATGCAAAACAATGAGTTATTTACAGAAAGTGTGTGAGAAAATTCACTACAAGAATGTCAACATCAGAAGGCTTAGAAAATCTTAAAAACTCAGGGTGACATCTCACCCTTTTTCCATTTAAAAAGAAAAAGAAAAGAAAATGAACAATGTAAAAAGGAAAAACATGAACAATGCTCAGTGTCCACTTGCGGATGAATCATCAGAGCGATCACTCCCGTCATCTGCATCTGAGTCATCACTCAATGATCCGCCCGCTTGACCCCTTTCAAGTTGGTCATGGTCTCCGTCTTGCTCATCGGCTGGATTCTTCCTCTGCGGTCGCAGGTCAGGGCGAACACATTTCGAAGGTACCCAGCGTACCCCAGTATCTGTGGATACACAAGCATACCCGCGCCCCGAAGCGATAAGGTCGTAGGGACCTTCCCACTGTTTGGTGACTAAATTCCGCACCCGAACCTTCGCTCGAGGCTGATGTGCCTCGTCCGCAGCCTGCAACGAGAGATGGTGATTCAAAATGACAGGGTTATTTGAGTTCTGTGGCACAGTGAGATGATTGATTGTGTACAAAGCTTTTGCCAACCGACTGTGCGGGGTTTCACCCCGCATTCCCCGTTTTTGTTTTTGAAGAACCCGCTTCAGAGTACCATGAGCGCGTTCTACAATAGCTTGAACAGTCGGGGAATGAGGGATCCTGAACTTGTGCGAAACACCCCACAACTGCAGGAACTGCCGCACCTTTTGCGATGCGTAAGCAGGACCATTGTCGGTTTTCACCGCAGAAGGTATGCCCAAAACAGCAAAGGCCTGCCTCCAGTGGGCAAGGACATCACGGGCCTTCTCCCCAGTGTGAGCCGAAGCCCACATCGCAGAGGAGAACGTGTCCACAGTGACATGCACATACTTGAGCCGGCCAAACTCGGCAACCAGGGTGACATTGGTCTGCCAAAGCTCCAAGGCCCTAAGGCCTCTGGGGTTCACCCCTGCCGGCAAAGGCGGAGCAAGTGCATGGCAGTCATCACATGACTCAACAATGTCACGAGCCTCAGTTGGCGTCAGCTGAAACTGCTTCTGCAGGGTATGTGCATTTTGGTGGAAAAACCCATGCGATGCCTTGGCCTGCGCGAGTGTATCAGGCTGAGGCGCTACCCACGCTGGGTTAGCCAGCTAGTCAGCCCTCGCGTTACCTTCCACTATAAAGCCCGGCAAATTGGTGTGACTCCTCACATGCAGAACATAGAATGGATGAACCCGGGCCTGAATGGCACACCACAAGGTCTTCAGTAAGTGAAACAAGGCAGGATTACTGACCTCCTTCAAGACCGAGTGACCCAACCTCTGTGCGATATCAGCCACATAGGCGGAATCCATGACCAAGTTGAAGGGCTCCTGGGAGAATCTTTCAAATGCCATGACAGCAGCTCTCAATTCAACCAACTGGGCTGACCCATCCTCGTGGCCTTCCAGAACCTGCCACTCAGATCCATCCCTCCAGGTAACAATGGCCTTCCCAGTCCTCCCTGAACCATCAGTGAAGACTGTGGGTTCTTGCAGGGGTTCCTGGCTATTTTTGGGCCGCAAAGAGATTTTTGTGGATTTTGCCATATGCAGTAGCCTATGGCTGGGCAGATGATAAGTGATCTGCCCGGAGAAATTTTCCAGAGCACTCTGCAGGGACACACTGTTTGCAAAGCTCCAATCAAAATCCTCCCGTTGCACCGGGAGTATGATCTTTGCGGGATCCGCACCTATCAATTGCAAACACCGTTGCCAGCATTTGATTATCAAGCGAGCGATCAATTCAAACAATGCAGTTGCCGTCTTCTGCGGCTGATGGGGCAGGAAAACCCATTCCAAAATGTGCAAGGAATCAGACCAATTGTCACTCCACTGGCCAATGATACCCGTGGGATACGAATCTGGAGTGGTGACGAACACAGTGACATCAACGGAGGGATCAATGCGATAAACTTGGCAAGCCGAAACAGCTCGCTGAACCACCTCCAACGCCTTATGCGCCTCAGGGGTCAGTGTGCGAGGTGATTTTAGATCACCGTCTCCTTTCAACAAATCATACAGAGGAGACAGCTGCGCATCGGTTACTCCCAAATACGGACGCAACCAAGTGATGACACCCACCAATTTCTGAACATCATTCAGTGTCCTCACAGGATGCACAAATTGCACCTCCTGGTGATGGATCGTCCGTTCCAGAATTTTGACCCCCAAATACTTCCAAGGTGGTTGCTGTTGGACCTTCTCCGGAGCCACCTGCAGTCCCTGAGCATGCAAAGCATCAAGCAACCGAGGCTGAATCCTCAGCAGCTCATCCTGGGTGGACGCAGCCACCAAAATGTCGTCCATATAATGATACAGACGTGCATCAGGAAACTGCCTGTGAACTCCAGACAAGGCACGGGCCACATACCACTGGCATATGGCAGGAGAATTGCGCATGCCCTGAGGCAATGTCCTCCATTGATACCTCTGTGCAGGCTCAGCCTCGTTAATTGCTGGCACTGAGAAGGCAAACTTCAGTCTGTCATCGGGATGCAAAGGAATTGTAAAGAAACAATCCTTCAGATCCACAATGAGGACTGGCCAGTCTGCAGGAAGCATGGTAGGCGATGGCATGCCCACCTGCAATGTTCCCATGCTTTCCATCACGGCATTAACCTTTCGGAGGTCTTGCAACAACCTCCATTTCCCAGACTTCTTTTTGATGCAGAAGACAGGGGTGTTCCAGGGGCTGGTGGAAGGCTCCAGATGACCCTGGTCCAACTGCTCCTGCACCAGATTCCGAAGGTCATTCAACTTCTCTTGAGGGAGGGGCCACTGCTTTTCCCATACAGGTTTGTCAACCAGCCACCGTATAGGAGGCGTTGGACACTCTGCGCCCTTCACTGCAGTGGCCCCCATCAAAAATCCGTCCCAATGCGCACCCCCCAAGCAGACAGAACATCCCTCCCCCAAATTTTGGCAGGAGTAGAAGTAACATGAGGCCTAACCCAGGCCACCCTGGGTTCGTGACCAACACAGGCCGTTGGCTCACATAACATTGCGCCGTCCCTCCCAGGCCAGCGACAGATGTCCCCACCGGATCCAAGGGCCACTCTGAGGGCCAGGTCACAAGGGAGAGAACCGTGATGTCAGCACCGCTGTCGAGAAGCCCACGGACGTGGACTTCTGGCGGCATCGCACCAGGAACTCACAGGGTGCACAGCATCTCGGGACGGTCCTCGGTCAGGACAGCAGTCCAGTGAACTTGAGGCGGCCCAGTGGAGCCAAAACCGCCAGCTCCACGCGACTGATCAGCTGACCTGCAAACAGAGGACTTGAAAGGCACAAGTTGAGCAAGCCGCGTCCCTTTTGGGATCGTCACGGGGGGGGTGGGTGTGGAGACCATGGCACAAATCTGCCCCGTGAAATCCGCATCGATGAGCCCCAGGTGCACAATGATGCCCTGAAGGGTGGCACTAGACCTCCCCATAAGGAGAGCACTCATGCCCCCACCCAAGGGACCAAAGGCATCCAGGGGAACCTTGCATATCTGAGAAGACTCTAACACAACTGTTGCTGCAGTGCAGACATCCACTCCTGCTGATCCACGGGTGCTGGCTGCAAGCCGGCAAAGGAGACCTCCATCGGCACCGGGGTCTGGAGAGAAGCTTGTGTCCGCACGCGTCCCCCCTGCGCGCTCCGCTTGCCGTTTCCCGAGCCTGGCAAAGCTTGGCCATTAGCATGAACAGTCGCCTTGCAAACATCAGACATATGATTCGGCCTACCACACCGACCACACAAGAACATGGGGAACTTCACCTTCTGCGCTTTCTTCCCCTGCTTCTTGCCAGCCTGTGCAATCCCCCGCTGCGGCCGCTTGCCCTGCGGCGCCGCCCAAACCGGCTGCACAGCGGCAGCCACGGCAGCCAACTTCCGATCCTGGGGGACGATGTCTGCACAGGCCTCCGCCATCTCAGAGACAGTAGGATCACCAGGCAGAACCACTATGACTTTCCTACAAGCAGCATTGCAATTGCACTTGACAAGGTTCGTAATCATAACACTCCTTGCCACAGGATCAGGCACCTGCCTCTCCACGGATGCAATCAGCCTTTCCGCAAACGTCATGAAAGGCTCGTCATCCCCCTGGACAATGGTCGGGAACGGCGGCCTTGGAGCAGCCATTTCCAGGGTCTGAACAATCGCAGCCATGCCCAGCGAGTGGCACTGTTCAAGCACAAGGGGATCAAATCCAACCTGCCCTTGAACGTTCTCATAAAGCCCTGTTCCCAGCAGCATGTCAGCGACAACCCCACGCCTGGGGTCCTGCGGACCCAGCATAGCATTCCGCGACACCGTGTGGGCCGCCAACCGAGCCCACTTGGTTTCAAAGACACCATACTGCACAGGGTCAAAAAGAGAACGTGCCACACGACGGAGATCGTAAGGCGTCAGCCTGTCTGAATCAACCCTCCGGAGAGTCCGCATAACCTCAGCGGACCCCAA
This sequence comes from Agelaius phoeniceus, assembly GCF_051311805.1. NCBI lineage: Eukaryota > Metazoa > Chordata > Aves > Passeriformes > Icteridae > Agelaius > Agelaius phoeniceus. The sequence goes on from NW_027509866.1 coordinate 9,081,820, forward strand.
ACCATGCTGAGCAACTGCCTCACGGAGCTCCTTCTCCAGCTTATATGAAAGGGGTTCATAGGTGTTATGAGCAACACCCCTGAGCACAGGGAAAACCTGAGGATCCCCTGGCAAAGCCACCGCACCTGACGCTCCCTGGTCCTCAGGCCCAACAGGGGCAAAAGACGAAAGTTGCCTGGGAGCCAGGCCAACACCACTCGGCCCTGGGCCCCCCGCAGCACCGGCAGAGCCAAAGGAGCCCGCCCCGCGACCCTGCAGGTGCCGCGAGGAAACAGGCTCATTCATCTCGTCAGTCTTGGTTTTCGCCTCTCGCCAAAAACATTCGGGATGCCTGGGACGCACGGTCACCTGATAGGCAGGAAGCGTCCACAAATTCGACGAGGAAGTGCCGTGGCCCCAGGCACCCACTGGCCTCCCGCTGGCCGTGTCAACAGGTGCGCTAAAGGTAAAAACCCCAGCGCCCTGTCGTGTTACAGCTCCAGCAGGGGGCGCCCCGGCGGACGCAGGTACCGTCCCGGCCCGCAAATCCGGCGCGGGCCGGGACGAGACCGGCGCGGGGCCCCCGGCCCCCGACACAGGGGAGGGACGGGACGCTGAGAGAGACGCAGTCCGCGCAGCTGCGTCGCTGCGGGATGGCACCAGGGAGCCCGGCAAGCCCCCTATGAGGGTCCGTCCCAAACCACAAGACGGCCCAGCGGGTACCGCCCCCACCGAGCAGAGAGGGATGGGCTGCCCGCCCACTGGAGCGGGGGCCAGACAGAACGCCGACTGACGCCCCGCCCCCGGCTGCGTCCACCGACTGCACACGCTCAGCGGGCTGCGCCGGCCCAGGGGCAGGTGACATCCCGCCCCCGGGTGCTTCCACTGACTGCGCATGCCCGGCAGGCTGTGCAGGCCCAGGGACGGGCGAAGACGCCCCCCCCCCCGCCGATGAGACCAGCTCGGAGGTGGGCAACCCTGCCCCCGCCGTGGCCAGGGGGAACTTCGTGGAAACCCCGCAATTCGGACACCAGGTCGTCACCGAACCAGACTCAAGCTGAGGCGGAGGCTGGCCCTCAAGAACCGGAAAGGCACAAAGAAAAGGCAACCCGTCCCCCACCCCACCGCCCACGCTGGGCGAAGCAGGACGAGGACGGCCCGCCGAATCCACAGAGCCCGCAGAAACCCACGGGGCTCCGCCCCCCAGCACACCGTCCGGAGATGGGGAGGGGGACTCCACATCGGACAAAAACTCAAACTCGCCCTCCTCCACGTCCGAGGCAGAAGAGCTTCCCCGGGAACTCCGAGGGGTACAAGAGCTAGACCCCTCCCAAAGCTCCACACATCTCTTCCACTGCACCAGCAGCGGTCCCGCATCTAGAGTGCAATCGTCAAAAAGGGCCTCCATGAGGCGGGTCCCCACACAAGACCACTCCTCCCTAGAGAACACCCTCTCAGGACCCGAAAGAAACCCTCGCTCCCGGGCCCACAGAAACAACCTCTCAAAGTCATCCCAGGAAACAGAAATCTGTTTCCACTCCAGGACCCCCCTCCAAAGATCCAAAAGGAGGAGATCCTCCTCAAAACCCACAGCGCTCGCCATTACCCCAAGAACCGCAGGCAAAGCACCAAAGAGAGGGGGCGGAAAACCTCACTGCAATCTGCTGCAATACACACGGCAGGGTCACCAAATGTCGCTATAGGACACAAAGGAACACACACTCACACCGTTCTCAAGGTGAAAGAGAAAAAACGGCCATTTATTTTCTGACTCCAACATTCATAGTTTTCCAAAAGTGACAGTGGATTGGAGGGTGACAGTGGCACCTCTCCAATGCCACTGGTTAAACCAACAGTCCATCAACTCTCTCCTCCTCCATAAAGGAATGCAAACCAATGAGTTATTTACAGAAAGTGTGTGAGAAAATTCACTACAAGAATGTCAACATCAGAAGGCTTAGAAAATCTTAAAAACTCAGGGTGACAAGTTCCTGACCCCCAAAGGACACAAACCTGATGAGTTGTGGTTCCCAATCCAGAGGCTGCACTTGCACCTCCCTCCATCCCCAGAGCAGAACTCCCTTGTCCCAGAACGTCCCTGGCAATGCAGGGATGAAGGAAACAGGACAGGCTGGGGGGATCAGGGGCAGAGCCAGGGAGAGGAATGACTTTTGCATTTGATGGAGCCGTGCCTTCCCTTGGCTTTGTTGGCTGACAAGAAATGAACATCCCTCTGTGTCTCGGGCAGCTCCTTCTGCAAGGAAAGCAGGTGGGAGTTGGAGCCAAGGAGCTGAAAGCTGCAGGTGCAGCCTGGGCTGGAGGGAGCTCAGATTTGCACAAGGCTGCTGTGAGTGCCAGGGCTTGGATGGGGGAAATGGTGGGGTGGGGGTAGGGACAGAGTCTGATTGATTGTCAGCCATGAAGGGTCTTTATTTCCATATCTATTCAAACTTCATGAGGAGGTACTTGGATTCAGTGTCAATTGGAGATTGCACATATCAATGAATTAACAGGAAAAAAAAACTAAAACAGGACCTACAAAATCTTTTCTCGCTGTCTTTTTAAATATCATGTACTCAGTTTCAATGCACTACTGAGATCTACTTAACCACAAAGGATTTGAAAATTAAAATCAAATGATTCCCAGAGGCTTGGCTTGTTCAGGTGTTCTGAATGTTCATGAGCCCTGGGACACTGAATTCCTGCACTGAAGAGCTGAAGGCTGAACAAGCCTCTGGAGCAGTGAAATTCAGCAGCAGCCTCCAAGTTGCTGAGGATGTCAGCAGCCCCCAGTGAGGCCATCCCTGCCCAGAGACCGTGGGGGAATGGGCAGACAAGGAGAGCGTCCCTGGGGCTGGGGCAGCACAACTCAGAGGCACCAGCGGCTCCAGCTGGGCAATGGAGTGTGGAATGTGGCTGGGAAAGCCCTGCCTGGGCTGGGCCAAGCAGCACACACAAGCCCTGACTCTCATCCCCCAAAAAACTCTCTCAAGGAGACATTTAAAAGGAATTTACAGTTGTTTGTGTCCTCTGAGTTGGATGTGCTGGAGAAATACCAACAAGGTATTGTCAGGAGCTCCAAGCAACAAAACAGACTTTACTGGCAACTTTAGAAAATCAGAGAAACTTTGGCAAAAGGTTTAATACAACATTCAATCAACACAAAACACTTCTCAAAGCATTGACTTGGCCCATTCAACTTCACAAACTCATAGCTTGTTCAATTTTAAGTTAATCAAAATTTGCAAGGGGACAAAAATAGAAGACACGGGAAGAGAGAAAAATGTGATACAGAGAAGCACACACACAGCTACCAACTCCTGGATTCCAGCAATGTTCCGATGGAAATTCCAAGAGGAGGTAGGGGCAAGATGTGTGCTTGCCTTGTGGTCAGCCTTCAATAGCCCTTGGTCTCCCTGGGCCCTTCCCCCAGGTGGGGCTTGGGCTCATTTGGTCCCTCAGGAGCTGGGCTGGGGCTGCAGAGGTGGCTGTGGAGCATTGCCTGTGCTGTGCCAGGGCCTGGCAGCCACTGGAGGCTCTGGGGGGATTGGGGTTCCAGGGCAGGGCAGGGCTGGACCTTTCCCCACCTCTCCCCCACACACAAAGTATTTCCAGCCAACAATCTCCTCCAGGCTGTCACAACAGGGAATGATGGATGTGGAACGCCATTTCTGGCCATGGACACTTGGATGAGAAGCTCAGTTCTTTTCCATAGGAAGGAAAGCACAGAGCTCCAGTGTTTGGAAGGCAGGTGAGAGCCTCACAAAGCCAAGGCCAGCCAGACTTGCCAGGAATGGCAGATTTTGTCTGGGAGCAGTCTTTGGATATAGCGAATTTGGAGGTGGAAACCCAATCTCGGCCATGGGAAGCTGGAGAAGCAGCACAGTTCTTTCCTACAGAAAGGAAAACACGGAGCCTTCCCCAGTGCTTTGGGGACAGATGGGAGCTGACCCTTATGAAACCACTTCCAGCCAGTCTTGTCCTGGCAATATTCCTATGGGAACAATCCTTGGATATAAGGAAATTTGGAGGTGAAACTCCAGTTGTGGCCATGCATGCCTGGAGGAGATGGACAATTCTTTTCCATATGAAGGAAAGCACAGAGCCTCAGTGTTTCAGTAGCAGATGAGAAGAGACCCTCAACATGCCAAGCTCAGCTGGACCAGTCATGTGGCCCCTGGGAAGCCAAACCAGCCAGAGCTGTTCTGTGTTCCCTTGCTTTTATGGGGCCCAATATTTTCACAATGGCCCCAACAATTTCATGGGGCCCCTCAATGTTCTCATGGTCCCAATGATTCCATGAGGCCTTGCAGTGTCACAATGGCCCCTTAGTTCCATAAGGCTGTCGCCTCTTAATGGTGTCTCCATTGTTACATGAGGCCTTGTAATATCAAAATGGACCTTTGGCTCCATTGAGTCTCACAGTGTCACAATGGTCCCTCAGTTCCACAAAACCCCAATGTGTCAGAATGATCTCAACGGTTCCATGAGGCCCCGTGGTGTCAGAAATGGACCCTTGGTTTGATGGGGCCTCTGTGTTACAATGATACCTACATTCTATGGAGCCACACAGTGTCAGTAAAGATCCTTTGGTTCCATGAGGCCAAGCAATGTCACAGTGCTCTCCATGATTCCATGAGGCCCCACAGTGTCACAATGCTCCCTTGGTGTCACAGGGCCCCACAGTGTCACAATGCTCCCTTGGTTCCATGGGCCCTGTGCTGCTGCATTCCCCCCTCCCCTTCTCAGGCCGCCCTGCCAGCTGAGAAATGCTCCTTGGGCCTTGGCCTTGGCCAACAGCCCCTGGGCTCAGCTCCTCTGCAGCTCATCACAAACACTGTCTGCTCCAGGCACTGCTGCTGCCCAACCAGCTCCTGATTTCTGGAGGAGCAGCCCTGGGAACTGGTTTTGATCCCTCCATGGCACAACATCCCTGTTCTCACACTGCCAAAGAAAGCTGTGGATGTCAAGTGTGGCCAGGATGAACCATTGCTGGCACTGAAGCCCCTCTCTTGGGGCCCTGCAAACAGCGCTCCAAAAGGAGCCCTTGGAGCTCTCCTGGGCCAGCGACTCCCTCTGAGTGGGGCCTCTCCCAGCCGGGAACTCTCCCGTTTGCTGCACTCGGGGATCCCCAACAACGACGGAGCCTGGGCCGATCCCCCCACTCCTCCAGGCTCAACCCTTCACCCGCTGGGGAGATACCAAAGGATCCACAGGGAGCATTTCCTGCCCTGAGGGGAATTTCTGCCAGGTGCCTTGCACTGACTCTTTGTGTCTGTGTGCACACAGGAGTGCCTATGCTGGGGAAATGTGGCAGAAATGCTGCTCTCTGAGGGGTTTGAGTGCCTTGGATGGCTGAGTCACTCAGATATCCAGATATCAGTAAGTAAGGTTAAGTCAGGAGATCTAAGCTAAGTTAAATGCTGCTAAGAGTTGTTCTTTTGCTAAGTTGTTAAGTTTAATTCAAGTTATTAGCTAAGTTTTTTTAAGTGCTATTCCTGTGTTAAATTATTGTGTCATTGGTTTTAAGTTAGGGTAAGTACTGTTAAGTGCTGTTCTTTTGCTAAATTGTGAAGTTGATGGTATCAGTTAAGATTAAGTCCTTTTAAATTTCACCTCTGTTAACATTTCGGGCTGTATTCCTTTTATCCTTGCCCTCCCTGTCCTTATGTCACACACACACAAACAGGGACAGTTCTTGGCTCATTTCAGGTTTGATTGCCTGGATTTTATTTGGTTTTGTTGTTGCTTTGTTTCCTTGGTGTGCCTGAAGTGTCCAGTCAGGAGCAGAGTGGCTCTTGCCAAGGAACTTTGTGCTTCTGTCCCTTAATATTCAATCTGGTTTTTTGCTGCTCCCTTGCTGGGGATTTTTTCAGCACTCTCAAGGCCTCGTTGGTACCAGGGTGAAGGAGCCCTGGCCCAGGCTCTGGCCCTGGGGGACACGGGGACGCTGCCGGGGGGTCCCTGTCCCCCTGTGCCACCCCCAGGGCCCCGGCCCCCGTCCCCGTGTCAGGCTCTGGGGTCGATCTCGTGGAACATCCTCTGGGGGAGGCTGCGGCGCCGGGGGCGGGGGGACCCGGGGGGACAGGGGACCCCGCTGTGCACGAGCAGGGTTGGACTGCTCTGGGGGGAACTGTGAGGGGGGCCGGGGCAGAGTGACCTCCCCAGTGACCTCACACAGCCCCTGGGATGTCACACAGCATCCTGTGATGTCACACAGCCTCTGTGATGTCACACAGCCTCCTGTGATGTCACACAGTCCCCTGTGACATCACAGCGCACTCTGGGATGTCAGACAGCACCCCTGTGACATCACAGAGCCAAATCTGGGATGTCACCCTGGAATGTCATGCAGCTGCACTGTGATGTCACAGTGATGTGATGTCGCAGTGATGCCAGAAAGCCACCATTTGATGTCACTGTCTGTTCTGTCATGTCATAGCCAGGTCTATGGTGTTACACAGCCAGCCAGTGATGTCACAACCCACTCTCTGATGTCACAGAGCCACCCTCTATGAACGCAGGATCTGCTCTATGACCTCATACTATGATGTCACAGACAGCTGTGTGATGTCACAACCCTCTCAGTGATGCCACAAAGCCCTCTCTGTGATGTCATACTGCCACTCTGTGATGTCACAGCACACACTTTGACCTCACAGCCATCTCTATGATGTCACACAACCATGCCATGATGTCACAGCCTTCTTTGTGATGTCACAGAATCCCCACTATGTTGCTGTAGCTGCTCAATGACCTTACACAACAAACTCTGTGATGTCATAGCCCAATCTGTGCTGTCACACAGCCCACTCTGTGCTGTCACACAGCCCCATGCTGACATCACAGCTGCTCTGTGTCTCCATGACACAGCCACAGAGGCGCTGCTGTGACACAGCCCCCTCTGGGACATGCCACAGCCCCTGCCAGTGCTGAGCCCCTGGGAGCTCTGTCTGTGCCCTGCTGGTGTCCCTGAGGGGCCCTGGCAGTGCCCCAGCCCTGCTGGGCTGTGCACAGGAGCTGCTCCTGGCCAGAGCTGTCTCTCTGCAGCTCTGCTGCCCTTGCCAGGAGCTGCCTCTGGGCCAGGAGCCTGGCCCAGCTCAGCAGCACAGACACAGCACAAGGGCTTTAATGACCCTCTGGGGCTTTGGTGCTCTTTGCATCAGACTCAGTCCCTCAGAGTGTGCTCGAAGAATTCTCAAGAACTCAAAGTTACGTTGAAACACTGAAGTTTCTCATACATAAAATAGATCCATCTGAGGGACCAGATTGAGAAAGTGTCCCCAGGTTCCAGGTAGAGCAGAACCCTGGAGGCAGTGATGACAGTTGGGGACAAGCAAGGCAAAGATGTCTCTGGTGCTGAGCAAACCTGGATGTGATTCAGGAATGCAAAGGACCAAGGCCTGAGCCCCAGCCCCTGGCCAGGCAGATCCTGTCCCTCCCTCATTGCTCAGGGCTCTTCCCGGGATGGGCACTGGCATGTGGGGATGTGCAATGCCAAGGGCAGGAGCATGGGGCAGCCCCTGCCAGGCTGCTGAGCAGGGACAAGGAGGCAATGAGGCCCCAGGGCTGCAAGGGTCACTTGTCCCCTGCTGGCCTCTGGCCCAGGGCCAGCAGCCATGGCCAAAGTGCTGCCCAAGTTGGCTCTGGCAGGGCTGTCTTGGAGCTGCTGCCCATCCCTGTGCCCTGTGCAGCCCAGGCTGTCCTACGGTGTCCCTGCCCTGCGCCTCTGTCCCTGCAGGCTGTCGGCATCCCCCGGCTGCCCACCTGGCTGGACCCTTCCTTTGCTGACAGCTCTACCTCCTGCCTGCCTCTGCCTGCCCACACAAAGCCTTGGGCTGCTCCAGGCTCCTGCTGGGGATGTGCTGCACCACAGCCCTGCCCTGGCAGGGAAATTCCTTTCTCCTGGTGTCCAGCCTGGACCTCCCCAGGTGCCTTTGGAATCAATGCTTTCTTTCACTGGCTGTTTTCTATTATGTCAAAAGGATCCACCATCTCTGAAACCACCCTTCAATCCCTCCCAGGGCTCTCCTCTGATGTCCTCAGTCTCCACCCCACTGAGCACAGAGCTCCTGTGTCCCTATAGTGTGGTCAAGTGCTTGAGGCCAAGAGCACCTGGACAAGAGGGACAGTTCTTTTCTATAGGAAGGAAACCACAGAACCCCAGGGTCTGAAGGCAGATGAGAAGCAATCACCAGAGGCCAAGGCCAGCGAGACCTGTCTGTCCTTGCAGCTTTTGTCTGAAAGCAGCCTTTGGATATAAGGGGAGTTTTGGATGTGGAATTCCATTTCAGCCATGGGTTCCTGGACTGGAATGACAGTTCTCCACAGGAAGGAAAGGGCAGAGCCCCGGTGTTTCAAAGGCTGATTAGAGGCAGCCCCAAGGAGGCCAAGGCAGCCAGATCTATTGTTAGGGAAGTATCCTTGGAGAGACAGAATTTGGGAGGCCAAACCCCACTTTTATCTATTGGGCTCTGGACGAGAAGGACAGTTCTTTTCCATAGGAAGGAAAGTGCAGAACTCCAGTGCTTCAAAGGGAGATGAGAGCTGGCCCTTAGGAAGCCGAGGGAACCTAGATAGTCCTGGAAACTTTTGTCTGGGAGCTATCTTTGGATTTAAGGAATTCTGGAGGCGAGTTCTCAGTTTTGGCCATGGATGCCTGGACTTGAAAGAGGTTTTTCTCCATGAGAAGAAAAGCACAGGCCCCCGGTGTTTTGAAGGCAGATGAGAGGTGGCCCCCAAGAGGCCAAGGCCAGCCAGAGCTGTCTGTCCTGACAGGTTTCATATGGGAATAATCCTTGGATATAATCAAATTTGGAGGAGGAATCCCACTTTCAGCCATGAACCCCTGGAGAAGGACAGTTCTTTCCCACAGGAAGGAAAGCACACAACTCCAGGGTTTCAGGGGCTGATGAGAAGTGACCCTCAACATGCCAAGGTCAGCTGGACCAGTTGGGCAGCCCCCAGGAGGCCCAGCCAGCCAGACCCTGTTCCATGTTCTTGGATCCTTGGGGCCCTGCAGCACCACAATGGCCCCTTGCTTCCATGAGGCCTTCAATTGTCAAAATGGTTTCCTTGTTTCCGTGGGACTGAGAATGCCACAATGGCCCATTGGTTTCACAAGATCGCAGAGTCTCAAAATGGCCCCTTGGTTCTATTGGGTTCCCCAGGATCACAATGGTCCCTTGGTTCCACCAGACCTGGATGTGTCACAATGGTCCCTTGCTTCCATGGGGACCCACAGTGTCACAATGGTCTCTTGTTTCCATGAGACCTTGCAGTGTCACAGTGGTTGCCTTGGTTCTATGAGGCCCTGTGGTGTCACAATGGCCCCTTGGTTCCATGGGGACTCAGACTGCCAGAATGGTCTCATTGGCTCCATGAAGCCCCTCAGTGTCACAATGGTCTCTTTTGGTTCCACAGTATCACAATGGCACCTTGGTTGTGTAAAGCCCTGAAGTAAAGAATGGCCCCTTGGTTCCATTGGGCTCCTCACTGCCACACGAGTTCTCAGTTCCACGGAGCCCTGCAGTGGCACAGTGCTCTCCTTGGTTCCATGGTGCCACACAGGGTCACAAGGGCCCCTCAGCTCTACAAGACCCATAGTGTCACAATAGCCCCTTGCTCCCATGAGGCCGTGCCATGTCACAATGGTCTCATTTGTTCCACGAGGCCCTGCACCTCCACAATGGCCCTTGAAGTGTCACAATAGTCTCAGCAGGTTCCCCGACTGGATCACAATGGCCTCCTTCGTTCCATGATGCCCCATAGTGTAACAATAGTATCCTTGGTTTCACAGAATGGTCCCATGGTCTCATGGAGCCCCACAGCCCCTTATAGAGCCCCACAGCCCCTTGTGGAGCCCCACAGGGTCATGAATGAACCCTTTTGGTATCAGCCCAAGGCTTTGTGTGGGCAGACAGGGGCAGGCAGGAGGCAGAGCTGTCAGCAAAGGAAGGGCCCAGCCAGGTGGGGCAGCCGGGGGATGCCGACAGCCTGCAGGGACAGAGGCGCAGGGCAGGGACACTGTAGGACAGCCTGGGCTGCACAGGGCACAGGGATGGGCAGCAGCGGCAAGACAGCCCTGCCAGAGCCAACTTGGGCAGCACTTTGGCCATGGCAGACACAAAGAGCACCAAAGCCCCAGAGGGTCATTACAGTCCTTGTGCTGTGTCTGTGCTGCTGAGCTGGGCCGGGCTCCTGGCCCAGAGGCAGCTCCTGGCAAGGGCAGCAGAGCTGCAGAGAGACAGCTCTGGCCAGGAGCAGCTCCTGTGCACAGCCCAGCAGGGCTGGGGCACTGCCAGGGCCCCTCAGGGACACCAGCAGGGCACAGACAGAGCTCTCAGGGGCTCAGCACTGGCAGGGGATGTGGCATGTCCCAGAGGGGGCTGTGTCACAGCAGCTCCTCTGTGCCTGTGTCATGGAGGCACAGAGCAGCTGTGATGTCAGCAAGGGGCCATGTGACAGCACAGAATGGGCTGTGTGAGGTCACAGACTGGGCTATGACAAGACAGAGTTCTTTGTGTGAGGTCACTGAGAAGCTAGAGCATCATAGAGGGAACTGTATGACATCATAGAGGGGTTCTGTGACATCACAGAGCAGGCTGTTACATCATGGCATGGCTGTATGGCATCATAGAGCTGGCTGTGAGGTCAGAGTGTATACTGTGACCTTACAAAGTGGCAATATGACATCACAGAGAGGGTTTTGTGATATCATTGAGGGGTTTGTGACATCACACATCTGTCTGTGACATCACAGAGTACGGTGTGAGGCCATAGAGCAGATCCTGAATTCATAGAGGGTGGCTCTGTGACATCAGAGAGAGCATTGTGACATCACTGGCCAGCTGTGTAACATCATAGAGCAGGCTATGACATCACAGTACAGATTGTGACATCACAGGGTGACTTTCTGACATCACAGAGTCTTCTGCGACATCACAGTGCAGCTGCATGACATTCCAGTGTGACATCCCAGATTTGGCTCTGTGACATCACAGGTTGCTGTGTGAGGTCCCTGGGGAGGTCACTCTGCCCCGGCCCCCCTCACAGTTCCCCCCAGAGCAGTCCAACCCTGCCCATGCACAGCGGGGTCCCCTGTCCCCCCGGGTCCCCCCAACCCTGGCGCCGCAGCCTCCCCCAGAGGATGTTCCACGAGATCGACCCCAGAGCCTGACACGGGGACGGGGGCCGGGGCCCTGGGGGTGGCACAGGGGGACAGGGACCCCCCGGCAGCAGCGTCCCCGTGTCCCCCAGGGCCAGAGCCTGGGCCAGGGCTCCTTCACCCTGGTACCAATGAGGCCTTGAGAGAGCTGAAAAAATCCCCAGCAAGGGAGCAGCAAAAACCAGATTGAATATTAAGGGACAGCAGCACAAAGTTCCTTGGCAAGAGTCACTCTGCTCCTGACTGGACACTTTAGGCACGCCAAGGAAACAAAGCAACAACAACAACCAAAAAAATCCAGACAATCAAACCAGAAATAAACCAAGAACAGTCCCTGTGTGTGTGTGACACAAGGACAGTGACAGCAAGGATGAAAGAAAAATGGCCCAAAAGCTTATCAGAGCTCGATCTTAACAGGATTTAACTTATACCTTAACCTAAACTGATACCTTCAGTTTCACATTTTAGCAAAAAAGAGCTTTTAGCAGGATTAATCTAACTTGTAACCTATGACTTTGCAATTTAACAGCGGAGAAACATTTAATAAGCTGTATTTAACTCAGCTTTTAACTTATATTAAACATAACTACTTAGGAAAACAATAACTCTTAGCAGTGTTTAACTTCACTTAGACCTTGTGACTTACCCTTACCTACAGGCAATGTAAGTAAGGTTAAGTCATCCTGGCCACACTTGGCATCAACAGCTTTCTTTGGCAGTGTGAGAACAGGGATGTTGTGCCACTGAGGGAACAAAACCAGTTCCCAGGGCTGCTCCTCCAGAAAGCAGGAGCTGGTTGGGCAGCAGCAGTGCCTGGAGCAGACAGTGTTTGTGATGAGCTGCAGAGGAGCTGAGCCCAGGGGCTGTTGGCCAAGGCCGAGCCCCAAGGAGCATTTCTCAGCTGGCAGGGCGGCCTGAGAAGGGGAGGGGGGAATGCAGCAGCACAGGGCCCATGGAACCAAGGGAGCATTGTGACACTGTGGGGCCCTGTGAGACCAAGGGACCATTGTGCCACTGTGGGGCCCTGTGAGACCAAGCGGCCATTGTGACACTGTGGGGCCTCATGGAATCATGGAGAGCACTGTGACATGGCTGGGCCTCATGGAACCAAGGGGACCATACTGACACTGTGTGACTTCATGAAAATGTAGGGACTGTAGTGTCACTGAGAGACCCCATCAAACCAAGCGTCCATTGTGACACCGCAGGGCCTCATGGAACTGTGGAGACCATTGTGAGGCTTTGAGGTGCCATGGAACCAAGGGACCATTGTGACACTGTGAGACTCAGTGGAGCCAAAGCTCCATTTTGATATTGCAGGGGCTCATGTAACAATGGAGGCACCATTAAGAGTTGGCAGCCTCATGGAACCAAGGGGCCATTGTGACACTGTGGGGCACCATGGAACCAAGGAGACCATTGTGACACTGAAGGGACTCATGAAATCATGGAGACCATTGTGACACTATGAGGATCCATGGAATAAGCAAAGCATTGTGACACTGTGAGGCCTCATGCAACCAGTGAGACCATTGTGACCCCGAGGGTGCCCATAAATCCAAGAGGACCATTGTGATACTGTGGGGCCTCATGAAACCAAGAGGCCTTTGTGACACTGCAGGGCTGCATGGAACCAAAGCTCCAGGGTGACACTTCAGGACCTTGTGTCATCAGTGGTCCATTGTGACACTGTGGAGCCAAAGGAGACCATTGGATCACCACAAACCCCCAGGGTCCAAAGGTCCATTGTGACATAGCAGGCTCATGGAACAGAGGAGTCCTGTGACACTGTGGGGCCTGGGGAACAACGGAGACCATTGTGACACTGCAAGGCCTAGTGGAATTGTTGGGACCATGATAACATTGAGGGGTGCCATGAAATTGTTGGGGCCATTGTGAAAATATTGGGTCCCATAAAAGCAAGGGAACACAGAACAGGTCTGGCTGGTTTGGCCCCCCAGGGGCCACCTGACTGGTCCAGCTGAGCTTGGCATGTTGAGGGTCTCTTCTCATCTGCTAATGAAGCACTGAGGCTCCGTGCTTTCCTTCATATGGAAAAGAATTGTCCTTCTCCTCCAGGCATGCACGGCCACAACTGGAGTTTCACCTCCAAATTTCCTTATATCCAAGGATTGTTCCCATAGGAATATTGCCAGGACAAGACTGGCTGGAAGTGGTTTCATAAGGGTCAGCTCCCATCTGTCCCCAAAGCACTGGGGAAGGCTCCGTGTTTTCCTCTCTGTAGGAAAGAACTGTCCTGCTTCTCCAGGTTCCCATGGCCGAGATTGGGTTTCCACCTCCAAATTCACTATATCCAAAGACTGCTCCCAGACAAAATCTGCCATTCCTGGCAAGTCTGGCTGGCCTTGGCTTTGTGAGGCTCTCACCGGCCTTCCAAACACTGGAGCTCTGTGCTTTCCTTCCTATGGAAAAGAACTGTCCTTCTCATCCAAGTGTCCATGGCCAGAAATGGCGTTCCCCAGCCAGCATTCCCTCTTGTGACAGCCTGGAGGAGATTGTTGGCTGGAAACATTTTGTGTGTGGGGGAGAGGTGGGGGCAGGTCCAGCCCTGCCCTGCCCTGGAATCCCAGCCCTGCCCTGCCCTGGAACCCCAATCCCCCCAGAGCCTCTATCCCAGCCCAGCAGTGGCTGCCAGTCCCTGGCACAGCACAGGCAATGCTCCACAGCCACCTCTGCAGCCCCCAGCCCAGCTCCTGAGGGACCAAATGAGCCCAAGCCCCACCTGGGGGAAGGGCCCAGGGAGACCAAGGGGTATTGAAGGCTGACCACAAGGCAAGCACACATCTTGACCCTGCATCCTCTTGGAATTTCCATCTGAACATTGCTGGAATCCAGGAGTTGGTAGCTGTGTGTCTGTGCTTCTCTATATCACATTTTTCTCTCTTTCTGTGTCTTCTTCTATTTTTGTCCCCTTGCAAATTTTGATTATTTTAAAATTGAACAAGCTATGAGTTTGTGAAGTTGAATGGGCCAGTAACTGCTTTGAGAAGTGTTTTGTGTTGATTGAATGTTGTATTAAACCTTTGCCAAAGTTTCTCTGATATTCTAAAGTTGCCAGAAATGACTGTTTGGTTGTTTTGAGCTCCTGACAATCCCTTCTTGGTATTTCTCCAGCACATCCAACTCAGAGGACACAAACAACTGTAAATTCCTTTTAAATGTCTCCTTGAGAGAGTTGTTTGGGGGATGGGGGTCAGAGCTTGCATGTCCTGCTTGGCCCAGCCCAGGCAGGGCTTTCCCAGCCACATTCCACACTCCATTGCCCAGCTGGAGCCCCTGGTGCCTCTGAGTTGTGCTGCCCCAGCCCCAGGGATGCTCTCCTTGTCTGCCCATTCCCCCACGGTCTCTGGGCAGGGATGGCCTCAGTGGGGGCTGCTGACATCCTCAGCAACTTGGAGGCTGCTGCTGAATTTCACTGCTCCAGAGGCTTGTTCAGCCTTCAGCTCTTCAGTGCAGGAATTCAGTGTCCCAGGGCTCATGAACATTCAGAACACCTGAACAAGCCAAGCCTCTGGGAATCATTTGATTTTAATTTTCAAATCCTTTGTGGTTAAGTAGATCTCAGTAGTGTATTGAAACTGAATACATGATATTTAAAAAGACAGCGAGAAAAGGTTTTTTAGGTCCTGTTTAGTTTTCTTTTCCTGTTAATTCATTGATATGTGCAATCTCTAATTCACACTGAATCCAAGTACTGCTCCAGAGGCTTGTTCAGCCCACAGCTCTTCAGTGCAGGAATTCAGTGTCCCAGGGCTCATTAACATTCAGAACACCTGAACAAGCCAAGCCTCTGGGAATAATTTGATTTCAGTTTACAAATCTCGTGTGGTTAATAAGAGAGATTTCAGAAGTGCATTCAACTGAATATATTCTATTTAAAAAGACAGTGAGGAAAACATTTTTTAGGTCCTGTTTTGGTTTTTTTTTTTTCCTTTTAATAGCAATCTCCAACTGACATTTAATCCAAGTACATCCTCATGCAGTTTGAATAGATATGAAAATCAAGACCCTTCATGGCTGACAATCAATCAGACTCTGTCCCTACCTGCACCCCACCATTTCCCCCATCCAAGCCCTGGCACTCAGAGCACCCTTGTGCAAATCTGAGCTCCCTCCAGCCCAGGCTGCACCTGCAGCTTTCAGCTCCTTGGCTCCAACTCCCACCTGCTTTCCTTGCAGAAGGAGCTGCCCGAGACACAGAGGGATGTTCATTTCTTGTCAGCCAACAAAGCCAAGGGAAGGCACAGCTCCATCAAATGCCAAAGTCATTCTTCTCCCTGGCTCTGCCCTACCCCTGATCCCCCCATCCTCTCCTGTTTCCTTCATCCTTCCTTTGCCAGGCAATTTCTGGGTCAAGGGAGCTCTGCTCTGGGGATGGAGGGAGGTCCAAGTGCAGCCATTGGAGTGGGAACCACAACTCATCAGGTTTGTGTCCTTTGAGGGAGCAGGAACTCATGAGACTCAGAGGCACAGAAATGTTTCTTCTCATGGCCAACATAATAAAAATTGTGACCATGATAAAATTTAAGAAACATCAGAAGACTTCCCTCAATTCCTTGTGAAATCTCAGCACTATCTGACATGTCTACCAGCCACAAGGGATAGCCATAAAGGAAGGTCTTTAGACAAAGACATAAGAAGAGGTGAGATAAAAGATTAAACTACAACTAAGATGCTGATTAATGAGTTATTTAAACTTCTGAAAGAGTGGGCAACTCCCTTAAGCTCAAAGCATGAAGCCAGTCAAGGGACACTCATTGGAAGGACCAGAAAACAGCTGCAGGAGGAAATCTAGGAGACAGGGGAAGGACATAGATCCAGCTGCTCAAAATAAAGACATGTCCTTAGACATGGCCATTTAACCAGGAGAGCTGGAAACACCTAAAGGAAGAGGGTCATGACATATTAGACTGAATGTTGGTGACAAGAGCAGAGGGGAAGATCAGTATTTCTTCTCCTGCCATCAGTAGAAGGATCCAGTAAATCCAGGAAATTCCTTTTCTTGGCAGGAATACTTTGCCATTTCTTAAAAGTACTCAAACGACCCAGATAATTAAGATTTGCTTGTATATTAACAAACAAACAGGTATTAACACCTGTGCCCCTTTCAGGCAGACATCCGCTGTGTGCCCATGAACAGGCAGTGCCACTTGTGCCCTGAGGTGCCCAGCTGGGATTGGATCTCTCCCAGAGCACCTGAGGGAGAGCAGAGCACCTTGAAAGCTGCAGGGCCCTGACAGCCCCGCAGGGCTCCTGCCCCATCAACATCTGCTCTGCTCCAGTCTGAAACAGGGCCCAGCATGGTGCCGGGATCATCATAGAGCTGAGGTGTGTGCTGGAATTCAATGGCCTCCCCATCCTGCAGCAGCCCTGCATTTCCCTGCTGCAGCCTTGGTCTCCAGCCCAGCCATGGAGGCTCTTTGGGCTCTGGAGTGTTGCTGCAGCCCCCAAGGGCAGCTGAGCTCTGCCTTTGGCACAGTCAGGCCTGGCCAGCACAGGCCATGCTCAGCAATTGCTTGTGTGTGCCTGGCCTTGCTGTCAGCCCCGTGAGCAGCTGCGTGGCCCCTTTGTGGCCCTGTGCTGGCCCAGCCATGGTGGCCCAGCCCCTGTGCAGGCCCAGCCCAGGCCAGGAGCATTGCGGCTGGGAACGGCCCCTGTGCCGTGGTGCCCACGGCAGCCTTGGGGCTCTGTGCCCCATGGCCTCCCTGCTGGGCAGCCTCTGCCAGCTCCTGCAGAGCCCGTGGCACCTGTGGGGCTGCACAGACAGCCCTGCCCCGGGCTCTGCCGGCCTCTGGGCCAGCAGAGAGGCAGCCAGGGCTGGCCATGGCCGGGAACAGGCCCTGAGCCCCGCAGGAGGATGGAGCTGGGCCACAGCCAAACTCAGCCCAGGCCAAAGCTGGGCTCAGCAGCCAGGGCTGCCAACGCATGGGCACAGAGGCTGGCGCTGACAAATGTCCTGGGCCCCCTCCCTGCTCTGTCCATGCCACCAAGGGCACAGAGCAGCCTCCTCTCTGGGCCACTTGCCTGTTTGCAATGCCTTGCACAGGGGCTGGCCCTACCCCACAAGGCCTGGCCTGAGTCCTGCCCCTGCACGCTCAGCCAGGCTGAGATGGACACTGATGGTTTCTGGGCCAGGCTCTCGGAGCCCAGCCCAGCTCCCTGCAAGCTCTGCCAGCTGCCCTGAGCTCTGGGCAGCACCAAGGGCCTCTCTGAGCCCAGCCCAGCCCAGCCGGCTCTGGCCCCACAGCTCTGCTCAGGCCAGGCTGCTCTGGGCACTGGCCCCACGGCCTCAGCCCCTGCCAAGGCCACAGCAGCAGCTGCAGCTGCCACAGGACTCAGCCCCAGCCATGGGGGAAGGTGCTTGGCCAAGGCCAAAGGAGGCTCCCTGGCTGCCCTGCTCCCCTCGGCCTGAGGTGCTGAGAGCTCTGCAGCCCCTGCTGCCATCCCATCTGCCCAGGGCAGCACAAGAGCCCTGGCCTTGGGGCCCTCAAGAGCTGCTCCTGCTCCAGGCCCAGGGCCCCTGCCAAAGCTGGGGCAGCCACAAAGCTGTGCCCATTTCTGTTCACTGCTGCTCTCATGGGGATGGATCCTCAGCCACTTGGAGTTTCTGATGAATTTTATTACTCCAGAGGCTTCTTCTTTCTTGAGCTCTTCAGTTCAGGAATTCACTGAAAAAGGCATGTAAACATTTGTTCCAAAACAGCTGAACAGGAAAAACCCCTGGGAATCATATAAATGTTCAATCCTTCTGTGGTTAATTGAACAGATTTCAGACATGTATTCAAGGTGAATATACTGTATTGAAAAGAATGCAGAGAGAAGTGATTTGTCCTGTTTTCTCTTCCTGTTTATAGATTCATATCAGCAATGTCCAGTTGATAGTGATCCCCAGTACCTTCTATTGCAGTCTAAATAGATATGAAAATCAAGAAGACCCTTCATGGCTGACAATCAATAACACTTTGTCCCCACCTCCTCCCCACTATTTCCCAATCCAAACTCTGGCACTCCTATGGATCAGGAATGGGGTGGCCAGCTGAACAAGGGCAGTGATTCTTCCCCTGTGCTCGGCACTGGTTGGGCAGCATGTCCAGTGCTGTGTCCAGTTCTGGGCCCCCCAGTTTAGGAAAGAAAAGGAGGGGCTGGAGTGTGTCCAGAGAAGGGCAACATGGCTGCTGAGGGCTCTGGAGCACAAGTCCAGTGAGGAGTGGCTGAGGGAGCTGGGGTTGTTTATCCTGGAGAAGAGGAGGCTCAGGGGAGACCTCATCACTCTCTACAACTCCCTGACAGGAGGGTGCAGCCAGGTGGGGGTTGGGCTCTTTTCCCAGGGAACACTGACAGGACAAGACAACACAACCTAAACCGTCACCAGGAGATGTTTAGGCTAGATATTAGGAAATATTCTTTACATTTCTTCACATTGGAATCACACATTGGAACCCTGGGCTTTGGAATGGGCTGCCCAGGGAGGTGGATGAGTCACTGTCTTTGGAGGTTTTTAACGAAAGACTGGATGTGGCACTGAGTGCCATGGTCTGGGTGACAAGGTGGTGTTGGGTTCCAGGTTGGACTTGATGCTCTCCAACATTTTTTGAAGCCTGATTGATTCTCGGATGACTGCGACAGTACAGGGCCCTGGGGAAGCAAGGGGCCATTGTGACACTGCAGAGCCAAGGAGACCCTTGGGAGAGCCTGGGGACAATGGAATCAAGGGGCCATTGCTCCATTGCAAGGACTGTGGGAACTGAGGGAACAATTGTGACACTGTGGTGCCCCATGGAACCAAAGGTCACTGGTGACACTGCAGGATCTTGTGTCACCAGGGCTCCATTGTGACACTGCAGCACCAAGGAATTCACTGTGGCACTCTGAGGCCTCGTGGAACCAAGAGGCCACTGTGACCCTGCAGGGCCTTGTGGAACCATGCAGAGCATTGTGACAGAGCAGGACCTGGTGTCATGATGGGGCCATTGTGACACTGCAGGGCCCCATGGAACCAAGGGGCCAGGGCTGCTCCTAAGGGACTCCTGGAATGAAGAAAACATGTTTGACACCATGGTGGCCCTTGGGACCAAGAGGCCATTGTGACATTGTGGAACCAAGGAGAGCATTGCTGCACTGCCAGACCTCATGGAACCAAGGATGCATTGTGACACTGCAGGGCCCTGGGGGACCACGGTGCCATTGTGACATTCTGGGGCCCAAGGATCCAAGGGACTTTGTGACACCAAGGGGTCCCATGGAACCAAAGGGACATTATGACACTGGGAGGCCTCATGGAATCACAGGGACCTTTGGGACACTCTGGGGCCTCATGGAACTGAAGGGACACCAAGTTTTCTGGGAGTGTGGATCTGCTGGAGGGTAGGAGGGCTCTGCACAGGGCCCTGGACAGGCTGGATCCAGGGCCCAAATCCAACAAGGTGAGGTTGAACAAGTCCAAGTGCCAGGTCATGCATTTGGCCACAACAAGCCCTGCAGCCCTATAGGCTGGGGACAGAGTGGCTGGAGAGCAGCCAGGCAGAAAGGGACCTGCAGGGACTGATGGACAGCAGGCTGGACATGAGCCAGCAGTGTGCCCAGGTGGGCAAGAAGGCCAATGGCTCCTGGCCTGGATCAGGAATGGTGTGGCCAGTAGGATGAGGACAGAGATGGGCTGTTGGCAGGGGAGGGAACAGGGCTGGGCAAGAGGAAGAAATTTGTAGCAGGAAGAGTAAAGAAAGCAAAGGTGAAGCCAAGGGAATGCTGAGGGCAGTTTGAGGGTGGCTGCCAGGCAGCCCTGGCTCTGAGCAACAGCGTCTGCAGTGGCACAGGAAACTCCCAGCTGATGGGAACAAACTTTCTGGCTGAGTGCAGAGGCCAGGACAAAGCTGAGTGGATTCCCTGGTGTCCCCCAGGCCTGGCTGGCCCCAGGGGCTGATGGCATTTGTGCTCCCTCAGGTTCATGTCCCCACAGCAACAGCATGGGGGTGCTGGCCCTGCTGTGTGCAATGCAAACAGGGGCTGCTGAGGCAGTGCTGCCGTGTCTGTGCCTGCAAGGATGGGGCACCTGTGTGAGCTGGGGGAGAGGACAGGGCTGCAGAGGGGGGATGTTGTTGGCAGCTGCATGAGGACGCTCTGGGACGCTGCCCTGGGCTGTGCAGCGCACTGGGCATGGATCAGCCCCTGCTCTGCTGCTCCTTCCCGTCTGGCCCAGGGCCCTTGCAGAGCCCCAGCCATGCTGTTTGCCCCCAGCCTGCCCACGGCCAGCCTGGGGCTGCTGACGGGGGTTTCTGTGCTGCTGAGCATTGGCCTGGCCGTGTTCTTGAGAGAGCCTGGGCAAGGAGCCTGGAGCCCCCAGGGCCTGGCCTGAGGCGTCAGCGCTGCCCCAGCAGTGCCCATGGCCTGGCCCTGCTGCAGCCCCGGCACTGCCACCCCCAGGGCTGTGCCCGGCCCCGAGAGCACTCAGGCCCTGCAGCAACACCAGGGCCACCAGGGCAGCGGGGCAGGGCCACGGCAGCAGCACTGGCAACACCAAGTGCTGCTGCTGCTGCTGCTGGGCACAGCTGCTGGGCCAGCGCTGATCTGCCCCAGCTCTGCACACAGACATTGCTGCTGCAGCTCCAGAGAAGGCAACAAAAGGGCATCTCTGCAGAAAACTCTGCTGGGAGATCCTTTAGTTCCTTTAAAGCCACCGAGAGCACAACCCTTCACTGACACAGTCTGTGGCCACAGGGAAGGAGGAGAGAAACAAAATGAGAAATGGCACAAAGATTGACATTTCTTTTTGGACAATATGAAAATACTAAAACAAAGGAAAAGAACCTCCAAAATTAAACGAACAAGAAGAATCAAAGATAATGTTTATTACAAGTGATTTGCAGAAATTGGCCAACAGTTTAATGTTTCTGAAACCATCCAGTCATCAGTCTCCACACTTCCGCCTTGAGCTCCTGGTTCCTCAGGCTGTAGATGAGGGGGTTCAGGGCTGGAGGCACCACTGAGTACAGAACTGACAGGGCCAGATCCAGGGATGGGGAGGAGATGGAGGGGGGCTTCAGGTAGGCAAACATGCCAGTGCTGAGGAACAGGGAGAGCACGGCCAGGTGTGGGAGGCAGGTGGAAAAGGCTTTGTGCCGTCCCTGCTCAGAGGGGATCCTCAGCACAGCCCTGAAGATCTGCACATAGGAGAAAACAATGAACACAAAACAGCCAAAGAACAGGAAAGCACTACCCATAGGAGGACCAAGTTCCCTGGCGTAGGAATTTGAGCAGGAGAGCTTGAGGATCTGTGGGATTTCACAGAAGAACTGTCCCAGGGCATTGCCATGGCACAAGGGCAGGGAAAATGTATTGGCTGTGTATATCAGTGAAAAGAGAAAGGCACTGGCCCAGGCAGCTGCTGCCATGTGGGCACAAGCTCTGCTGCCCAGGAGGGTCCCGTAGTGCAGGGGTTTGCAGATGGACACGTAGCGGTCGTAGCACATGATGGTCAGGAGGAAATACTCTGCTGAGATGAAGAAGAGAAAGAAAAAAACCTGTGCAGCACATCCAGTGTAGGAGATGTTGCTGGTGTCCCAGAGGGAATTGTGCATGGCTTTGGGGACAGTGGTGCAGATGGAGCCCAGGTCAGCGAGGGCCAGGTTGAGCAGGAAGAAGAACATGGGCGTGTGCAGGTGGTGGCCGCAGGCTACGGCGCTGATGATGAGGCCGTTGCCCAGGAGGGCAGCCAGGGAGATGCCCAGCAAGAGGCAGAAGTGCAGGAGCTGCAGCTGCCGCGTGTCTGCCAATGCCAGCAGCAGGAAGTGCCTGATGGAGCTGCTGTTGGACATTTGTTGGGGCTGCACATGGGCACCTGTTCATGGAGAAAAGGACAGTGAAGAGTTAGAGGAGATACCTGTAAGCAAAATCAAAGTCATTTCCCATACACCATCCCCTGGAACACACAGACACAGTCTTTATTATTTTCAAGACCTGGGATTTTCTTTACAAGATCCCCCATGTCTTTCCTGGTATTCTTTGATATCAGAGACCCTCAGAATTTCTCCTGCCCTCAGGGAGAACAGAGCAAGTTCTGTGATGCAAAGTCATGAGTGGAGAGTGAGGGGAGATGGCCTGTCCTTCTCACCTGAGTTCATGTGGGCTTTAAACTTTCGCAGGTGGAGGGTGATCACCTTTCCATGCTCTCCCTAGAATGTCAGCAGGCACAGCTGAGAGCAGATGTTTCCAACACAGCCCAGCTCCACATTTGTAGCCAAGGACTCACGTTGCTCATTTCACCAACCCAGCAACATTTTCAGTGTCACAACACCTCTGCCTTTCCCCATCAATCTTATAACTCAGAGATGCTCTAGGACAGGTTTGCACCCTGGATTGGAGCTCCCAGCTCGGACTGAAATTTCAGGGAGACTCCCAAGTGTCCTTCTGATGGCATTGGATTGAGGGAGATGCAGCTCCTTCCCTGGCTGCACTGACAGCATTGCCCAGAGCTGGGCACTGGGGACAGCGTCACCCTGAGCCAGCTGTGCCCCTGCCAGAGCCCCCAGGGCCGGGCAGCTGCTCCCAGCCCTGTGCTCTGCAGAGGGAACTGGGCCCAGGGCTGCAGAGCTGCCCCACGGCTCTGCTGCAGCTCTGCCTGCACAGGAGGGGCTGCACGCCTTGGAGCCCCGGCCCTGAGGGCAGAGGCTTGGCTGGGGCACAGGAGGGAGGGGGCTTCTTCAGAGGGAGGGGCTGCACTGCAGGGGCTCCTGTGGGCATCTCTAAACTCTCCCTGCCACAGCATTGCTGGGCTTTGTTTTCTCTCATTGCCTCATCTTCTCTCTGCTTCTTGCAGATTTTCCTCCTGCAGGTGTTTCCCTGTGCCTGATCTCTCCCTGCCAGCACTCACAGCCCCCAAATCTCTGTGCACTCTCCTTGGCCTGACAGAACCCTGCCTGTTTGCAGGGCACTGGCTGGGGGCAGGTTCTGTTTGCAGCTTGGAGAAAGGACAGCTCAGACTGAGCCTGATGGCTCCAGCAAAGGTGATGCTGCTGCTGTCCATGGGCAGAGTGGCTGAAAGCACATTAGGGATCTCCTACTGATCACTAAAAGAAACAGTTTGGATGTCTCAGGCACGTGTCAAAATTAATAATTATAATTCATAATCAACCTTTATACTTATCCCCCCCTCTCTGCCATTGTCCAATAGTAGGAAACTGAATACAAAGTCTTTAAAGGTTTCCTCATTTTTTACAAAGTCCTTGTCTTGGAAATATTCTGTGACTGATCAGAACCCCTCAGCATGTCAGAGTTTCATGAGCATTTCACCTCCCTTGCACCAGAAATACTCAGAGTTGTACTCACAGGCTCTGCAGGCATTGGGATGTTCCAGCTTGAGGAGATGGCTCCAGGAGCTGCAGCTGCATTGTCCTGCAGCCAGAGGTTCCTGTGCCAAGGGCTGGCAGTGATTGTGCCCCAGGCACTTCTCAGCTCCTTCCCAGCCCTGACTGATTGAAGCTCTCTGTGCCTCTGGGCTGTGCCCGCGCTGGCTGCAGGCAGTGCCCCAGCCCTGCTGGGCTGGCACAAGAGCTGCTCATCCAGAGAAATGTGCTTTTGAAGCTCTTCTTGGTGACCAGGAGCTGCCTCTGTGCCAGGAGCCCAGCCCAGCTCAGCAGCACAGACACAGCACAAGGACTTTAATCAGCCTCTGGGGCTTTGTACTCAGGCCCTGAACATCAGTCCCTGAAAGGGAGATGAAGAAACCTCCGCAGAACTCCAAGGCAGAATCCAACTCCAAAGTTTCTTGGACTTTTAATGGGTCCCAGAGAGGGACAGGACTGAGCAAGTGTCCCCAGGCCCCAGGCAGAGCAGAGAACTGCAGGCAGTGATGACAGGTGGGGACAAAGAGAAGCCAAGTCTTGGTGCCCTGGGGCACAGCAGGGTCTGTGCCAGCAAGGGCTGGGAGGAGACACCTTGTCCTGAGGCCCTGGGGCCTCCTGGCACAGCCCCAGCCAGGCTGGGCACTGTCAGCCCCTTGTGCTGCCCTCAGCATCCCCCCCTAGCCCACATCCCAGTGGCCTCAAGGATCTGCTGCAAGGAGTCCCTGGGGAGCCTTGCTCAGCAATGGCCCTGGGGGCTCCTTCATGCTCCCTGCAGGGACTGCAGCTTTTTCAAAGGACTTTGGCTTTGGCTTTTGCCTTGCAGTCTCTGAGAGGTTTGTGCAATCATGGCCTCCAATTATCTGCTTTAATTAGTCCCTTGAGAGCCTTTATCAGTAATGACACTCAGTGGGCTCATTAATGCTTCAAGGTACTTCAGTTATTTTAAGGTATTTGGTGTTGCCCTTTTGATACAGACTCTGTGATAGATTTGTGCAATCATGGTCCCAATTATCTCCTTTAATTAGTCCCTTGAGAGCTTTGTACTTACACTCAGTGGTGCTCACTAATGCTTTAAGATACTCAAGGTTTTTAAGGCACTTTGGATTTTCCTTTCAACTCTGAATCTCTGAGAGGTGTTTTTTCCAATTCTGGCCTCCAATTTTCCCCTCCAAGGAGTCCATGAGGAGCCTGTGTTGGGGATGGACCTCAGAGGGACCCATTCATGCTTTGAGACACTCTGAGTTTTTCCTCTGACTTTGACTCTTGGAAAGGTTTGTGCAATCTCAGGCCCTGAGGTTCCAGGGCTCAGCTCCAAATGCACCACGGGGCTCATTAGGGTCAAGCAAGTCCTGACACACCATGGCTCTGCCTTGATTTCCCTTGGCTCTGGAGCGTTTATTAGGCAGATTTCCTTTTACAGTTGTGAAGAAATATTTCAATGAGCTTCTAAGAGATAAGTAATCCTATTTTAAAGAGTGAATTTTATTACTGTTCTCTTTAGAGAAGAGCTGATTGCAGCTTTCTGTGATTTATATTGATGTAGGGCCACTCCTAAGGAGGTCTCACCAGGTCAGAGAAGTTTTACCTTGAGAGTTGACCCAGTGTGGACAACCTTGCCCCACATTCCCCAACCTCATGTGAAAACCAATTTTCACTTTCAAAAATTTAAAATATCAAGATCTTATCAAAATACAACAGAAGACTCAGTAAAGAAAATAACACAGGGCCGGGAGCAAAGGATTTTTCATGGTGTGCTCATTTACAAAATGGCTGTTCTGTCTTTTATACCTCTGGCCCCTCCCAAAGTCTTGTCAATCGACTCCTTCTTCACTGTCCAGTGGTGGAGATCACTGTCTCACACCTTGATTGGAGGTCAGGTGTCACAGACATCTTTTCATGAAAAATCCTTTCTTTAGGATTTTTCCTCCTGAGAAGCTGAGAGGCTTCAGGAACAAAATGTAAACAATGGTTATCTGCTGCTGTGGAATGCAACAGGTGGATCTGTGATTGGTCTCATAGAGTTGTTTCTAATTAATGGCCAATCACAGTCAGCTGGCTTGGACTCTCTGTAAGAGACAGAAGCTTTTGTTATCATTCCATTCTATTCTTAGCTTAGCTAGCCTTCTGATGAAACCTTTTCTTCTATTCTTTTAGTGTAGTTTTAATGTAATATATATCATAAAATAATAAATAAACCTTCTGAAACATGGAGTCAACATTCTCATCTCTTCCCTCATCCAAGAACCCTTGTGAACATCACCACAGTCAGGTGCTGCCATAGGAACAAGCCAACCCTCCCAAATGCCCCAAATACTGAGGCCATCCTGTGATAGCAATGCAAGGGGGAGGGGAAGGATAATTATACATCTAAAAAACTTCTCCTAACATGTATTTAATATCCAGCCTTTAGTTGTGAGAGTCAACCATAGGATTGCGCATCTATAACAAGCCCCCTTTTTCTTTTTCTGTAAGTCATTTTGCTCAAACAGTTAAGTACAAAGTTTTCTCTCTCTCTTGAATGAGTCATACGAGCATCTGTTGATTTGGGCAAGAACAGTGGGAACGGGAGAAAAAAAAATCTCAGGTTTTCCTTAGACACACTTATTTGGAATGGACAAAAGGGCATCCCAGAGGTCCAGTGTGGCTTTGACTCCCATCTACCGTGCCTGTGTGGCTGCTACCCATAGTTGGTGCATCTTAGGGGTGAGCACAGAGGCCAACTCGGTCCTGCCCTCCAGTCCCTGTTGAATTAAAAGACAACTGAGGAATGACAGAGGTCTGGAATGGCCTTTTGTCCCTACCTTACCATGCCTATGGGGTTGCGACCCACAGCAGGGCTATGGAGCCTTCTTGGTAGCAAACAAAGGGGCCAACCCGGTCTTGCCTTCCTTCCTTTGTCTTATTTTCTTAAAGAAGCTGTCCCATTACCTTTTACAGTCTGTTGTGTACTTCTCCTCAACAGATGCTGGTAATTCTCACCCATGAAAACAGGAAGACAGTTCCCGAGCTGGTTGGTGGAAGCTTGACTCTACTTTTTGGGCGTCTTGGTGTTTTTCTGGTTGTCTCTCAGTCTCTGCTTGAGAGTCAATCTTGTTTCACCCAGCCTGGATGTTACAGTCCACTCTTTGGGTTCTTCTCCTGGGCCTTTGACTCTGTTGCCATGAGTCCATCCCCGCTCTGCAGCTCGCACGGCCGATTCGGTGGTGAGCAGTGCCTGAAAGGGACCTTCCCACTGAGGAGTTAGAGGCTGATCTCTCCATGGCTTAATCATCACCCAATCCCCAGGATTAATATTATGGATTCTGAAATCCAGGGTGGTAGTTTGAGGAATTGCCCCTTTATGTCTTACCCCTTCTAAGGTTTGTGCTATAGACATCACTTATTTCTTGGCATTGGCTTCCCCTTCCTCATAGGTGGCAGCCTTCTGGGGTGAGGTCAGGAAGGGAAACCCAAACATCATTTCATAGGGTGACACCCCCAGATCTGACTGGGGTTGGGTTCTAATTCTTAATAAGGCCAAAAGGAGACATTTTATCCATGACATTCAGGTTTCAATCATTAGCTTAACTAGAGCTCTTTTAAGAGTTTCATTCATCCTCTCTACATGACCAGAACTCTGTTGATGCCATTGGGTGTTTAATTCCTATTTTACTCCCAGGGCCTGAACAACTTTCTGTAATATCTTCAATGTTAAATGAGTTCCCCAGTCTGAATCAATCCTGTTTGCCATCCCATACTGGGGAATAATTGATTCTAGAAGTGTTTTACTCACAACATTGGCATTTACTTTCACAGTGGGTACCACCTCTACCCAATGAGTCACGTGATCTACTATCACTGGCAAAAACTTCCACCATTATACCTGGGGAAGCTCAGTAAAGTCTACTTGGATGTTTTGGAAGGGTCATAAGGCCAGTTCTTGCCCTTCCCTGGGTGTTTTCCTCATGATTTTCTTATTCACTTGTTGACATACCACACACTGTTCAGTTACTTGCTTAGCAATTCTGAAAATTCCTGTGCATCCCCAATTCCTTAGAAATTGATCAGTTAGCGCTTGTGTACCCCAATGTGTTGTTCCATGTATGCATTCTAGCATTTTCCTGGCAAAGGGTTTATTATTATTTCCTTCCATCTGCTCATTTCCCTTTGTTATCTTTCTCGGCTCCTATTTTAAGGAGTTCTTCCTCTTCTGTCCCACTGAATACAGGGACTTTTTGCATTTTTCTCATGGGGGTTAATACTATTATTAGTTTTTCTGTCCCTGATTCAGTTGCATTTTTAGCTTCTAAACTGTCTAAATTGTTCCCTTGGTCCCCTTTTTGATGTCCTTCAACATATACCACCACTACTTCCTCTGGTAATTGTAAGGTTTCTAACTCTTCTTTTTTCATGAATCAGTCCCTTTCCCTTTGAAGTGAATAGTTCCCTCTCCTCCCAATTTTTCCAAAGGTATGCACCACTCCAAAAGCGTATTTTCGGTCTGTATATATTTTTTCCCCTTTTCCACGCTAATATTTCCAGAGCTCGCTTTAGGGCATACAACTCACACCTTGGGCTGACCAGTTGGAAGGTAACTTTCCCTTTTCTATGGCCACCATCCCTTCACGCACTATAGCGTACCCCCTGTGTCCCTTTATTACCCATGAAGATCCATCGATGTTCAGTCATTTTCCACCTTGGAGTGGTTGAGCTGTTAGGTCCTCTCTTACTTTAGTTTGATAGTTTATAACATCTAGGCAATTATGTATTAGTTCCTCATCTGGTTCTCCATACAAAAACTGGGCAGGGTTGAGTTGGTTACTCATGATCAGCTCTAAACCATTATCGATTAAGATGGCTTCATACTTTAGCACTCGGGAATCAGTGAGCCATTTCTCAGTATTTTGGCTCAGGATACTGCTTACTGAGTTTGGGATATATATCTTCAGTTTTCTCCCAAAGGGTAATTTTTTGCTTTCTGCTATGAGTAGGGCAGTCACTGCCACAGCCTGAATGCAGGTTGGCCACCCCCAGCTGACAGGGTCTGGCAGTTTTGATAAACAGGCCACTGGTTTCCTGGATCCTCCCCAGTCCTGGGCTAACACTCCATGTGCTACCCCTCTTTCTATATCCACAAACAGACAGAAGGGTTTGTCTAAGGCAGGAAGATTCTGTGCCAGTGCACTGACTGATTTTTGCTTTAAAGCTTCAAACTTTTGTTCATTGTCTTTTTCCCACCTAATCTCTTCCACTAACTTTTCATACAAGAACTGGATGGACTGCATGTATCCTTCAGTCCATAGCCTACAATATCCCAACAGGCCTAAAAACCTTCTGACTTCCCTCTTAGTTTTTGGCAGTGGGAGTGAGACTATCCCTGTAATTCTCTCAGGGTTCAGCCGCCAGCTCCCTTGACAAATCACATGTCCTTGGTATTTTACTTCCCTCTCTACAAAATCAAGTTTCTCTTTTAATATCCAAAGTCCTTGGTCCCCCAGAAAATTTAACAACACTATGGTGGATTCCCAAACTTCTTTTTCTTCCTGTCCTGAGAGAAGCAAATAATTTACATATTGGATGAGCTTTATCTCAGGTTTGATGGAGAAGAGTTGTAGTACTTCTCCTAGGGCATGACTGAAGAGGTTTGGGGATTCGGAAAACCCTTGGGGTAACCCAGTCCATTGAAGCTGTTGCTTCCTCCCAGAATCGAGGTCTTCTCATTCAAAGGTAAATATATCCCACTTTATCCTGCCAGTGGGCACACCCAAAAAGCATCTTTTAGGTCTATCATGCTAAACCACTGGTGTTCTGGGGGGATATTATTCAGTAGTGTATAGGGATAAGGCACTACTGGGTAAGGATTCACTGTTCTTTTGTTCACTTCTCTCAAATCTTGGACAAGCCTGTAAGTCCCATCTGACTTCTTTACTGGTAATATGGGTGTATTATGGGGGGACATACATGGTTCTAAGGTCCCTTCCTCAAGCAGGTCCTGGATCAGTGGCTGCAGTCCTTGTCTCCCTTCCAGGGAAAGTGGATATTGTTCTACCCAAACTGGATGGTTCTCATTAACTATTTTTATTACTATAGGTTTCATGTTCAATTTATCTTGGTTTTTTGGTTTTGCCCACACCATCTCATGAATTTTCTCCTCATCTTCTTCCCTTAATTGGAGAAGCTTAACTATCACTTACCCTTACTCTAGAAGCACTCCAATGTCAAACTGCACCTGTAAATCCTGTCCTAATAAATTTCACCCTGCATCTGGAACTAATAGAACATCCCTGGTTCCCATTTTCTTTGTTCCCTCAAACTTTATTTGCTTTACAAATGAGGCTTTGAACCCTTTCCCTTTAGCACCTACTACTTGCACAGTATCTTGACTCTTTCTGCACCCCTTTGGGATTCTACAAACACAAGTTCTTTCAGCCCCTGTGCCTACTAAGAATTCAAATTCTTCCTCCTGGGGATCTATTTTTAAAGTTATCAAGGGCTCCTGATGGTATTCTGTCCCCAGGAGGTAGAGCCCCTGACACCCCAAGTCTTCCACTTCTCCTTTTTGCTCAGTCTCATAGACCCTCAGATCCTTTTCCTTCTGGGGGCAATTCTTACTTATATGCCCACTCTCTTTACAGGAAAAGCAAACTGGTCCTGGGTTCCCTTGTTTCCTAAACTCTCCTTTTTGTGTGGAGGCCCAGGGGCCTGCATCCTCCCTCCACCTATCTTCCCGCACTTGGAATCTCCCTCCCTTACCTGAGTTGTTCTTTGCATGCTGGTTTCCTTCCCTAATGGCAGTTACCATTACCTTTGATTTTGCCTTGGCCTTCACTTCATCCCTTTTTACATACACCTTCTGTGCTTCCCTTAAAAGGTCTTCTAACCTCCTTTCTTGCCAACCATCTAACTTTTCTAACTTTCTCTGTATAGCTGGCCAGATGTGAGTGACAAAATTTATCTTTAGTAAGATCTGTCCAGCCACCGTGTCAGGGTAAACCCCTGAATACTGCCTTATATTTTTCCTCAACCTTTCTAAACACTCTGTGGGGGTTTCTTTGCTCTTTTGCTGCTCATTGAAAGCCTCATGGGCATTTTGGTTAAGTGGAGCTGCTTCTTTGATGCCTCTTATAATCAATGTTCTATATTCCTCCATGTCTTGCCTCCCCCCAGTGCTGCTGTGGTCCCTGGTGGAGCGCACTATGGGCATTTTCAGATCCCCAGAAGGTCCTTGCACATGCTCCCTTTCCCATATTTGTATCCCAGCCGCTCGGATCATGTGTCTTTCTTCTGGTGTGAACAACATAATCATTAATGATTGCATTTCCTCCCATGTATAAATATTGGGCCCCAGAAACTGGTCTAACTGCTCTGTGGCGTCGTGTGTTTTAAAATGTTTATATGAGTTCAGTTGTGAAGTTGTTTATCCCTTCTATAAGTTAGAAATATGGTTTGGCCCTCGGTTCCCCCCGTGTACTTCCCTCATAATGGTTTCTCCCTAAGCTGGTTACCCCTTGTTTTCCCGCCAATGGCTTGTCCCTCAAGGTGACTGATCCCTTGATCCTTCCCTTTATGCCCTTATAAGTTTATTTCCTCCCTCCTGGTGCTGCCCACTTCCCCTGTCTATCATTGCAACCACCACTCTTTATTTCGAGAACCTTCCGTGTCAATCATCCCTTCCTCAATGTATGATTTGCCTCCAGAGGCTCTTCCCTCCCTTATGTAATCCTTATTGGTCCTGCTGTGTCCCACGCTCCTCCCCTGGTCTTCGTTAATTGGTCACCTTGAGTCTCCTCCTGTCACGCTCATTCCCATTATCAGTGCCTCCCTAAGCCGTCCTCCTCTGACACCCATCACTGGTCCCGCCTGGGAAATAGAGCACCTTGGCATCCACACGAGTGTGCACTCTCTCCTTCCTTTATCTCGGGACTTGGTAGCCACGCTCTCGCCTGTGCCCCCCAGGCCGCAGACAGCACCACTACCCGAGGGTTTTCGAGGAGAACCTGGGGGTGGCAGATCTTGTGCTCTCCTCCGGCCACGCACCGGGAGCAGCTGGCCGGCATCTGTCCAGCTCCTGTGGCCGCAGAGCAGGCTACAGGGAAAAAGCTTTTCCTGAGATCCAACCTGAGCCTGCCCCGACTCAGCTGCAGCCGCTCCCTCCACTCCTGTCCCTGGGCACCAGAGGGAAGAGGTTCCCACAGCCCCAGCCAGGGACCTGCTCCCAAGGCTGCTGCCATGGCCACCAGGGCTGCCACCAGCTGGGATGCTCGGTTTCCACGGGCCGGGCTTCAGGAATGGGATTCTCCAATTTCCTGCTCCCGCTAAAACCGCGCTGCCCTCGCTGCCCTCCCGCCTCCCATGGAAAGCACAAAAGGCAAAGATCCCAGGCTAGGAGAAGAACAATTTATTGGGAACAGCAACGAGATAAGGAAAAAAGGGAACAGAAACAATATTGATAACAGAAGGGATCAATAAAACTGTTTACAGGGAAAACTACAACATCAACTAATGGCTCTCCCCAGTTTAGTATTTCCCCTCCCTGGAAAAGACACCCTTCTCCTCAGGAAGAGAGAGAGAGAGAGAGTCCCTTTCCTGGCCCTGGCAATGTTCTCAGGTGGGAGTGAATGTAATGACAGGGCCATTGCCAGACCCTCATGTTCTTCAATCCAAAATCATGTAATTGGCAGGGCCAGGAAAAGGTACAGGTGTCTTCCCAGCATGGATCAGAGGGAAAATGGATCTCCAGGGCTTTTCCCAATATAGATCCTCCAATGGGGGATGAAGCTGGAGCAGTGCACGAAGCTCCTCCTGCACTTGGGGCATTTGTAGGACTTCCCTTACTGGTGTCTCTGTTGGTGTTTGGTCAGGTCGGAGCTCTGGGTGAAGCTCTTCCCACACTGGGGACACTCGTAGGGCCTCTCCCCAGTGTGGATGCGCCGGTGCCTGATGAGGGTGGAGTTGCGCTTGAAGCCCCTCCCACAGTCAGGACAGCGGAAGGGCCTCTGCTCCGTGTGAATGCGCTCATGCAGGCGGAGATTTGAGCTGGTCTGAAACCTCTTCCCACAGGTGGGACACTCGTAGGGCCTCTCCCCAGTGTGGATGCGCTGGTGCCTGATGAGGTGGGAGTTGCGCTTGAAGCCCTTCCCACAGTCAGGGCAGAGGAAGGGCCTCTCCTCTGTGTGAATCTGCTGGTGCCTGGCGAGATCAGAGCCGGTGTGAAACCTCTTCTGACACTCAGGACACTCATAGGGCCTCTCCCCAGTGTGGATGCGTTGGTGGTTGATGAGGGCAGAGCTGCAGCTGAAGCCCTTCCCACACTCCCCACACTCGTAGGGCCATTCCCCAGTGTGGATCATCTGGTGGCTGATCAGGGTGCTGCTCTGCCTGAAGCTCTTCCCACACTCCAAGCACTTGTGGGGCTTCTCCCCATTGTGAAGCTGCTCATGGACCACCACCTCTGAGCTCTGGCTGAAGCTCTGTCCACCTTCCTGGCTCAGGGTGGGTCTTTCCTCCTCAGAGCACCCTGGGCTGGGTTTTGAGCCCCTCCTTCTGTGGGATCTCTGGGGCTTTTCCTCCACGTTGGAATTCTGCAGTGTGGAGCCATTTAAAATGGCCTCTTCCACGAGATTCTGCTGTGGGGATTTGTCCTCCCTGGTCTCCATCCTCAGCTTCTTCCCTGGGGGAGGCAGGACAAGGAGAGGATGGGATTTGCCTCCATGCCAGCGGGAAGGGGAAGGAGATCCCCCCAGTGCATCCCCAGCAGGACGGGGTTGGCAGCAGGGTTGTCCTGCAGCCGGGGGCCGTGCTGGGCTGGGAGATGGAGCAGGAGAGAGGGGGAAAGGGGCACTGACTGCCTCCTCACCTGCCTGGGGCTCCTGGAGCACCTTCTTCTTCCTCACAGCCTCCTCCTCCATCTGGCCAAGTTTAAGGGATGGAAAATCCTGTTTTGAGAAGAAAACAAGGGATAAGTATATTGAATTTTGTACTGGTTTGAAGGCAAACCTGGGGAGAGTCTAAACCAGGATTACAATTTAATAAGAAAATTTAGATCAAGGCAATGATACAGAAACACTGCCTTAAACTGACAGAGTCAGGATATAACCTGACACCCTGTTGCTGCTCAGGGTGGTGGCTGCAGTCCCATGAAATGGTGGCTGCAGTCCTGTTGGAGTGATGAACGTGATTCTGTCCAAGCAGTGATCCTGTAGAAGGGTCTGGTCTTCCTCTGAAGGTCCAGTGGTGGTTCTGGAGCTCTTGTCCTCTGGCAATCCAGTAGGCAAGCTGCTCCTGGTGTTGCAAGGCTCAGCTTATATGCAGGTAGGAATGCTTGGATCCTCCCCCTGGGCGGAGCATCCCACAATGGGATGATGGAATTTTATCAGTCCTGCAGTGACACTCAATGGCCCATTCCCAGAAGATATCTCCCCTGGAGGGCGTTATCAGGGCTGAGTCATGGAAGAGATCAAGAACACTGCCCCACCTGTTTCTAGCAGTTGATGAAGATGGGCATTGAAAACATGCATTTGGTTCCATCTTACATTGCAACCTGAAACAGTGGGGTAATCCCTGCTCAGGGGGTGAACACCACCCCCCTTACCCAAACTGGCTCAGGTGTAAAACCCCCACCCTGGGAAGGCCACACACACAGGGGACAATGTCACACTTGCCCTGCTCCAGGGCAAATGGCATCTCTCTAATATTTTCTTAACCAGATTGTAAAATTAGTTTGGCACAGTGAGTTCAGGGCACTGTTCTTTGACCCCAGTTGCCTTTGACAACAGCATGGTTCCTTCCTCTGAGGAGGTTGTGGGTCTCTCTGGAGGAACTCTTGGAAACTTGGATGCAGCTTCATCTGAGCGACCTATGGGAGAACTGATGAGGAAAATGGCTGTTGTGGGACTGGAGTGTAAAGAAAAGATTTTGTTGTCCCTCCTTGAAAAGTTTGTTAAAATCACTGGAGGAAATGGAGCAAATGATACCAGCAAGACTGACAAGGTTCATTCACCACATGGTGAGGAACACAAGGCTGCTAAAAGTCCCACAAGAAGCCCAGCTCAAGTAGCTAAATTCCCAAATAACTCCTGAATTCCTAGGCTTGGGTTTTTTGCCAAATGTGAGAATCATTATTCTCTTCATCCCTGTCACCTTTGTGACAGCTACACAGAGCTTCCACTTCCTTTTAATAATATCTGTATTGGGCCGAATTTGCACTTTTCTTTAATTGTAACCTGCCAGCAGCTGAGCTGGAGCTGTGCAGGAACCAAGGAAACTTGGAATTGCCCCAGAATTGCTTCTATTGTCAGCCGGTGCTGCGGCGGCCGTGGGGCAGAGGGGTGGGAAAGGGGGCTCCGGGGTGGCAGTGGAGGAAATGCCGGGCCCGGGGGCTGAGCACAGGGCTGAGCACGCAGAGATGGTTTTGTTCTTGCTGAGCTCGCACTGAGCCAAGGCCTGTCCTGCCCCTCATTCGGCCACGCTGGGGAGGGGCTGAGGGTGTGGGGGAGGTTGGGAGGGGACACAGCCAGGACAGGAGATCCCAGCTGACCCCAGGGATAGCCCAGACCATAGGACATCATGATCAGTGCATGAAGTGTGGGGAACAAGGAGGAAGGGGGCACATTTTCAGTGAGGGTTTTGTCTCCCCAGGTAACACTTAGGCAGGATTGGGCCCTGTTTCGCCAGTGGGCAGGGCCCGCACCAAAGACACAGACACCAACTTAACTTAAGGAACAGTGTAATTTAGATAATGCAAATTTGCAAAAAATTACAAAAATATTAGGTAGGCAAAGCAAATAATCATTAGTCAATAATTCTGAAAGAGAAGATGTTGAAATGAGTATCACACAACTGTCCATTTCTGGCTGCAGGCTCTGGAGATTCTATCTCTGCCTTCAATCAGGGTTGCATTCCCTAAAGAATCCTGGTACCAAATCCTGCTTTCCAAGGCTGGAACAGTGTCTCAGGTTTAGCTGGGTGTGTATTCAATTACCCTCTGTTAAAGCTGGGGCAATTATCATCTGTTAATTGAGCAGTTTACTTTATCTCTTCCGCATGGAATCCTCCCTCCAGGGAGATATCTTCTGTTAATGGGCCATTGAGTGTCACTGATAAAAATTCCATCATCCCATTGTGAGAAGCTCTGCCCAGAGGGAGGAGCCAAGCATTCCTACCGGGATATAATCTGAGAATGTGAACAACAGAGTCAGCCTTCTCCCACAAGATTCCCAGAAGAGCAGCTTTCAGCTCCACTGGATCCCAGAGGAAGATCGGGCCAATCGACGCCACAACTGGACCTTCAGAGGAAAACTCCACCCTTCTACAGGATCACTGCTCCAACAGAACCACACCTGTCCCTGCAGGAGCACTGCAGACACCATTTAACAGGAGTGCTACCAACACTCTGACCCACAGGGTGTCAGGTCGTATTCTGACTCTGTAAGTAGTTTTTAGTACTACTGCATTTGTATTTTTAATTTTCCTTCTGAAGAACTGTTATTCCTATTCCCATAGACTTTTCTTGACACCCCCTTGTTTTGAAAATTATAATTCCAAGTGAAGGGATTAACATTTTCCATTTCAAGGGAGTCTCCTGCCTTCCTTAGCAGACACCTGTCTTTTCAAACTGACACAATGCCCAGGGACAGCCAGGCAGGTGAGGAGGAAGTCAGTGCCCCTTTCCCCCTCTCTCCTGCTCCATCTCCCAGCCCAGCACAGCCCCCGGCTGCAGGACAACCCTGCTGCCAACCCCGTCCTGCTGGGGATGCACTGGGGGGATCTCCTTCCCCTTCCCTCTGGCACGGAGGCAAATCCCATCCTCTCCTTGGCCTTCCTTCCCCAGGGAAGAAGATGAGGATGGAGACCAAGGAGAACAAATCCCCAAAGCAGAACCTCCTGGAAGAGGCCATTATAAATGGCTCCACGGTGCAGAATTCGAACGTGGAGGAAAAGCCCCAGAGCTTCCACAGAAGGAGGGGCTCAAAACCCAGCCAAGTGGGCTCTGAGGAGGAAAGATCCACCCTGAGCCAGGAAGGTGGACAGAGCTTCAGCCAGAGCATGGAGCTGGTGGCCCATGAGCAGCTTCACAATGGGGAGAAGCCCCACAAGTGCTTGGAGTGTGGGAAGAGCTTCAGGCAGAGCAGCACCCTGATCAGCCACCAGATGATCCACACTGGGGAATGGCCCTACGAGTGTGGGGAGTGTGGGAAGGGCTTCAGCTGCAGCTCCCACCTCATCATCCACCAACACATCCACAACAGGGAGAGGCCCTACGAGTGTCCTGAGTGGCAGAAGAGGTTTCGGAGAAGCTCCCATCTCCTCAAGCACCAGCGAATTCACTCAGAGGAGAGGCCCTTCCACTGCCCTGACTGTGGTAAGGGCTTCAAGTGGAAATACCACCTCATCAGGCATGAGTGGCGCATCCACACTGGGGAGAGGCCCTACGAGTGTCCCAAGTGTAGGAAGAGCTTCACTTTCAGCTGTAACTTGACCAGACACAAAGAGATTCACCGTTAAGAGAAGCCCTGCAAATGCCTCAGTTTCAGGAGGAGCTTCGTTCACTGCTCCAAATTCAGTCCTCCAGTGGAGGTCCCACATTGGGAAGAGCCCCGGTGATCCATGTTCCCTGTGATCCATGTGAGGAAGACACCTGTCCCTTTTCCTGCCCCTCCTAGTGACATGATGTGGCATTGAAAAACATGAGGGTCTGGCCATGGCCCTGTCATTACATTCACTCCCACCTCAGGTCATTGCCAGGAGCAGGAAAGGGACTCTCTCTCTCTCTCTCTCACCCCTGAGGAGAAGGGTGTCCTTTCCAGGAGGGGGAAATTGTGGCCAGGCAGACCCAGTGAGTTGTGTTTTAATTTTCCCTATAAACAGTTTTATTTATCCCTTGTGTTATCAGTATTGTTTCTGTTCCATTTGTTCCTTATCTGGTTGCTGTTCCCAATAAATTGTTCTTATCCCAGCCTGGGATCTTTGCCTTTTGTGCTTTCCATGGGAGGCGGGAGGGCAGCGAGGGCAGCGCGGTTTTAGCGGGAGCAGGAAATTGGGGAATCCCATTCCTGAAGCCCGGCCCGTGGAAAGCGAGCATCCCAGCTGGTGGCAGCCCTGGTGGCCATGGAAACCACCCCTGGCATGGGGTCTCCATGGAGCTGCCAAGGGACTGAGCATAGCAACAGGGGGCTGGTGATGGTTGCCATGGAAACTGGCCATAGCAACAGTGGACTGGTGATGGTTGCCTGCTAAGGATCAGATTTGTCACAGGCCCTCAGAGGGGTTCCATGGGGACTTTCCAAGAATCTCCAGGCTGTTCCAGAGCTGGAATGTCACAGGCAGAGACAGGGGCTCCATGGAGACCTCCCAGGGCTTTCTGGGGATGGTAAAGAGCCCTGTGGTCAGAGGCAGTCACAGCCATTCCACGGTGACATCCCAGGAGTCCCCAGGCTGCCAGAGAGCTGGGATGTCCCAGACACTCACATGGGTTCCTGTCATGGGCACAGTGGGAGCTTCAGGCAACATTTATTAGAGGAACTCCTGTTGGGTCACGAGGTGCAGAAACGATCCCCAATGCTCCCCATAGATCCCCAAATGTCACTGTTGAATCAGTGTTCTGTGGTTTCTTTCCAATGGAAAACAAGCATCCTTATCCTCCAGGTGTCCATGTCTGAAATTGGGATTCCACCTCCAAAATTCTGTATATCCAAGGGTTGCTCCCAGGCACAATCTGCCAGTACATCAAGCCTGGCTGGCCTTGGCCTCTGGTGACTGCCCCTGCAACACTGGGGCTGGGTCCTTCCCTTCCCATGGAGATCACTGGGACACCGTGGGAACCTCATGGAACGAAGGGGATGCTTGTGGCACCACTGGAGCCCATGGAACCAAGGAGCCATGGTGACACAGTGGGGCTTCATGGAACCCAGAGACCATTATGGCTCTGTGGGGCCTGATGGAACCATGGAGACCATTGGGACCCTCCAGGGCCTTGTGTCACCAAGGGGGCATTATGGCACCTCAGGGAAGCGAGGGACCATTGGGACAATGTGGGGCCCCATGGAACCCAGGGAACATGGAACAGGCCTGGCTGGTTTGGCTTCCCAGGGGTCCCCTGACAGGTCTGGCTGATGTTGCAATGTCAAGGGCCGCCTCTCATCAGCTCCTGGAAAACTGGGGCTCCGTGCTTTTCTTGCTATGGGAAAGAACCGCCCCCCTTTTCAGATGCCCATTGCCAAAATTGAAACTCTCCCTAAAGCAATTCCTATATGCAAGGATATCACTCAGAACAAAATCCTGCTTGCTCTGACTGGCCTTGGCCTCTGGTGGCCATTTCTCATCTGCCCCTGAAACACTGGGGCTCTGTTCCTTCCTTCCTATGGAAAGGAAACGGCTTTCAGGTCCAGAGACCCTGGCCAAAATTAGAATTTGGCCTCTCAATTCTGTATATCCAAGGACTGATCCCAGACAAAAGTAGCTAGGACAGACAGGTCAGGTTGGCCCTGTCCTCTGGTGATTTTCTTAGACACTGAGCTGAATGTTTTCATTTGAAAACACCTTGGAGAGGGCCCAGAGATCTCCCAAGGAGGGGTTTTGAGGCCTTGGGCACATGAGCACTACATATGGACAAAGGAGCTCTGTGCTCTGTGCTGTTGTGGTGGTTTTGCATCACGGAAGTGATGTTCTAAGAGAAGCTGCTATCAGTTTCATCTGTGTTTGACAAAAAAAATAATCAGTAATTATCTTTGAGAATTGACCATCTGTTAAACCACTAAGGAAAGTGTACACGCCTCTGTGAAGACACATGTTAAAGATGAGAAAGCCTGGGAGGGTCTCTTTCCCTTCTGGCTGGCACAGAGGTAACAAGGCTGACCCGGCCCCGTCTCAGCCAGGCCGGGCTGGGCGGCTCCTGCCGTGGGGCCGGGCCCCTTCCCAGGGACCCCGCCAGGCCCCATCGGCTGCCGGGCAGGGCCGGGGAGGCCGCGGGGCCGAGGCCGGGCCGGGCCATGGCTGCAGTTGGGAACATCTGGGCCCTGCTGAGCCCTGCCCCGCCGCCAGCCCGGGCCCAGCCAGGATCCGCCGGGCCCCAGGAGCAGCCCCGGGCCGGGCCGGCTCGGCCAAGATTCTGCCACCCTTGGGCTTCAGCCGCAAGCCCCGGGCAGGGGCAGGAGAAGCCATCGGCCCCCGGCCGTGCTGCTGCTGTGCTCTGGCCTGGCTGCTGAGATCCTGGCCCTGCCCCAGCGCGGCCCATCCTGACACAGCCCCAGCGCAGCCGCTGCAGAAACCTCCATTGTAAAACAGCTCCGGCCGCAAGCACCGAGCCCGGCCGGGGGCACGGAACCATCTGCAGGCCCCGGGTGAGATATGAACTCTTTCAGTGCTTCCAT
Organism: Agelaius phoeniceus; assembly: GCF_051311805.1. Classification (NCBI taxonomy): domain Eukaryota; kingdom Metazoa; phylum Chordata; class Aves; order Passeriformes; family Icteridae; genus Agelaius; species Agelaius phoeniceus. The sequence goes on from NW_027509866.1 coordinate 9,121,671, forward strand.
CCTCCCTCCAGTGAGAGAAAAGGACAAACTGCAGGCACACAGAGGAGCAACATGAAGACTCCGAGGTCACTGAAGGGGAAGTTTAGCCCCAGATGGAAGGGATGAGGAGATGCCTTGATCTTGGGGCTGAAATCGTCTTGTAAACCTATGGGGAAGGATGTAATTGATACATCAGACTCTCTTTTTCCCTATATGTAATTGAAAATATGGGTAGATGACTTGTTCAGCAAAAACCTCCATGCTAAAGTAAGCAAATGTTGAAGTAGCTGTGATCCCATGAGAAGTTTAAACAGAGAAAGAGAGAAGAGTAATGAGATCCTGTGCTATCAGGGAGAGAAGAAGAAGATCTCTGTTGTCAGAGATGAAGATGATTTCAGAAATAGATGAAGAGAATCTTTGCTCTTGAACAGCTCATCTTTAAACTCATACCCCATAAGTTGACATTGCCCATAAACACAGCTGTGGGGAAAGCTGTGAAAAATGGGAGGGACTTCACAATTGCAGATTTTCTGGGCACCTGCTATTCATGGGAATTGAGAGCCACGAGCGAACTTTTTCTTATGGAGAAGTCTCCATAGCATGAAAGAGAGACTCCTCTGCCTAAGTGAACTGAAGAAAGACTGTTCTAGATGGTGTAAACTGACTGAAACTTTCAGGTTTTGTCTCCTTACATTGTCAGTAAGAAAGAAAAGGTTATAGGGAAAGGAGAAGTGTTCGGATCCTTATTACTCTTTCTTCTATTTACTGGTAATAAACTTTTCTGTATACCCTTTTAAATTTTTGAGCCTACTTTCCCTTTCTCCTAATCCTATCTCACAGCAGGAAATGAGTAAATATATTCCAGTGAGTGCAATGGTAATTAGCCAACACGGATCCCACTGCACTAATAGATGCATTGGCAGAGAAATCTCAAATTAGCAAACCAATATCACTCCAGATACATTCCTGATAAACTGCATTAGAGCAGAGGAAAATCAAGGCAGAGCCATGGTTTGTCAGGACTTGCTGCAGCCTGATGAGCCCTGTGGTGCATTTGGAGCTGAGCCCTTGAACCTCAGGGCCTGAGAGGAGATTGCACAAACCTTTCCAGGAGTCAAAGTCAGAAGAAAACCCCAAAGTGTCTCAAAGCATGAATAGGTCCCACTGAGGTCCATCCCCAACACAGGCTCCTCATGGACTCCTTGGAGGAGACAATTGGAGAACAGGATTGACCAAAAACCTCTCAGAGTCTCAGTGTGGAAAGGAAATTCCAAACTACCTTAAAAATTTGACAAGCTCAAAGCCTTACTGAGCACCTCTGAGTGTCAGTACAAAGCTCTCAAGGGACTCATTAAAAATAATTGGGGCCATGATTGCACAAACCTCTCACAGAGCCTGCATCAAAAGGGAAACACCAAGTACCTTCAAATAACTGGAGTACCCTGAAGTATTAATGAGTCCCAATCAATGCTGAAACCGGCAGAGAATCTCCAGGGACTAATTACAGCAGATAATTGGAGGCCAAGTTTGCACAAACCTCTCAGAGACTGCAAGGCAAAAGCCAAAGCCAAAGTCCTTTGAAAAAGCTGCAGTCCCTGCAGGGAGCATTCAGGAGCCCCCAGGGCCATTGCTGAGCAAGGCTCCCCAGGGACTCCTTGCAGCAGATCCTTGAGGCCACTGGGATGTGGGCTAGGGGGGGATGCTGAGGGCAGCACAAGGGGCTGACAGTGCCCAGCCTGGCTGGGGCTGTGCCAGGAGGCCCCAGGGCCTCAGCACAAGGTGTCTCCTCCCAGCCCTTGCTGGCACAGACCCTGCTGTGCCCCAGGGCACCAAGACTTGGCTTCTCTCTGTCCCCACCTGTCATCACTGCCTGCAGTTCTCTGCTCTACCTGGGGCCTGGGGACACTTGCTCAGTCGTGTCCCTCTCTGGGACCCATTAAAAGTCCAAGAAAGTTTGGAGTTGGATTCTGCCTTGGAGTTCTGGAGAGGTTTCTTCAGCTCCCTCTCAGGGACTGATGTCCAGGGCCTGAGCACAAAGCCCCAGAGGCTGATTAAAGTCCTTGTGCTGTGTCTGTGCTGCTGAGCTGGGCTGGGCTCCTGGCCCAGAGGCAGCTCCTGGTCACCAAGAAGAGCTTCAAAAGCACATTTCTCTGGATGAGCAGCTCTTGTGCCAGCCCAGCAGGGCTGGGGCACTGCCTGCAGCCAGCCCGGGCACAGCACAGAGGCACAGAGAGCTTCAATCAGTCAGGGCTGGGAAGGGGCTGAGAAGTGCCTGGGGCACAATCACTGCCAGCCCTTGGCACAGGAACCTCTGGCTGCAGGACAATGCAGCTGCAGCTCCTGGAGCCATCTCCTGCAGCTGGAACATGCCAATGCCTGCAGAGCCCGTGAGTACATTCTCTGCTTGTCTCTTGTGCAGAGCAGCCAGGGGTGCCCAGGGCTGTCCTGCAGAGCAGGGTCCTGCAGCCCAGGGTGCTGTGCTGGGGCAGGGACTCTGCTGCCTGCCAGGGACAGCTCTCAGCCAGCCCTGGCAGCTGCTCCCAGCACTGGGGCACAAGATCTGGGTGGCAGGAGACAGCTGGTGATGCTTGGAAGTGTTCTCCTTGTGTGGGGAGGATGCTGCATTGTTCACGACTGCTCCCAGCATGGCATTTAACTCCAGAATATTTCCAAGTAGATTATACAGGGAGCACAGCAAGGGAGGACCTGAATAAAAGAGAAGCTCCTGATTTATTAATCTACTTCTCTAGGTTGCAAGGATGGGAAATTGCACACAGGTATTCATCCCTCAGTTCAGGTAGAGAATTTTTTTTTCTGAGATCTTAGAAAACCAGGCAGTGACCAAAATCAGCCCTTAGGGGCAGCATCAGTGTCCCTTTTCCAACAGCTCCTTAGGGTTTTTACCATGTTTCCATCAGAGCCTGCAGAGCCAGAGCTGCCCCTGGGCAGTGCCTGAGCTGGGAGGGCTCTGCAGGGCAGAGCTGAGCCCCCAGGGCTGGGCTGGGCTCTGGCAGCACTGGCAGGGCCCAGCCCTGGGCACAGGGAAGCAGCTGCTGGCAGGGACAGCTCCAGGCAGCAGAACCCTGGGCAGGCAGTGGGGGGAAAGTGCCCCCAGGCTGTGCTGGGATATTTCAAGTCCTCTCCAAACCCAACTATTCCATGATTACTTTTCTTACAGATCCCCATGCCAAGACAGCACAAATGTCCAACAGCAGCTGCATCAGGCACTTCCTGCTGCTGGCATTGGCAGACACGCGGCAGCTGCAGCTCCTGCACTTCTGCCTCTTGCTGGGCATCTCCCTGGCTGCCCTCCTGGGCAACGGCCTCATCATCAGCGCCGTAGCCTGCGGCCACCACCTGCACACGCCCATGTTCTTCTTCCTGCTCAATCTGGCCCTCGCTGACCTGGGCTCCATCTGCACCACTGTCCCCAAAGCCATGCACAATTCCCTCTGGGACACCAGCAACATCTCCTACACTGGATGTGCTGCTCAGCTCTTTTTCTTTCTGTTCTTCATTGGAGCAGAATTTTATCTCCTGACCATCATGTGCTACGACCGCTACGTGTCCATCTGCAAACCCCTGCACTACGGGACCCTCGTGGGCAGCAGAGCTTGTGCCCACATGGCAGCAGCTGCCTGGGCCAGTGCCTTTCTCAATGCTCTGCTGCTCACAGCCAATACATTTTCCCTGCCCCTATGCCATGGCAATGACCTGGGCCAGTTCTTCTGTGAAATCCCACAGATCCTCAAGCTCTCCTGCTCACACTCAAACCTCAGGAGACATGGGCTTCTTGCTGTTAGTGTGTGTTTAGCATTTGGTTGTTTTGTGTTCATTGTTTTCTCCTATGTGCAGATCTTCAGGGTTGTGCTGAGGATCCCCTCTGAGCAGAGACGGCACAAAGCCTTTTCCACCTGCCTCCCTCACCTGGCCGTGGTCTCCCTGTTCATCAGCAGTGGCACCTTTGCTCACCTGAAGCCCCCTTCCCTGTCTTCCCCATCCCTGGATCTGGCCCTTTCAGTTCTGTACTCGGTGGTGCCTCCAGCCCTGAACCCTCTCATCTACAGCCTGAGGAACCAGGAGCTCAAGGCTGCAGTGAGGAGACTGATGACTGGATGTTTACAGAAACATTAAACTGCTGGCCAATTTCAGCAAATCACTTGTAGTAAAAGTTATCTTTGATCCTTCTTGTTCATTTAATTTTGGAGGTTCTTTTCCTTTGTTCTTGTATTTTTATATTGTCAACAAATAAATGTCAATCTCTGTGCCATTTCTCATTTTGTTTCTCTCCACCTTCCCTGTGACCACAGACCGTGTCAGTGAGGGGTTGTGCTCTCAGTGGCTTTAGAGGAACTAATTCATCTCCCAGCAGAGTTTTCTGCAGAGATGCCCTTGTGTTGCCTTCTCTGGAGCTGCAGCAGCAATGTCTGTGTGCAGAGCTGGGGCAGATCAGTGCTGGCCCAGCAGCTGTGCCCAGCAGCAGCAGCAGCAGCACTTGGTGTTGCCAGTGCTGCTGCCGTGGCCCTGCCCCGCTGCCCTGGTGGCCCTGGTGTTGCTGCAGGGCCTGAGTGCTCTCGGGGCCGGGCACAGCCCTGGGGGTGGCAGTGCCGGGGCTGCAGCAGGGACAGGCCATGGGCACTGCTGGGGCAGCGCTGACGCCTCAGGCCAGGCCCTGGGGGCTCCAGGCTCCTTGCCCAGGCTCTCTCAAGAACACGGCCAGGCCAATGCTCAGCACAGAAACCCCCGGGAGCAGCCCCAGGCTGGCCATGGGCAGGCTGGGGGCAAACAGCATGGCTGGGGCTCTGCAAGGGCCCTGGGCCAGACGGGAAGGAGCAGCAGAGCAGGGGCTGATCCATGCCCAGTGCACTGCACAGCCCAGGGCAGCATCCCAGAGCGTCCTCATGCAGCTGCCAACAACATCCCCCCTCTGCAGCCCTGGCCTCTCCCCCAGCTCACACAGGTGCCCCATCCTTGCAGGCACAGACACGGCAGCACTGCCTCAGCAGCCCCTGTTTGCATTGCACACAGCAGGGCCAGCACCCCCATGCTGTTGCTGTGGGGACATGAACCTGAGGGAGCACAAATGCCATCAGCCCCTGGGGCCAGCAAGGCCTGGGGGACACCAGGGAAACCACTCAGCTTTGTCCTGGCCTCTGCACTCAGCCAGAAAGTTTGTTCCCATCAGCTGGGAGTTTCCTGTGCCACTGCAGACGCTGTTGCTCAGAGCCAGGGCTGCCTGGCAGCCACCCCCAAACTGCCCTCAGCATTTTTTTTCCTTCACCTTTGCTTCCTTTACTCTTCCTGCTACAAATTTCTTCCCATTTCCCACCCCTGTTTCCTCCCCTGCCAACAGCCCATCTCTGTCCTCATCCTGCTGGCCACACTATTCCTGATCCAGGCCAGCAGCCATTGGCCTTCTTGGCCACCTGGGCACACTGCTGCCTCATGTCCAGCCTGCTGTCCATCAATCCCTTCAGGTCCCTTTCTGCCTGGCTGCTCTCCAGCCACTCTGTCCCCAGCCTGTAGTGCTGCAGGGGTTGTTGTGGCCAAAGTGCAGGACCCGGCACTGGGACTTGTTAAACCTCACCTTGTTGGATTTGGGCCTGGATCCAGCCTGTCCAGGGCCCTGTGCAGAGCCCTCCTACCCTCCAGCAGATCCACACTCACACCCAGCTTGGTGTCATCTGCAAATTTGCTGATGATGGACTCAATCCCCTCATCCAGACCATCAATGCAGATTTTGAAATCCACGCTGGCTGGCTCTGATCCCTGGGCCATCCTGTGGGTGCCCTGTGATGGCACTCAAGGTGATCTGTTCCATAACCTTGCCGGGCACCCAGGTCAGGCTGACAGGCCTGGAGTTCCCCAGCTCCTCCTTCCTGCCCTTCCTGGGGATGGGCTCACACTGGCACCTCCAGTGCTCTGGGCCCTCCCTGCTGAGCCAGGACTGATGGTAAATGATGGAGAGCAGCTTGGGGAGCTCATCCACCAGCTCCCTCATCCCCCTGGGATGGATCCCATCTGATCCCATACACCTGTGAGCACCTGAGTGGCTCAGCAGGTCAGCAGCTGCTTCCTCCTGGATTCCAGGGGGCTGTTTTGCTGCCTGTGTCCATCTACCAGCTCAGAACACTTGTTCTGAGGACAGCCTGTCCTAATACTGAAAATTGAGAGAAACAAGTGTAAAGTATCTCAGCCTTTTCCTTATTTTTAGTTACTGTATTCCCCACTGCACTCAAAAAAGAGTAGAGGTTCTCCTTATCTAATCGTTAGATAATAATTTATTTATAGAAACATTTTCTATTATTTTTCACAGAAGTGGCCAGGTTAAGCTCTAAATGAGCTTTCACATCTGAACTTTTCTTTCTGCATAACCTAACAACATTCTTAAACACTTCCTAAGTTGCCTGACCTTCTGTCAAAAGTTCATGCATCCTTTTCTTTCCCGAGCTCCCACAAAAGCACCATGTGGAGCCAGGCCAGTCCTTTTCCTCACCAGCTCATCGTTTGCCACACTGGGACAGGCTGCTCCTTCCCCCTTAAGATTACTTTCTTGAAATGTGTCCATCCTTCCTGGATCCCTTTGTTTTTAAGGGCTGTTTCCCTTAAAAAAATCAGTACCTGATTTGGTACTCCCCAGATCTGCATCCTGAACAGGCCAAAGTCTGCCCTTCCTAATTCCAGTGCAGAAGTTTTGTTGCTGCCCCTCCTTCTTTCACAGAACATTGAAAACTTGATTATTTCATGGTCACTGTGCCCCAGGCAGCCTCTGAGCCCCACATCTGCCCCCAGCCCTTCTCTGTTTGTGAACAGCAGCAGACAGAGCTTTCCTTGGCAGTGGCAGTGTCACCAAAAATTCAGTGAAACAGAAAACTCTTTTTAACCCCAGTGTAGCATTAAGAAGCAGCATTCTTTATTCAGCTGGATGCATGGGGGATAGCTCCTCCCAAAGCCCTGCAGGCTGAGTACAGGAAAGTTTCTGTTTATTTTCTGTATTTTGCACACACATCCATTGATTGTCCTGGACTAAACATACATCTGATAATCATTTCCCCAAAATCATTAACATATTTCCCCTCCCCTTTACCCATGTGTTCTTCTGTCCTGGGGGTCTCTCTGGTGGTCCCTGGTGGTCGTGGAGCCCAATGTTCCAGTGGGCCTGGCTGAGCTGGCAGGACCCTGAGGCTGCTGAACTTCCAGTTCCCCTTCTCACACAATGGGCCTTGTGTGGTTTCCATAGGCCTGGGGATGTGGAGAACAAGCTCCAGGTGTGAGCTCAGCTGGTGTAGGCAATTGATTATCTGGTAACATGAGGTCACAGAGTGGGCTATGACATCACAGAGTGGGTTATGTGAGATCATTGATTAGTGATGGCATCACAGAGCAGACTATGACATCACAGAATTGGCTGTGACATCAGAGACCAGCTGTGTGACATTAGAGAAGGGGCTGTGAGCTCACAGAGCAGGCTGTGACATCCCAGAGGGGCTGTGTGACATTCCAGAGGGGCTGTGTGACATCCCAGCAGGGCTGTGTCAGGTCACTGGGTTGGTCACTCTGCCTCAGGTCCCCCTCACAGTTTTTCCCAACAAGTCCAATGCTGTCCATGCCCAGCGGGGTCCCTGTCCCCCGGGATCCCCCCGGCCCACCTGGAGCCACAGCCTCCACCAAAGGATGTTCCACAGGATCCACCCCAGAGCCTGACATGGGGACAAGGGGCCTGGGCTGTGTGACCAGGACATCAAGGACAGGGATTATCCAGGTCACTGTGGCCTGGGTTGGGTTGCCCAGGGCAGGAAAGATGTCTGGCAGCTGGAGCAGGGTCTGGGAAGGGCCTCCAAGGTGGGGCTGGAGCCCTTGGGCTGTGAGCAGAGGCTGAGGGAGCTGGGCTTGTCCAGCCCAGAGCAGGGAAGGCTGAGGGGCTCCTCATCCCAGCCTGGCAGTGCCAGCGAGGAGGGGGTGGAGAACACAGAGCCAGGCTCTTCACCGGGGGCCTGGTGGGAGACAAAAGCCAATGAGTGGAAGGGGAAAGAGGGGAGATCAGCCAGGACAGGAGGAGATGAAATGAGTCAGGCTGGTTTCAGCATTTCCTCAACACCAAGAGCAGCCTGACCTCCCTTCTCCATCCACCACTGACAGCTTTGTAAATCAGGAATTGTTGGAGCTGTTTTGCCCCCACTCCAGGATGAGCATCCTGATACAAGAACCTAATTGTGTTTATGTGTATTACAGGGTCACATTTGTCTAAAATTAATTCTAGTATGGAAATCCCTTGATGATGGTGCACTGATCAGACATTGCTAGGACGTTGCACGTGGCTCAGGGAAGAGCGAGATTGTTATTAAATTGTGTCCTGTTCAACCATGCTCTGTTGGCCATGAAGAGAAACTTTCTGTGCCTCTGAGTCTCACCAGTTCCTGACCCCCAAAGGACACAAACCTGATGAGTTGTGGTTCCCACTCCAGTGGCTGAACTTGCACCTCCCTCCATCCCCAGAGCAGAATTCCCTTGTCCCAGAGAGTCCCTGGCAATGCAGGGATGAAGGAAACAGGACAGGCTGGGGGGATCAGGGGCAGGGCAGAGCCAGGGAGAAGAATGACTTTGGCATTTGATGGAGCTGTGCCTTCCCTTGGCTTTGTTGGCTGACAAGAAATGAACATCCCTCTGTGTCTCAGGCAGCTCCTTCTGCAAGGAAAGCAGGTGGAAGTTGGAGCCAAGGAGCTGAAAGCTGCAGGTGCAGCCTGGGCTGGAGGGAGCTCAGATTTGCACAAGGCTGCTCTGAGTGCCAGGGCTTGGATGGGGGAAATGGTGGGGTGGGGGTAGGGACAGAGTCTGATTGATTGTCAGCCATGAAGGGTCTTGATTTTCATATCTATTCACACTGCATGAGGAGGTACTTGGATTCAGTGTCAATCGGAGATTGCACATATCATTTAATTAACATGAAAAAAACCACAACTAAAAAGGACCCATAAAATCTTTTTTTGCTGTCTTTTTAAACAGCAAGTATTCACTTTGAATACACTACTGAGATCTACTTAACCACAAAGGATTTGAAAATTAAAATCAGATGATTCCCAGAGGCTTGGCTTGTTCAGGTGTTCTGAATGTTCACGAGCCCTGGGACCCTGAATTCCTGCACTGAAGAGCTGAAGGCTGAACAAGCCTCTGGAGCAGGAAAATTCAGCAGCAGCCTCCAAGTTGCTGAGGATGTCAGCAGCCCCCAGTGAGGCCATCCCTGCCCAGAGACCGTGGGGGAATGGGCAGACAAGGAGAGTGTCCCTGGGGCTGGGGCAGCACAACTCAGAGGCACCAGCGGCTCCAGCTGGGCAATGGAGTATGGAATGTGGCTGGGAAAGCCCTGCCTGGGCTGGGCCAAGGAGGAAACACAAGCCCTGACTTCCATTCACTAAAAAACTCTCTCAATGAGACATTTAAAAGGAAAAACAGTTATTTGTGTCATCTGAGTTGGATGTGCTGGAGAAATAACCACAAGAGATTCCCAGGAGCTCAAAACAACAAAACCGCCTTTACTGGGTACTTTATAAAATCAGAGAAACTTTGGCAAAAGGTTTAAAATTATACTCAATCAACAAAAAACACTTTTCAAAGCATTCATTCGGCCATTCAACGTCACAACTCTAAGCCTGTTCAATTTAACGTTAATCAAAATTTGCAAGAGGACAGAATTAGAAGAAGTAGACAGAGAGAGGGGAAGACAAAAAAGATACAGAGAAGCACACACACAGCTACCAACTCCTGGATTCCAGCATTGTTCAGATGGAAATTCCAAGAGGAGGTAGGGTCAAGATGTGTGCTTGCCTTGTGATCAGCCTTCAATACCCCTTGGTCTCCCTGGGCCCTTCCCCCAGGTGGGGCTTGGGCTCATTTGGTCCCTCAGGAGCTGGGCTGGGGGCTGCAGAGGTGGCTGTGGAGCATTGCCTGTGCTGTGCCAGGGACTGGCAGCCACTGCTGGGCTGGGATAGAGGCTCTGGGGGGATTGGGGTTCCAGGGCAGGGCACAGCTGGACCTTCCTCCCCCAGAGACAAAATCCTTTCAGCCACAATCTCCTTCAGTCTGTCACAACAGAGAATGTTGGAGATGAAATCCCAATTCTGGCCATGGGCACCTGGACAAGAAGGGCAGCTCTTTTCCATAGGAAGGAAAGCACAGAGCTCCAGTGTTTGGAAGGCAGCTGAAAGCCTCACTAGGCTAAGGCCATCCAGACTTGTCAGCAATGGCAGATTTTGTCTGGGAGCAGTCTTTGGATTTAAGGAATTTTGGAGGTGGAACCACAATCTCAACCATGGGCACCTGCAGAAGCAGGACAGTTCTTTTCCATAGGAAGCAGAGCATGGAGCCTTCCACAGGGTTTTGGGGACGGGTGAGACCTGACCCTTGTGAAACCATTTCCAGGCAGACTTGTCCTGGCAATATTCCTATTGGAACTATCCTTGGATATAAGGAAATTTGGAGATGAAATCCCAATTCTGGCCATGGGTACCTGGAGGAGAAGGAGAGTTCTTTTCCATTGGGAAGGAAAGCACAGAGCCCCAGTGTTTCAGCAGCTGATGAGAAGAGACCCTCAACATGCAATGGTCAGCTGTACCAGTCAGGCAGTCCATGGGAGGCCAAACCAGCCAGACTTGTTCTGTGTTCCCTTTCTTTTATGAGGCACTGCAATATCACCATGGTCCCTTTGGTTCCATGGGGCCCCTCAGCATCCTAATGATTCTTTGCTTCCATGGGGTCCAGCAGTGTCACAATGGACCCTTGGTTCCATGATACCACAAATTGTCACAATGGTCTCCATGGTTCGAGGAGTACCCGCAGTGTCACAATGGATGCTTGGTTTGATGGGGCCTCTCAGTGTCTCAATGATCCCTGCATTTCATGGAGCCACACAACGTCAGTACAGTCCCCTTGATTCCATGAGGCCCAGCAATGTCACAGTGCTCTCCAAGATTCCATGAGGCCCCACAGTGTCACAATGGTCCCTTGGTCTCACAGGGCCCCACAGTGTCACAATGCTCCCTTGGTTCCGTGGGCCCTGTGCTGCTGCATTCCCCCCTCCCCTTCTCAGGCCGCCCTGCCAGCTGAGAAATGCTCCTTGGGGCTCGGCCTTGGCCAACAGCCCCTGGGCTCAGCTCCTCTGCAGCTCATTACAAACACTGTCTGCTCCAGGCACTGCTGCTGCCCAACCAGCTCCTGCTTTCTGTAGGAGCAGCCCTGGGAACTGCTTTTGTTCCCTCAGTGGCACAACATCCCTGTTCTCACACTGCCAAAGAAAGCTGTTGATGCCAAGTGCGGCCAGGATGAACCATTGCTGGGACTGAAGCCCCTCTCTTGGGGCCCTGCAAACAGCGCTCCAAAAGGAGCCCTTGGAGCTCTCCTGGGCCAGTTCTAGGTTCATTTCTGGTTTGATTGCCTGGATTTGGTTTGGTTTTGTTGTTGCTTTGTTTCCTTGGTGTGCCTGAAGTGTCCACTCAGGAGCACAGTGACTCCTGCCAAGGAACTTTGTGCTGCTTTCCCTTAATATTAAATAGGGTTTTGTTGCTCCCTTGCTGGGGATTTTTTCAGCGCTCTCAAGGCCTCGTTGGTAACAGGGTGAGGGAGTCCTGGCCCAGGCTCTGGCCCTGGGGGACACGGAGACGCTGCCGGGGGGTCCCTGTCCCCCTGTGCCACCCCCAGGGCCCCAGCCCCCCCTCCCCGTGTCAGGCTCTGGGGTCGATCTCGTGGAACATCCTCTGGGGGAGGCTGCGGGGCCAGGGGTGGGGGGACCCGGGGGGACAGGGGACCCCGCTGTGCCCGAGCAGTGTTGGACTGCTCTGGGGGGAACTGTGAGGGGGGCCAGGGCAGAGTGACCTCCCCAGTGACCTCACACAGCCCCTGGGATGTCACACAGCCCCTGTGACATCACAGAGCCAATTCAAATATGTCACTTTGTTATGTCATACTGCAGTGCTGTGATGTCACAGAAGACTGTAATGTTACAAAATTACCCTGTGATATCACCATCTGTTCTGTGATGTCACAGCCAGCTCTATGATGTTACACAGCCACCTGGTGATGTCACAACCCACTCTCTGATGCCACAGATCCATACTCTATGGTGGCAGAGTCTGCTCTATGGCCTCACATCCTATTCTGTGATGTCACAACTCCCTCAGTGATGTCACAAAACCCTCAAGAACTCAGTTACATTGAAACCCTGAAGTTTCTTGTACTTTGAAGAGATCCCTGTCAGGGACACAACTGAGAAAGTGTCCCCAGGTTCCCGTCAGAGCAGAACCCTGGAGGCAGTGATGGCAGGTGGGGACAAGCAAGGCAAAGGTGTCTCTGGTGCTGAGCAAACCTGGATGTGGTTCAGGAATGCAAAGGGCCAAGGCCTGAGCCCCAGCCCCTGGCCAGGCAGATCCTGTCCTTCCCTCATTGCTCAGGGCTCTTCCCAGGATGGGCACTGGGATGTGGGGATGGGCAAGGCCAAGGGCAGGAGCATGGGGCGGCCCCTGCCAGGCTACTGAGCAGGGACAAGAAGGCAATGAGGACCCAGGCCTGCAAGGGTCACTTGTCCCCTCGTGGCCTCAGGCCCAGGGCCAGCAGCCATGGCGAAAATGCTGCCCAAGTTGGCTCTGGCAGGGCTGTCTTGCAGCTGCTGCCCATCCCTGTGCCCTGTGCAGCCCAGGCTGTCCTACGGTGTCCCTGCCCTGCACCTCTGTCCCTGCAGGCTGTTGGCATCCCCCGGCTGCCCCACCTGACTGGCCCCTTCCTTTGCTGACAGCTCTGCCTCCTGCCTGCCTCTGCCTGCCCACCCAAAGCCTTGGGCTGATACCAAAAGGGTTAATCCAATTTTTACTGTGCCTGTGAACTTTCAGCACAGGAACAAGGCATGCAGGGGCTGCTTTCCCAGCAGGAATGGTTGGAAGAGAAGATGAAGACATCTGGTTTGAGCATGCAGTGATAGAAAAAGCCAGGACTGAATCTGGGAACTTGGGGTGGGTTTTATAGAAATGGGTAAATTTCAATATACACGTAGTGACTGTATCTAAGTGATACACTTGTAGAATCATGTGTTCACCTAAGGAGTTATCACCTGCTGCACCTCAGGCCTGAATAAATGCTGCTCTCTTAAACACCAAATTCATGTTCAGGAGTCCTATTCTGATATTTTTGGGCATTTGGTGACAGCAGAGGCTCACAGAAACAAGGATCCAGCTGTGACACTTGGAACCTCATGGAACAAAGGGTCCATTGTGATGCAGTGGAACCCCATGGAACCAAAAGTCCATTGTATCAGAGCAAGGACTCTTGGAACCCAGGAGACCATTGCTGACAGTGTGGAAGTTCATGGAGCCATGGAGTCATTGTGAGAGTTTGGGGCTGCTTGGAACCAAGGGTCCATTGTGACACTGCAGAACATTCTGGAATCAAGGCGATCATGTTACGCTATGGAACCTCATTGAACAAAGAATCCATGGTGACACTGCAGCGCTCAGACCATTGTTGACAGGGTCAACAATGAGCAAAAGCTCATGGAACCAAGCGTCCATTGTGGCTCTGTAGGGCTTCACAGAACCAAGGAGACCATTTTGACACTGTGGGGCCTCATGGAACCACCTGCCACTGTGACACAGAGGGGCCACATGAAGCCAAGGGGCCACTGAGACACTGAGGAACCTCATGGAATCAAAGTCTATTGTGATGCAGTGGAACCTCATGGAACCAAAGGTTCATTGTTAGACTGTGGGGTCCTGTGGAACCAGTGGGACCATGGTGACACTGTGGTGCTCCATGGAACCAAGGGGACATTCTGATTCTGCTTTGCCTCATGGAGCTAAGGGGCCACCATGACACTGCAGGGCCTCGTGGAACTAAGGCAGTCTTGTGACACTGAGGGCCCTTGGAACCAAGGGTTCATTGGGATATTGCAGGGCCTCATGGAACCATGGAGACCATTATGGCCCTTCAGAACCCATTGGAACCAAAGGGCCATTGTGACACTGCAGGGCCTCGTGCAATCAAAGGGACCACAGTGACACTGTGAGGCTCCATGGGACAAAGGGGCCATTCTGACACTGTGGAACCAAGGAGACCATTGCTGTGCTACGGGGCATCATGGAACCAAAGGAGCATTGTCATACAGCAAAGCCTCATGGAACTAAGGGCAGAGTAGTGAGACTGTGGGGCTCCATGGGACTAAGGGGGCATTCTTAAAATGTAGAATCAAGGAGACCACTGTGACACTATGGGGCATCATGGTGTCAAGGGTCCATTGTGACAAAGAAGGGCTGCATGAAGCCATGGAGGCCCTTTTCACACTCTGAGGCCTTGTGAAACCAAAGGGCCATCGTGGCACTTTGTGTCCCCATGGAACCAAGGAGTCCATTGTGACAGTATGATGCCGTGTTGGGCCACGGAACCAAGGGACCGTTGTGACACTACAGGGCCCCATGGAACCAAGGATTCATGGAACAGTGTGGGACTAATGGAACCAAAGGTCCATTGTGACACTGCAGGGCCTCATGGAATCAAGGGGACCACAGTGACACTGTGGAGCTCCATAGGACAAAGGGGCCATTTTGACACCATGGAACCAAGGAGACCACTGCTGTGCTACGGGGCATCATGGAAACAAGGGGCCTTTGTGCCACAGCAAGGCCTCATGGAACCATAGAGATCATTATGATGCATGGGGCCTTGTGGAAACAAAGCAGCATTGTGACACAGCAAAGTCTCATGGAACCAAGGGCACGAGAGTGACACTGTGGGGCTCCTAGGGACCAAGGGGGCATTCTTAAAGGGCAAAACCAAGGAGGCCATTGTTACACCACAGGGCATCATGGAGCCGAGGGTCTGTTGTGACACAGCATGGCTGCATGAAACCATGGACGCCATTTTTACACTTTGAGGCCTTGTGAAACCAAAGGGTCATTGTGGCAATTTGTGTCTCCATGGAACCAAGGAGTCCATTGTGATTTTATGAGGCCCTGTTGGGCCAAAGGGCACTTGTGGCACTGTGTGGCACCATGGAACTAAGGGACCATTGTGACACTACAGGGCTCCATGGAACTAAGAATTCTTGGAACAATATGGGAGGGATGGAACCAAAGGTCCATTGTGACATTGAGGGACCTCATGGAATTAAGGGGGGACAATTGTGACACAGCTGGGCCTCATGCAGCCAGAGGGCCACTGTGATCCTGAGGAGCCCAAAAGAACCAAGGGGGCATTTTGACACTCTACAGCTGTGGAAACCCTGAGAGGCATTTCCTGGGTTAGGGAGACACAAGAAACTTCCCTCAAAAGTTGTTCAACCCCATTGGCTCCTTCCCCTTGTTCTGTGTCCCTCAGCCACTCCCTCCCTATTCCCCCATTGGCCCCCATCTTTGTACTGCCCCCATGGCACTGATCAGCCCCTTCCTCTGGAGATACAGAAACCTGGACTCCCCCCAGGAGTCCTGCCTTGTGACCCTGAACATCTCACCGCACAGCTGAATTAAACATCTATGAATCCCATGCAAAGGCCGTTTTTGCTTACCTACCCTGGGCTTTTTTACCAGCTATTCCAGCTGCAACAATGGTCCTTTATGGCAGTGTGGATCCAAGGACACCTTGGTGACACTATGGGACCTCATGGATCCCAGGGGCCATTGTGACATTGAAGAACTTCATGGAACCCAAGGTCCATTGTGACATAGCAGGGCCTCATTGGAACAAAGGAACCATTGCTGACAGTACAGAAACTCATGGAACCAAGGGGCTGTGGTGACACAGCAGGGCCACATGGAACCTAGGAGACCAGTGATATTTAGGGACCTCATGGAACCAGGGTCCATTATGACACTGCAGAAACAAGGAGACCATTGTTGATGCTATGGAAGCTCACGGAACCAAGCAGCCATTGTGACACACCAGGGCCTTGTTGAACCAGGCAGACCATTGTGACACCACAGAACCTCATGGCACCAAGGGTTTGTTGTGACACAGTAGGGCCCATGGAGCCAATTGTCCATTTTGACAATGAGGATCCAAGGAGACCATGGTGACACCAGGGAAGCTCATTGAACCACAGGTCCATTGTGACAAAACAAGGCCTCATGGAACCAAGGAGACCATTGTGACATCATGGAACCTTGTGGAACCAAGGGTCCCTTGCTACAGTCCAGAACCAAGGAGACCATGGTGACAGTAAAGAACCTCACGGGACCAAGATTCCATTGTTATACAGTGGGGCTTCATGGAACCAAGGAACCACTGTGACACAGCAGGGCCACATGGAACCAATGCTCCATGGAGATACTGCAGATCCAAGGAGACCATGGGGATGCTGTGGAACCTTGTGGAACCAATGGGCCATTGTGACACTGTGGGGCCTGGTGGAACCAAATATTCATGGTGACACAGCAGGGCTGCTTATGACCAATTGTCCATTGTGACACTGAAGATCCAAGAGACCAGGGTGACACTATGGCAGTTCATGGAACCAAGGGGCTGTTGTGACACACCAAGGCCTCGTGGAACCAAGAGAGCATTGTGGCAGTGCAGAACCAAGGAGGCCATTTTGACAGTATGGAACCCAATGGAACCAAGAGTCCATTGTTCTACAGCAGGGCCTCATGGAACCAAGGGGCCATTGTGAAACTGTGGGGCATAATGGAGCCAAGGACACCACTGATACTGAAATCCACTGGAGAGAAACCTTCTGATACAGTTTTGAGTATTTAAAAGCAGGTATTCTTTATTACAGTATGCTGGTCACTTGGGCCATCCTTCCTCCATTTGAGTGCACTGAGCATCAAATGAACAGAGTTTTTATCACACACACTGATTATGTATCCATTAGCTATCCTCACTTCCTTTGAGGTTATTTGACATGGTTGCACCCCTTATCACAAATCCTTTTATGGTTCTTTTGGGTTTTGTCTTCAACATCCAGTGTCCTTTTTAGGTGGCCGTTCTTCAACTCCCCTTTTGAGTATGGGCAGTATTATTGTTTTGCATAACTTCTGTTTTGTCAGCCTTGCAGAGCTGAGCTGGCATCCTGCTTGCATTTTATGTGGCTTCTGTTTGCCAGAGGCACATCCTCAATCAGTTTCTCCAAGGTTGTGCTGTTCTGTTCTACTGTCCTTGACAAGAGTAAATGTTGTTCTGTTCTCCTGTTCTTGTCTCAGTGCTTGTCCCGCATGAGGCGTCTGCAACCCCCCCAACCTATGGGCCTGGGGTGGGCAAGTGTTCCTGGGGAACAGGGATGGGACAGCTGGGCTGGACTGACCCAAGGGATGTTCCATTCCATGTCACACCATGATCAGCAATCAACTGAGAGAAGTGAGGGGCAAAGAGGGTAGGGGATTAATTTCTTTTAAAAGATATTTTTCTTTCAAAACAGCACCTACACGTACAGAATCCTCTCCTGCCACAGGGTAGTGAAACATTTTTTGCTGATAGGAGATTTTCTGTGGATTTGCTTTCCTTCTGTGGCTTTTTCTTTTTGTGGTTGGTTTGTTTGTGGGGTTTTTGTGTTGTTGTGGGTGGGTCTTACTTTAGTTTTTTTTATTGGGTTTGGGATTTTTTTGTCAGGTTAGGGATTACCCTATTGAACTGACTTTCTTCTGATGCATGAGTTTTTTCTGACGTTTCTTGTGGCTTGCTTGGCAGCTGATGGCAAGACAAATTTACCCAACTCAGTCATCTTGCCCAATTACATTTTGCAGTCACCATTAACTAGATGAGTTCAGTCACAGACTCCCTGCAATTTGGCAGCATTCATAAAGGAATTGAAAGTTCATTTCATGCCATTGTAGAGACAATAGAAATATTCCACAGTGGTGGTCAAGGGCTGGTCCATGAGGGATGTCACAGGGCATGGCTGCCAAGAGGACTCTGTACCATGGATTACATTTGATCCTCATTGTACATCCAAATTGCCACCCAGCCCATGTTCCACTCCTTCAGCCCAGCTCTCTCCAGTCTGGCTCTGAGGAGACCACAGCAGACCCTGTCCCAGGCCTGGCTGAAGTCTGGGCACACAAAATCCCCTTCTTTTCCCTCCCACGTGGGTTCTGCAGTCCCTGCCCTGTCCTGCCAGTGCCTGGAATGGCTGCAGGAGGATTTGCCGCATCCCCTTCCCTGCTGAGCCTGACCAGGCTGTGACTCTCCCAGTCCCCCTCCCTGCCCCGTTTGCAGACTGGTTCCATGTCTGCCCTTCCCAAGTGCCCAGGACCCTCTGGGATGGCTTTGGCCTTTCCAAGGGGTTTGAGAGAGGTCCCACAGTGACACTGCCCAGCCTTCTCAACAGCCCTGACACCAAAGGCCTTTTCCACATCCCTCAGTTCCAGGTCAGTGCCCAGAACACAGCACAGCCCTGTCCAGGTCCTTGGGGTGGTTCAGAAGGGAGGCAGCTGTGATTTCTCCCCACAGACCCTCACTCTGTCCAATGTCTCTCTGTGCAGTCCATGGCTGCCCTGAGCATTTTTTCCTGGAGCCTCCCTGCCTGGGATATTTCTCTCTATGCAGTCCTAACCACAACCCAGCAAAGAATTCAGGTGTTTTCCCAGAGGACATTACTCTCAGAGTGAAGTGGCCTCAAGGCACTGTTTGTGCCACTGGAATTGTGCCACCCCCGTGTGCTGCTGATGGTGTTTGTGCTCACTGGGGTTCATCTCCCCACACACACACCATGCACTGCTGAGATCTCCTCAGCACAGAGCAAACATGGCCTGCTGGCCTGGTCCCTTGGTGTCCCTCCATGCAGGGACAATCAGCCTCCTGCAGGTGGGGAGAGGCCAGTGCTGGCAATGGTGGCTGCAGGGGCTGCTGTGGGACAATTGCCCTGGGGCACCTTCCCAGGCTGTCCCAGAACAAAGACACAGCCCAGGCCCTGCTCTGCTGCTGCCTCAGGTCCATGCCAGGAGCTCTGACTGTGCCAGGACACTGCTATGAGCCCCTCCCTGCACACTCCCCCCTGCCCCAGGCACTGGGCTTTGCTGTGCCCGGGCATTCCTGGAGCACATTGCTGACAGCAGCTCTGAAGGAGAGCAAAGCCTCCCTGCCCTGCCCTCAGGAGATGCCCTTTGCTGATGGAGCTGCTGTGCTGGAGCCCAGCTGTGTCCCAGCAGTGCCCATGGCCTGTCCCTGCCTGAGGTCACAGCAGGGACACGCAGCAGGACAGGGACCAAGCTGCCAGAGCACTCTGGCCTTGCACCCCCACAGGGCTGGGAAGGACAGGGTGGAGTTGGGCAGGGCAGATGGGGCAAGAGCCAGGGCCATTGTCCCTGGCTGTGCTGCTGTGCTGGGAGTCTCTTCCCTCCACCTCTGCTCACAGGCACTGTCCCTGCAGAGCCAGAGAAGGGCTCAGGAAGAATCCTGGACACACAGGTCAGGGCAAGCACTTGTTTTTATTTAAATGCACGGGGAACAGACCTCTTGTAAGTCTTTGTGGTTCAAAAGAAAGGTAGATATTCATGTAGAAATGCTAAGAGTAATACTGCAGTATTTTGTAAAAAACACAACAGCAGAAAAAAGTTACCAAATAAAAAATTGACAAATAGGGGGAAAAAATGCAGAGATTGTAAAGAGTTACATTCTGAAGGCTCTGCAGCAGAAAATGGTTCTGAAATGCTTCTGAAAATACAGTCCAATCAATTTTCTCAAGGCCTCCTTGAGCTCTTGGTTCCTCAGGCTGTAGATGAGGGGGTTCAGGGCTGGAGGCACCACCGAATACAGAACTGACAGGGCCAGATCCAGGGATGGGGAGGACAGGAAGGGGGGCTTCAGGTAGCCAAAGGCTGCAGTGCTGAGGAACAGGGAGACCACAGCCAGGTGAGGGAGGCAGGTGGAAAAGGCTTTGTGCCGTCCCTGCTCAGAGGGGATCCTCAGCACAGCCCTGAAGATCTGCACATAGGAGAAAAAAATGAACACAAAACATCCAGAAACTAAACAGGTACTAACAGCAAGAAGCCCAAGTTCCCTGAGGTAGGATTTGGAGCAGGAGAGCTTGAGGATCTGTGGGATTTCACAGAAGAACTGGCCCAGGGCATTGCCATGGCACAGGGGCAGGGAAAATGTATTGGCCGTGTGCATGAGAGCATTGAGAAAGGCACTGGCCCAGGCAGCTGCTGCCATGTGGGCACAAGCTCTGCTGCCCAGGAGGGTCCCGTAGTGCAGAGGTTTGCAGATGGACACGTAGCGGTCGTAGCACATCACGGTCAGGAGGGAAAATTCTGCTGTGACGAAGAAGAAAACTAGAAATACCTGAGCAGCACATCCAGTGTAGGAGATGTTGCTGGTGTCCCAGAGGGAATTGTGCATGGCTTTGGGGACAGTGGTGCAGATGGAGCCCAGGTCAGCGAGGGCCAGGTTGAGCAGGAAGAAGAACATGGGCGTGTGCAGGTGGTGGCCGCAGGCTACGGCGCTGATGATGAGGCCGTTGCCCAGGAGGGCAGCCAGGGAGATGCCCAGCAAGAGGCAGAAGTGCAGGAGCTGCAGCTGCCGTGTGTCTGCCAATGCCAGCAGGAGGAAGTGCCTGATGGAGCTGCTGTTGGACATTCCTTCACTCTGAGCCTCGTGGACTGTTCAAAGAAGACATTGATAAGCTGGGGCCAATCTCTTTGAGTCAACGCTATGGGGTTATTTTAGAAATTCCAGCAAAACTACTTCTCTTTCTGTGGGGCCACTTCACTAAATATTTTTATTTTTGAGCTTGGGTTTGTGCTGCTGAGTTACTGACTCATCTTCAGCACTGCTCTCAGGCTGAACACTGGGGAGCTCAGATGGAAAACAGGGCTCCCTATGCCCCAGTGCAGTCAGGCCAGCTTGTCCCACACAGGTGCCCTTTGCTCATTACACGTCCCTCTAGTTCAGGGTGATAAAAATTAAAATGTGCTTGAAAAATAAAGTGGAGCTTTTCAAGACTACAGTTTCAATTTCTCTAAGCCCTTCTCTTTTTCCCTGTGCAGCTGGACATGGAGGGATGCCAAGGGTTGGCCTGGCTCTCTGCTGCCTGGAGTTGTGCCTACTGGGAGCTGTTTCTCTCTATCCAAGCCTTGTCCCTGCCAGTGCTGCCAGAGCCCAGCCCAGCCCTGGGGGCTCAGCTCTGCCCTGCAGACCCCTCCCAGCCCTGGGCACTGCCTAGGGGCATCTCCCTGGCAGCACGGCCTTAAGGGCAGGCCAGACAAACAGAGATGCTGCAAGCCAAGGTGCTGCTGCTGCTGTCTGTATGGAGAGGAGGCTGAGGAAGCACTTTCTGAGGGAGATCTGAGGCCATCTGCTGATGCCCAGGGTGACAGTGCAGGAGTCTCAGGGACACAGCCAAAGCTGACAGCCCCTTTCCCTTCCCTTTAGGAGAAAGCTGAGAGCAGCCCTGGCCATGCAGCACCATCTCCAGAGCAGGAGGAATCGGCCCTGATGGAGGTGGGTCCTTCCACCTGGAACTTCTCCCCTGCAGCGTCCATGGGGAGGTGCCAGGCAGGCTGAGAGCTGCCCCTGGCAGGTGGCACATGCCCTGGGCTGGCCAAGAGCCCTGAGGGCTGCAGGAGCTGCTCTGCAGGACAGCCCTGGGCAGCCCTGGCTGCAGCCCCAGCTTCACCCCCTGCAGCCATCCCTGGCAGCAGGAGCCATCCCTGGCAGCAGGAGCCGTCCTGCCCTGTCCCTCTGACGGTGCCCAGGGCAGCCCCGTCTGCAGCACATCCTCCTCCTCCTCCTTCTGTGCCAGAGAGAAACTTGGAGAGTCCTCCTGACACATCCCCCAGGCTGTGGGGTGTGCTGGCTTCAGGAGATCCCTCCAGGAGCACAGGGGACATTGCCCTGCACCCACACACTCACCATGCAGAGGGCTGTGAAGATCTTTCCCCAAGTGAAGTCTCAGCTCAATGTCTTCCCCATCCTGATTGCCTTCAGCCTGTCTCTGCCTGGCTCCTGTCCCCTCAGTGCCTGCAGGCAGAGCCCTCAGCCCTGCTGGGCTGGGAGAGGAGCTGGCCCTGGGAAGAGCTGTTCCTTTAAAGCTCAGCAGCACAGACACAGCACAAGGACTTTAATGAGCCTCTCAGGGATTTGGTGTTGTTTACATCAGACTCAGTCCCTGAGAGAGTCTTCAAAAAACTTCTCAGGAACTCAAAATTAAATTGAAACTCTGAAGTTTCTTGAAGTTTTAATGGGTCCCACTGAGGGAGACGACTGGGAAAGTGTCCCCAAGTTCCAGGTAGAGCAGTACACTGGAGGCAGTGATGACTGCTGGGGACAAACAAGGCAAAGGTGTCTCTGGTGCTGAGCAAAGCTGGATGTGGTTCAGGAATGCAAAGGGCCAAGGCCTGAGCCCCAGCCCCTGGCAAGGCAGATCCTGTCCCTCCCTCCTTGCTCAGGGATCTTCCCAGGATGGGCACTGGGATGTGGGGATGGGCAATGCCAAGGGCAGGAGCATGGGATGGCCCCTGCCAGGCTGCTGAGCAGGGACAAGGAGGCAATGAGGCCCCAGGCCTGCAAGGGTCACTTGTCCTCTCGTGGCCTCAGGCCCAGGGCCAGCAGCCATGGCCAAAGTGCTGCCCAATGTTGTGGCTTGTTTTGTGTTTGTTCTGTTTCCCCAACTGTTCATGTTAAAGGTCCCGCCCTATTCCCAGTTATCTGTCAATCCCTAAACCCCTCCCCAGTTACTATGGTTGTCGAGTGTATCATTTTTGTTCTCCACCCCTGGCTGCCTGTCTGTCACTCGGCACCCCTGCCTCCTTTTCCAGAAGCTTCTGGCCAGGGTGTCGGGTGATTGGCTCAGGGGCCGGGGCCCCTCCCTCAGTTGTACGAGATTGGTTCTGTTGTCGTGTCAATCCCCAATGTATCTTTTCCTTCCCTCTTCTGATTTGCCATCCTTCACCCCTCCCATCCCCTTTAAAACCCGGGGTTTTTCCCCACCTCGGGGCTCTCAGCTCTCTTCTCCTTCACTTCCAGTTCCCCCTTATCCAATAAACCCGTTTGCCCCGAAGAAACTGAGAGACGCCTCTTCAATCCTGCGGCTCGGAGTATCATAGCGGCCAACGTCCGCAAGGCAGGTTACTGCCTTAGGGGCAGTACTCGACTTCGTGTTGGGGAAGCGCCCCCCTTGGCTGGAGACGGGCTGGTCATTTCTAGCCTGGGCGTGTTTTTCCACCGGCCACACCGCTCCAGCCCAAGTTGGCTCTGTCAGGGCCGTCTTGCAGCTGCTGCCCGTCCCTGTGCCCTGTGCAGCCCAGGCTGTCCTATGGTGTCCCTGCCCTGTGCCTCTGTCCCCGCAGGCTGTCGGCATCTCCCGGCTGCCCCACCTGGCTGGCCCCTTCCTTTGCTGACAGTTCTGCCTCCTGCCTGCCCCTGCCTGCCCACACAAAGCCTTGGGCTGCTCCAGGCTCCTCCTGGGGGATGTGTTGCACCACAGCCCTGTCCTGGCAGGGAAATGCCTTTCTCCTTGTGTCCAGTCCGCATCTCCCCAGCAGCAATTTACGTTAATTTTTTCTTTTTTCTTCTCCCTGTTTACTATTATGTCAAAAGGATCCACCATCTCTGAAACCTCCCTTCAATCCCTCCCAGGTCTCCTCTGCTGTCCTCAGTCTACACCCCACTGAGCACAGAGCTCCATTGTCCCTGTACAGTGCTCATGTGCTTGAGGCCATGGATGCCAGGACAAGAGGGACAGTTCTTTTCTACAGGAAGGAAACCACAGAGTCCCAGGGTTTGAAGGCAGATGAGAGGCAGTCACCAGAAGCCAAGGCAGCCAGACCTGTCTGTCCTTTGCAGCTTTTGTCTGAAAGCAGCCTTTGGATATTTGTGGAGTTTCAGAGGTGGAATTCCATTTCAGCCATGAGTTCCTGGACCAGAATGACAGTTCTAGTCCACAGGAAGGAAAGGGCAGAGCCCCAGTGTTTCATAGGGTGATTAGAGGCAGCCCCAAGGAGGCCAAGGACAGCCAGACCTGTTTGTCTTGGCAGCTTTTGTTTGGAAGCAATCCTTGGGTAGAAGAAATTTGGGAGGCCAAATCCCAGTTTTGTCCATCTTCATCCCCTTTCTCTCTTTTGCTCCCTCTGGGCATTGAGGGAGCTCCTGACTTCAGCCTGTGACTCGTGTGTGCAAAGAGCAAATCTGGGCAGAATTGGGGCAGGGAGGGTTTGGGGGGGACCTTGGGATCTGTGCTGGGCACAGAAGGTGTTTTCCATTGCTCTGAGACTGTCTGCTGTGCAAATTGGATTTAATATCCAGCAGAGGAATGACTTTGGCATTTGATGGAGCTGTGCCTTCCCTTGGCTTTGCTGGCTGACAAGAAATGAACATCCCTCTGTGTCTCAGGCAGCTCCTTCTCCAAGGAAAGCAGGTGGGAGGTGGAGCCGAGGAGCTGAAAGCTGCAGGTGCAGCCTGGGCTGGAGGGAGCTGAGATTTGCACAAGGGTGCTCTGAGTGCCAGGGCTTGGATGGGGGAAATGGTGGGGTGGGGGTAGGGACAGAGTCTGATTGATTGTCAGCCAGGAAGGGTCTTGATTTTCATATCTGTTCAAACTGCATGAGGAGGTACTTGGATTCAGTGTCAATTGGAGATTGCACATATTGATTTATGAACAGGAAAAATCCTAAACAGGACCTAAAAAATCTTTTCTCACTGTCTTTTTAAATATAATGCATTAACTCTGGATATAATACTGAGATCTGTCTAATTAGCCACAAATGATTTGGAAAATTAAAATCAAATGATTCCCAGAGGCTTGGCTTGTTCAGGTGTTCTGAATGTTCATGAGCCCTGGGACACTGAATTCCTGCACTGAAGAGCTGAAGGCTGAACAAGCCTCTGGAGCAGGGAAATTCAGCAGCAGCCTCCAAGTTGCTGAGGATGTCAGCAGCCCCCAGTGAGGCCATCCCTGCCCAGAGACCGTGGGGGAATGGGCAGACAAGGAGAGCGTCCCTGGGGCTGGGGCAGCACAACTCAGAGGCACCAGCGGCTCCAGCTGGGCAATGGAGTGTGGAATGTGGCTGGGAAAGCCCTGCCTGGGCTGGGCCAAGCAGCACACACAAGCCCTGACTCCCATCCCCCAAACAATTCTCTCAACAGGACATTTCAAAGGATTTACAGTTGTTTGTGTCCTCTGAGTTAGGTGCACTGGAGAAATACCAGTATAAGAGATTCTAGGAGCTCAAAACAACCAAACAGCCTTCCCTGGGAAGTTCAGAAAATTGGAGAAACTTTGGCAAATGGTTTATTATGACATTGTAGTGGTTTTGGTTTGTTAATTTAAGATTTTTCTATTCTTGACATTTCTTAATTAATGGATTGATGAGTATGGGGGGTTTTAGTGTCAGTTAATTATTTATCTGTTTCTTTTATTGTGAGATTGTATTATGAGAATAGTAAAGTAGGCCTAAGATTTTTAAAGCGTGTATAGAAAATTTTATTTAAAATAAATTTATAAAGAAAAAAGGTAGTAAGAATTAAAATGAATTCTCTCGAACACTTTTTTTCTTTACAACTTTTTCTTTTTACTGACAATGTTAAGTAAGTAAACTTAAAATTTCTAGTTGGTTTACTATTTCTAGAATAGTCTTTTTTTAGTTTTCTTCGGGAGAGAAGTTTTTCTTGTTAAGGTTATGGAGATTATTTTACAAGAAAAAAAATATGTTTTGTGGTTCTTAATTCTTTCATGGATAACAGTTGTCAGGGGAACTTTGTTCTTGGGAAGTTGTTTTTATTGCTACAAGATTTTTTACAGCTTGTAGATGGGTCATGTCGACTTATGGGGTACTGTTTTAAAGATGGGTTCTTTAAGAGTAAAAGTTGTTATTTTTTACTTTTAAAATTATTTTTATCTCTGGGAATAGAGATCTTCTCTTGGGGATACTGGATTAGTTGGATTTTTCTCCCTGCTGTTTAAACCTGACATGAAATTACAGTTATTTTAACATTTGTTTATTTTAGTATGGAGGGGTTTTTTGATATTAATTGCAATTTTTTTAAAAGTTTTTTGTGTTATAAAGAAAGAGTTGTTTCATTATAGTTTACAAGAAGATTTTAGTTTTAAGATTAAGGTATTTTTTCTTCTTTTTTATTTGGGACTTAATTTCTCCTTTACTGATTTGATGGTTTTATATATTTTTTATATGATCATGGTGAGATTTTAATAGCTGTGGCTGGCTTTGTTCTGGTTGGGGTTTTGTAGCCTCTTTTGTTTTCCTGTTTGGGAGTTGTTGGGGTTTGGTTTGGTCAGAATGGGGCCGATGGGGGGGGGCAGCCTGGGGAGGGGGGAAGGGGCTCCACCCACAGCAGGGTTGCTTGGTTTGGTTTGGTTTGGTTTGGTTTGGTTTGGTTTGGTTTGGTTTGGTTTGGTTTGGTTGAGATGGCCGCCAGGGCCAGGGCCTGCTGCTTCTTTGTTGACTGGAAAAGAAAGAGGAGGTTCCTGGGTTTTTTTGTCTTTAACATTTGTGTTTAACAGAGGCGTGTTCATTATCTCAGTGGTTTAACAGATTGTCAGTAACACAAAAAGTTTTGTATTACTTTTTAAAATTCTTCTCATGTCAAACTACAACAGATATTCAAAAAAAAACCACTTCTCAAAGCATTGACTTGGCCATTCAACTTCAAAAACTCTAGGCCTGTTCAATTTTAAGTTAATCAAAATTTACAGGAGCACAGAAACAGAAGAAGACACAGAAGGAAAGACAAAAAAGATACAGAGAAGCACACACACAGCTACCTACTCCTAGAATCCAGCACTGTTCAGATGGAAATTCCAAGAGGAGGCTGGGTCAAGATGTGTGCTTGCCTTGTGGTCAGCCCCTGAAATACCCCTTGGTCTCCCTGGGTCCTTCCCCCAGGTGGAGCTTAGGCTCATTTGGTCCCTCAGGAGCTGGGCTGGGGCTGCAGAGGTGGCTGTGGAGCATTGCCTGTGCTGTGCCAGGGACTGGCAGCCACTGCTGGGCTGGGATAGAGGCTCTGGGGGGACTGGGGTTCCAGGGCAGGGCAGGGCTGGGGTTCCAGGGCAGGGCAAGGCTGAACCTGCCCCTTCCTCCCCCACACATGAAATGTTTTGAGCCAACAATCTCCTCCAGTCTGTCACAACAGGGAATGTTGCAGGTGAAATCCCAATTCTGGCCATGGGTGCCTAGAGGAGCAGGACAGTTCTTTTGCATAGGAAGAAAAGCACAGAGCCCAATGTTTGAAAGGCAGGTGAGAGCCTCAGTAGGCCAAGGCCATGCAGACTTGTCAGTAATGGCAGATTTTGTCTGGAAGCTGTCTTTGGATTATGGGAATTCTGGAGGTGGAAGCCCCATCTTAGCCATAGGCTCCTGGAGAAGCAGGACAGTTTTTTTTCTATAGGAAGGAATGTATGGAGCCTTCCCCAGTGGTTTGGGGACAGATGGGAAGTGACCCTCGTAAAACCACTGCAAGACAGACTTGTCCTGGCAATATTCCTTTTGGAACAATCACTGGATATAAGGAAATTTGGAGGTGAAATCCCAGTTCTGGCAATGGATACCTGGAGATGAAGATCTTTCCCATAGGAAGGAAAGTACAGAGCCCCATTGTTTTATTAGCAAAAGAGAAGAGACCCTCAACATGATAAGGTAAGCTGGACCAATCAGGTGGCCCCTCGGAGGCCAAGCCAGACCTGTTCTGAGTTTTCTTGGTTTTATGGGGCCCTGCAGTGTCACAATGGTCTCAGTGGTTCCCCAGGCCCCACAATGTCATGTAACTTCTCTGTTCCATGACCGTGCGATGTCACAATGGACCTTTGGACCCTGGGGGTTTGCAGTGTCACAATGGTCTCCTTTGGCTCCACAGTGTCACAATGGACCATTGATGACAGGAGGCCCCTCTGGGCCACCCTGGAGCTTTGGTTCCACGCAGCCCTGCAGTGTTACAACAACTCCTTGGTCCAATGGGGTTCCACAATGTCACCATGGCCCCTTGGTTCCATGCAGCCCTGCAGTGTCACAATGGTCTCCTTTGGTTCACAGTGTCACAGTGGTCCACTGATGACATGAGACCCCACAATGTCACACTGGACCTTTGGTTCCATGCAGCCCTGCAGTGTCACAAAGGCCTCTTGGTTTCATGAGGCCCCACAGTATCACAATGGTGCTCTTGGTTCTGTGGGGACCCCCAGGGTCGCAATGGTCTCACTTGTTCCATGAGGCCTCAAAGTGTCACAATGCTTTGCTTATTCCATTGGGCCTCACAGTGTCACAATGGTCTCCATGATCCCATGAGTCCCCTCAGGGTCACAATGGCCCCTTGGTTGTTCCATGAGGCTGTGAAGTGTCTTAATGGTCTCTCTATGGTTCCATGAGGACATGAAAAGTTACAATGGACCTTTGGCTCCATGTGGCCCCTGTGGTGTCATGATGGACCCTTGGTTTGATGCAGCCTCTCAGTGTCTCAATGATCTCTGCATTCCATGGAGCCAAACAGCATCAGTATGGTCCCCTTGGTTCCATGAGGACCAGCAATGTCACAGTGCTCTCCATGATTCCATGAGGCCCCACAGTGTCACAATGGTCCCTTGGTCTCACAGGGCCCCACAGTGTCACAATGGTCCCTTGGTCTCACAGGGCCCCACAGTGTCACAATGGTCCCTTGGTTCCATGGGCCCTGTGCTGCTGCATTCCCCCCTCCCCTTCTCAGCCTGCCCTGCCAGATGAGAAATGCTCCTTGGGGCTCGGCCTTGGCCAACAGCCCCTGGGCTCAGCTCCTCTGCAGCTCATCCCAAACACTGTCTGCTCCAGGCACTGCTGCTGCCCAACCAGCTCCTGCTTTCTGGAGGAGCAGCCCTGGGAACTGCTTTTGTTCCCTCAGTGGCACAACATCCCTGTTCTCACACTGCCAAAGAAAGCTGTTGGTGCCAAGTGTGGCCAGGATGAACCATTGCTGGGACTGAAGCCCCTCTCTTGGGGCCCTGCAAACAGCGCTCCAAAAGGAGCCCTTGGAGCTCTCCTGGGCCAGCGACTCCCTCTGAGTGGGGCCTCTCCCAGCCGGGAACTCTCCCGTTTGCTGCACTCGGGGATCCCCAACAACGACAGAGCCTGGGCTGATCCCCCCACTCCTCCAGGCTCAACCCTTCACCCTCTGGGGAGATGCCAAAGGATCCTCAGGGAGCATTTCCTGCCCTCAGGGGAATTTCTCCCAGGTGCCTTGCACTGACTCTTTGTGTCTGTGTGCACACAGGAGTGCCTGTGCTGGGGAAATGTGGCAGAAATGCTGCTCTCTGAGGGGTTTGAGTGCCTTGGATAGTTGAGACACTCAGGCCTGTATGGAATGTTCAGTCATGAGGTATGAGCTAAGATAAATGCTCCTGAGAGTTGTTCTCTTGCTAAGTTGTTATTTTAATGTAAGTTATTAGGCTAAGTTAAATACTGTTAAGTGTTATTCCTCTGTTAAATTGCAAAGTCATAGGTTATAATTTAGGTTAAATACTGTTAGCTGCTCTTTTTGCCTGAATTGTGACATTTAAGCTATCAGTTTCGGTTAAGTCCTGTTAAGTTTGAGCTCTGTTAAACCTTTGGGCCATATTCCTTTTATCCTGGCCGTCACTGTACTTTTGTCATACACACACACAGGGACAGTTCTTGGTTCATTTCTGGTTTGATTGCATGGATTTCGTTTGGTTTCGTTGTTGCTTTGTTTTCTTGGTGTGCCTGAAGTGTCCAGTCAGGAGCAGAGTGACTCTTGCCAAGGAACTTTGTGCTGCTGTCCTTTAATATTAAATCTGGTTTTTGCTGTTCCCTTGCTGGGGATTTTTTCAGCGCTCTCAAGGCCTCGTTGGTACCAGGGTGAAGGAGCCCTGGCCCAGGCTCTGGCTCTGGGGAACACGGGGACGCTGCCGGGGGGTCCCTGTCCCCCTGTGCCACCCCCAGGGCCCCGGCCCCCCGTCCCCGTGTCAGGCTCTGGGGTCGATCTCGTGGAACATCCTCTGGGGGAGGCTGCGGCGCCAGGGGCAGAGGGACCCGGGGGGACAGGGGACCCCGCTGTGCACGAGCAGGGTTGGACTGCTCTGGGGGGAACTGTGAGAGGGGCCGGGGCAGAGTGACTTCTCCAGTGACCTCACACAGCCCCTGTGATGTCACACAGCCCCTGTGATGTCACACAGCCACTGTGATGTCACACAGCCCCCCTGTGACATCACACAGCCCCTGTGATGTCACCCTATGATGTGATACAGCTGCTCTGTGTTGTTGCAGAAGTCTCTGTCATGTCACAGGCTGCTCTATGATATTACACCACCACCTGGTGATGTCACAACCCCACTCTGATGTCACAGAGCCACCCTCTATGATGGCAGGATCTGCTCTATGACCTCACACCCTACTCTATGATGTCACAGACAGCTGTGTGATGCCACAACCCCCTCAGTGATGTCACAAAACCCTCTCTGTGATGTCATACTGCCACTCTGTAATCTCACACCACACGCTTTGACCTCACACCTGGACTTATGATATCATACAGCCATGCCATACTGTCACAGCCTGCTCTGTGATGTCACACAGAATCCCCTCTATGATGCTGTAGCTCTTTAATGACCTCGCAAAAAAACCTCTGTGATGTCATAGCCCAATCTGTGACCTCACACAGCCCACTCTGTGCTGTCACACAGCCCCTTGCTGACATCACAGCTGCTCTGTGCCTCCATGAGACAGCCACAGAGGAGCTGCTGGGACACAGCCCCCTCTGGGACATGCCACAGCCCCTGCCAGTGCTGAGCCCCTGGGAGCTCTGTCTGTGCCCTGCTGGTGTCCCTGAGGGGCCCTGGCAGTGCCCCAGCCCTGCTGGGCTGTGCACAGGAGCTGCTCCTGGCCAGAGCTGTCTCTCTGCAGCTCTGCTGCCCTTGCCAGGAGCTGCCTCTGGGCCAGGAGCCCGGCCCAGCTCAGCAGCACAGACACAGCACAAGGGCTTTAATGACCCTCTGGGGCTTTGGTGCTCTTTGCATCAGACTCAGTCCCTCACAGTGTGCTCAAAGAACTTCTCAGGGACTCATAAAGAGGGTGAAACAATGAAGTTTCTCATACTTTAAATAGATCCTTCTGAGGGACAGGACTGAGAAAATGTCCCCAGGTTCCAGCTAGAGCAGAACACTGGTGGCAGTGATGACAGCTGGGGACAAGCAAGGCAAAGGTGTCTCTGGTGCTGAGCAATCCTGTGCCTCTGTCCCTGCAGGCTGTGGGCATCCCCCGGCTGCCCCACCTGGCTGGCCCCTTCCTTTGCTGACAGCTCTGCCTCCTGCCTGCCTCTGCCTGCCCACACAAAGCCTGGGGGTGCTCCAGGCTCCTGCTGGGGGACGTGCTGCACCACAGCCCTGCCCTGGAAGGGAAATTCCTTTCTCCTGGTGTCCACCCTGCGCCTCCCCAGCTGCCCTTTGTATGATTATTATTTCCTCAGGCTCATTCCCACTATGAAGAAAAGCTCCAGCCTCTCTGGAACCACCGTCCAATCCCTCCCAGGCTATTCCTGTTCTTTCCTCAGTCTCCACACCACTGACTCCAGACCCTGCAGACTCTACCATCTTGTTTTGTGATGAGGTCTCCAAACCCCATCTTGGGAGATTTTTGGAAAAAAAATAAGGTCTGTGAAAATGGAAAAATAGTGATCAAAGTTGTTTTCTCCCAAATCTTGGGTCAATACCTTTAAACTGAACAAGGGTGAATTAACATTTGTCAGAAAAGGAAATATTTTACAATCATGAGAGTGGCATGAAACTGCAACTGTTTTTCTAGAGAAGGGAATGCCTCATCCC
Source organism: Agelaius phoeniceus (assembly GCF_051311805.1). NCBI lineage: Eukaryota > Metazoa > Chordata > Aves > Passeriformes > Icteridae > Agelaius > Agelaius phoeniceus. Next base: position 9,153,373 of record NW_027509866.1, read on the forward strand.
AGGAATTGTCCAGGAACAGGAGCTTTGTGCAGCCTGACCCAGTGAAATCCTCTCCCATCCCCAGTGACAGAATTCCTGCAGTGTGGGTTCTCTGATGTGCTGGGTGCCCTCATAACGCTTCTGGCCAGAATGTCTGCTGAGGGCAGCCAGGCTGCTGCAGGGGCAGTGACCTCACAGCCATCACCATGGCAGCCCTGTCCCCTGGGCCTGGCTCTGCCCTTTCCTCTGCCCCTGCCTTGGCTCTGCTGGCATGAAGAGTTTTGTCATTGATATCTTGTCCCCGAGGTGCTGGGGCCAATGGCTTCCCAGTCAGGCTCCTGGAGCAGAAGTGGCTTTTCAGAGGCCAGGCAGGAATGAGCCCTGAGGCAGCAGCTCTGCAGTGGTGGCCACCAGGCCGGGCTGCCAAGGGAGGCTTCTGGCCATGGCCTGCAAGCAGCTGCTGCTGCCAAGGTGCCTTTGGTGCCTCAGGCTCTCCCTGGCACAGCTCCCAGCACGGCACTCTGCCCTTGTGCCCGAGGCCTTCCCTGTGCTGGGGCTGGCCTGGGGCTTTTCCTGCAGCGGGACCTGCCCTGCTGATGGCACAGGAAAGGCAGTTCCTGCTGGAGCAGGAGGCTCTGCCTGCAATGGCCTCCAACAACTCCAGCAACACCGTGTTTGCAAAGGCCCCAGTGGGAAACGAAGAGGGGTGGGGGTCATGCTGCTTTTGGGGTGAATAATGCAGAAACCAGCCTGACTCCTCCATCCCAAAGTTGAACATCCTCAGAGGGAGCTGAAGCTGTGAGAGTGCTGGAAAATCCCCAGAGTAAGGAACAACCAAGTGACACCACTGAGAGCTTCTGCAGAGCTGCTGAGCTGGCCCAGCCTGGGCACACCCGACTGACAGAGCAGCACCTCAGACTAGAAAAGCCTTGTCCCAAATCTTAACCGCAGCATCTCCTGACATTTCCTTTCTTGGAGGGTGTAGAGTTTCCTCTCTGTATGGGGACACCCTCAAGGTCATTCACTGCTCCAGGCTGAGCCAAAGGGATTTGCCCATGGTCATTGTTCTGGGGGACTGACATCAATCTCTGCTTAATTACTGGTTTTGCTTTAACAAAATTGCTTTGAAATCACTTCATAGTGTTTAATATAATATAATATAATATAATATAATATAATATAATGTTATATAAATGTTACAACTCCAATACCTTGCTGTAAATATTTCTGATAAAGATAATTTTATTTAATCATTACCATAGTAGGTAATTATATAAATATCTCTGTTTTCCTATCCTTAATCCTGTGGGACAAATACTGTAACGATTTAATTCCCCCTTGATAATTTTTTACACACAAACACTTGAAAAGTCTGAGGCTGAGATTGGAACCAGCTGCTCCAATGCTCCACTCCTAGAAGGAGTTTAGGAAGTCTGGAGGTCCTTGGGGGTATCTGGGGATCTGTGGAGACTATTGGGGCTTCTTTCTGTACCTTCTCACCCAACAGGAACTTTTGTAGTAAACTTTGCCTGAAGCTCCCACTGTGCCCATGGCAGGAACCCATGTGAGTGTCTGGGACATCCCGGCTCTTTGGCAGCCTGGGCACTCCTGGGATGTCACCGTGGAGCCCCCGTGAGTGCCTGTGACAGATGGGTGCCTTTGCAGCCCAAGGTGCCCTGGGATGTCACCATGGAATGGCTGTGACTGCCTCTGAAAACAGGGCTCTTTACCATCCCCAGAAAGCCCTGGGAGGTCTTCATGGAGCCCCTGTCTCTGCCTGTGACATTCCAGCTCTGGAATAGCCTGGAGACTCTTGGAAATATCCCCATGGAACCCCTTTGGGGGCCTGTGACAAATCTGATCCTTAGCAGGCAACCATCACCAGGACCATGTTGCTATGCTCAGTCTGTTGGCAATTCCATGGAGACCCCATGCCGGGGTGGTTGCCAAGGCAACCAGGGCTGGCACCAGCTAGGATACTCAGTTTCCTTGGGCCGGGCTTCGGGAATGGGATTCCCGTGGATGACAAGGGCGGAGCTGCAGCTAAAGCCCTTCCCACACTCCCCACACTCGTAGGGCCATTCCCCAGTGTGGATCATCTGGTGGCTGATCAGGGTGCTGCTCTGCCTGAAGCTCTTCCCACACTCCAAGCACTTGTGGGGCTTCTCCCCATCATGAAGCTGCTCATGGACCACCACCTCTGAGCTCCGGCTGAAGCTCTGTCCACCTTCCTGGCTCAGGGTGGGTCTTTCCTCCTCAGAGCACCCTGGGCTGGGTTTGTAGCCCCTCCTCCTATGGAATCTCTGGGGCTTTTGCTCCACATTGGAATTCTGCACCGTGGAGCCACTTAAAATGACATCGTCCAGGAGGTTCTGCTGTGGGGATTTGTCCTCCCTGGTCTCTATCCTCAGCTCCTTCCCTGGGGGAGGAAGGACAAGGAGAGGATGGGATTTGCCTCCGTGCCAGAGGGAAGGGGAAGGAGATCCCCCCAGTGCATGCCCAGCAGGACGGGGTTGGCAGCAGGGTTGTCCTGCAGCCGGGGCTGTGCTGGGCTGGGAGATGGAGCAGGAGAGAGGGGGAAAGGGGCACTGACTTCCTCCTCACCTTCCTGGGTGTCCCAGGGCATTGTGTCAGTTTGAAAAGACAGGTGTCTGCTAAGGAAGGCAGGAGACTCCCTTGAAATGGAAAATGTTAATCCTTTCCCTTGGAATTATAATTTTCAAAACAAGGAGCTGTCAAGCAAAGTCTATGGGAATAGGAATAACAGTTCTTCAGAAGGAAAATTAAAAATACAAATACAGTAGTACTAAAAACTACTTACAGAGTCAGAATACGACCTGACACCCTGTGGGTCAGAGTGTTGGCAGCACTCCTGTTAAATGGTGGCTGCAGTGCTCCTGCAGGGACAGGTGTGGCTCTGTTGGAGCAGGGATCCTGTAGAAGGGTGGAGTTTTCCTCTGAAGGTCCAGTTGTGGCGTTGATCGGCCTGGTCTTCCTCTGGGATCCAGTGGAGCTGAAAGCTGCTCTTCTGGGAATCTTGTGGGAGAAGGCTGACTCTGTTGTTCACATTCTCAGATTATATCCAGCTAGGAATGCTTGGCTCCTCCCTCTGGGCAGAGCTTCTGACAATGGGATGATGGAATTTTTATCAGTGACACTCAATGGCCCATTAACAGAAGATATCTCCCTGGAGGGAGGATTCATGTGGAAGAGATAAAGTAAACTGCTCAATTAACAGATGATAATTGCCCCAACTTTGACAGAGGGTAATTGAATACACACCCAGCTAAACCTGAGACACTGTTCCAGCCTTGGAAAGCAGGATTTGGTACCAGGATTCTTTAGGGAATGCAACCCTGATTGAAGGCAGAGATAGAATCTCCAGAGCCTGCAGCCAGAAATGGACAGTTGTGTGATACTCATTTCAACATCTTCTCTTTCGGAATTATTTAGTAATGATTATTTGCTTTGCCTACCTAATATTTTTGTAATTTTTTCCAAATTTGCATTATCTAAATTACACTGTTCCTTAAGTTAAGTTGGTGTCTGTGTCTTTGGTGCGGGCCCTGCCCACTGGCGAAACAGGGCTCAATCCTGCCTAAGTGTTACCTGGGAAGACAAAACCCTCACTGCAAATGTGCCCCCTTCCTCCTTGTTCCCCACACTTCATGCACTGATCATGATGTCCTATGCTCTGGGGTATCCCTGGGGTCAGCTGGGATCTCCTGTCCTGGCTGTGTCCCCTCCCAAGCTCCCCCACACCCTCAGCCCCTCCCCAGCGTGGCCGAATGAGGGGCAGGACAGGCCTTGGCTCAGTGCGAGCTCAGCAAGAACAAAACCATCTCTATGTGCTCAGCCCTGTGCTCAGCCCCCGGGCCCGGCATTTCCTCCACTGCCACCCCGGAGCCCCCTTTCCCACCCCTCTGCCCCACGGCCGCCGCAGCACTGGCTGACAATAGAAGCAATTCTGTGGCAATTCCAAGTTTCTTTGGTTCCTGCACAGCTCCAGCTCAGCTGCTGGCAGGTTACAATTAAAGAAAAGTTCAAATTCGGCCCAATACTGATATTATAAAAGGAAGTGGAAGCTCTGTGTAGCTGTCACAAAGGTGACAGGGATGAAGAGAATAATGATTCTCACATTTGACAAAAAACCCAAGCCTGGGAATTCAGTAGTTATTTGGGAATTTAGCTACTTGAGCTGGGCTTCTTGTGGGACTTTTAGCAGCCTTGTGTTCCTCACCATGTGGTGAATGAACCTTGTCAGTCTTGCTGGTATCATTTGCTCCATTTCCTCCAGTGATTTTAACAAACTTTTCAAGGAGGGACAACAAAATATTTTCTTTACACTCCAGTCCCACAACAGCCATTTTCCTCATCAGTTCTCCTATAGGTCGCTCAGACGAAGCTGCGTCAGTTTCCAAGAGTTCCTCCAGAGAGACCCACAACCTCCTCAGAGGAAGGAACCATGCTGTTGTCAAAGGCAACAGGGGTCAAAGAACAGTGCCCTGAACTCACTGTGCCAAAATAATTTTGCAATCTGGTTAAGAAAATATTAGAGAGATGCCATTTGCCCTGGAGCAGGGCAAGTGTGACATTGTCCCCTGTGTGTGTGGCCTTCCCGGGGTGGGGGTTTTACACCTGAGCCAGTTTGGGTAAGGGGGGTGGTGTTCACCCCCTGAGCAGGGATTCCCCCACTGTTTCAGGCTGCAATGTAAGATGGAACCAAATGCATGTTTTCAATGCCCATCTTCATCAACTGCTATAAACAGGCGGGGCAGTGTTCTTGATCTCTTCCATGACTCAGCCCTGATAACGCCCTCCAGGGGAGATATCTTCTGTGAATGGGCCATTGAGTGTCACTGCAGGACTGATAAAATTCCATCCTCCCATTGTGGGATGCTCCGCCCAGGGGGAGGATCCAAGCATTCCTACCTGCATATAAGCTGAGGCTGGCAACAGCAGGAGCAGCTTGCCTACTGGATTCCCAGAGGACAAGAGCTCCAGAACCACCCCTGGACCTTCAGAGGAAGACCAGACGCTTCTACAGGATCACTGCTTGGACAGAATCACGTTCATCACTCCAACAGGACTGCAGCCACCATTTAATGGGACTGCTGCCACCAGCCTGACCAGCAGGGTGTCAGGTTATATCCTGACTCTGTCAGTTTAAGGCAGTGTTTCTGCATCATTGCCTCGATCTTCATCATCTTATGAAATTGTAATCCTGGTTTAGACCCTCCCCAGGTTTGCCTTCAAACAAGTACAAAATTCAGTGTACTTATCCCTTGTTTTCTTCTCAAAACAGGATTTTCCATCCCTTAAACTTGGCCAGATGGAGGAGGAGGCTGTGAGGAAGAAGAAGGTGCCCCAGGAGCCCCAGGCAGGTGAGGAGGAAGTCAATGCCCCTTTCCCCCTCTCTCCTGCTCCATCTCCCAGCCCAGCACGGCCCCCGGCTGCAGGACAACCCTGCTGCCAACCCCGTCCTGCTGGGGATGCACTGGGGGGATCTCCTTCCCTTTCCCTGTGGCACGGAGGCAAATCCCATCCTCTCCTTGTCCTTCCTCCCCCAGGGAAGAAGCTGAGGATGGAGACCAGGGAGGGCAAATCCCTGTGGCAGAACCTCATGGATGAGGCCATTTTGAGTGGCTCCACAGTGCAGAATTCCAACGTGGAGGACAAGTCCCAGAGATCCCACAGGAGGAGGGGCTCCAAACCCAGCCCAGGGTGCTCTGAGGAGGAAAGACCCACCCTGAGCCAGGAAGGTGGACAGAGCTTCAGCCAGAGCTCAGAGCTGGTGGCCCATGAGCAGCTTCATGATGGGAAAAAGCCCCCCAAGTGCTTGGAGTGTGGGAAGAGCTTCAGGCAGAGCAGCACCCTGATCAGCCACCAGATGATCCACACTGGGGAATGGGCCTACGAGTGTGGGGAGTGTGGGAAGGGCTTCAGCTGCAGCTCCACCCTTTTGACCCACCAGTGCATCCACACTGGGGAGAGGCCCTATGAGTGTCCTGAGTGCCAGAAGAGGTTTCACACCAGCCCTGATCTCGCCAGGCACCGGCAGATTCACAAAGAAGAAAGGCCCTTCCACTGCCCTGATTGTGGGAAGGGCTTCAAGCGCAAGTCCCACCTCATCAGGCACCAGCTCATCCACACTGGGGAGAGACCCTACGAGTGCCGCACGTGTGGGAAGAGGTTTTGGACCAGCTCCCATCTCCGCCTGCATGAGCGGATTCACGCGGATGAGAGGCCCTTCTACTGCCCTGACTGCAGGAAGGGCTTCAAGCACAATTCCACCCTCATCAGGCACCAGCGCATCCACACTGGGGAGAGGCAGAGGCCCTACGAGTGTCCCCAGTGTGGGAAGAGGTTCACCAGTAGCTCTCATTTGACAAGACACCAACGGAGCCACCAGTAAGGGAAGCCCTGCAAGTGCCTCGATTGCAGGAACAGCTTGATGCACCACTCCAGCTTCATCCCCCATGGGAGAAGCCAGATTGGAAAGAGCCCTGGTGATCCATGTTCCCTGTGATCCATGCTGGGAAGACACCTGTACCTTTTCCTGCCCTTTGCCAATGACCTGATGTGGCATTGAAAAACATGAGGGTCTGGCCATGGCCCTGTCATTACATTCAGTCCCACCTCAGATCATTGCCAGGGACAGGAAAGGGACTCTCTCTCTCTCCCTGAGGAGAAGGGTGTCCTTTCCAGGCAAGAAATATTGTAGCCAGGCAGACCCTGTGAGTTGTCTTGTAGTTTTCCCTGTAAACAGTTTTATTTATCCCTTCTGTTATCAATATTGTTTCTGTTCCCGTTTGTTCTTTATCTGGTTGCTGTTCCCATTAAATTGTTCTTATCCCAGCCCGGGATCTTTGCCTTTTGTGCTTTCCATGGGAGGCGAGAGGGCAGCGAGGGCAGTGCAGTTTTAGCGGGAGCAGGAAATTGGGGAATCCCATTGCTGAAGCCCGGCCCGTGGAAACCGAGCATCCCAGCTGGTGCCAGCCCTGGTGGCCATGGCAGCAGCCTTGGGAGCGGGTCCCTGGCTGGGGCTGTGGGAACCTCTTCCCTCTGGTGCCCAGGGACAGGAGTGGAGGGAGCGGCTGCAGCTGAGTTGGGGCAGGCTCAGGTTGGATGTCAGGAAAAGGTTTTTGGCCAGAGGCTGCTGGGGCCCTGGCCAGGCTCCCCAGGGCAGGGTCCCAGCTCCAGGGCTCTCTGAGCTGCAGCAGCGTTTGGCCAGTGCTGCCGGGCCAGGCTGGCATTGTTGGGGTGTCCTGTGCAGGGCCAGCAGTTGGACTGGAGGATCCTGATGGGTCCCTCCCAGCTCAGCCAATTCTGTGCTTCTGGGATCCCATCAGCCTGGGGATGGGGGGCTGCCAATGGTTGCCATGGCAACGGGCTCTGGCTGCAGGCCTGAGCTGGTGTCCATGGCAACCACCCCTGGCATGGGGTCTCCATGGAGCTGCCAAGGGACTGAGCATAGCAACAGGGGGCTGGTGATGGTTGCCATGGAAACTGACCATAGCAACAGGGGGCTGGGGATGGTTGCCATGGAAACTGGCCATTGCAACAGGGTCCTGGTGATGGTTGCCTGCTAAGGATCTGATTTGTCACAGGCCCTCACAGGGGTTCCATGGGGACTTTCCAAGAGTCTCCAGGCTGTTCCAGAGCTGGAATGTCACAGACACAGACAGGGGCTCCATGGAGACCTCCCAGGGCTTTCTGGGGATGGTAAAGAGCCCTGTGGTCAGAGGCAGTCACAGCCATTCCATGGTGACATCCCAGGGCACCTTGGGCTGCAAAGGCACTGATCTGTCACAGGCACTCACGGGGGCTCCACGGTGACATCCCAGGAGTGCCCAGGCTGCCAAAGAGCTGGGATGTCCCAGACACTCACATGGGTTCCTGCCATGCGCACAGTGGGAGCTTCAGGCCCAGTTTATTAGAGGAGCTCCTCTTGGGCCATAAGGTGCAGAGCAGACTGCCAATAGGCCCCCACAGATCCCCAAATACCCCCAAGGACCTTCAGGCCTTCTAAACTTGTTTTCTGAGAGGAGCCTTGGAGCCGCTGGTTCCAATCTCAGCCCCAGACATTTCAAGAGTTCGTGTGTAAATAATTATACATTTGGAATCATACCTTTATAGAATTTGTCTCATATGATTAAGGATAACAAAGCATAAGTATTTATCTGAATATATTTAATCTTTTATGGTACTGATTAGAAAAAATTATCTTAATCAGAAATATTTACTTCAAGGTAGAAGAGCTGTAACATCTTATATTCTGTTACATTACATTATATTACATTACTTTACATTGTATTACATTGCATTACATTACATTATAATATATAATATAATATAGTATGATATGATATGATATGATATGATATGATATGATATGGATTTCAAAACGATTTTGTAAAAGAAAAAGAAGCTCTTTTTAAGGAGAGATTGATGTCAGTCCCCCAGAACAATGACCATGGGCAAATCCCTTTGGCTCAGCCTGGAGCAGTGACCTTGAGGGGTGACCCCACTGCAGGGAGGAATCTCCACAGCCCCCAAGAAAGGAAATGTCAGGAGATGCTGCCATTAAAATTTGGGACGGGGCTTTTCTAGTCTGAGGTGCTGCTCTGTCAGTCAGATGTGCCCAGGCTGGGCCAGCTCAGCAGCTCTGCAGAAGCTCTCACTGGTGTCACTTGGTTGTTCCTTTCTCTGGGGATTTTCCAGCACTCTCACAGCTTCAGCTTCCTCTGAGGATGTTCAACTTTGGGATGGAGGAGTCAGGCTGGTTTCTGCATTATCCACCCCAACAGCAGCATGACCCCCCACCCCTGTTCATTTCCCACTGGGGCCTTTGCAAACAGGCCCTTGCTGGAGTTGTTGGAGGCCATTGCAGGCAGAGCCTCCTGCTCCAGCAGGAACTGCCTTTCCTGTGCCATCAGCAGGGCAGGTCCCGCTGCAGGAAAAGCCCCAGGCCAGCCCCAGCACAGGGAAGGCCTCGGGCACAAGGGCAGAGTGCCGTGCTGGGAGCTGTGCCAGGGAGAGCCTGAGGCACCAAAGGCACCTTGGCAGCAGCAGCTGCTTGCAGGCCATGGCCAGAAGCCTCCCTTGGCAGCCCGGCCTGGTGGCCACCACTGCAGAGCTGCTGCCTCAGGGCTCATTCCTGGCTGGCCTCTGAAAAGCCACTGCTGCTCCAGGAGCCTACAAAACCTCCCAGAATCCCTAAGCAGGACCCTGGAGAGGGGGGATCCCCAGGACCCATGGGATCCCCAACAGCCCAGAGACAGGGGACCACCAGAACCCCAGAGGGATGAGACTGGAAATGGGAAACTCCTGGTGGATTTTTTTATTCACTCTTGATTTTTGGACATCAGGTGACTTCTAGAGATGGACTTGGGCAAGAGGAATCCCCAACCGAAGGCATTCACAACTTGTTCTTCCCCAATCCACGATTTTCCCCAAACCTTCCAACAGTGACATCCCCCCTGTCCCGCTCTGGGTGAGCTCAGTCCCAAACCTGACCCTGATCCTGGTCTCAATCTCACTCCATGTTCAGACACACTCGCAGTTCTCTATTTAATCTCATCCAAGCCCCAGACTCATCTAGCCCCAGACCCAATCCCAACCCCAGCCCTAAAGCCAATCCCATGTCTAGCCTTAGCCCCAATCCCAGCTCTAATCCAAATCTCAGCCCCAACTCCAAGCCCAGCCCCAATTCCAGCCCCTTCCTAAATCCTCAGCCCCAAACCAAATCCCAGGTTCAGCCCTTCTGGGGCTTTGGGGATGTCTCTGTCCCTGTGGCCCCGATGATGTTTGGGTGGGGTCCCAGCAGGGCTGAGAGGGACAGAGACCCCCCCGGCCTCCCCAGGGGTGAGAAGGTGGCAGAGCCCCCCCAGCCCCGAGCAGCCTCAGCGGTGAGAGGGACACAGAGCCCCTGGTGCCCAGCCCTGCACAGGCATTGCCTGAGGCCAGAGGGATGGAGACCCCCCGAGCATCCCCCAGGGCCAGGGGACAGAGACTGCCCCGAGCACCCCCTGGGCTGAGAGGGACAGAGACTGCCCCGAGCACCCCCTGGCACAGGGGAGAGAGGGAGGGAGACCCCCCAGGCATTCCCTGGGGTGAGAATGATGGAGACCCCTGGGGAATGGCCTGGGGTGACAGGGACAGGGACACCCCTGGGGAATGGCCTGGGGTGACAGGGACAGGGACAACCCCCCCCAGCCCCTCCCAAGCATTCCCAGGGCATGAGGTACAGAGACCCCTCGAGCATCCACTGAGCACTGTGTTATAAATGAGAAACTTGAATAGCCCAATATTCAAGCAACAATCAATTTATTAATTAATATGGTAAAGCATGAGCAATACAGCACTGGGTACAGTGGGGGAAGTTTTCCCTCCAAATGCACACCCATAGTTGAGGCTTACAGGTATTTATAGGGGTACTTATCAGCTTTCTCAGCAGTTTCTAGTCCCAATTTTTACTCAGCAGCAGTTTCTATTCCCAATTTTTACCTCACAACTCTATACACTATTGTGATTTAGTTTTTCTCAGGATGTTTCCCAGAAAGGAGTATCCCCAGATGGTGGTGGTTCGGTTTCCAAAAGAAGGAAGAAGTTTCCCAGATGGTGGGGTCTGGCTCTCCAGATGTGGGTCCACCTTTTGATTGCAAGGACTATAAATCTCATCTAATTCCATGAGCCCCTGCAATGTCAAAATGGACCTTTGGATCCATGGGGGCCCACAGTGTCACAATGGGCTCTTTTGGTTCCACAGCTTCACTATGGCCCCTCGGTTCCATGTGTCCTGCACTGTTCCATGAATCCTTAGTTCCATGAGGTCCTGTAGGATCACAATGGTCTCCTTGGTTTCATGGTGCCACAGCTGCCATAATTTCCACGGTATCACAACTGCCCTTGGATCCCAAGAGGCCCCATCGTGTGACAATGGCCCCTTGCTTCCATGACGCCCTGCAGTGTCACAATGGTGCCCATGATTCCATCAGGCCCTGCAGTGTCACCATGGGCAGTTGGTTCAATGACACTCCACAATGTCACCATGGCCCCTTGGTTCCACAGAGCCCCACTGTGTCACTGTGGTCCCTTTGGTTCCAGGGCTCAGCAGTGCCAGAATGACCCTTTGGTTCCATCAGGCCTTGAAGGTTCAAAATGGTCTCCATGGTTTCACGAGTACCCCCTGTGTCACAAGAGACTCTTGGGTCCCTGAAGTTCTTCAGTGTCACAATGGGCCCTTGGTTCCATGAGGTTTGGCAGAGTCCCAATTGACTCCTTGGTTCCATGAAGCCCTGCTGTGTCACAATGCCCATGGTTCCATGAGTTTCCATGGTGTCACCATGGTCTCCTTGGATCCCCAGTATCACCATGGTCTCCTTGGTACCATCCAGGCCTTGTAACAAGAGGTACTGAGCCATTTTGTGCCTTAGATGAAAGGCTGCAGAACTCATGGTTGTCAGGCTGTGTCACTGATAAGAAACAAAAACCACCTGAATCTGAACGAAAAATATCATCTCAAGTACCTTCCATCCAGGCCTCGACAGAGGTAGAAAATACAAACAGAAATTCCACAGTAAATCAAAAACAGGGACCGTACTTTGAATGCATGCAAAATGCATTCAAGTGCATTCCAATGCACTCGATATGATGGGAGGTGATGATCCCCTATTCCAAGAGTGAACCTAAGAAGGGCTGACTATTGAAGGAACCACAGAGAAGCACAATATAAGAAAAGCAGGTGGCATAGGTAATTCTGGGATAGGCAGACCAGAAAGCAAGAGCAGATGAGCCAGTGTAGTCGCCACCAAGGAGATCACGCTCACATGCTGTGGGCAGCAGCCCCATCAGGCCGTGTCACCATCCCCTGGCACAAGGGGGGTCACGATGGTTCGTTTTACTGATCTCAGAGTGCAAAGACACACAGCAGGGGACCTTCAGTATTAACCAAAACAAATGCACCTTTCATTGAGTGCCCACAGCAGATGCAACACAAGGATTAGAAAGCAGATAAAGGGTAGAGAGACAGAGAAAAGGAGGGGGGGTATAGCTGCCAACAGAGAGATGAAATCCTCGTGGTCCAGCCAATAGATCTGTCTTGTCACATTGGAGAGAGTCTCAAAGTCTTTGGTTAACTCAGGGCTTTTATAATCTGCCGCTGGGAGGGGAGCAGGACGGCACATGGAGGGAACAGTGGAGAATAAATCCATTGAGAACAGGTACAGACAGCCCAGTTCTGAACAGGACAAACCGGTGCCAGCAGTGAGTGGGGCCCGTTGTTTCAGGACTGGCTCCTATGGGAAACATCAGCTTCCCATGGCAGACATCCCGCTCCAGTCAGGCCAGCACCCCTGGGTTAGAATTTGAAGGGTCTCTCAGTCTCAGTACTTGGGAAGGGCTTCAAGCTCCGTCCTTGAGAGTGGTTGTGAGGCAGATGAGGGATCTTTGGACCGTCTTTTACAGATTGACATCCCAAAACATAAAAATAATTATGCATTTCCCCTTAAAAATAAAATTGACTGAATTAATAAAATTATAATTATTTTTCTTATTTATAAAAGAATTATTCTATATTTGTATTACCAAATTTGAATGTTTATATTGAAAATCCATACCTTTTTAGCAAGCAAAAAATTTATTGGTCATTGGTTCTAAGTAACATAATTCCCTTCATTGATTTATTGACCAGCGTGGCTGTTGATTTCTCCTTCTTTATGCTAACTAGTCCGATTTTAAATCCTTTTGTCATCTTTTTTATCATTTTCACAGACAGGATAAAAGGGGCCACTTTGGGGTCCAGGGAGACATTTCTGGGGCACATTTGGGGCACTTCTGGGTCTGGGGAGGGAATTCAGAGAAAACTTGAGGGTCTGGAGGACACTTGGGGGAGCTGGGTGGGCACTTGGAGCAGCACTCACGGATTCTGAGGGCCAGTTCGGGGTCTGGGACAGCACTTGGGGGTCCAGGGGGGCCCTTGAAGGTCAGGGAGGGGAATTTGGGGCACTTCGGGGTCTGGGGCAGCACTTGGGGGGCCCTGATGGGGCTCTCTGGGGCGCGGGGGGTGATGGGAGTTGTAGGTACGGGTCTAATACAGTTTAACGGGGCCGGGGAGCATCACGGGAGTTCGAGGAGCAGCTGCAATGGCTCTCGGTGGAAGCGCACGGCATGACGGGAGATGAAGTCCTAGGTGGAAAAAGGCTGGACGTGCGCCGTGGTGCCTGATGCGAGCCGTAGTCCCAGAAGTGGTTTGAACGCTTAGTTTAGGGGTCCGGCAATGCACTTGGGGGACACTTTTGCGTCCGAGCCGCGACTTGAGATCCTCGTGGTAACGTAAACGGTTCGAGAGAACTTGCGGGGATCTCGGGGAGCTCTAACCGGGCTCTTTAGGGTGCGGGGTACAGCAGGAGCTTTCGGCGCGGGACTGTTCTGAGGGGCTCTGGGGCCGCGGGGGAGGAGAGGAGATGAATTCGCAGAAGTGGCTGTACCGGGCATCTGTGGGATTGGGAGCACTAAGGGGGTCCGGGGACGCTTCTGGGGGATCGCAAATGGGCGCTGAGGGGGCACTGAGGGATCCTGGAGGATCTGAGGGACACTTAAGGGACAGAGGGGGTGCGGATCCCGGGGTTCTGTGGAGCGCGGGGCATGATGGGCGTTGTAGTCCCGGCTCCAATGGGGCTCAATCGGCCCGCGGGGCATGACGGGAGTGTAGGCAAAAAGGAAAGATGGCGCCCAGCCGAGGACCGCCTTCGAGGCCCCTTTCCAGGCACTGATTGGCTGCGGGTGGTGATGGGCGGAAGCCTTGGCAAATGGGATGCGGTGGAGGCGGGAACAGCCCATTCAACCTCTCCAGTCCCTCCCAGTACAGCGCAGTTCATCCCAAGTACAGCTCAGTTCATCCCCAGTACTACCCCAGTACAACCCCAGTGCCCCTCCAGTCCCTCCCAGGACAGCCCAGTAAAACCCGAGTTCCTCCCCAGTCCCTCCCAGTACAGCCCAGTCCCTTCAAATACACCTGACTGTACATTCCCAGTCCCTTCCAGTTCCCACTCAGTGTCATCCACAGGATGCCCCAGTGTCTCCCAGTCTTCCCCCCTATGTTCCCAGTGTCCCCAGTATGTCCCAGTCCTCCCCAGTGTCACTCCCAGTATGTCCCAGTGTGTCCCACAGCGTTCCCAGTGTTCCCCAGTATGTTCCAGTCCTCCCCAGTGTTTCCAAGGACAGTTTAACTTCTCTCGGTGCCCGTGGCAGCCAAACCCAGCAGTGGGGTCAGTGCAGTGCCCATGGGCACAGCCCCTTGCAGTGGCCCAGTGCAGCTTGGGCTGATGATCCACCCTCACAGCCGGCCCAGGGCAGCTCTGCAGTGGCTTTGGTGGCACCTGGGGCTGGCACACACCTGAGCAGTGTGTCTGTTTGCAGTGGGGAAACACAGGAGTTTGAGATTGCTGCAAAAAGCACAAAAAGGGAAAACCCCTCTTAGGCTGGGTGCAGCCAGCTCTCCAAGCACAGCAGCTCCCAGGGCAGTGAGGACAGACAGGATGGGGCTGGGCAATGTGGAGCAAGGCTGTCCACGCTGGGTCAGAGCTCCAGGCACAGCTTCTGTGAGCAGGCCAGGGCTGCTGAGGAGAGACCCTGGGTCAATATCAATCACAGAATGCTGCAATCACCTCTGCTTTAAAGAGAAATAAAAGAAACCCCTTAAAATAGGAATGTGTGTTTCTTACAAGTTCTTTGAAATCTTTTTCCATAACTGGACTAGGAAAACTAATGACCCTCTCAGGGCTTTGGTGTTGTTTACATCAGACTCAGTCCTTGAGAGTGTCTTGAAAAAACTTCTCAAGAACTCAAAGTTAAATTTAGACTCCAAATTTTCTTGATGTTTTAATGGGTCCCACAGAGGGACACGACTGGGAAAATGTCCCCAGGTTCCACTCTGAGCAGAACACGGGAGGCAGTGATGGCAGCTGGGCACAAGCAAGGCAAAGGTGTCTCTGGTGCTGAGCAAACCTGGATGTTTCAGGAATGCAAAGAGCCAAGGCCTGAGCCCCAGCCCCTGGCCAGGCAGATCCTGTCCCTCCCTCAGTGCTCAGGGCCGACAGCCTGCAGGGACAGAGGCGCAGGGCAGGGACAGCGTGGGACAGCCTGGGCTGCACAGGGAACAGGGATGGGCAGCAGCTGCAAGACAGCCCTGCCAGAGCCAACTTGGGCAGCACTTTGGCCATGGCTGCTGGCCCTGGGCCTGAGGCCACGAGGGGACAAGTGACCCTTGCAGGCCTGGGGCCTCATTGCCTCCTTGTCCCTGCTCAGCAGCCTGGCAGGGGCTGCCCCATGCTCCTGCCCTTGGCATTGCCCATCCCCACATCCCAGTGCCCATCTTGGGAAGAGCCCTGAGCAAGGAGGGAGGGACAGGATCTGCCTGGCCAGGGGCTGGGGCTCAGGCCTTGGCCCTTTGCATTCCTGAAACACATCCAGGTTTGCTCAGCACCAGAGATGTTAGCGTTCACAAACACATAATCACATCAGCGATTATATGCGGTGCTTTTTATTTAAGAGCTCTGGGAATCGGGGTAGTTTCCACCCAAATCTGATTCCGACCATACATTCAAGGTGAACATGTTTTGTACTCTATCATTACATAACTTTCATGTTAATTATTAAACTTATATTCATCTATTGTATACACAGATTTCAGCTAAACATAGCCCTCTTTAAATTTCCAACAAAGTTTCTCACGATTCTTCTTATGGTTATATAATAATTACATTTAATTACTAAACAATCATCACATCTAACAATTATATCTTTTATCATATTGCTTATGCAGGGGAAGTGATCTGAGAAAACACAAAGCCCAATATTTTCAAAGACTATTTTTAACATTTTCCAGGGCTCCACTATCAGAGACACCTTTGCCTTGCTTGTCCCCACTGGTCATCACTGCCTCCAGTGTTCTGCTCTACCTGGAACCTGGGGACATTTTCCCAGTCGAGTCCCTCAGTGGGATCCATTAAAACGTAATGAAAATTTGGAGTCTAAATTTAACTTTGAGTTCTTGAGAAGTTTTTTCAAGACACTCTCAAGGACTGAGTCTGATGTAAACAACACCAAAGCCCCGAGAGGGTCATTAAAGTTTTCCTAGTCCAGTTATGGAAGAAGATTTCAGAGAACTTGTAAGAAATACACATTCCTATTTTAAAGGGTGTCTTTTATTAAATTTCTCTTTAGAGTAGAGGTGATTGCAGGATTCTGTGATTGATATTGACCCAGGGTCTCTCCTCAGCAGCCCTCGCCTGCTCACAGAAGCTGTGCCTGGAGCTCTGACCCAGTGTGGACAGCCTTGCTCCACATTGCCCAGCCCCATCCTGTCTGTCCTCAGTGCCCTGGGAGCTGCTGTGCTTGGAGAGCTGGCTGCACCCAGCCTAAGAGGGGTTTTCCCTTTTTGTGCTTTTTGCAGCAATCTCAAACTCCTGAGTTTCCCCACTGCAAACAGACACACTGCTCAGGTGTGTGCCAGCCCCAGGTGCCACCAAAGCCACTGCAGAGCTGCCCTGGGCCGGCTGTGAGGGTGGATCATCAGCCCAAGCTGCACTGGGCCACTGCAAGGGGCTGTGGCCATGGGCACTGCACTGACCCCACTGCTGGGTTTGGCTGCCACGGCCACTGTGAGAAATTAAACTGTCCTTGGAAACTCTGGGGGACTGGGACATATTGGGGAACACTGGGAACGCTGTGGGACACACTGGGATATACTGGGGACACTGGGAACATTGGGGGAAGACTGGGAGACACTGGGGCATCCTGTGGATGACACTGAGTAGGAACTGGAAGGGACTGGGAATGTACACTCAGGTGTATTGGGAGGGACTGGAGAGGTTGAATGGGCTGTTCCCGCCTCCACCGCATCCCATTTGCCGAGGCTTCCGCCCATCACCATCCACAGCCAATCAGCGCCTGGAAAGATACCTCGAAGGCGGTCCTCGGCTGGGCGCCATCTTTCCTTTTTGCCTACACTCCCGTCATGCCCCGCGGGCCGATTGAGCCCCATTGGAGCGGGGCCTACAACGCCCGTCATGCCCCGCGCTCCACAGAACCCCGGTATCCGCACCCCCTCTGTCCCTTAAGTGTCCCTCAGACCCTCCAGGATCCCTCAGTGCCCCCTCAGCGCCCATTCGGGACCCCCCCGAAGCGTCCCCGGACCCCCCAGTGCTCCCAACCCCACAGATGGCCGGTACAGCCACTTCTGGGAATTCATCTCCTCTCATCCCCCGCGGCCCCAGAGCCCCTCAGAACAGTCCCGCGCCGAAAGCTCCTGCTGTACCCCGCACCCTAAAGAGCCCGGTTAGAGCTCCCCGAGATCCCCGCAAGTTCTCCCTAACCGTTTACGTTACCACGAGGATCTCAAGTCGCGGCTCGGACGCAAAAGTGTCCCCCAAGTGCCTTCAGAGTCCCCTAAACTAAGCGTTCGAACCACTTCCGGGACTACGGCTCCCATCATGCTCCGCGGCGCACGTCCAGAGCTTTTCCAGCCAGGACTTCATCTCCCATCGTGCCCCGCGCCCCACCGAGAGCCATTGCAGCTGCGCTTTGAACTCCCTTGATGCTCCCCGGCCCCGTTAAACTGTATTAGACCCGTGCCTACAACTCCCATCACCCCCCGCGCCCCAGAGAGCCCCATCAGAGCCCCCCAAGTGCTGCCCCGGACCCCGAACTGTCCCTCGGAATCCCTGAGTGCCCCTCCAAGTGCCCACCCAGCTCCCCCAAGTGTCCTCCAGACCCTCAAGTTCTCTCTGAATTCCCTCCCCAGAACTGCCCCAAATGTGCCCCAGAAAGTTCTCCCTGGAACCCAATGTGGCCCCTTTTACCCTGCCTGTGAAAATGATAAAAAGATGACAAAGGCATTTAAAATAGAACTAATTAGCATAAAGAAGGAGAAATCAACAGCCACACTGGTCAATGAATCAATGAAGGGAACTGTGTTACTTAGAACCAATGACCAATAAATTTTTTGCTTGCTAAAAAGGTATGGATTTTTTAATATAAACATTCAAATTTGGTAATACAAATATAGAATAACTTTTATAAATAAGAAAAATAATTATAATGTTACTAATTCAGTAAATTTTATTTTTAAGAGGAAATGCATGATTATTTTTATGTTTTGGGATGTCAGTCTGTACAGGACGGTCCAAAGATCCCTCATCTGCCTGTGAGATGCAAAGCTGTGTTTCGTGTCAGGTACAAACAGGCCAAGTGGGTGCTTGCGAATGTGAAATGTGTGGACATCGACAATCGGAAAGTTGCGAATTCTAATAATAACTGAGGAAAACAAAGCATGGAAAAAGGCCTTTGACCCTATCTTTTGTTTGCAATTAACCCTGGTTGATTTAAGAGCATTGGAATTAAGGTGTTAAGGATGTTGCTTTTTGCTTCTATTTAATCCATAAAAAAGCTCTGCAATAATAACCTTTTGAAGTATAATTTTAGAACATTACTTGTATCCTTGAAACTATAGCTTTGGAACACATATATAGGAAATATGCTTATCTCACTCCTTCTTGAAGCAGAGAAAAACAGTTTGAGAAAGGAAGATGAACATCACCTCAAGGATTTATGGTTTCAACCAAAGGGAAGCTGGACATCACTGTTAAGAGATTTGTAGTCTCTGCAATTAAAAGGTGGACACATCTGGGGAGCTGGACTCCACCAGATGGGATTCGTCTTTCTTCTTTCGGAAACTGGACCATCACCATCTGGGGATAGTCCTTTGAAAATACATCCTGAGAAATTAAAATCACAATAGTGTATAGAATTGTGATGTAATAATTTGGAATAAAAATTGATGATGAGTAAAAATTGGAAATAGAAACTGTTGAAAAAAACTGATGAGTACCCCTATAAATACCTGTAACCATCAATTATCGGGGTGCAGTTGGAGGGAAAACTTCCCCCAATGTCCCCAGCACTGTATTGCTCATACTTTACCATATTAAATAATAAATTAATTGCTGCTTGAATATTGGCCTAGTCAAGCTTCTTATTCATAACATGCCTCACAACCGCTGTCAAGGACGGAGCTTGAAGCCCTCCCCAAGGACTGAGACTGAGACCCTTCAAATTCTAACCCAGGGGTGCTGGCCTGACTGGAGTGGGATGTCTGCCATGGGAAGCGGGATGTTTCCCATAGGAACCAGTCCTGAAACAACGGGCCCCGCTCACTGCTGGCACCGGTTTGTGCTTGAATATTGGCCCAGTCAAGTTTCTCATTTATAACAGTCCCAAAGGGATCTGGGCTGATCTGGATCCAATGGCTGCAGTAGGTGTGCCATTCCTAAATCCAGTTTGGGAGAGCCACGGCCGTGTTGCTGTGTGAGCTCTGAGGTATCTGATGGTGGGAGATGCTCAGGTTTGTCCTGTTTGCATCCCCAGCTCCTGCAGAGCCGCTGCCAAACAGCGCCAGGGGATGCTCCAGGCACTGACCCTGGCCTGGCTCAGGGCTCAGCTTTCCTCCATCAATCCCACTTCAGAGCTTCACTCTGGGGGGAAGGTGTTGGTGGGTCAGGAGCAGCACAATCCAGAGAATTGGAGGATGGCTTTATGTTGGTAATTCTGGGAATGGGTTTCTCTGGAAGGATGCTGGACACGGGATTTCTGCCCTCCTTTCTCAGGAGAGTTTGGGTTTCTCGTGTCAGTGCTGTTCCACAGCTCCCACCGTCCCTACTCCTTTCACTGACACTTCCCCAGCTTCCCAGTGTCCTTTCTGAGGGGAAGAAAGGAACATCCATGGTGGCACCCCTTGGCTGCCTGGGGCTCCAGCTGCTCCTGGAGCTGCAGCGTGTCCGGCACAGCCGCTGTCAGTGGGGCTGGGCCTTGGTTCAGGCCCCACAGTCCCTGTCAGTGCCCACTCCCCACTGGGCTCACGCTCTGGCCGTGTGGGGCTGCTGAAGGCTCAGCGGCTCTGGCTGAGCACTCTCAGCTCTGCAGCTCCTGACTCATCCCAGGGATGGGGTCCCACAGCCTCGGTCGGGGCCGTGTTGCCAATGGGGCCCTGCTTTGGGGTGGCCATGGGTACCTGCTGCTCCTCCACCCTCAGCAGCCCCACAGCAGAAGGGTCCTCTGGGAGCCCAGGCAAGGGATCCAGCTGTGCAATTCCCTCTGTGTCCACAGCAGCTCTCCCCAAAGTCCTTTGGGCTCCCTGAAATCCTGTCTCCTGAGGTGATCCATGCCAGGGAGTCCCAGGGCCTCTGGGCCAGTCCCAGGGGGTGTTTTTGCCATTCCCAGTCGTGGTCACTTCAGCTGCTGATGTGCTCAGGCCTGAGTGGCAGCCCTCAGCCAGAGCTGGCTTACAGGACAAACCCTGGGCATTATGTGACTAACACCATCAGTTTTAATGAGTTTAAAAATAGATGACCAAGGTGCTTCTGCAGCTGTTTAACACCAAGCCAGCTGCTTTGGAGACATTCACATAATCTTGTGTAGTTACCTGCAAGAAATGTATCACTCCAAGAAATTTTCCCAACTGACATGAATAGAGGCTTGTAGGATATTTTAGGGGAAACCCTCCAAGCCAAGGGACTGGGCTCTGGCCAAGCCCTGGGCCCTCCTGCTCAGCAAAAGTGCCAGGAGACCCAGGAGTTCATGGGCTAAAAATACAATCCAGTTCCTTTGACTTGCTCATTTGGGCCTATGAAAGCTGAACCCACTTTTGGAGCAAATTCGGAGACCTCACCTACGGGTGGATGCACCACGTGGGATTTTCCCAAGTGCTTGCAAGAGTTCTCCAGGTCCTCGCTGTGAAATGGGGCTCCCCAGTGCCTGCTGACTCTGGGTGATGGTAAAGTGTTTAGGCAATTGGGGATGTGTCTTTCTCAGTCCCTATCCTTTCTCTCCTGTAATAATGATTAGGTGCATTACCTTGCTTCTTTTTGCTTGTTGCTAAAGCCAAGCATGTAGTTGTATTGAATGTATAATTTTAATTTTCTGTTGCCTTAACACTCACAGTAAAATAAGACCATTCTTCCCATTGGTTTCTGTGTTCTTTAAATCAGCCCTGTCAGCTGGCAGAATAGGTATCAGAACCTGATGAAAGCCAGGCTCTGCTGTGATCTAGCTGGGCCCATGGAATGCAGAGGGCCACTGTCAGTCCATGGAAGCCATGGAAGCAAGGCTCAGATGGGAGAACGGCGTGCACCAAGGAACCCCAGAGACCCTGATGGAGCCAGGGCTGCAGGGTGTCACACAGGGAGTGACCTCACGGCAGCAGGAGAGCACTGTGAGGCTGGGGAACAACGTGGCACCAAGGTTCCACTGGGACTTGACAGAACCCCATGGACATGGATGGCCCCAAACGGGGCCCAGAGACTCTTCCCAGACAAAGCCCAGGGAGGGGGATTTGCTTTATTCAGCACCGGGTGTGCGGGGATATCTCCTCCTGACAGCACACAGCACACAGACATTACAATGGATGGTTATACTCTATGCACATTCATGGTTTTCCTTAGAAAAGGTGTGGTTATGCAAACGATCTCTCAGCACTCATTACCATCATTAGCATGCGCCAGGCGCAGGCGCAGCGCGCACTGGTGCTGGCACTGAGGAAGGCTCCGCGTCTTCCTCGGGGGGCTCCTGATGAAGGCTGGACGTCTTCATCGCCGTGCCCTTTGCACCTTTCTCCTCTAGGCATGCACAGTCTCTTGCTGGCTGTTTCAGCAATTTCCTCACTGGTTTTAGCAGGCTCTGCCCTTCATTTCTGCCAGTTTTGTTCCCTGTTTCTTGCCAACATTCATCCTGTGTCTTGAGCTTGTGGCTGAATTTTTGCAAGCTTCCATATTGGGTGCAGTGTCTCTTATTCTTGCCCAGGTATGCCTGGGCACAGTGCTTTTAACCCTTTCACAGCCAAGGACTGGAGAGCCACTCCTGGACCCTGGGAATTCCTGCAGGTGCACCCACCTTTGCAGACAATGAGGCTCCAACCTCACTGTGAGAGGGCCCAGCTTTTACACTGTTAAACAAACAAGCTGACACCACTGCTGGTGTGGGAACATCTGGTTTCATTCTCCTGATTGGCTTCTCCCAAAGCCTGGCCAGGGCTCAAGGAGGAACCAAGGGAGGTGACTTTGATCCCACAGCCTCAAACAAAGCCAGATGGGACCTGGCCTGCTTTCTAAATACAGGAATGTAAATCCATATTTCACCAATGAACACATACAGAGATCATATTGCTAATAATGATACATTGATGAGTGGATACAAATATAACCTTTGGTTGGAAAGTTCATCTGGAGCTCAGCTTTGCCTCAGGGCCTGTTGTTCAGGCCTCAGTCAGGGCCTGGTGAGGCCTCAGTGCTTCACTCAGTGCTTTGACCTACAGATGAACTGCAACCTTCAGAACAATTGCAATAACATAGTTTAAATTTAGGTATTAGGCACAAAGGCATCAGCTCTTGTTCTTCAATTAAGTGCTGCTCAGGTTCATTACTCAGAGCTATAATTTTAATTCCTTTTAAAACATGCCTAATTAGTTGCTATTCTCTGTCCTTTATCAAATGCCCCTTTTTTCCTTGAGACTGTGTCTCTTTTCAGACAAGTCCCAGTACTCCATTTCCAGCACAAGGTGTCACATGGAATCATAACACACCAAGTGCTCACAATGCAATGATTGCAGTGACTGCCACGAATGCACTTCACAGCAGCCTCCAATTTGGGAGCCAATCCCACCATGAGGAATTTTCTTCTTTCTGACTGTCTTCTACTCATCTTTCTATCGAGGTGATTCCTGATTGTTGGACCTCAAACCCAGCACTGACAGACATTCCTGCAACATTCCTGTCCTGGTATAGCCCAGGATCCTCCCTGGCCAGCAAGCAGATAATCCAAGGCCGTGCAGTTTTGGAGAGCCCCATTTGTGTTTGTTGGAGCTCGCAGGATGTGCTGTTGGATACTTTAACAGCATCACTTCTTACTTCTTCTAATAATTGATTTAGTTCATTAATGTAAATTGGGTGCAGCCATGCACAGCCAGGGGTTTCCATTTCCCCAGTGGGCCATTGTTAAGGGCATGGAGCACATCTGGGAGATGGGTTCTCCATGGGGACAGGTTCCCATCTCCTCATTTTTTCAGCTGCTCTTTTAACAACCCCTTCACCCGTGCAACCAATCCTGCAGCTTGTGGATTGTCTGGGATATGAAAAACCCGGCAGTCTTAATCACTGCATTTCTTACAGTAACAGAAAAAGTATTCTGCATCACAGTATCAGCAAATCCTATAGAAATAGCCAATTTCATCCCTTCCTCCTTTATGCCTTGTATAGAGTTCACAAAGTTTACCACTGACATTTGGGTCTTGGCCAGTCCTTTTTTGTAGAGTATTTAGTGTCAAAATGAGCAGCTAAAGCTGACATATTAGTACTGTCCGCCTTATTTAATAGTATCAATTTCTAATTACATAGATACAAATATAAATTATTGTGTTGTATTATATATAACTATTACGATTAATTTATTATTATTATTATTACTACTATCATTATAATTATATCACTAGCACAAATGAACCTGAGCTCAAGATTGAAACCTTCTGTCACTCCGTGTGGGAGTGACAACAACAATTTTTCCTTCTGTTGGTGCTGTTTCCAAAGTGTCATTAACAAAGTTCACCCTCGTCTTCCCAAACCCACAAGTTCTTTTCCTTTTCCATGTGCAATTTTTGGATGCATTTGAAGCCATCCAGGGGTGCAGCCTCTTTTACCCGACTGCCCCACTGCTCCCATGGGGCTCTGACCTCAGCCCACTCCAGAGCCAGGGAACTCCAGGGAAGGGCTTCCCATCTGGGAATCTCTGATGGCACTGATTCCTCACAGTTACACTGAACAAGTGACATTTTGTTGGGATCTGGCCAGACTGGGCCAGTTTTCTTTTACCAGTGGGCAGGGTCAGCACCAAAGACACAGACTCCAACTGAAGGAATCAGTGTCATTTCCTGCAGCTCAAAGCAGCAAAGAATCACAACAGGAGCAGCTCAGCAATGCACCCAACCATCCCCACCAAAGATTGCCTGCAGTGACTGAGAAAGATCCAGCCCCAGTTACCCTCAGCCTTTACCATCCCCCAGACCCACACAGCAGCTGGGGAAGCTGTCACAGCCAAGGGCTGCAGAGCCACTCCTGGGCACTGGCAATTCCTGCAGGTGCCTCCAGGCCCAGCTGAGGCTCCAACCCCGCTGGGAGAGGGCCCAGCTCTGACAGTGCTGAATGGACAAACTGACAGCACTGCTAGTGTGGCAACATCTGGTTTCATCCTCTCTTGGGTCCCTCCCAAAGCCTGGCCAGGGCCCCAGGAGGAACCAAGGGAGCTGACTTTGACCATTCAGCCCCAAACAAGGCCAGATGTCAGATTTCATGGCCTGGTCTGGCTTCTAAATACACAAAGGTCAATACATGTTTCACTAATGAGTGGCTACATCTATCACAGTGCTAATGACCATGCATATTTCATCAGGGAGCAGATACAAAGATAACCTTTGGTTGGAAGGTTCCTCCAGAGGCCACCTTTGGCTCAGGGCCTGCTGTTCAGGCCTCACTCAGGGCTGCTGTCCAGGCCTTGGCACTTCAGGGACGTGGTTTAGTGCTGGGCTTGGCACTGCTGGCTGAGCGGCTGCACTGGGTGAGCTCAGAGGGCTTTTCCAAGAGAAAGGATTCTGTGATTCCATGATTCCATCCACTGCGTTCAGCTGGGTCCATGTTAGCAGCATTCATTTGCTCAGAAAGTCTCCTCTTGCCCAGCTCCTGTGGCCTGAGGCTTCAGCTCCTTCAGCTCCTGGTGCTGAGCTGCTCATGCTGAACGAGACGACTCGGAGAGAAGAGCACAGTCCATGCAATTCCTTCTGGGACACGGAGATGGGAGGCTGTGCAAACAGGAGCATTGTTTGCTGTGGCTCCTCTCTGCCCTTCACGCCTTTCAGCGCTTGGAACCAGCCAAGAGCTTTTTCCAAGAGTGCAATGGAGCAGCTGCTCCTGCTCCTGGCTCTGGCTCTCTCCAGTCTCTGCCCTTGCCTGCTTCTGTCCCTCGTGCTGTGCCCTCTGTTCCCCCAGGGCTGGCTGGCTGCTGCCCAGGACTGTGGCACTGGCCCAGATCCAGTGCTCCAGAGCCTCCTTTCTGTGCCCTTGGAGCTGCCTGGGCACAGCAGCCTTTTCCATCTGCAAGCTCCCCATGGACAGGGAGTGCCCAGCTCCGTTCCTTGCACAGCCTCCAGGAGCCCAGGGCTGCCATCTCAAGTCCCTGCTGGCACTGGGGGCTCCCAGGTGCCTCAGGCTGCTGTGACACCGCTGCACACGGGAGGGAACAGGGGCAGGGGCTGTGCTGAAAGTCAGCTCCATCTGCTGCTGCTGCTGCTGCTGCTGCTGCTGCTGCTGCTGTGGGGTCATTTGTGCAGCCCTGGCCCAGAGTCAGGGATCAGATCCTGCCAGTCTCTTCCAGCCCTGGCTGCTCAGAGTTTGGGCCCTGGAGCCTCAGGTGGGCAGAGGCAGCTGCTCCTGGTCCCTCTGTGTGCCCGTGTTCAGCAGTGCTGCTCCATCAGTCTGTGCCCAGCAACGGGGAAAAGCCTCAGCCCTGCAGGGCCAGGAGCTGCCGGGCTCTGCCTGAGCAGCTCAGCCAGCAGGAAGGGAGCTGCTCCACACGGGAACCAGGAGCAAAGGACATTCCTTTCATAGGACATGTTTTCTATTTAAAAGAAAAAAAAGGAAAAAGGAAAAAATAGGTAAATTGTAAAAGATAAGAATAAAATCCAAGTGTTAGAGAAAAAATATAACATAATGTTAGTGAAAAAAACAAAACATAAATGCAAAGTTACATTCTTTGCATTAAGAGGTAAATGATCTTTTTAAAAAGAGAACTCAGTTATTTACATGGTAAATGTGCTGATGGCATGGATCCATCTTACTGACCTCAGCAGCCTTTTAAAAGATTTTGGGCTTTGTTTCCAACATTGCTACTTGAAATTGTGGTCGAAGCAAGAGGAAATTGCTTTGTGCCCTTCCAGCTCCAAGCAGGACTGGGAATGGAAACTCTGTCAAAGCCCAAATCCTTTAGAAGATGCCCTTCCTTCTCAGCCTGGAAATGAGCTGCACATTCCCTTTGAAACTGTCAGGCATTTCTTAGAGACACCAAGTCCCACTGACAGCTTTTTGCTCTGGTTTGGCAGTGCAGAAGGGCAATTCTCCATCCACTAGCTCCAGACTGCACTGCCTCAGGAGCACGGCCCACTCGCCAGCTTTGGCCCACTCGTGGCACTGCTAGAGGAGGAAGAAAGTGCAACTGCACAATTCCAGCCAATCAAGAAGGAAGAATGGGACAGACAAAACAGCCTGTACAGATCCAGGCGTTCAGCTGGGACTGTGGAGAGTTTGGGTCCTTGCCAATTGGATGTGTGTCCCCAGCTGCAATCTCTGGGCCTGCAGCAGAGTCTCACTCACCTGCCAAAGCAGAAAGCTCAGGCGCTGTGCTGGCAACGGGCTCGTCTGATGCAGAGCTGTCAGAGCAATGTGAGGGGCAGAGCCAGCCCAGCTGGGCCCAGGGCTGAGCCCAGCAGAGCCCTGGCAGAGCCCAGAGCAGCCTCAGCAGCTGCAGAGCCCGGCTGCAAGGAGAGAAAGCAGAAACCGCCCGTCAGCTGAGGGCTCCTGTGCCCTTGTGCCAAGGCCTGCGGTGCCCAGGCCATGCTGGCTGTGCCCAGAGCTGTGCCCAGAGCTGCCTATCCCTGCTGCCTTTGGCAGCAGAGCAGGAGGGCAGGACATGTGCCCAGCCTGCAGCCAGCCATGGCACATCCAGCCCTCAGCAGCTGCCCAGAGCAGGATGCTCCTGTGCTCGCTGCCATCTCCCAAAAGCTCTGATCCCACCCTGCCAAGCACACAGGGACCCACCTCACGCCAGCCACGGCTGCAAGAAAAGCTGCTCCCAAACCATGGCCTCAGCCTTCTCCAAGGGCACGGCCCATCCACGCCACAGCTGCTCCCAAGCACTTCCCCATCCACACTGGACCACCTAGAACACTTCCTCTGGAAAAACAAACAACACATTATTGAAAAGAGATTAGATGCAAAAAGGGAAAACAAGAACAACGGGAAAAACTCTTATCTCTGTCAGGGCCTTGTGGGAGGCCCAACTCCTACATGGTAGGGAAAAACTCAGCCATGGCTGAGGGAAGCCCACACTTTCTCTCTTCCCCCCTGCACTGCCCCCCAAAATCACGGTGATCCCAAAGCAAACCAGGGCAGTGGAGCAGCCCAAGCCCTTCCTTGCCTGCAGAGCAAAGCAGCCCCTGCACAGGTTCTGGAGTCCCACCTCTGCTCCCACCATGGGGCTTTGTTTGTGTCGGGCTGGCTGCCCCAGCCCCAGCCCCAGCCCCAGCCCGGGGCACGGTGGGTGCTGGGGGCTGTTGGCAGGGCCAGGAGCCCACTCCCATTTCGTACCCAGCCCAGCCCATCCCCCAGCCCTGCCAAAAAGCAGCTGGGCAGCGACTGAAGGATGAGTTGCATCTGCCCCAGCAAAGGGGGAACCTTTGCTTCCCAGCCAGGCTGGGCCATGCCCAAATCTGGCAGCATTTCCCCGGCTGGGGACTCATCTGCAAATTCCCTGTGGAGTTTGCCTTTGAAGAAGGTGCCAGAATCAAAGTCCATTACCTTCAGCCTCCAGTGGCCAGGCTGAGGAAGAGCTTGTCACCCTTGATGTCATCCTGGCTGTCTCCAGCAGCAGCAGCAGCAGCATCCCCACCCGGTACAGCTTCTCCAGGGGCTCCTGCTCCTTCCCTGGGGGGAGACCAGGCTCTCAGGGCTCTGCCCAGGGCCCCAGCTGTCAGGGAACCAGCACAAGCAAAACCAGCTTGGATGGCGGCCACCAGTGCTGGGCAGAGCAGCTCAGCTCCAGCACAAGGGCTGCGTGTGCCCATCCCATGGCCCCGGTGCAGTGACACAGGCAGCACAAAAAGGTCTGGCTTCCTCTGCTTCTCATTGCCACAGCATGTGTGGAGCTGCAACTTACCAGGGCCCTGGATCAAAGTGTGCCTGTGGCTCTCTCCTTTCTTCTATGGCAGAGGAATATCCTGCACCCAAGGATCACAGAACAGGTCTTCTAATCTGGGTCTTTCCAAGGAGTTCACGGATAAACACCACCTGATCAGATCTTTGCACTCTGGGCAGAGAAAGCAGAAACTGACGGTCAGCCAGAGAAGGCTCCTGTCTGCTTTGCCCCACTATTCCCATGGCCAGGCCATTCTGGATGAGCTCAGGGTTGGGCCTAAACTTTCCCATCAATTCCCTGTTTTGGAGGAGAGCAGGACCTGTGCCACCTCCTCAGCAGCTGCCAGAGCGGGATGCTCACGAGTCCGCTGCTGGCTCCCAGCACTGGGATTCCCCCCGTGCCCAGAGAAGAGGATCCACCTTGAGAGAGCCCTTGTGGCAGCGGGAGCTGGCCCCAGCTGAGGTTCCGGCCCCTCCTGAACGGGTGCTCCCCGCAGACCATCTGGTGCAGCAGGATGCCCAGGGACCAGATCGTTGCTGCCTCGCCATGGTACCAGCCAAAGTCGTTCCATTCCGGGGGGCTGTAGGACAGTGTTCCTATGGAATACAGATGGGAGTTCAGCAGGGGGATGCTGCTGCTCCCAGAGCCTGGCCCCAGCATCCCTGGGCCTGCGGGGGCTGCATCAGTGGCACACAGGGTGACCACTGCCCTCTCGCCAGCACCTGGGACTTGTGCACAAACTTAGGCTTGCAAAAGAAGCCACTGGTGTCAGAAGAGGGCAGAGGAAGCCCTGGCTAAGCCTGACCATGACCTGCAAAGGAAAAACCCTCTCCGTGCTGGGGAAAACATGCCCTTATCCTCCCTGCCTGCATTGCCCCAAAAATATTAGGAAGCCAAGGCAAACAGGGAGAGTGGATCAGTCCAAGCCCTTCCTCTTGCCTGCACACCAAACTGGCTCGGGCACAGGTCCCGCCCCCCTCTCTGCTACCCCCACCCACGGGGGTTTTGGTCGGGCTGGCTGCCCCAGCCCAGCCCCAGTCCTGGGCAGAGTGGCTGGCAAAGGCTGCCAGCAGGGCTGGAAGATGGCTCCCCACCCAGCCCTGCTCTAAAGCAACTCAGCTGAAGACTCAGTCCCCTGACTGGCAGCAAAAGGGAGAATCCCCGCTGCCACAGCCAGCTTGGGCTGGGAGATGTTGGGCCATGAGATCCCGGGACCAGGAGTACACCCTTACGTGGGCTCACCTGCAAAGTGGGTGTAGGCTGTGTCTTGCAGGTAGGTGCCACAGCCAAAGTCCATCAGTTTGGCCTTCCCGGTGTGCAGGTCGAGCAGGATGTTCTCGGGCTTGATGTCGCGGTGCAGGACCCCGCAGCTGGTGCAGTGCCGCACGGCCTCCAGCACCTGGCGGAACAGCTCCCGCGCCACCTCCTCGGGCAGGAACCGCCGTGCCCCAATGAAACGCTGCAGGTCCTGACACCGCTCTGGCCACTCCAGCACCATCACGATGTGGTTGGGCAGCTCAAGCCACTCCAGCAGCTGCACCACACCAGGGAAGCCAGTGGACACCTTGGCCTGCAGCACGACCTCCAGCGGGGCCCTGCTGCCGTCGGGCTGCGGGAGGAGCACGATGCCCTCAGTGGGGCTGATGCCGTGCCGGGGCTCGGGGAGCCCTCAGCCAGCCCGGGATGCTCTGCGCCCTGCGCTGGACCCACGCCCGCTCTCCCTCGAGGCGTCCTGGCGGCTTCCACCGTGCCGGGCCTCGGCTCATCCCCGCCCGGCAGCCCCGGCTGCTGCCGCTGGCCCCGCTCACTCACCAGCTCGCCCCAGTGCCGGACGCGGTGCCGTGGCACCCTTTTGATGGCCACCTGCAAGCCAAGGACAGCAGCGGGCTCAGCTCGCCGCCCGCCCTGCCCAGCCCCATCCTCCTCCTCCTCCTCCTCCTCCTCCTCCTCCCCCTCCGCCCGCCGCCGGCCCCGCCGCTCACCGGGGCGCCGTCCGAGAGCCGCGTGGCCGCGAAGACGCTGCCGAATCCTCCGCGCCCCAGCAGCGAACCCACTCGGTAGCGCTCCTGCAGGGCCTCCTGCGCCTTCCCTGCGGGCGGGACGCGGCTGTCAGCGCTCGGCCCGGGGCCAGCAACGGCCCCCGAGCGCCCCTCAGCCGCCCCGGGCCGGCCATGCCCAGGCGTTCGCTCTTTGGAACGCGGCACGGGAGGCTCGGGGCCGGCGGCCGCGCTGCCGAGCGGCGGAGCTCGGGCCGGGGAAGCCCCAGCGGAGGCGGCGGGAGCGGCCGCGCCGCCTGTGTCCTCCACGGGCCCCGGGAGGAGCCGGGGCCGGGGCCGGGGCCGGGGCCGGGGCCGGGACTGGAGCCTGCGTCGGGTCCGGGGCCGGGCTCGGGCCAGGCGGAGCCGAAGGGCGGCGATGCCGCCCCCGCACCAGGCACTGACGCCCGCCCAGCAGCGCCACCGCCAGTACGGCCAGAGCCGGGCGGAGGCGAGAGCGCGGCGGGACGGCCGGGGCCGGGCACGAGGCAGCCCCGCCCGGGGCCGGGGGCGGGCCGGGGGCATGGCCCGGCCCGGCAGGGGAGAGGGAGGCGGGGAGAGGAGAGGGCCGCCGGGCAAGGGACCCCGAGAGAAGGGTGCCCGACAGCGGGAACGGGAGAGAAAGAAAAACAGAAGGAAAAACAGAAAGAGAAGGAAAAAGAGAAAGAGAAAGAAAGAAAGAAAAAGTGATCTAAAATATCTGTTCTGCTGCTGTCGCTGCTGCTGCCGCCGCTGCTGCTGCCGCCGCTGCCGCTGCCGCCGCTGCCGCTGCTGCAACTGAAGCACCGGGGCCGTTCGTCCCCGTGTCCGTTCCCCGCTCGCCCCACGAGCCCCACGTTCGAGCCCCGCGCGCCCCGGGCACAGCCCCTGAGTCTGTCCAAACACGGGAACTTTGCAGCGGTGAGCCCAGATGCAGAGCCCTGACTCCTACACACTGGCACAGCAATCCCCTCGCTTGCTGCTCTGCATTGGCCTGGCTGAGGGTCAAACACTGTCGGGACACCTTCCCTTGCTGTAGGATTCCTACCTGACCCCAGCACTGCACTTACATCTCCAGTCTTGCCTTCCAGTAAAACCAGGGGAAGGAAAACTCTGTGTGGCTCATGGTTATTTTTGAGTGTCTAAAAATCACTAAGTCACCGATCTTAGAGGTGCGGTGCATCTGGAATTCCTGGGATGGAGAAGTAGTGCAACATGGAAAAGGGGAGCATAGAAATAAATAGAGGAAAAGATCTTGGATTGTTTCTTTCATTTTCATTTCCCTTCTGGAAAGCTGTTTCAGTTTTCCAGGAATCTTCTCCTGTCTCTCTTCCCAAGAATGTCTCATGGAGAACAAGGTCAAGCTTCTGTCCCAAGATTTGCCAGCAGGAAATTATGCCACTGGTGAAATTTTCATGATGACTGTTTGTGCTGGCTTAGGGCAAATTTTGGGAGGAAACCTCCAAAAGGGGTCCATCTAGAAAGCAAGTTCAAGCAGCCCCTCCCCCTACTAGTTCAGGAAAAGACTTCCCTTGAATAAAGTGCAAAAAACCCAGTTTTTTTAACAAGTATTTACAAGCATGAAAAATGCATAATATTAAATGAAACCTCTGACAGTGCTGAAGAGATGGCAAATTCAGAAAGTCCTTTTTGTGGGTTGTAGTTGGCTCACTCGGTCTCTTCTAAGTCCCTCTGGGGCTGGAATGCAGCGTCCCAGAGCTCAGTGGGCCACAGGTGTGAGCTGCAGGTGTTTTTCTGGGTTTTCAGTCCAGAGCAGGTTTAAACAGTTCCAAGAAAGAGGAAAGTCACAGTCCCAGGAACTTCTCTGCCTAAGCTAGCTAAAACCAAATTGCTGGACCTGGGCTGTGAAGGCATTGGGAAATTTCCAAATCTGGGCACTGGTGGTCCCAGCAAACACCAGATCTGGATGGTGCTGCAGCCAGAACCTGGAAATTTCCAGATTTTGGTTTTCTGTGCCAGCAAATCACTGGACTTGGGCTGTGCCAGCACCAGGAAGTTTTCAGATCTGGGCGCTGGCGTTGCCAGCAAACACCAGATCTGGGTGGTGTCGTTGCCAGTGACAGAAATCTGCTGCATTTGGGCTCCGCTGGCACCGGGAAATTTCCAAATCTGGGCACTGGCGCAGCAAACACAAGATGTGGGCGGTGCCAGAGCCAGTAGCAGAAAGTTGCCGGGTTTTGGATTTCTGTGCCAGTAAATTGCTGCTGC
The DNA here is from genome assembly GCF_051311805.1 of Agelaius phoeniceus. Classification (NCBI taxonomy): domain Eukaryota; kingdom Metazoa; phylum Chordata; class Aves; order Passeriformes; family Icteridae; genus Agelaius; species Agelaius phoeniceus. The sequence goes on from NW_027509866.1 coordinate 9,185,604, forward strand.
ACTTGGGCTGTGTCAGAATAGGGAAATTTCCAGATCTGGGCACTGGCGGTGCCAGCAAACACCAGTGAAACCTTCTGGCCCTCGTCCGGACCATTGACCAGTGGTTTCCCTGAGAACCAGCTCTGGCCACTTTACAGACAGAGACTGCTTTCATCTGGTGCTCTGGAAACAGAACTTTAATGAAGGCAAACACAACAAACAGGATGGCGTGCACGGTAGAGAGAGCAAAGCAGAAAAAAGCCTGGGTCCAGGGTCTAGCAGGGATATTTATCCATTTATTTATAGGGAGGGGTTAAGGTGGGATCTGAGGGAAGGATCCAAGAGGAAGGAGGGATTAAGAATATTACAATTTTTGCAGTATAAAGTAACCAATGGTAGCAAAGAGAACTCAGAACTTTCTAGTAACAATCTGCATAACTGAACAAGAGGATTATGGGCGGGAGCTCCTGCTGACCCTGACTAAAGAGGGTTTTCCCATGGCCTTAAGCCGAGGTCTCCCACTTCTTTTAAACCAACCCCAGCACACCAGATCTGGGCTGTGCTGGGTTTTGGCTTTCCTTGCCAGACAATTGCTGCATTTGGGTTGTGGTGGCACAGGGAAATTGCCAGATCTGGGCACTGGCAGTGCCAGCTAACCGCAGATCTGGGTGGTGCCGGTGCTATCACCAGAAAATTGCCGGGTTTTGTCTTTCTGTGCCAGCAAACTGCTGGACTTGGGCTGTGCTGCCACTGGGAAACTGCTGGATCTGAGCACTGGCAGTGCCGGCAAACACCAGATCTGGGTGGGGCCAGCACCAGGTATTTGCAAGGTTTTGGCTTTCTTTGCCAGAAAATTACTCGACTGGGGCTGTGCCGGCACTGGGAAATTCCTGCATCCGGGCACTGGTGGTGCCAGCAAACACCGGATCTTGGCATTGCCAATGATGGTAGCAGGGAATTGCCAGATTTTGGCTTTCTTTGCCAGAAAATTGCTGGACTTGGCTCTGCCAGAACAGGGAAATACCCAGATCTGAGCACTGGCAGTGACAGCAAAGACCAGGTCTGGGCACCTGTATTGGCATCAGGAAATTGCCGGATTTTGGCTTTCTGTGCCAGCAAATTGCTGAACTTGGGCTGTGCCAGAACAGGGAAATTTCCGGATCTGGGCACTTGCGCAGCAAACACCAGATCTGGGTGGTGTGTTGTAGTGTGTTTTTATACTTTGTAATATTTTGTAATAGTTTTGTTTTTGAATCCCCGTATTTTTCCCAAATGGTTCATCCCAGATGGTACCCCCCTCCCTTTACCTGTGTAATCCCTTTCCCTTGCTGAGATCATCCCCAAATCCCCACCCTGGCTCTCTGTCAATCACTCAGCATCCCATCCCTCCATCCAGAAGCTTCGTTCCAGGATGTCAAGTGATCAGCCAGAGGCCAGGGGTCAGCCCCCCAAGCCCTGCCCCATACGCTGTCCTAAATGTCCATCCCCCAGTACCCATCCCTTAGGGTCACTTCTTGGTTAGTAAAATGTTATCTACTTTGGGTTTCCACCTCCCTTTAAATGTAACCTTGGCACATCTCCCGGGGCTGTGGGCAGGAGGCCCCTGAGGTGTAGGGGCTCCTTTGGGACTCCTAGAATAAAACCTTGGATTAACCCCTGCTAAGAGTCGGCCCTTTATCTTCTACCGATGTCTCTGGTGTCTCTTGTGCTGCACAGGCGACCAGCCCAGGTGCCCTCAGTACCCTCGGGGCACAGAGAGTGTCTCCCCACTGTCGGCCGTGTCGGGGCTGCCCCCGGTGTCTGCCGACTCGGGACTGGCCCAGGGTTCCTGAGAGGCTCCCAGATGGACAGAGACAGCACCCATATAGGTAAACTGAATCGCCCTGGGATTTTGGAGGTAATTACAAATGGGCCTGAAGGTGAGAATTTTGGTGTCACAGATGAAGAACAAGAACCAGTGACACGGGCTGAAGAGGCTCCTCCATATAACCAACTGCCCCCAGAGGAAACACGCTATGCTCTTTTCACTGACGGTTCCTGTCGCATCGTAGGGATGAACCGGAAGTGGAAAGCAGCCGTATGGAGCCCCACACGACAGGTCACAGAGGCCACTGAAGGAGAAGGTGGATCAAGCCAACTTGCTGAACTCAAAGCCATTCAGCTGGCCCTGGACATTGTAGAAAGAGAGAAATGGCCAAAGCTCTACCTCTACACTGATTCATGGATGGTAGCCAATGCTCTGTGGGGATGGCTGGAGAGGTGGAATGAGTCCAACTGGCAGCGTAGAGGAAAACCAATTTGGGCTGCTGAAGACATTGATACCAGGGTAGGGAGGCTACCTGTGAAGGTCCACCATGTAGATGCTCATGTCCCCAAGAGTTGGGCTAATGAGGAACACCAAAACAACAAACAGGTAGATCAGGTAGCAAAAGTAGAGGTGTCGAAGATAGACTTAGATTGGCAACAGAAGGGGGAGTTGTTCCTAGCTTGATGGGCCCATGATGCCTCAGGCCATCAGGGCAGAGATGCCACCTATAAGTGGGCATGAGACCGAGGGGTGGATTTAACCATGGACAGTATTTCTCAGGTTATCCATGACTGTGAGACGTGTGCTGTCATCAAGCAGGCCAAGCGAGAGAAGCCCCTATGGTATGGTGGGCAGGGGTCCAAGTACAAGTATGGGGAGGCCTGGCAGATTGACTCCATCACACTGCCCCAGACATGCCAGGGCAAGTGCCACGTGCTGACCATGGTGGAAGCCACCACTGGATGGTTGGAAACCTACCCTGTGTCTCATGCTATTGCCCAGAACACCATCCTGGGCCTTGAAAAGCAAATACTGTGGAGACATGGCACTTCTGAGAGGATTGAGTCAGACAATGTGACTCATTTCAAGAACAGTCTTATCAACACCTGGGCTAGGGAACATGGCATTGAGTGGGTGTACCATATCCCCTACCATGCACCAGCTGCAGGCAAAGTGGAGAGGTACAATGGACTACTAAAAACACAGCTGAAATCTTTGGGTGGGGGATCTTTCAAAAATTGGGAGCAGCATTTAGCAAAGGCCACCTGGTTAGTTAACACCCAAGGTTCCACCAACCGAGCAGGTCTTGCCCAGTCTGAGTCCCTGAATATAACAGATGGAGATAAAGTCCCAGTGGTGCATGTCAGAGGTTTGTTAGGGAAGACTGTGTGGATCAATTCTGCCTCGAGTACAGACAAACCCATTTGTGGGGTTGTCTTTGCTCAGGGACCAGGTTGCACATGGTGGATAATGCAAAGAGATGGAACAACACCATGTGTACCTCAGGGAGATCTGATTGTGGGGTGAGAATGATATGCAAATATCACTATTTGTTGGATGTTACTGCCATTGTCTGTACATTACACCATACAGACATGAGACAGAAGGAAATGTGTAAGTGCTGAAGGTCTGGGCAAGTGGAAGATGGAGCTTTGAGTGAGTAAAGTGAAAGGGGGGAATCCTGCAGCTCTGTAGTATAGGGCATGGATTCACTCGTCCAGTGTGGGGATGTGATGAGGGCATGATGGGTATTGCTTGTAATTTTTGGGGGAGCAGATGGAAATTTTGTGTGAATAAATGCATGATGTGTGGTAGTATGTTGATGATATGGGGATAAGGGGTGGAATGTCCCAGGGTGACGTTATGATGCTTGTATCCCCATTCATGTGTTCTGTTAATGTTGGATATTATGTTCTGTACCTTTAAGACTGGCTCTGAAGAGGGAAAGTTTTGTTTTGGTTTTCTTATCAGCCTGGTGGGACACAGAGACTGCAGCTTTTGCTTTTGCTGCTTTTGCTTTTCGCTTTGCTCTCTCGCTCTTGCTTGCTTCGCTTCTGCTTGCTTTTGCTCATTAGCTAGTTTAGCCAAACTGTCCTACTTGCTTCCTGGACTGTTTCTCCTTTCCTTTTTCTGACCATTTTGAACCTGCTACGGACTGGGACCTGGGAAACACCAAGAGTCTGCACCTTGTGGCCTGCAGCAGCTGCCCCAGCGCTGGAGGGACTGAGAACAGAGTGACCACCCCCAAGAGAGAGTTTCTGAATTTGTCATTTTTTTCAGAGCGGTGTCATCTGGTATTGTTCATTTTGTGTGCTGGGGGGTGCTGTGCCTGTTAAATAAACAGGTTCTTTCCACTCCTCTCCGAGGAATCCTTCCCGAACCAGTTGGGGGGAGGGGCTGTGTGGGTTTGCTTACTGGAGGAGCCCTAATTTGGAAATTCTCCTCCAAATTTGCCCTAAACCAGGACAGAGACCAAGAAGAAGAAGGAGAAAGACTGGACAACACCCAGATTTCTCCATCTTGCCTCCTGAACCCCCATTCTAAAAACTCCCAAAAATCTATTTTTCACCCCATGACTAACTATTATTCTACTTAGAATTTCGTGGCTTGCAGATCTTCATATAAAGGTTGGTAATTTTTTTTTCCATGGGTCAAAATCCAAGTTACAGGGGTCATGGGCTCTGTGCCAGCGTCTCTGAGCCCCCTGGGCAGGGGCTAGAGCCCTCCAGGGCAGCCAGAGGAATTTCCTGGGTTCTGACACTTACCAGTAACTCTGTGTGGGGATTTGCATCCCTTGTCAATAACCCAAAGGAAAACAATTTAAATGATGCCTTCACTTAGGCCAGGGATCTTGCCTCAAGTCCCTGAAGGTCTAAAGTTGAGGTTCTCCCTGAAAATTCCTCAGTGCTGGCTGGAGATCTGTGGATTCATTGAAGCTCTAGGCTGATCTTCTGGCTGGCTCTCCAATTTACTGCCACAAAATCTCCAAAATACTGGAACAAGACTCCTTAACACTAATTTGGTTTAAAGAGGCATAATTTATTCAAGCCTGAGGTCACACAAAGGATACTCCTAACCATTCGTGCACACATGATTTTACAAGTAAGCAATTTACATATTACAATTTACCCATTACCATCAAGCCCAGATTCAGTCCTTGTTTTGTCTATTCCTACATTCTTGAGCTGGATGTCTTCTTCTTCTCTTCCACCTGTTCTTGCTGGGAAAAGCAGTTTTTGTGTGCCTTGTTTCTCTGCTGGAAGTTCACAGGCCCAGTAAAAACTAAATTAATCCCTTTGCTGTCACATAGCACGGAAGCCTCTCTCCAGCTTCCTTCCCTGAGCCCTCCTGCTCCTGCAGAACCACCCTGATAATGGACCTCCGTGTGTTGGACATGGTGGCTGTCACCTTGACGTGGCCAACACTCACCTGGACGGGCTCCTGGCAGGTGTCCAGGGTGACGTGGCAGCACGCAGTGGTCCCGTTGGTGGTGAAGGACGTCCTCATCTGGGACATGCGGTGGTAGGTGTCCTCCAACCTGCCCAGGTGAGCTTTGAGCAGGGACAGCTCCAGGCCCAGCTCCATGGCAAAGCGGTTGTAGTCCAGGGGGTTGGAGAAGAAGATGGCCACAGTGAAGGTGGGGGCCTCATAGACCAGGACTCCACAACAGCCACGGAACAGGGGGCTGGAGAACTGGCAGGTGTCAGAGGAGCCTGGGGGCACGCAGGGGCTGGGGGGGACGGAGCTGTGCCCGCTGTAGAAGTAGGTCCTGGGGAGGAGAAATGGGGGTGTGCCATCAGGGGAGGATGGTGAGACCACCAGTGTCACAGACATCTTTTATGAAAAATCCTTTCCTTGGGATTTTTCCTCCTGAGAAGCTGAGAGGCCTCAGGAACAAAATGTAAACAATGGTTATCTGCTGCTGTGGTATGCACCAGGTGCATCTGTGATTGGTCTCATAGTGTTATTTCTTATTCATGGCCAATCACAATCAGCTGGCTCAGACTCTCTGTCTGAGACACAAGCTTTTGTTATTCATTCTTTATTTTTCTATTCGTAGCTAGCCTTCTGATGAAATCTTTTCTTCTATTCTTTTAGTATAGTTTTAATATAATATATATCATAAAATAATAAATCAGCCTTCTGAGGACATGGAGTCAAATTCAAATGTAATGTTAACCCTTTCAGTGCCTCAATCCTCCCTCAAATGAGAAAAAACCCCAAAATACAAACATGTAAAAGAACAGCATAAAGTCATCAAAGTCAGTGTAGAAGAAGTCACAAATAAGAAAGAAAAAGAAATGCCTTGTTTTTTAGAGCTAAAATCCTCTAATAAGCAATAGAGAAAATGCTCTTTTTCCTTGTAGCACATAAAACTATAAAGAGATAAAAGTGTATCAAATTGATATCAAGCAAAAGCCTCCATACTAAAATAAACAAATGTTTATGGAGCTAAAATCCTCTTATAAGCTATAGAGAAAAGACTCTTTTTCCTTATAGCCCATAAAACTATAAAGAGATGTGTTCAAATTAATATCAAACAAAAGCCTCCATACTAAAATAAACAAATGTTAAAATAGCTGTAATTCCATAAAAAGTTTAAACAGAAAAAAAGAGTAGTCATATGCTTCCAAAAAAAAGAAAAATCTCTATTCTCAAAAATAAAGGTAATTTTAAAAATAGACAATAAAGAGAATTTTTGCTTTTAAACAACTCATCTTTAAAACAATCATCATAAATCAATATAACCCATCAATAAGCTATGAAAGTGCTTATAACAATAAGAAAAATTTCATCATAGCAAAATTCCACAAAGAACTGTTGTTCGTAACCAATTAAGAACCACAAAAAACCCTGTTTCCTTTCCTCTTATAAAAAAGTCTCCATAACCTTAAAAGAAAAGACTTCTCTCCCTCAGTAAACTAAAGAAAAACTATTTTAAAAGTCTTAAGTGTAATTTCTTTACATTATCAGTGAGGAAGAAAAGTTGTGAGAAGCAAAGTGCTCTAAAAGGTTTGTTTTAATTCTTACTACTTTTTTGCTTCTAATTACTTCTAATAAAATTTGCTTTATACCCTCTTAAAGTTTTAAACCTACTTTATCTTTCTCCTAATCCTATCTCACAACAAAAACTAAATGTATCAGTAATTAGCCAACACCAAACCTACCACATTCTTTAGTACATCAGCCAAAAAAACTTCCAATTAAAAAAATCCTTAATTGCAAACCTAAACCACAACACACAATTAGCTTTTCCACCCAATTTCAAACTAAAACCACCACATACCCAGGGGTCCTCCCATGCCTTCCCCTCACCTGGGGTTCTCCAGGGTGACATTCCGGGTGCTGTTGGATATCTGGATCTCCACAGCCCTCTCCAGGAAATTCCACATCTCGGCACGCGATTGGCCGCTCCAGGGGGACAGAATCTACTCCTCCAGTCTGGGGTTTCCTCAGATCTGGGATCGTGACCTTGGAGACAGAATTTTCTCAGCAGTGGGGTCTCCTTGAATCCGTAATCTTCTCACTCCAAGGTCTCCTCCTTAGCTCCAGATTCTCTCTGTTCCAGAATCTTCTTCCTGAATCCAGGATCTTTTCCGCAGCTCTGGGGTCTCCTTGGATTCAGAATCTTCTCAGCTCTGGAATCTTGTTCCTGTCTCTGGGAAATTCTTGAATCTGGAATCTCTTCAGATCTGGAATCTCCTCAGATTCAGTGTCTCTTTGGATCCAGGGTCTCCTCAACACTGAAATCTTCTCCTCAGCTCTGGGGTTTCCTCAGTCCCGGGCTCTCCTCAGCACTCCTTGGATTCAGGGAGATCCTGGATCCAGAATCTCCACCCCAGCCCCTGACCTTCCCTGTGGTCTCCCCCTCTGAGCACCTTCTGGGTCTCCGCTGGTGTTGGGAATGTCCTGGGGCAGGGAAATCCCTCCCCTGGCTGGAAAAATCCTAAATTACAACTTCCTGGTGATAAAATGGAACCAACTTCCTGGTGGTGAGTCTGGGGCAAAGTCCTCCAGGGCCTGGCACCTTCAGCTGGTGTAACTGGTTTAACTGGCTGAATTGTCTAATGTAACTTGTTTAATTGATTTCTCTAATTTAAGTAATTTAATCTAATCTATTTTACCAGATCTAACTCAGCTGGTTTAAATGTTTTAAATTATGTAAATGGTTCCACAATAAGTTTATAACTGGTTCAACTGGTTTAACTGGTTCATCTAATTGAACGAGTTTAATTGGTTTATCTAGTTAAACTGGTTGAATTCTCTCACTGCCTGAATTGGTCTAAGTGGTGTAGCTGACCAGAGGAGCAGATGATTGGCTCAAAGCAACCCAGTGGGGAGTGGTGGGTGATTTGTGGGAAAAAACTCCTCAACTTGTAAAAGATGTAAAGCTGGTATGATTTATTTCATTGCTGGACATGCTCCCCAAGGACATGAGCACCCCTGAAAATTCCCGAGTCTACTTTATCCCCTAATCTGTGCATTTGCATTAAAAATATGCCTATGTATTCAACTTATCAATTTTATGAGCCTGTGCAGTTCTTCAGTCATGTAGTTGTAATGTGGTGTTTATAACCCAGATTCAGTTTTTCTGTTTGCTTCAGTCTCAAGATCAGCAGGGAGCCTCTTCTTATCTCCAGCATTACTTTCTTGCCACATTCACATTTTCTGAAAAATCCCTTGGCCCAGGATTTTCCTCCGGGGAAGCTGAGAAGCCTCAGAGGAAAAGGAAAACAATAATTATCTGATTTGCTTCTCCTGTGTTTTGCTGCTTTGGAATGTGTTTGGAGATTGTTTATCCAACAGGTGACTGTTTCATTGGTTTCATGTGATTTGTTTTGACTTATTGACCAATCAGGGTCAAGCTGTGTTGGAGCTCTGGAAAGAGTCATGAGTTTTCATTATTATCTTTTTAGCCTTCTATAAGTATCCTTTCTGTATTCTTTAGTATAGTTTCCTATACTATTCTTGAATATAATATAGTATCTTAAAATAATAAATTAGCCTTCTGAGGACATGGAGGCAGATTCATCATTCTTTTCTTCATCTGGGCACCCCGCAAATCAAATACAATATTTTCTGAGTTGCCTTGAGTCTCCTTTGTTCTCTCTCTGCAGGCCTTTTGGCGAGCATGCAAGTTAAAAGACTAAACAAAAAAGTAAAAAATTGGTTTCTACCCTGAGTTAAATTTCCAATCCCCTGTTTCATTCCTCCCTTTTCTAGAAACAAGTAAATTATTTTACTTAGTACAAATTTCTACGATAATAGGTGTCCCTTAATGCTTTGCCATGTACATTTGATAAGGAGGTCAACACTGCTATTTGCTGTAGTATTCTCCATTTCCAAATTAGCACTAGATAACCCTAAACTCACCCTAACTAATACCAATAAATTTGTAAGGCTGCCAACAACAGTCTCCTTGGTTCCACAGTGTCACAACGGACCCTTTGCTCCATGAGGTTCATTGGTGTAACATGGACGCCCTGATTCCATGAGGTTGTGTAGTGTCACAATGATCTCCTTGGTTCTGCAGCCCTGCTGTGGCTGCCGTGTAACAATGGACCTGTGCTACCATGAGATTCCATAGTGTCACCATGGTCCCTTTGGTTCCACAAGGCCCTGCTGGGCCACAATGGCCCCTTGGTTCCATGAGGTTCTGTACTGTCAACAATGATCTCCTTGGTTCCACAGTGTGACAATGGCCCCTTGGTTCCATGGGGTGCCTGGCCTCCCACAGCCCCTCACAGACTCTTATGGCCCTTCATGGCCCCTCACAGCCCTTCATGGCTCCCTCACAGTTCCCCATTGCCCTTCATGGCCCCTCACAGCCTCTCACAGCTCATGGCCCCTCACGGCTCCCTCACAGTTACCCATGGTCTCTCACAGGCTCCCCATGGCCCCTCACAGTTGCCCAAGACCCCTCACGGTCCCTCACTGTGGATGCCATGGGACAGAGAGAGAGAAACAGCAAGTGTTTCTCAGAGCAGCTTGTGAGAATTATTAGCAAGTTGTAAGAATGTGAGAACTTAAGTATAAACAATCTGCAGGTGGTGTTCTTCTACTTCGTCTTTCTCTTCTTCTCGAGGACAGTGTATAAAGAATGGTTTTTGTTAACTAGCCAATCAAACAGAATATATCATATCACTCTGTAAAAACTGCACGGTTCTCTTGAATAAAACCTTCTTTTAGTCCTTCTGCAATACTGCCTCCTGCCTGTTCCTGTGTCATTCTCGGCGCAAGAGTGACACCTCACGGCCCTTCATGGACCCTCACAGCTCAAGGCTCTTCACGGCCCCTGAGCCGCCTCCGGCCCCGCCATTGGCGCCGCTCTTTGCTGCTCGCCAATGGCGGTCCGAGTCTGACGTGACGTCACCAGTTGCCGGTCAAAGGAAGGCCTGGGGCTGAGGTGCCCCGGGCTGGCCGGCAATGGGGTCTGGGGGTCCCCGGGCTCATGGAAACGGGGGATCCAGGGGCTGGGAGAGGAGGATACCCGGGAAAGGGGGTGCAGGGGGTGACGGGGCAGGATAAGGGGGTGCAGGGGGTCCTGCAGCTGGGGAAGGAGATGCGAAGCGTCCCAGTGCCCAGGAATGGGCATTCAAGGGGGTCCCCGGGGGGCTCCCCAAAGCCCCTCCCAGGGGGCAGCAGGAGCTGGCTCAGGAGCTCTGGGCAGAGAAAAGGGGGTGACCCCGGCTTGGGGGGACATGGGGGACTCACACACGCTCCCGGGGGGACACGACCCCCGGGGACCCCCCCTCACCTTGTCCCGCAGGGGAGGCCGAGCCCCAGCCCAGGCAGACGAAGCCCCCGAGCCCCGGCAGCATCTTGGGGGGCGTGCGGGGCCGGGAGGGGCAGGATCCGGGAAAGGGCGGCGGCTGCCGGGTTCCGCGGCTGCCTGGAAACCACGAAGGCGGCGGCAGCGTCTGTGACAGCGGCGCGGCCTCAGTTGCCTGAGAACGCGGCCCTGGCTGGTTGTGCGCAGCCTGGGCTCCTGCAGGCGGCTTCACTGGGCCATTCGCCAGGGGAATTGTTCGCGGAGCATTGGCCTGTGCAAAGTTCCTGAGCGTGCAGAGCACTGGCCTCTGCAAGGAGGTCATCAACGTGCAGAGCACTGGCCTCTGCAGAAAGTTCCTGAATTTCCTTTGAAGGTAAACATTGACTCAAGTTGAACTTTTTGGTTTTGTCTCATCTGCACTCTGAGAGAGAATGCCAAAGGGAAATACAGGATGGGATAATGCCCGTCTTCTGGTGCAGCAGTTCAGTGGCCTGCACTGTCACAGACATGTTTTATGAAAAATCCTTTGGGTTTTCTTTTTTTGAGAAGCTGAGAGGCCTCAGGAACAAAATGTAAACAATGGTTATCTGCTGCTGTGGAATGCAACAGGTGCATCTGGGATTGGTCTCCTAGAGTTGTTTCTAATTAATGGCCACTCACAGTCAGCTGGCTTGGACTCTCTGTCTGAGACACAAGCTTTTGTTATTCATTCTTTCTTTTTCTATTCTTAGCTAGCCTTCTGATGAAATCCTTTCTTCTATTCTTTTAGTATAATTTTAATAGAATATATATCATAAAATAATAAATCAAGAGTCAGATCCTCATCTCTTCCCTCATCCTAAGACCCCTGTGAACACCACCACAATGCACAGCTGAGTGGATGAACAATATATGCTCTACTGATTGTGCTTTTTTTTTTTTGCACTGAAGGAATGAAACATTTTCTAAATGTACTGGTCTATACTTTTTTTCCTGTATAGTGGTTGCTTAAACTGCTTAAAGGTGAATGAAGTCTGTTCAAGTTTCAGTGGGTTGTTATCATCTGGTTATTAAAATTATTAGGGAGAGGCCTGTGAATTATGGTGCAAATGAGACCATATGCCAAAATCAATAGTCTGGATTTTATGTAACAGTAAATAGGAGGAAGAGAGAGAGAAAGGAAAAGAAAAAGAAGCGGGGGGGGGGGGGGTGTGGAATGGGGGGTTGGGAAGAAGGCAAGAAAGAGAGTGACAGAGACAGATTAAGTGAAAAACATCACCATTCCATGGATCCCATTGGCATACCATTAAATCCTCTTCTGGTCTTCTCTGTGGTGAGGTCTGGCAAAACGTAAGACTCCAATGGATTCATGCAGATTTGGGCAGGGTGGGACCTCCCAGGTGCCTCCCTGGGGTGGGGCAAGTTGGACTCTGTCTATTGCTACTTTCAAATAATATAAAATCTTTAGCATCTGTCTGTCCTTTGAGTCTACCATGAATTGGCTTCTGGATTTCCAGATCTGTTGTGTTACTTTGCGTGCCCTGCAGTCGTCTGGTGCAAGGCCTCAGGAATGGGTCTGGGGGCACTGTGGAGGTCTTTGATGGAAGGTTTGTGTGCAAACCTGGCCTCAGCAGACGAGTCTGTGGCTATGACTTGCCCACCTTGAAGCCAGACAGAGCTGATTTTCAGGACAGCTGCTGGGTTTGGCTTTGTTGTGGATAGGTTTTTCTCTGCAGCCTTATTTACTTCTCCCCAGACCTGAGCTAATGGGACAATAGTGTCACCTTGATCTTGTCTCAAGTTCCCTTAGGCAGCTTAACTCACAGTCCCAAGTTCCAGTCAGGAGACATTTTCAGGGAGGGTTGGACTTCGGTGGTCGCAGCTTCTTTATACAGTTTTGTCACAATGGGCAGAAAGTCCTTTATGATGATATTTAAGCCATTAGCCATAACATTCCAGTCTCTCACGAGTGTCTCAGCTGTGAGGAGCAGCTGAGAGAGCAGGGGTGCTTTAGCCTAAAGAAGAGGAGGCCCACTCTAGCTATCTTTAAGTAATATTTAAGCTACAGCTTTGTCTGTTCCAACTATTATTAATGTTCAGATTTTTAGCTCCAGGTTTCAGTACGATCCATCTTTGAATTGCACAAGGCAGCCATATAGTTCAAATAAAGTCCTACTAGAGGCCTAACTATACTAGCTACTTAGACCAAACAAGCACTTTAGCTACTTTCAAATAATATAACATTTTTAGTACCAGTATATCCCTAGAATCTGCCATGAATTGGGTGCTGGATTTTCAGAGTTCCATTGTTGCTCCTTCCAGTTTTGTTGAGGCATTGTCGCTCATCTGCGACATCCTCCCTAGGAAATGGCATCAGGATTGCCAAAGAAGACACCAACACCTCGTCTTTTGTCCAGGGAAGGACTGAAGCCTGATACTGTGAGTAGCCCCTGGGGCTGTGTTCAGGCTGGCAGTGCCCTGGTGTCCCTGCTCTCCCTGCCCCTGTTGTCCAGCAGTGCTGTGGAGCTGCAGAGCCCCTCCCCAGCCCTTTGTGCCTGCTCCTGCTGCTGGGGCTGTCCTGGTGCAGTAGGGAACACTGTGGGATGCTTCAGTTGTGCCTTGCCTGGCTGTGCCAGCAGAGCCAAGTGAAACCAATGTACAGATGAAGCCCTGAGCATGTGTTCTGTCCCTTTCCCTTTGCCACAGGAATTCCTTCTGTCAGGCTGAGCACTCACCTGTGCTGCTCTGACCATCTGCCCTTGGGCACCTGGGCATGTGGGGGGGAAGCTCAAACTCTGCCCAAAGCCTTGAGAGCTATAGAATATTAATCCCGATGTTTCCGGGTGTGTCCTGCCTGGCTTCGTCTGGCCCTTGCTGCTGGACCAAAGGCTGCAGCTGTGGCGTTTTCACATCAGAGATACCTTTGGCCGGCTGGATGCTGCAGCTGGGCAGTCAGAACAAATCCAGGCAAAGTAGGAACTCAGTTTACCTCTGGTGGAAAAGGTTCAGGCAACAGTGAAGAGAAAAGAATGGATTCTATTGTAGAGTCTTAATCCAGAGTTTTATTTTAGGGTGGTAGACCTCTGAATGTGGTAACAGCTCCCAGAGAGACACCGGCCGCATGATCTCGTGTCCTTTTAAGCCCCGGGGACAGGGGGAGGGGAAGGGAAAGGTGAGGGCCAACCAGGTGTGAGGAGGGGAAGGATCAAGGGATGTAGATGCTTGGACAGGCCAATGAACCCGGACCTAAGGGGCATCTTTTGAACTTCTGCCAACCACAGGATGCCCTTGCTGGAATGTTAAGATTGATGGACAGCTCTTAGCAGGAGGGCAAAAGGGAGAGGGGAAAGGCTGGCAATCCTTGGGGGAATCACACTGCAACAAAAGTGTGTACTGTGACCATACAAAGTGGCAATATGACATCACAGAGAGGGTTTTGAGATATCACTGAGGGGGTTGTGACATCACACAGCTTTCTGTGACATCATAGTGTGAGGCCATAGAGCAGATCTTGCCATCATAGAGGGTGGCTCTGTGACATGAAGGAGTGGGTTGTGACATCACCAGGTGGCTGTGTAACATCATAGAGCAGGCTGTGACATCACAGAAAAAACTGTGACATCACAGTGTGACTCTGGCATCAGAATCATCTGTGACAACACAGAACAGCTGTGTAACATCACAGGGGACTGTATGACATCACAGGATGCTGTGTGACATCACAGGGGCTGTGTGACATCATAGGAGGCAATGTGACATCACAGGGGGCTGTGCAGCATCACAGATGGCTGTGTGACATCACAGGGGCTGTGTGACATCACAGGTTGCTGTGTGAGGTCCCTGGGGAGGTCACTCTGCCCCGGCCCCCCTCACAGTTCCCCCCAGAGCAGTCCAACCCTGCTCATGCACAGCGGGGTCCCCTGTCCCCCCGGGTCCCCCCGCCCCCGGCGCCGCAGCCTCCCCCAGAGGATGTTCCACGAGATCGACCCCAGAGCCTGACACGGGGACTGGGGGCCGGGGCCCTGGGGGTGGCACAGGGGGACAGGGACCCCCCGGCAGCGTCCCCGTGTCCCCCAGGGCCAGAGCCTGGGCCAGGGCTCCTTCACCCTGGTACCAACAAGGCCTTGAGAGCACTGAAAAAATCCCCAGCAAGGGAGCAGCAAAAACCAGATTTAATATTAAGGGACAGCAGCACAAAGTTCCTTGGCAAGAGTCACTCTGCTCCTGACTGGAGACTTCAGGCACAGCAGGGAAACAAACCAACAACAAAACCAAACCAAATCCAGGCAAGGAAAACAGAAATGAACTGAGAACTGTCCCTGTGTGTGTGTGTGACACAAGGACAGTGAGAGCAACGATAAAAGGAATATGGCCTAAAGGTTCAAAGAGCTCAAACTAAACAGGACTTAACTTACACCTTAATTTTAACTGATACCATCAATTTCACAATTTAGCAAAAGAACAGCACTTAAGAGTATTTAACCTAACTTATGACCTATGACATTGCAATTTAACAAATCTAATAATTAAACTTAACAATAATTTAAATTAAACTTAACAACTTAGAAAAAGAACAACTCTTAGGAGCATTTAACTTAGTTTAGACCTTTTGATTTAACCTTACTTACTGATGTTTGGATATCTGACTGACTCAGCTATCCAAGGCTCTCAAACCCCTCAGAGAGCAGCATTTCTGCCACATTGCCCCAGCACAGGCACTCCTGTGTGCACACAGACACAAAGAGTCAGTGCAAGGCACCTGGGAGAAATTCCCCTCAGGGCGGGAAATGCTCCCTGTGGATCCTTTGGCATCTCCCCAGCGGGTGAAGGGTTGAGCCTGGAGGAGTGGGGGGATCGGCCCAGGCTCCGTCATTGTTGGGGATCCCCGAGTGCAGCAAACAGGAGAGTTCCCGGCTGGGAGAGGCCCCACTCAGAGGGAGTCGCTGGCCCAGGAGAGCTCCAAGGGCTCCTTTTGGAGCGCTGTTTGCAGGGCCCCAAGAGAGGGGCTTCAGTCCCAGCAATGGTTCATCCTGGCCGCACTTGGCACCAACAGCTTTCTTTGGCAGTGTGAGAACAGGGATGTTGTGCCACTGAGGGAACAAAAGCAGTTCCCAGGGCTGCTCCTCCAGAAAGCAGGAGCTGGTTGGGCAGCAGCAGTGCCTGGAGCAGACAGTGTTTGTGATGAGCTGCAGAGGAGCTGAGCCCAGGGGCTGTTGGCCAAGGCCAAGCCCCAAGGAGCATTTCTCAGCTGGCAGGGCGGCCTGAGAAGGGGAGGGGGGAATGCAGCAGCACAGGGCACATGGAACCAAGGGACCATTGTGACACTGTGGGGCCCTGTGAGACCAAGGGACCATTGTGACACTGTGGGGCCTTGTGAGACAAAGGGACCATTGTGACCCTATAGGGCCCCATGGAATCATGGAGACCCTTGTGAGCCTCAGAAACCAAGAGTATGTTCTGACACTGCAGGGCCACATGGAACCAGTGAGACCATTGTGACACAATGAGGTCCCATGGAACCAAGCAGAGCATTCTGACATTGTGTGGCACCATGGAACCAAGGATCCTTGTGATGCCATGGGGCCTCATGGAACCAAGGGCACCATAGTGACACTTGGGGGATCCATGGGACCAAGGGGATCATTGTGACATTGTGGGGCCTGTGGAACCACAGAGACCATTGTGACACTGCAGGGCCAATGGAACCAGGAGAACACAGCACAGATGTGTCTTGTTTGACATCCTGGGGGCTACCTGACTGGTCCAGCTGACCGTGCCATGAGGAGGGTCTCTTCTCATCTGCTACTGAAAATCTGGAGATCTGTGCCTTCCTTGCTATGGAAAAGAACTGTCCTCCTCCAGGTGCCCATGGCCAGAATTGGGAGTTCCGCCTCCAACATTCCCTGTTGTGACAGACTGGAGGAGATTGTTGGCTCAAAACATTTCATATGTGGGGGGAGGAAGGTGCAGGTCCAGCCTTGCCCTGCCCTGGAAGCCCAGCCCTGCCCTGCCCTGGAACCCCAATCCCCCCAGAGCCTCTATCCCAGCCCAGCAGTGGCTGCCAGTCCCTGGCACAGCACAGGCAATGCTCCACAGCCACCTCTGCAGCCCCAGCCCGGCTCCTGAGGGACCAAATGAGCCCAAGCCCCACCTGGGGGAAGGGCCCAGGGAGACCAAGGGGTATTGAAGGCTGACCACAAGGCAAGCACACAGCTTGACCCTGCATCCTCTTGGAATTTCCATCTGAACTCTGCTGGAATGCAGGAGTTGGTAGCTGTGTGTGTGCTTCTCTGTATCTTTTTTGTCTTTCTCTCTTTCTGTGTCTTATTCTTCTGTTTCTCTTGCAAATTTTGATTAACATTACAATGAACAGGCCTAGAGTTTGTGAAGTTGAATGGGCCAAGTCAATGCTTTGAGAAATGTTTTTTGTTGATTGAATATCTGCTGTAGTTTGACATAAGAAGATTTTTTAAAAGTAATATAAAAGTTTTTGTGTAACTGACAATCTGTTAAACCACTGAGATAATGAACATGCCTCTGTTAAACACAAATATTAAAGATGAAAAACCCAGGAACCTCCTCTTTCTTTTCCAGTCAACAAAGAAGCAGCGGGCCCCAGCCCTGGCCCCCATCTCAACCAAAGCAAAGCAAACCAAACCAAACCAAACCAAACCAAACCAAACCAAACCAAGCAACCCTGCCCCAGGCTGAGCCCCTTTCCCCCTCCCCAGGCCGCCCCCTCCCCATCGGCCCCACTTTGACCCAACCAAACCCCAACAACTCCCAAACAGGAAAACAAAAGTGGCTACAAAACCCCAACCAGAACAAAGCCAGCCACAGCTGTTAAAATCTCACCATGAAGTCCCCTCCCCCCAACAAAACTAAAACCCAAAACCCCTAAAACTTACAACCCATACAAAATAACCCTACAACTAAAATTAAACAAAAAGCCCCACAAAAGTGAACCATAAAGCCAATCCTAACACAACTCAGCCACAACGTCAACTACAAGTTACTGGCAGGTCAGGTGTTAACCCTTTCAATACTTCAATCCTCTATCAAGTAAAAGGAAAAAACAAAATACAAACATATAAAAAAATTATAAAACCATCAAAGTCAGTAAAGAAGAAATGAAATCCCCAATAAAAAATAAGAAAAAATACCTTAATCTTAAAAATAAAATCCTCTTATAAATGATAAAGAAAAAAATTCTTTTTTTATAGCACTTACAATTATAAAAAAATAAAAATATTTAAATTATTATCAAACAAAAACCTGCATACTAAAAAAAAAATTAAAATAACTGTAATTTCATAAAAAGTTTAAACAGGAAAAGATAAAAACATAATCCAGTACCCCCAAGAGAAGATCTCTATTTCCAGAGATAAAAAAAAAATTAAAAGTAAAAAATAAAAACTTTTACCCTTAAACAACTCATCTTTAAAACAGTACCCCATAAGTTCACATGGCCCATCCACAAGCTGTAAAAAAGCTTCTGGCAATAAAAACAATTTCACAATAACAAAGTTCCCCAGACAACTCTTATCCATGACAAAATTAAGAACCACAAAAACCGTAATTTTTCCACTGGCAAAAAAATCTCCATAACCTTAACAAGAAAAATTTCTCTCCCAAAGTAAACTAAAAAAAGACTATTCTAGAAATAGTAAACTAACTAGAAATTTTAAGTTTAATTTCTTTACATTGTCAGTAAAAAGAAAAAGTTGTAAAGAAAAAAAATTGTTCCAAAGAGTTTATTTCTATTCTCACTACCTTTTTTCTTTAGGCTGCTTTTATTGATATTTTCTTTATACCCTTTTAAAATTTTAGACCTACTTTACCTTTCTCATAATCCTATTTCAGAACAAAATGTATAAATATTAAGCAACATTAAAACACATCACACTCATCAATACATTAAGAAATCTCAAGATAAGAAAAATCTTAAATTAATAACCAGAACCACTAAAATATCATGATAAACATTTTGCCAAAGTTTCTCTGATTTTCTAAAGTTGCCAGTAAATGCTGCTTTGTTGTTTTGAGCTCCTGAGGATCTCTTGTCAGTATTCCTCCAGTGCAATCGACTCAGAGTACACAAACAATTGTAATTCCTTTTAAATGTCTCCTCAAGAGAGTTGTTTGGGGGATGGGGGTCAGGGCTTGTCTGTGCTGCTTGGCCCAGCCCAGGCAGGGCTTTCCCAGCCACATTCCACACTCCATTGCCCAGCTGGAGCCGCTGGTGCCTCTGAGTTGTGCTGCCCCAGCCCCAGGGACGCTCTCCTTGTCTGCCCATTCCCCCACGGTCTCTGGGCAGGGATGGCCTCACTGGGGGCTGCTGACATCCTCAGCAACTTGGAGGCTGCTGCTGAATTTCCCTGCTCCAGAGGCTTGTTCAGCCTTCAGCTCTTCAGTGCAGGAATTCAGTGTCCCAGGGCTCATGAACATTCAGAACACCTGAACAAGCCAAGCCTCTGGGAATCATTTGATTTTATTTTCAAATCCTTTGTGGTTAAGTAGATCTCAGTAGTGCATTGAAACTGAATACATGATATTTAAAAAGACAGCGAGAAAAGATTTTTTAGGTCCTGTTTAGTTTTGTTTTCCTGTTAATTCATTGATATGTGCAATCTCCAATTGACACTGAATCCAGGTACCTCCTCATGCAGTTTGAATAGATATAAAAATCAAGACCCTTCATGGCTGACAATCAATCAGACTCTGTCCCTACCCCCACCCCACCATTTCCCCCATCCAAGCCCTGGCACTCAGAGCAGCCTTGTGCAAAGCTGAGCTCCCTCCAGCCCAGGCTGCACCTGCAGCTTTCAGCTCCTTGGCTCCCACTCCCACCTGCTTTCCTTGCAGAAGGAGCTGCCCGAGACACAGAGGGATGTTCATTTCTTGTCAGCCAACAAAGCCAAGGGAAGGCACAGCTCCATCAAATGCAAAAGTCATTCTTCTCCCTGGCTGTGCCCTGCCCCTGATTCCCACAGCCTGTCCGGTTTCATTCATTCCTCCTTTGCCAGGCACTTTCTGGGACAAGGGAGCTCTGCTCTGGCTATGGAGGGAGGTCCAAGTGCAGCCACTGGCATGGGAACCAAAACTCATCAGGTTTGTGTCCTTTGGGGGTCAGGAACTGGTGAGACTCAGAGGCACAGAAAGGTTTCTCTTCATGGCCAGCATAAAAAATGTGAAATGATAAAATGTAATAAACATCAAAACACTTCCCCCAGCTCCTTCTGACATTGCAGCAACATCTGACATGTCCGCCATCCACAAGGGATTTCCATACACTAAGGATTTTAGACAAAGATATAAGAAGAGGTGATATAAAAGAAGAAACTACAACTAAGGAAATATTTAAACTTCTGAAAGACTGGGCAATTCCCTGAAGCTCAAAGCATGATGGCCGTCAAGGGAGATGCATTGGCATGACCAGACAACATCTACAGGAGGCAGTCTTGGAGCAATACGAAAGACATAGGTCCAGCTGCTCTAAATGAAGAGATGTCCTAAGACATGGCCATTTAACCAGGAGGGACGGAAACCCCTAAAGGAAGGGGGTCATGAAATATTAGACTGAATGTTGGTGGCAAAGGGAGAGGGGAAAATCAGTATTTCTTCTTCTGCCATCAGTCAAAGAATCCAGTAGATCCAGAAAATTCCTGTTCCTGGTTGGAAAACTTTACCATTTCTTAAGAATGCTCAATTGACAAAGATAAAAAAGATTTGTTTGTATATTATGAAAAAAAAAAGACATTAACACCTGTGCCCCTTTCCAGGCAGACATCAGCTGTGTGCCCATGAACAGGCAGTGACACTTGTGCCCTGAGGTGCCCAGCTGGGATTGGATCTCTCCCAGAGCACCTGAGGGAGAGCAGAGCACCTTGCAAGCTGCAGGTCCCTGACAGCCCCGCAGGGCTCCTGTCCCATCAACATCTGCTCTGCTCCAGTCTGAAACAGGGCCCAGCATGGTGCTGGGATCATCAGAGAGCTGAGGTGTGTGCTGGAATTCAATGGCCTCCCCATCCCACAGCAGCCCTGCATTTCCCTGCTGCAGCCTTGGTCTCCAGCCCAGCCATGGAGGCTCTTTGGGCTCTGGAGTGTTGCTGCAGCCGCCAAGGGCAGCTGAGCTCTGCCTTTGGCACAGTCAGGCCTGGCCAGCGCAGGCCATGCTCAGCAATTGCTTGTGTGTGCCTGGCCTTGCTGTCAGCCCCGGCAGCGGCTGCGTGGCCCCTTTGTGGCCCTGTGCTGGCCCAGCCATGGTGGCCCAGCCCCTGTGCAGGCCCAGCCCAGGCCAGGAGCATTGCGGCTGGGAACGGCCCCTGTGCCGTGGTGCCCACAGCAGCCCTGGGGCTCTGTGCCCCATGGCCTCCCTGCTGGGCAGCCCCTGCCAGCTCCTGCAGAGCCCGTGGCACCTGTGGGGCTGCACAGACAGCCCTGCCCCGGGCTCTGCCGGCCTCTGGGCCAGCAGAGAGGCAGCCAGGGCTGGCCATGGCCGGGAACAGGCCCTGAGCCCCACAGGAGGATGGAGCTGGGCCACAGCCAAACTCAGCCCAGGCCAAAGCTGGGCTCAGCAGCCAGGGCTGCCAACTCATGGGCACAGAGGCTGGTGCTGACAAATGTCCTGGGCCCCCTCCCTGCTCTGTCCCTGCCACCAAGGGCACAGAGCAGCCTCCTCTCTGGCACACTTGCCTGTTTGCAATGCCTTGCACAGGCACTGGCCCTGCCCCACAAGGCCTGGCCTGAGTCCTGCCCCTGCACGCTCAGCCAGGCTGAGATGGACACTGATGGTTTCTGGGCCAGGCTCTTGGAGCCCAGCCCAGCTCCCTGCAAGCTCTGCCAGCTGCCCTGAGCTCTGGGCAGCACCAAGGGCCTCTCTGAGCCCAGCCCAGCCCAGCCGGCTCTGGCCCCACAGCTCTGCTCAGCCCAGGCTGCTCTGGCCACTGGCCCCACGGCCTCAGCCCCTGCCAAGGGCACAGCAGCAGCTGCAGCTGCCACAGGACTCAGCCCTAGCCATGGGGGAAGGTGCTTGGCCAAGGCCAAAGGAGGCTCCCTGGCTGCCCTGCTCCCCTCGGCCTGAGGTGCTGAGAGCTCTGCAGCCCCTGCTGCCATCCCATCTGCCCAGGGCAGCACAAGAGCCCCGGCCTTGGGGCCCTCAAGAGCTGCTCCTGCTCTAGGCCCAGGGCCCATGCCAAAGCTGGGGCAGCCACAAAGCTGTGCCCATTTCTGTTCATTGCTGCTCTCATGGGCAAGGATCCTCAGCCACTTGGAGGTTGCTGATGAATTTCACTACTCCAGAGGCCTCTTCTTTTTGGAGCTCTTTAGTTCAGGCACTCAGGTAAAAAGGCTCATAAACATTTGTTCAAAACACTTAAAAAAGAAAAGCCCATAGGAATAATCTAAGTTTTCAATTCTATTGCAGTTAATTAGACACATTTCGGAAGTGTATATAAAGTGATTCTGCTATACTGAAAAAATAGCAGACAGAACTGAGTTGTCCTGTTTTCTTTTCCTGTTCATAGTTTGGTATCACGAATTGATACTGACCAATTGATATTGGTCCAATTGATATTGAGACCCAGTACCTTCTAATGCTGTCTGAATAGATATGAACATCAAGACCCTTCATTGGTTGACAATCGATATTTTTTTCTCCCCGCTCCCTCTCCACCATTTCCCTCATCCAACCCATGGGATTCAAAAGGATCAGGAACAGTGTGCCCAGCAGGAGTGATTCTTCCCCTGTGCTCAGTAATGTTTGGGCAGCACAGTGTTAGGTCACAGGAACTGGCTGCCCAGAGAGGTAAGTGAGTCACCATGCCTGGAAGTGTTTAAGGAAAGATTGGATGTGGCACTGAGTGCCATGGTCTGGGTGACAAGGTGGTGTTGGGTCCCAGGCTGGAGTTGATGCTCTCCAAGGTCTTTTCCAGCCTGGCTGATTCTCTGATGATTGTGACACTGCAGGGCCCTGGGGAAGCAAGGGGCCATTGTGACACTGCAGGGCCTGGTGGCACTAAGAGGACCATGGTGACACTGTGTACGACATGGCAGCACAGAGCCAAGGGGCCATTGTGACACTGTGGGGCTGGATGGAAGCAAGGAGTCCATGGTGACAGTCTGGGTCCTGCTGGAACCACAAAGGCCACTGTGACCCTGCAGGGCCCTGTGGAACCATGCAGAGCATTGTGACAGAGCAGGACCTGGTGTCACGATGGGGCCATTGTGACACTGCAGGGCCCCATGGAACCAAGGGGCCAGGCCTGCTCCTCAGGGACTCCTGGAATGAAGGAAACATGTTTGACATCGTGGTGGCCCTTGGGACCAAGAGGCCATTGTGACACTGTGGAACCAAGGAGAGCATCGCTGCACTGCCAGACCTCATGGAACCAAGGATCCATTGTGACACTGCAGGGCCTTGGGGGACCAAGGATCCATTGTGACACTGCAGGGCACAAGGATCCAAGGGACTTTCTGACACCAAGGTTTCCCATGGAACCAAAGGGACATTGTGACACTGGGAGGTCTCATGGAGTCATGGAGACCATTGGGACACTCAGGGGCCTCATGGAACCATGGTGACACTAAGTTGGCTGGGAGTGTGGATCTGCAGGAGGGTAGGAGGGCTCTGCACAGGGCCCAGGACAGGCTGGATCCAGGGCCCAAATCCAACAAGGTGAGGTTTAACAAGTCCAAGTGCCGGGTCCTGCACTTTGGCCACAACAACCCCTGCAGCACTACAGGCTGGGGACAGAGTGGCTGGAGAGCAGCCAGGCAGAAAGGGACCTGCAGGGACTGATGGACAGCAGGCTGGACATGAGCCAGCAGTGAGCCCAGGTGGGCAAGAAGGCCAATGGCTCCTGGCCTGGATCAGGAATGGTGTGGCCAGCAGGAGCAGGGCAGGGATTCTTCCCCTGTGCTGGGGACTGGTTGGGCAGCACCTCGAGTGCTGTGTCCAGTTCTAAACCCTTTGGGGTGGGCATTTGGGAGAAATTTGTAGCAGGAAGAGTAAAGAAAGCAAAGGAGAAGCCAAGGAAATGCTCAGGGCCGTTTGGGGGTGGCTGCCAGGCAGCCCTGGCTCTGAGCAACAGCGTCTGCAGTGGCACAGGAAACTCCCAGCTGATGGGAACAAACTTTCTGGCTGAGTGCAGAGGCCAGGACAAAGCTGAGTGGTTTCCCTGGTGTCCTCCAGGCCTTGCTGGCCCCAGGGGCTGATGGCATTTGTGCTCCCTCAGGTTCATGTCCCCACAGCAACAGCATGGGGGTGCTGGCCCTGCTGTGTGCAATGCAAACAGGGGCTGCTGAGGCAGTGCTGCCGTGTCTGTGCCTGCAAGGATGGGGCACCTGTGTGAGCTGGGGGAGAGGCCAGGGCTGCAGAGGGGGGATGTTGTTGGCAGCTGCATGAGGACGCTCTGGGACGCTGCCCTGGGCTGTGCAGCGCACTGGGCATGGATCAGCCCCTGCTCTGCTGCTCCTTCCCGTCTGGCCCAGGGCCCTTGCAGAGCCCCAGCCATGCTGTTTGCCCCCAGCCTGCCCACGGCCAGCCTGGGGCTGCTGACGGGGGTTTCTGTGCTGAGCATTGGCCTGGCCGTGTTCTTGAGAGAGCCTGGGCAAGGAGCCTGGAGCCCCCAGGGCCTGGCCTGAGGCGTCAGCGCTGCCCCAGCAGTGCCCATGGCCTGTCCCTGCTGCAGCCCCGGCACTGCCACCCCCAGGGCTGTGCCCGGCCCCGAGAGCACTCAGGCCCTGCAGCAACACCAGGGCCACCAGGGCAGCGGGGCAGGGCCACGGCAGCAGCACTGGCAACACCAAGTGCTGCTGCTGCTGCTGCTGGGCACAGCTGCTGGGCCAGCACTGATCTGCCCCAGCTCTGCACACAGACATTGCTGCTGCAGCTCCAGAGAAGGCAACAAAAGGGCATCTCTGCAGAAAACTCTGCCGGGAGATCCATTAGTTACTTTAAAGCCATTGAGAGCACAACCCCTCATTGACACAGTCTGTGGCTACAGGGAAGGTGGAGAGAAACAAAACGAGAAATGGCACGAAGATTGACATTTCTTTGTTGACAATATGAAAATACTAAAATAATGAAAAATAACCTCCAAAATTAAATCAACAAGAAGGATCAAAGACAACTTATATTATGAGTGATTTGCAGAAATTGGCCAACAGTTTATTGGCCAAATTGTTACAACAGTTAATTGGCCAAATGTTTCCGAAAGCATCCAGTCATCAGTCTCCACACTGCAGCCTTGAGCTCCTGGTTCCTCAGGCTGTAGATGAGGGGGTTCAGGGCTGGAGGCAACACCGAGTACAGAACTGAAAGGGCCACATCCAGGGATGGGGAGGACATGGAGGGGGGCTTCAGGTAGGCAAACATGCCAGTGCTAATGAACAGGGTGACCACAGCCAGGTGAGGAAGGCAGGTGGAAAAGGCTTTGTGCCGTCCGTGCTCAGAGGGGATCCTCAGCACAGCCCCGAAAATCTGCACATAGGAGAAAACAATGAACACAAAACAACTGAAATTTAAACACACAGTTACAGCCAGAAGCCCAAATTCCCTGAGGTAGGATTTGGAGCAGGAGAGCTTTAGGATCTGGGGCACTTCACAGAAGAACTGTCCCAGGGCATTGCCATGGCACAGGGGCAAGGAAAATGTATTGGCTGTGTGCACGAGAGCAGTGAGAAAGGCACTGGCCCAGGCAGCTGCTGCCATGTGGGCACAAGCTCTGCTGCCCAGGAGGGTCCCGTAGTGCAGGGGTTTGCAGATGGACACGTAGCGGTCGTAGCACATCACGGTCAGGAGAAAATACTCTGTTATAGCACAGAAAACAAAAAAAAAACCTTGGGCAGCACATGCAGTGTAGGAGATGTTGCTGGTGTCCCAGAGGGAATTGTGCATGGCTTTGGGGACAGTGGTGCAGATGGAGCCCAGGTCGCTGAGGGCCAGGTTGAGCAGGAAGAAGAACATGGGCGTGTGCAGGTGGTGGCCGCAGGCTACGGCGCTGATGATGAGGCCGTTGCCCAGGAGGGCAGCCAGGGAGATGCCCAGCAAGAGGCAGAAGTGCAGGAGCTGCAGCTGCCGCGTGTCTGCCAATGCCAGCAGCAGGAAGTGCCTGATGGAGCTGCTGTTCGACATTTGCTGGGGCTGCACATGGGCACCTGTTCATTGAGAAAGGACAGTGAAGAGTTAGGGGAGATACCTGTAACCAAAATCAAAGCCATTTCCCATACAGCCTCTTCTGTAACTCACATGGACATGGTTCTTTGTTTTAGAGTTCTAGAGTTTTCTTTTTAAGCTGCCCCCATGTCTCTCCTGGTATTCTAGGATATCAGAAACCCTCAGCATTTCTGCTGCCCTCTGGTAGAACAGAGTGAGTTCACTGAGGAAAGATGGTAAGTGAAGACTGTTGGGAGATGGTCTCTCACTTGAGTCTCTCTGGAGTTTTTCTGGGCTTTCACTTTTCACAAATGGAGGATGTTCACACTCCCAAGTTTTCTGTAAAGATCAACAGGTACTGCTTAGAGCAGATGGATCCAGCTCAGCCCAGCTCCACTTTTGTTGCCAAGGACTCACGTTGCTCATTTCACCAACCCAGCAACATTTTCAGTGTCACAACACCTCTGCCTTTCCCCATCAATCTTATAACTCAGAGATGCTCTAGGACAGGTTTGCACCCTGGATTGGAGCTCCCAGCTCGGACTGAAATTTCAGGGAGACTTCCAAGTGTCCTTCTGATGGCATTGGATTGAGGGAGATGCAGCTCCTTCCCTGGCTGCACTGACAGCATTGCCCAGAGCCGGGCCCTGGGGACAGCGTCACCCTGAGCCAGCTGTGCCCCCTGCCAGAGCCCCCAGGGCCGGGCAGCTGCTCCCAGGCCTGTGCTCTGCAGAGGGAACTGGGCCCGGGGCTGCAGAGCTGCCCCACGGCTCTGCTGCAGCTCTGCCTGCACAGGAGGGGCTGCACGCCTTGGAGCCCCGGCCCTGAGGGCAGAGGCTTGGCTGGGCCACAGGAGGGAGGGGGCTTGTTCAGAGGGAGGGGCTGCACTGCAGGGGATCCTGTGGGCATCTCTAAACTCTCCCTGCCACAGCATTGCTGGGCTTTGTTTTCTCTCATTGCCTGATCTTCTCTCTGCTTCCTGCAGATTTCCCTGCTGCAGGTGTTTCCCTGTGCCTGATCTCTCCCTGCCAGCACTCACAGCCCCCAAATCTCTGTGCACTCTCCTTGGCCCTACAGAACCCTGCCTGTTTGCAGGGCACTGGCTGGGGGCAGGTTCTGTTTGCAGCTTGGAGAAAGGACAGCTCAGACTGAGCCTGATGGCTCCAGCAAAGGTGATGCTGCTGCTGTCCATGGGCAGAGTGGCTGAAAGCACATTAGGGATCTCCTACTGATCACTAAAAAGAAACAGTTCAGATGTCTCAGGCACTTGTCAAAATTAATAATTATAATTCATAATCAACCTTTATACTTATCCCCCCCTCCCTGCCATGCTCCAATAGTGAGAAACTGAATACAACGTCTTTGAAAGTTTCCTCATTTTTTACAAAGTCCTTGTCTTGGAAATATTCTGTGACTGATCAGAACCCCTCAGCATGTCAGAGTTTCATGAGCATTTCACCTCCCTTGCACCAGAAATACTCAGAGTTGTACTCACAGGCTCTGCAGGCATTGGCATGTTCCAGCTGCAGGAGATGGCTCCAGGAGCTGCAGCTGCATTGTCCTGCAGCCAGAGGTTCCTGTGCCAAGGGCTGGCAGTGATTGTGCCCCAGGCACTTCTCAGCCCCTTCCCAGCCCTGACTGATTGAAGCTCTCTGTGCCTCTGGGCTGTGCCCACGCTGGCTGCAGGCAGTGCCCCAGCCCTGCTGGGCTGGCACAAGAGCTGCTCATCCAGAGAAATGTGCTTTTGAAGCTCTTCTTGGTGAGCAGGAGCTGCCTCTGGGCCAGGAGCCCAGCCCAGCTCAGCAGCACAGACACAGCACAAGGACTTTAATCAGCCTCTGGGGCTTTGTGCTCAGGCCCTGAACATCAGGCCCTGAGAGGGAGCTGAAGAAACCTCTCCAGAACTCCAAGGCAGAATCCAACTCCAAAGTTTCTTGGACTTTTAATGGGTCCCAGTGAGGGACACAACTGAGCAAGTGTCCCCAGGCCCCAGGCAGAGCAGAGAACTGCAGGCAGTGATGACAGGTGGGGACAAAGAGAAGCCAAGTCTTGGTGCCCTGGGGCACAGCAGGGTCTGTGCCAGCAAGGGCTGGGAGGAGACACCTTGTCCTGAGGCCTTGGGGCCTCCTGGCACAGCCCCAGCCAGGCTGGGCACTGTCAGCCCCTTGTGCTGCCCTCAGCATCCCCCCCTAGCCCACATCCCAGTGGCCTCAAGGATCTGCTGCAAGGAGTCCCTGGGGAGCCTTGCTCAGCAATGGCCCTGGGGGCTCCTTCATGCTCCCTGCAGGGACTGCAGGTTTTTCAAAGGACTTTGGCTTTGGCTTTTGCCTTGGAGTCTCTGAGAGGTTTGTGCAATCCTGGCCTCCAATTATCTGCTTTAATTAGTCCCTTGAGAGCCTTTATCAGTAATGACACTCAGTGGGCTCATTAATGCTTCAAGGTACTTCAGTTATTTTAAGGTATTTGGTGTTGCCCTTTTGATACAGACTCTGTGATAGATTTGTGCAATCATGGTCCCAATTATCTCCTTTAATTAGTCCCTTGAGAGCTTTGTACTTACACTCAGTGGTGCTCACTAATGCTTTAAGATACTCAAGGTTTTTAAGGCACTTTGGATTTTCCTTTCCACTCTGAATCTCTGAGAGGTGTTTTTTCCAATTCTGGCCTCCAATTTTCCCCTCCAAGGAGTCCATGAGGAGCCTGTGTTGGGGATGGACCTCAGAGGGACCCATTCATGCTTTGAGACACTCTGAGTTTTTCCTCTGACTTTGACTCTTGGAAAGGTTTGTGCAATCTCAGGCCCTGAGGTTCCAGGGCTCAGCTCCAAATGCACCACGGGGCTCATTAGGGTCAAGCAAGTCCTGACACACCATGGCTCTGCCTTGATTTCCCTCGGCTCTGGAGTGTTTATTAGGCAGATTTCCTTTTACAGTTGTGAAGAAATATTTCAATGAGCTTCTAAGAGATAAGTAATCCTATTTTAAAGAGTGAATTTTATTACTGTTCTCTTTAGAGAAGAGCTGATTGCAGCTTTCTGTGATTTATATTGATGTAGGGCCACTCCTAAGGAGGTCTCACCAGGTCAGAGAAGTTTTACCTTGAGAGTTGACCCAGTGTGGACAACCTTGCCCCACATTCCCCAACCTCATGTGAAAACCAATTTTCACTTTCAAAAATTTAAAATATCAAGATCTTATCAAAATACAACAGAAGACTCAGTAAAGAAAATAACACAGTGCCAGGAGCAAAGGATTTTTCATGGTGTGCTCATTTACAAAATGGCTGTTCTGTCTTTTATACCTCTGGCCCCTCCCAAAGTCTTGTCAATCGACTCCTTCTTCACTGTCCAGTGGTGGAGATCACTGTCTCACACCTTGATTGGAGGTCAGGTGTCACAGACATCTTTTCATGAAAAATCCTTTCTTTAGGATTTTTCCTCCTGAGAAGCTGAGAGGCTTCAGGAACAAAATGTAAACAATGGTTATCTGCTGCTGTGGAATGCAACAGGTGGATCTGTGATTGGTCTCATAGAGTTGTTTCTAATTAATGGCCAATCACAGTCAGCTGGCTTGGACTCTCTGTAAGAGACAGAAGCTTTTGTTATCATTCTGTTCTATTCTTCGCTTAGCTAGCCTTCTGATGAAAACTTTTCTTCTATTCTTTTAGTGTAGTTTTAATGTAATATATATCATAAAATAATAAATAAACCTTCTGAAACATGGAGTCAACATTCTCATCTCTTCCCTCATCCAAGAACCCTTGTGAACATCACCACAGTCAGGTGCTGCCATAGGAACAAGCCAACCCTCCCAAATGCCCCAAATACTGAGGCCATCCTGTGATAGCAATGCAAGGGGGAGGGGAAGGATAATTATACATCTACAAAACTTCTCCTAACATGTATTTAATATCCAGCCTTTAGTTGTGAGAGTCAACCATAGGATTGCGCATCTATAACAAGCCCCCTTTTTCTTTTTCTGTAAGTCATTTTGCTCAAACAGTTAAGTACAAAGTTTTCTCTCTCTCTTGAATGAGTCATACGAGCATCTGTTGATTTGGGCAAGAACAGTGGGAACGGGAGAAAAAAAAATCTCAGGTTTTCCTTAGACACACTTATTTGGAATGGACAAAAGGGCATCCCAGAGGTCCAGTGTGGCTTTGACTCCCATCTACCGTGCCTGTGTGGCTGCTACCCATAGTTGGTGCATCTTAGGGGTGAGCACAGAGGCCAACTCGGTCCTGCCCTCCAGTCCCTGTTGAATTAAAAGACAACTGAGGAATGACAGAGGTCTGGAATGGCCTTTTGTCCCTACCTGACCATGCCTACGTGGTTGCTACCCACAGCAGGGCTATGGAGCCTTCTTGGTAGCAAACAAAGGGGCCAACCCGGTCTTGCCTTCCTTCCTTTGTCTTATTTTCTTAAAGAAGCTGTCCCATTACCTTTTACAGTCCCTTGTGTACTTCTCCTCAACAGATGCTGGTAATTCTCACCCATGAAAACAGGAAGACAGTTCCCGAGCTGGTTGGTGGAAGCTTGACTCTACTTTTTGGGCATCTTGGTGTTTTTCTGGTTGTCTCTCAGTCTCTGCTTGAGAGTCAATCTTGTTTCACCCAGCCTGGATGTTACAGTCCACTCTTTGGGTTCTTCTCCTGGGCCTTTGACTCTCTTGCCATGAGTCCATCCCCGCTCTGCAGCTCGCACGGCCGATTCGGTGATGAGCAGTGCCTGAAAGGGACCTTCCCACTGAGGAGTTAGAGGCTGATCTCTCCATGGCTTAATCATCACCCAATCCCCAGGATTAATATTATGGATTCTGAAATCCAGGGTGGTAGTTTGAGGAATTGCCCCTTTATGTCTTAGCCCTTCTAAGGTTTGTGCTATAGACATCACTTATTTCTTGGCATTGGCTTCCCCTTCCTCATAGGTGGCAGCCTTCTGGGGTGAGGTCAGGAAGGGTAACCCAAACATCATTTCATAGGGTGACACCCCCAGATCTGACTGGGGTTGGGTTCTAATTCTTAATAAGGCCAAAAGGAGACATTTTATCCATGACATTCAGGTTTCAATCATTAGCTTAACTAGAGCTCTTTTAAGAGTTTCATTCATCCTCTCTACATGACCAGAACTCTGTTGATGCCATTGGGTGTTTAATTCCTATTTTACTCCCAGGGCCTGAACAACTTTCTGTAATATCTTCAATGTTAAATGAGTTCCCCAGTCTGAATCAATCCTGTTTGCCATCCCATACTGGGGAATAATTGATTCTAGAAGTGTTTTACTCACAACATTGGCATTTACTTTCACAGTGGGTACCACCTCTACCCAATGAGTCACGTGATCTACTATCACTGGCAAAAACTTCCACCATTATACCTGGGGAAGCTCAGTAAAGTCTACTTGGATGTTTTGGAAGGGTCATAAGGCCAGTTCTTGCCCTTCCCTGGGTGTTTTCCTCATGATTTTCTTATTCACTTGTTGACATACCACACACTGTTCAGTTACTTGCTTAGCAATTCTGAAAATTCCTGTGCATCCCCAATTCCTTAGAAATTGATCAGTTAGCGCTTGTGTACCCCAATGTGTTGTTCCATGTATGCATTCTAGCATTTTCCTGGCAAAGGGTTTATTATTATTTCCTTCCATCTGCTCATTTCCCTTTGTTATCTTTCTTGGCTCCTATTTTAAGGAGTTCTTCCTCTTCTGTCCCACTGAATACAGGGACTTTTTGCATTTTTCTCATGGGGGTTAATACTATTATTAGTTTTTCTGTCCCTGATTCAGTTGCATTTTTAGCTTCTAAACTGTCTAAATTGTTCCCTTGGTCCCCTTTTTGATGTCCTTCAACATATACCACCACTACTTCCTCTGGTAATTGTAAGGTTTCTAACTCTTCTTTTTTCATGAATCAGTCCCTTTCCCTTTGAAGTGAATAGTTCCCTCTCCTCCCAATTTTTCCAAAGGTATGCACCACTCCAAAAGCGTATTTTCGGTCTGTATATATTTTTTCCCCTTTTCCACGCTAATATTTCCAGAGCTCGCTTTAGGGCATACAACTCACACCTTGGGCTGACCAGTTGGAAGGTAACTTTCCCTTTTCTATGGCCACCATCCCTTCACGCACTATAGCGTACCCCCTGTGTCCCTTTATTACCCATGAAGATCCATCGATGTTCAGTCATTTTCCACCTTGGAGTGGTTGAGCTGTTAGGTCCTCTCTTACTTTAGTTTGATAGTTTATAACATCTAGGCAATTATGTATTAGTTCCTCACTTGGTTCTCCATACATAAACTGGGCAGGGTTGAGTTGGTTACTCATGATCAGCTCTAAACCATTATCGATTAAGATGGCTTCATACTTTAGCACTCGGGAATCAGTGAGCCATTTCTCAGCATTTTGGCTCAGGATACTCCTTACTGAGTTTGGGATATATATCTTCAATTTTCCCCCAAAGGGTAATTTTTTTACTTTCTGCTATGAGTAGGGCAGTCACTGCCACAGCCTGAATGCAGGTTGGCCACCTCCGGCTGACAGGGTCTGGCAGTTTTGATAAATAGGCCACTGGTTTCCTGGATCCTCCCCAGTCCTGGGCTAACACTCCATGTGCTACCCCTCTTTCTATATCCACAAACAGACAGAAGGGTTTGTCTAATGCAGGAAGATTCTGTGCCAGTGCACTGACTGATTTTTGCTTTAAAGCTTCAAACTTTTGTTCATTGTCTTTTTCCCACCTAATCTCTTCCACTAACTTTTCATACAAGAACTGGATGGACTGCATGTATCCTTCAGTCCATAGCCTACAATATCCCAACAGGCCTAAAAACCTTCTGACTTCCCTCTTAGTTTTTGGCAGTGGGAGTGAGACTATCCCTGTAATTCTCTCAGGGTTCAGCCGCCAGCTCCCTTGACAAATCACATGTCCTTGGTATTTTACTTCCCTCTCTACAAAATCAAGTTTCTCTTTTAATATCCAAAGTCCTTGGTCCCCCAGAAAATTTAACAACACTATGGTGGATTCCCAAACTTCTTTTTCTTCCTGTCCTGAGAGAAGCAAATAATTTACATATTGGATGAGCTTTATCTCAGGTTTGATGGAGAAGAGTTGTAGTACTTCTCCTAGGGCATGACTGAAGAGGTTTGGGGATTCGGAAAACCCTTGGGGTAACCCAGTCCATTGAAGCTGTTGCTTCCTCCCAGAATCGAGGTCTTCTCATTCAAAGGTAAATATATCCATCTTTGCTCTGCCAGTGGGCACACCCAAAAAGCATCTTTTAGGTCTATCATGCTAAACCACTGGTGTTCTGGGGGGATATTATTCAGTAGTGTATAGGGATAAGGCACTACTGGGTAAGGATTCACTGTTCTTTTGTTCACTTCTCTCAAATCTTGGACAAGCCTGTAAGTCCCATCTGACTTCTTTACTGGTAATATGGGTGTATTATGGGGGGACATACATGGTTCTAAGGTCCCTTCCTCAAGCAGGTCCTGGATCAGCGGCTGGAATCCTTGTCTCCCTTCCAGGGAAAGTGGATATTGTTCTACCCAAACTGGATGGTTCTCATTAACTATTTTTATTACTATAGGTTTCATGTTCAATTTATCTTGGTTTTTTGGTTTTGCCCACACCATCTCATGAATTTTCTCCTCATCTTCTTCCCTTAATTGGAGAAGCTTAACTATCACTTACCCTTACTCAAGAAGCACTCCAATGTCAAACTGCACCTGTAAATCCTGTCCTAATAAATTTCACCCTGCATCTGGAACTAATAGAACATCCCTGGTTCCCATTTTCTTTGTTCCCTCAAACTTTATTTGCTTTACAAATGAGGCTTTGAACCCTTTCCCTTTAGCACCTACTACTTGCACAGTATCTTGACTCTTTCTGCACCCCTTTGGGATTCTACAAACACAAGTTCTTTCAGCCCCTGTGCCTACTAAGAATTCAAATTCTTCCTCCTGGGGATCTATTTTTAAAGTTATCAAGGGCTCCTGATGGTATTCTGTCCCCAGGAGGTAGAGCCCCTGACACCTCTAGTCTTCCACTTCTCCTTTTTGCTCAGTCTCATAGACTTCGGATCCTTTTCCTTCTGGGGGCAATTCTTTCTTATATGCCCACTCTCTTTACAGGAAAAGCAAACTGGTCCTGGGTTCCCTTGTTTCCTAAACTCTCCTTTTTGTGTCGAGGCCCAGGGGCCTGCATCCTCCCTCCACCTATCCTCCCGCACTTGGAATCTCCCTCCCTTACCTGAGTTGTTCTTTGCATGCTGGTTTCCTTCCCTAATGGCAGCTACCATTTGATTTTGCCTTGGCCTTCACTTC
This sequence comes from Agelaius phoeniceus, assembly GCF_051311805.1. NCBI lineage: Eukaryota > Metazoa > Chordata > Aves > Passeriformes > Icteridae > Agelaius > Agelaius phoeniceus. The sequence continues at coordinate 9,219,617 of NW_027509866.1, forward strand.
ATCCCTTTTTACATACACCTTCTGTGCTTCCCTTAAAAGGTCTTCGAACCTCCTTTCTTGCCAACCATCTAACTTTTCTAACTTTCTCTGTATATCTGGCCAGATGTGAGTGACAAAATTTATCTTTAGTAAGATCTGTCCAGCCACCGTGTCAGGGTCAACCCCTGAATACTGCCTTATATTTTTCCTCAACCTTACTAAACACTCTGTGGGGGTTTCTTTGCTCTTTTGCTGCTCATTGAAAGCCTCATGGGCATTTTGGTTAAGTGGAGCTGCTTCTTTGATCCTCTTATAATCAATGTTCTATATTCCTCCATGTCTTGCCTCCCCCCAGTGCTGCTGTGGTCCCTGGTGGGGCGCACTATGGGCATTTTCAGATCCCCAGGAGGTCCTTGCACATGCTCCCTTTCCCATATTTGTATCCCAGCCGCTCGGATCATGTGTCTTTCTTCTGGTGTGAACAACATAATCATTAATGATTGCATTTCCTCCCATGTATACATATTGGGCCCCAGAAACTGATCTAACTGCTCTGTGGCTGTCGTGTGTTTTAAAATGTTTATATGAGTTCAGTTGTGAAGTTGTTTATCCCTTCTATAAGTTAGAAATATGGTTTGGCCCTCGGTTCCCCCCATGTACTTCCCTCATAATGGTTTCTCCCTAAGTTGGTTACCCCTTGTTTTCCCGCCAATGGCTTGTCCCTCAAGGTGACTGATCCCTTGATCCTTCCCTTTATGCCCTTATAAGTTTATTTCCTCCCTCCTGGTGCTGCCCACTTCCCCTGTCTATCATTGCAACCACCCCTCTTTATTTCGAGAACCTTCTGTGTCAATCATCCCTTCCTCAATGTATGATTTGCCTCCAGAGGCTCTTCCCTCCCTTATGTAATCCTTATTGGTCCCGCTGTGTCCCACGCTCCTCCCCTGGTCTTCGTTTATTGGTCACCTTGAGTCTCCTCCTGTCACGCTCATTCCCTTTATCAGTGCCTCCCTAAGCCGTCCTCCTCTGACACCCATCACTGGTCAGGCCTGGGAAATAAAGCACCTTGGCATCCACACAAGTGTGCACTCTCTCCTTCCTTTATCTCGGCACTTCGTAGCCACACTCTCGCCTGTGCCCCCCATGCCGCAGACAGCACCACTACCCGAGGGTTTTGGAGGAGAACCCAGGAGTGGCAGATGTTGTGTTCTCCTCCAGCCACACACCGGGAGCAGCTGGCTGGCATTTGTCCAGCTCCCGTGGCCGCAGAGCAGGCTACAGGGAAAAACGTTTTCCTGACATCCAACCCGAGCCTGCCCCGACTCAGCTGCAGCCGCTCCCTCCTCTGCTGTCCCTGGGCACCAGAGGGAAGAGGTTCCCACAGCGCCAGCCAGGGACCCGCTCCCAAGGCTGCTGCCATGGCCACCAGGGCTGGCACCAGCTGGGATGCTCGCTTTCCATGGGCTGGGCTTCAGGAATGGGATTCCCCAATTTCCTGCTCCGACTAAAACCGCGCTGCCCTCGCTGCCCTCCCGCCTCCTGTGGAAAGCACAAAAGGCAAAGATCCTGGGCTGGGATAAGAACAATTTATTGGGAACAGCAAGGAGATAAGGAGCAAAAGGAACCGAAACAATATTGATAAAAGAAGGGAGAAGTAAAACTATTTACAGAGAAAACTACAACATCAACAACTAGTTCTTCCTGGCAATGTATTTCCTCCTGTCTGGAAAGGACACCCTTTTCCTCAGGGAGAGAGAGAGAGAGAGTCCCTTTCCTGCCCCTGGCAATGACCTGAGGTGGGAGTGAATGTAATGACAGGGCCATGGCCAGACCCTCATGTTCTCCAATCCCACATCATGTCATTGGCAGGGGCAGGAAAAGGGACAGGTGTCTTCCCAGCATGGATCACAGGGAACATGGATCACCAGGGCTCTGACCAACATGGTGTCTCCAATGGGGGATTTAGCTGGAGCAGTGCAGGAAGCTCTTCCTTCAGTTGGGGCATGTGCAGGGCTTCTCTTACTGGTGCCTCCGTTGGTGTCTAGTCAAGTGAGAGCTGCTGGTGAAGCTCTTCCCACACTGGGGACACTCGTAGGGCCTCTCCCCAGTGTGGATGCACTGGTGGGTGACGAGGGTGGAGTTGTGCTTGAAGCCCATCCCGCAGTCAGGGCAGTGGAGGGGCCTCTCATCCGTGTGAATGCGCTGGTACTGGAGGAGCTGAGAGCTGGTGTGAAACCTCTTCCCACACTCGGGGCACTGGTAGGGCCTCTCCCCTGTGTGGATCATTTGGTGGATGATCATTTGGGTCTTCCTACTAAAGGTCATTCCACATTCCCCACAGTTGTATGGCCTTTCCCAGTGTGGATCCTCTGGTGGCAGATCAAGAGAGACTTCTGCCTAAAGATCTTCCCACATTCCCCACATTCATGGGGTCGTTCCCTGGTGTGGGTCTTGTGGTGGGAGATCAGGTTAGAGTTCTGGCTGAAGCTCATTCCACATTCCCCACACTCGTACGGCTTCTCCCTGGTGTGGATCCGCTGGTGCCTGATGAGGTAGGAGTTGCGCTTGAAGCCCATCCCACAGTCAGGGCAGCGGAACGGCCTCTCATCCATGTGAATCCGCTCATGCAGGAGGAGATCAGAGCTGGTGTAAAACCTCTTCTGACACTGGGGACACTCATAGGGCCTCTCCCTCTCCCCAGCATGGATGCGCTGGTGGGTGATGAGGGTGGAGTTGCGCTTGAAGCCCTTCCCACAGTCAGGGCAGTGGAAGGGCCTCTCATCAGTGTGAATCTGCTGGTGCTGGAGGAGACTGGAGCTGGTCTGAAACCTCTTCTGACACTGAGGACACTCGTAGGGCCTCTCCCCAGTGTGGATGCACTGGTGGGTCAAAAGGGTGGAGCTGCAGCTGAAGCCCTTCCCACACTCCCCACACTCGTAGGGCCATTCCCCAGTGTGGATCATCTGGTGGCTGATCAGGGTGCTGCTCTGCCTGAAGCTCTTCCCACACTCCAAGCACTTGTGGGGCTTCTCCCCATTGTGAAGCTGCTCATGGGCCACCAGCTCTGAGCTCTGGCTGAAGCTCTGTCCACCTTCCTGGCTCAGGGTGGGTCTTTCCTCCTCAGAGCACCCTGGGCTGGGTTTGGAGCCCCTCCTCTTGTGGAATCTCTGGGGATTTTCCTCCCCATTGGATTCCTGTGCCCTGGAGTCACGCAAAATGGCCTCTTCCATGAGGTCCTGCCCTGGGGATTTTTCCTCCCTGGTCTCAATGCTCAGCTTCTTCCCTGGGGGAGGAAGGCCAAGGGGAGGATGGGATTTGCCTCCGTGCCAGAGGGAAGGGGAAGGAGATCCCCCCAGTGCATCCCCAGCAGGACGGGGTTGGCAGCAGGGTTGTCCTGCAGCCGGGGGCTGTGCTGGGCTGAGAGATGGAGCAGGAGAGAGGGGGAAAGGGGCACTGACTTCCTCCTCACCTGCCTGGCTGTCCCAGGGCATTGTGTCAGTTTGAAAAGACAGGTGTCTGCTAAGGAAGGCAGGAGACTCCCTTGAAATGGAAAATGTTAATCCCTTCCCTTGGAATTATAATTTTCAAAACAAGGGGCTGTCAAGCAAAGTCTATGGGAATAGGAATAACAGTTCTTCAGAGGGAAAATTAAAAATACAAATGGAGTAGTACTAAAAACTACTTACGGAGTAAGAATACGACCTGACACCCTGTGGGTCAGAGTGTTGGTAGCACTCCTGTTAAATGGTGGCTGCAGTGCTCCTGCAGGGACAGGTGTGGTTCTGTTGGAGCAGTGATCCTGTAGAAGGGTGGAGTTTTCCTCGGAAGGTCCAGTTGTGGCGTCGATCGGCCTGGTCTTCCTCTGGGATCCAGTGGAGCTGAAAGCTGCTCTTCTGGGAATCTTGTGGGAGAAGGCTGACTCAGTTGTTCACATTCTCAGATTATATCCCGCTAGGAATGCTTGGCTCCTCCCTCTGGGCAGAGCTTCTCACAATGGGATGATGGAATTTTTATCAGTGACACTCAATGGCCCATTAACAGAAGATATCTCCCTGGAGGGAGAATTCATGTGGAAGAGATAAAGTAAACTGCTCAATTAACTGATGATAATTGCCCCAGCTTTAACAGAGGGTAATTGAATACACACCCAGCTAAACCTGAGACACTGTTCCAGCCTTGGAAAGCAGGATTTGGTACCAGGATTCTTTAGGGAATGCAGCCCTGATTGAAGGCAGAGATAGAATCTCCAGAGCCTGCAGCCAGAAATGGACAGTTGTGTGATACTCATTTCAACATCTTCTCTTTTGGAATTATTTACTAATGATTATTTGCTTTGCCTACCTAATATTTTTGTAATTTTTTGCAAATTTGCATTATCTAAATTACACTGTTCCTTAAGTTAAGTTGGTGTCTGTGTCTTTGGTGCGGGCCCTGCCCACTGGCGAAACAGGGCCCAATCCTGCCTAAGTGTTACCTGGGGAGACAAAACCCTCACTGCAAATGTGCCCCCTTCCTCCTTGTTCCCCACACTTCATGCACTGATCATGATGTCCTATGGTCTGGGCTATCCCTGGGGTCAGCTGGGATCTCCTGTCCTGGCTGTGTCCCCTCCCAAGCTCCCCCACACCCTCAGCCCCTCCCCAGCGTGGCCGAATGAGGGGCAGGACAGGCCTTGGCTCAGTGCGAGCTCAGCAAGAACAAAACCATCTCTGCGTGCTCAGCCCTGTGCTCAGCCCCCGGGCCCAGCATTTCCTCCACTGCCACCCCGGAGCCCCCTTTCCCACCCCTCTGCCCCACGGCCGCCGCAGCACCGGCTGACAATAGAAGCAATTCTGGGGCAATTCCAAGTTTCCTTGGTTCCTGCACAGCTCCAGCTCAGCTGCTGGCAGGTTACAATTAAAGAAAAGTGCAAATTTGGCCCAATACAGATATTATTAAAAGGAAGGGAAAGCTCTGTGTAGCTGTCACAAAGGTGACAGGGATGAAGAGAATAATGATTCTCACATTTGGAAAAAACCCAAGCCTGGGAATTCAGTAGTTATTTGGGAATTTAGCTACTTGAGCTGGGCTTCTTGTGGGACTTTTAGCAGCCTTGTGTTCCTCACCATGTGGTGAATGAACCTTGTCAGTCTTGCTGGTATTATTTGCTCCATTTCCTCCAGTGATTTTAACAAACTTTTCAAGTAGGGACAACAAAGTATTTTCTTTACACTCCAGTCCCACAACAGCCATTTTCCTCATCAGTTCTCCCATAGGTCGCTCAGACAAAGCTGCATCCAAGTTTCCAAGAGTTCCTCCAGAGAGACCCACAACCTCCTCAGAGGAAGGAACCATGCTGTTGTCAAAGGCAACTGGGGTCAAAGAACAGTGCCCTGAACTCACTGTGCCAAAATAATTTTGCAATCTGGTTAAGAAAATATTAGAGAGATGACATTTGCCCTGGAGCAGGGCAAGTGTGACATTGTCCCCTGTGTGTGTGTGGCCTTCCCAGGGTGGGGGTTTTACACCTGAGCCAGTTTGGGTAAGGGGGGTGGTGTTCACCCCCTGAGCAGGGATTCCCCCACTGTTTCAGGTTGCAGTGTAAGATGGAACCAAATGCATGTTTTCAATCCCCATCTTCATCAACTGCTATAAACAGGTGGGGCAGTGTTCTTGATCTCTTCCATGACTCAGCCCTGATAACGCCCTCCAGGGGAGATATCTTCTGGCAATGGGCCATTGAGTGTCACTGCAGGACTGATAAAATTCTATCATCCCATTGTGGCATGCTCCGCCCAGGGGGAGGATCCAAGCATTCCTACCTGCATATAAGCTGAGCCTTGCAACACCAGGAGCAGCTTGCCTACTGGATTCCCAGAGGACAAGAGCTCCAGAACCACCCCGGGACCTTCAGAGGAAGACCAGACCCTTCTACAGGATCACTGCTTGGACAGAATCACGTTCATCACTCCAACAGGACTGCAGCCACCATTTAATGGGACTGCAGCCACCAGCCTGACCAGCAGGGTGTCAGGTTATATCCAGACTCTGTCAGTTTAAGGCAGTGTTTCTGCATCATTGCCTCGATCTTCATTTTCTTATTAAATTGTAATCCTGGTTTAGACCCTCCCCAGGTTTGCCTTCAAACAAGTACAAAATTCAATGTACTTATCCCTTGTTTTCTTCTCAAAACAGGATTTTCCATCCCTTAAACTTGGCCAGATGGAGGAGGAGGCTGCGAGGAAGAAGACGGTGCCCCAGGAGCCCCAGGCAGGTGAGGAGGAAGTCAGTGCCCCTTTCCCCCTCTCTCCTGCTCCATCTCCCAGCCCAGCACAGCCCCCGGCTGCAGGACAACCCTGCTGCCAACCCCGTCCTGCTGGGGATGCACTGGGGGGATCTCCTTCCCCTTCCCTCTGGCACGGAGGCAAATCCCATCCTCTCCTTGGCCTTCCTCCCCCAGGGAAGGAGCTGAGGATGGAGACCAGGGAGGGCAAATCCCTGTGGCAGAACCTCGTGGAAGAGGCCATTTTTAGTGGCTCCACAGTGCAGAATTCCAACGTGGAGGACAAGTCCCAGAGATCCCACAGGAGAAGGGGCTCCAAACCCAGCCCAGGGTGCTCTGAGGAGGAAAGACCCACCCTGAGCCAGGAAGGTGGACAGAGCTTCAGCCAGAGCTCAGAGCTGGTGGCCCATGAGCAGCTTCATGATGGGAAAAAGCCCCACAAGTGCTTGGAGTGTGGGAAGAGCTTCAGGCAGAGCAGCACCCTGATCAGCCACCAGATGATCCACACTGGGGAATGGCCCTATGAGTGTGGGGAGTGTGGGAAGGGCTTCAGCTGCAGCTCCACCCTTTTGACCCACCAGTGCATCCACACTGGGGAGAGGCCCTACGAGTGTCCTGAGTGCCAGAAGAGGTTTCACACCAGCCCTGATCTCGCCAGGCACTGGCAGATTCACACAGAAGAAAGGCCCTTCCACTGCCCTGATTGCGGGAAGGGCTTCAAGCGCAAGTCCCACCTCATCAGGCACCAGCTCATCCACACTGGGGAGAGACCCTACGAGTGCCCCACGTGTGGGAAGAGGTTTCGGACCAGCTCAAATCTCCACCTGCATGAGCGGATTCACGCGGATGAGAGGCCCTTCTACTGCTCTGACTGCGGGAAGAGCTTCAAGCACAATTCCACCCTCATCAGGCACCAGCGCATCCACACTGGGGAGAGGCAGAGGCCCTACGAGTGTCCCCAGTGTGGGAAGAGCTTCACCAGAAGCTCTCATTTGACAAGACACCAACGGAGCCACCAGTAAATGAAGCCCTGCAAGTGCCTCGATTGCAGGAACAGCTTCATGCACCACTCCAGCTTCATCCCCCATGGGAGAAGCCAGATTGGAAAGAGCCCTGGTGATCCATGTTCCCTGTGATCCATGCTGGGAAGACACCTGTACCTTTTCCTGCCCTTTGCCAATGACCTTATGTGGGATTGGAGAACATGAGGGTCTGGCCATGGCCCTGTCATTACATTCAGTCCCACCTCAGATCATTGCCAGGGACAGGAAAGGGACTCTCTTTCTCTCCCTGAGGAGAAGGGTGTCCTTTCCAGGCAAGAAATATTGTAGCCAGGCAGACCCTGTGAGTTGTCTTGTAGTTTTCCCTGTAAACAGTTTTATTTATGCCTTCTGTTATCAATATTGTTTCTGTTCAAATTTTTCCTTATCTCGTTGCTGTTCCCAATAAATTGTTCTTATCCCAGCCCGGGATCTTTGCCTTTTGTGCTTTCCATGGGAGGCGGGAGGGCAGCGAGGGCAGCGCGGTTTTAGCGGGAGCAGGAAATTGGGGAATCCCATTCCTGAAGCCCAGCCCATGGAAACCGAGCATCCCAGCTGGTGCCAGCCCTGGTTTTCATGGCAACCACCCCTGGCATGGGGTCTCCATGGAGTTGCCAAGGGACTGAACACAGCAACAGGGGGCTGGTAATGGTTTCCATGGAAACTGACTATAGAACAGGGGGCTGGTGATGGTTGCCTGCTAAGGATCAGATTTGTCACAGGCCCTCACAGGGGTTCCATGGGATCTTTCCAAGAGTCTCCAGGCTGTTCCAGAGCTGGAATGCCACAGGCATGGACAGGGGCTCCATGGAGACCTCCCAGGGCTTTCTGGGGATGGTAAAGAGCCCTGTGGTCAGAGGCAGTCACAGCCATTCCATGGTGACATCCCAGGGCACCCTGGGCTGCAAGTGCACTGATCTGTCACAGGCACTCACGGCGGCTCCACGGTGACATCCCAGGAGTGCCCAGGCTGCCAAAGAGCCGGGATGTCCCAGACACTCACAGGGGCTCCTGTCATGAGCACAGTGGGAGCTTCCGGAAAAGTTTATTAGAGAAGCTCCTGTTGGGTCACGAGGTGCAGAAAGGAGCCCCAATAGGCCCCACAGATCCCCAAATGTCACCATTGAGTCAGAGATGACACAGACTCAGATCAGAAGGCTAAGGGCTAAAAGCCACCCATTTGTTCAATCCTCTTCCTTTTGACCTTGATTTTCTACTGGTGGATCTCTTTGGTCATTTAATCAACACATTGCACATGATTGGCTGACAAAGACAACCCCCTTCACTAAACAACTTTATGGAAAAAACAACCTATTACAGACACCACTTGTCGATAATTTACAATTCTTTCTCTCCAGCTTCCTAATGGTTCCCAATCTAATTAATGGGAAAACTCTCTTGCTTTCTCTGTCTCTGACCAGACTCTCATATTCACAGAAAAATACCCCCAAGGACCTCCAGGCTTTGTAATCTCCTTCTGTGAGAGGAGCCTTGGAGCAGTTGGCTCCAATCCCAGCCTCAGACTTTTACAGAGTTCATGGGTAAAGAATTATCAAGGTGAAATTTAACCTTTAGCATTTGTCCCACAGGATTAAGGATGACAAAGCACATAGATTTATAAAAAAATTCTATTATCTATTATGGTAAAAATTAGACAGAATTATCTTAATCAGAAATATTTAGTCCAAGGAATAAGAGCTGTAACATATTATATTATATTATATTATATTATATTATATTATATTATATTATATTAATTTATAGAAAGCACTCAGAAGAGATTTCAAAGCAATTTTATTAAAGGAAAAGAAGCTGTTTTTAAGGAGAGATTGATGTCACTCCCACAGACCAATGACCACGGGCAAATCCCTTTGGCTCAGCCTGGAGCAGTGACCTTGAAGGGTGTCCCGACGGGAGGAATCTCCACACCCCCCAGGAAGGGAAATGTCAGGGGATGCTGCCATTAAAATTTGGGATGGGGCTTTTCTAGTCTGAGGTGCTGCCCTGTCAGTCAGATGTGCCCAGGCTGGGCCAGCTCAGCAGCTCTGCAGAAGCTCTCAGTGGTGTCACTTGGTTGTTCCTTACTCTGGGGATTTTCCAGCACTGTCACAGCTTCAGCTCCCTCTGAGGATGTTGAACTTTGGGATGGAGGAGTCAGACTTGTTTCTGCAATATTCACCCCAAAAGCAGCGTGACCCCTCCCCTCCTTCATTTCCCACTGGGGGCTTTGCAAACAGGGCCTTGCTGGAGTTGTTGGAGGCCATTGCAGGCAGAGCCTCCTGCTCCAGCAGGAACTGCCTTTCCTGTGCCATCAGCAGGGCAGGTCCCGCTGCAGGAAAAGCCCCAGGCCAGCCTCAGCACAGGGAAGGCCTCAGGCACAAGGGCAGAGTGCCGTGCTGGGAGCTGTGCCAGGGAGAGCCTGAGGCACCAAAGGCACCTTGGCAGCAGCAGCTGCTTGCAGGCCATGGCCAGAAGCCTCCCTTGGCAGCCCGGCCTGGTGGCCACCACTGCAGAGCTGCTGCCTCAGGGCTCATTCCTGGCTGGCCTCTGAAAAGCCACTGCTGCTCCAGGAGCCTGACTGGGAAGCCATTTGCCCCAGCACCTCGGGGACAAGATATCAATGACAAAACTCTTCATGCCAGCAGAGGCAAGGCAGGGGCAGAGGAAAGGGCAGAGCCAGGCCCAGGGGACAGGGCTGCCATGGTGATGGCTGTCAGGGCACTGCCCCTGCAGCAGCCTGGCTGCCCTCAGCAGACATTCTGGCCAGAAGCATTGTGAGGGCACCCAGCACAGCAGAGAACCCACACTGCAGGAATTCTGTCACTGGGGTGACAGGCAGGGGGTTTCACTGGGTCAGGTTGCACAAAGCTCCTGATCTTGGTCAGTTCCTGAGATGGGGCATCCACTTCTCTGGAGTAACTCTTGCAGTTTTTTGCCACTCTTATAATTCTAAAATTTTTCCTCTTTCTAACAAATGTACATCCACCCTCATTCAGTTTAGAGATATTGACCCTTGTGTTGTCACTGCAAGATTTAGGAGAAAATACCTTTGACCACTATTTTTCCATTTTCACAGACCTTGGAGACGACCCAAAAATCTCCCAAGATGGGGTTTGGAGGCCTCATCACAAAACCAGCAGGGACAGTCTGCGGGCTCTGGAGTCAGTGGGGTGGAGACTGAGGACAGAACAGGAATAGCCTGGGAGGGATGGAAGGGTGGTTTCAGAGAGGCTGGAGCTTTTCTTCCTAGAGGATATAAGCATGAGAAGAAAACAATAGCACAAATGGCAGCTGGGGAGGCCCAGAGTGGACACCAGGAGAAAGGAATTTCCCTGCCAGGGCAGGGCTGTGGTGCAGCACGTCCCCCCGCAGGACCCGGGAGCAGCCCCAGGCTTTGTGTGGGCAGGCAGGGGCAGGCAGGAGGCAGAGCTGTGAGCAAAGGAAGGGCCCAGTCAAGTGGGGCAGCCGGGGGATGCCCACAGCCTGCAGGGACAGAGGCGCAGGGCAGGGACACCGTAGGACAGCCTGGGCTGCGCAGGGCACAGGGATGGGCAGCAGCTGCAAGACAGCCCTGCCAGAGCCAACTTGGGCAGCACTTTGGCCATGGCAGACACAAAGAGCACCAAAGCCCCAGAGGGTCATTACAGTCCTTGTGCTGTGTCTGCGCTGCTGAGCTGGGCCGGGCTCCTGGCCCAGAGGCAGCTCCTGGCAAGGGCAGCAGAGCTGCAGAGAGACAGCTCTGGCCAGGAGCAGCTCCTGTGCACAGCCCAGCAGGGCTGGGGCATTGCCAGGGCCCCTCAGGGACACCAGCAGGGCACAGACAGAGCTCCCAGGGGCTCAGCACTGGCAGGGGCTGTGGCATGTCCCAGAGGGGGCTGTGTCACAGCAGCTCCTCTGTGGCTGTGTCATGGAGGCACAGAGCAACTGTGATGTCAGCAAGGGGCTGTGTGACAGCACAGAGTGGGCTGTGACATCACAGAGTGGGTGGTGAGGTCACAGAGCAGACTCTGCCATCATAGTGGGCTGCTCTGTGATATCACAGACCAGGCTGTGATATCATAAAATAGCAGTGTGACATCACAATATTGACTGTGACATCATAATGTGGCCTGTGACATCACAAGAGGACTGTGTGTCATCACAGGAGGCTGTGTGACATCACAAGAGGACTGTGTGTCATCCTAGGGGCTGTGTGAGGTCCCTGGGGAGGTCACTCTGCCCCGGCCCCCCTCACAGTTCCCCCCAGAGCAGTCCAACCCTGCTCGTGCACAGCAGGGTCCCCTGTCCCCCAGGGTCCCCCCGCCCCCGGCGCCGCAGCCTCCCCCAGAGGATGTTCCACGAGATCGACCCCAGAGCCTGACACGGGGACGGGGGGCCGGGGCCCTGGGGGTGGCACAGGGGGACAGGGACCCCCCGGCAGCGTCCCCGTGTCCCCCAGGGCCAGAGCCTGGGCCAGGGCTCCTTCACCCTGGTACCAACGAGGCCTTGAGAGCGCTGAAAAAATCCCCAGCAAGGGAACAGCAAAAACCAGATTGAATATTAAGGGACAGCAGCACAAAGTTCCTTGGCAAGAGTCACTCTGCTCCTGACTGGACACTTCAGGCCCAGCAAGGAAATAAAGCAACAACAAAACCAAACAGAATCCAGACAATAAAACCTGAAATGAGCCAAGAACTATCCCTGTGGGTTTGTGTGTGACACAACTACAGTGAGGGCAAGGATAAAAGGAATATGGTCTAAGAGCTTAACACAGCTCAAACTTAACAGGACTTAACTGCTACCTTCAACTTCACAATTTAACAAAAGAACAGAGCTTAACAGTATTTAACCTAACTTATAACCTATGACTTAGCAATTTAAAAGAGGAATAACACTTAAAAATATTTAACTCAGCTTATAACTTATATTAAACATAAAACTTAGCAAAAGAAAAACTCCTATCAGCATTTAACATCACTTAGACCTTATGATTTAACCTTACCTTCAGGCCTGACTGACTCAGCTATCCAGGGCACTCAAACCCCTCAGAGAGCAGCATTTCTGCCACATTTCCCCAGCACAGGCACTCCTGTGTGCACACAGACACAAAGAGTCAGTGCAAGGCACCTGCGAGAAATTCCCCTCAGGGCAGGAAATGCTCCCTGTGGATCCTTTGGCATCTCCCCAGCGGGTGAAGGGTTGAGCCTGGAGGAGTGGGGGGATCGGCCCAGGCTCCGTCGTTGTTGGGGATCCCCGAGTGCAGCAAATGGGAGAGTTCCCGGCTGGGAGAGGCCCCACTCAGAGGGAGTCGCTGGCCCAGGAGAGCTCCAAGGGCTCCTTTTGGAGCGCTGTTTGCAGGGCCCCAAGAGAGGGGCTTCAGTCCCAGCAATGGTTCATCCTGGCCGCACTGGGCACCAACAGCTTTCTTTGGCAGGGTGAGAACAGGGATGTTGTGCCACGGAGGGAACAAAAGCAGTTCCCAGGGCTGCTGCTCCAGAAAGCAGGAGCTGTTTGGGCAGCAGCAGTGCCTGGGGCAGACAGTGTTTGTGATGAGCTGCAGAGGAGCTGAGCCCAGGGGCTGTTGGCCAAGGCCGAGCCCCAAGGAGCATTTCTCAGCTGGCAGGGCGGCCTGAGAAGGAGAGGGGGGAATGCAGCAGCACAGGGCCCATGGAACCAAGGGAGCATTGTGACACTGTGGGGCCCTGTGAGACCAAGGGACCATTGTGACACTGTGGGGCCTTTTGACACCAAGGGACCATGGTGACACTGTGGGGCCTCATGGAACCAAGGAGACCATTGTGACCCTGGGGGTCCCCGCAGAACCAAGACGACCATTGTGATACTGTGGGACCTCCTGAAACCAAGAGGCCTTTGGGACACTGCAGGGCTGCATGGAACCAAAGGTCCATTGTGACATTGCAGGGCCTGATGTCATCAGTGGTCGATTGTGACACTGTGGAACCAAAGGAGACCATTGGGTCACCACAAACCCCCAGGGTCCAAAGGTCCATTGTGACATTGCAGGGCTCATGGAGTAGAGAAGTCATGTGACACTGTGGGGCCTGTGGAACTACTGAGACCATTGTGACACTGCAAGGCCCCATGGAATTGTTGGGACCATTGTGACACTGCAGGGCCTTCTGGAACCTAGGAGCCATTGTGATACTGTGGGACCCCATGGAAACAAGTCACCATTAGGGCACTGTGGGGCCTCATGGATCCAAGGCATCATTGTGACACTATGGGGTCCCACAAAACCAATGGAACACAGAACAGGTTTGGCTCATTTGGCCCCCCAGGGGCCACCTGACTGGTCCAACTGACCTTGGCATGTTGAGGGTCTCTTCTCATCTGCTGCTGAAACACTGGGGCTCTGTGCTTTCCTTCCTATGGAAAAGAACTCTCCTTCTTCTACAGGCACTCATGGCCAGACTTGGGATTTCACCTCCAAATTTCCTTCTATCCAGGGATTGTTCGCACAGGAATATTTCCAGGACAAGTCTGGCTGGCAATGGTTTTACAAGGCTCACCTCTCAGCTATCCCCAAAACACTGGGAAAGGCTCTGTGCTCTCCTTCCTATGGAAAAGAACTGTCCTGCTTCTCCAGGTGCCCATGGCTGAGATTGGGCTTCCACCTCCAAAATTCCCTTAATCCAAAGACTGCTCCCAGACAAAATCTGCCATTCCTGACAAGTCTGAATGGCCTTGGCCTCGTGAGGCTCTCCAAACACTGGGGGTCCATACTTTCCTTCCTATGGAAAAGAACTGTCCTTCTCAGCCAGGTGCCCATGCCCAGAAATGGGATTCCACCTCAAGCATTGCCTGTTGTGACAGACTGGAGGAGATTGTTGGCTGGAAACATTTCATGTGTGGGGGAGGAAGGGGCAGGTCCAGCCTTGCCCTGCCCTGGAACCCCAGCCCTGCCCTGCCCTGGAGCCCCAATCCCCCCAGAGCCTCCATCCCAGCCCAGCAGTGGCTGCCAGTCCCTGGCACAGCACAGGCAATGCTCCACAGCCACCTCTGCAGCCCCAGCCCAGCTCCTGAGGGACCAAATGAGCCCAAGCCCCACCTGGGGGAAGGGCCCAGGAAGACCAAGGGGTATTGAAGGCTGACCACAAGGCAAGCACACATCTTGACCCTGCATCCTCTTGGAATTTCCATCTGAACAGTGCTGGAATACAGGAGTTGGTAGCTGTGTGTGTGCTTCTCTGCATCTTTTTTGTCTTTCTCTCTTTCTGTGTCTTCTTCTTCTCTTCCTCTTGCAAATTTTGATTAACATGAAATTGAACAAGCTTAGAGTTTGTGAAGATGAATGGGCCAAGTCAATGCTTTCAGAAATGTTTTTTGTTGATTGAATGTCTATTGTAGTTTGACATGAGAAGAATTTTAAAAAGTAATACAAAACTTTTTGTGTAACTGACAATCTGTTAAACCACTAAGATACTGAACACGCCTCTGTGAAACACAAATGTTAAAGATGAAAAAACCCAGAAACCTCCTCTTTCTTTTCCAGTCAACAAAGAAGCAGCAGGCCCCGGCCCTGGCCCCCATCTCAACCAAACCAAACCAAACCAAACCAAACCAAACCAAGCAACCCTGCCATGGGCTGAGCCCCTTCCCCCCTCCCCAGGCTGCCCCCCCACCCCCATTGGCCCCATTCTGACCAAACCAAACCCCAACAACTCCCAAACAGGAAAACAAAAGAGGCTACAAAACCCCAACCAGAACAAAGCCAGCCACAGCTATTAAAATCTTACCATGAAGTTCCTCTCCCCAACACAACTGAAACCAAAAATCCCTAAAACTTACAACCCATACAAAATAACCCTACAACTAAAATTAAACAAAAAACCCCACAAAAATCAACCATAAAACCAATCCTAACACAACCCAGCCACAACTTCAACTACAAGTTACTGGCAGGTCAGGTGTTACCCTTTCAATACTTCAGTCCTCCCGCAAGTAAAAGGAAATAACAAAATACAAACATATAAAAAAATTATAAAACCATCAATGTCAGTAAAGAAGAAATGAAATCCCCAATAAAAAATAAGAAAAAATACCTTAATCTTAAAAATAAAATCCTCTTGTAAATGATAAAGAAAAAATTCTTTTTTTATAGCACTTAAATTATAAAAAAATAAAAATATTTAGATTATTATCAAACAAAAACCTGCATACTAAAAAAAAAAAGTTAAAATAACTGTAATTTCATAAAAAGTTTAAACAGGAAAAGATAAAAACATAATCCAGTACCCCCAAGAGAAGATCTCTATTTCCAGAGATAAAAAAAAATTAAAAGTAAAAATAAAAACTTTTACCCTTAAAGAACTCATCTTTAAAGCAATACCCCATAAGTTCCCATGGCCCATCCACAAGCTGTAAAAAAGCTTCTGGCAATAAAAACAATTTCACAGTAACAAAGTTCCCCAGACAACTCTTATGCATGACAGAATTAAGAACCACAAAAACCGTAATTTTTCCACTGGCAAAAAAATCTCCATAACCTTAACAAGAAAAACTTCTCTCCCAAAGTAAACTAAAAAAAGACTATTCTAGAAATAGTAAACTAACTAGAAATTTTAAGTTTAATTTCTTTACATTGTCAGTAAAAAGAAAAAGTTGTAAAGAAAAAAATTGTTCCAAAGAGTTTATTTCAATTCTCACTACCTTTTTTTTTTAGGCTGCTTTTATTGATATTTTCTTTATACTCTTTTAAAATTTTAGACCTACTTTACCTTTCTCATAATCCTATTTCAGAACAAAATACATAAATATTAAGCGACATTAAAACACATCACGCTCATCAATACATTAAGAAATCTCAAGATTAGAAAAATCTTAAATTAATAACCAGAACCAGTAAAATATCATGATAAACATTTTGCAAAGTTTCTCTAAAGTTTTCTAAAGTTGCCAGTAAATGCTGCTTTGTTGTTTTGAGCTCCTGAGAATCTCTTGTCAGTATTCCTCCAGTGCAAGCGACTCAGAGGACACAAACAACTGTAATTCCTTTAAATGTCTCCTTGAGAGAGTTGTTTGGGGAATGGGAGTCAGGGCTTGTGTGTGCTGCTTGGCCCAGCCCAGGCAGGGCTTTCCCAGCCACATTCCACACTCCATTGCCCAGCTGGAGCCGCTGGTGCCTCTGAGTTGTGCTGCCCCAGCCCCAGGGACGCTCTCCTTGTCTGCCCATTCCCCCACGGTCTCTGGGCAGGGATGGCCTCACTGGGGGCTGCTGACATCCTCAGCAACTTGGAGGCTGCTGCTGAATTTCCCTGCTCCAGAGGCTTGTTCAGCCTTCAGCTCTTCAGTGCAGGAATTCAGTGTCCCAGGGCTCATGAACATTCAGAACACCTGAACAAGCCAAGCCTCTGGGAATCATTTGATTTTAATTTTCAAATCCTTTGTGGTTAAGTACATCTCAGTTGTGTATTCAAACTGAATACATGATATTTAAAAAGACAGCGAGAAAACATTTTTTAGGTCCTGTTTAGTTTTGTTTTCCTGTTAATTCATTGATATGTGCAATCTCCAATTGACACTGAATCCAAGTACCTCCTCATGCAGTTTGAATGGATATGAAAATCAAGACCCTTCATGGCTGACAATCAATCAGACTCTGTCCCTACCCCCACCCCACCATTTCCCTCATCCAAGCCCTGGCACTCAGAGCAGCCTTGTGCAAAGCTGAGCTCCCTCCAGCCCAGGCTGCACCTGCAGCTTTCAGCTCCTTGGCTCCAACTCCCACCTGCTTTCCTTGCAGAAGGAGCTGCCCGAGACACAGAGGGATGTTCATTTCTTGTCAGCCAACAAAGCCAAGGGAAGGCACAGCTCCATCCAATGCAGAAGTCATTCTTCTCCGTGGCTCTGCCCTGCCCCTGATCCCCACAGCCTGTCCTGTTTCCTTTGTCCCTGCATTCCCAGGGACTCTCTGGCTATGGAGGGAGGTCCAAGTGCAGCCCTGGAGTGGGAACCACAACTCATCAGGTTTGTGTCCTTTGGGGGTCAGGAACTGGTGAGACTCAGAGGCACAGAAAGTTTCTCTTCATGGCCAACAGACCATGGTTGAACAGGACACAATTTAATAACAATCACACTCTTCCTTGAGCTAAGTGCAATGTCCCAGCAGTGTCTGATGAGTCCACCATCCACAAGTAATTTCCATACTAAAAGTAATTCTGGACAAACATGGTTCTGTGATTGACATAAACACAATTAAGTTCTTGTATCAGGATGCTCATCCTGGAGTGGGGGCAAAACAGCTCCAACAATTCCTGATTTGCAAAGCTGTCAGTGGTGGATGGAGAAGGGAGGTCAGGCTGCTTTTGATGTTGAGGAAATGCTGAAACCAGCCTGACTCATTTCATCTCCTCCTCTCCTGGCTGATCTCCCCTCTCTCCCCTTCCACCCATTGGCTTTTGTCTCCCACCAGGCCCCCGGTGAAGAGCCTGGCTCTGTGTTCTCCATCCCCTCCTTGCTGGCACTGCCAGGCTGGGATGAGGAGCCCCTCAGCCTTCCCTGCTCTGGGCTGGACAAGCCCAGCTCCCTCAGCCTCTGCTCATAGCCCAGGGGCTCCAGCCCCACCTTGGAGGCCCTTCCCAGACCCTGCTCCAGCTGCCAGACATCTTTCCTGCCCTGGGCAACCCAACCCAGGCCACAGTGACCTGGATAATCCCCGTCCTTGATGTCCTGGTCACACAGCCCTGGCCCCTTGTCCCCATGTCAGGCTCTGGGGTGGATCCTGTGGAACATCCTTTGGTGGAGGCTGTGGCTCCAGGTGGGCCGGGGGGATCTCGGGGGACAGGGACCCCGCTGGGCATGGACAGCATTGGACTTGTTGGGAGAAACTGTGAGGGGGAGCTGGGGCCGAGTGACCAACCCAGTGACCTGACACAGCCCTGCTGGGATGGCACACAGCCCCTCTGGGATGTCACACAGCCCTCTGGGATGCCACAGCCTGGTCTGTGATGTCACAGCCCCTTCTCTAATGTCACACAGCTGGCCTCTGATGTCACAGCCAACTCATTGATGTCATAGTCTGCTCTGTGATGTCACAGCCTATTCTCTAATGTCACACAGCTGGTCTCTGATGTCACAGCCAAATCTCTGATGTCATCATCTCCTCTTTGATGTCAGAATTCTGCCATGTGGTGTCACAGATATGGCCTATGATGTCATAGCACCTCCATGACCTCACATCCCCCACTCTGTGATGTCATAGCCCACTCTGTGACCTCATGTTACCAGATGATCAATTGCCTACACCAGGTGAGCTGACACCTGGAGCTTGTTCTCCAAATCCCCAGGCCTATGGAAACCACACAAGGCCCATTGTGTGAGAAGGGGAACTGGAAGTTCAGCAGCCTCAGGGTCCTGCCAGCTCAGCCAGGCCCACTGGAACATTGGGGTCCATGACCACCAGGGACCACCAGAGAGACCCCCAGGACAGAAGAACACAGGGGTAAAGGGGAGGGGAAATATGTTAATGATTTTGGGGAAATGATTATCATATGTGTGTTTAGTCCAGGACAATCAATAAATATGTGTGCAAAATACAGAAAATAAACAGAAACTTTCCTGTACTCAGCATTCACAGCTTTGGGAGGAGCTCTCCCCCGTGCATCCAGCTGAATAAAGAATGCTGCTTCTTAATGCTACATTGGGGTTAAGGAGTTTTCTGTTTTACTAAATTTTTGGTAACATTCCCACTGCCAAGGAAAGCTCTGTCTGCTGCTGTTCACAAACAGAGAAGGGCTGGGGGCGGATGTGGGGCTCAGAGGCTGCCTGGGGCACAGTGACCATGAAATCATCAAGTTTTCAATGTTCTGTGAAAGAAGGAGGGGCAGCAATAAAACTTCTACACTGGAATTAGGAAGGGCAGACTTTGGCCTGTTTAGGATGCTGATTTGGGGAATATTGAATCAGGTACTGATTTTTTTAAAGAGAAACAGCCCTTAAAAACAGAGGGGTCAAGGAAGGGTGACACATTTCAAGAAAGTAATCTTAAGGGGGAAGGAGCAGCCTGTCCCAGTGTGGCAAAAGATGAGCTAGTGAGGAAAAGGACTGGCCTGGCTCCACATGGAGCTTTTGTGGGAACTTGGGAATGAAAAGAATGCATGAACTTTTGACAGAAGGTCAGGCAGCTTAGGAAGTGTTTAAGAATGTTGTTAGGTTATGCAGAAAGAAAAGTTCAGATGTGAAAGCTCAATTAGACCTTAACCTGGCCACTTCTGTGAAAAATAATAGAAAATGTTTCTATAAATAAAGTATTATCTAACGATAAGATAAGGAGAACCTCTACTCTTTTTTGAGTGCAGTGGGGAATATAGTAACTAAAAATAAGGAAAAGGCTGAGCTACTTTACACTTGTTTCTATCAATTTTCAATATTAGGACAGGTTGTCCTCAGGACAAGTGTTCTCCTGAGCTGGTAGATGGGCACAGGGAGCAGAACAGCCCCCTGGAATCCAGGAGGAAGCAGCTGGGGACCTGCTGAGCCACTCAGATGCTCACAGGTCTATGGGATCAGATGGGATCCATCCCAGGGGGATGAGGGAGCTGGGGATGAGCTCCCCAAGCTGCTCTCCATCATTTACCATCAGTCCTGGCTCAGCAGGGAGGTCCCAGAGCACTGGAGGTGCCAGTGTGAGCCCATCCCCAGGAAGGGCTGGAAGGAGGAGCTGGGGAACTCCAGGCCTGTCAGCCTGACCTGGGTGCCCGGCAAGGTTATGGAACAGATCACCTTGAGTGCCATCCCAGGGCACCCACAGGATGGCCCAGGGATCAGAGCCAGCCAGCGTGGATTTCAATATCTGCATTGATGGTCTGGATGAGGGGACTGAGTTCAGAATGAGCAAATTTGCAGATGGCACCAAGCTGGGTGTGAGTGTGGATCTGCTGGAGGGTAGGAGGGCTCTGCACAGGGCCCTGGACAGGCTGGATCCAAGGACCAAATCCAACAAGGTGAGGTTTAACAAGTCCAAGTGCCGGGTCCTGCACTTTGGCCACAACAACCCCTGCAGCACTACAGGCTGGGGACAGAGTGGCTGGAGAGCAGCCAGGCAGAAAGGGACCTGCAGGGATTGATGGACAGCAGGCTGGACATGAGGCAGCAGTGTGCCCAGGTGGCCAAGAAGGCCAATGGCTCCTGGCCTGGATCAGGAATTGTATGGCCAGAAGGAGCAGGGCAGTGATTTTTGTCCTGTGCTCAGCCCTGGTTGGGCAGCACCTCGAGTGCTGTGTCCAGTTCTGGGCCCCCCAATTTAGGAAGGACAGGGAGGGGCTGGAGCGTGTCCAGAGAAGGGCAACAAGGCTGGGGAGGGGTCTGGAGCACAAGTCCTGTGAGGAGTGGCTGAGGGAGCTGGGGTTGTTTATCCTGGAGAAGAGGGGGCTCAAGGGCAGTGTCAGGGCACAGGTTGGACTTGATGATCTCCAAGGTCTTTTCCAGCCTTGCTGATTCTGGGATTCTCTGAAACCACCCTTGGAGCAGTTGCAGGATGAGCCCTGGGCCTCCTCTTCAGAAGCTCCAGCAGCCCAGGTCCCTCAGCTTCTCCTGGCAGCCCCAAAGCCCATCCTGTCAGTCCTGCAGAGCCTCTGCAGCTCCTCCTCACTGCCCATAACAGGGAGCCCCAGAGGCAGACACAGCAGCCCAGATGTGCCCCCCTGGCCTGGGGTGCCTCTGGCAAGGGAGCAGCAGCAGGCACTGCAGGAGCCTGCAGACAATTCCTGCAGCACTTGTAGGATGATCCTGCTGCCCAAGGGACATTCCCATGGGGCCAAGTCAGGAACGGCAATGGGGAGTGGGGCCAGAGAGGAAAGGGCAAACAGGGATGGGCTGTTTGCAGGGCTGTTTGCAGGAAAAGGGGGGCAACATGAAGACATTTGTAACAGGAAAGAGGAAAGAAAGCAAAGGTGGCACACAGGAAATGTTGAGGGCAGTTTGGGGGTGGCTGCCAGGCAGCCCTGGCTCTGAGCAACAGCGTCTGCAGTGGCACAGGAAACTCCCAGCTGATGGGAACAAACTTTCTGGCTGAGTGCAGAGGCCAGGACAAAGCTGAGTGGTTTCCCTGGTGTCCCGCAGCCCTTGCTGGCCCCAGGGGCTGATGGCATTTGTGCTCCCTCAGGTTCATGTCCCCACAGCAACAGCATGGGGGTGCTGGCCCTGCTGTGTGCAATGCAAACAGGGGCTGCTGAGCCAGTGCTGCCGTGTCTGTGCCTGCAAGGATGGGGCACCTGTGTGAGCTGGGGGAGAGGCCAGGGCTGCAGAGGGGGGATGTTGTTGGCAGCTGCATGAGGACGCTCTGGGACGCTGCCCTGGGCTGTGCAGCGCACTGGGCATGGATCAGCCCCTGCTCTGCTGCTCCTTCCCGTCTGGCCCAGGGCCCTTGCAGAGCCCCAGCCATGCTGTTTGCCCCCAGCCTGCCCACGGCCAGCCTGGGGCTGCTGACGGGGGTTTCTGTGCTGAGCATTGGCCTGGCCGTGTTCTTGAGAGAGCCTGGGCAAGGAGCCTGGAGCCCCCAGGGCCTGGCCTGAGGCGTCAGCGCTGCCCCAGCAGTGCCCATGGCCTGTCCCTGCTGCAGCCCCGGCACTGCCACCCCCAGGGCTGTGCCCGGCCCCGAGAGCACTCAGGCCCTGCAGCAACACCAGGGCCACCAGGGCAGCGGGGCAGGGCCACGGCAGCAGCACTGGCAACACCAAGTGCTGCTGCTGCTGCTGCTGCTGGGCACAGCTGCTGGGCCAGCACTGATCTGCCCCAGCTCTGCACACAGACATTGCTGCTGCAGCTCCAGAGAAGGCAACACAAGGGCATCTCTGCAGAAAACTCTGCTGGGACATCCTTTAGTTCCTTTAAAGGCACCAAGAGCACAGCCGCACATTGACACAGTCTGTGACCACAGGGAAGGTGGAGAGAAACAAAATGAGAATCAGTACAAACAGTGACAATTTATTGGACATTATTAATACCTAAAACGAAGGAATAAATACCACCACAACCAAACCAAAAAGAAGTATCAGGGTGATTTTTATTTCAAGTTATTTGCAGAAATTGGCCAAGATTTTAATGTTTACGAAACCATCCAGTCATCAGTCTCCACACTGCAGCCTTGAGCTCCTGGTTCCTCAGGCTGTAGATGAGGGGGTTCAGCGCTGGAGGCACCACCGAGTACAGAACTGACAGGGCCAGATCCAGGGTTTGGGAGGACATGGAGGGGGGCTTCAGGTAGGCAAACGCTGCAGTGCTGAGGAACAGGGAGACCACGGCCAGGTGAGGGAGGCAGGTGGAAAAGGCTTTGTGCCGTCCCTGCTCTGAGGGGATGCTCAGCACAACCCTGAAGATCTGCACATAGGAGAAAACAATGAACACAAAACAGCCGAGTCCTAAACAGGCACTAACACCAAGAAGCCCCAGTTCCCTGAGGTGGGATTCTGAGCAGGAGAGTTTGAGGATCTGTGGGATTTCACAGAAGAACTGGCCCAGGGCATTGCCATGGCACAGGGGCAGGGAAAATGTATTGGCTGTGTGCAGCAGTGAATAGAGAAAGGCACTGGCCCAGGCAGCTGCTGCCATGTGGGCACAAGCTCTGCTGCCCAGGAGGGTCCCGTAGTGCAGGGGTTTGCAGATGGACACATAGCGGTC
Organism: Agelaius phoeniceus; assembly: GCF_051311805.1. NCBI lineage: Eukaryota > Metazoa > Chordata > Aves > Passeriformes > Icteridae > Agelaius > Agelaius phoeniceus. The sequence goes on from NW_027509866.1 coordinate 9,242,513, forward strand.
GTAGCACATGATGGTCAGGAGGGAAAACTCTGCTGAGATGAAGAACATAAGGAAAAAGAGCTGTGCAGCACATGCAGTGTAGGAGATGTTGCTGGTGTCCCAGAGGGAATTGTGCATGGCTTTGGGGACAGTGGTGCAGATGGAGCCCAGGTCAGCGAGGGCCAGGTTGAGCAGGAAGAAGAACATGGGCGTGTGCAGGTGGTGGCTGCAGGCTACGGCGCTGATGATGAGGCCGTTGCCCAGGAGGGCAGCCAGGGAGATGCCCAGCAAGAGGCAGAAGTGCAGGAGCTGCAGCTGCCGCGTGTCTGCCAATGCCAGCAGCAGGAAGTGCCTGATGGAGCTGCTGTTGGACATTTGCTGGGGCTCCACATGGGGATCTGTAAGAAAAGTAATCATGGAACAGTTGGGTTTGGAGAGGACTTGAAATATCCCAGCAGAGGCTGGGGGCACTTTCCCCCCACTGCCTGCCCAGGGCTCTGCTGCCTGGAGCTGTCCCTGCCAGCAGCTGCTTCCCTGTGCCCAGGGCTGGGCCCTGCCAGTGCTGCCAGAGCCCAGCCCAGCCCTGGGGGCTCAGCTCTGCCCTGCAGAGCCCTCCCAGCTCAGGCACTGCCCAGGGGCAGCTCTGGCTCTGCAGGCTCTGATGGCAACGTCAGAGCAACCCTGAGGAGGCTGGAAAAGTTACCCTGATGCTGCCTGTGAGGGGCCTTTTTCTGATTTCTGTCTCTGCCTGCTTTATGCAGATCTCAGGGAAAATTTATTTTATTCTATCTGAACTTAGAGATGGAAATATACATGCAGATTCTCATCCCAGCAACCCAGAGCAGAAGATTTAAAAGCTGGATTTTATGCAGCCCCTGCCTTGCTGTGCTTCCTGTATAATCTACTTGGAAATGTTCTGCAGTTAAATGCCATGCTGGAAGCAGTCCTGAACAATGCAGCATCCTCCCCACACAAGGAGAACACTTCCAAGCCTCACCAGCTGTCTCCCCCACCCAGATCTTGTCCCCCAGTGCTGGGAGCAGCTGCCAGGGCTGGCTGAGAGCTGTCCCTGGCAGGCAGCAGAGTCCCTGCCCCAGCACAGCGCCCTGGGCTGCAGGACCCTGCTCTGCAGGACAGCCCTGGGCACCCCTGGCTGCTCTGCACAAGAGACAAGCAGAGAATGTACTCACAGGCTCTGCAGGCATTGGCATGTTCCAGCTGCAGGAGATGGCTTCAGGAGCTGCAGCTGCATTGTCCTGCAGCCAGAGGTTCCTGTGCCAAGGGCTGGCAGTGATTGTGCCCCAGGCACTTCTCAGCCCTTTCCCAGCCCTGACTGATTGAAGCTCTCTGTGCCTCTGGGCTGTGCCCGGGCTGGCTGCAGGCAGTGCCCCAGCCCTGCTGGGCTGGCACAAGAGCTGCTCATCCAGAGAAATGTGCTTTTGAAGCTCTTCTTGGTGACCAGGAGCTGCCTCTGTGCCAGGAGCCCAGCCCAGCTCAGCAGCACAGACACAGCACAAGGACTTTAATCAGCCTCTGGGGCTTTGTGCTCAGGCCCTGAACATCAGTCCCTGAGAGGGAGCTCAGGAAACCTCTCCAGAACTCCAAGGCAGAATCCAACTCCAAACTTTCTTGGACTTTTAATGGGTCCCAGAGAGGGACACGACTGAGCAAGTGTCCCCAGGCCCCAGGCAGAGCAGAGAACTGCAGGCAGTGATGACAGGTGGGGACAAAGAGAAGCCAAGTCTTGGTGCCCTGGGCCACAGCAGGGTCTGTGCCAGCAAGGGCTGGGAGGAGACACCTTGTGCTGAGGCCCTGGGGCCTCCTGGCACAGCCCCAGCCAGGCTGGGCACTGTCAGCCCCTTGTGCTGCCCTCAGCATCCCCCCCTAGCCCACATCCCAGTGGCCTCAAGGATCTGCTGCAAGGAGTCCCTGGGGAGCCTTGCTCAGCAATGGCCCTGGGGGCTCCTGCATGCTCCCTGCAGGGACTGCAGCTTTTTCAAAGGACTTTGGCTTTGGCTTTTGCCTTGGAGTCTCTGAGAGCTTTGTGCAATCATGGCCTCCAATTATCTGCTGTAATTAGTCCCTGGAGAGGCTTTGTCAGTAACAACACTCAGTGGGGCTCATTAATACTTCAGGGTACTTCAGTTATTTGAAGGTACTTGGTGTTTCCCTTTTGATACAGACTCTGTGAGAGGTTTGTGCAATCATGGCCCCAATTATCTGCTTTAATGAGTCCCTTGAGAGCTTTGTACTGACACTCAGTGGGGCTCAGTAATGCCTTGAGATACTCAAGATTTTTAAGGTACTTTATTGATTTAAGAATACTTTTAGGTAGTTTCAAGGATTTTCCTTCCTTCATTGAGTCTCTGAGAGGTTTTTGTGCCATCCTGGCCTCTAATTCTCTCCTCCAAGGAGTCCATGAGGAGCCTGTGTTGGGTATCTTCCCCCTTTCTCTTTTACAACAAAGATGGAACTGAAAGAGTTTTGTAAGACTTTCTAAAAGCATCCAAACAATCATGGGACAATTAACAATACAGCAACAACCACTAAGATAATTGATAGTCCTGTTTTAGCTAGACATCATCCAACCCTTTAGTCCCTTAGATTGGATGAGTTTTTTTAACCAGTCGTTGTTTTCCACTTGAAGCTTCTTGAACCCTTCCTTCAGTACCTGAATGCTCTTGTGGATTGTGTCACTGTGGCTGGAGAGGTTCATGCAGCACATGCCCTCAGAGTCTACACAGCCATGCCCATGTGCCCAGAGTAAAAACTCTATCACTGTTCTGCAAGGTGGCGTGTCTGATGCTCTCTGTGTCTGAGAGCAGCCACTGAATGTGAGGGAGGCAGCATTGGTTTGCTTACTCAACAGGCACCCAGGATGGTCTGATTGCCCTAAAGCTTTAGCTGCAGCCACCCAAGTTAGTAAGATGGAGGCTGCTATTCTTTTGTTTTAACTCCAATAGATGACATTATTTTTGCAATCAGATTCAAAGTTGTGTGTAGATCTTTTTGCTCTGTTTCTCTGGCCATTAATCATTTTTGTGTTGGGTGCAAGCAAGGTAAGCCTTCCCAAGCTACAAGGTCTGCCTTTGATGTCTGAAGGGACACCTTCACAGGCCATGGTCTATCCTTGCAAATAAGAAACACACCCTGCAGAAAGTTGAGTGGGTAGCTACTGGACCAAGAAATCATGGAAGAGGTGTAATTACACCATTGGCTCTGGTTTTTGATGTGGGATGGTATGGGGAGATGTCTCTCCTGATAGTTCCTTTTTTTCTTGTAATTTTGTGTCTTTCACCCTCTTCCCATCTCAGATGGTAATAAAACCTTACACAAAAGTCCATTTTTACAGAGCTGAGAATTTCTACCCCCTGAGTTTGAGTGGTGCATGCAGGAGCTTCTGGGTCCAGTAGTCCCAAGCACCGACAGGGTTGCACTTCTATTTGCTGTCAGGATTGTCCCCTGGCATACTGCAAATGGCACCCTCAGGTATTGGCCAGACATCTGTAGGCAACCCCAGTAGGCAGGTGGAGAAGGGGTCGTCAGGGCTAGCGACAGACAGGCACAGGGTGTCTTGTTTCATGGCTTTGCTAGAGTTATCCATACACTGTGCTTTGTGTTTTTGAGGGCTGCCCATCCACTCGTGAGGAGCATGGTTGCAAACAGGCTGAGGAATGTGGGTAGAAGCTTCCTATGTGTCATCTTCAAGAGAATTGTCTAGTCCAGGTGCTAGAGTCACTGTCTGGTGGGTTTGTCTTGGGGTGGACTTGGGGGTTCCTTTGCAGAATCCATACTCAGTGGCTACAGGTAGGGCTTGATGTTCTTATCTGGGATACACCAAGGTCCTTTATCACAAATGGTCTCATTGTGGCAATTTGGCCTTCAGGTCCTTTGATGTTAATAAGTTCTGCACTTCGGACACTGTCACTGTCACCTCCAATCTCGGACAATATTCCTGCAGTAGCTGTAAACGCCCAGTTAGGAGCCCACTTGGAACGTGAGATACCTGTCACGTCTGCTCCCATGTCCACAAGCCCTGTCAAAACAATCTTTTCATTGTTAAGTTCCAGAGTGCAGGTGATTTTTGGTCAATCCTGATTTATCACATCCCTAGTGAAGTGTCATCAGCATCCTGCCTGGGCAATTGTTAGTCCTTGGGGTATAAACCAAGGTGGGTTGGGAGACAGGGCCAGCACTGTAATTTCTCATTGTGAGGACATTGATGGTATGGATGGCAATACAAAAAATCCTTCAGTGCTTGATTGGTAGTTTACTAAAATTAGTAGTTCACAGGGCTGATCTTCGGGCCCCAGCTGTCCTGTCAATATTTCATGGGCAAAATAATCAGTTAAAACAACAGATTCCAGACTCACCAACTTCAATTTTGCCCCTGGTGGTAAGGTGGTTGGCAAATGGGAGATGAGGTGCTGGAGTTTAGGGCTACATTATCTGTAATGGGTGTACAATTCGGCGATTGTAGGCATCATTGGCTTGAACATTTGTGCCATAGCCTGAGGCCACCTTGCACTCCGATGGCAGTTTTTGGCTGCTTGGTGTAGTTCCCTTTTGAGAAATTCCACCTAATTTGATGTTGATTATCCATTAGGGACCGGATAGGCACCTTGTCCTTGGGAACAATCTTTTCTAAAATGTCCTTGTTGACCACACTGGAAACATATTTTTGGGGCCTGTAGATGTTGCTGGGGCTCCATAAAGGGGAATTTCATGGCCCCTAGGGCTTCTACAACTCCTTGCCCAAAGGCCTGGGCTTGTACAGCTGCTCTGTGTTCTGTTGTTCTGAGGCAGTTACAGGCCTCAGTCATCTGCAGGAGTCTGGGTTCCAGCTCTAGTGGAAGGGCACACAGCACTTTCTTACATTCCGGGTTGGCATTGGCTACCCCCAAAGATTTTAGTAATTAATTTTGAGTCTTTTCATTCCAGACTTGTTTCTCTAGTGCCTGTTTAAGGTGATCAATAAATTTCATGTAGGGCTCTCCAGGTTCTTGTCTTATGTTTACATAGTCCAAACTGGGGGTGGTACCATCCGGTACCTGGATTCAAGCTTTCAAAACCATTTTTTTTTTTTATATCATCCAAAGCTCTTCTGGGGATACCTGCTGCTTGATCATCTTGCAGGCTGTGTGGTCCTTCTCCAGCTAGATGGTTGATTGTCATTTCTGCCCTTGCCTCATTATTAGCACGGTCTTCTATTAAATCATTTAGCAAACGTTTCTATCCCTCTTCCCATGGGGTGTATTCTGTAGGTGACAACAATATGGTCATAATATATTTTAAATCATAGGGGGTTAAGACATGTGCTGTAAACATGGCCCTCATTAGGCCATTAAAACAAGGTAAGTCCTTCCTATGGTCTTTAGCTGCCCTACACAGATCCTTGATTTCCCCATAAACCAATGGATGATCCCTGGGATTCTGCCCCCTTCTTTCATAACATACTGAGGCAATGAGGAGTATTGAGACTATTTGCCAGTCTCCTTCCCTAACTGCTTCTTTCCGAATCCTTTCCTAGGGATCTTCTGGGGTTGAGGGGCGAGGTGCTCTGGGGAGTCCAGACTTTCTTCCTCGGAGGAAGAATAACTTGGGGGAGAAACATTTGGATTAGAAATAGTGTGACAGTTGGACTTAGTATCTTTGATCATGAGGTTATATTGTTGCTGGAGGGTGAGGCAGAGGGCGCTGCCATTTTGTCAGGTGTTGGGGAGGAAGGCCTTGATCTAGGATGGCGGACTTCTGGGGTGGAGTTCTGGAGGCATGGCCCAAGGTGAAGGTGGAATGATTGACAGTGGGGGCGTGACCCACAGTTGTGGGGGTGGAGTCTGGAGGTTCATTCAGGGTGGAAGAGAAGGCTGTGGTAGCAGGAAGTGGAGGAGCCAAGATGGAGGGAGGATGGTCGAGCTCCCGAGCCACATTCAGGCTCCTTCCATCTTGAGTTTCCAGGGCATGATGCTCCAAGACTGCGTGGCCATTGCCATCTTGGACCATCGTGGAAGGTCTGAGAAAGGCAGGTTTGAGGGGAGCTCTTGGGTTAGGAGTGACCAACGGATTGCGTTTTCAACACACTGCTTGCTGGTAAAGGGTGGTGTGGAAGATGGAGAGCATGCGGGGTGCAACAGCGTCCGTTTTTATCAAAAGGCTGTAAATTTAACTCCCACTGAGTCCCAAAATTCAATGGTATGGATTTTGTCAGAAGAGGTGTCTGGAAAATTTTTAATGATCCACTTCATGATTGATTTTAATTTCTTCTTTGAAAATATTTTGTCATGATCAGTGAGAATTACTGAAAGCATCCATATATGCTCCTTTCTACTTTGGACATCTGGCTGCCCATTTTTCTCTTTCTCTGCCTTATGGGGAAGAGACACCAGAACACCCCAAATCAATTATGGGACGTGGGTGCATATTGTAAAAACACAGTGGCAAAAAGGGCAATAAATGTCTTGCATTTCCCCAAACCCACCTGCAATCCTATGCAAGTGAAACCATTTTTGTCCCTGCCAATCCTGGGCAAGGTCCCTCAAAGCAACGATGAATCCGCCGGGCCTGGTACAATCCAAAATCCCGGGGAGCCCTGGCCTATCCATCAGCCAACCCCAGCTGACGTGACTGACACAGGGAGCCCTGAGTGTCATGGTCCCTGTTTGGGCGCCAAAGGTCACAATGAGGGTGGCTGTGACAAACCTCTCTGGTTCCCTGACTTCAGGGCGAGGGTGGTGGAAATGAAAAGGAGTGGGTTCGATGGAGTCGCCCAAAAAGAACTTTAATAACAGGGTGAAAAACAATAAACATGGAGAAGTTGAGCACAGTACAAGGGGCAGGATCCTAAGACCCAAGACAAAGGGGAAGCAAGAACATAGACACTTGGGGCTAGAACACTCTGGAACAGTACTTGTTTCCGTATAAGGGAAACAAGTAACCAATAGGGGAGTAGAACTTGGACAACTCAGCATAACAACACTAAAGGCTTATGGGGGAACTCTCAAACTCACCCTAAGTTAAACGAATGATTCCCAGGGCTTGAAACACACGCCCAGATTTTTGGAGTAAAATCTGGCTGACTCTGAGTTACAGCTGGGCTAACTCCCACACCGCTGCTTTGCTCTGGCCCCTTGGGACCATGTGGCCCAACAGAGCCACAATGATGTCCTGGGTTCCACGAAGCCCCACAGTGTCACAATGGTCCCTTGGATCCATGGAGCTCTGCAGTGCCACAATGGCCCCTGCATTTCACAAGGCTCCCAATGTCACATTGGTCTCCATAGGAAGGAAACCACGGAGTCCCCATGTTTCAGGAGTTCATGAACAGCAGCCACCAGAGGCCAAGGCAAGCCTGACCTGTCTGTCCTGGCAGGTTTGCTCGGAGCAACCAATGGATATTTGAAATTATGAATGTGGAGTCCTAATTTAAAACATTTGTGCCTGGAGAAGAGGGATGGGGTTTTTTTTTCATACAAAGAAAAGCAGAGAGCCTGTTCCAGTGTTTGGAAAATAGGTGAGTGCAGCCCCTCAGGAGTCAAAGACCAGCCAGACTTGTCTGTCCTGGAAATTTTTGTCTGAGAGCAATCCTTTAATACACAGAAATTTGGAGGTGGAATCCTAATTTTGGCCATGGATGCCTGGAAAAAATGGACAGTTCTTTTCCATAAAAATAAAAGCCCAGAGCCCCAGTGTTTCAGGGGCAGATGGGAGTGGCCTTCCACATTCCAAGGTCAGCCAGACCTGTCAGGTGACCCCTGGGAGGCCAAGGCAGCCACACCTGTTTCATGTTCCCTTGGTTCCACAGGGCCCTGCAGTGTCACAATGGCTCCTTGCTTCCATGAGGCCTTGCAGTGCCACAATGGTTCTCTGGCTTCCATGATGCCCTCAGGTGTCATAATGGCCCCTTGGTTACACAAGCCCTTAAGGATCTTAATGGTCTCTATGGTTCCACAAGGCCCCACAGTGTCATAATGGTCTTTGGGTTCCATGAAGCCTGGCTGCGTCCAATGGCCCCTCGGTTCCATTGGGGCCCAGTAGTGCAACAATAATTCCCTTGGTTCCACAAGTTCCCATAGTGTCACAATGGCCCCTTCCTTCCATGAGGCCCCACAGGGTCACAATCCTCTCCATGATTCCATGGGGCCTTGCAATGCCACAATGCTCTCCATGGATCCACCATGCCCTGCAGGATCACAGCGGCCCTTTGGCTCCACGAGGCCCTGAAATGCAGCAATGGCCTCTTGGTTCCACAAAGCCCTGCTGCTTCACACGGGCCCCTTGGGACCATGCGGCCCAACAGAGCACAAAGATGTCCTTGGTTCCACGAGGCCCCACAGTGTCACAGTGGCCCCTTGGATCCATGGTACCCTGCAGTGTCACAATGTCCTCTGCATTTCAGAAGACCCCAAAGTGTCCCAATGGTCTCCATGATTCCTCTAGACTCCACAGTGTCACAATGGCCCCATGGATCCATGGTACTCACAATGCCACAATGATCCCCTTGGTTCCACAAGTTCCTACAGTGTAACAGGTTCCACAAGGGCCTGCAGTGTCACAGTGGCCCTTTGGCTCCACAACGCCCCGCAGTGTCACAATGGTCTCCATAGGAAGGAAACAAGCAAGCGCAGTGGTGCAGGGGCAGATGAGAGGCAGTCACCAGAGGCCAAGTCTAGCAAGACTTGACTGTATGGGCAGATTTTGTCTGGGAATAACCCTTGAATATAGGGAATTTTAGACACAGAATCCCAATTTTGGCCATGGGTGCCTAGACAAGAAAGACAGTTTTTTTCCATAGGAATAAAAGCACAGAGCCCCAGTGCTTCACGGTCTGATGAGAAATGGCCCTTGACATGTCAAATTCAGTGGGACCTGTGAGACAGCCCCCAGGAGGCCAAACCAGGCAGACCTGTCCCATATCCCCTAGATTTCATGGGTGCCCCCACTGTCACATTGTAATCCTTGATTCCATGAGGTCTGGCAATGTCACAATGGCATCTTGGTGTCATGAGACCCAACAGAATCACAGGGTTCCCTTGGCTCCATGTGGCCCCGCTGTGTCACAATGGCTCCTTGTTTCTATGGGCCCCACAGTTTGATCACTGATCCTTGCTTCCATAGGGCCCATGATTTGCACAATGGTCTCCTTGATTCCATAATCCCTGGATTCCACAGTCTCACCATCGTTTCCTTGGATCTCCATTGTCACAACTGAGCCATGGCTCCATGAGGTTCCGTAGTGTCACCGTGGTCGCTGTCAGAGGCTGGATGAGATCCATGTCCCGAGACACCTTGGGATGCTCGGAATGCCCGTGTGGGGCCAGGGCCGGGTCAGGCCTTGGTTTGTGGTGGGACAGAGCCCCGCCCCCAGCCCTGGCCTGGCAGAGCTGTCAATCACACAGCAGGGGGTGATGTTAACCCAGCTCTGATTGGCCCAGCTGTCAATCAATCAATCACACAGCAGCAGCTGGTGCTACCCTGGCTCTGATTGGACAAGCAACTGGCAGTCCCACCCCAGGGGCGGGCCCATGAAGGCCCAGGGGGTTAAAAGCCAGAGCACGAGGCCAGCCCAGGGTGTGGATCCTGCCTTCTGCTGGGGTTCCTCTGTTAGCAATGCTGGAACCTGAGCAGTTGGTACCCATGTGTGTGTCTTTCTCTGGATCTTCTGTCTTCCTGTTGTTCTCTATTTCTTCTCCTTCTAATCCTACTTACCTGGAACATTTTGGGGTAACTTATCATGTCAGGTGTTAAAGATTTTTAGGTTAAATCTGTGGGAATCCAGGGCTCAGGGAATATTTCTCTGTCTGCTCCGGGGGGTCCTGACCCCCAGAGAAACACTGCCTTTAGCCTTCGCCCATGAAGAGGACTTCCAGGACTTTGAGACTGATTAGAATTTACCAAACTGAGAAATAGATAATAGAGAGTAGTATAGTATGTAACTTGAGTGAAAAATTCAGGTTTTGGGATTTTTAGTATGGTGTAGATAGGAAGCAAGATGGAGGAATTGGGATGTAGTCCCTGTCTTCTTCTTTATCTACTCCATTTTCTTCAATGTTGTGGCACAGGGTGATTGGTCAAGGAAAGCACAGTGTGGAGGTTATGTGGACAGTCAAGGGATGAGTTATTGGCCGATAAGTAGAAATAATGTACATTTTAAGAGTTAATTGGATGAGAAAACTTTAAAAGATCTTGAAACTGTACATTTTAGGGCCATTTTGCGGTGCTTTTCCAGCGTGCTGACCCTGGTGTGGACAGCAATGCAAAACTTTAGATAACAATAAACAAGAAGATGAAGACTGAAAAAGTCCCATGCATCTCCTTTCACCTGGCACAGAACTGCTACAGGAGGGTTTCCCCCATCCAGGGAGGCCCCAAAAAGGCCCAACATGAAACAGACATCAATGACTGGTGCCCCAAAAATGTTTGTAATAGATTGACTTTTTTCCATAAAGTTGTTTACTGAAGGGTGTTGTCTTAATAGACCAATCATGTGAAATGTGTCTATTAAATGACCAGTGAGGTCTACCTGTAGCAAACCAAGATATAAAAGAAGAGGATTGCAAAAATGAGTGGCTTTTAGCCCTTAGCCTTCTGCTCTGAGTCTGTGTCATCCCTGATTCAACAGTGACATTTGTGGATCTGTGGGGGCTATTGTGGATCCTTTCTGCACCTTGTGACCCAACAGGAGCTCCTCTAATAAACTTTGCCTGAAGCTCCCACTGTGCCCATGAGAGGAACCCCTGTGAGTGTCTGGGACATCCCGGCTCTTTGGCAGCCTGGGGACTCCTGGGATGTCACCGTGGAGCCCCCGTGAGTGCCTGTGACAGATGGGTGCCTTTGCAGCCCAAGGTGCCCTGGGATGTCACCATGGAATGGCTGTGACTGCCTCTGACCACAGGGCTCTTTACCATCCCCAGAAAGCCCTGGGAGGTCTCCATGGAGCCCCTGTCCATGCCTGTGACATTCCAGCTCTGGAACAGCCTGGAGACTCTTGGAAAGTCCCCATGGAACCCCTCTGAGGGCCTGTGACAAATCTGATCCTCAGCAGGCAACCATCCCCAGCCCCTGTTGCTATGGTCAGTTTCCATGGCAACCATCACCAGGCCCCCTGTTGCTATGGTCAGTTTCCATGGCAACCATCACCAGCCCCCCTGTTGCTATGGTCAGTTTCCATGGCAACCATCCCCAGCCCCCTGTTGCTATGCTCAGTCCCTTGGCAGCTCCATGGAGACCCCATGCCAGGGGTGGTTGCCATGGACACCAGCTCAGGCCTGCAGCCAGAGCCCGTTGCCATGGCAACCATTGGCAGCCCCATCCCCAGCCTCATGGGATCCCAGAAGCACAGAATTGGCTGAGCTGGGAGGGACCCATCAGGATCCTCCAGTCCAACTGCTGGCCCTGCACAGGACACCCCAACAATGCCAGCCTGGGCCTGGCAGCGCTGGCCAAACGCTGCTGCAGCTCAGAGAGCCCTGGAGCTGGGAGCCTCCCCTGGGGAGCCTGGCCAGGGCCCCAGCAGCCTCTGGGCAAAAACCTTTTCCTGACATCCAACCTGAGCCTGCCCCGACTCAGCTGCAGCCGCTCCCTCCACTCCTGTCCCTGGGCACCAGAGGGAAGAGGTTCCCACAGCCCCAGCCAGGGACCCGCTCCCAAGGCTGCTGCCATGGCCACCAGGGCTGGCACCAGCTGGGATGCTCGGTTTCCATGGGCCGGGCTTCAGCAATGGGATTCCCCAATTTCCTGCTCCCGCTAAAACCGCGCTGCCCTCGCTGCCCTCCCGCCTCCCATGGAAAGCACAAAAGGCAAAGATCCCGGGCTGGGAGAAGAACAATTTATTGGGAACAGCAACGAGATAAGGAACAAACAGGAACAGAAACAATATTGATAACAGAAGGAATGAATAAAACTGTTTACATGGAAAACTACAACACAACTGACTGTCTCTTCCCAGCCACAATTTCCCCTTTCTGGAAAGGACACCCTTCTCCTCAGGGAGAGATAGAGAGAGAGTCCCTTTCCTGTCCCTGGAATTGATCTGAGGTGGGACTGAATGTAATGACAGGGCCATGGCCAGACCCTCATGTTTTTCAATGCCACATCAGGTCACGGGCAGGAAAAGGGACAGGTGTCCTCCCAGCATGGATCATGGGCAACATGGATCCCCAGGACTCTTCCCAATGTGGGTCATCTAACGGGGGATGAAGCTGGAGTGGTGCATGAAGCTGTTCCTGAAATTGGGCATTTGCAGGGCTTCTCTTACCGGTGCCTCCATTGGTGTCTTGTCAAATGAGAGCAGCTGGTGAAGCTCTTCCCACACTGGGGACACTCGTAGGGCCTCTCCCCAGTGTGGATGTGTTGGTGGATGACGAGGGCAGAGCTGCAGCTGAAGCCCTTCCCACACTCCCCACACTCGTAGGGCCATTCCCCAGTGTGGATCATCTGGTGGCTGATCAGGGTGCTGCTCTGCCTGAAGCTCTTCCCACACTCCAAGCACTTGTGGGGCTTCTCCCCATTGTGAAGCTGCCCATGGACCACCAGCTCTGAGCTCTGTCCACCTTCCTGGCTCAGGGTGGGTCTTTCCTCCTCAGAGCATCCTGGGCTGGGTTTGGAGCCCCTCCTCCTGTGGGATCTCTGGGGCTTTTCCTCCACATTGGAATTCTGCACCGTGGAGCCACTCAAAAATGCCTCTTCCACGATGTTCTGCTTTGCGGATTTGTCCTCCCGGGTCTCCATCCTCAGCTTCTTCCCTGGGGGAGGAAGGACAAGGAGAGGATGGGATTTGCCTCCGTGCCAGAGGGAAGGGGAAGGAGATCCCCCCAGTGCATCCCCAGCAGGACGGGGTTGGCAGCAGGGTTGTCCTGCAGCCGGGGGCTGTGCTGGGCTGGGAGATGGAGCAGGAGAGAGGGGGAAAGGGGCACTGACTTCATCCTCACCTGCCTGCGTGTCCCAGGGCATTGTGTCAGTTTGAAAAGACAGGTGTCTGCTAAGGAAGGCAGGAGACTCCCTTGAAATGGAAAATGTTAATCCCTTCACTTGGAATTGTAATTTTCAAAACAAGGGGCTGTCAAGCAAAGTCTATGGGGATAGGAATAACAGTTCTTCAGAAGGAAAATTAAAAATACAAATGAAGTAGTACTAAAAACTACTTATGGAGTAAGAATACGACCTGACACCCTGTGGGTCAGAGTGTTGGTAGCACTCCTGTTAAATGGTGGCTGCAGTGCTCCTGCAGGGACAGGTGTGGTTCTGTTGGAGCAGTGATCCTGTAGAAGGGTGGAGTTTTCCTCTGAAGGTCCAGTTGTGGCGTCGATCGGCCTGGTCTTCCTCTGGGATCCAGTGGAGCTGAAAGCTGCTCTTCTGGGAATCCTGTGGGAGAAGGCTGACTCTGTTGTTCACATTCTCAGATTATATCCCGGTAGGAATGCTTGGCTCCTCCCTCTGGGCAGAGCTTCTCACAATGGGATGATGGAATTTTTATCAGTGACACTCAATGGCCCATTAACAGAAGATATCTCCCTGGAGGGAGGATTCATGTGGAAGAGATAAAGTAAACTGCTCAATTAACAGATGATAATTGCCCCACCTTTAACAGAGGGTAATTGAATACACACCCAGCTAAACCTGAGACACTGTTCCAGCCTTGGAAAGCAGGATTTGGTACCAGGATTCTTTAGGGAATGCAACCCTGATTGAAGGCAGAGATAGAATCTCCAGAGCCTGCAGCCAGAATTGGACAGTTGTGTGATACTCATTTCAACATCTTCTCTTTTGGAATTATTGACTAATGATTATTTGCTTTGCCTACCTAATATTTTTGTAATTTTTTGCAAATTTGCATTATCTAAATTGCACTGTTCCTTAAGTTAAGTTGGTGTCTGTGTCTTTGGTGCGGGCCCTGCCCACTGGCGAAACAGGGCCCAATCCTGCCTAAGTGTTACCTGGGGAGACAAAACCCTCACTGCAAATGTGCCCCCTTCCTCCTTGTTCCCCACACTTCATGCACTGATCATGATGTCCTATGCTCTGGGCTATCCCTGGGGTCAGCTGGGATCTCCTGTCCTGGCTGTGTCCCCTCCCAAGCTCCCCCACACCCTCAGCCCCTCCCCAGCGTGGCCGAATGAGGGGCAGGACAGGCCTTGGCTCAGTGCGAGCTCAGCAAGAACAAAACCATCTCTGTGTGCTCAGCCCTGTGCTCAGCCCCCGGGCCCGGCATTTCCTCCACTGCCACCCCGGAGCCCCCTTTCCCACCCCTCTGCCCCACGGCCGCCGCAGCACCGGCTGACAATAGAAGCAATTCTGGGGCAATTCCAAGTTTCCTTGGTTCCTGCACAGCTCCAGCTCAGCTCCTGGCAGGTTACAATTAAAGAAAAGTGCCAATTCGGCCCAATACAGATATTATTAAAAGGAAGTGGAAGCTCTGTGTAGCTGTCACAAAGGTGACAGGGATGAAGAGAATAATGATTCTCACATTTAGCAAAAAACTCAAACCTGGGAATTCAGTAGTTATTTGGGAATTTAGCTACTTGAGCTGGGCTTCTTGTAGCACTTTTAGCAGCCTTATGTTCCTCACCATGTGGTGAAAGAACCTTCTCAGTCTTGATGCTATCATTTGCTCCATTTCCTCCAGTGATTTTAACAAACTTTTCAAGGAGGGACAACAAAGTATTTTCTTTACACTCCAGTCCCACAACAGCCATTTTCCTCATCAGTTCTCCCATAGGTCGCTCAGATGAAGCTGCATCCAAGTTTCCAAGAGTTCCTCCAGAGAGACCCACAACCTCTTCAGAGGAAGGAACCATGCTGTTGTCAAAGGCAACTGGGGTCAAAGAACAGTGCCCTGAACTCACTGTGCCAAAATAATTTTGCAATCTGGTTAAGAAAATATTAGAGAGATGCCATTTGCCCTGGAGCAGGGCAAGTGTGACATTGTCCCCTGTGTGTGTGGCCTTCCCAGGGTGGGGGTTTTACACCTGAGCCAGTTTGGGTAAGGGGGGTGGTGTTCACCCTCTGAGCAGGGATTCCCCCACTGTTTCAGGCTGCAATGTAAGATGGAACCAAATGCATGTTTTCAATGCCCATCTTCATCAACTGCTATAAACAGGCGGGGCAGTGTTCTTGATCTCTTCCATGACTCAGCCCTGATAACGCCCTCCAGGGGAGATATCTTCTGGGAATGGGCCATTGAGTGTCACTGCAGGACTGATCAAATTCCATCCTCCCATTGTGGGATGCTCCGCCCAGGGGGAGGATCCAAGCATTCCTACCTGCATATAAGCTGAGCCTTGCAACACCAGGAGCAGCTTGCCTACTGGATTCCCAGAGGACAAGAGCTCCAGAACCACCCCTGGACCTCCAGAGGAAGACCAGACCCTTCTACAGGATCACTGCTTGGAGAGAATCACGTTCATCACTCCAACAGGACTGCAGCCACCATTTAATGGGACTGCTGCCACGAGCCTGACCAGCAACAGGGTGTCAGGTTATATCCTGACTCTGTCAGTTTAAGGCAGTGTTTCTGCATCATTGCATTGATCTTCATTTTCTTATTAAATTGTAATCCTGGTTTAGACCCTCCCCAGGTTTGCCTTCAAACAAGTACAAAATTCAATGTACTTATCCCTTGTTTTCTTCTCAAAACAGGATTTTCCATCCCATAAACTTGGCCAGATGGAGGAGGAGGCTGTGAGGAAGAAGAAGGTGCCCCAGGAGCCCCAGGCAGGTGAGGAGGAAGTCAGTGCCCCTTTCCCCCTCTCTCCTGCTCCATCTCCCAGCCCAGCACAGCCCCCGGCTGCAGGACAACCCTGCTGCCAACCCCGTCCTGCTGGGGATGCACTGGGGGGATCTCCTTCCCCTTCCCTGTGGCACGGAGGCAAATCCCATCCTCTCCTTGTCCTTCCTCCCCCAGAAAAGGAGCTGAGGATGGAGACCAGGGAGGACAAATCCCCACAGCAGAACCTCATGGAAGAGGCCATTTTGAGTGGCTCCACACGGCAGAATTCCAACGTGGAGGAAAATTCCTGGAGATCCCACAGGAGAAGGGGCTCCAAACCCAGCCCAGGGTGCTCTGAGGAGGAAAGACCCACCCTGAGCCAGGAAGGTGGACAGAGCTTCAGCCAGAGCTCAGAGCTGGTGGCCCAGGAGCAGCTTCATGATGGGAAAAAGCCCCACAAGTGCTTGGAGTGTGGGAAGAGCTTCAGGCAGAGCAGCACCCTGATCAGCCACCAGATGATCCACACTGGGGAATGGCCCTATGAGTGTGGGGAGTGTGGGAAGGGCTTCAGCTGCAGCTCCACCCTTTTGACCCACCAGTGCATCCACACTGGGGAGAGGCCCTACGAGTGTCCTGAGTGCCAGAAGAGGTTTCACACCAGCTCTGACCTCACCAGGCACCAGCAGATTCACACAGAAGAAAGGCCCTTCCACTGCCCTGATTGCGGGCAGGGCTTCAAGTGCAAGTCCCACCTCATCAGGCACCAGCTCATCCACACTGGGGAGAGGCCCTACGAGTGCCCCACGTGTGGGAAGAGGTTTCGGACCAGCTCAAATCTCCACCTGCATGAGCGCATTCACACGGATGAGAGGCCCTTCTACTGCCCTGACTGCGGGAAGAGCTTCAAGCACAATTCCACCCTCATCAGGCACCAGTGCATCCACACTGGGGAGAGGCCCTACGAGTGTCCCCAGTGTGGGAAGAGCTTCACCAGCAGCTCTCATTTGACAAGACACCAACGGAGCCACCAGTAAATGAAGCCCTGCAAGTGCCTCGATTGCAGGAACAGCTTGATGCACCACTCCAGCTTCATCCCCCATGGGAGAAGCCAGATTGGAAAGAGCCCTGGTGATCCATGTTTCCTGTGATCCATGCTGGGAAGACACCTGTACCTTTTCCTGCCCTTTGCCAATGACCTGATGTGGCATTGAAAAATATGAGGGTCTGGCCATGGCCCTGTCATTACATTCAGTCCCACCTCAGATCATTGCCATGGACAGGAAAGGGACTCTCTCTCTCCCCCTGAGGAGAAGGGTGTCCTTTCCAGGCAAGAAATATTGTAGCCAGGCAGACCCTGTGAGGTGTGTTGTAGTTTTCCCTGTAATCAGTTTTATTTATCCCTTCTGTTATCAATATTTTTCTGTTCCTGTTGTTCCTTATCCCGTTGCTGTTCCCATTAAATTGTTCTTATCCCAGCCCAGGATCTTTGCCTTTTGTGCTTTCCATGGGAGGCGGGAGGGCAGCGAGGGCAGCGCGGTTTTAGTGGGAGCAGGAAATTGGGGAATGCCATTCCTGAAGCCTAGCCCGTGGAAACCGAGCATCCCAGCTGGTGGCAGCCCTGGTGGCCATGGCAGCAGCCTTGGGAGCGGGTCCCTGGCTGGGGCTGTGGGAACCTCTTCCCTCTGGTGCCCAGGGACAGGAGTGGAGGGAGCGGCTGCAGCTGAGTCGGGGCAGGCTCAGCTTGGATGTCAGGAAAAGGTTTTTGCCCAGAGGCTGCTGGGGCCCTGGCCAGGCTCCCCAGGGAAGGGTCCCAGCTCCAGGGCTCTCTGAGCTGCAGCAGCGTTTGGCCAGCGCTGCCAGGCCCAGGCTGGCATTGTTGGGGTGTCCTGTGCAGGGCCAGCAGTTGGACTGGAGGATCCTGATGGGTCCCTTCCAGCTCAGCCAATTCTGTGCTTCTGGGATCCCATCAGCCTGGGGATGGGGCTGCCAATGGTTGCCATGGCAACGGGCTCTGGCTGCAGGCCTGAGCTGGTGTCCATGGCAACCACCCCTGGCATGGGGTCTCCATGGAGCTGCCAAGGGACTGAGCATAGCAACAGGGGGCTGGTGATGGTTGCCATGGAAACTGACCATAGCAACAGGGGGCTGGGGATGGTTGCCATGGAAACTGACCATAGCAACAGGGGGCTGGTGATGGTTGCCTGCTAAGGATCAGATTTGTCACAGGCCCTCAGAGGGGTTCCATGGGGACATTCCAAGAGTCTCCAGGCTGTTCCAGAGCTGGAATGTCACAGGCAGGGACAGGGGCTCCATGGAGACCTCCCAGGGCTTTCTGGCGATGCTAAAGAGCCCTGTGGTCAGAGGCAGTCACAGCCATTCCATGGTGACATCCCAGAGCACCTTGGGCTGCAAAGGCACCCATCTGTCACAGGCACTCACGGGGGCTCCACGGTGACATCCCAGGAGTCCCCAGGCTGCCAAAGAGCCGGGATGTCCCAGACACTCACAGGGGTTCCTCCCATGGGCACAGTGGGAGCTTCAGGCAAAGTTTATTAGATAAGCTCCTGTTGGGTCTCGAGGTGCAGAAAGGATCCCCAATAGCCCCCACAGATCCCCAAATTTCACCGTTGAGTCAGAGATGACACAGACTCAGATCAGAAGGCTAAGGGCTAAAAACCACCCATTTATTCAGTCCTCTTCTTTTCTACCTTGGTTCTCTACAGGTGGACCTCATTGGTCATTTAATCAACACATTTCACATGATTGGCTAATTACGACAACACCCTTCAGTAAACAACTTTATGAAAAAAACAATTTTTTACAAATACTGTAAAAAGGGCACCAGTTATCGATGTTTGTTTTACCTTGGTACCTTCTGGGGGCTCCCTGGATGGGGGAAACCCTCCTGTAGCAGTTCTGTGCCAGGAAAAAGGAGATGCAAGTGAATTTTCAGTCTTCAGCTTCTTGTTTACTTTCATCTTCTGTAAAGTTTTGCATTGCTGTGCACACCAGGCTCAGCCTGCTGGAAAAGCACCGCAAAATGGCCCCAAAATGTACAGTTTTAAGGTCTTTTAAAGTTATCTCATTTAATTAACTCTTAAAACATACATTATTTCTACTTTTCTACCACTAAGTCATCCCTTGACTGTCCACATAACCTCTGCACTGTGCTTTCCTTGACCAATGACCCTGTGCCACCAACACTGCAGAAAATGGAGTAGATGAAGTAGAAGAAAGAGGCTACATCCAAATTCCTCCATCTTGCTTCCTATCTACACAATAATAAAAATCCCAAAACCTCTATTTCTCACCCACGTGACATAGTATGCTACTCTCTATTACCTATTTCTCATTTGGGTAAATTTCAATCTGTCTCAAAGTCCTGGAAGTCCTCTCCATGGGTGAAGGTTAAATGCAGTGTTTCTCTGGGGGTCAGGATGCCTGAGAGCAGACAGAGAAATATTCCCTGTGCCCTGGATTCTCACACATTTAACCTAAAATCCTTTAACCCTTAACATGTTAAGTTACCCAAAAATGCTCCAGATAAGTAAGATTAGAGGGGAAGTAATTGCAAACAACAGAAAGACAGAAGATCTGTAGAAAGACATGCACATGGGTACCAACAGCTCAGGTTCCAGCATCACCAACAGAGGAACCGCAGCAGAAGACAGGATCCACACCCTGGGCTGGCCTCGTGCTCCGGTTTTTAACCCCCTGGGCCTTCATGGCCCCGCCCCTGGGGTGGGACTGCCAGTTGCTTGTCCAATCAGAGCCAGGGTAGCACCAGCTGCTGGTGTGTGATTGATTGATTGACAGCTGGGCCAATCAGAGTGGGGTTAGCACTGCCCCTGCTGTGTGATTGACAGCTCTGCCAGGCCAGGGCTGGGGGCGGGGCTCTGTCCCACCACAAACCAAGGCCTGACCCGGCCCTGCCCCCACACGGGCATTCCGAGCATCCCAAGGTGTCTCAGGACATGGATCTCATCCAGCCTCTGACAGTGACCACGGTGACACTACGGAACCTCATGGAGCCATGGCTCAGTTGTGACAATGGAGATCCAAGGAAACGATGGTGAGACTGTGGAATCCAGGAATCATGGAATCAAGGAGACCATTGTGCAAATCATGGCCCCTATGGAAGCAGGGATCCATGATCAAACTGTGGTTTGATTGGGATTGATTTAAAACAGAAACAAGGAGCCATTGTCTCACAGTGGGGCTGCGTGGAGCCAATGGACTCTTGTGACTCTGTTGGGGCTCATGAAACCAAGAAGCCATTGTGACATTGCCAGAGCTCATGGAATCAAGGAGACCATTGTGACAGTGTGGGGACCCATGAAGTCAATGGAACATGGGACAGGTCTGCCTGGTTTGGCCTCCTTGGCTGTCTGACAGGTCCCACTGAATTTGGCATGTCAAGGGCCACTTCCCATCTGACCATGAAGCACTGGGGCTCTGTGCTTTTATTCCTATGGGAAAGAACTGTCTTTCTTGTCTAGGCACCCATGGCCGAAATTGGGATTCTGCGTCTAAAATTCTCTATATCCAAGGGTTACTCCCAGACAAAATCTGCCCATACAGTCAAGTCTGGCTAGACCTGGCCTCTGGTGGGTGCCTCTCATCTGCCCCTGCACCACTGGGGCTCACTTGTTTCCTTCCTATGGAGACCATTGTGACACTGCGGAGCATTGTGGAACCAATGGGCCATGGTGACACTGCAGGCCCTTGTGGAACCTGTTACACTGTAGGAACTTGTGGAACCAAGGGGAACACTGTGACCCTGCAGGGTACCATGGATCCAAGGGGCCACTGTGACACTGTGGGGCCTCGTGGAACCAAGGACATCACTGTGGCTCTGTTGGGCCACATGGTCCCAAGGGGCCAGAGCAAAGCAGCAGTGTGGGAGTTAGCCCAGCTGTAACTCAGAGTCAGACAGATTTTACCCCAAAAGAATTGGGCATGAGTTTCAAGCCCTGGGAATCATTTGTTTAACTTAGGGTGAGCTTGAGTGTTCCCCCATAAGCCTTTAGTGTTGCTATGCTAACTTGTCCAAGTTCCAGACCCATATTGGTTACATGTTTCCCCTATAGAGTTATTGTTCTAGAGTGTTCTACCCCCAAGTGTATATATTGTTGCTTCCCCTTTGTCTCGGTTCTTTGGATCCTGTCCCTCATACTGTTCTCAAATTCTCCATGTTTATTGTTTTTCGCCCTGTGTTATTAAAGTTCCTTTTAAGCAACTCCATTGATCCTGCTGCTTTTCATTTTTGCCACTCTCGCCCTGAAGTCAGGGAACCAGAGAGGTTTGTCACAGCCACCCTCATTGTGACATTTGGCACCCAAACAGGGACCATGACACTCAGGGCTCCCTGTGTCAGTCACGTCAGCTGGGGTTGGCTGATGGATAGGCCAGCGCTCCCCGGGATTTCGGATTGTGCCGGGCCCGGCGGATTCATCGTTACTTCGAGGGACCTTGCCCAGGATCAGCAGGGACAACGACGGTTTCACCTGCATAGGATTGCAGGTGGGTTTGGGGAAATGCAAGACATTTATTGCCCATTTTGCCACTGTGTTTTTACAATAAGCACCCATGTCCCATAATTGATTTGGGGTGTTCCGGTGGATCTTCCCCATAAGGCAGAGAAAGAGAAAAATGGGCAGCCAGATGTCCAAAGTAGAAAGAAGCGTATATGGATGCTTTAAGTAATTCTCACTGATCATGACAAAATATTTTCAAAGAAGAGATTAAAATCAACCATGAGGTGGATCATTAAAAATTTTCCAGAGGCCTTTCCTGATGAAATCCATACCACTGAATTTTGGGACTCATGAGAGTTAAACTGTGCAACTTTCCATCAAAAGGGACCCCATTGCACCCCGCATGCTCCCCATCTGCCACACCACCCTTGACCAGCAAGCAGTGTCTCGAAAACTCAATCCATTGGTCACTCCCAACCTGGGACCTCCCCTCAAACCTGCCTTTCTCAGACCTTCCACGATGGTCCAAGATGGCAATGGCCACGCTGTCTTGGAGCATCATGCCCTGGAGACTCAAGACAGAAGGAGCCCAAATGTGGCTCGGGAGCCTGACCATCCTCCCTCCATCTTGGCTCCTCCACTTCCTGCTACCACAGCCTTCTCTTCCGCCCTGAACGAACCTCCAGACTCCACCACAACAGCTGCAGGTGACGCCCCCACTGTCAATCGTCCTCTCCACCCTGGGCCATGCCTCCAGTTAAGGAAGGAGACTGGCAAATAACTTCGAAACTCCTCGTTGCCCCATTTGTTATGAAAGAAGGGGGCAGAATCCCAGGTATCAGCCATTGGTTTATGGGGAAATCAAGGATCTGTGTAGGGCAGCTAAAGACCATAGGAAGGACTTACTTTGTTTTAATGGCCTAATGAGGGCCATGTTTACAGCTCATGTCTTAAAACCCTATGATTTAAAATATAATATGACCATGTTGTTGTCACCTACAGAATACACCCTGTGGGAAGGAGAATGGAAGTGTTTATTAAATCAATTAATAGCAGACTATGCTAATAATGAGGCAAGGGTGGAATTGACAATCAACCATCTAGCTGGAGAAGGACAACACAGCCGGCCAGATGATCAAGCAGCAGGTATCCCCAGAGAAGTATGGGATGATATCAAAGAGATGGCTTTGAAAGTTTTAATCCAGGTATCGGATGGTAGCACCCCCAATTTGGACTACCTTGGGTGGCTGCAGCTGAAGCTTTAGGGCAATCACACCATCCTGGGTGCCTGTTGAGTAAGCAAACCAATGCTGCCTCCCTCACACTGACTGGGCTGCTCTCAGACACAGAGACCATCAGACACGCCACCTTGCAGAACAGCGATAGAGTTTTTCCTCTGGGCACATGGGCATGGCTGTATAGACTCTGAGGGCATGTGCTGCATGAACCTCTCCAGCCACAGCGAGTCAATCCACAAAGGCATTCAGGTACTGAAGGAAGCGTTCAAGAAGCTTCAAGTGGAAAACAAAGACTGGGTCAATAAACTCTTCCAATCCAACGTGACTAAAGGGTTGGATGATGTCGAGCTGAAACAGAACTTATAATTCTCTTATTGGTTGTTGTTGTATTGTTAATTGTCTCATGTTTGTTTGCATGCTTTTAGAAAGTCTTACAAAATTCTTTCAGTTCCATCTTTGTTGTAAAACAGAAAGGGGGAAGATACCCAACACAGGCTCCTCATGGACTCCTTGGAGGAGAGAATTGAAGGCCAGGATGGCACAAAAACCTCCCAGAGACTCAGTGTGGGAAGGAAAATCCTTAAAAGTACCTAAAAGTATTCTTAAATCCATAAAGTACCTTAAAAACCTTGAGTATCTGAAGGCATTAATGAGCCCCACTGAGTGTCAGTACAAAGCTCTCCAGGGACTCGTTAAAGCAGATAATTGGGGCCATGATTGCACAAACCTCTCACAGAGTCTGTATCAAAAGGGAAACACCAAGTACCTTCAAATAACTGAAGTACCCTGAAGTATTAATGAGCCCCACTGAGTGTTGTTACTGACAAAGCCTCTCCAGGGACTAATTACAGCAGATAATTGGAGGCCATCATTGCACAAACCTCTCAGAGACTCCAAGGCCAAAGCCAAAGCCAAAGTCCTTTGAAAATCCTGCAGTCCCTGCAGGGAGCATGAAGGAGCCCCCAGGGCCATTGCTGAGCAAGGCTCCCCAGGGACTCCTTGCAGCAGATCCTTGAGGCCACTGGGATGTGGGCTAGGGGGGGATGCTGAGGGCAGCACAAGGGGCTGACAGTGCCCAGCCTGGCTGGGGCTGTGCCAGGAGGCCCCAGGGCCTCAGGACAAGGTGTCTCCTCCCAGCCCTTGCTGGCACAGACCCTGCTGTGCCCCAGGGCACCAAGACTTGGCTTCTCTTTGTCCCCACCTGTCATCATTGCCTGCAGTTCTCTGCTCTGCCTGGGGCCTGGGGACACTTGCTCAGTCGTGTCCCTCTCTGGGACCCATTAAAAGTCCAAGAAAGTTTGGAGTTGGATTCTGCCTTGGAGTTCTGGAGAGGTTTCTTCAGCTTCCTCTCAGGGACTGATGTTCAGGGCCTGAGGACAAAGGCCCAGAGGCTGATTAAAGTCCTTGTGCTGTGTCTGTGCTGCTGAGCTGGGCTGGGCTCCTGGCCCAGAGGCAGCTCCTGCTCACCAAGAAGAGCTTCAAAAGCACATTTCTCTGGATGAGCAGCTCTTGTGCCAGCCCAGCAGGGCTGGGGCACTGCCTGCAGCCAGCCCGGGCACAGCCCAGAGGCACAGAGAGCTTCAATCAGTCAGGGCTGGGAAGGGGCTGAGAAGTGCCTGGGGCACAATCACTGCCAGCCCTTGGCACAGGAACCTCTGGCTGCAGGACAGTGCAGCTGCAGCTCCTGGAGCCATCTCCTGCAGCTGGAACATGCCAATGCCTGCAGAGCCTGTGAGTGCATTCTCTGCTTGTCTCTTGTGCAGAGCAGCCAGGGGTGCCCAGGGCTGTCCTGCAGAGCAGGGTCCTGCAGCCCAGGGCGCTGTGCTGGGGCAGGGACTCTGCTGCCTGCTAGGGACAGCTCTCAGCCAGCCCTGGCAGCTGCTCCCAGCGCTGGGGGAGAAGATCTGGGTGGGAGGAGACAGCTGGTGAGGCTTGGGAGTGTTCTCCTTGTGTGGGGAGGATGCTGCATTGTTCAGGACTGCTCCCCGCATGGCATTTAACTGCAGAACATTTCCAAATAGATTATACAGGGAGCACAGCAAGGCAGGGGCTGCATAAAAGGGAAAATTCTGCTTTTTTTAATCTACTGCTCTGTGTTGCCTGGATGCGAAATTCCACATGAATCCTCATCTCTCAGGTCAAGTTGAGAAAACAAGAAATCTTTTAGATGTTAATAAACAAGGCAGTGACAAAAATCAGTACAGGGCCCCTCACAGGCAGCATCAGAGTTGCTTTTTCAGCCTCCTCAGGGTTGCTCTGTCGCTGCCATCAGAGCCTGCAGAGCCAGAGCTGCCCCTGGGCAGTGCCTGAGCTGGGAGGGCTCTGCAGGGCAGAGCTGAGCCCCCAGGGCTGGGCTGGGCTCTGGCAGCACTGGCAGGGCCCAGCCCTGGGCACAGGGAAGCAGCTGCTGGCAGGGACAGCTCCAGGCAGCAGAGCCCTGGGCAGGCAGTGGGGGGAAAGTGCCCCCAGGCTGTGCTGGGATACTTAAAGTTCTCTCCAAACTCAACTATTCCATGATTACCTTTTTTACAGATCCCCATGTGCAGCCCCAGCAAATGTCCAACAGCAGCTCCATCAGGCACTTCCTCCTGCTGGCATTGGCAGACACGCGGCAGCTGCAGCTCCTGCACTTCTGCCTCTTGCTGGGCATCTCCCTGGCTGCCCTCCTGGGCAACGGCCTCATCATCAGCGCCGTAGCCTGCGGCCACCACCTGCACACGCCCATGTTCTTCTTCCTGCTCAACCTGGCCCTCGCTGACCTGGGCTCCATCTGCACCACTGTCCCCAAAGCCATGCACAATTCCCTCTGGGACACCAGCAACATCTCCTACTCTGGATGTGCTGCTCAGGTCTTCCTGATTTTCTTCTTCATCTCAGCAGAGTTTTATCTCCTGACCATCATGTGCTACGACCGCTACGTGTCCATCTGCAAACCCCTGCACTACGGGACCCTCCTGGGCAGCAGAGCTTGTGCCCACATGGCAGCAGCTGCCTGGGCCAGTGCCTTTCTCAATGCTCTCATGCACACGGCCAATACATTTTCCCTGCCCCTGTGCCATGGCAATGCCCTGGGCCAGTTCTTCTGTGAAATCCCACAAATCCTTAAGCTCTCCTGCTCACACTCAAACCTCAGGGAAGTGGGGCTTCTTGCTGTCAGTGCCTCTTTAGATTTGGGCTGTTTTGTGTTCATTGTTTTCTCCTATGTGCAGATCTTCAGGGCTGTGCTGAGGATCCCCTCTGAGGAGGGATGGCACAAAGCCTTTTCCACCTGCCTCCCTCACCTGGCTGTGGTCTCTCTCTTTGTCAGTACTGGCATATTTACCTACCTGAAGCCCCCCTCCATGTCCTCCCCATCCCTGGATCTGGCCCTGTCAGTTCTGTACTTGGTGGTGCCTCCAGCCCTGAACCCTCTCATCTACAGCCTGAGGAACCAGGAGCTCAAGGCTGCAGTGTGGAGACTGATGACTGGATGCTTTCAGAAACATTAATCTGCTGGCCAATTTCTGCAAATCACTTGTAATAAAAGTGATCTTTGATAGTACATGTTGGTTTCATTTTGGAGGTTCTTTCTCTTTTCATTTTAGGTTTTTAATCTTGTCCACAAATAAATGTCATTTATTGTGCCATTTCTCATTTTGTTTCTGTCCACCTACCCTGTGGCCACAGACTGTGTCAATGAGGAGCTGCAGTCTCAATGCCTTTAAAGGAACTAAAGGATCTCCCAGCAGAGTTTTCTGCATGGATGCCCTTGTGTTGCCTTCTCTGGACCTGCAGCAGCAATGTCTGTGTGCAGAGCTGGGGCAGATCAGTGCTGGCCCAGCAGCTGTGCCCAGCAGCAGCAGCAGCAGCAGCACTTGGTGTTGCCAGTGCTGCTGCCGTGGCCCTGCCCCGCTGCCCTGGTGGCCCTGGTGTTGCTGCAGGGCCTGAGTGCTCTCGGGGCCGGGCACAGCCCTGGGGGTGGCAGTGCCGGGGCTGCAGCAGGGACAGGCCATGTAATATAAATGACCTTTGATAATTCTTTTGGGTTTGGTTATGGGTTTGTTCTGTTTTCCCCCATGTTTCAGTTTTTCAATATTGTCCACAAAGAAAAGCCATTGGTTTTGCCATTTATCATTTTGTTTCCCTCTATCTTCCCTGTGGCCACAGAGTGTGTCAATGAGGGGCTGCACTCCATGTGGCTTTAAATTACTAAAGGATCTCCCAGCAAAGATTTTTCCAGAGATCCCCTTGTGTTGCCTTCTCTGGAGCTGAAGCAGCAATGTCTGTGTGCAGAGCTGGGGGCAGATCAATGCTAGCACAGCAGCTCTGCTCCTGCTGGCCACACCATTCCTGATCCAGGCCAGGAGCCATTGGCCTTCTTGCCCACCTGGGCACACTGCTGCCTCATGTCCGGCCTTCTGTCCATCAGTCCCTGCAGGTCCCTTTCTGCCTGGCTGCTCTCCAGCCACTCTGTCCCCAGCCTGTAGAGCTGCAGGGGTTGTTGTGGCCAAAGTGCAGGACTCGGCACTGGGACTTGTTAAACCTCACCTTGTTGGATTTGGGCCCTGGATCCAGCCTGTCCAGGGCCCTGTGCAGAGCCCTCCTACCCTCCCACAGATCAACACTCATACCCAGCTTGGTGTCATCTGCAAAGATGTCCTTGGTTCCATGGGGCCCCTCAGTGTCACAATGGCCTCCTGGTTACACCAGGCCCTGCACTGTCACACTGGTTTCCTTGGTTCCATGAGTCCATGCAGAGCAATAATGGTCTCCTTGGTTTCATGGGCCACAAAATGTGACAGTGGACTCCTTGGTTCCATGGGGCTTCACAGTGTCACAATGTTCTCGTTGGTGCTGCAGTTCCACAGCGGCCCCTTGGTTCCATGGGGCCCCAGGGTGTCACAATGGCCCCATGGTCACATGAGGTCCCACACTGTCACCATGGTCTCTGTGGTTCCACAAGTCCCCCCAGTGTCACAATGGACTCCTTGTTTCCACAAGAGCACACAGTGTCACAACGTTCTTCCAGATTCCTTGAGGCCCCATCGTGTCACTGTGGCCCCTTGGTTACACAGGATCCTGCAGTGTCACAATGTCCCCTTGGTGCCATGAGGCCCCGCAGTGTCAGAACGGCCCCTTGGTTCCACTGGGCCCTGCAGTCTCCCAATGCTCTCCTCTGTTTTGCAGGGTCAAAATGGTGAAACCCCTTGGTTACGCGAGGCCCTGCAGTGTCACAATGGCCTCTGTGGTTCCAGGAGGGCCCAGAGTGTCACGGGGCACTCCCTGGTTCCATTTGGCCCCACAGCACCACAATGGAGCCCTGGTTCTGTGGGGCTGCACAGTGTCACCATGGTCCTCTTAGTTCCAGGAGGCCCTGCAGTGTCACAATGGCCCCAGAGTGTCCCAATCATCACAGAATGACAGAATCAAATAGGCTGGAAAAGACCTTTGGGATCATCAAGTCCAACCTATGCCCTAATACTGCCTTGTCACCCAGACCATGCCACTGAGTGCCACTGGAGAGGGACAGTGACTCTGCCACCTCCCCCCTGGCCAGCCCATTCCTGTTCCCACTCACCCTTTCTGTGAAGAACTCCTTCCTATTGTCCAGCCTGAGCCTCCCCTGGTGCAGCTTAAGGCTGGGTCTTCTTGTCCTGCCCTCCAGCAGATCCACACTCACACCCAGCTTGGTGCCATCTGCAATTTGTGAATGCTGCACTCGATCCCCTCACCCAGACCATCAGTGAAGATATTAAACAGGACTGGGCCCAGCACAGATCCCTGGGGACAGCCCCAGTGCCTGGGCACCAGCTGGGTGCAGCACCATCCCCACCACTCTCTGGGCCCAGCCTCCAGCCAGCTCTTAAATCTCCCAGCCAGGAGGGAACCTGCCCAAGCCGTGGGCTGCAGCTTTTCCAGGGAATGCTGTCAGAGACAGAGTCAAAGGCTCTGCTGGAGTCCAGGCACACAACATCCACAGCCTTTCCCCCATCCACAGGTGGGTCACCTGGGCATAAAAGGAGACCAGGTTGGTCAGGCAGGACCTGCCACCCCTAAATCCACTGAGCTGGCTGGCTCTGATCCCTGGGCCATCCTGTGGGTGCCCTGTGATGGCACTCAAGGTGATCTGTTCCATAACCTTGCCGGGCACCCAGGTCAGGCTGACAGGCCTGGAGTTCCCCAGCTCCTCCTTCCAGCCCTTCCTGGGGATGGGCTCACACTGGCACCTCCAGTGCTCTGGGACCTCCCTGCTGAGCCAGGACTGATGGTAAATGATGGAGAGCAGCCTGGGGAGCTCATCCACAGCTCCCTCATCCCCCTGGGATGGATCCCATCTGATCCCATACACCTGTGAGCATCTGAGTGGCTCAGCAGGTCAGCAGCTGCTTCCTCCTGGATTCCAGGGGGCTGTTCTGCTCCCTGTGCCCATCTACCAGCTCAGGAGAACACTTGTCCTGAGGACAGCCTGTCCTACTATTGAAAATTGAGACAAACAAGGTGTTAAGTAGCTCAGCTATTTCCTTATCTTTAGTTACTATATTCTCTACTGCATCCAATAAATAGTAGAGGTTCCTCTTCTCTCTACTTTTGCTATAATTTTTTTTATAAAACCTTTTTTTTACAGAAGCTGCCAGGTTAAGTTCTAATTGAGCTTTCACATCTCACCTTTTCTTTCTGAATAACCCATCAAAATCCTTAAATGCTTCCTGCATTACCAGTCCTTTTATCCCCTGAGTTCCTACAAAAGCTCCATGGACAGCCAGGACAGTCATTTTCCTCACCAGCTCATCTTTTGCCACACTGGGACAGGCAGCTCCTTCCCCCTTAAGATTACTTTCTTGAAATGTGTCCATCCTTCCTGGACCCCATTTGTTTTTAAGGGCTGTTTCCCTTAAAAAAATCAGTACCTGATTTGGTACTCCCTAAATCTGCATCCTGAACAGGCCAAAGTTTGCCCTTCCTAATTCCTTTGTACAAGTTTTGTTACTGCCTCTCTTTCTTACTCAGAATATTGAAAACTTGAAAACCCCAATGTTCCAGTGGGCCTGGCTGAGCTGGCAGGACCCTGAGGCTGCTGAACTTCCAGTTCCCCTTCTCACACAATGGGCCTTGTGTGGCTTCCATAGGCCTGGGGATGTGGAGAACAAGCTCCAGGTGTCAGCTCAGCTGGTGTAGGCAATTGATCATCTGGTAACATGAGGTCACAGAGTGGGCTATGACATCACAGAGTGGGTTATGTGAGGTCATTGAGAGCTATGACATCACAGACTGCCTCTGTGACATCACAGGTCAGATGTCTGACATGACAGAGCAGACTATGACATCACAGAGTTGGCTGTGACATCAGAGGCCAGCAGTGTGACATTAGAGAATGGCCTGTGACATCACAGAGCAGGCTGTGACATCCCAGAGGGGCTGTGTGACATCCCAGAGGGGCTGTGTCAGGTCACTGGGTTGCTCACTCGGCCCCAGCTCCCCCTCACAGTTTCTCCCAACAAGTCCAATGCTGTCCATGCCCAGCGGGGTCCCTGTCCCCCGGGATCCCCCCGGCCCACCTGGAGCCACAGCCTCCACCAAAGGATGTTCCACAGGATCCACCCCAGAGCCTGACATGGGGACAAGAGGCCAGGGCTGTGTGACCAGGACATCAAGGACGGGGATTATCCAGGTCACTGTGGCCTGGGTTGGGTTGCCCAGGACAGGAAAGATGCCTGGCAGCTGGAGCAGGGTCTGGGAAGGGCCTCCAAGGTGGGGCTGGAGCCCCTGGGCTGTGAGCAGAGGCTGAGGGAGCTGGGCTTGTCCAGCCCAGAGCAGGGAAGGCTGAGGGGCTCCTCATCCCAGCCTGGCAGTGCCAGCGAGGAGGGGATGGAGAACACAGAGCCAGGCTCTTCACCGGGGGCCTGGTGGGAGACAAAAGCCACTGGGTGGAGGGGGAAAGAGGGCAGATCAGCCAGGACAGAAGGAGATGAAATGAGTCAGGCTGGTTTCAGCATTTCCTCAACACCAGAGCAGCCTGACCTCCCTTGTCCATCCACCACTGACAGCTTTGCAAATCAGGAATTGTTGGAGCTGTTCTGCCCCCACTCCAGGATGAGCATCCTGATACAAGAACTTAATTGTGTTTATATCTATTACAGGATCATGTTCATCTGAAATTAAATCTAGTATGGAAATCCCTTGTGGATGGTAGACTCAGATGCTGCTGGGATGTTGCACGTAGCTCATTGAAGAGTTTTTAATTGAGTGATTGTTATTTGTTGCAGTGTGTCGCCATTTCCTGTCTCACCCAGCCCATCCCTTTCAAGGATGCCAACCTTTCCCCCTCCCCCTTTGCCCTCCTGCCTGGCACCTTCCAGAAAGGCCTCATGTGATTGGCAGATGCCCCCCAGGCCTGGGCTCATTGGTTTGTCCTAGCGTCCACATCCCCTGACCCTTCCCCTGCTCACACCTGGTTGGCCCTCACCTGTCCGTCCCCTCCCCCTGTCCCTGGGGCTTAAAAAGGACACGAGACCATGCGGTCGGGGTCTCTGCCGTGGGTCTCTGCCGTGGTTCTGTCTCTGTCGTCTGGCTGTCTGGAGCTGTTGCCAGATTCAGAAATCTACCATGCTACAATAAACTCTGGATCTAAGCTACATGGCAGAACCCGCTCCTTTTCTCTTCGCCGTCTGAACCTTTTCTACCAAAGGTAAACTGAGTTCCTATTTTGCCTGGACTTGTTCTGAGCGCCCAGCTGCAGCACCTAGCCAGCCAAAGGTATCTCTGGGGTGAAAAACGCCACAGCTGCAGCCTTTGGTCCAGCAGCGAGGCCAGACGAAGCCAGGCAGGACACACCCCGAAACATTCGGGGCTTAATATTTAATATAATGGCGCCCAACGTCCGGCTGCACGGACCTGCAGCCCCAAAAGGAACCTCAGAACCTTGGAAAAGTGTTACAGCAGCTTTGCTTCCACTGGAAAGAGCTGTGGTTGCACAGCTCTCCGGAGAGACTTCGGGACTGAACTGATCCCACAAGAAGCCTCGAGGAACGCATTGCGCCTTTGGAAAAACAGCTCCTTTCTGGTGAGCGAATTTTCCAGGGGAGAATAGGGGAGCCCCTTCCTGCCCAAGGGGTCCTATTCAAGTGAAGAGACGAGCCTGCCTGACCTTGCCAGGAACTGCTTCGATTTCGGTGAGTATTTCTGCTCCTTCGGGGGGTAGTAGCTCAAAAACCCGTCTTTGCCGTGAGACGAGTTCCTTTTTAAAAACCCGTCTTTGCCGTGAGACGAGTTCCTTTTAGCTCTTTGCATTTTAGGCTGCGCAGCCCTGCGGTGATAAGGTGGTTCCCTATAAGCTTTAACTCTCCAGCGTGTTCTCGCTGCTTTTGGAATTGGCGCCAGCTCGGAGGAGGGGGACGGCTTTGCCTACCCCTCCCCTGGCCCAGCTCGGCCGCGTGCTCGGCTCTCAGTGCCAGGGGGTTGCTGCGTTCCCGGGGCGGGGGAGGCTTTGTCTCTGTCTCCACGCGGCGCGGGGCGGCCCCGGTTTTGGCTCGCCACGTGGCGAGGGGGGGGGGGCTCTCTCTCTCTCTCGGTGCGGGGGGGCTGCATTCCTGCGGGCGGGGTCCCGACTCCCTGCTGCTCCTGCCCGCGGCAATTTTAAAAGCAGTGTATACAGCTGCATTGTGAAAGCTTTCGTCTGTTATCGCCTTTTAACTGTAGTTTGGTTTTTTTTTTTTTTTAAATCGGTAGCTGATTTTAGTTTCGTATTCGGTCAGCGGGACTTGTTCTGTGCCATTTACATCTAACATGGGCTCGAAATTAAGCACAGCACAAAAAGGAGTGTATTATCATACTATTGGAATTTTTGTTAATGCAAATGTTAAGTTCTCTAAAGGAAAATTGAAACAGTTTGTAAGGTGGCTTTTTCTGCACTTCCCACAAACTTCTCCTGAGGAAGTCCACAATATTCAATTTTGGGATAAAGTAGGGCATGAATTGATAACCTTGGGACAGTCTGGGAATACATCCTCAGCTAAATTTGTGTTCTGGAGCTTGCAAATTCGGACTGCTTTGCTCAAACAAAGGGAATTGGAGAAAAAGCCAAATGTTAAGCCATGCACCTCTGCTCTCCCTGTTTCCCCCCCTTCCAGCCCTGAACCTCTTACCCCAAAACTTGGTATTTTAAAGAGAGCAAATCATGCTCATGCGCTGGGAAGTTGACTCCCAGTGCACGTTAAAATGCCTCAGTCCCCTTGTCCACAAGGCCCTGGCCAGGTCTCGTGGAAAACTTCCCAAAACCCTGTTTCCCCCGCTCTAAATCCCAGAGCACGTGTTAGCTTTTCAGAGAGCAGTGATCCCCAAAATGGCCCCCAGTGCCTAGGGGGTACCCAAGATGGAGGATGCCACGTGGCACCCTCCCAGACCCGGTCACCTTCTTCCCAAGATCCCCCTGAGGATCCCAAAATTCCTTTCCCATCCCCCTCTCCTCCTGTTCCTCGTGACACCTTCCCTCCCCCTCCCCTACCTGCTGTACCCTCAGCTCCGCCCCTCTACTACTCCCAGGGGGCGTCCGCCGATGTGACGTCACCAGGTGTCCCCACCCCCTGTTCCCACAGTATCCCCGCCCCCTGCCTTCCCCCTGTCCCCGCCCCCTGTTCCCATTGTGTCCCCGCCCCCTCCCCAGGTTCCCTCGGTGGGGGCACGCCCACTGCATGTACCTGAACCTGCTCTGTGTTCCCAATAATTCCAATGCAAGGGATGCAGGGCAGGAAGCTGCAGACCCAGTACAGGGTCCCACTTTGTCATTCGCCCCTGTTTTGTATCAGCCTGCAGCCCAAGGGGGAGCTGCTCAAACTGCTAATTGGAGCTCTTTTGGACGTCAATTGATTAAAGAAGTCTGTAAATCCCACAAGGAGTATGGCCCACAGAGTCCATACTTCCGTGGCCTTTTAAATTCTGAATTGAGCAGGACTGTAGTCGTCCCGCATGATTTAAAACAGCTTTTCTCATGCCTCGTGACCTCTACAGAATTCAAATTATGGGAATTAGTATGGAAACAACTGTTAAAAGAAGCTCTCCCAAGCTTGCATGCTGATCCAAACACAGCGAAAGATGCTAATGGCATGCCAATTACCATTGAGCATCTCTCTGGTGAAGGACAGTGGTCTGCAGCCACGATCCAAGCAACTGTAATACCTGTAGAAGCACTGGAGAAGGTAAAAGAAGCTGCTGAAAAAGCATTCTTTTCCCTCCAACCTGAAGGGCCTTTTGAGCCCTACAGTAAGATCAAGCAGCTGCCATCAGAGCCTTTTCTGAAATTTGTAGAAAGGTTGACTAGAGCAATTGAAACCCAAGTCAAAAAAGAGAATGCAAGGGAAGAGGTTTTAGAGGAAATGGCATTTACAAATGCAAATGAACAGTGTCAAGTGGCAATTTTGAGCCTTCCTCTAGAACCTCCCCCTACACTAAAAGATATGCTTCTAGTCTGTAACAGCAAAGTGCCTCTGATGAGTGTTGCTGAAGACACCAGACCAAGGCTGCTGCCGATACCACCCTCAGCGTGTCGCCGTTGCCAGCCCTGCACCCATTCCCTCAGCACAGCAGTACCCTGGGCAGCAGCGACGACCACCAATGGTTGACCCCACAAAGCCATGCCTGCTTTGCCACAACCTTGGGCATTGGAGTAACCAGTGCCCCCTGAAAAAGCAATTTGATGACTTTAGAAATGGCACGGGAGGGAAATTACAAACACTCCCAGGGGGTCAACAACAACAAAAAAACTGAAAGGGGAGCACCGGCCTGCCAGGTGTGCAGACACAAAAAGAGCAGGCCAAGGGAATAAGGGAACCAAAACAAACCAAGCGCGCGGTAATGTTACTGTTTCTGTATGTGAAGCAGATGCTTCAAAGACCACGTCTGCTGGTCCACTGTTAAAAATGCAACAAAATAACCTTTGTTATGGTTTAAATGAACCTATGTTAATGACGTCTTCTGTCAATGAGCCTTTCAGGTTGCAGCTGACAGAATCACTCCATCTGAAAGACACAGACTGGCATTTTGTCTCTGTCAACCTAGATCAGAAAGGTACATGGCACCAAATTCATTGTAAGTACATTGACATTGGGGACAGCAAACACACACCACATGAGATCGAAATTGCTCCAGGAATGACAGCATCAGATCCTGAGCAATTCGTTCTTGGGCTGCACTGTTTCCACCCACCCCTGTTTCTTCCCAAAGGACAAATTGTTGCACAAGCTATCCCTGTGCTGTTTTTGTCTGAAGGCACCGAAAAACAAGGGCCCACAGTCGCCTGGGTCCAAGTTATTGGGAGAGACAAACCCAAATTATGGTGTAATGTCAGTAAGGGTGGGGAGTCAAAATGCATTGAGATGCTTGTAGACACAGGTGCAGACTGCACAGTGATCCCAGTACAAGACTGGCCTGCACATTGGTCTTTGCAAAACATTGCCAGTCACGTTAAAGGTGTAGGAGGGCTGCAATTGGCAAGACAATCCAAAAGCATCATCCAAATAGAAGGACCAAATGGACAGTTGGCTAATATCCGTCCATTTGTGTTAGATTATTCGGAACCTTTGTTAGGGAGAGATTTAATGGCCCAGTGGGGTGTCACAATTGATATTCCAGACTCCCCACAAGATTTTTTACAGCAGTCATTGAACAGCAGTGCCACACCCAAAAATTGAAGTGGAAAACAGACAAACCAGTTGAGGTGAAACAGTGGCCACTCAGTAAATAAAAAATAAAGGCGCTTGAGGAGCTAGTGGAAGAGCAATTGAAAAAGGGTCACATTGTGGAGACTGCATCCCCGTGGAACTCTCCAGTGTTTGTCATTCAGAAAGCTGACAAAAAGAGATGGCGGCTCCTCCACGCCCTCCGACAAATTAATAATGTCATTGAAGATATGAGCTCTCCCCAACCTGGTATGCCATCCCCAACAATGCTTCCCCAGGATTGGAAATTAGCTGTTATTGATATAAAAGATTCTTTTTTCCATATTCCCCTACACCCTGACGATGCACCGTGTTTTGCATTCTCGGTCCCCACCATCAACATGGAAGCCCCTATGAAAAGGTACCATTGGACAGTACTCCCTCAGGGCCTGAAGGTTTCCCCAGCGATCTGCCAGTGGTATGTCTCTTCCCTGCTTTCCCCAGTGCGTGCAGCTGCAGAAAAGGCCATCATCTATCATTATATGGATGATATCCTTGTGTGTGCCCCCAGTGATGATTTACTCACACATGTGCTTGACCTAACGATCAATGCATTGATTGTTGCAGGGTTCGAGCTCCAGGAAAAGAAAATTCAAAAGATGCCACCTTGGAAATATTTGGGCCTAGAAATTGGAAATAGGACCATTGTTCCTCAAAAACTAGAAATCAATCCAAGGATCAAGACCCTTGCGGGTGTCCACAAGTTGTGTGGGTCTTTGAATTGGGTAAGACCATGGCTCGGTCTGACTAATGAAGACCTTGCCCCTCTTTTCAATTTATTGAAAGGGGGAGAGGACCCAGGTGCTCGTAGGTCTATTACCCCAGAGGCACGGAAAGCTCTAGAAAAGGTTCAGATTGCAATGTCCACAAGACAGGCCCACCAATGCTGGCCTGACCTGCCATTCAAATTTATCATCTTAGGTAAGTCGCCACACCTCCATGGAATCATTTTCCAGTGGGAGGAAAAACAAACACCTAAGGCAAAGGGCACGCCTAAAAAGGGCCAGGACCAGAGGGACCCTCTCTTGATCATAGAATGGGTTTTCCTCAGTCACAAAAGGTCCAAGAGAATGACAAAGCCTCAGGAGGTGGTAGCAGAACTGATCCGGAAAGCAAGGACCCGGATCAGGGAGTTAGCAGGATGTGACTTTGAGTGCATTCACATTACAATTGAGTTAAAATCGGGTCAAAATTCTATGCAAATATTGGAGCAATTTTTTCGAGAAAATGAAGTGTTGCAGTTTGCCCTGGATTCCTACTCAGGACAAATTTCTGTCCACCAGCCTGCCCACAAAATGTTCGAACAAGATGTTCTATTTATTCTGAAATTAAGAAGTGCTCAGAGTAGGAGACCTTTAAAAAAGGCTCTGACTGTCTTTACAGATGCGTCCAGGAGGTCCCACAAGTCTGTTATGACTTGGAAGGATCCTCAAACCCAGCAGTGGGAGACGGACATTGCTGAGGTGGAAGGTTCACCTCAGGTTGCTGAATTGGCTGCTGTTGTTAGGGCTTTTGAAAGGTTCTCAGAACCATTCAATCTGATTACAGATTCCGTATATGTGGCAGGAGTAGTGTCCAGGGCAGATCCAGCAATACTGCAAGAAGTGTCTAACATCACACTTTTTTAATTGCTCTCAAAACTTGTAAAGTCAGTCACCCACCGAGAGCAACCATTTTATGTGATGCACGTCAGGTCACACACCGACTTGCCAGGGTTTATCGCTGAAGGTGACAGAAGGGCAGATGCTCTTGCTGCACCTGCAGTGATGGCCACGCTTCCAAATGTTTTTGAACAGGCAAAAATCAGCCACCAACTTTTCCACCAAAATGCACCTGGTTTGGTTAGTCAGTTTCACATCACTCGAGAACAAGCCAAAGCGATTGTGGACACATGCCCAAATTGCCAACAACATGCACTCCCTACAGTGAGTACGGGAGCAAACCCTAGGGGGTTGAACAGTTGTGAACTGTGGCAAACGGATGTTACACACATACAGTCATTTGGAAGGCAGAAATACGTTCATGTTAGTGTAGATACCTTTCCTGGAGCGGTCTATGCTTCTGCCCATACAGGAGAGTCATCTAATGATGCCATTAAGCACCTCTTACAGGCTTTTTCTTTCATGGGCATCCCCAAGGAGTTGAAAACTGATAATGGGCCTATAAATCCAAGGAGTTCGGGAGCTTCCTGCAGCAATGGGGAGTAGAGCACAAAACTGGCATCCCCTACTCCCCTACAGGTCAAGCCATTGTAGAAAGGACTCACTGCAATATTAAAAGAGTCCTGGACCAGCAGCAACAGGTTCTGAAGTTGGAACCCTCCCACATCCGGTTGTCCAGGGCGCTGTTCACAATAAATTTTCTGAATTGTTCCTTTGACAGCCTGAACCCGCCCATCCTGTGCCACTTTGGGGGGAACAGTCATATGATATTGAGAGAAAAGCCTCCAGTTTTAGTAAAGGACCCTGAGACTTGGAAAACTGTGGGACCTTACAAATTGGTTACTTGGGGACGTGGATACGCCTGTGTGTCCACCCCCTCTGGGTTAAAGTGGGTTCCTTCCAAATGGGTAAGGCCCTATGTTCCCAAGGTCTCAGAGAAATTGACAGAAGCGCCCCAGGTTGCCAATGCTGCCTGGAGAAGGAAACGCTGCACGCGTTCTCTGGAGGAAATTCCATTTAAGCCTCGTATCTGGAATAGTTTGTAATGTGTTTGTCTTAAGTTCCTTGTACCAGTTTAGATCCCACGGTTCGTGTGTAGCCTCAAGACACCATGAGACCAAGCCTGCTCCTTGTCCTACTCATGATCATCCCGCCCGCGATCTCCTGGATAGTCCCTCAGCCCAAAGCACGTACGGACTACCTTGGCAAAAGCCCTCAGACATCAAGAGAGAAACTGACGACTGGCTGAGTGGACTGTTCAAAGGCTGGGGACTCGGGCTGGTTGGGATCTATTCTGAAAACTGTGATTTTAGTACTGTTTGTATTAGTTTTTGTTGTTGTAGTTGTTAGCATTGTTTTTGGACTAGTCGACGGCATGGTTCTCAAGTTGATTTCAAGCTCATCTCCCCCTCCTGAAGTTTACCATTTGGAAGCCCTTAGTGCTCCAATGAATGACATGGAACCCTCAGTGGAAAGCAACGAACCTCCTGTAGAGGAGAAACAGATTTACCAACCAGGGATTGACAAGCATCACAAACCCAGTCCTCTTCTTTTTAAACAAAACTAGGGGGAGATGTTGCAGTGTGTCGCCATTTCCTGTCTCACCTATCCCATCCCCCTTAGGTACGCCAACCTTTCCCCCTCCCCCTGTGCCCTCCTGCCTGGCACCTTCCAGCAAGGTGTCGAGTGATTGGCAGATGCCCCCCCAGGTCTGGGCTCATTGGTTTGTCCTAGCGTCCACATCCCCTGACCCTTCCCCTGCTCACACCTGGTTGGCCCTCACCTGTCCGTCCCCTCCCCCTGTCCCTGGGGCTTAAAAAGGACACGAGACCATGTGGTCGGAGTCTCTGCCGTGTCTCTGCTGTGGTTCGGCCTTTGCCTGTCTGGAGCTGTTGCCAGACTCAGAAATCTACCATGCTACAATTAAACTCTGGATCTAAGCTACACGGCAGAACCCGCTCCTTTTCTCTTCACCTTCATCTCATCTGAACCTTTTCTACCAAAGGTAAACTGAGTTCCTATTTTGCCTGGACTTGTTCTGAGCGCCCAGCTGCAGCACCTAGCCAGCCAAAGGCATCTCTGGGGTGAAAAACGCCACAGCTGCCACCTTTGGTGCAGCAGCGAGGCCAGACGAAGCCAGGCAGGACACACCCCGAAACATTCGGGGTTTAATATTTAATAGTTCACTGTAGTCCCCTTGCTTCCATGAGGCCCTGCCATGCTGTAATGGCCTCTTGGTTCCAGTGGGTCCCAAAGTGTCAGAACAGTCTCTATTGTTCCATGAGGCCCCACAAAGTCACTGTGCTCCCCTTGGTTCCACAGGGCCCTACAGTGGAACAATGAACTCCTGGTTCCATGAGGTTCCTCAGTCCCAATGGTCTCCTTGGATCCGCAGTGTCACAGTGGCCCCATGGCTCCACAAGGCCTTGCTGTGTCACAATGGATTTCTGGTTCCATGAGCTTTCACACAGCCAACAGCAGTCTCCTTGGTTCTGCAGGGTCACCATGGTCCCTTTGTTCCATGAGGTTCCATAGCAGAACATGGTCACCTTGATTCCGTGAGGTTCTGCAGTGTCACAATGGGCCCATGGTTCCACCAGGCCTTGCTGTGTCACAATGGCCCCTTGGTTCCAAGAGGTTTCTCAGTGTCACAATGGTCTCCTTGGAGCTGCAGTATCACAATGGACCATTGGTTCAATGTGGCCCCGATGTAGCAAAACGGATTTTGGTTCCATGGGGTTCTGCAGACTCACAAAGGACCCTTTGTGCCCTGACTTTGCTCAGTGTCACAGCTTACTCCTTGTTCTGTGAGGCCCTGCCACCACCAAATATCCAAAATATCAAAATAAGACTCCTTAACACTAATTTCCTATTTCAGAGGATATCATTTATTCGGGTCTGAGGTCTAGTGAGGGATAACTCGTAACCTGATGTGGACATGTAATTCTACCAGCATCACTACATGCATATTACAATTTACCCATTACCATAAACCCCACCTCAAGTTCCCGGATTCAGTCCTTCGATTTTCTGTCACTGGATTCTTGAGCCAAATGTCTTCTTCTTGTCTTCAAACCATCCTTGGTGAGAAAGCAGCACCTGAATGCCTTATTCCCATACTAAAAGTTCATAGGCACAGTGAAAATTGAATTAACCATTTTGGTATCTAGGCCAAGGCTTTGTGTGGGCAGGCAGAGGGAGGCAGGAGGCAGAGCTGTCAGCAAAGGAAGGGCCCAGCCAGGTGGGGCAGCCGGGGGATGCCCACAGCCTGCAGGGACAGAGGCGCAGGGCAGGGACACCTTAGGACAGCCTGGGCTGCACAGGGCACAGGGATGGACAGCAGCTGCAAGACAGCCCTGCCAGAGCCAACTTGGCAGCACTTTGGCCATGGCTGCTGGTCCTGGGCCTGAGGCCACAAGGGGAAAAGTGACCCTTGCAGGCCTGGGGCCTCATTGCCTCCTTGTCCCTGCTCAGCAGCCTGGCAGGGGCCGCCCCATGCTCCTGCCCTTGGCATTGCCCATCCCCACATCCCAGTGCCCATCCCGGCAAGAGCCCTGAGCAAGGAGGGAGGGACAGGATCTGCCTGGCCAGGCCCTGGGGCTCAGGCCTTGGCCCCTTGAATTCCTGAAACACATCCAGGTTTGCTCAGCACCAGAGACACCTTTGCCTTCCTTGTCCCCACTTGTCATCACTGCCTCCAGTGTTCTGCTCTGACTGGAACCTGGGGACACTTTCTCAGTCCTGTCCCTGACACGGGTCTCTTCAAATTCCAAGAAACTTCACTGTTTCAATGTGACTGAGTTCTTGAGGGCTTTGTGACATCACTGAGGGGGTGATGACATCACAGAGCTGTGTGTGACACCCCTGAGTAGGATATGAGGCCAAAGAGCAGACTCTGCCATCATAGAGAGTGGTTCTGCGGCATCGGAGAGTGAATTGTGACATCACTGAGTGGTTGTGTAGCATCATAGAGCAGGCAGTGACATCACAGAACAGATTCTGGCATCACAGAGTGACTTTGTGACATCAGTCTTCTGTGACATCACAGCACTGCTGTATGACATCACAAGGTGACATAGAGTTGGCTCTGTGACATCACAGGTTGCTGTGTGACATCCCAGGGGCTGTGTGACATCACAGGGGCTGTGTGAGGTCACTGGGGAGGTCACTCTGCCCCGGCCCCCCTCACAGTTCCCCCCAGAGCAGTCCAACCCTGCTCGTGCACACCGGGGTCCCCTGTCCCCCCGGGTCCCCCCGGCCCCGGTGCCGCAGCCTCCCCCAGAGGATGTTCCATGAGATCGACCCCAGAGCCTGACACGGGGACGGGGGGCCGGGGCCCTGGGGGTGGCACAGGGGGACAGGGACCCCCCTTGGCAGTGTGCCCATGTCCCCCAGGGCCAGAGCCTGGGCCAGGGCTCCTTCACCCTGGTACCAACGAGGCCTTGAGAGCGCTGAAAAAATCCCCAGCAAGGGATCAGCAAAAACCAGATTGAATATTAAGGGACAGCAGCACAAAGTTCCTTGGCAAGAGTCACTCTGCTCCTGACTGGACACTTCAGGCACAGCAGAGTAACAAAGCAACAACAAAACCAAACAGATTCCAAGCAATCAAACCAGAAATGAGCTGAGAACTGTCCCTGTGTGTGTGTGTGACACAAGGAAAGTGAGGGCAAGGATAAAAGGAATATGGCCCGAAAGCTTAACAGAGCTCAAACTTAACAGGACTCAACTTAAATTAAACTGATACCTTCAACTTCACAATTTAGCAAAAGAAGAGCACTAAAGTATTACCCTAACTTTAAACCTATGACTTAGTGATTTAACAGAGGAATAACACTAAACAGTATTTAACTTAGTTAATAAATTAAACTTAACAACTTAGCAAAGGAACAACTCTTAGCAGCATTTAACTTAGCTGAGACCTTATGACTTTACCTTACTTACTGATATCTGGATATCTGAGTGACTCATCTATTCAAGGCTCTCAAACCCCTCAGAGAGCAGCATTTCTGCCACATTTCCCCAGCACAGGCACTCCTGTGTGCACACAGACACAAAGAGTCAGTGCAAGGCACCTGGGAGAAATTCCCCTCAGGGCAGGAAATGCTCCCTGTGGATCCTTTGGCATCTCCCCAGCGGGTGAA
Source organism: Agelaius phoeniceus (assembly GCF_051311805.1). Classification (NCBI taxonomy): domain Eukaryota; kingdom Metazoa; phylum Chordata; class Aves; order Passeriformes; family Icteridae; genus Agelaius; species Agelaius phoeniceus. The sequence continues at coordinate 9,284,404 of NW_027509866.1, forward strand.
GCGTTGAGCCTGGAGGAGTGGGGGGATCGGCCCAGGCTCCGTCGTTGTTGGGGATCCCCGAGTGCAGCAAACGGGAGAGTTCCCGGCTGGGAGAGGCCCCACTCAGAGGGAGTCGCTGGCCCAGGAGAGCTCCAAGGGCTCCTTTTGGAGCGCTGTTTGCAGGGCCCCAAGAGAGGGGCTTCAGTCCCAGCAAGGGTTCACCCTGACCACACGGCACCAACAGCTTTCTTTGGCAGGGTGAGAACAGGGATGTTGTGCCACTGAGGGAACAAAAGCAGTTCCCAGGGCTGCTCCTCCAGAAAGCAGGAGCTGGTTGGGCAGCAGCAGTGCCTGGGGCAGACAGTGTTTGTGATGAGCTGCAGAGGAGCTGAGCCCAGGGGCTGTTGGCCAAGGCCGAGCCCCAAGGAGCATTTCTCATCTGGCAGGGCGGCCTGAGAAGGGGAGGGGGGAATGCAGCAGCACAGGGCCCATGGAACAAAGGGACCATTGTGACACTGTGGGGTCCTGTGAGACCAAGGGACCATTGTGACACTGTGGGGCCTCATGGAATTATGGAGAGCACTGTGACATTGCTGGGGCTCATGGAACCAAGGGGGTTGTACTGACGCTGTGGGGCTCCATGGAATGTAGGGATCATTGTGACTCAGAGAGACCCCATCAAACCAAGGGTCCATTGTGACACCATGGGGCCTCATGGAACTGTGGAGACCATTGTGACACTTTGGGGGTCATGGAACCAAGGGGCCATTGTGACACTGCAAGACTCAGTGGAGCCAAAAGTCCCTTGTGACATTGCAATGGAACCATGGAGAGACCATTAAGACACTTCACAGCCTCGAGGAACCAAGGGGCCATTGTGACACTGTGGGGCTCCATGGAACCAAGGAGATCATTGTGACATTGAAGGGACTCATGGAATCACAAAACCCTTGTGAGCCTTCAGGGCCTCGGGAAACCAAGAGGATGTTCACTGCAGGGCCTCATGGAATCAGTCACACCATTGTGACACAATGAGGTCCCATGGAACCAAGCAGAGCATTCTGACATTTTATGGCACTATGGAACCAAGGATCCATTGTGATACCACAGGGCCTTATAGAATCAAGGGCACCATAGTGAAAATGGGGGGATCCATAAAACCAAGGGGACCATTGTGACATTGTGGGGCCTGTGGAACCACAGAGACCATTGTGACACTGCAGTGCCCAATGGAACCAGGAGAACACAGAAGAGCTCTGGCTTGTTTGGCATCCTGGGGGCCACCTGACATGTCCAGCTGACCTTGGCATGTTGAGGGTCTCTTCTCATCTGCTACTAAAACACTGCGGCTCTGTGCTTTCCTTCCAATGGAAAAGAACTGTCCTTCTCCTCCAGGCACGCATGGCCAGAATTGGGATTTCACTTCCAACATTGCCTGTTGTGAGAGACTGGAGGAGATTTTTGGCTCAAAACATTTCATGTGTGGGGGAGGAAGGGGCAAGTCCAGCCTTGCCCTGCCCTGTGACCCCAGCCCTGCCCTGCCCTGGAACCCCAATCCCCCCAGAGCCTCTATCCCAGCCCAGCAGTGGCTGCCAGTCCCTGGCACAGCACAGGCAATGCTCCACAGCCACCTCTGCAGCCCCAGCCCAGCTCCTGAGGGACCAAATGAGCCCAAGCCCCACCTGGGGGAAGGGCCCAGGGAGACCAAGGGGTATTGAAGGCTGACCACAAGGCAAGCACACATCTTGACCCTACATCCTCTTGGAATTTCATTCTGAGCGGTGCTGGAATCCAGGAGTTGGTAGCTGCGTGTGTGCTTCTCTGTATCTTTTCTGTCTTTCGCTCTCTGTGTCTTCTTCTATTTTTGTCCTCTTGCAAATTTTGATTATCTTAAAATTGAACAGGCTTAGAATTTATGAAATTGAATGGGCCAAGGTAATGCTTTGAGAAGTGTTTTCTGCTGATTGAATGTGGCACTAAACCATTTGCCAAGTTTCTCTATTTTTCTGAAGTTGCCAGAAAAGACTGTTTTGTTGTTTTGACCACTTGAGGATTTCTTGTCAGGATTTCTCCAGTGCATCCAACTCAGAGGGCACAAACAATTGTAATTCCTTTTAAATGTTGAGAGAGTTGTTTGGGGGATAGGGGTCAGGGCTTGTCTGTGCTGCTTGGCCCAGCCCAGGCAGGGCTTTCCCAGCCACATTCCACACTCCATTGCCCAGCTGGAGCCGCTGGTGCCTCTGAGTTGTGCTGCCCCAGCCCCAGGGACGCTCTCCTTGTCTGCCCATTCCCCCACGGTCTCTGGGCAGGGATGGCCTCACTGGGGGCTGCTGACATCCTCAGCAACTTGGAGGCTGCTGCTGAATTTCACTGCTCCAGAGGCTTGTTCAGCCTTCAGCTCTTCAGTGCAGGAATTCAGTGTCCCAGGGCTCATTAACATTCAGAACACCTGAACAAGCCAAGCCTCTGGGAATCATTTGATTTTAATTTTCAAATCATTTGTGGTTAATTAGACAGATCTCAATAGTATATCCAGAGTGAATGCAATATATTGAAAAAGACAGTGAGAAAAGATTTTTCAGGTCCTGTTTAGGATTTTTCCCCTGTTAATTAAATGATATGTGCAATCTCCAATTGACACTGAATCCAAGTACCTCCTCATGCAGTTTGAATAGATATGAAAATCAAGACCCTTCATGGCTGACAATCAATCAGACTCTGTCCCTACCCCCACCCCACCATTTCCCCCATCCAAGCCCTGGCACTCAGAGCAGCCTTGTGCAAATCTCAGCTCCCTCCAGCCCAGGCTGCACCTGCAGCTTTCAGCTCCTTGGCTCCAACTCCCACCTGCTTTCCTTGCAGAAGGAGCTGCCTGAGACACAGAGGGATGTTCATTTCTTGTCAGCCAACAAAGCCAAGGGAAGGCACAGCTCCATCAAATGCAAAAGTCATTCTTTCACTGGCTCTGCCCTGCCCCTGATCCCCACAGTCTGTCCTGTTTCCTTCATCCCTGCATTGCCAGGGACTCTCTGGAACAAGGGAGCTCTGCTCTGGGGATGGAGGGAGGTGCAAGTGCCACCACTGGAGTGGGAACCACAGCTCATCAGGTTTGTGTCCTTTGGGGGTCAGGAACTGGTGAGACTCAGAGGCACAGAAAGTTTCTCTTCATGGCCTAGAGACCCCTGTTGAACAGGACAAAATTTAATAACAATCTCACTCTTCCCTGAGCCATGTGCAATGTTGCAGCAGCATCTGATGAGTCCACCACCCACAAGTGATTTCCATACTAAAATTAATTTCACACAAATGTGGCTCTGTGATCGATATAAACACAATTAAGTTCTTGTATCAGGATGCTCATCCTGGAGTGGGGGCAAAACAGCTCCAACAATTCCTGATTTGCAAAGCTGTCAGTGGTGGATGGAGAAGGGAGGTCAGGCTGCTCTTGGTGCTGAGGAAATGCTGAAACCAGCCTGACTCATTTCATCTCCTTCTGTCCTGGCTGATCTGCCCTCTTTCCCCTTCCACCCATTGGCTTTTGTCTCCCACCAGGCCCCCGGTGAAGAGCCTGGCTCTGTGTTCTCCATCCCCTCCTCGCTGGCACTGCCAGGCTGGGATGAGGAGCCCCTCAGCCTTCCCTGCTCTGGGCTGGACAAGCCCAGCTCCCTCAGCCTCTGCTCACAGCCCAGGGGCTCCAGCCCCACCTTGGAGGCCCTTCCCAGACCCTGCTCCAGCTGCCAGACATCTTTCCTGTCCTGGGCAACCCAACCCAGGCCACAGTGACCTGGATAATCCCCGTCCTTGATGTCCTGGTCACACAGCCCTGGCCCCTTGTCCCCATGTCAGGCTCTGGGGTGGATCCTGTGGAACATCCTTTGGTGGAGGCTGTGGCTCCAGGTGGGCCGGGGGGATCCCGGGGGACAGGGACCCCGCTGGGCATGGACAGCATTGGACTTGTTGGGAGAAACTGTGAGGGGGAGCTGGGGCAGAGTGACCAACCCAGTGACCTGACACAGCCCTGCTGGGATGGCACACAGCCCCTCTGGGATGTCACAGCCTGCTCTGTGAGCTCACAGCCCCTTCTCTAATGTCACACAGCTGGTCTCTGATGTCACAGCCAACTCAATGATGTCATAGACTGCCTCTGTGATGTCAGACATCTGCCATGTGATGTCACAGCTGGCTCTGTGATTTCGCAGAGGGAGTCTGTGATGCTGTAGCTTCTCCATGACCTCACATTACCGACTCTGTGATGTCATAACCCACTCTGTGACCTCATGTTACCAGATGATCAATTGCCTACACCAGCTGAGCTCACACCTGGAGCTTGTTCTCCACAACCCCAGGCCTATGGAAACCACACAAGGCCCATTGTGTGAGAAGGGGAACTGGAAGTTCAGCAGCCTCAGGGTCCTGCCAGCTCATCCAGGCCCACTGGAACATTGGGGTCCACGACCACCAGGGACCACCAGAGAGACCCCCAGGACAGATGAATGCTTGGGTAAAGAGTAGGGGAAATATGTCAATGACTTCAGGAAAATGATTATCATATGTGTGTTTAGTCCAGGACAATCAATGAATATGTGAGCAAAATACAGAAAATAAACAGAAATATTCCTGTTCTCAGCATGCAGGGCTTTGGGAGGAGCTCTCCCCCGTCCATCCAGCTGAATAAAGAATGCTGCTTCTTAATGCTACACTGGGGTTAAGGAGATTTATATTTTAGCAAATTTTTGGTAACACTCCCACTGCCAAGGAAAGCTCTGTCTGCTGCTGTTCACAGACAGAGAAGGGCTGGGGGCAGATGTGGGGCTCAGAGGCTGCCTGGGGCACAGTGACCATGAAATAATCAAATTTTCAATGTTCTGTGAAAGAAGGAGGGGCAGCAACAAAACTTCTACACTGGAATTAGGAAGGGCAGACTTTGGCCTGTTTAGGATGCTGATTTGGAGAGTACTGAATCGGGTACTGATTTTTTAAGGGAAACAGCCCTTAAAAACAAAGAGGGCTGGGAAGGATGGACACATTTCAAGAAAGTAATCTTAAGGAGGAAGGAGCAGCCTGTCCCAGTGTGGCAAAAGATGAGCTGGTGAGGAAAATGACTGGCCTGGATGCCCATGGAGCTTTTGTGGGAAGGCAAGGGGAAAACGGACTGACAACTCAGGAAATGTTTAAGGATGTCTTTAGGTTATGCAGAAAGAAAAGTTGATACTTGAAAACTCAATCAGAACTTAACCTATCAGCTTCTGTAAAAAAAAAAAAAAAGTTTTTATAAAAAAAATTATAGCAAAAGGAGGGAGAAGGAGAACCTCTACTCTTCATTGGATGCAAGGGGTAATACAGTAACTAAAGATAAAGAAAAGGCTGAGCTACTTAACACCTGTTTCCCTCAATTTTCAATATTAGGACAGGCTGTCCTCAGGACAAGTGTTTTCCTGAGCTGGTAGATGAGCACAGGGAGCAGAACAGCCCCCTGGAATCCAGGAGGAAGCAGCTGGGGACCTGCTGAGCCACTCAGATGCTCACAGGTGTATGGGATCAGATGGGATCCATCCCAGGGGGATGAGGGAGCTGTGGATGAGCTCCCCAAGCTGCTCTCCATCATTTACCATCAGTCCTGGCTCAGCAGGGAGGGCCCAGAGCACTGGAGGTGCCAGTGTGAGCCCATCCCCAGGAAGGGCTGGAAGGAGGAGCTGGGGAACTCCAGGCCTGTCAGCCTGACCTGGGTGCCCGGCAAGGTTATGGAACAGATCACCTTGAGTGCCATCACAGGGCACCCACAGGATGGCCCAGGGATCAGAGCCAGCCAGAGTGGATTTAGGGGTGGCAGGTCCTGCCTGACCAACCTGGTCTCCTTTTATGCCCAGGTGACCCACCTGTGGATGGGGGAAAGGCTGTGGATGTTGTGTGCCTGGACTCCAGCAGAGCCTTTGACTCTGTCTCTGACAGCATTCCCTGGAAAAGCTGCAGCCCACGGCTTGGGCAGGTTCCCTCCTGGCTGGGAGATTTAAGAGCTGGCTGCAGGCTGGGCCCAGAGAGTGGTGGGGATGGTGCTGTACCCAGCTGGTGTCCAGGCACTGGTGCTGTCCCCAGGGATCTGTGCTGGGCCCAGTCCTGTTTAATATCTTCACTGATGATCTCGGTGAGGGGATCGAGTGCAGCATTCACAAATTGCAGATGGCACCAAGCTGGGTGTGAGTGTGGATCTGCTGGAGGGCAGGACAAGAAGACCCAGCCTTAAGCTGCACCAGGGGAGGTTCAGGCTGGACAATAGGAAGGAGTTCTTCACAGAAAGAGTGAGTGGGAACTGGAATGGGCTGGCCAGGGGGGAGGTGGCAGAGTCACTGTCCCTCTGCAGTGGCACTCAGTGGCATGGTCTGGGTGACAAGGCAGTATCAGGGCATTGGTTGGACTTGATGATCCCAAAGGTCTTTTCCAGCCTATTTGATTCTGTCATTCTGTGATGATTGGGACACTCTGGGGCCATTGTGACACTGCAGGGCCTCCTGGAACTAAGAGGACCATGGTGACACCGTGCAGCCCCACAGAACCAGGGCTCCATGGTGGTGCTGTGGGGCCAAATGGAACCAGGGAGTGCCCTGTGACACTCTGGGCCCTCGTGGAACCACAGAGGCCATTGTGACACTGCAGGGCCTCGTGTAACCAAGGGGTTTCACCATTTTGACACTGCAAAACCAAGGGGACCATTGGGAGACTGCAGGGCCCAGTGGAACCAAGGGGCCGTTCTGACACTGCGGGGCCTCATGGCACCAAGGGGACATTGTGACACTGCAGGATCCTGTGTAACCAAGGGGCCACTGTGACACGATGGGGCCTCAAGGGATCTGGAAGAACGTTGTGACACTGTGTGGCCTTGTGGAAACAAGGAGTCCATTGTGAGACTGAGGGGACTTGTGGAAGCACAGAGACCATGGTGACAGTGTGGGACCTCATGTGGCCATGGGGCCATTGTGACACCCTGGGGCCCCATGGAACCAAGGGGCCACTGTGAAACTGCAGCACCAATGAGAACATTGTGACACTGTGAAGCCCCATGGAACCAAGGAGTCCATTGTCACATTTTGAGGCCCCATGGAACCAAGGAGACCAGTGTGACAGTGCAGGGCCTGGTGTAACCAAGAGGCCATTGTGACACTGAGGGGTCCCATGGAACCAATGGAACCCCATGGACATCGTCGCAAATGTCACCAAGCTGGATGTGAATGTTGACCTGCTGGAGGGTCAGGGGACTCTGCACAGTGACTTGGGCAGGCTGGATCCAGTGGATGAATCCAACAAGCTGAGGTTTAACAAATCCAAGTGCTAGGCACTGATATTTGGCTCCAGTGCTACAGGCTGGGGAGAGAGTGGCTGGAGAGCAGCCAGGCAGAAAGGGACCTGCAGGGACTGATGGACAGCAGGCTGGATATGAGGCAGCAGTGTGCCCAGGTGGCCAAGAAGGCCAATGGCTCCTGGCCTGGATCAGGAATGGTGTGGCCAGCAGCAGCAGAGCTTTTGTGCCAGCACTGATCTGCCCCCAGCTCTGCACACAGACATTGCTGCTGCAGCTCCAGAGAAGGGAACAAAAGCAGTATAGCCGCAGCTGTCTCTATAGAGAGCAGCAGACATGATTTTCTTAGTATTTTCTTGGGGAAGCTTGTGAGAAGATTGGAGAAAAGAGTAAGAAATTATTTTTATTTTTATTTGTTATACTTATTGTGTACACGTAGAATTTGTTTTAGAGATATGTTTATTAAATGGTGATTTCTTATTTAGACAATAGTAATAGTGTTTTAGATTCATTGACCAATTCAGTCAATGCTGTATTGGACTGTTGGTAAGGGGTTAAGTTTCTTAAGAAGTACAATATTATAAGATAATAAAGTGATTGATCAGCCTTTTAGAATCATGGAGTCAATGCTAATTATTACCTGGGTGGCAGCAGCCGACAACAAGGAGAATCTCTGGAGAAAACTTTGCTGGAAGATCCTTTAGTTCCTTTAAAGTCACCAAGAGCGCAGCCCCACATTGACATCGTCTGTGGCGAATGGGAATGTAGGGAGAAACAAAATGAGAAATGGCAAAAACAATGACCTTTCTTTGTGGAAAATATGAGAAAACTAAAACAAAAGAAAAATATTGCCACATAAATAAAAGCCCCCAGCCAAACCAACTCGAAGTATGAAAGATGACTTTTATTACAAGTGATTTGCAGAAATTGGCCAGCAGTTTAATGATCCTGTAAGCATCCAGTCATCAGTCTCCTCACTGCAGCCTTGAGCTCCTGGTTCCTCAGGCTGTAGATGAGCGGGTTCAGGGCTGGAGGCACCACTGAGTACAGAACTGACAGGGACAGATCCAGGGATGGGGAGGACATTGAGGGAGGCTTCAAATAGGCAAACATGAGAGTGCTGAGGAACAGAGAGACCACAGCCAGGTGAGGGAGGCAGGTGGAAAAGGCTTTGTGCCGTCCCTGCTCGGAGGGGATCCTCAGCACAACCCTGAAGATCTGCACATAAGAGAAAACAATGAACACAAAAGAACCAAGTCCTAAAGACGCACTTAAAACAATGAGCCCAAATTCCCTGAGGGAATTGGAGTGTGAGCAGGAGAGCTTGAGGATCGGGGGCACATCACAGAAGAACTGGCCTAGGGCATTGCCATGGCACAGGGGCAGGGAAAATGTATTGGCCGTGTGCATGAGAGCATTGAGAAAGGCACTGGCCCAGGCAGCTGCTGCCATGTGGGCACAAGCTCTGCTGCCCAGGAGGGTCCCGTAGTGCAGGGGTTTGCAGATGGACACGTAGCGGTCGTAGCACATCACGGTCAGGAGGAAATACTCTGCTGAGATGAAGAACACAAAGAAAAAGAGCTGAGCAGCACATGCAGTGTAGGAGATGTTGCTGGTGTCCCAGAGGGAATTGTGCATGGCTTTGGGGACAGTGGTGCAGATGGAGCCCAGGTCAGCGAGGGCCAGGTTGAGCAGGAAGAAGAACATGGGCGTGTGCAGGTGGTGGCCGCAGGCTACGGCGCTGATGATGAGGCCGTTGCCCAGGAGGGCAGCCAGGGAGATGCCCAGCAAGAGGCAGAAGTGCAGGAGCTGCAGCTGCCGCGTGTCTGCCAATGCCAGCAGCAGGAAGTGCCTGATGGAGCTGCTGTTGGACATTTGCTGTGCCTTGGCAAGAGGATCTGTAAGAAAAGTAATCATGGAATAGTTGGGTTTGGAGAGGACTTGAAATCTCCCAGCACAGCCTGGGGGCACTTTCCCCCCACTGCCTGCCCAGGGCTCTGCTGCCTGGAGCTGTCCCTGCCAGCAGCTGCTTCCCTGTGCCCAGGGCTGGGCCCTGCCAGTGCTGCCAGAGCCCAGCCCAGCCCTGGGGGCTCAGCTCTGCCCTGCAGAGCCCTCCCAGCTCAGGCACTGCCCAGGGGCAGCTCTGGCTCTGCAGGCTCTGATGGCAACGTCAGAGCAACCCTGAGGAGGCTGGAAAAGCAACACTGATGCTGCCTCTAAAGGGCCCTGTGCTGATTTCTGTCACCGCCTGGTTTATTAACATCTAAAAGATTTCTTGTTTTCTCAACCTGAACTGAGAGATGAATATTCATGTGGAATTTCCCATCCAAGCAACACAGAGCAGTAGATTAAAAAGCAGGATTTTCCCTTTTATGCAGCCCCTGCCTTGCTGTGCTCCCTGTATAATCTACTTGGAAATGTTCTGCAGTTCAATGCCATGCTGGGAGCAGTCCTGAACAATGCAGCACCCTCCCCACACAAGGAGAACACTTCCAAGCCTCACCAGCTGTCTCCTGCCACCCAGATCTTGTCCCCCAGTGCTGGGAGCAGCTGCCAGGGCTGGCTGAGAGCTGTCCCTGGCAGGCAGCAGAGTCCCTGCCCCAGCACAGCGCCCTGGGCTGCAGGACCCTGCTCTGCAGGACAGCCCTGGGCACCCCTGGCTGCTCTGCACAAGAGACAAGCAGAGAATGTACTCACAGGCTCTGCAGGCATTGGCATGTTCCAGCTTGAGGAGGTGGCTCCAGGAGCTGCAGCTGCATTGTCCTGCAGCCAGAGGTTCCTGTGCCAAGGGCTGGCAGTGATTGTGCCCCAGGCACTTCTCAGCCCCTTCCCAGCCCTGACTGATTGAAGCTCTCTGTGCCTCTGTGCTGTGCCCGGGCTGGCTGCAGGCAGTGCCCCAGCCCTGCTGGGCTGGCACAAGAGCTGCTCATCCAGAGAAATGTGCTTTTGAAGCTCTTCTTGGTGAGCAGGAGCTGCCTCTGGGCCAGGAGCCCAGCCCAGCTCAGCAGCACAGACACAGCACAAGGACTTTAATCAGCCTCTGGGGCTTTGTGCTCAGGCCCTGGACATCAGTCCCTGAGAGGGAGCTGAAGAAACCTCTCCAGAACTCCAAGGCAGAATCCAACCCCAAACTTTCTTGGACTTTTAATGGGTCCCAGAGAGGGACACGACTGAGCAAGTGTCCCCAGGCCCCAGGCAGAGCAGAGAACTGGAGGCACTGATGGCAGCTGGGGACAAAGAGAAGCCAAGTCTTGGTGCCCTGGGCCACTGCAGGGTCTGTGCCAGCAAGGGCTGGGAGGAGACACCTTGTGCTGAGGCCCTGGGGCCTCCTGGCACAGCCCCAGCCAGGCTGGGCACTGTCAGCCCCTTGTGCTGCCCTCAGCATCCCCCCCTAGCCCACATCCCAGTGGCCTCAAGGATCTGCTGCAAGGAGTCCCTGGGGAGCCTTGCTCAGCAATGGCCCTGGGGGCTCCTTCATGCTCCCTGCAGGGACTGCAGCTTTTTCAAAGGACTTTGGCTTTGGCTTTTGCCTTGGAGTCTCTGAGAGGTTTGTGCAATCATGGCCTCCAATTATCTGCTGTAATTAGTCCCTGGAGAGGCTTTGTCAGTAACAACACTCACTGGGGATCATTAATACTTCAAGGTACTTCAGTTATTTCAGGTACTTGGTGTTTCCTTTTGTATACAGACTCTGTGAGAGGTTTGTGCAATCATGCCCCAATTATCTGCTTTAATGAGTCCCTTGAGAGCTTTGTACTGACACTCAGTGGGGCTCATTAATGCCTTGAGATACTCAAGGTTTTTAAGGTACTTTATGGATTTAAGAATTGTTTTAGGTACTTTCAAGGATTTTCCTTCCCACACTGAGTCTCTGAGAGGTTTTTGTGCCATCCTGGCCTCCAATTCTCTCCTCCAAGGAGTCCATGAGGATCCTGTGTGGGGTATCTTCCCCCTTTCTGTTTTACAACAAAGATGGATTTGAAACAATTTTCTAAGACTTTCTAAAAGCATGCAAACAAACATGAGACAATTAACAATACAACAACACCCACTAAGAGAATGAATAGTCCTGTTTTAGCTCGGCATCATCCAACACGTTAGTACCTTGGATTGGAAGAGTTTTTTGGACCAGTCTTTGTTTTCCACTTGAAGCTTCTTGAGCCCTTCCTTCAGTACCTGAATGCTCTTGTGGATTGACTCGCTGTGGCTGGAGAGGTTCATGCAGCACATGCCCTCAGAGTCTACACAGCCATGCCCATGTGCCCAGAGTCAAAACTCTATCGCTGTTCTGCAAGGTGGCGTGTCTGATGGTCTCTGTGTCTGAGAGCAGCCACTCAATGTGAGGGAGGCAGCATTGGTTTGCTTACTCAACAGGCACCCAGGATGGTCTGATTGTCCTAAAGCTTTAGCTGCAGCCACCCAAGGTAGTCCAGATTGGGGGTGCTACCATCCAGTACCTGGATTAAAGCTTTCAAAGCCATCTCTTTGATATCATCCAATACTTCTCTGGGGATACCTGCTGCTTGATCATCTGGTAACCTGTGTTGTCCTTCTCCAGCTCGATGGTTGATTGTCAATTCTGCCCTTGCCTCATTATTAGCACAGTCTGCTATTAATTGATTTAGTAAACACTTCCATCCCCCTTCCCACAGGGTGTATTCTGTAGGTGACAACAACATGGACATAATATATTTTAAATCATAGGGGGTTAAGACATGTGCTGTAAACATGGCCCTCATTAGGCCATTAAAACAAGGTAAGTCCTTCCTATGGTCTTTATGTGCCCTACACAGATCCTTGATTTCCCCATAAACCAATGGCTGATACCTGGGATTCTGCCCCCTTCTTTCATAACATACCAGGGCAATGAGGAGTTTCAAGGCTATTTGCCAGTCTCCTTCCTTAACTGGAGGCATGGCCGGCCCAGGGTGGAGGGGACGATTGACAGTGGGGGTGTGACCCGCAGTGTTGGGGGTGGAGTCTGGAGGTTCGTTCAGGGTGGAAGTGAAGGCTGTGGTAGCAGGAAGTGGAGGAGCCAAGATGGAGGGAGGATGGTTGGGATCCATAGCCACATTCGGGCTCCTTCTGGCTTGAGTCTCCAGGGCATGATGCTCCAAGACTGCGTGGCCATTGCCATCTTGGACCATCTTGGAAGGTCTGAGAAAGGCAGGTTTGAGGGGAGGTCCCGAGTTAGGAGTGACCAACGGATTGAGTTTTCAACACACTGCTTGCTGGTGAAGGGTCTCAAGGATGGTGTGGAAGATGGGGAGCATGCCGGGTGCAATGGGGTCCCTTTTGATCGAAAGGTTGTACAATTTAACTCTGAGTCCCAAAATTCAGTGGTATGGATTTCGTCAGCAGAGGTGTCTGGAAAATTTTTAATGATCTACCTCATGATTGATTTTAATTCATTCTTCGAAAATATTATGTCATGATCAGTGAGAATTAAAGCACCCATATATGCTCCTTTCTACTTTGGACATCTGGTTGCCCATTTTTCTCTTTCTCTGCCTTATGGGGAAGAGCCACTGGAATGCCCCAAATCAGTTATGGGACATGGGTGCATATTGTAAAAACACTGTGACAAAATGGGCAATAAATGTCTTGCATTTCCCCAAACCCACCTGCAATCCTATGCAGGTGAAACTGTCGCTGTCCCTGCTGATCCTGTGCAAGATCCCTTGAAGCAACGATGAATCCACTGGGCCTGGCACAATCCAAAATCCCGGGGAGCGCTGGCCTATCCATCAGCTAACCCCAGCTGACGTGACTGACACAGGGAGCCCTGAGTGTCAGGGTCCCTGTTCGGGTGCCAAAGGTCACAATGAGGGTGGCTGCGACAAACCTCTCTGGTTCCCTGACTTCAGGGCGAGGGTGGCAAAAATGAAAAGGAGCAGGATCGATGGAGTTGTTTAGAAGGAACTTTAATAACAGGGTGAAAAACAATAAACGTGGAGTAGTCGAGAACAGTATGAGGGGCAGGATCCAAAGGAAACAACATGTACACTTGGGGGTAGAACACTCTAGAACAATAACCATATAGGGGAAACAAGTAACCAGTATGGGTCTGGAACTTGGACAACTTAGCATAGCAACACTAAAGGCTTATGGGGGAGCACTCAAGCTCACCCTAAGTTAAACAAATGATTCCCAGGGCTTGAAACTCATGCCCAATTCTTTCGGAGTAAAATCTGTCTGAGTTACAGCTGGGCTAACTCCCACATTTCTGCTTTGCTCTGGCCCCTTGGGACCATGCGGCCCAACAGAGCCAGAAAGATGTCCTTGGTTCCATGAGGCTCCACAGTGTCACAATGGTCCCTTGGATCCATGGTGCTCTGCAGTGTCACAATGCTCCCCTTGGTTCCACAAGTTCCAGTGTAACAGGTTCCACAAGGGCCTGCAGTGTCACCATGGCCCTTTGGTTCCACAGTGCTCTGCAGTGTCACAATGGTCTCCATAGGAGGGAAACAAGCAAGCCCCAGTGGTGCAAGGTCAGATGAGAGGCAGCCACCAGAGGCCAAGGTTGGTCAGACTTGACTGTGTTGGTAGATTTTTTTGGAGAGTAACCCTTGAATATACAGAATTTTAGAGGTGGAATCCTAATTTCAGCCATGTGAGCTTAGACAAGAAAGACAGTTCTTTCCCATAGGAAGTAAAGCACAGAGCCCCAGTGCTTCACGGTCAGATGGGAGTGGCCCTTGGCATGTCTAATTCAGTGGGACCTGTCAGACAGCCCCCAGGAGGCCAAGCCAGGCAGACCTGTTCCATGTTCCCTTGATTTCATGGATCCCCACACTGTCACAATGGTCTCCTTGATTCCATGAGGTCTGGCAATGTCACAATGGCTTCTTGGTTTCATGAGAGCCAACAGAGTCACAGGGTTCCCTTGGCTCCATGCAGCCCTGATGTGTCACAATGGCTCCTTGTTTCTATGGGCCCCAATGTTTGATTACTGACCCTTGCATCCATAGGGCCCGTGAGCAACACAACGGTCTCCTTGATTCCATGAGGCACCACGGGGTCACAACTGACCCTTGGTTCCAAGAGGTTCCGTAGTGTCACCGTGGTGTCCTTGGACCCGCATTGTCACAACTGAGCCATGGCTCCATGAGATTCCACAGTGTCACAGAGGTCTCTGTCAGAGGCTGGATGAGATCCATGTCCCGAGACACCTTAGGATGCTCGGAATGCCCGTGTGGGGCCAGGGCCGGGTCAGGCCTTGGTTTGTGGTGGGACAGAGCCCCGCCCCCAGCCCTGGCCTGGCAGAGCTGTCAATCACACAGCAGGGGCGGTGCTAACTTTCTGCTGATTGGCAGAGCTGCCAATCAATAATACAAAGGCACAGCTGGGGCTACTCTGACTCTGATTGGGCAAGCAACTGGCAATCCCACCCCCAGGGGGTTAAAAGCAGGAGCATGAGGCTAGCCTAGGGTCTGGGTCCTGCCTTCTCCTGGAGTTGGTATGTTGGTGATGCTGGAACCCGAGCAGTTGGTACCTATGTGGGTGTCTTTCTATACATCTTCTGTCTTTCTGTTCTCTACTTCTTCTCCTTCTAATCCTACTTACCTGGAACCATTTTTGGGTAACTTAACATCTGAAGGGTGCAGGTTTTTAGGTTAAATGGGCTAAGTTAATGAAGTTAATGCTTTGATAAGAGTGTTATGTTGAAGTGGATGTTGTATTAAATGCTTTGCCCAAGTTCCTTGATTATCTATATTTTGCTAGTAAAATTTGGTGTCATTTTGACCTGTTAGCTCAGTTGCTCAGAGCATGGTGCTGGTATCACCGAGGCTGTGGGTTCAATCCCTGTGTGGGCCATTCACTTAAGAGCTGGCCTGAATAATCATTGTGGGTCCCTTCCTACCAATGATAATCTTTGCATCTGGCCATGTTGAGAATATCTGGTTGATGTTTCTCCTGTGCACCAAACTCAAGGAGAGGAACCTTTGGTTACCCCCAGCATTTCAGTGTTCTGGGGTGTTCCAGCCCTGCAGGCTCACAATGGCCTCTTGTTTCCATGAGGCCCCACAGTGTCCCACTGGCCCCTTGGTTCCATGGCCCCAACAGTGCCACAATAATCCCCTTGGTTCCACAACTTCCCACAGTGTCCCACTGGCCCCTTGGTTCCATGAGGGTCTGCAGTGTCACACAGGTTTATGACATTTGTCCTTGCTGCCCCTCACATCCCAGTGCCCCACAAACAGCCCCGAGGCAGCCGTGAGGGACAGGCCCTGCTGTCCCAGGCTGGGCTCAGGGTTTGGCCTTTCTGCTTCCCCCAGGCAGCCCAGGCCTTGCTCAGCATTGCAGTTCCCTGCTCAGAGCCTTGGGCCCCCTGCAATCGTGGCCCCAAGGATCTGCTCTCCGCAATCCCTGGGGAGCCTTTGGCACTCCCTGCCCTCAGTGGGGCCCAGTGATGCTCCAAGGGACTTGGAGTTTTGCTTCTGACTCCTTGAGCAGCTTCTTCAGCCTTCTCTCAGTGCCTGAGGGTCCTGGACTCAGCCCCAAATCCCTTGTGGGGATCATGAAAATGCAGAAAGTCCTCAAAATCTCTTTCTGTTCCTTCAGTGATCTTCAAGTCTCCAGGGCTTGTGCAGCTGATTGGACTCAGTTTGTTGTTCTGTTAAGGAGGAAGATTTCAAAGTGCACCTCATGACATTTTTATTAATCAAGTGTGTATTTTTTTTATTTTTCAGGTCAGAGAAGAGCAGATAGAAGCATTCCCCAGGTGATCTTGATGCTGAATGTCTCCTTAAGAGGTCTGGGCACAAAGAAGAATGAGCCCCTTGAGGGCTGACCCTGTTTGGACAAGCTGCTCCTCACCCCCAGCCTCACCATGTCTGACATGGCCCACCTGGCACTGACATCCCTGTGTCCTGCAGCAGAACCTTGTCCCTGAGCTCTGCAGCTCCATGTCCCAGCCCATTGCACCGTGTCCCACCTGCTCTCCTCAGGGCTCTGCCTGCACACAGCCCCAGGAGAAGTTTTCCTGTTGGTGAGGAAAGAGTGGAAAAGCCTGAGCAGGTTTCCTGAACAACAAACCCCACTCAGGAGCCACCTGCTCAGTCCAGGCTGCCTGGAATGGTGTCACCTTTCTCCAAGGGACAGTGTGAGCAGAAATGATCTCTGGGAGCAGAATTCTCTGAGTCTTGCAGCTGAATCCTCTGTCCCTGTCCTTTCCCAGGATCTCTGTTGCAGATGGAAGCTGCTGGTGCCATCTTCACCTTTAACCTCTCTCTTGAATGCCAACAGATGTTCCCAGGTGTGTTAAGCAGGATTTGCTCAATGTTTCTACAAAACTTTTGTGTTCCTCATGGAACAAAGGGGCCATTTTGACAGTGAGTGAGTTATGTGGAAGCAAGGAGTCAATTGTGACCCTGGGGTGCCATGGAACCAAGGGGCCATGGTGACACAGCAGGGCCACGTGGATCCAGTGGTCCATTGTGACACTGTGGATCCAAGGAGACCATGGAGACACCCCCAGAACCTCATGGAACCATGGAGTCCATGGTGACCCAGCGGGGCTGCCTGGAGCCAATGGTCCATGGTGACACCGCCCATCCAAGGAGGCCATTGTGACACTGAAGAACTTCATGGCACCAAATATCCATGGTGACACAGCAGGGCATCACGGGAACCAAGGAACCACTGCTGGCAGTAGGGAAACTCATGGAACCAGGGGCCCTTGTGGCACTGCAGAACCAACAGAGCTGCTGGACCTTGTCCCCTGGCCCTGCACAGCTCCTTGGGAGGCACGGCAGGAGCAGCACCCTGGCAGCCTCGGGAATGCCCCTCTGGGATCCATGGCACACACTGCCAGGGGCTGGAATTCCAGTTCCCAGACAGGAAAAGATGTTCCTACCCTGGAAAGCAAAGCTCTTAAGAAGGAGCCAAAATCCAAGAGGAGCAAGATCTTACAGTGACATTTCACTGCCAGCCTTCATAACTTCACCCATGGTTGTTGTAGCTCCTGGATGGGGAATGAAATCAGGGCAGGGTCTTTTTGTGGGAGCTGCCCTGGGTCAAGAGAGACACTGAGAGAGAAACAGAGCAGGCAAAGAGAGGCAGGAGAGAAAGTATCACACAAACATAATCAGCTGAGAAGGTAGCACTCTGAAAAACAATTTGGAACTGCCTGAAAATGAATGGGACAGAGAGAAATAATTTTGTAACTTTATTTCCTATCAAAACACAATTTCCTCCCTTTGTAACATACCTCCTCCCAGTGTCATTCAGCAGGGCTGCCAGAAAGATTTTCATTATGAGTGGATGTTCCAGGCTGCAGCCACAAACAAACAGGGAATGGGGATTTTCCTGCTCCTGGGGAGTTTGACATCCTCAGCTCAGGAGAGGAGGAGGCACCAGAACAAAAGGGCAGCCAGGCTTCATCCTCCCACAGGAAAGAGGCGGGGGGGGAAATCTCTCATCCTCTCTGCAGCTGCTCCCACAGGGATGTGAGGGCTGATCCCAGAGCCCCAAGGATCACAGTCAGGGCTGCCCTCAGGGAATGCTCACCTGGTATTGAGGGGCAGCGTGGGAGCATCTGGATCATGGGGCACCCAGCTGCCCCCCATGTTTGGAGGTGCCTGAGGAGGGCTGGGACAATGCCAGGGACATCCTGCAGTGACATCCGCCCTGTCCTGCTCTGGGTGAGCTCAGTCCCAAACCTGACCCTGATCCTGGTCTCAATCTCACTCCATGTTCAGACACACTCACAGTTCTGTATTAAATCACTTCCTAGTCCCAGACTCATCTAGCCCCAGACCCAATCCCAACCCCAGCCCTAAAGCCAATCCCATGTCTAGCCTTAACCCCAATCCCAGCTCTAATCCAAATCTCAACCCCAACTCAAGCCCAGCCCCAATTCCAGCCCCTTCCTAAATCCTCAGCCCCAAACCAAATCCCAGGTTCAGCCCTTCTGGGGCTTTGGGGGTGTCTCTGTCCCTGTGACCCCGATGATGTTTGGGTGGGGTCCCAGCAGGGCTGAGAGGGACAGAGACCCCCCCGGCCTCCCCAGGGGTGAGAAGGTGGCAGAGCCCCCCCAGCCCCGAGCAGCCTCAGCGGTGAGAGGGACACAGAGCCCCTGGTGCCCAGCCCTGCACAGGCATTGCCTGAGGCCAGAGGGATGGAGACCCCCCGAGCATCCCCCAGGGCCAGGGGACAGAGAGCCCCGAGCATCCCCTGGGCTGAGAGGGACAGAGACTGCCCCGAGCACCCCCTGGCACAGAGGAGAGAGGGAGGGAGACCCCCCAGGCATTCCCTGGGGTGAGAATGATGGAGACCCCTGGGGAATGGCCTGGGGTGACAGGGACAGGGACACCCCTGGGGAATGGCCTGGGGTGACAGGGACAGGGACACCCCTGGGGAATGGCCTGGGGTGACAGCCCCCTAGCCCCTCCCAAGCATCCCCCAGGGCGAGAGGCACAGAGACCCCTTGAGCATCCCCCGGGCACTGGACAAAATAAACTTGGCAGAAATCAAACTTAGCTCTGCATAAATCACTTTGATGAATATTTGATTGTCCCACAAGTCACATGTGATGAAAACACAAACAAATCCCAAACATGAATAAACTGACAATAGAAGCAGTGCTGTGGCAATTCCACATTTCATCAGACCCTGCACAGCTCCAGCTCAGCTGCTGGCAGTTTTTGATAAAGGAAAAGTGCAAATTTGGCCCCATACAGATATTATTAAAAGGAAGGGAAAGCTCTGTGTAGCTGTCACAAAGCGGACAAGGATGAAGGGAAAAATGATTCTCACATTTGGCAAAGCCCCCAAGCCTGGGAATTTGGGAGTTATTTGGGAATTTAGCTACTAGAGCTGGGCTTCTTCTAGGACTTTTAGCAACCTTGTGTTCCTCACCTTGGAGTGAATGAACCTTGTCAGTCTCGCTGGTAACATTTGCTCCCTTTCCTCCAGTGATTTTAACAAACTTTTCAAGGAAGGACAACAAAATATTTTCTTTTTCACTGGCCACCCACAACAGCCATTTTCCTCATCAATTCTCCTGTAAGTTGCTCAGAGGAAGCTGCGTCCAAGTTTCCAAGAGTTCCTCCAGAGAGAACCACAACCTCCTCAGTGGAGGGAACCATGCTGTTGTCAAAGGCGCGTGGGGCCAGAAAATAGTGCCGAAACCCACTCTGTCAAAATATTGCCTTGCAATCTGGTTAAGAAAATTGTAAGAGAAATGCCTCTGCCCCAATTAAGGTGCTAATGAGACCAAATCCAAAGTAGATTTTATTGAACAGTAAATGTGAGGTAGAGAGAGAGATGGAAAGAAAGAGAAAAGGGGGGAGAGCAAGGGAGTGACAGGGACAGAGACCTCCCCTGGGGCAGGGCAAGTGTGACATTGTCCCCTGTGTGTGTGGCCTTCCCAGGGTGGGGGTTTTACACCTGAGCCAGTTTGGGTAAGGGGGGTGGTGTTCACCCCCTGAGCAGGGATTCCCCCACTGTTTCAGGCTGCAGTGTAAGATGGAACCCAATGCATGTTTTCAATCCCCATCTTCATCAACTACTCTAAACAGGTGGGGCAGTGTTCTTGATCTCTTCCATGACTCAGCCCTGATAACGCCCTCCAGGGGAGATATCTTCTGGGAATGGGCCATGGAGTGTCACTGCAGGACTGATCAAATTCCATCATCCCATTGTGGGATGCTCCGCCCAGGGGCAGGATCCAAGCATTCCTACCTGGATATAAGCTGAGGCTCTCAACAACAAGGAGCAGCTTGCCTACTGGATTCCCAGAGGACAAGAGCTCCAGAACCACCCCTGGACCTCCAGAGGAAGACCAGACCCTTCTACAGGATCACTGCTTGGACGGAATCACGTTCATCACTCCAACAGGACTGCAGCCACCATTTAATGGAACTGCTGCCACCACCCCGAGCAACAGGGTGTCAGGTTATATCCTGACTCTGTCAGTTTAAGGCAGTGTTTCTGAATCATTGCCTTGATCTTCATTTTCTTATTAAATTGTAATCCTGGTTTAGAGTCTCCCCAGGTTTGCCTTCAAACAAGTAAAAAATTCAATGTACTCATCCCTTGTTTTCCTCCCAAAAGAGGATTTCCCATTCCCAAACCTTGATTGGATGGAGGAAGAGTCTGCGAGGAAGAGGAAGATGCCCCAGGAAACCCAGGGAGGTGAGGAGGAAGTCAATGCCCCTTTCCCCCTCTCTCCTGCTCCATCTCCCAGCCCAGCACAGCCCCCGGCTGCAGGACAACCCTGCTGCCAAACCCGTCCTGCCGGGGATGCACTGGGGGGATCTCCTTCCCCTTCCCTCTGGCACGGAGGCAAATCCCATCCTCTCCTTGGCCTTCCTCCCCCAGGGAAGAAGCTGAGGATGGGGACCGGGGAGGACAAATCTCCATGGCAGAACGTCATGGGAGAGGCCATTTTGAGTTACTCCTGGGCACAGGAATCCAACAGGGAGGAAAATTCCTGGAGATCCCACAGGAGGAGGGTCTCCAAACCCAGCCCAGTGTGTTCTGAGGAGGAAAGACCCACCCTGAGCCAGGAAGGTGGACAGAGCTTCATCCAGAGCTCAGAGCTGGTGGCCCATGAGCAGCTTCATGATGGGGAGAAGTCCCACAAGTGCTTGGAGTGTGGGAAGAGCTTCAGGCAGAGCAGCACCCTGATCAGCCACCAGATGATCCACACTGGGGGGAGGCCCTACGAGTGTCCTGAGTGTCAGAAGAGGTTTCACACCAGCTCTGATCTCGCCAGGCACCAGCAGATTCACACAGAAGAGAGGCCCTTCCTCTGCCCTGACTGTGTGAAGGGCTTCAAGCGCAAGTCCCACCTCATCAGGCACCAGCGTATCCACACTGGGGAGAGGCCCTACGAGTGCCCCATGTGCAGGAAGAGGTTTCAGACCAGCTCAAATCTCCGCCTGCATGAGCGCATTCACACTGAGCAGAGGCTATTCCGCTGCCCTGACTGTGGGAAGGGCTTCAAGCGCAACTTCACCCTCATCAGGCACCGGCACATCCACGCTGGGGAGAGGCCCTACGAGTGTCCCAGTGTGGGAAGAGCTTCACCCACAGCTCTGACCTGACCAAACACCAACAGAGGCACCAGTAAGTGAAGTCCTGAAAATGCCCCAAGTGCAGGAGGAGCTTCGTGCACTGGTCCAGCTTCATCCCCCATTGGAGGATCTATATTGGGAAAAACCCTGGGAGATCCATTTCCCTCTGATCCATGCTAGGAAGACACTTGTACCTTTTCCTGCCCCTGCCGATGATATGATGTGGGATTGAAGAACATGAGGGTCTGGCCATGGCCCTGTCATTACATTCACTCCCACCTCAGGTCATTGCCAGGAGCAGGAAAGGGACTCTCTCTCTCTCTCTCTCCCACCAGGGAGAAGGGTGTCCTTTCCAGACAGGAGGAAATACATGGCCAGGCAAACCCAGTCGTTGATCTTGTAGTTTTCCCTGTAAATCCTTTTTCTTATCCCTTCTGTTACCAATATTGTTTCTGTTCCCTTTTTTCCTTATCTCGTTGCTGTTCCCAATAAATAGTTCTTACCCCGTACCAGGATCTTTGCCCATTGTCCTTTCCATGGGAGGCGGGAGGGCAGCGAGGGCAGCGCGGTTTTAGCGGGAGCAGGAAATTGGGGAATCCCATTGCTGAAGCCCGGCCCATGGAAACCGAGCATCCCAGCTGGTGCCAGCCCTGGTGGCCATGGCAGCAGCCTTGGGAGCGGGTCCCTGGCTGGGGCTGTGGGAACCTCTTCCCTCTGGTGCCCAGGGACAGGAGTGGAGGGAGCGGCTGCAGCTGAGTCGGGGCAGGCTCAGCTTGGATGTCAGGAAAAGGTTTTTGGCCAGAGGCTGCTGGGGCCCTGGCCAGGCTCCCCAGGGAGGGGTCCCAGCTCCAGGGCTCTCTGAGCTGCAGCAGCGTTTGGCCAGCGCTGCCAGGCCCAGGCTGGCATTGTTGGGGTGTCCTGTGCAGGGCCAGCAGTTGGACTGGAGGATCCTGATGGGTCCCTCCCAGCTCAGCCAATTCTGTGCTTCTGGGATCCCATCAGCCTGGGGATGGGGCTGCCAATGGTTGCCATGGCAACGGGCTCTGGCTGCAGGCCTGAGCTGGTGTCCATGGCAACCACCCCTGGCATGGGGTCTCCATGGAGCTGCCAAGGGACTGAGCATAGCAACAGGGGGCTGGGGATGGTTGCCATGGAAACTGACCATAGCAACAGTGAGCTGGTGATGGTTTCCTGCTAAGGATCAGATTTGTCACAGGCCTAAGAGGGTACTTTCCCTCATGGGGACTTTCCAAGAGTCTCCAGGCTGTTCCAGAGCTGGAATGTCACAGGCAGAGACAGGGGCTCCATGGAGACCTCCCAGGGCTTTCTGGGGATGGTAAAGAGCCCTGTGGTCAGAGGCAGTCACAGCCATTCCATGGTGACATCCCAGGGCACCTTGGGCTGCAAAGGTACCCATCTGTCACAGGCACTCACGGGGGCTCCACGGTGACATCCCAGGAGTCCCCAGGCTGCCAAAGAGCCGGGATGTCCCAGACACTCACAGGGGTTCCTGTCATGGGCACAGTGGGAGCTTCATGCAAAAGCTTTATTTCTTTATTGGAGAAACTCCTTCTGAGTCATGAGGTGGAGAAATTGCACCCAACAGCCACCATGGATGTTCAAACCCCTGCAGGACCCCTAGACTTCTAAAATTCCTTATAAGAGAGGAGATGTGAGTTCCTGGATCCAATCCCAGCCCCAGACTTTTCAAAGGTATAAACGATTGGACAGGTGGAATTGAATTTTAAGCGATTTGTCCCACAGGATTAAAGATTTTATACCAGATAGATTTATATAAATACAGCTTTGATTTTTCTGATCATGATTATATAGAATGGTTCATTTACACTACAGAGTAAATGAAGAAAAGGAGTTATTCTTGTGGTCCGTGGTGGTGGTGGATACAACCTTGTGCCAAGGGGCAGAAGCCATGGGAACACCAGTACAGACAGACACACACAGACACACAACCAGACCCACAGACACACACTGCCACTCTTTGGACCCCTTCTGCCAAGCTAGTAGGGTCTGCTCTGACCCTTGGACCTGTCTGCAAGCAGAGGGTGTTGTTTCATCAAAAGAAGATTACCTTCAGCCAACCATACCATTGTTTTCCAGTTGTTCAGTAACTAAGGCTTGGTATCTCAAACCTTGCTTTCATTTCAATCTCATTTATAGTTTCCATATTCTCAAAATCTTTTGCCAGGCCATCATATTTATAAGGCTTTCCTGTTTCATCTTCCCCAGCATCTGCTCCTTTTCATTTTCACCACCCTTGCCCTGAAGTTGGGGAACCAGAAAGGTTTTTCACAGCCACCCTCATTGCGACCTTTGGTGCCCGAACAGGGGCCCTGACATTCAGTCATGTCAGCTGGGGTTAGCTGATGGATAGGCCAGCGCTCCCAGGGATTGTGGATTGTGCCGGGCCGGCAGATTCATCATTGCTTTGATGGACCTCGGCCAGGATCCACAGGGACAGCGACAGCTTCACCAGCATAGGATTGCAGGTGGGCTTGGGGAAACGCAAGACATTTATTGCCCATTTTGCCACTGTGTTTTTACAATATGCACCCACATCCCATAACTGATTCGGGGTGTTCTGGTGGCTCTTCCCCATAAGGCAGAGAAAAAAAAAAGGGTAGTCAGATGTCCAAAGTAGAAAGGAGCATACATGGATGCTTTAACTCTCACTGATCTTAATATTTTCAAAGTACGAATTAAAATCAATCATGAGGTGGATCATTAAAAATTTTCCAGATGCCTCTGCTGATGAAATCCATACCACTGAATTTTGGGACTCCGTCGGAGTTAAAAGGGACCCCATTGCACCCTGCATGCTCCCCATCTTCCACACCATCCTTGAGACCCTTCACCAGCAAGCAGTGTGCTGAAAACTCAATCCGTTGGTCACTCCTAACTCGGATCCTCCCCTCAAACCTGCCTTTCTCAGACCTTCCACGATGGTCCAAGATGGCAATGGCCACGCTGTCTTGGAGCATCATGCCCTGGAGACTCAAGAGAGAAGGAGCCTGAATGTGGCTCGGGAGCCCAACCATCCTCCCTCCATCTTGGCTCCTCCACTTCCTGCTACCACAACCTTCTCTTCCGCCCTGAACGAACCTCCAGACTCCACCCCCACAACTGCGGGTCACGCCCCCACTGTCAATCATTCCACCTTCACCCTGGGCCATGCCTCCAGAGCTCCACCCTGGAAGTCCGCCATCCTAAATCAAGACCTGGAACACCTGACAAAATGGCAGCGCCCTCTGCCTCACCCTCCAGCAACAATATAACCCCATGATCAAAGATACTAAGTCCAACTGTCATACTATTTCTAATCCAAATGTTTCTGCTCCTAGTTATTCTTCCTCCCCAGAAGACAGTTTGGATTCCCCAGAGCCACCTTGCCCCTCAGCCCCAGAAGATCCCTGGGAAAGGATCCGGAAAGAAGCAGTTAAGGAAGGAGACTGGCAAATAGTCTCGAAACTCCTCGTTGCCCATGTATGTTATGAAAGAAGGGGGCAGAATCCCAGGTATCAGCCATTGGTTTATGGGGAAATCAAGGATCTGTGTAGGGCAGCTAAAGACCATAGGAAGGACTTACCTTGTTTTAATGGCCTAATGAGGGACACGTTTACAGCACATGTCTCAACCCTCTATGATTTAAAATATATTATGACCATGTTGTTGTCACCTATAGAATACACCCTGTGGGAAGAGGGATGGAAACGTTTGCTAAATGAATTAATAGAAGACCGTGCTAATAATGAGGCAAGGGCAGAATTGACAATCAACCATCTAGCTGGAGAAGGACCACACAGCCTGCCAGATGATAAAGCAGCAGGTATCCCCAGAAGAGCATTGGATGATATCAAAGAGATGGCTTTGCAAGCTTGAATCCAGGTACCGGATGGTAGCACCCCCAGTTTGGACTACGTAAACATAAGACAAGAACCTGGAGAGCCCTACATGAAATTTATTGATCACCCTAAACAGGCACTAGAGAAACAAGTCTGGAATGAAAAGACTCAAAATGAATTACTAAAATCGTTGGGGGTAGCCAATGCCAACCCGGAATGTAAGAAAGTGCTGTGTGCCCTTCCACTAGAGCTGGAACCCACACTCCTGCAGATGACTGAGGCCTGAAATTGCTTCAGAACAACAGAACACAGAGCAGCTGTACAAGCCCAGGCCTTTGGGCAAGGAGTTGCAGAAGCCCTAGGGGCCATGAAATTCCCCTTTAAGGGGCCCCAGCAACATCTACAGGGCCCAAAAATATGTTTCCAGTGTGGTCAACAGGACATTTTAGAAAGATTGTCCCCAAGGAGGAGGGGCCTATCCGGTCCCTAATGGATAATCAACATTAACTTAGGTGGAATTTCTCAAAAGGTAACTACACCAAGCAGCCAAAAACTGCCATTGGAGTGCAAGGTGGCCTCGGGCTATGGCACAAATTTTCAAGCCAATAATGCCTACAATTGCTGAATTGTACACCCATTACAGATAATGTAGCCCTAAACTCCAGCACCTCATCTCCCATTTGCCAACCACCTTACCACCAGGGGCACAATTGAAGTTGGTGAGTCTGGAATCTGTTGTTTTAACTGATTATTTTGCCCATGAAATATCGACAGGACAGCTGGGGCCTGAAGATTGGCCCTGTGAACTATTAATCTTAGGAAACTGCCAATTGAGGACTGAAGGATTTTTCGTATTGCCATCCGTACTATCAGTGGCGTCACAAAAAGAAATTACAGTGCTGGCCCTGTCTCCCAACCCACCTTGTTTTATACCCTAAGAACTAACAATTGCCCAAGCCATAATACTCCCCAAACAGGATGCCAATGACACTTCACTAGGGATGTGGACCCAGGTGATAAATCATGATCAACCAAAAATCACCTGCACTCTGGAACTTAACAGTGAAAAGATTGTTTTGACAGGGCTTGTGGACATGGGAGCAGACGTGACAGGTATCTCACGTTCCACGTGGGCTCCTAACTGGGCGTTTACAGGTAATGCAGGAATATTGTCCGAGATTGGAGGTGACAGTGACAGTGTCCGAAGTGCAGAACTTATTAACATCAAAGGACCTGAAGGCCAAATTGCCACAATGAGACCATTTGTGATAAAGGACCTTGGTGTATCCCGGATAAGAACATCAAGCCCTACCTGTAGCCACTGAGTGTGGATTCTGCAAAGGAACCCCCAAGTCCACCCCAAGACAAAACCCACCAGACAGTGACTCTAGCACCTGGACTAGACAATTCTCTTGAAGATGACACATAGGAAGCTTCTACTCACATTCCTCAGCCTGTTTGCAACCATGCTCCTCGCGAGTGGATGGGTAGCCCTCAAAAACACAAAGCACAGTGTATGGATAACTCTAGCAAAAGCCATGAAACAAGACACCCTGTGCCTGTCTGTCGCTAGCCCTGACGACCCCTTCTCCACCTGCCTACTGGGGTTGCCTACAGATGTCTGGCCAATACCTGAGGGTGCCATTTTCAGTATGCCAGGTGACAATCCTGACGGCAAATAGAAGTGCAACCCTGTCAGTGCTTGGGACTACTGGACCCAGAAGCTCCTGCATGCACCACTCGAACTCAGGGGGTAGAAATTCTCAGCTCTGTAAAAATGGACTTTTGTGAAAGGTTTTATTACTGTCTGAGATGGGGAGAGGGTGAAAGACACAAAATTACAAGAAAAAAAGAAACTATCAGGAGAGACATCTCCCCATACCATCCCACTTACAAAACCAAAGCCAATGGTGTAATTACACCTCTCCCATGATTTCTTGGTCCAGTAGCTACGCACTGCAGTTGCCAAAGGTTGTGCTTCTTATTTGCAGGGATAGAGCATGGCCTGCTGTCCCTTCACACATCGAAGGCGGACCTTGTAGCTTGGGGACGCTTACCTTGCTGGCACCCAACACAAAAATGATTAATGGCCAGAGAAACAGAGCAAAAAGATGTACAAACTACATTGAATCTGATTGCAAAAATAACGTCATGTATTGGAGTAAAAACAAGAGAATAGCAGCCTCCATGTTACTACCTTGGGTGGCTGCAGCTAAAGCTTTAGGGCAATCAGACCATCCTGGGTGCCTGTTGAGTAAGCAAACCAATGCTGCCTCCCTCACACTGAGTGGGCTGCTCTCAGACACAGAGACCATCAGACACGCCACCTTGCAGAACAGCGATAGAGTTTTTACTCTGGGCACATGGGCATGGCTGTGTAGACTCTGAGGGCATGTGCTGCATGAACCTCTCCAGCCACAGTGAGTCAATCCACAAGAGCATTCAGGTACTGAAGGAAGGGTTCAAGAAGCTTCAAGTGGGAAACAAAGACTGGGTCAATAAACTCTTCTAATCCAAGGGACTAAAGGGTTTGATGATATCTAGCTAAAACAGGACTATGCATTCTCTTAGTGGTTGTTGTTTTGTAGTTAATGGTCCCACGTTTGTTTGAATGATTTTAGAAGGTCTTACAAAATTCTTTCAGTTCCATCTTTCTTGTAAAACAGAATGGGGTAAGATACCCAACACAAGCTCCTCAGGGACTCCTTGGAGGAGAGAATTGGAGGCCAGGATGGCACAAAAACCTCTCAGAGACTCAGTGTGGGAAGAAAAATCCTTAAAAGTACCTAAAAGTATTCTTAAATCCATAAAGTAACTTAAAAACCTTGAGTATTTCAAGGTATTAATGAGCCCTACTGAGTGTCAGTACAAAGCTCTCAAGGGACTCGTTAAAGCAGATAATTGGGGCCATGATTGCACAAACCTCTCACAGAGTCTGTATCAAAAGGGAAACACCAAGTACCTTCAAATAACTGAAGTACCCTGAAGTATTAATGAGCCCCACTGAGTGTTGTTACTGACAAAGCCTCTCCAGGGACTAATTACAGCAGATAATTGGAGGCCATGATTGCACAAACCTCTCAGAGACTCCAAGGCCAAAGCCAAAGCCAAAGTCCTTTGAAAAACCTGCAGTCCCTGCAGGGAGCATGAAGGAGCCCCCAGGGCCATTGCTGAGCAAGGCTCCCCAGGGACTCCTTGCAGCAGATCCTTGAGGCCACTGGGATGTGGGCTAGGGGGGGATGCTGAGGGCAGCACAAGGGGCTGACAGTGCCCAGCCTGGCTGGGGCTGTGCCAGGAGGCCCCAGGGCCTCAGGACAAGGTGTCTCCTCTCAGCCCTTGCTGGCACAGACCCTGCTGTGCCCCAGGGCACCAAGACTTGGCTTCTCTTTGTCCCCACCTGTCATCACTGCCTGCAGTTCTCTGCTCTGCCTGGGGCCTGGGGACACTTGCTCAGTCGTGTCCCTCTCTGGGACCCATTAAAAGTCCAAGAAAGTTTGGAGTTGGATTCTGCCTTGGAGTTCTGGAGAGGTTTCTTCAGCTCCCTCTCAGGGACTGATGTTCAGGGCCTGAGCACAAAGGCCCAGAGGCTGATTAAAGTCCTTGTGCTGTGTCTGTGCTGCTGAGCTGGGCTGGGCTCCTGGCACAGAGGCAGCTCCTGCTCACCAAGAAGAGCTTCAAAAGCACATTTCTCTTGATGAGCAGCTCTTGTGCCAGCCCAGCAGGGCTGGGGCACTGCCTGCAGCCAGCGCGGGCACAGCACAGAGGCACAGAGAGCTTCAATCAGTCAGGGCTGGGAAGGGGCTGAGAAGTGCCTGGGGCACAATCACTGCCAGCCCTTGGCACAGGAACCTCTGGCTGCAGGACAGTGCAGCTGCAGCTCCTGGAGCCATCTCCTCAAGCTGGAACATGCCAATGCCTGCAGAGCCTGTGAGTACATTCTCTGCTTGTCTCTTGTGCAGAGCAGCCAGGGGTGCCCAGGGCTGTCCTGCAGAGCAGGGTCCTGCAGCCCAGGGCGCTGTGCTGGGGCAGGGACTCTGCTGCCTGCCAGGGACAGCTCTCAGCCAGCCCTGGCAGCTGCTCCCAGCACTGGGGGACAAGATCTGGGTGGCAGGAGACAGCTGGTGAGGCTTGGAAGTGTTCTCCTTGTGTGGGGAGGATGCTGGATTGTTCAGGACTGCTCCCAGCATGGCATTGAACTGCGAAATATTTCCAAGTAGATTATACAGGGAGCACAGCAAGGCAGGGGCTGCATGAAAGGGAAAATTCTGCTTTTTTAATCTACTGCTCTGTGTTGCCTGGATGCGAAATTCCACATGAATCCTCATCTCTCAGGTCAAGTTGAGAAAACAAGAAATCTTTTAGATGTTAATAAACCAGGCAGTGACAAAAATCAGTACAGGGCCCCTCATAGGCAGCATCAGAGTTGCTCTTTCAGCCTCCTCAGGTTTGCTCTGTCGCTGCCATCAGAGCCTGCAGAGCCAGAGCTGCCCCTGGGCAGTGCCTGAGCTGGGAGGGCTCTGCAGGGCAGAGCTGAGCCCCCAGGGCTGGGCTGGGCTCTGGCAGCACTGGCAGGGCCCAGCCCTGGGCACAGGGAAGCAGCTGCTGGCAGGGACAGCTCCAGGCAGCAGAGCCCTGGGCAGGCAGTGGGGGGAAAGTGCCCCCAGGCTCTGCTGGGATATTTCAAGTCCTCTCCAAACCCAACTATTCCATGATTACTTTTCTTACAGATCCCCATGCCAAGGCATCACAGCAAATGTCCAACAGCAGCTGCATCAGGCACTTCCTTCTGCTGGCATTGGCAGACACGTGGCAGCTGCAGCTCCTGCACTTCTGCCTCTTGCTGGGCATCTCCCTGGCTGCCCTCCTGGGCAACGGCCTCATCATCAGCGCCGTAGCCTGCGGCCACCACCTGCACACGCCCATGTTCTTCTTCCTGCTCAACCTGGCCCTCGCTGACCTGGGCTCCATCTGCACCACTGTCCCCAAAGCCATGCACAATTCCCTCTGGGACACCAGCAACATCTCCTACACTGGATGTGCTGCTCAGCTCTTTTTCTTTATGTTCTTTATCTCAGCAGAGCTTTGCCTCCTGACCGTGATGTGCTACGACCGCTATGTGTCCATCTGCAAACCCCTGCTCTACAGGACCCTCCTGGGCAGCAGAGCTTGTGCCCACATGGCAGCAGCTGCCTGGGCCAGTGCCTTTCTCAATGCTCTCATGCACACAGCCAATACATTTTCCCTGCCCCTGTGCCATGGCAATGCCCTGGGCCAGTTCTTCTGTGAAATCCCCCCAGTCCTCAAGCTCTCCTGCTCCAAATCCTACCTCAGGGAAATTGGGCTTATTGCTGTTAGTGTGTGTTTAGTGCTTGGTTGTTTTGTGTTCATTGTTTTCTCCTATGTGCAGATCTTCAGGGCTGTGCTGAGGATCCCCTCTGAGCAGGGACAGCACAAAGCCTTTTCCACCTGCCTCCCTCACCTGGCTGTGGTCTCCCTGTTCCTCAGCACTGCCACATTTGCTCACCTGAAGCCCCCCTCCATGTCCTCCCCATCCCTGGATCTGGCCCTGTCAGTTCTGTACTCAGTGGTGCCTCCAGCCCTGAACCCCCTCATCTACAGCCTGAGGAACCAGGAGCTCAAGGCTGCAGTGTGGAGACTGATGACTGGATGGTTTTGGAAACATTAAAATGCTGGCCAATTTCTGCAAACTACTTGTAATTAAAGTCATCTTTGATACTTCTTCTTGGCTTCATTTTGGTGGCTCTTTTTCTTTATTTTACTTTTTTTCATATTTTCCACAAAGAAAGGTCATTATTTGTGCCATTTCTCATTTTGTTTCTCTCCACCTGCCCTGTGCCCACACACTGTGTCAATGAGGGGCTGCGCTCTTGGTGCCTTTAAAGGAACTAAAGGATGTCCCAGCAGAGTTTTCTGCAGAGATGCCCTTGTGTTGCCTTCTCTGGAGCTGCAGCAGCAATGTCTGTGTGCAGAGCTGGGGCAGATCAGTGCTGGCCCAGCAGCTGTGCCCAGCAGCAGCAGCAGCAGCAGCAGCACTTGGTGTTGCCAGTGCTGCTGCCGTGGCCCTGCCCCGCTGCCCTGGTGGCCCTGGTGTTGCTGCAGGGCCTGAGTGCTCTCGGGGCCGGGCACAGCCCTGGGGGTGGCAGTGCCGGGGCTGCAGCAGGGACAGGCCATGGGCACTGCTGGGGCAGCGCTGACGCCTCAGGCCAGGCCCTGGGGGCTCCAGGCTCCTTGCCCAGGCTCTCTCAAGAACACGGCCAGGCCAATGCTCAGCACAGAAACCCCCGTGAGCAGCCCCAGGCTGGCCGTGGGCAGGCTGGGGGCAAACAGCATGGCTGGGGCTCTGCAAGGGCCCTGGGCCAGACGGGAAGGAGCAGCAGAGCAGGGGCTGATCCATGCCCAGGGCGCTGCACAGCCCAGGGCAGCGTCCCAGAGCCTCCTCATGCAGCTGCCAACAACATCCCCCCTCTGCAGCCCTGGCCTCTCCCCCAGCTCACACAGGTGCCCCATCCTTGCAGGCACAGACACGGCAGCACTGCCTCAGCAGCCCCTGTTTGCATTGCACACAGCAGGGCCAGCACCCCCATGCTGTTGCTGTGGGGACATGAACCTGAGGGAGCACAAATGCCAGCAGCCCCTGGGGCCAGCCAGGGCTGGGGGACACCAGGGAAACCACTCAGCTTTGTCCTGGCCTCTGCACTCAGCCAGAAAGTTTGTTCCCATCAGCTGGCAGTTTCCTGTGCCACTGCAGACGCTGTTGCTCAGAGCCAGGGCTGCCTGGCAGCCACCCCCAAACTGCCCTGAGCATTTCCTTGGCTTCACCTTTGCTTTCTTTACTCTTCCTGCTACAAATTTCTTCCTCTTGCCCACCCCTGCTCCCTTCCCTGCAAACAGCCCATCCCTGTTTGCCCTTTCCTCTCTGGCCCCACTCCCCATTGCAGTTCCTGACTTGGCCCCATGGGAACGTCCCTTGGGCAGCAGGATCATCCTACAAGTGCTGCAGGAATTGTCTGCAGGCTCCTGCAGTGCCTGCTGCTGCTCCCTTGCCAGAGGCACCCCAGGCCAGGGGGGCACATCTGGGCTGCTGTGTCTGCCTCTGGGGCTCCCTGTTCTGGGCAATGAGGAGGAGCTGCAGAGGCTCTGCAGGACTGACAGGATGGGCTTTGGGGCTGCCAGGAGAAGCTGAGGGACCTGGGCTGCTGGAACTTCTGAGGCCCAGGGCTCATCCTGCAACTGCTCCAAGGGTGGTTTCAGGGAATCCTAAAATCAGCAAGGTTGGAAAAGGCCGTGGACATCATCAACTCCAACCTTTTCCTTGATGCTGCCTTATCTTCCAGGAACCTCCTCTTCTCCAGGATAAACAACCCCAGCTCCCTCAGCCACTGCTAACAGGAATTGTGCTCCAGACCCCTCCCCATCCTTGTTGCCCTTCTCTGGACACGCTCCAGCCCCTCCATGTCCTTCCTGAATTGGGGGGCCCAGAACTGGACACAGCACTCGAGGTGCTGCCCAACCAGTGCTGAGCACAGGGGAAGAATCCCTGCCCTGCTCCTGCTGGCCACACCATTCCTGATCCATAGGAGTGCCAGGGGTTGGATGAGGGAAATGGTGGGGAGGGAATGGGGACAAATTGTTCTTGATTGTCAGCTAGAAGGGTCTGGATTTTCATATCTGTCCACACTGCATTAGAAGTTGCTTGGGGTTAATATCAATTGAATGTTGATATATTGGATTGATGAAATCAATCTATAGAAAGAAAAAGAAAACTGGACAAAACAGTCCTCTTTGCATTGTTTTAAATACATTGTATTCGCTTTCAATCAATTTTTGAAATCTGTCTAATTAACCACAGAAGAATTGAAAACCTAAATTATTCTCAAGGGCTTTTCTTTCTCGGGTGTTTTGAATAAATATGTATGTGCTTTTCTGACTCAGTTCCTGAACTGTAGAGCTCAAGCAAGAGGAGGCCTCTGGAGTAATAAAATTCATCAGCAACTCCAAGTGGCTGAGGATCCATCCCCACCAGAGCAGCAGTGAACAGAAATGGGCACAGCTTTGTGGCTGTCCCAGCTTTGGCATGGGCCCTGGGCCTGGAGCAGGAGCAGCTCTTGAGGGCCCCAAGGCCGGGGCTCTTGTGCTGCCCTGGGCAGATGGGATGGCAGCAGGGGCTGCAGAGCTCTCAGCACCTCAGGCCGAGGGGAGCAGGGCAGCCAGGGAGCCTCCTTTGGCCTTGGCCAAGCACCTTCCCCCATGGCTGGGGCTGAGTCCTGTGGCAGCTGCAGCTGCTGCTGTGGCCTTGGCAGGGGCTGAGGCCGTGGGGCCAGTGGCCAGAGCAGCCTGGCCTGAGCAGAGCTGTGGGGCCAGAGCCGGCTGGGCTGGGCTGGGCTCAGAGAGGTCCTTGGTGCTGCCCAGAGCTCAGGGCAGCTGGCAGAGCTTGCAGGGAGCTGGGCAGGGCTCTGAGAGCCTGGCCCAGGAACCATCAGTGTCCATCTCAGCCTGGCTGAGCGTGCAGGGGCAGGACTCAGGCCAGGCCTTGTGGGGCAGGGCCAGCGCCTGTGCAAGGCATTGCAAACAGGCAAGTGGCCCAGAGAGGAGGCTGCTCTGTGCCCTTGGTGACATGGACAGAGCAGGGAGGGGGCCCAGGACATTTGTCAGCGCCAGCCTCTGTGCCCATGCGTTGGCAGCCCTGGCTGCTGAGCCCAGCTTTGGCCTGGGCTGAGTTTGGCTGTGGCCCAGCTCCATCCTCCTGCGGGGCTCAGGGCCTGTTCCCGGCCATGGCCAGCCCTGGCTGCCTCTCTGCTGGCCCAGAGGCCGGCAGAGCCCGGGGCAGGGCTGTCTGTGCAGCCCCACAGGTGCCACGGGCTCTGCAGGAGCTGGCAGAGGCTGCCCAGCAGGGAGGCCATGGGGCACAGAGCCCCAAGGCTGCTGTGGGCACCACGGCACAGGGGCCGTTCCCAGCCGCAATGCTCCTGGCCTGGGCTGGGCCTGCACAGGGGCTGGGCCACCATGGCTGGGCCAGCACAGGGCCACAAAGGGGCCACGCAGCCGCTGCTGGGGCTGACAGCAAGGCCAGGCACACACAAGCAATTGCTGAGCATGGCCTGCGCTGGCCAGGCCTGACTGTGCCAAAGGCAGAGCTCAGCTGCCCTTGGGGGCTGCAGCAACACTCCAGAGCCCAAAGAGCCTCCATGGCTGGGCTGGAGACCAAGGCTGCAGCAGGGAAATGCAGGGCTGCTGCGGGATGGGGAGGCCATTGAATTCCAGCACACACCTCAGCTCTCTGATGATCCCGGCACCCTGCTGGGCCCTGTTTCAGACTGGAGCAGAGCAGATGTTGATGGGACAGGAGCCCTGTGGGGCTGTCAGGGACCTGCAGCTTGCAAGGTGCTCTGCTCTCCCTCAGGTGCTCATGGAGAGATCCAATCCCAGCTGGGCACCTCAGGGCACAAGTGGGACTGCCTGTTCATGGGCACACAGCTGATGTCTGCCTGGAAAGGGGCACAGGTGTTAATGCCTTTTTTTTTTCATAATATACAAACAAATCTTTTTTATCTGTGTCAATTGAGCATTCTTAAGAAATGGCAAAGTTTTCCAACCAGGAACAGGAATTTTCTGGATCTACTGGATTCTTTGACTGATGGCAGAAGAAGAAATACTGATTTTCCCCTCTCCCTCTGCCACCAACATTCAGTCTAATATTTCATGACCCTCTTCCTTTAGGGGTTTCCGTCCCTCCTGGTTAAATGGCCATGTCTTAGGACATCTCTTCATTTAGAGCAGCTGGACCTATGTCTTTCATATTGCTCCAAGACTGCCTCCTGTAGATGTTGTCTGGTCATTTCAATGCATCTCGCTTGACGGCCATCATGCTTTGAGCTTCAGGGAATTGCCCAATCTTTCAGAAGTTTAAATATTTCCTTAGTTGTAGTTTTTTCTTTTATATCACCTCTTCTTATATCTTTGTCTAAAATCCTTAGTGTATGGAAATCCCTTGTGGATGGTGGACATGTCAGATGTTGCTGCAATGTCAGAAGGAGCTGGGGGAAGTGTTTTGATGCTTATTACATTTTATCATTTCACATTTTTTATGCTGGCCATGAAGAGAAACCTTTCTGTGCCTCTGAGTCTCACCAGTTCCTGACCCCCAAAGGACACAAACCTGATGAATTTTGGTTCCCATGCCAGTGGCTGCACTTGGACCTCCCTCCATAGCCAGAGCAGAGCTCCCTTGTCCCAGAAAGTGCCTGGCAAAGGAGGAATGAATGAAACCGGACAGGCTGTGGGGATCAGGGGCAGGGCAGAGCCAGGGAGAAGAATGACTTTTGCATTTGATGGAGCTGTGCCTTCCCTTGGCTTTGTTGGCTGACAAGAAATGAACATCCCTCTGTGTCTCGGGCAGCTCCTTCTGCAAGGAAAGCAGGGGGGAGTTGGAGCCAAGGAGCTGAAAGCTGCAGGTGCAGCCTGGGCTGGAGAGAGCTCAGATTTGCACAAGGCTGCTCTGAGTGCCAGGGCTTGGATGGGGGAAATGGTGGGGTGGGGGTAGGGACAGAATCTGATTGATTGTCAGCCATGGAGGGTCTTGATTTGCATATCTATTCAAACTGCATGAGGAGGTACCAGGATTCAGTGTCAATTGGAGATTGCACATACCTATTTATAAACAGGAAAAAATCCTAAACAGGACCTAAAAAATGTTTTCTCACTGTCTTTTTAAATATCATGTAATCAGTTTGAATACACTACTGAGATCTACTTAACCACAAGGGATTTGAAAATTAAAATCAAATGATTCCCAGAGGCTTGGCTTGTTCAGGTGTTCCGAATGCTAATGAGCCCTGGGCCACTGAAATCCTGAACTGAAGAGCTGAAGGCTGAACAAGTGATTTGGAAAATTAAATGAAATTATTCCCAGAGGCTTGGCTTGTTAAGGTGTTCTGAGTGTTCATGAGCCCTGGGACACTGAATTCCTGCACTGAAGAGCTGAAGGCTGAACAAGCCTCTGGAGCAGTGAAATTCAGCAGCAGCCTCCAAGTTGCTGAGGATGTCAGCAGCCCCCAGTGAGGCCATCCCTGCCCAGAGACCGTGGGGGAATGGGCAGACAAGGAGAGCGTCCCTGGGGCTGGGGCAGCACAACTCAGAGGCACCAGCGGCTCCAGCTGGGCAATGGAGTGTGGAATGGGGCTGGGAAAGCCCTGCCTGGGCTGGGCCAAGCAGGACACACAAGCCCTGACCCCCATCCACTAAACAACTCTCTCTACAAGACATTTAAAAGGAATTACAATTGTTTGTGTCCTCTGAGTTGTATGTACTGGAGAAATACCAACAGGAGATTCTCAGAAGCTGAAAACAACCAAACAGCCTTTACTGGCAACTTTAGAAAATCAGAGAAACTTTGACAAAAGGTTTAATATGATATTCAATCAACAGAAACACTTCTCAAAGCATTAATTTGGCCCATTCAACTTCACAAACTCTAAGTCTGTTCAATTTTAAGTTGCTCAAAATATTACAAGAAGTGGGAATAGGAAAGATATAGGGAATCACACACAGAGCTACCATCTCCTGGATTCCAGCACTGTTCAGATGGAAATTCCAAGAGGATCCAGGGTCAAGATGTGTGCTTGCCTTGTGCTCAGCCTTCAATACCCCTTGGTCTCCCTGGGCCCTTCCCCCAGGTGGGGCTTGGGCTCATTTGGTCCCTCAGGAGCTGGGCTGGGGCTGCAGAGGTGGCTGTGGAGCATTGCCTGTGCTGTGCCAGGGCCTGGCAGCCACTGCTGGGCTGGGATAGAGGCTCTGGGGGGATTGGGGTTCCAGGGCAGGGCAGGGCTGGGCTTCCAGGGCAGGGAAAGGCTGGACCTTCCTCCCTCAAACACAAATTCCTTTGAGCCACAATCTCCTCCAGTCTGTCACAGTAAGGCAGTGTTGAAGGTGAAATCCGAAATCTGGCCATGGGCACCTGGACAAGAAGGGCAGTTCTTTTCTATAGGAAGGAAAGCACAGAGCTCCAGTGTTTGGAAGGCAGGTGAGAGCCTCACTAGTCCAAGGCCATCCAGACTTGTCAGAAATGACATATTTTGTCTGGGAGCTATCTTTGGATGTAGGGAATTATGGAGGTGGAAGTCCAATCTCAGCCATGGGACCTGGAGAAGCAGGACAGTTCTTTCCCATGGGAAGGAAAGCTCAGAGCCTTCCCAAATGTTTTGGGGACAGATGAGAGGTGACCCTTGTAATAACACTGCCAGCCAGACTTGTCCTGGCAATATTCCTATGGGAACAATCCCTGGATAGAAGGAAATTTGGAGGTGATATCCCAATTCTGGCCATGGGTACCTGGCGGAGAAGGAGAGTTCTTTTCCATTGGGAAGGAAAGCACAGAGCCCCAGTGTTTCAGCAGCTGATAAGAAGAGACCCCCAACATGCCAAGGTCAGTTGGACCAGTCAGGCAGTCCATGGGAGGCCAAACAGGCCAGACCTGTTCCATGTTCCATTGGTTTTATGATGCCCTGCATTATCACCGTGGTCCCCTTGGTTCAATGGGGTCCCAGAGTGTCAAAATATCTCCTAGGTTCCAGAAGGCCACCAAGTATCACAAGTGGTTCCCCAGGAACCTACAATGTCAGATGACTCCTCTGTTCCATGAGCCCTGCAATGTCACAATCGACCTTTGGACCCTGGGTGTTTGCAGTGTCACAATGGTCTCCTTTGGCTCCACAGTGTCACAATGGACCATTGATGACAGGAGGCTCCTCTGTGTCACCCTGGAGCTTTAGTTCTATGCAGCCCTGCAGTGTCACAAAGGCCTCTTGGTTTCATGAGGCCCCGCAGAATCACAATGGTCCTCTTGGTTCTGTGGGGACCCCCAGGGTCACAATGGTCTCATTGGTTCCATGAGACCTCACAGTGTCACAATGCTTTGCTTATTCCAGGGGCCTCATAGTGTCAAAATGGTCTCCATGATCCCATGAGTCCCCTCAGGGTCACAATGGCCCCTTAGTTCCATGAGGCTGTGAAGTGTCTTAATGGTGTCTCCATTATTCCATGAGGCCTTGCAACGTCACAATGCACAATGAACCTTTGGCTCCATGGGGTCTCCCAGTGTCACAATGGCCCCTTGGTTCCATGCACCCCAAAGTGTCACAATGGTCTCCACAGTTCAATGAGGCCCCACGGTGTCACAATGGACCCTTGGTTTGATGGGGCCTCTCAGTGTCACAATGATCCCTACACTCCATGGAGTCACACAGTGTCAGTATGGTCCCCTTGGTTCCATGAGGCCCAGCAATGTCACAGTGGTCTCCATGATTCCATGAGTCCCCACAGTGTCACAATGGTCCCTTGGTCTCACAGGGCCCCACAGTGTCACAATGTTCCCTTGGTTCCATGGGCCCTGTGCTGCTGCATTCCCCCCTCCCCTTCTCAGCCCGCCCTGCCAGATGAGAAATGCTCCTTGGGGCTCAGCCTTGGCCAACAGCCCCTGGGCTCAGCTCCTCTGCAGCTCATCACAAACACTGTCTGCTCCAGGCACTGCTGCTGCCCAACCAGCTCCTGCTTTCTGGAGGAGCAGCCCTGGGAACTGGTTTTGTTCCCTCAGTGGCACAACATCCCTGTTCTCACACTGCCAAAGAAAGCTGTGGATGCCAAGTGCAGCCAGGATGACTTAACCTTACCTCCATTGCCTGTAGGTAAGGTTAAGTCACAAGGTCTAAGTGAAGTTAAACACTGAAAAGAGTTGTTTTTTTCCTAAATTGTTATGTTTAATATAAGTTATAAGCTGAGTTAAATACTGTTAAATGTTAATCCTCTGTTAACTTGCAAAGTCATAGGTTATAAATTAGATTAAATCCTGCTAAATGCTGTTCTTTTGCTCAAATTTGAAATTAAAGGTATCAGTTTAGGTTAAGGTATAAGTTAAGTCCTGTTAAGTTTGAGCTCTGTTAAGCTTTCGGGCCGTATTCCTTTCATCCTTGCTCTCACTGTCCTTGTGTCACAGACACACACAGGGACAGTTTTCAGTTCATTTCTGGTTTGATTGCCTGGATTTTGTTTGGTTTTGTTGTTGCTTTGTTTCCTTGGTGTGCCTGAAGTGTCCAGTCAGGAGCAGAGTGACTCTTGATAAGGAACTTTGTGCTGATTTCCCTTAATAGTCAATCTGGTTTTTGCTGATCCCTTGCTGGGGATTTTTTCAGCGCTCTCAAGGCCTCGTTGGTACCAGGGTGAAGGAGCCCTGGCCCAGGCTCTGGCCCTGGGGGACAAGGGGACACTGTCGTGGGGTCCCTGTCCCCCTGTGCCACCCCCAGGGCCCTGGCCCCCTGTCCCCATGTCAGGCTCTGGGGTCGATCTCGTGGAACATCCTCTGGGGGAGGCTGCGGCACCGGGGTTGGGGGGACCCGGGGGGACAGGGGACCCCGCTGTGCACGAGCAGGGTTGGACTGCTCTGGGGGGAGCTGTGAGGGGGCCAGGGCAGAGTGACCTCCCCAGTGACCTCACACAGCCCCTGTGATGTCACACAGCCTCCTGTGATGTCACATAGCACCCTTATGATGTCACAGAGCCAACTCTGAGATATCACCCCAGAATGACATGCAGCTGCACTGTGATGTCAGAGAAGATGCTGTGATGTCAGCCCCCATGTGATGCCACTGTCTGTTCTGTGATGTCACAGCCTGCTCTATGATGTCACAGAGCCACCCTCTATGATGGCAAGATCTGCTCTATGGTCTCACACCCTACTCTGTGATGTCACAGACAGCTGTGTGATGTCACAAAACCCTCTCTGTGATGTCATACTGCCACTCTGGAATGTCACAGCACACACTTTGACATCACTTCCTGCTCTATGATGTCACACAGTCATGCTGTGATGTCACAGTCTGCTCTGTGATGTCACAGA
Organism: Agelaius phoeniceus; assembly: GCF_051311805.1. Lineage (NCBI taxonomy): Eukaryota > Metazoa > Chordata > Aves > Passeriformes > Icteridae > Agelaius > Agelaius phoeniceus. Next base: position 9,324,466 of record NW_027509866.1, read on the forward strand.
ATCCCCGCTATGTTCCTGTAGCTGCTCAATGACCTCTCCCCACAAACTCTGTGATGTCATAGCCCAATCTGTGACCGTGCTCAGCTGTCACACAGCCCCTTGCTGACATCACAGCTGCTCTGTGCCTCGATGACACAGGCACAGAGGAGCTGCTGTGACACAGCCCCCTCTGGGACATGCCACAGCCCCTGCCAGTGCTGAGCCCCTGGGAGCTCTGTCTGTGCCCTGCTGGTGTCCCTGAGGGGCCCTGGCAGTGCCCCAGCCCTGCTGGGCTGTGCACAGGAGCTGCTCCTGGCCAGAGCTGTCTCTCTGCAGCACTGCTGCCCTTGCCAGGAGCTGCCTCTGGGCCAGGAGCCCAGCCCAGCTCAGCAGCACAGACACAGCACAAGGACTTTAATGACCCTCTGGGGCTTTGGTGCTCTTTGTGTCTGCCATGCCCAAAGTGCTGCCCAAGTTGGCTCTGGCAGGGCTGTCTTGCAGCTGCTGCCCATCCCTGTGCCCTGTGCAGCCCAGGCTGTCCTACGGTGTCCCTGCCCTGCACCTCTGTCCCTGCAGGCTGTGGGCATCCCCCGGCTGCCCCACCTGGCTGGGCCCTTCCTTTGCTGACAGCTCTGCCTCCTGCCTGCCTCTGCCTGCCCACACAAAGCAGGGCAGACCGAAAGGGTTCATTCAATTTTTACTGTGCCTGTGAACTTTCAGCACAGGAACAAGGCAGGCAGGGGCTGCTTTCCCAGCAAGGATGGTTGGAAAACAAGAAGACATCTGGCTCAAGAATTTAGTGGCAGAAATAAGAAGGACTGAAACTGGGAACTTACAGTGGATTTTATGGTAATGGGGAAATTGTAATACACATTTAGTGACGCTGGTAGCATTACACGTCCACACAGGGTTAGGAGTTATCCCCAACTAGATCTCAGACCTGAATAAATGATACCCTCTTAAGCAGCAATTTAGTGTTAATGAGTCTTATTCTGATATTTCAGCTATTTGATTGTGGCGAGGCCTCACAGAACCAAGGAGTCAGCTGACACTGAGCAAACTCATGGAACAAAGGGTCCATTGTGGCACCATGGAACCCCATGGAACCAAAATCCATTTTGGCACATTGGGGCCACATTGATCGAATGGTCCATTGTGAAACTGCAGATCCAAGGAAACCATTGTGACACTGAAAAACCTCTGGAAAACACAGGGCCATTCTGACACAGCAAGGCCTGGTGGAACCATGGGCCCATTGTGACACTGCAGGACCTCACAGAACCAAGGTGACCATGTTCTACTGTGGAACCTCATGGAACAAATGGTCCATGGTGACCCTGCAGAACCAAGGAGACTGCTGTGGGCAGTGTGAAAGCTCATGGAACCAGAAATCCATTGTGACACAGCAAGGCCTTGTGGAACCAAGGGTCCCTTGTTAAACTGTGTGGCCTCATGGAACCACGAGCCATTGTGACACAGTGTGGCCACATGGAGCCAAGGGGCCACTGTGACACTGTGGATCCAAGGTGACCATTGTGACTGGGGAACCTCATGGAACCAGCAGTCCACTGTTCTACTGTGAGACCCTTGTGGAACCAAGGGGATGACAGTGACTTTGTGGGCCTAATGGAACAATGGAGACTGTTCTGACACTTTGGGACCCATTGGAACCAAGGGGCCATTATAGCATGGCAGGGCCTCATGGAACCAAGGGGACTCCATAGATCCCTGTGGGTCTCCATGGGATGAAGGGTCCAATTGAGCCAAGGATACCATTGTGACAGTCTGGGGCATGATGGAACCATAAGGCCATTTTTACACTTGGAGGCCTTGTGAAACCAAAGGGCCTTTGTGGCACTTCAGAGCCTCTTGGAGCCAAGGGGACCACAGTGATACTGTGGGGCTCAGTGAAACCAATGGTCTATTGTGACACTGCAAGGCCTTATGGAATCATGGAGACCATGGTGATACCAAAGACCTCATGAACCAGGGGGCCATTGTGATACTACAAGGCCTCATGGAAGCAAGGGACTATTGTGACACATCCAGGCCTGGTGGAACCAAGGGGCCATTGTGACCCTGAGGAACCCAATAGAACCAAGGGGCCATTTGGGGCTCTGCATCCTCATGGAACCAAGGGGCCATTGTGGCATTCTCAGTCCCATGGAAACAAGGAAACCATTTTGACACTGCAAGGCCTCATGGAATCAAGGGGCCATTGTGCCACTGTGGAGCCAAGGAGACCATTGTTATATCACTGGGCCTCATGGAAACAAAGATCTGTTGTGATTCTACGGGATCTCATGGAACTAAGGGGCAATTGTGATGCTGCAGGGCCCCAAGGATCCAAGAACACGGAACAGGTCTGGGCCTCCTGGGGGCTGCCTGACTGGTCCAGCTGACCTTGGCATATTGAGGGTTGCTTCTCATCAGCCCCTGAAACCCAGGAGTTGTGTGCTTTCCTTCCTGTGGGAAAGAACTGTCCTTCTCCTCCGGGGGTTCATGGCTGAAATTGGGATTCCTCCTCCAAATTTGATTATATCCAAGGATTATTCCCATATGTCACCTGGAGGGACAGACAGCTCTGGCTGGCCTTGGCCTCCTGGGGGCCACGTCTCATCTGCCTTCAAAACACCAGGGGCCTGTGCTTTTCTTCTCATGGGAAAAAACATCTTTTATGTCCAGGCATCCATGGCCAAAACTGAGAATTCGCCTCCAGAATTCCTTAAATCCAAGGACAGCTCCAGACAAAAGCTTTCAGGACTATCTAGGGTCCCTCGGCTTGCTAAGGGCCAGCTCTCATCATCCTTTGAAGCACTGGGGTTCTGCACGTTCCTTCCTATGGAAAAGAACTGTCCTTCTCATCTAGAGCCAAATAGACAAAAGTGGGGTTTGGCTTCCCAAATTCTGTCTCTCCAAGGATTCTTCCCTGACAAGAGATCTGGCTGCCTTGGCCTCCTTGGGGCTGCCTCTCATCAGCCTTTGAAACACCGGGGCTCTGCCCTTTCCTTCCTATGGAGAACTGTCATTCCAATCCAGGAACCCGTGGCTGAAATGGAATTCCACACCCAAAACTCCCGATATATCCAAAGGCTGCTTTCAGACAAAAGCTGCAAGGACAGACAGGTCTCGCTGGCCTTGGCCTCTGGTGACTGCTTCTCATCTGCCTTCAAACCCTGGGGTTCTGTGGTTTCCTTCCTATGGAAAAGAACTGTGCCTCTTGTCCAGGTGCTCTTGGCCTCAAGCACTTGACCACTCTATAGGGACACAGGAGATCTGTGCTCAGTGGGGTGGAGACTGAGGACAGCAGAGGAAAGCCCTGGGAGGGATTAAAGAGTGATTTCAGAGATGGTGGATCCTTTTCACATAGTAGAGAACAGCTGGAGAAAGGAAGAATTAATACCAAGTGGGGAGGCCCAGGCTGGACACCAAACAAAAGAATTTTCCAGCCAGGGCAGGGCTGTGGTGCTGCACATCCCCCAGAAGGAGCCTGAAGCAGCCCAAGGCTTTGTGTGGGCAGGCAGAGGCAGGCAGGAGGCAGAGCTGTCAGCAAAGGAAGGGCCCAGCCAGGTGGGGCAGCCGGGGGATGCCCACAGCCTGCAGGCACAGAGGCGCAGGTTTGCTCAGCACCAGAGACACCTTTGCCTTGCTTGTCCCCACCTGTCATCACTGCCACCAGTGTTCTGCTCTACCTGGAACCTGGACACACTTTCTCAGTTGTGTCCCTGACAGGGATATCTTCAAAATACAAGAAACTTCAGTGTTCCAATGTAAATGAGTTCTTGAGGGTTTTGTGACATCACTGAGAGGGTTGTGACATCACAGAGCAGGTTGTGACATCACAGAGTAGGATGAGAGGCCATAGAGCAGACTCTGCCACCATAGAGTATGGATCTGTGGCATCAGAGAGTGGGTTGTGACATCACCAGGTGGCTGTGTAACATCACAGAGCTGGCTGTGACATCACAGAACAGATTGTGATATCACAGGGTAATTTTGTAATATTACAGTCTTCTGTGACATCACAGCACTGCAGTATGACATAACAAAGTTACATATTTGAATTGGCTCTGTGACGTCACAGGGGCTGTGTGACATCACAGGGGCTGTGTGAGGTCACTGGGGAGGTCACTCTGCCCCAGCCCCCCTCACAGTTCCCCCCAGAGCAGTCCAACCCTGCTCATGCACAGCGGGGTCCCCTGTGCCCCTGGGTCCCCCCACCCCCGGCGCCGCAGCCTCCCCCAGAGGATGTTCCACGAGATCGACCCCAGAGCCTGACACGGGGACAGGGGGCCGGGGCCCTGGGGGTGGCACAGGGGGACAGGGACCCCCCAGCAGCATCCCCGTGTCCCCCAGGGCCAGAGCCTGGGCCAGGGCTCCTTCACCCTGGTACCAACGAGGCCTTGAGAGCACTGAAAACATCCCCAGCAAGGGATCAGCAAAAAACAGATTGAATATTAAGAGACAGCAGCACAAAGTTCCTTGGCAAGAGTCACTGTGTTCCTGACTGGACACTTCAGGCACACCAAGGAAACAAAGCAACAACAAAACCAAACAGAATCCAGCAATCAAACCAGAAATGAACAGAGAACTGTCCATGTGTGTGTGTGTGTGACACAAGGACAGTGAGGGCAAGGATAAAAGGAATATGGCCTAAACAATTACAGAGCTCAAACTTAACAGGACTTAACTTATACTTTAACCTTAACTGATACCTTCAATTTCATAATTTAGCAAAAGAAATGCATTTAACACTACTTAACCAAACTTAAAACATATGACTTAGCAATTTAACAGAGTAATACCATTTATTATTCAACTTAGCTAAGAAATAAATTAAACAGCACAACTTAGCAAAAGAACAACTCTTAGCAGCATTTAACTTAGCTTAGGCCTTGTGACTTAACATTACTTACTGATATCTGGATATTTGACTAACTCAGCTATCCAAGGCTCTCAAACCCCTCAGAGAGCAGCATTTCTGCCACATTTCCCCAGCACAGGCACTCCTGTGTGCACACAGACACCAAGAGTCAGTGCAAGGCACCTGGGAGAAATTTCCCTGAGGGCAGGAAATGCTCCCTGTGGATCCTGTGGCATCTCCCCAGCGGGTGAAGGGTTGAGTCTGGAGGAGTGGGGGGATCAGCCCAGGCTCCGTCGTTGTTGGGGATCCCCGAGTGCAGCAAACGGGAGAGTTCCCGGCTGGGAGAGGCCCCACTCAGAGGGAGTCGCTGGCCCAGGAGAGCTCCAAGGGCTCCTTTTGGAGCACTGTTTGCAGGGCCCCAAGAGAGGGGCTTCAGTCCCAGCAATGGTTCATTCTGGCTGCACTTGGCATCAACAGCTTTCTTTGGCAGTGTGAGAACAGGGATGTTGTGCCACTGAGGGAATAAAACCAGTTCCCAGGGCTGCTCCTCCAGAAAGCAGGAGCTGGTTGGGCAGCAGCAGTGCCTGGGGCAGACAGTGTTTGTGATGAGCTGCAGAGGAGCTGAGCCCAGGGGCTGTTGGCCAAGGCCGAGCCCCAAGGAGCATTTCTCAGCTGGCAGGGCGGCCTGAGAAGGGGAGGGGGGAATGCAGCAGCACAGGGCCATGGAACCAAGGGACCATTGTGACACTGTGGGGCCCTGTGAGACCAAGGGACCATTGTGACACTGTGAGGCCTCATGGAACCAGTGAGACCACTGTGACCCTGGGAGTCCCCACAGAACCAAGAGGACCGTTGTGATACTGTGGGCCTTCGTGAAAACAAGAGGCCTTTGTGACACTGCAGGGCTGCATGGAACCAAAGGTCCGTTGTGACATTTTGGGATCTTGTGTCATCAATGGTCCATTGTGACACTGTGGAGCCAAAGGAGACCATTGTGACACTGCAAACCCCCAGGGTCCAAGGTCCATTGTGACATTGCAGGGCTCATGAACAGAGGAGTCCCGTGTCATTTTGGGGCCTGGGGAGCCACGGAGACCATTGTGACACTGCAAGGCGTCATGGAATCAAAGCACCACTGGGACACTGTGGGGCCCCATGGAACCCAGGGGACCATGGTGATACTGCAGGACCTCATAAAAGCAAGGGAACATGGAACAGGTCTGGCTGGTCGAGCCTCCCGTCGACTGCCTGACTGGTCCAAATGACCCTGGAATGTTGAGGGTCTCTTCTCATCTGCTATTGAAACACTGGGGCTCCGTGCTTTTCTTCCTAATGGAAAAGAACTGTCCTTCTCTGCCAGGCACCCATGGCCAGAACTGGGATTTCACTTCCAAATTTCCTTATATCCAGGGACTGTTCCCATAGGAATATTGCCAGGACAAGTCTGTCTTGCATTGGTTTTACAAGGGTCACCTCCCATCTGTCCCCAAAACACTGGGGAAGGCTCTGTGCTTTCCTTCCCATGGGAAAGAACTGTCCTGCTTCTCCAGGTGCCCATGGCCGAGATTGGACTTCCACCTCCAAAATTCCCTACATCCAAAGATAGCTCCCAGACAAAATATGTCATTTCTGACACGTCTGAATGGCCTTGGCCTAGTGAGGCTCTCACCTTCCTTCCAAACACTGGAGCTCTGTGCTTTCCTTCCTATGGAAAAGAACTGTCCTTCTTGGCCAGGCACCCATGGCCAGAATTGGGATTTCGCCTCCAACATTGCCTGTTGTGACAGACTGAAGGAGACTGTGGCTCAAAGAAGTTTGTGTTTGGGGGAGGAAGGTGCAGCCTTGCCCTGCCCTGGAAGCCCAGCCCTGCCCTGCACTGGAACCCCAGTCCCCCCAGAGCCTCTATCCCAGCCCAGCAGTGGCTGCCAGTCCCTGGCACAGCACAGGCAATGCTCCACAGCCACCTCTGCAGCCCCAGCCCAGCTCCTGAGGGACCAAATGAGCCCAAGCCCAACCTGGGGGAAGGGCCCAGGGAGACCAAGGGGTATTGAAGGCTGACCACAAGGCAAGCACACATCTTGACCCTACCTCCTCTTGGAATTTCCATCAGAACTGCACTGGAATCCAGGAGTTGGAAGCTCTGTGTGTGCTTCTCTAAATCTTATTTGTCTTTTCCTTATTCCCTCTTCTTCCAAAATTTGAGTAACTTAAAATGGAACAGACTTAGAGTTTGTGAAGTTGAATGAGCAAAGTTAATGTTATGAGAAGTGTTTCTTGGTGATTGAATGTTGTAATAAACCTTTTGCCAAAGTTTCTGTGATATTCTAAAGTACCCAGTAAAGTTCCTGTTTTGTTGTTTAGAGCTCCTGAGAATCTCTTGCTGATATTTCTCCAGTGTATCACACTAAGTGTACACAAACAATTGTAATTCCTTTTAAATGTCTTCTTGAGAGAGTTTTTTAGTGGATGGGGGTCAGGGCTTGTGTGTGCTGCTTGGCCCAGCCCAGGCAGGGCTTTCCCAGCCACATTCCACACTCCATTGCCCAGCTGGAGCCGCTGGTGCCTCTGAGTTGTGCTGCCCCAGCCCCAGGGACGCTCTCCTTGTCTGCCCATTCCCCCACGGTCTCTGGGCAGGGATGGCCTCACTGGGGGCTGCTGACATCCTCAGCAACTTGGAGGCTGCTGCTGAATTTCACTGCTCCAGAGGCTTGTTCAGCCTTCAGCTCTTCAGTGCAGGAATTCAGTGTCCCAGGGCTCATTAACATTCAGAACACCTGAACAAGCCAAGCCTCTGGGAATCATTTGATTTTAATTTTCCAATCCTTTGTGGTTAATTCAACACATTTCATAAGTGTATTCCAAGTGAAGGTATTATATTTACAAAGACAGTGAAAAATGATTTTTTTAGGTTTTTTTTCCTTTTAATTCATTGACATGAGCAATCTCCAATTGACACTGAATCCAAATACCTCCTAATGCAGTTGGAATAGATATGCAAATCAAGACCCTTCATGGCTGACAATCAATCAGACTCTGTCCCTACCCCCACCCCACCATTTCCCCCATCCAAGCCCTGGCACTCAGGGCAGCCTTGTGCAAATCTGAGCTCCCTCCAGCCCAGGCTGCACCTGCAGCTTTCAGCTCCTTGGCTCCCACTCCCACCTGCTTTCCTTGGAGAAGGAGCTGCCTGAGACACAGAGGGATGTTTATTTCTTGTCAGCCAACAAAGCCAAGGGAAGGCATAGCTCCATCAAATGCCAAAGTCATTCCTCTGCTGGATATTAAATCCACTTTGCACTGCAGACAGTCTCAGAGCAGTGGAAAACACCTTCTGTGCCCAGCACAGATCCCAAGGTCTCCCCAAGCCCCCCCTGCCCCGATTCTGCCCAGATTTGCTCTTTGCACACACGAGTCACAGGCTGAAGCCAGGAGCTCCCTCCATGCCCAGAGGGAGGAAAAGAGAGAAAGGGGATGAAGAGCTCTCCTGTGCAGAGCCAAGGTCCAAGTGCAGCCCCTGCAGTGGGAACCACAACTCATCAGGTTTGTGTCCTTTGAGCTCAGGGCCTGCTGACACTCAGAGGCACAGAAAGATTTCTTGCCAACAAACACAAGCTGAACATTTGAACAGTTTAATAACCATCACAGCTCTTCCCTCAGCTCTCTGGGATGTCCCAGCAGCATCTGACATGTCCACCATCCCCCACGGCTTTCTGAACAGGAATAGTTTTTAAGCAAATACATAAGAAATGGAAATTCAGTGATAGGTATAACCACAGTGAGATACTCAATTCATATTTTTTTTAACATGAAATATTTGGCCACTCCCTGAAGTTCAAAGTATGAAACCAGTCAGCTGAGAGGCGTTCAAATGACCAGACAGCATCTGGAGGAGGAAATCTGAGAGTAGCAGGAAGGACATAGATCCAGCTGATCCAGTGAAGAGATGTCCTTAGACACAGCCATTTAAACAGGAGAGCTGGAAACCTGTAGCCAATAAACCTGAAGGAAGGTGGTCATTAAATATTAGACTGAATGTCAGTGGCAGAGGGGAAGATCTGTATTTCTTCCCGTGACATCAGTAGAAGGATCCAGTAGATCCAGGAAGTTCCTCTTCCTGGTGGGAAAACGTTGCCATTACTTAAAATCCTCAAGTGACCCAGATAACAAAGATTTGCTTGTATATTATAAAACTAACAGGAATTAAAACCTGTGCCCCTTTCCAGGCAGACATCAGCTGTGTGCCCATCAACAGGCAGCGCCACTTGTGCCCTGAGGTGCCCAGCTGGGATTGGATCTCTCCCAGAGCACCTGAGGGAGAGCAGAGCACCTTGCAAGCTGCAGGTCCTTGACAGCCCCGCAGGGCTCCTGTCCCATCAACATCTGCTCTGCTCCAGTCTGAAACAGGGCCCAGCAGGGTGCTGGGATCATCAGAGAGCTGAGGTGTGTGCTGGAATTCAATGGCCTCCCCATCCCGCAGCAGCCCTGCATTTCCCTGCTGCAGCCTTGGTCTCCAGCCCAGCCATGGAGGCTCTTTGGGCTCTGGAGTGTTGCTGCAGCCCCAAGGGCAGCTGAGCTCTGCCTTTGGCACAGTCAGGCCTGGCCAGCGCAGATCATGCTCAGCAATTGCTTGTGTGTGCCTGGCCTTGCTGTCAGCCCCGGCAGCGGCTGCGTGGCCCCTTTGTGGCCCTGTGCTGGCCCAGCCATGGTGGCCCAGCCCCTGTGCTGGCCCAGCCCAGGCCAGGAGCATTGTGGCTGGGAACGGCCCCTGTGCCGTGGTGCCCACAGCAGCCTTGGGGCTCTGTGCCCCATGGCCTCCCTGCTGGGCAGCCTCTGCCAGCTCCTGCAGAGCCCGTGGCACCTGTGGGGCTGCACAGACAGCCCTGCCCCGGGCTCTGCCGGCCTCTGGGCCAGCAGAGAGGCAGCCAGGGCTGGCCATGGCCGGGAACAGGCCCTGAGCCGCACAGGAGGATGGAGCTGGGCCACAGCCAAACTCAGCCCAGGCCAAAGCTGGACTCAGCAGCCAGGGCTGCCAACACATGGGCACAGAGGCTGACGCTGACAAATGTCCTGGGCCCCCTCCCTGCTCTGTCCATGCCACCAAGGGCACAGAGCAGCCTCCTCTCTGGGCCACTTGCCTGTTTGCAATGCCTTGCACAGGCGCTGGCCCTGCCCCACAAGGCCTGGCCTGAGTCCTGCCCCTGCATGCTCAGCCAGGCTGAGATGGACACTGATGGTTTCTGGGCCACGCTCGCGGAGCCCAGCCCAGCTCCCTGCAAGCTCTGCCAGCTGCCCTGAGCTCTGGGCAGCACCAAGGGCCTCTCTGAGCCCAGCCCAGCCGGCTCTGGCCCCACAGCTGTGCTCAGGCCAGGCTGCTCTGGCCACTGGCCCCACGGCCTCAGCCCCTGCCAAGGCCACAGCAGCAGCTGCAGCTGCCACAGGACTCAGCGCCAGCCATGGGGGAAGATGCTGGGCCAAGGCCAAAGGAGGCTCCCTGGCTGCCCTGCTCCCCTGGGGTTGAGGTGCTGAGAGCTCTGCAGCCCCTGCTGCCATCCCATCTGCCCAGGGCAGCACCAGAGCCCCGGCCTTGGGGCCCTCAAGAGCTGCTCCTACTCCAGGCCCAGGGCCCATACCAAAGCTGGGGCAGCAGCCACAAAGCTGTGCCCATTTCTGTTCATTGCTGCTCTGATGGGGATGGATCCTCAGCCACTTGGAGGTTGCTGATGAATTTTACTGCTCCAGAGGCCTCTTCTATCTGGAGCTCTTCACTTCAGGAATTCGGTGACAAAGGCTCCCAAACATTTGTTCAAAATACTTGAGCAAGAAAAACCTCTGGGAATAATCTATGTTTTCATTTCTTCTGTGATTAATCAGACAGATTTCAGAAGAGTATTTTAATTGAATCTGCTATATTGAAAAAATGCCAGGAGAATTGTTATGTACTCTTTGGTTTTCTTTTCTTGTTAATCGATTGATATCATCAATGTCCAACTGATATTGACACTCAGCACCTTCTAATGTAGTCTGAATAGATATGAAAATCAAGACCCTTCATGGCAGACAATCAGTAACACATTTTCCCCAACACCCCCACCATGTCCCTCATCCAACCCCTGGAACTCCTATGGATCAGGAATGGTGTGGCCAGCAGGAGCAGGGCAGGGATTCTTCCCCTGTGCTCAGCACTGGTTGGGCAGCACCTCGAGTGCTGTGTCCAGTTCTGGGCCCCCAATTTAGGAATGACATGGAGGGGCTGGAGGGTGTCCAGAGAAGGGCAACAAGGCTGGGGAGGGGTCTGGAGCACAAGTCCTGTGAGGAGTGGCTGAGAGAGCTGGGGTTGTTTATCCTGGAGAAGAGGAGGCTCAGGGGAGACAAGGCAGTATCAGGGCACAGGTTGGACTTGGTGATCTCCAAGGTCTTTTCCAACCTTGATGATTCTGGGATTCTCTGGAATCACCTTTGGAGCAGTTGCAGGATGAGCCCTGGGCCTCCTCTGCAGAAGCTCCAGCAGCCCAGGTCCCTCAGCTTCTCCTGCCAGCCCCAAAGCCCATCCTGTCAGTCCTGCAGAGCCTCTGCAGCTCCTCCTCATTGCCCAGAACAGGGAGCCCCAGAGGCAGAAACAGCAGCCCAGATGTGCCCCCCCTGGCCTGGGGTGCCTCTGGCAAGGGAGCAGCAGCAGGCACTTCAGGAGCCTGCAGACAATTCCTGCAGCACTTGTAGGATGATCCTGCTGCCCAAGGGACATTCCCATGGTGCCAAGTCAGGAACTGCAATGGGGAGTGGGGCCAGAGAGGAAAGGGCAAACAGGGATGGGCTCTTTGCTGGGCAGGAAACGGGAGTGGGCAGTTGGAAGAAATCTGAAGCAGGAAGAGTAAAGAAAGCAAAGGAGAAGGCAAGGAATTGCTCAGGGCAGTTTGGGGGTGGCTGCCAGGCAGCCCTGGCTCTGAGCAACAGCGTCTGCAGTGACACAGGAAACTCCCAGCTGATGGGAACAAACTTTCTGGCTGAGTGCAGAGGCCAGGACAAAGCTGGGTGGTTTCCCTGGTGTCCCCCAGCCCTTGCTGGCCCCAGGGGCTGATGGCATTTGTGCTCCCTCAGGTTCATGTCCCCACAGCAACAGCATGGGGGTGCTGGCCCTGCTGTGTGCAATGCAAACAGGGGCTGCTGAGGCAGTGCTGCCGTGTCTGTGCCTGCAAGGATGGGGCACCTGTGTGAGCTGGGGGAGAGGCCAGGGCTGCAGAGGGGGGATGTTGTTGGCAGCTGCATGAGGACGCTCTGGGACGCTGCCCTGGGCTGTGCAGCGCACTGGGCATGGATCAGCCCCTGCTCTGCTGCTCCTTCCCGTCTGGCCCAGGGCCCTTGCAGAGCCCCAGCCATGCTGTTTGCCCCCAGCCTGCCCACGGCCAGCCTGGGGCTGCTCCCGGGGGTTTCTGTGCTGAGCATTGGCCTGGCCGTGTTCTTGAGAGAGCCTGGGCAAGGAGCCTGGAGCCCCCAGGGCCTGGCCTGAGGCGTCAGCGCTGCCCCAGCAGTGCCCATGGCCTGTCCCTGCTGCAGCCCCGGCACTGCCACCCCCAGGGCTGTGCCCGGCCCCGAGAGCACTCAGGCCCTGCAGCAACACCAGGGCCACCAGGGCAGCGGGGCAGGGCCACGGCAGCAGCACTGGCAACACCAAGTGCTGCTGCTGCTGCTGCTGCTGGGCACAGCTGCTGGGCCAGCACTGATCTGCCCCAGCTCTGCACACAGACATTGCTGCTGCAGCTCCAGAGAAGGCAACACAAGGGCATCTCTGCAGAAAACTCTGCTGGGAGATCCTTTAGTTCCTTTAAAGGCACCGAGAGCACAGCCCCTCCTCGACACAGTCTGTGGCCACAGGGAAGGTGGAGAGAAACAAAATGAGAAATGGCACAGAGATTGACATTTATTTGTTGACAATATAAAAATACAAGAACAAAGGAAAAGAACCTCCAAAATTAAATGAACAAGAAGGATCAAAGATAACTTTTACTACAAGTGATTTGCTGAAATTGGCCAGCAGTTTAATGTTTCTGTAAACATCCAGTCATCAGTCTCCTCACTGCAGCCTTGAGCTCCTGGTTCCTCAGGCTGTAGATGAGAGGGTTCAGGGCTGGAGGCACCACCGAGTACAGAACTGAAAGGGCCAGATCCAGGGATGGGGAAGACAGGGAAGGGGGCTTCAGGTGAGCAAAGGTGCCACTGCTGATGAACAGGGAGACCACGGCCAGGTGAGGGAGGCAGGTGGAAAAGGCTTTGTGCCGTCTCTGCTCAGAGGGGATCCTCAGCACAACCCTGAAGATCTGCACATAGGAGAAAACAATGAACACAAAACAACCAAATGCTAAACACACACTAACAGCAAGAAGCCCATGTCTCCTGAGGTTTGAGTGTGAGCAGGAGAGCTTGAGGATCTGTGGGATTTCACAGAAGAACTGGCCCAGGTCATTGCCATGGCATAGGGGCAGGGAAAATGTATTGGCTGTGAGCAGTAGAGCAGTGAGAAAGGCACTGGCCCAGGCAGCTGCTGCCATGTGGGCACAAGCTCTGCTGCCCACGAGGGTCCCGTAGTGCAGGGGTTTGCAGATGGACACGTAGCGGTCGTAGCACATGATGGTCAGGAGATAAAATTCTGCTCCAATGAAGAACAGAAAGAAAAAGAGCTGAGCAGCACATCCAGTGTAGGAGATGTTGCTGGTGTCCCAGAGGGAATTGTGCATGGCTTTGGGGACAGTGGTGCAGATGGAGCCCAGGTCAGCGAGGGCCAGGTTGAGCAGGAAGAAGAACATGGGCGTGTGCAGGTGGTGGCCGCAGGCTACGGCGCTGATGATGAGGCCGTTGCCCAGGAGGGCAGCCAGGGAGATGCCCAGCAAGAGGCAGAAGTGCAGGAGCTGCAGCTGCCGCGTGTCTGCCAATGCCAGCAGGAGGAAGTGCCTGATGCAGCTGCTGTTCGACATTTGCTGTGGTGCCTTGGCATGGGGATCTGTAAGAAAAGTAATCATGGAATAGTTGGGTTTGGAGAGGACTTGAAATATCCCAGCACAGCCTGGGGGCACTTTCCCCCCACTGCCTGCCCAGGGCTCTGCTGCCTGGAGCTGTCCCTGCCAGCAGCTGCTTCCCTGTGCCCAGGGCTGGGCCCTGCCAGTGCTGCCAGAGCCCAGCCCAGCCCTGGGGGCTCAGCTCTGTCCTGCAGAGCCCTCCCAGCTCAGGCACTGCCCAGAGGCAGCTCTGGCTCTGCAGGCTCTGATGGCAACGTCAGAGCAACCCTGAGGAGGCTGGAAAAGCGACACTGAAGCTTTCGCTCAGGGGCCCTCTGTTGATCTCTGTAACTGCAAAGTTTATTCATATCTAAGAGAATTTTTAAATTTATTTTTCCCAGCCTTAACTGAGAGATGAATATCTATGGGCAGTTTCATATCCAGGCAACCCAGAGCAGTAGATTAAAAAAGCAGGATTTTCCCTTACATGCAATCCCTGCCTTGCTGTGCTCCCTCTATCATCTACTTGGAAATGTTCTGCAGTTCAATGCCATGCTCGGATCAGTCCTGAACAATGCAGCATCCTCCCCACACAAGGAGAACACTTCCAAGCCTCACCAGCTGTCTCCTCCCAGCCAGATCTTGTCCCCCAGGGCTGGGAGCAGCTGCCAGGGCTGGCTGAGAGCTGTCCCTGGCAGGCAGCAGAGTCCCTGCCCCAGCACAGCGCCCTGGGCTGCAGGACCCTGCTCTGCAGGACAGCCCTGGGCACCCCTGGCTGCTCTGCACAAGAGACAAGCAGAGAATGCACTCACAGGCTCTGCAGGCATTGGCATGTTCCAGCTGCAGGAGATGGCTCCAGGAGCTGCAGCTGCATTGTCCTGCAGCCAGAGGTTCCTGTGCCAAGGGCTGGCAGTGATTGTGCCCCAGGCACTTCTCAGCCCCTTCCCAGCCCTGACTGATTGAAGCTCTCTGTGCCTCTGGGCTGTGCCCGGGCTGGCTGCAGGCAGTGCCTCAGCCCTGCTGGGCTGGCAGAAGAGCTGCTCATCTAGAGAAATGTGCTTTTGAAGCTCTTCTTGGGGAGCAGGAGCTGCCTCTGGGCCAGGAGCCCAGCCCAGCTCAGCAGCACAGACACAGCACAAGGACTTTAATCAGCCTCTGGGCCTTTGTGCTCAGGCCCTGGACATCAGTCCCTGAGAGGGAGCTGAAGAAACCTCTCCAGAACTCCAAGGCAGAATCCAACTCCAAACTTTCTTGGACTTTTAATGGGTCCCAGAGAGGGACACGACTGAGCAAGTGTCCCCAGGCCCCAGGTAGAGCAGAGAACTGCAGGCAGTGATGACAGGTGGGGACAGAGAGAAGCCAAGTCTTGGTGCCCTGGGGCACAGCAGGGTCTGTGCCAGCAAGGGCTGGGAGGAGACACCTTGTCCTGAGGCCCTGGGGCCTCCTGGCACAGCCCCAGCCAGGCTGGGCACTGTCAGCCCCTTGTGCTGCCCTCAGCATCCCCCCCTAGCCCACATCCCAGTGGCCTCAAGGATCTGCTGCAAGGAGTCCCTGGGGAGCCTTGCTCAGCAATGGCCCTGGGGGCTCCTGAATGCTCCCTGCAGGGACTGCAGGTTTTTCAAAGGACTTTGGCTTTTGCCTTGGAGTCTCTGAGAGGTTCGTGCAATCATGGCCTCCAATTATCTGCTGTAATTAGTCCCTGGAGAGGCTTTGTCAGTAACAACACTCAGTGGGGCTCATTAATGCTTCAGGGTACTTCAGTTATTTCAGGTACTTGGTGTTTCCCTTTTGATACAGACTCTGTGAGAGGTTTGTGCAATCATGGCCCCAATTATCTGCTTTAATGAGTCCCTTGAGAGCTTTGTACTGACACTCAGTGCTGCTCAGTAATGCTTTGAGATACTCAAATTTTTTAAGGTACTTTGGATTTTTCTTTCCACACTTAATCTCTGAGAGGTTTTTTGTGCCATCCTGGCCTCCAATTCTCTCCTCCAAGGAGTCCATGAGGAGCCTGTGTTGGGGATGGACCTCAGTGGGGCCCATTCATGCTTTGAGGCACTCTGAGTTTTTCCTCTTACTTTGACTCCTGGAAAGGTTTGTGCAATCTCCTCTCAGGCCCTGAGGTTCCAGGGCTCAGCTCCAAATGCACCACAGGGCTCATTAGGATGCAGCAAGTTCTGACAAACCATGGCTCTGCCTTGATTTCCCTCTGGTCTTTTGCAGTTCAGCAGGAAGGTTTCCTTTTACAATTACGGAGAAATATTTCAAAGAGCTTCTAAGTAATATTTAATACTATTTTAAAGAGTGCATTTTATTACTGTTCTCTTTAGAGAAGAGCTGATTGCAGCTTTCTGTTATTGATATTGATCCAGGGTCTCTCCCGAGGAGATCTGGCCAGGTCAGTGAAGTTGTACTTTGGAGCTGACCCAGTGTGGACAACCTTGACCCACATTCCCCAGTCCCCTGTTAGAAACGATTTTCACTTTAAAAAATTTAGATGCTTTATTAAGACCTTTACAGAATACAACAGAAAACTGAATAATGAAAAGAGTACTGCGCCAGGAGCAAAGGATTCAGTCATTGTGTTCTCATCTACAAAATGGATGTTCTGTCTTTTATACCTCTGGCCCCTCCCAAAGTCTTGTCAATCGACTCCTTCTTCTCTGTCCAGTGGTGGAGATCACTGTCTCACACCTTGATTGGAGGTCAGGTGCTGCCATAGGAACAAGCCAACCCTCCCAAATGCCCCAACTACTGAGGCCATCCTGTGATAGCAATGCAAGGGGGAGGGGAAGGATAACTGTACATCTACAAAACTTCTCTTAGCATATATTTAATATTCACCCCTTAATTGTGAGAGCCAACCATAGGATTACTCATCTATAACAAACCCCTCTTTTCTTTATCTATAAGTAATTTTGCTTGAACAATTGAGTAAAAACATTTCTCTCTCTCTTGAATGAGTCATACCAGTATCTGTTGATGTGGGCAAGGACAGTGGGAATAGGAGAAAAAATCTCAGGTTTTCCTTAGACACACTCATTAGGAATGGACAAAAGGGCATCCCAGAGGTCCAGTGTGGCTTTGACTCCCATCTACCGTGCCTATGTGGCTGCTACCCATAGTTGGTGCATCTTAGGGGTGAGTCCAGAGGCCAACTCGGTCCTGCCCTCCAGTCCCTGTTGAATTAAAAGACAACTGAGGAATTACAGAGGTCTGGAATGGACTTTTGTCCCTACCTTACCATGCCCACGGGGTTGCTACCCACAGCAGGGCTATGGAGCCTTCTTGGTAGCAAACAAAGGGGCCAACCTGGTCTTGCCCTCCTTCTTTTGTCTTATTTTTTTGAAGAAGCTGTCCCATTACCTTTTACAGTCCCTTGTGTACTTCCCCTCAACAGATGCTGGTAATTCTCACCCATGAAAACAGCAAGACAGTTCTCAAGCTGGTTGGTGGAAGTTTGACTCTGCTTTTTGGGCATCTTGGTGTTTTTCTGGTTGTCTTTCAGTCTCTGCTTGAGAGTCAATCTTGTTTCACCCAGCCTGGATGTTACAGTCACTCTTTGGGTTCTTCTCCTGGGCCTTTGACTCTGTTGCCATGAGTCCATCCCCGCTCTGCAGCTCGCACGGCCGATTCGGTGGTGAGCAGTGCCTGAAAGGGACCTTCCCACTGAGGAGTTAGAGGCTGATCTCTTCATGACTTTATCATCACCCAATTCCCCAGGATTAATATTATGGATTCTGAAATCCAGGGTGGTAGTTTGAGGAATTGCCCCTTTATGTCTTA
The DNA here is from genome assembly GCF_051311805.1 of Agelaius phoeniceus. Taxonomy (NCBI): domain Eukaryota; kingdom Metazoa; phylum Chordata; class Aves; order Passeriformes; family Icteridae; genus Agelaius; species Agelaius phoeniceus. Next base: position 9,342,082 of record NW_027509866.1, read on the forward strand.
GCCCTCCTAAGGTTTGTGCTATAGACATCACTTATTCCTTGGCATTGGCTTCCCCTTCCTCATAGGTGGCAGCCTTCTGGGGTGAGGTCAGGAAGGGAAACCCAAACATCATTTCATAGGGTGACACCCCCAGATCTGACTGGGGTTGGGTTCTAATTCTTAATAAGGCCAAAGGGAGACATTTTATCCATGACATTTGGGTTTCAATCATTAGCTTAACTAGAGCTTTTTTAAGAGTTTGATTCATTCTCTCAACCTGACCAGAACTCTATGCCTGTGTAATTCCAATTTTACTGCCAGGGCCTGAACAACTTTCTGCAATATCTTTGATATGAAATGAGTTCCCTGGTCTGAATCTATCCTGTTTGCCATTCCATATTGGGGTGTCCTGGTTTAGGGCAAATTTGGGAGAGAATCTCCAAAGGGGGGCCCCTCCAGAAAGCAAACCCACATGGCCCCTCCCCACAGCCAGTTTGGGAAGGATTCCTTCGAGAGAAGTGGAAAAACCTGTTTATTTAACAGGCACAGCACCCCCAGCACACAGAATGAACAATACCGGATGACACTGCTCTTTCACCACTCTGAAAAAAGATGGCAAATTCAGAAAGTCTCTCTTGGGGGTGGTCACTCAGTCCCTCTGGCGCTGGGGCAGCTGCTGCAGGCCACAGGGTGCAAATGCTCGGTGTTCCCAGGTCCCAGTCTGGAGCAGGTTCGAGATGGTTCAAAAAGGAAAGGAGAAACAGTCCAGGAAGAAATTTGGACAGTTTAGCTAAACTAGCTAATGAGCAGAAGCAAGAGAAAGCAGAAGTGAAGCAGAAGCAAGAGTGAGAGAGCAACGCAAAAAGCGAAGGCAAAAAGCAAAAGCAGCACTATGTACTGCGCGTCTCTGTGTCCCACCAGGCTGATAAGAAAACCAAAACAAAACTTTCACTCTTCAGAGCCAGTCTTAGAGGCATAGAACATAATATCCAGCATAAACAGAACACATGAATGGGGATACAAGCATCGTAACGTCACCCTAGGACATTCCACCCCTTATCCCCATATCATCAACATACTACCACACATCATGCATTTATTCACACAAAATTTCCATCTGTTCCCCCAAAAATTACAAGCAATACCCATCATGCCCTCATCACATCCTCACACTGGACCACTGAATCCATGCCCTATACTACAGAGCTGCAGGATTTCACCCCTTTCACCTTACTCACTCAAAGTTCCATCTTTCACTTGCTCAGACCTTCGACACTTGCACATTTCCTTCTCCATCTCCCACTTGCCCAGACCTTCAGCACTTACACATTTCCTTCTGTCTCATGTCTGTATGGTGTAATGTACAGGCAATGGCAGTAACATCCAACGAACAGTGATATTGCATATCATTCTCACCCCACAATCAGATCTCCCTGAGGTACACATCGTGTTGTTCCATCTCTTTGCATTATCCACCATGTGCAACCTGCTCCCTGGGCAAAGACAACCCCACGAATGGGTTTGTCTGTACTCGAGGCAGAATTGACCCACACAGTCTTCCCTAACAAACTTCTGACATGCACCACTGGGACTTTATCTCCATCTGTTATATTCAGGGACTCAGACTGGGCAAGACCTGCTCGGTTGGTGGAACCTCAGGTGTTAACTAACCAGGTGGCCTTTGCTAAATGCTGCTCCCAATTTTTGAAAGATCCCCCACCCAAAGCTTTCAGCTGGGTTTTAGTAGTCCATTGTACCTCTCCACTTTGCCTGCAGGTGGTGCATGGTAGGGGATATGGTACACCCACTCAATGCCATGTTCCCTAGCCCAGGTGTTGATGAGGCTGTTCTTGAAATGAGTCCCATTGTCTGACTCAATTCTCTCAGGGGTGCCATGTCTCCACAGGATTTGGTTTTCCAGGCCCAGGATGGTGTTCTGAGCAGTAGCATGAAGCACAGGGTAGGTTTGCAACCATCCAGTGGTGGCTTCCACCATGGTCAGCACGTGGCGCTTGCCCTGGCGTGTCTGGGGCAGTGGGATGGAGTCAATCTGCCAGGCCTCCCCATACTTGTACTTGGACCCCCGCCCACCGTACCATAGGGGCTTCACTCGCTTGGCTTGCTTGATGGCAGCACACGTCTCACAGTCATGGACAACCTGAGAAATACTGTCCATGGTTAAATCCACCCCTCGGTCTCTTGCCCACTTATAGGTGGCATCTCTGCCCTGATGGCCTGAGGCATCATGGGCCCATCGAGCTAGGAATAACTCTCCCTTCTGTTGTCAATCTAAGTCTATCTTCGACACCTCTATTTTTGCTACCTGATCTACCTGTTTGTTGTTTTGGTGTTCCTCATTAGCCCAACTCTTGGGGACATGGGCATCTACATGGTGCACCTTCACAGGTAGCCTCCCTACCCTGGTAGCAATGTCTTTCCACTCTTCAGCAGCCCAAATTGGTTTTCCTCTATGCTGCCAGTTGGACTCATTCCACCTCTCCAGCCATCCCCACAGAGCATTGGCTACCATCCATGAATCAGTGTAGAGGTAGAGCTTTGGCCACTTCTCTCTTTCTACAATGTCCAGGGCCAGCTGAATGGCTTTGAGTTCAGCAAGTTGGCTTGATCCACCTTCACCTTCAGTGGCCTCTGTGACCTGTCGTGTGGGGCTCCATACGGCTGCTTTCCACTTCTGGTTCATCCCTAAGATGCGACAGGAACCGTCAGTGAAAAGAGCAGAGCGCGTTTCCTCTGGGGGCAGTTGGTTATATGGAGGAGCCTCTTCAGCCCGTGTCACTGGTTCTTGTTCTTCATACGTGACACCAAAATTCGCACCTTCGGGCCCATTTGTAATTTCCTCCAAAATCCCAGGGCGATTCAGTTTACCTATACGGGCACTGTCTCTGTCCCTCTGGGAGCCTCTCAGGAACCCTGGGCCAGTCCCGAGTTGGCAGACACCGGGGGCAGCCCCGACACGGCCGACAGCGGGGAGACACTCTCTGTGCCCCGAGGGTACTGAGGGCACCTGGGCTGGTCGCCTGTGCAGCACAAGAGACACCAGAGACATCGGTAGAAGAGAAAGGGCCGACTCTTAGCAGGGGTTAATCCAAGGTTTTATTCTAGGAGTCCCAAAGGAGCCCCTACACCTCAGGGCACTCCTGCCCAGAGCCCCGGGAGATGTGCCAAGGTTACATTTAAAGGGAGGTGGAAACCCAAAGTAGATAACATTTTACTAACCAAGAAGTGACCCTAAGGGATGGGTACTGGGGGATGGACATTTAGGACAGCATATGGGGCAGGGCTTGGGGGGCTGACCCCTGGCCTCTGGCTGATCACTCGGCATCCTGGAATGAAGCTTCTGGATGGAGGGGATGGGATGCTGAGTGATTGACAGAGAGCCAGGGTGGGGGTTTGGGGATGATCTCAGCAAGGGAAAGGGATTACACAGGTAAAGGGAGGGGGGTACCATCTGGGATGAACCACTTGGGAAAAATACCAGGATTCAAACCCAAAACTATTACAAAACTATTACAAAGTATAAAAACACACTACAACACACCACCCAGATCTGGTGTTTGCTGTGCAAGTGCCCAGATCCGGAAATTTCCCAGGGCTGGCACAGCCCAAGTCCAGCAATTTGCTGGCACAGAAAGCCAAAATCCGGCAATTTCCTGATGCCAATACAGGTGCCCAGACCTGGTGTTTGCTGCCACTGCCAGTGCCCAGATCTGGATATTTCCCTGTTCTGGCAGAGCCAAGTCCAACAATTTTCTGGCAAAGAAAGCCAAAATCTGGCAATTCCCTGCTACCGTCATTGGCAATGCCAGGATCCGGTGTTTGCTGGCACCACCAGTGCCCAGATGCGGGATTTTCCCGGTGCTGGCACAGCCCCAGTCAAGTAATTTTCTGGCAAAGAAAGCCAAAACCTTGCAAATACCTGGTGCTGGCCCCACCCAGATCTGGTGTTTTCTGGCACTGCCAGTGCTCAGATCCAGCAGTTTCCCAGTGGCAGCAAAGACCAAGTCCAGCAATTTGCTTGCACAGAAAGACAAAACCCGGCAATTTTCTGGTGATAGCACTGGCACCACCCAGATCTGCGGTTAGCTGGCACTGCCAGTGCCCAGATCTGGCAATTTCCTTGTGCCAGCACAACCCGAATGCAGCAATTGTCTGGCAAAGAAAGCCAAAACCAAGCACTGCCCAGATCAGGTGTGCTGGGGTTGGTTTAAAAGAAGAGGGAGACCTTGGCTTAAGGCAGTGGGAAAACCCTCTTTAGTCAGGGTCAGCAGGAGCTCCCGCCCATAATCCTCTTGTTCAGGTTTGCAGATTGTTACTAGAAAGTTCTGAGTTCTCTTTGCTACCATTGGTTACTTTTTACTGCAAAAATTGTAATATTCTTAATCCTTCCTTTCTCTTGGATCCTTTCCTCAGATCCCACCTTAACCCCTCCCCATAAATAAATGGATAAATATCCCTGCTAGACCCTGGACCCAGGCTTTTTTCTGCTTTGCTCTCTCTACTGTGCACGCCGTCCTGTTTGTTGTGTTTGCCTTCATTAAAGTTCTGTTTCCAGAGCACCAGATGGAAGCAGTCTCTGTCTGTAAAGTGGCCAGAGCTGGTTCTCAGGGAAACCACTGGTCAACGGTCCGGATGAGGGCCAGAAGGTTTCACTGGTGTTTGCTGGCACTGCCAGTGCCCACATCTGGAAATTTCCCTATTCTGACACAGCCCAAGTGCAGCAGCAATTTACTGGCACAGAAATCCAAAACCCCGCAACTTTCTGCTACTGGCTCTGGCACCGCCCACATCTTGTGTTTGCTGCGCCAGTGCCCAGATTGGGAAATTTCCCGGTGCCAGCAGAGCCCTAATCTGGCAGATTTCTGTCACTGGCAATGACACCACCCAGATCTGGTGTTTGCTGGCAGCGCCAGTGCCCAGATCTGAAAACTTCCTGGTGCTGGCACAGCCCAAGTCCAGTGATTTGCTGGCACAGAAAGCCAAAATTTGGAAATCTGCAGGTTCTGGCTCCAGCACCATCCAGATCTGGTGTTTGCTGGGACCGCCAGTGCCCAGATTTGGAAATTTCCCGATGCCTTCACAGCCCAGGTCCAGCAATTTGGTTTTAGCTAGCTTAGGCAGAGAAGTTCCTGGAACTGTGACTTTCCTTTTTCTTGGAACTGTTTAAACCTGCTCTGGACTGAAAACCCAGAAAAACACCGGCACCTCACACCTGTGGCCCACCGAGGTCTGGGACGCTGCATTCCAGCACCAGAGGGACTTAGAAGAGACCGAGTGAGCCAACTACACCCCACAAAAAGGACTTTCTGAATTTGCCATCTCTTCAGCACTGTCAGAGGTTTCATTTAATATTATTCATTTTTCATGCTTTTGAATATTTTACTTGTTAAATAAACTGGGGTTTTTTTCACTTTTCTCGAGGGAAGTCTTTTCCTGAACTAGTAGGGGGAGGGGCTGCTTGAACTTGCTTTCTAGATGGATCCCTTTTGGAGGTTTCCTCCCCAAATTTGCCCTAAGCCAGCACAAACAGTCATCATGAAAATGTCACCAGTGGCATAATTTCCTGCTGGCAAATCTTGGGACAGAAGCTTGACCTTGTTCTCCATGAGACATTCTTGGGAAGAGAGACAGGAGAAGATTCCTGGAAAACTGAAACAGCTTTCCAGAAGGGAAATGAAAATGAAAGAAACAATCCAAGATCTTTTCCTCTATTTATTTCTATGCTCCCCTTTTCCATGTTGCACTACTTCTCCATCCCAGGAATTCCAGATGCACTTCACCTCTAAGATCGGTGACTTAGTGATTTTTAGACACTTGAAAATACCATGAACCACACAGAGTTTTCCTTCCCCTGGTTTTACTGGAAGGCAAGACTGGAGATGTAAGTGCAGTGCTGGGGTCAGGTAGGAATCCTACAGCAAGGGAAGGTGGCCCGACAGTGTTTGACCCTCAGCCAGGCCAATGCAGAGCAGCAAGCGAGGGGATTGCTGAGCCAGTGTGCAGGAGTCAGGGCTCTGCATCTGGGCTCACCGCTGCAAAGTTCCCGTGTTTGGACAGACTCAGGGGCTGTGCCCGGGGCGCGCGGGGCTCGAACGTGGGGCTCGTGGGGCGAGCGGGGAACGGACACGGGGACGAACGGCCCCGGTGCTTCAGTTGCAGCGGCGGCAGCGGCGGCAGCAGCAGCGGCAGCAGCAGCGACAGCAGAAAAACAGATATTTTATAACACTCTTTCACTCTTTATCTTTTTCTTTCTCTTTCTCTCCCTTTCCCGCGGTCGGGCACCCTTCTCTCGGGGTCCCTTGCCCGGCGTCCCTCTCCTCTCCCCGCCTCCCTCTCCCCTGCCGGGCCGGGCCATGCCCCCGGCCCGCCCCCGGCCCCGGGCGGGGCTGCCCCGTGCCCGGCCCCGCCGTCCCGCCGCGCTCTCGCCTCCGCCCGGCTCTGGCCGTACTGGCGGTGGCGCTGCTGGGCGGGCGTCAGTTCCTGGTGCGGGGGCGGCATCGCCGCCCTTCGGCTCCGCCTGGCCCGAGCCCGGCCCCGGCCCCGGCCCCGGCCCCGGCTCCTCCCGGGGCCCGCGGAGGACACAGGCGGCGCGGCCGCTCCCGCCGCCTCCGCTGCGGCTTCCCCGGCCCGAGCTCCGCCGCTCGGCAGCGCGGCCGCCGGCCCCGAGCCTCCCGTGCCGCGTTCCAAAGAGCGAACGCCTGGGCATGGCCGGCCCGGGGCGGCTGAGGGGCGCTCGGGGGCCGTTGCTGGCCCCGGGCCGAGCTCTGACAGCCGCGTCCCGCCCGCAGGGAAGGCGCACGAGGCCCTGCAGGAGCGCTACCGCCTGGGTTCGCTGCTGGGGCGCGGAGGATTCGGCAGCGTCTTCGCGGCCACGCGGCTCTCGGACGGCGCCCCGGTGAGCGGCGGGGCCGGCGGCGGGCGCAGGAGGAGGGGGCGGAGGAGGAGGAGGAGGAGGATGGGGCTGGGCAGAGCGGGCGGCGAGCTGAGCCCGCTGCTGTCCTTGGTTTGCAGGTGGCCATCAAGAGGGTGCCACGGAACCGCGTCCGGCACTGGGGCGAGCTGGTGAGTGAGCGGGGCCAGCGGCAGCAGCCGGGGCTGCCGGGCGGGGATGAGCCGAGGCCCGGCACGGTGGAAGCCGCCAGGACGCCTCGAGGGAGAGCGGGCGTGGGTCCAGCGCAGGGCGCAGAGCATCCCGGGCTGGCTGAGGGCTCCCCAAGCCCCGGCACGGCATCGGCCCCACTGAGGGCATCGTGCTCCTCCCGCAGCCCGACGGCAGCAGGGCCCCGCTGGAGGTGGTGCTGCAAGCCAAGGTGTCCACTGGCTTCCCTGGTGTGGTGCAGCTGCTGGAGTGGCTTGAGCTGCCCAACCACATCGTGATGGTGCTGGAGCGGCCAGAGCGGTGTCAGGACCTGCAGCGTTTCATTGGGGCACGGCGGTTCCTGCCCGAGGAGGTGGCGCGGGCGCTGTTCCGCCAGGTGCTGGAGGCCGTGCGGCACTGCACCAGCTGCGGGGTCCTGCACAGGGACATCAAGCCCGAGAACATCCTGCTCGACCTGCACACCGGGAAGGCCAAACTGATCGACTTTGGCTGTGGCACCTACCTGCAAGACACAGCCTACACCCACTTTGCAGGTGAGCCCACGTAAGGGTGTACTCCTGGTCCCGGGATCTCATGGCCCAACATCTCCCAGCCCAAGCTGGCTGTGGCAGAGGGGATTCTCCCTTTTGCTGCCAGTCAGGGGACTGAGTCTTCAGCTGAGTTGCTTTAGAGCAGGGCTGGGTGGGGAGCCATCTTCCAGCCCTGCTGGCAGCCTTTGCCAGCCACTCTGCCCAGGACTGGGGCTGGGCTGGGGCAGCCAGCCCTACCAAAACCCCCGTGGGTGGGGGTAGCAGAGATGGGGGCGGAACCTGTGCCCCAGCCAGTTTGGTGTGCAGGCAAGAGGAAGGGCTTGGACTGATCCACTCTCCCTGTTTGCCTTGGCTTCCTAATATTTTTGGGGCAATGCAGGCAGGGAGGATAAGGGCATGTTTTCCCCAGCACAGAGAGGGTTTTTCCTTTGCAGGTCATGGTCAGGCTTAGCCAGGGCTTCCTCTGCCCTCTTCTGACACCAGTGGCTTCTTTTCCAAGCCTAAGTTTGTGCACAAGTCCCAGGTGCTGGCGAGAGGGCAGTGGTCACCCTGTGTGCCACTGATGCAGCCCCCGCAGGCCCAGGGATGCTGGGGCCAGGCTGTGGGAGCAGCAGCATCCCCCTGCTGAACTCCATCTGTATTCCATAGGAACACTGTCCTACAGCCCCCCGGAATGGAACGACTTTGGCTGGTACCATGGCGAGGCAGCAACGATCTGGTCCCTGGGCATCCTGCTGCACCAGATGGTCTGCGGGGAGCACCCGTTCAGGAGGGGCCGGAACCTCAGCTGGGGCCAGCTCCCGCTGCCACACGGGCTCTCTCAAGGTGGATCCTCTTCTCTGGGCACGGGGGGAATCCCAGTGCTGGGAGCCAGCAGCGGGCTCGTGAACATCCCGCTCTGGCAGCTGCTGAGGAGGTGGCACATGTCCTGCTCTCCTCCAAAACAGGGAATTGATGGGAAAGTTTAGGCCCAAGCCTGAGCGCATCCAGAATGGCCTGGCCATGGGAATAGTGGGGCAAAGCAGACAGGAGCCTTCTCTGGCTGACCGGCAGGTTCTGCTTTCTCTCGCCAGAGTGCAAAGATCTGATCAGGTGGTGTTTATCCGTGAACTCCTTGGACAGACCCACATTAGAAGACCTGTTCTGTGATCCTTGGGTGCAGAATATTCCTCTGCCATAGAAGAAGGGAGAGAGCCACAGGCACACTTTGATCCAGGGCCCTGGTAAGTTGCAGCTCCACACATGCCTTGGCAATGAGAAGCAAAGGAACCCAGACCTTTTTGTGCTGCCTGTGTCACTGCACCGGGGCCATGGGATGGGCACACGCAGCCCTTGTGCTGGAGCTGAGCTGCTCTGCCCAGCACTGGTGGCCGCCATCCAAGCTGGTTTTGCTTGTGCTGGTTCCCTGACAGCTGGGGCCCTGGGCAGATCCCTGAGAGCCTGGTCTCCCCCCAGGGAAGGAGCAGGAGCCCCTGGAGAAGCTGTACCGGGTGGGGATGCTGCTGCTGCTGCTGCTGCTGCTGCTGCTGCTGCTGCTGCTGCTGCTGCTGGAGACAGCCAGGATGACATCAAGGATGACAAGCTCTTCCTCAGCCTGGCCACTGGAGGCTGAAGGTAATGGACTTTGATTCTGGCACCTTCTTCAAAGCCAAACTCCACAGGGAATTTGCAGATGAGTCCCCACCCGGGGAAATGCTGCCAGATTTGGGCACGGCCCAGCCTGGCTGGGAGGCGAAGGTTCCCCCTTTGCTGGGGCAGATGCAACTCATCCTTCAGTCGCTGCCCAGCTGCTTTTTGGCAGGGCTGGGGCATGGGCTGGGCTGGGTACGAAATGGGAGTGGGCTCCTGGCCCTGCCAACAGCCGCCAGCACCCACCGTGCCCCGGGCTGGGGCTGGGGCTGGGGCTGGGGCAGCCAGCCTGACACAAACAAAGCCCCATGGTGGAAGCAGAGGTGGGACTCCAGAACCTGTGCACGGGCTGCTTTGCTCTGCAGGCAAGGAAGGGCTTGGGCTGCTCAGCTGCCCTTGTTTGCTTTGGGATCACGGTGATTTTGGGGGGTAGTGCAGGGGGAAGAGAGAAAGTGTGGGCTTCCCTCAGCCATGGCTGGGTTTTTCCCTACCATGGAGGAGTTGGGCCTCCCTCAAGGCCCTGACAAAGATAAGAGTTTTTCCCGTTTTTCTTGTTTTCCCTTTTTGCATCTAATCTCTTTTCAATAATGTGTTGTTTGTTTTTCCAGAGGAAGTGTTCTAGGTGGTCCAGCGTGGATGGGGAAGTGCTTGGGAGCAGCTGTGGCGTGGATGGGCCGTGCCCTTGGAGAAGGCTGAGGCCATGGTTTGGGAGCAGCTTTTCTTGCAGCCGTGGCTGGCGTGAGGTGGGTCCCTGTGTGCTTGGCAGGGTGGGATCAGAGCTTTTGGGAGATGGCAGCGAGCACAGGAGCATCCTGCTCTGGGCAGCTGCTGAGGGCTGGATGTGCCGTGGCTGGCTGCAGGCTGGGCACATGTCCTGCCCTCCTGCTCTGCTGCCAAAGGCAGCAGGGATGGGCAGCTCTGGGCACAGCTCTGGGCACAGCCAGCATGGCCTGGGCCCCGCAGGCCTTGGCACAAGGGCACAGGAGCCCTCAGCTGACGGGCGGTTTCTGCTTTCTCTCCTTGTAGCTGGGCTCTGCGGCTGCTGAGGCTGCTCTGGGCTCTGCCAGGGCTCTGCTGGGCTCAGCCCTGGGCCCAGCTGGGCTGGCTCTGCCCTCACATTGCTCTGACAGCTCTGCATCAGACGAGCCCGTTGCGAGCACAGCGCCTGAGCTTTCTGCTTTGGCAGGTGAGTGAGACTCTGCTGCAGGCCCAGAGATTGCAGCTGGGGACACACATCCAATTGGCAAGGACCCAAACTCTCCACAGTCCCAGCTGAACGCCTGGATCTGCACAGGGTGTTTGTCTGTCCCATTCTTCCTTCTTGATTGGCTGGAATTGTGCAGTTGCACTTTCTTCCTCCTCTAGCAGTGCCACGAGTGGGCCAAAGCTGGCGAGTGGGCCGTGCTCCTGAGGCAGTGCAGTCTGGAGCTGGTGGATGGAGAATTGCCCTTCTGCACTGCCAAACCCGAGCAAAAAACTGTCAGTGGGACTTTGTGTCTCTAAGAAATCCCTGACAGTTTCAACAGGAATGTGCAGCTCATTCACAGGCTGAGAAGGAAGGGCATCTTCTAAAGGATTTGGGGCTTGACAGAGTTTCCATTCCCAGTCCTGCTTGGAGCTGGAAGGGCACAAAGCAATTTCCTCTTGCTTCGACCACAATTTCAAGTAGCAATGTTGGAAACAAGCCCAAAATCTTTTAAAAGGCTGCTGAGGTCAGTAAGATGGATCCATGCCATCAGCACATTTACAATGTAAATAACTGAGTTCTCTTTTTAAAAAGATCATTTACCTCTTAATGCAAAGAATGTAACTTTGCATTTATGTTTTGTTTTTTTCACTAACATTATGTTATGTTTTTTCACTAACACTTGCATTTTATTCTTATCTTTTACAATTTACCTATTTTTTTCCCTTTTTCTTTTTTTTTTTTCTTTTAAATAGAAAACATGTCCTATCAAAGGAATGTCCTTTGCTCCTGGTTCCTGTGTGGAGCAGCTCCCTTCCTGCTGGCTGAGCTGCTCAGGCAGAGCCCGGCAGCTCCTGGCCCTGCAGGGCTGAGGCTTTTCCCCGTTGCTGGGCACAAACTGATGGAGCAGCACTGCTGAACACGGGCACACAGAGGGACCAGCAGCAGCTGCCTTTGCCCACCTGAGGCTCCAGGGCCCAACCTCTGAGCAGCCAGGGCTGGAAGAGACTGGCAGGATGTGATCCCTGACTCTGGGCCAGGGCTGCACAAATGACCCCACAGCAGCAGCAGCAGCAGCAGCAGCAGCAGCAGCAGCAGCAGATGGAGCTGACTTTCAGCACAGCCCCTGCCCCTGTTCCCTCCTGTGTGCAGCGGTGTCACAGCAGCCTGAGGCACCTGGGAGCCCCCAGTGCCAGCAGGGACTTGAGATGGCAGCCCTGGGCTCCTGGAGGCTGTGCAAGGAACGGAGCTGGGCACTCCCTGTCCATGGGGAGCTTGCAGATGGAAAAGGCTGCTGTGCCCAGGCAGCTCCAAGGGCACAGAAAGGAGGCTCTGGAGCACTGGATCTGTGCCAGTGCCACAGTCCTGGGCAGCAGCCAGCGAGGCCTGGGGAACAGAGGGCACAGCACGAGGGACAGAAGCAGGCAAGGGCAGAGACTGGAGAGAGCCAGAGCCAGGAGCAGGAACAGCTGCTCCATTGCACTCTTGGAGAAAGCTCTTGGCTGGTTCAGAGCGCTGAAAGGCGTGAAGGGCAGAGAGGAGCCACAGCAAACAATGCTCCTGTTTGCACAGCCTCCCCTCTCCGTGTCCCAGAAGGAATTGCATGGACTGTGCTCTTCTCTCCGAGTCGTCTCGTTCAGCATGAGCAGCTCAGCGCCAGGAGCTGAAGGAGCTGAAGCCTCAGGCCGCAGGAGCTGGGCAAGAGGAGACTTTCTGAGCAAATGAATGCTGCTAACATGGACCCAGCTGAATGCAGTGGATAGAATCATGGAATCACAGAATCCTTTCTGTTGGAAAAGCCCTCTGAGCTCACCCAGTGCAGCCGCTCAGCCAGCAGTGCCAAGCCCAGCACTAAACCACGTCCCTGAAGTGCCAAGGCCTGGACAGCAGCCCTGAGTGAGGCCTGAACAGCAGGCCCTGAGCCAAAGGTGGCCTCTGGATGAACCTTCCAAGCAAAGGTTATCTTTGTATCTGCTCCCTGATGAAATATGCATGGTCATTAGCACTGTGATAGATGTAGCCACTCATTAGTGAAACATGTATTGACCTTTGTGTATTTAGAAGCCAGACAAGGCCATGAAATCTGACATCTGGCCTTGTTTGGGGCTGAATGGTCAAAGTCAGCTCCCTTGGTTCCTCCTGGGGCCCTGGCCAGGCTTTGGGAGGGAGCCAAGAGGAGGATGAAAGCAGATGTTGCCACACTAGCAGTGCTGTCAGTTTGTCCATTCAGCACTGTCAGAGCTGGGCCCTCTCCCAGCGGGGTTGGAGCCTCAGCTGTGGCTGGAGGCACCTGCAGGAATTGCCAGTGCCCAGGAGTGGCTCTGCAGCCCTTGGCTGTGACAGCTTCCCCAGCTGCTGTGTGGGTCTGGGGGATGGGAAAGGCTGAGGGTAACTGGGGCTGGATCTTTCTCAATCACTGCAGGCAATCTTTGGTGGGGATGGTTGGGTGCATTGCTGAGCTGCTCCTGTTGTGATTCTTTGCTGCTTTGAGCTGCAGGAAATGACACTGATTCCTTCAGTTGGAGTCTGTGTCTTTAGTGCTGACCCTGCCCACTGGCAAAACAAAACTGGCCCAGTCTGGCCAGATCCCAAGAAAATGTCACTTGTTCAGTGTAAATGTGAGGAATCAGTGCCATCAGAAATTCCCAGATGGGAAGCCCTTCCCTGGAGTTCCCTGGCTCTGGAGTGGGCTGAGGTTGGAGCCCCGTGGGAGCAGTGGGGCAGTCGGGTAAAAGAGGCTGCACCCCTGGGTGGCTTCAAATGCATCCAAAAATTGCACATGGAAAAGGAAAAGAACTTGTGGGTTTGGGCAGACAAAGATGAATTTGTTAAGAGTCCATTGGAAACAGCAGCTTCAGAAGGAACAATTATTGTTGGAATGCTCCCACATGGAGCAAGAGAAGAAGGTTTTAATCTTGAGCTCAGCTGCATTTGTACCCGTGAAATATCAATATAATAAATAACTATATGTATTTATTGTATAATATGACCTTAATATATATATATATTTGTATATTTATATATATATATATATATATATATATATTATATATATGTCTGTATCTATCTGTCTATATGTATATCAATATGTATATCTACACATGAAATAATAATAATGTGAAATAGTGCTGACAATACTAATTTGGTAGCTTTGGCTGCTCAGGGATGTAACTCTAAATACCCTACAGAACAGGACTGGCCAGGGCCCTACTGTCAGTGGTCAACTATGTGAGATTGTATACAATGAAAAAAGGAGGAAGGGAGGAAATTGGCTGTTTTTACAGGGTTTGCTGATTCTGTGATGCAGAGTGCTTTGTCTGTTCCTGTGAAAAATACAGTGATGAAGCCTGCAGGGTTTTTCATGTACCAGACTATGCACAAGCTGCAGGTTTTGTTGCACGGGTGAAGGGGTTGTTTAAAAAGCAGTTGAAAAAATGAGGAGATGGGAACCTTTGCCCATGGAGAACCCATCTCCCAGATGTGCTCCATGCCCTTAACAATGGCCCACGGGGGAAATGGAAACCCCCTGGCTGTGCACGGCTGCCCCCAGTTTGCAAATCCAACCATGGGCAGTGAGACTTGGGCTGCCTGGGAAATTGTTCTGGCTGTGATGGCCCCTGGCAGGGCCAGCCCAGAGGCTGCAGGGCTGGGCCTTCATGCACTGGAATTAGTTTGGATAAATTCAAAGCAAATGAGAGCTATCAATACTGAAACAGGAATTCAGATTCCTCCAGGACACTTTGCTTTAGTAACTGCTCACTTGGAGCTTGGCCTTGCAAAGTGGTCATGTCATGGGAAGAGGAACTGATGCAGAATATCAAGGAGAAATTAAAGGAATTGTGTTAAACAATAGTGACCAGGATTGGATTAGTCAACCCCATGACAGGGTAGCACAATTATCAATATTGCAATTTTAAGAAGGATTGTGAAAAAAGGAGATCCACCTGCAATCACCACCGTTTGTGGAGATAAAGGGTTTGGATCCAGCAGCCCTAATAATGGAGCCCGAGTGTGGGTCCGGAGGCCAAATGGCCCTCCCGAGGCAGCTGAAGGAGCAGCTCCTGGGAAAGACAACTCTGAGTCCTGAAACCTGGGCAGGAACAATGGCAATGTGTCCCTGCAGCCAAGTGTTCTGTGTGAGAACAAGGAGATCTGACAGGATATTGTTTTACACATCCTGCCAGACCAAATCTCCCTGTTTGCCCCAAGGGCCCCTTTGGGAAATGCTCTGATCCACGGGGCTCCATGGGAAGGCTGCTGTGACACTGAGGGACTTGCACAGGAATTGCATCCAGGAGCCCGGGTGCCCCTCAGGGACTGGGACCCGGCCCCTTCCAGCCAGAGGGGAAAGGGCCCCCCCAGGCCTTGTTAGCCACAGACAGCATGGTAAAGCTGAACAGCAAAGGGCCTGGGGGCATTATTCTGGAATTAACATGGTGCCAGCTCCATGGACAACAGTATTCTTGTTCTTATCCCAAATGAGATTGAGGAAAATGAATGAAGAATGGTGTCACTAAAGAATTACTGGTGTCTGTAAGGTGTACCTTGATAGCCAGAATCTTTGTCTGCCACAAACACCTCTAGTGTTTCACCAAGGGGTTAGTCACCAAAATGTAATGATGAGTTCTGATGGATTGCTGAGCTTCTTTTGTAATTCTTTGCTAATGATGATGTGCTTTGCTGAGCTTATCCTTTTGTAATTCTTTGCAGCTGTGCATGATATAAATGACACAATTCCTTAAGTTGGTGTCTGTGTCTTTGATAGCGACCCTGCCCACTGGAGAAACAGGGCCCCCTCTTGCTTGAGTGTTACCTGGGAAGACAGAAACCCTCCCTCCAAAATTCCCCCCTTCCTCCTTGTTCCCCCCCTTCATACCCTGAGCATGATGTGCTCTGGTCTGGGCTGTGCCCGGGCTCAGTTGGGGCCACCTGTCCTGGCTGTGTCCCCTGCCCAGCTCCCCCGCAGCCCCAGCCCCTCCCCAGCGTGGCTGGACGAGGGGCAGGACAGGCCTTGGCTGTGCTGCAGCTCAGCAAGAACAAAACCATCTCTGCGTGCTCAGTGCTGTGCTCAGCACCCGGCCCAGCAGTGTCTCAGTGCCAGGGGCTGTGCCCCCAGTGCCTGCCAGGGCTTTCCATGGCAACTGCCAGGCCAGGTGACCCAGGTGTCCCCCCCAGTGCCGGTTGCCATGGAAACAGTGCCCAGCGCTGCCCCTTTCTGTCTGGCTGACCTGGCCTTTGGCCCTGGCAGTGCCCTTGGCTGCTGGTTCCTGGTGCCGGAGCGGCCAGCGTGGCACAGGGCAGGTGGCCATGGCACAGCCCCCAGCAAGGGATCCCCTCTGGCTCTGGGCACTGACACCAGCCCTGAGCAAGGGGCCCAGGGCAGCTTTCCATGGCCACCAACCACCACAACAGCTCTGGGCACTGGTTGCCATGGCACCAAACCAAGGAACGGGTCCCTGTGTCCGTTGCCATGGCACCTGGTGGCACCAACGAGTGTCACTGCAATTGTACCTGGAACAGCCCTGGCACCGCTTTGTCCTCAGGGTTGCCATGGCAGCCCAGGGCAGCAACAGCTCTGCAGGCAAGGGGCCATGGAACCTGGCTGCAGAAATGGCTCCTTGGGCTGGTTTCCAAGGAAACCTGAACTGATGGGGGTTGCCATGGCACCCAAAGCCAGCAGTGGGGTCCCTGCAGTGTCCATGGCAACAGTCCCTTGCAATGGCGCAGTGCAGGTTGGGATGATGATCCACCCTCACAGCTGGCCCAGGCAGGTCTGGAGTGCTCTTGGCAGCTTGGGCTTGGCACACACTTGAGGAGGATGTCTGTTTGCAATGGGGAAACTCAGGAGTTTTAGATTGCTTCAAAAAATTAAAAAGTCAAAATCCCTCTTCAGCGGAGCGAAGCCAGTTCACCAAGCAATGCAGGTCCCAGGTGAGTGAGGAGAGACAGGATGGGGTTGGGGAATGTGGAGCAAGATCATCCACACTGATCAGACCTCAAGGCACAGCTTCTCTGACCAAGCCAGATTTCCTCAAGAGTGTCCCTGGGTCAGTATCAGTCACTGAATGCTGCAATCCCCTCTTCTATACTAAGAAAAGTAATAAAGGACACTATAAAATATGATATATATTTCCTAGAAGCTCTTTGAAATATTTTTCCATACCAGCAGCAGGAAAGTTCCTAACGAACTGGCCCAGATCAGAGGGAAATCAAGGCAGAGCCATGGTTTGTCAGGAATATCTTGGTCCTAATGAGCCCTGTGCTGCATTTGAAGCTGAGCCCTGGAACCTCGGGGCCTGAGAGGAGATTGCACAAACTTTCCTGGAGTCAAAGTCAGAGGAGAAACCCCCAAGTGTCTCAAAGCATGAATGGGTCCCATTGAGGTCAACACAGGCTCCTCATGGACTCCTTGGAGGAGAGAATTGGAGGCCAGGATGGCACAAAAACCTCTCAAAGACTCAGAGTGAAAAGGAACATCCAGAGTACCTTAAAAACCTTGAGTAGCTCAAAGTATTAATGAGCCCCACTGAGTGTCAGTACAAAGCTCTCCAGGGACTCATTAAAGCAGATAATTGGGGCCATGATTGCACAAACCTTTCACAGAGTCTGGATCAAAAGGGAAACACCAAGTACCTTCAAATTACTGAAGTACCCTGAAGTATTAATGAGCCCCACTGAGTGTTGTTACTGACAAAGCCTCTCCAGGGACTCATTACAGCAGATAATTGGGGGCTGTGACTGCACAAACCTCTCAGAGACTCCAAGGCAAAAGCCAAACCCAAAGTCCTTTGAAAAACCTGCAGTCCCTGCGGGGAGCATGAAGGAGCCCCCAGGGCCATTGCTGAGCAAGGCTCCCCAGGGACTCCTTGCAGCAGATCCTTGAGGCCACTGGGATGTGGGCTAGGGGGGGATGCTGAGGGCAGCACAAGGGGCTGACAGTGCCCAGCCTGGCTGGGGCTGTGCCAGGAGGCCCCAGGGCCTCAGGACAAGGTGTCTCCTCCCAGCCCTTGCTGGCACAGACCCTGCTGTGCCCCAGGACACCCAGACTTGGCTTCTCTCTGTCCCCACCTGTCATCACTGCCTGCAGTTCTCTGCCCTGCCTGGGGCCTGGGGACACTTGCTCAGTTGTGTCCCTCAGTGGGAGCCATTAAAAGTCCAGGAAAGTTTGGAGTTGGATTCTGCCTTGGAGTTCTGCAGAGGTTTCTTCAGCTCCCTCTCAGGGACTGATGTTCAGGGCCTGAGCACAAAGCCCCAGAGGCTGATTAAAGTCCTTGTGCTGTGTCTGTGCTGCTGAGCTGTGCTGGGCTCCTGGCACAGAGGCAGCTCCTGCTCACCAAGAAGAGCTTCAAAAGCACATTTCTCTGGATGAGCAGCTCTTGTGCCAGCCCAGCAGGGCTGGGGCACTGCCTGCAGCCAGCCCGGGCACAGCACAGAGGCACAGAGAGCTTCAATCAGTCAGGGCTGGGAAGGGGCTGAGAAGTGCCTGGGGCACAATCACTGCCAGCCCTTGGCACAGGAACCTCTGGCTGCAGGACAGTGCAGCTGCAGCTCCTGGAGCCATCTCCTCAAGCTGGAACATGCCAATGCCTGCAGAGCCTGTGAGTACAACTCTGGGTATTTCTGGTGCAGAGGAGGTGAAATGCTCATGGAGCTCTGACATGCTGAGGGGTTCTGATCAGTCATACAATATTTCCAGGGCAGGGGTTTTGTTCAAAATGAGGAAATTTCCTAAGACTAGGTATTCAGTTTACTACTATTGGAGAATGGCAGGGAGGAGTGGATACATATTAAAGGTTAATTCTGAATTATGAATTTTGACAAGTGCCTGAGACATCTGAACTGTTACTTTTAGTGACCAATAGGTTCACAGGAGATCCCTAATGTGCTTTCAGCCACTCTGCCCATGGACAGCAGCAGCATCGCCTTTGCTGGAGCCATCAGGCTCAGTCTGAGCTGTCCTTTCTCCAGGCTGCAAACAGAACCTGCCCCCAGCCAGTGCCCTGCAAACAGGCAGGGTTCTGTAGGGCCAAGGAGAGTGCACAGAGATTTGGGGTCTGTGAGTGCTGGCAGGGAGAGATCAGGCACAGGGAAACACCTGCAGGAGGGAAATCTGCAGGAAGCAGAGAAGATCAGGCAATGAGAGAAAACAAACCGCAGCAATGCTGTGGCAGGGAGAGTTTAGAGATGCCCACAGGAGCCCCTGCAGTGCAGCCCCTCCCTCTGAACAAGCCCCCTCCCTCCTGTTCCCCAGCCAAGCCTCTGCCCTAAGCCTGGGAGTTCCTGATATCTAAGAATAGGAGAGACATAGGGGGAGCTTAAAAAGAAAACCCTGGAACTCTTAAACACCAAAGGCTGTCTGTGTCTTCCAGGGGAGGGTGTATGGGAAAAGGCTTTGATTTTGGTTACAGGAATCTCCTCTAACTCTTCACTGTCCTTTCTCCATGAAAGGTGCCCATGTGCAGCCCCAGCAAATGTCCAACAGCAGCTCCATCAGGCACTTCCTCCTGCTGGCATTGGCAGACACGCGGCAGCTGCAGCTCCTGCACTTCTGCCTCTTGCTGGGCATCTCCCTGGCTGCCCTCCTGGGCAACGGCCTCATCATCAGCGCCGTAGCCTGTGGCCACCACCTGCACACGCCCATGTTCTTCTTCCTGCTCAACCTGGCCCTCGCTGACCTGGGCTCCATCTGCACCACTGTCCCCAAAGCCATGCACAATTCCCTCTGGGACACCAGCACCATCTCCTACACTGCATGTGCTGCTCAGCTCTTTTTCTTTCTGTTCTTCCTTGGATCAGAGTATTATCTCCTGACCGTGATGTGCTACGACCGCTACGTGTCCATCTGCAAACCCCTGCACTACGGGACCCTCCTGGGCAGCAGAGCTTGTGCCCACATGGCAGCAGCTGCCTGGGCCAGTGCCTTTCTCAATGCTCTCATGCACACAGCCAATACATTTTCCCTGCCCCTGTGCCATGGCAATGCCCTGGGCCAGTTCTTCTGTGAAATCCCACAGATCCTCAAGCTCTCCTGCTCACACTCCTACCTCAGGGAACTCGGGCTTCTTTCTGTTAGTATCTATTTAGCACTTGGTTGTTTCATGTTCATTGCTTTCTCCTATGTACAGATCTTCAGGGCTGTGCTGAGGATCCCCTCTGAGCAGGGACGGCACAAAGCCTTTTCCACCTGCCTCCCTCACCTGGCTGTGGTCTCCCTCTTTGTCAGCACTGCCATGTTTGCTCACCTGAAGCCCCCCTCCATCTCCTCCCCATCCCTGGATCTGGCCCTGTCAGTTCTGTATTCGGTGGTGCCTCCAGCCCTGAACCCCCTCATCTACAGCCTGAGGAACCAGGAGCTCAAGGCTGCAGTGTGGACACTGATGACTGGATGGTTTCAGAAACATTAAACTGCTGGCCAATTTCTGCATATCACTTGTAATAAAATTCATCTTTCATACTTCTTGTTGGTTTCATTTTGGAATTTCTTTTTATTTTTTTTACTTTTTTCATATTATCTACAAATAAATGTCATTGTTTGTGCCATTTCTCATTTTGTTTCTCTCCACCTTCCCTGTAGCCACAGACTGTGTCAATGAGGGGTTGTGCTTTTGGTGGCTTTAAATGAACTAAAGGAACTCCCAGCAGAGTTTTCTGCAGAGATGCCCTTTAGTTTCCTTCTCGGGAGCTGCAGCAGCAATGTCTGTGTGCAGAGCTGGGGCAGATCAGTTCTGGCACAGCAGCTCCTGTGGCCACACCATTCCTGCTCCTGCTGGCCACACCATTCCTGAGCCAGGCCAGGAGCCATTGGCCTTCTTGGCCACCTGGGCACACTGCTGCCTCATGTCCAGCCTGCTGTCCATCAGTCCCTGCAGGTCCCTTTCTGCCTGGCTGCTCTCCAGCCACTCTGTCCCCAGCCTGCAGCACTTGGGCCAAATAGCAGGGCCTGGCACTTGGATTTGTTAAACCTCACCTTGTTGGATTCATCCTCTCGGTCCAGCCTATCAAGGTCCCTGTGCAGACCACTCCTATATTCTCTCAGATCAAAACTCACATCCAGCTTGCTGACATCTGCAAAGAAGTCCTTGGTTCCAAGGGGCCCCTCAGTGTCACAACGGCCTCTTGGATACACCAGGCCTTGCACTGTCACACTGGTCTCCTTGGTTCCATGGGGCTTCACAGTGTCACAATGTTCTCGTTGGTCCTGCAGTTTCACAGTGGACTCCTTGGTTCCATGGGGCCCCAGGGTGTCACAATGGCCCCATGGCCACATGAGGTCCCACACTGTCACCATCGTCTCTGTGGTTCCACAAGTCCCCTCAGTGTCACAATGGACTCCTTGTTTCCACAAGGCCACACAGTGTCACAGCATTATTCCAGATTCCTTGAGGCCCCATCGTGTCACAGTGGCCCCTTGGTTACACAGGATCCTGCAGTGTCACAATGTCCCCTTGGTGCCATGAGGCCCCGCAGTGTCAGAACGGCCCCTTGGTTCCACTGGGCCCTGCAGTCTCCCAATGGTCTCCTTGGTTTTGCAGTGTCAAAATGGTGAAACCCCTTGGTTACACAAGGCCCTGCAGTGTCACAATGGCCTCTGTGGTTCCATGAGGGCCCAGAGTGTCACGGGGCACTCCCTGGGTCCATTTGGCCCCACAGCACCACAATGGAGCCCCGGTTCTGTGGGGCTGCACGGTGTCACCATGGTCCTCTTAGTTCCAGGAGGCCCTGCAGTGTCACAATGGCCCCAGAGTGTCCCAATCATCACAGAATGACAGAATCAAATAGGCTGGAAAAGACCTTTGGGATCATCAAGTCCAACCAATGCCCTAATACTGCCTTGTCACCCAGACCATGCCACTGAGTGCCACTGGAGAGGGACAGTGACTCTGCCACCTCCCCCCTGGCCAGCCCATTCCAGTTCCCACTCACCCTTTCTGTGAAGAACTCCTTCCTATTGTCCAGCCTCAGCCTCCCCTGGTGCAGCTTAAGGCTGGGTCTTCTTGTCCTGCCCTCCAGCAGATCCACACTCACACCCAGCTTGGTGCCATCTGCAGTTTGTGAATGCTGGACTCGATCCCCTCACCCAGACCATCAGTGAAGATATTAAACAGGACTGGGCCCAGCACAGATCCCTGGGGACAGCACCAGTGCCTGGGCACCAGCTGGGTGCAGCACCATCCCCACCACTCTCTGGGCCCAGCCTCCAGCCAGCTCTTAAATCTCCCAGCCAGGAGGGAACCTGCCCAAGCCGTGGGCTGCAGCTTTTCCAGGGAATGCTGTCAGAGACAGAGTCAAAGGCTCTGCTGGAGTCCAGACACACAACATCCACAGCCTTTCCCCCATCCACAGGTGGGTCACCTGGGCATAAAAGGAGACCAGGTTGGTCAGGCAGGACCTGCCAGCCCTAAATCCACGCTGGCTGGCTCTGATCCCTGGGCCATCCTGTGCGTGCCCTGGGATGGCACTCAAGGTGATCTGTTCCATAACCTTGCCGGGCACCCAGGTCAGGCTGACAGGCCTGGAGTTCCCCAGCTCCTCCTTCCAGCCCTTCCTGGGGATGGGCTCACACTGGCACCTCCAGTGCTCTGGGCCCTCCCTGCTGAGCCAGGACTGATGGTAAATGATGGAGAGCAGCTTGGGGAGCTCATCCACAGCTCCCTCATCCCCCTAGGATGGATCCCATCTGATCCCATACACCTGTGAGCATCTGAGTGGCTCAGCAGGTCCCCAGCTGCTTCCTCCTGGATTCCAGGGAGCTGTTCTGCCCCCTGTGCCCATCTACCAGCTCAGGAGAACACTTGTCCTGAGGACAACCTGTACTAATATTGAAAATTGACACAAGATGTTAATTACCTTATCCTTTTCCTTATCTTTAATTACTATATTCTCCACTGTATCCAAAAAAGAGTAGAGGTTCTTCTTCTCCCTCCTTTTCTTATAAATTTTTTTTAAAACATTTATTATTTCTTTACAGAAGCCTCCAGGTTAAGTTCTAATTGAGCTTTCATCTCTTTCCTTTTGTTTCCGCTTAACCGAATGACATCCTTAAAAACTTCCTGAGTTTCTGGTCCTTTTTTCCCTGAGTTCCCAGAAAAGCTCCATGGACAGCCAGGAAAATAATTTGCCTCACTAGCTCATCTTTTGCCACACTGGGACAGGCAGCCCCTTTCCCCTCTAGATTACTTTCTTGAAATGTGTCCATCCTTCCTGGACCCCTTTGTTTTTAAGGGTGTTTCCCTTAAAATAATCAGTACCTGATTTGGTACTCTCCAAATCAGCATCCTAAATAGGCCAAAGTCTGCCCTTCCTAATTTCAGTGTAGAAGTTTTGTTGCTGCCCCTCCTTTTTTCACAGAACATTGAAAACTTGATTATTTCATGGTCACTGTGCCCCAGGCAGCCTCTGAGCCCCACATCTGCCACCAGCCCTTCTCTGTTTGTGAAAAGCAGCAGACAGAGCTTTCCTTGGCAGTGGGAGTGTTACCAAAAATTCGGTAAGACAGAAAACTCCTTAACACCACTAAGAAGCAGCATTCTTTATTCAGCTGGATGCAGGGGGGAGAGCTCCTCCCAAAGCCCTGCGGGCTGAGTACAGGAAAGTTTCTGTTTATTTTCTGTATTTTGCTCACATATTCATTGATTGTCCTGGACTAAACACACATATGATAATCATTTCCCCAAAATCATTGACATATTTCCCCTCCCCTTTACCCATGTGTTCTTCTGTCCTGGGGGTCTCTCTGGTGGTCCCTGGAGAACAAGCTCAAGGTATAAGCTCAGCTGGTGGAAACAATTGATCATCTGGTAACATGAGGTCACAGAGTGGGATATGACATGTGGGGTATATGAGGTCATGGAGATGCTATGACATCATAGGCCATATCTGTGACACCACACGGCAGAGTTCTGACATCACAGAGCAGACTATGACATCAGAGATTTGGCTGTGACATCAGAGACCAGCTGTGTGACATTAGAGAATGGGCTGTGACATCCCAGAGGGGCTGTGTGACATCCCAGAGGGGCTGTGTGACATCCCAGCAGGGCTGTGTCAGGTCACTGGGTTGGTCACTCCGCCCCAGCTCCCCCTCACAGTTTCTCCCAACAAGTCCAATGCTGTCCATGCCCAGCGGGGTCCCTGTCCCCCGAGATCCCCCCGGCCCACCTGGAGCCACAGCCTCCACCAAAGGATGTTCCACAGGATCCACCCCAGAGCCTGACATGGGCACAAGGGGCCAGGGCTGTGTGACCAGGACATCAAGGACAGGGATTCTCCAGGTCACTGTGGCCTGGCTTGGGTTGCCCAGGGCAGGAAAGATGTCTGGCAGCTGGAGCAGGGTCTGGGAAGGGCCTCCAAGGTGGGGCTGGAGCCCCTGGGCTGTGAGCAGCGGCTGAGGGAGCTGGGCTTGTCCAGCCCAGAGCAGGGAAGGCTGAGGGGCTCCTCATCCCAGCCTGGCAGTGCCAGCGAGGAGGGGATGGAGAACACAGAGCCAGGCTCTTCACCGGGGGCCTGGTGGGAGACAAAAGCCACTGGGTGGAAGGGGAAAGAGGGGAGATCAGCCAGGACAGGAGGAGATGAAATGAGTCAGGCTGGTTTCAGCATTTCCTCAGCACCAAAAGCAGCCTGACCTCCCTTCTCCATCCACCACTGACAGCTTTGCAAATCAGGAGTTGTTGGAGCTGTTTTGCCCCCACTCCAGGATGAGCATCCTGATACAAGGACCTAATTGTGTTTATATCTATCACAGAGTCATGTTTGTCAAAAACGACTTTTAGTATGGAAATCCCTTGTGGATGGTGGAACTCATCAGATGCTGCTGGGACGTTGCACATAGCTCAGGGAAGAGCGTGATTGTTATTAAATTGTGTCCTGTTCAAATGTGATCTCTAGGCCATGAAGAGAAACTTGTGCCTCTGAGTCTCACCAGTTCCTGAACCCCAAAGGACACAAACCGGATGAGTTGTGGTTCCTGCTCCAGTGGTGGCACTTGGGCATCCCTCCATAGCCAGAGCAGAGCTCCCTTGTCCCAGAGAGTCCCTGGCAGTGTAGGGATGAAGGAAACAGGACAGGCTGTGGGGATCAGGGGCAGAGCCAGGGAGAAGAATGACTTTTGCATTGGATGGAGCTGTGCCTTCCCTTGGCTTTGTTGGCTGACAAGACATGAACATCCCTCTGTGTCTCGGGCAGCTCCTTCTCCAAGGAAAGCAGGTGGGAGTTGGAGCCAAGGAGCTGAAAGCTGCAGGTGCAGCCTGGGCTGGAGGGAGCTGAGATTTGCACAAGGCTGCTCTGAGTGCCAGGGCTTGGATGGGGGAAATGGTGGGGTGGGGGTAGGGACAGAGTCTGATTGATTGTCAGCCATGAAGGGTCTTGATTCTCAAATCTATTCAAACTGCATGAGGAAGTACCTGGATTCAGTGTCAATCAGAGATTGCACATATCAATGAATTAACGGGAAAAAAAAACTAAACAGGACCTAAACAATCTTTTCTCACTGTCTTTTTAAACATAGTGTATTCCGTTTGAATACACTACTGAGATCTACTTAACCACAAATTATTTGAAAATTAAAATCAAATGATTCCCAGAGGCTTGGCTTGTTCAGGTGTTCTGAATGTTCATGAGCCCTGGGACACTGAATTCCTGCACTGAAGAGCTGAAGGCTGAACAAGCCTCTGGAGCAGTGAAATTCAGCAGCAGCCTCCAAGTTGCTGAGGATGTCAGCAGCCCCCAGTGAGGCCATCCCTGCCCAGAGACCGTGGGGGAATGGGCAGACAAGGAGAGCGTCCCTGGGGCTGGGGCAGCACAACTCAGAGGCACCAGGGGCTCCAGCTGGGCAATGGAGTGTGGAATGTGGCTGGGAAAGCCCTGCCTGGGCTGGGCCAAGCAGGACACACAAGCTCTGACTCCCATCCCTGAAACAATTCTCTCAAGGAGACATTTAAAAGGAATTACAATCGTTTGCGTACTCTGAGATGGACATACTGGAGAAATACCAGCAAGAGATTCTCAGGAGCTGAAAAGAACAAAACAGCCTTTACTGGGAGCTTTAGAAAATCAGAGAAACTTTGGCAAAAGTTTTATTATGTCCTTGTAGTGGTTTTGGTTTGTTAATTTAAGATTTTTCTAATTTTGAGATTTCTAATTAATGTATTAATGAGTGTGGTGGGTTTAAGTGTTGGTTAATTATTTATGTATTTATTTTGTTGTGAGAGGATTAGGAGTAAGGTAATGTAGACTTAAAATTTTAAAAGGATATAAAGAAAATTTAATTAAAAATAAAAAAAAGAAAAAAGTAAGAATTAAATTAAACTCTAGAACACTTTCTTTACAACTTTTTCTTTTTACTGACAATGGAAAGAAAGTAAATTAAAATTTTCTAGTTTGTTTACTATTTCTAGAATAGCTTTTTTTTAGTTTATTTAGGGAGAGTAGTTTTTGTTTTTAAGGTTATGGAGATTTTTTTTACAAGAGGAAAAACTTGGTTTTTTTTGTGTTTCTTAATTTTGTCATGGATAACAATTGTCTGGGGAACTTTGTTCTTGTGAAATTGTTTTATTGCTACAAGCTTTTTACTGCTTGTAGATGGGCCATGTTGACTTATGGGGTATTGTTTTAAAGATGAGTTCTTTAAAGGTAAAGGTTTTTATTATTTACGTCTAAATTTATTTTTATCTTTGGGAATAGAGATCTCCTCTTGGGCGTATTGAATTACCTTTTTTTTCTGTTTAAAATTTTGAGGAATTACAGTTACTTTACCATTTGTTTATTTTAGTATGCAGGTTTTTATTTGATATTAATTAATTTTTTTAATTGTTTATTGTGTTATAACAAAAAAGAGTTTTTTCTTTATAGTTTATAAGAGGATTTTAGTTTTAAGATTAAGGTATTTTTTCTTTTGTATTTGGATTTAATTTCTCCTTTACTGGCTTTGATGCTTTTATGTTGGTTTTTTATATGCTTGTATTTTGTTTTTCTTTTACTTCAGGCAGGACTGAAGTATTGAAAGGATTAACACCTGGCCTGCCAGTAACTTGTGGTGGAAGTTGTGGTTGGGTTGTGTTAGGATTGGTTTTATGGTTGATTTTGGGGGTTTTTTTGTGTTTAATTTTAGTTGTAGGGTTATTTTGTATGGGTTGTAGGTTGTAGGGGTTTTGGTTTTAGTTGTGTTGGGGGGAAGGGGACTTGATAGTGAGATTTTAATAGCTGTGGCTGGCTTTGTTCTGGTTGGGGTTTTGTAGCCTCTTTTGTTTTCCTGTTTGGGAGTTGTTGGGGTTTGGTTTGGTCAGAATGGGGACGATGGGGGTGGGGGGTCGTGGCCTGGGGAGGGGGGAAGGGGCTCAGCCCATGGCAGGGTTGCTTGGTTTGGTTTGGTTTGGTTTGGTTTGGTTTGGTTTGGTTTGGTTTGGTTTGGTTCAGATGGGGCCGGGGCCAGGGCCGCTGCTTCTTTGTTGACTGGAAAGAAAGAGGAGGTTCCTGGGTTTTTTCATCTTTAACATTTGTATTTCACAAAGGCATGTTCAGTATCTCAGTGGTTTAACAGATTGTCAGTGACACAAAAAGTTTCATATTATGTTTTAAAATTCTTCTCATATCAAACTATGACAAACATTCAACCAACAAAAAACATTTCTCAAAGCATTGACTTGGCCCATTCAACTTCACAAACTCCAAGCCTGTTCAATTTAATGTTAATCAAAATTTGCAGGAGCACAGAAACAGAAGAAGAATACACAGAAAGAGAGAAAGACAAAAAAGATTTAGAGGAGCACACACACAGCTACCAGCTCCTGGATTCCAGCACTGTTCAGATGGAAATTCCAAGAGGATGCAGGGTCAAGATGTGTGCTCACCTTGTGGTCAGCCTTCAATACCCCTTGGTCTCCCTGGGCCCTTCCCCCGGGTGGGGCTTGGGCTCATTTGGTCCCTCAGGAGCTGGGCTGGGGGCTGCAGAGGTGGCTGTGGAGCATTGCCTGTGCTGTGCCAGGGACTGGCAGCCACTGCTGGGCTGGGATAGAGGCTCTGGGGGGATTGGGGTTCCAGGGCAGGGCAGGGCTGGGCTTCCAGGGCAGGGCAAGGCTGGACCTGCCCCTTCCTCCCCCACACATGAAATATTTGGAGCCGACAATCTCCTCCAGTCTGTCACAACAGGGAATGTTGGAGGTGCAATCCAAATTCTACTTATTGGTGCCTGGAGGAGAATAGTTCTTTCCTATAGGAAGGAAAGCCCAGAGCTCCAGTGTTTGGAAGGCAGGTGAGAGCCTCACTAGGCCAAGTCCAGCCAGACTTGTCCGGAATGGCAGATTTTGTCTGGGAGCAGTTGGTGGATTTAGGGAAGGTGGAACCCAGTCTTGGCCATGGGTTTCTGGAGAAGCAGGACAGTTCTTTTCCATAGGAAGGAAAGGACGCAGCCTTCCCCAGGGTTTAAGGGACAGATGGGAGGTGACCCTTGTGAAACAACTGCCAGCCAGACTTGTCCTGGCAATAGTCCTATGGGAACAATCACTGGATATAAGGAAATTTGGAGGTGGAACTCCCAATTCTGGCCATGGGTTCTTGGAGGAAAAGGATAGTTCTTTTCCATCGGAAGGAAAGCACAGAGCCCCAGTGTTTCAGCAGCAGATGAGAAGAGACCCTCAACATGCCAAGGTCAGTTGGACCAGTCAGGCAGTCCATGGGAGGCCAAACCAGCCAGACCTGTTCCGTGTTCCCTTGGTTTTATGAGGCCCTGCAATATCACCATGGTCCCTTTGGTTCCATGGGGCCCCTCAGCATCCTAATGATTCTTTGCTTCCATGGGGTCCAGCAGTGTCACAATGGACCTTTGGTTCCATGGGGGTCTCACAGTTTCACAGTGGCCCCTAGGTTCCAGATGGCCCCGCAGTGTCACAATGGTCCCAATGATTCCATGAGGCCTTGCAGTGTCACAATGGTCTCCGGTGTTCCCCAGCCCCAACAATGTCACGGGACTCCTCTTTTCCATGACCCTGCAATGTCACAATGGACCTTTGGACCCTGGAGGTTTGCAGTGTCACAATGGTCTCCTTGGGCTCCACAGTGTCACAATGGACCACTGATGACACAAGACCCCACAATGTCACAATGGACCTTTGGTTCCATGCAGCCCTGCAATGTCACAAAGGCCTCTTGGTTTCACGAGGCCCCACAGCATCACAATGGTCCTCTTGGATCTGTGGGGACCCCCAGGGTCACAATGGTCTCACTGGTTCCATGAGGCCCCACAGTGTCACAATGCTTTGCCTGTTCCATGGGGCCTCATAGTGTCACAATGGTCTCCATGATTCCATGAGTCCCCTCAGTTTCACAATGGTCTCCTTGGTTCCATGGGTTTGTGAAGTGTCTTAATGGTGTCTCCATGGTTCCACGAGGCCTTGCAATATCACACTTATGACCTTATCTCGATGGGGGTCTCGCAGTGTCACAATGGACCCTTGGTTCCATGATACCACAAATTGTCACAATGGTCTCCATGGTTCGAGGAGTCCCCGCAGTGTCACAATGGACCCTTGGTTTGATGGAGCCTCTCAGTGTCTCAATGATCCCTGCATTTCATGGAGCCACACAGCGTCAGTATGGTCCCCTTGGTTCTATGAGGCCCAGCAATGTCACAGTGCTCTCCAAGATTCCATGAGGCCCCACAGTGTCACAATGGTCCCTTGGTCTCACAGGGCCCCACAGTGTTACAATGGTCCCTTGGTCCCATGGGTCCTGTGCTGCTGCATTCCCCCCTCCCCTTCTCAGACCGCCCTGCCAGCTGAGAAATGCTCCTTGGGGCTCGGCCTTGGCCAACAGCCCCTGGGCTCAGCTCCTCTGCAGCTCATCACAAACACTGTCTGCTCCAGGCACTGCTGCTGCCCAACCAGCTCCTGCTTTCTGGAGGAGCAGCCCTGGGAACTGGTTTTGTTCCCTCCGTGGCACAACATCCCTGTTCTCACACTGCCAAAGAAAGCTGTTGGTGCCAAGTGCGGCCAGGATGAACCATTGCCTGTAGGTAAGGTTAATTCACAAGGTCTGTTGTTTTGCGGAGAGAGAGACAAAAAAACTCCACAACTTTGTGAAAGTTGTAAAGTTGGTATGTTTATTATTACAGCGCTGGACGCTGGACACATGCGGAGATTACTCTCTGTAAAAGGCATGTGTACCTCTGGGAACTTCAGGTCGCTTTTTATCCCCCTCTCAAATACATATGCATACAGTTTTACAACAGGTTCATACATATTCATTTTTACAAATTTCGCATGACATTTGCCACCAGTTCTTCTTTATCAGAAAGAATTCCTAGGTCAGGCTGACCTGCTTTTACAGCAGTTTTTCTGTCTCTCTTTATCACCTTCTGTCATGTCGTTCCCCCCCCCCCCCTTATCTCTGTCCTTCATTGATGCAGTTTCCCTTGAGCCTAGGCCTTGCAGTCAGGCCACATATACTTAGAGATGTTTATTTCACCTAAATCAAAATGGATTTCTACTCTGGGGAATTTTTACTCTGTCTCACTATGTGAAGTTAAATGCTGCTAAGAGTTGTTCTTTTGCGAAGTTGTTATGTTTAATTTAAGGTATAAACTGAGTTAAACACTGTTAAATGTTAATCCTCTGTTAAATGAAAACTCATAGGTTGTAGGCTAGGTTAAATACTGTTAGCTACTGAGCTTTTTTTGGCAAAATTGTCCCCTTAAATTTGAGCTACATTAAGCTTTCAGGCCGTATTCCTTTCATCCTTGCCCTCACTGTCTTTGTGTCACACACACACACAGGGACAGTTCTCGGCTCATTTCTGGCTTGATTGCCTGGATTCTGTTTGGTTTTGTTGTTGCTTTGTTTCCTTGGTGTGCCTGAATTGTCCTGCCAGGAGCAGAGTGACTCTTGCCAAGGAACTT
Source organism: Agelaius phoeniceus (assembly GCF_051311805.1). NCBI lineage: Eukaryota > Metazoa > Chordata > Aves > Passeriformes > Icteridae > Agelaius > Agelaius phoeniceus. The sequence goes on from NW_027509866.1 coordinate 9,372,408, forward strand.
TGTGCTGCTGTCCCTTAAAATTAAATCTGTTTTTTCCTGCTCTATGATGTTACACAGCCACCCAGTGATGTCACAACCCACTCTCTGATGTCACTGAGCCACACTCTATGATGGCAAGATCTGCTCTATGGCCTCACACTATGATGTCACAGACAGCTGTGTGATGTCACAACCCCCTCAGTGATGCCACAAAACCCTCTCTGAGATTTTATACTGACACTCTGTAATGTCACAGCACACATTTTGACCTCACAGCCCCCTCTATGATGTCATACAGCCATGCCATGATGTCACAGCCTGCTCTGTAATGTCACAGAATCCCCTCTATGATGTTGTAGCTGCTCAATGACCTTGCAAAAAAAACTCTGTGATGTCATACCTCAATCTGTGACCTCACACAGCCCACTCTGTGCTGTCACACAGCCCCTTGCTGACATCACAGCTGCTCTGTGCCTCCATGACACAGCCCCAGAGGAGCTGCTGTGACACAGCCCCCTCTGGGACATGCCACAGCCCCTGCCAGTGCTGAGCCCCTGGGAGCTCTGTCTGTGCCCTGCTGGTGTCCCTGAGGGGCCCTGGCAGTGCCCCAGCCCTGCTGGGCTGTGCACAGGAGCTGCTCCTGGCCAGAGCTGTCTCTCTGCAGCTCTGCTGCCCTTGCCAGGAGCTGCCTCTGGGCCAGGAGCCCGGCCCAGCTCAGCAGCACAGACACAGCACAAGGACTTTAATGAGCCTCTCAGGGATTTGGTGTTGTTTACATCAGACTCAGTCCCTCAGAGTGTGCTCAAAGAACTTCTCAAGAACTCAAATTAAGGTTGAAATGCTGAAGTTTCTCATACATAAAATAGATCCTTCTGAGGGACAGGACTGAGAAAGTGTCCCCAGGTTCCAGTCAGAGCAGAACTCTGGAGGCAGTGATGACAGCTGGGGACAAACAAGGAAAAGGTGTCTCTGGTGCTGAACAAACCTGGATGTGGTTCAGGAATGCAAATGGCCAAGGCCTGAGCCCCAGCCCCTGGCCAGGCAGATCCTGTCCCTCCCTCCTTGCTCAGGGCTCTTCCCAGGATGGGCACTGGCATGTGGGGATGGGCAATGCCAAGGGCAGGAGCATGGGGCGGCCCCTGCCAGGCTGCTGAGCAGGGACAAGGAGGCAATGAGGCCCCAGGCCTGCAAGGGTCACTTGTCCCCTCGTGGCCTCAGGCCCAGGGCCAGCAGCCATGGCCAAAGTGCTGCCCAAGTTGGCTCTGTCAGGGCTGTCTTGCAGCTGCTGCCCATCCCTGTGCCCTGTGCAGCCCAGGCTGTCCTACGGTGTCCCTGTCCTGCGCCTCTGTCCCTGCAGGCTGTGGGCATCTCCCGGCTGCCTCACCTGGCTGGCCCCTTCCTTTGCTGACAGCTCTGCCTCCTGCTTCCTCCTGCCTGCCCACACAAAGCCTTGGGCTGCTTCAGGCTCCTCCTGGGGGACGTGCTGCACCACAGCCCTGCCCTGGCAGGGAAATTCCTTTCTCCTGGTGTCCAGTCTGGACCTTCCCAGGTGCCTTTGGAATTAATTCTTTCTTTCTCTGGCTCCACCATCTCTGAAACCACCCTTCCCTCCCAGGGCTCTCCTCTCATGTCCTCAGTCTCCACCCCACTGAGCACAGAGCTCCTGTGTCCCTACACAGTGGTCAAGCGCTTGAGGCCAAGAGCACCTGGACAAGAGGCACAGTTCTTTTCTATAAGAAGGAAAAGAACCCCAGGGTTTGAAGGCAGATGAGAAGCAGTCACCAGAGGCCAAGGCAGCCAGACCCGTCTGTCCTTGCAGCTTTTGTCTGAAAGCAGCCCTTGGATATTTGGGGAGTTTCGGGGGTGGAATTCCACTTCAGCCACGGGTTCCTGGATTGGAATGACAGTTCTCCATAGGAAGGAAAGGAGAGAGCCCCAGTGTTCCAAAGGCTGATTAGAGGCAGCCCCAAGGAGGCCAAGGCAGCCAGATCTATTGTTAGGGAAGAATCCTTGGAGACACAGAATTTGGGAGGCCAAACCCCACTTTTGTCTATTGGGCTCTGGACAAGAAGCACAGTTCTTTTCCATAGGAAGGAAAGTGCAGAACCCCAGTGCTTCAAAGGGAGATGTGAGCTGGCCCTTAGCAAGCCAAGGGAACCTGGACAGTCCTGGAAACTTTTGTCTGGAGCTGTCCTTGGATTTAAGGAATTCTGGAGGTGAATTCTCAGTTTTGGCCATGGATGCCTGGACTTGAAAGATGTTTTTTCCCATGAGAAGAAAAGCACAGGCCCCTGGTGTTTTGAAGGCAGATGAGAGGTGGCCCCCAAGTGGCCAAGGCCAGCCAGAGCTGTCTGTCCCTCCAGGTGACATATGGGAATAATCCTTGGATATAATCAGATTTGGAGGAGGAATCCCAATTTCAGCCATGAAACCCTGGAGGAGAAGGACAGTTCTTTCCCACAGGAAGGAAAGCACACAACTCCAGGGTTTCAGGAGCTGATGAGAAGCAACCCTCAATATGCCAAGGTCATCTGGACCAGTCGGGCAGCCCCCAGGAGGCCCAGCCAGCCAGACCTGTTTCATGTTCTTGGATCCTTGGGGCCCTGCAGCATCATCACAATGGCCCCTTGGTTCCATGAGGCTCTGTAGGATCACAACAGATCTTTGTTTCCATGAGGCCCAGTGATATAACAATGGTCTCCTTGGCTTCATAGTGGCACAATGGCCCCTTGCTTCCATGAGGCCTTGCAGTGTCAAAATGGTTTCCTTGTTTCCATGGGACTGAGAATGCCACAATGGCCCATTGGTTCCATGAGGATGCAGAGTCTCAGAATGGCCCCTTGGTTCTATTGGGTTCCTCAGGGTCACAATGGCCCCTTGGTTCCACCAGGCCTGGATGTGTCACAATGGTCCCTTGCTTCCATGAGACCTTGCAGTGTCACAGTGGCTGCTTCAGTTCTACGAGACCCTGTGGTGTCACAGTGGCCCCTTGGTTCCAGTGGGTCCTGAAGTGTCATAATGGTCTCCATGGTTAAATGAGGCCCCACAATGTCACAATGGAGTTTTGGTTCCATGACCTTTTGTACTGCCAACAACAGCCAACAACAGTCTCCTTGGTACCACAGTGTCACAATGGACCCTTGGTTCCATGAGGACTCACAGTGTCAGAAGTGTCTCCTTGGTTCCATGAGGCCCTGCAGAGCCCCTTGATTCAACAAGGCCTCAAAGTGTCATCATGGCCTCCAGGATTCCATGAGGCCCCACAGTGTCACAATGGACCTTTGTTTCCATGTGTTCCAGCACTTTGTTTCCATGTGTTCCATGCATCCTTAGTTCTATGGGGCCCTGTAGTGTCACAATGGACTCCTTGGTGCCACAGAGTGCCACACAGTGCCACAACTGCCCCTTGGCCTGCCAACACTCCATAGTGTCACAATGGTTCCTTGCTTCCATGAGACTTTGTAGTGTCACAATGGCCCCTTGGTTTAGTGAGGCCTTTGGCGTCACAATGGTCTCCATGATTCCACAAGGCCTTGCAGTGTCACAACACACTATTGGTTTCACTGAGCCCCACAGTGTCTCTGTGGTCCCCTTGGCTCCACAAGGCTCTGAAGTGCCACAAAAGACCTTTGGTTCCACAAGGCCTCAAAGTGTAAAAATGGCCTCCATGGTTCCAAGAGGCCCTGTTGTGTCACAATGGCCCCTTGGTTCCAAGAGGTTTCTCAGGGTCACAATGGTCTCCTTGGAGCTGCAATATCACAATAGACCATTGGTTCAATGTGGCCACGATGTACCAAAACGGATTTTGGTTCCACGGAGTTCTGCAGACTCACAAAGGACCCTTAGTGCCCTGACTTTGCTCAGTGTCACAGCTGACTCCTTGTTCTGTGAGGCCCCACCACCACCAAATATCCAAAATATCAGAATAAGGCTCCTTAACACTAATTTCTTATTTAAGAGGATATCATTTATTCGGGTCTGAGGTCTAGTGAGGGATAACTCGTAACCTTATGTGGACATGTAATTCTACCAGCATCACTACATGCATATTACAATTTACCCATAAAACCCACCTCAAGTTCCCAGATTCAGTCCTACGATTTTCTGTCACTGCAATCTTGAGCCAAATGTCTTCTTCTTGACTTCCAAGCATCCTTGGTGAGAAAGCAGCCCCTGAATGCCTTGTTCCTGTACTAAAAGTTCACAGGCACAGTGAAAATTGAATTAAACCTTTTGGTATCAGCCCAAGGCTTTGTGTGGGCAGGCAGGAGGAAGCAGGAGGCAGAGCTGTCAGCAAAGGAAGGGGCCAGCCAGGTGAGGCAGCCGGGGGATGCCCACAGCCTGCAGGGACAGAGGCGCAGGGCAGGGACACCGTAGGACAGCCTGGGCTGCACAGGGCACAGGGATGGGCAGCAGCTGCAAGACAGCCCTGACAGAGCCAACTTGGGCAGCACTTTGGCCATGGCTGCTGGCCCTGGGCCTGAGGCCACGAGGGGACAAGTGACCCTTGCAGGCCTGGGGCCTCATTGCCTCCTTGTCCCTGCTCAGCAGCCTGGCAGGGGCCGCCCCATGCTCCTGCCCTTGGCATTGCCCATCCCCACATGCCAGTGCCCATCCTGGGAAGAGCCCTGAGCAAGGAGGGAGGGACAGGATCTGCCTGGCCGGGGGCTGGGGCTCAGGCCTTGGCCATTTGCATTCCTGAACCACATCCAGGTTTGTTCAGCACCAGAGACACCTTTTCCTTGTTTGTCCCCAGCTGTCATCACTGCCTCCAGTGTTCTGCTCTACCTGGAACTTGGGGACACTTTCCCAGTCGTCTTCCTCAGTGGGACCCATTAAAACTTCAAGAAACTTCAGAGTTTCAATTTAATTTTGAGTTCCTGAGAAGTTTTTTGAAGACTCTCTCAGGGACTGAGTCTGATGTAAACAACACCAAATCCTTGAGAGGCTCATTAAAGTCCTTGTGCTGTGTCTGTGCTGCTGAGCTTTAAAGGAACAGCTCTTCCCAGGGCCAGCTCCTCTCCCAGCCCAGCAGGGCTGAGGGCTCTGCCTGCAGGCACTGAGGGCACAGGAGCCAGGCAAAGACAGGCTGAAGGCAATCAGAATGGGGAAGACATTGAGCTGAGACTCCACTTGGGGAAAGGTCTTCACAGCCCTCTGCATGGTGAGTGTGTGGGTGCAGGGCAATGTCCCCTGTGCTCCTGGAGGGATCTCCTGAAGCCAGCACACCCCACAGCCTGGGGGATGTGTCAGGAGGACTCTCCCAGTTTCTCTGTGGCAGAGGAGGAGGAGGAGGAGGATGTGCTGCAGAGCAGGGCACCCCTTCTTAGGGGATTTTTCATGAGCTCATTCAGGGCAGGAATTTCCTGCTTGGGTCTCTGCTTTCCTGAATCTGTGCCCCCACTTTTCCCTGGCTCAGCTGGGTGGTAATGGAAACTCAGCTGTGCAGGGCAGAGCAGGGGCTGAGGCTCTTAAACCATCACACTGAGGATTCCTGGGCACCTCAGCAAGTGCCTGCACCTGCCCAGCCTCCAGATCCATGCAGCATCACCTTTCCATGGTGCCCAGTCTGGGGGAAGCTGCTCTTTAATCCCTGCAGGGCCGAGCAGCTGCAGGGCAGGGCTGGCCCAGGGGCTGGGCTGGGCTCTGGCAGCTCTGGCAGGGAAGGAGCCCGGGGCCACAGGGGCAGCTCGGGCTGGGACAGCTCCAGCAGCAGAGCTGTGGGCAGGGAGGCAGGGAGGCAGTGCTGAGGGCAGCCCTGCTGCAGGGCAGATGTGGCACCTGCCGGGCCTGCCCTGCAGGGCAGACACTGCCCTGAGCAGCACAGTTCTTGTGTCCCCTCGCAGCCAGCACAGCCCCCAGCCCGGGGGCTCGGGGCCCTCAGCCCCTCCTGGGCCGGCAGAGCAGCCCCAGAGATGAAGGGGCCACTTCATCTTGGCCACATGGCCACACTCTCCGGCCATGTGCCCATTCCCTGCTGACCAGGGCCTGGGGGCCACTGTCCTGCCCTGCTGCTGCCTGGCAGGGGCTGAGCAGGGCTGGGCAGGGAGAGGCTTTTCCTCAGGCCCGGCTCTCTCTCTCCCCTTGCCTGGCCCAGTTGCTGCTGGCATTGCTGAGGGGCTCTCTGGAATGGCAGTTCCAGCTGCAGGGCCAGGCCCAGGCCTTGGGCTCCTCCTGTGCAGGCTGAGCAGAGCAATGGGGTGTCCCAGCTCCCTGTGCCCGGGGAGCTCTGGGCAGGGCAGCCTGGGACTCTGGCAATGAGCCCACTCTCCTGACTCTGGGAAAGGCAGGAGCCACTTTGTGTGCCAGGGATCCCTCTGCTCTCTGCAGTGTCTCCTGGCTGTCCAGGGTAACACGGGAGTGGATTTCAGAAAGGTGCCAGTCCAGGGCAGCTGGAACAGGAGAGAGGGACAGAGCAGCTCCCCTCAGTCTGCACTAAGCCTCAGGCAACCCTCCTGCCTCACTGGACTCTCTGTTCTTCCACAGTGCAGCAGAATCTCTCATTCTGCCTCCTGTCATCCCCATCCCTTCCCCCATGCAGCTCCTCTGCCTTAGCTGAACATTTTTATCCAAGTCCCAACACCAGTACTGGCCCCTGCCCTCACTGTTCCCCTGCACTGACTGGGGGTCAGGGCTGACTCCCAGGTGTCCTGCAGATCAAGGTCCAGCTCCTGACACAACACTGGCCAGCAGCAATCAGGGCTCCAGCAACAGAGCTGAAGGAAGATTTCTGAGACATGGACAGGGGAAGCTGTTCAGTGACAGGAAAGACTCTATGAGAAAGGGCTTTGATAATTCTGAGAGAAATCTCCCTTCCATTGCCCTGTCTTTCCACCTTCTGCAGGTTGAAATGCCCAGTCACAGAAAATGTCCAACAGCAGCTCCATCAGGCACTTCCTCCTGCTGGCATTGGCAGACACGCGGCAGCTGCAGCTCCTGCACTTCTGCCTCTTGCTGGGCATCTCCCTGGCTGCCCTCCTGGGCAACGGCCTCATCATCAGCGCCGTAGCCTGCGGCCACCACCTGCACACGCCCATGTTCTTCTTCCTGCTCAACCTGGCCCTCGCTGACCTGGGCTCCATCTGCACCACTGTCCCCAAAGCCATGCACAATTCCCTCTGGGACACCAGGAACATCTCCTACTCTGGATGTGCTGCACAGCTCTTTCTATTTGTCTTTTTCTTTTCAACAGAGCTTGCCCTCCTGACCATCATGTGCTATGACCGCTACGTGTCCATCTGCAAACCCCTGCACTACGGGACCCTCCTGGGCAGCAGAGCTTGTGCCCACATGGCAGCAGCTGCCTGGGCCAGTGCCTTTCTCTATTCACTGCTGCACACAGCCAATACATTTTCTCTGCCCCTGTGCCATGGCAATGCCCTGGGCCAGTTCTTCTGTGAAATCCCACAGATCCTCAAGCTCTCCTGTGCCAAATCCTACTTCAGGGAACTTGGGCTTCTTGCTGCTAGTGTTGGTTTAGCTTTTGGCTGTTTTGTGTTCATTGTTTTCTCCTATGTGCAAATCTTTAGGGCTGTGCTGAGGATCCCCTCTGAGCAGGGACGGCACAAAGCCTTTTCCACCTGCCTCCCTCACCTGGCTGTGGTCTCCCTGTTCGTCAGCACTTCAGCCTTTGGCTACCTGAAGCCCCCCTCCATGTCCTCCCCATCCCTGGATCTGGCTCTGTCAGTTCTGTACTCAGTGGTGCCTCCAGCCCTGAACCCCCTCATCTACAGCCTGAGGAACCAGGAGCTCAAGGAAGCCCTGAGAAAATTGATCGGACTGTATTTTCAGAAGCATTTCAGAACCATTTTCTGCTGCAGAGCCTTCAGAATGTAACTCTTTACAATCTCAGCATTTTTTCCCCCTATTTGTCCATTTTTATTTGGTAACTTTTTTCTGCTGTTGTTGTGTTTTTTACAAAATACTGCAGTATTACTCTTAGCATTTCTACATGAATACCTACCTTTCTTTTGAACCACAAAGACTTACAAGAGGTCTGTTCCCTGCGCATTTAAATAAAAACCAGTGCTTGCCCTGACCTGTGTGTCCAGGACTCTTCTTGAGCCCTTCTCTGGCTCTGCAGGGGCTGTGCCTGTGAGCAGAGGCTGAGGGAAGGGGCTCCCAGCACAGCAGCACGGCCAGGGACAATGGCCCTGCCTCTTTGCACATCTGCTCCCCCCAGCTCCACACTCCCCTCCCCAGCCCTGCTGTGGGTGCAAGGCCAGAGTGCTCTGGCAGCTTGGTCCCTGTTCTGCTGCATGTCCCTGCTGTGACCTCAGGCAGGGACAGGCCATGGGCACTGCTGGGACACAGCTGGGCTCCAGCACAGCAGCTCCATCAGCAAAGGGCATCTCCTGAGGGCAGGGCAGGGAGGCTTTGCTCCCCTCCAGAGTCACTCTCAGGACTCTCAGGAGGCTCCTTGTGTTCCTTGCTCTCCCAGGGCTCAGTGGGATGAGATCAGGGTCTCACTGGGGCCTTCAGGGGACTCAGGTCTGGGTCAGGTTTTGCTTGTTGGTGGCCAGTGTCCATCAGATGCTGAATGGTCTGTGCTGAACTTTCCTGGGGCTCTGCAGCTTGTGCCAGGGCTGATGGCAGGGGAATGTTTGTCTGGAGGGCCTTGGGAGCTGCAGGAGAGCACAGGGGACCTGCAGGGACAGAGTGTGCCAGGGACCAGCAGGGAGTGGAGCTCACTGGGCACAGGCCTGGCCAGGGTGGGGTCACCCTGAGATCAAGGCCTGAATGTCTGCTGTGAGCCAGGAGAGCTCTGCAGCCCAGGGACACAGCAGGCACAGGGAAAGGAGTCTGGGCACTGACTCCTCTGCCCCTCAGGGATCTCCCCCAGGAGGATCCAGGGCAGCCCCGAGCCCCTCTGGCAGCCCTGGAACAAGGCAGGCACCTCTGAGCCCCTCCATGGCCCCGCAGAGCCCGTGTGGGAGGGGGTCAGGGCAGGAGCACCCTCAGCTGCCTCTGTGTCCCAGGCTGAGCAGCAGAGCCCAGCAGAGGCAGCCCAGGGCCCCGGGCAGCACAGCCCCCGTGCTCTGCAGAGCAGCAGCCCCAGCTCGGGGCTCTGGGCAGCAGGGCAGGGCTGCAGCAATGGCTGCTCGGGCCAGCACAGACGTGTTCCCCTGGGAAAGGCTCTGGGGGCAGCTGGCATGGGCCAGGAGCAGGGCAGGAGCCCGTGGGGGTGCAGAGGAGCCCTGGCAAGAGGCTGCCCTGTCCCTGGGCCAGCAGGAGCTGCCTGAGGAGCCCCGGGGCCAACTCTGCTGCTGGGCTGGGCAGCGGGGCTGGCCCTGGGGCTGCAGGAGCTGCCCGAGCTGAGCATCTGCTGAGCATCCCAGACACAGAGTGGCTGTCCCTGACCTCCAGGGCCTCCAGTTCCTGCTGCAGGCCCTGACCTGACTCTGCTGCTCTGCTGGGCTGGGGCAGGGGCAGGGAGGGGAAAACAGTGGAGCCTTGTCCCCATGAGTCCCCACAGAGTCAGAATGGTATCTGTGGTTTCATGAGCCCCACAGTGTCACAATGGCCCCATGGTTCCATTGGGCCCCATAGGGTCACCACAGTACCCTGGTTACAGGAGGCCCTGCAGTGTCACAAGGGCCCCCTTGGTTCTATGGAGCCCACAGGGTCAGTTTTGTCAGTGGGCAGGGTCAGCATCAAAGACACAGACACCAACTGAAGGAATTGTGTAATTTATATAATGTAAATCTGCAAAACATTACAACAGGAGAAGCTCAGCAAAACACAAAATCATTAGAAAATAATTACAAAAGCAGAAGCTCAGCAATGCACCCAACCATCCCCACCAAAGATTGCCTGCAGTGATTGAGAAAGATCCAGCCCCAGTTACCCTCAGCCTTTACCATCGCCCAGACCCACACAGCAGCTGGGGAAGCTGTCACAGCCAAGGGCTGCAGAGCCACTCCTGGGCACTGGCAATTCCTGCAGGTGCCTCCAGCCACAGCTGAGGCTCCAACCCCGCTGGGAGAGGGCCCAGCTCTGACAGTGCTGAATGGACAAACTGACAGCACTGCTAGTGTGGCAACATCTGGTTTCATCCTCCTCTTGGCTCCCTCCCAAAGCCTGGCCAGGGCCCAAGGAGGAACCAAGGGAAGTGACTTTGACCATTCAGCCCCAAAGTCAGATGAGGCCTTTTCTAGTTTCCAAATACAAAAAAAGTAAATCCATATTTCACCAATGAACATGTACAGAGCTTATATTGCTAATAATGATTCATTAATGAGCAGATACAAATAAACCTTTGGTTGGAAGGTTCATCGGAGCTCAGCTTTTCCTCAGGGCCTGTTGTTCAGGCCTGGTGAGGCCTCAGTGCTTCAATCAGTGCTTTGACCTACAGATGAAGTGCAACCTTCAGAACAATTCTTTGGATAACACAGTTTAGATTTAGGTATTAGGCACAAAGTCATCATCTCTTGTTCTTCAATTATGTGCTGTTCAAATTCATTACTCAGAGCTACAATTTGCATTCCTTTTAAAACCTGCCTAATTAGTTGCTATTCTCTGTTATTTATCAAATGCCCCCATTTTTCTTGAGACTGTGTCTCTTTTTAGACAAGTCTCAGTACTCCATTTCCAGCATAAGGTGTCACAATAACTCCAACATGGAATCATAACACACCAAGTGCTCACAATGCACTGCAGTGCTCACAATGATTGCAGTGACTGCCACGAATGCATTTCACAGCAGCCTCCAATTTGGGAGCCAATCCCACTATGAGGAATTTTCTTCTTTATGCCTCTCTTCTCCTGATCTTTCTATCGAGGTGATTCCTGATTGTTGGACCTCAAACCCAGCACTGATAGACATTCCTGCAACATTCCTGTCCTGGAATAGCCCAGGATCCTCCCTGGCCAGCAAGCAGATAATCCAAGGCCGTGCAGTTCTGCAGAGCCCCATTTGTGTTTGTTGGAGCTCGCAGGATGTGCTATTGGATATTTTAACAGCATCACTTCTTACTTCTTCTAATAATTGATTTAGTTCATTAATGTAAATTGGGTGCAGCCATGCACAGCCAGGGGTTTCCATTTCCCTATGGGCCATTGTTAAGGGCATGGAGCACATCTGGGAGATGGGTTCTCCATGGGGACAGGTTCCCATCTCCTCATTTTTTCAGCTGCTCTTTTAACAACCCCTTCACCCATTCAACCAATCCTGCAGCTTGTGGTTTGTCTGGGATACGAAAAACCCAGCAGTCTTAATCACTGCATTTCTCACAGTAATAGAAAAAGCACTCTGCATCACAGTATCAGCAAATCCTATAGAAATAGCCAATTTCATCCCTTCCTCCTTTATGCCTTGTATAGAATTCACAAAGTTTACCACTGACATTTGGGTCTTGGGCAGTCCTTTTCTGTAGAGTATTTAGTGTCACAGTGAGCAGCTAAAGCTGACATATTAGTATTGTCAGCATTATTTCACATTATCAATTTTTAATTACATAGATACAAATATAAATTATTGTGTTATATTTAACTATTACAATTAATTTATTATTATTATTATTACTACTATCATTATATCACTAGCACAAATGAACCTGAGCTCAAGATTGAAACCTTCTGTCACTCCATGTGGGAGTGACAACAACGATTTTTCCTTCTGTTGGTGCTGTTTCCAGAGTGTCATTAACAAAGTTCACCCTCGTCTTCCCAAACCCACAAGTTCTTTTCCTTTTCCATGTGCAATTTTTGGATGCATTTGAAGCCATCCAGGGGTGCAGCCTCTTTTACCCGACTGCCCCACTGCTCCCACAGCGCTCTGACCTCAGCCCACTCCAGAGCCAGGGAACTCCAGGGAAGGGCTTCCCATCTGGGAATTTCTGATGGCACTGATTCCTCACAGTTACACTGAACAAGTGACATTTTGTTGGGATCTGGCCAGACTGTGCCTGTTTTGTTTTACCAGTGGGCAGGGTCAGCACCAAAGACACAGACTCCAACTGGAGGAATCAGTGTCATTTCCTGCAGCTCAAAGCAGCAAAGAATCACAACAGGAGCAGCTCAGCAATGCACCCAACCATCCCCACCAAAGATTGCCTGCAGTGATTGAGAAAGATCCAGCCCCAGTTACCCTCAGCCTTTACCATCGCCCAGACCCACACAGCAGCTGGGGAAGCTGTCACAGCCAAGGGCTGCAGAGCCACTCCTGGGCACTGGCAATTCCTGCAGGTGCCTCCAGCCACAGGTGAGGCTCCAACCCCGCTGGGAGAGGGCCCAGCTCTGACAGTGCTGAATGAACAAACTGACAGCACTGCTAGTGTGGCAACATCTGCTTTCATCCTCCTCTTGGGTTCCTCCCAAAGCCTGGCCAGGGCCCCAGGAGGAACCAAGGGAGGTGACTTTGACCATTCAGCCCCAAACAAGGCCAGATGTCAGATTTCATGGCCTGGTCTGGCTTCTAAATACACAAAGGTCAATACATGTTTCACTAAGGAGTGGCTACATCTATCACAGTGCTAATGACCATGCACATTTCATCAGGGAGCAGATACAAAGATAACCTTTGGTTGGAAGGTTCATCCAGAGGCCACCTTGGGCTCAGGGCCTGCTGTTCAGGCCTCACTCAGGGCTGGTGTCCAGGCCTTGGCACTTCAGGGACGTGGTTTAGTGCTGGGCTTGGCACTGCTGGCTGAGCGGCTGCACTGGGTGAGCTCAGAGGGCTTTTCCAACAGAAAGGATTCTGTGATTCCATGATTCTATCCACTGCATTCAGCTGGGTCCATGTTAGCAGCATTCATTTGCTCAGAAAGTCTCCTCTTGCCCAGCTCCTGTGGCCTGAGGCTTCAGCTCCTTCAGCTCCTGGTGCTGAGCTGCTCATGCTGAACGAGACGACTCGGAGAGAAGAGCACAGTCCATGCAATTCCTTCTGGGACACGGAGAGGGGAGGCTGTGCAAACAGGAGCATTGTTTGCTGTGGCCTCCTCTCTGCCCTTCACGCCTTTCAGCGCTCTGAACCAGCCAAGAGCTTTCTCCAAGAGTGCAATGGAGCAGCTGTTCCTGCTCCTGGCTCTGGCTCTCTCCAGTCTCTGCCCTTGCCTGCTTCTGTCCCTCGTGCTGTGCCCTCTGTTCCCCCAGGGCTGGCTGGCTGCTGCCCAGGACTGTGGCACTGGCACAGATCCAGTGCTCCAGAGCCTCCTTTCTGTGCCCTTGGAGCTGCCTGGGCACAGCAGCCTTTTCCAGCTGCAAGCTCCCCATGGACAGGGAGTGCCCAGCTCCGTTCCTTGCACAGCCTCCAGGAGCCCAGGGCTGCCATCTCAAGTCCCTGCTGGCACTGGGGGCTCCCAGGTGCCTCAGGCTGCTGTGACACCGCTGCACACGGGAGGGAACAGGGGCAGGGGCTGTGCTGAAAGTCAGCTCCATCTGCTGCTGCTGCTGCCGCTGTGGGGTCATTGGTGCAGCCCTGGCCATGAGTCAGGGATCAGATGCTGCCAGTCTCTTCCAGCCCTGGCTGCTCAGAGGTTGGGCCCTGGAGCCTCAGGTGGGCAAAGGCAGCTGCTGCTGGTCCCTCTGTGTGCCCGTGTTCAGCAGTGCTGCTCCATCAGTCTGTGCCCAGCAACGGGGAAAAGCCTCAGCCCTGCAGGGCCAGGAGCTGCCGGGCTCTGCCTGAGCAGCTCAGCCAGCAGGAAGGCAGCTGCTCCACACAGGAACCCGGAGCAAAGGACATTCCTTTGATAGGACATGTTTTCTATTTAAAGGAAAAAAAACGAAAAAGGGAAAAAAATAGGTAAATTGTTAAAAGATAAGAATAAAATCCAAGTGTTAGTGAAAAAACATAACATAATGTTAGTGAAAAAAACAAAACATAAATGCAAAGTTACATTCTTTGCATTAAGAAGGTAAATGATCTTTTTATAAAGAGAACTCAGTTATTTACATTGTAAATGTGCTGATGCCATGGATCCATCTTACTGACCTCAGCAGCCTTTTAAAAGATTTTGGGCTTTGTTTCCAACATTGCCATTTGAAATTGGGGTTGAAGCAAGAGGAAATCGCTTTGTGCCCTGCCACCTCCAAGCAGGACTGGGAATGGAAACTCTGTCAAACCCCAAATCCTTTAGAAGATGCCCTTCCTTCTCAGCCTGGAAATGAGCTGCACATTCCCTTTGAAACTGTCAGGGGTTTCTTAAAGACACAAAGTCCCACTTAGGGCTTTTTGCTCTGGTTTGGCAGTGCAGAAGGGCAAGTCTCCATCCACCAGCTCCAGACTGCACTGCCTCAGGAGCACGGCCCACTCGCCAGCTTTGGCCCACTCATGGCACTGCTAGAGGAGGAAGAAAGTGCAACTGCACAATTCCAGCCAATCAAGAAGGAAGAATGGGACAGACAAACACCCTGTGCAGATCCAGGCGTTCAGCTGGGACTGTGGAGAGTTTGGGTCCTTGCCAATTGGATGTGTGTCCCCAGCTGCAATCTCTGGGCCTGCAGCAGAGTCTCACTCAGCTGCACAAGCAGAAAGCTCAGGCGCTGTGCTCGCAATGGGCTCGTCTGATGCAGAGCTGTCAGAGCAATGTTAGGGCAGAGCCAGCCCAGCTGGGCCCAGGGCTGAGCCCAGCAGAGCCCTGGCAGAGCCCAGAGCAGCCTCAGCAGCCGCAGAGCCCGGCTGCAAGGAGAGAAAGCAGAAACCGCCCGTCAGCTGAGGGCTCCTGTGCCCTTGTGCCAAGGCCTGCGGTGCCCAGGCCATGCTGGCTGTGCCCAGAGCTGTGCCCAGAGCTGCCCATCCCTGCTGCCTTTGGCAGCAGAGCAGGAGGGCAGGACATGTGGCCAGCCTGCAGCCAGCCACGGCACATCCAGCCCTCAGCAGCTGCCCAGAGCCAAAAAGCAGCTGGGCAGCGACTGAAGAATTCATTGCATCTGCCCCAGCTAAAGGGGAACCCTTGGTGCCCGGCCAGGCCGTGCCAGGCCCAGATCTGGGAGCATCCCCCTGCCTGTGGACTCACCTGCAAATTGGGCCTGGAGCCTGGCTTTGAAGAAGGTGCCAGAATCCAAGTCCATCATCCTCAGCTGGCCAGGCCGAGGAAGAGATTGTCACCCTTGAGCTTGTCCTTGGTGTCTCCAGCAGCAGCCCCACCTGGTACAGCTTCTCCAGGGGCTCCTTCTCCTTCCCTGGGGCCAGACCAGGCTGTCAGGGCTCTGCCCAGGGCCCCAGCCATCCATGAACCAGACAAACCAAACCAGGGGGGATGGTGGCCACCAGTGCTTGCCACACCAGGTCTCCAGCTCAGCTCCAGCCCAAGAGCTGCGTGTTCCCTTCTGCTGAGCCCTGCTCAGAGCTACAGGCAGCACAAAACCAGCCTGGTTTGCTTTGCCACTGAGTGCCAAGAGATGTGTGGAGCTGGTACCTGCCAGGCCCCTGGATCCAACTGTGCACGTGGATCTCTCCCATCTTCTAGGGCAGAGGAGCACCCTGCACCCAAGGATGGCAGAAAAGCTCTTCTAAGGATGGCCTGTCCGAGGGTTGCATGGACAAAGACCTCTTAATGATATCCTGGCACTCTGGGGAGAGAAACCAGAAATCACCAGTCAGCTGGAGAAGTTGCCCCCCTGTTCCTGTGCCCAGGCCATGCTGGGTGTGCCCAGAGCTGGGCCTAAACTTCCCCATGGATGCTCTGTTTGGAGGAGAGCAGGAGAGCAGGACCTGTGCCACCTCCTCAGCAGCTGCCAGAGCGGGATGCCCACGAGCCCGCTGCTGTCTCCCAGCACTGGGATTCCCCCCGTGCCCAGAGATGAGGATCCACCTTGAGAGAGCCATCGTGGGAACAAGATCCGCCCCTGGATGATCTCCTGGCCCCTCCTGAACGGGTGCTTGCCCATGACCAGGTGGCACAGCAGGAGGCCCAGGGACCAGATCGTCGCTGCCTCGCCGTGGTAGCGTTGGTGCTGGATCCACTCTGGTGGGCTGTAGGACAGGGTTCCTGTGGAACACAGACACAGCTCAGCAGGGGGATGCTGCTGCTCCCAGAGCCCGGCCCCAGCATCCCTGGCCATGTGGGGGCTGCCCCAGAGCCACACGGGTGAGCGCTGCCCTCTCACCAGCACCTGGGACTTGTGTACAAACTCGGGGCTGGAAAAGAAGCCACTGGTGCTGGAAGAGGGCAGCAGAAACCCTGGGAAGGCCCAACCATGACACACAAAGGAGAAACCCACCCAGTGGTGGAGAAAACCCACTCTCCTCCCCACCTGCATGGCCCCCAAAAATGTTAATAAGCCAAGGCAAACAAGGGGAGCAGAGCAGTCCAAGTCCTTCCTCGCCTGCACACCAAACCATCCGGGGCACGGGGTCAGACCCCGCTCTCTGCTACCCCCATGGGGGTTTGTGTCGGGCTGGCTGCCCCAGCTCCAGCCCCAGCCCAGGCCACAGTGGGTGCTGAAGGCTGTCGGCAGGGCTGGCAGCTGGCCCCCCTCACACCCCACCCAAATCAACTCGGCTCCAGCATCAATCCCATCCCGGCTGCAATAGGGGGAAGCCCTGGTGCTGCACCCAGGCTGGGCCATGAGATGCCCAGGAGCATCCCCTGGAGGGCTCACCTGCAAACTGGGTGTAGGCTGTGTCTTGGAGGAAGGCGCCACAGCCAAAGTCGATGAGTTTCAGCTGCCCGCTGGCCAGGTCGAGCAGGATGTTCTCGGGCTTGATGTCCCTGTGCAGGACCCCGCAGGCGGTGCAGTGCCGCACGGCCTCCAGCACCTGGCGGA
The DNA here is from genome assembly GCF_051311805.1 of Agelaius phoeniceus. Taxonomy (NCBI): domain Eukaryota; kingdom Metazoa; phylum Chordata; class Aves; order Passeriformes; family Icteridae; genus Agelaius; species Agelaius phoeniceus. Next base: position 9,389,094 of record NW_027509866.1, read on the forward strand.
ACAGCGCCCGCGCCTCCTCCTCCGGCAGGAACCCCCGCTCCGCCAGGAAACCCGAGAGCTCCTGGCACCGCTCCGGACGCTCCAGCACCAGCAGGAAGCTGTCGGGGAGCTCGAGCCACTCCAGGAGCTGAATGACAGCGGCACAGCCACGGGACACCTTGGCCAGCAGCACGATCTCCAGCGGCGCGCTGCTGCCGTCGGGCTGCGGGAGGAGCGCGGTGCCGTCAGTGGGGCTGAGGCCGTGCCGGGGCTCTGGGAGCCCTCAGCCAGCCCGGGATGCTCTGCACGCCCCGCTCAGCCCACGCCCGCTCTCCCCGCAGGGCTCCGGCGGCTCCCACCCTGCCGGGCCCCGGCTCCTCGCCGCCCGGCCCGGCCCGGCTGCCGCCGCTGGCCCCGCTCACTCACCAGCTCGCCCCACTGCCGGATGCGATCCCGCGGCACACGTTTGATGGCCACCTGCGAGCGAGGGAGAGCAGCGGGTGAGCTCGGCGCCCGTCCTGCCCAGCCCCGACCTTCTCCTCCATGTCCGCCTTCTCCTCCTCCTCCTCCTCCTCCTCCCCCTCCGCCCGCCGCCGGCCCCGCCGCTCACCAGGGCGCCGTCCGAGAGCCGCGTCCCCGAGCAGACGCTGCCGAAGCCTCCGCGCCCCAGCAGCGAACCCAGGCGGTACCGCTCCTGCAGGGCCTCCTGCGCCTTCCCTGCGGGCGGGACGCGGCTGTCAGAGCTCGGCCCGGGTCCAGCAACGGGCCCCGAGCGCTCCTCAGCCGCCCCGGGCCGGCCATGCCCAGGCGTTCGCTCTTTGGAACGCGGCACGGGAGGCTCGGGGCCGGCGTCCGCGCTGTCGAGCGGCAGAGCTCGGGCTGGTGAAGCCGCAGCGGAGGCGGCGGGAGCGGCCGCCCCGCCTGTGTCCTCCGCTGGCCCCGGGAGGAGCCGGGGCCGGGGCCGGGGCCCGGATCGGGACGGGACTTCACGTCGGGGCCGGGGCCGGGGCCGGGCTCGGGCCAGGCGGAGCCGAAGGGCGGCGATGCCGCCCCCGCACCAGGCACTGACGCCCGCCCAGCAGCGCCACCGCCAGTAGGGCCAGAGCCGGGCGGAGGCGAGAGCGCGGCGGGACGGCCGGGGCCGGGCACGGGGCAGCCCCGCCCGGGGCCGGGGGCGGGCCGGGGGCATGGCCCGGCCCGGCAGAGGAGAGGGAGGCGGGGAGAGGAGAGGGACGCCGGGCAAGGGACCCCGAGAGAAGGGTGACCGACCGCGGGAACGGGAGAGAAAGAGAAACAAAAAGATAAAGAGAAAGAAAGAAAGAATGCTCTAAAATATCTGTTTTTCTGCTGTCGCTGCTGCTGCTGTCGCTGCTGCTGCCGCCGCTGCTGCTGCCGCCGCTGCCGCCGCTGCAACTGAAGCACCGGGGCCGTTCGTCCCCGTGTCCGTTCCCCGCTCGCCCCATGAGCCCCACGTTCGAGCCCCACGCGCCCCGGGCACAGCCCCTGAGTCTGTCCAAACACGGGAACTTTGCAGTGGTGAGCCCAGATGCAGAGCCCTGACTCCTGCACACTGGCACAGCAATCCCCTCGCTTGCTGCTCTGCATTGGCCTGGCTGAGGGTCAAACACTGTCGGGCCACCTTCCCTTGCTGTAGGATTCCTACCTGACCCCAGCACTGCACTTACATCTCCAGTGTTGCCTTCCAGTAAAACCAGGGGAAGGAAAACTCTGTGAGGCTCATGGTTATTTTTGAGTGTCTAAAAATCACTAAGTCACCGATCTTAGAGGTGAAGTGCATCTGGAATTCCTGGGATGGAGATGTAGTGCAACATGGAAAAGGGGAGCATAGAAATAAATAGAGGAAAACATCTTGGATTGTTTCTTTCATTTTCATTTCCCTTCTGGAAAGCTGTTCCAGTTTTCCAGGAATCTTCTCCTGTCTCTCTTCTCAAGAATGTCTCATGGAGAACAAGGTCAAGCTTCTGTCCCAAGATTTGCCAGCAGGAAATTATGCCACTGGTGAAATTTTCATGATGACTGTTTGTGCTGGCTTAGGGCAAATTTTGGGAGGAAACCTCCAGAAGGGATCCGTCTAGAAAGCAAGTTCAAGCAGCCCCTCCCCCTACTAGTTCAGGAAAAGACTTCCCTTGAGAAAAGTGAAAAAACCCCAGTTTATTTAACAAGTAAAGTATTCACAAGCATGAAAAATGCATAATATTAAATAAAACCTCTGACAGTGCTGAAGAGATGGCAAATTCAGAAAGTCCTTTCTGTGGGTTGTAGTTGGCTCACTCGGTCTCTTCTAAGTCCCTCTGGTGCTGGAATGCAGCGTCCCAGAGCTCGGTGGGCCATAGGTGTGAGCTGCAGGTATTTTTCTGGGTTTTCAGTCCAGAGCAGGTTTAAACAGTTCCAAGAAAAAGGAAAGTCACAGTCCAAGGAACTTCTCTGCCTAAGCTAGCTAAAACCAAATTGCTGGACCTGGGCTGTGAAGGCATCAGGAAATTTCCAAACTTGGGCACTGGTGGTCCCAGCAAACACCAGATCTGGATGGTGCTGGAGCCAGAACCTGGTAAATGTCCAAATTTTGGCTTTCTGTGCCAGCAAATCACTGGACTTGGGCTCTGCCAGCACCAGGAAGTTTTCAGATCTGGGCACTGGCACTGCCAGCAAACACCAGATCTGCGTGGTATCATTGCCAGCGACAGAAATCTGCTGGATTTGGGCTCTGCTGGCACCGGGAAATTTCCAAATCTGGGCACTGGCACAGCAAACACAAGATGTGGGTTGTGCCAGACCCAGCAGCAGAAAGTTGCAGGGTTTTGGATTTCTGTGCCAGTAAATTGCTGCTGCACTTGGGCTGTGTCAGAATAGGGAAATTTCCAGATGTGGGCACTGGCGGTGCCAGCAAACACCAGTGAAACCTTCTGGCCCTCGTCCGGACCATTGACCAGTGGTTTCCCTGAGAACCAGCTCTGGCCACTTTACAGACAGAGACTGCTTTCATCTGGTGCTCTGGAAACAGAACTTTAATGAAGGCAAACACAACAAACAGGACGGCGTGCACAGTAGAGAGAGCAAAGCAGAAAAAAGCCTGGGTCCAGGGTCTAGCAGGGATATTTATCCATTTATTTATGGGGAGGGTGTCTTGGTTTGGAAAGACAGGTGTCTGCTAAGGAAGGCAGGAGCCTGCCCTGAACTGGAAACTGTAAACCCCCTCCCTCCAAATTGTTATAAATTTGAAATGAAGGGGGGGCTCTCAGGCAAAGATATGGGAGCAGGAATAACAGTTCTTTTATTAGGGAAGAAAAAAAATAAACAATGCAGTAAATCAAAACAACACTGACAGAGTCAGAATACAACATGACACCCTGTTGGTCAGGGTGTTGGTAGCAGTCCAGTTGGAATTGTGGCTGCAGCCCTCCTGGAGCAGCAGGTGTGGTTCTGTTGGAGCAGTGATCCTGTAGAAAAGGGTGTAGTCTTCCTTTGAAGATCCAGTTTAAGAGGCAGCTGTTCCTCTGGGAATCCAGTGGAAATGCTCTAGTGTCCCAAGATCTCAGATTATATCCAGTTGGGAATGCTTGGCTCCTCCCTCTGGGCGGAGCATCTCGCAGTGGGATGCTGTAATTTTATCAGTCATGCAGTGACATTCAAAGGCCATTAACATCAGGTGTCTCCCCGGAGGGAGGATTGGTTGGGGGAAGAGATAAGAAAACTGCCCAATTCCCAGAATAGAACTGCCATAGCCCTAACAGATGGTAAATGGAATACACATTGCTTAGCAATCTAGGACAAGGGGTTAAAGGTGGGATCTGAGAGAAGGACCCAAGAGGAAGGAACAATTAAGAATATTACACTTTTTGCAGTAAAAAGGAACCAATGATAGCAAAGACAACTCAGAATTTTCTAGTAACAATCTGCATAACTGAACAAGAGGATTATGGCTGGGAGCTCCTGCTGACCCCAACTAAAGAGGGTTTTCCCACAGTCTTAAGCTGAGGCCCCCCAACACACCAGATCTGGGTGATGCCAGTGTCAGCACCAGGAAGCTGCTGGGATTTGGCTTTCTTTGCCAGAAAATTGCTGCATTTGGGAGGTGCTGGCACCAGGAAATTGCCAGATATGGGCACTGGCAGTGCCAGCGCAAACCAGATCTGGGTGGGGAATGTGCCAGCACCGGGAAATTGCTAAATGTTAACCTTCTGTGCCAGCAAATTGCTGGAATTATGCTGTGCAGGCATCTGAAAAATTCTGGATCTGGGCACTGGCGGTGTCAGCAAACACGAGATTGTGTTGCTTTAGGTACCAGGTATTTGCTTGATTTTGGCTTTCTTTGCCAGCAAATTGCTGGAATTAGGCTGTGCCAGCACCAGGAAATTGCCAGGTCTGGACACTGGCAGTGCTGGAAAACACCAGATCTGGGTGGTGCCAGACCCAGGTATTTGCCGGGTTTTGGATTTCTGTGCCAGCAAATTGCTGCACTTGGGCTTTGCCAGCACTGGGAAATTTCTGCATCTGGGCAATGGCAGTGCTGGGCAACTCCAGGTCTGGGCAGCGACAGAGCCAGCAATGGAAAATTGCCAGATTTTGGCTTTTTTTGCCTGCAAATTGCTGCACTTGGGCTGCACCAGCACCAGGAAATTTCTGGATCTGGGCACTGGTAGATCTGGGAAACATCAGTTTGTGAGAGCCGAAATGAGGGATGTGGCACTCCAGGTGGCTCTTCAAAATGCAGTTTATTGTTTGCAAGGTGTTACAGCAGTCCAGGGTTGTGGGTGACAGAGCTGTGCCCACAGCTGTCAGCTCCAGCTGCAGGCCTGGAGACCCTTAGTTTAGGTTACAAATGCATTATATACTTTTCTTTGCTGAGCATCTTGATACAGTAGAACCAATCTATACCTATACTTTTATCTATAGCCAATTGTAACTACTATAATTACCATATTCATGTTACTATTCTCCAGTCACAAAAAGTTAGTACATTACAGTTTAAGCTAGAAGATGTTTTCCAGTTTTCTTGCAGTGGAAAATTCTGAGACCTTTTTTCTACCTGCAGCATTTGCTGACTTGTTTGCCTGTGCTATCTTTCTGCTTGGTAAAAACATCTTCTTGTTTGAGGTGGGTTTATCCTTTGCTCTAAGTCATAAAAACCCTTTCTAATTAACATATACTTTGCCTTCTTAGCTATCCAGTAAGACCACTCCAGCAATTCTTTTCTTTTATATCAAAACTTGCTTTCATTTCTATTCCTTCTTCAGATTCTACATTCAAAAATCTTTCTGCCAAGCATACATATCTGTGAGACTTTCTTGTCAAACTTTCATCCTTCCCAACATCCCTGAATAGTGGTCAAGTGCCTGAGGCCAAGAGTGCCTGGACAAGAGGGACAGTTCTTTTCTATAGGAAGGAAACCACAGAACCCCAGGGTTTGAAGGCAGATGAGAAGCAGTCACCAGAGGCCAAGGCAAACCAGACCTGTCTGTCCTTGCAGCTTTTGTCTGAAAGCAGCCTTTGGATATATGGGGAGTTTTGGGGGTGGAATTCCATTTCAGCCACGGGTTCCTGGACTGGAATGACAGTTCTCCACACAAAGGAAAGGGTGGAGTTCCAGTGTTCCAAAGGCTTATTAGAGGCAGCTCCAAGGGGGCCAAGGCCAGCCAGACTTGTTGTCAGGGAAGAATCCTTGGAGAGACAGAATTTGGGAGGCCAAACCCCACTTTTGTCTACGGGCATCTGGACGAGAAGGACAGTTCTTCTCCACAGGTAGGAAAGTACGGAGCCCCAGTGTTTCAAAGGGAGATGAGAGCTGGCCCTCAAGAAGCCAAGGGAACCTGGATAGTCCTGGCAGTTTTTGTCTGGGAGCTATCCTTGGATATAAGGAATTTTGGAGGCAGATTCTCAATTTTGGCCATGGATTCCTGGACATAAAAGATGGGTTTTTTCCATGGGAAGAAAAGCACCAGCCCCCAGAGTTTTAAAGGCAGATGAGAGGTGGCCCCCCAGAGGCCAAGGCCAGCCAGAGCTGTCTGTCCTGGCAGGTTTCATATGGGAATAATCCTTGGATATAATCAAATTTGGAAGAGGAATCCCAATTTCAGCCATGAACCCCTGGAGGAGAAAGACAGTTCTTTCCCACAGGAAGGAAAGCACACAACTCCAGGGCTTCAGGGGCTGATGAGAAGTGACCCTCAACATGCTAAGGTCAGCAAGACCAGTCAGGCAGCCCCCAGGAGGCCCAGCCAGCCAGACCTGTTCCATGTTCTTGGATCCTTGGGGCCCTGCAGCATCACAGTGGCCCCTTGGTTCCATAAGACCCTGTAGGATCACAACAGATGTTTGTTTCCATGAGGCCCAGTGATATAACAATGGTCTCCTTGGCTCCACAGTGGCACAATGGCCCCTTGCTTCCATGAGGCCTTGCAGTGTCAAAATGGTTTCCTTGTTCCCATGGGACTGTGCAGTGCCACAATGGCCCATTGGTTCCATGAGGATGCAGAGTCTCAAAATGGCCCCTAGGTTCTACTGGGTTCCCCAGGATCACAATGGCCCCTTGCTTCCACCAGGTCTGGGTGTGTTACACTGGTCCCTTGCTTCCATGAGACCTTGCAGTGTCACAGTGGCTGCCTTGGTTCTGTGAGGCCCTATGGTGTCACAATGGCCCCTTGGTTCCATGGGGACTCGGAATGTCAGAATGGCCTCATTGGTTCCATGAAGCCCCACAGTGTCACAATGGTCTCTTTTGGTTCCGCAGTATCACAATGGCACCTTGGTTCCATGAAGCCCTAAAGTACGGAATGGCCCCTTGGTTCCCTGCAGTGTCACAGTGCTCTCCTTTGTTCCATGGTGCCACACAGGGTCACAAGGGCCCCTCAGTTCTACAAGGCCCTATAGTGTCACAATGTCCCCTTGGTCTCATGAGGCTGTGCCATGTCACAATGGTGTCATTGGTTCCATGAGGCCCTGCAGCTCCACAATGACCCTTGAAGTGTCACAATAGTCTCAGCGGGTTCCCCTGCTGGTTCACAATGGCCTCCTTGGTTCCATGATGCCCCATAGTGTAACAATGGTATCCTTGGTTCCACAGTCAGAATGTCCCTGTGGTCTCATGGGGGCCCACAGCCCCTTATAGAGCCCCATGGCCCCTTACGGAGCCCCACAGGGTCACTGTGACCCCCTTGATTCCATGAGGCCCTGATGTGCTACAATGGCTCCTTGGTTATACAAGGCCCTGCAGTGTCACAATGGCCCCTTGGTTCCACTGGGTCCTGAAGTGTCATGATGGTCTCCATGGTTCCATGAGGCCCCACAATGTCACAATGGACTTTTGGTTCCATGAGCTTTCATACTGCCAACAATGATCTCCTTGGTTCCACAGTGTCACAAGGGACCCTTGGTTCCATGAGGTTCAGGAGAGTAACATGGATGTCTTGATTCCATGAGGTTGTGCAGTGTCACAATGATCTCCTATGTTCTGTGGCCCTGCTGTGGCTGCTGTGTAACAATGGCCCCTTGGTACCATGAGGCTCCATAGTGTCACCATGGTCCTTTTGGTTCCATAAGGCCCTGCTGGGCCACAGTGGCCCCTTGGTTCCAAGAGCTTCCATCCTGTCAACAATGATCTCCTTGGTTCTGCAGTGTCACAATGGACCCTTGGTTCCATGAGGGGCCTGGGCTCCCACAGCCTCTCACAGACCTTTATGGCTTCCCCAGTTCCCCATGGCCCCTCACTACCCCTCACGGCCCCTCACAGGCCCCTCACAGGCCCAGGGCCGGGGCTCCTCCCAAAAGAGGAGGGATCGGGCCTTGCTTGTTCTCCTTTCATTTCAGTCTCTTCCCAGCCACGAGTGCAGAAAGGCTGAAATGGAGCCTTTCCCCAACGTTTCCCTCGGGGTTAATTGCGGGCTGAAGCTCTGTGCAGGCGCTGGCCCCAGCGTCACCATCCCTGCAGCCACCAGGCCTTTGCTGTCCCCCCCCCCGTGTCCGTTCCCTGTCCCCGAGTCCCGCCCGGCTCTGGCAGCAGCAGCAGCTGCAGCGCAGGGGGCGCCGGCCCGGCCCAGCCGGGGCTCCCGGCCAGGAGCAGCAGCAGCGCCGGCCCCTTCCCGCCTGCTCCTGCCTCGGCTCCCAAGGGCTTTTTCCAGCTCAATTCTGGAGCAGAGCAGCCAGCACCCACACACAGCCCTGACTGCTCAGGCCCCGCCTGTGCTGCCCTGAGCCAGCCCTCAGAGGAAGAAAGGATCGGGTTCCAGCGCTGTTTTCAGCTCTGTTTGACTCACCCTGAGCTGACAGCAGGAGGCTGCTGGTGCCTTTGCCATGGGAATTGGAGATCACGGCTGCTCTTGGCCCTCTTCTGCTTGCCACCTGAATTTTACCCATAAAACTGCAAGTGCCTCTTTCAGTTGGTGCTGCCCACAGTTCTTTCATGAAAGTGCTTTCATGAAGTCAGTGCTTTTGTTGCAGGCATAAAGATCAGCAGATACCCACCAGCCCCTGAGCACTAAGGCGAGAGGAATTAAAGCCACACAGGCCACATTTGCAGTGCTCAAACACAGCCTTGTTGTGTTGAAAGAGAATAAACTGACAGAGGCCAGCACAGAAATTGCCTCCATAGTGTGGAATTAAATTTAAAAATCCACCAGGAGAAACAGAAACCAGAACTTCTCAACTCGCTTCATTGCTCCTTCCCAGCAGCAGCAAACACAGATGCCCAGAGGTGTTTTGCACTGCTGCTGCCCCCAGTTTGAGCCCAGGCTCTGCCCAGTCCCAGCGGGAAGCTGAGCCCAGCCCAGGGAGCTCAGCGCACGCAGGGCCAGGCCCAGAGCCCCGGGCACGGCCGCCCATTGCGGGGCAGCGGCGCAGACAGAATGTCCTGTGGCCCAACCCTCCTGCTCCTGCCACACAGCGCCTGCCTTCTCCCCCTCCTCCTCCTCTCCCAGAACAGCACAAATTCCAGCTTGGAGGAGGCTGCCCCAGAGAGGGCTCCTGCTCCTGTTCCAGCCTGAGTGTCCCTGCAGAGGAACAGGGCATCGTTCAGGCACTCCACAAGCTCAGGCTTCCCATTTCATGGGGAGTCTGGGATGAAAATGGCTTTGTCAGGAAGGACAAAAGTGGAGGGAACGGATTGGAAAGTATTAGGAAAAATTATCCTTTGTACAGGCAAAGCTGACCAAGTCATTCCCTGCATTTCTCCTTTTCAGATTGTTTCAGTAATCTCCTGAGGAGGGGTCCAGCTTGTTCTGGTGCCTTTCATGAACTGATTGTGCTCTTGATTTATATCAGTGCAGGAGATGTAGAAGCATCTGAACTGAACACTGACACAAACTCCCTCTGTCAGCCCATTTTCATGTTCTACATCACTTTCAAGATGTCCATGGGGGCGTTGGAATGATTATCACACAGCTCTCCATTTCTGGCTGCAAGATCTGGAGAGTCTTTCTCTGCATTCAGTCATGCTTGCATTCCCTAACAATTCCTGGTAGCCCATCATCTTTTCTTATTGTAAACCAGTAACAATGAAAACCTCACCAATGGCACAAGTGCCCAGCTCACAAGGAAAAGAAAGAACAAGCTGTAAAGTTCTTCAAACGTTTGTCCTGCTTTGCTGCAAGAGTTGTGCTGCATGCACAGTGTGGAAAGCCAAGAGAAGCTGCAGTTGGTGGCACATCTTGTGACAGAAGCTGCACCTCGTTCTCCAGGAAAGGTTCTTGGAAAGAGCAAACAGGACTGTGGACAAGATTCTGGAAGAACTGAAACAGTTTTTAGGAAATGAAATGAAAACAGAAAGAAACAATCCAAGATGTTTTCCTCTATTTATTTCTATGCTCCCCTTTTCCATGTTGCACTACATCTCCATCCCAGGAATTCCAGATGCACTTCACCTCTAAGATCGGTGACTTAGTGATTTTTAGACACTCAAAAATAACCATGAGCCTCACAGAGTTTTCCTTCCCCTGGTTTTACTGGAAGGCAAGACTGGAGATGTAAGTGCAGTGCTGGGGTCAGGTAGGAATCCTACAGCAAGGGAAGGTGGCCCGACAGTGTTTGACCCTCAGCCAGGCCAATGCAGAGCAGCAAGCGAGGGGATTGCTGTGCCAGTGTGCAGGAGTCAGGGCTCTGCATCTGGGCTCACCGCTGCAAAGTTCCCGTGTTTGGACAGACTCAGGGGCTGTGCCCGGGGCGCGCGGGGCTCGAACGTGGGGCTCGTGGGGCGAGCGGGGAACGGACACGGGGACGAACGGCCCCGGTGCTTCAGTTGCAGCGGCGGCAGCGGCGGCAGCAGCAGCGGCGGCAGCAGCAAAAGCAGATAATCTACAACACTGCTTCTCTTTTTGTTTCTCTTTCTCTCCCTTTCCCGCGGTCGGGCACCCTTCTCTCGGGGTCCCTTGCCCGGCGTCCCTCTCCTCTCCCCGCCTCCCTCTCCTCTGCCGGCCCGGGCCATGCCCCCGGCCCGCCCCCGGCTCTGGCCGTACTGGCGGTGGCGCTGCTGGGCGGGCCTGGTGCGGGGGCGGCATCGCCGCCCTTCGGCTCCGCCTGGCCCCAGCCCGGCGCCGGACCCGAGGTAGGCTCCAGCCCCGAGCCCGGCCCGGGCCCCGGCCCCGGCCCCGGCCCCGGCCCCTCCCGGGGCCCGCGGAGGACACAGGCGGCGCGGCCGCTGCCGCCGCCTCCGCTGGGGCTTCCCCGGCCCGAGCTCCGCCGGTCGGCAGCGCGGCCGCCGGCCCCGAGCCTTCCGTGCCGCGTTCCAAAGAGCGAACGCCTGGGCATGGCCGGCCCGGGGCGGCTGAGGGGCGCTCGGGGGCCGTTGCTGGCCCCGGCCCGAGCGCTGACAGCCGCGTCCCGCCCGCAGGGAAGGCGCAGGAGGCCCTGCAGGAGCGGTACCGCCTGGGTTCGCTGCTGGGGCGCGGCGGCTTCGGCAGCGTCTGCTCGGGGACGCGGCTCTCGGACGGCGCCCCGGTGAGCGGCGGGGCCGGCGGCGGGCGGAGGGGGAGGAGGAGGAGGAGGAGGGGAAGGCGAACAAGGAGGAGAATGTCGGGGCTGGGCAGGACGGGCGCCGAGCTCACCCGCTGCTCTCCCTCGCTCGCAGGTGGCCATCAAACGCGTGCCGCGGGATCGCATCCGGCACTGGGGCGAGCTGGTGAGTGAGCGGGGCCAGCGGCAGCAGCCGGGCCGGGCCGGGCGGCGAGGAGCCGGGGCCCGGCAGGGTGGGAGCCGCCGGAGCCCTGCGGGGAGAGCGGGCGTGGGCTGAGCGGGGCGTGCAGAGCATCCCGGGCTGGCTGAGGGCTCCCAGAGCCCCGGCACGGCCTCAGCCCCACTGACGGCACCGCGCTCCTCCCGCAGCCCGACGGCAGCAGCGCGCCGCTGGAGATCGTGCTGCTGGCCAAGGTGTCCCGTGGCTGTGCCGCTGTCATTCAGCTCCTGGAGTGGCTCGAGCTCCCCGACAGCTTCCTGCTGGTGCTGGAGCGTCCAGAGCGGTGCCAGGAGCTCTCGGCTTTCCTAGCGGAGCGGGGGTTCCTGCCCGAGGAGGAGGCGCAGGCGCTGTTCCGCCAGGTGCTGGAGGCCGTGCGGCGCTGCACCGCCTGCGGGGTCCTGCACAGGGACATCAAGCCCGAGAACATCCTGCTCGACCTGGCCAGCGGGCAGCTGAAACTCATCGACTTTGGCTGTGGCGCCTTCCTCCAAGACACAGCCTACACCCAGTTTGCAGGTGAGCCCTCCAGGGGATGCTCCTGGGCATCTCATGGCCCAGCCTGGGTGCAGCACCAGGGCTTCCCCCTATTGCAGCCGGGATGGGATTGATGCTGGAGCCGAGTTGATTTGGGTGGGGTGTGAGGGGGGCCAGCTGCCAGCCCTGCCGACAGCCTTCAGCACCCACTGTGGCCTGGGCTGGGGCTGGAGCTGGGGCAGCCAGCCCGACACAAACCCCCATGGGGGTAGCAGAGAGCGGGGTCTGACCCTGTGCCCTGGATGGTTTGGTGTGCAGGCGAGGAAGGGCTTGGACTGCTCCACTCCCCTGGTTTTCCTTGGCTTATTAACATTTCTGGGGGCCATGCAGATGGGGAGGAGAGTGGGTTTTCTCCACCACTGGGTGGGTTTCTCCTTTGTGTGTCATGGTTGGGCCTTCCCAAGGTTTCTGCTGCCCTCTTCCAGCACCAGTGGCTTCTTTTCCAGCCCCGAGTTTGTACACAAGTCCCAGGTGCTGGCGAGAGGGCAGCGCTCACCCCGTGTGCCTGTGGGGCAGCCCCCACATGGCCAGGGATGCTGGGGCCGGGCTCTGGGAGCCGCAGCATCCCCCTGCTGAGCTGTGTCTGTGTTCCACAGGAACCCTGTCCTACAGCCCACCAGAGTGGATCCAGCACCAACGCTACCACGGCAAGGCAGCAACGATCTGGTCCCTGGGCCTCCTGCTGTGCCACCTGGTCATGGGCAAGCACCCGTTCAGGAGGGGCCAGGAGATCATCCGGGGGCGGATATTGTTCCCACGATGGCTCTCTCAAGGTGGATCTCATCTCTGGGCACGGGGGGAATCCCAGTGCTGGGAGACAGCAGCGGGCTCGTGGGCATCCCGCTCTGGCAGCTGCTGAGGAGGTGGCACAGGTCCTGCTCTCCTCCAAACAGAGCATCCATGGGGAAGTTTAGGCCCAGCTCTGGGCACACCCAGCATGGCCTGGGCACAGGAACAGGGGGGCAACTTCTCCAGCTGACTGGTGATTTCTGGTTTCTCTCCCCAGAGTGCCAGGATATCATTAAGAGGTCTTTGTCCATGCAACCCTCGGACAGGCCGTCCTTAGAAGAGCTTTTCTGCCATCCTTGGGTGCAGGGTGTTCCTCTGCCCTAGAAGATGGGAGAGATCCACGTGCACAGTTGGACCCAGGGGCCTGGCAGGTACCAGCTCCACACATCTCTTGGCACTCAGTGGCAAAGCAAACCAGGCTGGTTTTGTGCTGCCTGTAGCTCTGAGCAGGGGTCAGCAGAAGGGAACACGCAGCTCTTGGGCTGGAGCTGAGCTGGAGACCTGGTGTGGCAAGCACTGGTGGCCACCATCCCCCCTGGTTTGGTTTGTCTGGTTCATGGATGGCTGGGGCCCTGGGCAGAGCCCTGACAGCCTGGTCTGGCCCCAGGGAAGGAGAAGGAGCCCCTGGGGAAGCTGTACCAGGTGGGGCTGCTGCTGGAGACACCAAGGACAAGCTCAAGGGTGACAGTCTCTTCCTCGGCCTGGCCAGCTGAAGATGATGGACTTGGATTCTGGCACCTTCTTCAAAGCCAGGCTCCAGGCCCAATTTGCAGGTGAGTCCACAGGCAGGGGGATGCTCCCAGATCTGGGCCTGGCACGGCCTGGCCGGGCACCAAAGGTTCCCCCTTTGCTGGGGCAGATGCAATGAATTCTTCAGTCGCTGCCCAGCTGCTTTTTGGCTCTGGGCAGCTGCTGAGGGCTGGATGTGCCGTGGCTGGCTGCAGGCTGGGCACATGTCCTGCCCTCCTGCTCTGCTGCCAAAGGCAGCAGGGATGGGCAGCTCTGGGCACAGCTCTGGGCACAGCCAGCATGGCCTGGGCACCGCAGGCCTTGGCACAAGGGCCCAGGAGCCCTCAGCTGACGGGCGGTTTCTGCTTTCTCTCCTTGCAGCCGGGCTCTGCGGCTGCTGAGGCTGCTCTGGGCTCTGCCAGGGCTCTGCTGGGCTCAGCCCTGGGCCCAGCTGGGCTGGCTCTGCCCTCACATTGCTCTCACAGCTCTGCATCAGACGAGCCCGTTGCCAGCACAGCGCCTGAGCTTTCTGCTTTGGCAGCTGAGTGAGACTCTGCTGCAGGCCCAGAGATTGCAGCTGGGGACACACATCCAATTGGCAAGGACCCAAACTCTCCACAGTCCCAGCTGAACGCCTGGATCTGCACAGGGTGTTCTGTCTGTCCCATTCTTCCTTCTTGATTGGCTGGAATTGTGCAGTTGCACTTTCTTCCTCCTCTAGCAGTGCCACGAGTGGGCCAAAGCTGGCGAGTGGGCCGTGCTCCTGAGGCAGTGCAGTCTGGAGCTGGTGGATGGAGAATTGCCCTTCTGCACTGCCAAACCAGAGCAAAAAGCCCTAAGTGGGACTTTGTGTCTCTAAGAAATGCCTGACAGTTTCAAAGCAAATGTGCAGCTCATTTCCAGGCTGAGAAGGAAGGGCATCTTCTAAAGGATTTGGGCTTTGACAGAGTTTCCCTTCCCAGTCCTGCTTGGAGCTGGAAGGGCACAAAGCAATTTCCTCTTGCTTCAACCCCAGTTTCAAATGGCAATGTTGGAAACAAAGCCCAAAATCTTTTAAAAGGCTGCTGAGGTCAGTAAGATGGATCCATGGCATCAGCACATTTACAATGTAAATAACTGAGTTCTCTTTATAAAAAGATCATTTACCTTCTTAATGCAAAGAATGTTACTTTGCATTTATATTTTGTTTTTTTCACTAACATATTTTTTCTCTAACACTTGGATTTTATTCTTATCTTTTACAATTTACCTATTTTTTTCCCTTTTTGTTTTTTTTTCTTTTAAATAGAAAACATGTCCTATCAAAGGAATGTCCTTTACTCCTGGTTCCTGTGTGGAGCAGCTCCTTCCTGCTGGCTGAGCTGCTCAGGCAGAGCCCGGCAGCTCCTGGCCCTGCAGGGCTGAGGCTTTTCCCCGTTGCTGGGCACAGACTGATGGAGCAGCACTACTGAACACGGGCACACAGAGGGACCAGGAGCAGCTGCCTTTGCCCACCTGAGGCTTCAAGGCCCAAACTCTGAGCAGCCAGGGCTGGAAGAGACTGGCAGGATCTGATCCCTGACTCTGGGCCAGGGCTGCACAAATGACCCCACAGCAGCAGCAGCAGCAGATGGAGCTGACTTTCAGCACAGCCCTGCCCCTGTTCCCTCCCGTGTGCAGCGGTGTCACAGCAGCCTGAGGCACCTGGGAGCCCCCAGTGCCAGCAGGGACTTGAGATGGCAGCCCTGGGCTCCTGGAGGCTGTGCAAGGAACGGAGCTGGGCACTCCCTGTCCATGGGGAGCTTGCAGATGGAAAAGGCTGCTGTGCCCAGGCAGCTCCAAGGGCACAGAAAGGAGGCTCTGGAGCACTGGATCTGTGCCAGTGCCACAGTCCTGGGCAGCAGCCAGCCAGCCCTGGGGGAACAGAGGGCACAGCACGAGGGACAGAAGCAGGCAAGGGCAGAGACTGGAGAGAGCCAGAGCCAGGAGCAGGAACAGCTGCTCCATTGCACTCTTGGAGAAAGCTCTGGGCTGGTTCCAAGCGCTGAAAGGCGTGAAGGGCAGAGAGGAGGCCACAGCAAACAATGCTCCTGTTTGCACAGCCTCCCCTCTCCGTGTCCCAGAAGGAATTGCATGGACTGTGCTCTTCTCTCCGAGTCGTCTCGTTCAGCATGAGCAGCTCAGCACCAGGAGCTGAAGGAGCTGAAGCCTCAGGCCACAGGAGCTGGGCAAGAGGAGACTTTCTGAGCAAATGAATGCTGCTAACATGGACCCAGCTGAATGCAGTGGATAGAATCATGGAATCACAGAATCCTTTCTGTTGGAAAAGCCCTCTGAGCTCACCCAGGGCAGCCGCTCACCCAGCAGTGCCAAGCCCAGCACTAAACCACGTCCCTGAAGTGCCAAGGCCTGGACAGCAGCCCTGAGTGAGGCCTGAACAGCAGGCCCTGAGCCCAAGGTGGCCTCTGGATGAACCTTCCAACCAAAGGTTATCTTTGTATCTGCTCCCTGATGAAATGTGCATGGTCATTAGCACTGTGATAGATGTAGCCACTCATCAGTGAAACATGTATTGACCTATGTGTATTTAGAAGCCAGACCAGGCCATGAAATCTGACATCTGGCCTTGTTTGGGGCTGAATGGTCAAAGTCACCTCCCTTGGTTCCTCCTGGGGCCCTGGCCAGGCTTTGGGAGGAACCCAAGAGGAGGATGAAGCCAGATGTTGCCACAGTAGCAGTGCTGTCAGTTTGTCCATTCAGCACTGTCAGAGCTGGGCCCTCTCCCAGCGGGGTTGGAGCCTCAGCTGTGGCTGGTGGCACCTGCAGGAATTGCCAGTGCCCAGGAGTGGCTCTGCAGCCCTTGGCTGTGACAGCTTCCCCAGCTGCTGTGTGGGTCTGGGGGATGGTAAAGGCTGAGGGTAACTGGGGCTGGATCTTTCTCAATCACTGCAGGCAATCTTTGGTGGGGATGGTTGGGTGCATTGCTGAGCTGCTCCTGTTGTGATTCTTTGCTGCTTTGAGCTGCAGGAAGTGACACTGATTCCTTCAGTTGGTGTCTGTGTCTTTGGTGCTGACCCTGCCCACTGGCAAAACAAAACTGGCCCAGTCTGGCCAGATCCCAACAAAATGTCACTTGTTCAGTGTCAATGTGAGGAATCAGTGCCATCAGAAATTCCCAGATGGGAAGCCCTTCCCTGGAGTTCCCTGGCTCTGGAGTGGGCTGAGGTGGGAGCCCCATGGGAGCAGTGGGGCAGTCGGGTAAAAGAGGCTGAACCCCTGGATGGCTTCAAAACATCCAAAAATTGCACATGGAAAAGGAAAAGAACTTGTGGGCTTGGGAAGATGGGGGTGAACTTTGTTAATGACACTTTGGAAACAGCACCAACAGAAGGAAAAATTGTTGTTGTCACTCCCACACGGAGTGACAGAAGGTTTTAATCTTGAGCTCAGGTTCATTTGTGCTAGTGATATAATTATAATGATAGTAGTAATAATAATAATAAATTAATCGTAATAGTTATATATAATATTACACAATAATTTATATTTGTATCTATGTAATTAAAAATTGATACTATTAAATAAGGCTGACAGTACTAATATGTCAGCTTTCGCTGCTCACTGTGGCACTAAATACTCTACAGAAAAGGACTGGCCAAGACCCAAATGTCAGTGGTAAACTTTTTGAACTCTATACAAGGCATAAAGGAGGAAGGGATGAAATTGGCTATTTCTATAGGATTTGCTGATACTGTGATGCAGAGTGCTTTTTCTATTACTGTGAGAAATGCAGTGATTAAGACTGCTGGGTTTTTCATATCCCAGACAAACCACAAGCTGCAGGATTGGTTGAATGGGTGAAGGGGTTGTTAAAAGAGCAGCTGAAAAAATGAGGAGATGGGAACCTGTCCCCATGGAGAACCCATCTCCCAGATGTGCTCCATGCTCTTAACAATGGTCCAATGGGGAAATGGAAACCCCTGGCTGTGCATGGCTGCACCCAATTTACATTAATGAACTACATCAATTATTAGAAGAAGAAAGAAGTGATGCTGTTAAAATATCCAACAGCAAATCCTGCGAGCTCCAACAAACACAAATGGGGCTCTGCAGAACTGCACGGCCTTGGATTATCTGCTTGCTGGCCAGGGAGGATCCTGGGCTATGCCAGGACAGGAATGTTGCAGGAATGTCTATCAGTGCTGGGTTTGAGGTCCAACAATCAGGAATCACCTCAATAGAAAGATGAGTAGAAGACAGTCAGAAAGAAGAAAATTCCTCATGGTGGGATTGGCTCCCAAATTGGAGGCTGCTGTGAAATGCATTCGTGGCAGTCACTGCAATCATTGCATTGTGAGCACTTGGTGTGTTATGATTCCATGTGACACCTTGTGCTGGAAATGGAGTACTGGGACTTGTCTGAAAAGAGACACAGTCTCAATGATAAAAGAGGCATTTGATAAATAACAGAGAATAGCAGCTAATTAGGCATGTTTTAAAAGGAATGCAAATTGTAGCTCTGAGTAATGAACTTGAGCAGCACTTAACTGAAGAACAAGAGCTGATGCCTTTGTGCCTAATACCTAAATTTAAACTGTGTTATTGCAATTGTTCTGAAGGTTGCAGTTCATCTGTAGGTCAAAGCACTGAGTGAAGAACTGAGGCCTCACCAGGCCCTGAGTGAGGCCTGAACAACAGGCCCTGAGGCAAAGCTGAGCTCCAGATGAACCTTCCAACCAAAGGTAATATTTGTATCCACTCATCAATGAATCATTATTAGCAATATGATCTCTGTATGTGTTCATTGGTGAAATATGGATTTACATTCCTGTATTTAGAAAGCAGGCCAGGTCCCATCTGGCTTTGTTTGAGGCTGTGGGATCAAAGTCACCTCCCTTGGTTCCTCCTTGAGCCCTGGCCAGGCTTTGGGAGAAGCCAATCAGGAGAATGAAACCAGATGTTCCCACACCAGCAGTGATGTCAGCTTGTTTGTTTAACAGTGTAAAAGCTGGGCCCTCTCACAGTGAGGTTGGAGCCTCATTGTCTGCAAAGGTGGGTGCACCTGCAGGAATTCCCAGTGTCCACGAGTGGCTCTCCAGTCCTTGTCTGTGAAAGGGTTAAAAGCACTGTGCCCCGGCACAGTGGGAGAGAATAAGAGACACTGCACCCAATATGGAAGCTTGCAAAGATTCAGCCACAAGCTCAAGACACAGGATGAAAGTTGGCAAGAAACAGGGAACAAAACTGGCATAAATGAAGGGCAGAGCCTGCTAAAACCAGTGAGGAAATTGCTGAAACAGCCAACAAGAGACTGTGCATGCCTAGAGGAGAAAGGTGCAAAGGGCACAGCGATGAAGACGTCCAGCCTTCATCAGGAGCCCCCCGAGGAAGACGCGGAGCCTTCCTCAGTGCCAGCACCAGTGCGCGCTGCGCCTGCGCCTGGCGCATGCTAATGATGGTAATGAGTGCTGAGAGATCGTTTGCATAACCACACCTTTTCTAAGGAAAACCATGAATGTGCATAGAGTATAACCATCCATTGTAATCTCTGTGTGCTGTGTGCTGTCAGGAGGAGATATCCCTGCACACCTGGTGCTGAATAAAGCAAATCCCCCTCCCTGGGCTTTGTCTGGGAAGTGTCTCTGGGCCCCGATTGGGGCCATCCACGTCCATGGGGTTCTGTCAAGTCCCAGTGGAACCTTGGTGCCACGTTGTTCCCCAGCCTCACAGTGCTCTCCTGCTGCCATGAGGTCACTCCCTGTGTGACACCCTGCAGCCCTGGCTCCATCAGGGTCTCTGGGGTTCCTTGGTGCACGCCTTTCTCCCATCTGAGCCTTGCTCCCATGGGTTCCATGGACTGACAGTGGCCCTCTGCATTCCATGGGCCCAGCTAGATCACAGCAGAGCCTGGCTTTCATCAGGTTCTGATACCTGTTCTGCCAGCTGACAGGGCTGATTTAAAGAGCACAGAAACCAATGGGAAGAATGGTCTTATTTTACTGTGAGGGTTAAGGCAACACAAAAGTAAAATTATATATTCAATACAACTACATGCTTGGCTTTAGCAACAAGCAAAAAGAAGCAAGGTAATACACCTAATCATTATTACAGGAGAGAAAGGATAGGGACTGAGAAAGACACATCCCCAATTGCCTAAATACTTTACCATCACGCAGAGTCTGCAGTCGCTGGGGAGCCCCATTTCACAGCGAGGACCTGGAGAACTCTTGCAAGCACTTGGGAAAATCCCACGTGGTGCATCCACCCATAGGTGAGGTCTCCGAATTTGCTCCAAAAGTGGGTCCAGGTTTTTAGGCCCAAATCAGCAAGTCAAAGGAACTGGACTGTATTTTTAGCCCATGAACTCCTGGGTCTCCTGGCACTTTTGCTGACCAGGAGGACCCATGGCTTGGCCAGAGCCCAGTCCCTGGCTTGGAGGGTTTCCCCTAAAATATCCTACAAGCCTCTATTCATGTCAGTTGGGAAAATTTCTTAGAGTGATACATTTCTTGCAGGTAACTACACAAGATTATGTGAAAGTCTCCAAAGCAGCTGGTTTGGTGTTAAACAGCTGCAGAAGCACTTTGTCATCTATTTTTAGCTAACTAAAACTGATGGTGTTAGTCACATAATGCCCAGGGTTTGTCCTGTAAGCCAGCTCTGGCTGAGGGCTGCCCCTCAGGCCTGAGCACATCAGCAGCTGAAGTGACCAGGACTGGGAATGGCAAAAACACCCCCTGGGACTGGCCCAGAGGCCCTGGGACTCCCTGGCATGGATCACCTCAGGAGACAGGATTTCAGGGAGCCCAAAGGACTTTTGGGAGAGCTGCTGTGGACACAGAGGGAATGGCACAGCTGGATCCCTTGCCTGGGCTCCCAGAGGACCCTTCTGCTGTGGGGCTGCTGAGGGTGGAGGAGCAGCAGGTACCCATGGCCACCCCAAAGCAGGGCCCCGTTGGCAACACGGCCCCGACCGGGGCTGCGGGACCCCATCCCTGGGATGAGTCAGGAGCTGCAGACCTGGGAGTGCTCAGCCAGAGCCTTCAGCAGCCCCACACGGCCAGAGCGTGAGCCCAGTGGGGAGTGGGCACTGACAGGGACTGTGGGGCCTGAACCAAGGCCCAGCCCCACTGAGAGCGGCTGTGCCGGACACGCTGCAGCTCCAGGAGCAGCTGGAGCCCCAGGCAGCCAAGGGGTGCCACCATGGATGTTCCTTTCTTCCCCTCAGAAAGGACACTGGGAAGCTGGGGAAGTGTCAGTGAAAGGAGCAGGGATGGTGGGAGCTGTGGAACAGCACTGACACGAGAAACCCAAACTCTCCTGAGAAAGGAGGGCAGAAATCCCTGGTGTCCAGCATCCTGCCAGAGAAACCCATTCCCAGAATTACCAACATAAAGCCATCCTCCAATTCTCTGGATTGTGCTGCTCCTGACCCACTAACACCTTCCCCCCAGAGGGAAGCTCTGAAGTGGGATTGATGGAGGAAAGCTGAGCCCTGAGCCAGGCCAGGGTCAGTGCCAGGAGCATCCCCTGGCGCTGTTTGACAGCGGCTCTGCAGGAGCTGGGGATGCAAACAGGACAAACCTGAGCATCTCCCACCATCAGATACCTCAGAGCTCACACAGCAACACGGCCGTGGCTCTCCCAAACTGGATTTAGGAATGGCACACCTACTGCAGCCATTGGATCCAGATCAGCCCAGATCCCTTTGGGACTGTTATAAATGAGAAACTTGACTGGGCCAATATTCAAGCACAAACCAGTGCCAGCAGTGAGCGGGGCCCGTTGTTTCAGGACTGGTTCCTATGGGAAACATCCCGCTTCCCATGGCAGACACCCTGCTCCAGTCAGGCCAGCACCCCTGGGTTAGAATTTGAAGGGTCTCAGTCTCAGTCCTTGGGGAGGGCTTCAAGCTCCGTCCTTGACAGCACTTGTGAGGCATGTTATGAATAAGAAGCTTGATTAGGCCAATATTCAAGCAGCAATCAATTTATTAATTAATATGGTAAAGTATGAGCAATACAGTGCTGGGTACAGTGGGGGAAGTTTTCCCTCCAACTGCACCCCGATAATTGAGGGTTACAGGTATTTATAGGGGTACTCATCAGTTTTTTTCAACAGTTTCTATTTCCAATTTTTACTCATCAGCAATTTTTATTCCAAATTATTACATCACAATTCTATACACTATTGTGATTTTAATTTCTCAGGATGTATTTTCAAAGGAGTATCCCCAGATGGTGATGGTCCAGTTTCCGAAAGAAGAAAGATGAATCCCATCTGGTGGAGTCCAGCTCCCCAGATGTGTCCACCTTTTAATTGCAGAGACTATAAATCTCATAACAGTGATGTCCAGCTTCCCTTTGGTCAAAACCATAAATCCTTGAGGTGATGTTCATCTTCCTTTCTCAAACTGTTTTTCTCTGCTTCAATAAGGTGTGAGATAAGTATATTTCCTATATATATGTTCCAAAGCTATAGTTTCAAGGATACAAGTAATATTCCAAAATTATACTTCAAAAGGTTATTATTGCAGAGCTCTTTTATGGATTAAATAGAAGCAAGAAGCAACATCCTTAACACCTTAATTCCAATGCTCTTAAATCAACCAGGGTTAATTGCAAACAAAAGATAGGTTCAAAGGCCTTTTTTCATGCTTTATTTTCATCAGTTATTATTAGAATTCGCAATTATCCCATTGTCGATGTCCACACATTTCGCATTCGCAAGTACACACTTGGCCTGTATGTACCTGACACGAAACACAGCTTTGGATCTCACAGGCACATGAGGGATCTTTGGACCGTCTCTTACAGACTGACATCCCAAAACATAAAAGTAATCATGCATTTCCTCTTAAAAATAAAATTGACTGAATTAATAACATTAAAATTATTTTCCTTATATATAAAATTATGCCATATTTGTATTACCAAATTTGAATATTTATATTAAAAATTCCATACCTTTTTAGCAAGCAAAAAATTTATTGGTCATTGGTTCTAAGTAACACAATTCCCTTCATTAATTCATTGACCAGTGTGGCTGTTGATTTCTCTTTCTTTATGCTAATTAGTCCCATTTTAAATCTTTTTGTCATCTTTTTTATCATTTTCACAGACAGGATAAAAGGGGCCACTTGTGGGTCCAGGGAGAACTTTCTGGGGCACATTTGGGGCAGTTCTGGGTCTGGGGAGGGAATTCAGAGAGAACTTGAGGGTCTGGAGGACACTTGGGGGAGCTGGGTGGGCACTTGGAGGGGCACTCAGGGATTCCGAGGGACAGTTCGGGGTCCGGGGCAGATCTTTGGGGGCTCTGATGGGGCTCTCTGGGGCGCGGGGGGTGATGGGAGTTGTAGGCAGGGGTCTAATACAGTTTAACGGGGCCGGGGAGCATCACGGGAGATCGAGGCGCAGCTGCAGGGGCTCTCGGTGTAAGCGCGGGGCATGACGGGAGATGAAGTACCGGCTGGAACAGGCCTGGACGTGCGCCGCGGAGCATGATGGGAGCCGTAGTACCGGAAGTGGTTCGAACGCTTTGTTTAGGGGTCTGGGAAGGTACTTGGGGGACACTTTTGCGTCCGAGCCGCGACTTGAGATCCTCGTGGTAACGTAAACGGTTCAGGAGAACTTGCGGGGATCTCAGGGAGCTCTACCCAGGCTCTTTAGGGCGTGGGGCACAGCAGGAGTTTTCGGCGCTGGGGGGTGTTATGAGGGGTCTGGGGCCGCGGAGGATGAGAGGAGATGAATTCCCAGAAGTGGCTGTACCAGGCATCTGTGAGCTTGGGAGCACTGAGGGGTCCGGGGACGCTTCTGGGGGGTGCCGAATGGGCGCTGAAGGGGGACTGAGGGATCCTGGGGGGTCTGAGGGACACTTAAGGGATAGAGGGGTTGCGGATACCGGGGGTTCTGTGGGGCGCGGGGCATGACGGGCGTTGTAGTCCGGGCTTCAATGGGGCTCAATTGGCCCGCGGGGCATGACGGGAGTGTAGGCAAAAAGGAAAGATGGCGCCGAGCTGAGGACCGCCTTCGAGGTCCCTTTCCAGGCGCTGATTGGCTGTGGGTGCTGATGGGCGGAAGCCTCGGCAAATGGGATGCGGTGGAGGCGGGAACAGCCCATTCAACCTCTCCAGTCCCTCCCAGTACAGCGCAGTTCATCCCCAGTACTACCCCAGTACAACCCCAGTGCCCCTCCAATCCCTCCCAGGACAGCCCAGTAAAACCCCAGTTCCTCCCCAGTCCCTCCTAGTACACCTGAGTGTACATTCCCTGTCCCTTCCAGTTCCCACCCAATGTCATCCACAGGATGCCCCAGTGTCACCCAGTCTTCCCCCAATGTTCCCAGCGTCCCAAGTATGTCCCAGTCCTCCCCAGTGTCACTCCCAGGATGTTCCAGTGTCTCCCACAGCGCTCCCAGTGTTCCCCAGTATGTCCCAGTCCCCCCCCAGTGTTTCCAAGGACAGTTTAATTTCTCTCGGTGCCCGTGGCAGCCAAACCCAGCAGTGGGGTCAGTGCAGTACCCATGGCCACAGACCCTTGCAGTGGCCCAGTGCAGCTTGGGCTGATGATCCACCCTCACAGCCGGCCCAGGGCAGCTCTGCAGTGGCTTTGGTGGCACCTGGGGCTGGCACACACCTGAGCAGTGTGTCTGTTTGCAGTGGGGAAACTCAGGAGTTTGAGATTGCTGCAAAAAGCACAAAAAGGGAAAACCCCTCTTAGGCTGGGTGCAGCCAGCTCTCCAAGCACAGCAGCTCCCAGGGCAGTGAGGACAGACAGGATGGAGCTGGGCACTGTGGAGCAAGGTTGTCCACGCTGGGTCAGAGCTCCAGGCACAGCTTCTGTGAGCAGGCCAGGGCTGCTGAGGAGAGACCCTGGGTCAATATCAATCACAGAATGCTGCAATCACCTCTGCTCTAAAGAGAAATTTAATAAAAGACACCCTTTAAAATAGGAATGTGTATTTCTTACAAGTTCTTTGAAATCTTTTTCCATAACTGGACTAGGAAAACTTTAATGACCCTCTCAGGGCTTTGGTGTTGTTTACATCAGACTCAGTCCTTTAGAGTGTCTTGAAAAAACTTCTCAAGAACTCAAATTAAAATTTAGACTCCAAATTTTCTTGAAGTTTTAATGGGTCCCAGAGAGGGACACGACTGGGAAAATGTCCCCAGGTTCCAGGTAGAGCAGAACACGGGAGGCAGTGATGGCAGCTGGGGACAAGCAAGGCAAAGGTGTCTCTGGTGCTGAGCAAACCTGGATGTGTTTCAGGAATGCAAAGAGCCAAGGCCTGAGCCCCAGCCCCTGGCCAGGCAGATCCTGTCCCTCCCTCATTGCTCAGGGCCGACAGCCTGCAGGGACAGAGGCGCAGGGCAGGGACAGCGTGGGACAGCCTGGGCTGCACAGGGCACAGGGATGGGCAGCAGCTGCAAGACAGCCCTGACAGAGCCAACTTGGGCAGCACTTTGGCCATGGCTGCTGGCCCTGGGCCTGAGGCCACGAGGGGACAAGTGACCCTTGCAGGCCCGGGGCCTCATTGCCTCCTTGTCCCTGCTCAGCAGCCTGGCAGGGGCTGCCCCATGCTCCTGCCCTTGGCATTGCCCATCCCCACATCCCAGTGCCCATCCTGGGAAGATCCCTGAGCAATGAGGGAGGGACAGGATCTGCCTGGCCAGGGGCTGGGGCTCAGGCCTTGGCCCTTTGCATTCCTGAAACACATCCAGGTTTGCTCAGCACCAGAGATGTTAGCGTTCACAAACACATAATCACATCAGCGATTATATGCGGTGCTTTTTATTTAAGAGCTCTGGGAATCGGGGTAGTTTCCACCCAAATCTGATTCCGAGCATACATTCAGGGTGAACGTGTTTTATACTCTATCATTACATAACTTTCATGTTAATTATTAAACATATATTGTTCTATTGTATACACAGATTTCAGCTAAACATAGCCCCCTTTAAATTTCCAACTTAGTTTCTCACAATTCTTTTATGGTTATATAATAATTATATTTAATTACTAAACAATCATCACATCTAACAATTATATCTTTTATCATACTGCCTACACAGGTGCAGTGATCTGAGAAAACACAAAGCCCAATATTTTCAAAGACTATTTTTAACATTTTCCAGGACTCCACTATCAGAGACACCTTTGCCTTGCTTGTCCTCAGCGGTCATCACTGCCTCCCGTGTTCTGCTCTACCTGGAACCTGGGGACATTTTCCCAGTCGTGTCCCTCTCTGGGATCCATTAAAACTTCAAGAAAATTTGGAGTTTGAAACTGACTTGGAGTTTTCGACAAGTTTTTTCAAGACACTCTCAGGCACTGAGTCTGATGTAAACAACACCAAAGCCCTGAGAGGGTCATTAAAGTTTTCCTAGTCCAGTTATGGAAAAAGATTTCAAAGAACTTGTAAGAAATACACATTCCTATTTTAAAGGGTGTCTTTTATTAAATTTCTCTTTAGAGCAGAGGTGATCACAGCATTCTGTGATTGATATTGACCCAGGGTCTCTCCTCAGCAGCTCTGGCCTGCTTACAGAAGCTGTGCCTGGAGCTCTGACCCAGCGTGGACAACCTTGCTCCACATTGCCCAGCCCCATCCTGTCTGTCCTCACTGCCCTGGGAGCTGCTGTGCTTGGAGAGCTGGCTGCACCCAGCCTAAGAGGGGTTTTCCCTTTTTGTGCTTTTTGCAGCAATCTCAAACTCCTGAGTTTCCCCACTGCAAACAGACACACTGCTCAGGTGTGTGCCAGCCCCAGGTGCCACCAGAGCCACTGCAGAGCTGCCCTGGGCCGGCTGTGAGGGTGGATCATCAGCCCAAGCTGCACTGGGCCACTGCAAGGGTCTGTGGCCATGGGCACTACACTGACCCCACTGCTGGGTTTGGCTGCCACGGGCACCGAGAGAAATTAAACTGTCCTTGGAAACACTGGGGAGGACTGGGACATACTGGGGAACACTGGGAGCGCTGTGGGAGACACTGGAACATCCTGGGAGTGACACTGGGGAGGACTGGGACATACTTGGGGAACACTGGGAGCGCTGTGGGACACACTGGGATATACTGGGGACACTGGGAACATTGGGGGGAAGACTGGGAGACACTGGGGCATCCTGTGGATGACATTGGGTGGGAACTGCAAGGGTCTGGGAATGTAAACTCAGGTGTATTGGGAGGGACTGGGCTGTACTGGGAGGGACTGGGGAGGAACTGGGGATGAACTGGGCTGTCCTGGGCGGGATTGCAGGGGCACTGGGGTTGTACTGGGGTAGTACTGGGGATGAACTGAGCTGTACTTGGGATGAACTGCGCTGTACTGGGAGGGACTGGAGAGGTTGAATGGGCTGTTCCCGCCTCCACCGCATCCCATTTGCCGAGGCTTCCGCCCATCAGCACCCACAGCCAATCAGCGCCTGGAAAGGGGCCTCGAAGGCGGTCCTCAGCTGGGCGCCATCTTTCTTTTTTGCCTACACTCCCGTCATGCCCCGCGGGCCGATTGAGCCCCATTGGAGCCGGGACTACAACGCCCGTCATGCCCCGCGCCCCACAGAACCCCGGTATCCGCCCCGTCTTTGTCCCTTAAGTGTCCCCCAGACCCTCCAGGATCCCTCAGTGCCCCCTCAGCGCCCATTCAGGACCCGCCAGAAGCGTCCCCGGACCCCCTGAGTGCTCCCAAGCCCACAGATGTCCGGTACAGCCACTTCTGGGAATTCATCTCCTCTCATCCTCTGCGGCCCCAGACCCCTCATAACACAGTCCAGCGCCGAAAACTCCTGCTGTGCCCCACGCCCTAAAGAGCCCGGTTAGAACTCCCCGAACTCCCCGAAATTTCTCTCGAACCGTTTACGTTACCACGAAGATCTGTAGTTGCAGCTCGGACGCAGAAGTGTCCCCGAAGAGCCTTCCCAGACCTCTAAACAATGCGTTGGAGCCACTTCCGGGACTACAGCTCCCATCAACCTCCGCGGCGCAGTTCCAGCGCTCTTCAAGCCGGGACTTCATCTCCCGTCATGCCCCGCGCTTCCACCGAGAGCCATTGCAGCTGCGCCTCGAACTCCCGTGATGCTCCCCGGCCTTGTTAAACCGTATCAGACCCGCGCCTACAACTCCCATCACCCCCCGCGCCCCAGAGAGCCCCATCAGAGCCCCCCAAGTGCTGCCCCGGACCCCGAACTGTCCCTCGGAATCCCTGAGTGCCCCTCCAAGTGCCCACCCGGCTCCCCCAAGGGTCCTCCAGACCCTCAAGCTTTCTCTGAATTCCCTCCCCAGACCAGAACTGCCCCAAATGTGCTTCCGAAATGTCTCCCTTGACCCCAAAGTGGCCCCTTTTATCCTGTCTGTGGAAATGATAAAAAAGATGACAAAAAGATTTAAAATGGGACTAATTAGCATAAAGAAGGAGAAATCAATAGCCACACTGGTCAATGAATCAATGAAGGGAATTGTGTTCCTTAGAACCAATGACCAATAAATTTTTTGCTTGCTAAAAAGGTATGGATTTTTAATGTAAACATTCAAATTTGGTAATACAAATATAGAATAATTCTTTTATAAATAAGAAAAATAATTATAATTTTAATAATTCAGTAAATTTTACTTTTAAAGGGAAATGCATAATTATGTTTTGGGACGTCAGTCTGTAAGAGATGGTCCAAAGATCCCTCATCTGCTTCACAACTGCTGTCAAGGACGGAGCTTGAAGCCCTCCCCGAGGACTGAGACTGAGACCCTTCAAATTCTAACCCAGGGGTGCTGGCCTGACTGGAGCGGGATGTCTGCCATGGGAAGCTGATGTTTCCCATAGGAACCAGTCCTGAAACAACGGGCCCCGCTCACTGCTGGCACCAGTTTGTGCTGTTCAGAACTGGGCTGTCTGTACCTGTTCTCAATGGGTTTATTCTCCACTGTTCCCTCCATGTGCCATCCTGCTCCCCTCCCGGTGGTAGATTATAAAAGAGCCCTGAGTTAACCAAAGACTTTGAGATTCTCCCTGACGTGACAAGACAGATCTATTGGCTGGACCACGAGGATTTCATCTCTCTCTTGGCAGCTATTCCCCCCCTCCTTTTCTCTGTCTCTCTCTCCTTTATCTGCTTTCCAATCCTTGTGTTGCATCTGCTGTGGGCACTCAATGAAAGGTGCATTTGTTTTGGTTAATACTGAAGGTCCCCTGCTGTGTGTCTTTGCGCTCTGAGATCAGTAAAACGAACCATCGTGACCCCCCTTGTGCCAGGGGATGGTGGCACGGCCTGATGGGGTTGCTGCCCACAGCATGTGAGCGTGATCTCCTTGGTGGCGACTACACTGGCTCATCTGCTCTTGCTTTCTGGTCTGCCTATCCCAGAATTACCTATGCCACCTGCTTTTCTTATATTGTGGTTCTCTGTGGTTCCTTCAATAGTCAGCCCTTCTTAGGTTCACTCTTGGAATAGGGGATCATCACCTCCCATCATATCGAGTGCATTGGAATGCACTTGAATGCATTTTGCCTGCATTCAAAATATGGTCCCTGTTTTTGATTTACTGTGGAATCTCAGTTTGTATTTTCTACCTCTGTCGAGGCTGGGATTGAAGGTGCTTGAGATGATATTTTGCGTTCAGATTCAGGTTGTTTTTGTTTCTTATCAGTGACACAGCCTCACAACCATGAGTTCTGCAGCCTTTCATCTAAGGCACAAAATGGCTCAGTACCTCTTGTTACAAGGCCTGGATGGTACCAAGGAGACCGTGGTGACACCATGGAAACTCATGGAACCGTGGGCATTGTGACCCAGCAGGGCTTCATGGAACCAAGGAGTCAATTGGGACTCTGCCAAACCTCATGGAACCAAGGGCCCATTGTGACACTGAAGAACTTCAGGGACCCAAGAGTCTCTTGTGACACAGGGGGTACTCATGAAACCATGGAGACCATTTTGAACCTTCAAGGCCTGATGGAACCAAAGGGTCATTCTGGCACTTCTGAGCCCTGGAACCAAAGGGACCGCAGTGACACAGTGGGGCTCTGTGGAACCAAGGGGCCGTGGGGACATTGTGGAGTGTCATTGAACCAACTGTCCATGGTGACACTGCAGGGCCTGATGGAATCATGGGCACCATTGTGACACTGCAGGGCGTCATGGAAGCAAGGGGCCATTGTCACACGATGGGGCCTCTTGGGATCCAAGGGCAGTTGTGATTCCATGGAAATTATGGCAGATGTGGCACCATGAAACCAAGGAGACCATTGTGACCCTACAGACCCCATGGAACTAAGGATTCATGGAACAGTGCAGGACACATGGAACCGAGGGGCCATAGGGAAGCTGTGGAACCAAAAGAGCCCATTGTGACACTGTGAGCCCCCATGGATCCAAAGGTCCATTTTGACATTGCAGGGCCTCGTGGAATCCTGGAGACCACTGCGAAACTTTGAGGCCTTGTTGAATTAAGTGGCCCTGCAGGGCCTCATGGAACCAATGAGACCCCATAGAACCCAGGGTCCTTTGTGACCCTGTGGTACCAAGGTGTCGTGGGTTGACCCAGGCCAAATGCCAGGCATCCATGAGGGCTGCTCACTCACTTCCCTCTGCAGCTGGACCAAGAAAATTTAATAAAGGGTTCATGGGTTGAGATAAGGACTGGGCCAGATCACTCATCAAATATGTCCTGGGAAAAACAGGCTTAGCTTAGAGATGTGAAATTAATTCATTTATTACTAACAAAGTCAGAGCAGGAAAAGGGGAAATAAAATAAGCCCCTCACCTCCCTCCTTCCAGCCCTACCTCCTACGCCAGCAGTGCAGGGAGAGAGGGAATGGGGGTTATGGTCAGTTCATCACCCATGGCTTCTGCCCCTGCTCAGGGAGAGGAGTGGTTCCCCTGCTGCACCCTGGGTCCCTCCCAAGGGAGACACTTCTGCAGGAGCTTCTCCCATGTGAGTCCATTTCAGGGGCAACAGCCCTCTGCAAACTGCTGCAGTGTGAGTCCACGCCAGGGACAACAGTCCTTCCCAAACTGCTGCAGCATGGGTCACCCTTCCAGGGGTGCATTCCTCCAGGGACAGGCTGCTCCAGCCTGGGAGCAGGGCCCCTCTCTCCATGGCTCTCCTACAGGGTGCCTGGGTCTCCAGTGCCTGGAGCACCTCCTGCCCCTCCTTCTGCACTGACCTTGATGTCTGCAGAGTTGTTCTTTGTGGGATCTCAGCACATCGTTCCCGATGTCCAGAGATGCCAGGAGAACCCTTGGGGGTCTCGAAAACCCTGGAATGTTGCCAAGAGTGCTTGGTGGCTTGATTTTGATCCATCCACAGAAGTAACAAGAGTCTGAGGACAAGAGAATCGCTTTAGAGTAAAAGGTGTAAAAGAGACACATTTAGAGGGTGAGATATAGACTTTAAGGTTTTTGGTACAGGGGGGTTATGGAGACAAGATGGAGGGATCAGGGCGTGTCTTGTCCTTCTTCTTTCTTCTTCTTGTCCTCCATCTCCTGTGATGATGTTGGCACTTAGAGATTGGTTTCTAGTGAAGGTGCACTTGCCAACATGGGTGAAAAGCATTGGGAAATAAAGGTAAATATTGTATACGTAGGTTTTAGTATAAAAAGACATGACCGCCCCGTGGGTGGTCAGAGAGTGCCTGTGACTGCCTGCAGATCAGACCTCTGTTGGGCAGACAGAAAAATTTTGTAGATAAGAAATAATAAACAACCTGAAGACCGAAAGCTGAAGAGTCCAGACTTGTCCTTTGCATCGTGCCCACCAAAGAACCACTCTACCCGTGTCGGGGCAGAGACAGACAGCCGGACCCGACATTTGGCGTCCCTGGGTGGGCCCCCCGTGGGCACCGGCACCGGTGGGCACCCGGCGGCGACCCGGGAGCAGCTCGGCAGCAACCGGCGATCCAGCAGCATCCGGCAGCCTTCGCTGAGCCACGGTGAGCTCTGCTGTGCACCTCTTGCACAGGGGCAGCCTTGAAGCACCGAGTGGGCAGCTCCCAAGTTGGACTCATTCCCAGGAGAGCCTGATAACTCCTTGGGAAAACAGCCAGAAAGCAGCCAGGAGACTCTGAAAACGCAGCAGCCGCAGAAAACATCGCACTCCACCTCAGCCGAAGAAAGTTCGTAGCAGAACAGCCCGGATCGGAATCGGAAAGGCGCCTCCGGATCCATCTCCTGTGACCTGCAGGCCAGAGACCAGGAGCCTCCGGACTGCTCTGACGACAGGAATTCGGTGAGAAGGTCAAGAATTAAGAATATGGGGGGTACACTTTCCCAGGAACAAATAGAAATTCTGTCCGACCTACAAGGTGTGGCAGACACACACACTAAGGGGATCCCAAAGAAAAAGCTTAGAGAATTATTGCTATGGTTGCGGTGTAATTACCCGTACTCCGAAACAAGGTTGTTATTTGAAGTAGGCTTTTGGCAAGAAGTTAACAGACACCTATATTTTCTAGCCATCAATGAGGATAAAACAGCCTTAAAATTGCTGTCCTCAGCAAGAATTATGTTAGAGGCGACCTCGACTCAATTTAGGGGGTCAGCCAGGCAACAAGTTGTTGCAGGTCCCAAAGGGGCGGAGGGAGCAGAGCAAGGTTCCAAGCAGAAATTGGCTCTGATCTCAATTAGCCCGGGGGAAAAGGTGCCCGAGAAAAGGGTACAAGGGAAAATGTCATTGCCCTCAGTCCCACCATCCCGAAAACCCAAGGGAACCCTAAAGCACCCTGAAACCACAGAGAATACAGGGACTTCAGACTCCGACTCAGACACTGATGATACCATTCCTCTTCCTGATGAAATAAAGTTTTCTCCCAGCGACATCGAGGAGACAGGCCACCCTTCCGGAGTGTACTGTCCCGATTCGCAGGAATCAGGGGGGGAGGAGGTGGAAAACGTGGCGGAGTCGGGGAGGGGGGTTCAAAGGGAACAAGCGGGGAGGGGGGATGCGCTCTCTCGCGGCAGGTGCGGCGGCGCGGAAGCGGCGGCGGCCGGCGGGGGGGGCGGGGAGGCAATGGGAGACACGGGTTTCCATGCGACTCTTGCGAGCGCAACGCCGAAAGCGACAGTCGCCTCTGGAGCGGTGCCAAAGACGCGCGGGTCGGGCAAGGCTCAGGGAGTGGCCGGGGAGACCTCTCAAACCAGCGCGGGAGCGTCAGACACGGGCGGCAAGGACGGAGCAGCTGCAGAGCTCCGGAGAGCTGCTGTGAAGGGACGCAGGAGACGCGCGGTGGTGACGTCAGACCCGGAAGTCTGGACCCGGAGATCGGCTCGAATCGCTGCGAGAAAGGGGGCACCCGCGGGGAGGGAGCTGCGCGCTTCGGCGGGGGGTGTGGATACAGCGTCAGAGGAGGAGGAGAGAGGGGCAGGAACGGACGATAGGGAGGAGACTTCGGAGGTGGAGCGGGACGGAGACAGTGACGTCAGTACAGGGGAGGCAGGGGGCGTCCCCGAAGGCACGCATGCGCGGGAAGTGCCGGCGGAGCGAGGTCGGGGGCGGGTCCGATCCTCTGTGACGTCCGGGGCGAAAAGGAGGGGCCACGCTCGGGGTTCGGCATCCCGTGGCCCCACCCCCTCTCCGGTCCCAATGCTAGCCTCAATCCCTATGGTTCAAACCCCTTCCACTCAAAAGAAATGCTCAAATATTCAGCCCTCAATGCCAGCTCAGTTAACAGCCATGCAAACTCGGTCTCAAACAAAGTTGCGAACGTTGCAGTCTGCTGAGCAGGGACCGATGGAGTTCGTGTCGTCATCAAGGTTGTCCAGGCAGGCGACAGCGCCACCACATGGAGGGACGACCACATTGCAGGACACGGCGGACCTGCTCGACAGCGCCACCACATCACCTACTGGCCAAACTGCAACAATGCAGCAATTTTTTCCAACAATTTATAAAAAGAAAGCCACATTAAAGAAGATAAAAACAACAACAGCAACGCAACAAAAGGATAATATTCCGTCAACTTCAGGATCATATGAAGTTGAAGACAGTTCAGATGAAGCACAGCCTCAAGAAGAAGAAATGATACACATTACAGCAAGAGAGGGAATTCCAGCATGGATGCTTTCAGCAGCGGAAGCAGCAAAGAATCTTCTGCATTCTTTTGATGCAGCAAAAAGAACACATTCAAGAGAGCCTCAAGTTTCTTTTCCGGATTCAGGAGCAAGACTGAGGACCTCAAGTCAAAGAACACGGAGCGAAGGATCACCAAGAGCTTCCACGATTCCATTGTGCAGGCAATGGCCAATGGAGTCTCCAGAAGAGGATGAAGAAGAACAACCAATAGAACCGATAGATTGGAAGGAAATTAGAAATGAATTGTCAAAGGAAAAGGGTTTGATCAGAGGATCAGGAGACATAATAATGCCAGTGACTTATGATGCACAAGGCCAAAATCCAAGGTGGGAAAGGCTGGGTCACGAAGTGATCAAGGACTTATCAAAGGCCATTCAAAACAATGGTCTGAATTCGCAGTACTTCAAACAGCTCCTGAAGGGGACATTCAATACATATGATTTCACGCCATTCGACATTCGATGTCTTGTGTCAATGATTCTCACTGACACACAAAGTCTTATCTGGGACAGAAGATGGAGAAGATATCTCGCAGAGTTGAGAGCCAGCTATCAAGGCGGGCCAAACGCAAACCTCACGGAAGCACAGTTAGCAGGAGACCCTCCAAATGACAATCCAGTGGAGCAAGCAGCACGGCTTCCACGACGGGTGCTGAATGACATCAAGGAAGCAGCACGCAAAGCAATCTTGCAGATTGCTCTGGCAGGAGTTCCGGACGTCCCATTCTCATGCGTCAGGCAAGGTCCCACAGAACCATTCTCATCTTTCATAGATTGACTCTCGCAAGCTGTGGATCGACAGGTGACGATTGACGAGGCGAAGCAACCTCTCATGGAGAGTTTAGCTTTCGGCAATGCCAACCCGGATTGTCAACGGGTCATCAGCGCAATGCCAGGACGGCCATCCTTGGCAGAGATGGTGGAGGCATGCAGCAGAGTGGGAACACCTCAGCACGTCGCGTCAATCGTGAGGGATGAGCTGAGAGGAGAATGGGGAGAGCAGATAAGAAGAAACCCGGAGAGGCAGCCAGAAGATCAGGACAGGGTTGAAAAGATGCTGGAAAAGGTGCTCCAACAACAGAATGAAAACATCAATAAAGTTCTTGCAACCATCCAGAAGAAAAGCAATCCATCAGGAGGACAATGCTACAAATGTGGGGCGTTTGGACACTTGAAAAGGAATTGTCCACATGCACACGCACAAGTGCAGACACAAAAGCCTGCAAAGCCGCTTTGTGCGCGGTGTGGAAGAGGAAGACACTCTGTGAAGGAATGTTTTTCCCAGACAGACGTGGAAGGGAATCCTTTACCACTTCCGGGAAACGGGAGAAGGAGCGCGCCCACAAACCGTCAGCGCGCGTTGACACAAGTGATGGCGGTGACTCAACAACCAACAGGACAATCATCGGGGATCGTCAAGCAGACGCCCTCAGCAAACTCCTCAGCCGATTCTCAAGCGACCCAGAACTCCTTCCACCAGGGGCACAGTGCACACTGGCAACTTCCAAATTAATTTGCTTTCTGGATGAAAGTCATGCGGAGGTTCCAACAGGGATCCGCGGAGACTCACACAAAAAACAAGATTTCTTAATAATAGGACAGGATAGGAGCAGAATCCTAGGACTTATTGTTTATCCATCAGTTGTTTCCGCAGATAAAAATATGGAACTGACAGTTCTGGCAAAGGCACTTCGTCCACCATTGACCGTGGCGGAAAACACTCAGATCGCGAGAGCTTTCGCTTTGCCACCACACGCCATTGAAGTCATGTCAATCTTTGATGAAGAAGGGCTTCCTTTGAGGGAACATGTCAAGATACATACCACATGGGTAAAGCACATAGGTCGAGATCGACCCACGCTCACATGCCAATTGACTTGTGGAGACAGAACAATAGAAGTCAGAGGCATGCTCGACACAGGGGCAGATGTCACGGTAATTTCCTACATCTTTTGGCCTCGCAACTGGAGCTTGATTGCACCCTTGGGGTCTCTCTCAGGCATAGGGGGAGTTTCTCTGTGTCTGCAGAGTGAGAATGCCATCGTTGTCACGGGACCAGGAAACAAGATGGCGATCATTCGTCCTTTCGTTGTGCAGAAGCCAATTACAGTTTGGGGATGAGATCTTTTGGCACAATGGGGCACGAAGATCGAGGTGGATTTTTAGTAGGGGTCACTGCGGCACTCTCCACATTGAAGCTGACTTGGAAAACAGATGATCCAGTCTGGGTGGATCAGTGGCCCCTGGAGCGAAAAAAGTTGAGTGCATTGAAAACCCTGGTCCAAGAACAGTTGCAGAAGGGACACATCAAGCCAACAAACAGCCCTTGGAATTCTCCAGTGTTTGTCATCAAGAAGAAGCTGTCAGGCAAATGGAGGTTGTTGCACGATCTCAGGAAGATCAATGAAGTCCTCGAAGACATGGGACCGCTTCAGCTGGGTCTTCCATCTGTTTCGATGATTCCCAGAGATTGGCCGCTTGTGGTCATTGACCTCAAGGACTGTTTCTTCAGTATTCCACTTCATCCGGATGATGCTCCGAGGCTTGCCTTTTCAGTTCCAAGCATCAACAAGGAAACGCCTCTGCAGCGGTACCATTGGGTCGTTCTTCCTCAGGGCCTAAAAAACTCGCCGACAATCTGCCAATGGTACGTGGCACGAGCTTTGTCACCAGCGCGGAAGAAATTCCCGAAGGTGAGAATCATTCATTATATGGATGATTTGCTCATTGCGGCCTCAACACAACAAGAGCTGCAAAAGGCTCGTGACTGTGTGATTGCAGAAGTGCAAAAGGCAGGTCTGGAAATCAGTGTTTCAAAGATTCAGGAGGTCGCACCTTGGAAATATCTAGGGTGGAAAATCTCAGAGAGAACAATAAGGCCTCAAAAGATGGAAATCAGTACAAGAGTCAACAATCTACATGATTTACAACAACTTCTAGGGGAAATCAACTGGATGAGGTCGATTTTGGGAATCACAAACAGTGACATTCCAGCGTTGCTTGATCTCTTGAGAGGAGATGCAGACATTCGATCTCCCAGGACGCTCACAAAAGAAGCAAAGAAGGAGTTGGAAAAGGTTACAGATGCCATTCAGAAGAGGCAGGCACATCGATTCGTTGAATCGTTGCCTTTCCAGTTGGCAGTGTTGGGAAAGAAAGCACAATTCCATGGTTTAATCTTTCAATGGGACGCATCTCAGAGAGATCCTTTAATAATCATAGAGTGGATTTTCCTACCATACAGGCCTTCAAAGACAATTCTGACAGATTTGGAGATGGCAGCACAGATCATCATAAAGGGGAGGACAAGATTGCTGACAATGGCGGGACGAGAATTTTCAAAGATATATCTGCCTTTGAAAAAAGATTATTTTGATTGGGCGATGCAGAAGTCAAAAGATTTGTTAATTGCATTGTTAGCTTTTCCAGGAGCTTGCACAATCAATTTCCCACAACATAGAATGTTGCAGTCACAAATATGCTACAGAGCAAAGCCAAGAATAAGTGAAGAACCTCTGGACGGGATCACAGTGTTCACTGATGGCTCAGGAAAGACACACAAGTCAGTGATCACATGGATGAACTCAACGACAGGGGAATGGGAATCAAACGTGAAGACGGTTCAAGGCTCTCCACAAATTGTGGAGTTGGCAGCTGTTGTCCGAGCATTTCAGTTGTTCCAACAACCGCTCAATTTGGTCACGGACTCTGCATATGTTGCAGGGGTGGTCAAACGATTGGAAGGTTCGCTCTTGAAAGAAGTCAGCAACGAAGTTTTATATTCCTATCTAGTGAGCATGAAAGCAGTGCTAGAAAGCAGGGAAGAAGAATACTTCATCACTCACATCAGAGCGCACACGACACTTCCAGGATTTCTAGCGGAAGGGAATGCTCAGGCAGACAGATTGACAATGCCCATTTCACAAACACTTCCGGACATTTTTGAGCAAGCACGACTGAGTCACGCATTTTTTCATCAGAATGCACAAGCGCTGATGGAATCCTTTCGTCTCACAAAAACTCAGGCGAGGGAAATCATTAGTGCTTGTCCAGATTGTCAGCTCGTGCAACCACCTGCTTCGACAGGAGCAGTCAATCCACGAGGACTGCAAAGTCTTCAGCTGTGGCAAACAGATGTCACAAAATATCCATCATTTGGGAGACTCAAAAATGTTCATGTATCCGTAGATACATTTTCAGGGGCAGTCTTTGCTTCAGCACATGCAGGAGAAACAGCAGAACATGCTTGTCGACATTTCTTACAAGCATTTGCATCATTAGGTGTGCCCCAAGAAGTAAAAACTGATAATGGTCCAACATATACAGGCAGGGTGCTTGACAGATTCCTAAAAAGATGGGGTGTCAGACACACATTTGGCATTCCACATTCACCCACAGGTCAGGCAATCATTGAAAGAACACATCACACCCTGAAATCCCTTTTGGACAGGCAGAAAAGGGGGGAGCCAGAGGCAACACCACACATGAAGTTAAACAAAGCATTGTATGTGTTGAATTTTCTTAACAGTTCGTCTTCTGAACCCAATCCACCAATCGTGAGGCATTTTTCAAACAGCTCTCAGGCAAAACTAAGGGAGAATCCTTTGGTTTTGATCAGAAACCCAGAGACAGGACAAATAGAGGGTCCTTTCAAACTAATCACTTGGGGCAAGGGTTTCACTTGTGTTTCCACAGGGCGAGGGCTGAAGTGGGTGTCAGCGCGGCACGTGAAGCCATTTCGAACGAGAGAGCAGGAGAACGCAGATCCCGGAAGCAGAGAAATGAGCACACAGACGGAGGAAGAAACTCAAGCTGTGAACAACGACTCAGAAGGAGAACAAAAAGAATAAAAACTTTGGGGGGTTTTTTCCTTTGTGGCTTTGAGTGGGAGCATGAAAATGGTGTTTTATAAGGGTGAAGTCATAAGTTTCATAATGCTCATGCTTGCATCTGTTGCTTTAAGCAATGGAGCAAATCTACCTGTCAGTCAGCCGAAACAAAATGTTTGGGAAACGTTAGCCCAGGCAGCAA
This sequence comes from Agelaius phoeniceus, assembly GCF_051311805.1. Classification (NCBI taxonomy): domain Eukaryota; kingdom Metazoa; phylum Chordata; class Aves; order Passeriformes; family Icteridae; genus Agelaius; species Agelaius phoeniceus. Next base: position 9,427,371 of record NW_027509866.1, read on the forward strand.
ATTTAGAAAGTATCTGCCTGACACATTCGAAACCAGGGAAACCATTCACGGCATGCATGGTTGGGTTGCCAGTGGGCGAATGGCCAATTCCAGGGCATCCTCCAATGGAGATTTCACAGGTCATCAAAGATCCTGTGAATGAATGGTGTGCGTGGACACATCTTTTACCTGTAGCTTCTACTGAACCACAGGAATTGGAGATTTTTGGGTCCACAACAATGGAGCTATGCATGAAATTTGAAAATTCGAATGTGTCAAGGACAAACAATAGCATTGATGTCACACCAAATCATGAGTATTATAGAAATGCATCAGCTTGGTGCAATCACACTGTGACGACAGCCAAAGGATCAATCCAGGTCCCAGTGCAATTGCCACGTGGGTTGTTTTTAATTTGTGGGGACAGAATTTGGCACGGCATTCCTGCAAATGCCAAGGGAGGTCCATGCAGCATTGGGAGGATTTCAATGTTGTCACCAGATTTAAAAGTGTTGAGAGAACAAAAACACAAAGAGAAAAGGTCCTTGCAACATTACAGTGCAGACTGTGATGATGAAGTGTACACCTGGGACAAGGCAAGGAGAATTGCAGCAGCAATTTTCTCACCTCAGACAGCGTCGGGGGTGGCCTTGACTCAACTGGACCACATGGGTTGTTGGTTGAGCAAGCATGCTCAATCAGTTTCTCTCGCTTTGAGTGACATGTTAAAAGATGTAAGCAGTGTGAGAGAGGCAACTCTTCAAAATAGGGCAGCAATCGATTATCTGTTGCTTGCTCATGGACATGGGTGTGAAGAGTTTGAGGGGATGTGCTGCATGAATCTCTCAGATCATTCGAGATCAATTCATGAAAGCATTCAAAATATAAAAGACAGTATAAAGAAATTAGGCGAAATCACTGGGTCATGGATTGATGATGTGGCGGGATTTTTTGATCTTTCTCCCTTATGGAGAGGGTTTTTAAAAATGGGATTTTATATTTTAATAATACTCTTAGTCCTCATGCTCATCGTCCCATGCATCTTTATGTGTGTGAGACGTGTCATGAGTCAAGTTGCCAAAGAAGTCTTCTTGGTGCAAACAGAAGGGGGAGATGTGGGATCTCAGCACATCGTTCCCGATGTCCAGAGATGCCAGGAGAACCCTTGGGGGTCTCAAAAACCCTGGAATGTTGCCAAGAGTGCTTGGTGGCTTGATTTTGATCCATCCACAGAAGTAACAAGAGTCTGAGGACAAGAGAATCGCTTTAGAGTAAAAGGTGTAAAAGAGACACATTTAGAGGGTGAGATATAGACTTTAAGGTTTTTGGTACAGGGGGGTTATGGAGACAAGATGGAGGGATCAGGGCGTGTCTTGTCCTTCTTCTTTCTTCTTCTTGTCCTCCATCTCCTGTGATGATGTTGGCACTTAGAGATTGGTTTCTAGTGAAGGTGCACTTGCCAACATGGGTGAAAAGCATTGGGAAATAAAGGTAAATATTGTATACGTAGGTTTTAGTATAAAAAGACATGACCGCCCCGTGGGTGGTCAGAGAGTGCCTGTGACTGCTTGCAGATCAGACCTCTGTTGGGCAGACAGAAAAATTTTGTAGATAAGAAATAATAAACAACCTGAAGACCGAAAGCTGAAGAGTCCAGACTTGTCCTTTGCATCGTGCCCACCAAAGAACCACTCTACCCGTGTCGGGGCAGAGACAGACAGCCGGACCCGACAGTTCTTCTCACATGTTCTCCCTCTGCTCTCCTCTGACTGGAGTTAAAACTGCCCCACAATCTCTATTTTGATTTCTTTTTCAATCTGTTATCACAGAGGCATTACCACCATTTGTAACTGGCCCAGCCTTTGCCAGCAGCAGGTCCATCTTTGAAGCCACCAGGAATTGGCTGTGCCAGACACGGTGGAAGCTTCCAGCAGCTTCTCACAGGAGCCATCCCTGTGCCCCCCTGTGAAATACAAAGCTGTGTTTGTGTCAGGTACATACAGGCAACGCGTGTATTTGTGATTGTAATATGTGTGGAAACCAACCACGGGACGGTTATAAAGATGGATTCTAATAATTACTGAGGAAAGTAAAGCATGGAACAAGCCTTTGAACCTATCCTTTGTTCATAATTAACCTTTATAAGTCTTAAGTGGATTTAGGAGCATTTGAATTAAAGCTTTAAGGATGTTGCTTTTTGACAGGAACTTTCTGCTTGTAGCTAAGCCATAAAAAGTTTTGCAATAATAACCTTTGAAGTATAATTTTAGAATATTGCTTGTAGTAAGGATCTTTGAAACTATAGCTTTAGAATATATAAAGGAAACATGCTTATCTCACACCTTAACAAAACAGTGAAAAGCAGCTTGAGAAAGGAAGATGAACATCACCTCAAGGATTTATGGTTTCGACCGAGGGAAGCTGGACATCATTGTTATGAGATTTATAGTCCTTGCAATCAAAAGATGGACCCACATCTGGAGAGCTGGACCTCACCAGCTGGGAGACTTCTTCCTTCTTTCGGAAACCAAACCACCACTATCTGGGGATACTCCTTTCTGGGATACATCCTGAGAAAAACTAAAAACTAAAACTAAATCACAATAGTGTATAGAATTGTGACATAAAAATTGGGAATAGAAACTGCTGATGAGTAAAAATTGGGAATAGAAACTGTTGAGAAAGCTGATGAGTACACCTATAAATACCTGAAGGCTTCAATTATCGGTGTGCAGTTGGAGGGAAAACTTCCCCCACTGTACCCAGCGCTGTATTGCTCATGCTTTACCATATTAATTAATAAATTGATTGCTGCTTGAATATTGGGCTAGTCAAGCTTCTCATTTATAACAGTCCCAAAGGGATCTGGGCTGATCTGGATCCAATGGCTGCAGTAGGTGTGCCGTTCCTAAATCCAGTTTGGGAGAGCCACGGCCGTGTTGCTGTGTGAGCTCTGAGGTATCTGATGGTGGGAGATGCTCAGGTTTGTCCTGTTTGCATCCCCAGCTCCTGCAGAGCCGCTGTCAAACAGCGCCAGGGGATGCTCCTGGCACTGACCCTGGCCTGGCTCAGGGCTCAGCTTTCCTCCATCAATCCCACTTCAGAGCTTCCCTCTGGGGGGAAGGTGTTGGTGGGTCAGGAGCAGCACAATCCAGAGAATTGGAGGATGGCTTTATGTTGGTAATTCTGGGAATGGGTTTCTCTGGAAGGATGCTGGACACCAGGGATTTCTGCCCTCCTTTCTCAGGAGAGTTTGGGTTTCTCGTGTCAGTGCTGTTCCACAGCTCCCACCATCCCTACTCCTTTCACTGACACTTCCCCAGCTTCCCAGTGTCCTTTCTGAGGGGAAGAAAGGAACATCCATGGTGGCACCCCTTGGCTGCCTGGGGCTCCAGCTGCTCCTGGAGCTGCAGCGTGTCCGGCACAGCCGCTCTCAGTGGGACTGGGCCTTGGTTCAGGCCCCACAGTCCCTGTCAGTGCCCACTCCCCACTGGGCTCACGCTCTGGCCGTGTGGGGCTGCTGAAGGCTCAGCGGCTCTGGCTGAGCACTCCCAGCTCTGCAGCTCCTGACTCATCCCAGGGATGGGGTCCCGCAGCCCCGGTCGGGGCCGTGTTGCCAACAGGGCCCTGCTTTGGGGTGGCCATGGGTACCTGCTGCTCCTCCACCCTCAGCAGCCCCACAGCAGAAGGGTCCTCTGGGAGCCCAGGCAAGGGATCCAGCTGTGCCATTCCCTCTGTGTCCACAGCAGCTCTCCCCAAAGTCCTTTGGGCTCCCTGAAATCCTGTCTCCTGAGGTGATCCATGCCAGGGAGTCCCAGGGCCTCTGGGCCAGTCCCAGGGGGTGTTTTTGCCATTCCCAGTCGTGGTCACTTCAGCTGCTGATGTGCTCAGGCCTGAGGGGCAGCCCTCAGCCAGAGCTGGCTTACAGGACAAACCCTGGGCATTATGTGACTAACACCATCAGTTTTAGATAGCTAAAAATAGATGACCAAGGTGATTCTGCAGCTGTTTAACACCAAAGCCAGCTGCTTTGGAGACTTTCACATAATGTTGTGTAGTTACCTGCAAGAAATGTGTCATTCTAAGAAATTTTCCCAACTGACATGAATAGAGGCTTGTAGGATATTTTAGGAGAAACCCTCCAAGCAAGGGACTGGGCTCTGGCCAAGCCCTGGGCCCTCCTGCTCAGCAAAAGTGCCAGGAGACCCAGGAGTTCATGGGCTAAAAATACAATCCAGTTCCTTTGACTTGCTCATTTGGGCCTATGAAAGCTGAACCCACTTTTGGAGCAAATTTGGAGACCTCACCTACGGGTGGAAGCACCACGTGGGATTTTCCCAAGTGCTTGCAAGAGTTCTCCAGGTCCTCGCTGTGAAATGGGGCTCCCCAGTGACTGTAGACTCTGGGTGATGGTAAAGTGTTTAGGCAATTGGGGATGTGTCTTTCTCAGTCCCTATCCTTTCTCTCCTATAATAATGATTAGGTGCATTACCTTGCTTCTTTTTGCTTGTTGCTAAAGCCAAGCATGTAGTTTTATTGAATGTATAATTTTAATTTTGTGTTGCCTTAACACTCACAGTAAAATAAGACCATTCTTCCCATTGGTTTCTGTGTTCTTTAAATCAGCCCTGTCAGCTGGCAGAACAGGTATCAGAACCTGATGAAAGCCAGGCTCTGCTGTGATCTAGCTGGGCCCCATGGAATGCAGAGGGCCACTGTCAGTCCATGGAACCCATGGGAGCAAGGCTCAGATGGGAGAAAGGCGTGCACCAAGGAACCCCAGAGACCCTGATGGAGCCAGGGCTGCAGGGTGTCACACAGGGAGGGACCTCATGGCAGCAGGAGAGCACTGTGAGGCTGGGGAACAACGTGGCACCAAGGTTCCTCTGGGACTTGACAGAACCCCATGGACGTGGATGGCCTCAAACGGGGCCCAGAGACACTTCCCAGACAAGGCCCAGGGCGGGGGATTTGCTTTATTCAGCGCCGGGTGTGCGGGGATATCTCCTCCTGACAGCACACAGCACACAGAGATTACAATGGATGGTTACACTCTATGCACATCCATGGTTTTCCTTAGAAAAGGTGTGGTTATGCAAACGATCTCTCAGCACTCATTACCATCATTAGCATGCGCCAGGCGCAGGCGCAGCGCGCACTGGTGCTGGCACTGAGGAAGGCTCCGCGTCTTCCTCGGGGGTCTCCTGATGAAGGCTGGACGTCTTCATCGCCGTGCCCTTTGACCTTTCTCCTCTAGGCATGCACAGTCTCTTGTTGGCTGTTTCAGCAATTTCCTCACTGGTTTTAGCAAGCTCTGCCCTTCATTTATGCCAGTTTTGTTCCCTGTTTCTTGCCAAGTTTCATCCTGTGTCTTGAGCTTGTGGCTGAATATTTGCAAGCTTCCATATTGGGTGCAATGTCTCTTATTCTTGCCCAGGTATGCCTGGGCACAGTGCTTTTAACCCTTTCACAGCCAAGGACTGGACAGCCACTCCTTGACACTGGGAATTCCTGCAGGTGCACCCACCTTTGCAGACAATAAGGCTCCAACCTCACTGTGAGAGGGCCCAGCTTTTACACTGTTAAACAAACAAGCTGACACCACTGCTAGTGTGGGAACATCTGGTTTCATTCTCCTGATTGGCTTCTCCCAAAGCCTGGCCAGGGCTCAAGGTGGAACCAAGGGAGGTGACTTTGATCCCACAGCCTCAAACAAAGCCAGATGGGACCTGGCCTGCTTTCTAAATACAGGAATGTAAATCCATATTTCACCAATGAACACATACAGAGATCATATTGCTAATAATGATTCATTGATGAGTGGATACAAATATTACCTTTGGTTGGAAGGTTCATCTGGAGCTCAGCTTTGCCTCAGGGCCTGTTGTTCAGGCCTCACTCAGGGCCTGGTGAGGCCTCAGTGCTTCACTCAGTGCTTTGACCTACAGATGAACTGCAACCTTCAGAACAATTGCAATAACACAGTTTAAATTTAGGTATTAGGCACAAAGGCATCACCTCTTGTTCTTCAATTAAGTGCTGCTCAAGTTCATTACTCAGAGCTATAATTTTAATTCCTTTTAAAACATGCCTAATTAGTTGCTATTCTCTGTCCTTTATCAAATGCCCCTTTTTTCCTTGAGACTGTGTCTCTTTTTAGACAAGTCCCAGTACTCCATTTCCAGCACAAGGTGTCACATGGAATCATACCACACCAAGTGCTAACAATGCAATGATTGCAGTGACTGCCACGAATGCACTTCACAGCAGCCTCCAATTTGGGAGCCAATCCCACCATGAGGAATTTTCTTCTTTCTGCCTCTCTTCTCCTGATCTTTCTATTGAGGTGATTCCTGATTGTTGGACCTCAAACCCAGCACTGATAGACATTCCTGCAACATTCCTGTCCTGGAATAGCCCAGGAACCTCCCTGGCCAGCAAGCAGATAATCCAAGGCCCTGCAGTTCTGCAGAGCCCCATTTGTGTTTGTTGGAGCTCGCAGGATGTGCGGTTGGATATTTTAACAGCATCACTTCTTTCTTCTTCTAATAATTGATTTAGTTCATTAATGTAAAGTGGGTGCAGCCATGCACAGCCAGGGGTTTCCATTTCCCCATGGGCCATTGTTAAGGGCATGGAGCACATCTGGGAGATGAGTTCTCCATGGGGACAGGTTCCCATCTCCTCATTTTTTCAACTGCTCTTTTAACAACCCCTTTACCCATTCAACCAATGCTGCAGCTTGTGGATTGTCTGGGATATGAAAAACCCTGCAGGCTCAATCACTGCATTTTTCACAGTAACAGACAAAGCATTCCACATCACAGTATCAGCAAATCCTGTAAAAACAGCCAATTTCCTCCCTTCCTCCCTTTATTCCTTGTATACAATTCACAAAGTTTACTACAGACATTTGGGTCTTGGCCAGTCCTTTTCTGTAGAGTATTTAGTGTCACAGTGAGCAGCCAAAGCTGACATATTAGTATTGTCAGCATTATTTCACATTATCAATTTTTAATTACATAGATAAAAATATAAATTATTGTGTTATATTACATTAAAGTATTACATATTATAATTATAATTATAATTATTATTATTATTATTTCTTCACTTGTATAGATGAACCTGAGCTCAAGATTAAAACCTTCTTCTGTCACCCCATGTGGGACTGTTCCCACAACAGCTTTTCCTTATGTGGGTGCTGTTTCCAAAGTGTCATTTACAAAATTCACCCTCGTCTTCCCAAACCCACAAGTTCTTTTCCTTTTCCATGTGCAATTTTTGGATGCATTTGAAGCCATCCAGGGGTTCAGCCTCTTTTACCCGACTGCCCCACTGCTCCCACGGGGCTCCCACCTCAGCCCACTCCAGAGCCAGGGAACTCCAGGGAAGGGCTTCCCATCTGGGAATTTCTGATGGCACTGATTCCTCACATTTACACTGAACAAGTGACATTTTGTTGGGATCTGGCCAGACTGGGCCAGTTTTGTTTTACCAGTGGGCAGGGTCAGCACCAAAGACACAGACTCCAACTGAAGGAATCAGTGTCATTTCCTGCAGCTCAAAGCAGCAAAGAATCACAACAGGAGCAGCTCAGCAATGCACCCAACCATCCCCACCAAAGATTGCCTGCAGTGATTGAGAAAGATCCAGCCCCAGTTACCCTCAGCCTTTACCATTCCCCAGACCCACACAGCAGCTGGGGAAGCTGTCACAGCCAAGGGCTGCAGAGCCACTCCTGGGCACTGGCAATTCCTGCAGGTGCCTCCAGCCACAGCTGAGGCTCCAACCCCGCTGGGAGAGGGCCCAGCTCTGACAGTGCTGAATGGACAAACTGACAGCACTGCTAGTGTGGCAACATCTGCTTTCATCCTCCTCTTGGCTCCCTCCCAAAGCCTGGCCAGGGCCCCAGGAGGAACCAAGGGAGGTGACTTTGACCATTCAGCCCCAAACAAGGCCAGATGTCAGATTTCATGGCCTTGTCTGGCTTCTAAATACACAAAGGTCAATACATGTTTCACTAATGAGTGGCTGCATCTATCACAGTGCTAATGACCATGCATATTTCATCAGGGAGCAGATACAAAGATAACCTTTGGTTGGAAGGTTCATCCAGAGGCCACCTTGGGCTCAGGGCCTGCTGTTCAGGCCTCACTCAGGGCTGGTGTCCAGGCCTTGGCACTTCAGGGACGTGGTTTAGTGCTGGGCTTGGCACTGCTGGCTGAGCGGCTGCACTGGGTGAGCTCAGAGGGCTTTTCCAACAGAAAGGATTCTGTGATTCCATGATTCTGCCCACTGCATTCAGCTGGGTCCATGTTAGCAGCATTAATTGCTCAGAAAGTCTCCTCTTGCCCAGCTCCTGTGGCCTGAGGCTTCAGCTCCTTCAGCTCCTGCTGCTGAGCTGCTCATGCTGAACGAGACGACTCGGAGAGCACAGTCCATGCAATTCCTTCTGGGACACGGAGAGGGGAGGCTGTGCAAACAGGAGCATTGTTTGCTGTGGCCTCCTCTCTGCCCTTCACGCCTTTCAGCGCTTGGAACCAGCCAAGAGCTTTCTCCAAGAGTGCAATGGAGCAGCTGTTCCTGCTCCTGGCTCTGGCTCTCTCCAGTCTCTGCCCTTGCCTGCTTCTGTCCCTCGTGCTGTGCCCTCTGTTCCCCCAGGGCTGGCTGGCTGCTGCCCAGGACTGTGGCACTGGCACAGATCCAGTGCTCCAGAGCCTCCTTTCTGTGCCCTTAGAGCTGCCTGGGCACAGCAGCCTTTTCCATCTGCAAGCTCCCCATGGACAGGGAGTGCCCAGCTCCGTTCCTTGCACAGCCTCCCGGAGCCCAGGGCTGCCATCTCAAGTCCCCGCTGGCACTGGGGGCTCCCAGGTGCCTCAGGCTGCTGTGACACCACTGCACACGGGAGGGAACAGGGGCAGGGGCTGTGCTGAAAGTCAGCTCCATCTGCTGCTGCTGCTGCTGCTGCTGCTGCTGCTGCTGCTGCTGCTGCTGCTGCTGTGGGGTCATTTGTGCAGCCCTGGCCCAGAGTCAGGGATCAGATCCTGCCAGTCTCTTCCAGCCCTGGCTGCTCAGAGTTTGGGCCTTGGAGCCTCAGGTGGGCAAAGGCAGCTGCTCCTGGTCCCTCTGTGTGCCCGTGTTCAGCAGTGCTGCTCCATCAGTCTGTGCCCAGCAACGGGGAAAAGCCTCAGCCCTGCAGGGCCAGGAGCTGCCGGGCTCTGCCTGAGCAGCTCAGGCAGCAGGAAGGGAGCTGCTCCACACAGGAACCAGGAGCAAAGGACAGTCCTTTGATAGGACATGTTTTCTATTTAAAGGAAAAAAAAGAAAAAGGGAAAAAATAGGTAAATTGTAAAAGATAAGAATAAAATCCAAGTGTTAGTGAGAAAACATAACATAATATTAGCAAAAAAAACAAAACATAAACGCAAAGTTACATTCTTTGCATTAAGAGGTAAATGATCTTTTTAAAAAGAGAACTCAGTTATTTACATTGTAAATGTGCTGATGGTATGGATCCATCTTACTGACCTCAGCAGCCTTTTAAAAGATTTTGGGCTTTGTTTTCAACATTGGTATTTGAAACTGTGGTTGAAGCAAGAGGAAATTGCTTTGTGCCCTTGCAGCTCCAAGCAGGACTGGGAATGGAAACTCTGTCAAACCCCAAATCCTTTAGAAGATGCCCTTCCTTCTCAGCCTGTGAATGAGCTGCACATTCCCTTTGAAACTGTCAGGGATTTCTTAAAGACACCAAGTCCCACTGACAGCTTTTTGCTCTGGTTTGGCAGTGCAGAAGGGCAATTCTCCATCCACCAGCTCCAGACTGCACTGCCTCAGGAGCACGGCCCACTCGCCAGCTTTGGCCCACTCGTGGCACTGCTAGAGGAGGAAGAAAGTGCAACTGCACAATTCCAGCCAATCAAGAAGGAAGAATGGGACAGACAAAACAGCCTGTACAGATCCAGGCGTTCAGCTGGGACTGTGGAGAGTTTGGGTCCTTGCCAATTGGATGTGTGTCCCCAGCTGCAATCTCTGGGCCTGCAGCAGAGTCTCACTCACCTGCCAAAGCAGAAAGCTCAGGCGCTGTGCTCGCAACGGGCTCGTCTGATGCAGAGCTGTCAGAGCAATGTGAGGGCAGAGCCAGCCCAGCTGGGCCCAGGGCTGAGCCCAGCAGAGCCCTGGCAGAGCCCAGAGCAGCCTCAGCAGCCGCAGAGCCCGGCTGCAAGGAGAGAAAGCAGAAACCGCCCGTCAGCTGAGGGCTCCTGTGCCCTTGTGCCAAGGCCTGCGGGGCCCAGGCCGTGCTGGCTGTGCCCAGAGCTGTGCCCAGAGCTGCCCATCCCTGCTGCCTTTGGCAGCAGAGCAGGAGGGCAGGACATGTGCCCAGCCTGCAGCCAGCCACGGCACATCCAGCCCTCAGCAGCTGCCCAGAGCAGGATGCTCCTGTGCTCGCTGCCATCTCCCAAAAGCTCTGATCCCACCCTGCCAAGCACACAGGGACCCACCTCACGCCAGCCACGGCTGTAAGAAAAGCTGCTCCCAAACCATGGCCTCAGCCTTCTCCAAGGGCACGGCCCATCCACGCCACAGCTGCTCCCAAGCACTTCCCCATCCACACTGGACCACCTAGAACGCTTCCTCTGGAAAAACAAACAACACATTATTGAAAAGAGATTAGATGCAAAAAGGGAAAACAAGAAAAATGGGAAAAACTCTTATCTCTGTCAGGGCCTTGAGGAAGGCCCAACTCCTCCATGGTAGGGAAAAACCCAGCCATGGCTGAGGGAAGCCCACACTTTCTCTCTTCCCCACTGCACTGCCCCCCAAAATCATGGTGATCCCAAAGCAAACGAGGCAGTGGAGCAGCCCAAGCCCTTCCTTGCCTGCAGAGCAAAGCAGCCCCTGCACAGGTTCTGGAGTCCCACCTCTGCTCCCACCATGGGGCTTTGTTTGTGTCGGGCTGGCTGCCCCAGCCCCAGCCCCAGCCCCAGCCCGGGGCACGGTGGCTGCTGGGGGCTGTTGGCAGGGCCAGGAGCCCACTCCCATTTCATACCCAGCCCAGCCCATTCCCCCATCCCTGCCAAAAAGCAGCTGGGCAGCGACTGAAGGATGAGTTGCATCTGCCCCAGCAAAGGGGGAACCTTTGCTTCCCAGCCAGGCTGGGCCGTGCCCAAATCTGGAAAAATTCACCCAGCTGGGGACTCATCTGCAAATTCCCTGTGGAGTTTGGCTTTGAAGAAGGTGCCAGAATCAAAGTCCATCACCTTCAGCCTCCAGTGGCCAGGCTGAGGAAGAGCTTGTCATCCTTGATGTCATCCTGGCTGTCTCCAGCAGCAGCAGCAGCAGCAGCAGCAGCACCAGCAGCAGCAGCAGCAGCAGCAGCAGCAGCAGCAGCAGCAGCATCCCCACCCGGTACAGCTTCTCCAGGGGCTCCTGCTCCTTCCCTGGGGGGAGACCAGGCTCTCAGGGCTCTGCCCAGGGCCCCAGCTGTCAGGGAACCAGCACAAGCAAAACCAGCTTGGATGGCGGCCACCAGTGCTGGGCAGAGCAGCTCAGCTCCAGCACAAGGGCTGCGTGTGCCCATCCCATGGCCCCGGTGCAGTGACACAGGCAGCACAAAAAGGTCTGGGTTTCTTTGCTTCTCATTGCCAAGGCATGTGTGGAGCTGCAACTTACCAGGGCCCTGGATCAAAGTGTGCCTGTGGCTCTCTCCCTTCTTCTATGGCAGAGGAATATCCTGCACCCAAGGATCACAGAACAGGTCTTCTAATGTGGGTCTGTCCAAGGAGTTCACGGATAAACACCACCTGATCAGATCTTTGCACTCTGGGCAGAGAAAGCAGAAACTGCCGGTCAGCCAGAGAAGGCTCCTGTTGGCTTTGTCCCACTATTCCCATGGCCAGGCTATTCTGGATGCGCTCAGGGTTGGGCCTAAACTTTCCCATCAATTCCCTGTTTTGGGGGAGAGCAGGACCTGTGCCACCTCCTCAGCAGCTGCCAGAGCGGGATGCTCACGAGCCCGCTGCTGGCTCCCAGCACTGGGATTCCCCCCGTGCCCAGAGAAGAGGATCCACCTTGAGAGAGCCCTTGTGGCAGCGGGAGCTGGCCCCAGCTGAGGCTCCGGCCCCTCCTGAACGGGTGCTCCCCGCAGACCATCTGGTGCAGCAGGATGCCCAGGGACCAGATCGTTGCTGCCTCGCCATGGTACCAGCCAAAGTCGTTCCATTCCGGGGGGCTGTAGGACAGTGTTCCTATGGAATACAGATGGAGTTCAGCAGGGGGATGCTGCTGCTCCCACAGCCTGGCCCCAGCATCCCTGGGCCTGCGGGGCCTGCATCAGTGGCACACAGGGTGACCACTGCCCTCTCGCCAGCACCTGGGACTTGTGCACAAACTTAGGCTTGGAAAAGAAGCCACTGGTGTCAGAAGAGGGCAGAGGAAGCTCTGGCTAAGCCTGACCCTGACCTGTAAAGGAAAAACCCTCTCCGTGCTGGGGAAAAAACATGCCCTTATCCTCCCTGCCTGCATTGCCCCAAAAATATTAGGAAGCCAAGGCAAACAGGGAGAGTGGATCAGTCCAAGCCCTTCCTCTTGCCTGCACATCAAACTGGCTGGGGCACAGGTTCTGCCCCCATCTCTGCTACCCCCACCCATGGGGGTTTTGGTAGGGCTGGCTGCCCCAGCTCAGCCCCAGTCCTGGGCAGAGTGGCTGGCAAAGGCTGCCAGCAGGGCTGGAAGCTGGCTCCCCACCCAGCCCCGCTCTAAAGCAACTCAGCTGAACACTCAGTCCCCTGACTGGCAGCAAAAGGGAGAATCCCCACTGCCACAGCCAGCTTGGGCTGGGAGATGTTGGGCCATGAGATGCTGGGACCAGGAGTACACCCTTACGTGGGCTCACCTGCAAAGTGGGTGTAGGCTGTGTCTTGCAGGTAGGTGCCACAGCCAAAGTCAATCAGTTTGGCCTTCCCGGTGTGCAGGTCGAGCAGGATGTTCTCGGGCTTGATGTCGCGGTGCAGGACCCCGCAGCTGGTGCAGTGCCGCACGGCCTCCAGCACCTGGCGGAACAGCGCCCGCGCCTCCTCCTCGGGCAGGAACCGCGGTGCCCCAATGAAACGCTGCAGGTCCTGACACCGCTCTGGCCGCTCCAGCACCATCACGATGTGTTCGGGGAGCTCAAGCCACTCCAGCAGCTGCACCACACCAGGGAAGCCAGTGGACACCTTGGCCTGAAGCACGATCTCCAGAGGGGCCCTGCTGCCGTCGGGCTGCGGGAGGAGCACGATGCCCTCAGTGGCGCCGATGCCGTGCCGGGGCTCGGGGAGCCCTCAGCCAGCCCGGGATGCTCTGCGCCCTGCGCTGGACCCACGCCCGCTCTCCCTCGAGGCGTCCTGGCGGCTTCCACCGTGCCGGGCCTCGGCTCATCCCCGCCCGGCCCGGCCCGGCTGCTGCCGCTGGCCCCGCTCACTCACCAGCTCGCCCCAGTGCCGGACGCGGTTCCGTGGCACCCTTTTGATGGCCACCTGCAAGCCAAGGACAGCAGCGGGCTCAGCTCGCCGCCCGCCCTGCCCAGCCCCATCCTCCTCCTCCTCCTCCGCCCCCTCCTCCTGCGCCCGCCGCCGGCCCCGCCGCTCACCGGGGCGCCGTCCGAGAGCCGCGTGGCCGCGAAGACGCTGCCGAAGCCGCCGCGCCCCAGCAGCGAACCCACTCGGTAGCGCTCCTGCAGGGCCTCCTGCGCCTTCCCTGCGGGCGAGACGCGGCTGTCAGCGCTCGGCCCGGGGCCAGCAACGGCCCCCGAGCGCCCCTCAGCCGCCCCGGGCCGGGCATCCCCAGGCGTTCGCTCTTTGGAACGCGGCACGGGAGGCTCGGGGCCGGCGGCCGCGCTGCCGAGCGGCGGAGCTCGGGCCGGGGAAGCGCCAGCGGAGGCGGCGGCAGCGGCCGCGCCGCCTGTGTCCTCCGCGGGCCCCGGCAGGAGCCGGGGCCGGGGCCGGGGCCGGGACTGGAGCCTGCCTCGGGGGCGGGGCCGGGCTCGGGCCAGGCGGAGCCGAAGGGCGGCGATGCCGCCCCCGCACCAGGCACTGACGCCCGCCCAGCAGCGCCACCGCCAGTACGGCCAGAGCCGGGCGGAGGCGAGAGCGCGGCGGGACGGCCGGGGCCGGGCACGGGGCAGCCCCGCCCGGGGCCGGGGGCGGGCCGGGGGCATGGCCCGGCCCGGCAGGGGAGAGGGAGGCGGGGAGAGGAGAGGGACGCCGGGCAAGGGACCCCGAGAGAAGGGTGCCCGACCGCGGGAAAGGGAGAGAAAGAAAAACAGAAGGAAAACCAGAAAGAGAAGGAAAAAGAGAAAGAGAAAGAAAGAAAGAGTGCTCTAAAATATCTGTTTTGCTGCTGTCGCTGCTGCTGCTGCCGCTGCTGCTGCTGCCGCTGCTGCTGCCGCCGCTGCCGCCGCCGCTGCAACTGAAGCACCGGGGCCGTTCGTCCCCGTGTCCGTTCCCCGCTCGCCCCACGAGCCCCACGTTCGAGCCCCTCGCGCCCCGGGCACAGCCCCTGAGTCTGTCCAAACACAGGAACTTTGCAGCGGTGAGCCCAGATGCAGAACCCTGACTCCTGCACACTGGCACAGCAATCCCCTCGCTTGCTGCTCTGCATTGGCCTGCCTGAGGGTCAAACACTGTCGGGCCACCTTCCCTTGCTGTAGGATTCCTACCTGACCCCAGCACTGCACTTACATCTCCAGTGTTGCCTTCCAGTAAAACCAGGGGAAGGAAAACTGTGTGTGGCTCATGGTATTTTCGAGTGTCTAAAAATCACTAAGTCACTGATCTTAGAGGTGAAGTGCATCTGGAATTCCTGGGATGGAGAAGTAGTGCAACATGGAAAAGGGGAGCATAGAAATAAATAGAGGAAAAGATCTTGGATTGTTTCTTTCATTTTCATTTCCCTTCTGGAAAGCTGTTTCAGTTTTCCAGGAATCTTCTCCTGTCTCTCTTCCCAAGAATGTCTCATGGAGAACAAGGTCAAGCTTCTGTCACAAGATTTGCCAGCAGGAAATTATGCCACTGGTGAAATTTTCATGATGACTGTTTGTGCTGGCTTAGGGCAAATTTGGGGAGGAAACCTCCAAAAAGGGTGCATCTAGAAAGCAAGTTCAAGCAGCCCCTCCCCCTACTAGTTCAGGAAAAGACTTCCCTCGAAAAAAGTGAAAAAATCCCGTTTATTTAACAAGTAAAGTATTCAGAAGCATGAAAAATGAATAATAATAAATAAAACCTCTGACAGTGCTGAAGAGATTGCAAATTCAGAAAGTGCTTTTTGTGGGTTGTAGTTGGCTCACTCGGTCTCTTCTAAGTCCCTCTGGTGCTGGAATGCAGTGTCCCAGAGCTCGGTGGGCCACAGGTGTGCGCTGCCGGTGTTTTTCTGGGTTTTCAGTCCAGAGCAGGTTTAAACATTTCAAAGAGAAAGGAAAGTCACAGTCCAAGGAATTTCTCTGCCTAAGCTAGCTAAAACCAAATTGCTGGACCTGGGCTGTGAAGGCATCGGGAAATTTCCAAATCTGGGCACTGGCGGTCCCAGCAAACACCAGATCTGGATGGTGATGGAGCCAGAACCTGCAGATTTCCAAATTTTGGCTTTCTGTGCCAGCAAATCACTGGACTTGGGCTGTGCCAGCACCAGGAAATTTTCAGATCTGGCACTGGCGCTGCCAGCAAACACCAGTGAAATCTTCTTGTCCTCGTCCAGACCGCTGACCAGTGGTTTCCCTGAGAACCAGCTCTGGCCACTTTACAGACAGAGACTGCTTTCATCTGGTGCTTTGGAAACAGAACTTTAATGAAGGCAAACACAACAAACAGGACAGCGTGCACAGTACAGAGAGTGGAGCAGAAAAAAGCCTGGGTCCAGGGTCTAGCAGGGATATTTATACATTTATTTATGGGGAGGGTGTCTTGGTTTGGAAAGACAGGTGTCTGCTAAGGAAGGCAGGAGCCTGCCCTGAACTGGAAACTGTAAACCCCCTCCCTCCAAATTGTTATAAATTTGAAATGAAGGGGGGGCTCTCAGGCAAAGATATGGGAGCAGGAATAACAGTTCTTTTATTAGGGAAGAAAAAAAATAAACAATGCAGTAAATCAAAACAACACTGACAGAGTCAGAATACAACATGACACCCTGTGGGTCAGGGTGTTGGTAGCAGTCCAGTTGGATTGTGGCTGCAGCCCTCCTGGAGCAGCAGGTGTGGTTCTGTTGGAGCAGTGATCCTGTAGAAAAGGGTGTAGTCAGTCTTCCTTTGAAGATCCAGTGGAAGAGCAGCTGTTCCTCTGGGAATCCAGTGGAAATGCTCTGGTGTCCCAAGATCTCAGATTATATCCAGTTGGGAATGCTTGGCTCCTCCCTCTGGGCGGAGCATCTCACAGTGGGATGCTGTAATTTTATCAGTCATGCAGTGACATTCAATGGCCATTAACATCAGGTGTCTCCCCGGAGGGAGGATTGGTTGGGGGAAGAGATAAGAAAACTGCCCAATTCCCAGAATACAACTGCCATAGCCCTAACAGATGGTAAATGGAATACACATTGCTTAGCAATCTAGGACAAGGGGTTAAAGGTGGGATCTGAGAGAAGGACCCAAGAGGAAGGAACAATTAAGAATATTACACTTTTTGCAGTAAAAAGGAACCAATGATAGCAAAGAGAACTCAGAACTTTCTAGTAACAATCTGCATAACTGAACAAGAGGATTATGGCTGGGAGCTCCTGCTGACCCCAACTAAAGAGGGTTTTCCCACAGTCTTAAGCTGAGGCCCCCCAACACACCAGATCTGGGTGATGCCAGTGTCAGCACCAGGAAGCTGCTGGGATTTGGCTTTCTTTGCCAGAAAATTGCTGCATTTGAGAGGTGCTGGCACCAGGAAATTGCCAGATGTGGGCACTGGCAGTGCCAGCGCACACCAGATCTGGTTGGGGAATGTGCCAGCACTGGGAAATTGCTAAATGTTAACCTTCTGTGCCAGCAAATTGCTGGAATTATGCTGTGCAGGCATCTGAAAAATTCTGGATCTGGGCACTGGCGGTGTCAGCAAACACGAGATTGCATTGCTTTAGGTACCAGGTATTTGCTTGATTTTGGCTTTCTTTGCCAGCAAATTGCTGGAATTAGGCTGTGCCAGCACCAGGAAATTGCCAGGTCTGGACACTGGCAGTGCTGGAAAACACCAGATCTGGGTGGTGCCAGCCCCAGGTATTTGCCGGGTTTTGGATTTCTGTGCCAGCAAATTGCTGCACTTGGGCTTTGCCAGCACTGGGAAATTTCTGCATCTGGGCAATGGCAGTGCTGGGCAACTCCAGGTCTGGGCAGCGACAGAGCCAGCAATGGAAAATTGCCAGATTTTGGCTTTTTTTGCCTGCAAATTGCTGCACTTGGGCTGCACCAGCACCAGGAAATTTATGGATCTGGGCACTGGTAGATCTGGGAAACATCAGTTTGTGAGAGCCGAAATGAGGGATGTGGCACTCCAGGCGGCTCTTCAAAATGCAGTTTATTGTTTGCAAGGTGTTACAGCAGTCCAGGGTCGTGGGTGACAGAGCTGTGCCCACAGCTGTCAGCTCCAGCTGCAGGCCTGGAGACCCTTAGTTTAGGTTACAAATGCATTATATACTTTTCTTTGCTGAGCATCTTAATACAGTAGAACCAATCTATACCTATACTTCTATCTATAGCCAATTGTAACTACTATAATTACCATATTCATGTTACTATTCTCCAGTCACTAAAAGTTAGTACATTACAGTTTAAGCTAGAAGTTGTTTTCCAGTTTTCTTGCAGTGGAAAATTCTGAGACCTTTTTTCTACCTGCAGCATTTGCTGACTTGTTTGCCTGTGCTATCTTTCTGCTTGGTAAAAACATCTTCTTGTTTGACGTGGGTTTATCCTTTGCTCTAAGTCATAAAAACCCTTTCTAATTAACATATACTTTGCCTTCTTAGCTATCCAGTAAGACCACTCCAGCAATTCTTTTCTTTTATATCAAAACTTGCTTTCATTTCTATTCCTTCTTCAGATTCTACATTCAAAAATCTTTCTGCCAAGCATACATATCTGTGAGACTTTCTTGTCAAACTTTCATCCTTCCCAACATCCCTGTATAGTGGTCAAGTGCCTGAGGCCAAGAGTGCCTGGACAAGAGGCACAGTTCTTTTCTATAGGAAGGAAACCACAGAACCCCAGGGTTTGAAGGCAGATGAGAAGCAGTCACCAGAGGCCAAGGCAAACCAGACCTGTCTGTCCTTGCAGCTTTTGTCTGAAAGCAGCCTTTGGATATTTGGGGAGTTTTGGGTGTGGAATTCCATTTCAGCCATGGGTTCCTGGACTGGAATGACAGTTCTCCACGCAAAGGAAAGGGTGGAGTTCCAGTGTTCCAAAGGCTGATTAGAGGCAGCTCCAAGGGGGCCAAGGCCAGCCAGACCTGTTGTCAGGGAAGAATCCTTGGAGAGACAGAATTTGGGAGGCCAAACCCCACTTTTGTCTATGGGCATCTAGACGAGAAGGACAGTTCTTCTCCACAGGTAGGAAAGTGAGGAGCCCCAGTGCTTCAAAGGGAGATGAGAGCTAGCCCTCAAGAAGCAAAGGGAACCTGGATAGTCCTGGCAGCTTTTGTCTGGGAGCTATCCTTGGATATAAGGAATTTTGGAGGTAGATTCTCAATTTTGGCCATGGATGCCTGGACATAAAAGATGGGTTTTTTCTATGGGAAGAAAAGCACCAGCCCCCAGTGTTTTAAAGGCAGATGAGAGGTGGCCCCCAAGAGGCCAAGGCCAGCCAGAGCTGTCTGTCCTGGCAGGTTTCATATGGGAATAATCCTTGGATATAATCAAATTTGGAAGAGGAATCCCAATTTCAGCCATGAACCCCTGGAGGAGAAGGACAGTTCGTTCCCACAGGAAGGAAAGCACAGAACTCCAGGGCTTCAGGGGCTGGTGAGAAGTGACCCTCAACATGCCAAGGTCAGCTGGACCAGTCGGGCAGCCCCCAGGAGGCCCAGCCAGCCAGACCTGTTCCATGTTCTTGGATCCTTGGGGCCCTGCAGCATCACAATGGCCCCTTGGTTCCATAAGACCCTGTAGGATCACAACAGATCTTTGTTTCCATGAGACCCAGTGATATAACAATGGTCTCCTTGGCTCCACGGTGGAACAATGGCCCCTTGCTTCCATGAGGCCTTGCAGTGTCAAAATGGTTTCCTTGTTTCAATGGGATTGTGCAATGCCACAATGGCCCATTGGTTCCATGAGGATGCAGAGTCTCAAAATGGCCCCTTGGTTCTATTGGATTCCTCAGGGTCACAATGGCCCCTTGGTTCCACCAGGCCTGGATGTGTTACACTGGCCCCTTGCTTCCATGAGACCTTGCAGTGTCACAGTGGCTGCCTTGGTTCTATGAGGCCCTGTGGTGTCACAATGGCCCCTTGGTTCCATGGGGACTCAGACTGCCAGAATGGTCTCATTGGCTCCATGAAGCCCCTCAGTGTCACAATGGTCTCTTTTGGTTCCACAGTATCACAATGGCACCTTGGTTCTGTAAAGCCCTGAAGTAAAGAATGGCCCCTTGGTTCCATTGGGCTCCTCACTGTCACACAAGTTCTCAGTTCCACGGAGCCCTGCAGGGTCACAGTGCTCTCCTTGGTTCCATGGTGCCACACAGGGTCACAAGGGCCCCTCAGCTCTACAAGACCCATAGTGTCACAATGGCCCCTTGCTCCCATGAGGCCGTGCCATGTCACAATGGTCTCATTTGTTCCACGAGGCCCTGCAGCTCCACAATGGTCCTTGAAGTGTCACAATAGTCTCAGCAGGTTCCCCGACTGGATCACAATGGCCTCCTTGGTTCCATGATGCCCCATAGTGTAACAATGGTATCCTTGGTTTCACAGTTAGAATGGTCCCATGGTCTCATGGAGCCCCACAGCCCCTTATAGAGCCCCACAGCCCCTTGTGGAGCCCCACAGGGTCACTGTGATCCTCTTGATTCCATGAGGCCCTGCTGTGCTACAATGGCTCCTTGGTTCTATGAGGCCCTGTGGTGTCACAATGGCCCCTTGGTTCCAGTGGGTCCTGAAGTGTCATATCAGTCTCCTTGGTTCTATGAGGCCCCACAGTGTCACAATGGACTTTTTGTTCCATGAGCTTTTGTACTTCCAAAACCAGACAACAACAGTCTCCTTGGTTCCATGGTGTCACACTGGACCTTGGTTCCATGGGTACTCACAGTGTCAGAAGGGGCTCCTTGGTTCCATGAGGCCCTGCAGAGCCCCTTGATTCAACAAGGCCTCAAAGTGTCATCATGGCCTCCAGGATTTCATGAGGCCCTGCAGTGTCATAATGGACCTTTGGTTCCAGGTGTTCCAGCACTGTTCCACAAATCCTTAGTTCCATGGGGCCCTGTAGTGTCACAATGGACTCCTTGGTGCCACACAGTGTGACAACTGCCCCTTGGCCTGCCAACGCTCCATGGTACCACAATTATTCCTTGCTTCCAAAAGGCCTTGTAGTGTCACAATGGCCCCTTGTTTCAATGAGGCCTTTGTTGTCACCATGGTCTCCATGATTCCATAAGGCCTCGCAGTGTCACAACAGACCATTGGTTTCACTGAGCCCCGCTGTGTCACTATGGTCCCCTTGGCTCCACAAGGTCCAGCTGTGTCACAATGGACCTTTGGTTCCATGATGCCCCAGAGTGTCACAATGGTATCCTTGGTTCCTTGGACCCTTCATCCCATGGAGACCCCCAAGGTTTGCTGTAGTCCCCTTGATTCCTTGAGGCCATGCCATTCTATAATGGTCCTTTGGTTCCAGTGAGTCCCAAAGTGTCAGAACAGTCTCCATTGTTCCATGAGGCCCCACAAAGTCACTGTCCTCCCCTCGGTTCCACTGGTCCCACAGTGTAACAATGAACTCTCGGTTCCATGAGGTTTCTCAAACCCAATGGTCTCCTTGGATCTACAGTGTCACAGTGGCACCTTGGCTCCATGTGGCCACGCTGTGTCACAATGGCTCATGATTCCATGAGGCCACAGAATTTAACAAGGGACTCTTGGTTCCATAAGGCCTTGCTGTGTCACAATGAACTTCTGGTTCCATGAGCTTTCACACGGCCCACAGCAGTCTCCTTGGTTCTGCAGTGTCATAATGGACCATTTGTTCCATGAGGTTCCATAGCAGAACACGGTCACCTTGGTTCCGTGAGGTTCTGCAGTGTCACAATGGACCCATGGTTCCACCAGGCCTTGCTGGGTCAGAACGGCCCCATGGTTCCCAGAGGTTTTTCAGCATCACAATGGTCTCCTTGAATCTGCAGTTTCACAATGGGCCATTGGTTCAATGTGGCCCCAACGTGCCAAAATGGATTTTGGTTCCATGGGGTTCCATGGTGTCACAATGGACCCTTTATTCCATGGGTTTGCTCAGTGTCACAGCTGAATCCTTGGTTCTGTGAGGCCTCGCCACAATCAAAGCCAAAATATCAGAATAGGACTCATTAAGACTAAATTGCTGTTTAAGAGGGTATCATTTATTCAGGTCTGAGATCTAGTTAGGGATAACTCCTAACCCTATGTGGACATGTAATTCTACCAGCATCACTAAATGTGTATTACAATTTACGCATTACCATAAAATCCACCCCAAGTTCCCAGTTTCAGTCCTTCTTTTTTCTGCCATTACATTCTTGAGCCAGATGTCTTCTTGTCTTCCAACCATCCTTGCTGGTAAAGCAGCCCCTGAATGCCTTCTTCCTGTGCTAAAAGTTCACAGGCACAGTAAAAATGGAATTAACCCTTTTGGTATCAGCCCAAGGCTTTGTGTGGGCAGGCAGAGGCAGGCAGGAGGCAGAGCTGTCAGCAAAGGAAGGGGCCAGCCAGGTGGGGCAGCCGGGGGATGCCCACAGCCTGCAGGGACAGAGGCGCAGGGCAGGGACACCGTAGGACAGCCTGGGTTGCACAGGGCACAGGGATGGGCAGCAGCTGCAAGACAGCCCTGACACAGCAAACTTGGGCAGCACTTTGGCCATGGCAGACACAAAGAGCACCAAAGCCCCAGAGGGTCATTAAAGCCCTTGTGCTGTGTCTGTGCTGCTGAGCTGGGCCGGGCTCCTGGCCCAGAGGCAGCTCCTGGCAAGGGCAGCAGAGCTGCAGAGTGACAGCTCTGGCCAGGAGCAGCTCCTGTGCACAGCCCAGCAGGGCTGGGGCACTGCCAGGGCCTCTCAGGGACACCAGCAGGGCACAGACAGAGCTCCCAGGGGCTCAGCACTGGCAGGGGCTGTGGCATGTCCCAGAGGGGGCTGTGTCACAGCAGCTCCTCTGGGTCTGTGTCATGGAGGCACAGAGCAGCTGTGATGTCAGCAAGGGGCTGTGTGACAGCACAGAGTGGGCTGTGTGAGGCCACAGATTGGGCTGTGACATCACAGAGTTTGTTTTGTGAGGTCATTGTGGTCACTGAGCATCATAGAGGGGACTGTGAGACATCACAGAGCAGATTGTTACATCAAGGCATGACATCATAGAGCTTGCTGTGAGGTCAAAGTGTGTGCTGTGACATTAAAGAGTGTCAGTATATCACAGAGAGGGTTTTGTGGCATCACTGAGGGGGTTGTGTCATCACACATCTGTCTGGGACATCATAGTGTGAGGCCATAGAGCAGATCTTGCCTTCATAGAGAGTGGCTCTGTGATATGAGAGAGTTGGTTGTGAATTCACCAGGTGGCTGTGCAAAATCATAGAGCAGCCTGTGACATCACAGAACAAACTGTGACATCGCAGTGCGACTCTTTGACATCAGAGTCTTCTGTGACATCACAGAGCAGCTGTGTAACATCACAGCGGACAGTGTGACATCACATGGGACTGTGTGACATCACAGAGTAGCTGTGTGACATCACAGGTTGCTGTGTGACATCACAGGAGGCTGTGTGACATCCCAGGGGCTGTGTGAGGTCACTGGGGAGGTCACTCTGCCCCGGCCCCCCTCACAGTTCCCCCCAGAGCAGTCCAACCCTGCTCGTGCACAGCGGGGTCCCCTGTCCCCCCGGGTCCCCCCGCCCCCGGCGCCGCAGCCTCCCCCAGAGGATGTTCCACGAGATCGACCCCAGAGCCTGACACGGGGACGGGGGCCGGGGCCCTGGGGGTGGCACAGGGGGACAGGGACCCCCTGGCAACGTCCCTGTGTCCCCCAGGGCCAGAGCCTGGGCCAGGGCTCCTTCACCCTGGTACCAACGAGGCCTTGAGAGCGCTGAAAAAATCCCTAACAAGGGATCAGCAAAAACCAGATTGAATATTAAGGGAAAGCAGCACAAAGTTCCTCGGCAAGAGTCACTCTGCTCCTGACTGGACACTTCAGAGACACCAAGAAAACAAAGCAACAACAAAACCAATAAAAATCCAGACAATCAAACCAGAAATGAATCAAGAGCTGTCCCTGTGTTTGTATGAGACACAAGGACAGTGAGGGGTAAAAGAAATATGGCCCAAAAGCTTAACAGATCTTAAACTTAATAGGACTTAACATAACATTAACTGATACATTCAACTTCACAATTTAGCAAAAGAACAGCACTTAACAGTATTTAACCTAACTTTTCGCCTATGACTTTTCAATTTAACATAGGAATAACATTTAACTGTATTTAACTCCACTTATAACTTTTATTAAACAACTTAGCAAAAGAACAACTATTTGAAGTATTTAACTTCACTTGGACCTCATGACTTAACCTCACTTACAGGCCTGACTGTCTCAGCTATCCAAGGCACTCAAGCCCCTCAGAGAGCAGCATTTCTGCCACATTTCCCCAGCACAGGCACTCCTGTGTGCACACAGACACAGAGTCAGGGCAAGGCACCTGGAAGAAATTCCCCTGAGGGCAGGAAATGCTCCCTGTGGATCCTTTGGCATCTCCCCAGCGGGTGAAGGTTTGAGCCTGGAGGAGTGGGGGGATCGGCCCAGGCTCCGTCGTTGTTGGGGATCCCCGAGTGCAGCAAACGGGAGAGTTCCCGGCTGGGAGAGGCCCCACTCAGAGGGAGTCACTGGCCCAGGAGAGCTCCAAGGGCTCCTTTTGGAGCACTGTTTGCAGGGCCCCAAGAGAGGGGCATCAGTCCCAGCAATGGTTCATCCTGGCCACACTTGGCACCAACAGCTTTCTTTGGCAGTGTGAGAACTGAGGGAACAAAAGCAGTTCCCAGGGCTGCTCCTCCAGAAAGCAGGAGCTGGTTGGGCAGCAGCAGTGCCTGGAGCAGACAGTGTTTGTGATGAGCTGCAGAGGAGCTGAGCCCAGGGGCTGTTGGCCAAGGCTGAGGCCCAAGGAGCATTTCTCATCTGGCAGGGCGGCCTGAGAAGGGGAGGGGGGAATGCAGCAGCACAGGGCCCATGGAACCAAGGGACCATTGTGACACTGTGGGGCCTCATGGAATCATGGAGAGCACTGTGACATTGCTGGGTCTCATGGAACCAAGGGGCTGTACTTATGCTGTGTGGCTCCATGGAATGCAGGGATCATTGAGACACTGAGAGGCCCCCTCAAACCAAGGGTCCATTGTGACACCCCGGGGCCTCATGGAGCCAAAGGTCCATTGTCACATTGCAAGGCCTCATGGAACCATAGAGAGACCATTAGGACACTTCACAGCCTCACGGAACAACCAAGGGGCCATTGTGGCACTGAGGGGACTCATGGGATCATAGAGACCATTGTGTCACTGTGAGGCCTCATGGAACCAGTGAGACCATTGTGACCCTGGGGGTCGCCACAGAACCAAGAGGACCATTGTGATTCTGTGGGGCCTGGTGAAACCAAGAGGCCTTTGTGACACTGCAGGGCTGCATGGAACCAAGGGGCCATTGTGACATTGTGGAACCCCATTGAACCAAGGGTTCATTGTGACACTGCAGGGCTGCATGGAAGCAAAGCACCAGGGTGGCATAGAGGGGCCACCTGTCATCAATGGTCCATTGTGACATTGTGGAGTCAAAGGAGACCATTGTGACACTGCAAACCCCCAGGGTCCAAAGGTCCATTGTGACATTGCAGGGCTCATGGAACAGAGAAATTACATGACATTTTGGGGCCTGGGGAACCACCGAGACCATTGTGACACTGTAAGCCTCATGGAATTTTTGAGACCATTGTGACACTGTGGGGCCTTATGGAACCTAGGGGCCATTGTGACACTGCAGGGCCCCAAAAAATTAAGGAAACTCGAAACAGGTCTGGCTTGGCCTCCCAGCAGGCACCTGATTGGTCCATCTGACCTTGGCATGTTGAGGGTCTCTTCTCTTCTGCTAATAAAACAATGGGGCTCTGTACTTTCCTTCCTATGGAAAAGATCTTCATCTCCAGGTACCCATGGCCAGAACTGGGATTTCACCTCCATATTTCCTTATATCCAGGGGTTGCTCCCATAGGAATATTGCCAGGAAAAGTCTGTCTTAAAGTGGTTTCACAAGGGTCACTTCCCATCTGTCCCCAAACCACTGGGGAAGGCTCCATGCTTTCCTCCCTATGGAAAAGTACTGTCCTGCTTCTCCAGGAGCCTATGGCCAAGACTGGGTTTCCACCTCCAAAATTCCCTCTATCCAAAGTCTGCTCTCAGACAAAATCTGCCATTCCTAACAAGTCTGGCTGGCCTTGGCCTAGTGAGGCTCTCACCTGCCTTTTAAACATTGGGCTCTGAGCTTTCCTTCCTATGGAAAAGAACTTTCCTGCTCCTCTAGGCACCCACGGCCAGAATTGGGATTTCACCTCCAACATTCCCTGTTGTGACAGACTGGAGGAGATTGTTGGCTCAAAACATTTCGTGTATGGGGGAGGAAGAGGCAGGTCCAGCCTTGCCCTGCCCTGGAAGCCCAGCCCTGCCCTGACCTGGAACCCCAATCCCCCCAGAGCCTCTATCCCAGCCCAGCAGTGGCTGCCAGTCCCTGGCACAGCACAGGCAATGCTGGCAATGCTCCACAGCCACCTCTGCAGCCCCCAGCCCAGCTCCTGAGGGACCAAATGAGCCCAAGCCCCACCTGGGGGAAGGGCCCAGGGAGACCAAGGGGTATTGAAGGCTGACCACAAGGCAAGCACACATCTTGACCCTGCATCCTCTTGGAATTTCCATCTGAACACCACTGGAATCCAGGAGTTGGTAGCTCTGTGTGTGTGCTTCTCTGTATCCTTTTAGTCTTTCTTTCTTTCTGTGTCTTCTTCTCCTGTTTCTGTGCTCCTGCAAATGTTGAGTAACTTAAAATTGAATGGGCTTAGAGTTTGTGAAGTTGAATGGGCCAAGTCAATGCTTTCAGAAGTGATTTGTTGATTAAATATCTGTCGTAGTTTGACATGAGAAGAATCTTTAAATGTAATGTAAAACTTTTTGTGTAACTGACAATCTATAAACCACTGAGATACTGAACACGCCTCTGTGAAACACAAATGTTAAAGATGAAAAAAACCCAGGAACCTCCTCTTTCTTTTCCAGTCAACAAAGAAGCAGCGGCCCTGGCCCCGGCCCCCATCTCAACCAAACCAAACCAAACCAAACCAAACCAAGCAACCCTGCCATGGGCTGAGCCCCTGCCCCCCTCCCTAGGCTGCCCCCCCCATCAGCCCCATTCTGACCAAAACAAACCCCAACAACTCCCAAACAGGAAAACAAAAGAGGCTACAAAACCCCAACCAGAACAAAGCCAGCCACAGCTATTAAAATCTCACCATCAAGTCCCTGCTCCGCAACACAACTAAAACCAAAACCCCTACAACCTAAAACCATACAAAATAACACTACAACTAAAACACAAAAAAACCTAAAACCAGCCATAAAACCAATTTTACACAACCCAACCATAATTTCCACCACATGATGCCAGCAGGTCAGGTGTTAATTCTTTCAATACTTCAATCCTCCCATGAGTAAAAGAAAAAAACCAAAATACAAGCCTATAAAAAACCAATATAAAACCATCAAAGTAAGTAAAGAAGAAATTAAATCCTAAATAAAAAACAATAAAAAATATGTTACTCCTAAAACTAAAATCCACTTCTAAACTATAAAGAAAAAACTTTTTCTTTATAACGCAAAAAATATTTTTAAAAATTCAAATTATTATCAAAGAAAAACCTCCATACTAAAATAAGCAAATGTTAAAATAACTTTAATTTCATAAAATGCTTAAACAGGGGAAAAAAGTAATCCAGTATCTCCAAGAGAAGATTTCTATTCCAGGAGTAAAAATAATTTTAAAAGTAAATAATAAAAACTTATAGCTTTAAATAAGTCATCTTTAAAACAGTACCTCATAAGTCAACATCAACAAGCTGTGAAAAAGCTTGTAGCAATAAAAACAACTTCACAAGAACAAAGTTCCCCAGACAACTGTTATCCATGACAAAAATAAGAGCCACAAAAAAAATTTTTTTCCTCTTGTAAAAAAATCTTCACAACCTTAACAAGCAAAACTTCTCTCCCCAAGTAAACTAAATAAAGACAATTCTATAAATAGTAAACTAACTAGAAATTTTAAGTTTACTTTCTTTACATTGTCAGTAAAAAGAAAAAGGTGTAAAGAAAAAAAAGGGGTTCTAAATAATTTATTTTAATTCTTACTACCTTTTTTCTTTATAAATTTATTTTAAATAAAATTTTCTCTATACCCTTTTAAAATTTTAGGCCTACTTTACTATTCTCATATTACAATCTCACAATAAAATAAATAGATAAATAATTAACTGACACTAAAACCCCCCATACTCATCAATCCATTAATTAAGAACTCTCAAGAATAGAAAAATCCTAAATTAACAAACCAAAACCACTACAATGTCATAATAAACCTTTGCCAAAGTTTCTCTGATTTTCTGAACTTTCCAGGGAAGTCTGTTTGGTTGTTCTGAGCTCCTTGAATCTCTTCTACTGGTATTTCTCCACTGCTCCAACTCAGCGTACACAAACAATTGTAATTCCTTTTAAATGTCTCCTTGAGAGAGTTGTTTGGGGGATGGGAGTCAGGGCTTGTGTGTCCTGCTTGGCCCAGCCCAGGCAGGGCTTTCCCAGCCACATTCCACACTCCATTGCCCAGCTGGAGCCCCTGGTGCCTCTGAGTTGTGCTGCCCCAGCCCCAGGGACGCTCTCCTTGTCTGCCCATTCCCCCACGGTCTCTGGGCAGGGATGGCCTCACTGGGGGCTGCTGACATCCTCAGCAACTTGGAGGCTGCTGCTGAATTTCACTGCTCCAGAGGCTTGTTCAGCCTTCAGCTCTTCAGTGCAGGAATTCAGTATCCCAGGGCTCATGAACATTCAGAACACCTGAACAAGCCAAGCCTCTGGGAATCATTTGATTTAAGTTTCCAAATCTTTTCTGGTTAATTCAGCACATGTAAGAAGTATATTCAAAGTGATTGCAATATATTTAAGAAGACAGTGAGAAATAAAATTTTTAGGTCTTGTTTATGTTTTATTTTTCTTTGTTAATTCATTGATATGTGCAATCTCCAATTGACACTGAATCCAAGTACCTCCTCATGCAGTTTGAATAGATATGAAAATCAAGACCCTTCATGGCTGACAATCAATCAGACTCTGTCCCTACCCCCAGCCCACCATTTCCCCCATCCAAGCCCTGACACTCAGAGCAGCCTTGTGCAAATCTGAGCTCCCTCCAGCCCAGGCTGCACCTGCAGCTTTCAGCTCCTTGGCTCCAACTCCAACCTGCTTTCCTTGGAGAAGGAGCTGTCCGAGACACAGAGGGATGTTCATTTCTTGTCAGCCAGCAAAGCCAAGGGAAGGCACAGCCCCATCAAATGCAAAAGTCATTCTTCTCCCTGGCTCTGCCCCTGATCCCCACAGCCTGTCCTGTTTCCTTCATCCCTGCATTGCCAGGGACTCTCTGGGACAAGGGAGCTCTGCTCTGGGGATGGAGGGAGGTGCAAGTGCCACTACTGGAGTGGGAACCACAACTCATCAGGTTTGTGTCCTTTGGGGGACCAGGAACTGGTGAGACTCAGAGGCACAGAAAGTTTCTCCTCATGGCCAACAGACCATGGTTGAAGAGGACACAATTTAATAACAATCACACTCTTACCTGAGATATGTGCAACGTCCCAGCAGCATCTGAGGAGTCCTCCATCAACAAGTGATATCCATTCTAAAAGTAATTTTAGACAAATGTGTCTCTGTCATAGATATAAAAACAATTAAATACTTGTATCAGGACGCTCGTCCTGGAGTGGGTGCAAAACAGCTCCAACAATTCCTGATTTGCAAAGCTGTCAGTGGTGGATGGAGAAGGGAGGTCAGGCTGCTTTTGGTGTTGAGGAAATGCTGAAACCAGCCTGACTCATTTCATCTCCTCCTGTCCTGGCTGATCTCCCCTCTTTCCCCTTCCACCCATTGGCTTTTGTCTCCCACCAGGCCCCCGGTGAAGAGCCTGGCTCTGTGTTCTCCATCCCCTCCTCTCTGGCACTGCCAGGCTGGGATGAGGAGCCCCTCAGCCTTCCCTGCTCTGGGCTGGACAAGCCCAGCTCCGTCAGCCTCTGCTCACAGCCCAAGGGCTCCAGCCCCACCTTGGAGGCCCTTCCCAGACCCTGCTCCAGCTGCCAGACATCATTCCTGCCCTGGGCAACCCAACCCAGGCCACAGTGACCTGGGTAATGCCCGTCCTTGATGTCCTGGTCACACAGCCCTGGCCCCTTGTCCCAGGCTCTGGGGTGGATCCTGTGGAACATCCTTTGGTGGAGGCTGTGGCTCCAGGTGGGCCGGGGGGATCCTGTGGGACAGGGACCCCGCTGGGCATGGACAGCATTGGACTTGTTGGGAGAAACTGTGAGGGGGAGCTGGGGCCGAGTGACCAACCCAGTGACCTGACACAGCCCCTCTGGGATGTCACACAGCCCCTCTGGGATGTCACACAGCCCCTCTGGGATGTCACAGCCTGCTCTGTGAGCTCACAGCCCCTTCTCTAATGTCACACAGCTGGTCTCTGATGTCACAGCCAACTCAATGATGTCATAGACTGCCTCTGTGATGTCAGACATCTGCCATGTGATGTCACAGCTGGCTCTGATTTCGCAGAGGGAGTCTGTGATGCTGTAGCTTCTCCATGACCTCACATTACCGACTCTGTGATGTCATAACCCACTCTGTGACCTCATGTTACCAGATGATCAATTGCCTACACCAGCTGAGCTCACACCTGGAGCTTGTTCTCCACAACCCCAGGCCTATGGAAACCACACAAGGCCCATTGTGTGAGAAGGGGAACTGGAAGTTCAGCAGCCTCAGGGTCCTGCCAGCTCATCCAGGCCCACTGGAACATTGGGGTCCACGACCACCAGGGACCACCAGAGAGACCCCCAGGACAGATGAATGCTTGGGTAAAGAGTAGGGGAAATATGTCAATGACTTCAGGAAAATGATTATCATATGTGTGTTTAGTCCAGGACAATCAATGAATATGTGAGCAAAATGGAGAATATAAACAGAAACTTTCCTGTGCTCAGCATGCACAGCTTTGGGTGGAGCTCTCCCCCGTCCATCCAGCTGAATAAAGAATGCTGCTTCTTAATGCTACACTGGGGTTAAGGAGATTTATATTTTAGCAAATTTTTGGTAACACTCCCACTGCCAAGGAAAGCTCTGTCTGCTGCTGTTCACAGACAGAGAAGGGCTGGGGGCAGATGTGGGGCTCAGAGGCTGCCTGGGGCACAGTGACCATGAAATAATCAAATTTTCAATGTTCTGTGAAAGAAGGAGGGGCAGCAACAAAACTTCTGCACTGGAATTAGGAAGGGCAGACTTTGGCCTGTTTAGGATGCTGATTTGGAGAGTACTGAATCGGGTACTGATTTTTTAAGGGAAACAGCCCTTAAAAACAAAGAGGGCTGGGAAGGATGGACACATTTCAAGAAAGTAATCTTAAGGAGGAAGGAGCAGCCTGTCCCAGTGTGGCAAAAGATGAGCTGGTGAGGAAAATGACTGGCCTGGATGCCCATGGAGCTTTTGTGGGAAGGCAAGGGGAAAACTGACTGACAACTCAGGAAATGTTTAAGGATGTCTTTAGGTTATGCAGAAAGAAAAGTTGATACTTGAAAACTCAATCAGAACTTAACCTATCAGCTTCTGTAAAAAAAAAAAAAAAAGTTTTTATAAAAAAAATTATAGCAAAAGGAGGGAGAAGGAGAACCTCTACTCTTCATTGGATGCAAGGGGTAATACAGTAACTAAAGATAAAGAAAAGGCTGAGCTACTTAACACCTGTTTCCCTCAATTTTCAATATTAGGACAGGCTGTCCTCAGGACAAGTGTTTTCCTGAGCTGGTAGATGAGCACAGGGAGCAGAACAGCCCCCTGGAATCCAGGAGGAAGCAGCTGGGGACCTGCTGAGCCACTCAGATGCTCACAGGTGTATGGGATCAGATGGGATCCATCCCAGGGGGATGAGGGAGCTGTGGATGAGCTCCCCAAGCTGCTCTCCATCATTTACCATCAGTCCTGGCTCAGCAGGGAGGTCCCAGAGCACTGGAGGTGCCAGTGTGAGCCCATCCCCAGGAAGGGCTGGAAGGAGGAGCTGGGGAACTCCAGGCCTGTCAGCCTGACCTGGGTGCCTGGCAAGGTTATGGAACAGATCACCTTGAGTGCCATCACAGGGCACCCACAGGATGGCCCAGGGATCAGAGCCAGCCAGCGTGGATTTAGGGGTGGCAGGTCCTGCCTGACCAACCTGGTCTCCTTTTATGCCCAGGTGACCCACCTGTGGATGCGGGAAAGGCTGTGGATGTTGTGTGCCTGGACTCCAGCAGAGTCTTTGACTCTGTCTCTGACAGCATTCCCTGGAAAAGCTGCATCCCACGGCTTGGGCAGGTTCCCTCCTGGCTGGGAGATTTAAGAGCTGGCTGGAGGCTGGGCCCAGAGAGTGGTGGGGATGGTGCTGCACCCAGCTGGTGTCCAGGCACTGGTGCTGTCCCCAGGGATCTGTGCTGGGCCCAGTCCTGTTTAATATCTTCACTGATGGTCTGGGTGAGGGGATCGAGTCCAGCATTCACAAATTGCAGATGGCACCAAGCTGGGTGTGAGTGTGGATCTGCTGGAGGGCAGGACAAGAAGACACAGCCTTAAGCTGCACCAGGGGAGGTTCAGGCTGGACAATAGGAAGGAGTTCTTCACAGAAAGGGTGAGTGGGAACTGGAATGGGCTGGCCAGGGGGGAGGTGGCAGAGTCACTGTCCCTCTCCAGTGGCACTCAGGGCATGGTCTGGGTGACAAGGCAGTATCAGGGCATTGGTTGGACTTGATGATCCCAAAGGTCTTTTCCAGCCTATTTGATTCTGTCATTCTCTGATGATTGGGACACTCTGGGGCCATTGTGACACTGCAGGGCCTTGTGGTGCTAAGAGGACCATGGTGACACCGTGCAGCCCCACAGAACCAGGGCTCCATTGTGGTGCTGTGGGGCCAAATGGACCCAGGGAGTGCCCCGTGACACTCTGGGCCCTCGTGGAACCACAGAGGCCATTGTGACACTGCAGGGCCTCGTGTAACCAAGGGGTTTCACCATTTTGACACTGCAAAACCAAGGGGACCATTGGGAGACTGCAGGGCCCAGTGGAACCAAGGGGCCGTTCTGACACTGTGGGGCCTCATGGCACCAAGGGGACATTGTGACACTGCAGGATCCTGTGTTACCAAGGGGCCACTGTGACACGATGGGGCCTCAAGGGATCTGGAATAATGCTGTGACACTGATTGGCCTTGTGGAAACAAGGAGTCCATTGTGACACTGAGGGGACTTGTGGAAGCACAGAGACCATGGTGACAGTGTGGGACCTCATGTGACCATGGGGCCATTGTGACACCCTGGGGCCCCATGGAACCAAGGGGCCACTGTGAAACTGCAGCACCAATGAGAACATTGTGACACTGTGAAGCCCCATGGAACCAAGGAGTCCATTGTCACATTTTGAGGCCCCATGGAACCAAGAAGACCAGTGTGACAGTGCAGGGCCTGGTGTAACCAAGAGGCCATTGTGACACTGAGGGGTCCCATGGAACCAATGGAACCCCATGGACATCGTCACAAATGTCACCAAGCTGGATGTGAATGTTGACCTGCTGGAGGGTCAGGGGACTCTGCACAGTGACTTGGGCAGGCTGGATCCAGTGGATGAATCCAACAAGCTGAGGTTTAACATATCCAAGTGCTAGGCACTGATATTTGGCTCCAGTGCTACAGGCTGGGGACAGAGTGGCTGGAGAGCAGCCAGGCAGAAAGGGACCTGCAGGGACTGATGGACAGCAGGCTGGACATGAGGCAGCAGTGTGCCCAGGTGGCCAAGAAGGCCAATGGCTCCTGGCCTGGATCAGGAATGGTGTGGCCAGCAGGAGCAGAGCTTTTGTGCCAGCACTGATCTGCCCCCAGCTCTGCACACAGACATTGCTGCTGCAGCTCCAGAGAAGGGAACAAAAGCAGTATAGCCGCAGCTGTCTCTATAGAGAGCAGCAGACATGATTTTCTTAGTATTTTCTTGGGGAAGCTTGTGAGAAGATTGGAGAAAAGAGTAAGAAATTATTTTTATTTTTATTTGTTATACTTATTGTGTACACGTAGAATGTGTTTTAGAGATATGTTTATTAAATGGTGATTTCTTATTTAGACAATAGTAATAGTGTTTTAGATTCATTGACCAATTCAGTCAATGCTGTATTGGACTGTTGGTAAGGGGTTAAGTTTCTTAAGAAGTACAATATTATAAGATAATAAAGTGATTGATCAGCCTTTTAGAATCATGGAGTCAATGCTAATTATTACCTGGGTGGCAGCAGCCGACAACAAGGAGAATCTCTGGAGAAAACTTTGCTGGAAGATCCTTTATTTCCTTTAAAGTCACCAAGAGCGCAGCCCCACATTGACATCGTCTGTGGCGAATGGGAATGTAGGGAGAAACAAAATGAGAAATGGCAAAAACAATGACCTTTCTTTGTGGAAAATATGAGAAAACTAAAACAAAAGAAAAATATTGCCACATAAATAAAAGCCCCCAGCCAAACCAACTCGAAGTATGAAAGATGACTTTTATTACAAGTGATTTGCAGAAATTTCCAGCAGTTTAATGTTTCTGAAAGCATCCAGTCATCAGTCTCCTCACTGCAGCCTTGAGCTCCTGGTTCCTCAGGCTGTAGATGAGCGGGTTCAGGGCTGGAGGCACCACTGAGTACAGAACTGACAGGGACAGATCCAGGGATGGGGAGGACATTGAGGGAGGCTTCAAATAGGCAAACATGAGAGTGCTGAGGAACAGAGAGACCACAGCCAGGTGAGGGAGGCAGGTGGAAAAGGCTTTGTGCCGTCCCTGCTCGGAGGGGATCCTCAGCACAACCCTGAAGATCTGCACATAAGAGAAAACAATGAACACAAAAGAACCAAGTCCTAAAGACGCACTTAAAACAATGAGCCCAAATTCCCTGAGGGAATTGGAGTGTGAGCAGGAGAGCTTGAGGATCGGGGGCACATCACAGAAGAACTGGCCTAGGGCATTGCCATAGCACAGGGGCAGGGAAAATGTATTGGCTGTGTGCACGAGAGCATTGAGAAAGGCACTGGCCCAGGCAGCTGCTGCCATGTGGGCACAAGCTCTGCTGCCCAGGAGGGTCCCGTAGTGCAGGGGTTTGCAGATGGACACGTAGCGGTCGTAGCACATCACGGTCAGGAGGAAATACTCTGCTGAGATGAAGAACACAAAGAAAAAGAGCTGAGCAGCACATCCAGTGTAGGAGATGTTGCTGGTGTCCCAGAGGGAATTGTGCATGGCTTTGGGGACAGTGGTGCAGATGGAGCCCAGGTCAGCGAGGGCCAGGTTGAGCAGGAAGAAGAACATGGGCGTGTGCAGGTGGTGGCCGCAGGCTACGGCGCTGATGATGAGGCCGTTGCCCAGGAGGGCAGCCAGGGAGATGCCCAGCAAGAGGCAGAAGTGCAGGAGCTGCAGCTGCCGCGTGTCTGCCAATGCCAGCAGGAGGAAGTGCCTGATGGAGCTGCTGTTCGACATTTGTTCTGTCTTGGCAAGGGGACCTGTAGAAAAAGTAATCATGGAATAGTTGGGTTTGGAGAGGACTTGAAATATCCCAGCAGAGCCTGGGGGCACTTTCTCCCCACTGCCTGCCCAGGGCTCTGCTGCCTGGAGCTGTCCCTGCCAGCAGCTGCTTCCCTGTACCCAGGGTGGGCCCTGCCAGTGCTGCCAGAGCCCAGCCCAGCCCTGGGGGCTCAGCTCTGCCCTGCAGAGCCCTCCCAGCTCAAGCACTGCCCAGGGGCAGCTCTGGCTCTGCAGGCTCTGATGGCAATGTCAGAACAACCCTAGGAGGCTGGAAAAGCGACACTGATGCTGCATGTGAGCGGCCCTGTGCTGATTTCTTTCACTGCCTTGTTTAATCAGATCAAAGAGAAACTTTTTTTTTTATTATTTTTCACAGGCTGAACTGAGAGATGAAGATCTATGTGCAATTTCCAACCCAGAGCAGTTGATGACAAAAGTAGGATATCCACTTTTATACAGCCCCTGCCTTGCTGTGCTCCCTGTATCATCTAAATTCTGCAGTTAAATGTCATGCTGAGAGCAGTCCTGAACAATGCAGCATCCTCCCCACACAAGGAGAACACTCCCAAGCCTCACCAGCTGTCTCCTTCCCCCCAGATCTTGTCCCCCAGCGCTGGGAGCAGCTGCCAGGGCTGGCTGAGAGCTGTCCCTGGCAGGCAGCAGAGTCCC
This sequence comes from Agelaius phoeniceus, assembly GCF_051311805.1. NCBI lineage: Eukaryota > Metazoa > Chordata > Aves > Passeriformes > Icteridae > Agelaius > Agelaius phoeniceus. Next base: position 9,463,114 of record NW_027509866.1, read on the forward strand.
TGCCCCAGCACAGCGCCCTGGGCTGCAGGACCCTGCTCTGCAGGACAGCCCTGGGCACCCCTGGCTGCTCTGCACAAGAGACAAGCAGAGAATGTACTCACAGGCTCTGCAGGCATTGGTATGTTCCAGCTTGAGGAGATGGCTCCAGGAGCTGCAGCTGCATTGTCCTGCAGCCAGAGGTTCCTGTGCCAAGGGCTGGCAGTGATTGTGCCCCAGGCACTTCTCAGCCCCTTCCCAGCCCTGACTGATTGAAGCTCTCTGTGCCTCTGGGCTGTGCCCGGGCTGGCTGCAGGCAGTGCCCCAGCCCTGCTGGGCTGGCACAAGAGCTGCTCATCCAGAGAAATGTGCTTTTGAAGCTCTTCTTGGTGAGCAGGAGCTGCCTCTGTGCCAGGAGCCCAGCCCAGCTCAGCAGCACAGACACAGCACAAGGACTTTAATCAGCCTCTGGGGCTTTGTGCTCAGGCCCTGAACATCAGTCCCTGAGAGGGAGCTGAAGAAACCTCTCCAGAACTCCAAGGCAGAATCCAACTCCAAAGTTTCTTGGACTTTTAATGGGTCCCAGAGAGGGACACGACTGAGCAAGTGTCCCCAGGCCCCAGGCAGAGCAGAGAACTGCAGGCAGTGATGACAGGTGGGGACAAAGAGAAGCCAAGTCTTGGTGCCCTGGGGCACAGCAGGGTCTGTGCCAGCAAGGGCTGGGAGGAGACACCTTGTCCTGAGGCCCTGGGGCCTCCTGGCACAGCCCCAGCCAGGCTGGGCACTGTCAGCCCCTTGTGCTGCCCTCAGCATCCCCCCCTAGCCCACATCCCAGTGGCCTCAAGGATCTGCTGCAAGGAGTCCCTGGGGAGCCTTGCTCAGCAATGGCCCTGGGGGCTCCTGAATGCTCCCTGCAGGGACTGCAGGTTTTTCAAAGGACTTTGGCTTTGGCTTTTGCCTTGCAGTCTCTGAGAGGTTTGTGCAATCATGGCCTCCAATTATCTGCTGTAATTAGTCCCCGGAGAGGCTTTGTCATTAACAACACTTAGTGGGGCTCATTAATGCTTCAAGGTACTTCAGTTATTTGAAGGTACTTGGTGTTTCCCTTTTGATAGAGACTCTGTGAGAGGTTTGTGCAATCATGGCCCCAATTATCGGCTTTAATGAGTCCCTGGAGAGCTTTGCACTGACACTCAGTGGGTCTCATTAATGCTTTGAGATACTCAAAATTTTTAAGGTAGTTTGGAATTTCCTTTCCATATTGAGACTCTGAGAGGTTTTTGGTTAATCCTGGCCTCCAATTCTCTCCTCCAAGATGTCCATGAGAAGCCTGTGTTGGGGATGGACCTCAGTGGGACCCATTCATGCTTTGAGACACTTTGGGGTTTTCTTCTGACTTTGACTCCTGGAAAGGTTTGTGCCATCTCCTCTCAGGCCCTGAGGTTCAAGAGCTCAGCTCCAAATGCACCACAGGGCTCATCAGGATGCGGCAAGTCCTGACAAACCATGGCTCTGCCTTGATTTCCCTCTGCTCTTATGCAGTTTATCAGGAATGTATCTGGAGTGATTTTGGTTTGCTAATTTGAGATTTCTCAGCCAATGCACCTATCAGTGCAGTGGGATCAGTGTTAGCTAATTACCATTGCACTCACTGGAATATATTTACTCATTTCCTGCTGTGAGATAGGATTAGGAGAAAGGCAAAGTAGGCTCAAAATTTTAAAAGGGTATATAGAAAAGTTTATTACCACTAGATAGAAAAAAGAATAATAAGAATCTGAACACTTCTCCTCTCCCTACAACCTTTTCTTTCTTACTGACAATGCAAGGAGACAAAACCTGAAATTTTCAGTCAGTTTACACCATCTAGAACAGTCTTTCTTCAGTTCACTTAGGGAGAGGAGACTCTCTTTCATGCTATGGAGACTTCTCCATAAGAAAAATGTTCTCTTGTGGCTCTCAATTCCCACGAAGAGCAGGTGCCCAGAAAATATGCAAGAGTGAAGTCCCTCCCATTTTTCACAGCTTAACCCACAGCTGGTTTTATGGGCCATGTCAACTAATGGGGTATGAGTTTAAAGATGAGCTGTTCAAGAGCAAAGATTCTCTTCATCTATTTCTGAAATCATCTTCATCTCTGAGAACAGAGATCTTCTTCTTCTCTCCCTGATAGCACAGGATCTCACCACTCTTCTCTCTTTCTCTGTTTAAACTTCTCATGGGATCACAGCTACTTCAACATTTGCTTACTTTAGCATGGAGGTTTTTGCTGAACAGGTCATCTCCCCATATTTTCAAATAGTTATAGGGAAAAGAGAGTCTGATATATTAATTCCATCCTTCTCCATAGCTTTACAAGAGGATTTCAGCCCCAAGATCAAGGCATCTCCTCATTCCTCCCATCTGGGACTCAGCTTCCCCTTCAGTGACCTGGGTGTCTTCATGTTTGTCCTTTTCTCTCACTGGAGGGAGGATGGAAGCACTGAAAGAGTTCATATCTCACCCGGGGCCTGCAGATGGTTCCGTGCCCCCGGCCGGGCTCGGTGCTTGCGGCCGGAGCTGTTTTACGATGGAGGTTTCTGCAGCGGCTGCGCTGGGGCTGTGTCAGGATGGGCCGCGCTGGGGCAGGGCCAGGATCTCAGCAGCCAGGCCAGAGCACAGCAGCAGCACGGCCGGGGGCCGATGGCTTCTCCTGCCCCTGCCCGGGGCTTGCGGCTGAAGCCCAAGGGTGGCAGAATCTTGGCCGAGCCGGCCCGGCCCGGGGCTGCTCCTGGGGCCTGGCGGATCCTGGCTGGGCCCGGGCTGGCGGCGGGGCAGGGCTCAGCAGGGCCCAGATGTTCCCAACTGCAGCCATGGCCCGGCCCGGCCTCGGCCGCGCGGCCTCCCCTGCCCTGCCCGGCAGCCGATGGGGCCTGGCGGGGTCCCTGGGAAGGGGCCCAGCCCCACGGCAGGAGCCGGCCGGCCCGGCCTGGCTGAGACGGGGCCGGGTCAGCCTTGTTACCTCTGTGCCAGCCAGAAGGGAAAGAGACCCTCCCAGGCTTTCCCATCTTTAACATGTGCCTTCACAGAGGCGTGTACAGTTTCCTTCATAGTTTAACAGATTGCCAATTCTCAAAGATAATTACTGATTGGTTTTTTTGTCAGACACGGAGGAAACTGCTAGCAGCTTCTCTTAGAACATCACTTCCGTGATGCAAAACCAACACAACAGCGCAGAGCACAGAGCTCCTTTGTCCATATATAGTGCTCATGTGCCCGAGGTTTCAAAATACCTCCCTGGGAGATCTCCGGGCCCTCTCCAAGGTGTTTTCAAATGAAAACATTCAGCTCAGAGTCTAAGAAAATCACCAGAGGACAGGGCCAGCCTGGCCTGTCTGTCCTGGCTACTTTTGTCTGAGATCAGTCCTTGGATAAACAGAATTGAGAGGCCAAATTCTAATTTTGGCCATGGTCCCTGGACCTGAAAGCCGGTTCTTTTCCATAGGAAGGAAGGAACAGAGCCCCAGTGTTTCAGGGGCAGATGAGAAATGGCCACCAGAGGCCAAGGCCAGCCAGAGCAAGCAGGATTTTGTTCTGAGTGATATCCTTGCATATAGGAATTGCTTTAGGGAGAGTTTCAATTTTGGCAATGGGCATCTGAAAAGGGGGGCGGTTCTTTCCCATAGCAAGAAAAGCACGGAGCCCCAATGTTCCAGGAGCTGATGAGAGGCGGCCCTTGACATTGCAACATCAGCCAGACCTGTCAGGGGACCCCTGGGAAGCCAAACCAGCCAGACCTCTTCAATGTTCCCTCAGTTCCATGGGGCCCCACAGTGTCCCAATGGTCCCTTGCTTCCCTGAGGCCCTGAGGAGTCATAATGCCTCCTTGGTGACACCAGGCCCTGAAGGGTCCCAATGGTCTCCATGGTTCCATCAGGCCCCACAGAGCCATAATGGTCTCTGGGTTCCATGAAGCCCCACTGTGTCACCATGGCCCCTTGGTTCCATGGGCTCCAGTGGTGCCACAATGATTCCCTTGGTTCCATGAGGTCCCACAGTGTCCCAGTGATCTCCATGGGAAGGGAAGGACCCAGCCCCAGTCTTGCAGGGGCAGTCACCAGAGGTCCAGGCCACCCAGGCTTGATGGTACTGGCAGATTGTGCCTGGGAGCAACCCTTGGATATCCAGAATTTTGGAGGTGGAATCCAATTTCAGACATGGACACCTGGAGGATAAGGATGCTTGTTTTCCATTGGAAAGAAAGCACGGAACACTGATTACACAGTGACATTTGGGGATCTATGGGGAGTATTGGGGATTGTTCCTGCACCTCGTGACCCAACAGGAGCTTCTCTAATAAATGTTGCCTGAAGCTCCCACTGTGGTCATGACAGGAACCCATGTGAGTGTCTGGGACATCCCGGCTCTTTGGCAGCCTGGGGACTCCTGGGATGTCACCATGGGATGGCTGTGACTGCCTCTGACCCCAGGGCTCTTTACCATCCCAGAAAGCCCTGGGAGGCATCCATGGAGCCCCTGTCTCTGTGTGTGACATTCCAGCTCTGGAACAGCCTGGAGACTCTTGGAAAGTCCCCATGGAACCCTTCTGAGGACCTGTGACAAATCTGATCCTTAGCAGGCAACCATCACCAGTCCACTGTTGCTATGGTCAGTTTCCATGGCAACCATCACCAGCCCCCTGCTGCTATGCTCAGTCCCTTGGCAGCTCCATGGAGACCCCATGCCAGGGGTGGTTGCCATGGACACCAGCTCAGGCCTGCAGCCAGAGCCCGTTGCCATGGCAACCATTGGCAGCCCCCATCCCCAGGCTGATGGGATCCCAGAAGCACAGAATTGGCTGAGCTGGGAGGGACCCATCAGGATCCTCCAGTCCAACTGCTGGCCCTGCACAGGACACCCCAACAATGCCAGCCTGGGCCTGGCAGCGCTGGCCAAACGCTGCTGCAGCTCAGAGAGCCCTGGAGCTGGGACCCTGCCCTGGGGAGCCTGGCCAGGGCCCCAGCAGCCTCTGGCCAAAAACCTTTTCCTGACATCCAACCTGAGCCTGCCCCGACTCAGCTGCAGCCGCTCCCTCCACTCCTGTCCCTGGGCACCAGAGGGAAGAGGTTCCCACAGCCCCAGCCAGGGACCCGCTCCCAAGGCTGCTGCCATGGCCACCAGGGCTGGCACCAGCTGGGATGCTCGCTTTCCACGGGCCGGGCTTCAGGAATGGGATTCCCCAATTTCCTGCTCCCGCTAAAACCGCGCTGCCCTCGCTGCCCTCCCGCCTCCCATGGAAAGCACAAAAGGCAAAGATCCCGGGCTGGGATAAGAACAATTTATTGGGAACAGCAACGGGATAAGGAACAAACAGGAACAGAAACAATATTGATAACAGAAGGGATAAATAAAACTGTTTACAGGGAAAACTACAACACAACTCACAGGGTCTGCCTGGCTACAATATTTCTTGCCTGGAAAGGACACCCTTCTCCTCAGGGAGAGAGAGAGAGTCCCTTTCCTGTCCCTGGCAATGATCTGAGGTGGGACTGAATGTAATGACAGGGCCATGGCCAGACCCTCATGTTCTCCAATCCCACATCAGGTCATTGGCAAAGGGCAGGAAAAGGTACAGGTGTCTTCCCAGCATGGATCACAGGGAACATGGATCACCAGGGCTCTTTCCAATGTGGCTTCTCCCATGGGGGATGAAGCTGGAGTGGTGCATGAAGCTGTTCCTGCAATCGAGGCACTTGCAGGGCTTCATTTACGGGTGGCTCCGTTGGTGTCTTGTCAAATGAGAGCTTCTGGTGAAGCTCTTCCCACACTGGGGACACTCGTAGGGCCTCTGCCTCTCCCCAGTGTGGATGCGCTGGTGCCTGATGAGGGTGGAGTTGTGCTTGAAGCCCTTCCCGCAGTCAGGGCAGTAGAAGGGCCTCTCATCTGCGTGAATCCGCTCATGCAGGTGGAGATTTGAGCTGGTCCGAAACCTCTTCCCACACGTGCGGCACTCGTAGGGTCTCTCCCCAGTGTGGATGAGCTGGTGCCTGATGAGGTGGTACTTGCGCTTGAAGCCCATCCCGCAATCAGGGCAGTGGAAGGGCCTTTCCTCTGTGTGAATCTGCCGGTGCCTGGCGAGATCAGGGCTGGTGTGAAACCTCTTCTGGCACTCAGGACACTCGTAGGGCCTCTCCCCAGTGTGGATGCACTGGTGGGTCAAAAGGGTGGAGCTGCAGCTGAAGCCCTTCCCACACTCCCCACACTCATAGGGCCATTCCCCAGTGTGGATCATCTGGTGGCTGATCAGGGTGCTGCTCTGCCTGAAGCTCTTCCCACACTCCAAGCACTTGTGGGGCTTTTTCCCATCATGAAGCTGCTCATGGGCCACCAGCTCCAAGCTCTGGCTGAAGCTCTGTCCACCTTCCTGGCTCAGGGTGGGTCTTTCCTCCTCAGAGCACCCTGGGCTGGGTTTGGAGCCCCTTCTCCTGTGGGATCTCTGGGACTTGTCCTCCACGTTGGAATTCTGCACCATGGAGCCACTCAAAATGGCCTCTTCCACGATGTTCTGCCTTGGGGATTTGTCCTCCGTGGTCTCCATCCTCAGCTTCTTCCCTGGGGGAGGAAGGACAAGGAGAGGATGGGATTTGCCTCCGTGCCAGAGGGAAGGGGAAGGAGATCCCCCCAGTGCATCCCCAGCAGGACGGGGTTGGCAGCAGGGTTGTCCTACAGCCGGGGGCTGTGCTGGGCTGGGAGATGGAGCAGGAGAGAGGGGGAAAGGGGCACTGACTTCCTCCTCACCTGCCTGGGGCTCCTGGGGCACCTTCTTCTTCCTCACAGCCTCCTCCTCCATCTGGCCAAGTTTATGGGATGGAAAATCCTGTTTTGAGAAGAAAACAAGGGATAAGTACATTGAATTTTGTACTTGTTTGAAGGCAAACCTGGGGAGGGTCTAAACCAGGATTACAATTTAATAAGAAAATGAAGATCAAGGCAATGATGCAGAATCACTGCCTTAAACTGACAGAGTCAGGATATAACCCGACACCCTGCTGGTCAGGCTGGTGGCAGCAGTCCCATTAAATGGTGGCTGCAGTCCTGTGGGAGTGATGAACGTGATTCTGTCCAAGCAGTGATCCTGTAGAAGGGTCAGGTCTTCCTCTGAAGGTCCAGTGGTGGTTCTGGAGCTCTTGTCCTCTGGGAATCCAGTAGGCAAGCTGCTCCTGGTGTTGCAAGGCTCAGCTTATATGCAGGTAGGAATGCTTGGATCCTCCCCCTGGGCGGAGCATCCCACAATGGGAGGATGGAATTTGATCAGTCCTGCAGTGACACCCAATGGCCCATTCCCAGAAGATATCTCCCCTGGAGGGCGTGATCAGGGCTGAGTCATGGAAGAGATCAAGAACACTGCCCCACCTGTTTATAGCAGTTGATGAAGATGGGCATTGAAAACATGCATTTGGTTCCAACTTACATTGCAGCCTGAAACAGTGGGGGAATCCCTGCTCAGGGGGTGAACACCACCCCCCTTACCCAAACTGGCTCAGGTGTAAAACCCCCACCCTGGGAAGGCCACACACACACAGGGGACAATGTCACACTTGCCCTGCTCCAGGGCAAATGGCATCTCTCTAATATTTTCTTAACCAGATTGCAAAATTATTTTGGCACAGTGAGTTCAGGGCACTGTTCTTAGACCCCAGTTGCCTTTGACAACAGCATGGTTCCTTCCTCTGAGGAGGTTGTGGGTCTCTCTGGAGGAACTCTTGGAAACTTGGATGCAGCTTCCTCTGAGCAACCTATGGGAGAACTGATGAGGAAAATGGCTGTTGTGGGACTGGAGTGTAAAGAAAATACTTTGTTGTCCCTACTTGAAAAGTTTGTTAAAATCGCTGGAGGAAATGGAGCAAATGATACCAGCAAGACTGACAAGGTTCATTCACCACATGGCGAGGAACACAAGGCTGCTAAAAGTCCCACAAGAAGCCCAGCTCAAGTAGCTAAATTCCCAAATAACTACTGAATTCCCAGGCTTGGTTTTTTTCCAAATGTGAGAATCATTATTCTCTTCATCCCTGTCACCTTTGTGACAGCTACACAGAGCTTCCACTGCCTTTTAATAATATCTGTATTGGGCCGAATTTGCACTTTTCTTTAATTGGAACCTGCCAGGAGCTGAGCTGGAGCTGTGCAGGAACCAAGGAAACTTGGAATTGCCCCAGAATTGCTTCTATTGTCAGCCGGTGCTGCGGCGGCCGTGGGGCAGAGGGGTGGGAAAGGGGGGTCCGGGGTGGCAGTGGAGGAAATGCCGGGCCCGGGGGCTGAGCACAGGGCTGAGCACACAGAGATGGTTTTGTTCTTGCTGAGCTCGCACTGAGCCAAGGCCTGTCCTGCCCCTCATTCGGCCACGCTGGGGAGGGGCTGAGGGTGTGGGGGAGGCTGGGAGGGGACACAGCCAGGACAGGAGATCCCAGCTGACCCCAGGGATACCCCAGAGCATAGGACATCATGATCAGTGCATGAAGTGTGGGGATCAAGGAGGAAGGGGGCACAGTTGCAGTGAGGGTTTTGTCTCCCCAGGTAACACTTAGGCAGGATTGGGCCCTGTTTCGCCAGTGGGCAGGGCCCGCACCAAAGACACAGACACCAACTTAACTTAAGGAACAGTGTAATTTAGATAATGCAAATTTGCAAAAAATTACAAAAATATTAGGTAGGCAAAGCAAATAATCATTAGTAAATAATTCCGAAAGAGAAGATGTTGAAATGAGTATCAAACAACTGTCCATTTCTGGCTGCAGGCTCTGGAGATTCTATCTCTGCCTTCAATCAGGGTTGCATTCCCTAAAGAATCCTGGTATCAAATCCTGCTTTCCAAGGCTGGAACAGTGTCTCAGGTTTAGCTGGGTGTGTATTCAATTACCCTCTGTTAAAGCTGGGGCAATTATCATCTGTTAATTGAGCAGTTTTCTTTATCTCTTCCACATGAATCCTCCCGCAGGGAGATATCTTCTGTTAATGGGCCATTGAGTGTCACTGATAAAAATTCCATCATCCCATTGTGAGAAGATCTGCCCAGAGGGAGGAGCCAAGCATTCCTACCTGGAGATAATCTGAGAATGTGAACAACAGAGTCAGCCTTCTCCCACAAGATTCCCAGAAGAGCAGCTTTCAGCTCCACTGGATCCCAGAGGAAGACCAGGCCGATCGACGCCACAACTGGACCTTCCGAGGAAAACTCCAATCTTCTAAGGATCCCTGCTCCAACAGAACCACACCTGTCCCTGCAGGAGCACTGCAACCACCATTTAACAGGAGTGCTACCAACACTCTGACCCACAGGGTGTCAGGTCGTATTCTTACTCTGTAAGTAGTTTTTAGTACTACTGCATTTGTATTTTTAATTTTCCTTCTGAAGAACTGTTATTCCTATTCCCAAAGACTTTGCTTGACAGCCTCTTGTTTTGAAAATTATAATTCCAAGTGAAGGGATTAACATTTTCCATTTCAAGGGAGTCTCCTGCCTTCCTTAGCAGACACCTGTCTTTTCAAACTGACACAATGCCCTGGGACAGCCAGGCAGGTGAGGAGGAAGTCAGTGCCCCTTTCCCCCTCTCTCCTGCTCCATCTCCCAGCCCAGCACAGCCCTTGGCTGCAGGACAACCCTGCTGCCAACCCCGTCCTGCCGGGGATGCACTGGGGGGATCTCCTTCCCCTTCCCTCTGGCACGGAGGCAAATCCCATCCTCTCCTTGTCCTTCCTCCCCCAGGGAAGAAGCTGAGGATGGAGACCAGGGAGGACAAATCCCCACAGCAGAACATCAGGGAAGAGGCCATTTTGAGTGGCTCCACGGTGCAGAATTCCAACGTGGAGGAAAAGCCCCAGAGATTACACAGGAGGAGGGGCTGCAAACCCAGCCCAGTGTGTTCTGAGGAGGAAAGACCCACCCGGAGCCAGGAAGGTGGACAGAGCTTCAGCCAGAGCTCAGAGCTGGTGGTCCATGAGCAGCTTCATGATGGGGAGAAGCCCCATAAGTGCTTGGAGTGTGGGAAGAGCTTCAGGCAGAGCAGCACCCTGATCAGCCACCAGATGATCCACACTGGGGAATGGCCCTACGACTGTGGGGAGTGTGGGAAGGGCTTCAGCTGCAGCTCTGCCCTCATCATCCACCAACGCATCCACACTGGGGAGAGTCTCTGTGAGTGTCCCCAGTGTCAGAAGAGGTTTCAGACCAGCTCTGATCTCGCCAGGCACCGGCAGATTCACACAGAGGAGAGGCCCTTCCGCTGCCCTGACTGCAGGAAGGGCTTCAAGCGCAACTCCCACCTCATCATCCACCAGCGCATCCACGCTGGGGAGAGACCCTACGAGTGTCCCACCTGTGGGAAGAGGTTTCAGACCAGCTCAAATCTCCGCCTGCATGAGCGCATTCACACGGAGCCGAGGCCCTTCCGCTGCCCTGACTGTGGGAGGGGCTTCAAGCACAACTCCACCCTCATCAGGCACCAGCGCATCCACACTGGGGAGAGGCCGTATGAGTGTCCCCAGTGTGGGAAGAGCTTCACCCAGAGCTCTGACCTGACCAAACACCAACAGAGACACCAGTAAGGGAAGTCCTGCAAATGCCCCAAGTGCAGGAGGAGCTTCGTGCACTGCTCCAGCTTCATCCCCCATTGGAGGATCTATATTGGGAAAAGCCCTGGAGATTCATTTTCCCTGTGATCCATGCTGGGAAGACACCTGTCCCTTTTCCTGGCCCTGCCAATTACATGATTTGGGATGGAAGAACGTGAGGGTCTGGCAATGGCCCTGTCATTACATTCACTCCCACCTCAGGTCATTGCCAGGGGCAGGAAAGGGACTCTCTCTCTCTCTCCCTGAGGAGAAGGGTGTCCTTTCCAGGGAGGGGAAATACGAAACTGGGGAGAGCCATTAGTTGATGTTGTAGTTTTCCCTGTAAACAGTTTTATTGTTCCCTTCTGTTATCAATATTGTTTCTGTTCCCTTTTTTCCTTATCTCGTTGCTGTTCCCAATAAATTGTTCTTCTCACAGCCCGGGATCTTTGCCTTTTGTGCTTTCCATGGGAGGTGGGAGGGCAGCGAGGGCAGCGCGGTTTTAGCGGGAGCAGGAAATTGGGGAATCCCATTCCTGAAGCCCGGCCCATGGAAACCGAGCATCCCAGCTGGTGCCAGCCCTGGTGGCCATGGCAGCAGCCTTGGGAGCGGGTCCCTGGCTGGGGCTGTGGGAACCTCTTCCCTCTGGTGCCCAGGGACAGGAGTGGAGGGAGCGGCTGCAGCTAAGTCGGGGCAGGCTCAGGTTGGATCTCAGGAAAAGGTTTTTCCCTGTAGCCTGCTCTGCGGCCACGGGAGCTGAACTAATGCCGGCCAGCTGCTCCCGGTGTGTGGCAGGAGGAGAGCACAAGATCTGCCACTCCTGGGTTCTCCTCAAAAACCCTTGGGTAGTGGTGCTGTCTGCGGCCTGGGGGCCGCAGGCGAGAGCGTGGCTACCAAGTCCCGAGATAAAGGAAGGAGAGAGTGCACACTCGTGTGGATGCCAAGGTGCTTTATTTCCCAGGCGGGACCAGTGATGGGTGTCAGAGGAGGACGGCTTAGGGAGGCACTGATAAAGGGAATGAGCGTGACAGGAGGAGACTCAAGGTGACCAATAAACGGAGATCAGGGGAGGAGCGTGGGACACAGCGGGACCAATAAGGATTACATAAGGGAGGGAAGAGCCTCTGGAGGCAAATCATACATTGAGGAAGGGATGATTGACACGGAAAGTTCTCAAAATAATGAGGGGTGGTTACAATGATAGACAGGGGAAGTGGGCAGCACCAGGAGGGAGGAAATAAACTTATAAGGGCATAAAGGGAAGGATCAATGGATCAGTCACCTTGAGGGACAAAGCCATTGGCGGGAAAACAAGGGGTAACCAGCTTAGGGAGAAACCATTATGAGGGAAGTACATGGGGGGAACCGAGGGCCAAACCATATTTCTAACTTACAGAAGGGATAAACAACTTCACAACTGAACTCATATAAACATTTTAAAACACACGACAGCCACAGAGCAGTTAGATCAGTTTCTGGGGCCCAATATGTATACATGGGAGGAAATGCAATCATTAATGATTATGTTGTTCACACCAGAAGAAAGACACATGATCCGAGCGGCTGGGATACAAATATGGGAAAGGGAGCATGTGCAAGGACCTCCTGGGGATCTGAAAATGCCCATAGTGCGCCCCACCAGGGACCACAGCAGCACTGGGGGGAGGCAAGACATGGAGGAATATAGAACATTGATTATAAGAGGCATCAAAGAAGCAGCTCCACTTTACCAAAATGCCCATGAGGCTTTCAATGAGCAGCAAAAGAGCAAAGAAACCCCCACAGAGTGTTTAGAAAGGTTGAGGAAAAATATAAGGCAGTATTCAGGGGTTGACCCTGACACGGTGGCTGGACAGATCTTACTAAAGATAAATTTTGTCACTCCCATCTGGCCAGATATACAGAGAAAGTTAGAAAAGTTAGATGGTTGGCAAGAAAGGAGGTTAGAAGACCTTTTAAGGGAAGCACAGAAGGTGTATGTAAAAAGGGATGAAGTGAAGGCCAAGGCAAAATCAAATGGTAGCTGCCATTAGGGAAGGAAACCAGCATGCAAAGAACAACTCAGGTAAGGGAGGGAGATTCCGAGTGCGGGAAGATAGGTGGAGGGAGGATGCAGGCCCCTGGGCCTCCACACAAAAATGAGAGTTTAGGAAACAAGGGAACCCAGGACCAGTTTGCTTTTCCTGTAAAGAGAGTGGGCATATAAGAAAGAATTGCCCCCAGAAGGAAAAGGATCTGAGGGTCTATGAGACTGAGCAAAAAGGAGAAGTGGAAGACTAGGGGTATCAGGGGCTCTACCTCCTGGGGACAGAATACTATCAGGAGCCCGTGATAACTTTAAAAATAGATCCCCAGGAGGAAGAATTTGAATTCTTAGTAGGCACAGGGGCTGAAAGAACTTGTGTTTGTAGAATCCCAAAGGGGTGCAGAAAGAGTCAAGATACTGTGCAAGTAGTAGGTGCTAAAGGGAAAGGGTTCAAAGCCTCATTTGTAAAGCAAATAAAGTTTGAGGGAACAAAGAAAATGGGAACCAGGGATGTTCTATTAGTTCCAGATGCAGGGTGAAATTTATTAGGACAGGATTTACAGGTGCAGTTTGATATTGGAGTGCTTCTTGAGTAAGGGTAAGTGATAGTTAAGCTTCTCCAATTAAGGGAAGAAGATGAGGAGAAAATTCATGAGATGGTGTGGGCAAAACCAAAAAACCAAGATAAATTGAACATGAAACCTATAGTAATAAAAATAGTTAATGAGAACCATCCAGTTTGGGTAGAACAATATCCACTTTCCCTGGAAGGGAGACAAGGATTCCAGCCGCTGATCCAGGACCTGCTTGAGGAAGGGACCTTAGAACCATGTATGTCCCCCCATAATACACCCATATTACCAGTAAAGAAGTCAGATGGGACTTACAGGCTTGTCCAAGATTTGAGAGAAGTGAACAAAAGAACAGTGAATCCTTACCCAGTAGTGCCTTATCCCTATACACTACTGAGTAATATCCCCCCAGAACACCAGTGGTTTAGCATGATAGACCTAAAAGATGCTTTTTGGGTGTGCCCACTGGCAGGATAAAGTGGGATATATTTACCTTTGAATGAGAAGACCTCGATTCTGGGAGGAAGCAACAGCTTCAATGGACTGGGTTACCCCAAGGGTTTTCCGAATCCCCAAACCTCTTCAGTCATGCCCTAGGAGAAGTACTACAACTCTTCTCCATCAAACCTGAGATAAAGCTCATCCAATATGTAAATTATTTTCTTCTCTCAGGACAGGAAGAAAAAGAAGTTTGGGAATCCACCATAGTGTTGTTAAATTTTCTGGGGGACCAAGGACTTTGGATATTAAAAGAGAAACTTGATTTTGCAGAGAGGGAAGTAAAATACCAAGGACATGTGATTTGTCAAGGGAGCTGGCGGCTGAACCCTGAGAGAATTACAGGGATTGCTTCAGTCCCACCGCCAAAAACTAAGAGGGAAGTCAGAAGGTTTTTAGGCCTGTTGGGATATTGTAGGCTATGGACTGAAGGATACATGCAGTCCATCCAGTTCTTGTATGAAAAGTTAGTGGAAGAGATTAGGTGGGAAAAAGACAATGAACAAAAGTTTGAAGCTTTAAAGCAAAAATCAGTCAGTGCACTGGCACAGAGTCTTCCTGCATTAGACAAACCCTTCTGTCTGTTTGTGGATATAGAAAGAGGGGTAGCACATGGAGTGTTAGCCCAGGACTGGGGAGGATCCAGGAAACCAGTGGCCTATTTATCAAAACTGCCAGACCCTGTCAGCTGGGGGTGGCCAACCTGCATTCAGGCTGTGGCAGTGACTGCCCTACTCATAGCAGAAAGCAAAAAATTACCCTTTGGGGGAAAATTGAAGATATATATCCCAAACTCAGTAAGGAGTATCCTGAGCCAAAATACTGAGAAATGGCTCACTGATTCCCAAGGGCTAAAGTATGAAGCCATCTTAATCGATAATGGTTTAGAGCTGATCATGAGTAACCAACTCAACCCTGCCCAGTTTTTGTATGGAGAACCAGATGAGGAACTAATACATAATTGCCTAGATGTTATAAACTATCAAACTAAAGTAAGAGAGGACCTAACAGATCAACCACTCCAAGGTGGAAAACGACTGAACATCGATGGATCTTCATGGGTAATAAAGGGGCACAGCGTATCAGGGTATGCTATAGTGCATGAAGGGTTGATGGCCAAAGAAAAGAGAAAGTTACCTTACAACTGGTCAGCCCAAGGTGTGAGTTGTATGCCATAAAGCAAGCTCTGGAAATATTAGCACAGAAAAGGGGAACAACATATACAGACTGAAAATATGCTTTTGGAGTAGTGCATGCATTTGGCAAAATTTGGGAAGAGAGGGGGCTATTCAATTCAAAGGGAAAGGGACTGATTAATGAAAAATTTCCTTTAGAAGAGTTAGAAACCTCACAATTACTAGAGGAAGTAGTGGTGGTTTATGTTGAAGGACAACAAAAATGGGCACAAGGGAACAATTTAGCTGATTTAGAAGCTAAAAATGCAACTGAATCAGAGACAGAAAAACTAATAATAGTATTAACACCCATGAGAGAAATGCAAAAAGTCCCTGTATTCAGTGGGACAGAAGAGGAAGAACTCCTTAAAATAGGAGCCAAGAAAGATAACAAAGGGAAATGAGCAGATGGAAGGAAATAATAATAAACCCTTTGCCAGGAAAATGCTAGAATGCATACATGGAACAACACATTGGGGTACACAAGCACTAAGTGATCAATTTCTAAGGAATTGGGGATGCACATGAATTTTCAGAATCGCTAAGCAAGTAACTGAACAGTGTGTGGTATGTCAACAAGTGAATAAGAAAATCATGGGGAAAACACCCAGAGGAGGGCAAGAACTGGCCTTATGACCCTTCCAAAACATCCAAGTAGACTTTACTGAGCTTCCCCAGGTACAATTGTGGAAGTTTTTGCCAGTGATAGCAGATTACGTGACTCATTGGGTAGAGGTGGTACCCACTGTGAAAGCCAATGCCAGTGCTGTGAGTAAAACACTTCTAGATTCAATTATTCCCCAATATGGGATGGCAAACAGGATTGATTTAGACTGAGGAACTCATTTCACATCAAAGATATTGCAGAAAATTGTTCAGGCCCTGGGAGTAAAATGGGAATTACACACTCCAAGGCATCCACAGAGTTCTGGTCAGGTTGAGAGAATGAATCAAACTCTCTAAAGAGCTCTAGTGAAGCTAATGATTGAAACCCAAATGTCATGGATAAAATGTCTCCCTTTGGCCTTATTAAGAATTAGAACCCAACCCCAGTCAGATCTGGGGGTCTCACCCTATGAAATGATGTTTGGGTTTCCCTTCCTGACCTCACCCCAGAAGGCTGCCACCTATGAGGAAGGGGAAGCCAATGCCAAGAAATAAGTGATGTCCATAGCACAAACCTTAGAAGGGCTAAGACATAAAGGGGCAATTCCTCAAACTACCACCCTGGATTTCAGAATCCATAATATTAATCCTGGGGATTGGGTGATGATTAAGCCATGGAGTGATCAGCCTCTAACTCCTCAGTGGGAAGGTCCCTTTCAGGCACTGCTCAGCACCGAATCGGCCGTGCGAGCTGCAGAGCGGGGATGGACTCATGGCAACAGAGTCAAAGGCCCAGGAGAAGAACCCAAAGAGTGGACTATAACATCCAGGCCGGGTGAAACAAGATTGACTCTCAAGCAGAGAGTGAGAGACAACCAGGAAAACACCAAGATGCCCAAAAAGTAGAGTCAAGCTTCCACCAGCCAGCTGTCTTCCTGTTTTCATGGGTGAGAATTACCAGCATCTGTTGAGGGGAAGTACACAAGGGACTGTAAAAGGTAATGGGACAGCTTCTTCAAGAAAATAAGACAAAGGAAGGAGGGCAAGACCAGGTTGTCCCCTTTGTTTGCTACCAAGAAGGCTCCATAGCCCTGCTGTGGGTAGCAACCCCATGGGCATGGGCATGGTAAGGTAGGGACAAAAGGCCAGACCAGACCTCTGTAATTCCTCAGTTGTCTTTTAATTCAACAGGGACTGGAGGGCAGGACCGAGTTGGCCTCTGGACTCACCCCTAAGATGCACCAACTATGGGTAGCAGCCACACAGGCACGGTAGATGGGAGTCAAAGCCATACTGGACCTCTGGGATGCCCTTTTGTCCATTCCTAATGAGTGTGTCTAAGGAAAACCTGAGATTTTTTTCTCCTGTTCCCACTGTCCTTGCCCACATCAACAGATGCTGGTATGACTCATTCAAGAGAGAGAAAAAATTTCTTACTTAACTGTTTGAGCAAAATGAAAAAGAAAAAGGGGGCTTGTTATAGATGCGTAATCCTATGGTTGACTCTCACAATTAAGGGCTGGATATTAAATACATGTTAGGAGAAGTTTTGTAGATGTACAGTTATCCTTCCCCTCCCCCTTGCATTGCTATCACAGGATGGCCTCAGTAGCTGGGGCATTTGGGAGGGTTGGCTTGTTCCTATGGCAGCACCTGACTGTGGTGATGTTCACAGGGGTTCTTGGATGAGGGAAGAGATGAGAATGTTGACTCCATGTTTCAGAAGGTTTATTTATTATTTTATGATATATATTATATTAAAACTATACTAAAAGAATAGAAGAAAAGGTTTCATCAGAAGGCTAGCTAAGCTAAGAATAGAATGGAATGATAACAAAAGCTTCTCTCTCTGACAGAGAGTCCAAGCCAGCTGACCGTGACTGGCCATTAATTGGAAACAACTCTCTGAGACCAATCACAGATGCACCTGTTGCATTCCACAGCAGCAGATAACAATTGTTTACATTTTGTTCCTGAGGCCTCTCAGCTTCTCAGGAGGAAACATCCTAAAGAAAGGATTTTTCATTAAAAGATGTCTGTGACACCTGACCTCCAATCAAGGTGTGAGACAGTGATCTCCACCACTGGACAGTGAAGAGGGAGTTGATTGACAAGACTTTGGGAGGGGCCAGAGGTATAAAAGACAGAACATCCATTTTGTAGATGAGCACATCCTGACTGAATCCTTTGCTTCTCGCACTGTGTTATTTTCTTTATTCAGTCTTCTGTTGTGTTTTGATAAGATCTTGATATTTTAAATTTTTGAAAGTGAAAATGGTTTCTCACATGAGGTTGGGGAATGTGGGGCAAGGTTGTCCACACTGGGTCAACTCTCAAGGTAAAACTTCTCTGACATGGTGAGACCTCCTTAGGAGTGGCCCTACATCAATATAAATCACAGAAAGCTGCAATCAGCTCTTCTCTGAAGAGAACAGTAATAAAATACACTCTTGAAAATAGGATTACTTATTTCTTAGAAGGTCATTGAAATATTTCTTCACAACTGTAAAAGGAAATCTGCCTAATAAACACTCCAGAGCCGAGGGAAATCAAGGCAGAGCCATGGTGTGTCAGGACTTGCTTGACCCTAATGAGCCCTGTGGTGCATTTGGAGCTGAGCCCTGAAACCTCAGGGCCTGAGATTGTACAAACCTTTCCAGGAGTCAAAGTCAGAGGAAAAACTCAGAGTGTCTCAAAGCATGAATGGGTCCCTCTGAGGTCCATCCCCAACACAGGCTCCTCATGGACTCCTGGAGGAGAGAATTGGAGGCCAGGATGGCAAAAGAACCTCTCAGAGATTCAGAGTGTAGAAAGGAGAATCCAAAGTACCTTAAAAATCTTGAGTATCTCAAGGCATTAATGAGCCCCACTGAGTGTCAGTACAAAGCTCTCCAGGGACTCATTAAAGCAGATAATTGGGGCCATAATTGCAAAAACCTCTCACAGAGTCTGTATCAAAAGAGAAACACCAAATACCTTCAAATATCTGAAGTAGCTGAAGTATTAATGAGCCCCACTGAGTGTTGTTACTGACAAAGCCTCTCCGGGGACTAATTACAGCAGATAATTGGAGGCCATGATTGCACAAACCTCTCAGAGACTCCAAGGCCAAAGCCAAAGCCAAAGTCCTTTGAAAAACCTGCAGTCCCTGCAGGGAGCATGAAGGAGCCCCCAGGGCCATTGCTGAGCAAGGCTCCCCAGGGACTCCTTGCAGCAGATCCTTGAGGCCACTGGGATGTGGGCTAGGGGGGGATGCTGAGGGCAGCACAAGGGGCTGACAGTGCCCAGCCTGGCTGGGGCTGTGCCAGGAGGCCCCAGGGCCTCAGCACAAGGTGTCTCCTCCCAGCCCTTGCTGGCACAGACCCTGCTGTGCCCCAGGGCACCAAGACTTGGCTTCTCTTTGTCCCCACCTGTCATCACTGCCTGCAGTTCTCTGCTCTGCCTGGGGCCTGGGGACACTTGCTCAGTCGTGTCCCTCTCTGGGACCCATTAAAAGTCCAAGAAACTTTGGAGTTGGATTCTGCCTTGGAGTTCTGGAGAGGTTTCTTCAGCTCCCTCTCAGGGACTGATGTTCAGGGCCTGAGCACAAAGGCCCAGAGGCTGATTAAAGTCCTTGTGCTGTGTCTGTGCTGCTGAGCTGGGCTGGGCTCCTGGCCCAGAGGCAGCTCCTGCTCACCAAGAAGAGCTTCAAAAGCACATTGCTCTGGATGAGCAGCTCTTCTGCCAGCCCAGCAGGGCTGGGGCACTGCCTGCAGCCAGCCCGGGCACAGCCCAGAGGCACAGAGAGCTTCAATCAGTCAGGGCTGGGAAGGGGCTGAGAAGTGCCTGGGGCACAATCACTGCCAGCCCTTGGCACAGGAACCTCTGGCTGCAGGACAATGCAGCTGCAGCTCCTGGAGCCATCTCCTCAAGCTGGAACATGCCAATGCCTCCAGACTCTGTGAGTACAACTCTGGGTATTTCTGGTGCAGGGGAGGTGAAATGCTCATGAAGCTCTGACATGCTGAGGGGTTCTGATCAGTCATAGAATATTTCCAAGACTAGGATTTTGATAAAATATAAGAAATTTCTTAAGACTTTGTATTCAGTTTCCTACTATTGAGGAATGGTAGGGAGGTGGTGATAAATATTAAAGGATGATTATAAATTTTGACAATTGCCTATAATATCTGACCTGGTAAATTTTGCTTATGAATTATTAATTATGAAATTTTAAAAGTTCCCAAGACACCCAAACTGTTACTTTTAGTGATCAATAGGTTCACAGGAGATCCCTAATGTGCTTTCAGCCACTCTGCCCAAGGACAGCAGCAGCATCACCTTTGCTGGAGCCATCAGGCTCAGTCTGAGCTGTCCTTTCTCCAAGCTGCAAACAGAACCTGCTCCCAGCCAGTGCCCTGCAAACAGGCAGGGTTCTGTAGGGCCAAGGAGAGTGCACAGAGATTTGGGGTCTGTGAGTGCTGGCAGAGAGAGATCAGGCACAGGGAAACACCTGCAGGAGGAAAATCTGCAGGAAGCAGAGAGAAGATCAGGCAATGAGAGAAAACAAAGCCCAGCAATGCTGTGGCAGGGAGAGTTTAGAGATGCCCACAGGAGCCCCTCCAGTGCAGCCCCTCCCTCTGAACAAGCCCCCTCCCTCCTGTGCCCCAGCCAAGCCTCTGCCCTCAGGGCCGGGGCTCCAAGGCGTGCAGCCCCTCCTGTGCAGGCAGAGCTGCAGCAGAGCCGTGGGGCAGCTCTGCAGCCCCGGGCCCAGTTCCCTCTGCAGAGCACAGGGCTGGGAGCAGCTGCCCGGCCCTGGGGGCTCTGGCAGGGGGCACAGCTGGCTCAGGGTGACGCTGTCCCCAGGGCCCGGCTCTGGGCAATGCTGTCAGGGCAGCCAGAGAAGGAGCTGCATTTCCCTTCATTCAATGCCATCATAAGGACACTTGGGAGTCTCCCTGAGATTTCAGTCCAGGCTGGGAGCTTCAGTCCAGGGTGCAAACCTGTCCTAGAGCATCTCTGAGTTATAAGATTGATGGGGAAAGGCAGAGGTGTTGTGACACTGAAAATGCTGCTGGGTTGGTGAAATGAGAAACGTGAGTCCTTGGCTACAAATGTGGAGCTGGGCTGTGGTGGATTCATCTGCTCTCAGCAGTGCCTCGTGGCATTTTAGGGAAAACATTGCATGGTGATCATCCTCCACCTGAGAGAGTTTAAAGCCCAGATAAACTCTGAACAAGTCAGAATGTCAGACAATTTCCCCTCCATCTCTTCTTATCACATTGACTCACAGAACATGCTCTGTTCTCCCTTAGTGCAGAAAGAATGTTGAGGGTTTCTCATATTCAAGAATACCAGGAGACACATGGGAGGGGCCTAAAAAGAAAACCTCAGAACTCTTAAACACAGAAGCATTTAATTTATAATCAAATTAATCTGTGTAGGTTACAGAGGAGGGTGTATGGGAAATGGCTTTGATTTTGGTTACAGGTATCTCCTCTAACACTTCACTGTCCCTTTCTCCATGAACAGGTGCCCATGTGCAGCCCCAGCAAATGTCGAACAGCAGCTCCATCAGGCACTTCCTCCTGCTGGCATTGGCAGACACGCGGCAGCTGCAGCTCCTGCACTTCTGCCTCTTGCTGGGCATCTCCCTGGCTGCCCTCCTGGGCAACGGCCTCATCATCAGCGCCGTAGCCTGCGGCCACCACCTGCACACGCCCATGTTCTTCTTCCTGCTCAACCTGGCCCTCGCTGACCTGGGCTCCATCTGCACCACTGTCCCCAAAGCCATGCACAATTCCCTCTGGAACACCAGCAACATCTCCTACACTGGATGCGCTGCTCAGCTCCTTTTCTTTGTGTTCTTCATGTCAGCAGAGCTTGCCCTCCTGACCATCATGTGCTATGACCGCTACGTGTCCATCTGCAAACCCCTGCACTACGGGACCCTCCTGGGCAGCAGAGCTTGTGCCCACATGGCAGCAGCTGCCTGGGCCAGTGCCTTTCTCTATGCACTGCTGCACATGGCCAATACATTTTCCCTCCCCCTGTGCCATGGCAAAGCCCTGGGCCAGTTCTTCTGTGAAATCCCAGAGATCCTCAAGCTGTCCTGCGCCAAATCCTACCTCAGGGAACTTGGGCTCATTGCAGTAAGTTCCTGTTTTGGTTTTGGTTGTTTTGTTTTCATAGTTTTCTCCTATGTGCAGATCTTCAGGGCTGTGCTTAGGATCCCCTCTGAGCGGGGACGGCACAAAGCCTTTTCCACCTGCCTCCCACACCTGGCCATCGTCTCTCTGTTCCTCAGCACTGCAGTCTTTGCCTACCTGAAGCCCCCCTCCATGTCCTCCCCATCCCTGGATCTGGCCCTGTCAGTTCTGTACTCAGTGGTGCCTCCAGTCCTGAACCCCCTCATCTACAGCCTGAGGAACCAGGAGCTCAAGGCTGGAGTGTGGAGACTGATGACTGCATGTTTTCAGGGACATTAACCTGCTGGCCAATTTCTGCAAAGCACTTGTAAAAAAATCATATTTGACACTTCCTGTTGGTTTAATTTGAGAGGTTCTTTTTCTTTGTTTTACTTTTTCAATATTGTCCACAAATAAATGTCCTTGTTTGTGCCCTTTCCCATTTTGTTTCTCTCCACCTTCCCTGTGTTCATACTCTGTCAATGAGGGGCTGCGCTCTTGGTGCCTTTAAAGGAACTACAGGATCTCCCAGCAGAGTTTTCTGCAGAGATGCCCTTTTGTTGCCTTCTCTGGAGCTGCAGCAGCAATGTCTGTGTGCAGAGCTGGGGCAGATCAGTGCTGGCCCAGCAGCTGTGCCCAGCAGCAGCAGCAGCAGCAGCAGCACTTGGTGTTGCCAGTGCTGCTGCCGTGGCCCTGCCCCGCTGCCCTGGTGGCCCTGGTGTTGCTGCAGGGCCTGAGTGCTCTCGGGGCCGGGCACAGCCCTGGGGGTGGCAGTGCCGGGGCTGCAGCAGGGACAGGCCATGGGCACTGGTGGGGCAGCGCTGACGCCTCAGGCCAGGCCCTGGGGGCTGCAGGCTCCTTGCCCAGGCTCTCTCAAGAACACGGCCAGGCCAAGGCTCAGCACAGAAACCCCCGTCAGCAGCCCCAGGCTGGCCGTGGGCAGGCTGGGGGCAAACAGCATGGCTGGGGCTCTGCAAGGGCCCTGGGGCAGACGGGAAGGAGCAGCAGAGCAGGGGCTGATCCATGCCCAGTGCGCTGCACAGCCCAGGGCAGCGTCCCAGAGCGTCCTCATGCAGCTGCCAACAACATCCCCCCTCTGCAGCCCTGGCCTCTCCCCCAGCTCACACAGGTGCCCCATCCTTGCAGGCACAGACACGGCAGCACTGCCTCAGCAGCCCCTGTTTGCATTGCACACAGCAGGGCCAGCACCCCCATGCTGTTGCTGTGGGGACATGAACCTGAGGGAGCACAAATGCCATCAGCCCCTGCGGCCAGCAAGGCCTGGGGGACACCAGGGAAACCACTCAGCTTTGTCCTGGCCTCTGCACTCAGCCAGAAAGTTTGTTCCCATCAGCTGGGAGTTTCCTGTGCCACTGCAGACGCTGTTGCTCAGAGCCAGGGCTGCCTGGCAGCCACCCCCAAACTGCCCTGAGCATTTCCTTGGCTTCACCTTTGTTTTCTTTACTCTTCCCTTGTACAAATCTCTTCCTCTTGCCCAGCCCTGTTCCCTGCCCTGCAAACAGCCCATCCCTGTTTGCCCTTTCCTCTCTGGCCCCACTCCCCATTGCATTTCCTGACTTGGCCCCATTGGAACGTCCCTTGGGCAGCAGGATCATCCTATAAGTGCTGCAGGAATTGTCTGCAGGCTCCTGCAGTGCCTGGCGCTGCTCCCTTGCCAGAGGCACCCCAGGCCAGCGGGGCACATCTGGGCTGCTGTGTCTGCCTCTGGGGCTCCCTGTTCTGGGCAATGAGGAGGAGCTGCAGAGACTCTGCAGGACTGACAGGATGGGCTTTGGGGTTGCCAGGAGAAGCTGGGGGACCTGGGCTGTTGGAGCTTCTGCAGAGGAGGCCCAGGGCTCATCCTGCAACTGCTCCAAGGGTGGTTCCAGAGAATCCCAGAATCAGCAGGGTTGGAAAAGTCCTTGGGGATCATCAAGTCCAACCTGTGACCTGGCAGTGCCTTGTCTCCCCTGAGCCTCCTCTTCTCCAGGATAAACAACCCCAGCTCCCTCAGCCACTCCTCACAGCACTTGTGCTCCAGACCCCTCTCCCAGCCTTGTTGCCCTTCTCTGGACACGCTCCATCCCCTCCATGTCCTTCCTAAATTGGGGGGCCCAGAACTGGACACAGCACTCGAGGTGCTGCCCAAGCAGTGCTGAGCACAGGGGAAGAATCCCTGCCCTGCTCCTGCTGGCCACACCATTCCTGATCCATAGGAGTGCCAGGGGGTGGATGAGAGAAATGGTGGGGAGGGAGTGGGGAAAAATTCTGATTGATTGTCAGCCATCAAGCGTCTTGATTTCTATATCTGTTCAAACCGCATTAAAAGCTCCTGGGAATCAATATCAATTGGAAATTGCTAAGATCAAGCTATAAACAGGAAAATAAAACTTAACTGAACAAAACTGTACTCTCGGCATTGTTTTATACTATTGTATATTCACTTTGAGTACACTTCTGTCATCTGTCTAATTAACCACATTAAGAACTGAAAACTTGAAATATTCCCCATGGGGCCTTTTTTTGTTCAGGTATTCTGAACAAATGTTTATGAGCTCTTCTCACTGAATTCCTGAACTGAAGAGCTCAAGAAAGAAGAGGCCTCTGGAGTAGCAAAATTCATCAGCAGCCTGCAAGTGGCTGAGGATCCATCCCCATGAGAGCAGCAATGAACAGAAATGGGCACAGCTTTGTGGCTGCCCCAGCTTTGGCATGGGCCCTGGGCCTGGAGCAGGAGCAGCTCTTGAGGGCCCCAAGGCCGGGGCTCTGGTGCTGCCCTGGGCAGATGGGATGGCAGCAGGGGCTGCAGAGCTCTCAGCACCTCAGCCCCAGGGGAGCAGGGCAGCCAGGGAGCCTCCTTTGGCCTTGGCCAAGCACCTTCCCCCATGGCTGGGGCTGAGTCCTGTGGCAGCTGCAGCTGCTGCTGTGCCCTTGGCAGGGGCTGAGGCCGTGGGGCCAGTGCCCAGAGCAGCCTGGGCTGAGCAGAGCTGTGGGGCCAGAGCCGGCTGGGCTGGGCTGGGCTCAGAGAGGCCCTTGGTGCTGCCCAGAGCTCAGGGCAGCTGGCAGAGCTTGCAGGGAGCTGGGCTGGGCTCCGAGAGCCTGGCCCAGAAACCATCAGTGTCCATCTCAGCCTGGCTGAGCGTGCAGGGGCAGGACTCAGGCCAGGCCTTGTGGGGCAGGGCCAGCGCCTGTGCAAGGCATTGCAAACAGGCAAGTGGCCCAGAGAGGAGGCTGCTCTGTGCCCTTGGTGGCATGGACAGAGCAGGGAGGGGGCCCAGGACATTTGTCAGCGCCAGCCTCTGTGCCCATGCGTTGGCAGCCCTGGCTGCTGAGCCCAGCTTTGGCCTGGGCTGAGTTTGGCTGTGGCCCAGCTCCATCCTCCTGCGGGGCTCAGGGCCTGTTCCCGACCATGGCCAGCCCTGGCTGCCTCTCTGCTGGCCCAGAGGCCGGCAGAGCCCGGGGCAGGGCTGTCTGTGCAGCCCCACAGGTGCCAGGGGCTCTGCAGGAGCTGGCAGAGGCTGCCCAGCAGGGAGGCCATGGGGCACAGAGCCCCAAGGCTGCTGTGGGCACCACGGCACAGGGGCCGTTCCCAGCCGCAATGCTCCTGGCCTGGGCTGGGCCTGCACAGGGGCTGGGCCACCATGGCTGGGCCAGCACAGGGCCACAAAGGGGCCACGCAGCTGCTGCCGGGGCTGACAGCAAGGCCAGGCACACACAAGCAATTGCTGAGCATGGCCTGTGCTGGCCAGGCCTGACTGTGCCAAAGGCAGAGCTCAGCTGCCCTTGGGGGCTGCAGCAACACTCCAGAGCCCAAAGAGCCTCCATGGCTGTGCTGGAGACCAAGGCTGCAGCAGGGAAATGCAGGGCTGCTGCAGGATGGGGAGGCCATTGAATTCCAGCACACACCTCAGCTCTCTGATGATCCCAGCACCATGCTGGGCCCTGTTTCAGACTGGAGCAGAGCAGATATTGATGGCACAGGAGCCCTGCGGGGCTGTCAGGGACCTGCAGCTTGCAAGGTGCTCTGCTCTCCCTCAGGTGCTCTGGGAGAGATCCAATCCCAGCTGGGCACCTCAGGGCACAAGTGGCACTGCCTGTCCATGGGAACACAGCTGATGTCTGCCTGGAAAGGGGCACAGGTGTTAATACTTGTTGGTTTGATAATATACAAGCAAATTTTTATTATCTGGGTCATTTGATTACTTTTTAAGAAATGGCCAAGTTTTCCCACAAGGAACAGGAATTTCCTGGAGGTATACTGATGGCAGGAGGAGAAGTCCTGATATTGCCTTCTACTTGTGTCACCAATATTCTCTTCATTGTTTCCTCTCCCGCTTCCTTCAGGTATTTACAGCTCTCCTTGTTTAAATGACCATGTCAAAGGATATCTCTTCATTTAGAGTCCTTCTATGTCCTTCCTACTGCTCTCTGATTTCCTTCTCCAGGTACTCTCTGGTAATTCATATGCTTCTAAAGCAACTGCTTTCTTGCTTTGAGGAACAGGCAGTTGCCCAGTCTTTCTGATGTTCAAAAAAAACTATATTACTCAACATCTTATTTGCGTTTCCATCTTATACAGAATTATCTTTTCCTATGTCTTTGTCTGAAGTTGTTCCTGTATGGACATCCCTTGGGGATGGGAGACATGTCAGATGCTGCTGGGACATCCCAGAGAGCTGAGGGAAGAGCTGTGATGGTTATTAAACTCTTCAAATGTTCAACTTGTGTTAGTTGGCAAGAAACCTTTCTGTGCCTCTGAGTGTCACCAGGCCCTGAGCCCAAAGGACACAAACCTGATGAGTTGTGGTTCCCACTGCAGGGGCTGCACTTGGACCTTGGCTCTGCACAGGAGAGCTCTTCATCCCCTTTCTCTCTTTTCTTCCCTGTGGGCATGGAGGGAGCTCCTGACTTCAGCCTGTGACTCGTCTGTGCAAAGAGCAAATCTGGGCAGAATCGGGGCAGGGAGGGTTTGGGGGGACCTTGGGATCTGTGCTGGGCACAGAAGGTGTTTTCCATTGCTCTGAGACTGTCTGCTGTGGAAAGTGGATTTAATATCCAGCAGAGGAATGACTTTGGCATTTGATGGAGCTGTGCTTTCCGTTGGCTTTGTTGGCTGACAAGAAATGAACATCCCTCTGTGTCTCGGGCAGCTCCTTCTCCAAGGAAAGCAGGTGGGAGTGGGAGCCAAGGACCTGAAAGCTGCAGGTGCAGCCTGGGCTGGAGGGAGCTCAGATTTGCACAAGGCTGCTCTGAGTGCCAGGGCTTGGATGGGGGAAATGGTGGGCTGGGGGTAGGGACAGAGTCTGATTGATTGTCAGCCATGAAGGGTCTTGATTTTCATATCTATTCCAACTGCATGAGGAGGTACTTGGATTCAGTGTCAATTGGAGATTGCACATAGTGATTTATGAACAGAAAAAATCCTTAACAGGACCTAAAAAATCTTTTCTCGCTCTCTTTTTAAATATAATGCATTCA
Source organism: Agelaius phoeniceus (assembly GCF_051311805.1). NCBI lineage: Eukaryota > Metazoa > Chordata > Aves > Passeriformes > Icteridae > Agelaius > Agelaius phoeniceus. The sequence goes on from NW_027509866.1 coordinate 9,490,202, forward strand.
CTTTGGATATACTATGAGATCTGTCTAATTAGCCGCAAATTATTTGAAAATTAAAATCAAACGATTCCCAGAGGCTTGGCTTGTTCAGGTGTTCGGAATGTTCATGAGCCCTGGGACACTGAATTCCTGCACTGAAGAGCTGAAGGCTGAACAAGCCTCTGGAGCAGTGAAATTCAGCAGCAGCCTCCAAGTTGCTGAGGATGTCAGCAGCCCCCAGTGAGGCCATCCCTGCCCAGAGACCGTGGGGGAATGGGCAGACAAGGAGAGCGTCCCTGGGGCTGGGGCAGCACAACTCAGAGGCACCAGCGGCTCCAGCTGGGCAATGGAGTGTGGAATGTGGCTGGGAAAGCCCTGCCTGGGCTGGGCCAAGCAGCACACACAAGCCCTGTCTCCCATCCCTGAAACAACTCTCTCAAGGAGACATTTAAAGGAATTACAATTGTTTGTGTCTTCTGAGTTGGAGCACTGGAGAAATACCAACAAGAGATTCTCAGGAGCTCAAAACAACCAAAGAGCCTTTACTTTAGAAAATCAGAGAAACTTTGGAAAAAGGGTTAATATGACATTTAATCAACAGAAAACACCTTTCAGAGCATTACCTTGGCCCATTCAACTTCACAAACTCATAGCTTGTTCAATTTTAAGTTATTCGAAATTTGCACGAGGACAGAAATAGAAGAAGACACAGAGAGAGCAAAAGACAGAAAAGATACAGAGAAGCACACACACAGAGCTACAAAGCCCTGGATTCCAGCAGTGTTCAGATGGAAATTCCAAGAGGAGGTAGGGTCAAGATGTGTGCTTGCCTTGTGGTCAGCCTTCAATACCCCTTGGTCTCCCTGGACCCTTCCCCCAGGTGGGGCTTGGGCTCATTTGGTCCCTCAGGAGCTGGGCTGGGGCTGCAGAGGTGGCTGTGGAGCATTGCCTGTGCTGTGCCAGGGACTGGCAGCCACTGCTGGGCTGGGATAGAGGCTCTGGGGGGATTGGGGTTCCAGGGCAGGGCAGGGCTGGGCTTCCAGGGCAGGCTAAGGCTGGACCTGCCCCTTCCTCCCCCATACACAAAATGTTTCCAGTCAACAATCTCCTCCAGGCTGTCACAATAGGAAATGATGAAGGTGAAATCCCAATTCTGGCCATGGGCACCTGGGTGAGAAAGACAGTTCTTTTGCATAGCACAGACCCCCAGTGTTTGGAAGGCAGGTGAGAGCCTCACTAGGCCAAGGCCAGCCAGACTTTTCAGGAATGGCAGATTTTGTCTGGGAGCAGTCCTTGCATTTAAGGAATTTTGGAGCTGGAAACCCAATTTTGGCCATGGGCACATGCAGAAGCAGGACAGTTCTTTTCCATAGGAAGGAAAGCCCAGAGCCTTCCCCGGTGTTTCAGGGACCAATGAGAGGTGACCCTTATGAAACCATTGCCAGCCAGACTTGTCCTAGCCATATTCCTATGGGAAAAATCTGTGGAAATAAGGAAATTTGGAGGTGAAATCCTAATTGGGGCCATGGGTGCCTGGAGGAGAAGGAGATTTCTTTCCCATGGCAAGAAAAGCATGGACCCCCAGTGTTCCAGCAGCAGATGAGAAGAGACCCTCAACATGCCAAGGTCAGCTGGCCCAATCAGGTAGTCCATGGGAGGCCAAACCAGCCAGACCTTTTATGTGTTCCCTTTTATGAGGTCCTGCAGTATCACCATGGTCCCCTTGCTTCCATGGGGCCCTGCAGTGTCCCAATGGTGCTTTGATTCCATGGGGTCCAGCAGTGTCACAATGGACCCTTGGTTCAATGAGGTCCCAAAATGTCACAATGGTGCCAACGATTCCACAAGGCCCTGCAGTGTCACAATGGTGCCAATGATTCCATGAGGCCCTGCAGTGTCACAATGGTCTCCGTGGTTCCCCAGGCCCTACAATGTCACGGGACTCCTCTGTTCCATGAGCCCTGCAGTGTCACAATGGACCTTTGGACCCTGGGGGTTTGCAGTGTCACAACGGTCTTCTCTGGCTCCACAGTGTCACAATGGACCGTTGATGACTGGACCCCCCTCTGTGTCACCCTGGAGCTTTGGTTCCATGCAGCCCTGCAGTGTCACAAAGGCCTCTTGGTTTCACCAGGCCCCACAGTATCACAATGATCCTCTTGGTTTTGTGGAGACCCCCAGGGTCACAATGGTCTCACTAGTTCTATGAGGCCTGACAGTATCACAATGCTTTGCTTATTCCAAGGGGCCTCAGAGTGTCACAACGGTCTCCATGATTCCATGTTGCCCCTCAGTGTCACAATGGTCTCTGTTGTTCCATGAGTCTGTGAAGTGTCTTAATGGTGTCTCCATTGTTCCACAAGGCCTTGCAATGTCACACTCTGGACCCTTGGCTCCATGGGGGTCTCAGAGTGTCACAATGGCCCCTTGGTTCCATGACACCCCAAAGTGCCATAATGGTCTCCATGGTTCGAGGAGTCCCCGCAGTCTCACAATGGTCCCTTGGTTTGATGGGGGCTCTCAGCGTCACAATGATCCCTACATTCCATGGAGCCACACAGTGTCACAATGGTGCCTTGGTCTCAAAGGGCCCCACAGTGTCATAATGATCCCTTGGTCTCACAGGGCCCCACAGTGTCACAATGCTCCCTTGGTTCCATGGGCCCTGTGCTGCTGCATTCCCCCCTCCCCTTCTCAGGCCACCCTGCCAGCTGAGAAATGCTCCTTGGGGCTCGGCCTTGGCCAACAGCCCCTGGGCTCAGCTCCTCTGCAGCTCATCACAAACACTGTCTGCTCCAGGCACTGCTGCTGCCCAACCAGCTCCTGCTTTCTGTAGGAGCAGCCCTGGGAACTGGTTTTGTTCCCTCAGTGGCACAACATCCCTGTTCTCACCCTGCCAAAGAAAGCTGTTGGTGCCAAGTGCGGCCAGGATGAACCATTGCTGGGACTGAAGCCCCTCTCTTGGGGCCCTGCAAACAGCGCTCCAAAAGGAGCCCTTGGAGCTCTTCTGGGCCAGCGACTCCCTCTGAGTGGGGCCTCTCCCAGCCGGGAACTCTCCCATTTGCTGCACTCGGGGATCCCCAACAACGACGGAGCCTGGGCCGATCCCCCCACTCCTCCAGGCTCAACCCTTCACCCGCTGGGGAGATGCCAAAGGATCCACAGGGAGCATTTCCTGCCCTCAGGGGAATTTCTCACAGGTGCCCTCCAGTGACTCTTTGTGTCTGTGTGCCCACAGGAGTGCCTGTGCTGGGGAAATGTGGCAGAAATGCTGCTCTCTGAGGGGTTTGAGAGCCTTGGATAGCTGAGTCAGTCAGATATCCAGATATCAGTAAGATAAAGTCACAAGGTCTAAACTAAGTTAAATGCTCCTAAGAGTTGTTCTTTTACTCAGTTGTTAAGTTTATGTTATTAGCTAAGTTAAATATTATTAAGTGTTCTTCGTCTGTTAAATTGCAAAGTCATAGGTTATAAGTTAGGTTAAATACTGTTAAGTGCTCTCCTTTTGCTAAATTGTGAAGCTGAAGGTATCAGTTAAGGTTGAGGTATAAGTTTAGTCCTGTTAAGTTTGAGCTCTGTTAACCTATTGGGCCGTATTCCTTTTATCCTTGCCCTCACTGTCCTTGTGTCACACACACACACACGGACAGTTCTCTGTTCATTTCTGGTTTGACTGCTGGATTCTGTTTGGTTTTGTTGTTGCTTTGTCTCCTTGGTGTGCCTGAAGTGTCCAGTCAGGAGCAGAGGGACTCTTGCCAAGGAACTTTGTGCTGCTGTCCCTTAATATTAAATCTGGTTTTTGCTGATCCCTTGCTGGGGATTTTTTCAGCGCTCTCAAGGCCTCATTGGTACCAGGGTGAAGGAGCCCTGGCCCAGGCTCTGGCCCTGGGGGACACGGGGATGCTGCCGGGGGGTCCCTGTCCCCCTGTGCCACCCCCAGGGCCCCGGCCCCCCGGCCCCGTGTCAGGCTCTGGGGTCGATCTCGTGGAACATCCTCTGGGGGAGGCTGCGGCGCCGGGGTTGGGGGGACCCGGGGGGACAGGGGACCCCGCTGTGCACGAGCAGGGTTGGACTGCTCTGGGGGGAACTGTGAGGGGGGCCGGGGCAGAGTGACCTCCCCAGTGACCTCACACAGCCCCTGGGATGTCACACAGCCAACTATGAGATGCCACCCTGTAATGTGATACAGCTGCTCTGTGATGTCACAGAAGTGTCTGTGATGTCACAAAGTCGCCCTATGATTTAACAGTCTGTACTGTGATGTTACAGCCAGCTCTATGATGTTACTCAGTCACCCAGTGATGTCACAACCCACTCACTGATGCCCCAGATACACACTCTATGATGGCAGAATGTTCTCTATGACCTCATACCTTACTCTATGACATCACAGCCAGCTCTGTGCTGTCACAACCTCCTCAGTGATACCTGTTCTCAATGGGTTTATTCTCCACTCTTCCCTCCATGTGCCGTCCTGCTCCCCTCCCGGCGGTAGATTATAAAAGAGCCCTGAGTTAACCAAAGACTTTGAGACTCTCCCTGATGTGACAAGACAGATCTATTGGCCAGACCACAAGGATTTCATCTCTCTGTTGGCAGCTATTCCCCCCCCCCTCCTTTTCTCTGTCTCTCTATCCTTTATCTGCTTTCTAATCCTTGTGTTGCATCTGCTGTGGGCACTCAATGAAAGGTGCATTTGTTTTGGTTAATACTGAAGGTCCCCTGCTGTGTGTCTTTGCGCTCTGAGATCAGTAAAACGAACCATCGTGACCCCCCTTGTGCCAGGGGATGGTGGCACGGCCTCATGGGGTTGCTGCCCACAGCATGTGAACGTGATCTTGGTGGTGACTACACTGGCTCATCTGCTCTTGCTTTCTGGTCTGCCTATCCCAGAATTACCTATGCCACCTGCTTTTCCTATATTGTGGTTCTCTGTGGTTCCTTCCATAGTCAACCCTTCTTAAGTTCACTCTTGGAATAGGGGATCATCACCTCCCCATCATATTGAGTGCAGTGGAATGCACTTGAATGCATTTTGCCTGCATTCAAAGTACGGTCCCTGTTTTTGATTTACTGTGGAATCTCTGTTTGTGTTTTCTACCTCTGTCGAGGCCTGGATTGAAGGTACTTGAGATGATATTTTGCGTTCAGATTCAGGTGGTTTTTGTTTCTTATCAGTGACACAGCCTCACAACCATGAGTTCTGCAGCCTTTCATCTAAGGCACAAAATGGCTCAGTACCTCTTGTTACAAGGCCTGGATGGTACCAAGGAGACCATGGTGATACTGGGGATCCAAGGAGACCGTGGTGACACCATGGAAACTCATGGAACCATGGGCATTGTGACAGAGCAGGGCTTCATGGAACCAAGGACTTTGCCAAACCTCATGGAACCAAGGGCCCATTGTGACACTGAAGAACTTCAGGGACCCAAGAGTCTCTTGTGACACACAGGGTACTCATGAAACCATGGAGACCATTTTGAACCTTCAAGGCCTGATGGAACCAAAGGGTCATTCTGGCACTGCTGAGCCTTGGAACCAAAGGGACCACAGTGACACAGTGGGGCTCTGTGGAACCAAGGGGCTGTGGTAACATTGTGGAGTGTCATTGAACCAACTGTCCATGGTGACACTGCAGGGCCTGATGGAATCATGGGCACCATTGTGACACTGCAGGGCGTCATGGAAGCAAGGGGCCATTGTCACACGATGGGGCCTCTTGGGATCCAAGGGCAGTTGTGATACCATGGAAATTATGGCAGCTGTGGCACCATGAAACCAAGGAGACCATTGTGACCCTACAGGACCTCATGGAACTAAGGATTCATGGAACAGTGCAGGACACATGGAACCGAGGGGCCATAGTGAAGCTGTGGAACCAAAAGAGCCCATTGTGACACTGTGGGCCCCCATGGATCCAAAGGTCCATTTTGACATTGCAGGGCCTCGTGGAATCCTGGAGACCACTGTGAAACTTTGAGGCCTTGTTGAATTAAGTGGCCCTGCAGGGCCTCATGGAACCAATGAGACCCCATAGAACCCAGGGTCCTTTGTGACCCTCTTGTACCAAGGTGTCGTGGGTTGACCCAGGCCAAATGCCAGGCATCCATGAGGGCTGCTCACTCACTCCCCTCTGCAGCTGGACAAAGAAAATTTAATAAAGGGTTCATGGGTTGAGATAAGGACTGGGCCAGATCACTCATCAAATATGTCCTGGGGAAAACAGGCTTAGCTTAGAGATGTGAAATTAATTCATTTATTACTAACAAAATCAGAGCAGGAAAAGGGGAAATAAAATCCTCACCTCTCTCCTTCCAGCCCTACCTCCTACGCCAGCAGTGCAGGGAGACAGGGAATGGGGGTTATGGTCAGTTCATCACCCATGGCTTCTGCCCCTGCTCAGGGAGAGGAGTGGTTCCCCTGCTGCACCGTGGCTCCCTCCCAAGGGAGACACTTCTGCAGGAGCTTCTCCCATGTGAGTCCATTTCAGGGGCAACAGCCCTCTGCAAACTGCTGCAGTGTGAGTCCACGCCAGGGACAACAGTCCTTCCCAAACTGCTGCAGCATGGGTCACCCTTCCAGGGGTGCATTCCTCCAGGGACAGGCTGCTCCAGCCTGGGAGCAGGGCCCCTCTCTCCATGGCTCTCCTACAGGGTGCCTGGGTCTCCAGTGCCTGGAGCACCTCCTGCCCCTCCTTCTGCACTGACCTTGATGTCTGCACACTTGTTCTTCTCACGTGTTCTCCCTCTGCTCTCCTCTGACTGGAGTTAAAACTGCCCCACAATCTCTATTTTGGTTTCTTTTTCAATCTGTTATCACAGAAGCATTACCACCATTTGTAACTGGCCCAGCCTTTGCCAGCAGCAGGTCCATCTTTGAAGCCACCAGGAATTGGCTGTGCCAGACACGGTGGAAGCTTCCAGCAGCTTCTCACAGGAGCCATCCCTGTGCCCCCCTGTGAAATACAAAGCTGTGTTTGTGTCAGGTACATACAGGCAACGCGTGTATTTGCGATTGTAATATGTGCGGAAACTGACCACGGGACAGTTATAAAGATGGATTCTAATAATTACTGAGGAAAGTAAAGCATGGAAGAAGCCTTTGAACCTATCCTTTGTTCATAATTAACCTTTATAAGTCTTAAGTGGATTTAGGAGCATTTGAATTAAAGCTTTAAGGATGTTGCTTTTTGACAGGAACTTTCTGCTTGTAGCTAAGCCTTAAAAAGTTTTGCAATAATAACCTTTTGAAGTATAATTTTAGAATATTGCTTGTAGTAAGGATCTTTGAAACTATAGCTTTAGAATATATAAAGGAAACATGCTTATCTCACGCCTTAACAAAACAGTGAAAAGCAGCTTGAGAAAGGAAGATGAACATCACCTCAAGGATTTATGGTTTCGACCAAGGGAAGCTGGACATCACTGTTATGAGATTTATAGTCCTTGCAATCAAAAGATGGACCCACATCTGGAGAGCTGGACCTCACCAGCTGGGAGACTTCTTCCTTCTTTCGGAAACGAAACCACCACTATCTGGGGATACTCCTTTCTGGGATACATCCTGAGAAAAACTAAAAACTAAAACTAAATCACAATAGTGTATAGAATTGTGACATAAAAATTGGGAATAGAAACTGCTGATGAGTAAAAATTGGGAATAGAAACTGTTGAGAAAGCTGATGAGTACCCCTATAAATACCTGAAGGCTTCAACTATGGGTGTGCAGTTGGAGGGAAAACTTCCCCCACTGTACCCAGCGCTGTATTGCTCATGCTTTACCATATTAATTAATAAATTGATTGCTGCTTGAATATTGGCCTAGTCATGTTTCTCATTTATAACAGTCCCAAAGGGATCTGGGCTGATCTGGATCCAATGGCTGCAGTGGGTGTGCCATTCCTAAATCCAGTTTGGGAGAGCCACGGTCGTGTTGCTGTGTGAGCTCTGAGGTATCTGATGGTGGGAGATGCTCAGGTTTGTCCTGTTTGCATCCCCAGCTCCTGCAGAGCCGCTGTCAAACAGCGCCAGGGGATGCTCCAGGCACTGACCCTGGCCTGGCTCAGAGCTCAGCTTTCCTCCATCAATCCCACTTCAGAGCTTCCCTCTGGGGGGAAGGTGTTAGTGGGTCAGGAGCAGCACAATCCAGAGAATTGGAGGATGGCTTTATGTTGGTAATTCTGGGAATGGGTTTCTCTGGCAGGATGCTGGACACCAGGGATTTCTGCCCTCCTTTCTCAGGAGAGTTTGGGTTTCTCGTGTCAGTGCTGTTCCACAGCTCCCACCATCCCTGCTCCTTTCACTGACACTTCCCCAGCTTCCCAGTGTCCTTTCTGAGGGGAAGAAAGGAACATCCATGGTGGCACCCCTTGGCTGCCTGGGGCTCCAGCTGCTCCTGGAGCTGCAGCGGGTCCGGCACAGCCGCTCTCAGTGGGGCTGGGCCTTGGTTCAGGCCCCACAGTCCCTGTCAGTGCCCACTCCCCACTGGGCTCACGCTCTGGCCGTGTGGGGCTGCTGAAGGCTCAGCGCCTCTGGCTGAGCACTCCCAGCTCTGCAGCTCCTGACTCATCCCAGGGATGGGGTCCCGCAGCCCCGGTCGGGGCCGTGTTGCCAACGGGGCCCTGCTTTGGGGTGGCCATGGGTTCCTGCTGCTCCTCCACCCTCAGCAGCCCCACAGCAGAAGGGTCCTCTGGGAGCCCAGGCAAGGGATCCAGCTGTGCCATTCCCTCTGTGTCCACAGCAGCTCTCCCCAAAGTCCTTTGGGCTCCCTGAAATCCTGTCTCCTGAGGTGATCCATGCCAGGGAGTCCCAGGGCCTCTGGGCCAGTCCCAGGGGGTGTTTTTGCCATTCCCAGTCGTGGTCACTTCAGCTGCTGATGTGCTCAGGCCTGAGGGGCAGCCCTCAGCCAGAGCTGGCTTACAGGACAAACCCTGGGCATTATGTGACTAACACCATCAGTTTTAGTTAGCTAAAAATAGATGACCAAGGTGCTTCTGCAGCTGTTTAACACCAAGCCAGCTGCTTTGGAGACTTTCACATAATCTTGTGTAGTTACCTGCAAGAAATGTATCACTCTTAAGAAATTTTCCCAACTGACATGAATAGAGGCTTGTAAGATATTTTAGGGGAAGCCCTCCAAGCCAGGGACTGGGCTCTGGCCAAGCCATGGGTCCTCCTGGTCAGCAAAAGTGCCAGGAGACCCAGGAGTTCATGGGCTAAAAATATAATCCAGTTCCTTTGACTTGCTGATTTAGGTCTAAAAACCTGGACCCACTTTTGGAGCAAATTTGGAGACCTCACCTATGGGTGGATGCACCACGTGGGATTTTCCCAAGTGCTTGCAAGAGTTCTCCAGGTCCTCGCTGTGAAATGGGGCTCCCCAGCGACTGCAGACTCTGTGTGATGGTAAAGTGTTTAGGCAATTGGGGATGTGTCTTTCTCAGTCCCTATCCTTTCTCTCCTGTAATAATGATTAGGTGCATTACCTTGCTTCTTTTTGCTTGTTGCTAAAGCCAAGCATGTAGTTTTACTGAATGTATAATTTTACTTCTGTGTTGCCTTAACACTCACAGTAAAATAAGACCATTCTTCCCATTGGTTTCTGTGTTCTTTAAATCAGCCCTGTCAGCTGGCAGAACAGCTATCAGAACCTGATGAAAGCCAGGCTCTGCCGTGATCTAGCTGGGCCCATGGAATGCAGAGGGCCACTGTCAGTCCATGGAACCCATGGGAGCAAGGCTCAGATGGGAGAAAGGCGTGCACCAAGGAACCCCAGAGACCCTGATGGAGCCAGGGCTGCAGGGTGTCACACAGGGAGGGACCTCATGGCAGCAGGAGAGCACTGCGAGGCTGTGGAACAACGTGGCACCAAGGTTCCACTGGGACTTGACAGAACCCCATGGACGTGGATGGCCCCAATCGGGGCCCAGAGACACTTCCCAGACAAAGCCCAGGGCGGGGGATTTGCTTTATTCAGCGCCGGGTGTGCGGGGATATCTCCTCCTGACAGCACACAGCACACAGAGATTACAATGGATGGTTATACTCTATGCACATTCATGGTTTTCCTTAGAAAAGGTGTGGTTATGCAAACGATCTCTCAGCACTCATTACCATCATTAGCATGCGCCAGGCGCAGGCACAGCACGCACTGGTGCTGGCACTGAGGAAGGCTCCGCGTCTTCCTCGGGGGTCTCCTGATGAAGGCTGGACGTCTTCATCGCCGTGCCCTTTGCACCTTTCTCCTCTAGGCATGCACAGTCTCTTGCTGGCAGTTTCAGCAATTTCCTCACTGGTTTTAGCAAGCTCTGCCCTTCATTTCTGCCAGTTTTGTTCTCTGTTTCTTGCCAAGTTTCATCCTGTGTCTTGAGCTTGTGGCTGAATATTTGCAAGCTTCCATATTGGGTGCAGTGTCTCTTATTCTTGCCCAAGTATGCCGGGGCACAGTGCTTTTAACCCTTTCACAGCCAAGGACTGGAGAGCCACTCCTGGACCCTGGGAATTCCTGCAGGTGCACCCACCTTTGCAGACAATGAGGCTCCAACCTCACTGTGAGAGGGCCCAGCTTTTACACTGTTAAACAAACAAGCTGACACCACTGCTGGTGTGGGAACATCTGGTTTCATTCTCCTGATTGGCTTCTCCCAAAGCCTGGCCAGGGCTCAAGGAGGAACCAAGGGAGGTGACTTTGATCCCACAGCCTCAAACAAAGCCAGATGGGATCTGGCCTGCTTTCTAAATACAGGAATGGAAATCCATATTTCACCAATGAACACATACAGAGATCATATTGCTAATAATGATTCATTGATGAGTGGATACAAATATTACCTTTGGTTGAAAGGTTCATCTGGAGCTCAGCTTTGCCTCAGGGCCTGTTGTTCAGGCCTCACTCAGGGCCTGGTGAGGCCTCAGTGCTTCACTCAGTGCTTTGACCTACAGATGAACTGCAACCTTCAGAACAATTGCAATAACATAGTTTAAATTTAGGTATTAGGCACAAAAGCATCACCTCTTGTTCTTCAATTAAGTGCTGTTTGAGTTCATTACTCAGAGCTATAATTTTAATTCCTTTTAAAACATGCCTAATTAGTTGCTATTCTCTGTTCTTTATCAAATGCCCCTTTTTTCCTTGAGACTGTGTCTCTTTTTAGACAAGTCTCAGTACTCCATTTCCAGCACAAGGTGTCACAATAACTCCAACATGGAATCGTAACACACCAAGTGCTCACAATGTAATGATTGCAGTGACTGCCACAAATGCATTTCACAGCAGCCTCCAATTTGGGAGCCAATCCCACCATGAGGAATTTTCTTCTTTCTGCCTCTCTTCTCCTGATCTTTCTATTGAGGTGATTCCTGATTGTTGGACCTCAAACCCAGCACTGATAGACATTCCTGCAACATTCCTGTCCTGGCATAGCCCAGGATCCTCCCTGGCCAGCAAGCAGATAATCCAAGGCCCTGCAGTTCTGCAGAGCCCCATTTGTGTTTGTTGGAGCTCGCAGGATGTGCTGTTGGATATTTTAACAGCATCACTTCTTACTTCTTCTAATAATTGATTTAGTTCATTAATGTAAATTGGGTGCAGCCATGCACAGCCAGGGGTTTCCATTTCCCCAGTGGGCCATTGTTAAGGGCATGGAGCACATCTGGGAGATGGGTTCTCCATGGGGACAGGTTCCCATCTCCTCATTTTTTCAACTGCTCTTTTAACAACCCCTTCACCCATTCAACCAATCCTGCAGCTTGTGGATTATCTGGGATATGAAAAATCCAGCAGTCTTAATCACTGCATTTTTCACATTAACAGACAAAGCACTCTGCATCACAGTATCAGCAGATCCTGTAAAAACAGCCAATTTCATCCCTTCCTCATTTATTCCTTGTATACAATTCACAAAGTTTACCACTGACATTTGGGTCCTGGCCAGTCCTTTTCTGTAGAGTATTTAGTGTCACAGTGAGCAGCCAAAGCTGACAAATTAGTATTGTCAGCATTATTTCACATTATCAATTTTTAAATACATAGATAAAAATATAAATTATTGTGTTATATTACATATAATAATAATAATAATAATAATAATAATAATAATAATAATAATAATAATAATAATAATATTTCACTTGTCCAAATGAACCTGAGCTCAAGATTAAAACCTTCTGTCACTCCATGTGGGAGTGTTACAACAACAGTTTTTTCCTTCTGTTGCTGCTGTTTCCAATGTGTTGTTAACAAAATTCACCTTCGTCTTCCCACACCCACAAGTTCTATTCCTTTTCCATGTGCAATTTTTGGATGCATTTGAAGCCATCCAGGGGTGCAGCTTCTTTTACCCGACTGCCCCACTGCTCCCACGGGGCTCCCACCTCAGCCCACTCCAGAGCCAGGGAACTCCAGGGAAGGGCTTCCCATCTGGGAATTTCTGATGGCACTGATTCCTCACATTTACACTGAACAAGTGACATTTTGTTGGGATCTGACCAGACTGGGCCAGTTTTTTTGTGCCAGTGGGCAGGGTCAGCACCAAAGGCACAGACTCCAACTGAAGGAATCAGTGTCATTTCCTGCAGCTCAAAGCAGCAAAGAATCACAACAGGAGCAGCTCAGCAATGCACCCAACCATCCCCACCAAAGATTGCCTGCAGTGATTGAGAAAGATCCAGCCCCAGTTACCCTCAGCCTTTACCATCCCCCAGACCCACACAGCAGCTGGGGAAGCTGTCACAGCCAAGGGCTGCAGAGCCACTCCTGGGCACTGGCAATTCCTGCAGGTGCCTCCAGCCACAGCTGAGGCTCCAACCCCGCTGGGAGAGGGCCCAGCTCTGACAGTGCTGAATGGACAAACTGACAGCACTGCTAGTGTGGCAACATCTGGTTTCATCCTCCTCTTGGCTCCCTCCCAAAGCCTGGCCAGGGCCCCAGGAGGAACCAAGGGAGGTGACTTTGACCATTCAGCCCCAAACAAAGCCAGATGTCAGATTTCATGGCCTTGCCTGGCTTCTAAATACACAAAGGTCAATACATGTGTCACTAATGAGTGGCTACATCTATCACAGTGCTAATGACCATGCATATTTCATCAGGGAGCAGATACAAAGATAACCTTTGGTTGGAAGGTTCATCCAGAGGCCACCTTGGGCTCAGGGCCTGCTGTTCAGGCCTCACTCAGGGCTGCTGTCCAGGCCTTGGCACTTCAGGGACGTGGTTTAGTGCTGGGCTTGGCACTGCTGGCTGAGCGGCTGCACTGGGTGAGCTCAGAGGGCTTTTCCAACAGAAAGGATTCTGTGATTCCATGATTCTATCCACTGCATTCAGCTGGGTCCATGTTAGCAGCATTCATTTGCTCAGAAAGTCTCCTCTTGCCCAGCTCCTGTGGCCTGAGGCTTCAGCTCCTTCAGCTCCTGGTGCTGAGCTGCTCATGCTGAACGAGACGACTCGGAGAGAAGAGCACAGTCCATGCAATTCCTTCTGGGACACGGAGAGGGGAGGCTGTGCAAACAGGAGCATTGTTTGCTGTGGCCTCCTCTCTGCCCTTCAGGCCTTTCAGCGCTTGGAACCAGCCAAGAGCTTTCTCCAAGAGTGCAATGGAGCAGCTGTTCCTGCTCCTGGCTCTGGCTCTCTCCAGTCTCTGCCCTTGCCTGCTTCTGTCCCTCGTGCTGTGCCCTCTGTTCCCCCAGGGCTGGCTGGCTGCTGCCCAGGACTGTGGCACTGGCACAGATCCAGTGCTCCAGAGCCTCCTTTCTGTGCCCTTGGAGCTGCCTGGGCACAGCAGCCTTTTCCATCTGCAAGCTCCCCATGGACAGGGAGTGCCCAGCTCCGTTCCTTGCACAGCCTCCAGGAGCCCAGGGCTGCCATCTCAAGTCCCTGCTGGCACTGGGGGCTCCCAGGTGCCTCAGGCTGCTGTGACACCGCTGCACACGGGAGGGAACAGGGGCAGGGGCTGTGCTGGAAGTCAGCTCCATCTGCTGCTGCTGCTGCTGCTGCTGCTGCTGCTGCTGTGGGGTCATTTGTGCAGCCCTGGCCCAGAGTCAGGGATCAGATCCTGCCAGTCTCTTCCAGCCCTGGCTGCTCAGAGTTTGGGCCCTGGAGCCTCAGGTGGGCAAAGGCAGCTGCTCCTGGTCCCTCTGTGTGCCTGTGTTCAGCAGTGCTGCTCCATCAGTCTGTGCCCAGCAATGGGGAAAAGCCTCAGCCCTGCAGGGCCAGGAGCTGCCGGGCTCTGCCTGAGCAGCTCAGGCAGCAGGAAGGGAGCTGCTCCACACAGGAACCAGGAGCAAAGGACATTCCTTTGATAGGACATGTTTTCGATTTAAAAGAAAAAAAAAAGAAAAAGGGGAAAAAATAGGTAAATTGTAAAAGATAAGAATAAAATCCAAGTGTTAGTGAAAAAACATAACATAATGTTAGTGAAAAAAACAAAACATAAATGCAAAGTTACATTCTTTGCATTAAGAAGGTAAATGATCTTTTTAAAAAGAGAACTCAGTTATTTATATTGTAAATGTGCTGATGCCATGGATCCATCTTACTGACCTCAGCAGCCTTTTAAAAGATTTTGGGCTTTGTTTCCAACATTGCTATTTGAAATAGTGGTTGAAGCAAGAGGAAATTGCTTTGTGCCCTTCCAGCTCCAAGCAGGACTGGGAATAGAAAATCTGTCAAACCCCAAATCCTTTAGAAGATGCCCTTCCTTCTCAGCCTGGAAATGAGCTGCACATTCCCTTTGAAAGTGTCAGGGATTTCTTAGAGACACAAAGTCCCACTTGCAGCTTTTTGCTCTGGTTTGGCAGTGCAGAAGGGCAATTCTCCATCCACCAGCTCCAGACTGCACTGTCTCAGGAGCACGGCCCACTCGCCAGCTTTGGCCCACTCGTGGCACTGCTAGAGGAGGAAGAAAGTGCAACTGCACAATTCCAGCCAATCAAGAAGGAAGAATGGGACAGACAAAACAGCCTGTGCAGATCCAGGTGTTCAGCTGGGACTGTGGAGAGTTTGGGTCCTTGCCAATTGGATGTGTGTCCCCAGCTGCAATCTCTGGGCCTGCAGCAGAGTCTCACTCACTGCCAAAGCAGAAAGCTCAGGCGCTGTGCTCGCAAGGGGCTCGTCTGATGCAGAGCTGTCAGAGCAATGTGAGGGCAGAGCCAGCCCAGCTGGGCCCAGGGCTGAGCCCAGCAGAGCCCTGGCAGAGCCCAGAGCAGCCTCAGCAGCCGCAGAGCCCGGCTGCAAGGAGAGAAAGCAGAAACCGCCCGTCAGCTGAGGGCTCCTGTGCCCTTGTGCCAAGGCCTGCGGGGCCCAGGCCGTGCTGGCTGTGCCCAGAGCTGTGCCCAGAGCTGCCCATCCCTGCTGCCTTTGGCAGCAGAGCAGGAGGGCAGGACATGTGCCCAGCCTGCAGCCAGCCACGGCACATCCAGCCCTCAGCAGCTGCCCAGAGCCAAAAAGCAGCTGGGCAGCGACTGAAGAATTCATTGCATCTGCCCCAGCTAAGGGGGAACCTTTGGTGCCCGGCCAGGCCATGCCAGGCCCAGATCTGGGAGCATCCCCCTGCCTGTGGACTCACCTGCAAATTGGGCCTGGAGCCTGGCTTTGAAGAAGGTGCCAGAATCCAAGTCCATCATCTTCAGCTGGCCAGGCTGAGGAAGAGATTGTCACCCTTGAGGTTGTCCTTGGTGTCTCCAGCAGCAGCCCCACCTGGTACAGCTTCTCCAGGGGCTCCTTCTCCTTCCTGGGGCCAGACCAGGCTGTCAGGGCTCTGCCCAGGGCCCCAGCCATCCATGAACCAGACAAACCAAACCAGGGGGGATGGTGGCCACCACTGCTTGCCCCACCAGGTCTCCAGCTCAGCTCCAGCCCAAGAGCTGCGTGTTCCCTTCTGCTGAGCCCTGCTCAGAGCTACAGGCAGCACAAAACCAGCCTGGTTTGCTTTGCCACTGAGTGCCAAGAGATGTGTGCAGCTGGTACCTGCCAGGCCCTGGATCCAACTGTGCACGTGGATCTCTCCCATCTTCTAGGGCAGAGGAACACCCTGCACCCAAGGATGACAGAAAAGCTCTTCTAAGGATGGCCTGTCCGAGGGTTGCATGGACAAACACCTCTTAATGATATCCTGGCACTCTGGGGAGAGAAACCAGAAATCACCAGTCAGCTGGAGAAGTTGCCCCCCTGTTCCCGTGCCCAGGCCATGCTGGGTGTGCCCAGAGCTGGGCCTAAACCTCCCCATGGATGCTCTGTTTGGAGGAGAGCAGGAGAGCAGGACCTGTGCCACCTCCTCAGCAGCTGCCAGAGCGGGATGCCCACGACCCCGCTGCTGTCTCCTAGCACTGGGATTCCCCCCGTGCCCAGAGATGAGGATCCACCTTGAGAGAGCCATCGTGGGAACAAGATCCGCCCCCGGATGATCTCCTGGCCCCTCCTGAAGGGGTGCTTGCCCATGACCAGGTGGCACAGCAGGAGGCCCAGGGACCAGATCGTCGCTGCCTCGCCGTGGTAGCGTTGGTGCTGGATCCACTCTGGTGGGCTGTAGGACAGGGTTCCTGTGGAACACAGACACAGCTCAGCAGGGGGATGCTGCTGCTCCCAGAGCCCGGCCCCAGCATCCCTGGCCATGTGGGGGCTGCCCCAGAGGCACATGGGGTGAGCGCTGCCCTCTCACCAGCACCTGGGACTTGTGTACAAACTCGGGGCTGGAAAAGAAGCCACTGGTGCTGGAAGAGGGCAGCAGAAACCCTGGGAAGGCCCAACCATGACACACAAAGGAGAAACCCACCCAGTGGTGGAGAAAACCCACTCTCCTCCCCACCTGCATGGCCCCCAAAAATGTTAATAAGCCAAGGCAAACAAGGGGAGCGGAGCAGTCCAAGTCCTTCCTCGCCTGCACACCAAACCATCCGGGGCACGGGGTCAGACCCCCGTCTCTGCTACCCCCATGGGGGTTTGTGTCGGGCTGGCTGCCCCAGCTCCAGCCCCAGCCCAGGCCACAGTGGGTGCTGAAGGCTGTCGGCAGGGCTGGCAGCTGGCCCCCCTCACACCCCACCCAAATCAACTCGGCTCCAGCATCAATCCCATCCCGGCTGCAATAGGGGGAAGCCCCGGTGCTGCACCCAGGCTGGGCCATGAGATGCCCAGGAGCATCCCCTGGAGGGCTCACCTGCAAACTGGGTGTAGGCTGTGTCTTGGAGGAAGGCGCCACAGCCAAAGTCGATCAGTTTCAGCTGCCCGCTGGCCAGGTCGAGCAGGATGTTCTCGGGCTTGATGTCCCTGTGCAGGACCCCCCAGGCGGTGCAGTGCCGCACGGCCTCCAGCACCTGGCGGAACAGCGCCCGCGCCTCCTCCTCGGGCAGGAACCCCCGCTCCGCCAGGAAACCCGAGAGCTCCTGGCACCGCTCCGGACGCTCCAGCACCAGCAGGAAGCTGTCGGGGAGCTCGAGCCACTCCAGGAGCTGAATGACAGCGGCACAGCCACGGGACACCTTGGCCAGCAGCACGATCTCCAGCGGCGCGCTGCTGCCGTCGGGCTGCGGGAGGAGCGCGGTGCCGTCAGTGGGGCTGAGGCCGTGCCGGGGCTCTGGGAGCCCTCAGCCAGCCCGGGATGCTCTGCACGCCCCGCTCGGCCCACGCCCGCTCTCCCCGCAGGGCTCCCGGCGGCTCCCACCCTGCCGGGCCCCGGCTCCTCGCCGCCCGGCCCGGCCCGGCTGCTGCCGCTGGCCCCGCTCACTCACCAGCTCGCCCCAGTGCCGGATGCGATCCCGCGGCACGCGTTTGATGGCCACCTGCGAGCGAGGGAGAGCAGCGGGTGAGCTCGGCGCCCTGCCCGCCGCGCTCCGACCTTCTCCTCCTTGTCCGCCTTCTCCTCCTCCTCCTCCTCCTCCCCCTCCGCCCGCCGCCGGCCCCGCCGCTCACCGGGGCGCCGTCCGAGAGCCGCGTGGCCGCGAAGACGCTGCCGAAGCCGCCGCGCCCCAGCAGCGAACCCAGGCGGTACCGCTCCTGCAGGGCCTCGTGCGCCTTCCCAGCGGGCGAGACGCGGCTGTCAGCGCTCGGCCCGGGGCCAGCAACGGCCCCCGGGCGCCCCCCGAGCGGCCCGGGCCGGGCATCCCCACCCGCTCCGGGCCCCGGCGGCTCGGGGCCGGCGGCCGCGCTGCCGAGCGGCGGAGCTCGGGCCGGGGAAGCCCCAGCGGAGGCGGCGGCAGCGGCCGCGCCGCCTGTGTCCTCCGCGGGCCCCGGGAGGAGCCGGGGCCGGGGACGGGGCCGGGGCCGGGGCCGGGGCCGAGGCCGGGATCGGGACGGGACTTCACGTCGGGTCCGGGGCCGGGCTCGGGCCAGGCGGAGCCGAAGGGCGGCGATGCCGCCCCCGCACCAGGCACTGACGCCCGCCCAGCAGCGCCACCGCCAGTACGGCCAGAGCCGGGCGGAGGCGAGAGCGCGGCGGGACGGCCGGGGCCGGGCACGGGGCAGCCCCGCCCGGGGCCGGGGGCGGGCCGGGGGCATGGCCCGGCCCGGCAGGGGAGAGGGAGGCGGGGAGAGGAGAGGGACGCCGGGCAAGGGACCCCGAGAGAAGGGTGCCCGACCGCGGGAAAGGGAGAGAAAGAGAAACAAAAACAGAAAGAAAAAGAGAAGGAATGTTGAAGCGTCTCTGCTTTTGCTGCCGCTGCTGCTGCCGCCGCTGCCGCCGCTGCCGCCGCTGCAACTGAAGCACCGGGGCCGTTCGTCCCCGTGTCCGTTCCCCGCTCGCCCCACGAGCCCCACGTTCGAGCCCCGCGCGCCCCGGGCACAGCCCCTGAGTCTGTCCAAACACGGGAACTTTGCAGCGGTGAGCCCAGATGCAGAGCCCTGACTCCTGCACACTGGCACAGCAATCCCCTCGCTTGCTGCTCTGCATTGGCCTGGCTGAGGGTCAAACACTGTCGGGCCACCTTCCCTTGCGGTAGGATTTCTACCTGACCCAAGCACTGCACTTACATCTCCAGTCTTGCCTTCCAGTAAAACCAGGGGAAGGAAAACTCTGTGTGGCTCATGGTATTTTTGAGTGTCTAAAAATCACTAAGTCACTGATCTTAGAGGTGAAGTGCATCTGGAATTCCTGGGATGGAGAAGTAGTGCAACATGGAAAAGGGGAGCATAGAAAAAAATAGAGGAAAACATCTTGGATTGTTTCTTTCATTTTCATTTCCCTTCTGGAAAGCTGTTTCAGTTTTCCAGGAATCTTCTCCTGTCTCTCTTCCCAAGAATGTCTCATGGAGAACAAGGTCAAGCTTCTGTCCCAAGATTTGCCAGCAGGAAATTATGCCACTGGTGAAATTTTCATGATGACTGTTTGTGCTGGCTTAGGGCAAATTTTGGGAGGAAACCTCCAAAAGGGGTCTTTTTTGCAGAGATAGCCAAAAACTCCACAACTTTGTGTAAGTTGTAAACCTGGCATATTTATTATTACAGCGCGGGATGCATGCAGAGATTACTCTCCTTAAAAGGCATGCGTACCTCTGGGAACTTCAGGTCCCTTTTTATCCTCCTCTCAAATACATATCCATACAATTTCACAATAGGTTCATACATATTCATTTTTACAAATTTCTCGTGACATTTGCCACTAGTTCTTCTTTATCAGAAAGAATTCTTAGGTCACGTTGACGTGCTTTCACAGCAGTCTCTCTGTCTCTCTTTATCACCCTCTGTCCCGTCCCCCCCTTATCTCTGTCCTTCACTGAATCAGATTCCCTGAGCCTAGGCTTTGCAGTCAGGCTACATAGCTATGTTTTCTAACCACAGACTCAAAGATGTACATTTCACCTAAATCAAAATGGATTTCTACTCTGGAGAATTTCTACTCTGTCTCAGAAGCACTCCTCCCTCTGCCCCTCACACGCTGGCCCTGCCTGGTGTTCCTCATCCCTTTCCCCTTTGGTGTTTCTCCTGCCCTTCCCCTCTGCTAGAAGGCGGACAAAGCTGCCTTGGACAGCAAAGTGGATTGCAGCCAGTGTGAAGAGAACATGGAGGAGCTGGATGAGAGGATGCAGGAGTTGCAGAGCCAGATTTCAGGCCAGGAGCAGCACTGGAACAATACCCAGCAGCAGTTCAGCGATGCAATTGAAGACAAGGTGAGGGGTACCTCGTCCCCACCATGAGGAACTGGCACCTTTGGGACTTGACAGCCTGAGGCAGCATCCCTCTGAGGATCCCCCTCCAGGCTTTTCCCTGGAGAGCTCCATGTCACATCCTGGAGCAGCTGGCTGAGGCTGTGCACCTGTTCACAGCTGGATCGCCTGGAGCTGAAGACTTTCCGTAAACACCGGGAGGACTCCTGGAACAGGAACATGGAGGAACTCGAGGATAGGCTGTTGTGTGAAAACGCTGCTGGGATTAAGAAGTGAGTGCAATGGAGATTCTGATGGCTTTGGGGACAGCTATGGCAACTGCTCCTGCCAGGCAGGGCTGTCACACACCATACCCTGAGCCGGGTCGTGCCCTACCCTCCTGGCCGTGCACACGGGGGAGTTTTGGTGCCAGAGAGGGGCTGAAAGCGCTGCAGGGGCTGCTTGGGATGGTGGCACGGGTGCCTGTGCCCTTCACCTGGCATCAGCCAGCACCTTGGGGATGGGGAGAAACAGGCTCAAGAGCCCACGGTTCACCCTGCAATGGCCGTGCCCCTGTGCAGTGAGCTGCCCAGCAGCTGGCTGCTGCAGGGAGCTGCTGCCTGTGTGCTGCAGGGCTGTGGCCCCAGGAGCTCAGCCAGCCCTCTTCCCTCCCCCTCCTTAGGCAGCTGCCAGTCCCTTTCTCGTGCCTGTCCTGTGACCGCATGCTCAGCGTGCAGGTTCCTGGCCAGTGAGTAGCACCAGTGCCTCGGGGGCAGCGGGGCTGGCATGGGGGGAGATGGGTGCCAGCAGTGACCCGCTGTGCTGGGCACAGGGGGACAGTGTCTGCTTGGGAGGGGCTGATGTGGGGAGCCCCCTCTGCAGCCCTGCCCATCAGCAGGGGCTGTGGGGGCTCATCCCAAGGGCTACAGGCTACAGGATGCCATGGGCTGCAATCCCATGGCTTTGGGGGGGCTGCCTCCAACAGGAACAGGTTCTTTGTCCCCTGTCACACACCTGTGACTCCTGCCCTCCCCAGGTACCCCGAGACACTCCCATATTAGCAGCCCATGCCCCCCAGCAAGGAGCCACCGCCCAGCCAAAGGTGAGGGCCCTGAGGACACATCCCCAGTGTCTGGGGTGCAGAGCAGCCCTGACACAGCAAGGAGGGCTCTGCACCTGGGCTGGGGCAGAGCAACCTGGGGGGACGGGGCAGGGCAGGGGAGCAGAGGGCAGCTGTGGAGGGCCAGTGCTTGCCCCAGGGCTGGGGGCTTTTGCATTCCTTGCCTTGCACTGCCCTGTCTGGCCCATCTCTCTGTCCCAAGGCTGCTGAAAGCACATCTGATGAGCTGCAGCTGTTTGCAGTCTGAGCTCAGGCTTGGAGGGCTGTTGGGGAAGATGAAACAGGAAAGCCTTATAAATATGATTGCCTGGCAAAAGATTTTGAGAATATGGAAACTATAAGCGAGATTGAAATGAAAGCAAGCTTCGAGATCCCTTAGTTACTGAACAACGGGAAAACAATGGTGTGGCCGGCTGAAGGTGAAACAAGACCCTCTGCTTGCAGGCAGGTCCAAGGGTCCGAGCAGACCCTGCCAGCTTGGCAGAAGGGGTCCAAAGAGGAGTTTTTAGGGTTTAAAATGTAGCACAGTATGGTAATGTAGTGATTCTTATAGGCTGTATGGAAATGCTATAGGATTTGTATGTTGTACTAGATTGGTTAAGTGAGAATCAGAATATTCAACACAGAAGATGATTTATTGTATTGTAACGGGAACTTAGCTCTTACTTTTCTATGCTCTTAGCTCTTACCTCTTACTCTTACTTCTTGTCTTTTAGCTCTTGCCTTTTATCCTCATACCCCTTTTACTCTCTTACGCTCTCATCCTCTCTACCCCTCTCTTCTCTCAGGCCTGTTCTGAGCTGCAGCTGGCAGCTCCAAGCAGGGCCCTGCACCCACGCCCTTTGCAATAAACCGTCCACAACCTGGCTTCAGAGATCTCTCATCTCTGTTCGTCCCAACCGTGCTACCCCCGTCAATCCTACAGACGGGGATTGGGTGCCTCCTGTGAAAGGAGTTCCCAAAACCAATCCCTGCAGCTGGGAGAGCCCAGCTCCTGCCAGTTGGTGTCCTGTGCACAGGGACCTGCCTGGTGCCATGGCCAGCACACGTGGCCATGGGGACAGAGCCAGCAGATCCAGCCTGGTGGGATGGGCTTGGGGCTCCTGCAGCTGGTGGACAGGAGCTGGCAGGGACATGCCCCTGCAGGCAGCACTGCCAGTGCCCTCCCTGGCACAGCAGGGTGATGCCCTGCATGCCACAGGGCTGGGCACTGAGTGTCCTCTGCCCCATCCCACAGGAGGCTGCTGGTCCGTGCCAGTGTCCCCGAGTGCTGCAGAGCTCTGGGGACCATCAGAGCAGCAGCTCCACGATGCAGAACATCAAGGCTTCCCCACATACAAGTGCACAGCTGCAGTGTCTCCTGGTACACAACAAGGTAGGTGTGATGTAGGTGGGGACACAGAATGGTGACTGAGGCTTGATGGCATTGCTGACTGTCCAGGGGGAATCTGTGCCTTCAGTCTCCAGGGAGACCTGAGTTGGATTATTGGGGTGTGCTGGATTGGGCCCTGCATTGCAGCCAGCTGCCCTCTCCTCCTCAGCCCAGTGTGACCCTGCTGCACAGTGATGGACACATCTCGAGGGGCCGTAATGACCAGCATCATACGGCGATCAGGACACAGGATGCCTCAGGTGTGGCCCTGTCAGGGCAAGGGGGTCAGTGACGACAGGGGCTGATTATCTGCAGGGTGCCAGCTGGGGGATGAGTAGGGCTCTGTGTACAGAGCTGGGTAATGTGGCGTGGGTATTTTGCATCTGGGGTAAGAAGAAAGGGGCAGAATGGAGCAGGAGGACTGGCACATGGGGCAACTGAGCTTGGAGCTGGAGTAATGTGGGAGAATGGCCATGCCCAGCGTGGGACAAGAGCTTGAGTCCTGGTGCGCTGGGACCAGCACCTGTGTCGGCTCACCCTTGCCCTTCACGCCCAGGCCCTGCCGCCTCAGGAGAGCACGGCCAGGCACAGCTCCTCGACAGGTCTCATGGGCCCCAGGGCTCGAGCAGCCTCTGCAGCCCTGCCAGACATCAACAGCCCCTGGCCAGCTGGAAAGGACTCAGTGCCCAATGCTCGACCTGGGACATATTGTCCAAAGCAAGAAACGCCTGTGACAATTGTCATAAAAAGCTTGACTTTTTACTTGTATATAGTTATTAAGTTAGTTGTAGATAGTTATTAGGTTAATAAAAACTGTTAAAATTATAGGCAGAGCCTTGTCTCACAGCCTGTCTGTCCCCAGGCTCCCTGGTGCTCCTTCAGCTCCTTCCCCCCTGCTGTGGCTCTGCCCCCGGGCTGAGCAGATGGAGCCCCGGGCCGGGCCCTGAGGCCGCTGCTGCTGCCGCGGCGCCTGCGGGGCAGCCCTGAGGCTCCGGGCCGGCTGTGGGAGCAGGAGCGGCGCTGCAGAGCCCGCGGCCCTCACGGGCTGCGAAGGCACGGGCAGATGGCCGTGGGGCCCGGCCGGCACTGCCGGCGCTGCTGCTCTCGGCTGCCGCCTGCAATCCTTACAGGCAGCCCTTAGGCCGGCTCAGGAGCCGCTCGGAGCCGTGCCCGAGGGCTGGCCCCGACCCCCGGCCCCCAAGGGCACTTGTCCCTTCATCTCTGCACTGCCACATTCCAAGCTCATTTGTCAGCTTCCTCCTGCCCTTCCTTCCTGCGGGGCAGCGTTAGGGGCTGGCCCAGCGGCTTTCCTCCCGCACGGCTGCAGCCCCTTGCCCACAGCTCCCTGGCGGGAGCCAGAGCTGCTTTGCAGCCGGGCACCCCCGCCGTGTCCCGCAGCCCGGGCCGGCTCCTGCCCGCTGCCGGCGAGGCCCCGCGGCTGGGCCCGGCCATCCCGGGCCAGAGCAGCTCCCTGCCCGGGGGAACACAGGGGGACACGGGGGGATGTGAAATACAAAGCTGTGTGTCGTGTCAGGTACACACAGGCAATGTGTGTATTTGTGATTGCGATATGTGTGGAGACCGACAATGGGACAGTTGTGAATTCTAATAATAACTGAGGAAAGTAAAGCATGGAAGAAGTCCTTTGAACCCATCTTTTGTTTGCAATTAACCTTGGTTGATTTAGGAGCATTGGCATTAAAGCATTAAGAATGTTGCTTCTTGCTTGTAGTTAATCCTTAAAGAGTTCTGCAATAATAACCTTTTGAAGTATAATTTTAGAACATTGCTTGTATCCTTGAAACTATAGCTTTGGAATATATATAAAGGAAACAAGCTTATCTCACGCCTTATTGAAGCAGAGAAAATCAGCTTGAGAAAGGAAGATGAACACCACCTCAAGGATTTATAGTTTCAACCAAGGGAACCTGGACATCACTGTTAGATTTATAGTCTTTGCAATTAAAAGGAGGACCCACATCTGGAGAGCTGGACCTTACCAGATGGGATTCGTCTTTCTTCTTTTGCTAACCAGACCACCACCATCTGGGGATACTCCTTTTGGGATACATCCTGAGAAAAACTAAATCACAATAGTGTGTAGAATTGTGACGTAAAAATTGGGAATAGAAACTGCTGATGAGTAAGAATTGGAATAGAAACTGCTGAGAAAGCTGATGAGTACCCCTATAAATACCTGTAAGCCTCAACTATTGGTGTGCAGTTGGAAGGAAAACTTCCCCCACTATACCCAGTGCTGTATTGCTCATACTTTACCATATTAATTAATAAATTGATTGCTGCTTAAATATTGGGCTAGTCAAGTTTCTTATTTATACAATCCATAACTGTAAAAGGAAAACTTCCTGCTGAACTGAAAAAGACTCGATGGAAATCAAGGCAGAGCCATGGTTTGTCAGGACTTGCTGTATCCTAATGAGCCCTGTGGTGCATTTGGAGCTGAGCCCTTGAACCTCAGGGCCTGAGAGGACATTGCACAAACCTTTCCAGGAGTCAAAGTCACAAGAAAACCCCAAAGTGTCTCAAAGCATGAATGGGTCCCACTGAGGACCATCCCAACACAGGCTGCTCATGGACTCCATGGAGGAGACAATTGGAGGCCAGGATGGCACAAAAACTTCTCAGACACTCAGTGTGGAAAGGAGAATCCAAAACACCTTAAAAAACCTTGAGTATCTCAAAGAATTAATGAGCCCCACTGAGTGTTGTTACTGACAAAGCCTCTCCAGGGACTAATTACAGCAGATAATTGGAGGCCATGATTGCACAAAGCTCTCAGAGACTCCAAGGCAAAAGCCAAAGCCAAAGTCCTTTGAAAAACCTGCAGTCCCTGCAGGGAGGATGAAGGAGCCCCCAGGGCCATTGCTGAGCAAGGCTCCCCAGGGACTCCTTGCAGCAGATCCTTGAGGCCACTGGGATGTGGGCTAGGGGGGGATGCTGAGGGCAGCACAAGGGGCTGACAGTGCCCAGCCTGGCTGGGGCTGTGCCAGGAGGCCCCAGGGCCTCAGGACAAGGTGTCTCCTCCCAGCCCTTGCTGGCACAGACCCTGCTGTGCCCCAGGGCACCAAGACTTGGCTTCTCTTTGTCCCCACCTGCCATCACTGCCTGCAGTTCTCTGCTCTGCCTGGGGCCTGGGGACACTTGCTCAGTCGTGTCCCTCAGTGGAACCCATTAAAAGTCCAAGAAACTTTGGAGTTGGATTCTGCCTTGGAGTTCTGGAGAGGTTTCTTCAGCTCCCTCTCAGGGACTGATGTTCAGGACCTGAGCACAAAGCCCCAGAGGCTGATTAAAGTCCTTGTGCTGTGTCTGTGCTGCTGAGCTGGGCTGGGCTCCTGGCCCAGAGGCAGCTCCTGGTCACCAAGAAGAGCTTCAAAAGCACATTTCTCTGGATGAGCAGCTCTTGTGCCAGCCCAGCAGGGCTGGGGCACTGCCTGCAGCCAGCGCGGGCACAGCCCAGAGGCACAGAGAGCTTCAATCAGTCAGGGCTGGGAAGGGGCTGAGAAGTGCCTGGGGCACAATCACTGCCAGCCCTTGGCACAGGAACCTCTGGCTGCAGGACAATGCAGCTGCAGCTCCTGGAGCCATCTCCTGCAGCTGGAACATCCCAATGCCTGCAGAGCCTGTGAGTGCATTCTCTGCTTGTCTCTTGTGTAGAGCAGCCAGGGGTGCCCAGGGCTGTCCTGCAGAGCAGGGTCCTGCAGCCCAGGGCGCTGTGCTGGGGCAGGGACTCTGCTGCCTGCCAGGGACAGCTCTCAGCCAGCCCTGGCAGCTGCTCCCAGCACTGGGGGACAAGATCTGGGTGGGGGGAGACAGCTGGTGAGGCTTGGGAGTGTTCTCCTTGTGTGGGGAGGATGCTGCATTGTTCAGGACTGCTCCCAGCATGGCATTTAACTGCAGAACCTTTTCAAGTAGATTATACAGGGAGCACAGCAATGCAGGGGTTGCATAAAAGGGAAAATCCTCCTGTTTTAATCTACTGCTCTGGGTTTCCTGGATGGGAAACTCCACATAGATATTGATCTGTCAGTTCAGGTGGAAAAAAACCAAATTTCTCTCCGATCTGAATAAAGCAGGCATAGACAGAAATCAGCACAGGGCCCCTCAGAGGCAGCATCAGTGTTGCTTTTCCAGCCTCCTCAGGGTTGCTGTGACGTTGCCATCAGAGCCTGCAGAGCCAGAGCTGCCCCTGGGCAGTGCCTGAGCTGGGAGGGCTCTGCAGGGCAGAGCTGAGCCCCCAGGGCTGGGCTGGGCTCTGGCAGCACTGGCAGGGCCCAGCCCTGGGCACAGGGAAGCAGCTGCTGGCAGGGACAGCTCCAGGCAGCAGAGCCCTGGGCAGGCAGTGGGGGGAAAGTGCCCCCAAGCTGTGCTGGGATATTTCAAGTCCTCTCCAAACCCAACTATTCCATGATTACTTTTCTTACAGATCCCCATGCCAAGGCACCATAGGAAATGTCCAACAGCAGCTCCATCAGGCACTTCCTCCTGCTGGCATTGGCAGACACGTGGCAGCTGCAGCTCCTGCACTTCTGCCTCTTGCTGGGCATCTCCCTGGCTGCCCTCCTGGGCAACGGCCTCATCATCAGCGCCGTAGCCTGCGGCCACCACCTGCACACGCCCATGTTCTTCTTCCTGCTCAACCTGGCCCTCGCTGACCTGGGCTCCATCTGCACCACTGTCCCCAAAGCCATGCACAATTCCCTCCAGGACACGAGGGACATCTCCTACAAAGGATGTGCCACACAACTCTTTCTGATTTACTTCTTCCTTGGATCAGTTTTTCCTCCTGACCATCATGTGCTACGACCGCTACGTGTCCATCTGCAAACCCCTGCACTACGGGACCCTCCTGGGCAGCAGAGCTTGTGCCCACATGGCAGCAGCTGCCTGGGCCAGTGCCTTTCTCTATTCACTGCTGCACACAGCCAATACATTTTCCCTGTCCCTGTGCCATGGCAATGCCCTGGGCCAGTTCTTCTGTGAAATCCCACACATCCTCAAGCTCTCCTGCTCCAAATCCTACCTCAGGGAACTTGGGCTCATTGCTGTAAGTTCCTGTGTGGTATTGGGTTGTTTCATGTTCATTGTTTTCTCCTATGTGCAGATCTTCAGGGTTGTGCTGAGGATCCCCTCTGAGCAGGGACGGCACAGAGCCTTTTCCACCTGCCTCCCTCACCTGGCCGTGGTCTCTCTGTTCCTCAGCACTGGTATCTTTGCTCACCTGAAGCCCCCTTCCCTGTCTTCCCCATCCCTGGATCTGGCCCTGTCAGTTCTGTACTCGGTGGTGCCTCCAGCCCTGAACCCCCTCATCTACAGCCTGAGGAACCAGGAGCTCAAGGCTGCAGTGTGCACACTGATGACTGGATGCTTTCAGGAACATTGAACTGCTGGCCAATTTCTGCAAAGCACTTGTAAAAAAATAGTCTTGACACTTCTTGTTAGTTTAATTTGAGTGGTTCTTTTTCTTTGTTTTACTTTTTCAATATTGTTCACAAATAAATGTCATTGTTTGTGCCATTTCTCATTTTGTTTCTCTCCATCTTCCCTGTAGCCACAGACTGTGTCAATGAGGGGCTGCGCTCTCGGTGGCTTTAAATGAACTAAAGGATCTCCCAGCAGAGTTTTCTGTAGAGATGCCCTTGTGTTGCCTTCTCTGGGGCTGCAGCAGCAATGTCTGTGTGCAGAGCTGGGGCAGATCAGTGCTGGCCCAGCAGCTGTGCCCAGCAGCAGCAGCAGCAGCAGCACTTGGTGTTGCCAGTGCTGCTGCCGTGGCCCTGCCCCGCTGCCCTGGTGGCCCTGGTGTTGCTGCAGGGCCTGAGTGCTCTCGGGGCCGGGCACAGCCCTGGGGGTGGCAGTGCCGGGGCTGCAGCAGGGACAGGCCATGGGCACTGCTGGGGCAGCGCTGACGCCTCAGGCCAGGCCCTGGGGGCTCCAGGCTCCTTGCCCAGGCTCTCTCAAGAACACGGCCAGGCCAAGGCTCAGCACAGAAACCCCCGTGAGCAGCCCCAGGCTGGCTGTGGGCAGGCTGGGGGCAAACAGCATGGCTGGGGCTCTGCAAGGGCCCTGGGCCAGACGGGAAGGAGCAGCAGAGCAGGGGCTGATCCATGCCCAGTGCGCTGCACAGCCCAGGGCAGCGTCCCAGAGCGTCCTCATGCAGCTGCCAACAACATCCCCCCTCTGCAGCCCTGGCCTCTCCCCCAGCTCACACAGGTGCCCCATCCTTGCAGGCACAGACACGGCAGCACTGCCTCAGCAGCCCCTGTTTGCATTGCACACAGCAGGGCCAGCACCCCCATGCTGTTGCTGTGGGGACATGAACCTGAGGGAGCACAAATGCCATCAGCCCCTGGGGCCAGCAAGGCCTGCGGGACACCAGGGAAACCACTCAGCTTTGTCCTGGCCTCTGCACTCAGCCAGAAAGTTTGTTCCCATCAGCTGGGAGTTTCCTGTGCCACTGCAGACGCTGTTGCTCAGAGCCAGGGCTGCCTGGCAGCCACCCCCAAACTGCCCTGAGCATTTCCTTGGCTTCACCTTTGCTTTCTTTACTATTACCTTCTACACATTTTTTCCTCTTGCCCAGCCCTGTTCCCTTCCCTGCAAACAGCCCATCCCTGTTTGCCCTTTCCTCTCTGGCCCCACTCCCCATTGAAGTTCCTGACTTGGCCCCATGGGAACGTCCCTTGGGGAGCAGGATCATCCTACAAGTGCTGCAGGAATTGTCTGCAGGCTCCTGCAGTGCCTGCTGCTGCTCCCTTGCCAGAGGCACCCCAGGCCAGGGGGGCACATCTGGGCTGCTGTGTCTGCCTCTGGGGCTCCCTGTTCTGGGCAGTGAGGAGGAGCTGCAGAGGCTCTGCAGGACTGACAGGATGGGCTTTGGGGCTGCCAGGAGAAGCTGAGGGACCTGGGCTGCTGGAGCTGCTGAAGAGGAGGCCCAGGGCTCATCCTGCAATTGCTCCAGGGGTGCTTTCAGGGAATCCCAGATTCAGCAAGGTTGGAAAATCAAGGTTGGAGATCATCAAGCCCAACCTGTGCCCTGACATGGCCTGGTTTCTCCTGAGCCTCCTCTTCTCCAGGACAAACAACCCCAGCTCCCTCAGCCACTCCTCACAGGACTTGTGCTCCACACCCTTCCCCAGCCTTGTTGCCCTTCTCTGGACATGCTCCAGCCCCTCCATGTCCTTCCTAAATTGGGGGGCCCAGAACTGGACACAGCACTCAAGGTGCTGCCCAAGCAGTGCTGAGCACAGGACAAAAATCACTGCCCTGCTCCTGCTGGCCATACAATTCCTGATCCAGGCCAGGAGCCATTGGCCTTCTTGGCCACCTGGGCACACTGCTGCCTCATGTCCAGCCTGCTGTCCATCAGTCCCTGCAGGTCCCTTTCTGCCTGGCTGCTCTCCAGCCACTCTGTCCCCAGCCTGTAGTGCTGCAGGGGTTGTTGTGGCCAAAGTGCAGGACCCGGCACTGGGACTTGTTAAACCTCACCTTGTTGGATTTGGGCCCTGTGCAGAGCCCTCCTACCCTCCAGCAGATCCACACTCACACCCAGCTTGGTGTCATCTGCAAATTTGCTCACGCTGAACTCAATCCCCTTATCCAGACCATGAATGCAGATATTGAAATCCACACTGGCTGGCTCTGATCCCTGGGCCATCCTGTGGGTGCCCTGTGATGGCACTCAAGGTGATCTGTTCCATAACCTTGCCGGGCACCCAGGTCAGGCTGACAGGCCTGGAGTTCCCCAGCTCCTCCTTCCAGCCCTTCCTGGGCATGGGCTCACACTGGCACCTCCAGTGCTCTGGGCTCTCCCTGCTGAGCCAGGACTGATGGTAAATGATGGAGAGCAGCCTGGGGAGCTCATCCACAGCTCCCTCATCCCCCTAGGATGGATCCCATCTGCTCCCAGAGACACCTGTGAGCATCTGAGTGGCTCAGCAGGTCAGCAGCTGCTTCCTCCTGGATTCCAGGGGGCTGTTCTGCTCCCTGTGCCCATCTACCAGCTCAGGAGAACACTTGTCCTGAGGACAGCCTGTCCTAATATTGAAAATTGACAAACAAGATATTAAGTAGCTTTGTCTTTGACTTATCTTCAGTTGCTCTATTTTTAACTGCATCCAATAAAGAGTAGAGGTTCTCCTTCTCCCTCCTTTTGCTATAATTGTTTTTATAAAAACATTTTTTTTTCTTTTTACAAGCCGCCAGTTTAAATTCTAATTGAGCTTTCATTTCTTCACATCACTTTCTTCATAACCTAATGACATCCTTAAACACTTTCTGCATTGCTGGTCCTTTTTTCCCCTGAGTTCCCACAAAAGCTCCATCGGCAGCCAGGACAGTCCTTTTCCTCTCTAGATCATGTTTTGGCACACTGGGACAGGTTGCTCCTTCCCCCTTAAGATTACTTTCTTGAAATTTGTCCATCCTTCCTGGATCCCTTTGTTTTAAAGGGCTCTTTCCTTTCAAAAAATCAGTACCAGATTTGGTACTCCCCAAAGTCTGGGGAGGGCCAAAGTCTGCCCTTCCTAATGCCAGTGTAGAAGTTTTGTTGCTGCCCCTCCTTCTTTCATAGAACATTGAAAACTTGATTATTTCATGGTCACTGTGCCCCAGGCAGCCTCCGTGTGAACAGCAGCAGACAGAGCTTTCCTTGGGAGTGTCACCAAAAATTCGGCAAAACAGAAAACTCCTTAACCCCAGAGTAGCATTAAGAAGCAGCATTCTTTATTCGGCTGGATGCACGGGGGAGAGCTCCTCCCAAAGCCCTGCATGCTGAGTACAGGAAAGTTTCTGTTTATTTTCTGTATTTTGCTCACATATTCATTGATTGTCTTGGACTAAACACACATATGATAATCATTTCCCCAAAATCATTAGCATATTTCCTCACCCCTTTACCCATGTGTTCTTCTGTCCTGGGGGTCTCTCTGGTGGTCCCTGGTGGTCGTGGACCCCAATGTTCCAGTGGGCCTGGCTGAGCTGGCAGGACCCTGAGGCTGCTGAACGTCCAGTTCCCCTTCTCACACAATGGGCCTTGTGTGGTTTCCATAGGCCTGGGGATGTGGAGAACAAGCTCCAGGTGTCAGCTCACCTGGTGTAGGCAATTGATTATCTGGTAACATGAGGTCACAGAGTGGGCTATGACATCACAAAGTGGGTAATGTGAGATCATTGATTAGTGATGGCATCACAGAGCAGACTATGACATCACAGAATTGGCTGTGACATCAGAGACCAGCTGTGTGACATTAGAGAAGGGGCTGTGAGCTCACAGAGCAGGCTGTGACATCCCAGAGGGGCTGTGTGCCATCCCAGCAGGGCTGTGTCAGGTCACTGGGTTGGTCACTCGGCCCCAGCTCCCCCTCACAGTTTCTCCCAACAAGTCCAATGCTGTCCATGCCCAGCGGGGTCCCTGTCCCCCGGGATCCCCCCGGCCCACCTGGAGCCACAGCCTCCACCAAAGGATGTTCCACAGGATCCACCCCAGAGCCTGACAGGGGACAAGGGGCCAGGGCTGTGTGACCAGGACGTCAAGGACAGGGATTCTCCAGGTCACTGTGGCCCGGGTTTGGTTGCCCAGGGCAGGAAAGATTTCTGGCAGCTGGAGCAGGGTCTGGGAAGGGCCTCCAAGGTGGGGCTGGAGCCCTTGGGCTGTGAGCAGAGGCTGAGGGAGCTGGGCTTGTCCAGCCCAGAGCAGGGAAGGCTGAGGGGCTCCTCATCCCAGCCTGGCAGTGCCAGCGAGGAGGGGATGGAGAACACAGAGCCAGGCTCTTCACCGGGGGCCTGGTGGGAGACAAAAGCCAATGGGTGGAAGGGGAAAGAGGGGAGATCAGCCAGGACAGGAGGAGATGAAATGAGTCAGGCTGGTTTCAGCATTTCCTCAGCACCAAGAGCAGCCTGACCTCCCTTCTCCATCCACCACTGACAGCTTTGCAAATCAGGAATTGTTGGAGCTGTTTTGTCCCCACTCCAGGATGAGCATCCTGATACAATAACTTAATTGTGTTTATATCGATCACAGAACCACATTTGTGTGAAATTAATTTTAGTATGGAAATCCCTTGTGGATGGTGGACTCATCAGATGCTGCTGGGACATTGCACATGGCTCAGGGAAGAGTGAGATTGTTATAAAATTGTGTCCTGTTCAAATGTGATCTGTTGGCCATGAGGAGAAACTTTCTGTGCCTCTGAGTCTCACCAGTTCCTGACCCCCAAAGGACACAAACCTGATGAGTTGTGGTTCCCACTCCAGTGCTGGCACTTGGACCTCCTTCCATCACCAGAGCAGAGCTCCCTTGTACCAGAGAGTCCCTGGCAATGCAGGGATGAAGGAAACAGGCCAGGCTGGGGGGATCAGGGGCAGGGCAGGGCCAGGGATTTGGGGTGGTTGTGAGCCCAGGGCAGGATCCAGCCCCTGGCCTTGGTGAACCTCATCCCATTATCCTGGACCCCTGGCTCCAGCCTGTCCAGATCCCTCTGCAGAGCTTCCTGCTCTCCAGCACAGCCACACTCCCACCCAGCTTGGGCTCTGTCATGGTTTGACACTGGCACAATGCCAGTGCCCCCATGAAGATACCTTCTCCCTGGTTTCTGCTGGGAGATGTGACCAGGAATAAGCAAAGCAGTCTCCTACTTAGGGAAGAAAGAAAACAAAACTTTATTTACTACACTACAACTACAAATAAAAAGGAACACACACACAGGGAAAATGAAAACCTTAGAAATACATTTCCTCCTCCCCCCACCAAATTTCCAACACAATACATCTATTCCTCAAATCACCAACTCTCGGTCCAGCACCACCTTGTAGACAATCAATCCTCAGTTCATCAAGAGGAGAGGAGTCCTTCTTGTACCATGGGCTTCCCCTGGAAACACAGCTGAAGCCTCGTGTGTTTCCGTGTCACTCGTGGCACTGCCCGGAGTACATCTGCCGTTGTGACCTCTTCCTTTCATGTCCAGTGCTCTCACCACTGAACACGGACCAGAGCTGCTTCTAGGGTTGTCTTTTTAAGGATGCTCTGTCCCGATCCAAAAAAGGCACAGTCTCTCCTTTGGGACACCTGTCCCCACAATCTCTCCTTTGGGACACCTGTCCCCCCCCCATATTTTTTCACCCCCTGGGGCCGAGGGGCACCAACACTGAACCCTCTTGGTTCTGTGGCCATTGCCTCCCCCTAGATGCAGTCTCTGTGTCACAAGGAACATGGTTCTGTCCATGGCTGTACAAAAAGAGTCCAGCAAAAGCCACTCCATCATCTCTTCCCACTAAGATTCCTCTCTATTCTTCCACTATCTCTCGCTTGCCCAGATCTCTCACACTTGCACATTTCCTTCCTCATCTTCCCCTCTATCTCTCTTCTGGGAGAGGTCAATGATCTGTAAAGTTCTCATTCTCCGAAAAGGGGTTAAAAGCTCCCACAAGCGGCCGGCTGAACCCCCCCTCTTATCCTTCCCAGCCGTGCTGCCGGCACAGGCCCATGTTTATCAAGGTTCAAGGTTACAGTCCCAGGCAGCGGCGCTCTCTCTCTCTCTCTCTCTCTCTCTCTCTCTCTCTCTCTCTGTGTCTCTCAGGGGGGCTGCCCATTGGCTCCCGGTGTCTCTCTCTCTCTCTTCCACCCTTCCACCCCCGGGGCTCAGGCCTACCTCTCCCGGCCACATGGCTTTCCCCTCCCCCTGCCCAGCCAGCAGCTGGGTTGGGGCAGAGACCCGAACTCTTTCCCGCTGGAAACCCAAAAAGGACCCTCCCAGGGGAGAGCTCTGCTTTTAACCCCGTGCTCTCAGAGGCGTGTCCAATGTCCCAATGGCCAGGTTAAATGCCAATATTAAAGTCTGAATATCCATTGGCCCAAAACACAGCATCCCAAAAAACACATTTCCTGTCAAACCACCACACAGTGAAAGGCCAGGGACCCAAGAAGGAGTGGCTGTGGAGACCAGCACCTGAGAGACAGCGTTTGTGTCAGCTGGAGCATCTGGCAGGAGCCGGCAACACCGTGCCTTCTGCTGCTGATGGTCCCTTCAGCAGGGACCCCTGCAGTACCCTTTCAAGCTCCAGTGAAGACCTCTATCTTACCTTTTAGTTACCTAAGTTAATTAGCCGTTTATTAGATTGATAAGTAATTGATAATTCTCAATTAATTGTTAATAAACAATTGTTAATAAATTGTTGATTGTCAGCTTGCCTTGGTTTGAAAGACAGATGTCTGCAGGACCTCTCTAGAATGGAGAATGTGACCCCCTTCCCTCCAAATTATTATAATTTTGAAATTGAGGGGCTTTCAGGCAAAGATATGGGAAGAGGAGTAACAGTTCTTTACCAATATGTACAGCAAGGCAAACAAACACCACCACCAGCAGCAACAAACAGAACCAGATACCCAAGGACAGCTTTCCCTCGGCTGCAGGCACTTTCCTTTTGGTGTAGTTCTGGTCACAGCCAAGCAGGGAAGGGAGGCAAATAAATAATGAATAAAGCAATTGCTTGAGAAATTTTAATTATTGTTGAAGGCCCCAAAAAGTGACACAGCACTTGAGATGTGTCTTCATCAGTGCCCAGCACAGGACAATCACTGCCCTGATCCTGATGGCTGCACTATTGCTGATACAGGCCAGGCTGCTGATTGGCCTTTTTCCCCACCTGGGCACACCTGGGCTCAGGTTCATGTGTTGTCAATCAGCTTCAGAGCCACTCTTTCCACAGCTGGGAGCTGCAGAGGGTCAGTGTGGCCAAAGTGTACAACCCAGCACTTGGTCCTGTTTAACCTCATGCCAGTGGTCTCAGCCCCTGGATCCAGCCTGTCCAGGGCCCTCTGCAGCCTTCCTGTCCTCCAGCAGATCTGCCCTCTGACCCATCCTGGCATCATCCAAGGAAGGACATTGAGGATCTGGACCAAACCCAGAGAAGAGAAAGGAAATTGATTAAGGGTCTAGAGAATAAGTCTGATGAGAAATGGCTGAGAGAACTAAGGGAGCTCAGGAGGGCTCAGTCTTGAGCAAAGGAGGCCCAGGGGGAACATTGTCACTCTCTACACCACCCTGACAGGAGGTTGTAGTAAGATGGGGATTGGGCTCTCCTCACAGACAAGCAGTGACAGGACAAGAAGACACAGTCTTAAGCTGCACCGGGGAGGTTAAGTTGGACATCAGAGGAATTTCTTCACAGAAAGGTTTCTTAAGCACTGGAAGGCACTGCCCAGGGTCTCTGAATATGTTCAAAGACCAGCTGGATGTGGCACTCAGTGCTCTGGTCTGTTTGACAAGGTGGTGTTTGGTCCAAAGCTTGACTCAATGATCTCAGTGATCTCTTACAACCTCATTGATTCTGGGATTCTTTGAAGTTAACACCTGGTAAAGACAGACAATCCTTTCAAGTTAAGTATGTGTGCTGGTTCAGGGTAAATTTGGGAGAGAATCCCTTAAGGGGTTCCTCTAGGAAGCAGATTCAATCAGCCTCTCCCCTGGCCAGTCGGGGAAAAATACCTCCTTGGAGAAAAGTGGAAAAACCTGTTTATTAAACAAGAAAACCTAAAGAAGATTAATCAATAAAAGCTCTTGCTGCTGGAAAAGAGATGACAAACTCAGAAAGTCCCTCCCCAGGTTGCAGCTCAGCTCACTCAGGCTCTGATCAGTCCCTCTGGTGCTGGAAATGCCGCAGCCCAGGCCCGGCCTGGTGGGCCACAGGTGCAGCTGCCGGTGCTCTTCCGGGTGTTCAGTCCAGAGCAGGTCTAAACAGGTCCAAAGTAAAATTCTCTCGGTCCAGGGAACTTTTTTGCCTCGGCTAGCTAAAACTAACCAAAACAAAGGGGAGCTCTGTCCCAGTGTCTGTCCATCTGCAGACAACACAGTCCAGGAGCAGGAATGTGGAGGAGTGAGTGCAGTGTCTGAAAACAAAACTCTGTGCTTCTTCTCTCCCCATTTCACTCTTGGAACAAGTCTTAAAGGTGCAAAACTTATTATTCAGCATAAACAGAACAGATGATTGGGGATAAAAGCATCATATAGTCAGCCTAGGACAGTATGATAAACTATAATGTTTTGTAAAAGGATTTTACAGGAGCTCACATGTTACCCTGACCAATGAATATGATAGACATAAATCCCTAGAATTGTTAACTGTTCCCTGGCCTATTTATCCACAAAGCACACAGTATTCTACAGTTTTAGAGCCATAATGAATCTTTAAAATCATATTAAGGTAGAATTAAATAATAATTTAATTGCCAATAGCAAGAATCCTGTTAAATTGTTTGAGCAGGAAGAGCAAATCCACCTGCCTTTGAAAATTTGTAATAAAGTTAATGGTATAAGTTCTTCAGCCGCAATTGTTTGAGTTGTCTCTGGATATAACATATAGGTAATTTAACCATGATTTTCTTGAATGGTTCCTAAATTGCACTGTGTTTTCTTTATCATTGTGCATGTTTTCCTTAATTTTCTAGCTTGTGTGGGCAAGGACAAAATACACAAGATACAAATTCATGAAGAATTCAGGAGGTTCTGGATTGTTCATGCATAATCTGTGACCAAAGCCTCGTGTCAGCCATACAGTGCAGTCTCAAGCTCAGCACAAAGATTTTCAGCTTTGAAAAGCATAGTTTTTATAATAAAATATGTTACCTTTTTTTTATATAGTAGCTATTTCTATGATGCCTGCCTTTGACTTGCTCTTGCATGGTTTAAATGTAAGACACTCCAAACACATGCCAAAAGAACTCAGTCAGGGGGCTCCAGCCTGAAGCAGGTACACCAGTGCTCTGGCCAGAATCTGCTTATTGGCTTTCATGTGACATTCTCACGTGTTACGAGTTGAAAGTGAAGTCTTGTCTTGAATTAGTCTAATGAAACTTTTTCCATTTGGAGCAGAGAAGACAATAATTCTAATCTTTTATGAAAGCCTTACAAATTAACTTGAGAAGAATAAATAGAAGATCTTTTCATGTATGTAATTGGAAGAGAATTTTGTGTTCTAGCAGCTTCTCATGATTTATCTTAATGGTGGCAAATTTATTGAGACGACAAAGAGAGGAGCAAGGAATCTGCCTGTCTATGTGTTTCCTCTTGTTGTCTAACAGTAGCTGCATCACTGGAAAATGTGTTGTAATGAGAATATTTTTTTTTTCGGTAGGAGAGTAAACTGTTTTATAGAGTTCTGGATTGAGCCAAATGACTTTTCAAGCCCAGAAATTAAATTTTGAAATGTGTCAACTTAGATTCTAGCTTTGTTTTCAGCTGCTGCTGATGCAGGTTTTCTCTTTTGGTGTCCAACTGACATACTGTATGAATACTTAATAAATGAGTTGCACATAGGGTGGTGGGAAAAGATGGTATATTGCCATACTTTCTTTGACTTAATCACAGCCTGTGCAGTACTTCTAAGGATCTGTAGGGAATAAAGTTATTCCTATAGGTATGTCTTTAAAAAGCTTTTACCCTAGAGAGTTGCCAGAATGTGATGCATATCTGTTATTGATTGTGAAAAATGCGTATTATGTGATTGGCTCTGCACAAGTATTAAAATGAATATAATATGTGTTATGTTGGAAAGTTTTGTTGTATTAATTTTTTTGTAGTGCTGTATTAATCTTTTTAAGCAATGTGGTAAATATAGTTTTAGGCTATAGCATAGTATTAAAATAAAAAATTATGTGATGTAAGATACTTTTTGTAACTAGCACAAGGAATGGATAAGATAACCAAGAAACTCTTCACAAAAAGATAACAGCAACAAGACACCAAAAGAAGAAGTATTGCCCCCTTATCGGGACAATCCAGACTTCTTCCAGACTTCTAGGAGCCAAGAAATTGATTTACAAGATGGGGGGGGGCAGCAGAAATTAAGCAGCAGACACCCTTTGTGTGAAAGGAATGTTTGAATCATGTATGAGATATATGAATATGCAACAGGCTATTTCTTTTAAGGGTTCCTTCCTTTGTTAGCGAAGTGTGCTTTTGTGGCAGAGCAAAGCACCTGGACGTCCCTAATTCTTTACCTTTACTGTCTTTTATTGTCCTAACTTTGATTGTCCAAATTCTTATTGTTCTAATTTTTATTACTGTTTTATTACTATTAAACTTCTAAAATTTTAACACGTGATTGGCATTTTTCACACTGCCACTGGGTGAGTTCCCACCTCAGGGAGAGGGAGGAGGTGATGATCCCACCCATGGCTGCTGCTGGGTCTGAGATAAAGCTGAGCCAGAGCTTCAGCATCTCTCCCAAAATCACAGAATCACAGAATGGCTTGGTTTGAAAGAGACCTTCAAGTTCATTTCATTCCACCCTCTGCCCTGGGCAGGGACACCTTCCACTATCCCAGGCTGCTCCAAGCCCTGTCCAGCCTGGCCTTGGACCCTGCCAGGGATCCAGGGGCAGCCACGGCTTCTCTGGGCAAACTCTGATCTCTGCCCAGGTGAGCAGGGACAGGACCCGAGGGAACGGCTGGAGCTGGGCCAGGGCAGGGCAGGGCTGGGCTGGGGATCAGCAAAAGCTTCTTCCCCCAGAGGGGGCTCGGGCACTGCCCAGGCTCCCCAGGGAATGGGCACAGCCCCGAGGCTGCCGGAGCTCCAGAGGCCTTTGGACACCGCTCCCAGGGCTGCCCAGGCTGCGATTGTTGGGGGGACTGTGCAGGGCCAGGCTGATCCCAATGGGCTGGCTGATCCCAATGGGCCCTGCCAGCTCAGCCCCTTCTGCAATTCTCACCCTTTGGCTCAGCCTTTGTGTCCCCTTGAGGCGCTGGCAGAGCTGTTGGGGACAGGGCAGGAGCGGGGCAGCCCCAGCATTGCCCTGTGTGTGACACCCCAGCAGTGACAGACCCAGCGTTGCCCTGTGTGTGTGTGACACCCCAGCAGTGACAGCCCCAGTGTTCCCCTGTGTGTGACACCCCAGCAGTGACAGCCCCAGTGTTCCCCTGTGTGTGCCCTGTGTGTGCCAGGGGATGCCAACGGCCTGCAGGGACAGAGGCGCAGGTTTGCTCAGCACCAGAGACACCCTTGCCTTGCTTGTCCCCACCTGTCATCACTGCCACCAGTGTTCTGCTCTACCTGGAACCTGGGGACACTTTCTCAATCTGGTCCCTCAGATGGATCTATTTAAAGTATTAGAAACTTCATTGTTTCACCCTCTTTTTGAGTCCCTGAGAAGTTTTTGAGCACATTCTGAGGGACTGGGTCTGATGCAAAGAGCACCAAAGCCCCAGAGGGTCATTACAGTCCTTGTGCTGTGTCTGTGCTGCTGAGCTGGGCCGGGCTCCTGGCCCAGAGGCAGCTCCTGGCAAGGGCAGCAGAGCTGCAGAGAGACAGCTCTGGCCAGAAGCAGCTCCTGTGCACAGCCCAGCAGGGCTGGGGCACTGCCAGGGCCCCCCAGGGACACCAGCAGGGCACAGACAGAGCTCCCAGGGGCTCAGCACTGGCAGGGGCTGTGGCATGTCCCAGAGGGGGCTGTGTCACAGCAGCTCCTCTGTGGCTGTGTCATGGAGGCACAGAGCAGCTGTGATGTCAGCAAGGGGCTGTGTGACAGCACAGAGTGGGCTGTGTGAGGTCACAGATTGGGCTATGACATCACAGAGTTTGTTGTGTGAGGTCACTGAGCAGCTAAAGCATCATATAGGGAACTGTATGACATCATAGAGGGGTTCTGTGACATCACAGAGCAGGCTGTGACATCATGGCATGGCTGTATGGCATCATAGAGCTGGCTGTGAGGTCAGAGTGTATACTGTGACCTTACAAAGTGGCAATATGACATCACAGAGAGGGTTTTGTGATATCATTGAGGGGTTTGTGACATCACACATCTGTCTGTGACATCACAGAGTACGGTGTGAGGCCATAGAGCAGATCCTGAATTCATAGAGGGTGGCTCTGTGACATCAGAGAGAGCATTGTGACATCACTGGCCAGCTGTGTAACATCATAGAGCAGGCTATGACATCACAGTACAGATTGTGACATCACAGGGTGACTTTCTGACATCACAGAGTCTTCTGCGACATCACAGTGCAGCTGCATGACATTCCAGGGTGACATCCCAGATTTGGCTCTGTGACATCACAGGGGCTGTGTGAGGTCACTGGGGAGGTCACTCTGCCCCGGCCCCCCTCACAGTTCCCCTCAGAGCAGTCCAACCCTGCTCGTGCACAGCGGGGTCCCCTGTCCCCCCGGGTCCCCCCGCCCCCAGCGCCGCAGCCTCCCCCAGAGGATGTTCCACGAGATCGACCCCAGAGCCTGACACGGGGACGGGGGGCCGGGGCCCTGGGGGTGGCACAGGGGGACAGGGACCCCCCGGCAGCGTCCCCGTGTCCCCCAGGGCCAGAGCCTGGGCCAGGGCTCCTTCACCCTGGTACCAACGAGGCCTTGAGAGCGCTGAAAAAATCCCCAGCAAGGGAACAGCAAAAACCAGATTGAATATTAAGGGACAGCAGCACAAAGTTCCTTGGCAGGAGTCACTCTGCTCCTGACTGGACACTTCAGGTACACCAAGGAAACAAAGCAACAACAAAACCAAATAAAGTCTGGACAATGAAACCAGAAATGAGCTGAGAACTGTCCCTGTGTGTGTGTGTGTGACACAAGGACAGTGAGGGCAAGGATAAAAGGAATACGGCCCAAAAGCTGAACAGAGCTCAAACTTAACAGGACTTAACTTACACTTTAACCTTAACTGATACCTTCAACTTGACAATTTAGCAAAAGAACAGCACTTAACTTTAACACCGGCTGGGGGTTTATTTACAGATGCGAACGAGATGGGGGTGCTATGGAAAGTGTCTCGAGCTGTTTCTTTTTTCAGCATCAGTCTCATTACATGATTATGATAATGGGAAGATGCTAGCAGCTCACAATCCAGGCAGCAGGCCAGAAAACTTAATGTTACAACATACTTTATAAGCTTCTTGACCAATCACACAAAGCAAAAGCATATTGAGAGTAGTTCTATCCAATCACCATAAGCACACGTACCTTTGGTTAAAACAATGCTTGCTTATTTAGAATACAGTACCTGTTTGTAAGAGACAACGCACAGAGCTCCATTACTAAGCTTTAACCTTCCTAATATCTTGCTAGATAAACTTGCTGCAACTTAGAGAGCTATTCAGACAAGCATTAATACATAGGCTATTGTTCTATTTGCCCTTGCCTTTTCTACAGTTTAAATAATTTTTCTGCTGACCTATCTCATGACTGTTGCTTTAGCACTGTTCACAATTCTGCTGTATCTGAGGCCTGTCTTTTGCAGCTTTCCTAGAACCCTCTAATTTTATGGATTCCCACAAACAGTATTTAACTTAACTTACACACTACAACTTAATGATTTAATGGTAGAATAACATTAAAAAATATTCAACTTAACTTATATCATATGAAACGTTACTTGGCAAAAAAAAGCTCTTAATAGCTTTTAACTTATTCCTCATGATGTAATCTTACTTACAGGCCTGACTGACTCAGCTATCCAAGGCTCTCAAACCCCTCAGAGAGCAGCATTTCTGCCACATTTCCCCAGCACAGGCACTCCTGTGTGCACACAGACACAAAGAGTCACCTCCAAATTCCCTATATCCAAAGACTGCTCCCAGACAAAATCCGCCATTCCTGACAAGTCTGGCTGGCCTTGGATGAGAGAAGCTCTCACTTGCCTTCCAAACACTGGGGCTCTGTGCTTTCCTTCCTATGGAAAGGAACTGTCCTTCTGGGCCAGGCACATATGGCCAAATTTGGGATTTCACCTCCAACATTGCCTGTTGTGACAGCCTGGAGGAGATTGTTGGCTGGAAACCTTTTGTGTGTGGGGGAGAGCAGGGGGTAGGTCCAGCCTTGCCCTGCCCTGGAAGCCCAGCCCTGCCCTGCCCTGGAACCCCAATCCCCCCAGAGCCTCTATCCCAGCCCAGCAGTGGCTGCCAGTCCCTGGCACAGCACAGGCAATGCTCCACAGCCACCTCTGCAGCCCCAGCCCAGCTCCTGAGGGACCAAATGAGCCCAAGCCCCACCTGGGGGAAGAGCCCAGGGAGACCAAGGGGTATTGAAGGCTGACCACAAGGCAAGCACACATCTTGACCCTGGATCCTCTTGGAATTTCCATCTGAATGGTGCTGGAATCCAGGAGTTGGTAGCTGTGTGTGTGCTTCTCTAAAGCTTATTTGTCTTTCTATCTCTTTGAGAGAGAGAAAGAAAAATACTTCTTCTATTTTTGTCCTCTTGCAAATTTTGATTAACATGAAATTGAACAGGCTTAGAGTTTGTGAAGTTGAATGGGCCAAATTAATGATTTGAGAAGTGTTGTTTTGTTGATTGAATGTCCTATTAAACCTTTTGCGAAAATTTATTTGATTTTCTAAAGTTGCCAGTAAAGGCTGCTTGGTTGTTTTGAGCTCCTGAGAATTTCTTGTCAGTATTTCTCCAGTGTTTTCAACTCAGGGTACACAAACAATTTTAATTCCTCTTAAATGTCTCCTTGAGAGAATTGTTTGGGAGATGGGAGTCAGGGCTTGCGTGTCCTGCTTGGCCCAGCCCAGGCAGGGCTTTCCCAGCCCCATTCCACACTCCATTGCCCAGCTGGAGCCGCTGCTGCCTCTGAGTTGTGCTGCCCCAGCCCCAGGGACGCTCTCCTTGTCTGCCCATTCCCCCACGGTCTCTGGGCAGGGATGGCCTCACTGGGGGCTGCTGACATCCTCAGCAACTTGGAGGCTGCTGCTGAATTTCACTGCTCCAGAGGCTTGTTCAGCCTTCAGCTCTTCAGTGCAGGAATTCAGTGTCCCAGGGCTCATGAACATTCAGAACACCTGAACAAGCCAGGCCTCTGGGAATAATTAGATTTAATTTCCAAATCACTTGTTCAGTTCAGCTCTTCAGTGCAGGAATTCAGTGTCCCAGGGCTCATTAACATTTATAACACCTGAATAAGCCAAGCCTCTGGGAATGATTTGATTTTAATTTTCAAATCCTTTGTGGTTAAGTAGATCTCAGTAGTGTATTGAAACTGAATACATGATATTTAAAAAGACAGCGAGAAAACATTTTGTAGGTCCTGTTTAGGTTTTTTTTTCCCTGTTAATACAATGATATGCACAATCTCCAATTGACATTGAATCCAGGTACCTCCTCATGCAGTTTGAATAGATATGAAAATCAAGACCCTTCATGGCTGACAATCAATTAGACTCTGTCCCTACCCGCACCCCACCATTTCCCCCATCCAAGCCCTGGCACTCAGGGCAGCCTTGTGCAAATCTGAGCTCCCTCCAGCCCAGGCTGCACCTGCAGCTTTCAGCTCCTTGGCTCCTACTCCCACCTGCTTTCCTTGCAGAAGGAGCTGCCCGAGACACAGAGGGATGTTCATTTCTTGTCAGCCA
This sequence comes from Agelaius phoeniceus, assembly GCF_051311805.1. Lineage (NCBI taxonomy): Eukaryota > Metazoa > Chordata > Aves > Passeriformes > Icteridae > Agelaius > Agelaius phoeniceus. The sequence continues at coordinate 9,534,106 of NW_027509866.1, forward strand.
ACAAAGCCAAGGGAAGGCACAGCTCCATCAAATGCAAAAGTCATTCCTCTGCTGGATATTAAATCCACTTTCCACAGCAGACAGTCTCAGAGCAATGGAAAACACCTTCTGTGCCCAGCACAGATCCCAAGGTCCCCCCAAACCCTCCCTGCCCCGATTCTGCCCAGATTTGCTCTTTGCACACACGAGTCACACGCTGAAGCCAGGAGCTCCCTCCATGCCCAGAGGAAGGAAAAGAGAGAAAGGGGATGAAGAGCTCTCCTGTGCAGAGCCAAGGTCCAAGTGCAGCCCCTGCAGTGGGAACCACAACTCATCAGGTTTGTGTCCTTTGGGCTCAGGGCCTGGTGACACTCAGAGGCACAGAAAGGTTTCTTGCCAACAAACACGAGTTGGACATTTGAACAGTTTAATAACCATCACAGCTCTTCCCTCAGCTCTCTGGGATGTCCCAGCAGCTTCTGACATGTCCACCATCCCCAACGGCTTTCTGAACAGGAATAGTTTTAAGCAAATACATAAGAAATGGAAATTCTGTGATAGGTAAAACCACAGTAACATACTTAATTCCGATTTTTTTTAACTTGAAAGATTTGGCCACTCCTTGAAGGTCAAAGCATGAAACCAGTCAGTTGAGAGGTGCTCAAATGACCAGAGAGCATCTGGAGGAGGAAGTCTGGGAGCAGCAGGAAGGACATAGATCAAGCTGATCCAGTGAAGGGATGTCCTTAGACATGGCCATTTAAACAGGAGAGCTGGAAACACCTCAAGGAAGGGGATCATTAAATATTAGACTGAATGTCAGTGTCAAAGGTAGAGGGGATGATCTGTATTTCTTCTCCTGCCATCAGTAGAAGGATCCAGTAGATCCAGGAAATTCCTGTTCCTGCTAGGAAAAGTTTGCTGTTTCTTAAAAGTGCTCAAGTGACCCAGATAATAAAGATTTGCTTGTATATTATGAAACTAACAGACATTAAAACCTGTGTCCCTTTCCAGGCAGACATCAGTTGTGTGCCCATGAACAGGCAGTGCCACTTGTGCCCTGAGGTGCCCAGCTGGGATTGGATCTCTCCCAGAGCACCTGAGGGAGAGCAGAGCACCTTGCAAGCTGCAGGTCCCTGACAGCCCAGCAGGGCTCATGTCCCATCAACATCTGCTCTGCTCCAGTCTGAAACAGGGCCCAGCATGGTGCTGGGATCATCAGAGAGCTGAGGTGTGTGCTGGAATTCAATGGCCTCCCCATCCCGCAGCAGCCCTGCATTTCCCTGCTGCAGCCTTGGTCTCCAGCCCAGCCATGGAGGCTCTTTGGGCTCTGGAGTGTTGCTGCAGCCCCCAAGGGCAGCTGAGCTCTGCCTTTGGCACAGTCAGGCCTGGCCAGCGCAGGCCATGCTCAGCAATTGCTTGTGTGTGCCTGGCCTTGCTGTCAGCCCCGGCAGCGGCTGCGTGGCCCCTTTGTGGCCCTGTGCTGGCCCAGCCATGGTGGCCCAGCCCCTGTGCAGGCCCAGCCCAGGCCAGGAGCATTGCGGCTGGGAACGGCCCCTGTGCCGTGGTGCCCACAGCAGCCTTGGGGCTCTGTGCCCCATGGCCTCCCTGCTGGGCAGCCTCTGCCAGCTCCTGCAGAGCCTGTGGCACCTGTGGGGCTGCACAGACAGCCCTGCCCCGGGCTCTGCCGGCCTCTGGGCCAGCAGAGAGGCAGCCAGGGCTGGCCATGGCCGGGAACAGGCCCTGAGCCCCGCAGGAGGATGGAGCTGGGCCACAGCCAAACTCAGCCCAGGCCAAAGCTGGGCTCAGCAGCCAGGGCTGCCAACGCATGGGCACAGAGGCTGGCGCTGACAAATGTCCTGGGCCCCCTCCCTGCTCTGTCCATGCCACCAAGGGCACAGAGCAGCCTCCTCTCTGGGCCACTTGCCTGTTTGCAATGCCTTGCACAGGCGCTGGCCCTGCCCCACAAGGCCTGGCCTGAGTCCTGCCCCTGCACGCTCAGCCAGGCTGAGATGGACACTGATGGTTTCTGGGCCAGGCTCTCTGAGCCCGGCCCAGCTCCCTGCAAGCTCTGCCAGCTGCCCTGAGCTCTGGGCAGCACCAAGGGCCTCTCTGAGCCCAGCCCAGCCCAGCCGGCTCTGGCCCCACAGCTCTGCTCAGGCCAGGCTGCTCTGGGCACTGGCCCCACGGCCTCAGCCCCTGCCAAGGCCACAGCAGCAGCTGCAGCTGCCACAGGACTCAGCCCCAGCCATGGGGGAAGGTGCTTGGCCAAGGCCAAAGGAGGCTCCCTGGCTGCCCTGCTCCCCCCGGGCTGAGGTGCTGAGAGCTCTGCAGCCTCTGCTGCCATCCCATCTGCCCAGGGCAGCACAAGAGCCCCGGCCTTGGGGCCCTCAAGAGCTGCTCCTGCTCCAGGCCCAGGGCCCATGCCAAAGCTGGGGCAGCCACAAAGCTGTGCCCATTTCTGTTCATTGCTGTTCTCATGGGCATGGATCCTCAGCCACTTGGAGGTTGCTGATGAGTTTTACTACACCAGATGCCTCTTCTTTCTTGAATTCTTCAGTTCAGGAATTCAGTGAGGAAAGCTCATAAACATTTGTGCAAAAACTCCAGAACAACAAAAGCCACAGGGAATATTCTACGTATTTATTTATTCTGTGAATAATTAGACAGATTTCAGAAGTGTATTCTAAGCGAATACACTGTATTGAAAACAATGCAGAAAGAAGTGTTTTGTCATGTTAAGTTTTCCTGTTTATGGTTTGGTATAATCAATGTCCAGTTGATATTGACCCCCAGCACCTTTTAATCCAGTGTGAACAGATATGATAATCAAGACCCCTCCAGGCTGATAATCAATCAGACTTTGTCCCCACTCCCTCCCCACCATTTCCCTCATCCAGCCCCTGGAATTCCAATGGATCAGGAATGGTGTGACCAGCAGGGGCAGGGCTGTGATTCTTCCACTGTGCTTGGCATTGGTTCTGCAGCACCTCAAGTGCTGTTTCCAGTTTTGGGCCCCCCAATTTAGGAACGAGATGGAGGGGCTGGAGTGTGTCCAGAGAAGGGCAACAAGGCTGGTCAGGGGTCTGAAGCACAAGTCCTGTGAGTAGCAGCTGAGGGAGCTGGGGTTGTTTATCCTGGAGAAGAGGAGGCTCAGGGGAGACCTCATCACTCTCTACAACTCCCTGACAGGAGGGTGCAGCCAGGTGGGGGTCGGGCTCTTCTCCCAGGGAACAGTGACAGGACAAGAGGACACAGCCTTCAGCTGCACCAGGGGACATTTAGGCTGGACATTAGGAAATATTCTCCACACAAAGGGTGATTGGGCATTGGAATGGGCTGCCCAGGAAGGTGGGTGAGTCACCAGCTGTGGTGCTGTTTAAGGAAAGACTGGACGTGGCACTCAGTGCCATGGTCTGGGTGACAAGGTGGTGTTGGGTGCCAGGTTGGACTTGATGCTCTCCAAGGTCATTTCCAGCCTGGTTGATTCTCTGATGATTGTGACACTGCAGGGCCTGGGGAAGCAAGGGGCCATTGTGACACTGCGGGGCCTGGTGGCACTAAGAGGACCATGGTGACACTGTGTACGACATGGCAGCACAGAGCCAAGGGGCCATGGTGACACTGTGGGGCTGAATGGAAGCAAGGAGTCCATGGTGACAGTCTGGGTCCTGGTGGCACCACAGAGGCCACTGTGACCCTGCAGGGCCTTGTGGAACCATGCAGAGCATTGTGAAAGAGCAGGACCTGGTGTCACGATGGGGCCATTGTGACACTGCAGGGCCCCATGGAACCAAGAGGGCAGGGCTGCTCCTCAGGGACTCCTGGAATGAAGGAAACATGTTTGACACTGTGGTGGCCCTTGGGACCAAGAGGCCATTGTGCCACTGTGGAACCAAGGAGAGCATTGCTGCACTGCCAGACCTCATGGAACCAAGGATCCATTGTGACACTGCAGGGCCCAAGGATCCAAGGGACTTGGTGACACCAAGGGGTCCCATGGAACCAAAGGGATATTGTGACACTGGGAGGCCTCATGGAATCATGGAGACCATTGTGACACACTGGGGACACATGGAACCATGGTGACATCAAGTTGTCTGGGAGTGTGGATCTGCTGGAGGGTAGGAGGGCTCTGCACAGGGCCCTGGACAGGCTGGATCCAGGGCCCAAATCCAACAAGGTGAGGTTTAACAAGTCCCAGTGCCGGGTCCTGCACTTTGGCCACAACAACCCCTGCAGCTCTACAGGCTGGGGACAGAGTGTCTGGAGAGCAGCCAGGCAGAAAGGGACCTGCAGGGACTGATGGACAGCAGGCTGGACATGAGGCAGCAGTGTGCCCAGGTGGGCAAGAAGGCCAATGGCTCCTGGCCTGGATCAGGAATGGTGTGGCCAGCAGGAGCAGGGCAGGGATTCTTCCCCTGTGCTCAGCACTCGTTGGGCAGCACCTTGAGTGCTGTGTCCAGTTCTGGGCTCCCCAATTTAGGAAGGACATGGAGGGGCTGGAGGGTGTCCAGAGAAGGGCAACAAGGCTGGAGAGGGGTCTGGAACACAAGTCCTGTGAGGAGTGGCTGAGAGAGCTGGGGTTGTTTATCCTGGAGAAGAGGAGGCTCAGGGGAGACAAGGCAGTGTCAGGGCACAGGTTGGACATGATGATCTCCAAGGTCTTTTCCAGCCTTGCTGATTCTGGGATTCTCTGAAACCACCCTTGGAGTAGTTGCAGGATGAGCCCTGGGCCTCCTCTTCAGCAGCTCCAGCAGCCCAGGTCCCTCAGCTTCTCCTGGCAGCCCCAAAGCCCATCCTGTCAGTCCTGCAGAGCCTCTGCAGCTCCTCCTCATTGCCCAGAACAGGGAGCCCCAGAGGCAGACACAGCAGCCCAGATGTGCCCCCCTGGCCTGGGGTGCCTCTGGCAAGGGAGCAGCACCAGCCACTGCAGGAGCCTGCAGACAATTCCTGCAGCACTTGTAGGATGATCCTGCATCCCAAGGGACGTTCCCATGGTGCCAAGTCAGGAACTGCAATGGGGAGTGGGGCCAGAGAGGAAAGGGCAAACAGGGATGGACTGTTTGCATTGGGGGTGGGGAACAGGGATGGGCAAGAGGAAGAGATTTGTAGCAGGAAGAGTAAAGAAAGCAAAGGTGAAGCCAAGGAAATGCTAAGGGCAGTTTGGGGGTGGCTGCCAGGAAGCCCTGGCTCTGAGCAACAGCGTCTGCAGTGGCACAGGAAACTCCCAGCTGATGGGAACAAACTTTCTGGCTGAGTGCAGAGGCCAGGACAAAGCTGAGTGGTTTCCCTGGTGTCCCGCAGGCCTTGCTGGCCCCAGGGGCTGATGGCATTTGTGCTCCCTCAGGTTCATGTCCCCACAGCAACAGCATGGGGGTGCTGGCCCTGCTGTGTGCAATGCAAACAGGGGCTGCTGAGGCAGTGCTGCCGTGTCTGTGCCTGCAAGGATGGGGCACCTGTGTGAGCTGGGGGAGAGGCCAGGGCTGCAGAGGGGGGATGTTGTTGGCAGCTGCATGAGGACGCTCTGGGACGCTGCCCTGGGCTGTGCAGCGCACTGGGCATGGATCAGCCCCTGCTCTGCTGCTCCTTCCCGTCTGGCCCAGGGCCCTTGCAGAGCCCCAGCCATGCTGTTTGCCCCCAGCCTGCCCACGGCCAGCCTGGGGCTGCTGACGGGGGTTTCTGTGCTGAGCATTGGCCTGGCCGTGTTCTTGAGAGAGCCTGGGCAAGGAGCCTGGAGCCCCCAGGGCCTGGCCTGAGGCGTCAGCGCTGCCCCAGCAGTGCCCATGGCCTGTCCCTGCTGCAGCCCCGGCACTGCCACCCCCAGGGCTGTGCCCGGCCCCGAGAGCACTCAGGCCCTGCAGCAACACCAGGGCCACCAGGGCAGCGGGGCAGGGCCACGGCAGCAGCACTGGCAACACCAAGTGCTGCTGCTGCTGCTGCTGCTGGGCACAGCTGCTGGGCCAGCACTGATCTGCCCCAGCTCTGCACACAGACATTGCTGCTGCAGCTCCAGAGAAGGCAACAAAAGGGCATCTCTGCAGAAAACTTTGCTAGGGGAGATCCTTTAGTTCATTTAAAGCCACAGAGAGTGTTAGGAACATTAATCCACAAACACCAGAGTTTTATGTCCAAAATGGAGACAGGGGAGTCGTTTCTAGCTTTATTCGAATAAAGGGAGAAGACATGGGGAATTCCCCTGGGATCTCTCGAATTTTTACAGGATGCAGCCATCTTTTTATGCTAATTTCCTGGCTGCATTTCCCTTCTCTCTTTCCATATTGGCTGAGGTACTTGATGGGTACAGACTCCCCGATAGGCCTGATACCAAAGATTTTCCAAAGATTTCCCTCTAATGTATAACCCTCCCTTTTACTTTTTAATTCTTATGGAATTTAGGGATTTTTCTTCCCCATTGTTTTTTATATCTCTCAATCTCTAATTGCATTTATCAGCAAACTAAAGTTTATTTGTAAAAGCAAATATCTTTTTCCATTCATCAATCAGTGGAATCCTTCACGTTGTTTCTTTTATCTTCCAGAGCTAGTTTTATCTACCAGCAGACCCACAGATATTTTGTAAAGACAAATCCTCTATTCCTCTCAATAGCACAGCCCCTCATTGAGACAGTCTATGGCCACAGGGAAGGTGGAGAGAAACAAAATGAGAAATGGCCTAGAGGAATGACATGTCTTTGTTCAAAATCAGAAAAAAGTAAAACAAAAGAAAAAACCCCACAGCCAAAGCAATGAGAAGTATCCAATACTACTTTTATTGCAAGTGATTTCCAGAAATTGCCCAGCAGTTTAATGTTTCTGAAAGCATCCAGTCATCAGTCTCCACACTGCAGCCTTGAGCTCCTGGTTCCTCAGGCTGTAGATGAGGGGGTTCAGGGCTGGAGGCACCACCGAGTACAGAACTGACAGGGCCAGATCCAGGGATAGGGAGGACATGGAGGGGGGCTTCAGATAGGCGAGCAATGCGGTGCAGACAAACAGGGAGAGCACGGCCAGGTGAGGGAGGCAGGTGGAAAAGGCTTTGTGCCGTCCCTGCTCAGAGGGGATCCTCAGCACAGCCCCGAAGATCTGCACATAGGAGAAAACAATGAACACAAAACAACCAAATACCAAACACACACTAACAGCAATGAGCCCAAATTCCCTGAGGTAGGATTTGGCACAGGAGAGCTTGAGGATCTGTGGGATTTCACAGAAGAACTGGCCCAGGGCATTGCCATGGCACAGGGGCAGGGAAAATGTATTGGCTGTATGCAGCAGTGAATAGAGAAAGGCACTGGCCCAGGCAGCTGCTGCCATGTGGGCACAAGCTCTGCTTCCCAGGAGGGTCCCGTAGTGCAGGGGTTTGCAGATGGACACGTAGCGGTCGTAGCACATGATGGTCAGGAGGCAAAACTCTGCTACAATAAAGAACAGAAAGAAAAAGAGCTGAGCAGCACATCCAGTGTAGGAGATGTTGCTGGTGTCCCAGAGGGAATTGTGCATGGCTTTGGGGACAGTGGTGCAGATGGAGCCCAGGTCAGTGAGGGCCAGGTTGAGCAGGAAGAAGAACATGGGCGTGTGCAGGTGGTGGCCGCAGGCTACGGCGCTGATGATGAGGCCATTGCCCAGGAGGGCAGCCAGGGAGATGCCCAGCAAGAGGCAGAAGTGCAGGAGCTGCAGCTGCCGTGTGTCTGCCAATGCCAGCAGCAGGAAGTGCCTGATGGAGCTGCTGTTGGACATTTTTGGTGCCTTTGCATGGGGATCTGTAAGAAAAGTAATCATGGAATAGTTGGGTTTGGAGAGGACTTGAAATATCCCAGCACAGCCTGGGGGCACTTTCCCCCCACTGCCTGCCCAGGGCTCTGCTGCCTGGAGCTGTCCCTGCCAGCAGCTGCTTCCCTGTGCCCAGGGCTGGGCCCTGCCAGTGCTGCCAGAGCCCAGCCCAGCCCTGGGGGCTCAGCTCTGCCCTGCAGAGCCCTCCCAGCTCAGGCACTGCCCAGGGGCAGCTCTGGCTCTGCAGGCTCTGATGGCAACGTCAGAGCAACCCTGAGGAGGCTCGAAAAGCGGCTCTGATGCTGCCTCTAAGGGCTGATTTCTGTCACTGCCCAATTTATTCATATCTGAGAGAAATTTTATTTTTTTTTTATCTCAGCCTGAACTGAGAGATTAATATCTATGGGCAATTTCCCATCCCAGCAACCCAGAGCAGTAGATTAAAAAAGCAGGATTTTCCCTTTTATTCAGTCCCTGCCTTGCTCTTCTCCCTGTATAATCTACTTGGAAATGTTCTGCAGGTAAATGTCATGCTGGGAGCAGTCCTGAACAATGCAGCATCCTCCCCACACAAGGAGAACACTTCCAAGCCTCACCAGCTGCCTCCCCCCAGCCAGATCTTGTCCCCCAGCGCTGGGAGCAGCTGCCAGGGCTGGCTGAGAGCTGTCCCTGGCAGGCAGCAGAGTCCCTGGCCCAGCACAGCGCCCTGGGCTGCAGGACCCTGCTCTGCAGGACAGCCCTGGGCACCCCTGGCTGCTCTGCACAAGAGACAAGCAGAGAATGTACTCACAGGCTCTGCAGGCATTGGCATGTTCCAGCTGCAGGAGATGGCTCCAGGAGCTGCAGCTGCATTGTCCTGCAGCCAGAGGTTCCTGTGCCAAGGGCTGGCAGTGATTGTGCCCCAGGCACTTCTCAGCCCCTTCCCAGCCCTGACTGATTGAAGCTCTCTGTGCCTCTGGGCTGTGCCCGGGCTGGCTGCAGGCAGTGCCCCAGCCCTGCTGGGCTGGCACAAGAGCTGCTCATCCAGAGAAATGTGCTTTTGAAGCTCTTCTTGGTGAGCAGGAGCTGCCTCTGTGCCAGGAGCCCAGCCCAGCTCAGCAGCACAGACACAGCACAAGGACTTTAATCAGCCTCTGGGGCTTTGTGCTCAGGCCCTGGACATCAGTCCCTGAAAGGGAGCTGAAGAAACCTCTCGGGAACTCCAAGGCAGAATCCAACTCCAAAGTTTCTTGGACTTTTAATGGGTCCCAGAGAGGGACACGACTGAGCAAGTGTCCCCAGGCCCCAGGCAGAGCAGAGAACTGCAGGCAGTGATGACAGGTGGGGACAAAGAGAAGCCAAGTCTTGGTGCCCTGGGCCACAGCAGGGTCTGTGCCAGCAAGGGCTGGGAGGAGACACCTTGTCCTGAGGCCCTGGGGCCTCCTGGCACAGCCCCAGCCAGGCTGGGCACTGTCAGCCCCTTGTGCTGCCCTCAGCATTCCCCCCTAGCCCACATCCCAGTGGCCTCAAGGATCTGCTGCAAGGAGTCCCTGGGGAGCCTTGCTCAGCAATGGCCCTGGGGGCTCCTTCATGCTCCCTGCAGGGACTGCAGCTTTTTCAAAGGACTTTGGCTTTGGCTTTTGCCTTGGAGTCTCTGAGAGGTTTGTGCAATCATGGCCTCCAATTATCTGCTGTAATTAGTCCCTGGAGATTCTCTGCCTGTTGCAGCATTGATTGGGACTCATTAATACTTCAGGGTACTTAAGTTTTTTAAGCTACTTCCCCTTTCCCTTTTGATACAGACTCTATAAGAAAGATTGTGCATTTACAGGCTCCAATTATCTGCTTAATGAGTCTCTGGAGAGCCGTTATCAGTAACAACATTCAGTGGGCTCATTAATGCTTTAAGGTACTTTAGTTATTTTAAGGTACTTGGTGTTTCCCTTTTGATACAGACTCTGTGAGAGGTTTGTGCAATCATGGCCCCAATTATCTGCTTTAATGAGCCCCTGGAGAGCTTTGTACTGACACTCAGTGGGGCTCAGAAGCTTTGAGCTTCTAAAAATTTTTAAGGTAGTTTGGAATTTCCTTTCTACTCTGAGTCTCTGAGATGTTTTTGGCTAATCCTGGCCTCCAGTTGTCTCCTCCAAGGGATCCATGCGGAGCCTGTGTTGGGGATGGACCTCACTGAGACCCATTCATGCTTTGAGACACTTTGGGGTTTTCTTCTGGCTTTGACTCCTGGAAAGGTTTGTGCAATCTCCTCTCAGGCCCTGAGGTTCCAGGGCTCAGCTCCAAATGCACCACAGGGCTCATCAGGATGCAGCAAGTCCTGACAAACCATGGCTCTGCCTTGATTTCCCTCTGCTCTAATGCAGTTTATCAGGAATGTATCTGGAGTGATTTTTGGTTTGCTAATTTGAGATTTCTCAGCCAATGCACCTATCAGTGCAGTGGGATCAGTGTTGGCTAATTACTATTGCACTCACTGGAATATATTTACTCATTTCCTGCTGTGAGATAGGATTAGGAGAAAGGCAAAGTAGCCTCAAAATTTTAAAAGGGTATATAGAAATGTTTATTACCAGTAAATAGAAGAAAGAGTAATAAGAATCTGAACACTTCTCCTCTCCCTACAACCTTTTCTTTCTTACTGACAATGCAAGGAGACAAAACCTGAAAGTTTCAGTCACTTTACACCATCTAGAACAGTCTTTCTTCAGTTCACTTAGGGAGAGGAGTCCCTCTTTCATGCTATGGAGACTTCTCCATAAGAAAAAAGTTCTCTCGTGGCTCTCAATTCCCACGAAGAGCAGCTGCCCAGAAAATCTGCAATTGTGAAGTCCCTCCCATTTTTCATAGCTTTTCCCACAGCTGTTTTTATGGGCCATGTCAACTAATGGGGTATGAGTTTAAAGATGAGCTGTTCAAGAGCAAAGATTCTCTTCATCTATTTCTGAAATCATCTTCATCTCTGAGAACAGAGATCTTCTTCTTCACTCCCTGAGGGCACAGGATCTCACCGATCTTCTCTCTTTCTCTGTTTAAACTTCTCATAGGATCACAGCTACTTCAGCATTTGCCGACTTTACCATGGAGGTTTTTGCTGAACAAGTCATCTCCCCATATTTTCAAATAGTTATAGGGGAAAAGAGAGTCTGATATATTAATTACATCCTTCCCCATAGCTTTTCAAGAGGATTTCAGCCCCAAGATCAAGGCATCTCCTCATCCCTTCCATCTGGGACTCAACTTCCCCTTCACTGACCTGGGTGTCTTCATGTTGCTCCTCTGTGTGCCTGCACTTTGTCCTTTTCTCTCACTGGAGGGAGGATGGAAGCACTGAAAGAGTTCATATCTCACCCGGGGCCTGCAGATGGTTCCGTGCCCCCGGCCGGGCTCGGTGCTTGCGGCCGGAGCTGTTTTACGATGGAGGTTTCTGCAGCGGCTGCGCTGGGGCTGTGTCAGGATGGGCCGCGCTGGGGCAGGGCCAGGATCTCAGCAGCCAGGCCAGAGCACAGCAGCAGCACGGCCGGGGGCCGATGGCTTCTCCTGCCCCTGCCCGGGGCTTGCGGCTGAAGCCCAAGGGCGGCAGAATCTTGGCCGAGCCGGCCCGGCCCGGGGCTGCTCCTGGGGCCCGGCGGATCCTGGCTGGGCCCGGGCTGGCGGCGGGGCAGGGCTCAGCAGGGCCCAGATGTTCCCAACTGCAGCCATGGCCCGGCCCGGCCTCGGCCCCGCGGCCTCCCCTGCCCTGCCCGGCAGCCGATGGGGCCTGGCGGGGTCCCTGGGAAGGGGCCCGGCCCCACGGCAGGAGCCGCCCGGCCCGGCCTGGCTGAGACGGGGCCGGGTCAGCCTTGTTACCTCTGTGCCAGCCAGAAGGGAAAGAGACCCTCCCAGGCTTTCCCATCTTTAACATGTGTCTTCACAGAGGCGTGTACAGTTTCCTTCATAGTTTAACAGATTGTCAATTCTCAAAGATAATTACTGATTATTTTTTTTGTCAGACATGGAGGAAACTGCTAGCAGCTTCTCTTAGAACATCACTTTCGTGATGCAAAACCACCACAACTGCACAGAGCACAGAGCTCCTTTGTGCATATATAGTGCTCATGTGCCCGAGGTTTCAAAATACCTCCCTGGGAGATCTCCGGGCCTTCTCCAAGGTGTTTTCAAATGAAAACATTCAGCTCAGAGTCTAAGAAAATCACCAGAGGACAGGGCCAGCCTGGCCTGTCTGTCCTGGCTACTTTTGTCTGAGATCAGTCCTTGGATAAACAGAATTGAGAGGCCAAATTCTAATTTTGGCCATGGTCCCTGGACCTGAAAGCCGGTTCTTTTCCATAGGAAGGAAGGAACAGAGCCCCAGTGTTTCAGGGGCAGATGAGAAATGGCCACCAGAGGCCAAGGCCAGCCAGAGCAAGCAGGATTTTGTTCTGAGTGATATCCTTGCATATAGGAATTGCTTTAGGGAGAGTTTCAATTTTGGCAATGGGCATCTGAAAAGGGGGGCGGTTCTTTCCCATAGCAAGAAAAGCACGGAGCCCCAGTGTTCCAGGAGCTGATGAGAGGCGGCCCTTGACATTGCAACATCAGCCAGACCTGTCAGGGGACCCCTGGGAAGCCAAACCAGCCAGGTCTGTTCCATGTTCCCTCAGTTCCATGGGGCCCCACAGTGTCCCAATGGTCCCTTGCTTCCCTGAGGCCCTGAGGTGTCATAATGCCCCCTTGGTGACACCAGGCCCTGAAGGGTCCCAATGGTCTCCATGGTTCCATCAGGCCCCACGGAGCCATAATGGTCTCTGGGTTCCATGAAGCCCCACTGTGTCACCATGGCCCCTTGGTTCCATGGGCTCCAGTGGTGCCACAATGATTCCCTTGGTTCCATGAGGTCTCCACAGTGTCCCAGTGATCTCCATGGGGAGGGAAGAACCCAGCCCCAGTGTTGCAGGGGCAGTCACCAGAGGTCCAGGCCACCCAGGCTTGATGGTACTGGCAGATAGATTGTGCCTGGGAGCAACCCTTGGATATCCAGAATTTTGGAGGTGGAATCCAATTTCAGACATGGACACCTGGAGGATAAGGATGCTTGTTTTCCATTGGAAAGAAAGCACGGAACACTGATTACACAGTGACATTTGGGGATCTATGGGGAGTATTGGGGATTGTTCCTGCACCTCGTGACCCAACAGGAGCTTCTCTAATAAATGTTGCCTGAAGCTCCCACTGTGGTCATGACAGGAGCCCCTGTGAGTGTCTGGGACATCCCGGCTCTTTGGCAGCCTGGGGACTCCTGGGATGTCACCATGGGATGGCTGTGACTGCCTCTGACCCCAGGGCTCTTTACCATCCCAGAAAGCCCTGGGAGGCATCCATGGAGCCCCTGTCTCAGCCTGTGACATTCCAGCTCTGGAACAGCCTGGAGACTCTTGGAAAGTCCCCATGGAACCCTTCTGAGGACCTGTGACAAATCTGATCCTTAGCAGGCAACCATCACCAGTCCACTGTTGCTATGGTCAGTTTCCATGGCAACCATCGCCAGCCCCCTGTTGCTATGGTCAGTTTCCATGGCAACCATCACCAGCCCCCTGCTGCTATGCTCAGTCCCTTGGCAGCTCCATGGAGACCCCATGCCAGGGGTGGTTGCCATGGACACCAGCTCAGGCCTGCAGCCAGAGCCCGTTGCCATGGCAACCATTGGCAGCCCCATCCCCAGGCTGATGGGATCCCAGAAGCACAGAATTGGCTGAGCTGGGAGGGACCCATCAGGATCCTCCAGTCCAACTGCTGGCCCTGCACAGGACACCCCAACAATGCCAGCCTGGGCCTGGCAGCGCTGGCCAAACGCTGCTGCAGCTCAGAGAGCCCTGGAGCTGGGACCCTTCCCTGGGGAGCCTGGCCAGGGCCCCAGCAGCCTCTGGGCAAAAACCTTTTCCTGACATCCAACCTGAGCCTGCCCCAACTCAGCTGCAGCCGCTCCCTCCACTCCTGTCCCTGGGCACCAGAGGGAAGAGGTTCCCACAGCCCCAGCCAGGGACCCGCTCCCAAGGCTGCTGCCATGGCCACCAGGGCTGGCACCAGCTGGGATGCTCGGTTTCCACGGGCCGGGCTTCAGGAATGGGATTCCCCAATTTCCTGCTCCCGCTAAAACCGCGCTGCCCTCGCTGCCCTCCCGCCTCCCATGGAAAGCACAAAAGGCAAAGATCCCAGGCTGGGATAAGAACAATTTATTGGGAACAGCAACGAGATAAGGAACAAACAGGAACAGAAACAATATTGATAACAGAAGGGATAAATAAAACTGTTTACAGGGAAAACTACAACACAACTCACAGGGTCTGCCTGGCTACAATATTTCTTGCCTGGAAAGGACACCCTTCTCCTCAGGGAGAGAGAGAGAGTCCCTTTCCTGTCCCTGGCAATGATCTGAGGTGGGACTGAATGTAATGACAGGGCCATGGCCAGACCCTCATGTTCTCCAATCCCACATCAGGTCATTGGCAAAGGGCAGGAAAAGGTACAGGTGTCTTCCCAGCATGGATCACAGGGAACATGGATCACCAGGGCTCTTTGAAATCTGGCTTCTCCCATGGGGGATGAAGCTGGAGTGGTGCATGAAGCTGTTCCTGCAATCGAGGCACTTGCAGGGCTTCATTTACGGGTGGCTCCGTTGGTGTCTTGTCAAATGAGAGCTTCTGGTGAAGCTCTTCCCACACTGGGGACACTCGTAGGGCCTCTGCCTCTCCCCAGTGTGGATGCGCTGGTGCCTGATGAGGGTGGAATTGTGCTTGAAGCTCTTCCCGCAGTCAGGGCAGTAGAAGGGCCTCTCATCCGCATGAATCCGCTCATGCAGGAGGAGATTTGAGCTGGTCCGAAACCTCTTCCCACACGTGCGGCACTCGTAGGGTCTCTCCCCAGTGTGGATGAGCTGGTGCCTGATGAGGTGGGACTTGCGCTTGAAGCCCATCCCGCAATCAGGGCAGTGGAAGGGCCTTTCCTCTGTGTGAATCTGCCGGTGCCTGGCGAGATCAGGGCTGGTGTGAAACCTCTTCTGGCACTCAGGACACTCGTAGGGCCTCTCCCCAGTGTGGATGCACTGGTGGGTCAAAAGGGTGGAGCTGCAGCTGAAGCCCTTCCCACACTCCCCACACTCATAGGGCCATTCCCCAGTGTGGATCATCTGGTGGCTGATCAGGGTGCTGCTCTGCCTGAAGCTCTTCCCACACTCCAAGCACTTGTGGGGCTTTTTCCCATCATGAAGCTGCTCATGGGCCACCAGCTCCGAGCTCTGGCTGAAGCTCTGTCCACCTTCCTGTCTCAGGGTGGGTCTTTCCTCCTCAGAGCACCCTGGGCTGGGTTTGGAGCCCCTTCTCCTGTGGGATCTCTGGGACTTGTCCTCCACATTGGAATTCTGCACTGTGGAGCCACTCAAAATGGCCTCTTCCACGATGTTCTGCTTTGGGGATTTGTCCTCCGTGGTCTCCATCCTCAGCTTCTTCCCTGGGGGAGGAAGGACAAGGAGAGGATGGGATTTGCCTCCGTGCCAGAGGGAAGGGGAAGGAGATCCCCCCAGTGCATCCCCAGCAGGACGGGGTTGGCAGCAGGGTTGTCCTGGAGCTGGGGGCTGTGCTGGGCTGGGAGATGGAGCAGGAGAGAGGGGGAAAGGGGCACTGACTTCCTCCTCACCTGCCTGGGGCTCCTGGGGCACCTTCTTCTTCCTCACAGCCTCCTCCTCCATCTGGCCAAGTTTATGGGATGGAAAATCCTGTTTTGAGAAGAAAACAAGGGATAAGTACATTGAATTTTGTACTTGTTTGAAGGCAAACCTGGGGAGGGTCTAAACCAGGATTACAATTTAATAAGAAAATGAAGATCAAGGCAATGATGCAGAAACACTGCCTTAAACTGACAGAGTCAGGATATAACCCGACACCCTGCTGGTCTGGGTGGTGGCAGCAGTCCCATTAAATGGTGGCTGCAGTCCTGTGGGAGTGATGAACGTGATTCTGTCCAAGCAGTGATCCTGTAGAAGGGTCTGGTCTTCCTCTGGAGGTCCAGGGGTGGTTCTGGAGCTGTTGTCCTCTGGGAATCCAGTAGGCAAGCTGCTCCTGGTGTTGCAAGGCTCACCTTATATGCAGGTAGGAATGCTTGGATCCTCCCCCTGGGCGGAGCATCCCACAATGGGAGGATGGAATTTGATCAGTCCTGCAGTGACACTCAATGGCCCATTCCCAGAAGATATCTCCCCTGGAGGGCGTTATCAGGGCTGAGTCATGGAAGAGATCAAGAACACTGCCCCACCTGTTTCTAGCAGTTGATGAAGATGGGGATTGAAAACATGCATTTGGTTCCAACTTACATTGCAGCCTGAAACAGTGGGGGAATCCCTGCTCAGGGGGTGAACACCACCCCCCTTACCCAAACTGGCTCAGGTGTAAAACCCCCACCCTGGGAAGGCCACACACACAGGGGACAATGTCACACTTGCCCTGCTCCAGGGCAAATGGCATCTCTCTAATATTTTCTTAACCAGATTGCAAAATTATTTTGGCACAGTGAGTTCAGGGCACTGTTCTTTGACCCCAGTTGCCTTTGACAACAGCATGGTTCCTTCCTCTGAGGAGGTTGTGGGTCTCTCTGGAGGAACTCTTGGAAACTTGGATGCAGCTTCGTCTGAGCGACCTATGGGAGAACTGATGAGGAAAATGGCTGTTGTGGGACTGGGGTGTCAAGAAAATACTTTGTTGTCCCTACTTGAAAAGTTTGTTAAAATCACTGGAGGAAATGGAGCAAATGATACCAGCAGACTGACAAGGTTCATTCACCACATGGTGAGGAACACAAGGCTGCTAAAAGTCCCACAAGAAGCCCAGCTCAAGTAGCTAAATTCCCAAATAACTACTGAATTCCCAGGCTTGGGTTTTTTCCAAATGTGAGAATCATTATTCTCTTCATCCCTGTCACCTTTGTGACAGCTACACAGAGCTTTCCCTTCCTTTTAATAATATCTGTATTGGGCCGAATTTGCACTTTTCTTTAATTGTAACCTGCCAGCAGCTGAGCTGGAGCTGTGCAGGAACCAAGGAAACTTGGAATTGCCACAGAATTGCTTCTATTGTCAGCCGGTGCTGCGGCGGCCGTGGGGCAGAGGGGTGGGAAAGGGGGGTCCGGGGTGGCAGTGGAGGAAATGCCGGGCCCGGGGGCTGAGCACAGGGCTGAGCACGCAGAGATGGTTTTGTTCTTGCTGAGCTCGCACTGAGCCAAGGCCTGTCCTGCCCCTCATTCGGCCACGCTGGGGAGGGGCTGAGGGTGTGGGGGAGCTTGGGAGGGGACACAGCCAGGACAGGAGATCCCAGCTGACCCCAGGGATACCCCAGAGCATAGGACATCATGATCAGTGCATGAAGTGTGGGGAACAAGGAGGAAGGGGGCACATTTGCAGTGAGGGTTTTGTCTCCCCAGGTAACACTTAGGCAGGATTGGGCCCTGTTTCGCCAGTGGGCAGGGCCCGCACCAAAGACACAGACACCAACTTAACTTAAGGAACAGTGTAATTTAGATAATGCAAATTTGCAAAAAATTACAAAAATATTAGGTAGGCAAAGCAAATAATCATTAGTCAATAATTCCAAAAGAGAAGATGTTGAAATGAGTATCACACAACTGTCCATTTCTGGCTGCAGGCTCTGGAGATTCTATCTCTGCCTTCAATCAGGGTTGCATTCCCTAAAGAATCCTGGTACCAAATCCTGCTTTCCAAGGCTGGAACAGTGTCTCAGGTTTAGCTGGGTGTGTATTCAATTACCCTCTGTTAAAGCTGGGGCAATTATCATCTGTTAATTGAGCAGTTTACTTTATCTCTTCCGCAAGGAATCCTCCTTCCAGGGAGATATCTTCTGTTAATGGGCCATTGAGTGTCACTGATAAAAATTCCATCATCCCATTGTGAGAAGCTCTGCCCAGAGGGAGGAGCCAAGCATTCCTACCTGGAGATAATCTGAGAATGTGAACAACAGAGTCAGCCTTCTCCCACAAGATTCCCAGAAGAGCAGCTTTCAGCTCCACTGGATCCCAGAGGAAGACCGGGCCAATGGACGCCACAACTGGACCTTCAGAGGAAAACTCCACCCTTCTACAGGATCACTGCTCCAACAGAACCACACCTGTCACTGCAGGAGCACTGCAGCCACCATTTACCAGGAGTGCTACCAACACTCTGACCCACAGGGTGTCAGGTCGTATTCTTACTCTGTAAGTAGTTTTTAGTACTACTTCATTTGTATTTTTAATTTTCCTTCTGAAGAACTGTTATTCCTATTCCCATAGACTTTGCTTGACAGCCCCTTGTTTTGAAAATTATAATTCCAAGTGAAGGGATTAACATTTTCCATTTCAAGGGAGTCTCCTGCCTTCCTTAGCAGACAACTGTCTTTTCAAACTGACACAATGCCCTGGGACAGCCAGGCAGGTGAGGAGGAAGTCAGTGCCCCTTTCCCCCTCTCTCCTGCTCCATCTCCCAGCCCAGCACAGCCCCCGGCTGCAGGACAACCCTGCTGCGAGCCCTGTCCTGCCGGGGATGCACTGGGGGGATCTCCTTCCCCTTCCCTGTGGAATGGAGGCAAATCCCATCCTCTCCTTGTCCTTCCTCCCCCAGGGAAGAAGCTGAGGATGGAGACCAGGGAGGACAAATCCCCACCACAGAACCACGTGGAAGAGGCCATTTTGAGTGGCTCCACGGTGCAGAATTCCAACATAGAGGAAAAGCCCCAGAGATCCCACAGGAGGAGGGGCTGCAAACCCAGCCCAGGGTGCTCTGAGGAGGAAAGACCCACCCTGAGCCAGGAAGGTGGACAGAGCTTCAGCCAGAGCTCAGAGCTGATGGCCCATGAGCAGCTTCACAATGGGGAGAGGCCCCACAAGTGCTTGGAGTGTGGGAAGAGCTTCAGGCAGAGCAGCACCCTGATCAGCCACCAGATGATCCACACTGGGGAATGGCCCTACGAGTGTGGGGAGTGTGGGAAGGGCTTCAGCTGCAGCTCTGCCCTCATCACCCACCAACGCATCCACACTGGGGAGAGGCCCTATGAGTGTCCCCAGTGTCAGAAGAGGTTTCGGACCAGCTCCAGTCTCCTCTGCTATCAGCGAATTCACACCGATGAGATGCCCTTGAACTGCCCTGACTGTGGGAAGGGCTTCAAGCGCAACTCCACCGTCGTCCCCCACCGGCGCATCCACACTGGGGAGAGGTCCTACGAGTGTCCCCAGTGTGGGAAGAGCTTCACCAGCAGCTCTCACTTGACCAGTCACCAACGGAGCCGCCAGTAAGGAAAGCCCTGCACATGCCCCAACTGCAGGAACAGCTCATGCACCTCTCCGGCTTCATCCCCCTTTAGAGGACCCACATTGGGAAGAGTCCTGGGGATCCGTGTTCCCCATGATCCATGCTGGGAAGACACCTGTCCCTTTTCCTGCCCCTGCTGATGATATGATGTGGGATTGAAGAACATAAGGGTCTGGGCATTGATATGTCATTACATTCACTCCCACCTCAGGTCATTGCCAGGGGCAGGAAAGGGACTCTCTCTCTCTCTCTCTCTCCCTGAGGAGAAGGGTGTCCTTTCCAGACAGGGGAAATTGTGGCTGGGAAGAGACAGTCAGTTGTGTTGTAGTTTTCCCTGTCAAAGTTTTATTTATCCCTTCTGTTATCAATATTGTTTCTGTTCCATTTTTTCCTTATCTCGTTGCTGTTCCCAATAAATTGTTCTTATCCCAGCCCGAGATCTTTGCCTTTTGTGCTTTCCATGGGAGGCGGGAGGGCAGCGAGGGCAGCGTGGTTTTAGCGGGAGCAGGAAATTGGGGAATCCCATTGCTGAAGCCCGGCCTATGGAAACCGAGCATCCCAGCTGGTGCCAGCCCTGGTGTTCATGGCAACAACCCCTGGCATGGGGTCTCCATGGAGCTGCCAAGGGACTGAACATAGCAACAGGGGGCTGGTGATGGTTTCCATGGAAACTGACTATAGAACAGGGGGCTGGTGATGGTTGCCTGCTAAGGATCAGATTTGTCACAGGCCCTCAGAGGAGTTCCATGGTATTTTTCCAAGAGTCTCCAGGCTGTTCCAGAGCTGGAATGTCACAGGCACAGACAGGGGCTCCATGGAGACCTCCCAGGGCTTTCTGGGATGGTAAAGAGCCCTGTGGTCAGAGGCAGTCACAGCCATTCCATGGTGACATCCCAGGGCACCTTGGGCTGCAAAGGCACCCATCTGTCACAGGCACTCACGGGGGCTCCACGGTGACATCCCAGGAGTCCCCAGGCTGCCAAAGAGCCGGGATGGCCCAGACACTCACAGGGGTTCCTGTCATGGGCACAGTGGGAGCTTCAGGCAGGGTTTATTAGAGAAGCTCCTGTTGGGTCACGAGGTGCAGAAAGGATTCCCAATAGTCCCCACAGATCCCCAAATGTCACTATTGAGTCAGAGATGACACAGACTCAGATCAAAAGGCTAAGGGCTAAAAGCCACCCATTTTTTCAATCCTCTTCCTGTTGACCTTGGCTTTCTACAGGTGGATCTCATTGGTCATTTAATCAACACATTTCACATGATTGGCTGATTAAGACAACCCCCTTCAGTAAACAACTTTATGGAAAAAACAACCTATTACAGACACCACCTGTTGATAATTTACAATTCTTTCTCTCCAGCTTCCTAATGGTTCCCAATCTAATTAATGGGAAAACTCTCTTGCTTTCTCTGTCTCTGACCAGACTCTCATATCCACAGAAAAATATCCCCAAGGACCTCCAGGCTTTGTAATCTCCTTCTGTGAGAGGAGCCTTGGAGCAGCTGGCTCCAATCCCAGCCTCAGACTTTTACAGAGTTCATGGGTAAAGAATTATCAAGGTGAAATTTAACCTTTAGCATTTGTCCCACAGGATTAAGGATGACAAAGCATATATATTTATAAAAAAATTATATTATCTATTACGGTAACGATTAGAAAAAATTATCTTATCTTAATCAGAATTGTTTACTCCAAGGTATAAGAGCTGTACCATATTATATTATATTATACTAATTTATAGAAAGCACTCAGAAGGGATTTCAAAGCAATTTTATTAAAGGAAAAGAAGCTGTTTTTAAGGAGAGATTGATGTCACTCCCACAGACCAATGACCATAGGCAAATCCCTTTGGCTCAGCCTGGAGCAGTGACCTTGAGGGGTGTCTCTACTGCAGGGAGGAATCTCCACACCCCCCAGGAAGGGAAATGTCAGGGGATGCTGCCTTTAAAATTTGGGATGGGGCTTTTCTAGTCTGAGGTGCTGCCCTGTCAGTCAGGTGTGCCCAGGCTGGGCTGGCTCAGCAGCTCTGCAGAAGCTCTCAGTGGTGTCACTTGGTTGTTCCTTACTCTGGGGATTTTCCAGCACTGTCACAGCTTCAGCTCCCTCTGAGGATGTTGAACTTTGGGATGGAGGAGTCAGGCTGGTTTCTGCAATATTCACCCCAAAAGCAGCGTGACTCTCCCCCTCCTTCATTTCCCACTGGGGGCTTGGCAAACAGGGCCTTGCTGGAGTTGTTGGAGGCCATTGCAGGCAGAGCCTCCTGCTCCAGCAGGAACTGCCTGTCCTGTGCCATCAGCAGGGCAGGTCCCGCTGCAGGAAAAGCCCCAGGCCAGCCCCAGCACAGGGAAGGCCTCGGGCACAAGGGCAGAGTGCCGTGCTGGGAGCTGTGCCAGGGAGAGCCTGAGGCACCAAAGGCACCTTGGCAGCAGCAGCTGCTTGCAGGCCATGGCCAGAAGCCTCCCTTGGCAGCCCGGCCTGGTGGCCACCACTGCAGAGCTGCAGCCTCAGGGCTCATTCCTGGCTGGCCTCTGAAAAGCCACTTCTGCTCCAGGAGCCTGACTGGGAAGCCATTGGCCCCAGCACCCTGGGGACAAGATATTAATGACAAAACTCTTCATGCCAGCAGAGCCAAGGCAGGGGCAGAGGAAAGGGCAGAGCCAGGCCCAGGGGACAGGGCTGCCATGGTGATGGCTGTGAGGGCACTGCCCCTGCAGCAGCCTGGCTGCCCTCAGCAGACATTCTGGCCAGAAGCCTTGTGAGGGCACCCAGCACATCAGAGAACCCACACTGCAGGAATTCTGTCACTGGGAATGAGAGGATTTCACTGGGTCAGGCTGCACAAAGCTCCTGCTCTTGGACAATTCCTGGGATGGGGAATCCACTTCTCTGGAATAACTCTTGCAGTCTTTTGCCACTCTTATAATTCTAAAATTTTTCCCCTTTCTAACAAATGTAAATCCACCCTTGTTCATTTTAGAGATATTGACCCTTGTTTTGTCACTGCAAGATTTGGGAGAAAATACTTTTGATCAGTATTTTTCCATTTTCACAGACCTTGGAGAATACCCAAAAATCTCCCAAGATGGGATTTGGAGGCCTCATCACAAAACCAGCAGGGAGAGGCTGAGGGCTCTGTACTCAGAGGTGTGGAGACTGAGCACAGAACAGGACTAGCCTGAGAGGGATTGAAGGGTGGTTCCAGAGAGGCTGGAGCTTTTCTTCCTAGTGGGAATGAGGCTGAAGAAGACATAATAGCACCAAGGGCAGCTGGGGAGGCACAGAGTGGACACCAGGAGAAAGGAATTTCCCTGCCAGGGCAGGGCTGTGGTGCAGCACGTCCCCCAGCAGGAGCCTGGAGCAGCCCAAGGCTTTGTGTGGGCAGGCAGAGGCAGGCAGGAGGCAGAGCTGTCAGCAAAGGAAGGGGCCAGCCAGGTGGGGCAGCCGGGGGATGCCAACAGCCTGCAGGGACAGAGGCGCAGGTTTGCTCAGCACCAGAGACACCTTTGCCTTGCTTGTCCCCACCTGTCATCACTGCCACCAGTGTTCTGCTCTACCTGGAACCTGGGGACACTTTCTCAGTCCTTTCCCTCAGAAGGTTCTATTTAAAGTTTAAAGTATGAGAAACTTCAGTGTTTCACCCTCTTTTTGAGTCCCTGAGAAGTTCTTTGAGCACACTCTGAGGGACTGAGTCTGATGCAAAGAGCACCAAAGCCCCAGAGGGTCATTACACTCCTTGTGCTGTGTCTGTGCTGCTGAGCTGGGCCGGGCTCCTGGCCCAGAGGCAGCTCCTGGCAAGGGCAGCAGAGCTGCAGAGAGACAGCTCTGGCCAGGAGCAGCTCCTGTGCCCAGCCCAGCAGGGCTGGGGCACTGCCAGGGCCCCTCAGGGACACCAGCAGGGCACAGACAGAGCTCCCAGGGGCTCAGCACTGGCAGGGGCTGTGGCATGTCCCAGAGGGGGCTGTGTCACAGCAGCTCCTCTGTGGCTGTGTCATGGAGGCACAGAGCGTCTGTGATGTCAGCAAGGGGCTGTGTGACAGCACAGAGTGGGCTGTGTAAGGTCACAGATTGGGCTGTGACATCACTGTGTTTGTTTTGTGAGGTAATTTTGGTGACTGAGCATCATAGAGGGGACTGTGTGACATCACAGAGTAGATTGTTACATCAAGGCATGGCTCTATGACATCATAGAGCTTGCTGTGAGGTCAAAGTGTGTGCTGTGACATTAAAGAGTGTTAGTCTGACATCACAGAGAGGGTTTTGTGTCATCACTGAGGGGGTTGTGACATCACACATCTGTCTGTGACATCATAGTGTGAGGCCATAGAGCAGATATTTCCTTCATAGAGAGTGGCTCTGTGATATGAGAGAGTTGGTTGTGACATCACCAGGTGGCTGTGTAACATCATAGAGCAGCCTGTGACATCACACTACAAACTGTGACATCGCAGTGTGACTCTTTGACATCAGAGTCTTCTGTTACATCTAAGAGCAGCTGTGTGACATCACAGAGTAGCTGTGTGACATCACAGGGGACTGTGTGACATCACAGAGTAGCTGTGTGACATCACAGGGGGCTGTGTGACATCACAGGGGCTGTGTGAGGTCACTGGGGAGGTCACTCTGCCCCGGCCCCCCTCACAGTTCCCCCCAGAGCAGTCCAACCCTGCTCGTGCACAGCGGGGTCCCCTGTCCCCCCGGGTCCCCCCGCCCCCGGTGCCGCAGCCTCCCCCAGAGGATGTTCCACGAGATCGACCCCAGAGCCTGACACGGGGACGGGGGGCCGGGGCCCTGGGGGTAGCACAGGGGGACAGGGACCCCCCGGCAGCGTCCCCGTGTCCCCCAGGGCCAGAGCCTGGGCCAGGGCTCCTTCACCCTGGTACCAACAAGGCCTTGAGAGTGCTGAAAAAATCCCCAGCAAGGGATCAGCAAAAACCAGATTTAATATTAAGGGACAGCAACACAAAGTTCCTTGGCAAGAGTCACTCTGCTCCTGACTGGACACTTCAGGCACAGCAGGGAAACAAAGCAACAACGAAACGAAACAAAATCCAGGCAATCAAACCAGAAATGAACTGAGAACTCTCCCTGTGTGTGTGACAAAGAACAGTGAGGGCAAGGATAAAAGGAATAAAGAGATAAAAGCTTAGAAGAGCTCAAACTTAACAGGACTGAACTTACACCTTAACCTTAACTGATACCTTCAACTTCACAATTATGCAAAAGAACAGCACTTAACACTATTTAACCTAACTTTTAACCTATAACTTAATGATTCAATAGTGGAATAACACATACCAATATTCAACTTGGCTAATAACTTATATTAAACTTAAGAACTTAGCAAAAGAACAACTCTTAGCAGCATTGAACTTTGCTTAGACCACATGACCTAACCTCACTTCCAGGCCTGAGTGTCTCAGCTGTCCAAGGCACTCAAACCCCTCAGAGAGCAGCATTTCTGTCACATTTCCCCAGCACAGGCACTCCTGTATGCACATAGACACAAAGAGTCAGTGCAAGGCACCTGGGAGAAATTCCCCTGAGGGCAGGAAATGCTCCCTGTGGATCCTTTGGCATCTCCCCAGCGGGTGAAGGGTTGAGCCTGGAGGAGTGGGGGGATCGGCCCAGGCTCCGTCGTTGTTGGGGATCCCCGAGTGCAGCAAATGGGAGAGTTCCCGGCTGGGAGAGGCCCCACTCAGAGGGAGTCGCTGGCCCAGGAGAGCTCCAAGGGCTCCTTTTGGAGCGCTGTTTGTAGGGCCCCAAGAGAGGGGCTTCAGTCCCAGCAATGGTTCATCCTGGCCACACTTGGCATCAACAGCTTTCTTTGGCAGTGTGAGAACAGGGATGTTGTGCCACTGAGGGAACAAAACCAGTTCCCAGGGCTGCTCCTCCAGAAAGCAGGAGCTGGTTGGGCAGCAGCAGTGCCTGGGGCAGACAGTGTTTGTGATGAGCTGCAGAGGAGCTGAGCCCAGGGGCTGTTGGCCAAGGCCAAGCCCCAAGGAGCATTTCTCATCTGGCAGGGTGGCCTGAGAAGGGGAGGGGGGAATGCAGCAGCACAGGGCCCATGGAACCAAGGGAGCATTGTGACACTGTGGGGCCCTGTGAGACCAAGGGACCATTGTGACACTGTGGGGCCTTGTGAGACCCGGGGAACCATTGTGACACTGTGGGGCCTCGTGGAATCATGGAGAGCACTGTGACATTGCTGGGCCTCCTGGAACCAAGGGGACCATACTGACGCTGTGTGGCACCATGGAATGCAGGGATCATTGTGACACTGGGAGGCCCCATCAAACCAAGGGTCCATTGTGACACCACAGGGCCTCATTGAACTGTGGAGACCATTGTGACACTTTGAGGTGTCATGGAACCAAGGGACCATTGTGACACTGGGAGAACCCATGGAGCCAAAGGTTCATTGTGACATTGCAAGGCCTCATGGAACAATGGAGACACCATTAAGACACTTCACAGCCTCATGGAACCAAGGGGCCATTGTGACACTGAGGGGACTCGTGAGATCATGGAGACCATTGTAACACTATGAGGTCCCATGGAATAAGCAAAGCACTGTGACACTGTGAGGTCTCATGGAACCAATGAGACCATTGTGACCCTGGGGGTCCCCACAGAACCAAGAGGATCATTGTGATTCTGCGGGGCCTCATGAAACCAAGAGGCCTTTGTGACACTGCAGGGCTGCATGGAACTATAGCTCCAGGGTGACACAGAAGAGCCTCCTGTCATCAATGGTCCATTGTGACACTGTGGAGCCAAAGGAGACCATTGTGACACTGCAGGGCTTCATGGAACCAAAGCTCCAGGGTGACACAGAGGAGCCTCCACTCACCAATGGTCCATTGTGACACTGTGGAGCTAAAGGGGACCATTGTGACACTGCAAACACCCAGGGTCCAAAGGTCCATTGTGACATTGCAGGGCTCATGGAACAGAGGAGTCCTGTGACATTGTAGGTTCCTGGGGAACCACTTGTGATACTTGGTGGCCTTCTGGAACCTAGGAGATATTGTGACACTCTGGGACCCCATTGAACCAAGGGGACCACGGTGATAATGCAGGGCATCATAAAACCAATGGAACATGGAACAGGTCTGGCTTTTTTGGCCTCCCATGGACTGCCTGACTGGTCCAACTGACCTTGGCACGTTGGGGGTCTCTTCTTATCAGCTGCTGAAACACTGGGGCTCTGTGCTTTCCTTCCCAATGGAAAAGAACTCTCCTTCTCCGCCAGGTACCCATGGCCAGAATTGGGATATCACCTCCAAATTTCCCTATATCCAGGGATTGTTCCCAAAGGATTATTGCCAGGACAAGTCTGGATGGCAGTGGTATTACAAGGGTCACCTCCCATCTGTCCCCAAAACATTGGGGAAGGCTCTGAGCTTTCCTTCCCATGGGAAAGAACTGTCCTGCTTCTCCAGGTGCCCATGGCTGAGACTGGACTTCCACCTCCATAATTCCCTACATCCAAAGACTGCTCCCAGACAAAATTTGTCATTCCTGACAAGTCTGGATGGCCTTGGCCTAGTGAGGCTCTCACCTGCCTTCCAAACACTGGAGCTCAGTGCTTTCCTTCCTATGGAAAAGAACTGTCCTTCTTGGCCAGGTGCCCATGGCCAGAATTGGGATTTCCACCTCCAACATTGCCTGTTGTGACAGATTGATGGAGATTGTGGCTCAAAGGAGTTTGTGTTTGGGGGAGGAAGGTCCAGCCTTGCCCTGCCCTGGAAGCCCAGCCCTGCCCTGCCCTGGAACCCCAATCCCCCCAGAGCCTCTATCCCAGCCCAGCAGTGGCTGCCAGTCCCTGGCACAGCACAGGCAGTGCTCCACAGCCACCTCTGCAGCCCCAGCCCAGCTCCTGAGGGACCAAATGAGCCCAAGCCCCACCTGGGGCAAGGGCCCAGGGAGACCAAGGGGTATTGAAGGCTGACCACAAGGCAAGCACACATCTTGATCCTGGGTCCTCTTGGAATTTCCATCTGAACAGTGCTGGAATCCAGGAGTTGGTAGCTCTGTGTGTGATTCCCTATATCTTTCCTATTCCCACTTCTTGTAAAATTTTGAGCAACTTAAAATTGAACAGACTTAGAGTTTGTGAAGTTGAATGAAACAAATTAATGCTTTGAGAAGTGTTTTCTGTTGATTGAATATCATATTAAACCTTTTGTCAAAGTTTCTCTGATTTTCTAAAGTTGCCAGTAAAGGCTGTTTGGTTGTTTTCAGCTTCTGAGAATCTCCTGTTGGTATTTCTCCAGTACATACAACTCAGAGGACACAAATAATTGTAATTCCTTTTAAATGTCTTGTTGAGAGAGTTGTTTAGTGGATGGGGGTCAGGGCTTGTGTGTGCTGCTTGGCCCAGCCCAGGCAGGGCTTTCCCAGCCACATTCCACACTCCATTGCCCAGCTGGAGCCGCTGGTGCCTCTGAGTTGTGCTGCCCCAGCCCCAGGGACGCTCTCCTTGTCTGCCCATTCCCCCACGGTCTCTGGGCAGGGATGGCCTCACTGGGGGCTGCTGACATCCTCAGCAACTTGGAGGCTGCTGCTGAATTTCACTGCTCCAGAGGCTTGTTCAGCCTTCAGCTCTTCAGTGCAGGAATTCAGTGTCCCAGGGCTCATGAACATTCAGAACACCTGAACAAGCCAAGCCTCGGGGAATCATTTGATTTAAGTGTTCAAATCTTTTGTGGTTAATTCAACACATTTAAGAAGACTATTCAAAGTGAATACACTATATTTAAAAAGACAGCAAGTAAATATTTTTAGATCCTGTAATTTAATGGTTTTTTCCTGGTAATTCATTGATGTGTGCAATCTCTGATTCACACTGAATCCAGGTACCTCCTCATGCAGTTTGAATAGATATGAAAATCAAGACCCTTCATGGCTGACAATCAATCAGACCCTGTCCCTACCCCCAGCCCACCATTTCCCCCATCCAAGCCCTGGCACTCAGAGCAGCCTTGTGCAAATCTGAGCTCCCTCCAGCCCAGGCTGCACCTGCAGCTTTCAGCTCCTTGGCTCCAACTCCCACCTGCTTTCCTTGGAGAAGGAGCTGCTCGAGACACAGAGGGATGTTCATTTCTTGTCAGCCAGCAAAGCCAAGGGAAGGCACAGCTCCATCCAATGCCAAAGTCATTCCTCTGCTGGATATTAAATCAACTTTGCACAGCAGACAGTCTCAGAGCAATGGAAAACACCTTCTGTGCCCAGCACAGATCCCAAGGTTGCCCCAAGCCCTCCCTGCCCCGATTCTGCCCAGATTTGCTCTTTGCACACACGAGTCACAGGCTGAAGCCAGGAGCTCCCTCCATGCCCAGAGGGAGGAAAAGAGAGAAAGGGGATGAAGAGCTCTCCTGTGCAGAGCCAAGGTCCAAGTGCAGCCCCTGCAGTGGGAACCACAACTCATCAGTTTTGTGTCCTTTGGGCTCAGGGACTGGTGACACTCAGAGGCACAGAAAGGTTTCTTGCCAGCAAACACAAGCTGAACATTTGAACAGTTTAATAACCATCACAGCTCTTCCCTCAGCTCTCTGGGATGTCCCAGCAGCATCTGACATGTCCAGGTCCCCAAGGCATTTCCGAAAAGGAAAAGTTCTAGACAAGGACATAAGAAAACAAAATTCTGTGATAGATATAAACACAATTAAGATGTTGACTAATATGGTATTTATTTTAACATCAGAAAGACTGGGCAACTTCCTAGAGCTTAAAGCATGAAAGCAGTCAGTTGAGAGGCACTTGAATGACAGATAGCATCTGGAGGACGAAATCTGGGAGCAATGGAAAGGACATAGATCCAGCCAGTCTAGTGAAGAGATGGCCACTTAGACATGGCCATTTCATCGGAGAGCTAAAAGCACCTGATGAAAAAAGGAGATTAAATAATAGACTGAATATTGGTGACACAAGAAGATGGAATCATCAGCATTTCTTCTCCTGCCATTAGTAGAACAATCCAGTACATCCAGAAAATTCCTGTTCCTGATGGGAAAACTTTGCATTTCTCAAAAGAACTCAGATTACCTACATAATAACGATTTTCTTGTATATTAGGAAACTAACAGGCATTGACACCTGTGCCCCTTTCCAGGCTGACATCAGTTGTGTGCCCATGAACAGGCAGTGCCACTTGTGCCCTGAGGGGCTGAGCTGGGATTGGATCTCTCCGAGAGCACCTGGGGGAGAGCAGAGCACCTTGCAAGCTGCAGGTCCCTGTTAGCCCCGCAGGGCTCCTGTGCCATCAACATCTGCTCTGCTCCAGTCTGAAACAGGGCCCAGCATGGTGCTGGGATCATCAGAGAGCTGAGGTGTGTGCTGGAATTCAATGCCCTCCCCATCCCACAGCAGCCCTGCATTTCCCTGCTGCAGCCTTGGTCTCCAGCCCAGCCATGGAGGCTCTTTGGGCTCTGGAGTGTTGCTGCAGCCCCCAAGGGCAGCTGAGCTCTGCCTTTGGCCCAGTCAGGCCTGGGCAGCGCAGGCCATGCTCAGCAATTGCTTGTGTGTGCCTGGCCTTGCTGTCAGCCCCGTGAGCGGCTGCGTGGCCCCTTTGTGGCCCTGTGCTGGCCCAGCCATGGTGGCCCAGCCCCTGTGCAGGCCCAGCCCAGGCCAGGAGCATTGCGGCTGGGAATGGCCCCTGTGCCGTGGTGCCCACAGCAGCCTTGGGGCTCTGTGCCCCATGGCCTCCCTGCTGGGCAGCCTCTGCCAGCTCCTGCAGAGCCCGTGGCACCTGTGGGGCTGCACAGACAGCCCTGCCCCGGGCTCTGTCGGCCTCTGGGCCAGCAGAGAGGCAGCCAGGGCTGGCCATGGCCAGGAACAGGCCCTGAGCCCCGCAGGAGGATGGAGCTGGGCCACAGCCAAACTCAGCCCAGGCCAAAGCTGGGCTCAGCAGCCAGGGCTGCCAACACATGGGCACAGACCCTGGCGCTGACAAATGTCCTGGGCCCCTCCCTGCTCTGTCCGTGCCACCAAGGGCACAGAGCAGCCTCCTCTCTGGGCCACTTGCCTGTTTGCAATGCCTTGCACAGGCGCTGGCCCTGCCCCACAAGGCCTGGCCTGAGTCCTGCCCCTGCACGCTCAGCCAGGCTGAGATGGACACTGATGGTTTCTGGGCCAGGCTCTCGGAGCCCAGCCCAGCTCCCTGCAAGCTCTGCCAGCTGCCCTGAGCTCTGGGCAGCACCAAGGGCCTCTCTGAGCCCAGCCCAGCCCAGCCGGCTCTGGCCCCACAGCTCTGCTCAGGCCAGGCTGCTCTGGGCACTGGCCCCACGGCCTCAGCCCCTGCCAAGGCCACAGCAGCAGCTGCAGCTGCCACAGGACTCAGCCCCAGCCATGGGGGAAGGTGCTTGGCCAAGGCCAAAGGAGGCTCCCTGGCTGCCCTGCTCCCCTCAGCCTGAGGTGCTGAGAGCTCTGCAGCCCCTGCTGCCATCCCATCTGCCCAGGGCAGCACCAGAGCCCCGGCCTTGGGGCCCTCAAGAGCTGCTTCTGCTCCAGACCCAGGGCCCATGCCAGAGCTGGGACAGCCACAAAGCTGTGCCCATTTCTGTTCATTGCTGCTCTCATGGGCATGGATCCTCAGCCACTTGGAGGTTGCTGATCAATTTTACTGCTCCGGAGACTTCTTCTTTCTTCAGCTGTTCAGTTCAGGAATTCAGTGAGAAGAGGTCATAAATATTTGTTCAGAATACCTGATCAAGAAAAGGCCCTGGGGAATATTTCAAGTTTTCAGTTCTTAATGTGGTTAATTAGACAGATGACAGAAGTCTACTCAAAGTGAATATACAATAGTACAAAACAATGCTGAGAGTACAGTTTTGTTCTGTTAGGTTTTATTTTCCTGTTTATAGATTGATTTCAGCAATTTCCAATTGATATTGATCCCCAGCAGCTTTTAATGCAGTTTGAACAGATATGAAAATCAAGACCCTTCATGGCTGACAATCAATCAGAATTTTTCCCCACCCCCTCCCCACCATTTCCCTCATCCAACCCCTGGCACTCCTATGGATCAGGAATGGTGTGGCCAGCAGGAGCAGGGCAGGGATTCTTCCCCTGTGCTGGGCACTGGTTGGGCAGCACCTCGAGTGCTGTATCTAGTTCTGGGCCCCCAATTTAGGAAGGACATGGAGGGGCTGGAGTGTGTCCAGAGAAGGGAAACAAGGCTGGTCAGGGGTCTGGAAGAAAGTCTTGTGAGGAGCAGCGGCTGAGGGAGCTGGGGTTTTTTATCCTGGAGAAGAGGAGGCTCAGGGGTGACCTCATCATTCTCCACAACTCCCTGACAGGAGGGTGCAGCCAGGTGGGGGTCGGGCTCTTTTCCCAGGGAACAGTGACAGGACAAGAGGACACAGCCTTCAGCTGCACCAGGGGATTTTTAGACTGGACATTAGAAAATATTCTCCACACAAAGGGTGGTTGGGCGTTGGAATGGGTTGCGAGGGTAGATAGGTGAGTCACGGTCCCTGGAGGTCTTTAAGAAAAGACTGATTGCCATGGTCTGGGTGACAAGGTGGTGGTAGGTCCCAGGTTGGACTTGATGCTCTCCAAGGTCATTTCCAGCCTGGCTGATTCTCTGTTGATTGTGACACTGCAGGGCCCTGGGGAAGCAAGGGGCCATTGTGACACGGCAGGGCCTGGTGGCACTAAGAGGACCATGGTGACACTGTGTACGACATGGCAGCACAGAGCCAAGGGGCCATTGTGACACTGTGGGGCTGGATGGAAGCAAGGAGACCATGGTGACAGTCTGGGTCCTGGTGGCACCACAGAGGCCTCTGTGACACTGCAGGGCCTTGTGGAACCAAGGGGCCATTGTGCCACTGTGGAACCAAGGAGAGCCTTGGGAGAGCCTGGGGACAATGGAATCAAGGGGCCATTGCTCCATTGCAAGGACTCTGGGAACTCAGGGAACAATTGTGACACTGTGGTGCCTCATGGAACCAAGGGTCCCTGGTGACACTGCAGGATCTTGTGTCACCAGGGCTCCATTGTGACACAGCAGCACCAAGGAATTCATTGTGGCACTCTGAGGCCCCCTGGAACCAAGAGGCCACTGTGACCCAGCAGGGCCCTGTGGAACCATGCAGAGCATTGTGACAGAGCAGGACCTGGTGTCACGATGGGGCCACTGTGACACTGCAGGGCCCCATGGAACCAAGGCGCCAGGGCTGCTCCTCAGGGACTCGTGGAATGAATGAAACATGTTTGAAACCGTGGTGGCCCTTGGGACCAAGAGGCCATTGTGACACTGTGGAACCAAGGAGAGCATTGCTGCACTGCCAGACCTCATGGAACCAAGGATCCATTGTGACACTGCAAGGCCCAAGGATCCAAGGGACTTTGTGACACCAAGGGGTCCCATGGAACTAAAGGGAGATTGTGACACTGTGAAGCCTCATGGAATCATGGAGACCATTGTGACACTCTGGGGCCTCATGGAACCCTGGTGACAGCAAGTTGTCTGGGAGTGTGGATCTGCTGGAGGGTAGGAGGGCTCTGCACAGGGCCCTGGACAGGCTGGATCCAGGGCCCAAATCCAACAAGGTGAGGTTTAACAAGTCCCAGTGCTGGGTCCTGCACTTTGGCCACAACAACCCCTGCAGCTCTACAGGCTGGGGACAGAGTGTCTGGAGAGCAGCCAGGCAGAAAGGGACCTGCAGGGACTGATGGACAGCAGGCTGGACATGAGGCAGCCGTGTGCCCAGGTGGCCAAGAAGGCCAATGGCTCCTGGCCTGGATCAGGAATGGTGTGGCCAGCAGGAGCAGGGCAGGGATTCTTCCCCTGTGCTCAGCACTGCTTGGGCAGAAGTGCTGTGTCCAGTTCTGGGACCCCAATTTAGGAAGGACATGGAGAGGCTGGAGTGTGGGGCTGGGGAGGGGTCTGGCGGACAAGTCCTGTGAGGAGGGGCTGAGGGAGCTGGGGTTGTTTATCCTGGAGAAGAGGAGGCTCAGGGGAGACAAGGCAGTGTCAGGGCACAGGTTGGACTTGATGATCTCCAAGGTCTTTTCCAGCCTTGCTAATGCTGGGATTCTCTGAAACCACCACTGGAGCAGTTGCAGGATGAGCCCAGGGCCTCCTCTTCAGAAGCTCCAGCAGCCCAGGTCCCTAAGCTTCTACTGGCAGCCCCAAAGCCCATCCTGTCAGTCCTGCAGAGCCTCTGCAGCTCCTCCTCATTGCCCAGAACAGGGAGCCCCAGAGGCAGACACAGCAGCCCAGATGTGCCCCCCTGGCCTGGGGTGCCTCTGGCAAGGGAGCAGCAGCAGGCACTGCAGGAGCCTGCAGACAATTCCTGCAGCACTTGTAGGATGATCCTGCTGCCCAAGGGACGTTCCCATGGGGCCAAGTCAGGAACTGCAATGGGGAGTGGGGCCAGAGAGGAAAGGGCAAACAGGGATGGGCTGTTTGCAGGGGAAGGAACAGGGCTGGGCAAGAGGAAGAGATTTGTACCAGGGAAGAGTAAAGAAAGCAAAGGTGCAGCCAAGGAAATGCTCAGGGCAGTTTGGGGGTGGCTGCCAGGCAGCCCTGGCTCTGAGCAACAGCGTCTGCAGTGGCACAGGAAACTCCCAGCTGATGGGAACAAACTTTCTGGCTGAGTGCAGAGGCCAGGACAAAGCTGAGTGGTTTCCCTGGTGTCCCGCAGGCCTTGCTGGCCCCAGGGGCTGATGGCATTTGTGCTCCCTCAGGTTCATGTCCCCACAGCAACAGCATGGGGGTGCTGGCCCTGCTGTGTGCAATGCAACCAGGGGCTGCTGAGGCAGTGCTGCCGTGTCTGTGCCTGCGAGGATGGGGCACCTGTGTGAGCTGGGGGAGAGGCCAGGGCTGCAGAGGGGGGATGTTGTTGGCAGCTGCATGAGGATGCTCTGGGACGCTGCCCTGGGCTGTGCAGCGCACTGGGCATGGATCAGCCCCTGCTCTGCTGCTCCTTCCCGTCTGCCCCAGGGCCCTTGCAGAGCCCCAGCCATGCTGTTTGCCCCCAGCCTGCCCATGGCCAGCCTGGGGCTGCTCACGGGGGTTTCTGTGCTGAGCATTGGCCTGGCCGTGTTCTTGAGAGAGCCTGGGCAAGGAGCCTGGAGCCCCCAGGGCCTGGCCTGAGGCGTCAGCGCTGCCCCAGCAGTGCCCATGGCCTGTCCCTGCTGCAGCCCCGGCACTGCCACCCCCAGGGCTGTGCCCGGCCCCGAGAGCACTCAGGCCCTGCAGCAACACCAGGGCCACCAGGGCAGCGGGGCAGGGCCACGGCAGCAGCACTGGCAACACCAAGTGCTGCTGCTGCTGCTGCTGGGCACAGCTGCTGGGCCAGCACTGATCTGCCCCAGCTCTGCACACAGACATTGCTGCTGCAGCTCCAGAGAAGGCAACAAAAGGGCATCTCTGCAGAAAACTCTGCTGGGAGATCCTTTACTTCCTTTAAAGCCACCGAGAGCACAGCCCCTCATTGATACAGTCTGTGGCCACAGGGAAGGTGAAGAGAAACCTAATGAGAAATGGAACAAGAAATGACATTTATATGTAGATAGTATGGAAAAAGTAAAACAAAGAGAAAAACCTCACAACCGAAACAACAAGAAGTATCAAAGATGACTTTTATTACAATTGATTTGCTGAAATTGGCCAGCAGTTTAATGTTTCTGAAAGCATCCAGTCATCAGTCTCCACACTTCAGCCTTGAGCTCCTTGCTCCTCAGGCTGTAGATGAGGGGGTTCAGAGTTGGAGGCACCACCGAGTACAGAACTGACAGGGCCAGATCCAGGGATGGGGAGGACATGGAGGGGGGCTTCAGATGAGCAAATGATGCAGTGCTGAGGAACAGGGAGACCACAGCCAGGTGAGGGAGGCAGGTGGAAAAGGCTTTGTGCCGTCCCTGCTCAGAGGGGATCCTCAGCACAGCCCTGAAGATCTGCACATAGGAGAAAACAATGAACACAAAACAGCCATACACTAAAGAGGCACTAACAGCAAGAAGCCCCAGTTCCCTGATGTAGGATTTGGAGCAGGAGAGCTTGAGGATCTGTGGGATTTCACAGAAGAACTGGCCCAGGGCATTGCCATGGCACAGGGGCAGGGAAAATGTATTGGCCGTGTGCATGAGAGCATTGAGAAAGGCACTGGCCCAGGCAGCTGCTGCCATGTGGGCACAAGCTCTGCTGCCCAGGAGGGTCCCGTAGTGCAGGGGTTTGCAGATGGACACGTAGCGGTCGTAGCACATGATGGTCAGCAGGGAAAGCTCTGCTGACAGGAAGAAGAAAATCAGAAAGAGCTGTGCAGCACATGCAGTGTAGGAGATGTTTCTGGTGTCCCAGAGGGAATTGTGCATGGCTTTGGGGACAGTGGTGCAGATGAAGCCCAGGTCGCTGAGGGCCAGGTTGAGCAGGAAGAAGAACATGGGCGTGTGCAGGTGGTGGCTGCAGGCTACGGCGCTGATGATGAGGCCGTTGCCCAGGAGGGCAGCCAGGGAGATGCCCAGCAAGAGGCAGAAGTGCAGGAGCTGCAGCTGCCGCGTGTCTGCCAATGCCAGCAGGAGGAAGTGCCTGATGGAGCTGCTGTTCGACATTTGCTGGGGCTGCACATGGGGATCTGTAAGAAAAGTAATCATGGAATAGTTGGGTTTGGAGAGGACTTGAAATATCCCAGCACAGCCTGGGGGCACTTTCCCCCCACTGCCTGCCCAGGGCTCTGCTGCCTGGAGCTGTCCCTGCCAGCAGCTGCTTCCCTGTGCCCAGGGCTGGGCCCTGCCAGTGCTGCCAGAGCCCAGCCCAGCCCTGGGGGCTCAGCTCTGCCCTGCAGAGCCCTCCCAGCTCAGGCACTGCCCAGGGGCAGCTCTGGCTCGGCAGGCTCTGATGGCAACCTCAGAGCAACCCTGAGGAGGCTGGAAAAGCAACACTGATGCTGCCTGTGAGGGGTTCTGTGCTGATTTCTGTAAATGCCCAGTTTATTCAAATCTGAGAGTATTATTTTATTTCTTCTTGACCTGAACTGACAGATGAACATCTATGCACAATTTACCATTCCAGCAACCCCAAGCAGTAGATTAAAAAAGCAGGATTTCCCCTTTATGCAGTCCCTGCCTTGCTGTGCTCCCTGTATGATCTATTTGGAAATGTTCTGCAGTTAAATGCCATGCTGGGAGCAGTCCTGAACAATGCAGCATCCTCCCCACACAAGGAGAACACTTCCAAGCCTCACCAGCTGTCTCCCCCCACCCAGATCTTGTCCCTCAGTGCTGGGAGCAGCTGCCAGGGCTGGCTGAGAGCTGTCCCTGGCAGGCAGCAGAGTCCCTGCCCCAGCACAGCGCCCTGGGCTGCAGGACCCTGCTCTGCAGGACAGCCCTGGGCACCCCTGGCTGCTCTGCACAAGAGACAAGCAGAGAATGTACTCACAGGCTCTGCAGGCATTGGCATGTTCCAGCTGCAGGAGATGGCTCCAGGAGCTGCAGCTGCATTGTCCTGCAGCCAGAGGTTCCTGTGCCAAGGGCTGGCAGTGATTGTGCCCCAGGCACTTCTCAGCCCCTTCCCAGCCCTGACTGATTGAAGCTCTCTGTGCCTCTGGGCTGTGCCCGGGCTGGCTGCAGATAGTGCCCCAGCCCTGCTGGGCTGGCACAAGAGCTGCTCATCAAGAGAAATGTGCTTTTGAAGCTCTTCTTGGTGAGCAGGAGCTGCCTCTGTGCCAGGAGCCCAGCCCAGCTCAGCAGCACAGACACAGCACAAGGACTTTAATCAGCCTCTGGGGCTTTGTGCTCAGGCCCTGAACATCAGTCCCTGAGAGGGAGCTGAAGAAACCTCTCCAGAACTCCAAGGCAGAATCCAACTCCAAACTTTCTTGGACTTTTAATGGGTCCCAGTGAGGGACACGACTGAGCAAGTGTCCCCAGGCCCCAGGCAGAGCAGAGATCTGTAGGCAGTGATGACAGGTGGGGACAAAGAGAAGCCAAGTCTTGGTGCCCTGGGGCACAGCAGGGTCTGTGCCACCAAGGGCTGGGAGGAGACACCTTGTCCTGAGGCCCTGGGGCCTCCTGGCACAGCCCCAGCCAGGCTGGGCACTGTCAGCCCCTTGTGCTGCCCTCAGCATCCCCCCCTAGCCCACATCCCAGTGGCCTCAAGGATCTGCTGCAAGGAGTCCCTGGGGAGCCTTGCTCAGCAATGGCCCTGGGGGCTCCTTCATGCTCCCTGCAGGGACTGCAGCTTTTTCAAAGGACTTTGGGTTTGGCTTTTGCCTTGGAGTCTCTGAGAGGTTTGTGCAATCATGGCCTCCAATTATCTGCTGTAATTAGTCCCTGGAGAGGCTCTGTCAGTAACAACACTCACTGGGGATCATTAATACTTCAAGGTACTTCAGTTATTTCAGGTACTTGTTGTTTCCCTTTGTATACAGATTCTGTGAGAGGTTTGTGCAATCATGGCCCCAATTATCTGCTTTAATGAGTCCCTGGAGAGCTTTGTACTGACACTCAGTGGGGCTCATTAATGCCTTGAGATACTCAAGGTTTTTAAGGTACTTTATGGATTTAAGAATTGTTTTAGGTACTTTCAAGGATTTTCCTTCCCACACTGAGTCACTGAGAGGTTTTTGTGCCATCCTGGCCTCCAATTCTCTCCTCCAAGGAGTCCATGACGATCCTGTGTGGAGTATCTTCCCCCTTTCTGTTTTACAACAAAGATGGATTTGAAACAATTTTCTAAGACTTTCTAAAAGCATGCAAACAAACATGAGACAATTAACAATAAAACAACAACCACTAAGAGAATGAATAGTCCTGTTTTAGCTCGGCATCATCCAACACTTTAGTACCTTGGATTGGAAGAGTTTTTTGGACCAGTCTTTGTTTTCCACTTGAAGCTTCTTGAACCCTTCCTTCAGTACCTGAATGCTCTTGTGGATTGACTCGCTGTGGCTGGAGAGGTTCATGCAGCACATGCCCTCAGAGTCTACACAGCCATGCCCATGTGCCCAGAGTAAAAACTCTATCGCTGTTCTGCAAGGTGGCGTGTCTGATGGTCTCTGTGTCTGAGAGCAGCCACTCAATGTGAGGGAGGCAGCATTGGTTTGCTTACTTAACAGGCACCCAGGATGGTCTGATTGCCCTAAAGCTTTAGCTGCAGCCACCCAAGGCAGTAACATGGAGGCTGCTATTCTTTTGTTTTGACTCCAATAGATGACATTATTTTTGCAATCAGATTCAAAGTTGTGTGTAGATCTTTTTGCTCTGTTTCTCTGGCCATTAATCATTTTTGTGTTGGGTGCCAGCAAGATAAGCCTCCCCAAGCTACAAGGTCTGCCTTTGATGTGTGAAGGGACAGCAGGCCATGCTCTATCCTTGCAAATAAGAAACACACCCTGCAGCAAGTTGAGTGGGTAGCTACTGGACCAAGAAATTATGGAAGAGGTGTAATTACACCATCAGGTCTGGTTTTTGTAAGTGGGATGGTATGGGGAGATGTCTCTCCTGATAGTTCCTTTTTTTCTTGTAATTTTGTGTCTTTCACCCTCTTCCCATCTCAGACAGTAATAAAACCTTACACAAAAGTCCATTTTTACAGAGCTGAGAATTTCTACCCCCTGAGTTCGAGTGGTGCATGCAGGAGCTTCTGGGTCCAGTAGTCCCAAGCACCGACAGGGTTGCACTTCTATTTGCCATCAGGATTGTCACCTGGCATACTGCAAATGGCACCCTCAGGTATTGGCCAGACATCTGTAGGCAACCCCAGTAGGCAGGTGGAGAAGGGGTCGTCAGGGCTAGCGACAGGCAGGCACAGGGTGTCTTGTTTCATGGCTTTGCTAGAGTTACCCATACGTTGTTCTTTGTGTTTTTGAGGGCTACCCATCCACTCGCAAGGAGCATGGTTGCAAACAGGCTGAGGAATGTGAGTAGAAGCTTCTTATGTGTCATCTTCAAGAGAATTGTCTAGTCCAGGTGCCAGAGTCACTGGTGGGTTTGTCTTGGGGTGGACTTGGGGGTTCCTTTGCAGAATCCACACGCAGTGGCTACAGGTAGGGCTTGATGTTCTTATCTGGGATACACCAAGGTCCTTTATCACAAATGGTCTCATTGTGGCAATTTGGCCTTTGGGTCCTTTGATGTTAATAAGTTCTGCACTTCAGACACTGTCACTGTCACCTCCAATCTGGGACAATATTCCTGCAATAGCTGTAAACGCCCAGTTAGGAGCCCACTTGGAACATGAGATACCTGTCACATCTGCTCCCATGTCCAGAAGCCCTGTCAAAACAATCTTTTCACTGTTAAGTTCCAGAGTGCTGGTGATTTTTGGTCAATCCTGATTTATCACATCCCTAGTGAAGTGTCATCAGCATCCTGCTTGGGCAATTGTTAGTCCTTGGGGTATAAAACAAAGTGGGTTGGGAGACAGGGCCAGCACTGTAATTTCTCATTGTGAGGACATTGATAGTATGGATGGCAATACAAAAAATCCTTCAGTGCTTGATTGGTAGTTTACTAAAATTAATAGTTCACAGGGCTGATCTTCGGGCCCCAGCTGTCCTGTCGATATTTCATGGGCAAAATAATCAGTTAAAACAACAGATTCCAGACTCACCAACTTCAATTTTGCCCCTGGTGGTAAGGTTGTTGGCAAATGGGAGATGAGGTGCTGGAGTTTAGGGCTACATTATCTGTAATGGGTGTACAATTCAGCGATTGTAGGCATCGTTGGCTTGAACATTTGTGCCATAGCCTGAGGCCACATTGCACTCCAATGGCAGTTTTTGGCTGCTTGGTGTAGTTACCTTTTGAGAAATTCCACCTAATTTGATGTTGATTATCCATTAGGGACCGGATAGGCCCCTCCTCCTTGGGGACAATCTTCTCTAAAATGTCCTTGTTGACCACACTGGAAACATATTTTTGGGCCCTGTAGATGTTGCTGGGGCCCCTTAAAGGGGACTTGCATGGCCCCTAGGGCTTCTACAACTCCCGATGCCTGGGCTTGTACAGCTGCTCTGTGTTCTGTTGTTCTGAGGCGATTACAGGCCTCAGTCATCTGCAGGAGTGTGGGTTCCAGCTCTAGTGGAAGGGCACACAGCACTTTCTTACATTCCGGGTTGGCATTGGCTACCCCCAACGATTTTAGTAATTCATTTTGAGTCTTTTCATTCCAGACTTGTTTCTCTAGTGCCTGTTTAAGGTGATCAATAAATTTCATGTAGGGCTCTCCAGGTTCTTGTCTGATGTTTACATAATCCAAACTGGGGGCGGTACCATCCAGTACCTGGATTCAAGCTCTCATAGCCATCTCTTTGATATCATCCAATGCTCTTCTGGGGATACCTGCTGCTTGATCATCTTGCAGGCTGTGTTGTCCTTCTCCAGCTAGATGGTTGATTGTCAGTTCTGCCCTTGCCTCATTATTAGCATAGTCTGCTATTAATCATTTAGCAAACGTTTCCATCCCTCTTCCCACAGGGTGTATTCTGTAGGTGACAACAACATGGTCATAATATATTTTAAATCATAGGGGGTTAAGACATGTGCTGTAAACATGGCCCTCATTAGGCCATTAAAACAAGGTAATGGCCTCTGGTCTTTAGCTGCCCTACACAGATCCTTGATTTCCCCGTAAACCAATGGATGATCCCTGGGATTCTGCCCCCTTCTTTCATAACATATGGGGGCAACAAGGAGTTTCAAGACAATTTGCCAGTCTCCTTCCCTAACTGCTTCTTTCTGGATCTTTTCCTAATGATCTTCTGGGGTTGAGGGGCAAGGTGGCTCTGGGGAGTTCAAACTGTCTTCCTGGGAGGAAGAATAACTTGGGGGAGAAACATTTG
Organism: Agelaius phoeniceus; assembly: GCF_051311805.1. NCBI lineage: Eukaryota > Metazoa > Chordata > Aves > Passeriformes > Icteridae > Agelaius > Agelaius phoeniceus. Next base: position 9,574,972 of record NW_027509866.1, read on the forward strand.
GATTAGAAATAGTGTGACAGTTGGGCTTAGTATCTTGGATCATGGGGTTATATTGTTGCTGGAGGGTGAGGCAAAGGCGCTGCCATTTTGTCAGGTGTTGGGATGAAGGGCCTTGATTTAGGATGGTGGACTTTGGGGGTGGAGTTCTGGAGGCATGGTCCAGGGTGAAGGTGGAAAGAGTGACAGTGGGGGCGTGACCCACAGTTCTGGGGGTGGAGTCTGGAGGTTCATTCAGGGCGGAAGAGAAGGCTGTGGTAGCAGGAAGTGGAGGAGCCAAGATGGAGGGAGGATGGTCGGGCTCCCGAGCCACATTCAGGCTCCTTCCATCTTGAATCTCCAGGGCATGATGCTCCAAGACAGCGTGGCCATTGCCATCTTGGACCATCGTGGAAGGTCTGAGAAAGGCAGGTTTGAGGGGTGGTCCCGAGTTAGGAGTGACCAACGGGTTGAGTTTTCAACAAACTGCTTGCTGGTGAAGGGTCTCAGGGATGGTGTGGAAGATGGGGAGCATGCAGGGTGCAGCGGGGTCACTTTTAACTCCCACGGAGTCCCAAAATTCAATGATATGGATTTCATCAGCAGAGGCATCTGGAAAATTTTTAATGATCCACCTCATGATTGATTTTAATTCGTACGTTGAAAATATTAAGTCATGATCAGTGAGAATTAAAGCATCCATGTATGCTCCTTTCTACTTTGGACATCTGACTGCCCTTTTTTGTTTCTCTGCCTTATGGGGAAGAGCCACCAGAACACCCCAAATCAATTATGGGGCATGGGTGCATATTGTAAAAACACAGTGGCAAAATGGTCAATAAATGTCTTGCATTTCCCCAAACCCACCTGCAATCCTATGCTGGTGAAACCGTCCTTGTCCCTGCCGATCCTGGGCAAGGTCCCTCGAAGCAACGATGAATCCGCCGGGCCCGGCACAATCCACAATCCCAGGGAGCCCTGGCCTATCCATCAGCTAACCCCAGCTGGCGTGACTGACACAGGGAGCCCTGAGTGTCAGGGTCCCTGTTTGGGCGCCAAAGGTCACAATGAGGGTGGCTGTGACAAACCTCTCTGGTTCCCTGACTTCAGGGAGAGGGTGGCAAAAACGAAAAGGAGAAGGATCAATGGAGTTGTTTAAAAGGAACATTAATAACAGGGTGAAAAGCAATAAACATGGAGAAGTCGAGCACAGTATGAGGGGCAGGATCCAAAGACCCAAGACAAAGGGGAGCAACGACATGTACACTTGGGGGTAGAAACACTCTAGAACAATAACCATATAGGGGAAACAAGTAACCAATAGGGGAATAGAACTTGGACAAGTTAGCATAACAACACTAAAGGCTTTTTGGAGAACTTTCAAGCTCACCTTAATTTAAACAAATGATTCCCAGGGCTTGAAACTTATGCCCAATGCTTTTGGGGTAAAATCTGGCTGACTCTGAGTTACAGCCAGGCTAACTCCCACACTGCTGCTTTGCTCTGGCCCCTTGGGACCATGCAGCCCAACAGAGCCACAATGATGTCCTTGGTTCCACGAGGCTCCACAGTGTCACAATGGTGCCTTGGATCCATGGCGCTCTGCAGTGTCACAATGGCCCCTTCATTTCACAAGGCTCCCAAGTGTCACATTGGTCTGCATAGGAAGGAAACCACGGAGCCCCCATGTTTCAGGAGCTGATGAACGGCAGCCACCAGAGGCCAAGGCAAGCCTGACCTGTCTGTCCTGGCAGGTCTGCTTGGAGCAACCCATGGATATTTGAAATTATGAATGTGGAGTTCTAATTTCAGGCATTTGTGCCTGGAGAAGAGGGATGTTTTTCTGCCATACAAAGAAAAGCACAGAGCCCTTGCCAGTGTTTGGAAAATAGGTGAGTGCTGGCACTCAGGAATCAAAGACCAGCACGACCTGTCTGTCCTGGCAACTTTTGTCTGGCAGCAATCTTTGGATACACAGAAATTTGGAGGTGGAATGCTAATTTTGGCCATGGATGCCTGGAAAGAATGGACAGTTCTTTTCCATAAAAAGAAGAGCCCAGAGCCCCAGTGTTTCAGGGGCAGTTGGGAGTGGCCTTCCACATTCCAAGGTCAGCCAGACCTGTCAGGTGGCCCCTGGGAGGCCAAGGCAGCCACACCTGTTTCATGTTCCCTTGGTTCCACAGGGCCCTGCAGTGTCACAATGGCTCCTTGCTCCCATGATGCCCTCAGGTGTCATAATGGCCCCTTGGTTACACAAGTCCTTAAGGATCTTCATGGTCTCCCTGGTTCCACAAGGCCCCACAGTGTCCTAATGGCCTTTGGGTTCCATGAAGCCCCTCTGTGTCCAATGACCCGTTGGTTCCATTGGGGTCCAGTAGTGCAACAATGATTCCCTTGGTTCCACAACTTCCCAGGGTGTCACAACAGCCCTTTTCATCCATGAGGCCCTGCAGGGTCACAATGTTCCTTTGGTTCCATGGGGCCCCACAGTGTCACAATGGTCTCCATGATTCCATGGGGCCTTGCAATGCCACAATGCTCTCCATGGATCCATGGTGCCCTGCAGGGTCACAACGGCCCTTTGGCTCCATGAGGCCCTGAAATGCAGCAGTGGCCTCTTGGTTCCACAAAGCCCTGCTGCTTCACACTGGCCCCTTGGGACCATGCGGCCCAACAGAGCCACAAAGATGTCCTTGATTCCATGAGGCTCCACAGTGTCACAATGGTCCCTTGGATCCATGGTACTCTGCAGGGTCACAATGTTCCCCTTGGTTCCACAAGTTCCTACAGTGTCACAGGTTCCACAAAGGCCTGCAGTGTCACCGTGGCCCATTGGTTCCACAATGCTCCACAGTGTCACAATGGTCTCCATAGGAAGGAAAGAAGTGAGCCCCAGTGGTGCAGGGGCAGATGAGAGGCAGCCGCCAGAGGCCAAGGCTGGCCAGACTTGACTGTATTGGTAGATTATTTTGGAGAGTAACCCTTGAATATATGGAATTTTAGAGGTGGAATCCTAATTTCAGCCATGTGAGCCTAGACAAGAAAGACAGTTCTTTTCCATAGGAAGAAAAGCATGGAGCCCCAGTGCTTCACAGTCAGATGGGAAGTGGCCCTTGACATGCCAAATTCAGTGGGACCTGTCAGACAGCCCCCAGGAGGCCAAACCAGACAGACTTGTTGAATGTTCCCTTGATTTCATGGATCCCCACACTGTCACAGTGTAATCCTTGATTCCATGAGGTCTGGCAAAGTCACAATGGATTCTTGGTTTCATGAGCCCCAACAGAGTCACAGGGTTCCCATGCCTCCATGTGGCCCCGCTGTGTCACAATGGCTCCTTGTTTCTATTTTAAATCAATCACAATCAAACCACAGTTTGATCATTGATCCTTGCTTCCAGAGGGGCCATGATTTGCACAATGGTCTCCTTGATTCCATGATTCCTGGATTCCACAGTCTCACCATCGTTTCCTTGGATCTCCATTGTCACAACTGACCCAAGGCTCCATGAGGTTCCGCAGTGTCACTGTGGTCGCTGTCAGAGGCTGGATGAGATCCATGTCCCGAGACACCTTGGGCTGCTCGGAATGCCCGTGTGGGGCCAGGGCCGGGTCAGGCCTTGGTTTGTGGTGGGACAGAGCCCCGCCCCCAGCCCTGGCCTGGCAGAGCTGTCAATCACACAGCGGGGGGGGTGGTGGGGGGGGGTGGTGATGTTAACCCAGCTCTGATTGGCTGAGCTGTCAATCAATCAATCACACACCAGCAGCTGGTGCTACCCTTGCTCTGATTGGACAAGCAACTGGCGGTCCCACCCCAGGGGCGGGCCCATGAAGGCCCAGGGGGTTAAAAGCCGGAGCATGAGGCCAGCCCAGGGTCTGGATCCTGCCTTCTGCTGGGGTTCCTCTGTTGGTGATGCTGGAACCTGAGCAGTTGGTGCCCATGTGCGTGTCCTTCTATGGAACTTCTGTCTTTCTGTTGGTCTCTGTTTCTTCTCCTTCTAATCCTACTTACCTGCAACATTTCTGGGTAACTTAAAATCTTAAAGGTTAAAGGATTTGAGGTGAAATGTGTGGGAATCCAGGGCACAGGGAATATTTCTCTGTCTGCTCTGAGGGGTCCTGACCCCCAGAGAAACACTGCCTTTAACCTTTGCCCATGGAGAGGACTTCCAGGACATAGAGACCAATTAGAATTTAGCAAAGTGTGGAATAGATTAGATGGGAGTACACTATGTTCCTTGGGTGAGAAATTTAGGTTTTGGGATTTTTAGTATGGTGTAGATAGGAAGCAAGATGCAGGAATTTGGGTGTAGTCCCTGTCTTCTTCATCTACTCCATTTTTTACAGTGTTGGTGGGACGGGGTCATTGGTCAAGGAAAGCACAGTGCAGAGGTCATGTGCACAGTCAAGGGATGAGTTATTGGTAGATAAGTAGAAATAATGTATGTTTTAAGAGTTAATTGGAGGAGACAACTTTAAAAGACCTTGAAACTGTACATTTTGGGGCCATTTTGTGGTGCATTTCCAGCGTGCTGAGCCTGGTGTGGACAGCGTGCAAAACTTTATTTAAGATATCAATAAGCTGAAGACCAAAAAAGTCCCATGCATCTCCTTTTACATGGCACAGAACTGCTACAGGAGGGTTTCTCCCATCCAGGGAGCCCCCAGAAAGGCCCAATGTAAAACAAACATCAAAAACTGGTGCTCCGACAAGGTTTGAAATAAGATGGGTTTTTTCCAAAAAGTTTTTTACTGAAGGGTGTTGTCTTAATTGGCCAGTCCTATGAAATGTGTTGAATAAATGACCAATGAGGTCCACCTGTAGCAAACCAAGACATAAAACAAGAGGATTGAAAAAACAGGTGGCTTTTAGTCCTTAGACTTCTGATCTGAGTCTGTGTCATCTCTGATTCAACAGTGACATTTGGGGATCTGTGGGGGCTATTGGGGATCCTTTCTGCACCTTGTGAACCAACAGGAGTTTCTGTAATAAACTTTGCCTGAAGCTCCCACTGTGCCCATGACAGGAACCCCTGTGAGTGTCTGGGCCATCCCGGCTCTTTGGCAGCCTGGGGACTCCTGGGATGTCACCGTGGAGGCCCCGTGAGTGCCTGTGACAGATGGGTGCCTTTGCAGCCCAAGGTGCCCTGGGATGTCACCATGGAATGGCTGTGACTGCCTCTGACCACAGGGCTCTTTACCATCCCCAGAAAGGCCTGGGAGGTCTCCATGGAGCCCCTGTCTCTGCCTGTGACATTCCAGCTCTGGAACAGCCTGGAGACTCTAGGAAAGTCCCCATGGAACCCCTCTGAGGGCCCATGACAAATCTGATCCTTAGCAGACAACCATCAGCAGGACCCTGTTGCTATGGTCAGTTTCCATGGCAACCATCCCCAGCCCCCTGTTGCTATGGTCAGTTTCCATGGCAACCATCCCCAGCCCCCTGTTGCTATGCTCAGTCCCCTGGTAGCTCCATGGAGACCCCATGCCAGGGGTGGTTGCCATGGACACCAGCTCAGGCCTGCAGCCAGAGCCCGTTGCCATGGCAACCATTGGCAGCCCCATCCCCAGGCTGATGGGATCCCAGAAGCACAGAATTGGCTGAGCTGGGAGGGACCCATCAGGATCCTCCAGTCCAACTGCTGGCCCTGCACAGGGCACCCCAACAATGCCAGCCTGGGCCTGGCAGCGCTGGCCAAACACTGCTGCAGCTCAGAGAGCCCTGGAGCTGGGAGCCTTCCCTGGGGAGCCTGGCCAGGGCCCCAGCAGCCTCTGGCCAAAAACCTTTTCCTGACATCCAACCTGAGCCTGCCCCGACTCAGCTGCAGCCGCTCCCTCCGCTCCTGTCCCTGGGCACCAGAGGGAAGAGGTTCCCACAGCCCCAGCCAGGGACCCGCTCCCAAGGCTGCTGCCATGGCCACCAGGGCTGGCACCAGCTGGGATGCTCGGTTTCCACGGGCCGGGCTTCAGGAATGGGATTCCCCAATTTCCTGCTCCCACTAAAACTGCGCTGCCCTCACTGCCCTCCCGCCTGCCATGGAAAGCACAAAAGGCAAAGATCCCATGCTGGGAGAAAAACATTTTATTGGGAACAGCAACCAGATAAGGAACAAACAGGAACAGAAAATATTGATAACAGAAGGGATAAGAAAATCTATTTACTGGGAAAACTACAAGACAAATGACTGGGTCTTCCTGGCCACGTAGTTCCCCCTCTCTGGAAAGGACACCCTTCTCCTCAGGGAGAGAGAGAGAGAGTCCCTTTCCTGCCCCTGGCAATGACCTGAGGTGGGAGTGAATGTAATGACAGGGCCATGGCCAGACCCTCATGTTCTTCAATCCCACATCAGGTCATTTGAGGAACAGGAAAAGGGACAGGTGTCTTCCCAGCATGGATCACAGGTAACATGGATCACCAGAGGTCTTCCCAACGTGGGGTCTCCAATGGAGAAAGAAGCTGGAGCTGGTCATGAAGCTCTTCCTGCAGTTGGGGCACTGGAAGAGCTTGCCTTACTGGTGCCTCTGTTGGTGTCTGCTCAAGTGAGAGCTGCTGGTGAAGCTCTTCCCACACTGGGGACACTCGTAGGGCCTCTCCCCAGCGTGGATGCGCTGGTGCCTGATGAGGTGGGAGTTGCACTTGAAGCCCTCCCCACAGTTGGGGCGGCAGAAGGGCCTCTGCTCTGAGTGAATTCGCTGGTGTCTGACGAGATCGGAGCTGGTCTGAAACCTCTTCTGGCACTCAGGACACTCGTAGGGCCTCTCCCCAGTGTGGATGCGTTGGTGGGTGATGAGGGCAGAGCTGCAGCTGAAGCCCTTCCCACACTCCCCACACTCGTAGGGCCATTCCCCAGTGTGGATCATCTGGTGGCTGATCAGGGTGCTGCTCTGCCTGAAGCTCTTCCCACACTCCAAGCACTTGTGGGGCTTCTCCCCATTGTGAAGCTGCTCATGGGCCACCAGCTCTGAGCTCTGGCTGAAGCTCTGTCCACCTTCCTGGCTCAGGGTGGGTCTTTGCTCCTCAGAGCACCCTGGGCTGGGTTTGGAGCCCCTTCTCCTGTGGGATCTCTGGGACTTGTCCTCCACGTTGGAATTCTGCACTGTGGAGTCACTCAAAATGGCCTCTTCCACGAGGTTCTGCTGTGGGGATTTTTCCTCCCTGGTCTCCATCCTCAGCTCCTTGTCTGGGGGAGGAAGGACAAGGAGAGGATGGGATTTGCCTCCATGCCAGAGGGAAGGGGAAGGAGATCCCCCCAGTGCATCCCCGGCAGGATGGGGTTGGCAGCAGGGTTGTCCTGCAGCCGGGGGCCGTGCTGGGCTGGGAGATGGAGCAGGAGAGAGGGGGAAAGGGGCACTGAATTCCTCCTCACCTCCCTGGGGCTCCTGGGGCATCTTCCTCTTCCTCGCAGACTCCTCTTCCATTGAGTCTACGTTTGGGAATGGGAAATCCTGTTTTGGGAGGAAAAGAAGGGGTGAGCACATTGAGTTTTGTACTGGATTGAAGGCAAACCTGGGGGAGAGTCTAAGCCAGAATTACAATTTAATAAGAAAATGAAGATCAAGGCAATGATACAGAAACACTGCCCTAAACTGACAGAGTCAGGATATAACCTGACACCCTGCTGGTCAGGCTGGTGGCTGCAGTCCCATTAAATGGTGGCTGCAGTCCTGTTGGAGTGATGAACGTGATTCTGTCCAAGCAGTGATCCTGTAGAAGGGTCTGGTCTTCCTCTGAAGGTCCAGTGGTGGTTCTGGAGCTCTTGTCCTCTGGGAATCCAGTAGGCAAGCTGCTCCTGGTGTTGCAAGGCTCAGCTTATATCCAGGTAGGAATGCTTGCATCCTCCCCCTGGGCGGAGCATCCCACAATGGGAGGATGGAATTTGATCAGTCCTGCAGTGACACTCAATGGCCCATTCCCAGAAGATATCTCCCCTGGAGGGCGTGATCAGGCCTGAGTCATGGAAGAGATCAAGAACACTGCTCCTCCTGTTTATAGCAGTTGATGAAGATGGGCATTGAAAACATGCATTTGGTTCCATCTTACATTGCAGCCTGAAACAGTGGGGGAATCCCTGCTCAGGGGGTGAACACCACCCCCCTTACCCAAACTGGCTCAGGTGTAAAACCCCCACCCCGGGAAGGCCACACACACAGGGGACAATGTCACACTTGCCCTGCCCCAGGGGAGGTCTCTGTCCCTGTCACTCCCTTGCTGTCCCCCCCTTTTCTCTTTCTTTCCATCTCTCTCTCTACCTCACATTTACTGTTCAATAAAATCCACCTTGGATTTGGTCTCATTTGCACCTTAATTGGGGCAGAGGCATCTCTCTTATGATTTTCTTAACCAGATTGCAAGATTATTTTGGCACAGTGAGTTCAGGGCACTGTTCTCTGTCCCCAAGTGCCTTTGAGAACAGCATGGTTCCCTACTCTGAGGAGGTTGTGGTTCTCTCTGGAGGAACTCTTGGAAACTTGGACACAGCTTCGTCTGAACGACTTATGGGAGAACTGATGAGGAAAATGGCTGTTGTGGGTGGCCAGTGTAAAGAAAATATTTTTATGTCCTTTCTTGAAGAGTTTGGTAAAATCACTGGAGGAAAGGGAACAAAAGATACCATCGAGACTGTCAAGGTTCATTCACCCCATGGTGAGGAACACAAGGCTGCTAAAAGTCTCACAAGAAGCCCAGCTCAAGTTGCTAAATTCCCAAATAACTCCTGAATTCCCAGGCTTGGGTTCTTTGCCAAATGTGAGAATCATTTTTCTCATTGTCCCTGTCCCCTTTGTGACAGCTACACAGAGCTTTCCCTTCCTTTTCATAATCTATATTGGGCTGAATTTCTACTTTTTTTTTATCAGAATGTGCCAGCAGCTGAGCTGGAGCTGTGCAGGAACCAATGAAACTTGCAATTGCCACAAAATTGCTTGTACTGTCAGTTTATTAATGTTTGGGATTTGTTTGCATTTCCATCACAATTGGCCTTGGGGAAGAGCAACTTCAAGGCATTTTCTGTAGGGTTAAGTTTGATTTCTGACGAGAAACAACTTTACTTTGTCCAGTGCCCAGGGAACGCTCAAGGGGTCTCTGTGCCTCTTGCCCTGGGGAATGCTGGGGAGGGGCTTGGGGGGGTTGTCCCTGTCCCTGTCACCCCAGGCCATTCCCCAGGGGTGTCCCTGTCCCTGTCACCCCAGGCCATTCCCCAGGGGTTGTCCCTGTCCCCCCAGGCCATTCCCCAGGGGTGTCCCTGTCCCTGTCACCCCAGGCCATTCCCCAGGAGTGTCCCTGTCCCTGTCACCCCAGGCCATTCCCCAGGGGTGTCCCTGTCCCTGTCACCCCAGGCCATTCCCCAGGGGCTGTCCCTGTCCCTGTCACCCCAGGCCATTCCCCAGGGGTCTCCATCATTCTCACCCAGGGAATGCTTGGGGGGTCTCCCTCCCTCTCTCCCCTGTGCCAGGGGGTGCTCGGGGCAGTCTCTGTCCCTCTCAGCCCAGGGGATGCTTGGGGCTCTCTGTCCCCTGGCCCTGGGGGATGCTCGGGGGGTCTCCATCCCTCTGGCCTCAGGCAATGCCTGTGCAGGGCTGGGCACCAGGGGCTCTGTGTCCCTCTCACCGCTGAGGCTGCTCGGGGCTGGGGGGGCTCTGCCACCTTCTCACCCCTGGGGAGGCCGGGGGGGTCTCTGTCCCTCTCAGCCCTGCTGGGACCCCACCCAAACATCATCGGGGTCACAGGGACAGAGACACCCCCAAACCCCCAGAAGGGCTGAACCTGGGATTTGGTTTGGGGCTGAGGATTTAGGAAGGGGCTGGAATTGGGGCTGGGTTTGGAGTTGGGGCTGAGATTTGGATTAGAGCTGGGATTGGGGTTAAGGCTAGAGATGGGATTGGCTTTAGGGCTGGGGTTGGGATCAGGTCTGGGGCTAGACGAGTCTGGCACTGGGATGGGATTAAATTCAGAACTGTGAGTGTGTCTTAATGTGGAGTGAGACTGAAACCAGGATCAGGGTCAGGTTTGGGACTGAGCTCACTCAGAGCGAGAAAGGGGGGATGTCAGTGTGGGAAGGTTTGGGGAAAATCCTGTTTTGGGGAAAAACAAGGTGTGAATGCCTTGGGTTGGGGATTCCTCCCACCCAAGTCCATTTCTAGAAGTCACCTGATGTCCAAAAATCAAGAGTGCATAAAAAAGCACCACCAGGAGTGTCCCATTTCCAGTCTCATCCCTCTGGGGTTCTGGTGGTCCCCCATCTCAGGGCTGCTGGGGATCCCATGAGTCCTGGGGATCCCCCCCTCTCCAGGATCCTGCTTAGGGATGCTGCGGGGTTTAGGGGTCCCGCTCTCCAGCCCCCTCAATCCAGTCACTTGGGGCTCCCCCCACTCCCCACCACCCTACCCTGATTTAGGGCAAATTTGGGAGAATATCCCCAAAAGGGGTTTCCTCTAGACAGGAGATTCAAGCAGATTCTTCCACAGCTGATTCAGTAAAATATTTCCTTGGAGAAAATTGTAAAAACTCTGTTTATTTAGCAGGCAAAGCATTCACCAGCAAAACAAATGAACAATATTAAACAATAAAAACTCTTGCTGCTCCAAAAGAGATGACAAACTCACAGTTCTTCCGTGCACTGTAGCTGGGCTCACTCAGTCTCTTATCAGTCTCTTATCAGTCTCTTATCAGTCCCTCCAGTGCTGGAAATGCCATGGCCCAGGCCCCGCCAGGTGGGCCACAGGTGGGAGCTGCCAGTGCAGTACTGGGTGTTCAGCCCAAAGCAAGTTTAAACAGCTCCAAAGAAAAAGAAAAATCACAGTCCAGGGAACTTCTCTGTCTCAGAGAGCTAAAAACTAACTAAAAGCAAAGGAGAGCTCTGTCCTGCCCTCTGTCCATCCAGGAGCTGGAATGTGGAGGAGTGAGTGCAGTGCCTGAAAACAAACTGCAGCTTCTTCCTCCTCCCCTTGGCTCTCAGAACCAGCCTTAAAGGTGCAGAACTCATTTCTGGGCTAAAGGGACCGATGGGGCACGAGCATCATGAAGTCACCCCAGGACGCGCCCCTGTCAGGGTCAGGGGGTCCCGTCCCCACCTCATCTCCGGGCTGCCGGGGGTGCCCCAGCTCCGGTATCGCCCCTTCCCCTCTCCCTGCCCCGGGGGTCCCCCGTTCCACAGCCCCGGCTCTCACGGGGATCCCCAAAACCAATGTCCCGCCCCGTCGGTACCGGGCCATCCCCACGTGGACCCCCCGGGACCCTCCCGAGGGGCGATGGCGGCTCCTCTGCCCCCGAAAAAGCTCCTCTTAGGGAGCCCGGAGATACCCGGGGCTCGAGTCTGGGATCTGCCGGCTCCCAACACTCTCCAAAAAAATCCTCCTGGAGACCCCTGGCTGGAGTTATTTGGGAATTTAGCTACTTGAGCTGGGCTTCTTGTAGGAGTTTCAGCAGCCTTGTGTTCCTCACCCTGGAGTAAATGAACCTTGTCAGTCTCGCTGGTATCATTTGCTCCCTTTCCTCCAATGATTTTAACAAACTTTTCAAGGAAGGACAACAAAATATTTTCTTTTTCACTGGCCACCCACAACAGCCATTTTCCTCATCAGTTCTCCCATAAGTTCCGCGGGAGGAAGGAGGGACTGTTTCCAAGTTTCCAAGAGTTCCTCCAGAGAGAACCACAACCTCCTCAGAGTAGGGAACCGTGCTGTTGTCAAAGGCACTTGGGGTCAGAGAAGGGTGGCCTAAACTCACTGTGCCAAAATAGTCTCGCAATCTGGATAAGAAAATTTCCAGAGAGATGCCTCCGCCTCAATTAAGGTGCTAATGAGACCAAATCCAAGGTGGATTTTAATTGAACAGTAAATGTGAGGTAGAGAGAGAGTTGGAATGAAAGAGAAACCGGGGGAGAGCAAGGGAGTGACAGGGACAGAGACCTCCCCTGGAGCAGGGCAAGTGTGACATTGTCCCCTGTGTGTGTGGCCTTCCCGGGGTGGGGGTTTTACACCTGAGCCAGTTTGGGTAAGGGGGGTGGTGTTCACCCCCTGAGCAGGGATTCCCCAACTGTTTCAGGCTGCAATGTAAGATGGAACCAAATGCATGTTTTCAATGCCCATCTTCATCAACTGCTATCAACAGGTGGGGCAGTGTTCTTGATCTCTTCCATGACTCAGCCCTGATAACGCCCTCCAGGGGAGAGATCTTCTGGGAATGGGCCATTGAGTGTCACTGCAGGACTGATCAAATTCCATCATCCCATTGTGGGATGCTCCGCCCAGGGGGAGGATGCAAGCATTCCTACCTGGATATAAGCTGAGCCTTGCAACACCAGGAGCAGCTTGCCTACTGGATTCCCAGAGGACAAGAGCTCCAGAACCACCACTGGACCTTCAGAGGAAGACCAGACCCTTCTACAGGATCACTGCTTGGACAGAATCACGTTCATCACTCCAACAGGACTGCAGCCACCATTTAATGGGACTGCTGCCACCACCCTGAGCAGCAACAGGGTGTCAGGTTATATCCTGACTCTGTCAGTTTAAGGCAGTGTTTCTGCATCATTGCCTTGATCTTCATTTTCTTATTAGATTGTAATCCTGGTTTACACCCTCCCCAGGTTTGCCTTCAAACAAGTACAAAACTCAATGTACTTATCCCTTGTTTTCTTCTCAAAACAGGATTTTCCATCCCGTAAACTTGGCCAGATGGAGGAGGAGGCTGTGAGGAAGAAGAAGGTGCCCCAGGAGCCCCAGGCAGGTGAGGAGGAAGTCAATGCCCCTTTCCCCCTCTCTCCTGCTCCATCTCCCAGCCCAGCACAGCCCCCGGCTCCAGGACAACCCTGCTGCCAACCCCGTCCTGCTGGGGATGCACTGGGGGGATCTCCTTCCCCTTCCCTCTGGCACGGAGGCAAATCCCATCCTCTCCTTGGCCTTCCTCCCCCAGGGAAGGAGCTGAGGATGGAGACCAGGGAGGGCAAATCCCCACAGCAGAACATCATGGAAGAGGCAGTTTTGAGTGGCTCCACATGGCAGAATTCCAATTGGGAGGAAAAGCCCCAGAGATCCCACAGGAGAAGGGGCTCCAAACCCAGCCCAGGGTGCTCTGAGGAGGAAAGACCCACCCTGAGCCAGGAAGGTGGGCAGAGCTTCAGCCAGAGCTCGGAGCTGGTTATCCATGGGCAGCTTCACAATGGGGAGAAGCCTCACAAGTGCTTGGAGTGTGGGAAGAGCTTCAGGAAGAGTAACCACCTGATCCGCCACCAGATGATCCACACTGGGGAATGGCCCTATGAGTGTGGGGAGTGTGGGACGGGCTTCAGCTGCAGCTCTGCCCTCATCACCCTCATCAACGCATCCACACTGGGGAGAGGCCCTACGAGTCTCCCGAGTGCCAGAAGAGGTTTCAGACCAGCTCCAGTCTCCTCCAGCACCAACAGATTCACACTGATGAGAGGCCCTTCCACTGCCCTGACTGTGGGAGGGGCTTCAAGCGCAACTCCACCCTCATCACCCACCAGCGCATCCACGCTGGGGAGAAGCCCTACGAGTGTGGGGAATGTGGGATGAGCTTCAGCCAGAACTCTAACCTGATCTCCCGCCAGAAGACCCACACCAGGGAACGGCCCTATGAATGTGGGGAATGTGGGAAGAGCTTTAGGCAGAAGTCTCTCTTGATCTGCCACCAGAGGATCCACACTGGGGAAAGGCCATACAACTGCGGGGAATGTGGGATGACCTTTTGTAGGAAGACCCAAATGATCATCCACCAAATGATCCACACAGGGGAGCAGCCCTACAAGTGCCCCGAATGTTTCACACCAACTCTCAGCTCCTCCAGCACCAGCGCATCCACACTGGGGAGAGGCCCTACGAGTGTCCCCAGTGTGGGAAGAGCTTCACCAGCAGCTCTCACTTGAGCAGACACCAACAGAGGCACCAGTAAGAGAAGCCCTGCACATGCCCCAACTGCAGGAACAGCTTCATGCACTGCTCCAGCTTTATCCCCCATTGGAGACCCCACGTTGGTCAGAGCCCTGGTGATCCATTTTCCCTGTGATCCATGCTGGGAAGACACCTGTACCTTTTGTTGCCCCGCCAATGACTTGACGTGGGCTTGGAGAACATGAGGGTCTGGCCATGGCCCTGTCATTACATTCACTCCCACCTCAGGTCATTGCCAGGGGCAGGAAAGGGACTCTCTCTCACTCTCTCTCCCTGAGGAAAAGGGTGTCCTTTCCAGACAGGAGGAAATACATTGCCAGGAAGAACTAGTTGTTGATGTTGTAGTTTTCTCTGTAAATAGTTTTACTTATCCCTTCTGTTATCAATATTGTTTCTGTTCCTGTTTGTTCCTTATCTCGTTCCTGTTCCCAATAAATTGTTCTTATCCCAGCCCGGGATCTTTGCCTTTTGTGCTTTCCATGGGAGGCGGGAGGGCAGCGAGGGCAGCACAGTTTTAGTGGGAGCAGGAAATTGGGGAATCCCATTCCTGAAGCCCGGCCCGTGGAAACCGAGCATCCCAGCTGGTGCCAGCCCTGGTGGCCATGGCAACCACCCCTGGCATGGGGTCTCCATGGAGCTGCCAAGGGACAGAGCATAGCCACAGGGGGCTGGTGGTTGTTGCCATGGAAACTGACCATAGCAACAGGGGGCTGGTGATGGTTGCTATGGAAAACTGCCCATAGCAACAGTGGACTGGTGATGGTTGCCTACTAAGGATCAGATTTGTCACAGCCCCTCAGAGGGGTTCCATGGGGACTTTCCAAGAATCTCCAGGCTGTTCCAGAGCTGGAATGTCACAGGCAGAGACAGGGGCTCCATGGAGACCTCCCAGGGGTTTCTGGGGATGGTAAAGAGCCCTGTGGTCAGAGGCAGTCACAGCCATTCCATGGTGACATCCCAGGAGTCCCCAGGCTGCCAAAGAGCTGGGATGTCCCAGACACTCACATGGGTTCCTGTCATGGGCACAGTGGGAGCTTCAGGCAACATTTATTAGAAAAGCTCCTGTTGGGTCACGAGGTGCAGAAACAATCCCCAATGCTCCCGATAAATCGCTAGATGTCACTGTCGTATCAGTGTTCTGGGGTTTCTTTCCAATGGAAAACAACCATCCTTATCCTCCAGGTGTCCATGTCTGAAATTGGGATTCCACCTCCAAAATTCTGTATATCCAAAGGTTACTCCCAGGCACAATCTGCCAGTACCATCAAGCCTGGCTGGCCTTGGCCTCTGGTGGCTGCCCCTGCAACACTGGGGCTGGGTTCTTCCCTTCCCATGGAGATCACTGGGACACTGTGGGGACCTCATGGAACCAAGGGGATCATTGTGGCACCACTGGAGCCCATGGAACCAAGGGGCCATGGTGACACAGTGGGGCTTCATGGAACCCAGAGACCATTATGGCTCTGTGGGGCCTGATGGAACCATGGAGACCATCGGGACCCTTCAGGGCCTGGTGTCACCAAGGGGGCATTATGGCACCTCAGGGCCTCAGGGAAGTGAGGGACCATTGGGACACTGTGGGGCCCCATGGAACCGAGGGAACATGGAACAGGTCTGGCTGGTTTGGCCTCCCAGGGGTCTCCCCTGAGAGGTCTGGCTGATGTTGCAATATCAAGGGCTGCCTCTCATCAGCTCCTGGAAGACTGGGGCTCCGTGCTTTTCTTGCTCTGGGAAAGAACCCTCCCCCTTTTCAGATGCGCATTGCCAAAATTGGAACTCTCCCTAAAACAATTCCTATATGCAAGGATATCACTCAGAACAAAATCCTGCTTGCTCTGTCTGGTCTTGGC
This sequence comes from Agelaius phoeniceus, assembly GCF_051311805.1. Lineage (NCBI taxonomy): Eukaryota > Metazoa > Chordata > Aves > Passeriformes > Icteridae > Agelaius > Agelaius phoeniceus. The sequence continues at coordinate 9,590,708 of NW_027509866.1, forward strand.
CTCTGGTGGCCATTTCTCATCTGCCCCTGAAACACTGGGACTCTGTTCCTTCCTTCCTATTGAAAAGAACCGGCTCTCATGTCCAGGGTCCATGGCCAAAATTAGAACTTGGCCTCTCAATTCTGTATGTCCAAGGACTGATCCCAGACAAAAGTAGCAAGGACAGACAGGTCAGGCCTCTCAATTCTGTATGTCCAAGGACTGATCCCAGACAAAAGTAGCAAGGACAGACAGGTCAGGCTGGCCCTGTCCTCTGGTGATTTTCTTAGACACTGAGCTGAATGTTTTCATTTGAAAACACCTTGGGGAGGGCCCAGAGATCTCCCAGGGAGGTATTTTGAAACCTCGGGCACACGAACACTACATATGGACAAAGGAGTTCTGTGCTCTGTGCTGTTGTGGTGGTTTTGCATCATGGAAGTGATGTCCTAAAAGAAGTTGCTAGCAGTTTTCTTCCATGTCTGACAAAACCCCAATCAGTAATTAGCTTTGAGAACTGACAATCTGTTAAACCACTAAGGAAACTGTACACGCCTCTGTGAAGACACATGTTAAAGATGAGAAAGCCTGGGAAGGTCTCTTTCCCTTCTGGCTGGCACAGAGGTAACAAGGCTGACCCGGCCCTGTCTCAGCCAGGCTGGGCTGGGCGGCTCCTGCCGTGGGGCCGGGCCCCTTCCCAGGGACCCCGCCAGGCCCCATCGGCTGCCGGGCAGGGCCAGGGAGGCCGCGGGGCCGAGGCCGGGCCGGGCCATGGCTGCAGTTGGGAACATCTGGGCCCTGCTGAGCCCTGCCCCGCCGCCAGCCCGGGCCCAGCCAGGATCCGCCGGGCCCCAGGAGCAGCCCCGGGCCGGGCCGGCTCGGCCAAGATTCTGCCGCCCTTGGGCTTCAGCCGCAAGCCCCGGGCAGGGGCAGGAGAAGCCATCGGCCCCGGCAGTGCTGCTGCTGTGCTCTGGCCTGGCTGCTGAGATCCTGGCCCTGCCCCAGCGCGGCCCATCCTGACACAGCCCCAGCGCAGCCGCTGCAGAAACCTCCATCGTAAAACAGCTCCGGCCGCAAGCACCGAGCCCGGCCGGGGGCACGGAACCATCTGCAGGCCCCGGGTGAGATATGAACTCTTTCAGTGCTTCCATCCTCCCTCCAGTGAGAGAAAAGGACAAAGTGCAGGCACACAGAGGAGCAACATGAAGACACCGAGGTCAGTGAAGAGATAGTTGGGTCCCAGATGGGAGGGATGAGGAGATGCCTTGATCTTGGGGCTGAAATCCTCTTGTAAAGCAATGGAGAAGGATGGAATTGATACATCAGACTCTCTTTTTCCATAATCCATTGAAAAGTATGGGGAGATGGCTTGTTCAGCAATGGTCTCAGTGCTAAAGTAGGCAAATGTTGGGGTAGCTGTGATCCCATTAGAAGTATGAACATTGAAAGAGAGCAGAGTGATGAGATCCTGTGCCCTCAGTGAGAGAAGACCTCTGTTCCCAGAGATGAAGATGATTTCAGAAACAGATTTCAGAAGAGAACCTCTGCTCTTCAACAGCTCATCTTTAAACTAATAACACATAAGTTGACATTGCCCATAAACACAGCTGTGGGAAAAGCTGTGAAAAAATGGGAGTGACTTCACTATTGCAGATTTTCTAGGTGGCTGCTGTTCACGGAAATTAAGAGCCACGAGAGAACTGTTTTCTTATGGAGTAGTCTCCATAGCATGAAAGACAGACTCCTCTCCCTAAGGGAACTGAAGATAGACCATTCTAGATGTGGTAAACTGACTGCAAAATCAAGTTTGGCCCCTTTACATTCTCAGTAAGTAAGAAAAGGTTGTAGGTAGAGGTAAGTTTTCTTCAGTTTCTTACTACTGTTTCTTTTAGTTACTATTAATAAACTTTTCTTTATAACCTTCTAAAGTTTTAAGCCTACTTTGCCTTTATCCTAATCCTGCCCCACAGCAGGAAATGAGTAAGTATATTCTAATGACTGCACTGGTAATTAGCCAACAGTGAACCCACAACACTGATGCATTGGCTGAGAAATCTCATATTGGTGCACCAAAACCACTACAGAAACCTTCCTGGTGAACTGCACTAGAGCAGAGGGAAATCAAGGCAGAGCCATGGTTTGTCAGGACTTGCTGCATCCTGATGAGCCCCGTGGTGCATTTGGAGCTGAGCCCTTGAACCTCAGGGCCTGAGAGGAAATTGCACAAACCTTTCCAGGAGTCAAAGTCAGAAGAAAACCCCAAAGTGTCTCAAAGCATGAATGGGTCTCACTGAGGTCCATCCCCAACACAGGCTCCTCATGGACTCCTTGGAGGAGACAGTTGGAGGCCAGGATTGACCAAAAACCTCTCAGAGTCTCAGTGTGGAAAGGAAAATCCAAAGTACCTCAAGAACCTTGAGTATCTCAAAGTATTAATGAGCTCCACTGAGTGTCAGTACAAAGATCTCAAGGGACTCATTAAAGCAGATAATTGGGGCCATGATTGCACAAACCTCCCATAGAGTTTGTATGAAAAGGGAAACAAAAAATACCTTAAAATAACTGAGTACTTTGAAGCATTAATGACCCCACTGAGTCTCCTTACTGACAAAGCCTCCCCAGGGACTAATTGCACCAGATAATTGGAGGCTGTGACTGCACAATCTTTCTCATAGAATCTTTATCAAAGGGAAACACCAAGTAGCATAAAAAACTGAAGCATCTTGAAGCATTAATGAGCCCCACTGAGTGTTGTTACTGACAAAGCCTCTCCAGGGACTAATTACAGCAGATAATTGGAGGCCATGATTGCACAAACCTCTCAGAGACTCCAAGGCAAAAGCCAAACACAAAGTCCTTTGAAAAACCTGCAGCCCCTGCAGGGAGCATGAAGGAGCCCCCAGGGCCATTGCTGAGCAAGGCTCCCCAGGGACTCCTTGCAGCAGATCCTTGAGGCCACTGGGATGTGGGCTAGGGGGGGATGCTGAGGGCAGCACAAGGGGCTGACAGTGCCCAGCCTGGCTGGGGCTGTGCCAGGAGGCCCCAGGGCCTCAGCACAAGGTGTCTCCTCCCAGCCCTTGGTGGCACAGACCCTGCTGTGCCCCAGGGCACCAAGACTTGGCTTCTCTTTGTCCCCACCTGTCATCACTGCCTGCAGTTCTCTGCTCTGCCTGGGGCCTGGGGACACTTGCTCAGTCGTGTCCTTCTCTGGGACCCATTAAAAGTCCAAGAAACTTTGGAGTTGGATTCTGCCTTGGAGTTCTGCAGAGGTTTCTTCAGCTCCCTCTCAGGGACTGATGTTCAGGGCCTGAGCACAAAGGCCCAGAGGCTGATTAAAGTCCTTGTGCTGTGTCTGTGCTGCTGAGCTGGGCTGGGCTCCTGGCACAGAGGCAGCTCCTGCTCACCAAGAAGAGCTTCAAAAGCACATTTCTCTGGATGAGCAGCTCTTGTGCCAGCCCAGCAGGGCTGGGGCACTGCCTGCAGCCAGCCCGGGCACAGCACAGAGGCACAGAGAGCTTCAATCAGTCAGGGCTGGGAAGGGGCTGAGAAGTGCCTGGGGCACAATCACTGCCAGCCCTTGGCACAGGAACCTCTGGCTGCAGGACAGTGCAGCTGCAGCTCCTGGAGCCATCTCCTCAAGCTGGAACATGCCAATGCCTGCAGAGCCTGTGAGTACATTCTCTGCTTGTCTCTTGTGCAGAGCAGCCAGGGGTGCCCAGGGCTGTCCTGCAGAGCAGGGTCCTGCAGCCCAGGGCGCTGTGCTGGGGCAGGGACTCTGCTGCCTGCCAGGGACAGCTCTCAGCCAGCCCTGGCAGCTGCTCCCAGCGCTGGGGAGAAGCTCTGGGGGGAAGGAGCCGCCCTGAGCAGGGCAGGGGCTGCTGCTGAGAGGGGCTGGGTGGGGCAGGGCTGCTCCCAGCTCCAGACCAGCCTGGGCACAGCTCTGCAGGGCACTTCCCAAAGAAGGTAAGCCTGGGATTGCTGGAAAGATCACGAGCTTTCCTGAGAGTGTTTTCCATTTCCTGCTTGAAGAAGGATGGGAAAGTTGGGGTGATGAGAAAAGGATTTTTGCTTTTTAAATATTTTTATATATTAGTAGCTCTGTTAATTACTGTTATATAGTTATAAAACTATAATCCTTACTTAAGTCTATTAAACTCTTAACTAACTCTAATAAAGTACTATTATATACTTATATAACTCTAATCCTTAATTTAGTCTAGTATGTTTCCTTACCTCTCTCAGATTTTAGAAAAATAAGCTGACTGTCTAAATACACTCCTGAAATACTGTATGGTCTTATTCTCTTATATAGTCCTGAAATATTGTATGGTCTTATAGGAAGAGGACCTATAGGAACATTTTTTTTTTTTCCAGAATATGAGCAGTCATTACAAAAAGTGAAGGCAGAGAAGCCCTTGGACCTACTCCAAAGGTTTGAGCCAGGGTGTGTAACTGGGGTAACTGAATCTCCTATTGGATGTTCCTGTTAAATATCCTTATTAATCAACCTTAATAAATTGCTGAAATCAGGGGCTGGGTGTGCCCCATCCCCACTGGGACACCTGGAAGCTTCCAATTATTATCTGATTTTTACTTTACTGTTCTAACACTGTTGCAAGGGGTTTTTTTTTTCTCTTCTGATTTTAAAAAACAAGGGGATGAGAGAAGCAGAACAGGAATTGTAATCCCAGAATCCCAGGACATTCTGAGTTGAAAGGGACACACAGGATCACCAAAGGAATGTTTGATCTTTTACAGGGACTGCAGAACTGTAAATTAAGTTGATCAGTGTCTCTGCTGGGAGCCTCCCAAAGGGCCCTCAGCCACTCCTCAGCCCTGCACAGCAGCAGCATCACCTTTGCAGGGCCCAGCAGGGCTCTCCTGAGCTGCCCTTGCCCAGCTGCACACAGAGCCTGCCCCAGCCAGGGCCCTGCACACAGGCAGGCTTCTGTAGGGCCCCAGCCAAGGCACACAGGCTGGGATGGGCTCTGTGAGCGCTGGCAGGGACAAGGCTCCTCTCAGGAGGGAATGTCCAGGCCCAGGGAGATGCTCAGGGAAGGAGAGGGGGCTGAAGAGAGCAGGGCTGGGGCAGGAGGGCACTGTTGGTGTGTGGGAGGTGCCGGGCACAGCTGGGCACGGGAACACTGTCCTGAGTGCCCGGCTGTCTCTGCCCTGCCCTCTCAGGCACAGCACCACAACATCTGCTCTTGCTTCTGCCCTGCCCTGACATTGGCACTGTTATCTGCTGCTCTCAGGCAGGCTCTGGCATCTGCAGCAGCTGAGCCAGGCACTGCCCTTGGCATTCCTGTCAGGCAGGGCTGTCCATGGGAATGGGGTGTCCAAGCTTGCCTGGCACCTGTGGGGCTGAGGGCAAAGCAGTCCATGGGAAAGGGGAATGAGCTGAGCCCCCTCCCTGAGATCCCATCATGGGCACAGCCAGGGATCTCCTTGCTGTGCCCTGCCAGGCTCTGAGCTGCCCTCCTGGGTGCAAATCTGTGCCAGAGCCTCTGGGAGTTCCCTGGATGTCCCACGGGGAAGGGCAGAGCTGCCACAGCTGAGGAAATGCTGCTGGGTTTGCCCAGGGAGCCGTGAGTGTCCTTGGCACAAGGGGGTGCTGAGACCTTGCCCAGAGACCTTGAGAGAGGGTGAGACCTTCAGGGATCCCTCTGCTCTGGGCAGGGTCTGGTTTATCCCAGGGTGACCCAGGAGTGTGATTGGGCTCTGATTGCAGCCAAAGGTGCAAAGCCAGGGCAGTTGGGAACAAGCCCATCCAGCCCCTCACCTTCCCTGAGCCACGGGGAATCCTTTGCCTCTCAAATCTCTCAGTGGAAAACTCTGAGTGAAGCAGAAATGCTGGGGATTTCTAACCTCAGAGAGCCAGGAATGATGTGTGGGTAGGAAAAAAAATTCCTAAAATCCATTCCTGCCCTCCTTTAAAAGTGGGAGTTCAGTTGCTATCAAGCCTGTCTGAATTAGGAGTGATTCCCCTGACAAATCCTGGATATCCAGCCTTGTTTCTCTGCCCCATGGCCACAAACCCAGGGCAGTGGGGCAGGGATGGCTCCTCGAGAGCCCCCACGCACAGGCCTGGCTGCTCCTGGCACACTCATCCAGCACAACTGGAGCTCAGGCAGGGACCTGGGTGAAGGTTTTCCCAGAGCAGGAACAAGGCTGGGTGAGTCCCAGCAGGGCAGTCTGCAGGGAATGGCCCAGGTTTGGCTCAAAGCAGCCTCTGCTGACTTGTCACTGTCCTTTCTCCATGAACAGGTACCCATGTGCAGCCCCAGCAAATGTCCAACAGCAGCTCCATCAGGCACTTCCTGCTGCTGGCATTGGCAGACACACGGCAGCTGCAGCTCCTGCACTTCTGCCTCTTGCTGGGCATCTCCCTGGCTGCCCTCCTGGGCAACGGCCTCATCATCAGCGCCGTAGCCTGCGGCCACCACCTGCACACACCCATGTTCTTCTTCCTGCTCAACCTGGCCCTCGCTGACCTGGGCTCCATCTGCACCACTGTCCCCAAAGCCATGCACAATTCCCTCTGGGACACCAGCAACATCTCCTACACTGCATGTGCTGCTCAGCTCTTTTTCTTTCTGTTCTTCCTTGGATCAGAGTATTCCCTCCTGACCATCATGTGCTATGACCGCTACGTGTCCATCTGCAAACCCCTGCACTACGGGACCCTCCTGGGCAGCAGAGCTTGTGCCCACATGGCAGCAGCTGCCTGGGCCAGTGCCTTTCTCAATGCTCTCATCCACACAGCCAATACATTTTCCCTGCCCCTGTGCCATGGCAATGCCCTGGGCCAGTTCTTCTGTGAAATCCCACAGATCCTCAAACTCTCCTGCTCACACTCAAACCTCGGGGAACTGGGACTCATTGCTCTCAGTGCCTCTTTAGGTTTTGGTTGTTTTGTGTTCATTGTTTTCTCCTATGTGCAGATCTTCAGGGCTGTGCTGAGGATCCCCTCTGAGCAGGGACGGCACAAAGCCTTTTCCACCTGCCTCCCTCACCTGGCCGTGGTCTCTCTCCTTGTCAGTACTGGCATATTTACCTACCTGAAGCCCCCCTCCATGTCCTCCCCATCCCTGGATCTGGCCCTGTCAGTTCTGTACTCGGTGGTGCCTCCAGCCCTGAACCCCCTCATCTACAGCCTGAGGAACCAGGAGCTCAAGGCTGCAGTGTGGTCACTGATGACTGGATGGTTTCGGAAACATTCAACTGCTGGCACATTTCTGCAAATGACTTGTAATAAAAATCATCTTTGATACTCCTTGTTGGCTTCATTTTGGAGATTCTTTCACTTTTTCTTTTAGGGTTTTAATCTTGTCCACAAATAAATGTCATTTATTGTTCCATTTCTCATTTTGTTTCCCTCCACCTATCCTGTGGCCATAGACTGTGTCAATGAGAGGCTGCGCTCTCGGAGGGTTTAAAGGAACTAAAGGATGTCCCAGGAAAATTTTCTGCAGAGATGCCCTTTTGTTGCCTTCTCTGGAGCTGCAGCAGCAATGTCTGTGTGCAGAGCTGGGTCAGATCAGTGCTGGCACAGCAGCTCTGGTCCTGCTGGCCACACCATTCCTGATCCAGGCCAGGAGCCATTGGCCTTCTTGGCCACCTGGGCACACTGCTGCCTCATGTCCAGCCTGCTGTCCATCAGTCCCTGCAGGTCCCTTTCTGCCTGGCTGCTCTCCAGCCACTCTGTCCCCAGCCTGTAGCACTGGGGCCAAATATCAGGGTCTGGCACTTGGATTTGTTAAACCTCACCTTGTTGGATTCATCCTCTGGATCCAGCCTATCAAGGTCCCTGTGCAGACCACTCCTATGTTTCCTCAGACCAAAGCTCACATCCAGCTTGGTGACATCTGCAAAGATGTCCTTGGTTCCATGGGGCCCCTCAGTGTCACAATGGCCTCTTGGTGACACCAGGCCCTGCACTGTCACACTGGTCTCCTTGGTTCCATGAGACCATGCAGAGCAGCAATGGTCTCCTTGCTTCCATGAGGCCCCAAAATGTGACAATCGTCCCCTTGGTTCCATGGGGCTTCACAGTGTCACAATGTTCTCATTGGTGCTGCAGTTCCACAGTGGCCCCTTGGTGCCATGGGGCCCCAGGGTGTAACAATGGCCCCATGGTCACATGAGGTCCCACACTGTCACCTTGGTCTCTGTGGTTCCACAAGTCCCTCAGTGTCACAATGGACTCCTTGTTTCCACAAGGCCACACAGTGTCACAACGTTCTTCCAGGTTCCTTGAGGCCCCAACGTGTCACAGTGGCCCCTTGGTTACACAGGATCCTGCAGTGTCACAGTGGCCCCTTGGTGCCATGAGGCCCAGCAGTGTCAGAACGGCCCCTTGGTTCCACAGGGCCCTGCAGTCTCCCAATGGTCTCCTTGGTTTTGCAGTGTCAAAATGGTGAAACCCCTTGGTTACATGAGGCCCTGCAGTGTCACAATGGCCTCTGTGGTTCCACGAGGGCCCAGAGTATCACGGGGCACTCCCTGGGTCCATTTGGCCCCACAGCACCACCATGGACCCCTGGTTCTGTGGGGCTGCATGGTGTCACCCTGGTCCTCTTAGTTCCAGGAGGCCCTGCAGTGTCACAATGGCCCCAGAGTGTCCCAATCATCAGAGAATGACAGAATCAAATAGGCTGGAAAAGACCTTTGGGATCATCAAGTCCAACCAATGCCCTAATACTGCCTTGTCACCCAGACCATGCCACTGAGTGCCACTGGAGAGGGACAGTGACTCTGCCACCTCCCCCCTGGCCAGCCCATTCCAGTTCCCACTCACCCTTTCTGTGAAGAACTCCTTCCTATTGTCCAGCCTGAGCCTCCCCTGGTGCAGCTTAAGGCTGGGTCTTCTTGTCCTGCCCTCCAGCAGATCCACACTCACACCCAGCTTGGTGCCATCTGCAATTTGTGAATGCTGCACTCGACCCCCTCACCCAGACCATCAGTGAAGATATTAAACAGGACTGGGCCCAGCACAGATCCCTGGGGACAGCACCAGTGCCTGGGCACCAGCTGGGTGCAGCACCATCCCCACCACTCTCTGGGCCCAGCCTCCAGCCAGCTCTTAAATCTCCCAGCCAGGAGGGAACCTGCCCAAGCCGTGGGCTGCAGCTTTTCCAGGGAATGCTGTCAGAGACAGAGTCAAAGGCTCTGCTGGAGTCCAGGCACACAACATCCACAGCCTTTCCCACATCCACAGGTGGGTCACCTGGGCATAAAAGGAGACCAGGTTGGTCAGGCAGGACCTGCCAGCCCTAAATCCACGCTGGCTGGCTCTGATCCCTGGGCCATCCTGTGGGTGCCCTGTGATGGCACTCAAGGTGATCTGTTCCATAACCTTGCCAGGCACCCAGGTCAGGCTGACAGGCCTGGAGTTCCCCAGCTCCTCCTTCCAGCCCTTCCTGGGGATGGGCTCACACTGGCACCTCCAGTGCTCTGGGACCTCCCTGCTGAGCCAGGGCTGATGGTAAATGATGGAGAGCAGCTTGGGGAGCTCATCCACAGCTCCCTCATCCCCCTGGGATGGATCCCATCTGATCCCGTACACCTGTGAGCATCTGAGTGGCATCAGGTCAGCAGCTGCTTCCTCCTGGATTCCAGGGGGCTGTTCTGCTCCCTGTGCCCATCTACCAGCTCAGGAGAACACTTGTCCTGAGGACAACCTGTCCTAATATTGAAAATTGAGACAGACAAGGTGTTAAGTAGATCAGCCTTTTCTTTATCTTTAGTTACTCTATTCTCCACTTTATCCAATAAAGAGTAGAGGTTCTCCTTATCCCATATTTTGCTATTAACTTATTTATAGACACATTTTCTATTATTTTTCAAACAAGTGCACAGGTTAAGTTCTAATTGAGCTTTCACCCTTTTCCTTTTCTTTCTGCATAACTTAATAACATCCTTAAATACTGCCTAAGTTTCCAGACCTTGAGTCCAAAGGTGATGCTCACTCTTCCTTCCGTTGACTTTCCACAAAAGCTCTATGGGAAGCTGTCGTAACGGCGGGAGAGATGCGACACACTATATGCGATGAATAGCAAATCTCGAAGTTTATTGAAAGCTTACACATTTTTATATTAGTGTTAATGAAGCTTATGAATATTGCAAAATCTGAGCTCATTATTGGTTAAAGCACACTATAATCAAACACACCTACTTCTATCTCTTAACAATTATTTTGCTTCTATGTGTACATTCTTCTAATTTCTCTACCTTGGGATAGCTACATTTTCTGGCAAGCAATTTTCTCCCCCGTCTTCCCGTTTTAGAGAAGGTCACTGTGACCTTCGTCAGTAATTGGGCACCGGTTGTTCAGTTCCCAGCTTGTTTCTCTTACCCTTATCCATCGGTATCACATCGGAATGTCCTTTCTCAGCTAACCAATTCTCCAAAAAGCTCTCTACAGGAAGCCAGGCCAGTCCTTTTCCTCACCAGCTCATCTTTTGCCACACTGGGACATTCTGTTCTTCTCCCTTAAGATTACTTTCTTGAAATGTGTCCATCCTTCCTGGACCCCTTTGTTTTTAAGGGCTGTTTCTCTTTAAAAAAAGTCAGTACCTGATTTTATATTCCCCAAATCAGCATCCTAAACAGGCCAAAATCTGCCCTTCCTAATTCCAGTGTAGAGGTTTTGTTGCTGCCCCTCCTTCTTTCACAGAACATTGAAGACTTGATTATTTCATGGTCACTGTGCCCCAGGCAGCCTCTGAGCCCCACATCTGCCCCCAGCCCTTCTCTGTTTGTGAGCAGCAGCAGACAGAGCTTTCCTTGGCAGTGGGAATATTACCAAAAATTCAGTGAAACAAAAAACTCCTTAACCCCAGTGTAGCATTAAGAAGCAGCATTCTTTATTCAGCTGGATGCACAGGGGAGAGCTCCTCCCAAAGCCCTGCAGGCTGAGTACAGGAAAGTTTCTGGTTTTTTTCCGTATTTTGCTCACATATTCATTGATTATCCTGGGCTAAACATACATATGATAATCATTTCCCCAAAATCATTAACATATTCCCCCTCCTTTTTACCCATGTGTTCCTCTGTCCTGGGGGTCTCTCTGGTGGTCCCTGGTGGTCGTGGACCCCAATGTTCCAGTGGGCCTGGCTGAGCTGGCAGGACACTGAGGCTGCTGAGCTTCCAGTTCCCCTTCTCACACAATGGGCCTTGTGTGGTTTCCATAGGCCTGGGGATGTGGAGAACAAGCTCCAGGTGTCAGCTCACCTGGTGTAGACAATTGATCATCTGGTAACATGAGGTGACAGAGTGGGGGCTATGACATCACAGAGTGGGGGATGTGAGGTCATGGAGAAGCTACAGCATCACAGACTGCCTCTGTGACATCACAGAGCCAGCTGTGACATCACATGGCAGATGTCTGACGTCACAGAGCAGACTGTGAGCTCACAGAGCAGGCTGTGACATCCCAGAGGGGCTGTGTGCCATCCCAGCAGGGCTGTGTCAGGTCACTGGGTTGGTCACTCTGCCCCAGCTCCTCCTCACAGTTTCTCCCAACAAGTCCAATGCTGTTCATGCCCAGCAGGGTCCCTGTCCCCCGGGATCCCCCCGGCCCTGCTGGAGCCACAGCCTCCACCAAAGGATGTTCCACAGGATCCACCCCAGAGCCTGACATGGGGACAAGGGGCCAGGGCTGTGTGACCAGGACATCAAGGACGGGCATTATCCAGGTCACTGTGGCCAGGGTTGGGTTGCCCAGGGCAGGAAAGATGTCTGGCAGCTGGAGCAGGGTCTGGGAAGGGCCTCCAAGGTGGGGCTGGAGCCCTTGGGCTGTGAGCAGAGGCTGAGGGAGCTGGGCTTGTCCAGCCCAGAGCAGGGAAGGCTGAGGGGCTCCTCATCCCAGCCTGGCAGTGCCAGCGAGGAGGGGATGGAGAACACAGAGCCAGGCTCTTCACCGGGGGCCTGGTGGGAGACAAAAGCCAATGGGTGGAAGGGGAAAGAGGGGAGATCAGCCAGGACAGGAGGAGATGAAATGAGTCAGGCTGGTTTCAGCATTTCCTCAGCACCAAGAGCAGCCTGACCTCCCTTCTCCATCCACCACTGACAGCTTTGCAAATCAGAAATTGTTCTGAGCTGTTTTGCACCCACTCCAGGATGAGCATCCTGATACAAGAACTTAATTGTGTTTTTATCTGTCACAGAACCACATTTGTGTGAAATTAATGTTAGAATGGAAATGTGGATGGAGGACACATCAGACACCGTTCGGACTTTGCATGTAGCTCAGGGAAGAGTGAGATTGTTATTAAATTGTGTCCTGTTCAACCATGGTCTGTTGGCCATGAGGAGAAGCTTTCTATGCCTCTGAGTCTCACCAGTTCCTGACCCCCAAAGGACATAAACCTGATGAGTTGTGGTTCCTGCTCTAGTGGTGGCACTTGGACCTCCCTCCATCCCCAGAGCAGAGCTCCCTTGTCCCAGAGAGTCCCTGGCAATGCAGGGATGAAGGAAACTGGACAGGCTGTGGGGATCAGGGCCAGGGCATGGCCAGGGATTTGGGGAGGTTGTGAGCCCAGGGCAGGACCCAGCCCTTGGCCTTGGTGAACCTCATCCTATTGTTTTGGGCCCATGGCTCCAGCCTGTCAAGATCCCTCTGCAGAGCTTCCTGCCCTCCAGCACAGCCACACTCCCACCCAGCTTGGGCTCACCTGGGAACTGACTGAGGGTGCCCTCGATGGCCTTGTCCAGATCAGCAATTAAGAGATTGAACTGACCTAGCCCAAATCCTGAGGCCTGGGGACACCCCTGGATGCGACTCCATTCCTCAGCTTCTCTGAGTGCCAGGGGTTGATTGAGGGAAGTCCTGGGGTGTGGGTAGGGACAAAGTGTGATTGTCTGCCATGAGGAACTGCATTAGGAGGTGCTGGCTGTCACTATCAAGTGGACAATGCTGATATCTATCTATAAACAGGAAAAGAACACTTAAACGAGCAAAACAATTCACTCTGCATTGTTTTCAATATAGTATATTCACTTTGAATACAATTCTGAAATATGTCTAATTAACTAGAGAAGAATTGAAAACTTCAATTATTCCCATGGGCTTTTCTTGTTTGGGGGTTTCGAACAAATGTTTATGAGCGTTTGTCACTGAATTCCTCAACTGAAGAGCTCAAGGATAAAGTGGCCTCTGGAGTAATAAAATTCATCATCAACCTCCAAGTGGTTGAGGATCCATGCCATTCAGAGCAGCAGTGAACATAAATGGGCACAGCTTTGTGGCTGCCCCAGCTTTGGCATGGACCCTGGGCCTGGAGCAGGAGCAGCTCTTGAGGGCCCCAAGGCCGGGGCTCTTGTGCTGCCCTGGGCAGATGGGATGGCAGCAGGGGCTGCAGAGCTCTCAGCACCTCAGCCCGGGGGGAGCAGGGCAGCCAGGGAGCCTCCTTTGGCCTTGGCCAAGCACCTTCCCCCATGGCTGGGGCTGAGTCCTGTGGCAGCTGCAGCTGCTGCTGTGCCCTTGGCAGGGGCTGAGGCCGTGGGGCCAGTGCCCAGAGCAGCCTGGCCTGAGCAGAGCTGTGGGGCCAGAGCCGGCTGGGCTGGGCTGGGCTCAGAGAGGCCCTTGGTGCTGCCCAGAGCTCAGGGCAGCTGGCAGAGCTTGCAGGGAGCTGGGCTGGGCTCCGAGAGCCTGGCCCAGAAACCATCAGTGTCCATCTCAGCCTGGCTGAGCGTGCAGGGGCAGGACTCAGGCCAGGCCTTGTGGGGCAGGGCCAGCGCCTGTGCAAGGCATTGCAAACAGGCAAGTGGCCCAGAGAGGAGGCTGCTCTGTGCCCTTGGTGGCATGGACAGAGCAGGGAGGGGGCCCAGGACATTTGTCAGCGCCAGCCTCTGTGCCCATGCGTTGGCAGCCCTGGCTGCTGAGCCCAGCTTTGGCCTGGGCTGAGTTTGGCTGTGGCCCAGCTCCATCCTCCTGCGGGGCTCAGGGCCTGTTCCCGGCCATGGCCAGCCCTGGCTGCCTCTCTGCTGGCCCAGAGGCCGGCAGAGCCCGGGGCAGGGCTGTCTGTGCAGCCCCACAGGTGCCACGGGCTCTGCAGGAGCTGGCAGAGGCTGCCCAGCAGGGAGGCCATGGGGCACAGAGCCCCAAGGCTGCTGTGGGCACCACGGCACAGGGGCCGTTCCCAGCCGCAATGCTCCTGGCCTGGGCTGGGCCTGCACAGGGGCTGGGCCACCATGGCTGGGCCAGCACAGGGCCACAAAGGGGCCACCCAGACGCTGCCGGGGCTGACAGCAAGGCCAGGCACACACAAGCAATTGCTGAGCATGGCCTGTGCTGGCCAGGCTTGACTGTGCCAAAGGCAGAGCTCAGCTGCCCTTGGGGGCTGCAGCAACACTCCAGAGCCCAAAGAGCCTCCATGGCTGGGCTGGAGCCAAGGCTGCAGGAGGGAAATGCAGGGCTGCTGCGGGATGGGGAGGCCATTGAATTCCAGCACACACCTCAGCTCTCTGATGATCCCGGCACCATGCTGGGCCCTGTTTCAGACTGGAGCAGAGCAGATGTTGATGGGACAGGAGCCCTGCGGGGCTGTCAGGGCCATGCAGCTTGCAAGGTGCTCTGCTCTCCCTCAGGTGCTCTCGGAGAGATCCAATCCCAGCTGGGCACCTCAGGGCACAAGTGGCACTGCCTGTTCATGGGCACACAGCTGATGTCAGCCTGGAAAGGGGCACAAGTGTTAATACCAGTTAGTTTCATAATATACCAGCAAATCTTTATTTTTTGGGTACTTTAAAGAAATGGCAAAATTTTCCGACCAGAAAACGAAGTTCCTGGAAGTGTATTGATGGCAGAAGGAGAAGAAATGCTGGTCTTCATGTGGACTTGTGTCACCAATATCCACTGTATTACTTCCTCTCCCTCTTCCTTCAGGTGTTTCCAGCTCTCCTGTTTAAATGCCCATGTCTAAGGACACCCCTTCACTAGACCAGCTGGATCTATGTCCACCTTGCTGCTTTCAAATTTCCTCCTCCAGATGCTCTCTGGGCATTCAAGTGCCTGTCAAATGACTGGTTTCATGCTTTGAGCTGCAGGGATTGCCAAATATTTATGAAGTTCAAATAAATACCACACTAGTCAACATCTTAATAGTGTCTCTATTTATCACTGAATTTTTCTTATGTCTTTCCCTAAAACTGTTCTGTACAGAAAGCCGTGGGGGATGGTGGACATGTCAGATGCGGCTGGGGCATCCCAGACAGCTGAGGGAAGAGCTGGGATGGTTATTAAACTGTTCAAATGATCAGGTTCTGTTTGCTGGCAAGAAACCTTTCTGTGCCTCTGAGTGTCACCAGGCCCTGAGCCCAAAGGACACAAACCTGATGAGTTGTGGTTCCCACTGCAGGGGCTGCACTTGGACCTTGGCTCTGCACAGGAGAGCTCTTCATCCCCTTTCTCTCTTTTCCTCCCTCTGGGCATGGAGGGAGCTCCTGGCTTCAGCCTGTGACTCGTGTGTGCAAAGAGCAAATCTGGGCAGATTCGGGGCAGGGAGGGTTTGGGGGGATCTTGGGATCTGTGCTGGGCACAGAAGGTGTTTTCCATTGCTCTGAGACTGTCTGCTGTGCAAAGTGGATTTAATATCCAGCAGAGGAAGGACTTTTGCATTTGATGGAGCTGTGCCTTCCCTTGGCTTTGTTGGCTGACAAGAAATGAACATCCCTCTGTGTCTCGGGCAGCTCCTTCTGCAAGGAAAGCAGGTGGGAATTGGAGCCAAGGAGCTGAAAGCTGCAGGTGCAGCCTGGGCTGGAGGGAGCTCAGATTTGCACAAGGCTGCTCTGAGTGCCAGGGCTTGGATGGGGGAAATGGTGGGGTGGGGGTAGGGACAGAGTCTGATTGATTGTGAGCCATTGAAGGGTTTTGATTTTCAAATCTATTCAAACTGCATGAAGAGTCACTTGGATTCAATGTCCATTGGAGACTAGCTATATGAATATATTAACAGGAAAACAAAACTAAACAGGACCTAAAAAATCTTTTCTCACTGTCTTTTTAAATATCATGTATTCACTTTGAATACACCACTGAGATCTACTTAACTACAAAAGATGTGAATATTAAAATCAAATTATTCCCTGAGGCTTGGCTTGTTCAGGTGTTCTGAATGTTCATGAGCCCTGGGACACTGAATTCCTGCACTCAAGAGCTGAAGGCTGAACAAGCCTCTAGAGCAGTGAAATTCAGCAGCAGCCTCCAAGTTGCTGAGGATGTCAGCAGCCCCCAGTGAGGCCATCCCTGCCCAGAGAGTGTGGGGGAATGGGCAGACAAGGAGAGCGTCCCTGGGGCTGGGGCAGCACAACTCAGAGGCACCAGTGGCTCCAGCTGGGCAATGGAGTGTGGAATGTGGCTGGGAAAGCCCTGCCTGGGCTGGGCCAAGCAGCACACACAAGCCCTGACTCCCATCCCCCAAACAACTCTCTCAAGGAGACATTAAAAGGAATTACAATTGTTTCTGTCCTCTGAGTCAGCTTCACTGGAGAAATACCAACAAGAGATTCTCAGGAGCTCAAAACAACAAAGCAGCATTTATTGGCAACTTTAGAAAATCAGAGAAACTTTGGCAAAATGTTTATCATGATATTTTAGTGGTTCTGGTTATTAATTTAAGATTTTTCTAATCTTGAGATTTCCTAATTAATGTATTGATGAGTGTGATGTGTTTTAATGTCGCTTAATTATTTATGTATTTTGTTCTGAAATAGGATTATGAGAAAGGTAAAGTAGGTCTAAAATTTTAAAAGGGTATAAAGAAAATTTCTTTAAAAGCAGCCTAAAGAAAAAAGGTAGTGAGAATTGAAATAAACTCTTTGGAACAATTTTTTTTCTTTATAACTTTTTCTTTTTACTGACAATATAAAGAAACTAAACTTAAAATTTCTAGTTAGTTTACTATTTCTAGAATAGTCTTTTTTACTTTACTTTGGGAGAGAAGCTTTTCCTTGTTAAGGTTATGGAGATTTTTTTGCAAGAGGAAAAATTAGGGTTTTTGTGGTTCTGAATTCTATCATGGATAACAATTGTCTGGGGAACTTTGTTATTGTGAAGCCGTTTTTATTGCCAGAAGCTTTTTTACAGCTTGTGGATAGGCCATGTCAACTCATGGGGTACTGTTTTAAAGATGAAATGTTTAAGGGTAAAAATTTTTAATTTTTACTTTTAAAATTATTGTTATCTCTGGAAATAGAGATCTTCTCTTGGGGGGACAGGGTTATGTATTTATCTCTTCCTGTTTTAATTTTTTATGAAATGACAGGTATTTTACCATTTGTTTCTTTTAGTATGCAAGTTTTTGTTTGATAATAATTTAAATATTTTTATTTTTTATAATTTTATGTGCTATAATTTTTTTTTTATCATTTATAAGACGATTTTATTTTTAAGATTAATGTATTTTTTCTTATTTTTTATTGGGGATTTCATTTCTTCTTTACTGACTTTGATGGTTTTATAATTTGTTTATATGTTTGTATTTTGTTTTTTCCTTTTATTTGATGGAGGACTGAAGTATTGAAAGGGTAACACCTGACCTGCCAGTAACTTGTAGTTGAAGTTGTGGCTGGGTTGTGTTAGGATTGGTTTTATGGTTGATTTTTGTGGGGTTTTTTGTTTAATTTTAGTTGTAGGGTTATTTTGTATGGGTTGTAAGTTTTAGGGGTTTTTGGTTTTAGTTGTGTTGGGGGGAGGGCACTTGATGGTGAGATTTTAATAGCTGTGGCTGGCTTTGTTCTGGTTGGGGTTTTGTAGCCTCTTTTGTTTTCCTGTTTGGGAGTTGTTGGGGTTTGGTTTGGTCAGAATGGGGCCGATGGGGGGGGCAGCCTGGAGAGGGGGGAAGGGGCTCAGCCCATGGCAGGGATGCTTGGTTTGGTTTGGTTTGGTTTGGTTTGGTTTGGTTGAGATGGGGGCCAGGGCCGGGGCCCGCTGCTTCTTTGTTGACTGGAAAAGAAAGAGGAGGTTTCTGGGTTTTTTCATCTTTAACATTTGTGTTTCACAGAGGCGTGTTCATTATCTCAGTGGTTTAACAGATTGTCAGTTACACAAAAAGTTTTGCATTACTTTTTAAAATTCTTCTCATGTCAAACTACAATAGACATTCAATCAACAAAAAACATTTCTCAAAGCATTGACTTGGCCCATTCATCTTCACAAACTCTAAGCTTGTTCAATTTCATGTTAATCAAAATTTGCAAGAGGAACAGAAGAAGAAGACACAGAAAGAGAGAAAGACAAAAAAGATGCAGAGAAGCACACACACAGCTACCAACTCCTGGATTCCAGCACCGTTCAGATGGAAATTCCAAGAGGAGGCTGGGTCAAGATGTGTGCTTGCCTTGTGGTCAGCCTTCAATACCCCTTGGTCCCCCTGGGCCCTTCCCCCAGGTGGGGCTTGGGCTCATTTGGTCCCTCAGGAGCTGGGCTGGGGCTGCAGAGGTGGCTGTGGAGCATTGCCTGTGCTGTGCCAGGGCCTGGCAGCCACTGCTGGGCTGGGATAGAGGCTCTGGGGGATTGGGGTTCCAGGGCAGGGCAGTGCTGGGGTTCCAGGGCAGGGCAAGGCTGAACCTGCCCCCACCTCTCCCCCACACATGAAATGTTTCCAGCCGAAAATCTCCTCCAGTCTGTCACAACAGGCAATGCTTGAGGTGGAAATGCCATTTCTGGGCATGGGCACCTGGCTGAGAAGGGCAGTTCTTTTCCATAGGAAGGAAAGTATGGACCCCCAGTGTTTGGAGAGCCTCATGAGGCCAAGGCTAGCCAGACTTGTCAGGAATGGCAGATTTTGTCTGGAAGCAGTCTTTGGATTTAGGGAATTTTTTAGGTAGAAGCCCAATCTCAGCCATGGGCACCTGGAGAAGCAGGACAGTTCTTTTCCATAGGAAGGAAAGCACAGAGCCTTTCCCAGTGTTTTGGGGATAGCTGAGAGGTGAGCCTTGTAAAACCATTGCCAGCCAGACTTGTCCTGGAAATATTCCTGTGGGAACAATCCCTGGATATAAGGAAATTTGGAGGAGAAATCCTCATTCTGGTCATGGGTGCCTGTAGAAGAAGGAGAGTTCTTTTCCATATGAAGGAAAGCACAGAGCCCCAGTGTTTCATTAGCAGAAGAGACCCTCAACATGCCAAGGTCAGCTGGACCAGCCAGGTGGCCTCTGGGAGGCCAAGACAGACCATTTCCATGTTCCCTTGGTTTTCTGGGGCCCTGCAGTATCATAATGGTGCCTTGATTCCATGCGGACCAACAGTGTCACAATGGTTTTCCCGGTTCCCCAGGCCCCACAATGTCACGGGACTCCTCCATTCCATGAGCCCTGCAATGTCAAAATGGACATTTGACCCTGGAGGTTTGCAGTGTCACAATGGTCTCCTTTGGCTCCACAGTGTCACAATGGACCATTGATGCCAAGAGGCCCCTCTGTGTCACCCTGGACCTTTAGTTCCACACAGCCCTGCAGTGTCACAAAGGCCTCTTGGTTTCAGGAGGCCCCACAGTATCACAATGGTCCTCTTGGTTCTGTGGGGACCCCCAGGGTCCCAATGGTCTCACTGGTTCCATGAGACCTCAGAGTGTCACAATGCTTTCCCTATTCCATGGGCCCTCATAGTGTCACAATGGTCTCCATGATCCCATGAGTCCCCTCAGTGTCACAATGGACCCTCGGTCTCACAGGGCCCCACAGTGTCACAATCGTCCCTTGATCTCACAAGGCCCCACAGTGTCACAATGGTCCCTTGGTCTCACAGGGCCCCACAGTGTCACAATGCTCCCTTGGTTCCATGGGCCCTGTGCTGCTGCAATCCCCCCCTCCCCTTCTCAGGCCGCCCTGCCAGCTGAGAAATGCTCCTTGGGGCTCGGCCTTGGCCAACAGCCCCTGGGCTCAGCTCCTCTGCAGCTCATCACAAACACTGTCTGCTCCAGGCACTGCTGTTGCCCAACCAGCTCCTGCTTTCTGGAGGAGCAGCCCTGGGAACTGGTTTTGTTCCCTCAGTGGCACAACATCCCTGTTCTCACACTGCCAAAGAAAGCTGTTGGTGCCAAGTGTGGTCAGGATGATTTAACCTTACCTACATTGCCAGTAGGTAAGGTTAAGTCACAAGGTCTAAGTGAAGTTAAACACTGCTAAGAGTTGTTGTTTTCCTAAGTTATTATGTTTAATATAAGTTATAAGCTGAGTTAAATACTGTTAAATGTTACTCCTCTGTTAAATTGAAAAGTCATCGGTTATAAGTTAGATTAAATCCTGCTAAATGCTGCTTTTTCCTAAATTGTGAAATTGATGGTATCAGTAAAGGTTAAGGTATAAGTTAAGTCCTGTTAACTTTGAGCTCTGTAAGCTTTTGGGCCGTATTCCTTTTATCCTTGCCCTCACTGTCCTTGCGTCACACACACACAGAGGGACAGTTCTCAGTTCATTTCTGGTTTGGTTGCCTGGATTTTGTTTGGTTTTGTTGTTGCTTTGTTTCCTTGGTGTGCCTGAAGTGTCCAGTCAGGAGCAGAGTGACTCTTGCCAAGGAACTTTGTGCTGCTGTCCCTTTATATTAAATCTGGTTTTTGCTGCTCCCTTGCTGGGGATTTTTTCAGCGCTCTCAAGGCCTCGTTGGTAGCAGGGTGAAGGAGCCCTGGCCCAGGCTCTGGCCCTGGGGGACACGGGGACGCTGCCGGGGGGTCCCTGTCCCCCTGTGCCACCCCCAGGGCCCCGGCCCCTCCGTCCCCGTGTCAGGCTCTGGGGTCGATCTCGTGGAACATCCTCTGGGGGAGGCTGCGGCACCGGGGGCGGGGGGACCCGGGGGGACAGGGGACCCCGCTGTGCACGAGCAGGGTTGGACTGCTCTGGGGGGAACTGTGAGGGGGGCCGGGGCAGAGTGACCTCCCCAGTGACCTCACACAGCCCTTGTGATGTCACACAGTCCCCTGTGATTTTGCACAGCTGCTCTGTGATGTCACAGAAGACTCTGATGTCAAAGAGTCACACTGCGATGTCACAGTTTGTTCTGTGATGTCACAGGCTGCTCTATGATGTTACACAGCCACCCGCTGATGTCACAACCCACTCCCTCATGTTACAGAGCCACCCTCTATGATGGCAAGATCTGCTCTATGGCCTCACACTATGATGTCACAAACAGCTGGCTGATGTCACAACCCCCTCAATGATGTCACAAAACCCTCTGTGATGTCATACTGCCACTCTGTAATATCACAGCACACACTTTGACCTCACACCTGGCTCTATGATGTCATACAGCCATGCCATGATCTCACAGCCTGCTCTCTGATGTCACACTGTTCCCTCTATGATGCCATAGCTACTCAGTGACCTCACACAATGAACTCTGTGATGTCATAGCCCAATCTGTGACCTCACACAGCCCACTCTGTGCTGTCACACAGCCCCTTGCTGACATCACAGCTGCTCTGTGCCTCCATGACACAGCCACAGAGGAGCTGCTGTGACACAGCCCCCTCTGGGACATCCTAGAGCCTCTGCCAGTGCTGAGCCCCTGGGAGCTCTGTCTGTGCCCTGCTGGTGTCCCTGAGGGGCCCTGGCAGTGCCCCAGCCCTGCTGGGCTGTGCACAGGAGCTGCTCCTGGCCAGAGCTGTCTCTCTGCAGCTCTGCTGCCCTTGCCAGGAGCTGCCTCTGGGCCAGGAGCCCGGCCCAGCTCAGCAGCGCAGACACAGCACAAGGACTGTAATGACCCTCTGGGGCTTTGGTGCTCTTTGCACCAGACTCAGTCTCTCAGAGTGTGCTCAAAGAACTTCTCAAGAACTCAAAATGAGGGTGACACACTGAAGTTTCTCATACTTTAAATAGATCCTTCTGAGGGGCAGGACTGAGAAAGTGTCCCCAGGTTCCAGGTAGAGCAGAACACTGGTGGCAGTGATGACAGATGGGGACAAGCAAGGCAAAGGTGTCTCTGGTGCTGAGCAAACCTGCGCCTCTGTCCCTGCAGGCTGTGGGCATCCCCCGGCTGCCCCACCTGGCTGGCCCCTTCCTTTGCTGACAGCTCTGCCTCCTGCCTGCCTCTGCCTGCCCACACAAAGCCTGGGGCTGCTCCAGGCTCCTGCTGGGGGACGTGCTGCACCACAGCCCTGCCCTGGCAGGGAAATTTCTTTCTCCTGGTGTGCACTCTGGGCCTCCGCAGCTGCCCTTGGTGCTATTATGTCTTCTTCAGGCTCATTCCCACAAAGAAGAAACGCTCCAGCCCCTCTGAAACCACCCTTCCATCCCTCCCAGGCTATTCCTGTTCTGTCCTCAGTCTCCACACCACTGAGCACGGAGCCCTCAGCCTCACCCTGCTGGATTTGTGATGAGGCCTCCAAACCTCATATTGCGAGATTTCTGGGTCCTCTCCAAGGTTTGTGAAAATGGAAAAATAGAGATCAAAGTTATTTTCTCCCAAATCTTGCAGTGATAAAAGGGTCAATACCTTTAAACTGAATGAGGGCAAATTAACAGTTGTTAGAAGAGAAAATATTTTTCAAGGATGAGAGTGGCACAAAACTGCAACTGAATTTCCAGAGAAGTGGATGCTCCATCCCAATAATTGTCCAAGAGTGGGAGCTTTGTGCAGCCTCACCCAGTGAAACCCTCTAATCCCCAGTGACAGAATTCCTGTAGTGTGGGTTCTCTGATCTGCTGGATGCCCTCACAATGCTTCTGGCCAGAATGTCTGCTGAGGGCAGCCAGGCTGCTGCAGGGGCAGTGCCCTCACAGCCATCACCATGGCAGCCCTGTCCCCTGGGCCTGGCTCTGCCCTTTCCTCTGCCCCTGCCTTGGCTCTGATGGCATGAAGAGTTTTGTCATTAATATCTTGTCCCCAAGGTGCTGGGGCCAATGGCTTCCCAGTCAGGCTCCTGGAGTAGAAGTGGCTTTTCAGAGGCCAGCCAGGAATGAGCCCTGAGGCAGCAGCTCTGCAGTGGTGGCCACCAGGCCGGGCTGCCAAGGGAGGCTTCTGGCCATGGCCTGCAAGCAGCTGCTGCTGCCAAGGTGCCTTTGGTGCCTCAGGCTCTCCCTGGCACAGCTCCCAGCACGGCACTCTGCCCTTGTGCCCGAGGCCTTCCCTGTGCTGGGGCTGGCCTGGGGCTTTTCCTGCAGCGGGACCTGCCCTGCTGATGGCACAGGAAAGGCAGCTCCTGCTGGAGCAGGAGGCTCTGCCTGCAATGGGCTCCAACAACTCCAGCAAGGCCCTGTTGACTTCAAAATTGCTGCCTAGAGCACGATATTCTAATAATTGTTATAGTTCCTGCACTGTGGAGTAAATAACTGTGCTAGTGATCTTTCCATCTGATCATGATCAGAATAAGCCAGAGACATATTTATATAAATATATCTGGTGTTATATCATTATTCCTGTGGGACAAATTGTGTTAAAGTTGAATTCCACCTTTTCAATCTTTTACGCCTTGGACAAATTCTGGGGTAGGGATTGGATCCAGCTGCTCGCAGTCTCCTCTCTTAGAAGGAATTTTAAGAGTCGAGGGGCCCTGCAGGGGTTTGAGGATCCATGGTGGCTGTTGGGTGTCATTTCTCCACCTCATGACTCAGAAGGAGTTTCTCCAAAAAAGAAATAAAGCTTTTGACTGAAGCTCCCACTTTGCCCATGACAGGAACCCCTGTGAGTGTCTGGGCCATCCCGGCTCTTTGGTAGCCTGGGGACTCCTGGGATGTCACCGTGGAGCCCCCATGTGTTGCCTTCTTGCGAAGGCCGCAGCGACCTGGTTTCGGAGTCCAGCACTGCGATCTCCTCTTTGGGATCCTTCGTGGCCAATAATGGACACTGACACCAATGTGGTGGACGGTTAAAGGCATTTATTGAGGGGTCTCAAGGTTATTTATGGACTAAGGGGTTTCTCTACGTCAGACAGGGGTTTGGCTATACTTTCTAGGGTTAGTATGGAGTGGAAAGTTACTGGCATCTATAGGTTAGGGGGGCTACCTGTTTGGCTACATTCCAAGGGTGATCCTTATCTATGGGGAGGGGGGCAGAAGGATTCCTGTAATTTTCCGTCACAGCCCGAAATCTTCCGAACGCCTGTCCCTTACTACTACACTTCCCCCCCCTCTTTCACAAATGAACGAGGTAATCTTATACATAGGCACTGAAATGAGGTAGGAGGTTGAGATCTGACTAGGGAAAGGGTCTTGGGAAACCTGAGTAAGTTTCTGCCAGGCGAGTCTCTCGTGACTGGCAGTGTTCCCTGTTGGATTCACAGGAATTGTTGCTGTCCCACGAACAGGATGCTAGCCCGTTCTAGGCGGGCCTGAACGAATGAGACTAGCTTGTTCAGCAGGCAGGGCCCGAAGGTAAGGTAGGGTAAGCTTGTTCAGCAGGTAAGGCCCTTTTAGCTAAAAGCAGCATTGCCAATGGACCTATTAGGGTAGAAATTAGGGTAGTTAGCCATGGTGATTGATTGAACCAAGATTCGAACCAGCCCTGTTGGGCTTCCCTGTCTTTCTGTCTCTGAGCCAGTCTGTTTCGGAGTTCTGCCATGGAGTCTCTGACGACTCCTGTGTGGTCAGTGTAGAAACAGCATTCCTCTTTCAAGGCAGCACACAGGCCCCCTTGCTGCATGAACAGGAGATCCAGTCCTCGCCTGTTCTGCAGGACCACTTCTGAGAGTGAAGAGACTGACTTTTCTAGAAAGGAAATGGATTTCTCGATCCTCTGCAGGTCCTCATCATTGGTCATCTGCAGCTGGGACAGTCCTTGGTGTTGAGTTGCTAGGGCTGAGACACCTGTTGCCGTTCCAGCTGCCCCTAGGCCGAGCAGCATTGCGATAGTTATACCTGTTAATATTTCTCTCTTGTGGAGCCGGCTGTTTTCTTCGAAAAGGTGGTACACCTCTTCGTCTGAGTGGTACAGGACCCTAGGGATGATCAGAACTTGAACACAAAAGTTGTTAGAGTTATCGAATTTGGCAAGAGACACACAGGGACTCACTCCAGATCTCTGGCAAACCCACATCCCAGATGCGGATGGGACTACCCACTTATTATTCTTCCTGTCGGGCTCAACTACTTCAGTGCAGACGTTGCCTTTCCGCTTAGCTAGGTTTGCATTGCCGAAGCATCTGCCCTGACCTGTGACTTGACTCAGGGTAATTCCTTTGCGGGGTGTGTCCCATCTGCACTGGCATGGGGCATCGGCTGTGGAATAGCTGAACGGGGTATCTAAAGCGACTCCTTCGTAAAAGGGGGGTTTAACATCGTAACAAAGCCAGCAGGAATCGGTTAGGTTAGGGTTAGATTCATTCAGGGATAGAAAGGTAGCTTCTAACATGCGAAGGATTGGGTTTGAGCCTGACCTGGCTGATTGGCCTATCTGGAAAGCTTCCTCATCACCAGTCGGGACGTTGGTAACCCTTGTGGGCAAGGCTTTGGGGTAGGTCATGTTTCTCCCTTTCTGTGTGCTTTTGCCTGTGGGAGCATAGGGTATGAAGATCCCCTGCCCCACTGTGGGTTGGCATAGATGGGCCGTCTCGCATCCATAGCGGGAGGGGGCTGAATCCCGCACGTCCCCTCCCTCTCAAAAAGCATACGGCTTATTTGCACTATATCAAAAGGGAGTAAATCATCATTGCTAAAAAGACCATCCATGAGAGTGGGAACCACCCCTGAGTTAATTCCTTTTTCTGAAATAGCTTTTACTATTGTCTGAATGTCTTTGGAATTAACGGGAGTATACGTTCTTTGCTGGTTCCCCTGGGGTCCCGTAATTCTCACCGGGAAGGCATGCACCGATGCTGCGGGTGCCCATTCCGCGCATTTGATTTTGATTTTACCCCAGTCGGTGAGTTCGTATTGGGGCTGGTTCCCGGCTGTGTTAAAAGTTTTATTTGGTTTCGTCCGAAACTGCATTGATTCTGTTTTCCCTGCTTCTGAGTCGCTGCTGGACTCGGTCGGCTCCACAGGGCGGTCTGGGGAGCTGTGGCTCCCTTCAGAGTCGGAAGTCGACTGCCAATGAACTTCCTGTTTCCCCTGCCATTTTGTTCGGCTGCGACCCCGCTCCTCCCCTCGGGGGCGGTGCCGCTCCCACCCCCTGGGCTTGCCCTGCCTCCCACAGGGAGGGATCTCTCCCATATTTGGTGGCAGCAGTGGGCGCGACTCCCAAGCGAGTTCCCGCCCTCTGTCGCACCCCCACGCATGCGTGTCTGCTGGGTTCAGGTTCTTCCCGCCGCGGGCCAACGGGCTCCACCCCTCTTCCCGGCCACCCACGCCGTGTTCAAATGGGTAAGGCGGCGGATCCCCTCTGCCGCCCGCCCGCGCACCCGCCTTCGCAATATTTCGGGCTTCTGCCGCCAATCCCTCCCAAAAGGACCACGCGCGTTCCTCTGCTTCCTGAGCCAAGTTGGCTATCGGCGGGGAAGGGATGGGCGGGGGGCCCGTGGGCATTCCGGGGGGTTCCGGAGGTGGTCTGGGCCCCGGCGGGTCCCCCGAAAGGGTCAGGGGGTCCCCCGGGGGCTCCGAGGGCTCCGGGCTGGAGGAGGGATGGGTCGCGCCCGGCCCCCCCGTCTCCCCGCTCTCAATCGAGTCGCCACCAGGGGGGTTTCGCGTTATTGCCCCCTCCCCCAGCTGTGGCGCGATTAACAAACAGGAGCGCGCAGCGTTCCACGTCTCCTGTTCTTCTAATGCTTTGCGTAGGGCGGCTTCTGCCTTCCCCCACGCTTTCAGGCTTTTGCTGCTGCCTGTGGCTTTTGTGTCCTCTGCTAGCGCGACAGTACATTTCTGCCACACCTCAGGGTGTAATATAGCTATGGGTCGAGAAATGACCCCAATCTCTAGGAGTCTCGTCAAAGCGAGATTAAAATTCCTGAGCTCACATTTGATTCCCCATTGCATATGTATCAAACTTACGACCTTCGCTATCGCTTCCATACGAATCGCGGGTCTCTGGGGCGTCCCCCTTCTTCGCTATGGCCGTTCCGGCGTTGAGTGCTGTCCCCTGGCCAGGAGTACGCCCGTCGCCCGGACTCGTCCCGATCCCGGGTTTCGGCACCACTATGTTGCCTTCTTGTGAAGGCCACGGCGACCTGGTATCGGGGTCCAGCACTTAGATCTCCTTCGTGGGATCCCTTGTGGCCAATAACTGACGCTGACACCAATGTGGTGGACGGTTAAAGGCGTTTATTGAGGGGTCTTAAGGGTATTTATGGACTAAGGGGTCTCTCTACGTCAGACAGGGGTTTGGCTATACTTTCTAGGGTTAGTGTGGAGTGGAAAGTTACTGGCATGCATAGGTTTAGGGGGGCTACACGTCTGGCTACATTCCAAGGGTGATCCTTATCTATGGGGAGGGGGGTAGAAGGATTCCTGTAACTTTCCGTTACAGCCCGAAATCTTCCGAGCGCCTGTCCCTGGCCTACCACAGAGGACCCACGTTGGGAAGAGTCCTGGGGATCCGTTTTGCCCATGATCCATGCTGGGAAGACACCATTCCCTTTTCCTGCCCGTGACATGATGTGGGATTGAAGAACATGATGGTCTGGCCATGGCCCTTTCATTACATTCACTCCCACCTCAGGCCATTGCCAGGGGCAGGAAAGGGACTCTCTCTCTCTCTCCCTGAGGAGAAGGGTGTCCTTTCCAGACAGGGGAAATTGTGGCTGGGAAGAGACAGTCAGTTGTGTTTAGTTTTCCCTGTCAAAGTTTTGTTTATCCCTTCTGTTATCAATATTGTTTCTGTTCCATTTGTTCCTTATCTCGTTGCTGTTCCCAATAAATTGTTCTTCTCCCAGCCCGGGATCTTTGCCTTTTGTGCTTTCCATGGCAGGCGGGAGGGCAGCGAGGGCAGCGCGGTTTTAGCAGGAGCAGGAAATTGGGGAATCCCATTCCTGAAGCCCAGCCCGTGGAAACCGAGCATCCCAGCCGGTGCCAGCCCTCATGGCCATGGCAACCACCCCTGGCATGGGGTCTCCAAGGAGCTGCCAAGGGACTGACCATAGCAACAGGGGGCTGGTGATGGTTGCCATGGAAACTGACCATAGCAACAGGGGCCTGGTGATGGTTGCCATGGAAACTGACCATAGCAACAGGGTCCTGGTCATGGCTGCCTGCTAAGGATCAGATTTGTCACAGGCCCTCAGAGGGGTTCCATGGGATCTTTCCAAGAGTCTCCAGGCAGTTCCAGAGCTGGAATGTCACAGGCACAGACAGGGGCTCCATGGAGACCTCCCAGGGGTTTCTGGGGATGGTAAAGGGCCCTGTGGTCAGAGGCAGTCACAGCCATTCCATGGTGACATCCCAGGGCACCTTGGGCTGCAAAGGCACCCATCTGTCACAGGCACTCACGGGGGCTCCACGGTGACATCCCAGGAGTCCCCAGGCTGCCAAAGAGCCGGGATGGCCCAGACACTCACAGGGGCTCCTGTCATGGGCACAGTGGGAGCTTCAGGCAACGTTTATTAGAGCAGCTCCTGTTGGGTCACGAGGTTCAGAAAGGATCCCCAGCAGCCCCCACAGATTCCCAAATTTCACCATTGAATCAGAGATGACACAGACTCAGATCAGAAGGCTAAGGGCTAAAAGTCACCCATTTTTCCAATCCCCTTCTTTTATATCTTGGTTTGCTACAGGTGGACCTCATTGGTCAACACATCAATCAATCAACACATCAGTCAAACACATCAACATCAATCAACAAATCAATCAACACATTTCACATGATTGGCCAATTAAGACAACACCCTTCAGTAAACAACTTTATGGAAAAAAGCCAACTTATTTCAAACATTTTTGGGGCACCAGTTATTGATGTTTGTTTCATGTTGGGCCTTTCTGGGGGGGGGGAGAAACCCTCCAGTAGCAGTTCTGTGCCAGGTACAAGGAGATGCATGGGACTTTTTCAGTCTTCAGCTTCTTGTTTATTGTTATCTGATCTAAAGTTCTGCATTGCTGTGCACACCAGGCTCAGCATGCTGGAAAAGCACCGCAAAACGGCCCCAAAATGTATGGTTTTAAGGTCTTTTAAAGTTGTCTCATCCAATCAACTCTTAAAACATACGTTATTTCTACTTATCAACCAATAACTCATCCCTTGACTGTCCTCATATCCTCTGCACTGTGCTTTCCTTGACAAATCACCCTGTGCCACCAACACTGCAGAAAATGGAGTAGATGAAGAAGACAGGGACTACACCCCAATTCCTGCATCTTGCTTCCTATCTACACCATACTAAAAATCCCAAAACCTGAATTTCTCACTCTAGTGAAATGCTATACTACCCTCTAATCTATTTCACACTTTGGTGAATCCTTACCTGTCTCAAAGTCCTGGACAAACCTCTGGTGGCTGCCGTTATTCAGCTCCTGAAACATCGGGGCTCTGTGGTTTCTTTCCTATGGAGACCAATGTGACATTTGGGAGCCTTGTGAAATGAAGGGGCCATTGTGACACTGCAGAGCACCATGGATCCAAGGGACCATTGTGACACTCTGGAGCCTCGTGGAACCAAGGACATCATTGTGGCTCTGTTGGGCTGCATGGTCCCAAGGGGCCAGAGCAAAGCAGCGTTGTGGGAGTTAACCTGGCTGCAACTCAGAGTCAGCTAGATTATACCCCAAAAGAATTGGGCATGAGTTTCAAGCCCTGGGAATCATTTGTTTAAATTAAGGTGAGCTTGAAAGTTCTCCAAAAAGCCTTTAGTGTTGCTATGCTAAGTTGTCCACGTTCTATTCCCCTACTGGTTACTTGTTTCCCCTATATGGTTATTGTTCTAGAGTGTTCTACCCCCAAGTGTACATGTTGTTGCTCCCCTTTGTCTTGGGTCTTTGGATCCTGCCCTTCATACTGTTCTCGACTTCTCCATGTTTATTATTTTTCACCCTGTTATTAAAGTTCCTTTTAAACAACTTCATTGATCTTGCTCCTTTTCGTTTTTGCCACCCTCGTCCTGAAGTCAGGGAACAAGAGAGGTTTGTCACAGCCACCCTCATTGTGACCTTTGGCGCCCAAACAGGAACCATGACACTCAGGGCTCCCTGTGTCAGTCACGTCAGCTGGGGTTAGCTGATGGATAGGCCAAGGCTCCCCGGGATTTTGGATTGTGCCGGGCCCAGTGGATTCATCGTTGCTTCGAGGGACCTTGCCCAGGATCAGCAGGGACAACGATGGTTTCACCTGCATAGGATTGCAGGTGGGGTTGGGGAAATGCAAGACATTTATTGCCCATTTTGCCACTGTGTTTTTACAATATGCACCCAGGTCCCATAATTGATTTGGTGTGTTCTGGTGGCTCTTCCCCATAAGGCAGAGAAAGAGAAAAATGGGCAGCCAGATGTCCAAAGTAGAAAGCAGCATATGTGGATGCTTTCAGTAATTCTCACTGATCATGACAAAATATTTTCAAAGAACATATTAAAATCAATCATGAGGTGGATCATGAAAAATTTTCCAGACGCCTTTGCTGATGAAATCCATACCACTGAATTTTGGGACTCACTGGGAGTTAAATTGTACAACGTTTCAATCAAAAGGGACCCCATTGCACCCCACATGCTCCCCATCTTCCACACCATCCTTGAGACCCTTCACCAGCAAGCAGTGTCTCGAAAACTCAATCCGTTGGTCACTCCTAACTCGGGACCTTCCCTCAAACCTGCCTTTCTCAGACCTTCCACGATGGTCCAAGATGGCAATGGCCATGCAGTCTTGGAGCATCATGCCCTGGAGACTCAAGATGGAAGGAGCCTGAATGTGGCCCGACCATCCTCCCTCCATCTTGGCTCCTCCACTTCCTGCTACCACAACCTTCTCTTCTGCCCTGAACAAACCTCCAGACTCCACCCCCAAAACTGCATGTCACGCCCCCACTGTCAATCATCCTCTCCACCCTGGGCCATGCCTCCAGAACTCCACCCTGGAAGTCCGCCATCCTAAATCAAGGCCCGGAACACCTGACAAAATGGCAGCGCCCTCTGCCTCACCCTCCGGCAACAATATAACCCCATGATCAAAGATACTAAGCCCAACTGTCACACTATTTCTAATCCAAATATTTCTCCCCCTAGTTAATCTTCCTCCCCAGAAAACAGTTTGGACTCCCCAGAGCCACCTTGCCCCTCAACCCCAGAAGATCCCTCGGAAAGGATTCGGAAAGAAGCAGTTAAGGAAGGAGACTGGCAAATTTTCTCGAAACTCCTCATTGCCCCCATTTGTTATGAAAGAAGGGGGCAGAATCCCAGATATCAGCCACTGATTTGTGGGGAAATCAAGGATCTGTGTAGGGCAGCTAAAGACCATAGGAAGCACTTAACTTGGTTTAACGGCCTAATGAGGGCCATGTTTACAGTACTTGCTTTAACCCCCTATGATTTAAAATATATCATGACCATGTTGTTGTCACCTACAGAATGCACCCTGTGGGAAGGGGGATGGAAGTGTTTGCTAAATCAATTAATAGCAGACTATGCTAATAATGAGGCAAGGGCAGAATTGACAATCAACCATCAGGCTGGAGAAGGACAACACAGCCTACCAGATGATCAAGCAGCAGGTATCCCCAGAGAAGTATTGGATGATATCAAAGAGATGGCTTTGCAAGCTTTAATCCAGGTATCGGATGGTAGCACCCCCAGTTTGGACTACCTTGGGTGGCTGCAGCTAAAGCTTTAGGGCAATCAGACCATCCTGGGTGCCTGTTGAGTAAGCAAACCAATGCTGCCTCCCTCACATTGAGTGGCTGCTCTCAGACACAGAGACCATCAGACATGCCACCTTGCAGAACAGCGATAGAGTTTTTACTCTGGGCACATGGGCATGGCTGTGTAGACTCTGAGGGCATGTGCTGCATGAACCTCTCCAGCCACAGCGAGTCAATCCACAAGAGCATTCAGGTACTGAAGGAAGGGTTCAAGAAGCTTCAAGTGGAAAACAAAGACTGGGTCAATAAACTCTTCCAATCCAAGGGACTAAAGGGTCTGATGATGTCTAGCTAGAACAGGACTATTAAATCTCTTAGTGGTTTTTGTTGTATTGTTAATTGTCCCATGTTTGTTTGGATGCTTTAAGAAAGTCTTACAAAATTCTTTCAGTTCCATCTTTGTTGTAAAACAGAAAGGGGGAAGATACCCAACACAGGCTCCTCATGGAGTCCTTGGAGGAGAGAATTGGAGGCCAGGAAGGCACAAAAACCTCTCAGAGACTCAGTGTGGGAAGGAAAATCCTTGAAAGTACCTAAAAGTATTCTTAAATCCATAAAATACCTAAAAATCCTTGAGTATCTCAAGGCATTAATGAGCCCCACTGAGTGTCAGTACAAAGCTCTCAAGGGACTCATTAAAGCAGATAATTGGGGCCATGATATTGCACAAACCTCTCACAGAGTCTGTATCAAAAGGGAAACACCAAGTACCTTCAAATAACTGAAGTACCTTGAAGCATTAATGAGCCCCACTGAGTGTTGTTACTGACAAAGCCTCTCCAGGGACTAATTACAGCAGATAATTGGAGGCCATGATTGCACAAACCTCTCTGAGACTCCAAGACAAAAGCCAAAGCCAAAGTCCTTTGAAAAACCTGCAGTCCCTGCAGGGAGCATTCAGGAGCCCCCAGGGCCATTGCTGAGCAAGGCTCCCCAGGGACTCCTTGCAGCAGATCCTTGAGGCCACTGGGATGTGGGCTAGGGGGGGATGCTGAGGGCAGCACAAGGGGCTGACAGTGCCCAGCCTGGCTGGGGCTGTGCCAGGAGGCCCCAGGGCCTCAGGACAAGGTGTCTCCTCCCAGCCCTTGCTGGCACAGACCCTGCTGTGCCCCAGGGCACCAAGACTTGGCTTCTCTTTGTCCCCACCTGTCAGCACTGCCTGCAGTTCTCTGCTCTGCCTGGGGCCTGGGGACACTTGCTCAGTCGTGTCCCTCAGTGGGACCCATTACAAGTCCAAGAAACTTTGGAGTTGGATTCTGCCTTGGAGCTCTGGAGAGGTTTCTTCAGCTCCCTCTCAGGGCCTGATGTTCAGGGCCTGAGCACAAAGCCCCAGAGGCTCATTAAAGTCCTTGTGCTGTGTCTGTGCTGCTGAGCTGGGCTGGGCTCCTGGCCCAGAGGCAGCTCCTGGTGACCAAGAAGAGCTTCAAAAGCACATTTCTCTGGATGAGCAGCTCTTGTGCCAGCCCAGCAGGGCTGGGGCACTGCCTGCAGCCAGCCCGGGCACAGCCCAGAGGCACAGAGAGCTTCAATCAGTCAGGGCTGGGAAGGGGCTGAGAAGTGCCTGGGGCACAATCACTGCCAGCCCTTGGCACAGGAACCTCTGGCTGCAGGACAATGCAGCTGCAGCTCCTGGAGCCATCTCCTCAAGCTGGAACATGCCAATGCCTGCAGAGCCTGTGAGTACATTCTCTGCTTGTCTCTTGTGCAGAGCAGCCAGGGGTGCCCAGGGCTGTCCTGCAGAGCAGGGTCCTGCAGCCCAGGGCGCTGTGCTGGGGCAGGGACTCTGCTGCCTGCCAGGGACAGCTCTCAGCCAGCCCTGGCAGCTGCTCCCAGCACTGGGGGACAAGATCTAGGGGGAAGGAGCCGCCCTGAGCAGGGCAGGGGCTGCTGCTGAGAGGGGCTGGATGGGGCAGGGCTGCTCCCAGCTCCAGACCAGCCTGGGCACAGCTCTGCAGGGCACTTCCCAAAGAAGGTAAGCCTGGGATTGCTGTAAAGATCACGAGCTTTCCTGAGAGTGTTTTCCATTTCCTGCTTGAAGAAGGATGGGAAAGTTGGGGTGATGAGAAAAGGATTTTTGCTTTTTAAATATTTTTATATATTAGTAGCTCTGTTAATTACTGTTATATAGTTATAAAACTATAATCCTTACTTAAGTCTATTAAACTCTTAACTAACTCTAATAAAGTACTATTATATACTTATATAACTCTAATCCTTAATTTAGTCTAGTATGTTTCCTTACCTCTCAGATTTTAGAACAATAAGCTGACTGTCTAAATACACTCCTGAAATACTGTATGGTCTTATTCTCTTATATAGTCCTGAAATATTGTATGGTCTTATAGGAAGAGGACCTATAGGAACATTTTTTTTTAACCAGAATATGAGCAGTCATTACAAAAAGTGAAGGCAGAGAAGCCCTTGGACCTACTCCAAAGGTTTGAGCCAGGGTGTGTAACTGGGGCAACTGAATCTCCTATTGGATGTTCCTGTTAAATTTCCTAATTAATCAACCTTAATAAATTGCTGAAATCAGGGGCCGGGTGTGCCCCATCCCCACTGGGACACCTGCAAGCTTCCAATTTCTGTCTGGTTTTTACTTTACTGTTCTAACACTGTTGCAAGGGGATTTTTTTCTCTTTTGATTATAAAAAACAAGGGAATGAGAGAAGCAGAACAGGAATTGTAATCCCAGAATGACAGAACATTCTGAGTTGAAAGGGACACAGCAGAATCATCAAACTAATGTTTGAACTTTTACAGAGACTGCAGAACTGTAAATTAAGTTGATCAGTCTCTCTGCTGGGAGCCTCCCAAAGGGCCCTCAGCCACTCCTCAGCCCTGCA
Organism: Agelaius phoeniceus; assembly: GCF_051311805.1. Taxonomy (NCBI): domain Eukaryota; kingdom Metazoa; phylum Chordata; class Aves; order Passeriformes; family Icteridae; genus Agelaius; species Agelaius phoeniceus. The sequence continues at coordinate 9,625,179 of NW_027509866.1, forward strand.
CAGCAGCAGCATCACCTTTGCAGGGCCCAGCAGGGCTCTCCTGAGCTGCCCTTGCCCAGCTGCACACAGAGCCTGCCCCAGCCAGGGCCCTGCACACAGGCAGGTTTCTGTAGGGCCCCGGCCAGGGCACACAGGCTGGCATGGGCTCTGTGAGCGCTGGCAGGGACAAGGCTCCTCTCAGGAGGGAATGTCCAGGCCCAGGGAGATGCTCAGGGAAGGAGAGGGGGCTGAAGAGAGCAGGGCTGGGGCAGGAGGGCACTGTTGGTGTGTGGGAGGTGCCGGGCACAGCTGGGCACGGGAACACTGTCCTGAGTGCCCGGCTGTCTCTGCCCTGCCCTCTCAGGCACAGCACCACAACATCTGCTCTTGGTTCTGCCCTGCCCTGACATTGGCACTGTTATCTGCTGCTCTCAGGGAGGCTCTGGCATCTGCAGCAGCTGAGTCAGGCACTGCCCTTGGCATTCCTGCCAGCCAGGGCTGTCCATGGGAATGGGGTGTCCAAGCTTGCCTGGCACCTGTGGGGCTGTGGGCAAAGCAGTCCATGGCAAAGGGGAATGAGCTGAGCCCCCTCCCTGAGATCCCATCATGGGCACAGCCAGGGATCTCCTTGCTGTGCCCTGCCAGGCTCTGAGCTGCTCTCCTGGGTGCAAATCTGTGCCAGAGCCTCTGGGAGTTCCCTGAATGTCCCACGGGGAAGGGCAGAGCTGCCACAGCTGAGGAAATGCTGCTGGGTTTGCCCAGGGAGCCGTGAGTGTCCTTGGCACAAGGGGGTGCTGAGACCTTGCCCAGAGACCTTGAGAGAGGGTGAGACATTCAGGGATCCCTCTGCTCTGGGCAGGGTCTGGTTTATCCCAGGGTGACCCAGGAGTGTGATTGTGCTCTGATTGCAGCCAAAGGTGCAAAGCCAGGGCAGTTGGGAACAAGCCCATCCAGCCCCTCACCTTCCCTGAGCCACGGGGAATCCTTTGCCTCTCAAATCTCTCAGTGGAAAACTCTGAGTGAAGCAGAAATGCTGGGGATTTCTAACCTCAGAGAGCCAGGAATGATGTGTGGGTAGGAAAAAAAATTCCTAAAATCCATTCCTGCCCTCCTTTAAAAGTGGGAGTTCAGTTGCTATCAAGCCTGTCTGAATTAGGAGTGATTCCCCTGACAAATCCTGGATATCCAGCCTTGTTTCTCTGCCCCATGGCCACAAACCCAGGGCAGTAGGGCAGGGATGGCTCCTCGAGAGCCCCCACGCACAGGCCTGGCTGCTCCTGGCACACTCAGCCAGCACAACTGGAGCACAGGCAGGGACCTGGGTGAAGGTTTTCCCAGAGCAGGAACAAGGCTGGGTGAGTCCCAGCGGGACAGTCTGCAGGGAATGGCCCAGGTTTGGCTCAAAGCAGCCTCTGCTGACTTGTCACTGTCCTTTCTCCATGAACAGGTGCACCTGTGCAGCCGGAGCAAATGTCCAACAGCAGCGCCATCAGGCACTTCCTGCTGCTGGCATTGGCAGACACGCGGCAGCTGCAGCTCCTGCACTTCTGCCTCTTGCTGGGCATCTCCCTGGCTGCCCTCCTGGGCAACGGCCTCATCATCAGCGCCGTAGCCTGCGGCCACCACCTGCACACACCCATGTTCTTCTTCCTGCTCAACCTGGCCCTCGCTGACCTGGGCTCCATCTGCACCACTGTCCCCAAAGCCATGCACAATTCCCTCTGGGACACCAGCAACATCTCCTACACTGCATGTGCTGCACAGCTCTTTTTCTTTATGTTCTTCCTTGGATCAGAGTATTCCCTCCTGACCATCATGTGCTACGACCGCTACGTGTCCATCTGCAAACCCCTGCACTACGGGACCCTCCTGGGCAGCAGAGCTTGTGCCCACATGGCAGCAGCTGCCTGGGCCAGTGCCTTTCTCACTGCTCTCATGCACACAGCCAATACATTTTCCCTGCCCCTGTGCCATGGCAATGGCCTGGGCCAGTTCTTCTGTGAAATCCCACAGATCCTCAAACTCTCCTGCTCACACTCAAACCTCGGGGAACTGGGACTCATTGCTCTCAGTGCCTCTTTAGGTTTTGGTTGTTGTGTGTTCATTTTTTTCTCCTATGTGCAGATCTTCAGGGCTGTGCTGAGGATCCCCTCTGAGCAGGGACGGCACAAAGCCTTTTCCACCTGCCTCCCTCACCTGGCCGTGGTCTCTCTCCTTGTCAGTACTGGCATATTTACCTACCTGAAGCCCCCCTCCATGTCCTCCCCATCCCTGGATCTGGTCCTGTCAGTTCTGTACTCAGTGGTGCCTCCAGCCCTGAACCCCCTCATCTACAGCCTGAGGAACCAGGAGCTCAAGGCTGCAGTGTGGTCACTGATGACTGGATGGTTTCGGAAACATTCAACTGCTGGCACATTTCTGCAAATGACTTGTAATAAAAATCATCTTTGATACTCCTTGTTGGCTTCATTTTGGAGATTCTTTCACTTTTTCTTTTAGGGTTTTAATCTTGTCCACAAATAAATGTCATTTATTGTTCCATTTCTCATTTTGTTTCCCTCCACCTATCCTGTGGCCATAGACTGTGTCAATGAGAGGCTGCGCTCTCGGAGGGTTTAAAGGAACTAAAGGATGTCCCAGGAAAATTTTCTGCAGAGATGCCCTTTTGTTGCCTTCTCTGGAGCTGCAGCAGCAATGTCTGTGTGCAGAGCTGGGGCAGATCAGTGCTGGCCCAGCAGCTCTGCTCCTGCTGGCCACACCATTCCTGATCCAGGCCAGGAGCCATTGGCCTTCTTGCCCACCTGGGCACACTGTTGCCTCATGTCCAGCCTGCTGTCCATCAGTCCCTGCAGGTCCCTTTCTGCCTGGCTGCTCTCCAGCCACTCTGTCCCCAGCCTGTAGCACTGGGGCCAAATATCAGGGTCTGGCCTTTGGATTTGTTAAACCTCACCTTGTTGGATTCATCCTCTGGATCCAGCCTATCAAGGTCCCTGTGCAGACCACTCCTATGTTTCCTCAGACCAAAGCTCACATCCAGCTTGGTGACATCTGCAAAGATGTCCTTGGTTCCATGGGGCCCCTCAGTGTCACAATGGCCTCTTGGTAACACCAGGCCCTGCACTGTCACACTGGTCTCCTTGGTTCCATGAGACCATGCAGAGCAGCAATGGTCTCCTTGCTTCCATGGAGCCCCAAAATGTGACAATCGTCCCCTTGGTTCCATGGGGCTTCACAGTGTCACAATGTTCTCATTGGTGCTGCAGTTCCACAGTGGCTCCTTGGTGCCATGGGGCCCCAGGGTGTAACAATGGCCCCATGGTCACATGAGGTCCCACACTGTCACCTTGGTCTCTGTCGTTCCACAAGTCCCCTCAGTGTCACAATGGACTCCTTGTTTCCACAAGGCCACACAGTGTCACAACGTTCTTCCAGGTTCCTTGAAGCCCCATCGTGTCACAGTGGCCCCTTGGTTACACAGGATCCTGCAGTGTCACAGTGTCCCCTTGGTGCCATGAGGCCCTGCAGTGTCAGAACGGCCCCTTGGTTCCACTGGGCCCTGCAGTCTCCCAATGGTCCCCTTGGTTTAGCAGTGTCAAAATGGTGAAACCCCTTGGTTACACGAGGCCCTGCAGTGTCACAATGGCCTCTGTGGTTCCACGAGGACCCAGAGTGTCACAGGGCACTCCCTGGTTCCATTTGGCCCCAGAGCACCACCATGGAGCCCTGGTTCTGTGGGGATGCACGGTGTCACCATGGTCCTCTTAGTTCCACGAGGCCCTGCAGTGTCACAATGGCCCCAGAGTGTCCCAGTCATCACAGAATGACAGAATCAAATAGGCTGGAAAAGACCTTTGGGATCATCAAGTCCAAGCAATGCCCTAATACTGCCTTGTCACCCAGACCATGCCACTGAGTGCCACTGGAGAGGGACAGTGACTCTGCCACCTCCCCCCTGGCCAGCCCATTCCAGTTCCCACTCACCCTTTTTGTGAAGAACTCCTTCCTATTGTCCAGCCTGAGCCTCCCCTGGTGCAGCTTAAGGCTGGGTCTTCTTGTCCTGCCCTCCAGCAGATCCACACTCACACCCAGCTTGGTGCCATCTGCAATTTGTGAATGCTGGACTCGATCCCCTCACCCAGATCATCAGTGAAGATATTAAACAGGACTGGGCCCAGCACAGATCCCTGGGGACAGCACCAGTGCCTGGACACCAGCTGGGTGCAGCACCATCCCCACCACTCTCTGGGCCCAGCCTCCAGCCAGCTCTTAAATCTCCCAGCCAGGAGGGAACCTGCCCAAGCCGTGGGCTGCAGCTTTTCCAGGGAATGCTGTCAGAGACAGAGTCAAAGGCTCTGCTGGAGTCCAGGCACACAACATCCACAGCCTTTCCCGCATCCACAGGTGGGTCACCTGGGCATAAAAGGAGACCAGGTTGGTCAGGCAGGACCTGCCAGCCCTAAATCCACCCTGGCTGGCTCTGATCCCTGGGCCATCCTGTGGGTGCCCTGTGATGGCACTCAAGGTGATCTGTTCCAGAACCTTGCCAGGCACCCAGGTCAGGCTGACAGGCCTGGAGTTCCCCAGCTCCTCCTTCCAGCCCTTCCTGGGGATGGGCTCACACTGGCACCTCCAGTGCTCTGGGACCTCCCTGCTGAGCCAGGACTGACGGTAAATGATGGAGAGCAGCTTGGGGAGCTCATCCACAGCTCCCTCATCCCCCTGGGATGGATCCCATCTGATCCCATACACCAGTGAGCATCTGAGTGGCTCAGCAGGTCCCCAGCTGCTTCCTCCTGGATTCCAGGGGGCTGTTCTGCTCCCTGTGCCCATCTACCAGCTCAGGAGAACACTTGTCCTGAGGGAAACCTGTCCTAATATTGAAAATTGAGACAGACAAGGTTTTTAAACTGTTCAGACGTTTCTTTAGTTACTGTATTCCCCACTGCATCCAATAAAGAGTAGAGGTTCTCTTTATCTGGTGTTTTGCTACTAATTTATTTATAGAAACATTTCCTATTATTTCTCACACAAGTGGCCAGATTAAGCTCTAATTGGGTTTCACCTCTTTCCTCTTCTTTCTGCATAACCTAACAACATCCTTAAACACTTCCTGAGTTGCCTGTTTCTCTTTTCAAAATGATGCATCCTCTTTTTTCCCTTAAGTTCCCACAAAAGCTCCATGTGGAGCCAGGCCAGTCCTTTTCCTCACCAGCTCATCTTTTACCACACTGGGACAGGCTGCTCCTTCCTCCTTTAGATTACTTTCTTGAAATGTGTCATCCTTCCTGGACCCCTTTGATTTTAAGGGCTCTTTCTCTTTAAAAAATCAGTACCTGATTCAGTACTCCCCAAATCAGCGTCCTAAACAGGCCAAAGTATGCCCTGCCTAATTCCAGTGTAGTTTTGTTGCTGCCCCTCCTTCTTTCACAGAACACTGAAAACTTGATTATTTCATGGTCACTGTGCCCCAGGCAGCCTCTGAGCCCCACATCTGCCCCCAGCCCTTATCTGTCTGTGAACAGCAGCAGACAGAGCTTTCCTTGGCAGTGGGAGTGTTACCAAAAATTTGGTAAAATATAAAACTCCTTAACTCGAGTGTAGCATTAAGAAGCAGCATTCTTTATTCAGCTGGATGCACGGGGGAGAGCTCCTGCCAAAGCTGTGCAGGCTGAGAACAGGAAAGTTTCTGTTTATATTCTGTATTTTGCACACATATTCATTGATTGTCCTGGACTAAACATACATATGATAATCATTTCCCCAAAATCATTGACATATTTCCCTTCCCCTTTACCCATGTGTTCTTCTGTCCTGGGGGTCTCTCTGGTGCTCCCTGGTGGTCGTGGACCCCAATGTTCCAGTGGGCCTGGCTGAGCTGGCAGGACCCTGAGGCTGCTGAACTTCCAGTTCCCCTTCTGACACAATGGGCCTTGTGTGGTTTCCATAGGCCTGGGGATGTGGAGAACAAGCTCCAGGTGTCAGCTCACCTGGTGTAGGCAATTGATCATCTGGTAATATGAGGTCACAGAGTGGGATGTGATATCACAGAGTGGGTTATGTGAGGTCATCGAGAGCTATAACATCATAGACTGCCTCTGTGAAATCACAGAGCTGGCTGTGACATCACAGGGCAGAAGTCTAAAATCCCAGAACAGACTATGACATCACAGAATTGGCTCTGACATCAGAGACCAGCTGTGTGACATTAGAGAATGGGCTGTGAGCTCACAGAGCAGGCTGTGACATCCCAGAGGGGCTGTGTGACATCCCAGAGGGGCTGTGTGCCATCCCAGCAGGGCTGTGTCAGGTCACTGGGTTGCTCACTCTGCCCCAGCTCCCCCTCACAGTTTCTCCCAACAAGTCCAATGCTGTCCATGCCCAGCGAGGTCCCTGTCCCCCGGGATCCCCCCGGCCCACCTGGAGCCACAGCCTCCACCAAAGGATGTTCCACAGGATCCACCCCAGAGCCTGACATGGGGACAAGGGGCCAGGGCTGTGTGCCCAGGACATCAAGGACGGGGATTCTCCAGGTCACTGTGGCCTGGGTTGGGTTGCCCAGGGCAGGAAAGATGTCTGGCAGCTGGAGCAGGGTCTGGGAAGGGCCTCCAAGGTGGGGCTGGAGCCCTTGGCCTGTGAGCAGAGGCTGAGGGAGCTGGGCTTGTCCAGCCCAGAGCAGGGAAGGCTGAGGGGCTCCTCATCCCAGCCTGGCAGTGCCAGCGAGGAGGGGATGGAGAACACAGAGCCAGGCTCTTCACCGGGGGCCTGGTGGGAGACAAAAGCCAATGGGTGGAAGGGGAAAGAGGGGAGATCAGCCAGGACAGGAGGAGATGAAATGAGTCAGGCTGGTTTCAGCATTTCCTCAGCACTAGAGCAGCCTGACCTCCCTTCTCCATCCACCACTGACAGCTTTGCAAATCAGGAATTTTTGGAGCTGTTTTGCCCCAACTCCAGGATGAGCATCCTGATACAAGAAGTTGATTGTGTTTATATCTATCACAGAACCATGCTTGTCTAAAAATACTTTTAGGATGGAAATCCCTTGTGGATGGTGGACTCACTGCTGGGATGTTGTACATAGCTCAGGGAAGAGCGAGATTGTTATTAAATTCCTGTTCAACCATGGTCTGTTGGCCATGAAGAGAAACTTTCTGTGCCTCTGAGTCTCACCAGTTCCCGACCCCCAAAGGACACAAACCTGATGAGTTGTGGTTCCCACTCCAGTGGTGGCACTTGCACCTCCCTCCATCCCCAGAGCAGAGCTCCCTTGTCCCAGAAAGTGCCTGGCAATGCAGGGATGAAGGAAACAGGACAGGCTGTGGGGATCAGGGGCAGGGCACAGCCAGGGAGAAGAATGACTTTGGCATTTGCTGGAGCTGTGCCTTCCCTTGGCTTTGCTGGCTGACAAGAAATGAACATCCCTGTGTGTCTCAGGCAGCTCCTTCTGCAAGGAAAGCAGGTGGGAGTTGGAGCCAAGGAGCTGAAAGCTGCAGGTGCAGCCTGGGCTGGAGGGAGCTCAGATTTGCACAAGGCTGCTCTGAGTGCCAGGGCTTGGATGGGGGAAATGGTGGGCTGGGGGTAGGGACAGAGTCTGATTGATTGTCAGCCATGAAGGGTCTTGATTTTCATATCTATTCCAACTGCATGAGGAGGTACTTGGATTCAGTGTCAATTGGAGATTGCACATATCAATGAATTAACAGGGAAACAAAACTAAACAGGACCTAAAAAAATGTTTTCTCGCTGTCTTTTTAAATATCATGTATTCCGTTCCAATACACTACTGAGATCTACGTAACCACAGAGGATTTGAAAATTAAAATCAAATGATTCCCAGAGGCTTGGCTTGTTCAGGTGTTCTGAATGTTAATGAGCCCCAAGGACACTGAATTCCTGCACTCAAGAGCTGAAGGCTGAACAAGCCTCTGGAGCAGGGAAATTCAGCAGCAGCCTCCAAGTTGCTGAGGATGTCAGCAGCCCCCAGTGAGGCCATCCCTGCCCAGAGACCGTGGGGGAATGGGCAGACAAGGAGAGCGTCCCTGGGGCTGGGGCAGCACAACTCAGAGGCACCAGCGGCTCCAGCTGGGCAATGGAGTGTGGAATGTGGCTGGGAAAGCCCTGCCTGGGCTGGGCCAAGCAGCACACACAAGCCCTGTCTCCCATCCCTAAAATAACTCTCTTGAGGAGACATTTGAAAGGAATTACAATTGTTTGTGTCCTCTGAGTTGGACTCCCTGGAGAAATACCAACAAGAGATTCTCAGGAGCTGAAAAGAACAAAACAGGCACTACTGGGAGCTTTAGAAAATCAGAGAAACTTTGGCAAATGGTTTATTATGACATTGTAGTGGCTTTAGTTTGTTAATTTAAGATTTTTCTAATCTTGAGATTTCTTAATTAATGTATTGATGAGTTTGTTCAGTTTTAGTGTCGGTTAATTATTTATGTATTTATTTTGTTGTGAGATAGGATTACGGGAAAGGTAAAGTAGTCCTAACATTTTAAAAGGGTATAGAGACATTTTTATTAAAAGTAAATTTAAAAAGAAAAAAGTAGTAAGAATTAAAATAAACCCTTTAGAACACTTTTTTTCTTTATAACTTTTTCTTTTTACTGACAATGTAAAGTAAGTAAACTTAAAATTTCTAGCTCGTTTACTATTTCAAGAATAGTCTTTTAGTTTACTTTAGGAGAGAAGTTTTTCTTGTTAAGGTTATGGAGATTTTTTAACAAGAAGAAAATTTTTTTTTTTGTGGTTCTTAATTCTGTCATGGATAACAGTTGTCTGGGGAACTTTGTTCTTGTGAAGTTGTTTTTATTGCTACAAGCTTTTTCACAGCTTGTAGATGGGCCATGTCAACTTATGGGGTATTGCTTTAAAGATGAGTTCTTTAAGGGTAAAAGTTTCTATTTTTTACTTTTAAAATTATTTTTATCTCTGGGAATAGAGATCTTCTCTTGTGGATACTGGATTACTTGGATTTTCTCCCTGCTGTTTAAACTTTTGATGAAATTACAGTTATTTAATTTGTTTATTTTAGTATGGAGGGGTTTTCTTGATATTAATTGTAATTTTTTTAAAAAGTTTTTTGTGTTATAAAGAAAAAGAGTGTTTTCATTATAGTTTACAAGAGGATTTTAGTTTTAAGCTTAAGGTATTTTTTCTTCTTTTTTATTTGGGATTTAATTTCTCCTTTACTGACTTTTATGGTTTTATATATTTTTTTATATGGTGGTATTTTGTTTCTTTCTTTTACTCGATGGAGCAATGAAGTATTGAAAGGATTAACACCTGACCTGCCATAACTTGTGGTGGAAGTTGTGGTTGGGTTGTGTTAGGGTTGGTTTTATGGTTGGTTTTGGGGTTTTTTTGTGTTTAATTTTAGTTGCAGGGTTATTTTGTATGGGTAATAGGTTGTAGGGGTTTTTGGTTTTAGTTGTGTTGCGGGGAGGGGACTTGATGGTAAGATTTTAATAGCTGTGGCTGGCTTTGTTCTGGTTGGGGTTTTGTAGCCTCTTTTGTTTTCCTGTTTGGGAGTTGTTGGGGTTTGGTTTGGTCGGAATGGGGCCAATGGGGAGGGGGCGGCCTGGGGAGGGGGGAAGGGGCTCAGCCCATGGCAGGGTTGCTTGGTTTGGTTGAGATGGGGGCTGGGGCCCGCTGCTTCTTTGTTGACTGGAAAAGAAAGAGGAGATTCCTGGGTTTTTTCATCTTTAACATTTGTATTTCACAGAGGCGTGTTCAGTATCTCAGTGGTTTAACAGATTGTCAGTTACACAAAAAGTTTTGTATTACTTTTTAAAATTCTTCTAATGTGCAATTACAACAGATATTTAATCAACAAAACAACACTTCTCAAAGTATTAACTTGGCCTATTCAACTTCACAAACTCTAAGCCTGTTCAATTTAATGATAATCAAAATTTACAGGAGCACAGAGACAGAAGAAGACACAGAAAGAGAGAAAGACAAAAAAGATTTAGAGGAGCACACACACAGCTACCAACTCCTGGGTTCCAGCAGTGTTCAGATGGAAATTCCAAGAGAATGCAGGGTCAAGATGTGTGCTTGCCTTGTGGTCAGCCTTCAATACCCCTTGGTCTCCCTGGGCCCTTCCCCCAGGTGGGGCTTGGGCTCATTTGGTCCCTCAGGAGCTGGGCTGGGGGCTGCAGAGGTGGCTGTGGAGCATTGCCTGTGCTGTGCCAGGGACTGGCAGCCACTGCTAGGCTGGGATAGAGGCTCTGGGGGGATTGGGGTTCCAGGGCAGGGCAAGGCTGGACCTGCCCCTTCCTCCCCCACACATGAAATGTTTCCAGCCAACAATCTCCTCCAATTTGTCATAACAGGCAATATTGGAGGTGAAACTCAAATTCTGGCCATGGGCACCTGGCCGAGAAGGACAGTTCTTTTCCATAGGAAGGAAAGCACAGAGCCCCAGCGTATGAAGAGCCTCACAAGGCCAAGGCCAGCCAGACTTATCAGGAATGGCAGATTTTGTCTGGGACCAGACTTTGGATATAGGGAATATTAGAGGTGGAAGCCCAATCTCAGCCATGGGCACCTGGAGAAGCAGGACAGTTCTTCCCCATAGGAAGGAAATCACCAGCCTTCCCCAGTGTTTTTTGAGACAGATGCAAAGTGACCCTTGTGAAACCACTGCAAGACAGACTTGTCCTGGGAATATTCCTATTGGAACAATCACGGGATATAAGGTGTTGTTGTTCTATTTCTGGAGTCCCATACTGTTGTTATCAAATTTCTAAAGTCCCATACCTCCTTGGTGTGTTCTTATGGCTGCAGATCTTCACAGCACAGACACCTTCTGCATCTTGTTCTTTCTCAGTTCAGAGCAGCTCCAAGGCTCTCCCTGACTGGCTAACCCACACCCTTTTATCCCAGTTATCTTCATTAGCCACAGCTGCAGCCCAATTAAGGACATCACAGCTGCAGCCCATCAAGGACAACCGGGACCTCCCAGGGCAAAGCCTATATACAGATATTCAAATATAATACATTTCCTCTGTTATAATAAGGAAATTTGGAGGTGGAATCCCAGTTCTGGCCATGGGTGCCTGGAGGAGGAGGAGAGTTCTTTTCCATAGGAAGAAAAACACAGCGCCCCAGTGCTTCAGGAGCAAATGAGACGAGACCCTCAACATGCCAGGGTCAGCTGGACCAGTCATGTGGCCCCTGGGAGGCCAAACCAGCCAGACCTGTTCTGTGTTCCCTTGGTTTTGTGGGGCCCTACAGTGCCACAATGGTGCCTTGGATCCAATGGGCCCTGCCATGCCATAATGGTGGCTTGTTTCCATGGGATCCAGCAGTGTCATGATGGACCCTTGTTTCCATGGGATCCAGCAATGTCACAATGGCCCCTAGGTTCCAGAAGGCCCCGCAGTGTCACAATGGTCCCAATGATTCCATGAGGCCTTGCAGTGTCACAATGGACCTTTGGACCCTGGCGATTTGCAGTGTCACAATTGTCTCCTTTGGCTCCACAGTGTCACAATGGACCACTGTTGTCAGGAGGCCCCTCTGTGTCACCCTGGAGCTTTGGTTCCATGCAACCCTGCAGTGTCACAAAGGCCTCTTGGTTTCATGAGGCCCCACAGTATCACAATGATCCTCTTGGTTCTGTGGGGACCCCCAGCTATAGAATATTAATCCCGATGTTTCCGGGTCTGTCGTGCCCGGCTTTGTCTAACTCTCGCTGCTAGACCAAAGCCTGAAGCTGTGGTGTTTTCACCCCAGAGATACCTCTGGCCGGCTGGGTGCTGCAGCTAGGCACTCAAAACAAATCCAGGCAAAGTAGGAACTCAGTTTACCTCTGGTGGAAAAGGTTCAGGCGACGGTGAAGAGAAAAAGGAGCAGGTTCTATCGTAGAGTCTTAATCCAGAGTTTTATTTCAGGATGGTAGACCTCTGAATCTGGTAACAGCTCACAATAGAACTCCAGGCCACATGGTCTCATCCCCTTTTAAGCCCTGGGGACAGGGGGAGGGAAAGGGACAGGTGAGGGCCAACTAGGTGGGAGGAGGGGAAGGCTCAAAGGATATAGATGCTTGGACAGGCCAATGAGCCCAGACCTGAAGAGCATCTTTTGAACTTCTGCCAACCACATGACGCCCTTGCTGGAATGTTAAGATTGATGGACAGCTCTTAGGCAGGAGGGCAAAAGGGGGATGGGAAAGGTTGGCACACCTGAGGGTGTTGGGATAGGTGAAACAGGAAATCACACTGCAACACCCAGGGTCACAATTGTTTCACCGGTTCCATGAGGCCTCACAGTGTCACAATGGTCTCCGTGATTCCATGAGTCCCGTTAGTGTCACATTGGTCTCCTTGGTTCCATGAGGCTGTGACGTGTCTTAATTGTGTCTCCATGATTCCATGAGGCCTTGCAAAGTCACAATGGATCTTTGGCTCCATGGGGTCTCTCAGTTTCACAATGGACCCTTGGTCCCATGACACCTCAAATTGCCTGTCCTTGCAGCTTTAGTCTGAAAGCAACCCTTGGATATTTGGGGAGTATTAGGGGTGGAATTCCATTTCAGCCATGGGTTCCTGGAAGGAAGGTTGGATCCCAGTGTTTCAAAGGCTGATTAGAGGCAGCCCCAAGGAGGCCAAGGGACCTGTTGTCAGGGAAGAATCCTTGGATAGACAGAATTTGGGAGGCCAAACCCCACTTTTGTCTATGGGCATCTGGACAAGAAAGACAGTTCTTTTCCATAGGAAGGAAAGTACAGAGCCCCAGTGTTTCAAAGGATGATGAGAGCTGGCCCTTAAGAAGCCAAGGGAACCTGGACAATCCTGGCAGGTTTGTCTGGGAGCCATCCTTGGATATAAGGAATTTTAGAGGCAGATTCCCAATTTTGGCCATGGACACCTGGACTTGAAAGATGGGTTTTTTCTGTGGCAAGAAAAGTACAGGCACCCAGTGTTTTGAAGGCAGATGAGAGGTGGTCCCCAAGAGGCCAAGGCCAGCCAGAGCTGTCTGTCCTGACAGGTGACATATGGGAATAATCCTTGGATATAATCAGATTTGGAGGAGGGATCCCAATATCAGCCATGAACCCCTGGAGTAGGAGTTCTTCCCTACAGGAAGGAAAGCACACAACTCCAGGGCTTCAGTGTCTGATGAGAAGTGGTCCTCAACATGCCAAGGTCATCTGGACCAGTCAGGCAGCCCCCAGGAGGCCCAGCCAGCCAGACCTGTTCCATGTTCTTGGATCCTTGGGGCCCTGCAGCATCACAATGGCCCCTTGCTTCCATGAGGCTCTGTAGGATCACAACAGATCTTTGTTTCCGTGAGGCCCAGTGATATAACAATGGTCTCCTTGGCTCCACAGTGGCATAATGGCCCCTTGCTTCCATGAGGACTTTGCCGTGTCAAAATGGTTTCCTTGTTTCCATGGGATGGTGCAATGCCACAATGGCCCATTGGTTCCATCACGTGGCAGAGTCTCAAACTGGCCCCTTGATTCTATTGGGTTCCTCAGGGTCACAATGGCCCTGTTGGTTCCACCAGGCCTGGATGTGTCACAATGTCCCCTTGCTTCCATGGGGACCCACAGTGACACAATGGCCCCTTGCTTTCATGAAACCTTGCAGTGTCACAGTGGCTGCCTTGGTTCTGTGAGGCCCTGTGGTGTCACAATGGCCCCTTGGTTCCATGGGGACTCAGAGTGCCAGAATGGTCTCATTGGTTCCATGAAGCCCCTCAGTGTCACAATGGTCTCTTTTGGTTCCACAGTATCACAATGGCACCTTGGTTCCGTGAAGCCCTGAAGTAAAGAATGGCCCCTTGGTTCCATTGGGCTCCTCCCTGCCACACGAGTTCTCAGTTCCACGGAGCCCTGCAGTGTCACAGTGCTCTCCTTGGTTCCATGGTGCCACACAGGGTCACAAGGGCCCCTCAGTTCTACAAGGCCCTATAGTGTCACAATGTCCCCTTGGTCTCATGAGGCTGTGCCATGTCACAATGATGTCATTGGTTCCATGAGGCCCTGCACCTCCACAATGGCCCTTGAAGTGTCACAATAGTCTCAGCAGGTTCCCCGACTGGATCACAATGGCCTCCTTGGTTCCATGATGCCCCATAGTGTAACAATAGTATCCTTGGTTTCACAGTTAGAATGGTCCCATGGTCTCATGGAGCCCCACAGCCCCTTATAGAGCCCCACAGCCCCTTTGGAGCCCCACACGGTCACTGTGATCCCCTTGATTCCATGAGGCCCTGCTGTGCTACAATGGCTCCTTGGTTCTATGAGGCCCTGTGGTGTCACAATGGCCCCTTGGTTCCAGTGGGTCCCTAAGTGTCATATCAGTCTCCTTGGTTCTATGAGGCCCCACAGTGTCACAATGGACTTTTTGTTCCATGAGCTTTTGTACTGCCAAAACCAGACAACAACAGTGTCCTTGGTTCCATGGCGTCACACTAGACCTTGGTTCCATGGGTACTCACAATGTCAGAAGGGGCTCCTTGGTTCCATGAGGCCCTGCAGAGCCCCTTGATTCAACGAGGCCTCAAAGTGTCATCATGGCCTCCAGGATGTCATGAGGCCCTGCAGTGTCATAATGGACCTTTGGTTCCATGTGTTCCAGCACTGTTCCACAAATCCTTAGTTCCATGGAGCCCTGTAGTGTCACAATGGACTCCTTGGTGCCACACAATGTGACAACTGCCCCTTGGCCTGCCAACGCTCCATGGTACCACAATGATTCCTTGCTTCCAAGAGGCCTTGTAGTGTCACAATGGCCCCTTGTTTCAATGAGGCCTTTGGTGTCACTATGGTCTCCATGATTCCATAAGGCCTCATAGTGTCACAACAGACCATTGGTTTCACTGAGCCCCGCAGTGTCACTGTGGTCCCCTTGGCTCCACAAGGTCCTGCTGTGTCACAATGGACCTTTGGTTCCATGATGCCCCAGAGTCTCACAATGGTATCCTTGGTTCCTTGGACCCTTCATCCCATGGAGACCCCCAGGGTTCACTGGAGTCCCCTTGATTCCCTGAGGCCGTGCCATTCTAATATGGTCCTTTGGTTCCAGTGGGTCCCAAAGTGTCAGAACAGTCTCCATTGTTCCATGAGGCCCTACAAAGTCACTGTGGTCCCCTTGGTTCTACCGGCCCCACAGTGTAAAAATGAACTCTCGGTTCCATGAGGTTTCTCAATCCCAATGGCCTCCTTGGATCTGCAGTGTCACAGTAGCCCCTTGGCTCCATGTGGCCACGCTGTGTCACAATGGCTCATGATTCCATGAGGCCACAGAGTTTAACAAGGGACCCTTGGTTCCATAAGGCGTTGCTGTGTCACAATGGATTTCTGGTTCCATGAGCTTTCACACAGCCAACAGCAGTCTCCTTGGTTCTGCAGGGTCACCATGGACCATTTGTTCCATGAGGTTCCATAGCAGAACACGGTCACCTTGGTTCTGTGAGGTTCTGCAGTGTCACAATGGACCCATGGTTCTACCAGGCCTTGCTGTGTCGGAATGGCCCCATGGTTCCCAGAGGTTTTTCAGTGTCACAATGGTCTCCTTGAATGTGCAGTTTCACAATGGGCCATTTTTTCAATGTGGCCCCAGTGTGCCAAAATGGATTTTGGTTCCATGGGGTTCCATGCTGTCACAATGGACCCTTTATTCCATGGGTTTGCTCAGTGTCACAGCTGAATCCTTGGTTCTGTGAGGCCTCACTACTATCAAAGCCAAAATATCAGAATAGGACTCATTAACACTAAATTGCTGTTTAAGAGGGTATCATTTATTCAGGCCTGAGATCTAGTTTGGGATAACTCCTAACCCTATGTGGATGTGTAATTCTACCAGCGTCACTAAATGTGTATTACAATTTACCCATTACCATAAAATCCACCCCAAGTTCCCAGTTTCAGTCCTTCTTTTTTCTGCCATTACATTCTTGAGCCAGATGTCTTCTTGTCTTCCAACCATCCTTGCTGGGAAAGCAGCCCCTGCATGCCTTGTTCCTGTGCTGAAAGTTCACAGGCACAGTAAAAATTGAATGAACCCTTTTGGTATCAGCCCAAGGCTTTGTGTGGGCAGGCAGAGGCAGGCAGGAGGCAGAGCTGTCAGCAAAGGAAGGGGCCAGCCAGGTGGGGCAGCCGGGGGATGCCCACAGCCTGCAGGGACAGAGGCGCAGGGCAGGGACACCGTAGGACAGCCTGGGCTGCACAGGGCACAGGGATGGGCAGCAGCAGCAAGACAGCCCTGCCAGAGCCAACTTGGGCAGCACTTTGGCCATGGCAGACACAAAGAGCCCCAAAGCCCCAGAGGGTCATTACAGTCCTTGTGCTGTGTCTGTGCTGCTGAGCTGGGCTGGGCTCCTGGCCCAGAGGCAGCTCCTGGCAAGGGCAGCAGAGCTGCAGAGAGACAGCTCTGGCCAGGAGCAGCTCCTGTGCACAGCCCAGCAGGGCTGGGGCACTGCCAGGGCCCCTCAGGGACACCAGAAGGGCACAGACAGAGCTCTCAGGGGCTCAGCACTGGCAGGGGCTGTGGCATGTCCCAGAGGGGGCTGTGTCACAGCAGCTCCTCTGTGGCTGTGTCATGGAGGCACAGAGCAGCTGTGATGTCAGCAAGGGGCTGTGTGACAGCACAGAATGGGCTGTGTGAGGTCACAGACTGGGCTATGACAAGACAGAGTTTTTTGTGTGAGGTCACTGAGCAGCTAGAGCATCATAGAGGGAACTGTATGACATCATAGAGGGGTTCTGTGACATCACAGAGCAGGCTGTGACATCATGGCATGGCTGTATGGCATCATAGAGCTGGCTGTGAGGTCAGAGTGTATACTGTGACCTTACAAAGTGGCAATATGACATCACAGAGAGGGTTTTGTGATATCATTGAGGGGTTTGTGACATCAAACATCTGTCTGTGACATCATAGAGTAGGGTGTGAGGCCATAGAGCAGATCCTGCGTTCATAGAGGGTGGCTCTGTGACATCAGAGAGAGGGTTGTGACATCACGGGGTGGCTGTGTAACATCATAAAGCAGGCTGTGACATCACAGTACAGATTGTGGAATCACAGGGTGACTTTCTGACATCACAGAATCTTCTGTTACATCAAAGTGCAGCTGCATGACATTCCAGGGTGACATCCCAGAGTTGGCTGTGTGACATCACAGGTGGCTGTGTGACATCACAGGGGCTGTGTGACAAAGCAAGGGCTGTGTGACATCACAGGGGCTGTGTGAGGTCACTGGGGAGGTCACTCTGCCCCGGCCCCCCTCACAGTTCCCGCCAGCGCAGTCCAACCCTGCTCGTGCACAGCGGGGTCCCCTGTCCCCCCGGGTCCCCCCGCCCCCGGCGCTGCAGCCTCCCCCAGAGGATGTTCCACGAGATCGACCCCAGAGCCTGACACGGGGACGGGGGGCCAGGGCCCTGGGGGTGGCACAGGGGGACAGGGACCCCCCAGCAGCGTCCCCGTGTCCCCCAGGGCCAGAGCCTGGGCCGGGGCTCCTTCACCCTGGTACCAACAAGGCCTTGAGAGTGCTGAAAAAATCCCCAGCAAGGGATCAGCAAAAATCAGATTTAATATTAAGGGACAGCAGCACAAAGTTCCCTGGCAAGAGTCACTCTGCTCCTGACTGGACACTTCAGGCACACTAAGGAAACAAAGCAACAACAAAACCAAACAGAATCCAGGCACTCAATCCAGAAATGAACTCAGAACTGTCACTTTGTGTGTATGACAAAAGGACAGTGAGGGGAAGGATAAAAGGAATATGGCCCAAAAGCTTAACGCAGCTCAAACTTAACAGGACTTAACTTACACCTTAACCTAAACTGATACCTTCAGTTTCACAATTTAGCAAAAAACAGCATTTAGCAGGATTTAATTTAACTTATAACCTATGACTTTGCATTTTAACAGAGGATTAACATTTAACAGTATATAATTCAGCTTATAACTTATATTAAACATAACAACTTAAGAAAACAACAACTCTTAGCAGTGTTTAACTTCACTTAGACCTTGTGACTTAACCTTACCTACAGGCAATGTAGGTAAGGTTAAGTCATCCTGGCCACACTTGGCATCAACAGCTTTCTTTGGCAGGGTGAGAACAGGGATGTTGTGCCACTGAGGGAACAAAAGCAGTTCCCAGGGCTGCTCCTCCAGAAAGCAGGAGCTGGTTGGGCAGCAGCAGTGCCTGGGGCAGACAGTGTTTGTGAGGAGCTGCAGAGGAGCTGAGCCCAGGGGCTGTTGGCCAAGGCCGAGCCCCAAGGAGCATTTCTCAGCTGGCAGGGCGGCCTGAGAAGGGAAGGGGGGAATGCAGCAGCACAGGGCCCATGGAAGCAAGGGACCATTGTGACACTGTGGGGCCCTGTGAGACCAAGGGACCATTGTGACACTGTGGGGCCTCATGGAATCATGGAGAGCACTGTGACATTGCTGAACCTCATGGAACCATGGGGACCGTACTGACACTGTGTGGCTCTATGGAATGTTGGGATCATTGTGTCACTGAGAGGCTTCATCAAACCAAGGGTCCATTGTGACACCGTGGGGCCTCATGGAACCCTGGAGATCATTATGACTCTTTGGGGTGTCATGGAACCAAGGGGCCATTGTGACACTGCAAGACCACATGGAGCCAAAGGTCCATTGTGACGTTGCAAGGCCTCATGGAACTATGGGGAGACCATTAGGACACTTCACAGCCTCATGGAACCAAGGGACCATTGTGACACTGTGAAGCACCTTGGAATCATGGAGACCATTGTGACCCTGGAGGTCCCCACAGAGCCAAGAGGACCATTGTGATACTCTGGGGCCTTGTGAAACCAAGAGGCCTTTGTGACACTGCACGGCTGCATGGAACCAAAGCTCCAGGGTGACATTGTGGGGTCTCATGTCATCAGTGGACCACTCTGACATTGTGGAGCCAAAGGAGACCATTGAGACACTGCAAACCCCCAGGGTCCAAAGGTCCATTTTTACATTGCAGGGCTCATGGAACAGAGAAGTTACATGACATTGTGGTGCCTGGGGAACCTCTGAGACCATTGTGACACTGCAAGGCCTCATGGAATTCTTGGGACCATTGTGACACTGTGGGGCCTTATGGAACCTAGGGGCCATTATGACACTGCAGGGCCCCATAAAATCAAGAAAACTCAGAACAGGTCTAGCTTGGCCTCCCAGGGGCCACCTGATTGGTCCAGCTGACCTTATCATGTTGAGGGTCTCTTCTCTTCTGCTAATAAAACACTGGGGCTCTGTACTTTCCTTCCTATGGGAAAGAACTTAATCTCCAGGTACCCATGGCCAGAACTGGGATTTCACCTCCAAATTTCCTTATATCCAGTGATTGTTACCATAGGAATATTGCCAGGACAAGTCTGTCTTGCAGTGGCTTCACAAGGGTCACTTCCCATCTGTCCCCAAAACACTGGGGAAGGCTCCGTGCTTTCCATCCTATGGGAAAGAACTGTCCTGCTTCTCCAGGTGCCCATGGCTGGGATTGGGGTTCCATCTCTAAAACTCCCTAAAACCAAAGACGGCTCCCAGACAAAATCTGCCATTCCTGACAAGTCTGAATGGCCTTGGACTAGTGAGGTTCTGACCTCTCTTCCAAACACTGGGGCTCCATGTTTTCCTTCCTATGGAAAAGAACTGTCCTTCTCCTCGAGGTGCCCATGGCCAGAACTGGGATTTCACCTTCAACCTTCCCTATTTTGACAGACTGGAGGAGACTGTTGGCTGGAAACATTCTGTGTGTGGGGGAGGAAGGGGCAGGTCCAGCCTTGCCCTGCCCTGGAAGCCCAGCCCTGCCCTGCCCTGGAACCCCAATCCCCCCAGAGCCTCTATCCCAGCCCAGCAGTGGCTGCCAGTCCCTGGCACAGCACAGGCAATGCTCCACAGCCACCTCTGCAGCCCCAGCCCAGCTCCTGAGGGACCAAATGAGCCCAAGCCCCACCTGGGGGAAGGGCCCAGGGAGACCAAGGGGTATTGAAGGCTGACCACAAGGCAAGCACACATCTTGACCCTGCCTCCTCTTGGAATTTCCATCGGAACAATGCTGGAATCCAGGGCTTTGTAGCTCTGTGTGTGTGCTTCTCTGTATCTTTTCTGTCTTTTGCTCTCTCTGTGTCTTCTTCTATTTCTGTCCTTTTGCAAATTTTGAATAACTTAAAATTGAACAGGCTTAGATTATATGAAATTGAATAGGCCAAGGTAATGCTTTGAGAAGTGTTTTCTGCTGATTGAATGTGGCATTAAACCATTTGCCAAGTTTCTCTTATTTTCTGAAGTTGCCAGTAAAGACTGTTTTGTTGTTTGACCTCTCGAGGATTTCTTACCAGGATTTGTGTAGTGCATCCAACTCAGAGGACACAAACAATTGTAATTCCTTTTAAATGTCTCCTTGAGAGAGTTGTTTAGGGGATGGGGGTCAGGGCTTGTCTGTGCTGCTTGGCCCAGCCCAGGCAGGGCTTTCCCAGCCACATTCCACACTCCATTGCCCAGCTGGAGCCGCTGGTGCCTCTGAGTTGTGCTGCCCCAGCCCCAGGGACGCTCTCCTTGTCTGCCCATTCCCCCACGGTCTCTGGGCAGGGATGGCCTCACTGGGGGCTGCTGACATCCTCAGCAACTTGGAGGCTGCTGCTGAATTTCACTGCTCCAGAGGCTTGTTCAGCCTTCAGCTCTTCAGTGCAGGAATTCAGTGTCCCAGGGCTCATGAACATTCAGAACACCTAAACAAGCCAAGCCTCTGGGAATCATTTGATTTTAATTTTCAAATCTTTTGTGGTTAATTAGACAGATTTCAGTAGTGTATTCAAACTGAATATTTTCTTTTTAAAAAGACAGTGAGAAAACATTTTTTGGTCCTGTTTAACTTTTTTTTCCTGTGAATTCATTGATATGTGCAGTCTCCAATAGACATTGAGTACAAGAACCTCTTCATGCAGTTTGAATAGACATAAAAATCAAGACCCTTCATGGCTGACAATCAATCAGACTCTGTCCCTACCCCCACCCCACCATTTCCCCCATCCAAGCCCTGGCACTCAGAGCAGCCTTGTGCAAATCTGAGCTCCCTCCAGCCCAGGCTGCACCTGCAGCTTTCAGCTCCTTGGCTCCAACTCCCACCTGCTTTCCTTGGAGAAGGAGCTGCCGGAGACACAGAGGGATGTTCATTTCTTGTCAGCCAGCAAAGCCAAGGGAAGGCACAGCTCCATCAAATGCAAAAGTCATTCTTCTCCCTGGCTCTGCCCTGCCCCTGATCCCCACAGTCTGTCCTGTTTCCTTCGTCCCTGCATTTCCAGGGACTTTCTGGCTATGGAGGGAAGTCAAGTGCAGCCATTGGAGTGGGAACCACAACTCATCAGGTTTGTGTCCTTTGAAGGAGCAGGAACTGGTGAGATTCAGAGGCACAGAAAGTTTTCTCTTCATGGCCAGCATAATAAATGGGAACATGATAAAATTTAAGAAACCTCAAAACCCTTCCCTTAGCTCCTTGTGATCTTACAGCAACATCTGACATGTTCACCACCCTCAAGGGATTGCCATACAGGAAAGATATTAGACAGAGACATAAGAAGAGGTGATATAAAAGATAAAAATACAACTAAGATGCTGACCAAGATGTTATTTTAAATTCTGAAAGATTGGGCCACTCCCTGAAGCACAAAGCATGAAGCCAGTCAAGGGAGATGCATTGGAATGACCTGAAAAAAGCTGCAGGAGGCAGTCTGGGAGCAAAGAAAAGGACAAAGATCCAGCAGCTCTAAATGAAGAGATGTCCTTAGACACAGCCATTTAAACAGGACGGCTTAAAACACATGAAGGAAGAGGGTCATGAAATATTAGACTGAATGTTGGTAGCAAAGGTAGAGGAGAAGATCAGTTTTTCTTCTCCTGCCATCAATAGAAGAATCCAGTACATCCAGGAAATTCGTGTTCCTGGTGGGAAAATATTGCCATTTCTTAAAAGGACTAAAATGACCCACATAAAAAAGATCTGCTTGTATAATTATAAAACTAACAGGTATTAACACCTGTGCCACTTTCCAGGCAGACATCAGCTGTGTGGACATGAACAGGCAGTGCCACTTGTGCCCTGAGGTGCCCAGCTGGGATTGTATCTCTCCCAGAGCACCTGAGGGAGAGCAGAGCACCTTGCAAGCTGCAGGTCCCTGACAGCCCCACAGGGCTCCTGTCCCATCAACATCTGCTCTGCTCCAGTCTGAAACAGGGCCCAGCATGGTGCTGGGATCATCAGAGAGCTGAGGTGTGTGCTGGAATTCCATGCCCTCCCCATCCTGCAGCAGCCCTGCATTTCCCTGCTGCAGCCTTGGTCTCCAGCCCAGCCATGGAGGCTCTTTGGGCTCTGGAGTGTTGCTGCAGCCCCCAAGGGCAGCTGAGCTCTGCCTTTGGCCCAGTCAGGCCTGGGCAGCGCAGGCCATGCTCAGCAATTGCTTGTGTGTGCCTGGCCTTGCTGTCAGCCCCGTGAGCAGCTGCGTGGCCCCTTTGTGGCCCTGTGCTGGCCCAGCCATGGTGGCCCAGCCCCTGTGCAGGCCCAGCCCAGGCCAGGAGCATTGCGGCTGGGAACAGCCCCTGTGCCGTGGTGCCCACAGCAGCCTTGGGGCTCTGTGCCCCATGGCCTCCCTGCTGGGCAGCCTCTGCCAGCTCCTGCAGAGCCCCTGGCACCTGTGGGGCTGCACAGACAGCCCTGCCCCGGGCTCTGCTGGCCTCTGGGCCAGCAGAGAGGCAGCCAGGACTGGCCATGGCCAGGAACAGGCCCTGAGCCCCGCAGGAGGATGGAGCTGGGCCACAGCCAAACTCAGCCCAGGCCAAAGCTGGGCTCAGCAGCCAGGGCTGCCAACGCATGGGCACAGAGGCTGGCGCTGACAAATGTCCTGGGCCCTCTCCCTGCTCTGTCCATGCCACCAAGGGCACAGAGCAGCCTCCTCTCTGGGCCACTTGCCTGTTTGCAATGCCTTGCACAGGCACTGGCCCTGCCCCACAAGGCCTGGCCTGAGTCCTGCCCCTGCACGCTCAGCCAGGCTGAGATGGACACTGATGGTTTCTGGGCCAGGCTCTCGGAGCCCAGCCCAGCTCCCTGCAAGCTCTGCCAGCTGCCCTGAGCTCTGGGCAGCACCAAGGGCCTCTCTGAGCCCAGCCCAGCCCAGCCGGCTCTGGCCCCACAGCTCTGCTCAGGCCAGGCTGCTCTGGCCACTGGCCCCACGGCCTCAGCCCCTGCCAAGGCCACAGCAGCAGCTGCAGCTGCCACAGGACTCAGCCCCAGCCATGGGGGAAGGTGCTGGGCCAAGGCCAAAGGAGGCTCCCTGGCTGCCCTGCTCCCCCCGGCCTGAGGTGCTGAGAGCTCTGCAGCCCCTGCTGCCATTCCCTCTGCCCAGGGCAGCACAAGAGCCCCGGCCTTGGGGCCCTCAAGAGCTGCTCCTGCTCCAGGCCCAGGGCCCATGCCAAAGCTGGGGCAGCAGCCACAAAGTTGTGCCCATTTCTGTTCATTGCTGCTGTCATGGGCATGGATCCTCAGCCACTTGGTGTTTGCTGATGAGTTTTACTACTCCAGAGGCCTCTTCTTTCTTGTGCTCTTCACTTCAGGAATTCAGTGAGAAAAGCTCATAAATATTTGTTTGAAACACCTGAACAAGAAAAGCCCCTGGGAATAATTTTAGTTTTCAAATATTCTCTGGTAAGTTAGACAAATTTCAGAATGGAATTCTAATGTCCAATTGATATTGACCCCAAGCACCTTCTAATGCAGTCTGAACAGATATGAAAATAAAGACCCTTCATGGCTGACAATCAATCACAATCAATAACGCTTTGTCCCCACCCCCTCCCCACCATTTCCCTCATCCAACCCCTGGCACTCCTATGGATCAGGAATGGTGTGGCCAGCAGGAGCAGGGCAGGGATTCTTCCCCTGTGCTCAGCACTGGTTGGGCAGCACCTGGAGTGCTGTGTCCAGTTCTGGGCCCCCCAATTTAGGAAGGACATGGAAGGGCTGGAGCGTGTCCAGAGAAGGGCAACAAGGCTGGGGAGGGGTCTGGAGCACAAGTCCTGTGAGGAGCGGCTGAGGGAGCTGGGGTTGTTTATCCTGGAGAAGAGGAGGCTCAGGGGAGACCTCATCACTCTCTACAACTCCCTGACAGGCGGGTGCAGCCAGGTGGGGGTCGGGCTCTTCTCCAAGGGAACACTGACAGGACAAGACAACACAACCTAAACCTGCACCAGGAGATGTTTAGGCTAGATATTAGGAAATATTCGTTACAAATCTTCACATTGGAATCACACATTGGAACCCTGGGCTTTGGAATGGGCTGCCCAGGGAGGTGGGTGAGTCACTGTCCTTGGAGGTTTTTAAGGAAAGACTGGATGTGGCAATTAGTGCAATGGCCTGGGTGACAAGGTGGTGTTGGGTCCCAGGTTGGACTTGATGCTCTCTGACATTTTTTGCAGCCTGATTGATTCTCTGATGATTGTGACACTGCAGGGCCTGAGGAAGCAAGGGGACATTGTGACACTGCAGGGCCTGGTGTCACCAAGAGGACCATGGTGACACTGTGTACAACATGGCAGCACAGAGCCAAGGGGCCATGGTGACACTGTGGGGCTGGATGAAAGCAAGCAGTCCATGGTGACAGTCTGGGTCATGCTGGAACCATAGAGGCCACTGTGACTTGTGGAACCAAGGGGCCATTGTGCCACTGTGGAACCAAGGAGAGCCTTGGGAGAGCCTGGAGACAATGAAATCAAAGGGCCATTGCTCCATTGCAAGGACACTGGGAACTGAGGGAACAATTGTGACCCTGTAGTGTCCCATGGAACCAAGGGTCCCTGGTGACACTGCAGGATCTTGTGTCACCAGGGCTCCATTGTGACACTGCAGCACCAAGAAATTCATTGAGGAACTCTGAGGCCTCCTGGAACCGAGAGGCCACTGTGACCCTGCAGGGCCTTGTGGAACCATGCAGAGCATTGTGACAGAGCAGGACCTGGTGTCGTGATGGGGCCATTGTGACACTGCAGGACCCC
Source organism: Agelaius phoeniceus (assembly GCF_051311805.1). Classification (NCBI taxonomy): domain Eukaryota; kingdom Metazoa; phylum Chordata; class Aves; order Passeriformes; family Icteridae; genus Agelaius; species Agelaius phoeniceus. Next base: position 9,650,186 of record NW_027509866.1, read on the forward strand.
ATGGAACCAAGGGGCCAGTACTGCTCCTCAGGGACTCCTGGAATGAAGGAAACATGTTTGACACCGTGGTGGCCCTTGGGACCAAGAGGCCATTGTGACACTGTGGAACCAAGGAGAGCGTTGCTGCACTGCCAGACCTCATGGAAACAAGGATCCATTGTGACACTGCAGGGCCCAAGGATCCAAGGGACTTTGTGACACCAAAGGGTCCCATGGAACCAAAGGGACATTGTGACACAGGGAGGCCTCATGGAATCATGGAGACAATTGGGACACTCTGGGGCCTCATGGAACCATGGTGATATCAAGTCGGCTGGGAGTATTGATCTGCTGGAGGGCTCAGCACAGGGCCCTGGACAGGCTGGATCCAGGGCCCAAATCCAACAAGGTGAGGTTTAACAAGTCCAAGTGCCAGGTCCTGCACTTTGGCCACAACAACCCCTGCAGCACTACAGGCTGGGGACAGAGTGGCTGGAGAGCAGCCAGGCAGAAAGGGACCTGCAGGGACTGATGGACAGCAGGCTGGACATGAGGCAGCAGAGTGCCCAGGTGGGGAAGAAGGCCAATGGCTCCTGGCCTGGAAGGAATGGTGTGGCCAGAAGGAGCAGGGCAGGGATTCTTCCCCTGTGCTCAGCACTGGTTGGGCAGCACCGCAAGTGCTATATCCAGTTCTGGGCGCCCTGGGCGGGGGGGGGGGGCATTAGGGAGAAATTTGTACCAGGGAAGAGTAAAGTAAGTGAAGGTGAAGCCAAAGAAATGCTGAGGGCAGTTTGGGGGTGGCTGCCAGGCAGCCCTGGCTCTGAGCAACAGCGTCTGCAGTGGCACAGGAAACTCCCAGCTGATGGGAACAAACTTTCCGGCTGAGTGCAGAGGCCAGGACAAAGCTGAGTGGTTTCCCTGGTGTCCCGCAGGCCTTGCTGGCCCCAGGGGCTGATGGCATTTGTGCTCCCTCAGGTTCATGTCCCCACAGCAACAGCATGGGGGTGCTGGCCCTGCTGTGTGCAATGCAAACAGGGGCTGCTGAGGCAGTGCTGCCGTGTCTGTGCCTGCAAGGATGGGGCACCTGTGTGAGCTGGGGGAGAGGCCAGGGCTGCAGAGGGGGGATGTTGTTGGCAGCTGCATGAGGACGCTCTGGGACGCTGCCCTGGGCTGTGCAGCGCACTGGGCATGGATCAGCCCCTGCTCTGCTGCTCCTTCCCGTCTGCCCCAGGGCCCTTGCAGAGCCCCAGCCATGCTGTTTGCCCCCAGCCTGCCCACGGCCAGCCTGGGGCTGCTCACGGGGGTTTCTGTGCTGCTGAGCATTGGCCTGGCCGTGTTGTTGAGAGAGCCTGGGCAAGGAGCCTGCAGCCCCCAGGGCCTGGCCTGAGGCGTCAGCGCTGCCCCAGCAGTGCCCATGGCCTGTCCCTGCTGCAGCCCCGGCACTGCCACCCCCAGGGCTGTGCCCGGCCCCGAGAGCACTCAGGCCCTGCAGCAACACCAGGGCCACCAGGGCAGCGGGGCAGGGCCACGGCAGCAGCACTGGCAACACCAAGTGCTGCTGCTGCTGCTGCTGCTGGGCACAGCTGCTGGGCCAGCACTGATCTGCCCCAGCTCTGCACACAGACATTGCTGCTGCAGCTCCAGAGATGGCAACAAAAGGGCATCTCTGTAGAAAACTCTGCTGGGAGATCCTTTAGTTCCTTTAAAGGCACCGAGAGCACAGCCCCTCCTCGACAAAGTCTGTGGCCACAGGGAAGGTGGAGAGAAACAAAATGAGAAATGGCACACACAATGACATTTCTTTGTGGACAATGTTAAAAAACTAAAATAAAGAAGAAGAACCTCCAAAATGAAACCAGCAAGTATCAAAGACTACTTTTATTACAAGTGATTTGCAGAAATTGGCCAGCAGTTTAATGTTCCTGAAAGCATCCAGTCATCAGTCTCCACACTGCAGCCTTGAGTTCCTGGTTCCTCAGGCTGTAGATGAGGGGGTTCAGGGCTGGAGGCACCACCGAGTACAGAACTGACAGGGCCAGATCCAGGGATGGGGAGGACATGGAGGGGGGCTTCAAGTAGGTTAATGTGCCAGTGCTGAGGAACAGGGAGAGCACAGCCAGGTGAGGGAGGCAGGTGGAAAAGGCTTTGTGCCGTCCCTGCTCAGAGGGGATCCTCAGCACAGCCCTGAAGATCTGCACATAGGAGAAAACCATGAACACAAAACAACCAAATGCCAAACATACACTAACAGCAATGAGCCCAAATTCCCTGAGGTAGGATTTGGAGCAGGAGAGCTTGAGGATCTGTGGGATTTCACAGAAGAACTGGCCCAGGGCATTGCCATGGCACAGGGGCAGGGAAAATGTATTGGCCGTGTGCACGAGAGCATTGAGAAAGGCACTGGCCCAGGCAGCTGCTGCCATGTGGGCACAAGCTCTGCTGCCCAGGAGGGTCCCGTAGTGCAGGGGTTTGCAGATGGACACGTAGCGGTCGTAGCACATGATGGTCAGGAGGGAAAGCTCTGCTGAGATGAAGAAGAGAAAGAAAAAGAGCTGAGCAGCACATCCAGTGTAGGAGATGTTGCTGGTGTCCCAGAGGGAATTGTGCATGGCTTTGGGGACAGTGGTGCAGATGGAGCCCAGGTCAGCGAGGGCCAGGTTGAGCAGGAAGAAGAACATGGGCGTGTGCAGGTGGTGGCCGCAGGCTACGGCACTGATGATGAGGCCGTTGCCCAGGAGGGCAGCCAGGGAGATGCCCAGCAAGAGGCAGAAGTGCAGGAGCTGCAGCTGCCGCGTGTCTGCCAATGCCAGCAGCAGGAAGTGCCTGATGCAGCTGCTGTTCGACATTTGCTGTGGTGCCTTGGCATGGGGATCTGTAAGAAAAGTAATCATGGAATAGTTGGGTTTGGAGAGGACTTGAAATATCCCAGCACAGCCTGGGGGCACTTTCCCCCCACTGCCTGCCCAGGGCTCTGCTGCCTGGAGCTGTCCCTGCCAGCAGCTGCTTCCCTGTGCCCAGGGCTGGGCCCTGCCAGTGCTGCCAAAGCCCAGCCCAGCCCTGGGGGCTCAGCTCTGCCCTGCAGAGCCCTCCCAGCTCAGGCACTGCCCAGGGGCAGCTCTGGCTCTGCAGGCTCTGATGGCAACCTCAGAGCAACCCTGAGGAGGCTGGAAAAGTGGCTCTGATGCTGCCTCTAAGGGCTGATTTCTGTCACTGCCCAATTTATTCATATCTGAGAGAAATTTTATTTTTTTTTTATCTCAGCCTGAACTGAGAGATTAATATCTATGGGCAATTTCCCATCCCAGCAACCCAGAGCAGTAGATTAAAAAAGCAGGATTTTCCCTTTTATTCAGTCCCTGCCTTGCTCTTCTCCCTGTATAATCTACTTGGAAATGTTCTGCAGGTAAATGTCATGCTGGGAGCAGTCCTGAACAATGCAGCATCCTCCCCACACAAGGAGAACACTTCCAAGCCTCACCAGCTGTCTCCTCCCACCCAGATCTTGTGCCCCAGTGCTGGGAGCAGCTGCCAGGGCTGGCTGAGAGCTGTCCCTGGCAGGCAGCAGAGTCCCTGCCCCAGCACAGCGCCCTGGGCTGCAGGACCCTGCTCTGCAGAACAGCTCTGAGCACCCCTGGCTGCTCTGCACAAGAGACAAGCAGAGAATGTACTCACAGGCTCTGCAGGCATTGGGATGTTCCAGCTTCAGGAGATGGCTCCAGGAGCTGCAGCTGCACTGTCCTGCAGCCAGAGGTTCCTGTGCCAAGGGCTGGCAGTGATTGTGCCCCAGGCACTTCTCAGCCCCTTCCCAGCCCTGACTGATTGAAGCTCTCTGTGCCTCTGGGCTGTGCCCGGGCTGGCTGCAGGCAGTGCCCCAGCCCTGCTGGGCTGGCACAAGAGCTGCTCATCCAGAGAAATGTGCTTTTGAAGCTCTTCTTGGTGAGCAGGAGCTGCCTCTGTGCCAGGAGCCCAGCCCAGCTCAGCAGCACAGACACAGCACAAGGACTTTAATCAGCCTCTGGGCCTTTGTGCTCAGGCCCTGAACATCAGTCCCTGAGAGGGAGCTGAAGAAACCTCTCCAGAACTGCAAGGCAGAATCCAACTCCAAAGTTTCTTGGACTTTTAATGGGTCCCAGAGAGGGACAGGACTGAGCAAGTGTCCCCAGGCCCCAGGCAGAGCAGAGAACTGCAGGCAGTGATGACAGGTAGGGACAAAGAGAAGCCAAGTCTGGGTGCCCTGGGGCACAGCAGGGTCTGTGCCAGCAAGGGCTGGGAGGAGACACCTTGTGCTGAGGCCCTGGGGCCTCCTGGCACAGCCCCAGCCAGGCTGGGCACTGTCAGCCCCTTGTGCTGCCCTCAGCATCCCCCCCTAGCCCACATCCCAGTGGCCTCAAGGATCTGCTGCAAGGAGTCCCTGGGGAGCCTTGCTCAGCAATGGCCCTGGGGGCTCCTTCATGCTCCCTGCAGGGACTGCAGGTTTTTCAAAGGACTTTGGCTTTGGCTTTTGCCTTGGAGTCTCTGAGAGGTATGTGCAATCATGGCCTCCAATTATCTGCTATAATTAGTCCCTGGAGATTCTCTGCCTGTTGCAGCATTGATTGGGACTCATTAATACTTCAGGGTACTTAAGTTTTTTAAGCTACTTCCCCTTTCCCTTTTGATACAGACTCTATAAGAAAGATTGTGCATTTACAGGCTCCAATTATCTGCTTAATGAGTCTCTGGAGAGCCGTTATCAGTAACAACATTCAGTGGGCTCATTAATGCTTCAAGGTACTTTAGTTATTTTAAGGTTCTTGGTGTTTCCCTTTTGATACAGACTCTGTGAGAGGTTTGTGCAATCATGGCCCCAATTATCTGCTTTAATGAGTCCCTGGAGAGCTTTGTATGACACTCAGTGGTGCTCAGTAATGCTTTGAGCTTCTCAAATTTTTTAAGGTAGTTTGGAATTTCCTTTCCACACTGAGACTCTGAGAGGTTTTTGTGCCATCCTGGCCTCCAATTCTCTCCTCCAAGGAGTCCATGAGGAGCCTGTGTTGGGGATGGACCTCACTGGGACCCATTCATGCTTTGAGACACTTTGGGGTTTTCTTCTGACTTTGACTCCTGGAAAGGTTTGTGCAATCTCCTCTCAGGCCTTGAGGTTCCAGGGCTCAGCTCCAAATGCACCACGGGGCTCATTGGGATGCAGCAAGTCCTGACAAACCATGGCTTTGCCTTGATTTCCCTCTGCTCTATTGCATTTTATCAGGGATGTATCTGGAGTGATTTTGGTTTGCTAATTTGAGATTTCTCAGCCAATGCATCTATTAGTGCAGTGGGATCAGTGTTGGCTAATTACCATTGCACTCACTGGAATATATTTACTCATTTCCTGCTGTGAGATAGGATTAGGAGAAAGGCAAAGTAGGCTCAACATTTTAAAAGGGTATATAGAAAAGTTTATTACCAGTAAATAGAAGAAAGAGTAATAAGAATCTGAACACTTCTCCTCTCCCTACAACCTTTTCTTTCTTACTGACAATGCAAGGAGACAAAACCTGAAAGTTTCAGTCAGTTTACACCATCTAGAACAGTCTTTCTTCAGTTCACTTAGGGAGAGGAGTCTCTCTTTCATGCTATGGAGACTTCTCCATAAGAAAAACATTTGCTCGTGGCTCTCAATTCCCACAAATAGCAGCTGCCCAGAAAATCTGCAATCGTGAAGTCCCTCCCATTTTTCACAGCTTTTCCCACAGCTGTTTTTATGGGCCATGTCAGCTTATGGGGTATGAGTTTAAAGATGAGCTGTTCAAGAGCAAAGAATCTCTTCATCTATTTCTGAAATCATCTTCATCTCTGAGAACAGAGATCTTCTTCTTCTCTCCCTGATACCACAGGATCTCATTACTCTTCTCTCTTTCTCTGTTGAAACTTCTCATGGGATCACAGCTACTTCAACATTTGCTTACTTTAGCATGGAGGTTTTTGCTGAACAGGTCATCAACCCATATTTTCAATTAGTCATAGGGAAAAAGAGAGTCTTATGTATCAATTACATCCTTCCCCATAGCTTTACAAGAGGATTTCAGCCCCAAGATCAAGGCATCTCCTCATTCCTCCCATCTGGGGCTCAACTTCCCCTTCACTGACCTCGGTGTCTTCATGTTGCTCTTCTCTGTGCCTGCACGTTGTCCTTTTCTCTCACTGGAGGGAGGATGGAAGCACTGAAAGAGTTCATATCTCACCCGGGGCCTGCAGATGGTTCCGTGCCCCCGGCCGGGCTCGGTGCTTGCGGCCGGAGCTGTTTTACGATGGAGGTTTCTGCAGCGGCTGCGCTGGGGCTGTGTCAGGATGGGCCGCGCTGGGGCAGGGCCAGGATCTCAGCAGCCAGGCCAGAGCACAGCAGCAGCACGGCCAGGGGCCGATGGCTTCTCCTGCCCCTGCCCAGGGCTTGCGGCTGAAGCCCAAGGGTGGCAGAATCTTGGCCGAGCCGGCCTGGCCCGGGGCTGCTCCTGGGGCCCGGCGGATCCTGGCTGGGCCCGGGCTGGCGGCGGGGCAGGGCTCAGCAGGGCCCAGATGTTCCCAACTGCAGCCATGGCCTGGCCCGGCCTCGGCCCCGCGGCCTCCCCTGCCCTGCCCGGCAGCCGATGGGGCCTGGCGGGGTCCCTGGGAAGGGGCCCGGCCCCACGGCAGGAGCCGCCCGGCCCGGCCTGGCTGAGACGGGGCCGGGTCAGCCTTGTTACCTCTGGGCCAGCCAGAAGGGAAAGAGACCCTCCCAGGCTTTCTCATCTTTAACATGTGTCTTCACAGAGCCGTGTACAGTTTCCTTAGTGGTTTAACAGATTGTCAATTCTCAAAGATAATTACTGATTGATGTTTTTGTCAGACATGGAGGAAACTGCTAGCAGCTTCTCTTAGGACATCACTTCTGTGATGCAAAACCACCACAACTGCACAGAGCACAGAGCTCCTTTGTCCATATGTAGTGGTCGTGTGTCTGAGGCCTCAAAATACCTCCTTGGGAGATCTCTGGGCCCTCTCTAAGGTGTTTTGAAATGAAAACATTCAATTCAGAGTGTAAGAAAAATCACCAGAAGACATGGCCAGCCTGACCTGTCTGTCCTTGCTACTTTTGTCTGGATATATGGAATTTGGGAGGTCAAATTCTAATTTTGGCCATGGACCATGGACATGAAGGTTGGTTCTTTTCCGTAGGAAGGAAGGAACAGAGCCCCAGTGTTTGCCAGGCAGAACAGAGGTGACCACCAGAGGACAAGGCCAGCCAGAAGTGGCAGGTTTTTTTTCTGAGAGAAACCCTTGCATATAGGAAAATTTTTTGAGAGAATACCAATTTTGGCAATGGACATTTAAAAAGAGGGACGGTTGTTTTCCATAGCAAGGAAAGCACGGAGCCCCAGTTTCCAAGAGCTGATGAGAGGCGGCCCTTGACATCACAACATCAGCCAGACCTGTCAGGTGGCCCCTGGGAGGCCAAGCCAGCCAGGCCTGTTCCATGTTCCCTCAGTTCCATGGGGCCCCACAGTGTCCCAATGGTCCCTTGCTTCCCTGAGCCCCTGAGGTGCCATAATGCCCCCTTGGTGACACCAGGCCCTCAAGGGTCCCAATGGTCTCCATGGTTCCATCAGGCCCCACAGAGCCATAATGGTCTCTGGGTTCCATGAAGCCCCGCTGTGTCACCATGGCCCCTTGGTTCCATGGGCTCCAGTGGTGCCACAATGATCCCCTTGGTTCCATGAGGTCCCCACAGTGTCCCAGGGATCTCCATGGGAAGGGAAGGACCCAGCCCCAGTGTTGCAGGGGCAGTCACCAGAGGCCAAGGCCAGCCAGGCTTGATGGTACTGGCAGATTGTGCCTGGGAGTAACCTTTGGATATACAGAATTTTGGAGGTGGAATCCCAATTTCAGACATGGACACCTGGAGGATAAGGATGCTTGTTTTCCATTGGAAAGAAAGCACGGAACACTGATACAACAGTGACATCTAGGGATTTATGGGGAGCATTGGAGATCGTTTCTGCACCTCGTGACCCAACAGGAGCTTCTCTAATAAATGTTGCCTGAAGCTCCCACTGTGCCCATCACAGGAACCCATGTGAGTGTCTGGGACATCCCAGCTCTTTGGCAGCCTGGGGACTCCTGGGATGTCACCATGGAATGGCTGTGACTGCCTCTGACCACAGGGCTCTTTACCATCCCCAGAAAGCCCTGGGAGGTCTCCATGGAGCCCCTGTCTCTGCCTGTGACATTGCAGCTCTGGAACAGCCTGGAGACTCTTGGAAAGTCCCCATGGAACCCCTCTGATGGCCTGTGACAAATCTGATCCTTAGCAGGCAACTATCACCAGCCCCCTGTTGCTATGGTCAGTTTCCATGGCAACCATCACCAGCCCCCTGTTGCTATGGGCAGTTTCCATGGCAACCATCCCCAGCCCCCTGTTGCTATGCTCAGTCCCTTGGCAGCTCCATGGAGACCCCATGCCAGGGGTGGTTGCCATGGCCACCAGGGCTGGCACCAGCTGGGATGCTCGGTTTACATGGGCCGGGCTTCAGGAATGGGATTCCCCAATTTCCTGCTTCCGCTAAAACCGCGCTGCCCTCGCTGCCCTCCCGCCTCCCATGGAAAGCACAAAAGGCAAAGATCCTGGGCTGGGATAAGAACAATTTATTGGGAACAGCAACGAGATAAAGAACAAACAGGAACAGAAACAATATTGATAACAGAAGGGATAAGTAAAACTATTTACAGAGAAAACTACAACATCAACAACTAGTTCTTCCTGGCAATGTATTTCCTCCTGTCTGGAAAGGACACCCTTCTCCTCAGGGAGAGAGAGAGAGAGTCCCTTTCCTGCCCCTGGCAATGACTTGAGGTGGGAGTGAATGTAATGACAGGGCCATGGCCAGACCCTCATGTTCTCCAATCCCACATAATGTCATTGGCAGGGGCAACAAAACGGAGAGGTGTCTTCCCAGCATGGATCACGGGGAACATGGATCACAAAGGCTCTGACCAACGTGGGGTCTCCAATGGGGGATAAAGCTGAAGCGGTGCAAGAAGCTGTTCCTGAAGTTGGGGCATGTGCAGGGCTTCTTTTACTGATGCCTCCGTTGGTGTCTGCTCAAGTGAGAGCTGCTGGTGAAGCTCTTCCCACACTGGGGACACTCGTAGGGCCTCTCCCCAGTGTGGATGCGCTGGTGGGTGACGAGGGTGGAGTTGTGCTTGAAGCCCTTCCCGCAGTCAGGGCAGAGGAAGGGCCTCTCATCCGTGTGAATGTGCTGGTGCTGGAGGAGCTGAGAGTTGGTGTGAAACCTCTTCCCACACTCGGGGCACTTGTAGGGCTGCTCCCCTGTGTGGATCATTTGGTGGATGATCATTTGGGTCCTCCTACTAAAGGTCATCCCACATTCCCCACAGTTGTATGGCCTTTCCCCAGTGTGGATCCTCTGGTGGCAGATCAAGAGAGACTTCTGCCTAAAGCTCTTCCCACATTCCCCACATTCATAGGGTTGTTCCCTGGTGTGGGTCTTCTGGTGGGAGATCAGGTTAGAGTTCTGGCTGAAGCTCATCCCACATTCCCCACACTCATAGGGCTTCTCCCCGGTGTGGATCCGCTGGTGCCTGATGAGGTGGGAGTTGCACTTGAAGCCCATCCCACAGTCAGGGCAGCAGAAGGGCCTCTCATCCGTGTGAATCCGCTCATGCAGGAGGAGATCTGAGTTGGTGTAAAACCTCTTCTGACACTGGGGACACTCGTAGGGCCTCGCCCTCTCCCCAGCGTGGATGCGCTGGTGGGTGATGAGGGTGGAGTTGCGCTTGAAGCCCTTCCCACAGCCAGGGCAGCGGAAGGGCCTCTCCTCTGTGTGAATCTGCTGGTGCTGGAGGAGACTGGAGCTGGTCTAAACCTCTTCTGGCACTCAGGACACTCATAGGGCCTCTCCCCAGTGTGGATGCGTTGGTGGATGATGAGGGCAGAGCTGCAGCTGAAGCCCTTCCCACACTCTCCACACTGGTAGGGCCATTCCCCAGTGTGGATCATCTGGTGGCTGATCAGGGTGCTGCTCTGCCTGAAGCTCTTCCCACACTCCAAGCACTTGTGGGGCTTCTCCCTATTGTGAAGCTGCCCATGGACCACCAGCTCTGAGCTCTGGCTGAAGCTCTGTCCACCTTCCAGGCTCAGGGTGGGTCTTTCCTCCTCAGAGCACCCTGGGCTGGGTTTGCAGCCCCTCTTATTGCAGAATCTCTGGGGATTTTCCTCCCCATTGGATTCCTGTGCCCTTGAGTCACTCAAAATGGCCTCATCCATGAGTTTCTGCTATGGGGATTTCTCCTCTCTGGTCTGCATCCTCAGTTTCTTCCCGGGGGGAGGAAGGCCAAGGAGAGGATGGGATTTGCCACCGTGCCAGAGGGAAGGGGAAGGAGATCGCCCCAGTGCATCCCCAGCAGGACGGGGCTGGCAGCAGGGTTGTCCTGCAGCCAGGGGCTGTGCTGGGCTGGGAGATGGAGCAGGAGAGAGGGGGAAAGGGGCACTGACTTCCTCCTCACCTTCCTGCATGTCCCGGGGCTCCTTCCTCTTCCTTGCAGCCTCCTCCTCCATCTGGCAAAGGTTTGGGAATGGGAAATCCTGTTTTGGGAAGAAAAGCAAGGGATGAGCGCATTGAATTTTTTACTGGTTTCAAGGCAAACCTGGGGGAGAGTCTAAACCAGAATTACAATTTTATAAGAAGAGAAGATCAAGGCAATGCTACAGAAACACAGCCTTAAACTGACAGAGTCAGGATATAACCTGACACTCTGTTGCTGCTCAGGGTGGTGGCAGCAGTCCCATTAAATGGTGGCTGCAGTCCTGTTGGAGTGATGAACGTGATTCTGTCCAAGCAGTGATCCTGTAGAAGGGTCTGGTCTTCCTCTGAAGGTCCAGTGGTGGTTCTGGAGCTCTTGTCCTCTGGGAATCCAGTAGGCAAGCTGCTCCTGGTGTTGCAAGGCTCACCTTATATCCAGGTAGGAATGCTTGGATCCTCCCCCTGGGCGGAGCATGCCACAATGGGATGATGGAATTTGATCAGTCCTGCAGTGACACTCAATGGCCCATTCCCAGAAGATATCTCCCCTGGAGGGCGTTATCAGGGCTGAGTCATGGAAGAGATCAAGAACACTGCCCCACCTGTTTAGAGTAGTTGATGAAGATGGGGATTGAAAACATGCATTTGGTTCCATCTTACATTGCAACCTGAAACAGTTGGGGAATCCCTGCTCAGGGGGTGAACACCACCCCCCTTACCCAAACTGGCTCAGGTGTAAAACCCCCACCCCGGGAAGGCCACACACACAGGGGACAATGTCACACTTGCCTGCCCCAGGGGAGGTCTCTGTCCCTGTCACTCCCTTGCTCTCCCTCCCCTTTTTTCTTTCTTTCCAACTCTCTCTCTACCTCACATTTACTGTTTAATAAAATCCACCTTGGATTTGGTCTTGTTAGCACCTTAATTGAGGTGGAGGCGTCTCTCCGGAAATTTTCTTATCCAGATTGTGAGATTATTTTGGCACAGTGAGTTCAGGGCACTGTTGTCTGACCCCAGGTGCCTTTGACAACAGCATGGTTCCCTTCACTGAGGAGGTTGTGGCTCTTTCTGGAAGAACTCTCAGAAACTTGTACACAGTCCCTCCTTCCTCTTGGGGAACTTATGGAAGAACTGATGAGGAAAATGGCTGTTGTGGGTGGCCAGTGAAAAAGAAAATATTTTGTTGTCCTTCTTTGAAAAGTTTGTTAAAATCACTGGAGGAAAGGGAGCAAATGATACCAGCGAGACTGACAGGGTTCATCCACCCCATGGTGAGGAAGACAAGGCTGCTAAAAGTCCCAGAGGAAGCCCAGCTCAAGTAGCTAAATTCCCAAATAACTCCAACCAGGGGTCTCTGGGAGGATTTTTTTGGAGAGTGTTTGGAGCGAGCCAAGGGGAGGAAGAAGAAGCCGCAGTTTGTTTTCATACACTGCACTCACTCCTCCACATTCCGGCTCCTGGATGGACAGAGGGCAGGACAGAGCTCTCCTTTGCTTTTAGTTAGTTTTTAGCTCTCTGAGGCAGAGAACTTCCTCCAAATGTGTTTTTTCTTTTTCTTTGGAGCTGTTTAAATCTGCTCTGGACTGAACACCCAGAACACCACCGGCAGCTCCCACCTGTGATCCACCGGGCTGAGCCTGGGCCGGGGCCTTTCCAGTGCTGGAGGGACTGATAAGAGACTGATAAGAGACTGAGTGAGCCGAGCTAAAGCCCAAGGAGAGACTTGCAGAGTTTGTCATCTCTTTTGGAGCAGCAGGAGGTTTTATTGCTTAATATTGTTCAATTTTTGTGCTGTTGAATGCTTTGCCTGTTAAATAAAAAGTTTTTTTCCACTTTTCTCCAAGGAAATATTTTCCCAAACTGACCGTGGGAGGGGCTGCTGAATCTGCATTCTTGAGGAAACTCCTTTTGGAGGTTTTCTCCCAAATTTGCCCTAAAGCAGGACAGGGTGGTAGGAAGAGGGGGGAAGCCCAAGTGGCTGGATTGAGGGGAGGCTGGAGAGAGGGGGACCCTGGGACTCCAGAATCCCCCAGAATCCCTAAGCAGGATCCTGGAGAGGTGGGATCCCCAGGACCCATGGCATCCCTAGTCCTGAGATGGGGGACCACCAGAACCACAGAGGGATGAGACTGGAAATGGGACACTCCTGGTGGCGCTTTTTTTATACACTCTTGATTTTTGGAGGTTTTTATGGACATCAGGTGACTTCTAGAGATGGACTTGGGCAAGAGGAATCCCCAACCCAAGGCATTCACACCTTGTTTCTCCCCAAATCAGTATTTTCCCCAAACCTTCCCACAGTGACATCCCCTCCTGTCCTGCTCTGGGTGAGCTCAGTCCCAAACCTGACCCTGATCCTGGTCTCAATCTCACTCCATGTTTAGACACACTCACTGTTCTGTATTAAATCCCATCCTAGTCCCAGACTCATCTAGCCCCAGACCTGATCCCAACCCCAGCCCTAAAGCCAATCCCATGTCTCGCCTTAACCCCAATCCCAGCTCTAATCCAAATCTCAGCCCCAACTCCAAGCCCAGCCCCAATTCCAGCCCCTTCCTAAATCCTCAGCCCCAAACCAAATCCCAGGCTCAGCCCTTCTGGGGCTTTGGGGGTGTCTCTGTCCCTGTGACCCCGATGATGTTTGGGTGGGGTCCCAGCAGGGCTGAGAGGGACAGAGACCCCCCCGGCCTCGCCAGGGGTGAGAAGGTGGCAGAGCCCCCCCAGCCCCGAGCAGCCTCAGCGGTGAGAGGGACACAGAGCCCCTGGTGCCCAGCCCTGCACAGGCATTGCCTGAGGCCAGAGGGATGGAGACCCCCCGAGCATCCCCCAGGGCCAGGGGACAGAGAGCCCCGAGCATCCCCTGGGCTGAGAGGGACAGAGACTGCCCCGAGCACCCCCTGGCACAGGGGAGAGAGGGAGGGAGACCCCCCAGGCATTCCCTGGGGTGAGAATGATGGAGACCCCTGGGGAATGGCCTGGGGTGACAGGGACAGGGACACCCCTGGGGAATGGCCTGGGGTGAGGGGTGACAGGGACAGGGACACCCCTGGGGAATGGCCTGGGGTGACAGGGACAGGGACAGCCCTGGGGAATGGCCTGGGGTGACAGGGACAGGGACAACCCTGGGGAATGGCCTGGGGTGACAGGGACAGGGACAACCCTCCCAAGCCCCTCCCAAGCATCCCCCAGGGCAAGAGGCACAGAGACCCCTCGAGGATCCCCAGAGCACTGGACAAAATAAACTTGGCAGAAATCAAAATTAACTCTGCATAAATCACTTTGATGAATATTTGATTTTCCCACAAGTCACATGTGATGAAAACACAAACAAATCCCAAACATGAACAAAATGACAATAGAAGCAATTCTGTGGCAATTCCAAGTTTCATTGGTTCCTGCAGAGCTCCAGATCAGCTGCTGGCAGGTTCTAAGAAAAGAAAAGCGGAAATTCAGCCCAATACATTTTACGAAAAGGAAGGGAAAGCTCTGTGTAGCTGTCACAAAGGTGACAGGGATAAAGAGAAAAATGATTCTCACATTTGGCAAAGCCCCCAAGCCTGTGAATCTGGGAGTTATTCGGGAATTTAGCTACTTGAGCTGGGCTTCTTGAGAGACTTTTAGCAGCCTTGTGTTCCTCACCTTGGGGTGAATGAACCTTGTCAGTCTCAATGGTAGCATTTGCTCCCTTTCCTCCAATGATTTTAACAAACTTTTCAAGGAAGGACATCAAAATATTTTCTTTACACTGGCCACCCACAACAGCCATTTTCCTCATCAGTTCTCCCGTAAGTTGCTCAGAGGAAGCTGCGTCCAAGTTTCCAAGGGGTTCATCCAGAAAAAAGCAAAACCTCCTCAGCGGAGGGAACCATGCTGTTGTCAAAGGCACTTGGGGTCAGACAACAGTGTCCTGAACTCACTGTGCCAAAATAATGTCACAATCTGGTTAAGAAAATGCTTAGAGAGATTCCTCTGCCCCGATTAAGGTGCTAAGAAAACCAAAAACAAAGTGGATTTTATTAAACTGTAAATGGGAGGTAGAGAGAGAGTTGGAATGAAAGAGAAAAGGAAGGGAGAGCAAGGGAGTGACAGGGACAGAGACCTCCCCTGGGGCAGGGCAAGTGTGACATTGTCCCCTGTGTGTGAGGCCTTCCCGGGGTGGGGGTTTCACACCTGAGCCAGTTTGGGTAAGGGGGGTGGTGTTCACCCCCTGAGCAGGGATTCCCCAACTGTTTCAGGTTGCAATGTAAGATGGAACCAAATGCATGTTTTCAATCCCCATCTTCATCAACTACTCTAAACAGGTGGGGCAGTGTTCTTGATCTCTTCCATGACTCAGCCCTGATAACGCCCTCCAGGGGAGATATCTTCTGGGAATGGGCCATTGTGTGTCACTGCAGGACTGATAAAATTCCATCCTCCCATTGTGGGATGCTCCGCCCAGGGGGAGGATCCAAGCATTCCTACCTGGATATAAGGTGAGCCTTGCAACACCAGGAGCAGCTTGCCTACTGGATTCCCAGAGGACAAGAGCTCCAGAACCACCACTGGACTTCCAGAGGAAGACCAGACCCTTCTACAGGATCACTGCTTGGACAGAATCACGTTCATCACTCCAACAGGACTGCAGCCACCATTTAATGGGACTGCTGCCACCACCCTGAGCAGCAACAGGGTGTCAGGTTATATCCTGACTCTGTCAGTTTAGGGCAGTGTTTCTGTAGCATTGCCTTGATCTTCATTTTCTTATTAAATTGTAATTGTGACTTACACTCGCTCCCAGGTTTGCCTTCAAACCAGAACAAAAGACAATGTGCGCACCCTTTGTTTTCTTCCCAAACCAGGATTTCCCATTCCCAAACCTTGACTGGATGGAGGAGGAGGCTGTGAGGAAGAGGAAGGAGCCCTGGGATACCCAGGCAGGTGAGGAGGAAGTCAGTGCCCCTTTCCCCCTCTCTCCTGCTCCATCTCCCAGCCCAGCATGGCCCCCGGCTGCAGGACAACCCTGCTGCCAACCCCGTCCTGCTGGGGATGCACTGGGGGGATCTCCTTCCCCTTCCCTCTGGCACGGACGCAAATCCCATCCCCTCCTTGTCCTTCCTCCCCCAGACAAGAAGCTGAGGATGGAGACCAGGGAGGACAAATCTCTCTAGCAGAACCTCATGGAAGAGGCTGTTTTTAGTGACTCCACAGTGCAGAATTCCAATGGAGAGGAAAATCCACAGAGATCCTGCAGGAGGGGATGCTGCAAACCCAGCCCAGGGTGCTCTGAGGAGGAAAGACCCACCCTGAGCCAGGAAGGTGGACAGAGCTTCAGCCAGAGCTCAGAGCTGGTGGTCCATGGGCAGCTTCATGATGGGGAGAAACCCCACAAGTGCTTGGAGTGTGGGAAGAGCTTCAGGCAGAGCAGCACCCTGATCAGCCACCAGATGATCCACACTGGGGAATGGCCCTACCAGTGTGGGGAATGTGGGAAGGGCTTCAGCTGCAGCTCTGCCCTCATCATCCACCAATGCATCCACACTGGGGAGAGGCCCTATGAGTGTCCCCAGTGTGGGAAGAGCTTCACCAGCAGCTCTCACTTGACAAGACACCAACAGAGGCACCGGTAAGAGAAGCCCTGCAAAAGGCTCAAATTCAGGAGGAGCTTTTTACCCAGCTCCAGCTTCAACCCCCATAGGAGAAGCTACATTGGGAAGAGCCCTGGTGATCCATGTTCCCTGTGATCCATGCTGGGAAGACACCTGTATCTTTTCCTGCCCCTGCCAATGACATGATGTGGAATGAAGCACATGAGGGTCTGGCCATGGCCCTGTCATTACATTCACTCCCACCTCAGGTCATTGCCAGGGGCAGGAAAGGGACTCTCTCTCTCTCTCTTCCAGAGGAGAAGGGTGTCCTTTCCAGACAGGGGAAATACGAAACTGGGAAGAGCCAGTTGTTGATGTTGTAGTTTTCCCTGTAAACATTTTTTTTGATCCCTTCTGTTATCAATATTGTTTCTGTTCCTGTTTGTTCCTTATCTGGTTGCTGTTCCCAATAAATTGTTCTTATCCCAGTCCAGGATCTTTGCCTTTTGTACTTTCCATGGGAGGTGGGACAGCAGCGAGGGCAGCGCGGTTTTAGCGGGAGCAGGAAATTGGGGAATCCCATTGCTGAAGCCCGGCCCATGGAAACCGAGCATCCCAGCTGGTGCCAGCCCTGGTGGCCACGGCAGCAGCCTTGGGAGCGGGTCCCTGGCTGGGGCTGTGGGAACCTCTTCCCTCTGGTGCCCAGGGACAGGAGTGGAGGGAGCGGCTGCAGCTGAGTCGGGGCAGGCTCAGCTTGGATGTCAGGAAAAGGTTTTTGCCCAGAGGCTGCTGGGGCCCTGGCCAGGCTCCCCAGGGAAGGGTCCCAGCTCCAGGGCTCTCTGAGCTGCAGCAGCGTTTGGCCAGCGCTGCCAGGCCCAGGCTGGCATTGTTGGGGTGTCCTGTGCAGGGCCAGCAGTTGGACTGGAGGATCCTGATGGGTCCCTCCCAGCTCAGCCAATTCTGTGCTTCTGGGATCCCATCAGCCTGGGGATGGGGGCTGCCAATGGTTGCCATGGCAACGGGCTCTGGCTGCAGGCCTGAGCTGGTGTCCATGGCAACCACCCCTGGCATGGGGTCTCCATGGAGCTGCCAAGGGACTGAGCATAGCAACAGGGGGCTGGTGATGGTTGCCATGGAAACTGACCATAGCAACAGGGGCCTGGTGATGGTTGCCTGCTCAGGATCAGATTTGTCACAGGCCCTCAGAGGGGTTCCATGGGGACTTTCCAAGAGTCTCCAGGCTGTTCCAGAGCTGGAATGTCACACCCAGAGCCAGGGGCTCCATGGAGACCTCCCAGGGCTTTCTGGGGATGGTAAAGAGCCCTGTGGTCAGAGGCAGTCCCAGCCATTCCATGGTGACATCCCAGGGCACCTTGGGCTGCAAAGACACCCATCTGTCACAGGCACTCACGGGGGCTCCACGGTGACATCCCAGGAGTCCCCAGGCTGCCAAAGAGCCGGGATGGCCCAGACACTCACAGGGGTTCCTGTCATGGGCACAGTGGGAGCTTCAGGAAAAAGCTTTATTTCTTTTTTGGAGAAACTCCTGCGGAGTCAGGAGGTGGAGAAATGACACCCAACAGCCACCATGGATCCTCAAAACCCTGCAGGACCCCTAGACTTCTAAAATTCTTTCTAAGAGAGGAGACTGGGAGCGCTGGATCCAACTCCAGCCCCAGACTTTGTCCATGGTGTCAAAGATTTGACAGGTGGAATTGAACTTTAACACAATTTGTCCTGCAGGATAAATGATAGAATGCCAGATAGATTTATTTAACTATGTCTCTGGCTTATTCTGATCATGGTCAGATGGAAAGATCACTAGCACAGTTATTTAAGCCACAGTTCAATTGCTACAACAATTATCAGAATATAATGCTGTAGGAAGCAATTTTGAAGTCATCAGGCCCTTGCTGGAGTTGTTGGAGCCCATTGCAGGCAGAGCCTCCTGCTCCAGCAGGAACTGCCTTTCCTGTGCCATCAGCAGGGCAGGTCCCGCTGCAGGAAAAGCCCCAGGCCAGCCCCAGCACAGGGAAGGCCTTGGGCACAAGGGCAGAGTGCCGTGCTGGGAGCTGTGCCAGGGAGAGCCTGAGGCACCAAAGGCACCTTGGCAGCAGCAGCTGCTTGCAGGCCATGGCCAGAAGCCTCCCTTGGCAGCCGGGCCTGGTGGCCACCACTGCAGAGCTGCTGCCTCAGGGCTCATTCCTGGCTGGCCTCTGAAAAGCCACTTGTGCTCCAGGAGCCTGACTGGGAAGCCATTGGCCCCAGCACCTTGGGGACAAGATATCAATGACAAAACTCTTCATGCCAGCAGAGCCAAGGCAGGGGCAGAGGAAAGGGCAGGGCCAGGCCCAGGGGACAGGGCTGCCATGGTGATGGCTGTGAGGGCACTGCCCCTGCAGCAGCCTGGCTGCCCTCAGCAGACATTCTGGCCAGAAGCGTTGTGAGGGCACCCAGCACATCAGAGAACCCACACTGCAGGAATTCTGTCACTGGGGATGAGAGGGGATTTCACTGGGTCAGGTTGGACAAAGCTCACGCTCTTGGACCATTCCTGGGATGGGGCACCCACTTCTCTGGAAAAACAGTTGCACTTTCATGCCACTTTCATAATTGTAAAATATTTCCTCTTCTAACAAATGTAAATGCACCCTCATTCAGTTTAGAGATATTGACCGTTTTTCTGTCATGGGAAGATTTGGAAGAAAATAACTTTGGTCTCTATTTTTCCATTTTCACAGAACTTGGAGAGGACCCAGAAATCTCCCAAGATGGGGTTTGGAGGTGCCATCACAAAACCAGAAGGAAGAGGCTGAGGGCTCTGGGGTCAGTGGTGTGGAGACTGAGGACAGAACAGGAATAGCCTGGGAGGAATTGGAGGGTGGTTTCAGAGAGGCTGGAGCTTTTGTTCCTAGTGGGAATGAGCCTGAAGAAGACATAATAGCACCAAGGGCAGCTGGGGAGGCCCAGAGTGGACACCAGGAGAAAGGAATTTCCCTGCCAGGGCAGGGATGTGGTGCAGCACGTCCCCCAGCAGGAGCCTGGAGCAGCCCAAGGCTTTGTGTGGGCAGGCAGAGGCAGGCAGGAGGCAGAGCTGTCAGCAAAGGAAGGGGCCAGCCAGGTGGGGCAGCCGGGGGATGCCCACAGCCTGCAGGGACAGAGGTGCAGGTTTGCTCAGCACCAGAGACACCTTTGCCTTGCTTGTCCCCACCTGTCATCACTGCCACCAGTGTTCTGCTCCACCTGGAACTTGGGGATGCTTTTTCAGTCCTGTCCTTCAGATGGATCTTTTTTAAAGTATGAGAAACTTCAGTGTTTCACCCTCTTTTTGAATCCCTGAGAAGTTCTTTGAGCACACTCTGAGGGACTGAGTCTGATGCAAAGATCACCAAAGCCCCAGAGGGTCATTACAGTCCTTGTGCTGTGTCTGTGCTGCTGAGCTGGGCCAGGCTCCTGGCCCAGAGGCAGCTCCTGGCAAGGGCAGCAGAGCTGCAGAGAGACAGCTCTGGCCAGGAGCAGCTCCTGTGCACAGCCCAGCAGGGCTGGGGCACTGCCAGGGCCCCTCAGGGACACCAGCAGGGCACAGACAGAGCTCTCAGGGGCTCAGCACTGGCCGGGGCTGTGGCATGTCCCAGAGGGGGCTGTGTCACAGCAGCTCCTCCGTGGCTGTGTCATGGAGGCACAGAGCAGCTGTGATGTCAGCAAGGGGCTGTGTGACAGCCCAGAGTGGGCTGTGTGAGGTCACAGATTGGGCTATGACATCACAGAGTTTGTTGTGTGAGGTCACTGAGCAGCTACGGCATCATAGAGGGGACTGTGTGACATCACAGAGCAGGCTGTGACTTCATGGCATGGCTGTATGACATCATAGAGCAGGCTATGAGAAAAAGTGTGTGCTGTGACATTACAGAGTGGCAGTATGACATCACAGAGAAGGCTTTGTGACATCACTGAGGGGATTGTGACATCACAAAGCTGTCTGTGACATCATAGAGTAGGGTGTGAGGTTATAGAGCAGATTCTCCCATCATAGAGGATGGAACTGTGACATGAGGGAGTGGGTTGTGACATCACTGGCTGGCAGTAAAATCATAGAGCAGGCTGTGACATCACAGAAAAGACAGTGACATCACATGATGACTTTGTGATATCGCAGTGTCTTCTGTGACATCACAGAGCAGATGTATCACATCACAGGGTGACACCAAAGGGGACTGTGTGACATCACATGAATTTGTATGACATCACAGATGGCTGTGTGACCTCACAGGAAGTCTGTGTGACATCACCAGATGTTTTATGACATCACAGGGATTGTGACATCATAGGAAGATTGTGTGACATCACTGGGGGTGTTTTAAATCACACAGGGGGCTGTGTGAGATCACAGTGGCTGTGTGACATCACAGGGGCTGTGTGAGGTCACTGGGGAGGTCACTCTGCCCCGGCCCCCCTCACAGTTCCCCCCAGAGCAGTCCAACCCTGCTCGTGCACAGCGGGGTCCCCTGTCTCCCCGGGTCCCCCCCCCCGGCGCCGCAGCCTCCCCCAGAGGATGTTCCACGAGATCGACCCCAGAGCCTGACACGGGGACGGGGGCTGGGGCCCTGGGGGTGGCACAGGGGGACAGGGACCCCCCGGCAGCAGCGTCCCCGTGTCCCCCAGGGCCAGAGCCTGGGCCAGGGCTCCTTCACCCTGGTACAAACGAGGCCTTGAGAGCGCTGAAAAAATCCCCAGCAAGGGATCAGCAAAAACCAGATTGAATATTAAGGGACAGCAGGACAAAGTTCCTTGGCAAGAGTCACTCTGCTCCTGACTGGACACTTCAGGCACACCAAGAAAACAAAGCAACAACGAAACCAAACAAAATCCATGCAATCAAACCAGAAATGAACCAAGAACTGTCCCTGTGTGTGTGTATGACAAAAGTACAGTGATGGCCAGGATAAAAGGAATATGACCCAAAGGTTTAACAGAGCTCAAACTTAACAGGACTTAACCGAAACTGATAGCTTAAATGTCACAATTCAGGCAAAAAGAGCAGCAACAGTATTTAACCTAAATTATAACCTATGACTTTGCAATTTAACAGAGGAATAACACTTAACAGTATTTAACTTAGCCTAATAACTTACATTAAAATAACAACTTAGCAAGAGAACAACTCTCAGGAGCATTTATCTTAGCTCATACCTCATGACTGAACATTCCGTACAGGCCCGACTGTCTCAGCTATCCAAGGCACTCAAACCCCTCAGAGAGCAGCATTTCTGCCACATTTCCCCAGCACAGGCACTCCTGTGTGCACACAGACACAAAGAGTCAGTGCAAGGCACCTGGGAGAAATTCCCCTCAGGGCGGGAAATGCTCCCTGTGGATCCTTTGGCATCTTCCCAGCGGGCCAAGGGTTGAGCCTGGAGGAGTGGGGGGATCGGCCCAGGCTCTGTCATTGTTGGGGATCCCTGAGTGCAGCAAACGGGAGAGTTCCCAGCTGGGAGAGGCCCCACTCAGAGGGAGTCGCTGGCCCAGGAGAGCTCCAAGGGCTCCTTTTGGAGCGCTGTTTGCAGGGCCCCAAGAGAGGGGCTTCAGTCCCAGCAATGGTTCATCCTGGCCACAATTGGCACCAACAGCTTTCTTTGGCAGGGTGAGAACAGGGATGTTGTGCCACTGAGGGAACAAAACCAGTTCCCAGGGCTGCTCCTCCAGAAAGCAGGAGCTGGTTGGGCAGCAGCAGTGCCTGGAGCAGACAGTGTTTGGGATGAGCTGCAGAGGAGCTGAGCCCAGGGGCTGTTGGCCAAGGCCGAGGCCCAAGGAGCATTTCTCAGCTGGCAGGGCGGCCTGAGAAGGGGAGGGGGGAATGCAGCAGCACAGGGCCCATGGAACCAAGGGAGCATGGTGACACTGTGGGGCCCTGTGAGACCAAGGGACCATTGGGACACTGTGGGGCCCTGTGAGACCAAGGGACCATTGTGACACTGTGGGGCCTCATGGAATCAAAGAGACCACAGTGACATTGCTGGGCCTCATGGAGCCATGGAGAGATCATTAAGACACTTCACTGACTCCTGGAACCAAGGAGACCATTGTTATACTCTGGGGCACTATTGAATCATGGAGACCATTGTGACACTATGAGGCCTAAGGGAATAAGCAAAGCATTGTGACACTGTGAGGTCTCATGGAACCAGTGAGACCATTGTGACCCTGGGGGTCCCCACACAACCAAGAGGACCATTGTGATACTGTGGGGCCTGTTCAAACCAAGAGGCCTTTGTGACACTGCAGGGCTGCATGGAACCAAAGCTCCAGTGTGACATTGCAGGGCCTGATGTCATCAGGGATCCATTGTGACAATGGGCAACCAAAGGGGACCACTGTGACACTGAAGTGCTGCATGGAACCAAAGCTCCAGGGTGACACAGAGGGGCCTCCAGTTATCAATGGTTCATTGTGACACTGTGGAGCCAAAGGAGACCATTGTGACACTGCAAACCCCCAGGGTCCAAAGGTCCATTGTGATATTGCAGGCCTCATGGAATAGAGGAGTCACATTATGTTGTCAGCTTATTGCAAAAGTTCCATACTGTGGTGGTTTGACAGGAAATGTGTTTTCTGGGATGCTGTGTTTTGGGCCAATGGATATTCAGGCTTTAATATTGGCATTTAACCTGGCCATTAGGACATGGACACGCCTCTGAGAACACGGGGTTAAAAGCAGGGCTCTCTCCTGAGAGGGTCCTTTTGGGTTTCCGGCAGGAAAGAGTTCGGGTCTCTGCCCCGGCCCAGCTGCTGGCTGGGCAGGGGAGGGGAAAAGCCATGTGGCTGAGAGAGGTAGGCCTGAGCCCGGGGGTGGAAGGGTGGAAGAGAGAGAGAGACACCGGGAGCCAATGGGCAGCCCCCCCTGAGAGACAGAGAGAGAGAGAGAGAGAGAGACGCAGAGAGAGAGAGAGAGAGGGAGAGAGAGAGAGAGAGAGAGAGAGAGAGACGGTGCCCGAGACTGTAACCTTGAAACTTGATAAACATGGGCCTGTGCCGGCAGCACGGCTGGGATGGAGAAGAAGGGGGGGTTCAGCCAGCCGCTTGTAGGAGCTTTTAACCCCTTTTCGGGGAATGAGAACTTTACAGATCATTGACCTCTCCTAGAAGATAGAGTGGAAGATGAGAAAGGAAATGTGCAAGTGTAAGAGAGGTCTGGGCAAGTGAGAAATAGTGGAAGAGTAGAGAAGAATCCTAGAGGGAATAGATGATGGAGTGGCTTTTGCTGGATTCTTTTTGTACAGCCATGGACAGAACCATGTTCCTTGTGACACAGAGACTGCATCTAGGAAAAGGCAATGGCCACAGAACCAAGAGGGTTCAGTGTTGGTGCCCCTCGGCCCCAGGGGATGAAAAAATATGGGGTGGACAGGTGTCCCAAAGGAGAGACTGTGCCCTTTTTGGATCGGGACAGAGCATCCTTAAAAAGACAACCCTAGAAGCAGCTCGGGTCCATGTTCAGTGGTGAGAGCACTGGACATGAAAGGAAGAGGTCACAATGGCAGATGTACTCCGGGCGGTGCCACGAGTGACACGGAAACTCACGAGGCTTCAGCTGTGTTTCCAGGGGAAGCCCATGGTACAAGAAGGACTCCTCTCCTCTTGATGAACTGAGGATTGATTGTCTGAAGGGTGGTGCTGGACCAGGAGTTGGTGATTTTGGGGAATAGATGTATTGTATTGGAAATTTGGTGGGGGAAGAAGGAAATGTATTTGTATGGTTTTCATGTTCCTGTGGGTGTTCCTTTTTATATATAGTTGTAGCGTAGTTAATAAAGTTTTGTTTTCTTCATTTCCAAGTGGAAGCCCGCTTTGCTTATTCCTGGTCACATCTCACAGCAGAAACCAGGGAGAGGGTATCCTCATGGGGGCACTGGCATTGTGCCAGTGTCAAACCATGACAGAATGTTAATGAGCCATGGGACACTGAATCCCTGTACTGAAGAGCTGAAGGCTGAACAAGTGATTTAGAAAATTAAATCAAATTATTCCCAGAGGCTTGGCTTGTTCAGGTGTTCTGAATGTTCATGAGCCCTGGGACACTGAATTCCTGCACTGAAGAGCTGAAGGCTGAACAAGCCTCTGGAGCAGAGAAATTCAGCAGCAGCCTCCAAGTTGCTGAGGATGTCAGCAGCCCCCCCTGAAGCCATCCCTGCCCAGAGACCGTGGGGGAATGGGCAGACAAGGAGAGCGTCCCTGGGGCTGGGGCAGCACAACTCAGAGGCACCAGCGGCTCCAGCTGGGCAATGGAGTGTGGAATGTGGCTGGGAAAGCCCTGCCTGGGCTGGGCCAAGCATCACAGACAAGCCCTGACTCCCATATCCCAAAAAAACTCTCTCAAGGAGACATTTAAAAGGAATTACAATTGTTTGTGTACTCTAAGTTAGATGCACTAAGAAATATCAATAAGAGATTTTTAGGAGCTCAAAACAACAAAACAGGAACTTTACTTGGAACTTCAGAAAATCAGAGAAGCTTTGGCAAAAGTTTTAATATGACATTCAATCAACAAAAAACACTTATCAAAGCATTATCTTGGCCCATTCCACTTCACAAACTCTAAGCCTGTTCAATTTTAAGTTAAACAAAATGTCCAAGAGGACGTATATAGAAGTAGACACAGAAAGAGAGAAAATATAATTTAGAGAAGTGCACACATGTCAGGACCCAGGACATCCCTCTGGCTGTCCTGAGCAGCCAAGACCCCTGCCAGGGGTCTCAGAGACCGTGGCACAGAGCCCAAAACACCTGTGGTTTTGATTATGACCCGTGGAGCAAATTACCAACCTTGTATGAAAATCAGCAAGCCACAACAGTTTAAGTAGAATATTAGTGAAGTTATCATGGGGCGGAAAAGTAGATTTTAGGGTTTTTGGTATGGGGGTCCAGGAGGCAACATGGAGGGAACTTGAAACTGGGTATTTTCTCCTTCTTCTTCTTGGCCTCCATCTTCTGCTGTGATGTTGGCACTTAGAGATTGGTTTCGAGTAGAAGCTCACTGTCTAACATAGGTGATAGGAATTGGAAAGTAATTGTAAACATTCTACACGTAGTTTTCAGTATAAAGACATAACACCACCCTGGGGGCAGGCAGAATGATGCCTCAGACTGTCCTGCTTATCTGACCTCGGCAGGGCAGAAGAAAATTTTGTATAGATAAGGTAAAATAAACAACCTTGAGACCAAGAAATGAAGAGCTCTGACTCCTTCTTCAAGCACCAGGCTGGGAAAAGAGACTTTCAAACTTTTCTTGGGATCACTCTGATGAGCTAACGATCCCGACATACACACAGCTACCAACTCCTGGATTCCAGCACTGTTCCGATGGAAATTCCAAGAGGAGGTAGGGTCAAGATGTGTGCTTGCCTTGTGCTCAGCCTTCAATAGCCCTTGGTGTTCCTGGGCCCTTCCCCCAGGTGGGGCTTGGGCTCATTTGGTCCCTCAGGAGCTGGGCTGGGGCTGCAGAGGTGGCTGTGGAGCATTGCCTGTGCTGTGCCAGGGACTGGCAGCCACTGCTGGGCTGGGATAGAGGCTCTGGGGGGATTGGGGTTCCAGGGCAGGGCTGGGCTTCCAGGGCAGGGCAAGGCTGGACCTGCCCCTTCCTCCCCCACACATGAAATGTTTCCAGCCAACAATCTCCTCCAGTCTCTCACAACAGGCAATGTTGGAGGTGGAACCCAAATTCTGGCCATGGGCACCTGGACTAGAAGGACAGTTCTTTTCCATAGGAAGGAAAGCACAGAGCCCCAGTGTTTGGAAGGCAGGTGAGAGCCTCAGTAGGCCAAGGCCATTCAGACTTGTCAGGAATGGCAGATTTTGTCTGGGAGCAGTCTTTGGATATAGGGAATTTGGAGGTGGAAACCCAATCTCACCCATGGGTTCCTGGAGAAGGTGGACAGTTCTTTCCCATAGGAAGGGGAGCATGGAGTCTTCCCCAGTGTTTTAGGGACAGATGAGAGGTGACCCTGGTGAAACCATTTCCAGGCAGACTTGTCCTGGCAATACTCCTATGTGAACAATCCCTGGATATATGGAAATTTGGAGGTGAAATCCCAATTCTGGCCATGGGTGCCAGGACAAGAAGGACAGTTCTTTTCCATAGGAAGGAAAGCACAGAGCCCCAGTGTTTCAGCAGCAGATGAGAAGAGACCCTCAACATGCCAAGGTCAGCTGAACCCGTCAGGTGGCCCCTGGGGGGCCAAACCAGCCAGACCTGTTCTGTGCTCCATTGGTTTTGTGGGACCCCCATAGTGTCACAATGATGCCTTGGATCCATGAGGCCCCACAGTGCCGTAATGGTGACTTGTTTCCATGGGGTCCCAGAGGGTCACAATGGCCCCAAGGTCCAGAAAGTCCTGCAGTGTCCCAATGGTCCCAACAATTCCATGGGGCCTTGAAGTGTCACAATGGTCTCCATTGTTCCCCAGGCCCCACAGTGTCACATGACTCCTCTATTCCATGAGCCCTGCATTGTCACAATGGACCTTTGGTTCCATGCAGCCCTGCAGTGTCACAAAGGCCTCTTGGTTTCAGGAGGCCCCACAGTATCACAATGGTCCTCTTGGTTCTGTGGGGACTCCCAGGGCCACAATGGTCTCACTGGTTCCATGAGGCCCCACAGTGTCACAATGGTCCCTTGGTGTCACAGGGCCCCACAGTGTCACAATGGTCCCCTGGTTCCATGGGCCCTGTGCTGCTGCATTCCCCCCTCCCCTTCTCAGGCCGCCCTGCCAGCTGAGAAATGCTCCTTGGGCCTCGGCCTTGGCCAACAGCCCCTGGGCTCAGCTCCTCTGCAGCTCATCCCAAACACTGTCTGCTCCAGGCACTGCTGCTGCCCAACCAGCTCCTGCTTTCTGGAGGAGCAGCCCTGGGAACTGGTTTTGTTCCCTCAGTGGCACAACATCCCTGTTCTCACCCTGCCAAAGAAAGCTGTTGGTGCCAATTGTGGCCAGGATGAACCATTGCTGGGGCTGAAGCCCCTCTCTTGGGGCCCTGCAAACAGCGCTCCAAAAGGAGCCCTTGGAGCTCTCCTGGGCCAGCGACTCCCTCTGAGTGGGGCCTCTCCCAGCCGGGAACTCTCCCGTTTGCTGCACTCGGGGATCCCCAACAACGACGGAGCCTGGGCCGATCCCCCCACTCCTCCAGGCTCAACCCTCCACCCGCTGGGGAGATGCCAAAGGATCCCCAGGGAGCATTTCCTGCCCTCAGGGGAATTTCTCCCAGGTGCCTTGCACTGACTCTTTGTGTCTGTGTGCACAGAGGAGTGCCTGTGCTGGGGAAATGTGGCAGAAATGCTGCTCTCTGAGGGGTTTGAGTGCCTTGGATAGCTGAGCCAGTCAGGCGCGTAAGTGACGTTAAGTCATAAGCTGTAAGCTAAGTTAAATGCTGTTAAGAGTTGGGTTTTTTCCTAAGTTGTATGCTTAATGTAAGTTATAAGCTAAGTTGAATATTGTTAAGGGTTATTGCACTATTAAATCATTAAGTCATAGGTTGTAAGTTAGGTTAAATACTGTTAAGTGCTGTTCTTTTGCTAAATTGTCAAGTTGAAGGCAGAAGTTATGATTAAGGTAGAAGTTAAGTCCTATTAGGTTTGAGCTCTGTTTAGCTTTTGGGCCATATTCCTTTTATCCTTGCCCTCACTGTCCTTTTGTCACACACACACACAGGGACAGTTCTTGGCTCATTTCAGGTTTGATTGTCTGGATTCTTTTTGTTTTGTTGTTGCTTTGTTTCCTTGGTGTGCCTGAAGTGTCCAGTCAGAAGCAGAGTGACTCTTGCCAAGGAACTTTGTGCTGCTGTCCCTTAATATTCAATCTGGTTTTTGCTGTTCCCTTGCTGGGGATTTTTTCAGCGCTCTCAAGGCCTCGTTGGTACCAGGGTGAAGGAGCCCTGGCCCAGGCTCTGGCCCTGGGGGACACGGGGACGCTGCCGGGGGGTCCCTGTCCCCCTGTGCCACCCCCAGGGCCCCGGCCCCCGTCCCCGTGTCAGGCTCTGGGGTCGATCTCGTGGAACATCCTCTGGGGGAGGCTGCGGCGCCGGGGGCAGGGGGACCCGGGGGGACAGGGGACCCTGCTGTGCACGAGCAGGGTTGGACTGCTCTGGGGGGAACTGTGAGGGGGCCAGGGCAGAGTGACCTCCCCAGTGACCTCACACAGCCCCTGTGACATCACACAGCCTCCTGTGACATCACACAGTCTTCCTGTGTTGTCACACAGTCCCCTGTGATGTCACACAGCCTCTGTGATGTCACACAGTGTCATGGTTTGAAACTGGCACAATGCCAGTTCCCCCATGACGATACCTTCTCCCTGGTTTCTGCTGGGAGATGTGACCAGGAATAAGCAAAGCAGGCTCCTACTTAGGGAAGAAAGAAAATAAAACTTTATTAACTACACTGCAACTACAGATAAAAAGGAACACACACAAGGAAAATGAAAACCTTACAAATCCATTTCCTCCTCCCCCCACCAAATTTCCAACACAATACATCTATTCCCCAAATCACCAACTCTTGGTCCAGCACCACCTTTTAGACAATCAATCCTCAGTTCATCAAGAGGAGAGGAGTCCTTCTTGTGCCATGGGCTTCCCCTGGAAACACAGCTGAAGCCTCGTGTGTTTCCGTGTCACTCGTGGCACTGCCCGGAGTCCATCTGCCATCGTGACCTCTTCCTTTCATGTCCAGTGCTCTCACCACTGAACATGGACCAGAGCTGCTTCTACGGTTGTCTTTTTTTAAGGATGCTCTCTCCCGATCCAAAAAAGGCACAGTCTCTCCTTTGGGACACCTGTCCCCACAATCTCTCCTTTGGGACACCTGTCCCCCCCATATTTTTTCATCCCCTGGGGCCGAGGGGCACCAACACCAAACCCTCTTGGATCTGTGGGCATTGCCTCCCCCTAGAATGCAGTCTCTGTGTCACAAGGAACATGGTTCTGTCCATGGCTGTACAAAAAGAATCCAGCAAAAGCCACTCCATCATCTCTTCCCACTAGGGTTCTTGTCTATTCTTCCACATTTTTCTCTCTTCCTGGGTCTTCTTCTATTTTTGTCCCCTTGCAAATTTTGATTAACTTAAAATTTAACAAGCTACGAGTTTGTGAAGTTGAATGGGCCAAGTTAATGCTTTGAGAAGTGTTTTGTGTTGATTCAATATTGTATTAAACCTTTTGCCAAAGTTTCTCTGATTTTCTAAATTTGCCAGTAAAGTCTGTTTTGTTGCTTTGAGCTCCTGAAAATCCCTTGTTGGTATTTCTCCAGCACATAAAACTCAGAGGACACAAACAACAGTAAATTCCTTTTAAATGTCTCATTGAGAGAGTTGTTTGGGGGATGGGGGTCAGGGCTTGTCTGTGCTGCTTGGCCCAGCCCAGGCAGGGCTTTCCCAGCCACATTCCACACTCCATTGCCCAGCTGGAGCCGCTGGTGCCTCTGAGTTGTGCTGCCCCAGCCCCAGGGACGCTCTCCTTGTCTGCCCATTCCCCCACGGTCTCTGGGCAGGGATGGCCTCACTGGGGGCTGCTGACATCCTCAGCAACTTGGAGGCTGCTGCTGAATTTCTCTGCTCCAGAGGCTTGTTCAGCTTTCAGCTCTTCAGTGCAGGAATTCAGTGTCCCAGGGCTCATGAACATTCAGAACACCTGAACAAACCAAGCCTCTGGGAATAATTTGATTTTAATTTTCAAATCCTTTGTGGTTAAGTAGATCTCAGTACTGTATTCAAACTGTATACATGATATTTTAAAAGGCAGCGAGAAAAGATTTTTTAGGTCCTGTTTAGTTTTGTTTTCCTGTGAATTCATTGATATGTGCAATCTCTGATTGACACTGAATCCAGGTACTTCCTCATGCAGTTTGAATAGATTTGAGAATCAAGACCCTTCCTGGCTGACAATCAATCAGACTCTGTCCCTACCCCCACCCCACCATTTCCCCCATCCAAGCCCTGGCACTCAGAGCAGCCTTGTGCAAATCTCAGCTCCCTCCAGCCCAGGCTGCACCTGCAGCTTTCAGCTCCTTGGCTCCAACTCCCACCTGCTTTCCTTGGAGAAGGAGCTGCCTGAGACACAGAGGGATGTTCATTTCTTGTCAGCCAACAAAGCCAAGGGAAGGCACAGCTCCATCAAATGCCAAAGTCATTCTTCTCCCTGGCTCTGCCCCTGATCCCCACAGCCTGTCCTGTTTCCTTCATCCCTGCATTGCCAGGGACTCTCTGGGACAAGGGAGCTCTGCTCTGGGGATGGAGGGAGGTGCAAGTGCCACCACTGGAGTGGGAACCACAACTCATCAGGTTTGTGTCCTTTGGGGACCAGGAACTGGTGAGACTCAGAGGCACAGAAAGTTTCTCTTCATGGCCAACAGACCATGGTTGAACAGGACACAATTTAATAACAATCTCACTCTTCCCTGAGCTAAGTGCAATGCCCCAGCAGCATCTGAGGAGTCCACCTCCACAAGGGATTTCCATACTAAAATTAATTTCAGATAAATATGGTTCTGTGATAGATATAAACACAATTAAGTTCTTGTATCAGGATGCTCATCCTGGAGTGGGGGCAAAACAGCTCCAACAATTCCTGATTTGCAAAGCTGTCAGTGGTGGATGGAGAAGGGAGGTCAGGCTGCTTTTGGTGCTGAGGAAATGCTGAAACCAGCCTGACTCATTTCATCTCCTCCTGTCCTGGCTGATCTCCCCTCTTTCCCCTTCCACCCATTGGCTTTTGTCTCCCACCAGGCCCCCGGTGAAGAGCCTGGCTCTGTGTTCTCCATCCCCTCCTCGCTGGCACTGCCAGGCTGGGATGAGGAGCCCCTCAGCCTTCCCTGCTCTGGGCTGGACAAGCCCAGCTCCCTCAGCCTCTGCTCACAGCCCAAGGGCTCCAGCCCCACCTTGGAGGCCCTTCCCAGACCCTGCTCCAGCTGCCAGACATCTTTCCTGCCCTGGGCAACCCAACCCAGGCCACAGTGACCTGGATAATCCCCGTCCTTGATGTCCTGGTCACACAGCCCTGGCCCCTTGTCCCCATGTCAGGCTCTGGGTTGGATCCTGTGGAACATCCTTTGGTGGAGGCTGTGGCTCCAGGTGGGCCGGGGGGATCCCGGGGGACAGGGACCCTGCTGGGCATGGACAGCATTGGACTTGTTGGGAGAAACTGTGAGGGGGAGCTGGGGCAGAGTGACCAACCCAGTGACCTGACACAGCCCTGCTGGGATGGCACACAGCCCCTCTGGGATGTCACACAGCCCCTCTGGGATGTCACAGCCTGCTCTGTGATGTCACAGCCCATTCTCTAAGGTCACACAGCTGGCTCTGTGATGTCACAGAGATAGTCTATGATGCCATAGTTGATCAATGACCTCACATAACCCACTCTGTGATGTCATATCCCACTCTGTGACCTCATGTTACCAGATGATCAATTGTCTACACCAGGTGAGCTGACACCTGGAGCTTGTTCTCCACATCCCCAGGCCTATGGAAACCACACAAGGCCCATTGTGTCAGAAGGGGAACTGGAAGTTCAGCAGCCTCAGTGTCCTGCCAGCTCAGCCAGACCCACTGGAACAGTGGGGTCCATGACCACCTGGGACAACCAGAGAGACCCCCAGGACAGAAGAACACATGGGTAAAGGGGAGGGGAAATATGTCAATGATTTTGGGGAAATGATTATCATATGTATGTTTAGTCCAGGACAATCAATGAATATGTGTGCAAAATACAGAATATAAACAGAAATTTTCCTGTACTCAGCCTGCAGGGCTTTGGGAGGAGCTCTCCCCTGTGCATCCAGCAGCATAAAGAATGCTGCTTCTTAATGCTACACTGGGGTTAAGGAGTTTTCATTTTACCGAATTTTTGGTAATACTCCCACTGCCAGGGAAAGCTCTGTCTGCTGCTGTTCACAGACAGAGAAGGGCTGGGGGCAGATGTGGGGCTCAGAGGCTGCCTGGGGCACAGTGACCATGAAATAATCAAGTTTTCAAAGTTCTGTGAAAGAAGGAGGGGTAGCAACAGAACTTCTGCACTGGAATTAGGAAGGGCAGACTTTGGCCTGTTTAGGATGCTGATTTGGGGAGTACCGAATCAGGTACTGACTTTTTTAAAGAGAAAGAGCCCTTTAAAACAAAAGGGTCAAGGAAGGATGGACACATTTCAACAAAGTAATCTTAAGGGGGAAGAGCAGCCTGTCCCAGTGTGGCAAAAGATGAGCTGGTGAGGAAAAGGACTGGCCTTGCTCCACATGGAGCTTTTGTGGGAACTCGGGAAAGAAAAGGATGCATGAACTTTTGACAGAAGGTCAGGCAACTTAGGAAGTGTTTAAGGATGGTGTCAGGTTATGCAGAAAGAAAAGTTGAGATGTGAAAGCTCAATTAGAGCTTAACCTGGAAACTTCTGTGAAAAACAATAGAAAATATTTCTATACATAAATTAATATCAAATGATAAGGTATGAAGAACCTCTACCCTTTTTTGAGTGCAGTGGGGAATACAGTAACTAAAGATAAGGAAAAGGCTAAGCTACTTTACACTTTTTTGTCACAATTTTCAATATAGGACAGATTTCCGTCAGGACAAGTGTTCTCCTGAGCTGGTAGATGGGCACAGGGAGCAGAACAGCCCCCTGGAATCCAGGAGGGAGCAGCTGGGGACATGCTGAGCCACTCAGATGCTCATAGGTGTATGGGATCAGATGGGATCCATCCCAGGGGGATGAGGGAGCTGTGGATGAGCTCCCCAAGCTGCTCTCCATCATTTACCATCAGTCCTGGCTCAGCAGGGAGGCCCAGAGCACTGGAGGTGCCAGTGTGAGCCCATCCCCAGGAAGGGCTGGAAGGAGGAGCTGGGGAACTCCAGGCCTGTCAGCCTGACCTGGGTGCCCGGCAAGGTTATGGAACAGATCACCTTGAGTGCCATCACAGGGCACCCACAGGATGGCCCAGGGATCAGAGCCAGCCAGCTCAGTGGATTTAGGGCTGGCAGGTCCTGCCTGACCAACCTGGTCTCCTTTTATGCCCAGGGGACCCACCTGTGGATGGGGGAAAGGCTGTGGATGTTGTGTGCCTGGACTCCAGCAGAGCCTTTGACTCTGTCTCTGACAGCATTCCCTGGAAAAGCTGCAGCCCACGGCTTGGGCAGGTTCCCTCCTGGCTGGGAGATTTAAGAGCTGGCTGGAGGCTGGGCCCAGAGAGTGGTGGGGATGGTGCTGCACCCAGCTGGTGTCCAGGCACTGGTGCTGTCCCCAGGGATCTGTGTTGGGCCCAGTCCTGTTTAATATCTTCACTGATGATCTGGGTGAGGGGGTCGAGTGCAGCATTCACAAATTGCAGATGGCACCAAGCTGGGTGTGAGTGTGGATCTGCTGGAGGGCAGGACAAGGAGACACAGCCTTAAGCTGCACCAGGGGAGGTTCAGGCTGGACAATAGGAAGGAGTTCTTCACAGAAAGGGTGAGTGGGAACTGGAATGGGCTGGCCAGAGGGGAGGTGGCAGAGTCACTGTCCCTCTCCAGTGGCACTCAGTGGCATGGTCTGGGGGACAAGGCAGTATTAGGGCATTGCTTGGACTTGATGATCCCAAAGGTCTTTTCCAGCCTATTTGATTCTGTCATTCTGTGATGATTGGGACACTCGGGCCATTGTGACACTGCAGGGCCTCCTGGAACTAAGAGGACCATGGTGACACCGTGCAGCCCCACAGAACCAGGGGTCCATGGTGGTGCTCTGGGGCCAAATGGAACCAGGGTGTGCACCGTGACACTCTGGGTCCTCGTGGAACCACAGAGGCCATTGTGACACTGCAGGGCCTCGTGTAACCAAGGGTTTCACCATTTTGACACTGCAAAACCAAGGAGACCATTGGGAGACTGCAGGGCCCAGTGGAACCAAGGGGCCGTTCTGACACTGCAGGGCCTCATGGCACCAAGGGGACATTGTGACACTGCAGGATCCTGTGTAACCAAGGGGCCACTGTGACACGATGGGGCCTCAAGGGATCTGGAATAATGCTGTGACACTGTGTGGCCTCGTGGAAACAAGGAGTCCATTGTGACACTGAGGGGACTTTTGGAACCACAGAGACCATGGTGACAGTGTGGGACCTCATGTGACCGTGGGGCCATTGTGACACCCTGGGGCCCCATGGAACCAAGGGGCCACTGTGGAACTGCAGCACCAGCGAGAACATTGTGACACTGTAAAGCCTCACAGAAGCAAGAAGTCCCTTGTCACATTTTGGGGCCCCATGGAACCAAAGAGAACATTGCTGCTCTGCATGGTCTCATGGAACCAAGGAGACCAGTGTGACAGTGCAGGGCCTGGTGTAACCAAAGGACCATTGTGACCCTGAGGGGCCCCTTGGAAACAAGGACATCTTTGCAGATTTCACCAAGCTGGATGTGAGTGTGAATCTGCTGGAGGGTAGGAGGGCTCTGCACAGGGACCTGGACAGGCTGGATTGAGTGGATGAATCCAACAAGGTGAGGTTTAACAAGTCCAAGTGCCAGGCCCTGATATTTGGCCCCAGTAATACAGGCTGGGGACAGAGTGGCTGGAGAGCAGCCAGGCAGAAAGGGACCTGCAGGGACTGATGGACAGCAGGCTGGACATGAGGCAGCAGTGTGCCCAGGTGGCCAAGAAGGCCAATGGCTCCTGGCCTGGATCAGGAATGGTGTGGCCAGCAGGAGCAGAGCTGCTGGGCCAGCACTGATCTGCCCCCAGCTCTGCACACAGACATTGCTGCTGCAGCTCCAGAGAAGGCAACAAAAGGGCATCTCTGCAGAAAACTTTTCTGGGAGATCCTTTCGTTCCTTTAAAGCCACTGAGAGCACAGCTCCTCCTTGAAACAGTCTGTGGCCACAGGGAAGATGGAGAGACACAAAATGAGAAATGGCACAAGGAATGACATTTATTTGTTGACAATATAAAAAAAAGTAAAACAAAGGAAAAGAACCTCCAAAAGGAAACCAGCAAGAAGTTTCAAAGATGACTTTTATTACAAGTGATTTGCAGAAATTGGCCAGCAGTTTAATGTTCCTGAAACCATCTAGTCCTCAGTGTCCATACTGCAGCCTTGAGCTCCTGGTTCCTCAGGCTGTAGATGAGGGGGTTCAGGGCAGGAGGCACCACCGAGTACAGAACTGACAGTGCCAGATCCAGGGAGGGGGACGAGATGGAGGGGGGCTTCAGGTAAGCAAATGTGCCAGTGCTGAGGAACAGAGAGACCACGGCCAGATGAGGGAGGCAGGTGGAAAAGGCTTTGTGCCGTCCCTGCTCAGAGGGGATCCTCAGCACAGCCCTGAAGATCTGCACATAGGAGAAAATAATGAACACAAAACAACCAAAACTTAAACAGAAACTAACAACAATGAGCCCCAGTTCTCTCAAGTTGGACTGTGAGCAAGAGAGCTTGAGGATCTGTGGGATTTCACAGAAGAACTGGCCCAGGGCATTGCCATGGCACAGGGGCAGGGAAAATGTATTGGCTGTGTGCAGCAGTGAATAGAGAAAGGCACTGGCCCAGGCAGCTGCTGCCATGTGGGCACAAACTCTGCTGCCCAGGAGGGTCCCGTAGTGCAGGGGTTTGCAGATGGACACGTAGCGGTCGTAGCACATGATGGTCAGGAGGCAAAACTCTGCTGAGAGGAAGAACAGAAAGAAAAATACTTGGGCAGCACATGCAGTGTAGGAGATGTTGCTGGTGTCCCAGAGGGAATTGTGCATGGCTTTGGGGACAGTGGGGCAGATGGAGCCCAGGTCAGCGAGGGCCAGGTTGAGCAGGAAGAAGAACATGGGCGTGTGCAGGTGGTGGCCGCAGGCTACGGCGCTGATGATGAGGCCGTTGCCCAGGAGGGCAGCCAGGGAGATGCCCAGCAAGAGGCAGAAGTGCAGGAGCTGCAGCTGCCGCGTGTCTGCCAATGCCAGCAGGAGGAAGTGCCTGATGGAGCTGCTGTTGGACATTGGCTGGGGCTGCACAGGTGCACCTGTTCATGGAGAAAGGACAGTGACAAGTCAGCAGAGGCTGCTTTGGGCCAAACCTGGCCCATTCCCTGCAGACTGTCCCGCTGGGACTCACCCAGCCTTGCTCCTGCTCTGGGAAAACCTTCACCCAGATCTCTGTCTGAGCTCCAGTTGTGCTGGCTGAGTGTGCCAGGAGCAGCCAGGCCTGTGCATGGGGGCTCTCGAGGAGCCATCCCTGCCATGCTGCCCTGAGTTTTGTGGCCATGGGGCAGATGGACAATGCTGGATATCCAGGATTTGTCAGGGGAATCACTCCTAATGCAGACAGGCTGGGTAGCATGTGAACTCCCACTTTTAAAGGAGGGCAGGAATGGATTTTAGGAATTTTTTTCCTATCCACACATCATTCCTGGCTCTCTGAGGTCACAAATCCCCAGCATTTCTGCTGCACTCAGAGTTTGCCACTGAGAGATGGGAGAGGCAGAGGATTCCCCATGGCTGAGGGAAGGTGAGGGGCTGGATGGGCTTGTTCCCAGCTGCCCTGGCTTTGCACCTTTGGCTGCAATCAGAGCACAATCACACTCCTGGATCACCCTGGGATACTCCAAGAGGCTGGAACTCCAAGAGATCCAGGCACAAATCTGCAGCCAGGAGGGCAGCTCAGAGCCTGGCAGGGCACAGCAAGGAGATCCCTGGCTGTGCCCATGATGGGATCTCAGGGAGGGGGCTCAGCTCATTCCCCTTTGCCATGGACTGCTTTGCCCACAGCCCCACAGGGGCCAGGGAAGCTTGGACACCCCATTCCCATGGACAGCCCTGCCTGGCAGGAATGCCAAGGGCAGAGCCTGACTCAGCTGCTGCAGATGCCAGAGCCTCCCTGAGAGCAGCAGGTAACAGTGCCAATGTCAGGGCAGGGCAGAACCAAGAGCAGATGTTGTGGTGCTGTGCCTGAGAGGGCAGGGCAGAGACAGCCGGGCACTCAGGACAGTGTTCCCGTGCCCAGCTGTGCCCGGCACCTCCCACACACCAACAGTGCCCTCCTGCCCCAGCCCTGCTCTCTCCAGCCCCCTCTCCTTCCCTGAGCATCTCCCTGGGCCTGGACATTCCCTGCTGAGAGGAGCCTTGTCCCTGCCAGCGCTCACAGAGCCCATGCCAGCCTGTGTGCCCTGGCTGGGGCCCTACAGAAACCTGCCTGTGTGCAGGGCCCTGGCTGGGGCAGGCTCTGTGTGCAGCTGGGCAAGGGCAGCTCAGGAGAGCCCTGCTGGGCCCTGCAAAGGTGATGCTGCTGCTGTGCAGGGCTGAGGAGTGGCTGAGGGCCCTTTGGGAGGCTCCCAGCAGAGACACTGACCACCCAAAGTTACAGTTCTGGACTCTCTGTAAATGTTCAAACATTCCTTTGGTGATCCTGTGTGTCCCTTTCAATTTAGAATGTTTTGGGATTCTGGGATAACAATTCCTGTTCTGCTTCTCTTATCCCCCTGCTGTCTATAATCCAAAGAAAAAAAAAAAAAAACCCTTGCAACAGTGTTAGAACAGTAAAGTAAAAACCAGACATTAATTGGAAGCTTCCAGGTGTCCCAATGGGGATGGGGCACACTCGGTCCCTGATTTCAACAATTTATTAAGGTTGATTAATTAGGATATTTAACAGGAACATCC
The DNA here is from genome assembly GCF_051311805.1 of Agelaius phoeniceus. Classification (NCBI taxonomy): domain Eukaryota; kingdom Metazoa; phylum Chordata; class Aves; order Passeriformes; family Icteridae; genus Agelaius; species Agelaius phoeniceus. Next base: position 9,687,936 of record NW_027509866.1, read on the forward strand.
AATAGGAGATTCAGTTGCCCTGGTTACAGGGCCATTGTGTTACACACTCCCTGCTCAACCTGTTGGAATAGGTCCAAAGGCTTCTTTGCCAAAAATTTTTGTTATGACTGCTCACATTCTGGTCAATTAAAAAAATGGTTTTGTAGGTTCTCTTCCTGATAATAAGACAGTATTTCAGGAAGGTATTTAGACAGTGAGCTTATTGTTCTAAAATCTAAGAGAAAGGTTAGGAAACGTACTAGAGTTAATTATTATAATTATATAAGTATGTAATATTAGTTTATTATAGTTAATTAGGAATTTAGTAGTGTTAAGTAAGGATTGTAGATTTATAACTATATAATAGTAAGTTACAGAGCTATGAATATATGAAAAATGTGTAAAATGCAAAAATCTTTTCGCCATCACCCCAACTTTCCCATCCTTCTCCAAGAACGAAATTGAAAACACTCTCAGGAAAGCTCCTGATCTTTCCAGCAATCCCAGGCTTACCTTCTTTGGGAAGTGCCCTCCGGAGCTGTGCCCAGGCTGGTCTGGAGCTGGGAGCAGCCCTGCCCCACCCAGCCCCTCTCAGCAGCAGCCCCTGCCCTGCTCAGGGCGGCTCCTTCCCCCCAAAGCTTCTGCCCAGTGCTGGGAGCAGCTGCCAGGGCTGGCTGAGAGCTGTCCCTGGCAGGCAGCAGAGTCCCTGCCCCAGCACAGCGCCCTGGGCTGCAGGACCCTGCTCTGCAGGACAGCCCTGGGCACCCCTGGCTGCAGCCCCGGCTGCTCAGCCCTGCAGCAGAGCCTGGCAACAGGAGCTGCCTTGGGCTGTGCCTGGGCTGGGGCAGCAGGGAAAGCCAGCCCTGCCCTAGGGCCACAGCCCTGCCCTGGAGCAGCCCTGAGAGTCCTCCTGAAAGGTCCTAAAAGCTCTGGGCTGTGCCAGCTCCAGGAGATCCCTGCAGGAACTGCGGCTTCTCTTCCCACAGCCAGGGAATGACTGTTTCAAACCTGGACTGATTTCTGCTCTAGTGAGCCCTGAGTGAGCTCTGCCCTGTGCTCCCAGCCCAGGCTGACTTTAACCACTCTGTGGCTCTGTGCTGTGCCCGGGCTGGCTGCAGGCAGTTCCCCAGCCCTGCTGGGCTGGCACAAGAGCTGCTCATCAAGAGAAATGTGCTTTTGAAGCTCTTCTTGGTGAGCAGGAGCTGCCTCTGTGCCAGGAGCCCAGCCCAGCTCAGCAGCACAGACACAGCACAAGGACTTTAATCAGCCTCTGGGGCTTTGTGCTCAGGCCCTGAACATCAGTCCCTGAGAGGCAGCTGAAGAAACCTCTCCAGAGCTCCAAGGCAGAATCCAACTCCAAAGTTTCTTGGACTTTTAATGGGTCCCAGAGAGGGACACGACTGAGCAAGTGTCCCCAGGCCCCAGGCAGAGCAGAGAACTGCAGGCAGTGATGACAGGTGGGGACCAAGAGAAGCGAAGTCTTGGTGCCCTGGGGCACAGCAGGGTCTGTGCCAGCAAGGGCTGGGAGGAGACACCTTGTGCTGAGGCCCTGGGGCCTCCTGGCACAGCCCCAGCCAGGCTGGGCACTGTCAGCCCCTTGTGCTGCCCTCAGCATCCCCCCCTAGCCCACATCCCAGTGGCCTCAAGGATCTGCTGCAAGGAGTCCCTGGGGAGCCTTGCTCAGCAATGGCCCTGGGGGCTCCTTCATGCTCCCTGCAGGGACTGCAGGGTTTTCAAAGGACTTGGGGTTTGGCTTTTGCCTTGGAGTCTCTGAGAGGTTTGTGCAATCATGGCCTCCAATTATCCGCTGTAATTAGTCCCTGGAGATTCTCTGCCTGTTGCAGCATTGATTGGGACTCATTAATACTTCAGGGTACTTAAGTTTTTTAAGCTACTTCCCCTTTCCCTTTTGATACAGACTCTATAAGAAAGATTGTGCATTTACAGGCTCCAATTATCTGCTTAATGAGTCTCTGGAGAGCCGTTATCAGTAACAACATTCAGTGGGCTCATTAATGCTTCAAAGTACTTTAGTTATTTTAAGGTTCTTGGTGTTTCCCTTTTGATACAGACTCTGTGAGAGGTTTGTGCAATCAGGGCCCAATTATCTGCTTTAATGAGTCCCTGGAGAGCTTTGTACTGACACTCAGTGCTGCTCAGTAATGCTTTCAGCTTCTAAAAATTTTTAAGGTAGTTTGGAATTTCCTTTCCACACTGAGACTCTGAGAGGTTTTTGTGCCATCCTGGCCTCCAATTCTCTCCTCCAAGGAGTCCATGATGAGCCTGTGTTGGGGATGGACCTCAGTGGGACCCATTCATGCTTTGAGACACTTTGGGGTTTTCTTCTGACTTTGACTCCTGGAAAGGTTTGTGCAATCTCCTCTCAGGCCCTGAGGTTCAAGGGCTCAGCTCCAAATGCACGACAGGGCTCATCAGGATGAAGCAAGTCCTGACAAACCATGGCTCTGCCTTGATTTCCCTCTGCTCTAATGCAGTTTATCAGGAATGTATCTGGAGTGAGTTTGGTTTGCTAATTTGAGATTTCTCAGCCAATGCATCTATTAGTGCAGTGGGATCAGTGTTGGCTAATTACCATTGCACTCCCTGGAATATATTTACTCATTTCCTGCTGCGAGATAGGATTAGGAGAAAGGCAAAGTAGGCTCAAAATTTTAAAGGGGTATATTGAAAAGTTTATTATCAGTGAATAGAAGAAAGAATAATAAGAATCTGAACACTTCTCCTCTCCCTACAACCTTTTCTTTCTTACTGACAATGCAAGGAGACAAAACCTGAAAGTTTCAGTCACTTTACACCATCTAGAACAGTCTTTCTTCAGTTCACTTAGGGAGAGGAGTCTCTCTCTCATGCTATGGAGACTTCTCCATAAGAAAAAAGTTCACTCGTGGCTCTCAATTCCCATGAATAGCAGGTGCCCAGAAAATCTGCAATTGTGAAGTCCCTCCCATTTGTCACAGCTTTCCCCACAGCTGTGTTTATGGGCCATGTCAGCTTATGGGGTATGAGTTTAAAGATGAGCTGTTCAAGAGCAAAGATTCTCTTCACCTATTTCTGAAATCATCTTCATCTCTGAGAACAGAGATCTTCTTCTTCTCTCCCTGATAGCACAGGATCTCATTACTCTTCTCTCTTTCTCTGTTTAAACTTCTCATGGGATCACAGCTACTTCAACAATTGCCTACTTTAGCATGGAGGTTTTTGCTGAACAAGCCATCTCCCCATATTTTCAATTAGTTATAGGGAAAAAGAGAGTCTGATGTATCAATTACATCCTTCCCCATAGCTTTACAAGAGGATTTCAGCCCCAAGATCAAGGCATCTCCTCATCCCTCCCATCTGGCACTCAACTTCCTCTGCAGTGACCTCGGTGTCTTCATGTTGCTCCTCTCTGTGCCTGCACTTTGTCCTTTTCTCTCACTGGAGGGAGGGGGAAGCACTGAAAGAGTTCATATCTCACCCGGGGCCTGCAGATGGTTCCGTGCCCCCGGCCGGGCTCGGTGCTTGCGGCCGGAGCTGTTTTACGATGGAGGTTTCTGCAGCGGCTGCGCTGGGGCTGTGTCAGGATGGGCCGCGCTGGGGCAGGGCCAGGATCTCAGCAGCCAGGCCAGAGCACAGCAGCAGCACGGCCGGGGCCGATGGCTTCTCCTGCCCCTGCCCGGGGCTTGCGGCTGAAGCCCAAGGGTGGAAGAATCTTGGCCGAGCCGGCCCGGCCCGGGGCTGCTCCTGGGGCCCGGCGGATCCTGGCTGGGCCCAGGCTGGCGGCGGGGCAGGGCTCAGCAGGGCCCAGATGTTCCCAACTGCAGCCATGGCCCGGCCCGGCCTCGGCCCCGCGGCCTCCCCTGCCCTGCCCGGCAGCCGATGGGGCCTGGCGGGGTCCCTGGGAAGGGGCCCGGCCCCACGGCAGGAGCCGCCCGGCCCGGCCTGGCTGAGACGGGGCCGGGTCAGCCTTGTTACCTCTGTGCCAGCCAGAAGGGAAAGAGACCCTCCCAGGCTTTCCCATCTTTAACATGTGCCTTCACAGAGGCGTGTACAGTTTCCTTCATAGTTTAACAGATTGCCAATTCTCAAAGATAATTACTGATTGTTTTTTTTGTCAGACATGGAGGAAACTGCTAGCAGCTTCTCTTAGAACATCACTTCCGTGATGCAAAACCAACACAACAGCGCAGAGCACAGAGCTCCTTTGTCCTTATATAGTGCTCATGTGCCCGAGGTTTCAAAATACCTCCCTGGGAGATCTCCAGGCCCTCTCCAAGGTGATTTCAAATGAAAACATTCAGCTCAGAGTCTAAGAAAATCACCAGAGGACAGGGCCAGCCTGACCTGTCTGTCCTGGCTACTTTTGTCTGAGATCAGTCCTTGGATAAACAGAATTGAGAGGCCAAATTCTAATTTTGGCCATGGTCACTGGACCTGAAAGCCGGTTCTTTTCCATAGGAAGGAAGGAACAGAGCCCCAGTGTTTCAGGGGCAGATGAGAAATGGCCACCAGAGGCCAAGGCCAGCCAGAGCAAGCAGGATTTTGTTCTGAGTGATATCCTTGCATATAGGAATTGCTTTAGGGAGAGTTTCAATTTTGGCAATGGGCATCTGAAAAGGGGGCCGGTTCTTTCCCATAGCAAGAAAAGCACGGAGCCCCAGTTTTCCAGGAGCTGATAAGAGGCGGCCCTTGACATTGCAACATCAGCCAGACCTGTCAGGGGACCCCTGGGAAGCCGAACCAGCCAGGTCTGTTCCATGTTCCCTCAGTTCCATCAGGCCCCACAGTGTCCCAATGGTCCCTTGCTTCCCTGAGGCCCTGAGGAGTCATAATGCCCCCTTGGTGACACCAGGCCCTGAAGGGTCCCAATGGTCTCCATGGTTCCATCAGGCCCCACGGAGCCATAATGGTCTCTGGGTTCCATGAAGCCCCACTGTGTCACCATGGCCCCTTGGTTCCATGGGCTCCAGTGGTGCCACAATGATTCCCTTGGTTCCATGAGGTCTCCACAGTGTCCCAGTGATCTCCATGGGGAGGGAAGAACCCAGCCCCAGTGTTGCAGGGGCAGCCACCAGAGGTCCAGGCCACCCAGGCTTGATGGTACTGGCAGATTGTGCCTGGGAGCAACCCTTGGATATCCAGAATTTTGGAGGTGGAATCCAATTTCAGACATGGACACCTGGAGGATAAGGATGCTTGTTTTCCATTGGAAAGAAAGCACGGAACACTGATTACACAGTGACATTTGGGGATCTATGGGGAGTATTGGGGATTGTTCCTGCACCTCGTGACCCAACAGGAGCTTCTCTAATAAATGTTGCCTGAAGCTCCCACTGTGGTCATGACAGGAACCCATGTGAGTGTCTGGGACATCCCGGCTCTTTGGCAGCCTGGGGACTCCTGGGATGTCACCATGGGATGGCTGTGACTGTCTCTGACCCCAGGGCTCTTTACCATCCCAGAAAGCCCTGGGAGGTCTCCATGGAGCCCCTGTCTCTGTGTGTGACATTCCAGCTCTGGAACAGCCTGGAGACTCTTGGAAAGTCCCCATGGAACCCTTCTGAGGACCTGTGACAAATCTGATCCTTAGCAGGCAACCATCACCAGTCCACTGTTGCTATGGTCAGTTTCCATGGCAACCATCACCAGCCCCCTGTTGCTATGCTCAGTCCCTTGGCAGCTCCATGGAGACCCCATGCCAGGGGTGGTTGCCATGGACACCAGCTCAGGCCTGCAGCCAGAGCCCGTTGCCATGGCAACCATTGGCAGCCCCCATCCCCAGGCTGATGGGATCCCAGAAGCACAGAATTGGCTGAGCTGGGAGGGACCCATCAGGATCCTCCAGTCCAACTGCTGGCCCTGCACAGGACACCCCAACAATGCCAGCCTGGGCCTGGCAGCGCTGGCCAAACGCTGCTGCAGCTCAGAGAGCCCTGGAGCTGGGACCCTTCCCTGGGGAGCCTGGCCAGGGCCCCAGCAGCCTCTGGCCAAAAACCTTTTCCTGACATCCAACCTGAGCCTGCCCCGACTCAGCTGCAGCCGCTCCCTCCACTCCTGTCCCTGGGCACCAGAGGGAAGAGGTTCCCCCAGCCCCAGCCAGGGACCCGCTCCCAAGGCTGCTGCCATGGCCACCAGGGCTGCCACCAGCTGGGATGCTCGCTTTCCACGGGCCGGGCTTCAGGAATGGGATTCCCCAATTTCCTGCTCCCGCTAAAACCGCGCTGCCCTCGCTGCCCTCCCGCCTCCCATGGAAAGCACAAAAGGCAAAGATCCCGGGCTGGGATAAGAACAATTTATTGGGAACAGCAACGAGATAAGGAACAAACAGGAACAGAAACAATATTGATAACAGAAGGGATAAATAAAACTGTTTACAGGGAAAACTACAACACAACTCACAGGGTCTGCCTGGCTACAATATTTCTTGCCTGGAAAGGACACCCTTCTCCTCAGGGAGAGAGAGAGAGTCCCTTTCCTGTCCCTGGCAATGATCTGAGGTGGGACTGAATGTAATGACAGGGCCATGGCCAGACCCTCATGTTCTCCAATCCCACATCAGGTCATTGGCAAAGGGCAGGAAAAGGTACAGGTGTCTTCCCAGCATGGATCACAGGGAACATGGATCACCAGGGCTCTTTGCAATCTGGCTTCTCCCATGGGGGATGAAGCTGGAGTGGTGCATGAAGCTGTTCCTGCAATCGAGGCACTTGCAGGGCTTCATTTACGGGTGGCTCCGTTGGTGTCTTGTCAAATGAGAGCTTCTGGTGAAGCTCTTCCCACACTGGGGACACACGTAGGGCCTCTGCCTCTCCCCAGTGTGGATGCGCTGGTGCCTGATGAGGGTGGAATTGTGCTTGAAGCTCTTCCCGCAGTCAGGGCAGTAGAAGGGCCTCTCATCCGTGTGAATGCGCTCATGCAGGAGGAGATTTGAGCTGGTCCGAAACCTCTTCCCACACGTGCGGCACTCGTAGGGTCTCTCCCCAGTGTGGATGCGCTGGTGCCTGATGAGGTGGTACTTGCGCTTGAAGCCCTTCCCGCAATCAGGGCAGTGGAAGGGCCTTTCCTCTGTGTGAATCTGCCAGTGCCTGGCGAGATCAGGGCTGGTGTGAAACCTCTTCTGGCACTCAGGACACTCGTAGGGCCTCTCCCCAGTGTGGATGCACTGGTGGGTCAAAAGGGTGGAGCTGCAGCTGAAGCCCTTCCCACACTCCCCACACTCACAGGGCCATTCCCCAGTGTGGATCATCTGGTGGCTGATCAGGGTGCTGCTCTGCCTGAAGCTCTTCCCACACTCCAAGCACTTGTGGGGCTTTTTCCCATCATGAAGCTGCTCATGGGCCACCAGCTCCGAGCTCTGGCTGAAGCTCTGTCCACCTTCCTGGCTCAGGGTGGGTCTTTCCTCCTCAGAGCACCCTGGGCTGGGTTTGGAGCCCCTTCTCCTGTGGGATCTCTGGGACTTGTCCTCCACGTTGGAATTCTGCACTGTGGAGCCACTCAAAATGGCCTCTTCCATGATGTTCTGCCTTGGGGATTTGTCCTCCCTGGTCTCCATCCTCAGCTTCTTCCCTGGGGGAGGAAAGACAAGGAGAGGATGGGATTTGCCTCCGTGCCAGAGGGAAGGGGAAGGAGATCCCCCCAGTGCATCCCCAGCAGGACGGGGTTGGCAGCAGGGTTGTCCTGCAGCCGGGGGCTGTGCTGGACTGGGAGATGGAGCAGGAGAGAGGGGGAAAGGGGCACTGACTTCCTCCTCACCTGCCTGGGGCTCCTGGGGCACCTTCTTCTTCCTCACAGCCTCCTCCTCCATCTGGCCAAGTTTATGGGATGGAAAATCCTGTTTTGAGAAGAAAACAAGGGATAAGTACATTGAATTTTGTACTTGTTTGAAGGCAAACCTGGGGAGGGTCTAAACCAGGATTACAATTTAATAAGAAAATGAAGATCAAGGCAATGATGCAGAATCACTGCCTTAAACTGACAGAGTCAGGATATAACCCGACACCCTGCTGGTCAGGCTGGTGGCTGCAGTCCCATTAAATGGTGGCTGCAGTCCTGTGGGAGTGATGAACGTGATTCTGTCCAAGCAGTGATCCTGCAGAAGGGTCAGGTCTTCCTCTGAAGGTCCAGTTGTGGTTCTGGAGCTGTTGTCCTCTGGGAATCCAGTAGGCAAGCTGCTCCTGGTTTTGGAAGGCTCACCTTATATGCAGGTAGGAATGCTTGGATCCTCCCCCTGGGCGGAGCATCCCACAATGGGAGGATGGAATTTGATCAGTCCTGCAGTGACACCCAATGGCCCATTCACAGAAGATATCTCCCCTGGAGGGCGTTATCAGGGCTGAGTCATGGAAGAGATCAAGAACACGGCCCCACCTGTTTCTAGCAGTTGATGAAGATGGGCATTGAAAACATGCATTTGGTTCCAACTTACATTGCAGCCTGAAACAGTGGGGGAATCCCTGCTCAGGGGGTGAACACCACCCCCCTTACCCAAACTGGCTCAGGTGTAAAACCCCCACCCTGGGAAGGCCACACACACAGGGGACAATGTCACACTTGCCCTGCTCCAGGGCAAATGGCATCTCTCTAATATTTTCTTAACCAGATTGCAAAATTATTTTGGCACAGTGAGTTCAGGGCACTGTTGTTTGACCCCAGTTGCCTTTGACAACAGCATGGTTCCTTCCTCTGAGGAGGTTGTGGGTCTCTCTGGAGGAACTCTTGGAAACTTGGATGCAGCTTTGTCTGAGCGACCTATGGGAGAACTGATGAGGAAAATGGCTGTTGTGGGACTGGAGTGTAAAGAAAATACTTTGTTGTCCCTACTTGAAAAGTTTGTTAAAATCACTGGTGGAAATGGAGCAAATGATACCAGCAAGACTGACAAGGTTCATTCACCACATGGTGAGGAACACAAGGCTGCTAAAAGTCCCACAAGAAGCCCAGCTCAAGTAGCTAAATTCCCAAATAATTACTGAATTCCCAGGCTTGGTTTTTTTCCAAATGTGAGAATCATTATTCTCTTCATCCCTGTCACCTTTGTGACAGCTACACAGAGCTTTCCCTTCCTTTTAATAATATCTGTATTGGGCTGAATTTGCACTTTTCTTTAATTGTAACCTGCCAGCAGCTGAGCTGGAGCTGTGCAGGAACCAAGGAAACTTGGAATTGCCCCAGAATTGCTTCTATTGTCAGCCGGTGCTGCGGCGGCCGTGGGGCAGAGGGGTGGGAAAGGGGGCTCCGGGGTGGCAGTGGAGGAAATGCCGGGCCCGGGGGCTGAGCACAGGGCTGAGCACGCAGAGATGGTTTTGTTCTTGCTGAGCTCGCACTGAGCCAAGGCCTGTCCTGCCCCTCATTCGGCCACGCTGGGGAGGGGCTGAGGCTGTGGGGGAGCTTGGGAGGGGACACAGCCAGGACAGGAGATCCCAGCTGACCCCAGGGATACCCCAGAGCATAGGACATCATGATCAGTGCATGAAGTGTGGGGAACAAGGAGGAAGGGGGCACATTTGCAGTGAGGGTTTTGTCTCCCCAGGTAACTCTTAGGCAGGATTGGGCCCTGTTTCGCCAGTGGGCAGGGCCCGCACCAAAGACACAGACACCAACTTAACTTAAGGAACAGTGTAATTTAGATAATGCAAATTTGCAAAAAATTACAAAAATATTAGGTAGGCAAAGCAAATAATCATTAGTAAATAATTCCAAAAGAGGAGATGTTGAAATGAGTATCACACAACTGTCCATTTCTGGCTGCAGGCTCTGGAGATTCTATCTCTGCCTTCAATCAGGGTTGCATTCCCTAAAGAATCCTGGTACCAAATCCTGCTTTCCAAGGCTGGAACAGTGTCTCAGGTTTAGCTGGGTGTGTATTCAATTACCCTCTGTTAAAGTTGGGGCAATTATCATCTGTTAATTGAGCAGTTTACTTTATCTCTTCCACATGAATCCTCCCTCCAGGGAGATATCTTCTGTTAATGGGCCATTGAGTGTCACTGATAAAAATTCCATCATCCCATTGTGAGAAGATCTGCCCAGAGGGAGGAGCCAAGCATTCCTACCTGGATATAATCTGAGAATGTGAACAACAGAGTCAGCCTTCTCCCACAAGATTCCCAGAAGAGCAGCTTTCAGCTCCACTGGATCCCAGAGGAAGACCGGGCCGATCGACGCCACAACTGGACCTTCAGAGGAAAACTCCACCCTTCCACAGGATCACTGCTCCAACAGAACCACACCTGTCCCTGCAGGAGCACTGCAACCACCATTTAACAGGAGTGCTACCAACACTCTGACCCACAGGGTGTCAGGTTGTATTCTTACTCTGTAAGTAGTTTTTAGTACTACTGCATTTGTATTTTTAATTTTCCTTCTGAAGAACTGTTATTCCTATTCCCATTGACTTTGCTTGACAGCCCCTTGTTTTGAAAATTATAATTCCAAGTGAAGGGATTAACATTTTCCATTTCAAGGGAGTCTCCTGCCTTCCTTAGCAGACACCTGTCTTTTCAAACTGACACAATGCCCTGGGACACCCAGGCAGGTGAGGAGGAAGTCAGTGCCCCTTTCCCCCTCTCTCATCTCCCAGCCCAGCACAGCCCCCGGCTGCAGGACAACCCTGCTGCCAACCCCGTCCTGCTGGGGATGCACTGGGGGGATCTCCCTCCCCTTCCCTCTGGCACGGAGGCAAATCCCATCCTCCCCTTGTCCTTCCTCCCCCAGGGAAGGAGCTGAGGATGGAGACCAGGGAGGACAAATCCCCAAAGCAGAACCATGTGGAAGAGGCCATTATAAATGGCTCCACGGTGCAGAATTCCAACGTGGAGGAAAAGCCCCAGAGATCCCACAGAAGGGGGGGCTCAAAACCCAGCCCAGGGGGCTCTGAGGAGGAAAGACCCACCCTGAGCCAGGAAGGTGGACAGAGCTTCAGCCAGAGCTCAGAACTGGTGGTCCATGAGCAGCTTCATGATGGGGAGAAGCCCCACAAGTGCTTGGAGTGTGGGAAGAGCTTCAGGCAGAGCAGCACCCTGATCAGCCACCAGATGATCCACACTGGGGAATGGCCCTACGAGTGTGGGGAGTGTGGGAAGGGCTTCAGCTGCAGCTCAGAACTTATCAGGCACCAATGCATCCACACTGGGGAGAGGCCCTACGAGTGTCCCCAGTGTGGGAAGAGCTTCACCAGCAGCTCTCACTTGACCAGACACAAACGGAGCCGCCAGTAAGGAAAGGCCTGCAAATGCCCCAGCTGCAGGAACAGCTTTATGCACTGCTCCAGCTTCATCCCTCTTTAGAGGACCCACGTTGGGAAGAGTCCTGGGATCCGTGTTCCCTATGATCCATACTGGGAAGACACCTGTCCCTTTTCCTGACCGTGACATGATGTGGGATTGAAGAACATGAGGGTCTGGCCATGGCCCTTTCATTACATTCACTCCCACCTCAGGCCATTGCCAGGGGTAGGAAAGGGACTCTCTCTCTCTCTCCCTGAGGAGAAGAGTGTCCTTTCCAGACAGGGGAAATTGTGGCTGGGAAGAGACAGTCAGTTGTGTTTAGTTTTCCCTGTCAAAGTTTTATTTATCCCTTCTGTTATCAATATTGTTTCTGTTCCATTTTTTCCTTATCTCGTTCCTGTTCCCAATAAATTGTTCTTTTCCCAGCCCGGGATCTTTGCCTTTTGTGCTTTCCATGGGAGGCGGGAGGGCAGCAAGGGCAGTGTGGTTTTAGCGGGAGCAGGAAATTGGGGAATCCCATTGCTGAAGCCCGGCCCGTGGAAACCGAGCATCCCAGCTGGTGCCAGCCCTGGTGGCCATGGCAGCAGCCTTGGGAGCGGGTCCCTGGCTGGGGCTGTGGGAACCTCTTCCCTCTGGTGCCCAGGGACAGGAGTGGAGGGAGCGGCTGCAGCTGAGTCGGGGCAGGCTCAGCTTGGATGTCAGGAAAAGGTTTTTGGCCAGAGGCTGCTGGGGCCCTGGCCAGGCTCCCCAGGGCAGGGTCCCAGCTCCAGGGCTCTCTGAGCTGCAGCAGCGTTTGGCCAGCGCTGCCAGGCCCAGGCTGGCATTTCTGGGACAAAATCTGCCATTCCTGACAAGTCTGGCTGGCCTTGGACGAGAGAGGCTCTCACCTGCCTTCCAAACACTGGGGCTCTGTTCTTTCCTTCCTATGGAAAGGAACAGTCCTTCTGGGCCAGGCACACATGGCCAAATTTGGGGTTTCACCTCCAACAATCCCTGTTGTGACAAATTGGAGGAGATTGTTGGCTCAAAACATTTTGTGTGTGGGGGAGGAAGGGGAAGATCCAACCTTGCCCTGCCCTGGAACCCCAGCCCAGCCCTGCCCTTGAACCCCAATCCCCCCAGAGCCTCTATCCCAGCCCAGCAGTGGCTGCCAGTCCCTGGCACAGCACAGGCAATGCTCCACAGCCACCTCTGCAGCCCCAGCCCAGCTCCTGAGGGACCAAATGAGCCCAAGCCCCACCTGGGGGAAGGGCCCAGGAAGACCAAGGGGTATTGAAGGCTGACCACAAGGAGAGCATGCATCTTGACCCTGGATCCTCTTGGAATTTCCATCGGAACAGTGCTGGAATCCAGGAGTTGGTAGCTGTGTGTGTGCTTCTCTGTATCTTTTCTGTCTTTAGCTCTCTCTGTGTCTTCTTCTATTTCTGTCCTCTTGCAAATTTTGAATAACTTAAAATTGAACAGGCTTAGAGTTTATGAAATTGAATGGGCCAAGGTAATGCTTTGAGAAGTGTTTTCTGCTGATTGAATGTGGCATTAAACCATATGCCAAGTTTCTCTTATTTTCTGAAGTTGCCCGTAAAGACTGTTTTGTTGTTTTGACCTCTTGAGGATTTCTTGTCAGTATTTCTCCAGTGCATCCAACTCATAGGACACAAACAATTGTAATTCCTTTTAAATGTCTCATTGAGAGAGTTGTTTGGGGGATGAGAGTCAGGGCTTGTGTGTCCTGCTTGGCCCAGCCCAGGCAGGGCTTTCCCAGCCACATTCCACACTCCATTGCCCAGCTGGAGCCGCTGGTGCCTCTGAGTTGTGCTGCCCCAGCCCCAGGGACGCTCTCCTTGTCTGCCCATTCCCCCACGGTCTCTGGGCAGGGATGGCCTCACTGGGGGCTGCTGACATCCTCAGCAACTTGGAGGCTGCTGCTGAATTTCCCTGCTCCAGAGGCTTGTTCAGCCTTCAGCTCTTGAGTGCAGGAATTCAGTGTCCCAGGGCTCATTTACACTCAGAATACCTGAACAAGCCAAGCCTCTGGGAATCATTTGATTTTAATTTTCAAATCCTTTGTGGTTAAGTAGATCTCAGTAGTGTATTCAAACTGAAGACATGATATTTAAAAAGACAGTGAGAAAACATTTTTTAGGGTCTGTTTAGTTTTATTTTTCCTGTTAATTCATTGGTATGTGCAATCTCTGATTGACACTGAATCCAAGTACCTCCTCATGCAGTTTGAATAGATATGCAAATCAAGACCCTTCATGGCTGACAATCAATCAGACTCTGTCCCTACACCCAGCCCACCATTTCCCCCATCCAAGCCCTGGCACTCAGAGCAGCCTTGTGCAAATCTGAGCTCCCTCCAGCCCAGGCTGCACCTGCAGCTTTCAGCTCCTTGGCTCCAACTCCCACCTGCTTTCCTTGCAGAAGGAGCTGCCCGAGACACAGAGGGATGTTCATTTCTTGTCAGCCAACAAAGCCAAGGGAAGGCACAGCCCCATCAAATGCAAAAGTCATTCTTCTCCCTGGATCTGCCCTGCCCCTGATTCCCACAGCCTGTCCTGTTTCATTCATTCCTCCTTTGCCAGGCACTTTCTGGGACAAGGGAGCTCTGCTCTGGCTATGGAGGGAGGTCCAAGTGCAGCCACTGGCATGGGAACCACAACTCATCAGGTTTGTGTCCTTTGGGGGTCAGGAACTGGTGAGACTCAGAGGCACAGAAAGGTTTCTCTTCATGGCCAGCATAAAAAATGTGAAATGATAAAATGTAATAAACATCAAAACACTTCCCCTGGCTCCTTCTGACATTGCAGCAACATCTGACATGTCCACCATCCACAAGGGATTTCCATACACTAAGGATTTTAGACAAAGATATAAGAAGAGGTGATATAAATGAAAAAACTACAACTAAGGAAATATTTAAACTTCTGAAAGATTGGGCAATTCCCTGAAGCTCAAAGCATGATGGCCGTCAAGGGAGATGCATTGGAATGACCAGACAACATCTACAGGAGGCAGTCTTGGAGCAATACGAAAGACATAGGTCCAGCTGCTCTAAATGAAGAGATGTCCTAAGACATGGCCATTTAACCAGGAGGGATGGAAACCCCTAAAGGAAGGAGGTCATGAAATATTAGACTGAATGTTGGTGGCAAAGGGAGAGGGGAAAATCAGTATTTCTTCTTCTGCCATCAGTCAAAGAATCCAGTAGATCCAGAAAATTCCTGTCCCTGGTTGGAAAACTTTGCCATTTCTTAAGAATGCTCAATTGACACAGATAAAAAAGATTTGTTTGTATATTATGAAAAAAAAAAGGCATTAACACCTGTGCCCCTTTCCAGGCAGACATCAATTGTGTGCCCATGAACAGGCAGTGCCACTTGTGCCCTGAGGAGCCCAGCTGGGATTGGATCTCTCCCAGAGCACCTGAGGGAGAGCAGAGCACCTTGCAAGCTGCAGGTCCCTGACAGCCCTGCAGGGCTCCTGTCCCATCAACATCTGCTCTGCTCCAGTCTGAAACAGGGCCCAGCATGGTGCCGGGATCATCAGAGAGCTGAGGTGTGTGCTGGAATTAAATGGCCTCCCCATCCCGCAGCAGCCCTGCATTTCCCTGCTGCAGCCTTGGTCTCCAGCCCAGCCATGGAGGCTCTTTGGGCTCTGGAGTGTTGCTGCAGCCCCCAAGGGCAGCTGAGCTCTGCCTTTGGCACAGTCAGGCCTGGCCAGCGCAGGCCATGTTCAGCAATTGCTTGTGTGTGCCTGGCCTTGCTGTCAGCCCCGGCAGCGGCTGCGTGGCCCCTTTGTGGCCCTGTGCTGGCCCAGCCATGGAGGCCCAGCCCCTGTGCAGGCCCAGCCCAGGCCAGGAGCATTGCGGCTGGGAACGGCCCCTGTGCCGTGGTGCCCACAGCAGCCTTGGGGCTCTGTGCCCCATGGCCTCCCTGCTGGGCAGCCTCTGCCAGCTCCTGCAGAGCCCGTGGCACCCGTGGGGCTGCACAGACAGCCCTGCCCCGGGCTCTGCCGGCCTCTGGGCCAGCAGAGAGGCAGCCAGGGCTGGCCATGGCCGGGAACAGGCCCTGAGCCCCGCAGGAGCATGGAGCTGGGCCACAGCCAAACTCAGCCCAGGCCAAAGCTGGGCTCAGCAGCCAGGGCTGCCAACGCATGGGCACAGAGGCTGGCGCTGACAAATGTCCTGGGCCCCCTCCCTGCTCGGTCCCTGCCACCAAGGGCACAGAGTAGCCTCCTCTCTGGGCCACTTGCCTGTTTGCAATGCCTTGCACAGGCACTGGCCCTGCCCCACACGGCCTGGCCTGAGTCCTGCCCCTGCACGCTCAGCCAGGCTGAGATGGACACTGATGGTTTCTGGGCCAGGCTCTCGGAGCCCAGCCCAGCTCCCTGCAAGCTCTGCCAGCTGCCCTGAGCTCTGGGCAGCACCAAGGGCCTCTCTGAGCCCAGCCAGGCCCAGCCGGCTCTGGCCCCACAGCTCTGCTCAGGCCAGGCTGCTCTGGGCACTGGCCCCACGGCCTCAGCCCCTGCCAAGGGCACAGCAGCAGCTGCAGCTGCCACAGGACTCAGTCCCAGCCATGGAGGAAGGTGCTGGGCCAAGGCCAAAGGAGGCTCCCTGGCTGCCCTGCTCCCCTCGGCCTGAGGTGCTGAGAGCTCTGCAGCCCCTGCTGCCATCCCATCTGCCCAGGGCAGCACAAGAGCCCCGGCCTTG
This sequence comes from Agelaius phoeniceus, assembly GCF_051311805.1. Lineage (NCBI taxonomy): Eukaryota > Metazoa > Chordata > Aves > Passeriformes > Icteridae > Agelaius > Agelaius phoeniceus. The sequence continues at coordinate 9,703,851 of NW_027509866.1, forward strand.
GGGCCCTCAAGAGCTGCTCCTGCTCCAGGCCCAGAGCCCATGCCAAAGCTGGGGCAGCCACAAAGCTGTGCCCATTGCTGTTCATTGCTGCTCTGATGGGGATGGATCCTCAGCCACTTGGAGGTTGCTAATGAATTTTATTACTCCAGAGGCTTCTTTCTTGAGCTCTTCAGCTGAGGAATTCAGTGAAAAAGGCTCATAAACATTTGTTTAAAACACCTGAATAAGAACATCCCTGAGGAATAATTGAAGTTTTCAATTCTTCTGTGGTTAATTACACAAATTTCAGAATAGTTTTCAATGTGAACCCGGTGTATTGAAATAAAAAGGGGAGAGAACTGCTTTATCCAGTATTCTTTTCCTGTTTCTAGTTTGGTATAATCAATGTCCAATTGATATTGACTCCCAGCACATTCTAATGCTGTGTGAAGAGATATAAAAATCAAGACCCTTCATGGCTGACAATCAATCACACTTTGTCCTCACCCCCTCCCCACCATTTCCCTCATCCAGCCCCTGGAACTCCTATGGATCAAGAATGGTGTGGCCAGCAGGAGCAGGGCTGCGATTATTCCCCTGTGCTCAGCACTGCTTGGGCAGCACCTCGAGTGCTGTGTCCATTTCTGGGCCCCCAATTTAGGAAGGACACGGAGGGACTGGAGCGTGTCCAGAGAAGGGCAACAAGGCTGGGGAGGGGTCTGGAAAACAAGTCCTGTGAGGAGCACCTGAGGGAGCTGGGGTTGTTTATCCTGGAGAAGAGGAGGCTCAGGGGAGACCTCATCACTCTCTACAACTCCCTGACAGGAGGGTGCAGCCAGGTGGGGGTTGGATCTTTTCCCAGGGAACAGGGACAGGACAAGGGGACACAACTTTAGCTGCACCTGGGGAAGTTCAGGCTGGACATTAGGAAATATTCTCCACACAAAGGGTGATTGGGCATTGGAATGGGCTGCCCAGGGAGGTGGGTGAGTCACCATCCCTGGTAGTGTTTAAGGAAAGACTGGATGTGGCACTCAGTGCCATGGTCTGGGTGACAAGGTTGTGTTGGGTCCCAGGTTGGACTTAATGCTCTCCAAGGTCATTTCCAGCCTGGTTGATTCTCTGATGATTGTGACACTGCAGGGCCCTGGGGAAGCAAGGGGCCATTGTGACGCTGCGGGGCCTGGTGGCACTAAGAGGACCATGGTGACACTCTGTATGACATGGCAGCACAGAGCCAAGGGGCCATTGTGACACTGTGGGGCTGGATGGAAGCAAGGAGTCCATGGTGACAGTCTGGGTCCTGCTGGCACCACAGAGGCCACTGTGACACTGCAGGGCCTTGTGGAACCAAGGGGCCATTGTGACAGAGCAGGACCTGGTGTCACGATGGGGCCATTGTGACACTGCAGGGCCCCATGGAACCAAGGGGTCAGGGCAGCTCCTCAGGGACTCTTGGAATGAAGGAAACATGTTTGACACCGTGGTGGCCCTTGGGACCAAGAGGCCATTGTGCCACTGTGGAACCAAGGAGAGCATTGCTGCACTGCCAGACCTCATGGAGCCAAGGATCCACTGTGACACTGCAGGGCCCGAGGGGACCACGGCACCATTGTGACACTGCAGGGCCCAAGGATCCAAGGGACTTGGTGACTCCAAGGGGTCCCATGGAATCAAAGGGACATTGGGACACTCTGGGGCCTCATGGAACCCTGGTGACACAAAGTTGTCTGGGAGTGTGGATCTGCTGGAGGGTAGGAGAGCTCTGCACAGGGCCCTGCACAGGCTGGATCCAGGGCCCAAATCCAACAAGGTGAGGTTGAACAAGTCCCAGTGCCAGGTCCTGCACTTTGGCCACAACAACCCCTGCAGCACTACAGGCTGGGGACAGAGTGGCTGGAGAGCAGCCAGGCAGAAAGGGACCTGCAGGGATTGATGGACAGCAGGCTGGACATGAGGCAGCAGTGTGCCCAGGTGGCCAAGAAGGCCAATGGCTCCTGGCCTGGATCAGGAGTGGTGTGGCCAGCAGGAGCAGGGCAGGGATTCTTCCCCTGTGCTCAGCACTGCTTGGGCAGCACTTCGAGTGCTGTGTCCTGTTCTGGGCCTCCAATTTAGGAAGGACATGGAGGAGCTGGAGCGTGTCCAGAGAAGGGAAACAAGGCTGGGGAGGGGTCTGGAGCACAAGTCCTGTGAGGAGTGGCTGAGGGAGCTGGGGTTGTTTATCCTGGAGAAGAGGAGGCCCAGGGGAGACAAGGCAGTGTCAGGGCACAGGCTGGACTTGATGATCTCCAAGGTCTTTTCCTACCTTGCTGATTCTGGGATTCTCTGAAACCACCCTTGGAGCAGTTGCAGGATGAGCCCTGGGCCTCCTCTTCAGCAGCTCCAGCAGCCCAGGTCCCTCAGCTTCTCCTGGCAGCCCCAAAGCCCATCCTGTCAGTCCTGCAGAGCCTCTGCAGCTCCTCCTCATTGCCCAGAACAGGGAGCCCCAGAGGCAGACACAGCAGCCCAGATGTGCCCCCCTGGCCTGGGGTGCCTCTGGCAAGGGAGCAGCAGCAGGCACTGCAGGAGCCTGCAGACAATTCCTGCAGCACTTGTAGGATGATCCTGCTGCCCAAGGGACGTTCCCATGGGGCCAAGTCAGGAACTGCAATGGGGAGTGGGGCCAGAGAGGAAAGGGCAAACAGGGATGGGCTGTTGGCAGGGGAGGGAGCAGGGCTGGGCAAGAGGAAGAAATCTGTAGCAGCAAGAGTAAAGAAGGCAAAGAAGCAAAGGAAATGCTGAGGGCAGTTTGGGGGTGGCTGCCAGGCAGCCCTGGCTCTGAGCAACAGCATCTGCAGTGGCACAGGAAACTCCCAGCTGATGGGAACAAACTTTCTGGCTGAGTGCAGAGGCCAGGACAAAGCTGAGTGGTTTCCCTGGTGTCCCCCAGCCCTTGCTGGCCCCAGGGGCTGATGGCATTTGTGCTCCCTCAGGCTCATGTCCCCACAGCAACAGCATGGGGGTGCTGCCCCTGCTGTGTGCAATGCAAACAGGGGCTGCTTAGGCAGTGCTGCCGTGTCTGTGCCTGCAAGGATGGGGCACCTGTGTGAGCTGGGGGAGAGGCCAGGGCTGCAGAGGGGGGATGTTGTTGGCAGCTGCATGAGGACGCTCTGGGACGCTGCCCTGGGCTGTGCAGCGCACTGGGCATGGATCAGCCCCTGCTCTGCTGCTCCTTCCCGTCTGGCCCAGGGCCCTTGCAGAGCCCCAGCCATGCTGTTTGCCCCCAGCCTGCCCACGGCCAGCCTGGGGCTGCTGACGGGGGTTTCTGTGCTGAGCATTGGCCTGGCCGTGTCCTTGAGAGAGCCTGGGCAAGGAGCCTGGAGCCCCCAGGGCCTGGCCTGAGGCGTCAGCGCTGCCCCAGCAGTGCCCATGGCCTGTCCCTGCTGCAGCCCCGGCACTGCCACCCCCAGGGCTGTGCCCGGCCCCGAGAGCACTCAGGCCCTGCAGCAACACCAGGGCCACCAGGGCAGCGGGGCAGGGCCACGGCAGCAGCACTGGCAACACCAAGTGCTGCTGCTGCTGCTGCTGCTGGGCACAGCTGCTGGGCCAGCACTGATCTGCCCCAGCTCTGCACACAGACATTGCTGCTGCAGCTCCAGAGAAGGCAACACAAGGGCATCTCTGCAGAAAACTCTACTGGAGATCCTTTAGTTCCTTTAAAGCCACCAAGAGCACAGACCCTCAGTGACACAGTCTGTGTCCACAGGGAATGTGGAGAGGAACAAAATGAGAAATGGCACAAACAATGGCTTTTCTTTGGTGTCAAGATTAAAAAAACTAAAACAAAGGAAAAGAATGTCTGAAATGAAGCCAACCAGTATCAAAGGTGACTTTTATTACAAGCGGTTTCCAGAAATTGCCCAGCAGTTTAATGGCCCTGAAACCATCCAGTCATCAGTCTCCACACTGCAGCCTTGAGCTCCTGGTTCCTCAGGCTGTAGATGACAGGGTTCAGGGCTGGAGGCACCACCGAGTACAGAACTGACACTGAAAGATCCAGGGATGGGGAGGACATGGAGGGGGGCTTCAGGTCAGAAAATGTGGCAGTGCTGAGGAACAGGGAGACCACGGCCAGGTGAGGGAGGCAGGTGGAAAAGGCTTTGTGCCGTCCCTGCTCAGAGGGGATCCTCAGCACAACCCTGAAGATCTGCACATAGGAGAAAACAATGAACACAAAACAACCAAAGCCCAAACAGAAGGAAAACACAAGAAGCTCAAGTTCTCTGAGGTACAAGTTTGAGCAGGAGAGCTTGAGGATCTGAGGGATTTCACAGAAGAACTGGCCCAAGGCATTGCCATGGCACAGGGGCAGGGAAAATGTATTGGCCGTGTGCATGAGAGCATTGAGAAAGGCACTGGCCCAGGCAGCTGCTGCCATGCAGGCACAAGCTCTGCTGCCCAGGAGGGTCCCGTAGTGCAGGGGTTTGCAGATGGCCACGTAGCGGTCATAGCACATGATCGTCAGGAGGAAATACTCTGCTGAAATGAAGAAGAGAAAGAAAAAGAGCTGAGCAGCACATCCAGTGTAGGAGATGTTGCTGGTGTCCCAGAGGGAATTGTGCATGGCTTTGGGGACAGTGGTGCAGATGGAGCCCAGGTCAGCAAGGGCCAGGTTGAGCAGGAAGAAGAACATGGGCGTGTGCAGGTGGTGGCCGCAGGCTACGGCGCTGATGATGAGGCCGTTGCCCAGGAGGGCAGCCAGGGAGATGCCCAGCAAGAGGCAGAAGTGCAGGAGCTGCAGCTGTCGCGTGTCTGCCAATGCCAGCAGGAGGAAGTGCCTGATGGAGCTGCTGTTCGACATTTACGGAGCCTTGGCATGGGGATCTGTAAAAAAAGTAATCATAAAATAGTTTGGCTTGGAAAAGAATTTAAATATCTCAGCAGAGCCTGGGGGCACTTTCCCTGCACTGCCTGCCCAGGGCTCTGCTGCCTGGATCTGTCCCTGCCAGCAGCTGCTTCCCTGTGCCCAGGGCTGGGCCCTGCCAGTGCTGCCAGAGCCCAGCCCAGCCCTGGGGGCTCAGCTCTGCCCTGCAGAGCCCTCCCAGCTCAGGCACTGCCCAGGAGCAGCTCTGGCTCTGCAGGCTCTGATGGCAACATCAGAGCAACCCTGAGGAGGCTGGAAAAGCAACACTGATGCTGCCTCTAAGGGGTCCTGTGGTGATTGCTGTTGCTGCCTGGTTTTACAGATGTCAGAGAAAATTTCTTTATTTTTTTTCTCCCTGAACTGAGAGATGAAAATATACATGAAGATTCTCATCCCAGCAACCCACAGCAGTTGATTTAGAAAGCTGGATTTTCCCTCTTATGCAGCACCTGCCTTGCTGTTTTCCCTGTATAACCTACTTGGAAATGTTCTGCAGTTAAATGCCATGCTGGGAGCAGTCCTGAACAATGCAGCATCCTCCCCACACAAGGAGAACACTTCCAAGCCTCACCAGCTGTCTCCTCCCAGCCAGATCTTGTCCCCCAGTGCTGGGAGCAGCTGCCAGGGCTGGCTGAGAGCTGTCCCTGGCAGGCAGCAGAGTCCCTGCCCCAGCACAGCGCCCTGGGCTGCAGGACCCTGCTCTGCAGGACAGCCCTGGGCACCCCTGGCTGCTCTGCACAAGAGACAAGCAGAGAATGCACTCACAGGCTCTGCAGGCATTGGCATGTTCCAGCTGCAGGAGATGGCTCCAGGAGCTGCAGCTGCATTGTCCTGCAGCCAGAGGTTCCTGTGCCAAGGGCTGGCAGTGATTGTGCCCCAGGCACTTCTCAGCCCCTTCCCAGCCCTGACTGATTGAAGCTCTCTGTGCCACTGTGCTGTGCCCAGGCTGGCTGCAGGCAGTGCCCCAGCCCTGCTGGGCTGGCAGGAGAGCTGCTCATCAAGAGAAATGTGCTTTTGAAGCTCTTCTTGGGGAGCAGGAGCTGCCTCTGTGCCAGGAGCCCAGCCCAGCTCAGCAGCACGGACACAGCACAAGGACTTTAATCAGCCTCTGGGCCTTTGTGCTCAGGCCCTGAGCATCAGTCCCTGAGAGGGAGCTGAAGAAATCTCTACAGAACTCCAAGCAGAATCCAACTCCAAAGTTTCTTGGACTTTTAATGGGTCCCAGAGAGGGACACGACTGAGCAAGTGTCCCCAGGCCCCAGGCAGAGCAGAGAACTGCAGGCAGTGATGACAGGTGGGGACAAAGAGAAGCCAAGTCTTGGTGCCCTGGGGCACAGCAGGGTCTGTGCCAGCAAGGGCTGGGAGGAGACACCTTGTGCTGAGGCCCTGGGGCCTCCTGGCACAGCCCCAGCCAGGCTGGGCACTGTCAGCCCCTTGTGCTGCCCTCAGCATCCCCCCCTAGCCCACATCCCAGTGGCCTCAAGGATCTGCTGCAAGGAGTCCCTGGGGAGCCTTGCTCAGCAATGGCCCTGGGGGCTCCTTCATGCTCCCTGCAGGGACTGCAGGTTTTTCAAAGGACTTGGGGTTTGGCTTTTGCCATGGAGTCTCTGAGAGGTTTGTGCAATCATGGCCTCCAATTATCTGCTGTAATTAGTCCCTGGAGAGGCTTTGTCAGTAACAACACTCAGTGGGGCTCATTAATACTTCAGGGTACTTCAGTTATTTGAAGGTACTTGGGGTTTCCCTTTGGAAACAGACTCTGTGAGAGGTTTGTGCAATCATGGCCCCAATTATCTGCTTTAACGAGTCCCTGGAGAGCTTTGTACTGACACTCAGTGGGGCTCATTAATGCCTTGAGATACTCAAGGTTTTTAAGGTACTTTATGGATTTAAGAATACTTTTAGGTACTTTTAAGGATTTTCCTTCCCACACTGAGTCTCTGAGAGGTTTTTATGCCATCCTTGCCTTCAGTTCTCTCCTCCAAGGAGTCCATGAGGAGCCTGTGTTGGGTATCTTCCCCCTTTCTGTTTTACAACAAAGATGGAACTGAAAGAATTCCGTAAGACGTTCTAATAGCATCCAAACAAACACAGGAGAATTAGCAATACAACAACAACCACTAAGAGAATGAATAGTCCTCTTTTAGCTAGACATCATCCAACCCTTTAGTCCCTTGGATTGGAAGAGTTTATTGACCCAGTCTTTGTTTTCCACTTGAAGCTTCTTGAACCCTTCCTTCAGTCCCTGAATGCTCTTGTGGATTGACTCGCTGTGGCTGGACAGGTTCATGCAGCACATGCCCTCCGAGTCTACACAGCCATGCCCATGTGCCCAGAGTAAAAACTCTATCGCTGTTCTGCAAGGTGGCGTGTCTGATGGTCTCTGTGTCTGAGAGCAGCCACTCAATGTGAGGGAGGCAGCATTGGTTTGCTTACTCAACAGGCACCCAGGATGGTCTGATTGCCCTAAAGCTTTAGCTGCAGCCACCCAAGGTAGTCCAAATTGGGGGTGCTACCATCCAATACCTGTATTAAAGCTTTCAGAGCCATCTCTTTGATATCATCCAATCCTTCTCTGGGGATACCTGCTGCTTGATCATCTGGTAGGCTGTGTTGTCCTTCTCCAGCCAGATGGTTGATTGTCAATTCCGCCCTTGCCTCATTATTAGCACAGTCTGCTATTAATTGATTTAGTAAACACTTCCATGCCCCTTCCCACAGGGTGTATTCTGTCGGTGACAACAACATGGTCATAATATATTTTAAATCATAGGGGGTTAAGACATGTGCTCTAAATATGGCCCTCATTAGGCCATTAAAACAAGGTAAGTCCCTCCTATGGTCTTTAGCTGCCCTACACAGATCCTTGATTTCCCCATAAACCAATGGCTGACACCTGGGATTCTGCCCCCTTCTTTCATACAGGGGCAATGAGGAGTTTCGAGACTATTTGCCAGTCTCCTTCCTTAACTGGAGGCATGGCCCAGGGTGAAGGTGGAATGATTGACAGTGGGGGCGTGACCCGCAGTTGTGGGGGTGGAGTCTGGAGGTTCATTCAGGGCGGAAGAGAAGGCTGTGGTAGCAGGAAGTGGAGGAGCCAAGATGGAGGGAGGATGGTTGGAATCCTGAGCCACATTCGGGCTCCTTCCATCTTGAGTCTCCAGGGCATGATGCTCCAAGACAGCGTGGCCATTGCCATCTTGGACCATCGTGGAAGGTGTGAGAAAGGCAGGTTTGAGGGGAGGTCCCGAGTTACGAGCGACCAACGGATTGAGTTTTTGACACACTGCTTGCTGGTGAAGGGTCTCAAGGATGGTGTGGAAGATGGAGAGCATGCAGGATTCAATGGGGTCGAAAGGTTGTACAGTTTAATTCCCACGGAGTCCCAAAATTCAGTGGTATGGATTTTGTCAGAAGAGGTGTCTGGAAAATTTTAATGATCCACTTCATGATTGATTTTAATTTGTTCTTTGAAAATATTTTGTCATGATCAGTGAGAATTACTGAAAGCATCCATATATGCTCCTTTCTAATTTGGACATCTGGCTGCCCATTTTTCTCTTTCTCTGCCTTATGGGGAAGAGCCACCAGAACACCCCAAATCAATTATGGGATTTGGGTGCATATTGTAAAAACACAGTGGCAAAATGGGCAATAAATGTCTTGCATTTCCCCAAACCCACCTGCAACCCTTCCTATGCAGGTGAAACCGTCATTGTCCCTGCTGATCCTGGGCAAGGTCCCTCGAAGCAACGATGAATCCGCTGGGCCCGGCACAATCCAAAATCCCGGGGAGCCCTGGCCTATCCATCAGCCAACCCCAGCTGACGTGACTGACACAGGGAGCCCTGAGTGTCATGGTCCCTGTTTGGGCGCCAAAGGTCACAATGAGGGTGGCTGTGACAAACCTCTCTGGTTCCCTGACTTCAGGGTGAGAGTGGCAAAAATGAAAAGGAGCAGGATCAATGGAGTTGCTTAAAAGGAACTTTAATAACAGGTGAAAAACAATAAACATGGAGAAGGCGAGCACAGTATGAGGGGCAGGATCCAAAGACCCAAGACAAAGGGGAGCAACGACATGTACACTTGAGGGTAGAACACTCTAGAACAATAACCAAATAGGGGAAACAAGTAACCAATAGGGGAGGAGAACTTGGACAAGTTAGCATAACAACACTAAAGGCTTTTTGGAGAACTTTCAAGCTCACCCTAAGTTAAACAAATGATTCCCAGGGCTTGAAACTCACGCCCAATTCTTTCGGAGTAAAATCTGGCTGGCTCTGAGTTACAGCTGGGCTAACTCCCACATTGCTGATTTGCACTGGCCCCTTGGGACCATGCGGCCCAACAGAGCCACAGGGATGTCCTTGGTTCCACGAGGCCCCACAGTGTCACAATGGTCCCTTGGATCCATGGTGCTCTGCAGTGTCACAATGGCCCCTTCATTTCACAAGGCTCCCAATGTCACATTGGTCTCCATAGGAAGGAAACCACGGAGCCCCCGTGTTTCAGGAGCTGATGAACGGCAGCCACCAGAGGCCAAGGCAAGCCTGATCTGTCTGTCCTGGCAGGTTTGCTTGGAGCAACCCTTGGATATTTGAAATTATGAATGTGGAATCCTAATTTCAGACATTTGTGCCTGGAGAAGGATGATTTTTTCCATACAAGAAAAGCAGACAGCCCTTTCCAGTGTTTGGAAAACAGGTGAGTTCTGGCACTCAGGAGTTAAAGACCAGCCAGACCTGTCTGTCCTGGCAACTTTTCTCTGGCAGCAATCCTTGAACACACAGAAATTTGGAGGTGGAATCCAAATTTTAGGCATGGATACCTGGAAAAGATGGACAGTTCTTTTCCATACAAAGGAAAGCCCAGAGCCCCAGTGTTTCAGGGGCAGATGGGAGTGGCCTTCCACATTCCAAGGTCAGCCAGACCTGTCAGGTGACCCCTGGGAGGCCAAGGCAGCCACACCTGTTTCATGTTCCCTTGGTTCCACAGGGCCCTGCAGTGTCACAATGGTTCTCTGGCTTCCATGATGACCTCAGGTGTCATAATGGCCCCTTGATTACACAAGTCCTTAAGGATCTTCATAGTCTCCATGGTTCCACAAGGCCCCACAGAGTCATAATAATCTATTGGTTCCATGAAGCCTGGCTGTGTCCAATGGCCACTTGGTTCCATTGGGGCCCAGTAGTGCAACAATGATTCCCTTGGTTCCACAAGTTCCCATAGTGTCACAATGGCCCCTTCCTTCCATGGGGCCCACAGTGTCACAAGGGTCTCCATGATTCCATGGGGCCTTGCAATGCCACAATGCTCTCCATGGATCCACGGTGCCCTGCAGGATCACAGTGGCCCTTTGGCTCCACGAGGCCCTGAAATGCAGCAATGGCCTCTGGGTTCCACAAAGCCCTGCTGCTTCACACTGGCCCCTTGGGACCATGCGGCCCAGCAGAGCCACAGTGATGTCCTTGGTTCCACAAGGCCCCACAGTGTCACAGTGGCCCCTTGGATCCATGGTACCCTGCAGGGTCACAATGTCCTCTGCATTTCAGAAGACCCCAAAGCTTCCCAATGGTCTCCACGGTTCCTCAAGACTCCACAGTGTCACAATGGCCCCTTGGATCCATGGTACTCACAGTGTCACAATGATCCCTTTGGTTCCACAAGTTCCACCAGTGTCACCATGGCCCTTTGGCTCCACAACGCCATGCAGTGTCACAATGGTCTCCATAGGAAGGAAACAAGTGAGCCCCAGTGGTGCAAGATCAGATGAGAGGCAGTCACCAGAGGCCAAGGCTGGCCAGACTTGACTGTATTGGTAGATTGTTTTGGAGAGTAACCCTTGAATATACGGAATTTTAGAGGTGGAATCCTAATTTCAGCCATGTGAGCTTAGACAAGAAAGACAGTTCTTTTCCATAGGAAGAAAAGCACGGAGCCCCAGTGCTTCATGGTCAGATGGGAGTGGCCCTTGGCATGTCTAATTCAGTGGGACCTGTCAGACAGCCCCCAGGAGGCCAAACCAGGCAGACCTGTTCCATGTTCCATTTACTTCATGGGTCCTAACACTGTCACAATGGTCTCCTTGATTCCATGAGGTCTGGCAATGTCACAATGGCTTCTTGGTTTCATGAGCCCCAACAGAGTCACAGGGTTCCTGTGGCTCCATGTAGCCCCGCTGTGTCACAATGGCTCCTTGTTTCTATGGGCCCCAATGTTTGATCATTGACCCTTGCTTCCATAGGGCCCCTGAGTTGCACAATGGTCTCCTTGATTCTATGAGGTTCCGTAATGTCCTTGGACCTGCATTGTCACAACTGAGCCATGGCTCCATGAGGTTCCATAGTGTCACCATGGCTGCTGTCAGAGGCTGGATGAGATCCATGTCCCGAGACACCTTGGGATGCTCGAAATGCCCGTGTGGGGCCAGGGCCGGGTCAGGCCTTGGTTTGTGGTGGGACAGAGCCCCACCCCCAGCCCTGGCAGAGCTGTCAATTACACAGCAGGGGCAGTGCTAACCCAGCTCAGATTGGCCCAGCTGTCAATCAATCAATCACACAGCAGCAGCTGGTGCTACCCTGGCTCTGATTGGACAAGCAACTGGCAGTCCCACCCCAGGGGCGGGGCCATGAAGTCCTAGGGGGTTAAAAGCCAGAGCAGGAGGCCAGCCCAGGGTCTGGATCCTGCCTTCTGCTGGGGTTCCTCTGTTGGTGATGCTGGAACTCCGGCTGTTGGTACCTATGTGTGTGTCTTTCTACGGATTTTCTGTCTTTCTGTTCTCTATTTCTTCTCCTTCTAATGCTACTTACCTGGCACATTTTTGGGTAGATTAACATCTTAAGGGTTAACGGTTTTTAGGTTAAATGGGCTGAGTTTATGAAGTTAATACTATGATAAGCATTTTCTGTTGAAGTGGATGTTGTATTAAACCCTTTGCAAAAGTTCCTTGATTGTCTATATTTTGCCAGTAAAATTTGGTGTCATTTTGACCTCCTAGCTCAGTTGCTCAGAGCATGGTGCTGGTATCACTGAGGTTGTGGGTTCAATCCCTGTGTGGGCCATTCACTTAAGAGCTGGACTTGATGATCCTTGTGGGTCCCTTTCTAAAAAGAAGAATATTCTTTGCATCTGTTCATGTTGAGAATATCTGGTGGGTGTTTCTCTTGTGCACCAAACTCAAGGAAATGAACCTTTGGTAACCCCCAGCATTTTAGTGTTCTGGGGTGTTCCAGCCCTGCAGGCTCACACTGGCCCCTTGGTTCCATGGCCCCAACAGTGCCACAATGATCCCCTTGGTCCCACAACTTCCCACAGTGTCCCACTGGCCCCTTGGTTCCATGAGGGTCTGCAGTGTCACACAGGTTTATGGCATTTGTCCTTGCTGCCCCTCACATCCCAGTGCTCCACAAACAGCCCCGAGGCAGCCGTGAGGGACCGGCCCTGCTGTCCCAGGCTGGGCTCAGGGCTTGGCCTTTCTGCTTCCCCCAGCCAGCCCAGGCCTTGCTCAGCATTGCAGTTCCCTGCTCAGAGCCTTGGGCTCCCTGCAATCCTGGCCTCAAGGATCTGCTCTCAGCACTCCCTGGGGAGCCTTTGGCCCTCCCTGCCCTCAGTGGGGCCCAGTGATGCTCCAAGGGACTTGGAGTTTCGCTTCTGATTCCTTGAGCAGCTTCTTCAGACTTCTCTCAGTGCCTGAGGGTCCTGGACTCAGCCCCAAATCCCTTGTGGGGCTCAATAAAATACAGAAAACTCTTGGGGGTGCTTTGTCTTCCTTCAGTGGTCTTCAAGTCTCCAGGGCTTGTGCAGCTGATTGGAATGAAGTTGGGATTCTTGTAAGGAGGAAATTTAACGTGCACCTCATGACTTTTCTTCTTTAATCAAGTGTTTATTTTTTTTAATTTTTCAGGTCAGAGAAGAGCAGATGGAAGCATTCCCCAGGTGATCTTGATGCTTGTCCTAGGGTGACGTTATGATGCTTGTATCCCCATTCATGTGTTCTGTTAATGTTGGCTATTATGTTCTGTACCTTTCAGACCGGCTCTGAAGAGGGAAAGTTTTGTTTTGGTTTTCTTATCAGCCTGGTGGGACACAGACACTGCAGCTTTTGTTTTTTCTGCTTTTGCTTTTCGCTTTGCCCTCTCTCTCGCTCTTGCTTGCTTCGCTTCTGCTTGCTTTTGCTCATTAGCTAGTTTAGCTAAACTGTCCAATTTCTTCCTGGACTGTTTCTCCTTTCCTTTTTCTGACCATTTTGAACCTGCTCCGGACTGGGACCTGGGAAACACCAAGATCCTGCACCTTGTGGCCTGCAGCAGCAGCCCCAGCGCCGGAGGGACTGAGAACAGAGTGACCACCCCCCAAAGAGAGACTTTCTTGATTTGTCTTTTTTTTTTTTTCAGAGCGGTGTCATCTGGTATTGTTCATTTTGTGTGCTGGGGGTGCTGTGCCTGTTAAATAAACAGGTTCTTTCCACTCCTCTCCGAGGAATCCTTCCCGAACTGGTTGGGGGGAGGGGCTGTGTGGGTTTGCGTTCTGGAGGTGCCCTAATTTTGAAATTCTCCTCCAAATTTGCCCTAAACCACGACAATGTTGAATGTCTCCTTAGGCGGTCTGGGCATGGAGAAGAATGAGCCCCTTGAGGGCTGACCCTGTTTGGACCAGCTGCTCCTCACCCCCAGCCTCACCGTGTCTGACATGGCCCACCTGGCACTGACATCCCTGTGCCCTGCAGCAGAACCTTGTCCCTGAGCTCTGCAGCTCCATGTCCCAGCCCATTGCACCGTGTCCCACCTGCTCTCCTCAGGGCTCTGCCTGCACACAGACCCAGGAGAAGTTTTCCTGTTGGTGAGGAAAGAGTGGAAAAGCCTGAGCAGGTTTCCTGAACAACAAACCCCACTCAGGAGCCACCTGCTCAGTCCAGGCTGCCTGGAATGGTGTCACCTTTCTCCAAGGGACAGTGTGAGCAGAAATGATCTCTGGAAGCAGAATTCTCTGAGTCTTCCACCTGAATTCTCTGTCCCTGTCCTTTCCCTGGATCTCTGTTGCAGATGGAAGCTGCTGGTGCCATCCTCACCTTTAACCTCTCTTTGGAATGCAAACAGATGTTCCCAGGTGTGTTAAGCAGGATTTGCTCAATGTTTCTACAAAACTTTTGTATTTTTCATGGAATGAAGGGGCCATTTTGGGGTGACATGGAAACAAGGTGTCAATTGTGACCCTGGGGTCCCATGGAACCAAGGGGCCATGGTGACACAGCAGGGCCACGTGGATCCAGTGGTCCATTGTGACACTGTGGATCCAAGGGGACCATGGAGACACCCCCAGATCCTCATGGAACCAAGGAGTCCATGGAGACCCAGCGGGGCTGCCTGGAGCCAATGGTCCATGGTGACACTGCCCATCCAAGGAGGCCATTGTGACACTGAAGAACTTCATGGCACCAAATATCCATGGTGACACAGCAGCAGGGCATCACAGGAACCAAGGAACCGCTGTTGGCAGTAGGGAAACTCATGGAACCAGGGCCCTTGTGGCACTGCAGAACCAACAGAGCTGCTGGACCTTGTCCCCTGGCCCTGCACAGCTCCTTGGGAGGCACGGCAGGAGCAGCAGCCTGGCAACCTTGGGAATGCCCCTCTGGGATCCATGGCACACACTGCCAGGGGCTGGAATTCCAGTTCCCAGACAGGAAAAGATGTTCCTGCCCTGGAAGGCAAAGCTCTCGAGAAGGAGCCAAAAGCCAAGTGGAGCAAGATCTTACAGTGACATTTCACTGCCAGCCTTCATAACTTCACCCATGGTTGTTGTAGCTCCTGGATGGGGAATTAAATCAGGGCAGGGTCTTTGGTGGGAGCTGCCTTGGGTCAAGGGAGACACTGAGAGAGAAACAGAGCAGGCAAAGAGAGGCAGGAGAGAAATGGGGACACAAACACAATCAGCTGAGAAGGTGGCACTCTGAAAAACAAACCGGAACTGATGGAAAATGAATGGGACAGAAATTAATAATCTGAAAGTTTTATTTATTATCAAAATACATCCCACATACCCAGCCCCACACAATCCTGATCTCACTTCTCCAAATTTGTATGCCACTTCTCCCAATCTCCTTCCAATCCCATCTCACCCTAGAGGCTGTGGAATTGAGTACTTTTGACATGGGACTGATTTTTTTTTTGAGGTGGGAACAAGCCAATTTTAGGTGGGATTAAGCCCTTGTGGGGTATGACTGAGTTTTTTTCAAAGCGATTAGGTCATTTTGAGGTGACAGATCAAATCATCTTGATTTTGGAGTGCAAAGATAGGGAGAACACTTCCTGAAATCGCCCAAGAACCCACAAATCCCCCAAAATATGTCCCCAAACCATAAATTCCATCTGAAATACCTGTTAAATTGTGGCACTTTAGACATCTTTGATCAATTACTTTCTTTTTAGTCGTATTATTTTTAAGTAATAGAGACAAATCAGAAGAAAATTAGGGCCAAACCAAAAGGATAACCATCAAGATCTCCTCCCAACATGGATCACAGGGAATGTGGGTTACCAGGGCTCTGCCCAAAGTGGGTCCTCTCATGGGGCATGGAGTTGGAGCAGTGCAGGAAGCTCTTCCCACAGTCAGAGATGTTGCAGGGCTTCCCCTGTGGGTGGATCTGTTGGTGTCTGGTCAAGTGAGAGCTGCTGGGGAAGCTCTTCCCACACTGGGGACACTCGTAGGGCCTCTCCCCAGTGTGGATGCGCCGGTGGGTGATGAGGTGGGAGTTGTGCTTGAAGCCCTTCCCTGTAGCCATGATATTTTCTGAAAAATCCTTTCCTTAGGATTTTTCTCTTGCGAAGCTGAGAGGCCTCAGGAACAAAATGTAAACAATGATAATTTGGTGGTGTGGAATGCAACAAGTGGATCTGTGATTGGTCTCATGTGGTTGTTTCTAATAATGGCCATTCACAGTCCAGCTGTCTGGACTGTCTCAGTCAGTCACAAGCCTTTGTTATCATTCCTTTTCTATTCGTAGCTAGCCTTCTGATAAGATAATTTCTTCTATTATTGTAGCATAGTTTTAATATAATATATATCATAAAATAATAAATCAAGCCTTCTGAAACATGGAGTCGACATTCTTGTCTCTTCCCTCATCCTAAGAACCCAGCGAACACCATCACACTTCCCACACTCCCCACACTCGTGGGGCCATTCCCCAGTGTGGATCATCTGGTGGCTGATCAGGGTGCTGCTCTGCCTGAAGCTCTTCCCACACTCCAAGCACTTGTGGGGCTTCTCCCCATCATGAAGCTGCTCAGGGACCACCAGCTCTGACCTCTGGCTGAAGCTCTGTCCACCTTCCTGGCTCAGGGTGCGTCTTTCCTCCTCAGAGCGCCCTGGGCTGGGTGTTGAGCCCTTCCTCATGTAAGATCTTCCAGGCATTTCCTGCCTGTTGAATTCCTGTGCCATGGAGCTGCTCAAAACTGCCTCTTCCACAAAGTTCTGCCATGGGGATTTGTCCTCCCTGGTCTCCATCCTCAGCTTCTTCCCTGGGGGAGGAAGGACAAGGAGAGGATGGGATTTGCCTCCACGCCACAGGGAAGGGGAAGGAGATCCCCCCAGTGCATCCCCGGCAGGACGGGGTTGGCAGCAGGGTTGTCCTGCAGCCGGGGGCTGTGCTGGGCTGGGAGATGGAGCAGGAGAGAGGGGGAAAGGGGCACTGACTTCCTCCTCACCTGCCTGGCTGTCCCAGGGTTCCTTCCTCTTCCTCGCAGATTCTTCCTCTATCTGGTGAAGGTTTCAGGATGGGAAATTCTGTTTCGGGATGAAAACAAGGGATGAGCACACTAAATTTTGTACTGGATTGAAGGCAAACCAGGTGGAGAGTCTAAGCCAGACTTAGAATTTAATAAGAAAATGAAGATCAAGGCAATGATGCAGAAACACTGCCTTAAACTGACAGAGTCAGGATATAACCTGACACCCTGTTGCTCAGGGTGGTGGCTGCAGTCCCATTAAATGGTGGCTGCAGTCCTGTTGGAGTGATGAACGTGATTCTGTCCAAGCAGTGATCCTGTAGAAGGGTCTGGTCGTCCTCTGAAGGTCCAGTGGTGGCTCTGGAGCTCTTGTCCTCTGGGAATCCAGTAGGCAAGCTGCTCCTGGTGTTGCAAGGCTCACCTTATATGCAGGTAGGAATGCTTGGATCCTCCCCCTGGGCGGAGCATCCCACAATGGGAGGATGGAATTTGATCAGTCCTGCAGTGACACTCAATGGCCCATTCCCAGAAGATATCTCCCCTGGAGGGCGTTATCAGGGCTGAGTCATGGAAGAGATCAAGAACACTGCCCCACCTGTTTATAGCAGTGGATGAAGATGGGGATTGAAAACATGCATTTGGTTCCATCTTACATTGCAACCTGAAACAGTGGGGGAATCCCTGCTCAGGGGGTGAACACCACCCCCCTTACCCAAACTGGCTCAGGTGTAAAACCCCCACCCCGGGAAGGCCACACACACAGGGGACAATGTCACACTTGCCCTGCTCCAGGGCAAATGGCATCTCTCTAATATTTTCTTAACCAGATTCCAAAATTATTTTGGCACAGTGAGTTCAGGGCACTGTTCTTTGACCCCAGTTGCCTTTGACTACAGCATGGTTCCTTCCTCTGAGGAGGTTGTGGGTCTCTCTGGAGGAACTCTTGGAAACTTGGATGCAGCTTCGTCTGAGCAACCTATGGGAGAACTGATGAGGAAAATGGCTGTTGTGGGAATGGAGTGTAAAGAAAATACTTTGTTATCCCTACTTGAAAAGTTTGTTAAAATCACTGGAGGAAATGGAGCAAATGATACCAGCAAGACTGACAAGGTTCATTCACCACATGGTGAGGAACACAAGGCTGCTAAAAGTCCCACAAGAAGCCCAGCTCAAGTAGCTAAATTCCCAAATAACTACTGAATTCCCAGGCTTGGGTTTTTTCCAAATGTGAGAATCATTTTTCTCTTCATCCCTGTCACCTTTGTGACAGCTACACAGAGCTTTCCCTTCCTTTTAATAATATCTGTATTGGGCCGAATTTGCACTTTTCTTTAATTGTAACCTGCCAGCAGCTGAGCTGGAGCTGTGCAGGAACCAAGGAAACTTGGAATTGCCCCAGAATTGCTTCTATCGTCAGCCGGTGCTGCGGCGGCCGTGGGGCAGAGGGGTGGGAAAGGGGGCTCCGGGGTGGCAGTGGAGGAAATGCCGGGCCCGGGGGCTGAGCACAGGGCTGAGCACACAGAGATGGTTTTGTTCTTGCTGAGCTCGCACTGAGCCAAGGCCTGTCCTGCCCCTCATTCGGCCACGCTGGGGAGGGGCTGAGGCTGTGGGGGAGCTTGGGAGGGGACACAGCCAGGACAGGAGATCCCAGCTGACCCCAGGGATACCCCAGAGCATAGGACATCATGATCAGTGCATGAAGTGTGGGGAACAAGGAGGAAGGGGGCACATTTGCAGTGAGGGTTTTGTCTCCCCAGGTAACACTTAGGCAGGATTGGGCCCTGTTTCGCCAGTGGGCAGGGCCCGCACCAAAGACACAGACACCAACTTAACTTAAGGAACAGTGTAATTTAGATAATGCAAATTTGCAAAAAATTACCAAAATATTAGGTAGGCAAAGCAAATAATCATTAGTCAATAATTCCAAAAGAGAAGATGTTGAAATGAGTATCAAACAACTGTCCATTTCTGGCTGCAGGCTCTGGAGATTCTATCTCTGCCTTCAATCAGGGTTGCATTCCCTAAAGAATCCTGGTACCAAATCCTGCTTTCCAAGGCTGGAACAGTGTCTCAGGTTTAGCTGGGTGTGTATTCAATTACCCTCTGTTAAAGTTGGGGCAATTATCATCTGTTAATTGAGCAGTTTACTTTATCTCTTCCGCAAGGAATCCTCCCTCCAGGGAGATATCTTATGTTAATGGGCCATTGAGTGTCACTGATAAAAATTCCATCATCCCATTGTGAGAAGCTCTGCCCAGAGGGAGGAGCCAAGCATTCCTAGCTGGATATAATCTGAGAATGTGAACAACAGAGTCAGCCTTCTCCCACAAGATTCCCAGAAGAGCAGCTTTCAGCTCCACTGGATCCCAGAGGAAGACCGGGCCGATCGACGCCACAACTGGACCTTCAGAGGAAAACTCCACCCTTCCACAGGATCACTGCTCCAACAGAACCACACCTGTCACTGCAGGAGCACTGCAGCCACCATTTAACAGGAGTGCTACCAACACCCTGACCAACAGGGTGTCAGGTCGTATTCTTACTCCGTAAGTAGTTTTTAGTACTACTGCATTTGTATTTTTAATTTTCCTTCTGAAGAACTGTTATTCCTATTTCCATAGACTTTGCTTGACAGCCCCTTGTTTTGAAAATTATAATTCCAAGGGAAGGGATTAACATTTTCCATTTCAAGGGAGTCTCCTGCCTTCCTTAGCAGACTCCTGTCTTTTCAAACTGCCACAATGCCCTGGGACACCCAGGCAGGTGAGGAGGAAGTCAGTGCCCCTTTCCCCCTCTCTCCTGCTCCATCTCCCAGCCCAGCACGGCCCCCGGCTGCAGGACAACCCTGCTGCCAACCCCGTCCTGCCGGGGATGCACTGGGGGGATCTCCTTCCCCTTCCCTCTGGCACGGAGGCAAATCCCATCCTCTCCTTGTCCTTCCTCCCCCAGGGAAGAAGCTGAGGATGGAGATCAGGGAGGGCAAATCCCTGTGGCAGAACCTCATGGAAGAGGCCATTTTGAGTGACTCCAGGGCACAGGAATCCAATGGGGAGGAAAATCCCCAGATATTCCACAAGAGGAGGGGCTCCAAACCCAGCCCAGGGTGCTCTGAGGAGCAAAGACCCACCCTGAGCCAGGAAGGTGGACAGAGCTTCAGCCAGAGCTCGGAGCTGGTGGCCCATGAGCAGCTTCATGATGGGGAGAAGCCCCACAAGTGCTTGGAGTGTGGGAAGAGCTTCAGGCAGAGCAGCACCCTGATCAGCCACCAGATGATCCACACTGGGGAATGGCCCCACGAGTGTGGGGAGTGTGGGAAGGGCTTCAGCTGCAGCTCTGCCCTCATCATCCACCAATGCATCCACACTGGGGAGAGGCCCTACGAGTGTCCCCAGTGTCAGAAGAGGTTTTACACCAGCTCTGATCTCCTCCTGCATGAGCGGATTCACACGGATGAGAGGCCCTTCCGCTGCCCTGACTGTGGGATGGGCTTCAAGCGCAACTCCCACCGCATCCGGCACCAGCGGATCCACACCGGGGAGAGGCCCTACGAGTGTGGGGAATGTGGGATGAGCTTCAGCCAGAACTCTAACCTGATCTCCCACCACAAGACCCACACCAGGGAACGACCCTAAGAATGTGGGGAATGTGGGAAGAGCTTTAGGCTGAAGTCTCTCTTGATCTGCCACCAGAGGATCCACACTGGGAAAGGCCATACAACTGCGGGGAATGTGGGATGACCTTTAGTAGGAAGACCCAAATGATCATCCACCAAATGATCCACACAGGGGAGCAGCCCTACAAGTGCCCCGAGTGTGGGAAGAGGTTTCACACCAGCTCTCAGCTCCTCCAGCACCAGCGCATTCACACGGATGAGAGGCCCTTCCTCTGCCCCGACTGCGGGAAGGGCTTCAAGCACAACTCCACCCTCGTCACCCACCAGCGCATCCACGCTGGGGAGAGGGAGAGGCCCTACGAGTGTCCCCAGTGTCAGAAGAGGTTTTACACCAACTCCGATCTCCTCCTGCATGAGCGGATTCACACGGATGAGAGGCCCTTCCGCTGCCCTGACTGTGGGATGGGCTTCAAGAGCAACTCCCACCTCATCAGGCACCGGCGGATCCACACCGGGGAGAAGCCCTACGAGTGTGGGGAATGTGGGATGAGCTTCAGCCAGAACTCTAACCTGATCTCCCACCACAAGACCCACACCAGGGAACGGCCCTATGAGTGTGGGGAATGTGGGAAGAGCTTTAGGCAGAAGTCTCTCTTGATCTGCCACCAGAGGATCCACACTGGGGAAAGGCCATACAACTGCGGGGAATGTGGAATGACCTTTAGTAGGAAGACCCAAATGATCATCCACCAAATGATCCACACTGGGGAGAGGCCCTACCAGTGCCCCGAGTGTGGGAAGAGGTTTCACACCAGCTCTCAGCTCCTCCAGCACCAGCGCATTCACACGGATGAGAGGCCCTTCCTCTGCCCTGACTGCGGGAAGGGCTTCAAGCACAACTCCACCCTCATCACCCACCGGCGCATCCACACTGGGGAGAGGCCCTACAAGTGTCCCCAGTGTGGGAAGAGCTTCACCAGCAGCTCTCACTTGAGCAGACACCAACGGAGGCACCAGTAAAAGAAGCCCTGCACATGCCCCAACTGCAGGAACAGCTTCATGCACCGCTCCAGCTTTATCCCCCATTGGAGACACCACGTTGGTCAGAGCCCTGGTGATCCATGTTCCCCATGATCCATGCTGGGAAGACACCTGTCCCTTTTCCTGCCCCTGCCAATGACATGATGTGGGGTTGGAGAACATGAGGGTCTGGCCATGGCCCTGTCATTACATTCACTCCCACCTCAGGTCATTGCCAGGGGCAGGAAAGGGACTCTCTCTCACTCTCTCTCCCTGAGGAAAAGGGTGTCCTTTCCAGACAGGAGGAAATACATTGCCAGGAAGAACTAGTTGTTGATGTTGTAGTTTTCTCTGTAAACAGTTTTATTTATCCCTTCTGTTATCAATATTGTTTCTGTTCCTGTTTGTTCTTTATCTTGTTGCTGTTCCCAATAAATTGTTCTTATCCCAGCCCGGGATCTTTGCCTTTTGTGCTTTCCATGGGAGGCAGGAGGGCAGCGAGGGCAGCACGGTTTTAGCAGGAGCAGAAAATTGGGGAATCCCATTCCTGAAGCCCGGCCCGTGGAAACCGAGCATCCCAGCTGGTGCCAGCCCTGGTGGCCATGGCAACCACCTCTGGCATGGGGTCTCCATGGAGCTGCCAAGGGACTGAGCATAGCAACAGGGGCCTGGTGATGGTGTCCATGGAAACTGCCCATAGCAACAGTGGACTGGTGATGGTTGCCTACTAAGGATCAGATTTCTCACAGGCCTTCAGAAGGGTTCCATGAATCTCCAGGCTGTTCCAGAGCTGGAATGTCACAGGCAGAGACAGGGGCTCCATGGAGACCTCCCAGGCGTTTCTGGGATAGTAAAGAGCCCTGTGGTCAGAGGCAGTCAAAGCCATTCCACAGTGACATCCCAGGAGTTCCCAGGATGCCAAAGAGCCGGGATGTCCCAGACACTATGGGTTCCTGTCATGGGCACAGTGGGAGCTTCAGGCAAAGTTTATTAGAGAAGCTCCTTTTGGGTCACGAGGTGCAGAAACGATCCCCAATGCTTCCCATAGATCCCCAAATGTTACTGTGTAATCAGTGTTCCGTGCTTTGTTTCCAATGGAAAACAACCATCCTTATCCTCTAGGTGTCCATGTCTGAAATTGGGATTCCACCTCCAAAATTCTGTATATCCAAGGATTGCTCCCAGGCACAATCTGCCAGTACCATCAAGCCTGGCTGGCCTTGGCCTCTGGTGGCTGCCCCTGCAACACTGGGGCTGGGTTCTTCCCTTCCCATGGAGATCACTGGGACACTGTGGGGACCCCATGGAACCAAGGGGATCATTGTGGCACCACTGGAGCCCATGGAACCAAGGGGCCATGGTGACCCAGCGGGGCTTCATGGAACCCAGAGACCCTTATGGCTCTGTGGGGCCTGATGGAACCATGGAGACCATCGGGACCCTTCAGGGCCTGGTGTCACCAAGGGGGCATTATGACACCTCAGGGCCTCAGGGAAGCAAGGGACCATTGGGACAATGTGGGGCCCCATGGAAGTGAGGGAACATGGAATAGGTCTGGCTGGCTTGGCCTCCCAGGGCCCCTGACAGGTCTGGCTGATGTTGTGATGTCAAGGGCTGCCTCTCATCAGCTCCTGGAACACTGGGGCTCCGTGCTTTCCTTGCTATAGAAAAGAACTGTCCCTCTTTTTAAATGTCCATTGCCAAAATTGGTATTCTCTCTAAAAATTTTCCTATATGCAAGGGTTTCTCTCAGAAAAAAACCTGCCACTTCTGGCTGGCCTTGTCCTCTGGTGGTCACTCTCTTCTGCCTGGCAAACACTGGGGCTCTGTTCCTTCCTTCCTACAGAAAAGAATCAACCTTCATGTCCATGGTCCATGGCCAAAATTAGAATTTGGCCTCCCAAATTCCATATATCCAAAGATTGCTCCCAAGGACAGACAGGTCAGGCTTGCCCTGTCTTCTGGTGATTTTCTTAGACTCTGAGCTGAATGCTTTCAGTTGAAAAAACCTTGGAAAGTGCCCAGACATCTCCCAAGAAGAGTTTTTGAGGACTTGGGCACATGACTACTACATATGGACAAAGGAACTCTGTGCTCTGTGCTGTTGTGAGGGTTTGGCATCATGGAAGTGATGTTCCAAGAGAAGCTGCTAGCAGTTTCCTCTGTGTCTGACTAAAAAACCAATCAGTAATTAACTTTGAGAATTGACAATCTGTTAAACTGCTAAGGAAACTGTACACGCCTCTGTGAAGACACATGTTAAAGATGGGAAAGCCTGGGAGGGTCTCTTTCCCTTCTGGCTGGCACAGAGGTAACAAGGCTGACCCGGCCCCGTCTCAGCCAGGCCGGGCCGGGCGGCTCCTGCCGTGGGGCCGGGCCCCTTCCCAGGGACCCCACCAGGCCCCATCGGCTGCCGGGCAGGGCAGGGGAGGCCGCGGGGCCGAGGCCGGGCCGGGCCATGGCTGCAGTTGGGAACATCTGGGCCCTGCTGAGCCCTGCCCCGCCGCCAGCCTGGGCCCAGCCAGGATCCGCCGGGCCCCAGGAGCAGCCCCGGGCCGGGCCGGCTCGGCCAAGATTCTTCCACCCTTGGGCTTCAGCCGCAAGCCCCGGGCAGGGGCAGGAGAAGCCATCGGCCCCGGCCGTGCTGCTGCTGTGCTCTGGCCTGGCTGCTGAGATCCTGGCCCTGCCCCAGCGCGGCCCATCCTGACACAGCCCCAGCGCAGCCGCTGCAGAAACCTCCATCGTAAAACAGCTCCGGCCGCAAGCACCGAGCCCGGCCGGGGGCACGGAACCATCTGCAGGCCCCGGGTGAGATATGAACTCTTTCAGTGCTTCCATCCTCCCTCCAGTGAGAGAAAAGGACAAAGTGCAGGCACACAGAGGAACAACATGAAGACACCAAGGTCACTGAAGGGGAAGTTGAGCCCCAGATGGGAGGGATGAGGAGATGCCTTGATCTTGCAGCCTGAAATCCTCTTGAAAAGCTATGGAGAAGGATGTAATTAATATGTCAGACTCTCTTTTTCCCTATAACGAATTGAAAATATGGGGAGATGACCTGTTCAGCAAAAACCTCCATGCTAAAGTAGGCAAATGTTGAAGTAGCTGTGATCCCATGAGAAGTTTAAACAGAGAAAGAGAGAAGAGTGGTGAGATCCTATGCCCTCAGGGAGAGAAGAAGAAGATCTCTGTTCTCAGAGATGAAGATGATTTCAGAAATAGATGAAGAGAATCTTTGCTCCTGAACAGCTCATCTTTAAACTCATACCCCATAAGCTGACATGGCCCATAAAAACAGCTGTGGGAAAAGCTGTGAAAAATGGGAGGGACTTGACAATTGCAGATTTTCTGAGCAGCTGCTATTTGTGGGAATTGAGAGCCACGAATGAACTTTTTCCTTATGGAGAAGTCTCCATAGCATGAAAGAGAGACTCCTCTCCCTAAGTGAACTGAAGAAATACTGTTCTAGATGGTGTAAAGTGACTGAAACTTTCAGGTTTTGTCTCCTTGCATTGTCAGTAAGAAAGAAAAGGTTGTAGGGAGAGGAGAAGTGTTCAGATTCTTATTAATCTTTCTCCTATTTACTGGTAATAAACTTTTCTATATACCCTTTTAAAATTTTGAGCCTACTTTTCTTTTCTCCTAATCCTATCTCACAGCAGGAAATGAGTAAATATATTCCAGTGAGGGCAATGGTAATTAGCCAACATTGATCCCACTGCACTAATAGATGCATTGGCTGAGAAATCTCAAATTAGCAAACCAAAATCACTCCAGATAGGTTCCTGATAAACTGCATAAGAGCAGAGGGAAATCAAGGCAGAGCCATAGTTTGTCAGGACTTGCTGCATCCTGATGAGCACTGTGGTGCATTTGGAGCTGAGCCCTGGAACCTCAGGGCCTGAGAGGAGATTGCACAAACCTTTCCAGGAGTCCAAGTCAGAAGAAAACCCCAAAGTGTCTCAAAGCATGAATGGGTCTCAGTGAGGTCCATCCCCAACACAGGCTCCACATGGATCCCTTGGAGGAGAGAACTGGAGGCCAGGATTGACCAAAAACCTCTCAGAGTCTCAATGTGGAAAAGACAATTCCAAACTACCTTAAAAAATATGTGAAGCTCAAAGCATTACTGAGCACCACTGAGTGTCAGTACAAAGCTCTCCAGGGACTCATTAAAGCAGATAATTGGAGCCATGATTGCACAAACCTCTCACAGAGTCTGTATCAAAAGGGAAACACCAAGTACCTTCAAATAACCGGAGTACCTTGAAGTATTAATGAGCCCCACTGAGTGTTGTTCCTGACAAAGCCTCTCCAGGGACTAATTACAGCAGATAATTGGAGGCCATGATTGCACAAACCTCTCAGAGCCTCCAAGGCAAAAGCCAAGCCCAAAGTCCTTTGAAAAAGCTGCAGTCCCTGCAGGGAGCATGAAGGAGCCCCCAGGGCCATTGCTGAGCAAGGCTCCCCAGGGACTCCTTGCAGCAGATCCTTGAGGCCACTGGGATGTGGGCTAGGGGGGGATGCTGAGGGCAGCACAAGGGGCTGACAGTGCCCAGCCTGGCTGGGGCTGTGCCAGGAGGCCCCAGGGCCTCAGCACAAGGTGTCTCCTCCCAGCCCTTGCTGGCACAGACCCTGCTGTGCCCCAGGGCACCAAGACTTGGCTTCTCTTTGTCCCCACCTGTCATCACTGCCTGCAGTTCTCTGCTCTGCCTGGGGCCTGGGGACACTTGCTCAGTCGTGTCCCTCTCTGGGACCCATTAAAAGTCCAAGAAAGTTTGGAGTTGGATTCTGCCTTGGAGTTCCGGAGAGGTTTCTTCAGCTCCCTCTCAGGGACTGATGTTCAGGGCCTGAGCACAAAGCCCCAGAGGCTGATTAAAGTCCTTGTGCTGTGTCTGTGCTGCTGAGCTGGGCTGGGCTCCTGGCCCAGAGGCAGCTCCTGCTCACCAAGAAGAGCTTCAAAAGCACATTTCTCTTGATGAGCAGCTCTTGTGCCAGCCCAGCAGGGCTGGGGCACTGCCTGCAGCCAGCGTGGGCACAGCACAGAGGCACAGAGAGCTTCAATCAGTCAGGGCTGGGAAGGGGCTGAGAAGTGCCTGGGGCACCATCACTGCCAGCCCTTGGCACAGGAACCTCTGGCTGCAGGACAATGCAGCTGCAGCTCCTGGAGCCATCTCCTCAAGCTGGAACATCCCAATGCCTGCAGAGCCTGTGAGTACAACTCTGGGTATTTCTGGTGCAGGGGAGGTGAAATGCTCTTGAAGCTCTGACATGCTGAAGGATGCTGATCAGTCATAGAATATTTCCAAGACAAGGATTTCATTAAATATTAAGACATTTCCAAAGACTTTGTATTCAGTTTCCTAATATTGGAGAATGGCAGGGAGTGGGGGGATTATTATTAAAGATTAATTATGAATTATAATTATGATATTTTGGAAGTGTCTAAGACATCTGAACTGTTCCTTTTAGTGATCAATAGGTTCACAGGAGATCCCTAATGTCGTTTCAGCCACTCTGCCCATGGACAGCAGAAGCATCAACTTTGCTGGAGCCATCAGGCTCAGCCTGAGCTGTCCTTTCTCCAAGCTGCAAACAGAACCTGCCCCCAGCCAGTGCCCTGCAAACAGGCAGGGTTCTGTAGGGCCAAGGAGAGTGCACAGAGATTTGGGGTCTATGGGTGCTGTCAGGGAGAGATCAGGCACAGGGAAACACCTGCAGGAGGGAAATCTGCAGGAAGCAGAGAGAAGATCAGGCAATGAGAGAAAACAAAGCCCAGCAATCCTGTGGCAGGGAGAGTTTAGAGATGCCCACAGGAGCCCCTGCAGTGCAGCCCCTCCCTCTGAACAAGCCCCCTCCCTCCTGTGCCCCCGCCAAGCCTCTGCCCTCAGGGCCGGGGCTCCAAGGCGTGCAGCCCCTCCTGTGCAGGCAGAGCTGCAGCAGAGCCGTGGGGCAGCTCTGCAGCCCCGGGCCCAGTTCCCTCAGCAGAGCACAGGGCTGGGAGCAGCTGCCCGGCCCTGGGGGCTCTGGCAGGGGGCACAGCTGGCTCAGGGTGACGCTGTCCCCAGTGCCCGGCTCTGGGCAATGCTGTCAGTGCAGCCAGGGAAGGAGCTGCATCTCCCACAATCCAATGCCATCAGAAGGACACTTGGGAGTCTCCCTGAGATTTCAGTCCAAGCTGGGAGCTTTAATCCAGGATGCAAACCTGTCCTAGAGCATCTCTGAGTTATGAGATTGATGGGAAAAAGCATTGGTGTTGTGACACTGAAAATGCTGCTGGGTTGGTGAAATGAGTGATATGAATCCTTGGCTACAAATGTGGAGCTGGGCTGGGGTGGATCCATCTGCTCTCAGCAGTACCTGGGGGTTTGTAAGAGAAACCTGGGAGTGTGAACATCCTCCATTTGAGAAAAGTGAAAGCCCAGAGATACTCCAAACCGAATGAAGGGACAGAGCATCTCCCCTCACTCTCCACTCATCATCTTATGTCAGGGAACTCACTCTGTTCTACCAGAGGGCAGAGGAATTGCTGAGGGTTTCTGCTATCCAAGAATACGAGGAGAGTCATGGCAGGAGATTAAAAAGAAAACCTCAGAACTCTTAAACACAAAAGCATGTCCATGTAAGTTACAGAGGATGGTGTATGGGAAATGGCTTTGATTTTGCTTGCAGCTATCTCCTCTAACACTTCACTTTCCTTTTCTCCATGAACAGGTGCCCATGTGCAGCCCCAGCAAATGTCCAACAGCAGCTCCATCAGGCACTTCCTCCTGCTGGCATTGGCAGACACGCGGCAGCTGCAGCTCCTGCACTTCTGCCTCTTGCTGGGCATCTCCCTGGCTGCCCTCCTGGGCAACGGCCTCATCATCAGCGCCGTAGCCTGCGGCCACCACCTGCACACGCCCATGTTCTTCTTCCTGCTCAACCTGGCCCTCAGCGACCTGGGCTCCATCTGCACCACTGTCCCCAAAGCCATGCACAATTCCCTCTGGGACACCAGCAACATCTCCTACACTGGATGTGCTGCACAGCTCTTTTCTTTTGTTTTCTGCGCAACTACAGAGTTTTGCCTCCTGACCATCATGTGTTACGACCGCTACGTGTCCATCTGCAAACCCCTGCACTACGGGACCCTCCTGGGCAGCAGAGCTTGTGCCCACATGGCAGCAGCTGCCTGGGCCAGTGCCTTTCTCAATGCTCTCATGCACACGGCCAATACATTTTCCCTGCCCCTGTGCCATGGCAATGCCCTGGGCCAGTTCTTCTGTGAAATCCCACAGATCCTTAAGCTCTCCTCCTCCAAATCCTACCTCAGGGAACTGGGGCTCATAGCTGTTAGTGCCTGTTTGGTACTTGGTTGTTTTGTGTTCATTGTTTCCTCCTATGTGCAGATCTTCAGGGCCGTGCTGAGGATCCCCTCTGAGCAGGGACGGCACAAAGCCTTTTCCACCTGCCTCCCTCACCTGGCTGTGCTCTCCCTGTTCCTCAGCACTGTAATGTTTGCCTACCTGAAGCCCCCCTCCATGTCCTCTCCATCCCTGGATCTATCAGTGTCAGTTCTGTACTGGGTGGTGCCTCCAGCTCTGAACCCCCTCATCTACAGCCTGAGGAACCAGGAGCTCAAGGCTGCAGGGTGGAGACTGATGACTGGATGCTTTCAAAAACGTTAAACTGCTGGCCAATTTCTGCAAATCACTTTTAAAAAAAATAATGTTTCATACTTCTTGTTGGTTTCATTTCTGAGATAATTTTTCTTAGTTTTACTTTTATAATATAGTCCACAAATAATTGTAATTCCTTGTGCCATTTGTCATTTTGTTTCTTTCCACCTTCCCTGTGGCTACAGACTGTGTCAATGCGGGGCTGTGATCTCTGTGGCTTTAAATGAACTAAAGAATCTCCCAGCAGAGTTTTCTGCAGAGATGCCCTTGTGTTGCCTTCTCTGGAGCTGCAGCAGCAATGTCTGTGTGCAGAGCTGGGGCAGATCAGTGCTGGCCCAGCAGCTGTGCCCAGCAGCAGCAGCAGCAGCACTTGGTGTTGCCAGTGCTGCTGCCGTGGCCCTGCCCCGCTGCCCTGGTGGCCCTGGTGTTACTGCAGGGCCTGAGTGCTCTCGGGGCCGGGCACAGCCCTGGGGGTGGCAGTGCCGGGGCTGCAGCAGGGACAGGCCATGGGCACTGCTGGGGCAGCGCTGCCGCCTCAGGCCAGGCCCTGGGGGCTCCAGGCTCCTTGCCCAGGCTCTCTCAAGGACACGGCCAGGCCAATGCTCAGCACAGAAACCCCCGTCAGCAGCCCCAGGCTGGCCGTGGGCAGGCTGGGGGCAAACAGCATGGCTGGGGCTCTGCAAGGGCCCTGGGGCAGACGGGAAGGAGCAGCAGAGCAGGGGCTGATCCATGCCCAGTGCGCTGCACAGCCCAGGGCAGCGTCCCAGAGCGTCCTCATGCAGCTGCCAACAACATCCCCCCTCTGCAGCCCTGGCCTCTCCCCCAGCTCACACAGGTGCCCCATCCTTGCAGGCACAGACACGGCAGCACTGCCTCAGCAGCCCCTGTTTGCATTGCACACAGCAGGGCCAGCACCCCCATGCTGTTGCTGTGGGGACATGAACCTGAGGGAGCACAAATGCCATCAGCCCCTGGGGCCAGCAAGGCCTGCGGGACACCAGGGAAACCACTCAGCTTTGTCCTGGCCTCTGCACTCAGCCAGAAAGTTTGTTCCCATCAGCTGGGAGTTTCCTGTGCCACTGCAGACGCTGTTGCTCAGAGCCAGGGCTGCCTGGCAGCCACCCCCAAACTGCCCTCAGCATATCCTTTGTCCCACCTTTACTTTCTTTACTCTTCCTTGGACAAATTTCTTCCTCTTGCCAGGCCCTGTTCCCTGCCCTGCAAACAGCCCATCGCTGTTTGCCCTTTCCTCTCTGGCCCCACTCCCCATTGCAGTTCCTGACTGGGCACCATGGGAACGTCCCCCAGCCTTCTTGCCCACCTGGGCACACTGCTGCCTCATGTCCAGCCTGCTGTCCCTCAGGCCCTGCAGGTCCCTTTCTGCCTGGCTGCTCTCCAGCCACTCTGTCCCCAGCCTGTAGTGCTGCAGGGGTTGTTGTGGCCAAAGTGCAGGACCCGGCACTGGGACTTGTTAAACCTCACCTTGTTGGATTTGGGCCCTGGATCCAGCCTTTCCAGGGCCCTGTGCAGAGCCCTCTTACCCTCCAGCAGATCCACACTCCCAGAAAACTTGGGGTCACCAGGGTTCCGTGAGGCCCCCGAGTGTCCCAATGGTCTCCATGATTCCCTGAGGCCTCCCAGTGTCATAATGTTCCTTTGGTTCCAGGGGACCCCTTGGTGTCACAAAGTCCCTTGGATCCTTGGGCCCTGCAGTGTCACAGTGGATCCTTGGTTCCATGCGGTCTGGCAGTGTAGCAATGCTGTCCTTGGTTCCACAGTGTCAAAATGGCCTCTTGGTCCCAAGGGCCACCATGGTGTCAAATATGTTTCCTTCATTGCAGGAGTCCCTGAGGAGCAGCCCTGGCCCCTTGGTTCCATGGGGCCCTGCAGTGTCACAATGGCCCCTTGGCTCTGTGCTGCCATGTCATACACAGTGTCACCATGGTCCCCTTAGTGCCACCAGGCCCTGCAGTGTCACAATGGCCCCTTGCTTCCCCAGGGCCCTGCAGTGTCACAATCATCAGAGAATCAGCCAGGCTGTAAAAGACCTTAGAGTGCAACAGGTCCAACCTGGGACCCAGCACAACCTTGTCACCCAAACCATTGCACTCAGTGCCACATCCAATCTTTCCTTAAAAACCTCAAGAGACGGTGACTCACCCAACTCCCTGGGCAGCCCATTCCAATGCCCAATCACCCCTTGTGTGAAGAATATTTCCTAAAGTCCAGCCTAAATGTCCCCTGGTACAGCTAAAGGTTGTGTCCTCTTTTCCTGTCACTGTGCCCTGGGAAAAGAGCCTGACCCCCACCTGGCTGCACCCTCCTGTCAGGGAGCTGTATAGAGTGATGAGGTCTCCCCTGAGCCTCCTCTTCTCCAGGATAAACAACCCCAGCTCCCTTAGCTGCTCCTCACAGGACTTGTGCTCCAGACCCCTCCCCAGCCTTGTTGCCCTATTCTGGACATGCTCCAGCCCCTCCATGTCCTTCCTAAATTGGGGGGCCCAAAACTGGAAACCGGACTTGAGGTGCTGCCGAACCAATGCCAAACACAGTGGAAGAATACCTACCCTGCCCCTCCTGGCCACACCATTCCTGATCCATTGGAATTCCAGGGGTTGGATGAGGGAAATGGTGGGGAAGGAGTGGGGACAAAGTGTTATTGATTGTCAGCCATTAAGCGTTTTGATTTTTTTTTATATCTGTTCAGACTGGATTAGGAGGTGCTAGAGGTCAATATCAATTGGACATTGCTCATACCAATCTACAAATAGAAAAAGAAAACTTAACATGACAAAACACTTCTCTCTGCATTGTTTTCAAGACAGTGTATTCACTTAGAATACACCTCTGAAATCTGTTAATTATTCACAGAATAAATAAAAACATAGAATATTCCCTGTGGCTTTGGTTGTTCTGGAGTTTTTGCTCAAATGTTTATGAGCTTTCCTCACTGAATTCCTGAACTGTAGAGCTCAAGAAAGTAGAGGCCTCTGGAGTAGTAAAATGCATCAACAAACACCAAGTGGCTGAGGATCCATGCCCATGAGAGCAGCAATGAACAGAAATGGGCACAGCTTTGTGGCTGCCCCAGCTTTGGCATGGGCCCTGGGCCTGGAGCAGGAGCAGCTCTTGAGGGCCCCAAGGCCGGGGCTCTGGTGCTGCCCTGGGCAGATGGGATGGCAGCAGGGGCTGCAGAGCTCTCAGCACCTCAGCCCAAGGGGAGCAGGGCAGCCAGGGAGCCTCCTTTGGCCCTGGCCAAGCACCTTCCCCCATGGCTGGGGCTGAGTCCTGTGGCAGCTGCAGCTGCTGCTGTGGCCTTGGCAGGGGCTGAGGCCGTGGGGCCAGTGCCCAGAGCAGCCTGGCCTGAGCAGAGCTGTGGGGCCAGAGCCGGCTGGGCTGGGCTGGGCTCAGAGAGGCACTTGGTGCTGCCCAGAGCTCAGGGCAGCTGGCAGAGCTTGCAGGGAGCTGGGCAGGGCTCCGAGAGCCTGGCCCAGAAACCATCAGTGTCCATCTCAGCCTGGCTGAGCGTGCAGGGACAGGACTCAGGCCAGGCCTTGTGGGGCAGGGCCAGCGCCTGTGCAAGGCATTGCAAACAGGCAAGTGGCCCAGAGAGGAGGCTGCTCTGTGCCCTTGGTGGCATGGCCAGAGCAGGGAGGGGGCCCAGGACATTTGTCAGCACCAGCCCCTGTGCCCATGCGTTGGCAGCCCTGGCTGCTGAGCCCAGCTTTGGCCTGGGCTGAGTTTGGCTGTGGCCCAGCTCCATCCTCCTGCAGGGCTCAGGGCCTGTTCCCAGCCATGGCCAGCCCTGGCTGCCTCTCTGCTGGCCCAGAGGCCGGCAGAGCCCGGGGCAGGGCTGTCTGTGCAGCCCCACAGGTGCCACGGGCTCTGCAGGAGCTGGCAGAGGCTGCCCAGCAGGGAGGCCATGGGGCACAGAGCCCCAAGGCTGCTGTGGGCACCACGGCACAGGGGCCGTTCCCAGCCACAATGCTCCAGGCCTGGGCTGGGCCTGCACAGGGGCTGGGCCACCATGGCTGGGCCAGCACAGGGCCTCAAAGGGGCCACGCAGCCGCTGCCGGGGCTGACAGCAAGGCCACACACAAGCAATTGCTGAGCATGGCCTGCGCTGGCCAGGCCTGACTGGGCCAAAGGCAGAGCTCAGCTGCCCTTGGGGGCTGCAGCAACACTCCAGAGCCCAAAGAGCCTCCATGGCTGGGCTGGAGACCAAGGCTGCAGCAGGGAAATGCAGGGCTGCTGCAGGATGGGGAGGCCATTGAATTCCAGCACACACCTCAGCTCTCTGATGATCCCTGCACCATGCTGGGCCCTGTTTCAGACTGGAGCAGAGCAGATGTTGATGGGACAGGAGCCTTGTGGGGCTGTCAGGGACCTGCAGCTTGCAAGGTGCTCTGCTGTCCCTCAGGTGCTCTTGGAGAGATCCAATCCCAGCTGGGCACCTCAGGGCGCAAGTGGCACTGCCTGTCCATGGCCACACAACTGATGTCTGCCTGGAAAGGGGCACAGGTTTTAATACTTGTAAAATTCATAATATGCAAGCACATTTTCATAATCTGGGTCGTTTGAGTACTCTTAAGACATGGCAAAATTTTCCCACCAGGAACAGCAATTTCCTGGAAGTGTACTGATGGCAGGAGAAGAAATACTGATCTTCCCCTCTGCTTGAGTCTCTAATAATCTGTGTATTATATCATCTCCCTTTTCCTTCAGGTGTTACCAGTTCTCCTGTTTAAATGGCCGTCTCTCTGTATATCTCTTCACTAGACATACTGGATCTTTGTCCTTCCCATTGCTTCCAGATTTCTTCCTCCAGTTGCTCTCTGGTCATTCAAGTGCCTCTCAACTGACTGGGTTCCAGCTTTGAGCTTCAAGGACTTTCCCAATTTTTACAATATTCAAATAAATATCACAGCAGTCAACATCCTAAATGTCTTTACATCTATCATAGAATTACCTTTTCTTATGTCTTTATCTAAAACTGTTCCAGTACAGAAATCCCTTGGAGATGGGGGACATGTCAGATGCTGCTGGGACATCCCAGAGAGCTGAGGGAAGAGCTGTGATGGTTATTACACTGTTCAAATGTTCAACTTGTGTTTGTTGGCAAGAAACCTTTCTGTGCCTCTGAGTGTCACCAGGCCCTGAGCCCAAAGGACACAAACCTGATGAGTTGTGGTTCTCACTGCAGGGGCTGCACTTGGACCTTGGCTCTGCAGAGCAGAGCTCTTCATGCTCTTTCTTTCTTTTCCTCCCTCTGGGCGTGGAGGGAGCTCCTGACTTCAGCCTGTGACTCATGTGTGCAAAGAGCAAATCTGGGCAGAATCGGGGCAGGGAGGGTTTGGGGGGACCTTGGGATCTGTGCTGGGCACAGAAGGTGTTTTCCATTGCTCTGAGACTGTCTGCAGTGCAAAGTGGATTTAATATCCAGCAGGGGAATGACTTTTGCATTTGATGGAGCTGTGCCTTCCCTTGGCTTTGTTGGCTGACAAGAAATGAACATCCCTCTGTGTCTCGGGCAGCGCCTTCTCCAAGGAAAGCAGGTGGGAATTGGAGCCAAGGAGCTGAAAGCTGCAGGAGCAGCCTGGGCTGGAGGGAGCTCAGATTTGCACAAGGCTGCTCTGAGTGCCAGGGCTTGGATGGGGGAAATGGTGGGGTGGGGGTAGGGACAGAGTCTGATTGATTGTCAGCCATGAAGGGTCTTGATTTTCATATCCATTCAAACTGCATGAGGAGGTACCTGGATTCAGTGTCAATTGGAGATTGCACATGTCAATGAATTAACAGGAAAAGAAACCTAAACAGGACCTACAAAATGTTTTCTCGCTGTCTTTTTAAATATCATGTATTCAGTTTCAATACACTACTGAGATCTACTTAACCACAAAGGATTTGAAAATTAAAATCAAATGATTCCCAGAGGCTTGGCTTGTTACGATGTTCTGAATGTTCATGAGCCCTGGGACACTGAATTCCTGCACTGAAGAGCTGAAGGCTGAACAAGCCTCTGGAGCAGTGAAATTCAGCAGCAGCCTCCAAGTTGCTGAGGATGTCAGCAGCCCCCAGTGAGGCCATCCCTGCCCAGAGACCGTGGGGGAATGGGCAGACAAGGAGAGCGTCCCTGGGGCTGGGGCAGCACAACTCAGAGGCACCAGCGGCTCCAGCTGGGCAATGGAGTGTGGAATGTGGCTGGGAAAGCCCTGCCTGGGCTGGGCCAAGCAGGACACAAGCCCTGACTCCCATCCCCCAAACAACTCTCTCAAGGAGACATTTAAAAGGAATTGCAATTGTTTCTGTACTCTGAGTCAATTGCACTGGAGGAATACTGACAAGAGATCCTCAGGAGCTCAAAACAACAAAGCAGCATTTACTGGCAACTTTAGAAAATCAGAGAAACTTTGGCAAAATGTTTATCATTATATTTTA
The DNA here is from genome assembly GCF_051311805.1 of Agelaius phoeniceus. NCBI lineage: Eukaryota > Metazoa > Chordata > Aves > Passeriformes > Icteridae > Agelaius > Agelaius phoeniceus. Next base: position 9,739,191 of record NW_027509866.1, read on the forward strand.
GTGGTTCTGGTTATTAATTTAAGATTTTTCCTATCTTGAGATTTCTTAATGTATTGATGAGTGTGATGTGTTTTAATGTCGCTTAATATTTATGTATTTTGTTCTGAAATAGGATTATGGGAAAGGTAAAGTAGGTCTAAAATTTTAAAAGGGTATAAAGAAAATATCAATAAAAGCAGCCTAAAGAAAACAGGTAGTGAGAATAGAAATAAACTCTTTGGAACAATTTTTTTCTTTACAACTTTTTCTTTTTACTGACAATGTAAAGAAATTAAACTTAAAATTTCTAGTTAGTTTACTATTTCTATAATAGTCTTTTTTTAGTTTACTTTGGGAGAGAAGTTTTTCTTGTTAAGGTTATGGAGATTTTTTTGCGAGTGGAAAAATTACGGTTTTTGTGGTTCTTAATTCTGTCATGCATAAGAGTTGTCTGGGGAACTTTGTTATTGTGAAATTGTTTTTATTGCCAGAAGCTTTTTTACAGCTTGTGGATGGGCCATGTGAACTTATGGGGTACTGTTTTAAAGATGAGTTCTTTAAGGGTAAAAGTTTTTATTTTTTACTTTTAAATTTTTTTTTATCTCTAGAAATAGAGATCTTCACTTGGGGGTACTGGATTATGTTTTTATCTTTTCCTGTTTAAACTTTTTATGAAATTACAGTTATTTTAACTTTTTTTTTTTAGTATGCAGGTTTTTGTTTGATAATAATTTAAATATTTTTATTTTTTCATAATGGTAAGTGCTATAAAAAAAGAATTTTTTTCTTTATCATTTATAAGAGGATTTTACTTTTAAGATTAAGGTATTTTTTCTTATTTTTTATTAGGGATTTCATTTCTTCTTTACTGACTTTGATGCTTTTATAATTTTTTTATATGTTTGTATTTTGTTTTTTCCTTTTACTTGATGGAGGATTGAAGTATTGAAAGGGTTAACACCTCACCTGCCAGTAACTTGTAGTTGAAGTTGTGGTTGGGTTGTGTTAGGATTAGTTTTATGGTTGATTTTTGTGGGGTTTTTTGTTTAATTTTAGTTGTAGGGTTATTTTGTATGGGTTGTAAGTTTTAGGGGTTTTTGGTTTTAGTTGTGTTGGGGGGAGGGGACTTGATGGTAAGATTTTAATAGCTGTGGTTGGCTTTGTTCTGGTTGGGGATTTATAGCCTCTTTTGTTTTCCTGTTTGGGAGTTGTTGGGGTTTGGTTTGGTCAGAATGGGGCCGATGGGGGTGGGGGGGCAGCCTGGGGAGGGGGGAAGGGGCTCAGCCCATGGCAGGGTTGCTTGCTTTGGTTTGGTTTGGTTTTGTTTGGTTTGGTTTGGTTTGGTTTGGTTTGGTTTGGTTTGGTTGAGATGGGGGCCAGGGCCGGGGCCCGCTGCTTCTTTGTTGACTGGAAAAGAAAGAGGAGGTTTCTGGGTTTTTCCATCTTTAATATTTGTGTTTAACAGAGGCGTGTTCAGTATCTCAGTGGTTTAACAGATTGTCAGTTACACAAAAAGTTTTGTATTACTTTTTAAAATTCTTCTCATGTCAAACTACAATAGACATTCAATCAACAAAAAACATTTCTGAAAGCATTGACTTGGCCCATTCATCTTCACAAAGTCTAAGCCTGTTCAATTTCATGTTAATCAAAATTTGCAAGAGGAAGAGAAGAAGAAGACACAGAAAGAGAGAAAGACAAAAAAGATGCAGAGAAGCACACACACAGCTACCAACTCCTACATTCCAGCACTGTTCCGAAGGAAATTCCAAGAGGAGGTAGGGTCAAGATGTGTGCTTGCCTTGTGCTCAGCCTTCAATACCCCTTGGTCTCCCTGGGCCCTTCCCCCAGGTGGGGCTTGGGCTCATTTGGTCCCTCAGGAGCTGGGCTGGGGCTGCAGAGGTGGCTGTGGAGCATTGCCTGTGCTGTGCCAGGGACTGGCAGCCACTGCTGGGCTGGGATAGAGGCTCTGGGGGGATTGGGGTTCCAGGGCAGTGCTGGGGTTCCAGGGCAGGGCAAGGCTGGACCTGCCCCTTCCTCCCCCACACATGAAATGTTTTGAGCCAACAATCTCCTCCAGTCTGTCACAACAGGGAATGTTGGAGGTGGAACCCCATTTCTGGCTATGGGCACCTGACCGAGAAGGGCAGTTCTTTTCCATAGGAAGGAAAGCCCAGAGCTCCAGTGTTTGGAAGGCAGGTGAGAGCCTCACTAGGCCAAGGCCATTCAGACTTGTCAGGAATGGCAGATTTTGTCTGGGAGCAGTCTTTCAATTAAGGGAATTTTGGAGGTGGAATCCCAATCTCATCCATAGGTTTCTGGAGAAGCAGGACAGTTCTTTCCCATAGGAAGGGGAGCACGGAGCCTTCCTCAGTTTTTTGGGGACAGATGAGAGCTGACCCTTGTGAAACCAATGCCAGCCAGACTTGTCCTGGCAATATTCCTATGCGAACAATCCCTGGATAGAAGGAAATTTGGAGGTGAAATCCCAAATCTGGCCATGGGTGCCGGGAGAAGAAGGACAGTTCTTTTCCATAGGAAGGAAAGCACAGAGCCCCAGTATTTCAGCAGCAGATGAGAAGAGAACCTCAATATGCCAAGATCAGCTGGACCAGTCAGGTGGCCCCTGGGGGGCCAAACGAGCTAAACCTGTTCCCTGTTCCATTGGTTTTGTAGGACCCCATAGTGTCACAATGACGCCTTGGATCCATGAGGCCCCACAGTGCCCTAATGGTGACTTGGTTCCATGGGGTCCCACAGTATCACAATGTCCCCTAGGTTCCAGAAGGCCCTGCAGTATCACAATGGTCCCAACAATTCCATGGGGCCTTGCAGTGTCACAATGGTCTCAGTAGTTCCCCTGGCCCCACAGTGTCACATGACTCCTCAATTCCCTGAGCCCTGCAATGTCACAATGGACCTTTGGACCCTGGGTGTTTGCAGTGTCACAATGGTCTCCTTTGGCTCCACAGTGTCACAATGGACCATTGATGACATCAGGCCCTGCAATGTCACACTGGGCCTTTGGTTCCATGCAGCCCTGCAGTGTCACAAAGGCCTCTTGGTCTCACAGGGCCCCACAGTGTCACAAGGGTCCCTTGGTCTCACAGGGACCCACAGTGTCACAATGGTCCCTTGGTCTCACAGGGCCCCACAGTGTCACAATGCTCCCTTGGTTCCATGGGCCCTGTGCTGCTGCATTCCCCCTCCCCTTCTCAGGCCGCCCTGCCAGCTGAGAAATGCTCCTTGGGGCTCGGCCTTGGCCAACAGCCCCTGGGCTCAGCTCCTCTGCAGCTCATCACAAACACTGTCTGCTCCAGGCACTGCTGCTGCCCAACCAGCTCCTGCTTTCTGGAGGAGCAGCCCTGGGAGCTGCTTTTGTTCCCTCAGTGGCACAACATCCCTGTTCTCACCCTGCCAAAGAAAGCTGTTGGTGCCAAGTGCGGCCAGGATGAACCATTGCTGGGACTGAAGCCCCTCTCTTGGGGCCCTGCAAACAGCGCTCCAAAAGGAGCCCTTGGAGCTCTCCTGGGCCAGCGACTCCCTCTGAGTGGGGCCTCTCCCAGCCGGGAACTCTCCCGTTTGCTGCACTCGGGGATCCCGAGCAACGACGGAGCCTGGGCCGATCCCCCCACTCCTGCAGGCTCAACCCTTCACCCGCTGGGGAGATGCCAAAGGATCCACAGGGAGAGTTTCCTGCCCTCAGGGGAATTTCTCACAGGTGCCTTGTAGTGACTCTTTGTGTCTGTGTGCACACAGGAGTGCCTGTGCTGGGGAAATGTGACAGAAATGCTGCTCTCTGAGGGGTTTGAGTGCCTTGGATAGCTGAGTCAATCAGGCCTGTAGGTCAGGCTAAATCACAAGGTCTAAGCTAAGTTAAATGCTCCTAAGAGTTGTTCTTTTGCTATATTGTTATGTTTAATCTAAGTAATAAGTTAAGTTGAATATTGTTAATTATTATTCCTCTGTTAAATTGCTAAGTCATAGGTTTTATGTTAGGTTGTTACTGTTTAGTGCTGTTCTTTTGCTAAATTTTGAAGATAAACGTATCAGTTAAGGTTAAGGTGTAACTTAAGTCCTGTTAGTTTTGACCTCTGTTAAGCTTTTGGGCTGTATTCCTTTTATCCTTGCCCTCACTCTCCTTCTGTCACGCACACACATGGCTCATTTCTGGTTTGATTGCCTGGATTCTGTTTGGTTTTGTTGTTGCTTTGTTTCCTTGGTGTACCTGAAGTGTCCAGTCAGGAGCAGAGTGACTCTTGCCAAGGAACTTTGTGCTGCTGTCCCTTAATATTCAATCTGGTTTTTGCTGTTCCTTTGCTGGGGATTTTTTCAGCGCTCTCAAGGCCTCGTTGGTACCAGGGTGAGGGAGCCCTGGCCCAGGCTCTGGCCCTGGGGGACACGGGGACGCTGCCAGGGGGTCCCTGTCCCCCTGTGCCACCCCCAGGGCCCCGGCCCCCCGTCCCCGTGTCAGGCTCTGGGGTCGATCTCGTGGAACATCCTCTGGGGGAGGCTGCGGCGCCGGGGGCGGGGGGACCCGGGGGGACAGGGGACCCCGCTGTGCACGAGCAGGGTTGGACTGCTCTGGGGGGAACTGTGAGGGGGGCCGGGGCAGAGTGACCTCCCCAGTGACCTCACACAGACCCTGTGATGTCACACAGCCCCTGTCATGTCACAGAGCCAATTCTATGATGTCACCTTGTTATGTCATACAGCAGTGCTGTGATGTCACAAAGTCACCATGTGATATCACTGTGTGTTCTGTGATGTCACAGCCTGCTGTATGATGTTACACAGCCACCCAGTGATGTCACAACCCACTCTCTGATGTCACAAAACCCTCTCTGTGATGTCATACTGCCACTTTGTAATGTCACAGCACACACTTTGACCTCACAGCCCCCTCTCTGATGTCATACAACCATGCCATGATGTCACAGCCTACTACTCTGTGATATCATAGCTGTCTAGGTTTGGAAAGGCAGGTGTCTGATAAGGAAGGCAGGAGCCTCCTCTGAAATGGAAAATGTTAAACCCCCCTATCAAATTGCTCTAAATTTTAAATTCAGGGTCTCTCAGGCAAAAAAATATGGGAGCAGGGAATAACAGTTCTTTAATAGGGAAGAAAATATAAAGATAAAATAAACTATGCAGTAAAGTAAATCGACACTGACAGAGTCAGAACACAACCTGACACCCTGTTGGTCTGTGTGTTGGTAGCAGTCTAATTGGAAATGTGGCTGCAGTCCTCCTGGACCATCAGGTGTGTTTCTGCTGGAGCAGGGATCCTGTAGAAAAGGGTGTGGTCTTCCTTTGAAGATCCAATGGAAGAAGAGAGCAGCTGTTCCTCTGGGAAATCCAGTGGAGAAGCCGTGCTGGTGTTCCAGAATTTCCAGATTATATATGGGTAGAATGCTTGGCTCTTCCCTCTGGGCGGAGCATCTCCCAATGGGATGCCGTAGTTCTTATCAATCATGCAGTGACATTCAATAGCTGTTATCAGCAGATGTCTCCCAGGAGGGAGGAGTGGTTGTGGAAGAGGTAAGGAAAACTGCCCACTTAACAGAAGACAACTGCCATACAGATGGCAAATAGAATACAATTTGCTTGACAATCCAGGACAGGAGGAAAGACCCACCCTGTGCCAGGAAGGTGGGCAGAGCTTCAGCCAGAACTCAGAGCTGTTCATCCATGAGCAGTTTCATGATGGGGAGAAGCCCCACAAGTGCTTGGAGAGTGGGAAGAGCTTTGGCTGCAGCAGTACCCTGATGTGCTACAGATGATCCACACTGGGAAACAGCCCTATGAGTGTGGGGAGTGCGGGAAGGGCTTCAGCTGCAGATCCACCCTCTTTACCCATCAACGCATCCACACTGGGGAGAGGCCCTACGAGTGTCCTGAGTGTCAGAGGAGGTTTCAGACCAGCTCCGATCTCCTCCAACACGGATGAGAGGCTCTTCCACTGCCCCAGCTGCGAGAAGGGCTTCAAGCAAAACTTCAGTCTTGTCAAGCACAAGCACATCCACACTGGGGAGAGGCCTTATGAGTGTCCCCAGTGTGGGAAGAGCTTCAGAGCTTCACCCAGAGCTCTCACTTGACCAGACACCAATGGAGGCACCGGTAAGGGAAGCCCTGTGAGTGCCCCAACTGTAGGAAGAGCTTAGTGCACTGCCCCAGATCCATCCCTATGGGAGGACACATGTTGGTCAGAGCCCTGGTGATCCATGTTCCCAGTGATCCCTGCTGGGAAGACACCTGGCTGCTTATCCATGTCCTCCTGGATCCCCTGGATGAACACAGCAGCAGGAACATCCATCAGGACTCTGATCTAAACTGGAAATTGATTGGGAAGAAGTGATTTGTTGAATTTACACCTCAAAAAATCTCACCTGCTCTGTTCAATTGTTTCTTCTGGTGGCATCAAGCAGTGCTGCATGATCTTGGAGGTCTTTTCCATCGAAATAATTTCCATTTTCACCCTCTCTAAACAACCAAATCTGGGGTGAAAATAAAGAAATTAAACAAAGAGATCTAAAGCTGCACCATTTACTGGGATTTGGGGGTGAATTTGGGCTTGGTTCAATGGAATATTTGAGAGGATTTGGGTGTTCTGAGGCTGTCAAAACCAGGGGACATGGCCACAACCTCATACATGTGTTGGTAGAATGTGTTCACCTGACTCCATCTGTTCTCCAGGAATTCTGGTTGTCTGTCCCAGTTCCTGGCCTGGGTCCCCCCATTTGGGGTGTTCCCTCAAAGTGCCCAAATCACTGCTGAAGTGCCAAGCTGCTCCTGACTGGGGATGTTCCTGTCCACCAACCTCTCCTGCTCAGTGCCATGGGAGGTGGGAGGGGTTTTAGCGACTCCTGTGGGGACTGAGAGAGGCTCTTGTGGCTCTTGGGAGAATTTGTCTTGCTGGGAGAGGGTTTGGGGGCCTTCTGGGAGGTTTGTGAGGATTTGTGTGTGTTGGCAGGGCTGTGTGTTATGGAGAGAATTTGGGTGGGACTTAGGGGAGATGGGAAGGGGTTTTGTGGTTTTTGGGGACATTTGCGTTGCAGGGAGTTGTTGGGGGTGTCCTGGCCAGGAGCTGTGGGGTGGTGCGAGGGGACTGGGAGTAGCTGTAGGGTTGGGAGGGGGTTTTTGGGTGGTCGTGACCTCCCAGACCCCCAAAGCAGCCACCAGACCCCACCCCACGAGATACTGCCAGGGGTCAGGGGCTCCATGTTGGGGTTCATCCTCCTGGTGCTGCAGGAGAAGGTGAGGGGGGGTCCTCAGGGACTGTGTGTGGCCCCCCCTAGAGCATGTGTGACCCTCCCATCCTGGTGTCACCTCCTTGTCCCTCCCCACAGGGCTCCTGCCCCAGCTCCTGCTCCCCCAGAGGGAATTTGGGGAGGGGGAAGAGGGGGTGCACAGCCCCCACTGGGGGATGACCCCAGCCCAGCCCCTTTGTTCAGCATCAAGCTGGGCTCGGGGCTGCAGGAGGAAGAGCGATGGGAAGCAGATCCTGCAGCTGGGACAGTGCTTGGGGTCAGGGCAAGGTCCTGCCCTGCACACCTGGCTCAGGTGTGACCCTGCCCTGGCAAGGGAGCGGGACATTCCCATTCCCACGGATCAGGGCTGGGAGCAGCACTTGGAGCACGGACATGGAAATACTGGGAGCGACTGGGAGCACACTGAGGGCTACTGGGAGCAACTGGGAATGATGGGTGCGTGCTGGGGGCAACTTGGATATACTGGGAATGAGTGAGATCAGCCTCTGGGCAACTGGAACCATGCTGGGGCAACTGGGGTGGCTGGGAATGAGCAACTGGAATATACTGGGAGTGTCTGTAATGATACTGGAGGGGACAACACTGGGAACAGCTGGGACCATGTTGGGAGCAACTGGGGGCAACTGGGAGTGACTGTGTCTATACTGGGGGCCAGTGAGATCATACTGGCAGTGACTGGGACAGTACTGGGGCAAGTGGGGGCAAGTGGGATCATACTGGGTGGAATTCAGACGACATTGAGGGGGACTGGGATCATACTGGGAGTGACAAGGAGCACGCTGAGGGCAGTTTGGACAATGTTGGAGACAACTGGGATATACTGGGAGAAACTGGAACTGCACTGGAGGGTGATTTGGAGTAGCTGTGAGCAACTGGAATCATGCTGGAATCAACTGGAAGTGGGAGTGACTGGGAGCATGCTGGGATCAACTGGGATATACTCAGTGAGACTGGGAGTCACTGGGATCATACTGGGAGTGACTGGAACCAGGGCAATGGCCTGGGCTGGGTGATGTGGGGCCTCAGGGAGCACAGGGAGCACTGTGACACTGCAGGGCCTGATGGAACCAGGGGGACATTGTGACACTCTGGGCCCGCCCTGGCCATGGGGTGTTTCAGGAGCCCCGGGGTGCCCAGGGCAGCAGAGCAGAGCCCCTGGCTCAGGGGCAGCAGCTCCCCAGGACACCCTGGGTGGGCAGCAGGGGATGCCCAGGGAGAAGAGGAAGCCAAGACCCAGCGCCCCAAGGGCAGCACTGGCTGAGGGACGGGGCAGGAGGGAGAGGCCAATGCTGGGACAGTGCCGGGGCTGCCCAGCACTGAGCCAAGGTTGTGTGACATCACAGGGGGCTGTGTGACATCATAGTGTTGGCTGTGTGAAATCACAGGGGTGGTGTGACATGATAGAGTTGGCTGTGTGACAAGCCACAGCTGGCTGTGTGACATCACAGACTAGGCAGAGACATCAACTGGGCTGTGTGACATCATAGAGTTAGTTGTGTGACATCACAGGGAGCCTGTGTGACATCACAGGGGTGTGTGGCTGTTTTGAGAAACTCCATGGCACGGGAATCCAAGGGAGAAGAAAAGCTACAGAGATCCCACAGGAGGAGGGGATCAAAACCCAGCCCAGGGTACTCTGAGGAGGAAAGACCCACCCTGAGCCAGGAAGGTGGACAGAGCTTCAGCCAGAGCTCAGAGCTGGTGGTCCATGGGCAGCTTCATGATGGGGAGAAGGCCCACAAGTGCTTGGAGTGTGGGAAGAGCTTCAGGCAGAGCAGCACCCTGATCAGCCACCAGATGATCCACACTGGGGAATGGCCCTACGAGTGTGGGGAGTGTGGGAAGGGCTTCAGCTGCAGCTCTGCCCTCATCATCCACCAACGCATCCACACTGGGGAGAGGCCCTATGAGTGTCCTGAGTGCCAGAAGAGGTTTCAGACCAGCTCCAGTCTCCTCCAGCACCAGCAGATTCACACGGATGAGAGGCCCTTCCGCTGCCCTGACTGTGGGATGGGCTTCAAGCGCAACTCCACCCTCATCAGGCACCAGCGGATCCACACTGGGGAGAAGCCCTACAAGTGTGGGGAACGTGGGATGAGCTTCAGCCAGAACTCTAACCTGATCTCCCACCAGAAGACCCACACCAGGGAACGACCCTATGAATATGGGGAATGTGGGAAGAGCTTTAGGCAGAAGTCTCTCTTGATCTGCCACCAGAGGATCCACACTGGGGAAAGGCCATACAACTGTGGGGAATGTGGGATGACCTTTAGTAGGAAGACCCAAATGATCATCCACCAAATGATCCACATAGGGGAGCAGCCCTATGAGTGCCCTGAGTGTGGGAAGAGGTTTCACAGCAGCTCTCAGCTCCTCCAGCACCAGCGCATTCACACGGATGAGAGGCCCTTCCTCTGCCCCGACTGCGGGAAGGGCTTCAAGCACAACTCCACCCTCATCACCCACCAGCTCATCCACACTGGGGAGAGGCCCTACGAGTGTCCCCAGTGTGGGAAGAGCTTCACCAGCAGCTCACACTTGACCAGACACCAACAGAGGCACCAGTAAAAGAAGCCCTGCACATGCCCCAACTGCAGGAAGAGCTTCATACACTGCTCCAGCTTTATCCCCCATTGGAGACCCCACGTTGGGAAGAGCCCTGGTGATCCATGTTCCCTGTGATCCATGCTGGGAAGACACCTGTACCTTTTGTTGCACCTGCCAATGACCTGACGTGGGCTTGGAGAACATGATGGTCTGGCCATGGCCCTGTCATTACATTCACTCCCACCTCAGGTCATTGCCAGGGGCGGAAAAGGGACTCTCTCTCTCTCTCTCCCCAGGGAGAAGGTGTCCTTTCCAGACAGGAGGAAATACATTGCCAGGAAGAACTAGTTGTTGATGTTGTAGTTTTCTCTGTAAATAGTTTTACTTATCCCTTCTGTTATCAATATTGTTTCTGTTCCTGTTTGTTCCTTATCTCTTTCCTGTTCCTAATAAATTGTTCTACTCCCAGCCCGGGATCTGTGCCTTTTGTGCTTTCCACAGGAGGCGGGAGGGCAGCGAGGGCAGCGCGGTTTTAGCGGGAGCAGGAAATTGGGGAATCCCATTCCTGAAGCCTGGCCCGTGGAAACCGAGCATCCCAGCTGGTGCCAGCCCTGGTGGCCATGGCAACCACCCCTGGCATGGGGTCTCCATGGAGCTGCCAAGGGACTGAGCATAGCAACAGGGGCCTGGTGATGGTTGCCATGGAAACTGACCATAGCAACAGGGGGCTGGTGATGGTTGCCTGCTGTAGAGAGCTTTTTGGATAATTGGTTAGCTGAGAAAGGACATTCCGATGTGATACCGATGGATAAGGGTAAGAGAAACAAGCTGGGAACTGAGCAACGGGTGCCCAATTACTGACAAAGGTCACAGTGACCTTCTCTAAAACGGGAAGACGGGGGAGAAAATTGCTTGCCAGAAAATGTAGCTATCCCAAGGTAGAGAAATTAGAAGAATGTACACATAGAAGCAAAATAATTGTTAAGAGATAGAAGTAGGTGTGTTTGATCATAGTGTTCTTTAACCAATAATGAGCTCAGATTTTGCAATATGCATAAGCTTCATTAACACTAATATAAAAATGTGTAAGCTTTCAATAAACTTCGAGATTTGCTATTCATCGCATATGGTGTGTCGCATCTCTCCCGCCGTTACGACAGCCTGCTAAGGATCAGATTTGTCAGAGGCCCTCAGAGGGGTTCCATGGGGACTTTCCAAGAATCTCCAGGCAGTTCCAGAGCTGGAATGTGACAGGCAGGGACAGGGGCTCCATGGAGACCTCCCAGGGCTTTCTGGGGATGGTAAAGAGCCCTGTGGTCAGAGGCAGTCACAGCCATTCCATGGTGACATCCCAGGGCACCTTGGGCTGCAAAGGCACCCATCTGTCACAGGCACTCACGGGGGCTCCACGGTGACATCCCAGGAGTGCCCAGGCTGCCAAAGAGCCAGGATGGCCCAGACACTCACAGGGGTTCCTGTCATGGGCACAGTGGGAGCTTCAGGCAACACTTATTAGAGAAGCTCCTCTTGGGTCACAAGGTGCAGAAAGGATCCCCAATAGGCCCCACATATCCCCAAATGTCACCGTTGAATCAGTGTTCCGTGGTTTCTTTCCAATGGAAAACAACCATCCTTATCCTCCAGTGTCCATGTCTGAAATTGGGATTCCACCTCCAAAATTCTGTATATCCAAGGGTTGCTCCCAGGCACAATCTGCCAGTACCATCAGGCCTGGGTGGCCTTGACCTCTGGTGACTGCCCCTGCAACACTGGGGCTCGGTTCTTCCCTTCCCATGGAGATCACTGGGACACTGTGGGGACCTCATGGAACCAAGGGGATCATTGTGGCACCACTGGAGCCCATGGAACCAAGGAGCCATGGTGACACAGTGGGGCTTCATGGAACCCAGAGACCATTATGGCTCTGTGGGGCCTGATGGAACCATGGAGACCATTGGGACCCTTCAGGGCCTGGTGTCACCAAGGGGGCATTATGACACCTCAGGGCCTCAGGGAAGCAAGGGACCATTGGGACACTGTGGGGCCCCATGGAAGTGAGGGAACATGGAACAGGTCTGGCTGGTTTGGCCTCCCAGGGGTCCCCTGAGAGGTCTGGCTGATGTTTTGATGTCAAGGGCTGCCTCTCATCAGCTCCTGGAAAACTGGGGCTCCGTGCTTTTCTTGCTATGGAAAAGAACCGTCCCCCTTTTCCAATGCCCATTGCCAAAATTGGAACTCTCCCTAAAACAATTCCTATATGCAAGGATATCACTCAGAACAAAATCCTGCTTGCTCTGGCTGGCCTTGGCCTCTGGTGGCCACCTCTCATCTGCCCCTGAAACACTGGGGCTCTGTTCCTTCCTTCCTATGGAAAAGAACTGGCTTTCATGTCCAGGGACCATGGCCAAAATTAGAATTTGGCCTCTCAATTCTGTATATCCAAGGACTGATCTCAGACAAAAGTAGCCAGGACAGACAGGTCAGGCTTGCCCTGTCCTCTGGTGATTTTCTTAGACCTTGAGCTGAATGTTTTCATTTGAAAACACCTTGGAGAGGGCCCAGAGATCTCCCAGGGAGGTATTTTGAAACCTCGGGCACATGAGCACTATATATGGACAAAGGAGCTCTGTGCTCTGTGCAGTTGTGGTGGTTTTGCATCACAGAATTATGTCCTAAAAGAAGTTGCTAGCAGTTTTCTTCCATGTCTGACAAAAAACCAATCAGTAATTAGCTTTGAGAATTGACAATCTGTTAAACCACTAAGGAAACTGTACACGCCTCTGTGAAGACACATGTTAAAGATGGGAAAGCCTGGGAGGGTCTCTTTCCCTTCTGGCTGGCACAGAGGTAACAAGGCTGACCCGGCCCCGTCTCAGCCAGGCCGGGCCGGGCGGCTCCTGCCGTGGGGCCGGGCCCCTTCCCAGGGACCCCGCCAGGCCCCATCGGCTGCCGGGCAGGGCAGGGGAGGCCGCGGGGCCGAGGCCGGGCCGGGCCATGGCTGCAGTTGGGAACATCTGGGCCCTGCTGAGCCCTGCCCCGCCGCCAGCCCGGGCCCAGCCAGGATCCGCCGGGCCCCAGGAGCAGCCCCGGGCCGGGCCGGCTCGGCCAAGATTCTGCCACCCTTGGGCTTCAGCCGCAAGCCCCGGGCAGGGGCAGGAGAAGCCATCGGCCCCCGGCCGTGCTGCTGCTGTGCTCTGGCCTGGCTGCTGAGATCCTGGCCCTGCCCCAGCGCGGCCCATCCTGACACAGCCCCAGCGCAGCCGCTGCAGAAACCTCCATCGTAAAACAGCTCCGGCCGCAAGCACCGAGCCCGGCCGGGGGCACGGAACCATCTGCAGGCCCCGGGTGAGATATGAACTCTTTCAGTGCTTCCATCCTCCCTCCAGTGAGAGAAAAGGACAAAGTGCAGGCACACAGAGGAGCAACATGAAGACACCAAGGTCACTGAAGGGGAAGTTGGGTCCCAGATGGGAGGGATGAGGAGATGCCTTGATCTTGGGGCTGAAATCCTCTTGTAAAGCTATGGGGAAGGATGTAATTGATACATCAGACTCTCTTTTTCCCTATAACGAATTGAAAATATGGGGAGATGACCTGTTCAGCAAAAACCTCCATGCTAAAGTAGGCAAATGTTGAAGTAGCTGTGATCCCATGAGAAGTTTAAACAGAGAAAGAGAGAAGAGTAATGAGATCCTGCGCCCTCATGGAGAGAAGAAGATCTCTGTTCTCAGAGATGAAGATGATTTCAGAAATAGATGAAGAGATTCTTTGCTCTTGAACAGCTCATCTTTAAACTCATACCCCATAAGTTGACATGGCCCATAAAAACAGCTGTGGGAAAAGCTGTGAAAAATGGGAGGGACTTCACGATTGCAGATTTTCTGGGCACCTGCTCTTCGTGGGAATTGAGAGCCACAAGAGAACTTTTTTCTTATGGAGAAGTCTCCATAGCATGAAAGCGAGACTCCTCTCCCTAAGTGAACTGAAGAAATACTGTTCTAGATGGTGTAAACTGACTGAAACTTTCAGTCTCCTTGCATTTGTCTCCTTGCATTGTCAGTAAGAAAGAAAAGGTTGTAGGGAGAGGAGAAGTGTTCATATTCTTATTACTCTTTCTTCTATTTACTGGTAATAAACTTTTCTATATACCCTTTTAAAATTTTGAGCCTACTTTGCTTTTCTCCTAATCCTATCTCACAGCAGGAAATGAGTAAATATATTCCAGTGAGTGCAATGGTAATTAGCCAACACTGATCCCACTGCACAAATAGATGCATTGGCTGAGAAATCTCAAATTAGCAAACCAAACTCACTCCAGATACAGCCCTGATAAACTGCATTAGAGCAGAGGGAAATCAAGGCAGAGCCATGGTTTGTAAGGACTTGCCGCATCCTGATGAGCCCTGTGGTGCATTTGGAGCTGAGCCCTTGAACCTCAGGGCCTGAGAGGAGATTGCACAAACCTTTCCAGGCGTGAAAGTCAGAAGAAAACCCCAAAGTGTCTCAAAGCATGAATGGGTCTCAGTGAGGTCCATGCCCAACACAGGCTCCTCATGGACCCCTTGGAGGAGACAAGTGGAGTTCAGGATGGCACAAAAACCTCTCAGAGTCTCAGTGTTGGAAGGAAATTCCAAACTACCTTAAAAAATGTGAGAAGCTCAAAGAATTACTGAGCACCACTGAGTGTCAGAACAAAGCTCTCCAGGGACTCATAAAAGCAGATAATTGGGGCCATGATTGCACAAACCTCTCACAGAGTCTGTATCAAAAGGGAAACACCAAGTACCTTCAAATAACTGGAGTACCTTAAAGCATTAATGAGCCCCACTGAGTGTTGTTACTGGCAAAGCCTCTCCAGGGACTAATTACAGCAGATAATTGGAGGCCATGATTGCACAAACCTCTCAGAGATTCCAAGGCAAAAGCCAAACTCCAAGTCCTTTGAAAAACCTGCAGTCCCTGCAGGGAGCATGAAGGAGCCCCCAGGGCCATTGCTGAGCAAGGCTCCCCAGGGACTCCTTGCAGCAGATCCTTGAGGCCACTGGGATGTGGGCCAGGGGGGGATGCTGAGGGCAGCACAAGGGGCTGACAGTGCCCAGCCTGGCTGGGGCTGTGCCAGGAGGCCCCAGGGCCTCAGCACAAGGTGTCTCCTCCCAGCCCTTGCTGGCACAGACCCTGCTGTGCCCCAGGGCACCAAGACTTGGCTTCTCTTTGTCCCCACCTGTCATCACTGCCTGCAGTTCTCTGCTCTGCCTGGGGCCTGGGGACACTTGCTCAGTCGTGTCCCTCTCTGGGACCCATTAAAAGTCCAAGAAAGTTTGGAGTTGGATTCTGCCTTGGAGTTCTGGAAAGGTTTCTTCAGCTCCCTCTCAGGGACTGATGTTCAGGGCCTGAGCACAAAGTCCCAGAGGCTGATTAAAGTCCTTGTGCTGTGTCTGTGCTGCTGAGCTGGGCTGGGCTCCTGGCACAGAGGCAGCTCCTGGTCACCAAGAAGAGCTTCAAAAGCACATTTCTCTTGATGAGCAGCTCTTCTGCCAGCCCAGCAGGGCTGGGGCACTGCCTGCAGCCAGCGTGGGCACAGCACAGAGGCACAGAGAGCTTCAATCAGTCAGGGCTGGGAAGGGGCTGAGAAGTGCCTGGGGCACAATCACTGCCAGCCCTTGGCACAGGAACCTCTGGCTGCAGGACAATGCAGCTGCAGCTCCTGGAGCCATCTCCTGCAGCTGGAACATGCCAATGCCTGCAGAGCCTGTGAGTACATTCTCTGCTTGTCTCTTGTGCAGAGCAGCCAGGGGTGCCCAGGGCTGTCCTGCAGAGCAGGGTCCTGCAGCCCAGGGCGCTGTGCTGGGGCAGGGACTCTGCTGCCTGCCAGGGACAGCTCTCAGCCAGCCCTGGAGCTGCTCCCAGCACTGGGGGACAAGATCTGGGTGGCAGGAGACAGCTGGTGAGGCTTGGGAGTGTTCTCCTTGTGTGGGGAGGATGCTGCATTGTTCAGGACTGCTCCCAGCATGGCATTTAACTGCAGAACATTTCCAAGTAGATTATACAGGGAGCACAGCAAGGCAGGGGCTGCATAAAAGGGAAAATCCTGTTTTCTTAATCTACTGCTCTGGGTTGCCTGGATGGGATATTGCACATAGATATTCATCTCTCAGATCATGTTGAGAAAAATAAAAATATTTTCTCTCAGATGTGAGTAAACCAGGCACTTAAGGAAATCAGCACAGGGCCTCTCAAGGGCATCCTCAGTGTCGCTTTTCCAGCCTCCTCAGGGTTGCTCTGACGTTGCCATCAGAGCCTGCAGAGCCAGAGCTGCCCCTGTGCAGTACCTGAGCTGGGAGGGCTCTGCAGGACAGAGCTGAGCCCCCAGGGCTGGGCTGGGCTCTGGCAGCACTGGCAGGGCCCAGCCCTGGGCACAGGGAAGCAGCTGCTGGCAGGGACAGCTCCAGGCAGCAGAGCCCTGGGCAGGCAGTGGGGGGAAAGTGCCCCCAGGCTGTGCTGGGATATTTCAAGTCCTCTCCACACCCAACTATTCCATGATTACTTTTCTTACAGATCCCCATGCCAAGGCATATCAAATGTCCAACAGCAGCTGCATCAGGCACTTCCTGCTGCTGGCATTGGCAGACACGCGGCAGCTGCAGCTCCTGCACTTCTGCCTCTTGCTGGGCATCTCCCTGGCTGCCCTCCTGGGCAACGGCCTCATCATCAGCGCCGTAGCCTGCGGCCACCACCTGCACACGCCCATGTTCTTCTTCCTGCTCAACCTGGCCCTCAGCGACCTGGGCTCCATCTGCACCACTGTCCCCAAAGCTATGCACAATTCCCTCTGGAACACCAGCAACATCTCCTACACTGGATGTGCTGCACAGGTCTTTCTGACTTTCTTCTTCCTTGGATCAGAGCTTGCCGTCCTGACCATCATGTGCTACGACCGCTACGTGTCCATCTGCAAACCCCTGCACTATGGGACCCTCCTGGGCAGCAGAGCTTGTGCCCACATGGCAGCAGCTGCCTGGGCCAGTGCCTTTCTTTATTCACTGATTCACACGGCCAATACATTTTCCCTGCCCCTGTGCCATGGCAATGCCCTGGGCCAGTTCTTCTGTGAAATCCCACAGATCCTCAAGCTCTCCTGCTCCAAATCCCAGCTCAGGGAACTGGGGCTTCTTGCTGTTAGTGCCTGTTTAGCACTTGGTTGTTTCATGTTCATTGTTTTCTCCTATGTGCAGATCTTCAGGGCTGTGCTGAGGATCCCCTCTGAGCAGGGACGGCACAAAGCCTTTTCCACCTGCCTCCCTCACCTGGCCGTGGTCTCCCTGTTCCTCAGCACTATTATCTTTGCTCACCTGAAGTCCCCCTCTATCTCCTCTCCATCGCTGGATCTGGCACTGGCAGTTTTGTATTCAGTGGTGCCTCCAGCCCTGAACCCCCTCATCTACAGCCTGAGGAACCAGGAGCTCAAGGCTGCAGTGTGGAGACTGATGACTGGATGGTTTCACAAACATTAAACATCTGGCCAATTTCTTTAAATCACTTGAAATAAAATTCATATTTGATACTTCTTCTTGGTTTCATTTTGGAAGTTCTTTTTCTTTTTTTTAGTTTTTTCATATTATCTACAAAGAAATGTCAGTCTTTGTGCCATTTCTCATTTTGTTTCTCTCCACCTTCCCTATGGCCACAGACTGTGTCAATGAGGGGTTGTGCTCTTGGTGGCTTTAAATGAACTAAAGGATCTCCTAGCAGAGTTTTCTGCAGAGATGCCCTTGTGTTGCCTTTTGTGGAGCTGCAGCAGCAATGTCTGTGTGCAGAGCTGGGGGCAGATCAGTGCTGGCCCAGCAGTTCTGCTCCTGCTGGCCACACCATTCCTGATCCAGTCCAGGAGCCATTGGCCTTCTTGGCCACCTGGGCACACTGCTTCCTCATGTCCAGCCTGCTGTCCATCAGTGCCTGCAGGTCCCTTTCTGCCTGGCTGCTCTCCAGCCACTCTGTCCCCAGCCTGCAGCACTTGGGCCAAATAGCAGGGCTTGGCACTTGGATTTGTCAAACCTCACCTTGTTGGATTCATCCTCTGGATCCAGCCTGTCCAGGTCCCTGTGCAGAGACCTCCTACCCTCCAGCAGCTCAACACTCACACCCAGCTTGGTGTCATCTGCAAAGAAGTCCTTGGTTCCATGGGGCCCCTCAGTGTCACAATGGCCCTTTGATTACACCAGGCCCTGCACTGTCACACTGGTCTCCTTGGTTCCATGGGGCCTCAAAATGTGACAAGGGACTTCTTGCTTCTGTGGGGCTTTACAGTGTAAACAATGTCCTCGTAGGTGCTGCAGTTTCACAGTGGCCCCTTGGTTCCATGGGGCCCCAGGGTGTCACAAAGGTCCCATGGTCACATGAGGTCCCACACTGTCACCATGGTCTCTGTGGTTCCACAAGTCCCCTCAGTGTCACAATGGACTCCTTGTTCCCACAAGGCCACACAGTGTCACAACGTTCTTCTTCCAGATTCCTTGAGGCCCCATCGTGTCACAGTGGCCCCTTGGTTACACAGGATCCTGCAGTGTCACAATGTCCCCTTGGTTCCATGAGGCCCAGCAGTGTCAGAACAGCCCCTTGGTTCCACTGGGCCCTGCAGTCTCCCAATGGTCTCCTTGGTTTTGCAGTGTCAAAATGGTGAAACC
Source organism: Agelaius phoeniceus (assembly GCF_051311805.1). NCBI lineage: Eukaryota > Metazoa > Chordata > Aves > Passeriformes > Icteridae > Agelaius > Agelaius phoeniceus. The sequence continues at coordinate 9,757,669 of NW_027509866.1, forward strand.
CCTTGGTTACACGAGGCCCTGCAGTGTCACAATGGCCTCTGTGGTTCCACGAGGGCCCAGAGTGTCACAGGGCACTCCCTGGGTCCATTTGGCCCCACAGCACCACCATGGACCCCTGGTTCTCTGGGGCTGCACGGTGTCACCATGGTCCTCTTAGCTCCACAAGGCCCTGCAGTGTCACAACGGCCCCAGAGTGTCCCAATCATCACAGAATGACAGAATCAAATAGGCTGGAAAAGACCTTTGGGATCATCAAGTCCAACCAATGCCCTAATACTGCCTTGTCCCCCAGACCATGCCACTGAGTGCCACTGGAGAGGGACAGTGACTCTGCCACCTCCCCCCTGGCCAGCCCATTCCAGTTCCCACTCACCCTTTCTGTGAAGAACTCCTTCCTATTGTCCAGCCTGAGCCTCCCCTGGTGCAGCTTAAGGCTGGGTCTTCTTGTCCTGCCCTCCAGCAGATCCACACTCACACCCAGCTTGGTGCCATCTGCAATTTGTGAATGCTGGACTCGATCCCCTCACCCAGATCATCAGTGAAGATATTAAACAGGACTGGGCCCAGCACAGATCCCTGGGGACAGCAGCAGTGCCTGGACACCAGCTGGGTGCAGCACCATCCCCACCACTCTCTGGGCCCAGCCTCCAGCCAGCTCTTAAATCTCCCAGCCAGGAGGGAACCTGCCCAAGCCGTGGGCTGCAGCTTTTCCAGGGAATGCTGTCAGAGAAAAAGGCTCTGCTGGAGTCCAGGCACACAACATCCACAGCCTTTCCCACATCCACAGGTGGGTCACCTGGGCATAAAAGGAGACCAGGTTGGTCAGGCAGGACCTGCCAGCCCTAAATCCACGCTGGCTGGCTCTGATCCCTGGGCCATCCTGTGGGTGCCCTGTGGTGGCACTCAAGGTGATCTGTTCCATAACCTTGCCAGGCACCCAGGTCAGGCTGACAGGCCTGGAGTTCCCCAACTCCTCCTTCCAGCCCTTCCTGGGGATGGGCTCACACTGGCACCTCCAGTGCTCTGGGACCTCCCTGCTGAGCCAGGACTGATGGTAAATGATGGAGAGCAGCTTGGGGAGCTCATCCACAGCTCCCTCATCCCCCTGGGATGGATCCCATGAGATCCCATACACCTGTGAGCATCTGAGTGGCTCAGCAGGTCAGCAGCTGCTTCCTCCTGGATTCCAGGGGGCTGTTCTGCTCCCTGTGCCCATCTACCAGCTCAGGAGAACACTTGTCCTGAGGACAACCTGTCCTAATATTGAAAATTGAGCAAAAAAATGTGTTAAGTAGCTCAGCCTTTTCCTTATCTTTAGTTACTATATTCTCTACTGCATCCAATAAATAGTAGAGGTTCTTCTTCTCCCTACTTTTGCGACAATTTTTTTTTATAAAAACCTCTTTTTTACAGAAGCTGCCAGGTTAAGTTCTATTTGAGCTTTCACATCTCAACTTTTCTTTCTGAATAACCCATCAAAATCCTTAAATGCTTCCTGCGTTACTAGTCCTTTTATCCCCTGAGTTCCCACAAAAGCTCCATGGGCAGCCAGGCCAGTCACTTTCATCACCAGCTCATCTTTTGCCACACTGGGACAGGCTGCTCTTCTCCCTTAAGATTACTTCCTTGAAATGTGTCCATCCTTCCTGGACCCCTTTGTTTAAAGGGCTGTTTCTTTTTAAGAAAGTCAGTACCTAATTCAATACTCCCCAAATCAGCGTCCTAAACAGGCCAAAGTCTGCCCTTCCTAATTCCAGTGTGGAAGTTTTGTTGTTGCCCCTCCTTCTTTCACAGAACACTGAAAACTTGATTATTTCATGGTCACTGTGCCCCAGGCAGCCTCCGAGCCCCACATCTGCCCCCAGCCTTTCTCTGTCTGTGAACAGCAGCAGACAGAGCTTTCCTTGGCAGTGGGAGTGTTACCAAAAACTCAGTGAAACAGAAAACTCCTTAACCCCAGTGTAGCATTAAGAAGCAGCATTCTTTATTCAGCTGGATGCACAGGGGAGAGCTCCTCCCAAAGCCGTGCAGGCTGAGTACAGGAAAGTTTCAGGTTTTATTCTGTATTTTGCTCACAAATTCATTGACTGTCCTGGGCTAAACACACATATGATAATCATTTCCCCAAATCATTGACACATTTCCCCTCCTTTTTACCCAAGCATTCCTCTGTCCTGAGGGTCTCTCTGCTGGTCCCTGGTGGTCGTGGACCCCAATGTTCCAGTGGGCCTGGCTGAGCTGGCAGGACCCTGAGGCTGCTGAACTTCCAGTTCCCCTTCTCACACAATGGGCCTTGTGTGGTTTCCATAGGCCTGGGGTTATGGAGAACAAGCTCCAGCTGTGAGCTCACCTGGTGCAGACAATTGATCATCTGGTAACATGAGGTCACAGAGTGGGGTATGACATCACAGAGTGGGTTATGCAAGGTCATTGAGAAGCCACAGCATCATAGACTGCCTCTGTGACATCACAGAGCAGGCTGTGACATCACTGAGTTGGCTGTGACATCAGAGACCAGCTGTGTGACATTAGAGAAGGGGCTGTGACATCACAGAGCAGGCTGTGACATCCCAGAGGGGCTGTGTGACATCCCAGAGGGGCTGTGTGCCATCCCATAGGGGCTGTGTCAGGTCACTGGGTTGGTCACTCTGCCCCAGCTCCCCCTCACAATTTCTCCCAACAAGTCCAATGCTGTCCATGCCCAGCGGGGTCCCTGTCCCCCGGGATCCCCCCGGCCCACCTGGAGCCACAGCCTCCACCAAAGGATGTTCCACAGGATCCACCCCAGAGCCTGACATGGGGACAAGGGGCCAGGGCTGTGTGACCAGGACATCAAGGACGGGGATTATCCAGGTCACCGTGGCCTGGGTTGGGTTGCCCAGGGCAGGAAAGATGTCTGGCAGCTGGAGCAGGGTCTGGGAAGGGCCTCCAAGGTGGGGCTGGAGCCCCTGGGCTGTGAGCAGAGGCTGAGGGAGCTGGGCTTGTCCAGCCCAGAGCAGGGAAGGCTGAGGGGCTCCTCATCCCAGCCTGGCAGTGCCAGCGAGGAGGGGATGGAGAACACAGAGCCAGGCTCTTCACCGGGGGCCTGGTGGGAGACAAAAGCCAATGGGTGGAAGGGGAAAGAGGGGAGATCAGCCAGGACAGGAGGAGATGAAATGAGTCAGGCTGGTTTCAGCATTTCCTCAACACCAAAAGCAGCCTGACCTCCCTTCTCCATCCACCACTGACAGCTTTGCAAATCAGGAATTGTTGGAGCTGTTTTGCCCCCACTCCAGGATGAGCATCCTGATACAAGAACTTAATTGTGTTTCTATCTGTCACAGAACCACATTTGTGTGAAAATAATGTTAGAATGGAAATGTGGATGGAGGACACATCAGACACTGCTGGGACTTTGAACATAGCTCAGGGAAGAGTGTGATTGTTATTAAATTTTATCCTGTTCAACCATGGTCTGTTGGCCATGTGGAGAAACTTTCTGTGCCTCTGAGTCTCACCAGTTCCTGTCCCCCAAAGGACTCAAACCTGATGAGTTGTGGTTCCCACTCCAGTGGCTGCACTTGCACCTCCCTCCATCCCCAGAGCAGAGCTCCCTTGTCCCAGAGAGTCCCTGGCAATGCAGGGATGAAGGAAACAGGACAGGCTGTGGGGATCAGGGGCAGGGCATGCCCAGGGATTTGGGGTGGTTGTGAGCCCAGGGCAGGACCCAGCCCTTGGCCTTGGTGAACCTCATCCAATTGTCCTGGGCCCATGGCTCCAGCCTGGCCAGATCCCTCTGCAGAGCTTCCTGCTCTCCAGCACAGCCACACTCCCACCCAGCTTGGGCTCACCTGGGAACTGACTGAGGGTGCCCTCAATGGCCTTGTCCAGATCAGCAATAAAGAGATTGAACTGACCTGGCCCAAATCCTGAGCACTGTGGACACCCCTGGATGTGACTCCATTCCTCAGCTTCTCTGAGTGCCAGGGGTTGGATGAAGGAAGTCCTGGGTTGTGGGTAGGGACAAAGTGTGATTGTCTGCCATGAAGGGTCTTGATTTTCAAATCAGTTGAAACTGCATTAGGAGGTGCTGGCGGTCACTATCAAGTGGACATTGCTGATATCTATCTATAAACAGGAAAAGAAAACTTAAACAGGCAAAACAATTCTCTCTGCATTGTTTTCAATGTAGTATATTCACTTTGAATACAATTGTGAAATGTGTCTAATTAACTAGAGAAGAATTGAAAACTTCAATTATTCCCATGGGCTTTTCTTGTTTGGGGGTTTCGAACAAATGTTTATGAGCGTTTGTCACTGAATTCCTGAACTGAAGAGCTCAAGAAAGAAGAGGCCTCTGGAGTAATAAAATTAATCAGCAACCTCCAAGTGGCTGAGGATCCATGCCCATGAGAGCAGCAATGAACAGAAATGGACACAGCTTTGTGGCTGCTGTCCCAGCTTTGGCATGGGCCCTGAGCCTGGAGCAGGAGCAGCTCTTGAGGGCCCTAAGGCCGGGGCTCTTGTGCTGCCCTGGGCAGATGGGATGGCAGCAGGGGCTGCAGAGCTCTCAGCACCTCAGGCCGAGGGGAGCAGGGCAGCCAGGGAGCCTCCTTTGGCCTTGGCCAAACACCTTCCCCCATGGCTGGGGCTGAGTCCTGTGGCAGCTGCAGCTGCTGCTGTGCCCTTGGCAGGGGCTGAGGCCGTGGGGCCAGTGGCCAGAGCAGCCTGGCCTGAGCAGAGCTGTGGGGCCAGAGCCGGCTGGGCTGGGCTGGGCTCAGAGAGGCCCTTGGTGCTGCCCAGAGCTCAGGGCAGCTGGCAGAGCTTGCAGGGAGCTGGGCTGGGCTCCGAGAGCCTGGCCCAGAGGCCGGCAGAGCCCGGGGCAGGGCTGTCTGTGCAGCCCCACAGGTGCCACGGGCTCTGCAGGAGCTGGCAGAGGCTGCCCAGCAGGGAGGCCATGGGGCACAGAGCCCCAAGGCTGCTGTGGGCACCATGGCACAGGGGCCGTTCCCAGCCGCAATGCTCCTGGCCTGGGCTGGGCCTGCACAGGGGCTGGGCACTGTTGCAGACATCTTTTCACTAAAAATCCGTTCTTTAGGATTTTTCCTTCTGAGAAGCTAAGAGGCCTCAGAGACAGAATGTAAACAATGGTTATCTGCTGCTGTGGAATGCAACAGGTCCACCTGTGATTGGCCCATCTGGGATGTTTATAATTAATGGCCAATCAAGGACCGAGCTGTCTCGGACAGAGTCCGAGAGAGCTGCCTTTGTTATCATTCTTTTCTTTTCTATTCTTAGCTTAGCTAGTTTCTGAGGAAACCTTTTCATTTCCTATTTCTTTTTAGCATAGGTATAATGTAATATATATATCATAAAATAATAAATCAAGCCTTCTGATCATTGAGTCAACATTCTCGTCTCTTACTTCCCCTGAAAACCCCTGTGACCACGGTCACATTAACCCCTGCTAAGAGTCAGCCCTTTCTCTTCTACCGATGTCTCTGGTGTCTCTTGTGCTGCCCAGGCGCCCAGCCCAGGTGCCCTCAGTACCCTCAGGGCACAGAGAGTGTCTCCCCGCTGTCGGCCATGTCGGGGCTGCCCCCGGTGTCTGCCAACTCGGGACTGGCCCAGGGTTCCTGAGAGGCTCCCAGAGGGACAGAGACAGTGATGCTGGTGGCAGCACCAGGAAGCTGCCGGGGTTTGGCTTTTCTTGCCAGAAAATTGCTGCATTTGGGTTGTGCCAGCACTGGGAAATTGCCAGATGTGGGCACTGGCAGTGCCAGTGCACAGCAGATCTTGGTGGGGAATGTTCTGGCACTGGGAAATTGCCAAATGTTAACTTTCTGTGCCAGCAAACTGCTGGAATTATGCTGTGCAGGCATCTGAAAAATTCCGGATCTGGGCACTGGCGGTGTCAGCAAACACGAGATCAGAGTAGTGTAGGCACCAGGTATTTGCCTGGTTTTGGCTTTCTTTGCCAGAAATTGCTGGACTTGGCTCTGCTGGAACAAGGGAATTTCCAGATCTGGGCACTGGTGCTGGCAGCAAACAGCAGATCTGGGCGGTGCCAGACCCAGTAATGTTGGACATGAATTTGTAGAGAATTTTTAAGGTTTAATAGAAGGTTTCTATAGGATGTATACATGTGTCACAATCCGTCCTTACGAACAGGTTTCGTGATGGTTCGTGGGTTGATCTCAGAGTGCAAAAAGCACCAACACGGTACAGGGGGTTGCAGTGATAGTCAAAACAAATGTACCTTTATTGAATAACCACAACAAAATGCATTGGGGAGGAACTGGGGGAAGGGGAAAAAGAGGGAGGAAGAGAAAGGAAGGTGTAGAGCTACCAAACATAGAACGGTGAAGTCCTTCAATGTCCAGCCAATGGAGTTCACCAGGTCACGTCTGGGGAGGTCTCAGGGTTGCAGTTCATCCAAACTCTTATTATACTCTTTTTCTTGATGGGGGAAGGGGTAAAACTTGAAACTGAATCAAAGGTAGCCTATTGTATTTTTGGGGGAAAGAATGGTATTTAGAGAAGGGTACACACAGTCCATGTTCTCAGCAGTGGGCGAGAGCCATTGTCTTTGTGGTCCACTGCTCACACCTGCAACATCCATCTTGCCTTGGTCAGCTTGCCTCCCCCACACACCTCCCCCAGGTTGGGGGTCTCAGTCCCAGTCCTTGGAAAGAGTGTGGGGGGCCTTTTCCCATAGGGATTTCATGTCTCGGTCTTTCATGGAGAGGTTTCTTACATCTCAGTCTGTCTGTCACAGTGGTTGTAAGACAAGTGAGGGATCTTCTGTGAGGGACCACCCAAAACTCAGGAGAAGTCCAGCCAGGCTGAGAGGTGGGACAACTTCCAAGGCTATTGTTGCAAAAAGGGCACGGTGCCCCCTTCTTCCTTTCATTTGGTTCAGTGTAGCATACTGCAAACACACCTGTGAACCCCATCCTGTCTCTCCTCACTCACCTGGGACCTGCTTTGCTTGGAGAACTGGCTACAAACAGCCAAAGAGGGATTTTGACTTTTTAATTTTTTGAAGCAATCTAAAACTCCTGAGTTTCCCCATTGCAAACAGAAATCCTCCTCAAGTGTGTGCCAAGCCCAAGCTGCCACCAAGAGCACTCCAGACCTGCCTGGGCCAGCTGTGAGGGTGGATCATCATCCCAACAGGCAGTGGGCCATTGCAAGGGACTGTTGCCATGGACACTGCAGGGACCCCCCTGCTGGCTTTGGGTGCCGTGGCAACCCCCATCAGTTCAGGTTTCCTTGGAAACCAGCCCAAGGAGCCATTTCTGCAGCCAGGTTCCATGGCCCCTTGCCTGCAGAGCTGTTGCTGCCCTGGGCTGCCATGGCAACCCTGAGGACAAAGCGGTGCCAGGGCTGTTCCAGGTACAATTGCAGTGACACTCGTTGGTGCCACCAGGTGCCATGGCAATGGACACAGGGACCCGTTCCTTGGTTTGGTGCCAAGGCAACCAATGCCCGGAGCCGTTGTGGTGGTTGGTGGCCATGGAAAGCTGCCCTGGGCCCCTTGCTCAGGGCTGGTGTCAGTGCCCAGAGCCAGAGGGGATCCCTTGCTGGGGGCTGTGCCATGGCCACCTGCCCTGTGCCGCGCTGGCCGCTCGGGCACCAGGAACCAGCAGCCAAGGGCACTGCCAGGGCCAAAGGCCAGGTCAGCCAGACAGAAAGGGGCAGCGCTGGGCACTGTTTCCATGGCAACCGGCACTGGGGGGGACACCTGGGTCACCTGGCCTGGCAGTTGCCATGGAAAGCCCTGGCAGGCACTGGGGGCACAGCCCCTGGCACTGAGACACTGCTGGGCCGGGTGCTGGGCACAGCGCTGAGCACGCAGAGATGGTTTTGTTCTTGCTGAGCTGCAGCACAGCCAAGGCCTGTCCTGCCCCTCGTCCAGCCACGCTGGGGAGGGGCTGGGGCTGCGGGGGAGCTGGGCAGGGGACACAGCCAGGACAGGTGACCCCAACTGACCCCGGGCACACCCCAGAGCAGAGCACATCATGCTCGGGGTATGAAGGGGGGAACAAGGAGGAAGGGGGGAATTTTGGAGGGAGGGTTTCTGCCTTCCCAGGTAACACTCAGGCAAGAGGGGGCCCTGTTTCACCAGTGGGCAGGGTCACTACCAAAGACACAGACACCAACTGAAGGAATTGTGGCATTTATATCATGCACAGCTGCAAAGAATTACAAAAGGATAAGCTCAGCAAAGCACATCATCATTAGCAAAGAATTACAAAAGTAGCTCAGCAAGCCATCAGAACTCATCATTACATTTTGATGACTAACCCCTTGGTCAAACACTAGAAGTGTTTGTAGCAGACAAAGATTCTGGCTGACTATCAAGGTACACCTTACAGACATCAGTAGTACTTCGGTGACACCGTTCTTCATTCATTTTTCTCAATCTCATTTGAGTTAGGAACAAGAATTCTGTTGTCCATGGAGCTGGCACCATGTTAATTCCAGAATAATGCCCCCAGGCCCTTTGCTGTTCAGCTTTACCATGCTGTCTGTGGCTAACAAGGCCTGGGGGGCCCTTTCCCCTCTGGCTGGAAGGGGCCGGGTCCCAGTCCCTGAGGGGCACCCGGGCTCCTGGATGCAATTCCTGTGCAAGTCCCTCAGTGTCACAGCAGCCTTCCCATGGAGCCCCGTGGATCAGAGCATTTCCCAAAGGGGCCCTTGGGGCAAACAGGGAGATTTGGTCTGGCAGGATGTGTAAAACAATATCCTGTCAGATCTCCTTGTTCTCACACAGAACACTTGGCTGCAGGGACACATTCCCATTGTTCCTGCCCAGGTTTCAGGACTCAGAGTTGTCTTTCCCAGGAGCTGCTCCTTCAGCTGCCTCGGGAGGGCCATTTGGCCTCCGGACCCACACTCGGGCTCCATTATTAGGGCTGCTGGATCCAGACCCTTTATCTCCACAAACGGTGGTGATTGCAGGTGGATCTCCTTTTTTCACAATCGTTCTTAACATTGCAATATTGATAATTGTGCTACCCTGTCATGGGGTTGAATAATCCCATCTTGTTCACTTTTGTTTAACACAATTCCTTTAATTTCTCCTTGATATTCTGCATCAGTTCCTCTTCCCATGACATGAACTCTTTGTAAGGCCAAGCTCTAAGGGAGCAGTTACCAAAGCAAAGTGTCCTGGAGGAATCTGAATTCCTGTTTCAGTATTGATAGCTCTCATTTGCTTTGAATTTATCCAAACTAATTCCAGTGCATGATGGCCCAGCCCTGCAGCCTCTGGGCTGGCCCTGCCAGGGGCCATCACAGCCAGAACAATTTCCCAGGCAGCCCAAGTCTCACTGCCCATGGCTGGATTTGCAAATTGGGGGCAGCTGTGCACAGCCAGGGGGTTTCCATTTCCCCATGGGCCATTGTTAAGGGCATGGAGCACATCTGGGAGATGGGTTCTTCATGGGCAAAGGTTCCCATCTCCTCACTTTTTCAACTGCTTTTAAAACAACCCCTTTACCCATACAACAAAACCTGCAGCTTGTGCATAGTCTGGTACATGAAAAACCCTGCAGGCTTAATCACTGAATTTTTCACAGAAACAGACAAAGCACTCTGCATCACAGTATCAGTAGATCCTGTAAAAATAGTCAATTTAATCCCTTCCTCATTTATTCCTTGTATACAATTCACAAAGTTGACCACTGACATTTGGGTCTTGGCCAGTCCTTTTCTGTAGGGTATTTAGTGTCACAGTGAGCAGCCAAAGCTGACAAATTAGTATTGTCAGCATTATTTCACATTATCAAATTTTAAATACATAGATAAAAATATAAATTATTGTTTTATATTACACATAAATATTATAATATCAATAATAATAATAATAATAATAATAATAATAATAATAATAATAATAATAATAATAATAATAATTCACTTGTCCAAATGAACCTGAGCTTAAGATTAAAACCTTCTGTCACTCCATGTGGGAGTGTTACAACAACAGTTTTTTCTTCTGTTGGTGCTGTTTCCAAAGTGTCATTAACAAAATTCACCCTCGTCTTCCCAAACCCACAAGTTCTTTTCCTTTTCCCATATGTAATTTTTGGATGCATTTGAAGCCATCCAGGGGTTCAGCCTCTTTTACCCGACTGCCCCACTGCTCCCACGGGGCTCCGACCTCAGCCCACTCTGTCGTGAACGGCGGGAGAAATGCGACACACCATATGCGTGAATAGCAAATCCCGAAGTTTATTGAAAACCCACACATATTTATATTGGTGTTAATGAAGCTTATACATATTGCAAAAGCTGAGCTCATTATTGGTTAAAGCACACTTAAATCAACCACACCTACTTCTATCTTCTAACAATTATTTTGCTTCTATGTTTACATTCTTCTAACTTCTCTACCTAAGATATCTACATTTTCTGGCAAGCGATTTTCTCCCCCGTCTTCCCGTTTCAGAGAAGGTCGCTGTGACCTTTGTCAGTGATTGGACACTGGTTGCTCAGTTCCCAGCTTGTTTCCCCTATCCTTATCCATCGGTATCACATTGAAATGTCCTTTCTCAGCTAACCAATTATCCAAAAAGCTCTCTACATTTCCCCCGTTTTTCTGTTGAACAAGCATGGTTTGATTAAATGCGGTAGTTATCATCTTTCGCACCATATTCTGTAAGCATATACAAAAACAAGGCAAGACTAATACTAACAACAAAGCTACAATAGCCACTACAATGCTAACCTTAACAATAGAACGTAACCATGATCCTAAGTTTAAAGATTTGAGCCATCCATCAATACCAAGGCCTGATTCTACCTGTAAGTTCCCAGTTAACCTCCGTAACTCAGAGAGCTGTGAGTGAACAGATCGTGCATGATCAGAGAGATTCATGCAACACATGCCCTCAAATTCATCACAGCCATGGCCTTGTGCAAGTAAGAGAAAATCAATTGCAGCTCTATTTTGAAGTGTCGCATGGCGAATAGAATCAACATCAAGCAAAAGACTGGAAATTGCTAAAGAAGTTGCATTTGTTTGTTTAGCAAGCCAACACCCTAACCTATTTAAAATAGCATGAGCACGTGCTGCTGATACCCCTGGAGCTAAGAAAGATGCTGCAACTATGGCCGCTGGGGACCAAAACTTTACATCATCCCGGCAGTCAGCTGCAAATGCATGAGCCATTCGTCTGCCTCTATGATGGCGACGGCTCATGTTTAGTATCATGGACATGTTGGGTGTAAGTAGAGACAGCCGTCCAAGTGTACATGGTCCCCCGTGCAGCATTGATGGGATACCAGCCCAAGCACGGTCCCCACATATCAGGAAATATCCTGCTGGCAATTGAATAGGGTCATTTGATGAGACTGACACTCTCTTTGTTGTATAATTGTACCAGGCCGATGCATTTCGGTAGACAGCCATGCTGGAAGTTACAACATTAGAATGGTTTTTGACTGACAGCAGGCTTCTATAGTTAAAATGAATACATGCATCTGCCATCACTGACCCTAACAGCTCCAACTCTTGGGGTTCCTGCGGTGCTATAGGAAAGTGAGAAACCCATTGATCCCAATTATCCACACTCGTCCTAGCATTGCTGACCTTACAAGTTGGTACATGTGAAGGGCACGGCCAGGGATCTGCTGGTAATCCAACCAAACAGGTTGTGAATGGATTGCCAGGAGAAGATAATGACAGGCAAATAGCCTCCTGTTTAGTTAGGTTTGCCAGGGTGACCCATATGTTAGTCTTGGGCTGAAGTGGGGCCCATGCCTGATGGTTTACACTGTCCACAAAAGAAGCAAAAATTAATAAAGCAATAGCATAAAGTTTCCATCTCACCCTGATCTTTCCAGGCACTATTTTGAACCACCCGGCCATCATGTCTGTCACAAACTTTTAAGAATATCTCTTCTTTCTCAGATTTAGCTTCTTTAGGTTCTTCAAACAATCCTTCCACACTTGGTTGGGATCCTGACCTTCTGAAATAGGACCTATCACACTTGACTGTGACAGAGGAATATTTATACCACACTTAGTCTGCAAAATACACGACTGAGATAGCCCCAAAACACGTTTGACTAAATGTTGTGTTTCCCATCTAAACCATGCAAGGATTTTCTGTTCTGGGGATTCATACAACTGTAACCCTTGGCGGCCAGGTAGTCCTTTGAACAATTCAAGATCTCTCTGCCAAGAGTTAAACTGCCGATAGAAACTACACTTTCTACACCACAATTCAGATAATCGGGATTGATGTACCCACTTAGTTTCCTGACAACCTCCACAAAAAAGCAGTATCCATGCAGCACAATATCTATCTTGACACTTAATACAAGCTAAATCCCTAGGCCCTTTAAATTCAAAATCAGAAAACATTGAATGCAAGCTTAATATGTTATCAATAGATTTGCACCGATCAACTGCTCGATCGATGGCAAAATCACACTGTCCTTTCAGTTCAAGAAGTATCGGTCGAAGGATGATCAACAGCCTTGTCTCCACTCGCTGACGATCCTCTTTGCTCAGTTGATCGAGGTGTTCCATCAAACACAGCTGCTCGGGTCCATTTAGCAGGTACCCACAGAGATCCTGTAGGGGTAGAAACACAAAGATACCCGCGGCCCCAATATAACACCTTAGCAGGACCTTGCCATTGTCCTGTTTTGGGATCCCTGTATCTCACCCATGCATCTTGCTTCACACCATCTGTTTCTTGTACATAGTGACAAATCACAGCAGGAACCTTATTTTCTCCGAAAACACACAAGTGGTTCAAAACAAACAAACACTTTAACAATCTTTCTTGTGGCTCTCTGGTATCTGTGTATTTACTCAGACATCTTTTCAAGGTACCATTTGCTCTCTCTACAATCGCTTGCCCTGTAGGAGAATTAGGGATGCCTGTTACGTGTTCTATCCCCCACATTTACATGAATTGCTTTATTCTTTTGCTACAGTAAGCAGGCCCATTATCTGTCTTGATGCACTGTGGCACTCCCATTACTGCAAAACAACTGCTGAGATGTCTCTCTACCTGCCCTGCTTTCTCACCAGTCTGTGCTGTGGCCCATATAAAATGACTGTAAGTGTCTATGGTAACATGTACGTACTTCAACCTCCCAAACTCTGCCACATGTGTGACATCCATCTGCCAGGTCTCATTTGTGCTCAGCCCTCTTGGGTTAACTCCCAGACCTAAGCCACAGCCTCCATTATGATGACTACATATAGGACAGGCTTTGACTATTGCCCGTGCCTCCTCCATAAGTATTTGAAATTCTCTATGAAGGCCTTTTGCATTCTGGTGGAACATGGAGTGTGCCTCTCTGACTATAGTTTGTTTGGGAATCGGAGTTGTTGTGTGACTGAGACTAATTTATCTGCTCGCATGTTACCTTCTCCCAGACCAATATCCCATTTGTGACTTCTGATATGGATAACACAAAAAGAATGCTTTCTTAGCTTAATTGCTCTCTGTAGTTGCATAAACAGCTCATGTAACCTCCTGTTCTGAACCTCTTTTATAGAGGCATCCTCTATTTGCTCACACACTCCTGCAACATACAAAGAATCTGTTACAATGTTTAGAGGTCCAGAGAAATGCATCATGGCCCATACAACAGCCAATAGCTCCATCATTTGCAAAGTGTCCACCTCAGTAGCTCGGAGTATGTGATGATGCCATTGTCCCTTTTCTCGCCAGGTCACTGCTGCAGTTTTGGATTTTCTTCCTGCATCTGTGTAGACAGTTGTAGCATCCGATAAGGGCTTTAGTGATTTCTTTGGACACTGAATCCAACCCCACTGTCCTACCCAATTCAATGGTACATTGGGAATATCATCAGTGGCAGTCACGCTACCGGCTCCCAACAGGGCCTCTTGTAACTCCATACTGTTTGTCAGGTACCATGTCAATGTATCCTTTTTCATTGGCATCTGTATCTGATCAGGTTCCTTTCCCATAATCTGTATTGTCCGTTCACGACCCTTTTTGAGCAGATCAGCTAAACTTTCAATTTTCTGAAGAAGGGTTTTATGTTGTTGAAGTGGAGGAGATATCCATTCCAAGGCCCATGTCTCCCCTGTTTTTCTGTTATGCTGAGTAAGTGCACCCAGTAAAAATTTTGGGCCACACCAAACCGTCAGCTGTACAGGGAGATCAAGATCACGTCTCCGAACACTGCCTTGTGTAACACAGTCCAATATCAGCTGCAGTGTCTTAACCTGTTCAGGGGTTATACGAACAGGCTGTGCCGGATCAGTCCCCTTCAGTAAAGGTCGAAGCTCATCTAAGAGTTCATTAGGGATACCAACAATGGGGCGTAGCCACTGTAGGTCCCCCAGTAATTTCTGAACATCATGCAATGTATGTAATTTAATGTTTAATTGCAACTTCTGAGGGGTAACAATTTGATCAGTAAGTGTCCACCCCAAATATTTCCACGGTGCAGATAACTGAATTTTCTCAGAAGCCACAGTCAGTCCATGGAGCTTCAAAGCATCGTGTATTGCCTGAATTTGTTGACGCGCAAAAGGTTCTGGTTGTGCAAATAAAATATCATCCATATAATGGTAAATGATTGTGCCAGGCCAGGCATGCCGTAAGGGTTGTAAAGCTGCAGCGACATAAAGTTGACACAAGGTGGTGCTGTTGCGCATGCCCTGGGGTAGAGAAACCCGTTCAAATCTCTTGTCCGGCTCTCCCCTGTTTAAAGCCGGCAGAGTGAATGCAAACCTCCGAGTGTCTCGAGGATGCAGAGCAATAGTAAAGAAGCAGTCCTTCAGATCAATAATCAAAAGTGGCCAGTCCCTTGGCAGCATAGCCGGGTTAGGTAATCCGGGTTGCAAGGCTCCCATAGGCTCCATCTGTTCATTCACAGCTCGCAAATCATGTATTAAGCGATACTTTCCCGACTTCTTTTTAATCACAAAGATGGGCGTGTTCCATGGACTTGTTGACAGCTGTAAATGTCCTTGTTTATATTGTTCGTATACCAGCATGTGAACCTGTTTGAGACTTTCCCTTTTTAAAGGCCACTGCTTAACCCATACCGGAACGTTTGTGGTCCAGGTTAATGGGATTGGGAAAGTCCATGCAATGGCCTTTAGCCTAAAGGGTGTTCATTTGTCAGTACTACACCCATCTGAGCCAAAATGTCCCGACCAATAAGGCACTGCACAGTAGGAGGCAAAGGTACAACTGACAAAACACCCCGTACAGTTTTATCCTCAATAGTCACAGATAGCATGGGTGTTTTCCTTGCAAGTGTCAGGCCTCCAACTCCGGTTACTGGCATCGTGGTTGACTGCAATGGCCAATTGTGGGGCCAGAAATCCGGACTCACAATGCTGGAGTCTGCGCCGGTATCTAACAGTCCTACCAAGGTTTGCCTTTCGCCCTGATAATCCAAAATTACAGTGCGCTTTGGCCGTTCATTTAAATTCATTGTCAAAAGAGCAAGGCCTCCAGTGGATCCGAATCCATGCTCTCCTCTGGACTGTGCCTGACGAGGGGGTACAGTTTTAGCCAACTGTTGCAAAGGAATTAATTGAGCTATCCTTTGTCCTTTTTCGATACGCATTGGTGGAAAAAGAGTATGCACCATAATGGAAATCTCCCCTGTATAATCAGCATCTATCACTCCAGATAAAACAAATAATCCCATCATTGTAGCCAAGGAACGCCCTAAAAGCAAAGCTCCCATAGGTAATCCATCAATAATAAGTGGTCCCTTTACCCCAGTTGGAACCTTTTCTGGGTGAGTAGTTATCAGGGTTACTGTCCGCTGCTGCTGCCAGGTCCACTCCGAGGCTCCCGGTGGTGGCGGGCTGGAGGCTGGTTGAGCCGAGGAGGTGACAGCTGCTATTTGTGTCTGGGCGCGGGGAGCTGGTGGCCGGGAAGCAGAGCTGTGCCGGGCAGCCGCAGAGCGGGCGGACCTCCCGGAGCCCGCTGCTCCACAGGGGGCGGGAGGCCCGTCCTGCCGCCCCCTCGGCTCGGGGGTCGGGGCGGCTGCGGAGCGGAGCGGGACGGGAGGCGGCCGCGCAGCAGCTGTTAAGTTGCCCAGGGCCGGGGCCAGCACGAGCCTCTCCGGCGGGGCGGCTGCGGGCGGCACAGCTGGAGTACGCGCGGCGCGGGGGCTGCTGCCCAAAGCAGGAGCTGATAGCTGCAGGGAGCTGCTGTCTGGAGCAGGAACTCGTGTCGGCAGGGAGCCGCCGCTTAACGTAGATGCCGGTGCCGGCAGGGGACCGCCATATGGGGCAGGAACCGAAGTCGGCGAGGGGGTGCCACTTAAAACAGGCGCTCGTGTCGGTGGGGCCGTGTTGCTTAGAGCAGGCGCCGATGGGGGTGGGGAACTGCCGTTTAGAGCAGGAGCTAGTGTCGGCGGGGACCCAAACCAGTCTCTGTAACTCCTGTTTCTTTCACGGGCCACGCTAGTCTGCTGGGCAGCTCTTTCCTCTGCCTGGTATTTCAAGAATTCAGCATGCATGAGTCGCCATAAATCTCCTAACTTTCTTGTGGCTTTATCAGCATCTATGACTGCCTGCCACAACTAATCCCCAAATATACGGCAGTCTGATAACCTGTGCACTGTGCAAGGAGTCCGAAAAAGTCTTTGAGCATACCCATGAGCTAACAACCCATGAAGCTCTTTCTACAAATCTATACCCGTAACCTTACGCTTATATAAAAAGCTAGAAAATAAATTATATGCTGCTTGCCTTTCTTTATCTGCGTTAAATGATAACAGTGCACTTCTTGCAGCTCTTTCAGGCTCCGGCAGCACGTATCAGCTGGGCCCCCCTCTGGGGTCACCCGGGGCTCGGCACCTTCCCTTTTTCAGCGGTGCTTTTGCCGTCCTCAGCTGCGATAGGACCTGAATTCCGCTCACGCTGCCGACTGTGGCTAGTCCCGACTTCCGGGGTCACCATTTGTCGTGAACGGTGGGAGAAATGCGACACACCATATGCATGAATAGCAAATCCCAAAGTTTATTGAAAACCCACACATATTTATATTGGTGTTAATGAAGCTCATACATATTGCAAAAGCTGAGCTCATTATTGGTTAAAACACACTTAGATCAACCATGCCTACTTCTATCTTCTAACAATTATTTTGCTTCTATGTTTGCATTCTTCTAACTTTTCTACCTAAGATAACTACATTTTCTGGCAAGCGATTTTCTCCCCCGTCTTCCCGTTTCAGAGAAGGTCACTGTGACCTTTGTCAGTGATTGGACACTGGTTGCTCAGTTCCCAGCTTGTTTCCCCTATCCTTATCCATCGGTATCACATCAAAATGTCCTTTCTCAGCTAACCAATTATCCAAAAAGCTCTCTACACCCTTGGCTCCACAAGGCTCTGAAGTGCCACAAAAGACCTTTGGTTCCACAAGGCCTCAAAGTGTAAAAATGACCTCCATGGTTTCATGAGGCCCTGTTGTGTCACAATGGACCTTTGGTTCCATGAGGCCCCAGAGTGTCACAATGGTATCCTTGGTTCCACTGGACCCTTCATCCCCTGGAGACCCACAGGGTTCACTGGAGACCCCTTGGTTCCATGAGGCCATGCCATGCTGTAATGGCCCTTTGGTTCCATTGGGTCCCAAAGTGTCAGAATAGTCTCCATTGTTCCATAAGGCCCCACAAAGTCACTGTCATGCCCTTGGTTCCACAGGGCCCCACAGTGGAACAATGGACTCCTGGTTCCATGAGGTTCCTAAGTCACAATGGTCTCCTTGGATCTGCAGTGTCAGTAGTAGCCCCTTGGCTCCATGTGGCCATGCTGTGTCACAATGGATTCATGGTTCCACCAGCCTTGCTGTGTCACAATGGTCCCTTGGTTCCAAGAGGTTTCTCAGGGTCGCAATGGTCTCCTTGGAGCTGCAGTATCACAATGGACCATTGGTTCAATGTGACCCCGATGTAGCAAAACGGATTTTGGTTCCATGGGGTTCTGCAGACTCAAAAAGGACCCTTTGTGCCCTGACTTTGCTCAGTGTCACAGCTGACTCCTTGTTCTAGGAGGCCCCACCACCACCAAATATCCAAAATATCAGAATAAGACTCCTTAACACTAATTTCTTTTTTAAGAGGATATCATTTATTTGGGTCTGAGGTCTAGTGAGGGATAACTCGTAACCTTATGTGGACATGTAATTCTACCAGCATCACTACATGCATATTACAATTTACCCATAAAACCCACCTCAAGTTCCCAGACTCAGTCCGTCGATTTTCTGTCACTGCAATCTTGAGCCAAATGTCTTCTTCTTGTCTTCCAACCATCCTTGGTGAGAAAGCAGCACCTGAATGCCTTATTCCTGTACTAAAAGTTCACAGGCACAGTGAAAATTGAATTAACCCTTTTGATATCAGGCCCATGGCTTTGTGTGGGCAGGCAGAGGCAGGCAGGAGGCAGAGCTGTCAGCAAAGGAAGGGCCCAGCCAGGTGGGGCAGCCAGGGGATGCCCACAGCCTGCAGGGACAGAGGTGCAGGGCAGGGACAACGTAGGACAGCCTGGGCTGCACAGGGCACAGGGATGGGCAGCAGCTGCAAGACAGCCCTGACAGAGCCAACTTGGGCAGCACTTTGGCCATGGCTGCTGGCCCTGGGCCTGAGGCCACAAGGGGACAAGTGACCCTTGCAGGCCTGGGGCCTCATTGCCTCCTTGTCCCTGCTCAGCAGCCTGGCAGGGGCCGCCCCATTCTCCTGCCCTTGGCATTGCCCATCCCCACATGCCAGTGCCCATCCCGGGAAGAGCCCTGAGCAATGAGGGAGGGACAGGATCTGCCGGGCCAGGGGCTGGGGCTCAGGCCTGGCCCTTTGCATTCTTGGAACACATCCAGGTTCACTCAGCACCAGAGACACCTTTGCCTTGCTTGTCCCCAGCTGTCATCACTGCCTCCAGAGTTCTGCTCTGACTGGAACCTGGGGACACTTTCTCAGTCGTGTCCCTGACAGGGATCTCTTCAAAATACAAGAAACTTCAGAGTTTCAATGCAACTGAGTTCTTGAGGTTTTTGTGACATCACTGAGGGGGTTGTGACATCACAGATCTGGCTGTGACATCCCAGAGTAGGATATGAGGCCATAGAGCAGACTGCCATCGCAGAGCAGCTGTATCACATCATAGGGTGACATCTCAGAGTTGGCTGTGTGACATCACAGAGGCTGTGTGACATCACAGGGGCTGTGTGACATCACAGGGGCTGTGTGAGGTCACTGGGGAGGTCACTCTGCCCCAGCCCCCCTCACAGTTCCCCCCAGAGCAGTCCAACCCTGCTCGTGCACAGCAGGGTCCCCTGTCCCCCCAGGTCCCCCCGCCCCCGGTGCCGCAGCCTCCCCCAGAGGATGTTCCACGAGATCGACCCCAGAGCCTGACACGGGGACGGGGGGCCGGGGCCCTGGGGGTGGCACAGGGGGACAGGGACCCCCCAGCAGCATCCTCATGTCCCCCAGGGCCAGAGCCTGGGCCAGGGCTCCTTCACCCTGTTATTAACGAGGCCTTGAGAGCGCTGAAAAAATCCCCAGCAAGGGATCAGCAAAAACCAGATTTAATATTAAGGGAAAGCAGCACAAAGTTCCTTGGCAAGAGTCATTCTGCTCCTGACTGGACACTTCAGGGATAGCAGGGAAACAAAGCAACAACAAAACCAAAAGAATCCAGGCAATCAAACCAGAAATGAAGTTGGAACTGTCCCTGTGTGTGTGTATGTGTGTGACACAAGGACAGTGAAGGCAAGGATAAAAGGAACATGGCCCAAAAGCTTAACAGAGCTCAAACTTACCGGGACTTAACTTATACCTTAATCTCAACTGATACCTTAAATGTCACAATTTAGCCAAAACCAGCAGCTAACAGTATTTAAGATAAATTATAACCTATGACTTTGCAATTTAACAGAGGATTAATATTTAACAGTACTTAGCCTAATAACTTACATTAAAATAACAACTTAGCAAAAGAACAACACTTTGCAGCGTTTAACTTCACATAGACCTTTTGACTTAACCTTGCCTACAGGCAATGTTTCATCCTGGGCGCACTTGGCATCAACAGCTTTCTTTGGCAGGGTGAGAACAGGGATGTTGTGCCACTGAGGGAACAAAATCAGTTCCCAGGGCTGCTCCTAAAGAAAGCAGGAGCTGGTTGGGCAGCAACAGTGCCTGGAACCAAGGGACCATTGTGACACTGTGGGGCCCTTTGAGACCAAGGGACCATTGTGACACTGTGGGGCCTCATGGAATCATGGAGAGCACTGTGACATTGCTGAACCTCATGGAACCAAGGGGACTGTACTGACTCTGTGTGGCTCCATGGAATGTAGGGATCCTTGTGACACTGAGAGGCCTCATCAAACCAAGGGTCCGTTGTGAAATCTTGGGGCCTCCTGAAACTGTGGAGACCATTGTGACACTTTGGGGTGTCATGAAACCAAGGAGCCATTGTGACACTGCTAGACCCCATGGAGCCAAAGGTCCATTGTGACATTGCAGGGCCTCATGGAACCATGGAGAGACCATTAGGACACTTCACAGCCTCATGGAACCAAGGGGCCATTGTGACACTGCAAACCCCCAGGGTCTAAAGGTCCATTGTGACATTGCAGGGCTCATGGAACAGGGTCGACACATGACATCGTGGGGCCTGTGGAACCGTGGCGACCATTGTGACACTGCAAGTCCTCATGGAATTGTTGGGATCATTGTGGCACTTCGGGGCCTTATGGAAACTGGGGGCTAGTGTGACATTGTGAGACGCCATTGAACCAAGGGTCCATTGTGACACTGCAAGTCTTCCTGTAATCAAGGAGTGTTTGTGACACTGCTGGATCCCATGGAAACAAGTCACCCTTATAGCACTGTGGGGCCTCGTGAATCCAAGGCACCATTGTGACCCTATGGGGCACCATAAAACCAAGGGAAAACAGATCAGATCTGGCTGGTTTGGCCTCCCAGGAGCCACGTGACTGGTCCAGCTGACCTTGGCATGCTGAGGGTCACTTTTCATCTGCTGCTGAAACAATGGGGCTTTGTGCTTTCCTTCCTATGGAAAAGAAATCTCCTTCTTCTACGGGCACCCATTGCCAGAATTGGGACTTCACCTCCAAATTTCCTTATATCCAGGGATTCTTCCAATAGGAATATTGCCAGGACAAATCTGTCTAGCAGTGGTTTCACAAGGATCACTTCCCATCTGTCCCCAAAACACTGGGGAAGGCTTTGTGCTTTCCTTCCTATGGAAAAGAACTGTCCTGCTTCGCCAGGTATCCCTGGCCAAGATTGGGTTCCACCTACCCTAAATCGAAAGACTGCTCCCAGACAAAATCTCCCATTCCTGACAAGTCTGACAGACCTTGGCCTAGTGAGGATCTCACCTGCCTTCCACACACAGGGGCTCTGTGCTTCCCTTCCTGTGGAAAATAATTTTCCTTCTCATCCAGATGCCCATGGCCAGAATTGGGATTTTACCTGCAACATTGCCTTACTGTGAGAGACTGGAGGAGGTTCTTGGTTCAAAACATTTTGTGTGTGGGGGACGAAGGGGCAGGTCCAGCCTTGCCCTGCCCTGGAAGCCCAGCCCTGCCCTGCCCTGGAACCCCAATCCCCCCAGAGCCTCTATCCCAGCCCAGCAGTGGCTGCCAGTCCCTGGCACAGCACAGGCAATGCTCCACAGCCACCTCTGCAGCCCCCAGCCCAGCTCCTGAGGGACCAAATGAGCCCAAGCCCCACCTGGGGGAAGGGCCCAGGGAGACCAAGGGGGATTGAAGGCTGACCACAAGGCAAGCACATATCTTGACCCTGCCTCCTCTTGGAATTTCCATCTGAACTCTGCTGGAATCCAGGAGTTGCAAGCTCTGTCTGTGCTTCTCTCAATCTTATTTTTCTTTCTCTCACTCTGAGAAAGAGGAAGAAAAATACTTCTTCTATTTTTGTCCTCTTGCAAATTTTGATTAACATGAAATTGCACAGGCTTAGAGTTTGTGAAGTTGAATGGGCCAAATTAATGTTTTGAGAAGTGTTTTTTGTTGATTGAATATCCTATTAAACCTTTTGTGAAAATTTCTTTGATTTTCTAAAGTTGCCAGTAAAGGCTGTTTGGTTGTTTTGAGCTCTTGAGGATTTCCTGTCAGTATTTCTCCAGTGTGTCCAACTTAGGGTACAGAAACAATTGTAATTCCTCTTAAATGTATCCTTGAGAGAGTTTTTTAGTGGATGGGAGTCAGGGTTTGTGTGTCCTGTTTGGCCCAGCCCAGGCAGGGCTTTCCCAGCCACATTCCACACTCCATTGCCCAGCTGGAGCCGCTGGTGCCTCTGAGTTGTGCTGCCCCAGCCCCAGGGACGCTCTCCTTGTCTGCCCATTCCCCCACGGTCTCTGGGCAGGGATGGCCTCACTGGGGGCTGCTGACATCCTCAGCAACTTGGAGGCTGCTGCTGAATTTCACTGCTCCAGAGGCTTGTTCAGCCTTCAGCTCTTCAGTGCAGGAATTCAGTGTCCCAGGGCTCATGAACATTGAGAACACCTGAACAAGCCAAGCCTCTGGGAATCATTTAATTTTAATTTTCAAATCCTTTGTGGTTAAGTAGATCTCAGTAGTGTATTGAAACTGAACACATGATATTTAAAAAGACAGCGAGAAAAGATTTTTTAAGTCCTGTTTAGTTTTGCTTTCCTGTTTATAAATCGATATGTGCAATCTCCAACTGACACTGAATCCAGGTACCTCCTCATGCAATTTGAATGGATATGAAAATCAAGACCCTTCATGGCTGACAATCAATCAGACTCTGTCCCTACCCCCACCCCACCATTTCCCCCATCCAAGCCCTGGCACTCAGAGCAGCCTTGTGCAAATCTCAGCTCCCTCCAGCCCAGGCTGCACCTGTAGCTTTCAGCTCCTTGGCTCCAACTCCCACCTTCTTTCCTTGCAGAAGGAGCTGCCCAAGACACAGAGGGATGTTCATTTCTTGTCAGCCAATAAAGCCAAGGGAAGGCACAGCTCCATCAAATGCAAAAGTCATTCCTCTGCTGGATATTAAATCCACTTTGCACAGCAGACAATCTCAGAGCAATGGAAAACACCTTCTGTGCCCAGCACAGATCCCAAGGTCCCCCCAAACCCTCCCTGCCCCGATTCTGCCCAGATTTGCTCTTTGCACACACGAGTCACAGGCTGAAGTCAGGAGCTCCCTCCACGCCCAGAGGGAGGAAAAGAAAGAAAGAGCATGAAGAGCTCTGCTCTGCAGAGCCAAGGTCCAAGTGCAGCCCCTGCAGTGAGAACCACAACTCATCAGGTTTGTGTCCTTTGGGCTCAGGGCCTGGTGACACTCAGAGGCACAGAAAGGTTTCTTGCCAACAAACACAAGTTGAACATTTGAACAGTGTAATAACCATCACAGCTCTTCCCTCAGCTCTCTGGGATGTCCCAGCAGCATCTGACATGTCCCCCATCCCCAAAGGGATTTCTGTACTGGAACAGTTTTAGGAAAAGACATAAGAAAAGGTAATTAAGTGATAGATATAAACACAATTAACATGTTGACTAATGTGATATTTATTTGAACTTCAGAAAGACTGGGCAACTCCCTGCAGATCAAAGCATGAAACCAGTCAGTTAAGAGGCACTTCAATGACCAGATCTGGAGGAAGAAAATCTGAGAGCAGAGGAAGGATATAGATCCAGCTGCTGTAGAGAAATCCTTAGACATGGGCATTTAAAGTGGAGAGCTTGAAACATGCGAAAAAAGAAGGAGAGGAAATAAAAAACTGCATACTGATGACACAAGTTGATGGGAAGATCAGTATTTCTTCTCTGAATAGAAATGAAAATCAAGATCCTTTATGGCTGACAATCAAGAGCTCTTTGTGCCCACCCCCTCCCCACCATTTCCATCATCCAACCCCTGGCACTCCTATGGATCAGTAATGGTGTGGCCAGCAGGAGAAGTGCAGGGATTCTTCCCCTGTGCTTGGCACTGGTTGGGCATCACCTGGAGTGCTGTGTCCAGTTCTGGGCCCCCCAATTTAGGAAGGACATGGAGGGGCAGGAGCGTGTCCAGAGAAGGGCAGCAAGGCTGGGGAGGGCTCTGGAACACAAGTCCTGTGAGGAGCAGCTGAGGGAGCTGGGGTTGTTTATCCTGGAGAAGAGGAGGCTCAGGGGAGACCTCATCACTCTCTACAACTCCCTGACAGGAGGGTGCAGCCAGGTGGGGGTCGGGCTCTTTTCCCAGGGAACAGTGACAGGACAAGAGGACACAGCCTTCAGCTGCACCAGGGGACATTTAGGCTGAACATTAGGAAATATTCTCCACACAAAGGGTGATGGGGAATTGGAATGGGCTGCACAGGGAGGTGGGTGAGTCTCCGTCCCTGGAAGTGTTTAAGGAAAGACTGGATGTGGCACTTCGTGCCATGGTCTGGGTGACAAGGTGGTGTTGGGTCCCAGGTTGGACTTGATGCTCTCCAAGGTCTTTTCCAGTCTCGTTGATTCTCTGATGATTGTGACACTGCAGGGCCTTGGGGAAGCAAGGGGCCATTGTGACACTGCGGGGCCTGGTGGCACCAAGAGGACCATGGTGACACTGTGTATGACATGGCAGCACAGAGCCAAGGGGCCATGGTGACACTGCAGGGCCTGGTGGCACTAAGATGACCATGGTGACACAGAGCACAGGGGCCACTGTAACACTGTGGAACTAAGGAGAGCATTGCTGCACTGCCAGACCTTATGGAACCAAGGATCCATTGTGACACTGCAAGGCCTGGGGGGATGAAGGGCCCATGTGACACTTCAGGGCCCAAGGATCCAAGGGACCATTGTGACACCAAGAGGTCCCATGTAACCAAAGGAACATTGTGACACTCGGAAACAAATGGAATGATGGAGACCATTGGAACACTCAGGGGCCTCATGGAACCATGGTGACACCAAGTTGGCTGGGAGAGTGGATCTGCTGGAGGGTGGGAGGGCTCTGCACAGTGCCCTGGACAGGCTGAAACCAAGGCCCAAATCCAACAAGGTGAGGTTTAACAAGTCCAAGTGCCGGGTCCTGCACTTTGGCCACAACAACCCCTGCAGCACTACAGGCTGGGGACAGAGTGGCTGGAGAGCAGCCAGGCAGAAAGGGACCTGCAGGGACTGATGGACAGCAGGCTGGACATGAGGCAGCAGTGTGCCCAGGTGGCCAAGAAGGCCAATGGCTCCTGGCCTGCATCAGGAATGGTGTGGCCAGCAGGATGAGGACAGAGATGGGCTGTTGGCAGGGGAGGGAACAGGGGTGGGCAATGGGAAGAAATTTGTACCAGGGAAGAGTAAAGAAGGCAAAGGAAAGGCAGAAGAAATGCTGAGGGCAGTTTGGGGGTGGCTGCCAGGCAGCCCTGGCTCTGAGCAACAGCGTCTGCAGTGGCACAGGAAACTCCCAGCTGATGGGAACAAACTTTCTGGCTGAGTGCAGAGGCCAGGACAAAGCTGAGTGGTTTCCCTGGTGTCCCCCAGCCCTGGCTGGCCCCAGGGGCTGATGGCATTTGTGCTCCCTCAGGTTCATGTCCCCACAGCAACAGCATGGGGGTGCTGGCCCTGCTGTGTGCAATGCAAACAGGGGCTGCTGAGGCAGTGCTGCCGTGTCTGTGCCTGCAAGGATGGGGCACCTGTGTGAGCTGGGGGAGAGGCCAGGGCTGCAGAGGGGGGATGTTGTTGGCAGCTGCATGAGGACGCTCTGGGACGCTGCCCTGGGCTGTGCAGCGCCCTGGGCATGGATCAGCCCCTGCTCTGCTGCTCCTTCCCGTCTGGCCCAGGGCCCTTGCAGAGCCCCAGCCATGCTGTTTGCCCCCAGCCTGCCCACGGCCAGCCTGGGGCTGCTCACGGGGGTTTCTGTGCTGAGCATTGGCCTGGCCGTGTTCTTGAGAGAGCCTGGACAAGGAGCCTGGAGCCCCCAGGGCCTGGCCTGAGGCGTAAGCGCTGCCCCAGCAGTGCCCATGGCCTGTCCCTGCTGCAGCCCTGGCACTGCCACCCCCAGGGCTGTGCCCGGCCCCGAGAGCACTCAGGCCCTGCAGCAACACCAGGGCCACCAGGGCAGCGGGGCAGGGCCACGGCAGCAGCACTGGCAACACCAAGTGCTGCTGCTGCTGCTGCTGCTGGGCACAGCTGCTGGGCCAGCACTGATCTGCCCCAGCTCTGCACACAGACATTGCTGCTGCAGCTCCAGAGAAGGCAACAAAAGGGCATCTCTGCAGAAAACTCTGCTGGGAGAGATCCTTTAGTTCCTTTAATGCCACCAAGAGCACAACCCACACTGACACAGTCTGTGGCCACAGGGAAGGTGGACAGAAATGAAATGAGAAATGGCACCAAGATTGACATTTCTTTGTTCACAATATGAAAATACTAAAACAAAGGAAAAGAACCTCCAAAATTAAATCAACAGGAAGGATCAAATATAACTTTTATTTCAAGTGATTTGCAGAAATTGGCCAGCAGATTAATGTTTCTGAAACCATCCTATCATCAGTCTCCACACTGCAGCCTTCAGCTCCTGGTTCCTCAGGCTGTAGATGAGGGGGTTCAGGGCTGGAGGCACCACCGAGTACAGAATTGACAGGGCCCCATCCAGGCATGGGGAGGACATGGAGGGGGGCTTCAGGTAGGAAAATATACCAGTGCTGAGGAATAGAGAGACCACGGCCAGGTGAGGGAGGCAGGTGGAAAAGGCTTTGTGCCGTCCCTGCTCAGAGGGGATCCTCAGCACAACCCTGAAGATCTGCACATAGGAGAAAACAATGAATGCAAAACATCCAGAAAATAAACAGGCACTAACAGCAAGAAGCCAAAGTTCCCTGAGATAGGATTTGGAACAGGAGAGCTTGAGGATCTGAGGGATTTCACAGAAGAACTGGCCCAGGGCATTGCCATGGCACAGGGGCAGGGAAAATGTATTGGCCGTGTGCAGCAGTGAATAGACAAAGGCACTGGCCCAGGCAGCTGCTGCCATGTGGGCACAAGCTCTGCTGCCCAGGAGGGTCCCGTAGTGCAGGGGTTTGCAGATGGACACGTAGCGGTCATAGCACATCATGGTCAGGAGGGAAAGCTCTGCTGAGATGAAGAACGTAAAGAAAAAGAGCTGAGCAGCACATCCAGTGTAGGAGATGTTGCTGGTGTCCCAGAGGGAATTGTGCATAGCTTTGGGGACAGTGGTGCAGATGGAGCCCAGGTCGCTGAGGGCCAGGTTGAGCAGGAAGAAGAACATGGGCGTGTGCAGGTGGTGGCCGCAGGCTACGGCGCTGATGATGAGGCCGTTGCCCAGGAGGGCAGCCAGGGAGATGCCCAGCAAGAGGCAGAAGTGCAGGAGCTGCAGCTGCCGTGTGTCTGCCAATGCCAGCAGGAGGAAGTGCCTGATGGAGCTGCTGTTGGACATTTGCTGGGGCTGCACATGGAGACCTGTTCATGGAGAAAGGGCAGTGACAAGTCAGGAGAGGCTGATTTGAGCCAAACCTGGGCCATTCCCTGCAGACTGCCCCGCTGGGACTCAGCCAGCCTTGTTCCTGCTCTGGGAATACCTTCACCCAGGTCCCTGCCTGAGCTCCAGTTGTGCTGGCTGAGTGTGCCAGGAGCAGCCAGGCCTGTGCGTGGGGGCTCTCAAGGAGCCATTCCTGCCCTACTGTCCTGGGTTTGTGGCCATGAGGCAGAGGGACAAGGCTGGATATTCAAGATTTGTCAGGGGAATCACTCCTAATGCAGACAGGCTTGGTAGCATCTGCACTCACAGTCCTACAGGACATGGATGGCAGGAGCTGGTTTAAGGAATTGTTTTCCTACCCACACATCATTCCTGGCTCTCTGAGGTCACAAATCCCCAGCATTTCTGCTGCACTCAGAGTTTGCCACTGAGAGATGGGAGAGGCAAAGGATTCCCTGTGGCTGAGGGAAGGTGAGGGGCTGGATGGGCTTGTTCCCAGCTGCCCTGGCTTTGCACCTTGGGCTGCAATCAGAGCATAATCACACTCCTGGATCACCCTGGGATAAACCAGACCCTGCCCAGAGCAGAGGGATCCCTGAGTGTCTCACCCTCTCTCAAGGTCTCTGGGCAAGGTCTCAGCACCCCCTTGTGCCAAGGACACTCACGGCTCCCTGGGCAAACCCAGCAGCATTTCCTCAGCTGTGGCAGCTCTGCCCTTCCCCGTGGGACATTCAGGGAACTCCCAGAGGCTCTGGCACAGATTTGCACCCAGGAAGGCAGCTCAGAGCCTGGCAGGGCACAGCAAGGAGATCCCTGGCTGTGCCCATGATGGGATCTCAGGGAGGGGGCTCAGCTCATTCCCCTTTGCCATGGACTGCTTTGCCCACAGCCCCACAGGTGCCAGGCAAGCTTGGACACCCCATTCCCATGGACAGCCCTGCCTGGCAGGAATGCCAAGGGCAGTGCCTGACTCAGCTGCTGCAGATGCCAGAGCCTCCCTGAGAGCAGCAGATAACAGTGCCAATGTCAGGGCAGTGCAGAAGCAAGAGCAGATGTTGTGGTGCTGTGCCTGAGAGGGCAGGGCAGAGACAGCCGGGCACTCAGGACAGTGTTCCCGTGCCCAGCTGTGCCCGGCACCTCCCACACACCAACAGTGCCCTCCTGCCCCAGCCCTGCTCTCTTCAGCCCCCTCTCCTTCCCTGAGCATCTCCCTGGGCCTGGACATTCCCTGCTGAGAGGAGCCTTGTCCCTGCCAGCGCTCACAGAGCCCATGCCAGCCTGTGTGCCCTGGCTGGGGCCCTACAGAAACCTGCCTGTGTGCAGGGCCCTGGCTGGGGCAGGCTCTGTGTGCAGCTGGGCAAGGGCAGCTCAGGAGAGCCCTGCTGGGCCCTGCAAAGGTGATGCTGCTGCTGTGCAGGGCTGAGGAGTGGCTGAGGGCCCTTTGGGAGGCTCCCAGCAGAGACACTGATCAACTTAATTTACAGTTCTGCAGTCCCTGGAAAAGATCAAACATTCCTTTGATGATTCTGCTGTGTCCCTTTCAACTCAGAATGTTCTGTCATTCTGGGATTACAATTCCTGTTCTGCTTCTCTCATCCCCTTGTTTTTTAAAATCAAAAGAGAAAAAAATCCCCTTGCAACAGTGTTAGAACAGTAAAGTAAAAACCAGATATTAATTGGAAGCTTCCAGGTGTCCCAGTGGGGATGGGGCACACCCGGCCCCTGATTTCAGCAATTTATTAAGGTTGATTAATTAGGATATTGAACAGGAACATCCTATAGGAGATTCACTTACCCCAGTTACACATTCCTGGCTCAATCCATTGGAGTAGGTCCAAGGGCTTCTTTGCCTTCACTTTTTGTTATGACTGCTCACATTCTGGTCAAAAAACAAAATGTTCTTCTTGTAGGTCCTCTTCCTGATAATAAAACTATACAGGATACTATATGTTTTGTATACTATATGTATTTCAGGAATGCATTTAGACAATCAGTTTATTTTTCTAAAATCAAAGAAAAAGGTTAGGGAAAATAATAATGTTAATAAAGGATTATAGTTATAGATTTATATAATAGTAATAGAGTTCATTAAGAGTTTAATAGACTTAAAAAAGGAATATATATTTAAAATTATGTAATAGTAATTTATAGAGCTACAAATATACGAAAATTGTATAAAGTAAAAAAAAATCTTTTTGTAATCACCCCAGTGTTCCCATCCTTCTTCAAGCAGGAAATTGAAAACACTCTCAGGAAAGCTCCTGATCTTTCCAGCAATCCCAGGCTTACCTTCTTTGGGAAGTGCCCTCCGGAGCTGTGCCCAGGCTGGTCTGGAGCTGGGAGCAGCCCTGCCCCACCCAGGCTCTCTCAGCAGCAGCCCCTGCCCTGCTCAGGGTGGCTCCTTCCCCCCAGAGCTTCTCCCCAGCGCTGGGAGCAGCTGCCAGGGCTGGCTGAGAGCTGTCCCTGGCAGGCAGCAGAGTCCCTGCCCCAGCACAGCGCCCTGGGCTGCAGGACCCTGCTCTGCAGGACAGCCCTGGGCACCCCTGGCTGCTCTGCAAAAGAGACAATCAGAGAATGTACTCACAGGCTCTGCAGGCATTGGCATGTTCCAGCTTGAGGAGATGTCTCCAGGAGCTGCAGCTGCACTGTCCTGCAGCCAGAGGTTCCTGTGCCAAGGGCTGGCAGTGATTGTGCCCCAGGCACTTCTCAGCCCCTTCCCAGCCCTGACTGATTGAAGCTCTCTGTGCCTCTGGGCTGTGCCCGTGCTGGCTGCAGGCAGTGCCCCAGCCCTGCTGGGCTGGCACAAGAGCTGCTCATCAAGAGAAATGTGCTTTTGAAGCTCTTCTTGGCAAGCAGGAGCTGCCTCTGTGCCAGGAGCCCAGCCCAGCTCAGCAGCACAGACACAGCACAAGGACTTTAATCAGCCTCTGGGCCTTTGTGCTCAGGCCCTGAACATCAGTCCCTGAGAGGCAGCTGAAGAAACCTCTGCAGAACTCCAAGGCAGAATCCAACTCCAAAGTTTCTTGGACTTTTAATGGGTCCCAGTGAGGGACATGACTGAGCAAGTGTCCCCAGGCCCCAGGCAGAGCAGAGAACTGCAGGCAGTGATGACAGGTGGGGACAAAGAGAAGCCAAGTCTTGGTGCCCTGGGGCACAGCAGGGTCTGTGCCAGCAAGGGCTGGGAGGAGACACCTTGTCCTGAGGCCCTGGGGCCTCCTGGCCCAGCCCCAGCCAGGCTGGGCACTGTCAGCCCCTTGTGCTGCCCTCAGCATCCCCCCCTAGCCCACATCCCAGTGGCCTCAAGGATCTGCTGCAAGGAGTCCCTGGGGAGCCTTGCTCAGCAATGGCCCTGGGGGCTCCTTCATGCTCCCTGCAGGGACTGCAGGTTTTTCAAAGGACTTTGGGTTTGGCTTTTGCCTTGCAGTCTCTGAGAGGTTTGTGCAATCATGGCCTCCAATTATCTGCTGTAATTAGTCCCTGGAGATTCTCTGCCTGTTGCAGCATTGATTGGGACTCATTAATACTTCAGGGTACTTAAGTTCTTTAAGCTACTTCCCCTTTCCCTTTTGATACAGACTCTATGAGAAAGATTGTGCATTTACAGGCTCCAATTATCTGCTGTAATTAGTCCCTGGAGAGCCGTTATCAGTAACAACATTCAGTGGGCTCATTAATGCTTCAAGGTACTTTAGTTATTTTAAGGTTCTTGGTGTTTCCCTTTTGATACAAATTCTTTGAGAGGTTTGTGCAGTCATGGCTCCAATTATCTCCTTTAATGAGTCCCCTGAGAGCTTTGTACTGACACTCAGTGGGGCTTAGTAATGCTTTGAGCTTCTCAAATTTTTTAAGGTAGTATGGAATTTCCTTTCCACACTGAGACTCTGAGAAGTTTTTGGTCAATCCTGTCCTCCAATTGTCTCCTCCAAGGAGTCCATGAGGCGCCTGTGTTGGGGATGGACCTCACTGAGACCCATTCATGCTTTGAGACACTTTGGGGTTTTCTTCTGACTTTCACGCCTGGAAAGGTTTGTGCAATCTCCTCTCAGGCCCTGAGGTTCAAGGGCTCAGCTCCAAATGCACCACAGGGCTCATCAGGATGCAGCAAGTCCTGACAAACCATGGCTCTGCCTTGATTTCCCTCTGCTCTAATGCAGTTTATCAGGAATGTATCTGGAGTGATTTTGGTTTGCTAATTTGAGATTTCTCAGCCAATGCATCTATTAGTGCAGTGGGATCAGTGTTGGCTAATTACCATTGCACTTACTGGAATATATTTACTCATTTCCTGCTGTGAGATAGGATTAGGAGAAAAGCAAAGTAGGCTCAAAATTTTAAAAGGGTATATAGAAAAGTTTATTACCAGTAAATAGAAGAAAGAGTAATAAGAATATGAAACTTCTCCTCTCCCTACAACCTTTTCTTTCTTACTGACAATGCAAGGAGACAAATGCAAGGAGACTGAAAGTTTCAGTCAGTTTACACCATCTAGAACAGTCTTTCTTCAGTTCACTTAGGGAGAGGAGTCTCGCTTTCATGCTATGGAGACTTCTCCATAAGAAAACAGTTCGCTCGTGGCTCTCAATTCCCACAAATAGCAGCTGCCCAGAAAATCTGCAATTGTGAAGTCCCTTCCATTTTTCACAGCTTTTCCCACTTCTGTTTTTATGGGCCATGTCAACTAATGGGGTATGAGTTTAAAGATGAGCTGTTCAAGAGCAAAGATTCGCTTCATCTATTTCTGAAATCATCTTCATCTCTGAGAACAGAGATCTTCTTCTCTCCCTGAGGCCACAGGGTGTCACCACTCTTCTCTCTTTCTCTGTTTAAACTTCTCATGGGATCACAGCTACTTCAACATTTGCCTACTTTAGCATGGAGGTTTTTGCTGAACAAGTCATCTACCCATATTTTCAATTACATATAGGGAAAAAGAGAGTCTGATATATTAATTCCATCCTTCTCCATAGCTTTACAAGAGGATTTCAGCCCCAAGATCAAGGCATCTCCTCATCCCTCCCATCTGGGACCCAACTATCTCTTCACTGACCTTGGTGTCTTCATGTTGCTCCTCTGTGTGCCTGCACTTTGTCCTTTTCTCTCACTGGAGGGAGGATGGAAGCACTGAAAGAGTTCATATCTCACCCGGGGCCTGCAGATGGTTCCGTGCCCCCGGCCGGGCTCGGTGCTTGCGGCCGGAGCTGTTTTACGATGGAGGTTTCTGCAGCGGCTGCGCTGGGGCTGTGTCAGGATGGGCCGCGCTGGGGCAGGGCCAGGATCTCAGCAGCCAGGCCAGAGCACAGCAGCAGCACGGCCGGGGCCAATGGCTTCTCCTGCCCCTGCCCGGGGCTTGCGGCTGAAGCCCAAGGGTGGCAGAATCTTGGCCGAGCCGGCCCGGCCCGGGGCTGCTCCTGGGGCCCGGCGGATCCTGGCTGGGCCCGGGCTGGTGGCGGGGCAGGGCTCAGCAGGGCCCAGATGTTCCCAACTGCAGCCATGGCCCGGCCCGGCCTCGGCCCCGCGGCCTCCCTGGCCCTGCCCGGCAGCCGATGGGGCCTGGCGGGGTCCCTGGGAAGGGGCCCGGCCCCACGGCAGGAGCCGCCCAGCTCTGCTGGAACCCTGGATGCTGAGAAATTTAAACTTTCTCTGCTGAAAGGCACAGACCTGCAAGAGAACGCTGCATTTGACCTGAGGCTGTGGAGAAGGCTTCCAAAATTTATCAATAGCATTGGGATTATGGGTGTATAGTTGGTTAGAAGTGTATAATATCACAGAAAAATCTTAAGACTTCAGGGTTTTAGAAGATAATAATAAATATGAAGCCAGATGGAGGTTTTAGGGTGGAGATGGGTTGTTCTTCTTTACCTTCTTCTTTCTTCTTCACCTTCTTCTTCCTTCTTCTTCATGGGTTTGGGTGGTATTTTGTAATTGGACATAAAAGTCTGCATTGCAGGCTTCAAATGATCAATTATTGGGTTAAAAGGGAAAATAATTTAGGTATCTTTTCTTAATTGGATAGTTTAGCCTTAAAAGACCTTATAACAAGAGATACTTAGCCATTTTGTACCCTGCTAATGAAAGAGTGCAGAACTCACGGCCTTAAGAATGTAACATGGGTAAGAAACAATAAACACCTGAGTCTGAACACGTACTGTCATCTCAAGTGCCTTCAATCTCAAGCCCAAGAGAAGTAGAAAAAGCAAGCAGAGAACCCACATGGCCCACCTTGGCTGAGATGGGGAGCTGGGCTGGCCTTGTTACCTCTGTGCCAGCCAGAAGGGAAAGAGACCCTCCCAGGCTTTCCCATCTTTAACATGTGTCTTCACAGAGGCGTGTACAGTTTCCTTAGTGGTTTAACAGATTGTCAATTCTCAAAGCTAATTACTCATTGGTTTTTTGTCAGACATGGAGGAAACTGCTAGCAGCTTTTCTTAGAACATCACTTCTGTGATGCAAAACCACCACAACAGAACAGAGCACAGAGTTCCTTTGTCCATATGTAGTGCTCATGTGCCCGAGGCCTCAAAACCCCTCCTTAGGAGATCTCTGGGCCCTCTCCAAGGTGTTTTCACATGAAAACATTCAGCTCAGAGTCTAAGAAAATCACCAGAGGACAGGGCCAGCCTGACCTGTCTCTCCTGTCTACTTTTGTCTGGGAGAAATCCTTGGATATATGGAATTTGGGAGGCCAAGTGCTAATTTTTGTCCATGGCCCTTGGACATGAAATCTGGTTCTTTTCTGTAGGAATGAAGGAACAGAGCCCCAGTGTTTCAGGGGCAGATGAGAGGTGGCCACCAGAGGCCAAGGCCAGCCAGAGCTGGCACGTTTTTTTCTGGGAGATACCATTGCATTAAGGAAATTGTTTAGGGAGAGTACCAAGTTTGGCAATGGGCATCTGTCACAATCTGCTCATACAAGTGGGGGTCGTGATGGTTCGTTAACTGATCTCGGAGTGCAAAAGACAACACGAAGGGGATTTCAGTATTAATCAAATACATGCACCTTTTATTGAGTGCCCACAGCAAATGCAGTAGAGGGATTTAGAAAGGATATAAAGGACAGAGAGAGAGAGAAAGAGAGGGGGTGGATATAGCTACCAAACGGAGAGACTAAATCCTCATGTGGTCCAGCCAATAGATCTGTCTTGTCAGGTCAGGGAGAATCTCAAAGTCTTGGTTTACTCAGGGGTCTATTATAGTCCTCTGCTGAGGGGGGAACAGGTAAAAGAAAATGAAGAATAAGTTTATTGAAAACGGGTACAGACAGTCCATGTTCCAAAACAGGATAAGTCAATCTCAGCAGTGAGTGAGAGCAATTGTTTTCTTGGTCCAATGACCACACCTGGGCAAACATGTCACTTCAATCAGGCCAACCCCTCCCCGTGTCAGGGTTATAAGGGTCTAAGTCTCAGTCCTTGGGAGGGTGCTTCAATCTCCATCCATCACGGTGGTCATGAAGCAGATGAAGAATTTTCCATGGGGGACCAGCAAAGTTACCCCAGAAAGTTCATTTGGCCAAGAGGTGGGGAAATTCATGGGCTATTGTCATGAAGCAGGTGCCAGCATATAGGGCGAGCTGCTCCTTTGCCAGCCCCCTGCTCAAAGCAGCGACCATGGCAGCACTGCAAACACTCCTGCAAACAATCCCTTGGTGAGCATCCACCGCAGCCAGGCCAGAGCTCCAGTCAGGGTCCTCAGGGTCCTGGTCTCTGTCCTTGGGACAGTCATGAGGCAAATGAGGGAAACTTCAGACCATCTCTTACAGCATCTGAAAAGCCAAATGGTTCTTTCCATAGCAAGGAGAGCATGGAGCCCCAGTGCTCCAGGAGCTGATGAGAGGCAGCCCTTGACATCAGCCAGACCTTTCAGGTGGCCCCTGGGAGGCCAAACCAGCCAGACCTGTTCCATGTTCCCTCAGTTCCATGGGGCCCCACAGTGTCCCAATGGTCCCTTGCTTCCCTGAGGCCCTGAGGAGTCATAATGCCCCCTTGGTGACACCAGGCCCTGACGAGTCCCAATGGTCTCCATGGTTCCATCAGGCCCCACAGAGCCATAATGGTCTCTGGGTTCCATGAAGCCCCGCTGGGTCACCATGGCCCCTTGGTTCCATGGGCTCCAGTGGTGCCACAATGATCCCCTTGGTTCCATGGGGTCCCCACAGTGTCCCAGTGATCTCCATGGGAAGGGAAGAACCGAGCCCCAGTGTTGCAGGGGCAGCCACCAGAGGCCAAGGGCAGCCAGGCTTGATGGTACTTGCAGATTGTGCCTGGGAGCAACCCTTGCATATCCAGAATTTTAGAGGTGGAATCCCAATTTCAGACATTGACACCTGGAAGAGAAGGATGGTTGTTTTCCATTAGAAAGAAAGCATGGAACACTGATTCCACAGTGACATTTGCGGATCTATGGGGGCTATTGGGGATCGTTTCTGTATTTTGTGACCCAAAAGGAGCTTCTCTAATAAACTTGGCCGGAAGCTCCCACTGTGCCCATGACAGGAACCCCTGTGAGTGTCTGGGACATCCCGGCTCTCTGGCAGCCTGGGCACTCCTGGGATGTCACCGTGGAGCCCCCGTGAGTGCCTGTGACAGATCGGTGCCTTTGCAGCCCAAGGTGCCCTGGGATGTCACCATGGAATGGCTGTGACTGCCTCTGACCACAGGGCTCTTTACCATCCCCAGAAAGCCCTGGGAGGTCTCCATGGAGCCCCCGTCTCTGCATGTGACATTCCAGCTCCTGGAAAGTCCCCATGGAACCCCTCTGAGGGCCTGTGACAAATCTGATCCTTAGCAGGCAACCATCCCCAGCCCCCTGTTGCTATGGTCAGTTTCCATGGCAACCATCACCAGCCCCCTGTTGCTATGGTCAGTTTCCATGGCAACCATCCCCATCCCCCTGTTGCTATGCTCAGTCCCTTGGCAGCTCCATGGAGACCCCATGCCAGGGCTGGTTGCCATGGACACCAGCTCAGGCCTGCAGCCAGAGCCCGTTGCCATGGCAACCATTGGCAGCCCCCCATCCCCAGGCTGATGGGATGCCAGAAGCACAGAATTGGCTGAGCTGGGAGGGACCCATCAGGATCCTCCAGTGCAACTGCTGGCCCTGCACAGGACACCCCAACAATGCCAGCCTGGGCCTGGCAGCGCTGGCCAAACGCTGCTGCAGCTCAGAGAGCCCTGGAGCTGGGACCCTGCCCTGGGGAGCCTGGCCAGGGCCCCAGCAGCCTCTGGCCAAAAACCTTTTCCTGACATCCAACCTGAGCCTGCCCCGACTCAGCTGCAGCCGCTCCCTCCACTCCTGTCCCTGGGCACCAGAGGGAAGAGGTTCCCACAGCCCCAGCCAGGGACCCGCTCCCAAGGCTGCTGCCATGGCCACCAGGGCTGGCACCAGCTGGGATGCTCGGTTTCCACGGGCCGCGCTTCAGCAATGGGATTCCCCAATTTCCTGCTCCCGCTAAAACTGCACTGCCCTCGCTGCCCTCCCGCCTCCCATGGAAAGCACAAAAGGCAAAGATCCTGGGCTGGGATAAGAACAATTTATTGGGAACAGCAACGGGATACGGAACAAAAAGGAGCAGAAACAATACTGATAACACAAGTGACAAGAAAAAGGGAAAACTACAACACAACTGACTGTCTCTTCCCGGCTACAATTTTCCCCTGCCTGGAAAGGGCACCCGTTTTGTCAGGAGGGAGAGAGAGAGAGAGTCCCTTTCCTGCCACTGGCAATGACCTGAGGTGGGAGTGAATGCAATGTCACAGCCATAGCCAGACCCGCATGTTCTTCCATCCCACATCAGGTCATTGGCAGGGGCAGGAAAAGGGACTGGTGTCTTCCTACCGTGGATCACAGGGAAAATGGATCCCCAGGGCTCTTCCCAACATGGGACCCCCAATGGGGAAAGAAGCTGGAGTGGTGCATGAAGCTCTTCCTGCAGCTGGGGCACTCGCAGAACTTCCCTTACTGGCGACTCCATTGGTGTCTGATCAAGTGAAAGCTCATGCACGAGCTCTTCCCATGATGTGGAGAACTCATCGGGCCTCTCCCCAATATGGATGCGCTGGTGCCTGATGAGGGTGAATTTTTTCTTGAAGTCCTTCCCACAATCAGAGCAGCGGAAGGGCCTCTCATCCATGTGAATGCGCTCATGCAGGTAGAGATTGGAGCTGGTCTGGAATCTCTTCCCACATGTAGGGCACGCGTAGGCCCTCTCCCCAGTGTGGATGCGCTGGTGCCTGATGAGGAGGGAGTTGCGCTTGAAGCCCTTCCCACAGTCAGGGCAGAGGAAGGGCCTCTCCTCTGAGTGAATTCGCTTGTGCTTGTAGAGATTGGAGCTGGTCCTAAACCTCTTCTGACACTGGGGACACTCGTAGGGCCTCTCTCCAGTGTGGATGCGTTGGTGGATGATGAGGGCAGAGCTGCAGCTGAAGCCCTTCCCACACTCCCCACACTTGTAGGGCCATTCCCCGGTGTGGATCATCTGGTGGCGGATCAGGTGGTTACTCTTGCTGAAGCTCTTGCCACACTCCAAGCACTTGTGGGGCTTCTCCCCATCATGAAGCTGCTCCAGGACCACCAGCTCTGAGCTCTGGCTGAAGCTCTGTCCACCTTCCTGGCTCAGGGTGGGTCTTTCCTCCTCAGAGCAAACTGGGCTGAGTTCGGAGCCCATTCTCATGGGGGATTTGTGGGGATTTTCCTCCCCATTGGAATTCTGCACTGTGGAGTCACTCAAAACTGCCACTTCCACAAGGGTCTGCCATGGAGATTTTTCCTCCATGGTCTCCATCCTCAGCTCCTTCCCTGGGGGAGGAAGGACAAGGAGAGGATGGGATTTGTCTCCATGCCACAGGGAAGGGGAAGGAGATCCCCCCAGTGCATCCCCAGCAGGACGGGGTTGGCAGCAGGGTTGTCCTGCAGCCAGGGGCCGTGCTGGGCTGGGAGATGGAGCAGGAGAGAGGGGGAAAAAGGGCACTGACTTCCTCCTCACCTGCCTGGGTATCCCATGGCTCCCTTCTGTTTCTCGCAGCCTCCTCCTCCATCCAGTCAAGGTTTGGGAATGGGAAATCCTGTTCTGGGAACCAAACAAAGGGTGCACACATTGTCTTTTTTTCTGGTTACAAGGCAAACCTGGGGGAGAGTCTAAGCCAGAATTACAATTTAATAAGAAATTGAAGATCAAGGCAATGATACAGAAACACTGCCTTAAACTGACAGAGTCAGGATATAACCTGACACCCTGCTGGTCAGGGTGGTGGCAGCAGTCCCATTAAATGGTGTCTGCAGTCCTGTTGGAGGGATGAACGTGATTCTGTCCAAGCAGTGATCCTGTAGAAGGGTCTGGTCTTCCTCTGAAGGTCCAGTGGTGGTTCTGGAGCTCTTGTCCTCTGGGAATCCAGTAGGCAAGCTGCTCCTGGTGTTGCAAGGCTCACCTTATATGCAGGTAGGAATGCTTGGATCCTCCCCCTGGGCGGGGCATCCCACAATGGGATGATGGAATTTTATCAGTCCTGCAGTGACACTCAATGGCCCATTCCCAGAAGATATCTCCCCTGGAGGGCTTTATCAGGGCTGAGTCATGGAGGAGATCAAGAACACTGCCCCACCTGTTTATAGCAGTTGATGAAGATGGGCATTGAAAACATGCATTTGGTTCCATCTTACATTGCAGCCTGAAACAGTGGGGGAATCCCTGCTCAGGGGGTGAACACCACCCCCCTTACCCAAACTGGCTCAGGTGTAAAACCCCTACCTTGGGAAGGCCACACACACACAGGGGACAATGTCACACTTGCCCTGCTCCAGGGCAAATGGCATCTCTCTAATATTTTCTTAACCAGATTGCAAAATTATTCTGGCACAGTGAGTTCAGGGCACTGTTGTTTGACCCCAGTTGCCTTTGACAACAGCATGGTTCCTTCCTCTGAGGAGGTTGTGGGTCTCTCTGGAGGAACTCTTGGAAACTTGGATGCAGCTTCATCTGAGCGACCTATGGGAGAACTGATGAGGAAAATGGCTGTTTTGGGACTGGAGTGTAAAGAAAATATTTTGTTGTCCCTCCTTGAAAAGTTTGTTAAAATCGCTGGAGGAAATGGAGCAAATGATACCAGCAAGACTGACAAGGTTCATTCACCACATGGTGAGGAACACAAGGCTGCTAAAAGTCCCACAAGAAGCCCAGCTCAAGTAGCTAAATTCCCAAATAACTACTGAATTCCCAGGCTTGGGTTTTTTCCAAATGTGAGAATCATTTTTCTCTTCATCCCTGTCACCTTTGTGACAGCTACACAGAGCTTTCCCTTCCTTTTAATAATATCTGTATTGGGCCGAATTTGCACTTTTCTTTAATTGTAACCTGCCAGCAGCTGAGCTGGAGCTGTGCAGGAACCAAGGAAACTTGGAATTGCCCCAGAATTGCTTCTATTGTCAGCCGGTGCTGCGGCGGCCGTGGGGCAGAGGGGTGGGAAAGGGGGCTCCGGGGTGGCAGTGGAGGAAATGCCGGGCCCGGGGGCTGAGCACAGGGCTGAGCACACAGAGATGGTTTTGTTCTTGCTGAGCTCGCACTGAGCCAAGGCCTGTCCTGCCCCTCATTCGGCCACGCTGGGGAGGGGCTGAGGGTGTGGGGGAGCTTGGGAGGGGACACAGCCAGGACAGGAGATCCCAGCTGACCCCAGGGATACCCCAGACCATAGGACATCATGATCAGTGCATGAAGTGTGGGGAACAAGGAGGAAGGGGGCACATTTGCAGTCAGGGTTTTGTCTCCCCAGGTAACTCTTAGGCAGGATTGGGCCCTGTTTCGCCAGTGGGCAGGGCCCGCACCAAAGACACAGACACCAACTTAACTTAAGGAACAGTGTAATTTAGATAATGCAAATTTGCAAAAAATTACAAAAATATTAGGTAGGCAAAGCAAATAATCATTAGTCAATAATTCCAAAAGAGAAGATGTTGAAATGAGTATCACACAACTGTCCATTTCTGGCTGCAGGCTCTGGAGATTCTATCTCTGCCTTCAATCAGGGTTGCATTCCCTAAAGATACCTGGTACCAAATCCTGCTTTCCAAGGCTGGAACAGTGTCTCAGGTTTAGCTGGGTGTGTATTCAATTACCCTCTGTTAAAGCTGGGGCAATTATCATCTGTTAATTGAGCAGTTTACTTTATCTCTTCCACATGAATCCTCCCTCCAGGGAGATATCTTCTGTTAATGGGCCATTGAGTGTCACTGATAAAAATTCCATCATCCCATTGTGAGAAGATCTGCCCAGAGGGAGGAGCCAAGCATTCCTACCTGGATATAATCTGAGAATGTGAACAACTGAGTCAGCCTTCTCCCACAGGATTCCCAGAAGAGCAGCTTTCAGCTCCACTGGATACCAGAGGAAGACCAGGCCAATCGACGCCACAACTGGACCTTCCGAGGAAAACTCCACCCTTCTACAGGATCACTGCTCCAACAGAACCACACCTGTCCCTGCAGGAGCACTGCAGCCACCATTTAACAGGAGTGCTACCAACACTCTGACCCACAGGGTGTCAGGTCGTATTCTTACTCTGTAAGTGGTTTTTAGTACTACTGCATTTGTATTTTTAATTTTCCTTCTGAAGAACTGTTATTCCTATTCCCATTGACTTTGCTTGACAGCCTCTTGTTTTGAAAATTATAATTCCAAGTGAAGGGATTAACATTTTCCATTTCAAGGGAGTCTCCTGCCTTCCTTAGCAGACACCTGTCTTTTCAAACTGACACAATGCCCTGGGACAGCCAGGCAGGTGAGGAGGAAGTCAGTGCCCCTTTCCCCCTCTCTCCTGCTCCATCTCCCAGCCCAGCACAGCCCCCGGCTGCAGGACAACCCTGCTGCCAACCCTGTCCTGCCGGGGATGCACTGGGGGGATCTCCTTCCCCTTCCCTCTGGCATGGAGGCTAATCCCATCCTCTCCTTGTCCTTCCTCCCCCAGGGAAGAAGCTGAGGATGGGGACCAGGGAGGACAAATCCCCACAGCAGAACATCTTGGAAGAGGCCATTTTGAGTGGCTCCACGGTGCAGAATTCCAACGTGGAGGAAAAGCCCCAGAGATTACACAGGAGGAGGGGCTGCAAACCCAGCCCAGTGTGTTCTGAGGAGGAAAGACCCACCCTGAGCCAGGAAGGTGGTCAGAGCTTCAGCCAGAGCTCAGAGCTGGTGGTCCATGGGCAGCTTCACAATGGGGAGAAGCCCCACAAGTGCTTGGAGTGTGGCAAGAGCTTCAGCAAGAGTAACCACCTGATCCGCCACCAGATGATCCACACTGGGGAATGGCCCTACAAGTGTGGGGAGTGTGGGAAGGGCTTCAGCTGCAGCTCTGCCCTCCTCATCCACCAACGCATCCACACTGGGGAGAGGCCCTACCAGTGTCCCCAGTGCGGGAAGAGCTTCTCCAAGAGCTCTCATTTGACAAGACACCAACAGAGCCACCAGCAAGGGAAGCCCTGCAAATGCCCCGACTGAAGGAACAGCT
Source organism: Agelaius phoeniceus (assembly GCF_051311805.1). Classification (NCBI taxonomy): domain Eukaryota; kingdom Metazoa; phylum Chordata; class Aves; order Passeriformes; family Icteridae; genus Agelaius; species Agelaius phoeniceus. The sequence goes on from NW_027509866.1 coordinate 9,799,599, forward strand.
TCATGCACTGCTCCAGCTTTTTCCCTCATGGGAGCATCCACATTGGGAAGAGCCCTGGTGTTCCATTTTCCCTGTGATCCATGCTGGGAAGACACCTGTACCTTTTTCTGCCCCTTCCAATGACATGATGTGGCATTGAAAAACATGAGGGTCTGGCCATGGCCGTGTCATTACATTCACGCCCACATCAGGTCATTGCCAGGAGCAGGAAAGGGACTCTCTCTCTCTCTCTCTCCCTGAGGAGAAGGGTGTCCTTTCCATACATTGCCAGGAAGAACTAGTTGTTGATGTTGTAGTTTTCTCTGTAAATAGTTTTACCTATCCCTTCTGTTATCAATATTGTTTCTGCTCCTGTTTGTTTCCTTATCTCGTTGCTGTTCCCAATAAATTGTTCTCATCCCAGCACAGGATCTTTGCCTTTTGTGCTTTCCATGGGAGGCGGGAGGGCAGCGAGGGCAGCGCGGTTTTAGCAGGAGCAGGAAATTGGGGAATCCCATTCCTGAAGCCCGGCCCATGGAAACCGAGCATCCCAGCTGGTGCCAGCCCTGGTGGCCATGGCAGCAGCCTTGGGAGCGGGTCCCTGGCTGGGGCTGTGGGAACCTCTTCCCTCTGGTGCCCAGGGACAGGAGTGGAGGGAGTGGCTGCAGCTGAGTTGGGGCAGGCTCCGGTTGGATGTCAGGAAAAGGTTTTTGGCCAGAGGCTGCTGGGGCCCTGGCCAGGCTCCCCAGGGCAGGGTCCCAGCTCCAGGGCTCTCTGAGCTGCAGCAGCGTTTGGCCAGCGCTGCCAGGCCCAGGCTGGCATTGTTGGGGTGTCCTGTGCAGGGCCAGCAGTTGGACTGGAGGATCCTGATGGGTCCCTCCCAGCTCAGCCAATTCTGTGCTTCTGGGATCCCATCAGCCTGGGGATGGGGGCTGCCAATGGTTGCCATGGCAACGGGCTCTGGCTGCAGGCCTGAGCTGGTGTCCATGGCAACCAGCCCTGGCATGGGGTCTCCATGGAGCTGCCAAGGGACTGAGCATAGCAACAGGGGGATGGGGATGGTTGCCATGGAAACTGACCATAGCAACAGGGGGCTGGTGATGGTTGCCATGGAAACTGACTACAGGAACAGGGTCCTGGTGATGGTTGCCTGCTAAGGATCAGATTTGTCACAGGCCCTCAGAGGGGCTCCATGGGGATCTTTCCAAGAGTCTCCAGGCTGTTCCAGAGCTGGAATGTCACAGGCAGAGACAGGGGCTCCATGGAGACCTCCCAGGGCTTTCTAGGATGGTAAAGAGCCCTGGGGTCAGAGGCAGTCACAGCCATTCCATGGTGACATCCCAGGGCACCTTGGGCTGCAAAGGCACCCATCTGTCACAGGCACTCACGGGGGCTCCACGGTGACATCCCAGGAGTCCCCAGGCTGCCAAAGAGCCGGGATGGCCCAGACACTCACAGGGGTTCCTGTCATGGGCACAGTGGGAGCTTCAGGCAACATTTTATAAGAGGAGCTCCTGTTGGGTCACAAAATACAGAAAGGATCCCCAATAGCCCCCACAGATCCCCAAATGTCGGTGTGGAGTCAGAGATGACACAGACCCAGATCAGAACGGTAAGGGCTAAAAGCCACCTATTTTTTTTTATCCTTTTCTTTTGTGCCTTGGTTTGGTACAGGTGGTCCTCACTGGTCCTTTAATCAACGCATTTCACATGATTGGCCAGTTAATAAAAAACCCTTCAGTAAACAACTTTATGGAAAAGAGCCAACTTATTACAAACATTTTCAGGGAACCCGTTATTTATGTTTCTTTTATGTTGGGCCCTTCTGGGGGCTCCCTGGATGGGAGAAACCTCCTATAGCAGTTCTGTGCCAGGTAAAAGGAGATGCATGGGACTTTTTCAGTCTTCAGCTTCTTGTTTATTGTTATCTTATCTAAAGTTTTGCGTGCTGTGCACAGCAGGCTCCGCGTGCTGGAGAAAGACCGCAAAATGGCTCTGAAATGTACGGTTTCAAGGTCCTTTAAAGTTGTCTCATGCAATTAACTTTTAAAAGCTTCATTATTTCTATTTATCTACCAATAACTCATCCCTTAACTGTCCACATAACCTCTGCACTTTGCTTTTCTTGACCAATCACCCTGTGCCACCAACACTGCAGAAAATGGAGTAGATGAAGAAGAAGACAGGGACTGCACCCAAATTCCTCCATCTTGCTTCCTATCTACACCATAATAAAAATCCCAAAACCTAAATTTCTCACCCAAGTGACATGCTAAACTAGCCTCTAATCTATTTTACACTTTGGTAAATTCCAATCTATCTCAAAGTCCTGGAAGTCCTCTCCATTGGCGAAGGTTAAAAGCAGTGTTTCTCTGGGGGTCAGGATTCCTCAGAGCAGACAGAGAAATATTCCCTGTACCCTGGATTCCCACACTTTTAACGTAAAATACTTTAAAGATTTTAAGTTATCCAAAAATGATCCAGGCAAGTATGATTAGAAGGAGAAGAAATAGAAAACAACAGAAAGACAGAAGATCCAGAGAAAGACACACACATGGGTCCCAACTGCTTGGGTTCCAGCATCACCAACAGAGGAACCCCAGCAGAAGGCAGGATCCAGACCTTGGGCTGGCCTCGTGCTCCGGCTTTTAAACCCCTGGGCCTTCATGGCCCCGCCCCTGGGGTGGGACTGCCAGTTGCTTGTCCAATCAGAGACAGGGTAGCACCAGCTGCTGGTGTGTGATTGATTGATTGATTGATTGATTGATTGATTGACACCTGGGCCAATCAGAGCTGGGTTAACATCACCCCCTGCTGTGTGATTGACAGCTCTGCCAGGCCAGGCCTGGGGGCGGGGCTCTGTCCCACCACAAACCAAGGCCTGACCCGGCCCTGGCCCCACACGGGCATTCCGAGCATCCCAAGGTGTCTCGGGACATGGATCTCATCCAGCCTCTGACAGCGACCACGGTGACACTACGGAACCTCATGGAGCCATGGCTCAGTTGTGACAATGGAGATCCAAGGAAACGATGGTGAGACTGTGGAATCCAGGAATCATGGAATCAAGGAGACCATTGTGCAAATCATGGGCCCTATGGAAGCAAGGATCAACGATCAAACTGCTGTTTGATTGTGATTGATTTAAAATAGAAACAAGGAGCCATTGCTTCACAGCGGGGCTGCGTGGGGCAATGGACCCTTGTGACTCTGTTGGGGCTCATGAAACCAAGAAGCAATTGTGACATTGCCAGACCTCATGGAATCAAGGAGAACACTGTGACAGTGTGGACACCCATGAAGTCAATGGAACATGGGACAGGTCTGCCTGGTTTGGCCTCCTGGGGGCTGTCTGACAGGTCCCACTGAATTTGGCATGTCAAGGGCCACTTCCCATCTGACCGTGAAGCACTGGGGCTCTGTGCTTTTATTCCTATGGGAAAGAACTGTCTTTCTTGTCTAGGCACCCATGGCCAAAATTGGGATTCTGTGTAAAATTCTCTATATCCAAGGGTTATTCCCAGAAAGAATCTGCCCGTACAGTCAAGTCTGGCCAGCCTTGGCCTCTGGTGGCTGCCTCTCATCTGACCTTGAACCACTGGGGCTCACTTGTTTCCTTCCTATGGAGACCATTGTGACACTGTGGAGCATTGTGGAACCAATGGGCCATGGTGACACTGCAGGCCCTTGTGGAACCTGTGACACTGTAGGAACTTGTGGAACCAAGGGGATCATTGTGACCCTGCAGGGCCCTGTGGAAGGAAGGGATCATTGTGACACTCTGGGAACTTGTGGAACCAAAGGAATCATTGTTGCCCTACGTGGCCCTAATGGAACCAAGGGGCCATTGGACACAGCCAGGCTTCATGGAACCAATAGAGCATCAGGACACTGTGGGGCCTTGTGGAACCATGGAGACCATAAAGATCCTTAAGGACTTGTGTAACCAAGGGGCCATTATGACACCCGAGGGCACCATGGAAGCAAGAGAACCATTGTGACACTGCAGGGCCCTGTGGAACCAAGGGAACATGAAACAGGTGTGGCTGCCTTGGTCTCCCAGGGCTCACCTGACAGGTCTGGCTGACCTTGGAATGTGGAAGGCCACTCCAATCTGCTCCTGAAACAGTGGGGCTCTGGGCTCTTCTTTTTATGGAAAAGAACTTTCCATTTTTTCCAGGCATCCATGGCTAAAATTAGGATTTCACCTCCAAATTTCTATGTATCCAAGGATTGCTCCCAGACAAAAGTTGCCAGGACAGACAGGTCTGGCTGGTCTTTGACTCCTGAGTGCCAGAACTCACCTGTTTTGCAAACACTGGAAAGGGCTCTGTGCTTTTCTTTTTATGAAAAAAACCCCCATCCCTCTTCTCCAGGCACAAATGTTTTAAATTAGGACTCCACATTCATAATTTCAAATATCCAAGTGTTGCTCCAAGCAAACCTGCCAGAACAGACAGATCAGGCTTGCCTTGGCCTCTGGTCGCTGCTGTTCATCAGCTCCTGAAACATGGGGGCTCCGTGGTTTCCTTCCTATGCAGACCAAGGTGACACTTGGGAGCCTTGTGAAATGAAGGGGCCATTGTGACACTGCAGAGCACCATGGATCCAAGGGACCATTGTGACACTGTGGGGCCTCGTGGAACCCAGGACATCCCTGTGGCTCTGCTGGGCCACATGGTCCCAAGGGGGCAGAGCAAAGCAGCAGTGTGGGAGTTAGTCCAGCTGTAACTCAGAGTCAGACAGATTTTACCCCGGAAGGCATGAGTTTCAAGTCCTAGGAATCATTTGTTTAACTTAGGGTGAGCTTGAAAGTTCTCCAATAAGCCTTTAGTGTTGTTATGCTAAGTTGTCCAAGTTCTACTCCCCTATTGGTTACTTGTTTCTTCTATATGGTTATTGTTCTAGTTTTCTAGCCCCAAGTGTCTATGTTGTTGCTTCCCCTTTTTCTCAGGTCTTAGGATCCTGCCCCTCATACTGTGCTCGACTTCTCCATGTTTATTGTTTTTCACCCTATTATTAAAGTTCTTTTTGGGCACCTCCATCAAACCCGCACCTTTTCATTTTCACCACCCTCGTCCTGAAGTCAGGGAACCAGAGAGGTTTGTCACAGCCACCCTCATTGTGACCTTTGGCGCCCGAACAGGGACCATGACACTCAGGGCTCCCTGTGTCAGTCACGTCAGCTGGGGTTGGCTGATGGATAGGCCAGTGCTCCCCGGGATTTTGGATTGTGCTGGGCCCAGTGGATTCATCGTTGCTTCAAGGGACCTTGCCCAGGATCAGCAGGGACAACGACAGTTTCACCTGCATAGGATTGCAGGTGGGTTTGGGGAAATGCAAGACATTTATTGCCCATTTTGCCACTGTGTTTTTACAATATGCACCCATGTCCCATAATTGATTTGGGGTGTTCTGGTGGCTCTTCCCCATAAGGCAGAGAAAAAAAAAAAGGGCAGTCAGATGTCCAAAGTAGAAAGGAGCATATATGGATGCTTTAATTCTCACTGATCATGACACAATATTTTCAAAGTACGAATTAAAATCAATAAATCAATCATGAGGTGGATCATTAAAAATTTTCCAGACGACTCTAATGATGAAATCCATATCACTGAATTTTGGGACTCCGTGGGAGTTAAAAGTGACCCCGTTGCACCCTGCATGCTCCCCATCTTCCACACCATCCTTGAGACCCTTGACCAGCAAGCAGTGTGTTGAAAACTCAATCCATTGGTCACTCCTAACTCGGGACCTCCCCTCAAACCTGCCTTTCTCAGACCTTCCACAATGGTCCAAGATGGAAATGGCCACAAAATCTTGGAGTATTATGCCCTGGAGACTCAAGATGAAAGGACCCCGAATGTGGCTCGGGACCTGGAGCATCCTCCCTCCATCTTGGCTCCTCCACTTCCTGCTACCACAGCCTTCTCTTCTGCCCTGAACGAACCTCCAGACTCCACCCCCAAACCTGTGGGTCACGCCCCCACTGTCAATCATTCCACCTCCACCCTGGGCCATGCCTCTAGTTAAGGAAGGAGACTGGCAAATAGCCTCGAAACTCCTCATTGCCCTGGTATGTTAGGAAAGAAGGGGGCAGAATTCCAGGTATCAGCCATTGGTTTATGGGGAAATCAAGGATCTGTAGGGCAGCTAAAGACCATAGGAAGGACTTACCTTGTTTTAATGGCCTAATGAGGGCCATGTTTACAGCACATCTTAACCCCCTATGATTTAAAATATATTATGCCCATGTTGTTGTCACCTACAGAATACACCCTGTGGGAAGGGGGATGGAAGTGTTTACTAAATCAATTAATAGCAGACTATGCTAATAATGAGGCAAGGGTAGAATTGACAATCAACCATTTGGCTGGAGAAGGACAACACAGCCTGCCAGATGATCAAGCAGCAGGTATCCCCAGAGAAGTATCGGATGATATCAAAGAGATGGTTTTGAAAGCTTTAATCCAGGTATTGGATGGTAGCACCCGCAATTTGAACTACCTTGGGTGGCTGTAGCTAATGCTTTAGGACAATCAGACCATCCTGGGTGCCTGTTGAGTAAGCAAACCAATGCTGCCTCCCTCACATTGAGTGGCTGCTCTCAGACACAGAGACCATCAGACACGCCACCTTGCAGAACAGTGATAGAGTTTTTACTCTGGGCACATGGGCATGGCTGTGTAGACTCTGAGGGCATGTGCTGCATGAACCTCTCCAGCCACAGCGAGTCAATCCACAAGAGCATTCAGGTACTGAAGGAAGGGTGCAAGAAGCTTCAAGTGGAAAACAAAGACTGGGTCAATAAACTCTTCCAATCCAAGGGACTAAAGGGTTTGATGATGTCTACCTAAAACAGGACTATTAAATCTCTTAGTGGTTGTTGTTGTATTGTTAATTGTCCCATGTTTGTTTGGATGCTTTTAGAAAGTCTTACAAAATTCTTTCAGTTCCATCTTTGTTGTAAAATAGAAAGGGGGAAGATACCCAACACAGGCTCCTCATGGACTCCTTGGAGGAGAGAATTGGAGGCCAGGATGGCACAAGAACCTCTCAGAGACTCAGTGTGGGAAGGAAAATCGTTAAAAGTACCTAAAAGTATTCTTAAATCCATAAAGTACCTTAAAAACCTTGAGTATCTCAAGGCATTAATGAGCCACACTGAGTGTGAGTACAAAGCTCTCCAGGGACTCATTAAAGCAGATAACTGGGGCCATGATTGCACAAACCTCTCACAGAGTCTGTATCAAAAGGGAAACACCAAGTACCTTCAAATAACTCAAGTACCCTGAAGTATTAATGAGCCCCACTGAGTGTTGTTACTGACAAAGCCTCTCCAGGGACTAATTAGAGCAGATAATTGGAGGCCATGATTGCACAAACCTCTCAGAGACTGCAAGGCAAAAGCCAAACCCAAAGTCCTTTGAAAAACCTGCAGTCCCTGCAGGGAGCATGAAGGAGCCCCCAGGGCCATTGCTGAGCAAGGCTCCCCAGGGACTCCTTGCAGCAGATCCTTGAGGCCACTGGGATGTGGGCTAGGGGGGGATGCTGAGGGCAGCACAAGGGGCTGACAGTGCCCAGCCTGGCTGGGGCTGTGCCAGGAGGCCCCAGGGCCTCAGGACAAGGTGTCTCCTCCCAGTCCTTGCTGGCACAGACCCTGCTGTGCCCCAGGGCACCCAGACTTGGCTTCTCTTTGTCCCCACCTGTCATCACTGCCTGCAGTTCTCTGCTCTGCCTGGGGCCTGGGGACACTTGCTCAGTCATGTCCCTCACTGGGACCCATTAAAAGTCCAAGAAACTTTGGAGTTGGATTCTGCCTTGGAGTTCTGCAGAGGTTTCTTCAGCTGCCTCTCAGGGACTGATGTTCAGGGCCTGAGCACAAAGGCCCAGAGGCTGATTAAAGTCCTTGTGCTGTGTCTGTGCTGCTGAGCTGGGCTGGGCTCCTGGCACAGAGGCAGCTCCTGCTCACCAAGAAGAGCTTCAAAAGCACATTTCTCTGGATGAGCAGCTCTTGTGCCAGCCCAGCAGGGCTGGGGCACTGCCTGCAGCCAGCGCGGGCACAGCCCAGAGGCACAGAGAGCTTCAATCAGTCAGGGCTGGGAAGGGGCTGAGAAGTGCCTGGGGCACAATCACTGCCAGCCCTTGGCACAGGAACCTCTGGCTGCAGGACAGTGCAGCTGCAGCTCCTGGAGCCATCTCCTCAAGCTGGAACATCCCAATGCCTGCAGAGCCTGTGAGTACAACTCTGGGTATTTCCGGTGCAGGGGAGGTGAAATGCTCATGGAGCCCTGACATGCTGAGGGGTTCTGATCAGTCATAGAATATTTCCAAGACAAGGACTTTGATAAAATATAAGAAATTTCTTAAGACTTTTTATTCAGTTTCCTACTATTGAAGAATGGTAGGGAGGTGGTGATAAATATTAAAGGATGATTATAAATTTTGACAATTCCTTGTAATATCTGACCTGGTAAATTTTGCTTATGAATTATTATTTATGAAATTTTAAAAGTTCCCAAGACATCCGAACTGTTACTTTTAGTGATCAATAGGTTCACAGGAGATCCCTAATGTACTTTCAGCCACTCTGCCCATGGACAGCAGCAGCATCACCTTTGCTGGAGCCATCAGGCTCAGTCTGAGCTCTCCTTTCTCCAAGCTGCAAACAGAACCTGCCCCCAGCCAGTGCCCTGCAGATAGGCAGGGTTCTTGAGGGCCAAGGAGTGTGCACAGAGATTTGGGGTCTGTGAGTGCTGGCAGGGAGAGATCAGGCACAGGGAAACACCTGCAGGAGGAAAATCTCCAGGAGGCAGAGAGAAGATCAGGCAATGAGAGAAAACAAAGCCCAGCAATCCTGTGGCAGGGAGAGTTTAGAGATGCCCACAGGAGCCCCTGCAGTGCAGCCCCTCCCTCTGAACAAGCCCCCTCCCTCCTGTGCCCCAGCCAAGCCTCTGCCCTCAGGGCCGGGGCTCCAAGGCGTGCAGCCCCTCCTGTGCAGGCAGAGCTGCAGCAGAGCCGTGGGGCAGCTCTGCAGCCCCGGGCCCAGTTCCCTCTGCAGAGCACAGGGCTGGGAGCAGCTGCCCGGCCCTGGGGGCTCTGGCAGGGGCACAGCTGGCTCAGGGTGACGCTGTCCCCAGTGCCCGGCTCTGGGCAATGCTGTCAGTGCAGCCAGGGAAGGAGCTGCATCTCCCTCAATCCAATGCCATCAGAAGGACACTTGGGAGTCTCCCTGAGATTTCAGTCCAAGCTGGGAGCTTCAGTCCAGGGTGCAAACCTGTCCTAGAGCATCTCTGAGTTATAAGATGGATGGGGAAAGGCAGAGGTGTTGTGACACTGAAAATGTTGCTGGGTTGGTGAAATGAGCAACATGAGTCCTTGGCAACAAAAGTGGAGCTGGGCTGAGCTGGATGCATCTGCTCTAAGCAGTACCTGTTGATCTTTACAGAAAACTTGGGAGTCTGAACATCCTCCATTTGTGAAAAGTGAAAGCCCAGAAAAACTCCAGAGAGACTCAAGTGAGGGACCATCTCCCCACAGTCTTCACTTACCATCTTTCCTCAGTGAACTCACTCTGTTCTACCAGAGGGCAGTAGAAATGCTGAGGGTTTCTGATATCCTAGAATACCAGGAGAGACATGGGGACAGCTTAAAAAGAAAACTCTAGAACTCTAAAAAAAAGAACCATGTCCATGTGTGTTACAGAAGAGGGTCTATGGGAAATGGCTTTGATTTTGGTTACAGGTATCTCCCCTAACTCTTCACTGTCCTTTCTCAATGAACAGGTGTGCAATGTGCAATGTGCAGCCCCAGCAAATGTCCAACAGCAGCTGCATCAGGCACTTCCTCCTGCTGGCATTGGCAGACACACGGCAGCTGCAGCTCCTGCACTTCTGCCTCTTGCTGGGCATCTCCCTGGCTGCCCTCCTGGGCAACGGCCTCATCATCAGCGCCGTAGCCTGCGGCCACCACCTGCACACGCCCATGTTCTTCTTCCTGCTCAACCTGGCCCTCAGCGACCTGGGCTCCATCTGCACCACTGTCCCCAAAGCCATGCACAATTCCCTCTGGGACACCAGCAACATCTCCTACACTGGATGTGCTGCACAAGTATTTTTCTTTATGTTCTTCATTGGAACAGAGTATTTCCTCCTGACCATGATGTGCTACGACCGCTACGTGTCCATCTGCAAACCCCTGCACTACGGGACCCTCCTGGGCAGCAGAGCTTGTGCCCACATGGCAGCAGCTGCCTGGGCTAGTGGCTTTCTCACTGCTCTTATGCACACGGCCAATACATTTTCCCTGCCCCTGTGCCATGGCAATGCCCTGGGCCAGTTCTTCTGTGAAATTCCACAAATCCTCAAGCTCTCCTGCTCCAAATCCTATCTCAGAGAATTTGGGGTCATTGTTTTTAGTGCCTGTTTATCATTTGGTTGTTTTGTGTTCATTGTTTTCTCCTATGTGCAGATCTTCAGGGCTGTGCTGAGGATCCCCTCTGAGCAGGGACGGCACAAAGCCTTTTCCACCTGCCTCCCTCACCTGGCTGTGGTCTCCCTGTTCCTCAGCAGTGCCATATTTGCTCACCTGAAGCCCCCCTCCATGTCCTCCCCATCCCTGGATCTGGCCGTGTCAGTTCTGTACTCAGTGGTGCCTCCAGCCCTGAACCCCCTCATCTACAGCCTGAGGAACCAGGAGCTCAAGGCTGCAGTGTGGAGACTGATGACTGGATGGTTTCAGAAACATTAAACTGTTGGCCAATTTCTACAAATCACTTGTAATAAAAGTTATCTTTGATACTTCTTGTTGATTTAATTTTGGAGGTATTTTTTCCTTTGTTTTCGTATTTTCATATTGTCCAAAAAGAAATGTCAATCTTTGTGCCCTTTCTCATTCTGTTTCTCTCCACCTTCCCTGTGGCCACAGACTGTGTCTGTGAGGGGCTGCACTCTTGGTGGCTTTAAAGGAACTAAAGGATGTCCCAGCAGAATTTTCTGCAGAGATGCTCTTTTGTTGCCATCTCTGGAGCTGCAGCAGCAATGTCTGTGTGCAGAGCTGGGGCAGATCAGTGCTGGCCCAGCAGCTGTGCCCAGCAGCAGCAGCAGCAGCAGCACTTGGTGTTGCCAGTGCTGCTGCCGTGGCCCTGCCCTGCTGCCCTGGTGGCCCTGGTGTTGCTGCAGGGCCTGAGTGCTCTCGGGGCCGGGCACAGCCCTGGGGGTGGCAGTGCCGGGGCTGCAGCAGGGACAGGCCATGGGCACTGCTGGGGCAGCGCTGACGCCTCAGGCCAGGCCCTGGGGGCTCCAGGCTCCTTGCCCAGGCTCTCTCAAGAACACGGCCAGGCCAATGCTCAGCACAGAAACCCCCGTCAGCAGCCCCAGGCTGGCCGTGGGCAGGCTGGGGGCAAAGAGCATGGCTGGGGCTCTGCAAGGGCCCTGGGGCAGACGGGAAGGAGCAGCAGAGCAGGGGCTGATCCATGCCCAGTGCGCTGCACAGCCCAGGGCAGCGTCCCAGAGCGTCCTCATGCAGCTGCCAACAACATCCCCCCTCTGCAGCCCTGGCCTCTCCCCCAGCTCACACAGGTGCCCCATCCTTGCAGGCACAGACACGGCAGCACTGCCTCAGCAGCCCCTGTTTGCATTGCACACAGCAGGGCCAGCACCCCCATGCTGTTGCTGTGGGGACATGAACCTGAGGGAGCACAAATGCCATCAGCTCCTGGGGCCAGCCAGGGCTGGGGGACACCAGGGAAACCACTCAGCTTTGTCCTGGCCTCTACAGTCAGCCAGAAAGTTTGTTCCCATCAGCTGGGAGTTTCCTGTGCCACTGCAGACGCTGTTGCTCAGAGCCAGGGCTGCCTGGCAGCCACCCCCAAACTGCCCTCAGCATTTCCTCTGCCTTTCCTTTGCCTTCTTTACTCTTCCCTGGTGCAAATTTCTTCCTCTTGCCCAGCCCTGTTCCCTCCCCTGCCAACAGCCCATCTCTGTCCTCATCCTGCTGGCCGCACCATTACTGAGCCAGGCCAGGAGCCATTGGCCTTCTTGGCCACCTGGGCACACTGCTGCCTCATGTCCAGCCTGCTGTCCTTCAGTCCCTGCAGGTCCCTTTCTGCCTGGCTGCTCTCCAGCCACTCTGTCCCCAGCCTGTAGTGCTGCAAGGGGTTGTGTTGGCCAAAGTGCAGGGCCCGGCACCGGGACTTGTTAAACCTCACCTTGTTGGATTTGGGGCCTGGATCCAGCCTGTCCAGGGCCCTGTGCAGAGCCCTCCTACCCTCCAGCAGATCCACTCTCCCAGCCAACTTGGGTTCACCATGATTCCATGAGGCCCCTGAGTGTTCCAATGTTCTCCATGATTCCATGAGGTTTCCGAGTGTCACAATGTCCCTTTGGTTACATGGGACCCCTTGGTGTCACAAAGTCCCTTGGATCCTTGGGCCCTGCAGTGTCACAATGGCCCTTCATCCCCCCAGGCCTTGCAGTGTCACAATGGATCCTTGGTTCCATGAGGTCTGGCAGTGCAGCAATGCTCTCCTTAGTTCCACAGTGTCACAATGGCCCCTTGGCTCTGTGCTGCCATGTTGTACACAGTGTCACCATGGTCCTTTTAGTGCCACCAGGCCTTGCAGTGTCACAATGGCCCCTTGCTTCCCCAGGGCCCTGCAGTGTCACAATCATCAGAGAACCAACCAGGCTGGAAAAGACCTTGGAGAGCATCAAGTCCAACCTGGGACCCAACACCACCTTGTCACCCAGACCATGGCACTGAGTGCCACATCCAGTCTTTCCTTAAACACTTCCAGGGACGGTGACTCACCCACCTGCCTGGGCAGCCCATTCCAATGCCCAATCACCCATTGTGTGGAGAATATTTCCTAATGTCCAGCCTAAATGTCCCCTGGTGCAGCTGAAGGCTGTGTCCTCTTGTCCTGTCCCTGTTCCCTGGGAGAAGAGCCTGACCCCCACCTGGCTGCACCCTCCTGTCAGGGAGTTGTAGAGAGTGATGAGGTCTCCCCTGAGCCTCCTCTTCTCCAGGATAAACAATCCCAGCTCCCTCAGCTGCTACTCACAGGACTTGTGCTTCAGACCCCTGACCAGCCATGTTGCCCTTCTCTGGACACACTCCAGCCCCTCCGTCTCGTTCCTAAATTGGGGGGCCCAAAACTGGAAACAGCACTTGAGGTGCTGCAGAACCAATGCCAAGCACAGGGGAAGAATCACAGCCCTGCCCCTGCTGGCCACACCACTCCTGATCCATTGGAATTCCAGGGGCTGCATGAGCGAAATGGTGGGGAGGGAGTGGGGACAAAGTCTGATTGATTATCAGCCTGGAGGGGTCTTGATTATCATATCTGTTCACACGGGATTAAAAGGTGCTGGGGGTCAATATCAATTGGACATTGATTATACCAAACTATAAACAGGAAAAGAAAACATGACAAAACACTTCTTTCTGCATTGTTTTCAATACAGTGTATTCACTTAGAATACACTTCTGAAATCTGTCTAATTATTCACAGAATAAATAAATACGTAGAATATTCCCTGTGGCTTTTGTTGTTCTGGAGTTTTTGCACAAATGTTTATGAGCTTTCCTCACTGAATTCCTGAACTGAAGAATTCAAGAAAGAAGAGGCATCTGGTGTAGTAAAACTCATCAGCAACCTCCAAGTGGCTGAGGATCCATGCCCATGAGAGCAGCAATGAACAGAAATGGGCACAGCTTTGTGGCTGCCCCAGCTTTGGCATGGGCCCTGGGCCTGGAGCAGGAGCAGCTCTTGAGGACCCCAAGGCCGGGGCTCTTGTGCTGCCCTGGGCAGATGGGATGGCAGCAGGGGCTGCAGAGCTCTCAGCACCTCAGGCCGAGGGGAGCAGGGCAGCCAGGGAGCCTCCTTTGGCCTTGGCCAAGCACCTTCCCCCATGGCTGGGGCTGAGTCCTGTGGCAGCTGCAGCTGCTGCTGTGGCCTTGGCAGGGGCTGAGGCCGTGGGGCCAGTGGCCAGAGCAGCCTGGCCTGAGCAGAGCTGTGGGGCCAGAGCCGGCTGGGCTGGGCTGGGCTCAGAGAGGCCCTTGGTGCTGCCCAGAGCTCAGGGCAGCTGGCAGAGCTTGCAGGGAGCTGGGCTGGGCTCCGAGAGCCTGGCCCAGAAACCATCAGTGTCCATCTCAGCCTGGCTGAGCGTGCAGGGGCAGGACTCAGGCCAGGCCTTGTGGGGCAGGGCCAGCGCCTGTGCAAGGCATTGCAAACAGGCAAGTGGCCCAGAGAGGAGGCTGCTCTGTGCCCTTGGTGGCATGGACAGAGCAGGGAGGGGGCCCAGGACATTTGTCAGCGCCAGCCTCTGTGTCCATGCGTTGGCAGCCCTGGCTGCTGAGCCCAGCTTTGGCCTGGGCTGAGTTTGGCTGTGGCCCAGCTCCATCCTCCTGCAGGGCTCAGGGCCTGTTCCCAGCCATGGCCAGCCCTGGCTGCCTCTCTGCTGGCCCAGAGGCCAGCAGAGCCCGGGGCAGGGCTGTCTGTGCAGCCTCACAGGTGCCAGGGGCTCTGCAGGAGCTGGCAGAGGCTGCCCAGCAGGGAGGCCATGGGGCACAGAGCCCCAGGGCTGCTGTGGGCACCACGGCACAGGGGCTGTTCCCAGCCGCAATGCTCCTGGCCTGGGCTTGGCCTGCACAGGGGCTGGGCCACCAAGGCTGGGCCAGCACAGGGCCACAAAGGGGCCACGCAGCCGCTCACGGGGCTGACAGCAAGGCCAGGCACACACAAGCAATTGCTGAGCATGGCCTGCGCTGGCCAGGCCTGACTGTGCCAAAGGCAGAGCTCAGCTGCCCTTGGGGGCTGCAGCAACACTCCAGAGCCCAAAGAGCCTCCATGGCTGGGCTGGAGACCAAGGCTGCAGCAGGGAAATGCAGGGCTGCTGCGGGATGGGGAGGCCATTGACTTCCAGCACACATCTCAGCTCTCTGATGATCCTGGCACCATGCTGGGCCCTGTTTCAGACTGGAGCAGAGCAGATGTTGATGGGACAGGAGCCCTGCGGGGCTGTCAGGGACCTGCAGCTTGCAAGGTGCTCTGCTCTCCCTCAGGTGCTCTCAGAGAGATCCAATCCCAGCTCAGTCCCTCAGGGCACAAGTGGCACTGCCTGTTCATGGGCACACAATTGATGTCTGCCTGGAAAGGGGCACAGGTGTTAATGCCTTTTTTTTTCATAATATACAAACAAATCTTTTTTATCTGTGTCAATTGAGCATTCTTAAGAAATGGCAAAGTTTTCCAACCAGGAACAGGAATTTTCTGGATCTACTGGATTCTTTGACTGATGGCAGAAGAAGAAATACTGATTTTCCCCTCTCCCTTTGCCACCAACATTCAGTCTAATATTTCATGAACCCCTTCCTTTAGGGGTTTCCGTCCCTCCTGGTTAAATGGCCATGTCTTAGGACATCTCTTCATTTAGAGCAGCTGGACCTATGTCTTTCGTATTGCTCCTAGACTGCCTCCTGTAGATGTTGTCTGGTCATGCCAATGCATCTCCCTTGATGGCCATCATGCTTTGAGCTTCAGGGAATTGCCCAATCTTTCAGAAGTTTAAATATTTCCTTAGTTGTAGTTTTTTCATTTATATCACCTCTTCTTATATCTTTGTCTAAAATCCTTAGTGTATGGAAATCCCTTGTGGATGGCAGACATGTCAGATGCTGCTGCAATGTCAGAAGGAGCTGGGAGAAGTGTTTTGATGTTTATTACATTTTATCATTTCACATTTTTTATGCTGGCCATGAAGAGAAACCTTTCTGTGCCTCTGAGTCTCACCAGTTCCTGACCCCCAAAGGACACAAACCTGATCAGTTTTGGTTCCCATGCCAGTGGCTGCACTTGGACCTCCCTCCATAGCCAGAGCAGAACTCCCTTGTCCCAGAAAGTGCCTGGCAAAGGAGGAATGAATGAAACCGGACAGGCTGTGGGAATCAGGGGCAGGGCAGAGCCACGGAGAAGAATGACTTTTGGCATTGGATGGGGCTGTGCCTTCCCTTGGCTTTGTTGGCTGACAAGAAATGCTCTGTGTCTCGGGCAGCTCCTTCTGCAAGGAAAGCAGGTGGGAGTTGGAGCCAAGGAGCTGAAAGCTGCAGGTGCAGCCTGGGCTGGAGGGAGCTCAGATTTGCACAAGGCTGCTCTGAGTGCCAGGGCTTGGATGGGGGAAATGGTGGGGCGGGGGTAGGGACAGAGTCTGATTGATTGTCAGCCATGAAGGGTCTTGATTTTCATATCCATTCAAACTGCATGAGGAGGTACTTGGATTCAATGTAAATTGGAGATTGCACATATCAATGAATTAAGAGGAAAAAAACAATAAATTGCAGGATCTAAAAATATTTACTTGCTGTCTTTTTATATATAATGCATTCACTTTTAATAGGCTTTTGAAATCTGTTGAATTAACCACACAAGATTTGGAAACTGAAATCAAGTTATTCCCAGAGGCTTGGCTTGTTCAGCTGTTCTGAATGTTCATGAGCCCTGGGACACTGAATTCCTGCACTGAAGAGCTGAAGGCTGAACAAGCCTCTGGAGCAGTGAAATTCAGCAGCAGCCTCCAAGTTGCTGAGGATGTCAGCAGCCCCCAGTGAGGCCATCCCTGCCCAGAGAGCGTGGGGGAATGGGCAGACAAGGAGAGCGTCCCTGGGGCTGGGGCAGCACAACTCAGAGGCACCAGCGGCTCCAGCTGGGCAATGGAGTGTGGAATGTGGCTGGGAAAGCCCTGCCTGGGCTGGGCCAAGCAGGACACACAAGCCCTGACTCGATCCCTAAAACAATTATCTCAAGGAGACATTTAAAAGGAATTACAATTGTTTGTGTCCTCTGAGTTAGGTGCACTGGAGAAATACCAGTACAAGAGATTCTAGGAGCTCAAAACAACCAAACAGCCTTCCCTGGGAAGTTCGGAAAATTGGAGAAACTTTGGCAAAAGGTTTATTATGACATTGTAGTGGTTTTGGTTTGTTAATTTAAGATTTTTCTATTCTTGACATTTCTTAATTAATGGATTGATGAGTATGGGGGGTTTTAGTGTCAGTTAATTATTTATCTATTTCTTTTATTGTGAGATTGTATTATGAGAATAGTAAAGTAGGCCTAAGATTTTTAAAGCGTATATAGAAAATTTTATTTAAAATAAATTTATAAAGAAAAAAGGTAGTAAGAATTAAAATGAATTCTCTCGAACACTTTTTTTCTTTATAACTTTTTCTTTTTACTGACAATGTTAAGTAAGTAAATTTAAAATTTCTAGTTGGTTTACTATTTCTAGAATAGTGTTTTTTTTAGTTTTCTTCGGGAGAGAAGTTTTTCTTGTTAAGGTTATGGAGATAATTTTTCAAGAAAAAAAATATTTTTTATGGTTCTTAATTCTTTCATGGATAACAGTTGTCAGGGGAACTTTGTTCTTGGGAAGTTGTTTTTATTGCTACAAGATTTTTTACAGCTTGTAGATGGGTCATGTCAACTTATGGGGTCCTGTTTTAAAGATGTGTTCTTTAAGGGTAAAAGTTTTTATTTTTTACTTTTAAAATTATTTTTATCTCTGGGAATAGAGATCTTCTCTTGGGAATACTGGATTAGTTGGATTTTTCTCCCTGCTGTTTAAACCTGTCATGAAATTACAGTTATTTTAACATTTGTTTATTTTAGTATGGAGGGTTTTTTTGATATTAATTGTAATTTTTTTCAAAAGTTTTTTGTGTTATAAAGAAAGAGTTGTTCCATTATCGTTTACAAGAAGATTTAAGTTTTAAGCTTAAGGTATTTTTTCTTCTTTTTTATTTGGGACTTAATTTCTCCTTTACTGATTTGATGGTTTTATATATTTTTTATATGATCATGGTGAGATTTTAATAGCTGTGGTTGGCTTTGTTCTGGTTGGGATTTTGTAGCCTCTTTTGTTTTCCTGTTTGGGAGTTGTTGGGGTTTGGTTTGGTCAGAATGGGGCTGATGGGGGTGGGGCAGCCTGGGGAGGGGGGAAGGGGCTCAGCCCATGGCAGGGTTGCTTGGTTTAGTTTGGTTTGGTTTGGTTTGGTTTGGTTTGGTTTGGTTTGGTTTGGTTTGGTTTGGTTTGGTTTGGTTGAGATGGGGGCCAGGGCCGGGGCCCGCTGCTTCTTTGTTGACTGGAAAAGAAAGAGGAGATTCCTGGGTTTTTTCATCTTTAGCATTTGTGTTTCACAGAGGTGCGACCGTGGTCACAGGGGTTTTCAGGATGAAGAAGAGACGAGAACGTTGACTTTATGATCAGAAGGCTTGATTTATTATTTTATGATATATGTTATATTAAGACTATAATAAAAAGAAATAGAAAGGAAAAGGTTTCTTCAGAAGCTAGCTAAGCTAAGTATAGAAAAGAATGAACAACAAAGATCTGTGTCTCAGACAGAGAGCAAGAGCCAGCTCTGCCATGAGTGGTCAGTAAATCCAAACATCCACAGGAGACCAATCACAGGTCTACCTGTTGCATTCCACAGCAGCAGATAAGCATTGTTTACTTTTGGTTGCTGAAACTGCAGCTTCTCACAAGGAAAAATCTTAAGAAAAGATTTTTCATTAAAGATGTCTGCGACACAGAGGCGTGTTCAGTATCTCAGTGGTTTAACAGATTGTCAGTTACACAAAAAGTTTTGTATTACTTTTAAAAATTCTTCTCATGTCAAATATGGACAGATATTCAATCAACAAAAAACACTTCTCAAAGCATTGACTTGGCCCATTCAACTTCACAAACTCTAGGGCTGTTCAATTTCATGTTAATGACAATTTACAGGAGCACAGAAATAGAAGAAGATGCAGAAAGAGAGAGAGACAAAAAAGATGCAGAGAGGCACACACACAGCTATCAACTCCTGCATTCCAACAGAGTTCAGATGGAAATTCCAAGAGGAGGTAGGGTCAAGATGTGTGCTTGCCTTGTGGTCAGCCTTCAATCCCCCTTGGTCTCCCTGGGCCCTTCCCCCAGGTGGGGCTTGGGCTCATTTGGTCCCTCAGGAGCTGGGCTGGGGGCTGCAGAGGTGGCTGTGGAGCATTGCCTGTGCTGTGCCAGGGACTGGCAGCCACTGCTGGG
This sequence comes from Agelaius phoeniceus, assembly GCF_051311805.1. Classification (NCBI taxonomy): domain Eukaryota; kingdom Metazoa; phylum Chordata; class Aves; order Passeriformes; family Icteridae; genus Agelaius; species Agelaius phoeniceus. The sequence continues at coordinate 9,818,663 of NW_027509866.1, forward strand.
CTGGGATAGAGGCTCTGGGGGGATTGGGGTTCCAGGGCAAGGCAGGGCTGGTGTTCCAGGGCAGGGCAAGGCTGGACCTGCCCCTTCCTCCCCCACACACAAAAGGTTTTGATCCAAAAATCTCCTCCAGTCTTTCACAACAGTCAATATTGCAGGTGAAATCCCAATTCTGGCCATGGGCACCTGGACTAGGACAGTTCTTTTCCATAGGAAGAAAAGCCCCAGTTCTTGCCCTATTTCTGGTTTGATTGCCTGGATCTTGTTTGGTTTTGTTGTTGCTTTGTTTCCCTGCTGTGCCTGAAGTGACCAGTAAGGAGCAGAGTGACTCTTGCCAAGGAACTTTGTGCTGCTGTCCCTTGATATTAAATCTGGTTTATTATTAATATTTATTATCCCCTTGCTGGGGATTTTTTCAGTGCTCTCAAGGCCTCATTGGTACCAGGGTGAAGGAGCCCTGGCCCAGGTTCTGGCCCTGGGGGACATGGAGATGCTGCCGGGGGGTCCCTGTCCCCCTGTGCCACCCCCAGGGCCCCGGCCCCCCGTCCCCGTGTCAGGCTCTGGGGTCGATCTCGTGGAACATCCTCTGGGGGAGGCTGCGGCGCCAGGGGCGGGGGGACCCGGGGGGACAGGGGACCCCGCTGTGCACGAGCAGGGTTGGACTGCTCTGGGGGGAACTGTGAGGGGGGGGCCAGGGCAGAGTGACCTCCCCAGTGACCTCACACAGCCCCTGTGATGTCACACAGCCCCTGTGATGTCACACAGCCCCTGTGAGGTCACACAGTCCCCTGTGGTGTTACACAGCTGCTCTGTGATGTCACAGAAGACTCTGATGTCAAAGCATCACACTGCGATGTCACAGTTTGTTCTGTGATGTCACAGGCTGCTCTATGGTGTTACACAGCCACCCGGTGATGTCACAACCCACTCCCTCATGTCACAGAGCCACACTCTATGATGGCAAGATCTGCTCTATGGCCTCACACTATGATGCCACAAACAGCTGGGTGATGTCACAACCCCCTCAGTGATGTCACAAAACACTCTGTGATGTCATACTGCCACTCTGGAATGTCACAGCACACACTTTGACCTCACAGCCCCCTCTATGATGTCATACAGCCATGCCATGATCTTTCAGCCTGCTCTGTGATGTCACAGAATCCCCTCTATGATGCTGTAGCTGCTCAGTGACCTCACACAGCCCACTCTGTGCTGTCACACAGCCCCTTGCTGACATCACAGCTGCTCTGTGCCTCCATGACACAGGCACAGAGGAGCTGCTGTGACACAGCCCCCTCTGGGACATGCCACAGCCCCTGCCAGTACTGAGCCCGTGGGAGCTCTGTCTGTGCCCTGCTGGTGTCCCTGAGGGGCCCTGGCAGTGGCCCAGCCCTGCTGGGCTGTGCACAGGAGCTGCTCCTGGCCAGAGCTGTCTCTCTGCAGCTCTGCTGCCCTTGCCAGGAGCTGCCTCTGGGCCAGGAGCCTGGCCCAGCTCAGCAGCACAGACACAGCACAAGGGCTTTAATGACCCTCTGGGGCTTTGGTGATCTTTGCATCGAACTCAGTCCCTCAAAGTGTGCTCAAAGAACTTCTCAGGGACTCAAAAAGAGGGTGAAACACTGAAGTTTCTCATACTTTAAATAGATCCTTCTGAGGGACAGGACTGAGAAAATGTCCCCAGGATCCAGGCAGAGCAGAACACTGGTGGCAGTGATGACAGCTGGGGACAGGCAAGGCAAAGGTGTCTCTGGTGCTGAGCAAACCTGCGCCTCTGTCCCTGCAGGCTGTGGGCATCCCCCGGCTGCCCCACCTGGCTGGCCCCTTCCTTTGCTGACAGCTCTGCCTCCTGCCTGCCTCTGCCTGCCCACACAAAGCCTTGGGCTGCTCCAGGCTCCTGCTGGGGGACGTGCTGCACCACAGCCCTGCCCTGGCAGGGAAATTCCATTCTCCTGGTGTTCACTCTGGGCCTCCCCAGCTGCCCTTGGTGCTATTATGTCTTCTTCAGGCTCATTCCCACTATGAAGAATAGCTCCAGCCCCTCTGAAACCACCCTTCCATCCCTCCCAGGCTATTCCTGTTCTGTCCTCAGTCTCGACACCACTGACCCCAGAGCCTGCAGACTGTCCCTGCTGGTTTTGTGATGAGACCTCCAAACCCCATCTTGTGAGATTTTTGAGTCCTCTCCAAGGTCTGTGAAAATGGAAAAATAGTGATCAAAGTTATTTTCTCCCAGATCTTGCCATGACAGAATAAGGGTAAATGTCAATAAACTGAATGAGGGTGGATTTGCATTTGTTAGAAGAGGAAATATTTTACAATAATGACAGCGGCACAAAACTGCAGCTGTTTTTCCAGAGAAGTGGATTCCCCATCCCAGGAACGGTCCAAGAGCATGAGCTTTGGGCAGCCTGACCCAGTGAAATCTCCTGCCCTCCCCAGTGACAGAATTCCTGTAGTGTGGGTTCTCTGATGTGCTGGGTGCCCTCACAACGCTTCTGGCCAGAATGTCTGTTGAGGGCAGCCAGGCTGCTGCAGGGGCAGTGCCCTCACAGCCATCACCATGGCAGCCCTGTCCCCTGGGCCTGGCTCTGCCCTTTCCTCTGCCCCTGCCTTGGCTCTGCTGGCATGAAGAGTTTTGTCATTGATATCTTGTCCCCAAGGTACTGGGGCCAATGGCTTCCCAGTCAGGCTCCTGGAGCAGAAGTGGCTTTTCAGAGGCCAGCCAGGAATGAGCCCTGAGGCAGCAGCTCTGCAGTGGTGGCCACCAGGCCGGGCTGCCAAGGGAGGCTTCTGGCCATGGGCTGCAAGCAGCTGCTGCTGCCAAGGTGCCTTTGGTGCCTCAGGCTCTCCCTGGCACAGCTCCCAGCACGGCACTCTGCCCTTGTGCCCGAGGCCTTCCCTGTGCTGGGGCTGGCCTGGGGCTTTTCCTGCAGCGGGACCTGCCCTGCTGATGGCACAGGAAAGGCAGTTCCTGCTGGAGCAGGAGGCTCTGCCTGCAATGGGCTCCAACAGCTCCAGCAAGGCCCTGTTTGCAAAGGCCCCTGTGGGAAATGAAGGGGGGGGGGGGGGCACACTGATTTTGGGGTGAATATTGCAGAAACAAGTCTGACTCCTCCATCCCAAAGTTGAACATCCTTAGCGGGAGCTGAAGCTGTGACAGCGCTGGAAAAATCCCCAGAGAAAGGAACAACCAAGTGACACCACTGAGAGCTTCTGCAGAGCTGCTGAGCTGGCCCAGCCTGGGCACACCCGACTGACAGAGCAGCACCTCACACTAGAAAAGCCTTGTCCCAAATCTTAACCGCAGCATCTCCTGACATTTCCTTTCTTGGAGGGTGTAGAGTTTCCTCTCTGTATGGGGACACCCTCAAGGTCATTCACTGCTCCAGGCTGAGCCAAAGGGGTTTGCCCATGGTCATTGTTCTGGGGGACTGACATCAATCTCTGCTTAATTACTGGTTTAGCTTTAACAAAATTGCTTTGAAATCACTTCATAGTGTTTAATATAATATAATATAATATAATATAATATAATATAATATAATGTTATATAAATGTTACAACTCCAATACCTTGCTGTAAATATTTCTGATAAAGATAATTTTATTTAATAATTATCATAGTAGATAATTATATAAATATCTCTGTTTTCCTATCCTTAATCCTGTGGGACAAATACTGTAACGATTTAATTCCACCTTGATAATTTTTTACACACAAACACTTGAAAAGTCTGAGGCTGAGATTGGAACCAGCTGCTCCAATGCTCCACTCCTAGAAGGAGTTTAAGAAGTCTGGAGGTCCTTGGGGGTATCTGGGGATCTGTGGAGACTATTGGGGCTTCTTTCTGTACCTTCTCACCCAACAAAAGCTTCTCTAATAAACTTTGCCTGAAACTCCCACTGTGCCCATGACAGGAACCCCTGTGAGTGTCTGGGCCATCCCGGCTCTTTGGCAGCCTGGGCACTCCTGGGATGTCACCGTGGAGCCCCCGTGAATGCCTGTGACAGATGGGTGCCTTTGCAGCCCAAGGTGCCCTGGAATGTCACCATGGAATGGCTGTGACTGCCTCTGACCACAGGGCTCTTTACCATCCCAGAAAGCCCTGGGAGGTCTCCATGGAGCCCCTGTCTCTGCCTGTGACATTCCAGCTCTGAAATAGCCTGGAGACTCTTGGAAAATCCCCATGGAACCACTCTGAGGAACTGTGACAAATCTGATCCTTAGCAGGCAACCATCACCAGGACCATGTTGCTATGCTCAGTCCGTTGGCAACTCCATGGAGACCCCATGCCAGGGGTTGTTGCCATGGCAACCAGGGCTGGCACCAGCTAGGATACTCGGTTTCCTTGGGCCGGGCTTCAGAAATGGGATTCCCGTGGATGACGAGGGCAGAGCTGCAGCTGAAGCCCTTCCCACACTCCCCACACTCGTAGGGCCATTCCCCAGTGTGGATCATCTGGTGGCTGATCAGGGTGCTGCTCTGCCTGAAGCTCTTCCCACACTCCAAGCACTTGTGGGCCTTCTCCCCATTGTGAAGCTGCCCATGGACCACCAGCTCTGAGCTCTGGCTGAAGCTCTGTCCACCTTCCTGGCACAAGGTGGGTCTTTCCTCCTCAGAGCACCCTGGGCTGGGTTTGGAGCCCCTCCTCCTATGGAATCTCTGGGGCTTTTCCTCCACGTTGGAATTCTGCACTGTGGAGCCACTTAAAATGGCCTCTTCCAGGCAATTCTGCTGTGGGGATTTGTCCTCCCTGGTCTCCATCCTCAGCTCCTTGTCTGGGAGAGGAAGGACAAGGAGAGGATGGGATTGACCTCCATGCCACAGGGAAGGGGAAGGAGATCCCCCCAGTGCATCCCCGGCAGGACGGGGTTGGCAGCAGGGTTGTCCTGCAGCCGGGGGCTGTGCTGGGCTGGGAGATGGAGCAGGAGAGAGGGGGAAAGGGGCACTGACTTCCTCCTCACCTGCCTGGCTGTCCTAGGGCATTGTGTCAGTTTGAAAAGACAGGTGTCTGCTAAGGAAGGCAGGAGACTCCTTTTAAATGGAAAATGTTAATCCCTTCACTTGGAATTATAATTTTCAAAACAAGGGGCTGTCAAGCAAAGTCTTTGGGAATCGGAATAACAGTTCTTCAGAAGGAAAATTAAAAATACAAATGCAGTAGTACTAAAAACTACTTACAGAGTAAGAATGCGACCTGACACCCTGTGGGTCAGAGTGTTGGTAGCACTCCTGTTAAATGGTGGCTGCAGTGCTCCTGCAGTGACAGGTGTGGTTCTGTTGGAGCAGTGATCCTATCGAAAGGTGGAGTTTTCCTCTGAAGGTCCAGTTGTGGCGTCCATTGGCCCGGTCTTCCTCTGGGATCCAGTGGAGCTGAAAGCTGGTCTTCTGGGAATCTTGTGGGAAAAGGCTGACTCAGTTGTTCACATTCTCAGATTATATCCAGGTAGGAATGCTTGGCTCCTCCCTCTGGGCAGATCTTCTCACAATGGGATGATGGAATTTTTATCAGTGACACTCAATGGCCCATTAACAGAAGATATCTTCCTGGAGGGAGGATTCCTTGCAGAAGAGATAAAGTAAACTGCTCAATTAACAGATGATAATTGCCCCAACTTTAACAGAGGGTAATTGAATACACACCCAGCTAAACCTGAGACACTGTTCCAGCCTTGGAAAGCAGGATTTGGTACCAGGAGTCTTTGAGAATGCAACCCTGATTGAAGGCAGAGATAGAATCTCCAGAGCCTGCAGCCAGAAATGGACAGTTGTGTGATACTCATTTCAACATCTTCTCTTTTGGAATTATTGACTAATGATTATTTGCTTTGCCTACCTAATATTTTTGTAATTTTTTGCAAATTTGCATTATCTAAATTACACTGTTCCTTAAGTTAAGTTGGTGTCTGTGTCTTTGGTGCGGGCCCTGCCCACTGGTGAAACAGGGCCCAATCCTGCCTAAGAGTTACCTGGGGAGACAAAACCCTGACTGCAAATGTGCCCCCTTCCTCCTTGTTCCCCACACTTCATGCACTGATCATGATGTCCTATGGTCTGGGCTATCCCTGGGGTCAGCTGGGATCTCCTGTCCTGGCTGTGTCCCCTCCCAAGCTCCCCCACACCCTCAGCCCCTCCCCAGCGTGGCCGAATGAGGGGCAGGACAGGCCTTGGCTCAGTGCGAGCTCAGCAAGAACAAAACCATCTCTGCGTGCTCAGCCCTGTGCTCAGCCCCCGGGCCCGGCATTTCCTCCACTGCCACCCCGGAGCCCCCTTTCCCACCCCTCTGCCCCACGGCCGCCGCAGCACCGGCTGACAATAGAAGCAATTCTGGGGCAATTCCAAGTTTCCTTGGTTCCTGCACAGCTCCAGCTCAGCTGCTGGCAGGTTACAATTAAAGAAAAGTGCAAATTTGGCCCAATACAGATATTATTAAAAGGAAGGGAAAGCTCTGTGTAGCTGTCACAAAGGTGACAGGGATGAAGAGAATAATGACTCTCACATTTGGAAAAAACCCAAGCCTGGGAATTCAGTAGTTATTTGGGAATTTAGCTACTTGAGCTGGGCTTCTTGTAGGACTTTTAGCAGCCTTGTGTTCCTCACCATGTGGTGAATGAACCTTGTCAGTCTTGCTGGTATTATTTGCTCCATTTCCTCCAGTGATTTTAACAAACTTTTCAAGTAGGGACAACAAAGTATTTTATTTACACTCCAGTCCCACAACAGCCATTTTCCTCATCAGATCTCCCATAGGTCGCTCAGACGAAGCTGCATCCAAGTTTCCAAGAGTTCCTCCAGAGAGACCCACAACCTTCTCAGAGGAAGGAACCATGCTGTTGTCAAAGGCAACTAGGGTCAAAGAACAGTGCCCTGAACTCACTGTGCCAAAATAATTTTGCAATCTGGTTAAGAAAATATTAGAGAGATGCCATTTGCCCTGGAGCAGGGCAAGTGTGACATTGTCCCCTGTGTGTGTTGCCTTCCCTGGGTGGGGGTTTTACACCTGAGCCAGTTTGGGTAAGGGGGGTGGTGTTCACCCCCTGAGCAGGGATTCCCCCACTGTTTCAGGTTGCAGTGTAAGATGGAACCAAATGCATGTTTTCAATCCCCATCTTCAACTGCTATAAACAGGAGGAGCAGTGTTCTTGATCTCTTCCATGACTCAGCCCTGATAACGCCCTCCAGGGGAGATATCTTCTGGGAATGGGCCATTGAGTGTCACTGCAGGACTGATCAAATTCCATCATCCCATTGTGGGATGCTCCACCCAGGGGGAGGATCCAAGCATTCCTACCTGGATATAAGCTGAGCCTTGCAACACCAGGAGCAGCTTGCCTACTGGATTCCCAGAGGACAAGAGCTCCAGAACCACCACTGGACCTTCAGAGGAAGACCAGACGCTTCTACTGGATCACTGCTTGGACAGAATCACCTTCATCCCTCCAACAGGACTGCAGCCACCATTTAATGGGACTGCAGCCACCACCCTGACCAGCAGGGTGTCAGGTTATATCCAGACTCTGTCAGTTTAAGGCAGTGTTTCTGCATCATTGCCTCGATCTTCATTTTCTTATTAAATTGTAATCCTGGTTTAGACCCTCCCCAGGTTTGCCTTCAAACAAGTACAAAATTCAATGTACTTATCCCTTGTTTTCTTCTCAAAACAGGATTTTCCATCCCTTAAACTTGGCCAGATGGAGGAGGAGGCTGCGAGGAAGAAGACGGTGCCCCAGGAGCCCCAGGCAGGTGAGGAGGAAGTCAGTGCCCCTTTCCCCCTCTCTCCTGCTCCATCTCCCAGCCCAGCACAGCCCCTGGCTCCAGGACAACCCTGCTGCCAACCCCGTCCTGCTGGGGATGCACTGGGGGGATCTCCTTCCCCTTCCCTCTGGCACGGAGGCAAATCCCATCCTCTCCTTGCCCTTCCTCCCCCAGGGAAGAAGCTGAGGATGGAGATCAGGGAGGGCAAATCCCTGTGGCAGAACCTCATGGAAGAGGCCATTTTAAGTGGCTCCACGGTGCAGAATTCCAACGTGGAGGACAAGTCCCAGAGATCCCAGAGGAGGAGGGGCTCCAAACCCAGCCCAGGGTGCTCTGAGGAGGAAAGACCCACCCTGAGGCAGGAAGGTGGACAGAGCTTCAGCCAGAGCTCGGAGCTGGTGGCCCATAAGCAGCTTCATGATGGGAAAAAGCCCCAGAAGTGCTTGGAGTGTGGGAAGAGCTTCAGGCAGAGCAGCACCCTGATCAGCCACCAGATGATCCACACTGGGGAATGGCCCTACGAGTGTGGGGAGTGTGGGAAGGCTTCAGCTGCAGCTCTGCCCTCGTCACCCACCAGCGCATCCACACTGGGGAGAGGCCCTACGAGTGTCCTGAGTGTCAGAAGAGGTTTCACACCAGCCCTGATCTCGCCAGGCACCGGCAGATTCACACAGAAGAAAGGCCCTTCCACTGCCCTGATTGCGGGAAGGGCTTCAAGCGCAAGTCCCACCTCATCAGGCACCAGCTCATCCACACTGGGGAGAGACCCTACGAGTGCCCCACGTGTGGGAAGAGGTTTCGGACCAGCTCAAATCTCCGCCTGCATGAGCGGATTCACGCGGATGAGAGGCCCTTCTACTGCCCTGACTGCGGGAAGATCTTCAAGCACAACTCCACCCTCATCAGGCACCAGCGCATCCACACTGGGGAGAGGCCCTACGAGTGTCCCCAGTGTGGGAAGAGCTTCACCAGCAGCTCTCATTTGACAAGACACCAACGGAGCCACCAGTAAATGAAGCCCTGCAAGTGCCTCAATTGCAGGAACAGCTTGATGCACCACTCCAGCTTCATCCCCCATGGGAGAAGCCAGATTGGAAAGAGCCCTGGTGATCCATGTTCCCTGTGATCCATGCTGGGAAGACACCTGTACCTTTTCCTGCCCTTTGCCAATGACCTGATGTGGCATTGAAAAACATGAGGGTCTGGCCATGGCCCTGTCATTACATTCAGTCCCACCTCAGATCATTGCCAGGGACAGGAAAGGGACTCTCTCTGTCTCCCTGAGGAGAAGGGTGTCCTTTCCAGGCAAGAAATATTGTAGCCAGGCAGACCCTGTGAGTTGTCTTGTAGTTTTCCCTGTAAACAGTTTTATTTATCCCTTCTGTTATCAATATTGTTTCTGTTCCTGTTTGTTCTTTATCTCATTCCTGTTCCCAATAAATTGTTCTTATCCCAGCCTGGGATCTTTGCCTTTTGTGCTTTCCATGGGGGGCGGGAGGGCAGCGAGGGCAGCGTGGTTTTAGCGGGAGCAGGAAATTGGGGAATCCCATTCCTGAAGCCCGGCCCGTGGAAACCGAGCATCCCAGCTGGTGCCAGCCCTGGTGGCCATGGCAGCAGCCTTGGGAGCGGGTCCCTGGCTGGGGCTGTGGGAACCTCTTCCCTCTGGGGCCCAGGGACAGGAGTGGAGGGAGCGGCTGCAGCTGAGTCGGGGCAGGCTCAGCTTGGATGTCAGGAAAAGGTTTTTTGCCCAGAGGCTGCTGGGGCCCTGGCCAGGCTCCCCAGGGCAGGGTCCCAGCTCCAGGGCTCTCTGAGCTGCAGCAGCGTTTGGCCAGCGCTGCCAGGCCCAGGCTGGCATTGTTGGGGTGTCCTGTGCAGGGCCAGCAGTTGGACTGGAGGATCCTGATGGGTCCCTCCCAGCTCAGCCAATTCTGTGCTTCTGGGATCCCATCAGCCTGGGGATGGGGCTGCCAATGGTTGCCATGGCAACGGGCTCTGGCTGCAGGCCTGAGCTGGTGTCCATGGCAACCACCCCTGGCATGGGGTCTCCATAGAGCTGCCAAAGGACAGAGCATAGCAACAGGGGTCTGGTGATGGTTGCCATGGAAACTGACCATAGTAACAGGGGGCTGGTGATGGTTGCCATGGAAACTGACTACAGGAACAGGGTCCTGGTGATGGTTGCCTGCTAAGGATCAGATTTGTCACAGGCCCTCAGAGGGGTTCCATGGGATCTTTCCAAGAGTCTCCAGGCTGTTCCAGAGCTGGAATGTCACACCCAGAGACAGGGGCTCCGTGGAGACCTCCCAGGGCTTTCTGGGATGGTAAAGAGCCCTGTGGTCAGAGGCAGTCACAGCCATTCCATGGTGACATCCCAGGGCACCTTGGGCTCCAAAGGCACCCATCTGTCACAGGCACCCACAGGGGCTCCACGGTGACATCCCAGGAGTGCCCAGGCTGCCAAAGAGCCAGGATGGCCCAGACACTCACTGGGGTTCGTGTCATGGTCATAGTGGGAGCTTCAGGCAAAGTTTATTAGAGGAGCTCCTCTTGGGTCACAAAATACAGAAAGGATCCCCAATAGCCCCCACAGATCCCCAAATGTAACCATTGAATCAGCGATGACACAGACTCAGATCAGAAGGCTAAGGGCTAAAAGCCACCCATTTTTTCAATCCTCTTCTTTTATACGTTGTTTTGCTACAGGTGGACCTCATTGGTCATTTAATCAACACATTTCACATGATTGGCCAATTAAGACAACACCCTTCAGTAAACAACTTTATGGAAAAGAGACAACTTATTACAGACATCGTCAGGGCACCAGTCATTGATGTTTGTTTTATGTTGGGCTTTTCTGGGGGCTCCCTTGATGGAGGAAACCCTCCTGTAGCAGTTCTGTGCCAGGTAAAAGGAGATGCATCGGACTTTTTCACTCTTCAGCTTCTTGTTTATTGTTATCTTTTCTAAAGTTTTGCATTGCTGTCCACACCAGGCTCAGGGTGCTGGAAAAGCACCGCACAATGTCGCCAAAATGTACAGTTTCAAGGTCTTTTAAAGTTGTCTCATGCAATTAACTCTTAAAACATACATTATTTCTGCTTATCGACCACTAACTCATCCCTTGACTGTCCACATGACCTCTGCACTGTGCTTTCCTTGACCAATCACCCTGTGCCACCAACACTGCAGAAAATGGAGTAGGTGAAGAAGAAGACAGGGACTACACCCAAATTCCTGCATCTTGCTTCCTATCTACACCATACTAAAAATCCCAAAACCTAAATTTCTCACCCAAGTCACATACTATACTACTCTCTATAATCTATTTCACACATCACTAAATTCTAATCTATCTCAAAGTCTTGAAAGTCCTCTCCATTGGCAAAGGTTAAAGGCAGTGTTTCTCTGGGGGTCAGGATCCCTCAGAGCAGACAGAGAAATATTCCCTGTACCCTGGATTCCCACACATTAAACCTAAAACCCTTTAACCCTTAACATGTTAAGTTACCCAAAAATGTTCCAGGTAAGTAGGATTAGAAGGAGAAGAAACAGAGAACAACAGAAAGACAGAGGATCCATAGAAAGACACGCACATGGGTACCAACTGCTCAGGTTCCAGCATCACCAACACAGGAACCCCAGCAGAAGGCAGGATCCAGACCCTGGGCTGGCCTCACTCCGGCTTTTAACCCCCTGGGCCTTCATGGGCCCGCCCCTGGGGTGGGACTGTCAGTTGCTCATCCAATCAGAGCCAGGGTAGCACCAGCTGCTGGTGTGTGATTGATTGATTGACAGCTGGGCCAGTCAGAGCTGGGTTAACATCACTCCCTGCTGTGTGATTGACAGCTCTGCCAGGCCAGGGCTGGGGGCGGGGCTCTGTCCCACCACAAACCAAGGCCTGACCGGGCCCTGGCCCCACACAGGCATTCCGAGCATCCCAAGGTGTCTCGGGACATGGATCTCATCCAGCCTCTGACAGCGACCACGGTGACACTACGGAACCTCATGGAGCCATGGCTCAGTTGTGACAATGGAGATCCAGGGAAACGATGGTGAGACTGTGGAATCCAGGAATCGTGGAATCAAGGAGACCATTGTGCAAATCATGGCCCCTATAGAAGCAAGGATCAATGATCAAACTGTGGTTTGATTGTGATTGATTTAAAATAGAAACAAGGAGCCATTGTGACACAGTGGGGCTGAGTGGGGCCAATGGACCCTTGTGACTCTGTTGGGGCTCATGAAACCAAGAAGCCATTGTGACATTGCCAGACCTCATGGAATCAAGGAGACCATTGTGACAGTGTGGGCACCCATGAAGTCAATGGAAATGGAACAAACAGGTCTGCCTGGTTTGGCCTCCTGGGGGCTGTCTGACGGGTCCCACTGAATTTGGCATGTCAAGGGCCACTTCCCATCTGACCATGCAGCACTGGGGCTCTGTGCTTTTATTCCTATGGGAAAGAACTGTCTTTCTTGTCTAGGTGACCATGGCAGAAATTGGGATTCTGTGTCTAAAATTCCCTATATCCAAGGGCTACTCCCAGAGAAAATCTGCCCATACAGTCAAGTCTGGCTAGACCTGGCTCTGGTGACTGCCTCTCATCTGCCCCTGCACCACTGGGGCTCAGTTGTTTCCTTCCTATGGAGACTAATAAAGCCTCATTTGGAGTTATTATAAAGCAGAGCACTAGGGCTCAGGAGCTCAGTCCCTGAGTAGGGACTGGGTGCCCAAAGCTGGCTCACTCATGCCAACGCCACGGGGCTACCATCTAGCAAGCATGGTGATTATCAGCTCTATAGTGATTGCAAGCTCTCAGGATTTCAGCTCTGCTTGCGAGGTAGTGGTGCCCTGGGCTGGAGGCTGCAGCAGACGGAGAGAGAGGAGAAGGAGAAGGCGCAGGCTGTTCCACGAAGATGGCTTTATTTGGGGAGGTCCATGAAGGGTCCCTGTGCTTCTTCTTTCTCCCCTAATGGGCTACAGTATGCTTCTTTTATAGGGTTGGAAAGGGTCCAAGCTTGACCAATGGGTAAGAGGTTAACATGGCATTGCCTTATAGGGTTACAGAGATAGATTAAGGGGTGGAGGACAGGAAAACAGGAATTTTCTTTTGCTGTTTCAGCATTCCTATTGTTCATATCCTCCATGGTGCTTTTCCTAAATCTATGGAGTTTACTACATGTGATGTCGCAAAGTCACCCTATGATGTCACTGTCTGTTCTGTGATGTCACAGCCTGCTCTATGATGTTACACAGCCAGCCAGTGATGTCAGAATCCACTCTCTGATGTCACAGAGCCACCTTTTATGATGGTAGGATCTGCTCTATGGCTTTACACCCTACTCTATGATGTCACAGACAGCTGTGTGATATCACAACACCCTTAGTGATGTCACAACCACTCTCTGATGCCACAAAACCCTCTGTGATGTCATACTGCCACTCTGTAATGTCACAGCACACACTTTGACCTCACAGCCCCCACAATGATGACACACAGCAATGCCATGATGTCACAGCCTGCTCTGTGATGTCACAGAATCCCCGCTATGATGCTGTAGCTGCTCAATGACCTCACACAAAGAACTCTGTGATGTCATAGCCCAATCTGTGACCTCACACAGCCCACTCTGTGCTGTCACACAGCCCCTTGCTGACATCACAGTTGCGCTGTGCCTCCATGACACAGCCACAGAGGAGCTGCTGTGACACAGCCCCCTCTGGGACATGCCACAGCCCCTGCCAGTGCTGAGCCCCTGGGAGCTCTGTCTGTGCCCTGCTGGTGTCCCTGAGGGGCCCTGGCAGTGCCCCAGCCCTGCTGGGCTGTGCACAGGAGCTGCTCCTGGCCAGAGCTGTCTCTCTGCAGCTCTGCTGCCCTTGCCAGGAGCTGCCTCTGTGCCAGGAGCCCAGCCCAGCTCAGCAGCACAGACACAGCACAAGGGCTTTAATGACCCTCTGGGGCTTTGGTGCTCTTTGTGTCTGCCATGGCCAAAGTGCTGCCCAAGTTGGCTCTGGCAGGGCTGTCTTGCAGCTGCTGCCCATCCCTGTGCCCTGTGCAGCCCAGGCTGTCCTACGGTGTCCCTGCCCTGCGCCTCTGTCCCTGCAGGCTGTGGGCATCCCCCGGCTGCCCCACCTGGCTGGGCTCTTCCTTTGCTGACAGCTCTGCCTCCTGCCTGCCCCTGTCTGCCCACACAAAGCCTTGGGCTGATACCAAAAGGGTTCATTCAATTTTTACTGTGCCTGTGAACTTTCAGCACAGGAACAAGCCATGCAGGGGCTGTTTCCCAGCAAGGATGGTTGGAAGACAAGAAGACATCTAGCTCAAGAATGTAATGGCAGAAAAAAGAAGGACTGAAACTGGGAACTTGGGGTGGATTTTATGGTAATGGGTAAATTGTAATACACATTTAGTGACGCTGGTAGAATTACACATCCACATAGGGTTAGGAGTTATCCCAAACTAGATCTCAGGCCTGAATAAATGATACCCTCTTAAACAGCAATTTAGTGTTAATGAGTCCTATTCTGATATTTTGGCTTTGATAGTGGTGAGGCCTCACAGAACCAAGGATTCAGCTGTGACACTGAGCAAACCCATGGAATAAAGGGTCCATTGTGACAGCATGGAACCCCATGGAACCAAAATCCATTTTGGCACATTGGGGCCACATTGAAAAAATGGCCCATTGTGAAACTGCGCATTCAAGGAGACCATTGTGACACTGAAAAACCTCTGGGAACCATGGGGCCATTCCGACACAGCAAGGCCTGGTAGAACCATGGGTCCATTGTGACACTGCAGAACCTCACGGAACCAAGGTGACCGTGTTCTGCTATGGAACCTCATGGAACAAATGGTCCATGGTGACCCTGCAGAACCAAGGAGATGCTGTTGGCTGTGTGAAAGCTCATGGAACCAGAAATCCACTGTGACACAGCAAGGCCTTCTGGAACCAAGGGTCCGTTGTTAAACTCTGTGGCCTCATGGAATCATGAGCCATTGTGACACAGCGTGGCCACATGGAGCCAAGGGGCCACTGTGACACTGCAGATCCAAGGAGGCCATTGGGATTGAGAAACCTCATGGAACCGAGAGTTCATTTTTACACTGTGGGGCCGGTGGAACCAAGGGGAGCACAGTGACTTTGTGGGCCCTCATGGAACAATGGAGACTGTTCTGACACTTTGGGACCCACTGGAACCAAAGGACCATTATAGAATGGCACGGCCTCAAGGAATCAAGGGGACTACAGTGAACCTTGGGGGTCTCCATGGGATGAAGGGTCCAAGGAACCAAGGATACCATTGTGACACTCTGGGGCATCATGGAACCAAAGGTCCATTGTGACACAGCAGGGCCTTGTGGAGCCAAGGGGACCACAGTGACACTGCGGGTCTCAGTGAAACCAATGGTCTGTTGTGACACTACGAGGCCTTATGGAATCATGGAGACCATAGTGACACCAAAGGCCTCATTGAAACAAGGGGCCATTGTGACACTACAAGGCCTCTTGGAAGCAAGGAATCATTGTGGTACCATGGAGCGTTGGCAGGCCAAGGGGCAGTTGTCACACTGTGTGGCACCAAGGAGTCCATTGTGACACTACAGGGCTCCATGGAACTAAGGATTTGTGGAACAGTGCTGGAACACATGGAACCAAAGGTCCATTATGACACTGCAGGGCCTCATGACATCCTGGAGGCCATGATGACACTTTGAGGCCTCGTTGAATCACGGGGCTCTGCAGGGCCTCATGGAACCAAGGAGCCCCTTCTGACATTGTGAGTACCCATGGAACCAAGGTCCAGTGTGACGCCATGGAACCAAGGAGACTGTTGTTCTCTGGTTTTGGCAGTACAAAAGCTCATGGAACAAAAAGTCCATTGTGACACTGTGGGGCCTCATAGAACCAAGGAGACTGATATGACACTTAGGGACCCACTGGAACCAAGGGGCCATTGTGACACCACAGGGCCTCATAGAACCAAGGAGCCATTGTAGCACAGCAGGGCCTCATGGAATCAAGGGGATCACAGTGACCCTGTGGGGCTCCACAAGGGGCTGTGGGGCTCCACAAGGGGCTGTGGGGCTCTATGAGACCATGGGGCTGTTTTAACTGTGGAACCAAGGATACCATTGTTACACTATGGGGCATCATGGAACCAAGGAGGCCATTGTGATCCAGTCGGGGAACCTGCTGAGACTATTGTGACACTTCAAGGGCCATTGTGGAGCTGCAGGGCCTCGTGGAACAAATGAGACCATTGTGACATGGCACGGCCTCATGGGAGCAAGGGGCCATTGTGACACTATGGGGCCTTGTAGAGCTGAGGGGCCCTTGTGACCCTGTGTGGCACCATGGAACCAAGGAGAGCACTGTGACACTGCAGGGCTCCGTGGAACTGAGAACTCGTGTGGCAGGGAGGAGCCCAATGGAACCAAGTGGCCATTCTTTACTTCAGGGCTTCACGGAACCAAGGTGCCATTGTGATACTGTGGAACCAAAAGAGACCATTGTGACACTGAGGGGCTTCATGGAACCAATGAGACCATTCTGGCACTCTGAGTCCCCATGGAACCAAGGGGCCATTGTGACACCACAGGGCCTCACAGAACCAAGGCAGCCACTGTGACACTGCAAGGTTTCATGGAAGCAAGGGACCATTGTGACACTGCGGGTCCCCATGGAAGCAAGGGGCCAGTGTAACACATCCAGGCCTGCTGGAACCAAGGGGCCATTGTGATCCTCAGGAACCCAAAAGAACGAAGGGGCCATTTTGAGACTCTGTGACCTCATGGAACCAAGGGGCCATTGTGGCATTGCACAGTCCCATGGAAACAAGCAAGGCCTCATGGACACTGCAAGGCCTCATGGAAGCAAGGGGCCATTGTGCCACTGTGGAGCCAAGGAGACCATTGTTATATCACTGGGCCTCATGGAAACAAACATCTGTTGTGATCCTACAGAACCTCATGGAACCAAGGGGCCATTGTGATGCTGCAGGGCCCCAAGGATCCAAGAACATGGAACAGGTCTGGCTGGCTGGGCCTCCTGGGGGCTGCCTGACTGGTCCAGCTGACCTTGGCATATTGAGGGTTGCTTCTCATCAGCCCCTGAAACCTTGGAGTTCTGTGCTTTCCTTCCTGTGGGAAAGAATTGTCCTTCTCCTCCAGGGGTTCATGGTTGAAATTGGGATTCCTCCTCCAAATTTGATTATATCCAAGGATTATTCCCATTGGTCACCTGGAGGGACAGACAGCTCTGGCTGGCCTTGGCCTCTTGGGGGCCACCTCTCATCTGCCTTCAAAGCACTGGGGGCCTGTGCTTTTCTCCTCATGGGAAAAAACATCTCTCAAGTCCAGGCATCCATGGCCAAAACTGAGAATTCACCTCCAGAATTCCTTAAATCCAAGGAGAGCTCCAGACAAAAGCTTTCAGGACTATCTAGGTTCCCTCGGCTTGCTAAGGGCCAGCTCACATCTCCCTTTGAAGCACTGGGGTTCTGCACTTTCCTTCCTATGGAAAAGAACTGTCCTTCTTGTCCAAAGCCCAATAGACAAAAGTGGGGTTTGGCCTCCCAGATTCTGTCTATCCAAGGATTCTTCCCTGACAACAGATCTGGCTGCCTTGGCCTCCTTGGGGCTGCCTCTAATCAGCCTTTGGAACACTGGGGCTCTGTCCTTTCCTTCTTATGGAGAACTGTCATTCCAGTCCAGGAACCCGTGGCTGAAATGGAATTCCACACCCAAAACTCCCCATATATCCAAAGGCTGCTTTCAGACAAAAGCTGCAAGGACAGACAGGTCTCGCTGGCCTTGGCCTCTGGTGACTGCTTCTCATCTGCCTTCAAACCCTGGGGTTCTGTGGTTTCCTTCCTATAGAAAAGAACTGTCCCTCTTGTCCAGGTGCTCTTGGCCTCAAGCCCTTGACCACTCTATAGGGACACAGGAGCTCTGTGCTCAGTGGGGTGGAGACTGAGGACATCGGAGGAGAGCCCTGGGAGGGACTGAAGAGTGGTTTCAGAGATGGTGGATCCTTTTGACATAGTAGAAAACAGCCAGAGAAAGAAAGAATTATTTCCAAAGGCACCTGCGGAGGTCCAGGCTGGACACCAGGAGAAAGGAATTTCCCTGCCAGGGCAGGGCTGTGGTGCAGCACGTCCCCCAGGAGGAGCCTGGAGCAGCCCAAGGCTTTGTGTGGGCAGGCAGAGGCAGGCAGGAGGCAGAGCTGTCAGCAAAGGAAGGGGCCAGCCAGGTGGGGCAGCCAGGGGATGCCGACAGCCTGCAGGGACAGAGGCGCAGGGCAGGGACACCGTAGGACAGCCTGGGCTGCACAGGGCACAGGGATGGGCAGCAGCTGCAAGACAGCCCTGCCAGAGCCAACTTGGGCAGCACTTTGGCCACGGTAGACACAAAGAGCACCAAAGCCCCAGAGGGTCATTAAAGCCCTTGTGCTGTGTCTGTGCTGCTGAGCTGGGCTGGGCTCCTGGCACAGAGGCAGCTCCTGGCAAGGGCAGCAGAGCTGCAGAGAGACAGCTCTGGCCAGGAGCAGCTCCTGTGCACAGCCCAGCAGGGCTGGGGCACTGCCAGGGCCCCTCAGGGACACCAGCAGGGCACAGACAGAGCTCCCAGGGGCTCAGCACTGGCAGGGGCTGTGGCATGTCCCAGAGGGGGCTGTGTCACAGCAGCTCCTCTGTGGCTGTGTCATGGAGGCACAGCGCAACTGTGATGTCAGCAAGGGGCTGTGTGACAGCACAGAGTGGGCTGTGTGAGGTCACAGATTGGGCTATGACATCACAGAGTTCTTTGTGTGAGGTCATTGAGCAGCTACAGCATCATAGCGGGGATTCTGTGACATCACAGAGCAGGCTGTGACATCATGGCATTGCTGTGTGTCATCATTGTGGGGGCTGTGAGGTCAAAGTGTGTGCTGTGACATTACAGAGTGGCAGTATGACATCACAGAGAGGGTTTTCTGGCATAACTGAGGGAGTTGTGACATCACAGAGCTGTCTGTGACATCATAGTGTGAGGCCACAGAGCAGACTCTGCCATCATAGAGGGTAGCTCAGTGACATCAGAGAAGGGGGTTGTGACATCACTGGGTGGCTGTGTAATATCATAGAGCAGGCTGTGACATCACAGAGACTTCTGTGACATCACAGAGCAGCTGTATCACATCATAGGGTGACATCTCATAGTTGGCTGTGTGACATCACGGGGGCTGTGTGACATCACAGGGGCTGTGTGAGGTCACTGGGGAGGTCACTCTGCCCCGGCCCCCCTCACAGTTCCCCCCAGAGCAGTCCAACCCTGCCCGTGCACAGCGGGGTCCCCTGTCCCCCCGGGTCCCCCCGCCCCCGGTGCCGCAGCCTCCCCCAGAGGATGTTCCACGAGATCGACCCCAGAGCCTGACACGGGGACGGGGGGCCGGGGCCCGGGGGGTGGCACAGGGGGACAGGGACCCCCTGGCAGCGTCCCAATGTCCCCCAGGGCCAGAGCCTGGGCCAGGGCTCCTTCACCCTGGTACCAACGAGGCCTTGAGAGCGCTGAAAAAATCCCCAGCAAAGGAACAGCAAAAACCAGATTTAATATTAAGGGACATCAGCACAAAGTTCCTTGGCAAGAGTCACTCTGCTCCTGACTGGACAATTCAGGCACACCAAGGTAACAAAGCAACAACAAAACCAAACAAAATCCAGGCAATCAAACCAGAAATTAACTGAGAACTGTCCCTGTGTGTGTGTGACACAAGGACAGTGAGGGCAAGGATAAAAGGAATATGGCCCAAAAGCTGAACAGAGTTCAAACTTAACAGGACTTAAGTTACACCTTAACCTTAACTGATACCATCAATTTCACAATTTAGCAAAAGAACAGCACTTAACACTATTTAACCAAACTTAAAACATATGACTTACCAATTTAACATAAGAATAACATTTACTATTCAACTTAGCTAATAAATTAAATTGAACTTAATATCTTAGGAAAGGAACAACTCTTAGCAGCATTTAACTTTACTTAGACCTTGTGATTTAACCTTACCTCAAGGCCTGACTGACTCAGCTATCCAGGGCACTCAAACCCCTCAGAGAGCAGCATTTCAGCCACATTTCCCCAGCACAGGCACTCCTGTGTGCACACAGACACAAAGAGTCAGTGCAAGGCACCTCTGAGAAATTCCCCTGAGGGCAGGAAATGCTCCCTGAGGATCCTTTGGCATCTCCCCAGCAGGCAAATGGTTGAGCCTGGAGGAGTGGGGGGATCAGCCCAGGCTCCGTCATTGTTGGGGATCCCCGAGTGCAGCAAACGGGAGAGTTCCCAGCTGGGAGAGGCCCCACTCAGAGGGAGTCGCTGGCCCAGGAGAGCTCCAAGGGCTCCTTTTGTAGGGCCCCAAGAGAGGGGCTTCAGTCCCAGCAATGGTTCAGCCTGGCCGCACTTGGCACCAACAGCTTTCTTTGGCAGTGTGAGAACAGGGATGTTGTGCCACTGAGGGAACAAAAGCAGTTCCCAGGGCTGCTCCTCCAGAAAGCAGGAGCTGGTTGGGCAGCAGCAGTGCCTGGAGGAGACAGTGTTTGTGATGAGCTGCAGAGGAGCTGAGCCCAGGGGCTGTTGGCCAAGGCCGAGCCCCAAGGAGCATTTCTCATCTGGCAGGGCGGCCTGAGAAGGGGAGGGGGGAATGCAGCAGCACAGGGCCCATGGAACCAAGGGACCATTGTGACACTGTGGGGCCCTGTGACACCAAGGGACCATTGTGACACTGTGGGGCCCTGTGACACCAAGGGACCATTCTGACACTGTGGGGCCCTGTGAGACCAAGGGACCATTCTGACACTGTGGGGCCCCATGGAATCATAGAGACCATTGTGACACTTAGGGGTGTCATGGAACCAAGGGGCCATTGGGACACTGTGGGACACCATGGAATCATGGAGACCCTTGTGAGCCTCAGAAACCAAGAGCATGTTCTGACACTGCAGGGCCACATGGAACCAGTGAGACCATTGTGACACAATGAGGTCCCATGGAACCAAGCAGAGCATTCTGACATTGTGCGGCACCGTGGAACCAAGGACCCATTGTGATACCATGGGGCCTCATGGAACCAAGGGCACCATAGTGACACTGGGGGGATCCATGGGACCAAGGGGACCATTGTGACATTGTGGGGCCTCTGGAACCACAGAGACCATTGTGACACTGCAGGGCCAATGGAACCAGGAGAACACAGTACAGGTGTGGCTTGTTTGACATCCCGGGGGCCACCTGACTGGTCCAGCTGACCATGCCATGAGGAGGGTCTCTTCTCATCTGCTACTGAAAAACTGGAGATCTGTGCTTTCCTTCCTATGGAAAAGAACTGTCCTCCTCAGCCAGGTGCCCATGGCAGGAATTGGGAGTTCCACCTCCAACATTCCCTGTTGTGACAGACTGGAGATTGTTGGCTGGAAACATTTCATGCGTGGGGGAGGAAGGGGCAGGTCCAGCCTTGCCCTGCCCTGGAAGCCCAGCCCTGCCCTGCCCTGGAACCCCAATCCCCCCAGAGCCTCTATCCCAGCCCAGCAGTGGCTGCCAGTCCCTGGCACAGCACAGGCAATGCTCCACAGCCACCTCTGCAGCCCCCAGCCCAGCTCCTGAGGGACCAAATGAGCCCAAGCCCCTCCTGGGGGAAGGGCCCAGGGAGACCAAGGGGTATTGAAGGCTGACCCCAAGGCAAGCACACATCTTGACCCAGCCTCCTCTTGGAATTTCCATCTGAACACTGCTGGAATGCAGGAGTTCGTAGCTGTGTGTGTGCTTCTCTGTATCTTTTTTGTCTTTCTCTCTTTCTGTGTCTTCTTCTAATTCCCTCCTCTTGCAAATTTTGACTAACTTAAAATTGAACAGGCTTAGAGTTCATTTAGTTGAAAGGGCCAAGGTAATGCTTTGAGAAGAGTTTTCTGCTGATTGAATGTGACATTAAAGCATTTGCCAAAGTTTCTCTAATTTTCTAAAGTTGCCAGTAAAGGCTGCTTGGTTGTTTTGAGCTCCTGAGAATTTCTTGTCAGTATTTCTCCAGTGTGTCCAGCTAAGGGTACAGAAACAATTGTAATTCCATTTAAATGTCTCCTAGAAAGAATTGTTTTAGGGATGGGTGTGAGGGCTTGTATGTCCTCCTTGGCCCAGCCCAGGCAGGGCTTTCCCAGCCACATTCCACACTCCATTGCCCAGCTGGAGCCGCTGGTGCCTCTGAGTTGTGCTGCCCCAGCCCCAGGGACGCTCTCCTTGTCTGCCCATTCCCCCACGGTCTCTGGGCAGGGATGGCCTCACTGGGGGCTGCTGACATCCTCAGCAACTTGGAGGCTGCTGCTGAATTTTCCTGCTCCAGAGGCTTGTTCAGCCTTCAGCTCTTCAGTGCAGGAATTCAGTGTCCCAGGGCTCATTAACATTCAGAACACCTTAACAAGTCAAGCCTCTGGGAATCATTTGATTTAAGTTTCCAAATCTTCTGTGGTTAATTTGACAGATTTCAGTAGTGTATTCAAAGTGAATGTATTTTATTTACAACAACAGTAAGAAAAAAAAAAAAAGATTTTTTAGGTGCTGTTTAGGGGTTTTTTTTCCTGTTAATACATTGAAATGTGCAATCTCCAATTGACACTGAATCCAAGTAACTCCTCAAGCAGTTAAATAGATATGAAAATCGATCAGACTCTGTCCCTACCCCCACCCCACCATTTCCCCCATCCAAGCCCTGGCACTCAGAGCAGCCTTGTGCAAATCTGAGCTCCCTCCAGCCCAGGCTGCACCTGCAGCTTTCAGCTCCTTGGCTCCAACTCCCACCTGCTTTCCTTGCAGAAGGAGCTGCCCGAGACACAGAGGGATGTTCATTTCTTGTCAGCCAACAAAGCCAAGGGAAGGCACAGCTCCATCCAATGCAAAAGTCATTCTTCTCCCTGGCTCTGCCCTGCCCCTGATCCCCACAGCCTGTCCTGTTTCCTTCATCCCTGCATTGCCAGGGACTCTCTGGGACAAGGGAGCTCTGCTCTGGCTATGGAGGGAGGTGCAAGTGCCACCACTGGAGTGGGAACCACAACTCATCAGGTTTGTGTCCTTTGGGGGTCGGGAACTGGTGAGACACAGAGGCACAGAAAGTTTCTCTTCATGGCCAACAGACCATGGTTGAACAGGAATTTAATAACAATCTCGCTCTTCCCTGAGCTACGTACAACATCCCAGCAGTGAGTCCACCATCCACAAGGGATTTCCATCCTAAAAGTATTTTTAGACAAGCATGGTTCTGTGATAGATATAAACACAATCAACTTCTTGTATCAGGATGCTCATCCTGGAGTTGGGGCAAAACAGCTCCAACAATTCCTGATTTGCAAAGCTGTCAGTGGTGGATGGAGAAGGGAGGTCAGGCTGCTTTTGGTGTTGAGGAAATGCTGAAACCAGCCTGGCCTGAAACCATCTCCTCCTGTCCTGGCTGATCTCCCCTCTTTCCCCTTCCACCCAGTGGCTTTTGTCTCCCACCAGGCCCCCGGTGAAGAGCCTGGCTCTGTGTTCTCCATCCCCTCCTCGCTGGCACTGCCAGGCTGGGATGAGGAGCCCCTCAGCCTTCCCTGCTCTGGGCTGGACAAGCCCAGCTCCCTCAGCCTCTGCTCACAGCCCAATGGCTGCAGCCCCACCTTGGAGGCCCTTCCCAGACCCTGCTCCAGCTGCCAGACATCTTTCCTGCCGTGGGCAACCTAACCCAGGCCACAGTGACCTGGAGAATCCCCGTCCTTGATGTCCTGGTCACACAGCCCTGGCCCCTTGTCCCCATGTCAGGCTCTGGGGTGGATCCTGTGGAACATCCTTTGGTGGAGGCTGTGGCTCCAGGTGGGCCGGGGGGATCCCGGGGGACAGGGACCCCGCTGGGCATGGACAGCATTGGACTTGTTGGGAGAAACTGTGAGGGGGAGCTGGGGCCGAGTGACCAACCCAGTGACCTGACACAGCCCTGCTGGGATGGCACACAGCCCCTCTGGGATGGCACAGCCTGCTCTGGGATGTCACAGCCCCTTCTCTAATGTCACACAGCTGGTCTCTGATGTCACAGCCAAATCTCTGATGTCATCATCTGCTCTATGATGTCAGAATTCTGCCGTGTGGCGTCACAGATATGGCCTATGATGTCATAGCTTCTCAATGATCTCACATTACCCACTCTGTGATGTCATACCCCACTCTGTGACCTCATGTTACCAGATGATCAATTGCCTACACCAGGTGAGCTCACACCTGGAGCTTGTTCTCCACATCCCCAGGCCTATGGAAACCACACAAGGCCCATTGTGTGAGAAGGGGAATTGGAAGTTCAGCAGCCTCAGGGTCCTGCCAGCTCAGCCAGGCCCACTGGAACATTGGGGTCCACGACCACCAGGGACCACCAGAGACCCCCAGGACAGAAGAACACATGGGTAAAGGGAGGGGAAATGTGTTAATGATTTTGGGGAAATGATTATCATATGTGTGTCTAGTCCAGGACAATCAATGGATATGTGTGCAAAATACAGAAAATAAACAGAAACTTTCCTGTACTCAGCCTGCATGGCTTTGGGAGGAGCTCTCCCCCGTGCATCCAGCTGAATAAAGAATGCTGCTTCTTAATGCTACAATGGTGTTAAGGAGTTTTCTGTTTTACTGAATTTTTGGTAACACTCCCACCGCCAAGGAAAGCTCTGTCTGCTGCTGTTCACAGACAGAGAAGGGCTGGGGGCAGATGTGGGGCTCAGAGGCTGCCTGGGGCACAGTGACCATGAAATAATCAAGTTTTCAATGTTCTGTGAAAGAAGGAGAGGCAGCAACAAAACTTCTGCACTGGAATTAGGCAGGGCAGGCTTTGGCCTGTTTAGGATGCAGATTTGGGGAATATAAAATCAGGTACTGACTTTTTTAAAGAGAAAGAGCCCTTTAATTCAAAGGGGTCCAGGAAGGATGGACACATTTCAAGAAAGTAATCTAAAGGAGGAAGGAGCAGCCTGTCCCAGTTTGGCAAAAGATGAGCTGGTGAGGAAAAGGACTGGCCTGGCTCCACATGGTGCTTTTCTGGGAACTCGGGAAAGAAAAGGATGCATGAACTTTTGACAGAATGTCAGGCAACATAGGAAGTGTTTAAGGATGTTGTCAGGTTATGCAGAAAGAAAAGTTGAGATGTGAAAGCTCAATTAGAGCTTAACCTGGCCACTTCTGTGAAAAACAATAGAAAATATTTCTATACATAAATTAATATCAAATGATAAGGTATGAAGAACCTCTACCCTTTTTTGAGTGCAGTGGGGAATACAGTAACTAAAGATAAGGAAAAGGCTAAGCTACTTTACACTTTTTTGTCACAATTTTCAATATAGGACAGATTTCCGTCAGGACAAGTGTTCTCCTGAGCTGGTAGATGGGCACAGGGAGCAGAACAGCCCCCTGGAATCCAGGAGGAAGCAGCTGCTGACCTGCTGAGCCACTCAGATGCTCACAGGTGTATGGGATCAGATGGGATCCATCCTAGGGGGATGAGGGAGCTGTGGATGAGCTCCCCAAGCTGCTCTCCATCATTTACCATCAGTCCTGGCTCAGCAGGGAGGGCCCAGAGCACTGGAGGTGCCAGTGTGAGCCCATGCCCAGGAAGGGCTGGAAGGAGGAGCTGGGGAACTCCAGGCCTGTCAGCCTGACCTGGGTGCCCAGCAAGGTTATGGAACAGATCACCTTGAGTGCCATCACAGGGCACCACAGGATGGCCCAGGGATCAGAGCCAGCCAGCGTGGATTTAGGGCTGGCAGGTCCTGCCTGACCAACCTGGGCTCCTTTTATGCCCAGGTGACCCACCTGTGGATGTGGGAAAGGCTGTGGATATTGTGTGCCTGGACTCCAGCAGAGCCTTTGACTCTGTCTCTGACAGCATTCCCTGGAAAAGCTGCAGCCCACGGCTTGGGCAGGTTCCCTCCTGGCTGGGAGATTTAAGAGCTGGCTGGAGGCTGGGCCCAGAGAGTGGTGGGGATGGTGCTGCACCCAGCTGCTGTCCAGGCACTGGTGCTGTCCCCAGGGATCTGTGCTGGGCCCAGTCCTGTTTAATATCTTCACTGATGGTCTGGGTGAGGGGATCGAGTGCAGCATTCACAAATTGCAGATGGCACCAAGCTGGGTGTGAGTGTGGATCTTCTGGAGGGCAGGACAAGAAGACCCAGCCTTAAGGTGCACCAGGGGAGGCTCAGGCTGGACAATAGGAAGGAGTTCTTCACAGAAAGGGTGAGTGGGAACTGCAATGGGCTGGCCAGGGGGGAGGTGGCAGAGTCACTGTCCCTCTCCAGTGGCACTCAGTGGCATGGTCTGGGGGACAAGGCAGTATTAGGGCATTGGTTGGACTTGATGATCCCAAAGGTCTTTTCCAGCCTATTTGATTCTGTCATTCTGTGATGACTGGGACACTCTGGGGCCATTGTGACACTGCAGGGCCTCGTGGAACTAAGAGGACCAGGGTGACACCGTGCAGCCCCACAGAACCAGGGGTCCATGGTGGTGCTGTGGGGCCAAATGGAACCAGGGAGTGCCCCGTGACACTCTGGGCCCTCGTGGAACCACAGAGGCCATTGTGACACTGCAGGGCCTCGTGTAACCAAGGGGTTTCACCATTTTGACACTGCAAAACCAAGGAGAGCATTGGGAGACTGCAGGGCCCAGTGGAACCAAGGGGCCGTTCTGACACTGCAGGGCCTCATGGCACCAAGGGGACATTGTGACACTGCAGGATCCTGTGTAACCAAGGGGCCACTGTGACACGATGGGGCCTCAAGGAATCTGGAATAATGCTGTGACACTGTGTGGCCTTGTGGAAACAAAGAGTCCATTGTGACACTGAGGGACTTGTGGAACCACAGAGACCATGGTGACAGTGTGGGACCTCATGTGACCATGGGGCCATTGTGACACCCTGGGGCCCCATGGAACCAAGGAGCCACTGTGAAACTGCAGCACCAATGAGAACATTGTGACACTGTGAAGCCCCATGGAACCAAGGAGAAGATTGTCACATTTTGGGACCCATGGAACCAAGGAGACCAGTGTGACAGTGCATGGCCTGGTGTAACCAAGAGGCCATTGTGACACTGAGGGGCCCCTTGGAACCAAGGACTTCTTTGTAGATGTCAGCAAGCTGGATGTGAGTTTTGACCTGAGAGAACATAGGAGTGGTCTGCACAGGGACCTTGATAGGCTGGATCCAGAGGATGAATCCAACAAGGTGAGGTTTAAGAAATACAAGTGCCAGGCCCTGCTATTTGGCCCCAGTGCTACAGGCTGGGGACAGAGTGGCTGGAGAGCAGCCAGGCAGAAAGGGACCTGCAGGGACTGATGGACAGCAGGCTGGACATGAGGCAGCAGTGTGCCCAGGTGGGCAAGAAGGCCAATGGCTCCTGGCCTGGATCAGGAATGGTGTGGCCAGCAGGAGCAGAGCTGCTGTGCCAGCACTGATCTGCCCCAGCTCTGCACACAGACATTGCTGCTGCAGCTCCAGAGAAGGCAACAAAAGGGCATCTCTGCAGAAAACTCTGCTGCGAGATCCTTTAGTTCCTTTAAAGCCACCAAGAGCACAGCCCCTCATTGACACAGTCTGTGGCCACAGGGAAGGTGGAGAGAAACAAAATTAGAAATGGTAGAAACAATGAAATTACTTTACGGAAAATATGAAAAAAGTAAAACAAAGAAAAAGAACTTCCAAAATGAAACCAATAAAAGTATCAAAGATGAATTTTATTAGAAGCAATTTGCACAAACTGGCAAGCAGTTTTCAATGTTTCTGAAAGCATCCAGTCATCAGTCTCCACACTGCAGCCTTGAGCTCCTGGTTCCTCAGGCTGTAGATGAGGGGGTTCAGGGCTGGAGGCATCACCGAGTACAGAACTGACAGGGCCAGATCCAGGGATGGGGAGGACATGGAGGGGGGCTTAAGGTAGGCAAATGTTCCAGTGCTGATAAACAGGGAGACCACGGCCAGGTGAGGGAGGCAGGTGGAAAAGGCTTTGTGCCGTCCCTGCTCAGAGGGGATCCTCAGCACAGCCCTGAAGATCTGCACATAGGAGAAAACAATGAACACAAAGCCGCCAAAAGCTAAACAGATGGAAAACACAAGAAGTCCGAGTTCCCTAAGGTAGGATTGTGAGCAGGAGAGCTTGAGGACCTGTGGGATTTCACAGAAGAACTGGCCCAGGGCATTGCCATGGCACAGGGGCAGGGAAAATGTATTGGCCATGAGTAGTAGAGCATTGAGAAAGGCACTGGCCCAGGCAGCTGCTGCCATGTGGGCACAAGCTCTGCTGCCCAGGAGGGTCCCGTAGTGCAGGGGTTTGCAGATGGACACGTAGCGGTCGTAGCACATGATGGTCAGCAGATAAAACTCTGTTGAAATGAAGAACAGAAAGAAAAAGAGCTGTGCAGCACATCCAGTGTAGGAGATGTTGCTGGTGTCCCAGAGGGAATTGTGCATGGCTTTGGGGACAGTGGTGCAGATGGAGCCCAGGTCGCTGAGGGCCAGGTTGAGCAGGAAGAAGAACATGGGCGTGTGCAGGTGGTGGCCGCAGGCTACGGCGCTGATGATGAGGCCGTTGCCCAGGAGGGCAGCCAGGGAGATGCCCAGCAAGAGGCAGAAGTGCAGGAGCTGCAGCTGCCGCGTGTCTGCCAATGCCAGCAGGAGGAAGTGCCTGATGGAGCTGCTGTTGGACATTTGCTGGTGCTGCACATGGGGACCTGGTCATGGAGAAAGGACAGTGAAGCGTAAGAAGAGATACTGGTAACCAAAATCAAAGCCTTTTCCCATACACCCTCCCCTGGAACACACACAGACACACTTCTGTGTTCAAGAGTTCTGGTGTTTTCTTTATAAGCTCCCCCATACCTCTGCTGGTGTTCTTGGTTATCAGAAACCCTCAGGATTTCCACTGCCCTCAGGGAAAACAGAGCACGTTCTGAGTGGCAAAGTGATTAGCAGAGAGTGAGGGAAGATAATCTGTCATTCTGACCTATTCAGAATTTCTCTGGGTTTAAACTTTCTAAGTTGGATGGTGATCACCCCCACCATGTTTCCCTTTAAAATTCCCCAGGCGCTGCTGAGAGCAGATGGATCCACCACAGCCCAGCTCCACATTTGTAGCCAAGGACTCACTTTGCTCATTTCACCAACCCAGCAGCATTTTCAGTGCCACAACACCTCTGCCTTTCCCCATCAATCTCGTAACTCAGAGATGCTCTGGGACAGGTTTGCACCCTGGATTGAAGCTCCCAGCTTGGACTGAAATCTCAGGGAGACTTCCAAGTGTCCTTCTGATGGCATTGGATTGAGGGAGATGCAGCTCCTTCCCTGGCTGCCCTGACAGCATTGCCCAGAGCTGGGCCCTGGGGACAGCGTCACCCTGAGCCAGCTGTGCCCCTGCCAGAGCCCCCAGGGCCGGGCAGCTGCTCCCAGCCCTGTGCTCTGCAGAGGGAACTGGGCCCGGGGCTGCAGAGCTGCCCCACGGCTCTGCTGCAGCTCTGCCTGCACAGGAGGGGCTGCACGCCTTGGAGCCCCGGCCCTGAGGGCAGAGGCTTGGCTGGGGCACAGGAGGGAGGGGGCTTGTTCAGAGGGAGGGGCTGCACTGCAGGGGCTCCCGTGGGCATCTCTAAACTCTCCCTGCCACAGCATTGCTGGGCTTTGTTTTCTCTCATTGCCTCATCTTCTCTCTGCTTCCTGCAGATTTCCCTCCTACAGGTGTTTCCCTGTGCCTGATCTCTCCCTGCCAGCACCCACAGACCCCAAATCTCTGTGCACTCTCCTTGGCCCTACAGAACCCTGCCTGTTTGCAGGGCACTGGCTGGGAGCAGGTTCTGTTTGCAGCTTGGAGAAAGGACAGCTCAGACTGAGCCTGATAGCTCCAGCAAAGGTGATGCTGCTGCTGTCCTTGGGCAGAGGGGCTGAAAGTACATTAGGGATCTCCTGTGAACCTATTGATCACTAAAAGTAACAGTTCAGATGTCTTGGGAACTTTTAAAATTTCATAAATAATAATTCATAAGCAAAATTTACCAGGTCAGATATTACAAGGAATTGTCAAAATTTATAATCATCCTTTAATATTTATCACCACGTCGCTACCATTCCTCAATAGTAGGAAACTGAATACAAAGTCTTAAGAAATTTCTTATATTTTTTCAAAATCCTAGTCTTGGAAATATTCTATGACTGATCAGAACCCCTCAGCATGTCAGAGCTTCATGAATCTTTCACCTCCCCTGCACCAGAAATACCCAGAGTTGTACTCACAGGCTCTGCAGGCATTGGCATGTTCCAGCTGCAGGAGATGGCTCCAGGAGCTGCAGCTGCACTGTCCTGCAGCCAGAGGTTCCTGTGCCAAGGGCTGGCAGTGATTGTGCCCCAGGCACTTCTCAGCCCCTTCCCAGCCCTGACTGATTGAAGCTCTCTGTGCCTCTGGGCTGTGCCCGGGCTGGCTGCAGGCAGTGCCCCAGCCCTGCTGGGCTGGCACAAGAGCTGCTCATCCAGAGAAATGTGCTTTTGAAGCTCTTCTTGGTGAGCAGGAGCTGCCTCTGTGCCAGGAGCCCAGCCCAGCTCAGCAGCACAGACACAGCACAAGGACTTTAATCAGCCTCTGGGCCTTTGTGCTCAGGCCCTGAACATCAGTCCCTGAGAGGCAGCTGAAGAAACCTCTCCAGAACTCCAAGGCAGAATCCAGCTCCAAAGTTTCTTGGACTTGTAATGGGTCCCAGAGAGGGACACGAGTGAGCAAGTGTCCCCAGGCCCCAGGCAGAGCAGAGAACTGCAGGCAGTGATGACAGGTGGGGACAAAGAGAAGCCAAGTCTTGGTGCCCTGGGGCACAGCAGGGTCTGTGCCAGCAAGGGCTGGGAGGAGACACCTTGTGCTGAGGCCCTGGGGCCTCCTGGCCCAACCCCAGCCAGGCTGGGCACTGTCAGCCCCTTGTGCTGCCCTCAGCATCCCCCCCTAGCCCACATCCCAGTGGCCTCAAGGATCTGCTGCAAGGAGTCCCTGGGGAGCCTTGCTCAGCAATGGCCCTGGGGGCTCCTTCATGCTCCCTGCAGGGACTGCAGCTTTTTCAAAGGACTTTGGGTTTGGCTTTTGCCTTGGAGGCTCTGAGAGGTTTGTGCAATCATGGCCTCCAATTATCTGCTCTAATTAGTCCCTGGAGAGGCTTTGTCAGTAACAACACTGAGTGGGGCTCATTAATGCCTCAAGGTACTTCAGTTATTTGAAGGTACTTGGTGTTTCCCTTTTGATACAGACTTTGTGAGAGGTTTGTGCAATCATGGCTCCAATTATCTGCTTTAATGAGTCCCTGGAGAGCTTTGTACTGACACTCAGTGGGGCTCAGTAATGCTTGGAGATACTCAGGTTTTTTAAGGTAGTTTGTAATTTCTTTTCCACACTGAGACTCTGAGAAATTTTTGGTCCATCCTAGCCTCCAGTTGTCACCTCCAAGGAGTCCATGAGGAGCCTGTGTTTGGGATGGACCTCAGTGGGACCCATTCATTCTTTGAGACACTTTGGGGTTTTCTTCTGACTTTGACTCCTGGAAAGGTTTGTGCAATCTCCTCTCAGGCCCTGAGGTTCAAGGGCTCAGCTCCAAATGCACCACAGGGCTCATTAGGATGCAGCAAGTCCTGACGAACCATGGCTCTGCCTTGATTTCCCTCTACTCTTGTTCAGTTCAGCAGGGAGTTTTCCTTTTACAGTTATGGATGGCATAAATAAGAAGCTTGACTAGGCCAATGTTCAAGCAGCAATCAATTTATTAATTAATATGGTAAAGTATGAGCAATACAGCGCTGGGTACAGTGGGGGAAGTTTTCCCTCCAACTGCACCCCGATAATTGAGGGTTACAGGTATTTATAGGGGTACTCATCAGCTTTCTCAGCAGTTTCTATTCCAATTCTTACTCATCAGCAGTTTCTATTCCCAATTTTTACGTCACAATTCTATGTACTATTGTGATTTAGCTTTTCTCAGGATGTATCCCAAAAGGAGTATCCCCAGATGGTGGCAGTCCGGTTTCCAAAAGAAGAAAGACGAATCCCATCTGGTGAGGTCCAGCTGTCCAGATGTGGGTCCTCCTTTTAATTGCAAAGACTATAAATCTAACAACAGTGATGTCCAGCTTCCCTTGGTTGAAACTATAAATCCTTGAGGTGGTGTTCATCTTCCTTTCTCAAGCTGATTTTCTCTGCTTCAATAAGGCGTGAGATAAGCATGTTTCCTTTATATATATTCCAAAGCTATAGTTTCAAGGATACGAGCAATGTTCTAAAACTATGCTTCAAAAGGTTATTATTGCAGAACTCTTTAAGGATTAACTACAAGCAAGAAGCAACATTCTTAATGCTTTAATGCCAATGCTCCTAAATCAACCAAGGTTAATTGCCAACAAAAGATGGGTTCAAAGGACTTCTTCCATGCTTTATTTTCCTCAGTTATTACTAGAATTCACAACTGTCCCATTGTCGGTCTCCACACATGTCGCAATCACAAATACACACATTGCCTGTGTGTACCTGACATGACACACAGCTTTGTATTTCACATCCCCCCGTGTCCCCCTGTGTTCCCCTGGGCAGGGAGCTGCTCTGGCCCGGGATGGCCGGGCCCAGCCGCGGGGCCTCGCCGGCAGCGGGCAGGAGCCGGCCCGGGCTGTGGGACACGGCGGGGGGTGCCCGGCTGCAAAGCAGCTCTGGCTCCCGCCAGGGAGCTGTGGGCAAGGGGCTGCAGCCGTGCGGGAGGAAAGCCGCTGGGCCAGCCCCTAACGCTGCCCCGCAGGAAGGAAGGGCAGGAGGAAGCTGACAAATGAGCTCGGAATGTGGCAGTGCAGAGATGAAGGGACAAGTGCCCTCGAGGGCCGGGGGTCGGGGCCAGCCCTCGGGCACGGCTCCGAGCGGCTCCTGAGCCGGCCTAAGGGCTGCCTGTAAGGATTGCAGGCGGCAGCCGAGAGCAGCAGCGCCGGCAGTGCCGGCCGGGCCCCACGGCCATCTCCCCGTGCCTTCGCAGCCCGTGAGGGCCGCGGGCTCTGCAGCGCCGCTCCTGCTCCCACAGCCGGCCCGGAGCCTCAGGGCTGCCCCGCAGGCGCCGCGGCAGCAGCAGCGGCCTCAGGGCCCGGCCCGGGGCTCCATCTGCTCAGCCCGGGGGCAGAGCCACAGCAGGGGGGAAGGAGCTGAAGGAGCACCAGGGAGCCCGGGGAGAGACAGGCTGTGAGACAAGGCTCTGCCTATAATTTTAACAGTCTTTATTAACCTAATAACTATCTACAACTAACTTAATAACTATATACAAGTAAAAAGTCAAGTTTCTTATGACAATTGTCACAGGCGTTTCTCGCTTTGGACAAGATGTCCCAGGTCGAGCACTGGGCGCTGAGTCCTTTCCAGCTGGCCGGGGGCTGTTGATGTCTGGCGGGGCTGCAGAGGCTGCTCGAGCCCTGGGGCCCATGAGACCTGTCGAGGAGCTGTGCCTGGCCGTGCTCTCCTGAGGCGGCAGGGCCTGGGCGTGAAGGGCAAGGGTGAGCTGCCACAGGTGCTGGCCCCAGTGCACCAGGACTCAAGCTCTTGTCCCACACTGGGCATGGCCATTCTCCCACGTTACTCCACCTCCAAGCTCAGTTGCCCCATGTGCCAGTCCTCCTGCTCCATTCTGCCCCTTCCTTCTTACCCCAGACACAAAATACCCACGCCACATTACCCAGCTCTGTACACAGAGCCCTACTCATCCCCCAGCTGGCACCCTGCAGATAATCAGCCCCTGTCGTCACTGACCCCCTTGCCCTGACAGGGCCATACCTGACGCATCCTGTGTCCTGATCGCCGTACGATGCTGGTCATTACGGCCCCTCGAGATGTGTCCATCACCGTGCAGCAGGGTCACACTGGGCTGAGGAGGAGAGGGGCAGCTGGCTGCAATGCAGGGCCCAATCCAGCACACCCCAATAATCCAACTCAGGTCTGTCTGGAGACTGAAGGCACAGACTCCCCCTGGATAGTCAGCAATGCCATCAAGCCTCAGTCACCATTCTGTGTCCCCACCTTCATCACACCTACCTTGTTGTGTACCAGGAGACGCTGCAGCTGTGCACTTGTATGTGGGGAAGCCTTGATGTTCTGCATCGTGGAGCTGCTGCTCTGATGGTCCCCAGAGCTCTGCGGCACACGGGGACACTGGCACAGACCAGCGGCCTCCTGTGGGATGGGGCAGAGGACACTCAGTGCCCAGCCCTGTGGCATGCAGGGCATCACCCTGCTGTGCCAGGGAGGGCACTGGCAGTGCTGCCTGCAGGGGCATGTCCCTGCCAGCTCCTGTCCACCTGCTGCAGGAGCCCCAAGCCCATCCCACCAGGCTGCATCTGCTGGCTCTGTCCCCATGGCCACGTGTGCTGGCCATGGCACCAGGCAGGTCCCTGTGCACAGGACACCAACTGGCAGGAGCTGGGCTGTCCCAGCTGCAGGGATTGGTTTTGGGAACTCCTTTCACAGGAGGCACCCAATCCCCGTCTGTAGGATTGACGGGGGTAGCACGGTCGGGACGAATGGAGACGAGAGATCTCTGAAGCCAGGTCGTGGACGGTTTATTGCAAAGGGCGTGGGTGCAGGGCCCTGCTTGGAGCTGCCAGCCACAGCTCAGAGCAGGCCTGAGAGAAGAGAGGGGTAGAGAGGATGAGAGGGTAAGAGAGTAAAAGCATAAGAGAGTAAAAGGGGTATGAGGATAAAAGGCAAGAGCTAAGAGACAAGAGGTAAGAGCTAAGAGCTAAGAGCATAGAAAAGTAAGAGCTAAGTTCACGTTACAATACAATAAATCATCTTCTGTGTTGAATATTCTGATTCTCACTTAACCAATCCAGTACAACATACAAATCCTATAGCATTTCCATACAGCCTATAAGAATCACTACATTACCATACTGTGCTACATTTTAAACCCTAAAAACTCCTCTTTAGACCCTTTCTGCCAAGCTGGCAGGGTGTGCTCGGACTCTTGGACCTGCCTGCAAGCAGAAGGTCCTGTTTCATCAAAAGGGGATTACCTTCAGCCGGCCACACCGTTGTTTTCCTGTTGTTCAGTAACTAAGGGATCTCGAAGCTTGCTTTCATTTCAATCTCACTTATAGTTTCCATATTCTCAAAATCTTTTGCCAGGCAATCATATTTATAAGGCTTTCCTGTTTCATCTTCCCCAACAGCCCTCCAAGCCTGAGCTCAGACTGCAAACAGACACAGCTCATCAGATGTGCTTTCAGCAGCCTTGGGACAGAGAGATGGGCCAGACAGGGCAGTGCAAGGCAAGGAATGCAAAAGCCCCCAGCCCTGGGGCAAGCACTGGCCCTCCACAGCTGCCCTCTGCTCCCCTGCCCTGCCCCGTCCCCCCAGGCTGCTCTGCCCCAGCCCAGGTGCAGAGCCCTCCTTGCTGTGTCAGGGCTGCTCTGCACCCCAGGCGCTGGGGATGTGTCCTCAGGGCCCTCACCTTTGGCTGGGCGGTGGCTCCTTGCTGGGGGGCATCGGCTGCAAATACGGGAGTGTCTCGGGGTACCTGGGGAGGGCAGGAGTCACAGGGGTGTGACAGGGGACATAGAACCTGTTCCTGTTGGAGGCAGCCCCCCCAAAGCCATGGGATTGTAGCCCATGGCATCCTGCTGCCTGTAGCCCTTGGGATGAGCCCCCACAGCCCCTGCTGATGGGCAGGGCTGCAGAGGGGGCTCCCCACATCAGCCCCTCCCAAGCAGACACTGTCCCCCTGTGCCCAGCACAGCGGGTCACTGCTGGCACCCATCTCCCCCCATGCCAGCCCCGCTGCCCCCGAGGCACTGGTGCTACTCACTGGCCAGGAACCTGCACGCTGAGCATGCGGTCACAGGACAGGCACGAGAAAGGGACTGGCAGCTGCCTAAGGAGGGGGAGGGAAGAGGGCTGGCTGGGCTCCTGGGCCCACAGCCCTGCAGCACACAGGCAGCAGCTCCCTGCAGCAGCCAGCTGCTGGGCAGCTCACTGCACAGGGTCACGGCCATTGCAGGGTGAACCGTGGGCTCTTGAGCCTGTTTCTCCCCATCCCCAAGGTGCTGGCTGATGCCAGGTGAAGGGCACAGGCACCCATGCCACCATCCCAAGCAGCCCCTGCAGCGCTTTCAGCCCCTCTCTGGAACCAAAGCTCCCCCGTGTGCACGGCCAGGAGGGCAGGGCACAACCCAGCTCAGGGGCATGGTGTGTGACAGCCCTGCCTGGCAGGAGCAGTTGCCATCGCTGTCCCCAAAGCCATCAGAATCTCCATTGCACTCACTTCTTAATCCCAGCAGCGTTTTCACGCAACAGCCTATCCTCGAGTTCCTCCATGTTCCTGTTCCAGGAGTCCTCCCGGTGTTTACGGAAAGTCTTCAGCTCCAGGCGATCCAGCTATGAACAGGGGCACAGCCTCAGCCAGCTGCTCCAGGATGTGACATGGAGCTCTCCAGGGAAAAGCCTGGAGGGGGATCCTCAGAGGGATGCTGCCTCAGGCTGTCAAGTCCCAAAGGTGCCAGTTCCTCGTGGTGGGGACGAGGTGCCCCTCACCTTGTCTTCAATTGCATCGCTGAACTGCTGCTGCGTATTGTTCCAGTGCTGCTCCTGGCCTGAAATCTGGCTCTGCAACTCCTGCATCCTCTCATCCAGCTCCTCCATGTTCTCTTCGCACTGGCTGCAATTGACTTTGCTGTCCAAGGCAGCTTTGTCTGCCTTCTAGCAGAGGGGAGGGGCAGGAGAGCGGTGGGGAAAGGGATGAGGAACGCCAGGCAGGGCCAGCGTGTGAGGAGCAGAGGGAGAAGTGCTTCTGAGACAGAGTAGAAATTCTCCAGAGTAGAAATCCATTTTGATTTAGGTGAAATGTACATCTTTGAGTCTGTGGTTAGAAAACATAGCTATGTAGCCTGACTGCAAAGCCTAGGCTCAGGGAAACTGATTCAGTGAAGGACAGAGATAAGGGGGGGACGGGACAGAGGGTGATAAAGAGACACAGAGAGACTGCTGTGAAAGCAGGTCAACCTCACCTAAGAATTCTTTCTGATAAAGAAGAACTAGTGGCAAATGTCACGCAAAATTTGTAAAAATGAATATGTATGAACCTATTGTGAAATTGTATGGATATGTATTTGAGAGGAGGATAAAAAGGGACCTGAAGTTCCCAGAGGTACGCATGTCTTTTAAGGAGAGTAATCTCTGCATGCATCCAGCGCTGTAATAATAAACATACCGGCTTTACAACTTACACAACATTGTGGAGGTTTTGGCTATCTCTGCAAAACAGACCCCTTCTGGAGGTTTCCTCCCAAAATTTGCCCTAAGCCAGCACCGTCATAATGAAAATTTCACCAGTGGCATAATTTCCTGCTGGCAAATCTTGTGACAGAAGCTTGACCTTGTTCTCCATGAGACATTCTTGGGAAGAGCAGACAGGAGAAGATTCCTGGAAAACTGAAACAGCTTTCCAGAAGTGAAATGAAAATGAAAGAAACAATCCAAGATCTTTTCCTCTATTTATTTCTATGCTCCTCTTTTCCATATTGCACTACTTCTCCATCCCAGGAATTCCAGATGCACCGCACCTCTAAGATCGGTGACTTAGTGATTTTTAGACACTTGAAAATACCATGAGCCACACACAGTTTTCCTTCCCCTGGTTTTACTGGAAGGCAAGACTGGAGATGTAAGTGCAGTGCTTGGGTCAGGTAGGAATCCTACAGCAAGGGAAGGTGGCCCGACAGTGTTTGACCCTCAGGCAGGCCAATGCAGAGCAGCAAGCGAGGGGATTGCTGTGCCAGTGTGCAGGAGTCAGGGCTCTGCATCTGGGCTCACCGCTGCAAAGTTCCCGTGTTTGGACAGACTCAGGGGCTGTGCCCGGGGCGCGCGGGGCTCGAACGTGGGGCTCGTGGGGCGAGCGGGGAACGGACACGGGGACGAACGGCCCCGGTGCTTCAGTTGCAGCGGCGGTAGCGGCGGCAGCAGCAGCGGCGGCAGCAAAAGCAGAGACGCTTCAACACTCTCTCTTTTTGTTTCTCTTTCTCTCCCTTTCCCGCGGTCGGGCACCCTTCTCTCGGGGTCCCTTGCCCGGCGTCCCTCTCCTCTCCCCGCCTCCCTCTCCCCTGCCGGGCCGGGCCATGCCCCCGGCCCGCCCCCGGCCCCGGGCGGGACTGCCCCGTGCCCGGCCCCGGCCGTCCCGCCGCGCTCTCGCCTCCGCCCGGTTCTGGCCGTACTGGCGGTGGCGCTGCTGGGCGGGCGTCAGTGCCTGGTGCGGGAGCGGCATCGCCGCCCTTCGGCTCCGCCTGGCCCGAGCCCGGCCCCGGACCCGACGTGAAGTCCCGTCCCGTCCCCGTCCCCGTCCCCGTCCCCGTCCCCGGCTCCTCCCGAGGCCCGCGGAGGACACAGGCGGCGCGGCCGCTGCCGCCGCCTCCGCTGGGGCTTCCCCGGCCCGAGCTCCGCCGCTCGGCAGCGCAGCCGCCGGCCCCGAGCCGCCGGGGCCCGGGGCGGGTGGGGATGCCCGGCCCGGGCCGCTCGAGGGGCGCTCGGGGGCCGTTGCTGGCCCCGGGCCGAGCGCTGACAGCCGCGTCTCGCCCGCAGGGAAGGCGCACGAGGCCCTGCAGGAGCGGTACCGAGTGGGTTCCCTGCTGGGGCGCGGCGGCTTCGGCAGAGTCTGCTCGGGGACGCGGCTCTCGGACGGCGCCCCGGTGAGCGGCGGGGCCAGCGGCGGGCGGAGGGGAAGGAGGAGGAGGAGAAGGGCGAAGGATGGGGCTGGGCAGGACGGGCGGCGAGCTCAGCCCGCTGGTCTCCCTCGCTCGCAGGTGGCCATCAAACGCGTGCCGCGGGATCGCATCCAGCACTGGGGCGAGCTGGTGAGTGAGCGGGGCCAGCGGCAGCAGCCGGGCCGGGCCGGGCGGCGAGGAGCCGGGGCCCGGCAGGGTGGGAGCCGCCGGGAGCCCTGCGGGGAGAGCGGGCGTGGGCTGAGCGGGGCGTGCAGAGCATCCCGGGCTGGCTGAGGGCTCCCAGAGCCCCGGCACGGCCTCAGCCCCACTGACGGCACCGCGCTCCTCCCGCAGCCCGACGGCAGCAGCGCGCCGCTGGAGATCGTGCTGCAGGCCAAGGTGTCCCGTGGCTGTGCTGCTGTCATTCAGCTCCTGGAGTGGCTCGAGCTCCCCGACAGCTTCCTGCTGGTGCTGGAGCGTCCGGAGCGGTGCCAGGAGCTCTCGGGTTTCCTGGCGGAGCGGGGGTTCCTGCCCGAGGAGGAGGCGCGGGCGCTGTTCCGCCAGGTGCTGGAGGCCGTGCGGCACTGCACCGCCTGCGGGGTCCTGCACAGGGACATCAAGCCCGAGAACATCCTGCTCGACCTGGCCAGCGGGCAGCTGAAACTCATCGACTTTGGCTGTGGCGCCTTCCTCCAAGACACAGCCTACACCCAGTTTGCAGGTGAGCCCTCCAGGGGATGCTCCTGGGCATCTCATGGCCCAGCCTGGGTGCAGCACCGGGGCTTCCCCCTATTGCAGCCGGGATGGGATTGATGCTGGAGCCGAGTTGATTTGGGTGGGGTGTGAGGGGGGCCAGCTGCCAGCCCTGCCGACAGCCTTCAGCACCCACTGTGGCCTGGGCTGGGGCTGGAGCTGGGGCAGCCAGCCCGACACAAACCCCCATGGGGGTAGCAGAGAGGGGGGTCTGACCCCGTGCCCTGGATGGTTTGGTGTGCAGGCGAGGAAGGGCTTGGACTGCTCCACTCCCCTGGTTTTCCTTGGCTTATTAACATTTCTGGGGGCCATGCAGATGGGGAGGAGAGTGGGTTTTCTCCACCACTGGGTGGGTTTCTCCTTTGTGTGTCATGGTTGGGCCTTCCCAGGGTTTCTGCTGCCCTCTTCCAGCACCTGTGGCTTCTTTTCCAGCCCCGAGTTTGTACACAAGTCCCAGGTGCTGGCGAGAGGGCAGCGCTCACCCCGTGTGCCTCTGGGGCAGCCCCCACACGGCCAGGGATGCTGGGGCCGGGCTCTGGGAGCAGCAGCATCCCCCTGCTGAGCTGTGTCTGTGTTCCACAGGAACCCTGTCCTACAGCCCACCAGAGTGGATCCAGCACCAATGCTACCACGGCGAGGCAGCGACGATCTGGTCCCTGGGCCTCCTGCTGTGCCACCTGGTCATGGGCAAGCACCCGTTCAGGAGGGGCCAGGAGATCATCCGGGGGCGGATCTTGTTCCCACGATGGCTCTCTCAAGGTGGATCCTCATCTCTGGGCACCGGGGGGGAATCCCAGTGCTGGGAGACAGCAGCGGGCTCGTGGGCATCCCGCTCTGGCAGCTGCTGAGGAGGTGGCACAGGTCCTGCTCTCCTGCTCTCCTCCAAACAGAGCATCCATGGGGAAGTTTAGGCCCAGCTCTGGGCACAGCCAGCATGGCCTGGGCACAGGAACAGGGGGACAACTTCTCCAGCTGACTGGTGATTTCTGGTTTCTCTCCCCAGAGTGCCAGGATATCATTAAGAGGTGTTTGTCCATGCAACCCTCAGACAGGCCATCCTTAGAAGAGCTTTTCTGCCATCCTTGGGTGCAGGGTGTTCCTCTGCCCTAGAAGATGGGAGAGATCCACATGCACAGTTGGATCCAGGGGCCTGGCAGGTACCAGCTCCACACATCTCTTGGCACTCAGTGGCAAAGCAAACCAGGCTGGTTTTGTGCTGCCTGTAGCTCTGAGCAGGGGTCAGCAGAAGGGAACACGCAGCTCTTGAGCTGCAGCTGAGCTGGAGACCTGGTGTGGCAAGCACTGGTGGCCACCATCCCCCCTGGTTTGGTTTGTCTGGTTCATGGATGGCTGGGGCCCTGGGCAGAGCCCTGACAGCCTGGTCTGGCCCCAGGGAAGGAGAAGGAGCCCCTGGGGAAGCTGTACCAGGTGGGGCTGCTGCTGGAGACACCAAGGAAAACCTCAAGGGTGACAATCCCTTCCTCGGCCTGGCCAGCTGAAGATGATGGACTTGGATTCTGGCACCTTCTTCAAAGCCAGGCTCCAGGCCCAAT
Source organism: Agelaius phoeniceus (assembly GCF_051311805.1). Classification (NCBI taxonomy): domain Eukaryota; kingdom Metazoa; phylum Chordata; class Aves; order Passeriformes; family Icteridae; genus Agelaius; species Agelaius phoeniceus. The sequence continues at coordinate 9,859,487 of NW_027509866.1, forward strand.
TTGCAGGTGAGTCCACAGGCAGGGGGATGCTCCCAGATCTGGGCCTGGCACGGCCTGGCCGGGCACCAAAGGTTCCCCCTTTGCTGGGGCAGATGCAATGAATTCTTCAGTTGCTGCCCAGCTGCTTTTTGGCTCTGGGCAGCTGCTGAGGGCTGGATGTGCTGTGGCTAGCTGCAGGCTGGGCACATGTCCTGCCCTCCTGCTCTGCTGCCAAAGGCAGCAGGGCTGGGCAGCTCTGGGCACAGCTCTGGGCATAGCCAGCACGGCCTGGGCACCGCAGACCTTGGCACAAGGGCACAGGAGCCCTCAGCTGACGGGCGGTTTCTGCTTTCTCTCCTTGCAGCCGGGCTCTGCGGCTGCTGAGGCTGCTCTGGGCTCTGCCAGGGCTCTGCTGGGCTCAGCCCTGGGCCCAGCTGGGCTGGCTCTGCCCTCACATTGCTCTGACAGCTCTGCATCAGACGAGCCCCTTGCGAGCACAGCGCCTGAGCTTTCTGCTTTGGCAGGTGAGTGAGACTCTGCTGCAGGCCCAGAGATTGCAGCTGGGGACACACATCCAATTGGCAAGGACCCAAACTCTCCACAGTCCCAGCTGAACGCCTGGATCTGTACAGGCTGTTTTGTCTGTCCCATTCTTCCTTCTTGATTGGCTGGAATTGTGCAGTTGCACTTTGTTCCTCCTCTAGCAGTGCCACGAGTGGGCCAAAGCTGGCGAGTGGGCCGTGCTCCTGAGGCAGTGCAGTCTGGAGCTGGTGGATGGAGAATTGCCCTTCTGCACTGCCAAACCAGAGCAAAAAGCTGCAAGTGGGACTTTGTGTGTTTAAGAAATCCCTGACAGTTTCAAAGGGAATGTGCAGCTCATTCACAGGGTGAGAAGGAAGGGCATCTTCTAAAGGATTTGGGCTTTGACAGAGTTTCCATTCCCAGTCCTGCTTGGAGCTGGAAGGGCACAAAACAATTTCCTCTTGCTTCAACCACAATTTAAAATACCAATGTTGGAAACAAAGCCCAAAATCTTTTAAAAGGCTGCTGAGGTCAGTAAGATGCATCCATGGCATCAGCACATTTACAATGTAAATAACTGAGTTCTCTTTTTAAAATAATTTACTTCTTAATGCAAAGAATGTAACTTTGCATTTATGTTTTGTCTTTTTCACTAAGATTATGTTATGTTTTTTTACTAACACTTGGATTTTATTCTTATCTTTTACAATTTACCTATTTTTTTCCCTTTTTCTTTTTTCTTCCTTTAAATAGAAAACATGTCCTATCAAAGGAATGTCCTTTGCTCCTGGTTCCCGTGTGGAGCAGCTCCCTTCCTGCTGGCTGAGCTGCTCAGGCAGAGCCCGGCAGCTCCTGGCCCTGCAGGGCTGAGGCTTTTCCCCGTTGCTGGGCACAGACTGATGGAGCAGCACTGCTGAACACGGGCACACAGAGGGACCAGGAGCAGCTGCCTTTGCCCACCTGAGGCTCCAAGGCCCAACCTCTGAGCAGCCAGGGCTGGAAGAGACTGGCAGGATCTGATCCCTGACTCTGGGCCAGGGCTGCACAAATGACCCCACAGCAGCAGCAGCAGCAGCAGCAGCAGCAGCAGCAGATGGAGCTGACTTTCAGCACAGCCCCTGGCCCTGTTCCCTCCCATGTGCAGCGGTGTCACAGCAGCCTGAGGCACCTAGGAGCCCCCAGTGCCAGCAGGGACTTGAGATGGCAGCCCTGGGCTCCTGGAGGCTGTGCAAGGAACGGAGCTGGGCACTCCCTGTCCATGGGGAGCTTGCAGATGGAAAAGGCTGCTGTGCCCAGGCAGCTCCAAGGGCACAGAAAGGAGGCTCTGGAGCACTGGATCTGTGCCAGTGCCACAGTCCTGGGCAGCAGCCAGCCAGCCCTGGGGGAACAGAGGGCACAGCACGAGGGACAGAAGCAGGCAAGGGCAGAGACTGGAGAGAGCCAGAGCCAGGAGCAGGAACAGCTGCTCCATTGCACTCTTGGAGAAAGCTCTTGGCTGGTTCCAAGTGCTGAAAGGCGTGAAGGGCAGAGAGGAGGCCACAGCAAACAATGCTCCTGTTTGCACAGCCTCCCCTCTGCGTGTCCCAGAAGGAATTGCATGGACTGTGCTCTTCTCTCTGAGTCGTCTCGTTCAGCATGAGCAGCTCAGCACCAGGAGCTGAAGGAGCTGAAGCCTCAGGCCACAGGAGCTGGGCAAGAGGAGACTTTCTGAGCAAATGAATGCTGCTAACATGGACCCAGCTGAATGCAGTGGATAAAATCATGGAATCACAGAATCCTTTCTGTTGGAAAAGCCCTCTGAGCTCACCCAGGGCAGCCGCTCAGCCAGCAGTGCCAAGCCCAGCACTAAAGCACGTCCCTGAAGTGCCAAGGCCTGGACAGCAGGCCCTGAGCCAAAGGTGGCCTCTGGATGAACCTTCCAACCAAAGGTTATCTTTGTATCTGCTCCCTGATGAAATATGCATGGTCATTAGCACTGTGATAGATGTAGCCACTCCTTAGTGAAACATGTGTTGACCTTTCTATATTTAGAGGCCATGAAATCTGACATCTGGCCTTGTTTGGGGCTGAATGGTCAAAGTCAGCTTCCTTGGTTCCTCCTGGGGCCCTGGCCAGGCTTTGGGAGAGAGCGAAGAGGAGGATGAAACCAGATGTTGCCACACTAGCAGTGCTGTCAGTTTGTCCATTCAGCACTGTCAGAGCTGGGCCCTCTCCCAGCGGGCTTGGAGCCTCAGCTGGGGCTGGAGGCACCTGCAGGAATTGCCAGTGCCCAGGAGTGGCTCTGCAGCCCTTGGCTGTGACAGCTTCCCCAGCTGCTGTGTGGGTCTGGGCGATGGTAAAGGCTGAGGGTAACTGGGGCTGGATCTTTCTCAATCACTGCAGGCAATCTTTGGTGGGGATGGTTGGGTGCATTGCTGAGCTGCTCCTGTTGTGATTCTTTGCTGCTTTGAGCTGCAGGAAATGACACTGATTCCTTCAGTTGGTGTCTGTGTCTTTGGTGCTGACCCTGCCCACTGGCAAAACAAAACTGGCACAGTCTGGCCAGATCCCAACAAAATGTCACTTGTTCAGTGTAAATGTGAGGAATCAGTGCCATCAGAAATTCCCAGATGGGAAGCCCTTCCCTGGAGTTCCGTGGCTCTGGAGTGGGATGAGGCCGGAGCCCCGTGGGAGCAGTGGGGCAGTCGGGTAAAAGAGGCTGAACCCCTGGATGGCTTCAAATGCATCCAAAAATTGCACATGGAAAAGGAAAAGAACTTGTGGGTTTGGGCAGACAAAGATGAATTTGTAAAGAGTCCATTGGAAACAGCAGCTTCAGAAGGAACAATTATTGTTGGAATGCTCCCACATGGAGCAAGAGAAGAAGGTTTTAATCTTGAGCTCAGATGCATTGTGGCAAGTGAAATATCAATATAATAAATAACTATATATGTATTTATAGTACGATAAAAGACTTTCATATATATATTTTTATATATTTTTATATGTATGTCTAGGTCTGTCTATCTATATCAATATGTATATCTACATATAAAATTGTAACAATGTGAAGTAGTGCTGACAATACTAATTTGGTAGCTTTGGCTGCTCAGGGATGTAACACTAAATACCCTACAGAACAGGATTTGCCAGGACCCTAATGTCAGTGGTCAACTTTGTGAGATTGTATACAATGAAAAAAGGAGGAAGGGAGGAAATTGGCTGTTTTTACAGGGTTTGCTAATACTGTGATGCAGAGTGCTTTGTCTGTTCCTGTAAAAAATACAGTGATTAAGCCTGCAGGGCTTTTCATGTACCAGACTATGCACAGGCTGCAGCATTGGTTGAATGGGTGAAGGGGTTGTTAAAAGAGCAGCTGAAAAAATGAGGAGATGGGAACCTGTCCCCATGGAGAACCCATCTCCCAGATGTGCTCCATGCCCTTAACAATGGCCCAATGGGGAAATGGAAACCCCTGGCTGTGCATGGCTGCACCCAATTTACATTAATGAGCTAAATCAATTATTAGAAGAAGAAAGAAGTGATGCTGTTAAAATATCCAACAGCACATTCTGCGAGCTCCAACAAACACAAATGGGGCTCTGCAGAACTGCACAGCCTTGGATTATCTGCTTGCTGGCCAGGGAGGATCCTGGGCTATGCCAAGACAGCAATGTTGTAGGAATGTCTATCAGTGCTGGGTTTGAGGTCCAGCAATCAGGAATCACCTCAATAGAAAGATCAGGAGAAGAGAGGCAGCAAGAAGAAAATTCCTCATGGTGGGATTGGCTCCCAAATTGGAGGCTGCTGTGAAATGCATTTGCGGCAGTCACTGCAATCATTGCATTGTGAGCACTTGGTGTGTTATGATTCCATGTTGGAGTTGTTGTGACACCTTGTGCTGGAAATGGAGTACTGAGACTTGTCTGAAAAGAGACACAGTCTCAAGGAAAGAACGGGCATTTGATAAATAACAGAGAATAGCAACTAATTAAGCATGTTTTAAAAGGAATTAAAATTATAGCTCTGAGTAATGAACTTGAACAGCACTTAATTGAAGAACAAGAGCTGATGCCTTTGTGCCTAATACCTAAATTTAAACTGTGTATTGCAATTGTTCTGAAGGTTGCAGTTCATCTGTAGGTCAAAGCACTGAGTGAAGCACTGAGGCCTCACCAGGCCCTGACTGAGGCCTGAACAACAGGCCCTGAGGCAAAGCTGAGCTCCAGATGAACCTTCCAACCAAAGGTAATATTTGTATCCACTCATCAATGAATCATTATTAGCAATATGATCTCTGTATGTGTTCATTGGTGAAATATGGATTTACATTCCTGTATTTAGAAAGCAGGCCAGATCCCATCTGGCTTTGTTTGAGGCTGTGGGATCAAAGTCACCTCCCTTGGTTCCTCCTTGAGCCCTGGCCAGGCTTTGGGAGAAGCCAATCAGGAGAATGAAACCAGATGTTCCCCCACCAGCAGCGGTGTCAGCTTGTTTGTTTAACAGTGTAAAAGCTGGGCCCTCTCACAGTGAGGTTGGAGCCTCATTGTCTGCAAAGGTGGGTGCACCTGCAGGAATTCCCAGGGTCCAGGAGTGGCTCTCCAGTCCTTGGCTGTGAAAGGGTTAAAAGCACTGTGCCCGGGCATACTTGGGCAAGAATAAGAGACACTGCACCCAATATGGAAGCTTGCAAATATTCAGCCACAAGCTCAAGACACAGGATGAATGTTGGCAAGAAACAGGGAACAAAACTGGCAGAAATGAAGGGCAGAGCTTGCTAAAACCAGTGAGGAAATTGCTGAAACTGCCAGCAAGAGACTGTGCATGCCTAGAGGAGAAAGGTGCAAAGGGCACAGCGATGAAGATGTCCAGCCTTCATCAGGAGACCCCCGAGGAAGACGCGGAGCCTTCCTCAGTGCCACTTCCCCAGTGCGCGCTGCGCCTGCGCCTGGCACACGCTAATGATGGTAATGAGTGCTGAGAGATCGTTTGCATAACCACACCTTTTCTAAGGAAAACCATGAATGTGCATAGAGTGTAACCATCCATTGTAATCTCTGTGTGCTGTGTGCTGTCAGGAGGAGATATCCCCGCACACCCGGCGCTGAATAAAGCAAATCCCCCGCCCTGGGCTTTGTCTGGGAAGAGTCTCTGGGCCCCGTTTGGGGCCATCCACGTCCATGGGGTTCTGTCAAGTCCCAGTGGAACCTTGGTGCCACGTTGTTCCACAGCCTCACAGTGCTCTCCTGCTGCCATGAGGTCCCTCCCTGTGTGACACCCTGCAGCCCTGGCTCCATCAGGGTCTCTGGGGTTCCTTGGTGCACGCCTTTCTCCCATCTGAGCCTTGCTCCCATGGGTTCCATGGACTGACAGTGGCCCACTGCATTCCATGGGCCCAGCTAGATCACAGCAGAGCCTGGCTTTCATCAGGTTCTGATACCTGTTCTGCCAGCTGACAGGGCTGATTTAAAGAGCACAGAAACCAATGGGAAGAATGGTCTTATTTTACTGTGAGGGTTAAGGCAACACAAAAGTAAAATTATACATTCAATACAACTACATGCTTGGCTTTAGCAACAAGCAAAAAGAAGCAAGGTAATACACCTAATCATTATTACAGGAGAGAAAGGATAGGGACTGAGAAAGACACATCCCCAATTGCCTAAATACTTTACCATCACGCAGAGTCTGCAGTCGCTGGGGAGCCCCATTTCACAGCGAGGACCTGGAGAACTCTTGCAAGCACTTGGGAAAATCCCACGTGGTGCATCCACCCGTAGGTGAGGTCTCCGAATTTGCTCCAAAAGTGGGTCCAGGTTTTTAGGCCCAAATCAGCAAGTCAAAGGAACTGGACTGTATTTTTAGCCCATGAACTCCTGGGTCTCCTGGCACTTTTGCTGACCAGGAGGACCCATGGCTTGGCCAGAGCCCAGTCCCTGGCTTGGAGGGTTTCCCCTAAAATATCCTACAAGCCTCTATTCATGTCAGTTGGGAAAATTTCTTAGAATGATACATTTCTTGCAGGTAACTACACAAGATTATGTGAAAGTCTCCAAAGCAGCTGGCTTGGTGTTAAACAGCTGCAGAAGCACCTTGGTCATCTATTTTTAGTTAACTAAAACTGATGGTGTTAGTCACATAATGCCCAGGGTTTGTCCTGTAAGCCAGCTCTGGCTGAGGGCTGGCACTCAGGCCTGAGCACATCAGCAGCTGTAGTGACCACGACTGGGAATGGCAAAAACACCCCCTGGGACTGGCCCAGAGGCCCTGGGACTCCCTGGCATGGATCACCTCAGGAGACAGGATTTCAGGGAGCCCAAAGGACTTTTGGGAGAGCTGCTGTGGACACAGAGGGAATGGCACAGCTGGATCCCTTGCCTGGGCTCCCAGAGGACCCTTCTGCTGTGGGGCTGCTGAGGGTGGAGGAGCAGCAGGTACCCATGGCCACCCCAAAGCAGGGCCCCGTTGGCAACACGGCCCCAACCGGGACTGCGGGACCCCATCCCTGGGATGAGTCAGGAGCTGCAGAGCTGGGAGTGCTCAGCCAGAGCCGCTGAGCCTTCAGCAGCCCCACACGGCCAGAGCGTGAGCCCAGTGGGGAGTGGGCACTGACAGGGACTGTGGGGCCTGAACCAAGGCCCAGCCCCACTGAGAGCGGCTGTGCCGGACCCGCTGCAGCTCCAGGAGCAGCTGGAGCCCCAGGCAGCCAAGGGGTGCCACCATGGATGTTCCTTTCTTCCCCTCAGAAAGGACACTGGGAAGCTGGGGAAGTGTCAGTGAAAGGAGTAGGGATGGTGGGAGCTGTGGAACAGCACTGACATGAGAAACCCAAACTCTCCTGAGAAAGGAGGGCAGAAATCCCCGGTGTCCAGCATCCTGCCAGAGAAACCCATTCCCAGAATTACCAACATAAAGCCATCCTCCAATTCTCTGGATTGTGCTGCTCCTGACCCACTAACACCTTCCCCCCAGAGGGAAGCTCTGAAGTGGGATTGATGGAGGAAAGCTGAGCCCTGAGCCAGGCCAGGGTCAGTGCCAGGAGCATCCCTTGGCGCTGTTTGACAGCGGCTCTGCAGGAGCTGGGGATGCAAACAGGACAAACTTGAGCATCTCCCACCATCAGATACCTCAGAGCTCACACAGCAACACGGCCGTGGCTCTCCCAAACTGGATTTAGGAATGGCACACCTACTGCAGCCATTGGATCCAGATCAGCCCAGATCCCTTTGGGACTGTTATAAATGAGAAACTTGACTGGGCCAATATTCAAGCACAAACCAGTGCCAGCAGTGAGCGGGGCCCGTTGTTTCAGGACTGGTTCCTATGGGAAACATCCCGCTTCCCATGGCAGACACCCTGCTCCAGTCAGGCCAGCACCCCTGGGTTAGAATTTGAAGGGTCTCAGTCTCAGTCCTTGGGGAGGGCTTCAAGCTCCGTCCTTGACAGCACTTGTGAGGCATGTTATGAATAAGAAGCTTGATTAGGCCAATATTCAAGCAGCAATCAATTTATTAATTAATATGGTAAAGTATGAGCAATACAGTGCTGGGTACAGTGGGGGAAGTTTTCCCTCCAACTGCACCCCGATAATTGAAGGTTACAGGTATTTATAGGGGTACTCATCAGTTTTTTTCAACAGTTTCTATTTCCAATTTTTACTCATCAGCAATTTTTATTCCAAATGATTACATCACAATTCTATACACTATTGTGATTTTAATTTCTCAGGATGTATTTTCAAAGGAGTATCCCCAGATGGTGATGGTCCAGTTTCCGAAAGAAGAAAGATGAATCCCATCTGGTGGAGTCCAGCTCCCCAGATGTGTCCACCTTTTAATTGCAGAGACTATAAATCTCATAACAGTGATGTCCAGCTTCCCTTTGGTCAAAACCATAAATCCTTGAGGTGATGTTCATCTTCCTTTCTCAAACTGTTTTTCTCTGCTTCAATAAGGTGTGAGATAAGTATATTTCCTATATATATGTTCCAAAGCTATAGTTTCAAGGATACAAGTAATATTCCAAAATTATACTTCAAAAGGTTATTATTGCAGAGCTCTTTTATGGATTAAATAGAAGCAAGAAGCAACATCCTTAACACCTTAATTCCAATGCTCTTAAATCAACCAGGGTTAATTGCAAACAAAAGATAGGTTCAAAGGCCTTTTTTCATGCTTTATTTTCATCAGTTATTATTAGAATTCGCAATTATCCCATTGTCGATGTCCACACATTTCGCATTCGCAAGTACACACTTGGCCTGTATGTACCTGACACGAAACACAGCTTTGCATCTCACAGGCACATGAGGGATCTTTGGACCGTCTCTTACAGACTGACATCCCAAAACATAAAAGTAATCATGCATTTCCTCTTAAAAATAAAATTTACTGAATTAATAACATTAAAATTATTTTCCTTATATATAAAATTATGCCATATTTGTATTACCAAATTTGAATATTTATATTAAAAATTCCATACCTTTTTAGCAAGCAAAAAATTTATTGGTCATTGGTTCTAAGTAACACAATTCCCTTCATTAATTCATTGACCAGTGTGGCTGTTGATTTCTCTTTCTTTATGCTAATTAGTCCCATTTTAAATCTTTTTGTCATCTTTTTTATCATTTTCACAGACAGGGTAAAAGGGGCCACTTTGGGGTCCAGGGAGAACTTTCTGGGGCACATTTGGGGCAGTTCTGGGTCTGGGGAGGGAATTCAGAGAGAACTTGAGGGTCTGGAGGACACTTGGGGGAGCTGGGTGGGCACTTGGAGGGGCACTCAGGGATTCCGAGGGACAGTTCGGGGTCCGGGGCAGCACTTGGGGGGCTCTGATGGGGCTCTCTGGGGCGCGGGGGGTGATGGGAGCTGTAGGCACGGGTCTAATACAGTTTAACGGGGCCGGGGAGCATCACGGGAGATCGAGGCGCAGCTGCAGGGGCTCTCGGTGTAAGCGCGGGGCATGACGGGAGATGAAGTCCCGGCTGGAACAGGCCTGGACGTGCGCCGCGGAGCATGATGGGAGCCGTAGTACCGGAAGTAGTTCGAACGCTTTGTTTAGGGGTCTGGGAAGGTACTTGGGGGACACTTTTGCGTCCGAGCCGCGACTTGAGATCCTCGTGGTAACGTAAACGGTTCAGGAGAACTTGCGGGGATCTCAGGGAGCTCTACCCAGGCTCTTTAGGGCGTGGGGCACAGCAGGAGTTTTCGGCGCTGGGGGGTGTTATGAGGGGTCTGGGGCCGCGGAGGATGAGAGGAGATGAATTCCCAGAAGTGGCTGTACCGGGCATCTGTGAGCTTGGGAGCACTGAGGGGTCCGGGGACGCTTCTGGGGGGTGCCGAATGGGCGCTGAAGGGGGACTGAGGGATCCTGGGGGGTCTGAGGGACACTTAAGGGATAGAGGGGTTGCGGATACCGGGGGTTCTGTGGGGCGCGGGGCATGACGGGCGTTGTAGTCCAGGCTTCAATGGGGCTCAATTGGCCCGCGGGGCATGACGGGAGTGTAGGCAAAAAGGAAAGATGGCGCCGAGCTGAGGACCGCCTTCGAGGTCCCTTTCCAGGCGCTGATTGGCTGTGGGTGCTGATGGGCGGAAGCCTCGGCAAATGGGATGCGGTGGAGGCGGGAACAGCCCATTCAACCTCTCCAGTCCCTCCCAGTACAGCGCAGTTCATCCCCAGTACTACCCCAGTACAACCCCAGTGCCCCTCCAATCCCTCCCAGGACAGCCCAGTAAAACCCCAGTTCCTCCCCAGTCCCTCCCAACACACCTGAGTGTACATTCCCTGTCCCTTCCAGTTCCCACCCAATGTCATCCACAGGATGCCCCAGTGTCACCCAGTCTTCCCCCAATGTTCCCAGCGTCCCAAGTATGTCCCAGTCCTCCCCAGTGTCACTCCCAGGATGTCCCAGTGTCTCCCACAGCGCTCCCAGTGTTTCCCAGCATGTCCCAGTCCCCCCCAGTGTTTCCAAGGACAGTTTATTTTCTCTCGGTGCCCGTGGCAGCCAAACCCAGCAGTGGGGTCAGTGCAGTGCCCATGGCCACAGCCCCTTGCAGTGGCCCAGTGCAGCTTGGGCTGATGATCCACCCTCACAGCCGGCCCAGGGCAGCTCTGCAGTGGCTTTGGTGGCACCTGGGGCTGGCACACACCTGAGCAGTGTGTCTGTTTGCAGTGGGGAAACTCAGGAGTTTGAGATTGCTGCAAAAAGCACAAAAAGGGAAAACCCCTCTTAGGCTGGGTGCAGCCAGCTCTCCAAGCACAGCAGCTCCCAGGGCAGTGAGGACAGACAGGATGGAGCTGGGCACTGTGGAGCAAGGTTGTCCACGCTGGGTCAGAGCTCCAGGCACAGCTTCTGTGAGCAGGCCAGGGCTGCTGAGGAGAGACCCTGGGTCAATATCAATCACAGAATGCTGCAATCACCTCTGCTCTAAAGAGAAATTTAATAAAAGACACCCTTTAAAATAGGAATGTGTATTTCTTACAAGTTCTTTGAAATCTTTTTCCATAACTGGACTAGGAAAACTTTAATGACCCTCTCAGGGCTTTGGTGTTGTTTACATCAGACTCAGTCCTTGAGAGTGTCTTGAAAAAACTTCTCAAGAACTCAAATTTAAATTTAGACTCCAAATTTTCTTGAAGTTTTAATGGGTCCCAGAGAGGGACACGACTGGGAAAATGTCCCCAGGTTCCACTCTGAGCAGAACACAGGAGGCAGTGATGGCAGCTGGGCACAAACAAGGCAAAGGTGTCTCTGGTGCTGAGCAAACCTGGATGTGTTTCAGGAATGCAAAGAGCCAAGGCCTGAGCCCCAGCCCCTGGCCAGGCAGATCCTGTCCCTCCCTCATTGCTCAGGGCCGACAGCCTGCAGGGACAGAGGCGCAGGGCAGGGACAGCGTGGGACAGCCTGGGCTGCACAGGGCACAGGGATGGGCAGCAGCTGCAAGACAGCCCTGACAGAGCCAACTTGGGCAGCACTTTGGCCATGGCTGCTGGCCCTGGGCCTGAGGCCACGAGGGGACAAGTGACCCTTGCAGGCCTGGGGCCTCATTGCCTCCTTGTCCCTGCTCAGCAGCCTGGCAGGGGCTGCCCCATGCTCCTGCCCTTGGCATTGCCCATCCCCACATCCCAGTGCCCATCCTGGGAAGATCCCTGAGCAATGAGGGAGGGACAGGATCTGCCTGGCCAGGGGCTGGGGCTCAGGCCTTGGCCCTTTGCATTCCTGAAACACATCCAGCTTTGCTCAGCACCAGAGATGTTAGCATTCACAAACACATAATCACATCAGCGATTATATGCGGTGCTTTTTATTTAAGAGCTCTGGGAATCGGGGTAGTTTCCACCCAAATCTGATTCCGAGCATACATTCAGGGTGAACGTGTTTTATACTCTATCATTACATAACTTTCATGTTAATTATTAAACATATATTGTTCTATTGTATACACAGATTTCAGCTAAACATAGCCCCCTTTAAATTTCCAACATAGTTTCTCACAATTCTTTTATGGTTATATAATAATTATATTTAATTACTAAACAATCATCACATCTAACAATTATATCTTTTATCATACTGCCTACACAGGTGCAGTGATCTGAGAAAACACAAAGCCCAATATTTTCAAAGACTATTTTTAACATTTTCCAGGACTCCACTATCAGAGACACCTTTGCCTTGCTTGTCCTCAGCGGTCATCACTGCCTCCCGTGTTCTGCTCTACCTGGAACCTGGGGACATTTTCCCAGTCGTGTCCCTCTCTGGGATCCATTAAAACTTCAAGAAAATTTGGAGTTTGAAATTGACTTGGAGTTTTTGAGAAGTTTTTTCAAGACACTCTCAGGCACTGAGTCTGATGTAAACAACACCAAAGCCCTGAGAGGGTCATTAAAGTTTTCCTAGTCCAGTTATGGAAAAAGATTTCAAAGAACTTGTAAGAAATACACATTCCTATTTTAAAGGGTGTCTTTTATTAAATTTCTCTTTAGAGCAGAGGTGATTGCAGCATTCTGTGATTGATATTGACTCAGGGTCTCTCCTCAGCAGCTCTGGCCTGCTCACAGAAGCTGTGCCTGGAGCTCTGACCCAGCGTGGACAACCTTGCTCCACATTGCCCAGCCCCATCCTGTCTGTCCTCACTGCCCTGGGAGCTGCTGTGCTTGGAGAGCTGGCTGCACCCAGCCTAAGAGGGGTTTTCCCTTTTTGTGCTTTTTGCAGCAATCTCAAACTCCTGAGTTTCCCCACTGCAAACAGACACACTGCTCAGGTGTGTGCCAGCCCCAGGTGCCACCAGAGCCACTGCAGAGCTGCCCTGGGCCGGCTGTGAGGGTGGATCATCAGCCCAAGCTGCACTGGGCCACTGCAAGGGGCTGTGGCCATGGGCACTGCACTGACCCCACTGCTGGGTTTGGCTGCCACGGGCACCGAGAGAAAATAAACTGTCCTTGGAAACACTGGGGGGGACTGGGACATATTGGGGAACACTGGGAACGCTGTGGGACACACTGGGATATACTGGGGACACTGGGAACATTGGGGGAAGACTGGGAGACACTGGGGCATCCTGTGGATGACACTGAGTAGGAACTGGAAGGGACTGGGAATGTACACTCAGGTGTATTGGGAGGGACTGCGCTGTACTGGGAGGGACTGGAGAGGTTGAATGGGCTGTTCCCGCCTCCACCGCATCCCATTTGCCGAGGCTTCCGCCCATCACCATCCACAGCCAATCAGCGCCTAGAAAGATACCTCGAAGGCGGTCCTCGGCTGGGCGCCATCTTTCCTTTTTGCCTACACTCCCGTCATGCCCCGCGGGCCGATTGAGCCCCATTGGAGCGGGGCCTACAACGCCCGTCATGCCCCGCGCTCCACAGAACCCCGGTATCCGCACCCCCTCTGTCCCTTAAGTGTCCCTCAGACCCTCCAGGATCCCTCAGTGCCCCCTCAGCGCCCATTCGGGACCCCCCAGAAGCGTCCCCGGACCCCTCAGTGCTCCCAACCCCACAGATGGCCAGTACAGCCACTTCTGGGAATTCATCTCCTCTCATCCCCCGCGGCCCCAGAGCCCCTCAGAACAGTCCCGCGCCGAAAGCTCCTGCTGTACCCCGCACCCTAAAGAGCCCGGTTAGAGCTCCCCGAGATCCCCGCAAGTTCTCCCTAACCGTTTACGTTACCACGAGGATCTCAAGTCGCGGCTCGGACGCAAAAGTGTCCCCCAAGTGCCTTCAGAGTCCCCTAAACAAAGCGTTCGAACCACTTCCGGGACTACGGCTCCCATCATGCTCCGCGGCGCACGTCCAGAGCTTTTCCAGCCAGGACTTCATCTCCCATCGTGCCCCGCGCCCCACCGAGAGCCATTGCAGCTGCGCTTTGAACTCCCTTGATGCTCCCCGGCCCCGTTAAACTGTATTAGACCCGTGCCTACAACTCCCATCACCCCCCGCGCCCCAGAGAGCCCCATCAGAGCCCCCCAAGTGCTGCCCCGGACCCCGAACTGTCCCTCGGAATCCCTGAGTGCCCCTCCAAGTGCCCACCCAGCTCCCCCAAGTGTCCTCCAGACCCTCAAGTTCTCTCTGAATTCCCTCCCCAGAACTGCCCCAAATGTGCCCCAGAAAGTTCTCCCTGGAACCCAATGTGGCCCCTTTTACCCTGCCTGTGAAAATGATAAAAAGATGACAAAGGCATTTAAAATAGAACTAATTAGCATAAAGAAGGAGAAATCAACAGCCACACTGGTCAATGAATCAATGAAGGGAACTGTGTTACTTAGAACCAATGACCAATAAATTTTTTGCTTGCTAAAAAGGTATGGATTTTTTAATATAAACATTCAAATTTGGTAATACAAATATAGAATAACTTTTATAAATAAGAAAAATAATTATAATGTTACTAATTCAGTAAATTTTATTTTTAAGAGGAAATGCATGATTATTTTTATGTTTTGGGATGTCAGTCTGTAAAGGACGGTCCAAAGATCCCTCATGTGCCTGTGAGATGCAAAGCTGTGTTTCGTGTCAGGTACAAACAGGCCAAGTGGGTGCTTGCGAATGTGAAATGTGTGGACATCGACAATCGGAAAGTTGCGAATTCTAATAATAACTGAGGAAAATAAAGCATGGAAAAAGGCCTTTGACCCTATCTTTTGTTTGCAATTAACCCTGGTTGATTTAAGAGCATTGGAATTAAGGTGTTAAGGATGTTGCTTTTTGCTTCTATTTAATCCATAAAAAAGCTCTGCAATAATAACCTTTTGAAGTATAATTTTAGAACATTACTTGTATCCTTGAAACTATAGCTTTGGAACACATATATAGGAAATATGCTTATCTCACTCCTTCTTGAAGCAGAGAAAAACAGTTTGAGAAAGGAAGATGAACATCACCTCAAGGATTTATGGTTTTGACCAAAGGGAAGCTGGACATCACTGTTATGAGATTTAGAGTCTCTGCAATTAAAAGGTGGACACATCTGGGGAGCTGGACTCCACCAGATGGGATTCGTCTTTCTTCTTTCGGAAACTGGACCATCACCATCTGGGGATACTCCTTTGAAAATACATCCTGAGAAATTAAAATCACAATAGTGTATAGAATTGTGATGTAATAATTTGGAATAAAAATTGATGATGAGTAAAAATTGGAAATAGAAACTGTTGAAAAAAACTGATGAGTACCCCTATAAATACCTGTAACCATCAATTATCGGGGTGCAGTTGGAGGGAAAACTTCCCCCAATGTCCCCAGCACTGTATTGCTCATACTTTACCATATTAAATAATAAATTAATTGCTGCTTGAATATTGGCCTAGTCAAGCTTCTTATTCATAACATGCCTCACAAGTGCTGTCAAGGACGGAGCTTGAAGCCCTCCCCAAGGACTGAGACTGAGACCCTTCAAATTCTAACCCAGGGGTGCTGGCCTGACTGGAGCGGGATGTCTGCCATGGGAAGCGGGATGTTTCCCATAGGAACCAGTCCTGAAACAATGGGCCCCGCTCACTGCTGGCACCGGTTTGTGCTTGAATATTGGCCCAGTCAAGTTTCTCATTTATAACAGTCCCAAAGGGATCTGGGCTGATCTGGATCCAATGGCTGCAGTAGGTGTGCCATTCCTAAATCCAGTTTGGGAGAGCCACGGCCGTGTTGCTGTGTGAGCTCTGAGGTATCTGATGGTGGGAGATGCTCAGGTTTGTCCTGTTTGCATCCCCAGCTCCTGCCGAGCCGCTGTCAAACAGCGCCAGGGGATGCTCCTGGCAATGACCCTGGCCTGGCTCAGGGCTCAGCTTTCCTCCATCAATCCCACTTCAGAGCTTCACTCTGGGGGGAAGGTGTTGGTGGGTCAGGAGCAGCACAATCCAGAGAATTGGAGGATGGCTTTATGTTGGTAATTCTGGGAATGGGTTTCTCTGGCAGGATGCTGGACACCAGGGATTTCTGCCCTCCTTTCTCAGGAGAGTTTGGGTTTCTCGTGTCAGTGCTGTTCCACAGCTCCCACCATCCCTACTCCTTTCACTGACACTTCCCCAGCTTCCCAGTGTCCTTTCTGAGGGGAAGAAAGGAACATCCATGGTGGCACCCCTTGGCTGCCTGGGGCTCCAGCTGCTCCTGGAGCTGCAGCGTGTCCGGCACAGCCGCTCTCAGTGGGGCTGGGCCTTGGTTCAGGCCCCACAGTCCCTGTCAGTGCCCACTCCCCACTGGGCTCATGCTCTGGCCGTGTGGGGCTGCTGAAGGCTCAGCGGCTCTGGCTGAGCACTCCCAGCTCTGCAGCTCCTGACTCATCCCAGGGATGGGGTCCCACAGCCCCGGTTGGGGCCGTGTTGCCAACGGGGCCCTGCTTTGGGGTGGCCATGGGTACCTGCTGCTCCTCCACCCTCAGCAGCCCCACAGCAGAAGGGTCCTCTGGGAGCCCAGGCAAGGGATCCAGCTGTGCCATTCCCTCTGTGTCCACAGCAGCTCTCCCAAAAGTCCTTTGGGCTCCCTGAAATCCTGTCTCCTGAGGTGATCCATGCCAGGGAGTCCCAGGGCCTCTGGGCCAGTCCCAGGGGGTGTTTTTGCCATTCCCAGTCCTGGTCACTTCAGCTGCTGATGTGCTCAGTCCTGAGGGGCAGCCCTCAGCCAGAGCTGGCTTACAGGACAAACCCTGGGCATTATGTGACTAACACCATCAGTTTTAATGAGTTTAAAAATAGATGACCAAGGTGCTTCTGCAGCTGTTTAACACCAAGCCAGCTGCTTTGGAGACATTCACATAATCTTGTGTAGTTACCTGCAAGAAATGTATCACTCCAAGAAATTTTCCCAACTGACATGAATAGAGGCTTGTAGGATATTTTAGGGGAAACCCTCCAAGCCAAGGGACTGGGCTCTGGCCAAGCCCTGGGCCCTCCTGCTCAGCAAAAGTGCCAGGAGACCCAGGAGTTCATGGGCTAAAAATACAATCCAGTTCCTTTGACTTGCTCATTTGGGCCTATGAAAGCTGAACCCACTTTTGGAGCAAATTCGGAGACCTCACCTACGGGTGGATGCACCACGTGGGATTTTCCCAAGTGCTTGCAAGAGTTCTCCAGGTCCTCGCTGTGAAATGGGGCTCCCCAGTGCCTGCTGACTCTGGGTGATGGTAAAGTATTTCGGCAATTGGGGATGTGTCTTTCTCAGTCCCTATCCTTTCTCTCCTGTAATAATGATTAGGTGCATTACCTTGCTTCTTTTTGCTTGTTGCTAAAGCCAAGCATGTAGTTGTATTGAATGTATAATTTTAATTTTGTGTTGCCTTAACACTCACAGTAAAATAAGATCATTCTTCCCATTGGTTTCTGTGTTCTTTAAATCAGCCCTGTCAGCTGGCAGAATAGGTATCAGAACCTGATGAAAGCCAGGCTCTGCTGTGATCTAGCTGGGCCCCATGGAATGCAGAGGGCCACTGTCAGTCCATGGAACCCATGGAAGCAAGGCTCAGATGGGAGAAAGGCGTGCACCAAGGAACCCCAGAGACCCTGATGGAGCCAGGGCTGCAGGGTGTCACACAGGGAGTGACCTCATGGCAGCAGGAGAGCACTGTGAGGCTGTGGAACAACGTGGCACCAAGGTTCCACTGGAACTTGACAGAACCCCATGGACGTGGATGGCCCCAAACGGGGCCCAGAGACTCTTCCCAGACAAAGCCCAGGGAGGGGGATTTGCTTTATTCAGCACCGGGTGTGCGGGGATATCTCCTCCTGACAGCACACAGCACACAGACATTACAATGGATGGTTATACTCTATGCACATTCATGGTTTTCCTTAGAAAAGGTGTGGTTATGCAAACGATCTCTCAGCACTCATTACCATCATTAGCATGCGCCAGGCGCAGGCGCAGCGCGCACTGGTGCTGGCACTGAGGAAGGCTCCGCGTCTTCCTCGGGGGTCTCCTGATGAAGGCTGGACATCTTCATCGCCGTGCCCTTTGCACCTTTCTCCTCTAGGCATGCACAGTCTCTTGCTGGCAGTTTCAGCAATTTCCTCACTGGTTTTAGCAAGCTCTACCCTTCATTTCTGCCAGTTTTGTTCCCTGTTTCTTGCCAACATTCATCCTGTGTCTTGAGCTTGTGGCTGAATTTTTGCAAGCTTCCATATTGGGTGCAGTGTCTCTTATTCTTGCCCAGGTATGCCTGGGCACAGTGCTTTTAACCCTTTCACAGCCAAGGACTGGAGAGCCACTCCTGGACCCTGGGAATTCCTGCAGGTGCACCCACCTTTGCAGACAATGAGGCTCCAACCTCACTGTGAGAGGGCCCAGCTTTTACACTGTTAAACAAACAAGCTGACACCGCTGCTGGTGGGGGAACATCTGGTTTCATTCTCCTGATTGGCTTCTCCCAAAGCCTGGCCAGGGCTCAAGGAGGAACCAAGGGAGGTGACTTTGATCCCACAGCCTCAAACAAAGCCAGATGGGATCTGGCCTGCTTTCTAAATACAGGAATGTAAATCCATATTTCACCAATGAACACATACAGAGATCATATTGCTAATAATGATACATTGATGAGTGGATACAAATATAACCTTTGGTTGGAAAGTTCATCTGGAGCTCAGCTTTGCCTCAGGGCCTGTTGTTCAGGCCTCAGTCAGGGCCTGGTGAGGCCTCAGTGCTTCACTCAGTGCTTTGACCTACAGATGAACTGCAACCTTCAGAACAATTGCAATAACATAGTTTAAATTTAGGTATTAGGCACAAAGGCATCAGCTCTTGTTCTTCAATTAAGTGCTGCTCAAGTTCATTACTCAGAGCTATAATTTTAATTCCTTTTAAAACATGCCTAATTAGTTGCTATTCTTTGTCCTTTATCAAATGCCCCTTTTTTCCTTGAGACTGTGTCTCTTTTCAGACAAGTCCCAGTACTCCATTTCCAGCACAAGGTGTCACATGGAATCATAACACACCAAGTGCTCACAATGCAATGATTGCAGTGACTGCCACGAATGCACTTCACAGCAGCCTCCAATTTGGGAGCCAATCCCACCATGAGGAATTTTCTTCTTTCTGCCTCTCTTCTCCTGATCTTTCTATTGAGGTGATTCCTGATTGTTGGACCTCAAACCCAGCACTGATAGACATTCCTGCAACATTCCTGTCCTGGAATAGCCCAGGATCCTCCCTGGCCAGCAAGCAGATAATCCAAGGCCGTGCAGTTTTGGAGAGCCCCATTTGTGTTTGTTGGAGCTCGCAGGATGTGCTGTTGGATACTTTAACAGCATCACTTCTTACTTCTTCTAATAATTGATTTAGTTCATTAATGTTAATTGGGTGCAGCCATGCACAGCCAGGGGTTTCCATTTCCCCAGTGGGCCATTGTTAAGGGCATGGAGCACATCTGGGAGATGGGTTCTCCATGGGGACAGGTTCCCATCTCCTCATTTTTTCAGCTGCTCTTTTAACAACCCCTTCACCCGTGCAACCAATCCTGCAGCTTGTGGATTGTCTGGGATATGAAAAACCCGGCAGTCTTAATCACTGCATTTCTTACAGTAACAGAAAAAGTATTCTGCATCACAGTATCAGCAAATCCTATAGAAATAGCCAATTTCATCCCTTCCTCCTTTATGCCTTGTATAGAGTTCACAAAGTTTACCACTGACATTTGGGTCTTGGCCAGTCCTTTTTTGTAGAGTATTTAGTATCAAAATGAGCAGCTAAAGCTGACATATTAGTACTGTCCGCCTTATTTAATAGTATCAATTTCTAATTACATAGATACAAATATAAATTATTGTGTTGTATTATATATAACTATTACGATTAATTTATTATTATTATTATTACTACTATCATTATAATTATATCACTAGCACAAATGAACCTGAGCTCAAGATTGAAACCTTCTGTCACTCCGTGTGGGAGTGACAACAACAATTTTTCCTTCTGTTGGTGCTGTTTCCAAAGTGTCATTAACAAAGTTCACCCTCGTCTTCCCAAACCCACAAGTTCTTTTCCTTTTCCATGTGCAATTTTTGGATGCATTTGAAGCCATCCAGGGGTGCAGCCTCTTTTACCCGACTGCCCCACTGCTCCCATGGGGCTCTGACCTCAGCCCACTCCAGAGCCAGGGAACTCCAGGGCAGGGCTTCCCATCTGGGAATCTCTGATGGCACTGATTCCTCACAGTTACACTGAACAAGTGACATTTTGTTGGGATCTGGCCAGACTGGGCCAGTTTTGTTTTGCCAGTGGGCAGGGTCAGCACCAAAGACACAGACTCCAACTGAAGGAATCAGTGTCATTTCCTGCAGCTCAAAGCAGCAAAGAATCACAACAGGAGCAGCTCAGCAATGCACCCAACCATCCCCACCAAAGATTGCCTGCAGTGATTGAGAAAGATCCAGCCCCAGTTACCCTCAGCCTTTACCATCCCCCAGACCCACACAGCAGCTGGGGAAGCTGTCACAGCCAAGGGCTGCAGAGCCACTCCTGGGCACTGGCAATTCCTGCAGGTGCCTCCAGCCACAGCTGAGGCTCCAACCCCGCTGGGAGAGGGCCCAGCTCTGACAGTGCTGAATGGACAAACTGACAGCACTGCTAGTGTGGCAACATCTGGTTTCATCCTCCTCTTGGGTCCCTCCCAAAGCCTGGCCAGGGCCCCAGGAGGAACCAAGGGAGGTGACTTTGACCATTCAGCCCCAAACAAAGCCAGATGTCAGATTTCATGGCCTGGTCTGGCTTCTAAATACACAAAGGTCCATACATGTTTCACTAATGAGTGGCTACATCTATCACAGTGCTAATGACCATGCATATTTCATCAGGGAGCAGATACAAAGATAACCTTTGGTTGGAAGGTTCATCCAGAGGCCACCTTGGGCTCAGGGCCTGCTGTTCAGGCCTCACTCAGGGCTGCTGTCCAGGCCTTGGCACTTCAGGGACGTGCTTTAGTGCTGGGCTTGGCACTGCTGGGTGAGCGGCTGCCCTGGGTGAACTCAGAGGGCTTTTCCAACAGAAAGGATTCTGTGATTCCATGATTCTATCCACTGCATTCAGCTGGGTCCATGTTAGCAGCATTCATTTGCTCAGAAAGTCTCCTCTTGCCCAGCTCCTGTGGCCTGAGGCTTCAGCTCCTTCAGCTCCTGGTGCTGAGCTGCTCATGCTGAACGAGACGACTTGGAGAGAAGAGCACAGTCCATGCAATTCCTTCTGGGACACAGAGAGGGGAGGCTGTGCAAACAGGAGCATTGTTTGCTGTGGCCTCCTCTCTGCCCTTCACGCCTTTCAGCGCTTGGAACCAGCCAAGAGCTTTCTCCAAGAGTGCAATGGAGCAGCTGTTCCTGCTCCTGGCTCTGGCTCTCTCCAGTCTCTGCCCTTGCCTGCTTCTGTCCCTCGTGCTGTGCCCTCTGTTCCCCAGGGCTGGCTGGCTGCTGCCCAGGACTGTGGCACTGGCACAGATCCAGTGCTCCAGAGCCTCCTTTCTGTGCCCTTGGAGCTGCCTGGGCACAGCAGCCTTTTCCATCTGCAAGCTCCCCATGGACAGGGAGTGCCCAGCTCCGTTCCTTGCACAGCCTCCAGGAGCCCAGGGCTGCCATCTCAAGTCCCTGCTGGCACTGGGGGCTCCCAGGTGCCTCAGGCTGCTCTGACACCGCTGCACACGGGAGGGAACAGGGGCAGGGGCTGTGCTGAAAGTCAGCTCCATCTGCTGCTGCTGCTGCTGCTGCTGCTGCTGCTGTGGGGTCATTTGTGCAGCCCTGGCCCAGAGTCAGGGATCAGATCCTGCCAGTCTCTTCCAGCCCTGGCTGCTCAGAGGTTGGGCCCTGGAGCCTCAGGTGGGCAGAGGCAGCTGCTCCTGGTCCCTCTGTGTGCCCGTGTTCAGCAGTGCTGCTCCATCAGTCTGTGCCCAGCAATGGGGAAAAGCCTCAGCCCTGCAGGGCCAGGAGCTGCCGGGCTCTGCCTGAGCAGCTCAGCCAGCAGGAAGGGAGCTGCTCCATACAGGAACCAGGAGCAAGGGACATTCCTTCGATAGGACATGTTTTCTATTTAAAGGAAAAAAAAGGAAAAAGGGAAAAAAATAGGTAAATTGTAAAAGATAAGAATAAAATCCAAGTGTTAGTGAAAAAACATAACATAATGTTAGTGAAAAAAACAAAACATAAATGCAAAGTTACATTCTTTGCATTAAGAGGTAAATGATCTTTTGAAAAAGAGAAGTCAGTTATTTACTCTGGAAATGTGCTGATGCCATGGATACATCTTGCTGACTTCAGCAGCCTTTTTTGTAAAGTTTTTGAGGTTGTTTCCAGCATTGTTAAATTGTGGGTGAAGCAATGAGAAATTGCTTTGTGCCCTTCCAGCTCCAAGCAGGACTGGGAATGGAAACTCTGTCAAACCCCAAATCCTTTAGAAGATGCCCTTCCTTCTCAGCCTGGGAATGAGCTGCACATTCCTGTTGAAACTGTCAGGGATTTCTTAGAGACACCAAGTCCCAAATAGGGCTTTTTGCTCTGGTTTGGCAGTGCAGAAGGGCAATTCTTCATCCACCAGCTCCAGACTGCACTGCCTCAGGAGCATGGCCCACTCGCCAGCTTTGGCCCACTCGTGGCACTGCTAGAGGAGGAAGAAAGTGCAACCTGCACAATTCCAGCCAATCAAGAAGGAAGAATGGGACAGACAAAACAGCCTGTGCAGATACAGGCGTTCAGCTGGGACTGTGGAGAGTTTGGGTCCTTGCCAATTGCATGTGTGTCCCCAGCTGCAATCTCTGGGCCTGCAGCAGAGTCTCACTCACCTGCCAAAGCAGAAAGCTCAGGCGCTGTGCTCACAACGGGCTCGTCTGATGCAGAGCTGTCAGAGCAATGTGAGGGCAGAGCCAGCCCAGCTGGGCCCAGGGCTGAGCCCAGCAGAGCCCTGGCAGAGCCCAGAGCAGCCTCAGCAGCCGCAGAGCCCGGCTGCAAGGAGAGAAAGCAGAAACCGCCCATCAGCTGAGGGCTCCTGTGCCCTTGTGCCAAGGCCTGCGGTGCCCAGGCCATGCTGGCTGTGCCCAGAGCTGTGCCCAGAGCTGCCCATCCCTGCTGCCTTTGGCAGCAGAGCAGGAGGGCAGGACATGTGCCCAGCCTGCAGCCAGCCACGGCACATCCAGCCCTCAGCAGCTGCCCAGAGCAGGATGCTCCTGTGCTCGCTGCCATCTCCCAAAAGCTCTGATCCCACCCTGCCAAGCACACAGGGACCCACCTCACGCCATCCACGGCTGCAAGAAAAGCTGCTCCAAACCATGGCCTCAGCCTTCTCCAAGGGCACGGCCCATCCACGCCACAGCTGCTCCCAAGCACTTCCCCATCCACACTGGACCACCTAGAACGCTTCCTCTGAAAAACAAACAACACATTCTTGAAAAGAGATTAGATGCAAAAAGGGAAAACAAGAAAAATGGTGAAAACTCTTATCTCTGTCAGGGCCTTGAGGGAGGCCCAACTCCTCCATGGTAGGGAAAAACCCAGCCATGGCTGAGGGAAGCCCACACTTTCTCTCTTCCCCCCTGCACTGCCCCCCAAAATCACCGTGATCCCAAAGCAAACAAGGGCAGTGGAGCAGCCCAAGCCCTTCCTTGTCTGCAGAGCAAAGCAGCCCCTGCACAGGTTCTGGAGTCCCACCTCTGCTCCCACCATGGGGCTTTGTTTGTGTCGGGCTGGCTGCCCCAGCCCCAGCCCCAGCCCCAGCCCGGGGCACGGTGGGTGCTGGGGGCTGTTGGCAGGGCCAGGAGCCCACTCCCATTTTGTACCCACCCCAGCCCATCCCCCCAGCCCTGCCAAAAAGCAGCTGGGCAGCGACTGAAGGATGAGTTGCATCTGCCCCAGCAAAGGGGGAACCTTTGCTTCCCAGCCAGGCTGGGCCGTGCCCAAATCTGGCAGAATTTCCCCGGCTGGGGACTCATCTGCAAATTCCCTGTGGAGTTTGGCTTTGAAGAAGGTGCCAGAATCAAAGTCCATTACCTTCAGCCTACAGTGGCCAGGCTGAGGAAGAGCTTGTCATCCTTGATGTCATCCTCACTGTCTCCAGCAGCAGCAGCAGCAGCAGCAGCAGCAGCATCCCCACCCGGTACAGCTTCTCCAGGGGCTCCTGCTCCTTCCCTGGGGGGAGACCAGGCTCTCAGGGCTCTGCCCAGGGCCCCAGCTGTCAGGGAACCAGCACAAGCAAAACCAGCTTGGATGGCGGCCACCAGTGCTGGGCAGAGCAGCTCAGCTCCAGCACAAGGGCTGCGTGTGCCCATCCCATGGCCCCGGTGCAGTGACACAGGCAGCACAAAAAGGTCTGGCTTCCTCTGCTTCTCATTGCCAAGGCATGTGTGGAGCTGCAACTTACCAGGGCCCTGGATACTCCAGGGACCTGGAGAACCATTCCCAACAATTGGGAAAATCCTAGGTGCTCCATCACCCATAGATGAGGTCTCCAAATTTGCCCCAAAATTGGGTCCAGCTTTTACAGGCCAAAAAGAGCAAGTCCAAGTGACTTGATGATATTTTTAGCCCAGAAAGCCCTGCAGCTGATGGCACACTTCACAATCAGCAGGGGACACAGCTCGGCCAAAGCCCAGACCTCTGCTGGGAGCCTTTCTCCTCAAACACCCTTCAAACAAACCTCCATGCAAGTCAGTTGGGAAAGTTTCTTCAAATGATACATTTCTGGCACATAACTACACAGGCTTATGGGAAAGATCCTAAAGCAGCTGCTCTGGAGTCAAAGAGCCAGCACTAAGAGTCCTTGTCATCTGTTTGTAGCTAAATCCCACTTTGGGGGAGTTGAAGGAGTTTGGAATGAGCTAGAGAGCAGACCTCGGAGTTTTTTAGATGATGCCATTGCTTTTTCTTCTCTTCTACATAGACAGGAAGGGTGAGTTTGGCTCCCATCTCCACCGCATGGCTCACAGGGCCGCAAGACTTGTAGTTACAAGAGCTTTGAAGGATTTCTTGGCCAAGAAGACACTGCCAACAAGGATATTTGTGTTTTGGAGCCAATCCTTCAATCTTTCGTCTTATGGACTCATGCTACAGTGTAAGCTTCCTTAGCCAATCATGTTATGACACACAAACCTACAGCACTGCATCCTAAACTTCTTGTTTACCGTTGTAACTACTTTCACTTTTTCTACATCTTGAACTCTAAAACTCTAAACTTTCCTCCACTTCAATTTTCCTCCCCGTGTCTCTGCTAGAAACCAGAAATATGCATTCTCGCTTCTAGCACCTAAGTTTGGAAGCCCTTTCCAAGGTCTCAGATCAAATCCTGGGTTCAATTCTAAGCTTTGCTGACAAGATCAAAGGTCTGAGATTTCCCTGCATTTGGGTTTCCAACAACACCGATGCTGTTGGTTCCACAGTGCCCAGGATCCCTCTCGCAAGTCAACTCTGGCAGGAACAAGGCGGCTGCCGGGGGCTGCTTGTGGCCTCTGACAGCCCCATTGCTCAGGGCTTGCCAGCGCCCCAGCCCCTCAGGCCCTGCCCCAGCCCGGCCAAGCTGCCCGGCAGCAGCGCCGCAGCCCCACAGCAGCTCCAGAGCAGCCCCAGCCAGAGGCACCTGGGAGCCCTCAGCAAGGCAGGCAGCAGCACACGGGCAGGAGGGCACGGATGGCGCTTCCTGCCTGGCACAGGGCTTGTGGCCATCTCCAGGCACCGCTCTGGCAGGGATCCCCGCAGCTCCAGCCCCTGCCCAGCCGCTCTGTGGGCAGCACAAAGGCTTCAGCAGAACCACCACAGGCCAAGGGGCTTCTGGCCATTTTCCCTGCAGCACTGCATGCATGGGCAGCATGCTAAGTAGAAGCACGCTTTTCTCCACTTTCCCTATGCCCTACGGACCCTGGGAAGCAAAGAAAATCTCCTGAGAGTGTGTATATTATAACATGGTATATATTTACATAAGGTAAAAAATAGAATGGAAGAAAAGAAAAATCTTAAAGAAAAGTAAAATTCCCCACTGGCTCAGGCTGCCCCAGCAAAGAGAGCCTCCCGGATCAACTGTCCTCAGAGCTCCAGCAGTGCAGGCAGCCAAGCCGTGACAGACGAGGCCGAGTGATCCATGCCCTGTGCAGCTGATCTTGCAGCCTCTGGATGGTGGAATATCGCCCACGCTCTATTGCCCGGAGGACATGCAGTGTTTCAAGTGCCAGCTGTGACACGGCACTGCTCACGTCCTCCGTCAGGCGTTCCAGGGCTGCAAGAGAGAGGAACAGAGCCATGGTCAGATGCCGGCTCTGCCGGGAGCCAAGGAGAGCCCCCTGCTAGGGCCATCCCAGCCGGCTCTGGCCATGGCCAGGAGGGAGCAGGGAGCAAGGGGATCAGCCCGAAGCTGCTGGCCTCCAATGGCCCACGTGGCCCTGAAAGCTCCGTGTGCTCTGCCCACGGGAGCAGAGCCCTCCGCAGCCGGGGCAGGGCTGGCAGCTCTCCCCCCGGCAGCCCCCGCTGCCAGCCCGCTGCCCTCACTCACCAGTGCAGATCAGCTGCAGCTCTTGCTGCTGCCCCCTCAGGCGCCGCCCGGCCATGCCTGTGAACACAGAGCCTGTCACGGCCCCAGCGGCACAGCTCCCTGCCGGCGGCGCTGCCGGTGCTGTGGCCACACGGGCTGCTGGCCCGGCAGGGCTCAGCCCGGCCCTTGGCGCACGCTGCCGGCCCAGGGCACGGCTGCCAGAGGGCGGCAGCAGCAATGCCCAGCCCAGGCGGGGCTCCACGGCGCCGGGCCCGGCCGGCGCTGCCGGGGCAGCAGGCGGGGCCGGGGCCGAGCTGCGGCGGGCCGGGCCAGGGAGGGAATCCGGGCTCGTGGCTCACCCGTGAACCTGATGGCCGCCTCTCGCAGGGGTTCCTGTGGGCTCTGCAGGTAGCGCAGGGCCCGGCGCAGGTGCTCGGCCGCTCGGCTCCTGTCCTCTGCCAGCTGCAGAGAGCGGCAGGAGGGAAGGGTTGGCGCGGGCTCAGCCCCGGGGCCGGGCGCTGCCTGCGCCCCGCCCCGGCCTCCCCTGCCCGCACAGCCCTGAGGCGCGGCCAGCAGCCGCTGGCCAAGGGCCCCCGAGGGCAGGGGGCAGAGGGCCGGCTGCTGCCCGGGGAGCTGCGGTGCCGCCCCGCAGCCCCGCCGGGCTGGGCTCCATGGGCACCTGGCTCAGGCCCACGGGAGCCTGGAGAAGAGCCCGCGCGGCCTCTGGCTGCAGCAGCGGGCAGGGGCACAGCTGCCCGGCCCCGCACACTGAGCACCGCCCTCAGGGGCCTTCTCCAGCCTGAGGCTGGGGCTTGCAGGCCCTCCTTACCAGGAGCTCAGCGAACTTCCTGAGCTTCTGGCTCTTCACCAGTTTTTCAAGATCCATCCTTTTCAGGAACTTGGCCACACAAATCAGCGTTTTCTGAGAAGCCTGGAGAGCAGTAGAGACAAGGAGATGGCCTCATAGCCCAGGGCGCAGGACCTGCGTCCCTGGGCCAAGGCCTGGAGGAGGCTGCAGCCCGGCAGGTGCCAGGGCAGGAGGCAGCCGAGCCCCCTGCCAGGGGGACAGCAGCAGCCCACAAGTCTTCACCTGTGCCACACACTGATTCTCATCATGGCAGTGGAAGAAGAGTGGCAGCAGGCTCTGGCACAGGGGTGTGTTCAGGGCCTTTTTTTCCTTTTCCTGTGGAAGAGTCACCAATGTTCGGAAAAGCAGTATGGAGAGCAGCTGCACCTGGCTATTGTCCTGTATGAAAGGAAGAGAAAAAGACCTCAGCATTGGCTGCACGGGGCTCAGCTTAGCACAGGCCTGCAAATCCACAGGGCACAAAGTGTCCGGGCAGCAGCCAGTGGCTGTGGCTGGGAGCAGTGAGCCTTACGTGCTCAAAGAGTGGCAGGAGCGCCTCAAGTAGCTGCAGTGTGACGGGGCTGGGCATCAGCATGTCATTGTCCAAGATGATAAAGCTGAGTAGCACGACTGTCATGCTAACTATCTCTCCATCCACATCCCACAGAGGCTCCACAAGACTTTCAGTCAGGCTCCACATTTTTTCGGTCTGTGCAGAATACAAGTTTGAGAAACGCCATCCTGCTGCTGCAGGGCCCAGAGGCCAAAGGCCTGTCCTGAAGCACTTGGGCAGCTGAACTGGGAGGCAGGAGAGCTGGGAGCAGCTGCTCCAACACCCAAAGCCCAGCCAAGCCCAAACGACTGCATTCCCCAGCTCAGCCTCAGCCCCTGCCCCCTTCTCACCATTGAGGGCTCCTCCATGAGCTTGAGAAGGGCCCTGAGGGCCAGGCGACGCTTCTCCCTGCTCTCGCTCCGCAGCTGCCTCGACAAGATTTCCAGGACTCTGTTAGCACCACGTTGACTCAAGTCCAGGCACTCGAGGACCTGGATGGCACAGGGCAGTGACAGGGGAGACGGCCGGCAGGAGCCTGGAGCCCCACAGGCTTGGGCCCAGGCAGCAGCACAGGGCGCGGGCACCGTCCCAGGCAGCTGTGGCTGTGAGAGGGCAGAGAGCTGGCAGGCAGCTCAGCCAGGCAGCTCAGCCAGGCAGCGCTGGCCTTCAGGCTCACCTCCACAAGGAACGCCAGGGCGGGCAGCTCCCAGCGTGGCTCCTGTGTGCTGAGCAGCCGGAGCAGGTAGCGAGCGATGCGGGACCGCAAGGGGATGGAGACACAGCACATCTCCCTGGCAGGAGAAAAAGGAGACAAGACTGTGGGCCAGGGGGACAAACCTCTGCCAGGACTGACTCACAGAGCTCTGCTCTTTCCCCAGCATCCTGCAAGGGGCCCCGTTTGGGAGGCAGCTCCTGGTGGGCACGCTCCTCTGCCAGCCTTTTCCAGTCTGCTTGGCCATCCCTCGGTGACAAGGCCCTCTGGCCCACGACCTTGGGGACTGTGTGGAGCTCCCTGGGCACAGAGCACAAATGTCAGAGGCAGTGGGGAGAAGGGGCTCTCACCTGGCCAGCAGACCCACAGCATAGTGGTGGGTGTCAGCACACAGCAGCGTGTCCCAGCCACAATTGCGTTCCATTGCCACCACCACATCCTCGCGCTGCATGCGGCAGAGCAGGGACTTCAGGGTCCGCACTGCAAACCTGCGTGCACAGCAAAGGCCAGGTCACACTGGCAGCACTGGCTCCTGCCCTGGGACATGGCAGGGACAAGAGGAGTGGGATGGAGCACCTGTTGGGGCTGGTGGCAAGGCCATGCTCTTCCTGGCATCCCTTCCAGAAGGTATCGACCTCCTCTGGCATATCCAGAGTGCTAAAGAAGACTTGGGAGAGCAGATGCACAAATAGGCGGGGGAAATAGGCCGTCACCATATGTGGGACACGGGGCACCTGGACGATCTTCCACATCACCACGTTTGCCTGCAAAGGACAAAGCTCCCTGAGACAGTGCTCAGTGCCGAGGTGTCCGTGTGGCAGGGCCCAAGCTTGGCAGGGAGAGGCCCAGAGAGACGCAGGGGGAGCACGGGGTCTGGTGGGCCTGGAGCTGCCCCTGGGCCGGGTTTCAGGCCAGTGCCTGAGGCAGGGAGATGCAGTGGGGGAAGGAGGATGGAGAGCTGCTGGAGAGGCAGCCTTGGGGCCAGCAAAGGCCACTTGCAGAAACTCACAGCCAGGCCAAAGACACCCGTTTTGTCCCCATCGGAGGTGCAGGTGCTGTGCTTGGGCCAGCTCCCCAGCACATCCAGGAGTATCAGCTGCACTGGCTCCGCAGTCCTGAGCGAGCACATGATGGTCTTCCACATGGTGATGGCAGCTCTGTGGGGTTAGAGCTCTGTCTCAGGGGGGTTTCAGACACGGCACCATGGCCTGGGCATCCCTAGGGGCCCGGGCTGACGGCCGGCTCTGCCTCTGCCCACTGGCCTCGCCAGCAGCAGCCAGGCAGCCCAGCCCTGTGGGGACAGAGCCCTGAGGGGCGGCAAGGGAGCATGGCAGCAGGCTCGGGGGCTGACATGCCAGGGCTGGGAAAGGCAGCAGCCAGAGGGCCCTGGAACTCTCTGTTGGTCAGACACCTTGGCCAGGCGGTACAGGGTGATGGGCTGGGGAGGCCTGAGCCCTCTGGGCAGGTGGGCTCCATACCTGTCACAGGACGGGGCCACACGCAGCAGCGTCACGACTGCATCACCCGGGTGTGCTTTGGTGAGAGTCAGCAGGGCCTCGTCCAGCCTGTGCTCGGCAGAATCATTGGCCAGGAGCCATCGGTGAATGTACCTCACCGTGGCGGGCACCTGGAGAAGGCACGGGGAGACTTGGAAAGCTGCCAGAGGGAGCAATGTCCCCAGGGTCCCCAGAGAATGCTTCCCTTGCCAGCGCACTGCCATGGCCTCAAAGGCTCCCAGGGACCAGCAGGCCTGGCTGGGGAAGCCACGGGACTCATGGGGGAATTGATGCCTGGCCCCAGGCTGCTCACTTGTTCTGGCCTGGCAGCACCCTTCTCCAGGAGCAAATCCAGCAGGGCAGCACTGGTCTCATGATTGAGGAGCTCGGACTGAGCTCTGAGCCCAGTGCCCATGGTGCTGGTCCCTTCCCGCCGGATGCTCTGGATGAAGTCGCAAACGAGCTGTAGGAGAAGGGCAGGAAGCCAGGGATGTTGCATGGAGTGCTGCACACACGGTGCTGGGCTGAGCAGGGACAGCAGGCCCAGCCCAGGTGGGGGTGGCTGCAGGTACCTGTGCTGTGCTGCGGAAGCGGCCACGGCTGGATTCCTGCCCTTGTGTGCGCTCCAGGGCTGCATCTGGCAAAGAGCGAGCGCAGCCAGAGCTGAGGGGCTGCGGGAGTGGCCGGAGAACAGAGCCCAGCCCTGCGCTGCTGAGGCAGGGAGAGCCCCGGGATGCTCCAGGGGGATGGAGCACGGCCACTGCCGAGTGTCTGCCCGGCCCCTCTTCTGTCCTATCCATGGGCATTTCCCCAGGGGACGGGATGGAATGGGATGGAATGGGATGGGATGGGAGGGGATGGAATGGGATGGGGCCAAGTTGGCTGCAGGCTCCAGCCCTGCAGCCCAGCTCTGCAACTCACCCTCCTGCGGTGGATGGAACGGCACCGCCGCATTGGTCTCCTGTGCTGGGCCAGCTCCAGGGCCTTCTTCCTCCTCCTCCTCGTCCAGCCAGACCACCTTGCGCACTCTCGGGGCTCTGTGCCCCATGTCTGTGACTGGAGCTCGGCCCAGCAGCGAAGCCACTCGGTACCGCTCCTGCAGGGCCTCCTGCGCCTTCCCTGCGGGCGGGACGCGGCTGTCAGCGCTCGGCCCGGGGCCAGCAACGGCCCCCGAGCGCTCCTCAGCCGCCCCGGGCCGGCCATGCCCAGGCGTTCGCTCCTTGGAACGCGGCACGGGAGGCTCGGGGCCGGCGGCCGCGCTGCCAACCGGCGGAGCTCGGGCCGGGGAAGCCGCAGCGGAGGCGGCGGCAGCGGCCGCGACGCCTGTGTCCTCCGCGGGCCCCGGGAGGAGCCGGGGACGGGGACGGGGACGGGGCCGGGGCCGGGGCCGGGGCCGGGCTCGGGGCTGGAGCCTGCGTCGGGTCCGGGGCCGGGCTCGGGCCAGGCGGTGCCGAAGGGCGGCGATGCCGCCCCCGCACCAGGCACTGACGCCCGCCCAGCAGCGCCACCGCCAGTACGGCCAGAGCCGGGCGGAAGCGAGAGCGCGGCGGGATGGCCGGGGCCGGGCACGGGGCAGCCCCGCCCTGGGCCGGGGGCAGGCCGGGGGCATGGCCCGGCCCGGCAGGGGAGAGGGAGGCGGTGAGAGGAGAGGGACGCCGGGCAAGGGACCCCGAGAGAAGGGTGCCCGACCGAGGGAAAGGGAGAGAAAGAAAAAGAGAAAGAGAAAGAAGGAAAGAGTGTTCTAAAATATCTGTTTTTCTGCTGCCGCTGTTGCTGCCGCTGCTGCTGCTGCCGCCGCTGCCGCCGCTGCAACTGAAGCACCGGGGCCGTTCGTCCCCGTGTCCGTTCCCCGCTCGCCCCACGAGCCCCACGTTCGAGCCCCGCGCGCCCCGGGCACAGCCCCTGAGTCTGTCCAAACACGGCAACTTTGCAGCGGTGAGCCCAGATGCAGAGCCCTGACTCCTGCACACTGGCACAGCAATCCCCTCGCTTGCTGCTCTGCATTGTCCTGTCTGAGGGTCAAACACTGTCGGGCCACCTTCCCTTGCTGTAGGATTCCTACCTGACCCCAGCACTGCACTTACATCTCCAGTGTTGCCTTCCAGTAAAACCAGGGAAGGAAAACTGTGTGTGGCTCATGGTATTTTCAAGTGTCTAAAAATCACTGAGTCACTGATCTTAGAGGTGAAGTGCATCTGGAATTCCTGGGATGGAGAAGTAGTGCAACATGGAAAAGGGGAGCATAGAAATAAATAGAGGAAAACATCTTGGATTGTTTATTTATTTTCATTTCCCTTCTGGAAAGCTGTTTCAGTTTTCCAGGAATCTTCTCCTGTCTCTCTTCCCAAGAATCTCTCATGGAGAACAAGGTCAAGCTTCTGTCACAAGATTTGCCAGCAGGAAATTATGCCACTGGTGAAATTTTCATGATGACTGTTTGTGCTGGCTTAGGGCAAATTTGGTGAGGAAACCTCCAAAAGGGCTCCGTCTAGAAAGCAAGTTCAAGCAGCCCCTCCCCCTACTAATTCAGGAAAAGACTTCCCTCGAGAAAAGTGAAAAAAACCCAGTTTATTTAACAAGTAAAGTATTCACAAGCATGAAAAATGCATAATATTAAATGAAACCTCTGACAGTGCTGAAGAGATGGCAAATTCAGAAAGTCCTTTTTGTGGGTAGTAGTTGGCTCACTCGGTCTCTTCTAAGTCCCTCTGGGGCTGGAATGCAGCGTCCCAGAGCTCGGTGGGCCACAGGTGTGAGCTGCCAGTGTTTTTCTGGGTTTTCAGTCCAGAGCAGGTTTAAACAGTTCCAAGAAAAAGGAAAGTCACAGTCCAAGGAACTTCTCTTCCTTAGCTAGCTAAAACCAAATTGCTGGACCTGGGCTGTGAAATTTCCTGGGCATCAGGAAATTTCCATATCTGGGCACTGGCAGTCCCAGCAAACACCAGTGAAAACTTCTGGCCCTCGTCTGGACCATTGACCAGTGGTTTCCCTGAGAACCAGCTCTGGCCACTTTACAGACAGAGATTGCTTTCATCTGGTGCTCTGGAAACAGAACTTCAATGAAGGCAAACACAACAAACAGGACGGCGTGCACAGTAGAGAGAGCAAAGCAGAAAAAAGCCTGGGTCCAGGGTCTAGCAGGGATATTTATCCATTTATTTATGGGGAGGGGTTAAGGTGGGATCTGAGGGAAGGATCCAAGAGGAAGGAGGGATTAAGAATATTACAATTTTTGCAGTATAAAGTAACCAATGGTAGCAAAGAGAACTCAGAACTTTCTAGTAACAATCTGCATAACTGAACAAGAGGATTATGGCCGGGAGCTCCTGCTGACCCTGACTAAAGAGGGTTTTCCCATGGCCTTAAGCCAAGGTCTCCCTCTTCTTTTAAACCAACTCCAACACACCAGATCTGGGAGGTGCCGGGTTTTGGCTTTCTTTGCCAGACAATTGCTGCATTTGGGTTGTGGTGGCACAGGGAAATTGCCAGATCTGGGCACTGGCGGTGCCAGCTAACCGCAGATCTGGGTGGTGCCAGTGCTGACACCAGAAAATTGCCGGGTTTTGTCTTTCTGTGCCAGCAAACTTCTGGCCTTGGGCTGTGCTGCCACTGGGAAACTGCTGGATCTAAGCACTGGCAGTGCCAGCAAACACCAGATCTGGGTGGGGCCAGCACCAGGTATTTGCAAGGTTTTGGCTTTCTTTGCCAGAAAATTACTAGACTCGGGCTGTGCCAGCACCAGGAAATTCCCGCATCTGGGCACTGGTGGTGCCAGAAAACACTGGAACTTGGCATTGCCAATGACGGTAGCAGGGAATTGCCAGATTTTGGCTTTCTTTGCCAGAAAATTGCTGGACTTGGCTCTGCCAGAACAGGGAATATCCAGATCTGAGCACTGGCAGTGGCAGCAAACACCAGGTCTGGGCACCTGTATTGGCATCAGGAAATTGCCGGATTTTGGCTTTCTGTGCCAGCAAATTGCTGGACTTGGGCTGTGCCAGCCCTGGGAAATTTCCGGATCTGGGCACTTGCGCAGCAAACACCAGATCTGGGTGGTGTGTTGTAGTGTGTTTTTATACTTTGAAATATTTGGTAGTGGTTTTGTTTTTGAATACCCGCATCTTTCCCAAGTGGTTCATCCCAGATGGTACCCCCCTCCCTTTACCTGTGTAATCCCTTTCCCTTGCTGAGATCATCCCCAAACCCCCACCCTGGCTCTCTGTCAATCACTCAGCATCCCATCCCCTCTATCCAGAAGCTTCGGTCCAGGATGTCGAGTGATCAGCCAGAGGCCAGGGGTCAGCCCCCCAAGCCCTGCCCCATACGCTGTCCTAAATGTCCATCCCCCAGTACCCATCCCTTAGGGTCACTTCTTGGTTAGTCAAATGTTATCTACTTTGGGTTTCCACCTCCCTTTAAATGTAACCTTGGCACATCTCCCGGGGCTCTTGGCAGGAGGCCCCTGAGGTGTAGGGGCTCCTTTGGGACTCCTAGAATAAAACCTTGGATTAACCCCTGCTAAGAGTCGGCCCTTTCTCTTCTACCGATGTCTCTGGTGTCTCTTGTGCTGCACAGGCGCCCAGCCCAGGTGCCCTCAGTACCCTCGGGGCACAGAGAGTGTCTCCCCGCTGTCGGCCGTGTCGGGGCTGCCCCCGGTGTCTGCCGACTCGGGACTGGCCCAGGGTTCCTGAGAGGCTCCCAGAGGGACAGAGACAGCACCCATATAGGTAAACTGAATCGCCCTGGGATTTTGGAGGTAATTACAAATTGGCCCGAAGGTGCGAATTTTGATGTCACATATGAAGAACAAGAACCAGTGACACGGGCTGAAGAGGCTCCTCCATGTAACCAACTGCCCCCAGAGGAAACGCGCTACGCTCTTTTCACTGACGGTTCCTGTCGCATCGTAGGGATGAACCGGAAGTGGAAAGCAGCCGTATGGAGCCCCACACGACAGGTCGCAGAGGCCACTGAAGGTGTAGGTGGATCAAGCCAACTTGCAGAACTCAAAGCCATTCAGCTGGCCCTGGACATTGTAGAAAGAGAGAAGTTGCCGAAGCTCTGCCTCTACACTGATTCATGGATGGTAGCCAATGCTCTATGGGGATGGCTGGAGAGGTGGAATGAGTTCAACTGGCAGCATAGAGGAAAGCCAATTTGGGCTGCTGAAGAGTGGAAAGACATTGCTACCAGGGTAGGGAGGCTACATGTGAAAGTCTGCCATGTAGATGCTCATGTCACCAAGAGTAGAGCCAATGAGGAACACCAAAACAATGAGCAGGTAGACCAGGCAGCAAAGATAGGGGTGTCAAAGATAGACCTAGATTGGGAACACAAGGGAGAGTTATTCCTAGCTCGATGGGCCCATGATGCCTCAGGCCATCAGGGCAGAGATGCCACCTATAAGTGGGCAAGAGACCGAGGGGTGGATTTAAGCATGGACAGTATTTCTCAGGTTATCCATGACTGTGAGACGTGTGCTGCCATCAAGCAGGCCAAGCGAGTGAAGCCCCTATGGTATGGTGGGCGGTGGTCCAAGTACAAGTATGGGGAGGCCTGGCAGATTGACTCCATCACACTGCCCCAGACACGCCAGGGCAAGCGCCATGTGCTGACCATGGTGGAAGCCACCACTGGATGGTTGGAAACCTACCCTGTGTCTCATGCTACTGCCCAAAACATCATCCTGGGCCTTGAAAAGCAGGTCCTGTTGAGGCATGGTACCCCAGAGAGAATTGAGTCAGACAATGGGACTCATTTCAAGGACAGCCTCATCAACACCTGGGTTAGGGAACATGGCATTGAGTGGGTGTATCATATCCCCTACCATGCACCAGCTGCAGGCAAAGTGGAGAGGTACAATGGACTACTAAAAACCCAGCTGAAAGCTTTGGGTGGGGGATCTTTCAAAAATTGGGAGCAGCATTTAGCAAAGGCCACCTGGTTAGTTAACACCTGAGGTTCCACCAACCGAGCAGGTCTTGCTCAGTCTGAGTCCCTGAATATAACAGATGGAGATAAAGTCCCAGTGGTGCATGTCAGAGGTTTGTTAGGGAAGACTGTGTGGGTCAATTCTGCCTCGAGTACAGACAAACCCATTCGTGGGGTTGTCTTTGCTCAGGGACCAGGTTGCACATGGTGGATAATGCAAAGAGATGGAACAACACGATGTGTACCTCAGGGAGATCTGATTGTGGGGTGAGAATGATACGCAATATCACTGTTTGTTGGATGTTACTGCCATTGTCTGTACATTACACCATACAGACATGAGACAGAAGGAAATGTGTAAGTGTTGAATGTCTGGGCAAGTGGAAGATGGAGAAGGAGATGTGCAAGTGTCGAAGGTCTGAGCAAGTGATAGATGGAGCTTTGAGTGAGTAAGGTGAAAGGGGTGAAATCCTGCAGCTCTGTAGTATAGGGCCTGGATTCAGTGGTCCAGTGTGGGGATGTGATGAGGGCATGATGGGTATTGCTTGTAATTTTTGGGGGAACAGATGGAAATTTTGTGTGAATAAATGCATGATGTGTGGTAGTATGTTGATGATATGGTGATAAGGGGTGGAATGTCCTAGGGTGATGTTATGATGCTTGTATCCCCATTCATGTGTTCTGTTTATGCTGGATATTATGTTCTGTGCCTTTAACACTGGCTCTGAAGAGTGAAAGTTTTGTTTGGGTTTTCTTATCAGCCTGGCGGGACACAGAGACGGGCAGTACATAGTGCTGCTTTTGCTTTTTGCCTTTGCTTTTTGCATTGCTCTCTCACTCTTGCTTCTGCTTCACTTCTGCTTGCTCTTGCTTTTGCTCATTAGCTAGTTTAGCTAAACTGTCCAAATTTCTTCCTGGACTGTTTCTCCTTTCCTTTTTGAACCATCTCGAACCTGCTCCAGACAGGGACCTGGGAACACCGAGCGTTTGCACCTTGTGGCCTGCAGCAGCTGCCCCAGCGCCAGAGGGACTGAGTGACCACCCCCAAGAGAGAGTTTCTGAATTTGCCATCTATTTTTCAGAGTGGTGAAAGAGCGGTGTCATCTGGTATTGTTCATTTTGTGTGCTGGGGGTGCTGTGCCTGTTAAATAAACAGGTTCTTTCCACTTCTCTCCAAGGAATTCTTCCCGAACCGGCTGGGGGGAGGGGCTGTGTGAGTTTGCTTTCTGGAGGGGCCCCCCTCTGGAGATTCTCTCCCAAATTTGCCCTAAACTAGGACACCCCAATATGGGATGGCAAACAGGATTGATTCAGACCGGGGAACTCATTTCACATCAAAGATATTGCAGAAAGTTGTTCAGGCCCTGGGAGTAAAATTGGAATTACACACTCCATGGCAACCACAGAGTTCTGGTCAGGTTGAGAGAATGAATCAAACTCTTAAATGAGCTCTAGTTAAGCAAATGATTGAAACCCAAATGTCATGGATAAAATGTCTCCCTTTGGCCTTATTAAGAATTAGAACCCAACCCCAGTCAGATCTGGGGGTGTCACCCTATGAAATGATGTTTGGGTTACCCTTCCTGACCTCACCCCAGAAGGCTGCCACCTATGAGGAAGGGGAAGCCAATGCCAAGAAATAAGTGATGTCTGTAGCACAAACCTTAGAAGGGGTAAGACATAAAGGGGCAATTCCTCAAACTACCACCCTGGATTTCAGAATCCATAATATTAATCCTGGGGATTGGGTGATGATTAAGTCATGGAGAGATCAGCCTCTAACTCCCCAGTGGGAAGGTCCCTTTCAGGCACTGCTCACCACCGAATCGGCCGTGCGAGCTGCAGAGCGGGGATGGACTCATGGCAACAGAGTCAAAGGCCCAGGAGAAGAACCCAAAGAGTGGACTGTAACATCCAGGCTGGGTGAAACAAGATTGACTCTCAAGCAGAGACTGAGAGACAACCAGAAAACCACCAAGATGCCCAAAAAGTAGAGTCAAGCTTCCACCAACCAGCTCGAGAACTGTCTTCCTGTTTTCATGGGTGAGAATTACCAGCAGCTGTTGAGGAGAAGTACACAAGGGACTGTAAAAGGTAATGGGGCAGCTTCTTCAAGGAAATAAGACAAAGGAAGGAGGGCAAGACCAGGTTGGCCCGTTTGTTTGCTACCAAGAAGGCTCCATAGCCCTGCTGTGGGTAGCAACCCTGTAGGCACGGTAAGGTAGGGACAAAAGGCCAGACCAGACCTCTGTAATTCCTCAGTTGTCTTTTAATTCAGGGACTGGAGGGCAGGACTGAGTTGGCCTCTGTACTCACCCCTAAGATGCACCAACTATGGGTAGCAGCCACACAGGCACGGTAGATGGGAGTCAAAGCCACACTGGACCTCTGGGATGCCCTTTTGACCATTCCAAATGAGTGTGTCTAAGGAAAACCTGACTTTTTTTTTTCTCCTGTTCCCACTGTCCTTGCCCACATCAACAGATGCTGGTATGACTCATTCAAGAGACAGGGAAATTTTTTCACTTAATTGTTCAAGCAAAATGACTTATAGAAAACAAAAAGGGGGCTTGTTATAGATGAGTGATTCTCTGGTTGAGTCTCACAATTAAGGGGTGAATATTAAATATATGTTAGGAGAAGTTTTGTAGATGTATAGTTATCCTTCCTCTCCACCTTGCATTGCTATCACAGGATGGCCTCAGTAGCTGGGGCATTTGGGAGGGTTGGCTTGTTCCTATGGCAGCACCTGACCTCCAATCAAGGTGTGAGACAGTGATCTCCACCACTGGACAGAGAAGAAGGAGTCGATTGACAAGACTTTGGGAGGGGCTGGAGGTGTAAAAGACAGAACATCCATTTTGTAGATGAGCACACAATGACTGAATCCTTTGCTCCTGCTGCTGTATCCTTTTCTTTCTTCAGTCTTCTGTTTTATTTTGATATGGTCTTAATAAAGCATTTACATTTTTGAAAGTGAAAATCGTTTCTCACATGGGGTTCGATAATGTGGGGCAAGGTTGTCCACTCTGGGTCAGTTCTCAAGGTAAAACTTCACTGACCTGGCCAGACCTCCTTAGGAGAGACCCTGGATCCATACCAAGCACAGAATGCTGCATTCAGCTCTTTTCTAAAGAGAACAGTAATAAAATACACTGTTTAAAATAGGATTACATTTTTCTTAGAAGCTCTTTGAAATATTTCTCCATAAACGTAAAAGGAAATCTTCCTGATGAACTGCACGAGAGCAGAGGGAAATCAAGGCAGAGCCATGGTTGGTCAGGACTTGCTTGATCCTTATGAGGCCTGTGGAGCATTTGGAGCTGAGCCCTGGAACCTCAGGGCCTGAGAGGAGATTGCACAAACCTTTCCAGGAGTCAAAGTCAGAAGAAAACCCCAAAGTGTCTCGAGGCATTAATAGGACCCACAGAGGTCCATCCCCAACACAGGGTCCTCATGGACTCCTGGAGGAGAGAATTGGAGGCCAGGATGGCAAAAGAACTTCTCAGAGATTCAGAGTGTAGAAAGGAGAATCCAAAGTACCTTAAAAATCTTGAGTATCTCAAGGCATTAATGAGCCCCACTGAGTGTCAGTACAAAGCTCTCCAGGGACTCATTAAAGCAGATAATTGGGGCCATAATTGCAAAAACCTCTAACAGAGTCTGTATGAAAAGAGAAACACCAAATACCTTCAAATATCTGAAGTACCCTGAAGTATTAATGAGCCCCACTGAGTGTTGTTACTGACAAAGCCTCTCCAGGGACTAATTACAGCAGATAATTGGAGGCCATGATTGCACAAACCTCTCAGAGAGTCCAAGGCAAAAGCCAAACCCAAAGTCCTTTGAAAAACCTGCAGTCCCTGCAGGGAGCATGAAGGAGCCCCCAGGGCCATTGCTGAGCAAGGCTCCCCAGGGACTCCTTGCAGCAGATCCTTGAGGCCACTGGGATGTGGGCTAGGGGGGGATGCTGAGGGCAGCACAAGGGGCTGACAGTGCCCAGCCTGGCTGGGGCTGTGCCAGGAGGCCCCAGGGCCTCAGGACAAGGTGTCTCCTCCCAGCCCTTGCTGGCACAGACCCTGCTGTGCCCCAGGGCACCAAGACTTGGCTTCTCTTTGTCCCCACCTGTCATCACTGCCTGCAGTTCTCTGCTCTGCCTGGGGCCTGGGGACAATTTCTCAGTTGTGTCCCTCAGTGGGACCCATTAAAAGTCCAAGAAATTTTGAGATGGATTCTGCCTTGGAGTTCTGGAGAGGTTTCTTCAGCTCCCTCTCAGGGACTGATGTCCAGGGCCTGAGCACAAAGCCCCAGAGGCTGATTAAAGTCCTTGTGCTGTGTCTGTGCTGCTGAGCTGGGCTGGGCTCCTGGCCCAGAGGCAGCTCCTGCTCACCAAGAAGAGCTTCAAAAGCACATTTCTCTGGATGAGCAGCTCTTGTGCCAGCCCAGCAGGGCTGGGGCACTGCCTGCAGCCAGCCCGGGCACAGCCCAGAGGCACAGAGAGCTTCAATCAGTCAGGGCTGGGAAGGGGCTGAGAAGTGCCTGGGGCACAATCACTGCCAGCCCTTGGCACAGGAACCTCTGGCTGCAGGACAATGCAGCTGCAGCTCCTGGAGCCATCTCCTGCAGCTGGAACATGCCAATGCCTGCAGAGCCTGTGAGTACATTCTCTACTTGTCTCTTGTGCAGAGCAGCCAGGGGTGCCCAGGGCTGTCCTGCAGAGCAGGGTCCTGCAGCCCAGGGTGCTGTGCTGGGGCAGGGACTCTGCTGCCTGCCAGGGACAGCTCTCAGCCAGCCCTGGCAGCTGCTGCCAGCACTGGGGGACAAGATCTGGCTGGGAGGAGACAGCTGGTGAGGCTTGGAATTGTTCTCCTTGTGTGGGGAGGATGCTGCATTGTTCAGGACTGCTCCCAGCATGGCATTTAACTGCAGAACATTTCCAAGAAGATTATACAGGGAGCACAGCAAGGCAGGTGCTGCACAAAAGGGAAAGTCCTGTTTTTTTATTCTACTCCTCTGTGTTGCCTGGATGGGAAATTGTACATAGATATTCATCTTTTAGTTCAGGTTGAGAAAAATAAAAAAATTTCTCTCAGATCTTACTAAACAGGGCAGTGACAGAAATCAGCACAGGGCCCCTCAGAGGCAGCATCAGTGTTGCTTTTCCAGCCTCCTCAGGGTTGCTCTGACGTTGCCATCAGAGCCTGCAGAGCCAGAGCTGCCCCTGGGCAGTGCCTGAGCTGGGAGGGCTCTGCAGGGCAGAGCTGAGCCCCCAGGGCTGGGCTGGGCTCTGGCAGCACTGGCAGGGCCCAGCCCTGGGCACAGGGAAGCAGCTGCTGGCAGGGACAGCTCCAGGCAGCAGAGCCCTGGGCAGGCAGTGGGGGGAAAGTGCCCCCAGGCTGTGCTGGGATATTTCAAGTCCTCTCCAAACCCTCCTATTCCATGATTACTTTTTTTACAGATCCTCATGCCAAGGCACAGCAAATGTTCTAACAGCAGCTCCATCAGGCACTTCCTGCTGCTGGCATTGGCAGACACGCGGCAGCTGCAGCTCCTGCACTTCTGCCTCTTGCTGGGCATCTCCCTGGCTGCCCTCCTGGGCAACGGCCTCATCATCAGCGCCGTAGCCTGCGGCCACCACCTGCACACGCCCATGTTCTTCTTCCTGCTCAACCTGGCCCTCGCTGACCTGGGCTCCATCTGCACCACTGTCCCCAAAGCCATGCACAATTCCCTCTGGGACACCAGCAACATCTCCTACACTGCATGTGCTGCTCAGGTTTTTCTGCTTATCTTCTTCATGGGAGCAGAGTTTTCCCTCCTGACCATCATGTGCTACGACCGCTACGTGTCCATCTGCAAACCCCTGCACTACGGGACCCTCCTGGGCAGCAGAGCTTGTGCCCACATGGCAGCAGCTGCCTGGGCCAGTGCCTTTCTCTATTCACTGC
This sequence comes from Agelaius phoeniceus, assembly GCF_051311805.1. Classification (NCBI taxonomy): domain Eukaryota; kingdom Metazoa; phylum Chordata; class Aves; order Passeriformes; family Icteridae; genus Agelaius; species Agelaius phoeniceus. The sequence continues at coordinate 9,901,371 of NW_027509866.1, forward strand.
TGCACACAGCCAATACATTTTCCCTGCCCCTGTGCCATGGCAATGCCCTGGGCCAGTTCTTCTGTGAAATCCCCAAGATCCTCAAGCTCTCCTGTTCACACTCCAACCTCAGGGAACTTGGGCTACTTGCTGCTAGTGTCTGTTTAGGATTCGGTTGTTTTGTGTTCATTGTTTTCTCCTATGTGCAGATCTTCAGGGCTGTGCTGAGGATTCCCTCAGAGCAGGGACGGCACAAAGCCTTTTCCACCTGCCTCCCTCACCTGCTCGTGGTCTCCCTGTTCCTCAGTGCCGGAACATTTGCCTACCTGAAGCCCCCATCCATCTCCTCCCCATCCCTGGATCTGGCCCTGTCAGTTCTGTACTCAGTGGTGCCTCCAGCCCTGAACCCCCTCATCTACAGCCTGAGGAACCAGGAGCTCAAGGCTGCAGTGTGGAGACTGATGATTCGATGCTTTAGGAAACATTAAACTGCTGGCAAATTTCTACAAATCTCTTGTAATAAAAGTCATCTTTGATAATTCTTGTTGGTTTCCTTCTGGAGGTTCTGTGTCTTTGTGTTACTTTTCTCATATTGTCTAAAAAGAAATTTCATTTTTTGTACCATTTCTCATTTTGTTTCTCTCCTCCTTCCCTGTGGCCACAGACTTTGTCAATGAGGGGCTGCACTCTCGGTGGCTTTAAAAGAATTAAAGGATGTCCCAGCAGAGTTTTCTGCAGAGATGCCCTTGTGTTGCCTTCTCTGGAGCTGCAGCAGCAATGTCTGTGTGCAGAGCTGGGGCAGATCAGTGCTGGCCCAGCAGCTGTGCCCAGCAGCAGCAGCAGCAGCAGCACTTGGTGTTGCCAGTGCTGCTGCCGTGGCCCTGCCCCGCTGCCCTGGTGGCCCTGGTGTTGCTGCAGGGCCTGAGTGCTCTCGGGGCCGGGCACAGCCCTGGGGGTGGCAGTGCCGGGGCTGCAGCAGGGACAGGCCATGGGCACTGCTGGGGCAGCGCTGACGCCTCAGGCCAGGCCCTGGGGGCTCCAGGCTCCTTGCCCAGGCTCTCTCAAGAACACGGCCAGGCCAATGCTCAGCACAGAAACCCCCGTCAGCAGCCCCAGGCTGGCCGTGGGCAGGCTGGGGGCAAACAGCATGGCTGGGGCTCTGCAAGGGCCCTGGGCCAGACGGGAAGGAGCAGCAGAGCAGGGGCTGATCCATGCCCAGTGCGCTGCACAGCCCAGGGCAGCGTTCCAGAGCGTCCTCATGCAGCTGCCAACAACATCCCCCCTCTGCAGCCCTGGCCTCTCCCCCAGCTCACACAGGTGCCCCATCCTTGCAGGCACAGACACGGCAGCACTGCCTCAGCAGCCCCTGTTTGCATTGCACACAGCAGGGCCAGCACCCCCATGCTGTTGCTGTGGGGACATGAACCTGAGGGAGCACAAATGCCAGCAGCCCCTGGGGCCAGCAATGCCTGCGGGACACCAGGGAAACCACTCAGCTTTGTCCTGGCCTCTGCACTCAGCCAGAAAGTTTGTTCCCATCAGCTGGGAGTTTCCTGTGCCACTGCAGACGCTGTTGCTCAGAGCCAGGGCTGCCTGGCAGCCACCCCCAAACTGCCCTGAGCATTTCCTTGGATGAACCTTTGCTCCTTTGCTTTCTTTACTCTTTCCTTGCACAAATTTCTTCCTCTTGCCCACCCCAGGGGGCCCAGATCTGGACACAGCACTCGAGGTGCTGCCCAACCAGTGCTCAGCACAGGAGAAGGATCCCTGCCCTGCTCCTGCTGGCCACACCATTCCTGATCCAGGCCAGGAGCCATTGGCCTTCTAGGCCACCTGGGCACACTGCTGCCTCATGTCCAGCCTGCTGTCCATCAGTCCCTGCAGGTCCCTTTCTGCCTGGCTGCTCTCCAGCCACTCTGTCCCCAGCCTGTAGTGCTGCAGGGGTTGTTGTGGCCAAAGTGCAGGGCCCGGCACTGGGACTTGTTAAACCTCACCTTGTTGGATTTGGGCCCTGGATCCAGCCTGTCCAGGGCCCTGTCCAGAGCCCTCCTACCCTCTAGCAGATCCACACTCACACCCATCTTGGTGTCATCTGCAAATTTGCTGATGATGGACTCAATCCCCTCATCCAGATCATCAATGCAGGTATTGAAATCCACGCTGGCTGGCTCTGATCCCTGGGCCATCCTGTGGGTGCCCTGTGATGGCACTCAAGGTGATCTGTTCCATAACCTTGCCAGGCACCCAGGTCAGGCTGACAGGCCTGGAGTTCCCCAGCTCCTCCTTCCAGCCCTTCCTGGGCATGGGCTCACACTGGCACCTCCAGTGCTCTGGGCCCTCCCTGCTGAGCCAGGACTGATGGTAAATGATGGAGAGCAGCTTGGGGAGCTCATCCACAGCTCCCTCATCCCCCTAGGATGGATCCCATCTGCTCCCATACACCTGTGAGCATCTGAGTGGCTCAGCAGGTCCCCAGCTGCTTCCTCCTGGATTCCAGGGGGCTGTTCTGCTCCCTGTGCCCATCTACCAGCTCAGGAGAACACTTGTCCTGAGGACAGCCTGTCCTAATATTGAAAATTGACAAACAAGATATTAAGTAGCTTTGTCTTTTACTTATCTTCAGTTGCTCTATTTTTAACTGCATCCAATAAAGAGTAGAGGTTCTCCTTCTCCCTCCTTTTGCTATAATTGTTTTTATAAAAACATTTTTTATTCTTTTTACAAGCCGCCAGTTTAAATTCTAATTGAGCTTTCATTTCTTCACATCACTTTCTTCATAACCTAATGACATCCTTAAACACTTTCTGCATTGCTGGTCCTTTTTTCCCCTGAGTTCCCACAAAAGCTCCATCGGCAGCCAGGACAGTCCTTTTCCTCTCTAGATCATGTTTTGGCACACTGGGACAGGTTGCTCCTTCCCCCTTAAGATTACTTTCTTGAAATTTGTCCATCCTTCCTGGATCCCTTTGTTTTAAAGGGCTCTTTCCTTTCAAAAAATCAGTACCAGATTTGGTACTCCCCAAAGTCTGGGGAGGGCCAAAGTCTGCCCTTCCTAATGCCAGTGTAGAAGTTTTGTTGCTGCCCCTCCTTCTTTCATAGAACATTGAAAACTTGATTATTTCATGGTCACTGGGCCCCAGGCAGCCTCCGTGTGAACAGCAGCAGACAGAGCTTTCCTTGGGAGTGTCACCAAAAATCCGGCAAAACAGAAAACTCCTTAACCCCAGAGTAGCATTAAGAAGCAGCATTCTTTATTCAGCTGGATGCACGGGGGAGAGCTCCTCCCAAAGCTGTGCATGCTGAGTACAGGAAAGTTTCTGTTTATATTCTGCATTTTGCACACATATTCATTGATTGTCTTGGACTAAACACACATATGATAATCATTTCCCCAAAATCATTGACATACATCCCCTCCCCTTTACCCATGTGTTCTTCTGTCCTGGGGGTCTCTCTGGTGGTCCCTGGTGGTCGTGGACCCCAATGTTCCAGTGGGCCTGGCTGAGCTGGCAGGAGCCTGAGGCTGCTGAACGTCCAGTTCCCCTTCTCACACAATGGGCCTTGTGTGGTTTCCATAGGCCTGGGGATGTGGAGAACAAGCTCCAGATGTCAGCTCACCTGGTGTAGGCAATTGATTATCTGGTAACATGAGGTAACAGAGTGGGCTATGACATCACAAAGTGGGTAATGTGAGATCATTGATTAGTGATGGCATCACAGAGCAGACTATGACATCACAGAATTGGCTGTGACATCAGAGACCAGCTGTGTGACATTAGAGAAGGGGCTGTGAGCTCACAGAGCAGGCTGTGACATTCCAGAGGGGCTGTGTGCCATCCCAGCAGGGCTGTGTCAGGTCACTGGGTTGGTCACTCGGCCCCAGCTCCCCCTCACAGTTTCTCCCAACAAGTCCAATGCTGTCCATGCCCAGCAGGGTCCCTGTCCCCCGGGATCCCCCCGGCCCACCTGGAGCCACAGCCTCCACCAAAGGATGTTCCACAGGATCCACCCCAGAGCCTGACATGGGGACAAGGGGCCAGGGCTGTGTGACCAGGACATCAAGGACGGGGATTATCCAGGTCACTGTGGCCTGGGTTGGGTTGCCCAGGGCAGGAAAGATGTCTGGCAGCTGGAGCAGGGTCTGGGAAGGGCCTCCAAGGTGGGGCTGGAGCCCTTGGGCTGTGAGCAGAGGCTGAGGGAGCTGGGCTTGTCCAGCCCAGAGCAGGGAAGGCTGAGGGGCTCCTCATCCCAGCCTGGCAGTGCCAGCGAGGAGGGGATGGAGAACACAGAGCCAGGCTCTTCACCGGGGGCCTGGTGGGAGACAAAAGCCAATGGGTGGAAGGGGAAAGAGGGGAGATCAGCCAGGACAGGAGGAGATGAAATGAGTCAGGCTGGTTTCAGCATTTCCTCAGCACCAAGAGCAGCCTGACCTCCCTTCTCCATCCACCACTGACAGCTTTGCAAATCAGGAATTGTTGGAGCTGTTTTGCCCCCACTCCAGGATGAGCATCCTGATACAATAACTTAATTGTGTTTATATCGATCACAGAACCACATTTGTGTGAAATTAATTTTAGTATGGAAATCACTTGTGGATGGTGGACTCATCAGATGCTGCTGGGACATTGCACATGGCTCAGGGAAGAGTGAGATTGTTATAAAATTGTGTCCTGTTCAAATGTGATCTGTTGGCCATGAGGAGAAACTTTCTGTGCCTCTGAGTCTCACCAGTTCCTGACCCCCAAAGGACACAAACCTGATGAGTTGTGGTTCCCACTCCAGTGCTGGCACTTGGACCTCCTTCCATCACCAGAGCAGAGCTCCCTTGTCCCAGAGAGTCCCTGGAAATGCAGGGATGAAGGAAACAGGACAGGCTGTGGGAATCAGGGGCAGGGCAGGGCCAGGGATTTGGGGTGGTTGTGAGCCCAGGGCAGGATCCAGCCCCTGGCCTTGGTGAACCTCATCCCATTATCCTGGACCCCTGGCTCCAGCCTGTCCAGATCCCTCTGCAGAGCTTCCTGCTCTCCAGTACAGCCACACTCCCACCCAGCTTGGGCTCTGTCATGGTTTGACACTGGCACAATGCCAGTGCCCCCATGAAGATACCCTCTCCCTGGTTTCTGCTGGGAGATGTGACCAGGAATAAGCAAAGCAGTCTCCTACTTAGGGAAGAAAGAAAACAAAACTTTATTAACTACACTACAACTACAAATAAAAAGGAACACACAGAGGGAAAATGAAAACCTTACAAATACATTTCCTCCTCCCCCCACCAAATTTCCAACACAATACATCTATTCCTCAAATCACCAACTCTCGGTCCAGCACCACCTTTTAGACAATCAATCCTCAGTTCATCAAGAGGAGAGGAGTCCTTCTTGTACCATGGGCTTCCCCTGGAAACACAGCTGAAGCCTCGTGTGTTTCCGTGTCACTCGTGGCACCGCCCGGAGTACATCTGCCGTCGTGACCTCTTCCTTTCATGTCCAGTGCTCTCACCACTGAACACGGACCAGAACTGCTTCTAGGGTTGTCTTTTAAGGATGCTCTGTCCCGATCCAAAAAAGGCACAGTCTCTCCTTTGGGACACCTGTCCCCACAGTCTCTCCTTTGGGACACCTGTCCCCCCCATATTTTTTCACCCCCTGGGGCCGAGGGGCACCAACACTGAACCCTCTTGGTTCTGAGGCATTGCCTCCCCCTAGAATGCAGTCTCTGTATCACAAGGAACATGGTTCTGTCCATGGCTGTACAAAAAGAGTCCAGCAAAAGCTACTCCATCATCTCTTCCCACTAAGATTCTTCTCTATTCTTCCACTATCTCTCACTTACCCAGACCTCTCTCACACTTGCACATTCCTTCCTCATCTTCCACTCTATCTTCTAGGAAAGGTCAATGATCTGTAAAGTTCTCATTCTCTGAAAAGGGGTTAAAAGCTCCTACAAGCGGCCAGCTGCACCCCCCCTTCTTCTCCGTCCCAGCCGTGCTGCGGGCACAGGCCCATGTTTATCAAGCTTCAAGGTTACAGTCCCAGGCAGCGGCTCTCTCTCTCTCTCTCTCTCTCTGTGTCTCTCAGGGGGGGCTGCCTGATGGCTCCCGGTGTCTCTCTCTCTGTCTTCCACCCTTCCACCCCCGGGCTCAGGCCTACCTCTCCCGGCCACATGGCTTTCCCCTCCCCCTGCCCAGCCAGCAGCTGGGCCGGGGGAGAGACCCGAACTCTTTCCTGCCGGAAACCCAAAAAGACCCTCCCAGGGGAGAGCTCTGCTTTTAACCCCGTGTTCTCAGAGGCGTGTCCAATGTCCCAATGGCAAGACTAGATGCCAATATTAAAGTCTGAACATCCAAAGGCCTGACCACAGCATCCCAGAAAACACATTTCCTGTCAAACCACCACAATAGCTAAGAAGGCAAAGTGTATGTTAGTTAGAAGGGGGTTTTATGACGTAGAGCAAAGGATAAGCCCACCTCAAACAAGGTGTTTTTACCAAGCAGAAAGATAGCACAGGCAAACAAGTCAGCAAATGCTGCAGGTAGAAAAAAGGTCTCCGAATTTTCCACTGCAAGAAAACTGGAAAACATCTTCTAGCTTAAACTGTAATGTACTAACTTTTAGTGACTGGAGAATAGTAACATGAATATGGTAATTATAGTAGTTATGATTGGCTATAGATAAAAATATAGGTATAGATTGGTTCTACTGTATTAAGATGCTCAGCAAAGAAAAGTATATAATGCATTTGTAACCTAAACTAAGGGTCTCCAGGCCTGCAGCTGGAGCTGACAGCTGTGGGCACAGCTCTGTCACCCACGACCCTGGACTGCTGTAACACCTTGCAAACAATAAACTGCATTTTGAAGAGCCACCTGGAGTGCCACATCCCTCATTTCGGCTCTCACAAACTGATGTTTCCCGGATCTACCAGTGCCCAGATCCATAAATTTCCTGGTGCTGGTGCAGCCCAAGTGCAGCAATTTGCAGGCAAAAAAAGCCAAAATCTGGCAATTTTCCATTGCTGGCTCTGTCGCTGCCCAGACCTGGAGTTGCCCAGCACTGCCATTGCCCAGATGCAGAAATTTCCCAGTGCTGGCAAAGCCCAAGTGCAGCAATTTGCTGGCACAGAAATCCAAAACCCGGCAAATACCTGGGGCTGGCACCACCCAGATCTGGTGTTTTCCAGCACTGCCAGTGTCCAGACCTGGCAATTTCCTGGTGCTGGCACAGCCCAATTCCAGCAATTTTCTGGCAAAGAAAGCCAAAATCAAGCAAATACCTGGTACCTAAAGCAACGCAATCTCGTGTTTGCTGACACTGCCAGTGCCCAGATCCAGAATTTTTCAGATGCCTGCACAGCATAATTCCAGCAATTTGCTGGCACAGAAAGTTAACATTTGGCAATTTCCCGGTGCTGGCACATTCCCCACCCAGATCTGGTGTGCGCTGGCACTGCCAGTGCCCACATCTGGCAATTTCCTGGTGCCAGCACCACCTCCCAAATGCAGGAATTTTCTGGCAAAGAAAGCCAAAGCCCAGCAGCTTCCTGGCGCTGACACTGGCATCACCCAGATCTGGTGTGTTGGGGGGCCTCAACTTAAGACTGTGGGAAAACCCTCTTTATTTAGGGTCAGCAGGAGCTCCCACCCATAATCCTCTTGTTCAGTTATGCAGATTGTTACTAGAAAGTTCTGAGTGCAAAACTCAGAACTTGGTTACTTTTTACTGCAAAAAGTGTAATATTCTTAATTGTTCCTTCCTCTTGGATCCTTCCCTCAGATCCCACCTTAACCCCTCCCCATAAATAAATGGATAAATATCCCTGCTAGACCCTGGACCCAGGCTTTTTTCTGCTTTGCTCTCTCTACTGTGCACACCGTCCTGTTTGTTGCGTTTGCCTTCATCAAAGTTCTGTTTCCAGAGCACCAGATGAAAGCAGTCTCTGTCTGTAAAGTGGCCAGAGCTGGTTCTCAGGGAAACCACTGGTCAATGGTCCGGATGAGGGCCAGAAGGTTTCACTGGTGTTTGCTGGCACCGCCAGTGCCCAGATCTGGAAATTTCCCTATTCTGACACAGCCCAAGTGCAGCAGCAATTTACTGGCACAGAAATCCAAAACCCGGCAACTTTCTGCTACTGGCTCTGGCACCGCCCACATCTTGTGTTTGCTGCGCCAGTGCCCAGATTTGGAAATTTCCCGGTGCCAGCGGAGCCCTAATCTGGCAGATTTCTGTCGCTGGCAACAACACCACCCAGATCTGGTGTTTGCTGGCAGCGCCAGTGCCCAGATCTGAAAACTTCCTGGTGCTGGCACAGCCCAAGTCCAGTGATTTGCTGGCACAGAAAACCAAAATTTGGAAATCTGCAGGTTCTGGCTGCAGCACCATCCAGATCTGGTGTTTGCTGGGACCGCCAGTGCCCAGATTTGGAAATTTCCCAATGCCTTCACAGCCCAGGTCCAGCAATTTGGTTTTAGCTAGCTTAGGCAGAGAAGTTCCCAGGACTGTGACTTTCCTTTTTCCTTTTCTTGGAACTGTTTAAACCTGCTCTGGACTGAAAACCCAGAAAAACACCGGCAGCTCACACCTGTGGCCCACCGAGCTCTGGGACGCTGCATTCCAGCCCCAGAGGGACTTAGAAGAGACCGAGTGAGCCAACTACAACCCACAAAAAGCACTTTCTGAATTTGCCATCTCTTCAGCACTGTCAGAGGTTTCATTTAATATTATGCATTTTTCATGCTTGTGAATACTTTACTTGTTAAATAAACTGGGTTTTTTTCACTTTTTTCGAGGGAAGTCTTTTCCTGAACTAGTAGGGGGAGGGGCTGCTTGAACTTGCTTTCTAGACTGAACCCTTTTTGGAGGTTTCCTCCCCAAATTTGCCCTAAGCCAGCACAAACAGTCATCATGAAAATTTCACCAGTGGCATAATTTCCTGCTGGCAAATCTTGTGACAGAAGCTTGACCTTGTTCTCCATGAGACATTCTTGGGAAGAGAGACAGGAGAAGATTCCTGGAAAACTGAAACAGCTTTCCAGAAGGGAAATGAAAATGAAAGAAACAATCCAAGATGTTTTCCTCTATTTATTTCTATGCTCCCCTTTTCCATGTTGCACTACTTCTCCATCCCAGGAATTCCAGATGCACCGTACCTCTAAGATCAGTGACTTAGTGATTTTTAGACACTCGAAAATACCATGAGCCACACAGAGTTTTCCTTCCCCTGGTTTTACTGGAAGGCAACACTGGAGATGTAAGTGCACAGTGCTGGGGTCAGGTAGGAATCCTACAGCAAGGGAAGGTGGCCCGACAGTGTTTGACCCTCAGCCAGGACAATGCAGAGCAGCAAGCGAGGGGATTGCTGTACCAGTGTGCAGGAGTCAGGGCTCTGCATCTGGGCTCACCGCTGCAAAGTTGCCGTGTTTGGACAGACTCAGGGGCTGTGCCCGGGGCGCGCGGGGCTCGAACGTGGGGCTCGTGGGGCGAGCGGGGAACGGACACGGGGACGAACGGCCCCGGTGCTTCAGTTGCAGCGGCGGCAGCGGCAGCAGCAGCAGCGGCAGCAGCAGCAGCGACAGCAGCAAAACAGATATTTTAGAGCACTCTTTCTTTTTTCTCTTTATCTTTCTCTTTCTCTCCCTTTCCCGCGGTCGGGCACCCTTCTCTCGGGGTCCCTTGCCTTGCGTCCCTCTCCTCTCCCCGCCTCCCTCTCCCCTGACGGGCCGGGCCATGCCCCCGGCCCGCCCCCGGCCCAGGGCGGGGCTGCCCCGTGCCCGGCCCCGGCCGTCCCGCCGCGCTCTCGCCTCCGCCCGGCTCTGGCCGTACTGGCGGTGGCGCTGCTGGGCGGGCGTCAGTGCCTTGTACGGGGGCGGCATCGCCGCCCTTCGGCTCCGCCTGGCCCGAGCCCGGCCCCGGACCCGACGCAGAGTCCAGTCCCGGCCCCGGCCCCGGCCCCGGCCCCGGCTCCTCCCGGGGCCCGCGGAGGACACAGGCGGCGCGGCCGCTCCCGCCGCCTCCGCTGCGGCTTCCCCGGCCCGAGCTCCGCCGCTCGACAGCGCGGCCGCCGGCCCCGAGCCTCCCGTGCCGCGTTCCAAAGAGCGAACGCCTGGGCATGGCCGGCCCGGGGCGGCTGAGGGGCGCTCGGGGGCCGTTGCTGGCCCCGGACCGAGCTCTGACAGCCGCGTCCCGCCCACAGGGACGGCGCAGGAGGCCCTGCAGGAGCGGCACCGGCGTGGTTCGCTGCTGGGCCGCGCTCCAGTCACAAACATGGAGCACAGAGCCCCGAGAGTGCGCAAGGTGGTCTGGCTGGATCAGGAGGAGGAGGAGGAAGAAGGCCCTGGAGCTGGCCCAGCACAGGAGACCAATGCGGCGGTGCCGTTCCATCCACCGCAGGAGGGTGAGTGGCAGAGCTGGGCTGCAGGGCTGGAGCCTGCAGCCAACTTGGCCCCATCCCATCCCATCCCATCCCATCCCATCCCATCCCATCCCATCCCATCCCATCCCATCCCATCCCCTGGGGAAATGCCCAGGGACAGGACGGAAGAGGGGCCGGGCAGACACTCGGCAGTGGCCGTGCTCCATCTCCCTGGAGCATCCCGGGGCTCTCCCTGCCTGGGCAGCGCAGGGCTGGGCTGTGTTCTCCGGCCTCTCCCGCAGCCCCTCAGCTCTGGCTGTGCTCGCTCTTTGCCAGATGCAGCCCTGGAGCGCACACAAGAGCAGGAATCCAGCCGTGGCCGCTTCCGCAGCACAGCACAGGTACCTGCAGCCACCCCCAGCTGGGCTGGGCCTGCTGTCCCTGCTCAGCCCAGCACCGTGTGTGCAGCACTCCATGCAACATCCCTGGCTTCTTGCCCTTCTCCTACAGCTCGTCTGCGACTTCATCCGGAGCATTCGGCAGGAAGAGACCAGCACCATGGGCACTGGGCTCAGAGCTCACTCCGAGCTCCTCAATCATGAGACCAGTGCCGCCCTGCTGGATTTGCTCCTGGAGAAGGGTGCTGCCAGGCCAGAACAAGTGAGCAGCCTGGGGCCAGGCTTCAATTCCCCCATGAGTCCCGTGGCTTCTCCTGCCAGGCCTGCTGGTCCCTGGGAGCCTTTGAGGCCATGGCAGTGCGCTGGCAAGGGAAGCATTCTCTGGGGACCCTGAGGACATTGCTCCCTCTGGCAGCTTTCCAAGTCTCCCCGTGCCTTCTCCAGGTGCCCGCCATGGTGAGGTACATTCACCGATGGCTCCTGATACAATCCGATGGCCAATGATTCTGCCGAGCACAGGCTGGACGAGGCCCTGCTGACTCTCACCAAAGCACACCCGGGTGATGCAGTCGTGACGCTGCTGCGTGTGGCCCCGTCCTGTGACAGGTATGGGGCCCACCTGCCCAGAGGGCTCAGGCCTCCCCAGCCCATCACCCTGTACTGCCTGGCCAAGGTGTCTGACCAACAGAGAGTTCCAGGGCCCTCTGGCTGCTGCCTTTTCCAGCCCTGGCACGTCAGCCCCCAAGCCTGCTGCCATGCTCCCTTGCCACCCCTCAGGGCTCTGTCCCCACAGGGCTGGGCTGCCTGGCTGCTGCTGGCGAGGGCCAGTGGGCAGAGGCAGAGCCGGCCGTCAGCCCGGGCCCCTAGGGATGCCCAGGCCATGGTGCCGTGTCTGAGACCCCCCTGAGACAGAGCTCTAACCCCGCAGAGCTGCCATCACCATGTGGAAGACCATCATGTGCTCGCTCAGGACTGCGGAGCCAGTGCAGCTGATACTCCTGGATGTGCTGGGGAGCTGGCCCAAGCACAGCACGTGCACCTCTGATGGGGACAAAACGAGTGTCTTTGGCCCGGCTGTGAGTTTCTGCAAGTGGCCTTTGCTGGCCCCAAGGCCGCCTCTCCAGCAGCTCTCCATTCCCCTTCGCCCACTGCATCTCCCTGCCTCAGGCGCTGGCCTGAAACCCGGCCCAGGGGCAGCTTCGGGCCCAGCAGGCCCCGTGCTCCCCCTGCCAAGGTCTCTCTGGGCCTCTCCCTGCCAAGCTTGGGCTCTGCCACACGGACACCTCGGCACTGAGCGCTGTCTTGGGGGGCTTTGTCCCTTGCAGGCAACCATGGTGATGTGGAAGATCCTCCAGGAGCCCCCTGTCCCACGTGTAGTGGCTCCGTATTTCCCCCGCCTATTTTTGCATCTGCTCTTCCAAGTGTTCTTCAGCACAGAAGAGATGCCAGAGGAGGTCGATGCCTTCTGGAAGGCATGCCAGGAAGAGCACGGCCTTGCCACCAGCCCCAACAGGTGCTCCATGCCAGTCCTCCTGTCCCTGCCACGTGGCCTGCCAAGGAGCCAGTGCTGCCAGTGTAACCTGGCCTTTGCTGTGCACACAGGTTTGCAGTGCAGACCCTGAAGTCCCTGCTCTGCCTTGTCCAGTGTGAGCACGTGGTGGTGTCAATGGAAGGCAAGGGTGGCTGGGACACGCTGCTCTGTGTTGATACCCACCACTATGCCGTGGCTCTGCTGGCCAGGTGAGACCCCCCTTGTCCCCATTGCTCCCGGCATTTGTGCCCTGAGCCTGGGCTGTCCCACACGGTCCCCGTGGCTGTGGGCCAAAGGGACGAGGGACAGCCAAGCAGACTGGGAAAGGCTGGGAAAGGAGAGTGCCCAGGAGCGGCCACATCTCAAAGGGCCCAGATCCCCTGGCAAGGTGGTGGGGAAAGACAAGAACAGTGTGAGTCAGTGCTGGGAGAGGCTTCCCCCCCTCCCCCGGCTCAGGGTCTTAGTGCCATTTTCCACCTTCCAGGGAGATGCGCCATGCATCCAGGCCCTTGTGTAAAAGGATCTTATGCTGCCTCCTTGAGATGCTCAGCAAAGAGATGCCATACTGGGATTTCCCTGCCCTGGCATTCCTTGTGGAGGTGAGCCTGAAGGCCAGCATGACCTGGCTGAGCTGCCTCCCAGCTCTCTGCCCTCTCGTCGCCGCAGCCGCCTGGGACGGTGCCCGTGCCCTGCGCTGCTGCCTGGGCCCAGCCCTGTGCGGCTCCGGGCTCCTGCCGGCCGGCTCCCCTGTCACTGGCCTGTGCCTTTCAGCTCCTCGAGTGCCTGGACTTGAGGGAATGCAGGGACAGCATCATGGATCTTGTCTTGTCATGGCACCTGCAGAGGGAGCGCGCAGACATTGGCAGCCAGCTTCTCAGGGCCCTCCTCCCGCTCAGGGACCATTCCCCGCTGGTGAGAAGGGGGCAGTGGCTGAAGCCCTGCAGGCAGCGTGGGGCCGGGCAACGCAGTCGCTTGGCCTTGCCTGGCCTTTGGGCGCTGGGGCAGCTGCTCCCAGCTCTCCTGCCTCCCACTTCAGCTGCCCGAGTGCTTCAGGACAGGCCTTTGGCCTCTGGGCCCTGCGGCAGCAGGGTGGCCTTTCACAAACTTGCCTTCCGCACAGGCTGAAAGAATGTGGAGCCTGACGGAAAGGCTCGTGGAGCTCCTGCGGGTCAGGATGACCACCATGCTACTGGGCTATCTGTTCCTGGATAATGGTGCCCGCATACCCAGCCCCATCGCCCTGCATTTGGCTAACGTGTTCCTGCCACTCTTTGACTACGTAAGGCTCTGTGTCCCCAGCCACGGCCACTGGCTGCTGCCCGGACACTCGGTGCCCTGTGGAGATGCAGGCCTGCACCAGTGTGGGCCAGAATCAGCTGATGCTGAGCTCTTGCTGCCTTCCTGTCTACAGGGTGATAGCCAGGTGCAGCAGCTCTCCATGATTGTCTTTCACACCTTGATGTCTGCTGTAGAAGAAGAAGGAAAGAAGCCCCTGATGACACAAGTGTGGCAGAGCCTGCTCCCACTGCTCTTCCACTGCCACGATGAGAATCTGCGTGTGGCACAGGTGAGGACTCGTGGGCTGCTGCTGTCCCCCTGGCAGGGGGCTTGGCTGCCTCCTGCCCTGCGCCTGCTGGACCGCAGCCTCTTCCAGGCTGCGGCTCCTGTGCCCTGGGCTCTGGGGCCATCTCCGCGTCTCTGCTGCTCTCCAGACTTCTCGGGAAACGCTGCTTTGTGCGGTCAAGTTCCTGAAAAGGAAAGATCTTGAAAACACTGTGAAGAAAGAGAAACTCTGGAAGTTCGCTGAGCTCCTGGTAAGGAGGGCCTGCAAGCCCCAGCCTCAGGCTGGAGAAGGCCCCTGAGGGCGGTGCTCAGTGTGGGGGGCTGGCAGCTGTGCCCCTGCCCGCTGCTGCAGCCAGAGGCCGTGCGGGCTCTTCTCCAGGCTCCCGTGGGCCCGAGCCGGGTGCCCATGGAGCCCAGCCCGGCGGGGCTGCGGGCCGGCACCGCGGCTCCCCGGGCAGCAGCCGGCCCTCTGCCCCCTGCCCTCGGGGGCCCTTGGCCAGCGGCTGCTGGCCGCGCCTCAGGGCTGTGCGGGCAGGGGAGGCCAGGGCTGGGCGCAGGCAGCGCCCGGCCCCAGGGCTGAGCCCGCGCCAACCCTTCCCTCCTGCCGCTCTCTGCAGCTGGCAGAGGACAGGAGCCGAGCGGCCGAGCACCTGCGCCGGGCCCTGCGCTACCTGCAGAGCCCACAGGAGCCCCTGCGAGAGGCGGCCATCAGGTTCACGGGTGAGCCACGAGCCCGGGCTCCCTCCCCGGCCCGCCGCAGCTCGGCCCCGGCCCCGCCTGCTGCCCCGGCAGCGCCAGCCGGGCCCGGCGCCGTGGAGCCCCGCCTGGGCTGGGCATTGCCGCTGCCGCCCTCTGGCAGCCGTGCCCTGGGGCGGCAGCGTGCGCCAAGGGCCGGGCTGAGCCCTGCCGGGCCAGCAGCCCGTGTGGCCACAGCGCCGGCAGCGCCGCTGGCAGGGAGCTGTGCCGCTGGGGCCGTGACAGGCTCTGTGTTCACAGGCATGGCCGGGCGGCGCCTGAGGGGGCAGCAGCAAGAGCTGCAGCTGATCTGCACTGGTGAGTGAGGGCAGCGGGCTGGCAGCGGGGGCTGCCGGGGGGAGAGCTGCAAGCCCTGCCCCGGCTGCGGAGGGCTTTGCTCCCGTGGCCAGAGCACACGGAGCTTTCAGGGCCACGTGGGCCATTGGTGGCCAGCAGCTTCGGGCTGATCCCCTTGCTCCCTGCTCCCTCCTGGCCATGGTCAGAGCCGGCTGGGATGGCCCTTGCCGGGGGCTTTCCTCGGCTCCCCGCAGATCCGGCTCTGACCGTGGCTCTGTTCCTCTCTCTTGCAGCCCTGGAACGCCTGACGGAGGACGTGAGCAGTGCCGTGTCACAACAGCTGGCACTTGAAACACTGCATGTCCTCCGGGCAATAGAGCGTGGGCGATATTCCACCATCCAGAGGCTGCAAGATCAGCTGCGCAGGGCATGGAGGATTCGGCCTCGCCTGTTGGGGCTCGGCTGCCTGCACTGCCGGATGACTTAGGAGGAGAGCTGATCTGGGAGGCTGTCTGTGCTGGGGCAACCTGAGCCAGAGGTAATTTTCTTTAAGATTTTTCTTCTTTTCTATTTTTTATCTATATTGTAAATAAATAACGTATAGAGTATATAGAATTATATATATTATTATAGATTATAGATTACTGTAAATAATTCTAGAATGTGTTATGATACACAGACTGCCAGGAGCTTTTCTTTGCTGCCCAGGGTCTGCAGGGCAAGAGGCAGGAAAGGGTGAAAAGGGAGCTTGTGCTCAGCAGCACAGCAGGCTGAGGGGTCCTGAGGCCCTGAAGGGGGAAAAGGGTGCTTGTGCTCAGCCAGCTGCCCGGGCGTGCAGCGGGCAAGGGGAAATGGCCAGAAGCCCCTTGGCCTGTGGTGGTTCTGCTGAAGCCTTTGTGCTGCCCACAGAGCGGCTGGGCAGGGGCCGGAGCTGCGGGGATCCCTGCCAGAGCGGTGCCTGGAGATGGCCACAAGCCCTGTGCCAGGCAGGAAGCGCCATCCGTGCCCTCCTGCCCGTGTGCTGCTGCCTGCCTTGCTGAGGGCTCCCAGGTGCCTCTGGCTGGGGCTGCTCTGGAGCTGCTGTGGGGCTGCGGCGCTGCTGCCGGGCAGCTTGGCCGGGCTGGGGCAGGGCCTGAGGGGCTGGGGCGCTGGCAAGCCCTGAGCAATGGGGCTGTCAGAGGCCACAAGCAGCCCCCGGCAGCCGCATTGTTCCTGCCAGAGTTGACTTGCGAGAGGGATCCTGGGCACTGTGGAACCAACAGCATCAGTGTTGTTGGAAACCCAAATGCAGGGAAATCCCAGACCTTTGGTCTTGTCAGCAAAGCTTAGAATTGAACCCAGGATTTGATCTGAGACCTTGGAAAGGGCTTCCAAACTTAGGTGCTAGAAGCGACAATGCAGATTTCTAGTTTCTAGCAAAGACACGGGGAGGAAAATTGAAGTGGAGGAAAGTTTAGAGTTTTAGAGTTCAAGATGCAGAAAAAGTAAAAGTAGTTACAATGGTAAAGAAGAAGTTTAGGATGCAGTGCTGTAGGTTTGTGTGTCATAAGATGATTGGCTAAGGAAGCTTGCACTGTAGCATGAGTCCATAAGATGAAAGATTGAAGGATTGGCTCCAAAACACAAATATCCTTGTTGGCAGTGTCTTCTTGGCCAAGAAATCCTTCAAAGCTCTTGTAACTACAAGTCTTGCGGCCCTGTGAGCTGTGCAGTGGAGACGTGAGCCAAACTCACCCTTCCTGTCTTTGTAGAAGAGAAGAAAAAGCAATGGCATCATCTAAAAAACTCAGAGGTCCGCTCTCTAGCTCATACCAAACTCCTTCAACTCCCCCAAAGTGGGATTTAGCTACAAACACATGGCAAGGACTCTTAGTGCTGGCTCTTTGACTCCAGAGCAGCTGCTTTAGGATCTTTCCCATAAGCCTGTGTAGTTATGTGCCAGAAATGTATCATTTGAAGAAACTTTCCCAACTGACTTGGATGTAGTTTTGCTTGAAGAGTATTTGAGGAGAAAGGCTCCCAGCAGAGGTCTGGGCTTTGGCCGAGCTGTGTCCCCTGCTGATTGTGAAGTGTGCCATCGGCTGCAGGGCTTTCTGGGCTAAAAATATCATCAAGTCACTTGGACTTGCTCTTTTTGGCCTGTAAAAGCTGGACCCAATTTTGAGGCAACTTTGGAGACCTCATCTATGGGTGGATGAAGCACCTAGGATTTTCCCAATTGTTGGGAATGGTTCTCCAGGTCCCTGGAGTATCCAGGGCCCTGGTAAGTTGCAGCTCCACACATGCCTTGGCAATGAGAAGCAGAGGAAGCCAGACCTTTTTGTGCTGCCTGTGTCACTGCACAGGGTCATGGGATGGGCACACGCAGCCCTTGTGCTGGAGCTGAGCTGCTCTGCCCAGCACTGGTGGCCGCCATCCAAGCTGGTTTTGCTTGTGCTGGTTCCCTGACAGCTGGGGCCCTGGGCAGAGCCCTGAGAGCCTGGTCTCTCCCCAGGGAGGGAAGGAGCAGGAGCCCCTGGAGAAGCTGTACCGGGTGGGGATGCTGCTGCTGCTGCTGCTGCTGCTGCTGCTGCTGCTGCTGCTGCTGCTGCTGCTGCTGGAGACAGCCAGGATGACATCAAGGAGGACAAGCTCTTCCTCAGCCTGGCCACTGGAGGCTGAAGGTGATGGACTTTGATTCTGGCACCTTCTTCAAAGCCAAACTCCACAGAGAATTTACAGATGAGTCCCCAGCCGGGGAAATTCTGCCAGATTTGGGCATGGCCCAGCCTGGCTGGGAAGCAAAGGTTCCCCCTTTGCTGGGGCAGATGCAACTCATCCTTCAGTCGCTGTCCAGCTGCTTTTTGGCAGGGCTGGAGGGATGGGCTGGGCTGGGTACGAAATGGGAGTGGGCTCCTGGCCCTGCCAACAGCCCCCAGCACCCACCGTGCCCCGGGCTGGGGCTGGGGCTGGGGCTGGGGCAGCCAGCCCGACACAAACAAAGCCCCATGGTGGGAGCAGAGGTGGGACTCCAGAACCTGTGCAGGGGCTGCTTTGCTCTGCAGGCAAGGAAGGGCTGGGCTACTGCACTGCCCTTGTTTGCTTTGGGATCACGGTGATTTTGGGGGGCAGTGCAGGGGGGAAGAGAGAAAGTATGGGCTTCCCTCAGCCATGGCTGGGTTTTTCCCTACCATGGAGGAGTTGGGCCTTCCTCAAGGCCCTGACGGAGAGAAGATTTTTTACCGTTTTTCTTGTTTTCCCTTTTTGCATCTAATCTCTTTTCAATAATGTGTTGTTTGTTTTTCCAGAGGAAGCGTTCTAGGTGGTCCAGTGTGGATGGGGAAGTGCTTGGGAGCAGCTGTGGCGTGGATGGGCCGTGCCCTTGGAGAAGGCTGAGGCCATGGTTTGGGAGCAGCTTTTCTTGCAGCCGTGGCTGGCGTGAGGTGGGTCCCTGTGTGCTTGGCAGGGTGGGATCAGAGCTTTTGGGAGATGGCAGCGAGCACAGGAGCATCCTGCTCTGGGCAGCTGCTGAGGGCTGGATGTGCCGTGGCTGGCTGCAGGCTGGGCACATGTCCTGCCCTCCTGCTCTGCTGCCAAAGGCATCAGGGATGGGCAGCTCTGGGCACAGCTCTGGGCACAGCCAGCATGGCCTGGGCCCCGCAGGCCTTGGCACAAGGGCCCAGGAGCCCTCAGCTGACGGGCGGTTTCTGCTTTCTCTCCTTGCAGCCGAGCTCTGCGGCTGCTGAGGCTGCTCTGGGCTCTGCCAGGGCTCTGCTGGGCTCAGCCCTGGGCCCAGCTGGGCTGGCTCTGCCCTCACATTGCTCTGACAGCTCTGCATCAGACGAGCCCGTTGCGAGCACAGCGCCTGAGCTTTCTGCTTTGGCAGGTGAGTGAGACTCTGCTGCAGGCCCAGAGATTGCAGCTGGGGACACACATCCAATTGGCAAGGACCCAAACTCTCCACAGTCCCAGCTGAACGCCTGGATCTGCACAGGCTGTTTTGTCTGTCCCATTCTTCCTTCTTGATTGGCTGGAATTGTGCAGTTGCACTTTCTTCCTCCTCTAGCAGTGCCACGAGTGGGCCAAAGCTGGTGAGTGGGCCGTGCTCCTGAGGCAGTGCAGTCTGGAGCTGGTGGATGGAGAATTGCCCTTCTGCACTGCCAAACCAGAGCAAAAAGCCCTAAGTGGGACTTTGTGTCTCTAAGAAATCCCTGACAGTTTCAACGGGAATGTGCAGCTCATTTCCAGGCTGAGAAGGAAGGGCATCTTCTAAAGGATTTGGGGTTTGACAGAGTTTCCATTCCCAGTCCTGCTTGGAGCTGGAAGGGCACAAAACAATTTCCTCTTGCTTCAACCACAATTTAAAATACCAATGTTGGAAACAAAGCCCAAAATCTTTTAAAAGGCTGCTGAGATCAGTAAGATGGATCCATGGCATCAGCACATTTACAATGTAAATAACTGAGTTCTCTTTTTAAAATAATTTACTTCTTAATGCAAAGAATGTAACTTTGCATTTATGTTTTGTCTTTTTCACTAAGATTATGTTATGTTTTTTCTCTAACACTTGGATTTTATTCTTATCTTTTACAATTTTCCTATTTTTTCCCTTTTTCTTTTTTTTCCTTTAAATAGAAAACATGTCCTATCAAAGGAATGTCCTTTGCTCCTGGTTCCCGTGTGGAGCAGCTCCCTTCCTGCTGGCTGAGCTGCTCAGGCAGAGCCCGGCAGCTCCTGGCCCTGCAGGGCTGAGGCTTTTCCCCGTTGCTGGGCACAGACTGATGGAGCAGCACTGCTGAACACGGGCACACAGAGGGACCAGGAGCAGCTGCCTTTGCCCACCTGAGGCTCCAAGGCCCAAACTCTGAGCAGCCAGGGCTGGAAGAGACTGGCAGGATGTGATCCCTGACTCTGGGCCAGGGCTGCACAAATGACCCCACAGCAGCAGCAGCAGCAGCAGCAGCAGATGGAGCTGACTTTCAGCACAGCCCCTGCCCCTCTTCCCTCCCGTGTGCAGCGGTGTCACAGCAGCCTGAGGCACCTGGGAGCCCCCAGTGCCAGCAGGGACTTGAGATGGCAGCCCTGGGCTCCTGGAGGCTGTGCAAGGAACGGAGATGGGCACTCCCTGTCCATGGGGAGCTTGCAGATGGAAAAGGCTGCTGTGCCCAGGCAGCTCCAAGGGCACAGAAAGGAGGCTCTGGAGCACTGGATCTGTGCCAGTGCCACAGTCCTAGGCAGCAGCCAGCCAGCCCTGGGGGAACAGAGGGCACAGCACGAGGGACAGAAGCAGGCAAGGGCAGAGACTGGAGAGAGCCAGAGCTAGGAGCAGGAGCAGCTGCTCCATTGCACTCCTGGAGAAAGCTCTTGGCTGGTTCCAAGCACTGAAAGGCGTGAAGGGCAGAGAGGAGGCCACAGCAAACAATGCTCCTGTTTGCACAGCCTCCCCTCTGCGTGTCCCAGAAGGAATTGCATGGACTGTGCTCTTCTCTCTGAGTCGTCTCGTTCAGCATGAGCAGCTCAGCACCAGGAGCTGAAGGAGCTGAAGCCTCAGGCCACAGGAGCTGGGCAAGAGGAGACTTTCTGAGCAAATGAATGCTGCTAACATGGACCCAGCTGAATGCAGTGGATAGAGTCATGGAATCACAGAATCCTTTCTGTTGGAAAAGCCCTCTGAGCTCACCCAGTGCAGCTGCTCACCCAGCAGTGCCAAGCCCAGCACTAAAGCACGTCCCTGAAGTGCCAAGGCCTGGACAGCAGCCCTGAGTGAGGCCTGAACAGCAGGCCCAGAGCCCAAGGTGGCCTCTGGAGGAACCTTCCAACCAAAGGTTATCTTTGTATCTGCTCCCTGATGAAATGTGCATGGTCATTAGCACTGTGATAGATGTAGCCACTCATTAGTGAAACATGTATTGACCTTTGTGTATTTAGAAGCCAGACAAGGCCATGAAATCTGACATCTGGCCTTGTTTGGGGTTTAAGGATCAAAGTCACCTCCCTTGTTCTTCCTTGGGCCCTGGCCAGGCTTTGGGAGGGAGCCAAGAGGAGGATGAAACCAGATGTTGCCACACTAGCAGTGCTGTCAGTTTGTTCATTCAGCACTGTCAGAGCTGGGCCCTCTCCCAGCGGGGTTGGAGCCTCAGCTGTGGCTGGAGGCACCTGCAGGAATTGCCAGTGCCCAGGAGTGGCTCTGCAGCCCTTGGCTGTGACAGCTTCCCCAGCTGCTGTGTGGGTCTGGGCGATGGTAAAGGCTGAGGGTAACTGGGGCTGGATCTTTCTCAATCACTGCAGGCAATCTTTGGTGGGGATGGTTGGGTGCATTGCTGAGCTGCTCCTTTTCTGATTCTTTGCTGCTTTGAGCTGCAGGAGATGACACTGATTCCTTCAGTTGGTGTCTGTGTCTTTGGTGCTGACCCTGCCCACTGTCAAAACAAAACTGGCACAGTCTGGCCAGATCCCAACAAAATGTCACTTGTTCAGTGTAAATGTGAGGAATCAGTGCCATCAGAAATTCCCAGATGGGAAGCCCTTCCCTGGAGTTCCCTGGCTCTGGAGTGGGCTGAGGTCGGAGCCCCGTGGGAGCAGTGGGGCAGTCGGGTAAAAGAGGCTGAACCCCTGGATGGCTTCAAAACATCCAAAAATTGCACATGGGAAAGGAAAAGAACTTGTGGGTTTTGGCAGACAAAGATGAATTTGTTAAGAGTCCATTGGAAACAGCACCTTCAGAAGGAACAATTATTGTTGGAATGCTCCCACATGGAGCAAGAGAAGAAGGTTTTAATCTTGAGCTCAGATGCATTGGTGCAAGTGAAATATCAATATAATAAATAACTATATATGTATTTATAGTACGATAAAAGACTTTCATATATATATTTTGATATATTTTTATATGTATGTCTAGGTCTGTCTATCTATATCAATATGTAAATCTACATATAAAATTATAATAATGTGAAGTAGTGCTGACAATACTAATTTGGTAGCTTTGGCTGCTCAGGGATGTAACACTAAATACCCTACAGAACAGGATTGGCCAGGACCCAAATGTCAGTGGTCAATTTTGTGAGATTGTATACAAGGAAAAAAGGAGGAAGGGAGGAAATTGGCTGTTTTTACAGGATTTGCTGATACTGTGATGCAGAGTGCTTTGTCTGTTGCTGTGAAAAATACACTGATGAAGCCTGCAGGGTTTTTCATGTACCAGACTATGCACAAGCTGCAGGATTGGTTAAATGGGTGAAGGGGTTGTTAAAAGAGCAGTTGAAAAAATGAGGAGATGGGAACCTTTGCCCATGGAGAACCCATCTCCCAGATGTGCTCCATGCCCTTAACAATGGCCCACTGGGGAAATGGAAACCCCTGGCTGTGCATGGCTGCACCCAATTTACATTAATGAACTAAATCAATTATTAGAAGAAGTAAGAAGTGATGCTGTTAAAATATCCAACAGCACATCCTGCGAGCTCCAACAAACACAAATGGGGCTCTGCAGAACTGCACGGCCTTGGATTATCTGCTTGCTGGCCAGGGAGGATCCTGGGCTATTCCAGGACAGGAATGTTGTAGGAATGTCTATCAGTGCTGGGTTTGAGGTCCAACAATCAGGAATCACCTCAATAGAAAGGTCAGTAGAAGAGAGGCAGAAAGAAGAAAATTCCTCATGGTGGGATTGGCTCCCAAATTGGAGGCTGCTGTGAAGTGCATTCGTGGCAGTCACTGCCATCATTGCATTGTGAGCACTTGGTGTGGTATGATTCCATGTTGGAGTTGTTGTGACACCTTGTGCTGGGAAATTGAGTACTG
Organism: Agelaius phoeniceus; assembly: GCF_051311805.1. Classification (NCBI taxonomy): domain Eukaryota; kingdom Metazoa; phylum Chordata; class Aves; order Passeriformes; family Icteridae; genus Agelaius; species Agelaius phoeniceus. Next base: position 9,924,003 of record NW_027509866.1, read on the forward strand.
AGACTTGTCTAAAAAGAGACACAGTCTCAAGGAAAAAAGGGGCATTTGATAAACAACAGAGAATAGCAACTAATTAGGCATGTTTTAAAAGGAATGCAAATTGTATCTCTGAGTAATGAACTTGAGCAGCACTTAACTGAAGAACAAGAGGTGATGCCTTTGTGCCTAATACCTAAATTTAAACTGTGTTATTGAAATTGTTCTGAAGGTTGCAGTTCATCTGTAGGTCAAAGCACTGAGTGAAGCACTGAGGCCTCACCAGGCCCTGACTGAGGCCTGAACAACAGGCCCTGAGGCAAAGCTGAGCTCCAGATGAACCTTTCAACCAAAGGTAATATTTGTATCCACTCATCAATGAATCATTATTAGCAATATGATCTCTGTATGTGTTCATTGGTGAAATATGGATTTACATTCCTATATTTAGAAAGCAGGCCAGGTCCCATCTGGCTTTGTTTGAGGCTGTAGGATCAAAGTCACCTCCCTTGGTTCCTCCTTGAGCCCTGGCCAGGCTTTGGGAGGAGCCAATCAGGAGAATGAAACCAGATGTTCCCACACCAGCAGTGGTGTCAGCTTGTTTGTTTAACAGTGTAAAAGCTGGGCCCTCTCACAGTGAGGTTGGAGCCTCATTGTCTGCAAAGGTGGGTGCACCTGCAGGAATTCCCAGTGTCCAGGAGTGGCTCTCCAGACCTTGGCTGTGAAAGGGTTAAAAGCACTGTGCCCGGGCATACTTGGGCAAGAATAAGAGACACTGCACCCAATATGGAAGCTTGCAAAAATTCAGCCACAAGCTCAAGACACAGGATGAAAGTTGGCAAGAAACAGGGAACAAAACTGGCATAAATGAAGGGCAGAGCTTGCTAAAACCAGTGAGGAAATCGCTGAAACAGCCAACAAGAGACTGTGCATGCCTGGAGGAGAAAGGTGCAAAGGGCACGGCGATGAAGATGTCCAGCCTTCATCAGGAGACTCCCGAGGAAGACGCGGAGCCTTCCTCAGCGCCAGCACCAGTGCGCGCTGCGCCTGCGCCTGGCGCATGCTAATGATGGTAATGAGTGCTGAGAGATTGTTTGCATAACCACACCTTTTCTAAGGAAAACCATGAATGTGCATAGAGTATAACCATCCATTGTAATCTCTGTGTGCTGTGTGCTGTCAGGAGGAGATATCCCCGCACACCCGGCGCTGAATAAAGCAAATTCCCCTCCCTGGGCTTCTTTGTCTGGGAAGTGTCTCTGGGCCCCGTTTGGGGCCATCCACGTCCATGGGGTTCTGTCAAGTCCCAGTGGAACCTTGGTGCCACGTTGTTCCCCAGCCTCACAATGCTCTCCTGCTGCCATGAGGTCCCTCCCTGTGTGACACCCTGCAGCCCTGGCTCCATCAGGGTCTCTGGGGTTCCTTGGTGCACGCCTTTCTCCCATCTGAGCCTTGCTCCCATGGGTTCCATGGACTGACAGTGGCCCTCTGCACTCCATGGGCCCAGCTAGATCACAGCAGAGCCTGGCTTTCATCAGGTTCTGATACCTGTTCTGCCAGCTGACAGGGCTGATTTAAAGAGCACAGAAACCAATGGGAAGAATGGTCTTATTTTACTGTGAGTGTTAAGGCAACACAAAAGTAAAATTATACATTCAATAAAGCTACATTCTTGGCTTTAGCAACAAGCAAAAAGAAGCAAGGTAATGCACCTAATCATTATTATAGGAGAGAAAGGATAGAGACTGAGAAAGACACATCCCCAATTGCCTAAACACTTTACCATCATCCAGAGTCTGCAGTCGCTGGGGAGCCCCATTTCACAGCGAGGACCTGGAGAACTCTTGCAAGCACTTGGGAAAATCCCACGTGGTGCATCCACCTGTAGGTGAGGTCTCCAAATTTGCTCCAAAAGTGGGTCCAGGTTTTTAGACCTAAATCAGCAAGTCAAAGGAACTGGATTGTATTTTTAGCCCATGAACTCTTGGGTCTCCTGGCACTTTTGCTGACCAGGAGGACCCAGGGCTTGGCCAGAGCCCAGTCCCTGGCTTGGAGGGTTTCCCCTAAAATATCCTACAAGCCTCTATTCATGTCAGTTGGGAAAATTTCTTAGAGTGACACATTTCTTGCAGGTAACTACACAAGATTATGTGAAAGTCTCCAAAGCAGCTGGCTTGGTGTTACACAGCTGCAGAAGCACCTTGGTCATCTATTTTTAGCTAACTAAAACTGATGGTGTTAGTCACATAATGCCCAGGGTTTGTCCTGTAAGCCAGCTCTGGCTGAGGGCTGCCCCTCAGGCCTGAGCACATCAGCAGCTGAAGTGACCAGGACTGGGAATGGCAAAAACACCCCCTGGGGCTGGCCCAGAGGCCCTGGGACTCCCTGGCATGGATCACCTCAGGAGACAGGATTTCAGGGAGCCCAAAGGACTTTTGGGAGAGCTGCTGTGGACACAGAGGGAATGGCACAGCTGGATCCCTTGCCTGGGCTCCCAGAGGACCCTTCTGCTGTGGGGCTGCTGAGGGTGGAGGAGCAGCAGGTACCCATGGCCACCCCAAAGCAGGGCCCCGTTGGCAACACGGCCCCGACCGGGGCTGTGGGACCCCATCCCTGGGATGAGTCAGGAGCTGCAGAGCTGGGAGTGCTCAGCCAGAGCCGCTGAGCCTTCAGCAGCCCCACACGGCCAGAGCGTGAGCCCAGTGGGGAGTGGGCACTGACAGGGACTGTGGGGCCTGAACCAAGGCCCAGCCCCACTGACAGCGGCTGTGCCGGACACGCTGCAGCTCCAGGAGCAGCTGGAGCCCCAGGCAGCCAAGGGGTGCCACCATGGATGTTCCTTTCTTCCCCTCAGAAAGGACACTGGGAAGCTGGGGAAGTGTCAGTGAAAGGAGTAGGGATGGTGGGAGCTGTGGGACAGCACTGACACGAGAAACCCAAACTCTCCTGAGAAAGAAGGGCAGAAATCCCTGGTGTCCAGCATCCTGCCAGAGAAACCCATTCCCAGAATTACCAACATAAAGCCATCCTCCAATTCTCTGGATTGTGCTGCTCCTGACCCACCAACACCTTCCCCCCAGAGTGAAGCTCTGAAGTGGGATTGATGGAGGGAAGCTGAGCCCTGAGCCAGGCCAGGGGCAGTGCCTGGAGCATCCCCTGGCGCTGTTTGACAGCAGCTCTGCAGGAGCTGGGGATGCAAACAGGACAAACCTGAGCATCTCCCACCATCAGATACCTCAGAGCTCACACAGCAACACGGCCGTGGCTCTCCCAAACTGGATTTAGGAATGGCACACCTACTGCAGCCATTGGATCCAGATCAGCCCAGATCCCTTTGGGACTGTTATAAATGAGAAACTTGACAAGGCCAATATTCAAGCACAAACCGGTGCCAGCAGTGAGCGGGGCCCGTTGTTTCAGGACTGGTTCCTATGGGAAACATCCCGCTTCCCATGGCAGACATCCCGCTCCAGTCAGGCCAGCACCCCTGGGTTAGAATTTGAAGGGTCTCAGCCTCAGTCCTTGGGGAGGGCTTCAAGCTCCGTCCTTGACAGCACTTGTGAGGCATGTTATGAATAAGAAGCTTGACTAGGCCAATATTCAAGCAGCAATCAATTTATTAATTAATATGGTAAAGTATGAGCAATACAGCGCTGGGTACAGTGGGGGAAGTTTTCCCTCCAACTGCACCCCGATAATTGAGGGTTACAGGTATTTATAGGGGTACTCATCAGTTTTTTTCAACAGTTTCTATTTCCAATTTTTACTCATCAGCAATTTTTATTTCAAATTATTACATCACAATTCTATACACAATTGTGATTTTAATTTCTCAGGATGTATTTTCAAAGGAGTATCCCCAGATGGTGATGGTCCGGTTTCCGAAAGAAGAAAGACGAATCCCATCTGGTGGAGTCCAGCTCCCCAGATGTGTCCACCTTTTAATTGCAGAGACTATAAATCTCATAACAGTGATGTCCAGCTTCCCTTTGGTTGAAACCATAAATCCTTGAGGTGATGTTCATCTTCCTTTCTCAAACTGTTTTACTCTGCTTCAATAAGGCGTGAGATAAGCATATTTCCTATATATATGTTCCAAAGCTATAGTTTCAAGGATACAAGTAATATTCTAAAATTATACTTCAAAAGGTTATTATTGCAGAGCTTTTTTATGGATTAAATAGAAGCAAAAAGCAACATCCTTAACACCTTCATTCCAGGGTTAATTGCAAACAAAAGATAGGTTCAAAGGCCTTTTTCCATGCTTTATTTTCCTCAGTTTTTATTAGAATTCGCAACTATCCCATTGTCGATGTCCACACATTTCGCATTCGCAAGTACACACTTCGCCTGTTTGTACCTGACACGAAACACAGCTTTGCATCTCACAGGCACATGAGGGATCTTTGGACCGTCTCTTACAGACTGACATCCCAAAACATAAAAGTAATCATGCATTTCCTCTTAAAAATGAAATTTACTGAATTAATAACATTAAAATTATTTTTCTTATTTATAAAATTATGCCATATTTGTATTACCAAATTTGAATATTTATATTAAAAATTCCATACCTTTTTAGCAAGCAAAAAATTTATTGGTCATTGGTTCTAAGGAACACAATTCCCTTCATTAATTCATTGACCAGTGTGGCTGTTGATTTCTCCTTCTTTATGCTAATTAGTCCCATTTTAAATCTTTTTGTCATCTTTTTTATCATTTTCACAGACAGGGTAAAAGGGGCCACTTTGGGGTCCAGGGAGAACTTTCTAGGGCATATTTGGGGCAGGTCTGGGTCTGGGGAGGGAATTCAGAGAGAACTTGAGGGTCTGGAGGACACTTGGGGGAGCTGGGTGGGCACTTGGAGGGGCACTCAGGGATTCCGAGGGACAGTTCGGGGTCCGGGGCAGCACTTGGGGGGCTCTGATGGGGCTCTCTGGGGCGCGGGGGGTGATGGGAGTTGTAGGTACGGGTCTAATACACTTTAACGGGGCCGGGGAGCATCACGGGAGATCGAGGCGCAACTGCAATGGCTCTCGGTGGAAGCGCGGGGCATGACGGGAGATGAAGTCCCGGCTGGAACAGGTCTGGACGTGCGCCGCGGAGCATGATGGGAGCTGTAGTACAGGAAGTGGCTCGAACACTTTGTTTAGGGGTCCGGGAAGGGACTTGGGGGACTCTTTTGCGTCCGAGCCGCGACTTGAGATCCTCGTGGTAACGTAAACGGTTCGAGAGAAATTGCGGGGAGTTCGGGGAGCTCTAACCGGGCTCTTTAGGGTGCGGGGTACAGCAGGAGATTTCGGCGCGGGACTGTTCTGAGGGGCTCGGGGCCGCGGGGGATGAGAGGAGATGAATTCCCAGAAGTGGCTGTACCGGGCATCTGTGGGCTTGGGAGCTCTGGGGGGTCCGGGGACGCTTCTAGGGGGTCCCCAGTGGGCGCTGAGTGGGCACTGAGGGATCCTGGGGGGTCTGAGGGATACTTAAGGGACAGAGGGGTTGCGGATACCGGGGTTCTGTGGAGCGCGGGGCATGACGGGCGTTGTAGTCCCGGCTCCAATGGGGCTCAATCGGCCCGCGGGGCATGACGGGAGTGTAGGCAAAAAGGAAAGATGGCGCCCAGCCGAGGACCGCCTTCGAGGCCCCTTTCCAGGCGCTGATTGGCTGCGGGTGGTGATGGGCGTAAGCCTCGGCAAATGGGATGTGGTGGAGGCGGGAACAGCTCATTCAACCTCTCCAGTCCCTCCCAGTACAGCGCAGTTCATCCCAAGTACAGCCCAGTTCATCCCTAGTACTACTCCAGTACAACCCCAGTGCCCCTCCAATCCCTCCCAGGACAGCCCAGTAAAACCCCAGTTCCTCCCCAGTCCCTTCAGTACAGCCAAGTCCCTCCCAATACACCTGAGTGTACATTCCCTGTCCCTTCCAGTTCCCACCCAATGTCATCCACAGGATGCCCCAGTGTCTCCCAGTCTTTCCCCAATGTTCCCTGTGTCCCCAGTATGTCCCAGTCATCCCCAGGGTCACTCTCAGTATGTCCCAGTGTCTCCCACAGCATTCCCAGTGATCCCCAGTATGTCCCAGTCCTCCCCAGTGTCACTCCCAGTATGTCCCAGTGTCTCCCACAGCGCTCCCAGTGTTCCCCAGTATGTCCCAGTCCTCCCCAGTGTTTCCAAGGACAGTTTAATTTCTCTCGGTGCCCGTGGCAGCCAAACCCAGCAGTGGGGTCAGTGCAGTGCCCATGGGCACAGCCCCTTGCAGTGGCCCAGTGCAGCTTGGGCTGATGATCCACCCTCACAGCCGGCCCAGGGCAGCTCTGCAGTGGCTCTGGTGGCACCTGGGGCTGGCACACACCTGAGCAGTGTGTCTGTTTGCAGTGGGGAAACTCAGGAGTTTGAGATTGCTGCAAAAAGCACAAAAAGGGAAAACCCCTCTTAGGCTGGGTGCAGCCAGCTCTCCAAGCACAGCAGCTCCCAGGGCAGTGAGGACAGACAGGATGGGGCTGGGCAATGTGGAGCAAGGTTGTCCACGCTGGGTCAGAGCTCCAGGCACAGCTTCTGTGAGCAGGCCAGGGCTGCTGAGGAGAGACCCTGGGTCAATAGCAATCACAGAATGCTGCAATCACCTCTGCTCTAAAGAGAAATTTAATAAAAGACACCCTTTAAAATAGGAATGTGTATTTCTTACAAGTTCTTTGAAATCTTTTTCCATAACTGGACTAGGAAAACTTTAATGACCCTCTCAGGGCTTTGGTGTTGTTTACATCAGACTCAGTCCTTTAGAGTGTCTTGAAAAAACTTCTCAAGAACTCAAATTTAAATTTAGACTCCAAATTTTCTTGAAGTTTTAATGGGTCCCAGAGAGGGACACGACTGGGAAAATGTCCCCAGGTTCCACTCTGAGCAGAAGACGGGAGGCAGTGATGGCAGCTGGGCACAAGCAAGGCAAAGGTGTCTGTGTTGCTGAGCAAACCTGGATGTGTTTCAGGAATGCAAAGGACCAAGGCCTGAGCCCCAGCCCCTAGCCAGGCAGATCCTGTCCCTCTCTCATTGCTCAGGGTCGACAGCCTGCAGGGACAGAGGCGCAGGGCAGGGACAGCGTGGGACAGCCTGGGCTGCACAGGGCACAGGGATGGGCAGCAGCTGCAAGACAGCCCTGCCAGAGCCAACTTGGGCAGCACTTTGGCCATGGCTGCTGGCCCTGGGCCTGAGGCCACAAGGGGACAAGTGACCCTTGCAGGCCTGGGGCCTCATTGCCTCCTTGTCCCTGCTCAGCAGCCTGGCAGGGGCTGCCCCATGCTCCTGCCCTTGGCATTGCCCATCCCCACATGCCAGTGCCCATCCCGGGAAGAGCCCTGAGCAAGGAGGGAGGGACAGGATCTGCCTGGCCAGGGGCTGGGGCTCAGGCCTTGGCCCTTTGCATTCCTGGAACACATCCAGGTTTGCTCAGCACCAGAGATGTTAGCGTTCAAAAACACATAATCACATCAGTGATTATATGTGGTGCTTTTTATTTAAGAGCTCTGGGAATCGGGGTAGTTTCCACCCAAATCTGATTCTAACCATACATTCGAGGTGAACGTGTTTTATACTCTATCATTACATAACTTTCATGTTAATTATTAAACTTATACTCATCTATTGTATACACAGATTTCAGCTAAACATAGCCCCCTTTAAATTTCCAACATAGTTTCTTATGATTCTTCTTATGGTTATATAATAATTACATTTAATTACTAAACAATCACCACATCTTACAATTATATCTTTTATCATAATGCTTACGCAGGTGCAGTGATCTGAGAAAACACAAAGCCCAATATTTTCAAAGACTATTTTTAACATTTTCCAGGGCTCCACTATCAGAGACACCTTTGCCTTGCTTGTCCCCACCGGTCATCACTGCCTCCCGTGTTCTGCTCTACCTGGAACCTGAGGACATTTTCCCAGTTGTGTCCCTCAGTGGGATCCATTAAAACTTCAAGAAAAATGGAGTTTGAAACTGACTTGGAGTTTTTGAGAAGTTTTTTCAAGACACTCTCAGGCACTGAGTCTGATGTAAACAACACCAAAGCCCTGAGAGGGTCATTAAAGTTTTCCTAGTCCAGTTATGGAAAAAGATTTCAAAGAACTTGTAAGAAATACACATTCCTATTTTAAAGGGTGTCCTTTATTTCTCTTTAGAGCAGAAGTAGTTGCAGCATTCTGTGATTGCTATTGACCCAGGGTCTCTCCTCAGCAGCCCTGGCCTGCTCACAGAAGCTGTGCCTGGAGCTCTGACCCAGCGTGGACAGCCTTGCTCCACATTGCCCAGCCCCATCCTGTCTGTCCTCACTGCCCTGGGAGCTGCTGTGCTTGGAGAGCTGGCTGCACCCAGCCTAAGAGGGGTTTTCCCTTTTTGTGCTTTTTGCAGCAATCTCAAACTCCTGAGTTTCCCCACTGCAAACAGACACACTGCTCAGGTGTGTGCCAGCCCCAGGTGCCACCAAAGCCACTGCAGAGCTGCCCTGGGCCGGCTGTGAGGGTGGATCATCAGCCCAAGCTGCACTGGGCCACTGCAAGGGGCTGTGGCCATGGGCACTGCACTGACCCCACTGCTGGGTTTGGCTGCCACAGGCACCGAGAGAAATTAAACTGTCCTTGGAAACACTGGGGAGGACTGGGGCATACTGGGGAACACTGGGAATGCTGTGGGAGACACTGGGATATACTGGGAGTGACACTGGGGGGACACTGGGACATACTGGGGACACTGGGAACATAGGGGGGAAGACTGGGAGACACTGGGGCATCCTGTGGATGACATTGGGTGGGAACTGGAAGGGACTGGGAATGTACACTCAGGTGTACTGGGAGGGACTGGGGAGGAACTGGGGTTTTACTGGGCTGTCCTGGGCGGCATTGCAGGGGCACTGGGGTTGTACTGGGGTAGTACTGGGGATGAACTGCGCTGTACTGGGAGGGACTGGAGAGGTTGAATGGGCTGCTCCCGCCTCCACCACATCCCATTTGCCGAGGCTTCCGCCCATCACCACCCGCAGCCAATCAGTGCCTGGAAAGGAACCTCGAAGGCGGTCCTCGGCTGGGCGCCATCTTTCCTTTTTGCCTACACTCCCGTCATGCCCCGCGGGCCGATTGAGCCCCATTGGAGCGGGGCCTACAACGCCCGTCATGCCCCACGCTCCACAGAACCCCCGGTATCCGCAACCCCTCTATCCCTTAAGTGTCCCTCAGACCCCCCAGGATTCCTCAGTCCCCCATCAGCGCCCATTCGGCACCCCCCAGAAGCGTCCCCGGACCCCTCAGTGCTCCCAAGCCCACAGATGCCCGGTACAGCCACTTCTGGGAATTCATCTCCTCTCATCCTCCGCGGCACCAGACCCCTCATAACACAGTCCAGCGCCGAAAACTCCTGCTGTGCCCCACGCCCTAAAGAGCCTGGGTAGAGCTCCCTGAGATCCCCGCAAATTCTCCTGAACCGTTTACGTTACCACGAGGATCTCAAGTCGCGGCTCGGACGCAAAAGTGTCCCCCAAGTGCCTTCCCAGACCGGTAAACAAAGCGTTCGAACCACTTCCGGGACTACGGCTCCCATCATGCTCCGCGGCGCACGTCCAGACCTGTTCCAGCCGGGACTTCATCTCCCGTCATGCCCCGCGCTTCCACCGAGAGCCTTTGCAGTTGCGCCTCGATCTCCCGTGATGCTCCCCGGCCCCGTTAAACTGTATTAGACCCGTGCCTACAACTCCCATCACCCCCCGCGCCCCAGAGAGCCCCATCAGAGCCCCCCAAGTGCTGCCCCGCACCTCGAACTGTCCCTCGGAATCCCTGAGTGCCCCTCCAGGTGCCCACCCAGCTCCCCTAAGTGTCCTCCAGACCCTCAAGTTCTCTCTGAATTCCCTCCCCAGACCCAGAACTGCCCCAAATGTGCCCCAGAAAGTTCTCCCTGGACCCCAAAGTGGCCCCTTTTACCCTGTCTGTGAAAATGATAAAAAAGATGACAAAAAGATTTAAAATGGGACTAATTAGCATAAAGAAGGAGAAATCAACAGCCACACTGGTCAATGAATTAATGAAGGGAATTGTGTTCCTTAGAACCAATGACCAATAAATTTTTTGCTTGCTAAAAAGGTATGAATTTTTAATATAAATATTCAAATTTGGTAATACAAATATGGCATAATTTTATTAAGAAGAAAAATAATTTTAATGTTATTAATTCAGTAAATTTCATTTTTAAGAGGAAATGCATGATTACTTTTATGTTTTGGGATGTCAGTCTGTAAGAGACGGTCCAAAGATCCCTCATGTGCCTGTGAGATGCAAAGCTGTGTTTCGTGTCAGGTACAAACAGGCGAAGTGTGTGCTTGTGAATGAAAAATGTGTGGACATCGACAATGGGATAGTTGCGAATTCTAATAAAAACTGAGGAAAATAAAGCATGGAAAAAGGCCTTTGAACCTATCTTTTGTTTGCAATTAACCCTGGTTGATTTAGGAGCATTGGAATGAAGGTGTTAAGGATGTTGCTTTTTGCTTCTATTTAATCCATAAAAGAGCTCTGCAATAATAACCTTTTGAAGTATAATTTTGGAATATTACTTGTATCCTTGAAACTATAGCTTTGGAACATATATATAGGATATATACTTATCTCACACCTTATTGAAGCAGAGAAAAACAGTTTGAGAAAGGAAGATGAACATCACCTCAAGGATTTATGGTTTTGACCAAAGGGAAGCTGGACATCACTGTTATGAGATTTGTAGTCTCTGCAATTAAAAGGTGGACACATCTGGGGAGCTGGACTCCACCAGATGGGATTCGTCTTCTTTCGGAAACCGGACCATCAGCATCTGGGGATACTCCTTTGAAAATGCATCCTGAGAAATTAAAATTATAATAGTGTATAGAATTGTGATGTAAAAATTTGAAATAAAAATTGCTGATGAGTAAAAATTGGAAATAGAAACTGTTGAAAAAAACTGATGAGTACCCCTATAAATACCTGTAACCCTCAATTATCGGTGTGCAGTTGGAGGGAAAACTTCCCCCACTGTACCCAGCGCTGTATTGCTCATACTTTACCATATTAATTAATAAATTGATTGCTGCTGGAATATTGGCCTAGTCAAGCTTCTTATTCATAACATGCCTCACAACCACTGTCAAGGATGGAGCTTGAAGCCCTCCCTGAGGACTGAGACTGAGACCCTTCAAATTCTAACCCAGGGGTGCTGGCCTGACTGGAGCGGGATGTCTGCCATGGGAAGCGGGATGTTTCCCATAGGAACCAGTCCTGAAACAACAGGCCCCGCTCACTGCTGGCACCGGTTTGTGCTCGAATATTGGCCCAGTCAAGTTTCTCATTTATAACAGTCCCAAAGGGATCTGGGCTGATCTGGATCCAATGGCTGCAGTAGGTGTGCCATTCCTAAATCCAGTTTGGGAGAGCCACGGCCGTGTTGCTGTGTGAGCTCTGAGGTATCTGATGGTGGGAGATGCTCAGGTTTGTCCTGTTTGCATCCCCAGCTCCTGCAGAGCCACTGTCACACAGCGCCAGGGGATGCTCCTGGCACTGACCCTGGCCTGGCTCAGGGCTCAGCTTCCCTCCATCAATCCCACTTCAGAGCTTCACTCTGGGGGGAAGGTGTTGGTGGGTCAGGAGCATCACAATCCAGAGAATTGGAGGATGGCTTTATGTTGGTAATTCTGGGAATGGGTTTCTCTGGCAGGATGCTGGACACCAGGGATTTCTGCCCTCCTTTCTCAGGAGAGTTTGGGTTTCTCGTGTCAGTGCTGTTCCACAGCTCCCACCATCCCTGCTCCTTTCACTGACACTTCCCCAGCTTCCCAGTGTCCTTTCTGAGGGGAAGAAAGGAACATCCATGGTGGCTCCCCTTGGCTGCCTGGGGCTCCAGCTGCTCCTGGAGCTGCAGCGTGTCCGGCACAGCCGCTCTCAGTGGGGCTGGGCCTTGGTTCAGGCCCCACAGTCCCTGTCAGTGCCCACTCCCCACTGGGCTCACGCTCTGGCCGTGTGGGGCTGCTGAAGGCTCAGCGGCTCTGGCTGAGCACTCCCAGCTCTGCAGCTCCTGACTCATCCCAGGGATGGGGTCCCGCAGCCCCGGTCGGGGCCGTGTTGCCAACAGGGCCCTGCTTTGGGGTGGCCATGGGTACCTGCTGCTCCTCCACCCTCAGCAGCCCCACAGCAGAAGGGTCCTCTGGGAGCCCAGGCAAGGGATCCAGCTGTGCCATTCCCTCTGTGTCCACAGCAGCTCTCCCAAAAGTCCTTTGGGCTCCCTGAAATCCTGTCTCCTGAGGTGATCCATGCCAGGGAGTCCCAGGGCCTCTGGGCCAGTCCCAGGGGGTGTTTTTGCCATTCCCAGTCCTGGTCACTTCAGCTGCTGATGTGCTCAGGCCTGAGGGGCAGCCCTCAGCCAGAGCTGGCTTACAGGACAAACCCTGGGCATTATGTGACTAACACCATCAGTTTTAGTTAGCTAAAAATAGATGACCAAGGTGCTTCTGCAGCTGTTTAACACCAAACCAGCTGCTTTGGAGACTTTCACATAATCTTGTGTAGTTACCTGCAAGAAATGTGTCATTCTAAGAAATTTTCCCAACTGACATGAATAGAGGCTTGTAGGATATTTTAGGGGAAACCCTCCAAGCCAGGGACTGGGCTCTGGCCGAGCCATGGGTCCTCCTGGTCAGCAAAAGTGCCAGGAGACCCAGGAGTTCATGGGCAAAAAATATAATCCAGTTCCTTTGACTTGCTGATTTAGGCCTAAAAACCTGGACCCACTTTTGGAGCAAATTGGGAGACCTCACCTATGGGTGGATGCACCACGTGGGATTTTCCCAAGTGCTTGCAAGAGTTCTCCAGGTCCTTGCTGTGAAATGGGGCTCCCCAGTGACTGCAGACTCTGGGTGATGGTAAAGTGTTCAGGCAATTGGGGATGTGTCTTTCTCAGTCCCTATCCTTTCTCTCCTATAATAATGATTAGGTGCATTACCTTGCTTCTTTTTGCTTGTTGCTAAAGCCAAGCATGTAGTTGTATTGAATGTATAATTTTAATTTTGTGTTGCCTTAACCCTCACAGTAAAATAAGACCATTCTTCCCATTGGTTTCTGTGCTCTTTAAATCAGCCCTGTCAGCTGGCAGAACAGGTATCAGAACCTGATGAAAGCCAGGCTCTGCTGTGATCTAGCTGGGCCCATGGAATGCAGAGGGCCACTGTCAGTCCATGGAACCCATGGGAGCAAGGCTCAGATGGGAGAAAGGCGTGCACCAAGGAACCCCAGAGACCCTGATGGAGCCAGGGCTGCAGGGTGTCACACAGGGAGGGACCTCATGGCAGCAGGAGAGCATTGTGAGGCTGTGGAACAACGTGGCACCAAGGTTCCACTGGGACTTGACAGAACTCCATGGACGTGGATGGCCCCAAACGGGGCCCAGAGACACTTCCCAGACAAAGCCCAGGGAGGGGGATTTGCTTTATTCAGCGCTGGGTGTGCGGGGATATCTCCTCCTGACAGCACACAGCACACAGAGATTACAATGGATGGTTATACCCTATGCACATTCATGGTTTTCCTTAGAAAAGGTGTGGTTATGCAAACGATCTCTCAGCACTCATTACCATCATTAGCATGCGCCAGGCGCAGGCGCAGCGCGCACTGGTGCTGGCACTGAGGAAGGCTCCGCGTCTTCCTCGGGGGTCTCCTGATGAAGGCTGGACATCTTCATCGCCGTGCCCTTTGCACCTTTCTCCTCTAGGCATGCACAGTCTCTTGTTGGCTGTTTCAGCAATTTCCTCACTGGTTTTAGCAGGCTCGGCCCTTCATTTCTGCCAGTTTTGTTCCGTTTCTTGCCAACTTTCATCCTGTGTCTTGAGCTTGTGGCTGAATCTTTGCAATCTTCCATATTGGGTGCAGTGTCTCTTATTCTCTCCCAAGTATGCCCGGGCACAGTGCTTTTAACCCTTTCACAGCCAAGGACTGGAGAGCCACTCCTGGACACTGGGAATTCCTGCAGGTGCACCCACCTTTGCAGACAATGAGGCTCCAACCTCACTGTGAGAGGGCCCAGCTTTTACACTGTTAAACAAACAAGCTGACACCACTGCTGGTGTGGGAACATCTGGTTTCATTCTCCTGATTGGCTTCTCCCAAAGCCTGGCCAGGGCTCAAGGAGGAACCAAGGGAGGTGACTTTGATCCCACAGCCTCAAAGCCAGATGGGATCTGGCCTGCTTTCTAAATACAGGAATGTAAATCCATATTTCACCAATGAACACATACAGAGATCATATTGCTAATAATGATTCATTGATGAGTGGATACAAATATTACCTTTGGTTGGAAGGTTCATCTGGAGCTCAGCTTTGCCTCAGGGCCTGTTGTTCAGGCCTCAGTCAGGGCCTGGTGAGGCCTCAGTGCTTCACTCAGTGCTTTGACCTACAGATGAACTGCAACCTTCAGAATAATTGCAATAACACAGTTTAAATTTAGGTATTAGGCACAAAGGCATGACCTCTTGTTCTTCAATTAAGTGCTGCTCAAGTTCATTACTCAGAGCTATAATTTTAATTCCTTTTAAAACATGCCTAATTAGTTGCTATTCTCTGTCCTTTATCAAATGCCCCTTTTTTCCTTGAGACTGTGTCTCTTTTTAGACAAGTCCCAGTACTCCATTTCCAGCACAAGGTGTCACAACAACTCCAACATGGAATCATAACACACCAAGTGCTCACAATGCAATGATTGCAGTGACTGCCACGAATGCACTTCACAGCAGCCTCCAATTTGGGAGCCAATCCCACCATGAGGAATTTTCTTCTTTCTGCCTCTCTTCTCCTGATCTTTCTATTGAGGTGATTCCTGATTGTTGGACCTCAAACCCAGCACTGATAGACATTCCTGCAACATTCCTGTCCTGGAATAGCCCAGGATCCTCCCTGGCCGGCAAGCAGATAATCCAAGGCCGTGCAGTTCTGCAGAGCCCCATTTGTGTTTGTTGGAGCTCGCAGGGTATGCTAATGGATATTTTAACAGCATCACTTCTTACTTCTTCTAATAATTGATTTAGTTCATTAAGGTAAATTGGGTGAAGCCATGCACAGCCAGGGGGTTTCCATTTCCCCAGTGGGCCATTGTTAAGGGCATGGAGCACATCTGGGAGATGGGTTCTCCATGGGGACAGGTTCCCATCTCCTCATTTTTTCAGCTGCTCTTTTAACAACCCCTTCACCCATTCAACCAATCCTGCAGCTTGTGGTTTGTCTGGGATATGAAAAACCCAGCAGTCTTAATCACTGCATTTCTCACAGTAATAGAAAAAGCACTCTGCATCACAGTATCAGCAAATCCTGTAAAAACAGCCAATTTCATCCCTTCCTCATTTATGCCTTGTATAGAGTTCACAAAGTTTACCACTGACATTTGGGTCTTGGCCAGTCCTTTTCTGTAGAGTATTTAGTGTCACAGTGAGCAGCTAAAGCTGACATATTAGTACTGTCGGCCTTATTTAATAATATCAATTTTTAATTACATAGATAAAAATATAAATTATTGTGTTATATTATATATAACTATTACAATTAATTTACTATTATTATTATTAATACTATCATTATAATTATATCACTAGCACAAATGAACCTGAGCTCAAGAATGAAACCTTCTGTCACTCCATGTGGGAGTGACAACAACAATTTTTCCTTCTGTTGGTGCTGTTTCCAAAGTGTCATTAACAAAGTTCACCCCCATCTTCCCAAGCCCACAAGTTCTTTTCCTTTTCCATGTGCAATTTTTGGATGCATTTTAGGCCATCCAGGGGTGCAGCCTCTTTTACCCGACTGCCCCACTGCTCCCACGGGGCTCCAACCTCAGCCCACTCCAGAGCCAGGGAACTCCAGGGAAGGGCTTCCCATCTGGGAATTTCTGATGGCACTGATTCCTCACATTTACACTGAACAAGTGACATTTTGTTGGGATCTGGCCAGACTGGGCCAGTTTTTTTGTGCCAGTGGGCAGGGTCAGCACCAAAGGCACAGACTCCAACTGAAGGAATCAGTGTCATTTCCTGCAGCTCAAAGCAGCAAAGAATCACAACAGGAGCAGCTCAGCAATGCACCCAATCATCCCCACCAAAGACTGCCTGCAGTGATTGAGAAAGATCCAGCCCCAGTTACCCTCAGCCTTTACCATCCCCCAGACCCACACAGCAGCTGGGGAAGCTGTCACAGCCAAGGGCTGCAGAGCCACTCCTGGGCACGGGCAATTCCTGCAGGTGCCTCCAGCCACAGCTGAGGCTCCAACCCCGCTGGGAGAGGGCCCAGCTCTGACAGTGCTGAATGGACAAACTGACAGCACTGCTAGTGTGGCAACATCTGCTTTCATCCTCTCTTGGGTCCCTCCCAAAGCCTGGCCAGGGCCCCAGGAGGAGCCAAGGGAGCTGACTTTGACCATTCAGCCCCAAACAAGGCCAGATGTCAGATTTCATGGCCTTGTCTGGCTTCTAAATACACAAAGGTCAATACACGTTTCACTAAGGAGTGGCTACATCTATCACAGTGCTAATGACCATGCATATTTCATCAGGGAGCAGATACAAAGATAATCTTTGCTTGGAAGGTTCATCCAGAGGCCACCTTTGGCTCAGGGCCTGCTGTTCAGGCCTCACTCAGGGCTGCTGTCCAGGCCTTGGCACTTCAGGGACGTGGTTTAGTGCTGGGCTTGGCACTGCTGGCTGAGCGGCTGCACTGGGTGAGCTCAGAGGGCTTTTCCAAGAGAAAGGATTCTGTGATTCCATGATTCTATCCACTGCATTCAGCTGGGTCCATGTTAGCAGCATTCATTTGCTCAGAAAGTCTCCTCTTGCCCAGCTCCTGTGGCCTGATGCTTCAGCTCCTTCAGCTCCTGGTGCTGAGCTGCTCATGCTGAACGAGACGACTCGGAGAGAAGAGCACAGTCCATGCAATTCCTTCTGGGACATGGAGAGGGGAGGCTGTGCAAACAGGAGCATTGTTTGCTGTGGCCTCCTGTCTGCCCTTCATGCCTTTCAGCGCTCTGAACCAGCCAAGAGCTTTCTCCAAGAGTGCAATGGAGCAGCTGTTCCTGCTCCTGGCTCTGGCTCTCTCCAGTCTCTGCCCTTGCCTGCTTCTGTCCCTCGTGCTGTGCCCTCTGTTCCCCCAGAGCTGGCTGGCTGCTGCCCAGGACTGTGGCACTGGCACAGATCCAGTGCTCCAGAGCCTCCTTTCTGTGCCCTTGGAGCTGCCTGGGCACAGCAGCCTTTTCCATCTGCAAGCTCCCCATGGACAGGGAGTGCCCATCTCCGTTCCTTGCACAGCCTCCAGGAGCCCAGGGCTGCCATCTCAAGTCCCTGCTGGCACTGGGGGCTCCCAGGTGCCTCAGGCTGCTGTGACACCGCTGCACACGGGAGGGAACAGGGGCAGGGGCTGTGCTGAAAGTCAGCTCCATCTGCTGCTGCTGCTGCTGCTGCTGCTGTGGGGTCATTTGTGCAGCCCTGGCCCAGAGTCAGGGATCACATCCTGCCAGTCTCTTCCAGCCCTGGCTGCTCAGAGTTTGGGCCCTGGAGCCTCAGGTGGGCAAAGGCAGCTGCTGCTGGTCCCTCTGTGTGCCCGTGTTCAGCAGTGCTGCTCCATCAGTCTGTGCCCAGCAATGGGGAAAAGCCTCAGCCCTGCAGGGCCAGGAGCTGCCGGGCTCTGCCTGAGCAGCTCAGCCAGCAGGAAGGGAGCTGCTCCACACGGGAACCAGGAGCAAAGGACATTCCTTTGCTAGGACATGTTTTCTATTTAAAAGAAAAAAAAAAGAAAAAGGGAAAAAAATAGGTAAATTGTAAAAGATAAGAATAAAATCCAAGTGTTAGTGAAAAAACATAACATAATGTTAGTGAAAAAAACAAAACATAAATGCAAAGTTACATTCTTTGCATTAAGAAGTAAATGATCTTTTTAAAAAGAGAACTCAGTTATTTACATTGTAAATGTGCTGATGGCATGGATCCATCTTACTGACCTCAGCAGCCTTTTAAAAGATTTTGGGCTTGTTTCCAACATTGCTACTTGAAATTGTGGTCGAAGCAAGAGGAAATTGCTTTGTGCCCTTCCAGCTCCAAGCAGGACTGGGAATGGAAACTCTGTCAAACCCCAAATCCTTTAGAAGATGCCCTTCCTTCTCAGCCTGTGAATGAGCTGCACATTCCTGTTGAAACTGTCAGGGATTTCTTAGAGACACAAAGTCCCACTGACAGCTTTTTGCTCTGGTTTGGCAGTGCAGAAGGGCAATTCTCCATCCACCAGCTCCAGACTGCACTGTCTCAGGAGCACGGCTCACTCGCCAGCTTTGGCCCACTCGTGGCACTGCTAGAGGAGGAAGAAAGTGCAACTGCACAATTCCAGCCAATCAAGAAGGAAGAATGGGACAGACAAACACCCTGTGCAGATCCAGGCGTTCAGCTGGGACTGTGGAGAGTTTGGGTCCTTGCCAATTGGATGTGTGTCCCCAGCTGCAATCTCTGGGCCTGCAGCAGAGTCTCACTCAGCTGCCAAAGCAGAAAGCTCAGGCGCTGTGCTCGCAACGGGCTCGTCTGATGCAGAGCTGTCAGAGCAATGTGAGGGCAGAGCCAGCCCAGCTGGGCCCAGGGCTGAGCCCAGCAGAGCCCTGGCAGAGCCCAGAGCAGCCTCAGCAGCCGCAGAGCCCGGCTGCAAGGAGAGAAAGCAGAAACCGCCCGTCAGCTGAGGGCTCCTGTGCCCTTGTGCCAAGGCCTGTGGGGCCCAGGCCGTGCTGGCTGTGCCCAGAGCTGTGCCCAGAGCTGCCCATCCCTGCTGCCTTTGGCAGCAGAGCAGGAGGGCAGGACATGTGCCCAGCCTGCAGCCAGCCAGGGCACATCCAGCCCTCAGCAGCTGCCCAGAGCAGGATGATCCTGTGCTCGCTGCCATCTCCCAAAAGCTCTGATCCCACCCTGCCAAGCACACAGGGACCCACCTCACGCCAGCCACGGCTGCAAGAAAAGCTGCTCCCAAACCATGGCCTCAGCCTTCTCCAAGGGCACAGCCCATCCACGCCACAGCTGCTCCCAAGCACTTCCCCATCCACGCTGGACCACCTAGAACACTTCCTCTGGAAAAACAAACAACACATTCTTGAAAAGAGATTAGATGCAAAAAGGGAAAACAAGAAAAACGGGAAAAACTCTTATCTTTGTCAGGGCCTTGAGGGAGGCCCAACTCCTCCATGGTAGGGAAAAACCCAGCCATGGCTGAGGGAAGCCCACACTTTCTCTCTTCCCCCTGCACTACCCCCCAAAATCACGGTGATCCCAAAGCAAACAAGGGCAGCTGAGCAGCCCAAGCCCTTCCTTGCCTGCACAGCAAAGCAGCCCGTGCACAGGTTCTGGAGTCCCACCTCTGCTTCCACCATGGGGCTTTGTTTGTGTCAGGCTGGCTGCCGCTGCCCCAGCCCCAGCCCCAGCCCCAGCCCCAGCCCGGGGCACGGTGGGTGCTGGGGGCTGTTGGCAGGGCCAGGAGCCCACTCCCATTTCGTACCCAGCCCAGCCCATGCCCCAGCCCTGCCAAAAAGCAGCTGGGCAGCGACTGAAGGATGAGTTGCATCTGCCCCAGCAAAGGGGGAACCTTTGCTTCCCAGCCAGGCTGGGCCATGCCCAAATCTGGCAGCATTTCCCCGGCTGGGGACTCATCTGCAAATTCCCTGTGGAGTTTGGCTTTGAAGAAGGTGCCAGAATCAAAGTCCATTACCTTCAGCCTCCAGTGGCCAGGCTGAGGAAGAGCTTGTCATCCTTGATGTCATCCTGGCTGTCTCCAGCAGCAGCAGCAGCAGCAGCAGCAGCAGCAGCAGCAGCAGCAGCAGCAGCAGCAGCATCCCCACCCGGTACAGCTTCTCCAGGGGCTCCTGCTCCTTCCCTGGGGGGAGACCAGGCTCTCAGGGCTCTGCCCAGGGCCCCAGCTGTCAGGGAACCAGCACAAGCAAAACCAGCTTGGATGGCGGCCACCAGTGCTGGGCAGAGCAGCTCAGCTCCAGCACAAGGGCTGCGTGTGCCCATCCCATGGCCCCGGTGCAGTGACACAGGCAGCACAAAAAGGTCTGGGTTCCTTTGCTTCTCATTGCCAAGGCATGTGTGGAGCTGCAACTTACCAGGGCCCTGGATCAAAGTGTGCCTGTGGCTCTCTCCCTTCTTCTATGGCAGAGGAATATTCTGCACCCAAGGATCACAGAACAGGTCTTCTAATGTGGGTCTTTCCAAGGAGTTCACGGATAAACACCACCTGATCAGATCTTTGCACTCTGGCGAGAGAAAGCAGAACCTGCCGGTCAGCCAGAGAAGGCTCCTGTCTGCTTTGTCCCACTATTCCCATGGCCAGGCCATTCTGGATGCGCTCAGGCTTGGGCCTAAACTTTCCCATCAATTCCCTGTTTTGGAGGAGAGCAGGACATGTGCCACCTCCTCAGCAGCTGCCAGAGCGGGATGCTCACGAGCCCGCTGCTGGCTCCCAGCACTGGGATTCCCCCCGTGCCCAGAGAAGAGGATCCACCTTGAGAGAGCCCTTGTGGCAGCGGGAGCTGGCCCCAGCTGAGGTTCCGGCCCCTCCTGAACGGGTGCTCCCCGCAGACCATCTGGTGCAGCAGGATGCCCAGGGACCAGATCGTTGCTGCCTCGCCATGGTACCAGCCAAAGTCGTTCCATTCCGGGGGGCTGTAGGACAGTGTTCCTATGGAATACAGATGGAGTTCAGCAGGGGGATGCTGCTGCTCCCACAGCCTGGCCCCAGCATCCCTGGGCCTGCGGGGGCTGCATCAGTGGCACACAGGGTGACCACTGCCCTCTCGCCAGCACCTGGGACTTGTGCACGAACTTAGGCTTGGAAAAGAAGCCACTGGTGTCAGAAGAGGGCAGAGGAAGCCCTGGCTAAGCCTGACCCTGACCTGTAAAGGAAAAACCCTCTCCATGCTGGGGAAAACATGCCCTTATCCTCCCTGCCTGCATTGCCCCAAAAATATTAGGAAGCCAAGGCAAACAGGGAGAGTGGAGCAGTCCAAGCCCTTCCTCTTGCCTGCACACCAAACTGGCTGGGGCACAGGTTCCGCCCCCATCTCTGCTACCCCCACCCACTGGGGTTTTGGTCGGGCTGGCTGCCCCAGCCCAGCCCCAGTCCTGGGCAGAGTGGCTGGCAAAGGCTGCCAGCAGGGCTGGAAGATGGCTCCCCACCCAGCCCCGCTCTAAAGCAACTCAGCTGAAGACTCAGTCCCCTGACTGGCAGCAAAAGGGAGAATCCCCTCTGCCACAGCCAGCTTGGGCTGCGAGATGTTGGGCCATGAGATCCCGGGACCAGGAGTACACCCTTACGTGGGCTCACCTGCAAAGTGGGTGTAGGCTGTGTCTTGCAGGTAGGTGCCACAGCCAAAGTCGATCAGTTTGGCCTTCCCGGTGTGCAGGTCGAGCAGGATGTTCTCTGGCTTGATGTCGCGGTGCAGGACCCCGCAGCTGGTGCAGTGCCGCACGGCCTCCAGCACCTGGCGGAACAGCGCCCGCGCCACCTCCTCGGGCAGGAACCGCCGTGCCCCAATGAAACGCTGCAGGTCCTGACACCGCTCTGGCCGCTCCAGCACCATCACGATGTGGTTGGGCAGCTCAAGCCACTCCAGCAGCTGCACCACACCAGGGAAGCCAGTGGACACCTTGGCCTGCAGCACGACCTCCAGCGGGGCCCTGCTGCCGTCGGGCTGCGGGAGGAGCACGATGCCCTCAGTGGGGCTGATGCCGTGCTGGGGCTCGGGGAGCCCTCAGCCAGCCCGGGATGCTCTGCGCCCTGCGCTGGACCCACGCCCACTCTCCCTCGAGGCGTCCTGGCGGCTTCCACCGTGCCGGGCCTCGGCTCATCCCCGCCCGGCAGCCCCGGCTGCTGCCGCTGGCCCCGCTCACTCACCAGCTCGCCCCAGTGCCGGACGCGGTTCCGTGGCACCCTCTTGATGGCCACCTGCAAGCCAAGGACAGCAGCGGGCTCAGCTCGCCGCCCGCCCTGCCCAGCCCCATCCTCCTCCTCCTCCTCCGCCCCCTCCTCCTGCGCCCGCCGCCGGCCCCGCCGCTCACCGGGGCGCCGTCCGAGAGCCGCGTGGCCGCGAAGACGCTGCCGAATCCTCCGCGCCCCAGCAGCGAACCCACTCGGTACCGCTCCTGCAGGGCCTCGTGCGCCTTCCCTGCGGGCGGGACGCGGCTGTCAGCGCTCGGCCCGGGGCCAGCAACGGCCCCCGAGCGCCCCTCAGCCGCCCTGGGCTGGCCATGCCCAGGCGTTCGCTCTTTGGAACGCGGCACGGGAGGCTCGGGGCCGGCGGCCGCGCTGCCGAGCGGAGGAGCTCGGGCCGGGGAAGCCGCAGCGGAGGCGGCGGGAGCGGCCGCGCCGCCTGTGTCCTCCGCGGGCCCCGGGAGGAGCCGGGCCCGGGGTCGGGGTCGGGGCCAGGCTCGGGACTGGACCCTGCGTCGGGTCCGGGGCCGGGCTCGGGCCAGGCGGAGCCGAAGGGCGGCGATGCCGCCCCCGCACCAGGCACTGACGCCCGCCCAGCAGCGCCACCGCCAGTACGGCCAGAGCCGGGCGGAGGCGAGAGCGCGGCGGGACGGCCGGGGCCGGGCACGGGGCAGCCCCGCCCGGGGCCGGGGGCGGGCCGGGGGCATGGCCCGGCCCGGCAGGGGAGAGGGAGGCGGGGAGAGGAGAGGGACGCCGGGCAAGGGACCCCGAGAGAAGGGTGCCCGACCGCGGGAAAGGGAGAGACAGAGAAAGAAAAAGATAAAGAGAAAGAGAGAAAGAGTGATCTAAAATATCTGCTTTTCTGCTGCTGCTGCTGCCGCTGTCGCTGCTGCTGCCGCCGCTGCTGCTGCCGCCGCTGCTGCTGCCGCCGCTGCCGCCGCTGCAACTGAAGCACCGGGGCCGTTCGTCCCCGTGTCCGTTCCCCGCTCGCCCCACGAGCCCCACGTTCGAGCCCCGCGCGCCCCGGGCACAGCCCCTGAGTCTGTCCAAACACGGGAACTTTGCAGCGGTGAGCCCAGATGCAGAGCCCTGACTCCTGCACACTGGCACAGCAATCCCCTCGCTTGCTGCTCTGCATTGGCCTGGCTGAGGGTCAAACACTGTCGGGCCACCTTCCCTTGGGGTAGGATTCCTACCTGAGCCCAGCACTGCACTTACATCTCCAGTGTTGCCTTCCAGTAAAACCAGGGGAAGGAAAACTCTGTGTGGTTCATGGTTTTTTTGAGTGTCTAAAAATCACTAAGTCACCGATCTTAGAGGTGAAGTGCATCTGGAATTCCTGGGATGGAGAAGTAGTGCAACATGGAAAAGGGGAGCATAGAAATAAATAGAGGAAAAGATCTTGGATTGTTTCTTTCATTTTCATTTCCCTTTTGGAAAGCTGTTTCAGTTTTTCCAGGAATCTTCTCCTGTCTCTCTTCTCAAGAATGTCTCATGGAGAACAAGGTCAAGCTTCTGTCCCAAGATTTGCCAGCAGGAAATTATGCCACTGGTGAAATTTTCATGATGACTGTTTGTGCTGGCTTAGGGCAAATTTGGGGAGGAAACCTCCAAAAGGGGTCTGTCTAGAAAGCAAGTTCAAGCGGCCCCTCCCCCTACTAGTTCAGGAAAAGACTTCCCTCGAGAAAAGTGAAAAAACCCCAGTTTATTTAACAAGTAAAGTATTCACAAGCATGAAAAATGAATAATATTAAATAAAACCTCTGACAGTGCTGAAGAGATGGCAAATTCAGAAAGTCCTTTTTGTGGGTTGTAGTTGGCTCACTCGGTCTCTTCTAAGTCCCTCTGGTGCTGGAATGCAGCGTCCCAGAGCTCGGTGGGCCACAGGTGTGAGCTGCCAGTGTTTTTCTGGGTTTTCAGTCCAGAGCAGGTTTAAACAGTTCCAAGAAAAAGGAAAGTCACAGTCCCAGGAACTTCTCTGCCTAAGCTAGCTAAAACCAAATTGCTGGACCTGGGCTGTGAAGGCATCGGGAAATTTCCAAATCTGGGCACTGGCGGTCCCAGCAAACACCAGATCTGGATGGTGCTGGAGCCAGAACCTGGAAATTTCCAACTTTTGGCTTTCTGTGCCAGCAAATCACTGGACTTGGGCTGTGCCAGCACCAGGAAGTTTTCAGATCTGGGCGCTGGCACTGTGAGCAAACACCAGATCTGGGTGGTGTCGTTGCCAGCGACAGAAATCTGCTGCATTTGGGCTCCGCTGGCACCGGGAAATTTCCAAATCTGGGCACTGGCACAGCAAACACAAGATGTGGGCAGTGCCAGAGCCAGTAGCAGAAAGTTGCCAGGTTTTGGATTTCTGTGCCAGTAAATTGCTGCTGCACTTGGGCTGTGTCAGAATAGGGAAATTTCCAGATCTGGGCACTGGTGGTGCCAGCAAACACCAGTGAAACCTTCTGGCCCTCGTCCGGACCGTTGACCAGTGGTTTCCCTGAGAACCAGCTCTGGCCACTTTACAGACAGAGATTGCTTTCATCTGGTGCTCTGGAAACAGAACTTCAATGAAGGCAAACACAACAAACAGGACGGCGTGCACAGTAGAGAGAGCAAAGCAGAAAAAAGCCTGGGTCCAGGGTCTAGCAGGGATATTTATCCATTTATTTATGGGGAGGGGTTAAGGTGGGATCTGAGGGAAGGATCCAAGAGGAAGGAAGGATTAAGAATATTACAATTTTTGCAGTATAAAGTAACCAATGGTAGCAAAGAGAACTCAGAACTTTCTAGTAACAATCTGCAAACCTGAACAAGAGGATTATGGGCGGGAGCTCCTGCTGACCCTGACTAAAGAGGGTTTTCCCACAGCCTTAAGCCAAGGTCTCCCTCTTCTTTTAAACCAACCCCAACACACCAGATCTGGGCAGTGCTGGGTTTTGGCTTTCTTTGCCAGACAATTGCTGCATTTGGGTTGTGCTGGCACAGGGAAATTGCCAGATCTGGGCACTGGCAGTGCCAGCTAACCGCAGATCTGGGTGGTGCCAGTGCTATCACCAGAAAATTGCCGGGTTTTGTCTTTCTGTGCCAGCAAATTGCTGGACTTGGTCTTTGCTGCCACTGGGAAACTGCTGGATCTGAGCACTGGCAGTGCCAGCAAACACCAGATCTGGGTGGGGCCAGCACCAGGTATTTGCAAGGTTTTGGCTTTCTTTGCCAGAAAATTACTTGACTGGGGCTGTGCCAGCACCGGGCAATTCCTGCATCTGGGCACTGGTGGTGCCAGCAAACACCGGATCCTGGCATTGCCAATGACGGTAGCAGGGAATTGCCAGATTTTGGCTTTCTTTGCCAGAAAATTGTTGGACTTGGCTCTGCCAGAACAGGGAAATATCCAGATCTGGGCACTGGCAGTGGCAGCAAACACCAGGTCTGGGCACCTGTATTGGCATCAGGAAATTGCCAGATTTTGGCTTTCTGTGCCAGCAAATTGCTGGACTTGGGCTGTGCCAGCCCTGGGAAATTTCCGGATCTGGGCACTTGCACAGCAAACACCAGATCTGGGTGGTGTGTTGTAGTGTGTTTTTATACTTTGTAATAGTTTTGTAATAGTTTTGGGTTTGAATCCTGGTATTTTTCCCAAGTGGTTCATCCCAGATGGTACCCCCCTCCCTTTACCTGTGTAATCCCTTTCCCTTGCTGAGATCATCCCCAAACCCCCACCCTGGCTCTCTGTCAATCACTCAGCATCCCATCCCTCCATCCAGAAGCTTCGGTCCAGGATGTCGAGTGATGAGCCAGAGGCCAGGGGTCAGCCCCCCAAGCCCTGCCCCATATGCTGTCCTAAATGTCCATCCCCCAGTACCCATCCCTTAGGGTCACTTCTTGGTTAGTAAAATGTTATCTACCTTGGGTTTCCACCTCCCTTTAAATGTAACCTTGGCACATCTCCCGGGGCTGTGGGCAGCAGGCCCCTGAGGTGTAGGGGCTCCTTTGGGACTCCTAGAATAAAACCTTGGATTAAGCCCTGCTAAGAGCTGGCCCTTTATCTTCTAGCGATGTCTCTGGTGTCTCTTGTGCTGCACAGGCGACCAGCCCAGGTGCCCTCAGTACCCTCGGGGCACAGAGAGTGTCTCCCCGCTGTCGGCCGTGTCGGGGCTGCCCCCGGTGTCTGCCGACTCAGGACTGGCCCAGGGTTCCTGAGAGGCTCCAGAGGGACAGAGACAGCGCCCGTATAGGTAAACTGAATCGCCCTGGGATTTTGGAGGTAATTACAAATGGGCCCAAAGGTGCGAATTTTGGTGTCACAGATGAAGAACAAGAAGCAGTGACACGGGCTGAAGAGGCTCCTCCATGTAACCAACTGCCCCCAGAGGAAACGCGCTACGCTCTTTTCACTGACGGTTCCTGTCGCATCGTAGGGATGAACCGGAAGTGGAAAGCAGCCGTATGGAGCCCCACACGACAGGTCACAGAGGCCACTGAAGGAGAAGGTGGATCAAGCCAACTTGCTGAACTCAAAGCTGTTCAACTGGTGCTGGACATTGCAGAAAGAGAGAAGTGGCCAAAGCTCTACCTCTACACTGATTCATGGATGGTAGCCAATGCTCTGTGGGGATGGCTGGAGAGGTGGAAAGAGGCCAGCTGGCAGCATAGAGGAAAACCAATTTGGGCTGCTGAAGAGTGGAAAGACATTGCTACCAGGGTAGGGAGGCTACCTGTGAAGGTCCACCATGTAGATGCTCATGTCCCCAAGAGCTGGGCTAATGAGGAACACCAAAACAACAAACAGGTAGATCAGGTAGCAAAAATAGAGGTGTCAAAGATAGACTTAGATTGACAACAGAAGGGAGAGTTATTCCTAGCTTAATGGGCCCATGATGCCTCAGGCCATCAGGGCAGAGATGCCACCTATAAGTGGGCAAGAGACCGAGGGGTGGATTTAACCATGGACAGTATTTCTCAGGTTATCCATGACTGTGAGACGTGTGCTGCCATCAAGCAGGCCAAGTGAGTGAAGCCCCTATGGTATGGTGGGCAGGGGTCCAAGTACAAGTATGGGGAGGCCTGGCAGATTGACTCCATCACACTGCCTCAGACACGCCAGGGTAAGCACCACGTGCTGACCATGGTGGAAGCCACCACTGGATGGTTGGAAACCTACCCTGTGCCTCATGCCACTGCTCAGAACACCATCCTGGGCCTTGAAAAGAAGGTCCTGTGGAGGCATGGTAGCCCTGAGAGGATTGAGTCAGACAATGGGACTCATTTCAAGGACAGCCTTATCAACACCTGGGCCAAGGAACTTGGCATTGAATGGATCTATCATATCCCCTACCATGCACCAGCTGCTGGGAAAGTTGAATGGTTCAATGGATTACTTTAGACTACCCTGAAGGCACTTGGCGAGGGAATTTAAATTCGGAAATGACCTTAGCAAAAGCCACCTGGATGGTCAACAGCAGAGGGTCCATCAGTTGAGCTGGTCCTGCCCAGTCTGAGCCGCTGCACACAGTGGATGGAGATAAAGTCCCTGTTGTACACATGAAAGGTATCTTAGGAAAGACTGTTTGGGTTACTCCCACCTCAGGCAAAGACAAACCCATCCATGGAATTGTTTTTGTTCTAGGACCTGGTTACACTTGGTGGGTAATGCAGAAAGATGGGGAAAGCCATTGTGTACCACAGGGAAACCCAGTCATAAGTGAGAATTGTGTGTAAGGTTTCATTGTGATGCAGATGGAAATAGAATAAGGCATGGATAATGTCCTAGACTGCAAGGCAATGTGTGTGTTCTATTCCCATCTGTTAGAGGTGGGCCAGTTTTCATCTGTTAATTGGGCAGTTTTTCTTTATCTCTTCCACAAACCAGTCCTCCCTCCAGGGAGACATCTGCTGTTAATGGGCCATTGAGTGTCACTGCATGACTGATAAAATTCCATCATCCCACTGTGAGATGCTCTCCCCAGAGGGAGGAGCCAAGCATTCCGTCCTGGATACAATCTGAGATTTTGGGACACCAGAACAGTCTTTCCACTGGATTCCCGGAGGAGCACCTGCCCCTTCCACTGGATTCCCAGAGGAAGACCAGGCCCATCTACACCACCAATGGATCTTCAGAGGAAGACTACACCCTTCTACAGCATCGCTGCTCCAACAGAACCACACCTGTCTGCAGGAAAACTGCAGAAGGACTGCAGCCACTGTTTTCATTGCACTGCTAGCAACACCCTGACCCACAGTGTGTCAGGTCATATTCTGATTCTATCAGTGTTGTTTTGTATTACTGCATTGTTTATTTTATTTTGATTTCTTTGCTAATAAAGAACTGTTATTCCTGCTCCTGTATCTGTGCCTGAGAGACCCCTCAATTTCAAAATTATAACAATTCGGAGGGAGGGGGTTTACATTTTCCATTTCAGGGGCAGCTTCTGCCTTCATTAGCCAAAACTTGTCTTTTCAAACCTTGATAAGGGGAAGGTTTCAAAGCCTCAGTAAGAATGAAAATAAAGTTTGAAGGAACAAATAAAATAAGAATTGGGGATGTTCTATTAGTTCCAGATGCAGGGTGAAATTTATTAGGACAGGATTTACATGTGCAGTTTGACATTGGAGTGCTCCCAGAGAAAGGGAAAATGGTAGTTAAGCTTCTCCAATTAAGGGAAGAAAATGAGGAGAAAATTCTTGAAATGGTGTGGGCAAAACAAAAAAAGTGAGGTAAATTAAACATGAAACCTATAGTACTGAAAATAGTTCATGAGAACCATCCAGTTCAGGTACGGCAATATCCACTCTCCCTGGAAGGGAGACGAGGACTGCAGCCACTGATCCAGGACCTACTTGAGGACAGGACCTTAGAACCATGTATGTCCCCCCATAATACACCCATATTACCAGTGAAGAAGTCAGATGAGACTTACAGGCTTGTCCAAGATTTGAGAGAAGTGAACAAAAGAACAGTGAGTCAGTACCCAGTAGTGCCTAACCCCTATATACTACTGAGTAATATCTCCCAGCACACCAGTGGTTTAGCATGATAGACCTAAAAGATGCTTTTTGGGTGTGCCCACTGGCAGAGCAAAGTGGGATATATTTACCTTTGAATGGGAGGACCTCGATTCTGGGAGGAAGCAACAGCTTCAGTGGACTGGGTTACCCCAAGGGTTTTCCGAATCACCAAACCTCTTTGGTCAAACCCTAGGAGAAGTACTACAACTCTTCTCCATTAATCCTGAGATAAAGCTCATCCAATATGTAAATTATTTCCTTTTCTCAGGACGGGAAGAAAAAGAAGTTTGGGAATCCACCATAGTGTTGTTAAATTTTCTGGGGGACCAAGGACTTTGGATATTAAAAGAGAAACTTAATTTTTTAGAGAGGGAAGTAAAATACCAAGGACATGTGATTTGTCAAGGGAGCTGGCGGCTGAACCCTGAGAGAATTACAGGGATTGCTTCAGTCCCACCGCCAAAAACTAAGAGGGAAGTCAGAAGGTTTTTAGGCCTGTTGGAATATTGTAGGCTATGGATTGAAGGATACACGCAGGCCATCCAGTTCTTGTATGAAAAGTTAGTGGAAGAGATTAGGTGGGAAAAAGACAATGAACAAAAGTTTGAAGCTTTAAAGCAAAAATCAGTCAGTGCACTGGCACAGAGTCTTCCTGCATTAGACAAACCCTTCTATTGTTTGTGGATATAGAAAGAGGGGTAGCACAAGGAGTGTTAGCCCAAGACTGGGGAGGATCCAGGAAACCAGTGGCCTGTTTATCAAAACTGCTGGACTCTGTCAGCCGGGGGTGGCCAACCTGCATTGAGGCTGTGGCAGTGACTGCCCTACTCATAGCAGAAAGCGAAAAATTAACCTTTTGGGGGAAAATTGAAGATATATATCCCAAACTCAGTAAGGAGTATCCTAAGCCAAAATGCTGAGGAATGGCTCACTGATTCCCGACTGCTAAAGTATGAAGCTGTCTTAATGGATAATGGTTTAGAGCTGATCATGAGTAATCAACTCAACCCTGCCCAATTTTTGTATGGAGAACCAAGTGAGGAACTAATACATATTTGCCTAGAGGTTATAAACTATCAAACTAAAGGAAGAGAGGACTTAACAGATCAACCACACCAAGGTGGAAAATGACTGAACATCGATGGATCTTCATGGGTAATAAAGGGGCACAGGGTATTGGGGTGCGCTATAGTGCATGAACGGTTTGATAGCCATAGAAAAGAGAAAGTTACCTTACAGCTGGTCAGCCCAAGGTGTGAGTTGTATGCCCTAAAGTGAGCTCTGGAAATATTAGCACAGAAAAGGGGAACAAAATATACAGACTGAAAATATGCTTTTGGAACAGTGCATACCTTTGGAAAAATTTGGGAAGAGAGGAGGCCTTTAAATTCAAAGGGAAAGTGACTGATTCATGAAAAATTTGTCTTAGAAGAGTTAGAAACCGTACAATTACCAGAGGAAGTAGTGGTGGTATATGTTGAAGGACATCAAAAAGGGGCACAAGAGAACAATTTAGCTGATTTAGAAGCTAAAAATGCAACTGAATCAGAGAGAGTAAAACTAATAATAGTATTAACACCCATGAGAGAAATGCAAAAAGTCCCTGCATTCAGTGGGACAGAAGAGGAAGAACTCCTTAAAATAGGAGCCAAGATAGATAACAAAGGGAAGTGGAGATTAGCAGATGGGAGGCAAATGCTGAATAAACCCCTTGCCAAGAAAATGCTAGAAGGCATACATGAAACAACACAATGAGGTACACAGGTGCTAAGTGATCAATTTCTGAAGGATTTGGGATGCAAAGGAATTTTCAGAATAGCTAAGAAGTAACTGAACAGTGTGTGATATGTCAACAAGTGAATAAGAAAATGATGAGGCAAACACCCAGGGGAGGGCGAGAACTGGCCTTAAGGCCCTTCCAAAACATCCAAGTAGACTTTACTGAGCTTCCCCAGGTACAACAGTGGAAGTTTTTGCCAGTGATAGTAGATCACGTGACTCATTGGGTAGAGGTGGTACCCACTGTGAAAGTAAATGCCAATGTTGTGAGTAAAACACTTCTAGAATCATTCATTCCCCAATATGGGATGGCAAACAGGATTGATTCAGACCAGGGAACTCATTTCACATCAAAGATATTGCAGAAAGTTGTTCAGTCCCTGGGAGTAAAATGGGAATTACACACTCCATGGCATCCACAGGGTTCCAGTCAGGTTGAGAGAATGAATCAATCTCTTAAAAGAGCTCTAGTTAAGCTAATGAGTGAAACCCAAATGTCATGGATAAAATGTGTCCCTTTGGCCTTATTAAGAATTAGAACCCAACCCCAGTCAGATCTGGGGATGTCACCCTATGAAATGATGTTTGGGTTTCCCTTCCTGACCTCACCCCAGAAGGCTGCCACCTATGAGGAAGGGGAAGCCAATGCCAAGAAATAAGTGATGTCTATAGCACTAACCTTAGAAGGGCTAAGACATAAAGGGGCAATTCCTCAAACTACCACCTTGGATTTCAGAATCCATAATATTAATCCTGGGGAATTGGGTGATGATTAAGCCATGGAGAGATCAGCCTCTGACTCCTCAGTGGGAAGGTCCCTTTCAGGCACTGCTCACCACTCAATTGGCCGTGCGAGCTGCAGAGTGGGGATGGACTCATGGCAACAGAGCAAAGGCCCAGGAGAAGAACCCAAAGAGTGGACTATAATATCCAGGCTGAGTGAAACAAGATTGACTCTCAAGCAGAGACTGAAAGACAGCCAGAAAAACACCAAGACGCCCAAAAAGTAGAGTCAAGCTTCCACCAACCAGCTCAAGAACTGTCTTCCTGTTTTCATGGGTGAGAATTACCAGCAGCTGTTGAGGAGAAGTACACAAGGGACTGTAAAAGGCAATGGGGCAGCTTCTTCAAGAAAATAAGACAAAGGAAGGAGTGCAAGGCCAGGTTGACCCCTTTGTTTGCTACCAAGAAGGCTCCATGGCCCTGCTGTGGGTAGCAACCCCGTAGGCATGGTAAGGTAGGGACAAAAGGCCATTCCAGACCTCTGTAATTCCTCAGTTGTCTTTTAATTCAACAGGGACTGGAGGGCAGGACCGAGTTGGCCTCTGTACTCACCGCTAAGATGCATCAACTATGGGTAGCAGCCACACAGGCACGGTAGATGGGAGTCAAAGCAATACTGGACCTCTGGGATGCCCTTTTGTCCATTCCTAATGAGTGTGTCTAAGGAAAACCTGAGATTTTTTGTTCTGTTCCCACTGTCCTTGCCTACATCAACAGATGCTGGTATGACTCATTCAAGAGACAGGAAAATTTTTTTACTTAATTTTTCAAACAAGTGATGTGGAGAGCTTTGTGGACAGTTGGCTAGCTGAGAAAGGTCACGTCGACATGATGCCGTTGGTTAAGTTAGAAGGAGGCAAGTTCTAGGATTCAGCAGTCAGTGTCCAACCACTGACAAGGACATTGTGCCCTTGGTGAAACAACAGGATAGAGGAGAGGATCTTTTGCCAAAAGTATGCGGATAGTTTCAGCAGAATAACCGCAAGAATGTAGAAGTAGTAACAAGATAATTATAAAAATATAGAAGTAGGTGTGGTTGACCGATAAGTAATTAGCCAATAATGAGCTCTGCTTTGCAATATGTATAAGCTTCATTAACACCAATATAAATATGTGTGAACTATCAATAAAGTTTGAGACTTGCTGATCACTCATATTGAATGCTGCATTTCTTCCGCTGATCCAACAAAGTGACTTCTAGAAAAAGAAAAGAGGGGCTTATAATGGATGTGTAATCCTACAGTTGGCTCTCACAATTAAGGGGTGAATATTAAATACATGTTAGGAGAAGTTTTGTAGATGTATAATTATCCTTCCCCTCCCCCTTGCATTGCTATCACAGGATGGCCTCAGTAGTTGGGGCATTTGGGAGGGTTGGCTTGTTCCTATGGCAGCACCTGACCTCCAATCAAGGTGTGAGACAGTGATCTCCACCACTGGACAGTGAAGAAGGAGTCGATTGACAAGACTTTGGGAGGGGCTAGAGGTGTAAGAGACAGAACATGCATTTTGTAAATGAGCACATGGTGACTGAATCCTTTGCTCCTGGCACTGTATTCTTTTCTTTATTCAGCCTTTGGATGTATCTGAACAAATATGAAAATCAAGATGCTTCAGTTGTATTTTGATAAGGTCTTAATAAACCATTTAAATTTTTGAATGTGAAGATTGTTTCTCACATGGGGTAGGGGAATGTGGGGCGAGGTTGTCCACACTGGGTCAGCTCCAAGGTACAACTTCACTGACCTGGCCAGACCTCCTTAGGAGAGACCCTGGATCAATATCAATCACAGAATGCTGCAATCAGCTCTTTGATAATATGAACAGCAATAAAGGCACCCTTTAAGATAGGAATACATATTTCTTAGAAGCTCTTTGAAATATTTTTCCATAACTGTAAAAGGAAATCTTCCTGATGAACTGCTCCAGAGCAGAGGGAAATCAAGGCAGAGCCATGGTTTGTCAGGACTTGCTTAATCCTAATGAGGCCCGGGGTGCATTTGGAGCTGAGCCCTGGAACATCAGGGCCTGAGAGGAGATTGCACAAACCTTTCCAGGAGTCAAAGTCAGAAGAAAACCCCAAAGTGTCTCAAAGCAAGACTAGGCCCCACTGAGGTCAACACAGGCTCCTCATGGACTCCTTGGAGGAGAGAATTGGAGGCCAGGATGGCAGAAAAACCTCTCAAAGACTCAGACTGGAAAGGAACATCCAGAGTACCTTAAAAGCCTTGAGTATCTCAAAGTATTAATGAGCCCCACTGAGTGTCAGTACAAAGCTCTCAAGGGACTCATTAAAGCAGATAATTGGGGCCATGATTAAGACAAACCTCTCCCAGAGTCTGTATCAAAAGGGAAAAACCAAATACCTTAAAAAAATTGAAGTATCTTGAAGCATTAATGACCTCAATGATTGTCATTAGTGATTAAGGCTCTCAAGGGACTCATTAAAGCAGATAATTGGATGCTGTGACTGCACAATCCTTCTCATAGAGTCTGTGGCAAAAGGTAAGCACCAAGTAGCTTAAAAAATTGAAGTACCCTGAAGCATTAATGAGCCCACTGAGTGTTGTTACTGACAAAGCCTCTCCAGGGACTCGTTACAGCAGATAATTGGAGGCCATGATTGCACAAACCTCTCAGAGACTCCAAGGCAAAAGCCAAAGCCAAAGTCCTTTGCAGGGAGCATTCAGGAGCCCCCAGGGCCATTGCTGAGCAAAGCTCCCCAGGGACTCCTTGCAGCAGATCCTTGAGGCCACTGGGATGTGGGCTAGGGGGGGATGCTGAGGGCAGCACAAGGGGCTGCCAGTGCCCAGCCTGGCTGGGGCTGTGCCAGGAGGCCCCAGGGCCTCAGGACAAGGTGTCTCCTCCCAGCCCTTGCTGGCACAGACCCTGCTGTGCCCCAGGCCACCAAGACTTGGCTTCTCTTTGTCCCCACCTGTCATCCCTGCCTGCAGTTCTCTGCTCTGCCTGGGGCCTGGGGACACTTGCTCAGTCATGTCCCTCAATGGGACCCATTAAAAGTGCAAGAAAGTTTGGAGTTGGATTCTGCCTTGGAGTTCTGGAGAGGTTTCTTCAGCTGCCTCTCAGGGACTGATGTTCAGGGCCTGAGCACAAAGCCCCAGAGGCTCATTAAAGTCCTTGTGCTGTGTCTGTGCTGCTGAGCTGTGCTGGGCTCCTGGCACAGAGGCAGCTCCTGGTCACCAAGAAGAGCTTCAAAAGCACATTTCTCTGGATGAGCAACTCTTCTGCCAGCCCTGCTGGGCTGGGGCACTGCCTGCAGCCAGCCCGGGCACAGCCCAGAGGCACAGAGAGCTTCAATCAGTCAGGGCTGGGAAGGGGCTGAGAAGTGCCTGGGGCACAATCACTGCCAGCCCTTGGCACAGGAACCTCTGGCTGCAGGACAATGCAGCTGCAGCTCCTGGAGCCATCTCCTCAAGCTGGAACATGCCAATGCCTGCAGAGCCTGTGAGTACAACTCTGAGTAATTATGGTGCAGGGGAGGTGAAATGCTCATGAATCTCTAACATGCTGAGGGGTTCTTATCAGTCCTAGAATATTTCTAGGGCAAGGATTTTGTTCAAAATGAGGAAATTTTCTAAGATTAGGTATTCAGTTTACTCCTACTGGAGAATGGCAGGGAGGAGGGGATACATATTAAAGGTTAATTCTGAATTATTAATTATGAATTTTGACAAGAGCTTCAGACATCCGAACTGTTACTTTTAGTGATCAATAGGTTCACAGGAGATCCCTAATGTGCTTCCAGCCCCTCTGCCCATGGACAGCAGCAGCATCACCTTTGCTGGAGCCATCAGGCTCAGTCTGAGCTGTCCTTTCTCCAAGCTGCAAACAGAACCTGCCCCCAGCCAGTGCCCTGCAAACAGGCAGGGTTCTGTAGGGCCAAGGAGAGTGCACAGAGATTTGGGGGCTGTGGGTGCTGGCAGGGAGAGATCAGGCACAGGGAAACACCTGCAGGAGGGAAATCTGCAGGAAGCAGAGAGAAGATCAGGCAATGAGAGAAAACAAACCCCAGCAATGCTGTGGCAGGGAGAGTTGAGAGATGCCCACAGGAGCCCCTGCAGTGCAGCCCCTCCCTCTGAACAAGCCCCCTCCCTCCTGTGCCCCAGCCAAGCCTCTGCCCTCAGGGCTGGGGCTCCAAGGCGTGCAGCCCCTCCTGTGCAGGCAGAGCTGCAGCAGAGCCGTGGGGCAGCTCTGCAGCCCCGGGCCCAGTTCCCTCTGCAGAGCACAGGGCTGGGAGCAGCTGCCCGGCCCTGGGGGCTCTGGCAGGGGGCACAGCTGGCTCAGGGTGACGCTGTCCCCAGGGCCCGGCTCTGGGCAATGCTGTCAGTGCAGCCAGGGAAGGAGCTGCATCTCCCTCAATCCAATGCCATCAGAAGGACACTTGGAAGTCTCCCTGAGATTTCAGTCCAAGCTGGGAGCTTCAATCCAGGGTGCAAACTTGTCCTAGAGCATCTCTGAGTTATGAGATTGATGGGGAGAGGCAGAGGTGTTGTGACACTGAAAATGCTGCTGGGTTGGTGAAATGAGCTACGTGAGTCCTTTGCTATAAATGTGGAGCTGGGCTGAGGTGGATCCATCTGCTCTCAGCAACACCTGGGGGTTTGTAAGAGAAACTTGGGAGTGTGAACATCGTCCATTTGAGAAAAGTGAATGCTGACAGAAACTCCAAACAGCATGAAGGGACAGACCATCTCCTCTAAGGCTCCACTCATCATCTTGCCACAGAGAATTCACTCTGTTCTACGAGAGGGCAGAAATAATGCTTAGGGTTTCTACTATCCAAGAATACCAGGAGAGACACTGGGGGAGATTAAAAAGAAAACCTCAGAACTCTTAAACACAAAAGCATGTCCATGTATGTTACAGAGGATGGTATATGAGAAATGGCTTTGATTTTGCTTGCAGCTATCTCCTCTAACACTTCACTGTCCTTTTCTCCATGAACAGGTGCCCATGTGCAGCCCCAGCAAATGTCCAACAGCAGCTGCATCAGGCACTTCCTCCTGCTGGCATTGGCAGACACGCGGCAGCTGCAGCTCCTGCACTTCTGCCTCTTGCTGGGCATCTCCCTGGCTGCCCTCCTGGGCAACGGCCTCATCATCAGCGCCGTAGCCTGCGGCCACCACCTGCACACGCCCATGTTCTTCTTCCTGCTCAACCTGGCCCTCGCTGACCTGGGCTCCATCTGCACCACTGTCCCCAAAGCCATGCACAATTCCCTCTGGGACACCAGCAACATCTCCTACACCGGATGTGCTGCTCAGGTCTTCCTAATTTTCTTCTTCCTGTCAGCAGAGTTTTTCCTCCTGACCGTGATGTGCTACGACCGCTACGTGTCCATCTGCAAACCCCTGCACTACGGGACCCTCCTGGGCAGCAGAGCTTGTGCCCACATGGCAGCAGCTGCCTGGGCCAGTGCCTTTCTCAATGCCCTCATGCACACGGCCAATACATTTTCCCTGCCCCTGTGCCATGGCAATGCCCTGGGCCAGTTCTTCTGTGAAATCCCACAAATCCTCAAGCTCTCCTGCTCCAAATCCTACCTCAGGGAACTTTGGCTTCTTGTAGTTACCGGTAGTTTATCATGTGGCTGTTTTGTGTTCATAGTTTTCTCCTATGTGCAGATCTTCAGGGCTGTGCTGAGGATCCCCTCTGAGCAGGGACGGCACAAAGCCTTTTCCACCTGCCTCCCTCACCTGGCTGTGGTCTCTCTGTTCATCAGCACTGCAGTATTTACCTACCTGAAGCCCCCCTCCATGTCCTCCCCATCCCTGGATCTGGCCCTGTCAGTTCTGTACTCAGTGGTGCCTCCAGCCCTGAAGCCCCTCATCTACAGCCTGAGGAACCAGGAGCTCAAGGCTGCAGGGTGGAGACTGATGACTGGATGGTTTCAGCAACATTAAACTGTTGGCCAATTTCTGCCAATCATTTGTAATACAAGTCATCTTTGATACTTCTTTTTGGTTTGGTTGTGGTGATATTTTTTCTTGGTTTTAGGAATTCATATTGTCCATTAAAATTGTCACTGTTTGTACCATTTCTCATTTGGTTTCTCTCCATTTTCCCTATGGCCACAGACTGTGTCAATGAGGGGCTGCGCTCTTGGTGCCTTTAAAGGAACTAAAGGATCTCCCAGCAGAGTTTTCTGCAGAGATGCCCTTTTGTTGCCTTCTCTGGAGCTGCAGCAGCAATGTCTGTGTGCAGAGCTGGGGCAGATCAGTGCTGGCCCAGCAGCTGTGCCCAGCAGCAGCAGCAGCAGCAGCACTTGGTGTTGCCAGTGCTGCTGCCGTGGCCCTGCCCCGCTGCCCTGGTGGCCCTGGTGTTGCTGCAGGGCCTGAGTGCTCTCGGGGCCGGGCACAGCCCTGGGGGTGGCAGTGCCGGGGCTGCAGCAGGGACAGGCCATGGGCACTGCTGGGGCAGCGCTGACGCCTCAGGCCAGGCCCTGGGGGCTCCAGGCTCCTTGCCCAGGCTCTCTCAAGAACACGGCCAGGCCAATGCTCAGCACAGAAACCCCCGTCAGCAGCCCCAGGCTGGCCGTGGGCAGGCTGGGGGCAAACAGCATGGCTGGGGCTCTGCAAGGGCCCTGGGCCAGACGGGAAGGAGCAGCAGAGCAGGGGCTGATCCATGCCCAGTGCGCTGCACAGCCCAGGGCAGCGTCCCAGAGCGTCCTCATGCAGCTGCCAACAACATCCCCCCTCTGCAGCCCTGGCCTCTCCCCCAGCTCACACAGGTGCCCCATCCTTGCAGGCACAGACACGGCAGCACTGCCTCAGCAGCCCCTGTTTGCATTGCACACAGCAGGGCCAGCACCCCCATGCTGTTGCTGTGGGGACATGAACCTGAGGGAGCACAAATGCCATCAGCCCCTGGGGCCAGCAAGGCCTGGGGGACACCAGGGAAACCACTCAGCTTTGTCCTGGCCTCTGCACTCAGCCAGAAAGTTTGTTCCCATCAGCTGGGAGTTTCCTGTGCCACTGCAGATGCTGTTGCTCAGAGTCAGGGCTGCCTGGCAGCCACCCCCAAACTGCCCTGAGCATTTCCTTGGCTGCACCTTTGCTTTCTCCATTCCTCCTGGTTTGAATTTCTTCTTCTTGCCCCGCCCTTTTCCCTGCCCTGCAAACAGCCCATCCCTGTTTGCCCTTTCCTCTCTGGCCCCACTCCCCATTGCAGTTCCTGACTTGGCCCCATGGGAACGTCCCTTGGGCAGCAGGATCATCCTACAAGTGCTGCAGGAATTGTCTGCAGGCTCCTGCAGTGCCTGCTGCTGCTCCCTTGCCAGAGGCACCCCAGGCCAGGGGGGCACATCTGGGCTGCTGTGTCTGGCTCTGGGGCTCCCTGTTCTGGGCAATGAGGAGGAGCTGCAGAGGCTCTGCAGGACTGACAGGATGGGCTTTGGGGCTGCCAGGAGAAGCTGAGGGACCTGGGCTGCTGGAGCTGCTGAAGAGGAGGCCCAGGGCTCATCCTGCAACTGCTTCAAGGGTGGTTTCAGAGAATCCCAGAATCAGAAAAGCTGGAAAAGTCCTTGGGGATCATCAAGTCCAACCTGTGCCCTGACACTGCCTTGTCTCCCCTGAGCGTCCTCTTCTCCAGAATAAACAACCCCAGCTCCCTCAGCAACTCCTCACAGGACTTGTGTTCCACACCCCTCCCCAGCCTTGTTGCCCTTCTCTGGACACGCTCCAGCCCCTCCATGTCCTTCCTGAATTGGGGGGCTCAGAACTGCAAACAGCACTCGAGGTGCTGCCCAGACAATGCCCAGCACAGGGGAAGAATCCCTGCCCTGCTCCTGCTGGCCACACCATTCCTGATCCAGGCCAGGAGCCATTGGCCTTCTTGGCCACCTGGGCACACTGCTGGCTCATGTCCAGCCTGCTGTCCATCAGTCCCTGCAGGTCCCTTTCTGCCTGGCTGCTCTCCAGCCACTCTGTCCCCAGCCTGTAGCGCTGCAGGGGTTGTTGTGGCCAAAGTGCAGGACCCGGCACTGGGACTTGTTAAACCTCACCTTGTTGGATTTGGGCCCTGGATCCAGCCTGTCCAGGGCCCTGTGCAGAGCCCTCCTACCCTCCAGCAGATCCACACTCACACCCAGCTTGGTGTCACCATGGTTCCATGAGGCCCCTGAGTGTCCCAATGCTCTCCATGGTTCCATGAGTCCTCCCAGTGTCACAATGTCCCTTTGATTCCAGGGGACCCCTTGGTGTCACAATGTCCCTTGGATCCTTGGGCCCTGCAGTGTCACAATGGTGCCATGGTCCCCTCAGGCCCTGCAGTGTCACAATGGATCCTTGGTTCCATGAGGTCTGGCAGTGCAGCAATGCTCTCCTTGGTTCCACAGTGTCACAATGGCCTCTTGGTCCCAAGGGCCACCACGGTGTCAAACATGTTTCCTTCATTCCAGGAGTCCCTGAGGAGCAGCCCTGGCCCCTTGGTTCCATGGGGCCCTGCAGTGTCACAATGGCCCCATCCTGTCACTAGGTCCTGCTCTGTCACAATGCTCTGCATGGTTCCACAAGGCCCTGCAGGGTCACAGTGGCCTCTTGGTTCCAGGAGGCCTTAGAGTGCCACCATGAATTCCTTGGTGCTGCAGTGTCACAATGGAGCCCTGGTGACACAAGATCCTGCAGTGTCACCAGGGACCCTTGGTTCCATGGGGCACCACAGTGTCACAATTGTCCCCTGAGTTCCCAGAGTCCTTGCAATGGAGCAATGGCCCCTTGATTCCATTGTCCCCAGGCTCTCCCAAGGGTCTCCTTGGTTCCACAGTGGCACAATGGCCCCTTGGTTCCACAAGGCCCTGCAGGGTCACAGTAGCCTCTGTGGTGCCACCAGGACCCAGACTGTCACC
Source organism: Agelaius phoeniceus (assembly GCF_051311805.1). NCBI lineage: Eukaryota > Metazoa > Chordata > Aves > Passeriformes > Icteridae > Agelaius > Agelaius phoeniceus. The sequence goes on from NW_027509866.1 coordinate 9,964,408, forward strand.
ATGGACTCCTTGCTTCCATCCAGCCCCACAGTGTCACCATGGCCCCTTGGCTCTGTGCTGCCATGTCGTACACAGTGTCACCATGGTCCTCTTAGTGCCACCAGGCCCTGCAGTGTCACAATGGCCCCTTGCTTCCCCAGGGCCCTGCAGTGTCACAATCATCAGAGAATCAGCCAGGCTGGAAAAGACCTTGGAGAGCATCAAGTCCAACCTGGGACCCAACACCACCTTGTCACCCAGACAATGGCACTGAGTGCCACATCCCGTCTTTCCTTATAAACACTTCCAGGGATGGTGACTCACCCACGTCCCTGGGCAGCCCATTCCAATGCCCAATCACCCTTTGTGTGGAGAATATCTTCTAATGTCCAGCCTATGCATCCCCTGGTGCAGCTGAAGGCTGTGTCCTCTTGTCCTGTCACTGTTCCCTGGGAGAAGAGCCCGACCCCCACCTGGCTGCACCCTCCTGTCAGGGAGTTGTAGAGAGTGATGAGGTCTCCCCTGAGCCTCCTCTTCTCCAGGATAAACAACCCAGCTCCCTCAGCCACTCCTCACTGGACTTGTGCTCCAGACCCCTCCCCAGCCTTGTTGCCCATCTCTGGACACACTCCAGCCCCTCCTTTTCTTTCCTTAACTGAGGGGCCCAGAACTGGACACAGACCTTGGCATGCTGCCCAACCAGTGCTGAGCACAGGGGAAGAATCCCTGCCCTGCTCCTGCTGGCCACACCATTCCTGATCCATAGGAGATCCAGTGATTGGATGAGGGAAATGGTGGGGAGGAGGTGGGGACAAAGCATTATTGATTGTCAGCCATGAAGGGTCTTCTTGATTTTCATATCTATTTAGACTGCAATAGAAGGTACTGGGGATCAATATCAACTGGACATTGCTGATATGAATCTATAAACAGGAAGAGAAAACAGGACAATTCACTTCTCTCTGCATTCTTTTCAATACAGTATATTCACCTTTAATAAATGTCTGAAATCTGTTCAATTAACCACAGAAGGATTGAACATTTATATGATTCCCAGGGGTTTTTCCTGTTCAGGTGTTTTGGAACAAATGTTTACGTTCCTTTTTCAGTGATTTCCTGAACTGAAGAGTTCAAGAAAGAAGATGCCTCTGGAGTAGTGAATTCATCAGCAACCTCCAAATGGCTTAGGATCCATCCCCATGGGAGCAGCAATGAACAGAAATGGGCACAGCTTTGTGGCTGCCCCAGCTTTGGCATGGGCCCTGGGCCTGGAGCAGGAGCAGCTCTTGAGGGCCCCAAGGCCGGGGCTCTGGTGCTGCCCTGGGCAGATGGGATGGCAGCAGGGGCTGCAGAGCTCTCAGCACCTCAGGCCGAGGGGAGCAGGGCAGCCAGGGAGCCTCCTTTGGCCTTGGCCAAGCACCTTCCCCCATGGCTGGGGCTGAGTCCTGTGGCAGCTGCAGCTGCTGCTGTGGGCCTTGGCAGGGGCTGAGGCCGTGGGGCCAGTGGCCAGAGCAGCCTGGCCTGAGCAGAGCTGTGGGGCCAGAGCCGGCTGGGCTGGGCTGGGCTCAGAGAGGCCCTTGGTGCTGCCCAGAGCTCAGGGCAGCTGGCAGAGCTTGCAGGGAGCTGGGCTGGGCTCCGAGAGCCTGGCCCAGAAACCATCAGTGTCCATCTCAGCCTGGCTGAGCGTGCAGGGGCAGGACTCAGGCCAGGCCTTGTTGGGCAGGGCCAGCGCCTGTGCAAGGCATTTAATATCCAGCAGAGGAATGACTTTTGCATTTGATGGAGCTGTGCCTTCCCTTGGCTTTGTTGGCTGACAAGAAATGAACATCCCTCTGTGTCTCAGGCAGCTCCTTCTCCAAGGAAAGCAGGTGGGAGTTGGAGCCAAGGAGCTGAAAGCTGCAGGTGCAGCCTGGGCTGGAGGGAGCTGAGATTTGCACAAGGCTGCTCTGAGTGCCAGGGCTTGGATGGGGGAAATGGTGGGGTGGGGTTAGGGACAGAGTCTGATTGATTGTCAGCCATGAATGGTTTAATTTTCATATCTATTCAAAGGGTATGAGGAGGTACTTGGACTCAGTGTCAATTGCAGATTGCAATTTAATTAACATTTAATTAACAGGGGAAAAAAACTAAACAGGTCCTGAAAAATCTTTTTCTCACTGTCTTTTTAAATATATTGCATTCACTGTGGATATACTACTGAGATCTGTTTAATTAACCACAAAAGATTTGGAAAATTAAAATCAAATTATTCCCAGAGGCTTGGCTTGTTCAGGTGTTCTGAGTGTTCATGAGCCCTGGGACACTGAATTCCTGCACTGAAGAGCTGAAGGCTGAACAAGCCTCTGGAGCAGGGAAATTCAGCAGCAGCCTCCAAGTTGCTGAGGATGTCAGCAGCCCCCAGTGAGGCCATCCCTGCCCAGAGACCGTGGGGGAATGGGCAGACAAGGAGAGCGTCCCTGGGGCTGGGGCAGCACAACTCAGAGGCACCAGCGGCTCCAGCTGGGCAATGGAGTGTGGAATGTGGCTGGGAAAGCCCTGCCTGGGCTGGGCCAAGCAGCACACACAAACCCTGACCCCCATCCACTAAAAAACACTCTCAACGAGACAATTAAAAGGAATTAGAATTGTTTGTGTACACTGAGTTGGATGCACTGGAGAAATATCAGCAAGAGATTCTCAGGAGCTCTAAACAACAAAAGAGGAACTTTACTGACAACTTTAGAATATCAGAGAAACTTTGTCAAAAGGTTTAATACAACATTCAATTAACAAGAAACACTTCTAATAACATTAACTTTGCTCATTCAATTTCCCAAACTCTACGCCTGTTCCATTTTAGGTTACTCAAATTTTGCAAGAAGAGGGAATAAGAGGAAGACAAATAAGATTTAGAGAAGCACACAAACACCTTGTAACTCCTGGATACCAGCAGAGTTCAGATGGAAATTCCAAGAGGATCCAGGGTCAAGATGTGTGCTTGCCTTGTGGTCAGCCTTCAATACCCCTTGGTCTCCCTGGGCCCTTCCCCTAGGTGGGGCTTGGGCTCATTTGGTCCCTCAGGAGCTGGGCTGGGGCTGCAGAGGTGGCTGTGGAGCATTGCCTGTGCTGTGCCAGGGACTGGCAGCCACTGCTGGGCTGGGATAGAGGCTCTGAGGGGATTGGGGTTCCAGGGCAGGGCAGGGCTGGGGTTCCAGGGCAGGGCAAGGCTGGACCTGTCCCTTCCTCCCCCACACATGAAATGTTTCCAGCCAGCAGTCTCCTCCAGTCTGTCACAACAGGGAATGTTGGAGGTGAAATCCCAATTCTGGCCATTGGCGCCCGGCGAAGAAGGATAGTTCGTTTCCATAGGAAGGAAAGCCCAGCGCCCCAGTATTAGAAAGGCAGGTGAGAGCCCCAGTAGGCCAAGGCCAGCCAGACTTGTCAGGAATGGCAGATCTGGGAGCAGTCTTTGTATTTAGGGAATTTAGGAGGTGGAAGCCCAATCTTGGCCATGGGCACATGCAGAAGCAGGACAGTTCTTTCCCATAGAAAGGATAACACGGAGCCTTCCCCAGTGTTTTGTGGACAGATGGGAGGTGACCCTCATGAAACCATTGCCAGCCAGACTTGTCCTGGCAATATTCCTATTGGAACAATCCCTGCATATAACGATATTTGGAGGTCAAGTCCCAATTCTGGCAATGGGTGCCTGTAGACAAAGGAGAGTTCTTTTCCATAGGAAGGAAATCATGGAGCCCCAGTGCTTCAGCAGCAGAAGAGAAGAGACCCTCAACCTGCCAAGGTCAGTTGGACCACCCAGGTGGCTCCTGGGAGGCCAAAGCTGCGGGGCCTGTTCTGTGTTCCCTTGGTTTTGTGGGACCCCAGTGTGTCACATTGGTGCCTTGGATCTATGAGGCCCCACAGTGCCATAAGGGTGACTTGTTTCCATGGGGTCCAGTAGTTTCAAATGGCTCCTTGATAACAAGACCCTCAGTGTCACAATGGACCCTTGGTTCAATGGGGTCTCACAGTTTCACAGTGGCCCCTAGGTTCCATAAGGCCCTGCAGTGTCACAATGGTGCCAATGATTCCATGAGGCCTTGCAGTGTCACAATGGCCTCCGTTGTTCCCCAGCCCCCACAATGTCACGGGACTCCTCTGTTCCATGAGCCCTGCAATGTCAATATGGACCTTGGACCCTGGGGGTTTGCAGTGTCACAATGGTCTCCTTTGGCTCCACAGTTTCACAATGGACCATTGCTGACTCGAGGCCCCTCTGTGTCACCCTGGAGCTTTGGTTCCATGCAGCCCTGCAGTGTCCCAAAAGGCCTCTTGGTTTCAGGAGGTCCCACAGTATCACAATGGTCGTCTTGGTTCTGTGGGGACTCCCAGGGTCACAATGGTCTCAGTGGTTCCATGAGGCCCCACAGTGTCACAATGCTTTGCTTACTACATTGGGCCTCACAGAGTCACAATGGTCCCTTGGTCTCACAGGGCCCACGGTGTCACAATGGTCCCTTGGTTCCATGGGCCCTGTGCTGCTGCATTCCCCCCTCCCCTTCTCAGGCCGCCCTGCCAGCTGAGAAATGCTCCTTGGGGCTCGGCCTTGGCCAACAGCCCCTGGGCTCAGCTCCTCTGCAGCTCATCACAAACACTGTCTGCTCCAGGCACTGCTGCTGCCCAACCAGCTCCTGCTTTCTGGAGGAGCAGCCCTGGGAACTGGTTTTGTTCCCTCAGTGGCACAACATCCCTGTTCTCACCCTGCCAAAGAAAGCTGTTGGTGCCAAGTGCGGCCAGGATGAACCATTGCTGGGACTGAAGCCCCTCTCTTGGGGCCCTGCAAACAGCGCTCCAAAAGGAGCCCTTGGAGCTCTCCTGGGCCAGCCACTCCCTCTGAGTGAGGCCTCTCCCAGCCGGGAACTCTCCCGTTTGCTGCACTCGGGGATCCCCAACAACAACGGAGCCTGGGCCGATCCCCCCACTCCTCCAGGCTCAACCCTTCACCCGCTGGGGAGATGCCAAAGGATCCACAGGGAGCATTTCCTGCCCTGAGAGGAATTTCTCCCAGGTGCCTTGCACTGAATCTTTGTGTCTGTGTGCACACAGGAGTGCCTGTGCTGGGGAAATGTGGCAGAAATGCTGCTCTCTGAGGGGTTTGAGTGCCTTGGACAGCTGAGTCAGTCAGGCCTGTAAGTAAGGGTGAGTCATGAGGTCTAAATGAAGTTAAATGCTTCTAAGAGTTGTTCTTTTGCTAAGGTATTAAGTTTAATTTAATTTATTAGCTAAGTTGAATATTAAATGTTATTCCTCTGTTAAATTGCTAAGTCATATGTTTTAAGTTAGGTTAAATAGTGTTAAGTGCTGTTGTTTTGCTAAATTGTGAAATATATGGTATCAGTTAAGGTTAAGGTGTATGTTAAGTCCTGTTAAGTTTGAGCTCTGTTAAACTTTTAAGCCGTATTCCTTTGATCCTTGCCCTCACCATCCTTTTGTCACACACACACGCAGGGACAGTTCTTGGTTCATTTCTGGTTTGATTGCCTGGATTCTGTTTGGTTTTGTTGTTGCTTTGTTTCCTTGGTGTGCCTGAAGTGTCCAGTCAGAAGCAGAGTGACTCTTGCCAAGGAACTTTGTGCTGCTGTTGCTTAATATTCAATCTGGTTTTTGCTGATCCTTTGCTGGGGATATTTTCAGCACTCTCAAGGCCTCGTTGGTACCAGGGTGAAGGAGCCCTGGCCCAGGCTCTGGCCCTGGGGGACACGGGGACGCTGCCGGGGGGTCCCTGTCCCCCTGTGCCACCCCCAGGGCCTTGGTCCCCGTCCCCGTGTCAGGCTCTGGGGTCGATCTCGTGGAACATCCTCTGGGGGAGGCTGCAGCGCCGGGGGCGGGGGGACCCGGGGGGACAGGGGACCCCGGTGTGCACGAGCAGGGTTGGACTGCTCTGGGGGGAACTGTGAGGGGGCCGGGGCAGAGTGACCTCCCCAGTGACCTCACACAGCCCCTGTGATGTCACAGAGCCAACTCTGAGATGCCACCCTGTAATATGATACAGCTGCTCTGTGATGTCACAGAATTGTCTGTGATGTCACAAAGTCGCCCTATGATTTAACAGTCTGTACTATGATATCACAGCCAGCTCTATGATGTTACACAGCCACCCAGTGATGTCACAACCCACTCACTGATGCCCCAGATACACACTCTATGATGGCAGAATGTTCTCTATGACCTCATACCTTTTTCTATGACATCACAGACAGCTCTGTGCTGTCACAACCTCCTCAGTGATGCCACAAAACCCTCTCTGTGATGTCATACTGCAACTCTGTAATTTCACAGAACACACTTTGACCTCACAGCCGGCTCTATGATGTCATACAGCCATGCCATGAGGTCACAGCCTGCTCTGTGATGTCACAGAATCCCCTCTATGATGCTGTGGCTGCTCAATGACCACACACGACAAACTTTGTGATGTCATAGCCCAATCTGTGACCTCACACAGCCCACTCTGGGATGTCACACAGCCCCTTGCTGACATCACAGCTGCTCTGTGCCTCCATGACACAGGCACAGAGGAGCTGCTGTGACACAGCCCCCTCTGGGACATGCCACAGCCCCTGCCAGTGCTGAGCCCCTGGGAGCTCTGTCTGTGCCCTGCTGGTGTCCCTGAGGGGCCCTGGCAGCGCCCCAGCCCTGCTGGGCTGTGCACAGGAGCTGCTCCTGGCCAGAGCTGTCTCTCTGCAGCTCTGCTGCCCTTGCCAGGAGCTGCCTCTGGGCCAGGAGCCCGGCCCAGCTCAGCAGCACAGACACAGCACAAGGACTGTAATGACCCTCTGGGGCTTTGGTGCTCTTTGCATCAGACTCAGTCCCTCAGAGTGTGCTCAAAGAACTTCTCAGGGACTCAAAAAGAGAGTGAAACACTGAAGTTTCTCATACTTTAAATAGATCCATCTGAGGGACAGGACTGAGAAAATGTCCCCAGGTTCCAGGTAGAGCAGAACACTGGTGGCAGTGATGACAGGTGGGGACAAGCAAGGCAAAGGTGTCTCTGGTGCTGAGCAAACCTGCGCCTCTGTCCCTGCAGGCTGTCGGCATCCCCCGGCTGCCCCACCTGGCTGGCCCCTTCCTTTGCTCACAGCTCTGCCTCCTGCCTGCCTCTGCCTGCCCACACAAAGCCTTGGGCTGCTCCAGGCTCCTGCTGGGGGACGTGCTGCACCACAGCCCTGTCCTGGCAGGGAAATTCCATTCTCCTGGTGTTCACTCTGGGCCTCCCCAGCTGCCCTTGGTGCTATTGTGTCTTCTTCAGGCTCATTCCCACTAGGAAGAAAAGCTCCAGCCTCTCTGGAACCACCCTTCCATCCCTCCCAGGCTATTCCTGTTCTGTCCTCAGTCTCCACCCCACTGACTCCAGAGCCTGCAGACTGTCCCTGCTGGTTTTATGATGAGGCCTCCAAACCCCATCTTGGGAGATTTTTGGGTCCTCTCCAAGGTCTGTGAAAATGGAAAAATAGAGATCAAAGTTATTTTCTCCCAAATCTTGCAGTGACAAAACAAGGGTCAATATCTCTAAACTGAATGAGGGCAGATTTACATTTGTTAGAAAAGGAAATATTTTACAATTATGAAAGTGACATGAAACTGCAACTGTTTTTCCAAAGAATTGGATGCCCCATCCCAGGAATTGTCCAAGATCAGGAGCTTTGTGCAACCTGATCCAGTGAAACCCCCTGCCCTCCCCAGTGACAGAATTCCTGTAGTGTGGGTTCTCTGATGTGCTGGGTGCCCTCACAACACTTCTGACCACAATGTCTGCTGAGGGCAGCCAGGCTGCTGCAGGGGCAGTGCCCTCACAGCCATCACCATGGCAGCCCTGTCCCCTGGGCCTGGCTCTGCCCTTTCCTCTGCTCCTGCCTTGCCTCTGCTGGCATGAAGAGTTTTGTCATTGATATCTTGTCCCCAAGGTGCTGGGGCCAATGGCTTCCCAGTCAGGCTCCTGAAGCAGAAGTGGCTTTTCAGAGGCCAGCCAGGAATGAGCCCTGAGGCAGCAGCTCTGCAGTGGTGGCCACCAGGCCGGGCTGCCAAGGGAGGCTTCTGGCCATGGGCTGCAAGCAGCTGCTGCTGCCAAGGTGCCTTTGGTGCCTCAGGCTGTCCCTGGCACAGCTCCCAGCACGGCACTCTGCCCTTGTGCCCGAGGCCTTCCCTGTGCTGGGGCTGGCCTGGGGCTTTTCCTGCAGCGGGACCTGCCCTGCTAATGGCACAGGAAAGGCAGTTCCTGCTGGAGCAGGAGGCTCTGCCTGCAATGGGCTCCAACAACTCCAGCAAGGCCCTGTTGACTTCAAAATTCTGCCTCTTGCACTATATTCTAATAATTGTTATAGCTCCTGTACTGTGGAGTAAAGAACACTGCTAAAGATCTTTCTGCCCAATCATGATCAGAATCAATCAGAGCTGTATTTATAAAAATTTATCTGGTATTCCATCATTAATCCTGCGGGACAAATTGTGTTAAAGTTCAATTCCACCTTTTGAATCTTTTACACCTTTGACAAATTCTGGGGCTGGGATTGGATCCAGCTGCTTCCAGGCTCCTCTCTTAGAAGGAATTTTAAGAGTCTAGGGGCCCTGCAGGGGTTTGAGGATCCATGGGGGCTTTTGGGTGTCATTTCTCCACCTCATAACTCAACAGGAGTTTCTCCAATAAAGAAACAAACCTTTTGCCTGAAGCTCCCACTGTGCCCATGACAGGAACCCCAGTAAGTGTCTGGGACATCCTGGCTCTTTGGCAGCCTGGGGACTCCTGGGATGTCACCATGGAGCCCCTGTGAGTGCCTGTGACAGATCGGTGCCTTTGCAGCCCAAGGTGCCCTGGGATGTCACCATGGAGTAGCTGTGACTGCCTCTGACCACAGGGCTCTTTACCATCCCCAGAAAGCCCTGGGAGGTCTCCATGGAGCCCCTGTCTCTGCCTGTGACATTCCAGCTCTGGAACAGCCATGAGACTCTTGGAAAGTCCCCATGGAACCCCTCTGAGGGCCTGTGACAAATCTGATCCTTAGCAGGCAACCATAACCAGGACCCTGTTGCTATGGTCAGTTTCCATGGCAACCATCCCCAGCCCCCTGTTGCTATGGTCAGTTTCCATGGCAACCATCGACAGGATCCTGCTGCTATGGTCAGTTTCCATGGCAACCATCACCAGCCACCCTGTTGCTATGGTCAGTTTCCATGGCAACCATCACTAGGCCCCTGTTGCTATGGTCAGTTTCCATGGCAACCATCCCCAGCCCCCTGTTGCTATGCTCAGTCCCTTGGCAGCTCCATGGAGACCCCATGCCGGGGGTGGTTTCCATGGACACCAGCTCAGGCCTGCAGCCAGAGCCCGTTGCCATGGCAACCATTGGCAGCCCCATCCCCAGGCTGATGGGATCCCAGAGGCACAGAATTGGCTGAGCTGGGGGGCACCCATCAGGATCCTCCAGTCCAACTGCTGGCCCTGCACAGGACACCCCAACAATGCCAGCCTGGGCCTGGCAGCGCTGGCCAAACGCTGCTGCAGCTCAGAGAGCCCTGGAGCTGGGACCCTACCCTGGGGAGCCTGGCCAGGGCACCAGCAGCCTCTGGGCAAAAACCTTTTCCTGACATCCAAGCTGAGCCTGCTCCAACTCAGCTGCAGCCGCTCCCTCCACTCCTGTCCCTGGGCACCAGAGGGAAGAGGTTCCCACAGCCCCAGCCAGGGACCCGCTCCCAAGGCTGCTGCCATGGCCACCAGGGCTGGCACCAGCTGGGATGCTCGGTTTCCACGGGCCGGGCTGCAGGAATGGGATTCCCCAATTTCCTGCTCCCGCTAAAACCGCACTGCCCTTGCTGCCCTCCCGCCTCCCATGGAAAGCACATAAGGCAAAGATCCTGGGATGGGGTAAGAACAATTTATTGGGAACAGCCAACAAGATAGGAACAAACAGGAACAGAAACAATATTGATAACAGAAGGGATAAGGAAAAGGATTTACAGGGAAAACTACAAGGTCAACGACTGCGTCTTCCTGGCCATGTATTTCCTCCTGTCTGGAAAGGACACCCTTCTCCTCAGGGAGAGAGTCCCTTTCCTGCCCCTGGCAATGACCTGAGGTGGGAGTGAATGTAATGACAGGGCCATTGCCACACCCTCATGTTCTTCAATCCCACATCATATCATCAGCAGGGGTAGGAAACAGTACAAGTGTCTTCCTAGCATGGATCAGAGGGAAATGGATCTCCCAGGGCTTTTCCCAATATAGATCCTCCAATGGGGGATGAAGCTGGAGCAGTACACGAAGCTCCTCCTGCACTTGGGGCATTTGCAGGACTTTCCTTACTGGTGCCTCTGTTGGTGTTTGGTCAGGTCAGAGCTCTGGGTGAAGCTCTTCCCACACTGGGACACTCGTAGGGCCTCTCCCCAGTGTGGATGCGCTGGTGCCTGATGAGGGTGGAGTTGTGCTTGAAGCCCTTCCCACAGTCAGGGCAGCGGAAGGGCCTCTGCCCGGTGTGAATGCGCTCATGCAGGCGGAGATTTGAGCTGGTCTGAAACCTCTTCCCACAGGTGGGGCACTCGTAGGGCCTCTCCCCAGTGTGGATGTGTTGGTGGATCTGTAGCTGAAGCCCTTTCCACACTCCCCACACTCGTAGGGCCATTCCGCAGTGTGGATCATCTGGTGGCTGATCAGGCTGCTGCTCTGCCTGAAGCCCTTCCCACACTCCAAGCACTTGTGGGCCTTCTCCCCATTGTGAAGTTGCCCATGGGCCACCAGCTCTGAGCTCTGGCTGAAGCTCTGTCCACCTTCCTGGCTCAGGGTGGGTCTTTCCTCCTCAGAGCACCCTGGGCTGGGTTTGGAGCTCCTCCTCCTGTGGGATCTCTGGAGCCTTTCCACTATGTTGGAATTCTGCATCGTGGAGTCACTCAAAATGGCCTCTTCCACATGGTTCTGCTGTGGGGATTTGTCCTCCCTGGTCTCCATCCTCAGCTTCTTCCCTGGGGGAGGAAGGCCCAGGAGAGGATGGGATTTGCCTCCGTGCCAGAGGGAAGGGGAAGGAGATCCCCCCAGTGCATCCCCGGCAGGACGGGGTTGGCGGCAGGGTTGTCCTGCAGCCGGGGGCTGTGCTGGGCTGGGAGATGGAGCAGGAGAGAGGGGTAAAGGGGCATTGACTTCCTCCTCACCTGCCTGGGTATCCCAGGGCTCCTTCCTCTTCCTCGCAGCCTCCTCCTCCATCCAGTCAAGGTTTGGGGATGGGAAATCCTGTTTTGGGAACCAAAGAAAGGGTGCACACATTGTCTTTTGTACAGGATTTAAGGGAAACCTGGGGGAGAGTCTAAATCAGCTATACAATTTAAAAAGAAAATTTAGATCAGGGCAATGATACAGAAACACTGCCTTAAACTGACAGAGTCTGGATATAACCTGACACCCTGTTGCTGGTCAGGGTGGTGGCTGCAGTCCCATTAAATGGTGTCTGCAGTCCTGTTGGAGTGATGAGCGTGATTCTGTCCAAGCAGTGATCCTGTAGAAGGGTCTGGTCTTCCTCTGAAGGTCCAGGGGTGGTTCTGGAGCTCTTGTCCTCTGGGAATCCAGTAGGCAAGCTGCTCCTGGTGTTGCAAGGCTCACCTTATATGCAGGTAGGAATGCTTGGACCCTCCCCCTGGGCGGAGCATCCCACAATGGGAGGATGGAATTTTATCAGTCCTGCAGTGACACTCAATGGCCCATTCCCAGAAGATCTCTCCCCTGGAGGGCGTTATCAGGGCTGAGTCATGGAAGAGATCAAGAACACTGCCCCACCTGTTTATAGCAGTTGATGAAGATGGGGATTGAAAACATGCATTTGGTTCCATCTTACACTGCAGCCTGAAACAGTGGGGGAATCCCTGCTCAGGGGGTGAACACCACCCCCCTTACCCAAACTGGCTCAGGTGTGAAACCCCCACCCCGGGAAGGCCACACACACAGGGGACAATGTCACACTTGCCCTGCTCCAGGGCAAATGGCATCTCTCTAATATTTTCTTAACCAGATTTCAAAATTATTTTGGCACAGTGAGTTCAGGGCACTGTTCTTTGACCCCAGTTGCCTTTGACTACAGCATGGTTCCTTCCTCTGAGGAGGTTGTGGGTCTCTCTGGAGGAACTCTTGGAAACTTGGATGCAGCTTCGTCTGAGCGACCTATGGGAGAACTGATGAGGAAAATGGCTGTTGTGGGACTGGAGTGTAAAGAAAATATTTTGTTGTCCCTCCTTGAAAAGTTTGTTAAAATCGCTGGAGGAAATGGAGCAAATGATATCAGCAAGACTGACAAGGTTCATTCACCACATGGTGAGGAACACAAGGCTGCTGAAAGTCCCACAAGAAGCCCTGCTCAAGTAGCTAAATTCCCAAATAACTAATGAATTCCTAGGCTTGGGTTTTTTGCCAAATGTGAGAATCATTATTCTCTTCATCCCTGTCACCTTTGTGACAGCTACACAGAACTTCCAATTCCTTTTAATAATATCTTTAATGGGCCAAATTTACACTTTTCTTTAATTGTAACCTGCCAGCAGCTGAGCTGGAGCTGTGCAGGAACCAAGGAAACTTGGAATTGCCACAGAATTGCTTCTATTGTCAGCCGGTGCTGCGGCGGCTGTGGGGCAGAGGGGTGGGAAAGGGGGTCCGGGGTGGCAGTGGAGGAAATGCCGGGCCCGGGGGCTGAGCACAGGGCTGAGCACGCAGAGATGGTTTTGTTCTTGCTGAGCTCGCACTGAGCCAAGGCCTGTCCTGCCCCTCATTCGGCCACGCTGGGGAGGGGCTGAGGGTGTGGGGGAGCTTGGGAGGGGACACAGCCAGGACAGGAGATCCCAGCTGACCCCAGGGATAGCCCAGACCATAGGACATCATGATCAGCGCATGAAGTGTGGGGAACAAGGAGGAAGGGGGCACATTTGCAGTGAGGGTTTTGTCTCCCCAGGTAACACTTAGGCAGGATTGGGCCCTGTTTCGCCAGTGGGCAGGGCCCGCACCAAAGACACAGACACCAACTTAACTTAAGGAACAGTGTAATTTAGATAATGCAAATTTGCAAAAAATTACCAAAGTATTAGATAGGCAAAGCAAATAATCATTAGTCAATAATTCCAAAAGAGAAGATGTTGAAATGAGTATCACACAACTGTCCATTTCTGGCTGCAGGCTCTGGAGATTCTATCTCTGCCTTCAATCAGGGTTGCATTCCCTAAAGAATCCTGGTACCAAATCCTGCTTTCCAAGGCTGGAACAGTGTCTCAGGTTTAGCTGGGTGTGTATTCAATTACCCTCTGTTAAAGCTGGGGCAATTATCATCTGTTAATTGAGCAGTTTACTTTATCTCTTCCACATGAATCCTCCCTCCAGGGAGATATCTTCTGTTAATGGGCCATTGAGTGTCACTGATAAAAATTCCATCATCCCATTGTGAGAAGCTCTGCCCAGAGGGAGGAGCCAAGCATTCCTACCTGGATATAATCTGAGAATGTGAACAACAGAGTCAGCCTTTTCCCACAAGATTCCCAGAAGAGCAGCTTCCAGCTCCACTGGATCCCAGAGGAAGACCAGGCCGATCGACGCCACAACTGGACCTTCAGAGGAAAACTCCACCCACCTACAGGATCACTGCTCCAACAGAACCACACCTGTCCCTGCAGGAGCACTGCAGCCACCATTTAACAGGAGTGCTACCAACACTCTGACCCACAGGGTGTCAGGTCGTATTCTTACTCTGTAAGTAGTTTTTAGTACTACTGCATTTGTATTTTTAATTTTCCTTCTGAAGAACTGTTATTCCTATTTCCATAGACTTTGCTTGACAGCCCCTTGTTTTGAAAATTATAATTCCAAGTGAAGGGATTAACATTTTCCATTTCAAGGGAGTCTCCTGCCTTCCTTAGCAGACACCTGTCTTTTCAAACTGACACAATGCCCTGGGACACCCAGGCAGGTGAGGAGGAAGTCAGTGCCCCTTTCCCCCTCTCTCCTGCTCCATCTCCCAGCCCAGCACAGCCCCCGGCTGCAGGACAACCCTGCTGCCAACCCCATCCTGCTGGGGATGCACTGGAGGAATCTCCTTCCCCTTCCCTCTGGCACGGAGGCAAATCCCATCCTCTCCTTGGCCTTCCTCCCCCAGGGAAGAAGCTGAGGATGGAGACCAGGGAGGACAAATCCCCACAGCAGAACATCATGGAAGAGGCCATTTTGAGTGGCTCCACGGTGCAGAATTCCAACGTGGAGGAAAAGCCCCAGAGATCCCACAGGAGGAGGGGCTCTAAACCCAGCCCAGGGTGCTCTGAGGATGAAAGACCCACCCTGAGCCAGGAAGGTGGACAGAGCTTCAGCCAGAGCTCAGAGCTGGTGGTCCATGGGCAGCTTCACAATGGGGAGAAGGCCCAGAAGTGCTTGGAGTGTGGCAAGAGCTTCAGGAAGAGCAGCACCCTGATCTGCCACCAGATGATCCACACTGGGGAATGGCCCTACGAGTGTGGGGAGTGTGGGAAGGGCTTCAGCTGCAGCTCTGGCCTCATCACCCACCAACGCATCCACACTGGGGAGAGGCCCTACGAGTGTCCTGAGTGCCAGAAGAGGTTTCACACCAGCTCCCATCTCTGCCACCAGCGAATTCACTCAGAGGAGAGGCCCTTCCACTGCCCTGACTGTGGGAAGAGCTTCAAGAAGAAATCCCACCTCATTAGGCACCAGCACATCCACACTGGGGAGAGGCCCTACGAGTGTCCCAATTGTCAGAAGAGGTTTCACAGCAGCTTCCAGCTCCTCCAACACCAGCGGATTCAATCAGAGGAGAGGCCCTTCCTCTGCCCAGACTGCGGAAAGGGCTTCAAGCACAGCTCCACCCTCCTCACCCACTGGCACATCCACACTGGGGAGAGGCCCTACGAGTGTCCCCAGTGTGGGAAGAGCTTCACCAGCAGCTCTCACTTGACCAGACACCAACGGAGCCACCAGTAAGGAAAGGCTTGCAAATGCCCCAGCTGCAGGAAAAGCTTCATGCACCACTCCAGCTTCATCCCCCATGGGAGGACCCACGCCGGGAAGAGTCCTGGGGAACCGTGTTTCCCATGATCCATGCTGGGAAGACACCTGTCCCTTTTCCTGCCTGCGACATGATGTGGGATTGGAAGAACATGAGAGTCTGGCCATGGCCCTTTCATTACATTCACTCCCACCTCAGGCCATTGCCAGGGGCAGGAAAGGGACTCTCTCTCTCCGTCCCTGAGGAGAAGGGTATCCTTTCCAGACAGGGGAAGTTGTGGCTGGGAAGAGACAGTCAGTTGTGTTTAGTTTTCCCTGTAAGTTTTATTTATCCCTTCTGTTATCAATATTGTTTCTGTTCCATTTTTTCCTTATCTCGTTGCTGTTCCCAATAAATTGTTCTTATCCCAGCCCGGGATCTTTGCCTTTTGTGCTTTCCATGGGAGGCGGGAGGGCAGCGAGGGCAGCGTGGTTTTAGCAGGAGCAGGAAATTGGGGAATCCCATTCCTGGAGCCCGGCCCGTGGAAACCGAGCATCCCAGCTGGTGCCAGCCCTGGTGTCCATGGCAACCACCCCTGGCATGGGGTCTCCATGGAGCTGCCAAGGGACTGAGCACAGCAACAGGGGACTGGTGATGGTTGCCATGGAAACTGACCATAGCAACAAGGGGCTGGTGATGGTTGCAATGGAAACTGACTACAGCAGCAGGGTCCTGGTGATGGTTGCCTGCTAAGGATCAGATTTGTCACAGGCCCTCAGAGGAGTTCCATGGGATCTTTCCAAGAATCTCCAGGCTGTTCCAGAGCTGGAATGTCACAGGCAGAATCAGGGGCTCCATGGAGACCTCCCAGGGCTTTCTGGGATGGTAAAGAGCCCTGTGGTCAGAGGCAGTCACAGCCATTCCATGGTGACCTCCCAGGGCACCTTGGGCTGCAAAGGCACCCATCTGTCACAGGCACTCATGGGGGCTCCACGGTGACATCCCAGGAGTCCCCAGGCTGCCAAAGAGCCGGGATGTCCCAGACACTCACAGGGGTTCCTGTCATGGGCACAGTGGGAGCTTCAGGCAAGGTTTATTAGAGGAGCTCCTGTTGAGTCACGAGGTGCAGAAAGGATTCCCAATAGTCCCCACAGATCCCCAAATGTCACCGTTGAGTCAGAGATGACACAGACTCAGATCAGAAGGCTAAGGGCTAAAAGCCACCCATTTTTTCAATCCTCTTCCTTTTGACCTTGGTTTTCTACAGGTGGATCTCATTGGTCATTTAATCAACACATTTCATATGATTGGCTGATAAAGACAACCCCCTTCAGTAAACAACTTTATGGAAAAAACAACCTATTACAGACACCACCTGTCGATAATTTACAATTCTTTCTCTCCAGCTTCCTAATGGTTCCCAATCTAATTAATGGGAAAACTCTCTTGCTTTCTCTGTCTCTGACCAGACTCTCATATCCACAGAAAAATAGCCCCAAGGACCTCCAGGCTTTGTAATCTCCTTCTGTGAGAGGAGCCTTGGAGCAGCTGGCTCCAATCCCATGGGTATTGGAGAGTTCATGGGTAAAGAATTCATGGGTAAAGAATTATCAAGTTGAAATTTATCCTTTAGCATTTGTCCCACAGGATTAAGGATGACAAAGCATATAGGTTTATAAAAAATTTCTATTATCTATTATGGTAACGATTAGACAGAATTATCTTAATCAGAAATATTTAGTCCAAGGAATAAGAGCTGTAACATATTATATTATGTTATATTATATTAATTTATAGAAAGCACTCAGAAAAGATTTCAAAGCAATTTTATTAAAGGAAAAGAAGCTGTTTTTAAGGAGAGATTGATGTCACTCCCACAGACCAATGACCACGGGCAAATCCCTTTGGCTCAGCCTGGAGCAGTGACCTTGAAGGGTGTCCCGATGGGAGGAATCTCCACACCCCCCAGGAAGGGAAATGTCAGGGGATGCTGCCATTAAAATTTGGGATGGGGCTTTTCTAGTCTGAGGTGCTGCCCTGTCAGTCAGATGTGCCCAGGCTGGGCCAGCTCAGCAGCTCTGCAGAAGCTCTCAGTGGTGTCACTTGGTTGTTCCTTACTCTGGGGATTTTCCAGCACTCTCACAGCTTCAGCTCCCTCTGAGGATGTTGAACTTTGGGATGGAGGAGTCAGGCTGGATTCTGCATTATTCACCCCAAAAGCACCGTGACCCCCACCCCTCTTCATTTCCCACTGGGGGCTTTGCAAACAGGGCCTTGCTGGAGTAGTTGGAGCCCATTGCAGGCAGAGCCTCCTGCTCCAGCAGGAACTGCCTGTCCTGTGCCATCAGCAGGGCAGGTCCTGCTGCAGGAAAAGCCCCAGGCCAGCCCCAGCACAGGGAAGGCCTCGGGCACAAGGGCACAGTGCCGTGCTGGGAGCTGTGCCAGGGAGAGCCTGAGGCACCAAAGGCACCTTGGGGGCAGCAGCTGCTTGCAGGCCATGGCCAGAAGCCTCCCTTGGCAGCCCGGCCTGGTGGCCACCACTGCAGAGCTGCTGCCTCAGGGCTCATTCCTGGCTGGCCTCTGAAAAGCCACTTCTGCTCCAGGAGCCTGACTGGGAAGCCATTGGCCCCAGCACCTCGGGGACAAGATATCAATGACAAAACTCTTCATGCCACCAGAGCCAAGGCAGGGGCAAAGGAAAGGGGAGAGCCAGGCCCAGGGGACAGGGCTGCCATGGTGATGGCTGTGAGGGCACTGCCCCTGCAGCAGCCTGGCTGCCCTCAGCAGACATTCTGGCCAGAAGCCTTGTGAGGACACCCAGCGCATCAGAGAACCCACACTAGGAATTCTGTCACTGGGGAGGGCAGGGGGTTTCACTGGGTCAGGTTGCACAAAGCTCCTGTTCTTGTACAATTCCTGGGATGGGGAATCCACTTCTCTGGAATAAATCTTGCAGTCTTTTGCCACTCTTATAATTCTAAAATTTTTCCCCTTTCTAACAAATGTAAATCCACCCTCATTCAGTTTAGAGATATTGACCCTTGTTTTGTCACTGCAAGATTTGGGAGAAAATACTTTTGATCAGTATTTTTCCATTTTCACAGACCTTGGAGAATACCCAAAAATCTCCCAAGATGGGATTTGGAGGCCTCCTCACAAAACCAGCAGGGAGAGGCTGAGGGCTCTGTGCTCAGTGGTGTGGAGACTGAGGACAGAAGAGGACTAGCCTGGGAGGGATAGAAGGGTGGTTCCAGAGAGTCTGGAGCTTTTCTTCATGGTGGGAATGAGCCTGAAGAAGACATAATAGCACCAAGGGCAGCTGGGGAGGCCCAGAGTGGACACCAGGAGAAAGGAATTTCCCTGCCAGGGCAGGGCTGTGGTGCAGCACGTCCCCCAGCAGGAGCCTGGAGCAGCCCCAGGCTTTGTGTGGGCAGGCAGGGGCAGGCAGGAGGCAGAGCTGTCAGCAAAGGAAGGGGCCAGCCAGGTGGGGCAGCCGGGGGATGCCCACAGCCTGCCGGGACAGAGGTGCAGGTTTGCTCAGCACCAGAGACACCTTTGCCTTGCTTGTCCCCAGCTGTCATCACTGCCACCAGTGTTCTGCTCTACCTGGAACCTGGGGACACTTTCTCAGTCCTGTCCCTCAGATGGATCTATTTAAAGTATGAGAAACTTCAGTGTTTCACTCTCTTTTTGAGTCCCTGAGAAGTTCTTTGAGCACACTCTGAGGGACTGAGTCTGATGCAAAGAGCACCAAAGCCCCAGAGGGTCATTACAGTCCTTGTGCTGTGTCTGTGCTGCTGAGCTGGGCCGGGCTCCTGGCCCAGAGGCAGCTCCTGGCAAGGGCAGCAGAGCTGCAGAGAGACAGCTCTGGCCAGGAGCAGCTCCTGTGCACAGCCCAGCAGGGCTGGGGCACTGCCAGGGCCCCTCAGGGACACCAGCAGGGCACAGACAGAGCTCCCAGGGGCTCAGCACTGGCAGGGGCTGTGGCATGTCCCAGAGGGGGCTGTGTCCCAGCAGCTCCTCTGGGGCTGTGTCATGGAGGCACAGAGCAGCTGTGATGTCAGCAAGGGGCTGTTTGACAGCACAGAGTGGGCTGTGTGAGGGCACAGATTGGACTATGACATCATAGAGTTTGTTGTGTGAGGTCATTGAGAAGCTACAGCATCATAGAGGGAACTGTGTGACATCACAGGGCAGGCTGTGACATCATGGTGTGGTTGTTTGACATCAGAGAGCAGGCTGTGAGGTCAAAGTGTGTGCTGTGACATTCCAGAGTGTCATTATGACATCTCAGAGAGGGTTTTGTGACATCACTGAAGGGATTGTAACGTCACACAGCTGCCTGTGACATCATAGTGTGAGACCATAGAGCAGATCTTGCCATCATAGAGGGTGGCTCTGTGACATGAGGGAGTGGGTTGTGACATCACCAGGTGGCTGTGTAACATCATAGAGCAGGCTGTGACATCACAGAACAAACTGTGACATTGCAGCGTGACTCTTTGACATCAGTCTTCTGTGACATCACAGAGCAGCTGTGTAACATCACAGCTGACTGTATGACATCACAGGGGACTGTGTGACATCACAGATGGCTGTGTGACATCACAGATGGCTGTGTGACATCACAGGAGCTGTGTGAGGTCACTGGGGAGGTCACTCTGCCCCGGCCCCCTCACAGTTCCCCCCAGAGCACTCCAACCCTGCTCGTGCACAGCGGGGTCCCCTGTCCCCCCGGGTCCTCCCGCCCCCGGCGCCGCAGCCTCCCCCAGAGGATGTTCCACGAGATCGACCCCAGAGCCTGACACGGGGACGGGGGGCCAGGGCCCTGGGGGTGGCACAGGGGGCAGGGACCCCCCGGCAGCGTCCCCGTGTCCCCCAGGGCCAGAGCCTGGGCCAGGGCTCCTTCACCCTGCTACCAACAAGGCCTTGAGAGCGCTGAAAAAATCCCCAGCAAGGGATCAGCAAAGACCAGATTTAACATTAAGCAACAGCAGCACAACGTTCCTTGGCAAGAGTCACTCTGCTCCTGACTGGACACTTCAGGCACACCAAGGAAACAAAGCAACAACAAAACCAAACAGAATCCAGGCAATCAAACCAGAAATGAACTGAGAACTGGCCCAGGAGAGCTCCAAGGGCTCCTTTTGGAGCGCTGTTTGCAGGGCCCCAAGAGAGGGGCTTCAGTCCCAGCAATGGTTCATCCTGGCCGCACTTGGCACCAACAGTTTTCTTTGGCAGTGTGAGAACAGGGATGTTGTGCCACGGAGGGAGCAAAACCAGCTCCCAGGGCTGCTCCTACAGAAAGCAGGAGCTGGTTGGGCGGCAGCAGTGCCTGGAGCAGACAGTGTTTGTGATGAGCTGCAGAGGAGCTGAGCCCAGGGGCTGTTGGCCAAGGCCGAGCCCCAAGGAGCATTTCTCAGCTGGCAGGGCGGCCTGAGAAGGGGAGGGGGGAATGCAGCAGCACAGGGCCCATGGAACCAAGGGAGCATTGTGACACTGTGGGGCCCTGTGAGACCAAGGGACCATTGTGACACTGAGGGGACTCATGGAATCATGGAGACCATTGTGACACTATGAGACCCCATGGAATAAGCAAAGCATTGTGACACTGTGAAGCCTCATGGAACCAGTGAGACCACTGTGACTGTGGCGTCCCCACAGAACCAAGAGGACCATTGTGATTGTGTGGGGCCTCGTGAAGCCAAGAGGCCTTTGTGACACTGCAGGGCTGCATGGAACCAAAACTCCATGGTGACACAGAGGGGCCTTCTGTCATCAATGGTCCATTGTGACACTGTGGAGCCAAAGGAGACCATTGTGACACTGCAAACCCCCAGGGTCCAAAGGTCCATTGTGACACTGCAAGGCCTCATGGAACAGAGGAGTCCTGTGACATTGTAGGGCCTGGGGAACCCCGGAGACCATTGTGACACTGCTGGACCGCATGGAATCAAGGTACCATTATGATACTGCAGGGCCCCATAAGACCAAGGGAACATGGAAATGGTCTGTCCCAGAGGCCACCTGACTGGTCCAGCTGACCTTGGCCTGTTGAGGGTCTCTTCTGCTAATGAAACCCTGGGGCTCTGTACTTGCCTTTCTATGGAAAAGAACTCTCCTTCTCCTCCAGGCACCCAGGTCCAGAATTAGGATTTCTCCTTCAAATTTCCTTATATCCAGAGATTGTTCCCACAGGAATATTTCCAGGACAAGTATGGCTGGCAATGGTTTTACAAGGGTCACCTCTCAGCTATCCCCAAAACACTGGGAAAGACTCTGTGCTTTCCTTCTTGTGGGAAAGAATTGTCCGGCTTCTCCAGGTGCCCATGGCTGATACTGGGCTTCCACCTAAAAAATTCCCTAAATCCAAAGACTCATTCCAGACAAAATCTGCCATTCCTGACAAGTCTGGCTGGCCTTGGCCTCGTGAGGCTCTCCAAACACTGGGGGTCCATACTTTCCTTCCTATGGAAAACAACTGTGCTTCTCAGCCAGGTGCCCATGGCCAGAAATGGGATTTCCACCTCCAACATTCCCTGTTGTGACAGACTGAAGGAGATTGTTGGCTCAAAACATTTATTGTGTGTGGGGGAGGAAGGGGCAGGTCCAGCCTTGCCCTGCCCTGGAAGCCCAGCCCTGCCCTGCCCTGGAACCCCAATCCCCCCAGAGCCTCTATCCCAGCCCAGCAGTGGCTGCCAGTCCCTGGCACAGCACAGGCAATGCTCCACAGCCACCTCTGCAGCCCCAGCCCAGCTCCTGAGGGACCAAATGAGCCCAAGCCCCACCTGGGGGAAGGGCCCAGGGAGACCAAGGGCTATTGAAGGCTGACCACAAGGCAAGCACACATCTTGACCCTGGATCCTCTTGGAACTTCCTTCTGAAATGTCCTGGAATCCAGGGGTTACAAGGTGTGTGTGTGCTTCTCTAAATCTTATTTGTCTTCTTCTTATTCCCTCTTCTTGCAAAATTTGAGTAACCTAAAATGGAACAGGCTTAGAGTTTGGGAAATTGAATGAGCAAAGTTAATGTTATTAGAAGTGTTTCTTGTTAATTGAATGTTGTATTAAACCTTTTGACAAAGTTTCTCTGATATTCTAAATTTGCCAGTAAAGTTCGTCTTTTGTTGTTTAGAGCTCCTGAGAATCTCTTGCTGATATTTCTCCAGTGCACCTAACTCAGAGTAAACAAACAATTGTAATTCCTTTTAAATGTCTCCTTGAGAGAGTTGTTTAGGGGATGGGGGTCAGGGCTTGTCTGTGCTGCTTGGCCCAGCCCAGGCAGGGCTTTCCCAGCCACATTCCACACTCCATTGCCCAGCTGGAGCCGCTGGTGCCTCTGAGTTGTGCTGCCCCAGCCCCAGGGACGCTCTCCTTGTCTGCTCATTCCCCCACGGTCTCTGGGCAGGGATGGCCTCACTGGGGGCTGCTGACATCCTCAGCAACTTGGAGGCTGCTGCTGAATTTCACTGCTCCAGAGGCTTGTTCAGCCTTCAGCTCTTCAGTGCAGGAATTCAGTGTCCCAGGGCTCATGAACATTCCGAACACCTTCACAAGCCAAGCCTCTGGGAATCATTTGATTTTAATTTCCAAATCTTTTGTGGTTAATTAGACAGATCTCAGTAGTATATCCAAAGTGAATGCAATATATTTAAAAAGACAGTGAGAAAAAGATTTTTCAGGACCAGTTTTTTTCCCCTGTTAATTAAATGATATGTGCAATCTGCAATTGACACTGAGTCCAAGTACCTCCTCATGCCCTTTGAATAGATATGAAAATTAAACCCTTCATGGCTGACAATCAATCAGGCTCTGATCCTACCCCCACCCCACCATTTCCCCCATCCAAGCCCTGGCACTCAGAGCAGCCTTGTGCAAATCTGAGCTCCCTCCAGCCCAGGCTGCACCTGCAGCTTTCAGCTCCTGGGCTCCAACTCCCACCTGCTTTCCTTGCAGAAGGAGCTGCCCGAGACACAGAGGGATGTTCATTTCTTGTCAGCCAACAAAGCCAAGGGAAGGCACAGCTCCATCAAATGCAAAAGTCATTCCTCTGCTGGATATTAAATGCCTTGCACAGGCGCTGGCCCTGCCCCACAAGGCCTGGCCTGAGTCCTGGCCCTGCACGCTCAGCCAGGCTGAGATGGACACTGATGGTTTCTGGGCCAGGCTCTCGGAGCCCAGCCCAGCTCCCTGCAAGCTCTGCCAGCTGCCCTGAGCTCTGGGCAGCACCAAGGGCCTCTCTGAGCCCAGCCCAGCCCAGCCGGCTCTGGCCCCACAGCTCTGCTCAGGCCAGGCTGCTCTGGCCACTGGCCCCACGGCCTCAGCCCCTGCCAAGGCCACAGCAGCAGCTGCAGCTGCCACAGGACTCAGCCCCAGCCATGGGGGAAGGTGCTTGGCCAAGGCCAAAGGAGGCTCCCTGGCTGCCCTGCTCCCCTCAGCCTGAGGTGCTGAGAGCTCTGCAGCCCCTGCTGCCATCCCATCTGCCCAGGGCAGCACCAGAGCCCCGGCCTTGGGGCCCTCAAGAGCTGCTCCTGCTCCAGGCCCAGGGCCCATGCCAGAGCTGGGACAGCAGCCACAAAGCTGTGCCCATTTCTGTTCATTGCTGTTCTCATAGGGATGTATCCTCATCCATTTGGAGGTTGCTGATGAATTCACTACTCCAGAGGCATCTTCTTTCTTGAACTCTTCAGTTCAGGAATTCACTGAAAAAGGAACATAAACATTTGTTCCAAAACACCTGAACAGGAAAAACCCCTGGGAATCATATAAATGTTCAACCTTCTGTGGTTAATTGAACAGATTTCAGACATTTATTAAAGGTGAATATACTGTATTGAAAAGAATGCAGAGAGAAGTGATATGTCCTGTTTTCTCTTCCTGTTTATAGATTCATATCAGCAATGTCCAGTTGATATTGATCCCCAGTACCTTCTATTGCAGTCTAAATAGATATGAAAATCAAGACCCTTCATGGCTGACAATCAATCACACTTTGTCCCCACCTCCTCCCCACCATTTCCCTCATCCAATCACTGGATCTCCTATGGATCAGGAATGGTGTGGCCAGCAGGAGCAGGGCAGGGATTCTTCCCCTGTGCTCAGCACTGGTGGGGCAGCATGCCAAGGTCTGTGTCCAGTTCTGGGCCCCCCAATTTAGGAAGGACATGGAGGGGCTGGAGCGTGTCCAGAGAAGGGCAACAAGGCTGCTGAGGGCTCTGGAGCACAAGTCCTGTGAGGAGTGGCTGAGGGAGCTGGGGTTGTTTATCCTGGAGAAGAGGAGGCTCAGGGGAGACCTCATCACTCTCTACAACTCCCTGACAGGAGGGTGCAGCCAGGTGGGGGTCGGGCTCTCTTCCCAGGGAACAGGGACAGGACAAGAGGACACAGCCTTCAGCTGCACCAGGGGACATTTAGGTTGGACATTGGAAATATTCTTCAAACAGAGGGTGATCGGGCAACGGCATGGGCTGTCCAGGGAGGTGGGTGTGTCGCCGTCCCTGGAAGTGTTTAAAGAAAGACTGGATGTGGCACTGAGTGCCATGGTCTGGGTGACAAGGTGGTATTGGGTGCCAGGTTGGACTTGATGCTCTCCAAGGTCTTTTCCAGCCTGGCTGATTCTCTGATGATTGTGACACTGCAGGGCCCTGGGGAAGCAAGGGGCCATTGTGACACTGCGGGGCCTGGTGGCACCAAGAGGACCATGGTGACAGTGTGTACGACATGGCAGCACAGAGCCAAGGGGCCATGGTGACACGGTGGGGCTGGATGGAAGCAAGGAGTCCATTGGTGACAGTCTGGGTCCTGGTGGCACCACAGAGGCCACTGTGACCCTGCAGGGCCTTGTGGAACCATGCAGAGCATTGTGACAGAGCAGGACCTGGTGTCATGATGGGGCCATTGTGACACTGCAGGGCCCCATGGAACCAAGGGCCCAGGGCTGCTCCTCAGGGACTCCTGGAATGAAGGAAACATGTTTGACATCGTGGTGGCCCTTGGGACCAAGAGGCCATTGTGACATTGTGGAACCAAGGAGAGCATTGCTGCACTGCCAGACCTCATGGAACCCAGGATCCATTGTGACACTGCTGGGCCTTGGGGGACCACAGTGCCATTGTGAAACTGGGAGGCCACATGGAACCCTGGTGACACCAAGTTGGCTGGGAGTGTTGATCTGCTGGAGGGTAGGAGGGCTCTGCAAAGGGCCCTGGACAGGCTGGATCCAGGGCCCAAATCCAACAAGGTGAGGTTTAACAAGTCCCAGTGCCAGGCCCTGCACTTTGGCCACAACAACCCCTGCAGCACTACAGGCTGGGGACAGAGTGGCTGGAGAGCAGCCAGGCAGAAAGGGACCTGCAGGGACGGATGGACAGCAGGCTGGACATGAGGCAGCAGTGTGCCCAGGTGGCCAAGAAGGCCAATGTCTCCTGGCCTGCATCAGGAATGGTGTGGCCAGCAGGAGCAGGGCAGGGATTCTTCCCCTGTGCTCAGCACTGGTTGGGCAGCACCTCAAATACTGTGTCCAGTTCTAGACCCCTTGGGGTGGGCATTAGAGAGAAATATGTACCAGGAAGAGTAAAGAAAGCAAAGGTGGCACAAAGGAAATGCTCAGGGCAGTTTGGGGGTGGCTGCCAGGCAGCCCTGGCTCTGAGCAACAGCGTCTGCAGTGGCACAGGAAACTCCCAGCTGATGGGAACAAACTTTCTGGCTGAGTGCAGAGGCCAGGACAAAGCTGAGTGGTTTCCCTGGTGTCCCCCAGCCCTTGATGGCCCCAGGAGCTGATGGCATTTGTGCTCCCTCAGGTTCATGTCCCCACAGCAACAGCATGGGGGTGCTGGCCCTGCTGTGTGCAATGCAAACAGGGGCTGCTGAGGCAGTGCTGCCGTGTCTGTGCCTGCAAGGATGGGGCACCTGTGTGAGCTGGGGGAGAGGCCAGGGCTGCAGAGGGGGGATGTTGTTGGCAGCTGCATGAGGACGCTCTGGGACGCTGCCCTGGGCTGTGCAGCGCACTGGGCATGGATCAGCCCCTGCTCTGCTGCTCCTTCCCGTCTGGCCCAGGGCCCTTGCAGAGCCCCAGCCATGCTGTTTGCCCCCAGCCTGCCCACGGCCAGCCTGGGGCTGCTCACGGGGGTTTCTGTGCTGAGCATTGGCCTGGCCGTGTTCTTGAGAGAGCCTGGGCAAGGAGCCTGGAGCCCCCAGGGCCTGGCCTGAGGCGTCAGCGCTGCCCCAGCAGTGCCCATGGCCTGTCCCTGCTGCAGCCCCGGCACTGCCACCCCAGGGCTGTGCCCGGCCCCGAGAGCACTCAGGCCCTGCAGCAACACCAGGGCCACCAGGGCAGCGGGGCAGGGCCACGGCAGCAGCACTGGCAACACCAAGTGCTGCTGCTGCTGCTGCTGCTGGGCACAGCTGCTGGGCCAGCACTGATCTGCCCCAGCTCTGCACATAGACATTGCTGCTGCAGCTCCAGAGAAGGCAACACAAGGGCATCTCTGCAGAAAACTCTGCTGGGAGATCCTTTAGTTCCTTTAAAGCCACCGAGAGCTCGTTGATACTGTCTGGTACCACAGGGAAGGTGGAGAGAAACAAAATGAAAAATGGCACAAAGAATGACATTACTTTGCAGACAATATGAAAAAAGTAAAGCAAAGGAAAAGAACTTCCAAAAATGAAACCAAGAAGAAGTATCAAATATGAATTGTATTTCAAGTGATTTAAAGAAATTGGCCAGATGTTTAATGTTTGCGAAACCATCCAGTCATCAGTCTCCACACTGCAGCCTTGAGCTCCTGGTTCCTCAGGCTGTAGATGAGGGGGTTCAGGGCTGGAGTCACCACTGAGTACAGAACTGACAGGGCCAGATCCAGGGATTGGGAGGGGATGGAGGGGGGCTTCAGGTAGGCAAATATGGCAGTGCTGAGGAACAGGGAGAGCACAGCCAGGTGAGGGAGGCAGGTGGAAAAGGCTTTGTGCCGCCCCTGCTCAGAGGGGATCCTCAGCACAGCCCTGAAGATCTGCACATAGGAGAAAACAATGAACACAAAAGAACCAAGTGCTACACAGGCATTAACAGCAAGAAGCCCCAATTCCCTGAGGTTTGAGTGTGAGCAGGAGAGCTTGAGAATCTGTGGGATTTCACAGAAGAACTGGCCCAGGGCATTGCCATGGCACAGGGGCAGGGAAAATGCATTGGCTGTGTGCATGAGAGCATTGAGAAAGGCACTGGCCCAGGCAGCTGCTGCCATGTGGGCACAAGCTCTGCTGCCCAGGAGGGTCCCGTAGTGCAGGGGTTTGCAGATGGACACGTAGCGGTCGTAGCACATCACGGTCAGGAGGAAATACTCTGCTGAGATGAAAAAGGCAAAAAAAAAGAGCTGAGCAGCACATCCAGTGTAGGAGATGTTGCTGGTGTCCCAGAGGGAATTGTGCATGGCTTTGGGGACAGTGGTGCAGATGGAGCCCAGGTCGCTGAGGGCCAGGTTGAGCAGGAAGAAGAACATGGGCGTGTGCAGGTGGTGGCCGCAGGCTACGGCGCTGATGATGAGGCCGTTGCCCAGGAGGGCAGCCAGGGAGATGCCCAGCAAGAGGCAGAAGTGCAGGAGCTGCAGCTGCCGCGTGTCTGCCAATGCCAGCAGGAGGAAGTGCCTGATGGAGCTGCTGTTCGACATTTGCTGGGGCTGCACAGGTGCACCTGTTCATGGAGAAAGGACAATGACAAGTTAGGAGAGGCTGCTTGGAGCCAAACCTGGGCCATTCCCTGTAGACTGTCCCTACATTTGGGACACACTGCCCTTCTAGCTTCTGTGGGAAAGCCTTTGGCTGCAATCAGAGCACAATCACACTCCCCAGGTACCCTGGGATGAACCAGACCCTGCCCAGAGCAGAGGGATCCCTGAATGTCTCACCCTCTCTCAAGGTCTCTGGGCAAGGTCTCAGCACCCCCTCGTGCCAAGGACACTCACGGCTCCCTGGGCAAACCCAGCAGCATTTCCTCAGCTGTGGCAGCTCTGCCCTTCTCCGTGGGACATTCAGGGAACTCCCAGAGGCTCTGGCACAGATTTGCACCCAGGAGGGCAGCTCAGAGCCTGGCAGGGCACAGCAAGGAGATCCCTGGCTGTGCCCATGATGGGATCTCAGGGAGGGGGCTCAGCTCATTCCCCTTTGCCATGGACTGCTTTGCCCACAGCCCCACAGGTGCCAGGGAAGCTTGGACACCCCATTCCCATGGACAGCCCTGCCTGGCAGGAATGCCAAGGGCAGTGCCTGGCTCAGCTGCTGCAAATGCCAGAGCCTCCCTGAGAGCAGCAGATAACAGTGCCAATGTCAGGGCAGTGCAGAACCAAGAGCAGATGTTGTGGTGCTGTGCCTGAGAGGGCAGGGCAGAGACAGCCGGGCACTCAGGACAGTGTTCCCGTGCCCAGCTGTGCCCGGCACCTCCCACACACCAACAGTGCCCTCCTGCCCCAGCCCTGCTCTCTCCAGCCCCCTCTCCTTCCCTGAGCATCTCCCTGGGCCTGGACATTCCCTCCTGAGAGGAGCCTTGTCCCTGCCAGCGCTCACAGAGCCCATGCCAGCCTGTGTGCCCTGGCTGGGGCCCTACAGAAACCTGCCTGTGTGCAGGGCCCTGGCTGGGGCAGGCTCTGTGTGCAGCTGGGCAAGGGCAGCTCAGGAGAGCCCTGCTGGGCCCCGCAAAGGTGATGCTGCTGCTGTGCAGGGCTGAGGAGTGGCTGAGGGCCCTTTGGGAGGCTCCCAGCAGAGACACTGACCACCCAAAGCTACAGTTCTGGACTCTCTGTAAATGTTCAAACATTCCTTTGGTGATCCTGTGTGTCCCTTTCAATTTAGAATGTTTTGGGATTCTGGGATAACAATTCCTGTTCTGCTTCTCTTATCCCCCTGCTGTCTATAATCCAAAGGAAAAAAAAAACCCTTGCAACAGTGTTAGAACAGTAAAGTAAAAACCAGACATTAATTGGAAGCTTCCAGGTGTCCCAATGGGGATGGGGCACACTCGGTCCCTGATTTCAACAATTTATTAAGGTTGATTAATTAGGATATTTAACAGGAACATCCAATAGGAGATTCAGTTGCCCTGGTTACAGGGCCATTGTGTTACACACCCCCTGCTCAACCTGTTGGAATAGGTCCAAAGGCTTCTTTGCCAAAAATTTTTGTTATGACTGCTCACATTCTGGTCAATTAAAAAAATGGTTTTGTTCCTGATAATAAGGTTCTCTTCCTGATAATAAGACAGTATTTCAGGAAGGTATTTAGACAGTGAGCTTATTGTTCTAAAATCTAAGAGAAAGGTTAGGAAACGTACTAGAGTTAATTATTATAATTATATAAGTATGTAATATTAGTTTATTATAGTTAATTAGGAATTTAGTAGTGTTAAGTAAGGATTGTAGATTTATAACTATATAATAGTAAGTTACAGAGCTATGAATATATGAAAAATGTGTAAAATGCAAAAATCTTTTCGTCATCACCCCAACTTTCCCATCCTTCTCCAAGAACGAAATTGAAAACACTCTCAGGAAAGCTCCTGATCTTTCCAGCAATCCCAGGCTTACCTTCTTTGGGAAGTGCCCTCTGCAGCTGGTCTGGAGCTGGGAGCAGCCCTGCCCCACCCAGCCCCTCTCAGCAGCAGCCCCTGCCCTGCTCAGGGCGGCTCCTTCCCCCCAGAGCTTCTCCCCAGTGCTGGGAGCAGCTGCCAGGGCTGGCTGAGAGCTGTCCCTGGCAGGCAGCAGAGTCCCTGCCCCAGCACAGCGCCCTGGGCTGCAGGACCCTGCTCTGCAGGACAGCCCTGGGCACCCCTGGCTGCAGCCCTGGCTGCTCAGCCCTGCAGCAGAGCCTGGCAACAGGAGCTGCCTTGGGCTGTGCCTGGGCTGGGGCAGCAGGGAAAGCCAGCCCTGCCCTAGGGCCACAGCCCTGCCCTGGAGCAGCCCTGAGAGTCCTCCTGAAAGGTCCTAAAAGCTCTGGGCTGTGCCAGCTCCAGGAGATCCCTGCAGGAACTGCGGCTTCTCTTCCCACAGCCAGGGAATGACTGCATCAAACCTGGGATGATTTCTGCTCTAGTGAGCCCTGAGTGAGCTCTGCTCTGTGCTCCCAGCCCAGGCTGAGTTTAACCCCTCTGTGCCTCTGTGCTGTGCCCGGGCTGGCTGCAGGCAGTGCCCCAGCCCTGCTGGGATGTGCACAGGAGCTGCTCCTGGCCAGAGCTGTCTCTCTGCAGCACTGCCCTTGCCAGGAGCCGCCTCTGTGCCAGGAGCCTCTCTGCAGGTTTTTCAAAGGATTTCAGGTTTTTCTTTTGTCTTGGAGTCTCTGAGAGGTTTGTGCAATCATGGCCTCCAATTATCTGCTGTAATTAATCCCTGGAGAGGCTTTGTCAGTAACAACACTCAGTGGGGCTCATTAATACTTCAAGGTACTTCAGTTTTTTAAGGTACTTGGTGTTTCCCTTTTGACACAGACTCTGTGAGAGGTTCCTGCAATCATGGCCCCAATTATCTGCTTTAATGAGTCCCTGGAGAGCTTTGTACTGACACTCAGTGGGGCTCATTAATGCCTTGAGATACTCAAGGTTTTTAAGGTACTTTGGATTTTTCTTTCCACACCGAGTCTCTGAGAGGTTTTTCAGCCATCCTGGCCTCCAATTCTGTCCTCCAAGGACTCCATGAGGAGCCTGTGTTGGGGATGGACCGCAGTGGGACCCATGCATGCCTTGAGACACTTTGAGGGAAACTTGGATGCTCAATATGAGTGTGTAGCAAGCTTCGTTTATTGAAGAGAGCATCAAACTTTTATGCACAACAAGCAATAAGCACATACATATTTTGCAAGCTAAGCAATCTATTGGCTATACTACAATATCAACTCTTCCTCATACCTTAGGGATTACATCTTTCTTTTCTCATGTCTCTCTCACTGCTTGTTATTGTACCACAGCTATGCTCAAGGACACAGTGTTTTGCAGGTGCAGGGACCCAGATTAGCTGCATCCTCCCGATTCTTGGTCCAGAACGTGGCCCCTGTCACGTAGCCATTCCTAGTTGCTGGGGGCAGGGGACAAGAGGATGTAGATGAGATCTGTAAAACACCCTTTTGCAACTCCATATGGAAGCAATCCTGGGAGTTCTTTTCTCAGGTCAATACCCTGTAATCCCTGCTTTTGTAAAAAGCATTTTAAAAGGTCATACACCTCTTGTCTCTCCATTACCTTCTAATTTAGTCGTCAGCGCTGTTTCAGCCCTTGCAAGATGGCGGCACTTAGTCGGCCGAGACCCTTCTCTAAGGTGGCTCGGGGCACAGAGCCCGCTCTTTCACCGGCCAAGACCCTTCTCTAAGGTGGCTCGGGGCACAGAGCCCGCTCTTTTGCCAGCTGAGACCCTTCTCTAAGGTGGCTCGGGGCACAGAGCCCGCTCTTTTGCCAGCTGAGACCCTTCTCTAAGGTGGCTCGGGGCACAGAGCCCGCTCTTTGGCCAGCTGAGACCCTTCTCTAAGGTGGCTCGGGGCATGGAGCCCGCTCTTTTGCCAGCTGAGACCCTTCTCTAAGGTGGCTCGGGGCATGGAGCCCGCTCTTTCGCCGGCTGAGACCCTTCTCTAAGGTCGCTCAGGGACACGGAGCCCGCTCTTTCACCGGCCGAGACCCTTCTCTAAGGTGGCTCGGGGCACGGAGCCCACTCTTTCCCCGGCCGAGACCCTTCTCTAGGGTCGCTCAGGGACACGGACCCCACTCTTTCGCCGGCCGAGACCCTTCTCTAAGGTCGCTCAGGGACACGGACCCCACTCTTTCGCCGGCCGAGACCCTTCTCTAAGGTCGCTCGTGGCACGGAGCCCGCTCTTTTGCCTCCCGTGCTGTATCGGGACCGACACAGAATACTGCACCGGACCATGGCTCGCAGGTTCAAGCCCTCTGTAGGGTCCCTGTTCAGAGGCCATTTGTCGCGGTGAGGGAAACTTGGATGCTCAATAGGAGTGTTTAGCAAGCTTCATTTATTGAAGAGAGCATCAGACTTTTATCCACAACAAGTAATAAGCTCATACATATTCTGCAAGCTAAGCAATCTATTGGTATACTACAATATCAGCTCTTCCTCATACCTTAGGGATTACATCTTTCTTTTCTCATGTCTCTCTCACTGCTTGTTATTGTACCACAGCTATGCTCAAGGACACAGTGTTTTGCAGGTGCAGAGACCCAGATTAGCTGCATCCTCCCGATTCTTGGTCCAGAACGTGGCCCCTGTCACGTAGCCATTCCTCCACACCTTATTCTCTTCCCCTCTGATTTTCCCACACCCTCCCCAGGCCCTGCTCCAGAGTAGCGTTGGCCATGCCACCCTGGTTCCTCCTTTCCAAGATGGTGATGGCCACACCACTTGGAACCTGTTCTCCTGCTCTTCACCTTCTCTTCCTGGCCCTGATCTTGCCTCTGGCTCCACCTCTGGAGGTTGTGACCACTCCATCACAGGACACGTCTGTTCCAGGGAAGATGGAACCAGAAACCCCACTGCAGAAACCTTCTTTTGTTTACTCCCCCAAAATGGTGATGCCCATAACCCTCCTAGCGGAGCCCCAGACAACTTGCTACAGTGACCCAGCACAAACATCAGGGCTTCCACGCCTTCTCTTGAGAGGATCTCCCACTTCATTGCCTCTGCCGGCACCATAGAGCCCCTCCAAAGCCAGGCCAGTCCATCAAACAGTTTGGGACCTGTGTTTCAGCATCGAGAGCCTCCTTTGAATGCGGCCACTGCCATCCGGACTCCCCAAAGAAACTTTGTGTTTCACCAAATTGTGCCTGTGCCAGTGCCCACCGCCATGGATTGCAGCAGCAGGCACCTCCAGCACGCCATGGCAAACTGCACTCAACAAAGTTTGACACCCAGAGCTCCCAAGCACAGCTGGTGGAGAAGGAGAAATCATCGCCAAGCCTGCTCCAGACAGCAAATTAATGTAACTGTGCAAATTTTCTGTAGAAACCCTAACACTTCCCTTTTTATTCCCCCTTCCTGGTAAATATATTTTCAGTTGTATTTAGATCATTTTAATTTTAAGCGAGTTCTAGATCATGTTTATATCACAAAAGATATGTTTGTTTGATTAACCTTTTCCAACCCCCCAGTCTTCATTAGAAAGGAGTAGCTTGATTTAATAGTACTAATTTAACTCATGTAAGCTATTAAATACCAGAATTATTATTTCATTTGTTAATGTTAATTTAGTTTTTACAGACTATTATTATCTCTTTTCATTTTAATATATACATAAATGTAAATAGTTCTCAACTAATGTTACAAGAAGTTAATATGACACAAACAATCCTAACTCCCATTACTCATGTTAAGTTTTTAAATCTCTTTATTTTAATTAATTGGAAAAATCAAGTTTCCAGAATACACTCTTTATACCCTATTATCCTTTATGGAAGGAACCCTGCAGAAAAACAATATCTCATGATAAATGTGTAAGTCTAATTTGATGCTTGATTTTTCACTGGTTTAAAAAGTTTTTTACAAATGATGAGTTTCATTTTGTGTTTTTATAAATTATGTGTTTTACTTTCGTACTTGATCTTGCAAATGACAATTTTTTGTTAGCAGAAAAATAACAGAAGTTTTAATTAGAGTGAAAAGCAAGTGAAAAGAAGGTGTGCATAAGCTGTTTGATTGTAAGTCAAGAAGTGATAGTATAGAATACTTGAAAGATGTTTAAAGGGAAGAGAAAAAGGGGAAAGAGGAAAAAAGGAAAAAGAGAAAGTAAGAGAGTGAGCAAAAAAGAGAAGGACTAATTTACTAAGAATAAGGGTATTAAGTTGAGAGCAAAGAAATGAAAGAAAAGGCTTAAGTGTTACTTTAATTATTACATTAAACTTACTTTCTTACCTATACCTTTTAATCTTCTTGTGTGTACCCCCTTCATGTTTAGTCTTTCCATTAAGATTGTTTATTGTCTCAAGTTTAGCTAAAATTATCAGTTTTATAATTGTTATTGTCATGTTAATAGTGTTTTACTGTTCATTATTATGTCCCTGGGAATCCCTTTATGAGTTGTCATAATCTATCTATAAGTTACCTCATAAGTATTAACTAATTTAAGGGCTATAACTTTAATTTTTCCCCTGTTTCTAAAAGAAAGAAAAAGAGGGAGGTATGCGGTTCCCCTGCCCCAGGAGGTGGGGATTCTACCCAGACAGAGAGCATCAGGCGAGGGGTGTGATTTAAAGAAGATTCCACCCCTCCATCCTGTGGGCTGTGACCCTGGAAGCCCAGGAAGAAACACTCCACTCCATTTTGTCAAATAAGGAATGGCCCCAGAATGTTCTTCTTTTCCTGTACTCCCATTAGTGTAAATTCTACTGCAATGTCCCCGCCTTAGTTTTTTCTATTGATTTTTTTCCTTAGTTTTTTCCTTGATCCACCCCTTTGCAGTCCCCTGCTCCTCCTGCTATTGGACCCCAACCCTAAACACCACCCCTACCCTTTCATGTAAAATCCATGACCCTCCGCCCCTCGTTTCTTGTCTTGGTCCCTGGCACAATAAAGGATCCTGGGTTTTGCTAAACCCAGACCGGTCCTGTTGCCTTCCTGTCCCTGTTGGTCACCAGTGGCTGCCTGAGGTCTGAGACTCTGGGGCCTGGGGGAGTTGTTACACCACAGGCCCCTGGACCCAAATGCCAGCCCTTTGCCATGGGAAACCAAACTCACCACTCCAGTGTCCTGATGTCAGTTTGCAGGAGGCGCTTGGCACTGCCAGGGCAGCCTGAATTGGAGGTGGTGGCAGGTTGGATCTGGGAGACATCCTGAGCTGTTTGGGATTTCAGGAGGCAGCAGCCCAACTGGGGCCACAGGCCCCTGGGCTGAACGCAGGCCTTTCTCCATTGGAAACAAAACTCACCACCCCAGTTTCCTGATGTCATTTTGCAGAAGGAGCTTGGCACTGCCAGGGCAGCCCAAGTTGGAGGTGCTGGCAGCTTGAGTCTGGGAGATGCTGTGCGCCATTCGGAATTTCAGGAGGCGGCAGCGCAGTTGGGGCCATGGGCCCCTGGACACGAATGCCAACCCTTTTCATGGGAATCAAAACTCACCAATCCAGTTTCCTGATGTCAGTTTGCAGGAGGCGCTTGGCACTGCCAGGGCAGCCTGAGTTGGAGGTGGTGGCAGGTTGCCTCTGGGAGACACCCTGCGCTGTTCGGGATTTCAGGAGGCAGCACCCACTCGGGGTCACAGGCCCCTGGACATGAACACTGGTGGAGGAAAGATCCAATGTTAAAAGCATCACCCAGGCAATGCTCTTTTGACAAGTTCTGCCCTGAGCTTTCCTTAAGAAGATCTGAAACGTTCAATGTCACCAGCAAAGGCTCCTGCAATGGCTGCTGGCCAGCAGAGCAGGGCTGTCAGCTGTGAAACAAGTGCTGCCACAAGCAGCAGCTCCCCCAGGGCAGCAAATCAAGAGCTGGGAAGGAGCTGATCTGATGGCCAAACCTCCTTAGCTCCTTCTGAAAGAGCAGGAACAGTTCCTCATTCCAGTGAGGTGGAATGCTGGGCAGCACAGCTCCAGGTGAGGACTGGACACAAGTTTGCTCCCACTGAGTGCTGTGATGGTTTCTGCAGGAGCTCTGGGCCCCTGTGC